>NC_137170.1:41027500-51027500 GCF_951804945.1 Podarcis cretensis | reverse complement strand
TCTAATTGGCCTCCTGCTTATGCATTTGGCTCTCGTTCTCAAAATGAAACATATTTCCCTGCTAGAATTCTCAGCTGCTTCTCCTCTGCCGACAAAGGCATCCTTATTATGTGGCTTGTCGTTTGTTGTTTGCATTTCGAGGAAAATCAGCTGAACTGAAGGCAGAAGATGTGGCCTGACTGCAGAGCTGCCATCTGCAAGGCTGGGGCCAGCCCAGTTTTGGAAAGGTCAAGGAGAGCTGCTGGGCAGGGAGCTGGGGCAAAGCTGCGCAAAGCTAATAAAGAGGAGGGGAAATGCGAGCATAATCTTCGCCTCCTGCCTCCCACAGCTCTCTCTGATGCTTTTCCCTTAGCAACATACACCGAGCGATGAGGAGACCTGGGAGAGAAAGAGGGAGAGAGAGACAGCTCCAGGCACCACCTGACATAATTAATTTTAGATCAAACTCGGCTCAGCATCACGGACCTCTATCCCACTGTTCCCATAACATCAAGGTAATTTTGGTGTAAACAACAGAGATTTCAGGAAAGAATTTTAGAATAGCCCGAAAACACACATTGGTACGTTGGGACAGGCAAGGCCTCCTGTCAAAACGTTATACCACTCTGCAAAGCATGTCCTCTGGCTCGCTATTTGCAAGTAAGACTGAAAATGCAGTGAAAATAGCAAAAGGGGGGCAGAGCTGTGTTTGAATTAAGCCATCAGTTTTTTTGTGGGTGTGTCAGATCCAGGCTCACACTAAACTTGCTCCGTTCCTAGATTGGGATAGTCTGCCCTCAGTTCCCCATGCTCTGGTAACCTCCCATCTGGACTACTGCAATGCACTCTATGTAGAGCTGCCCTTGAAGTTGGTCTGGAAGCAGTAGCTATCATTCTGTGAGTCTATGAGCTACTGCAAAATGTGGCTACTACATGTAGCTTCACCGAAAGTGCTGCGCTGGCTGCCAGTGAGCTTCCAGGGCCCATTTCAAGGTGTTAGCACATACAAAACTTTAAATAGTACCTGCAATTATGGTACCCAACACCAAGGAAACTAGCGATAATAATACACCCAGGAACCTCACCAAAATGCTGGAGAGGATGCACTTCCACAGGCACATACCTCCACATGTGGTGGGAGTGTCCCAAAATCCAACAATCATACAAGAAATATGCAAAATAACTAAGCCAGTACTAGAAGTCACCCCAGAACTAGCCCTACCAAACATCTTTCAATATAATAATGTCCACTCACATCACAAAGAGCTCATAATCCACCTACTCTCAGCAGCCAGAAACATCATAGCCAGACACTGGAGAGACCTGTCAGGAGTAAGCATGGACCAATAGTATGGGAAACAGCCGTATTAGAAAAACTAACCAATAAACTGAAACTGACACAGGGACAAATGGAAAAAGATGCCTTCACCTAGTATGGCTCCCCTTTATCACATACACAGCCCAACAAGTCAACGACACAAAGCTGTCAATGTTTTCCTTTTTTTAAGAGAAATTCCCTTATTCCAATTAGGATTTTCCCTTTAAAAAAGGGGAAAGTTGACAGCTATGGAACAACAAGAATCCACCAACAGCATACAAATCAATATTGCTAACCTGATTTAAAAATACCCACCCACCCCACTCACACATGAAAACAAAGTTCACCACAGCCAATCACAAACAAGGAACCACACCCTAGGCCAACCCCAATCTCTCACCACCAAAGGAACACAAGTGAATAGTAAAGAGAACCCACAAAACCCCACAAATACATTAAGTAAAATACTGTAGAAACATTACCACCCGACTCCACCCCCACTCACCATGGCCCCCCTCCACCTCTTTCCCCCTTTTCTTCCTAATGTAACACTAATGTCTCAACAAATGAAACTAATCTGTAGAAAATGTAACTTGAAAAAAGAGACATTGCACATACTTTTGTAAACCAAGAATTTTTTAATAAAAAAATGTGGTGGTTGTTTTTTAAATAGTACCTAAAACTTCAGGAGAGATTGTAGGCCTTGTTGGTGGTGCCACCATTGAGTGCTACCCTCTTGGCTTTCACCCATGACAGGGCCTTTGTGGTGGTTGCTCCTCATTTATGGAATGCCCTCCCTGGTGAGATACGTCTGTCCTTCTCACTATTTACATTCTGGAGGAATTCAGAAGCCTAACTTTTCCCACAGGCGCTTGATGACTGAAAGATACTGTTCCTGGGAACCTTGAAATCACAAGCTGTTAAGTTGTATCAGCCCTGCGAGGAGGGGACCAAGTGCCCTCAATAATCCATGGCCTATGGCAGGTCCTGTCAGGCCTTCCAGTGGCTGCAGCGGACCCCGTCGGGCCTCACTGCAGCTAGCATCACCAGCTTGCATGGCTCCAGGAGAAGTGTGTGACTTTGCATGATGTGCACTGGCCTCCCCCAATCTTGGGGGCAGCCTGGAGCCTGTGTACGCAAGGTATCTCCACTGCCACCCGCCGGCCTGCTCTGCTCCCCAGGTCAGGCCTGAGCTGGGGGACGGAACTGCAACAGGCACAAGCGCTGCAGCCAAGGCGCAGAGCCAGGCTCCGGTGAAGGAGCCTGCTGTGGGGGTGCCTGTTTGGGCCCCCTCTCAAAATTGCACCCGGGGCCACAGCACCCATGGCACCCCACCGTGCTATGCCTGATTGTACGTGGTAGCATTCTCCTTGATATGCTAGCTTGGTGTGTCCAGGGATCCAAATCTTGCACTAGGCAGTCCGGCCACATTTTGTCACCTCACCTGATGCTGATGTGAGCTTGGCTGTTAGATTATGGAGGGGATGGACAAGTCAGCGCCTCTGAGATTGTAAACCTACCTCAGAGATAAAGGCTAGGGACACAGGAGCTGCCTTGCAATGAGTCAAACCCTTGGTCCATCCAGCTCAGCAATGCCTACACAAGGGTACTTCAGATTAAGTACTTAATTCGTTCCGGAGGTCTGTTCTTAACCTGAAACTGTTCTTAATCTGAAGCACCACTTTAGCTAATGGGGCCTTCCGCTGCCGCCACACGATTTCTGTTCTCACCCTGAAGCAAAGTTCTTAACCTGAGGTACTATTTCTGGGTTAGTGGAGTCTGTAACCTGAAGCGTATGTAACCTGAAGCGTATGTAACCCGAGATACCACTGTACTGATGGGCAGGGTAGCAGCTCTCCTCCAGGCTTTCGGATGGCAGTTTCCCCCAGCCCTTGCTGGAGATAGCAGGGATCAAACCTGGTACCTCTGCCACCTGGTGCATGTCCTCCACCACTGAGCTACAGCCCTGGCCACCTGACAGAGGCTTCTGGTAAGTGCTTTGTTCCCTCTCAGTAGAATCCCCTGCTGGGGAAGCTGCGTCTCCTCAATCTCTACCCATCATGCCACTGTTGAAAGGACAGGGGCCCCGTCAGGGAAATGGGACTAAACCTAGACAGTTCCACAAAGCAGAAAGATCAAAAACTGAAATTCCCGTAATGAAGCTTCTCATGACAAGCTAACTTTTCACTTTTCCAATATTATAACTGAAAACTCTGCTGTGAATCTTAAACACATTCCTGTATAAAAGAGAGAACCGCAGGAGGGAAGAGTCTTAGTTAATGCTTGCAGACAGGGAGAATTTTGCATGTTGCTTCAACCATTATTAAATACTCCACCGAGCCCAGTTTGAGCTGCTTGCAACGTGAATGACTTCTGGAAAGGTATTTCAGATACAAACACTCTACATTTGCACTTTTACCAGTTTTATTAGTTCGTCTCTAAGGCATCTTTCCTTTAAAATGCAGAGGCTGCTGCCTGGAAACCCTGACCCAGGCTTCAGTCTGGGAGAGATGGAAATCGGAGGCCAGCTGGGCTCCATAATTAGGAATATGCTGGTGCATAATTGGGGAGATGAGGATCTGAATGAGCTTAGTGTGAGCAGGACTGAGGAGATGAGCTGTAAGAAGATTAAGGACATAAATGTTTTCAGTGAATATCAGGTTCCAGCAGGCTTCACCCCAGCCCCTACCCCCTGGGGCAGCTGTAAGGGCCACAGCCCACACCAGGGTCCACTAGCACTATCTTTCAAGTGCCCCTATTTTCCAGGGACAGTCAGGAATTACAGAAGCCATCCTGGTTTATGATTTGATCCCAGAATGTCCAGGTTCCCCCCCCCCCCATGTCTCAGAGAACAATGAAAAATGGTGTGTGTGTGTGTGTGTGTGTGTGTGTGTGTTTTCAAGTACAAAAATGGAGTCATATTTATCCTGAAAACAAAATAGCTGCACCAAATGAAGGACATGGTGAAGCTGGCACACAAAGCCCTTCCTATAAATTTCGAAGGAAAATGTCACCAATCCACTTTAAATTCTATAATTGCAATGCAGCCATCCATTTTTTAAGGAAACGCATGGAGTGTTTATTCCTTTATTGTAAATGGAGCCTTACACTGTCTACTCGTAAGTAAGTCCCAATGTATTCAATGGAACTTACTTCCAGGTAACTGGGTCAAGACTGGGCACCCTTATACTGCAATTCTAAACATTTTTACTCAGAACTAAGTCCCACTTAGTTCCAATAGGAGTTACTCTCTAGTATGTTCCTGTTCATTCTCACAGTTGTTGTTGCTGTTATTGTTATTGTTATTGTTATTGTTATTACTTCCTTCCTTTTTCCCTGACAGGGACTCAAGGCAGCTTACAGCTAAAATCTTATTTCATTCCATTTATCTGTGGAAGGTGTTGCACACCTTCCCTCACACACTTTTCCTTTACAGCAATTCTGTGAGGTATGTTTGGCAGAGAGGTTGCAATTGGCTCGAGGTGTCCAATGTGTATATGATGTCTATGCGTGCGACAGGCAGGGTTCAAATGTGGGAGAAGTTTTCTGATGTAGTTTCCTATTTTCATTGGAGAAATGTTGGAGGGTGCGCTAGCACAGCCTGGCAGTGAGCAGCTATGAGCCACCATTTAAACACTCCCAATATCTGACGCATTGCTCTGAGACACTGAGGAAAATTATTTTGAGTGCACTGCTTCCGCATTTAAAGCCAGAAAAAAAAAAAACATGGCCATGAACTAGGTCTAGGGAAGGAGGGAGGACAACACACAGGAAACACCAGACTGCAATAGCTTGGCGGTCTCATCATCTGGAGTCTTCCAAGCAAGTGAGCGATCAAAGGATGGCAAATTCCAAAGAAAATGGCTAGTGTAGAAGCTAATGTAATCATCTGCTAATGGTTGCAGATCCAGTTGCTCTAAAGGTCCAAAAGCTGGCAACCCCCCTTCTTCTATATTAGGGAAAGTGGCTGTTGCCATCAGATATCAAGTTAATGATTTGCAAATGCAATACATACATCTTACCATTGCCAGCCTCATTTGGTTATGTATTTGGACATATGGACTGCTTATATTAACATATATGTTTAAATTAGGATCATTGGGTTGTTCCTATTGTTAATGTGAGCTGACATTGTTTCTTTCTGTTATATTTGTGCTCTGTACATATGAATTGCTGCTACACTGTTCTCAAGTCAGTCGCCTGGCAGCTGATTCAGTCCTTAAATATGAATTGATATCAAACTAATGTGAAGTGAATTGTTTATTTGTGCTTCTGACGATGCTAGGAAACTGAGCAGAGTTCAGAATATTCTATTCGTATGAAAAAATAAATGGAGTTCAGTTAAGCCAAGGTGATGTTACACTTGACAGGGCTGTTTCAAATTCTGGATCCTTTGGAATCTGGTGCCAGGGCTAATGGTTCTGTGGGGAGGCTGCCCCATAGGACTTTTTTTTGGGGGGGGGCATATGTTTGCAGATCTAGCTTGTGAACTGAGCCTTGATTTTCAAAAGCTGGATACTGTCAAGGTCCAGGTGTCAGTAAATTGTTATCTTTCAGTTCTGGAGGAAATGTAAGATGACTACCATCATGAGCCAGTCTCCCAATCTGGCCTGAAAACTGAAGAAACAGGATAGAAAACTGCATTCCAAATTGACTTTACACAAGAGGGTGGAGGAAGCTGCAAAGTCCATCATGCATTATGTGCAGTATTTCAGTTTAAAAGGTGGATTCTCAAGTAATTCCCATTATATGTGAGAAAAATATGGTTTTGGAGTAACCAAGCAACTCCCTTGAGCAACACTTTCTTTGATCTTCCACTGTGTTCATTATTTCACTGATTTGTGCTTTCTTATATTTGGGAAAAGGAACAAGGTCTCAGCAGTCAGAGGCAAAAAGCTTCTGAACACCAGAAACCACAGGTGAGTGCTCTTCTGCTTGGGTCCTGCTTGTGGGGTTTCCATAGGCCCCTGTGAGAAAGAGGATCCTGTACAGTGGTACCTCAGGTCAAGAACTTAATTCGTTCTGGAGGTCTGTTCTTAACCTGAAACTCTTAACCTGAAGTACCACTTTAGTTAATGGGGCCTCCTGCTGCTGCCGGGCTGCCGGAGCACAATTTTTGTTTTCATCCTGAAGCAAAGTTCTTAACCCGAGGTACTGTTTCTGGGTTAGCGGAGTCTGTAACCTGAAGCGTCTGTAACCCGAGGTACCACTGTACTAGATTGGCCATTGGCCTGATCCAGCAGGCTCTTCTTTTGTAACATGGAGGAAATGAGCTACAATTTCTGTTCTGTTTTCTGATTTTTACCTTCCATATGAGAATTTCCCTCCTGTGAATTTTCCGCAATTTTCTCCGTAGTAGGAAGTAAGGTAGCTGGCTTTTGTGTGAGAGAGTGTCATACCAGTATATTGTAAAAGATGAATATGTTAAACTAGGAAATGTAGTCTACCTTATCAACTTTTGATGAGGCAGCAAATACATTAAAAATAAATAAAAACACGCAGCAAGGAGAGGTCTAGAAGGAGTCGTGAAATACTGGTCTTTCCTAGAAAATGCACCCAAACAAGATTTCAAACTAGTGTTTTGAACATCTACAGACGAGTACTTGCTGGCATTTGAGGATAAGCAGAAAGGCCTTGGGAGGAATCTTATGTAGCTAGCTGTCCTGCTTATGGAATTTCTTTTAATCCAGAGGAGGTGTCCACTAACTTAAGGGGAAGTGGCTTTTTGCAATTCCTCTTTCCTGCTGCAGACCACCGCACCCTTGAAAAAAGTCTGCTCCAGAGGGTGGGAGTGTTGGTTTCTGCTCTCTTCACTGTGCAGCGAAGTGCTTGTCACGAGACAGGTGTTTACATTCCACAGTCAATTGCTGTTGGAGTTTCTCACGGGAAAGGAGACTGGATGTGACGTACACTGGTTTCCTGTTTTTCTCTGTTCACACTCTGTTCTCTCCGTGCTTTAGAGGAGAGAGGATGCTTTGTCTGCTCCGGCAGAGGCAAGATGTTTTTCTGTAATCTACCAGCTTTGAAGTGTAAATAAAGTAATATAGAGTATGTGGCACGTACTCCTCATCATTCCGCTGTGCACGGGCTACTGCAATTTCTACATTCCTGGTTATCGGCCCAGAACAACGCAGTCAAAGTGACGGATGGACTTCGGAGTGCCGGCAAAGAATGCAAAGGAAAGCAGAGGGACGGATCGGACAATATCTCCGCGCGTCAGGATGATTGATGAGAGGTATGTTGCTCATGCTCCGGGCAGCCTGCCAGCTCCTATTTAATGGCTTTATGGCTGGACTCTGAACTTTTATGGCCATTTTGCCAGGCACAGGCAAAGGCTCAAAGGAACAAGCTCCTATGCTGGGGGAAACCAAAAGTAGCTTTTAAAATTGCTTTTGGAATGAGGTTTGGAAGCAGCTGCAGCTGTACACAGACGCAGCTTGTATAAAGCAGCTTGATTTGAAGCAGCAGAGACGCAGCTTATTTAATGCTGCAGAAGGCTAATGCCAGAGTCATGATGGCTAGCTGCAGAAGGCTGGCTGATGCAAATGGGGAATCTGATGCCAATCAGCCACATGCTCAGCTCAGAGTAGCTTGTGATACTGCCATGATTCAGAAAAAAGCAGACCGCCAGGGTGATAGCTGCATGGGTAAGGGGGAGTCTTCACAGACGTCATCCCAGAGTGCAGTGGAACCACCAGATGGCGCCAAAGCTTTGAAGGCAGTGAAATGCTACTCGTGTGGACGTCTAGGCCATATGAAGAGGGAATGCAGATATCCCAGGGCCAAGACAGAGCAGCGCAGCGGAAGCTCATCGCGTGGAAAAGGCTGAGGCAAAGGCAAAGGTCCGGTGTCCAGGACAACGCAGCACAAGGCAATGGTCTCACGCTTCACTCCAGAGGTTGCAAAGGTCCAGAAGACGTCTAGATCTTTCTTCGTTGTTGATTCGGCTGCAACCCATCACATGTGCAACGATAAGCGACTGTTCGTGTCTTTTACACCGCAGGAAGGTGCAATTCACCAGGCGGATGACCACACAATCCCCAGTAAAGGCTACGGAACTGTTCTTCTTCACAGTTTGGACTTATCGATAAAAGATGTGCTTTATGTGCCGGATGCCAAACATAATCTGCTCAGCGTTGGACAGCTGAATGAGCGGAAATTAGACGTTTCCTTTAAGAACAAAAGGTGCATCATCACAAAGAAAAATGATTATGTATTGCATGCTGAATATGTTGATCGTTTGTATGTTTTGTATTATGATGATGTTGTGCAGGATGACACTTGTTGCATTGCAGGTTCTAACAAAAGTTTGCATGCAGGATGTATTCATGATTTTCATCGGAAATTTGGTCATTTGAATTTTGAGGCAGTATCTAAAATGCCTGCCTTGGTTGAAGGTATGACTATTAAACCCTGCAGGTACCACATGAAGTGCAAGGCATGCGCAGCAAACAAGGTGAAAATGGCTGCGAAAGGTAAGGTGTCTAGTAGGCAAGCTACAGAACCATACCAGGTTGTTCATGCTGATTTGGTTGGACCACTAGCGCCCTCTTTGGGTGGAAACAGGTACTTCATGGTTCTCATTGATGCATTTTCCAGGTATATTTATGTGTACAATCTCAAGCAGAAATCAGAGGCTTTTCCAAGGTTCAAGGAATTCTGTGCTTGGTTGGAAAATGTGCATGGTAAGAAGATAAAAATTATTTTCACTGATCGCGGGGGGGAATTCACTTCTCAGCAGTTTGAAGCTTTTCTGACTGAGAAAGGAATTCAACACGATTTGTCTAGTCCTCGCTCGCCATGGCAGAATGGACTTTGCGAGAGGGCAAATCAAACATTGCTTCAAGGGTTAAAAACCTTGCTGCATGATGCCAATCTTCCAGAGAGTTATTGGGCCGAATCTCTCTCGTGTTTTGTTTACAGTTATAATCGCAGGTTATCTTCAGCGATTGGTTGTACCCCCTATGAGAAGATGTTTGGCAAGAAGCCATACATCAAACACATGAAAATTTTTGGTTCTGACGTGGGTTCACTCACCACAAAACTCCAAGTTAGACAAGCATGGTATCTTTCTAGGTTATCAGAAAGGTTCTTACAGAATAATGATGACTGACTCTAAGACAATTAAGCTCACAAGAAGTGTTGAGTACAATGCCAAGTGGGGGGAGAATGTGGGAATTTTCCAATGTTATCCTGATGTAAGTGATGAGACTGAGGATAGTCAAAAGCAACCGCAACAACCCACACCCACTGATGAAGGTTCTGATTCTGAGTCTGAAACTGAATCGGGTGATTCAGAGGATTTCAAGAGTGCGAAAGCCTCTATGCGACCCTCTGAAAGCTCTGATCAGGAATTGGAAGAACCATTGTTCACAATAGGTCACTTTTCTCCTAAGAAGGAAGAGGAGAGTGTTGAAGACTTAAGGCTAATTCGCAGGTCACAAAGAGCAACAAAAGGCAGACCTCCAAAGAGATTTGCTGATGAGTTTGCTAAGATAGCAGTAACAGCTGTTAAAAGCTCCAAAAAGGTATTTGAACCTTCAAGTTTCCAAGAAATCCAGGATTTGGATTCAAAGGAAGCTGAGCCATGGTTAAATGCCATGAAAGCTGAGCTTGATTCCTTGGAAAGGAACAAAACATGGGAACTTGTTCCAGTAGTTCCAGGAATGAAACTGCTTGGAAGCAAATGGGTCTTCAAAGCGACGACTGATCAAAATGGCAAGATAGTCAGACACAAAGCCAGATTGGTAGCCAGAGGTTTTGCACAGGTACCAGGTGAAGACTATCACGAGACTTACTCACCCACAGTGAGGTATGAGAGCATTAGGCTTATGCTCAAGCTAGCTGCAGAGGAAAATCTACACGTTAGTCACCATGATGTGAATACAGCTTTTCTGTACGGATCTCTAGATGAATCACTTTATATGCTTCCACCTGATGGCGTACAGGTAAAACAGGGATTTGTTTGTGCTCTGAAGAAGTCCCTTTATGGTCTCAAACAAAGTGCACGGTGTTGGCACACAAAACTCACTGAAGTATTGTTTTCTTTAGGTTTTAAGCAAGGGAAAGCTGATCCATGTGTATTTGTCAAAGAGGAGGGGCAAAAGAAGCTGTATTGCTTGTTTTATGTTGATGATCTTTTATTCTTTTGGGATGATGTCACAATGTACAATAACGCCCTAGCTCAACTGAAAAAGCACTTTGACATGAAAGATCTTGGTGAGGTAAACAACTACCTATCTCTGGAAATAGAGAGAGATCAAGATGGTAACATTCTAGTACACCAGTCACAGAAAATTGCTGATGTGTTAAGCAAACTAAACCTGATGGATGCTAACCCTGTAGACACACCGATGACAACAGGTTATCAGGTAGATGACACTGAAGAAGCATTTTCTGACACTACACTGTACAGAAGTGTGCTAGGCAAGCTAAACTTCATTGCCAGATGTTCAAGACCAGACATTGCTGTTAGCTGTAATTTACTAAGCAGACAAGTCAACAATCCTACTGTTAAGGATTGGAAAGCTCTGAAACGTATAGCGCGCTATTTGAAAGGCACTATGCATTACAGACTGAGATTTAACAATCAGAAGTCTGGTGGTCTTGAGATATTTGCAGATGCAAGTTTTGGAAGTGACACTACAGACAGGAAAAGTACGTCTGGAGTTTGCTACATGTACAATCAGGGTCTATTTGATTGGTCATGCAAGAAGCAAACAACAGTTAGCTTAAGTACTTATGAAGCTGAACTGAATGCACTGTCTTATTCACTCAAAGATTGTGAATGGTTGTTACAATTGTGCAAAGACATGAAAATTCCTGTCAAATGTCCAATCCAGGTTTACCAGGACAACAAAGCATGTTTGGCTTTGCTGAATTCTGAAGGTTGTAAGCAAAGCACGAAGCACTTGCAATTGAAGGTGCAACATGCTAGGGAACGTATTCAGAAGGGACTCGTAACGGTGTCCTATATGCCAGGTAATGAAATTCCTGCTGATGTATTGTCCAAGATTGTATCAAGGGATCAACACTGTACCTATGTGCAGAAGTTGGGTTTGTACTGATATTGTACGAACACGCTGCCCAGTGATGTTCACAGAAAGGGGGAGGATGTTGGTTTCTGCTCTCTTCACTGTGCAGCGAAGTGCTTGTCACGAGACAGGTGTTTACATTCCACAGTCAATTGCTGTTGGAGTTTCTCACGGGAAAGGAGACTGGATGTGACGTACACTGGTTTCCTGTTTTTCTCTGTTCACACTCTGTTCTCTCCGTGCTTTAGAGGAGAGAGGATGCTTTGTCTGCTCCGGCAGAGGCAAGATGTTTTTCTGTAATCTACCAGCTTTGAAGTGTAAATAAAGTAATATAGAGTATGTGGCACGTACTCCTCATCATTCCGCTGTGCACGGGCTACTGCAATTTCAACAGGGAGACCCTCCAGAAGAGTATGGAAGGTAGCACAAAGGAGGGCTGCAGGGGGAGCCAGCAACTTAAATCAACCACCTGAGGGCGCAGATTTTTTTTGGATTCAAAAATTATGCTGAGATCCATGTCAGATGGCTTGCTTAAGTGTCTTGGCAGGAAGACAGTACTGTATATAAGTGCAATAAATGCAGTAAACAAATAAATAAAAGTGAACATTCATTGCAGGGCCTTCTCTTAGGTGACCCTGCAACTCCGTCTGAAATTAAACAGGCTCCAATATTTATGTCCTTTTAGTGGGCTTTGAAGACTCATTATTTCTTTATGGCATTTAATGATTAATATAAACAGGAGGTGTTACACAAGGGTCTGGTGGAGTTTTTAAAATTTATTTTTATCTCTGTACTTGTTTTGGGTTTAATATTTTCATAGATGATGATGATGATGATGATTTATTAAGTTTATATCTTCAGGTATGTTGCCTGCCACTTTGTGGAGCACATTCTCAAAAGCAGGGCTAAAAATCCTTTGAATAAATAAACAAAATAAATAAAAAAACCTATCAGCATTGTGGAAATGAAATGTTGCTTGCTAGCCTCAATAACATTCTGACTGCTTCTCATCCGGCAGGAGGGGTTGATGGAGAAGCTGAGACTTGACAGATCCCACTTGGGCCACCCACAAGAGTTGTCACTGGTTTAGAGTTTCATGGCAGGTAGCAAACAGCACAAACTTGAACTGTCCAAGTCAGACTTGCTTGCCTGACAAGTCTAGGCCTAATGCCATAGCAAATGTTGACGACATCTGTTCAGGAAATACTCTTGGGATGGGAGAGGGCCAACTTCTCTTTACCTTGCCAGGAAAGCATAATGTGGCCTCGGCATAACTGGCAATCAGACTGACTGGCTCAGTTGCTGCCCTCTGAGATGCTGGAATACCCTTTTCCTGTAAAGTTCTTCACTTTGTAGTGAGCATCACAACAGAGCGATATGAAAAACATCTAACCTACTACTATGTGTAGCACTTCAAGCATGCAGCAGGAAGTATATACCGTATTTTTTGCACCATAACACTCACTTTTTTCCTCCTAGAAAGTAAGGGGAAATGTCTGTGCGTGTTATGGAGGGAATGCCTACGGGTGGCATGCCTACGGATTTTCCTCCTCTAAAAACTACGTGTGTGTTATGGTCGGGTGCGTGTTATAGAGCGAAAAATACGGTGATTCCTCTGTACATGAGACAGACAAATTGCACCCTCATTGCAAAAATTCCATAAATTTGGACAAGGTTATCAAATATGGGGGGAGGGGGTAGAAGGTAGATTTGGCCTCCCACTGCAGTGTTTTATATTCCTCTCCTAAGACTGAAACCATCCAGTCAAATGGGGGAAAGGTAAATGGGTTCAGTTGGGGGCACTATTAGGATGGGCAGTGTGTGTGTGTGTGTGTGCGCGCACACACACACACAGGGTGGGGTTAGTTCCCTTCTCCCTGATTCTAGCCACTGAGAATCCAATCTGCTCTATGCTAGATTCTCTTTCCTTACTGTGGAATATAGTGACATATTAGAATATGTATTTATAGAGATGTTTTAACTCCCATGAAGTCCTCCTTACAGAACTATCATTGCTTTGTAATTTTCCACCATGGAAGAAGGCCTGAGCTTTAAACGTAGCCCGTCACAGTGGATTGCTTGATTTGCATGCACAGTTACTACTGCTTTGCTCTCCAGTTAAGTAGTTCACATGCAAAGGGCCAATTATGGACTTAATTGGTCATTTGCACTTGGAATAACATAGCTTTGTCTGCAATCACAATAATTACAAATACACATTCAGAACAAATTTGCATGTTCCTGCTTGAATAACTGGTCTTTTTTTTTTTTTTTTTTTTAAAAAGAATGTGCTCTCCAACAGTTTCAGAACTTGATTTGTTAAATGGCAGTGAGATGAGACATCTTGTTTTTTGCTGGGTGGGGTGTGGGGATGTCGTGATGTTTAAACTGTGACTCTCAGAGAACCTGAATGAGGATATTTTGTTGCTGCGGGGGAAAGCGAGCCTTTTATTAGATAGTGCAGTCTTAAGAACATAAGAGTTCTGCTGGATTAGACCAAAGGCCTATCTTGTCCCATATTTGCTTGCCACAATGGCTAACCAGATGCCTGTGGGAATCCTGGAAGAAGATCGTGAGCAGAATAGCACTCTCTGCACTCAGCAACTGGCATGGGATACTGGAGTCAGAGCACAGCCATCATGACTTGCAGCCTTTGATAGAATATCCCCCATGAATCCCCTTTTAAAGTCATCCAAGTCTGCTTTGCTGCTTTGTGGAATGTGGCTGCCCTTACGATTATCATATGACCTGTGGCTGGTGCCAAGGGCTGCCCAAGACATTTTGCTGCCTGAGGTGGAGCAGCAAAAGGCATTCCCATCCCATTATGATGCTTAGAACTCAAGGCAAGCCAAGCTATTTTGGGACCAGAGGTAGACAATCCCACAAGCACTTTCCCCTTTTCCTGGCAGTAAAAATACAAGAAGAATAAACAAATCTCCACAGCTCCTTCCTGACTCCTGAAACAAGCTGCCTGAAGCAGCCACTGTACTCTGCCCAATGTCCTCACTTCACCAATGCTTTCTTATGCTGTGTTATATGACCCTTTCTTTTAGCCACCTTACAAATTATTTGGAGGCCGTGTGCTCCTGTGCTGCACAACACCAGCTCTGAAGCTGACAAGTCCGAAGGTGAAGACAAGGGAAATTGTTCAGCATAACTATAGCAAATGTACTGAACATAGCACAAAGAGGTGCCTGCCTGCCTACTGTCGTGCTTAAAAAAAGAGAAAGGAAAATAGGGCTTGTTGCCTAAGTTGCATACGCCCATTTATCTGTTTACAGTGGCAATACATTCTCTGGCAATCAGGAAAAGATGCATTTGGCATGCACTTCAGTTGATCACATGGGAAAGCCCTTGTATATATTTGCTTTCAGTGGTTGCACCCCCATTTTCCAAATTTGCTCAAGGTGGTTAGTGACAAGTTATATAGATTGAACTCTGTTTCTCAGACATGGCAAAGCTTCACCTCTTTAACCATTTTGCTGCTGTAGTGGACCCACCACTTAAAGCCAGCAGTATCAGGCATGTTCAGATGTGAACATCTGGCACATACACAAATATGCCTATATGGGAACCATCTTATATACCTGCATACTTTTTATTCACATCAGAATGCCCAAAAGTACATGTTCTTTCTTTCTTTGATTTTTTACTGAACCAAAAGATGTGATTTTAAAAAGAGAATTCTATGAAACGGACTTTAAAAATCCTTCCAGCAGAGGGCAATCATGTATTTGAAATGCAGTGATAAGGAGCAAAGTTAAAGGGCTCTTTAGCCATTTGCTTTGATCTCCCTTCTGCCCCACAATAAATCTGACTTTAGAGTTGCAATAGGTTACATGGTTTACACAACATAAGAAAATAAGACCGATCTTGTTTCTTGTAAGCTGCTTAGAGGTTTATATTGTAAGCCACCTGGAGGTTTTATTGCAATCAAGCGGTAAATAAATTTTGTGAAATAAACAAATAAAAAATTGGGTCCAGCACCCTTCTCAGAGTGGTCAGCCAGATCTCTATAGGAAACATACAAGTGGGTTTGGTGCTTTGTGACTGCTCTTTGCCCATGAAATTGGTCTGCTGTTCTCCTATTGTAAAAGGAGAATCTAAGAATAAGAATATTGTAGGGAACCTTTGAGCAGGGAAAATGGACCTTGTACCTTGCCGGACACACATACAAGTGATTATCCACATAAAGCAAGTTACATTTTTAGGATTATTTTTGTTAAAATCATAGAATTCTAGAGCTGGAAGGGACTACAAGATCTGAATGTTTAATCAGAGAATTGGTTTGATTAATCAGTTATAAAGGTCCCCTCAATCAGATGGCAGGGTTTGTTTGTTTGTTGAAAAGGTAATACTTTTAAAACATGTACAACTATAGAAAGCAAGCACCATCTTAAATGAGCTATCACTCCTTTCTGACACAGGTATACCCCTGCAGATGAGACTGAATAGTGGGAGGTTCACAATAGACAGAAACATGCATTTCTTCACACACCACACAGTTAAAATATTGTTGTAAGGATGACCATCAGCGTTGTGAAGGTATTAGCCCTCTAAGTGCCCTCAAGGTTTTAAGGTTGTTTTTTTTAAAAAATAAAACAAAGTGTGAAGCTAGTATTTTAGCCTTCTCCTCTGTTCAGCTTCTTACGTCTTTAATAATTGGAGTAATATTCAAATACTTCATAGAGTAGGCCTCTCAAAATCAATGGATTTGAATTACCATGTCTACTGATTCATTAGGTCTACCCTGAATATAGCTAATGCTGAATAAAACCCTTGGGTTTTATGAAAGGGGTGGGGGAACGTCCAGCCCATGAGTTAAATGCAGCCTAGTGGACTCATGAGAAGAGAAGACTCCCTGGAAAAGATCCTGATGTTGGGAAAGATGGAGGGCACAAGGAGAAGGGGACAACGGAGGACGAGATTGTTGGACAGTGTTCTCAAAGCTACCAGCATGAGTCTGACCAAACTGCGGGAGGCAGTGGAAGACAGGAGTGCCTGGCATGCTCTGGTCCATGGGGTCACAAAGAGTCGGACACGACTAAACAACTAAACAACAACAGTGGACTCTCTCCAGGTCATACTCCTCTCCAGCTGTACGCTACACACTCAAGTGATTTTGCCTGGTTGGAATGTTTCCTTGAACATTCATGCTTAAGTGGATTTAAAGGGGGGCACTTAGAAACCTCTGACTTTTGCATAGCTGTACAAGAACGGGAGTCACATTGACTGTGCTATTCCCCTCTGCCTCCCACTTACCACTGGCATGCAGCCCTGGGTAGGATGGTTTTATGGCTTTGCCTGCTAGCAGTGAAGAGGAAGGTTGGTCTACATATTTTTAAATAATAAAAAAGAACACAAATAAATCACTGCTGAGTTGTACTCACAATTGTGAGGCCTGAGATTATGCCTCCCCAGCTGTTGCCATTGGTTACAGACTACCTGTGATGTCACAAAAATACATGGCAGCTGAGTGGATAGAAAGGTGGGCCTTTCCCTCTTCCACAGAGGCAACAGCTGTGACATTCAGCACTGTGCAGTCTCCTTCCACTTGGAGGAGGCAAATTGACAGATGGACGGAGGTGATCATGGGGCTGTGGGATGCTTTAGAGCAACAACAAGGCACGTTCGCTTGCTGAGCGGGATCGTGGCTTGAAGGTATCTGATATCCATGGCTGGAAGCTGGCTGATGTCTAGTGGTGGCCCTAGCAGAAGTTGGCAAACATTGATGGGTGGAAGCTGGTGGAATTTGCATTCAGAAGCCGGTGGGTGTTTTAAGGCTGAAGCAGGCTGGTGTTTGTGGGTGGAAGCTGATTGAAATTCACCTTTGTAAGCCAGCTGGCAGGAGCTGGCATATATTTGTGAATTGATGGTGGGGTGTGAATGAACGGGCAGGGAAAGATAAGTGAATGTGTCAATTGGCATTCTTGGATATTGGCTGGCAAATGCTTGAGCGTGTGAATGGGAAGTTTTGAATGTGGTGGAGGCAAATGGTAGGTGCATGTGCATGGATGAGAGGTGTGAAAGGAAACTGGTTATGAATAGATGAAACCCGTGGAAGTTGGAAGGATGAAGTTAGTGGATGAAGTCACCAGGTAGAAGTCAGTGGTGGTGCTTGAATGATGCTGTTGGATGGTAGCTATCGCCCTCACTGTCTGGTTTTTTGCTTTTTGATTCCAGGAATATCTGAAGGTGATGAAGCTTTCCCAAGACCATGCATGAAAGCAACCCTAGAGCTATCTGAACCCAGTGAGGCTTTCTCAACCCCGACCCCTGGTGAAAGCAATGAAGAGAATTGCAGGGCTTAAATACAAATGCTTAAATATATAAATGCTTTTTCCGAATACATATACCTTTAGTGTCTCTTCTATCTTTTTCTTCAGACAGATACTGGAAGGTCAAAGACCTGAGCTTATGGTGTGAACCCCTGCCCGCCAAATTAGAACACGTGAAGGGTGGGCTGTAAATATTTTTTATAATAAACCACTGCTGAGGTGCCCCCACAATGGTCAGGCCAAGGGAGGTTGTGCTGATGCCTCCTTAGCTGTTGCTATCAGCTATAGACTGCCCCTGATGTCACAAAAGGACAGAGTGGCTGAGGGGAAAGAAGCAGTTACTAGAGGGAGGGAAGAGATCCAGGAGGAGGAGGCTGAGAGGGGCTGGGACAGGCTGTCTACTTGCGTTGCCAACTTTTTGCTCTCTCAGGGCTCCTGTGCCTGTCACATCTACATAACTGTAAAGAAAAAAAAATGCAAGAGGTGAAAGTCCTGCAATCTTCATTTTGTACTATGTTCTGACCAAATACTGCCTTCTAAATGAAATGCAGAACTGTTGAAGATGATTCTGGATATGAGGCTGATAAATGAAAATGTGTCCCAGCTACTTAAAATAGTGAAGAAACGTGAGTTTTCTTCAGAAATCAGGGCGGGGGGGGGGGGAGCCAGAAAGCAGCTGTATCTACAGGCATGTCTTACTGAATTGGCTTCTTGCGTGCAGCAATTGCTTTGACAAGATTAAGGCCTCAGAAGTTTATTTATTACAGAAAGGCACAAAAGAAGGCAAGGACAAAAAAAGAGAGAAAAATACTTGCAAAGCAACAAACCACCTGCAAATCCATCTCGCATTTGTATTGTCTCTCTGCGTTCTGCTCAGCTTACCCACACATTCAGTGTGACTGCCCCAGAGGCTCACTTTTTCTCTCTCTCCCACCATTAACCTGTGTGCCTTTGTTTCCATCCCACACAGAGTATTGTGGCTTCTTTCATACTGGCTCAGAGTTTCACACAGGCTCTCATTCCCAATCTTTACTTTTAAACCCATTTTCCTCTCGCAGCGGCTTGCGCAGTGGAGACTGCACAATCCTTCCTCTCCTCTTCTCAGCATCTCCACTTGATCTTTGGCTAGGATCTATTTTGCAGCGTATCCCAGGATTTCTGTTCACGCCAAACACCACATTCAACAAACACTACATCACTTCTGGGGGTTTGCTTGGCATCAGTGAGCCTTCCTGGGTCAAAAGGGCCCTTCCCTTTGCTACTCTCACTAGCCAAGGACAATTATATTGCCATCAGCTACAAAGAAATAGGAACAGCCTAATTGTCTGGAGCTTTTTGGGATGTGAGGCTGATAGCTGAGTGGGAAGCAAGCAGCTCAATAGTTAGATGCACACCACACAAGTGTCCTGTTTTAAGCGGAACATCCTGGGTTCTGGCTGCTCCAGAGCATGAGTCCAAAAGACACACCTGTCTTTTTTTGTCCCGCTCTGTGGCGTGAGTCAGTTGGCTCACACCAGAGTGTGGAACCAAAAGACGGAAGCAAATGGAACTTGCCAAACTGACTGGGAGACTCTGGGACCAGAGAGAAGAGGTGGTGGAAGAAGATTGGAAGAAGTTTAAAGAATATTTGAAAAAATATGTTAATATTTAAATCTTAGAAAAGCTTTGGAAGCGGATATAGGCTGTAGGGTTAGAAGTAGAAGATAGTGTATTTTAAAATAGTATTATTTGTAAGAGGTAATATGTGAACATTTTTATGGTAAAAGTTAGTGTGATGAAAGAAAATGGTTAAAAATTATAATATATGTAAACTGCTAAAGATGAGGTAAAATGAAAATCAGATAGGGGGGACTTGGGGAAGCTCACATAACAATGTTTAGAAAAAATAAGGACAAGACAAGAATTTGTTTGTATTGTTTGTTTTTCTGTTTGTGTTGTTTATTTGTGTTAGAAAATGAATATTTTTTTTGGGGGGGGGAGACAGAAGCAAAACCTACCTTGCCCCTCCCCCCCCCCACATCAGCACTTTTCTTCCTTCTCTTGCTGTGGCACTTCTGGAAGCCAGCACTTTTGGAACTGCAGCACTCGCTTCCAGAAGTATTTCTGTGGTACTGGCAGTGGAGGAGCCAGTGGCTTCAGAGGAGGTTGTGCCAGTGATGGCATTGGCGGGAGAAAGTGCAATGGGCGAGAGAGGGGCAAGGGAGGAAGGGAGTGGGTGGGCAGGCAGTGGCAACTGGCAAGTGAGCGAGCGAGCAAATGATGGGGGTGGGCGGGGGTCCCAATTTGCCTTCCCAAATTGTTGGAGGGTATGTGCAAAGCCACCTCAGGAGGGGGAAATTTAGAGCAGGCAAACGTTAGAGGGAGGGAATATTTAACCCTTTCTCTACCTATCAATTTCCTTCTACAACTCTTGCCCTCCCAAGGTTGCTTTTCTCCCCGGGGAGTTCCAGTCATAGAATCATAGAATCATAGAGTTGGAAGAGACCACAAGGGCCATCGAGTCCAACCCCCTGCCAAGCAGGAAACACCATCAGAGCACTCCTGACATATGGTTGTCAAGCCTCTGCTTAAAGACCTCCAAAGAAGGAGACTCCACCACACTCCTTGGCAGCAAATTCCACTGTCGAACAGCTCTTACTGTCAGGAAGTTCTTCCTAATGTTTAGCTGGAATCTTTTTTCTTGTAGTTTGGATCCATTGCTCCGTGTCCGCTTCTCTGGAGCAGCAGAAAACAACCTTTCTCCTTCCTCTATGTGACATCCTTTTATATATTTGAACATGGCTATTATATCACCCCTTAACTTCCTCTTCTCCAGGCTAAACATGCCCAGCTCCCTTAGTCGTTCCTCATAAGGCATTGTTTCCAGGCCTTTGACCATTTTGGTTGCCCTCCTCTGGACACGTTCCAGTTTGTCAGTGTCCTTCTTGAACTGTAGTGCCCAGAACTGGACACAGTACTCCAGGTGAGGTCTGACCAGAGCAGAATACAGTCAGCCAGTTCCAAGCAACTGTCCAGGTTTCCTTATGGATGTAACACTGAATTCTGCTCTGAGCTAGGCCAAACCTTGACTTAGCTTAGTGTGGCATGGGAGCAAAAAGGACCAGTGGTTATGAGCTCCTCTCTGGAAGCCTGCATGTTCTCAGAGTCCCAGCAAATCATCGTGTGGCTTAACTGTGTTGTGTGAGGCAGGCCAATTTGTATCTAGTTGGCTATGTGCTGAAATGTTTGGAAGGACACGACCCCAACATCTTATGTGAGCATGTGAGAAAATGAGCAATTGTGTGCTGAAGTCCTTGAAGCTGCTCACCAAGGATCTTGCACAAAAGGATAGCCATCTTTTTGAAGTGCGTTGGCAAATTTAGCACCAAGGCTTCATCCTACATATGTCAACAGTTCACGAGGTAATTATCTGATACGGAAGCAGTGGAACAGGGAAATGTCTGTTGCCCTTTGCTGCGAAGGAAAACCTTTCATTAGTTTGGAGCAATTGTTAGAGGAGT
The DNA here is from genome assembly GCF_951804945.1 of Podarcis cretensis. Lineage (NCBI taxonomy): Eukaryota > Metazoa > Chordata > Lepidosauria > Squamata > Lacertidae > Podarcis > Podarcis cretensis. Next base: position 51,006,391 of record NC_137170.1, on the reverse strand, counting down.
GCTAGTGGTTTAGCATTATATCTGGCAGAGCACAAAATATTAACACTGGCTGAGCATGGAAAACACACACACGCAAATACGCAAACACCATTATCAGCTGGGAGCTGCTCAGCCATCTCAGTGGAGGAGCAGCTATGTGCTCTATATTTTGCCACTGTGTACATGCACGACACTTCACAGGGTAGAGATGAAAGAGAGATCTCTGCTCCCCATGAGCATATAAACTTAATTTTGACAAGGAAAGAAAAGGAAGGTTGAGACAAGAACATGAGCAAATGTTGTGGCGCTACTTAGGCTTGGTTGCAGTTGGTCTATCTCGCTCACTAGTGCCAACACTGACTGGCAACAGATCTCTTGGGTTTGGGTCTCTAGGATTTTACACGAGTCTTTTCCCCCAGCCCTACTTGGCAGTGCTAAGGATTGAACCTGGGACCTTTTGCATGCAAAAATCTACCATGTGTGCTCTACCACTAATTTGTGGCCCTTGTCCAAATTTTAGTGGTGCCCTGTGCAACACTAAAATCCCCCCCTTGCACTCCACTGTACAGCATTATTGTGGTGCTCCCTGCAGCACAGCACCCAGTGCAACCAAACCAGTCACACTACCCTAAAACTGCCTCTGCCCATGCAGATTCATGGCTTAGTGGGCATTTGAACCTGGGTCTCTGCAGTTTTAGTCCAATGGTCTAACCACTACACCACACTATTCACTAGGCCACAAAGTTTTACAGAAAGGGCATTTTAATAAAAAAATGACAAAAAAGAGAAAAGTGATACTGTGTACTGAATCATAAGCAGAGCAAGATAAAATGGACGGTCATTAGGGATGGGAGGATCTGTCAATTTCTCCTGATAACAACATTTTTGTATGTTGCTTTGACTAAGGTAAGCAATTTTCTCTAATATAATGCATTTTTATGTGCTGTTTATTTTTATGCATGTTTTTCCCCAACTCATGCATTTTTATAAGCACTGTTTCACTGCAGAACCGCATCACAAAATTTGGAATTTTGAAAGATGGCAGTGATTCGTATTGTTTCGGAAAGTGAAAAACTGATAGATTCGCCTTTAAGTCTGAAGTGAATCAGATTTCCTTCCCACCCATAGCAGTCATTTAAGCCTTAATTTTTAAAAGAACAGCAGACCTTCAGACAGGATGGCAGCGTTAACAGAAAAAGAGCCCTGCCAGAACAGACATGGAATCCAACTGTTGTTTACTGGATCAGGAGCTTCCTGCAGCCAATCAGAAGCCACATTTTGGTTTCCAAATGTTTTGGAAGTGAAATGGACTTCTGGAATGGATTCCATTCAACTTAGAAGGTACGACTGTATCAGTTAAAAGAGAGGGTGGGGACAGGGGTGTGGGAAAGGGGATGGTCCGCACCAGGTGTCATCCCAGAGGGGGGGGTGACAAAGTCCCCCAGGGCAGATCACTGCACTGCCCCCATGGGTGCAAATCACTGTACTGATCACCCCCCTGGGTGCCAATCACTGTGCCAATCGCCCCTAATGGGTGCCGATGGCCACGCCAATTGTCCCCCTGGATGACTTGCCCCCCCCCCAGGTGCATGGCATGTGCATCGCTCTGGGTGCCCGAGCGGCTAGCTCTGCTGCTGGGTGGGGAGAGTTTTGGAGGCAATTTGGCATAAGCAAAGAAAATGTTTGCCCATTGCAGTCTGATGATCTCTTCGGAGAATGCACTAAGTAGTAGCAATTAAGAGTTTCATTTAAAGGAGCTGCTATATGGCCCACGCTACAAATCTGCAGAAAGGAGGCTAGCCAGGCCTACTGCTGAATCATCCTCTGGGGAAGCACAGGAAAAGGGTGCAAGCTGACAGCAGGCACAGTTAGCTCTTTAAGCATCATCATTCAGTGAGTCATTAAGGTATTTCCTACAGAAGTGCCTGCATTAGAGAGGCATAGATTCATGGGCTCTGCATACACAGCCAGACCAATCGTAGAATCATAGAATTGTAGGGACCATGAGGGTCATCTAGTCCAACCCTCTGCAAAGCAGGAATCTTTTGCCCAATGTGGGGCTTGAACCCTGAGATTAAGGGTCTCGTGCACTATCGACTGAACTATCCCAGCTAGGTATAAATACACGGGGGCTAACTCTACCGTAATGCACTGTTATGCTCCCCCTACCTAATTCTCCAAGAGCTAAAAGGTTTCTGGATGGAGTGCTTAACTAGGTTTCGGGTTTTACAGCATTTTGTCACATTTTCATTTATTTGGCATTATGCAGGTTGAACCAGCATGGTGCAATGGTTATAATTTTGGATTGGGACCTGGGAAATGGGTTCAAAACTTCATTCAGCCATGAGGCTTATGGAGTGACCTTGGGACAGTCACTGTCTTTTAGGATTATTGAGGGAATAAAATGGGGCAGCGGGCAAAACCATGGAGGAAAGGCGAGATAACAACAACAACAACATAGGTAGAGGCAGACAGCTAAAACTAAACATGCTAGTTTATTTTGCAATAGCTGGACAGCTTAAGCACCCTTTTAGCAAATCTGCTGCACTGGATAACCCTTTCTCCAGATGCTTCATGAAATTATAAACCTCTTGTTGTGTCTTCTCCATGTTTGCTTTACATGTAAGAACATATATGTACGCTACAGCAGCAGCAAGAATACTCATCGCAAAGTATTGGAAGACACAAGATCTACCCACTCTGGAAGAATGGCAGATGCAAGTAATAGACTATATGGAACTGGCTGAAATGACCGGCAGAATTCGAGATCAAGGAGAAGAGCAGGTGGAAGAGGACTGGAAGAAGTTTAAAGTCTATCTACAAAAACACTGTAAAATCTTTGAATGTTGAGGACATGGAAAAGGAAAGAAGGGGTTCTAGTGACTGAGTTAAATAAGAGCACAAAGGGAGGGATCAAGAATTAAAATGAACAAAGATTGAGCTTGCTGAACTAATTATTACATAGAATACAAGATCGGGAGGCAGGTGGAAGTAAGGAAAATAAGGTTTTGAAGGTTATAATTGGAAAGTGAGGTTTTTTTTATGTTAAAATCTCCTTTTTTCTCTTCTTTTTTTGTCTATGTTTTTTTTTCTTTTGTAATGTTTGTGAAAATTTTTCTTTTTGTAATGTTTGTGAAAATTCGCTTTTTTGTTCTTTTTTGTGAAAAATGCAATAAAAATTATTAAAAAAAAAAATACATGTAAGAACATATATACCAAATACATGATGTGCTGGAGGCTTTGCAACAACTGTCCACCATCAAAGATGACCAGAAATAAGGAAGTAATAGTATCTTATTATCTTCCCAAGCTCCTGTTTGACTCAAACTCCTCCTTGTAATGGCTTGCCTTGAAAACAGAGGGCAGGGTGTCACCCAGGATCTGCAATAAGGCTTTTAGTAGAATGTTCCAACATCACACTAGCCATCAAAATGGTGTTTTTGTTCATTGAATAGAAAGCGGCTTTTTTGACACCTTGTTTTGTCAATGCTGCTAAAAACAGCACAACAACCCAAATCTCCTGCTGGCCATACAGCTGTTTGCCCTTTGAGGCTTCAGCACTGCTGAAAAAAAATTAGGAGCCGCCGTGTTCTCAAGCAGTGGAAAAAACGAGAAACTTATTATGAATTACGCATTTTAGTGGACCAAACAGTGAAAGAACAGAGCTATTATGCAAACAGCTTTGAATCGTCAATGAAATGCTTTTCCCAGGTATTTCGTAATAAAGGCTGTTCCAAATCAAAGGAAACCTTTGAGCATTTTTTAACTGTTAATCCACTTCCCCTCCCATTCAGATTAGACTGGAGTACAGTAGTCTACACCCTCACCTATTTGAGTTTGTATATGAGGAGCAGCTTTGGTCTCTCCCATTCATATCAGTAAAAGGTAAAGGTACCCCTGCCCGTACGGGCCAGTCTTGACAGACTCTGGGGTTGTGCGCCCATCTCACTTAAGAGGCCAGGGGCCAGCGCTGTCTGGAGACACTTCCGGGTCACGTGGCCAGCGTGACATCGCTGCTCTGGCCAGAGCCAGAGCCAGAGCCAGAGCCGCACACGGAAACACCGTTTACCTTCCCGCTGGTAAGCGGTCCCTATTTATCTACTTGCACCCGGAGGTGCTTTCGAACTGCTAGGTTGGCAGGCGCTGGGACCGAGCAGCGGGAGCGCACCCCGCCGCAGGGATTCGAACCGCCGACCTTTCGATCGGCAAGCCCTAGGCGCTGAGGCTTTAACCCACAGCGCCACCTGCGTCCCATTCATATCAGTAGGCATTCCCTTTTGTGATGGTCTCTGCCTTTGAATGTGCGAATTCTTTTATGCTAGTTAACTACTGATAGGGCATGTGCAGAGATAGCTGCTGCATACCTTGGGTTAAAAACAAGAGAGAGAGAGAGCGCAATTTAATCTTTATTGGTTTTAAATATTGAATCCACTCACCACAAAAAGAACAAAAGAAAAAAAACCCACACCCTATACAAAGAGAATGTTACTTATAAAATAAAGTTCTTCCATGCATTGGGACTTTCGTCTTCCTCAGTATGGGCCCTTTGTTTCCTTGTAGACTGCATATTGTATACCATTTAATTTATCATAAATTTTCTGTAATCTTTGTAGCATATAACATTGCAGAAGTTAATCAAAGCATGTCAAAGGTTTCATATGTGAACAATGTTCTTTTAGGTATACCATATTTTTCGCTCTATAAGACGCACCAGACCACAAGACGCACCTAGTTTTTTGGGGAGGAAAAACAAGAAAAAAAATATTCTGAATCTCAGAAGCCAGAACAGCAAGAGGGATCGCTGCGCAGTGAAAGCAGCAATACCTCTTGCTGTTCTGGCTTCTGTGATAGCTGCACAGCCTGCATTCGCTCCATAAGATGCACAAATATTTCCACTTACTTTTTAGGAGGGAAAAAGTGAGTCTTCTAGAGCAAAAAATACGGTAATTTGTATATATCCCATTCTTTGTTAAACTTTTGGTTTGTCTGGTTCCTAATTTTTCCTGTCATCTTTGCCAATTCTGCATATTCAAATAATTTCACCTGCTGCTCCATTTTAGTTGGTATTTTATCTCCCTTCCACCATAAAAAAACATAATAATCCCTGACCAAAAAAGTGTGCAAAAGCACATTGTGCAGCTTTCTGGTTTTGTGCAAATCTGAGGGACCAAAAGGGGAAGAAATATTTAGGAGCACACCAGAAAAAGTTACAAGTGCAGACAGAAAAGAAAAGAAAGTATTAAGTAAGTAGCAGGCATGGAAAGAGGTGCAGCAGAAGGGATTATTGATCCAAACACAATGAAACAAATCATCCACGATCCATGTGGAGTGGCATGGAGCCTCATTTCCCCCAATTTATCTAATTACCCTAGTATCAGGTTATTGGCATCCGTCTCGAGAGACAATGAAGTGCACCTCCAGTGCAGACTCTCCAAATGTTCCTATTTTCCAGGGACATCCCTGATTTAGAGAAGCTATTCCAGTTTCTAATTTGATCCCAGAATGTCCTGCTTTTCTTTAGGATGTCCTTATTTTCATTGGAGAAATATTGGAGGATATGGAGTTATTCAACCCCTGAGCCATCTGAAGGCAATCCTGTATAGGGATTTTTTTTGTTTAATGTTTTATTCTGTTTTTATATATGTTGGAAGCTGCCCAGAGTGCTGGGGCAACCCAGTAAGATGTGTGGGGTATAAATAGTAAAATTATCATTATGGAGTGGGATGTCCCTATTTTCATTGGATAAATGTTGGAAGATATGCCAGTGGTGCAGTCAAACCACTGGAGAATCATAGCACCCACTGTGGCTGTAGATACTGGTAACTTGTAACTGCTACCTCTCACCGAAGCGACCTCTCAGGGGCACGAGCCTGGGCAATGTGTATGGAAGTCCTGGGCTGCCCAGATGACAAGACCCCCATCTCGGCCTCACTGATGTGGTCCAAAGGAAAGCAGAACAATACGTTTGGCACTAGCTTGGCTGCAAGAGTTGCCGGAAGGAGGCGTACAAGGCGCCACCACCCAACCTTTAAGGGACTGCACTCTGAATTTGTGTAGGGTTTACTGTGGGAATGTTCAGGGAGGCAGGAGAGGATATCTTGTTTAATTATATCCTTTCCAACTTGTGTTAACAAGTTCTACAATTTAGCGGAGTAACATTTCCCTTTTTAAACTTGTGCAGCGGATAGCATTTGCCAGGCTTGTATAAGCCTCTAAAATAAGTTTCCTGGTAATTTCCCCTTTAGTCCCTCATAAAAAGATAGACACGACACAGTCTTCTATAAAAGTATAAAAAGAGTTTACTCACTCATTCTGTTCACAGATGGATCCCAGAAGGCAGACTTGAGTTACAAAAGTCATATACCTGGAAACTATCCCATAAGGAGATAGCTCCTTTGTCCTCTCTTGGCTGAGCATCTCAGTTTAATCAGATGTTGCTTCTTCAAGGAATGGAGTCAAAGAGAGAGAGATGGCTGTCCTGCTCCGTGCTTTTGTCGTTACCTGCATAGGGAAGGTCACACCCACCTCTGGTCACATGTAGAGAAACAGGAAGTTTACCTGCTGGCTGGACAAATTTTCCTCCTCATGTGTAAACATATTCACTCTGGGAATGTTGTATTTGACTTCTCTGTGTTTTACATTCCCACATATACTCATTAGCCTTTTCTCCCGAAGATGTACTGCAAGGCAGTGGGTATCAGGTAAACCCAAATTTACAGGGGAAAAGCATGGGGACTGGTTTTGTATCAGGGCTACACAAATTAATGGGGACCCAAACATTTGCAAACACACAGTAAACTCCAGTGTGAAATCCCTACACAGACAGACATCCCTGCATTCCTCCTAGATGCTTTTAAAGCCCCATCACTCACCTCAGCCCTCTCTGCTTCTCTTCCTCTTCCTTGAGTTCACCACACTCAAAAACTTCAGGTTCTATTATTTCCTTCTTTTGCACACACAACTAGCTTGCCTCTCCCTTTAGAGTGAGGGGATAAGGATGAGTCACTAGCATGTCCTAGATTTCCTGGGCTGTTGGCCTTTCTTTTTCCTAACAAAAGAGCATTATTAGCAGTCATTCTGGTATCATAGGCCCAGATTCAACTGAGTAGATGCACTAGTGGGAGCCAGCGCAAGGAGTCCTGCTAGCACAATGGGACTTTCCACCCTCTCCTCTCCTATGCCGCCCACAAATAAGCTCTGTGGGGCCCAGGAGAAGCCCCAGACAGCATGCAGGGGAAAGAGAGGGGAGTCCATTGTGTTGGGGAACCCGGAATTCTTGCACTGATGGAACGATTGGAAGAACACAATGTCTAATTCCCCCCATCAATCCTTTTTTCTCTAACCACTCAAACTCACAACACAATATACGTTTTTGGAGCTTCAGGGTTAAGTTATACCAATGCAATAGAGTATTAGAAGAGAACACAGCTGTGGTGGGAATATCAGAAGTCTGGGAGGGCTGCGATTATTAGCTGGGACACGGGTATACCTGGGTGTAGAGATGTATAGAAAGGAGAGAGTAGATTGCACTAGCAAGGGTGCTGGTCAAAATGGCAAAGAGGAGATTGAGTGCAATAAATTGGAAACTTCAGGAGGAATAAACTCCACCAGCTAATCATTCTGGGTAGAAATATCAGGCCAAGAACAGAGACAAAACTAGAATTAGTTAGTTCTGCCTGTTATGGGCTGTGGTTCCAAGCACTGTTGGATTCCTGGCCTTCTGTCCTACTAGCCCCAATAGGCACCATCCGCCTCTGCTAGCCCCACAGCTATTAAAGGTGCAGGATCCCCTGTCCCCTTTCAGCCCCTTGTCACCCTAAATCAGGGAGGCAGCCCAAAGAGAAATGTGACAATAACTGGTGGTGACTTCACTTATCCTCACAGTTCCCAAAGGGCTTAGCTGCAATTACGTCTCTAATCAGATTCTAGGCATCCTCTGGGACAACATGAGACATGTATGAGCACATTTCATGAGTCTTGTTTTGTTTTTGTTTCTAAATAGCAGGCATAAGGACTGTAGTGCATAGGAAAGGGGTGGTTAAGGGTGAAGTGGGGGGGGAGGCAATTTTCAGTCTGGGGAGAAGGGTAAAATCCTCCTTCCCATGTGCTGTAGTCCCAGATTTGTTCCCACTATGCCTATTTCTTTCTTTTTTTCCATGACATGCAATCACCTTTCTCATATTGCCTAGCAGGCTGTTATATTATCACTTAATAGTCTATTCCGCCCTTCCTCCCAGAACAGCCCCAAAGTGGGATGTCTCTCCCTGAGTAAATCCATGACTGTTTTAAGACACAGTCACTTTCATATCTAGACACATCTTTGACTCTTCCCACTTAATGGATGGTTGGTAGTGTTGCCACCTCCTCTCTCCAACACCAGATACATGCTTTCCAATCTCTCAGTGCTCTAGAGGGCCATGTGCAAAAGCGGGCAGGGCTTCTGTACCTTTAATAGCTGTGTCGAAGCAGGACTTTCAGCAAGTGCAGCTTGCCATGCAACTATTAAAGGTGCAGGAGCCCTGTTGGTTGGTTGGTAGGTTTTTAATACACCAGACCACCCTATAGTGTGCTGGAAGTAGGGCAGGGAAAGAAGAGAGAATTTTTTTTTTTTAAATGATATTTATTAAGATTTTCCAATTACAACAAAAGAAAAGAAAAAACAAAACAAAACAAAACATCCAATTTTAAAATCTTTTTCCCAATAACATCTTTCCGGGACTTCCCCACCCCTCCCCCTCTTGTATTCCAATTCTTACAAATAAACAAATAAATTCAACAAGTTCTTATCCCAAATTTAAACTTATTATCATTGACCCAATTTTAAAAATATTTTCCCATCCCCTAAAATCGACCTGTTCCCTTCCGCAAGTTCCCCCCTTTAATATGCAATACAGATTAAAATAGAAAAAGGCAAAAAAATAATTTTACACCCTTTGGATTCCAAATTTCCCTCCCCCCTTTCCCGGTTGCGTTCCCAATGTTCCTCAACATCTGATGTCTTCCTGGAGTTCCCACATCTCTCTAAGCCATAGTCCTTTACCAGTCATCTTTAATTTCGAATGTCCAATCTTGGAAGGAATCTGTCTCAAAAAAGGCCCATTTCTTCCATCCAGATTTTTATATCTAGGAGTAAAAACTCCAATTTTATTTCTTTAGGCCTGTCAAATCTGGATGTCCCAAATGTTCCCACTTCCAGCTTTGTCCAGATCTTATTATTTTTGTTGTTCTTGTTGATCACACTCCTCCTTTTTTTTTTCCCTGCTCTCCTGCACAAATGTTCTAATTCCAAAAGCTTCTAATTCCTCTGCAGAGGCTTGTTATTCAGGAACAAAACATTACGTCAAGTCCCTTTCATTCTTCAATAGATAAATCTATTGTCTCCTTTAGTGTGTAGACCTCTGTAGACAAAATAATGTTCCATTTCTGCAGTTTCCCAGGAGATAGAAAGTTCTGGTCAAATTCCACGCCAACAATACTTGTAATATCCCTCAGCACCTCTAGGTGGTTTGCAATAACTGAGTTCCCTTCCAGATCACGTCCACCAGTCAAAATAACTTGTTATTCCTTGTTTACAACAATTTGTATCCAATTTGTAACAAATGTAACCGGCAAAGTCCTCGTAACAAAGTTCTCTATTGTATTCTTCCGCTTTGACAGCTCTTTGACAGCTGTCAAAACCTCTATTTCTCTTCTCCCGGCGCTCTCCCAAATCGCTCCCAGGGTTCCAGGGGGGGGGTTTGCTTTTTAATTCAATCCACTTTTCTCCTCCAGCTCAGTCTTATAATTTTCCCTCGTGAAATTAATAACTTTGTCAAAGTAGGGTTGCACTCGATCTTAGTTGTCAAATCCTTTGCTTTAACTCTTCTACAACAGGGGGGGGCTGACTTCCTTTTTGTGCCTCCCCCGCTCGCTCCGAATTTTTTTTAAAAAATTATCCCCCTTTTTAGTCCAGGTTCCGATTACTCACGGGTTATTCTTTTAAGTCCAAATTTTCAATAGAAGAAGTCAGCGCTCTCCGTCGAATGGCATGTGGCTTCGCTCGGCAGGGGAAGCGGAAGACTCAAAGCACCACCACCCCCTGTCACCCACTCCGCAGCCTTTAAAAAGGCTCCTTCGCGGGTCGGGGGGGGGCGCAAAAGGTGCCAGCCGAGTCACCATGTCCATGGGTTTCAGCACCCATGGTTTTTGAGGGTCCCCGCGTCGCCGGCGCAGTAGGACCCAGCCCCTGCCGAGCAGGCTCCCTCCGGAGCTCGGAGGGAGTCCGCCATTCGGCGATGGCGCCAACCCGGAAGTCCCCAAGAAGAGAGAAATTGAAGGAAGAGAAGAGGCGGGAGAGGAGCGGGATTGTCAACTAGTTAGAAATAAACCAGCCTGGCACACTTCTGTGTCTTTAATGGAGCTTTCCACATGCAGAAATCGGCAGGTGCATTATTTTATGGCCTTGAGCTAAAGATTATTGCTTTCTAATTACCACAGATCAATCTGCTGTTGAAAAGTTGGCATTCCTCTAAAAGCATGATAGCTGCTTGCCTTTTCGTAGGGTACAGCGTTTTAGACCTTGGAATGCATTTGCTCATTCTAGTTCTTTATGCTGGGAGGTTTAAAGGGGCACCCAGATGTATTAGGTGTCCAGGTGTCGGAGTCGGGAGCAGTTAATTCTTTATTGAAAGAAAGAAAACAGCACAGGCCTAGTGAGCACAGCAACTATTCCCAGCAGGTCTCGTCCCAATCAAGTCCCTGCCTTCCCACAGTTCCCCAAGTCTCCTCCTCCCCCTTGCAATCTGAGATGACTTGGTCTTGCCTGTCTCTGCTCCTCCCTCTTCATCCCTCTGACCATTCATCGTCACCCCACCATCAACCCCCTGATTCTGAGTCTTCTTTCCTTTGGGGTTCCCTTGGATGTTCCCCAGCTGACGCCTCCCACCACTCATTTGCATCCATGACACCAGGACAAGAAATTGCAACTCTAATGCTACGGGGAAGGGACATGCCCTGTGAACTATAGTTTACCCCCACAGAGCTAAAATTCTCATCATGCATAGCAAACTACAATTCCCAGATGTCTGGGAATTGTACACAACAATAGGCTTCCTGTGAGGCATGCCCAGGCTTGTGCTCAGTGGGGAAAAATAACAATTGTAAAGGAGGGTGAGAGTCAGGCTGCTGTTGAAGGCAGAAGCAGGGCCAGTGAAAAAGGTGGCAACCCTGTCAGTCAGGGAGTGTTTGGGACAGAGCAGTCCAGCTGGGAGAAAACCTGGTTCTTAGTGATAAAGAGGAAAACATAAAAATGGAAGGAAGAAATATATATGGGATGACTTCAAACAACCTCCCAACTTGTTGTATGTTCAAGAGCTGCTTGGTTCAGTGCACGGTGGTGATGCTTTCATCACTGGCCATAGCTGTCAACTTTCAGATTTGAAAATAAGGGCTCAGCAGCCTCACCTGTCCCGGGGACAGTCTATGGGATATCTAACAATCCGGGATAGCTGCGGGAAACGGCGCTGGAATAAGGGAATTCCCCGCAAGAAAAGGGAAGGTTGACAGCTATGTCGCTGGCAGAAGGGGTTGCCAGAAAGAACCAGCCCAGCCTGCTCCTATGCCTTTAGCCACGCCATCTGACATGCAGAAATTCAGCAGGCGGTGCTTTTCTTCACATGGAAGTGAAGTCATCACGGGTGGGTAGGTGGGGTGGAATCCTGCCCGCTCTGCCTTTAACAGGAGCCTAAAAGTTTGCAGTCATTTAGGGTTGCCAACTTATTTTCCCCCAGCTACTGTGCCTTTAACAGCAGCCCGAAAGACTCTTCATAGCATGATCATTATTGCTTGCTGATGCCATTCAATCTTCTGCAAAAAGAAGTTGGTAACCATAACATAAAAAACAGGTTATGAGTGAAGACTCTGGGCCTTTAACTGCCACCTAATATGCAGAAGTTAAGCAGGTGAAGCGTTCCCTGGCATAAATTGGAAAGGTCTTTCTTGCTTAACTTCTGCTTGTTTGGGGTGTTCTTAGAAGCTGAGGAGCAGTCTGGTAGCAGAATCCGTGCAGCACACAGTGAACAGGGGCTACATCTTGTCTTTGGGTATTTCCCGGCAGTGGCAGCTGGGCTACTAATTATAGCAGGTTTGCTTGGCCTCAGATAACCCTTAAAGGAGCCAATCTCTTCTCTGCCCAACCTAATCTGTCCCTCATCAGTTTTTGTAGCCATTACTGTACAGCGTCCTCTGTTTCTGCAACATTTCACCATCCTACATAACAGCAGCCGAACAAATGTTTCCAAGCCAGCCTGCTACTAATAATACTAATTGACCTGACACTTTGGACTTCCTAGGAGAGTTTTAATGCTCTGTTTTTAAATAATTAACCCCAAAATGTTTTTTAGAAATGTAAAATATTAATCACACATTCCTCCTCCAGGTTTCATGGTAATAGATTACAGAGTAGGGCTGGTCCAACCCAACACTCCGCAGAGAAGGGAAGAGAGAGGCAGGATTGGACAGTTTCTTTGGAAGAGACGCCTATCTCTTCCCTGCCCAGCCTCCAAGGTGAAATCCGCTGGCACAGACCCAGCTGTTTGATCAACATCTTAGCTTGCTTAGCCATGCCATGCGCAGGGGATCCTTGCCTTGCCTTTATAGCATACTGATTTGAACACTGACATTGTAGCAGAAAACGAAGTCTGAGTACTTCATCCAGTAGGAGCCAGCACAGCCTATATGGATGAGCAGCATCAGACTGTGGCGAGGTCTGGGACATTATGGGATGGGGATGGCTCTGCAGATGTGTGTGTACTTGTGGGGTCACTGCTGCCAATCCAGAGCTCCTGCCGCCTTCCTGCCACCTTGCCTTGCCCCTCTGCATCCCGATGAGGGCAGCACTGCCACTGGCTGGACACAACTGCCTCCATTCCCTCTTGCAAGTTGCTGCTAGCCCTCAATGGATGTCTCTGATGGACTCCAGCAAGTGTACTTAGTGAATGAAGGAATTCTGAGCTCTGATCACTTAAGGTTGTGATTGTAGTTCAGGCCTCGGGGTGAAAGGGAATTGCAAAGAGAGAGGGGGGGGGGGAGAGAGAGTGCATGTGTGTGTGTGTGTGTGTGTGTGTGTGTGTGTGTGTATGAATGACCAAAAGTCTGGCACTGGCAGCTGTACTCATTTTCAGCTTCCATGCTCAGCCCTTGCATTATCTCCTCAGATTTATAGTTCTTCCAGACATGTGTGTTTCAATTCAAGGCTCTTTTCCAGCAAACCAACTTGGTCATTTCCCCCCTCTTATGAGAGATAATTGGCTGAACGTAGGCTGCAAAATGTCGCATTACCATATAAAGCTGCTTTAAGGATCAGCCGAGTCACCTTGGAAATGCAAGTTGTTTAAAACAATTAACTCATATTTAATCCATGTGTTTCTAATCTAACAATGGCTTAAGTTTTGTTTTTTTCTGAGGACCGGCTGACTACTTCTTTTTCTGCATTTGTCACAGGCATACCTGCCACTCATAATCTCCTTGCCATGTTAATTGCCATGGGTTGTTTTTTAAAGTCCAGTAGCTTGCCCAAGCAAGCAAGTGTAAGGTCAAGAATAGATCAAGTCTGGAGCTCATTCTTCAACCCCAAGTTGGCTTGCCACTTTCTTCTTCTTTTCACCACGGAAAGTTTCCCATGCCTTTAATATGTGCATGAGAGTGAGGGCTCATCCATGCGCCCCTTGTCCCATGCCCAGCAGCCACAGTCAGGGAGAGAAACTTGGTGACAAAGAGATAAGACACAAATTAAGGGAGCAGCTACCAGGAAGTGACTCAGCACAATCAATAGAGAGACAGAGAGTTAGAAGCTGAATGCAAGCTTGTTTGAATAAAGTTATTTGTTTTATATTATTCACCTGTGATTATTAATATAACTAGCACCACTTGAAACAAAAGGGAGGGCATTTGCCAGTATCTTTTTTTATGGCAAGGCACCATTATGGAAACAAATGGTTTTAAGTAGGCCTTTGTAATCTGTGACTCACCTAACAGAATGCAGCCCTCTGAACAACATGGCAACCCATCAAGGGCTCAACAACCTCTATTTTTGCTGCTTGACTGAGACCCCCCCCCCAGGTTCCCTCAGATGACCTCTTCACTGAGCATGCACAAAGCTTATGTGGAGGGTGGGCCCTGTCTGGTCTGCGTTGGGCATTCATTCTGATTTGTGTTTGAAATGGTTATACAACCATATGCATTCATCCTGATTTGCTTGCGGAGTGTTTATATGCCTTTCTGTTAATCATTCATTCACCTCACACTGTTTAGTGCATTTCCCTGACACTTTTCTGACTTGAAAAAGTCTCTCTCTGTGTTTTTAAGGGCGTTTGTTGTGCTAGGATGACAAAACGCTTTAATCCACTTCAATTGCACAAAGCTAAATTTCTGGTATGCATCCCTCCTGCAAAATGTTGACAGCTAGGGGAAACCTGCAAAAAAGGGAAAGTTTCCAAACAACTGGCAAGGCACTATAGGTTAGTGGGAAGGCTGCTTGTATCTGGAAAGCAATCAAGGCTTGGGTGAAGACATACCTGTGCAAATAAGACAACATCTTATACACCACACCTCTTGGGACCAGCATACAAACACCCTGCTGGTAATCTCAAACCCACTCCTAAAAAGGATTCTTAACTGATGAGGGTGGAGAAAGCCCACCCCCTCCCCCCTCCCATGCATTCCTGTGAGACGAAAATCCTAGTAAAGGGGCACATGACCCTGGACTCTTCCCACACATGCAACACAGCCAGATTTTTCTGACATGTACATTACATGCCACCTTGGCAGGACCTAGAAACATCAAAAAAGCATTTCAGAAAAACGTGTTGTCAAGCTCAAAGGGGAAAATCATGTTGGCCAAAGATGAAACTCCACAGCGCCATCTGGTGTCACAGTGTTATAATACATATGGTATAAAGCACCTTTTCTTAACTAATGTAGCTGAATTCCTTCTCTGTCAGCAGCATTTCAGTGCAGGACACCAGGCTGGGAAGCAATGTGGTGGGTATTTTATCACCTGGTCGTCCCTCTCACTGCTACATTACTCAGAGCAACTGAACATCAGGGCTCATGAGTCTGAGCTGAAATCACATGAAAACTGGAGGCATAGAAATCCTGGCCTGGGCACCTGGTGCTGGCATCAACACACACGCACACACACACACACAGAGAGAGAGAGAGAGAGAGAGAGAGAGAGAGAGAGAGATATGCTCCCATTTAAAGCTGCAAGAGCTCCTTTGAGTGCTGGATAGATAAATAATTGTTACAGGGCTGGGCGGGGGGTTAGTTTGAGTGATATCTGTGGGTACTTTCCAGACCTGTAGTCACGTATCTGTGAGGTTAGACTCTATCAGAGCATACCCTCCAACATTTTGGGAGGGCAATTTGGGGCATCCCACCACTACCACCCTGTTGCCCCTGTCCCTTGCCCCCTCCCTGCTGCTGCCCCCTCCCTTGCTCCCCCCCTCCCCCCTCACTCCATCCCTCCCCCCATCTACCTTTCTCCAGTTGTCTTCCTCCACAGCACCCAGCCTGCGCCATGTCAGCAGAAGTGGTGCAGGCTGACCTTCTGGCAGATTGCGTCTGGCCAACGCAGCCTGATGCCTTTTGGTCCCTTGCTCTGGTACAACCAGAGCAGGGAACCAAAACTGGGACATTCAAGGTTGGGAACAGAAGCTGGGGCAGCTTCTGCCAATCCGTGCTGTCCCAAATAAATCGGGACACTTGAGGGTTTGTAAGAGTAAACCTGTGGAACTGCTTGGACCAGGCCCTTTGTTAAGGTAATGGCCTTAAGCCACTCACCATCATCTTAAAGAGGGAGTCTGTTGCTATAGAGACAAATGGGTGGGCCTTTCCCCACCTCACTTGGCTGGGTGCCACAGCATCCTAGGATGGAGGACAATAAGGTCTCTGTGTTTGTGAATTTTGGCTGTTCCTGGAACCTGAGGGTACAGAGCCTTTCTGACGGTAAGAACTATTTGATATTAGAACAGACTTCCTTGGAAGGTGGTAGACTCTCCTTCCTTGGGGTTTTTAAAGCAGAGGTTGGATGGCCATCTGTCATGGATGCTTTAGTTGGGATTCTTGCATTGCAGGCGATTGAACTCATTGACCCTCAGGGTCCCTTCCAACTCTACAAATCTGTGATCATAGCATCTCTTTTCCTCTGCTCTTTTAAGTTTAATGTTCTCTCCCCCCCTCCCTCATCGTGAATGATAAAGGGAATAGTTAAGAGGCACAACTGAACACAGTGGCGTCTTACTCATAGGGGCTAGTGGTGCGGGGTGCCAGGGCGCCAAGATCTGGAGGGCGCCAGGGAAGAGGCAGAGGCTGGACGCGGCGCCTCCCAGCATCAGCTCGCCACCCTCACCCGCCTCCGCCATACCATGCCGAAGCAGCGCCGTGCCCAGAGCCTCCATCTGCCATGGCCATCGTGGCACGAAGCGGCCAACTGAGCCTGGAGCCACCGTGTCCAGCCTCCGCCTCTTCCCCTCCTCCAGCCCCACTGGCAGCGCTGTCCTGCCTATAAAAACGTGGACAACTCTGGGAAAGGGGGGGTGCCGGAGGGAGCTTTGCACCATGGCACCGGATATTCTTAAGATGGCCTGACTGAACATGTTATATATACTGCACTGAATTGTTTAGTGTGTAGTCGAATTTCTCTTTCCCACTCCACTTTAATAAATACGGTGCTTTAGCATTCAACAGGAGATCTTGAACTCTGTCAGACACATGCCCAGGGTGGCACATGGCTGACCCACATAAAACAACCCCCTTTTCACGCATGTTTAGGAGTTGCATGTGAAGTGCGATACATGCAAGTTCCCAGAGACACGTGTAACTCTTACATACCCTCCAACATTTCTCTGATGAAAATAGGGACGTTCTAAGGAAAAGTGGGACATTCTGGGATCAAATAGGAAACCAGAACGGCTTCTGTAAATCCAGCACTGTCCCTGGAAAATAGGGAAACTTGGAGGGTCTGTGCTTGGTGGAAGATTACAAGTTTTATAAGCCTCCATTTTCATTTAGTTTTGCCGCTTGCTTTTCTGCCCTTTCAGTATCAGTTTCATCTTACATCAGATGTTTCTCTTCTCTCCCCCTCCCCTCCCAACTTCACAACAAAGCATGACAAAGTCGCAAACAGGAAATTATGATGTAGGCCCATATGCATCAGAAATTAAGATTCCATTCTTATGCAAATAGCAAGTCATAAAGATGAAAATATCTGCAAGAGGGGCAGAACTGCTTTTGATTTGAGTGTTTATCAAAGTTTTCCAAGTGGCATTCACATTACAGTGCAAAGTGAAATGACATCAGTCCGTCTTGTGTACCTCTTTAGTACTGGAAGGTGGCAGAGACTTATTATTCAGTGGAATATTTATTTGGATTTAAACTCTGCAATGGACCCAGTGGGATATGAAATATGTCCTTCACATGCCACTGAACCCCAAGTCCTGTGGGGGGACTGTCATGCTTGGCAGTAACCCCATCTTTGGAGTAGGCTAGGGCTGAAATCCTATACCCATTTACTTGGCAGAAAGCACCACTGAATTCAATAGGACTCTGTTGTTGTTGTTGTTGCTGCTGCTGCTGCTGCTGCTGCTGTTATTACTCACCCTGCATCAGCAGGTCCCGGGTGGGTTACAATGTAAACTTCAGAATTAAAAACAGTGAAAAACAGAGTACAGTCAGAGGAATATGGTGGGCTTCAAAACTGCGCATCTCAGGTATCAAAGACAAGAGTAAAGAGGTGCGTCTAGTACAGCCTTTGCCAAAAACTGTATAGTGAAGAAGCCATACATACCTCTGTGGGGAGGGAATTCTACAATTCAGGAATTACCAAACAGAATGTTCTGAGTAGACATGTAGAAGACTGTAATTTGGCAGCAAAAACACATCCAGGGGAGGAACAGAAGGCTCCTAGGAAACAACACTGGAAATACAACCTGATGTAATGATAAATACAGCTTTATTTTTTTTAATCGGCGCCATTTAATTATTTCTAATTGTTTTTTGGGGGGGCAAGGGTGCATATGGAAAGGACATAAAAATGCATGAACTACTCATTGTCAGCAGCTGCCCAAATTATGTTTGTAACTATGCTTAGCAGTTGACTGGCAAAACTAGCCTAGCATGGTCTTGTGACTGCTGACAGCAATTTCATCTGCAAACATAAGTCAATATTAATCTCCACAAGAGGGAGATAACCATCCACTGCCAGGAGGGGACTCTGAAGAGGATTCCCCAATTGTTGGGATAACCTGCTGCTTCTCCATTGTCCTACCAGGTATCAGCTGCAGTTCCTAGGTGAGTGAATGTGGTAGGACCAGACAGAGCTGGATCGGGGCTCTTTGCTAGGACCTGGCTATTGAAGTACTGCTGTTACAAATGTTGTGCCTCAGGGGTGTGCCAGAGGGTTGCCCTTGGGTGTGTCCTCAATGGGGAAAGGGCACAAGGCTGTTTTTTTTTTTTAAAAAAAATCTATCAGATATTCTCTACTATGGCATACTGTGCCAATCAAGATTGGGAACGGAATGATCTATTACAGCTGAAAATCTACAAAATTAATTTTTGGTGACTTCATTGATATGGAAGGAATAGGGTGTGAATGAAATTCTTTCGACATCATTGGATTTGATGGGATCAATTAAAAATTAGCAAAGATTTCACAGATAGCATTGATGAGAAATAATTTGCGAGGGCTTGACTTAGCTGCTTATATTAATTAACAGGTTGACTAGCTTTGTCAAATGCATCAAATATGCTTAATTACATTAAGTGAGTGATAAATAGCAGAAGTTAGCCATGACTTAAGCTCATTAATTTCAGTGGGAAGGAACTAAGTGCAGCCTAGCAGTGGGCAGTCCCTGGGTTTGGGATGACCAGTTTTGGATGGCGCTGCAATTCCCCTGGAGGAACAGGTTTGTGGCTTGTGGGTGCCCTAGAGCCATCATTGTCAGCCGATGCCTCAGTAGCCTCAGCAGGAAGCAGTATTTATTATCAGCTCCAACTGCTTTGTCAGTGGCGACACTTCCTCGACCAGGAGAACCTAGCGGCAGTAGTACATTCTCTGGTGGCCTCGTGCTTTGCAATGTTCTCAGTTTGGGACTGCCATTGAAGGTGGTCCAGAAGCTGGAGCTGATGCAGAATCCGGCTTCCAGAACTGGGATTACATTACCCCCATCCTCAAGGAGCTGCATTAGCTGCCTGTTTGATACTTGGCCCAACTGAAGGTCTTTACTTTGCTGTATAAAGGTGGCCATGGGGCAGTGGGGTGGTGGCGCTCACCGGGAGGAAGATTGGAAGGTGCTAGGTGGCAGGGAGGTGCGATGGCAGTGCATCAGCACAATGCTGCCCCACCCCAATGCCTTCCACTTCCCAGTCGTGGTTGGCAACAACTCTGCAGCTGGAAGGTCAGGTAAGCATTGCTGCCCAACCCTGCCATCTGCTACCAAAAGCCGAACATGGCTTGGGATTCAAGTACTTGAAAGAGCTCTTCTCCCATTATCTGCCAACCCTTGTCTTAGGATGTAAAGGGGAGGTCTTGCTTGTGGTCCCATCACTGGCTGTGGCTCGTGGTACAAAGCTTTCTCTGTCCAGTTGTGGAACTCCTAGTGGAAATATGGCTGTCTGTCATATGAATGGCCTTTAGATGTCAGTTGGAGATAAACTTTTTCCTTCTGGCTTTTGGAGGGGGATGAGCTACAGAGCTGGGTGTTCTGCTGTGCTGACATGTTTTGCAGATGTCTGCTGGTTTTTATATTGTTTTTATATTGTGTTACTTTTGTATTGTGTTGCTGTTACGTTGTATTGTGTTACTTAGATCTGTACACTGTATACTGTCCTGAGCAGTTGTTTTTTTTTAAAAAAATGTAATATTGATACAATGTTTAATTAATAACCTACTTAGTCGGGATCCAACGGATGCAGTTTGGCAACTATGATTGACAACATGTGTACTTTTGGAAAGCAAAGAGATCCATGGGTACTGTTAGAATAAGTATTCTCTGATTATTGGTGTTTATCGGCTTAAGGAGACTATCAGAAGAGATCATAAAGAAAAAAGAGAAAATATATGAACAAGATGTGATGTGGAAACAGCAAGATATTTGGATTGATTTGGATTGATTTGGACATTAACGCAGTAGCAAGAAGATGATCAGAATCCCCCTTCGGATCTTGAAATATGGGTCCCCCCAACAAAATTTAAAATTCGGCTTTGTAATTCGGAATTTATGTGATGTGATTTAATTTGATTTGATTGGCCGGTTAATAAAAATTATTTTTTAAAAAAAGAATAAGTATTCTCTGTCTAGACTTCATATTGATAATAACCATCCAAAACATTCCTAGTATTTTCCAATTAGAAATATTATTTTCAACTAGTTATTAATTGAAGGGAGGCTACTAGTAAAAACATTTTTGGGAAACCAGAAGAGGAAAAGCATGCTCATTGGTGTTTCCAGTCAACATCTGAGAATGAAAGCAATTATATGAAGGAATGAGCAGTCCTTTTTGTGTGTGATGGTACTCACCAGAATGGAGTACTGTCACCTCTTTTTTCTTTTTCTTTTTGCTGCAGTTGGCAGCCATTTTGTGTTTATAGTCAAGGCACCTTTATCAAGATCTGAGCACTGGGACCTCTCAAATAACCACCTCAATACCATCATGGACACAAATAATCATGAATGCACAATAATAAAACAGGATGGGCCCTAAGAGACAGTGCAATCACTGTTTCTCCTGGCCTTCCTCTCCCCTTCTCTTCCACCACCAGCAGCATGTGGGACTCAAATAATGTCCAGTAGCATTCAGAGGGGGAAGGGCGGCAACAAAATCAGAAGAAGACCATACTGGCAGTGGCGATGGCTATATCCTCTCTCTCTGCCTCAGGCGACGAGGTTCACAAACACACCACACCTCTGGGCAAGACCTTGGCAACCCTCTGTACTGTAGATTTCTGAGACCAGCAGGGTGTGCTCTAACAAAGGCATTTCCTTCTCAGGGAATTTAGTTTGGTACATTTCCAAGTCTTTCTGTATATTTTGCCCTGCTTATGTTAGAGGTAAGAAACCTGAGACCCCTCTAGATGTTGCTGGACCGCAACACTCACCTTCCTTGACCAATGGTCCTGCTGGCTGAGTCAGATGGGAGGTGGAGTTCAATGACACGTGGAGCTACAGGTTCCCTACTCCTGTCTTACATGAATAGGCCACTCACATGAGCTGTGGTGTGCATATCAGTGGATCAAGGCAGTGGCGGAGTAAGCTGCAGGGGCTCCTGGAGCAGCGGCCATGTAGTGCACTGGGGGGGGGGGGCGCGATCCACCACGCAGGGGACGGGGCGATCCTCCATGTGTGCGAAGGCAGAATCCTCTGCTCATGGCTGCAGCAGGGGCTGCATGATTTTCTGCTTGTGGCTGCAGCTGCAGTGGGGGTGGCGAGATTCTCTGCACACAGCTGCGGTGGCTCACACCACCGCACCTGGGAGTGGCGGGGTGAGTCCCCCGGGGGTGCCTTTTTGTCACCCCCCCCCCAGAAATGGCACCCCCCCTGCCCCCTTCCTCCGCCAGTGGACCAAGGTAAGATTCTTGTATTTGTAATTGTTTGAAAGGAAGTGCAAATAATGTACATCTGAATTAGGAATGTGACCCTTCAGAAGATAATAATAATAATAATAATAATAATAATAATAATAATATAAGCCATCCACTCTGGGTAGCTCCCAGCAAAATATAGAAAACACAAAACCTCAAACATTAAAAATTTCCTGTGTAGGGCTGTCTTCAGATGTCTTCTAAAAGTCATATAATTGTTTATCGACATCTGATGGGAGGGCGTTTCACAGGGTGGGTGCCACTACTGAGAAGGCCCTCTGCCCGGTTCCCTGTAACTTCACTTCTCACAATGAGGGAACTGCCAGAAGGCCCTTGGAGCTGGAGATATTATTAGACTAATGATTAGAGCTTATTTGAGCTGCAGTCCAACAACATCCGGAGAACTAGAGGTTCCTTCTAGATGGGTGGTTATTCTGTAGGAAGAAGGAAAGGGCCTAGGTGATATTTGCATTACTTGGCTAATAATGCAGGCGGTGTGCTGGTAAATTAATATCTGAGAGCCAGGAAGAAGCCCAAAACAATTATTATTATTATTATTATTATTATTATTATTATTATAACTGAGTGCTCAACCCCTGTTTCCAAAAGCCTTAATTAGGCTCCTTGGTGCCTTGACAAACCACATAATTTATACTTAATTAGGAAACTCACAATGTAGGTTTAAAAGGTTTAATTACGTGGGCGTAATTTTTGTTGTTGTTTTATTTTGCCCCATATGTATTTTCATTGTCTCTTTTCTTTTATTAGAGAGAAACAGAGGTCCAGAGGCACAAATGCCACTGATGACTGTCTGGTAGGTTGAACACTGGGTGTCGAGAGGAATGTTTTTGAGATTTGGCCCAAATCACAAAAGGAAACAAAGAGTGTGTCACGCTTTTCACACTACCCCTCAGGCAACTGACAGTTTCTTTGAAGAAAGAATGAAAGCACTTTGCTTGGAGTGTAGAGGCATTGAAAACAATATGAGGTACAGCTCAGAGAGAGAACATCTAAGTCTTCTTGAGGGGGGCGGGAGAACATTTATCATTGTTAAGCTGGCATCCCTGCTTCTCCCTTAAAAAACAAACCAAAACTATTTCAGCCTCCACATCTATCTGGGTGTCTCCTGTTCCTCCAGGGCCATCTCTGAAGATGTTTTAAAAGAACCAGTGCTCCCCATTGCACTTTTGCTATGTCCAAGTCATACATCAATGGATGATGGCCGTCAGCTTTCCCAAGGGTTTTTTTTTTTACTTCCTCAGCCTTTGTGTATTTGTGCCCATTTGCAAGGAGGAAAAATGAATTTTAAAATGACCCCATGTCCTTAAGGCCAGATCTCTGCAAGCTTTTAGGAAAACTATCCCCCCTCCTTTCCCCGCCCCCCAGTCAAAAGCATTCAACTGATTCATTCCTCCTCTTAAGGATTTTTGTTTTTGCTTTGTTTGACCACAAATTGCTTTAAAAGTGAGGCTGCCGAAACATGTTCCACCCGCAATGCAACGGGGTATCTGTTTGCTTTAAATGTGCTTTGTAACACAATGTGCTTTGAAAAAGTACTAAATGGATCGTTCCACAATAATATTGGAGTGTCCAATCTTTTTTGCTTTTGTTTTCCTTCGGAGCTGGCAGAAGTACAATGGCAACCTGTTTTGCGGGAAGGTGGAAGAGCTATTGCCTCCTGGCTAGTATTCCAGCACTTTACAATGCATTATTTGTTTGCTCATTATAACAACAGTTTTGTGTCATCTTCAAGACAGTAAATATATGGTGGCATAAAGTTTCATAGGCCGGAAGCCACTTTTTCTTTTACATCTGTGACTAGGTGACACCTAGCCCACAAAAGCTTACGCCACAATATATTTGTCTTTTAAAAGACAGAAAATTATTTGATTTTTCTGCTGCTTCAGGCTATTAACATGACTGTTCCCCTAGAATGCATCTATTTACCAGCTACTGAAGATAAATCAGGGATGGAGAAATACTAGTTCTCCAGATGCTGCTGAACTACAACTTCCATAATCCCTGATCACTAGATGGGATTGATGGGAAGTGGAGTCCAACAATATATGGATGGAGGGCTACAGGTTCCTCATCGCTGGTATAAAGCTATAGCATTGGGAGCTATAAGCACTCCAGACTACTTCAGTGTACCATTACACCATGCGTTCAGTTGGCTAATCCATCCAGACCTAATTCTGCCAGATCTTTGCCTTTGATCAGGTCCTTCTTGGCTCCTACTTGGACTTGATTCTGTTCAGAAAGGGATAAAGGGCTTGTTCACACTTACCTTCCCTCTGCTCTTTCCAGGCACGGTCCGCACTTAAAAGTTCCATGTACGAGATATGTAGATATAGATATAGCCCCTGAGCTTTCCCTGTGAAAAGCCACTCTTTAATGCTCAATAGGAACAAATGTCAATCCATGCAAAGCCCAAATCAACATTCATTCTGACTGAACTTCAAAGAGTGGGTTTTTGTGGGGAAAGCTTGAGGCAAAAAAAATACCATGCTGGGACACAAACATGCCCCTGTGCCTGGAAAGAGTGGGGCAAAATGTAATTGGATAAGCCCAAAGTCAGGTTTTTCTGAAGTCATTTCTTATCAGAACACCTCATTAAAGGTTGGGGTTCCACCATACCTGTTGTCCACTACAGACAAACTGATGCAATTTGGTGTGCAAACAAGATAAAGATAAACATGGCCCAATGATTGTGTGCTACCTTGTTCTGCTCCTCAGTTTTCCCTTTAAACTTCCTAAGATCACAGTGCTCGGGGCTTCATACACCTTGAATGAACAAGTGCTTCCAGGAGTGACCAGGCTTGATGACTACATCCTGGTTGCCTTCCGACAATTCCTTTACCTGCTTGCTCCCTGATTGCAGTCCTAGCTCTCTTCCTGGGATAATAATAGATGGCTCTTTAAAAATTATACCCCACCAGTTCTGCATAATTGGCACGTGCAAATAATGTGTCTGTGATGCCCAGTAAGGGAGCTTTTCAAGGCACCACACTCCTTTAGTGCTGTTTGGCAGACAGAACACTCTCTGATTCATTTTCCTTTTCTAAATTGGAGGCACAAAAGATAAAGCAGGCAGCAGCATGTATCTTAACCATACAGGTGCAGCTCCTAGAACTACAGGTCACAGTGACCCAGTGTTCTATGGTGTCCCTGGTTGCTTCCAGACGACATGTTTACTGAGCATTCATTTGGATTTATTTGTGGGGAGGTGACATTGGGGCACTTGCATACAGTACTTTCTTGTGGACCCGGTACTGCTCATGCATGCCAGTGTTGTTTTTTTAAGCATCCACACAATGTCCTCATCAAAATGCCATACCTTATCCCCCCCCCCTTTATTCTGGGTTTACTCTTTCCATGGATATTTTTACTTACTTGATTTTCCACAGAAATAGTAAATCTGGATTAAAAGAAGCTGATATCCCTGCTCACTTTGCTCACCGACCCCCTTCAACAAACCCCCTCCCTTAAGCCACGCCAAACCTTTTCAGCTCTCCTGCCCCAGTGCCCCAACTCTCCTGCTTGACTTGCCTCTACAAGCCCTTGCCCGCTCCAGCCCTGCCACACCAACTCTCTCACTCAACTCGCCCTCCACCACAAGCCCAGCTCAGCCAGACTCTTCAACCCTGAGCCACAAGCCTGCTGCCCCTCTTGCTTGTGCTGCTACTCCACTCCCTCCCTCTGCTGCCCGTCTGCCTCTGATGTTTTCCTTCTCCTGGAGCGTATGCAGTCTGTTGCCAGCATGATGATGGAGTAGTACAAATAGAGCATAGAGGAAAAATAGGGAAATGAAATATAGGATGGCATATTGTTAAGGACAGCACTGTGTGGACACTATGCAAAACTAGTGTACATGAGCAGCGAGTCCACAATAAACTGCCATGTGGAAGCCCCCTTTCCACCTGTCTTATGAACAGTGCCGGATTTACGTATAAGCTAAACAAGCTATAGCTTAGGGCCCCACTCTCTTGGGCCACCCAAAAAAAATTAAAGGAAAAAAATCTGGATGTACATTTCAAAAATATAAGATAAAAAAAATAAAACCTACATACAGTAACAGTGGCAAATGGCTTTAGATACCTGTAAGGTCCATCAATTGGGGACACGGGTGGCGCTGTGGGTTAAACCACAGAGCCTAGGACTTGCCAATCAGAAGGTTGCAGTTTGAATCCCCGCAACGGGGTGAGCTCCTGTTGCTCAGTCCCAGCTCCTGCCAACCTAGCAGTTTGAAAGCACGTCAAAGTGCAAGTAGATAAATAGGTACCACTCCGGCGGGAAGGTAAACGGCGTTTCTGTGCGCTGTTCTGGTTCGCCAGAAGCAGCTTAGTCATGCTGGCCACATGACCCAGAAGCTGTATGCTGGCTCCCTTGGCCAATAAAGCGAGATGAGCGCCGCAACCCCAGAGTCATCTGCTACTAGACCTAATGGTCAGGGGTCCCTTTACCTTTACCTTTAAGGTCCATCAATTACCATATAGCATATATTCAATACAAAAAACAGCGACAATTTGTTGTTGACAAAGGACAGCTGGACATAAAAAGGGCCCCATTACCTTCAGTAGCTTAGGGCCTCATCAAACCTAAATCCGGCCTGCTTATAAATATCAACGTAAGACATGAGTGTCTTTTCTCCTTTATGGCACTAATGTCGTTTTTAAAATACATTTTTCTCTGGAGGATACTGCCATGGAAGCTACTTGCCTTCTAAGCAGTGTGTTGTCCTTTGTGACCTGTTAAAGTTGATTGTGTGGGTTGAACTGGATAGAGAGGTGGAGATGTCTGGTCCTGACCTGCAATGTGTTAATGGGCACTGGGGTGCATTGCTTTTAGCCTATTTACTTTGAATCTACTGAGTTTTGCCGTTCACAATGGGAAATCTCCAATGCTGATAGGAATCCAGCAAGAAATGAGCATCATCAAAACCTCAGACAGCTTTGCGTAGGGCATTCTGAAATGATATAACACCGTAACCTCCAACTGCTAGGTAATACTATCCAATATTCACTAAACTGACACTCCATTCTGTGCACTTTCTAAATTAAATCCATTTCCAGCTTTAGAATAATGGCCTCTCTGCCTTTACATATGCTGCTATTGGCCTCTGACAGAAAAATCCCATTAGTGCCAATGGAAAGTTCTCCTCCTGGTACAAAGAGAAGTTGTGGGAAAGAGGGTTGGGCTGATTCTGATTGGATCCATCAGATAGGCAAAGGACTAAAATTCTCTACCCCCACCCACAGCTCCTGTCTGGATCCCTGCTCCCTCTCCCTTCAAAAAAAAAGTTGCAGAATTGCTAATAGCACCAATAATGTTATGCCCGGTTTTGCCCTTACCATGGTTCTGTGAGGTTGTGTATCATCTTACTTAGTTCCACATACATTGATACAGGTGGGTCAACTCTGTACAGGTAGCAATTGTGTCTTTCTTTTATTGCATATCTCCTGTTTGCTGCTGTGTTTCTGAAGAGCTAGAGTAATCTGAGCCTGTTTGTCATTTAATTATCATTGTCTGCTCTAGCCTGCTTAATTCTACAGATAAACTGTAGCATCAGCCTGGTCTCCATTAGCAAAATGAATGTCCTGGGTACTCTAAATGAACAGAAAGAGAGAGTCACAGATTTGGTTTCTGTATACTGGCTAATATTTATGAAGAAACCTCTCCTCTATGAATTTGTTTAACCCTTTTTGGTAAGGGTTTTGTGATCTATGCTAGACACTCTGATCACATCTCACTGTAGTGAATTCTTTTACAGTGGTACCTCGGGTTACATACGCTTCAGGTTACATACGCTTCAGGTTACAGACTCCTCTAACCCAGAAATATTACCTCGGGTTAAGAACTTTGCTTCAGGATGAGAACAGAAATCACGCAGCAGCGGCGCAGCAGCAGCGGGAGGCCCCATTAGCTAAAGTGGTGCTTCAGGTTAAGAACAGTTTCAGGTTAAGAACGGACCTCCGGAACGAATTAAGTACCACTGTAATTCATTTACTCTACATATTACATAAAGAAATTAATAAATACCATTGTGAGTACAGATAACTTACAAGCATCTAACTTGCGCATATTCCGCTTTATGTGCTTGGCAATTTTAAAATAAATAAATTAAAGGGGGTGGGCTTCTGAAAAGAATGACTTAGGCAATCCCATCCACCGTTGAACCCTCCGCCAACTGTACACAATGTTGGCATTATGCACTATTCCCAGAATGTAACCCTTGTGTAAGTTGAGAGTTGTCTGTACTGCCACTGTACTTGCAGGTATGCATTTACATTGCTGAACACGATTTTTTAAAATACTGATTATCAGAAAAGTCTAACTGTATGCAAACTGTATGGTCCTCCAGATACAGTTGAATTCTATTTCCCATCAACCCCAATTAGATCCAGCAACAACTGGTGAGCCACAGGTTCCTCACCCCTGCACTATACAATGGCAACATTTGGACATGATAAACCATGGTTTATTGTGACAGGAATGAGCCAAATTTGCAGTTGGGCTGGCACACTTTCCCTTCCACCTGAAGCGTGGCCAAGAGGAGGAGTTTCAAATCTTCTGCTGCAATTTATAATTAACTGTGGCTTGCCATGTTGTCTGAACCCAATTAGCTATGGTTAATCTTAACTATGGATTGTTTAAAACAAGCCAACTTCAAGGTGGGTTGCTTTCACTAATCATTGTTTAATCTTAACTATGGTGAATTGAGATCAAAAGCGAAAGCTTCTTAACTCTTCCTCTAGACTGCAGAAGAAGTAAAAACAAGAAGGGAGGGGAAGGCTATGCTATGCTTGTTCTAATCACAATATGCCATAGTTTGTTTTGATGTTCAGTTATAGCCAATGACTGCCCAGGTATGCCTTCCTGGATCTAACAGAGGTAACTGAAATCTAACCAATTTTTTTTGATTTCATGCTTTTGCACGTTATAACCTACATTTTTTTCCATGTGTACAGAAAATGAGATACACAGAGATAACGCAATGATTATCTTCACCTCTTTTTGGTGAAGGTAACTTTGTGACAAACAGCACGGGCTATGGGAGGGCTGTGGCTGTTGCTTAAACTCCAAATTCTCACTGTTCCTGTTCGGAAACTGTTATGCAAACACTCCTAACCGCCCACACTTCTTGGATACTGCATCCAGCATGCCTCTGATGTTTTCCTCCCCACCCCTGCCGCCAGCAGTATTCAGTGGTTAAAAGTGTTGTATTGTTTCAGGTTGCAGATAAATGCATATATGCAAAGCGTACATTGTTGTACCTGTGGGAGGAGAAGGAAAGTGCACACACCTGTAGCTTTTAGGATCGTTCACTGATCATTTAGAATACCTAATGAGACTTCCCCATGAAAAGGAGCTCCACTGCTGGCCTACACAGAGTAGGGCCTGGGCCTGGGCACCCTGTTGGTTCCAGCCTCAGGAGGGTCCTAACTGTCTCCTCTCTGATGCTGCTTTACTTTCTTCTTCCTCTGGGCTCAACCTGCAGCACCTCTCAGTGTGTGGAGATTACTTTGCTCCTAGGGGGACACAGGTGGCGCTGTGGTCTAAACCACTGAACCTCTTGGGCTTGCCAATCGGAAGGCTGGCGGTTCGAATCCCCATGACGGTGTGAGCTCCCGTTGCTCTATCCCAGCTCCTGCCAACCTAGCAGTTCGAAAGCACACCAGTGCAAGTAGATAAACAGGTACTGCTGCGGCGAGAAGGTAAATGGTGTTTCTGTGCACTCCGGTTTCCGTCATGGTGTTCCATTGCACCAGAAGCAGTTTAGTCATGCTGGCCACATGACCTGGAAAGCTGTTTGTGGAGAAACGCCGGCTCCCACGGCCTGAAAAGCAAGATGAACACCCCAACCCCATAGTCGCCTTTGACTGAACTTAACTGTCCAAGAGTTCTTTACCTTCACCTTTATCTACTTTGCTCATCTCTCACTGCTTGCTTGTTTGCTCAGAGAGGACAGGGAGCCAAGACATGGAGGAGAAGCATCAGGAGACACCAGGGACCAGCAGCGGGCCTTTGGCAGGGGCACAGCAGATGCCTGATTCAGCCACCCTCTGACGCTGGTGTTGCTTGAGCAACTGGTGACTCACCCAGCAGCTTGCTGACCATATACTGTATCCCACCTTGGGGAGCCACTTACGTATTACTACAAAATGAGGAAAAGCAAAAATAGAAACATCACCACCCGACCTCACCCCCACGCATCTTTCCCCCCTCAATCTCCCCCCCCCCATTCTTCCTAATGTCTCAACAAATGAAACCGTTTGTTAAAAAAAAAAAGTTACATGGGAAAAAAATACGAAAATCATTACTAAAAATACATTAAAAAAAAAAGAGGAAAAGCAATGCCAAAAAGAGAGAGGGCATATTTGCATAACACTTCATTTTATTTATTTATTATTAAATTTATATACTGCCCTTCATCTGAGGATCACATGTGGTTTACAATATATAAAAAAAATAATGCATAGAAGCAATTTTAGAATTACTATCATTTAAACAGAATCACAAGGCATCTTATCATAGTGGGGAACAGGTGAACTGTATACCTGCTGAGTCTATTGCCAGGTATTAGCTGAAGATGGGCAACTTCAAAGACCCTGTTCCCCTTTCTTACAATAGCCATTATTCTTAAATTGGCTATGGACCAGGCAGCCCTCCAGATAGAGGACTGTTCTCTGTAAACTATGACATGCAGGAACCCTAAGCTTGAGCAAACCTGAAGTTGAGGCTGCTGAAACAGGGAAACAGAGTTGGAAAGCTCCAAAACAGGCTGCTATATATAGGCAATAACTGGCTGCTTTAGCTTTGTTTGTGTGTGTGTCACAATTTATTTATTTATTAAGCTTATTAGTTGCTTGTCAGCCAAGGGTCTCTCTCTCTCTCTTACAATAAAAAAATTGGATCATATAGTACATTAATATTCTGTACAACATATTGGGGAAACAAAATCAAAACACCAGTTACCTATAAGTGTAATAACCAGCACACAAACAAAGAGAGCAAGACTCCCACCCATTAACTAGCCGATAAACAGAACAACTCAGCACTGATACTCCTGCAGCCCAAAAGCCATTTACATCAACTGTGATTTTTTTCTCTCAATCTCCCCACCCAACCCAGAAGTCTGGCAACAAAGCCAGCTGCTATAAAGCAGTGGTGGGTAGGTTGAGGGGTTCCCCATTTGTGGTCCAGCACATCTCTTCTCTGTTCAGAGAGAGTAGAAGCAAAAGCAGAATAGGAAGATGGAGAAAGTTTTACCTGCTGTGCAGTTGTCCTGGCTTGTCCTCCTCTCCTGCTGCTGGTGGGAGTGCCAAATTGTGCATATTTGGCAGCAAAAATGCTACTACAGGTCTTACTCAGAGAGACCTCTGAGAGGAGATGATATTCTATGCAAGCGAGGAAACTGGCCAGACAAGGTAATATTAAATAATATATTAAATATCTTGTTCCTTTGAATACCCAGGTACCTGTTTGTTTTGCAGTATGAATGATGACAGCAACATCTGTGTTTGGCACTCATTTTGACATTTGGAAGGAACAGGGTATGAATGACTGAATCAGAAGAGGACCAAGTGCCAAAACAAGAATTGTACCAGCACGTGAACTTCTGCTGTTGTTGTAAAACACAATGTAGGTGCAGAAGGTGGAAAAAAATAGAGAGAATGAGATCCGGTCGTGTTAACAGAGCACCAGTATGCGCATCTGCCCACCCACTGCCCCCACCTGTGCCTTGGCTGAGTGGGATTTGGCACAAGTGTTAACACAACGGCTAATGCGATACCTTGGGAAAAATTCCATCATTTGTTAGCTGGCCTTCTCTCTTTTGGTGTATGTGTACTGGGCAGTACCTGAAAGCACTCAGAGATACAATAAGCATTTTACCTGTTGAAAGCCTTTGGCTCACTGCACCACTGTAGAACTACAGACGTTTTGTCTACTCTTCATTATTTACTGTGGGGGGAAAGGGAGAGGCGGGAGAGAGACTCTTGAAACAATGGATAGGATTGTGTTTGCAACAACATGCCACATGTAAGCAGGACTGGAACTGCTAACAGATGCAAGAATCAGATTATTATGGTGCATCCAGACTATTTTCCCACCCCCAACATCTTTCCTTTGGTGAGGTGGGGGAAGTTCCCTTCTCCATTTCTAACCTACGGCACACAACTTACTTCCACCAGAATTGTGCTGCAGGGGGCGGTGCACTCCCCCCGCACTTCTCTTCCTCCGCCAGTGCATCCAAGTGGATCAGATGAGGTGAAACTAACAGAATGGTTTGTTTCCACCATAGCTGATATGGCTGCCTGGTATCCATACAAAGCCAACTCAGAGCAAAGACAAGAAACAGCCTCTGGCTCCTCCCAATGTCCTGTCATGCGCGTGGCATCAAGGCATCACATGCGCAATGCCTCCCCCCCATTGCCTTCACAAACTGGCGACTCTGGAACCATCTTTTCCTTTAAAAGTATTATGGATTGGTTTCAGGGTTTAAAACGTATCAGAAACTCTTAAATGCCATCCGTTCTGCTTTCAGTGGAGTTAATGCAAGTGCATTTCTTCTGGAAAGACAGGAAAACAATAAACCTGTACAAACAACTGTTTCTCCATGCCTTGTAGCACATATTTTGCCACTCAGCAGCAGCAGCAGCAGTAGCAGTCATTCTCCTCACCTCTTGCTAGGAAGATCCAGATTTCTGAATGACACTGGGTAAGAGCTTACTGCAAAGTAGTTTGGTTTTCTTTACAGGTTCATTTGTTCTCAGACAGATACAATGGCTGTCCTTGTGTCAAGATATGTGCCTTTCCATTGTTTCCAGATATTTATTTGTCAGTTCCCACCCCCCTCAAAAAAGCGAAACTCCAAGCAACTTTCAAAAAGGAACATTAAAAACAAGGAGAAAACAACCTAAAGTACACAAGCAATATACATTAAAGCAGACCCACAACTCAATTACACCCCATTAAAAGATAAGCAGAAAAAGCGAAGGTCAAAAACACTGAATGAACAATGTTTCTTAACTCATCCCAGAACATGCAGTGCAATAATAGTTTCCTCAGGATATTTTGAATATCTGCAAATAAGTTGAAACAGAAGCCAGGCACAGGTGTGCTGCCATATGTGATCGGTGTGGTGCAGTGGTGACTGGTGCCCACTTGGACTGGTAGGGGGGAAGGCAGGGAGACCAATAGTAGGCGGGGCCATAACCAGTGACAGCAAGAGCTGGCTAATTCTGTTTTGGTCCTCATCCTTCTCCTCTGCCCTGCGTCCTACAGGGACAACACTGAGACTACGGAAGGGGAAGCTGCTACAGCCAGGGCCATCTCCCTAATAGATGAGGCTCCACTGGTGCAGTGCAAAACAAATATTGCAGCACACCTTGTAACTGCCACCTGCCTTGTAGTGAACAGCTCACTGCAAGGGGGATAAGGGCAGATGAGGGGTTTGCAATCAAAGCAGAGCTAAGGGAAATGTTTTCACAGGGCGAAGATTTCTCCTTGCACAATGGAACGTTCTGTCTCCTCCTGCAATACTTCTAAATCTGTTATAGGGCTTCCCTCGATCCTCCAGGACAGATTTGGGGATGGCTGAGGGAGAAGATGAGGGAAAGTTCCCTCGCACAGGTGGAAGTTGTTCCACCTGCACCATTGTTCAGTTGAATCTACCCCATGGTCTCATTCTGCTGAGCTGTCACTATGCCAGCCTTCTGCCAGCATAACAGTGATTGCTTCCAGGCAACCTGTTAAACGAGCATTTAGCCTCATTTATTTGCATTGAGGGGATGCAGGTGGCGCTGTGGGTTAAAGCCTCAGCGCCTAGGACTTGCCGATCGAAAGGTCGGCGGTTCGAATCCCTGCGGCGGGGTGCGCTCCCGCAGCTCGGTCCCAGCGCCTGCCAACCTAGCAGTTCGAAAGCACCTCCGGGTGCAAGTAGATAAATAGGGACCGCTTACCAGCGGGAAGGTAAACGGCATTTCCGTGTGTGGCTCTGGCTCTGGCTCTGGCCAGAGCCGCTTCGTCACGCTGGCCACGTGACCCGGAAGTGTCTCCGGACAGCGCTGGCCCTTGGCCTCTTAAGTGAGATGGGCGCACAACCCCAGAGTCTGTCAAGACTGGCCCGTACGGGCAGGGGTACCTTTACCTTTACCTTTATTTGCATTGAGATTAGGCAATGGTGGTTATTTAAGGAGGATTCACCCTGATTTGTCAGTCGGGCAATTAGACGGCATTGTGTCAAGCAAATATTACCCCAATACATTTTCCCATCGCTCGCCTGGCCACAAAAATATATTTTCGGTTTGTTTCAAGAGAGCTCCAAATTAGCTTTAATTGCACAGCTTGAACTTGCTGGGCTGCGACTGAATCTCACCTCCAAACAGTGGCAGTTTGGAAGTGCCTCTAGTTGTGATCTCATGCAGAGTTGGAACCACAGCAATTGTGTAGAACTGCATCAGAGTAGCAACAACAATTGCAATATTGTGACATCAGGACCTCTGGAGGAGCATTGGCTTTGGATGCAAGCCTATTCCTCCTCTATCCTACTCAAAATTTCACCCATTTGTGCATCAGTGGGGTCTCACCCCTAGAAGAGGTCACACAGACATAATGTCCTGCTGGCACAACAGAATTGCTACAGCAGCATAAATCCAGTTGTAAAGCTGTGCTGCATACTGTATCAGGAAATCTAGCATGCTTCCTACTTGAATTAATAACAGTGACCACATAACTGTCTACCTGGAAAGGTCAAGTGTCTAATTAAGAAAGAGAGAACATTAGTCTTTACAAAATTGCGAGATCAATCCTAGGCTAGTTTGTTCTCTGGTAAGAGTGTTTGTGTCTCTCTTCTGACATATATTGTGTGCTTGAATTTGGGCTATGGGCTTCACCAGTCATACCTCCCCCCCCCCCCGCAAGTATATTCTGCAACATGTAATTGATGCAATAATAGTGTGTTACTGGTTGATTTATATGGGAACCTGTTTCAACTTTGTAGCTGGTTTCCCCAATGTTATTGTTATTGTTATTGGAAGACCATAGCGCAATGATAACCTGATTTAAAAAATGGAACATTTGTGACATAAAATATTACAGGATTTCAGGAGGATGTTATGGCACAAGCACAAATTTGAAAAGAAGCAGTATGTCTACCCTAAAACATCTGAAGGCATAATGAGTATTGAAAGCAGGCTCGCATAGAATCACCTCAATGTCTTTGTGAGCACAACCATCATGAACTTGCAAAATAAAGGACTTATGGAGGGTCTCATGGGGCTTTTACCACAGGCAGGGCTGAGAAACCTTTTCAGCCTGAGAGACACATTTCCTCATGTCTAATGTTTCAGCGGTGGATGGGGCCAACAGTTGCAGCCAGGGCAAAAGCCCTAAGACTCACTTTATATCTTAATTCTCTTCCCACAGTGCTTCCCAGGGGGAAGTACTAGTTGGCCTAACCCAGTAAGGCTGCACTTGCCATTGAGAGTAAGCCACATTTCAATCAATTGGACTTTCTTCTGAGTTAGCAGGCATAGGATTGAGAGTGCAGTATTTTTTTACAAAAATAAAATATTTTGAATTGCGCCTGAAAGCAACCAGGAATCTAGAGATGGAGTTCTTGGTGGATATTCATTGCAAATGAGCTAGACATTCTCAATTCATAAAGAAGCCTGGGTTTTTCCATGCTTGGTTCATCCCAGGTTTCAGGAGGTGTGGGGTGCAGGCTAGAAAGTATCTGTTGTCATGAACACATGTCAAAACCAGTTAGAGTGGAACACTTGGAAGTCCCATTGATTTAATATACTTAAGCATATCCTATTGAACCAAGAACTTGAAAGTACTTCAGTGCAATTCTATACCTGTCTCCTCAAAATGAAGCCCCACTGAGTCGAATGGTGCTTGCTCCCAGTTAAGTGGAGATAGGATTGCACTCTTAGCCAAGGAACCTGATCTCGTATTGTTTTTGTTCTTGGTTGTTTATAGCTTTCTTAACAGAGAAGACATACGTTTTAGTTATTAGAAGTTAATTTGTACATGCATATGTTCCTAGGCAGTAAAAGCATCACTTCAGTAAATATACAACTTGGGGGGCAGGCGGGGGGAATTAAAAAAAAAAAGCTAAATGACCCCTAGATGGTTAAATTCAGTCAAAGGAGACTATGGGGTGTGGAGCTCATCTTGCTTTAGGCCGAAGGAGCCAGCATTTGTCCACAGACAGGTTTCCGGGTCATGTGGCCAGCATGACTAAACAGCTTCTGGCACAATGGAACACCATGACGAGTGTTGGAGCACACAGAAATGCCCTTTACCTTCCTGCTACAGTGGTACAAATTTATCTACTTGCACTAGTGTGTTTTTGAACTGCTAGGTTGGCAGAAGCTGGGACAGAACAACAGGAACTCACTCCGTTGCGGGGATTCAAGCTCGCCAACCTTCCGATCGGCAAGCCTAAGAGGCTCAGTGGTTTAGACCACAGCAGCACCTGTGCCCCTGGGGGTGAAATACAGTACAGACAGCTATTGCATGTGTATGAAGAACAGTGCCCATTGTGGATAATGGCAAATAGGAGTCAGGCAAGTCAATTGTTACACACAAGCACTTCTGCATACGTACTTGTCCAGTTCTGCACCTGTGAAGGGGCCCACAGAGAAAGAGGAAAGGCAAGTTACTTGTCACAGCACCACAGACAGCTCCAAGTGAGACATCCACTCTCACAAGGGCTGGAAGCAAACTGTGGTCTTCTGAACCTCTGCCTCCAGTCCACCTCATGAAAACCCTGCCCACCTGTTGAAAACTAGAATCTCTTAAAGGGCCAACGCTCTGAAGTAAAGAGGAACATTTTTCTCAGCTGAGGTGAGCCCTGTGCTTTTGGAAAAGCAGTTTGGGAGGCACTTGGTTCCTTGGGTCCTGGAAAAGGTACTCATGAGAGTTGCGCCTCTGGTTCTGTGGGCTCCCGTCTGCCAGCTTCAGTGGTCCTGTGATCAGCAGCATCGGCTTCAGAGTCAAGAGTCCTCAACAGAGCCACCGACTTTATGTCCTAGTCACTGCTGTACTCTGGGGTCATGATAACATTAAGGCATGGGTAGGCAAACTAAGGCCCGTGGGCAAGATCAGCCCCAATTGCCTTCTGGATCCGGCCTGTGGGCGGTCTGGGAGTCACCATGTTCTTTCCCTCTCCCTCACACAGCAGGGCACCTCCTCCTCCTCCCTCCCTCCTCCTGGCTTCTCCCTACCCTGCCTAGAGGAGAAAGGGGGCTGGGCTTTGTTGGTGCCAGCAGCAGCAGTACTTGAGCGGCCGCCATTTTAAGCAGCCCCTCTCTGGAGCCCTTTCTCACGCCACTCATCATCCCTCCGCCGCCAGCCCCTGCCACTTTCAATACACAGGTAAGCAGTCACTGGGGCTTGTGGTGCTCTTGCATCATTTTCCCCCTTCAAAATATCGTCTGGCCCCCCACAAGGTCTGAGGGACAGTGGACCGGCCCCCTGCTGAAAGTTTGCTGACCCCTGCATTAAGGAGTCTGATGTTGTCATTACTAATTTTTAAAATATAGGGGGCCCCCATGATTTGAGTTCCTCAAAATTTTGTGTAATTTGAGGAAACTGTTGTTTTTTGCAAGTCTTAATTACTGAAATTAAGATTTTCATTTGACCTATTTGCTGTAAAGAACAAGTCAGCCTGTTTCTCACTTACTCATCAGTTCAAAAGGTGTCAGAGGAATAAATCAACTTGCCATTGCAATTATGGAGACTAGAACTAATTATCAACTTTTTCTTGTATTTGTCATTTAAGAGCCCTGGCTAGGACCACGGTGACCCCTTCTCTTATCTTAACTACACATCAAGTTCAAACCTCTGTCATATGCACAAGACATGTTATTAAAAATTTCCTTTTAGAGCTGGAATCTTGTTATACCTCTGATGTTGCAAAAGATTAGTTTAAACCTTCTGTCTTTGAAATTTAACTCACTAGATCAGATGTACTCCAGATGGTTTGGACTACAGATAACTCCCATTATCCCTGACCACTGGCTATACTGGTTTTCAGTACAAATTGTATTCCAGCCATAGTGTCATCCATGTACATGGTGCTTTGCAAAAAAGAAAAAATAGTGGCCTTGTTATCTAGATAATGACTCAGGGAGACCACAGAGGTTGGGAAATGAAAGGAGAGGTAAACAGGAGAACATGTGACTGTTGCTTTTCCCAGTATTTATGCTTAGTTGCAACATGTTTTCCAAATCTGAAGAAAAAGAGAAGTCGCTGGTGCCACACAGTTTATGTGCTCCATAGCATTTAAGAGTGGATTGAGGAGTTACAGTGTTAAAAACTTTAATCCATGCTTTATTTTTGTAAAACAATATTTAGGGGTACTCTCATTTTGTCTGAGACTCAGGAAACACTGTGACAGGAATTGAGGCCGCCATTGGGGGTAGCAATGGAACTGACGATTCACCATGATAGAGAAGACTCTTTTTTTAAAAAAAAAAAAAAATAGTTTCTTCTCCCATTAGATTCACAAAATGTTTAGGGGTGTGCGTACCCCTGCGTCCCCCCAGAATAAAAGCAATGGTCGTAAGTGCAGGGCTTGTAATTTTGGTTGTGCTTTCCTTTCAACTGTTTTAAAATAGGGGTATTGATGGCAGCTGAAAATTTCCAGGACTTGGGCTAATCCCAATTTTACCATTTCCCCCCTCCTTTTTTGGATGGTAAGTAACACATAAACCAGGGGCAGGGGCTTTTTCAGCCCCAGGGCCACATAACCTCATAGGAAACCTTCTGGGGGCCACATTCCAGTGGTGAGGGGGCACAGAGGGAAACGTCAATGGAGCAATGGAATAAATTCTTAGTTTTGTACAGTTGGCTACATTTCAAATACACCAAAAACAGAGGCTTCTATACAAGCCCAGCTTGCTCCATCTTCCATCCATGCAATCAAAGGCTATTGTCACAGTGAAAGGACACATTCCACCCAGCAGAATGTGAGGGGGTGGTCTGGGGAGGGACGTGGCCTAGGTTGAGTCTGGAGGGCCAAGTAGAGAGTTCTTGGGAGCTACATTTGACCCCTGGGTCTGAGGTTCCCCACCGCTGCCACATAGGAATAAGGGAGGGACCTCCAGAAATCATTTCTTCTCCCACTGACCTGCCTCCCAGGGTAGACCCTGAGTGATTTTGTGCAGAGCTCTATCTCTGGTCCTTTGGCTCTCAGCCTATGGCATTTGCACATGTTATGGCAGAGATTTTTGCTCACAACTTGGAAACTTGGTATCAGGGAGGTGTTAAGGAAATCAGGTAAGTACAATAAATAACCACAGCTTGAAAAAAAAAAAGACTCTCGAGAGGTAGTGGTAGAAAATTGCTGCTGCCTTCCATTCCCTTTTCCTCTCTGCTATGGCACCGTGCTAAAGAGCCTTCAACATACAATCACGTCTGTTTACTTACGAACTAACGTAAGTCATCTGGAAAATGGAAGAAAGCATCCCCGGCAATTGCAGGTAGAAGACATTTCTCATTTAGTTGTATCCATAATGTTCTTTCCCCACAAATTGCTTGTCAAGCTGCCTTCAACATAATTAAGCTAAGCTAGTCAGACAAAGTTACTGTTATTTTTCAAAGAGTCTGTGCTGGTTGCCAGCTCCTTGACTCTATTTTTTCAGGACAGTTAAGCACAGTCGCCTGTGGCATCTCCCACAAGGAGTTTAACCCTGCTTGTCAAAACCTCTGAATTGCTTGAAAGTGGCTTTATTTTTATTTCGCTTTTCTGAAGGCGTGTTGCTGTTTACCTTTCCTAATAGATTTTCATTTCTTACCCACCTTTTCTTTCTTTTCTTTTATTTTTTTTGATCGGCAAAGCTGATAGAACACCAATAGTTTAAAGGAATCTGTTGTGAAGGTCTGCTATAGAATCTTTTCATTTGTGCTGCTCTTTAGATTTTTTCTTTTTAAATGGCCATGTGATCAGTGGAACCTTTCACTTCTCATAGATCGGGCATGTCCAACAGGCAGATCGTGATCTACTGGTAGATCACTGGACGTCTGTGGTAGATCACTGGTAGATCACTGGCTCCCCCCAAAGAAGCTCAACAACTTTGGTCCCCCTAAAAAAAGGCTCAACATTTTTGCCCTGAATCCCAAAACACAGGGCTTTCCTTCCTAAGAAAAGTTCAGCAACCTTGACCTGAACCCCCGAAAAGGGGGTAGATCACTGCCAGTTTTTAACTCTGTGAATAGATCACAGTCTCTTGGGAGTTGGCCACCCCTGTCATAGATGAAGCTTAAAACAAGAGCTTTTGTAGGAGCAGTGATTTAATCTGCCGGAGGTTCGTTTTGCTTCCAACTGTTGCAGCGACACAATGCATTTCTCTGTCCCGGCCAATCCATGTAGGTGGGTTGAGTATAATTACCCATACTGGAATTTGGCCAGGATGTTGGTTTGAACATTCCTGTTTTCCACAAACTGTACGGAGAGAGCTTGAATATATCAGGGCTGCCGAGGACCCATTTTCACAGTTTATTCAAAGCAGTCCCACCAACATCAAACTTTCCACCATCGCCATGCGACTGTATTGACTGGGATGAAAACTTCCCCAATTGCCACTGTGATTTTCTGCTTTAAAGTTTAACACTCTCTGTGTACCACCACCCACTGCATTTCTACTTATAAGGGCTGATGTGATTACATCTCAGAGCTGGATCACAAGAAAATAAGGTAATTTTCTGAAGAGCAATTCATTGCAATAGGCTAACCATGGTTGGTTAGAGACACCATTTGCTGCTGTTCTTGAGATAAGTAGCAGAAGATGAGCTGATGAACCTTAAACCTCAGTCCTAAACAACTTCACTTTAAAATAAGCCTCTTTGGCTTTGATGAAATTTATTTCTATGTAAGCAGACTTTAGTAGTGAAGACGAGTAATGGGGGAAATCTAGCATGCGTTCGTTTTTATCACAGGCCAATTGACTAAAAGTTGGTTCTCTAAGGCAGGTCTTTTGAAGCATATACAGTTAAGATCACTTTATATGAATTAGTTACACCTTAACATCCATTTTACTCATCCTGTCATAGAAAAAAAAAAGGTTGTGGAAGAGTACCCTTTCAGATCGACTTCTGTGATTGTAAGGAAACATGTACTGGTAGCACTTCCTCCAGCAGCTATGCAGTGATAATCCTCTTATCAGTTAAAGGACTCAGGTAGGAGGTGATATGAAAGACCTATGCCTAAGACCAGGCATAGGCAAACTTGGCCCTCCAGATGTTTTGGGACTACAACTCCCATCGTCCCTAGCTAACAGGACCAGTGGTCAGGGGGTGATGGGAATTGTAGTCTCAAAACATTTGGAGGGCCGAGTTGGCTATGCCTGCCTAAGGCATTGGAGAGCTGTTGATAGTCAGAGTGGACAAAACTGGGCTAGATCTGACCTGGTATAAGGCAGATATAGCTGGGATAAAGTATTATAATGCACAACAGCTGGCTGCATGTCTGCAGCTGCATTGGTGGAAACACCTCAATCCCCCTTACTGGAAGGAAAGAGCACATTCCAGGCACCCACCAATCTCTCTTGTCAGTTATCTGTTTGGTGGTACTTGGGACAAGTTGGACAATGACAACGTGGACCTAGAGTACAAGGATGTGATATTGGGTATTGTCACACCTAGGTTACATCTTCTGCACTCCAACAGCCACCTCCGATGAGCAGCAAAATTGGGTTTTAATCTCCTTGTTTGTGCTATAATAGTCAAGAGGTGTTCTCAGGCTTCGGGTAAGAATAGATGCTGTTGGGTCCCATACATTTAAAGCACTCTTGGACCACTTGTCAAGAATGCAGAGAACTGTAACTCTGTAGGTTCGGGATTCTTAACAAACTACGGTACTCATTCTAGGCTTCTCCATGACTATTAAAGTGGTACAAGAGTGTTTTAAATATATGGCATGGATGTGTCATTGAACTTAATGGTTTGTTTTAAGACAAAACACAGTTGAGGCTTAGAGGGCTTCTCTTAAGGTTGGTCCAGCAGCTGGGGCAGAAGCTAGGCTGCTGTTAGGAGCAACAGTGAGGTTGCTGTTAAGGGATCTGCACTGTCTCCCAGTTAAATACTGGGCAACTGTAAGGTTTTACAGTGGTACCTCGGGTTAAATACTTAATTCGTTCTGGAGGTCCGTTCTTAGCCTGAAACTGTTCTTAACCTGAAGCACCACTTTAGCTAATGGCGCCTTCTGCTGCTGCCGCGCCACCAGAGCATGATTTCTTTTCTCATCCTGAAGCAAAGTTCTTAACCCGAGGCAAAGTTCTTAACCCGAGGTAAGACTAGTGGAGTCTGTAACCTGAAGTGTATGTAACCTGAAGCGTATGTAACCTGAGGTACCACTGTACTGCGGTTGTATAAAGGCCTAAATAGTCCAGGACTGTTTACCTAAGATAGTGCCTTTTCTTTGCTCGTCCTGCTTGAACCCTTAGATCATCAAGTAGATCGTCATGTGAGGGCCATACATGTGGGTGTTCATTTAACAAATATCTGGGGCACAGCTTTTTAGTGCAATGTCACCCACAATTTGGAAAACACGCCCCTGGAAATTAGAACGACACCAACCATTTGTTCTTTCAGGTGTCAGCTTCAGAGTTCTTTGGTTCAGCCCGGCTTTTTCGGGGTAGCATTGCTGCTGGGTATTATTCTTGTCGGGTTATACTTGTCAGTATATTATACTTGTCAGTTATATAAATGGATTTGTTGTATTTTTGCAGTTTCAACTTGGTAGTTTGTTTCCATTTCCTTTTTTGTACACCACCACAATATTTTCAAGCAACGGGTGGTTTATACATTCTTTAAATAATTAAATGCAGGGGTGGCCCACCCTGTTTTGCTGTCTGAGGCAAAACAGGAAGGTGCCACTCTCCTGTCCCCCAGCCGTAGCCTCGCTCACTGGGTTGAAATGGCAGCAGCAGCTTCTGGTGAGATATCCCTGGAAGCTGCCACCACTGTGCATCAACTTTGCCCATGGGGTGTGTGTCCTGCCCCATGGCATTCTGCCCCCCAAGGCAGCTGCTTCAGCCCACCTCATGGGCAGGCCAGCCCTGAATAAATGGAACCATCTTATCAAACAAGGCAACCATCTCATCAGTGGCACAAACAACATGGAGGTCTCTCTCTCCCACCCTGCTTCTGGAAGGTCTATGGCTCCTCCTACAATGACTAACCCTTTTCTGTCCATGGTACTCTTGCATGCACTCTGCCACAGTCTGAAAGGCAAGTCAAGATTTGGCAGGGCTGCATGTAATCTGAGCTTAAGCAATAGCTCCCAGCTGCACACATGGACCTCTGGGTTGCAATGTGTTTGT
Source organism: Podarcis cretensis (assembly GCF_951804945.1). Classification (NCBI taxonomy): domain Eukaryota; kingdom Metazoa; phylum Chordata; class Lepidosauria; order Squamata; family Lacertidae; genus Podarcis; species Podarcis cretensis. The sequence continues at coordinate 50,963,461 of NC_137170.1, read as the reverse complement.
GGAATTTAGGCCAGATGAAACAAATTGGACTTCTTTCCCTGTAATGTGTTCAGGATCAGGATGCCAGACTTTAAATATACGTCCTCCGCATCTGTTAGAAGAAACTGACCCAGTAATTTTAAACCATTTTGTGATTTCTATGCTAGGCTTGTGGTTTTTATATAGACATTCATCTGAGTCTTCCGCCCCCCGCCCCCCCCATTGTGTCAGCTGTAGTCATCTTCCTGCAGTTAACCACACAGTGTGTCTTAGAAACCGAGCATGCCAATAACCTCAGGATGCAGTTCTTTCTCATTGTGGCTAATGGAAGAGCTGGATGAAGGACAGGAAAGCAGAATCAGCGCAAGCTTGGCTGAAATAGTGGTTAAGCAAGAAGAGATGGGCTGGGGCACGGGAGGAAAGAGGCACACATCTATTCTTGCGTGTTCGTATGAAATATTCACAATGCCATGGCTGAATGGAAGTCAAAGGACTGAGTTTAGATTAGCTTGTCTCATATTCTGTTCTCAAGAAAAGCTCTGTTAGTATTATTATTTTTAAGAACAACAGAAAAATGCTGGCCAATTACTTTTTATAATCTGTATGGAACAAACTAAATAAGTAGGTGCCTACAGCCCATTCCTATGTTCTAATGCATGGTAGCCAAAAAAGACAGGATTAGGTGCTGGGCTCCCAAATGGAGCAAGACTATAACTATAGCTATCGAGCTATATCTTGTGCTGATCTTGATAGCTAGGTGCTGTCTGTCTAGAAGGACCCCATGTATCCTATGGGCTGTGGAAATGGGCCTTTCTCTCTAACACCGGTGCTAACCTGCACCAGCAAGTGGACAGTCGAACACTATATTTGGGTAAAGATCCCAGGTTCCATCCCTGGCATCTCCAGCTGAGCTAGGAATGTCCCCTACCTCAATAAGCCTGGACAGCTGCTGCCCATCAGTGTAGACAACACTGAACTAGATGGGCCAATGGTCAGACAGCATTCTGTGTTCCTGTGTACACAAATACACACCTACATGACACCTGCAAGGATCAGCATATTACAACAGAATCTTTATCAAGGGAAAATATTCATGGTGACCCTTCATTAAACAACTAGTTACCACAAACAGACAATATGAAATGTGTGTGTCCCTGTCGTGCACTTGCGTGCCAAGGCCCCGTGACCCACAGTTCCCCTATGGACAATAAATTACATGGGCACAATTATATTGGTTTATGTGTTCAGATAGGCTACAACTTTATTGTTTGCAGATATGAGCAGTTTGGCTTAGGCATTGGATGAAGCCAGGCTATATCTTGACTCCCACCTGTCTGCAGGGAGTCTAAATAATAATAATAATAACAATAATAATAATAATAATAATAATAATAATAATAATAATAATAGTGATTTATTATTTCCCAGCCACTCTGGGCAGCTCCCAACAGAAGATTAAAAACACGATAGGGTAAACCACCAATAGGAGGAGCTCTATGACTTACCATACATCAAATAGGGATCCCCCCAAGGAGTCTCCGTTGTGGTTGTGACATGGCCGGAGGCCCCGGATCCCTTTAACAGGATACCCTTACTGAGGAGGGGCAGGTGAAGGCTACAACCTCCCTTCCATCCAAACAAAAGTTTACCCAATGCTTAACCGCCACTCGACACCAAATGGCTCACCACCAATACCCTCACACCTGCAACCAATCCCTGATGCATTCTGAAATGTCATTCAAGCAGATATCATTGCCAGCATCGGAAAGGTGCACCCCATCACCGTGAAACAAGGCCTCCTGCTCAAAGGTGATGGCAGGGTGACGTATCACACAGCCTCTCAACTGTTGCACTTTTTGTGCAACTGCGTGGTTTGCCTTCTTTCTGGCTCTATTAATGGCAACCGGGTCTGGGCAACCACGCCAACAATGTCTCTCCAGCACCTGGTACCAAATTACTGTATGGTTAAGTTTGGGTACAGGGTCACAAGCTTATCAAGTTCCTCCTTGATGTTCCAGGTTAGGTCGACACCCTTTTCTGATCCTCTTTTCGATCACTTGGAAACCAACTATACCCATGTTTACACAGCAGTGAAGGGCCCTGATTTGACTTCTAGTGTATATCTCTAATCATTTCTCCCTTGGGTTCAGTTCCATCAACTCCTTCCTCTCCTTTATTGATTGTTATATTTATATGGCCATTCAAATGCTTCCTTATCATCCTTAACTACCACGTTAAAGCCCTACCATTGACTTTCGGTTTCCTTCCTCTGAAATCTGCCTAGCTCTCCTGCTACTGTAGTACTTCTCATTGCCAGTGAAGCAGTTAGGCCATTTTAAACATTGGACTTCATGGTCTTATTATGCTCCCTTCTTATTATATAGCAATGTGCATTACTTCACTTACTTTCAGAGTGGCAAGCCAGCCCTGCTGCGCTGGAGGGAGCTCTTGCATATTCTGCAAAATGGGACCCTGGACATCCGCCCCAATCACACCTCTGTCCATTACCAATGTGTAGATCCCTACGTATTGCTGATTACTCTGAGTTCCATTCTCTTCACTCTGCTCCATAACTGTTAGTCTCTCCTGCCATTTCTGGTTTGCTCCCATCATTTATCTCCCCCCTTGACATTATCCTCACTTCCACACTTGAATCAGCGGATGTTCTTTTTGAATGATTGCAGACTCCACACGAGGACTCTTCCGTTCCCTTTATAGAAAGTTAGGCTATAATGTGGTCATGAAATTGGATCATTATAACCACAATAAAAACACAGCTGTCTTCTTCTCTGCTTCATGTTGGTAAATCTTCATTTGAGATCCCTTGTGTGAAAGCATTTTACTGTATTTGATTAGGCAATACTGTGGATACCAAAGAGGACTTTCATACTACTGGAACGCATTTCTGAACCATAGAATGTGGATTTTGAGCAAACCTGGGTCTCCAATCTGCTGGAAATATAGTTTTCATTTTATTACTTTATCTGCAATGAATGGTTATTCATTTCCCTAATATTTGGTTTTTTTAATGACCAACAGATTTTTACAGAGTTGTTATTCACACATCATACACACACAACAGATCACCTAAAATTAATGAAAAATACAATAAAAAGAGAAATTGATTTATTCCCATTTCTTGAGGACGATTAATGATGAATTTAAACTGATTATCTGGGGAAATAACCATATTTAACATAACACACACACACACACACAGAGAGAGAGAGAGAGAGAGATTGAGAGAGAGGTGGTTAAAACAATTTGTTACGTTTCAGAATGAAAAGATGCATGGGTGGAAACCTTTTGTTACTGAGTAATTGATCATGGGAAGAAGTGTTGAAGAAACCTCTTCCTAATCCTTCTCCACATAGAATTTGATTCAATAGAGTAAGCAAAGATCAATTAATCACAACAACTGAAGGACTTCAATCAATGCAGACTTCCATGGGAGAAAGCCACATTGAACACAGTGACTCCGTTCACGCCTAACAATAAGCAAACCATGGTTTAGTACAAATGTATGAGCATGTGGGCTTCCAGACAGATCATGGCCACTTGCCTCCTCCTCTGGGCAGCTCTTGCTGCACTTCTGTGATCTAAGCCAGAGGTAGGAAAACTAAGGCCCGGGGGCCGGATGCGGCCCAATTGCCTTCTCAATCCGGCCCACAGACGGTCTGGGAATCAATGTGTTTTTACATGAGTAGAATGTGTCCTTTTATTTAAAATGCATCTCTGGGTTATTTGTGGGGCATAGGAATTTGTTCATTCCCCCCCCCAATATAGTCTGGCCCACCACATGGTCTGAGGGACGGTGGACTGGCCCACGGCTGGAAAAGGTTGCTGACCCCTGATCTAAGCCATGGTTTGTCTTAGCATGCTGTCCATACTCAGACTCATGGTTTATTTTGTAAGCCAAGACAAACCTTGATTACAGCTTGTGGTTTGTTTGGCGCTCACAGTAGTGTGGCATATTTGGTGGATTGTGAGGTCCTTGGGGTGAGGATGTTAACCACCTGGTGGCACCTGGCCCAGGGGTTGCAATCTCTGTAGGTCCTAACTCTCAACAGCATGACCTGGATGCTCAAATGCCTTTTCAGTTTGTGCTACTGGCTTCTCTCTATCTGACTGGGTGTCTATATTGCTGCAGGTCAAGTGATGATTTTCATGTGTCACAGATATATCTGGGCATCACAGATATAAGACCAGGTTGCTTTCATATCTATTCACATGCAAACGAGTCATCACATAACACTTTTTGGTGGAGTCAGTTCACACGTGTATTAATTTGATTATTCATTTCCAGTGTAATTCTTTGCATGTCTACTCAGAAGTTCAACAACATTCCCTTCCAGGTAAGTGCGCACGTAATATTGTAGCCTTTAAATATTTTTGCCCCCACCTTCCAATGGTGTGGTCCATAAGGCAGCATACAATTTGTTCTTTGAAACAACATTGTCATAAAAATAAAACAGCCTAAAAATAGAAGCCTATAAACACAGTATGATTAAAAATAACATAAAACACAGCACAACGGGAGGTAGTGCAAAGTTAATCAAATGCTGTTAAATGCTTGGACAATTTTTTTTAACCTGGCCAGGTGCTTGGTGAATTAAACATGTGGGATCCATGTCATTTTCTTGGCTCTTTCCAGCTGTGATTGATAAACCAGCTTGGGGAGGGTGGTTTTGAGCTAGAAAAATGACAGGAGGGTAGAGGTTTAAGCAACTTGTACCCACACTCACTCCTCATGTTCATTCACAGCCTGACTTTTTTGAATTCAAATAAACGCAAAGGGAAAAACCACGGAATGCTGTTTAATGTGTGGTTTCATGAGCTTCACTTGTCCATCATCATTAAGTTTATAGTACCCAAGTGTAGAGAAATCAACCCATTTACATTCAGGAAAGCAATTAGAAGTTAGAACATTTGAACAGTTTCAGTGAAGAGGAATTATCCTCACAGGAGTCAATTTTCTCCATCTTTGCTGGAAGCCAAGCATTCCCTTCTGCCTGTTTGGGTCCAAGTGGACAGAGAGTGGAAGAAACTTGCTAGCATTTATGAGCTACCTTTTTAGTTCATGGAGGGGGAGGATACAAATGAAGACAAGCAAAAATATCAACTTGATTTTTTTGGGATCCTTAGCATTTTAGTAATCAGAAGAGGGATCAAGAAAGATCCCTGGCCAGGCTATTTGGATTCCTGGGGACAGCCATGTTTTTCTGGGAGTGATGGCATGTCATCAAGCCCTGTTGCTCCCAAGGTAACTTGCTCTATGTTCAGCCAAGGTGTGCTCATTCAAGCAAAAGTCCTTGTATCCTAGCTACTCAGGTTGGCAGTGGTTGGATACATCATTTCAGAAGGTTTAAAAGTAAATTATTTTTATTTTTTGGGGGGGCCAGAATGGATAAAGTGTGTAACCTTTGGATCACCTTATAAATTGTTTAAAATTTACCTTTATAATTAGTGTTTGTGGATGGATTTTTATGAATTTGCGCTTTAAAATCTGCCTGGAAACAGGATGGGACAGATCTCCAAGAATTGAGATGCAATGGACTTCAGTGGTTATGTCCATCCCTACATGAGGAGGGAGAAAATAAGAAGAAGCTATTTGCTTCATAGTTTATAGGTCAGCCCATAGTTTCTACAGCAGTCATCCAGTGGAACTTGCCCATAGCTGTCAACCCCTTTTTTGTGGGAAATTCCCTTATTCCAGCGCCATTTCCCGCTGCTTCCCGCTGCTATGCCAGATTGTTAGATATCCCGTAGGCTGTCCCCGGGACAGGTGAGGCTGCTGATCCCTTATTTTCGAGGCTGCTGATCCCTTATTTTCGAGGCTGCTGATCCCTTATTTTCAAATCTGAAAGTTGACAGCTATGATTACTTGCCATGAACATTGAATGGATATTCATGTCCCAAAAATTTGGGCACATGCACCAAGCTGGGGAGTAATGATTTGCTATGACTCCATGTTGTATTACTATACACATAAGAACATAAGAGCTTGCTGGATCAGGCCAATGGCCCATTTATTCCAGCATCCTATTCTCATAGTGGCCAGCCAATGCCTATGGGAAGCCTGCAAGCAGGAACTGAGCACAACAGCACTCTTTTCTCCTGCATCTTATAGCAACTGGTATTCAGAAGCATACTGCCTCCAGATTTGGGGTCTCTTCCTCACATGCTACCTGAATGCTACTATAAACCTGGGTGAAAACACCCGGGGTTGTACATAGTTTGAAATGGCCCTTACAAGCTACACATATATATCAACAATTTTGTGACTCGTCCATTTCCAAGTGGGTTTGGGGCCTGCCAGGAACCTCTTCTTCCAAATGCAAATAAAATAGCTGGTAATGTAGGCACACTCTGTACTTCAGAAGAGAAACATGAAAGTCCACAATGTGATAATCCCCACTATAGCTTGTGGCCTGTGACACTGAGCCCATCCTTTCCAAGTTTCATTATTCTTCCTCCCTACCCCAACTCTAAATGGCAGGTGCCAGTGTAGTAGTAGTAGTAGTAGTAGTAGTAGTAGTAGTAATAATAATAATAATAATAATAATAATAATTTATCTCTACCCTGCCCATCTGGCTGGGTTTCCCCAGCCACTCTGGACGGCTTCCAACAAAAGATTAAAAATACATTAAAACATCCGTCATTAAAAACTTCCCTAAACAGGGCTGCCTTCAGATGTCTTCTAAATGTCATATAGTTGTTTATTTCATTGACATCTGATGGGAGGGCGTTCCACAGGGCGGGCGCCACTACTGAGAAGGCCCTCTGCCTGGTTCCCTGTAGCTTCGCTTCCCGCAGTGAAGGAACCGCCAGAAGGCCCTCATCGCTGGACCTCAGTTCATTGCTAGCTTTCCTTCTAGGGCTAATAGCTGCTTGGTGGGGGATGGGCAGGAGGGATAACTTCCTCTAGACCATGACAGGGGATGAAAGGGCTTCCCCATATGTGTCATGGTCCCCATCCTGATTGTGTCTTCCTGGGACCTGCTATTTAGAGTGTGGGAGGGAAATAGCACTTGAAGTGACATATTTTGTGTCACATATAGCGTGATCACCAGGCACCAGGACTGGGTGACATGTTTAATTTGTTCAATGGGATGTTATTTATTTCAGTTTTATTGGGGGATCTGTACAAATATTTTACAATTTTGTTTAAAACATTAATGTACTGCCCTTCATTGTAAAAATCCCACAGCATCCTTTTCCAATGACATTTAACATAAGCTGGTGCTTTTTAACTGCTTCTTTGCCTCCTCCCCTTTTCATTCTCTTCATGCCATTCCAACATATGCCTCTTACAGGAAAAACAAAATGGGAATGGCCTGTATCGATTGTTTGAACATTTCTGTGAGGTAGGTTGGGTCAGGAGTCAGTTTTAAAAGTTGCTTAAGTTGTAAATAGAAATATGCCATACAAGTTAGACCTACATTTAAAAAAAACTGTGTCCAGAGAGAAGCTTTGAGTTGTTTGTCAGGGAAAAGCCCCCCTTCCCAGCATGCTCTTTTAATTTCCGTCCTGTTAACCATGCTCAGTGGGAAATGCAAAAGGCTATCTGTTCGAAGTTCATGGCTGAGCAAAAATTCAAACCTTGATTTCCACAGCCCTCCTTCTATTCAAGTATACCAGAAGTGGTCTTCCAGATATGACCTTTTAATTTCATCTGTAATGTCTATTGATTTCCTACATTTTCCCTGTAGCTAGGCAAAACATTCAATAAATTATCAGAACAAACAGAGTTGAAAATGAGATCATTTAGCTGGGCAATTTCCTTTCAATTCTGCAATGTGAGGTAGGAAAACAATGCTGCAGCCTGCTTTTATCTCATTAGAATGTTTCCACTTACGTTTAATGGCCACAATTAATTAACCTTCAAGCAAGAGCCTTTTATCTTAGATACATACCAGGATTCTGTAAAAAGAAGAAGTTTGTGTTTTAGTGTTCTCTTGTTGACTGTTGGTTGAAAAAGACAAGAAAAAAAAATACAAATGGCAAAAATTAAAATAATGCAAAAAAACAAGTTTCAGATGGAAATTGCACTCCATTACCATTTTGCGAAAGCCTGCATTTCAGATTTGAACTGATTTCAAAATAGCAAGGCAAGCAATGAACTGAAAACTCATTTGTGCACAAAGCACTGCAAAGTGTAGGGTGTAGTTTAGCTTTTTAAAAATATTCTGAACAAAGTGGGTAAACAACCAGAGATCTGTTACAAATAGTTTTTCCACTCTTTGTTTCTACACAGCTTTTATCTCTCTCTCTCTTTTTAAAAAAGCTCTGCAATCTCCAGTTGCTTACACGATCATAGATTTAATCAACGGTTAAAAGGGTTTGTTGTAAGCCGACACAATCCTGACAATTACGGGATCTCAGCTTACTTGTGTCATATTGATAGAAACGAGCACATCATCAATGGTGTCTTCATTATACCAAGAAGGACAGAATTCACTATTATATGACAGAACCACCTGAGAAAATAAGATTTTTTCATTACTCCCATGCCCTGCTCCAGAATTCTTTTAACTGCCATATATTGTTGACTCAGCATGAAAATAATGAGCAACTTTAGTCTGGTCAGACAAAAAGCAAACAAAATAACCATTTTAATTCCTTCATTATAAAAGCATTTTATTTGAAAGCTAACCCCAGATACTGACTTGTCCACACCACACCCTCAAGCCTTACTAACTGAAACTCATCCATCACAACAGGACTAGACAATGCTCTGGACACCCCTTGAGATTCATCTGCCATCATAGCGGAGTCACGATCCCGGTGGAGGCAAGTGATTATTTCCTCAAAATGCTTTGCAAAGAAGTGTACAGTGAGCTACCATCAGTTCTACCACCTCCTTTGGGCTGGACTGTAAGGGCCCAACACTGCCCAGAAGAGCTCCGACTGGATGGCAAAGTGAGGATGCAGTGGAGGCAACAAGTATCGTATTGGCCTGAATATAAGCCACCCTTTTTTCCAAAATTCTGACTGTGAGAAGTTAAAGTGCGGCCTAAATTTGTGACCTTACAAAAATTGGCTTTTACGATATCGCTGCTGAAACAGACACAAGGTAAAACGGAACAAAAAAATTGTTTTATTGTCAATTTGCAAGCTTGAGACTGTTATGCAATTAAATCTAATGTCATTCATTGCTTTCCCCATATTTTACAGTGCAGTAGTGATTTTTTATTTGCATTTACGGTGCTACAAACAAGTGTTTAACGCACTTGCAGGTCCTCTCTAGTACCTGTAGGATTTTCTTCTACATTTGCCATTTACAGGTGTGAGTGCCTGCAGAATTTTAAGGGAGTGGCTTACATTTGGGTATTGCCTGCTGAGGGCCACCTGCTGGGGGCCTGAAGGGCCCTGCCCTTGCCTCTTTCCACCTGGCTTGGGGCGGGGCCTGACAGGCTTCACAAGGACTGCGGCTGCTGCTCAGCAGAAAGGGCTCCTCTTTTCAGTTGTTTTTGATTCTGTGTTGTTTTAAATGAGACCATCTTGGCTGTGAGCCCTGGAAGACCTGCATCCTGCCTTGCTGGCCCTTTCCCATCAGTCCAGGGAGAGTGGAGTGCTGACTGACTCCAGCTACAAAAACTGAGGCTGCTGAACAGATTCTTGGACTGGAGTATTTTTTATGGGGAGTTGAGAGAGCTTGTTGCTGTTATTGATATTATTGTTGTATCTCTAGTTTTAGATCTTATGATTTACATGGAAATTGTTTCCATTTGGTTGTGTACTTTTTGATGTGTTTTATTTATTGCTTATGACTTCTGTTATGTTTGTAATTATGTCAATCTTGTCATGTTGTAAGCCGCCTTGAGCATAGTTTCAACTATGGAAAGGCTGCATACAAATAAAATGATTGTCTCCCACCCCCACCCCCCCGAATTCTAAAGGTGCGGCTTATTTGCAGGTGCGGCTTATATTCGGACCAATATGATATTACTCAGAGCAGACCTGGCATTCAACAACAGCAGCTGCAAACCCGAAGGCTGACTGATATGACAACCACAGTTCCCCAGGTTGGAGGAGGGTCTGGCACATAGCACAGTCACTCACTGCCTGCTCTGTGTGCCCCTTACCCAGCCTGTCCCACTGCCCCCTACCCTGAACCATTGCGACTGGGCCCTTCTGCTCTCCCTAGCCCCTCTCTTCCCAGGCATATCCCACAAAAACCCTGAATGTAAAAACCACTTAAAATAATTTAAAGCATTTTAGACAATGGGGTCAATCATAACGAAACCGAAACCAGCTAAACAATACTGCAATTCAAATGTGTGTTCAGCTGCAGCAACTTTCATAGCTGCAGTTAGTCAGGGCCCCACCCTACTAGGCCAGATGGAAGAGACCTGCCAGGCAGGGAGCAGGACCCCCCCCCCCAAAGACTCACATCTGAGATAGTATCCGGCCTCCTCAGCAGCCTCAGCTTCTTCTTTTTTCTAGCTGTAAACATGCTCAGCATTTTATTAATATTTTCTGTTCTCAATTTAAACATTAAAACCTTTGAAAGCTTGCAGTGTAAGTTTAAAACACCGTATTTTTCGCGCTATAAGACGCACCAGACCATAAGGCGCACCTAGTTTTTGGAGGAGGAAAACATGAAAAAAAATATTCTGAATCCCAGAAGCCAGAACAGCAAGAGGGATCGCTGCGCAACGAAAACAACGATCCCTCTTGCTGTTCTGGCTTCTGGGATAGCTGTGCGGCCTGCATTCGCTGCATAAGATGCACACACATTTCCCCCTACTTTTTAGGAGGGAAAAAGTGAATCTGATAGAGCAAAAAATACAGTATGTCGTTAACTTGCATGCACTCTCCTCTCCCTTTCAATGGTCTTCAAACAGGTTTGGTGTCATGCTGCAAATTGAACCTAGGCACTTTTCATGGAGAATATTTACCGAATGCAGTCTGCATTTCCAGGTACCATTGATAGGAAGCTGTATCAGACACGGGGATGCTCTTTTTCTTCTCAGACAGTTTTAAGAAAATCAATACAACTTTTCCCATTTAAATCACAATGAGCCTAGAGTATAATTTAACAAGTCCAGCCAGAAAACCAGACAAACATTGAAAGTGGCTCCCCTCCTGTTGTCAGTTACATTGACTTTACTTAGTACTATATACTAACAAGGGCAATGTGGGGAAAGTGCCACTATAGTGCTGCAACGATTCCAGATTCACCCAACAATATGTATTAAGTTGGTTTGCTTGATTGTACTACAGCCTTATTGCCTGGAAATGTCACTCCCAGAACCAAGAAACTGATTAGCTTCATATTCATCAGCTCTAATCAAGGCTTATGACTCAGCCAGGGTAATAATACATACGGAAACCTTGTTCTCAAATCGAAGAAAATAAGAGATATAAATAGAAAGGTGGTAGTTTGTAGTTGCTTAACATGTGGAGATTATTAAAGCTCTTCTCTTGGCAGAAATACAAGTCTCTCTCTCTCTCTCTCTTTCTCTCTCATGCACACACACAATAGGGAACTTCAGTGAATTATGATGCTTTCAGTATGAATTTGCAAAATATGCACATGCCTGTTGGGTTAGGTCAGATAGCACTGAAAAGACAGAGGCTGACAGTGTTGGGGTGAGACATTCATTCCCAGAAACAACACTGGAAGTTACCAGAAGCGGGAATGCAACATGTAGTCAATATATGTGGACTTCTGACAACATATATGATCATGAAACAAGATGTACATGTATTTATTTATTTCATAAAATTTCTATACTACTTTAAGGCTGCTTGGTAATGTAGCCATGTAGAATGGCTTTTCCAAAGCCTGGTCTAACATTTGAATAAGATACAGTACTGTAATATTCAATGATTGCTATTCACTGAATAGTGACAGGGATTAATGCAATGTAACCCTTCTAAAATACAAGGGCTATGATGTCGGACTTTGGGTGTCAATTCCAGAAACTATTGCATTGCTCAGAAGTGGATCTGATATTTAATTCAAACTACAGATGGAACACTTCTCGCCACCCTCTTCCTTCTGTTCAAAGAGGCAGTAGGTAAGGTCTCTATCTAGCCAGATGGCTGGAAACAGGGCTGGATTTAAATTTATGTAATGAGTTTATTTATTACTTCTCTTTTAAAAAAAATACTATAAAGATTGCATGCAACATTTGATGGATGTTGTACAGTTACAACTGATGTAAAGTTTCCTATGGATTTTTTTTTTTGAAAAAAGCATATTAATGCAGGTCAATATCACTTATAAAGAGAAAATGAACTTTTTGTGCATGTGTACAAATGCGTATCAGAGAGTACCAAAGTTTCTAAAAGTATATAAAAGTACAGAAAAAAATAAAAGTATTACAATTCAAAAAAACTATTATTATGATTCTTCTTCAAACAAATGCTTAATAAATATATTGTTCATACAAACAAGTTGGTTCAAGTTGAACATTTCTGGTGTAATCATTTTCCAAATATCATATCAGAATCTGAAAGGAACATGAAATTAATCCCTGTCCCAGAAATTCCTGTCTGTTTAATATAGTTCACAACAGAGACCCTGTCAGATCCATGGCTGAACTGTGCCTAGGGTGCTGAACTGGGGTTGGGGGAACCCTGCCATGTACTCCCGTATCCAATCAACAGCTGAAACAAAAAGTTCATTTTCTCTTTACAGGTGATACTGACCTACATTAATATGTGGGTTGTTTTTTTTAATCCATAGGAAAATTTACAACATCAGTGCCCATCCATTGAATGGTGTATGTAAGTACTGGTGTTAGATCTGTGCATGCAAATTTATTGTCTTACAGGACAGGAATAAATCATGCATGCAAATTGTGCATCAGAGTCATGAAACAGGCTGTGGGATAACCAGTCTCATATAACCAACATGCTTAAGTCTCATCAGCCACTCTTCAGTTCCTATACCAATAATGTAGGAACTTTTGCCACTTTGTAATTAAGCTAGGTTCTACTGCTTGTGCAACTTTCTGACTGAAGTATGGAAAAGCACATGAACCAGACCTTTGAGAAGTTTGTAAGTAAACAGTTTTAAACTTACCTAATGTGTGGTCTTTTCCTATGTTGTGGGGAGAGATAAGTTTTGAAACTCACTGGGAAGAGCATACTTTAAAGGTCTAGCAGCTTTACCTTGCTGCATATCTCTGCTGTGGTTCTCTCACCAAAGAGTACTTGCCCCAACCTTGGATCTTGGAATCCAGGAATTCTCCTTTCTATATTTATTTTCGCACCAACACAGGCTTCAAGTTCAATTAAAAATATGGATTTTTTTTACAAATGAGGTGAACAAGTGAAGAATTGCCAGAGATGTTCCTTTCTTGGAGTGCCATTTGGTCTAGGGCTGGTTCTGGGTGGCTGCCGTCATATCACAAGCTAGAGGGAGTCCCAGCTGACAAAGCACCTCAGGACTGGCTAACAAATCATCAAGGCAGGTTAAGCAGATGTGTGAGTTCAGCACAAGGTGAGGCGGCCAAGGTGAGGCGGCCAGGGCATCCCATTCTGCCCCTCTTCCTTGACCTAACCTCCTAGGTAAAGGTAAAGGTAAAGGTACCCCTGCCCGTACGGGCCAGTCTTGACAGACTCTGGGGTTGTGCGCCCATCTCACTTAAGAGGCCAGGGGCCAGCGCTGTCCGGAGACACTTCCGGGTCACGTGGCCAGCGTGACATCGCTGCTCTGGCGAGCCAGAGCTGCACACGGAAACGCCGTTTACCTTCCCGCTGGTAAGCGGTCCCTATTTATCTACTTGCACCCGGAGGTGCTTTCGAACTGCTAGGTTGGCAGGCGCTGGGACCGAGCAGCGGGAGCGCACCCCGCCGCAGGGATTCGAACCGCCGACCTTTCGATTGGCAAGCCCTAGGCGCTGAGGCTTTAACCCACAGCGCCACCTGCGTCCTTACCTAACCTCCTAGGATTGGACAAATTCATGGAGGATAAGGCTATCACTGGAATTCAGAAACATTATTACCACTGCGCATGGAGGCAGAGAATAACCATCAGGCTAGTAGCAACTGATAGCCTTATCCTAACCTCCTAGGATTGGACAAATTCATGGAGGATAAGGCTATCAGTTGCTACTAGCCTGATGGTTATTCTCTGCCTCCATGCGCAGTGGTAAGAATGTTTCTGAATTCCAGTTGCTGGAAACCACAGAAAGCAAGAGTGTTGTTGCACTCAGGTCCTGCTTACATGCTTCCCATAGGCCACTGTGAGAACAGGATGCTGGACTAAATGGGTCATTGGCCTGATCCAGTGGACTCTTAAGTTCTTACATTATCAAGATCTGGACCTTGTGTACAGTGGTACCTCAGGTTAAGTACTTAATTCGTTCTGGAGGTCCATTCTTAACCTGAAGCACCACTTTAGCTAATGGGACCTCCTGCTGCTGCCGCGCCGCCGGAGCACGATTTCTGTGTTGGGATTCGCAGGATGATGAGTAAGTCTGCAGGCTTCAACAAGCTTCAACAGGCTGGTGCAATACTCTGTGAAGTGCTGGGTCAGAGTAACTCAGCAGGAATGTGATTGGCTATCACCTGTTTTAAAAGGAAAGCCTGTTCAACACTAATTGTGGTTGTGGTGTGGTTGTGCTGTAGTGTGGTGGTGCTCTGGTGGAGAATATTCGTTTGCCTTAAGGTGGTTACTCTGTATGAACTGCTTTTGTAAATACTTGTATATAGCTCACATTAAAAGACTGCGACATTCTGTTCTCATCCTGAAGCAAAGTTCTTTTTTTTTTTAATGATATTTATTACCTTTTCCAACAATTTAGACACTACAGAAAAGAAAAACCATACAATACAATACAATACAATACAATACAATACAATACAATAAAAAACCCCATTACATTACACTAACAAAACACTAACATTAAACTAACAAAACAAAACAAACACAATTTAAAACACATCAAATACTTTCAATACCTTATCTTTCATTTACTTGTTTCCGCGACCTCCTCGCACCTCCCTTTTTATATTTCACTTCTATTAATTTTTTCAGCAATTCCTTTCCATCTTCCTCTATTTTTAATCTTATAATTATCTTAACACGTTCTAACCTTATTTTTCCTTTAATACTCTATTAATCTATTTATCCTTAATTCCTTATAACATTTCTACTAAAGCCATATAACTTCATTCCAACATTTTCCTAACATTCATTAATTTTACAGTAACTCCATAAATAATCTTTAAACTTTTTCCAGTCTTCTTCCACCGACTCTTCTCCCTGGTCTCGGATTCTGCCAGTCATTTCCGCCAATTCCATGTAGTCCATCAACTTCATCTGCCATTCTTCCCGGGTGGGTAAATCTTGTGTCTTCCAATATTTTGCAATGAGTATTCTTGCTGCTGTTGTTGCATACATGAAAAATGTTCTATCCTTCTTTGGCACCAATTGGCCAACCATGCCCAGGAGAAAGGCCTCTGGTTTCTTCAGGAAGGTATATTTAAATACCTTTTTCATTTCATTATAAATCATCTCCCAGAATGTCTTAATCCTTGGGCATGTCCACCAAAGGTGAAAGAATGTACCTTCAATCTCATTACATTTCCAACATTTATTATCGGGCAAATGCTGAAGCAAAGTTCTTAACCTGAGGTAATATTTCTGGGTTAGCGGAGTCTGTAACCTGAAGCGTATGTAACCCGAGGTACCACTGTATTGTATTGAAGGCAACTGAGCCTCAAAAGTTTGTAGTTCCCATGATTCCACCAGCCTCCTACTGTGAACTGACTCCTCCTTACTACCTGCTGTTTTGTGCTGCTTATGAGGAGAACAGAATTAACAGACAGGGCCAAACTGGCAGGTTAGAGGACACTGAGAACCTGGACACACATGTACACTCATGGTGAATTCCAGAAAGATGGGCATCATAGGGCAACAACAATTCAATTAATACTTTTTGACTAAAAGCAACACCTGCTTCCTGCTTCTGTTTTGTGTAGGATGGCATTTCAACACTTCCTCTGCTGGCTTTCTTCCCCAGAGTGATTATCACAGTCTCTACTTGCTTTGAAATCATGAGTTCAATTTCCAGTGAAGGCCTGATACACACATCCTTTGGATATGACGCAGAATCTTACAGATATATAAGTTCATGCTAATTGCAGAGAGGCAAGAGCCCCATAAGGCACAGGGCTGTATATGTAGCATAGTGTAGACTAGAGTTCTCATTGGGTGTTATCACTTGAAGAGGAAACCCAGGTGGAGGGGCCCTGTCCCCACAACTGCACAACTCCTCAGACCCCTTTGCAATGAAATTTTGCAATGGGGAGGCATCTCACACAGGAGGGAACCTTGATCCTCCAGCGCTTCTACTTATGTGAGGAGCCTTATGGATCACCACTGCAAAAAGTAAACATGTGAAGGGGTTGGAGGGAGTGGGGCTAAAGGTTTATCTCTGCTCTATCCATGTTCCCTGTTCATGTGATGGCACCAGAAGAAGGCTTAGGATGGCCCTGTATCATACATCATGTATCATGTATCATATCATACATCAGACCTTCAGTTGTGACTTACTTGCCAAAAGGATTGAATGTACTGTACTGATTTGACCCCACACACAGTAAAATTGACTTAAGAAAACAAAGAACGGGGAGGAACACTCAGGACAACTGTTCCTCCAGTTAAAGAGATGTCTACAAAGACTAGCTCTGTCCTGAATGCGCAGGCTTTCACAAAAGGTATAAACAAGACTCAGATATCATAGATAAAATTGATTTCCCTTGGCATCCATCCTAGGTTTGAGGTCTTGACTATTTCCTTCTTCTGTAGGCACAACATTTAATGTGGGTTTTGCAGGACGATCTGAAATAGGAGAGAGTGTTGTTAAACAGAAACAGGTTCTTTCTTGCATGGTAACAAGAGTTAAAGCATGCAGGAGCTGCTGCTTTGTAAGTTTGTCTAAACTGAAGACTTAAACCCCCCTAAGCATTTCATTTAACATGTAACTTTGGGAAAACTGGCTAGGCCTGATTTTCACATGCTTAAAACCATAAGGTATAAAGATTTGTGATGCTTAGTCCCTCGGATATACCTGTACTCATATATACCCTGTGAAGAACTTCCAGCAAAAAGCTTAGGACTGATTATTGAGACCCCTGCCCCCATAGCAGGATTGGAACCAAGAACCCATTCCCCTTACCTCCTTCCTGGATAAGAGGGTGCATTGTTTGGGCTTGTCCACACTTCTGTTTGGCCTGCTGTTTCCCCCCTGGGGAAAACTCACTCTTTACTTCTGAATCAGAGAAAATGCCAATCAGGTTTTCCACGGACTGACATTTGCTCTGATCAGGCAATAGAGAGTGGGTTTTCCTGGGGAAAACAGCAGGGCAAATGGAAAACTGCTCTGACCCACATCTAGAAAGCACGGGACAAGCGGAAACCTCTTGCACCTTTGCTTTCTAGGCACAGGACAAGCGGAAGTATGGCTGAGCACTTAGCTCCCATGCTGCTTGACTCCTATATGGGATTTATACTGAACACCTGCTTTGCTCTGCCCTTATTGAGACTGATCCCGACTCACTCTGCTACCACTTAAGAGCTTATAATTGGATGCGCATGCCAAATGTCACAAAACATGTAATGGCACACGGCAGAAATAGACAGTATATGTATGCCAGAAACACAGGCAAATATGTTGTCACAAATGTAGGAGGCAAGATTCTAAGCTTTAAATCTAGCATATGTTGCTGCTTAAATAACTTACTTGCTTCCCCCTCCTAAATTCCCACTTTCTCTCACGATATATACAGCAGCTACATTGTGTGATTGTTTGCTTAAAAGATGGACTCGGCCTTTCATATATGACATTTTAATTTGATTTTCATTTTTAAATGGTGCATTATATACCACAGAGCATAGTAAAAAGAAAAACAGTATTATCCATATGTGGTCTCATACAGATATTCTTACACATTCAAATTTTCTCCTTTCATTTTTTTTTAAACAATAATATCAAAATAACAATGAAACCATATTTTAACCAATGTTATTAATGACAAAGCCAAAGCATATAAAACAGCCGCAGAGGCAGTAAAACACCATGCATTTCAGACTAAGTCCTAAAGGAAAAACTAGGGAAGTTTTTAATGTTTGATGTTGTTGCTTTTTTATTATTGTTATTGGTGTTCTGTTGGGAGCCACCCAGAGTGGCTGTGGAAACCCAGCCAGATGGGCGGGGTATAAATAATAAGTTGTTGTTGTTGTTGTTGTTGTTGTTGTTGTTGTTGTTGTTAGAGTTTGCTTGCCCCTGCCTCCCGCTGAAGGTTGGGCTAAATTTGCATCTATATACAAAAATTATCATACACAAATTTTATGCCAAGTTGTGTTACAGCCCTACTGTTGCTAGGCATTGAGCAAAGCCCTGTGTGCAGAGCTGACCATTGATAACTTCTGGGCAGGAAGAAATATGAGGACTTCCTGTTTAGGTGGTGCTTTGGTCAACAAGGGTGGGATGCAGGTGGCGCTGTGGGTTAAAGCCTCAGCGCCTAGGGCTTGCCGATCGAAAGGTCGGCGGTTCGAATCCCTGCGACGGGGTGCGCTCCCGCTGCTCGGTCCCAGCGCCTGCCAACCTAGCAGTTCGAAAGCACCTCCGGGTGCAAGTAGATAAATAGGGACCGCTTACCAGCGGGAAGGTAAACGGCGTTTCCGTGTGCGGCTCTGGCTCTGGCTCTGGCTCTGGCTCTGGCCAGAGCAGCGATGTCACGCTGGCCACGTGACCCGGAAGTGTCTCCGGACAGCGCTGGCCCCTGGCCTCTTAAGTGAGATGGGCGCACAACCCCAGAGTCTGTCAAGACTGGCCCGTACGGGCAGGGGTACCTTTACCTTTACCTTTGGTCAACAAGGACTCCTTGAGCTCTACGGTGCCTTGTATTCCTTGTTCTCTGGTCCTGTCTTTTGGTTTGCATTCCAGTCAAAGTTGCTATCTAGTCATGACTTTTGCCTTGTTCCCCAGTCCTGCTGCCTCATCTCTCTCCCATCTCTTGGGGTGAGTGAAGGAGCAAATTTGTTTGTGTATATACAAACACTATCCTTCAACAGCTTCTCAGGGTGCTTTACACAGTTAATTACAGTAAAAGAAGTTTACTTACAGGAGATATTACTGCACTGTGGTTAGGTCCATATGTTTTATATCAGGGGCAAAGGTAAAGGTAAAGGGAAGCGTTTGTCCACAGACAGCTTCCGGGTCATGTGGCCAGCATGACTAAGCCACTTCTGGTGAACCAGAACAGTGCACGGAATAATAATAATAATAATAATAATAATAATAATAATTTATTATTTGTACCCCGCCCATCTGGCTGGGTTTCCCCAGCCACTCTGGGCGGCTTCCAACAGAGATGAAAAATACACTAAAATGTCACATATTAAAAACTTCCCTGAACAGGGCTGCCTTCAGATGTTTTCTGAATGTCAGGTAGTTGTCCATCGCCTTGACATCCGATGGGAGGGCATTCCACAGGGCGGGCGCCACCACCGAGAAGGCCCTCTGCCTGGTTCCCTGCAACTTGGCCTCTCGCAGTGAGGGAACCGCCAGAAGGCCCTCGGAGCTGGACCTCAGTGTCCGGGCAGACCGATGGGGGAGGAGATGCTCCTTCAGATATACTGGACCGAGGCCATTTAGGGCTTTAAAGGTCAGCACCAACACTTTGAATTGTGCTCGGAAACGTACTGGGAGCCAATGTAGGTCTTTCAAGACCGGTGTTATATGGTCTCGGCGGCCGCTCCCAGTCACCAGTCTAGCTGCCGCATTCTGGATTAGTTGTAGGTCACCTTCAAAGGTAGCCCCACGTAGAGCGCATTGCAGTAGTCCAAGCGGGAGATAACCAGAGCATGTACCATTCTGGCGAGACAGTCTGCAGGCAGATAGGGTCTCAGCCTACGTACCAGATGGAGCTGGTAAACAGCTGCCCTGGATACAGATTTGACCTGTGCCTCCATGGACAGCTGTGAGTCCAAAATGACTCCCAGGCTGCGCACCTGGTCCTTCAGGGGCACAGTTACCCCATTCAGGACCAGGGAATCCTCCACACCTGCCCGCCTCCTGTCCCCCAAAAACAGTACTTCTGTCTTGTCAGGATTCAACCTCAATCTGTTAGCCGCCATCCATCCTCCAACCGCTTCCAGACACTCACACAGGACCTTTACCGCCTTCACTGGTTCTGATTTAAAAGAGAGGTAGAGCTGGGTATCATCTGCATACTGATGAACACCCAGCCCAAACCTCCTGATGATCCCTCCCAGCGGCTGCATGTAGATGTTGAAAAGCATGGGGGAGAGGACAGAACCCTGAGGCACCCCACAAGTCAGAGCCCAGGGGTCTGAACACTCATCCCCCACCACCACTTTCTGAACACGGCCCAGGAGGAAGGAGCGGAACCACTGTATGACAGTGCCCCCAGCTCCCAGCCCCTCAAGACGGTCCAGAAGGATGTAATGGTCGATGGTATCAAACGCCGCTGAGAGATCCAGCAGAACTAGGAAACAGCTCTCACCTTTGTCCCTAGCCCGCCGGAGATCATCAACCAGTGCGACCAAGGCAGTTTCAGTCCCATGATGAGGCCTGAATCCCGACTGGAAGGGATCCAAATGGTCCGCTTCTTCCAGGCGTGCCTGGAGTTGTTCAGCAACCACTCGCTCAATCACCTTGCCCAAGAATGGAAGGTTTGAGACTGGGCGATAATTGGCCATCGTGGCTGCATCTAGAGATGGTTTTTTTAAGAAGCGGTTTAATAACCGCCTCTTTCAGCGGGTCTGGGAAGGCTCCCTCACGGAGGGAAGCATTCACCACCCCACGAAGCCCATCGCCCAGTCCTTCCCGGCTAGCTTTTATAAGCCAGGATGGGCAAGGATCCAGGAGACAGGTGGTTGGCTTCACTCGTCCAAGCAGCCTGTCCACATCCTCGGAGGTAACAGATTGGAATTGATCCCACACAACTTGACCAGACAGGACTCTAGCACTCTCCCGCCCCGGCCCTGCTCCCACGGTGGAGTCTACTTCTTCCCGAATCTGAGCGATTTTATCTGCAAAAAAATTTGCAAAATCATTGCAGGAGAACATGTGGCCCGTACTGGGCCCCGATGTTACAGGTGGTTCCGCTAAATTGTGAACCACCTGAAAGAGTCTCCTGCTGCTGTTTTCCGCAGATGCAATAGAGGCGGTGAAGAAAGTCTTCTTCGCCGTCGCTATCGCCACTTGGTAGGCTCGACGTTGAGCTCTAACCTGTGTCCGGTCAGATTCAGAATGGGTTATCCGCCACCGGCGCTCTAGCCGTCTCAACGATTGTTTCATTGCCCTCAGATCCGTGGAAAACCACGGGGCTCTCCGGGCTCCATGCAATCGGAGAGGGCGCTTCGGAGCCAAACAGTCAATAGCCCTGGTTAACTCCACATTCCAGCGGGCCACCAGGGAATCGGCTGAAAGGCCATCAACATGGGATAAAGCATCCCCTACCACTCTCTGGAAACCATTTGGATCCATTAAGTGGCGGGGGCGGACCATCCGAATCGGTCCCACCTCCCTGCAGAGGGGATGGGTCGCAGAGAAGTCCAGCTGCACCAGGAAGTGGTCTGACCATGGCACTTCTTTCGTTTCACTTTTACTTAGTGTCAGATCACCAACATCCGTAGAGGTAAACACCAGGTCCAAGGCATGTCCGCGGCTATGGGTTGGGCCAGACTTATTCAGGGACAGCCCCATGGAGGCCATGCTTTCCACGAAGTCCCGAGCGGCCCCTTGTAAGGTCGTGTCGGCATGGATGTTAAAATCCCCTAGGACGACCAAGCTAGGTGTTTCCAGGAGAACATCCGCCACGACCTGAAGCAGCTCGGGCAGGGAATCCTTGGTGCAGCGGGGAGGTCGGTACACCAAAAGGAATCCTGTACTGCCCCTATTGCCCAACTTCCAGAACATGCACTCAGAAAACTGGGTCTTCCCAATAGGACGCCTGGTGCAAACTAATGACTTCCTAAAAATAACTGCAACCCCCCCTCCCCGCCCACATGACCTGGGTTGCTGTGCGTAAGAGAAACCTGGTGGACAAGCAGCGGCAAGGACAGGCCCATCTGCTTCATCCAACCAAGTCTCTGTTACACATGCCAGGTCAAGTCCTCCATCCATGATCAAGTCATGGATGGCAGTGGTCTTATGAATCATTGACCTGGCATTGCACAGCAACACTTTCAGGTCATGTGGGTATCCCTTGCTGATTCTAGTATTCATCCGGTCAGGGCCAGACCCGGAGGCAGGGATAGTCCTCAGACAACGACTAAACCTGCCTCCTCTGTAATGACATGGTCTGGTCTTAGCGTAACTCCTCCTCCTACCCGTGATCACTGAGATCGGTTGTCCCAGTGCATTCCCCCCCGTGAAACATATCCCAGCCATTTTGTGGGCCGTTTACCTTCCTGCCAATTTATCTACTTGCACTTTGATGTGTTTTCGAACTGCTAGGTTGGCAGGAGCAGGGACCAAGCAACGGGAGCTCACCCCATCGCGGGGATTCGAACTGCCAACCTTCTGATCGGCAAGCCCTAGGCTCTGTGGTTTAGACCTTTTTCACCCCAAGAGCCACATGACAGTAGTAGGAGGGTCCAGGGGCAAAAAGTGGGTGGGCGAATGGATATGACTCTTCCTTTTGTAAATAGGCTACATTATAACCAGGCAAAAAACAGAGGTTTACACACACACACACACACACACACACACACACCCCCCAACATCCAGGTAAGGAAGAGGATTCAAGGACACATTCCAACCAGGTAAAAGGACCTAAGAAGGGCATAGAGCAGGAGAGGTCAGAGGTGTCCCCCTCCTGTTTTATATTGCCTCACCTGTAGGTAAAAAACCTGCAGCTAAAAAAACCTGTTTAAGAAACTTGTTTATAATGCTTTACCTGTAGTTTCAGTGTTTCCGTGCGCTCTGGTTTCCATCACAGTGTTCCGTTGCGCCAGAAGCGGTTTAGTCATGCTGGCCACATGACCCGGAAAGCTGTCTGTGGACAGAGACAGTTCCCTTGGCCTGGAAGCGAGATGAGCGTCGCAACCCCATAGTCGCCTTTGACTGGACTTAAATGTCCAAGGGTCCTTTACCTTTTACCTTTACCTTAGTTTCAGCTAAAAACCGGTTTAAGAAAAGCTGCCATGTGCTGTGTCATTCAATAGAGCTGAACATATACACCACCCTTTGCATTACTTGTCTGAAAAGTTTTTCTCTCTTTTTTTTTTTTAATGATATTTATTAAGTTTCACAAAATATAACAAACTTCGAAACAACAAACAACAAACATCGGAAATACAAACAATATCAAAAAACATAAAAAACAAAAACATACAAAAGATTCAACATAATAATAGCAGAAACATTAAAAGAAAACTCTGGTTCATTCTAATAGTCTTCAAAACCTTATTTTCCTTACTTCCTCCCGCCTCCCTTCTTGTATTCCACTTTAAAAGTTTTTTCAGCAAGCTCGTTGAAAAGTTTTTCTCAACAAGAAACAGATGTAGGGTGACTGCTTAATATTTGTGATATGGATAAACAAACCCTTGAGTACAGTATGTCCATTTTTGTTGCTTCCTTCCACTCTCCCCCCCCACCCAAAGGCAGTGCTTAGGAAATTGTAATAAATTCGCTGCATCTCCCAGAAAGGGAACTTCAGCGCTTTCTGTTTTCTTATCAATGAGTACAGATCTGGATCTATCTACCTATCAATATATATACATGAAAATGTGCCAGATAAGTAGATTTTACAGGCAATGATATCATGAACCAAATAAATATATGGGTACAAAGCTAATAGGCTTTTACCTAATTAAGCTACAAATGCTACAATATTTGTTTTATAGTCTCTGAGTTACATTTTTATGTATGGTAGAATACACTGATTTCAGTAAAGACAAAATATTTGTGTAACACCAGCTGTAAGGATAGAGAACACATGAGTGCACTGTGTGAAATTATATGCAACTTGTAACCACCCTGTGTCTGTGTCATTCTTTTGATGATCAGGCTGCCATCTAGTTTGTGGTACAATTCAAATTAAATGAGGTGAAAGAATCATAGAACCATAGTACTGCAGATTCATAGAGTTGGAGGGGAACACAAGGATCATCTAGTCCAGTGTTTCCAAAACTTGGGTCTCCAGCTGTTTTTGGACTACGATTCCCATCCCTGACCACTAGTCTTGCTAGCTAAGGATAATAGAGGTTGTAGTCCAAAAACAGCTGGAGACCCAAGTTTCGGAAACACTGATTTAATCTTTTTGCCCAGTGTAGGGTTTGAACTCGTGACCCTGAAATTAAGAGTCTCATCTGTGGAGACTAGTTTACAATGATCCAGTTTGCATTACCAAAATCTGCATTAGTGGAAATGAACCCCAATGGCGGCAGCTGAAATGTTCTTGCATTGCACTAATGGATAGGAAAAGGTTTTAGCTTACAAACTAATTCAAATATGCAGTCCCATAAAATACCATCATAAGCTACCACAAAAAAATAGATAATCATAAATCAGTTTTATAATGGATCTTTTACATAGTGGAGTTGGGAGTTTTTATCTATATATATATTCCACTCAGAATATGAGGCATGAAAATATGTACTTTCATATTATAACTTCCAAAGAACTTTATTTCTCATTATAAAACCATCACAGGCTCCCTGGCATGGGCTTAGTAGCTTGATCTTACAACAGGAACTTAAGTAGTAACTAAGGAAAGAAGAACTTCCCCTCAGGCCACAACATTTCACCACAGAGCCTTTACTATAATTTTAGGCAGAACACTTAGTGGTGCCTGTAGCTGAGATTATATGCCTTCATTTCCAGCTCTGACAGATTTGCCAAACTGTTTGGTTTCAGTTCTGCGGATGGAGTATTGGACATAAGCAGCATTTTTGCACTGTAGCTCTCCAGATACTATTGGACTGCAACTCACATCATTCCTGACCTCTGGCCTTCTTGACTGGGGCTGATGGGAGCTGGAGTATAAGAACATCTGGCAGGTCACAAGTTTCCCATCCCCATGCTCTTCCTGGACAGGCCTGTCCTCTTCTTCCCCTCCCCTCGCTCCTGTTCTTGGACTTTTGCTTCACAGCACAAGGCTGAAGTTGGTTACTAGTTCCCAGTT
The DNA here is from genome assembly GCF_951804945.1 of Podarcis cretensis. Classification (NCBI taxonomy): domain Eukaryota; kingdom Metazoa; phylum Chordata; class Lepidosauria; order Squamata; family Lacertidae; genus Podarcis; species Podarcis cretensis. Next base: position 50,938,356 of record NC_137170.1, on the reverse strand, counting down.
CCTGATTAGCTGAAACGTTAGCAACATGAAAAAGGAAGGAAAATGCACATGCCCCTCATCTCCAAAGTGATGTTTATCTGTCACTGATGCCCAAAATAAATGTTGGGATACCCATATCATATTTCCCCTTGATTAGGGGACTCCTCAATTCAAGCGCAAGAATAAAGCTACTCAACTAAAATTATAATGCTTGCAGATGTTCATGAATGCATGATAAAAACATAAAAATTGAGTAACTGAAGGTTGTTGTTGTTGTTTAGTCATTTAGTCATGTCCGACTCTTTGTGACCCCATGGACCAGAGCACGCCAGGCACTCCAGTCTTCCACTGCCTCCCACAGTTTGGTCAGACTCATGTTGGTAGCTTCGAGAACACTGTCCAACCATCTCGTCCTCTGTCGTCCCCTTCTCCTTGTGCCCTCAATCTTTCCCAACATCAGGGTCTTTTCCAGGGAGTCTTCTCTTCTCATGAGGTGGCCAAAGTATTGGAGCCTCAGCTTCAGAATCTGTCCTTCCAGTGAGCACTCAGGGCTGATTTTCTGTCTTTGTCCATGGAGTTTTCTTGGCAGGGATACTGGAGTGGCTTGCCGGTTCCTGCTCCAGGTGGATCACGTTTGGTCAAAACTCTCCACTATGACCTGTCCATCTTGGGTGGCCCTGCACGGCATAGCTCATAGCTTCTCTGAGTTATTCAAGCCCCTTTGCCATGACAAGGCAGTGATCCAACTGAAGGTGCCTACCTCAAAATCCTATTTAGGCCAGTGTAAACAGGAGAATGTCTCATTCCAGATGCCAATGGATCCTGCCTGGGCTAGAACTTCCTGTGGGCACATGACATAGAATCATAGAATCGTAGAATTGGAAGGGACCTGAGGATCATCTAGTCCAACCCACTGCAGGGATATGGGGATCATATGTCCCATATGGGGATCAAACTTGCCACCTTGGCATTATCAGCACCATGCTCCTACCAACTGAGCTATCCAGCTATCCAGGCTGTGCTGCATGGATATAGGCATCTATGCACAACAAAGATAACCAAAGTATGCAGAAAAAAATATGTATTGAGGAGAAGGGTCCCATTGCATAATCTGTTTCAGGCCAGGGCAAAATGTACAGCCAAGAAAATGGGAAGGTATTCTCCATGAGATGCCAACGCATCCTGCCCCGCCCAGAGCTTCCTGCGAACGCATAGCACAGTCGAGCGCACTTAGGCACATTGAATATAGACAAACTGCAGAAAAAAGTTACTGGGGGTGTCCACCTGAACATCTGCTTTGGGGCAAGATAACTCATACACCCAAAACAAAAAAAACAAACCAACAAACCAACAGGAGAGTCCCCCTCTACAAAATGCTCAATAGGCTCCCTCCCAATGCCTGGGACTAGTGCTCAGATACCAGTGACCAGAGGGGGGCCACCCCCTTACCTATTGTGAGGCCCCCCTCAGCTGCTGTTTTTAAATTACCAGCAGCATGATTTGTCTAACATTAGCAAATGTCATTGGGTGAGGCTTGTGGATTTCATTACAGACCTCTCCTGTAATGCAAATTAAAAGGTAAAGGTAAAGGTACCCCTGCCCGTACGGGCCAGTCTTGACAGACTCTGGGGTTGTGCGCCCATCTCACTTAAGAGGCCAGGGGCCAGCGCTGTCCGGAGACACTTCCGGGTCACGTGGCCAGCGTGACATCGCTGCTCTGGCCAGAGCCAGAGCCAGAGCCAGAGCCGCACACGGAAACGCCGTTTACCTTCCCACTGGTAAGCGGTCCCTATTTATCTACTTGCACCCGGAGGTGCTTTCGAACTGCTAGGTTGGCAGGCGCTGGGACCGAGCAGCGGGAGCGCACCCCGCCGCAGGGATTCGAACCGCCGACCTTTCGATCGGCAAGCCCTAGGCGCTGAGGCTTTAACCCACAGCGCCACCTGCGTCCCATAATGCAAATTACTTCCTCATAATTTAAACACTGCCTGGAGCCCCAGCTGAGGCATAGCTTTCCTGGGGATTGGCACTGGACTTGTGAAGTTTAATGTGTGTGTGATACACACACACACACACACACACACACACAAACTCACTCTTCAGTTTCCAACAGCACCATTTATTGAGTACAGTCGTACCTTGGAAGTCAAACGGAATCCGTTCTGGAAGTCTGTTCGACTTCCAAAATGTTCAGAAACCAAAGTGCGGCTTCTGATTGGCTGCAGGAAGCTCCTGCAGCCAATCGGAAGCTGCGGAAGTCCCATCGGACGTTCGCTTCCAAAAATAGTTCTGAAACCGGAATAGTCACTTCCTGGTTTGCGGTGTTCAGAAGCCAAAACGTTTGAGAACTAAGCTGTTCGAAAACCAAGGTATGGCTGTCTTCTAAGTGTATCTTAGCTTTACAGTATATTGTTTCAATACAATAAGCCTACTGTACAGCCATTCTGCAACAGTTTGGGATGCATTTAATTTTACGCACTCGCAAGCATAATTGGACAAATCACAAGCACTCTCTGTTTATTTTAGCCCACACATTTCTGTAGGCTGAGACTACTTGTCTGGCAAATGCCTGTGCAGAAGCTATTCAGATACCTACTCATGTAACTGAGTAGCCTGACATCTCTTCCCTGCTCCCACCCCCCGCCTGGGTGACATTTAAGCTTTCCCAACCATTGTTCTTCTGAATTTATTCAGAAGAGCCATATGGGGAAATGAAAGCAGCCACTAAGGATGAAAAGATGGATTCCACAAAATATAATGGGAATTTATTACAGTAAGTCCGGTGAATATACAGTTTCACTCCAGGTGCCTGAGAAAGGATTCTTCATCTTTTGGAAATTGACCTTCAAATTATTTAACCCCCAACTAAAGCTACCTGCAGGGATGCGGGTGGCGCTGTGGGTTAAACCACAGAAGATTGGCGGTTCGAATCCCCGTGACGGGGTGAGCTCCCGTTGCTTGGTCCCTGCTCCTGCCAACCTAGCAGTTCAAAAGCACGTCAAAGTGCAAGTAGATAAATAGGTACCACTCCAGCGGGAAGGTAAACGGCGTTCCCGTGTGCTGCTCTGGATCACCAGAAGCAGCTTAGTCATGCTGGCCACATGACCCGGAAGCTGTATGCCGACTCCCTTGGCCAATAAAGCGAGATGAACGGCGCAAGCTCTACACACCGCAGAGGAAGAACATGATGTACCTTACTTCTTTGGTTTCCTGCCTCTACACCCCTACACCCTCCAACCCTTATGCATGAAGCTGTGGTCTGTGTCTAAACTGTCAACTGTGCAATGGCTGTCTCAAACATACACCTCAGCTGAAGTGCAAAGTGAGTGTGGCTTAAGTTTTGGTTTTGGAAGCTATTCTGTGTAAAAATGCATCAAACAGCAGTACAGTATATCTTAAGAAATTACAGGCTAGCTCTGCACTGTGGGTAATTTCTGCTTTTGACCCATTTTCTGCAGTGCAATGGTATTTCATGACCTGCAGTGCTCTTCCTCCCAAACTCCATGATTTCCCATGTTTACAGATGTCAAAGAAAAACCAAATTCAGGCAGCCTCAGAAAGTAATGCTGCCAGCTTTACCTCTTCCTACAGTGGTTAGCTAGTGGAATTCACTACAACAAGGTTTGCTGATGGCCATTAGTGTAGATGGCTTTCAATAATGCTCTTCACTGGCAATATATTAGTCATGCTAGCTAAATGGAACTTCAGCTTTCAGAAGCAACATCCTTAGAAGTACCAAGTGCTTCTAGAGCAGCAGAGGAAGGTATACATTGATTTTCACTGGAGTTTCTAGCGTTCAGGTGCTCCATTCATACTGAATGAAAGCGCACAGAGCATTATACTCTCATTTTATCATATACCAGTATTGTAAGAACTGTATTTTTCTTTTTGATGCTTACTGCTGGAAAATTCCAAACCTTTTTGATGTTTTATAAATATTGCTTCACTTCACATTCCAAATAATTGCACCAAGGTCTCTTTACTGTAAAACAGTTTTATTATAAAAGTGGTATTTTAACATTCACAGTTTAAAATTTGAAGTATGAAATCTATTATTTTACGCAGTTGGACCTCAGAAGGCAACCAGCCACTAGTATTCAGAAGCACTGCTGCCTCCAATTGTGGAGGTAGAGCAGAGATATATACCCAGACACAGATGTCTACATCTGTCATTAACAAAATAATGTTTTCCAAGATCTTGGGCTTATAGCAGCCTTCCCCAACCTTGGATCCCCAAATGTTGCTGGGGTACAATTAACACAACTACCACTCTGGAAACTAATCAATATAATCATTTCCAAGAAGCTGCCTCCAGAACAAATGGGAGCCAGAAGTAAAATGATGGAGAGGCAGAGTAACAATTCAGTGGGCAAATTAATATGCAGCAGCATGGATACCTGAAATGAGATTGTGACATCACCTGTTCAAACATCTGTGGTATTAATTGTTTAGTAAGTGTGTAGAGAGGGAGAACAGTCTGCCAGAGCATGCTCCAATAGACTATGATACAGGACTTGAGAGTAGATTGATACCCAGTGATTAAAATGATATTTAACGCAGTTTTGCAGTCCTGCTCCTTAATGTGTGGGAAATACGATGTGTCCTATATGTTGCGGGCGCTTGGAAAGAAAGAAAACTATTTGGAGCATTGTGAGGGTTCTGGGTCAACTTTGATCCAAGTTATGGTCCAACCAATGCTGGTGTCTGGCTATTTTGTGTCCTAGGCAAGGCTAAGTACTTGCACCGCCCCCCCCCCCCAGTTGCTAACTTCAATTTTCAAAAACAGATGTGTTGTAGAAAAAAGTGAACAGCATAAAACTTGAAACTGCTAAATTTATTTTAAATTGCAAAAGTAAGTAATACAACAATCTTTTATTATCATAAGAAATTATTTTAGCACACAAAGCATTTTGAACGATCTTGTTATGTTGAAATTTAAGTCTCTTCTCTTAAAAGTTTCAATTTTAGGCACATAAAAATCTCACTTTATGTGCTATTTCTGTTGCAATTTCCCCCCACCAATTCCTTCAGGTCAAGTGCTGATGCTTGGGCATGTTCAATTGATATAGCTGCCAAGCTAATTAGTCTCTTTCGCAACATTGTTGAGCATATGTTTTATAAGTTTGAGCTTTGAGAACCTGCATTCATCACTTGCTACTGACAATGGAAGTGTGAGAAGGATCCTTAGGGCAACAGAAACATTAGACACATTATCTAGGAGTTTTTGCTGTAGTATGAAGAGATGTGGTGGCATAAACTTTGGAAGCCTTCAAGCTACAAGTTTACAGCATAGATATTCAGCATCAACATATTTGTTTCTATTGTGCATCAATGGTTTTTCCAAATTCTTGCAGGCCTTATGTACATCTTCAGCAGATATTTCGTTGATACTGCATATATCATTGTTGTTGTTTAGTCGTTTAGTCGTGTCCGACTCTTCGTGACCCCATGGACCAGAGAACGCCAGGCATTCCTGTCTTCCACTGCCTCCCGCAGTTTGGTTAGACTCATGTTTGTAGCTACAAGAACACTGTCCAGCCATCTCGTCCTCCGTCATCCCCTTCTCCTTGTGCCCTCCATCTTTCCCAACATCAGGGTCTTTTCCAGGGAGTCTTCTCTTCTCATGAGGTGGCCAAAGTATTGGAGCCTCAGCTTCAGGATCTGTCCTTCCAGTGAGCACTCAGGGCTGATTTCCTTACGAATGGAGAAGTTTGATCCTCTTGCAGTCCATGGGACTCTCAAGAGTCTCCTCCAGCACCATAATTCAAAAGCATCAATTCTTCAGCCTTCTTTATGGTCCAGCTCTCACTTCCATACATCACTACTGGGAAAACCATGGCTTTAACTATACGGACCTTTGTTGGCAAGGTGATGTCTCTACTTTTTAAGATGCTGTCTAGGTTTGTCATCGCCTTTCTCCCAAGGAGCAGGCATCTTTTAATTTTAGTGGCTGCTGTCACCATCTGCAGTGATCATGGAGCCCAAGAAAGTAAAATCTCTCACTGCCTCCATTTCTTCCCCTTCTATTTGCCAGGAGGTGATGGGACCAGTGGCCATGATCTTCATTTTTTTGATGTTGAGCTTCAGACCATATTTTGCGCTCTCCTCTTTCACCCTCATTAAAAGGTTCTTTAATTCCTCCTCACTTTCTGCCATCAAGGTTGTGTCATCTGCTTATCTGAGGTTGTTGATATTTCTTCCGGCGATCTTAATTCCGGCTTGGGATTCTTCCAGCCCAGCCTTTCTCATGATGAATTCTGCATATAAGTTAAATAAGCAGGGAGACAATATACAGCCTTGTCGTACTCCTTTCCCAATTTTGAACCAATCAGTTGTTCCATATCCAGTTCTAACTGTAGCTTCTTGTCCCACATAGAGATTTCTCAGGAGACAGATGAGGTGATCAGGCACTCCCATTTCTTTAAGAACTTGCCATAGTTTGCTGTGGTTGACACAGTCAAAGGCTTTTGCATAGCCAATGAAGCAGAAGTAGATGTCTTTCTGGAACTCTCTAGCTTTCTCCATAATCCAGCGCATGTTTGCAATTTGGTCTCTGGTTCCTCTGCCCCTTCTAAATCCAGCTTGCACTTCTGGGAGTTCTCGGTCCACATACTGATTGAGCCTTCCTTGTAGAATTTTAAGCATAACCTTGCTAGCGTGTGAAATGAGTGCAATTGTGCGGTAGCTGGAGAATTCTTTGGCACTGCCCTTCTTTGGGATTGGGATGTAGACTGATATTCTCCAATCCTCTGGCCACTGCTGAGTTTTCCAAACTTGCTGGCATATTCAGTGTAGCACCTTCACAGCATCATAGTTTAAAATTTTAAATAGTTCAGCTGGAATATCATCACTTCCACTGGCCTTGTTATTTGCAGTGCTTTCTAAGGCCCATTTGACTTCACTCTCCAGGATGTCTGGCTCAAGGTCAGCAACCACACTACCTGGGGTGTATGAGACTTCCATTTCTTTCTGGTATAGTTCCTCTGTGTATTCTTGCCACCTCTTCTTGATGTCTTCTGCTTCTGTTAGGTCCTTTCCACTTTTGTCTTTTATTATGGTAATCTTTGTACGAAATGTTCCTTTCATATCTCCAATTTTCTTGAATAGATCTCTGGTTTTTCCCATTCTATTGTTTTCCTCTATTTCTTTGCATTGCTCGTTTAAGAAGGCCTTCTTGTCTCTCCTTGCTATTTTTTTTGGAAATCTGCATTCAATTTCCTGTATCTTTCACTATCTCCCTCGCATTTTGCTTGCCTTCTCTCCCCCGTTATTTGTAAGGCCTCATTGGACAGCCATTGCTTCCTTGCATTTCCTTTTCATTGGGATGGTTTTAGTTGCTGCCTCCTGTATAATGTAACGAGCCTCCATCCATAGTTCTTCAGGCACTCTGTCCACCAAATCTAAATCCTTAAACCTGTTCCTCTCTTCCAATGTGTATTCATAAGGGATTTGACTTAGATTGTATCTTACCAGCCCAGTGGTTTTTCCTACTTTCTTCAGTTTAAGCTTGAATTTTGCTATAAGAAGCTGATGATCTGAGCCATAGTCAGCTCCAGGTCTTGTTTTTGCTGACTGTATAGAGCTTCTCCATCTTTGGCTGCAGAGAATATAATCTATCTGATTTCGATGCTGCCCATCTGGTGATGTCCATGTGTAGAGTCGTCTCTTGTGTTGTTGGAAAAGCGTGTTTGTGATGACCAGCTTGTTCTCTTGGCAGAACTCTATTAGCCTTTGCCCTGCTTCGTTTTTGGTTTTTTTTTAAAGAATTTTTGTGTCTTTATTGGAATGGTGGAATACACCTGTTTTGATAACTTGAATATTTGGTTGTAATTAGAAATGACACTACAGAACTGCAATACTGGTCCAACAGTCTTGTCTTTACTTCCCCCCACCCCCAAAGCAAGAAATAGAATGAAAATGCACCGAGTAATCAGAAAGCACTAGCAGGCATCAGTTAATCCAAGATTCTAGCTCCTTAGTTCCGAAAGCACTTGCCAAGTTGCATTGTGTGTGGAACCCAAGTTTTAAGATTGGTCATAATTTGAAGTTACTAGAGATTCACATTAAGCTTCATGTGGGCATTATTATTATTATTATTCATCTCAAATTCGTCACTGGTATTTCTCTTGTCAAATATTACATTTCTTTCATTCACTGATATTTTTCTCAACGTATAAAAAAGTATGAAATATAAACAAGCTCTCTCATTGTACACGTGTAAGAGTACAACTGAAGAATTATAGAGCTGACTACTGTATCTACACACCATCAAATACCATCAAATCTTGGATATTCAATTAATATACAAAATATCAGGGCACAGAAAGAACAAAAACCCACTTCTTTTGTTTTGTTTACGCACAGGATCAAATATTCAATCGAAAGGAAAAAAAAACACTTGGAATCATTTTGGTTTCCCACTACATCTGCATGTTGAGACACTTATTAAAATATTCCTGTTTAATTGTGTTTGGTCTTTTTTTTCTTATTTTCAAGTCATGTTTTGTTATCTTAATACCGGCCATCCAGACAAACATGTATTGAGAAAGACCCTCCATCTCCCAGCCTCCCTAGATCCAACTCATGGCAGGTCGGATTTAAGACATAACTCCAAAAACTGGGTTGTGATGACAGATGCTAGGACCAATTTCTTCATAATCTTTTTTGGTGTGGCATACTTAGTAGAACTCAGGCATGGAAGCCAAAATTGATCCTCCAGACCAGACAGCATATCTTTGCATATGGTGTGTGATAACTTGTATATCAATAGGTTTGGGCTTCAGTCTGCCACCACTCAGTTCCTCGCTGAGTTTCAGTCTGGCATCAACAGTTCTTTTCAAGTCTCGTTGTAAACGGCGACCAAAGTCCCTGAACATTGTGGTGCCTCCAGAGAGGACAATATTCTTATATAGTGGACGTCTAACATCAACGGGACAGTTCTGAATTACTTCGTCTACTACTTCTGAGATAGGCTGTGTGAAGTCTGGATTAGCAAACTCAGGATGAAAGAAGATCTCTGGCCCCAAGAATCTCTCATAGCCAACATCAATGGTAAATTCTTTCTTTGAGATTGCGTTGATTCCAGTATATTGTTTGGTCCACTTGGTACCATCTGCGTCATACTTGTTAAATTCTTTTACTAAATCAGGGCAGACATAACTAAAGCGTTCCTTCACCGCTTTAGCAGTTTCCAATGATTGTTCAGGAGGGATTCCTACTTCTTGTTCTCTTAGCAATTGTTGAATGAAGTAAGTTATATCTCGTCCTGCAATTGGAATATGTTTGATACAGCTGCCAATCACATAACCTTCAGCCACAGGAATGACGTGAGTGACACCATCCCCACTGTCTATAACCGTTCCAGTCAGTGTTCACTCTCCTACTTGTCTTGATGTCCAAGATGCAGCTAAGGCAAGGACGGCCTGAACAGCAATGTAAAGCCCAGGAACATTGAAGGACTCAAACATGATTTCTGCAGTATATTCCCTGTTTTCTGGAGTATTTAGAGGGGGTTCAGTCAATAGAAAATAATGATCTTCAGGTTCTGCCCTTAAATATTTAAAGATTACTTGTTCCATAAACCTCTCCATCAAATCCCAATCTTCAACTATTCCATGACGGATGGGCCACTTTGTTGCATATGTTGGTTTTTCTATTGCTTCATCCCCAATAAAGAAGTCTAGGTCATCCACACCTTTCATAACCCTTCTCTGTGCTTGATCGACAACCTTGGCAAATTCCTTGATAGTGATACATGATGGAATGATGAACTGTGGCTCTGTATTACCAGCATATCCCAGTTTGGTATACCCTATGCCACAGTCCACCACGCAGGCCAGAAGCCGCCCTGCCATCCTCCTTCGGGTCGAGACGGCGCTGGGGGAAAAGTGCGGTGGACCCCGCTGGGCTCGCGCTCTCTCCTTCCTTCCACTCTGGGGGCGCAAAGCCACCCACTTCCGCAAAAGGGAGCCCAGCCAGCCAGCCCCTCCCTGCCCCAGATGCTGCCTCACTCCTGCCCCTTGCCCCCACCTCTCTCTCACACACACACACAGCGCCGGCGAGCGAAGCCCAAGATGGCCCACCCTGCATCGTTTTGATCTCCAAGGCCAAACTTGCCAGTTGTTCCTTTTATCTCTTGACTCCCTACTTTAGCATTCCAATCCCCTATAATGAGAAGAACATCCTTCTTTGGTGTCATTTCTATAAGGTGTTGTAAGTCTTCATAGAATTGGTCAATTTCAGTTTCTTCAGCACCAGTGGTTGGTGCATAAACTTGGATTACTGTGATGTTAAAAGATCTGCCTTGGATTCGTATCAAGATCATTCTATCATTTTTTAGATTGCATCCCAATACAGCTTTCGCCACTCTTTTGTTGACTATGAGGGCCACTCCATTTCTTTTGCGGGATTCTTGCCCACAATAGTAGATGGTCATCCGAACTGAATTCGCCCATTCCCGTCCATTTCAGTTCACTGATGCCCAGGATGTCAATATTTATTCTTGCCATCTCATTTTTGACCACATCCAACTTACCAAGGTTCATGGTTCTTACATTCCAGGTTCCTATGCAATATTTTTCTTTACAGCATTGGACTTTCCTTTCGCATATATCATACAGGAAGCCAAATAGGGATTTATGTTGCTGTAGCTGTTGGAATCTCTCTCCAACATATTGAATGACCATGTTTAAGCACAGCTGCCCAGAGTAGCTGGGGCAACGCAGCCAGGTGGGCAGGGTATAAATAATACAATTATTAAATTATTATTAGCAGTAGAAATCTACTTTGAATTTCTGCTTTGGATCTTGTGATGCCTCTTCTTGGGCTTCATACTCAAACTGCCATTATAGAAGCATTGCAAAAACTACATGTTAAATGCAAGAAGGGGAGATGATATATCTGTGAGAGAAGAAAAAGGTGGTTTGGGGAAGATGGTGAGCAGCTGTGCATTACTGTGGTCAAGGACTTTCAGACAGGAAGTGGCAAAACCATTCATGAACCATCCCATAAATACAAAGTCCTGCAGTCATGTAACCAACATATTTACATATTTACCCGATTTCTACAACACCCTATAACAAATGTATTCCCAAGACAGTTAATACACAATAAAGCAATCAGAGAAGCATGTGTATATATAAAAATTATAAAGCATGTTAATGAAATAATTCAGAAACAAAACAGCCATAAAAACACATTCCCAAATAAATCTCAAATGTTTCTGAACATTTGAGGCAGAACACAAATAGGACTCCTGAGAATATATTCAGGAGTATATGCCACAGGTCTGAAGCTGCAGCTGAAAGGACTCTTCTCCTAATACATACTAATCTCAACTCCTGGGAAGGCGGCACTTAGATTGGCAGTTCCGAAAGCCCCACTGGGCTCATAAGGGAGAAGGCATCTCTTTGGAATTTTGAATTAGCTTTGGAAACTGGTAACCAATGCAGATGGTTTGATATCTGTTTGCACTAGAGCTGAACTAAAAAGTTATCATGTGAGAAATGGGGAGGGATGATTCCTTTAAAAAAGTTTTAAAACTGGGGGAAACAGCAAATGCAATCTTCCTGGCTGCCTCCTGGAAGCTGCCATTCCCATCCCCACCCACAATGCCGCAGGCAGTCCACAACCATATCTGATGATGTTTCCTGCTTGGCAGGGGGTTGGACTCGATGGCCCTTGTGGTCTCTTCCAACTCTATGATTCTATGATTCTATGATATAGTGGTCTTATATGCAAGAGCACATTTTCTCAGGACATTTTGGGGGACCCTCCACTAGTGGCTGCCCCCCTCAAACTGGTTCCAAATGCCCTGCATGAGAGTAGGGTTGTAAATTGGGTGTCATTTTGACGCAGCTCTAGTTCTTGCACTTGATACTTCATGGTGTTATATGTTTACAACCATATGTCAGGAGTGCTCTGATGGCGTTTCCTGCTTGGCAGGGGGTTGGACTCGATGGCCCTTGTGGTCTCTTCCAACTCTATAATTCTATGATTCCTGGCACACTACACTTTTTTTTTTTAAAGCTGAGTAGCAACAGGGAGTCAGTAGTGGGGGTGGTGAGGCAAAAGACCCTGGGCCTAAGCACACATGCATATTGTATAAAGGTTCTTTTGCACCCTGTGAAACATAAATGCTCAGTTTTTTAAAAACGGCAATGGCATGCTATCCGCCCGTGACTCCTGAGCCTCCCCCTATCTCCTTCCCCCTTTGTTTTGACTAATTGGGGGAGGTTTGGGAGTTGTGGGCGGGCGACCGTTGCCCAGTTTTATAAAACTCTGCGCATTTATGTTTCACAGGGTATGAAAGAAGGGCTTTGCACCTTGCCTGGCAGAGAAACTGCATGCCTTGCACCCCTCGTGGGCAATGGCCACCCACTCGTGACTCCCGAGCCTCCTCTGATCTGTCAAAACAAGGGGGGGAAGGGGGCAGGAGATCTGTACAGCCAGACATCCCCGGTTCCCCTTTGGCAGTGACGGCGGCAGCAAGCAGCTCCTGAAGCCAGCCAGAGCCAACTGCGCTACCAAGCTGGCTCCAGGCTGCTGAGACTGCTGCTGCCACATTTCCCGGGGACAGATTTGCAAATCTGGGGACTGTCCCTGGGAACCAGGGATGTCTGGTAACCCTATTATAGATGTGGGTAAAATTGATAAATGCTAGGATTTTGGTTATTTGTGGTATGAAGGGAGAATGCAAGCTGCAAATGAATTCCTGGCTTATGCAAACCAGCCTGGCTGGCTGGAGGAAGAGCAGACTTGTTAGCATTACAGAAAGGTGTTGATTCTTTGGCCTTGGGAGTCACATGTCACAAATGTTGCCTGTGTTTGAGGGGACAGGAAAAGGGAGGTCTGGGCAGAAGGAGGACAAAGAGAGGTCGGGATCCATCTTGGGGAGAAGAGGGAAGATTGCCTGCAATACTTTGGGCAATGCCTTAACATCTGGACTTCTTTCATGCAGTCTCCACCGTGTCTTCTATTCTCCAAAGTGACACAGACCATGTGTGTTTGTGCGCCTGTGGCCTCATGCACTCTTGCTGCTGCTTGGCAGAGAGAGGAGCAGGCACCAGGCTTTTGTAACAATACGTTAAAGAGGCAGCAGTAGCATTTTAAGTTTGGCCCATTTTCCAAGGCAGCCCCGCATGAAATAAAGTAGGCCAATCTGGAGGTCAGTCACCAAGGTATGGATTACAGTAACCAGGTTTCTCTGTTCCAGCAACTGGTGCAACTGGAGACATTGATGAAAGGCGTCCCAGGCTAGATACCATCTAAGATTCTGTAAGTCATCACGGTTGCAGGAAGGCTTAAGCCTTGGTGTTTGGGGGGGGGGGAGTAATAAAGCCATTCGCCCTATTCACATGGCTCCTTTGTAGCAAGATGTCTTCAGTTATGCGATCATGGTCTGTGGTAGTGGCTCCCAGACACCACCCATCATATAACAATTAAGAATTGGGCCTCATTCTTTCACCTCCTACTTGGTAGATGCAGGGGCAAGATTTAGATCACTGATGGTGGGAATCTGTGGCGCTCCAGATGTTGTTGGACTCAAGTTGTAGTCCACAAACATCTGAAGAGCCACTGGTTCCCCACCTCTACTCTAGAGAGCCTGTGGTGCTGTACACATACAAAAAGCAGCTCCCTCAGGAAACACCATATAGGCACACCTTTATATCAAACGCAGGAACCAGTTCAGCAGCTGCTTCACAAGCAACTCCAGGAAGTTAAGGTAAAAATATGAATGAAAGTAGTGTATACTAATACTAGTGTGATTTTTTTTTTTTTGTTTTCAATTTGACTGACACTGTTTAATAATAAAAAGTATGCATGGTGAAATCCTCATCTTCATTTCTTTATTCAAGAGTCGTCTTCTTCACCTTGCTCCCCTGTATTTCAGTGTTGTCGCTGCAGCTCTCCTCTTGTGACCTACATTTGGGGAGCCCTGAAGTTTCAACTGCTATGGGGGCTCCTTTGCAACCAGCATTGAGGTATAGCTAGCCATTGTGATCTTCAACGGAGTTGTTCCATGACAGATTGCCACATTTTCTTTTTTTAAAAGTTAGCTACTGCATCTGTTCGACAGTGGATTTGCTGCCAAGGAGTGTGGTGGAGTCTCCTTCTTTGGAGGTCTTTAAGCAGAGGCTTGAACCATAAGTCAGGAGTGCTCTAATGGTGTTTCCTGCTTGGCAGGGGGTTGGACTCGATGGCCCTTGTGGTCTCTTCCAACTCTATGATTCTATGATCTCAGTTTTTGATTAAAATTGCTGTACTGGATTATCTCATATGTCAAAGTCACTGGTGTGAATAATTATTTCCTATACTTTATAGTTTTCAAGTTATTGGGTGTGTGCGTGTAAATTAGGGAAATGTCATATACATACATGAATAAAGTCGTTTCTTGGGCCTCAGTGGGATTAGGGTCCCTAAAGCTTAAACTTCATTAATTTCATAGTATATCTCCCCTTGCTCGCGACTCTGGGCTGCTTGAGAAGCATTTCAAAAATACGAAGACGCCGAAGAGCGGCTGTTCCGCCGGGCTGAGGAATAAAGGGCTCCACTTCGCGTTCAGGATATAACAGGGCCGAGTCCGACGGACTGGCAGGTCACTCCCCGGCTCCCGGCAGTGATTATCGCATTCGGCGGAGATCTCTCAGCGTCTGGCTATCCAGAACGCCGCTCCTACTCGATCCGGCCAATGCGTGTTCCGCGCGCTCTCCGCCGGGCGCGGCAAGACCCGCTTCGCCTTCAAGCGCAAACGCTAAGCAAGCCGGAATGCAAAAGCAGAGCAGCGGAGACCGCCCTACCACGCATGCGTGCTACCAGCCCTTTCGCCGCCGCCACCGCCTCCTTCTCCTCCCGGGCTGTGAAGCTAACGTTCCGCCCGCATGGAGATTTCACAGGGGCGCCTCTCCCATTGGCTGCCTCCCTCCCAGCACGCGCGTCTACGCCACACCCACTTGGCTCCCTAGTTTCCCTTTGAGGCGTCGAGGGCCGATGCCTCGCGCTCCTCCTCCCCAGTCCGCGCGCGGCCTCGTTGCTCGTAGTTCCTCAGCTCGGATTACTTCTTCCCCTCCCTCCAGCCCTCCTTGCCTGCCTTCGGTGCGCGCGTGAGGGGAGCGCGTTTGCGCGCGCCGTTTCTCCCCCTCGCCCCCCCCCCCGCGCTCTGTCAGTGTCTCGCGCTCCTCCAGTCTGTTGGAGGCTCCGTTAAACGGCGGTGGGTTCCTGTTTCCGTCTTTTCATCACTCCCTTCTCCCGCCGCCGCCGCCGCCGCTCCGTTTCCACCGCCGTCTCCCTCCGCCTCTTCTCCACAGCCGGCAACCTCAGGAGCGCCGGCGTTGAGGAGCAGAGGTGACCAGGAACCCAGCCTGCGGGCGGGCGGCCGGGCAACACGGGCACCGAGGCGGGTAAGGCGAGGCCGTGGGGGCGCTCGGGGAACTTGAGGGATGCTGCTTCTCCCGCTCCAGCCCATCCTCCCTCGCGGGCCTGGCGCAGCAGCAGCAGCTGCGGTTACTGATGAGGAGGGAGGTGGCGGGCGGGCGAGCGAGGGGTGGCTGACTGGGAAGAGGAAGGAGTGATGGTGGGGGGAACGGGGACCTTCCGCCGAGGCCGCCTGGCTCTTGGGGTTCCTTCGCCTCGCCCGGGACAAAATCCTCAGGGAAGGAGGAAGGAGGAGGTGTCGTCCTGGCCGGGGCCTGCCTGCGTGCTCCGGGAAGGCGGCCGGGGGTGTCTCAGGCCGGGGGTGTAGGTAGGAGATGGTTCTCTTCTTGGGGCAGCAGCGTTGCTATGTGGGTGCTAGGAAAGAGGCGGCGGCAGCAGCAACAGCAGCAGCAGCAGAAGCAATGCTGATGCACACACACAAAAACACCCAGGAAAAAATAAGGACGTGCACAAGCCAAAGCCCCGAACATCGTGCGCGGAGGCGCCCGCGAGAGACGCGGCAAGCTCTACAAAATGCAGCACGAGCAGCCAGTGTGCAAGGAGCTGGGGGTGGGGTTGCCATCTGGGGAATAGGCGGGGGTGGAAAAGGAGGGGTAGGATGTGCTGAAAGCGGGCGCTGAAGAAGAAGAAGAACTGCGGGAGTGGTCTTGCTTTTCTTGCACCCCCGCCCCTTGTGTAGAAGTGGTGGCTTTCAACTTTACTTCAGAGTCAGGAAGTAGCTAGCGAGGGTGCACACTCCTTTTATTTCCTTAGATCTTGCTCTTTCATGGGCCTCATTAACAAGCATGGGCGCTTGGCCGTCCGCCGTTCAGTGGCCTTGGCATTATCGTTTTTTATGTATCTGTTTTAGTCAAATTGCTTACAAAAACAGGATGTTTTTGTGTTTTATGTAATTGGTGCTGTTTGCACTTGGATACCTTTCGCATTTAGTTCTTTGGGCTTTTTAAAACTTGTGCTGTGTTGTGTGAGTGACTCAAACGTGTCAACTAGAGACTATTTCAATAAAAGTCGCTGTTACATCCTTTCCAAATGTTCATGGATGATCCCCATTGCAAAAAAATTCAGAAGACTTGAGAAACTATAGACAGGGAGATCATAACGACCTCTAGCATAAACTGCTACTCTTTCTTTCCCCTTTATATCCTCAAAACCTGTGGACACATCACCACTTACTTCAGAAGTGCATATGGTATTGTACAGCTTCCGTAACCTGTTCTTGACCTTAACTCTGCAAATATTTACACACATTCTAAATTTGATTATTGATAGTTTAACTTTTGGGCGTAGTCCTTTCAGTGGGGCTGTTGATACCAATAAAAATAGTGGTATGTGTTTGACGATCAGAACATAGCATTTTAACGTACTTTAATGGTACAAAATTTATTTGCTTCCATATGGCTTGAGCTTGCAATGTTGATTTAAATTTTTGCTCAGCAAGGAGTGCCAATATTGTTTCCAGTACTAATGTCTCAAATTTCCAATTATGTTAATACATATTTGGACAGTCCTCATCTTTTAAAAAATCCCAAAAGCTGAAAGAACTATAACAAATTATTCATCAGACTTGTGCCTTCGAGTCTTTCCTTCATATTTTCCCCAAATTGCCCTGTTTCAAAGGATTAGAAAGTAAGGAACTTACACTTTAAAGTCTATGAAGTAGATATTTAAAATCAGTTGCTGGTAAGGGGTTTTGCAGAAAGATACCTGGTACAGTATGCCATTTCTTTATTAATGCAATTTTGCTTTGAGTTAGGGCCTTGTTGATCATGCATCCTTTAGATATGGTACTCACTTGCATCCTGCAGATGTTCATTCTTTTGTAATAAAAAACAGGAGGAAAGCCTACTTGCAGCACAATCGTAGGCCTGTCTACTTAGAAGTAAATCCAGTGGGATTTATTCCTAGGTATAGGATTGCAACCTTAGATTGTATCTTCTGATAACTTTGTTATAGTTAACTGTACTGACTTGTTTCATACTTCATATCATGCAGCTACTTAGAATGTCCAAAGAGTTGAGCTGGGTGCTTAAGTTGTGTTAAAACAGTGTTTATTTCAGAAATGTAAGTTGCTAGAAGTAAGAAGTACTAATAGTTGATAAAAGCAGAGGCTTAATTTTGGGTAAGAATTCTCGTAGAGTTTTTGTTTTAATTTGCTTAGACTATTTCTTCAGAGGAGTTAAGGGAAATACTGCACAGAAAGGTTATATGGTAGGCTACTTCACGCTACTCAGCAACCAAGTAGGCTATTTAATAACAGCTGTTCAATAATAATAAATAGTGTGGAGAATTCCTTGATTATAAAATTTCATTCTAAATAGGTTATGTTTGCATGTAAGTCTACCAACAAACAGGTTAGTATAGGTACAATAAAACTGAGTGTTTCTTCCATCTGAAAGGGGAGTGTTTACTGTTAAAACAAACTGTAATGAGTGTCAGTACTGTTCCAAATAGTACTATCTTGGCAATATGGACAATACAGACACCTTCCTTTAAAAAGTAGTTCTCGTCATTTTTAGAGACTCACTGCATATTATTTGAAATTTTGAGAGACAGTTTCAATCTCTGGCTTTTGTAGCTGTGTATTCCATAATGAAAAAAGTAATTACAGTGGTAAGTTGGTCTGGAGGGGGAGCTAGTGCTAAAGCAAAACAACATTTAAATTTGTTAGAATTCTACAGACCTTACAGGACTGTTTCCCATTTGATTGTGGTATGTTCTTATTACGGTTATAATTGCTTAAAATGCTTCAAGGGAAAAGAAAACTATTTTTATTATGCTGTACTCTAATGCCTATTAATCCAAATATGTTCAAGAAGTTCATATAATAGTGTTTCTCACAAACAGTGCATAAAATGTTGGCTTGGAACATATGTCTGCAGACATATCTTAAATCATTTATTTTGTTCTGAAAGTAATGACTCTGTTTCAGTGTAAAAATAGTTTTTAGTGTAGATGTACTCTTCTTGTATTTCTTTTGCAACCTGGTTCATAACCAACTAAGTTATAGTACTTGGGTTTAACCTGAGTTGGACTGCAGTCCTAAACATACTTTCTAAGAAATAAGCCCATTTGAACCCAGTGAAACCATGCTTTTTAGTGTCATTGAACTCTTAAACTGCTTAAATCAAAGTACTTGCTGACTGGTTTTACAGTATAGTAACTTCTTAACCTACTCAACTGTTTATATATTTTTTGAAATATTAAGTGCTTTATAAATGCTTTTAAATAAATAAACCCAAGATTAGTCCTTTATGCACTTACTTGGGAGTAAGCCCCAGTGAATATAGTGGGACTTACTTTTGAGTAAATATACATAGACTTGGAAGAGGTTCTGTTGGTATCTTGAAGGTAACATTTAGGCCTGAGCCAAAATTCCTCTTGGTTCTTTTGCGTCCTTTTCTCATAGATAGGCTTCTTGTTTTGTTGGGGGCAAACATTGAAAAAAATGTGATATCATAATTATTTCTTTGTATTGATCGGTATTGGTGATTTGCGTTATTTGCTGTCTTGCTCTGTATGACATCAGCACCTCTTGTCAAGTATAGCACCTCTTGTCAAGTAGTGGTATAATTGCTACACTGGTGGCAGCTCTGGCTTTCATGTGTTTCAGTTCACTTCTATGTCACTTGTTCATGCCTAAGTTCAAAAATCATATCTGTATCTCAGATAAGGTCCTGTAATTAAGATAACTGTTCTGCACTTTGCTCTTTGTAGAAATCTTGGAACAGGGTTAAATAGTGTAAAGTGTGGGTTGTATCTGCCTTGTCAAGGCATTTTCTCATGGTGCTGTGTACAAATTTGTCCATTGTCAGCTTCTTCTGTGGAAGAAGCCTTAGTAGGCTGAGAGGTGGTATTTCATATTTTTGCTTTAAAATAATGATTCTTCACTTATGATGTAATTCTTGTGGTTAACTTGCAAGTAGGGACTTGTTTGTATTTTGTTAACCTGTATGCAGCTTTGCATGACAGTGAGCCACATACCAAGCGGAAGTGTTACAGAAGTGTAGTAGAAATTACTGAAATACAACTTGTTGTTAAGGAGAGCAAATGACACAGTATATGGATCCTTGTTCCTGGGTGGATTAGATTGACTTTCAGCCACTTTTCTAGCCATCTTCTCTCCAAGCTTCCCTCCCCCACTGCCTGTGATAGAAATCTGGGAGCTCAAAACAATAGTTTTTGAAACACATTCCCTCATGGCTTTAAAACGTGTTTCCAGGTGGAAGATGCTGCCTGCACAGTAGTATTAAAAGGTTAGGTTCTGTACTCCTCTTTGCCCTGGGATGGCTGCTCAACAAATAGAGTGCATTCCTCTCGTGTATGCATATATTGATTGATATATCTGATATGGTAGCACTCCATGTGTGTATAAAAAGAAGGTGTGTAAAAAGGGGCAGTGGATGCATGCCACTGAAGTTGCATATCTCTTTGGCCCTGCCGCAATGCATGGATGTCTGCACAGGTGGAGCCTATGTATGAATTCTTCCACATGAGCTGGAGTGCTGTGCAATTAGATATAACTTCTGGGGAAGCCTATGCACACGAGTTTCACCTAAGAAGAGTCTTCACTCATTGAATATCCATGCAATATGTTGCCCCTTTGAATATCTAGAGCCCCTTCACACAGTTGATAATAGTTAGGAGCAGCATTTAGGAATAATTCTTTAAGAAAAAAAAGTTTGACTGTACTAACAACACTTCTAGGGGTTTCAAATGTCTATGCAGAAAACAGTAATATAATTACTGTTGTTGTTGTTTTAAAAAACAACCAGCAGAAGTCCTTTAGGTCTGGAGGGTGTGTGTGTGTCAAAATCCAGTTTCAGGAGATGCCTTTATTTGTATTTTCATTGTTGGATTATTATTTTTATATTTTTATTTGTAAGCTGCTGTAAAAAAAAAAAAAGGCTTAGTAAATACATTTCTATTCTACTTTTCCAGAATAAAATTCTTCCCAAGATGGTTCAGATAATGTATCAAAGTACTGTACAACAGTAAAATACAGTAAACATAATTTAAAAGTGTCTTGTCTTTTTAATACAGTATAACATAATCCTATATTGTTAAAAGTATTGACTAACATCTGTTCAGTGCTAAAAATGCAACATAGTTCAGTCACCAATATCAGATTCCAAACCATAATTTGTTACCTTAAGCGAAGGTAAAATATCCAGTGACAGGGCCTTCCTAATATCATTCAGGTCGACTTCTATTTGAGAGTTGTGAGACCATTGCTGAAAAACCCCTCGCTTGCATGTCTGCCAGCTTAAGTTCTTTTGCTGACAGGCATTTCAGCAGGGTTTCAGATGCAGATCTGCTTTGCTTTGAGCAGTGCCTTTGGAGGGGAAAATTAGGGTATAAGTTTTAAAAATAAATAAGAACGTACCAAAATTGTAAGCAGTCTTCCAAGTTCTATTGTAACTTAGTTTTCAAAATTTTGACTGGCTTAGAGTTATGTGGAACCAGTCAGGGATTATGAACATGTGGCACTTAACTCCCATTAGTTTCAACTGATGTGGTCTGGGATGATAATTGGTGATTCAGCAAAGGCTGCAAGTTTCCCATTCTTGTTTTAAATTGTGGCCCCCAGCTGTTGTTGGACACAACTCCTATCTTCCCTAGCAAGTTAATTTATTCCCAGTAATAAAGGAAGGCAGTTCTGATAGGACAGTGAAGATGAGTTTAAGCTTCAAAGCAAGGGTTTATCTCTTTCTTTGCCACTGGATTTGCTGAAAGCACCAAAGGGTGAGTAGTAAGTATCTTATTCTGGTATTACTTCATCTTATCTTGCAGTGGTATGTATCCTGAGCCCTTGGGATGGGGATGGTTAAAATGTAATAAAATAAGTTTATTCTATTCCTGTTCTTCATGTTCTTGTTTCTTCTTCTGACCAGCCATAGTTGGCTGAAAGGTAATCTGAATCAATTTCCTTTACCATCAGAAGGGGAAATGCTACTTTCTTCACCACTTGACAATATATTTTAGAGAGAATAGTACTTTTTTGATGCTATGATGTTTATTAGTTCTCTCTTGCATCATGATGTGGAAATGATCATGATTATCTCTTCTATCAGCTTACACAGACCAGTGATGTGAGGGCACTTGCATTATCTCCTTGTTACTGATAACCTTTTCCTCCCTTTCCTTGAAGACTAGAAGCTGATAAGAGAACCAAGTTCAGCACACCCCTATAAATAAACTGGAAAACAATTTTTTTCTTCTCCAGCTATTAAGTAAATTTTGTCCCATCTGAGTATTTTTAAGGCTCCTGTTCTGTATGCTTGCTCTCTTCCGTGTTTCTGCAAAGTTATAAGGGAATTAGCAGTTTATTTCGCATTGTTGGCTCTCCAGGTTTTGCAGTTAAGCATTTGCTCATGTAGAGGTAGTATAGTGAAATGTGCTGCAGAGCTTCACTTTGATTTCTACTTGTTAAAGTTTGTATTGAACAAAATCTTTGCATGTGTGGAATGACTTCTGCACATGCAGTGCAACTTTCCCTTCTATCCCTTTTATTCTGCATGTCCCCTAAATCTGCTTTGAAGGGTTGGGGAAATGCACAGAGCGGGTGAAGGGGAGGAGAAGTTCCATTATGCTTATAGAAGTAATTCTGCATGTGCAGTTATTTAGTTGAACATGACCCTAAGACTACAGTCCTGTATACATTTCCCTGGGTATATGTTCCATTGGTCTTCTGAGTAAACAGGCCTAGGATCAGGTTGCACATAACTACCGGTATAAGTTGGAATAGACAAATTTGACAACAGTTGGAGATTTTTGTGGTGGCAGTGCATATATAGTCAGAGGTTTTCCAACATCACTGTCTGCCTTAAAGAAGGATTCTTGTTTCAAGTTTTCGTAGAAGAAGAAAAACTTCAGTGGAAGGCCTTTGTCTGTTCCTTTGAACCTGGTATTTTCATCAGGTGCAGTTTGCTTTTGTGGGGGAAACTTTTTCTTAAAGGCAGTTCACTTTTCTTGAAGTAAACAACATCTAAGGTTTAGAAGTGGGCACTATTCAATTTGATGCTCTGTTTCTGACTATTTGTGGCTTGATTTCCAAAATATTGAGAGGCAGGAATGGGAGAGAAGGAATGAAACTACCCTGGGGTGGTGGTGCTGTTGTTAAATTTCTGTCCTTCCTATTGATGTAGAAAAAACCTGCTCCTTCTTCCTTATGGGGTATGCAAGAGCCCGTATAGAGTCCTTAAGTGGGTTCCCTATCTGTAGGAGAAAATAACAGAGGCCAGCCAGAGACCAGGGACGCGGGTGGCACTGTGGGTTAAACCACAGAGCCTAGGACTTGCTGGTCAGAAGGTCAGCGGTTTGAATCCCCGTGATGGGCTGAGCTCCCCTTGCTCAGTCCCTGCTCCTGCCAACCTAGCAGTTTGAAAGCACGTCAAAGTGCAAGTAGATAAATAGGTATCACTCTGGCGGGAAGGTAAACGGCGTTTCCGTGTGTTGCTCTGGTTCACCAGAAGCGGCTTAGTCATGCTGTACGCCGGCTCCCTCGGCCAATAAAGTGAGATGAGCGCTGCAACCCCAGAGTTGGTCACGACTGGACCTAATGGTCAGGGGTCCCTTAACCTTTACCTTTAACCAGAGACTATTGAGAAGCAAAGCAGCTAGTAAGCCTGATCTTTATTAAACTGTTGCAATAGAGTCCTCACTCACCACGTGCAGGAGGGAGGAGAAACCCAGAACAATGGTGTGCAAGCCCTTATATAGACTTTTGAAATTGCCCCCCCTGTAGCTCAAGACCACCCCCAAAAACATACATACACCACAGAAGGAGGTGGTCTACAACAATAATCCTTTCTGCCAGGATACCTGACAATGGCCAGTGATTGCTTTACTTGGGCAGCCTGCCCATTCTTTTGTGATGGTAAATACTTTAATTCCTGAATCCAGGTCACAGGCTCTCACCCTATTCATACCCAAACATGCCCTAAAGACAGGTAAGCAAAGGACAATGGAGAGGCTTTCCCATTTCCTTCCTCCTTGCAGAGAAATATTTGAAGTTAATTTGGGAGAGTCAAAATGGTTTCAGGATTGACACGTGGTTTATATACTTATGTATGTGTTTGCCTTGTAAATTTATGAACATTTAATTTATATATTTGAGACCTTAAGTTCTTATAACACCTCCCAAATTTCCATCCAGCCCTGTCCTCCTCAAGACAACAAACAACAAAATAGCAAAAAAAGGCAAACTTTTTTTTTTAAAGAAACCAATCAAATATTCTCACAGCTAAATAAGTTCAAGGTTGCTAGGAACAACATATTTCCGCCATCAAAGACCTGAGATTTGATGCTAGGTCTTTGGAATTGGAAATATGTGTTGGACAATTTCCCATTAAAGACTTTGAAGACTTCAGATGTGTTGTGTATCATCTAAATATTCAACGCAAGTATGTTAAGAGGATTATTATCTTTGACCTTAGTAATATGTATGAAATGCACTGTAGTGTGTAAACCTCAGAGCAAAATGAAAGTAAAACATAAGATGCATTAAAAGATAATTGTTTTGCAAAATGCAGCTACAGAAGCAAAGAGATCCTCATGAATCACTTCACATTATTTCATGTGCTCAGTTATCCATTCAATGCATAAATGAAACCAGAAGCTATGATCTACTTCACTTAAATTCAATAACCAATAACAGGAGTTAAAATAAAGTCATGTGTTTCTAAATAGGAACCCCTTTTATAATCACGTGGTAAATAAACCTTAAATAATACTAACCTAGTAAAGGGCTGCATGATATGTGATGCAGACACTTTATGATGTCAGACACTCCTGACGTAAAAATTTCAACCTTTGGATACTCTTGGATTTACTACTGTTCCTCTGCAGCTGTAGCTAGGAGCCAAACTCTGCAGAGAAATCCTTTAGTGCAGGAACCCTTGGCCCTCCAGATGTTGCTGAACTACAGTTCCCATCAGCCCCTAAGAGCATGGCCAATGGTCAGGGATGATGGGAGCTGTAGTTCAGAATATCTAGAGACAGAAATGCCCCACATTACCCATGATTAGCATGGCTGTTTGGCACTAGATTATCAGATTAGCAATATGTGCCTTAGGGCAGGAGGAAGAAGCATAGAAGTTGCCCTTGCTACCAACTTCATTCTCTTTTAGGAACTTGAATGAAATGCTGCATGGAGAGGGCTCTTTGCTTTCCCATTCTTGACATACTCTATTGTATCTTCCCAATAAGAAAAGGTTAAAATGCTTAGTTTTTATTAAAAAAAAAGTTTAGGAAAGAGGCAGCTAAGGGGAGGACTTGGCTGAGATTTATAAAATTCTGTTATGGTGTGGAGAAAGGTGGATTTTTCTTTCTTTCACACAGTAGTAGAGCTTGGCCTCCCAGTGAACTTTATTGAAAACAAAATGAAGTACTACTTTACATAATAAGTTATTAAGGAATTAGCTGCCCATGGATGGGGTGATGACCACTGACATACTTAAAATGGGTTTACACAAATTCATAAAATATGGGTATCAACACTCTGCATCTGTATTGGATATGTTATATCACTTGTGTGTTTTCTCCCCATGGCTCCTATGCGATGAAGAGTGAGATGCAAGTTTATTTAATAATGATGGTGATGGTAATGATAGTAGTAGTAGCTATTAGTTATCATGGCCAAATGAAGCTTTGTCTATGTGCTTAGGAATGCTATCTGCTGGGTGTGGAATCTATATGGGGAGGGTTCCTTTGTTCCTTGCTTGTGACTTCTTAAAAGCATCTGATTGATCTGTTGGAATCAGGATGATTGACTAAATGGATTTCTGGTCCAATCTAGCAGGTAACGTCTGCAAACATATAATAAAATACATTAATCTTTTGTTACGAACATGCAGCTCACAAGTGATCCTTAAGTGATTAATACCTGAGTGAAAATATATTCTTGATGATGCTCTGGTTTAGTTGGATGATAAGTCTTTAGAGTACAGTGGTAACTCGGGTTACATATGCTTCAGGTTACAGACTCCGCTAACCCAGAAATACTACCTCGGGTTAAGAACTTTGCTTCAGGATGAGAACAGAAATTGTGCTCTGGTGGCGCGGCAGCAGCAGGAGGTCCCATTAGCTAAAGTGGTGCTTCAGGTTAAGAACCATTTCAGGTTAAGAACGGACCTCCAGAACGAATTAAGTTCTTAACCCAAGGTACCACTGTAATCAGGTTTCGTTTGTTGATATTCTTTGACTGTTACAGTGTTAATAAGTACGACTGTTACAGTGTTAATAAGTAATTTAATACAGTGTTACTAAATAATCTGAAATTTTAAGCAAGTTGATATGTGTTAAATAACCTAGCTGTCCACACGGATATACATGCTTGCTGAATTGATCTTCTTGACCTTATTATGTTAGCCCCTTTCTCAGTTTTGAAATTCACCATAGCTGAATTGAACTCTAGCCTTCTGGAGTTCTTAGAGTGTCAACAAGCATGTGAATAGGAACAAAGTGGTAGGGAATTGTATACTTGGCCTTTCAAAAAGCTTTTGATAGTCTATCACATAATGCTTCAGAGTAAACTTCACAGTCATGGCTCATCTTATTGATTGGTAACTGGTTAAAGAAAAAGAAGTAGAGTAGGAAGAAATGTACTGTTATTGGATGGAAGGAGTAAGAAGTGGGGTATTTCCAGACTAGCTGAATGGGTATTAAAGTGGGCAGTGTGTTCATTGTTTGCAAGATTATAACACTTTAAAAAAGAAAAGAAAAAGCCTAACTGCACATGTACAGTAATGAGAAACCGAACAGGAAAGTAATCTTAGGGTTGTGATGTATAGTTGAATGAAAACACCAACTTGACGTCAGATTCAACTAAACAGTTATGCCAGTGGGACCAGGTCAATGAGTGTCACAAGCGCAACGAAGATTTCCCTCCCCAACCTAACCCACTACACATGTCCCCTCTACATTGGCTGTGCACTGACAGAATGATCATCTTAACACAACTTTGAATTCCACCCTTGGTGTGTGCCAGCTGTGATGAGGGCAAATCCAATGCTAGTAATCATTAAGCAATGCACTGAAAACAAAACTTCCAGTATTGTGATATCCTTATATAAATGTACGGCACAGTCACTCTTGGAATACTGTGTATAGTTCTGTGTATAGTACCCATTTCTCCAGCAGTAAAAAAAAGTTTTAAAATACAGTGGTACCTCGGATTAAGTACCAGTGTAATAAATTTCAATAGGACTGGTCTAGGGAGACTAGGGGATCCTTTTGAACCTCCATTTTGATTTTATTTCCCTTCGAATAAACTCAAACCAATCAGGAGTATCTCAGAAATGTATTGAAAATTTTATAACGCTAGGACAGGACTATGAAGATACTTACTTGCTATGTGTGTTTAAACAAGATTGAGAGAGAATTACTGAATGAGCAAAGATCTAGGTTCCTGTTCACTGCTGAGGAAGCGTGACTTAACTGTGTGCACACTCATGAAAGCAAGCATACAACTAAAGCTCTGTTGGGTGCTAAGTATTAATAAACAGCAAGGTTAGAGTGTTCACTGTTTCTTTGCTGAAAGAGGAGGATAGGGAAAGAGCCAGAACTGGTGGAGGCCATGCAACTTTTCTCATATCAGAAAACTGGGACAGCTGTAAAATACTTTTCAGTTAGATGCTATTTGCAAGGGAGCAAGTTGTGGAGAAAACTGGAAGTTGGCCACACACCCTGTGACATCTTCCCAGGTCTAGTGGGCACCAACTGCCAATGTTCCAAACTCCTATCTTGCTTTCTTTACTGGAGCAGGTAGGGGAAGAAAAAAGTTCCACAACCAGTAGTTCTAATGGACAACCCCTTACTTTAGCCTGCAAGAAGTGGGAAGGAAGATGGCTATATTTTCATCCTCCAAGGATGAAGGAGGAAGAACCCTTCTTCAAGGGTTAAAAACATTGGCCTAGAGGTAGAAGGCATGTGAAACCTGGTCACTAATGTTTTATGTCTGTGATATATTGCCCCAACTACTTTCCTGAAAGAGAATTAGCTAGCTTCAGGTCAGGAAAACATTGTGGTTTTTTAAAACATGTTTTTATTAAGATTTTCTTGCGTAACAATAGAACATACAAAACCTCTTTTTTCAAGTCATAGAACCATTCAAACAGATCAGTCATATTCAGGGTGAGACATTACTGTTCCAGGCAATATGGGGTTGTGGGAAATAAGTTTCAGAGAGAGTTCTCTTCCTTTGGCTGAGATAGTTTTAAAGGGTAGCTTGGTTGATGACCTCCACTGAATCTGGTAGCTTGCAGTGTGGGAGAGTCTGCATAGTTTCCCTTCCCACTTAAAACAGGATTCTTATTACTTCCAATCATTCACCACTGTGTGAACCAAATGCTGTCTCCCCTAGTCAGTATATTATAAAGATGATAATATAAAAAGTGCTCTCCATATGTGCAACCAAGCAAAGATATAAAGCAATCAAGGGAGCAAGTGCTTTTAGGTCACCATAGGTTTGAATTTGGGACGTGGGTGGCGCTGTGGGTTAAATCACAGATCCTAGGGCTTGCCGATCAGAAGGTTGGCGGTTTGAATCCCCGCGACGAGGTGAGCTCCCATTGCTCAGTCCCTGCTCCTGCCAACCTAGCAGTTCGAAAGCACAAAGTGCAAGTAGATAAATAGGTACCACTCCTGCGGGAAGGTAAACGGCTTTTCCTTGCACTGCTCTGGTTCGCCAGAAGCAGCATAGTCATGCTGGCCACATGACCCTACTGCCTATCTGCAACCCTTCTTTCAAAACTTAATTTCAGCAGGTAGCGTGGTAAGGGGAGGCAACCATGCAGATTCCAGGGAAGGCTTCTTCAGGTGCATATATGAAAATGATTTGGGCTTCAGGTGCATATATGAAAATGACTTTAGAAAATGACTTTGGGCTGATAACTGGGTGAAGTGTTAGTAGATGAAAACATATTTTCCAAATGGTAATGGTTGGTTATGGAAAGAGCTTTGAAAGTAGAGCTTTTTAAAGTTTCAACTTCCTGAATATTGGCTGTATTAATTTCTTTTCCAGTGATGCAAGATCTGTTGAAAGCATAATGTAGACTTGGGAGTAAGACTGCATCTTGCTGCCCTTCACTCAGGACTCAACTTAAAAAACAAAAACAGATTAGCAAAATTTGCTGGTGTTTATGGGTTACAGGGAGAGCTATATTGAGAGCTATAAAAAACAAAAAACAAAAACAGATTAGCAAAATTTTCTGGTGCTTATGGGTTACAGGGAAAGCTATACTGAAGTTCTAGTTTGAGGATCCTCCTATTATATTGGTCTCTGTAGGCCAATATAATAGACTGTTGTATCTTCTTCAATGCTTTTCAGAAGATTCTTCTCCATTTCTTGCTTTGATATGTGTGACTGCAGAAAGAAACACTGGAAGAACACTAAGAAGTAAACAACTCTGTTTTTCTTCTACATGCCTCCATAGGGAATTCTGAATAGATGGTACCTTTGAAAAGCTTATAACTTAGCAGGTAGCTACAAGTTCCTTTCCCAGGGGATGGGAGAGGACTTGGAGAGCTGGTATCAAGCTAATTCTTGGCCTTTTTGCAGTTTGTCCCACCACCAGCCAGGGAATACTTCCTTCACAGACTGAAGTTGGATTCTCTCTTTCTTTTTGACACTTCCTGCCATTCTCAGTTTCTTATTAAGATGTGAAACCATGAACCGCCTGCCATACCTGGTATTTCTGCTCCCCCTCCCACCATATATATGACCATTAACTCCTGGCTGTTTTACATTTCTCCAGGACTCTGGTGGTGCTTCCTCCATACTAAACCTTTGTGGTAAGCAGCCTCCCTTGTCTCTTGTTTAAAATATCATTCACTTATACTGAAAGAAGTGGTCATTGTTTATACATAAGATCTGATAAAATATTTTAATTGTCTCTCAATCAGTCTCAGTTTTCTTAAGATATTTGAATTTCATAACTTGAGAAATCAAATTTCAACGTTTTTTATTTAATTCATCCTTTCATTAGACTTTGTATGTGTGTCCCTCAGGAATAAGTATTATACAAAATTATTTCCTAAGGGCAAAATTAGAATGATCAAGTGCTAGTGTAGTAATCAGTACAGAAAATATCAAATTCTGCCATTTAGAATCCATCATATAAGTATGTACAGTAATGGGGAGCAAAAAGTCAGCTATTGAGTTCTTGGTAGTTTTCCACTCCAATGTTAAAGAATTGTGAAGTTAGAGATAGTATGACCTTCAGCAGTATTTGAGCACAGGTGCAGGGGATATTCAGCATGAACACATGATTATAATTCACTATTGTGTTTATCAGTCTCTGTTTTCTGGCATTTAAAAAAGTGATCGTTGTTTTTGACCACTTCCCCTCCTTAAGAAGATTGTTCTTCATAAGCACATCAAAATTTCATTTTCAACATGAGTAGAACTGGAAGAACTCTTTTGACTCCATTCATGGGTAAACTTTAAGTCTTCATATTGATGGAAATAAGTAGTCAGCAGAGGTGGAACAACTTGAGGGCATCCACTTTCAATTGTGTGTGTCTTGAATTGCACATCATTTCCAGTGAGATTGTTTCTTTGTGTAAACTAATAATACACCTAGAATTTCCTGTAAACTAATAATACACCTAGAATTTCCTGATGTGGGGGACTGTGTGACTAAATGTTAACCTTAATGCAATATCCTTGCCTGTCCTGTGTAGCACACTAAAAAAATATATCAGCCAGCCGTGCATGTAGAGCTAGAGTCTGGGGGCTTATGTAGTTACTTTTACTCAAGTGTCAGTGTCATAGTACACATAAATGGGTATCACATTGGATATGAATGAACACATGTATAAACTGTTTCCTTTTTGAATGAAAGCAAGCAGGAGCCAGATCTTTTTTTAGGGCTGTGGATGGACACCCTGTTACAATTTGCAGCTCCAATTTGTGAATCTAGATTTGGCACAATCTGGTTTTAACCATTCTAGGACCATTGTGAATCTGAATTTTGCAAATTGCCAGAAATCTCATTGACCTGTATAGTGAAAGGAAAATAACCATACCTTTCTTGTTTTTGACACAGGGGCATGAAGTTTGGGGACATGGTAGCTCTTATAGAGGGGATTAACCCTGCCAAATTTTGGATCAATAGCGCTATGATTTTATCAGAGTCACCTTTAAATTTAGCTTTTTCCTAAAAAGATTTTTTTAAAAGAATGGACTACGAGTGCTCAGTCACACCATTTCCCATGTATGTGTATTTGCCCCATTCCAGAATGCTGAGGTTTTTGTTTTAAAATAGGTTTGAGATATGAGGTACTGGTGTAAGGATCTGACTATTATAAGCAAGCAGCAGCATAGAGATAAAAATATACATAGGGACATGGAATTTGAAGATATCATAGCTCCTATAGAAATGATTAACATGTTCAATTGGAGGTGGGTAATTCCAGGGATCTTCATGTTTGCCATCTTTACAGTTTACTACCCCTCCTTTTTCTTAAAAAAGATCCTGCCATATTGAGGGCAGATTGCAAGCAGTAGCCATGAGTGAAGGGAAAATCAAAATACTATTTAATAATAATCACTGTGGGTAGCAACTGCAAGAGCAGTAGTAATTCTGAAGTCAGAATTCTGGCTAACATGCACATTAATTTTGGCTGACTGGTTAATAATACAAAAGTTTTGTGTAAACCCACTAGGTTACACCTCCCAAGCTGCTTAGCAATTGCAGCTGCTCACCTACCTCTTACTCCTCTCCTCACTCTAGCATTCTCCTTGTATGGTGTTGGAGAGACACTGGTTTTCTGAGATATTCCTTTGAGCTATAAATCTGTACAAATCTGTATGAACCTATTTGGGGAAAAACTGGATCCACTCTGTAATTTTATCTGCTTTTACCCATTCCAAACAGGATATAAATCTGCTTGGACAGGCCTGATTTGGTTCAGAATTTAGACAAATCTGGTGCACAGACCTAATCTTTTTACAGTTGATGTTTATCAGTATTTTAGAGAGGAAAGTAGTAATGTATGTACATATGTGCACTCTTTGTATCTATTCTGTGATTTTATTTTAATTTTTTGCACCATGGGAATATGTGCTCTGCCTAACTTGGTTGGCAGGATAGGCACAACTAGTTTAGTTTTGGATGTAATTGCAAACTATTACACAAACTAGGACATGTTCAGAGCATGTGAGGGGAGGAAGGAGTGGAAGGATGAAATAAATGTGTAGAGACTGGAGTGTTTGAGCATGAAATACTGATCCATGATTTAGTTTTAAATGGTAACTGATGCAAACTGAAGAAATCTTTTTAAAATGTATGCAACTAATGGAGGGTGACCAGAATTTTTGACTTCTGCTTAGTGCATGA
This sequence comes from Podarcis cretensis, assembly GCF_951804945.1. Taxonomy (NCBI): domain Eukaryota; kingdom Metazoa; phylum Chordata; class Lepidosauria; order Squamata; family Lacertidae; genus Podarcis; species Podarcis cretensis. The sequence goes on along the minus strand of NC_137170.1, from coordinate 50,906,605 downwards.
AAATAGTACAATCTGACTCTGAATATTGAAAGCACAGATTTTTATTTTATTTCACAATGGCAACATTTTATTTCACAATGGCAACTGCAAGGAGTTGCAGGCAGGAAAACTAGACCATTGCTGTTTGATACTGCTTTTAATACTGACTATTAGAAGGAAAAAAGAATGTGCCAGTTTGGGTGGGATCATCACTTGTTGACTGCAAATTCAGTGTGCTCCTTGTTGGTGCCTTGTTATTTTCCTGATTATGCTAGGTGATGCTGCTAGGTTGGAGAGGACCATATATGTCTGGCTGAGCAAAGTGAGGAATTTGGTTACACTTGCCCTTTTGACATTCTTATATGACATTCTATTTATTTTGTAATTTGATAACTCCCTTGGAGAATGAGATCTTGTATGACATTTAGTATACAAGTTGAAGATGCTTAATGTCCAGTTAAGGTTTCAAACTGATTTTAACTCTTGAAAAAAAAAAGTGTAAACTGCTTTTAAAGATGAATTCTAATGCAGTGCATTTCATTTTGCACTCAGTGCCATCATCTTGTTATAACCAGAAGCTTTTGTTTGTTTCATTTTGCCTTATCAGCAGCTAGGTTTTGTTTTTTTAAAAAGCTTGATGGTGTAATTCAGCATATGCACAGTTTATATGAACTGTAATAGCACATGCAGTGCTGTGCTGCTTTCTGGCTGCTGATTTGAGCTCATTTTGTAGTTTGCTATTTTCTTAAAAGAAATCTGAAGTGCCTTTCAGTAACAATGCTAAGTTAATAACTATAGCATCCATTAGAACCCTTTTCAGGAGGTTTTCCCCCTCAAGCAATTTACTAAACACTAGTTTTAAGTAGAGCATAAACTTGATCAAGTAAACATATCCTTTGTTGGCACTGCCTTCTGAAACTCAAACTCTTAACATATTAGTTAAAGATATATAAAACTTATGGGATAGGTTGCATTTACCAGCCAATTTCTGTTTGTAGAAATTGCTCTGGATTATGTTCTGTCACAACTTTATACGATAGTGAACAAGGATGCATGCATTGGATTAAAGAAGCAACCTGCTTTTGCTCTAAACATATAGCTGGTTTGGATTGTTTATTTTCCCCTGGAGGGATTTGCTCTTTGAAAGGCTGCACACACTTTGGCTTTGTAAAACAAAGTGTGCATGAGCTTCCTGGTGGTGGGGATGTGATACTGAGTTTATACAACAGCCTCTATGTGGCCCAAAATGGATGAGAGATTCCTTAATGTTTCTATTTTTAGCTAAGAGTAGGTGTTGCATCCCACACCCCCATTAGATTATGGCTGCAATATTGTGAAAGGTGGAGTTAACGATTTCCTTAATCTAAATCTCTCCCAGAGATTGCTTTTTTTAAAATAAATAATATTTATTAAAATTTTAAAGGTTACAAAAAGAAAAAGTAAAAACACCATATCAAACAAGAACAAAACGACACATCACAATAAGAAAGAGGAAGGGGAAAAAAACCCCCACAGCTAATCTTCCCATAACTTGTCTTTAATCTGCTTGTTTCCTTGACCTCCTCACACCTCCCTTTTTTGTATTCTAGTTCAGTTAACTATTTCAGCAAATCCTTTCCATCTTTTCCACTTTTTGTTCTGTAATTTATCTTAATATAATGTAACTTTACTTTCCCTCCTTTCACCAATTAACAGTCTATTTTTTCCTAAACCCTTATAACATTTCTGCTAAGACCACATAACTTCATTCCAACATCCTTCTAACATTCATTAATTTTACAATGTTTCTGTAGATAGTCTTTAAATTTCTTCCAATCTTCCTCCACCAACTCTTCTCCCTGGTCTCGGATTCTGCCAGTCATTTCCGCCAGTTTCATGTAGTCCATCACCTTCATCTGCCATTCTTCCCGGGTGGGTAGATCTTGTGTCTTCCAGTACTTTGCGATAAGTATTCTTGCTGCTGTTGTAGCATACATAAAGAAAGTTCTGTCCTTCTTTGACACCAATTGGCCGACCATGCCCAGGAGAAAGGCCTCTGGTTTCTTCAGAAAGGTATATTTAAATACCTTTTTCATTTCATTATAGATCATCTCCCAGAAAGTCTTAATCTTTGGGCATGTCCATCAAAGGTGAAAGAATGTACCTTCCGTCTCTTTACATTTCCAACATTTATTATCGGGCAAATGATAAATTTTTGCAAGCTTGACTGGTGTCATGTACCACCTGTAAATCATTTTCATTAAATTCTCTCTTAGGGCATTGCATGCCGTAAATTTCATACCTGTGGTCCATAACTGTTCCCAGTCAGCCATCATAATATTATGTCCGACATCTTGTGCCCATTTAATCATAGCAGATTTCACCGTTTCATCCTGAGTGTTCCATTTCAGCAGCAAGTTATACATTCTTGACAAGTTCTTAATTTTAGGATCTAACAGTTCCGTTTCCAATTTTGATTTTTCCACCTGGAAGCCAATTTTCTTGTCCAAATTGTAAGCCTCCGTTATTTGATAATAATGAAGCCAGTCTCGCACTTTGTTTTTTAGAGATCGCTATTTACCCCATAGCAAGCCTGCAGGGACTTGTGTTTCCTGTGCCTTAATCAGTTTTGCCTCTGTTTTGCAAAGGGAATTATAAACTGACCCATTAAAAGAGAACATTATGTTGAGAGCAAAGTAACTGTTCCTGATAACAGTTAAGTGTGTCAAATCCAGTGGAACCTCGTGTTATGGGCGGGATCTGTTCTGGAGGCCCGACCGTAACACGGAAGCGACGCAAGCCGAAGTGCTGCGTCTGTGCATGCGTGTGGCGCGATTTAGAGCTTCTGCACATGTGTGAGCGGCAAAACCTGGAAGTAACCCATTCTGGTACTTCCGGGTTGCTGCAGGACGCAACATGAAAACACGTAACCTGAAGCAGACTCAACATGAGGTATGACTGTATCTGAAATGATTATACTAATATGAAGCATTATCATAAACATAATACAATACTACAAACAGGGTGAAATTTCAAACTGAATACCTGCAGAATCATCCAGTCATACAAGTGGGGGGAAAGTACTTGCATGTGAGAATGCAAAACAACAACAACAAAACACCTGGAGAGAGAGAGAGGACATAACTAGGGTTGTTGTTTTGCTTGTTAGGTAAAATGAGGGCCATTCTTAAAATTATATTGAGTATAGTTGCACTGGCTGCCTGGTGGAAATCTAAGGCAATATTAGCAGGCCCCTCTACCCAACTGGTAATATTGTATATAAAAAGGCTTTTGGGTGTTGAACTGCTGGAATGCATTGTTATTGTTTATTAGATTTGTTAGTCACTTGGTTCCCAGAGGTAAACTTTACAATTTAGATTTGCACATTGTCCTTATATTCAGCAGAGGAGAGAATGTTCCAACTGTGGACAGCAGCTGCTCTAAGGACTTAACTGCAGTGTGCCAGTCAGGCTTCACATATGTTACTTCAGCACTCTTGGACTCTGTCACTATGGGGGTGTCCTTGCATTAAGATCCTTATATTCCAGGGTCCTTTGAGCATTAGAGTAGAAAGCTTGGCAGTCTTGTTGGGAGCTGCAACATAGACTTTGAATCAATACAGAGTTCCTTTAAGTAATAGTGGTTACCACTTGCCTTGACTGAGTTTCTATTTTGGTGCATATTGTCCCTGGGAAAGCTGCTACCTATCCTTCACCTGTTGACTGATTTGTACAGAATTGTCAAAGGTTAAGTAGAAGAAAACAAGAAAAACACTATTAGATCACCCCAAAGGCCCATCCAGTTCAACATTCAGTCCCCACAGCAGCCAACCAGATGCTTGTGGGAAGCCCACAAGAGCACATTAACCCAACAAGTAGTATATCCCCATAACAACTGGTAATCAGTGTTATACTGACACTGATATTAAAGAAAATATATATGCTATCATGACTCATAGCCACTGATAGCATTGGTTATTAAAATTCTATTTTTCCATAAGAAAATGAATTTGTTTTTTTTTCATTAAAAGGATTTTCAAATGCTATTTGAATATTGGGCAAGAACTACAAAAGAAGAAGAAAAAGTTGTATTATAGGTTTGATTTGCTATGCTTATGTTTAAGCCTGTTTTTAATAGAGCCATTCAATAGAGCTCATATGTATGTTCATATATCACATTTTCCTATGGATATGCACACTAAATCCTATACAGTAAAATACTGAAGCTAGAAGTGTTTGCTGAATATTTCACACACAGTAGTGTTGGCCTGGACATGTTTGAAATACTTGATATTGTAGACTTGATTTAGAACTATTCTGAGCCAGCACTGCAGCTTGGGTGATGGAAAACTGGTCACGGTGTGCCCACATAATGGCCCAAGTTGCAAATCATGGTACCATCAGTATTAGTGAGTCACTTTTCTTAAAAAGTAATCCAAAGCGACTTAAAACCATTTGAGAACAAAAGTAAAAGACAACAATACAAATTAAGAGGCTAAAAATATAGCTAAACAAAAGGCAGGGCAAAAAGTCCAGCCCCACCAGAAGAGGCCACAATACCACTTTCATAAGGGCCAGAAGTCCAGGTAAAGAGAAAGTTATTTGCCTGGTGCCTAAAACTTGATAGAGATATCACCAGATGGCACCTGGGGAGAACATTCCACATTAAACAATAACTTAAGACAATTTGGTACACACTGTTTTGACGTTCCTGTGGCACTCCTATTTTATTCCTGCTGCTGCTGTGCTGCAAATGAATCAGGCCAGAGTCTGACTTGTCATGTTTAAATATGAGTTCATGGCTTGTTTCTCCCAAACAAATTATGAGTGGTAAGCCAAGAACAAACTAGGGAGTAAGTTCTAGACTTGATTGACAAATTGAAAATGACAAATCACCAAGTCCAGATGGTACCCATCTTACAATTCTTAAAGAAATCTAATGTGAAATTGCTGATCTTCTAACAAAAATGCATAACATGCCACTGAGAACGGTCTCTTTCCCAGAGAACTGCAGCTAATTTGCCACCATTTTTTAAAAGTTCCCAGATCCCCACGTTGGGCAAAAAGATTATTGCATTACAGGGGTTTGGACTGTATGACCCTTGTGGTTCCTTCCTACTGTACAATTCTTTCTCTCCTCCCCCCTTTAAAAGCCAATTGTGTGAGTGTCTGTTCCTGGTAACTTAGTCGGACACATTATAAAAAGATAAAATTGTTGAGTATATAGAAGAACAAGTCTTGCTGGAAAAGAATTAACAGGGCAAAGTTAAATTCTGTCTCACTAAGCTTGTTTTTTTGAGTGTGTGAACAAGCACATGTATAGGTATAATCTGGTATTTATCTGGAGTTTCAAAAAAGTTATTACAACTTTTCAACAAAGGTCGCTGAGCAAACTTAGCAGTCATGGAATAAGATGAGACTTCCTTTTATGAGTTGGTAAAGAACAAGAAGGTGCAAGGAGGAATAAACAGACAGTTTTTTTTTAATGGAGGGATGTAACCTGTGCCGGAAACTCAGATATATAAACTAGGCATCAAATGGCTCCTTAAACCTTATGGTTACGGTCGCCACAACAGAATTTCTACTTGCCAGGGATTTGGGCTAATGATCCTCAGGATTCCTTCCAATGTTACAATCCTATGATTCTATTAGCTCAACTACATTACTTGACTATATCTTGCTCTAACAGCAGTTCATTTGTCTCAGTATTCAAGAAGGAGAAGCACACAAAGTAGAAATGGAAATGATATTAATTATGGACTAAGGCAGAGGTTTTTTAACTGTTCTTTGTGAGTTCCATTTGGGTGGCGTGTGGAAAGGCTGCAGCACAGACAACTATATATGTACTCATCCCTGTGCTTAATTTCCTTGATGTGATGATGGAGGATTGCATGCGAGTCAGCTGACTTGATGGAGATGTCAGTCACCAATCTGGCACCCAGAAATCGTATAATCGCAATTGGACCCACACCAATAGCAAAATGTGCTTGGCGCATGGGGAATTTCGAACACTGCATAACATGTGGGATCTCCCTAGGAGGACTTGTATTAGAGCCAATGCTTTTTAACTGGCATAAATGGCCTAGAGTAAGGGGTAAACAATGAGGTGGCCGGATTTGCTGATGTCAGAGTGATTTTGAGTGGTTAAAACAAAAAACGTTAGTGAATAACTCTGAAACAATCTCTCTAAACTGGATGACGGGACATAAGAATAAAGATGTTAAATCAAATTATTCCCTAGGACATTTTATTGGACATTAGTTAAATTTCTGATGCAAACTTAAATTGTCCAAAGCAGGTTACTCTTATTTGCAGGTTACTCTTATTTGCATGAAATAAATGCTTAAGTAATGGTTTTTTGGAAAATGTATACCTTAACCCATGAAATATTAAATTTCCACCAAATCTGTGCCTATTCAGTATATGAGTTGCACAACAATTAGTTGTTGCTGTTCACAGAATTGACTCAAATTATCACATTATTAAGCTGTTAAATTCACAGCTGGATCAAAGAGAAGTAGTCGCTGCCCCACATATAATGTCACTTTCCTATTTTCAGGAAATAAGTAAGAGAATTTTAAAGTGCCCTGATTTAGTTTTAATTTCAGCAGAATTAATTATAACTTTGTGATTATTACCTATACGGCATGCTTATTAAAACTAATGACTGACAAGGCTTTCTATATTTATGAAGTTTAGAATATTGCTCACATGGTCATCTAAAATTCTTGCAGAGTAGATATTATTTGTATTAGGCTATGCTTGGCTGTACCCTTTTTCTTGTTATTTCTATCTCCTGCCCTGTATACCTGAAGGAGGACCTCTACCCACATCGTTTAGCCCAGACACTGAGGTTCAGCACTGAGGGTCTTTTGGAGGTTCTCTCACTATGAGAAGTGAGGTTATAGGGAACCAGACAGAAGGCCTTCTCAGTAGTGGAAATATGATAAAATGGTTTTCTTGGGCTTTTTTGTAATTACTTTCATGACGTCTTGAATTGCAAATGTCCATATCTTGGATTTCAGCAGTACTAAATGTTGCTCTGGAAAGTTTGCCTAGTTCAGAGAGAACAAGAAAACTTTAGCAGGCCGTTGTTCTGTTCTTTACATGGCTTGAATTGTTCAGTGCTGGCTATTAAGTAAACTTCATTGACATAAGTTTTAAGTGAATGGTTAAAATGCCGCATTTTCATACTCTTCTTGCCCCCGCCCCCTGTAGTAGGAGCATTCGGGATTATAGATGAGACCTGCGGGTATAGGGTGGTGTGATGGGATGATGAGCTGCTTGTGCGTAAAGCTTAGTCCCTCAGAGTCTGGCCTGGTTATCAAAGCTCTGTCTATAGCGGAGCCCCCTAAAACATGACTCCCTCAATCGCTGGCAGAATCCGACAGTGGGCGTTTGCGGAAACGCTTCCAGCATAGAAGCTCCTTAGCGGAAACGCGCCTTCGGGATTCTCGGCGCGACAGTTTCCGGCGAGGGGTGGGTGTCCCTATAGGAGGTCCTGAAACTTCCCCACTGTTTTCGCTGGAAGTCTCTCTGAGCCATCCCTCCGATTCACTTTCCCTTGGAGCTCCTTCTCTCCCCCTGCTGGTTCCCTCCTCTGCTGCCGAGTCTCTCCTAACCTCCGTGAGCCCTTCCACCGCCTGCCCTTCCGATGGCAGTTCCCTGACAGGTGGTATATAAATTTAATAAATAAATAACAATAACAATAACATGAAAGCAAATGAAGTGGATCATTTTTGAGTATTTCTGTCAGTACCTTGGATATTGGAATCAATTACTTTCTTAACAGTTATAAAGATGAATATAGACAAATAGAATCCTTGATCGTGAGCCGCTGTGGAGAGGGGTTAGCATTTAGAAGAATTGACATAACCCCCTCTGAGCCCATGGGATAGAATGGAAATATATAAATTAAATAAATAATAAAGCCACATGTATAAATGCTCTCTGAGGAAAGTATTTTTTGCATGTAGAAAGCCCGCAAGTTTGAGAGAGGGTTATAGGCTAGGTTTCTCAGTTGTATATGCATGTAGGGAGTAGTTTCTCTCTCCCTTGCCTCCTATAAGCATTCAGGCATTCAGATTAGTCCAAGTGGCATAATCCAAGAAAATGCACACTGCTTGATCTGTATGCGTAGATTAGCTTTTACTCCTCCTTGCATTTATTAACAAGAACTTTTCCCCCCCTCCAAGGAGCTCAGAGCAGCTTGTGAGACTCGTGAGAACTATATAAAATATTAACATAGTAAGAGCGGAATAGAGAGAGTCTTGTTCCACAAAGATGAACTGCATATCTGAGCAGGAGTTTAAACACAGGTCTAGTCTCACTTGCTTCTGGGAGAATTCCATTTGTGTCTGGGCGGACCTCTGTGGAAGGGATTACAAAACAAGGGTATAGAGGCAGATAACACCACTCTGTTAATTGTGCCTTGAAGGAGCATGTCAAGGCTTTGCTTGGTTGCCTATAGAGATAATGCTGATATGTATGAAGAGTTGGTCTCCTAAGAGCCCAAATTATTTAGCTTGTATTGTGCCTGAGAAGTAAAAGGTGGGTAGGTTGCCATCTCAGGAATAGTAACTACAGAAATTAATAAATTGCCATGTAAGGAGTAGGGAGTTTGGTTACAGGCTTTGGCTGGATGATGAAGTAAAACACTGGCATGGAAGCTTTGAATTAATAAGCACCTGACATCATTCAGTTGCTGCATCTTATGCTAGGATGGGTGGTGATGGGGGAGGCACCCAGCTGAATGTGTGGTATCACAGTGTCCCCAAGTGGCCAAGCAGGAAAACTGCAAACTGAATCTGACATTGTAGGTTGGTTTGACATACTGATATAGGTAGTAGGTATTGTTGCTTTGTCCAGTATGGCATCACTTGTATAAGGGTTTTCTGTCAACTATTTTAATGATTTTATACAAGTGCGTGTAATACCATTTTAATTATGGTTTTGTGTTTGCAGCATACTGCTTAATGCTTAATTCTTAATGCTGGAATGAATACATTTTATGTTCTAGATTCTTCCTTGTTTAAATTAGTTCAAATTCGAAGTGGAAAGTTTTATACTTTGCTTCAATTTAAAGCACCAAATAATTTTGCAACAGGATATCATGGATACAATATGGATTTTTTATCATAGAATTTTGAATTCTAAGAGAACCTTCACCAACTGTTCTCCAAAGCAACTATATATTTATGTCCTAATAAGAGCTTGTGGTTTTAGTAAGAAAGTAGATCTCAAAATAAAAACACAAGAGTTTTGAATTACTTGGTGTGTGTTCCGAGCCCCAGGTCTTACAAAATTGCACTGTGATGGTGACTTTGGAGACAGCAAATGTTTTGGCTGTAGTTGCTTGACACATGGATTCATTCTGTCTACATCTTTTTTAAAATTTTTCAAAGTTGTTACTGAAAGCAAATATAATGCTTTCATTTACTTTTTAACATTAATGTTGTTATTATTACTATTATTTATTTATTTATTAATTAAATTAAATTTGTATCTGCCCTTCATTTGTCGATCTCAGGGCAGTTCACAGCATAAAAATGCAAGATAATAACAGTAGAGGTGGGCTTTCAGAACTAAACTAAAGAAAGATTGTAATTCTGAAGTGCTATGTTTTTAGTCAATTAACATTTTATTGTGTCAAGAAAAAATGATTTCTCCTTTTTAGCTTACATCGGTTTTCTGGGGTTATAGCCAGCTTAGTGACCTAAGTACATCTTGCTAAGTATTAACCACCTTCCTTTATCTATTTAGACTTCCATTCCAAAAATGGTAAGTAGAAGGAAAAAAGCTGCTACTATTCCATGACTGCCTGTGTAAGGGGCTAGTGAAAGCTCACACAGTGCCAAAAAGTATTGGGAGTTAAACTACAGCAGGTGAAATATAAGGTAGACAAAGAAGTGGGAAGTTACTACATACTTAACACATCAAGACTCTGATTTAATACTATGTATGCGTGTATGACTAGAGTGAGGCTGTGAAGTACATAGTGCAGATTGTCTATTTTAAGATTCTGGCTGATGTAGTGGGCCTCTCAACTGAGGATGTAATGGAACATGGAGGCCATTATTGTCCTGCATGTGAATTATATGGATAGTCCTGCAGAAAAACAATGAAGGATAGTTCATCAAAATTACAACACAGACTACTGCTGTAATGCCATAGTGCTAGGCATTTGAATGCAGGACTTTTAACAGAGAACTCCGGCAAATGACTGCATACTGGTTCAAAGTTGCATGATAACTGGGTCTAGAGGGTCCTTCTTTTTCAGGCCCTGGTTATTGATTACCCTTGGTTTTGGTTTTTGCAGGGGGTGTGGGTAGTTAATTATACCAGTTGTTATGCTTCTGTGAATCACAGCTCTTGTGGAAGTGGAAGAAAATCTTTGGAATGGATGTCACCTTTATCTTGCTCTTTTACCCTGATTTTTACAAGGGCTCTTCTGCAATAAGATGATGTTATTGACTTGGTTCATTTTCAAAATAAACTGGTTTAATGTGAATGAGGACAAACTGTGGCTTCTGTTTATGAATGGTTTGGAGTGAAGCAAGCCCCTAGCCTCAGTTCAAATGCCTCAAAAAGCCAATGCATGGCTTCTTTTGTTAGCAGCATGGCAGAAGCAAGACATCAAGACCAGTATAAGAGAACTTAAACTTCTGAAGTTGCTAGTAAGTTTGCTCAAAGAGAAGAAAATATATTATGTGTTATAAGTACTATCCATTCCACTTACAAGTGTATTGTTTTGCAAGAAAGAATAAATCCAAATCTGCTGCATAAGGTCTCTTACGATTTAGTTGCAGTTTTCTAAAGTTCAAAACAGCACTGTGTAAACAAATATGCTACTTTTTAGTGTTTTTTTGTCATTTCTATACATGCAGTTGCTTAGAGACTATTCCTTTGCAAGTTGCTGAAACATTATAATGCTATTAACTGACTTGAAATTCAACACCAACTCATTTAAGCTTTACTTCAATATATGTTACTAGCTTTAAATCACAAAATGTAACTTCATTTTGTTTCTTTTCCCACAGACTATAAAAACAAAACATCTGCGACATTAGAACTTGGATTGTGCATCTTCAGTGATAATTGTTTTAAAGTTTTACTGTTGGAGAAATGCTGTGAGAAGCACAATGTGGTGAATCAAAGACACAGAAACCTTGGAATCTTTGTACTGATTGAGGAGTTACAATGTTTGCTTTGTGAACAAAAACTATTTGGTAGTGGATAGAACTTCTGAAAATGCGGCCATGGACTGGCTCCTGGCGTTGGATTATGCTCATCCTTTTTGCTTGGGGGACCTTGCTGTTTTACATAGGCGGACACTTAGTACGAGACAATGAACACCCAGACCATTCTAGTCGTGAACTATCAAAGATATTAGCAAAACTTGAACGATTAAAACAGCAAAATGAAGACTTACGACGAATGGCAGAGTCTCTCAGGTAAGTTGATAAAAACTTTCTCAATGTTGGTATACTGTACTGAAGTTGCATTTTCTCTGTGTTAATGTAAAGGACAAAATACTTTTTTGTCCTGGCATGTGTCTTTTCTGAGGTCGAAGGAGACATCAGGGTGCTATGTTTGTGTGGTGGTATAGTAGTTGGCTGTTTGTACTATATTTGTGGAAGCTGATGGTGAAAGTTTGGGGATAGTGCAAATTTAATGTTCCTTTTAAGATCCAGTAATCTCAGGTAAAAACTGTAACCCATAATTCTAACTTTCTCCAGCACTTAGGGCCAGGCCCATGGAGAGGAGGGGCACAGCTGGGTATACTTGCACTGGGCCTCGGAGGGCTAAGCACTGGCTACTTTTTTGCTTGAGTGTATAACTTTATTCTAACAAGAGTTCTGCCCTGGGCTTCAGATAAGCTCTGAATAGGCATCCTTAGGGCTTTATCTCCCTCTAATCAACAATTTATGATAGTCTGTATTCCCCAGCATACTTGCTTACCTTCCTTTTACTTGAAGAAATAGTTCTGTTAGATTATCTTCTTTCTAGTTATCATGGCTTGGAGACTCAGTACAGGTTTTTGCCCCCACCCCAGCTTAACGTTTGAATCATCCTGAGCGATACTGATTTTTCAGTACCAAGGTCCTTTCCTTAAGCCAGTACAGAAGGGTAAGAGACTGGGATATAAGAGACACCTGGTTTTATTCCCCATACCTGCTAGATACAAATGTTGGACTCTTTAGAAGTGGGAAATGCCATGTTTAGTAGTCATTGTCTCATGGTCATGTACTTGGCTAACATATGGAACAGAAAGGGTAGTAATAAATAACTTTTTTACTCTGCCTACTTAGTCCATCAGGACCTGTAAAAGAACCCGAACATGTTAATAAATGGAATTGAAATATATATAGTTGAGGTAGCCCAACCTCAACTATATGAGGTAACCCAACATGCAATGAACAATGATTTTTTCATGTTGGTAAAATAGTAAGCAGGTTGTGAAGAACTTCAAATGTCCACTCCAAAATGGATATCCATAGAAATGGGATCTATTGTAAGGATTTGTAAATGTGTAGACACTTGGGTTTTATAAGTAAAAAGGGAATGGTAGGTTTTCTGCGGGTCCCCGAAGACATTTAGTATCCTGGCAAGAAAAACAACCCTGCAGCATAAAGTGTTGCATGATTGCTTTTCTCAAATGAGGATGATTCCTGTCAGTTGAAGGTTGCACGCAGATGATAGCATTCTGCTGGGGGCTGAATTGTGTTGCAACGGAAGACTGAACAGTCTGATACTTCTCACTTTCTAGTTAAATATTAGATTTTTAGCTCAGTTTTGATGGTAGGGCTCATCTTCAGCTGAACCCAGCTGTGGACTGAGTTTCAGAGTGTATCTGTGGAAAGGAGAAAATTTTCCCAAGAATTTTCAGTGCGTGGTGGCTTGCTTTAGATTTAAAAAAGAAAGTGTTGGGTAGAGGGGACTGCATTTTTTAAAAGCATCATAGCTGTCCTCAGGACCCTGCTATGCAGGAGATGGATTGGATCACCTTTAAAATGAAATGACTGGGAGTTGCAGCAGTAGTCTCCATGTGGCTATGATGCTACTATATGCTGCTTTCCTCTGCCCCACCCAGGCATCTTAGAGATTAGAGCACCTCAGTGGTCAAAACTACTCAACTCTTGCATTTAGCTATCCAGGCACTGCCACTGACTACTGCTTCAGTTCAGCCACAGACTCAGCTGGCAATATTCAGCATTTAGTTTCCATGAGACCATTATTTCTTGTTGTCATATATGACATACCTCACTGCCCAAAGCAGGGTTTGCAACAGGAATTTCCCCACAAAAGAGGTGTTTTTGGGGATAGCACTACTTAGAATATATTGCCACACACCCCACCTGATGGTATATTACTAGTACTATGAATCTGAGTAAGAGCAGGACTAGATTTCTAGTTCATGGTTCTTGTCCCCAAGGGCAGTGTCCTGGGGAAAATAGCTGCAGGTGTCTTAAATGAGCAGAGGAATGGGGGGGGGAGAGGGGCTACTCCATGCCATCTTTTCCATCCATTAGTCTGTTCAAAGTCCTTCCCAGTGGGGCACCACTGAAGGAAATTTGAAAAACTTTTTGTAATTAGTGATTTATTTATTTTTATAAAAAAGGAAAACTATTCTCCACTCCATATGTGGTGGGAATACTTTATGTAAGACAATGCCATATAGCATTAGAGAATGACGGTTCCTATGTATAATACCGTATTTTTTGCTCTATAACATGCACCTGACCATAACACGCACATAGTTTTTAGAGGAGGAAAATCAGTAGGCATGCCACCCGTAGGCATTCCCTCCATAACACGCACAGACATTTCCCCTTACTTTTTAGGAGGAAAAAAGTGAGTGTTATGGTGCAAAAAATACGGTACTTCAGACCTAATGCACCACTCAGATCTATCTAAGATTCATTTCTGCAGAGGGTACTGCCATCTTCATGAGAGTGCCAAACTAGGTGTTCATTGCTTGGGGCTAGGGCAACATTTGATTTAATTTGGAACTGCTTAAAAGCAAGTAGCTCTGTACATTTTATAAATATGTAAAATATTAATTTTCTGTGTTTCCAAATGATGTTTTTATGAATCTAAAGCAATAATGTTGTTTGGCTTTGATAAGAAAGTCAAATCTAAAAGGCTCCCCCCCCCCATAAAAAGTGAAAAGTGATATATTTTCATAGCTTTAAAATTTATGGAAATCTTGTATCTCTATGCAGAGAAGGAATAAAGTTTTTCTTCAAGTGCTTACAAAAGAGACAAATTAATTTAACATTTCTGTACTAGCCACTACCCAGTGATATTTTTCCACATGAAGAAACACTCTTTAATTCAAGAGTAGCTTTCTGCATAACACACATAATCTGTACAAGATTTTAGAAAATCAGGATAATTATAGAGAAAGTTCTGCATGCAAATGTTTCATGCCACTAATTTGGCATATAGCTTTTACATGACTAGCTTGCACAAGCAGTAGTTTTTCCTCTGCCACTTAGCTTTCTGCATTGTGCCCATTCTATGTTAAATCTAGTGTTACATTTAGATATTTTTACAATATGATTGAAAAGATCATGCTTTTAAGTATGTATTCTCTTGATTTTAATGCTTGTGGCTTCATTTTATTGCATTTTACCCTGTCCTTTCTCCAAGGAGTTCAGAACAGTATTCTTCCCCTCCTTCAGGTTATCTTTAAACAATACTATGAGCTGGTTTTCCTGAGCATCAAGCATATCAACCCAAGACGCGCTTAATACCAAAGGAACGTAGAGCTATTGCCTATTTAAACAATCAAATGCTTTGACTGTGTTCAGCATCAGGAGAACAGTAGATTCTGGATGTGATTGACTCCAAAAATTGTATTGAGAACCCTTCTATAATAGGGAAGGCCTGTGGATCTTTGCCTTATGAACCCATAGTTGGGTAAAATTTTTGAAAGCCTACTGGCCAATATGCCTGTAAATAATTAAGCATCCACATTAATCAATGAAATAGTTTAAGGAATTTGGTCTCTATTCTGTATGTCAATAAACAATTTCAGAAGGGAAGGCTAATGAATCTGCTGGGACCAGAATCATTATGGAGCTTCATATTTTTGATCCCATTTTGGATTTCTGCTAGAGTAAAAGATTGATCTAATGAATCCTGGTGAGTCTGGTTAAATCTTGGAATTATCTTTTTTCCGTAGGAGTTTTGTGAAGATTTGGGAATCAATGGTTCAATGTCATAGAGTTTTGTATATATATATTTTTAATTCCTCCAAAATTTCTTTTTGTCTATAGGTCCCCCCCCCCCCTTTCACCTTTTAACAGTGCATTACTCATTTTGCTTGCTATATGTACTTGTTTCACTAGGAGGGCAGAATTTTTGTTGTTGAATTCCTAATAATATGGCTTTATCTTCTGAAGGGAATAAGTACCTGTGGGATTTCTAGAGATCTAGGTTCTGCTCTTTTTTAAAAAAGTTTTCTGTACACTCTGGTTGCGAACGTGATCTGTGCCCACAGCATTTGCAGCCTGAAGCACTGCATCTGCGCACACGCGTGATGCGATTTGTCGCTTCTGCGCTTGCGCATGATGTCATTTTGTGCTTCTGCGCATGCGCGAGTGCCAAAACCTGGAAGTAACCCGCTCTGGTACTTCTGGGTTTGGCGCAGTCCACAACCTGAAAATGCGCAACCCACAGCGTTCGTAACCCGAGGTATGACTGTACCATTAAACTTTAAAAAATCAGGAATCTCTTTAAGGCAGAGGTTTTCAGCCTTTTTTGAGCCATGGCTCCCTTGACCAACTACATTCTTTCTGGTGCTCCCCTGTGGGGAAATGTGCTCTGAGCCCCCGCAAGTCAGTTATGTCCTTGCCTGCAGAGCCACAAACCCTCAACCCTTTTCAAAAACCCCTCCCTTGTGGAGTGTTCCCTTTTTTCTCTCCTTGGAAGTCCTCCAGACAGCAGCTGCGCCTCCCTCCCCAAAGAGAGGTGCCTTCTCACACTGCTCCACATTGGCCTGGGAAGAGGATACCCCCAGCCTTAGTGGCCCAGTGAAGAATGTCCGAGGGTGAACGTGAGTCCAGCAGCTTGCTGACCTTGGGAAGCAGCAGTGGCAGCAGTGGGTGCTGCCAGGCCTGCATGGCGGAAAAGCTCCCTTTCAGCGCTGGGCACTCAGCTCCCAGGCAAGCTTTTCACACAGCAAGCACAAGAAAGGCCAGTGTGGCACCTGCTGGCCTGCCCGCCCGCCCAACCTCTCACTTGTGTCCATCCATTCCCAACAGCAAGGGCTGGTGGACTGGCTTGCTGGACTCCCTCACCCACATGCATGCTTACTCTGAGGCTGCCTCA
Source organism: Podarcis cretensis (assembly GCF_951804945.1). Taxonomy (NCBI): domain Eukaryota; kingdom Metazoa; phylum Chordata; class Lepidosauria; order Squamata; family Lacertidae; genus Podarcis; species Podarcis cretensis. The sequence continues at coordinate 50,890,310 of NC_137170.1, read as the reverse complement.
GATCCTGGCAACCAGCACCCCTTGGTCAGCCCTAGAGGCACCATTCATCTGGGGAGTTTGTAGCCAGAGCTGCTGCAACAAACAACCATGCAAGCCTTTGGGAGGCAGAGACACAAGAGGGCATCAGAGGAGGGAAGGAAGGAAAGAGGGATGGAGGCCAGTTTTGCCTGCAGCACCCTTGACAATTATTCAAGGCACCCCAGGGTTCCATGGCACACTGGTTGAAAATCTCTGCTTGAAGAAGTTTCTCTCTAGTAAACACACACACACACACACACACACACACACACACACACACATCCAGGGGTCTAATTTCCCACAGAAGGTTTTAGGTCTGTGTACTCCCCATTGAATTCTGGTGATAACAGGGTATGGTCTGAGATATTAAGAAGACCAATCTCGTGAGTTACGAACCTGAGAGTCAAGGCCTTCTGTGATTAATAAATAATCCAATCTGGCATAATTTTTGTATCTTGCTGACATATGTGTATAGTTTCTTAGTTCTGGATTGGCTATGTGCAAAGCATCAAAGTAATTGTGTTTATGTAATATGTAGGATATTTTTAAAAAGACTGTTTACATGGGTTTTGTGATAGGTGAGATGTTCTGCTTTTATCAAAATAATCATTGAATACAAGATTTAAATCACTATCTATCACCACTTCACCTCAGTGTGTAAATGAGTGCAGCAGCAATGTAAAAAGTTTCATCCAGAAATTGTTCTTGTTGGGTACTACGCACATAAATAGAGCATAATATCAGCCAAGAGTTAGCCAACAGACTTTGAGGAAGATAAATCTTACATTCGGGTCACTTAGTATATCTTTTAATTGAAAATCAAGTATGGGAGAAATCCAGATTCCTGACCCCCTACTTTTGGAAGTACCTTGTGAGATGTACAATGTCCACCTCTACTTTTGAGGAAGGATTTTGCATCAGTATTGTATTTCTTTTTTTAAAAAAACACACGAAAAACTTGTGAAGAAAAAAAAAAAAAGATCTGGGGTATCTCGCTTTAAAGCAGACCTTACCCATATTCTTCTTTTGGTTGGTGCACCCAGGTAATTCCAAGTTAGAGCAGTTAACTGTGGCAGTATAAGGTTAATTTAAAATTGTACAGCATATACCAGGCAACAGATCTGCAGTCATGGGAAAAAGAAAGTGCACCCTATTTGAATTTTGTGTTTCACATATAAAGACATAATAGCAATCATATTTTCCTTAGTAGGTCTTAAAATTAGGGAAATACAACCTCAGATGAACAACAACACATAACATACTACACTGTGTCATGATTTATTTAACAACCAACCTTCCAAACAGAATAATCTCTACACCTATGATTGAGAGCAGAATAGTCCCATCTCTTCCTTCCTGAGCCAAATGCTCATAAGCTGAAATTGGGGTTGTTACTCAACTAAGTTTCACTCAGAGCAGACCCACTAAAATTAATAAACATGACTAAGTTAGGCTCATTAATTTCAGTGGGTTTACTCTGAGTATAACATAGGTTTTTATATTTTTGTTTAAGTTTTGTAACAAAAGACAGAGCCACTCACAACACAAAACTACACATTTTTCTAGTCCATTATCAAGAATATCCTTTCAAAAAGCATGTAACACTAATCAAACTTATTTGATGCATTCTTTCAATTTTGCTGTAGGATACCAGAAGGTCCTATTGATCAGGGCCCTGCTGCAGGAAGAGTTCATGCTTTAGAAGAACAGCTAATAAAGGCCAAAGAACAGATAGAAAACTATAAGCAACAAACAGGAGATGGTTTGTATATAACTATTTTGTTCATAATTCTACAAATGCATTTTCTGTCTAGAGGAAAACTAATGTTGACAATTCTGTACCTTTTCCTTTTTTTTTAGTGGGCTTAGGAAAAGATCATGAAATATTGAGGAGGCGGATTGAAAATGGAGCTAAGGAGCTTTGGTTTTTTCTCCAGAGCGAATTGAAGAAACTTAAAATATTGGAAGGAAGTGAACTCCAAAGGCATATTGATGAACTTGTATCTGACTTGGGTAATCATGAAAGGTACTAATAACAACTACTGCTGAGTTTTGCTGTGCTATTATTATTTAATTTGTATACCACCCTTCATCCATAGATCTCAGGAATCTGAAGATAGCAGGAGGTGCCAGACCAACTGGTCTCCCTTGGAGCTGGTTCCCTCTGGTTGGCTGGCTGTCTTCCCTTTTGGCTCTTCATTCCTGCTGATGGCCTTGGCACCTTGCAATAACTGTGATGTACCCTCTCTCTTTCCGTGTGCTGCTCTGGTTCGCCAGAAGCAGCTTAGTCATGCTGGCCACATGACCCGGAAGCTGTATGCCGGCTCCTCGGCCAATAAAGCGAGATGAGCGCTGCAACCCCAGAGGGGTCCCATTACCCTTTACCCTCTCTCTGCTCTGGCTGCTTTGCATGATTCACCTCAGCCAGCTGTCAGGCACTTAACTGCCCAGCGCCTTCTTTTCCTCCTTGTGCCCCACTTTCCTTGCTTAGTTGACCAGCTGCTTTTTCACCTTGGCTGCCCCTGCTCCTTTGACCATATGCCCATCTTTACCCCTAGCCCTGAGATCTCCAAGGCTGCCTGCTCCTTTGCCCACATGCCCATTTCCATTCCGCCACCCCAGAGATCTCCAAGGCTGCCCACTCCTTCCCTTGTATGCCCCATCTCCACCGCACCACCCCCAAGATCTCCAAGGCTGTCTGCTCCTTCTCTCATTTGCCCCATCTCTACCCTTGACCTGCGGATCTCCATAGCTGCTCTTCTCCCCACCACCACGTGCAATCTTAAAGTCCACCTTTCATGTTTTAGACATTGTGATATATCACTATATTGCAATGTTTAGCTGGTGATATATCACGATGTTGAAAATCAGATATCACCGATGTTGAAAATCAGATGTTGCCCAGCCCTAGTGGTTAACATTGTCCTTCACAGGCAACATGGAAATTGACTGTAGACACTCAGTGGGTTTCATAGTAGAAGCAGGTTGCCTCAAGGTACTCGCTGTGAATTATACCCCACGGATGTAGATGGGTCCCTTGAACAATGAAATCAGATTTTTGGGAGGTACAGGGGGCTTCAGTGGGAAGGAGAAGGCAAGTGTCCTGTGTGATTGTCTGGAGGCAGTTGGAGGATGGATGGCAGCTAATGGATTGAAGTTGAATCCTCACAAAACAGAAGTACTGTTTCTGCGGGACGTGGGTGGGGTTGGTGTGGGGGAATACCTGGTCCTGGATGAAGTAACTGTGCCCCTGAAGGACTAGGTGCACAGCCTGGGAGTCATCTTGGGTTCACACCTGTCCATAAAGGTGCAGGTTAATTCCAGGGTGACTGTCTACCAGCTCCATCTGGTATGCTGGCTGAGACCCTACCAGCCTGCTCAGTCTTGCCAGAGTGGTACATGCCCTGGTTAAGTCTTAATTGGACTGCACTTCAATGTGCTCAGTGTGGAGCTACCTTTGAAGGTGACTTGGAAACTACAACTAATCAACAAGACTGGTGACTGGGAGCAGCCGCTGGGATCGTATAAAATCAGTCCTGAAATAGCTACATTGGCTCCCATTAAGAGCACAATACAAAGTGTTGGTGCTGACCTTTAAAGACCTATATAGCCTTGGCCCTGTATACATGAAGGACCATCTCCACCCCCATCATTTAGCTCGGACACTGAGATCCAGCACCAAAGGCCTTCACTGTGAGAAGTGAAGTTACAGAGAACCAGGCAGAGGGGCCTTCTTGGTAGTGGTGCCCACCTCAGATATGAATGAGATAAGTATACAACCTTTAGGAGACATCTGACGGCAGCCCTGTATAGGGAAGTTTTTTTAAAAAAAATTATATATGCTGGAAGCTGTCCAGAGTGGCTAGGGCAACCCAGTGATATGGGTGGGGTACAAATAATAATATTATTTATTATTATTTTATTAAGTGTCCTCTGCAAGCAGGATAGTGCTTGCTCTTGTTAGGATTCAAGTCATTGTTTCAGACCTTTAGTTGACAGCACCCAGGTTTTTCTGTATGTGTGACACAAAACTTTCTCAAGCCCTTTCTACAAAAGTCATACTATAAAATACCATATTGCCAGCCATGAATGCAGAAATTCTAAATGTAAAAAATAAAGAGAAACTAGAGCATAAAGTTGCGATGGTGTCTCTTCTTTGTTTCAGCATCTATTTTTAAAAGTATTGCCCCATGTAGTGTCTTCCTAACTACTACTACTACTATTATTATTACTACCCGCCCTTCACCAGTAAGCCCTAGGGCAAATGTTTGTAATCAGAAGCATCCAAACCATTCCATTAGCTGATTTTAAGAACCAAGGTATGGGATTAAATAGAGCTAAACTCTGAATTAAGGGGGCAGTTCTAAACTATCTGAGAGGGCATCTGGGGCATTCTTGGATATTTGTGACTTTCTCTCTCAGCCTATGGGAGGGATGCCCCCCTGAGGCCCCTGTGCGGTGATGAAAAGCTCTGCTGCCATTGCTCCTTCACTGTTGATGTTCCAGGTAGGAGAACGAAAGTGGCATGTTGGAAGGCTGTTATGGGGAGACACTGGATCCTTGGGATCTAAAGTCCTCTTGTTCCCTCAGCATTCCCCTGACAAGCAAGGGAAACCTCACAAAATGGAGGAGAAAATAGATACTCTCCCACCTTCTGCCCTTGCCAGATGTGATTTTGTCTTTAGGTATGATCCATGGGACGTAACCGCCACATAAGTTGCAGGCTTACTATGCTGGGTGTTTAGGATTGTGTTTTAGCATACCATTCTGTACTGCAAAATTCAGTAAATGTCTGTGGAGGACTATTGTCATCCCTCCAAGCAGTGTGTCTCCATAGACAGTGGAGAGATACGTTTTCATTGTGAGCTCCTCGACTGAGGTATTGTCCACCAGACCAGTTTGTTGTTGTTGTTGTTGTTGTTGTTGTTATGAAGGGGTTACTATAGGGATGCTTTTATTTTTTGAATATATGGGCTTTGCTTAGAATCTTGCATATTAGATGTCTTAATCAGCCGTGACTCTGAAGGTCATACTCCTTTTTTTGAAACCACATGTTCCTCAACTTTGTATGTTTCCTCTAATATTGGTGGCTTGGGCACCTATATTTTCATTTAGCAATCTTTATATATATGACTGGTTCTGGAACATAGAGAGAATAATAGAAAATGATATTTGCAATTAAACTTGAGAACTTAATTTCACATAACAAAAATTTTGGTAGCCTCATGAGACTACACTAAGGAATTTCCTCTTTGGCCTGTTAAAAGTTATACAAAATAAAGCTATATAATTTGTTGCCTTATACTAAATTGATTTCTTTGGATATGTTTACTGTTAAAGAGGTGGTCTGTCTGGGTGTATATTTCATCATGAGAATAACTGCCAAGGTGCAAAAATCTCATAAGCTATAAAACCAAATCTAAGTTGGCTGTAATACTGAAAATGATACATTTTTTGCCAGTCTTGCGTTCTAACTGGATTAATTTGTTTACCTGAATGTTCAGTAACTGTACACTTACCTTGACAACAAGAACATATTAATTTTGCCTGATCTAGATCTGGCATTAAAGTTAATAGCATGTGGATCATTATTTACAACCCTGGTCATTTCTGTAAAGCTGATACTTCTATGATGTTTTGCAGATGTATGTGATTGGCTCCAGATGCAGATTGGATTTCTGAGTTGGTGAAAATACTTGCTACCAATGTTGATGACCTTAATGTTATATATATTAAACACAATAATCCCTGCTTTTACTAAAGATTTATTTGTTTCATTCAGTATAAAGTGAAAGCAAGTACAGCTAAACGCTTATTTGCAGTGCAAATGTTTAGATATCAAACCTGTTCTAAATTTTGTAGACTAAGGTGCAATTTATCCCCACTTACTTCCACTTACACACTAACACATATTTAACACCCCCCTGGGCATATCTAAATAATGGCCTGGCACATTGAGATCATTGGAAACTGTCTCATACCATGTCAGACCATGTCCATCTATCTCAGTTTAATCTTAACTTCTGGTCGTTGCCTAGTATTTCTGGCAGAGTACATTTCCATCACTCCTACCCGTCACTTGTTATCTGATTCTTTTAATTGGTGGTGCCAGGCATTGAATATGAGACCTTTTGAATACAAAGTATGTGCGCTACCATTGAACTATAGTTCTGTCTCCTGAGGTTTGCATTTACTAAGGCAACCAGAGCCCTAAGCCCAGTGCCATTCTCTTTGCATGCAAAAGGCTTGATGAACCTGAGATGGATCATGCATTAAGATTATAGCAGACAAATTTTGGGGGCGCAGGTACTATTTAGTCCTAAAATAACTTGAGATTCTCTAATAATTGAACAGACCAATTGCATCTAATTTGTTTACCTAATGTGATTTTAAAAATACCCGATAATGAAGATTATGCGGCTGCTTGAGTAGATTATGTAACTCCATGAAAGCTGATACTCACCATGAATTCCTATTCAGTTGCACTCAGGGTCTTATGGTTTATTGAGCCTTTGACATGCTGATTTTACCTTATAACTGTATTTATTGGGCAATTATTGATCCTCCACTAAAATAGTGATAGGGAACATTGTGCCCTGTTCTTATTTTGGATTTGATACAATATACTGTGAGATGCTGGGAATGCAGTTGCACGATATGGCAAAGATTTGTGGGAGTCTTGTTGAGTAATTCTGGATATTGTTAGCCAGGAAATTTTAGAGAACATTGTTGCTGCCATCACCATAGGACCTCTGTGTGTCACTTTAAGCTTTGATTCTGTTTTTCCTTCCTCTGCCATTCTCCTTCAGGATGTATTCTTTGCATTCTGGGATTTGGCAATATTAGTCTGTTGACAATTCACAGCTATCTCTTGAATCCCAGGCAGCTGCCCTGCTGAGTTTTCGTGCAAGCCTAGTTGAATCTGTCCTTAACCCATTGAGAGTGTTTGTCCTGGGCTTAGCTCAGGTGAAGTTCACATCAGGCATTCTCCGACATGCACTCCAATGCCATTCATGTTGGTACATGGCAAGTAGCACATAGACATATTGTGCTCAAAGTTATTCTCAGCACTGCACAGCCCAGCCTATCATGGTGATAGAGAATTTCACTGAGTTTTTTTTGAGGGAGTGGATGTTGATTTGACCAGCTGCCAGTTATTTATTTATTTATTTATGCAAGGGCAGGAAAAGTATACAGTCACTGGAGATATTTTCCTGTTACTTATCTGTAACAAACATGAATTTGTCTGGAACAAATAGGTAATAAATATAGCCAGGTCTGTATCAACACCTTTACCCCTTCTTTGCATTCTGTATGAATGGGAGAGCCATGAATAATCCCTAAGTAAAGGCAAAGAAGGCACCCTCTGAAACTGCTTAGGGGAAAAAGGGCAAGGCTTTAGATATAATTTTGTGGGCTTTGGGGTCTATTAGTTGGCTAAGGTCTAGCACAGGTGTGAGGAACCTGTGGCCTTTCAGGTGTTGCCGAACTACACTTCCTATACTCCCTAGCAATTGGCCTTGCTTGCTAGGGCAGAATGGAGTTGTACTTCAACATCTGGAGGGCCAAAGGTTCCCAGTCCTATCTTAGCCCAAATAGTAAGAACCTGCAGCACTTCTAAAATGTGTTCAGAATTTGTAAGCCTGCTGAGAAGGAACTTTCATTACTGTGGAGCAGCCATTCTAACTGTTCATTTGTCATACAGATTGTATACATCTTCAGTGCTTTTTTGGTTGTTCTTGAAACAAATGTATGGATACTAGTTAGGGTACAATTTCTTGTATGACGATCAAGTAGTTTTTAACTAAGCTATGAACTCTGGGTATAATTATACACAATCATAGTTTTTTGTCTGTCACCTCCCCCCAAAATGGATTGAGTGGTTTGAGTTGGTTACTGCTCAGAACTAAATTTATTACTATGCACTGATGGTTTGTGTCTTTTTCAACAATATTGAGTTGGTCTGCTGATTACCTGCCTATAATTTCCACCATGAACCTATACTTTCTTCTCTTTTGCTGACACCTTTCCGTGATATTCTCAATGGACCAGAGTACTGGTTTTTAGTCCACCTCTGCCTGCTATCTGTAAACTGAAAACTTTTCACAATACTTTAAACAGCAGGGAGATTGTGTATTAAACCTATATGCATATTTTCTTAATGTTTGATGGTAGCAACTCATTTTGGCTTTCAAGAGAGATTATTATGTTGCTCTACCTGCACCAAAAGATTTGTTTTATTATGAATATTGTTTTTGGTGCTTAGGGGAAATCAATTCCAATTCTGTCTGTGCATGTGTGTGAGCTTGGTTTTCTCATCCCTAAACTGTTCAAATATTTTGCTTAAATCAATTTGAGATTGTTAAATTTATTGAAGGTGAATACATGTGCACATACAGATATTTGGCTCTGGAAGTGGAGGGAAATCAATTTTTTAAAACTCCTATTTTAAGATCTTATAATCCTCATTTACTTTTCATTTTGCCAGTGATTCTTCTGATTAGTTAAGTTAGCCACTAAGGTTGTTTGTTTGCTTTTTTAAAAAACAGGTCAATAATGACAGATTTGTACTACCTCAGTCAAACAGATGGAGCAGGTGATTGGCGAGAAAAAGAAGCCAAAGATTTGACAGAGCTGGTACAGAGGAGAATAACTTACCTTCAGGTAAGAATTATGGAGAAAGTGTCCTTGAATAGAAAGAAATTAAAGTAGGATTTCCTGAAGGAACATTTAATTCACGCTAATATAGAGCAGTGTGAGAGTACATAAGGCACCAGAAAAATATATGTATTTATCAGGGTTAAAGCAACTTTAGTCATTAAAATAATGAAATTAGTTTATTTAATATGTGTTTGGACATTAAGTAAGAGAGCATTTGGTAAGTTTTATAGATCAAATTTATTTGCTGTTTGTGTTCAATTTCTGTTGAAGTACATTTCCAGTCACTTAGCTATGAGAAATTGCTATACCTTTCATCAATATACTTTCTGGTTTTATCATTTTTTACTAAATTAAAAAGAAGAAAATCTCTTTGGCTGTTCAGTATTTTGTCTAGATAACATTTTTTCTCAGACTTTGAGGGAAATTTGTAAGGTATGTTCTTTTGGACTGAATCTCATATGCAAATTCCATAAGTCCATGGCCCATCAGTCACTACCTTTATGGTTAAAAGGACATAGAGACCATAGTATCCAGGATGTTATGCTTGGTTGTCCCATGGCAAATACTTCCTGGTGACATCTTTGAAAATCATGGTACTACTGCAAGAGAGAAGGAAGTGCCCTTTCAAACATGACCTTAGAGACACTTCATGTAGTACTTTTTCTGACATCGAGATTAGTTCTAATCAGAAAAAGTATGTAGAATTATTTTAAGAAGAGGTATGTTTGTGTGTATGTATGTGTGCCTTGGTACACATATTGAGAAACAAATTAATGTAGAGGTGCAGAACCCTTGGCCTTCTAGAGGTTGTTGGACTCCCAACTCGCCATCAGCACCAGCCATCATAGCCAATGGCCAGGTATGATGGGAGTTGTACTCCAGTAACATCTGGAGGACCTTAGGTTTTTTCATGTTGAAGAACATTTTAAGGAAGGCTTTTATGTTCAAGACTAAAACAATGGGCAAGATGATCTCCTGAGGGAGCATGATTTTCCAAATGAGGCTGCTCTATACATGTGCATGGGACGCAGGTGACGCTGTGGGTTAAACCACAGAGCCTAGGGCTTGCCGATCAGAAGATTGGCGGTTCGAATCCCCACAACGGGGTGAGCTCCCGTTGCTCGGTCCCTGCTCCTGCCAACCTAACAGCACGAAAGCACCTCAAAGTGCAATTAGATAAATAGGTACCGCTCGGGGGGAAGGTAAACGGTGTTTCCGTGCGCTGCTCTGGTTCGCCAGAAGTGGCTTTGTCATGCTGGCCACATGATCTGGAAGCTGTACGCTGGCTCCCTCGGCCAATAAAGAGAGATGAGTGCCGCAACCCCAGAGTCGGCCACGACTGGAACTAATGGTCAAGGGATCCCTTTACCTTTACCTTTATACATGTGCATATTTAAATAATTCTGGAATGATATAGCTAAAGTGGCAAACTTATACCTGCTGACCTCAGAATAAGCCCCAGTGAACTCAATGGATCTTCTGAGTAGAACTATTGTAATTGCATTTTTAGGAAACATGCTTTAGGACTAAAGTGAGAGCAGCCACGGTCCAGAGGACTGAGAAGCTGGGGGTCCAGTGAGGTAGGCTGGGGTGTGGAGGTCTTTACACAGGACTTGTCGACATGAGAAACTGTCTGTAGTTAATGTTGAAGTCATAAAAAATCAGTAATGCTAAGAATTTGCCAAATAATTGTCCGCAAATCATTAGCAAATGTATGCTTTAATAGACATATCTGCTTTATATTAACATGTTGTACAATTGGCACCTCATTTTAAAATTTAAAGTAAACAATTGAAAAAAATTGAACTTTATTATATTCTTGGGAATATTTTGCATATTTCTTAAGGAAGCTTGTTGGAAGTTGTAGTATCATTTCAGTTTGCATCTTGATAGAAATGGTTACAAATCAGCAGTTAAGCTGTATAATATGCAAGCAATTTGAACTTGGTTTTGCCACGTTTGTGGTAATTTAAATCTTATCTCTAAAATTCTGCCTCATGATTCTAAACAAAGCAGTCAGTACTATGGAATTGTGACCATGTAAAAATTTGAAGTGCATTAGTTTTCAAAAGACACTAGACAACTCATGTAATACATTTTCCTTAAAAGTATTTAGATAAGTTAAAAGCCATTGAAAAATGCTACCATTCCAATTTTAATATGCATATAGAGCAGTGCTCTCTAGGGATGATTGCTTGAAAAAAAATGGAATTCTTACTGTGGAATTCTTGTTTCTGGATTGGGCTGAAGGACATTCCTCTGATAGGGGTGACATCTCCTGGTGGTGGTATCCTAGAAAGTCTACTGCCTCCTCTCCAGGGGGTGGGGGTCATTCCTGTGAACCACCCTGAGATCTATGAATGAAGGACAGTATACAAATTTAGTCAATAATAATCCCATTCACCAGAGCGATTCTTTCTATTGCCACTGCTGGTTGGGTCTGACTTGCTCTCTTCAGAGGCTTGTTTTCTTGACTTGTTTTTTTGGTTAAATATATTGCCAGCCTGAGCCGGCATAAAAGTTAATTACAACTTGATTTCATATTTTGCTAGGATTGTGACCATTCCATTTGCTCAATTTTACTTCAATATCAATTCATTATGGGTGGAATCTATTTGGTATTCTTGTGCTCATGGAAGGGCTTGGGCCAAAGCAATCAAACAATGCAAGTGAGGCATCAGGTAATGGAAGAAGAAAGGTTATTTTTGCCATTTCCTCCTACTGTCTCCAGTGCCCTTGACAATCAGCTCCAGAGAGTCGGGGAACCTTCCTGAACAATGTAGAAGATGGCATGGAATTCCCTCCTCTTCCCTTCCATTAGCAGATGCCACCACTGGTTCACTTATATTGTTTGTATGGCACGAGCAGTGTCAGATACAATTTAATAGTCTTCTATTTCTCTTCATTAAGCTGAGTTCCTGCAAAACTGAAGTATCATAATGTACGTTCTCTGCAGAATTTTGAATTTGTAGTTTCCAGTGCCTTAAACAAATTGTTATCAGGGTGTATTTGTTTCATTTATATGCAGTAAATAAAATTGAACCTATACATGTTAATCTTCATGTTGTATAAAGATCTGAAAAGTTCTTTCAGTAGCACTTGAGCAGAAAATTTTGATTAGAAAATATTAGAAAAATGTTCAAGTCTGCTTACTTGAACAACATTCATATAATCTAAAAGCTTTAATTGATTTTTTTAAAAAAAATTAGAATACATGTGAATACCTTAAAACACGTTGAAAACTAGATACAGTCTGAGCTGGATCGTGGGTTCTCTCAATCCTGCTGTGCCACTTCAGCAGCTGGCCAGAGCCTGCCCAGCTATCAGTCACCTGATGTTACTATGACAAAAGGCAACCCAGTTTTCCTTTGTAGCATAGCAAATTATGCAGCAAAAGAAAAGCCAAGGATTGAAGTAACCATGGGGAACTTGGTAGCGAAGCTGATCCCAACAGGCTTTCTCTCATTGCTGATCAGCTCATCAGCACTGACAGCAAGCCTGCCTTGCAAATGCACAGTTTGGAGTGTTTTTAATGCTCCTGATTGTGCACTGGCAGCTGTGTCTTCACCTGTGCCCCCCGCCCCACGTCATATCACATCTGATGTTAGGTGTGGGACAGGTAGACATGCTTTGTGGGAAACAGCCTTGTGAACAAAGTTGGCATCTTTGCCAGGCTTAATTAGGTCTGTAGGCCAGAGCTTTCCTGTTGCTGTTGTAATACATGATCATTCAAAAACATGCATTTCTCTTAAAATGTTTAAAGGGGGAGAAAGCATTCTGTATAAACTTAGCATTTCAGTGAGTAGTGTTAGATATCTGATATCTAAAAGATATCGAAAATAGATAGATATCTAAAAGAAGTTAACCTGAAAAAGAAGTTAACTTTGAAGTGCTGCAGTTGGTATTTATTTTATTATAGAATAATCATATCCCATTTATTCACCACTCAGGGCAGCTAGCAACATTTAAAATCAGTAAGAAATAGAATATATTTTTTTAGAAATAATAAATAATAAAAAAGTTGAATCCAGCATCGCACAAATGGAGATCTGCTTGGATAATGGGACTTCTTCCTCTCCTCTCCCCCTACAGCACCACGTGCTTCCCCAGAATTGCTGTGGAGGGTCCCCCACCTTCTAAAACATGTGGGAGGCTGCAGGGAGGAGGACAGGAAGTGGATGTCCTATTGTCAAAGTGGAACTCCGTTTGGATGCAAACCATAGACAAGCAGCAGCAGCTAAAACATAGCTATTGAATACATGCTAATTACTGTCAGAGCCCGTAGTGTTGATGACCAACACCAACCTCATACTGATCTACAAGACCACCTACAGGGTAACATCAAGGTCAGTAGTGAACACTATTTCCTGGGATATGACTTTTGGACATAGCTCAACATCTGGTGGTCCAGATCTAGATCTGGCCTTGATTTGCTTTGGAGCGATCTAGTAATCCAGATATTGTACAGTGGTACCTTGGGTTACATAGGCTTCAGGTTACATACGCTTCAGGTTACAGGTTACATACGCTTCAGGTTACAGACTCTGCTAACCCAGAAATAGTACCTCGGGTTAAGAACTTTGCTTCAAGATCAGAACAGAAATCATAGTGTGGCAGCAGTGGGAGGCCCCATTAGCTAAAGTGGTGCTTCAGGTTAAGAACAGTTTCAGGTTAAGAACGGACCTCCAGAACGAATTAAGTACTTAACCCGAGGTACCACTGTAGTCCCATTCACTTGCGTTGGGAAATCAAACCAGACACAGCTATTAGGTTTTTACACATGAGTGCATCAAATTAGAAGGAAAGATAGCCCCCAAAAGAGTAGATTAACCCTGCTAAATTTCAGATAGGTCCAGGAGATTTTATGCTATGGGATTTATTTTTCAATAAAGAAAGTATTTTAAAAATACTGTACTATATTGGTGTATATATTTCACTGGTATGTGCTTGTACACTGATCTGGTATGTGCAAAGAATCATGAAATGTCTGGGGAAGGTTATTAACATGTTTCTTTGAGTCATGAAAATTGTGTTTGATTGTGTGGCTATGCATTTAAAACTTTTAATTTTCTAAAACTGGCACTTTGCCAATAGTACCCAAAGTAATATGGAACAAAATAAATAGAAACAATACAGTATTGTTAAACAACCTCACTAAAACCTAACACAAACAATTAGATAATGCAAAGCACACAGCAAAAGGAATCCCATCTCTTCTCTACCTGAGATGCAACCTTCTTGTATGCAAAGTATGCACCATGCCATGTGAAGCATGGCTCCCTAAAATGAGTCATGTTGGTAATAATCCAACTCGGTTCATTTTTGTAGGAAGTGAAAAACATGTCTCTGACCTGGTACAAATTTCCATGGAGGTGGGTATAATGTGCAATAGAAAGTGGGATTGCCTAGACACAGTACAGTGGTACCTCCAGTTATGAGCTTAATTTGTTCTGGAGGTCCGTTCTTTTTTTTAAAAAAAAAATATTAACCAATCAAATCACATTAAATCCAAATTACACAGCCAAATTTTAAAATTTTTGTTGGGGGTACCCATGCTTCGAGCTCAGAAAGGGATCCAAACATCTCTCTTGCTGCTGCTTTAATGTTCACAATTTCTGTCCAAATAGTATTCACAGTTCTAATCAATCTTCTCTATTATTTTCCTCATCTTCTTGTTGTTGTTGTCATATATTCCTTTCTTTGTGACCTCTGGTAGTCTCCACAAGCGGGTTGAAAACAAACGTTGTTATATCCTGTGTGGATTTTCTGTTCTTCCAAGAGCCATATTCAGACAGACAAACACCATTTCCGCACTTCCGTACAAAACATTCTTAAAGTTTGTCCATTAATCTTCACAGGCCAGTCAGTCTCTCTTAGGGGGTTCTGCCAGATCAAACTCACAGTCCGATATAATAACAAACCTTGGTCTCCTCCCCCTCGATTCCTGTAGCCAGGCCTGCCCCAACAAGTCTCTTTTTATAACTGCATCACAAAGATCTTTTATTCCTTTCCAAATATTCCACAAGCCATGTCTTTGAGTAGTAATTTATTTCCACACAGTTCTTAATCATCCTGCTTGTAATCAGTAATTGCAACGATTCTTCTTGGGGGGGATTGTTAGGTACTCACATAAGATAAAAAAAGAAAAGTCGTCTCCCCTTTCAGTCCCGTTCCGACATACCAACATCTTTGATATATATTCTTTTTGATATATTGTTGAATCCAGCCCATTGCTCGACTTTACTGAGGTCACTTCAATTAGCAGTCTTAACTCGCTAATTAGCTTCTCGCTAATTGTTTATTTTGAGCTCCTGCAACCAGGCACGTGATCAGAGACAGCGTCAGGGAGAGCTGTCCCATGCGAGGGCTGTGCGCCTAGTGCCCTCACCCCCTTCTTTCGAATCCGGGGGTGATTTGTGGCAACCGCAGGCGAGGCAGTGTTCCCCATTCCCTTGGGGCAACAAGGGAGGCTGCATACTCCCATATCAGCTTCTTAATTACCTCACGTGAGATGGAGAGATGGTATTGTCGGCCATCTTCCAATGTGCCCCTAGCGGCCCCCCGTTCTGGAGGTCCGTTCTTATCCTGAAACCGTTTTTAACATGAGGCGCACTTTCGCTAATGGGGTCTTCCACTGCACGTGTGCCTCCGGCATGCGACTTCCGCTTGCACCCCGGGGCAAAATTTGCTACCAGGAGACCTACTTCCGGTTTAGCAGAGCTGGTTACCCAAAGCGTTTGCAAGGAGGACGGTACGTAACACGAGGTTCCACTGTACCTTGTGTCTTAGAGGAGAACAGACTGTAGACAAGAGGATAGGTGGTGCAGGAAAGGCAGATAAATGTTAAATGAACAGCTAGATTTTAAAGTGTCACCCAGGAAGAACTGGAAAGGACAAAAAGTCCATGACTACAGCCAAATCAACCAGACTTCCTTTTCTTAATTGCTGCCTATATTTGTTTTGATTTTAACTTGATTTATTTAATACCCCATTTGTATTGCCTTCCCCAGAAAACTGTTATTCAATTTTATTCTCATAGCAGTGTTTTAGACCAGGTTAGGCTGAAAGATGGTAACTTGCTCAAGGTCAAGCATTGAGCCTTATATTTGCATGGTAATTCTAACCCATTCACAAATGGTGGATTTTGGCAATTGCAAGGGGGAGACCTTCAAAATTTTAGGGAGCACATAACTCATGGCAAGAGTGGTACTTCCCTCTCATTTTTGCTGCTGGCCACTTAACTCTCTGCTCCCCGATGCTATCAAATGATGCAGTTTCCAAGCATTCTGGGTAAAATATTGGCACCAGTGGCTGCTTAGAAGATCTCTGTTTCCATAAATAACAACACTAAAATAATGGGGGAAGGGAGAGATCACAAAATGACCTCAGTTCAGGAGTTTTGCTTTCTCAAATTTAAGTCAAAAGTTCTTTTCAGAGAACTTTGATCTCAGCACTGTTGGATTGGGATTTTGAGCTTGGGTCTCCTTGATCCAACTCCAGCTTTGATTAAACCAATTCTCACTTCATATTGTACCACAAACTCAAGTAATCCCCTCCATTATACATCAGATCCTTAACGTCCTTTTTGAAAACTGATGTGCCTGTGTGTGTGTGTGTGCGCGCGCACCTGCATTTGTGCATGTGTGTGTGAGAATGTTAGTATGTGCATGTATGTTTTACTACTCTCCTGGACCTTCCATTGTAATGGTCTCCAGAGAGGGTAGCATCCAGGTCTGTATCTGCTGAACAGATTCTTGAGACTCCTTAAGGACCAACAAATTTCAAGCTTATGCCACAATAAATGTGTTAGTCT
Source organism: Podarcis cretensis (assembly GCF_951804945.1). Lineage (NCBI taxonomy): Eukaryota > Metazoa > Chordata > Lepidosauria > Squamata > Lacertidae > Podarcis > Podarcis cretensis. Next base: position 50,873,818 of record NC_137170.1, on the reverse strand, counting down.
TTAAGCCACAAAGCTCTTTGTTCTCCTGGACTTGTCTTTTTATTCATACATCTGTTTCTTTGTCCTTGATATACAAAAATTAACATACAAACAATTAACATTTGTTTAGTGTTAACAATACAGGCAGAATTGCAGTAGGATGGGTGGGTGGTTATGCATGTTTACTGAAGCAAGCTAAGAAATTTGGAAAGTAGCCATCTGCAATAGGGAACATTCCACTTTCAAAGCAGTACTGGTGGCATGTGAGCATTGAGACCAAAAGTTATAATTCTGATGAATTCAGAAATAAAACAGTAATTTAAAATCATAAAATCACTTTATTTTATATTAGCTTAGTGAAGAATGTGCATAAAATTTTGACGGAGCAGAAGTCTATTCCTGTATCTGCATATGAATTATGATAATTGCTATATAATTTATGATAGTTCTCATTTGCTCTGAAAAAATTATTTCTTTTGTGTCTATAATGTCTTCATGTCTACTTTCTCATTTGTAGAACCCTAAGGATTGTAGCAAAGCCAAGAAACTAGTTTGTAATATCAACAAAGGCTGTGGTTATGGTTGCCAACTTCATCATGTAGTCTACTGCTTCATGATTGCATATGGTACTCAAAGGACGCTAATTTTGGAGTCTCAGAACTGGCGATATGCTACCGGAGGCTGGGAGACTGTTTTTAGGCCAGTGAGTGAGACATGCACAGACAGATCAGGAAGTACTACTGGCCACTGGTCAGGTAAGTCCCATTTCATTACAGCTATTTTTCTTTCTTGCATAAGGGGCATGTTAAGAGAAATCTGATAACATTTCAGTCCCAATTACCATTCTGGACCCAGTCTGCCTTTCCATTGTAGAGGAAAGATAATTTATGTTAGGAAATAAAGAAAAGCAATGGAAAGAAGAAAAATGAATATTATCAAGTGGTTCAAGAATTTCCTCAGATCGCCCCATGCTTAATTGGCTGTTCTGATGTTTTTATCAATTGCTCAGACACAGAAAGTTGTATTCAACAGTGTGTGAATGGACTTCTCTGCCTGCGAAACAAATCATTTCTTCTTCTCCCCACACCCCCCAAATCTGTTTCAGAGGTTTGGGAAGCCCCTTCAGTCAGATTTGGAGGGCACAGAGGAGGAGAGGAAGGGGGATGTTCCATTGAACAAGCAAAAGTCTGCTTATTTAGCATTTGACCTTCTACTCTGGGTAGTATCATTCTTCTCGTAGCAATTCAGATAATCTACTGGTCAAAAGAGTAGAGAATGGAGAGTTTTGTTTAATGATCTAAGGTACTTTTCATGAAGCTAAGCCTTGTGATATAAGACTGAAGTCCAATGCTCTAACTCTGGTTCATCAGATGAACTTGGGAAGCTCACAGATGAGCATACAAGAGATATCCCTTGTTTTGGTCACATCATTAGAAAAGATGATGTGTACCGTCAGTGAATGTTATGTCGTCTGGGTTTTTTTTTAAAAAAAAAAAAAAAAAACTTTGGCTGGTAGCCAGTCATGTTATCAACAGTATCTAGGCTAGCCTTCAACCCTTATTCTCTTTCTAATTGAATAGCTATATTAGGCATGTTGGCTGGAATCCAAAAGGCAATGGCGAGAGCCTTTCTGTATTCATTTTTATCAAAACAAGGGTCACTTATTGCACCAAAGAAATACATTGCTGAGAGTTGTTTATATATAAACAGTTTAAGAGAGATGGGTAGGAATCTCAGCCTAGAATGGCATAGCAAATATTTTAAAGCATATTAGATATACCAGGCGTAAGCATCTTGGTTGTCTGATCTTTGTTTGGATCTGATTTTATTGTGCTTCCTCTATACTTTATAGTTTTACTTCTGCAGAGATTGATCTTGTTGATAAAAAGCTGTGATGAAATTTCTCCTCTTGGCATGTTGTTCAAAAAGTAGCTCTGGGTTATCATCTGAACTACCAGGTGTTTGGTTGAAAATCAGTTACACTGAATACTTTATCTGGCGTATATAAGAGTTCCAGTTTGACCTATGTTTTAGTTAGATGACTTGTAGCTTTTTGTTTCTCCTTAACAAATGTTCCAGTCCTAGAATCCTGGCTTCTTCCTTCTTTCTTATTTAGGGCCACACTTCAAAGTGATATTAGCCACATAGCTCCATCCATAACTGAAGCGAGTCTTTTTGTTCTTGTTTTGACCAATAGCCAGTGTGGAGGCTTAAATCAGATTGCGATCCTGGTAGAGAAAATAGGGGCTCTAACTCCCCCCCCTCACAAATACATACTGCAGCCTGATCTAGATCAAGGTCACCACACCTGAAATTTGCATTGCCCCAAAGGGGTGGTTTTTTGTTATACAAACTGCGGGTGCAGGGACCCTGATCTGTATCAGCCCACAGTGGGGAGGGCAAAAGGGTTAAAGCCACATTCTTTGCACATTATGGTCCTGGTCTGGTTCAGGTCTCATGCTATTTGCTCCCAAACTCTTTGCATTTAATTTTTAATTTATTAAATTTCTATATCACCCTTCATCTGAAGGTCATAGGGTGGTTTACAATATAAAAATACAAAAATATATAGCATAATTTTTGGATTGGATAGCCATCTGTCATGAATGCTTTAGCTGAGATTCCTGCATTGCAGGGGGTTGGACTAGATGACCTTTGGATCCCTTCCAACTCTAAGATTCGAGGATTCTATAAATAACAAACAAAAACAATACCCTCAGTTTAAAAGACCATTGATTTGTTTTAGAGCAGATATGCACGACTAAGGGGTCATCCAAACTTACCTTTGTTCTGCACTTTCTAGTCATAGGTCTTCACTTTCCAGGTCGGTGACGGAATGGTTTGCTTGTTTTTGTCCCAGCGCTTTTATTACTGAATTGTTACAAACAGCAATCTGAGGGGAAAGCCCATTGCTGTTTGCTCCAATTCAGTGGTAAAATGTGGGGTTTTCTGGGGAAAGTGCTGGGACAAAAAATAATAATAAAAAAAATCAGACAGACTTGGAAAGCCCAAACTTTTTGCCTAGACACACGGCACAAAAAGAAGTGTGGATTGCATGTAATTTGGCCCAAAGTTGCAGGAAGTCTTTCAGAAACACCTTTTTACACTACTTGAGTACTTGATAATTAACTACTTACTTTGAGCCAGTTACTGGTTTGTTTTGAGAAGTTCAATATGAGTCAAGGAATCTGCAATACTTTAGAGTTGGATTTAGCTGCTTCTCTGAAACAACGCTCTCTGAACCGGTTTCCAGGTTCGGTTTCAGGTTCGATTCGACTCTCTGAATTAGACTGCAGGATCCTCCAACTGCGAAACATCAGTACATGTAAGGTTATAAACATGTCTGTGTGTGTGTGTGTGTGTGTGTGTGTGAGAGAGAGAGAGAGAGAGAGAGAGAGAGAGAGAGAGACATTTTAAAGATGATTTGGAGTGAGTGAACAACATGCAACTTGTACTGAATTCATAATTTCAGACTGATAACATTTCCCTCTTGTTTGTGATTTGCTTGTTAGCGATTTGGGTTAGTGCCAGTTGGAAAGAGGCTTCTGTTCTCACCAGGGCTAATGGGGAGCAAATGGTGGCTTGAGCTTGTGTTGGCAGCTGACAAATGATCACATGTAAAATTATGCATTAGCATACTTATGGAGTTCTTGGCCTCTCAATCCCATGAGAACAAGTAATCTTTCACTGAGGGCAGCCAGTGGTATACTCAGGTTTGCTTCATCTGTGCAATTATAGTGAATCCGTTCATTGTCCATTCATCTGTTGATTGAAGTTCCAGGACTATAAAGTTCCAGGGCACATGCAAAGTGTCATCTGCAGAGAGTGCCTTATTGTCATAGTGAGTCTTACTCTCTTATTTTGGGCTGAATGAACTGCTGCACAATTCAAACAAGAACACAAATAGAAAGCAGTTCTTTACTAGACTGCTCCCCTAACCACACAGGTGATTAAATTATATGGCAGGGTTTGTAACAGTCTTAAGATGGAATGTGGGAATTGCTAAAAGGACTTGTTTTGCTGTCCTTGGTACAAAAAGGCACCAAAAACATCAGGGGCAGAGAAGCTTAGGTGTTCTCCCTCTGAAAAGAGTAGAACCTAGCAGTTAGTTCAGTTTTGTATTCTTCAATCCCTGTGATGCAACCTGAGCAACATTTTATTTTTTGCACCAAAAATGACCTAACAGTAAAATAACCTTATAAGGACCCATAGTTGAAGATCTTCCTTTGCACAGCTAAGAAAGTCTAGCATGAATTAATGGTGACAGGAAGATGCCCCAGTTATGTTGAGTACTTATGTTTGGAGTTCTGAAGCAGGGTAGCTTGAAACGTTATAGTTTGAGAAGTGTTTTCAGTGTGCCCAGGTTTCTCTGTGTTCTGAGGCAAGACTTTTGTGGGAAATGCCAAAGCTTCCATCACCAGAGCTTACCCTATTTGAATCTGGAAAGTATACCCAACTTGAATCTTGTGCTGTGTGCACTGTCATTTCAAGCTTCCTGTCTGGATTTTATAGACAGGTGTTGATGTGATTGAGTTTAGGTGTAAGGTTAGGGTCACCCCCAATCTCTTACTCTACAATGTGCCCGGTAGTGCAGGGGGCATTTTTAAAGTGTGTTTTTCTTCTCCATTGAATTGAGTGGGAGATATTTTCCTCCCGTCAGCCCGTTATGGTCAATCCTGGCTTAAAAGATCACCCCATGATGCAGATCAGATGGGGAAGACCTGCTAGGTTGCCATTTGGGAAGTTTTATGGCCTGTTAGTCCATGTCTGGGCCTCCGGACAAAACTTTTCCCATGGTCCGTTGCCGAGTGCATTGTACCACTCACGGTACAGCAGGAATGTAAGGTATGGAAGTGGACCTGAGTGAAGACAGGCTCCCCCAGGTCTTCCTCCAAACCCATTCCCCCTAGACTGGCCATGATTGGCCGATTTGAATTTAAGTTTTGGTGGGACTTCCCAGAGCACCCTGCAACTGGCCAAGATTGTTAACAGTGCCGGCAGCCGCATGGGTCAGGACAGCTGGCTCCCCTGAGTCTGCACCAGTCTTCAATGACTGCCATTGATGATATGGTAAGTGGTCCTTCTAATAAGTATGCAAAGGGACAAAAATTAAGAACTCCTTTAAAATTTGTTTTAGTATTTATATTCCTTATGCAGTGCTCTTTCATTGTGTTAACTTGCAGTCAATGACATTAAACAGCAGTTACTAAATTGTTTGTTCCTATCAAGCAGAGTGTAGTGCATTTATCTTCATACTAATGAACTGAACTGTCCCTGTTGGAAAATTTTAATTAATTTTGATTAGTAATTATTTAAATATGTTCAAAGCCTGGAATGGATGAAACAATTTATATAGTTACCTAGTGTGAAAATAATTAAGCGGTTTATCTGTGTATTAAGAGGATTTTTATTTTTAAGTGCCATTGTTGATGTCTTTTCTATTTATGTACACTAGTCATTTGTGTGTATTCCAGTGGCTAATTAAGTCACTTCTAGTATTAAGGGAAATAGCATGAATTCTAATAGGGTATTTGACTGTAATCCTTCAGCATTTAATGAGGTAGCACCCCCCCCACCCCACTTTGTAGTCTTCTGGCAAAGAATCTTGGGATTTTTCCTATGAAGTTCAAGCTGGGTATTTCTAGAGAGTTGAGAAGACAACAGTTATGGTTAGATCTGCTGATCAACTTTAAGTGATAAAACAGCCAGAAAGACAAGTATATTTATATGGGAGTCCATCAACATTTCTAAAGTAAAACATTTCACCTGCCATTCCCAGTGGGGTTCAGGTGTGGACAGAGGGTTGACCAGCCTGGATGGAGGCAAGACATCCTCTGCATCAGCATGCTGAAACAAACCATGCCCAAACCAAGGTTGGGGCAGAGTCAGCAAAGTTATGCAAACATGTACAGTCCTCTTTGGATTTTCATCACTTCTCTTGGGTCATCATCATCATCATCATAACCAATTAGTTATAGTTGGCAAGTTTTTTTCACTTCCTCTGTACTACACAGGGTGGAATGTTGCAACTAGTGCAGAAGTGCCTTCTTAAACAGTTGGCAAGTTGGTTGGGTTACAAACTTTGCCCTGGGATGCAAACAGAAGTTGCACAGCAGCAGCAGGAGGCCCCATTAGCAAAAGCGCACCTAAGGTTAAGAATGGTTTCAGGTTAAGAATGGACCTCTGGAACGAATTAAGTTCATAACCCGAGGTACCACTGTACTCTGTGCAGACTCCACTGCTATTCTCCACTGGATATTCACCAATATTTATAGTTTGAAGGATAAAATTACTGAATTTGAGCTTCAAAAAGAAGGAAATCTATCTAGATTCATCACTATAATGAGAGTCAACCACATTTCGACCCCAAAAATGCACTTGGGAAGTATGCTGCAGTATAAGGACCTATGAGCTGGTGGCGAAACTATTAGACAGGGTTGGCTCTGAAGATCCCTCTTCACTCTAAATGGAAACAAGCTCTTCTTACCAATCAAGTATCAGTCCACAACCACCACCACTGCCACACATGTCCCAAGTTCTGAGGATTTTCTCCCACTGTGTGTAGGCTATTAAATGTCATGAAATGTGCCCCTGAGCAAGAAAACCTTTATGTGCACATAAGGACAGGTGCCAAAGTGGTATGTGCTTTGTACACAAATTGTAATTGCATCTACTGGGCAGTTCTAAATTTTCCTGGCTTCCTGTAGTGCTCTGCCAGCCCAGGTGTTAATGTTAGGTTAGTTTGATTTGGAAGTTTAAAGACTGTGGCTTAATGTCAGTTTACTAATCAGGATCTCAAACCAAATTTGGATTTAATGGCAAGCTGAAGTTTAATTAAACCAGAATAATTATAAGAGGAAGAGAGGGGCATCTCACTTGTTCCCAACTCCCAACATCCACTGACTAATGGTTAGGTTGGCTGAGGTTGATAGAAGATGTGGTCCCACAATGTATGGAGGGCCACAGTTTCACCAGCCTTACTTAAACATGGTTTAGTGTGATGGACAAACAAGATCAGTTACCTGGATAACTTCATTCTGGAATTCATTTATGTGATATCAGATGCTACTTAGCCCCCACTCCACAGAAGTTTAAAAAATGTGAGGAATTTCACATTTAACACTTTTCAAAGTGAGAGAACATTGTGGATTCCTTGTTGTCCATAGTGTATGTAAATACACCTTTGCTATCCCACTGTAGCTTCTGGTTATGTCTGCATTTAGGAAAACTAGATTTGTCCTTCCTGGAGGAAGATGAACACTGGTTCTAAAAATGTGTGTGTGTGGCTGCTGCAGCAGCTGTCTATCTGCCATTCTGCATGGCATCACTTGTGCCAAGCAGTACATCGCTATTCTCCCCCATCACCCTATAACCATATACCTAGAACCATTTTGCAGTTTTTGAATAAGGTCAGTAAGTTCATACATGCCACTCAGCTGCCCTTCTTTTTTCAATAACACTGTCTCCCCAAGCCATTTTGCACTGACAAGGTGTTGCACTGGAGCTAGGGTTTTATGTATTTTATTTTTAGAGCAAGCAAGTACATCTAATGTATTTCAGAATTAATGAATTTTACCCCTTTGGTCTGCTTATGGGCTGTAGATTGAGGTCTAGCCCATGCCTTAGCAGTGTTGTTCCCATGTTTTCTCGCATCTTGTCTTGGAGTTGATAGGGCTGGGAAGGAATTTCACTTTGCATTCACACAGCTTGGTGCTGTAGCATTTTTGCCTGTCCAATAGCAGTGTCTTTCTTGGTTATTTGGTTATGTTGTCCTATTATTTTGCAAGCATTATACTCCAAGTTTATTATAATTATTTTATTATTAAGGTACTACCTTATGAGATATTGGGTGTCAGTTCAAGAGCCATCTCAGAGGGGACTAGCATGCCTACCACATCCATGTTTTTAGTGATGGCATATGCCCTATTGCAGACCTGGACTCGCCTTCCACCCATTTATGTTTTTCCCAGCAAGCGAATTGGTGATTTTGTCAGTAAGCAGCTTGGCTGTCAGCGATCCTTGCCCTATGCCATGTCAAACTTTGTTGTAACCAATAAAGTAGCTGTTTTAACCCATTTTCTGTCTTGATATAATTCTTTCTCTTCCATTCCACCCTGCTTCATGTTGTGGAGCAATTATTTGCAAATACTTTTTGAGTTTTCAGTATCTATCTTAATTATTTTCAACAGTAGGCATGGTGAGAAATATACTAAAGTTAAATTGTTTCTTCCAGAACATCCAATTGGGAATGTGTCTCATTAGACCAGTCCATCTCTGTATTAAATCAATTATTTTGATATTTACAAAGTATGATAAATTATTTCTAGCATCTTCTGTTTAAGATTTAATTTTCCTTTTCATCTTAATGTGGTATAATGAATATGTGTTATTTCTGAAAGGCCAGTGTTTTTTTTCATTTTCATTTTTCATTATATGCCCAAGAATAAATGATTCTGGGAGTATGCTATTTTTCAGGTAATCATTTACAGTGTCTGCTAAGTGAAGAAATCTCAGTAATAGTTATCAGGCAGTAAATCACCCCTTCAAATGAGTACTTTTATATTGGCATTTTTTAAGATGTGGTAATTTATGTGTTTCCTTTGTGTAATAGTCAGTTATTATTTTGATGCTAGTAGAAGTTTCACATGCAGCTCTTGGGGGCTCCTACAATATACTTATTGTACTTAATCTCCATATAGAGTAACAGTGAAGCAGCTCAGGCCTTCAACATCCATAAGGATGTTGGACAGATCAGTTGAAAACAGCCTTTCAAATGGATTTCCTTCTGTCCGTCCCCCCGTCCCCCCAGTTGATCCCCATCACGGTATGGATTCTTCTTAGGGGTGCTTTTAACCATAGTTGTCTACAACAAAAATATTTTTTTAAAAAAATATGCACACATTATGTGTATGCATATTGATTTGCCATGTACATTTAGATGTTCACTGATGCATAATTGCCACTGTCCCAATGGGTGCCTCATTGTTTTTCTTTTTTTTTCTGAAGTATTTAATTGTGTAAATTGTTTGTTCCTAGACACCACCTATATGCACTAAGGCCGAAATCCTAACCATGTCTAATCAGAACTCAGTTGGACTTGTTTCTTTGGGGTTAGAATTGCAGCCTTAATCTGCTTCCTACAATGAATTTGAAAAACCAGTGGGATGCATTGTTCATTATTGTTTTCACCCTTTTTGTTACCTGTAGACTTTATCTGTGTTCCTCATTTAAAAGTCCAAGCCTCTTTGTCAAAATGAGTGGAACCACCAAGATTTGACTGCTCGTTTTGAACAAGCACCTGCCCTTTAAACATTTGTTTTATTTTATTTCATTTCATTTAATAGCATCCAAACCAACGAAACACATAATTCATTGTTGTTCTTTTTCACATGGCAAGAATACATTGGCACTAAAAAGGTTTTAAAGCTGCCAAACAGGAATTAGCTTGAGCATTATGCTTCTGCATACCCATACAGTGGTACCTTGGTTCTCAAACTTAATCCGTTATGGAAGTCCATTCCAAAACCAAAGCATTCCAAAACCAAGGTGCACTTTCCCATAGAAAGTGATGCAAAATGGATTAATCCATTCCTGACTTTAAAAAACAACCCTAAAACAGCAATTTAACATTAATTTTACTATCTAACAAGACCATTGATCCATAAAATGAAAGCAGTAGACAGTGTGCTGCAGTCACACAATCAATCCATCAGTAGCTGAACTGGGTTCCACACAGTCACAAAAACAAGAGCCGCAAAAACAAAAGTGCAAATAAATAGCAAAAACAGACCTCAGCGTAACACTCAAAATGGAAGTGTGACACTCAAATTGGAAGTGTAACACGCAAAAATGGAGTGTGTTCGGCTTCTGAAAAAAGTTTGCAAACCGGAAAACTTATTTCCAGGTTTGCAGTGTTTGGGTTCCAAGTTGTTTGAGTACCAAGGTGTTTGAAAACCAAGGTACCACTGTATATGACTATTTTCTGTATAAAATACAAATTTATGAAATAAGATGTTGCAGCAAATAGAACTTGTATGTCTAAGAGAGACTGCAACTCCACTTATCTAGTAGTAAGTCCCATTGAACTGAATGGTACTTCCTTCTCAATATACTTGGATAGAATTGCAGCCATAGGTGGCTTTGTGATGTGTCATTAGCCAGTTCATTAACTTTGCCTCCTTTATAGCAAAATCCATTATTATTCTGGCACCTTTGCCATAAGAATAACTGATTTTGCTACAAAGGAGGTTTACTCCCTCTGGAAAGTCACTAACTTTGAAAGATAACACACAGGGAAAGTAGTTGATTTGTAAATATATTTTGACTGCCGAGAGTTGCGTGTTTCCTGTGTGCTATGATATATATGAAAAAAATATGTATATTTCTACACCAGAGGATGACAAAACAGAAGAAAGACTTGTGCAAAATAAACCAATTGCCATGGAATGGAAAATACCAGATCAAAGTGTGAATGAACGTTGGAATGGATTGAGGCATGTTCATACATCTCTGCTTGTACACCAAACTTAGCTTTATTGCTGAAAATACTTGTTGCTGAAAATATGGCATGATGTCCCCAGCTCTGCCAAGTGTCCTCTGCTGCTGGTATGTCTTGTGTTTTTGTCCTCAAGACGCTTGCACACCCATGAAGTTCTCATACTGTGAGAAACTGAATCAATATGTTTGGCTGCCTCGACGTTAAGTCGCTAAATAGCACTTAAGTCAATTATTTCCGTACTTGAGACCAAAGTCCAAAGAGACAGATGAAGACGCAGGAGTGCTCTGACTTTACAGTGGTGCCTCGCAAGACGAAAAGAATCCGTTCCGCGAGTCTCTTCGTCTAGCGGTTTTTTCGTCTTGCGAAGCAAGCCCATTGACGGCTTAGCGCTATTAGCGGTTTAGCAGCTTTTAGCGGCTTATCGGCTTAGCGGATAAGCGGCTTAGGGGCTTAGAAAAAGGGGGGGGGGACAGAAAAAACCCCCGCAGGAACTCGCAGGACATTTTCGTCTTGCAAAGCAAGCCCATAGGAAATTTGTTTTGCGAAGCACCTCCAAAACGGAAAACTCTTTCATCTAGCGAGTTTTCCGTCTTGCGAGGCATTCGTCTTGCAGGGCACCACTGTACAGTGATTCAGAAACTCTTTGGAGGATTGCAGTGTGTAGCAGTTATCCCACTGTATGCAAAATGTGGAAGGTTTTTGTTTTGATTACATCAAAAGAAGGCTTGAGAGGAAACCTTAACTGTGTAGCTATAGCCTTAATCCATGGGGTGGGTGGTTTTTTTGGGTTTTTTTTTTGCAGAATAAGCAAATTTATCTTACATTCAGAGAGTGGCAACATTTTGATTTTTGAATTACCAGTTTTATTTTACTTTAAGAGAACCTTCCTGGGAAATCAGTTGTTGAGACCAGAGTTAAATAACCATCTACTGAAATAACTGATCTTTTAGAATTAGATTTTTTTACACACACACACACACACACACACACACACACACACAGTGTATAATCAATCAAATGAAGTGTTAATGCATTGAATTTTGTTGTTAGGGAATGTTCAGTTCATTCTTTACAATTTCTTCTTGCTCACTACTATTAGCATTACTTCTCTCATGTAATTATTTCCATTCTTCTTTTCGTGTTAGAATTCCAAATCTAATTATTCTTTATTAAATTTAATTTTGTGTGTGTGTCTACACACACACACACACACACACTGCATCATTCTGTCTCACTTATAAATTAGGTCCTTTCTTCACAAATCTCTAATAGAGGTGCTTTCACATGCTTTTCAACTAAATTGATTAAATTTTTCTTTAATCAATATTTTGTTGATATTACAGCAGCAGCTAGCGAAGACAGACTTCTAATTTTGCAGAAATTGTCATTGGATCTTTTCCTGTTGTTTTAAACTACCAACTGTACATGTGTTGGAATCGGATCCACCATCAAAATGTCTATAAAGTGTGTGTTGGGGTGTGTGTGTGTTCAAAACAGGGTAAGCTGGAGAAATTCCAAACCTTCCCCTGCCTGTGCTTTGTCTCCACTTACCTCTCGCTTCTCTTTTGTGGACCCAAAGTAACTCTTGCAGAGAATAAAACTGCTGGCGGTATGTTTTAGGGGGATAAAGCTTTGACACATAATAGAATTATAAAATTGTAGAGTTGGAAAAGATCCAAAGAGTCATCTAGTTCTTGCAGTGCAGAAATCCCAACTAAAGCTTCCATGACAGATGGATGTCCAGCCTCTGCTTAAAAACCTCCAATGAAGGACAGTCCAATGAAGGAGGGAGTTTGTTTTGCTGTTGAACAGCTCTTACCATCAGAATCCCTCCCCCCCAGTTGTTTACTTGGAATCTCCTTTCTTGTAACTTGAAGCCATTGGTTTTGGTCCTACCCTCCAGAGGAGGAGAAAGCAAGCTTGTGCCATCTTCCATGTGACACCCTTTAGATATTTAAAGATGGCTATCATATCTCCTCTCAGTCTTCTCTTATCCAGGCTAAACATGCCTTTCCTCATGCACCATATATAATGCCATCTATTAAAAGTTCTAAGTTTTAGGCTTGTGGGGTTTATCTGTCTCCCAGCTCCCATTAGATATTATCATGTTGATCAGCAAGCTCTAAATGAATCTGCTAACTACCATTGCCAGATATATACAACATTTTACATAAGTTCTTGAACAGTGGGCACAGGCGAACTGGTGAAATGGTCATTTAGTTTGCAACCAATCTAGAATATTTATTGTGTTCTCAAATATATCTGATGTTGCTGCTGAATCTTTTGCCAGAACTCTGAAATATTGCAGGTGCCACATGCAAGATATTAATTAGAATGGGTGCTTGGGAGTGGGTGGTTTTCAGCTGGGAACTCTGAGGGCAACAATAAGTTCTAAATTTTGTGATCCAGCCTTTCTTCAGTAATAGTTGATAGTGCGGTCAGGCAAGTCACTTGGAAATCTTCTGTTTTGTCATCTTCATTTTAGTATGCCCATACCAACATGTGACTCAAGCCTCAGAAACCTTTAGGGACTGAGCATGCAAGCCAGCAGAGAGAAGAACTCTGTCCGCCCTCCTGTTGCAAAGAGTTCTTATCTCTGCTGGCTTGCGTGCTCAGTCTCTAAAGGTTTCTGAGGCATGAGTCGCAGTTTTGATGCTGTTTCGAGAACCGGAGTTCGCCCAGCTGCCGACCAGTGGGCTGGAGCCAGCTGGGGGCCTGCCAATGGCCCATGTCTCCCAGACGCATCCCAACAGTCATAAACTCAGACTTGTTCAGATACTGTAAATTAAATTATGGAACCTGCTCTTTCTTTGGCACCTCTGCCAGGTTTATGAAAGTTGTCTAAACTCCAATAAACTTCTACCAGGGATGAGTCTGATTTTGTTCTGCAAAATAATATTGGTAGTGCTTTTCTGACACATTTTTGTGCATATGTATTCTTACATATTTTATTTCTTTGATTCTTAATCTGGTGATTTATCAAACAAGAAAACATTGTATGTTAGGTATAAATGATCTCCCAATTAGTTGTATGGAAAACTATGTATCTGTTTTTGAAGTATTAAACTATACTGTATCTTTTATAGGTGAGGCAAATGATAAAGAGGTTCAAGTTATAGAGCTACCCATAGTTGACAGTCTACACCCGCGACCTCCATATTTGCCATTGGCTATCCCAGAAGACTTGGCTGACAGGCTGATTCGTGTCCATGGGGATCCTGCAGTGTGGTGGGTCTCACAGTTTGTCAAATACCTGATCCGTCCACAGCCTTGGTTAGAAAAGGAAATAGAAGAAGCTACAAGGAAACTTGGCTTTAAACATCCAGTTATTGGGTAAGGTATTTTATTATGCGCTACGACTACAATCTTAGCCATATCCCTATTCTAAGGTTACCAGATTTTTTGTCAATGAATCCAGGGACACTTTTCAACTTCAATGGATTTTGTATGGGGACTGATTTGTAAATCCGGGGACTGTACCCGGGAAACGGGGACGTCTGGTAACCTTACCCTATTCATGCTTAGTCATATATCAAAATTAGTAGGACTTCTGAGTAAACAAGAACATTTCACCTTCTTTAGCATTCTTTTTCACATAGAAGGCTGTGAAACACTTCTTGGAAAGTCAGAACTCAAAATGCATTGAGAATAAAGGGTGTTGTCCTAAACCTATTTTGCTACTTTATTGTTTTAATACATGAAGGCAGCAGCCTCCAGGTTTCTGTGTATAGTACTATGCAAAAAATGGGTCACCTGGCATCATTGTAATGGCAGTTACATATTTTGTTGTAGAAATGTAGGCTCCTGCCCACCCTTGCTTGGTTTAGATATGAAAAGAGAAGGCATACTTAATACTTTTATAAGATTTCTGTGACTTAGGCTTATACCCAGTTGAAGACCCATTTAAAATCACAGTAATTAGATTAAAATCACAATAGAAATCAATAAAGTAAATAACAAAGAAGACATGACGTATTAAAGATGAAGTCCTCAATGCAGATCCTTATCTAAAGTGATGCAGCAAAGCCTGTTGGTACAGAAAGTTTTCACTGACCTGCAGAAAATGGCAAAAGAGGGTGCTACTTGAACCTCAAGGGATAAAGTGTTTCATAATCTAGGTGCAACCACAGAAAATGTTCTGAATAAGCATTTCCCTGTCCCTGTCATATCTAATTTGGCACTAATGGTCTTAATAATACTTTGATACAGTGCACCAAGAGTTCAATGTATAGAATTGTTCTCAGTTTTTACTATAAAAATTTGTGTAATTTTTGTTCCACCTTTTTACATACTAATATTGTTATCTATCTGCACAGGGACGCGGGTGGCACTGTGGGTAAAACCTCAGTGCCTAGGACTTGCCGATCGCATGGTCGGCGGTTCGAATCCCCACGGTGGGGTGTGCTCCCGTCGTTCAGTCCCAGCGCCTGCCAACCTAGCAGTTCGAAAGCACCCCCGGGTGCAAGTAGATAAATAGGGACCGCTTACCAGCGGGAAGGTAAACGGTGTTCCGTGTGCTGCGCTGGCTCGCCAGATGCAGCTTGTCACGCTGGCCACGTGACCCGGAAGTCTCTGCGGACAGCGCTGGCTCCCGGCCTCTAGAGTGAGATGAGCGCACAACCCTAGAGTCTGAGAAGACTGGCCCGTACGGGCAGGGCTACCTTTACCTTTACCTTTTTATCTGCATTAGCTCCTTGGGTTTCAGAACTCAGCCACTTGCACAATATTGGTTATATATTTGAAAATAACTTAGTAACATACTAAAAATAAGACACTTCTAGTTTGAATCTATTCCTATCATTCAGTCATCAGTTTTGTGGGGAAATGAACAAGATGTTAAAGAAAATTGAAGTTTAATAGGGGACTTTTCAGTAAACATTTCTTCTTGTTTGTTTTTATATCCCACCTTTCAATCTTGAGGTGGATGACAGCAACAGCAGTGGTGTCCAAACTTTTTTCAAAGAGGGCCAGATTTGATGAAGTGAAGGGCCAGGGCCGTGGGGGCTGGCCAAAGTTTGTTGAGCTTTTCTTTTAGGGTTGGAGTTGTTGAGGTTTTTGCCACAGGGGCCAGATTAAACCGACCGGCGGGCTGGATTAGGCCCCCAAAACGGACTTTGGACATGACTGAGTTAAAACAAGACAGAGCACAATTAAAGCCATAATTGAAACCACAGAATCACAATCAAATTAGCAACAGTAAGTATCTATAGTACTACCCCAATAAAAGACAGCTTCCTTTCCAGAAACCCTGGAGAAAATTAATTTTACTCCAGTGTTTTAGTTCAGCAGGCATGTTTTAGTATGGATGAAACTGTAGAGAAGTGATAAAAATGCCTTAAGAACCCTCTTGACAAATGCACATTTATGATACATGCAGTGTCTTTTCACACAAGGTTAAATTCTGTGAGCTGGTGACTATATTTAAACCTACTGGATATGTGTGTAAAAGGAGGCCATGCTGACAGTGCTGATTAGTACCTTGAAGGTATTTGCAAAATCATAATGCTGTGATTCTACTGTGACATGTGTAAAATATATTGGCATTTGGCCTCCAACCATCTATTTGGTTTTCAAGGACTGAATAGTAATCTTTACTTCTCTCCACCCACCCTCAGCCATGTAACTAATCCAAGCCCTTGCTCTGTGGTTTTTGATAAATGTATTCTGAAAATAATACATATTCTAATGCCAATTTATTTTGCAGTCCATTCTAATGAAAGTAAAGGACAAACAAACAAAAAACAAACAAATCCTGATCAAGAGAAATGTGTGTTTCCTTTTCATTGCAGTATTCATGTCCGAAGAACAGACAAAGTGGGAACTGAAGCAGCATTTCATCCCATTGAAGAATATATGGTACATGTTGAAGAACGTTTCCAACTTCTCTCCCGCAGAATGCATATTGACAAAAAACGAGTCTATTTGGCTACAGATGATCCTTCATTATTGCAAGAGGCAAAATCCAAGTAAGACCATCTTTGTACATAAGTGATTTTACATGAAGTGTGGCTATTTAAACAAATAGCATATTTACTTTTAATGCCTATATGATTACCTGTGTTTGAAACTATTTGCAAATAGCTATAACCTCTGAGTTTTATATACATGCTTCCAAAACAGGTATGGTAGAACAAGGCTCAACTAATAGTAATTCTTATCAGATATAGCTGAAAGCTTCCGATTTGTTCTTGAATTTGCAGGTCAATTATGACACACATGAGTCATGGGTTTCTGTTTACAAGAAGTGGATAAAAATCCTGCAAAATTTAATTTCTCAGTAGGGCTACAAGCTATGAAGGCATACCAAACTGCTAAGAGGTGAAAAATTTGTTTAATTTCAGTGTGTTATCCAATTAATGAGTCCTGTCAGTGCAAGAATTTCCACTTGTGCAGCAAGGCTCCCTCCCGCCCTGCACCCACCCCTAGAACAGATTTAGAAGGTACTTGAGGGGAGGCAGAAGTTCTATTGCACAAGCAAAAATCCTTGCACTGATGGGATGTACTACTTTGGGTGCAACCTCCAAAACTGAATGCTGATATTTGTGATGCATTTCCCCCTCAGGTATCCAAATTATGAGTTTATTAGTGACAACTCCATTTCGTGGTCAGCTGGTCTCCATAATCGGTACACAGAAAATTCTCTACGGGGTGTTATTCTGGATATACACTTTTTGTCTCAGGCAGACTTCCTTGTCTGCACATTTTCTTCACAGGTAAGGTGGTGCACATTATAAAGTTCTGTATATCAATACTCCAGTAGCACAGTATAAACCTGAATGGCTATAGTACTCAGTGGTTTCCTATAACCAGCAGTAGTACTATGAAATACTTGAAATATAAAAGCATTAATAATTCCTTTAAAAAATTATTCTCTTTCACAACATGCAGAAAATCAATGCAAAACTAACATCCCTAAAAACAAGAGCAGAACTACTATTTAAAAAAGGGAACCACAGCAATGTGTAGCTCTGCTTGTTACATCTCAGAAATAATGAGCTGTGTTCAGACATGCCCTTTGACATACAGAAGGAGGAAGAGGAAGCAATTTTAGCTGATCCCCAATATTCTGGAATGTCCCCACCCTTCCAGAGCAGCTTGCGAGGATTGGAGGAAGAGTCAGAAAAAAATAATTTCCCCCCTCTTCCTGTAAGTGTGTCACATTAGTGGAACTAGTTTTCATGATTACTCTGGATCCAATCCATGGTATGTCTCATGAAAATATACTGAGTTTAAGAGAAGTGATTGGAAGTTAAAACTCTGCCCCTTTGAAAAAGATGACCATGGGGAGCAATGGTAGAGAGATTTGTTGGCATCTGTCTGTCTTGAGAGGCAATGGAGGAGTGCGCCTTTGGGGGGGGGTGAAGTCAAATTGTTGGAAGGTTGCAGCACCTGCTGTGGCTGTAGAGACCAATATGGGAGATACCTCAAAAGAAATGTAAATGATAAACAAGGTGAACAGTTGGTAGAAAAAGGTATTAAGTCAGAACATTGGAACTCAGTGGATCTCTCGCTGCAATTGATTTTCTATTGGTTTAGGACAAACAAAAGGGAATACTTTTTTCAAACTACTTGGTTACTAACTGGAAGACTAGATTGCCAGATGTGGTGATGGCTGCTAATTAACCTTAATTAACATTCATGAAGAGGATACTGTTGTGGATCATTATTATTATTTGTGGATCATATGTCTTTAGAGATATATTGCCTCTGCGGACAAACATTAGGAGATGGTTCTCTCAGTCACATAGTGCTTGAGAACTTGCTAGTGACATCTTAATGTCACTAATGGAGACCACTAACTAGCCTAAATGAATCAATCTAGCAGTTCTTTTCCTGTATTCTTCTAAGAAGTCTACCTTGAAGAGTGAACATCAAACCAAGTGCTGTATTCCTTTCTTGAGCCGTTAAATACCAGTGATAGATCGTTTTAAAACAATTTTCGAAGTCTCCCTGCAATATTTAAGGGTTTGTATTTTAATTATTTTTTATTTGCACATATAACAAGGGGAGGAGAGAAAGAAATGAAATAACATTAAAGAACAAAACGAAGAAAAAGAAGAGAAAAATAATGATAAATAATAATGGCCTATCACTATTAGTAATATTTGTAAATTATTATTGACCCAAATTTGAGAGTTTCTTTAATATAGGATTTCTCCATCAGCATGAGCATTATTGCCAGTAAAAATATTTTCATAGCTGTCCTTGCTATTTTAAGCGCTTTTGAGTTTTATTCCCCAGCTTTTCCCATTTCCTTAGTTCCTTGTTTCCAGGGCCACTTTTTATTTATTTATTAGATATAGATTTATATTCTTTCCTCAAGCTTTGTTTCCCTTTTACTTTCTTTCAGATTCTTCCTCACTCGGTTGCCTATTCTGTATCCTCCCTTCAGCCTCTTTCCTGTGTCTGCCCCATGTTAGGTTTTTACTCTCTTCCAAACTGACAGTTTCCCTTTCTGTCAGAAGGTGGACTGCAGACTATTTGATTTTTTTCCATGCAACAAAATATTCTTTTTCACCATTTTAGTATCAGAGGATTAATTCCCATGACAGCAATGCAATATATATTTTAAACTTCCTTAGTAGTTTTACGGTGTTCCCCATTTACTGCAGTACCTGGCACAATGCGGATTAGCTCCCTGCATTGATGGTTTTTAAATTGCCCTTTTCTGCAGAGAATTTGCCTTGATGGTTAAGCATGATGGAAGAGATTATAGGATTATAAAAGATTACTGTTCAAGTATATGCTGAAGAGTTGTACTTTTTATAATCAAGAAGTGAACAATATGCACTACAAAGCATTAAATTGTTTTTAAAGACTGACATTTTGACAAACCATTTCTTAACTTCATTCAAGGCAAAAATGAAAGAAATGCCTCTTTCACTGTGAACATTTCATGGTTAGCCTTTTAATTATGGACCCAGAAAGTATTCTGTTGCACATAAATCATCATAGACTGTTATCTAATAATTCATTCCCAGATACTTTGTGATTGCGTTAGAGGTGTAGAAGGTCAGTATCAAATTATGGATGAGTCAGCCATTCTTCCTAGAGTATGACAGTGCCGTCCAACTTGGGCTGGGCAACATCTGGTTTTCAACATCGCAATTTCTATCTGTGGTGGCGGAGGGCTTTGTTGGGCCTCCCTGCGGGGGCAGAGGGTCCCTCCACATCTCCCCACAGCATCAGAGGGCTTTGTCATGCCTCCCCACGGCAGCAGAAGGAAGTAGTACATTTAATAAAAATATTAAATAAGCTTCCATATATTATATTTAATATATTTTCAACTAATTTAAAATTAGTTTAAGTGATTTCTTGTTCAAGTTGCATCAGCTTTCCCACTGAGAGGTCTGAGTGGAATCTGTGCATGCATAAGCCCCACTGAGTTCAACTAAACTTTCTTCTGCTTTCCTGAGAGTAAGCCTCATTGAATTCAGTAGGGCTTGCTTGTGAGTAGACAAACATTTGCTTTCACTGCTTACCAAAAAACACCCTCCCCATCATTCTCACATAGTACCCAACCTTCCATTTCAGCATGAGGCAGCCAGCTAAATCTTCTTCCCTCCATTCTCCCCCCACAGAAGCCCACTCCCCCCCAGCCCTCATCCCACCAATCTCTCCTTTTTATCAAAGGGAGGGCAAGCAAGCAGAAAGATAGTCTCCTTTAAATTAAAAAACACCCTTTTTAATGTGGAGGAAAGCTATTTAGGGGGAACCAACAACATAAACACCCCCAGAAAATCAAAAATAAAAACTCTTCCCCCCCTTTTTTTCACTGGTGAGGGAAGAAAGAGGTGCTTCCCCAGTTCTTTGTTTACTTTGCCTCTTTGATTGTCTAGGCATGGGGGTCCCTCTTAGATTGTTAGCAGGCTCTGCATAATTAGCTGAGCTCTAATGACGCGGCAGCTAAAAAAGCCAATGCAATTCTGGGCTGCATCAATAGGAGTATAACATCTAGATCAAGGGAAGTAATAGTGCCACTGTATTCTGCTCTGGTCAGACCTCACCTGGAGTACTGTGTCCAGTTCTGGGCACCACAGTTCAAGAAGGACACTGACAAACTGGAACGTGTCCAGAGGAGGGCAACCAAAATGGTCAAAGGCCTGGAAACGATGCCTTATGAGGAACGGCTAAGGGAGCTGGGCATGTTTAGCCTGGAGAAGAGGAGGTTAAGGGGTGATATGATAGCCATGTTCAAATATATAAAAGGATGTCACATAGAGGAGGGAGAAAGGTTGTTTTCTGCTGCTCTAGAGAAGCGGATACGAAGCAATGGATCCAAACTACAAGAAAGAAGATTCCACCTAAACATTAGGAAGAACTTCCTGACAGTAAGAGCTGTTCGACAGTGGGATTTGCTGCCAAGGAGTGTGGTGGAGTCTCCTTCTTTGGAGGTCTTTAAGCAGAGGCTTGACAACCATATGTCAGGCGTGCTCTGATGGTGTTTCCTGCTTTCCTGCTTGGCAGGGGGTTGGACTCGATGGCCCTTGTGGTCTCTTCCAACTCTATGATTCTATGATTCTATGATTCTAAGTGGAAAGATCAGGTGAAGCTGAAAGAGTTTGCTGGTTTGTGTGAGGGCTTATCTTCATTTCTTATTGTTAGGAGAGAGGAGGGAGAGAGCACAGCCCTACTCCCATCCAGATTGGATAATACAGAATTTAAGCTATATTAATGTATCCAGGTCTGTGTCCCTTGTCACTGAATATGTTGCTTATTCTGTCTAGAATCGGTCACAGACTATGCAAAAATTTGTTGAAGTGTGGAAAAGCATGCCTGCTTTCTTGAGCAATTCCTATTTTTTTCAATGGGCCTTGTGTTCACAAGTGGATCATGCCCATATTTTGTGATCTTGAGGACAAATTCTTCCATTTTAAATATATCTGAAAGTAAACAGTGTGCTTTCAAAAGTCCTTTTCCTGTGTACCAGATTTTTTAAATTTATGAAATAGATGTTTTAAAAGCTACAAGAAATTTAAATACCATTCATCTTAATCTCAATGAGACCTAATGATACCAGGAAAGATAATGGTTTTGCTTCTGCCTTGTAAATAAAAATGAGCAGAAATGGCTTAAGTACCGTATTTTTTGCACCATAACACTCACTTTTTTCCTCCTAGAAAGTAAGGGGAAATGTCTGTGCGTGTTATGGAGGAAATGCCTACAGGTGGCATGCCTACGGATTTTCCTCCTCTAAAAACTACGTGCGTGTTATGGTCGGGTGCGTGTTATAGAGCGAAAAATACGGTAATAGATAAGGCTGCAGTGTTTGTTTGTTTTTGAGGGGGGGGGAAGTTACCCACTTCTAATTTTAGAGTGTCAAACCTCTCTTGATTATAACGAGGCACCTGTTATACCAAAAAGAGATACTAGTCTTCAGCCTTAGTGGTAGCATATTTGGTAATTGTTGTGGCCACAGAACTGCGGTTTCAGAGTGAAGCAGTCAGAAATAGTGTTTAATAAATCATATATGCACTAAAGTATTATAAAATATTAACAGTTATTACTGTTTTTGTTAGGAATAGATGATGAGGGAATGTGTAAATCTGAGATTTTGATAAATGGCTGTGCTTTAAGTTTATTAAAAGGGATACATGTTTGATCACTCTAGATTTGAATTTATTTTGTTTACCTACCATCCATCTACCTCTTTTATTAAAACATTTATCACCACTCCTGACCACCTTCTACAGCATACAAAGGAAATAAAAAATTGGTGATTGGTCCAATTTTTCTTTCCGTGTTCTCTGGCACTTGTATACTATTCATTTTTCATTTCCTTTTTCCTTTTGCTACTCTGCTTTGGACTTGATACTCATATTCCATTTAATCGATTTAGTGGCAACTCTGAAAACCAAGAGGGTTTCACATTGCTCTGAAGGTCATGAGATTATAAGTCATTCTAATATTCTCCAATTATCCAGAGCCTTGGGCCTGTTGCCAAGACATTACTATCTCCAGTTCTAAGAGGGCTTGTACTTAAGCCTGACAGCTTTGGAGTTGCTGAAGGATATCACTGCCAAGCCAGATCATAGTCAGAGGGTTGTCTAGATGCCTTGGGCCAATTTTAAGGAGGTTCCACAGAGTAGTACTAAGAATTTGAATTTGATCCAGTGAAGACCCAATGTAGTAAATGTCCTTTGGGCTTCTAGTAGGTTCTGAAGTTTCTTACAGAGGATGAGTTACTTTTTTATTTAATTCAAACTTTTTTAAGGTTCAGCAAGTCAGGCTTGGGGCTTATAATATAAACTGCTGTGGTGTGAGTTGCTCAGTGGTAGAGCTCATGCTTTGCATTCAAAAAGTCCCAGGTTCAAGCCAACAAAGTAGGTGCATCCAGTTAAGTTATACTCAGAATAGGCCCATTGAGATTAATCATGTCTACTAATTTCATTGGGTCTGAGTATGATTAACATTGGATACAACCCAAAATGCCTTTGTCTCATTCTCCAGATGTAAGCAAATTAAAATTACTTTAAATTGAATGTTTTAAAAGGCTTCTGTAAAACATTATACAAGGATTAACATTGTTGCATTCTGTTGCTAATTGCTTAATGTTGAATATGCTTTATGAATGATTGGAGAAGAAAGAAAGTTGGACAAGATACACTTCTGTAAGGAATACTTAACTGATGTACTGTCATGCTGTTTGCTAATTAATGCTTTTTCTTACTACTTTCCCTAGGTTTGTCGAGTTGCCTATGAAATCATGCAGACATTGCATCCAGATGCATCAGCCTTTTTTCACTCTTTAGATGATATCTATTATTTTGGGGGACAAAATGCTCATAACCAGATTGCTATTTATGCTCATCATCCCCGAACTGCTGACGAAATTCCTATGGAACCTGGAGATATAATTGGTGTTGCTGGAAACCACTGGGATGGTTACTCCAAAGGCGTCAATAGAAAATTAGGAAAAACAGGCTTATACCCCTCCTACAAAGTCAAAGAGAAAATTGAGACAGTCAAGTACCCCACATATCCAGAGGCTGACAAATAAAGACAAGCAGGACAGCTCGCCGTAACACTCACTTTGAAGCTATTTCAACCAACCATACTGTTGGCTTTTGTGGGATATGAATTTGCGTTTTAACATACAGTTAAAATGAAAGCCTTTTATCATTCGGACTGGATATACAGCTTGGAACAATTCAACGGGCCATGGTTTGGACTTCTTTTGTTACATGCACTTGCACTCATGCACACTGATACACATTCAACAGGGAACCTGCTGTTTTATACTGTTTGTCTCTTTGAGGACATGTCCCTCCCATGAGTCATATATGAGCCTTGGGCTCAGTTCTTTGCCATTAATAGACTATAATAAGACTTTTAACACTGCTGCATTGTGTAATTTGAGTGACATGAGCATATTTTGTATGTGCAGAATTTAAAACATGGTGCCTCTCTTTGAAAGATCCAGTGACCTTTTGGAAGAGCCATGCCTAGTTCTGTCGATGGGTAAGAGTTGTACTTGCCTTTAACTGATGATGTTGTTATGACCACTGAATATGCTCCAACCAACAGATTCAAAACTCAGTCTAGACCTTTCTTTATAGGAGTTTTGTTAGCAATTTCATTGATTAGTTCATCTCATCATTAATAAAGAGTACATCCAACAATAAAATATTTGTCTGGTAGGAACTTTTGTAAAACAATGCCATGAACAGATTCTTTGGTACTGTTGCTGGACATTGTCTTTGATAACAAAAAATAAATTCAAAAAAGAAGTAGCTGGAGTTATACAAGTAATTTGATTTTAAAATTTGGAAGAACCAACAAAGGTCTATCTTTCCAGATCCTTGATCTCTTTATTGGGAAAATTGTCTGTGATGAAATTTGATAACATTTCGGATTTTTTCTGGTGTTCTCAATCAGCAGGAAACTGCCAGTCAAGAGTGTTTATTTCTTTCTTGACCAAGTGACAAGACTGCAGCCTGTTGGCCTCTGAATAATAAAAAAAAAAATTAAGTGAGTGCACATGCACACAAACACTCTCTCTTACCTCTCCTGTAGTATTTCTTTCCAATTTTTCTTTATGGCCTCAACACAAAATCAGCCGTGGGTGAAACAACTGTTGGTATAAGTCTTTGTGAAATGCTTTTGCTGTTTATTATAATTAACTCTAGTGTCGTATATATATATATGTGTGTGTGTGTGTGTGTGTGTGTGTGTGTGTGTGTGTTGAAATAGATCACTTGAGATTGAGATAGCCCAAAACATTATGGCATAGTATTAATCTGAGCCTGCAAAGGAAGGGCTGTTGCTTAGGGTACAGCACACATTTTGCATACAAAAGGTCACAGGTTCAATCCCTGGTGCCTTCAGGTAGGGCTGGGTAAGACTCCTGCATGAAACCAAGGTAAGCTGCTACCGGTCTATGCCAACAATACTGAATGAGGTGGGCCAATGGTCTGATTTGGTGTACGGAAACTTCCTGCGTTACAGGAGGTTGGACTAGATGATCCTCTGGATCCCTTCCAACTCTATGATTCTATGATTTTCCTGCCCAGGAATTTGTTCTCTCAAGGGTTGTTACATCAAAATAAAAAAATTCCTTCCAGTAGCACCTTAAAGACCAACTAAGTTAGTTCTTGGTATGAGCTTTCGTGTGCATGCACACTTCTTCAGATACTTGTATGTGCAGAATTTAAAACATGGTGCCTCTCTTTGAAAGATCCAGTGACCTTTTGGAAGAGCCATGCCTAGTTGGTATCTGAAGAAGTGTGCATGCACACGAAAGCTCATACCAAGAACTAACTTAGTTGGTCTTTAAGGTGCTACTGGAAGGAATTTTTTTATTTTGTTTTGACTATGGCAGACCAACACGGCTACCTATCTGTAACTGGGTTGTTACATGTTTATATCACACTAGCCTTGCTTTTTAAATGTTTCTTGCTAGAAATTTTGTCGTACTGAACAACTTGACACATTTTTTTCTCAGTGAACTGATAAGAGCTTCTAGCAGTTAATGAAATACAAAAACTTAAGCACATAAGCAAGCAATTCATTTCTGTGGGATAGTAGGAGTGGAAACATTTGAGTACTGAAATGAACATATTTGTTATAAAAATACTTATTTGTTAATGGCCAGTAATCTGTCTGTTGACAGATACATGGTGTATCCATAGCCATACCTCTTTTCTTTTCAAGCTGACATAGAACCGACCTTGAAAATTTTATACAGTGGTGCCTCGCAAGACGAAAAGAATCCGTTCTGCAAGTCTCTTCGTCTAGCGGTTTTTTCGTCTTGCGAAGCAAGCCCATTGACGGCTTAGCGGATTAGCACTATTAGCGGCTTAGCGGATAAGCGGATAAGCAGCTTAGCGGCTTAGAAAAAGGGGGGGAGAAAAAACCCCCCGCAGGAACTCGCAAGACATTTTCGTCTTGCGAAGCAAGCCCATAGGAAATTCGTTTTGCGAAGCGCCTCCAAAACGGAAAACTCTTTCGTCTAGCGAGTTTTCCGTCTTGCGAGGCATTCGTCTTGCGGGGCACCACTGTAGTGCTGGTAATAGTTCAGTGTCATCTATATAACCTTGTTCTTTTCTCCCTTAAATCACAATGATGTCCAGAACCTGAATATATATTTTATGTTCTTTCTTTTAAGCTGAGTTACACAAGCTGCTACTTTTCTATTCCTGGTTCTGGCTTGTGCAGTTCGCCACTGTGTTCAACTTCATTCCTAATAATGTGAAATGGCACAATGGAATCCTACGTCTTAACTCAAATAACTCAAGACAACTGTTGCATATGGTTAAAGCTTGGGCCAGACTTGACATTTCTGTGCAAACAGCAGGGCTAATGGAAAAGGAGATAGTCAATTCTAACATATTTTCCTTTGAAGATATGAATAACTTTTAACAGCAGTTGCTTCATTCATTCCAATATAAACTATTTTCATTCCAATATAAACTATTTGGCCAAGAGTATTATAGAAATATCCTGTCTTATCAGTCAGGATATTTATGAGATGTCCTTTGGTGTGAACTACATATAGTATCAGTGTAAAAGCATCAGTTTGTGTAAATATTTCTTCTGAATGGTGGTAGAAGTCTATTTTGAACATTATCTGGATAATTGCCCCCCCCCCCGAGTTAACTGTTAGAAGTTTAAAGTAATTAGAAAAGCCTAAGACAAAGAAGTTGCTACATGATCATCAGTTCAAATATCCTTGGTGAGACCATAACCAACCTTTGTTATAGAGAGGCTACTCCTGAGATACTCTAACATAATATCTTAAGAGCAAATAGAAACTGAAAAAAGCTTGCTAACTTAAAGGCTATGAGTGAATTCAGAAATGCTTGCTATTTAGTCTTAGGCCTATTCTATATGCTACATCTTAGTGAGAGTAGCATATTTTAATGATCACAAGTATATGACAGGTATGTAGTACATACACACTCCAGGGAACTGAGCCAGTTACAGTTTTCTCCACCCACATTTTATGATGTATCTACCTTGGATATTACAGCATACATTTGCTGTGCTCCTTATCTCTGCAACAAGTGAAAGGGCCTCAAATCTCTTGATCAGTTCTGGTGGCAACCAGGGCAATCCTATGCATGCCTACTGAGAAGTAAAACACACACAGTCCAGTGTGCCTTACTTCTAGGTAAATGGGTTTGCAATTGCAACTTGTGTCACTCCTTTCCCATTAGGGGGGTATATCTCATAAGAGCCACTCTGTGGGATCTGATCAGAGGCCTAACTAGGCTAGCATCCTGTTTCCCCCAGTGGCCAGCAAGATTCTTATGCGAAGCTCACAAGCAGGACCTGAGCGTAAAACCCTTTCTGCTATTGTTCGCCAGCAATCTCAGCACTTCAGCATTGTGGGGTCACTAAAAAAGAAAAGTGGTTCACACTTTATTTTCTTCAGCTGGTGCAGTCTTTCTTAAAGCACAAGTTTCCACTTCAGGTGTTCTCCAGTCACATCATGTTCACTTTGCTCTATGCCTCTAATTTTATTTTATTTTATTGCATAGCTTCCTGCATTAGCATGTCTTGACAGACGGTCAAATGTAACCCGTTTTCCTACTCAAAAGGAAGAAATATTATCTAGTCACCAGGCCAACAAGAAGAAAAATAAGACAGTCTTTGGTTATTCAATAGTAGTGAGAAATCTTTCTTGGCTCCCTGTAATACATGCTTTGGACCTTATTGCTACTCTCCTACTCGGATAAAGTGGCAACATTTTTATATATGAATTATTTAGCTCCACTCTACTGAAAAACAGCATCTCTCTCAAAAGCTGGCAGAAAATGGATTCTGCTCAAAGAATAATTAGCTTGTAGGGAAGGCAGAGAACCTTCTGGCTTCTGTCTTATAGTCCATTTCATTAAACTCTTCCATTTAAATGTCTTGGAAAATTGTGATAAAAGGTATACAGGTTTCTAAATGTAATCAGGCTTACCACTAAAATCTTAAATGAAAAACATACTCGTAAAGGTGATCTTAGGCTTTGCATTTTGCTTCCACAGTTGAATTACTCAAATAAAGGAGACTGGGGAAACTAGTCCCCTGCCCCCATAACATTTATATCCTGCTTTTCCTCTTTCATTAAACCCAAAGTGCTGTGCATATCCAGCTAGGCATGGACCGGATCCAGACCTGCTTAGCTTCAGCAAGGTAGAAGGCTCATATCATAAAGCCAAACCCTGGGACTTTGTAATTACATATAAGTTTTATATACTTTGTATCTGTTTTATAAGGTTTTCTCAAAAAGGGAAATGTAGAATTGTGTGAGTTTGGATTTATTCAACTATAGTGTATGTGGCAACATAATGTTTAGAAAGGATTCAGTGAGAGTCAATGATTGCTGATCACCTTGGTGCATACAGTCTATGTTTGTAGTTGCTATTTTGATCTGAGCTAAGAGGCTACAGAAATTCTCATTACTACCACAAGATATACAAAAGAGACATTCAACATTTCTGCTTGTAGCGCAGTTGATAACTTTGGGTTTTATGTAGGACAACTCCTCTTAGCCATGGGACCCACTTAATCACCTTGGTCTCTTTTTTCAGCCAAACTTGTCATAACAAAGATGCTCTGTGAGGATAACAAGATGAGAGTTGTGAAATACTTTGGACACTATGAAGTAGTACAATACGGTGGCTAATAGCATGAGCTTTGAAGTCACCACTTCAGATCTCACCTCAGTGATTAACCTGCAGGGTTGTCTTACAAAATCAACTGTTCCTTACCTTCAGACAGACACTTGCAATACTGGAATAATAATTAGTGTTGAGTGGCTTTGCCCTGGCTTAATATAGAATGGGCTAGTGATTGTGAACAAAAGTACAGCACACAAAGGGATTTTATTTGAATTCTCCTTCAACTGCCATCTCTCTGAGACCTCAGGGTCCTGTACCTTGTGCTAGGGAGGAAGCCCCCCCCCCCAAATAGTTGATTGGACGGAGATTCTCCCTACTCACCCCTTTCTTCTGTGGTTGACTAGGAGGAATATTGCTTTTCTACCCTATTCTCCTCCTGCAGCTGGAATGATGCTACAGCACTGAGAGGTGTACTTTTCCTGAAGAAGAAGAAGAAGAAGAAGAAGAAGAGTAGTAGTTTGGATTTGATATCCCACTTTATCACTACCCTAAGGAGTGTCAAAGCAGCTAACATTCTCCTTTCCCTTCCTCCCCCACAACAAACACTCTGTGAGGTGAGTGGGGCTGAGAGACTTCAGAGAAGTGTGACTGGCCCAAGGTCACCCAGCAGCTGCATGTTGAGGAGCGGAGACGCGAACCCGGTTCACCAGATTATGAGTCTATCGCTCTTAACCACTACACCACACTGGCTCTCCTGACACCTGACACCTGGCAGCCATACTAACAGGTGCTCTTTGAAAATGACATACCTGATGGCTCCTGGATGTCATTCGCAAAAGAAAGAGAAAACCAGGTAGAGAAAAGAAATGAGCGTGGGATAGGTATCTCAATCACTGCTGCTACCTGGCTGTTGCTGTGGTGGTGAGAGGGAAGGAGAATTCCCGTCCCCTCTGATTCAGATTCAAACCTCTACCTACTTGTGGTTCTGAAGAGAGATGGTTCTGCACATTTTTAGCATAGTTCATTTTGAACTGGGGAGAACAGCTATTCTGAGTGCCTTGAGTAGTGATTTGCAGAAGTGAGTCTCTGCTGTACCTCATTCTAAAGGAAATATGACCCTTGGGTAAGTGCCTGAAACGCCTGGAATCTCGTACCACTTGGAGATTGTGGTGGCGTACAATAATAACTTTGCTAGTTCAATGGAAAAATCCTCATCTTACACTGATGATAAAAATGATGACTAAAGTATCTCTTTCAATGGCAGCATTAATGTAGTAAATGGATGGTGTTCACCATCACATTTTGTACCCTTATGAAAGAGGCTTTGGTTATGTAACACTCAAAGGCTTCATATCAGTTATTTGTCCTGTTCCCATCTGTATCCAGCCATGCTATGTTCGTGTCTCTCAGCATTGTCAAAGGAAACATTAATAGGAAAAGTTGTGTGGAAGGACAGCCTGACCTGCAAATTCTGTTTGGCCTCTTAGTTTTTTATATCAAAAAAACTGCAAAGAGCAATCTCAGATTTATTGAGAATTTTGAGTGGTGTGTGTGTGTGTGAGAGAGAGAGAGAGAGAGAGAGCGCACAACTTTCAGAATTTGGACACAATGCCTTACAAAACTTTAGACTTAAGGTGTTCAAAATAATGCATGAGAGCTCATATTGGGACTGGATAGAAGTGGATAATTTGTCTAATTTGGTTTCTTTTAGTTTCTCATTTTTCTGGTCTTAAATTCAGTTGGCCACATTTCCACATCAGTTTGTGGTGTGTGTGTGTGTGTGTTTCCTCACAAAGAATAGTAAGGATTTTAGTGTGTATTTTTCTTAACATATACAATATTGTATGCACAGGGATGTTAGCCCCAAGGCCAATTCACACCTGCCCTTCCTCTGTAAGCCCTCATGCTCTCCTGGAAGGCTGACAAGGTCCTGTGTTTATAGTGTGTAGAGTGAGGGTTGAGATGGGGGGTAAATGCTCACAAAAATCTTCAAATCCTGTGTAAAGCTTGATGTTCAATGTTTGAGTCACAATTTGACATTTAGCATTCGGAGCTGTGACATACTTGACTTAAAATGAATGATAATTAGCATTTGTTTATTATTGGGACTCAATATCATATTTGGTACTTGATTGCTTATACTATTTTATGAGATAAATGACCAAAACCCAAACAAGTATACAACAGTGCAATAGAGATTTGAGAGATCTCTAGCAAGACCAAAGCATTCAAATTTTGAATTCAAAATCTGACTTCCTCCAAAATGTTAATTTTAGTTTTGGCATTGGCACCATATTTGTGTTCTTAGAGAGCAAATGTGAAAACTCAAGGAGTACCTGTTTGGTGAGGCAGGCCAAAAGAGAAATGACTGGGATCTGCGCTGTGGGGAGAGAGGGATTTAATCCTCTGCCATACCCTTCTGCTGATGACAATACTCCCCCAAGGCTGCCATTTACCCCATTAGGAAGACTTGTGTGTGACCAATGGATCAAATAGCAAATGAATTGGGGGAAAGGATTGAACATTTGTCTCCCACTGCTGCAGTCTTGATCCTAGTTCAGTTCAGTTCAGTTTGATTTATTGTGTTTAGCGAGCAGCCATTTCACACACAATAATAACAAGAATACTGCTAATAATAGTGGTTTACATTTCTGCTCCCCCATCAATACAGAATAAACCGTTTCCCATTCCCCCTTTAAGTGTTACTACACAAATTTGTAAAGCCTTGGTAAGAAATCTGGATGTTCTAATAGGGTATACACCTCTACAACAGACAACAAAAAACAGGTCTTTGCAAGAGACGTCTTTCCCTAATTGGAGGATTCCATAGTTCTGAAATCACAGGTCTCAATTAACTTTCCTAGTCTGGGAAGTAAAAAAATCAATAAATAAAGGACATGCTTCTTAAGAGTTATTTTTTTACTTAAATAGTTATAAAGAACCTGTTCCTGTTTTAGTGGAAGAAATACGTGAATTGCAACGTAACTGGAAATGTTGAACAATTCACACAATGGTTTAAATTTGCACTACAGCTAGCCCCTAAAATGGAAAAGAGCTGATTAGGCTACCACAACTTGCTGGTGGTCACAACAGAAGCTTGCCTTTTGCTCTTTAGAAAGCTGAGTCTTCTGCAGCTTTTGTGCCCCTTAGGGAGGAAGAGACTGTTCAAGAAAACAAATCTAAATGCCTCTTGAGCTCGTATTCCTTGCTTGGTGTTTCTTTGGACCCTGGGCATTGTCCCAAGTGTACGCACTGATGTGTAACAGCCCTTTCCAGAGGGATCTGGCAGAGAAGGCCACAGAAAAGGAGAAGACCATGCCTAAATTTCCTATAGGCGTAGCAGGGATAGAATAAGAGTGGCTTCCAGGCCAGGAACCTCTTAGTAGTAGATGTGGGCTTTGAAGGGAGGAAGTGTCTGTGACTTGATGGTACAGGTCAGTGGTAAGAATACATACCTTGCATGCAGAAAGGCAATGATCCCTGGCACTTCCAATTGAGAAAGAGTTGAGAAGTAGGTGATGGGGAAAGGTTCTGCCTGAGATCCTAGACAGCCATTGGCCACCCAGAAAGCAGGTAATACTGGTCATGAGGAACCTCTCATTCCATGTAAGGCAGCGTTGTACGCAAAGACTAGAAGAGAGAGATTTTCCATGCACAGGCAGTAGGGATGTGGTAGGCAAATCCTTTGTACTTACTGATTTATCACACAACGGTTTAAACAAGCGTCAATCAATTATATAAACAATATAAAACAATGGAGACAAACAGCATTGCAAAGTGCCTTTTGAAAGCTCAGTGTCTTCACTCCTCAAGGCAAGATGGTTCTTGAGGAGCCCTCTGGTGGCAGTTTGAGAGAGGCTGTGTTTTCTGCTGTTTGCTATTATTAAATAATAGGGCCCTTTTTCGTATCATCTTAGATCTGAATGTTTTCTAAAGGTTAGCATGGCTGGCAGTTTGAAATGTTACATTCCTGCAATTCAAATCAGAGAAAATCTCCCTCCTCCTCTTCCAGATTTTTATGACAACAATCATCAGTGTTCATTTTGGTTGTATCAAAGTCCTACTTAGAGTAAACCCATTGAATTTAATGAGCATTCGTTTCAGTGGGTCTTCTCTGAGCATGGCTAAATTTCGATTCAACTCCTTGACAAGACTTTCCTTTCAAGCATACTTTTGCATAAAAAATGAAAGATAAGTGCTGCACACAAAGATCATTATGGAATATGGATCTTTCTTTGGGCTCTGAGAAATCTTTCTGAATATGTTTCACTTCTGGAGCATTATTTCACAATGTACAAAACATGAGTCCATGTATTTCTTCGTCATGAAATGGTGATAGTAAGATGCGTTCTGATACACTGTTCTGAGAATATATTAAGCCATAAATTTAATAAGGTCATCATAAATGTGACTAGCATTTCCCATCTTCAGATCTGTGTCTTGCTAACTCAGTGTTAGCTTACTAATGTTAGATCATTGCTGATGTAATATCACCTCAGGAAAATGAACTTTTCACTATATAATGACTTAATTCCAATTAACCAACACATTGAGTGTACTGTGGATGATTTTGAAGGGTGGTGTTTATAAAACATTGATCTGTCTTCAAGGCAAGTCTCATGCTCTTTATACTGAGAATGACCCAAAGCCATTGCTGTCAGTTTTCAGCAAAAGGCACCCCCCTCCCTGCCCTACCCCCCAGGTCAAGATGCATGGAAACCCAAGGCCACTAAAGTTATTTTGGCACCTGAGAAGGAAAGTCACTCAAGCTCATCTTCCTGGAAGTAAAAATACAACAATTAATGAAATAACAATTTGACAGGGAAGTGGGCTGCCTCAGACGGTTGATTTTAGGTGTCATAAAACAACAGCAAAATGTTCGGTTTTTTCTGTTGTTTTAGGACACCCAAAATCAACAGTCTGAGGTGGCCATTTTCCTGTCAAACCATAGGGTGAGCCATGGCCTCTGTTTCAAAGAAGTAGACATGGAAGACGTGATTGGACATCTCACATTATTTCTAGTACATAAGAGAGAGAGACAGAGACAGGCTGCGTTTGGATAACCCATTATGGCAGAAGAAATGGCTTACCATGAACAAGGAATGTCTTGGTGCTCCTCTTGCACTTCTTCCTTACTGCAACCTTCACATGTTTGCTGCTTATGAAATGAATTAATGCACAGCTTAAAAAAATTAAATAGCAGCGGAAGAATCCCCTGGAAAGTACTAGCAGCATGGTGCATAAGGAGAGGTATTAACCGTGGGGGCAAAACTCCCATTGGCATCTTGAGGAATCTTCTGTCCCAGAAGTAAGTGTGCTTACAATAGGTGCAGGGGGTTAACTTCACCTTCCCATTTGCAGTAATCCCAATCCTACTTCAATTCATCAGCAGACACTATATTGTTCAAAAGTGCACATTAATTGTCTTCCTGCAGCTAGCTTCATGCCTTGTCTGGCTGTTAAGAAATGCTTTGCGGCACCAGCCTTGAATCTAGATCAGAGATGTTGGTTTTAGAGGTTAATCTATTTCAGCCAAGAAGACAAGGATTTCTGAGGCACCGTGCAGGCAAAAGTCGCACCATAGGCAAAGCTGGAACATTTTGTTTACCTTTCAGTGATTTAAATGGGAGAGGGTTAAGGATCTTTATGATTCTTCCATTAAAAACCAATGAGGCTTAAAAGTGTTTGGCTGTAGTCCAGCACAGAATCAAGCATGGTTTAGCCCACAGATTTCAGTAGGCTTTACAGTGCAATTCTAACAATGCTTACTCAGAAGTAAACCCCTCTAAGTTTAATGGGAGCTTACATTTTAGTAAGTGGGTTAAGGTTGGCATTTTTTAGCATGCTGTGCTACAATTGTGGCTCCCCCCCCCCTTTGGTTGGATTGTGCTCAGTTGGTTAGAGTGTGGTGCTGATGAGGTCAAGGTTGCAGGTTCAATCCCTGTATGAGGCAGCTGCAGTTCAGGGGGCTGGACTAGGTGATCCTTAGGGTCCCTTCTATGATTCTAGAATTTTAGTGTGATAATCTGTCAATAGGTGCTTGGTCTAAAGGTACTTCAGGGGCTGCTCCAGATGATCATTTCACTGAGCATCCTGATTTGCTTGCAGAAAGCTTGTGCAGAGGTAATACCATGCCTACACATTAACGATGATTTCTTTTCTGATTTGTTTGCATGGAGGTTATAGTCTTCCCATCAATCTTATCCTACAGCCTAACAACAAAAAGTATCCCTTTTTTCATTAAAGTGAACTTGCTGCCCCAGAGTGTTTTAATCAACAATAATCGCACAAACCTAAATTTCCGACCGAATCCTATTTGCAAAAAGGTGAGAGGCTGGGGGAGACCCAAAACTCTACTTCAGAAGTCCTGGTAAGAACACAGGTAGATCAGCAGTGAGTGCTTGGAGCCACATTTCACCTTTCACATTCTCTAATCTAAACACAGATGCTAATTCTGTGGTCGATCCCATGTATATCATTTCAAGAACAATACAAATAATTGTGAACTGCCTTTAGCAATTTGTGAACAATTGGAGATGAGTTGCCGGGGAATAAAGCAGCCAAATTTGACAACTACTTAAGCAAAGCTGTTGAATAGCTTCCATGAATTAGCCATATAAATTGCTGCTTCAGTGATTCACCTGTCCCAAATTAACCCTAAAACAAAAGTGTATCTGTCTATATCCACTTACCAATATGGTGTTCTGACTAACAGGGAGCCATTCATACAGTAAACACATTCATAAGCAAAATTATGCCCCGTATGGCAATTTTGTTTATAAACTTCCAGGCTCACAAAGAACTTAAGTAATACATTGCATTCAGCAGGGGCTGGCAATTGGTAACTCACAGCTGAATAGATTAAATGCTAATCCCTTTCAATAGCTAGCGACTATATTATGCACAGCATACAAATGAATGAATATGGTTAACACACTTTATTAACAATAGCATAGCCCAAAGATTTGAGGGAGAATCTCAAAAAATTTCCCCCCCACAAACTTGATACTAATTTTGTTTGCAATTTTTTTTTTGTAAGTAGAATAAAATGTCCTCTCATTTTCTCCCTCCTTCTACATTTCCGAATTTTATTCTAAAGATATTTGCTAAAGCTGATGGGCTGACATTTTTGAGGAACAATTCATCACTTGTCATAAATACCTGATTGGCTTGGGGTTGTGTTGAAGTTTTGATGTGGGCCAACCAGAGAATGTTGGTTATGGTGCAGCATAGCAACGTAAAATAAAAAAAATTCCTTCCAGTAGCACCTTAAAGACAAAAGTTGGTCTTTAAGATGCTACTGGAAGGAATTTTTTTATGTTGGTCTTTAAGGTGCTACTGGAAGGAATTTTTTTATTTTGTTTTGACTATGGCAGACCAACACGGCTACCTATCTGTAACCACAGCAACGTAATATGCAGTTAGTTATTTGTATCCCACCTTTTATCCAGGGAGCTCAAGGTGGCATGCATGGCATCCCCATTTTATCCTGACAAGAACTGTAAGAGGTACTCCTCATGCTCTCTTATGACTGCTGCTGGAGCCAGTCGCCCCAATGCTACTTCCAGAGACAGATGCAGGCGGAAACTGCAGATCCATTCCAGCTTTTTTCTTCTGCCTGCTTCTGCATCCGTCTCATAGCTCTGCCTCTGAGTGAACTCTGATCTGGCTGGCTGGCTGCAGAGGGGTGGTGGGAGGCACCAGCTGGGGAACCCCCAAGGGAGGAAGGCTCAGAACTTGGGGATTGGTGGTGGGATGATGATGAGTGGTCAGAAAGAGAAGAGCAGACTGGGAGGAGGAGGTGTTAGAAGCTGGAGAGGTAATAGGGTTTAGTGAGCAGGAAGAGACTATGGCAAAGACCTGGACTATGCAGAATTAAACTAACAGGAAGGATTTGAAACCCGCAGGACCAGAGATTCTCAGAAGACGAGTAAATTTATGGACTATTTGAAAAGTAATTGTGATGGACAGATTGCGCTAGTAGGTTTGCAAGAAGTTTTGTGAGGCGAATTATTTGAAATATTGCAAAAAAGACAATGAGGAGAATTATTAGTTAAAGATAATTAAAGGTAATATAAAATTAAGAAATGCATAATAAGGAATAAGAATGGAAAATCATCAGAGGCGTTGACGGAAGTCCAAAAAGTATTGTATAAGATGTGAAGTTCTGTTGGATGAATGTTAATTAATATGTTAAAAACTAATAAAAATGTATTTTATTTTTTTAAAAAAAAGAGAGTCTATGGCAAAGATCAGTCCAGAATCAGAGGTAGAAGCAAAGTCTGGAAAGAAGGAGGGCTAAGTGGCAGAAATGAATCAGGCTGCTAAACAAGCCAGGGCATCTCTCTCTTCTGCTGCAACCAGCTCCCCTCCCCTCTTGGTCTCCCAGAACCTGCAGAGGTATGAAGAGAGCAGAGCAAAGACAGACCAGGTGAGGAAGTCTCAATGTCAGGTCCCAGGGGAAGAGGAGACTTAGGGAGTTGTAGGAAGGTGAGGACCTTCAGTCCTCACAACTGCCTCATTGGGGCAAGACCTACTGGGAAGAGTTGCTGTGCTCACTAGCCCTGAGCTGTTTTGTTTCTTTGAATCAATTTGACTTCATGGATGCCTCATGAGGTATTGCAGACCTGCTCTTGCCTCCTGCCTTGACATTGGCTCACCACCTTTGGTGAAGATCTGTACCGGTGAGGGACTGCTTTTGTAGCATGGAAGCAGGGAGGAGGAGGAAGAGTCCAGTCCTCAGCCCTCCAGATCTGCCCTGCATCTGGTCAGCTTGGCACAGGCCTTTTTCTCTGCATGGCTGCTTTTGTGGTTGTTTTGTTAGCCTTTTGCCTCTTTGCCTCTTCCTTGTCCTTATTTGTTTGTCTTATCATTCCCTCCACTTCTTCCTTTGTTGAAATAAATAAATAAATTCCCTGAATGCACATTGTAATGAAATGTACAGCACATGCCTGTGATAGAAATGGCTACTTGGACCACTTTTTTTGTCTCTAATGTCTGAACAAACCTTAATCATGAAACAAAACAAAGTAAAAGACCCATCGCAATGCCAGGCATGTACCCTCCATCTCCAAGATATCCTTTGCTAGCAACAATTAGAACGCCAACTTTCAACATCCTTCTAAAATCTGGACCAATGATAAAATGAGAAGAGACTAGTAAAAGCCACATTCAAGGGTGAGACTTGAAGGGAACATGAGAACAATCTCTTTACATAGCTATTATCATGTATTCTCATTGATGTTTCAACTAGGAGATCCTCACAGGGCAAAGCCTTGGAGACACTGGCAATAGAAAGACTTGCATGTGCAAAAAACAACAACCCCCGAATAAGAACGAATCTTTAAATTCAAGTGTGGCTGGAGCTTCATCTTTATGTGTGTGTATAATTACAATCACTTTCAGGGAGGCATGCTAATTTACTTTAGAGGAGTGAGTTTCCTACTATTGATGCTTCCTATATCTTGCATGGCTATACAGCATGCAGCTTTGACTTTCTGGATCCTTGTCCCCTAGGCATATTGAAGCTAATTATTTCCAAAACATGAGGGTTCAGTAGAGTGTAGAGAGCGCATCACTGCCATAAAAGACAAACAATTATCGACACCTGATGCACCGTTATACTCCCTGATCTACTCAGCCTCTTGGTTTATCCCAAAGTCAATGGGAAATTGCCAAAGATGCGGCAGGCGAAATAGCAAAAGGCTTCATGTCATTTCCATTAGGGTGCATTTGAGAATACCACTTCTAATGGATGTGCATTGCAAAGTGCTCGTGTCAGTTTGTCTTTGACCTTGCCTAATGCACTGGAAATACCTTGCGTGTATGTAACTTTTAAGTCTATTTGTTGCTTCTTTTCTCTTTTACACTTGAGTGTTTTTTTCAACCCTGCCCATACCTGAGCACTTCACTGATCATAGCTGACAAAATATTGTACCATGAGTACTGTGTGTGTCTCTGTGTCAAAGAAGCCTTTAAGTAATCGGTTCTCCACTTCTTCAATTCTTTTGATAATCTCTATCTTCTGATTTTAGTTTTGACTCCAACACATTAATTGGGATGGTACAATCCTTTTCTCAGTTTCCTGCCTTCCTGTTCTTTTCTTCTGCCATCTTCTGCTTCTGGTGAGTGTGTGTGTATCCCTTTCATCAGGGTGAAAAACAGCTGAGCTAACATTTAACAGAGACTTTTTTCCTGAGAAAATGTCTGAGGTTTTTCTCCTCTTTCCCCTTCCCACTAGAAAAAGAGTGTAGAATTGTCTCCAAATATCCTCCACATGGCAATAAATATATAATTTTCTCTGAAGAATTCAAGATGTTTTGCCTGAGGGCTTGAAATATGCTGCATAATACCTGTTCCAAGCCTTCGTATGTTGCTGTTTTGTACTACGATGTAGTTTTATAGTATTTAAAGAGCAGTCTCAGATCATCTCCCCTTCTAGAGCAACAGGGAGGTGGACAGAGGCCTCTCAAGTTTCATTGCCCTGGTTCACAATCACAGGAATGGAATGGGTCTTACTGCACAATGCTCTGGCCACAACAGCTGCCCATCAGGTAATGTGTGATTCTTTATGACTAGAATGCTATCATGGTATCTAACCATATGCTGGATTGTATCATAACATGCCCTGTTGACTGCTGGGCCCAAGAAGCTGCAATGCATTTTTCTCAAGGAACAGCTGGTGGCACACTCAAAGTGGAGGGCCCTCTGAGAATGCAGCCTCATATAACCCAAATGCTCAAGTCTAATTAATGCACGGAGGGGTTAATGCCATAGAGTAAGCTGTCCTGCCAGACTTAGCTAGGTCACTCCCCTTCTCCTTAGGAGGAAGGTAGACTAGTCCTGTTGTTCCCTCAGTCCACCATGTGAACTCCAGTGTGTGAAGAGGTCTCAGCTAGCTGCTCCAGGCTCAGACTGCATGGCCTTTTTACAAAGCCATCATTATGTTCCTATATACAGTGGTGCCCCACAAGACGAATGCCTCGCAAGACGGAAAACTTGCTAGACGAAAGAGTTTTCCGTTTTGGAGGTGCTTCGCAAAACGAATTTCCTATGGGCTTGCTTCGCAAGACGAAAATGTCTTGCGAGTACCTGCGGTTCCCCCCCCTTTTTCTAAGCCGCTAAGCCGCTTATCCGCTAAGCCGCTAAAAGCCGCTAAGCCGCTAATAGCGCTAATCCGCTAAGCCGTCAATGGGCTTGCTTCGCAAGACGAAAAAACCGCTAGACGAAGAGAATCACGGAATGGATTCTTTTCGTCTTGCGAGGCACCACTGTAAATAGGAACTTTCACCACTTGGGAACTAACCTAAGTTTTGCTGCCTGTGTTTTCTGAATGCTGTCTGGAAAAGCACATGAATCTGACCTTCAAAGATCTTGTAAGTAAACCATTTTTAACTTTCCAAATGTGTGGTGCTTTTCTATGCTAGAGGGAGTGAGAAGCTTTGGCAGGAACTTAGAAGAGCATCTTTTAAAGGCCTAGCAGCCTATATTTCCATGCTTTACTTGGCTGCATGTTTTGTGATTTTAAATCTCTGCTGGGGTTCTCTTACAAAGGGTAACTGCCCCAAACCTGGAGCTTGGCATCCAAGAATTCTACTTTTTATATACCCATTTCCAACCAACAAATACCTTGTCCAAGGACTCTCTAAACCTGGAGCTGGCATTGCAGCACTCCATCAGTTTCATCATCTTGCTTCTGTGTGGCAGGCAAGAGTTACTACTATGGTCTAGAAAATAGCTGCCTTGTGGTGATGTCCATGCTTATAAGCCAAGCCTTGGTATGAGTTCAGATTTCCTACTTCTATATGCCATGTGTTAAAAAAATAATAATCAAGCCAGCTGTAGAACTGGCTACTTTGCTTTGCATTAATGTCTCTAATTGTGATGTGCTAATGAAACTAAGTGAGAGCTGGACCATAAAGAAGGCTGATCGCCGAAGAATTGATGCTTTTGAATTATGCTGCTGGAGGAGACTCTTGAGAGTCCCATGGACTGCAAGAAGATCAAACGTATCCATTCTTAAGGAAATCAGCCCTGAGTGCTCACTGGAAGGACAGATCGTGAAGCTGAGGCTCCAATACTTTGGCCACCTCATGAGAAGAGAAGGCTTCCTGGAAAAGACCCTGATGTTGGGAAAGATGGAGGGCACAAGGAGAAGGGGATGACAAAGAAGGAGATGGTTGGACAGTGTTCTCGAACATGAGTTTGACCAAACTGCGGGAGGCAGTTGAAGACAGAAGTGCCTGGTGTGCTCTGGTCCATGGGGTCATGAAGAGTCAGACATGACTAAACGACTAAACAACAAAATGAAGCTACTCTTCTCAGGAAAAGTGCTGAGATAACACTAAGATTGCTCAGCACCCAAAACCAGTGAGCAGAGGGTAATCAAATGTTATTTCATGCTCAAGAGTTGTGGAACCTGCTGAAGGGTACCTGCTGAATAGCCTGGGGCAGCTGGGAGTTGGAACCCAACAGCACCTGGAAGGCTACAGGATCCCTGCACCTTTTCTGTTAGCAAGCCTATAGTTTTAACAGACAGTGAAGGTGCTGACATGGTGGTTTATTTTGTGTTTGTGCAAACTCTGCATAACAAAGGAAATTCTTTGGGGAAGGAGAGATGGGCAAATTAGGTAGCTGGCAGATGGTTTCTTCATGTACCCCAGATTGCGATATCAAAGTATTAGAAGCTGCTTTTTCAGCCTTGGTGTTGGGAACTAATTGTTTCATTATGCATATCACCGGAATAGAAGAGGGACCCAAAGGTCTTGCCCTAAGGCTGGTGACGGTAGCACACGTTGCAAGATCCTTGCTTTTTGCTTCACAGCTACCCTCATAAGGTGGTGCTTAGAGATACTTTGCCGCCCATTTGCATTTCCTGAAGGGTTTGCAGCCAGCTTCTTCCAAGCTTGCATTTTATTATTGATGCATAAATTATCCCTCCAGCTTGATTAGGCTGCCTAAAAACTAATGATATGAAACCTACAATGATCTGCTGGGAGTAGCCTTTGCAGTTCAATATCTCCTTCAAGATTGTCAGGTGAAGGGTGAGGCTGACCAACTGGCTCCCCTTGTGTGCCATTAATGTCTTCAAATTCTTCTGGATGAAGGTTAGTCCTCCCTGGGAGTTACAGACATCACTGAACACGTTGGGACTTAGTACAAGGGCATAGAATGGTCCTGTGTATGTATCTACACCAGTGATGGAGTTCTGTTATTCCATAGTAGATGATTGGACTATTCAGGGACACATGTCTCTAAACAGGTCCAAACAGATAACAGACTACTTCTCCATGTTCATGGAATAAGCATTTCTGGAAGAGGAACGATTTGAGATGTTCTTGAAATACAACTCTTATCATCCCTGCCCAGCTGTCTAGGGCTGACTGGAGTCCAGGAACATCTGGAGGACCACAGATTCTATATCCTTGTTCCAGAGCCAGGTTAATATGAAGCTCAAACCTACTCATGTTCACTCAGATGCAAGTTCTGCTGTGTTCAGTTGGGCATGCTCCCAAGTAAGTGTGCATAACATTGCAGCTTTAATCTCATTCCTCCTGTGTGTATCTATTCACCCAGTGGACCCTTTGGTGATCTAACCATATCAGTACAAGCCATTGCAATGTAGCTGGGGAGAGTTGGGCCTTGTAGAAACACCAGTTGTGTTTCCTCTCTTCTCTCTGCACCCCACCCTTTTCTGCTCAGCAGCAGAGTTAGACATCAGAAACAATAATTACTACAAGAGGAAGCAGCATGGGGTTGACATTTGCTCTCCAGCAGGATTATTTTGGCATTTGTTCTGTGCCTACAAGAAATGATAAGCTTACCTGCAGAGAAAACCAAAAAGTAGCATAAACAAAGAAAGGGACTAGATTTGACATAACAGGAGAAGAGTTGAGCTTGAAATTGGGCTTGAAGAGAGAGAAAAGCTGCACAGTTTATGCCACATCTGTCACTGAGTTTGACTATGAATTTTAGAGGTCCTTCATTTAAAACAACATATTTCCTTCTATTGGATTGACTTCCTGAAGGTATCTTCCAAATGTGGCTTGTTCTTATTAAATGATATAGTTCTCAGTTGTGTCCCTCTGAAAGGTATGGTAAGTTACATCCACAGCATTTCTCTGATCCACCAAGCTTGAAACTCTATCAAAAAAATAAATAAGATTAGTATGGCATGACTTGTTTTAGAGAAACCCATGTTGACTCTTAATAATCACAGCCTCCTTTTCTAAGCATTCGCAGACCAACTGTTTAATTATATGTTCTAGGAATTTTCCTGGTATTGATGGTAAGTTGACCAGCCAGAAGTTGCCTGGGCCCTATATTTTCCCATTTGTGAAGAAGATGGGGACAACATTTGCCTGCCTCCAGTCTGTAGGGACCTCACCTGTTCTCCAAGAACTGTCAAATATGATTTTCTTTTTCTTCCCTGGAACAGAGTGTAAGCTAGCCTTGGCCAACCTGATACCTCCAGATGCTGCTGGCTTCCAACTCTCATAACCTCAGAGCACCTGTGATCCCTGGTCTGGAGGACAGAAGGTTGGGGAAGACTGCTGTGGACTGGATGACATTTGGTTCAACAGCAGAGTGACTAACTAAGTTTGTTCTAGGTATAAGCTTTCGTGTGCATGCACACTTCTTCAGATACCTGGGTGCATGCACACGAAAGCTTATACCAAGAACAAACTTAGTTGGTCTCTAAGGTGCTACTGGACAATTTTTTAATTTTTTTATTTTGACTGCGTCAGACCAACACGGCTACCTACCTGAATCTAGCAGAGTGACTGTAAAGAAAGCAGCTGGATAATTGGCATTCATCGGTTGTGTGTCCCCCAGTTATTAGGATTCACAGACCTGCACAATTGCACACAAACATACACACAAGTGAGACAGTCTCTCTGCCCCCTTCCCCCTCAGCAGATAAATGATTTGGAAGCTTTGAGAATCCACTGCAGCCTCTTGTTGTGAAGTGATGCATCTGCATTCATTTCTTGGCAGGTGGTCTCTGAGCTACATGTGTTCAGTGCAATCCGGCCTTGGCACTTTGGAGATTTCAACAAGGTAAAGATTGCTGTTTTTAATTACTAGCATATTGGGAGGTGTGACAAGAGAATTCATCCAGTTCTCACTCCCCCCCCCCCCTTCTGATATGCATCTCCAGCACTGACACATAATACAATTAATCTATTTTGGGGTGTTTTGTTCTTTACTGGTTCAGTTCAGAACAGGCTGGGGGCTTCGTTCAAAGTATATTTGTGCTGGATTTCTCTTTGCTGTCTTGCTTGGGTTTGGTTAAAATATAGTATGAGCATGTAATCCTATGCGTATTTACTTCTAAATAAGCCTCTTTGTGCCAATGAAGTTCTAGGGAGAGATGTTTAGGATTGTAACCAGTGCTTTTTTTCCTAAAAAAATATTTAGGGGAACTCTCATTTTCCTACTCATATTGAAATATTGCCCCTCAATGAGGCCAAACTTAGATTCACAAAATGTTTAGGGGTATGTGTACCCCTGCGTCCTCCGAGAAAAAAGCACTGATTGTAACCATGGTGTATCTTTCATCCTGGGGATCCGAAAGCATTTGCTGAGGGCCTTCTCGGCAGTGGCACCCTCTCTGTGGAATGTCCTCCCAACCAATGTCAAGGAGATAAAGAACTACATAGCTTTTAGAAGACATCTGAAGGCAGCCCTGTATTGGGAAGTTTTTAATGTTTGATGTTTTATTGTGTTTTGGAAGCCACCCACAGTGGCTGGGGCAGCCCAGCCTTATAGGTGGGGTAAAAAGGTAAAGGTACCCCTGCCCGTATGGGTCAGTCTTGACAGACTCTAGGGTTGTGCGCTCATCTCACTCTAGAGGCCGGGAGCCAGCGCTGTCCGCAGACACTTCCAGGTCACGTGGCCAGCGTGACGAAGCTACTCTGGCGAGCCAGTGCCGCACACGGAAACGCCGTTTACCTTCCCGCTAGTAAGCAGTACCTATTTATCTACTTGCACCCGGGGGTGCTTTCGAACTGCTAGGTTGGCAGGCGCTGGGACCGAGCAACGGGAGCACACCCCGCCGCGGGGATTCGAACCGCCGACCATGCAATCGGCAAGTCCTAGGCGCTGAGGTTTTACCCACAGTGCCACCCGCGTCCCAATATAGGCGGGGTAGAAATAATAATATTGTGGTGGTGGTGGTTACTATTATTATTTATTATTATTTTATGCCTACAAATCACTGATTTCAAACTGATTTCAAATCACTGATTTCACCGGTTTCAAATTTCCACATGCTCATGAAGCTTACTGGATGACTGAGCAAAGACCACATGGACTCTTAACTTTTAAAATGATATCTTGG
Source organism: Podarcis cretensis (assembly GCF_951804945.1). NCBI lineage: Eukaryota > Metazoa > Chordata > Lepidosauria > Squamata > Lacertidae > Podarcis > Podarcis cretensis. The sequence goes on along the minus strand of NC_137170.1, from coordinate 50,828,946 downwards.
GATTGTTTGTCTTTTATGGGGATGTCTACTGAACCTTCTACTTTTTTTCTTGAATTTTGTGCACAATGTGGCAAACCTGAGTTTGCTGCTACATAATGGTTGTTTTGGGGTGTTACATTAAACTATGGTTTAGCCTTACATAAATGCCCACCCTGTGGAATGCCCCTCCCATCAGATGTCAAGTAGATAAATAACTACAGTATACAACTTTTAGAAGACATCTGAAGGCAGCCCTATATAGGGAAGTTTTCAATGTTCGATGTTTGATTGTGTTTTGGAAGCCACCCACAGTGGCTGGGGCCACCCAGACAGATGGGCAGGGCACAAATAATACAATTATTGCTGTTATTATTACATAAATGAGCCTTGAGAGGGTGGAGCTGATATTCCCCTTTTCTCCTGTAGTGCATCCACAAGAAAGAAAATAGACACTTTCACTTCAAGCAGTGGCGTAGCGTGGGTTGTCAGCACCCGGGGCAAGGCAAGTAATTTGCGCCCCCTAACCCGTGGATTTGCGCCCCCTAACCCGTGGATTTGCCCTAACCCCAGATGTTGCGCCCGGTGCGGCCAGCCCCCCTGCACCCCCCACGCTACGCCACTGACTTCAAGTTATGGTTTATGATGTTTCGCTAAAGTATATACAGTGGTACCTCAGTTTAAGAACAGTCTGGTTTAAGAACGATTTGGTTTACAAACTCCGCAAAACCAGAAATAGTGTCTTGGTTTAAGAACTTTACCTCAGTCTAAGAACGGAAGCCAAATGGTGGAAGGGCACCGGCGGCAGGAGGCCTCATTAGGGAAAGCGCGCCTTGGTTTAAGAACGGTTTTGGTTTAAGAATGGACTTCCGGAATGGATTAAGTTCGTAAACCAAGGTACCACTGTACATTGAACACACCATTCATGAGATTAACAATTTTGTGTTCAGATGTAATGCTAAACTGTGATTAATTAAACATGGAAGTGAAAGCGCTTGATCTTCTCATGGCTGCACCCAGTGCCTTTCTTATAGAAAAAATGGTGCCAGAATGCCCCGCCTCCTAATTTGGTTGTAAGTCGCTTGGGGTTGCCCTGGGCAAGAGAATGCTGGTGTGTCATGAAGTTCCTAAGTGGTGGAGGCCGTTCCTCACACATCCCAGGTCAATCAATATGGCCCAGAGCAACTTCATTCAAAATATTGCTAGCCTAGTCCTCGAGATTCTAAATCCACAAAATTGCTTTCCCTTGTTCTCATGTGGCAGGAAAGCGAATGAACTAATGGTATATTTGTTACTTACCACATTCCTGAAACTGCTAGGATTTTCTTTTAATGCCCCAAATTGCCAGGTGAATCTGACCTAACCCTTTGAAGTTAGTATACCTAACTCAAAAGGCATTTGGATGACAGGGTTGAGTGGATGCTTATCAAATCTAAAAATAACACAAAGCTGTTTTTGCCTTTGTGGGTCACAGACTGAACAGTGCTAAAAATGTTAATGCATCACTTCTTGGCCTTTTGGCTAAGATCAAGTGTAGTGTAAAAAAGCTAATGCAAATATATATTTTTTTACCATGCTAATGCAAATATTAAAAATACACAGAACCTTATGATGAGGTTCCATAGTGGTGGCATATGCATTCCCTATTTTTAATACATTTATATCCCATCTTTCCTTCAAGAAGCTCAAGGCGCCACATATGGCTCTTTTGTCCTCCCCACAAACTTGCAAAGTAGGTTAGACTAAGACAGGCACCCTCAACCTCTGGCCCTCCAGATGTTTTGGACTACAATTCCCATCATCCCTGACCACTGGTCCTGTTAGCTAGGGATCATGGGAGTTGTAGGCCATAACATCTGGAGGGCCGCAGGTTGGGGATGCCTGGGCTAAGAGATGGTGATTGGCCAAAGGCTCAGTGGCTGTGTGTGTGGAGATTTAGATGGGAGTATGGCAGCCTTGCACTGGTTATTGGACTCAAATCTTTTTATATTCAACAGTGGGGTGTGTGTTTTTTTGCATGTACAAAAGTATACCTTTTTATTATTACCACAAAACTCCTTTTAAAAAGTTCTCTAAACTATTTTATGGTAATTAGATTCAGTTCTACTATTTTCTAAAAGCAGAGCCATCAACTAGAAGTAAATTTTCTGGTGTACTGAGCACATTTGATGTTGAGTTTTTGAGACACCAGAAACATGTAAGCCCTTTGAGATATATTTAGAGTTGTATTTTATATGAAAGATGCTTCACACAAAAAAGGGAGGGAGAAAAGGTTACATTGTCAAGACGGAGATGTGCATGGAAGACCAGGGAGTTAAATAGCAAGGATTACCTAAGGTCAGTGTTAAATCAAATGTAAAAACAAAACCCTTGTTCCAATGGCTTTGCTAAAGCAAACATGGATACTCATGGTAAGAACTAGGGATGTTATGCTAGCATAAGCTTGCATTGCCATTGCAGCATGAAGTTAATTCTCGCTTACTCTTTCCCTCCAGGATTATCTCCCCAACCGGGTAAAAATTTGCGTTCCTTGGACTATGTTTTTAAAATAGTTTTCTGGATGGAGAAATCTAAATTGATACAATTTAGGTGAATTTGGTTGGTTCCTTTTCTAGCTATGAGGTAAATGTCTGTGTGGAATTGCATGCCTCTTTCCGTTAGAGTCATGTAGCTATGTTTTGCATAGCTGTCAACTTTTCCCTTTTCTTGCGAGGAATCCTATTCGGAATAAGGGAATTTCCCTTTAAAAAAGGGAAACGTATGATGTTTTTGGGATGAATGTTTCCATTCATCCCCACTTTGTTTTTCAGCACTCTTTGAATAAAGTTCTGTGATACATTGCCCTTGCTCTTAATTGCCCTGACTTGTCCTCCGTTGTATTATCACATAGCCATATCTGACTGGCTACACGGTATTGTGATGGCATCACCTTATTTTGCTGCCTGTCTCTGTTTGGGATAGATCACCCATGTGATTTATCCAAGAAGAATGATGAAGAAGCCAGGGGAGTGTGGTGAGTGTGGTGTGATGCTGCTGCACCAATAGCCAGGAGGAAAAAGCTACAGTGGAGAGATTTGAAAAAAGAGAGTAAATATTTGCACAATGTAAGTATTTTTTCTCTCTTGTACCTGGGTAAGGCCAACCATATATATATGAAAGACCACCACCCTTGGAGTTGTATGGACAGGTCAAAGGTAAGGCAGCTATTTATTCTTTTTTATATATAAATTTTTATTAGGTTTTACAATTTAATATTCAACACATTAAACACATAGAAGAAGAAGAAGAAGAAGAAGAAGAAGAAGAAGAAGAGGAGGAGGAGGAGGAGGAGCAGCAAATTCCCTCCACCCCATGACTTCCCTCAGCTTTCCCTTCTGGTTCTTTAAATATATACTACTTCTGCTTAATTTTATCTTACTTTCTATGTTGTTTTTTTACTAAATGCTCTTATATTCTTCTCATTTTTGTAACAAATTTTCTTTCAAATAACATCTTACACCTAATTAATGTCCATATTGTTGTTTCTTAACTGTGCACTTATTTTCTTAATTGTAAGCGTTCACTCAAACCCTACTTAGTGAGTCCAATTCTTTACACTGTTTCTGTAGATACAATATAAATGGTTCCCAGTCTTTTTTAAAATCTTTTTTTAAAAAAATAATATTTATTACTTTTAAACCTTACAAAAAAGAAGAAAAAGAAAAGAAAAAAATAAAAAGAAAAAAAATACATTACAATATACACAACGCAACATTAACACATTAAACTAAACAAAACAAAACAAAAACAGTTTATAAACATACATCGTACCATTTCAATGTCTTATCCTTCATTCCCTTGTTTCCTCGACCTCCTCTCACCTCCCTTTTTGTATTCCAATTCTATTAATTGTTTCAGCAATTCATTTCCATCTTTCTCTATTTTCTGTCTTATAATTATCTTAACTTATTTTAACCTTATTTTCCATTAATACTATAATACTTATTTATGCTTAATTCCTTATAACATTTCTACTAAAGCCATATAATTTCATTCCAACATTTTTCTAACACTCATTAATTTTACAATATTTCTATAAATAAACTTTAAACTTTTTCCAATCTTCTTCCACCGTCTCTTCTCCCTGGTCTCGGATTCTGCCAGTAGTTTCCGTCAATTCCATATAGTCCATCAACCTGGTGATCTTCTGTCCGAGGCTCTTAACTCTTTTCCAAGTCCCTTCTGCATGTCTTCTTCATATTTATACATGCACTTTACTTTGTCTTCTGCTGATCTTGTTCTTAATTTCCTTCCTTTGATGCCGAAGAGTAGATCTCGGGTTAGCTCTGACCTAGCAATGTTTTTATTCCTTCTCGACAGGTCAGCCAAATCTCCGTAGTTAAAACTAAAATCCAAAGGATATTTCAGGACGTGTTTCAAAATTCCTCCAAATCTGAAGGTCCCTACAGCTCCAATCTCCTCCTGACCCAGGTCCAGGTCCCAAAGGTCAGTCAATCCCTGCATGAGGGGATCTATCCAACTTTCCTTCTCCAGTCCAAGCAGGGCTCCAATCCTCAAAATCTGACTTTCTCTGAATTCACTCATAGAAGGCAACAACTTATAGTCATCAAATTGCCTCTGTAAGACTGGGGCTCTCTCCCTCTCCACTTGTATTACTTTAGGTTCAACAACAACATCTTTCTCCCTCGCGTTCTCCACAGTTTGCCATATCAAAATAGATTGCTGTGTCAATTCCTGAATAGTTTCTGTATAGATATTCACTTTTTGTCCAAAATTAGTCACTTTTTGACCCAAATTATCAATTTTAATAGTCACCACGTCCATCTTCTTGTGGAGCTGTTCCAATGAATCACTTATCTTACAAAATGCAGTCACTAAGGCTTCTTCTGTCGACATTCTTAACCAATCCAAGGTCAATCCCTGGTTCTCATTATTTTTTATCTTGCAGCTGGAAATCCCCCCAGCTCAACTCCTGTAACAGCTTCAAAGGCTCCCTCTAGAGGGAAACAATTTCTATTTGTATCAATCCTTTTAGGCACAGTTCAAGCAATAAAATTAGTTTCAATTTTCAGTTACTTTTACTCCTTTTTAAATGCAGAAGGAGACAATGGAAACAATGTATTTCTCTTATTTAACTAGCTGTCAACAACAATGAACTTTCCCAAAATGTTGGTCTTGCTAGCAGCCCGTTTCCAGGTTCAGAGCGGTGGTAATTTAACTTTCTTCCCTCTCTCCTGCAGGCTTACGCAATCCAAAATTTCCCCCCTCTTCTCCTGCTTCCAAGGGGGGTTTAATGATTTTAGCCGATGGATGTTTAATCCTTTAAAGAGGACTTTCCAAGACTTTAGCTTACAAGCTCTTTGCTTCAATCTATTTACAAAAGGGGAAGGCAGACTTCCTGTTTAGAGCCTCCCCATTTCGTTGCCAAATTAAGACGTTTAAGAATCCAATTTTCTGTTCTACTCACGGGTAGTTGTTTAGAATCAAATTGTCCACAGGAAAAAGTCAGCGCTCTCCGGCAACAGCAATGCGGCTTCACTCCGTGAAAAAAGCAATCAATTCGAAGCACCGCGCTGCTCACCCCACGTCGCTCCGGATCCCCGAAACTTGGTCTCCCCGTGAGTAGGGGAGGCGCAAAAGGTGCCAGCCAAATCCCACGTTCACAGGCTTCTCCTACCTGTGATTTTAGTGGGTCTCCGCCTTCGCTGTGGCAGCCAGACCCTAATTTCCACGGAGCGAATTCCTCCCGATCAGAGGAATTCTGCCATTGCCGGAGGCGCCAACCCGGAAGCCCTCTAAATCTTCATTTTCATTGTCTCTAAGTCTTCCTGTAAGTCTTGCCATTTCTGCGTATTCCATAAGTTTGAGTTGCCATTCTTCCTTCATTGGTTTCTTGTCGTCCTTCCATAGCGAATATACGTGACCAGATTTAAAACAAAAAAGGGAACACGAGAAGCTGCGTCATACCAGGTTTGTTCCTCTCACCTCATGTTAATCTGGACCCTGCTAGACCTGCAGAACCATCAACTATATGAAGTATGAGCAAGCAGCAGAAGAACCATGATAGACAAAATGGATGAAAACTTCAGTTCCACACCAACTTTATGCAAGCAGCTTGGAACTTTTGTTGACTTTTCAGTAGCAACCATGTTAGATCTTGGATGATGATAAGATGGAAAGCAACATGTTTTCAGCAGAAATCAGGTGATTTTGCCTTCTCCAAAGATGCCTCCTGTATCCTCCACCCTGCAATTTATTGACAAGAACTGGTTTTTATGCACATATGTTAACTCACGGTGTTGCAAAGAATATGAAAAGTGTGTGGGAAGAAACAGAGGGCAATGTAAACAGCCTTGAGCTCTTGGGAGGAAAAGCAAGATACAAATATAATGTAGTGTTCACAGATCATAGAGAGAGAGAGAAATAAATAAATAAATATGCACAAAGTCAGGAAAGCAGGCTCCTTACTTGAACTGGAACACTATGATGCCCCGATATTTTATAGCAAAAAAGCACTCTCCCCAAAAACAAAATCGTTTGCCAACTCTGATAAACAAACATACTCTGAGCATATGCCTTAGTCTCTCTGCAAAGATTTCACATTCTGCATTTAGGGAGGAGGGATTCTTTAACACCCACCCACACTTACTGTACTGTACACAGAATAAGTATCGGCACAGAAAAAGATACATCCTGTTTAAGTTAGTATTAAATTGTGGTAATTGGATGTAAATTTGTTTGTGGCTTTTTTTTTGGAAAACTAATAAATATCAATTGGCAGAAAAGAGAGAGAAATATACATCCTGGTTGCTAAGAAGACAAGAAGGGCAAATTGTGGAGATTCCAAGGGCAAAAAAAAATGAGACAGAAGCAGGAAAGACAAGAGCACCAAAGCAGAAGGGGAAACAGCAGCTCTTTAGAACCTTCTGGATTCCTATTGCCTCATGTGCAAAATACTCGAGTCACAGCTCTGGCTTCTCTCATTGGCTAAAAATATTGAAAGGTGGGGGCAACCAGGTTGGCTTGTATCTCAGAAATCAGTTTTGCTTCATAACTCTCTTTCCAGATGAAATAGAGACAACTGCTCCCCCTGGTACCTCAGTGCCCTCTGTAGCTGCCTCTTGTAGGCCCTGGGGCTTCTCATTGTTGCTGATGCAGAAGGAGGGCATCAAATCCCAGGAGTGAGAAGAATACCAGCCTCTTTTTCCCCTGTGCCATTGTCTCAACCCCACACAGGTCTGGTAGCACCTGAGTTCTCTGAGCCTTCCTGCCTTCCTAATAGTTCTGAGTGAACGCTTAGCTTGTGGGGCCTGTATCCTCTTCTCTCTTAATTCCTAGCATTCAATGCCACAATCAACCTAGCACTGTTTATTTTTAAACCAACCTTTTCATCATTGTTATTGGTGATAACCACAGCAGCAGCAGCAGCCTCTGCCTGCCCGCAGCTCTTGGTCGGAAAGCCTTTGCTGTCAGGCATCTTTTCCCGGAGGGGATGAGCCACTCATGGAGGCTGGCTGTGTTTGCACACTGACAGCTTCTTGCTGCAGGGGATCTTGAGCTCTGTGGCACATTTGCCTCAGGTGTGCCGTAACAACAATTCTGCCACTTCAGCTATTTGGGTGACCTGACATGGGAAGAAAGCAATCCAAGTAGAGCAAACAAAAATGGGATCCGACAGCGTGGCTCAACAGTCAATGAGCAGAGAGTGCTGCGAGATGTGTGGCTTTTGCTCTGCCAACTGCTGCAAACAGGCCATGCCACCGTGAGGGAGCAAAACAGCACACCAGTCTGTGCTAGAGTCTCCATCTGCCCACAGGTTAAACCCGAAAAGAGAGATCTGAGCTGCTTCCCAGCCTCATACATACACAGCAATGTGTTGATGTCACCCTAGAGTTAGTTCAACCTGCTATGGGTATATCAAGGGTGGGGATATTGAAATCAGTTGTTAACTGTCTATGTCAATGTTGTTTTTGCCCATGTGTTCTGTTTTCATATGTTATGTGTATAGTAGAATTCAGGAAAGGGTAAAGCTACAAAAGTTTGTTTTTGCTAGTAGATGGTAAGAAGTGTTGCACATGATGAAGGAATGGCTCAGTAAATTTCAGAAAAAATGGTATTTCTTTCAGGATCTATTCTCTCTCATTGTAGCAGGTTGGCTCTGGCAGGAGAGCCTTCTGAATGTTTGGATCACTGGGGTCCTATAGCAAACAACATACCCAAGGCTTGTTTTCTTTACCTCTAATTAAAAGTTATGGTCTTGCTGTGTCTTCTTACAGACTCCCATCTATTGCTAAGGTATCCATGTCTTACCAAAAGTTGTTTTCCTACACATCAACATAATTCTTAGTATTTTCTCATTTTTCATCTACAGGATAGCTTCATTTCTTTGAACTTTGTTCCATAAAATTTTCTTCTTCACAGTCATCATGACTTTTGGATCAAAACCCACTTCTGTACACCTGTAATCATTGATGCATGAAGATGTGGACCCATAGTAAATAAAGAGGATCATCTCCCTTTTTGCAAATGGGGGAGGGCTGGGATTGAGAGAGAGAGATTGGCTTGCCTACATTTCCAGAGAAGTAACTGTGTTTTTCTCTTGCAGTAAAAGCAGCCAAGAGTCAAGGTAACACCTTAAAGATTAGCAAATCTGTTATCACATAAGCATTTGTGAACTCAAGACTACTTCAGTAGATGCCTACAGCTCTCTGGGAGTTCATGGTGGAGGTGAGATTTAAAAAGGGATTTCCTGATTTGTAGCTTAGTCTGGGAGTAGGGATGTTTGAGAATTCCGCTGAAAATGGAAATTGCAATTGCCAGTGTTCACTTATTTGTCCTTTGTGTAGAACAGGAATCAATCCAGTGAAGATGATCAGTATTTACTGTTGTTGCTTTTAGTTTACATAACTGACTGCCAAGCCCTCCTGATTCGCATTGTGTTTCTTTTGTGCTGAAATTAATGGAGTGGAATCGCGTAATGGCAATCCAACTTATGTAATTACATAATTTTACCACAGTGTACAGTAAGAGAAATAGTGTAGTTTGGGGAAGAAGAAGAAGAAGAAGAAGAGTTTGGATTTAATATCCCGCTTTATCACTACCTGAAGGAGTCTCAAAGCGTCTAACATTCTCCTTTCCCTTCCTCCCCCACAACAAACACTCTGTGAGGTGGGTGGGGCTGAGAGACTTCAAAGAAGTGTGACTAGCCCAAGGTCACCCAGCAGCTGCATGTGGAGGAGCGGAGACATGAACCCGGTTCCCCAGATTACGAGTCCATAGCTCTTGACCACTACACCACACTGGTTCCCAGTGTGACCAGAAGGTGGCTTGCGCTGGAACAAAAACACAGCTGCAGGTGACGACAACAGGGCGGAACAGAAAATGACGCCGTCTTATATCGCAAGCTGGGAATAACCCTCATTGGTCTCAATGGGCATTTACTTTTGTCTGAATAGACCTGTGAAGGGTTGCATTCTTAGCCCCTGCACTACACCATACATCAACATGTTCATTTTCAAGTATTACTATCGACTTGCCTGTGTTAGCAGAATTTGACCTTCCTTATTCTGACTGTGTGGCTTAAGTAAATACCATCTTCTGTTCTTGCTCTCATGAAAGCACTTCATTCAGCTCAACCAGTCTCTGCTGAGACTTTGTAACTGCTAATTAGGAATGCCCCATGCTTGGGATGCAGAGCTCTTAGCTGAGCTGATAAAATGTTACAATTAATATTGTATTAATTAAAGGCTAGTTAAAATTCTTCATCAAATATGCCCTTGAGGAAGCAACAGGTTGCAACTGTTCTTTCATATGGTATGTCATTGCAGGTGGGGGGAAATCTCTCTATTAATTAGGCTTAGGAATTATTCAGATTTTGGTAATGAATTAGGAAAAAACCCTGTTTCTTTTCTCCTTAAAGAAACGATTGCTGCCACAATTGCCCTCAGATTTGAATGTTACCTCAGCTGGCATTTCCCAGAAGTCCCTATTTATGCAAAACTTGGTTAACTTTGGAGCTGCTTCAGGCTATTTCTTTGCATCTGCAGGCACCAAGCCTTGATAAATGCAAAGCAGTTACGCAATTGACTGAGGGCTGGGAGTAGTTACCTTGGCTAGACTTCTTTATCAGTGTAAGCAACCCTATACAGTGGTACCTCGGGTTACAAACACCTTGGGTTACAAACACTTTGGGTTACAAACTCCGCTAACCCGGAAGTAGTACCTCAGGTTAAGAACTTTACCTCAGGATGAGAAAGTAATCGCGTGGTGGTGGTGCAGCAGCAGCGGGAGGCCCCATTAGCTAAAGTGGTACCTCAGGTTAAGAACGGTTTCAGGTTAAGAATGGACCTCTGGAACGAATTAAGTTCTTAACCAGAGGGACCACTGTGTACCTCCTCCCCCTCCTGTATACCACACATATGATCACAAATGGCATCACTCTTCACCACCACCTCTCCTCCCACACTTATTTCTTCATTTTCTGGGGCTTCTCATTGCTTATAAAAGTGCCAAATAGCTTTAAAATACCAAGTGGTATCCCAACACCTCTTGCACATCCATAGTGCCAAACTGCTTCATAAAAGATTTAATTGCTCTTGCATTCATTCGTATGTCCAGGCTTTACCCGGGAGCTCCGAATCCTGCAGAGGAAGAAGAATAGCTACAATTGCAGGAGCCACAGCCTGCTGAGGATGAGACAGAATAGATGTTTGCTAATGGATTGTGTCAGGGAGGCCTGAGTGCTGTGGGATGGCTTTCAGTGCCCTGGATGCCCAACTGCAGCTAGGAATAGTAGGTTTAAAGGCTTTGGCATGACTCTAAGCTGCAGTTCAGAAAAACGAATATAGCACTTACAAAAATCTTTCCGTAAACTTCCAAGTAGGACGGAGCTTAATGGGGAAGGGGGGTGCATGAATATTTCCCAGCACCAAAAAGTATTCCCTCCCTTCTGGCAAATCTGCAGTGATTGCTTTAAAACTGCGGTCCAAGTGGTTTGCTCTCACTCCAAATTAACTCAATTTGCTCTCCCTCATGTCATTGCTTAGCTAAATCTGATTGGCTTCATAGCATCAAGGTATTTTGTTCACTGACTGGTCACATGGGTGGCCCCTGCCAATTGAGAATCAATCAAGAAGGCACTGTCATCCCCTTCAGCAAGCTTTGTTTGCTCTATGTATATCATCTCAGTGACCAAATCTGATAGGCTATTTAGTCATCATGACACCCTTCCACTATGCTGTTCCCACCTGGCTGGGATTGCCATTGAGACTAACAAATAAGTCAAATGGAAACAGGAGAATATGCTGCATGACCCTCTCTCCAAGCCACCCTATCCCATAATAAAGGTAAAGGACCCCTGGATGGTTAAGTCCAGCCAAAGGTGACTATGGGGTTGAGGCACTCATCTCGCTTTTGGGCTGAGGGAGAGGGGGTTTGTCCACAGACAGCTTTCCCGGTCATGTGGCCAGCATGACTAAACCACTTCTGGTACAATGGAACACCGTGACAGAAACCAGAGCACATGGAAACACCGTTTACCTTCCTGCCACTACAGTACCTATTTATCTACTTGCACTGGAGTGCTTTCGAACTGCTAGGTTGGCAGGAGCTGGGACAGAGTAACAGGACTTCACCCTGTTGCAGGGATTCTAATTGCCAACCTTCCGACTGACAAGCCCAAAAGGCTCAGTGGTCACAGAATTATAGAACATGTGGGAATACAGGGATTTAGAGGAGAACGTCATGTGGTCAACAGAAAATTAATGAAGCTACAGGAAGACTACCATCTACATTAAGCAACTGTATGGATGACCTCCAGTTTTAACCCCCTTTCATTGGGGGTATAAATGAACAAACAAAAGGAAAGAAAACTTAAGTTATTCTATATGCCCCCTTTTTGAATCCCATTTGGCACCATTGTTTCTCAGATGCTTTTTCATCCTGGATTAGGTGAGGTTACCCAGTCTTGCATCACACAGTGTGTGGAAGACATTACAATGTTGACCTAGCCAATTGGATCAGGCTACATGCTAGTATCAGTGAGAGTGACAGGGGCCATGTTAAAGATTATGCAAACAGTTCCTCAGGGTGCTGGAAAATTGCCACAGAAGAGAGGCATTGCCAAAATGTTTGCCAAAAGAAAAGGTGAGTCGTTTGTGGTTAGCTTTATAGTTGTATCCTGATGGTGTGTTAAAAGTAACAATGGGGAGGAAAGAGAGAAAAATTACAGACAGGAGCCTCTTCCCCTTTATTGACACATTTCCAGGCTTTAAACTTGGAAGACTGGGAGGACTTGCTCGCAGTCTCCTTTAATGTAAGCTACATGATTAAAGACTCCTTCTGGAAACCCAGGAAGAAGTCAATTAAGTAAGGAGTAGATGACCAAAACCTGTGGTAGATCAGGTAACCTTTATTAAGCTAAGGTATCTTTGCTAACATCTGCCAGCTGGTCTCGAATGTGTTGCCAGGGAGGGTAGCTGTAAAACTCTCATTGATTTTCACCCAGGTAGCTTTGAAACTTTAAAGGTCAGGCCACACTTGAATCAAAGTTCTCTGAAGCTATTAAACATATCCTTTAAATATATCCACTTACTTGGATGCCTCACACTCTCATCTTTAGGAGCTGTGTGTACGGTGGTGGTTGTTATTGTGATATTTTTTAAAATTAGGAGTCTGTAGTTACAGCTAGAGCGGCATTCAGCTAAGTTTTACTCAGAGTAGACCCAATGAAATTAATGGACCTAACTTAGTCATGTTAATTAATCTCAAAATGTCTACTCCTAGTAAAACTTAGCTGAAGGCCATCATTAATTTATAGTCCACTAAACTGAAATAAACGTGCATGCCACAAAGCCATAAATTCTTAGGATACTGAAAGACATCTCTGCAGTGCTGTGGGAGCCGAAGCCCCCCCCCCGCCATTTTGAATGAGGGTGCTGACCTCCCCCCAATATTCCACAGCCCACACAGTGAAAGGAGGCCCGAAAGGGCACATTGCACCCTCCGAAAGGCCTGAGGGGGGGCCAGCTGTGACTGCAGTGGGCTCCATCAGGCCCTCCTGCTGCAGCAGCAGCCGGCTCTGTTGGGCAGCCATGGGAGGACCCAACAGAACCCGTCTCTGCAGCAGGAGGGCCCAGTGGAGCCCACTGCAGTCACAGCTGGCCCCCTTAGGCCTTTCAGAGAGTGCAACGGGCCCCGTTGACTTCCACCCGCTGTGTGACGTCACATGTGTGACTCACGTACATCACACACGCCAGGCACCCTCAACTTTGGGCGAAGCCTGGCACGCAGGTTGAAAGAAGTACATAGCTTCTCAAGCTGAAGATGACAAAACTCTGGCCCTACAGATGCTATTAGACTCAACTCCCACGGGACCCAGCCAGCATTGCCAAGCTGATGATAGGAGATGATAGGAGCTGTACTTCAGGGACTTTGGGGTGGGGCAACTGGTTCCCCACCTGTGTGCTAAGTGGGGGTTAGCCTGCCATCAGATAAACAGAAAACTACTACCTGCCTGAAAAGAAACCTATCTTCAATCTTTTCCCTTTTATTCACTTTGGGAATCAGGGAAAATTCTACATTCCAATGTCAGTACTGCACCAAGGTCTTTCAGAAAAGGAAAAGTTCAAATTGCATTAAGATTACGAAAGAGATAAATTGACATTGGCTACAGTCCTAGGTAGCCATATGTACACAAGCTGGGAAGAAAGATCCACACAGACAGAGGTGTTCTGAAGACCTTACAGCTGATAACCTGGCAAAATAGATTATCTGTGTTTCCGTTTAGAAATGGCATATCTGTTCAGCCAGGTGATTTGAGTGCAATAAAAAAACCCTTTAAAACACCTCTGACTGTGAGCACATCTCCTCCACCTGCACGTATACTTGTGCAAGATTGCAGCCATTGATTTTGGCTGAACACTGTTGGTTTTAGTCACACAGGCTCTGATTGCTAGAGGGGAAACTACAGAGGTTTTGCCCTGGAATTGAAAAATGGCTGTGAGCTTTGCATACAAACTGGAAGGGAACATCATCTTTCAGTTTCCTTCTTTAAACAAAGTTTGCCGTACTATGTTGGGAGAGATCAAGTGCATCTCTGAAGTTTGTTTTGCACAGAAGTTTGCTCCACAATGTTAACCTCACCAATTAAACATAATCTGCACTTGAAGCTTTAATGGATTGACCAATGTGGTAATTATGTACCCACTTACCTCAGAGTAAACCCCATGGAACTCAATGACACAAACTTCAAAGTAGACACATAGAGGATTGCACGACTAGCAATTAATTTGATAAATTTGTTCAAATCTTTTGAAAAGTAAAGCAAATAGAAGCACATGCGAAAACCACACCCAATAACCAATCATGGTGGGAAAATATATATTAGGTGGTTTCTAAAAGATTGGAAGATGCTGCCATCTGTGATTCTTTTGATTCATGAGAACTTGAGGGAGCTCAGTGTGAAGTTTACTGACATTTGGGGCTGTTGATTGCCTCCTCATTTGTCCTTTGAATTACCGTACTCTTCCGTGTATAAGACGATGTTTCTTTAACTTAAAACAATGCTTAAAAATTGGGGTCGTCTTATACATGGGTAGTGCAGAGGGGGACAGTGGAAATGATTTCTGTCTTGAGTAGTAGATTGTCACTCGTGTTATTGTGGGTGATAGGCTGCTGCAGCAATGTCCGCTTGCGACTGGGCACGGCTGCGACAATGTCCGCTTGTGATTGGGTGTTGCTGCAGCAATGTCTGCTTGTGAATGGTCACTGTGTGAGAATGTCCACTGGCGATTGGTCACTGCAGCAGCAATGGCTGCTGGCCATTGGGCTCTGCTGTGGCAATTGGGTGTGTGATTGGCGGCTGCTGGTGTTGATCGCAAATAGATAGGAGGCTTCTGCGTTGTGCTCGATTGCAAGTGCTTGGAATTTGGGTGAGCTTTTTTTGGCATTCCTCCCATGCTAGACAATCTCCCCCCATTTTCTTAATATTGAGTCCCCAAAATTAGGGGGCGTCTTATCCATGGGGGCATCTTATAGATGGAAAAGTACAGTACATACCTTCACAGTGGTTGGTTTTTGTTTTAAATCTAATTTTGGATTGTTTAGTTTGATTTCCTATAGTGCAGCCTTTGCCAACCTGGTGCCCTTCAGTTGTTTTGGACTACAACTCCCAGCATTGGCTACACTTTCCAGTGCATTTCTCCATTATTTCCCAAATCACAATAAGCCTGATCTTTTGGGGAAGTGGGTTTCTTGTGCAAATCCCAATTGACTATAATTGTGCAACCTGAACCTGCGATTGAATCCCATCCAAAAATAAGGGCAGTTTGGGAGGGTCTTTAGTTGAGCTGGGGAGTGAATAGGAAAGTATATACTACTGCTAAGAACTGTCCAGCAATATACCACTTGAGGGAAGCTTACAGTCTCTGAACTATGGATGACTGGTTTATTTAGAGAAATTATTATTATTATTATTATTATTATTATTATTATTAATTATTATTTATCTGGCTGGGTTTCCCTACAGCGTTGCATCCAACATACAGTGGAACCTCGGGTTACATATGCTTCAGGTTACATATGCTTCAGGTTACAGAACTTTGCTTCAGGATGAGAACAGAAATTGTGCTCCGGCGGCACGGCAGCAGGAGCAGGCCCCTATTAGCTAAAGTGGTTCTTCAGGTTAAGAACAGTTTCAGGTTAAGTATGGACCTCTGGAACGAATAAAGTACTTAACCTGAGGTACCACTGTAGTGCTAAAGTTTCTCCTGCATGGTGGAACATTCCCCCTCAAATCTATACTAGGAGTTTCCCACCACTCCCTGGAGCAGATTTTGGGAGGAGACATGACACTCATGAAGGGAGAAGAAGGGGAAAGTCCCATTGCTGAAACAGAAATCCTTGATCTGATGGGACTTGTTAGTTGAATACTAATCAGCCATTGATTGGATTATATGTTTGCTGCTTTTCTACAAATTTGCCTCCAAAGCATCAAAAGAATACCAATTAAATATAAAAAGCATTGGGAACAGTTACCAATAATAATAATATCCATAAGTAAATGCAGTGCTTTTTTCCTTTAAAAATGTTTAAGGGTGCTCTCATTTTGACTCAAGAAAATGATCATTTTATAGTTCAAATCTGGAAAAATAAATACAGTAAATGGAGAAAAGTGCAAAGTTCCACAAAATGTTTAGGGGTATGCGTACCCCTGCTTACCCCCAGAAAAAAGCACTGAGTAAATGCATCATAAAAACAGTCCTTACAACCTTGTGTAGCATAGAAATAAAACCAACCTTACAACTGGACAGGAGAGAATAAAGCTCAACACAGAATAAAATTATTGCAATCCATGAAACCTGCGGGTATAGGGCAATATACTATTACTACCACTACTACTAATATTAAAAGCCATGCCAGAGGGCACTAACTCAGTTGTTAGCATGGCAGTGAGGAAGGTGAGTAGGTCTGCCTGTAGTGTCCCCAGCAGACTAGGTGACTATGACCCAGTGAGAACATTGGACCAGTGTGGACTAGCCTCCTTGCCCCTCTATGTTTGTGGCAGTGCCTTCAACATGGCCTAGGTCTCCACTGTTGGATATGCCAGGCTGTCACCGTGTGGGCCCTCTGTGCTATCATACATACAAATGCAGCTGGTGACCTAGGCCCCTGGGTGCTCACGGAGGTGAAATGGTGAGGGCTCTTTCCTTGCCGAGACAGAATCATAAATCACTAGCAGTATTGATTGCCTTGCCCCATCAACGTCATTTATGACTGAAACCAGTAAACTTAAATTAATTTGTGCTTTATTTCAAGGACTGTTGACTTTTCCAAAATGTTAATGGAGACTTAAAAAAGAATGAATAAAATGTGAGGATAATCAATGTGTGCACAGGTGCTCCTGCATTAAAGATATATATCCATCAGTGATTCAAGTAAAAACCTATATGAATTATTCCATGTCTGAAATAAAAATTATGCTGTGCTGTAATGCGAAGGGCTTCTCAAATGCCCCTTTCTGCTTTACCTCTTGATTGCAGTTCCAATAAGTAATTTGCATTTATTTTATTGTTTTAGGTAATGGTGAGTCCATTTCTAAGTAATGCCTAAGAGGAGGAAATAATATTTCAACGGGTGATGCAGTACAGCAGTATTTTATTTTCCAAGGGAGAATCCCATGTGCTGTGTGTGTTTGAAACTACTGACAGTCATGAGTTTATCCTATAGGACAGTGGTTTTCAACCAATGTGCCGTGGCACCCTGGGGTGCTTTGAATGATGATCAGGGGTGCCGCAGGCAACATTGGCCTCTGTCCCTCTTTCCTCCACTCCCTCCTCTGATGCCCTCTTGCATTTCTGCCTCCCAAAGGCTTGCACAACTGTTTGTTGCAGCAGCCCTGGATACAAGCTCCCCAGGCAAAAGGTGCCTCTGGGGTTGGCTATGGGGTGCTTCCCAGGCCCCTGTGAGGAGGCACCTCTCTTTGGGGGGGGGCAGCTCAGAGACCAGGGGTGGCAGCAGTGGCTGCCCAGGACTCCCAAGAAGACATAAGACATAACTGAAGACATAACTGACTTCCTGAGCCCCACAGGGGTGCCACAGAAAGAATGCAGTTGGTCAAAGGAGCCGTGGACCCAAAAAGGTTGAAAACCTCTGCTATAGGATAATGTGTGGGTTGTGGAAGTTAGGTAAGTAGCAGGTGTTACTGTGGGAACAGAATATGTTTCCTGAGAGATGTGCCATAAATATCAGCACTCCTTTTCCTGTTAATAGCCACCATGCAACTAGATTGCTTGTTTGGAAAAGCTAAATGTGGGCGGCTCACTGAGAAAGGGATTTCAATTTGCATTGAGGAGATCCATTAACTGGCCATTTCAGGGCACTGGCAAAGGGAAGTTCCTTGGCTCAAAGCACTGGGACACCAACTGACAACAACACATTAAAGGGACTTAGCTGGCCACCAGCACCCATTCACAACCGCCAGGGTTAGAAACCTCCATCCAAACTATGCCTATGCAACTCCCTACATGTTACACCTGGCACCCATGGTGGGAATACTTTGATCCTACTAGCAACTTGGATGCTGCTGCTTCTCCTTTTTGACCTAGGAAAACTTGCCCCTTGACTAACCAACCCCTTAAGAAGGGATCCACGTGTGAGTGAGTGAGTGTATGTATAGTTTATTCATTAGTGTATGTATAGTTTATTCATTGAATTTTCAAAAAGAAAACAACAGATATAGTCAAACAATAGAAACTAAATCATAATAAACCTGGATAATGTGTCCTATGCATAAAAGTAAGAAGGCGAGCGGGGATGTGTGTTGTAAATTTCTCCTTCCAGCATTGAATTGTTAGACACTTAGCCACCAAGAGTGCCCTTACAAACCAGTTCAATTGTCCCGCTGTAAAATCTCAAGGATGCATCCAAAACCATATGCACAAGGCTGTGGCTGTGAATCTAGCACAAGACCAAATCATGTGGCAGAGCATTGCATGTGAGACATTACAACACCAGCACCTGTCAGCACAAGTAATTTTTTTTTCTTGAAGGGATAGTGTGGAGTCCAATGAACTCTGAAAATAACGTTTTGTTGCATCAAGCGCAGTTCAATATATGTGGAAATATATATTGTCCTGACAGAGGACAATGTTTTGTTTCATCTTTGAATATGAACTGGATGCTCAACTTCACCACTCCACTCTGAGTGCCTTTAGATCTGGTTTAAAACTAGTCTGGGTTTGGTAAAGACATATATCACTTGCTTAGGGTTTTGATTAACAATGCAGGGGCTTCTGAGGTAGTGCTTCAGGGCCAAATTAGATAACATATGTATGGTTTAATTGGCAATCTAGCTCTTTCAGCTGATGGGAGCGAGTGTGCTTCACTCAGGTTAGAAAAAGGGAGAATTTCATCATTTTTCTCCAGTCAGTTGATTTAAGGCAAACACACCTGCATCAGCCCATTTCTCCCCAAAAGTACCCACCAATTCTGGCCTAGGGTTAAACCCAGCAGCCTGTTTATCTTATTATCATTATTATTTATTACATTTTTATACCGCCCTTCATCTGAAGATCACAGGGTGGTTCACAACATAAAAATACAAAAATGAGAACACAAAATAAATAATAAAACAAAAACAAAGCCCCTCTCCCACAAACACATTTAAAAGACCATGGAATGTTAATCAGCCAAAGGCCTGGTTATGGATATTATTATTTATTAAATTACATCTTGTGCATATGGATTAAACCCTAATTTTTGTGTCAGCCTGTTCCATGTCTCATCAGTGGTGCCACAGTCATCACCACTGGCTTTTCCTACACACGACATCTAGTAAACAGCTTTACATGGTTCTCAGTCTAAAGCACTTGAGGTTTGGGCTTTATTGGCAATCAATTCGGTAGGCTTTGGCTCAGCCGAATTTTTCATTTCCTTGCCAATGCACAGAATCATAGAGCTGGAAGACACCACAAAGGTCATCTAGTCCAACCCCTGAAACGCAAGTATCTTTTTGCCCAACATGGGGCTCGAACCCATTGCCCTCAGATTCAGAGTCTCACGCTTTCCCACCTGAGCTATGCAATTGGGGGCACACCTTAAGCCTCCCAATAATGCACTGACAATCACATCTCTACCTTGTATCTCATATGATGTGGGGTAGGTAGGTGTGGTTTGGGGGGAACGGCCTCATGGACCAAATTTGAAGCCCTGTTGGGCCAGGTTTGGCCCAAAGACCAGAGGTTCCCCACCCCTGCTCTAGAATGGGGATGGGGAGCCTGTGGTCATCGCGGCCGAGTCCAGCAACATTTGGAGGGGCTGAGATGCCCTATCCAGAAGGCAGGCACTGAGTCTGGGTTTAAATTTAATAAGATATCCAACAAAGTGTAGCAGCATGTAGATTGGGGGTTGGGGATAAGGAGAAGATTAGCTGGGCAATGAGAAGTGGTGTGAACTAATTTAGCTTTCTGGCTGCCATGCAGATTACAAAACCAGGAGGGAGTATCAGGCCTACAGTCTGATTTCTCTGCTGCCTCCCTTTGATCTATTCCAGGATCTGTCCCCTGAAGAATTGCAGTGATGAGCAGCCCCTAAGTAACATGCTCTGCTGTTAGAAGGGAAAAGACAAGGTTCAGAAGCCTGTGCCTGGCAAGTAAGGAGTTTCCCTTTTAAATACTGATCAGAAAGTAGAATAATATAATCTTCTTTTCTTAAGTGCGGAAGGGAGGAAATGGTGCATCTCAGAAGAGATCATTAGAAAAAGAAAGAAATAGGCATCTAAATTGCACAAACATCTCCCCGGACAACGCCAGAAGATAAATTCACAAATACTGTCAGATCAATATCAGAACTGTGTAATGCAGACAAAGAAAAATGAACCAAGGGCAGCAGTGGGCGGGACAAAAGAAAACAAAGCTACCAAATACTAACTTACATATGCCAATGCAAGGCAGGGGAAAACCTTTCTCCTTTTCTCCTTTAATGCAGAGGCTGAGAAATGGAGGAGGGAGAAGAGCTGGGCTTCCTATGCAGCCTCACTTAAACTTGGGTCTTTTTTTTTGGGGGGGGGGAGGTATTTCAGTGTTGAAACAAATGCAGTCCCAAGGGGTCTGTGCATGTTAAACCGTATGTTGCATTAAATAGTTCCCTTGTAGCAGCTGGTGACCTGCAGACAGCTCTCCATCTGTAGCAGCTCACCATGTGGATTTCTATAGATTTCCTTCAAAGGGCTGCACTGGCCTGACAAAGCCACCCCCCCCACCTCTGTGCAGCACTGCAGCACTACAGAGTTGTGACAGAGAAAGCTGGGCATGCAGAGGCAGCTACCATGGACAGCAACTGAGAGCAGCAGCTTCATGTCTAGTGGCCCAAGGGAGAAAAGCAAAGCACAGCTCAGAGCCCGTTACCTGCTCCTTAAAATGTCACCAGAGTGGGGTACAGCCTAGCCTTTAAGCGCCCTTTCAGAAGTACCCACAGTTAAGCAAGAGTCCCTTTTCTGTGAAGCTGATGTCATGCAGCTGAGGGTTGCTTGCTACGGAATGTCACAACCACCTGGGTGGGGCTTTCTCGTGCCATGTGATTTCGGGGCAAGCTTACACTATTGGCCTCACCCATGAGTGTCATTTAGATGCAGCCCCCAGCTACGTGTAGCTGTTTTATGCAAAAGCGTCTCCCACATGGCTGCGGATATCCCCCTCCTCCCCCAAAATTGCACCTTAAACTCTTGCCTTTCTGCCAAACCCAACAGCCAATAAATAATGCCATGGCCGTGCCTGAGTCTTGTTATCTCAGTACTTAGACATCTTATTTAATCCATTTGCCCTGGGTGACGCTCACTATATCTGGTTGCATGGTAAGAGGGGGGAAATGACTCTTTCAAGGTGGCTGGGAGAGATTAGAGAGTATTTATTTAAAGCAAAGTTGTAGGTCACTGGGAAAGTGTAGCTATTCCCTTCTAAATTTGCTTCCAAGCTCACATTGCCATTTGGTTACACACACCCCCTCCCTCTTTAAGGCAACATTTATCTGCAAATTCTGCCCTTCCTGAGATACTGTAGTAATTAATAATGCTGCATCAAATGCTACACGTGCTTATGAACTTTGCCATTCTATAGATTGTCCATTTGCTGCAGAAGAGCTGTGTGGAATCTTAAATAAACCTTCACTGTTTCATTAGACCTAGCAAAATTATGTTAACATGCATATCACCCTCTTCCACCCTAGGTTAGGTTTTTGCATTACACCACCGAACAAATACATTTTATTCCCATTCTGTAAGGGAAGAAAATGAGAATGATGAAAATTAAATGTCTTGCCATGGGCCACACAGGAATTCATTAGCAGGGCCGGCAACAGGAGCCAGCTGCCAAGCCTCCTTCCCATGCTTCATCAGTCCAATTTAGCATTAGTGCCAAATCAATTGGAAGCTATTTTGACCTTATTTGCTCAGGACTGCATAGCAGTTTTAGCTGGAGGCCACAGCCATAGTAGAAACAGTAAAACAAAAAAGGTAAACCCCTAAAGCCATGTATGCATATGAGAATCACTCTTGCCAAAAGAAACACATGATGCATTTATGAGAAGTTCTACTCCATTTAAGAATCTCCTCCCCCCCCCAAAAAAAAAAACTTCAAACAACCTTGGACATTTCCTAAGATTTGAGAGTAGGAACCTGCCTTGGGGAAGGGGACATTTTTCATTATTTGTTTAATTTCACAAGATTTATATACTGCTTGGTTGTGATAAAACTTCAAGGTAAAGGTAAAGGTACCCCTGCCCGTACGGGCCAGTCTTGCCAGACTCTGGGGTTGTGCGCCCATCTCACTTAAGAGGCCAGGGGCCAGCGCTGTCCGGAGACACTTCCGGGTCACGTGGCCAGCGTGACATCGCTGCTCTGGCGAGCCAGAGCTGCACACGGAAACGCCGTTTACCTTCCCGCTGGTAAGCGGTCCCTATTTATCTACTTGCACCCGGAGGTGCTTTCGAACTGCTAGGTTGGCAGGCGCTGGGACCGAGCAGCGGGAGCGCACCCCGCCGCAGGGATTCGAACCGCCGACCTTTCGATCGGCAAGCCCTAGGCGCTGAGGCTTTAACCCACAGCGCCACCTGAGAAACTTCAAAGTGGGTTATAAAAAGAATAAAACTATCCAGGGCTCTTCCACACTTCTGCTCCCCCTGCCACTTCTCACTGTTTAGTGCTGAATCAAAGCAAATGTCAACCGGGTTTTCTTTGGATTGATGGTTGCTCCGATTTAGCGCTAAGGTTTTCTGGGGGAAAGTGGGGGGGGGTTAAAAGGCAAAACCACTCAGACCTGTGCTTTCTAAGCATGGGACAAATGGAAATGTGGACGAGCCCAAAATTATCAGAAAAAAGCAGTGCAAAACAACTCTTTAAAACATTCCAACAAAATACTAATTAAAACCAACAATAAGCTAAAAACCAGATTAAGACACACACCAACATTCTACTTGTCAGAATAGGCTTGCCTAAACAAAAATGTTATTCATGGGTGCCAAAAATAGTACAGTGGTACCTTGGGTTAAGAACTTAATTCATTCCGGAGGTCTGTTCTTAACCTGAAACTGTTCTTAACCTGAAGCACCACTTTAATTAATGAGGCCTCCTGCTACCACTGTGCCACTGCTGCACGATTTCTGTTCTCATCCTGAAGCAAAGTTTTTAACCCAAGGTACTATTTCTGGGTTAGCGGAGTCTGTAACCTGAAGCGCCTGTAACCTGAAGCATATGTAACCCGAGGTACCACTGTACAGTGAAGTCACCTAGCAGATGTCAAAAGGAAGGGAGTTGCAAAGTGTGGGTGCTGCCATGTTAAAAGACTGATTTCTTACAAATGTGGGATGAGTATGATGTGGTTCCTGCAGCAGTTCTGCAGATTGAAGTGGTCCAGTGGGCATATATGGAGGAAGGTGCTCTCACTTAACTAGCACGGGAAAGTGCTATGTGGACAGGTCACTGGTTGTGCTGAGTGAAAAAAATCATTATACTGTAATAGATGTACAGGTGGTGTTTAGATGGTAGGTGGATTCCTGGATGAATTGAAGTGGAGACAATCCCACTGGAGGATGAGTCTATTGGTTTCAGTAAAACCCTTTATATCATCCTAAATTTTGCTGTGGGTGCCATAAAACAGAGCAGATCCTGAGAAATCATTTGTAAAACTGAAATGAACCAAAATCACAACCCTGCCATGCTCACCTTCTTCACTAAGAATTTGCTTGCATGTTGTATTTTAGTTCAAGGTAACAGGTGATATATTGGTTTAGCCCCTTACAAAACTCCATGGTTTATCTCTGTGACCATAAAGAGCCCTGTATGTCTGGCAATGTCTTAAATCATGAACCCAGCTACAGATGTTAAGCATGAACTCTCTTGACAAAGTACAAGGCCTCTTTGAAAATAAATATACTTGTTTCTATGCTGGCTGCAGTCTAAGCCCTGAGGGGCTGTATTTACCCATTAGTTATGTGTTGTGGTCATGATATATTCACTGCTCTCGCAACCAATTTTTATTCCTGTCATCTTAAGTTCTCGCCATGTTGACAGTTTATCCTCCACTGTATTTCAGCCCATGTGTATCCATGCATACCTCTTTCCCTGGTAATTTTATGCATCTAATAAAGTAGGCTATTGCCTATGAAAGCTCATGCCACAGTGAATCAGTCCCTTAAGGGGCAGCATCACTTTTTGTCATCTTGGTCTTACGAAAATGGTCTTACGAAATTACGAAAATGCATCTTTATGAAAATGTGTAATGTAGCCTACTAAAGATGGTAGTCTAACACAATATCATATAGAATACAGTTTGGTACAAACCATGCACAATGAAGCGGTGAAAATAAATTCATAGTAACAATCTCATAGGTTTACCTATAGGATCTGTGTGTCCCTTGGTGTCTAAAGTAATTGTCATCATCTTGTTCCCCTCTAGAAATCCCACTGGGGAATAATCCATATGAAAAATATTGGAAAATCCATAATTCTGTTGCAAATCTTGGCATGTGCATGGGTCCCCTTCAAACACCAGTAGTGTAAAGGCAGTATCATACAACTACTGAAAAATGCAACTTTGTCTCTTGCCCTGCCCCCAGCACTGGGCATCCTGCTGGCATGTGAAGAGGCCTATGTGTGTGCAGCTTCCACATAATCAGGATAGGGAAGGGCCATAAATCAGTGGGAGAGCATCTGCTTTGCATTCAGAAGGTCTCAGGTTCATTTCCAGGTAGAGGTGGTGATGTCCTCTGTCTGAACTGTTGCCAGTTATTGTGAATTCATTGGATAAATGTTGGAGGGTATGGAATAGGATGTCTTTATTTTCACTGAAGAAAAGTTGGAGGGTATGACTAATACTGAGGGAGATAGATCAACGGTCTGGTTCTGTATAAGGCAGCTTCCTGTGTACTTTCAAAGAAGGACTTAACTTTGCAGAAGCCATGCTCAACAAGACTTGTTCTTCTGTATCCAGGCTGAGGAACCTGAAGCTTTGAGCCAGTGAGCCAGTTGGCATGTAATTTCCTGGATCCCCTGGCTGGTGTTTCTGATATGGAGATCAAACTTAGGCACACAATGCTTTTGTTCAGCAATTTCACATTTGAATTCCTTAAGAACTATCAGATGGATACCATCTAGATCAGTGATAACAAACCTGGTGCTAGGGTTGGATGAGGCCTCCCATAGCTGTATCATGTTGGATGGACATATTTTGCAGCAACTTCTATTTCTTGGATCACCATGAGCAGAGGCATGTAGTTTGGCCACTAAAGAGCTAGTTATGTAAGCACCAACTTCTGCAGCTAATGTTTGCTCCAAACACTCCAAAAACAGGATGACAAGACAAATTAACAGGAAGGATCCAGAATCAGCGCGGCCAGAGATTCACAGAAGACTGGATTAAATTTACAGAATATATGCAAAAATTATGTGATGATCAGACAACGTTTGTAGGTTTTCAGGAAGTTTTGTGAGAATGTAATTTAGAAATATTGTTAAAAAAATAAGGTAAAAAGAAAGAGTATTGTAGTGCAATATCAATATAAGAAATGTGGAGGAAGTAATTAAAATGGAGGATTGTCAGACAGGCTGAGGGAAGTCAAAAAAGAGAATGTCGGTGATAAATAAGATGTTTTGATTGTATAATTTTATATTGGAAAATGAATAAAAATTAAAATAATAAAAAAACAGGATGACAAATATACTTTGCTTTCCTCAGACAGGACATTGCCATAGTCAGGTCAGCTGATGCTCCTCTTTTGGAACAGGCTCCAGTTGTGTGTATTTGCATTGCTTTGATCCTGTACTGTTTGTTTTGTAATGCATGGAATTGATTTTAATTGACCCTGGTTTATAGATTACGGGGTAAACTTTTTGCACTAGGACAAGGATTAGGACTAGTGCAAGGTGATTTCTTCCCCTCTCTTCTCCCATGCCGTCCCCAAATCTGTTCTGGAGGGTTGAGGGAAAACTCTAGAACAGATTTATCCCATAGCCTTTCAGTGGACTGTCTTCTTTAATGACTGGACAAATAATAAGGGAGACACAAGCGTAACATTAGCTCTGTTAAGGTGCAAAGCAGCCACCTTGCAGTTTGAGTTCACTTGTGCATGTGAATGCAAGCCAAACACAACTGCCATTTTGAATTTGCAGCAACTTTTAATTTACCACAGTTGATTAGGCTTCTATTTCCTTGAGTGCCAAACACATCAATCCCTTGAAAAAGAACCAAAACCTTGCTCTTTCCTGAACAAATGATGCTGCCTTGGCGGTGCTCTGTGGTCTCCATGTTAGTGCTAATGACTCAAGGACTGGCTCACTGCAGTCCATTCACTACTTGAAACAGTCCCAGTATGGATACTGCAAATTAACAAGTGACCTCAGTCCAGGTAGCAGCAAAGAAGCTGCTTGTCATTGAAGCTGCTTATTAGTGTGTGTGTGTGTGTGTGAGAGAGAGAGAGAGAGAGAGGGAGGGAGGGAGGGAGAGAGGGAGAGAGCTATCAGTCACCATGACAACTGCCATGCTATCAACTAGAGTTGCTTCAGAAAGAAATTAGAAAAGCACATATTTACAGATTTTGAATTAAGAAAATAATGTAGTGACACCCAAACTCTCCACGCTTAGGACTTTGCTTTTTCTAGGGCTGCTAAGAAAGCAATTATCTGCTGGTGATGGTGGGAGTTGTAGCCCAACATCTGGAGCTCACACTGTGGTATTTGGTATTACTGACATGTTGGATGGTTTGCAATCAATTTAGGGCACAGGGTTAAAACAAAGTCCCTGCTTTTTTCATATCCTATGTCTGCCTCACCCGTTTGTTGCTTTGGGTGGCCATGCTGCCCTGTGCTACCTGCAAGAGCTAGGCAGGATGGAAAATAAATAGTAAGGAACTATTCCAACAGGCGTTTCAGCAACTATTTCAAGAGCCAGCATGCTCACAAAACCTGTTGTCCTCTCAGCTATGTGCTGGATGATAAATCCAGTCATGAATTTTAAAAGGCCAGAAGGATAAAGAAAATACCTTCATAATGGGCAAAACCTCAAGCCTGAAGAGTACATTTCTTTGTCATTAAGCCTCTAAAATGTCAAACCCTGCAGTTCTTATTATTAAAGTGAGATGCCTGCTGAATTAGTGGAGAAAGAAAGGGTTACAGCAGATGCCACAATCCTTTGTGCACACACCTGGTGGGAATCCTAGTGAAATCAGCAGGATTACTTCCAAGGAAACACAAAATTGGCCTTGCACATTGATCGCTTAATGGGATTTCCTTACGAGTAGACTTGTAATGTGTAGGATTGTGCTGTGTGTTTCAGATATCTGTACTTTTTTCTCCAGCCAGGCTCTCTCCCTGCCTTTTACAGCCTGAAACCTTTTCTTTCTCTAAGTCACATCACAGCCAAAATACAACTCTAAAATTAGGCTTTGTCCTCCAAACTATCTAAGAACTGGAGGAGGGCCCCCACCCATTTGCCATCTGGCACAGAGCCCCCCGCTCCTGGCTCTCTGCTAGCTCATTACCTTTCCTTTATTTTCTTAATGGCTCATCTCCCAGGTGATTACCCCATGAGCAGGCGTGCAAGCTTGCCCCTGCGACTGAAGGGGCCAGCATTGTGTGCCATGCTCATGTCATGCGTGCATGCTGTGCAACCTGTTGATGTGTTGCACGCATGCTGTGTGGCTTGCATACATGACATGAGCCCAGCATGCTGTGTGCACATGTTGCCATGGGACATTGGTGGAGCCCAGCTGCCTCCTTGAATTTTTTTTTTGGGGGGGGGGGACCAAGGTCCCTCAGCTCCCCCAGCTAGCACCCCTGTTCACAAGGAAGCTAGCCTGGTTTATATTTTAACACTTGCTGGGTCCAGGGGTCAGAAAGGTCCGACACCCAGTTTAACCATCCACGCCCTGATTAAATTCTCACACTTACTGTATTCAGGAATTTAGGGCAGTCTGGCATCTGCAAACTCATAACAATAGGCCATTTGTCTATGAATATAAGTTGTTGGGAATCACAAGTGAGGGTAGTGCTGTTGCACTCCGGTCCTCCTTTGCAGAAGTTTCTGGAAAACAATTTGGACTCATACTGATTCTGTGTTTGTTCCTGGGTTCTTGAGGCTATGCTACACTTTGAACCCCACTCTTTTAAGTAAGTGTTTTCGTAAAAGGCCTTTACCTCCTTGGACTGAGTCCTAGTCCATGAGGGCACCCCCTGGAGCAAAACAGTTGAGTTCTCATTGACTGCCAAATTGATATTATAATGGATCACCAGTAAAACATTCACCACCTGACTTTTAATTGGTTAATCAAATTGTGATCACATTATGAAAACTGCAATATGTACAGGTGTCTTTCTGAGGGTGCTAAAGGAAGTGTGAGATAATATAATTTAAAGAATAACACATTCTGCTCAGAAAAAGGAGGACAGTTAGATGGCTAACAAAGGCTCTATTTAATATTTTCTTTTCCATTCACAATTGCAGTAATATACCAGTGCCAGGAGGCTTAAAACACACACACACACACACACACACACACACACAACAAAACAATGCTGCTAGGTTTGAGCCTCACTGATTAAAATTTGCCCCTGCAGACTACCCTTTAGTTGGCGCACTAATAAAATTGATGTGTGACTTGCGGTACTGTAGCTGCACATAGGATGTAGTCTAAGACACACAGTGCTAATAAAGACCGAACACAGATTAAAATTGAATGGAGACATTAGTTTGAAGCCAATGATCTCGGTGCATGCAATGCCTGGAGTGGGATCATGGTGAGGCTAGACTCAGTTATGTCTGCCTGAAAAAACATGGGATAGTATCCCAATTCAT
Source organism: Podarcis cretensis (assembly GCF_951804945.1). Classification (NCBI taxonomy): domain Eukaryota; kingdom Metazoa; phylum Chordata; class Lepidosauria; order Squamata; family Lacertidae; genus Podarcis; species Podarcis cretensis. The sequence goes on along the minus strand of NC_137170.1, from coordinate 50,800,132 downwards.
ACACTGTTTCTGTGTTGCCAACCTCTCCCCATTCTTTAAAATTCTGGGCAAGTCTTTTTGGGTGCATGATGACTCTAGCTGGCCCAGAAGGAGGAGGCTTGCATAAGAGAAAGGAGTTGTAGTCAACATAGCACTAAGACAAATGCAAAAACATCTCCTTGTGCAACAGAACATCCTCCCTGTTCCCACTCCTCCTGCCCTTTAAATCTGTTCTGAACTGCCCTTCTAGCCCTCTGGAGCAGATCTGAAGACCACGTGAGCCATACACAAGGGAACTAGAGGGGTGGGGATCCTGTTGTGCTAGTGCTAATCTTTGCAGTAGCACAACTTTTTAGTTCAGGCATCCCCAAACTTGGCCCTCCAGCTGTTTTCGGACTACAACTCCCATCATCCCTAGCTAACAGACCAGTGGTCAGGGATGGTGGGAATTATAGTCCCAAAAGAGCTGGAGGGCCGAGTTTGGAGATGCCTGCTTTAGTTGAATACTGCCTAAGGATTTATTTAGGTTTACAGGGGCCAAGGTGTTTAAGACTTAAAAAATAAAAATCAGTACCTTCAATGGAACTGCTAAAAAAAGGAAAGGAGCGAAAATAGAAAAACAAAAAACTGATAACGAGTCAAGCTCTTTAAATATACAGTGGTACCTTGGGTTACATAGGCTTCAGGTTACATACACTTCAGGTTACAGTCTCTGCTAACCCAGTAATAGTACCTTGGGTTAAGAACTTTGCTTCAGGATGAGAACAGAAATTGTGCTCCGGCGGCGCGGCGGCAGCGGGAGGCCCCATTAGCTAAAGTGGTGCTTCAGTTTAAGAACGGACCTCCAGAATGAATTAAGTTCTTAACCCAAGGTACCACTGTACAGCCAAGGCTTCCTGCAGATGTCCTCTTTATTGAGCATCCACCCTGATCGCTTGTGGGATGTTTATACATCTTCCTGTTATTCATTCATCTCATACTTTTCAGTGAATTTTCCCCATCACTTCCTCAACTGCAAAGTAGATTTGTTGTGCTTGGGTTCAATTCCTTTAAATTGTGCAAACCAAAATGTCCCAGTCTGTGCTTAAATCCCTCCCACAAAATATTGGCAGTCTGGAAGTGCCCTAATATGATCTAACTCCAGATAAAACCATGTTATCTCATTCTGCTGCAACCGAATTTTCTTGGACAATTTTTCAGGACAGCCTATGCAAAGAGAATACAGAGGCTGAATCGCAGTAGTCCCAGTGAGAGATGACCAGGGCAGTATGGGTGACAGAAGCCAGATGAAGCTGTTAAAATGTCTTCCTGGCCAGCACTGCTGCCTTCGCAACACCAAGGGTATTGCCAGATTCAAGAAAATCTCCAAATGTCCATGTCCAAGAAGACTTCTTTCTTTTGATGCTTGTGCGAACACACACAGATGCTTGTTTGGAGTGGGGCAAAAGACTTGGCCTGATGGGAGTCATGTGACTCTCATCTGAAACACAAAAGAAAACCTGAAGTGTACCCAGCAAGAGAGAACAACATTGTTCTCCAGTTTTGCAATGATCTGGCATTACGGAAACCAGTGAATGGTAATATTGCCAGGAGGCTTGAACTGTAACTATTTCATTTTGATGCAGCTGAGAAAATAAACTGTAGGAGACATCTGCTTTGGAAACATATTTGGCACAATAACATTTACACGACTGCTCATGCAAATATCATGACATTTACTTATCAGGAACCTTGTAGCCTTACCTAACCCCTGATGGCTGCCATGCTGTTCCTGACCTTGGCTTCTTTTCTTTTTCTTTTAAAGAGACAGCAAAATCCATCTTCTCCTTCTAAGCCATGCTTTCTCTACAGGGTTACAGTCAAGTGCAACATTTTATTAGGCATTTCTCCTACATATTACTTTCTGGAGCAACATCTGTGGGTTGCTGATTCTTCTCAGATTTATGCTGAGTGTGATTTGTAAAAAAGAAAAGAGAGGGAGGGAGGGGGATTGGAGTGTGTGTGTTCTGCATATTTTTAGGTAAACTTTAAATGCCAAGTTTTAAAAATCGCAATCAGTTACTATTAAAACATATGTTTTACGACATTTCTTTATTTAACTAAATGTGTGCTTAATTATTTAAAATGAAGATTAGTAATGTTTTTTCACATGGAGTCCTTTTGAGTTCACCCATCCATACAGTGGATTTAAAAAGTCCCCGTCTGCAGGAATACAAAAAGCGGGGGGGGGGGGCTTAAAGGGGGAGGTTGACAGAAACAGGTAAAGGACTAGGTATGTTCAGTGGGCAAAGAATTTTGACTGGCTCTTGGAGGGAAGGGTAGAGGAATGGGGTATCTTGGAAGAGAACGGCTGGCTAACAGATTCTTAACAAAAGCACACAACACTGCAATATTTGGTGGCACATTCATTTTATTCTACACTACACAAGCCTTTTCTGGAGTGCAGTGGGTGGAATTCAGCACATTACTAAGGGGATAATTCTGTCAGCATAAGCATTTATCCTTGCCCGATGGAACAGCCTCCCTTCTCCATCACCCATGTACTGTTTTGAGGGTTCTCCTGGATGCCAAGATACAAGTTTGGGGCAAGCACTTCTTCTTCTTCTTCTTCTTCTTCTTCTTCTTCTTCTTCTTCTTCTTCTGTTGGGGGCCACCCAGCCAAATGGGTGGGGTATAAATAATAAATTATTATTATTATTATTACTGCTACTATTTCTTAGTGAAAGAATTTTAGCAGAGACTTAAAATCACAAAAAATGCAGCAAAGTAAAGTGTGGAAATATAGGCTAGGTCTATATTTAAAGGTCTAGTTTTTAAAAGATCTAGGTATTAAAGTTCTCATATGCCCTTGTGAGTTCCAAAACTTGCCTCTTTCCCTAGCATAGAAAAAGACCACACGTTAGATAAGTTAAAAATGGTTTACTTACAAATTCCCCATGTGGTTTTCCGTACAGTATTCAGAAAATGTTGCACGGGCAGTAAAACCTGGTTCAGTTGCAGTGGTGCAAGTTCCTAAATTGTTGGTATAGGAACTCAAGAGTGGTGTGAGAGCCAAGCTTAGCTTCCTCACATGCTGAGTTCATCAGGTAAACTGCGGGAACAAAGGCTTGATTACCTTGTCCCTCCCAAGGTGAGCTAAGCCTGGGAAGACAGCTTACTCTATGGTTTTAATCCCTTCAAGCATTAATTATCAAGTTCTGGGCATTACACTTCAGAAAGATGGAAATAAATTGTAATGAATTCAAAATGGGGCTGTGATTATGCTTAGAGGGGGTATGAAAAACAAGCTCTACAAGCAAAGGGAGAAACAACTGAGCATGTTTATGCTGGATAAGAGAAGACTGAGTGGTTTTATGCAGCTAAATTTTACTCACAGTAGATGTACAGTGGTACCTCGAGTTAAGAACTTAATTCGCTCTGGAGGTCTGTTCTTAACCTGAAACTGTTCTTAACCTGAAGCACCACTTTAGCTAATGGGGGCCTCCCACTGCTGCTGTGCCGCCACCGCACGATTTCTGTTCTCATCCTGAAGCAAAGTTCTTAACCCGAGGTACTATTTCTGGGTCAGCGGAGTCTGTAACCTGAAGCGTATGTAACCTGAGGTACCACTGTACTGAGCTGAATTAACACAATTAAGCTAGTTCCATTATCTACAATAGGCTAAAACTTAGTTGACTACCACCCAATAGCACTCCAAAGCAGCCCCGCCACTTAGAAGGGCAAAGGCTTGTTCTTTGCTGCTGCAGAAGGTTGGACAAGATCTGATGGGCAAATTATAGGAGGGTAGATATGGACTGAGCATTATTGCTAAGAGCAAATTGACAGTGGAACCAGTGACCTGAGATGTGCATTTTCAGGGCTCACCATATTCCTGCAAGAGAGGTTTCTTTTAACTGTCTTTAATATTGATTTTTAAATTGTTGTAACCTGCCCTGGCACCTGCAGGTGACAGGCATGGAATAAATTTAATAAATAATATTTAATACATTATGTTGGTGGCAGTCGTCGTCATCGAATAGCTCCACTTTTTATGGGCTGGTGTTTTCTGTCATCTCATTCATTCTACTCACCATCAGCTGGCTCTTAATCTTCATCCCTTTTCGCCGAGTCCCTGCCAGCATTAGTGTTGGAGATAATGAATAAAGAGAAAGATGAATGCCTGTCCTGTTGCAAACAGGGTTCCAAGACTTAAAGGGTATAGAGAGCACCCTGACATCCTTAATAGCTCTTTAATTCTTTATAGCCTCTCCATCTTTGCTGGCTGCATGGTCACCATTAGCATCAGCAATTTCATGTGGGCAGTGAGGTGTGTGTAACCTTTCTGGGTTACCTTGATGTCCTTTGCCTAAGCTTTCCCTTTCCAGCAGCCTTCTTGGCAGGATCTGTTTCTATTCATTTAATTAGTTAGCCATCATTGACTGAATAACACTATTGACTGAGATCGCCTTTCCTTAATTTCATTGACTTGAAGGCAACTTCACTTTGGGAAATTTGCACTGGATTATTATTTCCTGACAGTTGAATCTATCAGCAGCAGCACCATCAGCCCTTGCCCATAAATTGTCATAATGGCATGGGAAGGAAATATTTAAAGTAACTAATCTTTCTGTCAGCGTTAATGGAACTGTGGTACAATATTCGGTTGTAATTTAAGCTGCACATTACTTTCCAGAGCAACTGCTTTGCATTGCAGATCCTGTTCAGGCCATTCTATGGGTGCTAGAAAGCAAAGACAGTTGTATGTGTAAAAAGGGACATGACCGAAATAGCACCACGCATAACATCCACCAAGCTGTGTGTATATATCCTTTACATATATGGACATACGGAGCTAAGCTGTCTTGGATGAGCCCCCTGCAATCGGCTGTGATTGATATTAGCTCTCTAGTATTCTAGGTGGAGGTTTCAGGCAAAGACTCTCCTCCCTGAAAGAGAGGGGAGTGGTTGTGGGCGGGAGCCTGAACACCGCCCCTAGCAGGGGGCATAGTCCCCTGCCTCCAGCTCACCTGGCTGGCGCTCACGCCCCCCCGGTGGCCGTCCAACCAGGTGCCATGGGGGGGCGTGTCCAGCAGCCTTGATGCTGCAGTGTCAGCCTCTCCCCGGCCTCATTTCTCTTCGTCGTCCTGTGCGAGTCACCCACCCTCCACTCCCATTGAGTTAGGGCTTAGGTCATTGGCCTTGCTATGGACCTTAGGTTGGTCGCCCCGGTTGCATGGGGGGCCTGGTAGGAGTTTTTCCATTTGGCATTAGGCTTTTTGGTTTTTTTGCCTACCTCGTAGCAATCGTCACAACTTTTGTGGTATTGGTGGGTAGGTTAGGCATTGGAATAATGTGCTGTGGTGTATCGAAGTGCTAGGTGTGGCCATCGCCTATGCCTTCAATGTTTAGGTGTATTCCGTTAAAGGAATCTGGCGGTCGTGTATTCTGTCCGATGCCTGCTTGGCGGGAGGCCATGGCACGACCCTCGGTGACAGCAGGGGTGAGCCTATAGTTGGATTAGCATCAACAGGTGATGAACCCCTGGTGAATAAACCCACTTGTTTCGCGATCCAATGCCTAAGCCAATACCTTTTCATTGCTGTAATCAATAAAGTTGTGGCCTTTTCTAGCCCATTAACCTTATATCACGTGTCCCTGTGTCTTCTTTTCACGTCGCGGTGGTCGGGTCCTCGAACCACAATCAAAATGTATTAACTGGTTAGGATTGAAGTAGGAATGTAAGAAAAGCCCTCTAGATGAAGTCAATGGCCCACTGAGTCTAGCATCCTGATTTTGCAGTGGCCAACCAGTTGCCGATGGGAAGCCCAAAAGCAGGACCTGAGCACAACAGAACTCTACCCACTTCTGATTCCCAGCAGCTCGTATTCAAGGTCCTACTGCCTCTGGCAGCGGAGGTAGAACATAGTCATTGTGGAATCTTCTGCATGAAAAGTTTATGCTTCACCACTGAGCAACCCCTCAGCATTCAAATTATCCCTCAGCTTTCTTGTTGTTTGAAACAACAGTGGTACCTTGGGTTACAGACACTTCAGGTTACAGACGCTTCAGGTTACAGACTCTGCTAACCCAGAAATAGTACCTCGGGTTAAGAACTTTGCTTCAGGATGAGAACAGAAATCGTGCAGCGGCGGCACAGTAGCAGCAGGAGTCCCCATTAGCTAAAGTGGTACCTCAGGTTAAGAACAATTTCAGGTTAAGAACAGACTTCCGGAATGAATTAAGTTCTTAACCTGAGGTACCACTGTAGGTTTGAAAATGTTCAGAGAAGTGCACAACACAGAGTGCACTAACTGCGTTTACATAGGCTCAGGTATGGGGGGATAGATTGCAGTAAACTCAGGGGAGCTAACTTCCAGCAAAAAAATATGGGCTGAACCGGTTCTCTTGTTCAGGACATAGCTGATTGTGATGCCATTAAGAACACAAGGAGAACTAAGTGCCAGGCCATTAAAGAAACATTGATGGGGCAAACTGCTATATGCAGCACCTTACTTGGATATGTCTGGAGTCTTGGAAGCTTGACTACCCTATGTTCTCCTACAAATGGGCATTGAGCTTTTTTTGGAAGTTCTAGCAGAAGAGTGCAGCTATTGTATACTCTTGACTGAAGAACGCTACACTCCTTCTACCTGGGATGGTCATCTTTTTCCACCAAGCGTGCAGCTTTCGGTGAGATGCACATAGAGCAGTGAGGGAGGAAAGGGACACCTATCTAGCCAGCCAGATCAGTTGAATCAACCCTGGCAATCAATGGGGTGACAGATGTCACAGCCAGATCACCCTCACATCCAGCTGTGTGTTAGCTAGCAGAAGACAGTAGCAGAGCTGAGAGGAGGAGAAGGTGGCCAGGATAACAGGGTGTGTGATGTCACACAGGAAAAAGGTATCCCTTTGAAATTTAGAGGTGGAGGAAGAAGGGGGAGGACTCCACAAGTTGCTGTGAATGCCAGAGCCCTCATGGTAGGCTGGTGAAAGACAGGATGGGAGAGAGGCACAGAGGTATCTGGGAATCCATTGCTGAGCTGCTGTAAAGGATGGGCTTCTCCTGGAGATGTGAATGCTGTGAAATTTCTCTCCTTTGAAAACTTCTGGTGTAAATGTGTGTCAATAAATCATATTTCAATGACCCTGCAGACTCCACCATGCCTCATTTCTCCCCAGGAACACAGACCCTGGTTGAGTACCAAGACCTATTGGAATCTGCCGCACCGCTCAGCAGAGATTGGGGTGGCCAGTGGCAATACGTTTTATATCTTAAATATGATTGACCGAGGCTTTAAAATTCACCAGAGGGCTAGGGGAGTTTTGAATTCATGGTATGTATTCATGGCAAATTTGCAGAGTCCTGAGCTCCAAAGACAGATTTAGTGAGCCGTGCCAATGGATGCAGTCCACTGGGAATTCCTCCAACACAAGCTCTATTTGTGACCTTGCAGCTCTCCTATTTATTTTGGCCTGAGATGAGGGAACAGCTTGTAGTGAGAATCTGAGGGAGAGAAAGCAGCTTTATCGCAAGGATTTGGCCCAAATCCCGGGGCATCCTTATTAGAAGTAAATTTGAATACCCAGAACAAACAACAACATAAGAAACATCACTAATTCCTTGGAGGTTTGTCACATAAAATACAGACTTGTAGGAAGCGGGAATCACTTTAGGAGACCAGGCTGGAGAATGGAAGTAGGTGTGTTGCTGTAAGTGTTGTGTAGGCAGATCGCCTGACAAGCATTGTATCTCTGTGTATGTGGATGGATGCAATAAACCCAATTGTGGTCTTATTTGCAAGAATGGGTCATATCTTAACTAGTCTGAGAACAGCAAGAGGGACAATTCCAATAAGGGAATTCCTTCCTGTGCAAACATTCCTCAGGATTGCAGCTGCAAAGGAAAGGTTTAAATTCCCACCAACTCCTGTTGCAATCTTGATCATAATGCGACACCCTCTCCACCCCATGGCTGCTGTTTGCATTCAAAGTCATGTGCAAATAGGGCAAAGAGGCATTAAACATCATGTCAATTTGGCCCTAGCGTGATACAAAATAGTAAGAAGTTGATTACCTGTGTCCTCAACCAATTTTGATGGCGAGGAGTGTGCCAAAACCCATGTAGCAGTACAGTGGGCAGTTAATACCTATAGGTGGGCTCATCTGCCTTTCAGAGGTATTGTGAAAAGAAGGTGAAACCCTGGTGGTCCTTGCATGGCAGTTTTGACTGTTAAGATGGCTGGCTGGAGTTAGAGGCTCTAGGCCTCAGTTGTCTCATGCATTAAAGGAACAACAACAAATCACTAAAAATTTGTACCAAGAACTCCTCTGGCTCTCTCTTACAACAGTCAGGAAGTTATTGTAGAATCATATCTGGAGTGCTTTAGATAGTGTCAGGGCAGGAGTTAAGTGTGGGTCAGCAATAAAGGGTGCCAGGGAAGTTTAACACTTTATTCAAGGAAACAAAAACACAGCTTGGCCTAGTAGCCTCAGGTCCCCACATTCTACCCCTTGTTAAGGCTCCCCCTCTTGAGGATATTTCCCAAACAGTCTCAAACTATGTCTCTGACCCCTGTTCTGCTCTTCTCATTACTCTGCCGCATTCTTGGAGACCAGGGAGAAAGGGAACTTGTTGCAGCAGGAGAGGGAGACTACCTGCATTCTTCAGTTGTCTCTAGACACGCACCTCTCCAGCCGCTGAGTCGGCCTCAGAGTCTGAATTGCTCCCTGCCACAGGCTCTTCCTGCTCACTGAACCCTGTTGTCTCTTCAGCATCCAACAGCCCCTCCCACCAAGGCCTCTCCCTCTGACCACTCCTCAGTGTCCCACCACCAATCCCTGGGCTCCGAGCCTTCCCTGGGGGTTCCCCAACTGATGCCTCCCATCACTCCTCTGCATCCAGCCAGCCCATGACAGATTGTAATTGGCACTCGCATGCAGAGTACGGAACAAGACCAATAGAGGAAAGCAGGTGGACATTTTCCCTGTTTAGGTATGTGCTGTTCACAGGTAGCAGCAACATATGAGCGAAAAGCACTAAGTAGCTCCTCTGCACATAGGATGCGAATGTCTGAAGGGAGGAGGAAAGGTTTGCATGCATGACATTCAAGATCATGTGGAAACCTATACAGTGTATATGCAAAGGCTTCCTCCCCTCTCCAGACAGGGGAAAAATGAGATGGCAACAACAACAACAACAACAACAACATAATAATAATAACTATATGCAAAATTTATGTGAACCATGGTCCTCTTTTCTCCCGCTTTTGATGATGCACCCTCCCCCCTTTAAGCAATGCATAAATGAAGATGGCACTGGAGGGCAAGGGGGCAATTCTCCAAAGCCCTCCACAGGGGAAGCAGGGAAACATACTGGGAGTCGAGAGAGGATTTCATGCTCTTTATTCAGCTCATAGTGGTGAGGAGGAATGGAAGTTCCCCCACAATACAGTGGTGCCCCGCAAGACGAACGCCTCGCAAGACGGAAAGCCCGTTAGATGAAAGGGTTTTCCGTTTTGGAGGCGCTTCGCAAAACGAATTTCCCTATGGGCTTGCTTCGCAAGACGAAAATGTCTTGCGAGTTCCTGCAGGTTTTTTTCCTTCCCCCCCTTTTTCTAAGCCGCTAAGCCGCTTATCAGCTGATCCGCTAAGCCGCTAAGCCGCTAAAAGCCGCTAAAAGCCGCTAAGCCGCTAATAGCGCTAATCCGCTAAGCCGTCAATGGGCTTGCTTCGCAAGACGAAAAAACCGCTAGACGAAGAGAATCGCGGAACGGATTCTTTTCGTCTTGCGAGGCACCACTGTATCTGCTTTATATACATTATTTACACAATGGGCCCCACGTGATTGGCTAATTCCAGAATTCTCCTGTAGGCCAATCAGGTTGCGGATTCCCTTCCACCTGGAGCTGGATTGGGTGGCTCCTGTGGACCAATCAGACTGCTGCATTCTGGATCCTATTGTTCTAGGACCAATCAGACTGCTGCCTTTTGGATCCTATTCAGCTCAGTACATAACACCATGCCAGGCTTTAAGTGTATTGTTGGACATGTTTTCTCTGTCTGTCTCTCTCTCTCTCATACATACATACATACATACACGCACACTTCCTTTTCTAATTTCTGTTATTCACAGTTGAAAAGTAGTGTCTGGTTTCCTTCCCCCACATCATCAGTTCTGCCCAGGACTGCATAACGTGGGCTCCTTCTGCCTTCTACAACTGTGAGGCTTGTCTCTTAAGGACTCCTGCTGGCTGCATTGAGTCTCCTTTGCACTTCGAAGTCTGTGGCCTTTTGTACCTTTCATCTCCTCTTCCCCACCCCCTGCCTGCCACCTCCTGGAGTTCTCTATTATTTGCTCATTCTCAGCTGCTTTCCCTGTCAGTGCCCCCCCCCCCCGCCCTCTTCTCGGCATCCAGTTAATAACCAGGCATACCACTTTGGACAGGGACTTTATTTGCTTCTGTTATTCTTCTGATGATAAAACAGTACCATGCATATAGTTAGCTGCTATAGTCATAATAAAAAGAAATAATGAATACATGCTATCTTTGCAAGCTGACTGATGCTGTGAGGTGAATTACTTAATTTTGTACGCTATTAGTCATAGCCAATTTAAGACTAAAGGGGACATCTGCGTGGGCTTGTAAACCCATAGCTTTTGGCTAAGGGCCAAACTTCATGTGACAACCCTATGCACACTTGCTTGGCAACAAATCTCATTGAACTGAACAGGGCAGACTTCTAAGTAGGTATGCATAGGATTGTGCTGTAAATGTGTGTAGGCAATTAATGTGCATATTTATTATTACTGTATTATTATTATTTTTAAAAATAGCAACCATGGAGGGGGCAGGGTTGGGACCAAAGGCTTCCAAACCAGGGCTAAGGAAGTTCAGGGAGAGGGATATTCTGGCCCTGGTCTTGAGCCTGTTTGAGCTCAGCTCCCTGCAAAATGCCTGTTACTTTTGTTGTTTAGTCGTTTAGTCGTGTCCAACTCTTCATGACCCCATGGACCAGAGCACGCCAGGCACTCCTGTCTTCCACGGCCTCCTGCAGTTTGGTCAAACTCATGCTGGTAGCTTCGAGAACACCATCCAACCATCTCGTTCTCTGTCGTCCCCTTCTCCTTGTGCCCTCCATCTTTCCCTCCATCTTTAAGTAACAGGGTCTTTTCCTGTTACTTAAAGAAGTATAAATGCACATGATAAATAACCACATGCAATTGATGCTGGATGAAGTTTGGCCCTAACAGAAATTCATAGCCCTTGGTTTTCCTTTTAAAAGGTAAAGGGACCCCTGACCATTAGGTCCAGTCGCGAACGACTCTGGGGTTGTGGCGCTCATCTCACTTTACTGGCTGAGGGGAGTCAGTGTACAGCTTCTGGGTCATGTGACCAGCATGACTAAGCCGCTTCTGGCGAACCAGAGCAGCGCACGGAAATGCCATTTACCTTCCCAACAGAGAGGTACCTATTTATCTACTTGCACTTTGATGTGCTTTTGAACTGCTAGGTTGGCAGAAGCTGGGGCCGAGCAATGGGAACTTACCCCATTGTGGGGATTCGAACCGCCGACCTTCTGATCGGCAAGCCCTAGGTTTAGACCACAGCGCCACCCGTGTCCTATCGGTTTTCCTTTTACTCCTCACCTATCTGTTAACCTCACTGAATGTTGAAATCCCTTTGAGGAAATGAACATGGTGAGAGCTAAAGCATGTGTTTCCAAATTGCCTTTTTGGGGGAGGAAGGGTGGGGTATAAATTAATAAATAATAAATAAAATTCTTTTAATGCAACCTTTTGCAAATTCTGGGTGTATCCCAATGCTTATGGGTGGATTGAGCATCCTAATTCATTTCCATCTCAGGTTCTGACACCTGCTCTTCCCAGTCTTCTCCCTGTGACCACTCATCATCATCATCATCATTTTTAATTTGTATACCACCTTTCTATCTTACAATACTCAAGGCGGTTTACACGCTGAAGAAACAAAAAATGTACATCTTATAACAATCTAATGCAATACAAAAATGTGATAATAAAACATAACTTTAAAATAGGCAACCTACATCAAAAAAGTAACATTCAATAATAATAATATTATAAAATAATATCAACATATAAAAGTTAAACAGAAATCCACTCAACAGTTACAATAATATCTAAACTATAAGCAATAAAACGGCAAGCCACAGTACATAAAACAATACAATACACATTGAGAAGCAGAGGATAGAAGAAAAAGAAGTTTGGATTTGATATCCCGCCTTTCACTCCCCTTCAGGAGTCTCAAAGCGGCTAACAATCTCCTTTCCCTTCCTCCCCCACAACAAACACTCTGTGAGGTGAGTGAGGCTGAGAGACTTCAAAGAAGTGTGACTGGCCCAAGGTCACCCAGCAGCTGCATGTGGAGGAGCGGAGACGCGAACCCGATTCCCCAGATTACGAGACTACCGCTCTTAACCACTACACCACACTGGCTCTCCAGTAGAGCAAGGCAGGTGGAAGGAGGCTTTGCCTGACGGAGTCTCTCCCCTCACAGTTCTTCCTCCAGGCACAGCTTCCTTATGAGGAGACCCAGGGCCAGAGGATGGGGCAAGGCAGGTGGAAGGAGGCCTTGCCTGATGGTGTCTCTCACTGTTATCCCACCACTACTCCCTGGGCTCTTCTGAGGCTTCTTGCCTTGGTGGTTCCCCGGTTAGCTTAAAAAACAAGCCAGCCAGTTAGACAGATTCATGGAAGCTATGTCTATTGATGGCTATAAACTGTTATAGTTACATGGAATCTCGATGTTTAGGGTCACACATCTAGTGACTGATGGGTGCCTGGGAGAAACAGCAGGCCTGATCATCAGCTACATGTCTGGCTTGTGGGCTCTCAGAGGCATCAGGTTGGCCATCACTGCACACAAAATGCTGGACTAGATGGGCCATTTTCTCTACATTAAGAAGTATTACCTACAACGGCAATGTGGCCACGGGCCTGCTTCTGGCATAGTAATCTGAGCAGCCCATCATTACAATCTGTCAGCTAGGCTCTTGTCTTCCAGAACTGTGATTTTTTTTTAATGCAGTAATTGAATGCATTTTATTTGTTATCACTTTCAGTTCTCCCCCCGCCTCCACTCCACCACTTTCCTAGCTGAGCTGAAATACCCAGCAAACCCCACTGACTTCCTATAACCTTGCAAACTAGATTAGAGGGGATGCCAGTGGCAGGGAAGCGCTTTCATAATTGAAAATCCTGTTACCTGCCCTGGGCTTCTAATTGGCTGTGGATTTAAGTTGTCTTAGATGCTTTTGATCCATTTATCATTCAGCAGAGACCCAGCCAGCATGCTATTTGCATACAAGGAGGCTTTGCTTTTCAGCGGTGAACCTGTAATCCCCCAGCTTATTCTAGGTTGAAAAGTGCACTGGTCGTATTTCCGCTCTGTGGGTGAATGTGCAGCATCAGTAATTGCTCTTTGTTAATTCTGGATCTTAGCTACTTAAATTGTAGGGTTGTGTCTTCATTCCTCTATCCTTTCACTGCTTTTCTGCATCCCTTGGTTTTGAGTTGTTTCAGTTTTAACTGCTGAATACTGATAAGTGCTGGGCCAGCCCAATACATTTCCTGCTTGAGATAAAAGGCAAGACCCCCACCCCACCCCCCACCCAATTCCAAATACGGAAGCTGCCTGTGCTGGCAGATGAATCTTACTTCAGAAGTGCCAACAGAATATCATCATCCACTGCACTGGAGGGCAGGAGGCTAATTTAAGCAGTATATGACATATCTGGTAGACATAGCCCTGCTCTCCAACAGAGGGAAATGGCCAGGAGGCTCAGGAGGAATGGGTGATCGGCTGTTATTGTTGTCCCCTTCTCCAGCAGTAGGGTTGCCATATGTCCAGAATTTCCCAAACACACCCAGAATACTGTAGTTGGAAGCAGTGTGCAGGCAGAAATTGGCAAAAATGTCCGGGAAAATCTGGACATACGGCAAGCCATGTAAGCAGTGTCGTTTTCACCACTTTCCCTAAACAATAGCTCCAAATAGCTCTCAAACAACATTTTATTGAGGTTTTGCAAAAGAAGCTCAACACAAATACACATAAAAGTTCAAGAATGTTTGTGTCTGGATTTTCACTTTTTGAAATATGGCAACCCTACCCAATGGTAGAACTGTCCCTAGATAAGTGGGAAGGGTGAAATGGCATATAATCCTAGCCTGACTGAACTGACTGTCAATTAGTTTTGAATTCAAAGTGCTGTCTTTGACCTAGAAACAGCTCAGGACTGCAATACTGAGGCATCTAATCATAAGCCTGCATTTTTATTGAGGCCTGATCAGGGCCTGTATTTTAAAATGAGCTTAAAGATTTTCAAATGTTCATGCCAGGCAGAAGAGCAGCTGCCTAAGAACCTTGGCAAAATGTTTTTCCTCCTAGACAAGGGGGCCCCCTGATTTATAGCAGAAAACAATTCTCAAAGTCAAAGGGAATTACAGGCTGACAGCCAAGGTTACACTGACCCTACATATTACAGAAGATAAAAAAGCAGAGAAAAACATAATTAAGAGTGGGTAAATAGTAAAATAAAACCATGTGCCTCCCATTAAACTTGAGCCATATTTTCCTAAGGTTCAAAGGTCAAGAGCAGTGAAAAAGGCAACTGGCTTGGCTGGAGAAGATAGGTTTTCTTTCTTTCTATTTTTGAGGCTGGAAACTGTTCCTTACTTTGAAAAGGTTTATTCTTCTAAAAAGCTATCTATGTTATGTATTAAAAATATATTGGCTTAAATGTAATTATGCAAAGGAATTAGAAGCTAAGAAATGTTAAATCCTTATGCTAGATTCTTATTTCATATAGTTGGAAGAGATCACAGGGGCCATCAGCCACCAGCCCAGCCCCCTGCCAAGCAGGAAACATTAGAGCACACATATGGTTGTCAGGCCTTTGTTTAAAAGACCTTCAAGAGAAGGAGATCTTTCAATGATGATCCTTGACATCTGTTTAAGATAAAAATTTAAGATTAACCATCTGTTTTGGAGGGCAATAGGGCGAGGTGAGCTGGTAATTAAGGTTCCTTGTTGAGACACATGTAAGATATATTACTACTTATTTGTCATTTATAGATAGAAGAATATATAGCTTTTTGTTTCCCATAAAAGGACAGAAGGAAATGGGTGTATCTTTTGTGATTGGTTCTAGCAAACAGCCAATAGGAATTTCAACCAGGCTGATTGGACAGAGGCAGCCACAGGAGGAGCAAGGGGGCTGGATTAAGGAAATATAAGTGCTGGCCAGAATGGCAGGAGGCCAAGCCAGAGCTTGGTAACCATATACCACTGTGCCTCATATTTATTTGTCTGACAAATAAATTATTATTTTAATTTATCTATTGCTGCGTTGAATATTTCATTCCAGCTAAGTGTTAACCACAAGCAGGGTGCTACAATACCTCAGGGACTGCCTCTCCTTATATGAACTGATCCGGACCCTGCACTCATATTCTGAGGCCCTTCTTTGTGTGCCACCTCCATGAGAGGTTTGGAGGGTGGCTACACTAAAACAGGCTTTTTCTGTGTCTTGGTTCCTCATTTGTGGGATGCTCTCGCCAGGAAGCCTTGCCTGGTGCCATCACAACAGGCAAAAACAGTCCTCTTCATCCAGGCCTTTGGCTGATTAAGCAGTCTATGCCCTTTTAAACTGTGTATTTGTTTGGGGGGGTGTTATAGTTTTCTTCATTGTTATGTTATATGTTTGTGTGTTTTTATACTGGGAACTGCCCTGGGATCCTTGGAAAAGAGAGGCATATAAAGAAAAGAAAAGAAATAGTTTCTAGCAAAGTGCTTCAGGGTTGTTATTGTTTGTACATGCAGTTTTTTGAAAGCCACGTTGCTGCTCTAGCTTTTTTAATTGTACAAGACACGCTGGTTTGCACCATGTACTAACAAAACATTTGTATCCCCCCCCCAACTAACACAGTCACCACCATTTTAAGTACCAGCGGTGCCACCCTACTCAAAAGTAAGTTCCACTGTGGTGTTTTTTTTCTTTTTGGGGGGTGGTGAGACACTGCCATGTAAGTGGTATGAATGGGATTGCAGGCTCTCTTATAGAAATGGCACTGAAATCTGTTGGATCCTCACCCTGCAGCACACAAACAGCCAGTTTGATTCCTTAATTTTATTTTGGATGACATTTGAGTTTCCATTCCTCCTTTGCTGGGTCACGAGTGGATTGCATTCCATTCCATTTCCCTTTGTATTTGTATGTGCTTATCTCATCGTTTTAGGAGAGTAAGATAGTGCCGTACGAGATCCGTAGCCTGTGTCAATCCAATAAAAGCAATTAGTTTCCCAACAGCAGAGAGTCTGTTCTATGTTGGCAGCTACCTTGGAGCATATCTTTGGAGCAGATGGCTGCCAGTGTGCCTAAAGAAGAGATTAATTAGATTCCCAGATGATTGCATGATGGCTGTGGCAAAGATGCCCCATTCATCTTGGCTCCTCCTCCTGTACGGAGCTGTGTAATCAGAAGAAGAACAACTGGTAGCGACGATTTTGAGTGAGGAAGGTGGCATGGGAGACAAAAGGATGATTGGATGGGAAACATTTGTACTCTTTATCAAATACTTGGCATACAAAGACAAATGGAAATATGTCACCTTCTCAAGCAAGCAGCCAATAGTGTGCTATCTGACACAGGAATCAAAGCAGAGAGAATAAGGACTTTGATACTTCACCTCCAGTGTTTCCCTTGCTGGATGCTTCAGACTTGCAAGGAACATCTCCCTTAATACAAGTGCTCAGCTGTCTCTTGGGAGGCAGAGCTGCCTTCTGGGATTCAGCTACTGCTCAATTGCACAGTGAACAAAATGAATTGCAAGTGAAAGCATCACAATAGTGGCACAGCATTTAGGTTCTCCTACCCTACTAAATGATGCCAAACTATTGTCAGCTGCTTAAACATTTATTACTGTTTGTTTATTTTTTTTTTAAAAAAAAAACGTATTCCCTTTTATCTTATCAGAATAGCACTCAAACAGATGATTAAAACAGCATAGGGGGTTTAAAATGCCCATCTGAACCTAATTCAGAAAAAAAGAAATCTCCCATGGAACAGATTTTTTTGACTGTGGTTTAGCTACAGAAAACACCCTCTCATGTGGCCTTACTAACCTAGGATCAGTCCAGTTTAGGATGCTAAGAAGGGCTTCTTCATCAGAACTCAAGATACAGGCGGGATGTGAAGGGAGGAGGTTTGGGGAGGTTGTGGGGAACAGAAGCAGAGGGAAGGAAAGTTCCATGGCACCAACAGAAATCTTAAGCCTAGCTGAAGTGCTCGGTTGAATGCCGTCCAGGGATTTTAATTGGGCTGCTATATTTTTGGTGCTGCATTACCTTTAACTATTGTAGTGATTCATGGTTTTGCTGGGCTGATGGTTTGTATTGTTATTGTCGGTTACTGTTACTTATTCATTATTGTGTTTTTAAGCTGTAAACTTATTATATCTTATATATTGTTTGAAATCATCAGCGGGGGCGGAGGGCGGGGGCTCTGCCCTAATAGGTAAGGTTGCCAATCGTAAGCAGTGTCCAGGCGCAAATTGCTTAAAATGTCTGGGAATATCCAGACGTATGGCAAGCCATGTCAGCAGTGTCATTTTGGGTGATTTTCCTTACAAATACGTAAGTTGTTTTGGCTGTCCAAAGGCGATGGGGTGCAATAGAGCTCTCCCAGAATTCTGGGAGTGGTGCTTGCCAGTCCCATTCCTGCAAGACTATTCAGAAGACACATCATTGTCATTGTGACATTTATAGCTTGGTGTAATGCCTTCTATATATTTTTGGATATATAGTTGGGGCTGATGGGAATTGGAGTCTATGAATATCAGAGGCACCACATTGCCTATCCCTGGTGTAGCAGATGGCATCTCAGAGTGGCATGTGAGGGATTGTCTTGTTTTATCCTCAGAACAACCTTGTGAGATACCAACCTGAACCCAGTTTTCTAAAACAAAGCACTCTACTAAACCACACTGGTTCAGGATCAACAGGACACCTTGACGAACTGTTCTACCCCTGGATGGTTAAGTCCAGTCAAAGGCAACTATGGGTTTGTGGCGCTCATCTTGCTTTTAGGCCGAGGAGCCGGTTTTTGTCCACAGACAGCTTTCCGGGTCATGTGGCCAGCATGACTAAACCACTTCTGGTGCAACGAAACACTGTGATGGAAACCAGAGAGCACCTTCCTGCCACTACAGTACCTATTTATCTCCTTGCACTGGTGTGCTTTCAAACTACTAGGTTGACAGGAGCTGGGACAGAGCAACAGGAGCTCACTCCATTGTGGGGATTCAAGCTGCCGACCTTCCAATTGGCAAGCCCAAGAGGCTCAGTGGTTTAGACCACAGCACCACCTATTACTAAGCTTGTATTTAAAATATAGGAATTATTGGAGACTCATAGCCATGTGGTTCTGAGTTTAAAGTGGATTCGAATAACACAAGATCTTCAAACCTGGGTGGATATCACTTTATATTAAATGACAGAGGGCACTTGAATGAGAGATGGCAAACAGATAAAGTGCCAATTAAAATAAAGGTGAAAAGGAGAGCAGTAATGGGGAGAGTAGAGGTAAAAAGATTTTTTTTAAATCAATGAAAGGATAAATGGAGTAGGACAAATTGTGCTCTCTGCTAAATCAGTGTACTTCCATTGACGTCAATGAGGTCTCTGCCTGTGAGGCTAAATTGAGCATTATTGTGTATTGACATACAAGGACATACTAACAACCAGTGTAAAAAGGAGCAATCCTGCTAAAGTCAGTGGAACTTTGATGAATTAAAACTAGGTGGCTTAGTAATTTATATGCACATATACAAAAATGTGTGTATTAGGAAAAATTGATTACAAAATTAGGAGAAAATCACACTTAAGATACTGGGTTTTCATGAGAACATTTTTTTTAAAAAAACACAAATTCATATGGAAATATGACAAACTAAAATGAAGATTTGAAAAATGAGAAACTGAGAGAAACCAAAATTAGAATTTCTCCAACCCATACATGTAATTCACTTTTCTAATTTCTAGAGGAAAATGAGTAAAACAACCACTTTGAACCCTGAATATTAAAAGGATTAAACATTCAACTTGCATCGTTTCAGCAATGTGTGTGAGAGGCTATTTTGTTGTAAAGGTAAAAGGAACCCTGACCAGTCCAGTCGCGGACGACTCTGGGGTTGTGGCGTTCATCTTGCTTTATTGGCCGAGGGAGCCAGCATACTGCTTCCAGGTCATGTGACCAGCATGACTAAGCCGCTTCTGGTGAACCAGAGCAGCACACGGAAACACCGTTTACCTTCCCACCAGAGCGGTACCTATTTCTCTACTTGCACTTTGATGTGCTTTCAAACTGCTAGGTTGGCAGGAGCAGGGACCGAGCAATGGGAGCTCACCCTGTCGCGGGGATTCGAACCGCCGACCTTCTGATTGGTTTAGACCACAGTGCCACCCGCGGCCCTATTTTGTTGTAGCTTTTGTTAAATAATTGGGTATCAGAAACCCATGATGATTTACAGCAAATCCCCCAGGCACTTTCCAGTGGAGTCAATCCACTTTCTGCCCATCCTTGTCCTACTCAAACTACACATTATATTGAAAATATGTTTGAATCACCACATTTTCCTTTATATTCAACAGCCACAGCATGGGGACAAGTTAGATTTGGACCACCTTTTCCCTTGTGCCATTTTCCCCTGCTGAATAATGTGCTGAAAATAGCCCTGTGGAGAATGATGTTTCAATGAAAAACTGCTTCCGGACGGCAGCATGGGGCGGGTTAGACTCCCTCCATGCCACTATTTTGATCCAGATGAGGCCCTCCATGGATGTTTCTTATAAAGAAAAAGATGTGGGGAATCCAAAGAACAGCCTTCAAACAAACTATTAACTTAATATGTGATGTGACCTTGTACCTGACCTAAATGAGAGATTTGTAGAAGTCAAAGAAAACCAATTTTGATTAAAGTTAACTTTAGCCTGTACATAAGGCCCCAAACAAAGCTCTACAGAGTTTTGTTCTTTCTTTGATAGTTCACAATTGTTTGCTGAAGAGAGAGATGAATGGGAGGTAGATCAATTAAAAGAGGAACATAGTCAAGCCCTTTACCTTGGAGTTTTCAGAAAGAAGTAGACAATTTACATTTAATTGGTTCTTGGAGAATCTCACATCCCAATACAAGAACTGTTTCTTTTTATTGTGTGGCACACAGGTTGTTCAAGAATGGATTTGATCTTGGTTGCTCTAATTGTTTTACACCATGAGTGGTAAAAGCTGAAATTGGAATTGAATCTGTTCCTGATTTTGCAGAGATCAGTGTTTACATGGGGACCTTCTCAAGCAACTCCATTTCAAAACTCTGCAAGGGGGACTAAACACATTATTGCTACAACACGAAAGTAACACTGTCATAAAGTATTTTCATGTTAACACCATCCTGTCTATGACTTCAGGTACAACAAGAATAAAGGATTCCTCTCCCTCCATCCCTAGCCGGATGTAGAAATCAAAAGAAATGAGAAGCAAAAATAAACTTGGACTGATATAATGCAGTAAACTAGAACTTACCAATAGAAGTAATTACATTTTTTAAATCTTGGAAGAACTAAAAAGCTAGGAATCAATTACTCTTAAGAAACACTCAGTAGACTCCTTCAACAAAACGGATTTTTTTGAGGCAATAAGGTAGAGAAGCAGCTTGTCAGCAGAGCAGCAATTAAATGAAGAAAGAAACTGATTCCTTTAGGCAGATGTGGGGAACCTTTGGACCTCCAGATGTTGCTGAGTTACAACTCCCTTCATCCCTGACCATTGACCATGCTGGCTTATGGGAGTTACCGTATTTTTTGCTCTATAAGATGCAATTTTCCCCTCCTAAAAAGTAAGGGGAAATGTGTGTGCGTCTTATGGAGCGAATGCAGGCGGGAGGCTCTGCTCAGCGCTCCCTTTAAAGAGCCGTGTGGAGCGTGTGTGCGGCTCTTGGGGGCTTTTCCCTGAGGAGGGAGAAGGGCTGCCCCACACGCTCTTTAAAGGGAGCCTTCCTCCTGCTGCCCGGAAGAGGCTTCACACGACTATCCCATAAGCCAGGACAGCAAGAGGGATCGCTGCGCAGGGATCTATGGCTTAGCCGCACGCAGCCTCTCCCGGGCAGGGGGACCCTTCATCCCGCTGCCCTGAAGAGGCTTCGCATGGCTATCCCAGAAGCCAGAACAGCAAGACGCTATCCCAGAAGCCAGATCCCTCCTGCTGTTCTGGCTTCTGGGATTCAGAATATTTTTTTCTTGTTTTCCTCCTCCAAAAACTAGGTGCGCCTTATGGTCTGGTGCATCTTATAGAGTGGAAAATACGGTACATTTCAGCAAATTATGTTGTACAGTTGAGAGAAGGCTGAAGGCGTGAGGTAGCAATACTTTGAGATATGTTATTCACATTTCATTAATTACTGTAAATAATCATGCAACATACATAAATCAAGTGCTTTTTTTCATGAGGGCTGTGTACTTCCTCCACTGCCAGAGACAATAGGCTTCTGAATAATAGTTGCTTGAAACTGCAGAAGGGAAGAGTGTTGTTACGTTCAGGTCCTGCTTGTTGGTTTCTCCTGGACATCTGGTTGGCCACTGTGAAGTTGGTCTAGATGGGACAGTGGCCTGATCTTCTTCTATTCTTATAAGGTAGCTGCCTCAGACAGCAGACCCTAGAGGGCAGTGATGAGGGGTTGGAGACGAGAGCTCTGTGTGTCACGTGCTTTGCCCTATGGACCCTCAGCTTGCTTGCTGTTCCAAATGCTCATCCTAAAATGAGATTCAGCTGCTGGTTTGTAGTGATGATCGTTGGGTCCGGAGGGAGGACACTCCCCACCCGCAGGCAGCCTCATCTGCCTGCACGCGTGACCTTGGGGTGCGGAGCACACTCCCCCTCACAAAGCCACAGCTGTCTGAACATCGTACCCTCTGTCTAACCTTTTGCGGTCTCAGTAGTCTGCAGTGTCCTGTCTGTGACCTTTGTCTCTGAGACCTTTTGTCTCTTTCGTCATACACTGTGCAAGGGGAAAATGACGTGGTGGAAACAGGTGCCAAAATAGCTTTGTACCACCCCACAATCTCGAGACTGGAAGATGTGTAAAGGTCACAGCCCAAAATGTATCTGCTTGGGTTTGCATATTTGTGTCAATAAAAGGAGGCTCCACAGAGCTGGCCGGCAGCTTGCTTGCAGCTCACCTGTGCGCAGCTCACCTGCTTTATCAACTCCTACCTCATGTCCTTCACTTCACTGGCCTGATTGGTTTCTGCTTGTGGAATGGGAAGGTGCCAAATTGTTCCAAAATGTCTTTTGGCAGCCTAGGATTCACAGCAGGTAGAACAAAAAGAGAGCAAAGTAACAAGGCTCCTTTGTCAACCACACCCACACCCCACAAACCCAAATTCATTGTGGGTTGCCATTGAGAGGTTCCAAATCAGACTCAATTATCAAGGGAGCCAAGAACTTCAGTTCCCTTATATCCCACAGTAGAACGTTCTTGGGAGAGTTGGGTTTATCTTCTGTTCTTCTCCTGGAACAGGATTTGTATTTGCTAAATCCCTTATTAAACTATTCTCGGATAAACTGATTCCAGTCAGCATCCTCATGCCTGGCTCACAGTCCCCTGCCTACTTAATTTCCCCTTTTCTTCCTTGATAATTACTACATCTCTTTCTTCTGTGATGGTGAATACCATTTAGAGAAGGTTTTAGCAGTCTGATAAGTTGGATGGTACTTTCACAATTATACTAATATTGTTTTCACACTGGGTATTGCAGACCCTTTCATGATCTAGCAAGAAGGAACCAACAAAAGAATATTTTAAAAATTAAAAGTTAATTCAAGTGAATACCATGTCCAAAGGGAATCACACCGTTCATAACACTTATTTAAGCTGATTAAGGGGGAAATAAAGGTATCATCCAAAAACCATGACAGATGCATATTCAGAAATCAATTGAAAAGTGTTTTTATTTTTTGGATTTGATTTGATATCCTGCTTTATCACTACCCAAAGGAGTCTCAAAGCGGCTAACATTCTCCTTTCCCTTCCTCCCCCACAACAAACACTCTGTAAGGTGAGTGGGGCTGAGAGACTCCAAAGAAGTGTGACTAGCCCAAGGTCACCCAGCAGCTGCATGTGGAGGAGCGGGGAAGCAAACCCAGTTCACCAGATTACGAGTCCACCGCTCTTAACCACTGCACACTGGCTCTCTAATGTATTTTAAATAATGTATGGCATATTTTAAAATGTAGATGTTTAACAGCACAATCCTATGCATAATTAAGCAGGAGTAAGCCCCTTTGGCCACGATGGGACACGAATAAACATGCAAAGGATTGCACTGTCAGTCACAAACAGTTGCACATTTATTGGGTGATGAATGGGACCAGGTTAGTCCCCGCCCACTTTCCCAATATGTTCTTCCTCAAATGAAGGCAAGGGAGGGCCGTAAACAGGAGGAGCATGTAAAATATAGGGGATGGTATCTGCATGCAACAAACAAAGCAATTCCATAAAACGGCTGTAAAAAGACTCTCTCAAATATTTGTTTTGCAGTTAAGATATACAATGATATCAGATAGTTGCTCCATGAGAGAATAGGTTAACACAATTCTATACATTGTCCATTTATTTCCTCTGCCTACTACAGTGGTACCTTGGGTTAAGTACTTAATTCGTTCCAGAGGTCCGTACTTAAGCTGAAACTGTTCCTACCTGAAGCACCACTTTAGCTAATGGGGCCTCCTGCTGCTGCCGTGCTGCCGGAGCACGATTTCTGTTCTCATCCTGAAGCAAAGTTCTTAACCTGAAGCACTATTTCTGGGTTAGCGGAGTCTGCAACCTGAAGCATATGTAACCTGAAGCGTATATAACCCAAGGTACCACTGTATTTATTTTATTTTATTCATTTCATTTATTTATTAGAGTTCTATACCATCCTTCATCTGAGGATCATAGGGCAGTTTATAGTATAAAAACACAAAAATTCATAGCCAAAGGCCTGGGAGAAGAGGAATATTTTTGCCCGGAGCCTAGAGTTATGCAATGAAGGTGCCAGGTGAGCCTCCCTTGGGGAGAGCATTCCACAAATGGGGACTCACCACAGAAAAGGCCCGTTCTCATGTTGCCACCCTCCAGACCTCTTATGGAGAAGGCACAAGGAGAAGGGCCTCATACTACTAAATATACTAAATACTAAAACAGGCTGGTCTTCTCCTTCCTTTTCTATGGTCCTGGTAACTTTAAGCATACCCTTCTTCCTTTTCCTCTTCCTTCCTTTTTTAAACTCCAGACTAACAGAGTCATTCTTCCTTTTTGCAAGGCCTGCTGGTGCACTGTTTTAACTATAGTATCAAATTCTTCCTTTTGCATCCCATAAATTGAATTACCCAGAGTGATTCAACACATCTCTCCGGAATAAGGTTTCCGTAACAGCAGGCTCTCCAGAGTCCTCCCCGAGCCCAGCTGATTAGGGGCTAACATTGAATGCATCACACACATTAGTTCTTCTTGCATCTAGCATTTTATGAAGATCGCCCAAGCAGTGACTCACTAAGCTACTGTCTCCAAGGGCTAATTCTGGGAATATCTTCTGAGATGCGGGCAAAGGGCAGAAATAACCACACACACAAGAGCTGCTTGCTTTGTATACAGGCTGCTCAGTATTCAGGAGCACATAGATCAGTGTGTTTTGCATATAGATCCACTCAACTTTAAAAAGTGTGAAATCTCAGATTTTAAAAAGTGCCAGTTAAGTATTGCCTTCTCCCTTGGCTAGTGGGATTACAGCTTCCCCAGCCCAACCACAGATGAGTATATCCTGCCAGCTTCATAATTTCTTTCAATTAAAATTTTAAAGATACACACAGCGACGTGTATAGGATAAAAATGATATCCGAAGACAGCACGGAGCACCTGCCTGCTGCCTTTGTTGAATGCACCCGGGACTGAAAAGGATATTTCATTTATAAATCAAATGAATGATTGGATTAGAATAGGGAATACCATCAGATGAAAGTGGAATTGATTTAAAGGCTCAATCCCTGTCCACTGTGATACATCCTTAGCAGGCTGTGTGAGGATGTTCATTTGGCAAATTTCCCAAAGGTTGTATTTTAAAAATAGTGACAGATTTCTTTTCCATTACACCAGAAACTAGGCCAGGCTCCCAGTCTGGAATGCTGGCCTTGTAAATTAACCTACAAAACATTCTAGCCTGTTTGTTACTAGTCTGTTAAGAGGTTGATAGCCTGCATCTCCATGCTGGCTGCAAAGAAGGCCAAAACTCTCCTCCATGACAAGGATGGACATGAGACCTAGTGCTAAAATAATAATAACCTTTTACAAAGCAGATTCCTCCACCAGCCTGCTAAATTTCTGTGGTGGTCACAGAAGAAATCAAGCAGACTGTTGAAGGAGTCACAGAGGAACCCACTCCCTTCTGCAATCAGCTCAATGTATTTCCATTGGCCTCTTTTCTTTCTTTGTAACGTAGTTTCTATTCATTTTCATCTTTAAACTACTTAGCATGATTGCATCGATATATATCTTTGTTTACATTAGACCATATGCAAAAATTACATAACATTAAAATTAAAAGTAACAACTAACACTCAGATAAACATTCCTGAATATATTAACACAGTTGTCCCAATATATATATATACCAAAATTATCACAGTTATTACAGAAATGAAATGATGCATAGTAACATGAATTGCTTAGATCAGTGACTACAAGTAAAAGGTATTTTTTTTATCAATAACAGTTAGAATTTATGGGAATTGGTAGGAAGGGGGAAAGGAAAAAACTGAAAATACGTACTTCATGCATGCTAGACTGTGCTGTAAACTATGGGTACTGTTCTACCATATGCCTCATTATTTGTGTAATCAATAAAGTCACACCAGACTGCACATAACTTGCCATGTTTCTTTTGGCATCTTGCTACTTTTATTTTTTGTGTCAGTTTTCCCAATAACACCGTTTGCCAAATTGCATTATACCATTGGTCCATCGTTAATAATTGTAATGATTTCCATGTCCTGGCAATAGTTCTTTTTGCAGTGTTTGATAGATCGGTTATGAGTTCTTTGTTTCTAATTCACAACATGCGGTGACTATACAAGTTAAGTAGCGCCAGTTCTGGGCTGTGAGGGACTGGTAGGGCTCTGAGGCGTGTGTGGTGGAGGCGGGATCAGAGAAGTGACTCAGGAGAAGGGAGTAGTAATTTATGGGGTTTGACATCACTTGCAAGGGCAAGGGAGAGAGGGAGAGTCAGGGCAGTCCAGGAAAGAGGAAGGCGTGCAGGA
The DNA here is from genome assembly GCF_951804945.1 of Podarcis cretensis. NCBI lineage: Eukaryota > Metazoa > Chordata > Lepidosauria > Squamata > Lacertidae > Podarcis > Podarcis cretensis. The sequence goes on along the minus strand of NC_137170.1, from coordinate 50,773,783 downwards.
TGTGGGGGAAGAAAACGCTGCTCAGGCAACAGACATATCAGTAGACCCCCCCCCATCCTCTTCTGCTGCCCTGCAGTCTCCTAGAACCAGGAGGGGTTTGAAGCAGGAAGAGCAGCAACAACTTTTGCGCAGGAGAAGTCTCAGGGTGCAGGTGTGCAACCCAGCAGGGGAGGGTAAATAAGCAGGCAGTGGGCCGGGTATCACTACTGCTGCAACTGCTCTGCAGGGCTCAGATCTCTGGGAGACAGTTGCTTAGTAGTGGTTACAGGTGTATGTGCATGTGTAGGGACGCAGGTGGCGCTGTGGTCTAAACCACTGGGCATCTTGGGCTTGCTGATCGGAAGGTTGGCAGTTCAAATCCCCGCGAAGGGGTGAACTCCCTTTGTTTGGTCCCAGCTCCTGCCAACCTAGCAGTTCGAAAGCATGCCAGTGCAAGTAGATAAAGAGGTAACGCTGTGGCAGGAAGGTAAACAGCATTTCTGTGCGCTCTGGCATTCATCACGGTCCTCCGTGCACCAGTAGCGGTTTAGTCATGCTGGCCACATGACTGGGAAAACTGTCTGTGGACAAACACTGGCTCCCTTGGCCTGAAAGCGAGATGAGTACGCAACCCCATAGTCGCCTTTGACTGGACTTAACTGTCCAGGGGTCATATACCTTTTACCTTTTTTTTTTAATGTGCGTGTGTGCATCCGGGAGTTGCTTTAAGTACTTCTTTTGTCAGTCAAGACTTAACTATCAGATGTGCGCCCTTCTTGGCTGGGGTGAGCCAGGACATTTATTTCTTTTATTTATTTACTGAATTTATGTACCACCCTATGCCCAGAGGTCTCAGGGTGGTTCACAGAAAAGATCATAATATATAAAACCAAAATAAGAGTAATAACCCAATAACCCCCCCCCCCAAAAAAAAGCCACATTTTAAAAGGATATAGGATGACATGGAGTCATGGGGACTGTCTGTCTTGCAATCAAAGATATTTCTGTAAATACATTTTCCCAGAACTTTTCTATTTTGGGACACTCCCACTACATATGCTGATATGTTTCTATAATGGGGCGTCCTTTCCAACACATGGGAGAACTGTTTGGTATTATATACATCAGGACTCAGCTACATTAGTAAACAAAAAGTGTTTTATATGTGTTATACTGAGTGAGTCTTTTAAAAGAGGCCTCTTAGAACATGTGTATTCTATATTCATGGGGCCTCTTTTAAAGGACTCACTCTGTAACACTGTGATACCAGGTGGCGCTGTGGAGTTGTCTTTCGCCAACGTGATTTCCCCCTTTGGCGTTTACAATGTGTTTTTCTGAAGTGCTTTTTTGATGTGTCTAGGTACAGCCTGTTGATTTTGCAGTGTCCCAAGCACAGCAGAATGATGAGGAGTACGTGCCACATACTCTATATTACTTTATTTACACTTCAAAGCTGGTAGATTACAGAAAAACATCTTGCCTCTGCCGGAGCAGAGAAAGCATCCTCTCTCCTCTAAAGCACGGAGAGAACAGAGTGTGAACAGTGAAAAACAGGAAACCAGTGTACGTCACATCCAGTCTCCTTTCCCGTGAGAAACTCCAACAGCAACTCTGACTGGAATGTAAACATTGTCTTGTGACAAGCATTTCGCTGCACAGTGAAGAGAGCAGAAACCAACATCCTCCCCCTTTCTGTGAACATCACTGGGCAGCGTGTTCGTACAATATCAGTACAAACCCAACTTCTGCACGTAGGTACAGTGTTGATCCCTTGATACAATCTTGGACAATACATCAGCAGGAATTTCATTACCTGGCATATAGGACACCGTTACGAGTCCCTTCTGAATACGTTCCCTAGCATGTTGCACCTTCAATTGCAAGTGCTTCGTGCTTTGCTTACAACCTTCAGAATTCAGCAAAGCCAAACATGCTTTGTTGTCCTGGTAAACCTGGATTGGACATTTGACAGGAATTTTCATGTCTTTGCACAATTGTAACAACCATTCACAATCTTTGAGTTCAGCTTCACAAGTACTTAAGCTAACTGTTGTTTGCTTCTTGCATGACCAATCAAATAGACCCTGATTGTACATGTAGCAAACTCCAGACGTACTTTTCCTGTCTGTAGTGTCACTTCCAAAACTTGCATCTGCAAATATCTCAAGACCACCAGACTTCTGATTGTTAAATCTCAGTCTGTAATGCATAGTGCCTTTCAAATAGCGCGCTATACGTTTCAGAGCTTTCCAATCCTTAACAGTAGGATTGTTGACTTGTCTGCTTAGTAAATTACAGCTAACAGCAATGTCTGGTCTTGAACATCTGGCAATGAAGTTTAGCTTGCCTAGCACACTTCTGTACAGTGTAGTGTCAGAAAATGCTTCTTCAGTGTCATCTACCTGATAACCTGTTGTCATCGGTGTGTCTACGGGGTTAGCATCCATCAGGTTTAGTTTGCTTAACACATCAGCAATTTTCCGTGACTGGTGTACTAGAATGTTACCATCTTGATCTCTCTCTATTTCCAGAGATAGGTAGTTGTTTACCTCACCAAGATCTTTCATGTCAAAGTGTTCTTTCAGTTGAGCTAGGGCGTTATTGTACATTGTGACATCCTTCCAAAAGAATAAAAGATCATCAACATAAAACAAACAATACAGTTTCTTTTGCCCCTCCTCTTTGACAAATACACATGGATCAGCTTTCCCTTGCTGAAAACCTAGAGAAAACAATACCTCAGTGAGTTTTGTGTGCCAACACCGTGCACTTTGTTTAAGACCATAAAGGGACTTTTTCAGAGCACAAACAAATCCCTGTTTTACCTGTACGCCATCAGGTGGAAGCATATAAAGAGATTCACCTAGAGATCCGTACAGAAAAGCTGTATTCACATCGTGGTGACTAATGTGTAAATTCTCCTCTGCAGCTAGCTTGAGCATAAGCCTAATGCTCTCATACCTCACTGTGGGTGAGTAGGTCTCGTGATAGTCTTCACCTGGTACCTGTGCAAAACCTCTGGCTACCAATCTGGCTTTGTGTCTGACTATTTTGCCATTTTGATCAGTCTTCGCTTTGAAGACCCATTTGCTTCCAAGCAGTTTCATTCCTGGAACTACTGGAACAAGTTCCCATGTTTTGTTCCTTTCCAAGGAATCAAGCTCAGCTTTCATGGCATTTAACCATGGCTCAGCTTCCTTTGAATCCAAATCCTGGATTTCTTGGAAACTTGAAGGTTCAAATACCTTCTTGGAGCTTTTAACAGCTGTTACAGCTGTTACTGCTATCTTGGCAAACTCATCAGCAAATCTCTTTGGAGGTCTACCTTTTGTGACCTTTTGTGACCTGCGCATTAGCCTTAAGTCTTCAACACTCTCCTCTTCCTTCTTAGGAGAAAAGTGACCTATTGTGAACAATGGTTCCTCCAATTCTTGATCAGAGCTTTCAGAGGGTCGCATAGAGGCTTTCGCACTCTTGAAATCCTCTGAATCACCCAATTCAGTTTCAGACTCAGAATCAGAACCTTCATCAGTGGGTGTGGGTTGCTGTGGCTGCTTTTGACTATCCTCAGTCTCATCACTGTCATCAGGATAACATTGGAAAATTCCCACATTCTCCCCCCACTTGGCATTGTACTCAACACTTCTTGTGAGCTTAATGGTCTTAGAGTCAGTCATCCTTATTCTGTAAGAACCTTTCTCATAACCTAGAAAGATACCATGCAAACCACGCTTGTCTAACTTGGAGTTTTGTGGTGAGTGAACCCACATGTCAGAACCAAAAATTTTCATGTGTTTGATGTATGGCTTCTTGCCAAACATTTTCTCATAGGGGGTACAACCAATCGCTGAAGATAACCTGCGATTATAACTGTAAGTAAAACACGAGAGAGATTCAGCCCAATAACTCTCTGGAAGATTTGCATCATGCAGCAAGGTTTTTAACCCTTGAAGCAATGTTTGATTTGCCCTCTCGCAAAGTCCATTCTGCCATGGTGAGCGAGGACTTGACAAATCATGTTGAATTCCTTTCTCAGTCAGAAAAGCTTCAAACTGCTGAGAAGTGAATTCCCCCCCGCGATCAGTGAAATTTTTTTTTATCTTCTTACCATGCACATTTTCTAACCAAGCACAGAATTCCTTGAACCTTGGAAAAGCCTCTGATTTCTGCTTGAGATTGTACACATAAATATACCTGGAAAATGCATCAATGAGAACCATGAAGTACCTATTTCCACCCAAAGAGGGCGCTAGTGGTCCAACCAAATCAGCATGAACAATTTGGTATGGTTCTGTAGCTTGTCTACTAGACACCTTACCTTTCGCAGCCATTTTCACCTTGTTTGCTGCGCATGCCTTGCACTTCATGTGGTACCTGCAGGGTTCAATAGTCATACCTTCAACCAAGGCAGGCATTTTAGATACTGCCTCAAAATTCAAATGACCAAATTTCCGATGAAAATCATGAATACATCCTGCATGCAAACTTTTGTTAGAACCTGCAATGCAACAAGTGTCATCCTGCACAACATCATCATAATACAAAACATACAAACGATCAACATATTCAGCATGCAATACATAATCATTTTTCTTTGTGATGATGCACTTTTTGTTCTTAAAGGAAACGTCAATTTTCCGCTGAGCAGATTATGTTTGGCATCTGGTACGTAAAGCACATCTTTTATCGATAAGTCCAAACTGTGAAGAACAACAGTTCCGTAGCCTTTACTGGGGATTGTGTGGTCATCCGCCTGGTGAATTGCACCTTCCTGCGGTGTAAAAGACACGAACAGTCGCTTATCATTGCACATGTGATGGGTTGCAGCCGAATCAACAACGAAGAAAGATCTAGACGTCTTCTGCACCTTTGCAACCTTTGGAGTGAAGCGTGAGACCATTGCCTTGTGCTGCGTTGTCCTGGACACCGGACCTTTGCCTTTGCTCTGGCCTTTTCCACGCGATGAGCTTCCGCTGCGCTGCTCTGTCTTGGCCCTGGGATATTTGCATTCCCTCTTCATATGGCCTAGACGTCCACATGAGTAGCATTTCACTGCCTTCAAAGCTTTGGCGCCATCTGGTGGTTCCACTGCACTCTGGGATGACGTCTGTGAAGACTCCCCCTTACCCATGCAGCTATCACCCTGGCGGTCTGCTTTTTTCTGAATCATAGCAGTATCACAAGCTACTCTGAGCTGAGCATGTGGCTGATTGGCATCAGATTCCCCATTTGCATCAGCCAGCCTTCTGCAGCTAGCCATCATGACTCTGGCATTAGCCTTCTGCATCATCTCTGCTGCATTAAATCAAGCTGCTTTATACAAGCTGTGTCTGTGCTGCTTCAAGCCTCATTCCAAAGGCAAGTTCAAAAGTGCTTTCTCTCTGCTGCCTTAAATCAAGCTGCGTCACTGCTGCAGCTGCTTTATTCCAAAAGCACTTTTAAAAGGTACTTTCGGTTTTCCCCAGCATAGGAGCTTGTTCTTTTGAGCCTTTGCCTGTGCCCGGCAAACGGCTCTAAAAGTTCAAAGTCCAGCCATAAAGCCATTAATTAGGAGCTGGCAGGCTGCCCGGAGCATGAGCAACATACCTCTCATCAATCATCTTGACGGCAGATACCGTCCGATCCGTCCCTCTGCATTCCTTTGCATTCTTTGCCGGCACTCCGAAGTCCATCCGTCACTTTGACTGCGTTGTTCTTCTGGGCCCCATAACCAGTAATGTTGATTTTGCAGTGTCCCAAGCACAGCGGAATGATGAGGAGTACGTGCCACATACTCTATATTACTTTATTTACACTTCAAAGCTGGTAGATTACAGAAAAACATCTTGCCTCTGCCGGAGCAGAGAAAGCATCCTCTCTCCTCTAAAGCACGGAGAGAACAGAGTGTGAACAGTGAAAAACAGGAAACCAGTGTACGTCACATCCAGTCTCCTTTCCCGTGAGAAACTCCAACAGCAACTCTGACTGGAATGTAAACATTGTCTTGTGACAAGCATTTCGCTGCACAGTGAAGAGAGCAGAAACCAACACAGCCTAGGTGTCCAGCTGTGCACAATTTTGAGGGCTCTTTCTCTGGTCATTGCTGATATGTACTTGTTTAGTACTTTTGTTCACTGTCTGTTCCATGCCTCTTCTTCACTTTGGCCATTTTTAGTTGCTAGTAGGGATGAGCGAACCCATCAACTTTGGATGGACTATATGACTCTTGAGGTCCATTCCAGCTCTACAATTCCATGATTCTTTGATAGATGTACCCCACAGACAAGCAAGTTCTGGGGTGCTTTATTCTGACCAGGAAGATAGCAGATGACATTCTGTACTTAGAGATGCTGTTATTCAGAAGACATAACAAAGATTGATATTTAGCTGCAGTACAAGTGAAACTGGAGAGTTGAGTACTGAAATAAAGAGAGAGAGATTCATTCAGGAATGTTCATAGCTCAATGAAGCTATAGGCCTCTGAGTCCGGAGGGGCTGCAATGCACAGATGGAATGTTCAGCGATTCATTGTGAAATGTAACAGCCCAGCCTGTCAAAATTTTGCATACACTAATGGAGACTTTGCATTCACTTTGAGAGAAATAATCTGTAAGGAAGTCATGCAGCAATGGACAAAAGTACAAGAAAATACTTTTTGAGGCAACGGAAAGGAATATTCAAAATCCTCTATTATTGAAGTTTTACAACACAAAGGAAAGATTAGCTTTCAGTGTGAAATGATGCATCAGGGATAGTGCTAATGCTGGGAGAGGAGTCATGAGCATTCGGAAAACAACTCATGAGATATGGTATGAACTAGGCACTAAAAAAAAACCCCTGTTAGTAGAACTGCTTAGCATGAAATAGCCATATTACTTTGCATAAGCACAATTCAGTTTTTTGGGGGTCCTTAAAAACATGTCCCTTTGCCCTTTCGTAGATTTTTAGATTGCAATCCTAGGCACACTTCAGTGTTGAAGTAAGTCCCTTTGCAGTCAGTGGGAGTTAATTGCTAGTAAGCATGCGTGGCATCATACTGTAAATTGCATTGTGAATGATGCACTTATTATTTCTGACATAGGTCTGGCGTCAAAGATGGGCATCAAAGGAAACCCTCCAACTAACCAGATCCCTTTGTTACTGCTTTTCATTACCCCCCCCCCACCCTCTTGCTCACACTCTCAGTCTGGGCCTGCCACAAAGGGGGAAAGGGTGGGAGTAATGACTGGTGATGCCTCCTGCCACAAAGGTGAGAAAAATCTGAGTTGGCAACTTTGCTTCCATCTGTCTCTTAGCTGCTTTTGCATTGGCAAGGAGGAGGTCAAGATGAAGTTATTAGTGCTTGGCTTCCTCATTTCCTGCAGCAGTGAAGGCTGATGAAGGAGAGGGCACTAAGACAAGTTGGTGGCTCTGCCACTGATCTGTTGTCTGTCATTTCCTTCACCATTGTCAAGCAACAATGACAGTGATGGTGATCAGGAAGCAGAAGATGACTCTGGCTTTTGAGGTGTTTATTTTTAGGACTCAGCTTATTTTTGTAATTGTAAGTTGTATTGTATTGTTTTTAGTATTGAGTTTTAATGTTGTAACTCACCCTGGAACCTTAGGGTGAGTAGGTTAATAGTAATAACAATGTTGTTGTTGTTGTTGTTGTTGTTGTTGTTGTTTAGTTGTTTAGTCATGTCCGACTCTTCGTGACCCCAGAGCACGCCAGGCACTCCTGTCTTCCACTGCCTCCCGCAGTTTGGTCAAACTCATGCTGGTAGCTTCGAGAACACTGTCCAACCATCTTGTCCTCTGTCGTCCCCTTCTCCTTGTGCCCTCAATCTTTCCCAACATCAGGGTCTTTTCCAGGGAGTCTTCTCTTCTCATGAGGTGGCCAAAGTATTGGAGCCTCAGCTTCACAATCTGTCCTTCCAGGGAGCACTCAGGGCTGATTTCCTTAAGAATGGATACGTTTGATCTTCTTGCAGTCCACGGGACTCTCAAGAGTCTCCTCCAGCACCATAATTCAAAAGCATCAATTCTTCGGCGATCAGCCTTCTTTATGGTCCAGTTTTAACTATGCAGACCTTTGTTGGCAAGGTGATGTAATAATAATAACTGTATCGCCCTCTATATAGATATTATTTTATGGCATTTCCTAATGGTGACACTAATCAACAGGCTTCTCTAAAACCTTTTCTCCTCTGTTCTTTGGATCCATGTTGCTGATCTGTAACCATGGTGCAATTGGTTACTGCTGTGCTGTCTTCATAAGACCAAGGCTACTTAGGAACAATCACTTTATTAGCAACAAACAAATTTACGGCTTACTAAAGGAATGTGCAAAGGCACCCTAAGCGTCAAGGTAATCCCTACAATGAAGTGTGCAATCTAATAGGCCTTTATTATTCAGTAAAGCTGGGTTAATTTGTTTTTTAATTAGCGGAGTCAAAGTGGCAGCCATCACAACTCCCCCTATTTTTTTTATAGCAAGTTTGTGATTACTCTGGGCTGTTCATTCCCACCCATGCTGACAGGTATACCTGCCCATCCTTTTGCTATAATAACAGGAGGCCTGTGTTGTGACCTGTGATGCTGAACCCATTTATACAGTATGGTAGTCCTCTTAAGATTGCCAAAATGGGCTGCTCTAAACTTTTTTTTTGGGGGGGGGAACTCTCCCAGAAGTTAGAGTGGCTCCCTCCTTTTGCTGTCAGGTGAAGACTTTCTTGTTCCAATAGGAACAAGAAAACTGACTGATTTTCATGAAAGGGATGGTGCTGTGCTGCTTTGATTGTAATTATTTTCTTATGTGTGTGTGTATTCTCATATATACATGTGTGTGTGCGTGTGTGTGTGTGTGTACTGTAATGATTTTTCCATATGTTTTTAGCTGTTCTTATTTTTAAGCCACACTCTCTAGTGCTGAACACCCTGGAAGAGAATGAAAATGAAAAGTTACACTTTCTAGCTATGTAAGGCCATCTCTTTACCAACGCCATAATTTAGCAGGGACTTGTTCCTTTTTTCTATAAAAAGGCTTTCACTTCCTATATTTCCCTTGTTATTATTGGTTTTTCTTATGAAATAAGAAATGTTCCCCTTGGGATCATTTGTGCCTGAACTCCCTTTAGATTATTTTTGTTTAAATATGACTCCCTACCCTTTTCCCCCTTAAAATTGCTCTGCTCTTGTTAATTAAAAATAACCCTGGGTGTATAACAGTAATTACAGACTTGAGTTCTTCCCTGCATACCGGGTTAGGAGATTTTTTGTTGTTTTGAGTGCTGGCAACTGGAGGATTTACAACCTGGAGTGCTAAACGGAGCTTTTAATTATAACTTAAATATGCTATTAAATCTTTTTAAATTGGAAACCATAACATGTTGATTTCCAGACACAATTTACTAACTGCTCAAGAGTAACTTATGTGAAACGGGTAGCCAGTGTGCTACTGGGGACTCATTTCCTTTTGCATTACAGGAAACTTGCCATGAACCTGAAATTGGTTGTAAAATTGCGCGCTCTTATCGGCACTGCTTCTTCTCACATCACTTTAGCATTCATGGCATTTCAATTTGCATATCCTTTCCTGCGTACAGCAAGACTCTGAGGCTGGCCATAATTCAATTTGGAGTTAAGTGCACTTAAGCCTGTTCTTGGAGATGATGTTATCAGATGCAATCTCGCTCTGTCAGCATGCTGGGCACACAACCAACACACCAGGCTGCAATAGAGCAACCTGATGCCCTTGGATCTTCTCACTGGAAGAGACTCACATCAAGACCCCCATGAGTCTTTTGCACCTACCAATAACTGCCAGAGCACTTTATCTCTTCCTTTAACTTGGTGTGTTAAGTTGGTGCCTTCAAAGTACAATGGGTTGTAAGCAGGACTGTTTTTTTCAGTTCCAGCACCTCTCAGGTGGACACCATTGCCATTGTAAGAGAACAAGGGAGAAGTTCGTGGTGAGCTCCAACACCTCTTTTTCTAGAAAAATAGCAGTGGTTGCAAGAACATTAAGAGGAGCTTTGCTGGATCAGGCCAAAGGCCCATTTAGTCCAACATCCTGTTCTCACAGTCACCAACTAGATGCAAGCAGGAAATGAGTACTACCATTGTCTTCCCAGCTTCGGACCCCCAGCAGGTGATATTCACAGGCATGCTGCCTCTAACAGCAGAAGTATGGCCTCAGTCCAGTATATCTGAAGGAGCGTCTCCACCCCCATCGTTCAGCCAGGACACAGAGGTCCAGCTCCGAGGGCCTTCTGGCGGTTCCCTCACTGCGAGAAGCCAAGTTACAGGGAACCAGGCAGAGGGCCTTCGCGGTAGTGGCGCCCGCCTTGTGGAACACCCTCCCACCAGATGTCAAAGAGAACAACAACTACTAGACTTTTAGAAGACATCTGAAGGCAGCCCTGTTTAGGGAAGCTTTAAACATTTGATGCATTACTGTATTTTAATATTTTGTTGGAAGCCGCCCAGAGTGGCTGGCGAAGCCTAGCCAGATGGGCGGGGTATAAATAATAAATGATGATGATGATGATGATGATGATGATGAACACAACAATCATTGCTTGTATCCATTGCTTGTATTGCACGAGCAGAAAGCATTTCCGCTTGAACAAGATGGGGCACCTGGTGTTTGCTGATCCCTTCCCAGTGTAGCGTTAGCTACACTGACTGGCAGCAGTTCTCTGACATAATACACTCTTATTCTTGCTTGGAGATGCTGGGAACTGAACCTGGGACCCTTTGCATGCAAAGCTCTGCTCTAACACTAAGCTGTGGCCCTTCCCAGTCTAATGTGCACCAAACCAGTCCAGAACTGTATGGTCTTATCAACCTGGCCTTATTTTAGGTCTGCCAGCTTGGATATGCCAGCTAGGATATTATGTAGTAGAACATAATCCATCTCTCTTGAAGGGTTTTTTCCTGCATTTCTTCATTCAAACCAAATAATTTACAGCTATTTGAATGTAATCAGGAACACAAACACTGATTTACAAATAGTGCATTGTATTGATGTTCTTCAATTATTAACTTCACATTGTTCAATTAGTCTTTGCGGGGAGTGGGTGGCACTGTGGTCTAAACCACTGAGCCTCTTGGGATTGCCGATTGGAAAGTTAGCAGTTTGAATCCACGTGATGGGGTGAGCTCCTAGCCCCTGCCAACATAGCAGTTCAAAAGCACACCAGTGCAAGTAGATAAATAGTTACTGCTGTGGTGGGAAGGTAAACGGTGTTTCCATGCACTCTGGTACTTGTCACGGTCTTCCGTGTGCCAGTAGCGGCTTAGTCATGCTGCCTACAGGACTGGGAAATCTGTCTATGGCCAAATGCCAGCTCCCTTGGCCTGAAAGATGACCCCGTGGTTGTCTTTGACTGGACTCAACTGCCCAAGGGTCCTTTACCTTTTACCTTTACCTGCGGGCTACAGTCTCCTTGATCCACAACACCCTGCCTCAATCTCTGCATAAAACAGAGGCTCAACTACAGTATATGCTGCTGTTTTGATCTACAAAGTGATCAGAGCTCCACCCAACTACCTTGTTGGCATCTTTCTGGCAGCTGCACTACCTCAGTCTCTTCTTTTTCTATCATCATTTGAAAGGTCTGCTATTACGTTGAATTATAAGATCACTGTGTCAGAATTCAGGGCCGGTCAGAGGTATGTGCCTATCTCTCGAGGCACCGGCTGAATTCTTTTGACCTCCCTCCGGCGACTCCCGGCAGTAAAAACACACGAGGTCCGTTCCGGCGATTTTTCTCAGGCTGTGAGAAAAACACACCAACTGCTTCCCCTCCTCCCTGCTCTCCAGCATATCCCCAGGGAGGGGAATCAGACTCAGACAGAAATGTATCTACATGTTTTATTCCTGTCTTCAGCAGTCATATAGAGAAAACATGTCTGCTCTGTTCAACAAACAGAGAGAAACTCCAAACTCCACCCATGTACATCCTGTACAGGTCATATGACACACACACTGAGCTAACATCCGGTGCTCAGTACAGAATGGACTGCCCCTTTGTTTCCATGGCAACAGTCACATACATCCTGTCTGGCTTTGCAGCCACAAGCAGCTGTCTGAGCTGCTGTAGCCTTTGCTTGCTGCAGCATTGCTGCTTTAGAATAACATACTCCCCCTAAAGTATCAATGCGTGCTGCGAGCAAAGCGTCATCCAGAGAAGAAAACAAACAGTTGTTATACTTATAACACTCCCCTGTTGTTTCAGTTCCACCCTTGGAACTACCCGCCACTGGTTTTACCAATGTACCTCTCTGGTTGTGTGACTTCCAAGGAATGAGTGCATCTGCATTACCTTGGTTAGCAACTCTCTGTTGTGCCTTTGTCTCTGACTCAGACACAGCTTCAATTTGACCTTGGTCGTTTACAACAGCAACACATGCAATAGCTTGGTTGGCAAACTCTTTTGAATACCTCTTGGGTGGTACACCCTTCGTTGCTCTCTCAGACCTACGTAAGAGGTGCTGCTCTTCTTTGCTTTCTGGTTCAGCCTCTGAACTCTCTGAAGAACCAGTACTAAGCTTAATCAGTGGTTCATCCTCCTCTTCTGAGGGTCTAGTCATTGTGTGAGATTTCCTCTCAATGACTGTGACAACTGAGCTGTCTGAGCTATCGCTGTCATCATCAGTACTACTGAACTCAATAAGATCAAACTCATCATCATCATCATCAGAATCATCATCATCTCCTGTGGGAAAAGTGTGAACAATCACTCGCTCCTGTTCAGGAGCACTCTCTAGAAATTTTGTGAGAATCACCTTACCAGATTCAGACAAAATTACTCTGTAGAGACCCTTTTCATAACCCACAAAAATGCCTCTGGCATTCTTTACTCCACCCGGAGCTTCTGTCCTCACATGAGACCCAAAAACCTTGAAATGGGCAACAGAAGGTTTTCTATGGAACAGTTTCTCAAAAGGAGAACTTCCCAACTCTTTTGAAAACTTTCTCAACCACGTGTAACAATATGACATTAGTGACTCAGCCCAGTACTCATGTGGCAGACGTGAACTAAGCAATTGCGCTTCCATTCCCTTTTGCAATTCTTTGTTCACCCTAACACAGACACATCTCCTCCAAGCTTCTTCGGAAGCTGCGATTTTGTGTCTTATCCCTTTCTTCTTCAGGAACCTCTGGAAATCCTGTAAGAGAAAAATTGGCTTCTCATCTGTGCAAAGACAATCTATGTCAGCATCATGCATATTTTTAACCTTGTCACAAAACTCTTTAAACCTTTCTAAGGCTTCTTTCGGTCTCTCCAAAAGATAAATCCAGACAAAACCTGTGAAAGAATCAACACATATTAGGTAATATTTTGCATTGCCTCTAGATGGTGCTAAAGGACCAATCACATCAGCATACACCCGCTGAAATGCCTTGTCGACCCTCGAGGTGACCTGCTTGGCGTTCTTCTTGGCTACACCTGCAAAAGAAATCATGTTAGAATCACAAGAATTACATTCCATGTAATCACTTTGATCAAAAGTCAACAAATACAGTCCATCTTTCTCTTTGGCAGAAAGATACAACTCTCCATCTTTGTAGATCTCGCAGTGTTGATCATCATAGGACAGTTTTAGTCCCTTCTTGGCAATCTGCGAAACGCTGAGCAGATTGTACTTCAACTCTGGAACCAAATAAACATTGTTTATAGTCAAGTTCAGACTTTTAAGATACACAGTCCCAATTCCGGTGGCTTCCAGCTCTCGACCGTTGGCTTGTTGTACAACGAAGCTTTGCTTCTTAAACGACGAAAACAAATCCCTGCGATGGGTCATGTGAACCGTCGCTCCCGTGTCTAAAACGAAGGAATTCCCCACTTGTGGTGTGGCTTTTAGGGACATCAAAGCCTTTGCAGGCTTCGCCTGTGACTTGGCATGACTTCTGCCTGACGCCTCAGACTTCGTGGAGCTTCCCTTGGCTCCTTTGTTCTGACGTGGCTCCCTGCAGTACCGGTGAAGATGCCCAGTCTGTCGACAATTGTGGCATCGGACAACGTTCAAAGCTACGGCGTCTCCTCCAGTAGCTACAGCAGTGGGGGTGTCAGAATTCCGTTCTTGCCTCCCCCTGTCCTTGACTTCCAGGGCGGCAAGTCTGTCATGTTCACAAAGAACCACGGCAAAGACCCTGTCCGACGTTAGATCAGCTGCCGGGAGAGACCCCAGCTGACTGGCAACCGTTTTGTAAGTCCGATTCAGGCTGTTGATCACCATGAAGCAAAACACTTCCTCATCCAGATGGAAATTGCGTTCCACCATCTGCTGACGCAGAAATTTCATTTCCGTCAGGTGCGCTTGAACATCTCCATCAGGCGCAAGCCTCAGGTTAGTAAGCTTTTCAAAATACAGCAACGCTGAAGAACCTGCATCTCTCTGATGTGTCCTTCTCAGCGTGTCCCAAACATCTTTCGCGTGCTGTAAATCTTGTATATGAACAAGCTGAGAGTCCGACACGCACAGAATTATAGCGGTTCTGGCCTTCACATCCTGTGACTCCCAAGGACGCGTTGGTGCTGCAGGGATGGGGTTCTCAATCACCCCAAACAGTCTCTGATTCTGCAGCAAGGCCTTCATCTTAATAGACCAAGATGCATAATTGTCACTGGTCAAAAGGGGTGGAGAAGGCAGGCTTCCCTTCTTGACATCCATTTTGAGTCCTTGCATTGACTCTCAAACACAAGCCTCTAAAATCCAATAGCTGGCTTGTTTACACTCTGTGCACCTGGCAGCAATAACACTGGCTGCTTGGAAAGTCCCTTTCCAACAGTTCCTTTGTAAGGACCTAGTCAAAACACGAGCTGTTTTTGCCACTCTGGGCATAGCCTGACTTCCAGCCCTTATCTGCGTTGCTAAGCAACCACATTCCTTTCCTTGGACAGGAAAAACCACAGGAATGTTTGGAATGCAGACGCTTCTCTCTCGGAGCTGTTTTTCCCAAACGTTGCTCCCATGAAGCAGAGAATTAATCAATCTGCATTCACACTTTTAAGCCCGAAAATCTCATACCTGGGCTCCGTAGCTTGGCTTTCAGCTTCTTCTGGTCAGCTTCTAGCTGCAGAGAATCAGCCTCCATCTCAGGCCTCCATGGAGAGGGATGAATACAGTCTCCTTGATGCAGAGTTCCATGGATCGTAGCAACCGTCAACTGCTACCAAAGTCAGAATTCAGGGCCGGTCAGAGGTATGTGCCTATCTCTCGAGGCACCGGCTGAATTCTTTTGACCTCCCTCCGGCGACTCCCGGCAGTAAAAACACACGAGGTCCGTTCCGGCGATTTTTCTCAGGCTGTGAGAAAAACACACCAACTGCTTCCCCTCCTCCCTGCTCTCCAGCATATCCCCAGGGAGGGGAATCAGACTCAGACAGAAATGTATCTACATGTTTTATTCCTGTCTTCAGCAGTCATATAGAGAAAACATGTCTGCTCTGTTCAACAAACAGAGAGAAACTCCAAACTCCACCCATGTACATCCTGTACAGGTCATATGACACACACACTGAGCTAACATCCGGTGCTCAGTACAGAATGGACTGCCCCTTTGTTTCCATGGCAACAGTCACATACATCCTGTCTGGCTTTGCAGCCACAAGCAGCTGTCTGAGCTGCTGTAGCCTTTGCTTGCTGCAGCATTGCTGCTTTAGAATAACACACTGAGCATTGTCACTTCACATGAATGTGGAGCAAGGTCTCTAGTAATTACTTCTTCCTGGTTCCCCAGCAGCTAACAGCATGCAGGAATGCTTTATTGTTAGCCTTCAAAGCCTGCAATATCATAAAGATTTGCCATTTTGCCCATTTTTGTCTTGTCTTTTATGGGTGAAGCTATATCTGCTAGGTCTAGAGACCACATTCTCAGTTTCCTGTGGAACAGTAACTCAGACAGGGAATTTTCACTGCTCCAGAAATGATGCTTCAACATTTTGAGACATTGGAATCACTGGCAAATGATTCCATAAGACTTCAGCAGTCTTATGAATCTAATGGCTGATGGATGGTGGGCATTTCTAACTCGGCGTGACATTGCAAAGGGCATAATGAGCGTTGTGCCACTGGCTGCCTTGGGGGGTGGGGATTCAACAACAGTGAAAGTAGGCATCCAGTGCCAGGGCCTTAGCATGGCACTGCCTCGTTCTTTCACATTTCATTCTGCTGCATGACTAGAGCTGTAACTGACATTAAAAGTAATTGAGAGCTCTAACTGACATAAAGACCCATTCTTCCTATTCACTGGCCACTCTAGGGGATTAGGAGGGTATTTCAACACTGCAAGTTTGCTCCCATTGGCCAGAATAGCCTGTAGAGGGAGCAGCATTCATTCTGACTGAGTCCCACCAGTCAGTGGACATTTTACAGTCTTTCTCAACAATAATAGGGACTAGAAGCTTGATTAACAAGAAAGCAAGCTCAGGATCCTGGCCAAATGATGGTATCTAGATCAATCTTCCCCAACCAGATGCCCTGAGATGGTGTTGTTGGAACAACTCCCATTCCCTGACTATGGAACATGCTGGCTTATGAAAGTTGGTTCAAAAACATCTGCAGGGCAGATGTTGCATGATGAAAAAAAATGGCAGAAAGGTCTGGAGAAGTAATATCCAATTTTCTGTGCAATATAGCAAATCTAAATCTGAAGGATTCTGTGGACCAAGAACTCCCAGAAGTGCAAGCTGGATTTAGAAGAGGCAGAGGAACCAGAGACCAAATTGCAAACATGCGCTGGATTATGGAGAAAGCTAGAGAGTTCCAGAAGGACATCTACTTCTGCTTCATTGACTATGCAAAAGCCTTTGACTGTGTCGACCACAGCAAACTATGGCAAGTTCTTAAAGAAATGGGAGTGCCTGATCACCTCATCTGTCTCCTGAGAAATCTCTATGTGGGACAAGAAGCTACAGTTAGAACTGGATATGGAACAACTGATTGGTTCAAAACTGGGAAAGGAGTACGGCAAGGCTGTATATTGTCCCCCTGCTTATTTAACTTATATGCAGAATTCATCATGCGAAAGGCTGGGCTGGATGAATCCCAAGCCGGAATTAAGATCACTGGAAGAAATATCAACAACCTCAGATATGCAGATGACACAACCTTGATGGCAGAAAGTGAGGAGGAATTAAAGAACCTTTTAATGAGGGTGAAAGAGGAGAGCGCAAAATGTGGTCTGAAGCTCAAATAAAAAAAACTAAGATCATGGCCACTGGTCCCATCACCTCCTGGCAAATAGAAGGGGAAGAAATGGAGGCAGTGAGAGATTTTCCTTTCTTGGGCTCCATGATCACTGCAGATGGTGACAGCAGTCACAAAATAAAAAGACGCCTGCTCCTTGGGAGAAAGGCGATGGCAAACCTAGACAACATCTTAAAAAGCAGAGACATCATCTTGCCAACAAAGGTCTGTGTAGTAAAAGCCATGGTTTTCCCAGTAGTGATGTATGGAAGTGAGAGCTGGACCATAAAGAAGGCTGATGGCCAAAGAATTGATGCTTTTGAATTCTGGTGCTGGAGGAGACTCTTGAGAGTCCCATGGACTGCAAGAAGATCAAACATATCCATTCTTAAGGAAATCAGCCCTGAGTGCTCCCTGGAAGGACAGATCGTGAAGCTGAGGCTCCAATACTTTGGCCACCTCATGAGAAGAGAAGACTCTCTGGAAAAGACCCTGAATACTGGGAAAGATGGAGGGCACAAGGAGAAGGGGACAACAGAGGACGAGATGGTTGGACAGTGTTCTCGAAGCTACAAACATGAGTCTGACCAAACTGCAGGAGGTAATGGAAGATAGGAGTGCCTGGCGTGCTCTGGTCCATGACTAAACGACTAAACAACAACAACAAAATCTGAAGGAGACTGTTTTAGGATAATGCTCCAGTATCTTATGGTGTGGACTCAAGAAACCTCTTTCCCTATGGACTGGATTTGCCAGTCCACTCTCAGTAACACTGTATTTTTCCATCTCAGATTTGAAAGTTGGAGTGTGTATCTTCAAATCAAATCAGTTTGGAACTGCTTCTTCAGCTGAAACTTTCATCTTGCCAGCTATATTTGTATACCATTAATTCTTTATCAGATTTGGCTGGGTTACATTGAAAGCTCCAGGCAGGCCTCATATCATTTGATTGGTTTATTTATACATTTATTAGTAATAGCCGGAATGAATATTTATAAAGTACTTTGAGGTTGCAACATGAAAGTCCTGCACAGGAAGTGTATAATTTTATATTAGCATGGTGGCCACAGTCAGCACCTATATTTAGCAGGAGACAACTGTGAATGGGTATGAAGGGCCAAGCCCCCCACTGTTCCCCCACTAGGGACAGACTCTGTTCTCCTTCTTTACTCTTCCCCTTCAGTTGGAGACTTCATTCATCAGAAAAAGGAGAATTCTCTGGAATGCCCTGCAGCACTCTCTGTCCATTTACCTCATCCCACTCCACCTGGAGACAATGTTGAAAGGAGAAAGCTCTTGTGGCAAGCAGAGGATGCCCTCTTACACCTGCAAACTTAAGTTAGGTTGGGAAATCTCTTGCATGAGATGCATGAAGGTTTTCTAGCTTATGACCATCACACCCTGTGGGTTTAACTACAGGAAGAAAAATTTAGAGCTGAGTTCTGCTGCAGGGTGGGAGAGGAATCTCTCCAGCTGTATCCAGTCATGGCCAACCTGTCATGGGCCCCTTTCACAAGTGAGTGAGTGTCTAGCTGTCAATCACCTGATATTATATGATGGCATGTCAATCCAGGGTTGCAAGGGAAAAATGTTCCTCTTGAGTTCTGGCTCCTCTGGAGCCTCACCTCTCATTGGTTGAGGTAAATATTCATCTCATGACAGTCCAACCCATGATAATATACCTGGAATTTGTTGGTGGAACAATACAATTGTGTGTCATTTCTACATTAACTCAAAGCACACATTGACATCAGATTCCCTGCAGTCTAATAATTGATTTCATCTTCCTTTTACAACTTTCTGGATATATATTTAAAACCAGACATAATTATGAAAATAAATGCAACTCCCTTAAGTCAATAAAACTGGCTGGACACATAGCTTTATATTGGATTCCAATAAGAATAATAAAGAAACCTGTTTTTTTGCCTTGAGCAGTTTCCCTGGTTAGAGCCTGTCTTTGTCCTTTTTATTTTATTTTTATCTTGTGCCAATCCTTCTGACACATCACAAACTTCCATGTCCTTTTCTCATCATTTTGCTTCACTTCAAATAACCTTTGGTATTTTCTTTTAGTCTTTTTTTTTTTTTTTTTTTGGTCTTTTCTATTTTTGTACTTTCTTCATGAGTTATTCCTTCCTGGATGTATGAATTGGCCTAGTTGCCCCTTCATTGTTTCATCTACAGTATCTCTAAAGTTAAGGGAACCTGATTTTATCTAAAATGCATGGTTAAGGCTATGGGTGTCCATAAACCAGTTGCAATTTGGTGACAAGTTTGGGAGGAAGGGAAAGGAGAATGTTATCTGCTTTGAGACTCCTTCGGGTAGTGATAAAGCGGGATATCAAATCCAAACTACTCTTCTTCTTCTTCTTCTTCTTCTTCTTCTTCTTCTTCTTCTTCTGAATTCAGTGGGGCTTACTTTTGAGTAGACATGGATAGAATTGCACTGCCAATTACATGCTACCCCAGCTGATCCTACCAACTATGTCCCACAAGCACACACAGATCCCAGACAGTGTTTAAGGATATTAGCCAAAATTCGTAAATTTTTATTGCGGTACTTTTACAAATCCACATAAACCCAGTGGAAGTGGAATACTAATTTGTTGCAAGATTTATCCATTTATTTATGAAAACTATCTGCCCCACCTTTGAATTGATTTTATATGTGGTGTTTTTAAAGTGTTTGCTTTATAGATGTGCTTGCGCAATTGTTTGGTGTATGTTTTTATAGTACTATAAATCTCTATGGGAAGTGATTCATTTGAATAACAACAATGCAAAATCTTTCCAGGATTGATTGGCATTCCCAGGATGGCATAGAAAAGAGTAAAACAAAAAACAGAAAGCAAAACACAAATAAATACAAGTCAACTGGAAGAGAAGTGGGGAATCTTTTTCTGTTTTCATCTGCCCTTGCCCTGGTGGACCAAACTTGACTGGTGGGCACTGTTGTCATTGTGATGTCAGGTGAGGCTTCCCTTTGAAGCCCAGATTTTTGGGACTTCAGACTGAACTGGGGGGCTTTCAAACAGCCCTTTGTAAACATCCTCACATGGGATGTTTACAAAGGATTTCAGAGCCACTGCCCCCCCCCATTTCTTCTTCAATCTGTAGAAGTTTGAAGGAGAACGTGAAGTTTAAGGATGATTCAACTGCTGCCCATAATGCCTTGCTCAATCAAAAGAACATCTGAGAGATTTAAGAAATAAATACTATGTCTGATGCCTAGATGTATGATTTATGATGTCAGGGGTGGGGCAAGTGTTCCCAAAAATTCAAACCCTGGTCCAAATGGGAAGGCCCAGAGGACCATGTTTGATTTCCCCAACCTGAACTAATATAACAGAATGGCAACACAGTGGAGGGTTAAAAAATCTATTCAATAAAAATGAACTAAAGTTAGCAATGTTAAAGAAGCTCTAGGGTGAAAACAACAGCAGTCAAAACGCCCTAAAGGGGGTTATGGAATAAAAATGGGTAGTGCTTGGGCAGGGTCAGAGCAAAACTCCTCAATCCCAAAAGAAATTAGCGAGGGCTCCGTGTGTAAACAGGTAGTCATGTACAAAATTAACAGAAAGAAAACAGCTGTGTTTATGAAAGGGGAGAGATAATTGCAGAGAGAGACACCATGAAATGTTCACCCAACCATGAGCAAGGAACACTGAAAGGAGGTTAGGATAGGGGGTTAATGAGGTATTTATGTTACAGGAACCTAGAAATAAAGATAATTCACAGTAATGTGGTGGGGCAGGTCACACAGTTTATCATGGTTGATGGCTGCTGTGTTCTTAAATAATTATTATAATTGGTAATATTGTAAGCCGTTTTGAAGGCTACTGGAGGGCAAGTAGACAATGTATAGATTTTTAAATGAAGAAACAAATATTTCATCTCATATCCAGGGACAAATTACACCTAAAGCAGCTGCTCCGGGCAAACTATTTTACTAGGTAAAGGTAAAGGAACCCCTGACCATTAGGTCCATTCGTGGCCGACTCTGAGGTTACGGCGCTCATCTTGCTTTATTGGCCGAGGGAGCCGGTGTACAGCTTCCGGGTCATGTGGCCAGCATGACTAAGCCGCTTCTGGTGAACCAGAGCAGCGCACGGAAACGCCATTTACCTTCCCGCCGGAGCGGTACCTATTCATCTACTTGCACTTTGACGTGCTTTCGAACTGCTAGGTTGGCAGGAGCAGGGACCGAGCAATGGGAGCTCACCCCGTCGCGGGGATTCAAACTGCCGACCTTCTGATCAGCAATTCCTAGGCTCTGTGGTTTAACCCACAGCGCCACCCGCATCCCAATTAGCAACATGTCTGATTCTCTTTTAATTGTTCCCTTTCTTTTTTCATGTTTAGGTTTCGGGGATAACACTACCCCTCCCCAACTTTTATAAAATTTGAAAACATTATTCAAAAGTAGCACTGAAATCCCTCACCCCCAAATGGAGAAAGTATTACACAAGCCATCTTCGGGCCTTCTAGCTTTATATGATGATTATTAGAATTTAGGTGCAGCATCACATATGTGCATATCTAAATGTAAGGTGTATCTATTTATATAATAATTTATATGATTTCCCATATTCTAAAACAAGCAAGGAATCACAGGCCAAACATATGTTCTTTGTTTCCTGACCCCCATCAGCTACAGTCAGTGTTATTAAAAGTTAAGGGGGATAGAAATTGTAGTCCATTATCTGGAAAGTCACATTTTTCTTTGGATTGAAGGCAGGATAGAAACATGTGCATTGCATTATCTTTGGTGCTGATTAGATTTCATTTGTTTAGACTAGGAATAGTGATGATAATAATAATAATAATATATTTTTTATTTATACCCTGCCCTTCTGACTGGGTTGCCCCAGCCACTCTGGGTGGCTTCCAACACATATAAAAATAATAATAAACCATCAAACATTAATGGTAACAATCTGATCCAATATAAAAAGTCACAATAACCTTAAAATAAACAACATATCAATATTCAATAATTCATTAGAATCCAATAGTAAACAGTAAAATTAAACATCAGCTAATAATAATTAAACAGTTTACACTTATTACAATAAAGAATTACTAATCTATGGTGATTTGTTTTAAATGTATTTACACATGGAATTTGGTGCTTCTGGACTAAGGATGTCAGAGAATTCCAACAAAAATGGAAAAGAAAATCGCTGTAGTTTGCATTTTCATCTGTGGGCAGGACGGACATTGGTCAAGCAAAGATGATCCATATTAGTTCACATCGCTGTTGTTTTAAGTCTACAAACATATCATTAATGAATTTTTAAAATATTGTTTTGATGTTTCATTCATGTTGAAATGAATGTAAGTTATGTGAGGTACATAAATAAGCTAAATAGGAAATAGGAAGATGTAGTATTTGGCTGGAAATGAACTGCAGTGGAATGGAAACAGCGTTGAATGTAGGTTGGAACAGAAGAATTTCTGCCTTCTTACATCCCTATCATCTTACCTCATCTAGCCTTGCTCACATCAGACCACCTTTTGCTTTGAACACCTGCTTATGTACCAGCTGCTTGTGCATTGGAAGTTTGTGTGTGTGTGTGTGTGGTTTTAAAAAGCTCATCTAAATATATGCAAAAAATATATGGAAAAATCATACCCAAGGAAGTAATGTATAATATGTATAAAACTGTCAAGCCACATGCTGTACTATATTTCCATGGTGTAATTTTATAAGCATTATTTAATATATAAGCATTTTTACCCATTTATATGCATTGCTGCTTAAGTGCTGGTTGCTTTAGGAAACCTGGAGAGAGAGAAAATATACTGGAATTGTTCATCTTTTTAGTGGAACCAGTAAATAAATAACTAGCTTTTCATCATAAGCAATGAATAATCAGGATCTTTCTTTTATTTTCTTTTTTACAAAAATCTGTGTGAGTAAGCTTGTAATCAAGATGTTCTGAAAATTCAACCCCAGTCCAGATTTACTACTCCTTCTCCATAAATCTCCATCCTGTTGACTCTCCACATATCCTTTGTACTTGAAAATATATGCAGTGATGAGCTGGGGAATGGTGCCTTCACTGATGAAAAATAAATTAGACCCAACTGGATGGTTACAATTAAAAATGTTCGGTATTGTGCTGGAACGAAATTGATAAAATGCTCTGCCACTTTCGGTTGGAGTCTAATAGCTTTCTGGGAATTCCCCCAGTGATTTGACATCATGTTCCTTTTGACTCCATAGGCTTGCTGGTGTGTTTTGCCATTTTAAAAAGGCATATTTAATTAAGATCTTGTTTATCACAAAACTAATGGGCTTAGACTAATGATCAGCTAGCTGAAGCCAAGGGGTTTTTTGTTTAACTATTTCAAATTTTTTTGGGTATGTTAAACAGTAAAATGTTATAAAGTGAATATGACTATACTTCAAATCCGCCTCTCAAACTAGCTAATCCATGTGGGCTAATGACTTGACCTTGTCAAGGCAGCATGGCTTCCCAAGGTTGTGGTTTTCTATTGCTCTGTGCAGTTTTTAATAAGCTGCTCAGTGGGGCTTCTTCAGTATTTCTTGGGAGACCTTTTCAAAGTCTAATGCAATTGTACAAGATAGCTGCAGTCTCCAAAGAAGAAAATGAGGCACTTTTGCAGTTTCTCCAGACTTGTTTCTTGAGCGTTCATCCTGATTTGCTTGTACAAAGCTTGCCTGGAGGTTATACAGAGCCGTCTTTACCCAGGGGTGCAAGGGGTGTGGGGCACCTGGGCCCCAAATTCTGGGGGATGCCAAATGTGTGTGTCAAATGTACACTTACTGTATACCGGTCCCTCTTGACTGGGGGTGGCTAAACTAAATTTGGAGGCCCTGGGCGGATCTTTGCACCCCGGCGGTGCATATACTTAAGACGTCCCTGAGGTTATACAATGCCCAGTCTTCATTGGACATTCATTCTGACGTGTTTTCAGGGAGGTAATATGACAACGAGTGCTCGTCCTGATTTGTTTGGGCAGAGGTTATAGGCCTTTGTGTCGATTGATCACTACCCCACACTTTGCAGGTGCCACTTTCCTAACTGCAAAACCTCCATTAAGAAAAGGATTTGTTGCACCAGAACACTTTAATACATTTAATATAATGACAAGGGATTACTTTAAGGTAAAAAGCCCTTCCTAAATAGCTAAAACGTTATGGATGGAACATTATATGTAGTAAATAAACTCCCTTTAATTTAATTAATTTAAATTATTCAGGAAGCAAAAGTGCCTAGCAGAGAACTGCAGTTACAAGTAGGCTATATTTGGGGATATTTAGGTTGCAAACCAACCCTACATGTTAGGGGTGCAAAGCCTCAACCCTGTGGGCCAAATGTGGCCCTAAGGCCTCTTTATCAGACCCTTAGAACTCCCCATACCGCACCCTTTCTTCCGATGCCACACCGCTCAAACTCAGGACGAAAGGAAGAAACGCGCTAAGAGGAAGGCACTTTTGACAAACCCTCACCGTGATCAACTCCTGCCCGGAATCCTATGTCCCCACTGTGGAAGGGTGTGTAGATCCAGAATTGGCCCCCACAGTCACTTACGGACTCACTGTTAAGATCATGTTTATGGAAGACAATCTTACACGGCTACAAGTGATTGTCAAAGGAAGAACTCACTAGACCTACTTTGCATCCTCCTTCACTGTTTTTGCTGGTTGGAATGTCCTTGAACTTGTGATAATGCCTCTTGCTTCTCTGGCTGGGTGATACACACACAGGGAAGTGTGTGAATATCTGTAGAGGCTAGCCTTTCGTACAAAATGTAAAATTTGCATTTCTTGCTCCACCCACTTTTGCCCACCAGTGGCACGTGGACTGAAAATGCTCCTGTACCCCTCACAATACATACTTACCTGAGACTAAGCCCCACTGAAAACTGGGCTTATTTCTGAGTAAACATGTGCCAGATTGCACTGTTGGAAGAAAAAGCTAGCTTTCTCCTATTTACGGGAGAATGTAACCACAATCCCTCCTAAAGCAACTTTCATCTGATAAAAACTGAAGACGGAAGAGTGCTTGTCAGCAGGATTTGTGCTCCCATCCCTGTAAAGCTCTCATCCTCTGTAGTTGGAAACATCTGTAACAATTTATCTTTCCTGTCTGAAATGAGGAGCTCAGAGGGGTCTTAGATTGTGAAAGGCTGACATATCTCACAAACAACAGATAGATCGGTTTATAAACCCACACTTTTGAAAAATGAAGCTCTTGTGGTTGTCAGTAACTGGTAATTAGCCCCCTGTGCTGCTTCACAGCAAATTTGGTGAGTTCAAGATGGAAGATTTTTTCTGGCAGAAGAAAAAATTGCTCCTAAAAGAGCAGGACAGGAAGAAATACCTTGTTGGAAGAGAAATGAAGCGCAGCAACATCAACTTTGTCCATAAATAAAAATTTCTCATCTGTCTACCTTTTATCTTTCTACCCTTATACTAATATCCCAAGCTCACTTTATCTAACAAGAAAAAGTCATTGCATCTTCCAGAGGGGTAGCTGGGTTCATCTGTTGCCACAAACACACAAAAAGGTACATAAGATGAGCCTGTCTGCTGGATCCATCTTCCAGCATCCTATTCTCACAGTGGCCAACTAGATGCCTCTGTGAGGACCACAAGCAGGGCCTGAGTACAACCACACTCTCCCCCTTTGCAGTCCTCAGCAACTGGTAGTCAGAGACATTCTGCCTCTAACAGTAGAAGGTAGAACATAATCATTGTGTCTAGTGGCCATTGATAGCCTTATCCTCCAAGAATGTGCCTAATGCTCTCTCAAAGCTATCCAAGTTGGGGACCATCACTCTTGTGGGAGACAATTTCAGGTTTTAACTAAGCACTTCCTTTTTTCTGTCCTGAATCTTCCAACATCCAGTTTTATTTGATTTTCCCACAGGATCTATTATTATAAGATAGGGAGGAAAACTTTCTCCATCCACATTCTCCACACAATGCATAATTTTATGCACTTCTACCACGTTCCCCCTTACATGCCCTTTCCCTATACTGTAGGAAAAGGCCCAAATGTTGCAACCGTTTTGTTATAGGGGATTGGGCTGCTCTGGCCCTGAGCTACATCTCTTCCCTGTGTACAGAGATGAATATAGAGAGCATCTGCTCAGCTCAGAGCTAAATGTAAGCTGACCTGTGATGACTGCAGGACTGGGCAGAATGAACACAGCTGGGCTACGCTTGCAATGACCTTGATACTTACAGTTCATGGGCTTTGGAAAAGCTAGTGGGTTAAATTGGGGCATTTTTACGAGCCAGCATTTCTAAAGCGTAAGGGCAGCTCACAAATATGAGCTGGGCACAGCTCAAGACCAACACTAGTATCTCCATTCTTAAAAATAAAAAGGGAACTTTCAGACTATTTTCTGTGAATCAGAAGATCAAGAATAAAGCTTTTAACTATTCTGGCCAGGCAGCTGTTTAGACATTTGGCTGCAGTAGACACACTTCTTTCTGTCTCAGTTCCATCTACCTTAACATAACCTAGAGCACTACCAGAGTTGCATATGAATGGTTTTCTCTACTATGTTACCCCGCAGATGTTAGGGAAGAGGTAGTACCTCTGGTGGAGGACATGTCATGCTCCTTCTGGGGTAGTTTGTCTACCTTTGGTCCCCAGCCCGCGCTCAGCTCTCACCTGTGACTCCTAGAAACTGTCAGCATGTGACAGTGGCCACCCCTGGGAAACAGCTGTGACTGGCCGGCTAAACAAGGTGAGGGTAGCTGATGGGTCTCAAACCCTCAATGCATTGATTAGGCACTTCCCCTGCATATGAAGACAAGCTCTGGCAGATTGAGTAGATAAGATTAATAGTGGGTCCAATGGTCAACATGGCAGTTTCTGCACATGATGTAGAGGGAAGTGAGGGGCAGGTGGGGCTCATCAACCTGGGAAGGTAGCCCATCTAGGAAAAGGAAAACTCTGATCCTAAACCTCTGCTATCTTGCAGGATAACTTCAGGAGAAGAAAAAGGCTAAGGAGTAAATCCTACACAATTCCACAGTGAAGTCCCTAAGATGGTAGGATGGTGTCTTGTATACCTCCTTCTGGCAACTCATGCGGCCACAGTGGTGCCAAATGTATTGCTCTGCTTTCCTTTGGACCACATCAGCAAGGCCAAGAGGGGGGTCTTGTCATTTGGACACTGCCCAGGCTTGTGCCCTGAGGAGGTCACTTTGGTGTTTCACCCCCAGAGGCGCACTCCATTGTCAGATGGATGCCAACAACAACAACAACAACAACGGTATCCTTATTTTGCATAGTCTTTGATTTACTTAGCAGTAGTATGGAAGCAAAAATTTAGGTGGTCTGTAACTAAATGATGTCAGCTGGACCACCAGAAAACTCTATGATTATGTGATCTCTTGCCTTGTCATGAAATTAAAATTTCCTATTATTTTGATCCTGCACAAGCCTCCCTGAGATCTATAATATGATATTATTAGAGTTATTTAGGATACTCGCAGGGGGGTTTTAATGGCCAGTTCACAGCTTTTCCTGGTTTGCATGCTGAACATGTGATGGTATATGAGCCTCTGGCTGGGACATCCAAAACAATGGAGAAGGTTTTATGTGAATGATGCTATGTGAACCACCCCCTGCCCATGATTAATCTGACAAAAACACCCAGTGAATAGATGGACTGGATGGCTGGAAATTTGCTTCTGAGGGCCGCTGTCCAGATACCTGTATGCAGTGTGTATGAATTGACACTGACATCCTGTTCAGTTTCACCATGAGGAGCCTCTGAAAATGAAGGTGGAACCAAGTTTCCTCTTCCCCAAAGGAAACTATGAACATCACATACTGTATTACAATTACGGTAACTATATTTGTGTGTGTGTGTGTTTAAAAAACCCAACAGATACTCTTAAAGGAACCTTCCACTCCTTAACCAAAGCACTGGATTTATGAGTGGACATACAATATATTGTTATGGATTTCCTATCAGAGTTCTGCAAGTAGAGTTATCAGCATGCATTGCCCAGAGGCAACACCTCATCACAAAAGAGTGTTGATAACCTGTAATAGTCTGATAATGTGCCTCAATGGGATATCGGATGGCCCAGGATGACATACATGATGGGCAAGTATGACTTATCCTGATTTTCCCCAGGGGAAAGTGTAAGCCAAGTGTCTGAGTAAAAGAAAGCAAATGGATAGGACTGCAGTTTGACTCAGAGAGAGATGAGCACAGAGTTCTGATTTTTGGAGATCTGAAGGTGATGTGGTTCAGTGAAATGAATTTTTTGAGGTATTTTAAGCAGTACCTCTACCTATGCTCAACCCGCACATTTGTAAATGGAAACATTATAAAACACCAGTAAACTTCCAGTGATCTCCTTCCAAAGGAAACCTGGGTAAGTGCCACACCCTGGAAACTTCTCGTTGTTTGGAGGTTTGGGGCAAGTGCAACAGCATGCAAGCTTGTCAGGGTCAAATCAAGCATTTGCTTTCCTGCATGGATATACCATATTCACTTGAATGCAATGCACACATTTTTTTGGCCAAATTGCGTCGCAAAAATTAGGGTGCACATTGGATTTGATGGTGCATTAGATTTGATTGCAAGCTTGAAAAACACTGCTGACATAGCAAATAGGTTTAGAAAATTGAAGTGCGCATTAGATTCACATAAATACAGTAACATTGGTGACCCCTCTCCATCTCCCTCCCAGGTATGATTGAATATTCAATACCATTTTGCCTTTGTTATTTTTTGCTTTCAAGCCACATGGTCTTCTTGTCTTCATTTTTTTTGCCTTTGTGGATTCTTTTTGTTTTTCATAGTCAAGGAAAGATTTCATTTTTGGTACACAGTGTGATTCCTGTCCTGAAACAAATAACTTTAATGATCTCATTTTGGCAGTAAACACACACACAAACCCAAAAATCTGTGTGCACACTAGGCTCCATTTTTCAAGTCATAGATTTGATGGTGTTTTCAGATATGTCAGAAATGACATTGCCCCTGGGCATAACTAACTTTATTTGCAAGCTTTCATTCCTCGTCCTTTCCCTTTATTTGGAAGAAACTAATGCCTGGATAGTAACGGAGCAGCAACTGTTCTGGATTGCCTTAATATTTAATTGGCATATGGTATTATACCTTTTACTGATAGCTGTCAGGAACTTCCTGCATTTCATGCCTACTACTGTATGAACACTTCTGATAGGATTGGTTCAGCTTGTTGATGATGTTTGAGATCGATTGCAAAGTGTCAGCAATGTGACTTGCCTTGCTCCCTTCTTGAAAATTGAGAAATGCTTCTGGTGTGCCCTTATACTGTGTTACTTCAAGGAATGTCACAGCATTCCCAATAACTCACTTCATCATATAAGCAATTGTTAGAATGAGCATCCAAATGCTGGAGGCTAAGAAAGCAACTGTATTAAGAAAGGCCCAAGTTGACAATAATTAAAAGACACTGTCAGATTGCATCTTCCACCATCAGCCCCACACAGATGTATAGACCTCAATACCATTTGTTATAAGCCCCAAACAAGAACCCATTCACAAGGTTGGTCTCAGATACTGTGTCACTATGCATGGAGTCTATTTGTTTTTCACCAAGAGAATCATGTCTTATTCTTTCTGCACCCTAAGCCCATTTAATTTGCTGCATTTGTGGGTCATGGGAAATGGTCAAGATACACAATCTGTTTCATGGCCTTCATTCCCCAGTCTTGCTAGCCCAGAGTGTACCAATATTGCAGATGTAGTGAGTACACAGTTACTGAGCAATCAGGAGTTTTTTGTATTGCATTTCATTTATTAACACAATACTTCTATACATTCATAACATCACAGAAAATCATTAAATCCCTAGCATCATAAAGAAGTAACATTAATCATAACAAAATGCACAAAAAACTCTAGACAGTCAATCTGATAATTAGAATAGAATAGAATAGAATAGAATAGAATAGAATAGAATATTAACAGAAGGGTAAAAAGGTAAAGGTAAAGGACCTCTGACAGTTAAGTCCAGTCATGAACGACTCTGGGGTTTTGATGCTCATCTCGTTTTACTGGCCGAGAGAGGCAACGTTTGTCCGCAGACAGTTGTTCTGGGTCATGTGGCCAGCATGACTAAGCCGCTTCTGGCGAAACCAGAGCAGTGCACAGAAACACCATTTACCTTCCTGCCGGAAGTATACTTAAAGAAGTATAAATGCACATGATAAATGACCACATGCAATTGATGCTGGATGAATTTTGGCCCTAAAAGAGATTCATAGCCCTCGGTTTTCCTTTTAAAAGGTAAAGGGATCCCTGACTGTTAGGTCCAGTCACAAATGACTCTGGGGTTGCGGTGCTCATCTCGCTTTATTGGCCGAGGGAGCTGGCATACAGCTTCTGGGTCATGTGGCCAGCATGACTAAGCCGCTTCTGGCGAACCAGAGCAGCGCACGGAAACGCCCTTTACCTTCCCGCCGGAGTGGTACCTATTTATCTACTTGCACTTTGATGTGCTTTCGAACTGCTAGGTTGGCAGAAGCAGGGACTGAGTAACGGGAGCTCACCCCATCGCGGGGATTCGAACCGTTGACCTTCTGATCAGCAAGCCCTAGGCTCAGTGGTTTAGACCACAGCGTCCCTCTTATTGTTGATTTATTCCAACTCAAAAAAGAAAAAAAGAAGAAAACAATGACTTCACATTTCTATATTTGACTAATATCTCTCAGAGAGAGCAATCAGTTTTACTGAGGACTGGAATTTTAATTTTTCTACATAAAATGACCACTTATGCCATTTACTTCAAGTTTGTGTGTACTGTGAATGTCCAAAATACCTTTGTCAAAATTCTTCATCTTTTGAAGAAGCCCATACTTCAAACTCAGGACTGTCATTCACATCTTTGAATGGGCTGTACATGGAGCTGCTGTTGATAAGTGTCCCAAAGCTTCAGTTAGTGCAACCTGTCTGCTGTTAAGGGTAAAATGGAGTACAGTAAGTTCATTGGGAGCACATGCAGAAGGTCCCAATTGTTGATCACCCAGCAAATGTGTTGGTTGATAACGATTATAAGCCAGTGCCTAAGCCAAACCTCTTACATCTGTAATCAATAAAGTTGTGGCCTAATTTGAACCATACTTTGTTGTCATGAGTGGTCTTTGCGTAGTGCCCAGCTCATAGCACTTGGGCATGCAAATATACTGGTTTGGCCTTCTACAGCTGAGGCATTATGTATCAGAGAGATCTCCTTCCCTCCTAAGCCCTGAGTATTGTTCCAATAGTATAATTTTATGTTCTGTTACAACTGAAGCAAGAATTGTCTTAAAATTCGATTTTGGACACTTAAAGATGCAAGTGGGTCATATAAATTCATTCAGGCTATTACAAGACAGATTCTGTGAAGGGGATCTGTTCTCAAAGCGGTGATTGTCCACCTTTGAAAAAGCAGGTCCCTCCCTATCAAAGCCAAAATTACCGCTCCACTGAAAACATTGGCTAACTTATTGATGGTCTTGAAAGAGAACCTGCTGCTTAGGACATACCTGCTTAGGACATTATTCTTCTTTGTGGAAAATGAAAGGAATGAAGCCGGGTAGAACAGAAAGACTTCTGTTCTACAAAATATTCCTTCCCCTGTCTCCAAGTGGCAAATGGGGATGCAAAGAAAGCATTGCCTTGATTTCTCGGGATTGGAGGGCACTGAGAGGCTTCGATTTTGTCAATTTGCACAACAGACTGCATTTTCTGTTGTTGTTGTTGTTTTGCATATGAGCAGAATCTCCAATATTTTGCTTCACGCATATATGTTCTCTGTTCTTCTTGTTGCTGTTGCTACATTTGATATTTCCAGCTAAGAAATGTTAGGCTTCTCCTCCTCACCCCTCCTTATCCTGCAGTTATATTAGTTCTTTGTCTTGGGGAAATGATTTCTCTCCTGAAAATCAGATTAAGCCAAATAGGGTTGCCTAACCAGCAAACGGGACTGTGGCAGTTCTGTGTGGCTGAACTAATTTGCACTTGCCTGACCGATCATTCCTTCCTCTGGTGTCTTAATTATAAGTTTTAATCCCTTTGATTTTGGACCCAAAGAAATAAGGATTGTAGCAGTGGGATTTGAGTACAGTTATTTAATATACGGAGAGATGGTTTAAGAACTTCATTTAACACACAGTGTCAGCGCCAATGGCACATGTTCATGCTCACATATATTTTTTTTTAAAAAAATAATCCATGCTTCTTTTTTTTAAAAAAAAGTTTCCCCAGCATGCTGCTGTTCTGCTCCAGGCTTAGCTTGAGATTTCAATCAGAAAGGCATTTCCAGATTTTTTTTTTTTTTTTTTTTTTTAGAAAGAGGGTTTTAAAATAAATAAAAAATGGTATGCATAATTTCAGTTTTGTTTGTTTCTAAATCAAGGTCAGCTCTGTGCATCTGTCACAATTTTTCAGGCTACCACAAATCTTCTAAACAAGATGCAAATTGTGCTGCTAGTGAACAGCCCATTTGCCACTGAGTATGGTTCAGTGATGGAAGATTTCTCCTGCATCATCTGCATCTTAAACTCAAAATGAGCGGAGCTGGTCAAAAGCACTCCTGTGAATGTCTGCCAGGTCTCTTGATAGCATTACCTTGTGGCTACTGGTATCAAGGGCAACATAAAGATCTAACAGGATCAAAAGAGCACAACTGCTGCATCAATGTATAGATCGAGGTCACCGATAAAGCCACACAATGCCAATATCACATGGAAAGCAAAGCAGATATTGACAGAGGTTCAGACAATGGTACCTAACTGCCAAAGCCATGTAGCAGGGATGGGGCACCTTTGGCCCTCTCAATGTTGCTGAACTTACAGGATTCATCATCCCTGGCCATTGGCCATGCTTGCTGAGTTTGGTGGGAGTTGTAGTTCAGCAGCATCTGGAGGGCTAAACTCCTATTGCTCAGTCAGCATCCTTCACTAATAAGGCAAGATTGGAAGGCAGACAGTGGGTGGGTGGAGTAATCAGGTTTATATTTATAAAGGGGG
Source organism: Podarcis cretensis (assembly GCF_951804945.1). Taxonomy (NCBI): domain Eukaryota; kingdom Metazoa; phylum Chordata; class Lepidosauria; order Squamata; family Lacertidae; genus Podarcis; species Podarcis cretensis. Next base: position 50,740,634 of record NC_137170.1, on the reverse strand, counting down.
GGGGGCAGAATGAATGCACAGCCTTCCCCAACCTCTAGGTGTTTGCTACTGCAGTTCCCACCATCACTGGCCAGGGTGGGGTTTGTGGGAATTGTAGTGCAAAACACTTGGAGGACAATACATTGGTGGAGGCGATCTTTCATTTCCAAAGAGATCAGTAATGCCTTGCTTATCTTGAATGGCTTTTCCCAGCCAGGGATTTAACTCACTAGTGGTCACCTCTATTCCCCATGCAGCAATGCTTAAAATACAAGGATGCCAGAAGGGGCAAGTCCCCCCTTATCTGTTGCTGTTCCCCCAGCTATTGCTTTTAGAAGCCTACTGGGTGTATGTTCTAAAATGTGGGTGGGTGGGCTTCAGTAGGTGGAGCTTGTAGGCTTTATTATCTTGCTCCCTGCCGTAAGTCAAGAACAGCCAAACATAGAGGATTTCCCACATGCAAGTACATTTTGCACACAAGAGAAACAAGGGTACCCATCTCATTTGTCTTATGCTGCCAAGACCACTTGCCTGAGACAGAAATTAGGAAACATTAATAACATATAACTTGATCCTGACACTGTATTTAAATTTGTACCCACCACCACCCAAGATAAGTGTATATAAATCATTTTGCCTGCAAATGAGGTGGCAAAGTCATTACAGTGGTCATTGGATGGCAGTCTTGCACTTTCTTCCCTATCTGTCAAGAGCTAATGGTCCTGCCTCTGCCCAGCATTCCTCTTTCTGAGGAGAAGTGGATATCAGAATTGAACACTCCTATTAAGCAAGCGTACGGCTATTAGAATTGCATTAGGCAAGAGCTCTTGCCAGCCTAGAGTGGTGTTCACTATATGGATAATAGGACCATAGCTTTCATAGTGACCCTCAGCACTCTCTGGTTGAGTCAATTTTGAGTATTCACACCATTTCAGCACTGCTGAAGATTAAAGTGTCTCTCTCCATTTTTGAGCTGGGTCTGCCTTACCCACCAGCCATTAACTGTTTGCTTTCATGGAGATCTGAAAATCAAAATAAGTAAGAAATTAAAATCTCTCTCTCTCACTCACTCTCGTCGTTCAAGGAATTGCAGATTCTGAAGGGCAACTACAATTTTACCTAGCCACTGGACCAACAAAATCTTTGGCTATATTGCACCCTGTATGCTGTAGCTGAAGGAAATGTTTTCATTTTCATTTGTGTGTTGTTTAAGATTGTGCTTGCAAGTCAGTAACAGAACTGCAGCATGTGCCTTTAGCCATTCTCTAGGCAATATGGGCAAACTTGTATAAACATAACTCAGTGGTGCTTTTGAGGAAGAAAATCCACTTTTGGAGTGGAGAGGAGAAGTGGCATATGGGATCACAGGAAAATAAGAGGCCTACTGGATCAGACAAAAGGCCTCTCTTGTCCAGCGTGCTGTTTTCCACAGTGGTCAACCAGATGCCAATTGGAAGTCCACAAACAGGAGACAAGGCCAAGAGATTTCCTCTTATGGCCACAGTTGGCCGAGCTCTTTCCATATCCCCTTGGAGTCTCCCATTACAGGGCATCCATAGATTATTGGGATGCAGCTTTGCTCAGATGGATAAGCTGATGATTATTCAAGATGTTAGGGTTAGTCCTCATTATTTTTGTCCTCTCACACATGTAGTTCAAATCAGAAGGCTATTTATGTCACTTGTTGCCCAGTTTAATTTTCATTCAAACTGGCACGCACCAGCTTTCTTCAATTTTCTGACCTTTCTCTGCGGGCTCTCGTCCCAAGTGCCCCCCAGAGGATGAAGAGGAGAGGAATTTAAAGAGCTGGAACAAAGTGCTTCTTCAGAGCTCTGCGCCTGAATCAGCAGCCTGCTGACTTAATGAACTGACACAAATTATTGTTCCTTTCCTCAGACAAGCTGCCTTCTTGTCTAGAGAGGCCAATGCAAAGTGACAGATCCGAAACCAGGGTTAGAGCTCCAAAAAGGACAAGGATATAAGTGAGCTAAATCACCTAGAGCAAGAGAACATTGCTAGAAGAGGTGTGAAGCTGTAAGATCTGGGCTGGAGACCACTTCAATCTCTTCCTTCCTGTGGGTATAAAAGGGATGTTCCTATGCCTTTTGTGAACAAACCAAAAATAAATGTTTCATTTTTTTGAAGAGAATTCTAGACGCCCTTCCAGGCAAAAAAGCAAGGTGTAAACATGGAGAACTAAAATTTGCTCCTGTAGCCTTATTAGACTTTACCGATTGGTGGGCTCTGTGTTGCTCCTGGACGGGAGGAAGGAAATCAAATGACACTGAGGGTTGGTTCAAAGAAAGAGTTATTTATTTCTGCTCTCCGGAGCAGCAGAAAGGCACTTGCGTGGTCAGTCCACAGCAAGTCCAAAGAAATGAGAAATTTCATGCAGTATATATATCCTCCAGGCACCCTCTCCCCCTTCCCCAGGAATCTAGCCACGTCAGCTTATACACGCAGGTTGACATCACAGATGTTCCTGCTCCGGTACTTTTAACCACAAAAGGGTTTCCTTCCTGTACTCCTGACCATAAAAGGGTATTCCTGTTCCTATGCTCTTATCTTGGAGCAAGAGGTCACCAACTCCAAGAACACACTCTGGCGCTGTTCACAGACTAGGTTTGTGCGTCAGAGTGTGGTAAGATAAGACCCAGACATGTCATCCCTACTCCACTGGAACAGCCAAGATCATCCTTTGCTGTGACTGATAAAGGAGAGAGCTTTGTTTATACAGCTGTGTTCTTGTTATGCATTTGCTCAACAGCTCAAGTTAATGCATTTTAGAAATGCTCCCTTGGAGAAAGAAGAAAAAGGGGAGTTTTGAGTTCCGTTTCAAACTGACTACACAGAAACCCATTCCTTCACTCCTTCTCTACCTCCTGCCTTCCATAGCCCCATCAGCCCCATTGCTGCCATCCCCTCTAGCTCCAGCTTTCCCTTTCCTGCCCTCCCTCCCATATGCTTTCTTTTTACATCTCTGACCCCATTCACCCCATTTTCTGCCCCTGCCAACTCTATGCTTCCTACGTTTCCTTTCACACGCACAAAGTCCAGCCACCACCTGTTTTTCCCCCTTCCTTACATCCAGCCAACCCAAAGCCTGCTGCTGTCCAATCAGAATGAAAGTGGGCATGTACTACAAAGGCCTGGCAAGCCGCCAGGGGCCATATTAATCTTGGCTGCTGTTTTGCTTGTTGTTCTGGTGATCTTGGTGCAGAGGGCCTGATGGGCAGCAAGGCAGCCCGATGGGTGCAGTCTGGTGTTTGCATGCTGAAGGTCACCGATTCAATCCCTGGTATCTCCAGGTAGGGCTGAGAAATAGTGCTGTCTAAAACCCTGGAATGCTGCTGCCTGTCTGTGTAGCCAGTAGATGAATCAATTATCTGACTTGGTAGAAGGCAACTTCTTATGATCCTGTGAGTTGGGCCCCCAGTAGCAAACCTCTAGGAGCTGCTCTGCAATCTTGTAATAGAATGAAGTAGGTTCAGTATGGTTTCCTTTCAGAATGTAATGATTTTATGTTGTGTTGTAGACCTTCTATTGATCTTAAATACCATTAGCCTCTGTCATCCCCCTGGATGGAATGGGCTAAAAAGTAAGCCAACAAAGCAGAAAGAAATTCTTGATCATGGTGCTTTGTAACAGCGATACCTCTTTTCTATACAGACCCGAATAAAACATGTCATCCATGTTGCGCCTGGGTAGTGATGAGTTATTCCATTTTTCATGAATATTCTCGTTGCTGTATCAACTGGAGCAGCAAAAAAGATGACATTACAGCTTTAAAATGGTGTCCAATTTAGAAATCTTACAAGAGCTGGCAATGGCCAGGCAAAATTGGCTGGGTAATATGTGAATGTGGGAAAGACCACTGAGGCTTATACTTAAATTAGATGCATGCATGCAATGCACTATTTATTATAAATACCATGAATAAATGTATTATGGTCACACTTAGCAGGTGCCAAAAGCTTCCCGCAAACTGGCGACATTGTCTCTTCATATACTGTCAGCATACATCTAAGTACTGTTGTTTGAGATCGCCTTGAAATCTCCACATGTGATGATGTTTAACCTAAAAAAAGAGGGGATGTCTTATCCTTGCCTACTGTTAGAAGTTGCTGGATCTGTGTAAAGGTCATCTATTTGGTGAACTACTGAACTTCCTAGTGAAGTAGCTTCAGGCCCTGAACTGACTCCAACTACCCAGGCTGATCATTGGATCATTCTGGGAAAAGTGTATAAAAGTATCTTGTTACAGGTGAGCCTTGCCTGAGGAACCTGGTGTTCCTGAATTCTGGTGTCTTCCTGTATCCTTGGTCCTACCTTTTGCCTAATTCTCCCATTTTAGCATGCTCTTTGGCTCAGTTTTCTAGCTTGCTCCTTGAGCCTGCTTCCTTGCATATCCTTATGTATGGACTAGCTCTTAGTCCTGACTTCTGGCTTGTTCTTGATCCTACTTCATGACTTGTTCTTCAGTTCTGACTTGATCTTCAGTCCTAACTCCTGACTACTGGCTTGTCCCATGGCTTCTGGTTTCCAGGACCTACCAATGGCCCAATTCTGACATCCCCATGCCATTTCTGCAATCTAAACCAAGCCCCACCCCTGCAGCTACTGTTAACCACATGGGTGGAAAATACATGCACATTAGAGAAGGCAATACCAGTTACTGCATTCCTCCTGCAGTGGATAACATTCAGACCTGCTGGAAATAATGGAGACAAATGGATGCAGTATTTTGCTGCATGACATGGAGGAGAATCCAGTAGTGGCAGAAACTATCTTCCAATCAGTTAAAATACTGGAAGTCAGCCCAGAAAGCAATTTTATAAATAGCGCTATAAATTCTGTTTACTTGTTAGATTTGGAGAAAGGCTCATTGAAACAACAATGCCATGTTTAGTAAGAGAGCACATTATCAATAAGGTTTGAGAACTTCTGACTGGAACGTGTTTTTTAATTATTAAAAAAACCAAAACACATAGCTTTCCTGACTGTGCTATGGCAGATTAGAGAAATGTCCCCTTTTTTATTTGTTTTTAAAATCCTTTTGATGACTAGACAATGCCCCACATTTACTAGGTTTATAAAGGGAAAACAACCACTGTACTTGTCAGACATCACAGAGTCTGAACTATGATCCTTACAGAGGGATCCAAGTCACTTATGGAACTACAACTCAGGCAACTTCAGAGGCCAACCGGGGAATTACAGTCACTCCAACTGAGACACAGTGAGAGACTCCTGCTAACAGCTCAAAAAAAAATATTACAGCAACCACATTACACTTCACAGTTTATAACATCTTGTCTTTCCTTCGCTGGTTGTCTCCAAGCAACTTGTAAAACCTTGAAGGAGCCTATATGAGATCTGACTTGCCCTAGATTTTGCCTGTTTAGCCAACTTGTTCACCTATCTTCTTCTTCTCCTCTTGGATGGAATATCTTTTCCTTCTCTCATTTTGCTGGATGTGAGGCTCAGTGTTATAGTTATTCTAAGCCCCTCACCACAGCTGCTCCAGGTCTACAGGGTCAGTTGGCATATGGACCTCTGAGGAGCCCTCCCCTCATAATGCACTGACTTCTAGCATCCACTCTGGAGTCAACTAAGTATTGGTTATAGTTAGCAAGATGGCAACACTCAGCTGATTGGCTCCTCTGGTGCATTTGTACTGACCTCACTACTGACTCCCCTCCCCCTCTCCCTTCCTAGTAAGCAGCAGTGATCTGGGGAATGGGAGGTCAGGTGCATGCCACAGCCCCACCCCACTGACCAACACACACACATACTCAATGAACAGCAACATTAATTCTAAATAGCAAATGTAACTATGCAAGCCAAGCACAAATAACCACAGTTCATTATGAATCACAGTGTCACTTCCACAGTTTCTCAGGCTGTCAGTGGCTTCTGCTGCTGAGTTTCACTGTTCCTCACTGGGGCTGGGGGCTGCTCCCCTTAACTGCTCCTCCTTTATCTTCACACTTGGCTTTGCCACTCCGCTTGCACTTTTCCTCAGCTGCCCTTGTTTCCTCCTTGGCCATCTCTGCTGCAGCTCCAATAGACTTTTTAACAGATCCCTGCCTCTCTTCTCTCTGCATTACATCCGTCCCCCGTTCAGAGTTCACATTCCTTATGCTATTATATTCAGATGCTGGGTGAAGTTATATGGGGATTTGGTGAACAGGATCATTGATCTCAATTGTTATCTAAATCAGGAGATGCTGTTCAGACTGAATCACTGCTAACTCTAGATAATTTATGAACATGTTTAAAAACACAGGTCCCAATACTGATCCTTGGGGAACTCCACTTTCTACTCCTCTCCATTTAGAGAATTGTCCATTTATTCCTTCTCTTTGCTTCCTGCAACTTAAACAATTCCTGATCCACAAGAGGACCTCTTCTCTTATTCTCTGACTACTAAGGTTTCTCAGGAGTCTTTGGTGAGATACTTTGCCAAAAGCTTCTCACATTTGAGTTCTTTGAGAACCTCTCCCCAGTACAGTGGACGCTCGGGTTGCGAATGTGATCTGTGTGGGATGCACGTTTGCAACCCACAGCGTTTGCAACCCATGTCTGCGTGTCAGCACACGTGCGGTTGTGATTCAGTGCTTCTGCGCATGCGCAAAGCGTGAATTAGCACTTCTGTGCATGTGCGACTGCTGAAACCTGGAAGTAACCCGTTCTGGTACTTCCGGGTTTTGGTGGTCCGCAACCCCCCAAAAAATGCAACCTCAAGCAGCTGTAACCCGAGGTATGACTGTACTTACCTGCAAGCAAAAAAAAGATGACAACACCTGAGACTTAGGGGAGCACCCCTCCTTAAATGCTCATAAATGGGACTGGGCAGAACAGCAGGGAGCAAAGCTGATGTTTGCTCTGCTCTGTAAGCTGCTACCAAAGACCGATGGGTAAACTCTGATTCTTTTCATAGGCACAAAAGGCATCTCCTTTTCAATCTGGATGGTGGGGAAGGAAGAGTTTAGCTTTTGGAGTCATGCTTCCAATCATTTCACAGGAAAGCTGAGCTTCTTGGGATCAGTCAATATAGATGAGACTCCATGGTCAGGTAAGCAGTGGCAATGCTTCCTCTGAAGCAATAATTTACTTTATATGCTTTTAGCAGTCACAAAGGATCCCCCTATGGATTCCTTTGAAACCCAAGCAGTCTAGCTGACAATTCAAGCCAGAGTGATGGGCCACCAAGATAAGAGAAAAAGCAAATGACTGGCAATACACATTTGGTAAACAACTGGAGCAAGTGATATCTAGATAAGATGACAGTTTGACAATTAGTTCGAAACCCACATTTCCTCAGATTGTCACTGCGGAGGGCATGTTTGCAAAACAAAGGTGGCTGTGTGTGTAATGTGTCAGCCTGCTTTGATGGCAACCAGGGAGTCAGGTTGGATATCTAGAAGACTTGCATAAAAATTAGATCCAAAAAGGACCTTTCTGTCAAAACAAAAACAAGAAGTTCAGATGAGACCAACAATAGCTATGCTGCTTAGAATTATGTCGGGGCTTAAGGACTCAGGGCTGGTTCCTTAGAAAGTGCTGAGTACACTAGCTTGATCCCGCAAAGCAGAAACCTCTGTGGATACCAGCCTAACCCCATTGACATTAATGGAACTCAGCTGTTTAAAGTTAAGCATGTCCTCAAGAGACTCATCTAACAAGCCGAGTGAGATTCTGAGCACTCTGCAACTTCAAGCCCTTATGACCTGTTTTGTGTCGAGTCTTGTGCAGTTTCTGATCTTTAATGGGCCCAAACTGTGGAATTGAATTTCCCGTCTCAGATGAAAGAGATTTGGCACTTCCAGAACTACTCTGCACCCCAACTCAATTCTGGCTCATTCCTCTGGTGCCGCTGAGGAAGGAAAGCAGTGAGGATTAAATCTCCAAGCAGTCTCCTATGACCCTTCAGGCTTCTCCTGCAGATTTCTAATCACAGTATTAACCGAGCCTGAACCCAGTTTAGAAACAGAATTCTGACAAAACAGCATCACAAGGTGCAGATGAAAGAAGCTGTTCGCTGGCATCATAGCCATGTGAGTCCCTAATAATGGATTAAGGGATAAGAGAAGTTTGGAATCCAAGGCAAAAAAGATAAAAAAGTTACAGAAAAACAAGCATGCACTGAGTACTAAAGACACATCTTTCACCAGTAGATTTTCCGGCGTTGGTATTTATTCTTGTACTGTGCACCACCCTGCTCCACAACTGAAATTCCAGCTGGCTAGAGAAAAGGATTAACTCTCTCCCAAGTCATCAGGTAATAATGGAAACCCTGGAACGTCTGTATTTCTTTGTTCAAATAAATCTACCTTATACCAAGTCAGACCATTGGTCCATCTTGACTACACTGACTGACTGTGTCATGTGCTTTTCTTTTCTTTTCTTATTGTTTGGATCAGCTCACACACGCTTCATTGTGTTATTTATTCATGATTTCTCCCCTTTATTCTGCAACGATACAGAATTACAGAAATTCATGTCTAGATGGAATTAGCTGATCCGTTGCTAATTGATCCTGTGCTTGCACTGCAATCAAAAGCAGAGTGAGTCAAGATATTCAGTTCAAGGAATAAGTAAATAGCTATGGTATGCCAGCTTGACACTAGCAAAATTATATGTTTTAAAGAAACATCTCCAATTACTGAAAAACAAGTTTACTCTCTTTTTGTGTGAGCCTTTGCTGATGACATCAAAGAAAAGAAAAACCGGCACAAAGTTAAATAAACAATTTGTTCCATTGTACAGAGAGTGACAGAGACTGCTCCAAAGGAGCTGACTGATTTCCTCCTGAGTCACACTGTGCAATCCTCATCCATTAATCGATCAGAGCCTTGCAGTTAGGTTACAATTGGATGGGGACTCAACATGCAGTATCTCAACGGCAGATCCAGGAAGCTGACTTCTTGCCTGATTATGTATTCATGCTTCCAGGTGCAAATGCTGGATGTGACATTTGTTTGGTAGAACAAGTGAACAATTGTCAGGAGCAACATATATCTTTTCAAAAATTGGCCACTGACATGCCAATAGGCAAATCCTCATTTTAGGACAACAAACTTCCAGCTTGAGGCCATTATTAGACCTGCCAGGCCTCTGAATTTAGGCTGCCAGGCCCTTTTGGACAAACCACACTCACCTGTAAGTCACCTGATTCCATACCATGTGAGGTGAGGTGCCGAGATGTCAGGGCTGGTTCAGCTGCAGGTCAGCACAGAATCTCAGAGACAAGTAGTAAAGTTAATTATTATTCAAGGAAACAGAATACAAACAGAGAAACCTAAGGGCAAGACTGGCTCCCAGTAAAGCCATTGCCAGAACTGACAATCTGTGCTTCCCACTTCCCTCTACATCTCCTCCTTGGCCGGATCTTTTCCAAGCAGCCTTAAACTCTGTTGGGGGTGGGGGGAGCTGTGTTCTCTGTGCTCTTTGTTTTTCTTCATTCAGGGCCCTCCATGACCTTGGAGACAAGGGAGGAGGGAAGCTTAATATAGGAGAACTGGCAGGCTCATGTGAAATTGTTGCAGCCTCTGTCCCTTCCTCCTCCTCAGCTGCCTTTCCTGCGTCTGCAGTGGTTTCTGCCTCCGGTTCTTCTCTCACACTCAAGCCTGTTGCTTGTTCAGCTTCCCACCATTCTGCCCCTGCTTCATCCTCTGATCTGTCTTCACTGTCCCCTCCCCTGGCTCTGATCCTTCCTCCTCTGAGGCTTCCCTGGGGAGTTCTCTGGCTGGATCCTGTCACCACTCCTCTTTTTTTTTTTTTAATAATATTTATTAAAAATTTTCCAGAATAAAAAGGAAAGATAGCAAGAAAGAAAGAAAAAACAAATATGATTTACACTTGGTTTCAGTGGCATCTTTCCCGGACTTCCCCCCCTCCCCCTCTTGTATTCCATTTCCCTTAAATTGATTCCACAGATTCTTACCCCAAATTTTAAAACCTTATTTGTAATTTTAAATAACCCATTTATTCCAAATTAATTTATCTTATTTATCTTAATGAACTATTTCTCCTTATATTTTATATAATTCCCTAAGATCGACCCCATTTCCCTTCCATGAATTCCCCTATTTTCAAACAACAAACATGAAAAAAGAAAAGAAAGAAATAATATATAATTTTACAGCCTTTGGATTCCAAATCTCCCCCCCCCCCCCATTCCCCGGTTCCAATCCCCAAAGTTCATCCATTGTCTACTGCCAGCCTGGTGTATCCACGTCTATATCTCAACTCCACTTTGCCGTCTTTTGATAGCTTTTAATTTCAGAAAGTCCAATCTCGAAAAAACTCTCAGAAAAAGTCATTGTTCTTCCATCCAGACCTCTATGTTTAAGAGTCTAACTTAAATTCTATTTCTTGGTCCTTTTAAAGTCTGGATGTTCCAAATACTCCGGCTTCAAATTTGGTCCAGCTCTTATTCCTCAGGTTGCTTTTTCCTGTTCTGCTGCAGAAACCTTCTAATTCAGAAACTTCTTGTTCTCCACAGAGGCTTTTGTTATTCAGGAACATAACTTGCGTCAAGTCCCTTCCTTTCTTCAATAGATAAATCCATTGTCTCCTTTAGTATAGAAACCTCTGTAGACAAAATAATGCTTCGTTTTTGCAGCTTTCCCAAGAGATAACAGATCCTGCTCAAATTCATAGTATTTTTCCACTTGCTGCTACTGTTGCAATGTCCCAGCCTCCCTCTAGAGGGAATATGGTAACTTAATTTCTTTCAAAATCAGACCCAAAAGTCAAATAACTTGTTGCCTTTATTTCCAATAATTTATGTCCAAATTGTAACAAATCTAACCAGCAAAGCCATCGTAACAAAGTTCTCTTTTATTTTCCTGCTTTGACAGCTACTTTGACAGCTGTCAAAGTTTCTGTGTCTCTTCACCAGTCTCTCATAGCGGATCGTTCCCGGTTCCCGGGGGGGGGGTTGCATTTTAGTTCCCACAAATCAGTCTTCTCCTCCAGCACAATTATTGTAATTTCCCTTCGTGAAGTTAAAAATTTTCCTCAGGTAAACAAGTTCATCTCTCGATCTTAGTTGTCAAATCCTTGCGTTGAGCCATCTACAACAGGGGGGGCGGACTTCCTTTTTGCACTCCCCCCACTCGCTCCAAATTCAAAGATCAAATTTCCCTTTTAAGTCCAATCAATTTACTCACGGGTTGTTCCTTTTAGTCCAAATCCGAAATTTTCAAAGAAGAAGTCGTTGCTCTCCGCCGAATGGCATGCGGCTTCGCTGGGCAGGGGAAGCATTGGACTCACAGCACCACACACCCCCCCGTCACCCGCTCCGCAGCCTTTAAAAAGGCTCCTTCGCGGGTCGGGGGGCGCAAACGGTGCCCGCCGAGTCACCAAGTCCATGGGCATCTCCGCCAATGGTTTTTGAGGGTCCCCGCGTCGCCGGCACGGCAGGACCCGACCCCTACCCAGCCGACTCCCTCCGGAGCTCGGAGGGAGTCCGCCATTCGGCGATGGCGCCGACCCGGAAGCCGGATCCTGTCACCACTCCTCATCATCCAGCCAGTCGCTGACAAGAGCTCTGTTATCTCTGATTTAAGCACTAAGTGCTAAAGTTGAAGATCCAGCACCTCTGATCTTAGCACTAAGCATTGCAACGATCATAGATTAGTTTCTGCCTACTTCCTTCCCAAGAGCAAGAGGGTGCTGTTTTCTGATCTTAGTGTTGTGGGACTACAGTGCTAAGACTGGAGATAATCATGTGCCTGCTGGTGGTTTAAACTCTGAATAACCTGATGTCACTTAGAAATTCTGAATATCAGAATAAAATAAAATAAATGAAATGAAATAAACGAAACCTAGGGATGGATGCTACTGAGAACTGTTTCCATGTGGTGGTGCTCCATGGATGGGCCATAATATACTCAGCGCTCCTGGGTGTATGGGAAGTCTTCATCCCCACCATTATCACTCCCAGGAACAAATTGTTCACATTAAGTGACCCTCAGTTGTAGGGAAACTGAATGAAACCCTAGCAAGTTTGTTTTTTAATCCAATATTGTAAATAGCATGGTGTTTGGTGGTAGGCTGCAGGGAAATCTTTTGGAAGTAGTAATCCTCTTTCCCCCATCAGAATATTCAAGTCAAGAAACTCACTAAATTGCTACAGAAGCAAATACCAAACTGATTTCCCAGTCTAGCCACCTTCATTTACTTAAAGGGGTGGGGTGGGTATGGGATGTCATTTGGGACAAAATGAAATATTTGTACTTGATTGTATATTATGAAAAGGGGTTTGTGGGATGGCGTTTGATTACAACAAAGATCCACAATCCCCTCCTGTCTGTCTGTCTGTCTGTCTGTTTGTTTAATATTTCAGTTTATAGCCTGCCCTTCACCAAAAGGTTACAGGGTTGTTGTTTTTACCAAAAAGAAAAAAGAAAAAGCCACTTCTGCCCAACTATTAAGGTGCAATAGCTTGGAATCACTCTGGAATCCATTTGTACTCTGTGTAATATGAACATTTTAGAAATTATAGGTTTATTAGATTCACTTTATGCCAAGTAGTCCCTGGCTAAGCTAATTTGCTTCATCTTATCGGACTCAGGCATTCTTTTTCATTATAATCCTATACTCTCTTCCTGTAAGCAGTAGGGGTAACTGACCATGATTCTCATAACATTGTTCCATTGTGTCGGTAATCATGTACTTAAGGGAAGTGAATTCTCACAAGAATATATAAGAAAATGTACTTTTAAAAAACCACCTAGCAGGGATGCCTCCATCCTATTAGCGAGTTATTTATTCATGCCTAAAGTAGACAGAGCTCTGCTAATAACAATTTTCTTAGATCTCCCAAGGTATTTAAGTGGACCATTTCCTGTTTGTTCCTCCTGGGTTTAGTTCCCAAGCAGCTAGATCTCTCCCATAACTAGCTAACCAGCCGACAAGCAAGTTTCCTCCCTTGATGGCTTGCTATCAAGGAGCTTGATGTACTTTTGTTTAAAGTTGGCTGTTATTTCATGTTGGGCAAGTGATAAATGTTTAATAAGACACTAAGAGGAAAGAAACATCCAGACAATGCATTCTAAACTAGGCATGACTAACCCTTGTTCAGCCTGAGAGCTACGGTGAGGGTTGCTAGTGGTGGGCATACCTAAAGTGGTCAACACACATTTATTCATGCATGTGCACACACACATGCACACACTCACAATTAGGGGTGTGGGAGAAATTTAGGTCAGTTTGCCTTTAAAGGCAAACCTTTTTCATTCAGACTTCCCAAAACAATACTCAACCATCCTTCAAAATTTGCACTTTTCCAAATTTTGCAAAGCCAAGTAATGTGTACACATATAAATATACAATGGTACCTCAGGTTACAGACACTTCAGGTTACAGACTCTGCTAACCCAGAAATATTACCTTGGATTGAGAACTTTACCTCAGGATGAGAACAGAAATCGCATGGCGGCGGCGCAGCAGCGGCAGCAGCGGGAGGCCCCATTAGCTAAAGTGGTACCTCAGGTTAAGAACAGTTTCAGGTTAAGAATGGATCTTCAGAACAAATTATGTTTGTAACCAAAGGTACCACTGTACTGGAGTAACATGTGCATAAATATACAAATATTAGTGAAAATAATACAGGGAAATTCATTACATTAGGGGAAATGGAACCTAATAATGTAAGAGGAGCCTGCTGGATCAGGCCAGTGACCCATCTAGTCCAATATCCTATTCTCACAGTGGCCAACCAGATCCCTATGGGGAGCATGCAAGCAGGACTCCAGCACAATAGCAATCTCCCTTCCTCTTGTTTCCAGCAACTGGCTTGCAAAAATGTGTATATGAGGCAAAAATGCAATTTGCACTAAAATCATGATGAATTTACAAACACACACACACAGAGAGAGAGAGAGATGGAAATGCGGAGGACTGAAGTTAAGAGTGGAAAAATGAGAAAGAGAGGGTGGAGTTAAACATGGCACTAAAGAGATTGTTTTATCAGTGCAAGCTTTTCTGCTTGCCTGGAGGAATGATCTCCCCTCTCCTCCCTGTGTGCTGCTCTAGTGCGTCTCCTGGCCCTCCATAATGGATGTGGGGGGAGATCAGGGGGTGCAGCAGTTGGGGGGGGAGCCCTGTTGCATCATAAGTCCTTACCCCAGCTTCTGCTTGGGAAACAGGTTAGTTGAATCTTGTCTGGACAAACCAAAATAGACCGATTTGCCCACTCCTGCTCTATATAAAGTGCACACATACATATCACAGTGCTGGGGTGGGACGCTCACGTCTTAGCTCAACACTGTGATGGGGAGGGGAATCAGGGTGGACATTGGTCTTTCAAATTTCAGCGGTGCCCTGTGCGAGGCAAAATTCGACCTGAAAACACCACCTCTTGCCTTCTGTACTATGCATGCATTATGTCATAGTTGCAATGACTGGCGGTCCCCCTCAGCTCGGCACCCAGTGCGAGGGAACCAGTCGTGCTGCCCCTGGCGGAATTACTGCATTCTCCCCCACCCACCCATAGCAATTATGTGCTGGAAGAAGAGCCTTCTTGCCCAGGACTGTGATAGCCTTTCCAAATAGGTCACTTCTTATCTTTCATAAGCATAGCTATTTCTTCCATGATCGAGGGAGAAGTGGCACTTTTCAGAGGTGACTTGAAGTACCCAATTTTAGAAAAAGGTGGTGGGCCAAACCTACTGATAGAATTCCACTGACAGGTTCATTTTCCGGCAACTTCTTTCTATGGGAAATCCATGGAATGAAGAGACGCCTACCTGCTTCTGTGTGTATTACCTAGTTCATTGCTGTCGGAATAATTTAATGCAGTCTATGCCCTAGATGATGTTATGTGTGCATTTTCAGTGTACAGTCATACCACCACATTGGATTAGTATATACCATAGCTTCCTGCATGTGTGTATTTTGTTCAGTGTTGCAGTACATCATAGCATTTACGATTTCAAAGCCGAGAAACCACGAATTCACTCTTGTGCCTGTCAAGTGCAGTGCAGGAACATTAAAATGGTATGAGAAGGAACACTCCTTCGTGTCAGGGTTAAAATATAGCCATCCTATCATATATTTATGATGACCAGCTTCTGATCTTCAGCTGTATTTCCCTTCCAGACACAGAAGTTTCACTGAGCTATCATGTCACATAGCTGTTCTGCTCACTGCACCACAAAAAGTATATCACAACACTGGGAAAGGTTTAGAAAAGGGCAACCAAATGATCACACATCCAGAACATCTCACCTATCAGGGAAGGCCATAAGAAGAAGAAGAGTGTGGATTTGATATCCCGCCTTTCACTCCCTTTAAGGAGTCTCAAAGTAGCTAACATTCTCCTTTCCCTTCCTCCCCCACAACAAACACTTTGTGAGGTGAGTGGGGCTGAGAGACTTCAAAGAAGTGTGACTGGCTCAAGGTCACCCAGCAGCTGCATGTGGAGGAGCAGGGAAGTGAACCGGGTTCCCCAGATTACGAAACTACCACCCTTAACCACTACACCACACTGGCTTTTTAGTTTAAGGGCTTTTTAGTTTAGAAAAAAGGGGTGGTTGGGATATGGTAGAGAGTTATAAACTTATGCATGTTGTGAGGAGAGAGAGGGGGGGGGCTCTTTTCTCCACCCATAATACTTAGGGTCATCCAGTGAAGTTTAACGTTGAAAGATTCAGGACAGAAAAAATTAGGCATGGGGCTCCTTTAGAAGGAAGGGTGGGATAAAAATTTCACATATAATATTCTTAGACTATGAAATTCGCTCCAACAAGTGGTAGCCATCACCACCAACTTGGATGGCTTTAAAAGGGGATAGACAAACTCATGAAGGAAAGGTGCTGTGGTCTAAACCACTGAGCCTCTTGGGCTTGCCAATTGGAAGGTCAGCAGTTCGAATCTGTGCAATGGGGTGAGCTCTCGTTGCTCGGTCCCAGCTCCTGCCAACCTAGCAGTTCGAAAGCATACCAGTTCAAGTAGATAAATAGGTACTGCTGTGGCAGGAAGGTAAATGTCATTTCCGTGCACTCTGGCTTCTGTCACAGTGTCCCGTTGTGCCAGAAGTGACCGAGAAAGCTGTCTACGGACAAACACCGGCTCCCTCAGCCTGAAGCGAGATGAGCGCTACACCCCATACACCTTACTAGCCATGCTAGAGGTGTACTACCCCCAGGATCAGAGACTTCTTCATGCCTTCAAATACCAGTTGTTGCAAAGCACAAGTGGGGATGATGCTGTTGTGTCCATGTCCTACTTTTGGTTTCACAAATTTTCTGGTTGGCCACTGTTAGCATTGAGTGCTGCACTAGAAGGGCCTTTGGCCTGAGCCAGCAGGACTCTCGTTATGTCCTTATGGATACATTTGTCATCCTGTCCCCTCCTATCAGGTGACAGAATTCCCCTGTGGTAACCTTTGGCAGGCTGATTCAGGATTTATTTGAACTTGCATGCAAACCAGTTCTATTTTTCTAGAAATAGAGGTGCCAGAATTCACGATGAACACCTCCCTTGTTCTCTTATAATGGCAATGGTGCCCACCTGAGAGGTGCCAGAACTGAGTTCCCATGATTTCAGGCTGAAAAAAAGCCCTGGCGCACACATTCCTAGCTCTTTCTTTAGAGTGTTCTTCCTGAAAATTTGCAGAGGCATGTTCCAATACGGAAAGCATTTAGCTGATTGGCTGAGACCCAAGAAGAGGGTAATCCCAATAAAACATAAGGCTGCCTAGCTGATGAAGTTGGGTGAGGGTTCCCTAGATTTATAGCAGCTGAATAGCAAATGCAGGCATGGATCCAGAATCCTTAATGCCTGATTACTGAATGTTAACAGACTAGCAGCAGCAGAGAAAAAAATATAGCCTGTTCGGGTGATAATTCCCCTAGTTCTGAGAGGTACACTTTTATGAGATGGCTTTTGATGTGCATGAATCTATGCACTGGGTGTCTCATATACAGTGCACTTCACACTAACCCTTCATATTTCTCAAAAAACTCCCATCACTGTCAGATTGCCTATTTTCTAGTCTTTGGATGATTTGTGTGGCTTTCCTTTGAACTCTCTTTACTAGGACCTCATTCTTCAAGTACGGAAACAAGTAACGAACAGCACGCCAGCAGCAGTCCCTGAACCTATTCTTATAACCATTGCAGTGCATGCTCTACCACACTAAATTTAGCTTGTGACACCGTACCACTAACTACAGAACTCCAACTAGTGTGCTGCTGGTGTGCTAGTGGTGATGGTGGTTGCTCTTTTATTTAAGGTTGTTATTTTATCTAAGGTTCTTATATTACTTAAGGTATGTGTTTTTTTTTAACAATTCCCATCTAGTACACTTTGTTTATGAGTTTGTCCTGAGACAGACAGATAAAGGAGTTCACTCTTCACCACTGAAACCAAGCGATAAATATAAAAGATTGGTCAGGAAAAGGATCAGAGGGACCCAAGGGAGAAAATGAGAGACCTAGATACAGGGAGACAGGAGACTGGATAATATAAAGCAGGTGAGAGGAACCTTAGTGGTACAGATGTTGTTGAACTACAAGCTCCATTAGCCCCAACAAGCATGGCCAATACCCAGGGATGATGGGAGTTGTGGTTCAGCAACATCCGGAGGGCCAAACATTCCTCACACCTGATATAAAGGAAGATTCAGGGATAGGACCCGGGGGATGGAGCTCAGAGGCCCAAGAAAGACAGTAGGATTGTGAAGAAGATGAATCTCTTATGGATAAACTCCTATCCCACCCACCAAAACTCCTTCCTCTATCATAAGGAAGAGAACAAGCCACATAGATCCTGCACTTTCCCAAAAACACAGAGGGAAAATGGAACCTAGAGTTTCTCCTCTTCTTTTCCTGACCAGTGATAAGCACCATAACTGGTCTGTTTCCTAGACACCGCAGCATATGTGATGGTCACACCAAATCCTGCTAACCACCTGCTAAATTGCCACTCATGTTCTACCTGAATGCATACAGCACATCAATGGGGTGGATTTAATATGTTGTTGTCTTCACTTGTTCCCTCTTGAACCACCAAATGTGCAATCCTGCCTGTAAACAGATGGTGCTTTGTTTGTGAGTTATTGAATCTACTTTAGAATTGTACTAGAGTAAAGTTAAGTAGAATGAGGGACAAGGGCGAATTTTCATTTCAGTCAGCATTTTAAAGCAAACTGGCCTAATTTGCACCTCCTGGACTAATGCACAGATTGGAATGTCATTAATTATCCGTCAGATTTCACACTTCTCCAGATTTTGCAATACAGTTATTGGCTCAAAGCACACACACTGTGATGTGTTTAAAAATGTATTTTAGGTTTACATATGTTCAGAAATGTGTACATTGGGTGGAATTCAATGTAGCACCAAGGAGATCATTCCATCAGTGCAAGCATGAAGGATTGGTTTCTCCCCCCCCCCCCCCGCATGCTGTTCTCTCAGCCCTCCCCACTTTTCAGAGTGGATTTTAGGGAGGCACAGTGGGGGGCAGGCAGAGGAGAGGGGGAAAGCCCCGTTTTGCAAGCGGGAGCCCTTGTGCTCACTTCCACTAGCAGAACAGGTTAGCTGAATCCAGCCCACTGGGATGCAATATTTACCTTTAAATATGATTTTTTGGGGGGGTACATTTTAAAATTTCATCCAGTAATGTAGAAACGGGAGGCCATGGACTAATGAATGAACATATGCAAAATTGGGAAGGACTGGAAACAGACTGCTCTGTCAGTCCCTAGACAGAATATATTTATTTTATCTTTGGCTGCTTTTTATTTCTTTTACTTATCTCCCTTGAATAGTTAGGAATGCTTTGAAAATTGAAAATTGGAGTACATGAATGAATTTTGCCTGGACCAGTCAGCTGAAGTGACAAAGGTCAGTTGAGCACTGTTGATGGCAATTACTGGATAACTGGACAAAGAAGCCAATCTCCCCCTGCGCTGCCTCACAGGACAGGTGGAAAGCTTCCATCACACAGTTGGAACCACCATGTGTTTTTGGCACTTGGTGGAAACAAACATAGCTGCAGTGGAGCAGTGTCCAAACAAAGCCGCAAGAAATACAATTTTCTTGTTGTTTCTCACAGAGTAATGAAGTCCCTTGCAAGGATGAACTCAGAGGGATGAGCGACTCAAATCAATTTTTAGGGATCTAGTGGGGTGGGGCTAGGCTATGAAAATATGAAAAAAAGTAGTTTCATTCACTGATGATATATCCCAAATATAATAATTTGAGAGTACTGACCTCATACATGCATATGGCTGTGATAGCCTCTTTCCAAAGAGACATAATAAATACTTTAATCACATTAGTTCTGAGACACATGTCTCCACAAAGTGACTCTACAAGAATATAACCCTTTAATAGAATAATGGTCTGCTTTAACTGCTTTAAACCAAGTTGGGCCAAAGTCCTGCCCCCAAATTTCCCCAGAGTATTATTTCCCTGTGAAAATGGGATGTAACTTTCTGCTGCTTCCTTGGGGAAGGGGAAACTTCTCTGAAATTTTCAGGAAGGGTTTACCTTACTGGGAGTTGTCAGGAGACACAACTGACAGGAAGCTGTGGGGAGAGGCTCACACCACTTCCCTTTGGCCACACTTCCTGGAATGACTTGGAATGTGACATTGCCCCCAAGGCACTCCAGAAAAAAACATCAATTAGGAAGCTGGAGAGAAAGCCTGTGGCCACATGATGAGGGTAAATAAGATAAGTAGCAACTCCTTCTCAGATCTCCAATTATCTTTGGGAGGATTTCAATTCATACCCACACACTCAATGGTTGAAAAATAAATTTCCACATTTTTAGAGCTCTACTTTAAATTAATAAAATTGTTATATCAGCAACCAGTGCAACTATATATATACTGCATGTACCAAGCAAAATAAAAACAATAATCACTCAGTACCCTTTGTGAACTCACCTGTTAGGAAAACATCTAGATCCATCACCTTATGGAATTGTATTGCTGTTATTTTACATGATCTTGGAGAGGGTGGGGCGTTATATTTTTTTCTGGGCACATTGTGCTTCATATGAAGTTACAAGGATGTCACCATACCTTGATACACAATGATTTCTAATTTGTTCTATTATTCTTATAACCATATCTGTAGAATAACTGCATGGTCCTCAACAGTATGCTTTGTGCTGAAACATGCATTAGCCATTGGGTAGCAATTACAGTGGTACCTCGGGTTACAGATGCTTCAGGTTACGCGTTTTCGAGTTACGGACCGCGCCAAACCCGGAAGTACCAGAAAGGGTTACTTCCAGGTTTTGGCACTCGCACATGCACAGAAGCGCTAAATCACACTTTGTGCATGCACAGAAGCGTCCAATCGTGACCCACGCGTGCACTGCGGGTTGCAAACTTGCCTTCCTGTACATATCACGATCGCAACCCGAGGTTCCACTGTACATCGTTTTGACATTTTTTCTTGACTGTTCAGGACATATTTCAACTGGGCATCACTCATTTGATACATGTACCCTGATCCAAGTAGACATATCTGAACTCACACCCAGAATCATGAGACAAAATGTGAGTCACTGGATGACACAGGCTTCTGGCCCCACTCCAACCAGAGTAGGCATAGTGTGCATCTGCGTGCTGGTGATCACATGTGTCCTGGCCACAACCTGGGCTGGCTGCAATGCTACCCTCAACTGACCTCTATTGGGTTAGGCAGGCAGAACAGATATCTGTACAGACGCAACCTACTGTAAACATATCCCTAGCTGAATGAAGAAAAACACATTCAAAATTGTATGCATATACAGTTCCTTGCCCAATCCAACTTCTGAGACTGCAGGTGTGTAGTTGTGGTCAGAATGTTGAAAAGAGCTCCAGTTAGTTTTTCAGGAAGGGAAGCCTGGGGCTGGATTTAATCCATGCCCCCATCTGATTATGGCTATTCATACACAGAGGAGCCTGCTTATTTGAAGTTGCATGGGGTAGTTGGCCATGATGAGTTGTTACAGGAGCATCTTTTGTGCACTTGCCACTGTTTGCTGTGATCGCCTCCCTCTTCTGCAACTGGATTTCAGCACAGAGACCGAGTTCAGCCCCATGAACAAGTTGTGCAAAAGCACCAAACACCGTTTGCTTGTCAATTCAAGTTAATAGAGCAATGTGTCTGGAGATGCGAGCTAACCTTTGCTGTCTTGAGCAGCATGAAACTTCCTTGCAATCTATCATTGCTTAGCCGGGATAAAGGTGCACATTTCATTTTCCAATTAAGTCAAAATCCAGAACAAGGAGAATAAAGGTATTTCTGAGACAAATGGGTAATGTAATCTTTGGAAATATGCTAAGCTTAAGATGTGTCGACTCAGACATGACTTTCCCTCATTAAGATTTAAGGTCCCCCCCACCTTTTTTTCATATCTCTTCCTCCCAAGGCCCAAAGCAGCAATGACTTCCAGTATAAATTGACTTAGAGGAAGCCATCCCAAGTCACAGTAAGCCTCTTAAGGAACTTTGTCTTCATCATGCTTAACCAATCCTGCTGTGCAGCTGTGGAAGTGATTTGCAGCACACACAAAAACCCACAACCCAACCCCCCAAATCCCACTGAAGGAATCGCCAGGCTTTCAGGAGCCTAGACTTGGCAAAACTCAAAGAAACTTCTCAAATAGCTTTGGGCTCTTATGGAGACTCAGGATAAATGTTTTCCAAATTATCGAACTGAGGGAAGCTGTGATTTGAAGGGAAGGCTCTTCTCCAATGAAACTATCAGCATTTTGCAGATTTGGTACAGAACACATTGAAACATAACATGACAATATCTCTGTTGATTGGACTGCTATGGATTTAATTGTATTCCAGCAAGGAAACATCATCCTTCTGCTTCACATACAGAGTAAATCCATGGTCATTGTACATTGTGTAATCTCAGATTTGAACACTAGATATGAAGGCATTCCTTACTAATAGGATCAGAGAATAACTATGGGCTCCTAAACAAATTTGAAACCGTCTTTAGTGACTCATCAAGTGTCAAATTTTGATCCTGTTTTAGGATCGGACCGTAATCATCTGTGGAGATGCAGCATCCTATTCATCTCTGAGTACTAGTAACTCCAGAAACCAGCCATGAAAGCTGTTTTGCACTCTGTGCCTGGCGCTTTCTCCCCTCCCCCCCGCCACACCTAGTAATTTCACCTAGCAAAGTAGCCTGGAAGACTTGATTCAGTACCAGAAGAACAAGCCAGAGTGGGGAGTAATACAGTATAACACTGAACTTGTCTTCAGATATGATAATGCAGCTAGCCAACCATGTGGTCACTTCCCCATTTGGCTGATGGTGCAAGGTGGGCAATTCTAAATTGGAATTTGCCCATTATAACATGGGACTCCTGTACTGCTAGCTGAATGCAAAAATGACCACACACTCTTTTCTTACCTGTTCTCCCCCAATTACAAACAGTAGGCATGAAAGAGGGATTCTGATCAGGACCACAGTGGGTATAAAACCTATGCCATGTCCCCCACCCCTGGGCTGCTATTTGTTAAAGAAAAACCACGACATAGTGCCAGATCCCATAGCTGACATGTCTAGTTTGGGCCTAAATCCCATAGATTGGAGGGGTGTGTGATATGAATTTTAGATACAAGTCAAATTTCAGGTGAAGTTTTCATGAAAATGACAATCTGTAACATTCATTTAATAAATTCCCTGCACATACTTGTCCAGTTTCCTGGGAATGTCAATCAGTGGTGTGAAATAAGAAGCCTGCAATTCTTCAGAACCCAAACCTATAAAATCTCCCTTCCTCTCCCTCTTTCTATCTTCCTTCCTTCCCCAGAGAACCTACTGACACTTCAGCAAATTCTTGCTTTAAAGAGTTTTAGAAATAGCTATGATTATATTTACTGGTATATACTTAACTGTGATTCATTTTGGGGATAAAGAAAAGTTAGCAGTCAGTGTTGTGTTTCTCTCAACTTTTATACCTCACAAGCAAATTTAAATGGCATTTCGAAAGGTGTCTGACTTTTCTCCTTCTCTGTTTGCTGCTTGTTAGTTCTGAATAATTTAAGGGCAGCTGGGTTACATCTAAGTATCAATATTTGATGCTGAGGATCACTGCAGTACAATGCTCACCCCGCTCACTTGGATGAGTACTCTGACTTGATTGCATCAAGCTTCCATGCTAAATGTACCGTCATTCAAAGGCAAATGTGTGCGTTGCCAACATACCATGCTGAGCTTTTGCATACAGCCAACAGATGATCTGTACACAGAGTCCACTAGATAGATGCACCACACACCATCTGATGCTGTTTTTCATTAGCTGAACCCCTAAAACATTGACTCAGGGCCAGCCCACCCATGAGGCAAGATGAGGTGAGCGCCTCAGATGGAAAAATCCACAGGGGCAGCAGGCCCCAATATAGATATTTAATTGTTTCTGATGTAGATCTCCATTCACTCCACTCCACTCTACCCTAACAGGGAGGAAGCGCCATTTTGTGGTTCTCCTCAGGTGCCAAAATGTCTCGGGCTGGCCCTGGATTGACTATATACAGCAAACAGAATGTCCAAATGGAGAAACAAGACTCTACAGAGGAAAGGGAAGAATGATTGTACCTGTGTCACTCGTAATCAAGTCCACATACTCTGAAGAGAAGCCAACTGACTCTTTCTGCTGCATTTTTCTCTTTGCTGGTCTGATATCAATTTAGTTGTGCCATGTGAGAAGTGGGTGGTGGGAGTGGGTGACAAAGCAAACAGTTAAACCAATAAAGGGTGGAGGGTAGTTGCCACTGTGTAGGGTGCAAATTGATCTGTACTGCATGATGCTGGTCCCAGGTTCAATCCAGCTCCAGGTAGAGGTAGGAGAGATCCCTGCCTGAAATTCTGGAGAGCCAGTGCCAGTCAACATAGACAATACTGAGCTAGATGGTCCAATAGTCTGACTCAGCATAAGCCTGCTTCTGATATTAGTATACTACCCTGCCTTGATTTCTTTCAGTGAGGGGCATTGTACGGCTTTTCAGTAGCAAGCTCTGACCCATTGCCTAACACAGGACACTTCTTTAAATGAAGTGCCACCAATCCTACTGAACCTTCAGCATCTGGAACAGCCTCATAGAACCCAGCAGTAAGATGGCCCCTATATTCGGTATTTTGCAGTAAATCAGATTAAGCAAAAACTGTAATTGATGGATTGGAAGTTTTAATAGATTCATCCATGGACTGTAAGGAAACCCAACTCAGCATATCTACTCTGCATGTTATTCTGGGAGCATTTGATCATAAAAAGCATATTGCCATGAATGCATTGTCAATATTGGTTACTAATAAGTTTTTGGAAATGTCATTCATAAAAGCCACACCACGTGTTGTTATATATGGATTTCCTATACCATTTTGTTCATTTTATTCTCAATTTTTTTATTCTTTTAATCAGTCAGCTATATTCTGGCGCTATAGAACATAATCCTATAGGAAAGCACAGTGCAGAACAGAGCTGCGTTTTATTGCTTTATCAATTTAGTACACAAAACAAGATTTCTCATGAATCTTCACCAGTGAAGAATGAGTGATAATATTAGCATTATGCACCAATGACGAGATTTTATGTTAAGCTTATGACAAAGTACTGTATGTGAATAGCTCCAGAACATGCCTAAGATAATCATTAGAGTCTGGAAATCAGGCCATAGAAGGAGGAGGTGGTCATAGAGCTTCAGATGCCCCAGCACCAACACATGTAGGGCAGTGGGGCTTGGTGATGGGGCAACAAGCACAGGCCTGCTCTCCCCTCACCTGATTTGAACCACAGGAGGGCTAACAATTGAACAGGACTACTAAACAGAGCTACTGAGCCTGTGGCACAATGGATGGTTTGTTAGATTTAGATGCAGGATTCAAATCCCTACTTCACTATGAATTACAGGTAAGTAGCCATGTTGGTCTGCCGTAGTCTAAACAAAACAAAATAAATAAAATAAAATAAAATAAAAGATATAAAAAATTCCTTCCAGTAGCACCTTAGAGACCAACTAAGTTAGTTATTGGTATGAGCTTTTGTGTGCATGCACACTTCTTCAGATACACTGAATCAGAAGTCAACAGACCCTTATATATACAGAGATAGCCATCTCACCCCTTGCTTTTTCCTGTAAGACCAACTGCAGTCATTAACAGTCGTCAACAGGTTTACCACACCTATCAGCCAATCACCCATTCCCACCACCCTTCTGAGTAATACCCCCACCCACCCTCTCACTATGGCCTTGGGCAAGTCAACTCCTCCAGCCTAAGGGTACTGTGAAGCTATGAAGTAGAATGACATTCTGGGAGAGATCAGGCAATCTCCAACACTGGATAGTTTCCATCAGAAGTTAAAAATGTACTCATTTATGCGGGCAATTTCCTGACCTGTTCTGATGTTCCAGTATTGACTCTGTATCCCCTCCTTCCCCCTTCCCATTCTGATCTGGTTTTAATAATTGGATAATATTGATTGCATTGAACTATGTTTTATATGTAAACCACTTTGGTAGGGGAAATGTGGCAAAGAATTTCTCTAAATAACAAAATGCTATAAAATTATCATACTTGTATCAAGTCCTTTTGCAATTAACTTACAGAATTTGCTGTCAGGAGATGCAGTGACCACAAGCTTAAAGGGCTGTGAAAGGAGATAAGACAAATTCATAGAAGATATCAGTGGATACTAGTCATGATGACAGCTCTATGCTCCTTCCAGCTTTGGAGGTGATTTATGCCTCTGAATTACCAGCTGCTAAGGAGCAGTCATAAGTAGGGCAGGATGATAGCCTCCATGACCTGCTTGTGAGCTTCCCTAAGTCATCTGGCTGGGCACCACAGGAACAGGATTCTGGGCTAGAGGAGCTTTTCTCATGTTCTTTGTGTGACAAAGAAAGGGCAGAAGCTGCTTGCATCAAAAACATTTCAGTAGAGAAACCTGAAACTAACATTGCTCTCCCCAACACAACTTGCTAGCTACGCTGCAATGTGATGTTCAGACTGAAGCATGTCAGTTTACATACAGTAAAGGCCTTGCCCGTGTATGGAAAGACTTCAGGGCAGGTGTGGGGAACCTTTTGGCCTTCAGATGTTGCTAAACTACAACTCTCATCAGCCCAAGCATTGTTGTTCAGCAACATCTGGAGGGAAAAAGGTTCCCCATTCCTGTTCTAGGGTAATACAATGGGATCTCTAGTCAAGTGGAGGAATCCAGGCCAGGATTCTTCCACAACTGCTCTATCTTGTGTCTGGAAGCCATTGCAGCATAGATCTCAGCAGAACTGGGCAGTAGCCTTTTTCAGTGCTACAAAGTCCTCCCTTCAATGAGGGACAGTGATTAGCTCTGTTTCCCCATTGGAGCTGTTTCCCCAGTTCCCATGGACTGCAGTAGAGAGACATTTCAGCTTATGTGGGTACCCTGTGTGATATAGAATCCTGCTCATCCCCACTCTCCATCATCACATGAAGAAGAAGAGTTTGGATTTGATATCCCACTTTATCACTACCCGAAGGAGTCTCAAAGTGGCTAACATTCTCCTTTCCCTTCCTCCCCCACAACAAACACTCTGTGAGGTGAGTGGGGCTGAGAGACTTCAGATAAGTGTGACTGGCCCAAGGTCACCCAGCAGCTGTATGTGGAGGAGTGGGGAAGCGAACCCGGTTCACCAGATTACAAGTCTACCGCTCTTAACCACTACACCACCTCTAACTGGCTAGTTAGAAGTTAGAACACTTCAATAGGGCTAAAGTCTAATGTATTATTTCTATACCTTTGCTTTCACAGATTTTCCTAGTACCTACATCTGTGTGGCATAAAAATGCAGGGTATTTATTCATTTTTAAATACCAGCTTTCATCCTGAAACATTTTAAAATTAAATTTCTCTATACTCTGCCCTTTGGATGTGCAATTCACCTAAGAAATTGGGATCTCCCCCCTCTCTTGACCTTTATCTTCTACATTAAAGAATGTGTATTTTCACTTCTGAGACATGTTTCAATTGAAGGTTTATCAAAGATGCCTCTTACGTTATAGCAAAAAGCAAACACATGCGACCCAAATCAAAAGTAGATTCAGAAGGGGATAAACACCTCTTGCTGATTGAACAGCTAAATGTACAATAAAGTATACTATTTCAAACAACAACCAAACTGTTCTAAAAAAGAAAAGACAAAACTAGAAACCAACAGATAATATGGTATCCAACCTTAACATCGCCCATAAAAATGTCTAAAAGGAAGAACTGGGCAAGACTGACATGAATATTCATACTGCGATTGGAAAATTTACCCTATTTTGATTAGGGATACTGTATATACCCTACTTTATATGGGGTATTACTCCACTGAAAACAGCAGGTTTTCAACTTATGGGTGCTAGATCCAGAGTTCTAGCTCAGGAGGGAGTGGTCTACCAACACCATCGGATGAGCTAGACCTAGATTTAACTATTCACACTGTGTTAAGTGACTCCAGGGTGGGATTCTGCATGGCATCTATGTGGAGCTAATATTGAAGGTGTTTCAGAAACTTCTAAATAAGAAGAGCCCTGCTGGATCAAACCAAAGGCTGCCTAGTCCAGCATTCTGTTCTCACAGTGGGCAGCCAGATGCCTATGGGGAAGTAATAAGTAAGACATGAGTGCAACAACCATCTCCCGCTCATGGTCCACAGTAACAGGTATTCATGTAGCCATCATTAGAAGCCATTGGTAGTCTCTATCTTAACATACTGATTTTACTGAGAAAGTGTTTATATTGTAGTGAACTGTTCTGGAATTTTTAATGAAGGATGATATAGGATTGTTTTAAATAATTTTTTTTTTTTTAAAAAAAAAAAAACCCTATTAAGCCAAGGTTTTTGAAAGGGTCAGGAAACTGAAGCATGTTATTCTGATTATAAAGCAACTATACCGGGAAAATGCTCTGTAGGCACCCATGCTTGAGGGTCTTTTGGAGTGCATATGTGGGGTAGAGGGACGCGGGTGGCGCTGTGGTCTAAACCACTGACGCTTGCGCTCGCTGATCAAAAGGTCAGCAGTTCAAATCCCCACAACGAGGTGAGATCCTGTTGCTCGGTCTCAGCTCCTACCAACCTAGCAGTTTGAAAACATGTTGATTAGTAGGTACCGCTCTGGCAAGAAGGTAAATGGCGTTTTCAAGTGCTGTTCTGGTGTCAGTGTTCCCTTGTGCCAGAAGTGACTTACTCATGCTGTCCACATGACCCGGAAAAACTGTCTGCGGACAAACGCCCGCTCCCTCGGCCTGTAAACTGAGATGAGTGCCACAACCCCAGAGTCATTTGCAACTGGACTTAACTGTCAGGGGTCCCTTTACCTTTACCTTTATGTGGGGTAGAAATCATTGAAATAAACTAATAAGGCTGTCAACAGGAGGAGAAGGTTCTTCCCCACTCAAAACTGGTAGTTATCACACTCCCTTCTGCTACTTGGTATCATTTTGTCTCTATTATGGCCCACAGAATGCCAGAGTGCGGGCAGGGAATGTTGTCCTAACTCTGTTTTGGTGTTTGACATCATTAGTTACCCAAATATCATTAGCTGTGTGGCATAATTACAAAGCCAATCAGAGGTTCAGGCAATGCTTCTGGCCCTCTCTGACATCTTGAGAGAGATAATAGTGACCAGTAGCAACAAGAAGTGAAACTTTCACCTCCCCAAAGCCCCCTGTTTCTAGTTGGAAAGGTTCTCCACATATGCTAACACACGCAGTACATCAAAGTATAACCAGCATTGCAGCAAGGCTTTGAAGGAGGCAAGCGATGTGCAAAATACAGGGAGCTGTCCAAGTGCTGAAGAGTCTCTTCTAGTTGAAATTCAGCCCAATGCCTCTCTGAACTGGTAGCGCCTCCAACAGCAATGTATGGATTGAGGAGATAGGATGAAACTATCCCAAATTCCGCACTAGTGCAAGATTGCACAGCTCACACTGAGGTAATGCATGTTTCTTAAGCTTGTATACCAGCCACAAGATTTAGTTTGGGGTGGGTTTTTTTTGGAACTACTTTTAAGTATGAAAATGGCACACATCATGGAAGGACCCCTAGGAAAGTAGTATGTTAAATTTCAGAAGAACAGCTGCAGGGGCTAAGAAGCTTTAATGAATTATAGACTTCCGGTTGACAGCGATCCGAGCGCAAGCGGGGATTTTCCCTCTTGGGGGGATCCCGGGTTTTTCGGAGGATTGGGGGTGTCACAGGGCGCAGTGACCCCTCGAAGTAGTGTCAGGAGGGTGTTCTGACACTCAGGTTCCCGCAGGCAGCCGAAACGCGAACCTCCCGGCCGTCAGGTAGCTCCCAAAAAGAGTGACGAGAACGGCGGGGGGGGAGAGCAGGTTGCAGGGAGGCCATAGCTACCTCCGAGAAACGAAGCCCCGGGCTTGCAAGGAGAGCTCTCAATTCTCGATTGGGAAGAAATTCGGACTTAATTGGATATAAAGAAGAATCTTAAAATTAAGGAAAGAAACCGGATGAAAAAATTGGAAGGTACGAGACCAGCTTTCTATCCGCAATCAGCTTAGACGCATGGAAACAACAAAGCGATCAAAAGTGAAAGTAAGTTACCGCTCGCGGCTGTTGTTTCTTCTCCCCTTTAACTGAATAAAAATAATCCTTTTTGGGAAGATACAATTTATCAAGAAAGATCCAAAGGAAAAGGGGGGACAGAGGAACAAGACGGAGTTATTTAAGTCCTTTTGGGGGCTTGTGAATTTGATCTGCCGTAACTAGACTTTGGTGTGGTGGTGAAATAAAAACTGCGCAACAAAAGGGGATTTCCAGACTCCATTGTTAAAGTTCTACGAGACTGTCTGATGTTTGCCGAGGAAAGAAGGTTCTTTTAAATTGATCTGGACTGGCGTTTCAGGATTAAACATAATTCGGCACACCCTTTGATGGTTTATTTCTTTTTTCGTGGCAATTTCTTTTTATTGAAATATCTAAATATTTGAGCAATTTAAAACGGCTTGGAGACCTTGCCCCTAGTGGCCAGAAGACACACAACAACTTGTTGTTTGTTTGTTTGTTTTCTCTGTTTTTTTGGGTCCTTATTTTTTTTTTCTAATAAACAACTCTTGGCTTTGGGATTAAAAGAACTATTGATTCACACAAATTTGGATTAGCCTAATTGGTGGCAGAAGAAATATTTATTCATATCGATTTAAGGATTAGCCTAATTGGTGGCAGAAGATTGGTTTGGACATTAACATTTTTTAAAAAAACTTTTTCTTTGGGTTCTCTCTAACTTCAGCAAATTTATAAGAGTTGGGTCATATTTAAAACAAATACCTGTACCTATGGATTAGCCGAATTGGTGGCAAGAAGACGTTTATAGACAATTTGAACGGTTGGGATTTAATTTGATTATATTTGATTATATTGAGATTTGGACTGGACTTGATGGACTATGAATGGATGAAAGTGGTATTTGTATCTTGAATTTTGAAAAAAGTGTCATTTATATGTTTGATATAAGAATTGTTTTGAGGAGAGACACAGTATAATTTAGGGTTTGGATCCAACTGAATTAGGGAAACAGTGGGACTGATTTATTAGAAAAGGGAACGGGTAGAAAGTAAGGAGAAGGAGAAAATGTCTCACTCACAGAAGAAAGCTGAGGAAGGAGGAACACCGGGAGAAAGAAGAGGTTCAAAACCTGAGGCAGATTTCAAAGCCGAAATTTTAAAAATGTTTGCAGAAATTAGACAAAGTGAAAAGAATTTGGAGGATAAATTAGAACATGTAGATACTAGAATTGAGCAGGTGGATAACAAAATAGGTAAAATGGACCAAAAGATTGATGATACAGTAAAAGAATTGAAAGGCCAAATAAAAGAAGTTAGCAAGAGAACACAATCTGTTGAGGAAGGATTAAAAAAGACAAAAGTGGAGATAAAAGAAGTTAAAAAAGAAGAGGAGAAGATGAAAGCAGGAATCTCAGAAATGAGCAAAACGCAGGAGGAGTTATGGGATGCAATCTCCATGAACGAACTGAGGCAACGGGAGGTGAACCTAAGGTTGAGAGCAGTTCCAGAGGTTCAAGGAGAAGACATCAAAGATAAATTAATAACGGAAATTGCTCAGTGGTTGGAATTACAAAAAGAAGATGTAGAGAAGAGAGTTCAAAACGCATTTAGGATGAGAGTAAGGACAACTAAGACAAGAAAAGTTACAGGAGATTGCTTGATCACTTTTAAAGACAAAGATATGAGGAATCTAATACTCCAAAAAAACAGAGAGAAGCGATTGAATATCGATGGGAGCTACATAATTATTTTTAAAGACATACCGGTCAGATTGTTGAAACGGAGAGACCCATATAAACCATTGGTCCAAATTCTGAAGAAAAACAAGATTGAATTTAAATGGGAATTCCCTCAGGGGATTTCCTTTGTATACAAAGCCAAGAGACATAGACTTACAAGGCCCGAAGAAACAAGTAAGTTTCAGAGACGCTACAAAGAATTGATGGTAGAAGAGGAAGAGGAAGAAGGCGCGGTAGGAGGAATTGACCCGATGGGAGGAAAACTTTTAAAAGGAAAGTACAAAAAGAATAGAGAGACGGATGAAGAGGAGGAGGAGAAAGAAGAAGAAGAAGAAGAAGAGGAGGAGGAGGAAGAAGAAAAAGAGGAATTATAAAGAGATAATTTGAAACAAATTTTATATTTTTTAACTAATCACCAGAAAATATGGCATTGAAATTATGGAATTGGAACATTAATGGGATGAATGATAAGAAGAAAAGAAACAGTATTGAACAATATCTAAAAAGGAAAAATTTGGACATCATCTGTCTTCAAGAAACACATGTGGCAAGGAAGCATAAAAAAATTCTGACTAATAACAGATTGGGTAATGAATTTATATCCTCAGATAAAGAAAAGAAGAGAGGCATAGTCCTTTATGTAAGGAAAAACATAGAAGCTCAACAGATCTTCAAAGATGAAGAAGGAAGAATAATTGCAATACAGATCAATTGGCAGGGCGAAAAATTAATAATTGTCGGGATCTACGCACCTAATGGAAATAAGACTGATTTTTACAAGAAATTGGAAGAAAGGTTGTTTGAATATATGGATCAAAAAATTATAATAATGGGAGATATGAACGGAGTTGTATCAACGGAAATGGATAGATTAAGAGAAAAAAGTGACAGTAAAGAAGGGAAACTACCGAAGACCTTTTTCGCATTGGTGCAAAATCTCAATTTAATTGACATTTGGAGACTTAGACACCCATTAGAAAAAGAGTTCACATTTTATTCGGAACCGAATCAGTCCATGTCAAGAATAGATCAAATTTGGATCTCGAATGAACTAACTACTAGAATCCAACAAATAGAAATCCAACCCAGAGTAATTTCGGATCACAATCCGATAAAAATGGAGATAAAGATGTATGAAGAAAGAACATTCAGATGGAGACTGAAAGATTACCTTTTGGAAGATGAAAGAATCATTCAAGATGCCCGTAAAAAATTGATGGATTACTTTGCAGATAATATGAACAAAGGCACAAAGATCAGCACAGTTTGGGATGCAAGCAAGGCGGTAATGAGGGGATTCTTCATCCAACAGAATGCGATTAAAAATAAGAACAGAGAGAAAGGGAAGAAGGAAATCCTAAAACAAATAATGGACAATGAACAAAAGTTAATCAAAAAGCCAAATAACATCAAGATAAAACAAAATATTAAAGTCTTGCAGACACAGTTTGCCATGATCATAAATAAAGAAGTCGAATGGAACATTAAAAGACTGAGACAAAGGAACTTTGAATCCGCAAATAAACCTGGAAAATGGCTTGCATGGCAAATCAAAAAAAGGAAAGAGCAAGGTACAATTAACAAAATCATTGTGGATGGCGAGGAAATAGAGAACCCAAAAGGTATCAGAAAAGGATTTTTGGATTTCTATAAGCATTTATATGCAAAACGAGAGAAAAACAACATAAAGAAGATAGAGAAATTTTTGAAAGGAAAAAAGGTGCAAAAGATCCCGACAGAAATGAAAGACAGACTGAATGCCCCAATAGAGAATGAGGAGATAGTAGAAATTATAAAACAGATGAAAAAAGGGAAGGCACCAGGACCAGATGGATTTACAGCAACTTATTACAAAGAAATGAGGGACTCCCTGACGGTACCACTTAAAGAAGTTATGAATAATATTTTGAAACAACAGGACATACCAGAAACATGGAAAGAAGCCTTTATAACACTCATACCAAAACAAGACTCTGATCTCACACAAGTGAAGAACTATAGACCGATATCTCTGCTAAACACAGATTATAAGATTTTCTTGGGTATTTTGGCAACAAGATTTAAGAAGATATTGCAACAACATATCCATAAAGATCAAGCAGGTTTCCTTCCTGGCAGACATATGAAGGACAATGTAAGAAATATAATAAATATTCTGGAATATTTGACTGCCAGTAATGAGAGACAAGCCGTTCTAATGTTTGTGGATGCAGAGAAAGCGTTTGATAATGTTTCATGGGAATTCATGTTGAAAAATTTGGAAATGATGCAAGTGGGAGAAGACTTTTATAATGGTATAAAGGCAATATATTCAGAACAGAGAGCTAAATTGATAGTAAATAATGTAATCACAGAGGATGTGAATATAAAGAAAGGTACAAGACAGGGATGCCCTCTCTCACCACTGTTATTCATTACGGTTCTGGAGGTCCTGCTTAGTTCTATTAGGCAAAACGAACTAATAAAGGGGGTAACAGTAGGTCAAAACCAATATAAAGTTAAAGCCTTTGCCGATGATCTGGTAATTACGGTGGAAGATCCGACAAGTAGTCTAAAAGAAGTTATAAAAGAAATTGATCAATTTGGAAGAGTGGCCGGATTTGTATTAAATAAGAGGAAAACTAAACTTATGGTGAAGAATTTGGACCAAAGTTTGATAGAAGAAGTGCAAAGAGAAACAGAGATGGAAGTGGCAAAGAAGGTAAAATATTTAGGAATATGGTTAACCCAAAAAAACATTGACTTATTTCAAAACAATTATGTGACAACTTGGAACACTATTAAGAGAGACCTCGAAGCGTGGAGTAGGATGAAACTATCTTTTTGGGGCAGAATCTCTTCAATCAAGATGAGCGTGCTTCCAAAGATGTTGCTCTTATTTCAAATGATTCCAATAATTAAGGGGACAAAGATCTTCAGAGAGTGGCAAAAAATGATTTCAAAATATATCTGGCAGGGCAAAAAGCCACGAATACAATTTAAGTTACTAACTGATGCGAAAGAAAGAGGTGGCTTCGCCCTGCCGGACCTGAAACTTTATTATGAAGCATCTTGTCTCTGTTGGATAAAGGATTGGATAACACTAAAAGACAATAAGTTATTGGATCTGGAAGGGTTTGACAACAGGTTTGGCTGGCACGCCTACTTATGGTCGGGAAAGAAGAAAGCTCATAAAAGTTTTGCCAATCATATTTTCAGAGGTGCCCTAATAGAAATATGGGATAGGTACCAAAATATTTTGGAACCAAATGTACCTCATTGGTTATCCCCACTGGAGGTCATGAGTGTCAAAAAGACAAACATGAGAGAGGATTGGATGACTTATGGAGACATTGTAATTAAAGAAGGGGGGAAATGGAAATTGAAGCCATATGAACAAGTCAAAAAATATGTATATGATTGGTTGCACTACTTCCAAACAAATGAAATGTTTAAAAAGGATTGCAAAGAGAGGAAATATATTGAAGGAGAGTCTAGATTTCAGAAAGAGATAATAAATAATGATTATAAGGTATTGTCAAAAATGTACAAAATGCTATTGGAATGGCAAACAAAGGACGAAGAAGTTAAATCGGTTATGATACATTGGGCCAGGGACTTTGGTTATAATATACAGTTAGCAGATTGGGAGAAGGTATGGAAGGAAAATATGAAATTCACTGCATGCATGACGATAAAGGAAAACATTATGAAAATGGTATATAGATGGTATATCACTCCCGTTAAATTAGCAAAAATGTATAAGACATGTAACAAATGTTGGAAATGTAAGGAAAGGGAAGGGTCATTTTATCATATGTGGTGGGAGTGTAAGAAAGTAAAAGGCTTCTGGGAAATGATATATAATGAGTTGAAAAAGATGTTTAAATATACGTTTGTGAAGAAACCAGAAGCCTTTTAGTTAGGAATTACAGGAAGAGAAATTAATAGAAGTGATTATAAACTTTTTCAATATGCAGTGACTGCGGCAAGAATTTTAATGGCTCAAAAATGGAAACAAGAAGAATTACCAACATTGGAAGAATGGAGACGGAAACTGATGGACTTTGCTGAATTAGATAAACTGACAGGAAAAATTAGATACCAAAAAGATCACAAGTTCACACAGGACTGGAGAAAGTTTACGATTTATCTGGAAAATATTTGTGATGAACAGACAACGCTAGTTGGATTTAAAGAGGCTTTGTGAGGAGAAAGGGTATTGTAAGAGGGAAAAGAGCTGTAAAGATTTATTAACTGGCAATACAATTACAAAGGAAATGTGAACTAAATTTAAAATTATGAGGATTGTGGAGGGAGCGGGGGGAAGTCCAAAAGAATTTTGTATTATAGTGGATACGAATGTGTTATTTAAATTTGTAAAAGAAAAAATTTCTTAAAAAATTAATAAAAATAATAATAATAAGAAGCTTTAATGAATTGGGTGAGGGGCAGTTGCAGACTTATGTCTACTGCTTCTTAGTACAGTGGTACCTCAGTTTTCAAACGTAATCTGTTCTGGAAGACCGTTCAAAAACGGAGGCGCAAAGGGCAGTCAGCAAAAAAACTGAACAAAATAACAGGTACACACAGCAGAAGCCGCTCAACTTCCAAGGCGTGTTCAGGGGGTTGGACTCGATGGCCCTTGTGATCTCTTCCAACTCTATGATCCTATGATTAAAAAATGGAAGCATTTACTTCTGGATTTTCAGAGTTTGAAAACCAAAACGTTCAGCTTCCAAGACGCTCAAAAACCAAGGTACCACTGTATTTCCTTTGTCATCCCTTCTATGTATGTGAAAATCATAGAACTGTATAGTTGGAAGGAACCACAATGGTTATCTACTCCAACCCCCAGGAAACACAACTAAAATAGCAGACTGAGACAAAGAAATTGTTCTGTATGATGACATGTCACACCAATTTCCAGTAACTGTTTCTGCAATATCACCATTTTGCATCATCACTTTTGACCCAGAAGTAAGACTGAACATTGGTTCAGTGGCTTTGGGAACAGCGTCCTTAAACTGGAAGTTAGGAGGATTATGAAATTTCATGCTTCTAGACAGTTTTCACAACAGCAATTTAAAACATCTCCTGATGACCATTTAATCCATAGCTTACTTTATCATTTTTTAATTTAAAAAACAACAACACTTCTGCATTCCTACCTGGGGAAATAATGTGGAAGTGTCATAATGAGCCCTTTGGAAGCATTAATCCAGCTTCCCTTCTAGGTTGTTTTTATTAAGAGATATGAAGCTAACCCAGCCCCCAAAATGGAAAACAACAATTTGCCTATGAGGGACTGCACACTTGCTGAATATTTATATAGAGTGACAGTGACATTTGACTTTGGATTCCCTGTCACATAAATTGTCTCCGTTCAACTGTGAACCATTTCTCTTCATCCTGACAAGTTGGGGGCAGGCATGGCACCTTGGACAGAAAGACCTGGATTCTTCATTTCATCTTCAAAAAAACTTTGATGTAAATTTGCAGCCTGTCAGGTGCAATCCAGATATTCAAGTGAATCTCAGAGATAATTAACTATAATATAAGGCTTCAAAGGCAGCACAAGTCTTTTATCAGTGTTCACATTTATTCCCTTCCTTCCAAATTTTTCATGGATGTATGTGTGACCCATTTGCCTTTTCTGATGTGTTGTATGCACACACACATGTGCACAAGCACACACTGTTAAATTCCTTAACTGCACAACCTCATGCATGCCTACAGGAGCAGTATTTGTACTAGTATAATTATTATTATTATTATTATTAATTAATTAATTAATTAATTAATTATTTCCCAGCCACTATGGGTGGCTTCCACAAAGACCAAATATAAAGTAAGATGTCACACTTTAAAAACTTCCCTGAACAGGGCTGCCTTCAGATGTCTTCTGAATGTCAAGTAGTTGTTTATCTCTTTGACATCTGATGGGAGGGCATTTCACAGGGTGGGTGCCACTACCGAGAAGACCCTCTGCCTAGTTCCCTGCAGCTTTGCTTCTCGCAATGAGGGAACCGCCAGAAGGCCCTCAGCGCTGGACCTCAGCGTCCGGGCAGAACAATGGGGGTGGAGACACTCCTTCAGGTATAACTTCCTGTGCATTCTGCTGTCATAACACACAGCACCCTGTTGTACAAACACTGTAGTCATTGCATACCACAACCATTCTATAAACTATTTATTATGCATTATCTAGGAAAGGGAATGATTGCCCAGGTCTGCAGGAGCCTTATGAGTTTTGATAGTGTAATAGCTTGTAGAAACACTGACTTCAAAGCTGCTGCTTCATTTCTGTAAAAACTTTTGAGTTTGTGCTACTGGGATACTCATCCATCATATAAAATGAAATGGAAAGAGGAAGGAATTAAAAGATATATGGAATTCATCGTCTCTTTCTTCACCATTCACCAATATCAGGGAAATCACTTTTAAAGCAATGACAAGATGATACCATATCGGGGGGTTAACAGTAAGCATCCCAATAAATGTTGGAAGTGGTGTGGCAATATAGGAACAAATATACATATATGATGGTCATGCCCAAAGACAACTGAATACTGGCAAAAGATCTTCAGATATATGTAGTCCAAAATAGGGCATACAGTCCCTTTAAACCCACTTGCCGTTTAGCTTCACTACTTGGAGATGAAGAATATTCCAACTTCATGATGTGGATTAACAGGTCCTTGTTAACAACAGCCAAATTTCAACTGGCCTCATGATGTAAATGCCATCAGGTATCACCTATTCAGGAGTGGTTTAACACAAAGCATGGACATTGCTTTAAGTAAGATAAGGGGACCCCTAAGGGGTCCAGCCGTGGCTGACTCTGGGGTTGTGGCGCTCATCTCGCTTTATTGGCCAAGGGAGCCGGCGTATAGCTTCCAGGTCATGTGGCCAGCATGACTAAGCCGCTTCTGGCGAACCAGAGCAGAGCATGGAAACACCGTTTACCTTCCCGCCAGAGCGGTACCTATTTCTCTACTTGCACTTTGATGTGCTTTCGAACTGCTAGGTTGGCAGGAGCAGGGACCGAACAACGGGAGCTCACCCCGTCGTGGGGAATCGAACCGCCGACCTTCTGATAGGCAAGTCCTAGGCT
Source organism: Podarcis cretensis (assembly GCF_951804945.1). NCBI lineage: Eukaryota > Metazoa > Chordata > Lepidosauria > Squamata > Lacertidae > Podarcis > Podarcis cretensis. The sequence goes on along the minus strand of NC_137170.1, from coordinate 50,702,286 downwards.
CTGTGGTTTAACCCACAGCGCCCCCCGTGTCCCTTTGCTTTAAGTGGGGCTATGCAAATATGGACCACTTTCCACCCTAATTTTGATGATTTATTGGGGAAATTATTCCTATTTATGCCCTATATTGGCTATAAAAGAGGTCCTTAAAGCCTGATAGGCTCAGTTTTATACAGTGAGATTGACTCCAATTGACTCACTGGGGTGGGTAAGCCCCAACAATAGCTTCTGGGCAACAGCATTGCTGCTGCATAGCCAGAGAGGGAAAGCCAAAGTGGCAGTGAAGTCAAGGCGGTACAGGCACACTGGAACAGCCAATCTGGCACTTCCATCAGTACATCCGCACAGCCCAGACCTCACCTCTGCTCCTTGGAGGCCACTGTTGTGGCCTTCAACAGGCAAGTTGTTTCTGATTCTTGCTAACAATGTCTGTTATATGATAACTATAAAAGGAGGGTAAATATCTGCTAGACTTGATTTATACAATTTATACAGTGTTATTATATGTTTGACCACATTTATGAGGTGTTGGTGAAGGTGATGCAAGTTTGCTGCATGGGCTATACCTTTAATGAATATGCTCTCTTGTAACTCTGAAAAGTTAACTCTGAAATAAGCAAGTGAAATGTGCAAAACCACTTTGAAGTGTGTGTGTGTGTGTGTGTGTGTGTGTGTGTGTGTTTCATAGTCAAGCAGTATTTAAATTTTATGAAATAAATAAAATAAATAAATAAATGTTGTGGCTCTGTTGGTTAATGTATTGCTCTTCAATTGCTCTTCAAAAAATTGTTTTTTTGCTTTGTTTTTGTTTTTGTTTTAAAGCACTGTCTGGAGAATTGAGCTGTTAAAATAAAATAAAATATTTTCTTTTCACCCCAATAGAGATAGAGATGATTCCATCTCTCTATCCTCATCACAAAACCTTGGGGCCTTTGTGAACCTTGTAGCCATCAGAAGCGGACAACCAGGCTCAGTGAGATTATTATTGCAATGCTTGGAGAGTTATTCCAATGAATACCCTTGCTCATTGAGAGTGTGTCCCACAGCAGCTTAAGGTTATAGGCTGATTCAGTTGGCTTCCCTCGGCTTTTCACAGCTTGCAGAGAACTGGGGCAGCTCGGAGGCACTTGGGTGCCAATCAAAACCAAACCAAACAAAAACAAATCCTCCTTGCACTTAAAGTCCAAGAGAATCTTTCTGAAGGGCAATGGGTAAGAAACACTTCCCATTCCAAGCTGAGGAAGATAACTAGCTTCATCCAGGGGGGGGGGGGAGCTCTATTGTTCAAAAATATTTACTTCCACTTTTACACAGTGGTGTGTGTGTGTGTGTGTGTGTGTGTGGTTTTTCAAAATTTTGATTGACACAGCTATTTATTGATGCCTGTTCTTTCCATTAGATAAGGAGGAAATGCCAGACAGAGGCAATCGGCTTGCAGCATTCAGCTACCAGGGGATCGGACTTCAGAACCAGTAGAAAGTGTTCTTGTACTTGGTTAGGTTTTTTAATTTTATTTTAGAGGTGCTTCTTGACACTGGCCTTTACTACTGCTTGTGTATTACCCAAAGCAAGACCAGCAAGATAAAAGCAAAGTTGCTTTTGATTTCATGTGCCTGTAAGCCAAGAGGATCTAGAAAGCATTAAGAGATCAGATGTGAGTACACACAAAGAGGGAGAAAGGGTTTAGTTTTCACTGCAAACCTTTTACTTCATCACTGAAGCCAGTTTAAAACAAGAACGAAAACTTTGTGCACACATCAAACCGGGTGGAAAATGTCTCTGCATTTATGTCACTGCACTTCAGTTCTAAACTGCATTTGAAAGAAAGAGCCAGTTCACATGCTCAATGCCACACATGCTCAATGGGGGAAATAATAAGTACATGCATGAGGCAGCAGACTTCTGAGCACAGCCCTGATATGTGCATGGCTGTCAGGCAGCTGAGGAACCAACCCCCATGGCAGGTTTCCAGGAATGGATAAGACAAGGAAAAGTCCTTAACATCTGCTTTTATTCTATATTTACAGAGAGAGGCTTGGGAATGCAGCCTCTTGGAATTATTATTATTATTATTATTATTATTATTATTATTATTATTATTATTTATATCCCGCCTTCCCCAGCCGAAGCTCAGAGTGGCTATCAACAGTAAAAGTAACACAGTTTACATAAAATCACAATCAATTAATTGAAATACATTTTAAAATCAATTCAGAATCAAATTAATGGCAACCATTGGGCTACAGTTCTATGAGGATTACCAAAGGAGGGGGGTCAGACTGTGCCTCAGCCAAAGGCCTGGTGGAACAGCTCTGTCTTGCAGGCCCTGCAGAAAGATGTCAAGTCCTGCAGGGCCCTAGTCTCTTGTGACAGAGCGTTCCACCAGATCGGGGCCACAGATGAAAAAGCCCTGGCTCTGGTTGAGGCCAGCCTAACCTTCCTGTGGCCCGGGACCTCCAAGATGCTTTTATTTGAAGACCGTAAGGTCCTCCGTGGGACATACCAGGAGAGGCGGTCCCCTCCCCTTCTCTCCCACTTCCTCATTTGTCACCTCTTCTATGGGTGTCACTGAGGGCCCTTCGCTTCTGAGTCCTTTGCTCTCCTACTTTTAAGGCTTGCCAGGTTTTAGGAGATGGTGGGTCTGGAATGCTTTCTAGTGATAACGTGTCAGCCAGCTGCCTCCTCCTCCTCCTCTCATTATTTCCCAACTTTCCCCCTCATCTTCCTCTGAGCTGTGATCTTCCTCAAACCCCTGTTGTAGTTCTGAACTGTCTTCTTCTTCTCTGGAAGGGTCAGGTTGGGGAGGCGGTCTCCACCATTCTTCCTCTGCCCAGACCCTGACAATAGCTTGACATTTAACATGGAGCACAACCGTGTATTGATGTACACAGTGGAAACTGGTTGGCAGCACAGGATTTGTGAATAGTGGATACTCGCTGGAAAGAGGAACAAACTGGGAGGCAACTTACACACATTTTTGCCACAAAAGGCCTTCTACAGAAGAGTCATATAAAAGCTTTTTGTGTAAATGAGTTAAGCAGTCTTAACATCCTCAACAATACATGCCAAGGAAATAAAGCTGGCAGAAGGACATCTGAGCAGAAAAATTGCCTTCCCATGGGTATCCTCCATGAGAGCCAATTAAAAGAAACTATTTGGAATAAAGATTGAATTAAATTAAACAATGGTTGTGTGAGCCTGCTCCTCTTATTATTTGCTCACTAGAAAGCAGGGTGTGTGGAAGGTTTTCCAGAGGAAAAGTCTGGCAGGCTGGATTCAGCCTGCACAATTCCTTATCCACATGTATAATTCAGAGTTAATGGTGAGTGCAATGATTAGAGTGATTATGTGTACAATACTTCCACTCTCTATTATTCTGTCCAAGGCAGTGATTTCAGCCAGGTTCGTGTGCAAGCCTGAGCAGGGATTCAACTGGGAATACAGATAAAGATGGGCATTCAGGCCCAAAGAGAGTCTCCAGCACATGCAGGACTTTGGTCAGGGTGGATATTAAGGGCCCAGATGTTGTGATCTATGAACACTATGCCTGTAAATAAGGTGCAGCTCAGTCTAAAGGGGGGGGGGTGTCATTGTTTTGCTGTTTTGTTTTCATTATTTACTTGTGTTTTTATCTTGTATTTTATTCTATGAACAGCCCCAAGAACTTACAATGAAGGTCAGTATATAGATTTAATAAATAACTGAATTTATTTGATAACTATGACCCCACTAGGAAACACACACACACCCCAGTATTTAAAGGGGATATGCCTTATTCTGCAAGTGCTGGGTCCCACAGGACTGAGTGGCGGGGGAGGGGATTGCAGCTTGACTGGCATTTCTAGGATGGAATGCTTGGAATCTGAGGATGATGGTAAGAAGATTGGAAAAGAGGAAGTAGGATTAACTCTCGGGGTTTAATCAAGGAAGCAGGGTCTTCTGGGGCCTATATGAAAGGTGAATCTCATCCCCACTCTGCTTCTTCCTTAATTCTACAACTTAATTCCCCCAAGCATGGGGAATCCATTCCTAGGATTATGATAAACACTCGTGTACCTGCAGTTTATGAGCATCAGGAGGAGGAAGAAACCATGTCATAGATTTAATCTTATGCTTCTTTGTATAGATCCTACTGGTTCTGGTCCATTTTGTAGCAGAGAAGACAATGTCATATTCAGAATCAAAGCTTCTGCAGTGAAGCCAAGGGAAAGTTGACACAAAAGTTCTACCCACCCACTGTTGTGTTAATTATGCAGCTTCACTGTTGTTGGGTTATGATGTGCTTGGCTATGAATATCTGATCAGACATGGCTGCTATCCGCAACTACAGATCCTTCACTATGGGGAAAATTCATCTGAAGGAGAACATAGAAGAACATGCTGCAGGTTGCCATTCAATGTAAAACAGAACTGCCACCACGTATGAATTAATAATATACTGTTTACATTTAATTGGACATCTCTGCTTTCCCTCCATACTGCGTCCCTCCCACCATTTCCCCTATTCTCAAAATATTTTTTTTCTCACCAGCAGAGGATTGTCTCTGAGGACTGCTAGGATTATAGACTCCAGGAGTGAAGCAAGAAGACTAACACCAGGAGCCTGCCTTCTCAGTTACAATGAGCAGCACTAGGTCAGATTCACCTTTTCTGTAACTCTCTTCTGTGTCCATGAGACTTAGATCATGTATTGATTCACCCCCATCTAATTTGGAGAGATCATATTAGATATCAGCAGTTCAAGATAAATGAAGAAAGAATAGTCAAGCCTGTGGAGAATACAGTATGCTTTTCTCCAAATATATTTTTGATCATTTTCTGACTTTATGACGGTGGAGAGAGGAAAAAGGCAGACTTCTAATTACAAGTCTTATGCTGTGACCCTTTTGCTGTTACCGATGATGCTACCTAGGGTGTCTCTGGGTTGTGGCTGGTCAACGCCATTCCCTATGCCTTCCTATGATCTAGAAAGCAAGAAAAAGAAGAGGAAGGGTGGTGGCACCTATTTATTTGTTTTAAAGACTTCTACCCACAACTCATCCAAGTGCCCCAGGATCATTTACAACAATAAAATATACAATCAACAATATGATATTAAAATCAATCTCAATAAAAACATACATCTACTCAGGTACCACATTTCTGTAGTACAAGGACTGACGTTTATGTTCAAAAACCTGTTGAAAGGTTTTCATCTGGCATCTAGAACTGAACAGAGTTGAAGCCGACCAAACCTTCAAGGGGTGTGTGTTCATAAAGGGGGTACCATTGCTGAGAAGACCTGCTGACAAATCATGCCTCCTTGAGCTTCTCTTGCAGATTACCTCTCTTTTGCTTTGTTGTTGTTGTTTAATCATTAATCATTTAGTCATGTCTGACTCTTCGTGACCCCATGAACCACAGCACGCCAGGCACTCCTGTCCTCCACTGCCCCCTGCAGCTTGGTCAGACTCATGCTGGTAACCTCGAAAACACTATCCAACCATCTCGTCCTCTGTCGCCCCCTTCTCCTTGTGCCCTCAATCTTTCCCAACATCAGGGTCTTCTCCAGGGAGTCTTCTCTTCTCATGAGGTGGCCAAAGTACTGGAGCCTCAGCTTCACGATCTGTCCTTCCAGTGAGCACTCAGGGCTGATTTCCTTCAGAATGGAGAGGTTTGATCTTCTTGCAGTCCATGGGACTCTCAAGAGTCTCCTCCAGCACCATAATTCAAAAGCATCAATTCTTCGGCGATCAGCCTTCTTTATGGACCAGTTCTCACTTCCATACATCACTACTGGGAAAACCATAGCTTTAACTATACAGATTTTCGTCTGCAAGGTGATGTCTTTACATTTTAAGATGCTGTCTAGATTTGTCATTGCTTTTCTCCCAAGAAGCAGGTGTCTTTTAATTTCATGACTGCTGTCACTATCTGCAGTGATCATGGAGCACTCTTTTGCTTAGACCTCTCTTTTTCTGCAGTTACTGCATTCAAAATGAGTTCACAACAGCATGTGTATGTCTCTGTGCATGTGTGTGTGTGTCACAATGATTAAGGTCATTACAAAAATGAAAAAGACACCGACACAAATGATTGCAGGACAGACACTTTCAATCATCAATGCAATATTCAGTTAACAATTCATGACACCAACCAGAACAGCACTATAATGACAGGATAAAAAGACAGTTGCGGTTACGTTAGAGGGAAGCATGGCCTTTCTGAGAAATAGCACAGAGACATAAATGAACAACAGGAGAGGCTTGAAAAGCTATTCCTCTATGGAGTTTCTAATCAAGTCTCCAATGGAACTAACAAGTTCCTGTGAGGGAGAGTTCTTTACTTACTATATTTATATAAGGCCATCAAACAATGTTCTCTGAGCAGCTTGCAAATAAAATAACACACATTTAAAAAATATGAGATCATAAAATGGCAAATTGCAGCATAAAATTCCAGCAGAATGTCTTATTTAAGCAGATTGCTGTACTTCAGCAGGACACTGCGGGCTATAGACAGGGGTCTATCTATTGGCAATTATTTTTTAAAGTTCTGGATATAAAGTCTAAGAGAGACTCAAAGCCAGATAACTGGCTGGCTAGTTCAATTCACTATGTGAAACTCAAGAAAGCCAATATTACTTTTACTTATTGGACCTCTTCAGGTTGTTGGGGCAAATTGCTGCAGTCACAGTTGTAGTCACAGCTAGCAGAATGCGCTTGTTGGAGTCTGGATGAGCCTTCTCTGGCTTTGGTGACCTCCAGGGGTTTTCTGGCTGGGTGTCACACTCCAGTGGGTGTTCTCAGGAGCTAGAGTCCCAGACCTGAGAAATAAAATCCTATCTCTAAAGCACTTACCAGCACAGACAGGATTTCTGGTGCCACACAGTCTAAACAAACCAAGGTCAAACACAAGAAATCAGTATAAGTCCAAACCTGATCCAGAAGCAAGCTCAAGGTCCATATTACATGGTATCTTACAAGATAGAACAGAGCAAGGAGGAGTAACTAGAGTCAGGGACACAGAACACGGCTACAGGGAACAAGGAATCAGAGATCTGCAAGGGAAGACTTAAATGCTTTGTTCTCCTAAACCACACCCTAACCACAACTGCTGGTATTGAGGGAATATCAGGAATTGCTAACTTACAACTAGACCAACAACTCTTAGTCCATGGAGACATACTATGTTATCACTCCGCAGCCTAGACCTGATGCTTCTAGTGCTGACGCTCTTGAGGACTGGAGGCAACATTCACCATAGCATGTCGCTAAATTTTGGGGGGCCCTGAACTTGGAAGCAAGGGATGTAAGTAAATGCTACTAACAAAAACAATAGCATGCCCATGCACACTCAAAAACAGTGAAAATTCAGTGGCTGACATTGTGCACATTTAACGGTGGTGGCATTGTAGTGGAACAAATTAATGGGAGCCCTGTCCCTTGTGTATCAGAATGTAGGCAAATAATAGGGTTTTGAGATGACGTTGGATGAATGAGACCAGTTTGAAGGATGGAGCGTTGGACATGCCCAAAGTCCAATATGTAAAGGGTTAGAGTGAACACCTGCAAGCAGAGCTGTCATTTTATTCTAAAACCATTCTTGGTAAATAATGCTCTTCTTCATGGAAAGTTGCTATGAAAACATTTTAGCACCCTCAATATAAAAACACAAAGCTCGAAATCAAAAAATAAAACTAACCAGAGTCCAGCATAATTGTAGTGTGCCAGGATCAAAATCTGCTTTTTGTTTGTTTGATGCTCACCACAAGCCTATCTATAAGCCAAGGCTAGGGATTCTGGGTCTATCTGTTGCAGCCGGCTGGCTAATGGCTATGGATGGCTATGGATCCAACAGGATCTGGAAGGACACAGGTTCTCCATACCTACTAACTCCACCCCCTGTATCAAAATTGCTTTGCTGAATTAGCATTCTTTTTCCAATGGTGGCCAGCTGCTTTCATCTAGACCAGAGGTTCCCAAACTGTGGTCTGCAGTCTGCGAGTTTCATTCAGGTGGTCCACAACACACCTGTGGATTTGTGGTTGAAGACAATCCATCACATTAAATATTAAAAATGAGTGGGATTCACGTAACCAGCCTCAGCAGTGAAGTCATGTACAAGGACTTTTGCTTGTGCAATGGGGCTTTCCCCCTTCCCACCATGCATCCCCTGAAATTGGATTGGTGGGGTTGGATCAGGAGAATCCCTGTAACAGTACAGAAGAAAGGGGGGATCCTTCCATCTTGCAAGCTGGAATGCATGCGAAGATGGAATGATTGGAAGAATGTGACGTCAAATCACCCAGTGATTTTTTATCGTATTTTTATTGCTTCTTTTATTTCTTATACTGTATTTTACTGTATTCAAAATCTGTTTAATTCAGATGGTAATGCAATAAAATACAATATATAAGAAATAAAAGAAGCAACAAAAAGCCATTTAAAATCATACAGCATCTAGCACATTGCAATCACTACAACAGGCAGAAAAATAGTTAAATGGTTTGCCAAGACTTTTACCAATTTCCAAGTGGTCTGTGGGAGAAAAAGTTTGGAAACCACTGGTGTAGACTCTCAGAAGACAGAGCATGACTGCTATGACCTCCCCCTTTTGTTTATCATCAGCATTCCCTGCCTCATGAAAGCAATATAGAGTAAGTGGCATAAATGGCCAGAGCAACTTAATAAAGGCAATGGAAAAGCCATCTTAATAAAGACTGTCATCTCTAAATATTTAATATAATCTCTATCAATATTTAAATAAATGCCTTCAACAAGGCAGCCAATATTGACATGCTTTCCATTACAACATTGACTGTCACTTCTCCATTACTATAAAATGCTTCCAGTGCATAAATAAGCAGAAAGCCAGCAGTGCACAGTGCTGAGGCCACAGAAAAATCACCACAGCATCCCAGAGCCTTTATTTAGTTATTAATCGGGAGAACTGGAAACCAGCATTGTCAAACACTTCTTCTTTAAAGCCTCCAAATTAGCTAAATCACTAGATTAGATGAAAGGAAAGAAATTACAGTGGTACCTCGGGTTAAGAACTTAATTCGTTCTGGAGGTCCGTTCTTAACCTGAAACTGTTCTTAACCTGAAGCACTACTTTAGCTAATGGGGCCTCCCACTGCTGCCGCACCACCAGAGCACAATTTCTGTTCTTATGCTGAAGCAAAGTTCTTAACCCGAGGTACTATTTCTGGGTTAGCAGAGTCTGTAACCTGAAGTGTCTGTAACCTGAAGAGTCTGTAACCCGAGGTACCACTATACTTGTACACCTGATCTTCAGTGGTGGAGCCAAATCTTTGTTTCCATCAATCCATCATAGCAAGGAAAAGAAAAGAATCCTACAAAATCAGAATGGGCTGGGCTGGGCTGGACCAATTTTGGAACAGAAATGGAAAGGAACAATTCAAGCAACTACTTTCAGGAAAAACATGTAAATATTTGATACCATATGACATTCTTTAATCCTAACTCAGCACATTCACCTTACTCAGAATGCAGTTCTTTGAATTTTGTTTCCTTTTCTATGATGGAAACAGAATTCCATCTTTTAATAAAGGGATCCAATGGATTCTGGCCTTGAAGGGGATTAATGAAAAGCCTATATGGTTAGGACAACGATTCCCTATCAACACCACACCTATCTTTAAAAGGTCTTGCATAGATTGAGTCGTTTTCCTAGTATTGGCACAACTGATGAATCTTCAAGGCCTTAATGATTCCAAAAGTGCTTACCCTCAGAATACTTAAATAACTATTCTATAGCTATAAGAATATGGGTCAGCACAATGAATAAAACATCCTTTGGCTCAGATAATGTTGCTGACTTTTCAGGGATTGATGATGAACAAGTGCAGAAGAAAACCACTTGTCTTAGATTTAAATGGGAATTGGAGCATAGTTCACTTGAAAGTTGAACTATGGCTGGGATTTTCATGTCCACCACCCTGCAGCTTTGGAAAGTACAAATGGCTAAGCTGATCCCAGAGCATAAAGAACATAAGACAAGCCTGTTGGATCAGGCCAATGGCCCATCTAATGCAGCATCGTGCTCTCAAAATGGCCGACAAGATACCTGTGTGGGAAGCCAAGCAAACTATACAAGTACTGTATTCCAACTGTGGGGCTAAAAGCAGTGGGTGGTTGTTGTTTCTTTGGAGGGGATATACGAATTAGGTAGGTCCACAATACAAAGAAACCAAATTAAATTTCCCCCACCCCTGCTCTTGCTCATACTTTTCTGCCCCACATCACTTTTTAAGCTGCATTTCACTTTTCTTCCAGACGCTGAGTTGCACTAGAAGAAAAATGGCTTTAAAAGAATGGACTGGAGGAGGAAAGTTGCTCACATTACATTTTAAATTGCACCACCCTGCAGCTTTACAGAATCCCATCTAGCTTGGCCTTCATTGTTTATAAGAAAAGGCACTCCACATGTCGAATGAATAAGTAGGCTAGAAAAGATCTGAGAAATAGCCAAATTTTGGCTTGGAAAAGGAATTTCAGGTGGTCTTTCTGCCTGCCTGACATAAAAAGCCCTGCTGGTGTAGCACATTCATAAACACACACAATTCCCTTCATTAGTACTGTGTATAGAACTGCACATGCTGCATGGGAATACCGAGAGAAATCTCAGTCTAATCTGAGTAATACCAAACAGCAGCTGCAGAGCCAGCATATGTCATGAGCTGATATTTTATAGTAGATGTTGCCTCCTTCCGCACTTCCCTGAGAACTTGTGGTAAGTGAAGGATGTGAGCTATATATTTTCCTTCAGGAAAGGAACAGAATAAAGAGCAGCAATAAATGAGCGGACTTGGATGGCGCGAATTTATATTTGGTCATTCTGCTATATATAGGATGGAGCTGTCAATCTCTATACATCAAGCAACTCCATCTCCAGCTGAGGTCCAGAAGCCATATCCCAAAGGGATGGAACTGTAGTTGAGTGTACTATACATTTTCTGCCTCTGAAGTTTTCAGAACTGTCCAATATGGCGCCACAAGACTCAGAAAAGCTGCTGCTGTGGCGCTAATTGATACACAAAGACTCTTTTTGCTGTCCATCTAGCGTAGGATTGTTTACTATGATTGGCAGTGGTTCTCCAAGACCTCAGAAGGAGCTTTTGCCAGTCCTGCTACCTGACATCCTTTTTACTGCAAATAGCGAGGACTCAGCTGTGTTCTTGTTGTTGTTTAAACAGTCTCTCTCCCCCTGGGAACAATGGCAGAGAAATAGAGACCTCCCTCTCTGTGTCCTAAGAGAGGGAAATCCAATACTTCCTTTGACCCCTGGGGCACCATCTCAGGGACCATAGGATTGCAAGACCTATATATACATATGACTCCTAAATAACTCCCCAAAATAACATTTTGGGACACACTGGATCTTTAGATTGATTCTTTAAAGAAAAATAGCCCTCCCCTACCCCTCACTTTTGCAGGTACATTTAAATTCCCAGAGAGGGCATAGCCTGGACCATATTTTGAAATCACCCAGTGATTTTGTCCTTGAAAAGCAGCTTAAATGTTGAATGCTCATAGGCATTCTTCGAAGTTAAGATGAATGTCTTCAGGCTGAAGCTATACGAACTGTTTCTGAAATCTGGCTCAGAGATTTTGAACAGCAGTTGCAAAGTGGGAATTATACATACTAAATAAATGTAAAAGCAAACAAACAGGCCTAGATCTCAAGTAGCATAGCTGGGTGCAGAAGCAGCCCCTAACTGCATTTATGATTGTCACAAGGAGCACAACCGCATCCAGAGGAGGCTAAGCAACTACTTCCTGATTAAAACTCCCCCTACCATTAGTATATGTGGATTGGGTTTTAGTTTATTGGTCCCCATCCAGCTCATTACTGACTCTAGACATCTGGTCAGAGATTCCACAGTCTCACTAGGGTTTGAGGAAAATGAGAAATATAGCGCAGTGGATTCCAAAGCCTCACAGTACTTCTCTCAGTGGCAGATATTAAACAACATGGGGGGACAAGCTGGAATACTGCAGCACTCCACAGAAGAACTCCCATGAGATGAAGCAGCAAGCTGAGAAGTATTCAGATCCATCAGGTCATGCGAATGAAACTTGCTCCAAGAGTGCAGGAATCTCCCTGCTTCAGAAATTCTGGCCACCTCACCTTAAAAACCGTATTGCAGAGTTGGAAGAGGTTCAGAAAAGAGCAACCAAAATTATGAAGGGGTTGGAGCAACCCCCCCCCCTTTGAGGAAAGGTTGCAGCATTTGGGGCTTTCCCCCCCAAAGCTGAGCAGTTGTGGGGAGGGCAAGAGAAAGAGAGATATAATTATGCAGAGCATGGAGAAAGTGGACAGTGAGAAGCTTTTCTCCCTCTTTATTAGAACTCAACCTCAGATATGCAGATGACACAACCTTGATGGCAGAAAGTAAGGAGGAATTAAAGAACCTTTTATTGAGGGTGAAAGAGGAGAGCGCAAAATATGGTCTGAAGCTCAACATCAAAAAAACGAAGATCATGGCCACTGGTCCCATCACCTCCTGGCAAACAGAAGGGGAAGAAAAGGAGGCAGTGAGAGATTTTCCTTTCTTGGGCTCCATGATCACTGCAGATGGTGACAGCAGCAACGAAATTAAAAGACACCTGCTTCGTGGGAGAAAAGCAATGACAAACCTAGACAGCATCTTAAAATGTAAAGACATCACCTTGCAGACGAAAATCTGTATAGTTAAAGCTATGGTTTTCCCAGTAGTGATGTATGGAAGTGAGAGCTGGACCATAAAGAAGACTGATCGCCGAAGAATTGATGCTTTTGAATTATGGTGCTGGAGGAGACTCTTGAGAGTCCCATGGACTGCAAGAAGATCAAACCTATCCATTCTTAAGGAAATCAGCCCTGAGTGCTCACAGGAAGGACAGATCCTGAAGCTGAGGCTCCAATACTTTGGCCACCTCATGAGAAGAGAAGACTCCCTGGAAAAGACCCTGATGTTGGGAAAGATGGAGGGCACAAGGAGAAGGGGACGACAGAAGATGAGATGGTTGGATAGTGTTCTCGAAGCTACCAGCATGAGTTTGACCAAACTGCGGGAGGCAGTGGAAGACAGAAGTGCCTGGCGTGCTCTGGTCCATGGGGTCACGAAGTGTCGGACACAACTAAACGACTAAACAACAACAACAACATTAGAACTCATGGGCATCAAATGAAGCTGAATGGAGGAAGATTCAGGACTGACCGAGGAACCTACTTCCTTACGCAGCACATAGTTAAACTCTGGAGTTGGCTTCCACAAAACAGAATGATGGCTGCCAACTAGGATGGGATTAAAATAGGATTATATAGATTCATGGCTATCAACGGCTACTAGCCACAATGGTAATATTCCACCTCCAGTGTCAGAGGCAGTATCCGGACCATCAGTTGCTGGGGAGCACAAGTGAGGCAAGTGCCACTGTGCTAATATCCTGCCCTCACTTTAAAGAGTCTTGCTGCAGTTGTCAGCAAGGTCTGGCACCTCTCAGGTGGGTGCCATTGCCATTGTAAGAGAACAAGCACTTCTTTTTCTAGAAAAATAGCACTGCTAGGGATAATTATAAAAAAGCAAATTATGATACCTTTAGCTCTCCTTTAGGATACCATAACTGACTAGAAAACACCCAGAAAGGTCTTAACCTTTTTCCTGGAACCAGGCGCGGTGGGATGATAAGAAGGCAGACAATGATTTTTTTTTTTTTTTTGTATGCCCCAGCAATTTGATATACAGTGGTACCTCAGGTAAAGTACTTAATTCATTTTGGAGGTCTGTTCTTAACTTGAATCTGTTCTTAACCTGAAGCACTACTTTAGCTAATGAGGCCTCCCGCTGCCACCACACGATTTCTGTTCTCATCCTGAAGCAAAGTTCTTAACCTGAGGTACTATTTCTGGGTTAGCAGAGTCTGTAACCTGAAACGTATGTAACCTGAAGCGTATGTAACCCGTGGTACCACTGTAATATTATGCTCGCAAGGGACTTGGTCCCCATGAACATAATCCTGCCCCCCCCCCAGGGTTATAACTCTTTTAGCAGCCAGCTGTTAAGAAATGTAAAAAGGGCTGAGGAAGGAGAGGCTTGAGTTTCTTTATATCATTTGGCTAGCAGATTTCGGAATTCAAAATAATTATATTTTTGTCAAAACTGAATTAGGGACCTTGCTTTTCTGAATAAACATCTACCTTCTGCCTACACAGCATATATGTATGTTTTTTGGGGGGTGGGGGTCTAAAATACTAACACTTGTAGGCTTCATGCCAAACTTTAGTCCAGATCATATTATGAGAAAATCCCACCTCTTGGCATTCCATAATCTGAGTAATTCAAATTCAGACTGAAGAGGAGGTATCAGCATCAAGACAAGAGACATGCATTTTAAAAAGTTTTACCATTCAAGCATTATGGGCTGCTTTGGAGTGGACAGGACGGCACATTATTAATCCAAATTGCCTCTCCTCCAAATAATGCAAGTGGGGGGCTTTAGTTATTAAGTGGATTTTTGCAATGTTTATGGATGTTGTTGTTGTTTTTCTTTTTTTAAAAAATCCTCACTGGGAAGCAACCAAGAATACAAGTACTGATTGTTTTATAATAGAATCCAAATGAAATGATTTGCCATGTGGGGCCTGATAATTAACTAAATAAGATTCCCTGAAATAAGCAAATCTAACTTGTTTTTATAGCTACATTAAAATGTGAATCTTAAGCAAAACAAGAGCATAAATCTTGCCAGAAGCTGCTGTAGTAAAAATCAAACTGGTTTCGTAGAAGTCAGAGTGCTTTATTGAAGGCTATAAAGCTTCCTCACATGCCAGCGGGGAAAAAAATTATGATCATAAAATCAGCTCCAGTTTAATGACTTGGTAAATGAACAGAACATTTTTGTGTGGAGTCATGCAGGCTCCCAACAGTTCATCACAACATCCCCTTCTCCTCACTGTTGGATAGCGCTGTGCTTAATTTTTTTCTTTTTTTTAAAAAAAAGACTTTTAATTTCTAAAACGACTGTCTCACCTTAGTGAAAAGTTATCATATATGTATTTACACTGTGTATTTATGCTTGAAGGATTGCCTCCATATATACTCACTTGACCACTTCAATGAGTGCATAGCTAAACTGCGGCATTGCTCTCACAGGAGGCTGTGATGGCTACCAACTTGAATAGCTTTAAAAGAGGAATAGATAAATTCATGCAATACAAGGCTATGAGTGGCTCCTAGCTCTATGTGGAATGCTCACTCTCCCCAGGGAGGCTTGCCTGATGCCATCATTATCAATCTTTAGGTGCCAGGCAAAAACTTTCATCTGTAACCAGGCCTTGGGCCTTTAAATTATTTGTGGCCTTTTTGAAGTGGGTGGGATGTTTTCTTTTTCCTCTCAGTTTTAATGTATCTGTGGAGTTTTTTGTTCTGTCCATTTGGTTGTAAGGCCCTTTGGGTTGCCTTGGGGAAGATAAAGTGACTAACAAATTAATTAATGGTGATGATGATGATGATGATGGCCATGGTGGCTGTGTTCTACCTCCACTGTCAGAGACATTTGTTAGTTTGCATTTCTTGGTACAGAAAGTATTGATCTGATGTATAGTGACCTTTCCTATTCTACTTAATTCAAGAAGGTTCTGGAAGCTTCTCTCTGTGAAAGAAGCAAGCAGAAGGTTCATGATGTTTGGGTTATACCAGGGGTCAGCAAACTTTTTCAGCAGGGGGCGGTCCACTGGCCCTCAGACCTTGTGGGGGGCCGGACTATTTGGGGGGGAGGGAGGGAAATGAACGAATTCCTATACCCCACAAATAACCCAGAGATGCATTTTAAATAAAAGCACACATTCTACTCATGTAAAAACACGTCCACGGGCCGGATTTAGAAGGTGATTGGGTTGGCTCTGGCCCCTGGGCTTTAGATTGCCTACCCATGGGTTATACCTTCAGAGAAGCTGAGCACAGCTGGTTTAAACTGGTTCTGTTATCTCTTCTTCAAGGTCATGCTGGCTATAATAAGAGGCCAGAAGGAGCCTGGGTTCCACACTTTTCTTTTTCTATCTCCATTCTTTCTGGTGTGCTGTTCTGCACATAGTATGCTTAGTGTTCAGGTTTAGTCTTATTATAAGTTATTGTAATTTTAAATTAATTCTGCTGCTGCTGGATTTCTTATGGACAGTGCCAATCCTGAACGTACTGGATTTGTGACCATTATGCTCAGTTGCCTTCAGTAGCAGTAAAGCTCTGCTGGTTGAAATACAATTGCCTCTGGTCTGTTTTTTTGGGGGGAATTCCTGCAACGTGTTTAAGTTGTTACTCTGCTAACTATACATTGTAATCTACTCTGGATCAATATTGAGTAGAATTCCATGACAACATTATGCCTCTGAATACCAGTGGCTGGGACTCGCAGCTGGCCAGAGTGCTCTTGGGCTCATGTCCAGCTTGAAGACTTCCTACAGGCATTTGACGGACCACTGTGAGAACAGGATGCTGGACTAGATGGGCCATGATCCAGCAGGCTCATCTTATGTTCTTAAGAGTGCCAGCACCTCATTTGTACCAAGGAAAAGCACTGAGAATGATTAAAGTCTTAAGATATCCAGGTGCAGATCCATAATTTACTGACAAACATTCTTGCCACCGACTTTAAAAGGTATAAACCAAAGTCAAAACCACGGTGGCATTAGGGATAGTCCTCAGTGAGGAAGTAAACCTGTTTTGGACTACGCCACTTCATCAGACTGCAGGTGAGGGTCTCATGTGTCCGCCTGCTCCTCCACACAGAAAAAACTCCCTGCTTATTTTATTTTTAAAATCTAGGTCTCAAGGAGAAGGCAGCCCAGAACACTTCTCCCTGACATTTAGTTTTTAATGTGGATTTGTGTGTATGTTTGCTTTTGATTTCTCAGTTTGAACTTTTTAAAGTCAACGGCATGGATGTTTGCAAGTGAATGATGCAGAGTCAACTTATGGATAGCATAAATTTTCAACCATCCTATTACTGTATTCAGGCCCTAGATACGTGTGGCAAGGGTCATTAAGCTGAATAGGGAAGATAAAATATATCAACCTCCTATATAAAATATATCAGCCACTTTGTGCCTCCCCCTCTTCACACTAACTGAAAGGCCACATCTTTATGTAAAAAGCTACCATTAAAGCGCGAGAGTTAGAAAGGGGCTGTTCTCATGTAATTGGCTCACAAATTATAGACTTTCGCTGAACATTTTAACGTAAAGTTAAAGTATCTTGGATAAAAATGGTAAAGATTACTGTTCTAAAACAGCCAGATCTGCCACTGGAAATGACAGAGTTGACTCCTTGGTTCAAATGTTAACCGCTATTATATAGCCATGTCGTGAAGACAATCCAGGGTGAGGGCAGGAAGAAACTGACCTTTCTCTGAATGTGTAAATATTTCTGCTTCTGTACCCAGTTTTCCTTTAAAAATTACCTCAAAGAGCGGAGGGGAGTTATTAATTTATTTATTTAGTATATAATATAATATAATATAATATAATATAATATAATATAATAATTAATATACATCTTTAACAAGTATGAGAGACAAGATGGAAACCTGGCAGTCCAGTGGGTTAAATTATGGCTGGGTCCTAAAGTAGCTCTTGCTGGGCACATTTGGGATGGCAGAAGGGGTGAATATTCAGGTGAGAGGATCTTTCAGGTGTGAGGGGTCTTTTAGATGCAGTAGCCTGGTGATATTTCCTCTTTTCTTTTCCTTTAAAATGTTACTAAGTATGCACCTGGGAACAGTACTACATGATGATGAAAGCAGTGCTCCATTCTTGGCTCCATTTTCAAAGTCAGTGCAGTCAGTGCAGCCAAGACCACCTGGTCAACTTGTTGAAATAATAAGTACCCTCCACCTGAAAGTGCAATTTTTTGCTCTTTGGAAAGTCGCAGAAATCAACTTCCCGCCTTTTTTCCCAGGAGAGAAAGAAGGTGATAAAGAAGGTTCATGTACAGCTCTAGCATAGATGGCAGCAGGAGGCTAACCCTAGCAAAAAAAGAAGGGGGGGGGGATCCTCCAAGCGTATGCTCTATTTGTTCAGGAGTAACTTTGCATTCCAGGGCTATCATCTGACGTCTACATTTTCTTGGCTTTTCATTTTCTTGAAGATCACTGCAAATACTGATTTACTCAACACAGAGAGAAAACGACCTCGAGAAAGATAATCAAATAAACATTGCAATTGGAAGTTTGTGTCTCTGTGGGCTTCACACTCAGATGAACAACTCATTTTTTGGTCTGTGCTAGCATATCCCCATATTGAAAGCCAGGGAGCCATGAACACATAGCTAGCCAGCCTAAGTGAAAACTTTAGACAGAGTGCTCTGTGCAATGGCTGAGTCTATTTTTAAACTTACAAAGTCAACAATATTTCTGTATCTGAAATGGTATTTGTTTCAATCACATTCTGTAATGGAACAATCCAGACATGCTAAGCATAAAAGTGACATTATTCATTAGAAGAAATGGGTTGAGTTTCAGTACTCCCTGCCAAAGGAGCAAACACAGACAATGGGCAGGTCTTGCTTAAATAAGGAGCTTAGGGCGCTGAAATTGGATTCTCCTGCTTTATCTTAACAAAAAACCATGTGAGGTACAGCAGGGTGGGAAATAGTAACTAGCCCATGAGCTTCATGGATAAGAAAAAATTTCACCCTCACTCTCCCAAGTCCAAGCCAGATATCATACCCACCATACACACTGCCTCCTATTTACATTGAACTCAGTTTCTGAGGTGAATGTCTGAGTGAGCTATGTTTCAAATTCGGGTGTGTTCTCTTTGTAAAAAAATACAGCTGCTTTATTAAGCATCAGTCTAAAGCCTCCCCCCCCCTCCACAAAAACTATTGGGTTTTTTTGGAAATACAATTAGAAATCTGAGAAAATGTCATAGGCATCACAAACTATCTATTTCTCAGCGAGAAAACTGGATGGTGCTCAGAGAAACGTACACTCCCCGAAACAGAAAACAAAACAACCTCAGAGGCAAAACACTCCCCCTCCAAAGACATATTCTCAATCATACAAAACAAAATAGGTGACACCCACGCCCTGCAACGAAACAAAATAGGCAAAACACATCCACTGAATCAAACAAACAAACAAGGGGAAATAATCCCTCCCTGCATAGGGAAAAAAGGAGGGGGGACAAATGAAAAAGCAGGCGTCCCCTTCCCCTTGAAAAATCAATCAAAGTTTACACACCCAGGTCATGCCTCCATCCCCAAACATACCAGGCATGTCAGAGTATGCAAAGGGCATCCCAAACATCCAGCAGCTCTACCCTCTTCCACTCCAATGAAGAGTGTCTTTGGGTCCACATGAGGACCAGAAAGGCAATCTAGATAAAGGAACGGAAGAGGGCAGGGTAGCTAGAGGCTTGCATGTTTCTTTTCAGCCATCACAACTGCATCCCAAGATAAATAAACCCAACCCCATGTGAAAAAATAAAAAATAGAAATCTGGATTTGTACAGGTGCCTTTGCAGCTGCTGGGGGAGTGTCTGTGGATGCCATCTTGGAGACCCCACACTCAAGGCTCAAGGGGTTATGTGTGGATTCAAGTGATGGAGAGTGAAGCTGATAAAATGTTTGCACACTTCTTTGCATTTCTCAAGGAAATTCTAATTTTGGTCACATTTAAGTTGAAATTGGCATATCTATGGTGAGAAGATACAAAACAGCAGTTCAGTCTATAAATTCATTTCCCTCCTATAGCTTAGAAAAACAGCTGTTTGGGAAAGCTGAGCTCATAATTGATGGGAACGTCCTTTACTTGGTTTCAGTTGGCTTTAAAACGCAAAGAAAAATATCCTTTTTGCAATTTTTGCAAAGAAGATAAGTGAGAAGGCTTGGCGCTAACTATATATTGCTGCTTCGGTAATATATAGTTTGTGTTTGCTCAGATGAGGCACCAACTGGAGATCAGTTTTAAAATTTATAATTTATTTATTTTCCAATAAAAGCAAACAAATTGCCTTTACATTAGCAAAGGGCTTACAGCATGCAAAAGGCATTTCCAATTGTATCATCTATATTTAATTCTTCCCTTTCAGCATTCGGGAAGCTGAAACCATCTTTGACCAGCTGGAAATCCTACACCATAAACATTTCTCCCAACACAAAGAGAAGTCTAAAACACTTCTTGGCACCAAGCTCTGATTGATTACCTAGCATGATTAATTCATTAACCACATTCAAAATCTATATTTTAATCAAATTCTAATTAGAGCTGGTCTCTAGTTATCACAGCTAATGGAGTATTCCAGCTCCCAGTGTGTGTGGTGTGGTGCTGTGCTGTGCATAAGCCCAGATTGTCATCAGTGGAAAGTGAGACGTGTCAGCACCAGGGACAGCTCTGCCATTGGACAGAGGGAAGCTGCTGCCTCAGACAGCAAATGCTAGCGAGAGAAAGATGCTGGGGAATACTGCTATATATGGCCACTGCTAAACTCCCTAGGGCAGGAGTAATGAACATGGTGCCCACAAGATGTTGTCGGAATATAATTTCCATCAGCCCCAGTGTAACATAGCAGTGTAGATGATCAAGCTGAGAGACCTGGGAGGCGAAAGAGTGTATGGCAACAGTCATCTTTTGGGGTGAATGTTGCCATACAGGTTTTTGCAACAGTCATTAAGGAAATGAGTTCATTTTATGAATGTGAGCCTCCAGGACTCTGTATCTGGACCTCAGGACTTTCTCCAGGCCATGTCCCTCTCCCAGTTGCACCCTCCTTGATGTCAGGAGCCAGAGTTACTGGTCAGCAATAAAACACTCAGTGTCAGTGAAGGTAACTCTTTATTCAAAGAAACCAAAACAGCGCAAACCTAGTGGTCACAACAACTTTTCACAGTAGGTCTTGTCCCAATGAGGCAGTTGCGAGGACTGAAGGTCCCTGCCTTCCCACCACTCTCTAAGGCTCCTCCCATGGTTCCCTTCCCTCTCATTGCCCTGCCCTCTTCATTCCTCTCTGTGTTCTGGGAGACCAGGAGGGAGGGGAGCTGGTTACAGCAGGAGGGGGAGACTCCCAGAATTTTCAGCGTCCTTCCTCATCTCTGTCTCCAGGATCCCCTCCTCCTGCCTCTGAGGGTGAACTGCCCTCTGCCCCAGCCTTTTCCTGCTCACTAAATCCTGTCACCTCTTCTGCTGCTGACCCCTTCTCCCCCCAGTCTTCTCCCTCTTTTCTCTCTGAACACTCACTGTTGTCCCACCACAAATTCTCTGGCTCTGAGCCTTCTTCTCCTGGAGGTTCCCTTGGGGGCTCCCCAGCTGGTGCCTCTCCCCACTCTTCTGCATTCAGCCGGTCCATGACTCTGAGTCTTTTTACCTGGCTGGAGGACTCTGCTACTGCCACTTCTTGCTTGCCCTGGACAGGGAGGTGTGTGTACAGCACAGTAGACTGCCTACAAAGGTCAAATTTATGTTTGTCCCTCCACCCACTTTTGCCTCTGGCCCTACTCACTATAAGCATGTGGCCCCCAGAAAGCAGCCCAGCAAGGAATGCTGCCCTCAGACTGAAAAAGATTTCCCATCTGTGAACCAGATGGATCTTTGGTCTGATCTAGCAAGGCTCTGCTTCTGTTCTTGAGCTTTTCTTGTGACTCTGAAAAAATCTCCCAGGCTGTTTGGATGATGGAGAACAGCCCTGCCATGCATTACACAACCCCACTTGCTTTATATTTATCATCTCAACAAATGTGGTAAAGGAATCTGGTGCAATTGGTTTGATGAAGGATCACACAGCAAGGGGGAAATTAATCAGAATAACAGGGCCGTTTCAGAAATGTGTGAGAAACAGCAGATTTGTTACTTGGGGAAAAACATACTCTCCTTCAAACAATGTTTTATTTAGAAAATTTGCAAATTAAGCCAGAGAAACAACATTAACAATTAATGGGACACATTAAAAGCAAATTCGTTTGATAGTGGGCTGCAGTTTCCCCAGCGGCAACTGCCGAGTTGGAAAAATTAGGCAAAAATGAAGCTGATATTTCATGGCCAATAAAGCAGCTCCTACATTGCCATTATCAAAGGGCCTGGGTGATTCTTGAACTAATCTACAACTGTCTTCCTCACTTTAGGTTTCCTAAACTATCCAGGAGAACTCATTGCCCTCGGCTGCCCTACCCAAAATACACATCTAAAAACTTTTGTCGATTCTAAGGAGCACTTATCCAACACCTTAAACTACTGGGGGAAATGCAAATGAAGCAGATCCTTTTCGAGATGCCTTTTCTCTGTAGAACAAGACATGCCTATCTTTCTTGAGATAAGGACCTGGCCTTCACATAGAGCTCAAAAGGAATAGGAATGAGGTGCAAGAGTGCTGAGGTGGCACACTGGACTGCACCACTTGAAAATGCAAGTTTGGAAGTTTTGAATGTTCCACATAAAGTAGAAAGCTATCACACTGGGTAGAAAGATTTTAGTTCACACTGCTTCCTACTCTGCTAGGTGTGGGTGTGGGTGGGTGTGCGTGCATGTGGGTGTGTACATGCTTTGCTTTGCAAGGTCTGGGGTGCATATTTTAAGGTTGTTTCTTCACCTGCACTTTTTAATCTTAAGTCACAGTCCTATGTTGTTGTTGTTTAGTCGTTTAGTCGTGTCCGACTCTTCGTGACCCCATGGACCAGAGAACGCCAGGCACTCCTGTCCTCCACTGCCCCCCGCAGCTTGGTCAGACTCATGCTGGTAACCTCGAAAACACTATCCAACCATCTCGTCCTCTGTCGCCCCCTTCTCCTTGTGCCCTCCATCTTTCCCAACATCAGGGTCTTCTCCAGGGAGTCTTCTCTTCTCATGAGGTGGCCAAAGTACTGGAGCCTCAGCTTCACAATCTGTCCTTCCAGTGTATTTTTCATCTCTGTTGGAAGCCGCCCAGAGTGGCTGGGGAAACCCAGCCAGATGGGTGGGGTACAAATAATAAATTATTATTATTATTACAGTGAGCACTCAGGGCTGATTTCCTTCAGAATGGAGAGGTTTGATCTTCTTGCAGCCCATGGGACTCTCAAGAGTCTCCTCCAGCACCATAATTCAAAAAAACAGTCCTATAGAGGGTATAAAAAGGGCCCTTGGGTTTTGAAGGTCTCCCTATCTGTGGGTGGAGCAGGAGGTCAAACCATGAAGCTTCCTCATTGTGGCTGTGGAAACCTTCATGCTTCAGTGGTGGTGCCAAAAGGCTTGTTTACAAAGCCATTGTACTTTACTGTACACTTGCAAAACATGTTCATTAAACTTCAACACAGGGCTCAGGACTTGGCAGCTCTACCATCACCTATTTTCCCTCCCATAGGATTGCCTAGGGATATATTCCAGCCATATGCACCAACTCCTAGGGGCCCAGGTCACTCCCCCCCCCAATAAAATATTTGAGCCCTCTCCCCCCCCCCAAAGTTGATGGGCATTTCTCTCTTCCTTTCTTTTCTATCTTTGGACTTTGTTTCCCCAACAAGTCTTGTAAAAGAACTTGTAAAAGGGTTGCTGGATAGCAAGAGAGCTGGGATTGGGCAAAAACCTCCAACACCGTTTCTTATGGCCCTTGTGATTAGAGCAGAGAGAGAGAGAGAAAGAGTGAGAGAGTGCAAACTGTTTGCTCTGTGGGGCAGGTTCACACAGCTCTGTTAGGGACGAGAGAGGACATGTCTCCCATTGCTTTTCATTTTAAAAAAATTAACAAGGACTCCTCTCAATTAAATCCCTGCCAGACCCACAATTTCAACCACATAAGAGCTAGGGGAGGAGGGAAGAGGAGAGGGACATTTTCCAGAGTTTCACCATTCCCTTTCAAGTTTCTTTTCTGCCATCCCTTCTTCCTCCCCACTCCCTGGCCTTCTCCCACATCGCTGTCCTTGTCTGTCTCCCCTCTATATTTTCTTCAAGTTGGCACCTCTGATTCTGGCCATCCCACTCTACTCTCATTCCTTCTTCATTCTGCTGCTTTTGAAGAACAGGCAAAGAAAGCATTGGAACTGACACAATTGTGCTTGCTGGCACTTGTCCTCACCCCAACTTGAGTTAAAAATGGAAGAGGTTCATGGCACTTTGCTTTTCCCCAGTAGAAGGTATCCTGCCAACTAGATCAAGCATGACAAACTGCAAAAGACTACTACAGTCCTAAGATTACGATGACACTAAAAAAAATATACTCAGGGTTCTCCTTGTAATGTAAAGTCAAAATACCACTCTTTGATCCAAGAAAAGAGGGCAGTGGCCCTCTAGAGCATAGGACTATGTGAGTCAACTGGAAAGTCGGGAGCACAAGAGAAATGGTAGTAGAATGTTAGGTACTTTGGAGAACAACAAAAAACAGGAAATGCTCAAACAAAGCTCTGTCAAGATAAATGGACTTCAGCTAGAACAGCAAAAATAGCCTGGAGCCAAGGGAATGGTGCTGCATCTCACAGAACGCTAGGCAAGGGTGTTCTATACAGTTTGCCCATTTTATTGAATCCTTGGCTCCAAAAAATGATATAGAAATAGTTCAAGAAAGCTGAACACAAAACTATGCCTTTATGTGAGTTTTGTAGTGGTGGTGAGAGTTACAAACCTGATACAGTCCATGACTAAAAGGAATAATCCAGTGCATTCAGTGAAATATCAGGGTTTCAAGGAGATTATACCAAATCTAAATTATTAAAGGTAGATCTAGCAAAAACTATAGCCAGGCAGCTGAAGGAAATATATGGATTTCTGTATGATGATAAAATACTTCAGAGTTAGTATTTTTCTAAACTTCTGTCAGTAATATGGCATTAATTTTTATCCTGCTGCTTCAGAGCTTTAAAGTACCTAACATGTTATATTGGGGAGTAAAATTTAATTTGACCCAGTCTGACTAAATAGAAATAATAATCATGAACTGGAGACCAATACTTGATTTTCTAGTTCAAGTGCTGCCAGTATACCAAAAAAAAAAAAAACCCAACAACAAAAACTTGGGAGGAGTTGGAGATATTAATTTTTAATGGAACAATAAATCCCCCCAAAAATGTATACAAGGACCATGAAAGGCAAATTTCCAGCATGTTATTAAATGCTAGCAGCTCAGTTGAGGTCACTATCAGCCTGGTACCATTATGGTGATGATAGAAAACCACTGGCTGAGTTTTGATCAAGATCCTCAATATAAACTAATTATAGGGTTGCCATATTTTGAAGAGCAAAAAAGAGGACACATTTGCCGACTTCTACTTTTAACTATGGATTGCTATGACAACTCTACCCATGAAAAAGAGGACAGGTCCTCGAAAAAGAGGACATCTGGCAGTTTTCAAACTGTGTTCTAGGGAACTCTGAAATCCTTTTGAAACCTTCATCTTCATTGGGAAGATGAATAATAATAGGCAAATTTAGCTAAATACAAAAAACAAAAGAACAGCTTTCCCAGAAGTGCTGACATTGGCTTGCAAGGTGCAGCCACAGTAGAGTTTATTCTGCATATTGCTCTGTGGTGCCACGGGAACCCTTATCTGCAATGGGATCCCAGGGCAAGTAGGAGCAACTCTTCCCTGAATCACATGAACATAAATCCACATATTAGCCTGCTTGGACCCTGAGATCAATGGCAGAGGCGGAATCTTTCTCATTGACCCATGGGTGGGTATGGCTGTGGTGACATTGGGCCAGACATTATTTCTTGCCCTAACCTACCTCACTGGCTTGCTGCAAGGATAAAAGGTGGGAGAGAATCATGTAGGCTGCCTTGAACCCTTTGGAGTAAAGGTGGAATATCAATGTAATAAAAATATAAATATATTGTGCATAGAAATCCTCCCACTGCACTTTCCCCCAATTGCATTGGCTCTAAAAAGTGTCTCCACAATTGTAGATGTCACAGTGCGAATGCATCCACAAAGCACAGGGACAGTGTGGAAGCAATTTGCATGTGTGAATCTACACCAAATGTATATGATCGAAATCTCTGAAACGCAGCAGGGGCTGCTGGGGCAGGCCTCTTAATCTTTTGCCGTCAGCTCTAATGAGCACAGTTGGGCAGGGTAATTAGAGCTTGATACTCTAATAATCAGAATTTAGAGATTCCTAAGATTCCAGCAAGCTGCAGGGCACAGAGCTTTGATTTGGGCTGCTGTATAATCCAGCTCCATGCAAAGTACTCTGGAGGATTTTGAACTAGAAACAGTAAGATGTTTTCCCCCTCTGCTGCCTGGCTAATACCTCTTATTTTCTATTGAACTGGAAGGGGAAACGATGTGTGACAACCTTTGTAAGGCAAGCAAAATTAACTTCTACATCAAAACACACAAACTCCAATAACTTTTTAAATAAAAGCTAGTTTTAAGATGAATAAAACTAAGGTGCAATTAGAAGCTTGCACATGCAAGGTTTAGAGATTCTGTTTTTTTAAAATGAATGAGTTGAATGAAGTTATTTACCAAAACATTTCTGTCATTGCTGAAAGCCTCTTTTGCCTTTTAGGATACTTTTGGGGGACAGCTTTGTAAGACGACGAAGTATTTCCCTTATTGTCCTAGGTAGACATAATTTGCCATCACATATTTAAAAGTCACATACAAAAAAGTTCGTTGTGTGATTTCCCAGTTGATTTACCTCACCTATGTTACCAGTCTATGAAATGCTGCCCTAAGTTTCATTTGCACTAAGTGCTGCTAATATATATCAAAATCTGAGTGGCTATTTTATATCATAACATCTTTACAATCACTTTCTGATTCCTGACTGGTTAGGATCGCTCTGTAAAGGGATGGATAGATCCCCAACAAGGGAGGGGGGAAACCCCCCCCCACACACACACACCAAACCAGTAGCAGATTTAGGGTCGGGGGATGTCATGAAAAATAAGTCATGTCAGACTAACCTGATCTCGTTTTTTGACAGAATTACAAGCCAGGTAGATAAAGGGAACGCAGTGGATGTAGCCTACCTTGATTTCAGCAAGGCATTTGACAAGGTGCCTCATGATATTCTTGTAAAGAAGCTGGTAAAATGCGGACTTGACTATGCTACCACTCAGTGGATTTGTAACTGGCTGCCTGACCGAACCCAAAGGGTGCTCATCAATGGTTCCTCTTCATCCTGGAGAAGAGTGACTAGTGGGGTGCCACAGGGTTCTGTCTTGGGCCCAGTCTTATTCAACATCTTTATCAACGACTTGGATGATGGACTCAAGGGCATCCTGATCAAATTTGCAGATGACACCAAACTGGGAGGGGTGGCTAACACCCCAGAGGACAGGATCACACTTCAATACGACCTTGACAGATTAGAGAACTAGGCCAAAACAAACAAGATGAATTTTAACAGGGAGAAATGTAAAGTATTGCACTTGGGCAAAAAAAATGAGAGGCACAAATACAAGATGGGGGACACCTGGCTTGAGAGCAGTACATGTGAAAAGGATCTAGGAGTCTTGGTTGACCACAAACTTGACATGAGCCAACAGTGTGATGTGGCAGCTAAAAAAGCCAATGCAATTCTGGGCTGCATCAATAGGAGTATTGCATCTAGATCAAGGGAAGTAATAGTGCCACTGTATTCTGCTCTGGTCAGACCTCACCTGGAGTACTGTGTCCAGTTCTGGGCACCACAGTTCAAGAGGACACGGACAAACTGGAACGTGTCCAGAGGAGGGCAACCAAAATGGTCAAAGGCCTGGAAACGATGCCCTATGAAGAACGGCTAAGGGAGCTGGGCATGTTTAGCCTGGAGAAGAGGAGGTTAAGGTGGGATATGATAGCCATGTTCAAATATATAAAAGGATGTCACATAGAGGAGGGAGAAAGGTTGTTTTCTGCTGCTCCAGAGAAGCGGACATGGAGCAATGGTTCCAAACTACAAGAAAAAAGATTCCACCTAAACATTAGGAAGAACTTCCTGACGGTAAGAGCTGTTCAACAGTGGAATTTGCTGCCAAGGAGTGTGGTGGAGTCTCCTTCTTTGGAGGTCTTTAAGCAGAGGCTTGACAACCATATGTCAGGAGTGCTCTGATGGTGTTTCCTGCTTGGCAGGGGATTGGACTCGATGGCCCTTGTGGTCTCTTCCAACTCTATGATTCTATGATTCTATGTCAATTGACAGGACTGATTAAGGTGGACAGTCACATATTTAACGGGATTTGGAAAACATTTCTGCACATTCACACACAAACTACTTTCACTCTGAAAACTGAAAGAAAAATGGGTACATAGATGGTTCAGCCCTGAATTTTAATTTAGAAAATTAGTGCACTGCAGATGAATCAGAGTTCAACACCTAATTCCATTTGAGAGGAAATTAAATATCAACCGCTTTTGCTATTTTAAACCTTCCTGTGATGGTGAGTGATATAGGAACAGGATATCACAGATATACAGTACCTTACAAACAGTAAGGCCACACTGTTCTTGCAATAAATTACAAGGGCCTCTAAGAAAAAGTGAAAGCCGTATGTTAAACCACCATAATTGATTGATTTATTAAGTATGGGAATTCCTTGCAAATGACCGCATTGCCTGGAGACAGACAGGCAGGTCATGTATCCATAGTAGTGACCAGAGGAGAAATGACTGCTGAGACAGTCATAGTAGTAGCAAAACGAGAGCCAGTGTGGTGTAGTGGTTAAGAGCGGTAGATTTGTAATCTGGGGAACCAGGTTCGCGTCTCCACTCCTCCACATGCAGCTGCTGGGTGACCTTGGGCCAGTCACACTTCTGTGAAGTCTCTCAGCCCCACACACCTCACAGAGTGCTTGTTGTGGGGGAGGAAGGGAAAGGAGAATGTTAGCTGTTAGGAAGTGAAAGGCGGGATATCAAATCCAAACTCTTCTTCTTCTTCTCCATCTGCCCTAGCTGCAATAAAAAATCTATGTCTCATATTGGTCTCTACAGCCACAGCAAGTGCTGTAACTCTCCAATTGTTAGACTTTACCCCCCAATGGTACACACTTCCATTGTCTACTGAGACAGATGGATGCCAACAAGGGTGTCTGAACAGACAAAGGGGAAAATAATATCATCCCTGATCTTACACTGCAGGATCTCCCCACTCTGCAAATGCCTACTGTTTCCGGAACTTCTGGTAAATGAGGCATACCATTTCCTGTCGAAACTTCAACCACATGCCACTATCACACACAGATTTAGAGAACTGCTACACAAGGCAAACAGACTGTTATCAGTTCGGTTTGCATTTCCCAGGCCTAAAGTGGCAAGGAGAGGTGGATGAATCTGTCAGTTTCTGTCGCCAGATTCTGATTCCATGTGGAGGAAGATTTGGTATGACAGTGGGTTGGATCTTCGCTGAACTTGTTCAAAGAGAAACAAAAAGATTCAAGAGGAAGCTCTGCTGGAAACTCAAGTGTCAAACTCTAAGCTCCCCCCACCCCTTCCCAATTTCAAAGCTAGATGACAGGTTCGTGCAACACTTTCTTTACAACAACCTCCTCAAATCAAGTAGATAATGTTTGTGATTATGGAATATGGCTCAACAGGTCACTAGGTGCTTCCTGCAGATAACAACAGTCTGAAGTCCTTGAAATTACTTAAGACCGTGCATTGCCAAAAATGTGTAGGCAGTCAGCCATTGTGTCTGTGGGGTTGGTAGTTCAACAGAAGCAAGCCATGAGCACTTGCGCCTTTTTACACAGCTTGTGTTTCATCCATAGTGAGGCTGTTGAAAAGGACTTAAGGGGCTCCCTTTCATTGTTCACAGTGCTATTCTGGGGGTATCAAGAAAAATGAATACAGCTACATAACTGTGCTCTTGTTCCCTGAGTATTGATAATAAAAAGTTGCTAAGCTGTTGAATACTTCTTCAAAACAAATAAGAATATTTTGTAGAGGAGTAGTGACTTGAGGGGGAAAGGAGTTCTCAAATCACACTACTCATCAGGAAGAGACTAAGGAGAAAACAAACAAAAAAATCCTACAAGTCTTGAATGTATTCCTTCTCATTAAGGGTGATGTGTGGTCATAAGTTAGCACAGAAGGCTATAGGGGAATTAGAGGTAAAAACTGGATTCAGAATTCAAGCTATAAGATGGCAGAGCAGAGTTGCAACCCGAGGTGCATCTGATGTTATGGGGCTTAGTCCTGCAATCACTGAGAAGACGCCTAGCTGGAGTGGGTGCAGGAGAAAAGACAGGAACCTGCAAGGCAGGAAGTCAAAGCTAGCAGCTCTTGTGGTGAAGGAAAAATGCCTTTGCCTGCCAATGGCAACAGCTACCCCAGCAGCAACCTTGGAAGCCACTTGGAGAAGGCTTGGTAGGAGGAGCCTCGAGATGTGTTCACTATTTAAAACACATTATGCACCCCCTTTTTTGCAAAAATGTGCCAGTGCTCTTCCTGTCCTTTCCCTGCTTTTTTCTATCTCATAAAAACATTAGCCATCTGCAAAAACACACCAGAGGGCTGTTTCTTCTGCTTGCCGAGCAGATCTGCTATTGCTTCTGCCAAGCCACTCTTGGATCCTTCCTCCAAACTAGTAGTTTTGCTGCTCCTACAGAGCACAGTGGACACGGGTGGTGCTGTGGTCTAAACCACTGAGCCTCTTGGGCTTGCCGATAGGAAGGTCGGCAGTTCGAATCCAAGTGACAGTGGCGAGCTCCCATTGCTCCGTCTCAGCTTCTGCCAACCTAGCAGTTCGAAAGCACACCAGTGCTAGTAGATAAATAGGTACTACTACGGGAGGAAGGTAAATGGCATTTCCATGTGCTCTGGCTTCTGTTACTGTGTTTAGTTGCACCAGAAGCAGTTTAGTCATGCTGGCCACATGACCTGGAAAGCTGTCTGTGGACAAAAGCCGGTACCCTTGGCCTGAAAAGTGAGATGAGCGCCACACCCCATAGTCGCTTTTGACTAGACTTAACTGTCCAGGGGTCATTTACCTTTTGCCTTTTACAGAGCACCAATACCCATTCACTCAGCTGCTTTGCTTCCCCCTGCTTCCACACAAAGCCCTCTGCAGGGTTTGTGAGGGCACAGGAGAGAGCCAAAGGAAATAAGTGAATGGATCCATGAGATTTGCTGCTTGGCAAAACACCGTACTGGCCAAAATGCTAGTTTGGAGGGTAAGACCAAGAACTCAGCTACATTGGCACAGAAAAAGCACTTTAGATGTGTTGTTTATGCATTCTAACACTGTGGCACCAGATGGCACTGTGGAGTTCCATTTTTGTTAACCCGATTTCTCATACAAAGTTTGAAACCCGTTTAACTGAAACACTTCTTTGATGTGTCTACATCCAGCCCAAGAGAGAAGCATCCATGGAGTTGCTTGGGCACCAGAAGAAATCATGTAGCTGCTTTTTTTTTTTTTTTTTTTTTTTTTTTTTTTGCAGGAAGTACATGGTGCCACTTGGGGCAATGAGGAATAGTGTAGGGCTTAAGAGAAAAACCAGGAAGGTAACAGCAGCAACCAAGCAGCTAGGGGGCTGTACAGAAAGCACTCGGGGGTCACAGTTAGGGGTTCACCAATTTCAACCATTCTTTGTTGTCTAATTGTGCTGATTTTGGTTGATTAAAACAGGTAACTCTTGTGATGATGACCTGCTCGTAAGTGGATGATTCCCCATCACATTCCCTTTGCGAAACATGCTAGTGAATCACAGCCCTGCAGCCAACAGCAGCACTGAATCCTCCTGTTTTGGGAGGTGCATCGTCCGCTTTCCTCACTGCTGAGAGGTGCTGCAGAAGCACCAGTGGGCAAGGCTGGTGGCTGCACTGTGTCCCACCTGAAAGACCTCAAGGGGCAGCTGGGCACCAGTGGGCACACAGAGCACTAGGATCAGTTGAAGGTGGAAGAGGTCCCAAAACCCACCCAGCCAGCCAGACTTGATGCCATCTGTGGGCTCTACTGCAAGGAAAAGGGGCATCTTGGTGCTTACATTAAAGGCAAGATTGGCAAGGAGGAGCAATCCTGATGGGCTCTGCTTCCCCAACACCTTCCCTACTGCCTGCTTCTCCTTCATCCCATCCAACATCCCACCCCATGACAACCCCAGATCACGCTGGGTGGTCCAACCCAAAGCAGGCTGATCTGGGTCTCCAGTCGACTTGGTTGAAGCCCAACACTGTCCAAATCAGCTTGAAACAGTTCAGTCTTTGGCTCCTTGCAGATTCCTGATGCAAGGGTGGCTAAAGCCTTCCTTCTACCATTTGGAATGTTGCACCCTTATTTTCTCCCATCTGTAAAATTGTCAGAGATAAATGTGGCTTAAATATAAATTATTATTCTACTTTTTTGCCTTTGTGATATGCAGGATACTCAGCTGAGTGTTTCTGATGCTCTTAAATTGTGAGGATGTGACTTCAGTGCACACACGACAAACAGGGATGCTTCACTAACTGACATTTCCAGAAATGAGGGAAGCCATGACCATATTGTTGGAGCCTGAATAGAAGAATTCTGAGATGCCTTTTGCGAGCATTGCCTGCTTTATACGACTAAAGAATCACAAAGCGGGTTTCTAACAGATTGGGATCTGGCTTTCTATGGTCTGAAGAGCTGGTTCCTTCATGTAACAAAAGCCTCCCCCAAATTTCTTCACAATCCGATTAGTCAGAAAAGCATCTCCTTCACAGCAGGGCTGAGTCTGCATGAGGAGATTTCTCTCTAGTTAATTAAAGATCAGCTCAATGTGTGTGTGTTTTTAAGATGATGAAAGGTGACTTCTTCATGCTGAATTGATAAGAACCCAATAGGAGGCAGCTATAGAAAGGTGAGGAGTAGGGTAGTGGGCGGCATGTCATCTGGCTGTGCAGGGAAGTAACCTTTATTAGCTAATCAGAGAAATTCTGACTTCACCTTCTTTCACATTATGTCAGAACATCTGACAGTCTTTATAGTCTCAGATCTAATACTGTTTTAAGATGAAAGCTACCTGGAGTGATCAGAGAGCCCGTGAATCAGTCAGACAGTTTCCCTTTCCTGCTGTGCACCATTTCTTCCTTCTTGGTGCAAGCAGCACATTTGCCATACCTAACCCTAAACCTTTTCCTGAAGGAAGACAACAATTGGCCCTAAGAACCTATAATTAAAAGGGACGCGGGTGGCACTGTGGGTTAAACCACAGAGCCTAGGGCTTGCCGATCAGAAGGTCAGTGGTTCTAATCTCCATGACGGGGTGAGCTCCCGTTGCTCAGTCCCAGCTCCTGCCAACCTAGCAATTTGAAAGCACGTCAAAGTGCAAGTAGATAAATAGGTACCGCTCCGGCGGGAAGGTAAACGGCGTTTCTGTGCGCTGCTCTGGTTCGCCAGAAGCAGCTTTGTCATGCTGGCCACATGACCCGGAAGCTGTATGCCAGCTCCCTCGGCCAATAAAGCGAGATGAGCGCCACAACCCCAGAGTCATCCGTGACTGGCAGGGGTCCCTTTACCTTTACCTATAATTAGGTAGGCACTGGGTCACTCAATCAGGTTTGGAGCTTCCGAATGTTTAGCTTAGCTCACATATTTTTCACCTTTTGGTAAGGATGGAAGAGAAACGTGTTCATTTTGTATTTTAATGTCAACCTATCCATTTCACAATTCCGGAACTAATAAGCAAACCAAAGCACAGCAACCCTTTGAAATTTGCCTGGAATCTTGCACCGCTTGGAGATTAGGGCTGCGTTCAACAATATATTAATGGAAATAATGGAAAATCTGCATGAAATTTGGGGGAACTGCTTGCATAAAATGCTTATATTAGTCAGAATATGTACCAAAATGACTATTTTAGGAAAACATGCATGGAAATGTATACAGATTTATGTGTGGATTTTTAAAAGAAAAATTAACCAATTGATCTGGCAATGGCATAAATAAAACATAAGGTAGGAAAAATGAGAAATGGCAAGAAACAAAAATGGAAAGATTCATCCATTCATACCTGTGAGACATACATGTTTGATAACAAGTGGAAACTGCAAAATGTGAATATTAAAACCTAAACCATATATTTGCCCAGATCTACATACATATCGAATCCAGAAAAGGAAATTGCACACAGAAGCAGGCTTTTATAGGAGGCCCTCTGCTTTGCACATTTCAGTCCCAAAGTTGGATCAGGAAGATGATGAGTGAAGATGGGATTTTCATCCAGAAGTGAATCTGTACCTTTGATACATGTTTTATTTCTATCCCATGTTTCTTTAAACAATTCAAGATGGCAAACAACACACTAAAGTTAAAGCAATATATCCAAAATTGTCAATTTAAAATTACCCTAAAACTAAATAAAAGGCAAAACTGATTTGAACAGCAGCACTGGAGTCTAGTTTAAAAGGCAATGCCTAGAAGCACCTGCTTAGAGATTGGATTTGGCTAAGCACCAGGAGGGGAGCCATGAAAGGGTCAGACACAATTCCTTTGACTCAGCATTCCATCATCTTGGTACCACAATAGATACAGCCCTGTCTCTTCTGCCTACTCATCACATTTCAGCAGGACCTCGGTGGGCAATTCCATGTAGGTAAAGGCTGTTCTTTATGTCATCTAGAGATTTAAATGTCAAAATCAGCATACTGAATTGCACACAGAATGAAATTGTTAGCCACCGCAGGTTGACATTGTATGTTCTGATCTACCTGCTCCAGCTAACATCCTTGGCAGCCACTTTCTGGTCTAATTAAATTTCCACCTGTTTTCAAAGGCAACCCCACATAGATTGCATTATGGTAGTGTAGCCTGGCAGTGACTAGAGCATGAATTAAGCAACAGCAGCTTGAGGAAAGCGCACAGCTGGAGCACCAGCCAAAGCTAGTAAAAGGTAAAATAGTCACTGCTGCTACAGCTTGACTCTCCAGGAATATCTGAAAGCTAGAAATCCGATTTTTAGCTGGAGAGCAATCCCACCACAACAGGCTGTACTCCTAAGAGACTTAAGGAGTTCAGTCTTTGCAAATTCAAATATGAACTGACCTGATCTACACCTCTACAACTGATGTGTGGAATAGAATGAGACTTTGGAGTCGCTGTGGATAGCTCAACGAAGATGTCAACCCTGTGTGCGGCAGTTTACATCTGAGAATAACATGGCTCCAGGCAGCTGCTTTTACATCTTCTCTTATCAGTATTTACATTGTACACCTTTATGTCACTTCCCAAATGCATGGGTTAAGCTCTTCCATTTTTATTTTATTACCTCTGGTGTAGTTTTAAAGCACAGATATAGAACACATTATTGCTTATAATTTATAATTTGCAATTATTAATGAGAAGGAAGGGTTTTTAGTAAGACCTGCTGGCTCATAAAGATAATTCTCCATGTTGGCCAGACCTTTCTTCCCTAGCAAGGGGAGGACGCCACCCCGACACACAACCTTGCTGCCCCCCTCCACCAAAGCCTTGCTTACCGAGATCACATGGCAGCGGCTTCTGGCTGGGTCTTGTGAGATCTTACTGGAAGTCATCATCACCGCTTGTCCTCACTTCTCCCGTGTCACTGCCTCATGGGATTCCACCACTCGAGGTGGTGCCTCATGGGTGGGTCAGTCCTAAGCACTTGGCATCACAAAGCGCAGAAAGACATCGGATCCTGGAGCGAAAAAGGAGAAGCCCTCATGCCTTCTACCTGTCAGGCTTCAGGGAATCGGCTTCCTCCCCCCTGTAGCAGTAGATAAGCAGAACAAAGGAAAAGGAGTCTTCTTACCAGTTAGAAACTTTAATGATCACAATGAGAGAACAAAGAACCCATCTCCTAGGAATGGCGGTGCTCCCAATTAAGAATTCCAGCCCCTTACATCCCTAGTCACCCACGTCACTCCTACGTTTTGTAACCTGAGCTTGTACCCTCCGTGCTTTCTGTTTCTCAGCTCTTCTTGATCTTGGGGAGAGCGGATGGATGCTTTCCAGAGACAGTAAAGCTGTTAACCCTCTCTCTCTCTCTCCCAGTGTTTCTTCTCCTAGCTGTTCCCCATCCAGTATTTCCCAGCTTCTGCCATCTGAACTATGTCCCTCTGCACAGGGGCGGAACTTCGTGCTCCAGCCCCCGGGGGGTGGAGAGCAGGCAGGGGCGTGGCTGGCGTGCGTTATGGGGGTGTGGTCACGTCCAGGGGCGTGGCATACTACCTGCGTGGGGGGGGGGCAGCCCCGATGGCACCCCACCAGGATTGCGCTGTTGGGGGCGGTACAAACCACTGTTCCAAATCTATACAGTCCTCCTGCTCCTGGGAAGATTCAGGATCCTGATCAGAAGCAGGGGGAAGGGGAGGCACCCACCATTCCACCTCAGTGCAGCTACCCTCAGCACAGTCCCTGACACTACCGTAGCTAGCAGGTGCCAGCAGGGACTCACATGTAGTGAAAGTGCCTGCTTAGGCCTCAGGTTAGGATTTCTCTGTCACTGTTTCTGCCTTAAAGACCACATAATCATTTCAATCACCTTGATATATTCTGTATAGAGGAAAAGCAGATCTGCCTCAAAATCAAGCAGTGACTATGTTCTTCCAGAGTTTGTCAAAACTTCTGATCTGGTAAAATATTTCCCATGAGCCCTCCTTTCTAGGTATGCTACGGAAAGCTACCTGTATCATGTTTGCAATACCCATGCAGAAGGTTGACCATCTGTATATGGAACACCCATTATAGTAGAGAAAGATGGGAAATCTAGGGCAGTGAGAAGAGATCAAAATCCAGGAGAGGCTAAAATGAATATGATGTGATGAACAATCATGGGGGGGGGGGATATTGAAATCAACAACCATAGAAGAAAATATTGTCACCAAGGGAAATCCTAAATTACATTTTGCACAGTGTTCTTGAAACATCTTGAGCTTTGGCCAGTGTTCTTCCATCCAAACCTGAGCCTCCTCAGATTGCTCATCAACCAAATTGTCCTATTAAAATGTTACCCTGAAGTTAGATGAGCTATTTCCTCACTGTTTCAATGAGAGGCTTGTTGTCTTTCTCATGCGATCTACTTGGCCCATGCCTTGGAGAGCCTGCCAGATCATAACAGATATTTGTCACGGCTCTGCTTATTGTCATTAGAGGAGAAGAAATACTGGCTGTGACTCGCTAAGACCATTGAGACTGTTTCTTCAGGGACAATGTGTCATTTCTTCTTGAGTGGCTTCAACTTCTTTGCTTCATTAACCTTGCCCAGAAGGGCCTTGCAAAGGGCTATTATATGCAGGAAGAAGTTGCATCTTTAACTCTGCTTGGCATTAGTCTTGCCTCCTACTCACCATTCTGCCTGAACTACTAATCATCTTATGGTTTGTTAGAAAGATAGCTTTGACTGGAGTTTATGTGCATCATTTAATAGTGCACATTTCTTAGCTACAATATTATATTTACTGCTGATTTTATGGGTCTGCACTCGGAAGCGTTGCCCACCGTTCTGGGGAAGATCCTCTTCCTTCCTCTGTCCCAAAGCTCCTAAGCCTTCTCCACTGAATGATTTAGGCTAACATAGCCTGCTCATGCACACAATCCCGCATTACAATGTTTTAAGGGGAATAAAATGGTATTTAGAGGCTTTCATTTCAATTACTGGTCTTTGTGATGTTAAAATGAATTACAGTACCTCACATTGTTAGAAGTATTATAGTTCATGCCATTACCCTTTATGGATTTTTATACAGATTGTGCACGGATACATTATCTATGCTTGGCTCACCCCTCCCAAACCACTGTCTTAACCAACCCTATCCAGACCTTTCTAAAGTGAGGTCCATCTCTGAGGGCCTTCTGGCTGTTCCCTCACTGCAAGAAGTGAATCTACAGGGAACCAGGCAGAGGGCCTTCTCGGTAGTGGCGCCTGCCCTGTAGAAAGCCCTACCATCAGATGTCAAGGAAATAAACAACTATCTGACTTTTAGAGAACATCTGAAGGCAGCCCTGTCTAGGGAAGTTTTAATGTTTGATGTTGTTGCTTTTTTATTATTGTTATTGGTGTTCTGTTGGGAACCGCCCAGGCTAGGGAAACCCAGCCAGGTGGGTGGGGTATAAATAATAATAAATTATTAAATTATTATATCAAATGCAATCAATTACATATGGCTCTCATCAGTGTGCAAGAATGCAACAATACCATGTAGTGAGTTGCAGTTTATGAACCAGTGTTTGTAAGTCAGGCTTATCATAGAATCATAGAATCAAATAAGTCAGACTTATCAAAAGCCCTAGTCCAGTGTCCATCTTCCCTGATCAGGAGCACATCTGTCTTGTTTGGATTGAACTTCAGTTCACTGGCATTCCACAGTTCCTTTTTCATTCAAGCGCCAACATTAGGATACCACCAAGTCTGCTGGATTGAATTCAATGCTGAAACAATCAAAGGGATGTAATCTGGGGAAATAAATCATCTTTGGCTGCCTGTACTTTGTTCTTCCTCTACCTGACCACTTTTGACCTGTTTCTTGTCTGCCTCTTCTGAAGTACCGACTGTTGGTTATTGTTTGAGACAACAGATATGCTGGGATTGATGGACCATTGCTTTGACCCACAACAGCACATCTGATGTTCTCAAGGTTATATTTTCCCCTGCACAACTTCTAAGAATGCTGCCCAGGAAAATCAGATATCACCACTGAAATTAAACAGACAGGAAACTGCCAATAAAAGACTGCAGAAAGTTTTCTACATTGATACTCATGCTTAATTTGCCAAATTTGGGTCAAGCAAAAGATGAGAGGATAGGATGAGATGATAGGATGCCATATCAATGCTCAGAGTGCTTCCTTTTGACTTATCTAATTATACCAATACATTTTGTTGCAAATCCATGAAATAGATTAATTAAATAGGAGTGTTTATCTTACAATTGACACAGCTATGTTTTGTAGCGAGAGGCCTTTAAATCAGATGTCATGGCTAAAATTAAACTAGCAGAACATTGGGTGATATCCAGTTAAATAAAAGTAGATAATAAAAGAAATGAATAAAAAACAGCTTTTAAATACGAAGTAAGAATTAGAATTTTTAAAAATACAATGTATCAAAATTATATATAGGAACAGATCTTTGACATTATAAGGGTAAATAGCACAATATATTTAATGATAATGCTAAATCTTGGGCAGAGCAATCCAATGGCACCTCTAACACCTGCCTGATGCCATCATATGTCTGGGTTGTGGCCACGATGTGGACAGGCATGTCACTGAAAATGATGTGATTGATATGCTAAGAACTGGAGACTGCGATTCTATTCTTATTCTGAATCCTCATTAGTGGATTCAATTAAAGTCAATGGAATTGCACTGCTGTACAAAAGCATAGTTTTGAATTTTCAGACCTGCAGGGCTCTTTCTTCTGTATCTCTAGAAGACATCCTTCTCTTGCAGAGTGATATGCTCAGTAAAAATGGCACTCAGACTGGTTGATTGAAAGTTTTAAGTTCCATGACACTTTTTCATGATTCCCCACCCCTGGAAAAAAAAATAGCAGAAGAATGCATTATTCCCTCTCACACACTAAAACACACGTTCTATACAAAGAAAACTTAAATGTCATGTACTTTTAAAAAAACCAAAAACCTTGCAATTTTTTAGTTACATCTGAAGTGAACAGCACTACAAATTCAAATCGAGCAGATGGCTGTTGGAACAGGACGTCGTTCTTTAATGAAACAATATTCAGCAAAGCACAATGCATTTCAAGCTGAAATAGCTCTTCATGGGAAGAGTACTGGTTTGATTGAAAATCTCTTCTTAAATGCCAGAAGAGGAGCTCTACAGACTCCCCACCCGCTGCCGCCCTACACGCAATGATCTCAATAATTTTAAAAGGGCAACCCAAGCATTTTGGTGCTTGAGTGATACAGTGTGGAGATGAGAGTGCTCAGTCTCCCTGAAGAAGTTTTCTTTAAAAAAGTGATGAACACCAGCAAGAGTGAAGCACATACCACTTAGCAATTTCATGAACATTTTCCTTTCTTTTCTTCTTAAAAAAGGGACTTCTTTGAAAGCTGTACATTTCATTTGACCAGCATCCTAATACACATCTTCTTTTCTTTTCTTTTTCCCTTTTTGTAATTTAGGAAATAGCAATGTTTCAGCAGCACTTTTAGCACAGCTACCTTTCACTACCTGGGGATATGTTCCTGTGTAATGGGTGCTAGATGAGAACGAGCACAAATATATCACCAAGTGAAGAGGGCAGGGGGTGTTGCCAGCTGGAATGATCCATGCATCATAAAGCTACTGTGGAGATCCATGCATAGTACAGTTATGTGGGAAACAGTATGATATTAAAAGGATGCTTCCTTGGAAAGCAGTAGAAATTATGAGGAAGCAGTCAGATCATTTATGCCCCATACCAACAGAAATGTAATAATAAGCAAGGTTAATGTTTATTTTCCCTCTAACTGCTGGTAGACTTTAGCCATGAGATATCCAACAACACAGCAGTCAAATAATTGAGCGGGAGTTGAAATGAAAAGCAATTAAGTTGCCTAGAAACATCTTCTTGATATTGGGAACTTGCTATCCTTTTACTAGACATGGAAAATCAAGGATTCTGAAGCTATATCTTAACTTTCAGTTTTATTTTGTTTGTTTGAGCTATGTATATTTTTGCCCTGGGACCTTCAGGTGAAGGGTACATTACTGTATAAATAAATGAATAAATGGAACATGAGTCCTTGTTGTTGCTCTCAATTCACAAAGTAGCAGCTCCATACAGTGACCATGAGCGTTTCTCACCCCAAAGTCCAGGGATGGCCCTTTATATTAACTGCACCACAACCTCTGCCTTCCCTTGTCCACTGGCCATGCTGGCTGGAGTTGATGGAGGCCAATAACATTAAGGAGTCCCACAGGATCCCCACCCTAGCCACGGTCTTTTGAATAGCTTGGATAGCTTCTGTGGCTGAACCAATTCACAACAGGAATATGTGGCACTGGTTTGGAGACTCTCCATTTGACTGGTGACAATCCAAATCTCAGATAGTTCTCAGTATTCCATCTGCCACCACTGCAGTGTGATAACGCTTTCAGCGTCTTCCATGGTGAATATAAAGTAAACCTCACAGTTCTGCTGTGGAATGAGTTCTGTCATCCCTGATCATCCCTGGTCATTGGCCATGCCATGTGGCACTGAGGGAACTGAAGTCCAAGAACATCTGGAGGGCTGCATGTTTCTTATATGTGCTCTAGATATTGATGGGAATTAATATCTCACTCTTACTTGTGGTGAAACCTGAACCTGACATTGTGTTCCTGTTAATACTGGAATTTAGGGACTTGGGCAATGGGAGCAAATGTCAAGTGATAACCGTATGGGGCTTCTGTGCCAGCTTCTAGTTATTTTCTTGTTCTTCCTCCCCATAGCTCCTCTAGTATTTTCACAAACTCCTGGTCTTATATCTCCGTCTACAGTTCCTGGTGCTGACCAATTAAGTTCAAAACCCTTGACAATCCGAATGCTGCTTTAAAAGCAACCCTATATGTACAATAAGCCTTTCCATTTTTAAGTTGTTAGAAAAATTATATGAACATGAAGAAATGTAGAAGACCAGGTACCACAAACTGTACTGCATTGTCAACGGAGGCATCCTTATGGTTATAAATGCTGTAACCATCCTCAATGAAAAATGGTCACTTGGCATTCTGGAGTATGCATAAAGGCAATGAGCTATTGCTCCATAGTCAGATAAAATGAATTAGCCACAAAACTAATATGCTCCAAAAGGGTGGGGGAAGTGGAAGTGCTATAGATAAGAGAATTCTTGCTTGTTTTAGTGGCAACTTTCCATTGCAGAAATTTAGAATAGGCATGAGGAGCAGATAAAAGGGGGATCACATTGATCATTTAAATGTCGGATACATTTTCTGACTGTAAAGATTGCAGGCCTCAAGTGGCAAACCAAAAAAAAAAAAAAAAAGGCTATAGTTTTAGGCTGTCAAATCCCCTTCTTGTCTAAAAGATGTTCGGCGAATATGCTTTGAAATTTGCTGCAGGTAAAAGTGTCAGCAAATCCCACAAGAAATCTATTTTCCTAGATAAGGAGCTGAATGTGCTTCAAAGATTATTAATGAGGAAAGTAAAGGGAGTCTTTTCCAATGACTTTAGGGGGCAGGTGGAGGAGATTGCAGCAAGAGCAGCAAGAAGAAGTTCACTAT
This sequence comes from Podarcis cretensis, assembly GCF_951804945.1. Lineage (NCBI taxonomy): Eukaryota > Metazoa > Chordata > Lepidosauria > Squamata > Lacertidae > Podarcis > Podarcis cretensis. Next base: position 50,660,261 of record NC_137170.1, on the reverse strand, counting down.
CCTACACGTTTGTGCTACAGTTGTCATCACATGACCAGGTACCAGAGTGGGGAGCAAGTAGACCTCTACACCTTCTATCTCTTACACTGAGGCAATAACAGCTACCAGGGAAATGGGTCAGAGGGAAAAGGGAATTTGGGAGATTGAAGATGAGTGGGACTGAGGGCCTATCTGGATGGGAGGGAGGAGGGTGAAAGGGTGAAATACAAACCAGAGAAGAACTAAGGGGTATATCTCACCTAAGACATATTAGCTCCAGAAATGTCTCTATCAAGAATAGAAAAATGAAGTGTTCATGAATTAAACAACAACCACCCTCACATAACCACTATCGTAAAAAATATGGCCTGATTTTTACACCATATATAAGGCATTAGAGCCCATTATCTGATAGCAATAACTTCCCACACCGAAAAACACCGTAATACACCAAGACTACTCTACTTATTTAATGTTACTCAGACTTTTGTTCACCTTTTATGTTTACTGTAGACAGATTACATTATAATGGTTTCAGACAGCACAGGCTCCACAATAGATCACTAAAGGTATTTGGAAGAAACTGAGAAACTCTTTGTGATTTATACCTGTAGGCTTGCCATATGTCAGGAAAATTCCTGACATGTCCTGGTTTTTGGATGTAAAAATGGTGTCAGGGGGGATTTTTGTCCAAGATAAATGGCGTTTTTGTGCACTAAGGCACTTGTCACAGTCCTCCGTGTGCCAGTAGTGGTTTAGTCATGCTGGCCACATGACCCAGAAAACTGTCTGTGGACAAACACTGGCTCCCTTGGCCTGAAAGCGAGATGAGCACCACAACCCCATAGTCACCTTTGACTGGACTTAATTGTCCAGGGGTCCTTTACCTTTACCTTTTTGAAATATGGCAACCCTAATACCTGCCTAATGTACAATTGTTTATCAGCCAATTGACTCTCAGGCACAGCACTGCACATGTTTCTCCTGTTGAGGGTGCATATACAACAGACGCTCCCACAGGGTTCTCTAATTTCAAACTAGCAAAGTGTTCCCATGTAGAATGTACTTACTTTCTCTCTTAGAATATAATGGCACTCATTCACTTCTGTGGAAGGAAGTAGCTTCAAATGGAAACACACAGGAGATGAAGCAATATTTCAGTCTGCCCTCTGCCCAGTTTAGTGGCACCCTAATGTCAGGGGGAGGTATATTTTCTCCTCACCTCCACTGTGTCCCTAACTGCAACCACTTACTTTGTTCCCACAGAAGTGAACAGCTGCCATTAATGTCTAACAGAGAAAATAAATACAGCTCATCATAGTGACAGGAACTTTACTAGTAATCACTTAAGCCCTCTGGCTATTCTTTCCTGTTACAAACGGATGCTTCTTTCTGTCAGGAAAATTTCAAAACATTTTAAAATAAAAACATAATGGCATAAATCTGAGTTACTATAAATATGAGGTTGTCGAAAATGTATGTGAATACTAGAGTCATCACAGTTGTAAAAATAGCAATCCTGAATATAAAAACCTCCTTCAATATTCTTCAGCTGCCAAGACTCAACTTTGTTCCTGAATTTATATTTGAAGCAATTTTCTCCTATTCTGTACATTTCCCTTTGAAGTCCTTACTGATCAGGTATCTTTGTTAGTAACACTGATTAACTTTAAGGTGCCATAAGATGATTTGTTGTTTTTACTGATTATCTCTGCCACAGGATTTCTAGAATACTATGGCCTTTCCTTGAATTACCGTCAATGTTAAAGCCTTCTCTGAAGTACCAGTTGTCATTTCAGTATCAAATTATTCTTGAGCAAGGATGGGAAACCTGTGACACTCCAACTACCATCGGCTCCAGCTACGATGGCCAACGATAAAGGATAATGGGAGTCATAGTCCAACAAAATCTGCAAACCAGAGGTTTGCCACCCCTGTTCTAGAGTTATCCTTTTACCTACATGGTATCCTGGTTAAGACAACTCAAGGTTAGGGATGTAGTCCTCCCATCCCAGATGCTATCCTATGGACCATTTATTGTTCTTGGTCCATGACTGTTCGCAATCCGCAAAGCTGCATCTTTACTGTCCTGCTGAGTTATAGTGGCTAACATTACTGCTGGCTTCTAACTCAACAAGAGTTTGATGGTAGGTATCCAACACAACTTCCAGTACTGTTGATGTTATTTCCATATGTTTCCTAACTGTTTCCACTCACAAATCAGTGAATCAGCTAATTGCCCATGAATTAGCCACCTGCTCACAGGGTTATTGTCTGTCTGGGATATAAGTGATGAAAGGACAAAAATAAGATGGTGAGCTTCAACATAGACATGGTGGTGGTTGTGATGCTTGCTGCGTTGAGCTGAACAGAATTATTTTTTGTTACGGTGAAACTGAATACACTAACCTACCTTGTAGTTTCATGGAGATGGGAGAAATGGGACACATGGAAAGTTTACTCCAACTCCAGCTTGATTATTACCAGCAATAGTGCCCTGGAGCAATGTTTTGTTCTGCTTTTATGAATTAGCTTAAGATATTGTTCAATGTTTGGGTTGACAACCATGCACCACATTCCTCTGACCTGACTCTTAGTGAGTAAACAGGTTTCCCTTGCATCTGACTATGACATGCACACTAGTCCTCAGGTGTCCAGTGGCCACCACACATCATTCACAGCAACCATCGCAAAGTCATACATTGAGCTCCATGGTTGAATGTGCATTTATGTTGATATATCAAAAGACATAGTCTGGTTGTTGTTCCAAAGCATACCTTGATTTGAATTTGGTTAAATCACAGAATTTACATTATACAGAAAAAAAATAGCCTCTAAGATTTTTTTAAAAAAACTACAGAATCTTATTGTGTTGCGAACAGTAATGTAATGTTTGGTGAGGACCAGTAGAAAACAAAAACAATTTAGGCTGCAGTCCTATGTAGACGTACTTCAGAATGATTCCAGTTGAACACAATAGGATTACTTTTGAGTAAGCATGTACAGGGTTCTACTGTTGGCTAATCTGGAAGGATAGGCATATCTTTGACTACAGATCCAGAATTATAAGAGCATGCGCTTATCTTCTGTTTTATTTTAATTATGGGTATTGATTTTTTAATATTTGTGTAATCGGTTTTCATACTTGAAAACTGTTTAGAAGCCTATTTTGGCATTAAGCACTATATAATAATCATAATTATAATAAATTTGTTGTTGTTAGAACCTCAAGAAATCAATAATGCAGCTGGATGCAGTCCACCAGCACAGATGTACATTTTGTTAAGTGTTGTGATTCATATTCTCTCAATCTGTGATTGTAAGTTGTTTTAAACTGTTTTTAAAATTGTGTTTTAGGGACGTGGGTGGCGCTGTGGGTTAAACCACAGAGCCTAGGACTTGCCGATCAGAAGGTCGGCAGTTCGATTCCCTGTGATGGGATGAGCTCCCATTGCTCGGTCTGTGCTCCTGCCAACCTAGCAGTTCGAAAGCACGTCAAAGTGCAAATAGATAAATAGGTACCGCTTCGGCGGGAAGGTAAACGGCATTTCCGTGCGCTGCTCTGGTTTGCTAGAAGCGGCTTAGTCATGCTGGCCACATGACCTGGAAGCTGTACGCCAGCTCCCTTAGCCAATAAAGCGAGATGAGCGCCGCAACCCCAGAGTCAGTCATGACTGGACCTAATGGTCAGGAGTCCCTTTACCTTTACCTAAAATTGTGTTTAAAATGTTGGAACCTACCCTGGGTGGTTGGCAAGTAAATACTACTACTACTACTGATGATGATGATGATGATGATGATGATAATTTTTGATACTGTGATGCCAAAGCCTTCTCACCTCATTCATCATGCTTCCGGCATCAGACTTCTTTTTTTTATTATTATTTCTTTTTATTAAGCTCTTTTTCAAAGGAAAAGAAAAAACAGACAAACGAGAAATAACATAAAAAAAACCAAAACCAACAACATCAACAGAACATATCAAAAAAAGAAAAAAAAACACACACATATCAATTTACAACATAACATTAATTGACTTCCCTCCATCACGGTTTGAGCTTTATTCCCACATTATCTTCCTGCGGTATCTTTTTACCACCTTTATCTATACATCTCAGGCTTTATGTTACACCTACTGTAATTTTAATATTTCCTAAGTTTGTTTCTATGTATGTAATAAATTTTCTCCAATCATTAATAAATTTTACATTTTTCTGATGCCTGATCTTCTGTGTCATCCTTGCTAGCTCTATATACTCAAATAACTTAGATTGCCATTCTCTGATAGTTGGAATATTAGAGGTTTTCCAGTTTTGCGCTAGCAGTATCCTGGCAGCTACCGTTGCGTATTGGAACATAATTTGGTCTTCTCGCCTGATCTCCTCCCCGACCATTCCTAAAAGAAAGGCTTCAGGTTTTTTAGGGAAAGTATATTTCAAAAAATTTTTTAGTTCATCATAGACAAGTCCCCAAAACCTTTTCACTTCTTCACACGTCCACCACATATGAAGGAAATCACCCTCTTTTGATTTACATTTCCAGCAAGTTTTGTCCCCGGTCTTATACATTTTTTCCAATTTCACAGGGGTGATGTACCACCTGTACATCATTTTTTGCAAATTTTCTCGGAGTCCAACACATGCTGTGAATTTCATGTCCTTGTTCCAAAGTTTCACCCACCTGTCATAATCTAAATTATATCCAAGGTCCATGGCCCATTTGATCATGACTTCCTTTATCTCTTCATCCTTGGTATCCCAATCTAGTAGTTGATTATACATTTTGGATAAAAGTTTGGAGTTTCCTTCTATTATTTCCACCTGATATCTGGACTTTTTCTCACTCATCCCTATTTTTTTATGTTCATTCCATAAAGCATTAATTTGGTAGAACTGTAGCCAAGTCGTTAATTTGTCTTTTAGGTCTTCATAAGGTCTGAGTTTCCACCCTTTATCTGATCTTACCAGTAGTTCCTCATAAGTCCATCTTTGACCTTCCATGTTAGCTTTTTTGATTGTTAGGATGTCAATTGGTGATAGCCACCATGGGGTGTCTTTTTCTATAAGTCTCTTATTTCTATTCCATACCTCAAGTAGCGCTCCTCTGATAATATGGTTGGAGAATCCTTTATGGGCTCTCTCCTTATCATGCCATACATATGCATGCCAACCAAATCTGGCATCGAATCCCTCCAAATCCAACAAATCTGTGTTTTTCAAAGCAATCCAATCCTTGATCCAACACAAACACGAGGCCTCATAATATAGTTTCAGGTTCGGAACGGCAAACCCTCCCCTATCTCTACGGTCTGTAAGTAGTTTAAATTTGATTCTTGCTCTTTTGCCCTGCCAAATAAATCTGGACAGGGTTTTCTGCCAATCTTTAAATGATGTCGTGCCCCTAATCACCGGGATGTTCTGAAATAAAAACAGCAGCCTTGGAAGAATGCTCATCTTAATTGCTGCCATTCTACCCGACCAGGAGAGTTTTATCCTACTCCAGGTGTCTAGATCTTTTTTAATCTCTTTCCAGGTCCTTGTATAGTTATCTTCTACTCCGGCATCAGACTTCTAAACATTATTCTTCTTTTGTCATTTCACTGATTGGGTTTGCCAAACTGCCAATGCAACAGACGCCCATAGAAATCAACATAAGTGGAATAAAACCAACATTAATATTGACCTCATTCCGTTAATGATGTTGTAAAGTTCACCAACCTTTTTTTCTTAAACAAGAAGAAGTAAGAAATCAGTATAAGAGAAAGCCAGTGGGCATTTGTGTGAAAGGCATCAAGTTGTCACTCAGGATAAATGGGCCAACTGTGGCAGAATCTGCCAACTTTAAAAACAAAAACAAAAAAACCCCCAGAAAAGTAATTGATGTTCCTTTTCTCTTGTAGCAATACTGAATGAAAACAAGCAGTTTGTCTAGTAATTTAATATAAACTAATACATTGAAATATGAGGAAAAAATCCACGTGTCTCTAATTTATGACAGCATCACAGATTTGCATAATTTGGGAAGGCAATAGAGCAAAGTACAGCCGTCTATGATCCTGAGACAAACCTAATTGAAATAAAAGAACTTTTGAAAAAGTTTTTTTTTTAAAAAAAAAAAAAGGAGGGGCACAATAAAAGAAAATATGCTGGCAAATGCATGGCATTTTTTTTTATAGACAAAATACTCCTTCCCACTACTTCTGATGATTTGTCTCTTTCCAATATACCACTTCCAGCTTGATTGACTGGTTTTGTTGATGTTGTTTTGAAAGAATCTGGCAAATTACCTTAATAAAGTGGCATTTCTATTCATACTTGTAATTAATCAGCACCATGTTTTTTTGTTAGGTTTCCTTCCCCAAGCCTCTCTTCCCGCATGTTCCTGGTACCATGGTGCCAATGGGACAGAACAGCCCAAATCATTCAGGATGGTAATAAAACATCATTAAACCTACAGATCTGAGTGAAAATGCCACTTTGCTATATCCTTCCTGGGCTATAAAAGATTCCTTATGATTGAAAGGACTTCATTCTGCTGCACAGTTAGTTGCTTGCCCTCCACAAGCCGCTCCGAAGGCCGAGAGGATATTGCTCATCATGATGAGTCTTTATAGCTGATGGCCCCTGCCCATTACTCAAGGTAGCGAATCTCTTTTATGTGCTGTTGCATCTATCCTGCAAGCGCTTTTATTTGCCCTCTGATGACTACAAGCACACATCACCACTACAGGCCTCTCTGCCTAGAATGTGCTTTTCTGTTGTCGACATGAGCAACATGCTGGTACACAAGAATGTGTATGGTTCTGGTATGATTACCTGGGAGAAATTATGAATTAAGCATGAGTATTCAAAAGCCTGGATCATCAAAGAGGCTCACATGGTAAACATTTCTAGCTGTAGGTGCACCAGTTTCTCTGATGAAAAGGAGACAACCAGCACAGGAAAACATATACATCCTCTGCAGGCAGTTTCTGAGAGGACTAATGATGCTGACCAATGCTCTTTCTGGACTGCAAAACAGACTAATGAGATCTTACATTGCAGGATGGAGGCAAGTTCTTGTATTAAGAAATATTATAAAATATTGACCAAGCTGAAGGGAACTGAGAGCAAAATGCATATCTAGTCAAACTCACTCAGGTATGAAGGCGGCAGCCTGGAGCCATACTGAATTCACACTTCATATATAATATAGTGTATTATATTCGGTAATTCAGAATGCTGACAAAAAAACCCAACCCATTACTGTTTGTTCCCACTTCCTTAATGTAGTCAAATGATAAGAATGCTATTGCCAGTTTATTTCCTTTAAACTTCCCCCCATTCATGAGGTGACGATGACAAGCTTTTCTTCCCTAACCTGTTATTTAGGGCCAGCCGAATACTAAGACAGAATGAAACCGTTTCAGGTGGTGGGCGAGAGAGCGCATCGTTTTTGCTCATCTGCTCATTGCGCAGGGGCCGAGGGAACTCTTGCTCTCACTACAGTATATATTTAAAGCAAATCCCCCCCCATAAGAATCCTGGGGGCAGAACGGTAAGTCTGTGAGGGGTAAACCACTGTTCTCAGGATTCTTTGAGGGAGGCATTCTGTAAATGTATGGTGTGTTCAAATGGACGTTTATATATCTTTCAACATATTGGGTGGGGGGAGCCAGTAAGGCCTTTCAAACTTAGACTTTAAAAAATAATGAAACAACCAGATTGGAATGGAGTCAGAGGAAGCTGCTCGGATAAAAAGGCAGTTGGAAAAATATATACTAACAAAGCTATATTCGGCGGATGAAAGTACATGATGTTTGACACGATTGAGAACCGTGGACTCAGGGACGGAGAATTATAAAGCGTCAAACTCGAGATGTGGAAAAAATGGAAACAACAAGGAGAGGCAGGACTGAGATGTGGAGATATGCTTCAGAGATTCAGACCGTGGGGAGCTCTGAAAAATTAATAATTATAATTTGGGCTATAATTTGGTCTTTTTTATTTTAGGTTTTTTATTTTAATTAGAGTATTATGATTGGATATATTAATTGGATGTTTTCTATTGGAAAATCAATAAAAATGATTTTAATAATAATAATAATAATAATAATAATAATAATAATAATAATAAAGAAGAAGAAGAAACAAAGGCACTCTCCTGGCCACTTAGCCCAGAATGGCTGGCTCTGAAGAAAGACTCCCTTGGCCATTTCTCAGAGCAAGGCAGGGAGACGGAGTTGGCAGAGAAGCAGGCATGACCTCTTGTGGATTTTTTAAAGGAGATACCGTATCTTGTGCACTGTGGATTTTTTAAGAGGATATTTAGTGAGACCTATCAGAAGCACCATAGAAAGCATGGGCAGGTGCTTTCTGATGCTTGCTCTAGGGTTTCAGAAAAGGGTCCTCTCCGGTCCTATATGGGGAGATGAGCCTGGGGTCATTTGTATGCAATGCTGAACCACTGTGCTCTGCCTTCCTCAAGTCTCTCTCTCTCTCTCTCTCTCTCTCTCTCTCTCTCTCTGCCTCAGCCCCCATCCATCTGCAATTATAAGTAAGCTAAACAATCAGATGAAGCCAATAGTTTTATTATTTTATTATTACTATTATTTTCTGCAAAATAATTATTTCAATCTGAATATCAGTGTTAACCAGAAAACCTTGCCTTATGAAAGCAAGAAAAAATTCTATAAAAGAAATGTCATGTTAAATTACATCATAAGTAGATTTCCCCTGGTGGGGAATGAAGATTATAATCATCTTGTTTTTAGCATTTCTCACACAAATACATGCAAAATCCTGTTTTAGACATCTGGCGTTGCATACAAGAACATCCTATTTATTAAAAGAAACCAAGGTTTGTTATTTCAAAGGACACACTATCTACCTCAGAAGTGCTTATAACAGATTAAAAGATGGCTGCAAATGGGTTTGAAAAAGTTTCAATGACAGCTGCTCTGAATTTTCAGCTTTTCTGAAGTAATTGCTGCTTTTTTGATTAGTCCATGGTTTTGTACTAAATGCAGAGATACACTAATATTGGCTATTAAGTTTTATCAAACTGTAGCCTATGCTGCTTATTGAGCGTGGAGGAACACTAAATTATAATTTTAAAAACACTTTCCATTTTAATAAAAAAAAAATATGCCTTAACCAAAATGGAGAATTATATTTGCACTTCAGGTAATTTAACTCAGCCTTCCTTTGAGCTTCTCATCTTATTTTCCATATCCCTGGTCACTCCTCCCGCTCCCCATGAGCTTTCATAATACACTTACAGCTATTATCCTTTCACCTAAATAATCCCTCATTTTTCCATTTTGGGAAGCAATGATGGCTGAAAGACTAACCCAGGCTGAAACCTTTAATGTCTTCCTCGAATGGGTAATCAGTGGTGATATTTGGCATTCAGTTATGTTGACCTTATTAGAATTGTCAGAGGTTATTCAGGTCCTTCATTTTCTCATTTCCTAACATGAAAATGCACCTTTAAAATACATTACCAGATTGCAAAACCTTCGGAATAATCTGTGGCATCATCCACTCAGAGGTAAGCACCTTAAAACCCCATTTGTTCCAAAGGAAGAGTCGAGCACGTGCTTAACTTTCTGATTGTAATTAAATAAACTTAATTTTAGCCTGACTATGCGCTTGATTATTATGCTTGGGAAGATATTCCAAAAACAAACAGGATCTGCTTCACCATGGCATTAATTTAAATAAATGCACAGGTCAGAACATATATAGCTGGATGTTTCATTGACATACTTTCCTGTTTCCACTATTGGGGCAAACTGCGTACTGGCTGCATTCAGATGATCATATTGCAGCTTCTTAAGAGGGATGCAGGTGGTGTTGTGGTCTAAACCACTAAGCCTCTTCGGCTTGCTGATCAAAAAGTCAACGGTTTGAATCCCCAGGACAGAATGGGCTCCCACTGCTCTGTCTCAGCTTTTGCCAACCAAGCAGTTTGAAAACACACTGGTGCAAGTAGATAAATAGGTACTGCTATGGCGGGAAGGTAAATGGTGTTTCCATGCACTCTGACTTTCGTCATGGTGTTCTGTTGTACCAGAAACAGTTTAGTTATGCTGGCCAAATGACCTAGAAAGCTGTCTGTGGACTAACACCGGCTCCCTTGGCCTGAAGCAAGATGAGCACCACACCCCATAGTCGCCTTTGACTGGACTTAACCATCCAGGGGTCCTTTACCTTTACCTTTTAAAGTCAAAATATGCACTAGACTTTTGCCTTCAAAAGGAGCCACAATTAAACTGAGGCGTCTTGAAACACTGGTTAACTTCCTACTTTAAACAAGGCTCATGCACAGGGCTAAATCTATCATTTTTAGTTCCTCTCCTTTTCTCATTTTCCAATCTTAAATTTTCTTCTCCACATTTTCAGGTTTGCAATTTTTTTAAAAAAACACTGTCATAAAAAGTCATCTGCACTGTGAAAAATTATCCTAATATACACATTATTGATGCAATTTTGCCTAATATACACAGTATTGTAAAGCAATTTCCTCTAATATAAAGCAATTTAAAATGTTATTTTCAGTAATATATGCATTTTTATGCACACTTTACTCTTTTATATGCATTTTTGTATGTGCTGGGATTAGGCTGGAGGACTGCATTGCAAGATTTGGACAAGTAGGAATTTCCCATGATGGGCAACTGCTCAATGCATACTGAATTGAATTTTTCACACATCCCTACTCAAGGAAAGGGAGGAGCAAAGAGGATCTGTGAGCAAACAAAAGGAACTAGGGAAGCTGAGATAGGAGGATTCAAACTGGGCTGCTATGATAGGAAGTTGCCTTGCCCTGATTCAAACTGTGGGTCTACCTAGTTCAGTGTTGCCTACACTAACTGGCTGTGGCTCTCCAGGGCTTCAGGCAGGGGACACCCCCAGCCTTACATGTCTGGCACTGAACGTGGAAGATGTCTGGCATTGAACATGGAAGGTTCTGAATACTTCGGGTATGTTGTACCACCAAGCAACAGTCATTCCACAAGTCCTGTCAGTGTAGGGTCCCCTCTTCATTTGCATGGCTCCACTGTGTCTTGGTCACTCTGGAAGATGATTGGTTCCAAAGGTCACCTTTCCACTTGGGAGGGTTTTGCAAATTTCAAGTATCAATGGTCTGATCACTCATGCAGCTCCTAATGTAACATGTGCTTTGGCTCCTAAGTACAGCCTGGATGTTGTTGTTGCCTCTTTGCTGATAAAAGAGATTCGTTCATCTGCCCCGGTCCTAATCACAAAATTTCTAGCTGAAATGTCACAAAATATTACTGTTACTGATTTAATCATTTCTCATTTAAAAGCTGCTCTATAAAATCTAGATTTAAATAACTGTGTAGGCTTTCCATGGGACAGGGTTTTTTTGAGCGGGCAGGGGACCTGCTTCAGAATGTATCTTATTTTTTACATTTTGGCCTGGCAGCTTTAACCTGGTTTCTTGACTTAAGTTATAATTCACTCTAAAAAGTCTACCAGCCCTTATTTCTTTGAAGGAAAACTAAATTTGGACTGATTTACTGTTCCCACAGTTCTCTAGATCAGAATGATAAAAGGTCAAAATTTCTAGGCAATCCCAATTTCTTCCCTCTCTGTTAGGCATACCCTGGGACAAAAAGACTTTGCACAGGAGACAAATTATTATTATTTCGTTATATAATGTATTAAACATTTTCTTATAAATTGTTCAAAGCACTCCTTTTTTGGTGAGGTGGTTTTTTAAACAAGAAAACAAAATGAGAAGGGGGAGGCTGACCAAGAAGGACTGCCAAGTCTCTGCTGACCATTACACTGCAGTGCACACTTAGATATGCAGCAGTTCCCATTTTTCATCTGAGGCCCTGCATGCTGCCTCTCTCCTCCCTTGCTAGAGCAAAGACATCCTCCTATTACTGCTTACACAATCAAAGGATTAATCCAAGGCTAGAGTTCAAATTTAGAGAATCTGCCCAGAGAGATAATGTGCAACTCCTCACTTCTGTTTCATCTTAGGATGATTTTCGACAGCGTGCTCCTTATCTCAATATGCAAAGGTGGAATGAGCTCAACTCACACATTGTTTCAAGTCAATAAGACTAATTTAAGAGTGATTTAAGGTAGTGAGTAAGAAGGCGTGGATATTAAAGCTGGGATTTCCTGCCTATGCGGATGTCTTCTGCTGTCCAACACAGGGTTGTCCACTAGCAGCACAACCACCAGCCCATCCTGATTTCAAGGAACCACGGGAGTGTGGTTGTGGGGTGTGGATCAGCTTGTGTGCCATTGAAGAGAAGCCACAACTGGAAAGGTTGGGCACTCTTTCGTAGCATACCCTCTTTGCATCCTCTAAACTCTACTTTGTCACAGAAAAGATGTGTGGGCTCAAGTCTGTGAGCTAACATGATATTCTCTGCAAGTCTCCGTGAACTTTTAGAGGGGAGTAAATATACATAGTGAAGCAACCCGTTCTCCTGCCCTACCTAAGTCATATCAGAGAAGATCCACTGAAATCAGTGGACTTCAGTTAGCCAATTCCATGTATTTTAATGGGTCCATTCTGAGCATGACTGAGCTGGATGCAACCCAGTATGTTCACCACTCCCCCCCTGCCACAATGCACCGTGCTGCCTCTTAAAAATCTATGGGGTAGGTGAATTATATCCCAAACCTGCTTTGACATTTTTCATTACTGGTGCCTCATCAGTCCCATTGGTGCTTGGAAGCATGGCTAAGCACATCACACCCCAAGTCACCAGCAGTCTCATGCCTACTGCATAAGAGGGGACTCCTGCCATCTCCCATTCTTTCATTCATCCTACCAGCTACTGACAAGCAAGCACAGTCAATTCACCTGAGGATTCCTTGGCCGATATACTATGGCTCAGGTACTTCAAATAAGGCAATTTAATGCCAGAACAATATGGCACTTCATCCTTCCCATCTGAATTTGGGCCTGAAAGACTAAGGAAAAATGTGATGGCATGGAGGATAAGCTATAGGCAAGCATAGTTTGAGGCACTGCGTTTGTTAAGGCATTAACCTTAGCTTTCGATTTCCTAGCTTTCTGGAGCTGAAGCCAACATGTAGATAGCCTTAACTCTGGTCTTAAACTGGCAAGTATTTTTTTTTTTAATCATTGAATAACACTGGCATTGAGGAGAAAAGCTCACACCCGTTTCCAATCTGCTGCATAACTTTGACCTTTTCCATTTCACCTTGATAACATTTATTAACCACTGCGAGGCTGCCTCTTTCATTCTCTTCCTTTTTGCTGATTTATAGCATTCAGCAAATGGATGGGTTGCCTTCAGTTTGGAGTGTATTTGTCTCAGACAGCAAACATTATATCAGCTTTGACATGTAATGTATTTTATCAGGTGAAATCTCTCCATAATGTGTGCAATGAATCTGATTCCGGCTTGATCCAATTTGGCCAAGTGATGCATGCAGCTGCAATTCAGCATCTGAAAGATTGATCAGATGGGTAATTTGTTCTCTTGGAGCAGACATGAGGCTAAGGGAGATGCGCACAGGAAAATCTGATACACAGATGGCAGCAGAGCAAACCACAATAACTTTTTCCTAGCCCACTGCTACCTCCTAATGACTGCTGCTGCCAGTTGTCGACACTGCATGTGAACAAAACAGCCTGTGCATTAGGAACACATTGTGGGAAATGGTGTCTCCTAAAGAAAGATCAAATATTTGCTCATTCTTCCATGTGGAACAGCCCTGGGGATATCAGCTGGCCCATCCCTAGTTACAGTTGCCTCTTCCCAGCAGTTATTTATATGAGAGTCACAGCTGGCAAATGTAACTTTATTTGTATGACTCCTTCGCAGGAATTCTTGAGATGCTATGCATGGAGAACCCGACTTCCATTTGAACCAGCCTATTCATTTCATGGACTCAAACCATCCATGCTTCATGTAGAATCGATTCAGGATCATATATCCCAGATTTTTGCTCTGACAAGATGATAATTTAACTTTTTCCCCAAGGTGAAAAGAATCCCCCTTCATATTGACTCACCTTCAAATCAACCAGACTCTTCCACAGCCTTCTCAGACAATTTACTCCATCCTGATAGTCAATGTAACCCACTTCTATTGAACTTTAATGTCTACCACCCCAAAAAAGAGAAACTTTGGTAAGTTTTTCTTGCTAGGTTTGCAGAGACCTTGAGGAAAGATATCCTGCAGGAAGAATTTGTTTGATTTTGTTAGGTAAAGGTAAAGGGACCCCTGACCATTAGGCCCAGTCATGGCTGACTCAGGGGTTGTGGCGCTCATCTCGCTTTATTGGCCGAGGGAGCCGGCGTACAGCTTCCGGGTCATGTGGCCAGCATGACTAAGCCGCTTCTGGCGAACCAGAGCAGTGCACGGAAACGCCGTTTACCTTCCCGTCGGAGCGGTCCCTATTTATCTACTTGCACTTTGACGTACTTTTGAACTGCTAGGTTGGCAGGACTGTGCACAAATACCCTGGTTTGGAGCTGACCTGCCTTCTGATCAATGGGAGCAGGTATCGGGCATCTTTACAAATGACATGTGCTAAGTGAGGGACTCCTTTGTTTGGAAATTCCCCACATGTCTGCCTCTCCTGTCTCTTGGAAATATATTAATTGTTAAGGAATGGGAGGGGGGAGATAAAAAGATCTACATCCTTTCCGATTTCATCATCTCACCATTAACATAACAATCTCCCTCAGTTTTGTCAGAGTCCTGGCGTAGATGTGGCCCTACCTCATAATGTTACTGATGGGACAGATAATCCATTGATCCTATAATTGACCATGTTTTCCATGCAGCACTTACCACCTTAGAAAGCTCTTGCAAGGCACACTGGGAGTAAGTTCCTTTTAAGTCGGTGGGATTTATTTCTGAGACAACGTGCATTGTATAAAGATGCTCACAACAGAGAGGGGAACCAAAATATGGAAAGTGGAAAGAAGGTAATGTGACAGAGGCATCTTGTGGATTTGTTTTCATATATATATATATATATATATATATATATATATATATATATATATAATATTTATTTTATAGGGTCTTAATTTTTCACTGCTTGCCATAAGCAAGATTTATTTAAAATAAATAAATAAAAACAAATTGGTTTTTTAAAAAATCCATTATGCAGCTGAGCACATATATAGAGTTCTAAATTGGTACCCTCGGAGATGAGATAGGATAACTGCAAAGTGATTTATAAATTCCCTCACTAGCGCTTTCTCCAAAGGAATTAGGTGGGGATCATTTCCCATGTGGATAGGTTGCTCATTAATTGCTAATTTTGGGATTCCTTGCAACTTTCTCCAAAGCATCTGGCGCTGGCCATTGGCCAAGGCACAGTTTCAGACCAGATGGATTGCTAGTCTGATCCATTAGGGTAATTACTATGTTCCTGAACGTAGCAGGGTTCCCCCCCCCTTGCATTAAGAACATTTGGTGGTAAGCAAAAGAGAGAAAAAAACACATCACAGATGTTTTACTTGTACAAATGCAGAGTGATAGTAATTAACTGCAGACCAAAAATCCTCGGCACCCGACACATGAAGACCCGCTCCTCTTTCCATCAGCATTAATGAGCACACGGTCAGTCGCAAGAATTGTGACACTGGCAGTTCTTGTGGTGTATTTGTTTAGGCAGTTACCCCAAACCTGGATAACAGTCTGTGGACTGGAAAGAGGAAATGGAAAAGGGGGTAGCGGGGAGGGGGAAGCAGAGAATACTCACCTCTGCAGAATCTCTTTCCAAGTTCACCCAGCTTTAATTTTAATCTTCACGGTCTCCAAGCATTAAGCTTAAATGGGCAGACTGCTGGTGTGCATTTATCCAAGGAGATAATATGAAACATTTACAGGATTTCACTCCTGCTGTTATTGAGAGATGTTAAAATAAAAGCCCCCTATGAGACTTCCTCAAAGTTAATGAGAACTGAGCTGACTGTCTATTGACTTAATTCATGGTCCTTGTTTTAGGAAGCTCTTGCTTAAATTACTGTCTTTACCTCGTAACACAAATATCAGGAATCCTGTATATTTATTAATTGCTAGGACAGCCCAATGCAAATGAAAACGGTGCTCTTGTACCTTAAAAGTTGCTTTTAAAAAGCATTTCAGGTTGGACCACTTATTACTATATGAAACTGCACATAGCAAAGTTTCCTCTTCTAAATCGCTATTAGATAGTTCTCTCCTTTTTCCCCACTCTTCCTAGGCAGTTGGCCAACCTAATCAAGGCTACACATTGTCCAGAGTATTGCCAGCATAGTGCAGTCAACAGAGCAGGGATAAGAAATTTTTGGTCCTCTAGATGTTTTTGGACTCCTCGGCCACAGGTAATGTGGTCAATGGCCAGTGATGATGGGATTTCTCATCGAATAACATCTGGGGGAGCAGGGGTATCACAGGTGAGCAACCTTTGGTATACAGAATGGAAACTAGTGAATGTGAATAGCCCAACTCAATTCGCTGGGGATGGTGGACAAATTGCTATCTCTGATTTTTTCAATTTCATTGAAAAGAGAGGAGAAAAGAAACTCTAATGCATTTTGCACACTTGACAGGTGCTGTAGACTTTACATCCATAACCCAGTGTTAATTTAGGTATTCTCAAAGGCTTGTCCATTATCCAGTGGCACTTCTGACATCTTTTATAGGAGCACCATGTCCTTGAACTTTTTTTTTTATTATTAACTATCCTTGCTCCTGTGCTTTTAACAGCAAGTTTCAGAAAGGTTTAATGCTTTTTTACTTCCTTTCTTTTAAATTTCTTTTAATGACATGATACTATTCTTAGTAATGTTTTTTTTGTTTTTAGCATTTATTTTACTATTTACTATTTTATTTTACTATTTATTTTACTATTTATTTATTTATTTATTTACTTTATTGTTTGTTGGCTTTGAGTTTATTAATAAAGAAGTAGTGGACTTTTCTTTGATAGAGGTATTTAAGAGGAGGCTAGAAAGCCATCTGTGGTGTAGAAGCTGCAAGCTTCCCACATTCATTGAGCAAGTCCAGGGTCCCTTCTAGCACTAAAATTCTATGGTTGAAATTCAGCATGCCACTAAGGAGATGGTTCCATCAGTGCACTGATGTATTGTTCTGCTGTGCACTGTTATGGAGGTACTCCCAATCCTTCAGAGCAAATCTGGGGTAGGGGTAGGGGTGAAGCTCCTTTGCACTAGCAGGAGTCCTTGAGCTGGCTTCCATTAATGAATCCGACCATACGATTCTATGGAAAATGGAGTCAAATTGTCTATATTTGTAAGTGATTGATTTATTTAAAATTTATTCCCTATTCACCTGCTATAAAATGTATGGCTCCAAATATGCTACTTAGTGAGAAGGGGGAAGCTAACTGCATGGAGTGGGCAGGGGAAACTGTGGCTCCCTTATGTCCCAGTACACCTGGGTTTTAAAGGGACAGGGCAGATGCCTATATTGGAACCTGCAATTTTACCAGTCTCTCCACCCCTATAGCAGTGTCAATATATCATACAGCTAAGATTGTCATCTGCTCCTGCACGAAACCTTTGTACCTTTAACAACTGTATGATAACCAGATGTTCTGTTATTGTAACCTCACTCCCTGCATCTAGATGCAGTGGCAATGAACTGCCTCCTTGTCACATAGCTATGGAGGGACAACTATTAAAGTATGACATTTGTCAGAAAAGGGGCCATACTGGCAACCCTGCCTAAAACTGTACCACTTCTATATTGTGTCCAGAAAATGAGGTCCAGCTCTGAGGGCCTTCTGGCAGTTCCCTCATTGCAAGAAGTGAAGTTATGAGGAACCAGGCAGAGAGCCTTCTTGGCAGTGGTGCCCACCCTGTGGAAGACAATGCCCCCATCAGATGTCAACTAGAAAAATACAACCGATGTCTTCTAAAATACAACTTTTAGAAGACATCTGAAGGCAGCCCTGTTTTGGGAGGTTGTTAATGTTTGATGTTTTATTATAGCTGGGGCAACCCAGCCAGATGGGTTGGGTATAAATAATATAATTAGTAGTAGTAGTAGTAAGTTGCACCTAGATGAGGTTGTCCTACTTCCAAACAAAGCACTAGGAATCTAATATATGTATAAGTAGAGAGTCTATTGTACAAAGTATTGCATGATAGGTTTTATGATTTTGTTTTGGTAATTTCAGCTCGATAGAATCTGGAAGATACAAGTTGCAACAATGGAGGAGCACAGCAGAGAAGGCTAAGCAGGATGTTCTCACTTGAAACATTTATCCATCAGCACATAGCAACTGATGCTGATCAGTCTGTGTAAATTGTTTGCTAGGTAACAAATTATCCCATAACAAATGGTTGCACACAAAGTGCTGTGTACGTAAACAAAAAGTACGTATGTTGGAGGGAATATTATGCACAGTCAAAAATAGAAACAGGCTAGTCAAAGGCAGGCCAATAGAAGAGGGGAAACCTGCAAGCATTGGGAATCTTACTCTTGTGCCATTTGCCCTACTCCCTGTTATGAAGTGCCCTTGAAATATTTGGCACAATATATCACTGGCCTTTCTCGTGGATCTGTAGACAACTGGCTGTACAATATTATAGCCCAGAGTTGTACAGTCTGAATCATAGCAGCTCTCCAAGGTCCTGAAATCCATTTTAAACAACAGAAGCCAAAAACTGAGCCTGAGTCTTTATGCATGTGCTTTACAGGTATTGGGCTCCTTCCCAAAGAGGTTAATAATATTTTTTAAAAAAAATAAAAAATGAACACATTACCATACATTTCTATCACTTGTAACACAAAACGTAAAAGAGAATAGTGATAAAGGAAGGTTTGAGGACTCAGGAATGGAATTCAGTGGCAATTCCTTCTGTATTACTCAGGGCTTGAATAAGGATAATGGAGGATTCAGTTATGAAAATAATAATAATTTAGAGTTCCAATAATCTGAGTATGTTCTAATCTTCTTCCTTTTCACCTTCTCAACTTGGATTTTAACCCGTTGATACACATACCTGCTTTTATCAAAGTGCACCTCTTGAGTTGTTATTGTTATTGCCATCTCTAGAGCACTTACCATCTGGTGATCTAAGAGTGGTTTACACACACACACACACAGAGAGAGAGAGAGAGAGAGAGAGAGAGAGAGAGAGAACAATAAAAACAATATCTAATGCTTTCTGTAAAAAGACCCACAACATCCATAAACTCAATATCAATATAGAAGCAGAGAGTATTGCAAGGCAGCATAATGTAAAATGCCAACCAACATAAAACACACTATTCAGAAAATCCCCAACACAATATTACTCCCATTATTATTATTAAAATTTCTATACCACCTTTCATCCAAGAATCACAGGGCAGTTTACAATATAAAAACACAAAAATACACACCATAGTACTAAACAAAGACAATGCCCCCTCACAATTTAAAAGGCCATAGATTGTTTAATTAGCTAAAGGCCTGGGAAAAGAGGAATGTTTTTGCCTGGTGCCTAAAGATATGTAATGAAGGCACCAGGCAAACCTCACTGGAATCATCTATTCTTATACATTATCTCTGTCAACCAGACACTCATACACAAACCACTCATACTCAGCTGCATTACAATTCACAAACAAAGGATTCCTGCCCAGCATACCGATATAAGCTACTCTCCCCATCTCTAAAGCACTAATGCCCCCGAACCACTGGGCCATCAAATACCTCTCTCTCATCTTTCATCTGGAAGGGATCCAGTTCTACACCAGAGCAGGTTTTAACCCCAAGGAGGTATAAAACTGCTTCTGTCCAAATGCTTCCAACCACATAATTATACCACACATACAGGGGTGGCCATAGGGGTGGCCAAGCTGGGCAATCCAGGATGTTGACCTCAGGCGGGGGCGGTTTCAAGTTGAACTGAAGGGGAACTGCGCTCAGTAGCTATTTTTTTAATGCACCATCTCCAGTGACCTAGGGTGGCAGAAAGCAAGTGTCTGTAACATTTGTTCAAGATTCTAAAGGTTGTTTGGATACTATATAAACACTCTTCCTTCAATTAGCTTTAAAGTATGTTTCTTTTTCAGGTCCCACTATGATATCATTCGCACTGGGTAAAAATCAGTGGAACACAACTTTACTTTGAAGCAGCATTACTGAGGACATAGCACTTCAAATACTATGAACCTTATAAGCACTATATATGTATACAATAGTATACATATAAGAGGTCAGCTGCATGCCTTTTTATTTATAACTCTATTATTTGTCAAGATGAAAATAATGGTTATTGTAAAATAAAGAATGCTTTGTAAAAGATAGCAACTGATGCAAAACAAAAAAAATATTAGAAGTAAAAGCTGTAATAGTTCTGCTGTGCTGCATTGTGTACTGCCACAGTTCAGAATAAGACTTCTGGAGTGTTGACTTGTGCAAACTCTAGCACAGTGGCTGAGATATCAATATTCTGAGCAGTGCCATGCTTTGTGGTTAGGACAGCATGTGATGTGAGCCTCTCGTCTGCCATTGTAGATCACGTGCACATTTTGGTGGGCTTCATTTTTGAAAAACTGTGCTCACTACTGGCAACTGCAACTGACAGTGTCAGGATAATTCATAGTGCTATCCAGATGTTTGGGAAGACATCAGTCATTTTAGTATTGTGGATGTACTGCATCTCATGGTGAGCCTTTTCCAGGAGACAGAATGTGACCAAGGTGGCCTTGCTTAACACAAGGATCTGCACCACTGATGGTGGGGTGGTTGCCATTGGTGAGAGCTCTGTGGGTGGTAAGTGTCTCTTCTGGTTGCTTTTCAAGAATGTGCAAGAATCTCCATATATTCCAGTGAGATTCAAGATGCTTAAATAGCTCTTCAATTGAAACATGAGCAATGTTGAAAGGAGTGTACAGGAACTCCCATTTGAGGATTTCTTCTGGGCTACCGCACTCCTCATCGTGAATCTGACCCTCATATTCAAACTGCCTCTTCTTGTGGCACTTATATGGGGGCTCCTTATAAGTAGAACCAGTGTCAAAGACAGTTCTTTTGCTGTGATAACTGCCTCTGCATAACTGCTTTCCCTGTATTTCTTCACAAGGGAGGTAGATGTTATGATGTTCATTGCAGAGGTGACCCTACAAAGCTGTCCATGGGTGTGGTTGGGTGGCCAAAGGCACTCCTCGGCCAATAAAGTGCTGGTAGCAGACCCTCACACCCAAAGTGGCCCCAAAGGCCACCATAAACTCAAGTTGTTGCAGCAAACCAGTGGCTCTACTGTCCTCTCCACTTCAGCATATTGGGTGCAATGTAGAAATTGCTCGTGGGGCTTATGTGATGGCAAGTTTGACTCCTAATGTAGTGTGAGTTGGCCTGCTCTATCTCATTATCCATTGACATCTTCTTGGCCAGGATGTGGTGCTCTGGGTGCTCGCCCTTGGCTGAGAGGCACAGAATGAGAGACCTTTTGCTCTCACCCTTTGGCTTGCTCCAATGGCTCATGCCATTGCCAGGCACGAGGCTTAAATAAAGTATCTGGAGAAGAAAACTGTTTCTTATTGTAGTCCTCATCACAATATATCAGTTAGGAATAGTTCACACATTCAGACTCATCGCTGGATGAGATTCACATCTCAGATTAAACACAGCATACTGTGTCCATCCATATCCCCACAAATGCAAAGTTTTTCAATGGAATCAATTTGCACATTTTCCTGTGAGCCAAGGAATAAAAAATAATCACCTGATATTATGCGCCTTTGGGGGCCGGTTTTCAGTCTCTAAGGCAAGGATGGAAACCAATGACCCACCAGATGCTATTGGACTCCAACTTCCATCAGCCCCAGTCAGCATGGCAGAGGGTCAGGGGTGATGGGAGTTGTAGCTCAGCAGCATCTGGAGGGCCACAGGGCCCCCATCCCTGCTCTAAGGTATAATGGTGCACTTCAGTAGTAGATACTGAGCAAACTTGCTTGCTTGGAAGTAAGCCTAACTGAACTCCATGGCCTTTGCTTCTGAATAAACATATTTCAGATCAGGAAGCTTGGCTTTTCTTGTTGTTTGGCTCCCCCTCCCCCGCTATGTACTAGCATAGCTAATCTTTTGGAATGAAATATGCTATAATTGATCACGAAATAATGGGCAGGCAAACAGCAAAAAAATACCTCCCACAGAAGCCAGGCCTGCTGCTAAGGAGAGAGAAAGAAAGAAAGAAA
The DNA here is from genome assembly GCF_951804945.1 of Podarcis cretensis. NCBI lineage: Eukaryota > Metazoa > Chordata > Lepidosauria > Squamata > Lacertidae > Podarcis > Podarcis cretensis. The sequence continues at coordinate 50,638,120 of NC_137170.1, read as the reverse complement.
GAAAGAAAGAAAGAAAGAAAGAAGAAAGAAAGAAAGAAAGAAAGAAAGAAAGAAAGAAAGAAAGAAAGAAAGAAAGAAAGTGGAACAGCTGGCAGGACTGATTCTTTGAGAAAACTGAGCAAACTGCTTTTGCTTGAAACTTGGCTTTCTTCTGAAGGTTTGAATTTGGTGACTTGAAAAAGAAAAAGCATCCAATGTGAATTATTGTCCTTCACATGTGTTGGTGTCTAATGTGAAAGATCTGAAGGGCACATGTTCCCCTGCGCCTCCGAACATGTGCAGTTCTCTCATCGGCACACATTGCTCTTGACTTCCCAGAGAGAAACTGTTCCCCAGGAATGTTTACTGGAGTGTGTTCACTCCAGCAGCAGATACTAGGGAGGGATATACAATTAGGAATGTAGAAACATAACACTTTGAACAGAATACAAGCCATAGTTTGGTGTGATTGTGGAGGCAACAGAAATGTGACTAGTTCTTGAATCCCGCTTTGGGATATCTTCCCTAAAGGTGCATAAACAGGCTTGATACAGATATTCAATATCTTCCTAGTGAAGTGCAGCCTAAATAGAGAAGTTCCCATAGAGAATCCAATGTGCAAATAAGTGCTCCCAAGCATACACAGTGAAGAACCATATGCCATATGGATACCTGGGAAATCAAGACCCCCCCCCATTGAGCCAGGAAGCATTTGAAAATACTTATCCCTGACGTCCTGACAAAAAAACTTGGAGGAGCAGCCAGGCACAATCTCCCGACAACACATGTACAGAAGCTCATTTACCATTCTCATCTGCAGAAGACCTTGGAGAGAAGGACACTGCTCGCTTCATCTACATCCACTGTGCATTATGAAAAGTTGCCAACATTTCTAATTACTTGGTTTTCAAAACAATTTTTGCTGACTTACCAGGCCCTGCTGATTACTCTGATTCAGCAGAACTTAGAATGCTATCACAGTGGTGGTCAGCTATTAGATACTGTGTGTGAATGGAGTTGCATATCTGGGAGAGGTGTGTGACTAGCAAATGTTAGCAGTGTGCTTGTATGAGAATAATGTGTGGTTAGTGTGAATGGGTACATGAGAAAGAAGAAAGGGGTAATGGGCCCAGAGGAGGCCTATGCACACCAAAACCTATCAATGAACGTAGCTGTACCTTTGACATGAAATGTCACACCAAGGGTGTGGTCTCCTTGGGTCAGAGCTCTGGATGGACCTGGTAGGATTGTACTCACTGCAGTACAGCATAAGAACATAAGAAGTTCCCTTACCAAAGCCCACCTAGTCCAACATTCTGTTTTCACTTTGGGTAACTGGATGCCCATGGGAAGCTTGCAAGCAGAACCTGAGTGCATCAGCACTCTCCTGACTTGTGGTACCTAGTAACTGGTAGTCAAAGGCATACAGCCTCCAAAAGCAAAGTTAAAGCATAAGCACTGGCTGTCCATATGCCACCAGGCCAGGTTCAAAAGTTCTTGTCTTAATTTGCAAGGTCCTTTGGGACTAGGACACCTGATTATTTATGTCCATGCCTGTTCACTGAGGTCTTTGGGGAAGGCACTGTTAGTGATCTCCTGGTGCTCAGCTACAAAACCTATATCCACCATAAGTCTACTCATAACTTTGATTTTATTTATTATATTTCTATGCTGCTTTTCATTGAAATGAATCCCAAAGCAGCTTACAAGCAATAAATATAACATAATAGGTAAAGGAAAAGGACCCCTGACAGTTAAGTCCAGTCGTGAACGACTCTGGGGTTGTGGCACTCATCTCGCTTTACTGGCCGAGGGAGCCAACGTCTGTCCACAGACAGTTTTTTTGGATCATGTGGCCAGCATGACTAAGCCGCTGCTGGCGAAACCAGAGCAGTGCACAGAAACGCCGTTTACCTTCCCGCCGGAGCAGTACCTATTTATCTACTTGCACTTTAATGTGCTTTCAAACTGCTAGGTTGGCAGGAGCTGGGACCAAACAATGGGAGCTCACCCCGTTGCGGGGATTTGAACCACTGACCTTCTGATCGGCAAGCCCTAGGCTCAGTGGTTGTATACCACAGTGCCACCCGCGTCCCCCAATAACATAATAGAGCATCACAAATACAATATAAATCATATTAACAAATTATCAGGGAAACAATTACAACCTATAAAATACAGTTAACAAAGCAACAACTAAAAAATAAGCTAAACATCACAATTAAAGCAAAAGGCATATTATATGATTAAGAAATCAATACAGCATTTATAATCTATAAAATAATATTAACAACCTTAACAAAACAGCAAACAGAGTCTCTTTCCCCTCAGAATTCTTCCCCTGGAAACAACTTCCTTATGAAGGCTAGAGGGTGGGGCAAGGAGAGTGAGAAAAGCCATTTCTTGCTGGTTAACACAGTCTCTCTCCCCTCGCAGTTCCTCCTGTGGAAACAGTTCCCCACCTTATAAGCTAGTGAATGTTGACTGCAATAAAGAGCCACCCAGTTTCCAGATAAGTGAGAGACAGTCTGGACTAATCCAGAATTGGAGAGATAAGTAAGGAAATTAGTCCTCTAGATAAGGGAGAGGGAAATTATAAAGCATGGGGAAAGCTCTGTTTAGAGATGAGGTTTGAAATGAGATAGAGAGTCAATGAGGCAAAGAGATAAAGTCCAGCTGTTAACAAATGCAAGGAGATATAGAGGAGAAATAAGAATGTAGTGACTTAGGAATATGAAAGGAAAGTCCAGGATTTTCAGGCTACAGAACGCTGGCTTCACTACCAGTCCCTTGTGGGACTCCAGACGTGAAGAAATAATGTTGTGCTGCAGAAGACAGCATAGGTAATTAAATACAGTACTTAGTCCCCAGTTCTAGAAGGCGACTAAGTCCTACTTTGCCCAGAAAAAAAACAAGGAATTGGACTTCAGTCCCATGTGCTTGCTTAGTAAACCCTACTGATCACACTGTGACTTACTATTTCTTCTTAGTCACTATTTATACAACTTGTCTGTAGATCTGGGGAAAGTCCTCATCCAGCAGAGAAAGCAACTGGCTTCTGTAAGCCTTACCTCTCTAACAAGTGAGTGGTGACTACGGTAATTGAGGGTTACCTATTAACACAGTGATGGAGCACTAGCTGGGATTTAGATTTGTGTTACAAATTTAAATAACAAAATGAAAGAATTGGAAGGGACCCCAATGGTCATTTAGTCCCTGCAATGCAGGGATCTCAACTAAAGCATCCATGACAGGTCATCCCCCCTCTGCTTAAAAACCTCCAATGAAAGAGAGTCCACAACCTCCCAAGGGAGTCCGTTCCACTTTCAAACAGCTTTTACTGTCAGAAAGTCCTAATGTTTAGTCAGAATCTCTTTTCTGGTAACTTGAAGCCATTGGTTTGAGTCCTACCCTCTAGAAGAAGAAGAAGAAGAAGAGTTTGGATTTGATATCCCGCCTTTCACTCCCCTTCAGGAGTCTCAAAGCGGCTAACAATCTCCTTTCCCTTCCTCCCCCACAACAAACACTCTGTGGGGTGAGTGGAGCTGAGAGACTTCAGAGAAGTGTGACTGGCCCAAGGTCACCCAGCAGCTGCATGTGGAGGAGCGGAGACTCGAACCTGGTTCCCCAGATTACAAGACTACCGCTCTTAACCACTACACCACACTGGCTCCATCTTCCATTTGTCAGCCCTTGAGATATTTTATGATGGCTATCATATCTCCTCTCAGTCTCTTTCCCAGGCTAAACATACCCAGCTTCTTCAACTGTTCCTCATAAGGCTTGGTTTCCCGACCCTTGATAATCTTGGTTGCCCTCCTCTGCACATGTTCCAGCTTGTCTATATCCTTTTTAATTTGTGGCACCCATACCTGGGCACAGTACTCCAGGTGTGGTCTGACGAAGGCAGAATAAAGAAGGACTATTACTTCTCTCGATTGGGACACTATACTTCTGTTGACGCAGCCTAGAGCATCATTAGCCTTTTTTGCTGCTGCATCACACTGTTGACTCATGTTATGCTTGTAGTTTACTAAGACCTCTAGGTTCTTTTCACATGTACTACTGGTAAGTCAGGTATCCCTCATCTTCTATTTGGGCAGCTGGTTCTTCTACCTAAGTGTAGAATCTTACATTTGTCCCCATTGAAATGAGTGGCATCAATGTTAGGGCATTGAGTCTGCCTCCTGCTTTTTGTTATTTAGTCGTTTAGTCGTGTCCGGCTCTTCGTGACCCCATGGACCAGAGCACGCCAGGCACTCCTGTCTTCCACTGCCTCCCATAGTTCAGTTTGGTCAGACTCATGTTTGTAGCTTCGAGAACACTGTCCAACCATCTCGTCCTTTGTCATCCCCTTCTCCTTGTGCCTTCCATCTTTCCCAACATCAGGGTCTTTTCCAGGGAGTCTTCTCTTCTCATGAGGTGGCCAAAGTATTGCAGCCCCAGCTTCAGGATCTGTCCTTCCCGTGAGCACTCAGGGCTGATTTCCTTAAGAATGGATGTGTTTGATCTTCTTGCAGCCCATGGGACTCTCAAGAGTCTCCTCCAGCACCATAATTCAAAAGCATCAATTCTTCGGCGGTCAGCCTTCTTTATGGTCCAGCTCTCACTTCCATACATCACTACCGGGAAAACCATAGCTTTAACTATACGGACCTTTGTTGGCAAGGCGATGTTGCTTTTAGTGCAGACTAATTAATGCTACATTAATTACATTAATACGGGTGGCGCTGTGGGTAAAAGCCTCAGCGCCTAGGGCTTGCCGATCGAAAGGTCGGCGGTTCAAATCCCCGCAGCGGGGTGCGCTCCCGCTGCTCGGTCCCAGCGCCTGCCAACCTAGCAGTTCGAAAGCACCCCCGGGTGCAAGTAGATAAATAGGGACCACTTACTGGTGGGAAGGTAAACGGTGTTTCCGTGTGCTGCGCTGGCTCGCCAGATGCAGCTTTGTCACGCTGGCCACGTGACCCGGAAGTGTCTCCGGACAGCGCTGGCCCCCGGCCTCTTGAGTGAGATGGGCGCACAACCCCAGAGTCTGTCAAGACTGGCCCGTACGGGCAGGGGTACCTTTACCTTTACCTTAATTAATGCTTTTAAATGGAGGAAATTATTTTTCCTGAACTAAGGAAAGGGCTGGAAACACCAAATCTGCCATGTGTTTTGGGGTAAACACATGAGGTTCTACCAGGTAATCCCATATTATGTCTTTTTCTGCATCTCTATCTGGATGGACCTGCTAAGATTCATTATCAAGAGAACCAAGCTGATACAGAGGTTACGCCAAACCTCTGTTTCCTCCTAGTCTTAAGGCCCAGTGGACCAGATCACAATATTTTCTCCAAGCTATTCATTTTGTCCCAATGCTAGGGAACATAAATATGGAGAGACAGCTTCTGAAGCCAATACCAAGTCAGCACAATTTCCTAATTTTGCTGTGGAAAGCACTAGCTGATGCTTTCTGTATTGCTGATTTGTCTTTTGGGACGAGCGCCTGCAGTTAATCCTTTTGATGCTGGACTAATGTTTGCATTTTTCTGGTGACACTTCAAAAGACTTGGGGCCAAGTGCTCAGTGGGTATATACAGGCTTAGCTCCAAAACAACTCAAGGTGAAGATCTGTCTTATGATTCCTAGAAAATGGGTGGATGCAGAACAGGCCAGTAGAGGACAATTTAACTGTTAAAACAGCCAGGGCTGCTTATGGGAAAGGAATGATTGGGACTGTGTCAGGGGCACTGGGCTCCTCAAGGGAAGGTCATACAGATATCTAGTCCTACAGAGAGGGGAGATTCTTGTAGAAGTTCATGTTCCTCAGGCTCAGTTGTCTCCTGATCTCCAGCAGTTGAGCTGGTCTGACTCCTTAGTAGGAGACTCTGAAGCTTCTGATTCCAGGTCTTGGTTCCTGCTGGACTCCGGGGTCATGACCCTGGACTTGAGTAAAAAAAAAACCAACACCTTACACATCCTCCTCAAACAATATGGAGAAGTTCAAGGACTGAGGGGGCAGAGTGTAATGAGTACGGGGACATTGAGGGTGGGGCTGTGTACACTTTGGTTGATCAGGCAAATGTCTGAACATGCCTAAGAACTATTGCTGTTGATGAAGATTTATCTTTTTAGTGCCATTTTGAGCATTTGTTTCTTCTCTCTCCCTGCAGCAATGTCCCCAAGAGAAGTGCTTTAGTTTTCCTCTTGAGGAGGGATGGCAACTACTTAATTGTGGGAGCTATTAAATAAGTGAACTCAGTAGGGAGGGAGAGAAATGTATTCCCAGAATCTTAAGCATATTCTTGCGTAGGCCAGGAATCTCTGTCTCTTTCTTACACTTCAGTGCAATGGGGTGTTGCATGGGAGGAGCTGGGAAAATAAGAGATACACACAGACAGCAAGGACTGTGTAACTAAGTTTACTGAGTTATTAACTCCAGCCATACATTGCACTCTTGCCCTTTTGCAATCATCCTATGAATGTCCTAAGCATCTTGCAATGGAAGACATCCTCTTTTGGCCAGGATTACATGCCTGATCCATGTAGCATTGCAAGCTGATCTCACACAGCCCATCCAGGATGGCAAAAGGGAGATGAGAAACCCTTTGCTTGTCGGGGACCACTAAGGCACCTTTATGGAACTTTAAGTGCTTTAGTATTTCCACACTAATACAGCCCTGGGTGGAGGGATGAGGGGCCGGGAAGAAGAGTGGAGACATTATCTTTCTGCTTTCAGTTTCTGAGAGAAAGGGCAGAGAGAGACTCATTAACTGTAGAGATGGAGTTTTCATTGTTTTTCAAATACCCTGACAGGTATCCTTAAGCAGCAGGTGAGGGAGGACAGGCAGTGTAGTGCAGACTCTGACGAGCCCTGACTATATTCACGACACCAATGCATTTGCCAAGTAATTGTCCTCCCACAGTATAATTGCCAACTCCTGGCTCTGCAAAGGACTGTGCCCTGCTGTAATCCAGCTGGAGAAAGAGTTTTGCAGGCTGCAGGGAAGGGGCTTTTTGCTTCACTTGTGGCTCCTCAGCAAGCCGCCTTCAATTTAGCATGGGGAAGTTGGTACAATCAAGGAGCTAGGCAGGGAAAGTGCTCTTAGGCCCCTCACTGGAGCCAGAAATTGTCTTCCTCTGGCTTCTAATGGGACAGTGCTCCAACTGTTCCATGATTGCCGAGAATGATAAGAGTAGTGGGATGCTTTGAATATTTGTAACCTTTATTTCTCCACTGCCGCCTCTTTGCTGTGGCTCTCAAAATACATACTGCTTCCCTCAAAGGAGCTTTCCTTTTTTAAAATTCAGTCCACTCGTACCCCTTCATCTCCCTCTAAATCATTGTTCTCCTGTGTTGTGCATCTAATCCAAGCATCATAACAGTATGTTCTCATGCAATGAAATTAATTAAACGAGTAATGCATCTTGCCCCATAAGGAGAGCATGGCAAGAGCAACCAGCCATGTGAACTGACTTAAGGAGAAGGGCTGAGGCAGCATCCTTCCTGGCTAGGAATCAGGGAGAAGGTATGGCTTTGATTATACTTTAATGAGAAACATCCTAATTCACATGTGAACCAAGATGTGAACCAAAACACAACAGTTGTTTAAAATTCACACACCTCCAGATTTTGCGATGAAGTTCCTCAACTGAATTAAGTGTACAAAATTGCATGGTCAGGGATGATGGGAGATGTAGTTCAGCAGCATCTGAAGGGTTCAGTGTTCACCCACAGCTGGTGTAGACTATACTGAGGTAGATGGACCAATGGATTGACTCAGTGTAAGGCCTCTTCCTATGTTCTTAACCGTCAGGGGCATAGGAAGGGGGGTGCAAGCTGCCCCAGGTGTCATCCTTGAGGGGAGTGACAAAATGGCACACCGCGGGGGGTGGCACTTACCGCAGGGCCTGGCCTGCAGCGCACCTGAGCCACGCACCTCTCCTGGGAGTGATGCGGTGGCTCAGAACCCTGCACTGCCTGAAACGGCAGCATGCGGCTTGCGTCCACCAGGCGGACTCCATGGGCAGCTCATCACGCCACCCCCCTGGGTGGATCACCCTGCCACCCCTGTGCGGTGCCCCCGTGCGTGGATCGCCGCGGCACCCCCATTCAGTGCCCCCGTGCACAGATTGCCAGGGCGCCCCCATGGGTGGCTTGCCCTGCCCCCGCCGCTCCAGGTGCTGGAGCAGCTAGCTACACCCCTGCTAACTGTATATGTATTCAGACCAAGAGCTGTGGGTGGTAGTGGCACTATCCTGGAGCATGGAGTATATAACTAAGGACTTCCAGTGGCCTGGCCTGTCTCACAGGGTAGTTGTGCTTGAGTTCACCTGTAGCAGAAGGGTCATGCCATTGAACAATATTAAGTCTTTCGTTCTAATGAGTAAAGTGTCTTCCCAAATCATAGGAGCAAACATGAGGATTGCATTTCCATTTTGTTGTTGTTGTTGTTGAAATAGCTTCTAAGTGTGTTTGCTGATTTCTGAAAAACTGATGCCCCTTTGTCTTAATTACTGTTGTTTGAGAAGCCAAAGTAAATGAGCAGCGAAAACTTGGAATCTCTGTATTGCAGCTAAGTGAGAAATGTCTTTTACATCTAGGTCATGATAGAAATAATTTAAACGCGCTATTCATATTTAATTTGCGCATACGTAAAATTCTCACACATCCTTGGGTTACATATTCCATGAGGAGAGGGTATAGGAAATGCAATGTTGCTATTTAATTTCATTTTCCCGAAGCTGAAAGGCTCAAGTGGCCTCTTTTGCCCTGGATTTATTGTACTGTGAGTGAATTTTGACACACTTAAGATTTACACAAATGCATTTTAATTACTGCTTCCCTTCCTCTCAGCCACCTCCCATGTTTCAGTTTAAAACAGCGATATTGTTGAAAGTCCTGCATAAGCATCAGGCTCCCAATACTTTCACCAGGGCTATGCTCTGGCTCCAACCAAATCCTGGATTCTGAACTAAAACAGTTCAATTCTGGTCAATTCAGGATTTGGTCAGAGGCAAAATGGAGGCAACCCTGGATCACCCTGCCTCAGACTGTTGCATCCCCACATTTCAGTTTGTGCCCCAGGTCCAGTTTGGGTTGGTCCTAGATTGACTTGGGTGCATTCCAAAACACTGGATTGGGTCCCAAATGAGATTGGAGGCCAGGCACAGACCTAACTTTTACTGGTCCTGCTGCCATACTGTCTGGAGCAGCAGCAAGCATCTTCAGTTTGCCAAAGAGAAAGATCCTTCCTCTCTTTCGCCTGGAAGTTCTGCTAACTCCCCCAGAGCCAGTTTAGGTGGGAGGAGGGGGGGAAAGCCCCACTGTACCAGCAGATGTCCTCACACAGGGTTTCTGCTGGTGGGACCCCTTACTTGAATGCTGCCCCATTTGTTCATCTATTGGTTCAAAGGGTGCAGATTAGGATGTTCCCAGCACCTTTAACAAACTATAGTTCCCAGGCTTCCTTGGGAGAAGCAATGACTTTTTAAGTGGTATGATACTGTTTCAAATGTATGGAATGAATATGACCTTACTTGCAAATCCAAGCATGGGGAGCCCCAGTGAAGTCTAAGCATCCACTGGTAATTGAACTGGAAAAGCAATCAACCTGTGTCGTTGTCTCTCCACACTGTTTCCTCATCATTATTCCCTGCAACTGTAATATATACTTTGGAAAAGGTCATGAGCTTTAAAAGTATTGAACAACCTTGCTATAGTTATTTCATTTCCAATGCTAGCTGGAACCAAGAACAATGGAGGCCATTAAAAAAAATTAAGCAGGAGGTATTACTGATTGTAAGGTTTTAGATTTTATTTTTATTACTATTATTGAAGAGCAGGAGGTGGCATAATTTTGCCCTCTATTGTCTTAGTGTTGAACTGATTGCTTGGGCAGAAGTGAATTGAAAGTAGGCAGGAGAAAGCAGCCCAAGCCCTCCATTCACATTTTCCTTTTTATGTTTGAGACATTTGGAAGTGTGCATGCATGTCTTTAATCTAAGCCATTTCATTTTATACCCACCTGCTGTTTAGACATACTCTAGGAGCCATATAATCACTAAAATAAAACTTCCACGGGGAACTCTGTGTGAAGCCAATGGGCTGAGTTCATTAGTCACCTCCTTCTGCTCACACCCACTGGTATGTATGGCCACCTTGAAGCTCTGCCGCAATGCTCTAATGGCTCACTTGTAACATCAGGGTGAGGACTGCTTGCTGCAATCACTGGGAGAGGGGATCATTAGCATTTTCAAAATGTTAGCCATCTAGTTTTTGGCACACAAACCTTCCAAGTTCCTGGGAAGTTTAATTCTCTTCAGAGATAATTATCTTAGGCAGCATTCAGCTGTTAACAAAAACGCTCAGAAGAATCCACCCCTATGCAGGATGAAAGAAAGTGGTCATCAATTTCGATGGATGCAGTGCAGGCAAAGTTAGGCACTTTGAACCACGCAGTCCTGAGCACATTTACTGAGAAGAGAGTTCTATCAACCTCAGTAGGGGTTATTGTTAGAATTCCTGCTCCATGATTGCAGTCATGGGATTGTTGTTTTTCACATGACGGTATATGTTTTGACTCCACAAAGTGGGAAGTGACGGAGACAGGATGTTTGTGTTACTGTGTTCCGTGAAGTGGGACTATTGTCCTTTTTTCTTTCTCTCTTTGCTGTCTGGTGCTACTTGTTGCAGTGCTCCGTGTGTGTTTATATGTAAATAAAGTAGATTAGCCAAAATGCTGAGTTGCTGAGGTTTGTTACGCTTGATGCACAAACTCTGTGGATCCCTAAGTGTGCCGGTGTCAGTTGGCATCGGTTGCTGTGATGTTCGGGCTGAAGAAAGCTTTTGAAGCTCCCGGACGATTGACCAGGAGGGAGAGAACATGCCAGTCAGGCATGTGTCTCTACCAGGGTCCTACTCAAGTGTAGGCTGACCTCCTGACAGTTATACCTTGGTAAGGGGGCTTGGGTATTGACCGCATAAGGTTTATCAAGGCAATCAGTTTCAAGGCATTCCTCAGCACTGAATTAAATAGGGGAGTTAAGCACCCATACTATCCTAGGCATGTCTACTAAGGATTTAGTCTAGCTAAGCTGAATGGAGCTTACTCTTAGGTAAAGGGGTGTGGAATCATAGCCTAAAGCGGCACATCTTTATACACTTACCAGGGATCAAACCCAGTGGAAAGCACCGTGGCTTACTTACTCTTGGGTCCATTGAGACTTGCTTCCAAAACATATATGCACATGCACACGGGCACAGGTTTGACTTCAACTAAAGATCCTTTTTGTGGTAGTGCATTTTGAGGATTATGTGGGTGGTGGTTTCACACACAGGAGATTCCCAAATACATGTGTCTCTCAGCACCAAGTTCACACAGCATGGACTTCAGAGAGTATGGCTGACTAGCTGAAAGTGAAGACTAGAAAACTGAGAATTGGGTCAACTCCCTTTAGTGCAAAGAGTAGATTCTTTAGGAATATTATTATTATTATTATTATTATTATTATTATTATTATTATTATTATTATTATCCCACCCCTCCTCCCAAGTTGCCCATTTATTAAGGGGAAATCCTGAAAAATCCACACCAAGGCGGAGGAGGGAAGTTCTAAAAAGCAGAGTACTTAAAATGACATCTTGGGGCTGCCAGTCTCTCCTCAGTTTTATTTTAAAAGATATAATACCAGCTAGAGGTTTACCTGCTGCCACCATGTATGTTGTAAATACTCCACTTTATTCCCCCTGTTCCTCCGGTGATGATACTTGACATGCCACCACTGTCATGAAAAATGGCATGGGCAGCCATCGAGGCAGCCATGGGTTTTTCCTTGCAGTTTTTCCTGAGAGCAACAGCACACCATCAAATACTGTTGCTTCCAGGGGGAACAATGCACTGTCTTTGATGATTGCTCGGCAGCAGTAGATGTTCCATGTGCTACCTATAACCATAATCTAGCTTCTATGTTAGCTTTTAAAATAAAACCGAAAAAAGGCCAATAGCTCTCAGATCACCTTATAAAGGAATCTGCAGGTCCGCAGATTCTAAAGCAGGCTTGTGATCCAATCTGCACCATGACCCAACCAGACTGAATCAAGTGATGCCGTTTCAGAAATTGAATTCAGTGGATCCATTTCCATTCCTAATAACAATTTGCCTGAGGGATTGACACAATTGGCAACCCGTCACTCAGGCTATTAGGCAGGGGAAGCAACTGTAATGTTCCTTCGGGAAGGAAGGCACATTGGGGTCTGGGTGTCCCGAAAAGGTCGAAATTACAAATTTATGTGTCTTTTGTATCATGATTTAACCTGCAACATTCCAACTCTCTGAGACTTGAGAGCAGGGCCAGCCCAAGGCTTTCTGGCAGCTGAAATGAACCACCAAATGACACCCCACTCCACTGCCAGGAAAGAAGGGGGGAGTGAAGATGTACATCAGCAACAAAGGAGGGAAGAAAGTTCTCCATAGGGATCTGCTGCCCCTGTGGATCCTGCACACCTTCATGGGTGGGCCAGCCCTGCTTGAGAATAAGTACCGTTGAAATCAGTGACACTTCTGAGGATTGGGCTGCATGTCTCTCCCGGTGAAATCAGTGGGACTTCAGTGTTCTTAAGTTCATCTGCATCCTGAACTATGTTGTTAGAACCAAGGTAGTCATTGTGATGCCCTCCAGAGGCTATTGGACTTCAACTCCCATCAGTCCCAGACAGCGTAGGTGGTGGTCAAGGATGATGGAAACTGTAATCTGGCAACAACTGAAGGGAACCACACTTAAATACCATTGAGCAGTTCGAAAGCACGTCAAAGTGCTAGTAGATAAATAGGTACCACTCTGGCGGGAAGGTAAACAGTGTTTCTGTGTGCTACTCTGGTTCGCCAGAAGCAGCTTAGTCATGCTGGCCACATGACCCGGAAGCTGTATGCCGGCTCCCTCGGCCAATAAAGCGAGATGAGCGCCACAACCCCAGAGTCCGTCACGACTGGACCTAATGGTCAGGGGTCCCTTTACCTTACCATTGAGACTGATGTTCTTAGGATTATGTGAAATATTGCAAGGAAGATTATGAAAAGAATATTAGTTAAGGATAATTATAAAAGTAATAGAGAAATTAAGAAATGCAGATTAAGTGATAAAGAATTGTATAAGATAAAAATGTATGTTAAATGACTGTTGGAAATGATATGTTAAAAATTAATAGAAATGTATATATTAAAAAAGAGACAGATGTTCTTAGCATTGGCATGGAATTGTAGAGTTGGAAGGGACCCCAAGGCTCATCCCCACAATGCAGGAATCTCAACTAAAGCATCCCTGACAGGTCCTCCAACCTCTCCTTAAAAGCCTCCAATGAAAGAGAGTCCACAGCCACCTGAGGGAGCCGGTTCCACTGTCAAACAGCTCTTACTGTCAGGAGTTCTTCCTGATGTTTTGGATGTTTTCAAATGCCTGTGTATACCAAATGTGTGTGTTTCCTTGTTTCTTTTGGCTTAATTTAAATAGGGGCAATTTTATATCTACAGATGGCATTAGTGGCTGTTTCTCTCTCTCTCTCTCTCTCTCTCTCTCTGGCTTGAGAGCATCTGTGCTGAGTTAAATTTTATGTGCTTTGTTGACTCTCTCGTTTTGCCTGCATTATTAAGATGTTAATGTAATATACATGCTCCCTTTGGGTCTGTGGCTCATCCGTTTACACTGCACTTGACACATTGGTTTGCTCCATTATCATAAATACTTGGGCTTCCCACAGCACTTTTCACCACTAAATCTCCATGCATTTTACAAAGAGCGACAAGTGTCATTATCTCCGTTACAGGTCTTAATTCTGGTACATTAACTACTGGATAGTTGTATGATGGGAGCTCTGTAGCTGCTCCCTGTTTGCTTTTTATGCTTGTAACCAGTGTGACTTTATATAATCGGAAGGAGCAAAGCTCGAAGACACATTCTGCTGCAGGCCTGGCTTCTATGCATTATTGCACTTATAAATAAATAAATAAATAATACACCAATTAGTAGTTGATCCAGACTGCTCAGATGATGGCCCTTCTGATAATCACACTATGAGACAGGATCACCAGCCCAGAAGGTTACACTCCTGGATTTAAAGTCCAAGGGGGAACTCACTGCAGGAGAGAGAAGGTGATTTATGCTGGACCTAGGACCAAAAGCTCAAATATAAATCCGCAAAGGCTCAAAGACACCCTTTGAGACTATTCAATAGTTCCACAGCATCTGGTCCCAAGCCAGAGTACTGTCCCTTTAAAATGTTTGCAACATACTTGAGGGACAGGGCATTTGGGATCAAATGACCCAGTTGAGCTCTGGACCACTAGATCAATTCCTGCTGTCACTGGGAGCTCTCTCCCAGATCTTGCAGTAGTTGAATATGCCTAACAGCTTGCAAACAATGCTCTGTTGTTTGCCCCCTGTGCCTTGCTGCAGGACCCTGCCAGTTGTTCCATCCATCAGGTCTGTTCTCAGGAAACTGTGTCCAGCACCTAGTGGGCTCTCAGGCTGCCCAGGACAGGTCATTTCCCTCTTTTAAGACAACAACCATGAAGCAACTTCACTGCCGCTAATGCTTTTGCATTACAATCTGTTCTCATTATTTGCACTCTGCAGAAAGGGAAATTAGAGCCGACAGGCAAAGTGGACAAATGCCAGCCAAGTAGCAGAGAAGGAAAACGAATCCACATGAGCCAACACTCCATCCAACCTTGCACATGTTTTCCCTGCATTTTTTTTTTTGTGCATCCTGTTTTATTAGAATAGTACCAGTAATCTATATTCAGTGTTTTTTAAACAATTTCTCAAGGGATTTACAGTGGTACCTCGGTTTTCGAATGTCTCCGTTGACAAACATTTCGGTTTTCGAACTCCTTAAACCCGGAAGTTCAGTAAATGCTTCGGTTTTCGAACTCTCCTCAGACGTCAAACATTCCCAGTGGCTTCTGTATTGAGTTTTCCATATTGAGGCTTCCATGCTGAGTTTTTGGTTTTTGAATGTTTCGGAAATCAAACGGTCTTCCAGAACTGATTACGTTCGAAAACCGAGGTACCACTGTAGTTACATTATTGCAAACCCTTCATCCCCCATCTGGGAAATTGGTATAATAGTACCTCACAGATACAGCTTCATGAGTCACTCATGCTTGCTCACTCACAGCTACTTTGCTAATGTAAAAAGAGACTCTTACTGATCTCCACCTGAGAAATATGTTTTTCATGTTTATATTCATAAACCAAGGGCTACTAAAACAATACGGAGTCTTTAAAATGAAGCATTACTTGACAGATGCCAACATCTTCAGAGATGGAGTGTTACGCTCAGCTGCCCATTTTTTTCCAACATAAAAATATACTTGTAAAGTACACTGCACACCCTGATAGCATTTAGTTAGTGCAGTGGCGTAGCGTGGGTTGTCAGCACCCGGGGCAAGGCAAGTAATTTGCGCCCCCTAACCCGTGAATTTGTGCCCCCTAACCCGTGGATTTGCACCCACTAACCCTATCCCTAACCCTAACCCCCAGATGTTGCGCCCGGTGCGGCCGGCCCCCCCTGCACCCCCCACGCTACGCCACTGAGTTAGTGTATAGCATTTTGGTAGCATTCTGGTCCCTAAACCAAACTTAAGCTGCAGTCTTATACACACACTTACCTGGAGCTAAGTCTCACTGAATTCAACAGGCCTTACTCCTGAGCAGACCTGTATAGGATTGTGTGTTTCTGGATTCCACCTCCCACCCCCCAACCCACTGCTTGGTGAATTCAGCAGCGATATTACTGAAGGCACAAAGAAGGTTCCCCGGATACCTGCTGGTAATTCCGATAAGGGACGGGCCTGCATTCACCAGTCATGCCAGTTAATTAGGAAAGATGCTGGCTTTATTATAGCATGCTCCTCAGAGACAATTTAGCCTAACGATGGTAAAACAGTAAATACCAGGGACTGCACATTAATCCAAACAGCATTTTGGTTTCCTTAAGCAAGAGAGAGAGAGATGTGGAAACAGGCATTTCACAGGACAATCCCTATTCCCATTTATCAGGCAGTCAGGCCCACTTGAGGAAGCTTCCTGCAATTTTCACTGAGGAAATGCATGTACACATAGGGGACAGCCATTGCCAATACAGAGCGGTCCTGACTTCACCTTACCCTGCCCCATCCCCATTGCGGCCAGTGGCAGCTCCAACGCTGTGGAGAGAGCACTGCTGGTGCTCACCGCCACTGCCCCACATGCGCCACTGCAGAGCAGGCTGCCCCAGCAGAGAGATGGGAATCAGGTCTCATTCTGCTAACTCTGCTGAAAAGCCAGCTCCTCTGGGCCTTTTATCCCTCAAGGAGCAGGCTGACTCAGTGGGAGGGATGAGAAGGAGAGTAAGGCTCCTCCTGTTCATGAACTGTTTCCGTTCCAGCTGGTCATTAAGAGAACAACGAACATTAAAAACTGGTGCCTGAGTTGGCTTCTCCCCCCCCCCCTTTTCACTCCCTCCATTTTACCTTTTGTATTTCCTCTTTCAAATTACAAGCCTGCAGGCAGCGACCTTCTTGTTTTAATTGATTGTATATATAAATACTCTGAGAGGTGTTTGGGTTTTTTTACCAAAAGCAAATACAAATCCAATCAATCAATCAATCAATCAATCAATGAAACAAACCCCCATTAGTTCCAAAGAACTCAGAAGTTTGGAAATATATGCACCAGGGAGTATGCTCGTCATGTGCAGCAGTACTGAGAGAATCATAGAAGGGACACAAAAGAACATCTAGCCCAATGCCCTGCAATGTAGGAATCATAGCTAAGGCTCACACTCCCGATGTGAGGTTCACCTCACAAATTCCTGCTTGCCCCCTTCATGATTTCCAGCGAAACACTTCTGTGTCTCTTCTGAAACACTTCTGAAAGGAATACTGTGATCACCAATAGTCAGCATGGATTTCTGAAAAATAAGTCGTGTCAGACTAACCTGATCTCGGTTTTTGACAGAATTACAAGCCTGGTAGATGAAGGGAATGCAGTGGATGTAGCCTACCTTGATTTCAGCAAGGCATTTGACAAGGTGCCTCATGATATTCTTGTAAAGAAGCTGGTAAAATGCGGTCTTGACTATGCTACCACTCAGTGGATTTGAAACTGGCTGACTGACCGAACCCAAAGGGTGCTCATCAATGGTTCCTCTTCATCCTGGAGAAGAGTGACTAGTGGGGTGCCACAGGGTTCTGTCTTGGGCCCAGTCTTATTCAACATCTTTATCAACGACTTGGATGATGGACTCAAGGGCATCCTGGTCAAATTTGCAGATGACACCAAACTGGGAGGGGTGGCTAACACCCCAGAGGACAGGATCACACTTCAAAACGACCTTGACAGATTAGAGAACTGGGCCAAAACAAACAAGATGAATTTTAACAGGGAGAAATGTAAAGTATTGCACTTGGGCAAAAAAAATGAGAGGCACAAATACAAGATGGGTGACACCTGGCTTGAGAGCAGTACATGTGAAAAGGATCTAGGAGTCTTGGTTGACCACAAACTTGACATGAGCCAACAGTGTGACACGGCAGCTAAAAAGCCAATGCAATTCTGGGCTGCATCAATAGGAGTATTGCATCTAGATCAAGGGAAGTAATAGTGCCACTGTATTCTGCTCTGGTCAGACCTCACCTGGAGTACTGTGTCCAGTTCTGGGCACCACAGTTCAAGAAGGACACTGACAAACTGGAACGTGTCCAGAGGAGGGCAACCAAAATGGTCAAAGGCCTGGAAACGATGCCTTATGAAGAACGGCTAAGGGAGCTGGGCATGTTTAGCCTGGAGAAGAGGAGGTTAAGGGGTGATATGATAGCCATGTTCAAATATATAAAAGGATGTCACATAGAGGAGGGAGAAAGGTTGTTTCCTGCTGCTCCAGAGAAGCGGACACGGAGCAATGGTTCCAAACTACAAGAAAGAAGATTCCACCTAAACATTAGGAAGAACTTCCTGACAGTAAGAGCTGTTTGACAGTGGAATTTGCTGCCAAGGAGTGTGGTGGAGTCTCCTTCTTTGGAGGTCTTTAAGCAGAGGCTTGACAACCATATGTCAGGAGTGCTCTGATGGTGTTTCCTGCTTGGCAGGGGGTTGGACTCGATGGCCCTTGTGGTCTCTTCCAACTCTATGATTCTATGATTCCTATGGTTATTCTGCTGGGCTCTAGGTCTGAATCTGTTGTCTTTCACAGAACTGCAGAATTGTATTGTTGGAGGGGACCCCAAGGGTCTTTGTTTCCTTCACGGTTAAGGGAGAAACTTCCTCAATTTTACCATATCTGCTTTAAAAGGAGACATGTGCTCTGAAGGCAAAGACCTCAAGCAAGGCACATAAAGCGCTCAAACAACCCTTTTAGACTATCTACAAAGAGTCCTTGTTCACCTTCAGAAGTAATTGTGTGTGTGTTTTAGAAAACTCCAAACAATTTGGCTTATTTATTTTATTCCACACAGTCTGGAAATTGTGACCAAAATAAAAGGGGCACCTCATGCTGAATTTGTGATGTTTGAAAAGGCTAAAGGAAAAGGCTAAAGGAAAAAAGCAATGTACATTCATATTTGTTTTTGCTGGCAACGGCGCTACCTCATTTCCCAGTTTTGCTCTAGTTATGTGCATTTCAGAGCAGGGAGATAAAGAGTCATCTAACAAGATGGAAGAGACTGTCACAGCAAACCCACCATACTTATTGTATTGAATCCCCATCTGACTTCTGAATATGTTGTTTGCAGTGTGCCAGATAATCAGAGATGTTCTGAACATTGTAGCGGCCTAAACTGTATTGCTACAGATGATAACATTTATCTAATTCCTTCATTTCAGCAAGGCAAATACACCCAAGGAATACATTTGCTTTTCTTTGCTTTTTTTGTAGTACAGGTTACACCGAATTCTGTACGTTGGTTATTAGCAAAATTCCTGGAAATCATCTCTGATGAGCAATTCAGTGTAGGTTTACTCAGATGAGAACTGTGAAAGATACTCACAACTAAGTATAAAAAGCAAGGGTGGCTAACCTTGTTTCAGGCCGAGAGCCACATTTCCTTTGGGGGGCCACATGCTAGCTTCTGAACACACACACATCATGTATATAAAAAGAGGCACAAAGCTCCTCTTCTCTCTCTTCCTCGGCTGATCAGTTCAGATCACCAGAGGAGCAGGGGGTATTTTTCTGTAATCATGGCATTGGGTGGAGAGCTGTAAATCTCTCTATGCAAGCTGGCATCACAATGCAGAGGGAAATCAGCCCTTCTCCACTAAAGTGCTAAAATGAAGAGGGTGCAATTTTCCTCCCCATCACAGTGCTGAGCTGGGCAAATAGGTTATTAACCCAGACCAGCGCTCTGATAGGGAGGAAAATCATACCCTCCCAGCTCATCAGGGATAAGGATCACAGCTCAGCAGTAGAGCATCTGCCTTGCATGTAGAAGGTCTTGGGTTCAATCCCTGATATCTCCAAGTAGGACTAGGAATGGCCCCCGCCTGAAACCCCAGAGGGTTGCTGTTGGTCAATGGGGACAATACTAAGTTAGATGAATGAATGCTGCTTTTGATGTTCTTGTGTACAGATGAGCAGATATGGGGCAATCTGCAGTCCACTGAGGCCGATCAAGATGTGACCCATTAAAAAGGCTGCACCTGGTGATATTTCCCCCACTGCTGGCAAAGTCAGTGAATATCTGAGGGGCAAGGAAAAACACCTGTGGGATTTCAGTTTACCATGCTTAATAAATTGTACTGCATGCTGATGGTGCAATCCTGTGTACAGTTACCTAGGAATAAGTCCCATTGAACTAAATTGATCTGGGTTCTCAGTAGAAATATATAGATTTGCACTGTAAATCAGTTTTCTTTACTCACAAGGTGCCATTTCCCACAGAACTCTCCTCCTCCTTCTCTCAAGACAGTGTTTTATTGATTACGACTCAGCCATCCCGATTTCCATCAGGATAAATGAGCTGCCTGGAGATGTTATTTGAGTAAGTTTATTAAGTTTGATGTGGATGATTAAAACATGAGCTTCTCATATTTATTTTTAAATCACTGATACTCAGTTATCTCAGTCATTGTAGATTCAAGATGGGTAATAATATTTTGAGAAAATGAATGTGTACATAAAATAATAAAATTTGAAATTTGACACATATGATACAATTAGTGAAGTGTCTGACACTATAATAATGAACCTTATAGCCAAGCTCATAAAATCGTAGAGTTGTAGAGCTGGAAGAGACCCCAAGAATCATCTAGCAATGCAGGAATCTTAACTAAAGCATCCACGACAGATGGCCACCCAACCTCAACTTGGAAACCTCCAATGAAGGAAAGTGCACCAACTCTCGTGGGAATCCTTTCCACTGTTGAACAGCTCTTACTGTCAGAAAGTTCTTCCTGATGCTTAGTCGGAATCTCCTTTCTTGTAACTTGAAGCCATTGGTTTGTGCCCTACCCTCCAGAGCAGGAGAAAACAAGCTTGCTCCATCTTCCATGTACTGCCTTCACTGTTGGAGGCAGTAATGTTGGGAGAGTGCTGTTGCGCTTAAGTCCTGTCTATGGGCTTTTCATTGACATCCAGTTGACTCCTATGAGAACGGGATTCAGGATGAGCTAGACCTTTTAGTTGAACCAGCAGGGCTTTTCTTGTCTTCTTATGAACATGCTGCATAACACTGTTCCTTTTCCCAGAAGTGCAAATGTACTGAGAAGGAATTGGAGTGTATATTTGCTGCTGGAGTTAGAGGACATCCTCAAAACTAGGAAAAAGATGAGCTTATGTATAAGAGGAGCTGTCTTGGATCCTTATTAAAAAGGTAAAGGGACCATTAGGTCCAGTCGTGGCCAACTCTGGGGTTGTGGCACTTATCTCGCTTTATTGGCCGAGGGAGCCGGCATACAGCTTCCGGGTCATGTGGCCAGCATGACTGAGCCGCTTCTGGCGAACCAGAGCAGCGCACGGAAACGCTGTTTACCTTCCCGCGGGAGCGGTACCTAGTTATCTACTTGCACTTTGACATGCTTTTGAACTGCTAGGTTGGCAGGAGCAGGGACTGAGCAACAGGAGCTCACCCCATTGCAGGGATTTGAACTGCTGACCTTCTGATCGGCAAGTCCTAGACTCTCTGGTTTAACCCACAGCACCACCCGAGTCCCTAGATCCTTATTACCTACATATTATTATCCTTACAGAGTAGTCCACTGGGAAATAATTTGTATGCCAAGCCACATGGTGATGGAGCAGAAGTAGAAAGCTGCATCATATTGACATTTTTTTAAAAAACAAAACACAATCATTTATTTTTATTATTTCTTCTTTATATTGCAACCTTCCTTGAAGGAATTCAGATCAGCTTATATAACTCTCACCCTCCTTGTGAAACAGGTTAGGCTGAGTGATGGACACTGGTTCAAGGTGACTCACATCTTCATGACTGAGTGGTGATTTGAACCAGCATCTCCCTAGTCCTGGGCTGGGTAGGCACTATGCCTTTAAAGCACACTCAAAGCACAATCTTTCTCTCAAAGAACCTTATTTTTATTTATTTATCTCATTATATTGGCATTTTAACCTGTTTCCAATACAAAGAGTCTGTCCTCTCTGGCTTGAGAACTCCCTTATGGCAGCACAGGAAAGATACGGTGTGTGCCAGCTCTATAGAACTGACCTAAATTTCATCTTGCTGATTCACTCCCAAGATACTAGGATGCTAGGAACCAAACGAACACAGACACCTTCATGCACCCAAGATGGCTTTAGACAACAGCCTCCTCTGTCGCACGCCCTTTTTCATCCTGTGGGGAGTTTTAAAGTATTTCTGATATGGTCTGAGGTCGAGAGACACCAACCCAGCACCCATGGGCACCACAAAGGCTTTCATTGGACCCTCTGGCCAGCCTTAGTTGACTCTTCAGGAATTTGAGCTCTCTCTTAGAAGGATGTTTATATAGAGAAACATGATGCCTAAATGGTTTGCCCAGTTATGAAATGCTAAAAAGAAGCTAGCCCATTCATCTCAACAATGACTCAAACGAAGCTACCAGAACCAGGTGTTGTGCAACATGAGAGCAGAGACAGAAGAAAGTAAGGCAAGAAAAAAATGGCTTTCATCTCCCCCCAATGCCTTTTACAGCATAGCACCGTTTTTGTTTTGTTTACCTTGGACATCTTTGACTAATTAAGCAGTTTCATCCCTGTTCTCTCTTTGTACTGCAAATGGATTTTGGCAATGCAAGCATGATTTGTAGCTCCTGAATGACTAAGGTGTACATTCTAAAAGAGGAAATGTGATAAGCTGTTCATTTGTTCTAGCTGAACCTTATGTTGCATTGCTTCTGGGTCCTTATTTTTATTTATTTATTACTTAGTTCTAAATGGCTCAGAATAAGTGAAAATATTTTAAAAACAGTATTTATTAAATCAATTGAGTACACTGTACAGTGCATACGGTTTCAGTTTACATAATTTGTTTTCCTTGTTGTTATTTATTCCAGAAACAAAGCTCTGAATGAATATATATATATATATATATAACACTCTGACAGTGAAAAATGGAAAACTTTTGACTGGGAAATGTTTGGGATGAAAAATAAGGTTTAATGAAAAATTATGATATCAAAGCCGCTTTCATTATTTATGAAATATGGACAAGTTAAACAGCTTTGTATATGGAAGGAGAGAGAATTCTGCAATGGCAGATAACAAAATAGCAACCATACCCAAGAACTGCTCATTAATGGCTCTACACTAAACTCGGGAGATGTCTCAATGGAATGCCACAGGGCTCAGTCCTGGGCCTTGCAATCTTCAACATTTTTATGAATGGGTTGAAATGCAGTTGAAATGCAGAAATGAGTTGAAATGCAGAAATATGAAGAACTGGAGGCTGGAAAAAATGAGGAACTAAGAGAGACCAAAGGCGACAGGTTCACCCATCCTTGCCCCATCCTCAACAATTTCCTTCTCACTTCTGGCTTCTCATTCACCATCTCCTCCCCTGTTGCTTGGATGTACGGATCAGGAAATCTAGGGCACTCAGCTTTTCAAGAAATGCAGCATGCTCCCAATTTGAGCCCGTTCTTACATGATCTTGACTATAACTCCTTAAGTAAAAAATGTAAACACTCTGTTTCGGATCAGATTATTGCATTCACTTTAAGATACACACAAGCTTGCATGTATTTTGAAGTTGAACAGGGTTAAAAATTCATTCATGTGGCCTTCATATTTTTCCAATCCACATGTATTATAAAAAGCTTGCTGGGAACTTCTGTTGTGTGTATAGCTTTTGCTTTTCCCGTTCTCTCTGACAAGATGAGAGAGAGACGACATGTTTCTTTGTCCTGATTTATGATTAATAAATCTGTAGTTGTAGTATGCTTCCATAAGCCTCACATCTATTCTGTGTGCGCAGTTCAATCTGCTGATAGTGTGCCCTGGCTTTGAAGCCCGGGTCGCTGATTTACATCTTAGCAGAGGTAATGGTCTTCGTAGCGGGATGGCTGGAAGGAGACGGCCCAGCCGGGGCTAGCCATCTGGCCTCCCGGCCCTCTGCATGTTGACATAGGGTTGGTAGATGCTTTTTAAAAAGGGGGACAATGGGTCTCAACAGGCTCAGGTTCACTGGGCCTCTCATCCACAGTAATACTCAGTACAGTATCCACAACCATCTGTACACACTTGGCTGTGTTTTAAAAAATAAGGGGTTCTCAAGACAACAGGATCACCCTCCTTGTACATTAAGCTGACATTGCTGATTCCAAATGACATATCTGACCGCACTGATCATAGTAACAAAATGTGTTACTTGGCAAACACTGTAGGCATGCAAAGGTCCTGGCAATCTGATGTGACATGCAATTTACTTAACAAAAGAAAGTGGATGTTGAATGATATTACTTATGTAATACATTGCAGGGAGTTGAACTAGGCAACCGTTTGGATCTCTTTCAACTCTGCAATTCTATGATTCTATGAAAGCATAATGAAAATGTCTAAATGTAGGTATGATGAACATCATAAAATGAGTGTATAATTTACTGCACACACAAAAGATCAGGAAGTGTTTTAATCTGGTTTTTTAGCTTATTGTTGATTTCAATTATTTTCTGAATGTCTTTAAGAGTTGTTTTTAATTTCTTTTTACTGACAGTTTCATTGTTTTATTATTTCTGTAAACCGATCAAGTCATATATAAATTTTATGAACTAAATAAATAAAATCAACTTTCTTCCACCTGGGAATCACATAGTCCATAGTCATAGAGTTTTTCAAAACATTTGAGTAAAATTCTACTTGAGGATGAGCATAATTTTACTTAAGGATTAACTTGTTTTCTGATGCTTGGTTTAAACTGTATCTCTGTGCTAACTAAAGAGTTTGAGGAAACAGTCTTAACATTCCACTGTGAGCAAGGCGTTTTAATTAATTGCCTTTTATTTTAATTTCCCTCTTAGCAGGAATGCTGAAGTGGCTGCAGGTTAATTAGCCAGTGGGCTCCTTCCCCCCTTTCCTGTTCCTTCATTCGTTTCTTGAGAATAATGAGGTGTGACTCCCCCAGACTTGTTTTGATTCTACCAAAACTAACAATCCTCAACCCCCTCTTTTTTCTTTCTTTTTTACAAAATACTTGCAAAATTCCTTTGAAATGGTCTGGGGTAGATTATCTATTGATAATCTCATAATCTTCTAAAACTGACATTTGTCGCTTTGATTTATTATAAACACATAAAATAAAAACACAGAGAGGTTTTCATTTATTTAATTGTACATAGCATAGCAACGCACTTTTGAGGACCATTTCAAACAATATGCAGCTGGAAACCTGGGTCTGCCACTGAGTAAGGACCCTTGACATAATTCAAAATCATCATTCTACACTTTCACACACAATACCGTTTTTTCCATGTATAAGACTAGGTTTTTCCCCTTAAAAATAATGTCCAAAATTTGGGGGCATCTTATACATGGATAGATCTCCCCCCATTTTCTTAAATCCAAGTCCCCCAAAATAGGGGGCATCTTATACATAGGGGCATCTTATGGATGGAAAAATACAGTATGTTATATGCAAAGTGGCATTCTGGGCAGAAAGGAATGTACTGGATGAGGATTCCATGACAGGAAAACCAAGTTCTGCAATCAAACTCTGCTCAGAGCAGATTCTGGGGTACCAGGCAAATTAACCCAAATCCATATTGCTTTAGGCGAATCTGTTGCATCCTGTCACCAGTTGGCTGTTTTCAGTATAAAAACTAATGTTAGAGAGAGATATCAGTTAGAGATATCAACACACCCAAAGCTATAGGTTTCCTCAACAGTTACTGAAGCATTTCAAGGGTTTCTAAATACAGTGGTACCTTGGTTCTTGAACGTAATCCATTCTGGAAGTCCGTTCGACTTCCAAAACATTCAAAAACGAAGGCACGGCTTCTGATTGGTGCAGGCACCCCGGAAACATCACCACGGATGTTCGGCTTCCGAAAAACATTCGGAAACCAGAACACTTTTCGGCATTTGGGAGCTGATTTTTTTCGTCAACTTAGCCGTTCAAGAACCAAGGTTCCATTGTATATAAGAAGACCCTTCTAGATCAAGGCAATGGCCCATCCAGCCCAGTCTCCTCTTCTCAAAGCAGCCAACCAAATGCCTGTGGGAAGCCTGCAAACTGGACCTCAAGGCAACAACATCCTGCCCACCTGCGATTCCAACAACTGATGTTCAATGGTAGAACATAGCCATTATGACTAGTAGACATTGATAACCTTGTCCTGCATCCTGTTCTGACAGTGGCTAGCCAGATGCCTATGGGAAGTCTGCAAGCAGGACCTGAATGCAACACATTACCCTTGCTTTTTCTCCCCTGGTATTCATGGGCACATTGCCACTGACCCTGGAGGGTAGGATACAGTCCTCATGGCTAGCTCTTCTCTCAATAGATAGCAATGCAACAACTAACCACGGCCAGAAAACAGTATGCATATACAGAATCCATGTTCTTCCAAACTGTAAGAACCAGTTATAATTTAGTGATGCTGAAATGAAACGTTCGGTCATGACTCAGTGCTGCTTAAAAATCAAAGTAAAACAGAGTACTGAAATCTCTTGAAATATATAGGGGACTTTTCTCACAGCAGGGCATGTAGGCTCAACACATATAAAGGAGGGGAGGTCAGGATTATCTGCCTCCAGTTTTGGAACACTCTTTGCCTCTGCTAGATCTAGACATTTCAGAACAAGTTCTGCTAGACGTTATCAAAGTTATTACTTAAGTGTTATAGCATATTTTATGCCTGAGTTGATCTCTCTTTGATTGCAAGATGATATGTCGTCCCACTGAGGATTTAAATACAGGCCTCCTGCAGGAGGTTGAAATTTAGGTACCAATTGGGAAGTGTACCATTTTGCAATCTGAGGTTACTCTGGATTTCAAGGATTCTCTGATTATCACTACCACATAGATAACTATTATCCTTATTTGACTGATTCTTATTTGACTGATTCTTCTTTCCTCTGTCTGGACCTGCTGTTTCTAGTTGCTGTGCAATTCAGGGTCTTTTCAGTGCCTTTCCAACCTGTCACTTTGCTTTTGTTTCTGCAAATGAAAGAGGGCAAAACCTGGCATATCTTTGCTGAGACGTTCCTTACCCTGGAGTATGCGTTTGCTCACTCACTTCACTGCTGAGCCACAGGAAAACTTTGCATGTTGTTGAAAGAAAGTCATAAAGGCATTCTTCTCCCTCCACTGAACCATGGTCTGCAAAACAAGGCAATCTTGAGAGTGGAGAGAGGGGCATGTGCCAATCCAATTGCACACAGCCATGTCATCCATGCATCAATTGCCTAGAGGACTCTTAACATTTGGACAGGACCTCTCTAAAGGTGCATAGTGAGTCTGTGTGTGTTGTTTACATTGTCACAGTGCGTTACAGACAGCAGGAGCTGCAAAGGCATCAGCGCAGTAGACAAGGCTTTACCAAGAGGGAAGAATTAATGATGTGAAATTTCATCTAGATGTTGTCAATGAGACATTTCACTTGCAGATTAACCCCGGTGCAGCCATGCATATTAGAGAGCAAAACACTCTTCCAGGCTTTGGCCAAGCACCAAAAGGATCCACTACTTGACCTAAAATTGATTAGCAACATGCCTTACAAAGAGGAGTGTGTGGGAGAGACAAGCAAACCAGCCTGGTGCAACAGGACCAGCCAAACTGGGGTCAGCCAGGATTCCTAACTGCTTTATCAGCAACTTGGCAGGAGCTCAAGTCAGCCATGGGATGCTGCTGACATTCCCAAAGTCTTTATCATCTGAAGAAGATGGAGTCTCGGATTGTTTGGAATGATAACGTGTGGTAATATAGGTGCCCCTAAATTTTGAGGGGTTCCACTTCCAGGCAATTTTATGGTTGCCAGTTTTATGGCAGCTGAACTACATTTTTGTTTAATTTGTCCCATGCTTTGTTTAATTTGTCCCATGTGCCAGTTACAAATATGGGTAACTGTTTAGGGCAATAAATTAATAAAGAGATTTGGAACAGGCAGGGACAGTTTCAATAAAGGTCAAATAAAGGCATGTGTGAGTTTCTGTAGCTGTTAAAGAAATACCAGGCTCCATAGAACAGCCTTTGCCAACTCAGTGCCCTTCAGATGCTTTGGACTACAGCCAGCATGGCAGGGCACCTGAAGGATACCAGATTGACAGAGGCTGTTGTCGTCCATCAAAACTTGTAGGCAACTCCTCCCTCCCACAACTCCTTTCCCTCCCTTCCTTTGAGGAGGCCAGCTCAGATTGCCTAGTGTACATGTTCTGCTCTGCTAAGAGAACACTACTATACAAGGCTATGGCAACTGTGCACAATCAACTTCTCCTACCTCTAAAAATAGGAAAAGATGGTGCATGGTCCTCTCATAATCCCAATAATTGAGTATAATCCAGCTGGCCTAAATGGATGGAAGTGAATATTCTAGTCAGTGGGAGAATGCTACTCAGAAACCAAGATGTTCCACCAAAAGATCAAGTTCCAAATGAGTCTTTGGCTTTTGACCACTGCCTCCTCCTCCTCCTCCTCCTCCTCCTTCTTTCCCCCCACCAGGTGATATTGGTAAACCACTTTTGAATTTAAGAGGACTTTCCAAAGGTTTGTTATATGGCATCAAGCAAGGCCAGCCTGCTCACCCATGCCGCCACCACTGGAGAAGCAAGAAGAATCGCTGGTGGTATCTGATGAAATCTTGTGAGATATCATCAGATCTGGTGGAAATCTTGAAGCTCATGCAAGATCTCACAAGAGTTCTATGAGACCTCACCAGAAACCACCACCATGCAATCCTGGTAAGGGAGGCGGGGAGTTGGGGTGGCAGCGAGGAGTCAACACCTTCCTGTTTTGCCTCAGGTGGCAAAACAGGATGGGCCGCTACTAGCAACAGTCATGGGGGGTACTGGGCGTGCCCAGTTTTGGGAACATGCTTAATTTACTGCTTTAGAGTTGGTCGTAGTGTAAAAATAAAGCAAATAGCTTGCAAGGAGAGCCACACACTCCACTACTCAGTGGTAGAGAACAAGTGCTGTATGCAGAAGTTCCTGTTAACTCCTGGTAAGGCTAGGGAGGTTAGGAAGGGTTCCCACTTGTAACCCCGGAGAGCTGCTGTCAGTCAGTGTTGACAGTACCAAGCTAGAGGGACCTCAAGTTGCAGAGTCAATGAATTCTGTATATGTCTGGATTTAGCAGTGAGCTGCACACTGCTTTGACAATATCCTAGAAATACCAACTGTTTTTAAGATGAACAACTAGCACTGGTGACTACGGCTTCAGCATTTTATAGTATGTAAAATGCAGTCTGCTCTGACAGGGTCATTCCAAAGAGCACCCTTCACTGTCTCTCAGATGGCAGCAGCTAGTCTTTAATGGGGCAAGAAATCCATTTTCCAAAGGTTTCTAATCTCTCTCACACACACCTACTGGGAACCCTTGTGATGAGAACACCATGAAAGACCTAGATGAATAGTGGATGGATGGGAGAACCTCACTAACAGATAACCTTGCATCATCATTAGTTCTCATTAAAATAAATAATGATGGAGGCAAGACCATGTAATTGGGGATTTATGACCCTTAGATGAGGCTCGATAAATAAACGCAACAGATTACCCCAATATTATTGAGTGCTGACATTTAGATTCTCTTCTGGCAGATTTAATAGGGATATACATCCATTTTAGTGAAAGCAGTGGGATGACTAGCATCTAAATCAGAATGCCCAGAGTTGAACAGCCTGATGGATATCTATCTCCCAGCTCAATGGCAGTAATGCATGCAAGTTTTGGAAAGATTTATGCCAGGATTCAAGGATTATCATATTCCTCCTGAATTAACTAATTTCTGCAATCATTGTACTGTGTGAGTGATCCACGTAGATTTGTAGCCTGCCTGAAGTGCCAATTACCTCCCAATTTCTACAGTGAATTTATTTGGTAATGTGAGTTGCCGTGGCAGTTTTTACACATCAGCCTAGATGGATATGGATGTGCTTTCCATTGTGTCTAGAAACAGATTTTGTAAATAAAATAAAGTGCAGGAGAGAGGAATCTCATGGGTTTCTGCAAGCACACCACAACTGGCATTTTTCTCTCTTTATTTGTTTTCTTCCGTCCAATGATGCATTCCTAGCCAAGTCAATTTTTCTTGAATATTATGAGAAGAAAATGCACTGTGCACCTACTTGAAAAAGACAGCCTCTCTGTGAAGAAGGGAGAGCTAAGATCTTTAATCAATATGTAACCAGGGTGCATGCATACTAGATGGCGAATACAATCTAAATTTGTACTTTAGGAGACAATCCGAGTTGGATTTATTGCTTGTGCTGTAACATCGATTTACCCTACAGGCAGATCTGCCTACTACAAAGAGCATGGGGCCACTTCTGACAATGGCAGCCTTGCGGTGAGTTACCTTCCCTCCGTAATGCATCCTGAGGTCAAGATGTTGTACATTTCCTTGCTCCTGCTGACAACTGTCAAGGACTTCAGGACATGGAGTGATTTAAATTAGGCATTATGAAGGAAGAGGGGAGAGCAAGAGGAATACTGTCTTTTGTGGCAGTCATGTAACATTGTGCCCCAGGACCAGGACCAGCAGTCAGCCATGCCTGGCACTGGCTGAAGGTCTCAGAGGCTCAGAAGGGCCCTCACCAGCCTGATCCAGCCATGCCGCCACTCACTGTCCACCCTGACCTCTAGGTGGGGGGTGGTGCCACCTTTGAATGGGAGCAAAATTCAGGCAAGATACTTAAAAAGATCACTTAATTATTAAACATCAGGCAATACTAAATCTAAGGAGTTGCTCAGGGGTTTCCAGATTTAAAAACAGTGAAATCTTGCCCCATCATTATTATTTTTACACATAGCTCCCCCTACCAGAGTCCAGGTCCTCTCAGAAGCCCAGAAAGGCCCAAGCCACTTCCAGCTTTTGAGGATCCCTACCCATAGTTGGGACGCGGGTGGCGCTGTGAGGTAAACCACAGAGCCTAGGACTTGCCGATCAGAAGGTCGGCGGTTCGAATCCCCACGACAGGGTGAGCTCCCATTGCTTGGTCCCTGCTCCTGCCAACCTAGCAGTTTGAAAGCACGTCAAAGTGCAAGTAGATAAATAGGTACCACTCCAGCGGGAAGGTAAACAGCGTTTCCGTGCGCTGCTCTGGTTCTCCAGAGGCGGCTTAGTCATGCTGGCCACATGACCTGGAAGCTGTACGCTGGCTCCCTTGGCCAATAAAGCGAAATGAGCACCGCAACCCCCGAGTCAGTCACAACTGGACCTAATGGTCAGGGGTCCCTTTACCTTTACCTTTACCCATACTTAGAATTACAAAATCACGGAAACAAAATAAGGCACCAAAATGAAAAGCAGGGGTGACGGGAGAGTGCAGCATAATCTGCATTTCTTCTCTCTGAGAGTGTGTCACATTCTGGTGTGATGTGCATAAAAGCAAGCTGCAAAACTAAGCAAATGGCAACGCTTTGAGCAAGAGGCCCACTTTGAGCTCGGGGTCCCAGGCTAAAGCCCCACCCCCACCCCGCCTATCCATCCCCACTGACTGGCAGTGCCAGAGCCCTTGAATCTGTCCTGGACATGGATGCTAGAAGCTCTTCTATAGCCAACTCAACCAGAAGACAGAATGCTAAAATAAAACTTGGGAAAGGCCTATCTTTTGAAGAGGAAATGTCTGCCTGTCTAATCAACAAGTCAATGTACCTTACGCTTGAAGAAAATAATTGAATTTTCCCTTCTTTTATAACATGAAAGCCCAATACACTGTTGTTAAAAGCCTGAGAATAACAAACTTGGAGTTTCAAAATCTCTCTTACATGAAAAGGAAATAGTATATAACAAAGTTTCAGTATAATGAGTTGGAAAGAACCCAGGACTTTCAGTCCAGGTGTGTGTGTGTGTGTGTGTGTGTGTGTGTGTGTGTGTGTGTTTTCTGAGGACAAAGGGAATACAGAGAGCAAAGTGATGTTCCATCCCCAGCTGCTCAGTAGGTAGCACTCTGGAAAACAAAACAGTTGTGTAACCACTAGCTTAACAGTCCTCCGACTCAAGTTGCTGCCCCACTTAACCTCTTGCAAATTTCTCCCTCCAAAAAACTGGATCTGAGCACCTAGAAAACAGCAACACACACTTCCTCAGCGAGGTGTTGCAAAAGCCCTTATCCTTGATGACAGCCTGAGAAGTGAAAGCAGTGGCAGGCCATGATGTCTGAAAGGCCACGGCATG
Source organism: Podarcis cretensis (assembly GCF_951804945.1). Taxonomy (NCBI): domain Eukaryota; kingdom Metazoa; phylum Chordata; class Lepidosauria; order Squamata; family Lacertidae; genus Podarcis; species Podarcis cretensis. The sequence continues at coordinate 50,606,354 of NC_137170.1, read as the reverse complement.
CTCTCAGCTCTGCGGAGAAAGATCCCTGCAGTTGGCGGAATGGAAAATGCTCCAGGAAGGTCAGCAAGAATTAGAGTTGATGGGATGCCCAGACCTATCTCAGAGAGAAAGTCACCTCAGAGATATGTGAAAGTCATTGCCTGGAAAAGAGACTGATGTTGGTGTTGATGTTTGCATTCTATGTCCATCTCATCCAGCTCGCTGAAGAGGAAAGTACATCCCTCCAACATTTCTCCAATGAAAATAGGGATGTTGTTGTTGTTGTTTTTCCCTGAGCATCCCAGCCACTCTGGTGGCTTCCAGCATATATAAAAACATAATAAAACGTTAAACATTTTCAAAACTTCCCTATACAGGACTGCCTTCAGATGGCTCAGCGTTGGATAACTCCATACCCTCCAACATTTCTCTGATGAAAATAGGGACATCCTAAGGAAAAGCTTTTGGGACGCGGGTGGCGCTGTGGGTAAAAGCCTCAGCGCCTAGGGCTTGCCGATTGAAAGGTCGGCGGTTCGAATCCCCGCGGCGGGGTGCGCTCCCGCTGCTCGGTCCCAGCGCCTGCCAACCTAGCAGTTCGAAAGCACCTCCGGGTGCAAGTAGATAAATAGGGACCGCTTACCAGCGGGAAGGTAAACGGCGTTTCCGTGTGCAGCTCTGGCTCGCCAGAGCAGCAATGTCACGCTGGCCACGTGACCCGGAAGTGTCTCTGGACAGCACTGGCCCCCGGCCTCTTGAGTGAGATGGGCGCACAACCCCAGAGTCTGTCAAGACTGGCCCGTACGGGCAGGGGTACCTTTACCTTTACCTTTTAAGGAAAAGCATTCTAGGATCAAATCAGAAACTGGGACAGCTTCTGTAAATCTGGGACTGTCCCTGGAAAAATATACAGACACTTGGAGGGTCTGGGAAAGGTATCCAGAGCTAAGTACTAAGCATCGCAAATCAGATTTGATCATTCCCACCCCCCAAAAAACTTGGCAATTTAAAATAACTTTGGCCTCAGAGAATGAGGCACGACATTGAAGCTACTTTGAATACATAAGTGTAAGAGGAAACTGGCTTTCGAATTGTCACAGAATCAGCAATCAAACATTTCATCGTCCTTAGAAGTCCTTCCACTTTGCTTAATCACTTCACAGGGGGTTTTAGGGTAGTGAGACTGGTTCAGCCACAATGGGCACTGCGCTGCAGGGGGCACCCAGACAATGCTTTAGAGAGGAGGAAGAGCCCAAAGTCTGCCCCAGATCACAGACTTGAATTCAGAGCAATCACAGTGGGTGGGGGGTGAGTGGGCTGTACCACTCAGCTGCTGCCACTGATTGGCTACCAAGAAAAGGAGAGGATTTTGCACATATTGGCATGTGTCATTTGGGCAGCAGTAGCAGAGAAAGCTTAGGCCAGGTAGTGTAAAAAGGGTGTCTGCAGAACAGTTTACAGCAGGCAACATGAACCTCTCCTATCAGTGCCTTCTCTCTCTTTAAGTATTGAGTCACCTTCTGGTTGCAGTTTCCTCATTTACCTCCATCACTACTCCGTTATTCTTCCTGATGCAGGTGACACTGTGGTCTAAACCACCGAGTCTCTTGGGCTTGCCGGTCACAAGGTCGGCAGTTCGAATCTGCATGACAGGGTGAGCTCCTATTGCTCTGTCCCAGCTCTTTGCTCATGTAGCAGTTCAAAAGCATGCCAGCATGAGTAGAGAAATAGGCAAGAAGGAGAATGGCATATCTGTGTGCTCTGGCTTCCGTCAGGGTGTCCTGTTGTGCCAGAAACAGTTTAATCATGCTGGCCACATGTCCCAGAATGCTGTCTGTGGACAAACGCCAGCTCCCTCAGCCAGAAAGTGGAGATGAGCACCACACCCCATGGTCAAATTCAACCAGACTTAACCAGCCAGGGATCCCGTACCTTTTACCTTTTACCTTTATTCTTCCTGACCATTTCCTTATCTTTGTTTGCTTGCTTGCTTGTTTGTTTGTTTGTTTGTTTGCTTGCTTGCTTGCTTGCTTGTTTGCTTGTTAGCACTTTTAAACCACTTAATATTGTTAAGATCTCTAAGCAGTATACAGTGGTACCTCTGGTTACATACGCTTCAGGTTACAGACTCCTCTAACCCAGAAATAGTACCTCGGGTTAAGAATTTTGCTTCAGGATGAGAACAGAAATCATGCAGCAGCGGCACAGTGGCAGCAGGAGCTAAAGTGGTGTTTCAGGTTAAGAACAGACCTCCAGAACGAATTAAGTTCTTAACCCGAGGTACCACTGTACAATATGTTTTTTAAAAAACAACAAACAAACAAACAAACAATATAATTAGGGGGGGGGAATGTCCCAAACAACAGTAAAAGCATATAAAAACATATAAAACGGAGGAGGAGGAGGAGGAGGAGGAGGAGGAGGAGGAGGAGGAGGAGGAGGAGGAGGAGGAGGAGTTTGGATTTGATATCCCGCTTTATCACTACCCGAAGGAGTCTCAAAGCGGCTAACAATCTCCTTTCCCTTCCTCCCCCACAAGAAACACTCTGTGAGGTGAGTGGGGCTGAGAGACTTCAGAGAAGTGTGACTAGCCCAAGGTCACCCAGCAGCTGCATGTGGAGGAGCAGGGAAGCGAACCCAGTTCACCAGATTATGAGTCCACTGCTCTTAACCACTACACCACACTGGCATCAGAGGCCACAGCAATGCTGCCAGGCTGTAAGAGGATTCTCTAGCACAGTTCCACTCCTGTGTAGATGAGGACAAAGACTGACAGGAAGAGATTACTACTTGCTGTGTTCAGGAGTAGCAGAGGGATGATTCGAATGCAAAGCAGAAAGTGACAAAGAGACTAACTTGAAGCCTCCCTTCCTGATACGCACCATGTGTGATTCTGATCTAAGGACTGAAGCTGCTTCAGGAGTGTTCAGTCTGGTGCCCAGGCAGACAGTGACCTTATGTGCTGAGCTAGGGTTGCCATATTTTGAAGAGCAAAAAAGAGGACACATTTGCTGACTTCTACTTTTAACTATGAAATCACTATGATGGCACTACCCATGAAAAAGAGGACATGTCTGGGGAAAAGAGGGCATATGGCAACTCTATCAGCTGAGCAGAGTAGTTAAGAATTGTGGTAGACTTTATTAAGCCTATCCTGTCATTTCCAGGTTAGTTGAACCACTCCACAATCCTGTCTTCAAGTTGTGTGTATTGGGCAGGAAATGACTAGCAAAAGCTTTCCAGGGTTTCAGGTGGGACCATCTGCATGCTCAGCTTTATCGCTGAGCCAAGGCCATTTCCAAGGTGGGATACACATATTTATTTATTTTTAAATTCCTATTTACAGAAGCATTAGTTCCCCCAAAAAGCATGTCCTTAGAGCCTCCTGAGATTCTCAGCTGCCTGCCCTGGGCCTATAGACTATGTTCAAATTGCCAAACTGATTTTCTCCAGCTCCTATCCAAGTGCATGGGACATGTTCATTATTTAGTACCCACCCACTGTCAAAAGGCACTGATGCTCATTGGGGAAGCATCTTTAGCTATTAGTTATATAAAAGCCAAGGCCAAAATTCAAGTAGCTTTTGAGTTACCCTGCATAGTTTGAACTAGGAAGGTTTATCACTATGGTGCATGCACTCTTGCAATACTGTGGGAAATAATGGTTATCAAAGACAGTTAAAATAGGAGAGTATTTGGAGGGTGTTACATCATATAAATGTGCTGTCAGGATGTCATTGCCTGCAATGTGTCGGAGCCAGCCAGTCAAGTGGTTTAGCATAGCATAGAAAGAAGACACAATGAGGCAGCGAGTATTTTCATAATACTGGAGGGCAGCTCCTTTCAGTCTTTCTCCTCCAGCAACTTTTTATTATCTCCTTTGTTCTCCCAGCCGCATGGCCGTTTTCCAAAGTCTCCTGTTACCTCATCCGGTCAAGGCTTGACACTCCCCTCTCCGTATAAGGTAATCATTACCCAGAGGAATGTCAGGGGGCACCCTGCGGTTTTTACAAGCCTCTGCCTTAGCTGTATGACTCCCACATGCCCTCTTTCTTTATTTTATTAATCAGAGTCATAAATGTCCGTTCCAATACGATTATATCGAGTGCGATAAGTGACTCTTGTGAAACCGGAAGCGGGCCGCGGACTGGAGAACCATGCAGTACATATAGAGATTAAAGAAGGAATACATTGAATACAGCAACACAAAATAATGCAAATAACTACTATAATGATCACTAAAATTAATAAATGTCGAAGCCAACTTCCACCCGGAAGCCAAGAATATAACCATGCCCATGGATCAACGGAAGGAGGGGGGGCAAACGGATTGTGGGCTACCATAGTTTCCATATGGTCAATCGTCGCAGATATGCTGACATTATTATCAGGAATAAACATACAACAATGAGAATAAACAAGTGCACAAACTCCTCCTTTTGAGGCTAAAATCACATCTAAAGTATAACGATTCTGTAAAACCACTTCTCTCATTGCGGACACCTCCTGGTTGAGTTCCTTCAAAGCTTTTATGGTATCATTGAATAATCCCTCAGTCCAATTTGCTAGCTGATGGAGGTCCCTATAGTTCATTGCTGCACCCACTGAGGGCAGCAAGGCCTGAGAGATCTGGGTACCGATATATTGATTTATGGGTGAATTAACCTCCCGACGATTTCGTAGTCTAAGAGAAGATGGTAACTTATCAACCTTATACAACAACGGAACCACGATACCTAAGGTACATGTGCCTGTGAGGTTTCGAGGAATGGCTTTGTATGCTTTTTCGCCACAAAGCAACCATAACTCTCTTTGGAGTAAATAGCTGATATTACTACTCTGTTGGGACCAATTAAAGGCTTCAGTAAATAAGGAACTGATATGAAATTGCTCATCTGCGGCATTTGCTAAGCCAGGGATAGAAGAATTCAGACTCCAATTTGCATGGTAGGTTTCTTTCTTAGTTTTTAACCATGCACTCGTGTCACTCCTACAGCACTGAGATTGGTCACTGTATGTTCCTGTAAGAGAACAAGAGCTATTAAACATGAATTTCAATGTATATTGACAGTTTGGATATATGCCCCATGATTCTTTCCCCTCTCTAATTTGAAAACAAATGGGGGCAGGCTCATGGAGGGTCAATTGTACTGGAGGCCAAAAAGTTTGGTTAGGTGATATAACATTTGTAAATCGAAAGGATCCATTAATAGACACACCATGAAGCATTATGCCTGAATGGCTGGCAAAAGGGGGCATGTGCATACCAAATGCATACACGGCCAGCATCTAGAAACATGCAATAAACTGGTTAACATAATCATAGCTTGTACAAAAATATTATCCCTCCATATTTTATGATAATTTTCTCCCCTAAAAGTCTTATTCAACAACACAGTTCTTATAGTTCGAGAGTGGCTGAGCCGTGGATGCTGCCAGCCAGAGTAGGATTCTGACGGCTGCGGCTTGCCAGCTGATAAGGTGAAATATGGTGGTTTCAACTGGACTGGGTCGTCTGCTTCTCTTCCTTGTATAACGGTGCAGCAAAGGATGGTGAGGCAAATGATGAGGAAGGCAAACACTGCCAGATGCAGTTTGTGTGTAGCACCTCTAGGTGGCGCATGCTGAAAGGTTTCGATGCTTCATCCACAAAATGCTGACAAAGTGTAGGGGAGTTCCGCATGCTGTGAGACAGGACAACCCACTGATATTGCTGGGTGGGCTGCAGATTGTTATATATTGGCAATGTAAAAGCAAACCGTTCCTGTCTGCTGGGGCCAGTGGGATGAAAGTGGTTCAATGTGGCCGAAAGTCAATTGTTCAGAAATAAGCTGTTCAGAAACGAGATGGTGCCATTGCTGCGGATTTTTCTTTTGGTGGAGGCCACTCTACCCACACTGAGGTATCGGTGATCTTGGTTTGCCACGCTGGAAACGTTGTATCGGTGGCTACAGGCTGGTTTTTATTTTGTGCTGCCACCAGCAGATGAGCTGCTATACCTACAGACTGACAAATGCGAAGCATAGCTGCTGTGTCTGTGGTAGGATTGTGTATTATCGGGCGCAACGCAACCTTACAATCCTCATTTGCATTTTCAAAGGCCAATTGTTTGATAATTATTTGTTTGGCTTCAGGATTTTCAATTTGTCTACTCACTGCTGTAATCAGCCTGTCCATGAAGGAAGAATATGATTCTCTAGGTTCTTGTCTGATTGAACCCCACCTAGACTGAATACTGGAGGGTTCCGGGATTTTTCTCATTGCTTGTTGAGCAGCAAGAGCAGTATCCCTCAATAAGATCTGCAGCAGTGTGGCTTGCACTGAAGCCTGAGCAAAGGGCCCACGCCCCATCATAGCATCCATCACATCTGCGAGGGTAAGATTAGGATTATTCCCTCTTGCTTGTTGCAGTAAAGCAGGAGCATAAGCACGACAGGCAATTTCCCATTCATGGGCAAACAATACACCAGCTGATGGGGGTAAAACTGTACGTGCCAAAAGCTTGATGTCATCTGGAACCAATAGCTGGGCTAATGTGGCTTCCAAAAGAGCTTGTGTAAATGGGGCTTGCAGTCCATTTGTCCTAACTGACAATTGAAGCTCTTTCAAGATTTTAAAGTCAAAAGGTTGGTGCTGGGCTTGAGTTCCTGCTGGAGCACCAGCAGGGGGCACAATAACAGGGAATGCCACATTATCCTGATTTAAAGAACAGACAAAAGCTGCACGTTGAGAAGGGGTAGCTTGTGCTGCTGCTGAAAGAATAGGGTCATTTCCAGCCAGACCACTGTATTTTTGCAGCATTGGGTCCTCTGGTGAGGAACTGTAATCTGGAGGTTTGGGGTCTGGGGCTGCTGGCAAAACAAGTGCTGGAACACATGGCATAACAGCATGCTGAATTAAGGAAGTTGAAGGTTGTTTTGGCAATGCAGCCATGGAGATATTTTTTGGTGATAAAGAGCCCATAGCATAACGAATCTTGCACCATGCATTTAAAATTCGAACACCAAAACTGGGATGTCCATGAAAATGTGCTCCAATCTTATCCCATTGTGTTAGTTCCCATGTGCCCTCTTCTGGAAACCAAGGACAATGCTCATCAATGGCTAGAATGAGCTGTATCAAATCACCCTCAGGAACTTCCAATTTGTTGGAGGAGAGGAGAAATTGTAAGTCTTTTAAAAATTTCTGTTGCGGAGATGACAGGGAATTGCCCATATTTCTAAAATCAATATAATAGGGATCGAGTCACCAGGGATCCGTAGATGAAATCAGCGCTGTGTAACCCTTTCCGGGCGCGATGAGTCGATGATCGACAAGCCTCTTACGGTTTCCTTTGAAGTTTGAAGTCAGCCTCCCACTGCTTCCTTTAGCCTTTGAAGTCCGTCTCAACTGCTTTCTTTATTCAGCCTCCTTTCTTTTAAGTTTTCCTCTTCTTTTAATTGATCCTCAGAGAGGGCACCACTTGTCGGAGCCAGCCAGTCAAGTGGTTTAGCATAGCATAGAAAGAAGACACAATGAGGCAGCGAGTATTTTCATAATACTGGAGGGCAGCTCCTTTCAGTCTTTCTCCTCCGGCAACTTTTTATTATCTCCTTTGTTCTCCCAGCCGCATGGCCGTTTTCCAAAGTCTCCTGTTACCTCATCCGGTCAAGGCTTGACACTCCCCTCTCCGTATAAGGTAATCATTACCCAGAGGAATGTCAGGGGGCACCCTGCGGTTTTTACAAGCCTCTGCCTTAGCTGTATGACTCCCACAGCAATGCAACATTTTGTTTTTTGTTTCAGGTTTTTGTGTTTCATGTTTTGTTTTGTTTTCCTTATGAAAGAATATTGCAATGAAACCAGAAAAGTAGGAGGAAGAGAAAGAGAGACATTTCCTCTAAGCTCCCTTGCTCTGGTGCAGCATATATAGAGCATCTTTGCACTCTCTCCTACTGCTTGCATTGGGGGAAAACTCCTATTGGTGGCAATTGAAGCTTTTCCCCCCAATGAAAATAGTTGGGCAGAGCCCCTGCGTCAGACAGAGACCACAACAAGGAGCAAAAAACTCAACCCTTCCCAACATACACCTGGGTCCCAATCCCAGGGGCTACTAAAACTGATGGCTGTGCTCTGCCTCCATGGTTGGAGGCAGTAATGCTTCTGAATACAAGTTGCTGAAAACCACAGGAGAGAAGAGGACTGTTGTGCCCAGGTCCAGCTTGTGGGTTTCCTATAGGCATCAGGTTGAGCACTATGAAAACAAGACGCTGGACTAGATGGGTCATTTGCCTGATCCAGCAGGGTCTTCTTCTTGATGAGGCCCACTATACCTGCAATCTGCTTTTTAAAGCTATTGACACAATAAATAAATGGGTCAACAGCATCTCATCTTGGCTTGTTCAATGGGGGGTTTCCATGGCTGTAGTTCAAATAAGATAGATCAGAACCCTTGCCCTCTTTGATATAACATCAAAAGTGCTTCCCTATTCCTCGGAAAACAAACAGCAAACAGAAAGCTTTCCATCATGACTGCTGCCACCTCTGATATCTTTCATCCTGTTTTGGAACACGGTACCCTCACAGCAGCTTTGCTGGAGCTGTGTGGAGTTAAACAAGCATCACTGTGCTTTGCCATCTGGCCTGTCTATTACTCGGCTGAAATGGGATCTGGTTAGGAGCATAGCTAGCTTGTACAGGCTCAACAGGCCACTTTTGTTCACAGTATTATGTTTTCAGATTGAAATAAAAAATTAAAGGGGGGGCATTTGTCATCCCAGTGTGCTATGTTCCAAAGTTCGGTATTCACTGAGGAGAGTCATTTAAATGGAATAATTATAATGCTGTCTGAAAGCAGAGGGGTTTCTGACTTCCCTGGGGTTTCGATAATGGCAGAAAGCCAATGAAGCATTCCAAATGAAAGAGAGCCCGTCTGTCTGTCCTTCTGTAAGACTGCTGAATGCATGTTTGTGATCTCTGTCAAATGAGTTTGCATTTCGTTCTGTTTATTCCACTCCTAGGAAAATTGGACTGCCCCACATTGCCATCTCTTTCCAATTCTGGGGATATCTTTTGAGAGGCCTGTCACATCCTCTTGATGCTGTTGTTTTTCTCTCTAGCCCACACAAAGAACAAAAGGGAGTTGTGGCTCTTAGACTGAGCCTGCCCTAGTTTTAATAAAACTTTCAGTTATGTGGCCACAAAGTAATGTGTTTTAACACACAGGACCACCTTCATCAGACTGGCTTCCAGATTTTTAGAGTGTCAAGACCCCTAGCTCAGGTGTAGGGAAATTTGGTCCTCCAGATGTTTCTGAAGTAATCTAAGATGATTATTCTAAGATGACAATATATGGAAACAAATGTTTACCAATCAAATGCTAGGTCAATAAACCAGGTGGATCAGTCTGTTTTAGGATAATCTTCCATCAGAAGCAGTTTTCCGAATTTTCAACCCAGTCCTTATTCACTAAACAGAACGTGTAGGAAACCAATAAAGCACTGTACCTACAACAAGAAGGGACATCTCTAGGACAATTACTAGACTACATCCACACACACCACACCTCATGCTGACTGTGGTATATTCCAAAGTTTGCAATACAGACAGCAGCATTCAACAACAGGAGAAGCAGCAGCACTAAATTGCCATCTTGTCATACCCTCCAATGGAACCCAAGGTGTGGTGGGATAATGAGCTGCTTGTGCGTTGAAGCTGGATCCCTCAGAGCTCACTCAGTGTAGTGAAACCCTGCCTTGAGCGGAACCCTTCAGCATGGCTCCGTCAGTCGCTGGTAGAATCTGACAGTGGGCGTTTGCGGAAACGTTTCCAACATAAAAGCTGTTTCACGGACATGCGCCTCCTGGATTCCCTGCGTGACAGTTTCCGGCGGGGGGTGGGGGTCCTTAAAGGCTGTTCTGATACCTCCTCACTGTTCTCACTGGAAGTATCCCAGAGCCTCCCCTCCGACTCCCTTTCCTTTGGAGCTCCCGCACTCCCCCTACTGGTTCCCTCTTCTGCTGAAGAAGTGGCTCTCCTATTCTCCTGAAGCCTTCTCACCACCTGTCCTTCCGATGGCAGTTCCCTGACATCCACCTCCCCCCCAGGGCCCCCTTCACCCCCTCCCGCCTCTTCTCTTACTGGCGGCGAGGACGGAAATCCCTGGAAGGAACTCCCCTCATCCTCCGAGGATTCAAACACTTCTAACCACGGCCTTCCGCCTCTTTCCCCCTCTTCCTCTCCTTCGTCGGAATCTGTTTCCACCTCCACTCCCGACTCTGGGAACCCTTCAAACTCCCCTTCCTCATCTGTAGTCCCGAAGTGTTCCCTCCTAAACCTTGCCACTGGTTGTGGTTTCCTTGGGAAACGCCGATGAAACGTTTCTATTAAAATCTCGTCTTTGACTTCCTCTGCCGGTACCCATGTGTTTTCTGACTCTTCCTCCCCCTCCCATTCTACCAAGTATTCCACCTGATTCCCCTTCCACCTGGAATCAATGATCCCTGCCACATCCATGTTGCGTTCTCTCTCTTCTATGACGGGTGTCCGGGTGACCTCCCTCTCATGTTCCCCCCACTCACATCCCTCTCTGTATGGCGACAGTAATGACCTGTGAAATACTGGGTGCAATTTCATGTGACTGGGCAATCGGAGTTTGAATGCTACTGGGTTGACCTGCTGTATGACCTCAAAGGGTCCCAACCGTTTGGGTCTCAATTTCTTACACCCTCCCTTGAACGGCAGTCCTTGGGTGGATAGCCACACCCGGTTACCCACCCTTATGGTTTCGCCTTCCCTCCTATTTCTGTCTGCTTGCTTCTTATATTCTTCTTTGGCTTTCTCTAAGTTGAGTTGGAGCTGACGGTGGATCGCTTCCATCTCTTCAACAAAATTTTCTGCTGCAGGTACACTCCACCTTTCCCCGCCCTCTCCTGGAAACGCCCGAGGATGACACCCATAATTGGCTAGAAAGGGACTCATCCCTGTGGACACGTTCTCCGCGTTGTTGTAGGCAAACTCTGCCAGAGGTAACCAGTCTACCCAATCAGTTTCTCTCTCCTTTACATAACACCTCAGATATTGTTGCAAAACCCCGTTTGCCCTTTCTGCTTGCCCATTTGTTTCTGGGTGCCTGGCGGTGGAAAAACTTACCTCCACATGCAACATGCTCATTAGTTTCCTCCAGAACCTAGAAGTAAATTGTTTTCCTCTGTCGCTCAAAACCCTCAAGGGGGCGCCATGCAACCTAAAAATGTGCTCCACAAACAACCTTGCGGTTTCTTCCGCTGTCACTGCATGTGAACAAGCTATAAAGTGGCACATCTTAGTTAGTAGATCTACCACCACCATGACCGCGGTTTTCCCTTTGGATCTCGGTAGATCGGTCATGAAGTCTATGGATACCATCTCCCATGGCCTTTCTGGGGTGGGTAAGGGTTCTAATAACCCTGCTGGCGCCAACCTCTCTCCCTTTGCTCTTTGGCACCTGTCGCATCCCCTGACATACTCCCGCACGTCTTCCCGCACCTTGGGCCACCAAAACTCCCTGGTAACCAACCACATGGTCTTGTGCTGCCCGAAGTGCCCCGCCGTGGGGCTGTCATGCAACTGTTTAAGCACCCGCCCTCTTAGTTCCCCACCTGGTATGTAGAGCGCCCCTTTGTAATATAGTTTTCCGTTCTTTTCCTCAAACCCCCCTGCGTTCTCACCTGTCTCCCTGAGTTCCCTAAGTTTTTCTTGGGCATATTCAGTGTTTTCAATACCCTCTACCAGTTCTCTTTGCCCCACCAATGCCGCCCCACAAACCCAGTGGTCCTCTGAGATGATATGTCTTTCTTCCGCCCCTCCTTCCCCCTCCAAGTACTCAGGTTTTCTGGAGAGAGCGTCCGCCCTGACATTCTCAGCCCCTGGCACGTAGCGAATTTCAAAATTGAACTTGGAGAACTCTTGCGCCCATCTTACTTGTCTCTGGTTCAATACTCGGGCTGTTCTCCAGTATTCTAGATTTTTGTGGTCTGTCCGCACTTGAACCTTGTGTTGCGCCCCAATCAACAGGTGTCTCCATCTCTTGAACGCTTCGTGGACAGCGAGTAATTCTCTGTCGTACACTGTATAATTCCTCTCAGACTTGTTCAATTTCCTCGAGAAGAAGGCACACGGCCTCCATTCCGACGTATTCGCTCCTGGCTGCAGGAGCACGGCGCCCACCGCTCTGTCAGACGCGTCGGTTTCCACCCTCATCGGCTGCTGCAGATCCACGTGTAAGAGTTGTTCTTCCGAAGCAAACGCCCTCTTTAAACTTTCGAAAGCTCGCTGCGCTTCTTCCGTCCAGACAAATTTCTTCTTACTGCTGAGACAATCCGTGATGGGGGCTGTTAAATGGGCGAAGTTCTTGATGAACTTCCGATAGAAGTTTCCGAACCCCAAAAACCTCTGCACATCTTTCTTAGTTTTCGGTGGCCTCCATTCCAGCACCGCTTGCACCTTGCTAGGATCCATGGCCAGCCCCTTGTCCGACAACCGGTACCCAAGGAATTCCACCTCCCTGGTGTGAAACTGACACTTCTCCAGTTTCACCCACAGCTGGTTTTCTTGCAGTTTGCTCAGTACTTCTCGTACATCTCGCACATGCTGCTCTTCATCCTCTGAGTACACCAGTACATCGTCCAAGAACGCAGCGCAGTTCTTGTACAGCAATGGTCCTAGTACGTGATTCATGAATGATTGAAATACTGCTGAACCCGCCTGGAGGCCGAAAGGCATAACGCAGTACTCAAATGCCCCCAAGGGGGTGAACATAGTGGTTTTCCACTCATCTCCCTTTCTCATACGTATCAGGTTATACGCCCCCCTCAGGTCCAGCTTGGTAAAAATCTTCCCTTTTCTCACCCGGGTCAGAATGTCATCGATTCTGGGCATAGGGAAGGTCACGGGTTCGGACACTGCGTTTAGGGCCCTGAAATCCACAATTAATCTCGGTTTGTCCGAGTTTTTTTTGTCTACAAAGAACACTGGGCTACCCCCCACCGCTCGTGACTCCCTGATGAACCCACGCTTGAGGTTTTTGTCAATAAACTCCCTTAGCTCCTGCATCTCTCTGTCAGACATTGCATACACCTTGCCCACTGGCAATTGCGCTCCTGGAAGTAAGTTGATTTGGCAGTCAAAGGGTCTGTGCGGGGGTAGTTTATCTGCTTCCCTTTCGCTGAAGACGTCGGCAAAATCTGCATATTGTCGTGGTACCCTACCTTGATCCATTGCTTCTATCTTTGCTAACGTGGCCTGAGTGCCTACTTGGCCCCCTTTTTCTGTGCAGTGTCCCATACAATGTGCTGACCCAAAGGAAACCACTCTCTGATGCCATCCCACAAGCGGATCATGCAGCGCTAGCCAGCTCATCCCCAAAATGATGGGCGCTCCTCCCAACGTGGCTATATTAAACGCTATCCGTTCCGTGTGTCTTGCCACCCTCATTGTCATGGGGACAGTCTGCTGGTCTACTTCTCCCCCCAACAGCGCCCTCCCATCAATCGTGGTCACCTGCAGGGGATTTTTTAAAGGAATGGTTTGTATCTGATGGGCGGCTGCAAACTCCTTACTCATAAAGTTGCAGGAGCTGCCTGAGTCTAGTAGCGCCTTCACTTTTAGTGGGTGTCCGTTTGCCAGCTCCAGCAATACCTCTATTACAAGAGCTGGTCTTGGGGGTTCTGGCGTGGGCACATTTACTGTTCCTTGGCCTGGCTGCTGTGCCCCGTCGGTGGCAGCCAGGCGTTGGCTTTTACTTGCTCCTTAGCTCCTTCTCCCTCCTCCCCAACAGCTCCCGCCATTCCTTGCCATTCCTTTCTTTGCGGACAAACTCTGGCAAAATGACCTGGCTGTTGGCAGAGAAAACATTTCTTGGCGCCTTTTCCCTCCTTCTTCCGCCCTTCACTGGGGTTTGAAATTGCGCGCGCGCGCGCTGTTCCGATTTCCATCGGCTCTGCTGGCAGAGAAGGCTGCTCTGGCATCTCTGGAATGCGGAAATCCCTCCAACGCTCCCCTTTCCCTTCCCGCTTCTCCAAGGCTCTGGCCTCCTGGCGTGATCCTATGGCCAGCGCTGATTTAGTCAGATGGTCCATAGACTCCGCCCTGGGCCCCCGGGAAAGTTCGTCTTTCACTGCCGAAGATAGTCCTTCTTCGAACAGCATTTGTATCGGTTCCGCTGACAAATCCCATCCTAATTTATGGATCAACATGGTGAACTCAGTCCAGTACTCACGGACAGATCGGTTCCCTTGTTTACACGCCATTAACTGCCTGCGCGCCACTCCCTGCTCAATCTCGCTGGAAAACATCAGATCCATGGCGCGAAAAAACTTCCTTGTGTCCCTTAGGGCTTCATTATTGGCTGCCATTAGTGGCCTCACCCAATCTTTGGCCCCGCCTTCGAGATGCCCAATCACATAAGCAACCCTCGAATCCTCATCAGGAAAATCATCAAACTGCAGATTGAGGGCATATTGCATCTCTGTCCTGAAGGCTTGATAATTCCTGGGATCACCCCCAAACTTCTGCACCAGTCCTGGCACTTTCCTCGAGAGCTGGGCGGCTTTCCCCTTTTCTGCATCATGAGCCCTCCTCTCCTCCAGCCTCGCCGTTTGCAGAGCTAACTGTACCTCCAACATCCTGTACCTTTCTTCCAGGCTAGGACCGGCTGCAGCTGCTCCCCCATCTCCGGCTCCGGCTGGGTTGCTCATGATGCCTCTCTTTGCACAAGCTGCTTTCAGGGACTGTCAGATTGCTGTGGTGGGATAATGAGCTGCTTGTGCGTTGAAGCTGGATCCCTCAGAGCTCACTCAGTGTAGTGAAACCCTGCCTTGAGCGGAACCCTTCAGCATGGCTCCGTCAGTCGCTGGTAGAATCTGACAGTGGGCGTTTGCGGAAACGTTTCCAACATAAAAGCTGTTTCACGGACATGCGCCTCCTGGATTCCCTGCGTGACAGTTTCCGGCGGGGGGTGGGGGTCCTTAAAGGCTGTTCTGATACCTCCTCACTGTTCTCACTGGAAGTATCCCAGAGCCTCCCCTCCGACTCCCTTTCCTTTGGAGCTCCCGCACTCCCCCTACTGGTTCCCTCTTCTGCTGAAGAAGTGGCTCTCCTATTCTCCTGAAGCCTTCTCACCACCTGTCCTTCCGATGGCAGTTCCCTGACACAAGGTCACAGATTAGAGGCGATAGCACTGGTGCAAGATGGAACCTTGAGGTCAAGGCATCTAAGAGGCCCACAGCGCCACTTTCTGGAACCACCCAACCAAGAAAGACTTAAAAACATTCACAATGAACCATTAGTGAGCACTCTTTGGGTTCAGTCAGTCAACCAACGACAAATCCACCTAACAGTTACCTCATCTAGTCCCTATTTTACCAACTTCTCCACAATAATATTATGGGGGACTTTGTCAAAAGCATTACTGAAACCAAGATACACTATGTCCACAGCATTCCCCTGATCCACCAAGCCTGTAACTCTATCAAAGCTGAGATTCACCCGGCATGACTTGTTTTCAAGAAACCCATGCTGAGTCTTGGTAATCACAGCACCCTTTTCTAAGTGCTCACAGACCAATGGTTTAATTATCTGTTCTAGCACCTTTCCTTGTATTGATGTCAAGGTGACCAGTTCGTAATTACCTGGATCTTATTTTTTTCCCCTTTTTGAAGATGCAGACATTTGCCCACTTCCATTCTGCAGGAACCTCACCTGCTCTCCAAGAATTCTCAAAGATTATATACAGAAGCTCTGAGAATACACTTGATTTTTATATATATATATATATATATATATATATATATATATATATATCCATATAAGTGGTTTCCAACATTATACGTAAATCCCACCTCATGCCAATACACGCTCAAGCACTTTGCCCAAAAATGAAATAATTTTGGGAAACTGTAAATGATCCAGCATTTTAAAACAGAGGTCTTGCCGTCACCTCTTTTAGGTGGAACTACACCAAATGGAAGTCAGATAGGGCCGGGAACAGAACCCAAAACTCTGGAGAGCTATTGTTAATCAGTGTAAACAATAATGAGCTACATGGTTCAATGGTCTGACTTGGTATAAAGCTGTTTCCTGTGTTCCATTGCCATTGTTTTCAGCCTTTTGTTAATAACTGTATCACAGAACAAAGATGTAATGTGGATTATGATTTTTTTCAATGTTCAGCCTTCTTACCTATAGACACTGACAAGTGGGATCAGTCCCAGTTTTCATCCCACCTAGCACAGCAGTCAGTCACACAGGCATGCCTCCACAAGGCATTTCATGACCTTGTAAAATCTGATTTATTTTATGGCATGATGCCCAACTATAATTAAAGGCTAGACTATTACTAAATGCCAATGTCTTCCAGCATTTGCCATCAGAGGGAGTTAACTTGGAAAGCATTAACTGACATTACATCCGCTGATGGAATGGATGATGCCTATTCTGTGGACCAGAGCTGTCAAACTCCTTCAGTAGAGGTGGCCAAATTTCTTTTTTAATAATGTTCCATGGGCTTTAACATAATACTGACTCTGCCGTATTAGACTCCACAGTACAGCTGATGCTTCTTGTGTTCCCATATAAACAAAGTAAGTCCACGGGGCTTATTTAGAATTTCAGTTTGTGCTTTCTACATTTTTTCATCTCCACCAAGCTAAGCAGTTGGCTCCTTACCTCTCTCGCCCTGACCTAGCCACTGTGATCCACACGACGGTCACCTCCAGACTGGATTATTGTAACTCGCTTGTGTGGCTGCCCTTGAGACTGACCCAGAAACTCCAGCGGGTGCAGAATGCCACGGCAAGACTCCTTACGGGGTCCTTGCTGCGAGCTCACATTCACCCGGTGCTATACCAGCTGCACTGGCTCCCGGTGGAGTACAGGATCAGGTTTAAGGTGCTGGTTTTAACCTTTAAAGCCCTATACAGCCTAGGACCCTCGTACCTACGGGACCGCTTCTCCTGGTATGTCCCACAGAGGAACTTACGGTCTTCAAATAAAAACATCCTGAAGGTCCCAGGCCACAGAGAGGTTAGGCTGGCCTCAACCAGAGCCAGGGCTTTTTCAGCACTGGCCCCGACCTGGTGGAACGCTCTGTCACAAGAGACTAGGGCCCTGCGAGACTTGACATCTTTCTGCAGGGCCTGCAAGACAGAGCTGTTCCACCAGGCCTTTGGCCAGGGCACAGCCTGACCCCCTCCTTTGGCAATCCTCACAGAACTCTAGCCCAATGGTTGCCATTAATCTGATTGGAATTAATTTTATAATGAAATGATTTTAGAATGTTTTATCATTTTACTGTTGTTAGCCGCTCTGAGCCTGGCTTCGGCTGGGGAGGGCAGGATATAAATAAAATTTTATTATTATTATTATTATTATTATTATTATTATTATTATTATTCCCACAGCTATCTGGTTGGGCACACTCTCCCACTGTCTCCAGAGACAGATGGATTCCAGCCACCCAAAACTGTGAGAACAGGATGCTGGACTAGTTGGGCATTGACTTGATCCAGCAAAGCTCTTCTAATGTAAGCCGGATCCTTGTTTTCACTGAGTTCCAAAATGAAAGTGGATCTTGCTAAACTAGAGTAGCAGGCTGATGATGGAGACTTGCGTGCTTCAGCCAGGCATTCTATCAATATGTTTTTTTAAAAAAGATCTCTGTACTTTCATTCCTTGGCTTTTTCTAAAGTATAAATATTAACAACAAATTCCTTGCAAACACAACAAGCTCAGCAACAGCAGTTCTGCTTCATGTTAACAAGAAAAATTATGCATAAGTGGCAGGAACTTTTACAGAAACTATGTGACTTGGCTAGAAGCCTGAAAATATCTCACTAGCTTATTCCAGAAAATGTTTTAGTCTGTCTTGTTCTTTTATGCTGTTGTATTTTATTCCCCCCTCTACCCAGGAAAACTCCAAAGCATTGTTTTGGACTGTCATCCAAGGAGGATAACCAGAAGGAATAACAGACATTTGGCATTAAAGTCAAAGAAGAAAATCTTTGGGAAGTTGACTTAAGCCTCACAGGCCCAGGCATTGAAACAATATAACAGCAACCTCAAATGCAGAGAAACAGACTTGTTAATAGGATTTCTCTTCATTGTCTGCATTGAACTCCTAACTCTCTAAAAATAAAAACAATATAGTGGCAGTAGTACAAAATATAGCATGATACTCTTTCCTCAGCTTGCTGAAACAGTTGTGGATTTGTTGTCTTCACTATAGCTGTGTAGGCTTACACCACCGGCCATTACCAGGAACCCCTGATTCTCAAGTCTTATGGGAATCTGTCAAGACCTGAATGTGCATTTTCTACATGCATGAAAAGTGACTTAGCACTCATTTATCAAACTATTGCCAAGGTGTTTGAAGGACCACAACTCACACCCTAAATTCTGCTTAAGGCATAGGTGTGTGAGAGTAAGTATGTGGGTGCTTTTGTGTAAGTTTTACATAGAAAGACTGGTAATTTAGTGTGCAAAACACTGGTGTGTGGTTTGTTTAAAAAGACATTTAAATCTCTCTCTCTATCATGTGTGTGTGTATTTGTGTACACATGTTCATGCATCACAGAGGAATATGAGAAGATGAGTCTTTTGTTCTTCATCTTCCTTGCCTACTTCCTACTAACTCAAAGTGCATTCAGGGAATACTCTGGGATGGCTATGCTTTATTCTCTCACTATTTACAGGGTGGACAGAAGACATTGTCATTAAATCACAGCAATTTCCTCTCTTCCCCATGCTGCTTCTGCTGTTTTTCAGACAACAGAAAATCTGGGGGTTTTTGCAGCATAGAAGAGCAGCACCAATTTCCACAAGTATGTATCATTCTTCTGACTTTACAAGCAAGAGGCATGTAGAGCGGTGTTTGGAGCCCTACTCACTGCCTCCTCAGTTGCATAACCTAGCACAGGGTGGTCCAATACATAGCCCAAAGGCTAGTTAAGCAAGGCACTAGGCTTTGAGAAGGAGGTGTGAAGGCTCAGGCAGGGTCCTTGAGTCCTCCCTCAGAAGCAGTTTTAGGGTAGCCTGACCAGTTTGGCCATGCTGAGTGCCACAACAATTCTGTAGAACAGAGCACAAGAGATGGGGGCACAGAATTGTAGTGTCTCACAGGGCATCACTGAAATCTGAGAGCCCAAATGTCTGCCCTTGTGGGAAAACCATTCTGGCTTAAATTTGAATTTTGGATTCACGTGAACGGGGGAGAGAAATTAAGGAGACTCAGGTGGACCTCAAACCAGCTTGGGCAACCTATGTAGCATGTCGTATCAAATCAGGCTGTTTCCTGGAGTGCTGGATTGGCACCTTGTGGTTGGGACACACCCCAAATACATGAGGTGTTTTGTGTGGAAATACAGAGCCAATTTCACTTTCTCTTCTTTGCGCAAGAACAGTGTTTCAACAGCACAGAAGGGCTCCAATTTGGCAACATTCATGGTGTGTGGAAACCAGCAAGGAATTAACTGCACAGCAGACACTGAGCAGGATCCAAATGACGCTGCAGGCCACACACACCAGATGACATGTAACAAATATAGTCAGTGGCAGTGACTAACATTGAAGCTACCCAGCGATATATTCAATTACTGGAGAAAGAACGTCATGCAAAGCAAATAGCACGTGAAGTAATTAACTGGAGTGCAGAAACTTTAAACTATGAGAGTAGCGTTCCATCCTGTCTGTCACCATTTGTACTTGGAAACACAGAGGTCTCTCCACTGCTGCTGAATGCCGCATATCTGTCTATTACTCCCCACCCACTCACTGAAACTGAACCAGAAGAACGTACTGAAATGTCATGACCGAAACTGTACCTTTAGGCTTTTAGTGCAATGTGAATGTGATTTTGATAGCCACTTCAGGAACTGTGTAAGGTGGCTGTTGAGAATAAAGAAGGGCTAAGATTCTTGCTGGTAGACAGAGAGGTTGCTTAACAATTATGCAAGAATCGCCATCCTTGATGGAAATGCATAGATATTTGTGTGTGCATGGATGCACATTTGCCAGGAACAAGGTTGAATTCCACCAACCAATGTACTGAAAAGGCAACAGAAAGGGATGATACACACACAGGGCCAGCCCACCCATGAGGTGGGGGTGGAAGCCCAGCCATCCTGCCACCTCTGCCACTGTTGCAGAAGCAGAACTGGCCATGGCAGCAGTTTCTGGAGAGATCTCATAAAAATCTCATGATACCTACCTTAGTTTGCTGTGCTCACCACAGTTTTTGCTGAAGCATTTCATTATAAAAGCATTTCCATAGCTTCTAAAAAAAGCTATACAGAAAGATGGTGCTAATTGTTACTGATTTGGATCCCCAAGTGCAATTGATTCTGCCCTGTTTACTCAATTGGGATGTGTCCTTTTAAAAATTAACATTTGATTCTGCTAATGGAGTCAACCTTTCCTTCCCCACAGAGTTCCATTGAACAGAACCACGATCAGATAATATCATTCATTGCAATTTCATAATCATGTTAATATCTAATTTGCTACCCTCAGCTTGTTAAAGTACCAAAAACACATCTCCTTTTTAAATGTAATAATAAAAGAAGCAACCATGCATTTACTGGCTTTATAATTCATGGATTAATTTCATGGCAACTTGAGGTATGTCTTTGCAAGCACACTCAAATCTTACATAGAAAATTAGCATACAAGAATGTCCTCCTTTGAGCGAAGCAAAATGTTTACTTGATTCTCTTTAATCTAGTGGCAGCCAATGTGATTCCCTCTAGATATTGCTGGACTCCAACTCCCATTACCCTCCGACTACTGGTCCTGCTAGCTAGGGCTGATGGGAGTTGCAGTTTAACAATGGGGAGCACATTGGCTAACCATGCTTTACTCTAAAGCAGGGTTTCCAAAATTTGGGTCACCAGTTGTTTTTTGACTACAAGTCCCATCACCCCTAGCTAGCATGGTCAGTAGTCAGGGATGATGGGGACCCTGATCTGTAACATCTCTAAGATATTCAGATATAAGACAGTACCAGAATAGTAAAGCAATTATTTTGCCAGTCATTCCATTATGGAGGAAAGTGGGAGAAAACCATCTTTGTGCTATGATGTGCTTCCTTACTCATCCAGAATGTGTTGCCAGAATACATTATACAAGAAGGGGTGTGTGCGTGTGCGTGTGTTTGCAAGAATGCCCAGTAATACTAGGGATATGCATCACATAAGATGAATCCTGAATCCAAAGCCAAACTGATTCAGATACATTTGGGAGGTGTCTGAGCCAAATTAAGTTCCCTCCAAATCAAAACTGGGTCCTCCAGAAGCCATTTGTGTGATCAGAGATTTGGTGGCAAAGGGAAGACACATAGCCAACCCTTCTGGTGACAGATGACGGAGGGCAGCCGTGGGGCCCACTCAGTTATTCCTCCTGAGTCCCCCAACTTTCACTAAGTTTTGCCTGACCCTTTCTCTTATAATGGGTTGCATGTTGTTGTTGGATCAACTCCTTTGCTTGTGCAGCCATGTGTAGAACCTGCTGCGCCTTTTAACAGAATTTTGCCTGGGGGACACACTGATCAGAGCATTAAAGTTTTTTGTATAAGAACAGCCCGAGTGAGATCTTCATTGAGTGGGAGACAGGACAGAAGCAATGTGAGAAAATCAGAAATCAGATCCTGTCATATGACACAACATACATGTATGTACATACCAACATACATGTAAGTTTCCTGTCATCTTGAAAAATAACATTTTATTTTATGTTTTAATACTTATGTTTTAATACTGTTTTTATTAGATTATACTGGGGGGCACCATTCTCTTTTCAGTCCTTAGGGCCTCTAGAGGTCTTAATTTGGTCCTGGTCTGGCTCAGTTTAAGTCAAGTTCATTTAGATCAGGACATTAGAACTTATGTACCTATATTTGTCTTTTCTCCCGCATCACCAAGGTTAAAACTAATCTCAGATAGTCATTAATTTATTCACTCTCAGAAGGAATTATCACTTGCCAATATTCTTCCAAAGAATCAGCGCTAGATCTGTGCAGCTCTTTTCTGAAGATATGCAGGGAATCAGGCTAGTGCAATTAATACGGACATATCTACAGTTAGCAGTGGGCACTAGGTGGCAGGCTTTAACTTGCTACAGAATGCAGCAGTCTCCGTGATTATCCTCCTGGGAATGCCTGTGTCGCTAAAGGGATAGGTGGTCTTTCTGAGGCTACCTGCCCAATTTAATCACAATCATCTTGGGATATAATCAGGCAGCAGATAAAAGTACTCACCGGACTGATTTTGTTTGTCATGTGCTCCATTTGGGACGAATAATTTTCTAATAGCTTGTCATGTTTGGTTGATTTATAATTTAAGCTCCTGCCTTTGCTAATAAATCATTTGCCTGGCATTGGGCTGTGCAAATGAGACAACACATTGCATATCAGGGAACTCCTTGGGCAGTGTGAAATGACCCTGTGGTTCTGGCATTGCAGGCATGACCAAGGATAAACCGTGTAGTAAACTCTCCAGACAGCCTGCTTGGCACCTCTACAGTACTTTCTGCATCCTGCATCATTGCTGCAGACAACAATTAATTAGACCTTGTGGGAACATTATGGTTTTCATTTTCTTTACCAGCATGTGGGCACCATATACTTCCATTAAGCCAGGCAAAGATACCTAGCAGTGGCACAGTTATGTTCCAGCAGCAGAAGCAAAACCACAGCCTTAATTCTGAGCTTTACCAAGTCCCTTTTCTAGAAATTGAACTTCTCATTCCCCACCTTCCTGTAGGCTGTGAAAGATAAGCCACTTCGGAAACACAGGGAAGTTTCAAGAGCAGATTGCAATGTGGTGTTACCACATGCCATTACGTAGGCAGTTTCACCAGCCATTTGGGAAGAGCTGTAGCTCAGTGGTTTTGCATACCAAAGGTCCTGGGTTCCATCTCTGACATCTCCTAGTGTGGCTTGGAAACTCTATCTAGAGAGCCATTGCCACTTAACACAGAAAATACTGAGCTAGATTAACTAATGGCTTGAGTCAGTATAAAGCAATTTCCTCTCTTTCTAGGTTGCAGTGCAGTATTACCAAGTATCCTTTTTTACACATGTAGCCAATTCCAGAGGTGCACCTGAATGACACGTGTTTGGAACCTTTGTAGTTGTCATGCTGCCCAGAAAACTGAGGTGGTGCTTCCTTTGTGAGCATGTGCCATTATTTTTGGATGTGAGCCAAGAGAAAACCAGTAGAGATTACAGGCTGCCCCCTAGAGACCCTGCTTCACTACCCTCTCTCTGCAAGGGCTTGTGGCACTCTCTCCTGTATTGAATTTTTTTTTAAGACAACAATGGAAACACAATGTAATGGTTATAAGGGGTTACTTGTGCGTAAGTTGCCATTACTTTCAGCTAGATTGCCTGGCTAACCATGCCTCGGCTGACAGCCCTCCACTCCGTGGCCGTTCAGTTGCTTGCAGAATCCGTCAGTGGGCGTTTCTTGAACCTCTTCCAGCATAGAAGTTGTTTGACGCCAAGTCTCCGCCTACTCTCCCTGTGCGGAACTCTTCTGCGCAAGGAAGGAGTGGGCAGAGGTGTGCCCGTGCTCTCTCCACTAGTTTTGGGCGAAGAGTCTTGGAGACCCCTCTCCGAATCCTCCATCTCCCTCCCTTCTCTGCTGGTGTTGCGCTGAATTCCTTCCCCTCTGCTGGTCCCCTCTCCTGCATCGCTCGGGAGCCTTGCCTCCACCTCTCGCTCCGATGTCAGTTCCCTGACACACAACAATGAAAAACCATGCTGAAAAAAAATGAGAAAATCCTAACATTATTACAAAATAATATAAAATTTACCAAATCCTTCTTTAAAAGCACAGGTGTGTTTTCACCAGGCAAATGGGAATCGGCCGTGATGAGGCCATGCAAGCTTCCCTAGAGAGAGATTTCCATGAGAAAAATACGCCCACTGAAAATGCCCAGCTTCTTTTAGCCAATTTCCTATTATCATAGCATTTGGAGTAGGGACTTATGGGATTATTTAAGCATGCTAGGAATGAGCTTATATGGAAGAAGGCATCAGTTATAGCCCATGGAATAATGAATAATGTCTGAAGCTCAGAGAGCCTTCTTTGTGGAAGAAAGTAATCCTCCTGCTGAGGATGCTGGGACATGTAGTGCAAATACCTTCCTCAGCATTTTAGTGTGAATTTCTCCTAATATACACATGTTTATATGCAATTTTGCCTAATATATACATTTTTGCAAAGTGACATCCACCTAAAATAATGCATTTTGTATGCTACTTTCATGAACATACACATTTTTATGGACGCTTTGCTGCAATATATGTGTTTTCCCACACATTACTTGGCAAGAGAACTGCTTTGCAAAATTTGGAGAAGTGTGGATTTCAAAGCATGTTTCAGTTCCTGAATTGCAAATCAATTAGATTCATAGGTAAATGAGAACTCAGTTGAATTTCTCCACCATCAACTTAAGCCTATCCACAACAACCAAAACAGGCGCATTTGCTTTTGCAAGCAACCCTATTCACTTTCTCATGACATTCCTACTAACTACAGATGGGGGTATCCAATTAATACATTTAGTCATGGTGAGACTTTCTGCTTGTGCAATGCACCCCCTCCTTCCCACTGCGCATCACCTGTTCTAGGGGTTCCCCACCTCTGCAGCAGGGTTGAGGAAGGTGCAGGGCACCCACTGGGTGTGGGGAGGGAGAAAGTTCCACAGCACCAGCAGAAATCCTTCTGATGACAGAATGCATTAGTTGGAACCTGTCTAGTGTTTACTTATTTAAACAGCAAACATAAGGGGCATCATTAATACAGGTGTGTGTGAACACATACACACACACACACAATAAAAAGCAAGCGTTTTTAAAAAGTTTAGGAGAGTCAATGAAAATCAAGGAAAACAGCTTAGAGATATCCATCCTTAGGGAAGTCTTCTGTTAAAATTGCAGCTGTAAACATTTTTTTAAAAAATACAGAGCAATTTTGAAAAAGGATAATGAAAGGGAAACTATAAGCAGCCTCAGCTCTGGAACTATAATATTTAATTATGATATCATAAAGAGGGAAAATTGTGAAATTCTCGCATCCCTTCACAATCAGAAAAGATCAATTTTTCAAGGATGGTTTCATATAATACAGGGCATTAGGGCAGTCTCAGTATGAATACAATATTGATTTTTCATAACCCATTTTATACATATTTAGATAGCCTAAGGCAGAAGCGGCGGAGCTGAGTTGACTGACTGAAATCTCAAATCCATCTGGTTAATTGTAAGAACAATTCCCACACCTTCACTTTTGCTTTATAGAGACAGGTTTTTGCAATGAAGTTCTCAAAGTACAACCATCAGTGATCACAGCTGCTTGCTGGCCTCGTGGGTGGCAGCTCAGAAATCTTCACTGGTAGATGGGCCATTCTCCTGTGAGTTGCAAACAGTGAGGCACAGATTCTAGTCATGTACAATTGTATTCTCAGTGAATTTATATCAGGAAAAGCAAACCAGCTAAGCAAACAGGCAATATATAATGGCAGAGCACAAACAAAGGAAGCCAGCATTGAGACAAACATAATTCAAACTTACTCTGCCCTCTTTGGCCCTTTCCTGAGGCCTCAACCCTCAAAATGCATTGCTGCATTCCAAGGCACAGTATGCCACCTTGGGGGGAAAATCCACAACCAGCTATTTAAGTTAAATGTCTCCAGACAAAGGGAATTTGTTTTTTCTTGTTATTGGCTGTTTTGATGCATGATCTGCATGAGCAGGAATGGGCCCCAGCAAGCTTGAACCATATCTACTTTCCTTCACCTCCCCCTTTGCAATCAGAAGGAGTTCAGAAACTTGTTTTGCTTTTAGCTATACACAGCAGCTTATGTCATCCAGACCAACAAACTGTGGTTGATGTTAATAATGCTTAGTTTCAAACAAGCCAACTTCAAACCATGGTTTCTGAAGTTGGCTTGCTGAAACCACAATTAATATTAACCACAGTTCCCAGTTTGGATGGCACAGGAAACTGCAGTTAAGTAAAAACAAAAGCAAAAGCTTCTAAACTCCTCTTGATCATATGGAAAGGGGAGAGGGGTTGAATCGTATTTACCGTATTTTTCCGTGTATAAGATGCCTCCATGTATAAGACGACCCCTAAACCCAAAATTAAGAAATTAAGTTGTTTAGCTTTTGGGGGGTGGGGGAGGTCACTTCCACCAATCACTCACTCGCCTGCCCACCACTGCCAATCACACACCTCGCCGCAGCCGCCAATGGTCTGCCCGCTCACAGCCGCCAACAGCCCACCCGCCCACTTGCCTCAGCTACCAATCACCTGCCCACCTCACCACAGCCATCAATCGCCTGCCCAATTGCCACAGCTAATTGCCAGCAGGCCTTGCTGCAACCACCAATCACCCGCTCAATCGCCGCTGCCAATCTCCTGCTTGCTGCTGCCATTAATCCCACGTCCCCCCTCTGCATTCACTATCCGTGTATAAGATGACACCCAACTTTTGCCTAACTTTTTTTAGCAAAAAGCATCATCTTATACACAGAAGATTACAGTATATATTCAGACTCCACCCCTTTCTTCAAATTTTTCAACACTTGCTCTTCGGTGTTGTGTCTTTGTTCAGGTTTCAGCAGTGGCAGTGATGATGATGATGATGATGATGATGATGATGATGATGATGATGATAATTATACCACGCCCCTCCCCAGCCAAGAAGAGGCCCAGGGTGGCTAACACCAAATATAAAATACAGTTTAAAACAAAATAAAACCCAGTTGATTAAAATACAGCTTAAAATGCAGCTTAAAATGCAGTCTTGTTTTACTGGTGGCCCATAAATCAAGACCATAAGGGGAGGAAACATCAAATATTCACCAGGGCCAGCTATCCATGCTGGTCCTACATGGGCCAGCAAAAGGGCCAAGGGAAAATTTATACGCAGGATCCCATATAAGGGGTTCCACCAAAAAAAAAAGAAGAAAGTGAGGGGGGGTCAGACTGAGTCCAGACCAAAGGCCTGGCAGAACAGCTCCATCTTGCAGGACCTGTGGAAAGACAGGGCCCTGGTCTCCCATGACAGAGCGTTCCACCAGGTCGGGGCCAGTGCTGAAAAGGCCTTGGCCCTGGTTGAGGCCAATCTAACCTCCTTGAGGCCCGGGACCTCCAAAGTGTTGTTATTTATGGACCGTAAGGTCCTCCGTGGGGCATACCAGGAGAGGTGGTCCCGTAGGGACAGTGATTACAGCAGGTGATATAAGATATGTGATAGCTATGTATGACAGCCTATGAAGCTGAATCTGTTAAGAGTGCAGCACTGCCTTTCCAAGGGACCCTTTTATATCTAGTATTGAGATCACCATCATAGTAAATGGAATGATCAGTTAGAAAGTAGCTGTGCTGGCTGTATACAAGCTATCACATGCTGACATGAAAGGAACTATGCATTTATGAGTAGGCAATATCCCAAATTATGTCAGATGATTTAGATGCATTAAGTATTTCCTGCTGCGTCCAAGAAGTTGCTGTTCATAACACTTGTCAATCTCATACTACATTTTCAGTAATGCTTAGATGAAAATGATTTTTATGCAGTTTGGTGCAATCCAGCCATCTTTTTTGCAAGTAAAAAAAACTGATGACATTTTCAGAGTTCAAAATCATGCGGCTTGTGAAAACTTAACTGTTCACAAGGGTGACAACGGCGATGGCATAAGAAGCAGTGTTGATGATATTGTGGGCCTTGCATAAAACATCTCATATTTACAGCGGCCTAATAATAACCCCATTTTCATCATTTGTCACCCAAGTCATTGCTATGGTGTTTGGGTTTTGGATATCCTAGGGGAACACTTTCAGTTCTTAAAGAGAAGGAGTGAATATGGCCAAGAGATTTTGCTATTTGTCTTGGATGAGGAGAGAGGAGCATTAGCTGAGTAAACTGCAAAGCAGGTAAAACCATCTTTCTTGTAATTTGCCTGCTTTTGCTTTGCTTTGCTACTGCTCCCCCCCCCCAAAAAAAAGGAAGAGGAGAGATACTGGATCATCCCTGGAGGACATTGGACCTACCCACCACTGATTTGTAATAGCTGGCCTTGACAGCAGACTTCTGGGTGGGATGGGGAGATTAAATGGTGGATCGACATGAACAATTTTTGGACCTTTGTTTATTTGCTAATTAGTGAGTCAGAGTATTGCTTTGTTTATTATTTTAGTATTGTTAATGTTGTCCACTCCTATTTATAAGGCTGGTTTGTTTTTCTGTTTTCCCATGGATGCTATGTTATATGAAATTTTAATGTATTGTATTATATTATTCCCCCCCTTTCCCCCCTAATATGCATTGCATATTTTTCTTTGCTGTAAGTTGCTTCAGGTGACAGGTGACTCATAAGTTTAATAAATAATACTACTTATAATAAATAGAGCTTTCTTTCCATGTACTAAAGATCTATAAGCCGTTTCAGGTCACAGAGATCCATAGAAACTGTGCAAAATCTTTTCTTGGTGGTGAGTTTCATAATGCTTATGAAACCTTGGCCTCCAGCTGTACTTCTGCTCTTCCATCTTTGTAGCACTTTGGACATTTCAGCACCATGGTCTGTGGACAGAGCACACATTAGAGCATATAATTGTGCCTACCATGCAACAGTGAAGAATGCCTTCTTCTCTGCTTCTGTCACAGCCTAACGTAATGTCTTCATCCCCAAATGCCTAGCTGGACGAAAAACGTTAGGTCTAAGCCTAGGATGTTTGTTCAAATTTTAAATTTATTTGTTTGTTTTATTATCGGGTTGCAAATTGCTTTGAAATTTATATGAAAGGTGCTTCATAAATAATAATGTGTTGTCTCCAGTGCCACGCCAGTGGGGTTCCACTAGCATAATGGGACTTCCATTTCTTCTGCTTCTGTTCCATGCATGTCCCATGCCTACCAAATCTGCTCCAGATGGTCCTCCAAGCCTCCAGAGCTATTTTGGGCTATTTTGAGACACGGAGAGGACTGGAGGGGACAGGAGTGTATAAATCTGATTATTAGCAAGTATAAAAAGGAGGGAAGTAAATGCACACTTTAAGTCGTATCTTCAGTAGATCAATGGACACATCTCACTGTAAACATTATCTCCATGCTATATTAGTACATATGTCTTATTTCTTTTTAGCTACTGTTGAGTTTAATAAGCTTTTGAATATTTTAATACCTGTTTTCATCAATATTTTTTAAAGTTTTATTTCATACTTTTGTGAACCGCTTATGTAGACATAACCACAAATGTAGACGACAAAGCTGCCACTTTATTCCTAAATTCACACTACATTTTACCCTTCCTCAGATTAGAATTTCAAGGCAGCAAACAATTAGAAAGACTTGCAGCACTATTCTATATTTGCTTATTTGGAAGGAAGTCCTGTTATGTGCAACGTGTGGGGATTTTCTGAATTTTTCAATTTTGTGATGCTGTTCTCCAGCCAAGTAATGTGTACAAAAATGCACATATTAGGAGCAATCAAGCATCCCCCCAACAAAAAAAGGTGTACATAAGGCAAAATTACATACAGAAATGTTCATATTAGGAGAAATTCACACTGAAATGATAAACATTTCATAAGGATTTTTCTTATTTTCAAAAAATCAGAAACTTATGTGGAAACATGGATAACTGAATTTAAGACTGGAAAAATGGGAAATTGAGAAAAACCAAAACTGACAGGTCTAACAAGAAGAGTGTTTAGGACTGCAGCTGAAATTTACAAAGGAAATTTTCAGATCCACTGCAGTCTGCTTCTATCCTAGGTACAGTAATAGGGAGTGAACCTCACTGAATACAAGTATAAGAAAATATGCATGCAGTTGTTCTGTTGGAGTTGTGGTGACTACTGCATTGATCAAGAGAGAGAGAGAATGAAAACAAAATGTGACTTAGAAGAACGAGAAATGGTTCCCCTTAGTGGAGGAAAAGGTCAACTGCAATTTGGTTCAGATGTTGTGCTGGTTCTCACAGGCAGCTTCTTTTCATACAGGACACCTCTTATTCTGCAGCTGGAAGATCTGCACTGTCAAGAATGAAACCAAGCCCTTCAGAAAGCCATGAGCCACAGGAATAAAACTAGAAGGCAAATCCACAGGTGAGTCTAAAGCGACTATTAGTTCACTCGTATTCTTGATCTCATGTGAAGCCCAGACTTTGGGAAGCTCATAAAGGTCTAATGACACATTTCTTCAAACACTTCACTTGCAATATTGTTGGTTTGGATTTTTACATTAAAATCAAGAGCAGGGACCCAATCCAGATTATAACCTCAGCAAAAAGGAGAGAGAGGTTTAGCCTTTCCCTTCCACCCATAGAGCAAATATTGACGGAGGAAAACTCTGTCTGCCCTGGGAGTCATCACTGGGGTGGGGAGGTGACAAAATGAGTTTTTTTAAAAAATGGGCTCACAAAACTTTTTAGGAGTGACGTGGTGGCTTAGGTGCCTGCAGGTTCCTCACTGTCTGAAACAGCAATGTGGGACTTGCGTCTGCCTACCACCTCTCCCTCAGCCACCATACAGCTGAGGGGGAGGTGGCAGAGAGGCTCCAAGAGCCGGAGAGGCTTGCCCCGCCCCCATGGGAGGATCACCCCGCCCCTGGCTGCAGGACACGCCCCTGCACCAGGCACCCAAGCTACACCACTGGGCACAACAGTGCATGCCAAGCACTGGTGGCATTTCAGGGGTGAGTTTGTGGTTTCTGACAAGTTCATTTAGGACAAAAATGAAATCTGCAACCACTTTTTTATAAAAAAGGTTGTTAGTACAGGATGCTTCTGCTATCGAGTGAATAAAATACAAAGACTGCTTCTTTGTGCAGGTTTGATTTGACTTACGGCCTGACAGAAGCTAGCTATTAATTTATAATATGAGCTGGCTTAAGAGTTGCTGGTAAACTGGGATATGTAAGAGGTGCAAGTGTATTTGGTGCTGCTGTCCTGCTCTCTCCCACCCTCAGCATTAAGAAAACAAATTAAGAAAACAGCACAGTTAGCTATTGATTGATTGATTGATTGATTGATTGATTGATTGAATTTATATACCGCCCTATACCTGGAGGTTTCAGGGCAGTTCACAGAAAAGATCTACTTAGATGCCTTTATTCAATTACTGTATTGTAATATTGGTTTTTGGCCCAGTATTAGTTTTGACTTTACAGTTGTTTGAGTATGAGAATCAAACTTGGTTGAGTTTACAATGGTTTGAACATGAGAAGCAAAATGCCTTATTATTGGTGTATGTGTTTGTTGAGTTAAGGATTATTGCTGCAAATGATTCCTAAAGGTCCTTTAGAAAGTCTCCACTGCTGGGTTTTTAAAAAGTTGATTATTGGTGTTTATGCTGGGATCATGATTTTGTATTCTTTTGCCTGAAGCCTGTACTGTATAATGTCATTTATCCACAATTAAATAAAAATTAAGAATTAAAAGTGATAATAATGACCATGACCATGGAAGCAGGAGGAGAAAGAGAAGAAGCATTTGAAGTGTCAAAGTGCTTCACAGAAATAATCTTGCTGTTCACAACAAGACTGTCAATAATATTAGCTCACTATGTACTGCAGACGGGGAATTGAGACTAAGAGACGAAGGCTTGCCTATAGCCACCTGGTGAGTTCATAGCAGATGGTAGATTTGAACCAAGGGTTCAAAACTTCATGTTATTCAGTTGGAACTCTGTTTGTGTCAGAAGACTATGCTTGTATTTTAGCCTTGCTCTGACCAATGAGTGTGGTGCCATTGTGGTGAATCAGGGAAAGTGTCTATGGTTTAAGATAAAGTATACACTGGAAAGTAACAAGACTCTCTCCAGCAAGCATAATCCACTGGGAATTTAAGTTTAAATTTACATTTCCCTGAAGATCTTTCCACCTGTCTCCAGCTCTGCCTGGATGCCTATACATTTGTAAATGTGAACTCATATCTTACACATGTGTTCACATAATTATCTTTTGTGGGATCTTTACAGGGAACAATTGCATGCCGGAGAGGCCACTGCAATGAACACTATTATGTTAGAAATGTCAATATTCCTTTGCTTACTTGGGAGAATTCAGCAGGAATCACACAATTATTATGGGCCTTGCTTCGAGAACTCCCGACTGCTGTGCCTTAGAAGGCAATTACAACTGTCTTTCCTGCCATAGGTCCTTTTCCATAGGAGAGTTCCTTCAAGAAAGGGGTCACCAAATTACAGCGTCTGGTGAGATGGTTGACTAGGCAAAACTGTCAGCAACTGCTGCATGATGACTAATGGAGCACCATTAAGCAGTAGGAGAGATGATGGAAGCACCACTCCTGGTTGGATAATCATGCAACTGCTGCATGATGACTAATGGAGCCCCATTAAGCAGCAGGAGAGATGATGGAGGCACCACTCCTGGTTGGATAATCATCTCTGCTTGTGTCAGCAGCCTACATCTGTGTCAAGGTGACACTCTAGTCATCAAAAGCATAAGAACTTATGAAGAACCCAAAGGACCATCTAGTCCAGCATTCCATTCTCACAGTGGCCAAACAGATGCCTACAGGAAGCCCACAAGCATTTGGTTGTCCCTCCTCCTCGAGATAGTAGCCTGCTACGACAAAGCACCTCCTAAGAAGCAACAGTGCCCCACCTGTGATTCCCAGCAACTGATATTTCACTGCAGCTCCCCTTCTCTTTCATCTGTTAGTGCTTAAATGTCAAAGGTAATGAGAAGGACCTGAAATGAAACATTGCAGTGTGTGGAATTATCCTTTTACATGATAGAAAAGGAAGCAGCAATGGCATGCAATAGGATTCAGCTGAAAGTCCTTTCGTTCTTCTGATATTTATTGAATAACCTTCTTCCTTTATTCTTCCTAGACATCAAATGCATTTTTGTATTATACTAAGAGGGGGAGACTAATATAACTGAAACAAAACATCACCATTTGATAGCAGGCTTTTTCATATTTGCCCAAAATGAAAAATTAATGTATTTTAAAAACGATAGGCATTTATTCACTCATGGTCAAAATTAGTGACAGGGGCATCATTCTATAAGTATTATAGATCCTGGCTGCTTTTTAAATATTTTTTATAGTATCTTTTAGAGTTCGTTTTGGGTACAGTGTAATATATGACTCATATATGTGCCAGCTTTAACATCCACTCCATTTCAGCATCATTGCTGCATTTACAGGTATAATGAACTCTAGTATTTTATGTTGCTTCAGTTTCCAAGCATTTTGAACTTTGGACATCATAATGATTGAAGATCCAACCCCCTTTCCTATTTATTTCATCAAAAATGTAGTTTCTCATTTTAGGAGAGCTCTTTGAATTGAATTTGTGCCCCTCTCTCCTTCTGTCAGGAAAAAGCAAAGCTCATTACCAGAATCGAACGCACAGATCAGCTGTGAATGGAGCGGAAAAAATGAGACTCCACTTTATTCAAAGAGTGAAATTCTGTGGAAAGACAAAATAATAATTAGAAGAAATGCATAGAGGGGAAGGAAACAAATGCCCAGCCCAGCAGACCCAGGAATTACTTGTGCATTTGAATCCAATAGTTGTACTGTCAGCCTCTGTTAGGAAAGGCCTAAATATATTGTTTGTTGTTTGTTTGTTTGTTTGTTTGTTTGTTTGTTTGTTTGTTTGTTCAATGTGCCATTTGGGTGATTTTATGGTAGTGTGTTTAATTACTGTTTTATCTGTAATAATTTACTGTTATTTAAATGTTTTGTTTTTGCAAGCCTATTATGTTGTGTTTATAGTGATTATTCTGTAAATCATCTTAAGAAGGTAGAGCACTTTAAAGGTGGAATAAAAATCAATTAAACGAACAACTTCCCTTCCCCAAGGAGCTTACAAGCAAGAAGTGATGAAAGCCACAAAGGGCAAGGCAGAGGAGAAGGAAAGAAAAGGAGAGACAAGGTTAACAAGAGATTAATCTTAGTAAATCATACCCTCCAACATTTCTCTGATGAGCATAAGGATGCCTTAAAGGTAAAGGGACCACTGGCCATTAGGTCCAGTCGTGACCAACTCTGGGGTTGCATGCTCATCTCGCTTTAATGGCCAAGGGAGCCGGCGTACAGCTCCAGGTCATATGGCCAGCATGACTAAGCCACTTCTGGCGAACCAGAGCGGTGCACAGAAACGCTGTTTACCTTCCCACTGGAGCGGTACCTATTTATCTACTTGCACTTTGAGGTGCTTTCGAACTGCTAGGTTGGCAGGAGCAGGGACCGAGCAATGGGAGCTCACCCCGTCGCGGGGATTCGAACCACCGACCTTCTGATCGGCAAGCCCTAGGCCACAGCACCACCCGCGTCCCAGGGACGCCTTATTCCATAATTTATTTATTTTTTACTATTTATGCCCCACCCATCTGACAGGCATGCCCCAGCCACTCTGGGCGCCTTCCAACATATTTAAAAACACAATAAAACATTAAACATTAAAAAAACCTTCCCTATACAAAGTTGACTTCAGATGACTCGGGGGTCAGATAACTCCCTACCCTCCAACATTTTTCTAACATCCTAAGGAAAAGTGGAACATTTCGGGATCAAATCAGAAACTGGAACAGCTTCAGTAAATTCAGGGCTGTCGCTGGAAAATAGGGACAATTGGAGGGTCTGAGTAAATGCAGTTACATGTCTTCCAGTTTCAATTCAGTTGAAGCTAGGAACTGGTCACAAAGATTAGTTATTCAGCGCCTGTTATGAAAACATTATGTAGAACTCATGTAAGTGAAACTCTTCACATTTTCCCTTTAAAAACAAAACAGCAGCAACTTGGGGGTCATGGCCAAATTGGGGGAGGGGGTATTTGGCAGAGCTCCTGCATCTTTAATTGCTTAGTAAAGAAACTAAAGGTGCCCTCGCCCTGTCTTCAGCCACTCTAAACCAAGCAGTGTTTTATAGAATCATAAAATTGTAGAGCTGGAAGGGACCCCAAGGGCCATTTAGCTGAACCCCCTTAAATGCAAGAATCTCAACTAAAGCATCCTTCTGCTAGAGTTCACCACCTTCTGAGGGAGTCCATTTCGCTATCAAACAGCTCAGAACGTTCTTCCTGATTTAGGTCAGAATCTCTTTTCTGGTAATTTGAACCCATTGGTTAGGGTCTTTTAGATTAAATCTTGTCATGAGAAGAACACAGGCCTTTTTTCAGCCGGAACTCACCGGAACTCAGTTCTGGCAACTCTCAGGTGGGCACCATTGCCATCATAAGAGAACAAGGAAGGCATTCATGGTGAGTTCCGGCACTTCTTTTTCTAGAAAAATAGCACTGGAAAGAAGGAAGTTTAACCCTTTGTGCCCCCACTGTTTTACTGGCACGGAAAGATGTATAGCAGCTCTAGGAAGACAATTTAAGTCAAGAAAACGGCATCAGAAGAAGGGTAACCCCCACTGTGTAAGACAGCAGAGGTATAAAAATGTGATTCCCACAACAGTTATCAAGTAACCAAAAGTGGAGATACATTCACACATCTCCATGTAGCATGATATCTTAATTTGCCACCTGTACTCTGTAAAAGATAATGGGAAAGCAGGGATTATTTCCCCCCACCAATTAGAAAAACTGTAGGAGTTCTTCTTAATCCAGAGTTCACAGACTAAGTTTGCTGTCTCAAGAAGATTGACAGAATTTGGGGGGGGGGGAGGCTTCCAAGCAAAGGGTCAAGAAATACTCACATTCACTGTAAATGTGATTTGGTTGCTGTGTGTGTTTTTCCCTTCTAGTACCTTGTATTACCCCATACAGCTTCTGACAATATATTTTACTCAAGTCCTCGAGATTCCAGTCTCTGGTCTCTTTTTTAGGTCCACTGTCTTCTTGTCAGAAACAGTCCTACAGCAGTACAGCACTGGAGTCAAAGGTATCTCCCTCCCAGCCTGCCTTCAGCCAGCCTGCTCAATATGGAACTCTGTCTTTGTTCTCTCCCTCCTTCTTCCCATCACACCTTGCTAAAAACACTCTTCTCCTGTTGCCTCACACCCAGTTATCCTGGCAACCTCCCAAATCTCCAGTCTTTCTTCACCTCAGGGTGGAGAGAACAGTTCTCTTGCATTGCCAATGGTTCTCAACAGCCCTGTGTTGTTCCTTAATGGCCCTAGCTTGGCTGGAGTGTTTTGTACAGGCTAGCTCAGGAATTCCTCTGCAGCTTATATTTTTCCCTCCAGATTCAAATAATCAAAATCCTACCATTTATTGATTTCTAGGCTTTAGGGGGATGCCCCCCCCCCCCAAAAAAAACTTATAACAATATAGTAGAACAACATGGAAGGAAGCTACAATAAAGTGATTGTCCTCTATCCTCCTTCTGGTAAATCAGCACCTAGAATCAGTGCACTTTGGAAAGAGTGAGCCTGCTCATTTGCAGTAAACCACAGTTAAACACTACTGAGGTTTGATGCAGGGGTGGGTAAACTTAGACCTGAGGGTTAAATGTAGCCCTCCAGGCCTCTCTGTCTGGCCCCCATAACTATTCCCATGCTGCATCCCTCATTGGCCCTGCTCTGTGTCCTCCTTAAGTGATTTTGTCTGGTTGGAATGTGTCTTTCAACTGTAATAACATCGCTTACTTGCCTGGATGGAGAGAAATGGGAGCTGGAATTCAGCCTGCTATGAAAAGGGAAGAGCCATATCTGTTCTTCTGTCCACTTTTGCCTCCAGCCCTTCTTGCCCCTGGCATATGGCCCCCCAAAAGGCTGCTCATATGCCCCTTGGGTTGGAAAAGGTTCCCCACCTCTAGATTCATATGGCATGTGAACATAGCCAATGTAGAAACATTGTCTGGAGATTTCACTCTGGCTTCCAAAATGGCTTCCACTCTCAAAAGACAACTGCGCAGGAAGGTACATCTACTTGATAAGACAGCAGTTTAGAGAGTTCATATTGATTGTGTCTTGCTGAATAAGCCTGAGCTCACTCAAGGACAAAAACAAAGTAGAAAGGCATTTTCTTTTAATGAGGGTTATCTTAAGATGCAGGTGTAAATAGGAATTGCACTATGTCAGTTACTAGGAAACGGAAACACTTGGTCTGGGTGACTGAGTGAGTAATTAGGCTTCCATTGTGGACGAATTGGTTTTTATCGATTCATTTATGTTACATGTAACTGGGACAGTTTTCTTCTCTTCCTTGAAGTGCAGCTGAATTTCTTAAATAATAATGTGGTATTTAAATGTCTGAGCAATTAAAGAGGCATAAGAAATCATGGTGATATAGTTTACATTGTTTAATTACATGGTTCAAGCATCATGTACCATCAGGCCTTTTTTATTGACAGAAAGCCTGAAGGAAATATTTGATTAAGTACTTTAATGTTGGGCCTATTCTAAGTGCTAATGGTTTAATTACAGAGCAATTACCATAAAGTGGGTGTTAGCCAATTGATTATTGGCTTGGGATTTACAAGGTAGTTACTATCTAATAGTGGGGGATTTATGGAGACATCTCAAACTAATGGAACAGGTGGGAGGTTGCATGATGCCGCCTATGAAAGATTAGCATTCTGCATTCTCAAAAGCTGCTCTGGCAAGTCACGCTTAGCACAAATGGTATGAAATACTGTTATGATTGCATAAATATTCAGCAGCAAAAAAAATTTCCATCCTCCATTAAGTGTAAAGCCATAAGATCAGAAGATTTTAAAAGCCAATAAGCAAGGAAATGCAAAACGAGCCATTTGTGCCCTCATTGTTGAGCACTCTAGCATTGATGCTACCTTACAACATGAGGAGATAAGCAGAACTAAAACCTCTTGAAATTGGAAAGGATACTGATTCAGAATACCTCATTTGTTTGTAGCCAACTGGAGCTTCTAACCTGTCAAGGGCCAGGGATCAGATTCCTCCTCTTCCTCAGGTGATGGAGTCAAGGGCCCCAAACCAGAAGGGGAGGAACATGCAGACCAACCCTAGAAACAGTGCTACCAGACAAGCCTGCTGGGCTAGCAGATATTGCACTGTCATCCTCAGAGGACACCACTGCAGACAACCCAGGGGGACCAGGTACTCCTCTGTTCCATCCCAATAGGAATCTGCTGGGGAAAGCTGGGCCCTGTTCCTTACAGCAGTAGCTTCCAGTGTGGTGGGAAGCTGCTGCTACTACAACAATGACTATATAGGGTCCATTCTTCCTGAACCAATGTCAGAGCTCTGTGTTCCTAGAGCACAGTCTGAGCCTTGTCTCCATTGAGCTGGAGTTCTGTTGTGCCCCACCTTGCCTCAGCTTGCCCTGTATCCAGCCTGAACCATGCCTTTCCTTTTTTTTTTAATAGATTTTATTAAAGTTTTAAAGGTTACAAAAAGAAAAGTAAAAAAAGTTAAACAAACAAAGCACAAAAGCAAACGAAAAAAGGAAAAAGGGAAAAAAACGAAAAACAAACACAAATCCAACCTTTACATAACTTTTTTTCCTTTGCTTATTTCCTTGACCTCCTCACACCTCCCTTTTTTGTATTCTAGTTCAATTAAATATTTCAGCAAATCCTTTCCATCTTTGTTTTTATCCTAAAAATTTATCTTAATATACTATAATTTTGCATTATC
Organism: Podarcis cretensis; assembly: GCF_951804945.1. NCBI lineage: Eukaryota > Metazoa > Chordata > Lepidosauria > Squamata > Lacertidae > Podarcis > Podarcis cretensis. The sequence continues at coordinate 50,567,813 of NC_137170.1, read as the reverse complement.
CTCTTTCACTAATTACCAATCCATTTTTATTTAATCCTTTATAACATTTCTGCTAAAACCACATAGCTTCATTCCAACATCCTTCTAACATTCCTTAATTTTACAATGTTTCTGTAGATAAACTTTAAATTTTTCCCAATCTTCTTCCACCGTGAACCATGCCTTTCCTTGCACCCAGCCTAGTCACCACAAAGCAGGACATAACCCCAACCCTTTTCTCCTCTTCTGTGTGAGCATCAGGGATTGCCACATTGCTGGATTGGACAAATGGTCCCATCATTCACAGATTCTTTCAGACACAGTCCCCCCAACATTACAGAGTCATCCAAGTCAAGTGTGGGGAACCTATTTCCTCCAGAAGTTGCTGAACTACAACTCCCATCAGCCTGCGCAAGCATGACCAATTGCCAGGGATGGTGGGAGCAGCAGTTCAGCAACATCTGGAGGGTCACAGGTTTCCCACATCTGCCCTATGTGAAGACACACAAGGGGATGCTTGATTGCTCTATGTAAAGTCCTTGGTGGATGCTTACTTGCTTCATGCTTGGATAATCTAGTCATTGCTGAAATGTCACACTGAACAAGCTCTGCAGCCAGCCAGGTTGAAATGGCCTAATTTTTTTAGACATCCTTTATCCATGCACTGCAGAAGGCAATCCAACTCACAGCTACTCTTCTTCCATATAAGGCAGCTTTTATTTATTTAATTAGTAGGCTCGTGAATTCAGATTCTGTCTATGGCATTTCAGCAACAGTTAGTAATAAAGAGATTGGAACGTTACTAATACCATACAGAGATGATTTTCTGCTTAAGGTGGGCACAGAAATTGTCACCACAGTTCTTTTTTGCGTTACGTTGCTCTGTTTATATGTGCAACCCATCTACTAGTATTGAGAGCCAGTGTGGTATAGTGGTTAAGAGCGGTAGTCTCGTAATCTGGGGTACCGGGTTCGCGTCTCCGCTCCTCCACATGCAGCTGCTGGGTGACCTTGGGCCAGTCACACTTCTCAGAAGTCTCTCAGCCCCACTCACCTCACAGAGTGTCTGTTATGGGGGAGGAAGGGAAAGGAGAATGTTAGCCGCTTTGAGACTCCTGAAGGGGAGTGAAAGGCGGGATATCAAATACAAACTCTTCTTCTTCTTCTTCTTCTTCTTCTTCTTCTTCTTCTTCTTCTTCTTCTAACAAACTTAAAGAGTACTATACTTTGGAGTCACAGCAGATATCTTCTGAGATTTGAGGCTATGTTATAATGTCTGGTCCTGGAGGGGATTCACGTGTTTTGAAACTACTTGACTATTGTTAAAAGTATTGTGATTCTGCAATGTAGTGATTGTGGGTATTGACACCCTTAGTGTATGTTAAAACTTCTTTTTCCAGCAGTTTTTGTGGCAGCAATGATCCCTCGAGGGTAAAAGGTAAAGGTACCCCTGCCCGTACGGGCCAGTCGTGTCCGACTCTAGGGTTGTGAGCCCATCTCACTTAAGAGGCCGGGGGCCAGTGCTGTCCGGAGGCACTTCCGGGTCACGTGGCCAGCGTGACGAAGCTGCTCTGGCGAGCCAGCACCAGCGCAGCACACGGAAACGCCGTTTACCTTCCCACTATAAAGCGGTACCTATTTATCTATTTGCACTTAGGGGTGCTTTCAAACTGCTAGGTGGGCAGGAGCTGGGACCGAAAGACAGGAGCTCACCCCGCTGCGGGGATTCGAACCGCCGACCATGCAATCGGCAAGTCCTAGGCACTGAGGTTTTACCCACAGCACCACCCGCGCCCCTATCGCCACCCACGTCCCTCGAGGGTGGCAAGTATTATTTCCCAGTGAGAGAGAGTCACATGGCACCATTCCAAGAGAAAGATGGTGGATTTCACTAAAATTTTGATTATCCACCCTTCCTTTTGGAACACTATGTTCAATTATTTAAAATATTCGAACCCCCATTCACTGTGAAGCAAAACAGGGGCAGACTACAATAAAATAAATATAATAATAATAATAATAATAATAATAATAATAATAATAATAATAATAATTTATTTGTACCCCGCCCATTTGGCTGGGTTTCCCCAGCCACTCTGGGCGGCTTCCAACAAAGATGAAAAATACACTAAAATGTCACATATTAAAAACTTCCCAGAACCGCCAGAAGGCCCTCGGAGCTGGACCTCAGTGTCCGGGCAAAACGATGGGGGAGGAGATGCTCCTTCAGATATACTGGACCGAGGCCGTTTTGGCTTTAAAGGTCAGCACCAACACTTAGAATTGTGCTCGGAAAAGTACTGGGAGCCAATGTAGGTCTTTCAAGACCGGTGTTATATGGTCTCGGCGGCCGCTCCCAGTCACCAGTCCACCAGTCTAGCTGCCGCATTCTGGATTAGTTGTAGTTTCCGGGTCACCTTCAAAGGTAGCCCCACGTAGAGCGCATTGCAGTAGTCCAAGCGGGAGATAACCAGAGCATGCACCACTCTGGCGAGACAGTCTGCAGGCAGATAGGGTCTCAGCCTACGTACCAGATGGAGCTGGTAAACAGCTGCCCTGGATACAGATTTGACCTGTGCCTCCATGGACAGCTGTGAGTCCAAAATGACTCCCAGGCTGTGCACCTTGTCCTTCAGGGGCACAGTTACCCCATTCACGACCAGGGAATCCTCCACACCTGCCCGCCTCCTGTCCGCCAAAAACAGTACTTCTGTCTTGTCAGGATTCAGCCTCAATCTGTTAGCCGCCATCCATCCTCCAACCACCTCCAGACACTCACACAGGACCTTCACTGCCTTCACTGGTTCTGATTTAAAAGAGAGGTAGAGCTGGGTATCATCCACATACTGATGAACACCCAGCCCAAACCGCCTGATGATCTCTCCCAGTGGCTGCATGTAAATGTTGAAAAGCATGGGGGAGAGGACACAACCCTGAGGCACCCCACAAGTGAGAGCCCAGGGGTCTGAACACTCATCCCCCACCACCACTTTCTGAACACGGCCCAGGAGGAAGGAGCGGAACCACTGTATGACAGTGCCCCCAGCTCCCAGCCCCTCAAGACGGTCCAGAAGGATGTTATGGTCGATGGTATCAAATGCCACTGAGAGATCCAGCAGAACTAGAAAACAGCTCTCACCTTTGTCCCTAGCCCGCCGGAGATCATCAACCAGTGCGACCAAGGCAGTTTCAGTCCCATGATGAGGCCTGAATCCCGACTGGAAGGGATCCAAATGGTCCGCTTCTTCCAGGCATGCCTGGAGTTGTTCAGCAACCACTCGCTCAATCACCTTGCCCAAGAATGGAAGGTTTGAGACTGGGCGATAATTGGCCATCGTGGCCGCATCTAAAGATGGTTTTTTAAGAAGCGGTTTAATAACCGCCTCTTTCAGTGGGTCTGGGAAGGCTCCTTCACGGAGGGAAGCATTCACCACCCCACGAAGCCCAGTCCTTCCCGGCTAGCTTTTATAAGCCAGGTGTGCTGATCCCAGGGGGAAGGTTACCGTAGGCGTAGTCAAAGTCCGGTCCTGGGTCACTAGCCTGGAATCAGTCCACAAGGAGCGGGGCGAGGTCCGAAACAGGAAGCCGGGCGGGGACAGGAGCACTGGAGAGTCAGGTCTGGGTCCGGGCAGGAACAGGAACTCAACAACGACGTTGCTCCCACAACCTGGGACCGGGCCGACTGGCCTTTATCTGTTCTGAGGCCAGGGGTGGTCCCGGCCCCCAGGAGACCCGCCTCTCTTGGCCTTAAGGCGAGCACTCCTCCTGGGAGCAACCAGTTCCCTTTGCCTCTCTGCCCTGAGTCTCTGCAGTTCAGGAGAGGCTAAAGGGTTACTGGGCCCAGGGGGAGACTCACCTGCAGGCACTGAGTCCTCAACCACCTCTGGAGCCAGAGTGGGATCACCTGGTGCCTGCTCCTGAGGCTCCAACACAGGTGCAGGCGCTTCAGCATCAAGGCCCTGCCCCAATTCAGCCGGCCCTGGAGGCGGGGACTCCTGTGCAGGCTGGGATTCCTCTGGTTCAGCCTCTGAATCGGAATCCCAGGCCATCACACCAGGATGGGCAAGGATCCAGGAGACATGTGGTTGGCTTCACTCGTCCAAGCAGCCTGTCCACATCCTCGGAGGTAACAGATTGGAATTGATCCCACACAACTTGACTAGACAGGACTCTAGCACTCTCCCGCCCTGGCCCTGCTCCCACGGTGGAGTCTACTTCTTCCCGAATCTGAGTGATTTTATCTGCAAAAAACTTTGCAAAATCATTGCAGGAGATCATGTAGCTCGTACTGGGCCCCGATGTCACAGGTGGTTCCGCTAAATTGTGAACCACCTGAAAAAGTCTCCTGCTGCTGTTTTCTGCAGATGCAATAGAGGCGGCGAAGAAATACATGCCACCACACTGATTATGTATGACACATAATGCCCTTCCAGAGACAGAGTGGGGAGTGGAATAGTGGCAACAAGCAGAATATGGCAAGATTTGCTCCCACGCCACTGAAACCTCCACTCCCTGAAAGCATTCAAAAGGCTACTGTGTCACAGCACAGTGTATCCAGACAGTCACACAGGAAATTTACCAGTTTGCAGTCCACTTTCTATGGGAAGGGGGAAATGTCCATTTGGCTGGGATGAGAAGCTTCTCATGGGGGCAGGCTGATGCCTCTCCAAACTTGAATTTTGCTATGGAAGGCTGGAAGCTGTGAGCCAGGGAGCAAAACAGGTGTGGGGTTGTTTAGTATCTTGACCCAAAAAAGGGAATTCTACACGTAGCTTTTACTACTGTTGCAGCTTTGTGAGCTAGCAAACCTAAGGAAAAAATTGAGGGAGAATCTCAAATGTTGATTTGAAGTAAGCAGTCAGTGTTTTGGCTGCTGGCTTCAAGTCTCATATACTGTACCAACTGTAATAGATATCTGATTCAACATTCTGGGGTTTTCCTTAAAAAGAGGCTCCCCCCCCCCCTCTATTGCTTTGAATGTGCCTTTCTTCAATGTGTTTGTTCTTTTAGCTCCTTGTAGCTCACTTTTTTTTTGAGTTTGCTGAAGGGAGGGGCAACTGAATTTACTTCTTTTTTTTCAGCTGGTTGGCAAAAACCAGACTGCTGTTCCCGGTGCCTGCTTCTGGTCTGCTTAACATTTGTAGAAGTATAGTTTGCTATAAAAAGGTACCTGAGGTCTGCAGTCCTCTCTTGTACCTCGTAAAAGGCTACACCTGGAACTTTCTACCTTCTGGGAAAAGTTGGGAGGGTCAAACATTTTTTAGAATTGTAGATTAACAAGCTGATCCATGACCATAATCGGAAAATAGCCTGGAAAATGCAGGGGGGGTGCATATTTACAAATTGCTGTAATCACAGTAAAGCACAAGATATATGATTTTTCATTAGGTGGGAAATCAGAACACTAAGCACAGAAAGCAGGAACTACGAATATTAAGTTAACCTTGTTTTGCACCTAAAAGATGGATTGTAGTTTAAAGTTAAAAGGTAAAGGTAAAGGTACCCCTGCCCGTACGGGCCAGTCTTGACAGACTCTGGGGTTGTGTGCCCATCTCACTTAAGAGGCCAGGGGCCAGCGCTGTCCGGAGACACTTCCGGGTCACGTGGCCAGCGTGACATCGCTGCTCTGGCCAGAGCCAGAGCCGCACACGGAAATGCCGTTTACCTTCCCGCTGGTAAGCGGTCCCTATTTATCTACTTGCACCCGGAGGTGCTTTCGAACTGCTAGGTTGGCAGGCGCTGGGACCGAGCAGCGGGAGCGCACCCCGCCGCAGGGATTCGAACCGCTGACCTTTCGATCGGCAAGCCCTAGGCGCTGAGGCTTTAACCCACAGCGCCACCTGCGTTACCGGTTGTTTAAAGTTACCGGAAAAAAACATATTATGTTAAAACTGAGTCAGCCTTTTCAGCTATGCATTCACTTTGGTACATAAGATCAGGCCTTGTGACCCTCTGTTCATATACCAATAATCATATCATTTATATGGAACTTTCCCCTAAAGAAGGTGTGGTGAACCTGTGGCTCTTGTTGCTGAACTCCAAGTCCCATCAGCCCCACCCAGCATGGCCAGTGATCGGGGTGTTGGGATTTTGAGACTGGCAACATCTGGAGGGCTACCAGCTCCCCGTCCTTGCCTTAAAGACTTTGTTTAATCTCAGTCATCGTGATAACAACCATTATTATGTAAGGGAGGAAGAGGCTGAGGCTGAGAAAGGCTGGCTTGTGTACAACTGTGTAAAGTTGAGAATTCAATAAATTATACCAGACTCATATTTACATCAGCTCTAGTAACACAACAGATAGCACAGACACACACATACCAAACTTACACGCATTTTACTTTCATGTGATCACGTATAACACATTGTGCTGAGAAATAACTAATTCAATTCAAACCTAGAAATCGAGAGAGAGAGCTGGAGAATCCTTGTGCTTCACGAGCAGATCCTCTCCAGAGCCTGAAAAGGATGTCAAAGGATATCAGAAGAAGGCCCAAAGACACCTGAGGCACTACAGGCCCTTGTTTATACTGCTCAGCCTCCCCGCCTACCAACTGATGTGCGGGGTAGCGCAGCAGCAACAACAACTTTTCTATTCATCCTTGAGCCTCCTGATGGCATCAGAGCTTCAATTCTGGTTGTGGATATATTTGGATACAGTATTTGTGGTATGGATTGAAGAGAGAGAGGCAAAGAGGGTGTTTTGAGGGTGCTCCCCACTTTAAACAATTTCACTTATGCATGTGGGGACTGGAACGTATCCCCTGCGTAAAGGGAGAGTCACCTGTATTGCATCAGCAGAGTGACTGAGTGCTCTATCAACATTTAGCACAGTATAAGCCACCAGAGCTATTTCATCAGACTTTGTACTCCTGCCCACAATATTACAGTAACAATGAATAAAAGCATGTGTTCCCTAGTACCAGGGGTGTGTAAGATATTCTGATTTGATTGAATGGATAAGATGTGCTTTGGGGATTGGGTCACTGCTTAGAACACTATAAAGATCACCTTTACACAAAGTTTGGCTTGGTATTCCAGGTAAGGCTGGGAGAGACCCCTGTCTGAAAACATGGAAATTATATCTACTGTCAAAAATAAGCAAAATAGGATGCCTTTGTATGGGTGAATCAATTTTCGTTTCTCATTTTTAGATCAATTTTCCACATTTCCACATCAATTTGCTTTAAAAAAAAACTTCCTGAAAATTTGTCAGCATTTTATTGCAAATTTATCCTACTATGAACATTCTTGTATGCAATGTTGCCTAATATACACATTTCTGCAAAGGAATTTTCTCTAATATAATACAGTTCTGCATGTTATTTTTATGAATACATGCATTTTTAGGAACACTTTACCCCAGTATATGCATTTTTGTACACATTACTTGGCTGGAGGACTGCACTGCAAAATCTGGAGAAATGTGAACTTTGAAGGACGGCTGTTTCCATTTGTGTATTGTTTCAGAAAGAACAAATTAGATAGACTCACTGTTAAATGCAAACTGAAACAAATTTCTCCTCCATCCCTAATGGTGACAAAGCACAATCTCTCTGCAACAAAACCAATTTAGGATTCCCCTACAGAAAGTACTGCACAGTCTGCTACAAAAGTATAGAACCCCAGAATTTTTGAGCTGCTGGGCATTCCCACCAAGAGTGGCAAGAAATGTGTTTATTTGCCCACAATATTTCCAGCATCATCGACTGTATTCTATGCACTTCTTACTGTTTTTGTTAGGGTGTGAAACCTAAAACGCTGGCAAGTTAGCAGTCATGTGACTTTAAGTAGTCAAGCTCGTTAAGTTGTTAAGTTGCTCAGTATATAAAGAGTGTTTGTTTTCTCTGCCTGTGGGGGGCGTGAAGCAAAAATGTCTGAAAGCTCCGGAGGTGTTTCTGGTATCTTTCTGCAATAAACCTGTCTTTGGAAAGACAGGCTTCCCTGTGTCGTTATTTCTTTGCTGCTGAGACTCTGAAGCTTGTACTGCAACAAGAATCTCTGCACTGGACTTAATCAATGCTCTGCAAAGAGAACTGTTGCTGGTTGCGCAGCGGAAGCGTTTACTGGACCAGTACACAGACTCTCTTAGGTTATGGATCCTTCTACATTTCTACAGCTGTATTGTGTGCAGAGAAAGTGAAAGCAGCTTTCGGATGAGAGAAGACCGGCTTGGTCGTAAATCCAGCTCTTAAAGGAACTGAGAGGCTGCAGAAAGTTGAGAGAGGTGCGTAAGTGAAGATTTACAGCTTCATTAGCTGCAAAAGGCTAGCTTGACCTCCCGTTGTGTTTTTGTTTTGTTAATAAAAACAGAGGACGGTGGTAGGTTGCTAGTGAAGAGACGGAGGGAAAAAGTTTAAAAGGCTTCAGAGGAGGCTGGAGGTGTCTGAAAAGTGAGTAAAACAAATCCCAAGGGGAAAGAGAAGCAAGGGCACACAGAGGGAGTAGCAGCCGACCCCAAGAATGGCAGTGGAAAATTTCCAGGTTCCCTTTACAAAGTTGAACTCTGCTAATTACGTGCAGTGGTCTAAGAGGGCTCAAGTCTGGTTGGAAGCCAAAGAAGTGTGGGCTGACTATGTCCAGAGGTGAAAGCCGTTTGTGGCTGTTGCAGCAGATGCCACAGCAGAGCAACAGGCTGCTGCACATGCTCAGAACAGGGAACATGATAAAATGGACACTAAAGCTAGATGCATGTTGATGGTATCGATAGACGATTCCCAATTACCTCATGTGGAAAATTTAAGGTCTGCATTTGAAATTTGGGAAGCTCTTAGGCGAATTCACCATAGAGCCACCATAGAGCGTGGGGGAACTAGCAGGCAGAGCTGTAAGGAAGCCTCACAAGTGTCTGCTATGGCCAGCAAGTCATGTTTTCGATGTGGCAGCAGGTTTCATTTGATAGCAAAGTGTCCAGAAAAGCAACAGGAATTTCAACAGTCCAAGGTCAGTTTCCGGAGCTACAGGGGAAGACGACGTGGGAACTACAAGAATCAACGATCCAGAGGGGGAGCAGGTGCTGATAAGGGACTATCTGCAATGGCAGCACAACAGAGTCCTAAAAGGAGCCAACAAACCTTGAAGTGGATTATTGACAGTGGAGCAAGTCACAGTTTACTTCCAGCGACATCTAGTGGCAGCTTGATGAACTGCAAGACATTGCCAGTTGCAAAAACTGTGACTATAGCAGACAATAGTAAACGAGAAATGAACCTTAAAGGCACAATTTATGTTAACTGTTTGCAAACTAACCTTCCTGTTTTCGTTCTTCCAGGAATGAAGAATGGACTTTTGAGTGTGTCATGCCTGGTAAAAGGTGGTTTTAAGGTTGAGTTTGAAAATGATGTGTGCACCATTTCGAAACAGGGGAAGGAGCTAGTTAAAATTCCCTGTGAGGATGGGCTTTTTGTTTTGGATGAAGAGCAGTTAGCAGCAGGTAGATGTTCAACAGGTGAAGCGCAAGCTAAGTGTGTAAATAAGGCTCCTCATACAGATTGTGCACATCTACTACACAGAAGGTTAGCTCATATATGCTTTAAGTATGTAGGCAAGATGCCAGATTTAGCTGAGGAGTGTAACATTAAACCCTGTCCAAATTTTCTGGATTGTTGTGCTTGTAAACATGCTAAGGTTAAGACATGTAACTATCCTAGATCTGATAGAGTAAGCAAGAAACCCTTTGAACTTGTGCACACAGACGTGTGTGGCCCTATGCCAGTCAAATCGCTTGGAGGTGCGAGATTTATGCAAATTTTGGTGGATGATTTTTCAAGGGCTAGTTGGGTTTTCTTTCTGAAAGAAAAATCACAAGCAGCTTCCATACTGATGGATTGGATTGAAGAAGTCGAATGTAAATTTGACACCAGGGTGCGTAAAATACAATCAGATCGTGGTGGGGAATATGTGAATCACACGCTGGAGACATGGTTAAAAAGGAAAGGTATAGTTCATAGACTTACCAATCCCTATTCACCACAGGAGAATGCAGTTGCCGAAAGAAAATTTCGAACATTACAGGAAGACATTGCTGCTTTGCTGTTTGATTCTGGACTTCCACAGCAGTTTTGGGCTGAGGCTGCACTGTATGCGAATTATACTTTTAACAGAGTGTACAATAGCACAGTAGGCAACACTCCTTACTTCATGCTATTTGGGAAAAAACCAAAAATTGATCATCTAAGAGTTTTTGGATGTCGTGCTTTTGTGCTGGTGCCTAGGGCACAACGTAGGAAAGGCGATCCTAGATCTAAAGAAATGCTTTTCTGTGGTTATCAGGCAAACACAAAAGGTTGGAGATTTGTGAATGTAGAAGGCAATCAAACAAAAATCACAATCAGCAGAAGTGCGGAATTTTGTGAACAGGATGGTTGGAATAAAATTCATGGAAATCCTGACATACTATTTGATGTGGTGAACAGTAACAATGAAACTCAGGCCCCAGGGCAGGTATTAGTTCCAGAACAGGCTGAGGAATTTGAGTCTGAGGACGAGGGTGAGAAATTGTCTAGTTCACCCAAGTCTGTAAAGTCAGAATCTTCTAGCTCTAAAAGTTCACCCGTACAGCAAGAGAGACGTGTAAAGTCAGAATCAGAAAGTTCTTCAACTACTAGTGACAAACAGGTGACGACTAGTGATTCTGGGTCAGAAGGGGAAACTGAAGGAACATCACAGGAACTGTTAAGGCGTTCCAAGCGTACCAACAAAGGTAAACCTCCTGAAAGGTACCAAGCTATTAGTGTTTGGGCTGGTTTGGCAAATTGCGAACCTGAAAGTTTTGAGGAGGTTGAGCAATTACCCCAGGAGGAGGCCAGTAGGTGGCGTGAGGCCATGCAAAAAGAGTTGAATTCTATGAAATAACTGGGTGTGTTTTCCATCACCAAACTGCCAGAAGGTACCAAGGCAGTAAGTTGTAGGTGGGTGTACAGGATAAAGACAACAGCGATGGGGAAACCAGAGTACAAAGCAAGGCTTGTAGCTCGAGGTTTTACGCAAAGAGAGGGATTACATTATTCTGAAGTCTATGCACCCACTTCAAGGAGTGAAACCCTTCGGGCACTATTAGCAGTTGCTGCTCAGAAAGGGTTCAAAGTGAATCAGTTTGATGTCTCTACAGCTTATCTTCATTCAGACTTGGCTGAAGAGCTCTATATGGAGCTACCGCCAGGATTGAAAGTTGGTAAATCAAATCAGGTATGGAAACTACATAAATCTATTTATGGAATCAAGCAATCTGCTCATAATTGGAATGAGTGTTTGAATGACGTTTTGGTAGGCATTGGTTTTAGCAGGAGCAAGGCTGACAATTGCTTATATTTCAGAGGTTCAGGAGATGCTCAAGAATCTTTGCTTGTTTATGTAGATGACCTGATTTATACTTCAAAGACACAAGAACAAGTAAAAAAAACTAGCCAAAGAGTTAAATAAACACTTCAAAGTTAAGAATCTTGGTGATGTAAAGGTCTATCTTGGTGTTCAGATAGATAGGACCAAAAATGGCAGTTTTCTACTGAATCAAAAAGGCAAGATATTGCAAATGTTGAAAAAGTTTGGCATGACGGAGTGTGCAGGTGTTAGAACACCAATGGAAATGGGTTTTGTAAAAGACAATGAGTTCAAGGATAGTGCTGAATTCAAGCGTGCTGAAATCTTTCAGTCAGCACTGGGAAGCTTACTTCATCTTTCGCAATGGAGTAGACTGGACATTGCTTACGCTGTTAACTTACTCAGCAGAGAAGCTTCAAAACCTAGTGTAAATGCATGGAAAGGAATTCAAAGAGTGTTAAGATATTTACAGTACACCAAAGATTTTTGCCTTGAATTTTCTTCTGAAGGACAAGCACAGATTACTTGTTGAGCAGATAGTGATTGGGCAAATTTAAAGGATAGAAAATCAGTGTCTGGCTGTGTAATAAAATTTGGTAACTCTCTGGGTGGAGATCCAAGAAACAGAACCTGATTGCTTTGTCGTCAACAGAAGCTGAGTTCTGTGCCTTATCTGAGTTATGTAGAGATCTAGAATTTTACAAATGCTTGGCACAAGAGATGTATGAAAAGGCCATCACTCCAATCACTGTATGGGGTGATAATCAACCGTGTCTTAAGTTAGCACAAAATGGGCAGTTTAAAGGTCGTACAAAACATTTGGATATCCGCTTTCAAAATGTTTGTCAAACTGTAAAAGCAGGAATTGTTAAATTAAATTACTGTCCCAGTCATGAAAATCAAGCTGATGGTTTTACAAAACCGCTTGGGTTTCAGCGGCATGAAAACTTTTGTGAAGAAATGGGTCTGAAGTAATTTTGTTTTTGTATTGCCAGCGAGAGGGGGTGTTAGGGTGTGAAACCTAAGACGCTGGCAAGTTAGCAATGTCATGTGACTTTAAGTAGTCAAACTCGTTAAGTTGTTAAGTTGCTCAGTATATAAAGAGTGTTTGTTTTCTCTGCCTGTGGGGGGCGTGAAGCAAAAATGTCTGAAAGCTCCAGAGGTGTTTCTGTTATCTTTCTGCAATAAACCTGTCTTTGGAAAGACAGGCTTCCCTGTGTCGTTATTTCTTTGCTGCTGAGACTCTGAAGCTTGTACTGCAACAAGAATCTCTGCACTGGACTTAATCAATGCTCTGCAAAGAGAACTGTTGCTGGTTGCGCAGCGGAAGCGTTTACTGGACCAGTACACAGACTCTCTTAGTTTTCCTTTAGACTAGGGACTGATAGAAGCTTTGCTTCTGTACAAAGAGGTAATGCATCTTAGATCTGACTGTAGGCTTTCCTGATGTTTCTTTTGATGAGAGAGAGTCACATCCAACTTGAACTAAGCTGCTACTACACTGTATTGATTCAAAACACACCTGCAAAAGTAATGTGCACACTCTTCTGGCCCAAGAGACAAGTAATAGAAAAACATATATGATAAATAGATTTATAGCATCAGGGTTTAAGATTTGTTGCATTGTGAGCAACCTTTGCAGTTTGCTCATTCTTTGAAGACCTTCACATTTAATTACAAGACGGCTGCCAAATCTAAAGCTGCTTGGAAAGCTTCGGAATTAAAACTGAACTCCTTCTGCATGCTAATGCAAGTGTACCGAATGTCTGGAGTGGAGCCCAGAAGTGTCTTAACACTACTCAATGTACATCTCAATGACAACTCAATGTATGCACAAGAACCTATCCAGAGAACCAAGCAATAACTGCAGTATGTGAAACCCTGTTCCCTTTCTCTGTGTGTTAAGTCCAACTGCTTCTAAGGGTAGAAAGTGAGAAGTTGTCCAAGTGAAGCCCATATATTGCCTATTTCCAAGTAAGTGTCACTGTTCCCTGGAGCTACTCCCAAGAAAGCACACAAAATTTGCCAGCATTTGCTTTGGTAGTTTCTTCTGTAAGAAAAAAAGGAAAATTGCACAATGGATTATCAGTATTCCATGAGCTACAGTTTAAGAATTGTTGGCGTGGGAACTGAACCAAGAAGATTCAGAGGCCAAACTAATAGGTAGCGGCTCCCGAGGCAAATCTGCAACTGCCTTTTCATTATTCCATGCCTCACGGGAAGTGAATAATAATAATAATAATAATAATAATAATAATAATAATAATAATTTATTATTTATACCCTGCCCATCTGGCTGGGTTTCCCCAGACACTCTGGGTGGCTTCCAACAAAATATTAAAATACAGTAGTCGGTCAAACATTAAAAGCTTCCCTAAACAGGGCTGCCTTCAGATGTCTTCTAAAAGTCTGGTAGTTGTTTTTCACTGCCCTCAGGAAATAACTTCTCTTGCTCTGAGCCCACACCTGAATCAGAAATCCTGAACCTGAACAAGAGCTCCACCTACAGACTTCAAACACTGAGTCTAAATTAGGAATATCAAAACAAAAGAGACAGACGAGGAGGCCAAGGAGTAACGCAAGAGACATTTTTTCTTCTCTGTGCTGGAGGATTCTACTCAGCTCATGTTGCTGGGTTTGTAGACAGAGGTGAGAAGCCAGAGAGATCCTCCGTCCTCCCCACACAAAGAAACTGTGTCTTATATAATCTACTTCAACCACCATCAGAGGTTTTTTTCAATATCAAGGTCCCTACTGGGGCAATCTCTGCTCCTTCAAGGCCTTCAGCGGCGCATACGTGAAAAGAGCTGAAATGCCATTAAGAGGAGCTTCACCATTTCCATGGCAACCGTGTTTCCTGCAAGTACACTGACGTTACAGCTGGTGTTTCTCGCAGCAAGCATGTAAAGTGCGAAGGCCTTAATTAAACACCAATGTGTACACACCTGTTTCAGCTGCAGCTCCTTGACCCACAGTACGTATATTACATGGGTGTATTTCAGGAGATGCACTTGTTCTATACTATCACGGAGTGAATCTGTCGTTCGCACTTTATATGCATGTTGTGGCCTGTGGGAAACACTCCTGGAACATCAGTTGAGTTGTGGCTGCTTCAAGCGTGGAGCTGCTCTGAGTGTTTTTAAGGTCACTTGTTCTAGATTCTAAGGAGGACTTGCAAATGCCACCTGGCTGACAGCACTATTTTTCTCTATCTTGAAGCTTGGTGTACAATACTAAACAATTCCCCCTGAGGGGCTCTGGTTTAAAGGGCTTTTTCTTTATATGAACAGTGGGCGCAACAGCTTCCCTTGTGTCCTGCCTGGCCTGTCAGCCACTGGGCACATCTGTCCCCCAGGAGGCTCTACAATGATGTCACTTTGGGGATGCATCCAGGACTGGGGGCGCTTTTTCTCTATGGTTGTGCAGCCAGAAGTCTGAAGAAGGAGACAGGCGATGTGTTGGGAGGCAGAGGAATAGGAGGTGCAGCCCAAGTGGGAAACCGAGCCACTTATCCTCTTCCTTCTGTAGTTGTGAGGGCAGGAAGCTAAGAGCTGCTGCAAGGTGGGAGGCAGGCAACAGTTCAGGAGCCAAGTCACAAAAGGAGATTGAAAGGACCCAAGCTCTATTTGTAAAATGTACATTATTAAATACACGAGCGCTGTGGGAAAACTCATAGTGCTCATGTAGCTGTCAATAAGCAGTGTTGTGCATCCAACCTGACATGGTGTCTGTCTCTTGAGAGGCAGGGATGGAGGCCACCCCAGTTTCCTGCAGTATTGTTTGAGGGTCACTAAATATCTCCTTGCCTATGGTTGACTGCATGCACATATGCCGTGTTTTGTGGCTATTTATAACTTTTAAATGATTTGAATGCTCTTTCCAAACTCAAGTTGAGGGTGGGCTAGTGGCTGTTTGGTCCCCTTCCACTTGGTTTGCTAAGCAATAAACGGGGCTTTCAATAGCAGCATACATTGATGACAAGCTACTTCGCATGAGAGAATATTGGTTAACTACCTTAAACTTCTGGGCCAATTGTTTCCTTGTATGATGACTTCATTGAAATGAAATTTGCATTGTGCGTCTCAAGTGAGCTACTTTCACATTCTAGTTAGACATTACTTCCATTTCATTGGGTGTAATTGAGCCTGAGGAAATAGAAATGGAGGGGAAATCTTTTGCAGCTGAACGGATTCTAATGGGTTCTAAACAAGCCAAAGCAAACCTGGCAGTGCCATCAAGCAAAATATTCCACTACGTCCATGGATCCGTGGAGCCAAATTTTGTATCCTGTGTGTCGGCTGATAAGAGCCTGAGGGCAATATCAATCGTGTTTCACACAGCAAATGAAGACAGACACAGAAAAAGATGGCTTTGCAGCAGCACCGCAAAACAGTGCTCTGCATTATGGGTCAGTTTGACATCCAGTATCAGGAAGAATTGCTCTCACATGTATTGGCCTCTAAGTGGAGATCCCACTTCACATATGAATTTAGATACCATAAGCATCTGGTTCCTTAAACAGCCAATTGATCTCACTTGGTCATATTCACCCACACACATTAAACTGGAATTGTTTTTTGCTAGACACACAAATGCCACTGAATCCTCCTTCATAGTCATGTGGTTTTTCTAGAAACCATATTTCTGTCTATGTTCAGTAATTTCAGTTTGGGTGAGGGGAAAAACTGTGTATTTCATAAATGGATCAGTGTTCATTACTTCACTCTTTCAGTGACTCTTCAACTTCTCACTTTCCAGAAGAGAAATTTTACACCCAACTTGCTAGTCCTCTTTAAAACTCAATCTCATGTATATTTAATTAGAGTATGAGACTATGCCAACGCCACAGAAATCTGACACTTTTCCTAGGGCACAATTTGCTCTGTTATCACACTCAGGCTTGCATGTCCTGGGCTATGCTAGAATTGTCATGTCTTTCCCAGAGGTGCAGGCAGAATGAGAGATTAAAGCACATAAATGCTTTTATTCCTAAGTAACTGTACCTCTTCCTTCTCCTCAACCACTACCCCACCTCCAGCCCCATAGGAGATTAAAAATATATATAACCAAAATGTTTCTGCTAGTGCTTACCACTGCCCTTGGCTGCATACACAACATACATTCACGGACATCTTTCCCCAAAGAATCATGCAAACTGTGGTTTTTGAAGTGTGCTGTGAATTGTAGCTCTGTGAGGGGTAAACTACAATTTCCATGAACTGGAAGGAAGAAATGTGCTTTCAATGCATCATGTGTACCCAGCTCTTGTTTATGTAGTTTCCAAAAGGTCCACGAAGGAGACATTCATGTCAGTGGAGAACATAAGCATAGAAGTAACTGGGTGGAGGACATATATTCTATACCGGTCACTCTACATCCTTCCTGGGAAAGAAATGTCACACCATGAAATTAAAAGAATAATGTCCCCATTATTGCTCAGTGTATAACAAAGAGTAGCAGAACTTTTTTATGCTTCCTCTGAGTAAGTGAGGCCCACCATTATCAGTGCATTTGTCTCACAACACTGCCGTGTTGCAACGCCACTGACTCATAAGAAAGGATTGTCTACTGAATCACCATTATCCCTTCCACCAGCTGACAGAGGTTTCTTATCCATGAGGTAATTCAGCTTGCCTCCATTTAGAGGAAGAGACTGAACAAGAGAGAAGGAAATGTTTTATCTTGAATCACCAGGAGGCTTATTTAATAGAAGTCTCATCAATAAAGGATGGTGCTAGCAATTTATAAATCCAGGATTGGTGGTGGTCTCCAGAAACAGATTCTTGTCCAAGGCTGCACCGGCTTCCTTGTACAATCAATTCTTCAGTCAGCTCCCCCAGTCACGATAGCTCTATGCTCCCTCTCAACAAAAAAAGGAAAGATAAAGCAAATGTATCTGTCTGCTTCAACCCTGGAAACGAGAGATGAGGCACATAATTAGCTTTTCTCAAATTTTCTAAGAACCTGTCAGTGAAAATAAATATGTCAGCAGCGAAAGGAAGCATCTTTGGCCAAGAATTCACCTCAGCAGCTATTATTATACAGTGAAACATTTTAATTAACTGAAAGGCTATCAGCCATCAGGAGGGACTGAGGCCTTTCATGGAGGTGACAAAATGCCAGTATTTCCTGGCATAAAGCCAGGAATCAAAAGCTTGCACAAAAGCCAAAGGAGACAAAATTTCCCAGCATGTTTTGTACAAAAGAAACTAACTGCCCTGTATAGCTGCTAAGTAGACACAATGGCTTAAGAGGATTTGTAAAAACAGTGAAGACTCTCACGCAAGGGCACAGGACTTATTCTCTACATGGGCATAGAAGCCTTCATAGTTACTGGTGAGGGCACTCACTCCACTACCATGGATATTGCCAACCAGTGTCACTAAAGGGTATAAACACAGAGAAAGGGGGGGGGGAGTGAACTAGCAGGTAGGATGTTCAGACTAGATGAGAGAAGGCAGACTTCCTCTGGTCTTCTTGCTTTGAGACCCATTGCAACTGGGCATTACTACAGCTGAATTATGAGGGCCACTTCATCCATAGTACAGTACCAGCTGAAGTTTCCAATACAACATCGAGCCCAATGTTGTGGGGTTATTTCCAGGTGATGCGGACTGAAGATGTGGACAGGATACTTGCAGCAATGCACCTGACCACCTGCCAGTTAGATCCTTGTTCATCCTGGCTTGTTAAAGCTAGCTGGGGTGGCGTGCCTGAATGGGTCAAAGGTGTGGTAAATGCATCCTTGCTTGATGGAGTGATGTTCTTGTATTGTATTCATGGTTCTTGTTCTCGTATTGATTTACAAAGCCCAGAACAATTTGGATCCAGGATATCTCAGGGATCACCTGAACCCTTATATTCCAGCTCAGTGACTGAGATCATCGGCAGGAGCATCTTTGATGAAGCTCGTTTGACAGCAGTGGGAAACCGAGCCTTTGGTGAGCTCAATCACTGAGATCATCGGCAGGAGCATCTTTGATGAAGCTCGTTTGACAGCAGTGGGAAACCGAGCCTTTGGTGCCATTGGTCCAGTCCTGTGAAACACCCTAAGGATAGAGATTCAGCAGGCACTTTCTGTGCCAACTTTTAAATGCCTACTGAGAGCTTTTCTGTCCCGCCAGGTCTATGCAGGTAATTAAAAGTACATTCCCCACAATAGTCTATTGAGGTTTGCTCTTAATTTATTTTTGCTTTTAACTTTTATTGTTTGGTTTCATGTTTTTATATTGTTGTAACCCACAGTGATACCGGTACATTTTTATGATGCTGTGGTATATACATATTTTTATAAATAATGTAAATAAACAAATATTTTAATGTGTGCGTGGGAAGCTGCCTTACACCAATCAGACAGTTTGTCCATCTAGTTCAGTGTTGTCTACTCTAACAGAGGCAGTCTAGTTCTCAGAGGAAAGTATTTTGAATCATCATCTGCTTGATGATGTGCCAGGGGCTGAACCTAGGTCCTTCTGCATGCAGATCTTGTTCTCTACCACTGCTCTGCCCTCCCTAGATATCTTTCTTAAGGTGTTTTAAATGTGCGCCTAAAAATGTAAGGGGTGAGTGACACAAGAATATGTTATACAAGTGCCCTCATTAGGGAGCCAAGGTTGGATGTAGTTCCCTTGTAAGTCTACATTCCGTGGCCAGCCTAGATTTGTCTCTGGACAAAGTGCAGAAGACTGGATGGAAGGCAGGGCTTATAGGC
Source organism: Podarcis cretensis (assembly GCF_951804945.1). Lineage (NCBI taxonomy): Eukaryota > Metazoa > Chordata > Lepidosauria > Squamata > Lacertidae > Podarcis > Podarcis cretensis. The sequence goes on along the minus strand of NC_137170.1, from coordinate 50,548,804 downwards.
AAACCATTGAAAGCAATGAAACTTCTGTTGAATGTGGCCATATTCGTGGCATAAGGCTGCAAAATGAAGCTGGCAAGGCTTAGAAAGGCTTAACAAGGTAACAGTTACAACAATCAGCTGCCACTACAAGGACTTTGGGGGTCTGATTCATATTCAGCACAGCTGTCCAAAATGCATTCCCTGCCTTGGAAGTTACTATCCCTACTGGGCCTCCTTTCACATATATTTTGCTAGTAAAAGCTGTGATTTATGTGTGTGGGAGCCATTCATAAATGGCACTGATTACATTTCTTTTGGGCTTGGATGTAGGTTCCCGAGTACAAAAAGTGACACATGAAATGACTCCAAGGAGTCATTGCTGTTTTGGCTTCATTTGTATGCTGATTCATAAATCTTCCCCCAAATCAGTTTAGAATACAGTCTTTTGGGGCTCATTTATGATGTTGGGAGCTCAGTAAAGTAGTGCCGCAAGTATACCATCTGCTAATATCCTAATATGTTTTTAAAGGTCTTCATAATCCTTTGAATTCATGTAATCTCTCTGCTTTTGCCTACCTGGCAGAGTTAGTGCCTCAACAATATGGCACTCCTAGAAACACAGGGCAGGATTCACCTAACAAACCTTGTGAGTGGAAGCCCTTGCACAAGGGGCCTTCCGTCCCCTCTTCTCACCTCAGTGCACCCTCTTCTCACCCCAATGGGATGGGGGAGGAGGATTGTTCCATCTGGCAAGCTGATATGCTTGCACAGATTGAACATTTGTAATCGCACCATGTTGAATGCCAGCTCTAGTGACCTAAATCCAGTGCAGCTTGTGGTGACATTTGGAAGTTGTTGGACTGCAACTCCCAACACCTCTGACTATTGGCCATGTTGGAAGATGAAGTTGTTGACCATCTAGAGGGCACTGCATTGGCTATACCTGCACTATGTAACTTTAAAAACGCCTTTTCTTTAATTTCATTATTTAAGTAATAACCCTCTTTTAAAAGAATCCTTTTGAACTGTATTGCGTAAAAGCAATATATACAGTCCAAAACATCAGAAGGACATCAGGTTGGGAAACGCTGCACTAAATGCCAGTAAAAGGATTGCTCATTCAATTTCACCTCCAATTTGTAGGTTTGCACTCATGCAAAACATTTCAAGGGAATACAAAAACAAGAGATTCTATTACAGTGTTACCTTGGGTTACAGACACTTCAGTTTACAGAAGCTTCAGGTTACAGATTCCGCTAACCCAGAAATAGTACCTCGGGTTAAGAACTTTGCTTCAGGATGAGAACAGAAATTGTGTGGCGGCAGCGGGAGGCCCCATTAGCTAAAGTGGTATCTCAGGTTAAGAACAGTTTCAGGTTAAGAACGGACCTCCAGAATGAATTAAGTTCTTAATCTGAGGTACCGGGTTCGAGTCTCCGCTCCTCCACATGAATCTGCTGGGTGACCTTGGGCCAGTCACACTTCTTGAAGTCTCTCAGCCCCACTCACCTCACAGAGTGTTTGTTGTGGGGGAGGAAGGGAAAGGAGATTGTGAGCCGCTTTGAGACTCCTTAGGGTAGTGATAAAGCGGGATATCAAATCCAAACTCTTCTTCTTCTTCTTCTTCTTCTTCTTCTTCTTCTTCTTCTTCTTCTACCACTGTAAATGTAATGACATTTCTGAGGAGAATTATACCCATCCTTAAATTCTGAACCAGTTTTGCTTTAAGTGAAATTTCAAGGAAAGTGGGAGGCTGGTGCCTGGGCAAAACAACTGAGGAATTCCACAGGCAGCCACAACTCCCAAAAAGAGTTTTGATGAAACCGATAAAATTTATGAGGAAATATTCTGCACATCCCTCATAGATCCCCTTCCATTTCCATTACAGTTTTCAAGGAGTTTGCCTTTAACACAGTTTTTTTTTGGGGGGGGGGCATAGCCCAGGAATGCACTCACATCCTAAAAGTGGTAGAAAAACTAGGCCATATTGAACATGAGATGCAACGTGAGTGAAGGAGGGGCTGGAAGTAAAGCCTTGTGAAAGGAAGGGGACCCATGAATAAAGCTACAGGCCACTCTCTCACAAAGCATACCACATGACCCCACACACTGCTTGCCCTTTAAAACCCAATCACGCCATGTGCTATGAGGCACATTTATGCAAGGCATGGAACTCTGTAATCTCTCTTCAGTGTGCATTTTTATGAGTTTATATTGGCTTTGATCTGCCCACTTAACAATTCCTCAGTGGGATAAAAGTATGTTTCAGTGAAAAGTAATTTTCAGTTACCTCAGTTTGTAACTCCTTATAGCTTGTGCATTCTTGTCTCTGATATCTTTGACAGCTCAGAAATACTATATTAGTATTATTATACATTACCTGAAATTATATAGGGGGGAATTAAGAGCTACTTAATCATCAAATGGGGCTTTCTTGTCACTTTCTGCTCTCAGCTGGAAGTTGCTGTGTGCACTTCAGATCTGACAGTCCTTCAGCCAACCCTTTGCTTTGCAAAGGTGCTGCCTTTGCTTGGTTTCCTCCGTGTTAAAGAAGGTCAGTTTTAATCTGCTGAGTATGTCATTTGGTGATATAGAAGGCAACCCCATCAGGGAATAAGTCTCACTGAATTCAATGGGCCTTACTTCTGCGTCAACCCATAAAGGGTTGCACTGTTAAATAAAGAAGCCCATACTCTACTGATGACCATGAGTTTCAGCAGAGATTACAATTATGAACATGGCATGCTTTATGAATATACTTGTAATCTATACCAAAGCCCACTGGATGGCTCCACACTCTGCATTTTAATATAGCATTTTATATCAAAGCCATTAGCAAAGTTTGTAGCACTGTTGTTATTTAACGTTTAGGATCAGACATGAATCTTAGAAGGGTCTCAAGTTCACAGCATGTGAACAGAGAAAGAGGCCCCTTATTATCTGGGTATGGCTAAGCTGGTTGATGGTGTGCCTGGCAGAGTCTCAGTTACTGGTTGTTCTTAGAAGATTTGTGTAAAATATAATTAGCAGGTCTGGAGGAAACTAACACAGCAATGCCTGTCATGCAGTACTCTCGGCTGAGTCTTAAAGCATCATTCTTTCCTTTCCCAGTATGGCGCCTAAACATCTTAGCACAGCCTTGGCCAACCTGGCATCCTCCAGATGTTTGGAACTAGAACTACACACTGGGGCTGATGGGAGTTGTGGTCCAAAGCATCTGGAAGGCTATCTTTGCCTTTCAGATAGTGGGTATCTGCAGTTTTAGGGTAGCGTGACTGGTTTCGCTGCACTGGGCGCCACGCTGCAGAGGGCAACACAGCAATGCTGTAGAACAGAGAACAAGGGGCAGGGGGTGCCAAATTTTAGTGTCACACAGGGCACCACAGACATTTGAGAGCCCAAAGTCCAGCACTGGTATCAGTGAATGTTTTGCCACACAAAATAACAAAATGCGGAGCGACCTTTCACCAATAGTTCTGGGGATGGATTTGATATATGGCCTTTTGGAGAGTTTAATTTGTCTAGTTCTACAGGCCTACTGTGGAATGTCATAGATGAAAAGTAGATCTACTAGCACAAACTACTGCAAAGCAAGAAAAATCACATGTATCATTTCAACTATTTCTTTATTCCATTTTCATCTTTCAGGGTGCAGCAGTGTTGCTAAATAATTAAAAAAAACACCTTCAGGCCTCAATATAAAACTGAAATGTCTCAGCCCCCTTATGTCATATTCTTTTCATTATCATCCCATTCTACAACAGTAGAACAGTATGCACAAACCAGTATTTTTGGCCTCTTTTGCTTCCCCTCACCTTCCCTCCTTGGACCCTTTCTCCCAGTTCACTGGGCTGTGCTCCTCCTTGGAAGAATTAGCCACTGTGGAACCTGCGTGACAGCCAGGGCCAGTTCCCACCACCATAGGAGGCAAAGCAAGAGAAGATGCTGTAGGGGGAACAGGCATATAGCAGAAATTAATCAGATGCACTTTTTCTGATGATGTCTGCAGTTATTTTCAGCAGATTTGCTTCTCACATTACTTCTCCTTTGCTACTCAGTCATCAGGGGGTAACTAGCCTGTCAGAAGCACAGTATACGCTTCAGCCTGTTATCAAAACAGCAAATGTCACCAAGGATTTTCCACTGGGAGTGAACAGTGTGTTCAGTAAACAGAGTGTTCCCAACTAGGTCACATTCAGTGTGCTCTCTCACTTTCCATTCCCAAATCACAGGACATTTGGAGAGGCTCTTTTATCCTCAAATGTCCCAAAAGGATTTGCATTGTGTGTGTGTGTGTGTGTGTGTGTGTGTGTGTGTGTGTGAAAGCCCTTATTTTTGCACTGAATTGAAGTGCAAGCTCAAATGCATGCGTTTTACACCTGTTTGTATTGCAGCAGCATTGTTCTTCTGCCATGAGAAATGCATCGATTAAAGAATATAGAGGACCCTCTGAACCAAATTAGCTACCTACTAGAAAGGGTGCTTGTGGGACGCAGGTGGCGCTGTGGGTTAAAGCCTCAGTGCCTAGGACTTGCCGATCGAAAGGTCGGCGGTTCGAATCCCTGCGGCGGGGTGCGCTCCCGCTGCTCGGTCCCAGCGCCTGCCAACCTAGCAGTTCGAAAGCACCTCCGGGTGCAAGTAGATAAATAGGGACCGCTTACCAGCGGGAAGGTAAACGGCGTTTCCGTGTGCGGCTCTGGCTCGCCAGAGCAGCGATGTCACGCTGGCCACGTGACCCGGAAGTGTCTCCGGACAGCGCTGGCCCCTGGCCTCTTAAGTGAGATGGGCGCACAACCCCAGAGTCTGTCAAGACTGGCCTGTATGGGCAGGGGTACCTTTACCTTTACCTTTAGAAAGGGTGCTTGCTACATCTCTGCATTCCAGGAAAAGGAAAGACTGGTAAGGTGGAACCAATAAATCATGCAGAAAATGATACCTTTTTTAAAAAAAAATAATATTTATTAAAGATTTTCAAATATAACAGAAAAAGAAAAAACATCCAAATTTAAAACCTTATTTTCATTGGCATCCTTCCAGGACTCCCCCTCCCCTCCCCCTCTTGTATTCCAATTCTTTCAAATAGATTCAACAAATTCTTACCCCAAATTTTAAAATTATTATCATTGGCCCAATTTAAAAAATATTTGCCCATCCCCTAAAATCGACCTGTTCCCTTCCACGAGTTCCCCTCTTTAATATACAATACAGATTAAAATAAACAGAAAAATAGAAAAAAGAATAAAATGTAATTTAACACCCTTTGGATTCCAAATTTCCCTCCCCCCTTTCCCGGTTGCGTTCCCAATGTCCATCAATATCTACTGTCATCCTGGAGCTCCCACATCTAAACCACAGTCCTTCACCAGTCCGCTTTGCCGTCTTTTTATTAGTCTTTGCTGTCTTTTGGTCATCTTTGATTTCACATGTCCAATCTTGGAAGGAGTCTATCTTCCGACTTTGTCCAGTTCTTGTTATTCTTGTTGTTCTTGTTGTTCTCTCTCCTCCTCTTTTTTTTTTCCCCCTGCTCTCCTGCACAAATGTTCTAATTCCAAAAAGCTTCTAATTCCTCTGCAGAGGCTTTGTTATTCAGGAACAAAACATTACGTCAAGTCCCTTCCATTCTTCAATAGATAAATCTATTGTCTCCTTTAGTGTGTAAACCTCTGTAGACAAAATAGTGTTCCATTTCTGCAGACTTCCTTTTTGCACCTCCCCCGCTCGCTCCGAATTTAAAAAGAATTTTTCCCCTTTTTTAATCCCATTTCCAATTACTCACGGGTTATTCTTTTAAAGTCCAAATTTTCAATGGAAGAAGTCAGCGCTCTCTGTCGAATGGCATGCGGCTTCGCTCGGCAGGGGAAGCGGAGGACTCACAGCACCACCACCCCCATCACTCGCTCCGCAGCCTTTAAAAAGGCTCCTTCGCGGGTCGGGGGGGACGCAAACGGTGCCCGCCAAGTCACCATGCCCATGGGTTTCAGCGCCCATGGTTTTTGAGGGTCCCCGCGTCGCCGGCGCGGTAGAACCCAGCCCCTGCCAAGCAGGCTCCCTCCGGAGCTCGGAGGGAGTCCGCCATTCGGCGATGGCGCTAACCCGGAAGTCAGAAAATGATACCCTTAATCCTTTGTTAAGGGCCTGTATGTATGGGACATATATGATATGGGTGTAGAAAACCGAGTAAGTAAAATATTACAGGAGTGAGCCCTACTGAACACAGTGAGATTGATCTATGTGTATATATGTGTGTTTGTTGGGTGGTACTTTACATGTGGAAATGTGTTGAATATGAAGTAATATAGGCATTTTGAAGGTGGAATTGGATTTCACATGTCTTTAGAAGTATCAGCATCTTGCCACCAATAGAAGCGTCTATGAAGCACCTCAGTTTAAACTTAGAACTGGTATTTTTCTTTTGTTGCTGCCAAAAGCATAGTAGCATGAAAGGTGAAGCTGTCTGGTTCTGTGACTACTAGCGAAACATGTCACTTTTTAAAAAATCTTTAGTATTCACACTATATACACTGTGACAGCCACAGTGAGAACACTCCATTTATAACTAGCTCTCTGGACTGTTGCTGAAATTTAAACAACTGCTGCCCTCTGCAGGAGCTTATCTTTATGTCATTTCCATCCCTTATTCACAAGCTTGCAGGAAAACATGACATGGGTATGTAATGTTGATTCTTTTGAAATTGTTCTGGGTAGGTTTATATAATGGTATTTTCAAGGTGCAACATAGCATGGGTGAATTAATGACTACTAATGCATAGCACAACTCTAATATAATTTATAAAGTAGGTTAGCATACATAGGAACCAATCATCTTTTGGTAGCCTATGCACTTTGTGCGATTGCAATGTTTAATACTGCACAATGCAAAATGATATTTTTCTTCCTATGCTGGTCCAGGTGTCTAAAACAAGATCATCTTTTAAAGAAAAAAACAACTTTTTGCATACTTTTTACTTTTTATTATCTTATTTACTTAAAGCTAAAATAAAGGACAGAGATATTTGACAGAGAGTTAGTATTACCAACTTCTACTTTCATGTTTTGAGGGCTTCTGCCCATTTAACAGCTTCATAACAAAGCAAGAAATTATTAGTGATTTCTGTCCCAGTATGGCAGTGCAGTGGTGGGGCATTTAAATAACCACCTGCTCTGCTTACTAGTTCACTAGGAGAACCTTAAAATGCTTTATTTGGGTTCCTCTCCACTGAGAGACTAGGTGAATAGTTACTGGAGATAGGACCTTCTCTCTAGTAACAGCATCCCAGCTCTGGAACGACTTGTCTGCAACCCCCTAATTATTTTTAATTGAAAAATAATTAACTGTGGGGACCAGATCAAAATTTTATTTGCCCAGGACTTTCAAAGCACAGAATAAGCGATTTTTTTATTGCTGCCAATTTTATTGATGATGTCTCAGCTGCTTTGACTTCTTGTTATTGATCAATCAATCCATTTATTATTTAGACAGTCTTCTTCTGCCTAGTATTATTATCTATTATTATCTATTATGTTTATACCCCACCCTTCCTCTCCCAAAGGAGCCTAGGACATTATAGGGCATTCACAGCAGCTTCACAATGTAAGACATGCAGAAAACAAAAAATACAGATTTTTAAAAAGCAAGCAAATATCAAAACACTACCATTATACTAAAAACAGCAATCTGAAAAATACATCAAAATCAGCAGCATGGAAATTTTAAAGCATTAAAAGCTTATTTAAAAAAAAGAAAAAGAAGGCAGCAGGGAGACAGAAGGATGTCTACAGGGAGGATGCTCCAGAGACACCACAGAGAAATGGTGGAAAGTGTGAATGGGCTCCCACAGATCGAACGTTAGAGAGCCTCACACGGCCTTAAAGATGACTTGGGTGGATCTTGAGAATCTGCAAATGGAACTCTGCCTGCAGAATGCTTCCATTGGCAGAAAGAGGGGAGGTTATTTTCACAACCCCCAACCCCTGGAGTCCCATGTCCCACTGAAAATAAGCTCCAGGTGGCCAGGAGATCCCATAGAACAATGTGGGAGGTGAGATGGGGGTCTAGCAGAGAAAGAGAGTCCGTGAATATTGCCCCTTGCCACCCTTCCACAAGGGGGAACCGGCACTGACTCATAAGGCCCTTTCTTCATGGAAGGACAATCAGGATCCAAGTCAGCATTCAGGTCACACAGTCAACTGCCAGTTATCAATGTACAGTACAGTAACCACATGCATGTTGAAAAATTGAGTATTGTAGATGCATTTGTGATTCAAGCTTTTGTTTGAGCCTGATGCGGTATTTCTGCTAGGCAGAGCCTTTGTGGATTCAGGGAGTCTAGGGACTCAGCTATACAGCTTAAAATAAAACGTTTTAAGTGTGTTGTAAAGTGCATTATACAAATGTGACACTAGTTGGCGATGGTGAGCTATGGGAAATTCAATATATTTTTCAAAACAATTTTTTTTAAGCATTTTTATATGTGTCTAGATTTCAAGTAGTTCTATCTAGGGGTTGACAGAAAGACCCTTCTATTTCTTATACATGGCTAATTTTGAATCATAAAAACTGAGTCCTTGAGATAATCCTTGTGGTCTCAATTGCATAAATTAGCCCTCACAACATAGAGCTAAGGGGAGATGGGTCTAAAGCAAGCATCCGGTGAGTCTGTATGCTGAGTGTGCTGTGAAGGGCCTAAAGGCCACACAGTTCACTCTATATTTGTGTAGACCGAACACAAAGATTTCTAGTCATAGTTTCCTCTTTCATAACAATCCTTCCTTAACCAGATAGAATCGATACAGCTTATGCTGCTGAATTCCTCAAGGTGCACAGTACCTTTTTTTGGCATCTAACAGATTTCTTTCCTCTCACATGGAGTTCAGTTTCAGGTCGTTTTGTTTCTCTTTGTGATTTTCTTGACAGATTTCTCTCTTATTGTGCACACAGTGCAAGAACAGCCTTGCATTGGGGAGAGTTAAATATTTAGTATGGTGAAGAGGAAAAAAAAAAACCCCTCTTGGCATGAAAGGGAGTCAGATTTGTAAGCAGTTATCATCCCTCCCTCCCTTGCCCATTTTTAATAGGCTGCTGTAGGTTGAAATATGGCTTTATTCAGCTATGAATAAACTTATTTCTTCTTTGGGATACTGTTACTCACACAACCCTATTCACACAGTTACTTGTGTGTGGAGCAAAAGCCGACCCTTACTTCTGTGTTCACCCCCAATATTTCATCTGTGCTGCCATGCCGCTTTAGACTTCCCTATGTGGAACACAGAAGTCTGAAAGGGGAAACCAGTCCCGCAGCAAACATTTTAATATGCTTTAATAAAGACTATGTCTTCTCACTGCTGTTTCTTTGTAAGCCCCTTCCCATTACTGTGAGACTATTAGCATGATTTTGCCTTGTCACTGGTGTTGGCCCACATCTACAACTCAATAACGTTAGGTCTCATTCCCACAGTAGCCTGCATTCAGCTGAGAGGCTTCCGAAATTCCCCTTGCTGTTGGTGTTACTGGAGCAGTCTTGTATTCAAATAGGGCCCTCATTCTGCCAAACCCTTGTATAATTTGCTGCTGCTATTGCTGAGTTGTCAGTGGCTTCCCACAGTGCTTGGAGAAAACTGTCAGTCGAATGGCAGCATGAAAAACCACCAGTGTCCTGACATAAGACTCCTTTAATCCTTGGCATAACCCTGCATGGCTGCTTGTTGTTTAATGAATTATTCCTCCGCATACCATTAAAGGGTGCTGTAAGAAGATGAAAGCTCTTGTTGCATCAGCGATTATTTTGGTAAGGACATTCTTGCAGGAATTTATCAGCCTCCCTAATATGTAGAGTGTTCTGTACTCCCTTTTTCAGGTTTCTAAATTACTTTGCCCTGTTATAAAACAACAACACTGCTTTCACATTAGGTGGTGAATGGCATCAAGGAGTGGCCTGTGTCTGAGGCAGAAGCAAGTGAGAAGCATGAGATGGAACACATCAGAACAGTCCAGGGATCAAGCCAGAAGATCAGAAGCCAGGATTGAAAGTATTGCCAAACAGGTCAGAGTTAGTCTGAGAATCAAACCAGAATCAGAGTTGGAGCCGAACAGAGATTGAACAAATACTTCACAAAATTCCTTCCAAGAGAAAGAAATTAGAAAAGAGTGAAAACAGTATGAACTTCCCACATTTTAGAACCTTGCCAAGCACTGTGGTTGGAGAGTGTTGAGTGAGATTGTAGCCCTGGATTAGAAGTGAGAACTCTTCAGTGATCCAAGTCTGGCTTTGGTTGTCCTTATTTGTCAGAAATAATAGGCTCCATGTAAGTATTCTATCGCCTGCCAACCTAGCAGTTCGAAAGCACCTCCGGGTGCAAGTAGATAAATAGGGACCGCTTACCAGCGGGAAGGTAAACGGCATTTCCGTGTGCGGCTCTGGCTCGCCAGAGCAGCGATGTCACGCTGGCCACGTGACCCGGAAGTGTCTCCGGACAGCGCTGGCCCCTGGCCTCTTAAGTGAGATGGGCGCACAACCCCAGAGTCTGTCAAGACTGGCCCGTACGGGCAGGGGTACCTTTACCTTTTACTTTAAGTATTCTAAGGGAAACGGGGGGCGCTGTGGGTTAAACCACTGAGCCTAGGACTAGCCGATAGAAGGTCGGCGGTTCGAATCCCCGCAACGGGGTGAGCTCCTGTTGCTCGGTCCCAGCTCCTGCCAACCTAGCAGTTCGAAAGCATGTCAAAGTGCAAGTAGATAAATAGGTACTGCTCCGGCAGGAAGGTAAACGGCATTTCCGTGGCTTAGTCATGCTGGCCACATGACCTGGAAGCTGTACACCGGCTCCCTCGGCCAATAAAGCGAGATGAGCGCCACAACCCCAGAGTCGGTCACGACTGAACCTAATGGTCAGGGGTCCCTTTACCTTTACCTTTAAGTATTCTAAAGTGAACACCTGCATATTTCAACCAAACATTTGTTTCATAAGACCAAAATGAATAACCTTGCCTGCTTTTTAAGATCTCCTTCAGCATGTTTCCTCCAGGTGCTCTCACATCTGAAGCTCTGTGGGCAGCTACCAATGGTGGTGGTGCCCAGGCTGTGGTTTGCCTGGTACCCTTTTAGGCACCTGGCAAAATCTGTTCACTGCTCCCTGCCTTGCAATCCCTTTACCACTGACTGACTCAAGCTACAAAAGCTGAAGCTGCTGAAGAAGTCAGAGGCCATATTGGCTGTTTCTTAGTGCAGACCCAAACCACCAAGCCTGAGCTTCCAAAGCCACTGGCCACCATGGACCACCATTGGCAGGACGGGCAGCAACAGCAGCAGATACAGAATGATAGAATCTTAGAGTTGGAAGCGACCCAGGGGTCATCTAGTCCAATCCCCTGAAGTTCAGGAATCTTAGCTAAAGCATCCATGACAGATGGCCAGCCATCATCTGCTTAAAAATCTCCAAGGAAGGAGAGTCCACCATCTCTCATATGTTCTATGCTTATGGTAATATTTTTTTCTCTTTTTAATTATGCTGTTTTAAATGTGCATTTTATTTTTGACTTCTCTTACAATGTTTTCTTTTGAAATGTTTCAGATTTTTTTGTTAACTTTGTTTGTATTAAATATGTATTCTGCAGTTGACCTCCTTTGTAATGTTTTGTTTTGACATCTTTAATATTTTCATTTCCTGTTAATTATGTTGCTTTGACTGTATACTTTATATTTGTCTTTCTTTGGTAATGTTTTATTCTGGAAAGTTTTATTGATGTTTTAATGTTCTGTAAACCGCTTTGAGATTTTTCTTTAAAAATATAAAGTGGTATAGAAATGAAATGAAAAATAATAATAATGATATTTTCTCAAGCTTTTAATAGCATCTGATTTCTTTTATATCCCTAAATTACCATCTTGGCTGCTTTTTTATCTGCTGTTTTCAGTTATTTTAAATACTGTACAGTGGTGCCTCGCAAGACGAAAGGAATCCGTTCCGCGAGTCTCTTCGTCTAGCGGTTTTTTCGTCTTGCGAAGCAAGCCCATTAACGCCTTAGCGGATTAGCGCTATTAACGGTTTAGCGGCTTTTAGCGGCTTATCGGCTTATCGGATAAGCGGATAAGCGGCTTAGCGGATTAGAAAAAGGGGGGAGGGGAAAAAACCGCAGGAACTCGCAAGACATTTTCGTCTTGCGAAGGAAGCCCATAGGAAATTCGTTTTGCGAAGCACCTCCAAAACGGAAAACTCTTTCATCTAGCGAGTTTTCCGTCTTGCGAGGCATTCGTCTTGCGGGGCACCACTGTATATCCAAGGAATCCTATGGCTATGAATTTTCTGAGTTCCATCCTAGGCCCTCTGGTACTAGCAATGCTACATCCAAAAATTCCCAACTAGGGAGGAGAGGAAGAAAACAGAAAGGATGTACAGTGGTACCTTGGTTCTCAAACTTAATCCATTCCGGAAGTCCATTCCAAAGCCAAAGTGCTCCAAAACCAAGGCGTTCTTTCCCATAGAAAGTAATGCAAAAGGGATTAATCCGTTCCAGACTTTTAAAAACAACCCCTAAAACAGCAATTTAACATGAATTTTACTATCTAACGAGAACATTGATCCATAAAATGAAAGCAATAATCAATGTACTGTACTATAAAATAAATAAGACGATATTGTAGATGATAAAAATTAAAATGTTTTCTTACCTGCGCTAGTCATTGTTTGCTTTTATCCATTTCCGCAGTCACACAATCAATCCATCAGTAGCTGAACTGGGTTCCACACAGTCACAAAAACAAATTAACCAAAAAAGCCTCAAAAACAAAAGCATAAAATAAATAGCAAAAACAAAAGCACCAAACTCAATCCATTCCGGAAGTCCGTTTGACCTCTGAAATGCTTGAAAACCAAGGTGCAGCTTCTGATTGGTGCAGGCGTCCCAAAAACAATAGCCAACAGGCGCATCGGATGTACGGTTTCCAACAAACATTCGAAAAATGGAACACTCACTTCGGGTTCCGAACATTTGGGAACTAAGGCGTTTGAGTACCAAGGCGTTTGAGAACCAAGGTACCACTGTAGTAGGAAGACACATTTCCATTTTATTCCATCCCCTCCATTAGAGTCTATGGCAGGAGAATTCTCACCATGTTAATGGGCATGTCAGTCTAATGCATGGGGTTATGGATCAACATTCTGGTATGCTCCTCTGCTATGCTGGCCTGAGAAGTTTCCAACCAGTGAAGCCTCTTGGGGAGCAAGAAGAGGAGTTCCAGTGGTGGGCGTCTTGTTCTGCTGCCATTTCTGCAGAGCACCATTTTTACACTTCTGAGGGCCGCTTAGCTTGAGGATCTGAAATGAAACGATACTGTACTTTCATTGTTACTACCTTAAGATTTCTGCAAAATGGTAGGATATAAATCTTGATGTAAATTTTAAAAAGCAGTAATTTGTTTTTAAAAACTGTGATATTGGAGCAGGTTGATTTCATTCCAAAAGAAAATGAATGCATCTAGAGAGAGAGAGAGAGAGACTTGTATCAAAATAACTGAAGATTTTAATTTTAACCGGCTTAATCTTTTGGGTTCCTGTTACCATGTAAACTAGCAACCTCAAGAGGTAGGGTAAGGAGGAGGATGAACAGCGTAATTAATAACAGCCAATAATAATGGCAAATAATATTTCCAAGAACGCTTTGAGGGGAAATTAAGTTTCCTTAGTCTGTGATACCTTCATCAGATATTTTTGAGGAGGCAAGTGATTCGATCATATATTATAAAGGATTTGAAGACTAAGCAATTGTTGTATTAGCATGTTGTATTAGATTAGATCTTTGGTTTTCTATGGAACTGTTTTCTATGACAAGAAGATTCATAATGGTAGATGAATTGCTCAAGAGATACCTTATGTGGCGTTAAAGATCTTATCTTATACTGAATTTAGCTAGAGAAATGCTGAGCACATTCTAGGGGGCAGTCACGCTTTACACAGGTCACTGGTTAGAATCTACATATCTCACTAGCACCAGGTGTGAGCTGTGAGAGTGCCTCAGAGCACTCCCCAGACTCCTCTCTTTCAAAAAAACTATGTGAAAATGATTCCCTGAGGGCAGAAAGGGTGTTAAATGACCATTAAGGCAGATTATACATAGCTATTCAAATGGCAAGTAAAAATTGCCTTCAGGGACAATGGGAAGGGAGTTAGTCCTTGATTTATTTCAGGCTGTCCATGTTCTTGTTGTTGTTTAGTCATTTAGTTATGTCTTCATGACCCCATGGACCAGAGCACACCAGGCACTCCTGTCTTCCACGGCCTCCCGCAGTTTGGTCAAACTCATGCTGGTAGCTTCGAGAATACTGTCCAACCATTTCGTCCTCTATCGTCCCCTTCTCCTTGTGCCCCCCATCTTTCCCAACATCAGGATCTTTTCCAGGGAGTCTTCTCATGAGGTGGCCAAAGTATTGGAGTCTCAGCTTCAAGATCTGTCCTTCCAGTGAGCCTTCCATGTTCTACACATGGCTAAAACAGATATTTGTGGGCTGCTGGTCTGATAAAGATTTGCATGGATGCATCCTGCCTTGGTCAGTTGGCTATAAGGGCAATCCAGATACATAGGGTCTTCAGTGGTAACTGAGGTGAAGCACTGTGAGGCAGTCCAAGAGTTGATGTGATACAATAAGAGGGTCATGAGGCAAGTCCAAAGTCAAACACAGCAAAGGTTGGCAGGGTTCAAGAGCAAGGTAGTAATAATAACAATACCTTTATTGTCATTGTACAACCTGTGTACAATGAAATTAAACGAGCCTCCCTCCCCACCCCCCAACACTCAGTAACACATATTCAGTCAGACTAAGCCACAGGAACCAAAAGCCAGGTTACACAGAGCTAAGGACCTGTGTTGTCCTACTACAAACAAGCTGCAGCTGAGAGTTTATGTAGCCTGGTCACCAAGGCCCAACTAGTTAATCCAGCTTCAAGGCACCATTACTCCTGAGGCCTCCTGCTCCTGAGGAGCCTGATGCCTCTGAGCAGGGGCAGACTTTGGTCTTTCAAATTTCAGTGGTACCCTGTGTGAGGCCAAAATTTGGCCCCCACCCCACCCTGCCTCTTATACTGTATATGTATATGAATATAAATATAAATATAAATATAAATATAAATACATACGACTTTTAGCTACAGTCCTATGTACACTTACTTGGGAACAAGCCCCATTTTACTTAGCAAGATTAACTCTGAGTAATCATGCATAGGACTGAAGTGTTTGACTTTTCAAACGTTCTCTACCAGGCAGCTCTATTTCCCTGACAAACTTTTCTGTGTGCAGTATATTTTCATGTGTCAATCCCATAGTCTTATCTGATGGTCATAATGACTGACTTTAGACACAAGTTATTGTGTTAAAACGGTAGCTACTATTTTGCATGCAACAGGAACAATTGGAGTAGGTTGACATGAACCAGAAAATTAAACATATTCTGGGCAGCTGTGCCCACTTAGTAAACAAAAGTTTACCTTGAATGCCATTACGCAAGATTTGATTTGAGTTAATAACAATAAAAATGGAGCAGGAAACCTCTTCTCTGTTTTCTCCCCTCCACCACCCCGACTTTGCACAAAGTGACAATCAGGGAATCTAAGTCTAATAATATAGTAAAAAAGGCAGACCTTTTCTAGACCTTGATATGCAGGAACAGGACAGTGGTATACCAGTCATTCACCACAGGGAGCAAAAGTGGTGAATAACTGTCCAGCTGCCTAGTCCAGCTGTCCAGCTTCCATCATGGGTAAATGGGTATGAATAACAGGCTTCTGTTTGTGCATTTTTAAAAGATCAGGATCCATATGTGCAATGAATGCAGCACCTGGTACTCCTGAATCTGTATTGATATAACACTGGTGGCTACATGGGCAGCTCATGCTGCTGAATCAGGAATCTTGGGTACTTGTAACACAGAATGGTCGCTTCACTTGCAGATGATGATGATGATGAATTTTATCAAGTGCTCTCCATAACACTCAATAAAAGGTTCATAACAAAAGGTTTGCATTCCCCCCTTGAAATAGTCCATAAAAATATTAAGTAAAAATGTATATTTGGATAGAGGGATAGATTAGATTAGATACTCCCAGTGGTGATTTTTTTGGCATCACAGTGTCAACCGTTGAAGGCTGTTGGGCTCAGATGAAATGTTGCCTCGTGAGGAGAATGTGTGGGACAGCAGCTTTCAGAAGTCTGGTCATGTGATATGATATCCCATACTTGTCCCATGCTGAAATTCTGGTAATATGTGGAATGTGATTCATATATATAGCAAATGCAGAGCTTTTGGGGATTGCTTGTGCTTTTTTGCATTCTGATATTATCCATTTTGGGAAAAAATCATTACATTAATATCCTACCTTTCCTCCAAGTAGCTCACAGTGGTGTATGTGGTTCTTGCACCTCCCACTTTATCCCCATAATATCCCTGTGAGGTAGGTTAGGCTAAGAGCAAATAATATTATCATTATTTATTAAATTTGTATATTGACCTTCATCCAAAGGTCACAGGGCAGTTCACAACATAAAAATACAAACTGAGAAAGCATGTCTTCCCTAAAAGAGGGCACGTGTTGTGGTAAGACCTGGAGACTGACCTTCTGGTTGTGGGTGGGTATATTGGACAACCACAACACCTGATTGGTAGATCCCTCATTGCTGGGTTTAATCTGGCCAATGGGGAGCTGTCTAAGCATGCCAAGGGACCTATATATACCTATGCATGTGACCCAGAGCTTCCTCTTTCAGCTTGTCCATTGGAACAGCTAAGAGCGTGTCCTCTGTGCAGCCGAGAGACTTGCCTTCGACAATCGTCTTTGGTGATATCTTTCCGTTATTCCCTTTCCTTTTTTAGTTGTTAATTCATTTCTTAATTGTCCCTTTCCCCCAATTTAAGTTGATCCCTTCCCCTTCCCTTTCCCCTTCCCCTGGCGGGGCTTTCAGCCCCTGAGAGCTCCCGTTTTAGGGAGCTTGCCGCTGCTTCTTTAATCTCTGCCCACGAGGCACAAATTTACAGCAGCTTCTTTCCCTTTGAGCTGCGGCTTCGGCTTCAGGGCTTTGGAGCCTTAGCGGCCTTGGGAATTTTGCGACTGTCGCTGCCTTGGGCGGCTGCATTTAACCAATTTCATTGTTGAGCATTATTGAGAGTCCCCTCTCCTGTCAGCAGCGATTTCGTTATAACCGTTTCGCAAAATTAAAAAGAGGCTTGTTGGGATTTTCTAAGGGTGGGAATCCCCCCCCCATCTCAGCCTGGCCACCATTTTGGGTTACCTTTTGCCTTGGGAGAGGTTCAGCCCCATCTGGTTTTGGTGGGAGCGCCATCTTGTTTTGGTGGGAGCGCCATTTTAATTTGGCGGGAGTGCCATTGTATATTGCGGTTAATTTAATACCCCCCCACCCAGTAATGAAGGGGTCAAGATGCCTGTTAAAAAGAATCCCAGGCCTGCTCTCCCTTCTAAGAGGGTGATTAGGGGTCCATTGAAATCCCTGCGTTCAGCGCCGGCCTCCGCAGTTCCTCAGCATATGCCAGATCGCTTGGGTTCAATTGTGGCTAATATTGGTTCAGACCCGGCTGCCATTGCAAGGTTCTTTTTTTAAAAAAAATAAAATTTTTATTAATTTCCAAATTTTTAACATAAACAAAAGCAACATAAAAAGAAATACAAAAAATCATTTTTTCTTAACCTTGTTTCCATAACCCTCTTTTCCCGGACTTCCCCATACCTTTCCCTTTTTGCATCCTTGATTTTAAACCATTATTCAGCAACCCTTCTTAACCAATTTAAATGAAAATTGATTCTCTTTTTCAATTCCACCCTAAAATTAAACACAATTTTCCGCTGCAATTCTACGTCTTCTTTTCCCTCAGCATTTTAGCACTCCTCAATTTTATAATAATTCTTAAGATACATCTTAAATTTCTTCCAATCTTCTTCCACAGTCTCTTTCTCTTGGTCGCGGATTCTGCCGGTCATTTCTGCCAATCCCATAAAGTCAATCACTTTCGCCTGCCATTCCTCCAGCGTGGGTAGCTCTTGTGTCTTCCAATACTTTGCTAGAAGAATCCTTGCTGCCGTAGTAGCATACAAAAAGAAATTCTTATCCTTCTTCGACACCAGCTGGCCAACCATACCCAAGAGAAATGCCTCTGGTTTCTTGTTAAAGGTGCACTTAAGCACTTTCTTAATTTCATTATAAATCATTTCCCAGAAGGCCTTAATCTTTGGGCAGGTCCACCAAAGGTGGAAAAAGGTACCTTCAGTCTCTTTACATTTCCAACATTTGTTATTGGGCAAATGATAAATCTTCGCAAGCTTGACTGGGGTCATGTACCACCTGTAAATCATTTTCATAATGTTTTCTCGTAAGGCATTACATGCCGTAAATTTAATACCTGTGGTCCATAACTGCTCCCAGTCAGCAAACATAATGTCATGACCTATGTCCTGTGCCCATTTAACCATAGCAGACTTCACTGTCTCATCTAATGTATTCCACTTCAACAGCAAGTTATACATTCTTGATAAATTCTTAGTATTGGGTTCTAACAGTTCTGTTTCTAATTTCGATTTCTCCACCTGGAAACCAATTTTCCTGTCTTGTTTATAGGCCTCCATTATTTGAAAATAATGGAGCCAATCTCGTACCTTGGACTTTATTTTCTCATAACTTTGTAATTTAAATTCACCACCTTCTTGTTCTAAAATTTCAGAATATTTCGGCCAATTAGTTCTCATATTAAGTTTCTTTACCTCTTTGGCCTCCATCGGTGAGAGCCACCTGGGAGTTTTACTTTCCAATAAATCTTTGTATCGTATCCAAACATTATATAGTGCTTTCCTGACAATGTGATTTTTAAACCCCTTATACACTTTAACCTTGTCATACCAGATATATGCATGCCAACCAAAGTTATTATCAAATCCTTCCAAATCTAGAATGTCTGCGTTTTCAAGAAGTAGCCAATCTTTTAACCAGCAGAAAGCTGCCGATTCATAGTAGAGTCTTAAGTCCGGCAGGGCAAACCCCCCTCTTTCTTTAGAATCGGTAAGTATCTTAAACTTAATTCTGGGCTTTTTGCCCTGCCAGACAAATTTAGATATATCTTTCTGCCACTTCTTGAAACAGTCCAGTTTATCAACAATTTGTAATGTCTGAAACAGAAACAACATTCTAGGCAATACATTCATTTTGATTACTGCAATTCGACCTAACAAGGAAAGCTTCAGGTTTGACCATGTTTCTAAATCTTTCTTTATCTCAGTCCAGCACTTATCATAGTTATCCTTAAATAAGTTTACATTCTTTGATGTCATGTTAATCCCCAGGTATTTTACACCCTTTGCCACCACTAACCCAGTTTCCTCTTGGAATCTTTCTCTTTCAGCATTTATTAAGTTTTTTTCCAGTACCTTGGTTTTTTGTTTGTTCAACTTAAATCCTGCAACCTGGCCAAATACTTGAATTAATTCTAGAGCTCTTTTGGTACTAGTGTCTGGCTCTTGCAAGGTCAATACTGCCATTGCAAGGTTCAATACTGAACTCGAGACGCTGGTCCAGCAATTTGGGGGGCAGCCTGAGTCACAGTCTGGCCCCTCCACGTCATCCACTGTTTTTGAGGCTCACAGTCCTTTGGATGGGAGCGAAGGGAGTGAGGCATATGACCCTTTGGGGGCCTTGCTTTCTCAGTTCCAGCCTTCCAGGATTCCAGTCCCAGCTAGTCCTAGGGGTCTCTGGATTAGAGCTTATGATGCTTTGGCCACCCTGGCCTGTGATCACACATTCCAACATGCACTGGTTTACCACAGTATGGAATCACTGGGAAACAAAATATTTGTTGCATTGACACCTGCAGTTGTTGTAACCTAATTTTGACATGCTGGTTTCATATCTGAAGTTGGTTTTGTTCTGTAAGCTCTAGTTTTTTTTGCAACTCACTTTTCACCATAATCTTTGTTTTCACAATGCAAGAATTCAATATTTTATTAAACACATAGCCAAAGTAGTACAATATGAGTATAAATGTAAGTGACTTATATAGCATTGAACATGACATGTATAGCATTGAAAATGACACGTATATTTATGTACAGTTGGAGGTATGCAAAAAAAAAATGTATTCCCTTGGGATACACAGTATCTACAAGCTGCTGTTATTCAGGTAAGAATTTGCACTTGTAGCTCTTGTGTTTGTGGACTTGCACAGGGGATTCTCGTTTGATGGTCCAACAGTAGTCTGACATCATAGTTTTGTCCCATCACCCTTGATAACGCTCTTCCATTGTCTTCAGGTCTTGATGGAAGCGCTCTCCCTGTTCATCACTGACTGCCCCAAGGTTTTCGGGGAATTGATCTAGGTGACTGTTCAGGAAATGGAGCTTCACACTCATATTGCACCCAAGATTGTGGAAAGCCAACAACATTTTTTCAACCACAACCTCATAGTCGTCTGCTTTTTTGTTGCCAAGGAAGTTTTTGATAACTGCCACGAAAGACTGCCACCTTTTCTTCTCTTTGCCATTCATCTTCCTGACAAATTCCTCATCTCGAACAAGGGCACGAATTTGAGGTCCATCAAACACACCTGCTTTGATCTTCTCAAAAGACAAAGCAGGAAAAGCTGCAACCAAATGTTGAAAACATTTACCTTCAGTATTTAATGCCTTCACGAACTGTTTCATCAAGCCAAACTTGATATGGAGTGGAGGGGAAATGATCCTGTCTCGGCTGACGATTGGTTCATTCACAATGTTTGGCATCCCTGCTTCTAGAGTTTCACGGATGGGCCACTCCTTCTGTATCCAATGTTTGTCTCGAGCTCGGCTGTCCGACATGCACAGACAGCACAGGTACTTGGTAAAGCCTATCTGTTGTCCAAGCAAGAAGTTGACCATTTTGAGACCCACACAGATGATCCAGTTGTGCTCGTAATATTTGAGTAAGTCAATCACAATTTTTATGTCATTATATTCTTCTCACAACTGCAGTGAGTGACCAATGGGAACTGCTCCATACACGTTTCTGTTGTGCAAGAGAACACACTTGAGACTGCGCTTAGAGCTATCAAGAAATAAGCGCCATTCCGTTGAATTGTATGATGTAATACCTAATTGGCAGAGAAGGCCTGGGATATCATGACAGTAAACAAAGTGCTTGTCTTCTGAAAAGAAGGCCACAAAATCCTGGTCCCTCTTTCAGAAATATGCCTCTTTTGCTGAGTGGTGCAGTAGATGTTTTTCTTGCAGCCTGGACACTAATAACTCAGCTGCCTTCTTGGAGAGGCCCAAATCATGCACTAAGTCATTCAGTTCCAGTTAGCCAAACTGCTGTGGGGCTGATTACTGCTCAGATGAGGAGTCTTCGTATTCCACAGCCATTTTTCCATGCACCTTCCCAAAATCCTCATGATGTTCCTCACCATTTTACTCCTTTCATCTTCAGAAGAGACAACCCCCTTAAAAACTGGAATGTGGGATAGGTCTAATTGATGAAGGAATACTGGGATAGGCAACAGCATGTCGGTTTTTCTTGCCAATACCCTTCGTATTGACCAGCAGTCACTTGTGTGATCCTTGGGTTCTCGCCAAACCATGGGAACCCCAAAAGGCATACCCTTCCATTTTCCTTTTGTCCAGTCTCTAAGCATTTCCTCACAATTGTGACAAACAATATGTGGCACCCATTTCTTGTCTTGGTCGCCCAGGGGAATTTCAAAATAGCTGTTATATTGCGTCTTTGATGAGGAAGTGCGTAGCAGCCACATACATAACAAAGGCATCAGGCTTGTTTACACATTTTTGTCTACTTGAAGAAGCCATGGTCCAATCTGGAAAATACAAATATTT
This sequence comes from Podarcis cretensis, assembly GCF_951804945.1. NCBI lineage: Eukaryota > Metazoa > Chordata > Lepidosauria > Squamata > Lacertidae > Podarcis > Podarcis cretensis. The sequence goes on along the minus strand of NC_137170.1, from coordinate 50,526,979 downwards.
AGGTTACAAAACTATAAAAATAAAGAAAAATTAAGTTTGCAAAACAATAATTACCATGATCAACGTGTCAGTGTCCATTTATCCCCAGTGTAAATATGACATATCAGCAAAAGTCAGAAACTGAAATATAACTATAGCATGTACACAAAAATTAATTTCAGATTTGAAATCAGCATTGAAAGAACATATAAGAACAGTTGGAAAATCTCATGCAACAGGGAAAAAAATTGTTCCCCAGTGATATGATTGCAACCCCACATCACAAATAGTCAACAAACATTTATTGTTTATGACTACTTTTGTTATGTTTGTTGTTATGTAATCTGTTATATGTTGTAAGCTGCCTTGAGAGTGGTTTTTAACTTTGAAAAGGCAGCATACAAATAAAATGATTGATTGATTGATTGATTGATTGATTGAAGTCTTCATTAGTCCCTGAATACTACTTTTCTGCAAGTGGAACAAATTTGGCTATGTCTAGAGACCATATTGCATGTTTGTGAGCTATATCAATTCAATTTAGTTTTCCATTATTGAAAACAATTAATAATTAAAATTAATTATTGTACTAGAATCTTTGTTAACTGGTTAATGTTTTAACTTAAAGTGTGTGTATGCAGTGTAGTTAATGTAAAAAGTTATGCTTCCCAGGGAATAAGTCTCATTCAACTTTCTGCTGAGTAGTAAAAAGGTAAAGTGACCCCTGACCATTAGGTCCAGTCATGACCGACTCTGGGATTGCGGCGCTCATCTCGCTTTATTGGCCAAGGGAGCCAGCATTTGTCTGCAGACAGCTTCCGGGTCATGTGGCCAGCATGACTAAGCCACTTCTGGTGAACCAGAGCAGTGCACGGAAACGCCGTTTACCTTCCCGCCAGAGCGGTACCTATTTATCTACTTGCACTTTGACGTACTTTCAAACTGCTAGGTTGGCAGAAGCTGGGACCGAACAACGGGAGCTCACCCCGTCACGGGGGATTCAAACTGCCAACCTTCTGATCAGCAAGTCCTAGGCTCTGTAGTTTAACCCACAGCGCCACCCGTGTCCCTCTGCTGGGTAGAGATGCCTAGAATTGTGCTGTTAAGAACACACTATTTCTCTAATCAAGTGCAATTTTGTACAGACACGTATTCCACAGATCGGGGTTTTCTGTTCTCACAAACATTAGTCACAGCTCAAATGCTTAACAATGGTAACAACAATGGACAATGTGATGCACCCTGGCAGACAACTATCGCACGGTGATATATATTGTGCAATGTTTAATACTGTACACAATCACAGAATAATAATTCTCCTAGGCACTGAATATTAAAACCTATACATCAAATTGAGATGCAAACTTGGAAAGAATTACAGGATGAAAGGCATCAACCTGTTTTGCATAACCCAGTAAACCAAAGGAGCACTTTGCAAGACCATGTGACTGTGTGGGCTCCCAGAAAACCCTTGCAGCAACTTTGCTTATTCTTGGTCCTTTTTACGACTGTGCCACATGAACTAAGGCAAAGCTTAACTTAATCTGAAACAGAATTCCAGCTGCCACTCTCTGTTCACTAACCACAAGCCAAGTTTGGTCTTGAGCTGGACTATAAAGAAGGCTGATCGCCGAAGAATTGATGCTTTTGAATTATGGTGCTGGAGGAGACTCTTGAGAGTCCCATGGACTGCAAGAAGATCAAACCTATCCATTCTTAAGGAAATCGGCCCTGAGTGCTCACTGGAAGGACAGATCGTGAAGCCGAGGTTCCAATACTTTGGCCACCTCATGAGAAGAGAAGACTCCCAGGAAAAGACCCTGATGTTGGAAAGATGGAGGGCACAAGGAGAAGGTGACGACAGAGGACGAGATGGTTGAACAGTGTTATTGAAGCTACGAACATGAGTTTGACCAAACTGTGGGAGGCCGTGGAAGACAGGAGTGCCTGGCATGCTCTGGTCCATGGGGTCACGAAGATTCAGACACAACTAAATGACTAAACAACAACAACAGCTCACGGTTAGTGGAGAGTGCTTAACCCAATGTCGGTTTGGAGGAGACACTAAGCCAAACCTTGGCTTAGTTCAGTGCAGCTGCAAAAGGAACTGGGAGGAACAAACCATCTGCAAGCACCTCTTCTGGGAACCCCCACATTCATGTGGTTTCACTGAGCCATCCTTTGCCTTCCCGTGTCATGCAAAACAGCTCACTGTATACAGTAGGAGATGATACTGCTGCTCACGTGCTTGCCGTGCAATTTGAACGCTGCTTTATTTTTAGGGCTTTTGTGCTTTTTAATCACCATCCTTTTTTTAATAAAAAGAAAAACGGTAGATTATAAATTAACGTCATCCTGCAGTTCAACCCAATTTTATTTTAGATGAAAGAAAATGCGGGGAGGGGGGAAGTTATCAATTAGGGAAAACCAAATTGTGCTACTTTTCTTTACTGCAACCATGGTATCCTAGCAACAGCTGTGCCTGCTGTTCCTTCTCCAGACGCTTTGCTGACTCACCAACTGATTCACTCAGACAGCAGCTTTATTTGGTTTCTGATTAGCATCACTGTGCTTGCGTGCAGCCTGTGTGCCTGCCCTAGGCCACACCTATATATAGCCTCTGCTTTTCCCTCCATGGCGCAGTGAGCTGTACAATGCATGGCCCTTCTTGGAGGGTGAAACAAGAGCCTTTTCTTCCTCTACTTTTGCCCTTTGCCAGACGTGTTCTCTTCTGCACCCAGGGGCAGTAATTAAGATGCAACAAACAAATGAACACAATCTGTAAAGTTAACAACCTGAAAGGAACTCTTTGCTTTTGTTCTGTTGCCAGTAGCTAGAGGTCTGTTCCCCCATTGAGGAATGTTTGCAATCCCCACGAACACCAATAGAACAAATGCACATCATGCCAAGCATCAATGGATTCAGCAAACCATCTCCTTGCAAGCAAAAGCTGGCAGTTAAAAAAAATACACCCCTTACTTCTGCAATTTCTATTATTGCTTCATATGGTAGGACAAACTGCAACTGAGAGGTGTTTTCCAAACGGAGGAAGACCACAACAAAGCCAGCTTTAAAGAAGTGTTGAGTTTAATACTAAGGACACCAGCCCCGCTGCAGCTCCAGTGGTACACAAAAAGTAAACACAGCATTCTCGTCCCAGCACATCAGAAGATGCCTCCAGTTGGTTCAGTGGTGCCTAGGTTAACAATGAAATGGATATACATGTAAATAGGCACCGCCTGTTTCTGTGTGCAGATCTCCTTTTCTGATCTGAACAAATGGCAGTTGTAGAAGAAGTGATGCCACTTCCGAGTAATTGGTAGATAGCACATGCCTTCTCTCCCCACCACCACCTTGCATGATCAGCCCCTCTGTTCATTGGTTCTTTTATTATTACTGGACACGAAACCTTAAATCAGTCTTTGCATGTAATATGCAGGTTTTAAAAAACATAAATTTTACCAAATGGGGGAACCATAAATCAATGAAATCAGAGCAGAGCAAGAGCAGAGTGAGGTTAACCCTTTCCTTCCCTGCTGCAGCACTGAGGGAAATGCCTCTTCTGAAGCTCGTATTTACTTTGGGAGGAAATCCCCTATTGGTGCCAAGTGGAAATTTCCCCTCAAGCAAATACTAGCTTCAGAAGAAGGGTTTTCCTCAGGATCTCTGCAGGAAAAAGGAAGGGTTAATTCCCCACTTGCTCTGATTCCATTAATTGTCAGTACCCCGTCCCAATGCAGTTTTAACTTTCAGAGAAAAAACATATTTAATGCCAAGAGTAGCTTGGCCTTCAATTTTCAGCCCAAATTCTTCTACAGTGGTACCTCAGGTTACATACGCTTCAGGTTACAAACGCTTCAGATTACAGACTCCACTAACCCAGAAATAGTACCTCGGGTTAAGAACTTTGCTTCAGCATGAGAACAGAAATCGTGCTCCAGCGGTGCAGTGGCAACAGGAGGCCCCATTAGTTAAAGTGGTGCTTCAGGTTAAGAACAGTTTCAGGTTAAGAACGGACCTCCAGAACGAATTAAGTACTTAACCCGAGGTACCACTGTACTTGCATTTCTACATTTTTAAGTAGTTTCTATGCCCATGAATCATGAGTCATCTATCAATGACTACCCTAGTAACTCCAAAAATCTTCAACAGATTACCCCTGTATGCCAAAGACCTTCCTTTGTAGGAAGGCTGTTGGATTATAAATATGTTTATCTTGTTTGTTATTTTTACTTTGCCATGGAGTCATTTTAATAATGATGTTTTATCTGTCCCTGTTTTTGTGTATTTTCTCTGGTTTTGTTTGTTTGTTTGTTTGTTTGTTTGTTTATAGCATTTGTATCCTGTTCTTCAGGCCAAAAGGCTCCCAGAATGGCATATATACAGATAAAACAAGACAGCAATCCTACCTGCAGACTTACAATGTAAGGGGGGAAATGACACACAAGGGGAAAGAGACAGGGAGGGAAGAGGAAAATAAAAATAAAATTCAAAACTTAGGCACCAATTTCCGTACAGTTTTTCCTATATTGACCAGCTGGCACCGTTCTGGAGCAGGAGGTGCCTAATAGAGCTGGGCCTCCAGCAAAGATGATGAAATGAACCCTGCTTCCTGTCTCTCCCACTGAGGCATTCTAAGGAAATGGCTGTTGCCAGGTGTCAGTTGAGGGGAGAGGAGGCCTGGTGGAGTTGGCCTGCCATAGCAGAGCCGACGGAGTGAGATTCCCAGCTCTCCCACCGCTCTTTTAATTGGTGCTCTCTTTATTAGTATTATAGATTTAGGATGAAGCCTAAAAATTAATAAATGCTAGGATTTGGGTTATTTGTGATATGAAGGGAGAATGCAAGCTGCAAAGGAATTTCTGGGCTACCTAATGCAAAACAACCTGGCTAAGCTACGGCTATCAAAAAAACAATTTGTGGGAATGTTTAGGGTGGCTGGATAGGATATGTTATTTATTAATATCCTTCCTAACTTGCACTAGCAAGTTCCCTTACTTAGCAGAGTTTACATTCCCCTTCTCATGCACAGCAGAAATCTGGTTGCAGGCTTGTTAGAACCTCTTGTTGTTGTTGTTGTTTAGTCGTTTAGTCGTGTCCGACTCTTCGTGACCCCATGGACCAGAGAACGCCAGGCACTCCTGTCCTCCACTGCCCCCCGCAGCTTGGTCAGACTCATGCTGGTAACCTCGAAAACACTATCCAACCATCTCGTCCTCTGTCGCCCCCTTCTCCTTGTGCCCTCCATCTTTCCCAACATTAGGGTCTTCTCCAGGGAGTCTTCTCTTCTCATGAGGTGGCCAAAGTACTGGAGCCTCAGCTTCACAATCTGTCCTTCCAGTGAGCACTCAGGGCTGATTTCCTTCAGAATGGAGAGGTTTGATCTTCTTGCAGTCCATGGGACTCTCAAGAGTCTCCTCCAGCACCATAATTCAAAAGCATCAATTCTTCGGCGATCAGCCTTCTTTATGGTCCAGCTCTCACTTCCATACATCACTACTGGGAAAACCATAGCTTTAACTATACGGACCTTGTTAGAACCTCTTACTATTATGCAAGTCAATCTCTCTCAGATTGAATTGTAGGTTCCTGGTAAGATCCCCTTTTAATCCCTCCTAAAAGAATAAAAACACCACCATCTTATTCAAAAGCATTAAAAAGGAAGTTTACTCACGATCAGGCAGAGTGTGATCCCTGAAGGCAGGCTTAAGGTTTAAAGTTACAAACTTATACTAACAGGTTTATCCCATAAGGGAGATGACCTGGGGGACTGCTTGGCTGGCAACCAGCAGTTCATTCCAGGAAGTTTGGAGGACAAATAGAAGATGGAAAAGAGAGAGAGTGGCAGCCTGCCTTGGCCTTTTATCAGGTCTGGAAAGGTCACGCCCACCCACTAGTTACAGGCAAGAAAGGATGCTCCAGGGCAGGAGGAACAGGAAGTTTTGACTGGCTGGGCCAAACATTCCCTTGCATATCCACTCTAGCAGTTACCAGGGTAACTGCTGGGGGGGGGCAATAGTTTCTGAGGGAAGAAGAGCTGAGATCCATCTTGGACAGGAAGGCTGAAGGTTGCCTGTGCTGCTGCCTCTTGAAATGACCATGCAGTAATATTTGGACTCCCTCCATGCAGACTGAAAGTGTAAATAGGTGAATAAGTCATACGGTATTTCTTAAAGCCATGACAGTCTCCAGCATGTCTTCCATTCTCCAAAGGAACCAAACCTATGTGGGTGCCTGGGACCCCATGGGTTCTTGCCTCTGCTTGGCAGAGAGAGGGGCAGGCACCTGACTTTTGTAACATTAGAAGGAGCATTTCTGCACACAGCTGTCCTGGAAAAAATGGGACATTCCACAAGAGGGCAGTAGCCAAAATGGCTGCCATGATGGCACACAATTTCAGACTGCACTCTGGTTGTGCATGGTGCTCAAAAACATGCATTTTGGGGCACCACACTTTTTTCAGGACAGAAATTTTGCGTGGTGACCCAAAACATGCATTTTTGGATGTTGTGCCTGAAAAAGCACTTTTGGAGGGGTGTGACCTTGTGTGGGTCGTATGACTCACATGGGAGTGTGGACCTGGAAGATGGATATCCTGGATCTGGGCCATGTCGTGTTGGAAGGTATGCAGCTATACACATGAAGGCTCCCTTCCTGCTGATGTCTGCACTGGGTGCACAGGCTCCTGGAAGCAAGGCTAGCTGGCATGTGTAATATTGGTGGCACAACCCCACACACAAACGTTGGTCCTACATGCGGGTACAATGGCTGAATGGGGCTTTTGATACTGTTGCTTACTCTTGGACTATTAGCTGCCTAGGACTTTTAAGGAAAAGTAAGATGTATAAATAACAAAAGACATGCTCCACTGCCGTAACCTGTTTTAGAATATTAGATTGCCTATCTATGAAAAGCTGTGCTGCTGGGGAAATGCACAAAATCATTTTCTCATCCTTGCTCAGAAATCAGATGATTGCTGTCTAACTCTACCGACCAAATCTGCTCAGTGAAGTCAAGCATTAGGATGGGGTAGCCTCGAGACAAAATGAAAGAAGAATCTTATGTCCACATTCCTGCTGTTCTCCTTATCTGGAGAAGCAAAAGGGAGAAGACAGATTATATCTCATCATCAAGTGAATGTAAATCTAGAATAGTTCAACTAGGATGAATATCAGCACAGCTTTCCTACTTGTAAGACGAGCTGGGTTTTCCTTTTCCTCATCCATGGAGGGGAGGCCCATAAAGGATGTTTTATGGTTTATTACTTGTAGAAGGAAGGGGGAATCTATGCTAGGGGAAAGGAGCAGCCGTGTGTCTATGTGCAAATATGGGGTGGTGGCATACTTAGTAGCACCATTGGGCTGGAGTTTGGACCTGATGTCCTGCAACCCCAGAGGGACACCAGAGGCGGCATTGGGCTTCCCACACCTACCATTTATAGTGGTACACCTGCTATTTGATCTGTTGTTTTTTACTATTGAATTTGTAGCTGATTGTCTGCACCTTTGGTCAGGATAATGCTTGAAAATATAGAGAATACTGAGAGTCTATTCCAGATCTTTTACAGAAGTCAAGTTTTTTGCCTTAGAAAAAAGTGAGGGGATTTTTAGTACATTATTCTAGCTGAATTATGATGGTGTCATGTGGCAATATGCCAAAAAACAAAACAAAAAAACCTACATTATCTCTACCACTAAAAATGGTAAGTGCTTAGTTTATGAATAGATGTAAGAGGTGACATGCCCTGTTTTGAAAGCTTGTGTTTAATAAGGAGAGTAGAACAACAGGAGTTTGTAACGAAAGTGATCTTGCACTCCCCAACTGACTTAACTTGATATTTGTTTTCCATTCTCTGAAGAATAAAATATATTAAATTGTTAATAGTAATCTGACTCCCAAGGAATTTTAAAGGTGTGAACACCCAGCCCAGACATTGTTTTAATGAGACTGCTGATTGCCTCAAAAGGATGATGAGATAAACAAAATTTAAATAGCTAAATGATACCCTCCACATTGGTGGACAGCATGTTACAGAAAACTGTGGTCCAGAACCCACTGAAGCCCAAGTGCTTAGAGCTTGCTCACAGAACAAGTAAGGAACATTTCAGTGGATATAAAAGTGGTAGGGTGACAGTCACAACCCCCTCAAAAAAAAAAAAAAACATTTAAGGGGATTGCTAATTAGATTCAGCTTCTTCCACACAAACATCTCATTTGCAATTTTGTTCACATCTCACCAGCCACAAACACACTAGATCAGTGGTTTTCAACCAGTGTGCCATGGCACCCTGGAGTGCCTTGAATGATGGTTAGGGTGCTGTGGGCAACACTGGCCTCTGTCCCTCTTTCCTGTCCATCCCTCCTCTGATGCCTTCTCACGTCTCTGCCTCCCAAAGGCTTGCACAACTGTTTGCTACAGCATCCCTGGCTACAAGCTCCACAGGAGAATGGTTCCTCTGGGGCTGGTCATGGTGTGCTGGTTGCCAGGAGCTGAAGTAAGAAAGCAAACGGGCAAGGGAGCCCAGAAAGCCAGTTTGCCAGCCCTTGCTGTTGGGAATGGACAGACAAGTCCCAGGCCCCTGTGGGGCAGTGTGAGGTGGCACCTCTCTTGGGGGGGGGGGAGCTCGGAGACCAGGAGAAGAAGCAGCAGCTTCCCAGAGGATTCCCAAGGAGAGGAGGCCGAGGAAACACTCCACAAGGGAGGGTGTTCGAAAAGGGGTGAGAGGCTGCCAGCTCTGCAGGCAAGGGGTAACATAACTGATTTCCTGAGCCCCACAGGGGTGCTGCAGAAAGAATGTAGTTAGTCAAGGGAGCTGTGAACTCAAAAAGGTTGAAAACCTCTGCACTAGATAGCTTTAAATATGACAGTATCTCTCAGCCTTAATTCCCTCCCCCATCTGCAATTTGATTGACTTTATGGCAAATCTGTATACCAGAAGGCCCCATGGACCATTTCCACTCCCACATTGACTATTGTCCATGTCCATTGTGGATATGTCACATACCCATTATCTTTTCCCTCCTCTTTCCAGAAGCACTCAGGGCCTGCTTAGGCCTCTCAAATCCAAGATGGGAGAACTCTTTGACAATGGCCTTGCTTCTCCTGTCCCTGGAGTCAGAAGTGTGTGTTAGAGTTAGTGCCAGTTTTTCCAGACTGCTGCAACTGCCCAGCAGTGAGCCATGTTTCAAGGTCCTGCATCTGAGACCTCTTCAGTATGTGAACACTTTGGAGAGTAAAAAGACCTTGTGAGATCTCGTTGTGGACTCGGCAAGGTGGTGTAGAGGTTGGAGTGGGTGGGAAATAGAAATAGAGCTAAAGGGAGAGAGACCAGAAGATGAAAAGGGGACAAACGGAGAGGTGACCTGTAGGATAAGGAAGGAAGGAAGGAAGGAAGGAAGGAAGGAAGGAAGGAAGGAAGGAAGGAAGGACTGTACGATGCAGAAATAAAAAATGTGTATGGTATTGTGGTTACAGTATCTGATTAGGACCTGGAGGACTAGAGTTCAAATCCATGTTCAGCCTTGAAGCTCACTAGGTGTACTTGGGTCAATCACTATCTCTCAGGGCTCATCCAGACTTCCTTTTTTGCCGCATTTTTAGGCACAGGTCCATGCTTCAAGGCATGATGTCCAAGTGTGTGTGGGGTTTTCCTGGACTAGCACTTTCCCCACAAAAACCTGCTCTTTACCAGTGAATCGGAACAAATGGCAATCCACAAAAAACCCAAATTATTCCAATTCAGTGTTAGAGAGCAGGATTTCACAGGGAAAGCACTGGACACTGTGCTTTAAAGAACAGCCCTGTGCCTGGAAAGTGCAGGGCGAAAGCTAAGTGTGGATGAGCCCTCAGGGAGAAGGGAAGAACCATGTATGCCACTTTGAACTCCTTAGAGGAAAGGAAAGGAGGAATTTAATAATAATAATAATAATAATAATAATAATAATAATAATAATAATAGAATAACATGAGGATCAGAGAGATCTATGGGGTGCAGAAAGGGGGATGCTGAGAGGTATGAGTGCAAAGATACTAGCAGGTGGAAAAACAGGAAAAGATGGGTAACATACATGGAAGCAAAGAGAGAGAGGCTTGTGGTGGTGCAGGAAGAAGAAAGAGTTCAACAACACACAGAGAAAAATATGGTGGTTGCAGAGAAACTGCCAGAAGAGGAAATTTCAAAAGAAGAGGGTAAGTTAGATTGGGGGTTTCATCCCCGTGGTGATGCAGAGAGAGAAATTAGTACTGTGGAGTGGAAGAAGAGAGGCTCAACATAGCAGGGTTCAGAGAGATTGGTGGTGATGCAGAGAGGAGAAGAGGCATAGGGAGGCAATGATTAAGAGCGAGTGTGTTCAAAAGAAAGCACTGAGCAAAACGTCCAGTGACAAATGCTTCAGCACATTTCAGAGATATTTTTTTGCAAATATATATGCACATATCAGTTACAGATAGTGAACTGGATCAAAAGTGTGGTGTGTAGAGAGAGTGGCTTTAATTCTCTGTCCCCAACCCCGTCCTGGTCTTATTATTTTTACTATTTGAAAGAAAGAGCTCTTGCTAGGCGGCTACTTGATGTTGCGATGGAGGCAGCAATGTGGGCCTTTTTGACTATGTGATCATTGCAGTTATGCATTCTAATTGCTATTCTGTTAGCTTTCACACCAAGTCTTGCACCACTTCTGCTCTAGCTGTCACCCAGCCTGCCTTCATTGCTCGTAACTCTGGAGAGAACCAAGAAGTACAGAGTGCTCCACAGTGTCAAACAAGATACTCTGGGGTGATCATGTCAATTGCCCTCCTCATCTCAGTATTCCACAATGAGACAAGCGCCTCAACAGAATCACCACCATCCTATGGGGTGGGACTGACACTGCAAACCCAAATTTTACCAGATAGTGGGTCAAGAGCCACTCCAAGCTAAACTGATGTTTTAACAGGACCACAGTGACTCCCCCACCTCGGCCTTCCTTGCTTGATTCAGTACTCAGTATCAAGGGGGCAGAGTTGTAATTGGGTCCACCATGCCTGCTCTTTACCCCATGAAGAAAGCTTTCCTTCTGAGAAAATTGGAAGACATAAGGGGGCAATTTAGATCAGGGACATTGCAGGAAAAACGGTTACAGCCTTGTTTTCCCTATGCAATGGTCCTGTGGTCTGTCTGTCTGTCTGTCTGTCTGTCTGTCTCTCTCTCTCTCTCTCTCTCTCACACACACACACACACACACACACACTCACTTTTATTTTGTTAAAAACCATGCAAGGACTAATAACACACTTAATGTCACTTCTAGTTTGACCCTTAATAAAAACATAGAAGTGTCCTTCAGAGTGGTTTAAGTTACACACCTCAGTTGTCACACACTCCTGTTAAATACGTATCTTTTTAATGTATATGGTCAGGTTTGGGGGTCAATCTGGATTAGGACCCTGGCTGAGGGAGAAGAGAACTTTAATGCAGCAGTTGCAGGAAGCAATCCAGATCAGGATTACAGCAGGGGGAAATGATTCAAAATCTGTAACTCCCACATCTGGGTTTCTGATCCACATCAGGGATCCTGCCCTGTAATTTACTCGTAAAAAGCCATTCACAGAACTGCCAATTGCATGAATGATGATGTCTCATCTAGTTTGGTCCTGATATGTATAATACTTTGAGCACTCTAAAGCATTGCTTAAATGCTATCTTTTCTATATTGCGGTCTCCCTATGTGGCTACACTTACTTGTCTGGAAAGGCAGTGAACTGCGTCAACTGGCCACCTGATGTACCACAGCTCTGCAATCCCACTTTCATATGTGACTCTTGGGGCGGAGAAAAGCTCACCTCACTACACGGCCAGTTGTGATAAATGATCAGTTCTCCACATCGTGAGATGTGATGCTTTTGCTATTGTTAAAGGGCTTTCTATCTGTAGCAAATTACATAGTGACAAAGAATATGATGGCAATGGTCTGTCAGGCAACAGAGGATCAGAAAGAAACATAATACGCTTGGTTGTCATGTTCAGTATTATATTAGTTTTAGTAGCCTTTGTTATTCTATTTTATGTGTCAGCAGGAAATAGTGCCAATAAAAGTGGCCATGATTTCCCAGTAACCACTCTAACTCAGACATACACCCCAGATTTGAAAACCATGCAGATTCTGTTTTGCTGCTACAAGCACCTTGCAAATCCACCATCATTAGTTAGCGGTTCACTCAATTCAGCCCTTGGGGGTCTAATAAGTGAGCTAAAAAGAATATTTTTAAGGAGGAAACTTCTCAGATGTAAGTGGCCAGTTAACAGTCTTCCAAATTTGTTAAGTTAGCTAAAATGGATTAATCAGCCTTATCCTCAAAGCGGAGGCGAATATTTGGCAAAGGAAGAAAGCAATGGCAGTGGCCTTTTGCATGGAAGATAAAGCTATCAATGGCTACTATTGTTCTGCTTTTATGATTGGAAGCAGTATCCTTCCGAATACCAACTGCTGGAAACCACATGAAGGAAGAGCGCTCTTGGGCACGCTGGAGTGTTCAAAGCAGTTTACAAATTACCTCAGTAATCTCACAGTAGCTTTAAGTTGTAAGATATTATGATCCCCATATAACAGATGGAGATCTGACAACAGTAGTCAGCATGATGAGGCAATATCGCCACATTGCCACCTTCTCAACAGTGCCATCCCTGGCATTTGCCAGGATGGTGTGGAGACAGGGTGGCTATGAGACTGAGGCTGGTGGAGTCCTGTCGGTGCAGCTGTGCAGCCTCAGCCTCACCACAGCCCTGCTCTTCTCATGCACCATCCCAGCAAGCAGCAACTCCAGAGGGTGAGAGCTAGTGACATGCTTCAGAACCATATACAGTGATACATCGGGTTACATACGATTCAGGTTACATACACTTCAGGTTACAGACTCAGCTAACCCAGAAATAGTACCTCAGGTACCCCAGAGGACAGGATCACACTTCAAAACGACCTTGACAGATTAGAGAACTGGGCCAAAACAAACAAGATGAATTTTAATAGGGAGAAATGTAAAGTATTGCACTTGGGCAAAAAAAATGAGAGGCACAAATACAAGATGGGTGACACCTGGCTTGAGAGCAGTACATGTGAAAAGGATCTAGGAGTCTTGGTTGACCACAAACTTGACATGAGCCAACAGTGTGACGCAGCAGCTAAAAAAGCCAATGCAATTCTGGGCTGCATCAATAGGAGTATAGCATCTAGATCAAGGGAAGAAATAGTGCCACTGTATTCTGCTCTGGTCAGACCTCACCTGGAGTACTGTGTCCAGTTCTGGGCACCGCAGTTCAAGAAGGACACTGACAAACTAGAACGTGTCCAGAGGAGGGCAACCAAAATGGTCAAAGGCCTGGAAACGATGCCTTATGAAGAACGGCTAAGGGAGCTGGGCATGTTTAGCCTGGAGAAGAGGAGGTTAAGGGGTGATATGATAGCCATGTTCAAATATATAAAAGGATGTCACATAGAAGAGGGAGAAAAGTTGTTTTCTGCTGCTCCAGAGAAGCGGACACGGAGCAATGGTTCCAAACTACAAGAAAGAAAATTCCACCTAAACATTAGGAAGAACTTCCTGACAGTAAGAGCTGTTCGACAGTGGAATTTGCTGCCAAGGAGTGTGGTGGAGTCTCCTTCTTTGGAGGTCTTTAAGCAGAGGCTTGACAACCATATGTCAGGAGTGCTCTGATGGTGTTTCCTGCTTGGCAGGGGGTTGGACTCGATGGCCCTTGTGGTCTCTTCCAACTCTATGATTCTATGATTCTAGGTTAAGAACTTTGCTTCAGAATGAGAACAGAAATTGGGCTCCGGCAGCACAGTGACAGCAGGAGGCCCCATTAGCTAAAGTGGTGTTTCAGGTTAAGAACAGTTTCAGGTTAAGAATGGACCTCCGGAATGAATTAAGTACTTAACCCGAGGTACCACTGTAGAACAGAGTCACATGGGGAAATGCCTTACACGAAGATACACCATTGGTGCCAGCAGCAACTAGCAGCTGCTCTCTAGGATTTCAGACAGGGGGCATTCCCACCTCTACTGTCCCATGCACACCCACCCAAGGAAGGCAAACAGCTGATCATTAATTCTTGATTGATAAAAGCATGCACTTACAGCAGCTTCTAAGGTGCACCAGTGCCGGATTTACATATAAGCTAAACAAGCTATAGCTTAGGGTCCCACACTCTTGGGGGCTCCCAGAAAAATTAAAGAAAAAACAAACCTGGATGTACATTTCCAAAATATAAGATAAAAAACAAATAAAATACATACAGCAACAGTGTTTTGTGTTGCGTAGACTCCTATGATATAAGTAATGGGCTCCACCTGCTAGCCTGCTCCCTAAAATATCACTGGTTTGCTCATTTCTATATATAGGGTGCCTACATTCTGCATGGACTGATTGCATGGCAACATGTACAAATGGCTTCAGGTACCTATTAGGTCCATAAATTACCATATAGCATATATTCAACGGAAAAAAAACCAGCGACGATTTGTTGTTGACAAAGAACAGCTGGACATATAAAGGGCCCCATTACCTTCAGTAGCTTAGGCCTCATCAGACCTAAATCCTGCCCTGGGTGCACTGGATACAGACAACACACACATACACTTCTAATGTCTATGTAGCTGGCATTAACTTTTCCAGGTTCATGCCCGGTAGCAGTTGAAGCAACAGTGGGACCATGGCCACCCACTCCCCAAGGTTTATGTAGCCTCGTCTGACGCAACCCGAGTCTTCTGCACATGTCGTTGCTGCGCTTCCCTCTCCATGCCCCTCCTACTTCTAGGAGGCAGTGGGTCAGGGGGTGGCAGGGATTCAACTGGCTAACCCCTTGTTATGTACTGAAGTTCTCACCCTGGGCCAGCAGGGGGATACTGTAGATAGTTTTCACTCAGGTCCACATATGCAAATAAGGAATTGAAAGTGACCTTCAGTGATTGGATAGTTACAGAAAATTGTTACTGTTGCGTTATAGTGGAGCTCTATATAAGCAGGCTGGCTGAACCCTTCAGTTCAGTTCTGTTCTGGGTCTGTGAATAAACAAGAGCTGTTTGAAGAATCGCTGTGTTGTCTGATATGTTCACCCACAACTTAACACCCCTTGCTTGAACAGCCTGTTTGGGCTGTGTCCTCCATCTCTGGCTACTAGAATCCTGCCCCTTCCCTCCCTCTGTGCCTCGGCTCCTGTCCCACGGGTGGCACCAAACCTCATAAATAACTGCCCCCCATCTCCTGGGTCATCTTCCCCCCCCCCACTGCCTCCACCACACATTCATCAGAGCCCTGCCAGTCCCTGACACTGACCTGGAGCTGCCAGAGACTGAACCTGGAACATTCTGTTTGTAACGCATGTGCTTTGCCAGTGAGCTGTAGCCTTTCCCACATACTGAGTTCGTAGCAGAGATGGGATTTGAACTAGAAGCCCCTTTTGATAAGGCCGAGTTAGCAATAACAACAGCTTACCAGAAGTTTTTTAAGAATGTGGCACAACCTTTCAAACTAAATCACGTATGACTGGGCAGGTTGGTTAACAGTAGAAACAGAGGTGCTGTGTGATGAAGGCACTGACACAATTGCGTTCAGAACTGCTCTTAAATGCATAGTCGAGACCCACAAGGAGTTCATGTAACAATCTAAGATGGGAAATACCAGTGGTATCACCATTGTATTCTCTCTTTTTTATTTTTAAGAGGAAAAAACAGAAGAAAGCCTAGGTTAGTTTGTGGATTGTCAACAGTTGTTGAGCTGTTTTTGGCCCAGACACTGCTTGTGGCTGCAGTATTCTGTCTGGGAAATTCCGGATGTATGGCAACCCTACTTATACATGTTCTGGGTTAAGAAAAAAATTTCAAAGTGGTGTCCTAGATTGTATAACTATAAAGCATTTGGAGGAAGGGAACTGCAGATATTTTGGGCAGTGGAAGCTGGTTTTGTGTTCCTGTAACAAAAATAGCATCACAATCCCATCACTGGTGATGGCGACCAGGGTTCCTGACATTATTTTAGCCTTTCCAGAAAGAACGAAAAATCTTGAGAACATGAGAATTGCTGAAGGAGAACTTCAGAAACTTAAATTTAGGGAAATGTTTTGGGAAGTTTTTAACAACTGATGTTTTAATATATTTTTAACCTTCTGTTGGAAACCACCCAGAGTGGCTGGAGAAACCCAGCCAGATGTGCGGGGTAGAAATAATAAATTTATTATTATTATTATTATTATTATTATTATTATTATTATTATTAATGTTTCCTTTTTAAACAGAGATTTTCATTTGCTGTGGTTTGGTGAGAATAAAAAGAAACTGCCATAGAATCCCTTGGGCTCAAAAACACCAGGTAAATAAGCAAAATCTAACTTTATGAGGATATTTTCAAGCTTGTAATTTGGACCAGGAAGTCATTATTTTTAACATTTTGGATTGACAAGTCTCAAAGAGCAGCTTGGCAGTAGCCTGCGAAATTCCCTACAATGATCTGACCTTGTAAGGAATCTATGGTATCAACGCCCCCTCAGGTTTGTTGCCCCTTTAGTATGCCATAATGTTTATTGTGTATTAAAAATAATTTAAAATATAGCATTTCACTAACAACTTCCATTGGAGGGGCTCGGTGTGCATTATGTGCAGTCTATTGAGCCATCACTGTGATATATCTTGTTGCTGGTATGCAGTGTAGTAGCTGTTAAACAGCACACAGCAGTACTACACAACAGTTTTGTTAAGGAAGCAAAAAGAATACTGTACTCAACTGCATCAGCAGGGAGAATCTAGGTCAGCAGAATGTAATTACTAGAGCTGACTGAGCAATGAAAAATATTTTCCAGTAATATTCATTTGGGTTCTTCTAAACAATAAGGCTTTCCTAATACACACTTACAAAAAAGCCAATTTAAGATTGCATGTTCAAAATAATTACAAAATAGGCATTTGAAATTGTTGATATTTGTATCCTTTACGTGCAATATGCTGTGCTTCCAAGGTGCTGGCAAGTTATATAATTGATCCCAAACAGGGTACATACATTTTACCACTCAACTTACATAACTAACAACGCTGCATTACTTTTGCCATCTGAATATCAAATATTTTCAGTGAACTGTTAGTTAGAGATGCCTAAACAAGAAGACATTTTCCAAGCAAATTTCATTTCTCCCTCCCAACTAACTGGATAGAAGACTATGGGAATAAATTAACTATGATTTTCAAAGGATTATCAGTGCCCATCTACAATTCTGTTCTAGTATAAGGCAGGTTTCGCTCTGTAATTTCCATTCACTTGTTTGGAAACTTTGACCTTGGAGTGGAACAGGAAACAGATTAAGCAAATAACTGACATATTATTGTTTGGCCATGTCAGCCCAGGGCCCACAAAGCTGAGGGATAATTAAAGGTTTGAAAGATGTGGAGAGTGCCTTGTGGTTATAACAAAGTCAAAAGTGAGTGGGTCCAATAAATAGTACAAGTTAGCTATATAATGTTAAAAATGTAGCCTAAATCAAATATACAAAGAAATAACACAGCCATAGACATATCATTGCCACAGCAGTTTCTCCTGCTAATATAACTATGACATGATGAACAAAAAAGAAAGAAAGAGTAGACTTAAGCTAGAAAGAGTTGGTGTGATATCATGAACACTAATGTCCCGCCAGGGCAGCCATTTTGACAGAATCTGCCATTTACTAGAAATCTTAATAGCAAGTTTCCTCCTCAATATAAGATGTGCACCCACTGTTGTAAAGATAAAATGAATATCCAATTCTTACTAAAAAAATATGTAATTCCACCCAAGATGGTGACAATCATATTGGTAAAGTGTATGCCACCAATTTTTAGATGTGCTTTTCCAAGGCTACATTCCCTCAACTGTATAGTGAAAATATAACCAAAACCTGGTGCTTTTTTCTTCATACATTTTAGCTCTCTAAACTATGTCAGATTATTCCTCTCATAATCTGTCTGTCCAGTCTAAGGAACAGTGCGTCCACCCATCTGTCAGGGTCTATGAGTGAGTGAGGGAGTGTGTGTGTTCTTAAATATATATATAGGAACAAAATAAAATTTAGGAATTGTAGATTCACAATAACAAGTTACAGTATTAGTTGAAGAACATACCAACAGAACTGTAATCCACATGTTCTTTTTTGGAAGCAAGTAGTATGCTCAGCAGATTCACAGTACAGTAGTTAGGAAGGGGGTACATCTGTAGAAATATTTTGCCAATAGTTTTCTGGAAAAAGCAGAAATAAAGGAGTTAAAAGGGCATTCATTTCAACCAGACTGAAAAATGGATCCTCTCAAAATCATAGTGAGAACAGCTCTGCCACATATGTCAGGCTCGAAAAGCCAGGACAAGAGGCATGGAGGAAGGGAGAGGGACCCCAAGGTACGTCATAGGCAGCTGCTAGCCCTGGTCATTCAGACACTTGGCCTGAACACTTTGGGTAGTGACATGGCCTTCCCCAGTCAGCCCAAACAGCCTACTGATGCCCTTTGATGATCCCCCTGGCCCCATACCCCTTCACACATGTGCTATCCCAGCAGTCCCAAGCTACCACCTTTCCATGCTCACAAAATGGCCTTTTTGTGATGGGTGCCCTGTATTGACATGCAGACAATTGCTGTGGCCTCAGCGTGTTTGCATATGGAGAAAGACATGGGAAACAGGGCTTGCATATGGTTCTGGGGGTATGAGGCTATATGGAGGACTGGAGCTGCTGCTCCAACTTGCAGGAAGGGAGTGTTTTCCGCTGCTGCCAACCCTCCTTTCAAGGAATAGGAGTTGCCTGGGACTTTCCCTGCAGAGGCCTCCCTACTTCCTCAATTTACATTGGGGTTGGGTTCCATACCAGCTGCTCTTTGGGAGTGTTTGGTGCTGCCTCTCATTGTCCTGAGACCTACTGCTCGGTTCCTGTGAGAGGCAGAAGCTTTGAGGCAAGGTTTCGTCATTTGGATTGTTTGGAGAACACACTTTGCTCAAAGAGTGTTCAAAGTGGCTGGTGCATTGCAGGATGCTTCCCACAGTGCAATGTACAAGTCACCATGATCAGGGGCGGAGGAAGGGGGCCAGTGGGGGCCAGCCGCCCCGGGTGTCACCACTGAGGGGGGTGACAAAATGGCGGATGGCACTCAGCGCGGGGCCTGCAGTGCTCCCAAGCTATGTGTCTCTCCTGGGAGTGACGCAGTGGCTTGGGCACCCACAGGCTCCGCGCTGCCCCAAACAGTCCACCCACCACTGTAGGGCGGCTGAGTGGGAGGAGGCAGGCAGAGTCCTTGAAGGCCCCGTGAAGCATCCTGCCCTGGCTCGCCCTGCCCCATGGGCAGCTTCCATTACATCCGCTAGCTCTCGCCCGGCACAACTTTTTAGAATAATTAGGTCGATAACATCCTTAGGGGGACAACCAAATTTAAGCACAAAGTCGACTCATAGCTGTGAGGCATTTGCGAGCTTTTTTGCAGAGAAAGTCCTGTTGCTCCGCCGTGACCTCCCTGCCAATTTAGATACAGTAATAGAACTGGAGGCCCCTTGACTGTCTTCGTGTCCAGTGTTGGACCATTTCGATCAGATACTCCCTGCTGATGTGGATAGATTCCTCCGAGCTGGCAGGCCCACCACTTGCCTCCTTGATCCATGCCCATCTTGACTGATTAGGGCGTGCCCAGACATCGCACGGATCCCCCGGGTTGAAATTATCAATTTGTCCCTTGGCACGGGGACATTCCCAGGGGAGCTGAAGGAACGAGTGGTATGTCTGCTCTTAAAGAAAACTCCATTAGATCCTTCAGATCTATCCAATTACCACCCAGTTTCGTATCTTCCGTATCTGGGTAAGGTAATTGAGAGCTTGGTTGCTGAACAGCTTGGCAGGTTTCTGGAGGAAACATCGGCTTTAGATCCATTTCAGTCCGGTTTCCGTCCTGGTTTTGGGACCGAGATGACTCTGATCGCCCTAACAGATGATCTCCGTAGACAACTGGATCGAGGGAGGTCGGGACTGCTGATTCTCTTAGATTTGTCAGCAGCCTTTGATATGGTTGATTATTATCTTCTGGACCACCGCCTCACCGACATGGGGATACAGGGCACAGCCAACAGTGGCTGTGCTCTTTTATCTCTGGTTGGGGACAGAGGGTGGCGCAAGGGAGGGAGATGTTGTCGCGCCACTCCTTGGTGTGTGGAGTGCAGCAGGGCGCAATCATCTCCCCTATGCTTTTAAACATCTTTATGCACCCCCTTGCCCAGATTGTCCAGAGCTTTGGGCTGGGTTGTCACCAATATGCTGATGGCACTCAGCCACACCAACTTGGCCCCAGACACACTGACCAGATGCTTGGAGGCTGTTGCTGGATGGTTTTGTGGGAGCCAATTGAAACTAAATCCTTCAAAGACAGATGTCCTCTGGCTGGGTCAGGATGGCATGGGGATGAGGGACTAACTCCCTTCTTCTGCAGGGGCCCAATTAGTGCCAGTGCCTTCCGTTAAGAGTTTGGGTGTAATCCTTGATGCCTCCCTTTCCATGGAGGCGCAGTTTACAGCAACAGCTAAGGCGACATTTTTCCACCTTCACCGCATTAAGCAGTTGGTCCCTTACCTTTCCCACCCTGATTTGGCCACAGTGATCCATGCAACAGTCACCTCCAGGCTTGACTACTGTAATTCGCTCTACGTGGGGCTGCCCTTGAAACTGTCCCACAAACTCCAGCGGGTGTAGAATGCTGCAGCGAGGCTCCTCATGGGGTCCCTGCCATGGAAGCGTATTCAGCAAGTGCTTTACCAGTTGCACCGGTCAGGTTCAAGGTGCTGGTTTTGACCTTTAAAGCCCTTTGTGGCTTAGGGCCCTCATATTTACGGGACCCCCTCTCCTTGTATGCCCCACGGAGGACCTTAAGGTCCATGAATAACCATAGTTTAGATGTCCCGGGCCCTAAGGAAGTCAGACTATCCTCCACCAGGGCCAGGGCCTTTTCAGTGATGGCTCCGACCTGGTGGAATGCTCTGTCCCATGAGACTAGGGCCCTTCAGGATTTAACCTCCTTTCGACGGGCTTGTAAGACAGGGCTATTCCGCCTGGCCTTTAATTTTAATTCAGCCTGATCTTTTATTTCCCTTCTCTTTCCTCATAAGATTACCCGCTCTGGGACCCCACAGCTAATTCTCCCCTGCCTCCTCGCTGGCCCAAGTAGGACTAATTAAGCCAGCTAGCCCTGGTGACTATCTAATGTTTCTTGGATGGATTTTCCCCAAACTGATTTTTGAACTTTGAATTTTATTGTTATTCATGATTTTCTTGTGTATTTTATGCAGTTCTATGTTGTATTATAATTGTTTTAAATTTGAATTTGTTGTTAGCTGCCCTGAGCCCGGTTTTCTGAACCGGGAAGGGCGGGGTATAAATAAAAATTTATTATTATTTATTATGGGCAGCTGACCCCGTCCCTGGGCGCAGGGCATGCATGCCGCCTCAGGCACCCAATCAGCTTGCTCTGCCGCTGACCATGATGCCCTAAGCCCTCCTCCTGAGCACAAAGTCCCTGCATTAGGAGCTCATTCATCATCATGCTGTGCCACAAGAGGCAGAATGTGAGCTGTGGTTGGAGCATGAATGGCTTACATCCTGGGGGTACTTTGCTCTAGTTGGTGGATGCTGCATCTTTTACCACTTTCAGGCTGGTGTGGGTATGGCCTTGGGCCTGAGGTTCTGCAGTTGGGTCTATCCCATTGACTTCTTTGAAGCTTTGTGAATTAAACCATTCATTTAGTGGCAACTCACGCCAGGTTGTGGGAGCAGGACTGTAAACTGAGCAGAGTATCTCCACATCACATCTCTTTCCTGCCCCCAACATGCCCTTTTGGGTAGGATTTGTATCAGGCATGTCTCCTGTAGCAGGCACATTCGCCATCCACTGCCTTCCAGCAGACATAGCAGTAGGGCGGAATTTACACTGAGCTAGCATAGACTTGGCTTAGCTGGAGGGGGGTAGAAAACCACATCCTAACCCCCTCCAGTCTGCAGTATCTAGGGCTTGCATTGCACAGCTGGCTAAACACATTCAACCTATAAATTCATTAAAATGGCAATGAAAATCATACCTTGTCAGCAGATGAGTTCTTAAATTAAAGTATATATCTATACTAAAAGTATATATCTACCTCTCCCCCTTTTATTATAAAAAGATGCTGGTGAAAAGCAAGATCTTTATCTGCTTAGGAAACTACCTGCAGTCCTTGTTTTCGGGAAGGGGAGAATGGGGAAGCATACTTTATAGTGTAATCATCTTGATTTGCTTTCACAGCGATAAATTAACTTGTGCCAGCATATTTGTTTCATCATCCCATCTCTCATAACCTTCCCAAGCCTGCAGAATACCTGTGATTACTTGCTTATCCAGTTTAGCACCTTTATTGTGTGGGTGGTTCATCTGTGCAGCTGCTCCCTTGAGGGGCAGAAACTACCTTCAGTTTGGGGGAATCCAGGCAATAATGCTGTATCATGTGCAAAACAGCCAATTAGCAAACCAAAATGACCTCCCTTTGTGTCCAATTTGCAGTGAAATATTAAAGGAAACTGAACAGACTGATTACGCCTGGCTAATATCTGTACGCGCGCACACGTACACAGGCAGCCTATTTTAATTCTTGTTCAGCATGCACAACAAATGCTCTCTTCTCCTTCTACAACACTCACTAGTATTCCCGCAATTCAGCTGCTGCAGCACTTCATCAGTGATTCTGTACACAGCCTACAAGATATGCTACTACACTCCAGCAAGCAGGTTCTATCTCTCCACAGGGACAGAGGATCTGAGTTAGTGTCAATCTCCTTTCGGCAATTAGAATTAATGACACTCCCATTTACATATGCATAAATGTTTATACACAGAAAAGAAACCTGCTTGGTACATTTTCAAATTTCTCCTTACTATGGTAGGTTTTTTGATGGAAGCAAGCAATGTGCAGTGTTGATTTTTCATTCTCAGTGACCTGAAAAACCTTGGGCAAAGAAAAAACAAGGAGCTGCTGAATATTTTCTGCTTCTATTGATATATTCCCAGAAAGGCTTAACGTCACCCACTATTTCTCTTTGAATTAAGAATCCTAGAGATACCAATTACATGTGGGCCAGAAACCTGGAGCTACCCAGATATGTGGTTTTTGTTTTAGATGACATTTTGCCTAGGAATCATGTTACAGGATAAGCAAGTCAGATTAGCAAGTCTGAGGGCCATTTTATTCAGAACGCATTGTCACAAAACAGGGATCTGCAGGTTCAGCAGTGGGTTTCCTGCTATTACAGTGTCAGGGATCTGACTCACTCATTCAGCAGATGCTTAAAACAGAAGTTTGCTCACCTGATCCACAACCAGAACATGACAGCTGTTGCTGCACATTGTAAATTATAGCTCAGTGTCCCTTCCTACATGTCTAGAATACATGAGGCACATGTTTGCCTAGAGGAGAGAAATAGCGTAAATTCAAGCCACTTGCTTTTATATAGCCCCACTGTCAGTAATCCATAAAAAGTAAGCATGCTGAAACCTCATCAAAATATGCAACCCTGCATATATAGTACAGTATATTGATTGGCCTATGAGGAAAGATACTATCATGTCCAAGAGGACACCCATGTGGTTCATGAGAAGAGTCAAGGCAGCAATCAGACGCAATAGGTTTTCTTCAGAACATGGGAACCTTGCCCAAAGGAGCAGAATGGAAGGAAACACAGATTTTATCAAAAGGGATACAATAAGGGATACAAAAGAAGAACAGGAGGAGGAAGAATTTGAGTAATTTAATTAAAATATATATATATTAAGGCAGAGTTATTTTAAAACACTCTTTTTTAAAGAAAAATGTTATTTTAATGCATCAGAAGCAAGAAACCAATAAGGGAGTCAGTTGTACCACTGGAAGTGAAGGGCTATGCTGTATTTATAAAGCCCTAGATTCAATCTCTGGCATCTCCAGGTAGGGCTGGAAACACCTTGGTCTGAAACCATGGAGAGTCACTGCTAGTCATTGTAGACAATATTGGGTGAAATGAACCAAAGGTCTGACTTGCCATAGGGCAGTTTCCTATGTTCCTAACAGCATAATCTATGCATGCCAACTCAGAAGTCCCTTTGAGTTCAAAGGAGCTTTCTCCTAGGTAAATGCGCATAGGATTGCAGCCTAGGGGAGTTAAAGGTGTGTTGCAGAAGGTTAAGGGGAATGCAGAGAAGCTGAATGGTATATAGAACAAGGACACACGAATTGACATTTTTAGGAAGGAAGTCTTTAGAATTCAGGCAAATATTGATGACAAGAGATGACGATCTAGGTTTTATCAAGAAATTAAGAAAGATTAACAAATAACCACCAGGTCCAGACAATATCCAACAAAAAGTTATTAAAACTCCAATGTAAAATTATTGGTCTTTAACAAAGATATGTAACTTGTCCCTAAGATCAGACTTATTGTCTGGAAGGTGGCCAGAGTAACATCAGTTTTAAAGGGGGGGTGGAGGTGGGATGGATGACTGCCAGTTAGTTTTATGTCTGTTTCATATGAATTGGTAGGAACCATTCAAGGAAAAGGCTATGTAAAACATAGGAGGACAAGTCTTGATGAAAATCATCATTGCTTCTACCATAGTATGTCCTGCCTCACTAACCTCTTAGAGTCTTTAAGAGTGTCAACGAGAATCTTGATAGCAAGGATCCAGGAGACATTGTGTACCAGAACTACTAAAAGTCGCTCACCAAAGGCTCCTAAGCAGACTTAGCAGAGAGGGGATAAGAAGAGAGATCCTCTTATAGATTAGTTACTAATTAAAGAACAGAAAGCAGAAGATAAAGATGAATGGAAAGTTCTCACAATGAAGGGGTATACAAGTGGCTTCCCACAGTGTTGGATTTGTGTGTTTTCTTAACTTCCCCATAAATGATCCACTGTTAGGGGTGAGGACAGAGGTGGCAAAGTTTATTAATGATACCAAATAACGCAGCTGGTATCTCAGAGCAATAATACAAAAGAAGAAATCAAATTTATTAACTTATGCTTTTGATTG
The DNA here is from genome assembly GCF_951804945.1 of Podarcis cretensis. Lineage (NCBI taxonomy): Eukaryota > Metazoa > Chordata > Lepidosauria > Squamata > Lacertidae > Podarcis > Podarcis cretensis. The sequence continues at coordinate 50,501,947 of NC_137170.1, read as the reverse complement.
CAGTCTCTAAATCTAATTAATGGAGAGACCGGGGAATTATGTCAGAATGCTGTTTATTGATTATAGCTTGGCTTTTAATACCATCCTTCCTGACATTCTTATTAAAAAGCTGATGGACTTGGACCTTTCCCCTACCATCTGCGATTGGATTAAAGACTTTCTGAGGGATCGCACACCAATAGTGAGGATTGGGCCTGTTACATCTACCTCTCTGAAGCTCGGCACTGGCACCCCACAGGGATCCGTGCTGAGTCCCTACCTGTACTCGTTGTATACATATGATTGTATTTCATCTGATCCATCCACTGTAATTATTAAGTTTGCAGATGATAGCACCATAATGGGTCTAATTACAGGTGGAGATGAACCAGCTTATAGGGAGGAGGTTCAAAAAGTCTCTACATGGTGCCTAGAGAACAACTTGCACCTAAATGTCAGTAAGACAAAGGAGATGGTGTTGGACTTTCGGAGGAAGAGAAAGGAACTAGCCCCATTGCATATCAGGAGTGTATGTGTGGAGAGAGTCTCTTCCTTTAAATTCCTGGGAATTTACCTTAGTGAAGATCTCACTTGGAAAATCAATACAACCCAGGTGGTTAGGAAGGCCCAACAGAGACTCCATTTCCTCAGGGTCTTGGGAAAGAACAATGTCAAACAAAAAGTGATGATCTCCTTCTACCGGGCCACAATAGAAAGTGTCCTTTCATACAGTATAACAGTGTGGTACACTGGTTTGACAGACACGGACAGGAAGTCCCTACAGAGTAGGGTGGCACATGACATAATGGGCTGTCCTTGGAGTTCGCTAGATGACATCGCTGGAGACCGCTGCCTCAGGCAGGAGAGTGGACAAAATTCTTAGGGACGACTCACACCCTGGCCAGCACTTCTTTAATTTCCTACCTTCAGGCAGGATATACAGTAGGATAGTCAGCCGCACCAACAGGTTAAAGAACAGTTTTTATCCCGGGGCTGTTGGGCTGCTGAATGGAAAAAAATAGTGGTGTTATTGACTTCTGACAAGCACACAGAGCGTGAACAAGACTGAGTGTATGGGGGGGGGGCTCATTTAATTTCACTGCACACAGGTGGTGTAGTGACCATAAAGGTTTATTATTATATTAATGTACTTTATCTTTTTCATCTCATACTAAGGATAACCTGCAGAAGCAAGTATGGCATCTCCCATTACATAAATTATTTTGCCATATTTCCACTATCATCATGTCCATGTGCCTCAGAGTAATGTGACGAGTTCTGCATAGAGTGGGCCATTTTCTGAAGTGAGGGTCTTCTTGGTGAATCCATTGTTGTTATGCAATCTGTTCCAAGGGAAGGCTGCCAAGCTCTCCTTTTTGAGCCTTGGAAAAATGGCTAAGATGTGAGTGTTTAGTCAGGCTTTTCATAGCTGTTATTCTACTATATTTTTGTGGTACTTATTATGACTTTATTTTGAGGTTTGTAAGTTGCTTTAAGAGCTCAGGTTGTAGAGCTGGACACACACACACACACACACACACAAATCATTATAAGTAACTAATTGCGTTCTCAAAGGTGCTTTTTCTCTTTTCTTTTAATCTCACTTGAACTGCACTTCTTATTTTGGGTCCTCTAACCAATCATGGAGAAGCAAATTGATCTGCCAAAGTCCATTTTGGGTTATTATCTTCCAGGAATGTTTGGGAGGGCAGAAGTGTCAGTGATAAACCGCCCTAATGCCACTGGCCTATTAAGAAAATATATGAACAGCTGCTTCAAATATAGAGATGACATTGATTTCTGGAACACCATTTATTTAAATGGAGATTACTTCCCTGCAATATGGTTAGGGCAGAGTGTTGAGGGGATTTGTTTATTTATTTACTTGTAGGCTTGAGTTTAGGTGCCATCAGTATTCTTAGAAGAAGTATAGCTCTACAAAGTAATTTGCAATTCTACTTCTGTTGCCATTCTTGCTCCAACTCATCACCTCCATTTTGTTCTGTACTAAAATAATTTTTTGTTTCTTTTAAAAATTCATCAAGTTGTCTGTGATGGTTTATAACACAAAAAGAGCTTTTGAAGTGATTTTAATTCCTCTCCTTTCAGGAGTTCACCTATATTCTCTCTCTCTTCAGCTTGGTTTCCCTCCCTTTAATGAAATCCTGACAGTTAACTGTATTTTCAGTTTATTTTTGGAAATTCTCAGGAGTTCCCTGACAACTGCTAAGGTTTGATAAATTGCATCTTCTTAAAAGGCTATTGATTTGTTCTTTAAAAATTCTGGGTCAGGCCTGTTGCCACAGGTCATCTACAATTGAACAGGATGTATCTGTATGTTTTTATCTCTCAGCTGAAAAGTTTGCATGAGAATTCAGGCTGTCATGACTGAAGGTACATCTTTAAAACACTTGGATTCTGCAATGATTCATGCAGCATGAAAGAACCCTTTCTAAAATTGAAATGGATTACTCAAAGTGGTGTTAATATAGACTAAAGGACTGTGACACAGAATAATTTTTGTGGTTTTTTTTTGTTTTTTGTTAAGCTTCAATCTCAGAAAACTTTACAATACAGTTTGGTAACTAAAAAATGAATAAGGGGAAAAAAGAATGGATGAAAGTCACGAGAGCTTTGCAAAATCCTATCTTTGAAAACTGGAGGAACCATATTGCTGTGAGGTAAAGTTTCACCCTTTGAAGAGTGTTTTAATGATTTATATGCTGATCAGAATGCAAACTACAAGAAGGATAGCTGTGTCTCTTACCTCTTACTAGAGCCAGAGGGAAGATACAAAATACCGTATACAAGGCCGCTAGCAGTGGGCTGAGTGACAAACTGTCACTGCTGCTAAGAAAATGGCTGTACGCAGTGCTTTTTTTCTGGGGAGCCGCAGGGTACACATACCCCTAAACATTTTGCGAATCTAAGTTTGGCCTCATTGAGGGGCAGTATTCCAATATGAGTAGGAAAATGAGAGTACCCCAAACATTATTTTAGGGGGGGAAGCACTAGTATACACATACTGGGTTTTGACTTTTATATACAAAGCAGTAGCATAAAACAGCAGTCAGTTTATGACTGGTAGTTTGATGGACATGTCATTCAAATCTATTGGCCTGGTATTTTAGATCAATGGAGTTTCCAGATTCCATCAGAAACAAATTGATTGGCTGGAGGGGAAATGAAGCCAGGTTCAGCACTGGGGGTGGGGGGATGTCACAATAAAGAGTTGTTTGATGATAAAAGAGTTTCGGTGAGGGACTTAGAGGAAGCTGAGAGGAGAGGGAAAAGCAAATCTGAAAGATGAAATAACTTGAGGCAAGGGCTCCGAAGGTCTGCAAGACAGGAATGGGAGACTCTAGCAGCAGCCTTTGGAAGAGCGAAGGCTAGAGTGACAGGAGATGGAAGCTGACCAGAGTGAAGACTTTGTTGGAAGTGGAAAGGGACCAGAGAGAAGCGAAGCCCTCTTGGCAACCCTGTGGGCTGGAGTTACGAAAGGTAATAGTTTAAGAGTATTGCGGGGGGAGGGGGGGACTAGAGCAAGTATCCTATGTATCTCGTTAAAGCAACCATTAACAGTGTGCATTTTCTAGTATATTAATAGCAACCTGTAATCAACTTTATCTTTGTTTTACTTTTATATAAGCAGTACTGTTCGGTTTTGTCCTATGCCTACACCCAGCTACTATGGTTTATCTCAGAGTAGAATTGATGAACATGATGTAGGCCCCTTAATTTCAATGAGCCTACCCTGAGTAAAACTTAGTTGTGAATATCACCCTACATTTGTGAAAGGGGTAGTTGCATCTATTTAAGGTTTAAAGCAGTGGCAACTTTTGATAAAGTAGAGACTAAGCCGTGAGATGGAAAGGTTTAAGCTGCTTAAGGCCTCCACACAAACACACACCAGTGCAGAGATAGTTTAGCACGCTTATGCCATGCCAAAAATATTGAGAACATTATGATCCACTGGAATTGAAACCCTGGGAAGACACACTTTGAAAGACTCTGCCTCCATTGTTCATTTCTATAATATCCCATCTTAGAAAGAAATTATCTGCAACGAAAAAAGGTTTATTTGCCCTTTTTACATTGCAAAACACAGGATAAGTTCTTTGGGGCTTGATAGTTCCCTTAGGTTTACAGTGGTACCTCGGGTTACAGACACTTCAGGTTACAGACTCCGCTAACCTAGAAATAGTACCTCAGGTTAAGAACTTTGCTCCAGGATGAGAACAGAAATTGTGCAGCAGCAGGAGGCCCCATTAGCTAAAGTGGTGCTTCAGGTTAAGAACAGTTTCAGGTTAAGAACAGACCTCCAGAACGAATTAAGTTCTTAACCCAAGGTACCACTGTATAGGTATTTGGAGGAACAGAGGACCTGTAGGCCCACTGGAGTTCATTGGGTAAATGCAACTCTTCTAAGTCAACAGGGACGATGCCACTCAGAGTGAGTATTGCCAGATAAATGGCGATTCTCTTTCTGTTCCTCTCTCCCAGAAGATGCCTTTATTGCACATTACTTCATGAATCAGTGGCTATTTCTGCAGAGCAGATGTCAACCACTGTGTCTCTCCCCTATTCCTGCACTATTACTACACCACAATCTAATCTCAATTATTTCAATTCAAAATTACTTATTGTCCCATTCTGTATTTACTGAGGAAAGCCATATAATCATATTAATATTCCAACTAAAATATGGTTTATGAGTGCAGATTGCAAAATGGCACTTCTGTGTTGTGCAAATCTGTTACTAATCAGAAGGATTTTTTAATCTAAGCATGGCTGCTACTTAATGGTTTCTTAATTATGCAAAGGGCTAATCAATTTTTTTAAAGTGTTCAAGTGATTAAAAGAAGCTATGGCAATCATCTGATATAAAAGCGAACCATTTAGAGATGACTCATGAAATAAATAATTTATTTGCCAAGGCAGGGGAAATTCACTCTATTTTTGAGTGTGTGGCCTTGATGAGCTTTCATACTCTCTCTGACTGTCTGTATTTCTCTTCACACAGGCTGTTGTAAGCCAGTAAGAGGCAAAATGATACTATATATAGCATAGAACCATTGATTGGTGCTTGTACAGCACTTTTCCCTGCTCGGTGATTTCAAAGTATTCCACTAGATGATTTAGGGCACAATCCTTTTGAGAGTCACTGACTGGGGAGGAGGCATAGAATGCGGCAGAGTGCAAGATATGTTGCCATGACAGATGCAATTGGTGAACACTTCAGATTATGTTGGCAGGCCATAAGAGAAGACCACCCTGTGACCAGGATGTTTCTAGCTTTTCCTCCATGGTATTGTTAATCTACTTGCCCTCCTGATATCCTTCCAAGCTCCATGACAGAGAGTCATGCAAAGTACCACCAGGGACATTGCACCTGCTACGCTGCTGTATCCCAAGCCATTGTCTAAGGCACAGGAGCCATGCTGGGGTGACAAGTTGGCAATAACACACACATGCCTCCCTTTTGGGATCCACTCCATCCCAGATGCAATTCAGATCAGGCTTTGACTTTGCCGCACGTGTTTCTCTTGGTGCTGCGGAGGAGGAATGGTAGATACGGATCCCTCATCCACATCCTGGTATCATCATATTACTTCAGCTGCTTTGAAGAGGGGATTTTGAAGGGAGCTTGCCCCTCAGAGGCAATGGTCCTTGCTTCCTTTGTTGGAGTAAGAGCGGCATGACTTTTAGGGTACACAACTGGTGTGTATAACACAGGCAGGTCAGGAAGAGAATAAGAAGGAGGAGAGGATGTGAATTCCACTGGCATGTAACACAACTTCTTGGGGAAGTAATAGAAAGGGGCTAAAGGACAATTAAGGGATGCGGGTGTCGCTGTGGGTTAAACCACAGAGCCTAGGACTTGCTGATCAGAAGGTCGGCGGTTTGACTCCCCGCCACAGGGTGAGCTCTCACTGCTCGGTCCCTGCTCCTGCCAACCTAGCAGTTCAAAAGCACATCAAAGTGCAAGTAGATAATGCTAAGTTGTGGGTGAAGCTATCAGACAACACAGCAATTCTCCAAACAGCTCTTGTTTATTCACAAGTCAGAATAGAACTGAACAGCCAATAGCTCAGCCGGCCTGCTTTTATAGGCAGCTGGCTATCAACATTGTAGCAACAACAACCCAGGGTTTCCCACCTAAAGTAACTGACGCGGACCTGAGTGAAAACTATATAGACAATACCCCTGGTGGTCAGGGTGAGAACTTCAGTACATAACAGATAAATAGGTACCGCTCCCGTGGGAAGGTAAACAGCATTTCCGTGCGCTGCTCTGGTTCGCCAGAAGCGGCTTAGTCATGCTAGCCACATGACCCGGAAGTTGTATGCTGGCTCCCTCAGCCAATAAAGCGAGATGAGCGCCGCAACCCCAGAGTCGGCCACGACTGGACCTAATGGTCAGGGGCCCCATTACCTTTACCTTTAAAGCACAATTTGACCCACGGCAGGGTCAGGCTATCCATCCATGCAGCATTCCTGTAGATTGGATCAAACATGCCTAAGAATGGGGTTCACCTTTTGAAATGTGAAGTGGTACCCCCATTCAAATTTAGGATCCCCTGCATGTAAAATGTGAGCTTTTCCACCTGGCATCTATGACTGCGTGTTGGCACAAGGGGAACACAAATCATCATAAAGAAAGGGATTGATAATAAAACTGTCAGTATCATAATGCTGTTATACAAATCTATTGTATGACTGCTTGGAATACTGTTTACACTTCTGGGTACCTCACATCAAAAGGGATATTGCAGAGGTGGAGAAGCATCTGAAAAGAGCAACCAAAATTATCAAGGGAATGGAGCAATTTTTTAGTTTAGATAAAAGGAGAATAAGGGGTGACATGATGGCAGTGAACAAAATTATGCAGTGTTTTAAAAGTGGAGAGAGAAAGGCTTTTCTCCCTGTCTCATAACACTAGAACTTGCAGGCTTCCAAAGCAGCTGAATGCTGGAAGATTTCAGGACAGACAGAAGAATATTTCTTCACACAGTGCATAGTTGAACTATGGAATTTGCTCCCAAAGGAGATAGAGATAGTCACAGACATGGATGGCTTTAAAAGTGGATCAGACAAATTCAAGGAAGATAAGGCTATCAGTGGCTACTAGCCATAATAGCTATGGTCTGTCTTCGCTGTCAGAGGCAGTATGTTCCCTGAATACCAGTCGCTGAGAATCACAGGTGGAGAGAGCATTATTGTGCTCAGTTTCTGCTTGTGGTCTTCCCATGGGCAGCTGGCTGGCCACTGTAAGAACATGACACCATACTAAATGGGCCTTTGGCCTGACCTAGCAGGAAACTTCTTGTTGTTGTTGTTTAGTCGTTCAGTCGTGTCCGACTCTTTGTGACCCCATGGACCAGAGCACGCCAGGCACTCCTGTCTTCCACTGCCTCCCGCAGTTTGGTCAAACTCATGCTAGTAGCTTCAAGAACACTACCCAACCATCTCATCCTCAGTCGTCCCCTTCTCCTTGTGCCCTCCATCTTTCCCAACATCAGGGTCTTTTCCAGGGAGTCTTCTCTTCTCATGAGGTGGCCAAAGTATTGGAGCCTCAGCTTCAGGATCTGTCCTTCCAGTGAGCACTCAGGGCTGATTTCCTTAAGAATGGATGCGTTTGATCTTCTTGCAGTCCATGGGACTCTCAAGAGTCTCCCCCAGCACCATAATTCAAAAGCATCAATTCTTCAGCGATCAGCCTTCTTTGTGGTCCAGCTCTCATTTCCATACATCACTATTGGGAAAACCATAGCTTTAACTATACGGACCTTTGTTGGCAAGGTGATGTCTCTGCTTTTTAAGATGCTCCCTTGTTACAAATGCCCCATGCTATGTCTGCTGCTGTGGCTGAGCCATCAAGGAACTGCTCTGTGCTACCTGCAGTATTGAAGCAAGTTGTGGGACCTCCCTCTCTTTTGCCCAGTATGTAAAGGGTGAGCGGTGGCATTTTTCTCTTTTCTCCTAGTGAGGCTCCAGCTATCACCCCCTGCTTCCCAATCCCATGCCCTATGCAGTGAGCACTGCTTGTCCGTGTGCCTGTGGCTCCCCTTACTGAGTGTCCTGGCCCTTTCCTTTGGCTGCTTGGCAAAGGAGTATTTCCTTTGCTGGGTGGGTCTTTTGTGGGCTTTCTGCAGGCCTCGTGCCCTGGTAGCTGTGTGGTTGCTCTGTTTGATGGGCTCTTCTTCCTCTCTGTCTGTGTGCGTTGCCCTGGTTGTACACAATGATTGGGATTTTGGATCCCTTCCTGTGGGACTGCCTGGGACTGGCTGTACTGGGATTGTTGAGGATTGTGCCACTGAAGCTGATGGAATGAGGTTGCTATGGCATCAAGGTGTGTGCTGTGATGAAGGGGATACGCTGGGAAGTCTGTCCTTGTCATTGTGGATTTAGTGGCCATCTCAGTATGGGCATCAACACCAGCCCAGTCCCAGACTTGTGGGCAGCAGCAGCCTGTCTGTTGTTTTTATTCCATTAAAAAAACTATTTTAAAAAATATTTCTGGCTGTGTGTTTTCCCATTCCCTGCCAGGCTGAGCACATATAGGATACAGTAGCTATTCTGCCACAACAGCAGCAGCATATTTCTCTTCTCCTGCCCCCAACACAACTAGGGTATTGCATTACTCTCTCATGGTATCCAAAGAACTTTAAAAGGTATTTATTAGTTTTACACCCAGCTAAGGCTTGCACAATTTATGAAGAAATTAAGTCACACCTTTGCTGTTAATGAGATCAGAGTTCTCACAGAGGTGCTGAAACTATGTTTGGCCTAGACCATTTCCGGCTACAAGTGGAGGTGCACAAGTCTGAATACTCTTTCATATATATATATATTTAATTGAAAATTAGATGTTAAGGAAAATAAGAAGCATTCAAACCTAGCCTTTCCTTCGGCACTTAATTATAGATACGCAAGGGTTGTTGTTTTTTTCTGGAATGGAAAAGCATTTTGTCATGTGAGCCCCTACCTGCAGTTTGCAATAGTACACCCAGGTATAGATCTACCACCACAGTGAGAACTAGGTATGGCAACTGTGCACCAGCAGCTTAGCTTCTTATGTAAAGAATAAAACAGCCTCCAGCAAAACCAGTTTGTTTTAGCAATGCCTCTGTCTTAACTCAGTTAAATATGACTACAACCCTTACCGTGTTTTTCTTGACGTGTGCTCATTATCATTCCCACTTTACAGGTAGGAACTGAGGCTGGCAAACTAATGCTAAAGCACACACTTGTTTGAGCTGTGATTTCACCCCAGGTTATTTATTTAATTTAGAGACACCCAGCACTTCCTTCATCAGGCTACCGAATAAGAATTTCACCTCTAGTGGAATGCTAATGCTCAGCATCTTGGTTTAATGTTTTTATCTCAAGGTTGTTCTTTCTTAAATGTTCCTCTTTATTACAGTGTAGCCACGGAATGGCTGTTCAGTTCTTGTTTAAATAGTGTAATAGACAGTGTCTTCTGTATGCACACTTGCTGCACTAGAGGGAGTAGGAATCTCGTTTGTGCCATGGGCAGCTCTGCCTGAAATCAGACTAATATACTCTGCATGCTGTGTAGAGGCCATCACCAGTCTGATCAAATACTGTCGTTGCTAAATACAATTCAGCGAAGCATGAAGATCAGGACAAGGAAAACTCCGGAGCTCCATACGATAACAAAGCTCTTCCTACAATAGGTTTTGCTTTATCCCTCCATATCAAAATCACATTTAATTCCATTAACAAGCAGAGGCCACCTATAAAACAGAGGAGAGGCTTTGGTGTGTACCTGTGCATGTGTTGCGCACACACAAAATCATTAAATGGGATGGAGGCTGAAAGACCCAGAGGAGCAAACATTAATGTTAAGATGTGTTGTGTACAAGTACACAAACACAAAACAGGGCCTATTGGAGGGTGGGTGCGCCAGGAGTGCCATTTGGCCTGAACATTCAAGCTCAAAGAGAGCCTCAAATTTTGACATTTCTTAATTTTGGGGCTTCTGAATATTATTATCATGATTATTATGATTATTTGAATTTATATACTGCCCTATAACCGGAGGTCTCAAGGCGGAATAGTTTCTCAGGTTGGTTTTGTGTACATTGGAGCAAACTGTGACACTCTCACAGCTCAGAACTGCAAATTTAAGAAAACGAGAGATGTGATTTGGTAAAATATGTGTGTGTTAGCTTATATAGATCTAGGCATATCCACTTCAGTCTGGAGCCTACTTCAGTGCTTTGATTTGGGCCTGTCTTCACTTTGGATCACCCTCACCTCAGACCCCGAATTCGAAGCAACCTTCAGAAAAGCAGTGCTTTGGTCCACCAATTGACTTGCACTGGGAAACAAAAATGGCCATAACTTTCTGGGGATCAGGGAGAGGGTTTCACATTGACACATAAAACCTTCAGACATAGTAGCCCCCAAGAGGAGATTAACCCTGAAATTTGGTAAAATTTCAAACAGGTACGTCAAGTGTTTCTTTAAACTTTTTTTAAAAAAACAACCACCACCATAACCTTTTTGTAAAATGTCAATGCAAGGGGTGAATAATAAAAGCCTAGGCAAGCAAACCACAAAGAGGGAATTATAATAGCCTAGGTGGCTATGTAGGCAGCAATGAAGGAATTATAATACCATAGGCATGGAGGGACAAATGAGCAAGGTTGCTTGAGAGGATACAGCTGTAGATAAAATACAAAACCAAACACTATGGCCAAAATTGGGAGAGGGAGACAAAAGTGACACTGCCCAAGTAGCTGAAAATAACTAGTATAGTTGGGGCTCATCCAGACTTTCTTTTGTGCTGCGTTTCTAAACATAGGTTCGGACTTTAAAGTTCCATGTCTGAGTGTGGGGTTTTTTTGGTCTTGGTGATTTCCCAAGGAAAACCTGAATTTCATCACCGAATCAGAATAAACAGGATTTATTTTATTTTATTTTATTTTATTTTATTTTATTTTATTTTATTTTATTTTATTTTATTTTATTTTATTTTATTTTATTTTATTTTATTTTCGGATTGCTGTTTGCTCTGAATCAGTGGCTGAATGTGGGTTTCCGTGGAGAAAGCACTGGGACAAAAGAAATATGCTTGGACGCAGCGCTTTAAAGTGCTGACCTGTGCCTGGAAAGCACAGTCTGGATGACCTCTTAAAATGAAGACGAGAGACATTTGTTCTTTTTAAAATGAAGGTGGGGCTGGGATAGCCGGGGACGGGTAAAAAAATAATTGAGAGAAAATAGGTAGTGGAAGAAGCATGAGGGTTGATTGGTTTGTTGCTTTATTTGTTTTGCTGCCTGCCGGCCACCTCAAACAACCATCTGAGAAGCTTTTGCAAGTGTGTGTGTGTGTGTTGGATAGGGGGTTAGGGAAGAAGCATGCAAACTACAATGAGCATCAGTTAGGACAAGGCTTGTTCCGACAGCTAAAATTCTGGCCAACAAGCAGGAAGTAGGTACAGCTGCATCCTACAGCTGCAATTTTGGACAGAAGCTGCTTCAGCTGCACTTGGCAGAGGTACTGTTATAATTCCATCCAAAACACAATTGCAGATAATCTCCTAAACTCCCCTAGTATGCAAATCTTGAACTGAACTATAATCTTCTCAATCTTCCTTTACCCAAAGATAGAAAATGTCACTATTCTGCAGCCTTCTGGGATCGTTTCTGCCCTCTGTGTCATCTCAAATATAAATGCCAGTGGTGCTGAATTTTCATCAGCTGCTTCCCAGAGCACCTGAAGTATGTTTCATCAGGCCCTGATGACTTAAATACTGATTTCATCACCTCCCTACCCCCTATTTATCTGATCATAGATCCCTTTCTAATGAAAGAAAGAAAGAAAGAAAGAAAGAAAGAAAGAAAGAAAGAAAGAAAGAAAGAAATGCATCTGAATACCAGTTGCTGGGGAAATACAGCACCCTTCCCGTACTCCTGGCCTACTTGTGGGCTACCCGTTAGCATCTGGTTCATCACTCAGGGAACTGAAGACTAGACTAGATGGGCCTTTGATCTGATCCAGCAGGAATTCTCTTATACTGGAAATGCAACAATATCTCCTTGTACATATGTTATATGTTAGCACCAACCCTGCTTCCTGACACATTTGCATATTGCTTCCAACAAGCTCATCTAATTCACTTAGTAGCTTTTTTGTAATTTTATCCTGAACCATTTATTAATCTCTGTAGAGGCATGCTCTTGCTTCCATATATATATATATTCCCTTTCCTGTATGCTTCACTTTTGATCTTGATTTGACTTTCAGTTAAAATTGGCCACTTCTTTATGCAGCCATATTAATCTCGCATGAACCTTTCCATCCCGTTTTTGGCACTGGAATAGACACAATTGGGCCTCCACATCTTAGAAATTGCAGGTCCTTCTGGGTTACCCATTTCTTTAGTTTCTATGCACAAAAAAAAAAAAAAACTGAGAAGAGCCTAGGTCCCAGACTAATGACTAATTCATAAACCTGTTTTCAGATTGAAACGGGAAAGAAAAAAATAAGAGCGGTAAGTAACAGAACTTTTTATCGGGCAGATTTTAAATAGCTTCCATGTTTTGAGGGTGGGAGGAGATGTGGCAGGTAGTCTGTAACTTCCTACCTCACCTTGTGCTCTCCATGGAGCTGTGTCAGTAGATTGTTTCCATACACCCATGTACAGCCCATGTCTTCAGTGCCTGCATGGGTTGGGTGTCGGGAGCACCTTCCAATCACAGGAACAGCTGCACAGCATTTCCAAGGAATAGGTCCTGGTGCATGTTGAATTTTGCAGTGTCCCAAGCACAGCGGAATGATGAGGAGTACGTGCCACATACTCTATATTACTTTATTTACACTTCAAAGCTGGTAGATTACAGAAAAACATCTTGCCTCTACCGGAGCAGAGAAAGCATCCTCTCTCCTCTGAAGCACGGAGAGAAACACTGTGAGAACAGTGAAAAACAGGAAACCAGTGTACGTCACATCCAGTCTCCTTTCCCGTGGGAAAACCCAACAGCACAGACTGTGGAATGTAAACACCTGTCTCGTGACAAGCACTTCGCTGCACAGTGAAGAGAGCAGAAACCAACATCCTCCCCCTTTCTGTGAACATCACTGGGCAGCGTGTTCGTACAATATCAGTACAAACCCAACTTCTGCACATAGGTACAGTGTTGATCCCTTGATACAATCTTGGACAATACATCAGCAGGAATTTCATTACCTGGCATATAGGACACCGTTACGAGTCCCTTCTGAATACGTTCCCTAGCATGTTGCAACTTCAGTTGCAAGTGCTTCGTGCTTTGCTTACAACCTTCAGAATTCAGCAAAGCCAAACATGCTTTGTTGTCCTGGTAAACCTGGATTGGACATTTGACAGGAATTTTCATGTCTTTGCACAATTGTAACAACCATTCACAATCCTTAAGTGAATAAGACAGTGCATTCAGTTCAGCTTCACAAGTACTTAAGCTAACTGTTGTTTGCTTCTTGCATGACCAATCAAATAGACCCTGATTGTACATATAGCAAACTCCAGACGTGCTTTTCCTGTCTGTAGTGTCACTTCCAAAACTTGCATCTGCAAATATCTCAAGACCACCAGACTTCTGATTGTTAAATCTCAGTCTGTAATGCATAGTGCCTTTCAAATAGCGCGCTATACGTTTCAGAGCTTTCCAATCCTTAACAGTAGGATTGTTGACTTGTCTGCTTAGCAAATTACAGCTAACAGCAATGTCTGGTCTTGAACATCTGGCAATGAAGTTTAGCTTGCCTAGCACACTTCTGTACAGTGTAGTGTCAGAAAATGCTTCTTCAGTGTCATCTACCTGATAACCTGTTATCATCGGTGTGTCTACAGGGTTAGCATCCATCAGGTTTAGTTTGCTTAACACATCAGCAATTTTCCGTGACTGGCATACTAGAATGTTACCATCTTGATCTCTCTCTATTTCAAGAGATAGGTAGTTGTTTACCTCACCAAGATCTTTCATGTCAAAGTGTTCTTTCAGTTGAGCTAGGGCGTTATTGTATATTGTGACATCATCCCAAAAGAATAAAAGATCATCAACATAAAACAAGCAATACAATTTCTTTTGCCCCTCCTCTTTGACAAATACACATGGATCAGCTTTCCCTTGCTTAAAACCTAGAGAAAACAATACTTCAGTGAGTTTTGTGTGCCAACACCGTGCACTTTGTTTGAGACCATAAAGGGACTTTTTCAGAGCATAAACAAATCCTTGTTTTACCTGTACGCCATCAGGTGGAAGCATATAAAGTGATTCATCTAGAGATCCGTACAGAAAAGCTGTATTCACATCATGGTGACTAATGTGTAGATTCTCCTCTGCAGCTAGCTTGAGCATAAGCCTAATGCTCTCATACCTCACTGTGGGTGAGTAGGTCTCGTGATAGTCTTCACCTGGTACCTGTGCAAAACCTCTGGTTACCAATCTGGCTTTGTGTCTGACTATCTTGCCATTTTGATCAGTCTTCGCTTTGAAGACCCATTTGCTTCCAAGCAGTTTCATTCCTGGAACTACTGGAACAAGTTCCCATGTTTTGTTCCTTTCCAAGGAATCAAGCTCAGCCTTCATGGCATTTAACCATGGCTCAGCTTCCTTTGAATCCAAATCCTGGATTTCTTGGAAACTTGAAGGTTCAAATACCTTCTTGGAGCTTTTAACAGCTGTTACTGCTATCTTAGCAAACTCATCAGCAAATCTCTTTGGAGGTTTGCCTTTTGTGGCTCTTTGTGACCTGCGAATTAGCCTTAGGTCTTCAACACTCTCCTCTTCCTTCTTGGGAGAAAAGTGACCTATTGTGAACAATGGTTCCTCCAATTCTTGATCAGAGCTTTCAGAGGGTCGCATAGAGGCTTTTGCACTCTTGAAATCCTCTGAAACACCCGATTCAGTTTCAGAATCAGAATCAGAACCTTCATCAGTGGGTGTGGGTTGCTGTGGCTGCTTTTGACTATCCTCAGTCTCATCACTGTCTTCAGGATAATATTGGAAAATTCCCACATTCTCCCCCCACTTGGCATTGTACTCAACACTTCTTGTGAGCTTAATTGTCTTAGAGTCAGTCATCATTATTCTGTAAGAACCTTTCTGATAACCTAGAAAGATACCATGCAATCCACGCTTGTCTAACTTGGAGCTTTGTGGTGAGTGAACCCACATGTCAGAACCAAAAATTTTCATGTGTTTGATGTATGGCTTTTTGCCAAACATCTTCTCATAGGGGGTACAACCAATCGCTGAAGATAACCTGCGATTATAACTGTAAACAAAACACGAGAGAGATTCGGCCCAATAACTCTCTGGAAGATTGGCATCATGTAGCAAGGTTTTTAACCCTTGAAGCAATGTTTGATTTGCCCTCTCGCAAAGTCCATTCTGCCATGGCGAGTGAGGACTAGACAAATCGTGTTGAATTCCTTTCTCAGACAGAAAAGTTTCAAACTGCTGAGAAGTGAATTCCCCCCCGCGATCAGTGAAAATAATTTTTATCTTCTTACCATGCACATTTTCCAACCAAGCACAGAATTCCTTGAACCTTGGAAAAGCCTCTGATTTCTGCTTGAGATTGTACACATAAATATACCTGGAAAATGCATCAATGAGAACCATGAAGTACTTATTTCCACCCAAAGAGGGCGATAGTGGTCCAACCAAATCAGCATGAACAATTTGGTATGGTTCTGTAGCTTGCCTACTAGACACCTTATCTTTCGCAGCCATTTTCACCTTGTTTGCTGCGCATGCCTTGCACTTCATGTGGTACCTGCAGGGTTTAATAGTCATACCTTCAACCAAGGCAGGCATTTTAGATACTGCCTCAAAATTCAAATGACCAAATTTTCGATGAAAATCATGAATACATTCTGCATGCAAACTTTTGTTAGAACCTGCAATGCAACAAGTGTCATCCTGCACAACATCATCATAATACAAAACATACAAACGATCAACATATTCAGCATGCAATACATAATCATTTTTCTTTGTGATGATGCACCTTTTGTTCTTAAAGGAAACGTCAATTTTCCGCTCATCCAGCTGTCCAACGCTGAGCAGATTATGTTTGGCATCTGGTACGTAAAGCACATCTTTTATCGATAAGTCCAAACTGTGAAGAACAACAGTTCCGTAGCCTTTACTGGGGATTGTGTGGTCATCCGCCTGGTGAATCGCACCTTCCTGCGGTGTAAAAGACACGAACAGTCGCTTATCGTTGCACATGTGGTGCGTTGCAGCCGAATCAACAACGAAGAAAGATCTAGACGTCTTCTGGACCTTTGCAATCTTTGGAGCGAAGCGTGAGACCATTGCCTTGTGCTGCGTTGTCCTGGACACCGGACCTTTGCCTTTGCTTTGGCCTTTTCCACGTGATGAGCTTTCGCTGCGGTGCTCTGTCTTGGCCCTGGGATATCTGCATTCCCTCTTCATATGGCCTAGACGTCCACACGAGTAGCATTTCACTGCCTTCAAAGCTTTGGCGCCATCTGGTGGTTCCACTGCACTCTGGGATGACGTCTGCGAAGACTCCCCCTTACCCATGCAGCTAGCACCCCGGCGGTCTGCTTCATTCAGAATCACGGCAGTAACATAGTCCACTGTCAGCTGAGCAGTTGGCTGTACAGCAATCTGAGTGGCAACAGACTCCCAACCTGAACCCAAAGATTGTAGTATCATGAAGGAATACACAGCCTCTGGAAAGTTGAGTCCTCTCTGTTGCAGCTCATGTCTCAGATTCTGCATCTCCATCAGATGTGTACGCACATCTCCACCTTCAGCAAGAGCCATATTATGCAGCTTGGTAAAGTAAAACATAGTGGATCCAGCTTCTGTCCTCAAGTGAGCCTCTCTCAAAGCGTCCCAAATTTGTCTGGCTGAGGTCTTATCACGCAATAGACAGAGCTCTTCTGGGGATACTATCAATGTAAGAGTTCCCCTTGCTTTGGAATCTTTAGCTTCCCATGCATCTGTAACTGGAGCTGGGGGGGTGTCTGTAATTACTTCAAACAGACCCTCTTTCCGCAGAATAGCCTCTGCATAGAGAACCCAGTCCGCATAGTTTTTCTTATTGAGCTTAGGAATCCCAAAAGCATCAGCTAGCTTTGCATTCGCCATTTCTGCTGCGTTAAATCAAGCTGCGTCACTGCTGCAGCTGCTTTATTCCAAAAGCACTTTTAAAAGTTACTTTCAGTTTCCCCAGCATAGGAGCTTGTTCTTTGAGCCTTTGCCTGTGCCCGGCAAAATGGCCATAAAAGTTCAGAGTCCAGCCATAAAGCCACTAATTAGGAACTGGCAGGCTGCCTGGAGCATGAGCACATACCTCATCAATCATCTTGACGGCAGATACCGTCTGATCCGTCCCTCTGCATTCTGATCCTTTTGCCGGCATTCAGATGACTGCGTCTTTCTTCTGGGCCCCATAACCAGGAATGTTGAATTTTGCAGTGTCCCAAGCACAGCGGAATGATGAGGAGTACGTGCCACATACTCTATATTACTTTATTTACACTTCAAAGCTGGTAGATTACAGAAAAACATCTTGCCTCTGCCGGAGCAGAGAAAGCATCCTCTCTCCTCTGAAGCACGGAGAGAAACACTGTGAGAACAGTGAAAAACAGGAAACCAGTGTACGTCACATCCAGTCTCCTTTCCCGTGGGAAAACCCAACAGCACAGACTGTGGAATGTAAACACCTGTCTCGTGACAAGCACTTCGCTGCACAGTGAAGAGAGCAGAAACCAACAGTGCAGTGGACTCACATTTGCTGATGTGAGCAACTCAAAAGCAGCAGAGTAACGGAAGCAAAGCTGTGGAGGTTTTGTTGCATACCTAATTTATTTCTACTGATTAAACAAATAAAAGAAAATAACAAACATGCACGAGAGAAACAGCTCTTTCATACTGCCATCTTGTCTCTAGACAGCTCAAAGGAAAAACCCACACAGTACTAGGGATGGAAATCTGGAAGAGTAGTTTCTGCCCCTGTCTTTCTCACAGGCAGAAAGTAAAACAAACATGATCTGGTGATCTTTGCAATGGGAGGGATGAAAATACTGACAGATTGGACAGGGTGTGGCTGATCCATGTTTCTGTAGGAGCTTACATCTAAAAAATTGACAAAAGGGTATCAACAGAGGAAGAGGAAGAAGGGATGAACAGAGAAGTAATGTGCAGTTGTTTCAGTTGCACATAATGACTCTCAACCTGATTTTTACCATTATATTGTGGTACAAATCAATGTCAAGAATTTTGGAGGTTTGACTCATAATTTTGACTCACAATTGAAATTTTTCATGCTACAGGAAGAAGCTTCATGATGATACATGCCATGGGTGTGTGTGTGTGTGTGTGTGTGTGTGTGTGTGTTTCTGAAATAAACTATTCTGGCAAATACATAATTACATTTTCCTGTACGGACGACAGAGAAAAAGAAGAGAAAGTTGTTGATACATCTTTACAAATAATAGTGGACAACAATTTGGACATATGAGTGTAAAATTCATGATGGAAATAAGAGTTGCAGATCTTATTTGTGGGTGGTGTTTGTTGTTGTTTTTTGTTTTAAGGTGCATCTGTCTCTATATTATGTGGAGAGCTGGGACTTCAGAGCTCTTAATCAAATCACGATACCCAGCCACCACTTTCCCTCTGATTCTAGAGCACCTGCAGTATCTTTGCACATCTACAGTGTTCACTAAGCTGGATCTGAGGGGAGCTTACAACCTGGTCTGGATAAAGCAGAGAGATGAATAGAAAATGGCTTTGCAGACAAGATATGGGCATTATGTGTACATGGTCATGCCTTTTGGACAATGGAATGCCCCAGTGGTTTCTCAGTATATTATGAATGATATTTTTAGAAATTACTTGGACCAGTTACTGATAGTTTACAAAGATGACATTCCGATTTATTCAGCCAATTCTCAATTACATGAGTTGAATGCGAAAGCAGTGTCGCAGAGGCTCTGGGAGTACAAGCTGTATGCTAAGTGAGAGATATGTGCATTCGACCTTGCTACCATTGGTTTCCTTGGCCACCTCATCACTCCAGCAGGGGTGAAAATGGATACAGTCAAAATAGAGTCAGTACTCTCCTGGCAGTCTCTCAAAACAAAACAAAAAAGACCTTCAAAGATGACCAATGTATGACCAGAAGCATAAGAATCAGGGAGGGTGGTTCACACCGAACCCAAAGGGTGCTCATCAATGGTTCCTCTTCATCCTGGAGAAGAGTGACTAGTGGGGTGCCACAGGGTTCTGTCTTGGGCCCGGTCTTATTCAACATCTTTATCAACGACTTGGATGATGGACTCAAGGGCATCCTGGTCAAATTTGCAGATGACACCAAACTGGGAGGGGTGGCTAACACCCCAGAGGACAGGATCACACTTCAAAACGACCTTGACAGATTAGAGAACTGGGCCAAAACAAACAAGATGAATTTTAACAGGGAGAAATGTAAAGTATTGCACTTGGGCAAAAAAAATGAGAGGCACAAATACAAGATGGGTGACACCTGGCTTGAGAGCAGTACATGTGAAAAGGATCTAGGAGTCTTGGTTGACCGCAAACTTGACATGAGCCAACAGTGTGACGCGGCAGCTAAAAAAGCCAATGCAATTCTGGGCTGCATCAATAGGAGTATAGCATCTAGATCAAGGGAAGTAATAGTGCCACTGTATTCTGCTCTGGTCAGACCTCACCTGGAGTACTGTGTCCAGTTCTGGGCACCACAGTTCAAGA
This sequence comes from Podarcis cretensis, assembly GCF_951804945.1. NCBI lineage: Eukaryota > Metazoa > Chordata > Lepidosauria > Squamata > Lacertidae > Podarcis > Podarcis cretensis. Next base: position 50,482,196 of record NC_137170.1, on the reverse strand, counting down.
AGGACACTGACAAACTGGAACGTGTCCAGAGGAGGGCAACCAAAATGGTCAAAGGCCTGGAAACAATGCCTTATGAGGAACGGCTAAGGGAGCTGGGCATGTTTAGCCTGGAGAGGAGGAGGTTAAGGGGTGATATGATAGCCATGTTCAAATATATAAAAGGATGTCACATAGAGAAGGGAGAAAGGTTGTTTTCTGCTGCTCCAGAGAAGCTGACACGGAGCAATGGTTCCAAACTACAAGAAAGAAGATTCCAGCTAAACATTAGGAAGAACTTCCTGACAGTAAGAGCTGTTTGACAGTGGAATTTGCTGCCAAGGAGTGTGGTGGAGTCTCCTACTTTGGAGGTCTTTAAGCAGAGGCTTGACAACCATATGTCAGGAGTGCTCTGATGGTGTTTCCTGCTTGGCAGGGGGTTGGACTCGATGGCTCTTGCGGTCTCTTCCAACTCTATGATTCTATGATTCTATGATTCACACAATCCTCTTAAGATGTGCTTTTAATGTAGGACTGCCACATGAGAAGAATATTGGGCCAGTGGTGATTCCTCCTGCTGACATTGGCAGATATGTGGAATCCCTTCATACAACAGCCAGAGAGGAGGCAACTCAGGGGCAGGGCTAGCCAGCATGACCCCACATTCCCCTCGCATGTACTTCTACTACATGTGATTGTGAGAACCCATCTAGAATGATATGGGAGAAGAGTCTTACATATACATATCATGAATCAGCCCTAAGTCTTTGCACCTGCCAGATTGACCACTTATAGATCCCCAGGTAGTATAACTGGGTGTTATGTGATTTCTGAGACTTGGGTGACCCAGTCTTGAGACCAACCAAGACTCAAGTAGCAGACATGCCCCACTCTCATCTTGACCTTTCTCTTTGCTCATCTTATTTTTCTAAACAAAAAGCGCTCAACTTCTCAGCCTTTCCTGTTAGGGAAGATGTGCCAACCTCACTCAACATAATTTTAGTAGCTCGGAAAAGTATAGAGACAACAGAGTAACACAAGGCTTTGTAGTGCATCTGATACTATTCAGGATGCGGGGAAGACTCCCAAATTGCATTGATTCACCCTCTTATTCACCCCACACACAGAACAGATGCACATCAATACTGTATACTTCTTGAAGAAGGTCATCAGCATTGCCCAGCGTGTTTTAGGACATTACTCTTTGATAGAAACCCATAGAATTGGGAAAGGATGCCTCGGAGCACAGAAAGTTACAGCCATCAGCAAGCAGAAGGTGAAAACTGGGGGCAGACAATGTCCTTATCTCCAACAACTGACAGGACCACATTCTCAACATTTCAGAGCCAATGCAGTATAGTGTTTAGAGAGTCAGCCTATGACTAGAGAGACCCAGGTTCAAATTCCTACTTTTCCATGAAGCTCATTGTGACCTTTCTCTCAGCTTAATTTGTTTTTCAGGGCATTCCACAGCTGGGCTCCACCACCACAAGTGGATGTTGGAGGTCACATAGTTGCCATAGCTGAAATCACAGACAGACTTCCAGAAGTGAAGAAAGGAATCTAAATATCTGAGCCGTCTTTGGAATATATGTCTAGATTATATAAATACAATTGTTCAAGCATAATCTCTGTTATTTAAAGAATGTATACACATGTTTATTAGGCACGGCAGCTTTTATATGGCCCATCAGCACCAGTTTCCAAGGCTTAAAGCCATTAGTCTGTTTGGTGAATAGGTGTCCACACAATGTCTAGAAAATAACTATAATTTGTTCCTAAATGTATGTAATTAATCATTTTAATGAGATAATTTACAGCTCAACACTTGGAGTACTGTATGGGACGGCAATCTCTATTGATGTGGCTTTGTTTCTCAAGCCACCAGCTTTTAATTGGTATGTGTATATATAATATTCTTCTGCTGATGTGCATGTATAATTCACACAGCAGGATTAATGGAAATAGTGCATGCATCCAGGGGAGAACAAACATCTCCTTCCACTTCATATGTCCATCAATCTTCCTGTTATTCATGCGCTACTGCCCCTATATATCGTTGCTATTCATCAATGGGTATTTTTCTTTCAAATGTGAATAGCTGAGCTCCGTTCAATATGCTTGTTCCCACTTACAGATATATATATAAACTACATACACCTCTTTCACCTTGAAATAATGTTTAATAAATTGCAATTACCTTGAAAAGTCCTTCCATAATTGATCTCTTGAGTTTATTCTTTGGTTTCTACTTTTCTTTGATTTTAAATTAGATTGGCTTATTTGATTAGCACAGCAGTCAATAAATTTATCTGCTGTTGTTGCTGAGAGCCAGTTCTCAAAAAAAACAGCTTCCTTTTGGCCTAAGATTATCAGTTATGTTCCAAACAAGTGGTTTGGTTTGGTTTGGTTTTTACTTTGTTCACATTCATATTATTTTACATATAATTTCTATAGCATATAATAGGGATGGGAAACTTTTGGCTCTCCATATGTTGCTGAACTTACAAGCCCCATCAGCAAGCATGACCACTGGCCAGGTGTGATGAGAGTTGTCGTTCAGCAATATCTGGAGGGCAGAATGTTTCCCACAACTGACAAAGAATGATTGAATCAGAGATATTGGAGGGACTTATGATGCAGAATGCTACTGCAGTATCCTTGACAGACATCTGTTCAGGGTCTGTTTAAACACCTGCAGTGAGGGAGAGCCCACCACCTCCAAAGGTAGCCTGGTCCACTGTTAAACAACTCATAGCATAAGGAAGATTCTCCTAAAGATTAGCCCAAATCTGCTCCCTGCAGTTTTCACCCATTGGTTCTAACTTTGGCCTCTGATATAGCAGAGACAAGTCTGCTCCACCATTGGCATAACTGCCCCTCAGATGTTTGAAGTATGAAGAATTTAGTAATTCTCAACTTAAGTTAGCCTCATGACAATCCTCTGAACTCTGTAAGCTCAGAAGGTCAACCAAACAATGAATTTTGCTGCTTTGTAGAACTTTGAGCAGAGGTGTAAAGCACAAAGCTGGATATGGAGAACTTTTGGTCCTCCAGATGTTGCTGTAATCTACAACCATCACCTACGACTGTTGGCCATGCTTGCAGGGGCTGATGGGAGTTGTAGTTCAGCAACATCTGGAGGACCAATGGTTCCATACATCTGTACAGAGGTGCCCGATTCCTGAACTGCAGGGGGTTGGATTGGAAGACGCTCGTGGTCTCTTCCATTGAATTCTAATATTCAGTGATTTTCTGTACCAATCATAGACTTAATTGCAAGACTGACACAAGCTACCTACTCTGGGGTAACTTTAGAGCCTAAAGTTTAGACCCTATCTCTTCCCTCCCCCCACGCCTTTCCTGGCTCAAGAAACAGTGAAGCATACTGGAGTGCTCCTTCCTATTTCCACTTCAACCTCCTAGAACAGCAGCATATTAAAGGGAGGAGAAGTACCTTTTAAAGCACGATTGTTGCCGCTGCTATTTGGGGCTGGAAGTTTGTGGCCTGCAGTGGATGGCTTGGCAGTCTTGATCCAGTTTGCAGGCTGCCACTTCATCACTTTTGTCTCCCCCCACCCACACCAGGTGGGAGTTATCCATTAATACCTGTGGAAATACCTGTGACTTGCTCACCCAAGAAAAAAATAACAACTAGACAACTAGTTGTTAACAAGCAAAGAGAGGAGTTCCTGCCCTTTTGAACTCAGGTCTTATTTTTTTGTGGAAAACATGGGTGAAAGTTCAGAACAGACTGTACATAGGCTTCAAATTCCCCGGTTTCTGGATTTAAATTACTGGCTGGTATTCATCTAAATAATTGCATGAGTGGAATTATTTTCCCCACATGAACCTTCTGCCAAACCCCAACCCTGCTTAGGAGAACCCTAGAACAGATTTCTAGAACAGATGGGGGAAGTCCTGTTCCATAAAAGGAAGTTGTTCATCTCATGCAATTATTTCATTGCACACCCTCCACTGTCTCTGTCAGCACTTCTCGGTCTTATCACTTGGGCCCAGATTAAACAGCTCTTGGACAGTCCTGCTTGCCTCATGAATCCCATCTACCACTTTGGTAATGAGTAATGATGCATCAGCCATTGCCCCATATTCTCCCTTGATATGATTTTGTTTTAGACTAGCATTCTGGGAATTTGAGCCTCTCTTTCCAAATACACACCTTGTACTGCAGTCAGAGCAGTATGGTCCATTATAGCTACTGAGGGGAGGTTTCTGTAGCTCAGCGTTTTAGTGACACAAAATCCCTTCAGTGGCTCAGGTCTGTGTTAACCACGTTGTAGAATGAGATGAGGAACAAACTGTTCTGCCAGAACAAGAGTTATCCATTAACCTGCATCCCAACGGTAGTTCCCAGCACGGCTGATTGTGTAATTAATTGGTAACTGGAAGCATAGAAATAGTTCACACACCAAACATTATCCTGTATGTTGCACCAGAGTCCATGGGGGATAAGCTCGTTGGACTGGCCCTCAATACCTCATTCTACTTGTACTAGAAGGGATTGGAGAAGAAAGAAAGATTGGCAGTTTCCATGTGGTTTGCTTGGAAGCATTGGACGTTGGTGCTGGATACTAGGATCAACAGGAGATAGTTGTGTCGTCGCTGTGGCCCTATAACCTTGACACCTGGTTAGACAAGCAGTTCTCTTAGCACTAGATTCAGTCTGATAGTCTGCAAAGATTAAATAGAACATGTTTTAAAAACACCTTTAATGCATGTGCATGTCGATTGATTCTTATGTACACTTTATAAAGTCAATAGTACTATATAAGGTACAATGTAAGGACCACTGATAAGCACTATACATTTAAAGCAGAAATATGGGGATCTGTTTTAGACAACACTGGGTTTACTAAAAAGCAGTTACTGAGCTAAAGTGCTTCAGTGTCACTGACTGTTTAAAAATGGAAGGAAAACAGCATTTAGCATCAAGCTTTGCCATGAATGAAATTTTCAGAATCAACAGAACTGGTCATGTATATTACAGTACAAAACAATATACATTTGCAAAATCTAGAACAGCTCAACTTCTCTATAAATATGAGTCAAAATTCAATGTCACTCCAGATTTGATAGCTGTTGTGTAGCTGGTAAACCCAGACAACTATCTATAGTGTTTGTGCGTTATTTTTGTACACCTTTTGAGTTGGTTTTACTGAATCAATTCAGCTGGGGAAAGTGTATCAAACGACACTAGCTCTCTAGGTAACAGTGGGGTGGATCCATAGAGCTGAGTGGATACCAATTCTCCTTACCCAAGGAGGTATCTCCAGGTTTCCCTGATACCCTACTCCAGCAGTGGCTCCCATGCTACATGCCATGATTTATCCAGTGGTGCCCTGACTTCAAGAGCAGCTTTGGGGGTGGGAAGGTTCAGGAAGATGAAGTGGGGAGGAGGTGGGAAGGTCCTGCTCTTAGGAACAAAACCCTGTTCCATAATACAATAGCCTACGTGCATGATGATATGCACAGACCATGGCTAAACATGAACGTTTTCTAACAGACAAGTTTAAACTCAAAATTGTGCTAGGCCGGCAGTCATTCCTAATGAAATCTAGAACTCATGGGAGTAATGGAGAGATAAACCCATGGAGGATATATCTCCATTGCTTCCCCTAGTGTTATACTAATCCTGCCATACAAGGTGGCTCAGTTTAAGGACTGGTCTGGCAGTGGGTTGCACCATTTAATAGACTTTTATGAACAACCTTTATCTACATAGAAATCAGTCAATAAATTGCAAGACCTGTGCATCAGTTGACTCATTCTTCACCAAGCACATCATTTCATTACTAAAACATCAATAAAGAAATCTGGACAAAGAGATTTTTGAGCGCTTAATTTTAGAATTTGAATGCAGTAGAAAAGGATTAGTTTTAAAGATATACTCTTTAATGAATAATAAAACAACAAACTCATTCTCTCTGTTAAAGGGAGTTTGGGAACAAGACATAGAGCAAGTAATTTCAGATGAGGCATGGTCAAATATCTGGAATAATCCACTGCTGCAAAGGCCAGGGAACTTTCTTTAAAATGAATTTCTCACTGGTATCTCTCAGCCCATGCATTTAGCACACATATCTGGCTCTAGAGGATGCAACTGTAGAGTGGATGTGAGGTGCAAGGAACTTATGTACATGTGTGCTGGAATTGTCCTACAAGTCTTTTCTTATTGGTTTCTGATTTTCCAAGAAATAGCAATCATCACAAACAATAATGGACATTTGTCTCTGCAACTGGCACTTCTCAATGCGCGGGAGGGTGAAAATGAAGATGTAAAGTGCAAGTCTTTTTTTTTTTTACTGTTGGTGACTAGTTTGGAGACTGCCAGATACCTTAACTTTTGATGCATTGCAGCATAGACTCCGTGGTGGAAACATTGACTTAAAACTTGCCAGAGGAAAAGCTAAAGCAATGGACTTCTTTGCAGTCTGGCATCTGTTCTTGGAGTATATCAAGTCAAATAAACAGAAGCTTTTTCTCCCAGCTCCAGTTCTGGGATAAAGCCTGACTTTCTGCTGAACAGACAATAGTAAACATTTTTCTCCTGGGTAGCCCAAAGCATGGCATGCATGTTTCTTTCCCCAAACTATGTGTACGAAGTAGTGTAGGAGAAGAGAGAGGTGTGGTGGGAGGGTTGTTGCATCAGTATTATTTCTTATCTGTGATATGTTGTTGTTGTTTTAAAAAGGAACAAAATCCTGTAATTTCTAGTTCCCTTAAGATAATACAGATATTTTTGCTTCTCTCATCTGTTGAGTTCTCCTGTGCCTGTTCTCTGTATTTTGCTCGTCCGCTTTCAGCAGAACTGTACAGCGATTGCTTCCTTTTATATATATTTTATCAGTCATAAGTCAGAGATGACTGGAGTTGTAACAAGGGATGCATGGTTCTGTCTATAGCTGGTCCATAACAATTCTGCACGTGTTATTTCATAAACCCAATCTATCCTGCATTTATTTCCAATTATTTAAATTTACACACACACCAACAAAAAATGCATATATCAATATTTAATTATGTATGGAGACCTGTGATACATAGACTTGGGACAGAATACTAGTCTTGCTCTGATTTAGTCAAATTCTATCCTAAAATAAAAAGGAGACTGTTCCTTTTGGGGGAAAGACTGCATTTTATAGATGCCCAGAACAGTATGCATCTATTCACCTGCAATTTGGCAGAATTTATTCAATAAGTAGGGGCTAGTGTACCTTTAGATTTCATCCACTCCTGTTAAAAGAGGTATAGCCATTTTATTTGTGAGACAGTGTGTGAAATATCTGCCAGAGATGGATGGGGATGAATCTAGTGTAATTGGAGTTATCACAGAAAGTCTGAGTTCTTTTCTACCTGAAAGAGTATAGTTAGTGATTATCCAGTGCTTACCTGGCCATTGCAAGAGTGTTAACTGGTGCTCTAATCAAGGTTTGAATTTGCTCATTAGCGAGACCAGGAGCAAAGCATAATCCGTTATAAAAACCACAGATTTAAAATTTTAACAAAATCAAATCATTCAGTTTATTCATATAGAATATGTATAATAATGTGAAAATGGAAGAAAATAAAGGAACTTACAGCAATTCAGTAGAGCACCTTTGAAAAGTGGCATGAGAATAGGATAATTCCATTGACAAACCTCTCTAGACTAGAGTTTGCTATTACCTATCATAATTGAAGATTTGGCCTTCTAACTTGCTCAAGGCCATCTAGTTGTGAAATAGAATTTTCAAGAAGAAGAAGAAGAAGAAGAGTTTGGATTTGATATCCCGCTTTATCACTACCCGAAGGAGTCTCAAAGTGGCTAACATTCTCCTTTCCCTTCCTCCCCCACAACAAACACCCTGTGAGGTGAGTGGGGCTGAGAGACTTCAAAGAAGTGTAACTGGCCCAAGGTCACCCAGCAGCTGCATGTGGAGGAGCGGAGACGTGAACCCGGTTCAACCTTAACCACTACACCACACTGGCTCTCTCCAAGTACCCTGGCGCATTAGATTTTGGAATAAAGTTCATAGTTACGCATCCAGGGTTGTGGGTCAGGATCCTGTGGCCTTCAGCTAGGTGAAAGCAAATGAAGCAAAGTTGAATAGACAGCAGAGAGAGATTAGAAATGATTCTTTTAACACCTTTCATGTTAATAATGAATTGCATCAGGAAATTGGAATTTCCTGTGTAAAATGTAGATTACATCTTACAAGGTAGGAGTAACTGGAACCCTTTCATCTTCAGCATTTCTCTGCCTAGGGTATTATTATTATTATTATTATTATTATTATTATTATTATTATTATTATTATTATTTTATCTATGTCCCACCCATCTGGATGGGTACCCTGACACTTTCCAAGACAGTTCAATAATGATTCTACATTTGTTTAGGTGTCATGTCTGTTGCCGTTTTTACATTCCTTAAAATCTCATTATGCTGATGGCATGGTATTTCCTTCTAACCTTATCATCATCCAAGATGTCAAGGTCTCACATGACTGTCACTGAGAATCAGCAGAAAGTTCCAAACCGCTTGCACCAAAGTGGCACAGAATTGAATTTTTCCATTCTTGTCATTAACGTTTGTTCCTCCTGGTTGCTCTACTTTCCCCTGAAGTTTGCTGTAGTTGGAGGTTCTGGAGGCCCAGCAGGACCCAGTTTTAAAGGGAACCTACTTGTGAATGTTCCTAAATATTTGTTACCAAGAGTAACATCAAGGCTAAGATAGTAGATCTCTTTTTGTTTGGAAGAGAACAGCATTCTTAACAGGTCAAATTTATAACACAGGTGATGGTGGTAAGGTGGAAGTGCATGGAAAGTTCCATCACTAGAACTGACATAGCCAGATCACCTACCACTTTTTAATCAATAATCCTTATGGTCTTCTGGAGACATGACAATAGAAGCAGACATAAAATAGGGTAACTCCCAGATATGGCTGAACAGCAGGGGCAGTCCTTCCACCATCCCTGCTGCATTTCTCAGTTATATGGCAAACACCTCTGAGAACCACAGCTGAAAGCAGAGGTTGGGGGGGAGAAACAGGGAGGGAGAGGAAATAATAGAGCTGGAAGGGACAGTGAGAGTCATCTAGTCTAACCCCCTGCAATGCAGAAATCTTTTGCCCAACATGGGGCTCTCATGCTCTACCTCAGGCATAGAGTCTCATGCTCTACCCAGTGGCGGAGGAAGCCTCTTGGGTGTGCCATGGGGCTTCTGGAGTCTGCTTGTCTCCTGCCACTCAGCTGCCCTACAGCTAGGGGGTGGACCGTTTGGACAGTGTGGAGCCTGCACACGCCCAAGCCACCACGTCTCTCCCAGAAAAGACGTGTGGCTTGGGCACGCAGCAGGCCTCACAGTGAGTGCTGCCCGGCATTTGTCACCCCCCTCAGTGGTGACACCTGGACCCCGCACCCCCCTTCCACTGCCCCTGGCTCTACCAACTGAGCTAATGTATAGCTCTTCCCCTGACTGCTGCTTTCCCTGAAGCAGATTGCACTGCCCCCTCCCACATCACTTTGCAGACATTCCCTGTCAAGTGGGGATCCCATATCCATTCTTAGCAGCTGAATTCCTTCTTTGGTCCTAAGCCTGATATTTATCAGGCACTGCAAGAAAGCATTCAAAACTTTAGAATAATCATGGAAATGGTTTTGATTACAAAAATTTATCCGCTCCCCGCAAACCTTCCCTGGTATTATTATTCAGTTATAAATAAATCATTCAAACCAAGAGAATGTATATGAATGTATCACATTGCTGAGAGGCATTTCAGCTTAACTTAAGTAGTGTGAGAAACTTTCCGTCTGCCCTGCCCATGAAGAACAAATCCCATGGCATCATTATTTGAGAAAAGTATGCACTGGAAAATAATTTGGTTTTTTTTTAAAAAAAAAATACTTCAAAGAAGCATTGGAGAAGATCTTGACAAGCAGTCTGAAAGGGTGTTACTGCTTTTACTAGAAGATAGAACTAATCCATCTGTGATGCTATAACTATGAATAAATGAGTGTCCATATTCTATAAAAAGGCCATTGGAACTGGACAAATAAACCCACTGCAACAAATAACAAAGAGGAAGAAAATTAAAATGTACACACTCTCTCACACACCTTGGCATTTCTGTCTGAAAACTGCTTCTATTTTCTAAATGTCTTAATTATCAGACCAATTAGTCATCATACTGGGAGGGGGGGAGGAAATGAAGGTCACAAGTTAGCTCAGATAAGGCATCCTTATTAATTATGGCACTTCCTGTGTTATAATTAGTCACATTTTAATCAAAGCCCATGACAAAAGAATTCCAGGTGTTCTCTTGTAAAACTGTGACATTAAAAAATAGTATATTAATTTCCTGTTGGAAGCAGGACCTATAACTTGCAAATACTAATTTTGCTGTTTTATTATAAAACATATAACCAGACCTCTTTCTATTATTAGCTTCTTTCATTTGAGGTCTATATAACTTTGTCAGCAGCATCAAACGTGAGCAGGATCCTAATTCAAAAATACATGTGATTGGATATTGAGTTATGCTGCTTTATCTGGTGTTTTGCCTTTGAAAAATATTTGATCTGAACAATCAGGATATGCTGAAGGTAGTATCCTAGGATTTCAAGCTACTCCTCCATTCACATGGGGAGGGAGGGTGATTTTTGCCAATTGCCTCTTTGTTATGTACTGAGTCAAATAGGATCCAAACTGCAGCAGTCTGATTGGTCCTAGAACAATAGGATCCAAAAGGCAGCAGTCTGATTGGTCCTAGAACAATAGGATTCAGAATGCAGCAGTCTGATTGGTCCTAGAACAATGCAGCAGTATGATTGGTTGGCAGGAACCACCCAATCATGCTCCAGATTGAAGTGAATCCACAACCTGATTGGCTTACATTAGAATTCCGGAATTAGCCAATCATGTGCAGCCCATTGTGTAAATAATGTATATAAAGCAGATACCTTGAGGGGACTTTCATTCATTCCTCCTCACCACTATGAGCTGAATAAAGAGCATGAAATCACTTTGCGACTCTGAGTATATATCACTGGCGACGAGGATGGGATCCCGCTGAGCTGACTGCCACACACAGCACCGCAGCACCGCCACCTGCCGCACCGCTGCCTCGCACCGTGTATCCAGGCTTCAGCTCCGGGACACAAGGAACTCAGAATGGCAACCGACAGCAGCTTCTCACCGTTCAACCCAGCATCCGGAGACTGGGAAGCGTACGCCTCCCGTTTCACCTTCCTCCTAGAAGCCAAAGGGGTCACCGATGAAGAAGACGCCAAGAAGAGGGCAATATTCTTCAGCGTTTGCGGAGAGGAGACATTTGAAATCTCCCGGGCTCTCCTTGCGCCTGAAGACGTTGCTACTGTTCCATACAAAACAATAATGGAACAGCTGAAGGGGCACTTTTCGCCACAGCCCTCAGTGGTGGCTCGTCGAAATGCCTTCTATGCAAAGCGGCAAGCCCCTGGGGAAACCATAACTGGGTTTGTGACCTCTCTCCGCCAAGCCGCCCGGTTCTGCAAATTCTCAGAGCTGGAGAACATGCTTCGTGACCGCCTCGTCGGTGGCCTTAGGGATGAGAAGCTGCAACGACGCCTCTACGCTAAGAAGAACCTAACGTTCCAGGTCGCTCTGGAGGAGGCCCTGGCAACGGAAGCTGCCGAGAGGTCGACGCAAGAGGCACGGCCGAGCCAGCCGTCCCAACCGAGGGTCCACCACGAAGACCTCATCGACGACTCAGGATCTGACAGGGAGGAGGTGCACCGAGTACAGCAGCGCACTCAAGCAGCCCACATACCACAGCTGCCTCGACGAGAAGGAGGGAACTGCGCAAGCTGTGGAGAAAGTCACGAGAGGAGGACCTGCCGTTTCCGCAACGCAGTGTGCAGGCAGTGCAGAAAAGTGGGACACATCGCCCGGGTGTGTCGGGCTCGGCCCACCCGATGCCAGGCATCAGATGACCAATCCAAGAACCCCAGGTCCCGGGGCCCAACGCACCAAGGCAACTCGACGGAGCTCACGGACTTCCAGGTATACCAGTTGCCCCTCCCCAATGTAGAGAAAATTTATGTAGAGGTACAGATAGAGGGGGCCCCATGCCGCATGGAGCTTGACACGGGTTCAACTCTATCCATAATCTCGGCAAGGACCTTAAGGAAACTGTGTCCTAGTGGGGGTCCCAAACTCAGGCCGGCCCCATTCACCCTCCGGGACTTCCAGAAACGTAAGGTCCCCACAATGGGGGTGGGGACCTTCAGGGTGCAATACCGAGGGCGGACGCGGCAACTGGACTTACTTGTGGTCAAGGGCCCCTACATTAGCCTACTGGGATTGGCATGGTTTGGACCACTGGGGCTAGCTGTCACTGGGGTAAACCACACTAGCTTACAAGTGGACGTGGACGCCATATGCAAGGAATTTCCGGGGGTTTTCGATGGGAAATTGGGACAGTATACGGGCCCCCCCATTGCTCTACAGCTTGACCCCGCAGTACGACCGGTCAGGCTCAAGGCCCGCCGGGTCCCGTTCGCCCTGAAACCCCGTATAGACGAGGAATTGGACCGGCTCATGGAGCAAGGAGTGCTGGAACCGGTGCCTAATGCCCCCTGGGAAACCCCAATCGTCACACCTGTCAAGCCTAATGGTTCAGTCCGCATCTGCGCAGACTACAAATGTACCATAAACAAGGCCCTCACGGCCCATGCATACCCAGTGCCAGTGGTCAGCCATGTCCTTGCCACCCTGGCTGGGTCGAAAATTTTTGGCAAGCTGGACTTGGCCCAAGCATATCAACAGCTGCCAGTAGATGAGACCACAGCAGAGGCACAGACGATTGTGACGCACAGAGGAGCATTCAGGGTAAAGCGGCTGCAATTCGGTGTCAGCGTGGCACCAGGCATATTCCAGAATCTAATGGACTCTCTCCTTAAAGGGATTCCTGGCGTCACCCCCTTCTTCGATGATGTGTTGATTGCCGGGCCCACACCAGAGGAGTTTGAGGACCGCCTCCGCACCGTTCTGCACCGTTTCCAGACAGCGGGTCTCAAGGTGAAGCGGGAAAAATGTCTACTAGGAGTGCCCCAGGTGGACTTTCTGGGATTTATGGTGGACGCAGAAGGGGTCCACCCGACTGGGGACAAGGTACGGGCCATTTGTGATGCCCCAGCGCCCAAGAACAAGACTGAACTTCAGGCCTTCTTGGGACTATTGAACTTTTACCATTCCTTCCTTCCCCACAAGGCGGCGGTAGCGGAGCCCCTACACAGACTCCTGGACAAGCGGGCCCCTTGGGTGTGGGGCCAGCGCCAGGAGGCCGCATTCCAGGCAGTCAAGGACTTGCTTGTCTCAAACTCGGTCTTGGCACACTTCGACGAGAGGCTGCCGGTGGTGCTAGCATGCGACGCCTCGCCCTATGGCATTGGCGCGGTCCTGGGACACGAACTCCCAGATGGAAGAGAGGTACCAGTGGCATACTTTTCCCAGACACTCAACGCAACTGAGCGGAACTACTCACAAATCGACAAGGAGGGTCTGGCAATCGTGAAGGGAGTTAAAAAATTCCATGATTTCTTGTACGGGCGGCCCTTCACCGTGGTGACTGACCACAAACCGTTGCTTGGCTTGTTTGCCCCCGAAAAGCAGACCCCCCAAGTGCTGTCTCCTCGCGTCCTCAGGTGGTCAATTTTCCTTGCCAGCTACCAGTATGCACTGATTCACCGCCCTGGGAAGGCGATGGGCCATGCGGACGCCCTCAGCAGGCTGCCACTACCGGAAACAGGCCCTGACCCAGCACCTGCACCAGAGGTTATGAGCCTGGAGCTGCTTCCTGACCGCCCCATTCAGGCACAAGAAGTTGCACACCATTCCAAGAAAGATAGGGTCATCTCCCGGGTCCTGGACTGGGTGTGGAGGGGATGGCCCAGCAGCAGCCCCGGGCCAGAATTCGCCGGCTACACAACCCGCAAACATGAACTGTCGGCCCACAAGGGGTGCCTGTTATGGGGAAGCAGGGTCGTTGTTCCCCAGCCCCTCCGAAAAAGGGTCCTCACAGCCCTACACGAGACACACCCAGGGGTAGTAAGAATGAAGGCCCTTGCCAGGAGTTATGTGTGGTGGCCGGGGATCGACGGAGAGATAGAGGCCTGGGTCAAACACTGCCAGGCCTGCCAAGAATCCCGCCCGGATCCCCCAAGGGCCCCAGTCCAGTCCTGGGAGTCCGCCCGAGCACCATGGTCACGACTGCATGTGGACTTCGCTGGCCCCTTTCAGGGGAAAACATTCTTCATAGTGGTGGACTCCTACACCAAATGGCTGGAAGTCGCACTGGTACCGTCCACTTCTACGTCCGCAGCCATCCGGGTACTACGCAGGCTGTTTGCTACCCACGGGCTCCCTGACACCCTCGTCTCAGACAACGGGACTGCATTTACGTCAGGAGAATTCCAAACCTTCACAGCGCAGAACGCCATCCGCCACATCCGTTCGGCGCCATTCCACCCTGCCACCAATGGCCAAGCAGAACGCATGGTGCGGACCACCAAGGAAACCCTTCGCCGCATGACGCAAGGGGATTGGGAGTACCGCCTTGCCGCATTCCTTCTAGCACAGCACAGCACCCCCAGCTCAACGACTGGCAGGAGCCCCGCTGAACTACTAATGGGTCGGCGCCTTGCAATCAGATTGGACCGCCTTCACCCCGATAGAGCTCAGGATGAGGTAGTGGTGGGGGAAGGCAGGAACCCTCGGACCTTCGAGGCCCAGGACCCAGTGTACGCAAATAATTTTGGAGCAGGCCCTGCATGGGTACCCGCCACAGTCACCAGGGTCACTGGGCCCGTGTCGTACGAGGTGCTAACAGATGGGGGGCAATGCTGGCGCCGCCACTGCGACCAGATACGCCGACGATTCCCGGGAGAAAACCAGGAGGAGGAGGACAGGTCAGAGGAGTCCCAAGGGAACAGTGGGGCAGTGAGGCCCATAGAGCAGCAGGGGCCAGCAGGAGAGGCAGAATCAGTAAATACAGAGAGGACCCGTGAGGCCGAAAGGACACCGGAACCAGAACCACGACTGAGCGAGCCGGTTGCGCCAGACCAAACAGCCCCATCACAGCCAGCATCCTTGGAACATGAGCCAGAACCTGAACCCCGGACCAGGGAACACCCCAGGCCGCAACGCACACGTAGGCCGCCAGCATACCTAGAGGACTATGAATGCGACCTCCCGGGCAGGACTGGAACTTAGAGGGGAGGGGTGTTATGTACTGAGTCAAATAGGATCCAAACTGCAGCAGTCTGATTGGTCCTAGAACAATAGGATCCAAAAGGCAGCAGTCTGATTGGTCCTAGAACAATAGGATTCAGAATGCAGCAGTCTGATTGGTCCTAGAACAATGCAGCAGTATGATTGGTTGGCAGGAACCACCCAATCATGCTCCAGATTGAAGTGAATCCACAACCTGATTGGCTTACATTAGAATTCCGGAATTAGCCAATCATGTGCAGCCCATTGTGTAAATAATGTATATAAAGCAGATACCTTGAGGGGACTTTCATTCATTCCTCCTCACCACTATGAGCTGAATAAAGAGCATGAAATCACTTTGCGACTCTGAGTATATATCACTCTTCCAAATTCAGCCCCCTCCCACACCATCCCAAGGGATCCCCCAATCCCCAGAAGCATTTTTTCAGGGAGTACTGGGGAACTGCAGTGGGACAAAGGTATCCCATAACTCAAAAGGATCCAAACAGTACACATTTTTTAAATAAAAGTGGTGAAAGGCACGGTCCTAAGTCTGTATATAGTTACCAAAGGGAAACTTTTACACCTTGATTTTAAACTTTTCTACAAACACCTGTTTGTCTCCTTGAATGGCACTGTGAGAAGGGGTCAGGAGGAATGCTTTCCAGCATGGCAAGGTGCCATCTGTCTAACTGGAAGTGACACATTGCAAAGAAAGCAGGCCACTCTGCCCAACAGTGGGAAAAAAAAGGGTGAAAGACACATTGGGTTTGAGTCTCTGCCACCAAGAAAGAGAAAGAAAACCAGGAGCTAACAAATCAGCATACAAGAATTGAAGCAGGAGTGAAAGAGGCAGCAGCAGAGAAAGTGAGGATGAGTAGAAGATTAGATTAGATTAGATTAGATTAGATTAGATTAGATTAGATAAATTTATTGTCATTGTCCGTATATACACAGTATACACAACAACGAAAATCAAACACCCAAGACCGGATTCACATACACATTTGCACGTATCTCCAACACTCTCATCCTATTCAGACATAATCTATTAAAACATACATAATCCAGAATATAACACAACCTATTAGAAGCATAGCATAACCTAAAACCTATCTCATTCCTTACTACTCACTGCTTGCTATAAAAGCGTGTGTGCACATGAAGCTGCAAGCAGAGCCTTATCTAAGAGTGGGGAGACTGGAATAGAGGACACAAAGGGAGTGTAAATGTGTGAGCGAGCATGAAATGGGGAAGAACAAACAGAGAGCCAGGTAGCGCACAGGCAAAAACCTTGGAAAGCAAAAGGAGGCAGGAGTAAGCTATGGACTAGAGCAGAACAGGGAGAGGATCACCTGTGGTGAATAAGAGGATCACCTGTGGTGAATTAAGAGAGGATAGTTTACTGCTGAGCAAGCATTACCAAAGGGGGAAGAAACAGATCAGAGAGGAAGGTTTGTAAACTTAGGGGGAAGCATACCCCAGGGGCTGGTGATGTGGTAAGAGTAAAAGCAAACAGGCATAAGGGGATGCCTGCTGATGGAAAGAACCTCCACCTCAAAGTGGGGAAGGGCTCACCAGATGGTTGTGGCCATAAGAGACATGCTGGAAGCATAACATTCTGTGGTCTGTTTATTGCAGAATTGCCAAGAAGGAGGATAAAAGTCTTAAGAGAGAGGATAGAGCAAATTTGGGACATGATGCAGGGCAAGATTCATATGCCTCATCTATGTGTATATTTGTGTATATGTGTATTTGTGGTAATCTGGGTTTTAATGGTAATAATCTGACCTGTATTCTTGCATTTGAAATATGAGCTACAATTCCCAGAGTACCCTGGGATTGCTTAAACCACTCTGCGAATTGTAGCTCTGTGAGAGGAATAGGGATCTCCCCAAAACTCTCAGGCCCCTTAAAAATCTACACTTCCAGATATTATTTGCAGGAAGGCATGACTTCTTAAAGTCACATGATACTGTTTTAAATGTATAGTGCATTTAAACAATTTGTCCATTGTTTGGTATGTTCTGCTTTGCACAAAATATTTTCTAAGTGAGTATCCCATTACTTAACTCCACTGTCAGAGGCAATATGCCTCTGAATACCAGTTGCTGGGAATCACAAGTGGGGCAAGTGGTATTGCATTCTGGTCTGCTTGCAGGTTTTCTGTAGGCACCTGGTTGGCTGCTGTGAAAATACTGTAGGATGCTAGACTAAATGGACCTGACCCAGCAGGGTCTTTTTAATATAATTTTATTCCTGTTAAATTCCTTTTTCACTTCTGTTTCAGTTCCATCCTAAATACTGTAGTTTGTTGTCCCCATTCTTTAAATTATCCTCCCTTCCAGCTCATATCCCACAACGGAGCCATGGCAATCTGCTTTTCTGTATTTTTGAGAACTGCCCAAGGCAACATATTTTCAAAATGTTGCTGCCCCTTTTTCAAACAAATAGTTCTTTTATCCCCCCACCCTTTCCAACCACCTTTTGCCCAAATGAATGCTGGATAGCTAAAGATTCCCCGTTGTTCAGTATCCTCGCTCCCCAACAAACTAGGGAAAGATAAAATATAAAATAGCATATCTTTTTTCTGCTGCAGCAGTTCTCAGATGAACCCAAAATGAGCAGGCAGCCTGGCCGTCTCCCAGCTATAGAGACACTGGCCAGAGATGGAGATTGTTCTCTGAGAGAGGAAGGCCTGATCTTGCTCAGCAGCAATTGATCCCAGATGTCATTACCCAATGTCATCCACTTCTGACCCAACCTGTCAAGGTGTCTCCGCTCCCTCACTGGTTGGTTGAGCTTCATCCAGGCAAAGCACTGCTGGTAAACCATCCTCCCTATTCATAGATTTTTATTATTGTGCCAGCAGCAGATTGATTAGCTCTCTAGAGCTCTCAGGTGTACCTGAACTCAAGGGGAAGGATTCTAAGAGAATACTGTATAACTTTAGCTACACGCATTTCCTGGCATCTTCATCATGATTTAAATTATGTTTCATTTCTGCAGATAACTGAAAGTTCAGGCACTGGCAGTCCAATTCCTATGTGTTTATACAGATGTGCCTCACTGAGGGTTGCACCAGAGTAAGCATGTTCAGGATTGCAGCATTTAGCCCGCATCTTGCAAGCATTTAACTTGTGCACATTCAGCTTTATGCACTTGGCAAATAAATAAATGAATGAAAAGGGGGCAGAAAGGGGACGGGCATCCAGGAAAAAAGACTTTGGCAATCCCACCCGCTTTTGAACCCACTGTGTTTTGACTATACATGATTTTGGCTTTAGGCACGATCCCTGGAATGTAACCCCCACTTAAGTTGCAGGCTTACTGTAATCACATAATTTTGTTTGTGCAACACGCACTGTCAGGTTTGAAAGCAATGGGAAGGAAATTCAGTAGTGATGACATATGAAGTACAGGCGGCGACCATTTTGTGCACATCCAATTGACGCATGACTGCTGACTGCAGATCGCGGGAGTAACAGGGCAGGGTGGGTTTATGTGTGCTCTGCCAACGTGTGTGAGGGCCAGGAATGGAACCCCACCATGAAATGGTCACCGCCTGTATCTGCAGATCTGCCTGGCTTCTGGGTGCAGCAACTCTAGTAATGTAGAGCAGGGCCGTAGCTGGGGGTGGTGAGGAAGGCCCCCGCCAGGGGCGCAGGTGAGGGGGGGTGCGCAAAATTGGCTTTAAAATATGTTGATAAATATGTCTGTATTTTGGGGGGTTGGAGGAGAGGCAGAAAGAAGAGCTCATTTGTCCATGGCTAGGGTGCGCAATCTGGACGGTTCTGCCAGGGGCGCAAGATCACCTAGCTACAGCTCTGATGTAGGGGCATTTCCAGATGAACTGTTTATTGAGGATTCATTCTGATTAGATGGCATTGCGTCAAAACAGCTGTTACCCCACACTTTTCAGTGCATTTTCCTGTCACTTTCTTTATTGCAAAAGTCAGATCCTTGGGAGAAGGAAGTTTGTTGTGCAAAATTGTTGGCATCTGTCTCGATGGCATTTGGAAGAGTGTGCCTTTTAGGCGTGAAGTCAAACCATTGAGGAGTTACAGCACCTGCTGTGGCCGTAGAGACCAATATATGAGAGACAGATGTTTTGTTGCAGCCAGCGGTGGAGGAAGCCGCTCGGGCAACTGGGGCGGTGTGAGCCACACATAGGGGAGGGAGTCTGCCTGTTTCCTCCCACTCAGCCGCCCTACAGCTGGGGGGGGAGGCGGCAGGCAGACATTTGGGCAGCACGGAGTCTGCACTCACTCAAGCTACCACGTCTTTCCCAGGAGAGAGGCGTGGCTCAGGTGTGCTGCAGGCCCCGTGGTGAGTGCCGCCCGGCATTTTGTCACCCCCTCAGTGGTGACTCCCAGAGCAGACTGGGGTGCACCCACCGCATCCCCCTTCCTCCGCCCCTGGTTGCAGCTGGGGCAGATTAAGGTGTCTGATTGTGCAGATGCACCATGGCGGTTCTTTTTTGTGCTTCTCCCAGCAGTCATTCCTCCTCTGGTCACTGGTGTGGATACATTGATTGCAGTGGATACCTGATTGTGGGTACCTGATTGCAGTCGTCTGCAAGGGATTCCCACACAGTGAGGTTAATGTTGCCAACATTCATGTCACATCTGTAGACATCAACACAGAATTGATTGAATACCACCTGAAAATAGTAACAGTCTGGACAGGTCTGAAGATACACCTGTAACCCAAAGGTTCCTTCTCCCATGTCCATGTTTCAAATGCATGCTTGTCCCGAGGGCTTTTGCATCCCTTGCTTTCTCCTTCCACCCTCATTTTTTTCACATGGTCAATTTCTTTGTGAGAAGGAAGTACTAGAAATGTGAAATGCTTTTTGCAACCCTGCGTTATTTGCCAATATGCATATTGAGTTGCAGGGCAGGGGAGCATATGGACATTTTTATTTATTTAAAAAAGGTGCTTAAAACTTCACTTTCACTATATCTTTTAAATTTTCAAATGTACGGACCATACAAGCCTCCCTTATATTGTGGTTGAATGTTTATTGTATTTGAGTGAATTACAATTCAGCTGTACTTGTTTCAGCAATTACAACTGGATTTCTTTTCCTTCTAAAGAGAAAAAAATGCAAGTATAAGAGCGTGTCAGAAAGCAGCAACATTAATTAGCATTAACAAAATGGGGTTTTTATTTACATATTTAGTAGAGTTGTTACCTAAACATGAAAGGCAATGTAAGCTATTACCATCTTTACCCTATGACAGTTACCTGACTGGGGAAATGAAATGTCTCTTTTGTATTACTATTCCATTTTTGTTTTGCTATTAGTCACTCCATATTTTGCAGAACTAGTTGAGGTATAACTATACTAAATTCAAAAGAAAATGTGTGGTTATTTGCCATGATGGTTCTTGTTGACTGTGTGTTCATTTTTTCAGAGGTATCATTTTCAGAAAAGGAAGAAGTTTGTAGAGTTTATTCTTACTGATAAATGTTTTCCTTGAGAGTATCAGATAACAGCAACTTGAATACCCACCACAAGGCTAAATGTTACTTGGTAGGCTATATATGCTATTACTCTTTTTTACTGTATGACAGGTACTTGAGCTTCTTGAATTCACAGCAATAAATGAAATAAATGTATCCATTGCATTACTGGTCCATTGAGCCAATTAGTCATTTTACCTCACTTGGATAATGGAGATAAAATTCTATTAATGGTCTACTGAGACAGCTAGTATTGTGACTTCATTGGCTTTGCACCAGTGAAACAGAAGTAAAATCTTGGATCCTATTATTGACCTTTTGAGCTAGCCAAATAGACTATCTGCAATAGATAGCACATTTTAAAATAAAAGGAATTGCTGCAAAAAAAAAAAAAAAATACTGTAAAATACTGAGTTAAGGAATTAATATCAGGCAGATGTTTTAAATCTTCTTAAGTGTTTGCCTCAGATAATTTTCAGACAATTTCTTTTTAAAGCATCCCTGCCACATATACAACACTTTAATCTCCAGGATTATACTAAACCTCATTAATCTAATGCAAATATTCTCTAGTTTTAGTTCCCATCATTTGTTTATGATGATTAGAATTTTTCTGTGTACATTAATTACACTCCAACATGGCTATAATTATGATTCCAAATCCTGTATTTATGTTATATAGAGCAACCAATAGTCTGCTATCTGGAATAAATCAATCAGGAAAATAAGTTTTATGGAGTTTTGCTTTGCAACAAAAGGTTTTGACCACAGTCCACATTTTTGAAAGAAAGCTTGACCTTTGTGGCTGAGAACCAGCAGAACCTGCATTGCTTCTGCAGGGGCAAGTCCTGTCTCACAAACCCATTAGAGTTGAGAGTGTCAACAAGCATATACTGTAGATAGATGTGTACCTAGAACTTTCTGCAAGCATTCAACAAGGTCCCTCACCAAAGACTCCTGAGTAAGCCTAGCTGTCCTGGAATTAGAGGAGAGGTTCTCTTGAGGATCAGGAATTGGTTAAGTAACATGAAGCACAGATGTCATGGACTGGATGGATGGATGCCAAGGAATGGTGGGAGGTGCCAGCTGGGGAACCCCCATGGGAAGAAGGTTTAGAGTTTGGGGGCTGGTGGTGACAATGAGTGGTCAGAGGGAAAGAGGGAGCAGACTGGGAGAGGTAGGTTTTGGAAGCAGAAGAGGTAACTGGGTTTACTGAGCAGGAAGAGTCTGTCAGGAAGCAATCCAGAAGCAGAAGCAGGGGAGGAGGGAGGCTAAGAGGCAGAGATGAGTCAGGCTGCTGAAGAAGCCAGGGGGTCTCCTAGAACGAGAACCAGAAGAGGTATGAAGAGGAAGGAGCAGAGACAGGCACAGCGACGCAGTCTCAGATTGCTTGGAAAGGACATGAGGGAGGAGGAGACTTAGACAACTATGGGAAGGTGGGGGATCTCCAGCCCCAACAACTGCTTCATAGAGGCAAGATCTACTGGGATGAATTGCTGTGCTCACTAGGCCTGACCTCCTGGGTTGAACTTGTTTCCTTGAATAAAGAGTTAACTTCACTGATGCCATGTGATTTACTGCTGACCTGCTCCTGACACCTGCTCCTGATAACAGAGTAGAAATTGCTCTTGAGATCTGTGCTTTTGAACCTGTTAGGAGTTAGCAGTGAAGTGGCCAGGTTTGTTGGTGATAATAAGGGTGGATGCACACACCCCGCTATAAATAAGTCAGAAATTAAATTGTTATAGCAAAAGGGGGAAAAACACTATGTAAAAATTGCATAGAAATTTCTTTTGCTCTCTAGTGCCATCTGGTGTTGCATGTTTTTAAAAAATTCAAATATTGTTTTTTAACTAATTTAGCTGAGTCCTAAATTGTTCAGGGTGGTTAAAACAAAAAGAGATTGTGAAGCTCCTATAGCAGACATGATCACTTAATACCACCAATTAATAATGCAGCTAACTGACCCCAATTAAATATAGTGCACCCACCTCATGGTACACGTGTTACATTAATTTCTAAAATTTACCACAGATTATCCAGTGGGGGACTTGTGTGAGGGAAAACTTAATGATTTAGAGTCTCAGGCAGGAGTTGATCAAACAAACAAGAAAAGTTTTATTAAACAAAAGGAAGTTTATGAAACAAAGTGGGTCAGGAAACGTGTTCTTTCAGATAGAAGTTAACTTATTTACTTTAACTATAAGATGTCTCAGGCTTAAACAAATATTATAGGCACAACTCTTCTTAAACTTCAGTTACTGAAAATCAGTTGGGACGCTTCAGGAACAGTAGATAAATATCAAGTTTCCAGAATAGATGGTAAAATGTTCAATTCAGTTTCTGTCACTTAGATATTACAGTTAAATACTTTCAACACCATATCGCTTCCTTCACAGCTTAATACTGTGGTTCATGTGCAAGGGGCACTTTTCCTCAGTTACCCACTCTCTTAACCATCCCACACCTGAGGTCTTCTAAATGGTATAATAGACCCAGGAGATCACCTCACCCCTTGTTGCTGGTTGGGAGTCTTCAGTACTGAAATATACTCTGAGTCGAGAGTGGATTTCATGCTCTTTATTCAGCTCAAAGTGGTGAGGAGGAATGGAAGGTCCCCCAGAATGTCTGCTTTATATACATTATTTACACAATGGGCCCCACGTGATTGGCTAATTCCAGGATTCACCTGTAGGCCAATCTGGTTGTGGATTCACT
The DNA here is from genome assembly GCF_951804945.1 of Podarcis cretensis. NCBI lineage: Eukaryota > Metazoa > Chordata > Lepidosauria > Squamata > Lacertidae > Podarcis > Podarcis cretensis. Next base: position 50,458,778 of record NC_137170.1, on the reverse strand, counting down.
TCCATCTGGAGCTGGATTGGGTGGCTCCTGTGGACCAATCAGGCTGCTGCATTCTGGACCCTATTGTTCTAGGACCAATCAGACTGCTGCCTTTTGGATCCTATTCAACTCAGTACATAACAAGTACCTAGAGGAACTCTCCTCTTCTGGCTATACTGACACACAAGAAGCCTAAATTTCCACAGGATCTACCTCTCCTGGCTCAGACTCAGCCCTCCTAGGACACTCCTGTCTATATATCTTTCCCAGACCCTCAGCCCAGTTTCCCTATCCAAGCTGCAAGGCTCTGTCCTCTTGCTATGGATAGTCTCCTTAGTGTGTATGTTTAACTCAGGAAGTGAGATAGAGAGAACTGGTTCTGCCTGAAACCTGCCTAACATTTCAAATCAAATCCTATCCGTCTTCTCAAATCCAACCCTATCTATCAAAACCAAACCCTATCTCTCAACCTGAACCTTAGGTAAAGGTAAAGGTTAGGTCCAGTCGCAGAAGACTCTGGGATTGCGCGCTCATCTTGCTCTATAGGCCGAGGGAGCTGGCGTTTGTCCGCAGACAGCTTCCAGGTCTCTCCCTCAGAAACTGCTCCTTTTATTCTCCCCCTCCCTGTGTCTAGCTGACTCTGCAGCCAATCAGAGAGAGGTTCCAGCACTCTGGTGGAATTTCAGGCAGACTGCATCACCAGACTCTGGTCTGGCTCTGCTGTCTGTCACAAGCCCCCAAAGGACCTCTTCAAACAGAATGAATGGCAATATGGCAAATTAAATTCAATGCAAAAGGTGTAAAGTGATGCATGTCAGGGCAAAAGAATTTATTGTCATATATAAGGTCATGGGGTCTGAACTGGCTAAGCAGAAAAGAGACCTTGGAGTCGCAGTGGAAAGCTCAATGAAGATGTCGACCCAGCGTGTGAAAAAGGCAAATTCCATGCTAGTGGATCATTCTGAAAGGAACTGATTGTAGAACTGGAAGAGGTTCAGAAAAGGCCAACCAAAATGATCAAGGGTATGGAGTGACTCCCTTACGGGGAAAGATTACAGCATTGGGGACTTTTTTGTTTAGAGGAAAATGTGATTAAGAGGTTAATTCTTCCCATAAATGTCATTTATGGGAAGAATTAACCTCTATGGGAACCCTGTCATCCTCAGCCACCCCAAGGTCTCTTACTTCCTGAAATAACCCTACCTCCTGGAATGCCTCTTATTTAAGCACTTCCTCAGAACTCAATGTTTACAGGTAGCCTTCCGCTTATTCCCCTAATCCAGCTGCATTATTCTAACTGAAATTAATACACATTCTTCCCTTGCTTACTTTTGCCTCCATTTTACCCCTTCCTGTTTTGGTTCCCTGTAGGAACCTTGGAGCATACTCCCCCTCCCCCCACAAACTATCATGTTTTTGTAAACAAGCTTTGCAAGGTGGGATATATATATATATATATATATATATCAGTGTATATACATTTTATGAAATAATGAATTAAATAAATAAATATTTATCTGGCTGGGAAATGCAGCCAGATGGGAGGGGTATAAATAATGAATTATTATGATAATAAATTATTATACCACAAGGAGTCTGCTGTTAAATGTCCCACAAGATGCCTTTAAAACCCACCCCCAGTTAATGTCATATATTCAATTTGCTCTGAAGGAATCCTATTCCTCAGAAAAATAAGTGGATTTTACTGGTAAGATTAACATAAGATTGGAAAGACTTATAATGGCATTCCCAAGTGGTCAATGCTGCATCTGATTCTGATCAACATTTCCATCAGTTTATTGGTTAAAGCAGCTGGCAATATATAAGCTACTCAAAACCAAACAAAAAATGCAGGATTCAACAGACTTTGTTACTCCAAAGGGGTGGGCACTGCAGGGAAGAGGTTCTGGGTTAACGCCTTTAACAGTAATTCAGCAGTGAATTTAACAAGAGGCTTAGAGTGATCAAGGATGCTGTAGTTTCACTCGTGGTGGCAAATCCTTCATTGATCAGAGGGACTAGATGACCTCCACAGTCTTTTCTAACTCAGTGGTTGTATGTGCTATCCTGCCTCGTAACGGGCCAGTGTATTTCAGCAGGATTCCAAAAGTTACACTACCTATATAACTTTCTGAATCAATTCTGAGGTGCTATTTTTGATTCTAATATTCTTTGGGCCTCCAACTGGCTCTTCCCCATGGTCTCATCACACTCCTATCATATTCTCTGTGTTTGGCCAAAAAATCATCGACTATTCCATTAGTTTATGTGTACTACTAGCTCATACTTTTATTTGTTTGTAAGCTGCTTTGAATACCATGTGAACAGCGGAAAATGCGCCACATGAATATATAAATAAGGCTGAGATCCCATGTATACTTACTTGGGAGTATGCTGCATTTGAACCCAGTGAGAGTGACTTCCAAGTAAATATGCATAGGATTAGGCTGCAAATACCAATTTGGCACAATGGTTTCATACAAAGAGATGTGCATTGTTGACTGTTCCACAGTTGTAGAGTTCCTGTTTGAAACCTATAGTAAAATATTTGTATTTTGATGCATTTCTAAGGGCCAGGATTAAACTTACATTGAATATGTGTGTTTGTTTTTATTCTGGTTTGGACTTTCATTTTGAATATCTTACCTTCTATAGTTTTTGTATTTTATTTATACCTTCTTGTTTATATATGCTGTGAGTGGGTTCAAATTATTGACGAAGAGCTTAATGTCAAAACAAGTTATATTAAAATGATTTTCAGTAGTTATACTTTTTGGTTCTTATAATCAATGACTTCTGCACTATTTGGAAGATCTGCTAGTGAAATCTCACTGTTTATCACTATTATTAAACTAGAAGAGTTAATTAATCTGTGTAATCTAATATTTTAAAAGTTGCTGTATGAAATGCCACTGAACTTTTCAAAACACCACAAGGTCCTTTAGAGTGTATGCATGAAAAACACAGGTGTATGCATATTTTTGTTTATGGTGAGCAACTGTGTTATGGTTTGTGAATTTGATACTCTGTCAGTTTATTAACATTAATTGCCAAGCTCCTATCATGGCCCTTAGCAATGCAACTGCAAAGCCTGTGTACATGCACTGAAAGTGAAAGTGGGTACAGTACTGTCATGTGTTTTTGCTGTATGTATTTTAAAGCAATGCAGGTGTGTGAACCTGCAGAGTGATGCAGGGTTATGCAATGCAATGAGTGAATGTGAATGGAATGTGGGAGAATGCATCGCAGTGTGTTTGCATGTGCTATACATCAGTAATGAGCAAAATTAAACGACCAAAGCTCTTGTGGTTTGAATTTAGCTGTTCCAAATACCTGTACGCTGTATTTCTCTTCTTCCATTTCACAACCTTTCTACGCCCTGCCATACCAATAAACTCCCATTGGGCATATGGAGCGTGCATACAATACAGAGCAGGAAACGTGGTTGCAATGTGAATGAGTCTCTGAGCGATGTGTTTGGAGGGCGAGAATCTGCCCGTCAAATGCAGTAAGTGCGCGTGCAGTTGCCTGCACGTATGAATGCAGTGCAGTATGTGCCAGTGCAGCGTGATGCAGTCAAGTACGTGTGGATGTAAAAATGGTGACTGATGTTGGTGTGGGTGCAGTGCAGGTACATGCCGGAAAATGCCGGCATGTTCCGACTGCTCCAGGTCCCTGAATATCCCTGCCGTTTCATTTAGTACGGAAAAGAAGCAATGGGGATTCTGAAGACAGGCGAGATTCAGGTATTTTCTGCGGCGGGGAAAGGAAAGAAAGGGGGGGAAAGCACCCTGTTCGGATTCCCCCAGTACCGGTACAGCAGGAACTCCCCCAACGCTCCTCGCAGCCCAATCGGATCCGATGGAGGAGGCGGAAAAGAAACAGAACCGAACGAGCCAAGGCATGGCCCGCTCTCCCGGCGCTCGATTGCTGCTGCCTGAGCCCAGCACTTGAGAAGTCCTCCTCCGGCCAGGAACTCGCCCGCGTTCTTTTCGGCTCCGCCCCGCGCCGAGCCTGGTTCGTCCGCTTTCCCTGAGGCTCCTCCCCCTCCCCACCCCGCTCCATGCACTTCTGCTTCGCAGCCCCGCCCCCCGCGCCGCCCCCTCTCCCTGCTGGCTCCGCCTCCCGCGCGTTCCCTTCTCCCCTCCTCCTCCTCCTCCCCCTTCCCCGCTCTCGCGCTCCTTCTCCCCCCCCCTAATTTCCCCCCCACCCGCCTCCCTGTCAGTGCGGTGGCTGCGCTGGGAAACATGGCGTCGGAGGGGATGATTTTAACGAACCACGACCACCAAATCCGCGTCGGGGTCCTCACAGGTAACGAACCGCGACCGCGAAGCGGGGCAGAGGTGGCTACGGGTCGGGGCTCGCGGTCAGGCCGCTCCACGCTGGGTGTCCCCTCAGCCGCCGCCTCCGTCGTGCCGCTGCCAGCTCCATTGCCACTGCCTCCTCCTCCTTTCCCGGCCGTGGCTCCGACGCCGCTGCACCCGGAGCCCGAGCGCCCCTCGCCGGCTCGCGTGTGTGCTCTCTCTCCCTTCGCCCCCCACCACCCCCGGCTTCCTTCCGAGCTCGGCCTCGGCAGCGTTCCCGGCGTCGCCGGCTGAGGTGGAAGAGAGGGAGGACGGGAAAAGCTGGCTTGGCGGGCGAGCGAGCGAGAGTAAGGCTGCTGCTGGTGGGATTGGGCGCTGCTGTTGCTGCCGCATGCGGGCGGGAGGCTGTTCAGTGCCGCAGCCTCGAGTTCTCCGCTCCCGCTGGGGACTGGCCCGTAAATAACCCGCGTGGAGGGAGGAAGGCAGGCGATTGGGGGGGGGGGGAGATAAAAAAAGGGAGAAGCGGCGGTGTTGGGTTTGCCTCGGGCGCCGAGGGAGATCCAGGTGCTCAGGGAAAGCGGCTGCATGGCCAGGAGCGGCGTGCTCCCCTTGGCTTCCCACAGGCCCCGGAGGAATCCGAGCTGGGCACCCCTCTCCGCTTTCACCGCGGGAGGGGATCGCCTTCAGCTTGGGCCGAGGTGGCATTCCTTTGCCATTTTTTCCCTTTCTTCACACTGGGTCTTTTTCATTCAGGAGGAGGCTGTGTGTGTGTGTGTGTGTGTATTTGGAGGCGTGGGGGAAGGGAGGGGGGTTGCTAATGGGTGCAGGGCTGTTTCCAAACGCTGGATGCCACCCCCACCAGTAACATGCCCTTGGTCACCCCCCCTCCCCTCGTTTAGCCCCCCTCTCCTAGTGGGACCGATCTCCCCCGCTGTGCTGCCCAGAGGGAGAAGCAGCAGCCGGCGCCTCGTAACCAACCGCCTCCACCTCTCGTCCGCTCCAGCGGGCAAGTGAGCAGCGAAGGCAGCAGCCAGGGACCCGCTACCGACGCCTCCACACTTTCTCTGGGTGGCACGGCAGAAGGGATTGGGCCCAGCCTTGCCACCCAGAGGGCGACTCTGTGAGCTGGGTGGCTGCTGCTGGCTCTCCTAACCAGGTGGACAGAAGCAAAGGAAGCTGCAAGGAGCAGCTGCTGCTGTCGTGTGGTGGATTGAATTGGTTCCATTGCATTGGCCAGAGGAAACGGGGATGAGTTGGGTGGCATTGACTGCTTGTTGCCCTGGTTACTTAAGTGCACAGGTGACCAAGCAACAGAGGTGGCAGGTCATGTGTTGATTGGAATTGAACCCAGTAGGCCCAGTCCTCCCAGCTGTGCCAACTAGAGAAAAGGAGTGATTGAGTAGGGGCAGTGAGTCTTGCTTGCCACTGCCACTTGCTCACCAGCCTACCCAAGCAGCCACTGCCACTTGTTTCCCGGCTCTCTCTGAGCAGCAGTGTTGGGACCAATTCTCACCATCACCTGGAGAGAGAGGTTGGTTAAGTGTTCCCCTTGCTGCCTGCTTTGGGCCCCACTGGAAGAAGGTGGCCTGTACACAGAAGCATGGAACCAATACATCTTGTGTGGTGACTTTTCTTTTTTGGCTTGTGGCATTCAGAGGCAGATAGATACTTAGGGTTGGTGTCAGTGAGTGTGCCTAAGGGGCTGGGATCTTGGCAGTTGCCCAATGGAGGCTGATCTCCAATACCAGCCTTCTGTTCACTTGGGAATTTTCTTCCAGGGCATAGCTCTCTAGTGAGTATGTAGTGTGGAACTTTGATTCCCCCCTTCCCATTTCTCTTTTTGGTGATATGGCTGCCTAGATGTCTGTCTTAGATAGCTGAAGACAAAGCTAGAGGGTTTGAATGATCTGTGAGATTAAATTGGAAGTGTGTGTGATGATCAGTAGGAGGGGGAGGCAGGCCAGTGGGAGTTGGAAAACCCTAGAGATTTTTCTTGCACATATTTTCATATTCCTTTTAATTGAGACTGGGCGAGAGCCACTCTCTGTCCCCTGAAGGAATCTTGTTACAGAATGTGAGAAGATAAAACAGCTGAATGAGAAATAGAACAGCAAAGTATTATTTTTTTTGGCCTTGTGGTATTAAATAAAAATGCCTCTCTTCTTTAAAAAAAGGGTTCTGCATTCATGTACTGCGTACTTGGCTGCCCCAGATTTTGCGGGAGCCTATGGCCTGCCTATGAATAGCAACTTGGAACCTTCCTGAGTGTGAATGTGACTGGGAAATCCCAGTCTGATGATGCGCTGTTCTGTTCTCTTGGTACTGAAACTACCAGCCTCTGATTTTCATCTTCAGTAGCTGCCAATAGAATGTAGTTGTTAGGCTTGAAATTCTCTTCCTTTTCCTTCTGTCAAGCCTTTCTTGCAAGAATATTGTGGCAGTGTACAAAGTTCTAGAAGCCGCTGATGTAAGAAAAACATAAATCTTAATGATGCTTCGGCATTGTAGACAACTGGATCGTTAAATATGGCAGATGTGGTTTGGCAAGGTATGAAATTCAAACTGCTGGAATTGTTTTGCCTTCCTATTTGCATATTTTCCTTATCTATACTCTCAGAGGCAGGGGTTCTTACAGAAGTCACATAAATGTCTAGGGGGAAGTATATGCAAATACATTTTGAATTTTGTTTTGTGGGGCCAGGTTTACTTTATTAAATGGTAGTTCTGACCGCCTTTATGTTGCATTTGGGAATAAAGCAAACCCAATTGTTTGACTTCATCATTTTTAAGAAAAATTATAAAAACAAACGATGGTTGTACAGGATATATTCTTCTTGAAAAGTAATCTGTCTTAGTGTAATGATTTTCTTGCAAGTGTTGCAAGATTTCTTTATTTGTCTGGTTGGTGTAATTCCTATTCTACAGAAAGATGTGAAACTGATTCAAAAGACATATTATTTTAACCTGAATGTTTTCTGTGTTTTTTAAGTTTTGCCTCCTGTAATTTAATAATTCCAGTTTGATGGATGTTTATTAGAATTGCAGATGGAATCTGTAGGTATTATCAAAGTAATATATGATGTAGAACCAATTTTAATTCCTCTGGATTTGGTATAATCATCGCTACTGTGTTTCTTATGTAGCATTTTAGAAATAATTGGAAGTTAGTTTATTGGTTTAGTATGAGCTCTTCATCTTTCAGTTGTTTCATATTCATAAAGTTTTATAAAAGAGTCTATAAGCATCAATATTTTAATGTACTATAAGTGTTGCATTGATTGGTTAGGCAAATGCTAAAAATACTGATAGGTTTTTCATAGCAATTATATTGAAGTATGTTATTATTGGACGCAGGTGGCGCTGTGGGTTAAAGCCTCAGCGCCTAGGGCTTGCCGATCGAAAGGTCGGCGGTTCGAATCCCTGCGGCGGGGTGCGCTCCCGCTGCTCGGTCCCAGCGCCTGCCAACCTAGCAGTTCGAAAGCACCTCCGGGTGCAAGTAGATAAATAGGGACCGCTTACCAGCGGGAAGGTAAACGGCGTTTCCGTGTGCGGCTCTGGCTCTGGCTCTGGCCAGAGCAGCGATGTCACGCTGGCCACGTGACCCGGAAGTGTCTCCGGACAGCGCTGGCCCCTGGCCTCTTAAGTGAGATGGGCGCACAACCCCAGAGTCTGTCAAGACTGGCCCGTACGGGCAGGGGTACCTTTACCTTTACCTTTTTATGTTATTATTCTTTCCTTTCATTGTGAGACAGATACAATAGTTCTATAGTGAATAGTATGAAGGTATCCTGTGTGTTTAAGAGCTTTGTCCACAAAACTCTACCTGTTTTATATGTGATCTTTGATAGCATTGTTTGTCAAGACATTTAAAAATACAATTAAAAATATAATTTGATGTAAAAGTTAAATCCTTACCTTTTGGTTACTCCCACAATTCAATTCAAATTTTAAAAAAATGTCTTAGTGCTTTCTGAAAGTTGTCAGGTTAGAGCTAAATTGCTAAATTTTGGGGGAATTAAATTAATCAGCTGTAGGGCAACCAGTAGGAATGTTCTGTAGATTAGTGCAGTATATTGCTGTTATCATGGTTGAGGGTGTTTGGTTAACTTTAGACACTGCAACAATACCAGGTCTCCTAGCTATGTTAAGCCTTGTCCAGAATGTGTTCAGGGACCTAGAAAAATATTCCAACTTCTTTAGCACAACTCCCCCCCCCCCCAGGCCTGTCTAATTCCTTAAAAAAATCCTTCCAGTAGCACCTTAAAGACCAACTAAGTCAGTTCTTGGTATGAGCTTTCGTGTGCATGCACACTTCTTCAGATACACAGTGTGCATGCACACGAAAGCTCATACCAAGAACTGACTTAGTTGGTCTTTAAGGTGCTACTGGAAGGATTTTTTTTTGTTTTGACTATGGCAGACCAACACGGCTACCTATCTGTAACTAATTCCTTAAAGTTTCTTAAGGTTGCAGTCTTATGCCCATTTAACCTAGAAACAAGGCCTATTAAACTTGGGACTTGCTTCTGAGTAGACGTATAGAATTTTATTGTAAGAGCCCTCAAGTGAGTGGTTATTTATGAATGTTTCATGGGTATGCAAATAATTACTGGAACATGTAGTATTACTTGACCAGTGCTGCTATAATATAGAACGTGGTTGGAATGTAGGCTAATATATGTCTCGTGATAGTTTGGTTATTTAGAAATACATGGCTATAATTTATTTTTCTGTTCACTTTTGAACTATGGTTATAAAGTAAATGTTACTAACATCTATGCTCTTTTTTGTGAATGTTGATCACTTTGAACTTTTTGGCATAGCTGATCTCAGTGCAGTGGCTGCAGAAGTGTAGCCTGGAAATAAGAGTTAATAGCTAGAACCATTGAGTGATGGATTTGCTACAATAGTGAAATAAGGCTTGAGATATTTCTCATCACCAAGGAGCTCTGAGTACTACATGTAGTCTATCCTGAAATTATTGAGTTAGTAAACTTACAGCCTAGACTTAAGCAGGATTTTGGAAGTAAGTTCTATTAATGCCATGGAACTTGTTTCCTGATGTATGTGAATATGGTTCAGATTCTGACTGGTCATCTACCATGTAATTGGAAAACAATAATAATGCTGCAAAAATCATCAATTTCTCTTGGTTTCAGATAAGAGAAGGTATCAGTTGCTGTAAAAAACCCCTACTGTATGCACTTACTTTAAGCATCCATTGGCCAGGAATGATTTCAATTAAAACCACACTGTGTGTTTTCCACCAGAACACTCTTACTTAATTTTTTTCCTACCCAGGAATCATAGGCATAGTTCTGGTGTAATCTAGGACATGCTGCTGTCAATTTCATCACCCCCTTAGTGGAAGGTAAGTAGTTAGGACTTCCATACTCAGTGCAAGTGCAGCAACCCTATTTAATGGGCACAGGGAGAATAAATGGCATGTTTACTTTGCCAATGTGTTCTTTCAAGTCAAATCCATACTCCAATAGTGGTTTTGTTCTTTGCAAAGATAAGGTAATGGCAAAGTTTTCTAAGCCAGGGGTTCCCAAACTTTCTACCCCACAGCCCATTTGAAAGGGCAGAAAATTGCAGAAGCCTATCACTCACAAAACAGGGGCACACAGCGTGTCAATAACGTTGGCAGATAGAGGAAGTATTTGACATCATCCGTTGGCAATTGCCAACATAATTTTCCATTAATATCAAATCAATAGGAGGGGGTGGGGCAGGCAAGTGAGGAGGCACCTAGCAGACAGTAGCGTTGAGGCCCAGCTGAAAATTACTCAGGACCCAGGCTCCCAGTTCACTGTCTGAGAATCACTGGTCTAAGGTATGGCCACCTTGCTCACCCAGTATTTATTAGAGGGGGAAATTGCAATAGGAGTTGGGAGTTCAGCAACATCAGGAAGACCACAGCTTCCCATGCTTTTAGTTCATGCACTGCTTGTGGTCTTCACAGAGGCATCTGGTTTCCCATTGTGGCAAACAGGATGTTGGACTTTATGGACCTTTGGACTGAGCCAGCAGAGCATTCCTATGTGTGTCTTGTTTACAGCCTTCCATAGTCACAGTTTGGAAAGCCATTTTAGGTGCACCCAAGGGCCTGGGCATTTTGAGTGAAACTTCTGACATCTTTCTTTGACCAGTAGAGTTCTCTTGCTCCATCATACACTTTTGAAACTAATCTCAACACACACACCCTTTTAAAAAAGAAACAGTTTTGTGGTTCAGGATGCAAAAGCCCTGCTTGGTATACTGAGTCAGCTGGGGTGCTGTTTGGTACTTTTCATATTTTTGAAGATGTGAAGCTGGGAACTTCTATTTCTCCCTGGATTCAATATAATGTACTATTGGCATTCCTCTTCACAGAAATGACTATAGTTGTAAACTTATAAACAGATACATTTGCACATTAAATACATACGCACACATACTGATTACACATTCAAGTATGCATCCAATCATAATTTAATTACATCTTATTCTTAACACTCCATCTTATCTTGACACAGGAATGTAAATACTATGCTTGACATTTAGTTCTAATCTAGTTGTCTAGGGTCTCTATTGGACAGAGTACAAGGAGTAAGATTGGAATGTACAGGTAAACAGGTACATATAATCTCATAATTTATTATTTCTAGATGTTTGGTGCCAGATACTGTCTAACTTGCTAAGCAACTCCCTCTAATATTTTAACCCTAGAATATATGTATCTCTTTCATGTATACTGGAGTAGAAGATAACATTTAGAGCATCTTAATGCTATTATATGTGTCCTAAAGTTTCAGGAATCTGAAGGTATAGTTTAACTATGCCCTTCATTCCTAAGATTGGGCAAGTTTTCTTCCCTCCCGAAAGTAGCAGGGAAGTGGCAAAATCACATAAATGGCGTTTCCATATGAGCAGTCAGTCAAGTGGGAACCGTGACTCATATGCTAAGTACCATAAGCCTTTCCAGACCTGGTGAACTGCAACTCTGATTATCCCAAATTGTTAGCTATACTGGCTGGGACTAATGGGAATGACAAAATAGCTCAGGGGTACCAATTGGAGAAAGCTGTTTGTTAAATCATTCTCTCTCTCTCTCCCTATGCTGGGATGCGGGTGGCACTGTGGTCTAAACCACTGAGTCTCTTGGGCTTGCCGATCAGAAGGATAGTGGTTCAAATCTCTGCAACAAAGTGAGCTCCTATTGCTCTGTCCCAGCTTCTGCCAACCTAGCAGTTCAAAAGCACACCAATGCAAGTAGATAAATAGATATCGCTGTGACGGGAAGGTAAACAGCATTTACTTGTACTCTGGCTTCTGCCATGGTGTTCCATTGCACCAGAAGCAGTTTAGTCATGCTTGCCATATGACACGGAAATCTGTCTGTGGACAAACATTGGCTCCCTCGGCCTGAAACGAGATGAACACCACACCCCATAGTTGTCTTTGACTGGACTTAACCATCCAGGGGTCCTTTACCTTTTACCTATATATATGATGGAGAGGAAGGTTTATATTATTATTGCTTGCCTTGCAGTATGTTAAGTCCCCAGACAGGTTTATAAGCCTACATTCAAATTGAGGGCTTTTTCTAGGAGATGCTGCTAAACTTTCTTCAGTCTTCTTTGTTTCTTAAATCAGAGTATTTCTTTGAGATTTTAGTCCTTTAAATTACCCTTGTTTTGGCAATTCACATTGTCACTTTGCCTCTTCCCCCCCACCCCAAAATGAGATCACCGTCTGATCCCAAAGTGAGATTGCTGGCTTCTGCTTTCCATGTGCCACTTTGTCTTCCCTCCCAACCCCAAACATGTAAGTTCAAAGCTAGCACAATACCTTGTATAAAACACACACACACACACCAGTTTTTGTAAATATTAATTTTTGCCACTATTGCAGGGGTTGAGCACCATATGTGTTTGTTGTGTCCAATTACGAATTGCTATTAAAAATGTGCTATTAACAGTGTGTCACAGATGTGAACTATGCATTAGTTCATGTGTTTCAAAAAAACAAATCAAACGTGCAACTTAAAAAAAAGCGACTAAACATTCTGTTGTGACGCCCACAACCTATGTTTCAGGAGCCATCTTGTGAATAGCTTATATATCTGCATTTCTAACATGGAAATGGAAGAGTCTGCCTTCGTGGGTGAAGTCAAACCATCGCAGAGTTTCAGCACCAGCTGTGGCTCCAGATACAGGAGAGGTGTTTTGTTGCAGCTGGGGCAGAAAAAGACATCAGGTATGGCAGATGAAAGCATCGGGTAGTGCTGATGCAGGTGTACCGTGCCATTTCTTCTTTCTGCGCTCCTCCTACCGGTCATTCCTCCTGTGGTCACTGTGGGGATACACAACCTGATTGATTGTCTCTAGGTGTTGTGGTCATCTGCAAGGGATTCCAAATCTTGCCAGCCTTCATGTTGCATTTACAGACATCTTTGTAATGCAGAGTTGGTCAGTCAGTGGGCCTGGTGCCTGAAGCCAGCTCCCCATAGAGCACATCCTTGGGGATCCTGCCATCTTCCATTCTGTTGACATGACCAAGCCAGCATAGATGTTGCTGAGACAGGACTGTGAACATACAGGGGACGTTCGAGACTTTGTCCTGCCATTTGATGCCCAAAATCTTCCTGACACAGCGTGCATGTGGAAGGCGTTGAGGCAGGTTTAAGTTGCCCATGTCTCACTACCATAAAGCAGCATGCTCAACAAGCATGGTTGCTAGACCTCCTTCTTGGTATTGGTCGTTAGCATCACATTCTCCCATACTTTTTTCTGGAAAGGCGAGTCATTGCCATAGCCGGCTTTGCCAGTATGCTTATCCAGTTCAGCATTGATTGAGAGGTTGCTAGTTATAGTGGAGCCAAGATAGACAAAATCGCCTACTACCTTAGACATGTGGTCAGCGCTGCTAATGCGTGGAATGCAGAAAACGCCCTGTCCCAGAATGTTGGTATCTGTCAGGCTGATAGAAAGGTTTGGGCAGAATGGTTGATGAAACTATAGAGCTTCCTCAGAGTGTGCTGTCAAGAATGCATCATCTGCAAACAACATCTCTCTGATAAGGACCCACCGTACTTTTTAATGATAAATATAAAGCCTATAATATAGATGTGTGGAAACAAACTGTATTATTTGAAAGAGTTTTACAAAAATGGATGACCAATTACCTTCAAGGAAATGCAAATTCATTTGTGAAATAGAAATACCATGCGTTACCAATTAAGGTCATTTTAAACAAATTTCCAGGTTAAAAATGAAGTCATGAGGCAATTAACAATATATGATAAAATAATAGTCAAATAAAATACAACGGCAAATGGATTAATATCATATTTGTATAAATCTATTATTGAGGTTAGGAACGCGGGTGGCGCTGTGGGTTAAACCACAGAGCCTAGGACTTGCGAATCAGAAGGTCGGTGGTTCAAATCCCCGTGACGGGGTGAGCTCCCGTTTCTTGGTCCCAGCTCCTGCCCACCTAGCAGTTCAAAAGCACCTCAAAGTGCAAGTAGATAAATAGGTACTGCTCCGGCGGGAAAGTAAACGGCCAGTAAAGCGAGATGAGTGCCGCAACCCCAGAGTCGGCCACGACTGGACCTAATGGTCAGGGGTCCCTTTACCTTTTTATTATTGAGGTTCAATTTTGCCCTCAGCAAAATCTGAGAAGGTGGTGGGAATTGAAATTGGAATTTAGAAATTGAAGAGGAGACATGGAACAGTCTGTGGATTAAAGCGTCATACAAATCTATATCGGCAACAACAAAAGAAAGAGCCCTTAAAATTGTACATGGCTGGTACTTAACACCTTGATTCCTAGCTAATATAAAACTGGACAGTTCTCCCTTGTGTTGGAGAGGAAGACCCACTATAAGGACATATCAGCATATGTGGTGGGAGTGTCCAAAAATAGAAAGGTTTTGGAAAAAAACATATTTACTGAAATACCTTTAAGTACAAGGCAAACAATTCCCATGACTCCAGGACTAGCTCTGCTTAATTTGTATAGTCATGCTATGTTGCAGATTGGAAATAAATAACTCATAACACATCTGTTAATTGCTGCAAAAACAACCATTGTCAAGAGATGGAAATCATTTCAATTTTTGACTATGAAGCAATGGTATAATGCAATTTGACAAAAATTAAAATTGTTTTTGATAGGAAATACCTTTTACTAATGGTTACAATCTAAGCATACACATATACATATACATAATTTCATATCTGTAATAAATAAGATATATATACTTTATCAAAATTTTGTTAATATAATCAGAGATGTTTATCTGAACATAGACTGTTTATTTTCATTCTCATTTTATGTAACTGTTTAATGTCGTATGTCCAAATGTAATAAATAAAATTTAAAACAACAACACCAAGTGTCGTGGAGACATCCAAGGTCAGGCCACTGGCACCACCTGGACCTGATTATCACCAGGTGATGAATACTGAACTGTGTTTGTGTCACACGGAGCTATCACAATGCCAACTGCAACACTGATCACTCTCTGGTGGTGAGCAAGATCCTTCTGCAGCCAAAGAGGACTGACCAATAACACAATTTGTGTGGCAATGAATTAATACTGCCAGCAGTACCTGAACTTTGGGATTGCTTCTCTGATTCCATCGAACAATATCTATTGAGAGACAGTGTTGAAAAAAGGAGGAACTACATCAAAGAGGCAACCTACAATACAGCTACGTCCTCCTTTGGCAAAAGATAGAAGTAGATCCCTGACTGGTTTGAGGATGGCATTGAGGACATGGAGCTTGTTATTGCTGCAGAGCACGAGGCTCTTACAAACTTCAAGTGTGCGCCCTGCAAAAGTACACTTGCTGCACTGAGAAAAGCAAGGAGAGATGCCCAGTGGATTGCCAGATGATGTGCCAGTTACTCCTGACTGAGGCTGTGTCAGAGTATTCAACTCACTGTTGACAGCAGCAACACTTGCAAAATGTACGAAGGCATGAAGAAAGCCTTTTAGACCAACAGTCAGGAAAACTGCACTGCTGAAAACCTTGTCTGGAGAAATTTCCCTTAGTATTGAATATTTGATGTGCAAAATAATAAATGAAGAAATATTTTTTAAAACAGAAACTGGAGGCTGGAAAATGGGAGATTAGAGTTATAGTAATATGGTGGAGAAGATACTAAAAAACAAAAAATATAGAAAAATGTTTAGAGGTGAGTAGCAGGAAGTTTCCCACTTCCAAAAGAAACAGCGGGATTGTTGTGATTGGGTATGTACTTTGATAGGAATTTGTTTGCTGACCTGCTTTAGTATCCTGAGGCCTGCACTGTTTGCCTTGAGTGTGCATTAAAGTCATTCTTGAAAGGTTGCCACAGCTTATTAAAACAACTGGCAGTCAGCCAATGTTGCTTATCCAGGTGGGCACTAGCGTGGTGTAATGAAGAATGCTGAAAGGATCAAAGCAATAACGCATTGGTAGTCAGGTTGAAGCAGGGGGGTGGCACTGTGGGATTTTAATCAATATTCCTGGTAAAATGAAGAGATCCACAAGGGACAAGTCATGTTCTAGTGGTCATGTGCAGCTGTTGTAAGCAGATGGGCTTTAATTCCATAGATTATGGTCTGTGGTTGGAAAACGATGGGCATTTGGGAAGGCATGGGCTACATAGAACTAAAATGGCAGTAAGTGTGTTGGTTCATTGTTGTTCAAGGGGTTCCTGAACTGATGAGAATACGTAGGGTATAAGAGGGTATGTTATTTCATTATACACACACACACACACACACACACACACACTACTTGACTGTAAAAAAAAACCCTTCAAAAAGAATAAAGCAATAAATTATCAGTGAAAACAGTTACAAACAATTATTTGAAACATTCAAAAACAATTATGATCAATGATAAACTAAAAACAGATTAAAACGCATGTCAACATTCTACATATCTGGGTAGGCTTATCTAAACAAAAATGTTATCAGCAGGCATTGAAAAGAGCAGTGTACAGAGTATTACCAGGCAAACATAGTGATCTGACAGTACATCACAATGTTCAAAACCCTGCTTCCTACCACAGTCCTGCAAGGCATCGGGGTGAAATCACTGAGACGGTTTCACCCCAGAGCCTCATCTCGCCAGGGAGGAAGCAGTTTTGCCCTCCCCAGCTGAGCAGCCCCCTATTTCTCTGACTTGCCCACCTCTCCGGTGGGCGCCATTGCTATTATAAGATAACGAGGGAGGCATTCATGGTGAGTTTCCACACCTCTTTTTCTAGAAAAATAGCTCTGATCATCATATTTTCTAAACTGAGGAAATGTGAACAGAGCTTCTCTCTATGAGTGAGTGCACCTAGTGGCTGATGTAGGTGCCTTGAGATGGAGGGAGAACCCCTGTACCATTTAACAGCCTTGTTTCCCCCGCTCCTGCTCATTTAGATGTGGGAGCGAGCCCTTGACAGCCATTTTGTGACTGAGACCCACACCCATTTCAGAGTTACCCAGTAACCTGAAATGTTGGTGGTCCCTGCCTTATATTCTGTTCATCTGAATGAAGACCAGTGGCAGCACCAGAAAAAAATGTGGAGAGGGGTGCATGATGGGGTGGGGGGATGCATTTATGATGAAAAATATTTGTCTTACATGCTAGATCTGTGAAAAAGCAATGGCTGTTTGGATGCTTTCATTCCTAACAGATGCTTTCTAAAGTAAGTTCTGTTGATTTTGATAGTTATTTTTCAAGTGAGCATGCTTAGGTCTGCTGCCTTATTTCAATTTGCAGTAGATGATTTACTTATAACTTATATGTGCTGGTGTAAGTGTTTTTTCCTTTTAGTGAATAAAATGGAAACCTCTTTTCTTTACCCTCCAGAGCAAATTTCTCACCTCTTTTTATTCCATTGCTTTTAGTAGTTGCACAGCAGGGGAGGAAATCAGATGCAGTTTTTCTTGGCTTAGAGGTGAAGTTTTTCCATTATTTCATATGTTGAACTGTCTGCCACATTGCTGTCAAAGTACAAGTTACATTCATACATATCACAGGTTTGCCTGCTCAGCCTCTGATGTAAGAGTTTGTAATGTCAGTATAAAATATAATTACAGATGTCTCTGGTTGCAGAATAGCAAAAATAGTTTAGTGTTGGCATCTCTTTCTCGCAGAAATTCCTCATACCTACATGGCACACAAAAGTTAGACAGGTAAATCCTTTACTATTTCTAGTTTAGGATTCCAAAAGGCTTCATCCATTTGCTGCATTTTCCCATCTCCTGAAGACACTTGCAGGCTAGGTGCATAGTTGAAGTGTAGAATGTTGTGGTTGCCTCCTGTTTGCCTGGAAACGCTCCTGTCCGGAAAAGGGAGGGAACAAGTGAGAGTCAAAGACAGGTTGTTCGGGTGCTACAGACGCTTCCCAACAAAAGGAGGATGTTGCGGAGATAAGCAGGACAAACCCGTCCATGATGGGAATTAAGACACTCTCTTCAGCTGATAGCTTGTGAACCCCCTCCATTTCATGTGTTTTGAACTAGCCACCTTTACTGCAAATAGCACTGCTGACTGCCATTCTCAAACACTGCTGCTCCCTCCCTCCTGCCCACCCATTGCTGTCACAATTCACTCCTTTATGACTGCTCACATACGTGCCAGTTCCTAGGGGCTGAAGTCCCTTTGCCCCCCCTAAAATATTTGAGGTGGCTGCCCCCCCCCCACGTTGATGGGCATTGCCATTCAAATGGTGTGTGTGCGCGCATGCCTTGCAACTGATTATGCGGGTCAGGGCTTACCTGTCCCCCCAATAGTTTATTCAAGCTGGCACCCCAACTGCTCATGTGCTTGCACTAACTGGCGATGTAGGCTCGCAAACTTTGTTCTGAGGTACAGATTCCTCAGAGTAAGGCACTGCGAGTGACATCATCCAGAGAGTTTTTGTGCTGCTGCTAAAGCTTTAATTTCATTTTAATGTCAAGCACACTGGTTGGTTTTTATTGGTAGGTATTTCTATTTAATAAAGGATGATCAGTCTCCAACTCTGGTGGTGTTTCTACTTTATCTCATTGTCCTTAGGGTTCACATATTTGTATATCTACTTGGTTCAAGTGATAAGAGTGTACACAGTTTTGTTTTTAATGTGTTCTTGAAGCCATTTCCCTTTCTGTTGCCTATCTCTAACTCTTACTTTCCCTCTGTTTTTTTGGAATCTGGCCAGTTCCAACTTGCAGCAACTTGTGTCATCTTTCTGTTGCTCATTCTGTGTGTTTGAATTTCTGGAAACTAACTGGGCTTTGATACTGCCAGCTCATTTGGAACATGGTGATTATTCCTGTACTCCTACTCCTTTAATCTTTTAACTTTATTGGCAGTTGATGCAATCCATTGCTTATTGTAGGCATAAACGTGTGTAAAGCAAATGTAGAAATGTGCTTCTAGAAGTTTCCATTAAAATTTTACTCTTTGGTCCTCCAGATGTTATTGATCTTGACCACACATCAGCCCCAGCCCACAAGGTAGGGGATGGTGGGAGTTGTAGTCAAGCAGTGTCTGAAATGGCTGCAGGTTCTCTGATCCTGCTCCAAGTGGAAGCCTATTGACAATTGAGGACTGGAATGTTGTAGTTTTACCCTTCTTGAAACTTGCTAAAGCAATAAAAAACGAAGTTGGCAAATGACAGTTGGTTTCCTCCCCCCCCCCCATTGTCCTCATTTAGGCACAAGGTGAAAGCATTTTTTAACTAGGCCTTTGGGATGTAATCAACCTTCTTGCAGGCACTGATGTTTTATATGTAAGTTATGACTTTTTTATTGTTGTGTCATTTTGTTGACTGCTCTATGCTCTTCTTGGGGAGAAGAGCATCATATAAGTACAAGGAAATAAATACATGCATGTTGATTGACAAGAAAAAACTCCATAATCCATAGTTTGGCAACATCTCTTTTTAGGAGCAACCAAATGTCACACAAGTAAGCTAACCTTTAAGTTATCCAGAACTAATCATCAGGCTGAATGTCACACAAAGTAATAATGATGATTATTATTATTATATTTATTATTTATACCCCACCCATCTGGATGGGTTTCCCCAGTCACTCTGGGCGGCTTACAACATACAGTCATACCTTGGGTTATAGATGATTCAGGTTGCGTTTTTTTGGGTTACGAACCCTCTGAAA
Organism: Podarcis cretensis; assembly: GCF_951804945.1. Lineage (NCBI taxonomy): Eukaryota > Metazoa > Chordata > Lepidosauria > Squamata > Lacertidae > Podarcis > Podarcis cretensis. The sequence goes on along the minus strand of NC_137170.1, from coordinate 50,439,356 downwards.
CCCGGAAGTACCGGAACAGGTTACTTCCGGGTTTCGGCGGTTGCACATGCGCAGAAGCTCCGAATCGCAACCTGCATGTGTACAGACGCGTCGCTGCACGTTGTGAACGTGCATCCCACATGGATCACGTTCGCAAGCCGAGCATCCACTGTACAGTAGAGAGTAAGGGGAACAAGGGCCTGGGGCCTGGGCATCAGAAGTACAAAAATCAGGGTGCATGTTCTAGACATGACGTCTGCATTTAGATTCTGCTCCAAGATGGGTAGGGTTGCCATATTTCAAATCAGAACAAGTTATTGAGCTTTTTAAAAGATTTTAAGATTGACTTGCCTAAGATCTAGTACAAGGCATCACATTTCAGAAATACACACACACACACACACACACACACACACACACACACGATGTCAATTCCATCTTTGAAATCCTGGTAATGTCCGGGAAAATCCAGACATTTGGTAGCCCTAAAGATGGGCAGTCCTAGCCCACAGATCAGTGCCAAATGGAAGAGAAGAGAACAGAAGAGATGAGATGAGATTGGGCAAAATGTTGATATTGTTGAGTACTGGCTCAGAATCCAAAGAATATCAAATCAGGATTGTATCACTTCAAATAATGAATTATTGCCTTCGGTGTATGCAAGTGATGCATATCAGGGAAAGAATTCCAACTTCACATATGCACTAATAGGGTCTCAACTGGCAGTGACTAACTAGGAATGAGACTTTGGGATCATAGAGGATAACTCCATGAAGAGGTTGACTCAGTGTGTGGCAGCTGTGAAAAGCATGAATCCCATGTTATGAAAATTGTCACAATGCCATTATACAAATCTATGGAGCATTATACAAATCTTTGGTACACTTGGAATACTCTGTACAGTTGTGGTCACCTAAGCTCAAAAAGGCTATTGTAGTGTCAGAAAAGGTTCAGACTGAAATGATCAAGGGGTTGGAGCAGGGTGGATTTGATTTAAATCAAATCAATTTAAATCACGATTTAAATCACTAGTCGTAAGGCTTGATTTGAATCATTTTTTTTACAGAAAGACTCATTCTTGCTGGTATAATCTTTATATTTGCAACCATATGAAGGTTTCATTTTTGGAATAATAAATTTTCAGACTAGTTTTTACAGTTATATCAAAAATTACTGATTTGGTTATACTACTAAAAATACATAGATAATTATGAAATTATGGTGAGGTTTAATAAGTTAACTGTTTATATTTGGACAACTTTTCTGCTGTACTCTATTGGAAGGAGAAAAATCATCATTTCCTTAATAACCATTTAAACAATTTATTTAACTAAAATAATAACATTATAGCATATGTATCCATGTTTGTTAACTGATGTGGTTAAAAAATTATATATTTTTTTAACTTAGACTGAGTTTTAAAGGTAAAGGGACCCCTGACCGTTAGGTGCAGTCACGGACAACTCTGGGGTTGTGGCGCTCACCTCGCTTTACTGGCCGAGGGAGCTGGTGTACAGCTTTCGGGTCATGTGGCCAGCATGACTAAGCTGCTTCTGGCGAAACTAGAGCAGTACACAGAAACGCTGTTTACCTTCCCACTGGAGCGGTACCTATTTATCTGCTTGAACTTTGACGTGCTTTCAGACTGCTAGGTGGGCAGGAGCTGGGACCGAACAACGGGAGCTCACCCTGTCATGGGGATTCGAACCACCGACCTTCTGATCGGCAAGCCCTAGGCTCTGTGGTTTAGACCACAGCGCCACCCGCGACTGAGTTTTAGCACACATGAAAAACTTAAAACAAATCCTTATTTCCTGATGAATAGCCTTTGGACTATAATGTAACTTAAATAGAAGACTATATTTAGAAAGATTTTTCCTCCAAAAGCATTTTATTTTAAAAATCTGATTTTAAAAAAAAATCCGATTAAAAAAAATATAAATCTGATTTTTATTTTTTAAAAAACAACACATTGATTTTTATCCCCCCTGGGTTGGAGCAACTCATCTGTGAGTAAATGTTACAATTTTAGGCTCTTTTTAGTTTAGAAAAACAGCATGGGTTGGACCCTGGGCTTTTTTTCAGCCAGAACTCACCAGAACTCAGTTTTGTCACCTTTCAGGAAGGCCCCATTGCCATTATGAGAGAACAAAGGAAGCTTTCATGGTGAGTAGTGGCACCTCTTTTTCTAGAAAAATAGTACTGGTTGGATCCAATAGAATATATGAGGCTATGCATGGTGTAGAGAAAGTAGACAGAGCACTTTTTCCTCCCTTTATCAAAGTAATAGAACCCAGAATTGTCCAATGAAGCTGAATGTTAGAAGATTCAGGACAGATAAAAGAAGGTACTACTTCACACAGCACAAAGTAAAATTAGTGTTCTGCCTAATTTTACAGTGTTCATGGAGATATGTTCTATCAGAACAGGATTTTCTAAACACCTCAAGTTTATTCTTAGAAAGATCAAAGTGTCTTGCTCTTCAAAATTAGCTGCTGTTAATTTTCTTAGTCCATAGCATCCCTTTCCAAAAAGTATATAAAATGTACTTTTGAGATAGAGCTGTATTTTCCACACATAATTTATCATACATTTAAGGAGGCTATTGAGTTAACATTTTTACAGACAAAATCAGTAGCTGCAACTGGAAGAGGGCTACAGATATATTAAAAATGAAATATCCATGCGGCATGAGTTGTGTAGAGGATTTAGAAAGTTAGTTATGAGTAGGTTCTTTGTAATGTGCTGTTTGATATAAATGTTTAACCCTTGAATTGAAAGGTTAATAGGACCTGTTATAGAACTATTACAGAAGGCAGTGTAGCTACAGTATTTGTAGAACTACTATCGAAGAACCTGTAACTGCCCTTGTGTGACACTTACCTATCATATAATCATTAAGGAGATTTGCTTTAGAAGAAATTATGGTAAAGACTGAGGGGTATTTTAGAATGGTTACTCAACTGTAGAACAGAACTACAGTATTTTCTCTTTAAACTACATTCTGATTTGGGTACTTTGGATGGGATTTATGGATTTATGAATGCGGTCATTGGTTTGTTTTTGTTTTGATTATGTATTTTGTGTTTTTATATTGTGATGTTATCTTGTGAACTGCCCTGAGACCTGTGGGTATAGGGCAGTATGTAAATTTAATAAATAATAATTATATTTAAAGTGTCGCTCTCCTTAGGGTGCTCACAATCCACCTTCCACTGCCCAGTGCACATCTGTTACACCTCAACAGATCACTATTCCTCCAACAACTTCCATTCCATCTGGTTTTGCTGGCCACATGCTAGCCACATGACCTGGAAAAACTGTCTGCAGACAAACGTTGGCTCCCTCGGCCAGTAAAGCGAGATGAGCGCCGCAACCCCAGAGTTGTTCGTGACTGGATTTCACTGTCAGGGGTCCTTTACCTTTACCTTTACCTTTATTATTTTGCGTAGAGATTAGCTTGTCTTATGTAGAATGCAGAAGGGCTTTGCTTGCGGATCATGCCATATATCACATTTATGCTTTTGATTATGACTTCAGTATTGCTTCTGAGAGTGTGGATGGCATCATGTTCTGTACAGCTGAGATAGTGAGGTAAATTAGCCTGCTTGTTGATTACATCTGCTTGGGCATGATGGTGGTAGCACTCAGTGTAAGAATCTAATCTAATTAATAAGCATCTAGAGATGTCCATGCAGAATTCTTCCTGTGTTGTTGAGAATATGTTTGTTGTTTGTCAGTGCACTTTCCGTTGGTGTCATGGGGAAAAGGTAGTTGATGCTGGTTCAACTCAAGAAATATTTCATGATAGAAATATTACTTGAGTTGTAGGTGACAGGAAAATGCTTCTGTATAGTACAGAATGGTATCATCTGTATAGATTTAGTAGGGCAGAAGGTCAGGCCTTGTGAAAGAAAGGACTGTTCTGCCTGGCTCAGTGTGCATCTTGATTTACAGTATTGCTAGGTGAGTTCAGGGTGTCCTAAATGGGTCAATAGAGACATGTGTTAGTTTTATTTTTCCTTAGATAAATGAATTATTAAAAAAAAATCACTTCCCTTGTTTTGAAGAATTTCTGCCCGGTGCATGGGTGTGTCCAGTTCAGTTCTGTATGCTGTATTCTAAACCTGAGGTGTCATTCTTGATCTTTTTCTATTTGCCATACGAGATGCTGATAGTAATATACCGTATTTTTTGCTCTATAAGACTCACTTTTTTCCTCCTAAAAAGTAAGGGGAAATATGTGTGCGTCTTATGGAGCGAATGCAGGCTGCGCAGCTATCCCAGAAGCCAGAACAGCAAGAAGGATTGCTGCTTTCACTGTGCAGCGATCCCTCTTGCTGTTATGGCTTCTGAGATTCAGAATATTTCTTTTCTTGTTTTCCTCCTCCAAAAACTAGGTGCGTCTTGTGGTCTGGTACATCTTATAGAGCAAAAAATACGGTAGGCGTCAAATCATTGATCCAACTTTTAGTATTGTCTATGCTGACTGGCAGCAGCTGTCCAGAATTTCAGATAGCAATCTCTCCCAGCCCTATCCAGAGATGTCAGGGATTAAAGTTGCAAAGCAGATTCTCCGCCACTGAGCCGTGGCCCTTTCCCAGCCAGATGTTCAGTTTTCTGGAGAGAGTGTAGCACAAGTTTTTACCATAGTCTATACAGTAGACTAACAGAAATGTTACAGTGTGGTGGGCTCCTTTCATTTTGTCAGCCTGCCAGCCAGCCATGCCCTTCTCCAGGATACTCCGTTTCATTCCTCCTCCCACTTTGTTTTCTGTGCTTCCTACTCTCACCCCAAGCAGTTAGTTCGTTCATATCTTGGCTTATTAAATGTTCCTTTGAAGACCTAACAAAAGATCTCAATTGGAAGGGTACAAATTGTTTTGGCTATTTAATGTACTACTTATGCTTGGATGTTAAGAGGATGATCACATGCATGATTTTAGTGAGAAGATTGAATAGTTTCATGACAGAAACAAAGTGAGTAATTTTCTGTCAAATTCAGATTAAGTACCTTCTCTAAGGCAGGGGAACTTTTGCATGAACAATGCTAATTGGTATATGGGAGAGTTGCTCTGAGCAAGTCTTCACTTATTGCTGTATAGTATCACTCATCTTTCACTGGCTGCTTATTGAAATGAAGAAATAATAAATTACAGCTAAACCAGAAATCAATGCTGTAATCTGATGATTTCTCTTCATCTGCGCGGGAGGCCTTTAGGACTATGATCTATCAGAACTATATGGCATAGTAATTATTAAGATATCAGCATTAAATAAGATATTTTAGAAGAGGATGAGTTAACATCTGTCAGTGATGGTTTCAAGAAATAATTTTCTGAAGGCGGACTGGTTTCAATGAACCCAAAGGTCTATTTTGCTCCATTATTCTATAGTGCTTGTGTATACTGGTACACATTTGAGCAGTCTTGAGTTGCACACCCACTTTTACTGTAATTCACTCTGTCAAAAGAAGAATGTAAGAAATGTTGTTTCCTTATGAATTAATTATGGAATACAACTGCTCCTGCAAGAATTTTGTGCTGAGTAGCTGACTGAAATTTAAAATTCACACAAAATGTTCATTGGCCAAGAAAAAGGGTTGTTGCCAGGGCCTTTTCTCACCCAAGGGGCATGATTTTGTCCCTTGCCTCTCTGAAATGTAGCTCAAAATCTGGAAAATATATCATTTTCTCTCCAGCTCTAAACTTGGAACTGGGGAGGGCTGCAGAATATAACCACGCCCCCCCCAGCTCAGAAGTGGAAGGGGGGCTACCCTGTCTCTGTGCCTGGAAGGTGCTCCCAAGTTCCCATCAATGCAGTGTGCTCCAAGCTTGGGGTAATTGTCAGATGCAGAGATAAACCTTACACCTCTACCTTTGGAGGTGAGTGCTTGTTGGGCTCTGCACTTGCACCTACCAAGCACAGAGCTGACACAAATCCCAGACTTCAGTCCAACCTTGGAGCTGGGAAAGGGATAGGATTTTGTCCCTTCTCTTTACCTCTAGGTTTGGCAGAAACCTCAAGTTCATCTTCCTCAGCAGAGCCTGGCTCATTTCTCATGAGAGGGATGTGTGAGATTATGAAACCCTGCTCAACAATCTCTTCCACAGGAACATAAGAAGGTGCCTCATTGTAAGTCAGTCTATTGATCCATCTAGCACAGTATTGTACCCACTGTCTGGCAGTGACTCTCCAGGTTTCACACAGGTCACCCTAGCCATGTTATGAATGCAAACCAGGATCAGAGGTGGAAGATATAGAAATTAAGGCATTGGTTCCAGTTTTCAAAATATGTAATAACTTCATTTATTGAGGAGTTCCAAGTCATACACCACGTGCTGTGCAGGGATATACCGGTAGTTACAAGCAATTGTTTCTCTGCCTAACTAAATGGCCATTCTAGTAACACAGAGAATGGAGCAGGATGATATAAAGGCTCCATATTGCTCCTTTGTGTGCTGTAGAGATCTTTCTTCAAAGATGACTGTAACTCTTAAGTTCTTATACTTCCTACTCAGTCTTCGAGACCAATGTGTCAGTTGTACATGCTCCTTTTTATTGCAAGAGCTACATGGCAAATACACTTTCCCAGGATTGTCCAGGATTGTCTTTGTATCGCCTTTCAGATCCCCAGCAGAATACCTCAAGGTGTTGGAAATGTAAGTCCCTTTGCATCAACTTTCAGACTCCCATCAAGGTGCTTCTAGGCAAATGGATGCAACTGTCCTGAAATGTGACATTCTTCTAAGGAACTGTTGGTTAGAGAGGCTGGCTAAAGTTGATTCCCAAATGTTTGTATGGATAGGTGTGGAGAGGAGAGCAGGTAACAAAATCCGCAAGGGCCCAGTCCCACTGGGGATGGGTAGATCATGACAAAGAATGCAGAAAATTACTTGGGTCTAAGAATCTTGATGGTTTTCCAGAGAGTTGCAGTGGTTTAATGACCTAGCTCCCAACAGTCTTTTGGCTCAAACCCACTTGTGATGTATGACCCTGTGAAAGTTGCTGCTGCCCCTGCTGCTGGTACTGCTTGCTAGTTTACTTTGATTTAAATATTTCTATACTGCTGTTTGATAAACGTCAAAAGCAATTTATAAAATGACCTGTAAGATATTTTTAAATATTATAAATTAAATGCCCATAAGACACAAGCAAAAAAACAAAAACAAAAAACAAGCAAAAAAGAACTAAACTCAAAAGAGTCAAATGAAGTAGAAAAATATTTTATCCTGTTTTTGGAAGGCTGCCAGAGAGAAGACTGATTGAATGTTTCATTTCACTGCATCATATCTGCTCCTGAAAAGGCTAATCTAGACCTCCCCATACAATGGAACCTGAAGCATGGCCTCCATGGGAATATTTATATTACAGAGGACGTTGCCTAAGATAGTCAAGACCCAAACCATTTAGGCTTTATTTTCCCTCATCAGGGCTGAAATTAGGCTTTCTGTCACCAGAGTCAAAGACCCAGTTTGGCACCCTACCCCCCCCCCCCCCGGATGAGTGTTTGCATACATACATACACATAAATACATACATACATATATACAAAACTAACAAACACGAACATTAACACATAAAAAGTAGGCAGTATATCATTTGAATACAAAAGAATCCTAGGAAGTATTATGACTGTATGACCAAAGGGAAAATGAGCATCCCTTCCAGTAAAAGCTAATCGTTTGTCAAAGTGGAACTTCCATGTGCAGCAGTTGTCTATCTGCGGTCAAGTTTTGAATTGGATTTAATTGGTCACGGGCTCATTGAAAGACTACATTTCCATAAGATCAGCTGAGACCCTCTGGTTTCCTTTTAGAATGGACCCCCCCCCCTTTGAGGCTTTTTGCCACCCATCCCTCTTCTTGGTTCTGAGCAAACCCTTTCAAGGAGTTTTGATGTGTAAATTTACTCCTGAATAAGCTTCAACAAGATTCCTTTCAATTTTATTTTTGTTTGATTACTCATTTTAGGAAATGATAATTTTGTAGTCATTTTAGGTTCCATGTAAGGTGAAGAAATGCTTTTTGTGAGTCTAAAGTAGAAAGTGCCCTTCCTTTACAATCCTAATGCAGCTGGGCTGACCAGAGCTTGCCAGGGAACTAAAATGCTCACACACCCCTTACATTGGGGTTATCTGGAGTTTTGGATTACATTGTCAGCAATATACTGATGAGACACAGCTCTACTTCTTTACATCTGCAGGTATGGCAGTGGATGTGCTGACCATTGTTTTGCCTCAGTAATGAACTGGATTAGAGCCAACATAACGAAGCTTAATCCAGATAAGACTGAGATACTGTTCGTGGCTGTTTCCCTATACTGGATGGATGGGAGTTGATGAGGTTTCACTTTCTTTAAAAGAGCAGGTATACAATTTGGGGGTACTTCTGGATCCATTGCTGTTGGCCTCAGTGGTGTGGAGTGCCTTCCATCAGCTTCAGTTGGTAGCCCAGCTGTGCCCCTATCTGGACAGGGGTAGCTTAACTTCTGTTGTCTGTGCTATGGTAACCTCTAGTTTAGATTACTTCAACACATTGTATGTGGGGTTAACTCTGAATACAGGTGCAGCTGGTGCAGAATTTGCTGGCCAGGTTGCTCACTGGGGCAAGACAGTTTGAGCATACCGATCCTCACCCAACTACACTGGCTACCAATTAATTTCCAGGCCCAATTCAAAGTGCTGATTTTGACCCAGAAAACCTTAAGTGGCTCAGGACCGCAATACCCCAAAGACTGCCCCTCCCCATATGAATCTACTTGAACCCTGAAATCATCATCTGAGGCCCTACTTCATGTGTCTCCTTCATAAGAGGACTGGGGGCTGGCAACATGAGAATGGGCCTTTTCTGCAGTGGCTCCCTGCTTGTGGAATACTCTCCCCAGGGAGGCTCACCTGGCACTTTTATTATACATCTTAGTGCCAGGCAAAAATGTTCTTCAACCAGGCTTCAACCATTCTATGTCCTTTTAAATGTGTTTGGGTGGAGGATTATCGGTTTGTTTTGTTATTGTTTTTATTATGACATTTGTGTTTTCATTTTATATTTTTATGCTATGAACTGCCCTGAGATCTTCAGATGAAGGGCGGTATACTACTACTACTACTAAAAACAACAACCCCCCATGGTATTCATGTGGAAGTACCTTAGGCATGCTCACTTAGCTCTTCAGATCCCATCATATGTCTTCAATTGATGCTTTGATATTCTGCCATGCTTAAGCAGATCTCTGAATCCTCTTGATATTGGTATTGACGCTTCTATCTCTCAAATAGTAAGTGTCTAAGTTTTACTACTACATTCCTAAAGTATCTGGAGTAAAAATCTGGTTCCACTGGCACCATTTTCTTTTACTCTTGGAATTCCAGTAGTACTTGTGTAATGCAAAACTATACCCACTCATCTTAAATAAAGGGATAGATGAGAAAATAACATGTTTATAGACAAAATATTATAATCTTGTAAGCAGGAGGCTTCTTGTATATAGCCAGTCTTTCAAATTTTCTATTTCAAAAAATAATAATAAGCGGCTTACACAATTGCTGCAGTTTCAAGAGAACAGCTATATTGTGGATCAATCTGAGAGTGCAAAAGCTCAAAATAGCAACTGTCTATCTACAAATCACTATGCACTGTGTGACTAGAGTAGTAAGGGTTTTTCACAATTAGTAAGAATATAGGAAGAGTATTCTTCATTGCTGGCTTCTCTGGCTGTTTTTTAAATACCAGATTGCTGCACCTGGCTTTTTTTAATGGGGCTCTTTCTAAGCAGAGTGTCCTTGCAGAAAAGCTAGAGAACCATAAACAGCTGGGATGGCAGTTTTAGTGACCTAGTATAAATCTATGCTGAATCTCAAATATTCTGTTTACTGCATTTCTCTGAAACATATGAGGATTTCATTCAAATGTGTCCATTCTCTAAGAGATGTGCCCAAGTTCTCTTGCTTAAGAGCAGATGCAGATTTTGAGAGAACCATATGTGACTGTACATCACTACACCCCCTCCTCCAACATACTGGCTAATATAAAAGGATGAGCACAAGAACATTACTCTTGAGACCAAAGATCAATTGAGTCCAGCAATCTGCTGGGAAGCTTACAGACAAGAATGAAATAAAGGTAAAGGTAAAGGTACCCCTGCCCGTACGGGCCAGTCTTGACAGACTCTGGGGTTGTGCGCCCATCTCACTTAAGAGGCCAGGGGCCAGCGCTGTCCGGAGACACTTCCGGGTCACGTGGCCAGCGTGACAAAGCCGCATCTGGCGAGCCAGAGAAACGCCGTTTACCTTCCCGCTGGTAAGCGGTCCCTATTTATCTACTTGCACCCGGAGGTGCTTTCGAACTGCTAGGTTGGCAGGCGCTGGGACCGAGCAGCGGGAGCGCACCCCGCCGCAGGGATTTGAACCGCCGACCTTTCGATCGGCAAGCCCTAGGCGCTGAGGCTTTAACCCACAGCGCCACCTGCGTCCCTTACCTATTGCTGGCCCCTAGCAGTTGATTTTCATTGGTATGTTGCTATTTAAATATTGTTTTAATTCTATTATAGTTTAATCATTTTTAACAATTATCTTTAATAAGTTTTTAGTTTTTGCAATTTAGCTGTATTTTACAGTCGTACCTTGGATCTCAAATGCCTTGGCTCCCAAACAAATTGGCTCCCAAACGATCGAAACCCGGAAGTGTGTGTTCCGGTTTTCAAGTGATTTTTGGAAGCCGAACATCCGGCGCGGCTTCCGATTGGCTGCAGGACACTCCTCTTCTCTTTGCAAGTGTTACCCAGATTGATTTGGGTTTTTCTTTTTCTTTTTAGTTTTGTGTTAACTTGAGAGCAACAATCTCTTGTCCAGGTGCAAGGCGTATTTAGTAATAATGGTTCTGTATGTAGAATTACTTTTTTCCCTAAGGGTTTTATCCATCCTCCGATGGAAGGCTCTTTGTTCCAGAGGAAGCTGCCATGAGTAGAAAGGAGGAGGGAATGAAATCTTTTCTGATTCCTCCTTCCCTCTGCAGCCCCCTGCACCCCATCAAATTTGCTCTGGAGGCTTGTGGAAGCCTTTGGAGTGGTGTTGGAGGTTGCAGGAGAAAAGGAAATTGCCCTCCCCTTTCCACTGGATCAAAGAGCTTCCTGTCATTTAAAGGACACACTTGGAGATACAAATTGACTAGAGGAAATAATATCAGGGACAGAATTTGCAAAGCTTTTGTAAAATTCACTAGAACGCTAATGTATGCAAAAACATGCAAGTTGGCTATGATTAAATTTCCAATCACAGTATAGTTGGCAAGACCATGCCTGTGAGGAAACATTTTAAAAGATGTGAACTCGCACATGAAGATGATTCAGAATCTCTGAATTATATGGTCTGAGTAGTTTACAATTCTTGAGCTAAAATGCTTTCATTTTCTCTTGTGGAAGAAACATCACTATATTTCCTTCAGAAACAAAGATATTTTTAGTAATGAGTTATTTTATCTTTAGATAGTTCACAGAATCTAATTTAGAGATATTATGGCATCTAGAGTTTGATTTTGCAAGTGGCTATTAATAAAGACTTACAATTTTCAGCACCTCTTACGATCAAAGAACCAAACACTAATTATATGTCTTTGATACAAGCTCCTTTGTTACGGTTGCAGCGTAGAGCAACACTAGTTAAGGTGGTGTCAAATTTTCCAAGAAGCTAGGGGGGAAATGCTTTGTCTCTAGAGAATTTCAGAAGGTAAATGACAACTGAAAGACAAACCTGAATAACTATATTTTTTCAAAAGATTTTAAACCTTTTTTTTTTAACAGTCACTTTACGGTCCTTCAGAGTTCAGACGTTGTAGTGTGAACACTCCGCATATTTGTTTTAATATGTTGCTCATAGTTTGATAAACCTCCTCAGTATTTTCTACTGACTTGTCAGACATTGTTACTTATTACATAATGTTTCCTAAGCTAAAATTTAACACATTTATCACATGTTCATTTTTCTATCTATGCAGGTTTACTTTGCTTCCTTCTTATATTCAATAAACTAAGATCTGTGTGCTATTACAAGACTAAGCCTAGCATGGTAATAGCAAATCTTAGCTATTCAGCTACACCTGCTCTGCTTCAGTGTTCTAAAAAACAGTCTAGCTCGTTCTTCATTCGGTAACTTCAAATTATGCAAAATATGACAGATTATGTAACTACAAATCTTTCACACATGTCTAAATAATTATGGATATGTTTTGTTAAATACATCTTGTTGTGTGGAGGGAGGGCTTATGCTTTTAATTAAACAATTAAGACTGTTAACATTTAAATCTAAATGATAGCTGTTAACTTGCCTTGATTAAAAAATATAAGCAAATTGGACAAAACTGAAACTTAGTTTGAAGTGGCTCCAATAGGAAATGTCACCACTTAGTAAGAGAACTCAGTTGATTAAAACTGGAGATGAGTGGATGGTTTGTGTGTCACTATTATTCCAGGAGTTGTTCTGCCTTATGCTTTTCTCTGTCTGAACTCTAGTTTAATTTGTTTTGAACACTTCTTTTTGGAATTAGTGCGTGTGCAGCAATTTTCAGGTGTTTCTATCTTTACACTTACTGATGTGCGTAAGTGTATATACATATTGATTAAGGCATTGGCCAGGAAGGTATCCTGATGAAGTTATGCACGTGCACATCAGTAACCAGTAAGAGTTATGAACTTTAAAATGTTTCAAATTACACATGCCATGTATAGCAGCATGAACAAAGTCTGGTTAATGATGGGTTGTTAATTCATTGGCGCTGTTCTGCAAGTGAGATAAGGTAACTTGGAGCCCCAAAATCAGAAGGGAAATTCAGATGGCAAATTGCCCAAGCAATCCTAACTTTAAAATAAGACATCAGTTGCAGGTTTCTTTAAGTCTAATAGATATTATAGTTTTTCCAATGACTCAACAGGGATTCAAAGAAAAATATAGGTATTTAATAGGGTAAAAGCACAACCTAACATTTGCCCATATAGCCTGTGGTTCTGAATGCTCAAGAATAAAATCTATTTCTTTCTGATTACGGTAGTACAGGCCTGCAGCTTACAAAATAAGAAAAAAACTTTAAAGTAGGACTGTGTTGAACATTAGCACTTTGGATTTCATTTTTCTGTAGAATAAATACATGTTTTTCACCATCCCCATCAAAATGATTTTGAAGTGCCCACACGAATTCTAAAGGGGCATGATAGGACAACCATGGCCTGGAATAAAGATACATTGTCACAAAATCCCTAAAAGGACAGACTTTGTAGTTACACAAACATAATTTCATACTGAGCAACAGTTTTTGAGTTTCCATTAGATGACAGCAATTTCTTAAATCTTGCTTTTTCCACCTTGATGGGGTAGGTGTGGGGATGCCATTTGCATCTTCTACCTAAAATGTATTGAGTCATCTCTGCAGATGATACTATATAAACTTGTGGCAGAGAACAACACTTCTATAATCCAGATGTTTTGCCATTGGTAGTTTTGAAGCAATTAATCTTTTTTCTTTCTATATGTCTTGAGACTATTTTTGTACTCCTGGATTTTGTTAGACATCCAAGGCATACTGATAAATTATTTAACTTCAGGCTTCTCTCTTCTTGGAAAGAACCAGTTGACTGATTTGTGCAGACATTGGCTAGAATCTAGTGGGAGGGGCCCCTTTGTAAAAGTCACTTCCATTTTCTTTGAGTTGGTAAGCTTGGCGTGTGCATTTGGAATCATCAGCATACATGCTTGGAATAGAACATTAACACAAGGAACTTTGAATTGAGTCCAATATGTCCACATTGTTAAAAATGTAAACAAGAGTAATGTGATGCAAGTTGCGGGGGGTGTCTTAAATTTCACATATACACTTATGGGGTCATACAGTGAAGATGCTGACCTAGTGCGTGGCTTCACTGTTAGGAAAGGAATTGAAAATAAAACTTCCAATATCATAATGCTGTTATACAAAACTATGGTGCAGCTGTGTTTGGAATACTATGTATAATTCAGTTTGGCTCGCTTTCAAAAGGATATTGTAGAGCAGGAAAAGGTTCAGAAAAGGGCAAACAACGTGATTAGTGGGATGGAGAAACTCCTCTATGTGGAAAGGCTGCAGCATTTCAGGCTTTTGAATTTAGAGAGAAGTCAACTTAGAACTGACATGGTAGAAGTGTATGGTATGTAGAAAGTTGATAGAGAATTCCCCTTCTCATAACTCTAGAACTTGGGGACATCCAGTGAAGCTGAATGTAAAGATTCAGGATGGAGAAAAGAAAGTACTTCTCTGTACCCTGAACTTCATGGTTTGCGAGAGCGACCAACTAGTTGCAAATATATATGTTGGGGGAGGGACTTGTAGAGGGTAGTGGGACTACAGCAAAGATTATTGGAAGATATTAGCTACCCATTCTAGTCTAGGTTCAGGACTGGTTTGGGGATAGAATCAGTCTTGGTTGCCCTGGTGTGTGACTTTTGTTGTGAGAGAAAGAGACAGAGGCTTTTTATATAAACAGCTGTGGTATCCTTTTAGACTGACTCTGTGGGGTGGGCATTGTTTTACAGTGGTTCTGTTCCCATCCCCAGGATCTGTTCCAGAGAGCATCATTGGGCGAGTGTTCTTTGGCCCACTGTGTTTTACACTGTTGTGAGGTTCTGCAGGGCACTAATTTATTCCTAATGCTTTTTGACATCTATATGAAACTGCTGGGAGTGGTTATTAGGGGATTTGGAGTGTGGTCTCATCACACTGTTGATGACAATATAACTTATTTCTCCATAAGGTATGACAGTGCAGGAACTGGTATGATGCTTGGGCACAGTGGTGGGCTGGATGATGGCCAATAATCTGAGTTTGAATCTTGATAAGGTAGAAGCTGTGTGGGTAAGTAGTTACTGGGTCCAGGAAATAGGCCAGTCACCTGTTTTGGATGTGAGTGCACTTTATCTGAGCAGATACATAACTTGGGGTTGGGGGTACTCCTGGCTCTATCTCTCACTGGAGACCTAAATGGCTTTGGTAGCCAAAAGTAATTCCTGCCAGCTACTGCTAGTGTAGCAGCTTTGGCTGTTCCTAGATTTGTATACGTTAGCCTACAGTACTGCAGGTTTTGGTAACCGCCAGACTGGATTATTGCAGTGCACTCTGTGTTGGGAATCCTGGAAGCTACAGTAGCTAATGTGGAATGTTGTGGCAAGGCTGTTGAAGGTGGTGTGTTACACTTGTGCTGGCAAAGCTGGATTTGGCTGCCATTATTCTACTGGGCCAAGTTCAAAGTCTTTCTGCTGTGCAATGAAAGAGTGTGTTTGACTTCTTATTTTCTTCTGCAGCTTCAGCTGTCTATGCTGAATTGAATGATATAGTTTTTTGGGGGTTGCAGAAGACAGCACCTAAAAGAAGGAAGTGGAAAACTGCTGTTCAATTAGTGGAACTCTGCTCATAGTTCCTAAGATCTGGGGCATTACCTTTCTATGTTAAAGCTGCCTTTACTCTGTTTTTGTTTTCAGTCTAGTGTGCAAATAATGGCTATTATTATTATTATTATTATTATTACTATTCATTTGAATGTACTCAGTTTTGAGTCGTGCCTCCAACTCCAGCATGACTTATTGTGTATAAGAAAGCATAGTTGCATTCCAGCATAGCTGAGTTATGAATAAAATTAAGATTGAGGAACACCAAATAGGTTCAGTGGCCCTTGGCCACAGAAAATGTTGCAAGGCTTAAGAAATACATCATTAGAAACAGTTGTAATACACTGGGTCAATGATTACAAAAGATAAATGTCTCATTTCATTATGGTTAGAGAGTATGACACAGCCTGTGAAAAACAGAATCTCAATCTGCAGTTTCTTGTTTTCCCGACTGTGCTTAAAAACACTTTGGCTCTGATCCAGTTAGCCCTCTTATTCATATTTTTTTGTCCTGGTTTTGTGCACGTACAGCAGGACTAAAGTATTCCTGAGCAGCATTTCCCTCTGTTGAGTGCTTCTTCTGGTACCTTCCCACCCCAAAGGAGCTTCCTGTGCAGTATATTTTTTTTATGGGGGCGTGCTACTTTTTTTTGGGGGGGAAGAAAATAAAAGTAGTATTGCATACTGTTTGCTCTAATACTTCGCTTCAGGTTGGAGGAAGGGCAGGACATAAAAATCTTGAATGAATGAATATTTGTGTGTGTGGCTAACAAAGTGCTGGGGAATGGTGACCAGGTGAGAATATGGAAACTATTATCAAGCACATACACCTGGCAGCTTATTTTGCTGCCTCTGTTGCATCCTTAAGTAGCTGGCCAGCACTAGTAAGTTTTGGGTAAGGGGCTTGAGGGGGTGGTGGCAGTCAAGCTGCAGACTCTCCTGGAGAAAACTGATTTCTGTACAGATTCAGACCTGACTTTGAGACAGAATTGGTTTGATATTTGATTTGATTTGATATTTGTGTTCTACTTTTGAAACAAACAAATTATTCAAACAATTAATACAATTCAATGCAAGCTTATAGTGATTTAAAATATCAGAAATGGTTACTGAGCACCAGCCTTGCTTCGGTTGGCATACACTCTCTGGGAAGCTGCTTTTACACCCAGTGCAGAAGCACATTTCCAGGAACAAGATTTTTCATAGTTTTCAGTATCCATGTTTTTTTACCCTCAAAGAAAGAAATCAATCACTTCTATGCTCTTTTCAGTGTGGTGGGGCAACAGATTCCATAGAAGAGCCAAATAGTCTATGAAATGGCATCCACTCCCTTTGTCATTCTCTCTGCTGCCTTCCACATGTTGGGAGCTGAGATTCTATAGTGGGATGCTTGCTCATGTACAACTCAGAATGTTGATCTTCTAGGGTTTTAAATTGTGTAGGGAGCCTATGAGTAGAAATGCTCCACTCTGCAGAAGCTCAGCTATATATAACAAGTGGAGTGAGTAGCAGGAGTGGCGATGTGACAGAACGATACTAGAAACTATCATTTTTTAATAGAATGTAAAATATTGGAACAATGGTGAAATAATCCATAAGCTTTGTTCTCTGCATTTTTAATTTTAATATTTTTTCACACAAAAATTGCTTCCTACTGTGCCCAAAACTACTTTCTTCAGGAAACTGCCAGTGCTGATACACTTGCAAACTATTTGCTAATGATATTAACACCATGAACCACCAACAAAAAGTAAACACACATTAAATACTACTGGTAAATGTAATTTGAGATATGTACAGAAAAGTTATATGACATATCTCTGGGCGAACAAGATGCTGTAAAATGGTGAACTGAAAAAGTGAAAAGGTGCAATACATATTTTATGGGTGTACGCAAATATTACGTTGCATATTTTAAAATAATTTATAGAAGAAAATTTCTCTGATCTTTAAATGAAAATCATTTTTCATGCATACCAAGTATGTATGTTAATAATTGCAATGAGTCATTAATATAGTTTATCTTTCTATATTGTATATGTGTGTGTGAAACTGTGCTCAGTTTTCTGCCTTTATCTATTACATGCATTCATAATAGTAGAGCCTCTTTGGGTGATAGTATGATCTAGTATTCAGTGGAACAAGAACATTACAGTGAAGTTCTCCTCTGAGCTGTTCTCAAGGGCATTAGGAAATGCTTGCTTTGCTTGATGTTTACACACTATAAGCTCACATTTACTTTAGGTGTTGAGTGTTAAAATAACATTCCATACACGATGAGACTTACAGGTCTAGCAAGTTAAATCGAAAATGCTGGAAACATATTCCAAACTTGCAAATTGTTAAGGGAAAGCCTTGCTACAATTGCTATTCTGTTCAGTCTCTTCCTTTAACTGCAGAACTGTCCTACCTGCTCCTCCTAGCTTTAAGGACCAGGGGGCAGCTGAGGCAACACAAAAGAACTTTGATAATCTCAAAGGAACTTCACAGTCACCATTTGTTCTCAAATGCCAACATTGTCCTTGGTGAAGTGAGCTCAACCCTCCACCATGCAGACAACATCTTGTGTGAGTTTGGCTCTTCTTATAAGCTTCTGATGGCTCAGAGGCTTGGTTCATACAGAGGCATGGTCTTGCTTGTTCATTTTGTGAGGAAAATTTGATACTTCAAGAACCCTGGGGGTAGATTTCAACATGACTGCCACAGTTTAGCAGGATTTGAAAGTGCCAGAGCTTCAGATTTCAACTAGAATGTTGTTTTCTCCAAATGTCAACAGTAAGTCTATGAATAATGGAATCTGGGTATAGTACTTCAGCTGAGGCCTAGATAATGCTGAATAGAGAGGCTGTGTTGCATCCCCTTTTATTCATACTAATCCTCAGTAATTCACTATAACAGTTATGTTTCCTTCAATTAAAATAGCCCATAAAGTAACCTCAGCTGGAGACTGTACCTTGCTTCCTTAACACATAGACCAGGCATGGGCAAACTCGGCCCTCCAGATGTTTTGGGACTACAGTTCCCACCATCCCTGACCACTGGTCCTGTTAGCTAGGGATGATGGGAGTTGTAGTCCCAAAACATCTGGTGGGCCGAGTTTGCCCATGCCTGACATAGACTATAGCTCTTCCCCCCAAACTTCCTGAATTTTGCATATACATTTTTTTTCTTTGTAATGAGTAATATGTTTATGCTTGGCTTTGAAACATTGAGATGTAAGAAACACAAAATGAAATTCAGCAATTATCTAGGTCATTTTGAATTTTAATCTTATACTCTGTGGGATTGGTAGTTTTGTCCCAGTTTTCTGTCATCAGCAAATTCTTTGTGGCCTGGGGTAAGAACAGGTGAAATTAAATGTTCTGGCAGCTGCTGGGGTTGGTAAAGACATAGCTACCTACGGAGACAGAATATTGGCTAAAAAGTAGGCAAAGCTAAGTCACCAGCAAACTAAAAAGCTCAACTTGATAGAGTCTATAACAGGGTTGGGGAACCTTTGGGCTTCCAGATGTTGGTCTCTCATCAGCTCCAGCCAACATCATCAATGGCCAGGGCTGATGGGAGCTATAAGTTAGGAAATCTGGAGGGCCACAGGTTCTACACAAATGTGTGAAGGCCACTCCCAGCAATATTCTGGGATTTTTTTTACTGCCATAGTTCTTTCCACCTCAAGTAACTTTTACCGTTAAAGTATGTTTTCCTGACTCGCTCCCCACAACTTTAGATCTAAACATGATGGGAATGTACTTCTTTTCATGTCTCTGTCTATGTTGTGTCTAGTTTGGTCCTCAAAGTGTCTTCTCCTGTTTCAATAGTTTGTTAGGGTTGTCTAACTGTTCAGAACCAAATAAGTTTGCAGTATTTTAATTCCTAGATGAGGCATTTTCTATTCTTGGTATTCAGTATCCTGATTTTGACATTGTGTTTTTTCAGTCAGCATTGCTTCATATTAATAATCTTTAGAATATAGTAAAATACTGCAGTCTTTTAGTAAAATTTTACCATAAGACCAACATCATTTAATTGATTTGAAGGTACTATACATGTGTAACATATTTTCATCTCTTGTATTTCTCTTTCTCTTTTTTTAGTGAGTGACAGTTGCTTCAGGAACCTTGCAGAGGATCGTAGTGGGATAAACCTTAAAGACCTCGTCCAAGATCCTTCTTTGTAAGTATCTATCTCAATGTATGAATAATGGATTTCTAACTGAGCCACAAATGATAACGGATCATCTGTAGAATAAATAAACACACATAAAACCCAAACATTACCACCTCAATAGGTCAGGCCAGAAGGATGATTGTTTTCTCAACTAAGTCTAACAATACTTAGTTCCATGCTAAGTCTATAGGGAATTTGAAAATAGGAAACATGAACTTATTTTCCTCTCATGTTAAAAGAAGTCATTAATTTTTTGTTGTACACTACAAGTGGAATTGCAACTGACTTTCCAAGCCATTAGGAGTATTGTGTGTTTTATATGTGTAAATCCAACTATTTCTATGTTTTCATCCTGTAACGTTCCATCCCCAGCAATGGGTGTGACATAGCCGCTTTTTGGTGGGACAGGAGAAGGTCCAGCTCACCTGAACAGCCAGTTGAAGTCCAGCAGGCATTCACTATAATTTTTGTGGTGGTTGCCATTTTATCACTATTTATTATTTTGATCTCTTGATTAATTAGCACTAAAACATTTTTCTGCCTACGTTTTTTAAATGAAAGAGTATTGTAGTGTTATAATGTTAATTGTATATATTAAAAAGGTTTTTAAATAACCCTTTCTGGTCAGTACCATTATTAACCAAGTTTCTAAAATAGTGTTGAGCATGCAGCATTACTATTTTCTTAAAATAACTTATCGGTTTACCACTATTTTAGCAATCTGGATAATAAGTGGTGTATTTTTTTATTCTGTAGCAAACTTTCAGTTTTTAAAAAGCTGAAAATAGAGAAAAAGATAACCACCTCAAAGGTATTGAGCTGTGATATCTTCACTTCCCTGATACATCGCTGCCTATGTGAAAGCCCACCTTTTTTAAAAGACAGAAGATTAGTACTATGCTACTTTTTTTTTTTTTTTAGAAAAAGAAATGAGACTTTTTGTGGTCTGAGAAAAGATGGAAGAATATTAGGGTATGTGCAGGACAATACAATGATTGAATGGCATTGTTTGGATGCCCCTCAAAAATGAGTGTAGAAACCATGACAATTAACACTAAGGGCAATAAAGGTAAAGGGACCCCTGACCGTTAGGTCCTGTCACGGATGACTCTGGGGCTTATCTTGCTTTACTGGCCAAGGGAGCTGGCGTACATTTTCCAGGTCATGTGGCCAGCATGACTAAGCCGCTTCTGGCGAATCAGAGCAGCACACGGAAACGCCGTTTACCTTCCCGCCGGAGCGGTACCTATTTATCTACTTGCACTTTGACGTGCCTTCGAACTGCTAGGTTGGCAGGAGCAGGGACCTATCATGCGGATTCGAACCGCCGACCTTCTGATCGGCAAGCCCTAGGCTCTGTGGTTTAGATCACAATGCCACCCACGTCTCAAGGGCAGTATTCAGCTGCATTTTTGTGCTAGTGCAAGGGTATTTCCCCCACTCTCCGTCCCCCATGCTATCACCCAATCTGGTCTGCAAGGTTGGGGGAAACCCAAAACAGATTTAGGAGGTGCACAGTGGGAGGAGTGGTGGACCATTCTGCTGTGTAAGGAGGGATTATTGTACTGATGGAATGATCTGCTTAGCACTTTGTTGAATACAACCCTAAATGTCTAGTGTGGAGGTACCTGAAGAAAAAACGCACAAACACCTGATTTATAGGTTCTGCCTGCACTGGCAGAATTAAGCTGAGTATTGTTTTCCTATAATTACCTTGAACCAGCAAACTTTGCCTAAAGTGTGAGGTTTAAACATTTTTATACAGCTCAGTAAGTGTTTAATTTTCATAATTTACTATAAAACTGGATTTACTTATCCTGCCTCTAACAAAGAGCAATGTTTGCTTTAATTAGCTTCTTATTAAAAATATTTTTAGTGACTCACCAAATTTAAGATTAAGTTGTTAGCAATTTCTTCCCAAGACAGTTTTCTAGCCAGAAATTTGAGTTTCAAATGGGTGGGCTTGGAATTGTGGTGAGAGCCAAGTTTTGCCCCCATTTCTCTAGGCCAAATTCACCTCAGCCATTGGCAGGATATGCAAAATAATATGCATTGATGGTTTTAATGAGGCTAATACAAACAAAACCACGCAGTTATTCAGCTATCCAAGTCTGAAACCTGATTAGGATTCTAAAGGTCATAACCAGAGTTTCAATTTAGGACTGGAAACACATTGGAACTTAGGAAACCTGTTATAGCAGGAACATGTGACGTTATTAAGGCACAGATAAAGTACCTAACTGCATCAATTTCAGTTTCCAAAGCATCTTAAAAGGCAGCCTCTTGTCAAGCATATTTCATTAATCAAATTGTGATGTGATTAAAGCATGTGTTGCCACAGCCAGATATGTCTCTTACAGAAACGAGCACAGCTGGTGCACCAGGCTAGGCCAGGCAAAAGCATACCTGGCAACATCCATCACTTGGTTTGTGGATTCAAATAGATCCAGGAACCACCTAGACCATAAACCTTACTTAATTTCTCTGTATGTCTGTCTCCCTCCCATTCTCCTGTGGTATTTGAGGATGTGCTTGAAAACTGGTGGGAAAGGGTAGCTGGATTAGGCCTAGGAGGCAGCACCTGATACTTTTAACAAGGCATTGCATAGCTAAAAGCCTGCTACTTTGAATGTTTCATTCCTGTCTCATTGAGAGTCATATTTCATAATATTTCCAGTAGGGGTTTTTTGGCTTTGTTTTCATTTTTTTAAAAATCTACACTAGTTTTTTTCTATTAATTGACTAAGAAAGATTTTTTTCAGCTGTGCTTCTGTGACTTCAGAATTGTGGAAAAGCATATAAAAATAGCACAGAACATTTTAGTGCCCTCTGTGTGTCTCTTATTTTTTTCCCTCTGAACAGATGGGGAGAGAGAGGGAAAAAAGAGTAGGAAAAATAATTTTAATTTCTAATAGGAGGCAAGCCAGGTCAAAGTGTCTATTGACATGGAGAAAATGCAAAAGAGTGCACACCATCTGTACCGAGTCATGAATATCTTAGTATCTTTTCATCTATGGAAAAACAGAAACCAAGCCTGTAGATGGGGAGTTCTAAGCCCAGAATTTATAGAATGAGACTGAGATCTTACCTCAGAAATATTGTGATACCATTGGGCAGTCTTGATCCATCCAAAGCGCAAACTCTGTTTAGCCTTTCCAGCAGTCCTACAGTACTACAAGTTCTAAAGTTTTCATCTCCCCACTTATAGCCATAATCCAAGAAGAATATAGACACACTGAAAAATATGACAGTGAGTGACAAATTAAAATGATAAAAGTGGCTAGGGACCCTGGTGAAAAGGAATACTTATAGTCATTTACTTACTTACTTACTTACTTACTTACCTAAAATATATGCACTGCCATTAACACGTCTCAAGGCATTAAAGGTAAAGGGACCCCTGACCATTAGCTCCAGTCGTGACCGACTCTGGGGTTGCGGCGCTCTTCTCGCTTTATTGGCCGAGGGAGCCGGCGTACAGCTTCCAGGTCATGTAGCCAGCATGACTAAGCTGCTTCTGACGAACCAGAGCAGTGCACGGAAACGCTATTTACCTTCCCGCCGGAGTGGTACCTATTTATCTACTTGCACTTTGATGTGCTTTCGAACTGCTAGGTTGGCAGGAGCAGGGACCGACCAATGGGAGCTCACCCCGTCGCAGGGATTTGAAACACCGACCTTCTGATCGGCAAGGCATTACACAACAATAAAATCAGTTCCGTTAACATTTCACACATATAAAATAAAACAGGAAACTAAATCACTGAGCATATCTTATTTAAGGTCCAGTAAATGCTTGACTTATTCCTACTCTGAAAGTTTGGTAAATGTTAGGGCTCAACCAATAACTGAATGCAGCACATTCCCATGCATGTTTGCTTGGAAACAGGTCCTACTTTGCACAATGTATCTTAATTCTAGGTAAGTTTTCAACCTTAGATTATTCCAGCAGTCTGGAACCATATTCAGCCTTTCAGCCATATTAGACCCACCAGGCATCTCTATTTGTCTCCAAAGCAATTTTGGGCAAAACACACTCATCTAGTCTAGTTGTGGGTCAGTTAGAAAGATCTCTGATCTAAGCACCACCATGCCAAAACCAGAGATAACATCAGATGGGGAGAAATGTTGTCTTTTACTGTTAAAGAACAGTCAGAATGATAGAATCATAGAATTACAGAGTTGGAAGGGACCCTGAGGGTCATCTAGTCCAACCCCCTGCAATGCAGGAATCTCAACTATAGCACCCATTAGTAGGGTAAAACTAACCTGTCTCGCAGTGGTCTGAGGTTTGTCTCTGGTCTTATCGCTTTGGTGCTTAGCACTAAAATAGGAAAATAAAATCCCTTGGGTTGCTTTTAAGAGATTCACTTAAGAGCAGAGGCACCTTTTTAGCCACACCACTCCAATGCTAGTCTGCACTGACTACACTGACTTGTAGTCAGTAGGGTTTCAGGTTGGAGTCTTTCCCAATCCTACCCAAAGATAACCAGAAATTGAACCTGGGACCTTCTGCATGCGAAGTATGTGCCACCAAGCTACAACTCTTCCCTCAACTGAGGAATAAGCATGGGAAGACAGCACTGAGCTGACAATGAGGCACTCTCTTCCCACAACTTATCCAATAGGCGTTACACATCTTCAGTGGGCAGAAAAAAGGCTGAAATCCATCTTGGAAAGACATCTGAAGGGATAGCTTGATGTACAACTTGACAAGCAGCACCAGCAGATAGACCACATAGAGTGGGCAATGAATCAGGCCATCTTCTGTCAAGTAATGGATCTGAATGTTAATTTTTGTCTGCAATGCAAAGAGATGGGTAGAAAGATTAGGGAGGCAAGTAGCATTACAGTCATGCAGGCTGATAGTTGTTCTGTATCCCTTTCTACCTCTACTACTTATCAGAACAATCATTCAGGGACCAAGAAGAGGACAAAGTCCTCACCAAGTCGTTGTCCCCCCACGTGGTCTTTGTGATTGAGGATCCCTGACTACCATTATCAAGGCCCACTCCTTTACCCTTAGATGCAACTATTTCAGCTGATTCTTTGTTGATTTGCAGTGAAATGGTGCCCTCAGTTGATGTTCACTTTCCTTGTATCACAGAAGACCTTAATTATATGCTCTTCATATACTTCAGTATATGGAAGGCCTTTTCTTGATTGCTGCATATAATGGAAGAAATCTACTACAGTCTTAGTGTGTAATGTCTTATATTTCTCCAGAAATATATCTGACCTCCAGCCTCTCACCTTCAGGCATAACTGGATGAACAGAAAATCACAACCTCTTAACTTTTAAAAATTCCATAGAGGCACATCTTTTTGATTTTGCCTCCACTAGGTCATTATGCCTCCTCATGTAGCCTGAGTGTTGTGCAGCGTACTCTTTTACAGTGTGCTTTCAAGCCCCTTAAGAACTGTCTCATTGAAATCACTTCTTTGCTCACCTGGTAACTTGTAAGAAGAAGAAATTGCATTTTTTTTTATGTTTTCTGAGTTCTCAGATTCCTCATTAGTCACACACTAAGGTTACTTCTAGAAAACCTGTTTGTTGAGAATTCATCCTGAGTTTTTTGTGTGGAGGTTAGATGGCACTTGCTATTAACTGAGCAATTTATTCTGATTTCTTTGTGATGTTGTCTCAAGCAAGCATTATCATATACTTTCCAGTGGATTTCCCCACAAAAGACTGGTTTTTTGGTGAGGCAGGCAAGGTTATTTTGTGCAAAAATCTCCAAATCAACTGTAATTGCACAACCTGAGTTTGCCAGTGTATTATTGTTGCTGTTTTTTTTTAATGGCATGGGATTCCTTCTGAAAGCACCCTAAACCACAAGAACAATTTTGCAGCCTGTTTGTTTCCTGTCATCCTGCATTGCTCAAGCATTCCTATCTAAATCTAGATGATTAAAGAAATGCATTGCTTTGGTTTACAAATTTGCCTTTGTCAGAGTATTCTGGCTTTTTCCATTAAAGGAGCAGCTATATCTACCGTCTTTGAGGAAAGGACCTCCATACAAGAAATATTTGGATCTACAGATGAAGGGCGATATACAAATTATCTATATTTATATCTATATCTATATCTATATATCTATACAGTGGTACCTCTGGATACGAATGGGATCCGTTCCGGAATCCCGTTCACATCCTGAAGCGAACGCAACCCGGGTCGTGATTTGCCGCTTCCATGCATGCGTGTGACATCATTTTGACCGTCTACGCATGCGCGAGCAGCGAAACCTGGAAGTAACGTGTTCCGTTACTTCCGGGTCGCTGCAGAGCGCAACCCAAAAGCGCTCAACCTGAAGCAACTTCAACCCGAGGTATGACTGTATATATATCTATTTTGTTGAAGGCAAGTAAGAAATTTGATAAATAATAATGTGGAGTACTGTTGAATAATTGGAAATTAAACCAATTCCTGCCAATTTATTCACTTCCACCTTTTAACACAGAAATAGGTAAAATGTTGCAGCTTTCTTTTAGAAACTGGTGGCTATTTCTACTTTGATGGACCTTATTTTGGTTTGTTAATTCAGGAAGGTGTTAATTTCTTGGATAAAATACTTTTTTGTATCATTGGCCTTCACTGGTTGTCTCCTTTAGGGAGTATTGGTCCTTTCAGGAGTTTGTG
Source organism: Podarcis cretensis (assembly GCF_951804945.1). Lineage (NCBI taxonomy): Eukaryota > Metazoa > Chordata > Lepidosauria > Squamata > Lacertidae > Podarcis > Podarcis cretensis. Next base: position 50,413,170 of record NC_137170.1, on the reverse strand, counting down.
TATGTGTGCGTGCATGTTAAATCTTACAAAAGGAGCTATCTCTCCCTATAATTATTTTTAATGTAAACTTGTTCAGGTTTTCCCTGAACAATTATGGAATGAAATTGTGGGAGAGAGAAAATTAAACCCAGATTTTTTTAATTATTTTTTACTTCTAAATCCAAGAGTTTGTAGCAGGAGACTACTTCTAGGAGGTGAACAGATTAGTCTCTGCATACATTGCCTTTTATACTGTAAAACAAAATGGTCAGTTGTTTTCTTCCTTTTGTGATTATATAATATGAAACCCTGTACCAAACAAATCATTAAAATAAGCACATGAGGCAAAATGGACATAAATACATACTGAAATATTTGTTCAAAACACAGGAAAGTAAGAAATAAAAGTCCAGGAATTTCTATAAGGAAAATACACTTGAAGAATTCACATTTCCCCTGGCACCAGTAGTTCCTAGCTTTCAGCTTTAACATCAGTTCAGCTGTATTTAGAATCACCTTTAGTTGTAGCAAAAGTCCAAATAGCACTTATTTCGCAGTTCATTTTTCATGATGCCTTACTTGGTAATCTCAAATTGCCTCAGCCCTCTTACCTTACATTTTGAACTTCATTATTATTTTTACTTAACTCAATTTCAGAGAATTTCTGCTGTTGAAAAACCTATAAAGTTAAGTTTCCTTGTTAAGGAAAAACCAACATCCATCCCATATGGAAAGGTGGGGCATCTCTACTTCTACACTCATGCTATCAGTGAAATTTATCACCACTTCTGCTGGGTGTGGGAGACTGCTTTGGATAGTTCCCCATTCCTTTGGAGCTGATTATGGGGCCACAGAGCTTTGCTGTTGTTTAGTCGTTTAGTCATGTCCGACTCTTCGTGACCCCATGGACCAGAGCACTCCAGGCACTTCTGTCTTCCACTGCCTCCCGCAGTTTGGTCAGACTCATGCTGGTAGCTTCGAGAACACTGTCCAACCATCTTGTCCTCTGTCATCCCCTTCTCCTTGTGCCCTCCATCTTGCCCAGCATCAGGGTCTTTTCCAGGGAGTCTTCTCTTCTCATGAGGTGGCCAAAGTATTGGAGCCTCAGCTTCAGAATCTGTCCTTCCAGTGAGCACTCAGGGCTGATTTCCTTAAGAATGGATAGGTTTGGTCTTCTTTTTGGCGATCAGTGCATAGGAAGTAGCCTTATTTAGTTTTCTCTTCTAAAAGAGCTAAAAGAGCAAAAACATGAACATGTGGAATAGCTGCCTTACAACCACTATATATTCCCTTTGTCACTTCTCCACAGTCTACAACCCACTGAAAAATGTGCATTTTTCAGATTCCTTCTTCACATAGTCCTGGAAGATGCTGTAAATCAGGCTTCCTCAACCTCAGCCCTCCAGATGTTTTGAGACTACAATTCCCATCATCCCTGACTACTGGTCCAGCTAGCTAGGGATCATGGGAGTCGTAGGCCAAAAACATCTGGAGGGCCGAGGTTAAGGAAGCCTGCTGTACATGATAGAAAGAAGGAATAAAATCTGGGAATTGGAGTTGGTAGAGAGATGGTTAGTGGTGGTAGTTTATAGATGGTAGTGATAGGGGGCAAGATTTGCCTGATAGTTCACTCCTTGCTAAATGCTACACTGCAAGATAAGGTTTTGAAATCCTTTTATTAATTATGTTATTCAGAAAACCAAAACATTGGGAAGTCAGGATTGAAAAAATGTGATGTCCTTTGGCAGGTACTATAACTGTAGCTGGTTTGCAGAGGAAAGAGAGACTTCTCCAGCAAAATTTCATCAGCTTTGAAGAGTATCATTGTGAGTTTGGAAGCATACACTTTTGGCAGCTTAAAATAAGAAGCATTACAGCTATGAAACACACCTTGACATTTATCCAGGATAGTAATATGCATGAATAAGCATTTCAAGTCAGGTGATAGGGCTTGGAGAAAAACCAAGTGAGGCTTTGATTGCCGCTGCAAGGGATAGCATTGCTTTTTGTGCTCTGAAAAAGATATTCAAGGTAAAAAACAGCCTACTGCCATTATGGTGATTTGCATTAAAGCCTATTAATAGTAACTCTGCTTTAAAATAGTGGGTTTTGAATGAATGTTTTTTATCTTTAGTTTGATGCTCTGTGGGCTTCCTATCCTTTTGTAACCTAGTTGTCTCTAGGTTTTCCATAGGGACAAAATACCAGTTTTTAAAGTAGCTTCACTGTGGTCCTTCACTGAGCTTGTTGTCTTAACACTTTCTTTTTCCTAAGTCACCAATTTTGTGCTGGGTAAATATGCTGGAATAAGATAGATAGAACATAAATTGGAATTAGGAAAATCAAGACGGTATATAAACATAGCCTTTATTTCATAATTACAGAAACTTATGGGGTGACCGTATTTGGAATTCTATAAATATTTCTGGTCACTGCACCACAAAAAGGATATTGTAGAGTTGGAAAAGGTTCTGAAAAGGTCAACCAAGATGTTCAAAGAGATGAAGCTACTCCTCTATGAGGAAAGGTTGCAGCGTTTGGGACTTTTTAGTTCAGAAAAAAGGCAAATAAGAGGCAAAATGATAAAAGTTTATAAAGTTATGCATGACGTGAAGAAAGTAGACAGAGAAATTATTTTCTCCCTCTGTCATAACTGCAGTGCATAGACATCTAATGAAGCTGAATGTTGGAAGACTGAGGACAGATAAAAAAAAAGTAGTTATTCGCATAAGGTAAAGGTAAAGGGACCCCTGACCATTAGGTCCAGTCGTGGCCGACTCTGGGGTTGTGGCTTTATTGGCCGAGGGAGCCGGCGTACAACTTCCGGGTCATGTGGCCAGCATGACTAAACTGCTTCTGGCAAACCAGAGCAGCGCATGGAAACGCTGTTTACCTTCCCGCCGGAGCGGTACCTATTTATCTACTTGCACTTTGACGTGCTTTTGAACTGCTAGGTTGGCAGGAGCAGGAAACGAGCAGGGATTTGAACCGCCGACCTTCTGATCGGCAAGTCCTAGGTTCTCTGGTTTACCCCACAGCGCCACCCGTATCCAATTATTCACATAGCGCATAGTTAAATTATTGAACTTGCTCCCATTGGAAGCAGTGATGGCCACCACCCTGGATGGTTTTAAAAGAGGATTGGACAAATTAATGGAGAATAAGTCTACCAATGGCTACTCGCCACAATAGCTGTGCTCTTCCTCCACTGTCGGATGCAGTAAAGCCTTTGAATGTCAGTTGCTGGAAGCCTCAGGAGGGAAGGGTTCTCTTGTGCTCACGTCCTGCTTGTTGCTTTCCCACAGGCATCTGGGTGGCCATTGTGAAAACAGGATGCTGAATTAGGTGGGCCATTGGCTTGATCCAGCCAGCTCTTCCTGTGTTCTTATGACTGTTGATTCATGCACATGCTCCACAATGTCCAGTGACTATACACGGTGGCTGAGTTTCACACACTATCCATTCAAGTTGCTGCATTCACCACACAGTTAGCTGAATTAGAGGTTGTTTCCATTTTGTAGTTTATGTATACACAGATTGTAGTTTACATATGCATAGTTGTCTTCATTGTTCAAGTAATGAAGTAAAGTCGCTGAACTGATATGCTTGATTGGAATAATGAAATGGAGTGTGGAATAGGGTCAGTAATGCAAAGTGTTATGAAAAGGTGTTATGTGTAGTGTTTATGAAAAAAAACACAGAATAATTGATCTGGTTAGAGGAGGCAAATCACTCTTACAGAAATGTTTTTCTTGCCAAGTAGAGTGGGGTTTACTGAAGGAAGGGAGAAATAATTCTGCGATAATTCATTGATTGCTGTACTGCTACATATTTTTGTGCCCTTCCCAAAGGAGTACTTGCTTTGAAAATATCCATCCCTGTATAAAAAAGCACTGTCTTTAAGTTGAAGCAAGGGACATAATTTATTACCTAGTCCCCATTGTAATAAATAGCTGCACTTTAGGGAGTCATCAGCCCACCAACTGTATCTCAAAATGGCTTTTAAAAAGCATTCTTCTTTGTCTAAACAATGAGAGTTGGAATGTTTTATGGGGATTTTTTTTTTCAAGTTCTGCATATTTCTCCCCTCATGGAGCTTCAGATCTTTATCACGTTTAATGAGCTGGCCGGTCAAGCATCTGATGCCCCAGTGGGAACTTTCAAAGTCACTGAGCACATTTTCCTTAAACCTAGCTGACATTCCTGTCTGTTGGATTTAATGTGTGACATCCATAGATAAATTACCAATCAGATGGAGCAGACAAAAATTGCTCCACCATGCTGTAAATATGCAAGCAATTTTTTTTGCACAATTTTAAGATTCTGTCCAGATTTGGAAGCAGTTTAAATGCTTTTTTAAATATATATATTGAAACTAAGAATTAGAAACCCAGCTGCCCATTGCCATATTCTCAGATAAGTTCAACCTCACCGCAAAAAGGATATTGTAAAGCTGGAAAAGCTTTAGAAAAGGGCAACCAAAATGATCAAGGGAATAGAAGAACTCCCCCTTTGAGGAAAAACTACAATATTTGTATCTTTTTTGTTTAAAGAAAAGGTGATGGGGGGCCAGGGAATAATAGATGTGTATAATATGCATGGTGCTGAGAATGTGGATAGTTTTTCTCCCTCTCATAATACTAGATCCCAGGGCCATCCCATGAAGCTAAATGCTGGAGCATTCAATGCAAATACTTCCTCATAGTCAAACTATGGAATTCACCATCACAAGACATAGTGGTTGCCTCCAAGTTTGATTGTTTTAAAAGGGGAGATTAGATAATTTCATGGAGGATAAGGACATGAATGACTACTTGCTATGATGGCTATTGACTATCTCCAGTATTAGAGGCAGAATGCCTCTGAATGGTATCTCTGAAGGCCACTTGCTGGGAATCACAAGTACAGTGGTACCTCTGGTTACATACACTTCAGGTTACATACGCTTCAGTTTACAGATTCCGCTAACCCAGAAATAGTGCTTCAGGTTAAGAACTTTGCTTCAGGTTGAGAACGGAAATCGTGCTCCGGTGGTGCGACAACAGCAGGAGGCCCCATTAGCTAAAGTGGTCTTCAGGTTAAGAACAATTTTAGGTTAAGTACGGACCTCCGGAACGAATTAAGTTCTTAACCCGAGGTACCACTGTATGGGGAGTGTTCTTGCATTCCTTTTCTGCTTCCAGGTTTCCTGTAGGCCACTCTGAGAATAGGATGCTGGGCTACATAGGCATCACGTCTTATCCAGCAGGGCTCTTAACATTCTTAAGCTCAGATAGAATGGACTCAGATTTAATAACACCAAATGATCTGAATGGTTTGTTTTTACCTTTTATATTCCACTACTGCCACCAAGTTTGTCAAGTATTATTCGCCATGAATACTTGACTTTGGGGTGACTGATCAAATCCTTAAAACATTAATTTCATGTAAGACATAGCAGCATTAACAATTTTTCCTTCAGAGAGAATGGAAAATCTCAATCTCCGAGCCTGTTTATTTTTACTCTTATTTTTTCACAGAAATTTTCAAAACAGAAGATCTATTCTCCTAGTCTTATTCCAAACCTAAGAATCTTCTCAACTCTTTCTCCTGGTCCAAAACCCACCAACTGTTTTAACAAACAAATCCTGAACATTCTGTCTTCCTGTGTACTCTCCCTCCCCTCCCGTAACATTCAATCTTTTAAACAATTCTTTCCTCCGTCCAGTCACACTGCAGAGTGCAGCTGACTAGAAGGGTAATCAGCTACAGGGAAGGCTTGAGGGCTGGCAGGAATCCAACTGTGAGCAATCTTAAATAAGGATTTACCTTATGTCCAGTGTCACATTTGGGGAGTAATGTAGAATGCACCAAGCACTTGATGACCCAGAAAATGATTTTGAGGGCTAGAACTGTGGGTGGCTTTCCCAATGTTTCACAGTTAACTCAATGATTTCTGTGAACAGAAGGCCTCAAATTCACAATCATGTGGGAAACATTGAAATATGGAGTCTGTGTTTGTGGGCTTGAGCACTAGAGCCCTGTAAATGGAACCTACAATAAAGGTTGCAGTATATCCTCACCACCTGGCAATTCAGAGTGCCCAACAGCCGTGCTTTCTTCCAGGATACACCATTACAGCCATCCCAGTGCCTTCTCCTTCCCCCCTCCTCCCACAACCATTTTGTCAACATCTCATGGTTACTGAAGGTGCTTAGTCTTTGTTGCGGGGCTATCTGCCCCATATTTATATTTATATATTATTTTAATAAAAAATAAGAGAGTGATAGACTAATGCTAAAAAGTTCCTAAGAGGTGAAAATAGAGCTGGGGAAGTCTAGTTTTGAAGTCCTAAATTTGCATATTTTGATCAAAGAAAGTAGATTCAAACGGCATTATAGCTAGTTTTGGTTATGAGTAGGTCCTTTGCTGTGACACATGTGATTGTAGTGCATTGCTTGGAGGGCACCCAAGATGAGCATGGACATTTTCTTCCAATAAATTTACTTTGTTCAGTTCTTTAAAACTGTCAGCTAATAAACCTTCTATGTGAACATGATGGATGACAGCGATGGTATAGGGTTTTCCTTTTTGTACACGCCCCCCCCCCTAAAAAAGAGAGCGTTGGTGAACTTCCTGTTGCAGCCTAGTCTGCCCAGCTCCTTGTAGAATTTCTAAGCTTTTTGCCCAGGATCTTTCTCTTTAGTCCAGCTGCAGGAAAAGTAAAGAGAGAAGCTCTAGATTTATGTTCCCAAAGCCCAGTGGATATAGAACTTAATAAAACCTTGTGAAATATCCTTAAGACACATGTGGTGAAAATTCCAGTGAGAAATTCCAAAGAATTGCCCTTTAAAACCAAGGATGCCAAATGACAAAATATAAATAATTTTGTTGGAAAGGGAATAAAATCAGTAAAATCAGTCTAATTTAGCTATATGTTGTACGTTTCCTGATTCAACAGAATCTCAGAGAACAGAGCATGTGCATAGTTTGCTGTACTAAATGGGTTTCTGAGAAAGAGCATATTTGAATTCCTGATCATCCAACTGTTCATGGATTAAAAAAGCTTGGGCTCAGTAATCCATGCTCTGATAACATCCTGCAGAGAGATTACTGTAACACATTCTACATGGTGCTACCCTTGAAGAAGGGGAACTGCAGCCAATACAGAATATTGCAACTCGGTTGCTTTTGGGAACCAAGGAAAAATCATGTCACTCCAATTCCTAAAGTACTGCCCTGGCTGCCTCTCAGTTACTGGGCCTGATTCAAGGTTTTGTTACTGGTATATAAAGCCCTAAACAACTTACAGCCTAAGTACCTGATAGAACATCTTGCCCAATATCCTTCCATCTGCTGTCAATAATCAACAGGAGAGATAGGCTGTTATAGTCAAGAAGTTATGTTAGTGCAACTGGGTTTCTCCCCAGTCTTCTCCTGCATGCTGGATATTGGCTCAGGATGGGGCTGGGAGAGGGTTGATCCTTCCATCTGGCAAGCTGAAAAACTTGCATTGACAGAACAATTGCAATAGCACTATATTGAATTCCCCATTGTGTTATTTTGTTCTTGGTTGGTTTTATTTTGTGCTGTAAGTGCTTTATGCAGTTTTATATTGTTAGCCACCCTGGGTTCCTTGTGAAGAAAGGGTGGCACATGAAGTAAATAAATAAATATGTTTCTAAGAAGGCAAGGATTGGGGATAAAGTCTCACTTACTTGTGGGAGCTTGTGGCTAGATAAACAAGCTTCTTTCTTAAGACAGCATGCCATTTTGTCCAGTAGACAAGAAATCTTCATTTTTGATATTGGTAGTCTAGGTGGCCAATGAGACTTTTACTTAGAGGACAAATCCACCTCCCTAATGCTCTGAACTTAGATTATGAAAGTCCTTGTCAATTCCAATTAGAGGGGCCATGTGAAAAGAGCTTAACTCCTGGATGTTTGTTCAGAGACAAAACTCTGGATATCTGTTTACCTATTACAGTGAACTACGAATAATGTGGGTTGGTGGAATGATTTTTATTATTTTTTTGGTTGATGTTGAAGGCAGGAAAACCGTTATATGGCCACAGTCTTAAGATGGAAATCATAGTTTTAAGATTATGACTACATGTATGGTTTCAATATCAGCTGAAAATATTTTCTTTTCCCCCTGCATTGCTCTGTTATTTATATATTCATTTATATACTGCTTAACTATAATAGTCTCTATTACCAGCTAGCCAACAAGGTTCTGGAGAACTTGGAAGCTTGCTCACTATATTGTGATATTTTGGTTGACCTAATATGGATTTTGGAATTTTCTTGTGGCCAACACCATTTTTTTTTTACAGGGAATAAAAAATCCCAGACACTCTAGGTTGTACTTTTCACCTACATTGGAATAAAGTGGTTTCTAATAGTAAAATGGGATAATTTTTCCAAATAGGATCATAATAGACTTACCCAACATGAATCCTGCCCACCCAAAGAATTGTGTACTGCTTGAAATACTGCCTCTTGATTGGGAAAAAATGCATGCAGGCAATTCCCTTGCTTAAAATTGTGTAAGGATATATTGGGTGTGTTTATACCCGGAATATCCCTTATGGGGAACAAGATTGCTGTGCTCTGCCTCCAAACTGCTTTGGACATCCATGTGTGACTATATTTTAAACTAGCTATTTGCTTATCAGATGATTGACTACTGAATTGTTAGTCGGATCTTGCTACTGACATAATGCATATTGAACTATATTTGGACTTCTTGTAGTCATGCACATATTACTTTGACCCATATATGGATATTTAGTGTTGTCAGAGCACACCAGTTAGGTGAAGTAGAAAGGAGTACCCCCACTGCCGCCCCAATATGTAGGGTCAAGATCAGGAAGAATATTGTCTCAGCTTGACCATATAGTTGCTCAGCTCAGTTATGAGTGAAAGAACTTTCCTGGCCACTGGCCATGCTGGGGCTGAATACAGTTTATCTAGCAACATTTGGAGGGCCACAGGATCTCCACATCTCCTCTTGAAAGAACTAAAGTCTTTAAGTCAGTGAAGTTTATTGTAATGATTTTATATATATAATCAAAACAAAATGTTGCATGCACAGGGTTAACTGAACTAAAACAACTGATCTCCAAAGTGTGTTGGTGATGTGTGGGGGAAACACCAAGGTTCATCAAGGTAGTAGGTGGTGGTCTGGATCACCACAAATGCACTTTAGCCTATATATCTGCTGTTGTTGAAAAGCAAACATCATTCTAAATTGTGGATTGGAATAAATTCTAATTTGATTTATTTTTATTCACATCTCTTAGTATAATCAAGATTATATATACATAATATTTAAGTCTGTGAATATGTATACACTGTATAAAGTATATGATAAGTATAATAAATGCTGGCACTGTGTTTTTCTATAAACACCTTCTGTGTTTTGAATTAACAATCCAACTACCATATTTCCCCGTGTATATCATGACACCTATACGTACCATATTAACCCAATTTATCATTAAAAATTTTAAGAAAAAAAGTTGTCTTATACATGAAAAAATACAGTATTTAATACAGTGAACACACAGTAAAAGTGCTGTTAATTCATTGTTTACTGGGGAGAGTCCCCTAGTGGATTTCATATGCTATGCCTATCCCTTTAGGTATGCATATGAAAGTGTCGTGCAGTGGTTAGATAAGGGAAGGTTGCCAACTTTGGAGGCCCATGGGCACCTACCTCCTGCAACCACACACTCCCTGACCACTCCATCACATATGCCATCACATGCCCCCCACTCTCCCAAACACTGAAACAATACATTTAACAGAACCCAATATTTTCCTTTCCAAAAACCACAGAAATCAATGATAAAAAACCTGTCAGTTTTCTCATGTTTGCTCGAGCTCCACAATGTGTGAAATTGAAAGCTAAGAATGATTTGCATGCAGATACAGCCCGTGATCAGTAATGATGTTGTGCAACATCACAAATTGTACTTAAACAACTTACCCTTCATGAATCTACAGTTTTTCTTAGTCTTTTAAGCACAAATCCAAATAGGAAGGATGAAGTAAATGCTTGGGATCACCAAATGTCTCACTTTTCCTGTTTTGCCTTATGAAGTAGCGAAGCCTTGCTGCATTGTCAGAGGAATCTTCCTGTGAGTCAGCCATGCCTATTTCTTGCTACAGGATGAGTTAAATAGTGGGAGATGAGGGTCTCCTCTGATGCAGGAGTGGTACTTGGGGTGTGGTGCATGTAGCTCTGTTTCATAGCACCATTGTGACTAATGATGATACTAGTAATGAAAAATGAGAATATGAAACTCTGTTTCATAGATTTTAATGAGGCAACAAGAAACGGCATATCTTTGCAGCGTGAGGCCAGTGAACATTCAGACTTTGAGAAGACATGGATTGCTTCATTTTTTACATTCCAGTGCATTTGTAGGGCAATACCTCTTCCCCTATAAAAGGTGTTCACAGGGACTTACATAAAGTAGTAAGTTTGAGAGCTAAGGTGTGAAACCTTAATCCATATATATTTTTCTGTTGTGAAGTGGTGTGGGAAAAGTGGAATTTGAAGGAAAGAGGTGATGAGCTGGAAGAGGATGCAAAACCCTTCCACATATCACTTCTTTTCAACTGCAGCACTATACCATGCATCCTGTTTTATTTGCAACAAGCAACTCAAGTTCCAAATCAATCCCAGATGTCTTGCAGTGTTCCTTCTGCTGGAAATCTCAACATGGTAGTGAATGAATATTCTGCTGTTCTTCTTGTTCATGACATTCCATCTTACTGTACTGCCATACACCCTATGTAGGGATAGCGGATAATTATGACAAAAACAAATGGGTGCAGAAATTACTGCTGTAAGCTATGAACATTTACTTGGATGTAAGCTACATTGAACCCAGTGAAACATATTCTGAGTAAACATGTAAGATTATACATGTAAATCTCATATATAAGATTGGGTTTTTACTCCAAATACCATCAGAACAGTAGTCTATGTTGTTGTTGTTGTTGTTGTTGTTGTTGTTGTTGTTGTTGTTGTTTAGTCGTTTAGTCGTGTCCGACTCTTCATGACCCCATGGACCAGAGCACACCAGGCACTCCTGTCTTCCACTGCTTCCCGCAGTTTGGTCAGACTCATGTTTGTAACTTCGAGAACACTGTCCAACCATCTCGTCCTCTGTCGTCCCCTTCTCCTTGTGCCCTCCATCTTTCCCAACATCACGGTCTTTTCCAGGGAGTCTTCTCTTCTCATGAGGTGGCCAAAGTATTGGAGCCTCAGCTTCACGATCTGTCCTTCCAGTGAGCACTCAGGGCTGATTTACTTAAGAATGGATACGTTTGATCTTCTTGCAGTCCATGGGACTCTCAAGAGTCTCCTCCAGCACCATAATTCAAAAGCATCAATTCTTCGGCGATCAGCCTTCTTTATGGTCCAGCTCTCACTTCCATAGATCACTACTGGGAAAACCATGGCTTTCACTATACGGACCTTTGTTGGCAAGGTGATGTCTCTACTTTTTGAAATGCTGTCTAGGTTTGTCATCGCCTTTCTCCCAAGGAGCAGGCGTCTTTTAATTTTAGTGGCTGATGTCACCATCTGCAGTGATCATGAAGCCCAAGAAAGTAAAATCTCTCACTGCCTCCATTTCTTCCCCTTCTATTTGCCAGGAGGTGATGGGCCCAGTGGCCATGATCTTCGTTTTTTTGATGTTGAGCTTCAGACCATATTTTGCGCTCTCCTCTTTCACCCTCATTAAAAGGTTCTTTAATTCCTCCTCACTTTCTGCCATCAAGGTTGTGTCATCTGCATATCTGAGGTTGTTGATATTTCTTCCGGCGATCTTAATTCCGGCTTGGGATTCATCCAGCCCAGCCTTTTGCATGATGAATTCTGCATATAAGTTAAATAAGCAGGGAGACAATATACAGCCTTGTCGTACTCCTTTCCCAATTTTGAACCAATCAGTTGTTCCATATCCAGTTCTAACTGTAGCTTCTTGTCCCACATAGAGATTTCTCAGGAGACAGATGAGGTGATCAGGCTCTCCCATTTCTTTAAGAACTTGCCATAGTTTGCTGTGGTCGACACAGTCAAAGGCTTTTGCATAGTCAATGAAGCAAAAGTAGATGTCTTTCTGGAACTCTCTAGCTTTTTCCATAATCCAGCGCATGTTTGCAATTTGGTCTCTGGTTCCTCTGCCCCTTGGAAATCCAGCTTGCACTTCTGGGAGTTCTCAGTCCACATACTGCTTAAGCCTGCCTTGTAGAATTTTAAGCATAACCTTGCTAGCGTGTGAAATGAGTGCAATTGTGTGGTAGTTGGAGCATTCTTTGGCACTGCCCTTCTTTGGGATTGAGATGTAGACTGATCTTCTCCAATCCTCTGGCCACTGCTGAGTTTTCCAAATTTGCTGGCATATTGAGTGTAGCACCTTAACAGCACCATCTTTTAAAATTTTAAATAGTTCAGCTGGAATACCATCACTTCCACTGGCCTTGTTATTAGCAGTGCTTTCTAAGGCCCATGATGCTGTTAGCAGTGTCTTTAAAGTTCAGTCATACCTCGGGTTACGAACGCTGCGGGTTGCGGACCGCACCAAACCCAGAAGTACTGGAATGGGTGACTTCTGGGTTTCAGCGCTCACGCATGCACAGAAGTGTTGAATTGCGTCACGCGCAGACGCTGTAGTGCTGCAGGTTGCAAATGTGCCTCCCGCATGGATCACATTTGCAACCCAAGGTATGACTGTCCTCTTTTACACTAAAAAGTGAAGGGAATGGGAAGGCTGTGAATATGATGTAGTATATGCAGGATTTCTAGTTTTCCCTGGCTGGGTGCTAACAGCTGGGTGCATGACGGGGTAAAAAATCAGCAGGTGAATTGCTCCCATTACTATGTATTCCTGCTAGGAAAGCTTTATCCATTGGATTTCTACATATCATAAGGCTACAGGGGGAAAAGTTGAAACATCAGACTTTCAAGACTCCCAATGAAGAAATTGAAGATTGTTCAGAAGTCGCAAAAACAGCATTTCAAAGAATACAATGCTGTGTATGTTTACTATGGAGAAAGCCTCTCTAATCTCTTTATCAATGGATAAGATTTCTGAGCTAAGCATGCTTCTTTACTGATATCGGAGAATGAAAAAAATATTTTTGCAGCTGTTGCTCATGTCATAGGACTTTTGGGGTTGGAAGCTCTTGGGTGGAAGTCTTATCGGCTGCTGCAGCAAAAACAAGGAATAATCTTATTGGGTAATTATAATAAGATATATTAATGAAACTGTTTAATATTTAATGCCGCAATCCAGTTTATGGATTGAATTCAATGATGCTTACTTATGAATAGACATTTATAGACTTGCCCTGTATGCAACTGTACATTTTTTCAAAACTGAGAGAAATTTGCTCAGTCCCCTTTTTCTCTTCTGGAGCTTCAGATGGAGGCTCCCCACCCCCCACCCCAGTAACTGTTTGCCTCTGCCTTTAGAGCCTCAAGGGTCCACCTCTGTCCCCCATCTCGCTTCTCAGTGTCAAGCTTCCCTCTTCCCCTTTTGCCAACCACTAGGCTTGGCTAGCAGCTTCCCTGCTTTCTCTCCTTCTCTCCCATCCCCCACACTGCCATCCTTTACCACAGAGAATTATCTTCCCGGGTGACCTCATTTCCCCTTCTCAGCAGTCACTACAGGATGTAACAGACTAGTGAGCAGCTAAAGGGGAAAATGCTTTTCAAATGAACACAAATAGATCTGTGTAGAGAGAAGCACCAATTTTTAAAAGGTACACATGTGCACAAAGAATCTCTGTGGGGAGATGGCTAATTAGTTACTTCGTTTGCTATGAAAAGACAATGACAAAACACACACATACTTTAAAGAAGTACAAAGCACTTCAAAGGCAGTGAGGAAGGGGGAGAAGCAGAGAAGGCTGTGAAATCCTGTAGTAAATGCAATAATTATGCCTCAGAATAATTAAGATTCTGCCCACGGTGTGGACAGTGAGAAGAATAATGTATTTGGCAGCAAGCAAACTGCAGCAGAACAGAGACAACTTGTCTTAGGGTGAATACATGGAGCAATGAACATGGCTAACTTAATATATCCCTACTGGTGAGCCTGCATAAGGATGGAGCTAGAATAAAGTTTCTTCCCACTATATCCTATCCTGCTAACTACTGGCATAAGCAAGAAACAAACATGGGTCAACTGACAGGAGTATACTTCTAGCAATAAGGTTAGACCTAGGTGCTTCATAAGGCAATGAAGGACTGGAACAATGTCAGTCACTTTTGCTCTATTGCAAGCACTTCATCATCCCCTTCTCAATTTGGGCCTTAAAAACCCTAAAAGAAAAAGAGTGGGTGTATGGAGGGTAAGTTGTAAGCAAGTATCATTTGTGGTGTTGCACATCATTACTGATCACAGGGTACATCTGTTAAGACATCAGCTTTCACTTCCAGTGTTCTAGATTGTGGACTTTTAGCCAACATAAGATACCTATAACTCTGAACATAAACTGCATCCCCCCCCCCAATATTGAATATAACCCATGAGAAAGTAGAGCACATGCATGATGGATCTGATAAAATGTGAGTAGTGTGTGCTTTAGGAGGGAAACGCTCAATTTTAATAATTAGTTTTTGGACGGCAGTGAAAGATAATGTATTATTTGAATATTATTATCTACTGAGCAAAAGATCATGTTAATTAAAGTGGCATCTGAGCACTTCTGCAAATAACAACAACTAGGCTAGATGGAGTTATTTTTAGATTGCTTCACTGAATTCAGCTGACTCATTTATTAAGGGTTTAAAAGTGGCTTAGTTTATTGCAATTTTCTAAACATAAAATTGTATATAATGAAATTACATGAACAGAGCAATATGGACCACAGTCCCAAAACAACTATAATTTTATTTGAAATCTGATTTCATACTAAATGTGACTCAAAACATGGGTGGCAATAGGGAGTGAAGCTCTACTATTTCAATACTTCAGTTATTCATGACTGTTGTACAGCACAATTCAACACATACCAAGGCATTCAACAACAAAAGACCTGATGTGGAAGAAATCAGAATGATAAAATATTTTATTTTCCATATTCTGTAGTTTGGGATGACAGACCACAAACAACAAGGCACATTCTCCCCAAATGTGTTCTTTGATTTGTTCATACTATCTCTGTATAAAATGAGTTCTTTAAATAAAATTTAGAAAAGCATTTTTTTATATTTAGAAGTATAGTGCCTGTTACTAGCATTATTTTTAGAAATGTGTGCAACAACTTATGCTAAACTGGTCAGCAATAGCTTTCTATAGTAGTATTAAGGTACTATTAAGATGTTACTGAAGGACGCAGGTGGCGCTGTGGGTTAAAGCCTCAGCGCCTAGGACTTGCCGATCGAAAGGTCGGCGGTTCGAATCCCTGCGGCGGGGTGCGCTCCCGCTGCTCGGTCCCAGCGCCTGCCAACCTAGCAGTTCGAAAGCACCTCCGGGTGCAAGTAGATAAATAGGGACCGCTTACCGGCGGGAAGGTAAACGGCGTTTCCGTGTGCGGCTCTGGCTCGCCAGAGCAGCAATGTCACGCTGGCCACGTGACCCGGAAGTGTCTCCGGACAGCGCTGGCCCCTGGCCTCTTGAGTGAGATGGGCGCACAACCCCAGAGTCTGGCAAGACTGGCCCGTACGGGCAGGGGTACCTTTACCTTTACCTTTTAAGATGTTACTGAAGCTTTCTAGCTCACCCAGATAAGTTCTAGCAGCTCTTTGTCATTTCTCCTGAAGTTAGAAAGCAAGAGGAGAAAGTTGCTGATCCTAAGGCAAAGATGTAAGTAAGCTGGAACTAAATCCACAGTTGATCACAGAGTAGTACAGCCGTCCCCAGCCTTGCATATGTCTTGAACTACAAATTCCATCAGCCCCAGTCAGCAGGACCAATGGTCTGTAACAATGGGAGTTGTATTCCCAGGATGGGGAAGGCTATTATGTAGCCATAAAGTTTAGCTAAAAAAATACCAAACAGATGAGGAGCGCAAGTTATGTTCTGCACACCCAAAATCCAAGACTTAAATGACAATTTAACTCTTGCTCCCTAACCCTGATTTGAAAAAAGGACATGGTTAGAGATAAGAAGCTGTAATCTTTATGCACCGATTGACTCCTTTGTAACTGGATTGCACAGTATTGGAAATCTTTCTCACCTTAGATCAATACATATGGTGTCGGAGCATTGAAAAGGTGTTCCTGTAACAGAATTTGGGTCAGTGAAAGATTTAATTTGAGTGTCTGACAATTTTCTTAGACTGAGCCAATTTCTAGAAGCGTGTGTGTAGTGCCCACATATTGCATGTTTACTTTGAAAAGCACTAATGTTACACAAGTTTCATGCAACAATCAGTATGTGTAGCTAACTTGCAAGAGTGACACTCAAAGTGACACACAAAACAAAGGTGTTAGCCCATAAAGAAGCTTGGTAACTATTTTGTGACTCCTGTTGGTCCTGATTTACTTTATTGTGGGTTTTGAGAATAAACTAACAAAGATGGGTCTTTGTTTGTAATATAGTCCACAAGATTGAGAAAAAATATGTTACCCAATTTTGGAGTTATTTTTAAAATTGAAGTTAGCTCTTGTATCAGTGATATAGAATGTCTAGTACATGAGGACTTACTTCCTGTAGGCTACTCCCCCCCCCAATTCCAGAACTCTTATTAATAGAAATTTGTTCAGAAGGTATGTAATTATATACTGGTGTATACGTAATCTGCATTGTAAGAGGGATCTATAAGACACCCCCATGTATAAGATGCCCCCTATTTTGGGGGACTCAAATTTAAGAAAATGGGGGAAGATGGCCCAGAGTATAAGACACCCCCTAATTTTTGACATTACTTTTAAAGGGAAAAAAACTAGTCTTATACACGAAAAATATGGCATTTCACATAGGGAGTTGCAACAAAATGTAACCACCACTGATGGTATTCTGATATTTCCTGCTGGTGTGTTAGGAAGCGGGAATGACAGTGTTTCCAAGCCACTAGATGTTCTCATGTGGGCTTAACATTTTAATATAGTGCATGCACATAAAATCCAATATGTGTAGGGTCAGATTGTGGAATTGATTCCTAGATTTTATCTGGGCTATCAATTACACTGTGTAATTATGCAATTTATAGCAATTTCCTTAAGAACAAATCAAGACAGACTTCAGATCAATAAAAGCAGTGAAAAGCTTACCACCAGTGTATTCCTCTGCCAGAGGAGTTAATACACTGCAATGGTCTAAGGTTGAATTGACTAGCTTTGAACCCAATCTGTTTTTCACCAGTGATGCTATTAGTCTCTATCCAAGATAAAAACTTACATTTAAAAAAATCTGACATAAAGTTTCCCAACAACTGAAAGAAGGCTGATGTGATGGTAATTAGATGGATTAGTCCTAACACCTTCTTTTCAAATAGAAACTATAATTGCTTTGCTCCTAATGTCAGGGGTCTTTCCAGTTTTGTTAATAGAAGTAAAAGAACGGAGAGTAGAGGAGCCCACCATCTTGGATGAGATTCTGAAGAGATCAGGTAGTATAGAATATGGGTCAGAGGCTTTACCAGGTTTGAGCTGGGCAGTCAGATCAATAATATCACCAGAAGTTACAAATGCCACTCTGGAGGTGGTTGAAGAATTGACAGATTCTTGAAAAAATTCAGAAAAATAACTTCCCACTTGCATGGAAATAAACAAGTGGGAGTTTCAAAGTGATTTGTTAGTGCCCCCGTAGTAATTTACTACTCTTTTTTTCAAGGGCACATATTAGTAAATTCAATTTTTATCTCTGCAGCTCTTTTCTCCCGGTAATATCTAATATTAATGCAGATCAGGGGGGAAATTGCTGGCACCTAGCAGGAAAAGAACGTATAAGTATTCGTACTTGTTTTAACTGCTGGAATATTTTAGCTGTTGTAATGTGTTTTATGGGACGCGGGTGGCGCTGTGGGTAAAACCTCAGCGCCTAGGACTTGCCGATCACATGGTCGGCGGTTCGAATCCCCGCGGCGGGGTGCGCTCCCGTCGTTCGGTCCCAGCACCTGCCAACCTAGCAGTTCGAAAGTACCCCCGGGTGCAAGTAGATAAATAGGGACCGCTTACCAGTGGGAAGGTAAACGGCGTTCCGTGTGCTGCGCTGGCTCGCCAGATGCAGCTTGTCACGCTGGCCACGTGACCCGGAAGTGTCTGCGGACAGCGCTGGCTCCCGGCCTATAGAGTGAGATGAGCGCACAACCCTAGAGTCTGGCAAGACTGGCCCGTACGGGCAAGGGTACCTTTACCTTTTAATGTGTTTTAATTGAAATATATGCTTCATTCTGTACTGAATTTTATTGGTTTGTGACCATAATAAGCTTTTTCTACTACTGCATAGCCCTCTATATACCGTACTTTTCTGTGTATAAGATGAGGTTTCTCCCCAATTTTTTTAGTTTAAAAACGTGGGTCGTCTTTTTTTTTAAAAAAATAGTTTTTATTCATTTTTCAAACACATAATAAAAACAAAACAGAAAACAGAAAATCAGAACACAAAACAAAAACATACAAAACATTTAAACCGATATAACTTCAAAATTATATTTTCATACCCTTCTTTCCTTCGACTTCCCCATACCTCCCCATCCCTGCATCCTTGTTTAGTAATTCTTTAGCAACCCTTTGGTCAATTTATCCTGATTCCCTTTCATTAGATTTCCTTTAGTTTTTTAGTTACAGCTGTAATTCTCTGTTTCTTGCCCCTTGACATCTTAGCATTCCTCAATTTTGCAACAGTTTTTAAGGTATATTTTAAATTTCTTCCAGTCCTCTTCCACTGTCTCCTTCCCCTGGTCGCGGATTCTACCCGTCATCTCAGCCAGTCCCATAAAGTCCATCACCTTTGTTTGCCATTCTTCCAGAGTAGGTAGTTCTTGCATCTTCCAATACTTCGCCAGTAGAATTCTTGCTGCTGTGGTTAAAAAAACGTGGGTCGTCTTATGCATTTGTTGTTTAGTGTTGTCCGATTCTTCATGACCCCATGGACCAGAGCACACCAGTCTTATACATGGAATATAGCAATGAAATCTATAAATTGATACGGTACTTGCCGCCATACATGCTCTGGCAGTTGCAGCTCCTCGCAGTGGCGAGCCGCGGGCCCTCCATAGTCTGCTTGCCTCCTCCCACTGAGCCCGTCCTACAGCTGGGAGGGAGGCTGAAGGCGGTGTGCATGCACACGAAAGCTTATACTCAGAACAAACTTAGTTGGTTTCTAAGGTGCTACTGGACAATTTTTTAATTTTTTTATTTATTTTGACTGCATCAGACCATCACGGCTACCCACCTGAATCTAGGGATGACTTTGTAACCTTTAGAAGTACTTTACTGAAGTTTTGTTTTGTTAACATCTGATCCTTGCTCATGCAGAAGAGAAACTAGAGATGAGACATTTGTAATATGCAAATAAAAATCGCGAGCACATTTAAAACAAGAGCTTCTTTAAACCTCATGTATGCAAATGTCCACTATGTTAGCTAATGTACCAACTTCAGATGTTTTGTCTAACATGCCAGTGTGCACTGTTGCAGCAATGCATAAGCTTCTTGGGTATCTAAGCACAGTTTGCTCCTAGAAGTGAACCATAGAGATGGGCTTATGTGGTTAGCATCAATTTATTTATTCCATACTGTTACTGGATTTTGAGAATATTTTCTTTTCCAAATTTCAGGTTAGGCGGGACTGTATCTGCATACAAGATAGTGCCAGATGAAATAGACGAAATCAAGGTATCATTTTAATAACCATTTTTGTTCAGTGCTTTAATTTTTTTATGTATGCTGAAATGTACAATGATGATTTACTGGTTTTAAATTAAATTACTTAATAATTAAATTCAAGTTTCTGGTCATTCAACAGCTACCACAACACCTGGTATAGCATAATGGAAGTATTGCTTTTGTCTTTTCTATTCATTTGTTCAAGCTCCTTTTTACACAGAATGTTGATTAATTATTTTAGCTGCAATTCTGCAAAGTCAAAACCATTTGCATCAACCTGGGAAACAGCACAAAAGCTTTCCTGCCGTACTCTATTTTTAGCTTGTGTATTAATTAATGCTATTGAGCATTTAGTTAGGCAATAGTTAAGCTCTGCTTTCTAGTCAAATCAGCAAAGTAAACTGGCTATTTTTTTTAAGTATAACAAAATGATGTGGGGCATCTTAGACTAACAAGTTTCTTATGGCATATGTTTTTGAGGACTACAGTTTATACCATCAGGGTTTATCCTGATCTGAGTTTTTTAGGGGGTGGGGTGAGGTCAGGATGACACTTCATTCATCTGCTAATATGGATTGTGGTTCACAATATGGAATGTGGTTCACATCATAGCAACTTGTTAGTCTTTCAGTTGCCACAAGGCTCTTTTGGGGTTTTTTGATGCAACAGATCAACTCTCTGTAAATTTGATGATTTGGCTGATGGTTCAACATAAAAATGTTATTTAGAATATTTAAAGATTCATTCTTCTAAGTTATTCACAGAAAGCTGTGAGAAGATGTCTGTACACTAATGTCTGTACACTAATGCACAAAGCATGGGAAATAAACAAGATGAGCTTGAGCTCTTGGTACAGCAAACTAAATATGACATAATAGGCATCACTGAAACCTGGTGGGATAAGTCCCACGATTGGAATGTAATAATGGAGGGATACAATCTATTTCAGAGAAACAGACCAGACAAGAAAGGAGGAGGAGTGGCGTTATATGTCAGGGATGTGTATACCTGTGAAGAGATCTAAGATTTAGAACCTCAAAGCCAAAGTGAGAGCATTTGGGTCAAAATTAAGGGAGAGAAGAATAACAGTGACCCCATTGTGGGAGTTTACTATAGATCCCCAAGCCAAACGGAGGACATAGATGATGCCTTCCTGGAACAGATGGCCAAGCATGCAAAAGGAAGGGAGATAGTAGTAATGGGGGATTTCAATTACCCGGATATTTGCTGGATGTCAAACTCAGCCAAGAGCATAAGGTCAAACAGATTCCTCACTGGCCTTGCAGACAACTTCGTTGTCCAGAAAGTGGGAGAAGCAACAAGAGGAACAGCCATTTTAGATCTGGTCCTAACCAATGTTGATGACCTGGTTAGTGGGGTAGAAGTGGAAGGATCATTAGGCGCGAGTGATCATGCTCTTCTGAAGTTTACTATACAGCGGAAAGGAGCAGCCAAGCATACTAGGACTCAATTTCTTGACTTTAAGAAAGCCGACTTCATAAAATTTAGGGAAGTGCTGGGTGAGATCCCATGGACAGTAATACTAAAAGGAAAGGGAGTTCATGATGGCTGGGAGTTTGTTAAGAGGGAGATAGTAAAAGCACAACTTTAGGCAATACCAATGAGACAGAAACATTGAAGGTGCCTAAAGAAGCCAGGGTGGCTATCTAAAGAACTTTTAACTGAGTTAAGATTAAAAAAGGATGTGTACAAAAAATGGAAAAGGGGGGAAACCACCAAAGAGGAATTCAAACAAATAGCCAGCACGTGTAGACACAAAGTCAGAAAAGCTAAAGCACAGAATGAACTCAGGCTTGCTAGAGTGGTTAAAAGCAACAAAAAAGGCTTTTATGGGTATGTTCGTAGCAAAAGGAAGAACAAAGAAACAGTGGGGTCACTCAGAGGAGAAGATGGTGAAATGCAAACAGGGGACACAGAAAGGACTGAACTCCTCAATGCCTTCTTTGCCTCAGTCTTCTCCGATAAAGAAAACAATGCCCGACCTGAAGAATTTGGAGCAAATGATTCAGCAGTGGAAACACAGCCCAGAATAACTAAGGAGATAGTACAAGAATACTTGGCTAGTTTAGATGTATTCAAGTCTCCAGGGCCAGATGATCTGCATCCAAGAGTATTAAAAGAACTGGCAGATGTAATCTCAGAACCACTGGCAGTCATCTTTGAGAATTCCTGGAGAACAGGCGAAGTCCCGGCAGACTGGAGGAGGGCAAATGTTGTCCCTATTTTCAAAAAGGGGAAAAGAGAGGACCCAAATAATTACCGCCCAGTCAGTCTGACATCAATACCAGGGAAGATTCTGGAGCAGATGATTAAGCAAACAGTCTGTGAGCACCTAGAAAAAGGAATGCTGCGATCACCAATAGTCAGCATGGATTTCTGAAAAATAAGTCATGTCAGACTAACCTGATCACGTTTTTTGACAGAATTACAAGCCTGGTAGATGAAGGGAACGCAGTGGATGTAGCCTACCTTGATTTCAGCAAGGCATTTGACAAGGTGCCCCATGATATTCTTGTAAAGCAGCTGGTAAAATGCGGTCTTGACTATGCTACCACTCAGTGGATTTGTAACTGGCTGACTGACCGAACCCAAAGGGTGCTCATCAATGGTTCCTCTTCATCCTGGAGAAGAGTGACTAGTGGGGTGCCACAGGGTTCTGTCTTGGGCCCGGTCTTATTCAACATCTTTATCAACGACTTGGATGATGGACTCAAGGGCATCCTGATCAAATTTGCAGATGACACCAAACTGGGAGGGGTAGCTAACACCCCAGAGGACAGGATCACACTTCAAAACAACCTTGACAGATTAGAGAACTGGGCCAAAACAAACAAGATGAATTTTAACAGGGAGAAATGTAAAGTATTGCACTTGGGCAAAAAAAATGAGAGGCACAAATACAAGATGGGTGACACCTGGCTTGAGAGCAGTACATGTGAAAAGGATCTAGGAGTCTTGGTTGACCACAAACTTGACATGAGCCAACAGTGTGGCGCGGCAGCTAAAAAAGCCAATGCAATTCTGGGCTGCATCAATAGGAGTATAGCATCTAGATCAAGGGAAGAAATAGTGCCACTGTATTCTGCTCTGGTCAGACCTCACCTGGAGTACTGTGTCCAGTTCTGGGCACCACAGTTCAAGAAGGACACTGACAAACTGGAACGTGTCCAGAGGAGGGCAACCAAAATGGTAAAAGGCCTGGAAACGATGCCTTATGAGGAACGGCTAAGGGAGCTGGGCATGTTTAGCCTGGAGAAGAGGAGGTTAAGGGGTGATATGAAAGCCATGTTCAAATATATAAAAGGATGTCACATGGAGGAGGGAGAAAGGTTGTTTTCTGCTGCTCCAGAGAAGCGGACACGGAGCAGTGGTTCCAAACTACAAGAAAGAAGATTCCACCTGAACATTAGGAAGAACTTCCTGACAGTAAGAGCTGTTCAACAGTGGAATTTGCTGCCAAGGAGTGTGGTGGAGTCTCCTTCTTTGGAGGTCTTTAAGCAGAGGCTTGTCAACCATATGTCAGGAGTGCTCTGATGGTGTTTCCTGCTTGGCAGGGGGTTGGACTCGATGGCCCTTGTGGTCTCTTCCAACTCTATGATTCTATGATTCTAAGAATGTAGTCTAAAAATCTTATTTTTTAAAGGATTGCTTTAAATGTAGCAAAATATTCCTTGGTAAAAAGTGAGAAGGGATTACTCCATTTATTCCCAAATCTCACAGAGCTACAGTTGCTAGGAATTTGACTACAACTGTTGCTTTCAGCTTGAAATAGCTGGCCCAGACACAGAGGGCAGACTATAATTTCTGCTCTACCTTTCAGATAAGAGATGCTCTTGTTTCCTAAGGCAATTTGGAAATATTAATATGCAGCATTCCTCAAAAGAAACAGAATATGCAGACAGACAGTGGGGCAATTTGCCAGATTCTTATAAAAGAAGCATTTACTCTGCTTGGCTACCACCCTAGGATTATTAGCTCACCAGCAGCCTAGGTTTATTATTGTCAATTTATCTTCATTATCAAAGAAAGTTTCATATGAACTTTCTTCTGCAGAGGCAAGACTATCCTAGCAGCTTTAGTAGAATCCATTACAATCCTTTGCTAAGATGTGATGTTCATATTTGTTTCCAATATTTTAACCTCTAGTTTAAGAATTGCTTTGGGATTATGATGAAACCTATTATTACTACGGCAGGGACGCAGGTGGCGCTGTGGGTAAAAGCCTCAGTGCCTAGGGCTTGCCGATCGAAAGGTCGGCGGTTCGAATCCCTGTGGCGGGGTACGCTCCCGTCTTTCGGTCCCAGCGCCTGCCAACCTAGCAGTTCGAAAGCACCCCTGGGTGCAAGTAGATAAATAGGGACCGCTTACTAGCGGGAAGGTAAACGGCGTTTCCGTGTGCAGCTCTGGCTCGCCAGAGCAGCGATGTCACGCTGGCCACGTGACCCGGAAGTGTCTCCGGACAGCGCTGGCCCCCGGCCTCTTGAGTGAGATGGGCGCACCAACCCCAGAGTCTGGCAAGACTGGCCCGTATGGGCAGGGGTACCTTTACCTTTACCTTTACTATTATTACTACACAGAATTATGCAGTTATTCCATTCCATCCCCTCAGTGTTAGTTCTCTGAAGCAACTAGTAGGAGGAGTGGAAGGAATTGGCGTTATTTTTTCTTGTATGACTTCAATTTTAAAAGACGCATGCAAGTCATGACAAATCCACACAATTTTAAAGGCAGCTAAGAAAGATATATCCATGTTATAAAACCGTTATGTAGAAAACCTCTTCGTGCATCCTAACATGTTGTGTAGAACCAAAGGGGGATAATGTTCCGGAAGGCCTGTGAACTTCATCTTGGTAATCAAGATAAACTTGGGATTATTGGTAGTTGTTGCAAGAATGAGCTCATATGTGTTTATACACTTACGTTGATATGCAAATTGGCTTGCTTTGATGCTATGCTGATCTGTGGGCTTGGGAAGTTTGGTTATTGTCCTAGAGATGGGGGCTATCCATAAGACTTGGAGGCTTGCCACATATGCCTTCATCAGCAGGTGAACCAATTGGAGGTTCTGGCCAAACTGACATATACTGGTTTTTGTATAAGTAATGCACAAATGCTTTCCTGGGTGTAGGCTGTTTTGTTGTCTGTCCCAAGTCTGTAAAAACAGAAAGGCTCTGTAGGCTGTGTTGCAAGTCTATGGCTTCTAATAAAGCAATAGAACTCATCACTCTGGCATTTTGGACATCTTTCTTTGGTATCCCTGCATCAAACCACTTCCACAGGCCTGTGGATCAGGGCACATGTGTGCCTCATCCTTCAGTGAGTCCATGCTTATGAAAAATGGAATCTGCTCCTAAGGAATTTTCTATTTTCTAATTAGTATTTTTAGAAACTGAGGGTCAAACCAGATGTTTACATGTTTATTGAACATCTACTTGTCTATCGACCTGTAAAGCAAGGATAGGGGTAAGTAAGCAGATGAGAGAGAAGTGTGAAACTTACTTCCATATTGTACTTAAACTCTCCCTGCTTAACTGCTTTATGCTGTTTCCCCCCAGTCTAGTTCTGATTCTGTAGATGAGTTAGGCTGGGGGAAACTAACTTGCAGCAAATAGACATGATAAGGTTAGGTGGGCAGGGGGAAAGGTTCTGCTCCTTTCCCCCCTGCATTCATTTTGATATAAAAAGTAGACCCTGCCTCCATTTTATATGTATATGAACAACTACATGTTTGATAAATGCAAGCACATGAGTTTTTGTCCCCCTGGAGGAAGCTGGTTATACTGGAGTTGCAAGAAAAGGATTGTGTGACTTGAGACAGCTACAGTTTGTGGAGGGAAAGAGCCAGGGAAGGTGGTTGTTTTAACTGCTTAGTTTACCATTTGCTTTTGATGATGGAAAATTCATCTAGGCAAGTGAAACAAAACTAGGGAAGAGTGGCATTCTCTGTTTTCACCCGCTAGATCAATTGAAAAACCTGATAAGTGCTTCAACACAGAATTTTTCCCCCCCAGCCTCTAATGTGCAAATAAAAAAAATCAATTTATGATAAGACTATCTGTTCAGATCTCTGGAAAGCCAGCTCTGTAACAATAAAAATATTCCTACTGAAGCCTATCAGAACATCTGGTCTATTTATTGATTTGATTTATTTATTAAATTTGTATACTGCGTGATAACTGAAGATCACAGGGCAGTGCACAGCAAAAAAAATACAACATGAGAACTCAAAATACATAATGAAAAAACAACAACAACCATTAATCCCCCTCCCACAAACACTTTAAAAAGCCTATAGAAAGTTAGATCAGCCAAACGTCTGCTTATAGAGAAACGTTTTCACCTGGCACCTAAAGACATTTAATGAAGGTGCCAGGCAAACCTCTTTGGGAAGAGAATTCCACAAATGGGGAGTCACTGCAGAAAAGGCCTGCTCTTATGTTGCCACTCTCCAGACTTCTCACACAAAGAAGGACCTCAGATGATGATCACAGGGTCCGGGGCAGTTCATAGGGGGAGAGGCAGTCATTGAGATATTGCTGCCTGAGCCATTTAAGCACTTTGGATTGGGCCTGCAGTACAGCTAGAGTAGCTAATTCTCATTATAATCTGTTACACCTGATAAGGCTGGGGCTCAAGATTATGTATCTATTTTGTATTATGTACTTATTTGGGCAGCAAATAACTTTAATCTTGGAACTCCTGTAGAGCAGGACTGTAGCTGTAAATAATTTGGAGTCCTTTGAGAAAATGAAAATTCATATTAAACCATGTTTTAAGTCTAACTATTTCTTATTGGACTGTGTGCCAGAAATGAGACAATGACTTGATTAAATATTTCATCCATTTAAGCTGCTGAACTCTTGTGTTTTGCATTGGAATCATTTTATCCCAACTGTAGTTTAAACAGTTAGCTTTTTGTTGTTGTTGGTATCAAAGCTGTCCTTTATTTTAAACAATTTAAAAATGCAAAGCTACATGAACTGCTTGGCAGCGGAATGACTACACTTTAAAAATGAGGCTGTCCTTATGGTGATGCATTCATAGGGGCTTTCACAGAGTAACATTTACAGAGCAACTCCCTTATGAGGAATAATAATAATAATAATCCCGCCCTCCCTGGCTAAAGCTGGGCTCAGAGCTGCTAACAACAAGTAAAAATAGCAAAGTGTACATAAAATTGCACAGTCAATTAATTAAAATACATTCTAGAATCAATTCAGCATCAAATTAATGGCAACCATCAGGTTAGAGTTCTATGAAGATTACAGAAGGAGAAAGGGGGTCAAACTGTGCCTTGGCCAAAGGCCTGGCGGAACAGCACCGTGTTGCAGGCCCTGCGGAAAGATGTCAAGTCCCGCAGTGCCCTAGTCTCTTGTGACAGAGCGTTCCACCAGATTGGGGCCACAGCCGAAAAAGCCCTGGCTCTGATCGAGGCCAGTCTAACCTCCCTGTGGCCCAGGATCTCCAATATGTTTTTATTTATTACCGTATGGTCCTCCGTGGGACATACCAGGAGAGGCGGTCCTGTAGGTACGAGGGTCCTAGGACATATTGGTCTTTAAAGGTTAAAACCAGCACCTTAAACCTGATCCTGTACTCCACTGGGAGCCAGTGCAGCTGGTATAGCACCGGGCGAATGTGATCCCACAGTGAGGAGCCCGTAAGGAGTGTCGTTGCGGCATTCTGCACCCGCTGGAGTTTCTGGGTCAGTCTCAAGGGCAGCCCCATGTAGAGTGAGTTAGAATAATCAAGTCTGAAAGTGACCATCGCGTGGATCACAGTGGCTAGGTCAGGGCGAGAGAGGTAAGGAGCCAACTGCTTAGCTTGGTGGAGATGAAAAAATGCCGCCTTTGTTATAGCTGTGACTTGTGCCTCCATAGAAAGGGAGGTATTGAAGATTACACCCAAACTCTTAACGGATGGCGCTGGCACTAATTGCACCTCCGCAAGAGATGGGAGTCTGTTCACATTGGCCGGGGATATCCGGTCGAAGTGGTCCAATACTGGACCCGAGGACAGTTGAGGGGCCTCCAGTTCCGTTATTGTATCCAAATTGGCAGGGAGGTCATGGCGGAGCAACCAGGCTTTCTCTGCAAAAAAGCTCGCAAATGCCTCACAGCTATTTGTCAAATTGGTATTTAAATTCGGCTGTCCCTCCAGGGACGTTAAAGACCTAATTATACTAAAAAGTTGTGCCAGGCGAGAGCTAGCAGATACAATGGAGGCTGAGAAAGACTCTCCTCCCTGAAAGAGAGGGGAGTGGTTGTGGGCGGGAGCCCGAGCACTGCCCCTAGCAGGGGGCGTTAGCCCCCTGACTCCACCTCACCTGGCTGGCGCCCACGCCCCCCCCCCCCGGTAGGCATCCAACCAGGTGCCACAGAGGGGGCGTGTTCAGCAGCCTTTTGCTGCAGTGCCAGCCTCTCCCCGGCCTCATTCTTCGCCATCATCTCGTCGTGAGTCATTGGAATAATGTGTTGTGGTGTGTCGAAGTGCTATGTGTGGCCATCGCCTATGCCTTCAATTTCTAGGGGTATTCCGTTAAAGGAATCTGGCGGTCGTGTATTCCGTCCGAAGCCTGCTTGGCGGGAGGCCATGGCACGACCCTCGGTGACATCAGGGGTGAGCCTATAGTTGGATTAGCATCAACAGGTGATGAACCCCTGGTGAATAAACCCACTTGTTTCGCGATCCAATGCCTAAGCCAATACCTTTGCATTGCTGTAATCAATAAAGTTGTGGCCTTTTCTAGCCCATTAACCTTATATCACGTGTGCCTGTGTCTTCATTTCACTTTGCGGGGGTCGGGTCCTCGAACCACAAGTAAGACTTCTTAAGGGTTATGAAATTTGGGGCTTTTTAGTTTAGAGTAAAGGCAAGTAAAGGGCATTCTAGAAGTGTAGAAAATGATGCATGATATAGAAAAAAAATGAATAGAGAGGTTTTTCTCCCTCTCATAATACTGGAACTCAGAGCCATCCAATGATACTGAATGTTGAAATTTTCAGGACAGAGAAAAGAAAAAGCTTATTCACACAGCTCATAGTTATACTATGGAATTCATTCCCATACGAGGTAGTGATGGCCATCAACTTGAACATCTGATTGCTTCACTTCAAAAAGGATGTGGAGTTGGAAAAGATTCAGAAAATGGCAACCAAAATAATAAAGGCAACTCCCCTGTGGTTGCAGCATTTGGGGCTTTTTAGTTTAAAGGCCAAAAAGAGGTGATATAGTAGAAGTATATAAAATTATGCATGGTATGGAGAAAATGGATAGAGAAAAGTTTTTCTCTTTCCCATAACATTAGAACGTGTTCTAAACAGATTTAATATATGTATATAGTTTTGATTCTATCAAGGTTTACTAGTATTTTAATTACTGAGTTTTTGTGTTTTAGCACTTCTTTCCTTTATCTATAAGTTGCTTTGAGTCCCATCAGGGAAAAGTGTGGTAAGAATAAATGATGATGATGATGATGATGATGATAGTGAGGAGATTTAACCCCTCCCATATCCAAGAATCTCCTGACGAGTCTGCTGATTCTCCAGAGAGGAGGAGCAGTGTTTTGCTTTCTACTTATTCAGCTCCAGCACCAAGTCAGTCAGTCAGTCAGTGTGTCAGGGAGAGAGAGAGAGACTGAGTGTTAGAGATCGTGTGTAGAGATAAGGTTGCTGCTAAGAGCAGCTGCAGACACTCAGTGCAGCATTCATTTATGCTTAGACCTATTTAGCTCTGTATATAGTTTTGTATTATAGTTGTAGTTAAAAGAAGATATTCTACAGAGCTGCTCTCTGAGTCGTTTATACACTGCCAGACTCTGCTATACTCTGCTGTGCGACGACTGTATTGTGGAAGTGAATCCGGTGCTCACAACTCTAAGCTGTGAGTCCACAGCACTTTGACCTGGTGGTCTCTGGAAGTGCTACCCAGCTCGCCTAGCCCAGTCGGGGTTGAAGTGCATGAGTCCAGTTGGTGACACTGGCTCCAGGGCGATGCTGACAGATAGAACTTGTGGGCATCCAGTGAAACTGAATGTTGAAGCTGAAAGATTCAGAACAGACAAAACAAAGTGCTTCTTAACACATCACATATGGGATTCATTCCCACAAGAGGTACTGATGGCCACCAACTTCACATTCCCACAAGAGGTACTGATGGCCACCAACTTAGACAAATTCATGGAGGATAAGGCTGTTGATGGCTAATAGTCATGCGGGCTCTTTTCTACTCATTTCAGAATACATCTAAAACATTACAATCCGGACAGATTTGAAATTGGAAGCAATGGACTTCAGTGACAAAACTATATAAATGCCTATCTGCTATCATCACCGTAGGCTTAGTGCTTGGGGAAACACTGTTTATTTTGTTTTCCCCATATTCCTCCATTCCTCTTGTGCCTTTTTTCTTTATAAACCCCAAATTATATCCTCTACCCTGCTGCTGTTTTTTGGCATTCTCGTGAAATCTCTTGTGGATGTGTGTGCATACATTTCTGAAATTAGCAACAATACCCATGGTATGAATTTAAAAACAAAGTACTCTTGACACCTCAGAGAGTAGTTGATTTCATCTCAGCATGATCTTTATAAATTTCTTCAGCAGTTATGTTCAATGGTAGCTATAAAGGTTTTCTTTTTGCCTTTGCTCTTGTTAATTTCATGCAGGTGTAAATAAATGCTGCTGCTACTGCCTTTTCTATCACTAACAAAAACATCATTTTCTCAATATATTTTTTCTTGATTAAATCAAGATACACTTTTGTCCATCCAAATCTGCAGCTGCTTCTGTCTGTATCCAGACTCACCTCATTTTGTTTAATCTAGCAGTAGCCTTTCAAATCTGTTTGTAAAGTATTGCTGGGTTTGAAAACTGCTGAGCCTTAAAGCTCCAGACTGAACTCATGTTGTTTAACCAGATATGGGAGATGCCATCCAGTTGTTGCTGAACTACAACACACAATTCACCCCTGATCATTTTGGCCATCCTATTTGGGGCTGGTGAGAGATGGCAATCTGATATCATCTAGACCATTAATACTTAACAATGCAGTCCCAACCATATTTGCTCAGGAGATGTCTCACTGAACTCACAAAGAGATAACCAATTTTGGGAAGGGATATGGATTTTTTCTGGCAAAGAAAATGGAAAGAATGCCTGAGAAAAAGGAAAAGAATGAGGAGGAAAGAGCTGGAGCCCTGTTTTATCAGAGTTCAGTGTTAGAAAATGAGAAGTCACCCAGTGGGTGATTAAGCAATATCAGTTAAGATAGAAGAGGATAAATCAGAAAAGGAAAATTGAGCTGAAGGTCATCTGTGTAAGGAAAAGAAAACAACACCTGGAGATAAAAAACATGAAAAGGTTTATTTATTTTGGTTTTATTTTATCTCTGTATTTGTTCAACAGTGATCTATAATTGCATATGTACTATGTAGATTGTCACCAGATCTTGTTAGATAATGCTTTATGCAAAATATTTTACAACCTTTTTTTCTGGAAATTAAAAAAATATATAAATAAAAAACATGAAAATAGAGCCAAATAAAGAAATATATAAAGCAACAAGAAGGAAACCCAGGAAATAATCTTTAAATGGGACATACAGGCAACCCCTGATTTGCATGGTGGGTGCATTCCGGGTCATTGCATGCTTGCGTGAAATCACATGCAATTTGAACACCCCGCTCTGCCCCTGCCCCTGCACCACTCCTGCTCTGCAAAAAAGCACTGTCTTACAAGCTGTTTCCAACATGTTACTACATCAGTATAGTTCTGTTATTTGTGAATTAATATTGAATATTTCTTTTAACTCTGTTTTGTTTAAAAAAATAATAGCGATTTTAATGTAATATCAATTTTGAGTTATATTTTCTTTATTACAGTCATTTCTTATTTTTTTCCTCTGTAGAAAAATATATATATATAATCAACTTTTCTTTTTACATCTCGATGGGGCATGGCTCCATTATTAATTCCACCCACCCACCCAAAGAATAATTCCAATATGAATAGAGACCAATTTTAAAATAAATTGATTATCTTTGCACATTTTCATAATGTTAGTAATTTTTTTAATCATTCACACGCACACAAACACACACACACAAAATAAACTAAAGATAAAGAGCATAAAGGTAGCAGGTTGAAAGCAGCATAAGGTTGGATTTTACAGGATCATGTTCATCACGATCAATGTGGATTTCTGCCTAAAAGACAGTTAAAAGATAGCATCAGAAACATGTTAGATATTCTGGCATATTGGAATTGCTATAACAAGAAAAGATGTGTATGAAATCTGCTTTATTTGAGCCACATCTCCAACATTTATCTGATCCTAACTTCCATATTAAATTCAATTTATAAGGTGTTAAATGCCATTGATAGAGGGTTTTAAAATAGTTCTCATTTAGATCTGTTGAAATAATATTAGAATGGAACGCCCCAAATCCAGTTCTATTTTTTCCTGGTTATTCTTAGATCCAAATCTCGTGCCCTTTTTCTCACATATGTATCCTTGTTCTGATCCAAGTTTAACCAGACACCACAGAGTTTTGCAATTATGCCTTAATCCAAATGGGAGATAAATAGAATTTCTCATTTGTTCTCTTCCCTGATTTCCCCATGCTTATATATTAGAGGAAAAATATTTCATAGCTGCAAAAATTTCAGGAACAAATTTCAGTTCGTGAAATAAAAAGTGTCCTCCAAAGCCCCCACACACTTTCAGACAGGGCACTGAATTAGTGTTTGTTCTTTTTTGGATATTCACAAATATGGGGGAAAGCTCTACCACAGTGAAAACATGCTTGAGTATACCTACTAATAGTCAGATTTGATTTTCTGTGGCAGTATTTTGTCTGTTTATATCTTTGGATTACCAGTAGGGTTTTAGAAATGATGTGACTTGACCATCCTTGAGAGGTGCAAAGAAGAAATACTGTCAGTGAGTCATCAGAGTTCAATAAAGGTGCAGCACCAACTGAGTTTAATTTTCTAGGCTGCAATCATATGTGCACATATGTGCTGGAACTCGGTGGTGTGTCAGGGACTGACAGGGCTCCAAAGAGTGTGTGGCAGAAGCAGGGGACCAGGGGGAGTGACCCGGGAGAGGGAAGCAATGATTTATGGGGTGTCACACCACCTGCAAGGCAGGAGCCAGGGGAGGAGGGAGAGTCGGGGCAGTCCAAGGTGGAGGAGGAAGGGACGGTTTATGTGAAGGATGGGTCAGTAGATTCCTCACCTTCCCCCTCCCCACTGTCTCCTAGAACCAGGGGGGGCTTGAAAAGGGAAGAGCTGTGACAACTTCCGTGCAGGGAGAAGCACACAACACAGGTTGTGAGCACACAGCCCATCAAAGGAGGGTATATAAGCTGGAGGAGAGGAGGGGCCCCACTGTTGCTGCAACTGCTCTTTTGGCCCAGATCTGTGGATAGCTCCCTGGAGGCTAGAAGTGTGTTAGCATGTGTATCCAGAGCAATGTGGAAGCACTGAAAGTGTTCCTGTTTCCAATAAAGAATTAACTATATCAGACATGTGTCTTCCTTATCTGGATGGTCCATGACACAGTGCTTAGTTCAGAATATACAAGTATTGGATTGCACTTTTTAACTTGTGTCATCAGAAAATGCCAATCAGAAAATTTAACATTTAATCATAGCTGTGAGATCATGATCCTGAGAGATCATGGTTAGGTGTATTGAAAGGCTCGAGTATTTTGACTTCCCCCCTAGTAGTTTGTCCTTGGCAAATTGGCCTAATTAAGTTTAGGTGATAAAGGCAAGTAATTCCCCAGTTTTCAGCTCTGTCCAATTAAATTATTTAATTTTCAATGGAGACACAATGTACAAATATCATGCAAAACTTTATTAGCACACAATACAGCTTCATAAAGTGTAGAATCAAATTTATAACATTGTAAAACTCAAGAAGCAGCACATGAGAAATAGAAGACTGGAGAAGAAACATAACAATATGCTAATTCCTAATTTGAATTATTTGACTTCTTAACCTATTAGGCATAATAATAATAGTAATAATAATAATAGGTGAAAAAAAGGTAAAGGTAAATGACCCTTGGATGGTTAGGTCCAGTCAAAGGTGACTATGGGGTTGCGGCGCTCATCTCGTTTTCAGGCCGAGGGAGCCAGCATTTGTCCACAGACAGCTTTCTGGGTCATGTGGCCAGCATGACTAAACTGCTTCTGATGCAACAGAACACCATGACGGAAGCAAGAGTGCACGGAAATGCCGTTTATCTTCCCGCCACAGTGGTACCTATAGCACCACCCGCTCCCTATAATGATGATAATATTTTTATTCCGCCCATCTGTCTGGGTTTCCGCAGCCACTCTGGCAGCTTACAGCATATCTAAAAACATAATAAAAGCATCAAACATTAAAAGCTTCCTGATACAGGGCTGTCTTCAGATGTCTTCTAAAAGTTATGTAATTCTTTATCTTCTTGACATCTGAAGGGAGGGCACCTGTGCTGGTCCCGGGGGGAGGTTACTGTGGGGCGAGGTCCAGGACCTGAGTCGAGGGTCGGCAGACAGTCCTCCATGGGCGAAGCAGGGTCCACAGCGAGGAGCCGGGCAAGGACAGGAACTCTGGGGGAACCGGACTGGGTGCTGGCCGAAATAGCTCTTCAACGACGTTGCTCCCGCAACCTGGGACTGGGCTGACTGGCCTTTATCTTCTCTGAGGCCAGGGGCGGTCCCGGCCCCCAGGAGACCCGCCTCTCCTGGCCTTAAGGCGAGCTCTCCTCCTGGGAAAAACCAGTTCCCTCTGCCTCTCTGCCCTGAGCCTCTGCAGTTCAGGAGAGGCTGAATGGTTACTGGGCCCAGGGGGAGACTCACCTGTAGGCACTGAGTCCTCAACCACCTCTGGAGCCAGAGTGGATTCACCTGGTTCCTGCTCCTGAGGATCCGGCACAGGTGCAGGCGCTTCAGAATCAAGGCCCTGCCCCAGTTCAGCTGGCCCTGGAGGCGGGGACTCCTGTGCAGGCTGGGATTCCTCTGGTTCAGCCTCTGAATCGGATTCCCAGGCCATCACAGCACCACTACCAAGAAGACCCCTCATGGTTCCCTGTAATTTCACTTCTCACAAGCAGCTGTTGGAGGGGGAGGCCTATTATGCTCATGCCCTGCTTATGGGTTTTCATATGTATCTGATTTGCCGCTGTGAAAACAGAATGCTGGATTAGATGGGCCTTCTTATGTTCGCATGTTACGCTTTTATGAGGTATAGGGCATTGGATATTGGGAAGTGGCACTGGAAAAGTGTGGTGGTGGTTTAACAAGTTAGCATTCCCGTGGGGTTGCTTTTGAAGATCAAGGAACTGGTGATCTTGGAAAGGGTATTTTTACCCAGTGAGGTAAAGAGCAGGTCTAAGATATAATCCTAAAGTTGTCATCACCCACACAAATTCAAATGAACTCTCATAAATCAGAGAGAATTAAGATAATTAGTGATCTCAGTGGTAATTCTGAAGATAACGCCTACACAATAAAAGAAGCATCTTTGGTATAGACGTTAACTGAATTCCTTTTTGCAAAGCTTACAACATTTGGTGGTGGGGATGGGGGATGGACTCTTTCATCAAACTTTTAAAACAACCTTCAGTAACCTTTCAGATACATCAGGTCCAAGATGGAGTTACTTTGGTGTACACATACCCAAAGTGTCAAAGCTGCTTTTGAAGCTCATAAAGGTTTTTTAATTGGCTTGTATTGCATCACATAGAAACTATTGTTTAGGGGGAAATATTTGATTGTTTGTTAAAGCTATACCCCACTCTTCCTCTCAAAGGAGCCCAGGGTAGCAATCTCAAAAACTGAGATGGAAGATATATGGTCTTACTAATTGTAGCTGCTTTTGCTTTTACTAATTTTACTACTTTTACTACTTTTACTAATTTTCTTTTGATGGTTTACTATCTTCACCCAACATTTTGAAAGCCATGTGTTTTAATTAATTTAATGTTCCATTTGGACAGGGGTGGGGAACCTGACTGCATGCCAGGAATGAGCAGGCCAAAGTGGGCAAGCAACAGGTGTGAGTTGTAACTTTATACTGTAGACTACAGTCTAGTGATGCAGGTTTATAAACTTATCTCTCCATTCAAGCAAGTAAGGAACATTGTCACATTTTGATGGGGAGTCTCAAGCGCCAAAAGAGAGACCTGGGCCTGAAGTTCCCTGCTCTTGTGCTACAAATAACTTAACAGTACAAAGATTTTGAAGGGCTGGTTTTATCCTATTAAAAAAATGTGGAGTAAAATTAAATAACAATGCAAGCATGGGAAGCTTCTTCCCTGTTTATTGTCAGGAAAGGCTATTTTACACATGAAAATGTCTTCACAGATGCAATGACTCACTTAACTGATCTGTTAGATTGCTCAGGTCCATTCTTTCAAAATAATCCATTCCATCCCGCTCTACCCCCAATATACACTCTGCATTTTGTGGCCACTGAACATGCTCAATCCTCACTGGGCTGTGTTTGGGGATGACCCGAAAGCTGTATGCCGGCTCCCTCGGCCAATAAAGCGAGATGAGCACCGCAACCCCAGAGTCGCCTGCGACTGGACCTAACGGTCAGGGGTCCCTTTGCCTTTACCTAGCTGCCCTGCCCCCCAATCCAGTTGAAACAAACCCAAACCCTCCATGTATCTCAGGACCACATTGGGGCTTCATAGCTATCTTAACACAGCGCCTCAGCTCTGCTAAGAACAGTGTTGTTTGCTTTTATTCAGGGGCTGGGAACCTCCAGTCTGTGTTCTAGTCCACAAGAACCTCCAGTCTGTGTTCTAGTCCACAAGAACCTCCAGTCTGTGTTCTAGTCCACAAGTCATGCCCACCTACCCTATTCCTGATGTCATTTATGGCAGGTACAGGGCAGGTAAAGGCAAGGCTTGGCAAAAAGGGGCTTTGCAGTCACTTCTGATTGGCAGTGCCTACAAAGCCCCTTGTGCAGCACTGCTGTGCTTTTCAGTTCTTCAAGATGTGCAGAGAAATCAAATTAAGTCTGTGCATAAGTGAACATGCTCTAAATCTTTTCTAGCTGATAATGAAATCGTAAGCACTGCACTAAAAGGATAAAATGTTTTCCAATGAACTTGATTGATCAATTTGAATTCATTTACTATCAGGTGTTTTGTTGGTTTTTTTTTTGGTTTTTTTTACAGAATCACAGTGCTCAGATATTCTTTGTATAAAAGCAACTATAGAAACATAGGAAACTGCCTTATATTAAGTCAGAACGTTGGTCCATCTATCTCAGAACTGTTTACATGGTCAGGCAGCAGGTCTCCATACAAGGTTCTCTTCGAAGCCTACCTGGAGATGCCAAGGATTGAACCTGTGAGCTTCTGAATGCTGAGCAAATGCTGTATTGATTCAAATGCTACTGAGATATTTTGACTACACACAAACATAATGTTATTGGTTCACCTTTCAAAACTTGAAGTACTATTAAGTGGGGCAATTTTAAATAGCTTTAGATGAGTTGAATGATAACTTACCAGCAGTAAAGCCAAATGCAATATTGTGGAACTTGATTTAAAGGAAAGACACAGAGGATTGGGCTGTTAGAAGTACTTTTATCCTGTAGAATAAAAAGAGGTAGTCAAATGTTACGAAAATGATGTGGGCTCATCACTACTATAAGGAGCCTTTTGAAAGCACATAAATAGCTTGGTATTCTTTTAAAGGTTGCTCTGTGTGTCTCTTTCTTTCAGTGTTATGAGTGTGAGTGTGTATATGCACACTCTGTAGCCCTGAGGGATTTCCATGAGTTTTCACAGTTCTAAAAATGACTCATGTTTTGCGCAAGGAAATTTGTTTCTATGCAGGAATAGTCCTTTCATAGAAGAAAGCGCCACTTGGTGTCTGATTCAAACACAGCAGGAATAGTCGAGGACACTAATTTTGGTTGCCCATATTAAAATTACAATGATGCAAATTTCATGTTAAAAGGTAAAGGTAAAGGTACCCCTGCCCGTACGGGCCAGTCTTGACAGACTCTGGGGTTGTGCGCCCATCTCACTTAAGAGGCCAGGGGCCAGCGCTGTCCGGAGACACTTGGTTACTTAGTACCAAAACTGCTGTGTCTTCATGTGTGCAGCTTGACAAAAACCTTCAGAATGTGTTCCCCTCTTAATTCTTATATGCACCATCTTCCTGTATACGTAAGAGTATAAAATGTCACCACACTCTGCAGTTTGCTGGCTGCTAATAGGCATCCATGCCAACTGCAACATGAGGAACACCAGCCCAGCCCAGGCAAGCTGTTTAATGAAGGCGGGGGGAGGCAGGCATGAAGCACCTGCCCCCCTCCATTAAGCTTACAGTGAGGTTCAACTGAGGGATGGGGAGGACCCTTCACCCAGCAACTTAGCAACTGATTTCTGTGGGTGAGATGAATCTTACTGAATAACAATATTATATATCATTGAATTAACCAAATCCACTGATAAGCAAAGGGAGGGGATGAACTATGTTCTTCCTTATTGACATATGTAATAAAATCAAACCTGCAGATGTGTAGTTTATGGGTCAAGCATGTTCCAATACCAAAAAGAAATAATAGCTCAGTTTAGGTCTCTCTAGAAATGAGACAAAAAATAGATAGCAATGGAGACTGGGGAGAAGGAATAATATAACAATTCATAATGGTATTCATTTCTTTAAAAACCGTACACCAAAATTATTAAATTATTTTTATATGGTTCCATGTTAGCTTTTTACCAAAGCACCTTGAAGAATTTGCTTCAAGTAAAATTTAAGGTGTGTGGGCTTGTGTGTGTATAAAGAACATTTTTTAAAAGGTATATAGAAAATCATTTTCACCTTCCTAGACATGGGTCATTTAACATGGGTATTGTTGATTGTTCATTTCTTTAGCAGTTATAATTATTTGATCATATTCTGTTGTATATTCTGTTGTGTGTTGCTTTGATTGAGATGATGCTATAAAATGAAATTTTGTTTGGTATGCAGAGCAGAACATGTTCACTCCCTTTCATTGTTGTAGACAGTTAACTTTTGTGTTTCATGTAAGTGATGGTACTGTTAACTCTTGAGGCCCCAATTATTGAAGTCTCCCTGTCGATTTGAATTTTAAGCTATCTACAGCTGTTACTAATTTAATGACAAGTAACCATTTTATTTGTGGCCGCAGTAGCAACTGAGCAATCTTCAGTTTCATCTCTTTGAAACATTGACAAATGGCCAATTCTGAGTAAAGAAATTCTGGTTAACATCTAGCTGTAAGGTATTCTTGAATCTTAGACCTATTTTCTTACATTGTAATCTATAATTGCTGTTTTAGCCTAAAATGTTCTGGAAATAAT
The DNA here is from genome assembly GCF_951804945.1 of Podarcis cretensis. NCBI lineage: Eukaryota > Metazoa > Chordata > Lepidosauria > Squamata > Lacertidae > Podarcis > Podarcis cretensis. The sequence goes on along the minus strand of NC_137170.1, from coordinate 50,374,041 downwards.
CATAGGGCTGTATATCAAATGCTTGCAACCCTGCTGAGAAAAATAACTGGCAATAAGTCATCATTTAATTTATTTAATTTTAATTGGTTGAAAATCAAATTCCTAGTAAGGGATCTAAAGTTTTTACAATTTCTGTGATGTTTGTTTTAATAAACGTAGCTTAAAGAATTTTTGAAATAAATTGTCTATGTATAGCAAGATTAGTACTTTAATGTATCTACTAATGTAGCAGTGGTTAATGCTGATGTTTCTTATTAAATCATTATATTATATCACATTTTTTTCCAGACACAACCTTCCACAAAGTGGCTGACAACAGAACCAACCTAATATAAATTTAATGTAAACAAACATTCATTAAAAGCAATGTAAAAAACATGTTAAAAAATATTAACAAAATAGCAGCATGTAAATATTCTAATCCAGACCACCAAAGATAAAACACAGAGAGAAATAACCATTTTAAAACTCCAGACCAGTATAAATAATGGAAAGCAAATAGAAATAAGGCCTGATACAAGGGGAAGGTAGGGTTGATTGTACATACCACAGGAGGGAGTTCTTCTTGTTTCCCCAATTTATTCCAGAATCTTTAGCCTTTGTCAGGGTCATGCCCCTCTAAACAGTGTATTAAACTCATGGGGAAAGAATGCTGTATAGCTCTGGGATGTGGATTGAGGAGGGATCACACTGAACTCACTTTCCCCCAATATGCTGCTCCCATTTCTTTACCCCTGCCCTCAATAATGTTTGGCTAGTATGCAGACTGTGGGCCCTCCTGAACCGAGTTAGTTTGATTATAATGATCAGCGTCTGGCAATATTCAGATCACTCTACTGAATATTTTTTTCGCTCCAGGAAAAAAAAGCCTTTGGCAGTCCCATCCACCATTGAACCCAGTGTGTTTTGACTATATGTGATTGTGGCTTTAGGTGTGATTGCAGGAATGTAACCCCCATGTAAGGGACGCGGGTGGCGCTGTGGGTAAAACCTCAGTGCCTAGGACTTGCCGATCGCATGGTCGGCGGTTTGAATCCCCGCGGCGGGGTGAGCTCCCGTCTTTCGGTCCCAGCTCCTGCCCACCTAGCAGTTCGAAAGCACCCCTAAGTGCAAGTAAATAAATAGGTACCGCTTTCTAGCGGGAAGGTAAACGGCGTTTCCGTGTGCTGTGCTGGTGCTGGCTCGCCAGAGCAGCTTCGTCACGCTGGCCACGTGACCCGGAAGTGTCTCCGGACAGCGCTGGCCCCCGGCCTCTTAAGTGAGATGGGCGCACAACCCTAGAGTCGGACACGACTGGCCCATACGGGCAGGGGTACCTTTACCTTTACTAACCCCCATGTAAATTGCGGGCTTTCTAGTGATAACCTTAGGACACATCTGCTAATATTACTGTACCTTTTGCTTCCTGGTAGGAAAAAAACTGGACAGAGTAGTACATTTATTTTTTTATGAATTCCAACATAAATTTGTTTCTCAACCATGTACTTTTTCCATTGAAGGATTGATTCAATCCTTTATACTGAAGTGCTATTTCTGGGGTAGCAAATTTGCTATTATTTATATAAAGCCATCAAAATAAACAGCACTTTACAGGGCAATATAATCACAATAGAGGCTCCTGCTTTATGGACCTTATTGCCTGTGTTTTGAAGTTGGAAAATGGCAAAAGAGAGAAAAGTAAGAAGGAATGGCAAAAAGAGCTGAGTGTGAACAAATATAAAGTTTCATTTTCATGGTTTCTACATTTTCATGTGTCATGCAATTCCAGGCTTTATGGGCTCTTGAAAATACTGTTACATATTTGTTTAGAAATTCAAGGAATCCGTTACTAATATTTCTTTCCTATGATCAGGATAGGTAAAGGTAAAGGTACCCCTGCCCGTACAGGCCAGTCTTGACAGACTCTGGGGTTGTGTGCCCATCTCACTTAAGAGGCCAGGGGCCAGCGCTGTCCGGAGACACTTCCGGGTCACGTGGCCAGCGTGACATCGCTGCTCTGGCCAGAGCCAGAGCCGCACACGGAAACGCCGTTTACCTTCCCGCTGGTAAGCGGTCCCTATTTATCTACTTGCACCCAGAGGTGCTTTCGAACTGCTAGGTTGGCGGGCGCTGGAACCGAGCAGCGGGAGCGCACCCCGCCGCAGGGATTCGAACCGCCGACCTTTCGATCGGCAAGCCCTAGGCGCTGAGGCTTTAACCCACAGCGCCACCTGCGTCCCCTATGATCAGGATAGTCTACTGCTAATACTAAACAGTTTTGTTTGTGTTTTCAGGGTTGGGAACTTTGGTATTTTGTAAACCAAAAGTTTAGGCTGCTTCTTGGGAGAAAGGAGTGACAAAACAGGATGAGCAATTGTATTCTATTAGATATCAACCTACACTTGATATATTTTTGGAACTGGAAACGATTGGTATTTTAAATTTATTTTAAATTTCCTCCACATCTATTAATATCAGTGCTTTAAATGAAGTTTACTATCAATATTTAGGATTAAATTAAAGGCAATACATTTATTCATAAAATAAAATGCACAGTTTGAATTTGCTCTGTCATTTATTTATTTATGAACATGGAAATCTGATAACATATTTCTTTGTGTGTGTGTGTTTTCCCCCCAGGAGACATTGATAGACTGGTGTGATGAAAAGGAGCTTAACTTGATTTTAACTACCGGCGGAACAGGATTTGCGCCAAGGGATGTCACACCAGAGGTGAGAGAGTTTTATCTTTAAAGCCATCTGCCTTTTGAAAATACCAATAATGTTCTTCTATATGTGATGTCTCAGAAGGAATTTGATATAATATAAAATTCCATTGCATTTCTAAAATAAACCAAAAAAAGACCTGTATTAAATAGTTCAAAAGCAAACAATGGATTTTACTTTGGTGCCATAAGGAAGCTTGTATTTGTGTGCAGGCTACTTTACGGTGTTCCTGTTTTCTCAGTTGTGTCACTTGCTGACATATGTCCATAGCTGTCAACCTTCCCTTTTTTTGCGGGAAATTCCCTTATTCCAGAGCCATTTCCTGCTGCTTCCCGCTGCTATCCCAGATTGTTATATATCCCATAGACTGTCCCCGGGACAGGTGAGGCTGCTGATCCCTTATTTTCGAGGCTGCTGATCCCTTATTTTCAAATCTGAAAGTTGACAGCTATGTATATGTTTAACAGGGACATGGAGATTATTCTATGGAAGTTGTTTTCAAAGTACAGTATAAAGCAGGCCTCCCTAGGGAGCTGTGGATAGTTACCAAAGAAGGTGCACCAGCCCCACAATGTGTGCTTTGATTTGCCAAGGAGGATTTATGACAGCCTACTCCTATTCCACCCATTTTTGCAGTTTTTTCTTCCTTAAGGTTACTCCCACAGGAATCTTTAACTATACTATGCTTCTACTCTTTTCCTTTGGTCTGCTTTGGTACAAGGCCATAGTGAGGAAACTATCTTTCCTTGTGTTCATTAATCTTAGGGATATTCAAGCAGTTGATTTTCTCGATCCTGGCAATGTCAGGTCCCTTTCACATATGCAGTCAGTAGTATGAGAGCTGCTTCTGTGAGTTACAGCCCCACACTGCAGGGCCATATGTGAATATGAATAAAGAGACTGTGCGGCTAGGCCAGCAAGACAAATCTTTCCCATGCCACTGGAGTCCTTTTGGGAGGGAAGATACCAATCAGATGGATAAATTTGTATGCTCACATCCTTAATACTTCTGCTCTCAGTAACGTGGGATTGTACCATGCATCCATGAATACCATAAGGGTGGCTGTATATGTTAGCAGGACCTTGGAGAATACATGCTCTGCGTATTAATAATGACTCTTCCATCAGAAAGACTAGGACTTTATTTTTGATTTCAACCCAATCCAGCTGTCAGACGTAGTCCCTCATGTGTAGTGTGTGCTTGTGGGGGGAGTGAGCAGAGACAGGATTAATCTCCATAATAGTATGATTTACTTTGTTACACTTCAAATAGTCTAAAGACACTAGTATTTTATTCATGGTGTATTGCTGTACTTTTATCAATCTTTTAACATCAATCTTTAAAACGACTATTAGAACAAAGGTTGGCTTGAGGTTAAAAGCTTCCGCCTTGAAGATTAGCATCACTTGAATTTGGAAGCAATTGATTTATTCCTTGAGAAGTGGAGGGCATATATGCAACGGAAGTATCACAATCTAAAGCAGAGGTATTTGGGTGGCAAGCTTTCAGAATAGTTTGTGGTGTTTTTAGTTTCAGTATTGCTTTTTAATCATTTTCTGGGGCCCTGTGTGGACCAGGTTGAGGTGAATCGGAGCCACCCACAAACAGAATTGAGGTTGCTGCTTCATTGGGTGACATATATTGCTTTTTCCTAGAAGGTATGAAAAAATAAAATATTTAATTAAAACAACCACCAAGAAGGGACTAACCTATCAAAAACAGATAAAGGAAAACCATGCATGTAAAAGGGGGGATGGAGCAGGAAGGCAAGGAGGGGGTGGGTCTGCTGAGTTGTCCCCCCATAGCACAAGCTGCAGTTTAACAGTTGAGAGCAAACACAAGAGGGAAGGCAATGCGTAAGAACAAAGTCAGTTTCATCATACATGCCACTTAGAGTGCCATCTGTGTCACATTGCTGGCACCCAGGCTCAGACAGCCTGGCAAGAGATTGGGTTGGCAATCTGCCTCATGAGACTGGCAAAGACTGGCTGTTAATGAGAGAAATTTCCATGCCTTTTGTCTGTGCCAGGAGGATAGTGAGAAAATCTCTTCCACTGTTGCCCAGGGCAAAGCTTTGTTGTAGCTTTGCCCACTTGTAGAAATATAATTTTGATAGATTTTTAAACCAGAGGTTAACTACTTGTAATTACAGTTCCCATGATCTACCAGCCTTTCTTGTGAGTGTCATTTCTAGATTTAGCTGTATATTCTTGCTTTGTTACAAAAAAAAAAAAAAAAGCAGGTTGGAAAACAAAGACAAAAAGTTGAGGAAAAATAATGTATTCAGTATGACTAAAAGTTATGACTAGCAGTAAGTGCTGCAGAGATGGAAAAATTGTTCTTAAGATTTATTTTAACTTCTGAACAAGTTGGGTCATTTAGGAATTATACCTGTAAGGACACAACTGCTCTTTAAATATTTATCTATCTTATATTTCTCTCATTCTAGATGCATTGCTTGGAGATCACTCATTTTTCCATTATGCTAACATTTTTGTGTCAAGTTTAACAGCATAATATATTTGTATCAGTGTTCAATAATATATTTGCTGCATTGGCAGAATCCAGTGAATTAAAATTTAAAAACAAGAGAGGGAGAGAATGTAGAAAAGACAAAGAACCCCTGCAAGTATTATGTTCAGAAAAGCATTGATTCTGGGATTTACTAATGAGAGGGTGGGAAGGTCCTGTGATTGATTTTGTGGATTAACTTTGAGTGTGTTGTTTTTAGAATTGACTTTTTTATCTATTGTACTTTTAAAATTATTACTGTTGTTAGTCACTTTGAGACTCTTGTGTGGGAAGAACCACACAAATTAAACAAGCACATAAAATAGTTCGTTTCTCAGTGTATCAATATTCAATGCTCTTCTTTTAAAAATAACCAGGACTTTAGTGTATTGCTTTTTGTTAGCTGCCACAAGCCAGTTTTCTCAGATATGGTATTCTGAATACTTTAGAACCTATTTGGGTTGTATGCCAGGCTGGTTGCAATTTTGAAACCTGTGTGGGCCTGTAATTTAATCATGAAATGAATTGCCAAAAGGACTCTGAATAATGTAGACTAATAGAATTGTAGAGTTGGAAGGGACCCCAGAGGTCATCTTGTTCAGTCCTCTGCAATGCAGGAATTTCAGCCAAATCATACATGACATAAGACCATCCAACCTCTGCTTAAAAACCTCCAATGAATTAATTTGGTTCTTATTTTTGGTCTTTGGGCAGTTAGTAAATGAGATCTCTACCTGCACAGATACCATTTTTGAAATTCCAGTGCTCAGAATAGCCTTGAGGCCCTTACCCCTGAGTAGGGAAATCCTGTGCCCCTGCATGGCACAAGGGCTCTGTCAGTTTCTTTTTGACTGCTGACTAAGTCACACAACAAAAGAACTTCCTTTAGAGCTTCTGAATTTTTCTCCTCATATCTCCTCCTCAGAAGATATTTTACCAGAGAATCATATTTGGTTTCATCTCTTCATTGCTTATTTTGAATTTAGAATATATGTCTATATTATGTATGCATTGTCTGCTCTTTTACATTTGTATTGTTGCTCTCTTCTTCTTTGTGTTTATTGCATTCCGCCTGTGTTTAATTTATCTCCTTTTTTTCCTGCTTGTGTTCAACTTTAAAGTCAGTTTGCCCATAATGCCCAGCCATGATTTAGTGCCTCAAGAATGAACCCTGCCTTCTTCTCTCTCTTCTCTTTACTTTCTGCTTTGTTTGTTGCCTCTTAGATTGTGGTAAACTATAGATTGCTAGTTCATCCACACGTTAGTTTGCACTTGTCCTCAAAACCAGGATTGTAAAACAGAGTTTCAAGCTAGTTTGAAATGTGCTGTCAAGGATGCTCACCAGCCAAAGGAATGCACATGGCAGATAGTTAACTCTTTATTGTCAAGCTGACACTTAACAGTCATTTCTATGGCTCTGAATACCCACGTTTACCAGTCTAGAGTCTAGACAGCTATTCCCAGGTCTATGCTTTATGGAGCAGTTGCAGCAACAGGGGACCACTTCCTCTCCACCGGTTTATGAACTTTTCCCTGATGGGCTGCATGCACACAATCAGAGACTACGCCTGCGTGGAAGCTTCCTCTGCTCTTCCCTCTTCTATTCACTTCTGGTTCTGGGAGACAGGAAGCACCCAGCCCTTCACTTGCCGGACCTGCCTCTTCCTCCTCTTTTTTTTGACCCATCCTGTGCTCCACCCTCCAGCTCTAAAGCTTCCCCGGCGTCACAGATCACTGCCCTCCTCTCCTGAGTCAGACTCCAGCCCCACTTTCCCTGGTACACACTTGCCAGTGTCCTGCCAGTCCCCTGGCACTGACCACCCCTTATGTTTTCTGTTTAATTTTCCTTGTGCTTCTCCAATCTGAATTTCTGCCAAATTTTCAACTTATATTCACTGTTTGGAAGTTTAACATACAGCGATCCTATGACAAAAGGCAGTGGCGGGCCGACACTCTTGATTCATCTTGGCAAGAGTAGCATATTAAGAGAAGGAAAACTCAAAAAGCAAAAATGAGGAAGCAGCAATAGCATGTGCTTTGTCAATTTTGACTGAACGTTTTCCCCCATACCTTCTGGAAGTCCATTTTTCTTTCTTAACCTGATCTTGAAGCTATGTGAATGCATAGCTAAAGAATCTGGACCTTAACTGATACTGAAGATGGTTGAACACTTGCGGAGAAATAAAATTTCTCAAAATTCCACTCCGTCCATTATGCACCCTTTAACAGAAGGGAGAGGATAATAGAGCTTCTTTATAAACTCCTTTGCACAACTGTCTTAGAAGATAGGTCAGTTGTGACCCAAGCTGCCACCACACCCCCTATTAGCTCCCTATTAACCCCCAGGTGGGGTGAATTCTGGGAGGCCACAGCTATTACTTTGAAACAGCACAGCCTGCCCTTCTCAGCCAAATCCCTCTTGATTTATCAGGAACCACAGGACTAGCATCCAGCTGCCTACCCCACCTAAGTGTTCTGCACAGATTGCTCTTTGACCTATGAAATTCCCCCTTTTCACCTATGTAGTAGGTGGGTAGGCACATAGGAGATTCCCAGAATCCAAGAGTTTGGCATAAACATACCTCAGACACCAAGAGCCGAATTATATGAAGTTTTATTAAGAATAAAAACCAAGAGATGAAAGCAGTAGATGAAGCAGAATAAGGAAAAGAAGAGGAACCTATTGGTTAAAATCTATCCAATCTGCTACTTGCAAGCAGGCTCCCAGTCTACCTGGAAAGGTGGCAGTGTTTGACATGCTGTATTGATATTCCTTATTGATAACACCATCAATTTCCCTTGCACTTTACAGAGTACAGGGAGAGATGAATGGTTTTTTTTTAAGCAGAGCACTGGAAAGATAAAAGGTTATCAAAGTTATGTATTGTAGTTCATATGTGTAGGATGAGAAGTGCAATACTGTATTTACATGCAGAGAGTAACAAGTTATCTAGGAAGTAGGAAAGGTGAAAGAGAAAATGAATTTAGTGTATACAGTCATACCTTGGGTTACAGACACTTCGGGTTGCACGATTTCGGGTTGCGCACTGCATTGAACCCGGAAGTACTGGAACGGGTTACTTCCAAGTTTCGGCGCATGCGCAGAAGCGTTGAATTGCGACCCGCGCGTGCGCAGATGTGGTGCTGCGGGTTGCAGATGTGCTTCCTGCACAAATCATGTTCGCAATCTGAGCGTTCATTGTACAGTGGTACCTTGGTTTAAGAACCGTTTAGTTTATGAACAACTTGGCTTAAGAACACTGCAAACCCGGAAGTAGGTGTTTTGTTTGTGAACTTTGCCTTGGAAGCAGAACATGTTTCGCTTCCTGTTGAGTGTGTTCCATTTGTAAATTGAGTCCCCCGCTGCTATGGGAAAGCATGCCTTGGTTTAAGAAAGCTTTGGTTTCAGAACAGACCTCCGGAATGGATTAAGTTCATAAACCAAGGTACCACTGTACTGAGCCAGCTAGGGTTAATTGCATCTTGTCACAATTGCAGCATGCTGAAAATGAGGAACTTACAGATCTAGGTACAAAACAGGCTGCAAGTTTTTATTTAAATTGAAACTTCCACCTTTTTTGGTATAAAGTGGGCTGGAAATAGGTGGTTGTTGCTGATAGCCCAACTGCTGACACAATGAACAATCAAGTTCAAATACTGAGTAATGTTAAAGGGAAGAATGATTCATGAAAGTGTGCATCTTGTCTATCCTATAACCCATTCCCATTATCCTGCAGTTGCAGTTTTCAATCCATCCCTGAAATTGACAGTCTGTTTCCCACCCATTTACTTCCAAGCGACTTGCAGACCCCTCATAAGGGGGATTTGTGAAGGGTCGGCTCCTGAAATTATAGCCTCTACCTGATGCAAAACCACCATAGGTCAAATCCCCCTGTTTAAAATTAACTTTTATTATCACGCTTGTAAAAAGCATGGAATGCCCTCCCGGCAGATGTCGAAAGAGTTAAACCATTTTATAATTTTTTGGAGAAATCTGAAGGCAGCTCTGTTTTGGGAAGCTTTAATGTTTGATGTTGATGTTGTTGTTTCCTATATTTCCCTTGGAAGCCGCCCATAGTGGCTGGGGTAACCCAGTCAGATGGGCGGGGTATTAAAAATAAATTATTATTGTGATTAAATTATTGTAAACATGAACCAAAACAAAAGCGGATGATCATTCTGTTGAATGAATTACATAGACAACCTGGTATCTGCATAGACGTGTAAAAGACAGACACAATAGTAATTTAAGTCCTTAATCCAATAGATCTCTCCAAAGATTTCTGTGACTTTAGGGTGGCATATAAATTAAATAAATGGTTACCATACCACCCTAATTGTTTATCATTTAGGAACTCCCTATTAAATGCAAAAATATAAACACAAATTCAAAGAAACAAAAAAAAAATATACAAATTCATATCTAGTCTATGTGGACTACCGAAAATAAAATGACGTATGAAACAGGAACAGTTCCCAAAAGCTCATTAATAGAGGTCCCTCCCCCAAATAAGCAATAAATCTTAATCTTCAAAATGTGTAAAATGATATTGCAATAGTAATTATTTGATCCAAAAAAAGGTCAATATATAAATAACTCGGGGTCTATCACAAAAATGTGCTCATGTCATCATATAAACATAGCTGTCTTACAGATTCAGAGCATTAGTCCATCTGAAACAGTTTTGAACCTGGGATGTTTTGCATGCAAAGTGTGTGCCCTTCCACTGAGTTGCAGCCCTTTTTTGGCATTTAGTTGTATTGTTTGGAGGATACTCAGTATTAGAGACTATGATGGCTCCTATAGCATACCCTCCAATATTGTGTGGGTTATTATAAATACTTTTAAAAAGTTAGACCTGCCTTGTGTAACATGCTGCTGATTGAAGTTTGCATACACATTTTGTCAGATGCTAAAAACTCCTATTTCTACATGCTTTCCCATGTCAGCTCACATCCCTAATCTAAATTCTGCTTCATGGAATTCACATGTATCCAGCCATAGACAAGACTTTAGCAGACCTGAAGACATGCTTGTCCTTTACGCTGTTAACCATTATTGTTCAGCTATATTACTGTATTTTTTGTAGTGGAAAGTATAGCTGCCTAGTAGGTGTCTCATTGCCAAGACAGAAAATAAGGGTACAGGTATTTAAAAAACAAAATCTGTTTCAATATTTTCCTGGTTTAAAGCTATTGTTTTACTCACTCTCCACTCTATTCTACCTTGCTCTTCCATTTTCTTTTGTAATTTGTATAAGTCCATTTCCTATCAGTTACTGAAGGAAAGTGGTAATTGGATTTACCCTATTCCCTTGTCAGGTCTTAGAATTTGATTGAAACAGTAGAAATGTACAATACTATCTGATATGGCTGTGAAGAACTAATATGGTCCATGGCTAGAGGAATGGTTTTCTAACTTTCTAGCTTTAGGGAATATTCCATGTTAACTTGTCTTTCAAGGAACTCAAGCACATATACTAAAGAACTGTTGTATCTTGTAGAGAATTCTGAAAAACGTTTTAGGGTGCACACTCAGTTCACCTGGCCTTTGCCCAGGCCTGTTGGGGCTCACTGTTATTCTGCATGAACTGCATGCACAAATTGGTAGACATGAACAAGCTACTTTCTAGAGATACTTTCTGCCATTAGCTACTTCATTGAGGAAACTCATAAGCTTCTGGAGAATCCCATTGTTCCTTGGAACATAGCTTCAAAACCACTGAGCTATCAACAGTAGGTTTGAGTGTAAAATTTTGGGTCCTGGCATTATGTTTTCTGGGTGACTATAGGCAAATCACTGTATTGTTGCTCAGCCCCAATGCACAGCTTTAAATGCCATTCTGATCAAATTGGGGGGAATGTTCATGTACAAAAGCAACATGCAAACCAATATAGCCCTGAAGTGATTATTACAAGACAATAAATGTTAAATACTTTGAATATTGCATACTATTTATTATTTTTATTTATTTCCAAGTTCCCACTGTAATGAGCACCACAAGTTTTGGAATATATTTCTTTATCTTGCAGAAAAAAGAGAGACAGTTTGTTGGGTACATATAAAGTGCATTAGGTGTTCTCTTTCCTCTGGGCTACATTGCTGAGGTATTTATTTGATTGCTAATATCATTGGGAACAATTTATAATGATTCTTATGGAGGTCTGTTTGTAGTGGAAATAGATTTCATTATGTATAGCAGGCAGCAGTACAGTACCATTTTCCTTGATATGCACTTGCTGTGTTATGTAATAATATGATTTGTAAATAGTAAAGGGATTAAGTTTTGCCAAAGAAAGTAGAGTGAGTCAGGAAACATTATTATTAGTCTGTGGTAATCTGCTAAAAATCTCTTTTACTTCCACTGAAATTTGATTGGGGAGAAACTAGAAATTATTTTGCTGAGCAGTTTTCCAACCGTAAGAAAAATGGCTTGTCTTTATTGCAAGACTTGTCCTGGTCCCCTAAGTCATTTTTACATTTTCCCCAAGCTGATAAGTCGCTCATTGAGGAGACTCTTCAATGAGCACAAAACTGTAGAAGGTACACACCATTATAAATCTTATGCCAATATTTTATTTTGGAAAAATATTCTGACTTTTCTTTGAATTTACATCACATTATTACAGCAGCACACTCACAATCATCTTTTGAAACAAGCGCATCATGAGAGTATTGCTGTTATGGCTAAGTCTCCATGCAGAGTAACCTGTATCAGGAATTCACCGCTATGTGTGCTTACAACAGAAGGCATTTATCCATTAAAATATAACATGACTCTAATTTTTTTAGCATATGCAATACACATGTATGCTAAAAAGTATGTTTAATAAGCCCTTGCTACTGACTGTGCATTTATTGGGAATCTTCAGTGGTCCCCCATACACCTTTATTAACTGTTTCCTTTTTATTCTCTGTTTCACTTGATGAGTCAACTACCCTGTTGTCCTCATCTCACCTCTCTTTGTGCCTCTCCAGTCCCATTACTTCCCATCTTCTGACTGGTACTACCCCAACATTATTTCTCCTCTATGCCATACAATCATCCTCTCTTTCCTGTGGTTCCTTCCCCACATCATTCAAACATGCCGTTGTCTCCTTTACCCTTGAACTGTTTAACGTGGTTGCATTGAGATACAGTGGTACCTCGGGTTACATACGCTTCAGGTTACATACGCTTCAGGTTACAGACTCCGCTAACCCAGAAATAGTACCTCGGGTTAAGAACTTTCCTTCAGGATGAGAACAAAAATTGTGCTCCGGCGGCGCGGTGGCAGTGGGAGGCCCCATTAGCTAAAGTGGTGCTTCAGGTTAAGAACAGTTTCAGGTTAAGAACGGACCTCCGGAACGAATTAAGTACTTAACCCGAGGTACCACTATATATCTTTGTTTCCATTAGAGCATATGACATGCAGCAATTACATAACATTCAAATTAAAAAATAAAACTACAATTTAAAAAACACTCAGATCAACATTTCTGAATATATTGACAAAGTTGGGTCAAAGTGTATATACCAAAATTATTACATATGTGAAATGATGTATAGTAATGTGTATTGCTTAGATTGGTGACCATAAGTAAAAAGGTATTTTGTATCAATAACAGTTAGAATTTATAAGAATTTATAAGAAGGGGAAGGGAGGAGGAAGGGAAAATAAAATAAAATATGTACTTCATGCACACCAGACTGTGCTGTAAGCTATGGGTACTGTTCTACCATATGCCTCATTATTTGTGTAATCAATAAAGTCACACCAGACTATGTAAAAATTGTCGTGTTTCTTTTGGCCTCTCACTACTTTTATTTTTTTATGTCAGTTTTTCCAGTAATGCTGTTTGCCAAATTGCATTATTTCATTGGTCCACAGTTAATAATTGCAATGATTTCTATGTTCTAGCAATAGTTGTTTTTGTAGTGGTTAATATATGTGTTATGAGCTCTTTGTTTTTAATTTACAACACATCATGACTATACATGTTAAGTAAAGAGAGTCCTGGGGTCATGGGGACTGTCTGCCTTGTTATCAAAATTATTGCTGTAAATATATTTTTCCAAATCTTTTCAATTTTTGGATACTCCCACCACATGCATTAATATGTCCCTATAGTGGGACATACTCCCTAACACAGCGGAGAACTGTTTGGTTTTATATAAACTAGGCACCTAGGTCTTTAAAACCAGCCAATACACAATTTTAAAAACTCTTTCTCAGGTGGTTGCCAATAGGGATTTGTACGACACTTTTGTCCACAGTGTTTTCCATGCCTCTTTTACAATTTCTAAATTCCAATTTAGTTCCCACCACCTTCTCAAATTTTGCCGCAAATTTTGCTGCAAGCAAAATTGAACGTCTATAATAGATTTATACAAATAAGACATTAGCCCTTCTTCCACTATTATTTTTTTCATATTTTGTTGATTGTCTTATGGCTTCATTTTTAACCTGACAATTTGTTTAAAAGGACCTTAACTGGTAGCCTAATAGCCATGATATCTGAACATTTCCCAAATGAATTTGCATCTCATTAATGCAGGGGCCTAGCATGGGGGGCCCAGGGGGGCTGTAGCCCTGGGCACATGATTTTTAGAGAGTATGAGCCAGGCACTCCCACACGGACATCCTCATCCCACCCTGCCTGCTGCTGGGGGTCTGTGGGCCCCAGAGCCTGGCCTGACCTCACTGTCACGCCCCAGCCCCCTCGCTGAATGGCCGACTGTCCAGCATCAGGGAGACTCACCCACCAAGAGCCATGCCTGGCTGCATCGGCAGCAAGGGCTGGGCTGGGCTGGTGTGGTGGGTTATGTTCACCTTCTGTACCCTGCCTTCACCTGGTGTATGTGCTGGGAAACACCGCAACATTAATGGTAAGCGGTTCCATCTATGTAAAAATCTTTCAAATAATTGATTTTCATTCCACAAATCTCTGTTATAGGCTCTTTGGTGTGGGTGTTTTTTTTTTGGGGGGGGGGGGTTTTAAAAAACTGTGTAGAACAGTAATGGAATAATGGGTGAGAGGCCTGGAATCAAAACCTTTGCCCATTTTGTCCAACTTTTGAAAGTTGTAAGTGTGAATGGATAACTAAGCCAGTGTTCTCTAATGTGCTCCATTGAGTTCCCTTATTGCCAGACATTAGGTCTGTCATGTTGCTAAGTTGACATGGGTGGTAATAGCTGTTTAGATTTAGGAGTCCTCATCCTCCAACAGTTGGTTGAGGGTACAGCAAAGGTATTTTAAATGCATGGTCTGCCTGATTGAAATAGGAATATGTTTTACTTTTTGCCATTTGGACATGTGGGCTGGTGGGATCCAAACTAGTAATGTTTAAAATAAAAAGAGTAATTTTGGAACAAGCATCGTTTTTAGTTGCAGCCAGTTGATGCATAATAGAAAATTTCATGTTACTCCAACATTGTATATCCATATTTATTGTTTTCCATACTTTGCTATAATTTGTTTCAATTATGGGTAACCTGAATGGGTAACCTAAGTATCTGAAGCTTTTTCTAGCTATTGGGATTTGTAATATTTTGGAGAAGGTTTCTTCAAGTTGCCGGGGAGTTTGAAAGAACATTACTGCCAATTTTTGAAAAATTACCTTGAGTCCAGAGACATTAAAAAAGGTATCCAGTTCTATACTCAGGGGTGGAGGAAGGGGGGTGCGGTGGGTGTGGTTTGCCCCGGGTGTCACCACTGAGGGGGGTGACAAAATGCCGGGCAGCACTCACCGCAGGGCCTGCAGTGCACCCTAGCCACTCGTCTCTCCTGGGAGAGACGCTGTGGCTTGGGCGCGTGCAGGCTCCATGCTGCCCCAAACGGTCAGCCCGCTGCCTCCCCCCAGCTGTAGGACAGCTGAGTGGGAGGAGGCAGGCAGACTCTGGAGACCCCGCAATGCGCCCCACCCCTATGGCCGGCTCGCCCCGCGCCTGGGCACGCCGTCCCAGGCACCCGAGCGGCTTCCTCCACCGCTGTCTATACTCAATAACTTTCCAGCATTAACTGGGCCTGGTGTACATGAAACAATATCGTCCCAAAATGTATTCCCTTCCATTGATAGTTACACCCTTTCCTGCCAGAATTGGCATAATTTCAGGGGTTCTATAATTAGAGCTTTGACCAAACTGCGGGAGGCAGTGGAAGACAGGAGTGCCTGGTGTGCTCTGGTCCATGGGGTCACGAAGAGTCGGACACAACTAAAAGACTAAACAAAAACAACAACAACATAATTAGAGCAAATAATAAAGGTGATAATTGACAACGTTGTTTTGTCCTGCATCTGAGTGGACATTTTTGTGAATCTGTATTATTTATCCTAATTGTAGCAGATGTAATTTCAAAATATTTTCCAATTAAATCATGAATGTATTAATTTATTGGAGCTGTTCACTATGAACCTTTGGCTGACCTATGACTGTATAAGCACTGCATTTTTTCATCTATTTTATGGATTTATTGCAAAATGGCTGTAGGTGGATCCATTTGAACAAATAAGTTGCCATTCTGGCCCATTTTATTGGATCTCCCAACTACTTCACTTTTAAAGTAGCTACATTAATACTTGTACTCATTTTAGCAAATAATCAATAGTGCCTTTCACCAGTCTAAACCTTCCACATTTTTGCTCCTATTAGGCAGTTCAGTTATTTTTATAATAAATCTACTTATATCACAACTTTGGGGGAAAAACCTTTTAATTTTAACCTAAAACCTTTAAAACATACATCAAGGTGTGTGTCCTCTTTCAACAGTAGAGGGCACTCCAGTACCACTGTGGGTATAGAGTAAACCATAAGCATAAAAAACAAGCTTATTTTAAATGATAGGGTACATTAAAGTAGACATTTTATTTTAAACCTCATGCCCAAAATCCAAGGTATTTTCATATCGTCCAGTCCAATTGCTTTTGCTTCTGTAGAAAAGGAGTCCTTTTCTCTTTGAAACAGAATTCTAGCCTTGTATTAGTTCTGCCTTAGTTCCTGTTCATTTTCTGGGCATTTGAGAATATAGTAAACTTTCTGAAATATGTGCAGTGCTGCTTGTTCCTTGTCCCGTTCTTCTTTTTGATTGTTGATGGCTTTCCTTAGCTCTCGCATGGGCTCCTGAGCTGGATCATCTTCTCCAAAGGGCTCACTATCTTGCTCTCCAAAAAATCAATAACCTCAGGTGGACATTCCTGTTCTAGAGTTGTTAATAGTTCTGCGGTTTCTTTGAGGCTGGTGGCTGAGAGTGATGTGTTTCCTTTGGTGACTACTAAACTAAAAGGAAACACCCAATAGCATCTTATTCCTGCCCCTTGCCATTTGAGTGTTATGGGGCGAAGTTCCCTTCGTTGTTTCAGTGTCCAATGGTAAATCCTGCAAGACCATGACAGGATTATTAGTCTTTCAACAGTCATCAAAACCTTCCTGATCTTATATTTTTTATTAAAAAATGGTGGAAGCACATAACAATAACCTAGGGGCAGGGGGCTGTATTGTGCAGATGGACAATATCTTCTGGGGACAATTCCAGGGAGAGTATTATAGCTTTAAACCATTAGACTCCTCCTCAGTAAGCCCTCTCTGAACCCAGACGTGCATAACAAGTATCACCTGGTCACTAATACCCATTTTCAGACAAGGTACTTGAGAGAATGGGGAAAGATTTTATCTAGACCATTTTAGGCACCAACATGACTTTGGTTGCTCTGATTCATAACTTGTGTCAGGAAGGGGGCAACACAACTAATTCCTCACATTTTTTCAATGGCTTCTGATACCGCCAGCAATTGACTGTGCAATACCATGTTGCACCAGTCCTTAAAGGTCTGCACTGGCTGCCTGCTTGCTACTGAGCCAAATTTACAGGGCTGACTCCAACATTTAATACCCTACAAGTTATATCACCAAGCTGTCTGAAGGTGTGACTGTCCTGCCCATGAGCTTAGATCTACTGGGGAGGTCCTTTTAATTATACCAGCATTAGGACCAGGATACCAGGACCCTGAAAGGACCATCTCAGTGGCAGTACCCCAGTTGCAGAACATCCTTCTCTTGAGCTTGTACCATCATTAGTTAGCTTTTAGAACTACCTGAAAATATTGCCCTAGATATTGGATTTTACAGATGGAAGGATTTGTGCATTGAGATCTGGTTTTTAATTGGTATATTGAAAATTTTGCTTTTGATGCATGTGAACAAAAGAAGAGTGGGGGAGCAGTCAGACAAATCAGAGAACATTTCTTCTGTTGTTTTACTTTTGGGGGTCAAAATTCCATGGCCATAAATGTATTAGAAATTTTCCCATAGGGATCAATGGAAATTGACAACCCATTATGCAAACTCTTGCCTAACGAACAGTTTCCAAGGAACAGATTGTGTTCAGGAAGCGAGACCTGTGTGTGTCTTACAAAAACTTTGTGAAACTACTTGGAATCTGCAGCTACTCATATTCACAATAGCTTTCCTGATGGTCATCATTTCCACAAGCAGGCTAATGTGTTTTGTGTTCTTCACTCCAACCTAGAAGGATATAGGGTTACCGAGTACTGAATCCTGCTAAGACAGAGACACTCTGGGTAAGAGGTTCCCAGATTTGATCACTGCTGAGTCTGCCTATTCTAGATGGGGTTGCACTCCCTCTGAAAGCACAGGTATGCAGTTTAGGGGAACTCTTGGAGCCATCGTTGTCCATTGAGGCCCAGCTGGCCTCTGTGGCAAAGAGCACCTATCATCAGATTCAGCTGGTATGTCAACTGTGCCATTTATTGGACAGTGCTAAGTTGGCCACTGTGACACATGCATTGATAACCTCGTGTCTGGATTACTGTGATGTGCTCTATATGGGTCTCCCCCGATGCAGCTGGCACAGAATATTGCAGCCCGTGTGGTAAGTGGTGCTCCTTATCACACTATTGCCTCCCTTATTAGCCACCAAGCCAGTCTTAAGGTTCTGCTACTAGCATGCAACGTCCTAAGAAACTCCGGAGCATGTTACCTGAAAAACGATCTTCCTCTTCACTGCTTGGTAGGGTACTATCATCAGCTAATGTAACCCAGTTAGTTTTGTCACAGCCTAATGATTACCAGCTTGTGGTAACACAGAAGCCAGGCTTTTCACTGGTGGCACTAGTGTTGTGGAAAGCCCTCACTGCTAAAATACAAGAGGCCCAATCAGTGATGGCAGTTCTCCGGCTCATGAAGACACCTGTTTATGCAAGCATTCCCCTGAACTGAACTGAAATTTATTGATTTATTTTATTAAATTTCTATGCCACACTTCATCTGAGGATCACAGAACAGTTTACAATATAGAAACACAAAATTCATAACATAGCACAGTAACAAACAAAAACAATACTTCCCACACTATTGTATTTTATTTATTAAATTTCTGTTGTGCTTGTGCACATACTCTGATGGGACTCATTAATTGAATCCCACCCCACATTTAATAGTATTTACTGATTTTTGAAATGTGATAGCACCACATTATAATTGGCCGGATCAGAGGAAATACAGCTTGTTCTACCATATCATCATGCAGTCTTACAGCACAGCTGTGATATTCATGCCCATATTCAGAATATTTTATCACCCATCTCTCCCTTGTTAATCCTGCATTGCAGCAACAGAATAATACTGGAAAATTCTAACATTCCTTCAGGATGGGTATATCACATATTTCTGATACTTGTTGCGCATTAGTAGATCAAGCAGATTGCTGTGGTGTGTGGAACAATTTTCCTGCAAATTCCAAAGATCTCAGAAGCCTGTTCTGCAGTAACTTGGAGCAGGGCTCTCCATTGTGTAAAATAGCATTAATGCTGATATACAACAGGGCCTACTATCTGCAGTTTTTTGAAACCATTAGTGGCATTTTTGTTCAGGCAGGCCTTCCCAGCTTTAAAAATGGGTCTTTACCATGAGTGTCTGCTATGTTAGCATTTTAATCTCATTTTAAACATATTTGCCTTTTTTGTGTTTTTAACTATTTTTAACTCTTAGGTGTAAAATGCATTGAGAGGGTTGCTTAGAAGCTGATTGACAAATCAATGAGAAGGAGGCAGAGGAGGATACATTTTAAAGAAACATATGCTTAGTTATACATACTGCAATTGGTTCATTTTATTAGTGGAATATGAATGATTAGAACCTGAATCCTAAATTCATTTATTTCAAAAAAAAAATCTAGTGACTTTAATAACATTTATGTGCCTCATGCTACGAAAGCTGCTACTTTTATATGTCTTATTTTTAAGCAAATTGATACATACTAGTATAGCATCTAGAATAGTGACTGTGATTCATGAGTTGATGCTCAATGAGAGAATTAGCTTTTGGTATGATAGTCTGTTAGTTACTTACATTTCTGTTCTCCTGTGGGCTTTCTGTTTATGCTAGTTTTCCTTTCTAAGCGACTTTAATTTAGGTCACAATATGAGGTACAGCAAATGTGCCATATTTTGTTAAATCAGAGTTATGGGATCCATTCATCCTCTTACTGTCACTACATTTATTAATGTCTGCATACACTTTCTAAAAATATCCTTTCAACACTTAAATCCATACTTGCTCTTATTTTGCTTTTAGTCATAAATCTTGTTCTTGGGTTCAAGACAGACTTATCTCCTGGAGTTTCCATCACTAAGCATTGAAATATATATTTTAATTCGCTTCTGCAGTACTTCTGTGAAGAAGTATTATTAGAGAGGATCCCTGTCTTAAATGTAAAGTAATTGATGAATTATTCCACTTACGAACCATTGCTATATTATTGTATGGCAAACAGGATATGGCAAACATGATTCTTATCTTACAAAATTTTCATGTTCTTACATAATAAATTCCTAAGTAGTCTACTACTTCATCTGAAAAGTACCCAATAGGCATACAACTTTGGTTTTTTGTATAAAGTACAGTGCATGTTACTTTTCCAGCTGTATTTCCTTGTCATACTGGACTAAATGTGATAGCACTACCATCACTTATTTATTTATTTATTTATTTATTTATTTATTTATTTCCTAGTGCACATTGGTGTGTCTGTTTGCACAGTTTTGTCTAATGAATACTTTCATGAAAGTATGTTGATCTATTTTTTTATCTCTTAATTACATAAAATAAACTACATTTCTGCCAACATATGTCTCATGCACTGTGTAATATTGCAGATATATACATTGTATTTTGAGAAAGAAAGAGACCTTAACTCCCAGCAGACACACCAACTAAAGTTATCACCTAAAGAGTAGTTTTGCCAGGCATGTAGCTGAAACAGTCTCATTGATTCATAATCATACTGCCTTTCCAGAACAAAATGTAGGAAGAATGGATCATACTAGTGTGCTATAAATGAATATATGATATAACACAATCTTTAGCCTTCAATTTTCCACATAATGAACACCATTGAATTACTTTACTGATGGTTTTATGAGAATATTCACTAATAATATAAATATAATCAGATTTAAGGGTCCTTGTGTCCATTTCTGATTTCTGAGCATGACTTTGCTTAACCATATGTGTGGCTCTTTGTGGGCGACCACTTAATGAAGGAATGAAAGCTCCCTGGTGTAACTAATTTTCTTAGGAAACTATTGTTCACCTAAATCCCACTCTGAGCCTCAAACACAGATAAATATTTCAAGAAATAAAAGGTAAATTTGAATTTAGAAGAAAGTGTTGATCCACTTAATGAGATCATTTTGCCACTTGCTACCATCTGCACAGTTCCTGTTTCTTTAAATCAATTCATTTTGAAAGGTTTTTTTGATTTTGTGTGTGTGTGCCTGTACCTGTTCCCAAGAGAGATGCCCTCACGCTATATGTAGGCTCTATGTCGTCAAACTCTTCGAAGAAAACTAACTGCAGGTAAGTGATGTTGTTTTTGTGAATAGAGGTGGGAGATTGTGATATTAAAATGCTGTGGGATTTTCAAACCTTTCTCAAATCTCAGAAAACGTTTGCATCTGGGAATGGGCAAAGGTTCTGTCCAGTTCTTGTTGTGCTCTAAGCACGTCACCATCCCTAAATTGACCTGCTTTTCCTTGAACCTGGGAGTCAGAAATCCCTTTTTCTCTTCTGTTTTTCTGCTGCAGAAATTCCCAACATTCCCATTTTGTGGGCTCCAGAGAGGGGTAAGCAACATCTTCAATCCCAGCCAATCATTTCTAATCCAGCTCTTTGCTAGTATTTTGGTTTGTTTTATTTTGAAATCATTTATTAGAAACAATTTTAGACGCGTTCCCATTTCTTTAATTTCCTTGTGGATTCTCATTCTTTAATTTCATTTATAGGAGGGTCCCCAGGCCTCCCTCAGGCACTAGGGCTCAGCCTCATTTCCATTTGTGTGCTGTACTCTTGTGGATTTTCACAATACACTATGTTGATCTAATGCTGTTACTGGAAGATGAGCATCCAGATTCTGGGGTTCTTTCACTTAAAATATTCTTAGTTCCGAAAGAATAATGTCATCTCACTGCCCTGGCAATCTGTTCAAGAGCTTCTCTTTCCTCCTTGCCAGCAGCTTTCTCTGATTATTCATGGGCACAGCCCTCTTCAAACTCTGCTTTTAAAAAATGATATGGCGCTCATTGCTTTCTTTCTGCTTTGTCTACTTGCTGGCTGCCTGGCATTGCAATATACTATTTTGCTGCTTGATTTCCTGGAATGGTCCTCTTCACCACTGATTGTGTGGCATAAGACTGCCCAAGGTACTACCCATGTATCCTTGCTGCCATTTGTATATGACTGCTTATAGGCAGTACCTCCAACTGAACTTCTCTCTTTTCACTGGCTAGCATTGCTCCCTTGCTGCTGTGTGCATCTGCTGACTTCATGGAACTGCTGTTCTGATGCTTTGTGACCTGCTGATTGATTGATACTGCTCTATCAACTTGTTGCCTGTTTTGTCTTTTCCCTCCTGCCTTGTCCGCTTGACCACTAGCTTACATATAACTTGTGCTGCCCTCGGAATCTGATTACACATCAGCATTGCTGTGTTTATGCAATCGTGCTCATCTGCTGATTGTTTGCCATTCCTCTTTTTGCTTCTTTACTGCTTACTCTTCCGAAAATCTAAGTAAAAATGTGAGGAAGTGAAAAATGCTCTGATTGGCTCAAACATGCCCTTATCCAAGCTCACATACCCACATTTTGTAAATGTATTCCTCTCTATTTTCATCAGAATACTCAATCTCAGCCTCTAGATAGATTGAGGGAGTCTGGATCTCATTTTTAGTCTTTTCTTCCATTATTTACCTCATAAAACAAAATACTTTACAATATGCATAAAGATTAGTAGCAAGAACAATTTATGTTTATGAAGTGGTTCATACCAAACTTACTGAAATGATTTCACTATGGCTACATAACATAGTTAATTATTTATCCCATCATTTTATTGATAGTGAAACAAACTCAGGCAGATTAAAGTTGGATCTCTTGTTTCAGCAAATTTGACCATGATCATAAATGAGGGAAGGAATTGCAAGGCTGATGTTTCAATTACTTGATTGACTCCCTGTTAAGTGTACCCTAATTTATTTTGCAATGTTGATTTTAAAGCGTTTGGGAGACCAATATTACAAGAGAGCAAAAAAGCCGGCTATATAACATACAAAACAAATGGCTATCTCACCATTACTAGATATGTGGCAGGTCATTCTGTTGTATAAAGGGCAAAGCTGAAAACATCTCACTGTTGACTTAGCTGATGTGATTCTTCCAGCTTATTGTAGTCTAGCCTAAAGAAAAAGTAGAAAAGATTCCATTTAATGTATTGATTTTATGGCAGAATTGTAGAGGGGGAGGTGTTGCTGAGCAAACCTTTGACCATCACATTCTATCTATAAAAAAAGTTCTGAGGAGTCTGGCAAAAGATAACAGCTTTTTAAAAGACAGTAACTTTTTTTCTTTTGAAAATATTCTTAGTGCAGTACCAAATGTATCCCAGCTTCAAATGTTCATTCACAGCACTATCACTTATGTTATAAGTTTCAAAATCTAAGAGCCTGTGTTCTTAACTTCTACCTGTGTTCCACACAGCTGACATAACTCATGTCTGTTGCTGATACTCTCTTTCCCATTATCACCTAAGTTTAAAAAGCATTTCTGCAGCCGGCCAACTAACAGAGAATGTAGTTGAGACTTGTATTCATGGCTTCACACTGAATGAACTAAAATCTGAATTTTGTTAGAATTTGTGGAGCTTGCAGCACTGGGAAGGCTAGTTTTCTTGGAATATTGTATAGTTGCTTAAATTATAAGGAATTCTAGTGGAAATAGTAAGTTTTGCATGACTTCCTCTAATTTCCAGTCACTGCTCTCTGCACGTTTTTAATGTCTTTGCTCCCTCCTTCATGCATTTTGAAATGACAACAAATTGTGTTGTATGGGACTGAGTGGCTCGTAGATAAATCCCCATTATCCAATTCTAACTGACACAAATATTTGCTTTCCTGCATCATGTAAAAGTTTAAAAGTATAACTGAAAGTGTTAGGTTTCAACTTTTCCAACATATACTATCCAATTCACTGCTTTTGTTTTTGTTTTTAAAGCCGGCAAACCTAATTGCAAATGAATTATTTGATACTCTTTCAACTGAAAATTGTAACTGCTGAAATATCAGGGGGGATTTCAACAGGAAAGTTACTAATAAAATAGGATGGACTTTTCAACTGAAATAGTGAATGATGCACACACATTCTAGCAACATAATAGCAATGTTTGTTTCATTTTATGAAGCCTGTGATTTTTTTGCAATTAATGTAAACTTGCATTATTTTTGTTTGCAACTTTACTCCCAATGTTATCAGTTTTTCTTGACTGACATTCCTCGTATTCAAACTGAAATTCTATTCTTCAGTTTCTTCTTTTTTGAAAACTACTTTGTCTTGTGTGCTTATCAGTAGCATTTTAATTTATTTTAGTCCATTGCCTCTAGTGTCTGAAGCCAAACTACAATCTTTCATTCAAAATAATTTTCGTTTGTTTTAGCATCTCTTCCAAGGAACTTTCTCTTATTATATTAACCAAAGTTTTTAATATTTTTTAAGGCTGGTGGTTTTCGTATTAGTTTCTTGCAACCACAATTAAAATAAGGGTACTGAATTATTTGCAACATTTAGGTTTCCCAGAGTCCAACCAGAATTTTCAATCCTAATTTATTATAAACTCCTTTTCTTTCCCCCTTTTAAGAACACCCAACATGTGTATGCTATCTTGGTCTAGTTTGGACATTTCAGCTGTTTTAGGTTCAGATTTTTAAACACACACCTTTGAAATTCTGAAAAATAAACTCCCCAATTAAAACTCTCAGCTGTATCTTTAGCCCTTATTGTTCTGTTATATTATCCTTACAATAAGCACTTTGTCTTTTTGTCATGTAATCACAAAATATCCTGAGCTCTTTAGAATCACATGGCACCAGAGTTGTAGTTTTATTTCTCATTAAACTTAGAAAATTAATTTATACCTTTGAATCAGTTTCCATTTTGTATGTGGAAAATGTTTGTATCATTGCTGGCATATCTATTGACAGTACAAAAATTTTATTGGTTATCTGATCTTCATGAGGCTTCAAAGATTTAATCTTGCTGATATGTGGACTTCTGTGATTTTCTTTAACCAAGTATTTATTTATTTATTCAAAAATGAAATGGTGTGTGATTCAGGGCATTATCTTCATCTGAGCCCTACTCTATGGAATAGGATTTAGCCATACAGATTGTAGCAATAGGACCATTGAGGTCTTACAATATTTTTTGTAAGTTAGATAAAGGTAGAACATCAAATGTAGTCAGTTCAGTTTTTGGCCTCATAAAGATTGTTCTTTCCCCTCTAACCAGGTAGATCTCATTTTGCCAAGTCATGACTTCTGCTCTCCCTAGCAATGTGCTTCCTGCAAAGCTCATGGGATCAAAAGCATGTACATATTTTATCCAACATGTGTTGTTTTCAAAGTGTTAGACAAAGCATGCTTGAAGTTGTTGTTCTTGACAATTTTGTATCCATATTGCCTCCACTCAAACATAGTTGTGGTTACTAGAGTTGTTTTGCGTCGTGGTGGTGGTAGTTTTTGTTGATATCATTTATAGTATTTTCGTGAAATATAGGTGATCATTCTGCAAACGTTTTAGAGATTGTTTTAAGCCTTTGAATCATCAGTGCAGCTTACTTTATACCACTGAAGTGTCGGTAGTGAAGTGGAAATAATACTATTTAAAGCTGAACTTAAAAGTTCAGTATGAGCAATCTTGTTGTTTTTTTTTAAAAAAATAACTATATTGACATCTCATATTAATAATAGGTAATTACTCATCACCACACAATATATATAGATCATATATATCCGCCCTCCCACCTGCTCAGTCACCAAACTGTCCCAAGGTAGTCTGAAGAAGGCCTCTTCAGATGAGAGAGTATCTGCAAACTCTCAACTAAGCCTCCCCTGCTTACTATAGTAAACAGTGATGGAGAGAAGGATTATAATGCCAGTTGGAGAATCCCCAGCTGGAGAATACCTAAAGCATTCCTTTTGTCCACAAAAGCAACCTAGCACTTGAGCAGTAGCAAGTCACAGCCAAGAGGTATACTGGTAATAAAGTTCTCAGGGTCACTTTACACATTTCAGAATTTATCACAACTACGATCTATATACAGAAGGAATTTAGATAACATGCATGCAGATAATAGAGCAAAAAAACCTGAATGTGTGATCATCACACAACACAGCCCTCACAATTGAGGCGGCCCAGGGCTGCAACATCATCACACCATGCACACACACCCCACGGCATGCACGCATGATGAAGGCATGCCCCACGGTGTGCGTGCACACCCTGCAGTGTGCTGATGTCACTCACACAATCCGCAGGACGTTCTGACATATCTTGCGGATGTCCCCCGGCTTGTGGGTGTGACGTCAACACGCCCCGTGGCGTGTGTGTGCGGCCGCCAGGAGGCGGTAAAGAATTGGAAAACACCTGAAGTAGTGGAGAACCCACTCTGAATAAATTACAACATGAGTTTTTAAACTGTCTGAACTATAAACTATTCTAAAGGTTTATGGATTCATGTTTAAACTCTAATTGGCTTTAATAAACTTACTAGACCATGCAAAATGTTTGACCTACCAAAACAGGCACAGCCCTAGACTTTTATGGTGCCACTTAAGGGCATGAAAAACTGTTCTTCTTGCTTGCCTGACTGCAGAAACAGAACTTAAATAATACTCAGTTTTTTATAGGAAAGAATTATAAATTTATCTGGATTTCAGTCCTTATCAATTTGTGTTACGCAGCACAGAATGTTCAACACAATGGGCTGTAGCCAATGTACTTTGTCCACTAGTGTGAGGGCTTTTTTGCGGATGAGTTTCAATGTTGTACAATATAGGAATCAAATGCAACAGTTGCTAGCGGAGACTCATTTCTTTTGCAAAATCTTTCTACATTCTGACAATCACAGAAACAAAGTATGAATGACTTGCATTCTTTTATGTGCCTCTCTAATGTTTAAGAGCGCTTGTACATTTCCCTGTTGGAAGTGGTACACATGTGAACATAATAGATTTTTCCCCCATAGGAGAGTTGTATAAGCATCTTTTCTCTACCAGATCCATGTTTGTGTATTTTATGTATTGTAGTTAAAACATTTCTGCACCACCTTTCAATTAAAAATGCCTAGGGTGGTTCACAATCACTCCCATTGTGTTTAAGGAAAAGAGCCAAAACAGAAAGCATACTTCAAATTTGAAATGAGTGTTAATATCTATAGACTTTCTAGGAATTACCTTTTATATTTTTCTGGCAAATCCAGCATTATTCATCATTGTATATCCACTTTTAGGTTTCAGGAATAAATGTATGTATTCTTTTAGAACTTAAGATCAGTAGCACCTACCTAACAATAAATCAAACACATATTTAGAACTATCCCCCTTTCACTTGATCTGTTTCACCTTTTCTCAAATATATTTGTGGGTTTTGTCTAAGGTTTGAAATGGCTTTAGTCTCTTTTCCTAGAGTGTTCTATTTTTGAAACAGAAAATAATAAGAGCAGTTACTATTAAAATATTTTTTGTGCCTTTAGTGACTTGTCTTTTGCGCTATTGTACTTCCCCTCCCACAGTTTTTACTTTTCTATAGTTCAAAACTCATTCCACAATTCACCAATAAACTTGTTCCTTCCCATTGTCCACATTGTATTGATATATTATGATTCCACCTTTTTCTACATGATTAGTTTTGATGATATATGGTTCTTTGACATCTCATTTACATTAGATGCCATTATGTTATTTCCAGATAATGTTTGCATTTGTGCAAAAGATAATTGTGCATTCTGTA
Source organism: Podarcis cretensis (assembly GCF_951804945.1). Lineage (NCBI taxonomy): Eukaryota > Metazoa > Chordata > Lepidosauria > Squamata > Lacertidae > Podarcis > Podarcis cretensis. Next base: position 50,346,485 of record NC_137170.1, on the reverse strand, counting down.
GTAATTTTATACTTAAAAAAATAACTCATTGTATATGATCCTGACCACCTTGAATGCAAATGATTCACATGGGCAAAATGGAGCCTATGCATGCAGACAGAGTGAATGGCCACTAGGGAAATGTAAAGCCTGTGTGGATTGGAGCATGAGTCATTTGGTTGAGGGTTGGATGAAGGTACATGACAGGTAAACCAAGACTTTCTCTTGATGGCCAGTAGTGGCACCTGCTCATCAACCTTTATGTGTTAGTGTATACAAGCAACTAGGGTGGGGAATGGAGGGGTAGGGAATCTAGCGAGTCTCTTCGTCTTGCGGTTTTTTCGTCTTGCGAAGCAAGCCCATTAGCGGCTTAGCGGATTAGTGCTATTAGTGGCTTAGGGGCTTAGCGGATCAGCTGATAAGCGGCTTAGCGGATCAGCTGATAAGCGGCTTAGCAGATCAGCTGGTAAGCGGCTTAGCGGCTTAGCGGATCAGCTGATAAGCGGCTTAGCGGATCATCTGTTAAGCGGCTTAGCGGCTTAGCAGATCAGCTGATAAGCGGTTTAGCGGCTTAGCGGATCAGTTGATAAGCGGCTTAGCGGCTTAGAAAAAGGGGGAGGGGAGGAAAAAAACCCCGCAGGAACTCAAGACATTTTCGTCTTGCGAAGCAAGCCCATAGGAAATTCGTTTTGCGAAGCACCTCCAAAACGGAAAACCCTTTCGTCTAGCGGGTTTTCCGTCTTGCAAGGCATTCGTCTTGCGGGGCACCACTGTAATTTTATGGGAACCTCAACCCATGCTACACTTGTGGGGAACTGAATTGGTCCCTAGTATTTTTAAGAATTTCCGAAATGTGAAACTACTGTGATGTTAATCAGTTTGCACTGTACAGTTGCAAAGGACATTGCCTCAGTGGCATCCATAGTTCAGGGGTGGTACTCAGTCCATTTGTGCAACAGACAGAGGAGAAAAGCCTGTGTAAAGTTTTGTTCAGCTATATGTCAATGAGTCACATTGTAAGCAATGACAGTTAAAGCAGAAATACCTAAAATACACTATTTGATTGAGGTCACATAATGACATTGTTGTCGTCAAACCTTAGCATTACCAGTCTTTACTTGTAACTCTTCTAAACTGGCAGTTAAGTAATAGTTGCAATTTCACAGCTTGCTCACTTTCTATACTCATTATGGCTCAGTCTCTTCATTCAGTATCTCAGTTCCCCTGCAGTGTATTCAGTTCTTCTGATCTCAAACTTTCCTCTACTTTTGTTTCATGTAGTTTAACAAACTAACTGTGTAAGATACAATTGGTTGCTAAGTCTATGAAGAAATCGGAGCACAGATTACCGGTATGTAAAGTAGTTAATCAAATAGAACTTAGGCAACATATTTCAAGTTTTTGTGTATTGGCACAGTATTAATATAGTGACTCACATATCCCTCTGGTAATTTATATGCAGATAAATAAATGAACTTGTTAAGACTGGAGCTAGAAGCAGAGGCAAATGCTTTATCTTCTACCCATCCCTGTCCCCAGTGTTCTGCAGTGAAAGTCAAAATGATGGATAAAACTCATTTGACAAATTACTAATAGAAAACCAGGTGGGTATAATTTAGAGTAACAGACACAGGCCATTGATTGGAATACTATCAGTAATATACAATGTGTATCTTTATAAGGTATAAACTTGGGAGATTAAAAAAAACCATAATGTGAACATATTATCTGACACATGCAAAGACTGAGCAAGCTTTTCTTAGGAGGGTCTGGTAGTAGTAGAAGAACAGTTTCCTCACCCAGTTCTCTTATCTGCCTTCATTTTACCCCATCTTTATGTATACAAGGCCTTTGTGAGTTCCTGTTTTCTCTGTAGTGCAGACAGTTAATAGGCTAACATTAACCAGTTCCTATCTGTACCCCTCTAACGTTTTGCAGAGCCATTCCCTGTGTAACTGTTTTCATGTCCTCAACCCAATGCACTACACTGAAACTATGTTTTCCTGATCTCAGGGGTTGCCCTGGATGAGTTTCTTTCCCCTTTTATTTTTAGAACCCTACCTCAAATTAAGACCTTTTGACATCAATGAGTTGTCCAACTATTTGATTAATGTGATGTCCATGCAGTCTTTATGTACCTATGGAACTTCTCATTCTGATTTACCAGGACTGAGACGTGTTTAGTTGGAATTTTGCTACTTTTTATTGTGTCAGCCTTTTTTGTGAAATAAAGCACTAGCTTTTGTGGGTGAAAGTGGATAATTCTGTTTTGTTAAGGGGCAATAATACCTAACTTCTTCCAAAGGACATCCTTTAGAGATCTGGCATAAGAATAATTCTACTACAGGACAAAGATACAGATACCTCCTCTACAGTCACTATATTTAATGTCACATATAGGATAAAATTGCTTATCTGAGCTCGCTGTCCTTTCCATTTTTAGTCTTCCATAGCCTATACATATTTAATAATTGCAATGCCTGCTAGCTAAGGCTATTTGTCAAGGTCATTTTTTTCCTGACTTGAATTCTATTGAAGGGCTCCCTGGGCTGCAGGATCATTGTTTATGGAGCTCTTTTGTATCTTGTACTAGCACCCTCTTCAAAGTGTCATTCTGCTCAAGGACAAAGAAGAGGGATCTTAGTACATAAATTAAGGTAGAAGTGTTTGTGAAAAGCTTAGAAAAGCATTTCATTACTTGAAGAGTGAGGAATAATATCCTTGTATGTGCATTACAAATTATGTGTACAGTGTATTGTTAAATCCTTGTTTAGACCAGGTTTGGTTACCTACTGGAGCATTCTGAGGCAGATAGCTGCAGTTCATGTAACTGATAATTAGGAGATTCAGAACCCCATTAGCATACATTATATAACAGATGTATGAATATGTTGTTGTTTAATTTACAAATTGCCTTTTACATGCAACTCAAGGCAATGTCACTACATACAATTAAAAAAGCAAGCTAAAATAGTTTTTTTAAAAAACATTCAGCACAAAATTTAACTAAAGCTGCGTTTAAAACAATACAAAATGAACACATAAAGCAGAGATATTTTCATTCAGGTGGAAAAGCTTACTGAAACAAAATTGTCTTCAGCTGCAAAGCTTACTCAGGAGTCTTTCATACTTGTCAGACTCTGACAATTCATGTAAATACATTTTGTATCTTGTTAAATTTTGGATTTTCTCAGTAGGCTCTGAAGCAAAGTGTGAATTCTTTCCATTTTGTGTAGTGCCTCCTTGTGATAGCATGATTGGATCAAATCACTTGATCATCATTCTGAGGACCTTAATGAAGGAGCTTTCATGCCCCAAAAATTGCTTTCATCAACAATTATCATTAAATAGATAAAATCCAGAGTAATTTTTCCAAAACCCATGGGCAGAGAGTTTCAGTGATCTAGCTTGGGGAAACTGCATCTGAGAGCTATTTGTAGCCTGTGAAAAATCATATAACAAAAGATCCTCATAGAACATCTGGGCTGTAGCCTGACAACACCACAGGAGACCACAATTGATGGCAAAAAACGTTGCCTGAATAAACCTGGTACCATATTGTTTCTTACATATGCAAATCTTCTTTTTTCAAATATAGCTGAATTGTACATTTTTTAAAAAGTTTTTGAGACTATATAGTGGGATATTCTAAATACACACATACATGCAAGTTTAGAGTGGAATTCAATATTGTGCCATGATGAATGCCCCATTAGAACAAGCATTGCAGCTTGCTGGATGGAATGATACCCCTCTTTTCCCACTTTGTGCTGTTCTGGGGGTTATTTTGATCCTCCCCTAGCCAATTTTGGGGGCACTGGGGTGTGTGTGGGAGGAGCATAGGGCTTGTTCTGATAGGACTCATTCATTGTAAATCCCACCCTTACTCTTTAACTAAACTTCTGCTACAAGATTCCTTTATAAATGGCAATTCTTCCTTAATGTTTGTAATAAAATTTCTTAGATAGAATATTAAACATGTCTCTTACTCATGTTCCCACATTTTACGGTTGTACCAGAAAACAAAAAAGTTGGAAAAGGTTCAGAAAAGGACAACTAAAATGATCAAGGAGTTGGAATGAAATGAGGCAAAGTTACATTTTTTTAAGAGGGAGGGAGATGACAGAGGTCTAAATTTATGCATTGTCATATAGAGCTAGGCACCATCCAAGGAGGCTGAATGTTGGAAAGTGCAGGATGGACAAAATGAAGTACAGTCAAACCTTGGTTCCCAAATGCCTCCATTTTAGAATGTTTCGGCTCCTAAATGCCAAAAACCCGGAAGTAACTGCTCCAGTTTTTGAACAATTTTCGGAAGCCGAATGTGCTACGCAGCTTTTGTTTTGAGTTTCCTTATTGTATTGTGGCTTCCGCTTTCAGTTTTCGGTTGTCGAAGATTTCGGAAGTCGAACGGTCTTCCGGAACGGATTATGTTCGACAACCGAGATTTGTACAGTGGTACCTCGGTTTAAGAACAGTCCTATTTTCGAACAATTCGGTTTATGAACTCCTCAAAACCGGAAGTAGTGTCCCAGTTTGAGAACTTTACCTCCGTCTAGGAACGGAATCTGAACGGTGGAAGGGCACCGGCGACAGGAGGCCTCATTAGGGAAAGCATGCCTCGATTTAAGAAAGGTTTTGGTTTAAGAACAGACTTCCGGAACGGATTAAGTTCGTAAACCAAGGTACCACTGTACTTCTTTAAACAATGCATAGTTAAACTACAGAACTCTCTCCCACAAGATGTACAGATAGCCACCAACTTGGATAGTTTTAAAAATGCTCCCTGAGGGGAGTTGAAAAAGAAGAAGCTTGAGAGTTGCCACCATCCAGCTCCCAGAGTGACCCTCCTTCCCCCAACTGCCACCATAGTGGCATCTGAAGGATCATCTTGCCCTGAGGGGAGTGAGAAGAAACAGTAACAGCTTCTTCTAAAACATACAACCCTAGCATTTGGCCATCATTTTGCCCTGCCAATAACAGCATTGCCTCCTCTAGTAAACTAGTCAGGAATTATTTGCATCTATTAATGATAGTATATACCACCTCTGTTTCACTTACAGAACTCCCAATATCTTCCTGCCTCAGTGTGTGGGATGTCCACAAAAACAGATTCCTTCAACTGTAGCTGATTCCCTTTCTCCTCTGTTCCTTTGCCTCTTTTCCACATTCTTGCTTTCTTTGGCTTAGTCAGAAACTACAAGTACAGTGGTACCTCGGGTTAAGTACTTAATTCATTCCAGAGGTCCGTTCTTAACCTGAAACTGTTCTTAACCTGAATCACCACTTTAGCTAATGGGGCCTCCTGCTGCCGCCGTGCCGCCGGAGCACGATTTCTGTTCTCATCCTGAAGGAAAGTTCTTAACCCGAGGTACTATTTCTGGGTTAGCGGAGTCTGTAACCTGAAGCGTCTGTAACCCGAGGTACCACTGTAGTGTGTAATTTTTGAAGAAATCCTTTTTTTCAGAATCATCTTAGGAGGGTTTCAGAGAACCAGGTTGCCCCCCGCCGCCACCATTGAGTTTTACATCAAGATATTAAAGGGAAAGCACCATCTGCAAAACAAATTGTAGATTATGTCTTAGATCCAGAGTCTCCTTCTTATCTGTGAAACTTACACTACTTGGAACCATAACTATTGACACATTTTTCTCTGTATTCTTCACTTTCCAAATCTTGTTGTCTTTTCTGTCCTTGGATTGCTCAAACCTGTGTCATGTGTATTCAGACTTTTCTTATGGCATCTAGCTTTTCATTTCAGCCTGCTAGATCATTCCATTCAGTGTTTTCCACAAACTGCCAAGGATAGCTCAGTTCGTAGAGCACGAGTCTTAATCTCAGGGTTGTAGGTTCAAGTCCCACATTGGGCAAAAGATTCCTGCATTGCTGGGGGTTGGACTAGATGACCCTTGTGGTCTCTTCCAACTCTATAATTCTCTGTAGATAACTGCATTTTGATGATTCAAATTATGCAATTTACTCCTTGATGTCATTTTGATACTTGTAATAATAAACAAAATCATTTTGAATTGAAATTGGGCCCTTGTGGTTCATGTTAACTGCCCCTGGTAATACAGGGCCCCCTTCTTTTCATAGTATGCCACAGGTCTTAATCCAAAATCACAAAATACCATAAATTCATGGTAATACACATACAGTGGCATCCCCGGTTGTGAACTGGCTCTGCTCTGGAGGCCTGGCCGTATCCTGAAGATTTCGTAACTGGAGGACCACTTCTGCAAACGCGTTTGCCGTGTTCGCAACCCAAAGGTTACAGTACCCGAAGGTAACATAAGTCGAGGGTCCACGGTACATCCATGTTTTAGTAAAGGTAAAAGGTAAAGGTACCCCTGCCCGTACGGGCCAGTCTTGACAGACTCTGGGGTTGTGCGCCCATCTCACTTAAGAGGCCAGGGGCCAGCGCTGTCCGGAGACACTTCCGGGTCACGTGGCCAGCGTGACAAAGCTGCATCTGGCGAGCCAGAGCTGCACACGGAAACGCTGTTTACCTTCCCGCTGGTAAGCGGTCCCTATTTATCTACTTGCACCCGGAGGTGCTTTCGAACTGCTAGGTTGGCAGGCGCTGGGACCGAGCAGCGGGAGCGCACCCCGCCGCAGGGATTCGAACCGCCGACCTTTCGATCGGCAAGTCCTAGGCGCTGAGGCTTTAACCCACAGCGCCACCTGCGTGTTTTAGTGTTAAACATATTATCAGGGACACATTAAGGCTTGGTAACATAGCTTCATATAAAATTAAATGTCAAGGAAACCTCACTCCCTGACAGGCTGCTTTTTTTGGTATAAGAATACTTTTTGTGAGGGAGCCTTCCATCATTTGCGATCATTCCATTGTCCATTTGCAGGCTAAACCAGTACCTTCCAGAAACAGTTTTACCTTGTGATTAAACTGTCTAGAGAGCCTCTTAGACAGTAAGGAATGCTTGCATGCATTTTGCAAATAAATATTTATTGCAGCACGTACACACTTTGGAATATACAATGAAAATCATATTCTGTTGTTTTAAGATTGAACACTCAAAAAGGATTTGCATCCTGATAAGATTAGAAATGTACTTTCATAGCATACCTAACTATAAGAATGTCCTTAGTATTAGGCCGTAGTGTTAGTGTTTCACTTCCTAGTCTGCCAGAGAGTGGTAGCCTTTGTTATTTCTAGAGGGCTAAAATGGAAATTCATTATCTTATTAGAACTTCTGTAATCTGACGCGCTTTTTGAAAATCTCATGAATGAGTTGTATTGATAGAGTATATAATTTATAAAAAGAAAGGTGAGGTTTTAATACTTGTGTTTAACAATAAAAGTCCAAAATCATTAGCACATTGTACTTGAAGGACATTTTTTTCTCAAAGCAATAGCAGATTATATCTGAATGGCTAAAGCAACTCCACTTTTACATTATTTCTGTTGTGATGGTTGAATCTTGCACAGGACTAGTCTTGTGAATTTCAATTAGCAATAATTGTTCCTTGGATTAACCTCATTGAATCTTTATTTGAATCTTCAAACCTTTCTTCTACCACCATTCTATTCAGATAATATAAGTTGCTTTTATAGTGATGGGGATACTGCTTTTCTATTTGATAGTTGGTTAATGTTAGTTGATTGATGTTGGTAAATTATTCAACTTGCTCAAATATGAAATCTGATCATGTTCAGAATGTAATCTCTGTGTTCCTCAGAAATTATAACTTATGCTTACATAGATGGATACAATGAGGTAGTTTTGTTATACAGAGTAGTTCCATTAAAAATGATGGCTTGCTCCAGTGGGGTAAAGTCTACATTGTGCAACTGTCTGTACCAACCAAATTGTTTCCCCTCCATCTATCCCTTATTTCAAAGAGGGAAAGCTGTGAAAGCATTTGGACTTTATAATTTGTTTTGCAACCTCCATTTTACTGATAAAATTGGTATAAAGCTGATGTAGTATGATGGCTATAGTGGGTAAGAGATGAACTATGAAAATCTTTGTTTAAACCTCACCTCCACCATGAAATCACTAAGTGAACCTAACTTAGACAACTACTCCCTCCCAGCTTTAGTCCCTATGCACAACATTAGAAGTAATAATACTGACATATTTTGCAGGATTGTTTGAAAGGATTGCAATTATATAATGCAAGCATTTAGTGAAAACACTATACAAATGAAGCATTTAGTGAAAACACTATACAAATGTTAAGTACTATTAAAGAAAATGGTTCCAATTTTATTTATTATGGTCATTTTTACTATTCTTTTTTTCTGTCTGCTACCCAGGACATACTTCCATTACTTTCAGTGTTAATTAATATTGTGTTTAAAAACTGTATAACTGAAAAACAACCTCCTAAAACCAAAGTTTACACTGCAGGCATGTCCTGTCCCCCACTCACCCAGGAGTTATGTTCCGGGGTCCCACATGCATAACTGAAATTGTGAAAAGTGGGGAGGACTCCACTTTAATAGAGAGGGTGTGCAGGGAAGGGGGAGGAGAGAGAGAGACTTGCTCTGAAAATCACTCAACCTGTGAGTGCCTGGGCCTGCCTGCTTGCCTGAGGGGAGCCAGTGCACATGGCAGTGGCTGGCTGAGGAGGACGCCCAGTAGAAATGGTGCCAGGATTGGGGTGCAGATGTACAGCGGAGCAGCAGGTGCCGGGAGAAGGCGCCTCCTGCCCTGTGCAGCTAGTTGATTGAAGGGCACCTTCCCTCGTTCAGACAGCGCCCCCAAGCAACTTCCAGGCAGCAGCCCTGGCCAAGGGAAGGCCTATTTATTTATTTAGCGACGGCCTGCATAAATGCAGGCACGTGTGAGTGGAATGTGCATAAGTGGAGGGCCCTGTACACGCCGGTCCCACTTTATGAAAGTTTGCTATGGGAAAATTCACTTATCTGAACACTAGGAATTAGTACCCAAACCTCACCATACACAGCACAGATTCAGATTTTTTTTACTTCTGTAGTTAGCTGCGGGAAGGGGAGCAACTGGACAAATCAGAGAGCTTTTTTCTGAGGTTTCTTGGGGAGGTTTTTTTTTGGGGGGGGGGTCAGAATTCTGTGGTCAGGAGCACATTAGATTTTTTCCCATAGGAATCTGTAAAAATTGTCAACTCATTTTGCAAACGCTCACCTAATGATTGATGTCATTGGCATGTCATTGCCAGTGGTATTAGGAAGACAGAAAGCCAAGTCAGGCCATTGTTCTGTCTAACTCAGTATTGCTGACTAGCATTGTCTACCCATGGCTTCAGGCTAGGAAAATTCCGAGCCCTATCTGGAGATGTCATAATTTGAGCCTAGAACCTTCTGAATGTAAAGCAGATGCTCTCCCACTGAGCCACAGCCCCAATATAGCATATTATATGGTCTATAAAGTTCCAATTTCCACAGGATAGGCCTACCTTTGAGAGCATTACATGTGAACTGGGTCTTAGAATCTCGTTAGAATTTTCCCCCTAAAAATGTTAAGTAATTCAACAACTTGCAATTTCCCTACCTCCCAAACAAGTGAAACAGCTTAAGTTTATGGTCTCAGGGGAAAGACACCATTTTCAATATCAAAGACTAATGAACTGAAACATAGGAACATTCACAGTTTGGAAATGACCTAATGTATTTCATGCAGGAGAGAGCCAGGATCTGGCTGCTTAAGTATGCAACATAGGGCAGAGGTAATACAGTCCAGAAACCTGGAGCAAGGGGAGAGGTGTCAGAGTGAACCTCAGGATGACTCATGCTGCCTACTTTCTGTTTGGGCTGCAGCCAAAAAATGTCCCTCCCACACAGATGACTCCAGCACATAAGTAGTGGACTTCCCCCTTAGTCCAAGAGATAGCTAATTGTATTTGCCTTTACCGGGGAGAGGAGAAGCTAACAGGCCACCAGAAGTTTAGCTTTAAAGCTTAGGCTTGAAGAAAACAGACTCACTACAAGGGATGGAGTTATACGTCTTCACTCCTGAAACCAAGTAGCTTTATTCATCATGCCACTTTTCTCCTTCTTGCCCAATTGCTGGTTTGAATTTGAGCTGAGGATTTGTTTAGAAAACCAGAACACATAAACATCTGATCTAGTTGTATTTAAGTGTTTTTCTCCTTTTCTTCCTTTGTCCCTTCAGTCCATAATTTCCTATCTATTCCTGTATTTGATAAGAGTTTGGGGTTTGACTGGTCAAGGATAATTTTAACCTTCTTTGAATACATTTTATTAAGTTTAGGTTTAATTTTAAACCTAGCTTTTCTTTTCTTTTAAAATAGAAGTTTACTGCAATTGAAAATATACTATTATTTCAATTCTAAAAACAGCCCCATATATTTTCTTACTGTTTCTGACATCTCTATGGGAAGTTGTAGTTCCTTAATTGAGGAATTTCTTATACAAAGTAGGTGGCAAATGTTACTGTAGCATGCTGATGATATCTTAGCTTCTAAAGTGGAGATATAGCAGGTTTGAAAACCATTGATTGCAAGTCATGGATGGAAGATATGCATTCTTGGCAAAAGATAGTAATCATTTTGAAAGGTTATATAAGTCATTACCTTTCATTAACCATATGCACTGTTAAGGTTACTTAGATTTCTGTGAGAAATCTACTGGGCCAGGTGAGGCTATGAGCAAATCAAATCTATTATTTGCATGGCTTAAGTATTTTGTGGCCAATGGTTGTTAACCATTCGCAAACTAAATGTCATGTTAATTGAGCATCCTTATAGTTATTTAGACTTACTTTTGCATAAACAGATACGTTGGCCTCATTCATATGTCACATTAGTTTAAAACAAGCTATGGTTTCATGTAAGCATACTGGTGCATACTGCTGAGAAGTTATTGTGCCTCTCCTCCCCCGCGTCCTGCTGCTGCTGCCACTCAAGCAGTGCTATTTTTCTAGAAAAAGAGGTGCCGGAACTCGCCATTAACACCTCCCTTGTTCTCTTATTATGGCTATGGCACCGACTTGAGAAACTTGAGTCAAGTTTTGGAGTTTGGCTTGTTTCCTGGTGACAGAATAGCAGGAGAGGAACAGAGTGAGAACTTTTCAACAGCATGCATTAGTTCACTGCATTAAACAATAGCTTGTTTTTAAACTATGGTTTAATTTGATGTGCAAACCTGACTAGTGTATGATCAGCAGAAAGTCCTAGAAATTGTAGTGGAATGTAATGCAAGCTTCCACAGAAGCTAATCTTAGTGGATAAGTGTTTACTGGTTATATGCCCTGAGTCTGTAACATTCACTACTGAAATTCATGCTACGTAGTCTTCAGGAAAAGGACGGAGATTTCAGTTTTTATTTAGTTTTATATTAATTTTACTTTCTTTTTGTTGTTTTCACTCAGTCTGCTGTTTAATCTTTGATTACAGGCTACTAAAGAAGTAATAGAACGAGAGGCCCCAGGGATGGCCTTGGCAATGCTGATGGGATCACTTAATGTTACACCTCTGGGCATGCTCTCTAGGTAAGAATATTAACAAAAATACCATGAATTATTTCTCTAGAAATATTTAAGGTGGTGTAATGTTTGCATTGAGCAATACATTAATACTTGGCCCCTTCATCATTTTCAGATTCAGGTAGATACACTTTTTTGAGGCTCCTGATTTATCCTTTTGGGACCTCTGACATGTTAATAGGCCAGCCAATATTTGAAAGTACTTTAGAAAACGAGTTAATGGTTTCAGTGTGTTAAAAAGCAGGTATCCATGCCAGATCAATTTTACGTAGGGGGACAAAGAGAGTGTGGGTGGATGCCACCTACAAAGAAAAGTTCATTTTCAAAGTCACATATCAGTGAATGGCACGGGATAGGCTATTTTTAGGCTAACTGTCGCATTTCTGAAAGTGATGAACTGATTTAGACATACTGTACACCAAGATGAAGGTAAGCAGCTGTGCTACCAAATATATAATAGCTGTAGTAGTCTTACATTTTAAGGGTGAAGTGCCATAAGGGCAAGAGCAGTAAGCACACTGGAAATTGGCCAAAACATGGCTTTGGAAAGCAGAACTGTTTTAACCATCCCACACAGCTATTTCAAGTCTACTATATATTTAGCAGCCAACATTTTCCTACAATTGCACTGAATGTCTAAGTCAGATAGATACTTACAAAATTACAGTGAATAGAAGACACAGCCATACCTCTTAAAACAGTTACAAGACAAAAAAACCACATGAAATAAAATAAACAGCATATAGATACTAACTTCAGTGTTCCTGGCCCATGTCATCAAAGCTGCTTCTTGTTAATAAAGGTAACAATTATGTGCAATACTGACTTGCCAAACTGAGGCACATTGCCTATGGAACATGAACAAACCATTACATTTTATTTAAAAGTGATTTCCTGGTTATTGTGGGAGGTGATGTAAGCTGGGTAATTTAGAAGAGGGTTTATTCTAGCTAGGAGCTGCAGGCCTACCTTACTGTGAGTTCTCATTTTCATATTTTTACCTGCTTTCTCCTAAAATAAAGCTTTGTTGGAGTTTTGATGCCTCTTGTTTGAAGCTTAAAGGAGTCAGTGTGAACTTTGTATGTTTTGCAAATGGCAACAACAAAGGTGCACTATGTCACTCACAACACCTAACAAGTCAGAAAAGCTGCTAAATTTTGCTAAAAATGATAATACCAATAATGTGTAATAGATTGGCCAGGTTTTCTGACCACATAGCAGCTTGAACTGCTGGACAGCATTTTATTATTTATACCTCACCCATCTGACCGGGTCTTCTAAAAGTTGTATAGTTATTTATCTCCTTGATATCTGATGGAAGGGTGTTCCACAGGAAGGGCCCTACTGCTGAGAAGGTCCTCTGCCTGGTTCACTGTAGCTTCACTTCTCACAGTGAGGGACCTGCAAGGAGTTCCTTGAAGTTGGACCTCTGTGTCTGGGCTGAATGATGGGGGTGGAGACACTCCTTCAGGTATACAGGGCTGAGGGAGTTTAGGGCTTTAAAGGTTAGCATCAACACTTTGAATTGTTCTCAGAAATGTACTGGGAGCCAGTGTAGATCCTTTAGGACCAGTGTTATATGCTCCCAGTGGCCATTCCCAGCCACCAGTCTAGCTGCCACATTCTGGAATAGTTTTAGAGAACTTAAATGCTCAGTTGTGACAATTCAAACTTTGTAATCTGAACAATTTATATGAGAATTATGGAAATCCTGAAAGGGATCACAACAGGACCTGGAATTATTCACCACCTTGTTACTATAACTCACAAATTTATGTTCACACATGTTGGTGTCATTTCTGATTATTACATTGAAGTGTATTCTACAAAGGCTGCTACACAATCCCCTCAAACATATTTGAAGGGGCCAATACAACTTGGTGGGGTGCTTGATGTGCAGCTACTGCAGATATGGAGATAATGTATTGCCATGGATGAAAATTTTGCTAATCTAGCCCACTTTCTGTCTGATGTTCTCATAAGAAGAGGTGTAGACAGCTGGTGACATCACCAAACCCAATGAGGATTGATCAGCCAAGAGAGACTGTTCCAATCTTTCAATATGTTGTGGAGGATTCTACTCTTGCACTTCCTGACCACAAGAGCAACTGAAATCTAACAACTTGAAAATGAAGGTGCTTTCAAATACAATTGCACGTCACTGCCAAAACTCTTTTGAAACCTATAAAGAACTTGCTAAGCTTCCATGGCCTAACAGGCTGTGGCATAGTATCATCTTGCAATAGCCATGGAAAGATGCCCTGCTTGGAAGATACTGTTTTAAAGTAACCTCATCACTTGTATTGGATGGGATCAGTGTTACTCAGATACCAATAGACTTCTATCATGGAATCCTAGAATTGTAGAGTTAGAAGGGACCGTGATGGTAATGTGGTCCAGCCCCCTGCAATGCAAGAACCTCAACTGAAGCATGCATGATGGGTTGCCATCCAACTGCTGCTTCAAAACCTCCCATAAAGGAGAGTCCACCATCTTTGGAGGGAGTCTGTCCTGCAGCTCTTACCATCTAAAAGTTCTTCCTAATGTTTAGCTGATAGCAAAAGCAGGCCCATCTATATATGACTTGGCCAAAAGGGGTTTGGTAGACACTGTAAATTGGGAGTGCTTGCAAAGGCCCTTGCACAGCACTTCCCAAGTTCCCAACAACCGTCAATGAGCTTTGCAAAGCCCTATACTTGGGACTTGGCAAGTGATGAACTCAGGGCTTGCAAAATGCTTTGCTCAGAGCTTCTGAAGCACCTGGCAACCAGCTGGCCAAGCCTTGACATTTATGATGTCAGGTACAAGGCAGGTGGATGTGGCTTGGCCAAAACAGCCTTGCGGCCAAATGGGGAGACCTCGTTGTCCAGATTTGACCCATGGGCTGGAAGTTCTCTCCCCACATCAGATTATAAGAACTAATGTTTAAAATGCTTGAAATAGCTATGTGGAATGGTTAAACAGTAATGCATTTTGAAAACATGTTTTGGCTACAGATTTCCAGTGCTTTTGTTGCTTGAGACCTTAAGCACTTCACCCTTCAAAGATAGACCTTTGCTGTCAGCATATGTTTGTTAGCACTGCTTCTTACCATTTTTGTGTATAGTGTCTTTTAGATCTACAACAGTTTTTTCCAAAAATAGTGTAACTTGTGGCACATGGTGGTACATTTCCTAGAAAATTATCTTCAGTGCTATATTTAGGGTAACATTCTTTGTCACTCTATGTACAGTTGAACTGGCATAGGTGTCTAATTCTTAAAATGCTAATATTGATTTAAGTTTTAAAAAATGACATTTTGATTGGTTAGTATTGGTAAAAATTGGTGTTTGGTAGGGGGAAATCTGGTTAAGGATCTTATTCTGAAACTTTCTTGTGAATCTGCATGTATAAAAACATTGCACTTTCTATACACTACTTCAGCTGATGCAGAGAAATGCTGACTTGCCTAAGGCTGTCTAGTGAATTAATGGCTGCTAGCAACTTCTTGGCTTGTTCTTTCATTCAGTAACCCTCACCTAGCAGTGATTTTCTTATCATAGACACAATCCAGAAAAGGACTGTATTGTAAGTTTCCCCTGAAATAAATTAACTTCTAATGTAATCTTCTTAAGATGGCATGAAACTTGCTCATTAATTAGCTTGTAAGCAGTATTCAACAGAGAACATACATAAACACGGTTCCTATAAATATAGAAAATAAATAAAAATGAATAATTTAGTCATAATAAAATAAATTATTTATAGTCATTTCATAAGTCCCAAAACTAGCAAAGAACAAAGCTTGGTACATATCCCTGTATTTTTATGAGAATTTTTCTCTCACTTTGCTTCCACTAAACTCCCAGCTTTCTTTATAACAACTGCTTTATAACAACTTTATAACAACAATAAGAGCAGTTGCTAAGAAGGTTTATTTTTTTAATGCCAGAGGCTGCATAAGTGGATGCACATGTGTTGTCGTTGTCATGGGACTGTGGCCTGTCTGTACATGACACAGGTATAACTGACTTGGTTCATGTTCGTGAGATATCAAGGAAATTCACTTTACTAAGTATTTGTTAGAACAGTCTTCCCCAGCCTGGTGTCCCCCAGGCCCAGATATTTCTGGCTACAGTTTCCATCAGCCAGTCGTCGGGAATGATGGGAGTTCATCATTCAAACCATCAAGCACCAAATTGAGGAAGTCTGTATTAGAGAAAATTGATACTGTGCCTCTCTTGAGTTGAACATAATTATGATGGGGTGGGGGAACAGAGATTAGGTGGTCACATGTAGCTTTCAAGATGAATTGTAAAATGAAATATTTAAGTATAAATAATTCAACAAGAACACATTATGAGTGTTCTATAAAAGTTAGTGTTTCTGCTCTTTCCATGGCAGAGACTAGCAAATAATGTTGTTCATTGGGTTTCTTCCCTATCATTATTTTATTGTATTTCTAATTTTTGCAGTTAAAAGGGGGAAATGTTAAATGAATTAAAAGTAGACTCATTTCCAAAACTAGACAGTTCATTGTACCATTCAAGCATTGGATTATCTTTATTCTCCTCCTTGCCGCCAAAGTGGCAGTGAAATTGTCATTGTGTATGAATGTGATTGGGATTGTGCGTAATGTGTCCGTTAAGCAGCTTAATTAACTGTAAATCTCATAAGACTTTGAAATATCACTGAGGAACAAAGACTATTCTTGAAGTACTCTAAAATGGGGGTGGGCTTTAAACACAGATCTGCCCATATCACATAGAGGAGCCAATCTGTAGAGCCTTTGGATTTGCCTTGGATATTCTCTTGTTGGCCTTGCTCATTGTCATGTGATGTTAGAAGGCAGAGAGTTCCCATTGTCATATGGGCGGGCAGTTTTCATGGGAATGGCAACTGGAAAGAGGCTAACCCTCACCCGTGCATTGCCACCCCCACCAACAACTATATTTGCACAGCAGTTAAACAGAAAAAGCTCCTGTTGATGCCCACGGGAGTTTTCTCCCTCTAAGCCTAATTGCCACAGGCAGGGGGGATAGAAGGGGGAGGAGAGCAGAAAAAGGGGGTGATGGGGAGAATGAAATGGTTGTAGGGAATGTGGATGTGTGTGGATGGATTTGTGTATGTATGAATACAGAGATGGGAGTGAAGGGTGTACTTGTGTAAATAAGAGTAGCTGTGCGAGAGGGAGACGAAAACAGTATGCAAGGTGGTGATGACCTTAAATTTAAATAAGTTCCCCCCATATAGAAAGAGAAGGGGTATCTCTTTTTTAAAAAGCAAAGGGATGCATGGGTGAGGAGTACAAAACCTCGCCTTGTTGCTTACCGTTCCACACTCCCTTTCTCCAAGTCCTTTTCTCCCGACCAATAATACTTCTGAAATTGGAACCCTGCTAAAGAGGAAAATGGGGTGGGGGAAGAGATTGCAGGAAGGTGATTATGTGAAGGGAATACACTGATATATTACTATCATGTCTAGTTCAGGCTTGAGACTTTGCTACTGAATGGTTACCAAAGCAGTTACTCTATTTGTAGTTATATTAACTTTGCTTGCTTTGTTGCTAATGTGTTTGATACACTTACTAGGATGAGGAAAATGACACAAATCTGCTTCACAGATGTCAAATGGCATTTGCTTCTTGAATCCCTAACTGTAAGAAAGTATTGCACAAGCCTGTTTGGAATCCATCTTCAAGGTCTATGCAGTTTCTGTTGGTGACTTGAGGCTGTGTTTACTCAGTTACTTTCCTTCATGTGATTTCAGCTTAACATGCTTGTTCAGTAAGACTGTTCAATTACTGTGTTGAGGTAGCTCCAATTGCAAAAATTGCTTCTGAATGTATTTGCTTCAAATGAAGCAGTAGCGAAATGCTTCAAATGAAGCAGTAGCTAAAATACACGTGGTGATGATGTAGCAATACATGGTGGAAAATATCTATTCTATATGAATCAGTACTTTACCTGCCTGTGTTTCCCTTACTCTGTTCTTATGAGGTGCTGTTTCTAGACCATTATTACTATTCTGGCCTAACCACTTTTGTTAAATTATCACATGGTGCTTTTTGTATACAAATAGTGATTAGATTCTACATCTAAGTCTATATTAGACCTAGATTCTTCTGAATCTGAAACTTTTTAAACATTTTGAGTTATGATGGTGGTTATCCACCAAATCTACATTGTTATAAATTAGGGGTGTTTCAGTGGTTGCCCTGAGTGGCACTAATTATGATGGAACTAATCTGCACTCATAGAATTTTCACAAATAGCCCATCTACTAAAGGAAGTTATCAGCCTTAGAACATGACGCTCCAGCTTTGTGAGTTGAAATAAGGAACATAAGGTTCCTCACATATGTGTACAGGAGATGTCAATGCAAAGTGGAGGGGGGCTAAGAGATAAGTGTAGCTTCTGATGGAATGGCATTTTGCAAAGAACACAAGGGTGCTGCTGAAAATAGCAACCACAAATAGAGTCTTTCCCCCTTTCCCCTGTACCTTCTAATTCAACTTCCTATGTGACCTGACATAATTACAACGGCCTGGTTCATAACACATAATGGTGAGCTAGAGACTCTATGTACTGCTGTTAGTTATTGCCATGGTCCTCACCACATATTTTCTTTTAACTGAACTAGAACCGTGTTCTTTGACTCAGTGCATGTCTTTGGAATGGTACAAGCTTTCTTCGACCCAAATAACTCTACCCCTTTCCCACTGTGATTGGGCTTTATTTTTTTCTTGCTGGCATCGGACAACAAACGTTTCCATGTGCACAAATGCTGTTCCTGATTGCGCCCCACCCTGCTGTTCTTCCTTCACCAGCCTTCTCCTGGTTGCTCATTCCTGTCTCGCTTCCTTCTTGTCAACTCCTCATATCTACCTTACCTGTACAGGCTCTTTTCCAGGATCTAGACAAGCATTTGTCTCTGTTATTTAGAAAATGATCTCCCTCACCCCCTCTTTTTAAAAAATTAATAATTTCCAACCTAGAAGTCACTCCATTTTAGGAATAAACCTGCGGTTCAGATTTCTGATACTTTGTTATTAGTGTTTATCCAGTTTGGAATGCAACAGATTTCAGATCAGGAATGTCACTATATTCCATCTTTATGTGACTATGCAGGGAGGGAGGAATCTTCTGGGGCAGTGGACAGAGTGTAGTTCCAGATATGTTAGTGCATGAGAGAATAGTGGCAGCCCAAAACATCCATCTGTTTGTGCTATAGTAATGAGTATCATATTTGTGGAACACAAATGACTTCCCTGCCTCTCCCCACTAGCGTTCTCCTTATAGTTCTCCTTGGCCTTAGATGAACTATTCTTTAGTTCCAGATTGGCACAGATCACTACAGATCAATTTGAGTCCACCTGGACTGCTCTGGAACGATTTGTAGCTGCCTTGGCCTGATTTGGCATAAATCAACTCTGTTCTGAATATGGATAAATCAGTTGCGCAGCTCTACTAATTAGATCCAAATAATTAGCTTTCTGGTGAGCCAATTTGATACATGGATACAGCCTAGAAAATCTAAAATAATTTGACTTGTATTTTAGTCTGGACAGAGGGCCAGTCTACTTCTGCACCAACATAAGCAACAGGAGTACCAACAGGTAAAGCAATACTTCCATTAGTAATGAATTTTGAACTTTCTCCAACTCCTGGACAGTGTGCAGCGGAAGAATTAACCTCAGTCAAAAAGATTTTTAGGGCTGGAGCAATTTGTTGTCCTCCCTTTGTATAAAAAGAATTCAAAATGGTTCCAACAAGACGTCTTACTTTAATTAGAGTAGCATCCTTATGGGCCATCAAAGAAGAATTAGCTGCAAAGTGAACCCCTAAATAACAAAATAATTTATCCAGTTATATGTGGGAGATCGCTTACTGAATGCAAGCACTTTAGTTTTAGAAAAAATATTAATACTAAGCTGTTCCTTCTGATAGAAATTGGGCAGCAGATCCATCTGCTTTTTCAGACTGCCCCATGCATAGAATGATGCTGACCTTTCTATTTCTTATGGCATCCAATTTCCCAAACAATTTACCCAGAACATTGACATAAAGGCTGAAAAGCAAAAGCACCAAAAACATTCCTCTTCAACTATGTTCATAGTTGGAATTGGGTCAGATAGAGGTCCACTGCTGCCTACTTTAATTTTAACAAATGTATCATGGCCCAGACTTTGAAGAAGCATCGGCAGCCCAGGGCAGCAACTTAGCCCAAGGACTGCTTCTATCTAGCAACTCAAAAGCTGAGGATAGGTCAACAATGGATATTTTTAACCATTTCCCCAATAAGATGGAACAGAGTATGGCAACAATTAATAGTGGAATAAGAATTTCTAACCCCAGCTTTCTCTTCAGACAGAATACAGTTGCAGGAGATACATGCCTGCAACTTAAGCAGAAATAAGTTTTACAGGAAACATGCAACAAACTGATTTTAAAAAAGGATAAACCACAGACAGTTCCAACCATAAAGGAATTAAGCCTGTCAAGCCAATATCAATAAACAATTTATTGAGGAGAGGATGCCACAGTTAGAATGCATATTAAACAGTTTGAGATGCATGTGATCTTCCCTTGAGGACTTATTTGACCTAGTTGGATCATTCAGGGATTTGACCATACATGAAGTTGCTGGATCCCAGTTAGGGAAAACTCAATAATCCACTGAAGGGGAGGAGAAGCTGTTGAGGAGTTATATAGTTTTGTAAAATAATTAGTCTAATCATCAGTTGAAATCTGAGCTTTAGTAACCCCTCTTCACTTAGCCAGTCCACAAGGAATGATAGCCCAAAACTTATACTCATTATTTCTCTGACAGCCGAGTCTAAAACTTTCCACTGAGTTCTGTTATGTTCTTGCTTTTTGCTTTTTTTGATGTATGAGGCATTTATAAAGTGATCTAAATTTGATGACCTGTTCAGTGCTACTTCCATTTTTAGTTTACAGTGTTTACCAGAGTCCTTTTAGCATTCTTGCAGTTCTTATCATACCACACAGTGGACGGGCCAAAATTCTGATATGAGATATATGGTGTAATTAGAAAAGGTCTGACTGCTGCCTGTTGGTAAATAATTAAAGAAGAGGCTTTCCACAAAAGACAATGAGGATGAAATATTATTAATTGGTCAGATCTCATCAATTTAATCCAAGAGCCAGAGAGCCTCAGACTACTTCATTCTTCTGGTCCCCAAGACCCATTGACTCCAATTATGTCAGTAAGATAGCTGACCTCCAGCAATATTGAAATCTAAAATAAGCTCAAAAGGATAGTGATCACTTTCTATATGGATAGAGAAAAATTGGCAATAAAATTAATATATACTGGTTCCTTGCTGATTTGCTTATAGTATGCTGAGAGTTTGTTCTTATAAAATTAGGGGTATCAGAAAGAGCATCTTAGGAGTCTGTGGTTGTCTATCATCTGTAAACAAACATACAGTTTTACTATAGATTATTATGTGTGTTTGTTGAAAATACTTGTGGATTCAGAGCGGGTTTTCTTAAAGAGAAATAACTGAGTTGTTATTTCTGTGAAACAGTTACTTGTGGCTTGGCTGTTCCATGCAACAAGCTGTGCCATATTTTTATTTTGAATGAGTCACAATGTGTTGTTGTTTTTAACAGTTTTTGTGATTATTTGACATTATTAATTCCTTTTTTATTGCTAGCCCTTGATTATCTTGATTTAAAGCATATTGGGCCTCAAATGGTGCTTCCAGCTTACCTTTCAGGTTTCTTTGCTTTGTTGCCTGCACTGGTGATGTTTGCATGAAGAAAAACAAATATGCCTAGTTGAAGTAATGCCTTACATACACAGAAGCAGTCTTCTGCACATGTGTTCCTAGCTGCATAAGAATCTGCATTTGCAAGCAAGAGCAGTATGTGCAGTTCTTGTCCTGGTTTAGCCCCAGAGGGCTTACATTCATCAGCTTATTGTTCATAGCACTGAACATCTGATCAGGATGAATGAACCAGGAAATGGATTCATTCCTGCCTTGAACCGATGATTAGACTGATGATGATATGACTGGAACTAAGTGCCTGGAGCCTTGGCTGCTATGCATTCAGGTGAGTCAGGGTTATAGTGCTAAGAACTTCATTTGAAAAAATTTAGGACAACTCATCAGAAATATAGTAGCAGGTAAAAATACTTCTTTAATGAAGAATGTGTGCTTCTACTTTACCTGCACCCCACAATTTCTCTATATTCACCACAAGGGCTATAAAATCCAGAGAATTATTTTTTTAATGCAAAAGACAGGAAATCTATCAGAAAGCAGTCATCTGATCAACAAGATGTGAGACAAGGCTTAAAGAAAATTAGGGATACCATGAAGATAATGCATAAATTTAGCTATTTGCATAATATGAAGGGAGGCTATCAAAATATAAACCTTTCATTTCAGACTACAGTGGTACCTCGGGTTACAGACGCTTCAGGTTACAGACTCCGCTAACCCACAAATAGTACCTCGGGTTAAGAACTTTGCTTCAGGATGAGAACAGAAACGGCATGGCAGCAGTGGGAGGCCCCATTAGCTAAAGTGGTACCTCAGGTTAAGAACAGTTTCAAGTTAAGAATGGACCTCCAGAACGAATTGAGTTCTTAACCTGAGGTACCACTGTATGCATCTCAAGAGTTATCAGTAAAATTTACCATTCAAGAATACTGATAGGAATTGTTATGTTGGAATTGTTAGGTAACCTTTCATAAGTAAAAAAATAGAAATATTATTATTTAAAATTAAATACCATTGCTCTGGATTTTGTGTATTTTATGCATTTTCATAAGCTTGCAATAAAGTTAATGAAATTATTAGTGTTTAAAGCAATTTAAAACTGTCATTTCTCTGTAAACAGAGTTTCTGTACATGTCTGAATTAATCAAAGACCTATATATCTGTAGAATGTATTTTAGACCTTAATTAAATTATGTGTTTTATTTTACACCCTTTATATCATATGGGTCTAACTGAAGCAGGTATAGTCAGCTAGATAATACAGAATAATGGTTACTTCACAAATCCAGAGAATATAGAAGGGGAGAAAAAACCATATAAAATTATGATATTCACATTTAAGTCAGTAACTTACTCTTTAGTCTTAGAATCTTGAAGGGTACCCTGGATCCTTAATCTTCCTTTCTGCTCCATGGCAAAATATGGCCCAGGACATAGCAATATTTTTTTCTGAAAATTGATTTGGTTATTACTTTTTACTATTTGTATTTCAGGTTGTTTACAATAAAAAAGTGAAGTCAAAAAGAAAAAAACTTTTGAAACTCACAATTTAAAACAAGAAACAGAGCAGAGCAATGAAATACAACAAAATAGCTGCATAAAGCTCATTAAACCTGAGCAAACAAAAATGTTTTTAATAATAATAATAATAATAATAATAATAATAATAATAATAATAATAATAATAATTTTGTAATTTATATCCTGCTCATCTTGCTGGGTTTCCCCAGCCACTCTGGGTGGCTTACAACATGTATAAAAACACAACGAAGCACCAAACATTAAAAAACAAAATATCCTATACAAGCAACAAACAAACCAATAAATCAATAGAAACCAATAACAACAACAATAATAACAATAATGAACAGTTTACAGTTATACCCAAATTAAAATAGCGACTACCCCAACTAAACATTTCACCAACATCAACCCGACAAAAACAAAACTGAGGAACCAAAATTAGAACTGTTTAAAACATTTTAGCCAGTTGCCGAAATTCAAGAGTGCATGCATGAGAAAGTCATGTTTAATCCGGTGCTGAAAAGAAAGGAATATTTTCTTGTTTAGATTTCCTCCAAAATGTTGGAGAATTTCTGGCCAACCAAGAAAGTATTATTTGAATTCTTACTCCTCTTCTCTACCCATAAATAAACTGGTAAAGTATTCTATTTAACAGGTCGTGGACAATGTGCCTCGCCTCACATGTCTTGAAAACATCATGGGAATGAAGTATTCCCTCTAACCCTAACATAGATTGTTTATTAGTTCAATCAATCAGGCAATCAATCATCAATGAGGGCACTATTTTTGAAAGAGAAGCTATGTAATAATTATGCTTTGCTACTGTTAAAACCGTTTAAGAGTTGCTACTTTAGTTCCCACGTTTGGAAAGCTTTCACGCTCATACCATGCTTAATGTGTTGATGGAACGCTTTAATCAAATATATTTAAATCAAATTGGTCCATTGTATTGAATAGTCTGTTTCTACTGAGCACATCTTAAGACCTCCCCTGTCTTGACCATTGTTAGACAGTTATGAATAATAAAACATTTTGGTCCAGTGTTGATGTTTCCCATGCACTCATATTCATCACAGTCTCTTCTCTTTTCAGACCTGTATGTGGAATCAGAGGGAAAACTCTTATAATTAATCTTCCAGGTAGCAAGAAGGGGTCCCAGGTAAGCAGTATTCTGGGGGAAAAAATCATTAATATTCATAAGGAATCTGGGGAAGGAGAATAATTTTGCCTTTTAAGTTATTTCTCCCATGAATTGTAACAACCATGAATTTAACAATGAAACAATAAGGTGAACATTATTTTTAATGAACATTAGTGTTCTATCTTGTGAAACCTACAATGCCATCATCCCAGTTATCAAAACAAAGGCTTCGAGTTGTTTGGTATCTGAAGGTCAACTGGTAATCATTCAGCCCAATCCTCTGAAATGAATCAGGGAGCCCTTCTGGGTGGGTATATGTGCATCATACCACTTATGTATGGAATGTTGCTGAATTATGGCACGTATCTGAAGTTTCATTACCGAGTTGATTTAGAATGTATTGGGGCAAATCTATACATTATGTGGCATCATTGTTCAGTGATACATGATTGCTTTTTGAAACCGAAATGGCAGCTGTGGGTGTTGGTTCACATAAGCTCTTTTCTCTTATCTGCTCACATACCTGGTTAGATATAACACTTGCCGGTTTGTCAAAATAGTTTGCCATGTTGTCCAAATGGGCAAACAGTGGTAGAGTAGATAAAAATGAATGATATAATAATCATAATAACAACAACTGCAGTAACAAATTGTATTATTTAAGTTTGTCATTATTTTATTTTTAATCTGGAAACTGAATCAGTACCACTGCTTTAACATAATGAGTTAAAGGAGGTTTTTCTTTTTTTAAAAAGAACCAATTTTATAATTTCTTAGCTATGAATAGTTTTCTACAAAATACAGACATTTCCTTTTCGCCCAATAAAGAGAAACCTCTCTGGTCTGCCCAGTAAACTATCAGGCTATGCTTTGACCTTTCAGTTGTGGGTATTTCAGTTTCATTTTCTACTTTGTTTTTGTGAGGGTGAGATTGTGCAGAGTAACATAGAAAAGAAGACAAAATTTTCCAATGTGCAGGTTTCTGTGTTATCTTTGGGGATATTTTATAGGTTAAAAAGGGAACAGTGCACATTTTATGTAGTGCAAGAAAGGATATGCAAGATTTATTTGCAAAAATGAAGCCCTACAAATGATAATATATTTAGTGATAAAATAACATGATTTTGGTGATCAGATCTGCACCATTATTTAAGAAATATTTGAATAAGTTTGCTTAACTCAATTTAAATCAGTTATATAAAAAGCAGCTTTTCTTCTTACTGATATAAATCTTTGATTTAAAATGCCTTGAATTAAAACAATGCAAATCAGTTTGAAACTGGTTTGCAACCCTTGTTTCAAGGAACTACTTAAACCACAGTTTATATGTTGGCAAGTGTTCTGTTCAGCTGAAAATGTAAGAGGAGGGAGCATATATTCATGGTGCGGCAAACTCCCTCAATGACTTTTGAAGCAAGGTAACATGAACTGGTTTAGGGTGCTTTAAAACTTTGAATCTTCCTGTCAGTAACACTTGAGAGATCTGAGATTCTTTTATGTGGTAGCTTTCACTAATATCCAGCAGTAAGGACTCTTAATAATGTGAGGTGAAAAACCTGTGATCCCCTTATACCTCAACCAGAGTAAGTATGACCCACACTGGAAATAAAACAATTGTGTGAACAATTGTTTGTCACTTTTATGCCACCATATCATTGAGTCTATAAACACCTGAGAAGTTATAAGATATTAGGATAGTGATTAGATAATTGTTTAGCTTTTAAAAGTATGTATATAGCTATAGTAGAAATCAATTTCTATAAGACTTGGAATTAGAAAATAATATTTATTTATTTCACTGTCAAAAAATATGTGGCAGTCTCCCTAAATCAAGTTGGCTACATTTAAGAAAATTACTTTTTTATCTGTTGCCTTTGTTCTAAACCATTGGTGATATGAAGTATTTATTTTTCACAAGCTACTATAATAAGATATGTGAGCTTGAGTAGAGAAAATACAATAGAAGACCAAGAAACATTCAATGAAGTAAACTGGATAAGAAATTTATCAAATTGTAACCAGTATGTGTTAAAAGTTTTGGCCAGTTTCACTCAGAAGGGAAGTAGAAATATTGTAAAGATGTTGTACAGTTTAATGCCTTTCTTTTTTATTTTGTATGTAATGCATATGTAATATACAAATGTACCTATTTGTTGGCAAATGTGTTCAGTAACTGGAAGCCCCTTTAGATTCTGCCAGTTTTATAATGAAACCGATCCTTTCATTGAATGGAGCTTGGCAATTCAGTGGAAGGGTCATCTTGTGCAGCAAAATGAAAGCTATTTATGTCTTCCAGAGATCTTCCAACAGCATAAATTGTTTCCCTTTTGATTAGTTTTTTCATCTTCACTCATCTGAGGGGAGGTAGAGGACAGCATTCTCTCTCCCTGAAATGTCTGTAAACATTTCCTCTTTGGAAATCATATTCGGACTCTTTACTTCAACTTACATTCTGAGTTATAATTTGTATATAATTAATTAGATGAGTTTATAGTATTGCTGTGGATGACTATCTAGAATTTTTACCTCAGTAAATGATATCACTCATTTGGTTGACCACAGACACCACATTATTATTTGTTCAGAGTTCAAGTTGCCATATCAGATTTTTCAGCATTCTATATCTTGAAGTGACAGCACTTCTAATTTATAGACAGCTTTGTGGGAGGGAGGTGTGATGGAATATATATATGTAGCCAGCCAAACTACATGGAGTACCTCTTCCATTGAGAAGTTCATTTCATTATTATTATTTTTACCACCTTCCTACGTTGTTGTACACAAAGCAGAAATGCCAAAATATACAACAAACGTCATACATCCTATAACAATCCAATCAATTGCAATTAAGTCATAATGAAAAATATGACTATAAACTCCTCAGAAACCCATTTCATTTTTATCCATATCAGTTGTGAGTCCAGAATGAAAGGGAAATGTGCATGGATTCCACGAGAAGACCTCAGTGCTAAAAACTCTTAAGGCCATGTTGAAAGATCCCTCCCTCTACTCTAAATGGCTTAGTATATAAGAAGGCCAAGTTTCAGAGGCAAAGCTTATTTAGAACCATTGCAGAAGGAATCTAAAAAGATGAGAGAGCAACAAAAAACAAAAGGCCAGTTCCTACAAGTAATGAGAAATTAGTGCTGGAGCAATGAAGGAAATATTGTCACTTTCTAGAAAACAGTCACCTTACTGGAGGGAAGCAGGCACATCAGACATTGAGGTTATACCATTGGTATGAAGAGGAGAGTTAGAGGGTGGGGGTGCTTTCCTAGTGAAGAAGTTCATGATCCATTATAAATAGTTCATCTGTTTACCAGAAAATAACATAATTGGCCCCATTATTCTGATAAGTGGCATTGTTGCGAACGCTGCGGGTTGTGTGTTTTCGGGTTGCGGACCGCGCTGAACCCGGAAGTACCGGAACGGGTTACTTCCGGATTTCGGCGCTCGTGCATGCGTAGAAGAGCAAAATGACGTCATGCGCAAAAGCGCTGAATCATGTCACACGCATGCGCAGAGGCGGCGCTGCGGGTTGCGAACGTGCCTCCTGCACAGATCACGTTCGCAACCCAAGGTATGATATGTTTAATTGTTAGAGTGATAAATCTGGTCACAGTCATGTGGATACTTTTCTTCCACCCACTAACTCATAACAATATCACAACTTATATAACTTACCCTTTTTTCAGATAGGAGTTTGTATATATTGATGTCTTTCCATTGATGGAAGGCTTCCAGTTGAGCCTTCTATCAGCAAAACTTCAAGGCAATCTTCAGCAATTCCCTTTGCAGACTCCAACATCACCTCCTATACTGTTTTAGAGCAATTTTTCTGGTATGTGGGTATGTGCCAAAGATCAATTTGATCCCTGTTCGACTAACAGAAGGCTCTCCTAAAACAAGTAGCTTTACTGTCACTAGAGTTCTCATATGGTTCTTTAGAGTGTTTAAATTTCTTTTTACTTTCTAAAATCTATATATCTTTTGTAATTTTAAGCATTTCGGTTTTGATATAGGAAGGCAGTTGTGATATAACATGACCTCTAGCGACAACTTTACTTGTTTCCCAGATTATTGCTTTTGATAATGCTACATTATGTAACCTTCAGAAAGTGTTTTCAGTTATTCACATTTTCCTTTCACATCCGGTTCTATTAATATCCAATAGAGGTGTCTCTGTTATATCACAATACCCAGTCTCTTCATCTGAGGGTTTAGAGCAGGCTTCCTCAAACTCGGCCCTCCAGATGTTTTTGGCCTACAACTCCCATAATCCCTAGCTAGCAGGACCAGTGGTCAGGGATGATGGGAACTGTAGTTTAGAGATTGTACCTCTTCTTCAGAAGCCTATCTTCAGTAGAGATTCTTTTATAAGTGTGGAGAAACACTATTCATATATCATGTGATGGAAAATATTCCAACAGTAGCTTCTTAAAGAAATTTTAATTAAAATGGATTTTAATTTGCTAGACCTGAAGTGAATTGTTGGCTCTTTCAGTCGTAAGAGTTCAATTAGGCCTAGAGGGTTAGATCAAGTCTACACACTGGCAATTTGTCTTTAAAAACAAAACAAAACAAAACAAAACAAAACAAAACAAAACAAAACAAAACAAAACAAAACTGCATCTAACAGCTCAGGTGAATGACTAATGTAGCATGTAGTTAGATGTTAAGACTTAGAGGTTTGGTTCCCTTATACCCACTAGAAAAACTCCGGTGCCTCAAGGGAATTTTCCCCTTGTTCATTTGAAGTTGGTGTTAAAACTCTTTGAGCTAATAGCCATATGTTCTCCAGGACTTTTTACAGCAAAGGCTTGGATTGATTCTAAATTACGTACAAATATTATCTGACTAGTAAATTTAAAAATAAATACATAAATTATAATTTCAGTATATGCAGGTCAGATGAGTTTGAATACATTTTGCTTTATGTTTTGTATTGTCCTTTATCTAACTTACCAAGGGATAGATCTCTGTCTTCTTTTCATAATTTTATGGAAGGTCAATAAAATTAATTTAAAGTTATATGATTGCTGACCGTAAACAGATTTGTTAACTATAGTGTAGCTTTATAAGTGCCAGCTGTAAGAAAGTAAAGTGTAAGAAAGTAAAGTTTTTTTACTTAAAGCAGTGTTGACTGGCAACAGGATTTTTGATTTAGAAGATTAGGGGAACATTACAAGTTTAAGTTTTTACAGTTTGCACCTTTGAAAATGTATAAGCTAACATCCTCCTGTATTAATTTTTTGTTGAAATATATTTTGTCTTGTGATGTATATTGTAATGGCTATTTGGTATAAACAATAAAAATCTGACATGGTGATTACTTGCAGTTTATGCTTTGAGATGTATAATAACTTAAGTTTCATTTTTCATTCTTGTTAGGTAAATACTCTAAAGCAAGTTTCTCATTTTCATATCACTAAATATATTATGTTGGGCTTTTATTTTTTTCTGATCTTCAGGATGATAATGGGTGAGTGTGCTACACCTTGAGTGTCAGGCAAGCTGTTGCTGAAGATTTCATAGAGTTAATAAACATTTTGGAGAGAGGAATAAAGTTTCTGCCTAGTCTTGTTTCCAGATGGATTGTTTTAGTTATTAAAACTATATTACAATTTAGTCCAAGTATAGGGTCTCTTAGGAGTTCACATTCACACTACAAAAATGCAGACCTCAAGGACTGCATTTCTGAAAGTGATTGGTGCTTTATAAATGTTTCAATGTGATCTACACCTATCTCTCTAAAGCATTTAAGTCAGTGAGTTGCATGAAGGGATACAACTTCAAGGAAACAACTTTTAAAGTCTAACTTTTTTATGGCAAGTCTGCATCTTCTACCTGGCATGTCAGCTCACTATTTTTCCATTTTTGAGACTGCACAGAAACCACAAAAAAGAAAACAGTTATTTTTGACTGAAACTGATATCCTTCAAATGTTTCTGTACACAATGATATGATCACCCCATCTTGTTCCCACAAGCTCTTCACATGGCCATCTCCAACTCCTAAAAAGATTCCATCAACAATGTCTCCAGAAAATTTTACACATCACTTGGGAAGACAGGTGAACTAATGTCAGTGTACTGGAAGAAGCAAAGATCATCAGTGTCAAAGCAATGATTCTTTAACATCAACTTTGTTGGACTGGTCATGTTGTTTGGATGCCTGGTTATCGTCTTCCAAAGCAACTACTCTATTCCCAACTTAAGAATGGAAAGTGAAATACTGGGGGAGAACGAAAGATGTATAAAGACGCTCTCAAGGCAAATCTTCAAAAATATTGTATAAGCACTGATAACTGGGAAACACTGGCCTGCGAGCACTCCAATTGGAGAACAGCCTTTACCAAAGGTGTCATGGACTTTGAAGAAGCCCAAACTCAGGGTGAAAAGGAGAAACAAGCTAAGAAGAAGGTAAAGGTAAAGGGATCCCCTGACCATTAGGTCCAGTCATGGACGACTCTGGGGTTGCAGCACTCAACTCGCTTTATTGGCCAAGGGAGCTGGTGTTCAGCTTCTGGGTCATGTGGCCAGCATGACTAAGCCGCTTCTGGCGAACCAGAGCAGCACATGGAAACGCCGTTTACCTTCCCGCTGGAGCAGTACCTATTTATCTACTCGCACTTTGATGTGCTTTCAAACTGCTAGGTTGGCCAAGCAATGGGAGCTCACCCCGTCACGGGCATTCGAACCGCCAACTTTCTGATCGGCAAGCCCTAGGCTCTGTGGTTTAACCCACAGCGCCACCCGCGTCCAAGAGGAAGGTACATTTGGCAAATCCTCACCATGATCAACTCCCGCCTAGAAACCAATGTCCGCACTGTGGAAGGACGTGAGGCTCCAGAATGGCCTCCACAGTCACTTATGGACTCACTGTTAAGACCATGTTCATGTAAGACAATCTTACTCAGCCAAAGAAGAAAAAGAAGAAATCTGTACCTAAATAGAACAAAACCTTGGAAAACTAAGGCTCAGAAAAATAGAGTTAAACGGAAGTTCCTAAGTTATATACATAACTTGAGGGGCAGGCAAACACCTTTCTGCTTGGTTCTCCTTCTCTTTTAGCAGTTTCAAAGCAGTGTTGTAGAGAACTCTAGAGCTCTGGAAGATTTTCTTCAATTTTCCTTTTTGTATTTTGTTATTTTCAAGTCACCATCTCACCTTTCTTCAGACAAATTCACTAGTAAGTAAGCTTCATTGTTGAGTGGAAAGAGAGTACTTATTAATATTTGTTTTTCTAAGTTAGAACCATGGTTGTTAAGAAGCCACAAAGATGACTGGAACATGGATTACTGGAACATAGGAAGCTGCCTTATACTGAAACCCACCCATTGGTCTACATGGTTCAGTATCATCCACAGTGACTGGCAGTGGCTCTCCAGGATCTCAGGCAGGGTTATCTCCCACCCATATTTGGAGATGCCGGGGATTGAAACTTGGACATTCTGTATGCAAGACAGAATCTCTACCACTGATTTGGGACCCTTCCATCCTCTTTGGTATCATCCTCATCCAACCCAGAAGATGATGTGAAAGCACCCTTGGCTTCAGTCTCAATTACTTTAGCATATCAACCCCTTCCTCGGGTTGTAGAACCCTGTCTTATAAGGCAACTGCTTCTTCTGCTTTCCACAGGTCCAATGTCCAAGATAGTTCAGATGAAGGTTTCCTTTCAGAACTTAACTTACTCGCCTTTTCTCTAAATTAAAAACCCCCAAATGTTGTAACTTTTCCTCCACCAGCTTTATCATTTTGTTTGCCTTTTTCTGAACTTTTCCAACAGTAGAATAACCTGGAATGGAAACTACCAAGACACATAGAAAATAAGCATAATAAGTACAATAAGTTGAGTATTACCAAGCCAGAGTCTAAACACTTTCATACTGAGAATCAAACATCATCTATTCATTCCTTTAAATTGGGGCTGATAATTTTATTCTTATGTGGTCTACCAATGAGTGTTAAGTTTCAAAAGGAAGATTACACAAATGACTTGAATCAGAGTATTGGAAGGACTGCTTTAAGTATGCAATTGCCTTCAGAGGCCTTTTTCTAGGCTTCTCCTGGGAGGTTGTCTGGAATTGTTTTTTCTGCTACCATCACCTGCTATTTACTCCCATTGCTTTATCTGATGTTTTGTCGTCAGTTTTAGTGCCACAGTTGTACAAGTCCCAGGTTCAGTCTCCTCCATCTTCAGTTCTTGTTTTTCTTTAAGGATCCCAGGTAGTACTGTTGAGCTTGCTGAACCATTGGTCTGATGTGGTATAAGTCAACATCATGTGTTCTGTCTTAGGAGGATAAAAACAAACACCAAGCAATAACAATCATCTAAATGATTGTCCTTGCCAGTGGTTAACTCAGAATAATACCATTAGTGGGATCCAAAGAGAAACATATGTTATGTGGTTGATGAAAGCAGACTTCCTCAGCCCATTCTCCCACCAGCATCTCCCAGAAAGGGTACTGAGGATTAGGGACCACTGCTGAATGGAGTGGTTTTGACCAGGGGAACTGAAGGGGAAATTGGGCGGAAGTAACTTCCACCAGCAGGAACTCCATTCCTGAAAGCTGCCTCTGCCTGATTGCCAGAGTTCTCTTATACTGTACTGCAGCACATTAAGGAGAGTCCCTAAACCATTAGGAAGCCTTGGAGGAAGTAGCAGCTGAAGGAGAAGTGGCAGGGAAGTCTGATTTCACTGCCGCATTGAGTTCTTTTCTCTCTCTGAATCCAGTTCTATTTATTCTGAAAGTCTGATCTTAAGATTGAGTTCTTTTTTCTCTCTGAATCCAGTTCTATTTATTCTGAAAGTCTGATCTTAAGATATATAATAGCATTCCTTTATCCAGTTTGATATACGTATGGACAAAAATTGGACTGTGTCTACTAGTGTAAAGAAAGTTGGATTTGGACTGAGTCCAAGCCCTGCCTGATGGGATTGAGGGCATGCCTTTGAGCAAATCATACCTTCTCAGCCACTGTTTGCTTTGTATTAAATTAGAAAATATGTGCTTACCCCACATGAATGTTGTTACGTGGGCAAAACCAAGAAAAATGCTAGGTATGTGAAGACTGAATTGTGAGAAGGTACATTAAATGTTAAAATCAAAAGGACACCTCTAGAAAAGTGAATGGATCTGTATAATGAATCACAGAAGAAAGATGATAGTGTTATTGCTAGGTTCAGTACTAAGTGCTATTTATTTTAATATTGTTGAAATAAGTCAACACTTTGTTTTATGAAAAAAACCCCAACCCTACCACTTTTTGAAATAGTGTTGTATAATATTTATATTTCTAGAATTTCTTCAGCCACAGAATTATAATTTTCTTCTGCCCATTAGGACAAAAGGAAATGAAAAGCCTAGAGAATTTAACTGTGACATACACATTATAAAGTAAAACAGAAAATTAAGAAGTCTGCAACTTTAGTGAATTTGAATATCAAATCAATATAATATCAAATCAATAACGTGCCCCTAAAAACAATATACATATCAGATCACTAGTCAACTTTAATATTAGAACTGCTCAATAGCTATTATCATTTATAGGTAAGTGTTCATTGTCATTTTTCTCATTGTGCACAGGAATGCTTTCAGTTTATACTGCCAGCCCTACCTCATGCCATTGACCTTTTGCGGGATGCCATTGTAAAAGTAAAAGAGGTGCATGATGAACTTGAAGATCTACCTTCACCACCACCACCTCTTTCTCCACCTCCAACCATCAGCCCACACAAGCAGACAGAAGACAAAGGTGTACAGTGTGAGGAAGAGGAGGAAGAGAAAAAAGATAGTGGAGTTGCTTCAACAGAGGATAGTTCCTCCTCACATATAACTGCTGCAGCCATTGCAGCTAAGGTGAGTTAAGGTTCTGTGCAAAGCGGCACACTGGTTTCTATCTCAGGTACTTTCCCTGAATAGCTAGTTACTTTTCAGGAATGCATTTAATTTGTGTCAGTCTAGAGTTACAGACATAAGAGGTCTTTCCATTTTAATCACATAATTTTAAGTTTTCTCTGTATAGCATTTTCCTCTCTCCCCCCCCCCCCCATTACATGAAGTACAGTGGCATAGATCTCACAGTAACGTAGCACAAGAGGAAAGCATTTATGTTTAAACAAAGAAGGGTCACCTATTTCTGTTAGTTTTCCTCTCTGACTGCACCATCCATGCAACATTGAATGCTATGCCAGGGCTCCCTCCATTGTCAGAAGCGGTGGGCTCAAAATGCTTCAGTGAAGGAAGCACGAGCACTTTTTGCTCTTAGGAGCCATTGGTCTTTAATTCAAAACCATGAGCCATGGTAGGTGAAAGAACCTAGTAATAACTTGAGAAATGTCATTTTCTGACATGAAAATGAAGCCCTTGTAGAATCACTACATGTGTGTGTGTGTGTGTGTGCGCACACCCACACCCACAGAGCACCTGTTTACCAAGAAACCTGCAGACTGGATTGAGTGATGGCGCTCTCTATGTGCATCTGCAGCAGTCCACCTTGGTGCTCTTCCACGTCTCTGGATTCAGATGGGCCCTAAGAAGTTCAGGCCAAGCTTCTGGGTATCAAGATTCACTTTTTAAAAATCAATGGAAGCTAAATAGGCACAAATGGTATATCTATCTGTCTCTGTGAAGAATTTGTTTTTGCTAGATTAAACATGCTTATTCAGTTGGGATATCGGTAATAGCCTGACTCAAGCTTAAGAGAGATTCAAGTCCTAGCAAGGTAGAGTTGAAACCTGGAATGGAGGTCTAGGTGTCTGCATCATGCCTTATACATTGCCTGAAACCCCTCATTTTATGAATTGAGCCCTGAATATCAGCGTTCTTGTAGTTCAGGGATCATGTCTTCAAATGATCTCAATACAATATTTTCCCCATGTATAAAACTGTTTTCTTTAAATGTGTATATCACATTGTGCGAGCATGATGCAGATAGTCATTTGTGACTAGTGGAAGCTGAATTTTAAACAATAGTTCATAATATTACATGGAATTGTGCCCTCGCCATCCCAGTCACAGTGATCTGGATGGTTCTTGTCCACCCACAGTCTTGGGCAAGGAAAGTCCTGATGCAGCAACTGTTAGGCAGTGCACACAGCTCTTTTAAAAGCAGCACAAGTAAAGGGCATTGCACATTGCAGCTTTGTTACCACAGCGATGGGGAAGCAAATGTGCTCACTGAAAGTCCTGGGCACCCCACAAGAGCTTGGGAGCCTCTTGTGAGCCTGTGTTGCTTTCAATATTTCATATTGCAGAATGGCATGGGATGCCAAGGAAGAGGTGACTAAGCAAGTGATGGAGGAATCGGGTGCTCTTCAGTCTGCTTCCTTCCATAGCTGTTGCCAATTGGGCAGCAGAATAAGACTGTTGCCAACTGGGCAGCCGACCCAGGCATTGGATATTGGGCAACATCCTACACCCTTGGTGTGCCCTCCTCCAAGGTACTGTGGTTATGTTATCCATTTGCTCTTTTAAAAGCAGAAAAATACCTGAGATCTAAACTAGTTGTGCTCATTAATCAACTTGTATTCAGGTATTCCATGTTTTCATCCTTGTTCCTCTATGTCACTGCTTGTTTAGTTTCATGTTTTGCTGTCACTGTATTCATAGTTATTATGTATTGTACATTAGAAGCATCCATCCTACACCAGTTCTGCTGTTATCATGGCAAAAGGTGAACATCCCATTCCTGGTCTCATCTGTTATTCCCATCACGCATCAGGCAGTGCAGGAAAACCGGTAAGACACACCTACCAGAGGGTTTTGCATGAATATCTGCAGACATTCTGCCTGCCTCCTCCACTCTGTATGAGGAGACACAGCTGTTCGTTTATTCCCACTATCATAGTGTTGTGTTCTGAGCAAACATGAACTAAATTGTTATTCAGTACACTCTTATCAAGTATATAGAGTTTAAGATCATTTATTTTAGATGTGAAGCATTAATTGTAAGATATTGGTTGCTCCCAGATAGAAGCTTTTGGGTTTGGTTTAAAGATGTTCTGGCAATTTGATCAGCAATGAAAACTGCCTCAGACATTTTTTACTTTCTGTATTATGGTATTTCTGTTACTGCAACGCTCAAAGGTTCCTTCAATTCTATAGAGCATTGGTGGCTGCATCTGGGCTTCAAATTGCTTGGCCTTGGATGACAGCCAGATATTTCTGGTATCCATCACTAACACTTTTCTAACACTTATTCATCCTAATCCTAATCCAGTTCTTGTTGTTGGCTTTGCTTGACTCAGAAAGTGAAAACTGAACAGATAGTATCTAAATTGTCTTTTGTATGTGTGTCAGTTCCCCCTCCTAAGTGAGCAGTACATTGTGGTTTAAAGAGAATATTAATATAGCCAGTTAGTCAGCCATCAGATCATTTTGGCACGGCAAATAATTGCTCCCTCAACATACAATTGAAATCTGGACAATAACCTCCTTCTGACTCTGAAAAATGGTATCTGACTGACTGTGTTAGAAAGCTGAGGCTAATAGAATCAGTAAAGAATCTATAATTGAACTTAAAACACCATTGTTTGTGTCCTACTAACTGTGTCAGCAAAAATGAATGTCCTCATCTCTGTTGCCCCTATGTGCATAGAGATGTGGAAGACATGGGAGAAGGAACAGCAGAGTGGGGATCTCCTTCCCTTTGACCTTCACCTTCCCACTTACAACATAACTGTTGCATTTTAAAGCTATAGTTAGCCACTTTGAGGACTCTGGTTGAAAAGTGGAATATAAACCTACAAAATAAATAAACTATGAGAGGGGCAGAGGGAAGGACACAGATCTCTTTCACTTCCTGCTCATTGGCAAGATATTGATGGAGGGAGTGGAGAAACAGGAGTTTTTCTCCCAGTTTTAACTCCCAGAGGCCTCTATGTACAAGAACAGAGTCTCCCTTCTTCAACCTCTCCCAGGAAATATTTCCTCGCAGTGGATACGCAGCAATCATTTTGCTGCACTTTCTGCAAGGATAAAGTTAGCTAGAATGATTACCATGGTAACGACAAATGTGATTATCCTTTTCTTTTACCTGCATGCTCACTCAGCCAACAAAACAAATCAAGTGCAGGTCCCTTTTGCTTCTTTTTTCCTGTGGAGACAGAGCTAATTAATTCCCTTTCAGTTAAGTAAAGATTGCTGCTCTAATCCCAGTCTTTCTATAACTCAACACTTCAAAAATATTACTACTCTCCAAAAAATATTCTGCAAGTAGCCATTTGTAGCAATTAAATTAACTTTTGTGTTTGCCGTTAAGCAAGTTGCGGGATGCAACAAGCAACAATGTACTCAGGTGTTTTCGTCTTCCTCTCATCTCTCCTCCTCCCTATCTAATTTTCACGTACCCAGAGACAGTTTTAGGGTGGCACAAATGGTGCAGTCTCATTGGGCATCACACTACAGGAGGCACAAAGACAATACTGTAGAATGGAGCATGAGCTGTGGGGGTGATGCCCATCTGAATTTTAGCGTTGCATAGAGCACCACTGACATTTGAGTGCTTAAAGTCCACCACTGACATACTCTTCCTTCCCCTTCTTTCCCGATCTTTGACCCCTCCTCCTTCCCATCACTCTTTGTCCTACCACTCCTGTCCTCCCCCTCCTTATCTCTCTTCTCTACTCAACTCCACTCCCTCTCTTCCCTGCCTACTCTCCCACCCTCTGCTTTCTCCTTCCTTTTTTTACTTCATGCTTGCACACACACACACCCCCCACACATCATTGTGCTTGCCCCTGGAAAAAGGAAGCATACAGGTGGAATGGGTATCCTCCAGATAGAGATATAGAAAAATCAGTTTTTTTTATTTTCAGGGTATGTGCTTTCTTCCTCAGACTCAGGTGAGATGAAAGAAGAGAGGGGACTCACAGCCCCTGGAGTTGTGTCTCTACAACAGAACAGGAATGGATTGGGCTCTCTGAAGTCAAACTGCACATCCAAAGGCTGCTTTTGTGGGGAGTGAGGAGGGGTGATGACAATTTACTGTGCTTAGCCAGTCTTACCACCTGAAGCAGCAACCAGGTCTTTGTTCTCAGCTGAGACGAAGCCCACTTCCACCCCCAGTTTTGTATCCTCTGCATCCGTATGCAGATAGTTATAGATAGAGGGAAAGGACTATCATACTGACACAGAACCTTCCCAGGAAATATATGTTTGATTGTAGATTTAAAGATGAGTTCATTTGATCAGAACTCCCTTTATTTAGCTAATGCATTTCTATGAATCATTTCTACTAAACTTTCCTGAACTACTGGTGTTAAAAAGCCATACTCAAGAGTATTTCTAATGCTGGATATCACCCTCTGTTCCTAAAAAGGCTACCAAAGTAATTTCATTCTTGTTAACTGCAATTTTCAATTATATAAAAAGCATTATAACATGAAAGCTATTGAGCAACATCAGCCAATTTTTGCAATATTAACAACCTCTTGTGCCATCTGGTCTTAAATTCCATACTTCTTTAAACTTTTGTAATACACCTCGTTTATTTTTAAATAAGTGAAATTCTTCATGGTTTACTGTTGTTTTAAAGAAGATTATTAAGTAGAAATGCTAAACTGATTTGTAGCAAGAAACTCTCCCAAAAAGCTCTATAGTGCCATAGAGATTATTATGGTTGAATTATGTAAAATGTGCCAGTTTCTCAGATTTAGAAGACATGAGGAAAGAATCAGTATGACCTTGGTCCACTCAATTCAGCAGTTAAGTATATAAGTGAATAAACCATAGCTGTCAATGTTTCCCTTTTTTAAAGGGAAATTCCCTTATTCCGAATAGGATTCCTCTCAAGAAAAGGGAAAAGTTGACAGCTATGGGATAAACAGCTTCAAATTTTCATAGCCTCAGAAAGAGATAACATTTTAAGGACTTTATTTTGTGGGTTAGTTTTTATTTTATACTAATCTTTGGATAATTTAGTAGCAGAAAAAATATGAAAGTGCATATCCCTTCAAGTTTGTCCTGGTATCTTCAGGTTCAATTGCTTGTAACAGCAGACCAAATTAATGTAATTAGGTTGCTAGCCTAAGATGATAGCAAGAACATAAGAGGACCAGTCACTAGATGATTATGTTGTGAAATTACTGGTTTTCTTTTACAATTTTCAAAGTTTTATATGATGGGGTTTTCCTAATGAGCTGTAGAGCAGGGGCAGGTAGGGAAATTGATCTGACCAGCAGGTTGGATCCAGAACTGGCCTAGCCTCTGCAGGCCACTTTTGACAGGTGACTGGGAAAATAAATATAAAAGTCTTATGTGAACCTTATCTGCTCATATGAACCAACCTGGACCCTGCAGTCATCATCTGAGACTCCTCTGTGTGTGTCTCCTCCATGAGAGGTTCAGAGGATGACAACATGAGAATGGGCTTCCCACCTGTGTAATGCTCTCCCCAGGGAGGCTTGCCTGACACTTCCATTACATATCTTTAGGCGCCAGGCAAAAACTTTCATCTTCTCCTAGGCCTTTGGCTGATTAAACCATCAAAGGCCTTTTAAACTGGGGTGGTATTCTTTTTGTTTGTTACTATGGTATGTAGTTTTGTGTTTTTATATTGTAAACCGCCCTGTGATCCTCAGATGTTGTTGGCATCCATCTGTCTCAAGAGACAATAGAGTGCGCCTCTGGGACTGAAGTCAAACTGCTAAAGAATTACAGCGCCTGCTGTGACTGTAGAGACCAGTAGCTCATAACTGTTTCCTCCTGCATTGTTTTTGCTGCGTTAGCAGCACCAAAGTGACCTATCTAGGACACAAGCCTGGGCAGTGTGTATGGAAGTCCTGGGCTGCCTAGATGACAAGACCCCACTTTCAGCCTCATTGAGCACCAAGGAAAGTGGGCTGCAGGAGTTGCCGGAAGGAGGCATACAAGATGCCATCCAACCATCTTAAGGACTCCAGATTTGTGTAGCATTTACTCCTTAGCCTTGTATTTTTGCAAAGATGTCCCACAACAAGCAAGGAAGTTTCCTTAGGGTTTACTCCCAAAACAAAGCCTTTATCATGAATGAGTATAGCTGCAAGGCAGCAGAGCTTTAGGATCAGTGTTTTTCTTCTCCTAGATGGGCTAGCTTCCCAGATTGGCAAACCCCATCTGCCCCTCACTTCCCTCTACAACAGCATGTGCAGTAACTGCCTTCTTGACCGTTGAACCCACTATTGGTCTTGTCCACTCAATCCGCCAGAGCTAGTATTCATATGCAGGGAAGTCCTTAACTCAGTGAGGGTTTGGGACCTATTGACTACCCTCACCTGGTTTAGCTGGCCAGTTGCAGCTGTTTCCCAGGGAGTGGCCACTGTTGCATGCTGACAGCTTCTAGGAGCCACTGGTGAGAGCTGAGTGCGGGGTAGAGACCAAAGGTGGACAAACTACTCCAGAAGGAGCACAATGTGTCCCCCACCAGAGATACTCCCCTCTCCCCAATAACCCAACACTGGTATGGAAATAAGATTGTGATGTTGTGATGATGATGTTGATGATACTGCAGGTTAGTTTTTATTTTATTTGATACTAACCATACACTAATGACATCATATGACTCAAGTGATTAAACTTCAGCATGTGCTCCTGATTCTTGCTTTGCAGCCCCAGCTTGAATTATTTAAACCATAGCTGCAAACTTTATTGCTTAAAAGCAAGACTTTAAGCAAGGATATTCTTCCTTCAGGAGCTCCATTTGGTGCCATATTTCAAGCACTCTGGAGCTCTTAATTTGCAGCTATGGCTTTACCTGCCTCACATCTGATATCATATGACATCAGTGTGTGTGTGTGTATGAGAGCAGTGTGTGCGGTTTCAGGAGAAACAGCCAAAATAAAGCCAAATTTGAGCTGTTGGCTAGAGGTTCCCCATGCATGCTCTAAAAATAATTTTGAAGTCATGCAGCTGGTGCTGCCACCATCTGTTTTTTGTAGATGGTTTTCTTCCTCAGTGTTTGTGCTAGCCATCTCACTTGTATTTACTGGGCAATAAACTTGTGACTTGAAAACTCTGTGGTACATTATCCTAGAATATATACCTTAATGGAACAGAGAGGAAGCAGTGACGTGGCGCTGAAAAGAGAGAGATGTGAGCAGCTTATTATCCTGGGCAGAATCACTCTAACCAACTCCTGAAAAAGTGGGGAGCATCCAATAAGAGAAATAGGGAAGACACCAGTTTCTTTCATGACCTACCGTATTTTTCGCACCATAGGGCGCACCGGACGATAGGGCGCACCTAGTTTTGGGAGGCGGAAAACAAGAAAAAATTATTCTGAACCCCAGAAGCCAGAACAGCAAGAGGGATCTGGCTTCTGTGATACCGTGTGGCTGTTCTGGTTTCTGGGGTAACCGCGCCAAGCCTCTTCAGGGCAGCGGGATGAAGGCTCCCCCTGCCCAAAGAGGCTGCGCAGGGCTAAAGCAGAAGCCAGGACAGACGCGTCGCTGAAGGAGCACTGCGCCTTCTCTCTCTCTGCCCAGCGCCCCTCCTTCAGAGGAGAGGCGCTGCGCAGAGAGGGAGAAGGGGCATCGCCCTTCAGCGAACCTGGAGAAGGAACAGAAGGAGACCCTTCTGCCGCCCCAAGCCTCGCGTGCCCGGCGGGACCTCCCGCCGGGCGCGCAAGGCTTGCAGACACTCGCCCAAGTACGGGGAGCCCTCCAGAGGGCTCCCTGTGCTTTGGGCAACAGGCTGCCGCCCCAAGCCTCGCGCGCCTGGCGGGACCTACCGCCGGGCGCGCAAGGCTTGCAGACACTCGCCCGAAGTACGGGGAGCCCTCCGGAGGGCTCCACGTGCTTCGGGCGGCAAGCTGCCGCCCCAAGCCTCGCGCGCCTGGCGGGACCTCCTGCCGGGCGCGCAAGGCTTGCAGACACTTGCCCCGAAGCACGGGGAGCCCTCCGGAGGGCTCCCTGTGCTTCGGGCAACAGGCTGCCGCCCCAAACCTCGCGCGCCCGGCGGGAGCTCCTGCCGGGCGTGCAAGGCTTGCAGACACTCGCCGGAAGCACGGGGAGGCCTCCGGAGGGCTCCCTGTGCTTCGGGCAACAGGCTGCCGCCCCAAACCTCGCGCGCCCGGCGGGAGCTCCTGCCGGGCGTGCAAGGCTTGCAGACACTCGCCGGAAGCACGGGGAGGCCTCCGGAGGGCTCCCTGTGCTTCGGGCAACAGGCTGCCGCCCCAAGCCTCGTGCGCTCGGCGGGACCTCCCGCCGGGCGCGCAAGGCTTGTGGACACTCGCTGGGGCTGCAGGCTTCTGCCCGCAAGCCTCGTGAGCTCGCGGGAACTCCCACCGGGCTTGCAAGGCTTGCGGATAGCTTCCTGAAGCCTGGAGAGCGAGAGGGGTCAGTGCGCACCGACGCCTCTCGCTCTCCAGGCTTCAGCGAAAGCCTGCATTCGCACCATAGGACGCACACACATTTCCCCTTCATTTTTGGAGGGGGAAAAGTGCGTCCTATGGAGCGAAAAATACGGTAATTGACCATTTTGAAGGCTTTCATCCTGAAGTATGTCATTTGCTTCTATAGAGCAAACGTCTTAGTGTGTCTTCATCTCCATTCACTTGTATTAAACGGGTGCCTTATTTTCCTGCCCTAAGGCTTAAACAGTGCTTCCCTTTTGAGTGGGTCACTGTTAATTTCATTGTGCTAATTTCTTCCTCTGTTATCAGACATATTCTGCTGTTGCTGGTCACTTACTTGGCTTTCTTTCTAAAATCTCATTAATAAAAGTAGCCTTATTCTCAGAATGATGGTAAAACTGAAATTTGGAATTTAAAAAAAAATCAGTAATGACCACATGTAGATATGATTTTAGCTTGAAATGTAAGCATTTCTACAAATATAAGTGGCAAAAATGGAATAATTTAACAAACTTATAAAAGTCTAATAGGGTTTTTGTATTCTTAAGGGAAACTGAGAAAACCAGCTATGTGAGTTTACCTCTCTGAGCTGCTCAATACTGTGGAGTAGCCTAGGGAAAATATAAAAATGTCCCCTTACTCTCTGGTTTTCACAAGCATCCATAAGGAACCTGTAGAAGATTTAGTCAGCTAACTCAAAATCATTGGAATATTTCCTCAGAGAATCAGAATACTGAGAGCAAAAATAGAAGAAATAAGAAGAAATCCATTTACTAAATTCATTTTTCACTAACTTCATTTCTTTAGATATTAACATATGAATCAGAAATCCCTGGCTAAATGCATTTTGAACAATGGGATTGTTTACAAACAAAGGTGCTTTTAGGATCTGAATACTACTGGCTTGGTTCCAGCCTTGCCTGCAGCAGAATTCCACTAATTGGGTGTTCCTACAGGTGGGGGCTTTTTTCAATTATTCCTTCAGCCCACTGTGCCCCTCAAAAATATTTTCCATAAAGTGCAGGAGACCTTCTGGAACAGCATGGGAAGTGACACTGAGGTCTGCAGAAGGATGGAGAAATTGGCAAAAATCATGTCAATGTTTCTGCATTGCAGGGGGTTGGACTAGATGACCCTAATTCCTTGGTTTATATCTCTCACCCACAATTTTTTTGCAATTGCTGTGGGGGTGCAGAGGGCAAAAAATCATCCAGAGACAGTAGGGGATGGCAGCCCCCTCAATAGTTAAAAATGCTTAAAAATATTGCTTAAAAATATTGAGGGGGCTGAAGCCCCTTGCACCCCCTATACCCGGCGCACCTGCCCCCCTCCTCTGCCCACCAAAATTAAGAGAGAAACTGCTATTGAAAGCAGCTTTCCCTACTTCTGAACCCCTGAATTGCACAGAAAAATAAAACACAG
The DNA here is from genome assembly GCF_951804945.1 of Podarcis cretensis. Lineage (NCBI taxonomy): Eukaryota > Metazoa > Chordata > Lepidosauria > Squamata > Lacertidae > Podarcis > Podarcis cretensis. The sequence goes on along the minus strand of NC_137170.1, from coordinate 50,302,894 downwards.
GCTTTCCCCACATTTCATCAGAGCATACAGATACAGTACAAGAAAGGCTCTTCCTAGCCTCATATTTGTGTAAGAAATATAAGCAAAGTAGAAGCAGCCCAATTAGTCTTAAGTGAAGCCATATCCCAGCCCATATACCAGCAATGTTCATTGCCTAGTATGGGAACCCCTGTTGCCCTTCTGAGTCCCTGACTGATCAGTATGGAGTCCATTGGTCACACCTGTTAGTCTTTCCTTTCTCCTCCAGGGACTCTGCTTCTTCCCATTGCTGTTTCATGGGAGAAGGATACCATTATCCTGTTCAAGTGGTGGGGGGGATGCTGTGCTTCTGAGGCTTCATACAGAGGGACTGCTTGCTGATTTCCGCAAGGGCAAGACTATGGGCTTGCCTGCATCAGAGTTTAGTGTATTTGTAGCTTGTTTGCATTTACATTTAATATGTGTAGTATATGTGATGTTATCCTCAAACAACATCAATCTCTATGCCTTCTCCCTGTATATTTCAGTTTACCCTATATGGGGATAGTTTGATTTGGTGAAACTGAGCTCCAAACTGCTCCATGCAAAGTCACAGACAATTTGTTTTGATGTTTTTTGGTGGGTGGATCGATCATCACTTTCGGCAGTTCCCCTTTCCATGCTCATTGCTTCCTCAGTGCTTTCATTTCTTTTCCATCTGTGCTTGTAACTATTTCTAGTGTACTCCTGAATGGAGAAAGTTGGGGGGGGTGTTTTTTCTTTTGATCCCTCAGATTTTCACAAAACTGAAAAACTGCACAAGCTAATAGTGCTATATATATATATATATTATTTTGATCCCTTCTTAAATGCTAGACCATTGCAATAGTCTAGCTTGGAGATTCTCAGAGTACAAGTAACCACAGCCAGGAGATCCCTATTTACAAATGTCTGGTGCGTCAGCCAAAGTTGGGTATAGGTGTCACCAAGTCTCTCAAAAGTGTCAATGATGAGTCCGGAAGTACCTTCAAACTGCACATCTGCACCTTCAAGGGGAGTGCATCCTCATTAAGAACTGGTTATTCTGCCAGCTTCTGGACGTGGGAACCATCCACCCATAGCACTTCTTTTCTTTATGGATTGAGCTTCAGTTTTTTGCAAACATTCAGTCCTTTACCACCTCCAGATCCTGGTTAAGGACTTCTACTTCTTCTCCTGGTACTGATGGTACTAATTAGTACTAATACTAATGCTGGAAACTATATAATTATCATTATATTAGATTCTAAAAAGTCTATTCTATTCTAAAAGGGGGTGAAGACAGGTTGTAAATATTAAATTAAAAATTAAATTAAGAAGGGATCCCAAATGCACTGTAAAGAAATGGCTCATAAATATTTTTGAAGAGTTGAAGAACCAGAAGCTTATTGTTCAAGCTCCACTCTCAAGTTCAGCATGATGCTTCTCTACCCATTAGCTCTCCTCGGGGTAACTTCTCACTCCCTCAAAATTCTTTGGGCAACATGCTACCATTTTTCTTTAATTCATATAGAAATCTACTCAGAGATGACTGGTGTCAACAAAGGGGGCTTAGAGCCCTATGAGCAGGCATTTGTGTCGGAGAGGATGCGAGCCCTAACCCCAAGACTGTCTAGTGCCCCCCACCCTGATTACCAGGAGGGAGGAAAATGATAATCTGCTCCATAGGAGCCAACGCCTAGGTGCCATGGGGGCTTCACTCCCCCCCATGAAAGTTTTGAGGGGGCTGGGGCTCCCCAAGTTGATGGGGAGTTGTGATTTGTATGATGTGTGTGCACTGCATCATGTGATTGATTATTCAGGGTGAGGCTTACCTGGGCCCCCGCAATATTTTATTCAAGCTGGCACTATAGTCTATTTTGAATATAAATATTTTGATATTGAGTCATTTTATAATGCAGTGTGAAATTAACTAAATTTATTTTTATGCTTAGATTCCAGATTCCATCATATCTCGTGGTGTTCAGGTGCTTCCACGAGACACGGCCTCACTTAGCACTACCCCTTCAGAATCTCCTCGTGCACAGGCCACCTCTCGCCTCTCCACTGCTTCCTGCCCAACACCAAAAGTAAGTACCGTGCCTGTCCAATACTCATGGGATGTGTGATTTGTCTGGTTGATAAATGCCTTCTGCTGCTCGCATGGAAACTTACTTGGTGGAGACTGATAAATGTGTGAAAGATAGTTCACTTGTACATGCATTGCTGTCCAAGCAATAGTGTGAAAGAAGAAAGAGGATATGAAAGTTCTTAGACTAAATGGCTGCTGTTCTTTTGAACCACTGCCGTTAAGCCTGCAATTCTATGCAAAAGTTTCTTATATCTAAAAGTGCTTGTCTGTTCTCTATTGCAATACTAGTCATGAATCCCTTACAGTGTTTTATTCCCCCAGGAAAGTGCAGTTAACCCTGCCCCTGAATCAGTAGAACTAGACTAATAGTATGCTTTCTGCAAAAACATTTGTGACTTCTTGATCTGTGGCATTTCTCTGCCTCAGCATCATCTTAGCATATTTAAAACACTTTCAAGCCAAACAATGTTTATTTAACTTGGATACTTGCTGCCTTCTCTTTGGAAATTCTAAATTACATAGAAAGAAAGTTTTAATGCCAACCTTTTAGACTACTAGTCAGTATTTTAGGTATTATTTCAGACTGGTTTTACTTATGCAGGTGATCCAGTATGTTTGGTATAACACTCAATGTGTGATATATTTGTAGCAAAGTTCGGCAACTAGCAGAGCAGTAAATATATAATTTATTTTAGCAAGTGAATTCCTCATCTGTATTCAATTGGTACATATCATATCAAAAAGCTTTCTTTCTGACTTGTTCAATATTGCAGTGTTTAATAAAGGAAATGGTAAAAAGTAATCCATCTTATCTAATTGATTGTGGTTCCCAGATTCCTAAAATTATTGCAAGTGTCTGGCAGTTAACATTTTTACCGAATTTATTTATTTTGTATCAGCAAGTCATAGTAACATACCCAGCCACTGACTTATCTTTGTTTCAAGGTTTTGGCATTTAATACTGATTGCATGTCTATGTTAAAACAGATTAGAGGAATTGGTGGACAATATAAAATGGGTTTCCTAAAGAATCTTGTTGGAACTTTAAATTGCACTTGAATTTGTTTCTTTCATCAGCGGGGTTCAAAATAAACTGAGACATACTTTGAAATACTATTATGGGGGGGAAACTTGGAAGTTTATTAAACTTGAGTGAACAAGATAAGTAAAAACTATAGGCTCAGTTCTTGAGGTCTGTGCCTTAATTTCTCTGTGTAGAAAAACATGTTGATACAAAAGGTGCCATTTTTAGAACCTGAGTTTAAGCAGAATTTTAATGTTTCAAATTCCTTTTGTCAATTGTTGCTGTGCAGAGATACACTGAAGTTTTTCAGCTGGAGAAGCTGGATATTCAGCCTTGAACTTTCTACATGCAGAGCATGTAGTACCAATGACCTAAGATCCCACAATTTTTGATACCACATGGTTCCAGTTTTCCTTTCCACCTAATTTCCCAGCAATCTCTAAATCTTTATGTCCCTTACTGCTCACCAGCCACTTCCAAAAGTTCCCAGAGCCACCTGTAACCACATGTGCATGCCCAAGCCAAATAGCAGTGCTGGATTGGCCAGCTTGGAGAATTACAAGTGGCTATCTGCTATCAGATGCCCTGTGTTAACTTTTAACCTATTATGCTGGGGAAAGGAAGAGGAGATGCACAGATTGCATTTAGCCTTTGGTGCAAGAAGATCCATGACTCAAGGGTTCTGTTATTCACTGAGTTAGAGCAGTGAATACTTTATAGAACATTTTATATCTTACTATATCAGCACAGTGTGTCTGGGGGCAATGCCTTCTCTTTACCAGTACCTAATAAAAGGTGATTGAAACCTTCCAGGTTTCAATTATTTTTAGACTATTGAGAAAAAACAAACCCTTCAATGCCAACATTATTTTTTATCCGTTGAAAAGCTCTAGCACGTTGTAACTATTATTGTTAAATAAACTCTGAATTATCCTGCTATTGCTATAGATAGGCTAACTTACTTCCTGACATACGTTAATACTACCAAGTGAACCAATGCTGTGATGATGTACTGCTTGATTTTTGTGACAGTAGAGTGTAAGTTAGAGAAATCATGCACTTGAGAATTCCATTAAGCATTGTTTGAATGCTAGAACATTCCTTCCTTCCTGCTCGTACTGAATTTGGACTGGATAGTTTAGGATTTTTTCAGGTTCTATCTTGTTAAGTGAAATTTAAATAGTGTCCACTTTATATGTCAGAGGAAAATTATTAGATTTAAAATCTCTGGAACTTTTTTACCGGTTTCATTCCTCTTTTCAGAAAAAACCTGTATTGTAAAATTTAATCAGGAGTGCTGGAAAACTGCTTCAGGATTTCTTTACGAAATTCTATCTGGTTTATAATTTGATGCACTATGCTGTTTTCAAAATTACATCTTGGAGAGATACTTGTAACCTAATTAAAGCTGCATTCTGAGTAAATGTCAAAGTTTTAGCATAAACACACACACATATATCTATATTATATCTATATATATCTATACACACACAGAGATTCAGAGGTGGATTTAAGGGAGTGTGCTGGGTACAGAGCCTCAGGGATGTTACAGCTATGATGTAACGCGCGCGCGCACACACACACACACACACACATATATTACACACACACACACACACACACGTATGTGATATTTTATCTTTTTGGCATCCCATGATATTAAAAAAAATGACTGCTTTTAAGAGAAAACCCTTGTTAATTTTGATAGGTGAATTTAATATATTTTGGGGTTTTTGTTTTTTTGCTTATTGTAGTAGCTAGGTCATTAGTAGTGTATCAGCCAGCTCACTCATGCAAACAGGATGCTTCTTCCCCCCCCCCCCTTTACCTTTTGTACAATCTATCTTGATTGTCCCTGGTACAGAAGCACATGGAGAAATGTCACTGTGACCTGAGCTCTAAATACATAGAGCCAGCAGTGGAAGGCAGTAATTTTCACTATCATGTCAGGTTTTTGTCCAGCAAGTATTCTCAGAGAAATCGCTGCTTACCACTGCTGGCTGTATCTGTCTGCAGCTCTGTACATGCTGTTGTATCTCTCTTCAATTTCACACTCAAGGGTTGATTGGGAAGAATTGTATGGAGCAATGGAAAGCAGACAGCTTCCGTGTATAAACTAGCCCTGAGATCACTTTGACTTGTTAGGTTGAACTCGTTGAAATTGCATTTGCCAGACATCTTTGAAATACATCCTGATAAATAAAATAGCATGAAATCTAAAGTAGAATTGCTGGCAATGGTAGCCAAAAACAGGGGGGAAATTGTAAGCATTTCCGACAAAGTGTCTTGCTTTCCATTTCATTGCACCAGTTTTAAGTGAGTATAGCTATTCTTCAGTAAGACTGGGGAAAATAAAATGGGGAATAATGTTCATTATGACTAAGTCTCTTTCTTTACTGTTAAATATTTGTACTATGGCTTACTTATCTAGCCAAAGGCTATATCTAATTCTTATTTCAGAGAGCATGATGGGGAATTTAATTTGCTGAAGATTAAATTTCTCATCCTGCTGCTATCCTAATTTTAGATATAAAATGAGGAGCGGAGTTTGAAAATGATAATCACTAACTAGGTCAAAGATTTTAGTCTTTGTAAAAAAAAATATCCTTTGTTATTCACATATCTCTTGTCAATTGCTCCTCCCCCTACACCAGGCAATGTGACCTCTGTGCAAAAAACTGGACAGGTTACTAAGAAGCAATCTGCTAAAAATGGTGCAGAGACTTTGTGCTTTCTAATCCAATTTTTTGTTAACTAAACTATTTTGGTCAAACCATTTTATCTTTTCTCATGATGAACTATTGAAAAATTAAGATATTTGGTAAATATAATAAATAGTGAAGTCTTGTAAAATAACCCAAAGATACAGAGAATTCTTGCTAAAAAGGAAAATACATCAATTGCAGGCGACAGCTGAACATTTAGACATTAACGCGTTTTAAGGGGCAATAGGCATGACCATAAAAAGTGCAGACTGACAGAAAAAAAACATATTCTGTCATAAAAAACATGAAAAAAAGACAAGAGCCTTAAAAAGGAGCTGGAGCTGTGCCACAGTCGCTAGTTCTGCTTTCCATGAAATTCTCTGAATATGAAGGGACCCAGCTCGTCTTAGCAGCTATTGACTCCAGTGGAGCAGAAGAGGCAATGGCTCTACTGAAGCTTCTGAACTGCTGTTCAAGGAGGGCAATACAACCTCCTCAGGCCCAAGAGGTACTGGCACAATGGGCTCCTCTTGTACAAGTGCTTCTGGTTTAGTATGTACATCCAGGGCCACTGGCCCTGAGGGCAATTCCAACTCCAAATCCTCAGCCTCATCCCCTGAAGAATAATCTGACCCTAGAATTACAACGCTGCTTATGGAAGCAAAAACCCAGTTAAAAAATAAAAGGCAAAAGCTTTTTGTTTTGTTTTTTACATATACAGTAAGGTAAAGGTAAAGGGACCCCTGACCATTAGGTCCAGTCGTGGACAGCTCTGGGGTTGCGGCGCTCATCTCGCTTTATTGGCCGAGGGAGCTGGCCGAGGGAGCTGGTCATGTGGCCAGCATGACTAAGCCGCTTCTGGCGAACCAGAGTAGCGCACGGAAATGCCATTTACCTTCCCGCCGGAGCAGTACCTATTTATCTACTTGCACTTTGATGTGCTTTCGAACTGCTAGGTTGGCAGGAGCTGGGACCGAGCAACAGGAGCTCACCCCGTCGCGGGGATTCGAACCGCCGACCTTCTGATCGGCAAGTCCTAGGCTCTGTGGTTTAACCCACAGCGCCACCCGCACCTAATACATATACAGTAGTTTTGCCCAAAATTTCATTTCAACTTAGAGGAACTCCCTGGAGACATTTCTGCCAGTCTCCTGTTCTCTGGGCAGTCAGCTCTCTCCACTGTTCAGTCATGCCTGATCCAGACTATTGCTTTGGCCAGGAGGTTTCTCCCATTCATCTCCAGGCAGAGGAACCGAGTTTTAAAAATGTGTTTTCTTAGTAGCCCTAGCAGTTTTACAGGTTCCAGCCTCCTCCTGTTGTCATGATGGCAGTCCCACCAATCAGAACACAAAAATTAGCGTACAGCCATAGCACAACATTAGTAGGTCTGCCTCAGAGTAGATTTAGTAGACCTATCAGAGCATGCTCAGAACTAGGGGCGGTTGTGTTTTTTAAGGCCATCCCTCCTAGCATATTTTGGTAATCAGGGAGTGTTTGCTACTTTGTTCTTTCCCTTTGGTATTAGTTTTGTGACGCTAAACTATATAAACCCATGTCCTTTACTTTGTAATAACAATGTTTTCACTGCATATTAAGTAGCAGGCATTTTTAAGGCTCCAAAGGTATTTTTTACAACTCTCCTTTCTTTTGCACTTACCTTGAACCAGTAGGGATTAACTAAAGCTGACTGATAGAACATTTTTTGCCCCTTTTTCATTACTTATTTTGATTCTACGTTGGCTATCTAGACTAGGTATTTTTCTTCCAATCACCCATTTTGGATATCTGAGATTCATCTCTCCGTATCTAAACATTATGACTTGGTTCCTATGTTCTCATTAGCAGATCTCCACTTGGTATGTTGCTGTTAGGAGGAAGGGAGATTTTGCCAATTCCCCCGTAGCCCCTTAAGATTCTGCTCTAGTGTTGGGGATGCTCCAGATCAGTATGGGAGGGGGGGCAGCAGGAGGAAGAGGTAACCAATGAAAATCACCTCCCTAGTCCCCACCATCACTGAGAGCAAAAGGGAGCCTCATCTGGACCACATTCCTTCCATCAATGGGAGGTGCTCTTCTGTTTCAGAAGGGCAACTTAAGATTTTGTCCATATAATATAATCATTAAGTTTACAAAAATGGATATATATCATCTTACTTATCTTGTGGAGTTGTTACTACTCTTCTTTATTTATTTTTCATCCCTGACCACTAGCCATGCCAACTGGGACTGATGGGAGTATAAGGCCATAGGCATCAGGAAGCACCACATTGGCTACCCCTACATTCTCTTCAAGTCATAAATCCATGTGTGCATCATGGTATTGACCTACCCTACCATTAGGTAACTGAGATTTAAATGGGATTACATGCATTAAACAGGCTGACTTCTATGTGGGTCACCACTGTGTGATGACTACAAATGACCATGTTAAAATGGAGAAAAAGTGTTGCTTCAACATTGGGCCATCCAGCAGTCAGATTAAAAAAATCCATGCTGTTATATTTTGCACATACTGCTCTACAAATGATTTTAACTCTGCAACACTCTGCAGGCACATCTTACTCAGTAATCTCACAGTCTAACTAAATAAATTTAGACTTTTATTAGGTCTATGTGTCCCTTTTTTGAGATCCAGGATCTGACCATGCTTACCTTTTATTATTATTTTATTTTTATTATTTATTAAATTTCTATACCATGCTACATCCATGGATGTATGCTTTCATAACCTCTATGATTGACTGCTGCAATGTGCTTTACGTGGGGCTGTCCTTGAAGACAATTCTGGCGTTATGGCTTGCACAAAATGCTGCAGATTGCTTTTTGATAAATTTTGGGAGGCAAAAGCATCCAACCAGGTCGGTGGCAGCTGCACTGACTGCCTGTGAGCTTCCACACATAATTGTATGATGCTAAAGTGTAGCTTTCTTAAGATTTTCACACACTGGAAATAATGTACTTAAAAGAGTGTCTTGCCTATTCTGAGCCTCCATTCTGGGTACAGTAAATCAGGCCCTGTACATGGCTTCACTGTATGAGGTAGAAACCTTTGCTGAGCTTAACTCAGAGCCTGAATCCTGCAAACATTATTGGGGTCCTTGAAAATTCTCTTCAGACCTGTACTGGTATTCAGGAGGCATACTGTGTCTAACAATGGAGGTAGAACATAGCTGTCATGACTAGATATTATTATAGTAGTATTATCCTCCATAAATTAGTCTAAAATAATCCATATTGGTGGCCACCACTACGTCTTGTGGAAGGAATTTCTTTCTTTTTTCTGTCCTGAATCTTCTAAATTCTACTTCATTGGATGGCCCCAGGTTCTAGTATTTTGAGAGAGAAATTTAACCCAAACTACTCTCTACAGCTTGCACAAAACAGAACACTTATTTATTTTGGAAGGCTTTGGACTGTTGAGGCATTTACAGACAGTTTTGGATTTATTTGATAGCTGCTAAGTTTTATTGAGCTTTTTGGACTTTGCGTTGTATGCTTAATTATTGTTCTTGTGTTTGTTATATATTAACTGATTTGAGTGTTGGGAAATATGTATATGAATATTTTAAAGAATTTCTAATAGAATTTTGTTTTAAAGGTAAGAGATTTCCATAGCTATAATATGGAAAGCCTAATGTTTTATATACATGAATAATGTTATATTTCTTTTTATATTAAGGGATAATAAATAGAAATTGGGTATTTTATAGGTTATTTTAGACCTTTGATCTAGAAGCACAAAACCAACTAAGTAATCCTTTAACATACATACTTCTTTGAATCTTTTTTTCTGACAAATAAATTGTTTTCTATTTTAAATTGAATAGATAGAAAGTGTGAGTTGTGTTTCACATTCCCTAAATATGTTTTCAATTATTGTACTGCATTCCTGTTTTATATCTGAGAACTTGAACAGGTGTCCAAAGTGTGCACAAATTTGATGGGAAATGCTGGCAGTAGAGATGTATACTTGATTATGACTGCCTAGCCATATGATTAAAAATGGTTGATAATCTATAATATGAAATCACCTGATGTGATATTGATTTCAATAGGATTTAAGTGTCATTTACTTAATTTTGATAAGGGCTCATGGAATGGGTGCAGACTTAGTTATGCTTGGAGCAGTAGTGACCAGGGAGGCAGCACCAGTGGGGCACCATTACCCTCCAGGCACAGTGGGTCACTGACACTTACCAAGAGGGTGTGGTGCATGATGGCAGAGGCAGTCTGATATTCCTGCTGCCACATGCTGAACCGGGCCAAGCTCCTCCCCTCTCCCTCTCAGTAAGCTCCAGCAGCCCACTGTGTCAGTAAGCCATGTTATTGACTGCTGCTGGCTTAGAATGGGCACACTTAAGTCATTGAGACTTAATGAAGTCTGACTGTATCAGAATTATGAGAATGCATATTGTCCCTTTAGTTTTCAGAAGTCTGCCTTTAACTTCTGCATACTTGTGTCTCCTTTCAGAAAAGTTTTCCTTTCAGTGTAAATTTTTTTTTATGAAAGCTGAACTATAACACCATTTTTATGTCTTGGAATGGAGATAGTAAACCCGTCAAGAGTCCCTATTTTCCAGGGACATCCCTGATTTAGAGAAGCCGTCCCGGTTTCTGATTTAATCCTGGAATGTCCCACTTTTCCTTAGGATGTCCCTATTTTCATTGGAGAAATGTTAGAGGGTATGGAGTTATCCACCCCCCGAGCATGCTGAAGGCAATCCTGTATAGGGAAGTTAATTTATGTTTAATGTTTTATTATGTTTTTATATATGTTGGAAGCTGCCCAGAGTGGCTGGGGCAACCCAGTAAGATTTGTGGGTTATAAATAGTAAAATTATCATTATGGAATGGGATGTCCCTATTTTCATTGGAGAAATGTTGGAGGGTATGAGGTAGTAGAAATGCGTGGGTGGCATAACAAAACATTAAATTTCTTAATGATTAAAATATACTTATAATTTATGACATAGCATAACAGTGTTTGCTCTCTTTGAGAAAGATCAGTTTCTAACTTAATAAACCAGAGATTCTATACTAATTTTTTTTTCTAGAATTATTTTCCAGGTGGTTACTTCCATTAAAATTACTTCTTGACAGTTTTTAAAGCTTGGCCATATGTTTGAGGCTTTCTTATCCATTGCTAGCATTCATGTACTAGCAGTTTTATTTAGATTCATGGCTTTCCTTACCCCATGGTATCAATATTAATATAGCTCAATATTTATATGTTTCTATAGGTTGATCATTCTCTGACCACAAAACTCATCTACATACTTCATCTAGTTTAGATACAGATGAAGACACTCTAACCCCCATCCTGGAGCTATGCTATGTACAAATTGCCTGCCACAAACAGCTCCAAAACCATTTGCACTAAAAGAACTATAACAAATAGCTACCCTGAGTCATCATTTAGGATACCTTCAACAGTCTCTCTTTCTCTGAACCTTCTTGTTTGTTTTGGACTTCACATAACAAAAGAACAAAACTTCACAGGCCATAGCCTTCATTTTTCCAAAGGATTTTTTTTTTGGGGGGTGGGGGGAGCATTTTACAGAAGGAGTTATTGAATAAAAAACTACTCCTTCAGGAAGAGTATTTTCTACTCCATTCCAGACCTCATATGCCTCAATAGATTCATACAACTTTTTGCAAAAGTGTGATAAATATCCACAAAGTTTTGGTTGCTCATTTTTTCAGAGATGATAAAGGAGTGTTTAGCTCAAAATTTTGAGCACCTGAGATATGTTTCTAATTCATTGTTATTAATTACCACTGTAGTTTCTTCATTTTTGCTTCTTCATTTTTCTATAGTCCTAAATTTCTTCACCAAATGTTTGGGCTTACAGGTACAGCCCTGAGTTAGCAAAAAACCTGTGAAAACTTTTACTTCCAAATACTTGTGATGCTTGAGGCTGCTCTCAGAAATATATTCTGCTGCATATTCACCATCAGTTGCCTATTTGTATTTCTTGGGCTGTGCAAACTGACTCCTAAGACATCTGTAGAATAAAATACACATTCTCACAAACATGCTTGCTTTCTGCTCACCTCAGAGCTGCTTATGAAACAATAGTGTGTGTCTGACGGTTTCCTTCAATCCTATCGAATCATGACTTTTCCTTACTTTTCTCTCAGTCAAATTTCCCCTGTATTAGTAGAGGGTTTAAAGCAGAGATAAAACAGGGAGAAGGAGTGGAGTGTTATAAACTTTCACTGCTCGCTGTTTCTCTTCTTCAAATCCTCCTGGGAAACTGCTTTCCCAGTTGCTAGATTCTAGGAAACCAGGTTGGAGTTATCTATTCACCACCTCCCTCAGTCTGCAATACACTGTTCTGGAGCCTCTAGAGGCAGGTTGGGGGAGCTGCAGATGAGGCAGAATTCTGCGCATGCGCAAGAAGAAGAGGTATATTTTGGATCCCAGCCAAAAATGTCCCTGTGCCTCAGTGCTGGAAGCCCTGTGCCCTATATTTGTTCTTGATTGTGCAATACATCATAACAGTTTCAAAAATTGCTATCTAGCAGTAACAAGTTTAAAATCATTTCAAAAAAGATAAAATAATAGAAAAACATGGCATTTTTAGATTATTGTGTTCAAAAAAATAATAATACTTGACTTGCTGCACATTTCCTTTTTGTTAATAATTCAGCTCCTATTGGAGGAATTATTCCCATTATTTAATATAAGAGAAATTGATTAGTTAGGTACTCTTAGGAATGCAATCTTTAGACTTTTTTTCAATATTTTGAATTGATGTTGATGCCTGTATCTTCTGTAATGTTGAACCTCCAGTGCAATTGTCTGTATTTTGGAGCCAATATAAAAACTCCTTTACTTCATTTACCCCTCCCCCTTATCTCTTGTTGTATGATCTTTTTCCTCTTTCTTTGCTTTTCACTCCCCATTGTTTATTATTCCAACCCACTGCATTTTGTTATCTGCTTTATTAAGTTACCTGACTTCCACTTTTCCTGTTATATAGTTTCGCCTGTTTTATTTCTCTGACCTAGGTGCTTAGCAAACATAGTGTCTGATTTCCTTTTTGAGAAGAAAATATTGCAACAAGCCTTTTCACTTGTGGGTTTCTCATTTTCTCTTATATCTTTTCTGCTTACACTTGTATGCATTCTATGAATTTCTAATCAAAACACTTGCGCAATATGCCATTTTAATAAATGGGGAATTAAGGCACAGAAATATTAAGCCTCCAGCTCAGGGCTTTCCAAACTGTGCGTTTGCGACACATTAGCGTGTCGGCTGCAGTGTGTAGATTTATCGCACAAACGCTCCCCATGCTCCTCCCAGGGCTGGAAACCTCTGGCTTGCTAGTAAAACTGATTTACTGTGTCGCGAAATGATAAAAAGTGTGTCACCAACATGAAAAGTTTGGAAAGGCCTGCTCTAGCTCACGGTTAGAGAGGTAGTCTTATGTCCTATTGACCTGTTGGATGACCAGCGTCTGCAGCTAACTACTTGTTAGCCAGCCAAATGACAAGAGATCTGCCCAGCCTTTTACTCTGTCTGAAAATGTGCACTTTACTTTGAACCAATTGGAATCTTCCATATTGTCAAAATGAGTTACCTTTTAAGACTATCTATTATTGGATGACATAAAATAGTGTCAGCTCATTTTTGCAACGGAATTCTGCTTTTGCAACAGAATTCCTTCCCAACCCCCTGTGTATTCCATAAGTCTGCTCCAGAATCAAAACAAAATAAAAAAATTTCCTTCCAGTAGCACCTTCAAGGTCTTCAAGGTGCTACTGGAAGGGGAAAAAAATTATTTTGTTTTGACTATGGCAGACCAACACGGCTACCTATCTGTATCTGCTCCAGAATGTTGAGGAACTTTCTGGAGCAGGGTGGGTGGGGCCTGCAGGAAAGAGGCAAGGAGAGGAAGTTCAGAGGAGCTTCTTTGGGGGGCCTTTGGTGGTGAGGAGGGGAGATAGAAGTCCTGTTGCATCTAGTAGGGCAGCATGGGATATGATGTATTCCTAGTATTGCCTATTTGTTATCCAGTCCATTCTAGTAGGAAGCTTTTCCATTATTTACATAAATTTAAATGTTTCATCTGAATCACATACAAAACTTTGGACTTGATATTATTTAGTAAGCTTATTTACCATTTTTATAAAAATATAAATGATAAAAATGAAGATTCTTTAGTGTATAACTTTTTTCTGCTTACTTTTAAATTTTCTTCCTAGCAATATGAAAGCTTGATAAGCAGTAGCTACAGAACTGTTTCTTCATTCCTCTGCACAATACAGAATTACCGTAACATAAGCAAGGAAAACAACAAGGAGGCTCGTATTGAAAGCAAAACTAAGACGTGTCTTGGCTATTGTTAAGTTGCTGTTGGTATGGCATTAAAATTTTCTGGCTGGGCAGCAAAATTATTTAATTGGGAACTAAGGACTGTGTCTAATATCCTAATTTCTTTTAACATGGGGCAGCTGTATATAATTCTGCCAGTTATCACTAATATTTCGCAGGGCTGAAAGCTTTGCAATACTCATGTCTCTAATTTGTGTGCTTGACACTCTTCAACCATCGCACATAGCACAAGTTCACTGACCTGGCTTAAAGACAAAGACATTTGTCCTATCTTTGTGTCAGTACTTCATTCGTCATGAACCAAATCCAGGATTTCAAATATATTATGGTTTATGTATTTTTAAAAATATTAGTAACAACTATAGCATGCACACTTTCAGTACTGAATCCGTAATTAAAGAGAAGAATTCAGCAAACGAGTCATAATGTGATCCAGAAATAAGAGTCTGTGTCCTTGTTCCCTAGAAGTGTGTCAGAAAGTCAAATTGATGTCTTGCATGCACTGCTAACTGACTGTGTGGAAATTTTTTTAAGTTCACTTTTTTCTTTATTCTTCTGTCTTTTTTATCCATCTTCCCCCATTGTAGCAAATTAGACGCCCGGATGAAAGCAAAGGAGTTGCTAGTAGAGTTGGATCCCTCAAAGTAAATATGTTTCTAACTTTTATTTTGCAAGTTTTCTTCTATAGCCTACACTTTTATTTTGGAGGGAGCGGGTAGGGGAGGCAGAGGGTGGGGCTATTATCTTTCTCACCATTTCATTGTTTTTATTTCAGTGTTTTTATCACTGTTGGATCACATTTTTTTTGTTTCTGTGCTACCCAAGAGCCACCATAATGCAGTTAGCTGAAGGCAAGTTGCCAAGTGCCTAGCTCTGGATGTTACTACGTATCGGGGGGCGGGGGAATAGCCAAAGTTTCCTTAAGGAGCCTACCATTTGTGAATAATTAACACTCCTCTGATAGATGGCAAGAATAAAATTATGTTCATGCTACATTTATATAAAAACAATGACACGTTCTTCTCTCTTAAACCACTTAGTGGCACTAAAATGGCTTAGTTTCATTTATTTAAATAGGATAAGGTTGCTTAGATTCAAGTTTTGTCATTTAAGTGATTTGTGGATGAAGTCAGATTAAAACATGCAGTTTTCCTGTTTCAGATGTAAGATTGTTGATTGACTTCTCAGTTTTTACTTTGTACTTTAAAAATACTCATTTTGTAATCAAATTAGCTGAATTTGTTGTGTGTGTATATGCTTAAGAAGAGTGAAAATGGGAAATATGGGGAGAGAGATCTTGTGAGACATTTCTGAATAACAAGGCTGTTAAAATTACTGCAGTGCTAGGCCCCTTTACTGCCTTCTTTGTTCATTTTAAAGAATTACACAATGTCTGGTGAGCTGGATCCATGCTAAGTTAGTTGCCTTTTGATTTCCACTGAAATCAAAAAGACTTAAATTAAGGCTAACTTTCCCCATTCGTTTTAATGGGAACTAAGTGCAACTATTTAAGTCAAAACTGTAGCAAAATCAGTCAGCTTCCTAAACTAGTTTCCATCTATAGTTTATCACATTGAGTTCCAAGATTATTATTTAATCTGCCCTTGCCCATACAGTCTTCTGAGAGATGCTGTTATGTTATTTAAAAAACACATCTAAAAATCCAGTTTATCAACATGTTTTGAACCCACGGCTTGGCATAGGTTACCTTGTTAATATTTAGCAATAATTGTGGCCTCTCGTTTTTAATCCTTGCACTATTTCACTTCTCACTTCAGTTTTGTTTGTTTTTTGCACCACATGAAGCACTAATTTTCTTTCTTTTTTCTGCACTCTCCTTGCCAATCCTGCCTTCTCAATTTTTTTCCAAAATATATTTTGTGTTTGTGTGTGTGCGTGTGTATCACCTTTATTCCAGGACAAGCCATCCTCTCTTTTCTCTTAATATCGCTCTATACAGCTGCTCCGTGTGAAAGTGTTGTTGCACTGAGCATAAACAGGGGGAAGGGAAAAGTGTACTTATGCACCTATTTCCCATATTCAATTCCATACAATTGATTTCATAATGGAAAAAAAGGAAAAAGTTGCTATTACGCTTATGCCAATGATGCTGAAAGGCAACTACAACATTCCTCACTGTCTTTCTGTGAGGCTGATTCCCCCCCCCCCTTTTAATTTATGGTTGTGGTGCAGTCGAAGATATACTTTGCATTGTTGGATACTTTTGCTGCAGTGGACAGAACAAGTTTCAGTCCACGTTTAATGGAAAATAAAAATAGCCATTGAAAATATATGTACATAATTAACTGTGAATCCAGCTTTCAAATTGTATTCCAAGAAAAAAGACCTATCCTTACCGCAAACTTGTATGCAAGATTTGTAAGTTTATACTTGAATAAATTTAGCACCTTGGGTTTTGAATTCAGTGGATTGGATCCTAAGATCAGTGAAAACAAGGAAGCTCTTAGAAGGAACTTTTGCTATTCCCTCCCCACCACAGCCAACTGCTCCTCCCCAGGCCCTTCCAAGGGAGGGAGGGAGGGCAGCCTCAAACCAGGCATTCATAAAAGGTGTGTCTGCCTGGTTTTGAGATGATCCCATCCAGCAGCCCCAGGCTCCACATTGGAGAGTTTTTTCAGAGGTTCAGACTACTGCAGCAGAATGAGGAGATGGTAAACTTTCCTTCTGTGAAATCCCATGCATTCACTTATCCTTGGATCCAAGTTCATTTACCCCGTGTCTTTTGAAATTTAGGTCATCTTTCAAAACCTATTGATGCTTTCGTTATATTTCTTAATTCTGTACTTCTCTACTAAATATAAGAATTGTTGCTGTTAGCGTTCAGCAGTAGCCAATTTAGGCATCAGAATGAGCTATGAACATTTAGAAATTGCTTGGAAGACCCTATATTTGGTACTGCACCCACTGAAAACAATCTACAATATTTCAGCACTCTCCTTGCTACAAACAATGCTTGAAAATTAGGAAGTTTGCTAAAGGCAGTGATCACTACACAACCTGTATTTACTAACTGAACTAACTTTTACATGTTGAAAAAATAATTGCTGATTTAACCAAATGAGTTGCTTTTCTTGTCAGAGTATATGGAGCATATATTTGTGTTGATAAAATGTTTGATGTATTGCAAAGGCAGTGAGAAATGTGTTGCACTATGATCTTATCTTTTTTATAAAAAGAACGGAAACAACAAACATGAAAAGAGAATAGGTATAATTTTCAATTCATTTTCTGATGTTTACATGTAGCTCCATCGAAAGCTGGAGGAGCTCAGAGATCACCTAGAAGGAAATGTCAAAGGATGCTCTCTCCGAGTAAATGTACGATTTCACTCGGTGATTTGTTTTTTAAAAACTTCCGTTGGCTGGTAACACCAAATCTGATTGGTTTGTCCTCTCATCCCCATCTTTTTTCCCTTTCTCTCTTTTCCCTTCTTCTGTTTCTTTTTCTAGCTGGGGTTTCATTCAAATATCCATGAAAATTTAGCATAAAGTCACAGGGTTTAATTTAAGAGAAAACCCTAATATGCGTTAAATATTAAGTAAATTTTGGGCTTTCCCATTGAACAACAACAAAAAATCCTTTCCAAAATTAAACCATCACCTGAAGTCATTCCTAATTGTAAAGCAAGTTTCAAGGCTAGGGTAGCTAATTTGTGATCCTCCTGCAGGTTGTTGGACTAGTGTTCCCATCATTTCTGCCTATTGACAATGGTGGCTGGGGTTGCTAGAAGTTGGAAACCAACAACATCTGGAAGGCCACTCCTACCCTAGGCATCAGGTTAAGTCATGGCTGGGGAACCTTGATACTCCAAATATGGTTTGACTCCAACTCCCATCAGCCTCCACCAGCGGTCAGGGATGATGGAAGTTGTAGTCCAACAACATCTGAAGATCCAAAGCTTCCCCTGTCCTCATTTAAATGAACACTTTTTAGAATCATAGAATCATAGAGTTGGAAGAGACCACAAGGGCCATCGAGTCCAACCCCCTGCCAAGCAGGAAACACCATCAGAGCACTCCTGACATATGGTTGTCAAGCCTCTGCTTAAAGACCTCCAAAGAAGGAGACTCCACCACACTCCTTGGCAGCAAATTCCACTGTCGAACAGCTCTTACTGTCAGGAAGTTCTTCCTAATGTTTAGGTGGAATCTTCTTTCTTGTAGTTTGGATCCATTGCTCCGTGTCCGCTTCTCTGGAGCAGCAGAAAACAACCTTTCTCCCTCCTCTATGTGACATCCTTTTATATATTTGAACATGGCTATCATATCACCCCTTAACCTCCTCTTCTCCAGGCTAAACATGCCCAGCTCCCTTAGCCATTCCTCATAAGGCATCGTTTCCAGGCCTTTGACCATTTTGGTTGCCCTCCTCTGGACACGTTCCAGTTTGTCAGTGTCCTTCTTGAACTGTGGTGCCCAGAACTGGACACAGTACTCCAGGTGAGGTCTGACCAGAGCAGAATACAGTGGCACTATTACTTCCCTTGATCTAGATGCTATACTCCTATTGATGCATCTGTAGATCATCTGTACCTTTGCTTTTTTACCACTTTCTTTGAAATTCTTTTTTTTTTTTTTAACTTCTAGAACTGCACTAACATTACGGATTTACAACATGGGGGGAAAGTGTTATTCCTGGCAGCTAAGCTATATATTACATGCAGTTGGTTAGTGAGGTTTACTAAACTAAACTTAGTTTCACTAAGTTTTGTTTAGTGAAAAACAACCTCTAGGTGCTTTTCCCCTCATGGATGGGACAGCAGCTTGGAGCATGTGGTCTTGCATGTACAGTTAGTAGGAAGCAAAGAGATTAAGCAACTACATGTAATGTGCAGTTTGGCCCCAAGTCTAGGAATAGCAGTGGCAGGAGCACTAGGTAGTTTAAAAATAAAAATCAACCACACAGGGCAAAGTACAAGAAAAAATATCACTTCTAGTTTGACACTAAGCATTACACTAAAAACATGGAAAATGCACCAAGTTCTGAAAATGGAGTAAGAATTGCACATCTGCCACTTTACAGTAATGTCCACATACCCTTTTTCATCCATTGTCTTCAAGGTTGTGGATGCATTGTTTAATAGATTACAAGTTTGATTCAAGATCCAGAATAGTAATGTCACTGACAGAAAGTGGTTGTTTTTTAAATCACCAAATATATACCATCTGGACATAGAAGTCAAATCCCAATGGTCAGATGTAAGGAGATTGTGCTACTTTATTTTCCCCAAATGTCAAAGAATATGCAGAATATCAATATTTTGCTATTGTTTTGTTTGTTTGCTTGTTTGTTTTTTAAAAGATCAACTCAGAAAATGCAGCATCGTTTAGATTCTCTGTTAAAACTACATGTAATAATGATGCCAATTCCAGAAAAAGAGCTAGGGTGGAAGCAACCTTTGTGGGTTTTTCCTGCCATTTTGAATTCATTCATTCTCTGAAGAAAATGAAAGGCTAATTCTTAACTCCATTCTCCCGTGTCATCATTTTTGCAATAATAATTAACACATAGACGGAAAATTGAATAGTGATCCTGAGTTTGGGCAGATATTGTTTGAATTTTCTCTCAAGTTGTAGTATAAAAGCAAACCATAAACTACTCATAAATTTTGATGAAATGGTTTGAGATTGAAACATAAAATTGTTCTCTTTCACACTACAATATTTAATGTTGCTGAGGAGAGTTACTTTATGGACAGAGAAAATAGCACAGGTGCCATGAATAATCTTGTGGCGGTTGGGGTTCATCTGCCAGATTTCATATGGCACTTGCAGCATATGTTTTGCTTATGAGGATGGATGGAAAAGAAGATGGACTCACTGATCACACCACACAGTGATACAACCAAACAATGATACAATGACAAAACAACAATATAACTTATTCGTTGAAATAATCTGAGACAAAAGCAAAGGGGGAAAAGTAGGTGAGAGTTGAAGTTCATTGTCATATATACCAACCTGGTTTTGGAAAAGGATTTATTGCAGATGTACAGTGGGATAGATGTATGGTATTTTAAGCATTTTGTTTAATAGCTTTGGCTACTGCCTCTCCCAGATAAATTGAAAACTAAGGTAATTCATAATTCTGTGCCTATTTAAGGTGGAACCTTTGCATTGTTTCAAACGCTGTATCCGTTGCATTAATTAGTCGCCTCACTAATAAACCAAAAGGACATTTTGGCTGTCTCAAACTTTTAAAAGTCAACCTTTTAAACATGCTAAAAAGATTAAATTTAAAGGACCCTTTTTAAATGTTAATCTTCTTACATCACAGAAAAAAACGTATCCATAGTTTTGTGTAAATTAAGTTCTTAATAAAGCAATGAATGATAATATTTTTAAACATTTTAAGGATTATGCACAGGTCCCAAGATTTGTTTTGTATATGAGCTTTTTTTCTTTTTTTAAAGATCTCTTTCTGAGTCACTGTGCTCTTTCCACTTCAGTCTGTGCTCCAGGTTCTTGACACTACCATCAGATTGCCCAGATGTTGCCTGAACATTGCCAAAGGACAGCTGTTAATGATCAATATCTAATAATAATTAATAATTAATAAAAAGTAGAAAACTAGGAAACATAGGTGTGAATATAGTAGATTAGATACATATGGTTGGAAAAAGTAACAGTATAAGCCCTGCCCCAGCTCTGTGCTCCCTTTAGTGTCTAGGATAATGAGCATGTTTTTAAAAAATCCATTGGAATAAATTGCAGCAATTAATTTAATGGCATAACATGCAGGGTGTAAATTAAAGACACCATTGGAGTAGGTCTTCATCTGCCTCTGTTTCTCAGTGACTGGATTTAGGGGTACTGTTTGTTCCCTCAATTATGTCTCAGGTTTAAGAACATTTAGTTCTTCATCGGCAGAAGCAATTAAGAATTGCGGCAAATACTATTTGCTTTTCCCCATTCCTATCTCTAGTTCGGTTCTGATTTGATTTAGTAGTCATTTTACACTGATTGAACTGACACCATTTTTCTACCTGTCTATCTACCTACTTATTGTTTACATTTATATGCTGTCTGGAACTCAAGGCAGTGGACATGGGGTTCCCAAGCAGTCTCCCATCCAGGCACTGACCAGATCCCAACCTCCTTGGCTCAAGCAAGGCCACTGCTCCATATTCCTTCAAACCATGCCTTGAAACCCTCAAGTAATACTGGCCCTGTAAGGGAGGTCAGTATTATTATACCCATATTGCAAGCGTGCAGGCACTCAGGCTGTGAGACAAAGGCTTTCCTAAGGGAGTTCATAAGACGAAGAGAGACAGATTTATCTTGGAACTTATCTTTCATACAGATATGATTAACGGTTACTGACATGTCATGCAGTAAACTTTTGAACTGTTACTCCATTTTCTAGTTGTATATAGAGAAAAGTAATTTAGTGTTGTTTTTCAAATGATGAAAATATATTAGCATGAGAGGAGGCAAAGGAAACTTTTATGGTAGCTTTCTAACACTTAAAAGGCAAGTTTAGCTTAAGCATAATGAGACCACAGAATAATTTGACCACACAAGTGATATAGGATTCTTCGCACCACAGGCTTATACATAAGCATATATATTAACATAGTTTGCTGAAACGTGTATATGAATAAAGGAACCAGAATAGCTCTGCCTTGTCAGATATCATTAAAAACACTTGCACCAAGTCAAACTAAGAGAACTCATCAAAATAAATTTGTTTTGGATTACCTCCTTATCCTGTGCAGTATATTACCCTAAAACAACTTCTGATATCACAGCATAAGCTGCCTATATGAAAACTGACCACATGGTTTACAAATGAGCATTTTTGTGCTGTTTATTCTTATTTCTCAGGGTTACTGGGTTCAGTATCCCCAGTAATTTCATATGCTGAAATCAAAGTCAAATATTTTCTCAGGGCATAGCATAAGAATGATAGCCAGAACCATTTAATGTCATAACACCATGTATATCAGTGTGCATATGCTTTATTATATATAATGGATATATGTAATGACACTCATCTAAAATATTTTAATTGATTTAATCACCCCGTCTCAGGGTGGTTAACAGGCTTAAGTTCTTTGTACATCTTCTGAGTATGACTAATGTTAGATACCACTCCTAGTTATTATTTTATTTATTCCTGCTTAAACTTTTAGAGCAATTCCTCAGAAGACAACTTACAAGTAAAATTCTAAAGGCAAAATAATTGAACAACTTACATGTAATAAAAGCCATATCACATAAAATTATATATGGTATAAGGAGTCATCAGTTAAAAACTTGGTGAAATAAAAATATATTTAGGGTCCCCTAAGAGATTGCAAGGGACGCAGGTGGCGCTGTGGGTTAAAGCCTCAGCGCCTAGGACTTGCCGATCGAAAGGTCGGCGGTTCGAATCCCTGCGGCAGGGTGCGCTCCCGCTGCTCGGTCCCAGCGCCTGCCAACCTAGCAGTTCGAAAGCACCTCCGGGTGCAAGTAGATAAATAGGGACCGCTTACCAGCGGGAAGGTAAACGGCGTTTCCGTGTGCGGCTCTGGCTTGCCAGAGCAGCGATGTCACGCTGGCCACGTGACCCGGAAGTGTCTCCGGACAGCGCTGGCCCCTGGCCTCTTAAGTGAGATGGGCGCACAACCCCAGAGTCTGTCAAGACTGGCCCGTATGGGCAGGGGTACCTTTACCTTTACCTTAAGAGATTGCAGCAGAGTCTGTCAGCCTGAGTTCTTAGAGTATGGCATTCCACAACTGGGGGGCCACAATTGAAAAGGGCCTATTCCTGGTACCCACCAGATTTATTTATCATAGTGGCAGGCCAGAGGAAATCTGTAGCCAGCCTTAAGGCCCAGGCAAGTTATTATAGGTGTAGGTAGTCCATCAAAGAACCTAGTCTTAAACTATTCACAGCTTTACAAGTAAGTGCTAGTGCTTTAATCTGAGCCTGGAAATTGAGTAACCATTGCAATAGATGCAAATTCAGTTTCATGGTTTTTGGAAATTTCAGGATTATGGTGAAAAGCACAGAATGTCTGAACAGGAATGGCACTGCCTGTGTCATGAGACAGCACCACACCCAGGGCATCATTGTGGTTGTTTGTTTTTATAAAAAGATGACTTGGCCAACAATGGCCATGGAACAAGACCATGTCATGACATAGTATCATTTACATTTGGGTATTGTGTAGAACACAAGAAGGCAGTGGGCTGATGATTGGAGCTGTGTTGCCACTTCAAGCAAGGACATTCTTTTTCTGTTTAAGGAAGAAAAGCTTAAGAAAATAACTGCTGCCTCAAATACTGCAAAGCCTCTTACCCCCATAAATATTTTGAATCTACCCTTCCTTGCAAAACTGACAGACACATACACACCTTGCAATTTCATGAGGTACAAATTATACCCTAAAGTGAAAGGGAGATTTTCATCACAGTTCTCCTGTAGTATGGAGTAGAACCTTAGTCTCACAATGCCACTTCTGGACCTGCCACTCCTAGGCTTGCCATATTTCAAAAAGGAAAATTCCTGACACCCACAAAATTGTAGAGCTTTTGGGGAGAAACAGAATGCAAGAATAGTGGTTTTTAGTTTTTCCACTGCTTTTTCCATCGCGTTGCCATACATCCTGGTTTTCCCTGACGTTTTGCCAGTTTGGCAAAATTCCCCCATGCCATTTTTACACCTGAAAACCAGGACATATCAGGAATTTTCCTGACATATGGCAAGCCTGGCCACTCCAGAATGGATCAGTGCCACCATGCCTCCCAATTCCCACTCCAGCAATAAGTTTAGTATGTCCTTAGCACACATTCCCACAGATGAACATTTTCCCTTGCCAGTTAAGACTGTCTCAATCAACTGATCCCCTTAAACTGGGGATAGGGAACCTGTGGGGTAGATCATGTATACATTAAGGCTACAATCCAAAAACAGATTCCCCAAATCAATTAAATTTACTCTTGTGTAAATATGCTTATGATCAGGCTGTAGAATTTAAATAATAGTAAACCTGGAGTATTTGCCCATATAAATCTTCAAGTTCTTTTGTATGTATATAGCTTTTTTTAAAGTTGACAATTATGGATTTCTGAAATCAAGATAATCAGCCATCCCAGAGGGTGCTTCTTATTAGGAAATAAAGTAAGATGTAAGTTCAGTTTTAAAGTACTTGTATTTTAGAGTTTCCACCTTAAATGGCCTAATCTATTAAAAAAATGTGTATGAAAAATTTGGTTTTGGGAATGAAATGAACCCCCTGCTAATGTCTCAGTGCTGGAACCACCTAAACAGAAAACCTTCTAAGACCTACTGTGCCATCATTTCTTTTTTAACAATGTTTTCTTTTCCCCACTGCACAACCAGGCTCGGCTCCCTTCGTGCTCATCCACCTATAGTGTTTCTGAGGTATATTTTGCACGTGATCTGTCACAGTCAAAATTGTCACTCATCACCCTTTATTTTATTTTATTTTATTTGGTCTTGCACCATACACAAGTGAGGAAAAATCAGTTTGTGCGATTGGTTCTGCATGATAACCTGCAACCATGTCCAGCATGGTTTAATACCACCATAGGAGTTTGAAATCACCCTGGTGTAAATGCCAACACTTACTGCATAGCACTATACCTTTAATGGGAGACACATTTGATAATCTATGATTATGCTGTGTAATTACTACACATAAATATAACATGCTCTACAGCTTTTTAAAAATGTTCCTTCCACAAGTTCATGAACTCTGATGATAACAAGGCCATCCAGAAATTAAAAAGTTCCTTCAGATTAATAGTTACCTTTTTATATATGAATTACTTTGAGGATATACAGATTTAATACTGAATATAGTCACATTAAAAGCATATGCACACAAACTGTCCCTGTGTTTTCAGGGATAGTGGTAGAATTGCTTGTTGTTTCATCCAACAATGCTTTCCCTTAATTCTTCTTTTTTTGAAATAGAATGCTTGCAAATATTGGACAAAGTTTCTCTATAATGAGAAATATTCAGAAACACAAATCAAATACATCTGATAAATCTCTTTGAAACAGGATTTATGATGTAGTAACTGTTCCTTTAAGAAAGCACTGTAATATATTTTTAGGTGTAATATCTATCCCAGAGACTGCCAATGCAGCACCTCTGTGTTGTACTAATGCCTCCTGTGGTTCCCATGGAAAGTCTCCGTAAATATCCCCTCAAAGATTCCCAATGCATGATTGTTTGCTTTTCCTGCTCAGTTCCCATCTGCACTACTAGCTCAGCCTCTCCTCCCTTGAACACGTCTCTTAAACATGCCCACATTTTATTAGATGGCAAAACTGGACACTCGCCCTTCCTTCTGTCCTGAGCAGATGAAAGGTGCAAAGAGCTTCTCTGTGAGCGTTCGGCTGGTTTAGGTGCCTTTTTTTCCATTTTGGGGAGGCGGAGGGGACATGCCTGCATTATTTCGTGATTTCTGCTCTTTTAGATGTTGCAACCATTTTGTCTTATGCCGCACACCCCACAGCCGCCATTTTGTGACTGGTGCCTACAGCACATTCTCAAAACTGCCAGTGTGCCCACTGGCCCAAAAAAGATTGCAACCCCTGTTCTATCCTATGCAGATGTCTACTAACAAATTACTATGCATCCTTTGCTATTCAAACATCAGAACATAACTGTTATATAGAAAATGCATACAGCCAGCCTCCCTCCTGTGCTTACAGAGACTTTCCACAGGCAGACACAGAAGAACTCCCCATAGGCATTGTTTTCAGCCCTTCCTTCCCACCTCTAGCCAGGTGTGGTGCTGCTGTGGTAGGCAACACATGTGGCTACTTCCCAATAAACGAGACCTTCCCATACCTTAGTTATCCACTGACCTGCTCTGTACATATACTCATGTTCACTTATTCATGCTCTTTGTGGAAGTAGGCTGCACACCAGAGGTCTGGAGAAGATCAGATTACTGAAGAACTAAGTAAGGTGTTGAAGGAACTCGCATTATAAGGAATAGGCAGGTCTGTTGCAGTACAGTCAGCAGAGTGGCAGCATCCCTATTAAGTTGGATGAGGTCTCCTTTTAAAGTTAGAAGAACTCTTTATATATGGGAAGGAATGGATCATGCTAGATATAATTACAAATGCTTGCTAAGTATCTACCAGTGTAGCCAATATAGCTGGCGGGATTTACTTTTCTTCCATAGAAGTCAATGGTTATCTCTAGCCCATGCGGTCTGGAGATAGGTCAGTTTTATCAAGAGAAATGATGCAGATTGTAGTTTGCAGCCCTGCAACTGCGTTCAGTACCTGGAAAATGATGCTAAGCTCTTTTTTTAAAAATCCCTTAGCTCACTAAGAGGTGTGATGTTGCACCAACTCAAGGGTTCCCGGGACATTGTGCACATAATAGCTGAATGCCCCTGACAAACAGCAACTGTTTCGTGTATGAAGAAAGCACCAATATATCTGCCCTGTTCTGCTACAGAGTTTTATAGCCTAATCCCAGCACTAACATGAGAGGACCAGTCACTGTAGTGCTGAAACTCTCCTGTCCAACCATGTGAACTGCTGTGCGCATTAAAAAATATACTAAAGTGACATCAGATATTCAGTGTTTGTTTCATTATATTGTACAACTGAAAGGGCTAGAATTAGGGCAGTTTTTTTACCACAGCTTTCCTGAACTTTAAATACATGTGGCTTTCCTTCCCCCCCACAATACATGCAGTCACTCTATATTAAAAGCACAGAAGCCATTAATACCTTTATCTTCCAAATAAGACGATAGGAGAACTTGTAGAACAAGGTTCTATCTCCCCCACCCCATCCCCACCCCAACTAGGCTTGCTTTGTTTGTTTCTTAAGTAGGTCAGATGTTTATTGTCAAGTTTCTCTGTCAGTTCCAAACAAGCAGTTACATAAACTTAGCCTTATTACTTGGGTTGATGGAATGGGATATGGACTAATGAGACTACTCAATATTTTGGCAAGCTCTGATATTATCAAGTCAGCTTTTTAATCCCTATAACAACCCTGAGCCAATTCACCCTGAGCTTCATTTTTTCCTGCCCCTTACTAGGACCCAAAGTAAATATTAGAAGTTGAAAACATTTTTTCCTTGTTTATACATGGGGAAGGCATATACAGGTTTAGTCTTGACTTAGCTAGGATCACTATGATAAGCAGTGGCAACTGTTGCTTTAGTTGATGTTCTTATCTGAACACCAGCTGCTGGAGACAAACAGGAAGACCATAATCTTAATCACCTGCATAGCTGCACCCCCCCCCGGCATTTGGGTGGCCACTGTGAAGCACTTGCACATATTAGGCATGATATACAGAAGACCTGAGTTCATCCTGTCACTTTTCAAATCCTGCACTCATAAGAGGGCTTCTGATCTAGTAGACACTTCTGCTAACAGAAGAGGGAAAGATGCTTGGGGTGGTTTTTGTTTTGTTTTGTTTTGTTTTTCCTTATTCCCCCTTGTAGCCCTCTTCTACCCTGTTCTGGAGGGTCCCCCAGCTCTCTGGAGCATATTGGGGGGGGGGCTGCATGGGGAGAAAAAAATAGCAAAAATTGCCTCACCCCTTGTTCCATTACCAGAGGTATCTACTGAGTCAAAAGCCATTCCCTGAGTGCAAGGCCACCAATTGGAATGTACTACTGACATTTGGAAAATGAACCTCTCTATGTGTTTTCATGAAAAACTGAAACTCCTGAGAAGACTATATTCCAAAAGAACTGGTTATATGAGTTTTATGTCTTCTTTGAACTGAACATAGACCTAATACATTTTGTTGATTCCTTAAACAAATTAATCTGCAGGGTTTATGTGACTGATTAAAGTATAGTATGTTCTCTACAGACATCTGCTGATGCGTATGTTGTTTCTTTGGTTTTTCTAGTGAACACTGTTTGTGGGAAACTATGCATATTCTTGCATTAGCAGATGCCCCCCTTTCCATCTTCTTTTTCTTGCATTTTAAAAAGTCACTTTTACATGTCTTCCTTTATAGTTGATCCTGATAGATATTCATGCTCTTGGAATTGTTTCATCATGTAAATGCATCGCAAACTTTCAATGCTGTTAAAGCTTGTTGAAAGTTAATTTCACCCATGTCATTAAAAGGATGAGAGCTTTAAATTGCAAGAAACCACAATGAACTATTTCCAAGAAACAACAACAACTTGGGTTTAACAGAATGAGTGTTATTATAGTTACAGGACACTGTATTATTATGGGATCTTTCCATAAATTATCAGTTCCTTATGTTCAGTGAAATAAGATCCTCTATCAAGATACTAGCTATAGGGAAGCGTTCAACACGACACTATTCTGATTGTTCTATCAGCACAAGGATTTATGCTTGCCAGGCAAAATGATGCCCCCCTCTTCTTTCCCTTTGTTTTTTTTCTGGGGGTTCTCCTGATCCTCCAGAGCAGATTTGGGGGAGGCACAAGAGGTGCACAGAAGAGGAGAGGGGGGAAGCCCTACAGTGTTAGCAGGACCCCTTGCACTGGCTTCTGTGCAGGCCCCAATATTTCCTTCAAAGACCAAGGGCACCAACTAAGTTGACGCATGCATGAAATGAAGTCCTCTTGCACTATGAGATCCCTTCTGCTTCCTGTGCGTCCCCAAATCTGCTCTGGAGGGTTGATGAAGAAGGGGGGAGTCTTGTTGCACAAGCAAATCTTGTTTCCCAGTGGCGTGAGTGAGCTCACAGTGCCCGGGGCAGGCACTCGTGTGCTGGAGGGGCAGTGCACAAAGGGTGGAGGAGCCCACTGAGGCATCCCAGCCCTACCCACCCATGCGGGGGAAGCCCTGCCAGCTGATGTTGTACTTGGTTAGTGCAAAGCAGGTACCCCCACACCAGTGCCCCGAGCATGGCCCTGCCTAGTGCTCCTCTCCACGAGCGCTGGTTCCTCCAGTGCTGTGTGTGTGCACACAGTAATCTCTGAGAAAGGTTGACCCTTTGATGAATATTCTCTTATGTATAATTCTTGTCAAGGAGACTTTTAATACACACTTTATTAAACATGCAATCATAATTAAGTGTAGCTCTTTTGGTCATAGATATATCTATTCTTTTTTTAATGACATTTCATTAAAATTTTCTCACTTAAAATATTAGATCACATTAGCTGCACTCATGTATAAAATTATTTGGCCTTCAGCTCTGTATTTTATACAGTGTTGCCTATAATTGGTATGTAACTGGATGGTCCACACTGTGCTTATTTATGAAACTCCCCATAGATAGTTTTCAGTGGACACACCTTTTTTTAAATATATATATCTGCCTTTGTATCACAGCCATTTACTGTCACCTTCAGCTTTCCCTTTCCTGTGACTCTATCCATCTCTTTCTGGCTTCTTGCATGTGCTTTGTTTGAAAAATGCTGAAACAAAATAATGAAGGAAGCCTTTCAGTTTGCTTGCGGAAGGCACAGCAGCAGTCAAATATATATCTGCCAAAACTATATCATTTCAATATACTTCAGTAACAATATCCTTCAGTTTCCAATACGATTTTGTACAGTGAAAAAATAAATGTGAATGATCTGAATATCCCCTGCAGTGCTTTGTTGCCTCTCACAGAACAAGGAGGAAAGAACTGTTTATAAAATTCCTGCAGTAAGACTAGAACCAGAACATATATTGCTTGTAGAAGTGGATTTGGTTTTTTTAAGCTAGCCTATTCTATTTTATACAAATGATAATGCTATCTGAAAGGCTAAAAAGTTAGGAAAATTCAAGACAAATAATCTTTTATATCAAAAGTTTGCATTTGTTTAAAGACAATGATTATCATGGAGAAGAACAACAAATATTTTACAGCTTTCTCTTTTATTTGGCACTATTTCAAAATGCCTGTTGTGATAGAGGATGTTACTATTTAAAAAGTGGGTTATGTTACCCCAAAAGAAAAGAAGGCACAATATGCAAAGAAATAAATCAACTAAAAGGTAAAGGGACCCCTGACCATTAGGTCCAGTCGTGACCGACTCTGGGGTTGCGGCGCTCATCTCGCTTTACTGGCCGAGGGAGTTGGAGTACAGTTTCCAGGTCATGTGACCAGCATGACTAAGCTGCTTCTGGCGAACCAGAGCAGCGCACAGAAACGCCGTTTACCTTCCCGCCGGAGCGGTACCTATTTATCTACTTGCACTTTGACGTGCTTTCAAACTGCTAGGTTGGCAGGAGCAGGGACCGAGCAACGGGAGCTCACCCCATCGCGGGGATTCAAACCGCCGACCTTCTGATCGGCAAGTCCTAGGCTCAGTGGTTTAACCCACAGTGCCACGATATCAACTATTGGCAGGTAAAGACACGAGGGGGAGCATCATGAATAAAGTTGACTTTTTAATTCGGTATTTTATATACATCTTTTAAAAGTTTCTGGCTTGAAAAAAAGCAATAAAATGTTGTTCACAGCCACCAAGAGCCTTCAGATTGAAAATAAAACATAAATGTACACCATGAAATCAGTTCTTATTTTTCTTTTTTTCTGGTATCAGTTTATATTGTTGGAGAAGTTGAAAGTAAAATGAGTCATTTTCAAAAAGGGGTCATGAAGTATATTTGAAATCAATCAAGATATTTCCATATTGATTAGAAAGCCAGAAGTATAGAGTTGGAAGGGACCCCAAGGGTCATCTGGTTCAACCCCTGTGATGCAGGACTCTCCAACCTCTGCTTAAAACCTCCAAGGAAGGAGAGTCTACCACCTCCCAAGGGAGTCCATTCCACTGTCAAACAGCTCTTACTGCCAGAAAGTTCTTTCTGATGTTTAGTCGGAATCTCCTTTCTTGTAACTTGAAGCCATTGGTTCAGGTCCTACCCTGCGGTAGGACTTGCTTCATCAACCATGTGACAGCCCTTCGGATATCTGAAGATGGCTATCATGTCTCCTCCCAGTCTAGAACCATTTGTCCCTATTGAAATTCATTTTGTTAGCTTTGGCTCGGTTCTCCAATCTGTTTAGGTCATCTTGAATCCTGATTCTGTCTTCAGGTCACTATGACTTTAGAAATACCTGACATGGTTGATATGAAAATAGTTGACTGGCTTCCACACTAGCTTGAAAGCTGATATATGACACATTTGAAATTCAGAGCATCTTGACAGTTTTATGTTTGTTTGATTGTTTTTAAGCCTGAAGATAAGACACCCTGCAATCAGTCTTTAGTAGGATTTTTAGTAGCATTTGGGAAAAGTTTGTTTTCTTCCAGAATGCAGAATTCCTACGCATGTGTGCTTGAGCATATACACAGATGAAGTGGCTAGAAAATAACGTTTTCCATTTACTTTCTATTTCTTTATTCAAACTCGTACGCCTCTCATAACAAACTGCCACACCCCACCCCAATCTACATCAAGAAAAGCTTACTTGATGCTTTAGGTTTTCATCATTGCATGTTAAGTATCTGTTAAATATTCTTTGGTGTTGGGGTTGATGCCTAAAGCAGGGGATAGCATATATCTGTACAGTGTAAAGTGAGCTTATGAAAAGGTTTTGTTGAAAGGATACGTAGATATCCCAGCTTGGAGTTCTTCATTAATAGGGACAAATTGCAAGTAATGTTATTTGAGTGTTTTAAGAAGTTTTGTATTACAGGGCACCTCTACTTTTCTAAAAGCCTATGCAGAACTCCTTGCAGTTTGTCATCCTTTTTTCTGTGCTTTCCGTTTAATTCATTCAGTCATCATGCAATGTAATCTTTGGCATGTTTACTTGGAACCATGCCTCAGTTTGATGGCAAGTATTGCAGTTTTAATAGCTTAATTAAGAAATGACCCCTTGCAAGTTTCACTAGAGGGGGTAGCTCATTAATAAACAATATTTCTATTTTATAGTAATTGGTTATTGTAGAGTTCAGGTCTATCCAAACATTTTTATTGTCAGTAACAGATCCAGATATCTATCTTAGGCATCCCCAAGAATTTAGACATGCCTAGTGGAACTTTTTTTTCTTTGAACAACAGACCATCATGACACATCACGAACTGTTTGTGCACATTTCCTATGTGAAAATAGCAGAGGGAGCAGTTGTTTAAGGCATAAGCTCCCACCCTCCAACATTCCTCATATGAAAATGTTTCTCACACACCCCAACTGATCCTCCTCGACTCCCCATTTTTTGTTCCAGCCCCCATAGAGCATTTCCTAACAGAAGAATGGTGAGTGCCACCACTACTATCCAATGAGATACACACTCTCCACTGTCCCTTAATCCCATTTTTTTCCTTATTTTCTTATTTGGTAAATTTAAAAAGAGAAAAACAGACATCAATAAATACATTTTAGAATTGTCTCATTCTCTCTGGGCTTTTGAGTAAATAGGAGACTTGCCAGCAGCAATACCAATGGAGAAGCGACCAAAGCTGTATCCAGGACTGGTCCAAGCTTAAGCTCCACAACAAAGGGTCAGGCAAGAGAAGAGGTTAGCGTTTCCATCTGGTGTTTAAGACACCACCTTCCCCTTGGACGTGGGACCCATTCAGCCTCAATGATGGAGGCTGAACTCACCCTGAGTATAGACAACCCCTCCTCTGCTTTATCACAGGATCCCAGCCAGCGTGGGTAGTGGTTAAGAGCAGTGGAGTCATAATCCGGTGAACTAGGTTCATGTCCCTGTTCCTCCACATGCAGCTGCTGGGTGACCTTGGGCTAGTCACACTTCTCTGAAGTCTCTCAGCTTCACTCACCTCACAGAGTGTCTGTTATGGGGGAGGAAGGGAAAGGAGATTGTTAGCAGCTTTGAGACTCCTTAAGGGGAGTGAAAGGTGGGATATCAAGTCCAAACTCTTCTTCTTTTCACCTCCAGATAGAGGGACAAGCCTGGGCCCTTCTGAGCCTATCCTGATGAGGACTTTCCTCTCTGGGACATTATTTTATTATTGTTGTTGTTCTATTATTTATTAAATTTGCATACCACCCTTTACCTGAAGATCACATGGCGGTTCACGACATATAAATACAAACTGAGAATGCAAAATACATAATAAAAGCAAACATATTTAAAAGCCTGTTGAATATTAATCAACCCAAAGCCTGGTTATAGAGAAATAGTTTTGCGTGGCACCTAAAAATATGTAATGAAGGTACCAGGCGAGCCTCCCTAGGGAGAGCATTCCACATACGGGGAGGCACTGCAGAAAAGGCCCGTTCTTGTATTGCCACCTTCTAGACCTCTCGTGGAGGCACACAAAGAAGGGCCTCAAATGAAGATCACAGGATCCAGGCTGGTTCATATGGCGAGAGGTGGTCCTTGAGATCTTGCAGACCTTGACATGACACCATCCTCTGATGAGGACTTCCCTGGCTGAGATGTAACACAAATCCAGGGGTGCAATTGTTCTTGCCTTACAGTACACTACTAGGGAAAGAAATTTGATTTTGTTTCAGTTTCAACAAGAATCTACCTAATTCACACTTTCCAAAATAAGGCACAAACTGAAACACAGCTATCCTTTGAAACTCACATATACTAGGGAAAGAGGTGTATAAAAATGTGTTGCGATACCTACACTTTGAAACTGCCTATTGATATCAGGCAGTTGCCTTCACTGTTATTCCTTTCGGCCCCTGCTAAAAACATTTTTCTGTAGACAAGCCTACCTAGATATTTAGAAAGTTGGTGCGAGTTTGAATCTGTTTTTAGTTGATTGTTATTTTAACTTTTTGGAAGCCTTAAATTATTGTTGTTAATTCTTCTTATTGACAGTTTTATCTTTTTTGTGAACCGCTTTGAGATTTTTTACAATCAAGCACTGTATAAATTTTATGAGATAAAATAAAAATTATATATTGGTAAGAATAGCACACAAAAGTACATTATAATTTTCTTGCAAAAATCTGTACATTAGTCAAAACTACAAACAAAAGTGTCTTGGGACATAAATCAACACTAAAATTCTGATAAATTTATCATGAGGATTTTATGAAAAAAATCGCAAACTGATATGGAAATGTGAATTGAATTTCAAACTGAGAAATGGAGCAGTTAATCCATTTCTAGACACCACACTTTAGACATAGTTACTGCACAGTATGTAAGTTAAGAATGAAAAATATCCCCCCAAGTACATACAATTAAAATGGGCAACCTTACTTTTTTGTTTTCATTTCCACCCTAACTTAGATATTTACTACTTTTTGGGAAAGGTGTGTGTATAAAATATTGGTCAGGACTTTGTTGGTGATCTGGTGGAGTATCCAGTCTTAGATCAGGGAATTGGACTAGGGTGATTCATTTATTCTTTCCAGTGCTGTGAAAAGCCTATGTCCCTCTGCATTCTAAATTCAAATGTTGCTTGGTATTTTCAGAAGAACATAAAAACACTATAATTGTATATTTATTTTAGTTTCCTGTGCAATGGGAAATTATACTATATTGCTAATCATGTCTACTTATTATGGAAGTATTCTTCTCTTAGCTCCCATCATGTGCACTTTTAAGTCAAACTTCTTAATACCTGAGCTCTACTACCTTTCTCCAAACTCAGCAACAATAACTGCCAAACTTGTAAAATAATAAACAAGCTTACACTTTATCAGTGTAATCTCGCAATGCTGTACTTAATGCAATATTCAATTTATACTCCATTTTGCAACCCAAGTTATTAGACACCCTCTCCACCTACATCATATAACTACCCTTACCTTTGCTCATTTCATGTAGCAGGATTTTTGTAGATCTAGCCACCATCAGCCCAGAAATCAGTTTCCTGATTTCTCCAGTCTATGGCATCCCTTAATTGTGCTGTATTGTAGACTTACACTTGTATGATCTTGTTTCTTTTCCCTATTCCGATCCTTCTTCGGATTAATGAGGTATTAATTTTATGCCTGCTTTTATTTAAGATGAGTCAACCACTGACTACTGCCAGATAACGCCTGTAAACTGTTAATATAATTTGGGGGAAACACATGCAATCTCTCTGACACTGTTTCAATCTAAAATTAATTGTTAAATAGATCTATATTAGATACCTATTATTTCTTACTGGATTTGGGAGCATCAATCTTAATATGCAATTATTGTTGGTGATTTTTCTTTCTTTTTACCAAAATGGCAAGAGGACTTACCGGTACTTCTTTAAAATAAATATTACATAAAGTTTTTGAGCATGGATCCATTTTTCATATCACCAATATCTATTAAAACTTCTTCTTCCCTGATAGATAGTTCAGACTTAACTCTATCTAGATGAAATCAGGGGACACACACTTTTTATATGGGACCAAAACAAGAATTCATGATGTATGGCTGCACATGGAAGCAAGGAGAAATATGGTTTACTATTTTCTTTCCCTAGCTGCTTGAGAAATAAAATAGGCCTCACTTCCATGAACATGATTGATATAGGAGGAAAGTAGGACATATATATCTGTCAGTCTCCTAGAGTTGTGACAAAAGGAGAAAATGTATGTCGGCCTCTCCTGTTCAAGAAGATAGAGTAATGCACAGTATTATACACCTCCAATAAATTATCTTCTTCTTTTTAGGGAAGGGAGGCCACTATAGTCTAAAAAGGGAGATACCGTATTTTTCCGTGTATAACATGCCCCCGTGTATAAGACGCCCCCTATTTTGGGGGACTCAAAATTAAGAAAATGCACTATCTGTGTGTAAGACAGCCCCTTATTTTAAACCTCAAAAATTTAGGGGAAAATATAGCCTTATACATGGAAAAATACAGTAATTGTGTAGCATGCAATAATTCAATTTTAGTTTCTAAACCAGAGGTGGGGAAATGGATCAAGCCAGAGGGCTGAATCCAGAAGGGGTGAATCTTCCCTAGGCCACTTTGACAGGTGACCTATCAAGCAGGTGTTTGTTAACTTTCATGGTTTTAGAAACTGCATTAGGTAAAGGTAAAGGTACCCCTGCCCGTACGGGCCAGTCTTGACAGACTCTGGGGTTGTGCGCCCATCTCACTTAAGAGGCCAGGGGCCAGCGCTGTCCGGAGACACTTCCGGGTCACGTGGCCAGCGTGACATCGCTGCTTTGGCGAGCCAGAGCCGCACACGGAAACGCCGTTTACCTTCCCGCTGGTAAGCGGTCCCTATTTATCTACTTGCACCCGGAGGTGCTTTCGAACTGCTAGGTTGGCAGGCGCTGGGACCGAGCAGCGGGAGCGCACCCCGCCGCAGGGATTCGAACCGCCGACCTTTCGATCGGCAAGCCCTAGGCGCTGAGGCTTTAACCCACAGCGCCACCTGCGTCCCTCAGAAACTGCATTAATTTGCATTAATTTGTTTGACCGTTTTCACTTTCTGAAATCTTTTTTACATGGTGCTTATAATGACTCTTACTTTATTAGTAGGAAAGCACAGGCCTGTCCCTGAAAATGTGTAGAAATAGATCATTCTAGCTCCTTCACCACCGTATTAAGTTGCCAGAAGCGTATTACATCAATATTCTGGAATCTACAATGTTCCGGCCCATTCTAATGCAATGTGTTTGGCCTATAAAGTACTTTTAAGATATAAAAAAAAAACCCAGAAGTTTGAACTTCTATGTTTGTTTTATTGGTATTTTGATGGATCCTGAGTTGATATTCCTGCTGAAAAACAATCAGTATTCCTGTCACAGCACTTCTTCCATCAACGTATTATATGTGGGTGATTACTTTGGAGCAATGTGATTTAGCACTAAAATGAAATTAGCCTCAATCCTGTGTTACTAGCTTGGTAAGCATACAAATATAATGAAGGAAAGGTATAGTCCTGCTTCAAGCAAATAGTCTTTAAGGGGGCAATTAATGCCTTTTAAAAATAAGATCAATAATGTTTTTTAAGTACAACTTATCCCATATCCGTGCCATTATACCTCAGTGATGTGTTGAGGGTTTTATTTTTATTTTATTTTTTTTTAAAAAAAAACCTTTCTGATATCTTTTCAAGGGAATTTTTAAGGCAGAATAGCTACATCAAGTAATATAGTTAATGTTAAAAATACATGCAGGTCAATACGTATGCCTGCAAGTTGTCAGTAGGAGGGCAGATTCTTCTGAATTATAGGTTTTATTCAGCTAATCAACTATGAACGGCAAAAAAGGGGGGGGGACATTATGAGGGTCATACAATTCTGTAAGATTTCATGGATGCCTCTAATGGTGCTCTTCCGCAAGAGTCCTTCCATTTGCAGATGAGTCTTTGATTTAGCGGAGGCATACAGTAATAGAAGAGGAGATACTGTATTGGCCTGAATATAAGACACACCCACAATATAAGACACACCCATTCTCCCTTCCTTACGGCAGCTCAGGGGAGGCTTGGGAGACACGGTGGGCAGCTGTTTCAGCAGCAATACCGTAAAGTCGCAAATATAAGCCTCACTTTAACTTTTCACAATCGGAATTTGGGGGGGGGGGGGAGTATGGCTTATATCAGGGCCAATACGGCAAGTTATTTTCCCCAATTGCTCCTGCAGCCTCCTGTACCTCTCCCATGCTGTTAGGAAGGCTCCCCCAAGCCTCTGCACCACATTTTCAGGGGGCTGCAAGGAAAAAGAGCAAGCCACAAAAGTTGCCTCCCCTCCTTTTCCATTACTGTGGATCAACTGGATCAAAAGCCTTTCTGTGAATGCAAGGACACAACTGGATTCAGTCCTCAGTGATTAAGGGATCCTGACAATGGTACACACACAAAAGACATTTATGAAAGAGATGGGACCGAAGTGAATGTTCATTTTAAGAGATGAAAGGTTTCTAAAGAAAAATCATACGGGGGACTACTTATATCTTTTAATATTGAATTGACATAGTACACTCAGTCAGTTATTATCAATCTCTGAAGGTACATAAAAATGTATTATACTGCAGTTCACAAAACTAATCTTTGTTATTACAAGTAACTTGCTCCGTGTTTGATATATTATTATATGCCTCAGGTATTTTTGTATGTCTCCAAACTTACAAATTACTTTGGACATGACAAAAACAATGTCAAGTGATTTTTGGAAAGTAGGGAAGAGATGTCTGTAGAAATTCCTTCAAAATTTTACAAAACAACAACTTGCCAGCTGAATAAGGAACACCTTCTACTGGTGGCACTGTGTCAGTAACATCCAAAGCCTCATAGATTGTATTTGTCAGAGACGTAATCCCAAATATCAACATTGGATGAAGCTTGAATGTTGCTAAAATAATAGATACCAGTTGTATTCAAGTGAAGCATTTAAACAAAAGAAAACAGTAATTAAGATCTTATATTTCAGGGATAAATTTTAGGGTGTTTAGTTCTGTGCTCAATGAAAACATCAGCAGAAGAACTTTGTACCTATATGAAAATATAGCTCTTTTGCCACCAACTTTAATATTGTATGAAGGGCAATAAGAGCTCTGCATTTATGCAAAGCCACAACCTGTGGTATATTATACGAATAATATTTTGTGTTCAGACTTAAATATGCATAAATTTAAAAGAAAATTCTCACTTCATAGTTGCTGCTGTGCTTTGCTTCTCTTGCTTCCTTCATTATAGCTTAGATAATCCATTACCCTTTCCTATATCTTAGTCAACACTGTGTGTATATGTCTACTAATTTGCTTTTCTGCTGGTGGTTCCACATACTGCATGTCTCTATGAAGATGAATTATAAGCTTCCCCATAAATTGTATAGATTATGGGTTAGCTTTCCACTATTCCTCTTGAACAAAATCACTATTCTCTGTCAGTGGCAAAAATTTGTTTTGATGTCACGTGTCCTCTGTACTGTATTAAATGTGAGTTGAAATGTTCTTCATAAGAGTTAGCTTATCATGTTGGCTTCGAAACTCTTCATCATTGTATAGCAATTCATTTTACCTTGACTCTTGGCTTTTAATTGTACCTGCCCTGTGCTAATCTTGTTATGATCTATAAAAGGTAAGTAATTTCTTGAATCTTTCCTAAAGATTATAGTCACATGTTCAAAGTTTCTCTCTGCTTTCTTCTTCAACTGTGGTTTTGGTTTGATGCAGTTGGTTATGTTTTTATTTAATTTTTCATGTTTAGCATGGATTTTTCATATAATTTCTTTTGTAGCATTAATCCCTGAGGCACTTTAATGTTACAATAAAAAATGAGATGGATTTTAAAAACATTTATTGCTGTCAAATGTTTCATGACTTTGATCTATCATAGTTGGTAGCTATGTTAGCAAGTATGTTTTAACCATTCTCTGTCTGCTTTAAGTGTTTTATTTCACTTGTGGCTTAATGCTTATTTTTGTGGAAGAAGTGCTCCTCGGTGTTTAAAACACAAATATAAAAAGAGTGCACTAATTTAACTTCAAAACAGTGAAAGCAGGCTAAACATATCCAGGCTAAACATACTCAGCTCCCTCAACCATTCCTCATATGGCTTGGTTTTCAGACCCTTGATAACCTTGGTTGCCCTCCTCTGCACACGTTCTAGCTTATCAATATCCTTCTTGAACTGTGATGCCTAGAATTAGTTACAGTACTCCAGGTGGGGTCTGACCAAGGCAGAATAGAGTGGCACCATTACTTCCCTTGATAGGGGCACTGTACTTCTGTTGATGCAGCCTAGAACAACATTAGCTTTTTTTGCTGCAGCATCACAATACAGACTCATGTTAAGCTGATGGTCTACTAAGACCCCCTAGATCCTTTTCACATGTACTACTGGCAACCCCTATCATGTATTAGTGCAGCTGGTTATTCCTGTCTAAGTGAAATTCATGTTGTTAGTTTGGGCGCCCAGTTCTCCAATCTGTTGTCATCTTGAAGCCCAATTCAGTCTTCTGCGGAATAGGATACCCTTCCCAGTTTGGTGTCATCTGCCAATTTGATGAGCATCCCCTCAACACCTTCATCCAAGTCATTTATAAAGACGTTGGACTACAATGGGTCCAGGACAAAACCCTACTTGTCACTTTTTCTAAGGCGATGAGGAACCATGAGTGAGCACTCTTTGGGTTCAGTCACTCAACCAGCTACAAATACACCTAACAGTTAACATCAGCCACCCCACATTTTACCAGATTTTCCAGAAGAATCTCATCTCTAAAGCCTTACTGAAATCAAGATGCACTACCTCCACAACATTTCCCTGATCCACCAAGCTTGTAAGAGAAGAAGAAGAAAAATGAGATTCAGTTGGCATGACTTGTTTTTAAGAAACCCATGCTGGGTCTTAGTAATCACAGCATCATTTTCTAAGTGCTCAGACTGGCTGTTTAATTACATGTTCCAGGACCTCTGTAGTCAACAGTGCTTAATCCCAGGTAAATGTGCATAGAACTGCAGCCTAGATATCCTGCAGTGTCACAAAATAGAGAATTTCAGTCTACATATGTCTGCACACTGATGTTTACACAATCATGGAAAGTAACAGTATCAGTTAAATCTGTCCACATAATCACTTCCTTTCAAACATTACCAGAATGATATGGGAAGCAGCCATACCAGTTCACAGTTTGCATAACACTTGAACCAAGTCTCACAGTAGCTTTGGATGGTTTGGATAAGCAAGTGGGGCATGAAATTCATTATTTTCTTTCTTTCTGTTCCCGTGCTTCCCTGAAGCTTCTAAAATAGAACTTTTGCTACTTACCTTGCAGTAAGATACACAACCTTTCCCTCCTTCAGGAGGACAAAGGTAGAGATACAGAAGTTCTATTTCATACTATGCACAGAAGTACAGACGAACAGTACAAGGCACATGTTCTTCCTGTTCCCCTAAATCCTGTGGCTGTTCTTAATTAAGGCACATGTGTATTGGAACAACGTGGTCTCTTTTGGCATTTAAAACCATTTTGAATGAGCCCTTTTGAAATCCTGAGGCCTCCAAAACAGCCCACAGATTTGTCATTTAAGTAATTTGTATTTGCAAAAGAAAATTCCTCTCAGAGACTGCTTTTAAAACCAGCTACCTATTTTTGCCACCTCCTTTTCAACATGGCTAGAGTGTTAGTCTGAGAGCCTTTTTAATATTAGATGAGTCAACCTACAAGTCTCAGCTACTTTGCTCATTATAAATTTCTTGTTTTTGTCCATGCACTAGCTCCACTATAAATTGGAAGGGCTTAAAGATGAACTCAGGAGGAATAGAGGCTACGACTCGAGAGTAACTATTACTGCTCAAAGGAGCTATTTTCCATTCGCAAACTTAGCTTTGCGCTATGGTTTTGGGCTCCTTCTGTTTTTACACTTTGTTGCAGATTCTCTTGACTTCCATTTTTACTACTTCAGTATTGTCTTTACCATCTGCCCTCTTATCTGTGCCCTATGGATCATTTTTATATTTCCATACGTCATTTTCTAGATTGTCTTGTGTTTGTATTTTGTTCTTGTACCTTCTCTCCTTTTGGGTCTGTGTGTTTTAATTATTTTATTTGCATCTTGCCCATTTGTTTTTCCACCAGTTAGAAACAGCACCATTTTTTGCATACCACATATTTGGAATCTGAACCCAACACACACACAGTGCACACATGTACCATTTTCCCTCTTTGGTCCAGAATTGTTTTATGATAGATCCAATATAACAACTTCCTCTGTTATTAGAATTTATATTACTTTGATTCCAATAACCTGGGACGGGAGACCAACTGTGGGCCAAAATGTGGCATCATTATTTTATTTAAAATATAATTGTAATGTTTGGTGGAGACGGGTGGGTTTCTTTTGTTTTTGTTACTTTAAAACATAACATTTTTTTTCAGGGAAGGACAACCATAAGCCACTATAAGTTGCAACATTATTGTCATAATGTATTCCATTGTAATAAATAGAGTTGTGATAAATGATGTAGGCCTCCAACTCATTGTGTAGATATATGTGTTTGGGGCAAGCTGCTGTGGAACAGAAGAAAGAGGTTTATAATTTAATTAAATTTACATTATTAATTAATTCAGATGTCCATTTACTCAAAAAGAATTGCAGGAACAATGATACAGTCCTCCTGCTTTTTCCTCTTAGTAATCTAAATATTAAATGTGCTTCATTTACAGGTAAATCTACAAATGCAATCTGGAATCTGAATTTTAAGATGTTCTTTTTCCTTTCTTCCTCCTTCAGAAGTACCAAATATTTTTGAAGACCCATTGAGTCTTTAGAAGAACATAAGAAAGTTCTACTCCCAGATTCAGAGATCAGTATGTGCACAAATGCCTGCACAGATCTCTTATATGTGTGAATTCTAGGGTGGTTACTTCTCTGTGTGCACCAACAAATTCACATATCCTTTGACACTCTCCATTGAAATGAGACGGGTGGTGTGTCTTATGTTTGTAAATATTTTATTGTTTGGCCCTGGAAGGGAAATCCAGTAAGTATGTCATTGTTCACACAGTACTTAAATCTAACTTACATTCTTTCCCTCCTTGATGCATTATTGAACAGTTAACAAGAATAAAAATATTTGTCCTGTCCTGTCATTCACAGATTTAAGAAAATTACATCTGTAATAGTTGAGATTATAAATATTGTTGAGATTACTAGTATATCATAAACAATTTCATTAGAATTGCGCAAAAGGAATGCTTTCAAATGGTGATCCAAATGTTTTTAGTGGTTGCTAAAATATATTCATGCACTGGTATCCATGCATTATCTGCTCACTCCCAAAGCATTGGTCTTCTGAGCAGCTATTCCAAATATTTCCAGAGCACTTGTGTAAATTCAACAGTGTATGGGCCAGTTTATATATAACACCAAACCATGGTTTTAGCATTACAAGCATGAGCTGTGGGAAGCCTTGGGCTTGCATACTTCTCCATCACACTTTTGACACTCCAGAAGAGATCTGCTTTCACATTATTCCCCTCTATTTTCAAACTCAGTTTTGTAATATATTAATTCATCCTGATTTGTTTAAACCATAGTTAAAATTAACCAGAGTTCTCAGTGTTATGGTAATGGTGTTCTGGTTAGCTTAGAAGTGCAAAGGAGAGGAGAAGGGTGTACAAGCCTGAGGCTTGCAGCGGTTTGTACACATTTTGCTAAACTATGATTTAGCAATATACCCAGGCCAGTCTAGTAAATGAAAGATCAAAACAAGGTGCTTGTTTCATATAGATTCTATATACAGTACTGTAATACATTCTGCCTAGTTGTCCAAAAGTCCCTAATGGCAAATCATATTATAGACTAAGTAGGAGCAGTGTTTACGCTGGTATTTTAAATGTAAAAGACCACCACCAAAGCAGATGGATAATACAGTCGTACCTTGGAAGTTGAATGGAATCCATTCCAGAAATCCATTTGAGTTCCAAAATGTTCGGAAACCAAAGCACAGCTAATGATTGGCTGCAGGAAGCTCCTGCAGTCAATTGGAAGCCACAGAAGCCCCATCGGACATTCGGCTTCCAAAAATAGTTCGCAAACCAGAACAGTCACTTCCGGGGTTGCGGTGTTCAGGAGCCAAAACGTTCGACTTGCAGGGTGTTCAGAATCCAAGGTACAACAGAAGTATCTCTTCAAAGTAGTTTTAAACACCTCAGTATTATTCATATTCTTAGGAAAAATAATTGATACACTTGTGAAATTAAGTTGTAAAAAGTTACCAAAACCCAACAATTTCTTCTCATATTATCTTATTTTTATATCCTAGATAATTGATTAAAATAAGCTTCAAGAATCTTCAATAATATGTTAATATTTTTGTACTACCAGATTTACTCAAACGTAAAAAAAGGTAAAGGTACCCCTGCCCGTACGGGCCAGTCTTGCCAGACTCTAGGGTTGTGCACTCATCTCACTCTATAGGCCGGGAGCCAGCGCTGTCCGCAGACACTTCCAGGTCACGTGGCCAGCGTGACGAAGCTGCTCTGGCGAGCCAGCACCAGCGCAGCACACGGAAACGCCGTTTACCTTCCCGCTATAAAGCGGTACCTATTTATCTACTTGCACTTAGGGGTGCTTTCGAACTGCTAGGTGGGCAGGAGCTGGGACCGAAAGACGGGAGCTCACCCCACCGCAGGGATT
This sequence comes from Podarcis cretensis, assembly GCF_951804945.1. NCBI lineage: Eukaryota > Metazoa > Chordata > Lepidosauria > Squamata > Lacertidae > Podarcis > Podarcis cretensis. The sequence continues at coordinate 50,258,842 of NC_137170.1, read as the reverse complement.
CGAACCGCCGACCATGCAATCGGCAAGTCCTAGGCACTGGGTTTTACCCACAGCGCCACCCGCGTCCTTACTCAAATGTAATGCACATTTTTTGGGCCAAATTACGTCCTGAAAATTAGGGTGCGCATTAGATGTGATGGCACATTATATTTGATTGCAAGCTTGAAAAACACCGCTGACATAGCAGATTTTTGGTTTCAAGGTTTTGAAAACAGGTGCGCATTAGATTCACCTAAATACTGTATTTGTGTGATTTGGAGTAAAATGCAAGAATTGGAACTAGGCACCTTTCTATCACAATTTGTAATGAAGCTTGAATTTAAATCTGTCATTAAAGTTAAATATACATCTTGAAATATTATTCTTACTTATTTAACCAAAGTTTGTTCTATTATAGGTTGGTTTATTTTTAATGCCTATGTATGATTAAAACTGTCAACCAATAATTGTATTAAGTATGTATCATGTAACAGATATAAATGGTAAAGTGCAAAAAAGAGAGTAAAGCCTCTATCTCCAGGTCCCAGGAGCTTGCCCATTAAATTTCTATGGTGACTTGTGCCTGTTTGTTCTGCCTCACCAGTTCTGTGCTTGTCTCTACAGGTCCAATCCAGGTGCAGCAGTAAGGAGAATATCCTCAGAGCCAGTAAGTATTGCATACTTGAATGTTTATTAGTAAATGGCAATTCATAGTGTAAGCTGCACATATTCTAAGATTCTTTGCAATCACAATGAGAATAGATAATATAATGCAGAACTGAGATACTCAAGTTTATTTTAAAGCAACCTTTTAGGCCTTCCGTGGCTGCAGAATATGCATAGGTTATGCATGTGGTTAAATAACATTTCCAGTGGTCAGAACTGGAGGGGAGGGAAGGGACATCACAGAAATGTTTCATTGCCGGATTTACCGTGGAAAATATAGTATAGCTGAACAAAAATAAACATTATACAAATACAGAAAAAATAAACATTATTTTCCATCTTACTGTAGCTTTTATTTCATTTTAAAAAATATTTCTTTATTTTACGGTTTATTATTGGTTATATTTTGAATTAGATGTATATGGGGGCACCAAAATCTTTTAGGTGCTTAGGGCACCTAAAGGTCTTAATCCGGCCCTGCCAGCAGTCATGAATAGACACATGCCCTGAACACTTTTAAAGTCTTCCTATGACTAGTATAAGCAAAACCCCTTGACCCATGAGACCCTTCCCCTTCCTCCCCACACGTTCTCGCTAAATCCGTTCTGCTTCAGCCCTCTAGAGCAGATTTACAGAGAGAGGAAACAGGGGACGTCCCATTGCACTAGTGGGCCTTATTCCATGTGCAGAGAGTTAGTTCAATACCGTCCAAAATGTCAGGGTCCTATTAACATCATTGGGACATAAAGGTAAATGATGGTTTATTGTTACTTGCACAAGCCTTAACTACTACCATACCCATCCTCCATGAGGTGATGAGAAGCTTTCACATCTGTTTTCAGTTAAGCACAAGTTACTGTTATGCCTGAACCTGGACTGTGGTTAATCTTAACTATGATTTATTGAAACAAGTCAGGTTCATAAACCATAATTGGAAGTTGGCTTGTTTCACAAACAGTTTTTAAGATCAGCCACTATTTATTCAGACATAATGCTAAACTGTGTGGTTAATTACAAATCAAAGTGAAAGTTTCCAATCTCCTAATAGCCTAGTTGAAGAGTGGGGGAGGGAGTTGACAGGCCCAAGACTTCTTCATTTAATAATAAACCATAATTTATTATTACATCGAGATCCAGCTAGTATCTTTCACCAGTCTAGAAATTGAGAATGTGAGGAAAAGACTATGGGGAGAGCAGTCTTAAGGCTGCAGCCCTTCTTTCCATTTCTCTGCCTGGCTCAGAATTGTGCACCAGCTAAGCACAGACAGAGATGGAAGTATGCTTCATGCTTGACCATACAGTAACATGGGCAAATGTGTAGCCAGAAATATTACTATGAAGGGATCTTTGCAGATAAATGCAAAACAGTGTGTGCATGCTCACTCATGTGCGTACATGTGTGTACATCTAAAAATGCTTTGGGAGGGTATTTTGAAAAAATATTTTATTGCAGTTTTTCAGTTAATCCCAACCCAAGAAAGGAGAAAGGGGGAGCTATATAAACAACAATTTGGCATTGCTTTCCATCCATTGATTGAGCAGAGCAATTCCTTTGGAAAAGTGGGCAAAGGGTTGTATTCAATGTAGTACTAAGTAGCTGTATCTGCACACAGAATGACTTCCACTTGGACAACAGCACTTTCCACCCTCTCCTTCCTTCCACTCCTAAACCTGTTCTGGGGTTTCCCCATTCCTCTTCAGCATACATATTGCTTTGAAGAATATGAGTTACTTTTAGAAGTTAACTTAAATCTGTTAGTATATGCAGCATGGAATCCCACGAGGCTGAAGAAACTTGTAACCGATGTTCCCCTTGACAACAACCATACAGTATAAAAAATTATACAGTGTTTTAAAATAAAATCTGAAGCTGTCTCTTCATGTTGATCTTCCTGATTTTTTTCCTTTCCGACTTTTCAGTCTCTTGAGGTTGGTTAATAATGAATCACTCCTTGAAAGATGGCAAATTACAGGAATCAGATATTATTTGGAGAGTTAATTTCCATGAGTGTTTTCAACTACGCACAGAAGGAAAACCAAATAAATTCAGGCTTTGGTCTTCTTATAACATTTTATTTTATTTTTCGTCTTTTAATTAAAAACAGAATAAAATTGCAAGATAATAAAATAATAATCATAGAAAGCTTAAAAAAGAATGAGTGACTTAAAATATATTCCATGGTGGAATACAAGGTTCATATTTGTAACAAACATACAAATATTCGTGAATGTTACCAATTAAACTCCTATTTAGTGGGAATGTGCCAACCACAAGATTGTTTGGTCAAGCAGAAGCAAAGTTGGTGGCGTGTATTTTATGAGTCAGTTTATCGTGACTTTTTTAAACCATGGATCCATAGAATGAGAAGATGCATCCTTCCACCCTGGAGAGATCACTAGATGAGTGGCAACCAACAGATTTAAAATTAATTGTTGAGAATCAAGGTCAGCATTAGAACTATCAAAATTTGATAAGAGGCATAGCTTAGTGTCTAAGATGACTTGTTTGGTGACAATAATACCAATCTTTGTTACAACTGGCTTCCAGAATTTGTGTACATAGTTACATCCCCACCACGTATGCCAATATGTTCCTCATACCTTACAATCCCACCAGCATAGGAGGGAACCAGATCTTGCAATATGAGCTAGTTGAACCAGGGTTAAAAACCAACAGTGGACCACCTTTAAAAAATTATCTCTAATGTTAGCAGACACAGACCTAAAAGGGCAGGTGGACCAGATCTTAATCCACTGAGAATCATTCAGTTGGCCTATAGGGTCTATCTCCCATATTAATTTCATAGTAGTAAGTGAAGAGAACTGGGATTGTATCAGTAGGGAATATATCACAGAGACCCTGTCTTCCTTGGCACTTGCTGCAGCTAGATGCTCATAAGCTTTCAGGGCTCTTCTTTTATTCTTCAAGTAAATATTTTGCAAGCGTGACAGTAGTTTTGAATTTCATGAGAAATAATTTTAATATCGTGATTGATCCTTTTGTTGCATTTTGTGAAAGTAATGTCCACAAATCAGCATCCATTGAAGGGTGTTTGCCATTAATCTGAAGTATGCTAAACTTAATATCACATAAAGGCTGTTTTGCCCTTGCATTATTAACACAATCAATAAACCTGAACCTGAAGCAAGATGCCAGCTTGAGTAACAGAAAACCTTAGAAAATTAGAGCCTTTTTCCTCTAACCTTAATTAAGTCTCCAACAATTGGCATGATTTGCCACAGAAATATTGCTTAAGTCATAGGAAGAGCTGAATAAAAAGCCAATCATAACAAGCACTATCATAAAAATGAAATGACAAGATAATGTTAATTGCATGTTTAGAGAAACATGACATAGTATTGATTCAAAATGACTCTCCCAAATTAACAACAATTTTGCTTCCAACAGCTTCTGATTTTCTAGATAATAAAGTGACTTAGTGTAATTTGTCTTTGAGGTGGAAATGCTTATTTAATGTCACCTGCATATTAGCACTTCAGAATATGGCATTTCATTGTATGTGAGCATGGGAGAGTTCTTGGAGATATCTGTCTCAGTTCTGTAAAATATTAAGAGAACTTTTAGGAGATAAGCAATGTAAGTGTTCTAACTCATTTGTCTCTTAAACACACTTTGGTGGTCAATAAAATGTCTAATGGATTCTTCAATAGAATAGTCACTTTAACACTGTTTAACATTACCAGTTCTGCTGATTAAATGCTGTATTCCCAGTTGTGTCTGGGTTGGGTTTTTTTAGTGTGGTACTTTATAAATCAACAGATCTAAACTGATGTGCACTTTTAAATGATGTTTTCATTTCACAACTGGATGTAGTCAAGAATTTATTCCTATTCAAATGTTGCTCATGCTTAGGACATAAGTGTAGAGCAGGAGCAGGGCCATGCTTTTAGCCCTACCCTCACATTGCTTTCCCCACCCTCAACAGCCCATGTGGTACAGAGTTTTGTAAAATGGAAGCTCAACACATGAACTCCTGCTCACAGGTTAGGGACTCATAGTGATTGGGACACAATCACAATTAAGTTTCCCAATCTTGCGGAACCCCGACTCGTGAACAGGAGATTGCATGTTGTGCTTTCCTTTCAACCATGTACAACCTGGCAGTTGTTGGGAAAGATACAGCCTTAAGGCTGGGCTCCACACTCTGCACATTTAGGCCCTATGTGAGAGTACTGTATGCTGTACAGTCGTACCTTGGAAGTTGAGCGGAATCTGTTAGACTTCCAGAACGTTTGGAATCCAAAGCGTGGCTTCTGATTGACTGCGGTAAGCTCCAGCAGCCAATCAGAAGCCACAGAAGCCACATCAGACGTTCGGGTTCCAAAGAACGTTTGCAAACCAGAACACTCACTTCCGGGTTTGCAGCATTCAGGATCCAAGGTATGACTGCATTGTTGGCAAGCAACTGTTAAGGGGCAGCAAAATGTTTATATCACAGTGTTACCTTCCTGAGAAAATACCATGTTTCTTTTCCCCCTAACATACATCTTCATCTTCTGCAGGTCATAGTGCTGTAGACATTACAAAGGTGGCAAGAAGACACCGTATGTCTCCATTTCCATTAACATCTATGGACAAAGCCTTCATCACAGTGCTGGAGATGACCCCAGTGCTTGGAACAGAAATAATAAATTATCGAGGTATTTCATATAACCTCAAACATCCAGAAAGTAAGGAAGGGGAGCATTGTTGAATTTTTATTTACTTGCTTTTTGTGTAGTGCATAGCTCTTTAGGGTTCGGCACATTTTATATACAAGAGCCAAGTTCTCACATCACACTAATCCATTGGTAACATAACCCAAGGTTAACCAACGAAACAAATCATGGCTTTTTGTGATTTGTTCATGGTTAATAAATAATGTTTAAGCTATAGGACAGGGTTTAGAAAATTTAGTAAACCATGGTCTAATAAATCATGGCTTAGCTGCATTACCTGCAAAGCAGACCCCTGTCTTGGTAATCTTTACAACAATTATTTAGTTGGAGTGGATGTGTTACTATCCCCATTTTGCATATGAGGGGGCTGAATTTGAGAGAATGGTTTGCCTACAGCTTAGAATTGCTGCAGTTTGGTCATGGGAACCCTGCTTCACTGTTTAGTCTCTTGAATCTCAAGTAGAGATTAATATCATGATGACAAAAGTATGAAAATATCAGAAATACTGGCTAATAAAAATGTACATATTTCATTGTAACTATATGATACTGTTGTGTGTGGATAGCCCCAGTCAGAAGCAAATTAGTGACATGTAGCAGAAGTGAACCACAATTGTTATAAGGCCTTAAACTATAGCAAAAAGGCCTATTTTGCCACTTCCATTGCATCCTCAAGTACCCATCCGACAGAACTTTTCCAAGTAATACAAGGTTACTTTCATCTGCCATGGTTAACCCAGTATTTGAGCCTTCAGAGACCTACTGTGTGAAATTTGCAGGGATTTTTGAAGGGAAGAAATCACCTGTCTTCATGTGGACTTGAATGACACACGTCTGTTGAGGTGTCTGATATACCATCATATACAATTTTCTTCTGTTAGTTTCAGTTATTGATGCTGAAGATGTAGACAAGACACTTGTAGCTCTGCGGCCTACTACATGCTGTGTTGACCCACATCAATCCTGGCTGGTTTGTGTCAGCTGTGGAGGGTTGACTGGGTGAATCGAGGGGTTGGTGACAACTTTATTACATGATGATGTGTACACCACTGCCTTGAAGGACATAGTGGTGCAGCCCGTCACAAAAAAAGTCTGTGCTAACTACCTCCCAGGCACCAGTAAACCATTTTTGGGCAAGGTGTTTGAGAAGGTGGCAGCAGTTAGGATATAAACTAGGGGGGAAATGCTCATCATGAATGCTGCTGTTCTGCTCACAGCTAAGAATAGCATGTGGTATACAGTATTCTCTTTTCTGAATAAGGCCCCCCCCCCCGGCAATTCATAGCTTTCTGAGGATAGAATACAGTTGGGGAGGTTTGTTCACCCTCTTGCACTCCTTGAACAAAGGATGGATAAGTAAATAAGAGGTTGACGTATTTACTCTTCTGTTATCTGTCCTTGCTCTCACTATCTCCATATTAATTGTAATGTAAATTGATGGCTGGCTGAATCTAATCTTTTACCTCTGTTCCAGACTGAATTTCTCTAGTCACTAATTATCATTGACATAAATTGAAAGCTGCTTTTATGCCAGGAAACTGTGGCCCTCCAGATGTTACTGGACCACAACTCCAATCATCCCTAATCATCGGCCATGCTGGCTGGGGCTGAGGACACTTGGAGTCCAACAATATCTGGAGGACCACGCAGTAGCAGTATTAGCAATATTGTGCTCATATGAACTTAGTTTGTCATTGGAACTGTTTTGCAGTCAATGTTTGCTAACAAAGATTTTGCCTCTCTCATATTAGATGGAATGGGCAGAGTCCTTGCCCAAGATGTTTATGCAAAAGACAACCTACCACCCTTCCCAGCTTCAGTAAAAGACGGCTATGCTGTCAGAGGTAAATACTCATGGTTTTGACCCTGAAATAATGTTTTTGAGAGTTCAGCTTTACACTAGATTGCTTTACATGTTCAGTGGTGCCCTTTATGAAATTGATTCAGGTTAGTTACAGAACAAACACAAATAGTCTTTACATGTTTTTCATGCATACCTTTAAAAGTAACTTTATTTGAAACATTGAGCTGTGTTCTACTCAATATTGTTCTTTGGGGGCTTTTTTAATTAGCACCCAGGGTGAAGGAACATGAAGGAGAAGGGAGAGATATCTGAGAGCTGTCCCCTCTTCTGACCTTTTTCCAGCCAACAGAATGTGGGATACACAGTCAGCCCTCTCAACTGCTAGTGCTGTTGTTCAACACCAATAAATCTTGGATAATCCAGAATCTTATAATGGAAAAGGAGTCCTGCTTGGTGTGCATCAGTAATAAAAACAGGGGGAGAGATGTGGAACAACTTGATAAACTCTTCACTTAAAAAAAAATAAAAATCTATAGCAATCATAATTGCCAAGTGGATTTGGAGTTGGAGGAAGAGTTATGAAGTAAAGAACAATAGTAATAATCCTATTAATGTCTGTTTAAGCAACAATTGTAATTATCTTCTTGCTGTATTGTTAACAGCTGCTGATGGACCTGGGGATCGTTTCATCATTGGGGAATCCCAAGCTGGTGAACAAGTGAGTGCACTATATTTTAATTTTCCTTTATTAATAAAGTGTTTTTCCCCTAGTATGATATGATGTACACATTTCACTGCTTTTAAAAAGAAAGTATAATTTGTGATGATTCTATAGACAGCCTAGTTTGTAGAGCATGTCAGCCACTAGCTGCCAATTAGTTACCATGCTAGGCTGAAGGGGCTAATACTGGTATACACAGCTCTATAAAGCTTGGGTCCAGGATACCTAAAAGAGTGCCATACACCCTACAAGCTCACTGTGTTATAGAGAAGGTATCCCACAGATACCATCCGATCAGCAGGTCCATTCCATACCATGTCAAAAGCAGGTCTCTATTGATTTTATGTATGTGCTGCTGTTGCTTTAAACTGTTTTATATAAATATGATTTTTAAATTGTTTTTATATATGCAGTTTGCTTTAATGGTCTTTATGTGAATAGAGCTAATCAAAATTTGATAAGAAAATATGTCACTAATAGACTTTTTTTCATTCCAAGTTATTTCTGCATAATTTAGTTCCTCTTGGGACCTCTTGTTCCTTTAAAAAATTAAAATTACATTCCCTGTTATTTTTCAGCCAACTCAAACTGTAATGCCTGGTCAGGTAATGAGAGTTACAACTGGTGCTCCAATACCCTGTGGTGCTGACGCTGTGGTGCAGGTGGAAGACACAGAACTCATCAGGGAATCAGATGATGTGAGTGAGAACGTTAAAAATCCTTGTTCCTGCTGCATACAGCAGCATGACTCCAGAGAATCACTCAGCAGTCCGTAATCAAATAAGTGTGGCTATACATAGAAATACACATTTGAAACAAATAATAGTTTGTGCAATTTTGCAATCTCTGTTCTTGCTTTTGTTTGCATTGAATTTTTATCATTAATTTTGCCTTGATTGGATTGAGGCAGGTAATGACTAGGACTCATGAGAGCAGGATGAGGGACTACTGGAAGACAGGGGACTGAGGCATTTCATTTATCCTATATTACATAGGTCTCAAAAGTGCTATTTAAAGCTTTAGCGATTGCATGCTTAAGAGATCCCTCCAGAATCCTTAAAAATCTACCCATTGTTGTTGTTGTTGTTGTTTGAATTTATATACCACCCTATACCTGGGGGTCTCAGGGCAGTTCACAGATTTTACCACATGTAGATGTGTTTTAAATGATTTATTAATCAATTACAGTGGTACCTTGGGTTACAGACACTTCAGGTTACAGACGTTTCAGCTTACAGACTCCGCTAACCCAGAAATAGCACCTTGGGTTAAGAACTTTGCTTCAGGATGAGAACAGAAATTGCACGGCGGCGGGAGTGGGAGGCCCCATTAGCTAAAGTGGTGCCTCAGGTTAAGAACAGTTTCAGGTTAAGAACGGAAATCCAGAACGAATTAAGTTCTTAACCCGAGGTACCATTGTAGTAAGAGTATTTTTATTATTATTATTTTTTAAAGCTAATTGGTTCTCAACCCGTCTGTCAGTTTATCACTAGGCGAAGGAAAGGTATATCCTTCCCCACACATCCATTTTCCCACTAACATCATAGGGTCATCAGGCTGGGCTCTAGTTCCATCTGGCAGATGAAGACAGAAGAAAAACTAGGCAGCTCCCATTTCAGTTTCAGAACTAAGGACTTCAGATAAATGGAGACACATTTTGCTCCTTTAATCCCACCCCTATACTGGGCAAGAAAACAATGCCATCTGCATTGTCCAGATGGATACGTGCCTGCATAGCAATGGCAGTTCACTCTGCTGGGGAAGGAGCTGCCTCAGTGGCCTTCTTTACCCTTGCAGGGGTATGCAGGATGGATACCTGAGCTTCCAGCACATTTATAAGGCACTATAAAATTGATGTTTTCACCTAATCAGAAGCAGCAGGCCCTCCCACAGTATTGGCGCATATTGTTGCAGTTAGGACCTACCATAATTGGGAAAGCTTTTGTATATCCCACACAATGAAACTATGATGTCAGTGGGGAAATGTACAATGGGTACCTGAAGGATATTTTTACATTGACTGCATAGGGTCCACACCTTAGTATGGACTGCAACATGATGTTTTGATGTTTTTACAGCCCAGTTGGCAGCAGCTCTTCTTAAATTCTAGTAAATTAGAGTTAGGGAAATAGGCAGCTAGGTTGTTTCCTTTAATGTATGTGCGTGACCTCGATGGCTGTTCAGGCTTGGATAATCCACAAAACTGAAATGGGAGCTGCCGACTTCCCAAGAGTTTTATCCTACCGTTGTCCAACAGGTGGAGCAAGAGCTCCACCTGATGACCCTGTGATGTCAATGCAAAACTACCCTTTGGTGTGTACCAATTAAGCTTTTTCCTTTATGTTTCATGATTACTGAGCTGGCATGTAAACTGTTATTAGTTTCAATATTAGTTTCAATAAGTAAAGGTAAAGGACCCCTGGACAGTTAAATCCAGTCAAAGGCAACTATGGGGTTGTGGCACTCATCTCGCTTCAGGCCGAGTGAGCCGGCATTTGTCCACAGACAGCTTTCTGGGTCATGTGGCCAGCATGACGAAACTGATTCTGGTGCAATGGGACACTGTGACAGAAGCCAGAGGCACAGAAATGCCGTTTCAATACACCCCAGCTCTTCTTAATATTCTGAATCAAATGAAGAAGGCACAATGGGAAATTAATCACTTTTTCCAGCACAATAGACTCCAAACTACAGTAGGATTTTAACATTCTCTAGAACACGTTTTTAAAACAATACAGGCAACCCCCCAGTTTACATGCGAGTCGCATTCTGGGTCACTGGGTGTGACGGTGCATAAGCCTGTTACACCCCTGCCCCACTCCTGTTCCACACCCTTTTCTGGCCACTTACGGGTTGCTGTGATGCGTGCAGTCGCAGTCGTGCATAAGTTGGACACACGTAACTCTGACATTGCCTGTATGTTTGAATTATATGAGCTTAAATGTGATATGTTGAGTTTCATTCATACCCAATGAAGGCTGATAAGAGACAGTACCTTATTTAACTTTAACACATATGAAGAAAGCTTGTTTTTTTTTTATTGCAGGGCACTGAAGAACTTGAGGTGCGCATTCTGGTGCAGGCTCGACCAGGCCAAGATATCAGGTCAGCGAATTACATGTTTTCACAACTGCATACTGCTTTTGAAAACTAAAATAGCAGTTTAATATGTTTCTAGCATAAATAGCTTTTGAAATTTTATAAGTTTTATCAGCCCTACTTGGTGTTTGGTCAGATAACTTGAATCCATTTTTTTTCCTTTTCTGATGCATTTCTAGACCTATAGGACATGACATTAAAAGAGGTGAATGTGTGCTGGCCAAGGGAACCCATATGGGTCCATCAGAGATAGGTCTCCTAGCAACTGTTGGAGTAACAGAAGTTGAAGTTAACAAGTTTCCAGTGGTTGCAGTAATGTCCACAGGGAATGAAGTAAGGAAAAATCTGCTAACCAAACTTCTACAAGCGTGGCAGTTGTATTTTGACTAAAGCTGCCAGCACCTTTTTATGGACTGTTTCCAATGTTAATGATGATTTTCTGCCAAAAACTATTATTTTTATGCCTGATTTCACAGGAAGATTCTGTAAATGTGCTATATTTACTTTATATGTATGCACTTAATGCAAAAGTAAAAAATTAACCACTATTACCCAAATGTTTAAAACCAAACATAAACTTACATGGATTGCAAAATAAAGAGGTGGGACATTGGTTGAGAAAGCGACGCTGACCAGGAAGAGATGTAATTCAGTGTTCAATAGAAGAAATGCTACAGCTATACACCTATGGTCAAAGGTGGAAATTCCCAACAAAAAGCAGAGGTTGGGTGCTAGAGATTTGAAGTAGAAGGAGACAAAGGGGATGGGGAAAGGGTGATACAGTTCATGGTTTGGAGAAGGCCTGATACAAAGCAGTGTTTATACCAAACATACAGAATACTTGTGATTAAAAGATTCAGACTTCCCCCTTCTTCCCACATCCCCACTACCAAGATTTCTCTTCCCTCTCCTTGGTTTCACTACCAGCAACATCTTGGTCTTAACAAGGTAGCAACTCAATGAATAGTTCAGAGCAGAGAGAAACAAAGTTTGTTATTAGCTTGCCATGGGTTGTTTGGAAGAAATAAACCACAAATGCTGATTCATACACAGTGTTCAATAAGTCCAATAGTAATGGGCACATTCTGCGATAGAGAATTTTATTGTTGCGAGCAAAGTACCGTAATTTAATTATATTTCTAAATAGTTACTTGGTTTCAAACAGCTCCATTTGAGATACTGGCAACATAATCCTTATCCTGAATACATAAAGCATACTTCCCAACAAAATGAATATTACAGACTAAATTTACTATCATTTTATGATCTGAATAGAAAGTCAAATATAATTATTATTATTATTATTATTATTATTATTATTATTATTATTATTATTTATTTATATCACACCCATCTGGCTGGGTTTCCCCAGCCACTCTAGGTGGCTTCCAGAAGAATATTAAAATACAATGATTCATCCAGTATTAAAAGCTTCCCTAAACAGGGCTGTCTTCAGATGTCTTCTAAAAGTCTGATAGTTATTTATTTATTTGACATCTGATGGGAGGACGTTCCACGGGGGGGGGGGGGCGCCACTACGAAGAAGGCCCTCTGCCTGGTTCCCTGTAACTTCACTTCTCGCAGTGAGGGAACCACCAGAAGGCCCTTGGCGCTGGACCTCAGGCTGAACAATGGGGGTGGAGACGCTCCTTCAGGTATACTGGGACAAGGCCATTTAGGGCTTTAAAGGTCAGCACCAACACTTTGAATTGTGCTCGGAAACATACTGGGAGCCAATGTAGGTCTTTTAGTGTTACATGGTCTCAGTGGCCACTCCCAGTCACCAGTCTACCTGCCATGTTCTGGATTAGTTGTAGTTTCCGGTCACCTTCAAAGGTAGCCCCATGTAGAGCGTGTTGCAGTAGTCCAATATCAAAACATCTACATCTGTTTTATGTTTTATTCGCTGTGAAGGTGAATATTCAGGTATTTTGATTCTGGTTTTATAGCTATTGAATCCTGAAGATGACCTACTACCAGGAAAGATTAGAGACAGTAATCGTTCAACTCTTCTAGCAACAATTCAAGAACATGGGTACCCAACAATCAACTTGGGGATTGTGGGAGATAAGTATGTACTACATGTTTATTACTCTTTGACTTATTTTCCATACAGTGGTTATTTTAAAATATCTGACAATGTCGTATTTTGTCCTTGGAAGCAATATTGATTTCCTGTAGAGAAAAATACATTCCTCTCTGACTAGGGAGTTCAACAACTTGGAGCTTTAGCTTTTTGTGGGTTCAGACTTTTTTTCTTACCACTCTGGGTTTTCCAAACTTATTTCTTTTTAAGCAAGAGCAGAAAGTTCTTTCCATTGATTAAAAAAACACTATTTTTCACCAACAATCCCACACTGTGTGTGATTGGTCCAGTGCTGGACTTACATATTTTGCCATAGGGGACAAAGGTCTACATTGCCACCCACCTCTCCCACATGGTGAACGGGAATGTGGTTGACTTCAATGAACTGGGATGCTAAGTTAGGTTCAAGCCTGTAAGGGATGGAAGGTTCAGGAGATGGGGGGGGGGTACCGGTAAGGTGGGTGGGGGCATGCATGCACAGGCACATCTAAGAGCCAAGGATGGGGTGGATTGGGACGACATAGATTCACTGGCACATTTGAGAGAGATGCAAAAATTTGTGGAGGGATATGCAGATGATCATCAGTAAAGTAGAGAGAATGTCATTGTGTGATAGATTCACATAGAAATGTACTGAGGGATGGGGAAAGAGAAGCAGATTCATAGATATACCAGCTAGGACATGGGGAGACCAGCAGGGTTCAAATCTTCAATGAAGTCAGATGGGTGACCTGACCGATCCCACAGGGTTGTTGTGAGGATAAAATGAGAAGGGGGAGAACCATGAATGCCACCTTGAGCTCCTTGGATGAAAGGTGAGATATATGTGTGGTGAATAAATAAATACAATTCATGAGACAGGGAGAAAGAAAAGATGAAGGAAAGAAAGAAAGAGTAAGAAAAGGCCAAAAAGTTGAAGTCCTAAGGATGTTAGAGAATGGCCATAGCCAGAAGCATACCTAGGGATTGGCAAAACTGTCCCCCACCAGATGCATAGGCTGGGGGGCGGAAAACACCCCATAAATCTGTGTCAAGTTTTCTGTGTAAGGTGATGAGTTTAGACAAGAGCTGGGAGCTGAGTGGCAAGAGAAATGGCAAGGCGATATGATGGTAGACCAATGAAGAATATGGTGCTTGTGTGTGTGATGATGCAGTGCTGCTGTCACGGCAAGATCAAACGCGAAATGTTTTAAAAATGTATTTGTTTGTTCTTCCATTTATATCCCACCTTCTCCTAGGATCTCAAGGTGGGGTATGTAGTTCTCCTCCTCCCCATTTATGCTCAAATTCTGTGAAATAGGTTAGTCCAAGAACAGTGACTAGCCCAAGGTCAGTCAGCTTCATGGCTGAGAGAGAGTTTGAGCCTTGGTCTCCCACACTATAACCACTAAGCCTATTCTAGGTAGAAAACAGAAAATGTAAACAGGTGTAAATATTCATCAAGTTATAATCAGACCAATCATTTATATACAGTCATGGGGAAAAGAAAGTGCACCCTCTTTGAATTCTGTGGTTTTACATATCAGGACATAATAGCAATCATAATAGCAAATGCAACCTCAGCTGAACAACAACACATGACATACTACACCGTGCCATGCTTTGTTGTTGTTGTTGTTGTTTAGTCATGTCTGACTCTTCGTGACCCCATGGACCAGAGCACGCCAGGCACTGTCTCCTGCAGTTTGGTCAGACTCATGTTTGTAGCTTCGAGAACACTGTCCAACCATCTCGTCCTCTGTCGTCACCTTCTCCTTCTGCCCCTCCATCTTTCCCAACATCCGGGTCTTTCCCAGGGAGTCTTCTCTTCTCATGAGGTGGCCAAAGTATTGGAGCCTCAGCTTCATGATCTGTCCTTCCAGTGAGCACTCAGGGCTGATTTCCTTAAGAATGGATGCGTTTGATCTTCTTGCAGTCCATGGGACTCTCAAGAGTCTCCTCCAGCACCATAATTCAAAAGCATCAATTCTTCGGCGATCAGCCTTCTTTATGGTCCAGCTCTCACTTCCATACATCACTACTGGGAAAACCATAGCTTTAATTATACAGACCTTTGTTGGCAAGGTGATGTCTCTGCTTTTTAAGATGCTGTCTGGGGTGTCATGCTTTATATAACAAAAATAAAACCAAGATAAATCATGTGTGAAAAACTAAGTATAGTCGTACCTTTGTTGACAAACACCTTGCGACTCGAACATTTTGGCTCCCGAACGCTGGAAACCCAGAAGTGAGTGTTCCAGTTTGTGAACGTTCTTTTGAACCCGAACGTCCGTTTCAGCTGTCCGCATTGTATCTGGGGCCAATCAGAAGCCACGCCTTGATTTGCGAATGTTTTGGAAGTTGAATGGACTTCTGGAACAGATTCTGTTCATCAACCAAGGTACGGCTGTACACCCTTACTGTTTCCATGGGAATTAAGAGGCCAAGTAGCAGGCAGGGGTTGCTAATAAAATGTCCTTGCTTAATTGATCACCAGCAAGTGTGGCCATCTCTATAAAAGCTGACATTTTAGCAGTTTGCTGGTCTGGCGCATTCAGATGTGTTTTAACACAATGCCAAGGAAATGACAACACAATGCTCTTAGAGAAGCAAGTGCTGCTGTCCATGAAATTGGGAAGGGTTCTAAGGTCATCTCCAACCAATTTTAAGTCCATCATTCTACAGTGATAAAGATTATTCAAAAGTGGAAAACATTCAAGACAGTTGCCAATTTTCTCAGGAGTTCAATGTTCATAGAAATTGGAAAGGAAAAAAAACATCTCAGGGTGAGTGGGCCAAAATTCCTCCACAACGATGTGGGAGACGGATAAAGTCCTACATAAAACAATTACTTCAAGTTATTGCTGCTAAAGGTAGTTCAACAAGCTATTGAATCATAAGGTGTACTTAGTTTTTCACATATGGCATTTCCAATTTGGCTTTATTTCTGTTAAATAAATCATGACACGGTGTAGTATGTCATGTGTTGTTGTTCATCTGAGGTTGCATTTACCTAATTTTAAGACCTGCTAAGGAACAAATGATTGTTATTATATCTTCATATGTAAAACCACAGAATTCAAAGAGGGTGTACTTTCTTTTTCCCATGATTGTATTTACTTCATTAATTTTTGTTGTTGCATTTTTTAAAATTACTTGTATTTCATTTGTTTTGAAGTAAGCTTTCATTACAGAAAAGTCAGACCTGCATTGCAGCATGTTTAGTTGAAAAAGTACATGCCATTTTCAACGTTACTTCTCAGGGAGCATCTGAAAATCTAGAAGGATTTCTGAATACTTATTATAGATTTGTGTCTCCTGAACATAATCTGTCATTATTGTATACCTTTGTTTATTGATTGTTTACATTTGAAAGTGTGTTCTCATCTGAGCTCTTAAATGCAATAGTTTCCACAGCTTGAGTTTTTCCTGATTATTTGGTCTGCTTTCAGTCAATAATGACTAATGTAAGAACAATCTGTCTAGACATGTCACTGAATATAAAATATGGCATTCCAACGTATTCCTTAATACTGAAATTCAAAGAAACCCTGTTTATTAGTTATGGCAGGTGATGACTCATCAGATATTTTTTCACATGATAGTTAACTATATTTATACTAATTATTCAGTCTCCATAATGACCCACTTACACATTAAGCTTTCAACTGTGGAAATATTTGGGCGGGGGGGGGACTATTGTTATTTGTTTGTTTGTTTGTTTGTTTGTTATATTCCAAGTGTTTCAAGAAAACTTCTGGTTTGGGGAATGACATCCAGGGACTATTCATAATATGGTTTTAAATCACTTTATTGGCTGACTTTCAGAAAGGTAGATAGGAATTAAACATGTGTCTCTCTTGGATACATGATGACAGTTGTCATCAGTGAGATAAACAGAATGTTCTGACAAATCTATATTTGTATTTGTAATAGGATTATCATTGCCTAAGATTAAACAGTTTAAACAATTAGTATCAAACTAAAGGTCTCACCAATACAAGCACTACAAAATTATCTCTTATTTTTAGATATGCTGAATGAGTGCTAAGTATTATACCCATAAGCCTTAAGTCTATAAGGCTTGGGAGTAAATAGCATTGAACATGGTGACATCTTTTGAAACTTCCTTAGGGGGGCAGGCCTTAAGCAGCTCTTGGAATGTTAAGAGTTTATAACCAATAAAACTTTATTATTATTATTATCATCATCATCATCATCATCATCATCATCATCCCAGCCTATCACTATAAATCTCTCTTATATGTTTGGTGAATAAGTTGGCACACATAAAGTTGAATACATTTATCATAGACAAGATTCTTTATAAATCACCCTTATTTTTTTAAAGAAGATCAGCAATTGTTTCTAAGGCTGTGATCTTAAGCACACTTCTTGAGTAAGCATCTTTTGGGTTGGGCCACGAGTCCACAATTGTAGAATCCCTTATCTTCAAAATCAGATTATCCCATATCAACCACATCTTGGTATATTTATGCCATTAAAATCATTAACTCCATTTTGAATGTTTTGTTATTGAAAATAAAATCTATTAAAAATAAATCTCTGTATTAAGACAGTGGCCCAGTTTCCATGTCGATCATGCTTAATAGTTGTTATGAAATGTACAGTTTCCACACTAGCCTGAAATTCTCACATGCAAGGAATCTTTTGACATTGAGACAAGCAGCTATTGCATTAAGCTAATCTGTTAGGTGCTGGTTATAAATAAAAAAAGGATAAGTTTTAGCAGTAAAATACGTAAAAGTCTTGTATTCTCCTTTAGTTTATTCTTTTTTATCATGAATATATCAGTCTCTAGACATTTGGAAATTCAAAATACAATATTGAATAAGTTATCTGCATGAAATACAAGTCGCCACTGTTTCCAGCTGTTTAGTGACTTCTGAGAGCATGACACAGGACACTAATTTTGTCTTTTTGCTAAACTTGACCTCTTTATATGGTGTAGTGTAATTACATCCAAAGCATTAAATTATTTTGGAGGATGGTTAACATGAAGCACTTCATTTGTATCTGAAACAAGTGCTTGAAGCAAACAGTTGAAAGTGCTTATTTCAGAATGTGAAAACAGAAAATAATTTCAACTTTTATTATTTATTTTGATTTTATCAATAAGAGTACTTCTGTATTGTTAATTGTCCGTGCCACTGAAAGTAAACAGTTCCGTCAAGAGCCACAAGCTAGAGATTCAACTAGCAGGCAGTCAACTGCCTCCCTAGCTTTCTCCATTAGTATATGCCTTTCTCAAGCTCACTGAGCCTGTATATCTGAATCACTTAAAATATGATTGAGAGTTGTTCCCAACAAACACATCTCTTTCCTTATTAATCACAAACACCATATGCAGGCAACCACAGGACCCTTGGCTGCAAATGCTTCTTTCCCCTCATCTCTTGCTGCAAAATATCACGGCCCGATATCAGTATAAGGGCAATCTTGGCTGCATCGGGATCGCTAGGAAGTAGAGGCTTTAATGTCCTCACTGCCACAAGGAATCCCAGTGCAGTTTTGCATCTCCCAGACCTCTGTGTACCCCATGGCTCCTCTGATAGGTTTTCTCACTCTCCTACATTACCTCCTCTCCTGAACCATAATCTCACCAGTTGCTTTCTGTTCCACGAACACTGGCTGGAGAGAGTGGAGGAATGACTTGTAGGGATCAAGAAGGGCCATCTTGAAGCTTGAGAGGGGAAAGGAGTAAGGAAGTTGGTAAAAAGCTTTGGGCTTGCACAGTATTTCCTCCCCACAAGCTCTCGGGTTTCCTCACATGGACTCTGGTTTGCAGTTGTCTGCTATGCCTCCCCTCCCCTTCCCTAGATAAAGCAATGAAGGCAAAGAGGTCGTATTCAGAATTTTCTTTTTATTGAAACTCTGAGAAAATGTAGTATTAAACTGTTATTATTAATTCCAATAGCTGGAGCAGCCCTGAAAGCTTCTCTATCTATTTTAAGGGGAAGAGCCATGACTCAAAGCAGTGCTGTGGCTCAATGATAGAGTGTTGGCTTTACACGTGGAAGATCTCAGGTTTAATCTGCAGAAGCTCCAAGTAGGCCTGGGAGAGACCCCCCAGTCTGAAACACTGGAGAGCTGCTGTCATTCAGTGTAGACAAAGTTAAGCTTTTGCAAGCTGTGAAATTGCTGAAGTGGCAGAAGCTGTTTAGAGACAGAACTCCTAATAATTTTAAAAAGTGAAGCAGGAAAAGCTTCAACATTCAGAATGCCACTTACAAGAAGAGAGAGAGGCAGAAGGAGGGGAAGAGGTGGGATAAAGAAGGAGAACTTCAGGGTCCTTGCTTACTGTGGATATTCTTAAGAAGATGATGACAGAACTAACAAAGTTTATTAACAGAAAAATAGAGGCTTTAGAGGAAAAAATAGATTAAAAATTGACAAGATTAAAAGGAGTAAATGAAATGATGAATGAAACTAAACAAGCAATGGTTGAAATGGGAAATGGGATCAAAAATGACATAGTGGATCTAAATGACAAAGGACTGAGAAATGAAACTATGGCAGGGCTGAGAGATGAAACTATGGCAAAGGTAGAAGGAACATCTGATGAAATGGAAGAACCTACTATACAAGTGTATGGAGAAATGAAGCAACTAAATGATAAAGATGAAATTCTGAAAAACAAAAATGAAGTTATATGGATAAGATAAGGTTGGAAAAAAAGTAAATACGACAGGAAGTAGAAATTGGATACAGAACATAGTCCAGACCAATGGATATGGAATACTGTATCAATGTATGTTCACAGTGGAGAGACTCCTATGGCCTCAGAATGGGAAAGAGTTACCATTATTTAATATGGAGGCATGGTTGCTGCAATTGTTGGAGGCCAAGGTGATACTGTTAATTAGAGAAAAACTATTGCTGACATTTATCAATATTAATTGGGAACCTGTTTTGGACATTTTGCATGAAAAGGAGGATAAACACGTGACATTTGGGTTTGAAGATTGGAAAAATACTAGATCATGGAAAATGGAATAGTTAGATGTTGTTGTGGAGTGAAAGTTTTGAATAATTCTTTTTATGTAACTGACAGAAGGAAAATCAGAAGCCCTTTTCTTTTCTCTTTCTTTCTTTTCTATTTTCTCTATTCTTCTTTCATTCTTTCTTCCCCCCATTTAATTTGTTGTATCAAAAAAGTCTGCCAACCTAGCAGTTCGAAAGCACCTCCAGGTGCAAGTAGATAAATAGGGACCGCTTACCAGCGGGAAGGTAAACGGCGTTTCCGTGTGCGGCTCTGGCTCGCCAGAGCAGCGATGTCACGCTGGCCACGTGACCCGGAAGTGTCTCCGGACAGCGCTGGCCCCTGGCCTCTTAAGTGAGATGGGCGCACAACCCCAGAGTCTGTCAAGACTGGCCCGTATGGGCAGGGGTACCTTTACCTTTACCTTATCAAAAAAGTTAATTTAAAAAAAAAATATGCATAAAAAATAACTCAGTATAAGGCAGCTTCCTATGTTTCTGTGATAAGAGCATCGCTTCCCATTCCTTGTAAGAGGGTGGGGATGTTTTAGCACACAGCCCAAACAGATTACCCCTAAGGCAATAGAGCCCTCTAAGGAAAATGGTTGCCCACCATACTGAGTGTAGAATTCTAACTTTCACCTCCCATAATACTCATTAAATCATTTTCTTTAATATTCCACTGCTACATAGCCTATAGATATAGATATATAGAGTCTGTTTATTTAATACCTTTATATATTGGCTTTATTCTAAAACACTCAAAGTAGTATGCCATTAAAAATAATAGCTTACACTGTAAGACACATAAAAGAAAAAGGAAAGGAATAGGCAAATACACAAATGCAGGCACCAGTTCTTAATTATTAAGTCCCCTTCCCATTTTTAGATGATGATTGTAAGTATTTTCTAAAAGTTATTCCCTGCTAAACTGGGGGCCGGGGGGCAGGGAATGACCTCTTCTGATGCAGCCTGGTAGATTGGCTGTGGATGGAGACAATGTTGGGAGCTGAGGAGTCAAATGTTGCCAATGGATGGGACTTCAGTTACCTTTTTCCTCTGATTAAGCCATTTGATGATACAGTTATATAAATGATCACACAAATGAAATGTTAGTTGTTTTAGCCCTTTGGTGAGTTTGAAACGATGGTGGGCATGGGCAACCCATCCCATTTTGCCACCTGAAGAAAACAGGATGTTGCTGCCTCCAGCTCCCCTCATGTGCCGAAGCTGGAGTTCTGCTGCTACCACCACTTCTCCTCATTTTTCTGGTGCTGGGGGTGAGGGAGTAGGCTCCAGCACTACCTATGATGCCTCCCCACCCCCACCCCATTGCCAGAGAGGTGAAGAAAGGCAGTCGCAGCAGCGAGAGCTCACTGCTTCTCACTGCTTTTAGTGGCAGTGGCAGCCAGCAGGCACAGCAGTGGGGTATGCCATCTCAGGATCATGACACCTGATGCAATCGCCTTGGTGTGTCTAACAGTAACTCCAGCTCTGACAGTGAAATGCTTAATATTTATTACGTCTCCAAAAGACTTGTAGAAAAGGGTGAAGATAGAAATGTGGGAGAGGTGATATTTGAACATCTGCCCTATTTGCTCTGAATTTTTCTCCTTGTGTAGAATTGCTTGGAGTCTTTGTTTCCGTTCCTTCATCTTAGACTAAACTGATAGTAGCAACTGAGTTCTGATAAGCAAGTTAATTTTTCTAGATTTAGACACTGACCTTGGTTTGGTATTATAGACTCCTGCCATGTTCTCTGTAGGCCTCATGTGCACTATTACCATAGTGTAAAATGGCTAATTAAGGGGATCTCTTGCTCCAGGTTTGAGGCAAAATCTTCAAAGTGAAATTGATTGATGTATTAAATTGTAAGAATCATTGCATTTTCAAATATTAATATAACAAATATGGGGAAAGTGACTTGCAGTAATTGAGAGATTCAGCTGGGTAAAAAGATTAGTGGAGAAGAGAACACTGTACGAGTGATCCATGGAGTACATTATGATCTATAGAGAATTGAGTTGGAACAAGACTGTGATAATTCAGTCCCCAGTGCTGAATCCTGTCATGCCATATTGCTTAATTTTGACTTCATATTAACTGTATATTTCAGAGTGATGATATAATGAGAAGGCTAACAGAGATGGTTGCCAGTTTTAATGAACAAGTGACAGAAAAAAATTCATAAGGGATCAATAAAGCATAGTCTAGCAAAGAGAGGTATTAAAATGAAGGTCAAGTAAAACTCTACTGGAAATTCAGTTAAAACAGTCTCCTTAAATGCTCATTGGATTATTGGATGAGGACTTTTGAGGTGTTTCATTTTAATTGGTACCATTAAGATTGTAAACTTGTGCCTGGGCTACCTGACTGCTGGTAGAGAGTCAGGATTGAAATGACATCACTATATACGGAGAGAGAGAGAGAGAGAGAGAGAGAGAGAGAGAGAGAGAGAGAGATTTCTATATCAGCCTTCACCAAAATGATCACAGGACAGTTTGAAAAAAAAAAAAGCAAAATACATAATGAACAAAAACATTAAAATCATTATCTTAAATTATATAAATAACATAGTTAGCAACAGCATAAAAATGACTTAGCCCATGTCTCTAAAAGTTTGACAAAAAAATGTTGACTATCTCCCATGCTGGCATACTGGACTCAGGTGGGATTAGCTCAAGGCAGCTGCCTCACCAGAACTTTCATAGGTGGTATTCCCAGAAGCAGCTTCAGTTTTAAGTTCCTGGCCAGGGCAAGACTCACTTCCATAGAGAGATTGTTTCAGAGACATGGAGCCACCCCTAAGAAGGTATTTCCATGCCCCCTGCACTATATGTCTCATTTAATGAAGGGATCACCAGGAGACCCCCTCCTGCTGATCTTAACGTGCAGGCAGATTGCTATGGGAGAAGGCATTCACTCAGATATTTGGGTCACAGGCCATTCACAGCTTTAAATGTCAACATAAACAGCTTGTATTGGATACAGACACTGGATATTGGCTATTGACAACCAATGTACTGTAGATGTTTGAGGATAGAAGCTATATGCTAATGGTTCACTGCTTCAACCAACACCCTAGCTACTGTATTCTACTGTAGTTGCAACTTCCAGATTGTCTTCAAGGGCAATCCTACATAAAGTGCACTGCAGTAATCCATCCTAGAGGTTACTAGAGTATGGATAACTATAGCCACACTATACCTTTCCAGAGAAAGCCGTACTAGATTCTTTCAGACTGAAAGAACCTTGTGAACCTTTCTGAAAGTAGCACTCCTTTCCTACCTATGGATTTGCTCCACACAGAAAAACAGCATGTCATGGAGAAAGCTAGGTGAAAACCTTTTTTCCTCATATTTAATTTTCTACAGAAAGGAAGTAATTTGTTACAGAGGAGCATGCAATCATGTGAGCCCCCACCTATAGTCAAAAGTTATCCAGTCCAGAAACAGATTTTACCATTTTTATGCAATTGGCCCTAATAAAAGAAAGTATGCAATCAAGATGTTCTGTACTGCTGATGAAGTTTTCCAAGCAGATTCTACCAAGTATTGAGCATTAATTTTTGGATTTTTTTTAATATCACTTATATAATCAGTTAGTAATCAATCTCTTCATTAAGTGATTGGCATCCCGTTAGTTTTAAAGTGGTGAAAAACAAAGTGTTACTTCCAGAAGGACTCGTAAGACTTTTCCAGTTTAAAATAATCTAATATTTCTGTGATGATGTCATTGTATCAGTTTGTTTTAAATATATTTATACTGCTGGCTTTGTTATGCTGCAAATTAGTTACAAAATTGATCTGCCATCTGCTGCATAGTAATTTTGTCTACAGATTAAGGGTAGAACAGTGGAGCAATTAGATGTTTGCGATGCTTCTTGGATTGGCAAAGGTAACAGAGTTCATAACAGATTCAGAAGCATTTTAGGCACAGGCATAGCACAGTGAGCTCAGTACAGTCATGCCTCGGGTTACTGACACTTCAGGCTGTGCGTTTTCGGGTTGCGCACCGCGCTGAACCCGAAAATACCGGAACAGGTTACTTCTGGGTTTCAGCGCTCACACATGTTCAGAAGCACTAAATTGCACTTTGCGCATGCACAAAAGCGCCAAATCGCAACCCGCACGTGCACAGACGCAGCGCTGCGGGTTGTGAATGATGGAGGAGGAGGAGGGAGGAGGAGGAGGAGTTTGGATTTGATATCCCGCCTTTCACTCCCTTTAAGGAGTCTCAAAGCGGCTCACATTCTCCTTTCCCTTCCTCCCCCACAACAAACACTCTGTGAGGTGAGTGAGGCTGAGAGACTTCAGAGAAGTGTGACTGGCCCAAGGTCACCCAGCAGTTGCATGCGGAGTAGCGGAGACTCGAACCCAGTTCCCCAGATTACGAGACTACCGCTCTTAACCACTACACCACACTTGCTCTCACACTTGATGCAGGTTGCGAACGTGCCTCCCGCACAGATCACGTTCGCAACCCGAGCGTCCACTGTACTTTGCTTCCTTATATCGGTATGATGAAAGCAATGATTTCTAATTATCCAGAGAAAGCTTTGTTCTGTGCATAGTTCCATAAAACACACATATTCCTTATAGAGCATATGTTATTGTCAACAGTATCTTAAATAAAAAGATAGAGAGCCTGATATGTAAATCATTATCATTCTCCTCTTATTATCTGTCACAAGAATTGTATTCTGTTGAATAATCACTGATGTTTCTGTGGAAACTGACAGTTTAAGGCAGCGTAGGGGAGAGTTAACACTCTGTAGAATGACAACAAACGTGTAGTAGGCTTATCTGCACCAAATTATTTTATTCCAGGATAGTCATCATAGCACTTTCTCCTCAAGATAGCTGCATGTGGATAATACTAAATGATCCTAGACATAGGGTTGAGTCAGAGAGGAACCTGTTTTTGCCTTCCCTTCCACCTGTTTTGGAATTTGAAGAGAGCCTCTACCCTTCCACTGTTAGCTAACAGAGGAAGACAGAACTAGTTAGAAGGCTTCCACAAGTACTGTAGAAGAAGAAGAAGAGCTTGGATTTGATATCCCGCCTTTCACTCCCCTTAAGGAGTCTCAAAGCAGCTAACATTCTCCTTTCCCTTCCTCCCCCACAACAAACACTCTGTGAGGTGAGTGGGGCTGAGAGACTTCAAAGAAGTGTGACTAGCCCAAGATCACCCAGCAGCTGCATATGGAGGAGCGGAGACGCGAACCCGGTTCACCAGATTACGAGTCCACAGCTCTTAACCACTTCACCACATTGTAGCACACTCCCTTGCTTTTTTCTGTACTCTTAGAAAACAGCTGTGCCTCACCTGGCAGCAACTGCTCTTCAGTCTTTGGCAAATGCTGTTTCCAGAGTGAGGTACTGCTAGTGCCACCAAGGACAACAAAGGGTCAATATGTGGCAGCGCTTCCATTTCTCCAGGAGGTCAGGGAAACACAAAGGTTTCAGTCTAGAAAACTGCTTCAGCCAGCCCTTAGCCTGGCCTGGCCAATTTTCCTTCTGGAGAAGGCAAAGTGGGGTACATGTTTCCTTATAAGGGAAGTGATGTGTGAATATCTCTTAAGTTTTACTGTTCTTCAGATAGGAAACATTTGAGCATAGATATGTTCTTTTATGAACTGCACTGCCAGGAATCATCTGTCAAGTCCTCTATGGGAACTTTTTAAAGACAAATAATCCAAAAAGCATCTTCTTCCTCAAGTTAGCAGGTAATAAAATGTGTGATACTGTACAAGATTTCTTCACATGTTTTATTTTCAAGGGAATTTCTCCAGAGTAACAGTTGTCTTATCTCCCAATGTGGAAGGCATGAGCAACCCTTGCCCATGAGGGAGGGAGATAAAGTTTAAATTGAGGGTTGCAATCTTAAAAGCACCATTAATTGCACTGAGGAAAATTCAGTGATCTGTTTGATTACCCTGGATTTTCCTTGTATATTTGTAGTAGTTTTCACTCTACTGACAGGCAAAAACCTTTTAATTTAAAGAGACTTAGCCTGTTAGGCTTAAGTTGTTGTCTTTTCATTTGTATTTCTAATTTAATTATGGTTGGTATCCAACATTAGTCATACTCTGAGTAAAGTGTTGAAATGAATGGACAGGACTAACTTAGGCCCATTAATTTCATTAAGTTTACTTTGCATAAAACTTAATTGGATGCATCCCTGTTTTTAACTAGTTGCTGTTATCTAACTTCATTGTCATTTTGTTTACTCGTTTGTGGATTAGTGTGGGGGGGGGTTAATTATGTATTTTACAATTAGCTCTCTTTGGCATTTTTAATGGAAAGATTGATTATAAAGATTATGAATAACGATCCACAGGAATATTTTGTTTACCTATTGATACAATACATACACCTATCTCGTTATTTCTCCATGTTCCTGTTGGTGTTCCCAATATAGAGGTGTGGCATATGAGATGACTCGCAATTCTTAGCATTCCATATTGGCAGTGACAGTGCAAAAGGAAAGTTAGTGGGAGCTTTTACTAAGCTGTGTGAAAGAGTGTGTTTTCTAGCAAGAACTTCATGAAGGGCAGAAAATCACTGGATGAGGCACCATAGGCTAAAAACTCATTGGGAAAATACATTACATGGGAGCAAAGTTTCAAACCTTAAATCTGCAGTTGGCTATGCTGTGTTGTGTTCTGGTCTGTAACCATCTTTTTTACAACAAGCCTGATAAGCGCAGTCAGATTAAAATTTATAAAGTACTTTAAAGGTGTGCATTGCATTCCTGTCTTGTTTGTTTTTACAGTCATGTGAGACAGGTATATCCTGATCATAGCATGGCAATTGTAAATGCTATGCTGACTTATCAGATGCTCTTGTCCATTTTCCATCAATCCAAATCCAGCTTTTTGGTTGTGGTATGACAGATGAAGCAAGAGACAAAATTAATACCTGCTGGGTGCATATGAGCTTGCTAATTTGTCCTGTCTGCTAATGTGAGTAAAACATAACTGTTGTTTGCTTTGTATTAGCTGTATTTTAACCAAAGACTACCAAAAGTTGCATTGGCATTTGGTGTAAAATATATTATATAGGCACATGCGGCATATACATTTTAACGTGAAATTGCCAGAATATTTGGGAAAGAGTAGAAAAGTACATATTAGAAATTAACTCTCACAAAGATTATTTGAACCCTATATTAAGTGGGTTATATAATATAAGCATCAAATCCTTTTTTAAAAAATTAACTTTGTTTCTTCACATATGACAGCATATTTTTTATCAGATCATTATTCTTTACAAAAGGTTTTCACCAGTTAGCAACGTGTAGATTTTGAGGTGCTTCCAATTATTTTGACGCTCTATAAAACCAGTTACTAGCAGGTATGTAGTCAGAAACTTTGTGGCGAGGGGAGCTAAGGATACAGCAATTGATGCCGAACAGCCAGAACCTAGGTACACATTGCCATATATGTTTACAAGTATCTAATTGTATTAAATATTTTAAAAAACAGTTTCAAATCTTTCAAAGTTTAAAAATATACCTTGTGCTTTTCAGTACCTTTGAACTCATTGGCCAGAACTCTGGAAGGTAGGAGCAGCTAGAATAGTTCCTGCATGCTTTTCCTTATATCTCTGCAAGTAAAGGGGCTAGACTAAAAACAAAAAACCCACAACCTTGAATATATATGTAAAGGGGTCTGGAATTTCCCTAGTGAGGCCAGCTTCCCACATACTCCCTTACAGCTAGGTGCCTGGTTCCTGGGTTCCAGCACACACCATTATGACCAAGTAAGGAAACCTAGAATTGAGCCTATATAGATAAGGGTGTAGGGTCATGTAATTCATCATGGTTCTCACTGAGTTATTTGGACAAGAAAATGGTCAGTAATTTGGGAGAGAGCTAAAGAGGAAGGAATCTGCCCCTGGGGTTGTGGGTGTCAACATACAGGTTTAGTCCCCAAGTCTCTGATATCCCTGCATATACTGTTTTTCTTTCATCCATGGCTGCCATTCATTCCAGTGGGGAAAACTAAATCACTGCAATTTGTGACAACTTTGCAGTGAGAACACAGCTTGTCCACCATCACTGATACAGGGATGACCCAGCAGGGACGCTTTGGGTGGGAGAAAAATACATCTCTAGGTACAGAACATACAGATTTCTTCCCCATGGTCCTTCTGTGTATTGGCCTTCTCTTAAGACAAATCCTGCCTGTTCCAATGAAGTGTGGCTTGCTACTTTACATATAAACAGGGAGTTCTCATTGAGCTTTCCGTAGTGATATGCATGTTTATTTTTTGTATGATGCAGATTACAAGAATGACGTATTTCATTACATTTTTCTAAACTAAACTCAGTGTACCTGAAGTTACCGATTCAGTCATGCTAGTAGTGGCCAATGGGGCAGCGGAGGCAGAGCACCACTGCTCTCCCAGCTTCCTAGCACAGTGTGTTGCTGGTGCTTACCGGATTGGCAAGGCATGGGGAACTCAGTGCAGCGCAACATGGTGGAGCCAATCTGCTGCTTTTGCCATTATGCACCCAGACTACACAGAGCTTCCTGCACCTTGTACTCCCCTTCTAGTAAGCACCAGTAACATGCTGTGTTTGGAAGCCAGGAGAGCAGCAGCATCCCCCATCCACTGCTGCACACAGGTTTAATTAAAAATTTAAAATCTCTTGCAATTTTCTTTGAACGTGACTTCGCTAAAGACCTTTCTACTTAATATTAGAGCTCCCAATGGACATTATATTCTATCTTTAACTTCCCTCGTGACATTAGTAGATTTTATTCACTTTGATATATCCAACTATATTATTTGCATTGTTGTGAGAAGGGCAATTGCATCTATAGAAGATGCTTAGAAATTCTCATACTGTTATTCCTCAGGACATATTCTCCAAAGAGACGTCTCATTCTGTTGGGTGACCCTTCTTTTCTGGAAGACTTTAGTTATAACTTCAATTTCTTCCTCATTTGTTACCACCACTCCAGATCCCTGTGTCATACTTTGAGCACAAGTAACTTGTATCCAGGTGAGAAGGAGAGATACTGGAGATGCACAAAGACCTCCCTTTCCACATAATGGTCTTGTACATTGCCAAGGAAGAAAACAGGGCTCCTATGTGCATAAGTGTAGCCAGGGGGTGCAGTTGCCCCCCCCCCATCAAGTAAATAAAAATACTTAACTAACTGACCAATTACACTGCATAATGTCTGCCCACCCCCAATAAATCCTGACTTATGCCCATGCCTATGTGGAAGCTGTGCTCACAGTGGGAGTGGATCATTCCCATATTCTTAACATATGCTTATAGGTTTGAACTTTGGAAGTAAATCTTTGCAGGTCTGTTCCTACACAAGAAGGAAACCGTTGTGGGAAAGTGATGGCAGATAATTCTTTCAATGATGAAGTATGAAATGATATGCACTCTAGATCTTATCTAACAGTTGAGATGTTTGGAGAAACTGTTGCAATTGTCACAACAGTGACTATCATTCATGTTTACATATATACATGTTCATGATGTAGTCTTAACTGTTCATTCATAACTTACTCTTTATACATTTTCATTGTTTTTTGGTGTTTCTATGATGGTGTTGGTTAGATAATTCTTTCAAAACATATAACTAACGTTCATAGTTTCCTTTTATCTGGAATATGACATAACAGACGATGATACAAATGTGTTCAAAGTTAATAACGTATAAGTTTACAGAGACCAAGACAGTTTCAAGATACCATTTATCAGTGCTAGCTCTAAGATATGGGGCCATCTTGGCCATATGCCTTCCTAGGGGTGGGGGGGAGCTCCCTGAACAGGGCTGCAGGCACCTCACTACATCAGTTTGCTTGCATTCTGTCCCTGAGCCCAAACCACATTGCCACCCAGAAGCAGAGAGCTAGATGACAGGAGAATGCTGCCCTATCTCCTTTAATTGCCGCACACATGCTAGGAGAACAGATGATCAGGTAGTAACAAGGTTGAAGGAGCCAATTTTCTGCAGTTCAGACACACTCACACACCTCTGGTGTGGTGAACTTCATAGATGCCCAACTATGCTCTAATCATATGTGACAAGGACCTCCTGAACAGCTAACCCTATCCAGCTGCAGCTGGGGGCTGCACTGGAGTAGGAATGAGAGCTCACCATCAGCAGCACAGTTTGAATCTGGGATAGATTTTGTTAATCACTGTTAGTTTCCAACAGCATTAACTGAGCTGAGACCATTTATAGTTTTGCCATTCATCATGAGTGGTAGAGAATAAAATTTTAAAAATTGGAAAATATGGGGTTTTCATTACCTCTCTGAAAGGTATAAAGTAAATTATTATGATTCTTTCCCTCCCTCCTTTTCTGGCTGCTGCTTAATGTTATCCTGTAGTAGCCCATCCATCTGAATTGGTAATGCACTATGTGACTGACTACAATAATATTGCTATATTCAGAATTAGTCTGGACTAGCTTAACTGCATACCAAGATTGCTTGTGCATTCAGTTAACATTTCCGGTACACAAACAAAATACTGTGCCTACTATTACTGTTTCTTGATAGTTTTACTCTTGGAGAATATGTTCTGCCTGCTTAAAAAGATGTATTTACATTTGGTTGCGTTTTTTGGTTGTTGTTTTTGCAGAGATGTATGTATCCCCCTCCCCCCTTTTAAAGTACTTGGAATGTACAAATTAATAGTCATTAACCTGCTTGCTTTTGTTCTCCTTCAGTCCAGATGATTTACTTAATGCCTTGAATGAGGGTATCAGTCGTGCTGATGTAATCATCACATCAGGAGGTGTGTCCATGGGTGAAAAGGTATGTGCAAAAACTATGTTGAGGCCGGGAAGTTAAGCCAGAGATGAAGCAATAGGAAGAAAAATATATTCAGAAATGACAAGTGCTAATGATAACAGAGGAAATCTGAGCATGGTCTTGATCTCCCATTGTTGGGGGGAGGCCACTTGAAAGGTTTCCAAATTAAGAAAGAAAAACCCTTAATTTTTTTCCTGTACTCTACTGTACCGAACAGGGTTTCCAGGGTTAAAGGATTTGTTGTTTCTTTTCTTTTCTTGTGTAAGCCACCCTGGAAATATCAATTGGTCATTGAAGGGCAGGTGTAAAATTCAGAAATAAATGTATAAAAGAAAGGGTAACCATAGTTCACCGCTGCTAGGCTTTTAGTTATTCTGTGTCACTGAGAACCAAAGATATATTGTCTTCTTCTTGTTTAACAGGACAAAGAGCAACAGGGTTGTGACCCATTGCTAAGCTATTATCACTCCATACCCCAAACTATTAGACACTGGTGGAATGTTTTTGTGGTCTAAATAGAATTGAAGAAGTGGTGAGATGAGCTTGTGAAGCTGTGCCACATTTTCAGTAATTGTTTGGAAAAACCTTTAAATATGGGATAACTCTGGAATGCCTCAGTTTTAAGAATGCGGCATAAGTAACCTACGTAATTTGAGGATCCCTTTGCATCTCAGTACACCAGGCAAAGGATCATTCTGGTCAGAACTAGCCCACACATGGAAAGAATTAACATATTAGTTGTTCTACCTCTGTTCTGTGGGTGGCAATTAATGTCCATTCTTAATTGGTCTAGTGATTTATCTAGTTTTTGATAGTAAACTTCACTCTGACATGCTGATTAATTTTGAACCCCCCCCCCAAGTGTCAACATCCAACTTCTTAGAATGACAAGTGGGGTTCAGTAATAAAAGATCTATGATTGCCATTTTCTTATATTTTATGTGTTTTTATGTATTTGTAATTTTTTGTTGGCTACCTTGAGTGCCGTTTGATAGAAAGGCAGGCTTCAAATTTACTTAAGAAATAAAACTTCTAGGACTGGACAAGGTGTCATCCTACATATCTTAATTAATACTTCTGAAAAATTAGGTGTTGTAAATACCTTGAAAACTTTGTTTTTATTTTTAAAACAGGACTATCTTAAACAGGTGCTGGACATTGATCTTCACGCTCAGATTCACTTTGGCAGGGTTTTTATGAAACCAGGGTGAGTAATATTTCCCAGTTAGATATGGACTTGGATATACTACCAAATAGGCAAAATAGTCCGATCTGGTAGAAGTTTCCTATAATGCCAGCAGACACAGGTTTGGGGCTTCAGGAACATTTTACAACTATGTAGTGGCAGAGGAGATATCTAAAAGGGGGGAGAGAAAAGGTCTGTAGGATGAAACCTCCCTCGGCCTGAAAAGTGAGATGAGTGCCGCACCCCATAGTTGCTTTTGACTGGACTTAACCATCCAGGGGTCCTTTCCCTTTATCTACCTTCCTCCTGAAACATTCCTTAAGTCTTTTAACCTCACTGCACAGATACAACTCTAATCCCCTGTCACTTACAGATGTATTGCCAATCAATCACTGTATAAAAGACCAAAGCAGGATTCATCTTCAGTTTCTCCCCATTACACATCATGATCACACTGAGAATTTCTCTGCCCCTGGCTGCTGTTTGAGGGGACAGGGAAAGTCATATCAACTTTACTACACATATTTTGTTTCACTAAACATTACAGGGGAGATAGGTGAAGGAGACACAGGGCTGCTTCTTTTAACATCCCATGTTTTGTCATTCTAGTTCGTTTAACTGATATTATTCATTTTGCTATTTATAAACTTGCTTTTAACATTGATTTCTATTGACAATTTTAAGGTATAATTTTATTTTTATAGTTTCGTTAAAAACTGTTTAGAGGGTCTGTTTACAATTGTTTTATACAAATTTTGTTAAATAAATAGTTTTAGCAGCTGACTTTTTTTCCCTAGGTTGCCAACAACCTTTGCAACTTTGGATATTGATGGTGTAAGAAAAATAATATTTGCACTCCCAGGTAAGGTTCGTTGGATTATAATTATAATTGTCCTTCATGGATAACACAAACAAAATCCAAAACAAAATGCAAAAGCTTTTATGTTTGGACCTCTAGTTCCTAAATGAATAATCTTCGTAATCTCGCATTTGTGCACTATATACTGTTACATCTTTAATATGCAATAATGCCTATGGCTCTAGTAAAGGGAACCTGCAGCTTTCCAGATGTTTTTGGACTATAACATCTGTCACCCCTAGGCATAGGCAATGGTCAGTGGTGATGAGAATTGTCCAACAACATATGGAAGGCTCTGGTTCACTATCTCTGCTGCAGGTAAAATATATCATCTGTTCCTAGCACAGCTGTACAGCAAAGTAACATTTGGGGGGGGGGTCATTCCCTAAATAATTCTACATTGCTGATCTATCAACTGTTGTGGGTTTTTTCTTTTTCCTCCAGGGAATCCTGTGTCAGCAGTTGTTACCTGCAATCTTTTTGTTGTCCCAGCACTGAGGAAGATGCAGGGAATCCTGGATCCTCGTCCCACTATCATAAAAGCCAGGGTGAGTTTTTAAATATACAATGAGCTTCTGAGGCACTCTGTGTAGTCACTGGTGTGCGCCCTTCCTGATTCCTGCCGTTTTTGCACACGGTGTAAATCACATACAGGGAAATTCAGGCTGCACCATTAAAGTGGATTTGGTGCTCTTGCGCTACAAACACAGCAACTGAGATAATAATTGCTTGCCATTTTGTCATATAACTTCCCAACAAACAAATCAAAATGACTGTTCAATAAACAGCCAACATTGTATTAACCACCCTGCAAACTTTGTACATGACATAGTATTTTCTTTCTGTGCATGCTTTTCCACAGTTATCATGTGATGTGAAATTGGACCCTCGTCCAGAATATCATCGGTGCATACTGACTTGGCATCACCAAGAACCACTGCCTTGGGCACAAAGTACAGGTTAGCTGTTTACTATCGTTTTCTATTTCTTGTGCTCCTTGACTGGGTTTACGGGTTGCAGAATATGAAGAAATGAAAGGAACCGTGAATGACTTGTGCTTTCTCTACTTGTGATGGTCACGTACCATGTGAAAAGTAGTCCCAACCTACCTTCCCACAAGCTAAGATGATGATGTTGTAGATGATGATGATGATTTCTATATGCCCTTCATCCAAGGATTACAGGATGGTTTACAATATAAAATCTCAAAAATACAGTAACAAACAAAAACAAAACAGCCCCCTCAGTTTCAAAGGCCATAGAACGCATCTTGGAAATTGCACGGCTTCCGAGGTGCATTTTTAAATTTTTTTTGACTCTGCAGCCAGCCCATTGATTCTTGGTTTTTGAACGTTTTGGAAGTCAAACGGTCTCCCGGAACAGATCACGTTCAAAAACCGAGGTTTCACTGTACTTTAGTTTTCACAAATAATGGGTAGGATTCAACTAATGAATCTCAATAGCAGAAGCCCTATGAAAGCACTTTCACTTGTACAACATCGCTTCCACCCTCTCCTCCTCCTGCATTCCCCAAGGTTTGATATGGAGGGATAGGAGAACCCACAGAACAGCATGCAGGGTAGGAGAGGGGGGATTGTTCTGTCTGGCAAGCCAAAATGCTTGCGCTAACTGAACAATCAGATTAGAACATTGAATCCCTCCCAATGTTTTGTTGTTTAACACTATAGAAGCAAAATCTTCAAATACTATTGCTTCCTGTTCTTTGAACATGGATACTACCGCCAGCAAGCTGTGGGTTTAACCACAGAGCCTAGGACTTGCTGATCATAAGGTCGACAGTTCGAATCCCTGCGACGGGGTGAGTTCTCGTTGCTCAGTCCCTGCTCCTGCAAACCGAGCAGTTCGAAAGCACGTCAAAGTGCAAGTAGATAAATAGGTACCGCTCCAGCAGGAAGGTAAACGGCATTTCCGTGCGCTGCTCTGGTTCGCCAGAAGCGGCTTAGTCCTGCTGGCCACATGACCCTCGGCCAATACAGCGAGATGAGCTCCGCAACCCCAGAGTCGGTCACGACTGGACCTAATGGTCAGGGGACCCTTTACCTTTACTACCGCCAGCATGACTACTATTTCAGAAGAAGGAGTTTGGGCTATATGAAGAAAAAATATTCCATCAGATAATAAGGCCACAAACTATGCAAATCAGGCTAGGAGCCCATATTACTACCCCTAAAATATACAGATACAGATATAGATAGACAGATACAGATGAATATATACAGTGGTACCTCCGGTTGCGGACAGGATCCGTTCCTGAGCTCCAATCGGATCCCGAGGTTTCCGCAACCGGAGGGACCGCTTCTGCGCATGTGTGTGCGGTGGTAGAGTGCTTCTGCGCATGCACGCATAGCAAAACCTGGAAAAATACTTCCAGGTTTGGCACGTATGTATCCCGAAGGATACGTAACCAGAGGTGAACGTAAGTAGAGGCACCACTGTGTGTGTGTGTGTGTGTGTGTGTGTGTGTGTGTGTGTATACTTAGAGATGCATATACAGTGGTACCTCGGATTAAGAACTTAATTCGTTCTGGAGGTTCGTTCTTAACCTGAAACTGTTATTAACCTGAAGTACAACTTTAGTTAATGGGGCTTCCCGCTGCTACGCTGCTGCTGCTGCACGATTTCTGTTCTCATCCTGAAGCAAAGTTCTTAACCCGAGGTACTATTTCTGGGTTAGCGGAGTCTGTAACCTGAAGCATCTGTAACCCGAGGTACCACTGTATATAGATACAAATGCATGCATACATGCACACACTACCTTTCCTGTGAAAGGTAGTGTGGTGTAGTGGTTAAGAGCGGTAGTCTCGTAATCTGGGGAACCGGGTTCGCGTCTCCGCTCCTCCACATGCAGCTGCTGGGTGACCTTGGGCCAATCACACTTCTTTGAAGTCTCTCAGCCCCACTCACCTCACAGAGTGTTTGTTGTGGGGGAGGAAGGGAAAGGAGAATGTTAGCCGCTTTGAGACTCCTGAAGGGGAGTGAAAGGCGGGATATCAAATCCAAACTCTTCTTCTTCTTCTTCTTCCTCAAGAATGTAATCAAGACAGCAACAATAGACTTTAGACTCGCCTTCACCAACCTGGTGCCCTCAAGATGTTGGCTGGGACTGATGGGAATAGTAATCCAAAACATCTGGTTAACGAAGGCTGCATTGGTCTCATGGCCACTGTGTCCATCTTGAGAACCAAGAAGCTTCACCCATTTTTCCCTGGCATACTGTGCTCACTTAGGTCTTGAACAATGCTACTGTATTTTTCGCCCTATAGGATGCACGGTCCCATAAGGCACACCTAGTTTTTTTGGGGGGAAATAAAGGGGGGGAAATTATTTTTTTCCCCCCCAGGCGCGGGGCTGGGGCGGGGGAGGCCCGAGCTTCCCCCGACCCCAGTCCCCAAACAGGCAGCTCTCTGCAAGCCGTGGGAGCCCAGGGCTGGCTCCCGCGGCTTGCAGAGAGGTCCGCGAAGCCTGGACGCGCTGAGCTCAGCGCGCGCAGGCTTTGGCATGCAGGCACCTCTCCGCAAGCAGCAGGAGCGCTCCGCTGCTTGCGGAGAGGTCCGCGAAGCCTGGAGAGCGAGAGGGGTCTGTGCACACCGACCCCTCTCGCTTTCCAGGCTTCAGCGAAAGCCTGCATTCGCCCCATAGGACGCACACACATTTCCCCTTCATTTTTTCAGGGGAAAAAGTGTGTCCTATAGGGCGAAAAATACGGTATTTTTCTAGAAAAGAGGTGCCAGACATCACCTGAGAGGTGGTGGAACTGCGTTCTGGGGAGTTCTGGCTGAAAGAAAAGTGCTGGTCTTGAGTTAAGTTTGGCTGGGAGTGATCCATTTGTACTCATTGTACATTGTAGGGGAGTACAGATATTTTCCCTTCAGGCTTTTTTTCTTTTGCTGGGAAAACATGTTTTACTAGTGTTCAGACTGTAATGTATCATTTCTAGCAATATTTTAATTCCCTTCATTGTCAGCACCTCAAGACTTTTTCTTCTTAGGAGTGTGTGAGGTATTACATAACTACTGGACATTACCTGTGATGTCACTTCCAATGAGAGAGCCTCCATTATACCTCTACCCAATGTCTGGGATAATGAGAGACGCTAAAAGCTTTTAAAACCTTGCACAGCTCAGGAGAAAAAGCTGACATATGTTAGACAAGTTGCCCACTTCAAACTCAAGCTTCCTTTCTAATAAAACTCAATATCTAAGTTTGATATTGGAAATGGAAAAAATATATCTAGATTCTGGAGTGTATTCTTTGAGGCTTATTTAGTTCTAGAAGATTTTAAACCATTGCTAAAAATTGCACAGGAACCTCATTTGTAAACTGCTTTGTTCAGATTCTGGAATACTAGCATATTTATAATGTGCCTAAAACTGCTAGATATGAAAGAACCAAAAATAACACTATCATCTGTGAGTGGTATATGTTAAATGTTAAGGCTAATGTTATATGAAATAAATTTGGGGGTAGGGCTGTAGTAGTTCAGTTTTGACACATCCTAGTGCAGATTGTAATTTAGTATGGGGTTATTTGGAAGATAAACTAGGAAAGCGGTGCATGTGACAATTAAAATGTGCAAGCTTAAAATAAAAAAGATGTGGTAAAAAGGCATTTCTGCGTGAGAATTCTAAGGGGGAAAGAGAGATCTATTTCCTGGATATTGCCCACATTTTACTTCAAACAACAGATCTTCACCATTTGTGACCATTGTCGCTTTAAAATTAAATTTTGGGAACTGGCTTCATACGCTGAACTATTCTGTGGCATTTACCCTGCTAACAAGACTTATTTGCTTCTCTGTAGGGAACCAGATGAGCAGTCGTCTGATGAGTATGCGCAGTGCCAATGGACTGTTGATGCTACCTCCAAAGACAGAGCAGTATGTGGAACTTCATAAGGGCGAGGTGGTTGATGTCATGGTCATTGGAAGACTATGATGTCACCAGCAAGAGAGAAGTTTTGATGCATGTCCACATATCATTGACTGTATCCTGTAATATGCAACGGCACAGCTAGTTTTTCTGATTTGGATAAAAGTTGATCAGTATAGTCAACACCTTGAACTATATTTCAAATGAATTTAAATAAATACCTTTTAAAAAAAAACTTTAAAAACAAATCTTAAAGAAATCTATTCTGATTATATCAAAGCAACTTTTTCCTTTCTTGCAATTGCTTTGTGTGTTCAATGCTAGTTCTGATAGCGGTAGCTTTTAGTAGACAGCGGTAGGTGCCTGCAGAACTTGTGTTTTTTCTCATCTTTAAGATACAACTACTTATGCTCTTAAAACAAGGCTGTCTGCTTATTTATACTAGCGTAGACAACACTTGGATTTCCCTTATTAGTATGCTTCATAACCGCTTCACAGAAAGCTTCTGCTTGTTCTTTATCTTGTATCTCGTGTTGATGTGCACAGTGCCAAAAGCAGAGTGGCTGCATTGGGAACCCGACCAAGCCCCGAGGTTTTCACCCCTTGCTGCGCGTTCAGGGATATCTGTCATCCCAGCAGCCACCCAGCTCAGTACTATTGGGCAGTAACTGGATA
Organism: Podarcis cretensis; assembly: GCF_951804945.1. Classification (NCBI taxonomy): domain Eukaryota; kingdom Metazoa; phylum Chordata; class Lepidosauria; order Squamata; family Lacertidae; genus Podarcis; species Podarcis cretensis. The sequence goes on along the minus strand of NC_137170.1, from coordinate 50,220,424 downwards.
CCTTTTGTTTAAACAAACAACAAAAATTGCTTCCTTAAGTGCTGACAGCCTTTTTAACCAATACATTTAAAAATGTACAGAATTAAAATCTTAAAAAATCAAAGACTGATCTTGTACAGATATTAGTGTTACCAGCATTCGTGTGGAAATTAAATGAGAAAAGAAATAAAACTAATGTTAAACAACTCTGTACCATAACATTTTCTGTAATGATACTGAAACTTAAATGAATAAAAAAAAATCCTGGATCATTATTTAAAAGGTGACTGTGTTAGCCTTGTTGTTTAATAAGAGAAAAGAACTCTCCTTTCTTTTGGGGAGGTGGGGATTTTATGGTTAAAGAACACATTTGAGCAAAGAGGATGCCAATGGGGAGATTTTGCAGAGACCTCTCTAAAAAAATATGAAGTGCTATCTTCTTGTTTGTGCAATCTTAGACTGGGGTCCCTGGACAGAACTTCAGTGAATATGTTGCACTGATGTATAGAAATAGACAGGGATCCAAATGACCACATGCAGATTACCACACACGTACCAGTGCTTACTGGGTGCTCCCCATCCAGTCCTTTACATCCCTGAAAAAAAGACACTCCTGGGTGTTGTGGGATACTGTGGAGTCAGGCTAAACTTAGCAGAAGAGGACATAGCTGGAAAGGGAATTTGGCCATTACTATCCTGCACTTAGTGCTTATGCACGGGATTGTTTGGATCCAGCTCATAAAATCCAAGTAGGCAATTGTCAATGCCACCTATATAGAGTATGTGTCTCTAACGTTGAGATTTAATTTAATTAAAACATTTGGTCCTAAGAAATTGACATCATTGCTCTAAGACACAATGCTAACACATGTAGATAATTAAGTCCTGAAATAATGAGCTGAGATTCAAGTGTAGAAATGGCAACATTGATTGCCACAACTACTCTTTCTGTCAACTTCCCCATCACTTTTACAACTGTTTATTTTGGAAACAGTTTGCTGCAACTAAAGTATAGTGTATACCAAAAGTCACTAGGCTAAAACAGATGTATTTCCAGGTTACTAAGTAAAAAATGCAAGTAATTCAGGCAGACGGTTTTAAGAATTGCCTTTAAGATGTGGAATAATGAAACAGATTTTCATCTGAGTTCTTCATGCAAATAGATTTACTGTTATGCCTTCTTAACAATATTTATTTTTAAAAAAAGACTCACATAAAAAGTACCCTGTACACAGTACAACTATCACATAAACCAACTATGTGAATATAGCATTGTCAGGTGTGTGTGATATTGTCTGGTGCATAGGGCACCTAATTCATTCTTTTATTTGTTTATGGTTATAATTTAGATAATCTACCCATCCTCTTTTCTGCATTAACTATATATTTATTATGACTATAAAATACTTGAAGCTTAGTGCAGAGAAAAGCTGTGGCAAAAGTGTTTCAGGTACACTCATCATTGTGGCATCAGTGAGCTGCCCAATAGTGTACTGAGAGTTTGGCTATGTTACAGTTTCAGACAGCTCAAGATGTACGTGGTGTTTCTTTCACAGGATTTGTACTGCTTTTGTATCTTAACTGCTGAATTAGAAATGAAGCGCATGTTTATAAATAGTTGTTCATTATTTTCCAGAAAAAAACTGCTCCCAATCTTCACTGGCACTACTTCCTCCCTTGTGCTATTAGTGGGGCTATGCTTCTCCTTATAATATTAACTTATAAAAATATCACTATGCATTGTTCCGTTGAGCAAAACTCTTTCATGAATGCATAACTGCACAAAACAATGCCAAAAGAACCCCCAACTGATCCAATGAAAAATATGCTTTCCCATTGTGTGATCATTTTTTGTTTCAGCAATAAGAAGAAAATATTGAGAAGACAAAGACAGTGCAAATATGGTGACCAGGCAAACTGGACTTTTCCTCTCCACACATTTAGCCCTTTTCAGTGGTGAACCATGTATATATTACTGTACACCTATTGCTAATTCTTAAATATTTTTAGAATACAAGTCTGGCATCAACCTTTCATTTTCAGGTTCGTGCTTTAAGTTAACAGTGCAATGACCCTAGAACTGCCATCATTGCCAAGATTGTGCCAGCTACATATGTAGCACTATCTGCTTGGAAGCCCAATAGCAGCCCAACACAATTCCCAGATGACCAGGTGGAATGTAAGGGTTCACATGATGAAAACTAGGTTGAAACCCTGCACTTTATATCCGGTAGAAAAGGGTGACTTTATACTGTAAACTGCCCTATGATCCTTGGATGAAGGGCGGTATAGAAATTTAACAAATAAATAAATAAAATAAAAGCTGTCTTGCCTTGGGAAAGGGGCAGTTCTCTGCCTAATCAGGAACATTGGTGAACAACAAGAATAACCAGGAAGGTCGTATCAGAAAGTAGCCAAGCAGAGGAACCAAGAGGAGGTGAATTCATAGTTCAAAGGCCAAGACAAGATCAATGCAAATAAGGCTGTTTTAGCAGGCAGAGTGGAAGGAGTACTTGGAGCCAAGTTGAAGAAACAGTTGAGAAACAGGGAAAACGTGAAATACTGAACTCACGCGTCAAAATATTCTGCTGAAATCAAAAAAGCTTGGGTCTAACTAGTGCTTTTTTTCTAAATAAATGTTATGGGGTACTCTCATTTTCCTACTCATATTGAAATACCGCCCCTCAATGAGTCCAAAATTAGATTCACAAAATGTTTAGGAGTATGCATACCCCTAGAAAAAAACACTGGGTCTAACAAATGAATTTGTGTATAGCACATCAGTTCATTCTGGTATTCAAAACTAATTACTGGGCTCAAAACTATTTAAGTAAGTGTATATCTTTGCACCTGATTCCAGCTGATGGATCTCACTGGTCCTAGGTTTTCTTTTCTTTTTTCTAGATAATGTACTGGCTGCCTTGGAGAGAATGATTAAAACTTTGAAGCTGACTTAGTGTTCTTTCAAATGTATTCATGTGTTTATGCTCATATGGTGCATGTTATTCAGAAAGAATTGTTATATTCTTAGGTTTATTTAGGCTAGTAATGGCAGACTGCTTCCGAATTATAGTTTGTGTGTTGAATTTTAATGGCTTCCTTTGCAATTTCTTGGAAATAGGGGATGCATTACCTTAGAGTAAGTTTCCCTAAGTAAGTATGTTCTATTGTTTAACATGCCATCTAAATTGACCAACCATTGTTTCTTATTTGCTAGCAAACCAGAATCAGGAACCATAGTTTGAAACAGTTTTGCAAACTATAGTTTGTGCTATGTGCAGTATCCAACTTTCCTGTTCTGGGAAGCAAGTGACTTCCACTTGCACAATGCACTTCCTCTCCTCTCCTCTCCTCTCCCCTGCTGCCCCACACATGCCCTCAAAAGCAGCTCCGGAGTGTTGGGGAACACTCCAGAGCAGATTGAGAAGTTGAGTAGAGGTAAAAAGGAGAATTCCCATTTCATGAGCAGAATTCCATTCAGGGCACATTGGATACAAATGATCTTTGCTCTACCTCTGCTGCATCTACTGGAGTACTGAGCAGACAAGAGATGAAAGTGGACACTCTTCCTTTAAACCATGGTTTGGGTTCTAAACTATAGGTAGCACAAATTTTATCTGGCATATATACCGGTAGTATCATAATATTGGAACCTTTGGCTCCTTTTACTCAGATACGTTTTAGGTAAAATGGTAGAAGTTAAGTGATATTTGCTGCTTTTCTACATGACCTGGTCAAAAGAATGCATATGCCAGTTTCAATCACACTAGATTTACTAAAAGGTAAAGGTAAAGGTACCCCTGCCCATATGGGCCAGTCTTGACAGACTCTGGGGTTGTGCGCCCATCTCACTCAAGAGGCCGAGGGCCAGCGCTGTCCGGAGACACTTCCGGGTCACGTGGCCAGCGTGACATCGCTGCTCTGGCACAGAAACGCCGTTTACCTTCCCGCCAGTAAGCGGTCCCTATTTATCTACTTGCACCCGGGGGTGCTTTCGAACTGCTAGGTTGGCAGGCGCTGGGACCGAGCAGCGGGAGCGCACCCCGCTGCGGGGATTCGAACTGCTGACCTTTTGATCGGCAAGCCCTAGGCGCTGAGGCTTTTACCCACAGCACCACCCGCGTCCCTCTAGATTTACTAGAAAAGGTAAAATATGTTTAAATGGATGAATAGACATTTTCCTATAATCTCAATTTTTCTTTGATTTTTCTCCTTCTTGTCCTCTTCTTTGTAACATTTGTCATGAGAATACTTCAAAATACTTTTCAGCAGTTCTTAATTCTCTTCATGAAGCTCTGCAAATCTAGCTGTGCCCTCTCTGCATGTGGGTCAGCTGGTACCGAAATCCTTACTACCTAAACACAGGACTCATCTATGGAACACTTCCCACACTATCTTCTGAGTGAGCAGAATTATGAGCTAACCTAACAGCTTTTTTTCTAAACCTATTTCTTAGTCTCTTATTACAACAATTTCATTTTTCATTCTCTGTTGTAGAAGGATATTAAATTCTGTCAGCCTTCATGTCACATAAAAGAGATAATACATCACCTTTAGAGAATTGGATGACTAAGGGTTTTGCTAATAGGTGTCGAGTCTTTCATTTGTCACTAGTTCAAAGCTTATGGGAAATGGCTAGAGCTAAAAATTATCATCCGAAAGCTGTCCAGTGCTATTGTGAAAATCACAAACGTAATGAACTCTTCAACTTAGCTGTCAGAGAAAGCTGTGAAAACAGAAGGTGGTTGATGGGGGTTTCTTAAACTCCTAAGAATTGCCATGTGCTTGATCAGAATATTAAGAGACTTATTATCAAGGATTTAGTCAAATCTGCCTCAAATGATGATAATGATGTCTATTGCTAACTGAAAATGTTAGTCTTGTTACACATGATATTCCACCAATTGTTTATTAGCCATTCATTGGTGATGTCAGTACATTTTCTTAAGATTTAAATTTATAAAAATCCAGTTCCTAATTAGTTCTGGTTTTACATCACCACACCCAATCTTACTGATTACAAGCCCAATTTTCATTTACATTAATTGCATATGGTGTGTGGAAGATATTAGCCAATGTAATAGCATAGTCTTCTATTCTGGAGAGGAGGTCACTTCTACCCTGGGGCCTGTAAATCTCTCTCCCATCCACAAAAATATGCCAGTTATGTATTGTTCAGCATATTTGCACTTGTATAGCGTATAATGTACTATTAAGTCTCACATCCACCATTTTGGATCATTGCTAGTCATCTGTAGTCATATTCTATACCCTATAACTGACTACACTTCCCAGTTGGATCAAACAATTAATGCATTTGAATATTGGTTGAAGAAAATAGTGGATGAACAAAAGGAAAATGACAATTTTGCTTTTTGGAAGTAATGGCTCAATATTAGAGACATGTCTAGGAGAAAACAGAGATGTGAAAAGCAGTCAATCTGCACAACGAAGGCACTATTTTGTCAGTCAGTTAAAGATGGGAATATGCTGTGCTGAAAACAAAAAGTAAAACATGAACAATGGTCAAGTTTTACACTAAATAAACCAGTTACACTAAAGAAAAAGAACAAAAAAATATCATTTTAAAATCCTCGTAAATTATATGACTGACAGACCTGGAAGGAGGTTGAATGTAAGGGGCAGGCTGATGGTCCATAATAGAAAAGACAATTGGAAACTCTGGTCAATAACAAAGATTGCTGCACAATTCAATACAGATATCGTTTCTTGAGCTCAGCAAGGGGAACTCTAGCCTGATCCTGATTAGATCTCTAGAAGTTGTTAATTATTCTAAATTCCTACTGGCATCTACTCTACAGGAGTCTGCAATTCTGGAATTCAGGACAGGATGAAAACAAGATCGTATCACTGCTGTGCTGATTATTTTTCAAAGCTGCATTTTGAACCTCAAATGTATTTTCTGAATAGCATAATGTGTGTTCAAGCGTCTGAGCTCTCTCTCTCTCTCTCTCTCTCTCGCTCTCTCTCTCTCTCTCTCACACACACACACTTTTCTGTTCATTTTTCCACTCGTAACTTCCTGCTTACAATTTTTTTTACTGTTTTTATTTTTTCACAAAGTCTGGTGTCTGTCACCAAATTTGGTTTGCCATATTAACAAATGTGGCATACAGCACCAGAATATTTAAAATTTTACATCAGGAAATAGTGATGTGCCTGGTGTTTTGCTTGCATCTTACAACATCTCCTTATCCTAGCCTAGAAAAGGCTGCAAAGCAAAGACAGTAATGACTGCTTTACTTGACTGAAATATGCTAATAAGGTATTATTACCTCAGAACCTTCTGGGACAGGGGAGGTTGGTTTATTTTTCAAACCTTTGTTACTTGTACACTATTTGCTCCTGACCAGGTCAAGGAGGACCTTTTGAGGACAGAGGTCATCGTCCAGTTGATGTCATGAAAGACTAAAAGGAGCTTGGCATTTCTGGGGAGAAACCATGGAATGCCAATGCAGCTTGCCAACTTTACAACTCTAATTTTATCAGCCAACCAATCCTCAGCAATCTTCTGCATTAAGAAAACTAGATTTTTGTTAAGAGTGAAAGCAAGTCCAGCACCCTACACAAGCAACTATACAGGCGAGTGTATTTATTTGGTTATATATTTATCACCTCAATTATGAAATTTTTTGAATATTTTATCTCTAAATACCTGTTGTTTTCAGAACTAAAATTATGAATTTTTAACCTTTCTGATTAATCACTATCTTTGTTATGTAACTGTAAATCTAAACTAGTCAACTGATTTTGTGAGCATATTTTGAAAGTTGATCTCTAAAAATACTGAATACAGAAATTTAGTACAAAATCACATTTTTAACACACATGCATAGCTGAATTAGCTTCACTAACAAACAGGCATGCACTGTCTTGTTTCAGGCAGGTGGGCAGGTTTATCTTGCTATGTCACTTTTATTTTTTTGAAATTGCATGTATGTGACCAGCTCACTCATTTTTTGTTTATTCTTAATCTAGTTTATGATGTCTATATTCCTTGAATAGTTATATTGTTTTAAATTGATGCATACTGCTTTGAAATGTTTTTGCAAAAAATGGGATAGAAATATTTAAATAAAAAATAAATAGCATTCCACCTTTATTCCAAGGAGCTCAAGGTGACATACAGGGATCCAATTTATCCTCACAAAAACCCTATAAAATAGGTTAGACTAGTAATAATTATTGGATCAAGGTCACCAAAATGAACTTTACAAATGAGGATTTGAGTCACTGAAGCCTTATTACAAAATAGTAGACCTACAAGTTTGCACTAGAATAGCCGCATGTATTGTAGTTTAGAAGCCTAGATGGTGGTCCATAGATTAAAAATCCTATTTCTTTCCCACCACACCCTGACTGTGCCCCTTTCCTAGAACTGTATCTTATAACATAGTATGTTTCTGAAGGGTGTGGTGTCTTCAGTCTACTTATAAAAAATTAACAATACCAAGAATTACAACAGAACCCACCCCAACCACATATTTGCTAGGGATGATGGGAAAATTTGTTTGGTCCACTTTTTGCAGTTGTTGTTGTTGTTTAGTCGTGTCCGACTCTTCCACTGCCTCCCGCGGTTTGGTCAAACTCATGCTGGTAGCTTCAAGAACACTATCCAACCATCTCGTCCTCTGCAGTAGACAAACCCAATTCAACACTCCTGATCTTGCAGCAAGATTCTTGCTTAAGAATTAGAATGCAATACTAACTGGGATTACACATTTATTTATGATGCTGCAGGATGAAATGGAAAACTCTTTCTCAGCTATACTACTTAAAGCAACAGCTGTGGAGTACTTATTGTAATGCTCCCACACAAAGAGAATATTCCTTAGACTCAGAAATTAGGATGTCAGGGAAAGGGGTTCAAGCCTTCTCTCTGAAAGCATTTTTAATGTTTGTTATGTGCACTGATGTTCTATAGTCTCATCTTAGGCCTTGCACTATGATGACACTGCTTCAGGGCTCTGTTTTCTATAGATTGCCCCTATTGTGACATGGCATTACCTCACTTCTAATACCAGCCATTGCCTAGAGAAACTCTATAAAGTAACACGTGCTACTTGACTTGGATCAAATGTTGGTGCCACTGTTTCCTTTGGTCTGACCCTCCATGTAAGACATTACTCTTCTAAAATAAGAGAATAAGATACATAAGCTCCTTTAGGGAGACAAAATATTAGACGAAAGTATGTAATATTGGGAATCAGATAAGTAGCACAATTACTGTTTGCGATTAAAGGGATACATCATTGCTTACTAGTCCAACCTATTATTTATTTTTAGTTAAATAATGTTTTAAAAACCCGGTAAGCTAATTGTTTTTATCTGCCTAATCAGACTTATGAGTTTCACTGATTACAATACGAGATCAAAACTACACCTACTGCATGCTTCAGAGAAAACATTGTTACTTAGTATTTTCCCATGGTTGAGCTTAAAATTATCAAAGTCAGGTACTTACAAGAACCCAGACTAGCTAAACAGCCCTCCTGTCCTTTCTCTTCCACCTTTCCCACTTGCTGAGAGCCAATGTTGCCATTTTGATGCATATTTGGTCTTGCCCTCATCAAAGGGCCATGAACATGCATACTTGAGGTGCAGATCCCGCTTACCCCTACGAACCATGTCTCCTCCAACCCCTAGATTACAGTGACCATATTAGGCGAATATGCCCCAAAGCCCTCAAAACTTGTCACCAGCCCTGTATCTCCCTCCCTTGGTAACATATTTTAGGGTTGTCATATGTCCTCTTTTTCCAGGACATGTCCTCTTTTTCATGGGTATGTAAAATGAGAGTTGTCATAGCGATCCATAGTTAAAAGCAGAAGTCTGCAACTGTGTCCTCATTCTTGCTCTAGTTATTCACAACAACTAGCACAAAGCTAGAAGACACCCCACCCTCTTACAAGCTTGGTTGATCAAGGGAATGCCGTGGATGTAGTGTAACTTGATTTCAGTAAGGTTTTGACAAATACCTCCACAATATTATTGCAGAAAAGCTGGTAAAATGTGAGCCGGATGACATAACTGTTAGGTGGATTTGTAGCTGGTTGACTGACCCAACCCAAAGAGCGTTCCTCATCGTCCTAGAAAAAAAGTGACAAGTGGGGTGCCCTGGGTTCTGTCCTGGGCTTGGAGTTGTTCAACATCTTTATAAACTACCTGCATGAAGAAATTGAGGGGATGCTCATCAAATTTGCAGATAACACCAAAGTGTTAGCTAATGCCACAGAATACAAAATCAGTATTCAAGATGACCTTAACAGATTGTAGGACTAACAAAATAAATTTCAACAGGGACAAATGCAAGGTTTTATACTTGTAAGCCTGTAACACCAAAAATTGTAAATCCTAATCTGTATGGCCATATTCAATGTAGTGTTGCACCAGGGGTGCATCCATAATATTTTGTCTAATTCTATACATATGTTCCAGAATTCTTATCCATACACATCTCAGTGTCATACCCACATGCATTATGACACATGGGCGTATAATCCCATACATGATCCATGATGACAGGTGAATTGCAAAAAGGTTCAATTTCCAAATGTGTCCAGACTGTGGATCCTGAAATTCTCTAACATTAAGTAACATATCACAGACCCTGCAGTGCCCACATATATAATGACCCTTAACTGCATTGGGAGATGTTTCCTGTTGAAGAATAGAATAGAATAGAATAGAATAGAATAGAATAGAATAGAATAGAATAGAATAGAATATGACTAAGGATTGTTTAATAGTTTTGCCCCTTCTCCAACCAATTAGAGGGGGAAGATCACATCTGGGGATGTGTTGAATGATGTGCCGATGTTTGTTTATTAACTTTTTGCATGTTATCCTCTGTTGTTTAATTATTTCCTGTTTTTGAAAAAGTTGCTTCCTATTAATATTGGACACCCTCTGGACTGTATTGTTGATAATGTGTTCTGGGTATTCTCTATTTTGAATTTGTTTAGCTAATGTTCTGGAGTCCTGAACAAAACCCCCAGGTTGAGATGAGTTCCGTTTTATTCTAATCATGTGACTGGAAGGGAGGCTGTCTCTCAAGTGTCTTGAATGAAAGGACTCATATATTAAAAGGAAATGTTTATCTGCAGATTTAGTATAATTTTTAACGCCCAATTGCCCTTTGGAAGCTTATATATACAGTCATGTCTAAAAGGGAGATGGCCTGTCTGTTATGTTGCAAACTAAATTTAACCGTGGGATGAACTGAATTAAGCCAATTGTCCAGGACATCCAAATGCTGTTCACTGGAAAATATATTAAATGTGTCATCTATATAGCATTTTAAAAACTTAATATCATGAAAATAAGGGTTAGTGTTGGGATCCAAAACCCATTGTTTTTCAGATTGACACATGAATAAATTTGCCTCACTAGGGGCAAATGGTGAACCCACTGAAACAACTCTGATTTTGTAATAAAAATTGTGATCAAACCTGGGGGGGAAATCTTTTCTAAAATCAAGCCAATTCATTCCATCAGGAAGAAGGGAGGGAGAGGGTCAAAAGGCTTCCAAGCATTTAGAGTATCCTCAAGAACTAACCTCGCCTCATAGGTAAAGGTAAAGGGACCCCTAACCATTAGGTCCAGTCATGACCGACTCTGGGGTTGCGGCGCTCATCTCACTTTATTTATCTACTTGCACTTTGATGTGCTTTCGAACTGCTAGGTTGGCAGGAGCAGGGACCGAGGAACAGGAGCTCACCCCGTTGCGGGGATTCGAACCGCCGACCTTCCGATCAGCAAGTCCTAGGCTCAGTGATTTAACCCACAGCGCCACCCACGTCCCTTATCCAAGGGAATAGATGTGTACAAAGACTGTAAATCTAAAGTGACTAGAATATCTGATTTCATCATTGTACTTTGTTCTATGATTTGAATGAAATGTGTAGTATCCTTAATAAACGTATCTGACTTACTAACATGAGACTGTAGAAAATGATCAACACATTTTGATAGATGTTCCAGGACTCAAGCCATGCCAGAAAAAACTAAATGACCAGTTGAGATTCCTATACTGAGGGGGCTGGACTAGATGACCCTCAAGTCCCTTCTGACTTTACAATTCTATGATTCTATGTGTAATAGCCTATGGGAAAGGCTCCTGAGAACATACGGTAATTTAGAATAGTAATAACTTCACTACATTATGTGCCTGGCAAAGATTTATAAATTTTCTTAGCTCTCTATGCTATTCTGAGTTAGCATTTTTCCATGCTGTGTCTTATTAATTTCCAATGTCATTTTGTTCTTGTCTTATGCGTAGGTGTAAAAGCAACCGGAGTTTAAGAAGCCTACTAAACACACCAAATCTGCATTTCACATTCCTATTATGGGAGATCTTAAAAAAATTCTTGAAAGAGGAGAATATATTCCCTTGAGATCTGCTCCTGTGTTTGAAAGCAATTTTGTTCAGGTAACTAATTTTTTTAGCATACTACTGTTTAGACTGGCAACTGAGCAGAGCATGAATGCCTACAAATGCCACAGACTCAACTGTAGAAAACAGAGTCTAGTTTACCGTGCCTGCAACCCTCCAAATTCCTATTCATGAAGCTGTCTCATGAGCGTTTGGGGGAAAATGTGTACACAAATTCAAACACCGGTGGTAGGTGTGCACTGAAGCCAGAGTGAAGTGGTAATATGTATACAGGCTAAAACTTAGTACCTACAGATAGACTTCCATGAGCGCAAGGGAACTTTCCTTCCCTCCCCTCTCCCTGTGCACCCCCCAAATCTGCTCTGGCAGTTCCTCAACTCTCCAGAACATATTTGGGGATACTGGAGGAGTATATGGGTGGAGGAGAGGGAGGGGAAATTCCAGTGGATAAATCCCAAAGTGTCTGGATCAATTTCAGTTAAGTTTCAAGGCTAACTGCCCTGATTGCCTGAAAAGATTACCCCTGGGGCTTGTTTTGGCTTAGAAACTCAGATCTAGTTTTACAGGAATTGTAGAGCTGCACAGAGAAGTGGGCGTACGGAAACAAGAGCTTCATCAACAGGTGATTTTTCTTATTTTTTATTTACCCAACTTTTCTTTGAAAGCTTCCCCCTAAGATGGCTAACAACACAGGTTTTTTAAAAATGTAGAACTGCTTGGAATAAAAAAGTAAAAAATAATAATCCAAAGCAATAGTAAATAAATTATCTCTATCCAGCCTAAGAGCCCTCTCAAATAGCCCCCTGAAAGTATTCACCAGCCATCCAAAGGAGAATAATGGGATCAGTAGTACCTTGATAAAAACTTTCCACAGCTTAGGCACCATGATCAGAAAGAGCCTCTCTCAACTGACAACCTGGCATACTTCAAACACGTATACCCCAGGCCAACTTGAGTGTTCAGGTAGGTTCATACGGGGGGGGGGGAACAGTCTGCTCTATGAATCTGCTCTATGCAGATGGTATTATATAAATAAAAAATAAGAACCAAATACCAAGCAGGCAATACACCCGATCCCAGACTGGATTTTTCTTTATCAGTGTCAACTCCATTTGACACCAGTTCAGGACCTGCACATCTTCCTGAGATTTGATGGAAAGAGTGATAGAACAGGTGTCATCAGTATATTGATGACACCTTACTTTAAATCTCCTCTTGCAGTTGACCTCCTCTTGCAGTTTTATGCAGATGCTAAAAAGCATGGGAGAGGGGATTGTTCCCTGCAGCACGCCATGAACCAATAGCCACAGAGTACAACAGAACCTTTTGAAACCAGCTTTCCAGAGATGATGGCAACCATGGCAAAATAGTGCCTTTCCCATCCCATCTCAGCAAGGTGGCTCAATACCATACCATAACATAGTTGATAGTTGTCAGGGGTTCAGGAGCAGAAGCACAGGGAAGAGGGGAGATGGAGAGCGAAGGGGAAGAATCTGAGGGCAGCGTAGGAGAAGATGACAGTGGCCCGAGAGATTCCATGAGCCTCTCCAGCGAATCGGAAGATTCACAGAAGGGGGCACCAGTGGCCAGGGCAAGGGGATTCCCAAGGGGGACACTCCAGGAGCAGGGGGCCAGCAGGGACTCCCAGAGTAGCAGTTGGAAATCAGGACCAGCTTCCCCACCAGAGCATAGTGGGGGGGGAAGAGTCCCAGGTATCGAGGGCAGAGGATTCCACACCAGGGAGTGAAGATAAGTCAGGGCTGGCCACGCCTCCATCGGAGAGCCAGACAACGGAGGGGAGGTCAGATCCGGGCAGTATCCCGGAAGAGGGAAGCAGTGACAGAAGCAGTGTGACGGTCAGGAGGAAGGTCACTAGGTTGGCGCGAGAGGCAAGTTCAAATGTACAGGAGCGCGGGACAGCAGAGAATGAGGATTGGGAACCGGGTCCTAAAGCCCGCCGGAGACAGGGGGAGGAGTCAGCCGACTCAGCGTCGGAAGAGTCCTGAAAGGGGAAAGCCCCGGCGGGCAGGAGGACCCAGAGGAGGAGAGAACAACGGAAAAGGTGGAGCAGGGCTAGGATCTTAAACTGGTGTCAGAGGGGAGGAGATTCAGACGGGACTTCGCCGGTCTAAGGTTTAAGACGTAGGGCTGCGCGCTGCGGCTTTGGAATGGAAGTTGAACTTCAATAAAGACTTTTGTACATAACGACAATCGGGCGTTGGTCCTCTGTGAGCTGGGACCTAGGGGCAGCTCTGACAATAGTATTGAATGCTTCCGAGAAGTCCAGGATGATTAACAGCAGGGGTAACTTGCCTTTGGTCATGCAGACTCTGAATTCCCATTGTGTCAACTGTCTGGGTCATATCCCCATTCTAGATTTGAACCAGAATTGCTGGTTCAATCATCCTGATGCCTTACACAAATCAGGCTTATGACCTGCCAAATGTGTAGTGCAAAGGGATGTCTGATGATCACGGAGGCCATCCTTTGTAAACTGATTTGAGTTTTTTTACAACCAAGTGGTGTATAAATTGTATGAAATAAATACATACATAAAGTGCAGAATGTTGAACCAGATAGTGTAAATGTTGATGTCCTGCAGGCAGGGTGGATTTGATTTAAATCAAATTGATTTAAATCATGATTTAAATTGATTTAATTTTTTTTTTACAGAAAGACTCATTCTTGCTGCTATAAGGTTTCATTTTTGGAATAATAAATTTTCAGAGTAGTTTTTACAGTTATATCAAAAATTATTGATATAGTTATACTATTAGAAATACATAGACAGATAATTGTGAAATTATTGTGAGGTTTCGTAAGTTAACTGTTTATAGGGGCTATATCTCCCAGCAGCTCTGGCTTTAGAGAAGCTGGTCTTCCTTTTTCTAGAGGGGGGGGAGAGATACAGTTGGTATGCCTAGGCAGGAACAGGTTTGCTCAAAGAACAGGTCAAGGAGAAACAGGCTGGTGGAAAGCTGGAAAAGGGGAACCAAGGACTGCAGTAGAACTTCAGGGATTCCTGCTACAGGACTGAAGTTCCAGGTAGAGACTTTATTGTTTGGACAATGTCAGGTGAGCCCTGGGAAGAAGGGCCTGCCAAAGACAGATCCCAGTTACTATTTCCACCACCCCACCTTTGAATTTGCTTCTACATTCAGGTGCCTATTCTGTACAGTTAAGTATCAGTGCAGCTGTTGGAACCCAGTGGGATTGGGAAGAGGTTGCCAGCCCTGAAGTACGTTCAGCACTTGCCTCAAGTCTGAGTTGCACAGGCATGCAACTGACTTGCATAATTATTAAAACAAAGATCCCAAGACTTGTGGAGTATTCTGGTCATAAGGCTGCACTTTCATTTTTACTGCTTCACACAGAACTTAGCATTTAAAAGGTAAGGGGTTGATTCTCTGTATATAAATTTTCAAAGGAACAATGGGATTAAGTTTTTTTCCTCAACTCTGTATGTTTATTTTATAACATTTTTCCTGTGAAGAAATTCACGCTTTTGAGAACTGCAACAACATGCATCTGTGAGAATATATAATTGTTAGAAAAATTGCCCCAAATAATCTTACAGAAACCTCTGGAAGAGCATGACATTGTGAATGGATTGATGGAATTCATTTACCAAAAAAATTAAACATTGCATATAAAGCCTCATGCTACATAATTAAAAACAATTCCTTATTTCCTGATGAATAGCCTTTGGACTATAATTTAACTTAAATAGAAAACTATCTTTAGAAAGATTTTAACTCCAAAAGCATTTTGTTTTTATAAATCCAATTGAAATTTAAAAAAATCTGATTGAAATTTTAAAAAATCCCTTTTTATTTTTAAAAAAATCATAGATTTTTATCCACCCTGCCTGCAGGATAGCAGTCATTGGGTTTTCCAGCATCACACTTGAAGCTACTTCCAACATTTCCACTATGTGGAAGCTTTTGACTTAAGTTCTTCTCTTTTCTCACATGCACATCTTTCTTGAACCTTCCTTCCCTTCCCAATATCATAATTGCAATACAATGTGTATTCAGATGCTTTTGAAATAATATTTATTTTATATGCCTAAAATAACCTCTTATCTCTTTGCAGGTGAATAGAAGGGGTGAATCAATTTACCTTCACAATCGCCCCAACTATGTGACGATGGGCATTTGTGCCTCCAGCTCAAGCCAGTCATTGCCAAATGTGATGGTGCTTGCACATGCAGCTTCTTCGTCCTCCCAGGAAGCCATTTCAGCACGCCCAGCAAGTAGAAGGCAATCAAATTCTGAAGATGAACTAGTGCTCACCAGGTGAGTTAGTACTGAGGAGGCATGAAAAGACTGCAGATATTGCATAAATTCAAGTTGACTCTTATAATTTGGTATGGGGAAATGGTAACAGAATCTCCCAATTTTCACTATTTCTACATAGTATTAAAATAGTAAAGTATCTATTCATAAACCTTTTTCACCAAGAATCCACAATGCGCATCATGAATGAAATTTTCAGCAGCACAATTTGTCCAGTTGGTGGCACTCTTTTATTGATAGGATGAAAATATGTGATGTTTGCACCCCAACTCCAATGGCAACATTGTTTAAATGCCTGAATTTCTAGTACTACACAAGGGGATGGGGTGAGAAACAATGCCATGTCCTCCATCCATAGTTATAAGACTGGCATAAGACACTTATGCAGAACAGAGAGAAAGATCTCTCCCTTCTGAACTGAGGCTGACATCACTCAGGGCAAGGGCTTTTTCAGCTGTGCTAGCCCGGGTTTGGCTATACCCTCCCCAAATATGTTTCCCTTGTGCCAACACAACCATCTTTTAAGTGCCAGGCAAAAAATATTATTTACCCAGGCACTTTAGTGTCAGTTTTGAGATTTGCTTGGTTGCTCTTATCTTCAGACTGAGTTTTATTTAATTGTTTTATGCTCTGTATATATTGCCCTGAAATCTGGTACGATGAAGGGCAGTGTATACATGTTTTAAATAAACAGAAATATAAGCAGTGCTGTTTTTTCAGCCAGAGGGTGCTGGGCCAACACTCCCCACTCCTTTTTCTTGACTTTATGTACTTCTGAGAAGCCCAAAACAAACATTTCAAGTCAAAACGGAATCTGCCCAGCGAGTGCAAATCTACACTTTTTTTAGATCTAGGACTCTATCTAGCCCTTAGCTGCTCCTAGCTGCAATTATTGAAGCTACGGGGTGGAGCCAATTCATATTTCCTTTTCTTCAATCTTGTCTCCCATGTAGCAGCAGCAGGCTTTAAGCTTTCCAGCCAGGCCTCTACCATTGCACACACACACGTTTGTGCAAAGGCCCCTCCGAGCTGCCCTAGCCATCCGCCTGTATCTAAGAGAATGAGGGAGCTGGGGCTGTATTTATTTGACCTGCACCAGAACCAGAGGCAACCCACAAACCATCTAGGGAAACAGCTTGCCATAGTTTTTAGCACCTCCGCATACAAAAAGTAAAATTACTACAACAGGTTAAAATTCACGTCAACTTTCTAAGCACTTGGGTAGGCTTGTCTAAGCAAGAATGTTTTTAGTAGGCGCCAAAAAGAATACAATCAAGGTGCATGCTTGATATCAGTAGGCAGGGAATTCCAAAGTGAAGGTGCTGCCACACTAAACAATCTAAACACTGCGTAACAGGTATTATGTGGCACCTGTGGTAGTGCTATTTCCACTCATCAAAGAGGTCATCTGGGTACATGTGGGGTAAGGCAATCTTCTTGAACTTGGCCCAGTAGCAAATCAGCAACCAGTGCAGATATCTGTGAAAAGATATTAAACGTTTACAAGGCCTCACCCCTGTTAGCAATCATGCTGCAGCATTCTGCACTAACTGTAGCTTCTGCATCAAGCACAAGGGAAGCCCCATATACAAGTGCATTGCTGTAATCCAGTCTTGAAGTAACCAATGAATGAACTACTGTGGCAAGGCCATAGCTGTCAAACCAGTCACAGTTGATAAAACAAACTTCTAGCCACTGAGGCTACCTGAGCCTCCAGTGGCAGAGCTGGATTCAGAAGCATCCCCAAACTGTGAACCTGCTCCTTCATGGGGAGTTCAACCCCATCCAAGGTAGGCAGTTGACCAATTTCTCAGACCTGGCTTCTCTCCCATACTGCTTTTGTCTTGCCAGGATTCAACAGCTTGTTTTTCTTCATCCACTGCACCACTGCATCCAGGCAATGACCCAGGGACTTCACAGCCTCTTCTGATTCAGATATTATAGCAAAAAGAAGCTGAGCATCATCAGCATACTGATAGCACCTTAGCCCAAATCTCCTAACAACTGTAGATATTACATGCCACCGGAGATAAGACTGGAGTCAGTCCTGAAGGCAGGGTTGGAACCATTGTAATGCAATGCCCACAAATCCCATTCCCTGGAGCCAGTCCAGGAGGAAATCATGGTTGATGCTATCAAAAGGCAACAAGTATTCAAGAAGCAGGAACTATATATTTTTAAGCATTGCTACCCCATTCTTCAAATGAAAAGGATCCCAGAGCAGCTTGCTTAAGAACTGTAAAAGCAAGGTAGTCCCAGGCCATAGAATTTTATTTTGGACAAATCTTCCAGATTTCAAAGAATGCTCCGCCTTCACCACTGTAGAATGAAATACCCGCTATGTCTTACCAATGTGGGCATTATTGTGCATATTTATGGTAATTTCTTGGCCATTTTATAGTTAAATAAATTACCTATTTTGAATATTTATGAGTAACTTTTCCGCTAAAGCCTTCAACAAGAGTAACAGGTAACACAAGTAACAGGTAACACAATAAATGGTGGGAATTTCTCCCACAAATGGCAGTTTTAGTAGGTGTATGTATGGAATTCCGTATTCTTAGTTAGCCCATTGTGCAAAAAAGAGGGCTACCTTGAAAAGGTACATAATTGGACAGGTTTTTCTAGTGACATTAGCTGATCCTTCTTTGTGGACTGCACAATTAGGCCAAAGTTCTCTTTACCAGCAGTGCAGGCGGTTGGGAGATCAGGGTGGATTGAAAAAGAATGCCATGTGACTTATTGCTGTCATATGCAATAAGTAAGTTTTTCTATGATAAAAAAACACAGTGGATACACTATGTGCCTTTATTTTCTGTTGCCTACATGTAACCCAAACTGACAGTGCACAACGGCCTTCTTGAAATATGCCTCCATTTATTTCAGTCAGTTCCCTACTCTCTTGGATCCCATTTTCCTCTCACTTTATGTAGTGATTCAGTGAAGTACAGCTAGCAGGAATTCACACAATCATTTTCTTGTAGGTTCTTACCCTTGAAGTTTGTAGATGTTACTGTTCACAATGCTAAGAAAAGACGCATCAAACTGAAGCTGGTGAGTGGCCGTGCCTACTACCTAGAACTCTGTGAGCCACTACAGAAACAGCCCCAGCTCTTCCGACAGTGGGTGCGGCTCATCAGTCTACTGAAATCTAAATATAAAACTTCTTCAGTCAATACCCTATATAAAGATTTTAAGACTCAGGAGGAAAACAGAGCCACAACAAGCAAGGCACTACAAGTGAGTACTATTTGGGTATATAGCTTAAGATTGTTGAAAAAAAGATGGGGAGGACCTTGAGCACATAAAATGGTAATTTTTTTTGTAAAGTGTAGTTTTTAAAAACCTGCATGAGCAAGCTCCTGTTGGTTTGCCCAATGCCAAGAAACCCATCCTGCACAATGTAGTCCTAGATATGTATTTTGTGTTTTCATTTTGTATTTTTATACTGTAAACTGCCCTGTGATCTTTGGATGAAGGGTGATATATACTGGGTTTCTTTTTCACTTAATTGTTTCAGACTGTTTTGAGTGTGTGTCAGTTAATCACTGTCGTCACTTTGAACACACTTCTCCATGGCAAGCTCAAAGAATGTGAGTGGGACTGATTCTGTACTGAGCTTTTAACATATGCTATACTCCCTCTTGTCTTTGTTGCTCCCAAAGGGATACAATCAAGCAGAAACTCCCACAAAACCACAAACCAGCGAAGAGCCAATAATAAAACCAGAAATAATCAAGAAAATGCCTTCGAAACGAGTCACCATTTCTGATATAGTAGGTCCTATTGAAGAATTTCCTAAGAGCCATAGCCAGGCCACAGTTTCTTCTGATAGCTGCATGAAAAATCCGAGTGCTGCAAACTCAGAAAAACTCAAGTATAGTCAAGAATTAATGAAGAGGACTATCTCAAGGAGTAAATCTAGGTATGTGATCCATCATAATCATTATCTATTGTTACACGCCACCCACAATCTCTGCCAAGCGATGGCAAGATTCCAGGGGGTTCCAGGTGCTCACCCAGGGTTGCTGGAAAATTGAGGTGCGGTGGAGACTAGTGTCTTTATTTTACACATATTTACAGCTACAGCCTTCTCTGGAGGGGGTACAGAACATTATGCCCCAAGAGTGTACCTCATGGCTCCTCTGATAGATTCAGTGAGCTTAGGTCCAAAGCAGCAGCCAGTCATAGCCCCTGGTATCCTCCAGCCAGCACCACTCGGAGTACTCCTTACTTCCCCATTCTTGTTCTTAGAACACTTTACCAAAAAAACCTGTATAAAAGGACAAGTTTTTTTCTGACTCATATCACACCCACGTTGACCTGGCAACCTCCCCCTCAGTTTCCTGTAGGGTCTTTTGTATTGTAGATGGTTTAATGTCAAGCTCAGCCTGTCAGCTCTGCTTAAACCCCAGCACCCAAGAAACTAGAGGTGGAAATCTGGCATCCAGGGATCTGGAGGAATCCCTGTTCCCCCACTAACCCATAACACAATCTTCCAGCATCTATTCCAATTTTATTTTGTGTTACATCATGTTTGTCTGCTCAGTAACACAGCCTTTCAAGCTCTTTATTATTTCCTTCTTTATAAAAATATTTATGCAACAATATAAAAACATAAAAACAGACAATAAAATCATTAAAAGGTTAAAAGCAAGTTAAAAGTATAAAATAAAAACAAGAGACTGCTGTGGGGGATGTACCGTACTTTTAATTGCCTGCATATGCCTGGTTGAATAGAAAAGTTTTCAGCAGGCATTTTAAAGTTAGCACAGAATACACCTGCTGAACTTCTATTGACAGGGTGTTCCACAGGACTAGACCAATGACACTAAAAGCTCAGTTTGTCATTGCTGTCAAACTAATCTAATCAACTTGAGGATTTATTTAGGAATTCATTATAACATACAAAAAGTTCAGCTTCATAGGAAGCTCCTTTTTCAGAATGTAGGATCTCAGTTTTAGACCCAAGATGGACATAGCCTTGTTTAGAGCAAGATACCAAAACACAGATAATCAAAACCAAGTGTAGCAAGTCTCAAATTATGGTGAGCTTCTGCACAATAATATTACCAGGGTCACTGATAATTTTTGAGCAGAGAGCTTTTAACATTACAAGTCAGTTATTTCCACAGAACAGAAACCTACAATAATGTACTAGGTCATACAGACTTAATAATCTTTGTGTTCTTTAAAATATTATCTTTAATCACTGTTTGGCAGTGGGTGGAGTGGGGGAGAATCATTAACAAAAGGCACTTGATGGGCACTTGATATGTTGAGAACTGATGTGATCCAATCAATGCTATATAGGAGTTGTAAGACCCAAGTCTAACTCCCAACCTTTTCACAGATTGAATAGTCATTTTCAAAAGTGATGCTAAAATCACCTTTTAGTGTCTAATGTACCACTTCCAAATGTAGCTAATGTAGCTAATGGGGAAAAGCCATTTTAAAAGTGAATGTACTTTCTGGTCATTGTGGCTCCTTTGTTCAATTAATGGGCTCATTTCCCCCTCTGTAAAATAGAAAGATTGCTATTGGCATTTGGGACTAGATGGCTGTGCAGTTGAAGCTATTAACTGTGTCATAAAATGTCCACATGGATTTATCAAAATGGGCCATGGATCTGAAAAGCTGAAGAACTACAGATCTGTGATATTTACATTCCCACATATTTTAGCAAAGGCAGCACAACTATATGTAGCTAATTGGGAGTCATTTGCCAGTTTTCATAGTTCAAAAACAGAACTAAAGGTTATGATGGCAAAAAGCAAAGCCCTCCCCTCCCACTCACTGCTTCTTCTCTGGAAAAAGTCATGCTGTATTCAGTAAGCATGGAGGTGGGAAACTATTTGCTTAGATGTGTACAGCCCTGAAATAGAAACTCATTTCAATATTATTGCTTTCAATTGAAGTATTATTATTATTATCTTTACTGATTTCAGGGGACAAGATTTTTTTTCTATTACGGGGAAAAGACTGCAGACTGCAGGTATGAATGACATTTGAAATGATTTTTCCCATTCTGCCCTCATAGCTATTATAGTTATATTTTTCCATATGGGAGCCATAAACTGAAATATTATCCCAATAAATGGGAGGTGCCACTGGCGAATGGTCTGTCTATTCAGCTTAGTGGTATTTCATCTTTTCTGGGTTATGCAACATGGGAATTCCCCATCTTCAGAGGTGTTTTTTTGGGAGCTGCTGTCACAGCTGTGGCAGGTGGTGAATAGAAAAATGACCTTTGTTATTGTGTTCTCCCAACTATAGAACACTCTCACTTGCTGCTTAGTTTAATGTCATTCTGGTGCTTGGCAAATATCTTTTTATTTTCCCAGGCATTTTTGTCTAGTTTATCTCCAGTGCCTGGTTTTTTATGCTGTTCTCTTTTCTGCTTCTTGGTTTTGTTGTTTTATTATTATGCTCTGATCTTTTTGTTTCACTGTATTTTTATATTTCATTACAAGCCACCTTGGAACAGGTTTCTGAAAGGTGAGGAACAAAAATTAATAATAAATAAAAATAAAAACAAAGGTAAAAGGTAAAGGTAAAAGACCCCTGGACGGTTAAGTCCAATCAAAGGCAACTAATAAAAACAACACCTATGTTGTCTCTGTGAGTTAAACAGTCATTACCCTTTGGAATTCAGCCACACAAAAATATATTTACACGTACAACATTCTCTGCTGTGTGTCCAGCATTAGGCAATGACATGTGGAGACCCATAACCATTTGCAGAAGAGTTTTGTGCAGTAATACTTTCTCTGTATGCAATTTCTCCTTCATTCTCTCCTTCACTTAGACAGATTTACAGCATTCATGTAGTGCTCATACATATACACAAAGATACATCATGCACATAACCCTCTCATCTGCACACATCATTCACTCACATGAACAATTTTTCAATCTTTCCCGAGATCTGGTGTGCATGTGGTTTAACTTCTGAGCAGTGAGGATGTTTACAAATATTCCGTAACACCTCAGCAGCTAAGCCAGTTCAGTCAACTGAAGTCAAAACTTCCAAAATAGCTTCAGAGGTTTGAAAGACTGCATTTACTTCAATGTTTCTTTTTCTTTTATTGATTTCATCAGACTTCATCAGCCAAAACTACCATCTGTTTACAAATCTATGGATTCTGTGCTTTACTCTGATACCTGTGACACTGCAATCATAACAAGTGCCATAAAACATTATACAAAGCTAGCTTTTAATTTCCTGATAGGCATATAGATATCTCAGGCATCTACTTATGTGCTGTTCTGTGCATCTATATCTGAAAGTGTGTGGCATCTATGCATGATGATGGAATGGAATTGTGCTGACTTTGGAAGCAACATTTAAATGGGGAATGAAGCATAAAGTTCAATGTTCTAAGTCCAGTTTGTGCAATCTAGACCAGCACACATTTGGACAGTACAGTAAATACTTGGTTTATTGGATGACTATGCATACTGCATTTCAACTCCATGCAATTAATGAGCAGAAGCTGGGCCAGCAGAGCAGGGATTGAGGTGGGCACAGGCATTCTTCCCCCACCAAAGGTTTGTGATATATATTTTCAGAAATACATATATGGCATTTGAGTAGTTTATGAAGTCAATATTTATCTGTGAATCAAATTTAGTATTCAGTAGATTATATTTTTAATTTAATAATCTTTTACTACCTAATTCACATCAGCTTTGATCAGACATCCTGAAGAACTTTAATTATCTGCCTACCTGTGACACTACTTGCTTCTCATCAACAAAGTATTTTACAGCCTGTCACCTAAATCTAGAGAGGGTGATTTGCCTGCAGAAATAGTCTTCTGCATGTGGATCATGTTATCTCTTATGCATGAAAACCTATGTGTACATACACACTTCCAAAAGGTGATCATAGAATCATCTATTCCAACCCCTTGCACTGCAGGAATCTTAGCTAAAGCATCCATGACAGATGACCGTCCAACATCTGCTTAAAAACCTCCAAGTAAGGAGAGTCCACCACGTCTTGTGGGAGTTTGTTCTATTGTCAAACAGCTCTTACTGTCAGAAAGTTTTTTCTGAATGTTTAGCTGAAATCTCCTTTCTAGTAACTTGAAGCCTTTGGTTCGAGTCCTACCCTCCAGAGCAGGAGAAAACAAGCATGTTCCCTCTTCGATGTGACAGTCCTTAAGATATTTGAAGATGGCAATCATATCTCCTCAGTCTCTTTTTCCAAGCTAAATATACCCAACTCTTTCAAGGGCTCCTCGTAAGGCTGTTTCCAGACCCCTGATCATCTTGGTTGCCCCACTCTGCACACGTTCCAGCTTGTCAACATCCTTCTTAAATTGTGGAACAATTAGCAACCCCTTCCAGTTTGGTGTCATCTGCAAATTTGATGAGCATCCGCTCAATTCAGTGCTCTCAGCTTTAACAGTGTCCATTACTTGTATGTAATGGAGAGACTGAATCTAAGCTTCACTTGTGGGGAAAATTTGATGTGATATGGGTGGTGTATTTTTTTTGTTTCTTTGCCATTATTCAATGTATTGCATCCTTATGAGCACTCACTTATAACTGGAAACACACCACAAAAAAATCAAAGAGGGTTTGAGAAAAGCTTCAGTTAAAAAGGTAACACAACCAATGGATAGAAATGAAAGTCTGAATGTCAAGCTGTTCACTGTAAGTCATCATGGCCAATATAAACTCAATTCAAAGAGCCAATGAAGAATTGTTGAATCTTATAGCATCTTGTGAATTTCTTTTTGTTTCTTCTTTCCCTGAGCATAGCAGTAACAATCTAAGCCCATAGTCCTGTACTTCAAAGCCCCCTTTCAGACACCTGGAGAACGCTTACTGTACAAAGGGGGGAGCATGCTTTGCTGCTGTAATTTACCCTCACAAACACACAATTCAGTGACTGTGCAGAACCTCTCCAAAATGTTTGAAAGGCACTAACAGTATTTCATTACATGCTAATGTAAAGGTCAGAATGTGGAACAATAAACTGATGAAAGTGTCAGTGTCATATGCCCATTTTCTTAGCTTAACATAACAAGAGTAGTTTAAATTTCATCATGCAACAGTAACATTTTTGTGCAACATGCTCGGTGTTAAGTTGAAGAATGAGGGCATTACGGCCTTTTAGAAATCAATTCATTTATGATTTTTTTTTATTGTAAGCCTGTATGCATACAAACTATGCAATTAACTTAAATGGAATTTAAGTTCTACATTATGTAACCATAATTATATGTGCCTCCTGTGGAAATAAAAAGATAGTACAGGCATTTCCCCTAGTGTAAACTATATGTATAGTTCCAGATACCATGATTACTAGAAAAGCCAGGAAATTATGTATCATTTTCTCTCTTGCTCAAAATGGAGAATATATAGTCCCACTATGAGCATTCCAACAAAGAATAAATCTAACCACATGTGCAAGAGTATAGAGGGGTGCAGAAAACGTTATTCAATCTCAGATTGGAAGAAGAGGGATTTGCAGTGGCAGACTGAAATGTTACCTTTGCTTGCAGTGTAAGCTATATTATATAAAATATTGTACCAAAAATATGTGCCAAAGTCATCAGCACCAGAATTGCAATTTAGCCAGTTCATTGTCTGAAAAATAGCACCAGCATCAAAAGCAAAAAATAAGTCAAACTTGAGTTCTTGAGTCATTACCCTGAATTCACAGTCACTTTCTGGTTACTTGAACAAAGTTTCTGGTACTGAGAGAAAGGAAAATAAAATGTTGGTGTGTGTTTTGTGCGTTTTTTCATTACACATCTATAAACTGTCAAAAACTGACTCTTCCCTCATTTTCTCTCTCTCTTTTCACACTGTTGCTTTTTCTGCACTCTTTAGCTGTTTCTAGTATAACTGCCCCACTTCTGATTAACCTTTCTTTCCCCCTTCTATTCTAGGTAATCTTGCCATTTTTTTGTTTCGTCTTACCACCACACCTTTTCCTCATTTCTTTTCCATTTTCCACTATACTATTCCCCAAAAAGGATATTCTGCCGCCACCACCCTGCATGCACACTCATAAGCTGTGTATTTTTCAGCTGTGTTCACAACTTTTCAGTAAGATCTAATTTTCATGTGATGCTTCATGTAATTCACATTATTATATTTCACATTACTATTTTCATATTACGTCAAGCAGCTGAGACACATGACAGCACTCTGAATCTGACAAAGAAATATGACAGCTCTCTGTGTTCTGCTTCCTTCCTCTCTCTCTTTTTCTCACACACTCTGTTATCTGCTTTCCTAGGCTGCATTTTCCTCATGTTCCTCCTGTTTCTTTACAGGGATCCTAAAGAATGTCAGTAAGCCAAGGTAGTTTTTTACAACTAGCATTAAAAATGGATCTCTGTACATCTGATACGAAAAGGAAGCAAACAAACTGAAGACACTGAGCAAAAGAAGAGAACAACATGTTCAGATGGGGATTAGAAATCTAGAAACTGTAGAATTGTTCCATTCTAATATAATAAAAATAAACATGGTTAAAACAGTAGTGCATATTTCTTCTTTTGCTGAGTATTTCACCAAACATTAGCAACATGACTCTCCACTGACGGTTCAGAATTGTAATTTTCTTTTAAAAACACTTATATTATAGGAAATTTGATGTAGGTATATCTTAAGTTCTTTTGCTTATCAAATAAACTTGCAATATGCTATAGTGATGCATATAATGTCATAATCTATACGAGTTCGCAATGCACTCAGACCATGTGAAAGAGAGGAAAAGATTGGCAACTAGTTTTGAGAACATGCAATAGTTCCTTCACACTTATGTTGTCACAAGAAGGAGAATCACATTAGAAAGGTAATGTATCTGGACACATCCCCAGGATCCACATTAGGCATTGCTGTTAGGCCTGTACAATCAGGAATCCAGAACTCAGAGAAAGCCTACACATGAAGAGGTCTACATACATAACCTTTCCCTTATTCCATGCTTCACATGTAGACACCAGTGATGAGGCCAGTAATGTTGATACTATATTTTTCTGGGTCATTAATGTAAAAATTAACTGTGAAGAACTAAAAAAAGACCACCCCAAACTGAGTAAATTGGCAGTAAAATGGCACATGCAATTCAGTGTAAAGTGATACATGTTGGGGTAAAAATATTGATTTCACATCTATGCTCATGCAGTCTGAACTGGCAGTGGCTGTCCAGGAACAATACTTTGGGGTCATGGTGAATGGTTCAATAACAATGTTGACCCAATGTGCAGCAGCTGTTAAAAGTCAAACTCCATGCCAAGGATGAAATTGAAAATAAGGAATTGAAAATAAAGCTAGTAATATAATAAAGCTACTATACAAATCTATGGCATGGCTTCATACAGTCCTAGTCCTCACTTCAAAAAGGATATTGTAGAGTTGGGAAGGTTCAACAAAAGGTAACCAAAATGATCAAAGGGATGGAACAACTCTATGCAGCAAGGTTACAACATCTGGGGCATTTTAGTATAAAGAAAAGGCAGGTAAGAAGTGACATGATAGACATGTATAAAATTATGCATGAATGGAGAAAGTGGATGGAGAAACATTTTTCTCTCTCCATCATAATACTGGAACTTAGGGACATCCCATGAAGTTACATGTAGGAAGATTCAGGACAAACAAAATAACTTCACACAGTGCATATATAAACTATGGAATTTGCTTCCACTGGAGGTAGTGATGGCCACCAACTTGGATGACTTTTAAAAAGGATTAGACAAATTAATGGAGGATAAGACTATCAATGGCTACTAGCCACCATGGCAATGTTTAGCCCTCACTGTCAAAGGAGTCAATATGCCTCTGTATACCAGTTGCTGGAAAACACAGAAGGAAAGAGTGTTGTTGCACTCAGGTCCTACTTGCAGGCTTCCCACAGGCATCTGGTTGGCCACCATGAGAACAGGATGCTAGACTAGATGAATCACTGGCCTGGTCCAGCAGGCTCTCATGTTCTTATGTAGTACTGCAGAAGGGGGACCAGAGGTGTGGTGTCACAACCCCATACTATGTGTGATCCCCCTTCATGTAATGCCCATGTTGAAAGGGGCCAATGAGTCAACACATTTCCACTTTTGGGAGGAAGCCTGTCACTTGGATCAAACCTGTCACTTAGCTTCTTCTATTAGAGAAGGTTAAGATCAGTTGGTGAATATTGTTCCTACATGGGTGTTTGCTTGTTAATAAAATACCTGTTCTAAACCACTTCACTGATTCTGGAACTGTGTGTTAAAGACAACACACGGTATTAGGAGTGTAACACATTATGTGAACATACTGTGGAAGACTGCAAACTGCAGAGTGATGACAGCTTTACATTTTTATGTATATAGGCAGACATAGAAAGATGTCTATCCACTTGTCATTGACTGGTTGGACACAGATGAATCCCCAGCTGGGGAACCACCAAGGGAAGAAGGCTCAGAGCCCAGGGAGTGGTGGTGGGACAATGAAGAGGGAGAAGACTGGGAAGAGGAAGTGTTGAAAGCCAAAGGGGTAGCAAGACTTAGAGAGTGGGGAGAGCCTGTGGCAGAGAGAAGTCAAGAATCAGGGTCAGAAGCTGAAGTAGGTGAGTGGGAGGGGGGAAGTCGAGAGGCAGAGATGAATCAAGCTAGTGAAGAGTCACAGGTGTCCCCTCTCCTGCTGTGACAAGCTCCTCTCCCCCCTGACTCCCAGAACCAGGAAATGTATCAAACAGGAAGAGCAAAGACAGGCTGCACATGATCTCTGATTGCCTGCAAGAAGCCCTGGAGAGGAGGAGACATAGATGGTTGTGGGGAGGCAGACACTTTTAGTCTTGGTAACTGATTTCATGGAGTAGGACCTACAGGGCATGAGCTGCTATGTTCATCAGGCCTGAAACTCCGCCAAGTTTGTGAAGATCCTGAGCCCCAATGCAGACAATTTCTAAGTAAACATTAACAGGACAGGACTGCAAAAGTGCCAAATAAATTATTAACAATTGGACTGAGTATAGGCCCATTAGAAAGAATAGACTCTCTCCACTACTTACGTCATTATTTGTGAAATACCATGATTGCCATTAGAGAATGCCTGGAAATTGTTTCCTCTTCCCACTTTTCTTCCTGTGGTATCTCATTCCTCCTCTGGAGGGCAACATTATCAAACACTTTGTCCTGTAGTCTATCAACTAAGTTTTTGTGCAGATATTATTCTTATTTTGTCATAATTGAGAGAATTATAAAAAATGTGAGCATTGAACATTGCCTTGTTTATTTAATGATAAATTGAAAAAGTTTGTACAGTAAGTTTTGTTGTACCTTTAACTCCAGCAGATTTATAATGGCATAAGCATTTATGAAATATGGTCCAAAGCTGACAGGCTCCAAAGAAAATCAGCAACTGACCTTAAAGTAGCCAATTGTGAACACAGGAAATTCAAAGTAACTCTCCAATATGTAACTACTGAATTAAAATTTATCATAAAGTTAAATTCTATCACCTGTGTCTGGAACCATTATACTGTAATATCATTTCTCTCACTATATGTATTTATTAGCTTACCTGTGCCAAAAAAAATTGTTATCAACACAAGATTTGTGAAAAGTTTTTGTAGTTATTTTACATATATTTCAGCTTCACAATAATTGTCACAGTTTGCATTTTTTGCATTTCATATTATGCTAACTTCTGTACTTCATCTTTTCATTTACATCTATTTAAACCAATATCCTTCTATATACATATCCATCCCTTCAACTTAGGATGATGCTTCATGCATCTAAAGAAATACACTCTAGTCTATGAAAGCTTGTGCTATGATAAATTTTCCAGTCTTTAAAGTACAATAATCCCTCATCTTACATGGGGGTTTGATTCCAAAAGTTATGCATATGTGTGTAAGTTGCATATATTCCAAATCCTCTGAGTGGCCCCATGGCTAGCAGATGCGGAGGAGTGAGAGAGAGCATCCCCAGCACTCCCAAAGCCTGTGCACTAAACAGGGCTTTCTCTGCAGGCAAGGCCAAGAACTTAGAAGCTCTTTTGAGGTGGGTCTGGGTTACCTAGCATAAAAAAGCTTTTAAGCTCTCAGCCTTGATTGATGGGGAAGGCCCATTCATAGCACTAGCTCTTGAGAGCTCACAAGAACTTGGATTAACCCACAAGTCCTCACAAGAACATCCCTGGCTCCCTCTTATTTGATGGGGAGTGGGTTCTGCAGCACCCTCTGGTGTCACGTTTCAATAACGCATTACAGTAGTACCTCGGTTTACGGACAGTCCTGTTTACGAACTACAGTGGTGCCTCGCAAGACGAAATTAATTCGTTCCGCGAGTCTCTTCGTCTTGCGGTTTTTTCGTCTTGCGAAGCACCCCTATTAGCGGCTTAGCAGATTAGCGCTATTAGCGGCTTAGCGGCTATTAGCGGCTTAGCGGGTTAGAAAAAGGGGGGGAGGGGAAAAACTCGCAAGACGTTTTTGTCTTGCGAAGCAAGCCCATAGGGAAATTCGTCTTGCGAAGCGCCTCAAAAAACGGAAAACCCTTTCGTCTAGCGAGTTTTTCGTCTTGCGAGGCATTCGTCTTGCGGGGCACCACTGTATTCGGTTTACAAACCCCGCAAAACTGGAAGTAGTGTTCCGGTTTGTGAACTTTACCTTGGCCTACGAGCAGAAGCTGAACGGTGGGAGGGCACTGGCGGCGGGAGGCCTCATTAGGGAAAGCGCGCCTCAGTTTAAGAACGGATTTGGTTTAAGAACAGATTCAGGAACAGATTAAGTTCGGAAACTGAGGCACCACTGTATTGACATTTTAGAAGAATGTCATATGGCTATAGGATTATCATAATCATTTTTAAACTCATTTTTAAAATGTGTAGATGAGTCCCAGGTCAACTTGGGTTACCCTGTACAAAAAGGGGTTTTAAGCTCTCAGCCTTGCTTGAGAGGCAAAGCCCACTCACAATGTTGGCTCTAGAGGGCTAGGGATGCTCACACAAGATCTCAAGGGAACTCTGATTGTACCGCAAAATCTGGTGAGAGTATCCCAAAGCCAGTGTTGTGAGCAAGCTTTGCTCGGCAAGCAAAGCAACGACTTAAAGGAGTTTTTCACACTGGGTAATCCCAAGCATACATGGTGTGGAAAAACCTTTAAACTCTCCACCTTGCTTGGGACTTGACTTACTGTACCACATGGCTCTTCATTGTTGTTTTTGCCATAGCAAACTAACATGGTTATCTTCTGAGAATTCTTACCAATAAAAAGGTAACTGAAAATGGAGCTGCGCAAATATTATTATTATAAATTTGTGGGTGCTGGACCCTTTTAATCCCCAGATCCAATATGTGTTGAAATCTAATCAAGCCTACTGAAACCCAAGGTCCAGCAGGTGTTTAAAAAATAAGCCAGGCTAGCTTCCTGATAAGGTAATTGCCTGGGCCATTAGGAGAACAAAGGATTGAGGGCTCAGTGTGAGACAGCAAATGTGTGGGCCCCTCTCCCTCAACAAATAAAGCCAGAGTTTAGAACAGAGATGTTAGGAAGCAATAACTTCACTTAGAAGGAAAGCAGCAAGCTGGAAAGCTGAGGGGAGGGTCAGAACATGTTTGATTTCTGTTTGAATCCAAGGCTATGACTAAGAAAGAAGCAAAACCCTTTTGGGGTGATGATGATGTGAACCCCTCCATCGCAGGTACAGGTTGTATATATGTGTAAATAAGCCACATATTATAAATACAAGTCTCCACTGTGCCTCATTTCCAAAAGGAAACAGAAACCCCCATTGAATGCCTAGAACTCCAGTACAGTAATTTGTACTGCTCTGAAATTGAGATGGTGTGCAATAATATGCTTCAGTGGGGCAACGGGTATGCTCAGAACCATATGTTCTGCTGCCTTCATAGCTGTTCCTACTTTCAAAGAGAGAAACTGATTATAAAGCTGAAGAGGGACTTGTTTATTGGACAATGGGACCGGCAACAGTAGCATCAAACAAATATTCAGCTGAGCTCATGGTTCATCCATTTGAATATTGTTACTGATTATGGCCTTGTACAACACCAAAGTGCATCTTAAAAGGAATTCCACATTAACAGTAAAATTATGTCCACACATCCTAAAGTATGACATCGTGGCCCAGGGGTTTTTGTTTTTTTTACAATTCCACATTCCTATTTATTTATTTGCACATATAAACTTTTGAGTTACATATCTGAAGGATCTTAAAAACCAAATGTTTTCCTTAATTGTGTTTTCCCCCTAGAGGAGGAAACTTTCCATCCTGATAGTAGAAATTGCTTTAAAATGTAATATAAAACATGCAACTGACACCTGATCTGCTTTTACTAAATACCCTAAGACATCACAGAGTAACATAAATATTCAAAAGGTTAGTATCCAAAAATAGCAGCACTAAAAATAGCAATATAAAAGTCACTTTGGATTGCTGAACTATTAACTGGTTGTAAGATAAGACACTTACTATTTGGGTACTTATTTTGCTACCTATCTGTTTCATTTTTATATAATTTTTAGTCTAACAAGTTTCCAAATATTTCAGCTCTGCATTGTTTACCCTTTCTATTCAACCTATGATTCTCAAAGAACACCACTACCTGTTAAATATGCAAAGCAAGAGTGCATACTTGGCATCTCTTAAGTTATGCCTTAATTATCTAAGAACTTGCACTGCAGTCTTGCTTAAGAACATAAAAATGCCTTCCTACATTAAAGTCACCTAGTCCAAAGTTCTTTGCAAGAATTCCAGCACTCAATACACATTAGGTGGTGTACTAGAATTTTGCCAGTGTTTCTGCTGTGCACAATAATTTACTTTCTAACCACCCCCAGGGTATACTCCAATATGAAATTAGAGATTGCATCAGATCAATCTCATTGTTTTATTGTATTATTTCCAGAAAAAGTCCAAGGTTCAAATATTTCAGTTCAGGTTACTTTTTCTATTGCTTTATTTCAAGAAAGAAATACTGTAGAGGTTACTTACCAATAGTTACCGGTATGTTTTGAGTGTTATCTCCAAGTATTAATAGGTGAGCATTTCACATGGGGATGTTACTTCTGGAAAAAAGAATGTAGCTTAGTTTTAAAAGAAATCTGGACTGATGCCTGATGCAATTCCCTGAGAGGAGGTACACCTCAAAGGGACAGCACTCAGGAAGAGGCAGATGTTATTACAGCGGGTTACATACGCTTCAGGTTACAGACTCAGCTAACCCAGAAATAGTACCTCAGGTTAAGAACTTTGCTTCAGGATGAGAACAGAAATCGTGTTCTGGCGGCGCGGCAGCAGCGGGGGGCCCCATTAGCTAAAGTGGTGCTTCAGGTTAAGAACAGTTTCAGGTTAAGAATGGACCTCCAGAACGAATTAAGTTCTTAACCTGAGGTATACCACTGTATTAACTTTGGACCTTTTCATAACAGGCACGATCACTCTGCTTCCCGGCTTAAGCATTCGGAAGGAATACAGGGCCAATTCAGCTCCAAGGGGGTGCAGAATAGTCCTTATAATCAATTTGTTTGGGAATATTTACAGGGGACCTTATTTCCAAGTGTAATCAAATGTTAGTGGAAACAGCCCATTCTTCAGGGGGAATCTACTGGTTCCCACTTTCCTTTTAGTTGATTCACAATCCCCTCTTCACTTTCCTGCTGTGTTTTTGTATTGTAAACTACTCTGTGGTATTAAAATATACATTTCAGGTGACAAAGGCCAGGTATATCTGCTTGCCGCCCCCAGCCGACACTCTTATGTTAGTGGAGTGGGTTTATGCAACATAAAGTGAGAAGGAAGTGTTAAGGGCAAATTTTGTTCATGGGCTAGTGAGATGATGGCACAAATATATTTTAACTGCTGTTTGGCTCTGGTGCATGCTTATTATTATGAAAGAAATTCTCAAAGGAAAAGCACCAAGACTTTGGAACTCCCTATCAGTATCAGACAGGCACCTTTATTATACTTTTTGATACCTGCTTAAAATATTTTTGTTTAGGCAGGCCTATTCAGACATGTAGAACTTACATGTGTTTTAGTCTGTTTTTAGCATATGGGGGGGGGGGAACTAGTCTGAGGGTAGTTTCCCCCCCAAAGATCTTTATTGAAACTTAACATATATACATAATAACCTAAATTCCCAATGATTCCCTCACATAAAATATAGTATCTAAATTACAACAGCTGCATAATTATACACTTAATTATAAAATCCACCACCCACCCTCTACTTCCCTCCACAGCAATTCGACTTCTTTATATTTCTTTCTACCTTTTTTTCTTCGCCTTCTATAATAAATTATTTCTGTAATTCTGATTTTTCCTTCTTTCTTTATTAGTTTTGTTATTGCTTACATTTTTTATTCTAACCCTATTAGCATATCATTTTTAGAATATTTTGACATATAATCTTTGAAATACTTCCACTCCATTCTTAACTTTTGATTTGATATCTTAAAATTTTTAGCATATTGTTGATTTTAATTAGCTTTTGAAATGGTTTTTAATCATATTTTATTGATAAATGAAACGTTTTATTTAGGGAAGTTTTTTAATATTTAATGCTGTATTGTTTTTAACACTTGATTGGGAGCCGCCCAGATGGGCGGGGTATAAATAATAAATTATTATTGTTGTTGTTGTTGTTATTTTGGAGCTGCTTTGTGTAAATTGTTTTATGTACACCACCAAGCGGGTTTTGTTAAATAAAAAGGCCAACATGTGGTCTTTGGCTTTTTACAAATGAGCTAACACCTTTTGTTAATTATAAGTTACCTTGCATTTACATTTAACTTAATTAATTAACTAAAGGCCTGCTTATTGTTCACAAAATGGTTTATAATCATCTGAACGCGGCCCGCCACGTAAACGCGTGAGAGAAACTTAACCCAGGGTTGAGAAACTTCACCTGCTCCATTTCTACCTACAGAGAGGTTGTTATAAGCGGAGTGGGCAGGGGCAGCGCCAACCCCGCCTTCCTTCCCCTCAAGAGTTCTCACGACCACCCGCCTCACACGGCTAAAGGTATTTTCGACGGTTCTGGCAAACTGCGGTTGGAGGTGATCAGGAGACGCGGAGCTGGGGGGGGGGGAGGAATTCGCGCGAGGTAGCTGCGCGTGAGGGAGCGCGAGAAGAAACTCGCTCGCGCTCAGCTACCGTGACGTCTGGAGAACACTCGGCAGCAGAGGGCAGGCGCACGTTTCCAGAAGCAAGCCCCTACCCTCGCGAGGAGGGGCTTGAGGATGGGGCGGGAGAGGGAGAGAGAGAGGCGAGATGGGGGGGGGGAGGAGAGAGAGAGAGAGAGAGAGAGAGAGAGAGAGACTGGTGCGCACATGCGCGCAGCGTGGGAAGTCGGTTTCGTTGCTGGGGATCTGGCACAGGAGGCGGGGCGGCGGCGGCGGCGGCCGAAGTTGTGGTGCTGGGCTCTGCCTTCCTCCCTGGGCGGCTGCGCGCGGGGTGAATTGGGAGGGCTGTGTCTCGCTGCCTGTCTCCGGCCCGCGTCTGTTATTCTGAGGGGCCTCAAGTGAAGAAGCGGAGCTACCGGGCGCGCGCCTCCTCCTCCTCCTCCCTCTCTTGATTTAGGCTGAGCCTCGTCCGGTGCTGCTTTCAGTAGGAACGCGAAGGTGAGACGCCCTTTTTCTGACTTAGCCCTGAAGCCGCTCAACAGGTCTCCGAGAGAGAGAGAGAGAGAGAGGCAGGCGGGGGGAGGCGCGTTGGAAGTTGGTCCCCAAAGTTAGTCGCCCAGCCCTTCTCCCGTGTGTGCGTTTGGGCTCTTGTGGGAGCCGAGACCCCTTTCCTGAGCCGTCTGGTTGCGGGGAGTGTGCCGGGGAGAAGGTGGCGCTGCTCCTCTTACATGTTGTCTTCCTCAGCCTCTTCCTCCTTCTCCCTCCCCTGTGCGCGCGCGCGCGCGCCCGTGTGTGTGTATGTGTGTGAACTTTTGTCTCCGTGTCTGGCTGGTTACTTCTCGAGACCTTTCCCACCCCCGCCTTTCCTCCGTGCTTTCTCTTCCTGCCTGTTTATATCTCCTGTCTCTATCTGTGTACGTGCCTGAGTAGAAACTGAAGAGGCAGTCTTGTTTGTTGACATTTATTCTCTCCCCCCCCCCTTTTACGCTCTTTTGCGTTAATCCTCAGGTATTTGCAGTTTGTGTGTAACCCGCGTCTTGGGCTGCTTCCTCAAAGGACCCCTTTTGCCATCCCTGTCTCTTGGGTTTCCTTTAGGTGCAGCTATTTCCATTGTTGGCTCACACACGTTCTATTTCAGTGTGTCCTGTGCTTAATCCGGCCCCCTTTTCGCAACCTGCTGGAAGTCCCATGTTTGGGGAGTTGGCCTTGTAAAGCCATTAGTCTCTGCCGGCATGGAGGGCGTTTGCAGGAAGGATTACCTTGTGTACCGGCAACACGCTATCTATTCCGAATTACGTGCTGGGTGGGTTAATGTTGCGATACCATTTGGAACCTCTGATCGGAAAAGTGGGGTTTTTGAAGTATTTTGTAGATAAAGCTGTCTTGTCTCTGTGAATGTATCTTGGGACTGTAATAAGTATTAAAACACCAAGCTCTGAGTCTGCACCCCACCCACCCCAATTTCTTTGTTTTGGTCAATCTTGGAAGAAAGTTGGAACTGTATATAGGACATATGGCAGTGTATATTATCATATTGCCCAGCAAGAGTAGAAAAGAGAAGAGATGTTTTTGCTTTTGCTGAACAGTAAGTGATAACTATATATTTTGTGGGTTTTTTAGCCAATATTTCAGAAAACTCTGTAGGATTTTAGAAAAGGGGGAAAGTAAATATCTGAAATATGCCATCTCTGTGGTTCTGCATTGATTGCCTCAGTTGGAATGACAATATATGTTGACAATTCAGTTTGAAAATGCTAAGTTGAATTAAGTAGTTGAACCTTAGTATAAAAGGAACACAGAAAGAGTTCCACAAATTTTGGAGCCAGTGAGCTTCAGATTTCTCACTTCCTGTTCTACAGAGGAAGTTGTATTCTCAAATGTAAATGCAGGTGAGGATTATATGAGATCACTTTCTTTTTAATTAAGTATAAAAAACCACTTAAAGGCTATAGTATATTCTTAAATAATATGCAGTATCTGGTTATCAAATGCAAAATAAATAATCTTGTTCAAATACTGTAGTTTGAACTGAAGAAAACAGTAGTGTTGCCCCTAGAAACATTTTCTGCAGTAAACACTGTTTAAAAAGGCTTGCTAGTCAATGTGTTTGTTTTTAAAAAGATTGCAAACCATTTGTTGAATTTATTTCCTGCCCTTCATCGTAATTGATCTGAGTGGGTAACAATGTAAACAACAATAAAGCATAAAAATCC
The DNA here is from genome assembly GCF_951804945.1 of Podarcis cretensis. Taxonomy (NCBI): domain Eukaryota; kingdom Metazoa; phylum Chordata; class Lepidosauria; order Squamata; family Lacertidae; genus Podarcis; species Podarcis cretensis. The sequence continues at coordinate 50,183,418 of NC_137170.1, read as the reverse complement.
AGTTAAGCATAAATAATACTGTAATCACTTGCACTTAAACAAGAACACTGATAACTGTATCACTATGCAGGCTGTAGATGTACATACTTGGAAGGCTTGTGGAAGAGAAAGGTTTTCAACAGGCACTGATCACTTAATAGTTCTTATTTGAAGCAGGTGACCTGAAAACATGATTCTATCATTGCTAACATATTGCTCGGCTAATGTCACTTAAAGTTACGGGGCAGAGTTCAGCCACAAGCCAACCAAAGGGGAACAGCAGTAGCTCAATGTTAGGGCATGTGTGTTCCATGTAAAGGTCCTAGATTTAGCCCCTGGTGCCTCCAAATAGGGCTGAAACTGATGAGTTGTTGCCAGCAAGATAGATCAATAGCCTAGCACGATATAAGGCTATTTCCTATATTCCACTGGTCAAAGTTAAGCACTTCTAAGTTGCATTGTTTGCAGTGGGACAGACATCAGCACATAGGCTGAAATCTAATTGATGTCAGTGACTTAAAATGCTTAATAGGTCATATGCATGGTTTGTGTTGTATTAGAGTGGTGGTTTTATTGGTGTGTTATTTATATTGTATTTTTAATGTTTATTCGCCTTAAGTAGCAATGAGTGAAAAGGCAGCTGTTAAATATTAAAGATACATAAATGCAAAACAGTTGTTTTGCTTATGTCTTTCTGAATTGCTGTTAGACTTCTCTAGGCTGGGTAATAGGATGGTGTAGGCGTGGGTAGCTTGCTTTTAATGGTAAATAAAGATTGTTCATGCTCAAAATATAAGACCTATGGTAGGAATCAACCTTGGAAGAAACTGTTAATTCTGGGGGGGGGGGGGGAAATAAGTGGCTTTCCTTTTAATCTTTTTCCATAGTAGTGAGATAACTTTTTTGAGGCTAGAAGATGAATTCTAAATTTGGTTTCTTGGTTAGCAACAGTAGAATTAAGTGAGACCTTTAGAGTTAATGAGCTAAGACGTGATCAGCTAGGCTTTTTTCTCCTGCTGGGTGGTCGATAAGTCATTCTTGAGCTAGTAGTATTAAGGATCTGCTTTGGCCATTGAATCAACCTATTCTATCCTGTCATTTAAAGCTTAAAAGGGCACCAGCTAGCAACAAGTCAATCTGGTTCAAATTTCTAGTATGCTCCATCCTGTGGGCCCAGTGTGTTACAATATTTATAAAAGATTAAAATTAAAACCTACCTATCTTCTGGCTTAGCCCTAGCCAGCCAAAGTGGGCCCAAACAGAAACTTGGCACCATTTTTTGTTTATTTTCAATTAACCTTTGATCATGTCACAATTTAATTTTTATATTCTTATTCTATTTATATTCCTTTCAGTGGTTGTAGGTATAGATTATCACTAATATGGCATATTTGTATTGCCTGTCTCTCAGAATCTGCTTTCTTTATGCAAATATTTGGGGAAGGTGTACTTCATTTTGTGACTATCTAAACAGGAGGTGGGCATTGGCTAAAGGGATTTTTATTAAGGTGTGTAATTAATCTATCATTGTCTCAAAAATTCATACTATAGAAGTATGAATTTAAGCTTCCCTGTGCCAGAAATAAGACTTTAAAGGCAACAGGAAGAAAGGCAGAATTGTGTTCAATATTTTTTTCATCAAAGTTTACAACAAATTTGATCTACAGGTCAGCCCTGGATGTAAAATAGTTTTAAAAATGTTTGAAATGAAAAACAAGTCTTGGATAATTAAAGAAGCACAGATCATATAGGAAATAAACTTCATCATGAATTTAAGAGTTGGAGCCTTGCAAATGTAATGATATGCTTAGAAACCAATTCATGTAGATGTGCTATAACAGTTTTAAATAAATTAATGTGAACTTAATACCACTTGCTAGTTATTACAAATATAAAATCTGTTTCTGATTATTCTTACTGTGAATCATTGCCTGAATAAGTTTAAATTTCTGGATTAGAGCAATTTTATAGTGACTATTAAGTATCTTACCTGGGTGAAACTTCAGAGATGTAAGCAGATTCTTTTGAAATATGTGGATTTCCTTTTTATTGCTGAACTTTTTAAACACTAAGAACACACTCCAGCTGAAACTAAGTACTTTGTCCCATTAATTTCAACAGGAGAATTAAATGTGTGCTTAAATCTCTCCCACTGAAATCAGTGAGACTTAAAAGTACTTAACTTTTCTTGGATTACACACAAGTGAGTTTAAGCTGAGCCACTTATTCCATGTTTTAACACCATATTACATTTTTGTATGTATACATTCCACAAACAACAGTGTAATACTGATAGCAATAGCAATTATAGTCTGAAATGAATCTACAAGACATGGTGAAATAGTGATGGATTAATTCCTCAGTTTGATTTGGAATTGAAAACTGGCAATATCACTATAATAAATATAAGCACTTACTGTATAAGCAAAAAAAGGCTTCTAATATGTCAGTAAAACTATCTGATTATAGAATGAGAAGTAAGGAGCTGGAACAGCGCATCGGTTCAGTCTGAAGCATGCTGCGGTGCCAATGAAAATATTCCAAACTTGAAGAGGAACAATCACTTACTTTGCTCATTAGAGCCATTGTGATGGTTCATTTAGTACACAAGATGCAATTAGATCTAACAGTTTTATCCAGTGTTCATACCCACCACCATTTATTTGTCAGTGGAAGTCATTCTCATCCAGTAAAACACATGTGATGAGATACAACTTTATTGCGGTAAAGTTAAAGGGACCCCTGACCATTAGGTCCAGTCGTGACCAACTCTGGGGTTGCGGCGCTCATCTCGCTTTATTGGCCGAGGGAGCCGGCGTACAGCTTCCGGGTCATGTGGCCAGCATGACTAAGCCACTTCTGGCGAACCAGAGCAGCGCATGGAAACACCGTTTACCTTCCTGCCAGAGCGGTACCTATTTATCTACTTGCACTTTGACATGCTTTCGAACTGCTAGGTTGGCAGGAGCAGGGACCGAGCAACAGGAGCTCACCCCTTTGTGGGGATTCGAACCGCCGACCTTCTGATCAGCAAGTCCTAGGCTCTGTGGTTTAACCCACAGCGCCACCCGTGTCCCTTTATTGCTGTAGCGGACATCAATTCCATGTGTCTTGATCAAGTCAAAATTTAGCCATCTTCTCTCAGTGTCCTGCCAGCTGCTCCTTAGGCATGTATATCTCTGTGTATATACTGCAGTAGTTCAGTCTCAACCACCTGGTTGAAATACGAGTGTGATTCTGAACCTGGTGCATGCTCAGTGTGTTGGATGTCCCTGACTGATAGCTGCTGCATTTGGAGCATCTGTTACTACCTGTGTCTGCTTGATCACCTCCCCTTTTTAGGTTTGCTGTATTGCTAGTGAATGCATTATCAAAATTCAAAGAAAGGGGCAACTTGCAGATCTTGTTGCTGTCTTGCCACCAACTCCAAGCACCAAAACAGCAATGGCAATGCATTCAGTAGCGAGACAGCAAGCACACCGAAAGCAGATAGATGGTGACCTCTCACCAAAATATTAATATTTTATGGTTCCAAATCTGTCATCTGGCAACTTAACACTGACCAGGGAATACTTGCATCACAAAATTCAAAGAAAGGGGCAACTTACAGATCTTGCTGCTGTCTTACCACCAACTCTAAACACCCATTCCCAGTTACCAGTTGAAGTAAATTAGTAAAGGTAAAAGGTAAAGGACCCCTGGATGGTTAAGTCCAGTCAAAGGCGACTATGGGGTGCAACACTGATCTCAGGCCGAGGGAGCCAGTGTTTCTCCACAGACAGCTTTCCGGGTCATGTAGCCAACATGACTAAACCACTACTGGCACACGGAGGACTCTGACAAGTGCAGTGCAGTTGTCCATCAGCCTCAGCAGAAAGAATGAAAAGTAAAAACAATAATTTTAATAATTTTATTATTTATACCCTGCCCATCTGGCTGGATATCCCCAGCCACTCTGGGCAGTTTGCAGCATATAAAAACATAGTAAAAAATGAAGCATTAAAAACTTGCTGAAATGTTAGCTTTCGGGTCCTATTTGAGGTGCTTACCTTTGAAGTCTTGTGTGGACTGGAATCAATAGAGATTGCCCCTCCATTTATGAATCTCCCATATTAATTGACATCCTCTGATAAGACCTTCATTTAACACCAGTACATTAGTTCTCAACAACTAGGAACAGAACCTTTCTTACTAATTCCTCCCTTGTTGGAGAAGCTGTAAGATCCATTTTCCCCCTCTTACTTTGTTATATAATGGAGGGCTGGTCTTTAGTAATAATGTTTGCTACTGAAAACTGAATTTCTTGATTATTTATAAAACATATTGTAGGAGCCACATTGAACCTTAAATCTGGAATACAAATATTTTAAATAAATCTTGCTGGTCAAACTCTGTACTTAACTGACTGGTGTCAGGCTGGTTAAACATTTTGTAGGGAAGTAAACTTACGTGTACATTATTTGCTAGTTTAAGTTACTGCCTATCAGTTTAATTAGTTGTTGATGTATGAGAGTACTTAACTGGACTCTGGTATATTGACTTGTTAAAGCTTATCTTGTGAATTTCTTACCATGCTGTGGTTCTTCAGTTAGCTGAGCACTCACAAGGCAGGCAGACCTTGTTGCCTCATGCCCTCTACCCTGTGGCAGGAGGCATCCCATCAGTTTTTAGCAGATATTCATGACAAGCCCAACTTTTAGGGACCTGAGGTGTAGTGAAGAGTTTGCAGGAAGCATACAAATACTGTAATTCAAATTTGGAAGGGAACTTCAATTCCAGTTTGGAATGAAGGGTTATGAGCATGACTCTGACACAGATTCTGAATCTAATCAACATTTTGAAATGTATTTTATAAAGCCCCACATTGCACCGTCAATCAATTTGCAGTTTGGATCCCTCTGCATTTCTGAACGTGCAGGTAACAGCAGTTAACAGGAGTGCCTTTTATCAATTTTAACTGGAATTCCAGCTGTTTGCATTCCTAAAGTTAGATCTGGACATGGTCATTCATTCCCAGGCCAGCTCCAGTTCGTTTGGATATACCTCACTTTGTGAGACTGCCTTTGAGGACAGACTTCAAACTACATTTGATCCAGAATGCTGTGCCAGGCTTGTTGTCTGGGGCTAGCAGGACTGATAATGCAATGCCAGTTAAGTACCAACATCTCTGGACATCACTTTTGCCAACCTCAATTCAAAATGCCCACTTTGGTCTTCAGAAACGTAAGCTGTCTGTGTTGGGCTGAGGTTCAGAGAAATTATTCTCCTCCAGCCTGAACCTGCTGAAGAACTTGGCTCTGCTTTCTAAGTCCTTGTGGTTTTCCACTGATGGTTTGTTTATTTGGGGATGAAGAGACAGGACTTTTTATTGCAATGTCCAAATTATGAAAGCGTCTTCCTAGGCAGGTTTCTGACTCCTTCACTGCCTGCTTTTAAAGTGCACATTTAAGCCAGTTTTATTTCAGTGGGCATATTTTAGTTAGGTCCTTTTAAGATTTATGTTGCTGATATTTTGCTATTTGCTATACGCTTTATTGGATTTCAGTATTGGCTGCTTTGAATTTATATTGCACAGAATAGGGTGTCATTTTTAACAAATGTATTTCATATTCATGGGCAAAGAAAGCATTCTACAATGGAACATAGGGGCAGGGATGGGCAGAATTCATGCTTTCAGGAACTACAGTGGTACCTCTGGTTACAAACTTAATTTGTTCCGGAGGTCCGTTCTTAACATGAAGCACCACTTTAGCTAATGGGGCCTCCCGCTGCTGCCGCGCCGCCGGAGCACGATTTCTGTTCTCATCCTGAAGCAAAGTTCTTAACCCGAGGTACTATTTCTGGGTTAGCGGAGTCTGTAACCTGAAGCATCCGTAACCTGAAGCGTATGTAACCCTAGGTACCACTGTACTTTGATTGTAGACACCTGGAGCAGTATCCAACTAATGGGTCCTCTCTGTGTAAGGACTCTCATGTGCAACAGAACTTCCCCCCCTGTTTTCCTACTGCACTTTCCTCAAATTTGCTCCAGAGTGTGTGGGGAACCCCTAGAACACATGGGACACACAGAGGAAGGAGAAAGGGAAGTTTTGCTGCACAAGTGGAAATCCTTGTGCTAACAGGCCATCTTTCTTAGCACTACTTTGAATACAATTCAAGTTGGCTACAAAACATTTAGAAATTTACCAATAGGTCCTGCTTTATCAGATGTATTCTGTGGGAGGCTCATGTGTCTGCTTGCTACATTGAATCTGAAGGATAATATTTTAGCTTGACACAGTTCTTCTGTTATATGTATTAAAGGTAAAGGTACCCCTGCCCGTACGGGCCAGTCTTGACAGACTCTGGGGTTGTGCGCCCATCTCACTTAAGAGGCCAGGGGCCAGCGCTGTCCGGAGGACACTTCCGGGTCACGTGGCCAGCGTGACATCGCTGCTCTGGCGAGCCAGAGCCGCACACGGAAACGCCGTTTACCTTCCCGCTGGTAAGCGGTCCCTATTTATCTACTTGCACCCGGAGGTGCTTTCGAGCTGCTAGGTTGGCAGGCGCTGGGACCGAGCAGCGGGAGCGCACCCCGCCGCAGGGATTCGAACCGCCGACCTTTCGATCGGCAAGCCCTAGGCGCTGAGGCTTTAACCCACAGCGCCACCTGCGTCCCTGTTATATGTATTGGGTGCAACCAATTCAATCTCTGTGTTGCCCTGAGGATTTTCTCAAAATGCAAGGTACATCTTTAGTGGCAGATCATGCATTTTTTTTCCAGCCTGCATGATTGGTTCTTCATGAGTTAAAGAGGGGACTTGCAATTGTCAATCAGACGGTACACTGCTTTGAAGCTGGGTCTTTCCACATACTGGAAACAGTGTCACACTGGAGTGAACAAGAAAGATCCTGTACCTCAGCCTTCCATCATCTTCCATCATCCCTCATCATTAGCCATGCTGACTTGGACTGATGGGAATTAGAGCCCTCCAGGTTGGGGAAAACAGCAATGCATTGCTATATGTTACTTTCCTATTCAATCAAAGCATTCATGCCACAAGTAAACGCTGTCGTCATGCAGGATACCCTCTAAACCTGTGCAGCAATTAACTACAGTCAGTTTGTGCTATTGGGTGTGTCATGGCTTCTATCTCACATCCAGTGCCACATGAGGCTCCCTGTGTGGCTTCTCAAGTTGTGGCTTATACAGGCACCCAAACCAAGCTCCTTGGGAACACTGTGGCTGGTTTTGTTGTTCACATGATAGCAACTTGGATGACCATCTGTCAGGGGTGCTTTAGTTGAGATTCCTACATTAGAGGACTAGAGGTTGGACTAGATGACCTTTGGGGTCCCTTCCAGCTCTACGATTCTAAGTTAGACTTGGTGCAGTGGACATACTTTTCCAGTTAATATATCATAGGTCTTGTGACATCTTACTGGACTGAGGAGCCTAATGTAAGAACACTGCATGTAGGGTCTCTAGGATCTTATTTATTAGGGTAAAGTCTAAGACATGAGGATTCAACAGCAGACATTCACTTATTTTATGCTATCTAAATTTAAAGAAAAAGTTACGAAGAACTATTAACAGGCAAAAACTGGTACACCCCAAGAAGTGTGCATTATATGTTCCACTAATCTACTTCAACAAAATTTTAACTTTCACTTAGGTCACATGTGAATTCTAAGCTTGATTTTGGGTTGGGGGGTTGTGTGTGTGTGAAAGAGAGAAAGGGGGACGGGTGAGGGAGAGAGATGTTTTATAGGAATACTGTCAAAGAGAGAAATGTTTCCTGAGGATACGTCATAAAATTCAATTACCGGTAATTAAAACTTCGGTGCTGATCAGTTTGACTGGTAGATATTCATTATACTACTGATATAATTAAACAATGAATTTTTAGAAAAAAAGATAACAGAAAATGTTAGGTGTAATTTTCATTACAGAAAAGTTTCCAATGCTGAAAATATGTCATTTGAGTATGTTGCAGTTGCCATTAGACCAAGAAAACCTCACCCTTTTCAAGTTCCTGAGTAGGGCAAGGACTGACTCTGATGTTGTGCTAGGCCCATGGGAATGAGTTTCCTTTCTTCTGCTCAACTCAGAGCTAGTGAGCAGTTTGTCTTTGCCATGCTGGCCTCAGAAGGACTTGTTCCCTCTTGGGCCAGATCTTCTCTTTGATGTTACATTGAACTTTAGAGTTGCCTAGTACTCCTTCCAGCTCATTGTGGGAACAAGGCCCACCTTTCCTTCCCAGCTCTGAACTGGGTAATGCAAGTGGGGCCTCATCCTTTCAGCCATGCTGGACTGCAGAGTTCAAGCATAACTTCAAAGACATCTATCCTTTCCCCGCTTGGGAGTGTCAAGTCTTTGGTGAGTTCAGGTTTTGGCAGACCTTGCTGAAATCCTTAACTGATAGGTTCATATACCTTTTCGTAGTTAAGGTAATACATATATGATTCTAGAAATATCACAAAGAGAAACACAGAACTGCTTATTTTTCTGAAGTCAGGTAGACTTCACTGAATCTCCTGCTTAACAAATGCCTCTAATAGCCTTTACTGCCTGTGCTAAGACCTAAAACTCCCACTGAACTAAACGATAGACTTAAAAAGTAAGAAAAGGCTGTGTTTTTCATTTCTCAGTTTAACCTTCTCTTCAGCTGATAATGCAGCATTCCTAAAACCACACTTAGAAATCTTATCTTAATTCCAGTCAAATGGTAAACATAAATGACATAGCTATGTATCATTCTGGTAGGTAAGTCAAAACTGGCTTCCCATGTGCAGTTGAAGCAATGATGGCACTGGAAACTCCCATGTTATAAAGAGAATTCTGCTTCATCTAGTGCACTGAAAAATGTGGTATGTCATGAGAGAAATAGTTGTCTCTGAAGCTTGCGAAATCTGATGTCATTGTGCTCTCAAAGTTCTAGTAAGTATAAAATGAATGGAATGAAACTAAAGTGATGACTAACCAATAACCACTCCTGCCTGAAACGGGAGTAGCCGAATCCTACTGTTCCTAGCTGACATCATCAACTGATTGATGGTCTCTTTCTTGTAAAACCCTAAAATATTCAGGAATGTCCCAGGTTATAAATTGCTTTATGATCCTCTTAACAATTGTATTAGTCTCTTGAGTTTAAAAGTGGTTCATAATTCCTATTTCAATTATCCTAAGAATAGTCCTTTGAATTATTTTTATAATACTTTATTCATTTTCCATTTTATATCATTTAAATATAATCTTATTTTTTTCACACTATTTAAAATATTTGTGTAAAAAGGTATAAATTGAAAATTTTACAAGTCTTCTTAAGTCAGTCCTGCTAGTGTTGTTAACTGGTTGCAGTTGTCCTTCAAATATTGTATAAATTTACCCCAAGTCTTTTTGGAAAGTTTCGGATTTTCCGGTTTCCTTTGCCAGCTCTGCATATTCCATCATCTTCGTCTGCCACTCTTCTATTGTTGGTAATTCCTGTTGCTTCCATTTTGGGGCTAGCAAAGTCCTTGCTGCCGTTGTTGCATATCTAAACAGTTTTTGGTCTTTCTTTGGAATTTCTTCAGCTACTATACCCAATAAGAATGCTTTTGGTTTTTTGACAAATATACTTTTGTACATTTTCTTTAACTCATTATTTATCATTTCCCAGAAAACCTTTCCTTTACTACATGTCCACCACATATGATAGAAATTCCCTTCCTTTTCTTTACATTTCCAACATTTCTTCTCTTTTGTCTTATATATTTTAGCAAGTTTAGTTGGTGTTAAATACCACCTATACATCATTTTCATAATATTTTCTTTTAATGCTCTACAGGCAGTAAATTTTCTTCCTTCATTCCATAACCTTTCCCGTGCCTCTAACAAATAGTCCTGTGAATTAAGCCATTACTTCCATTTTAAAGATTACAAACTGAGGAGGCTGTGGTCTCAAGGTCCATCAGGTGCTCCAATGGCTCAGATTTAATGCACTTCTGGGCTGTGATAGCCATGAGGCATTTGAGAATTATATAGGAAAATCTTACATATGATTGTAGTCTCAGTGTATAATTTAACCTTCAACAGGGTGAGGAACCTTTATAAAATAAAATGCCTTAAACCTGGCCCAGCAGCATATAGTTGCCCCAACGCCCATGCAGTTGTTTCAACAAAATTGTCACAATCTGGCTGCTGCATTTTGCACTAACTGCAACTTCTAGTCAAGAGTTAACACACATAAGAGTGCATTGCAATAATTCACTCTTGAGATTGCACTGCATATATCACTGTAGCCATTTGTGGCATATCGGCCAAAGCTAGTAGAAAGCACTCCTAGCCACTGAAGACACTTGGCCTCCAGCATCAGCAGCATCAGCAATCGAGAAGTACTCTTAGCCTAACAGCCTGCTTCTTCAGATGTAGTTCAACTCCATCCTGAACATGCAGTTGATCAGATCAGACCTAGGAACTATTCACACATAGGACTTTGATCTTACCAGGAGTGAGGTTTTTTTTTTTTATTCACCACTCCAGCCCACCTCTTAAGTCCAGGTACTGGCTAAGGTCTTGTGCAGTAATACATGATTCAGATGTTACAGAGAAATAGAGATGTGTGTCATCAGCATACTGATGACTCTGTGTCTGTGACCCAGACCACCTAATTACTGCACCCAGCTGCTTCATCTAGAAGTTAAATAGCATTTGGGGAAGGGGCACTGCAGCATCCTACAACACAATTGCAAAGGAGCTGAAAGGCAGTCATCCAACGCGTTGTTGTTTAGTCGTTTAGTCATGTCCGACTCTTCGTGACCCCATGGACCAGAGCACTCCAGGCACTTCTGTCTTCCACTGCCTCCCGCAGTTTGGTCATACTCATCCTGGTAGCTTCGAGAACACTATCCAACCATCTTATCCTCTGTTGTCCCCTTCTCCTTGTGCCCTCCATCTTTCCCAACATCAGGGTCTTTTCCAGGGAGTCTTCTCTTCTCATGAGGTGGCCAAAGTACTGGAGCCTCAGCTTCACGATCTTTCCTTCCAGTGAGCACTCAGCGCTGATTTCCTTAAGAATGGATAGGTTTGATCTTCTTGCAGTCCATGGGACTCTCCAATGCTTACTGTCTGGAAATGATCACAGAAGTAGTGGAACCTCCTATACTGTGTCCCCAACTTGCATAGGTAATCCAGGAGGATTCCATGGTTCATGCTATTGAAAGCTACAGCAAAAGTCAAGCAAGAGTAACAGAGTAGCACTCATTCATCCCCTCCCCCAAGACAGTGGTTCATAAGGGGTGTGGTGCACCACACAGGTGTGGCAGGAGAGGATAGCAAGTGTGGTAGGAATATTCAAGGACAATCAAAGAAACTTTTAAACATTTCAGTACAGTATAGTTAGTATTTTTAAAAAATTTTTTAAAAAATATATGATCAGAAACAGTATCCATGCCTCTCTTCAAGAGCATGGGCTATTATTCTACAGTTCTCCACGACATATTGTGAATAGGGATTTTCAACTCTGACAATTATGAAAGATCAGAAAAGAGAAAGGCTTCTTTGTGGTGTTGAGGAGATGAGAGTGTTTATCTCACATTAGACCTAATATAAATGAGATTACCCAGCAAAAGCAAGCTCCCACCTCTCACTGAGTTTGTATAATACTTAAGGTACATATGTGAGAGGCTTGTTTATAATTATATTTTGAGAATGATTCATGTTCTTATGTAGCTGCGTTCTTTTATACTTTCTCATGGTCATATTACAAAGTAGTTGTGTTCTATGTGTTTTAGCACTGCTACGAGTTGTTTCTTTTTGTTTTCCAATGCATTTCTTACCAATAAAAAATTCTGTGTGGCACAAGCAAATTTTTATTCCGAAGGGGGAGGTTCCAGAGAAGCGAATTGCCAGGAGCTAAGGAGCAGTTAACCATGATGTTGAACTGTGTTGGAAGGAGGTTTGGATCTGAAGTGTGTCTTGCATTTGTTCATAGAGAAGTTGTCAATTCTCCCCCATCCCTGGTGTCCCATACTGTAACCACTCTTGGTAGCCCTTTGATCATCAAGTGGATTTTTGGAGGACATGAAAGGCTGTACCAAGAAATGGGGTATGAAAAGCCACTGTGTTCATGAATCACTGTGTGTTGTTCTTTGGAACAGTGTTTAAAATTCGCCATGTGCATTTTGTACCTGGCTATCGGCACTTGCAACCGAGTGAAGATGCCTAGGTTCCAGGATGGTGCCTGACGTCTCCACCTTCTGGAGGTGCATGCCTGGGGATGCTTGGATCTTGACTGTTTTCACACACTAGCAACACATCCTGTAGAATTCTATTCATTACATTTTATCTGCACAATCAGAATGAATTTCAGGAACCAAAAAGTCATATTGAAAAATACCACTTTTGAACCGACTGGCCCCAAAATGGCAACTAGGCATTCTATTTTGACAACTGTAACTCTGGTTTGGCACCTAGCTTATATATCTGAGTTTCTAACACTGCTTTGGAGCCAATCAAAATGGGTTTCACAATATTTATAAATGAGACCTATAACACTTAATTGCATTTTCTAAGAGGTGGCATTGAAATTGTCATTTTACCTGTGCCAGGAAACTGATGTCTAATCCTCCAGGTTGTATTATTGATTGGTTGGAGAAACTAGAACTGCTTTGTAGGTGGGTAGACTCTTTTCCCCCCTTTGTGAATAAGCTTCACAGGAAATGAATAGTGGGGATATCTTTTCATGGTGGTTGGAAGACCAGTAAATCAGCTGAACTGTTAAGCAGTCCAGTCTTCAAGGTTTTCTAAAGTGCACACAGCATTAGTATAAGTGAACCTGATAGTTTACACTTTTACATTAAATCTACAATTATTATTTTTGCCTATCACATAAAGTGAATTTTCACCTGAGTCAGTATTAAGTGGTCTCAGATAACTGACGTAAATAGAGCAGATAGTTTACGTGCTGTTCTTTAGAGGTTTTGACATCATTACTTCTACTTACTAGGAAGCTTTAGCCATCTGCCAACTGAGCTTGATACAGCTAGTAGGAAGATGTAGTACAGCTTTGCATATGAGTAATCATCTAATTTTCTGTTTAACAGGCTTAGGATGCTAATCACTGTTACCTGACTTCAGTAGAAAAGAATCTGAGAAGACAGAGGAATGGCTGGTTGCGATTTCATGATTTAAGTTTTTGCTTTGCACAAGTTGCAGGCTAGCTGGCAGAGCTGTTGCTATGGAAACAAACAGTCAGCTCCTGAGAGTGCCAATGGAATGCTAATCTGGTATAAATGAGGAGTTCCAGCTGCTGCCCAAAGGTGGGAGACATGAGAGAGGAAATGAAGGGAATTAAACCATGTTCCATTATTTCAGTATATATCTACTCAATATTGGCATCTTTTTATATGTGCTTCAAAGACTGCAGTAGCTGGAAATAAAATGCTTCCATTATAAATACAAAAATTAAAGTCTTCCGTTAGTGTGGTCATTTCCCACCATCTACATATTTTAGATGTTTACTAGAAATTATGAAGTGACTTTGAACTTAATGTTGTTCTTAGCTAGTGCAATAATCAGGCTATGAAGATTGGTGCACTGGTGTGATTAATCAACATTCTTCAGTCACAGATTTAAGTCCTGCTAAATTGGTGAGACTGACAACAAGCAAGGAGTTGATTTGGGACTCTTAGTGTTGTTCTCCAACTCTTTCCAACAAATTCTAAATTTGATTAAAAATAATGCTCTTTTTTCTTTTACAGAAACTGTATTGTGGTATTGTTTAATTTAATTAAATTAATTAACTGCACATCTATAATGACCTTTGAACTTGTTTGTATTTGAAGACATCTTGCTCTGCTGTACAGTTGAAATCAATATGCTCAGATTCGATATGCAAGAAAATCTTTAAAACAATTCTGAGTAGTACTTATTATATTTATATACTAACCTTCATGGAGACCACAGGGTGACATAATAATAATAAATAATTTTTTTATTTATACCCTGACCTCCCTGGCCAGAGCCGGTCTCAGGGCAGCTAACACCAGTAAAATTACAATAAAAACATAAGGGGGGGGGGGGAGAGAAACCAGTTTATTAAAATATGGGTTAAAATACAATTTAAAATGCAGCCTCATTTTAATAGTAGCCCCTAGATCAAAAAAACCATAAGGGGAGGGAAACATAAGGGTCAGACTGAGTCCAAACCAAAGGCCAGGTGGAACAGCTCTGTCTTGCAGGCCCTGCAGAAAGATGTCAAGTCCCGCAGGGACCTAGTCTCTTGTTACAGAGCGTTCCACCAGATCGGGGCCAGTATTGAAAAGGCCCTGGCCCTTACAACATGAAACACCTTGGTCTTGCCTTGGTAATGGACTGGATGAGAGCCAACAAACAATCTCAATCCAGATACGAATGAGGCTCTGTTAGTGGGCAGTTCTCTAGACAGGATGGATGGAAGGTTCCCTGCTCTTGATGGGGTTTCGCTCCCTCTGCAGCAGTGGGTATGTAGCTTGGGGATACTCCTGCATCCTTTGCTATCACTTGAATTTCAGGTGGCCTCAGTGGTGCAGAGTGCCTTCCATCAGCTTCGGCTGGTGGCCTAGCTGTGCCTCTATCTGGAAAGGGATAACCTAATTTCTGTCGGTGCTCTGGTAAGCCTTTGTAGATGGTTTATTTATTTATTTTTAATAATTTTTATTCGTTTTTCAAACAGATAATAAAAACAATATAGAACAATATAACTTCAAACTCATCATTTCATACCCTTCTTTCTTTTGACTTCCCCATACCTCCCCATCCCTGCATCCTTGTTTAATAGTTCTTTAGCAACCCTTAAGCCCATTATCTTGATTCCCTTTCATCAAGATTCCTTTAGCTTTTTTTTGATTACTGCTGCAATTCTTTACCTCTTACCCCCTGACATCTTAATATTCCTCAATTTTGCAATTATTTTTAAGATATATTTTAAATTTCTTCCAGTCCTCTTCCACTGTCTCTTTCCCCTGGTCACGGATTCTGCCCGTCATCTCGGCCAGTCCCATAAAGTCAATCACCTTTGTTTGCCATTCTTCCAGAGTAGGTAGTTCTTGCGTCTTCCAATACTTTGCCAGTAGAATTCTTGCTGCTGTAGTGGCATACATAAAGAAAGTCCTATCCTTCCTTAGCACCACTTGGCCCACCATGCCCAAGAGGAAAGCCTCTGGTTTCTTAGGAAAAGTCCACTTAAGGACCATCTTAATTTCATTATAGATCATTTCCCAGAAAGCTTTAACCTTTGGGCAGGTCCACCAAAGGTGGTAGAAAGTGCCCTCAGTCTCATTACATTTCCAACACTTATTATTAGGCAAATGGTAAATTTTTGCAAGCTTGACTGGGGTCATGTACCACCGATAGATCATTTTCATAATATTTTCTTTTAAGGCATTACATGCAGTAAATTTGATACCGGTGGTCCATAACTGTTCCCAGTCAGCAAACATAATATCATGACCAATATCTTGTGCCCATTTAATCATTGCTGATTTCACCGTTTCATCCTGTGTATTCCATTTCAACAGCAAGTTATACATTTTTGATAAGTTCTTAGTATTGGGTTCCAACAGTTCTGTTTCTAGTTTTGACTTCTCTTTCTGAAATCCTATTTTCCTGTCCTGTTTAAATGTCTCATTTATCTGATGGTAATGCAACCAATCTCGAACCTTAGGCTTTAGTTTCTCATAACTCTGAAGTTTCACCCTTTCACCATCATATTCTAAAATCTCATGATATTTTGGCCATTTAGAGTCCATATTAAGCTTTTTTACTTCCCTAGCTTCCATTGGTGACACCCACCTGGGGGTTTTACTTTCCAGCAGATCTTTATATCTAGTCCAAACATTATACAATGCTTTCCTTACAATATGGTTTTTAAAACTTTTATACACCTTTACCTTGTCATACCATAAGTATGCATGCCAACCAAAGCTATTGTCGTACCCTTCCAGATCCAAAATGTCAGTGTTCTCTAGAAGTAGCCAGTGTTTCAACCAGCAAAAAGCTGCCGATTCATAATAAAGTCTTAAGTCCGGCAGGGCAAACCCCCCTCTATCCTTTGCATCAGTTAAAATCTTAAATTTAATTCTGGGCTTTTTGTCCTGCCAGACAAATTTTGATATGTCTTTCTGCCACTTCTTGAAACAATCCATCTTGTCCAAAATCTGCAACGTCTGGAATAAAAACAGCATTCTAGGCAATACATTCATCTTAATATTAGCAATTCGGCCTAACAAGGAAAGTTTCAACCTTGACCATATTTCCAGATCCTTCTTTACCTCTGCCCAACTTTTTTCATAATTATCCTTAAATAGGTTCACGTTCTTGGAGCCTTTGTAGATGGTTTAGAAACTTCAGCTGGTGCAGAATTTGGTGGCCAGGCTGCTCACTGGTGCAAGAGGCTTTCAGCATATTACACCAATCCTGGCCCAACTACACTGACTGCTAATTAGTTTCCAGGCCCAGTGCAAAGTGCTGGTTTTGACCTGTAAAGCCTTAAACAGCTCAGGTCTGCAATACCTCAAGGACCACCTCTCCCCAAATGAAGCAACCCAGACCCTGCAATCATCATCAGAGGCTCTTCATGTCTCTCCACTAGAGATCCAGAGGGTGGTAACATGAGAACAGGCCTTTTCTGCACTGGCTCCCTGGTTGTGGAATGCTCGCCTTAGGGAGGCTTGCCTAGCGCCTTCATTACATATCTTTAGGTGCCAGGCAAAACCTTTCTCTGTAACCAGGCCTTTTGCCTGATGAAAATTCTGTGGCCTTTTAGATGTGTTTATGAAAAGAGGGAGTTTGGTTTGATTAGATTAGATTATTTCTGTTCTTTTGTATTTTTATGTCATGAACTTGCCCTGTGAATTTTGGATGAAGGATGGTGTGTGTGTGTGTGTGTGTGAGAGAGAGAGAGAGAGAGAGAGAGAGAGAGAGAGAGAGAGAGAGTGAGAGAGTAACCCTGGGCCATTAGCTGTGCTGATGATTACTGGAGACCAACATTGTCTGGAAAGTCACAGGTTGCCTAACTCTGGCATAACATAAATGGAGTTTTTATAACTTTTAAATTGATCCTAATAATTTAAATTTAATTTAAATTTATCCTCCAATGTTTTTCATTTTTTATTCTAATGAACCAATGTGATTGTAAACATTTATAAATAGACCATTTTACTTAAAATCTTTATTTTTCTGGCTTTTTTTCATAGCAAAATCATGAAATATCTCCCAGTTTCTCTTGTACATTCATACTCTATAGACAAAATAGCTTGGTGACTTACTTCTGCTTGCTTACCCTTTATGAGCTAGACATTTACTTACACATATTTGGGCTTGTAAAACCTAGTAGCTGGAATGACTTCTCCTGTTCCTGAGGCCAGTGTCCCTGACTGTTAGTGTGTTTTTCTCGCCCACCAACTTACTCTCTCCTGTCAATCCACAAGGAATCTTGCTTAAAGAATGCACTTGCAAATCAATATAGTCCTGGTTATTTATGATTCTTCAGATTTTGTAGTATTAGACTTTTAATTTAATTATCCAGCTTGTAGTATAAAGTTAAACATAGCATATCTTTATTGCTAATTACTAAGACCAAGGCCAATGTACTCCTCCAGATTCTATCATTTATTTTAAGTAGATGGGAGTAAAGGGAATTAAACAGTGTAAACAGAAACTTGTTTTACTAAGTTTGAAACTTTGTCATGGTCAGTCTTTCCTTAACAGCCATCATGTTCTAATTAAATGATGATCACTCAGACCATTCAGCAATAAAGTTTAAAAAAACGTACACCTCCTGTATGTCACATAATTTGAAGCCTGTGTCCTTTATGTTTTTTGCATAAACCACAATATTCAAAATGAGATATGCCAACTGTGGATTGTGAACTAAAGTGGGAAGGAATCCTCCCAGTTTGAAGCTAGTGCAGAATAATCATTTTCTAAACTATAAGCTTTGAAGATGGGCATAATGAAACAAAAAACATTTTTAGTCGTTGTTTTAACTGAACTGTTATTCTTCTGAGTAACAAAGGCAAATGAGAGAGATCAGAAACTGATAATGGTGGTCCACAAAAGTACCGGTTTGCAACAGAGGCACAGTTAACCTGAAGCTAGGTAACAGAATAATCTAAAGGACTAGCCAGGAACAGCAGAATAGGACAGGGTGGCAGATCCACAACTGCATCTAAAGTCCTACCCCTTCTACCAGCCTTGGTAAAAGGTGTGGAGGAGAGGGCAGTTGTTCCTGACATTTTTTGCTGCAATTAGCTCCATTAGTCATTGCCACCAGTGGGAACATTGCTGGTGGGAGCATGCACTTTTCCAAACTTTCATTGGACATGGCAGGGTTCCTTTATTGTGGTGGAGTTAGTAGCTCCCACCAGCAGGCAGATCAGGGTTTAGGATTGCTGTCTTAGTTGAGGGAAGACTGAGCCTTGAAAACTCATAGAAGGGAAATAAGGAAGCTGTCAGTGATTCCTAAAGCAAGGACTTTTACTGATGGGAAAATCTATGTGATAAAATTAGAGTAACAAACTTCCTGTAAATTAAATCTTCAGAACCTCCACATGCGGTCGGAATGCCTCAAAATCAAATCCCTCTGGACAGCAGTCCTATAAGAAATATGCAAAATAACTAAACAGGTATTAGAACACACCCCAGAACTGGCCATAGTAAACATCTTCCAAGATAATAATGCCCACACACTTTATAAAGAGCTCATAACCCACCTTCTGTCAGCAGCCAGAAGCAGCATAGCCAGACACTGAGGAGACCTGTCAGGAGTAAGCATAGACTAATGGTATCAAATAGTATGGGGGGAAAGCCTTATTAGAAAAACTAACCAATAAACTGAAACTGACATGGGGACAAATAGGAGAAGACGCCTTCACCCTGGTATGGTTCCCCTTTATCACATACATAACCCAACAAGACAACAAGAATCCGCTGACAGCATACAAACCATTTTGGCTAACCTGATCCAAAAACACACACACACACACCCCACTCACAAACAAAAACAAATATCACTACAGCCAACCAAAGATAACCTACCACACCTTAGGCCCCACCCCCAACCTCTCACCGCCAAGGAAGTAAACAAGCAAATAGTAAGAGAACCCATACAAGTGATACTGACACAAAACCCCACACAAACACTAAGTAGAAGAATAGAAGAATTGCCACCCGACCCCACCCCACTCACCATTCCCCCCTCTTTTTTTCCTAACCTCACACTCTGTGCAACACTCACGTCTCACAACAAATGAAACTGATCTGAAATAAAAGACAACTTGAAAAAAGACAATGCACATATTTTGGTAAAGAAATCTTTAATATATTTTTTTTAAAAAAAGAACAACTAATCACTAAATCATATTATGTTCTTCCTTATCCAAGTACTGATTCACCTGTGTGCATTGCACATACAGCCTTGGGAACTTTTAGGTTACCTGCTGGTTTTGAGGGTCCTTCCCTTCCTCTGCCAGTGTAGTTATCTGCATTTGTACATGTAGCAGTGTACAAATTCCCCCACAATATGAGCAATTGGCTTTTTACCTTGGAGGGAGAATGTGGAAATCCCTGTACCCAAGTATTTCTGCTAAATTTACTGATAGCAACTGAATGTAACTGTAACATTAGGTGAAGTTAATTTTACTGTGTTGTTTTTGTATTTTCTCAGATTTTCTTGTTGGAAATTTATTTTCATCTTGATCTGCTGACGCATATGAAGAATTGGTTCATGCTATAATGGATTTTAAGTGGTACCTTCAAGAAAATAGGCCTTATAATAGAGTTTATGTCTGACAAGTGGTACGACTTACTGCATACAACAATGACAACCTCTCATATGAATGGGCATATAACAGAAGATTCTGACAGTGAAACAAAAAATGTGGATCTTGTACCGCTTGAGGAGCCTCAGAGGCACAGAGAGATGGCTGTTGATTGCCCTGGTGATCTGGGAACCAGGATGATGCCACTGCGGAGGAGTGCTCAACTTGAGCGAATTAGACAACAACAAGAGGACCTAAGGCGAAGGCGGGAAGAAGATGGAAAGAAACAGGAACTGGACCTTAATTCTTCTATGCGGTTGAAGAAGCTAGCTCAAATTCCTCCCAAAACTGGAATAGACAACCCTATGTTTGACACAGGCGAAGGAGTTATTCTAGAGAGCCCACATTGTGCTGTGAAAATCCTAGGTATGTATAACTTGGAATGAAACTTTTTAATGAAACTCCTGCTGGTGCCAAATGCTGCAGCTACAGAGTTAATGGGGATAGACTATCACCAGCACCTAACTCTGGTGCTCCAAAAATTTTCACTGGCTGCCCATATGCTACCAAGCCAGGTTCAGGGTGCTTGTATTAATTTACAAGGCCCTTAACAATTGTGTCCAGGATACCTCAAGGATCTCCTAATCACTTATATCCCTAAACTGAACACAGGTCTTCAGGGGAGTCACTGTTAGTGGTTCCCCAAGGATCATATACACAGCCCATAACCACCAGGAGCCGTGTGTTTAGAACTGTGGGTCCAATTTTGTGGAACTTCCTTCTGGTTGACGTCAGACAGGCCCCCTCCCTACTGAACTTGCAGCATCTAATGAAGACTTTTTTTCCCCCAGCAGGCATTTCATTTGAAGTTTGATGTTAATGGTTTTAATTGATTTTTACTTTTTGTATTGTATCACTGTAAACTACTTAGAGACAATTGTAGTATAGCAGTATAAATTGTTTAAATAAATAGAATTTAGGAACCATGTGCTCTGCAGGATAACATTTGGAGAGCGCTTTAAAATGCTGCTATTATATTTGTTTTAAGTTCAGAAAGCATTTCAGAAACTTACTAGGCAAAGCACATGCCATGCATGAATATGAGATGCATACTAATGAGAGTGAACAACAGAGAGTCTCTAAGCAAAATGTTTGTATTGCAAATAAATTAATGCAAATCTAACATACTGAGATGTTAAGGAGAAATACATGGTAAGCCAAACAGCCATGCCTGGGGAGACACCAGGCAAAGGGCAACAATAATATTTGCTATGCCTGACAGGACTGGAAGTTAACAGTTAAAAATTGGTGTCGCTATACATGAACAAGCAACAAAGCTACTGCCTGGGCACATAACATCAACAATCCTATTATAGCTTAGCCAAAGTATGTATAACTGAAATAATCACACATTTACCCTCTGCTTATTCCACCTCCATTTTTCCCATTCCTGAAGCCCTTAGTGTGAGGACCAGTCAAGAAACATGTACACGGATAGTGCTGTATAAATTAATAACTAAATGATAGTGCAGAATTTATGAAAGCAAATATCTATTCCCCTAGGTTTGGACTATATTCCTATATACATTCCTACTGATGGGCATATTATTTGAGTAAAATGATGACCTAATATAATTGTTGGGGTAAATTAAGTGTAAAGCAGTAAGATATATAAAGGTGGTTAAAGGTAATTTTCTAGCTGCTATAATGTTAGACTGAAAGTTTTCTTTATATTATGGGAGTTGGTAAATCACACCAAACTGGGTTCTGCAAATTCTTGTCTAGTTCATTTTCTGTCTCTTCAACACCTAAGTCTCTGGTTGCAGTGACCTCTGGAGGCAAAGCAGTGGCTATAACGATAGTATGTCAAATCAGACATCATGCCACACAAGTTATGATTTGCAATCCACCTCAAACCATAATCATATATACACTAATAAGAATTGGCATTCAAAAGAACCAGGTTTGTTATGTAGCTAAAATAGCACCATCCAAACACAAGAGGAGATAGAAGCAGGGTTAATAGATTCCCACATATGACAGAAATATGGTAACATTTTACAACTAAACCTTAAGGGAGGAACCCACACAATGCTGACTGGTTTGCAGGATGGGCACAGAAAAGGGGGTAAATGAAGTGGATTAAGTCTTGAACAGGAGGACTCTACACTAAAACATTTTTTTGTAGTCCGTACCCGTAACTTCTGATTTGCGGTTTGCTAGCCAGTTGCTAACCATCCTTTGTCAATTCAGACATCACATGAAACCATGATTAAGTGTCAGTAAATACAGTGGTGCCTTGCAAGACGAAATTAATCCGTTCCGCGAGTCTCTTCATCTTGCGGTTTTTTCGTCTTGCGAAGCACCCCTATTAGCGGATTAGCGCTATTAGCGGCTTAGTGGCTATTAGCAGCTAAGCGGCTATTAGCGGCTTAGAAAAGGGGGGGGAGGGAAAAAAGCAAGCCCATAGGGAAATTTGTCTTGCGAAGCACCTCAAAAGACGGAAAACTCTTTCGTCTAGCGAGTTTTTTGTCTTGCGAGGCATTCGTCTTGCGGGGCACCACTGTATGGCTGGGTAGATCATCTGAACTGTTTTGTAGTAAGGAACTTGGGTAAAATTGCCACTGGACTTAAAAGGAAATGTTTCTGGAACTATAAGTGGTTTTTAATGAAAGTAGCTACATCCAGCATAGGTAATCACAACAATATAGACATGCACTTTCACTTTCATCTGCAAAAAATGATTTGTTAGCTACAATATAATAGTGTTGCAACTCTTTCAACTTAGTTACTGTTACTTTGCATCAGTTTCATAAATTGTTGACCTGTGTTGCCTTTAAAGGCACTGGTTGTATTTTAACTTTATAAATATGATTTAGAGCAGGGGTCAGCAAACTTTTTCAGCAGGGGGCCGGTCCACTGTCCCTCAGACCTTTCAGGGGGCCAGGCTATATTTTTTTTTTGAGGGGGGTGATGATGCAAGAGCACCATGAGCCCCGGTGGCTGCTTACCTGTGTCTTGTGAGCAGCAGGAGCTGACAGCGGCAGAGGGACGGTGAGTGGCACGCAAAAGGGCTCCGGAGAGGGGCTGCTTAAAATGGCGGCCGTTGAAGCACTTCTGCTTCAAAGCCCAGCCCCCTTCCTCCTCTAGGCAGGGTGGGGAGAAGCCAGGATGAGGAAAGGAGGAGCCACCACCCCCGTGTGAGGGAGAGGGAAAGAACACGCGCTGGCGATCCCCGTGGCAATTCCCGGACTGTTCGTGTGCCGGATCCAGAAGGCAATTGGGCCTAATCCGGCCCATGGACCTTAGTTTGCCTACCCATGACTTAGAGCAAGCAGTCTGAACCTGTTGCTGTGGTGATGAGGAGAGATTTAATTTGAGAAAATGCTACACTTGAGACTTGATTTTTGCAGACCTGTAACCAGTCTTAGATATAGTATATGTAGGGGGTCCAGTATTCATTCTCTTAATTCTTTATTTCATTAAAAGATTCTGCTTTCTGTAGCCAAAGTCCTAACCAATGCCCAGGCATTGTTCCTCCAAGCTTCATTTTTCACAGCATTCCACATGGAAATGCTGCAGAATTGTTATGTGTATTTGACTGCATTCTGCCTTATGGTTTTTACTCATGAGAGTGTTCTGCTAAATTCCTGTCAGTTACAGTGTCATGCAGGGAGGATTAATATATGTGAAAGCCCATCACAGCAGGTGTGGAATGGCTTAATCTCTGCTGAGAGAGAACCCATCCAAGGATGGCTTTCACTATTTGGAAAAGCTCTGCCAGATGGGACTTCATGGAAACATTGGCAACGGTCACCAAAATACAGCCTGAGTAGCATTCACAGCCTAGGCATTGGTTAGAAGCTACTAGTTGGCAAAGCTCTTGTTCCATGTGTAGCCCTTCTTGATACCATTTACATGTTGGTTCTGTAGGGTGGAAAGCCACTGAGGCTGGCTTTGAGCATGCTTACAGATTAGTCCCATCAGTTCATTCTGATGGGTTTGTGGAGAGAAAGTCCCAAAGGTCTAGAATTCTTTTGGTTGCATCCAAATCTTTGACATTAACTTGCTAAAGCAACCTTCAGAATAGGGATTTCCTTCAACAGGGGTGGAAAGGGTAAAACAACATCTGCAGGGATTATGGTTTTTTACCTGTTTTAATATTTTTTAACTCTGTCTTTCTTCAGTCTCCAGTAAAATAAGACTGTCATTTTATGCATTAGTGCATTAATACTAGAATAAATACTTGCTAATTTGAGGAACTTGTAGGGGAAATACCCACATTTATGTGAAATTTTGCAGATCACATGTAAGTGAGGTCTCAAGTCTTCAGCCTTCAAAGTAGTTGTGCTTATGAGTAGCTGAATATTGACATCTTTAAATTTCAAAGGGTAGAATAAAATAAGCACTAAAGAACTGCACTGTGTATTTATAGCATGGAATTTTCTGTAAGCGTGGCATATTTTCTGCTTTCTAGATTCAACATTTGACACTTTTGCTGAACTTCAAAACAAAATTCTAGCTTGCTCTGAAAGCTGTCAAACTTGGTTTAAATGTGTGGCTGTGCAAAGAATTATATCTTTTATTTTATTTATTTTATTTGGAAAGGAGCAGCATATAACTGCTATTGTACCCCAGGAATGTGGCAGTTTGCTAACATCGTTCCTTCCCTCACTAGTTTGT
The DNA here is from genome assembly GCF_951804945.1 of Podarcis cretensis. NCBI lineage: Eukaryota > Metazoa > Chordata > Lepidosauria > Squamata > Lacertidae > Podarcis > Podarcis cretensis. The sequence goes on along the minus strand of NC_137170.1, from coordinate 50,158,995 downwards.
CATATGAGTACTTTTCCTCAAAAATCATAAATGAATAAATCAAACACTTCACCCGTTGATATACCGTACTTTTCCATCTATAAGACTACCCTATGTAAAAGACACCCCCCCCCCATTTTGGGGGACTCAGTTTTAAGAAAATGAGGGGAGATGACACAAAGTTGTTGAGCTTTCCCCCCCATGCAGCTGCGGGCAGGAAACACTCCCTAGATCATTTCCCTCACGCTGTGGCATCGCAGGAAGTTGCGCTCCAGCCAACCAACGGGCGGGTGTGCTGCTCCTCCCCCATGCCACTATCTGTGTATTGGACGACGCCAGTTTTTTGACATGATTTTTGAGTCAAAAACATCATCTAATACATGGAAAAATACGGTAATACTGTTCTGTATGTTAAGCATAAGTGATTCTGCATTTTTAATACACATACTCACACAGGACTATTGTTTCTGTTTGCATTTGTATTTTTCTTCAGGATGCAAGTTGGCTATAGTTTGAATTTTGTTTTTCAAGGAAGAAAGCAAAAAAACAACAACCCTGCAGCTATTCCCTCCCCTTCCTCATTTCTTTTTTTACCTTAAATATAGCTGCTTTTAGATTTTGTCATACTTAAATCATGCATGCATTGCCTTGGGTTGTAAAGTTCCAAAAGAAAATAGTCCTTTCACCTGTTAATTACTAGTGATATTCCCAAATAAGAATTTGCTTCAGAGAGCAAGGCATATATTATTGCCTGTCCTATTCTTCAGAGATGCCTAGTTCAACATTTATTTAATATGACCCAGCACAATTTCCTCTGCCTCCTTCAAATCTGCTTTCCTGTCATGTTGAAAAAGAATCCTCCCCTTAGTTGCACTTCTGTTTATTCTCTGGTATTAATTTGAGTGATATGCACATTGGATGTCTACCCTGTTGCTGCTGAAATCAGAAAATATAGAGTAATAAGGTAATAGTAACAGTTCCAAAGTATTGAGAAGAAATCTTCCTTTATTGTGAGTAAACCATGTTCTGTTCAAGTTTGGGAGAGGAAGGGTGGACAGCTTTTTCCTTCTGCCAGAAGCTCTTTGTACTTCTTGAGATGCTACTCTGCTTCAGACCTTTGTCCACTGTCAGCATGAGAGAAGAGCTAAAAAGCTCCTGTACATATACAGAATACCATTTGTAGTACTTTTTGTGCCAGCCTATGTTTTCTTTTAATTGTGAAAAGCTGTGGGGAGTAAATATCAATGTATGACTCATCGCTTTAGCTAGAAAATGGGAGTTATTGTGATGTATCTATATTTTTAAGACCAACATACCAAATCTAGAATTAAACTTGTAATGCCTATGTTGCTGTTGGTGAAGCCGAGATAGAATAGGGTTGTCTTTACTGTATGAGAACAGTGGGATGTTTTTGATCTTTTACCTTTTCAACATTCACTCTTACTGCGGTCCTCCTTTAGCCTCTTAAGGTGTTCATATTTGTGTGGAGAGGTGGCGCTTAAGGAAAATTCTCCCCCCTCCCCAACACGTTCTGTGTGTGTTTCGGGGGGGGGGCAACCTTCGTGCTCTGTTCTGGGTTCTTTGAGCTGCCAGAGTTCATATCTGGAAGAGAGAGAATACAGGGGCAGAAGAAGTGCTATAAGAGCCTTGTTCTTGTTGGGAGGAGGAGGTTGTGCAGAAGAGGCAAAATGCTAAGCAGGCTAATGTACCCATCACATGTGTATTAATAATTTCTGAGGGTGGGGCAGGGAGAGAGAAATGTTTCTGCAGAGTTAAAATTACACTGCAGTTATGGGTACAAATTGCCTATCAATTCATATTAACATATTAAACTGGCTTGCATGTCACATTAAACCATAAGTTAGCTCAAAAGACTCTGCTTCACTCCTCCCCTGCTCCTTTCTTTAGTGTGCTAGGAAACAAACAAACCAGAGGCTTCTCTTTCCACAATATGTGAACCTGTGCTCATGGTTTCTTTTTCTCCCAACAAACTACAATGGTAAACTCATTGACTTTAAATCAGAATTTATCCTATGGTTTAAAGTGACATTTAAAGCAGCTCATTCACTTCCAATAGAGTATGTCTTTTGGTGACTTTTTATGTTGACTTTCATTATTAAATGTTTCTGATAAAATATGCATGCCACCTGTGTCTAGATATTACTTACTTTGAGACCCTTCTAAAGAATGATAGCAAATCTTTACTACTTTTCAAAGTACAAAATGAGATAAAAATCATTTATGTTCCAGTGAAAGTTCACAACTCAAGAATTCATTTTCTGTTCTCTTTTCCTTTCACGTTTCAGGCTGTGTGTGTGTGTGTGTGTTGTGGAATGATAGAGCTATCTCTGCCTTATCCTCTACTCCACCTCCCCCACAATTAAACTATTTGTCTTTAAGCCATAAGAAAGCTGTGACTTTTATATCCACAGAACTGACAACAGTGCATAATTTATCTTCCTTTGTGTAATCATCTGAGTATATAGCACAGTGGTGTTATGAACCCTTCCTGTTCAGGAATAACAGTCTCATGAGTGTGAACAGTTATGAATTAAGTTGTATGGGACACCCAGAAGAAGTGGCATGAAGTTCCAGGGAGGAATAGGATCCTAAAACAAGTGGTGCTGCTACTACCAACCAAGACCTACATAGACTGTTTCTTGATTGTGGAGCCTTAGTGATCTACATTGGATTAATGTGGGTGACTGCCCTTGTAATGCCCTGACGTCCAATATGACTTGAGAAGGGAGTTCAGAAAGAGTTGCTTCTTAGTATGTGGCTTCTTTTCTTCTTAATGCCAGTGTTGGATTTACTACACAAGCACACAATAGCAGACTGCGTACACATAGCTGCATGCAAGGCTATCCTCCCATCCTTCTGTGCAAGTTTATTAGGGTCACGTTTTGCCACCTGAGAAGGCAGTATAGGTTTAGAAGGATGCAAGTTCAGAAACTCTGACACTCATAATGGTGATGATGACCTTATTTTCACATCAAATAAACTCCTGTTAATGTGAACTCCTGTTGCTCTGTCCCAGCTTCTGCCAACCTAGCAGTTCAAAAGCATACCAGTGCAAGTAGATAAAGAGGTACCACTGTGGCAGGCAGGTAAACGGTGTTTCTGTGCACTCTGGCACTTGTCATTGTCCTCCGTGCACTATTAGCGGTTTAGTCATGCCGGCCACATGACCTGGAAAGCTGTCTGTGGACAAACGCCAGCACCCTTGGCCTGAAGTGAGATGAACACCGCACCCCATAGTCACCTTTGACTGGACTTAACCATCCAGGGATCCTATACCTTGCACATCACAGCAAACCACAGTGAGTTGTTTACCATGAACACAATGAACTCTCCTGTTATGCTCTTCCCTGGTATTACATGAGAGAAATAAATCACAATTCCTGACTGAGCATTGTATCTGAAATAGGGTTTTGTTTGCACTCCAAACAAGCGACAATGTGAAGCCAAAGTTTCACTGTGGTTTAGTGCAGAGGTGAGGAACCTCTAGCCCATGGGTCATTCTTGGCCCCCAGGGGGTCCAGTTTGGCCAGTGAGGCTATTTTTCCAAAATCATGTCCACCTGTCAATCTGCTGATATCGTGCATGTCATCTGATGCCCAGGAGGGCAGGGTTCAGCTTTGCCTTTGCTGTGCACCTGTTTCCAGACAAAGCAGCAAAGTTTAATCCCCTGCACATCAGCTGATGACTGAGGGTTAAATCTTGCTCAGTTGGGAGCTCTAGCATTTTCCCTGCTGTATAGTAAAGCAAGCAGCCACAGGTTTTTTGCAAGTAGTCTGATTTTTGTAAGCCTTTTCATTAGGAGCCAACTCATGTGTGAAGTGGAATTGCAGTAATTAAGTACATTTACATTTAAAACACATCTGAACTTTACTGTGATGTATGAACAGGGCCATTGTGTAATCAACCATTGATCTTACCATACTAATGTTGGAATTTATTGGACACTAATTATGACTTGAAGCAATATGCTAAAAAACATAGAAAATATACATTGTTGAATAATAATTTTATACCACTGTTAACTTAGGTTTATCAAGCCCAATATTTATAATAGCAAAAATAATTTGAAAAGGGCAGTTTTAATTTTTTTCCTGCAAAGCCTTGCTCTTCTATTTGGCCTTTCATCTTATATCATAACCAGTTCTTCAGAATGAGGCTTTTCTTTTTTTGTTTCATTTACCTTATATATTCAGGCTAAGTAACGTATTTCAATTTTCTTTTTAGAAGTTGAGGAGCTTCTATCATCTCTGAAACATGTTCAGCACACCCTGGTAGATCCCCAAAGCCAAGAGGAAATAGCTCTAATTTTACAGCTGGTTCAAAACACCGACTTTCAAAATGCATTTAAAATACATAATGCGGTTACCGTGCATATGAACAAAACCAGTCCACCATACCCACTTATCTCCAATGCGCAAGAGCTTGCACAAGAGGTATGTATAGTGTACATTTGCATCCAATAATGAAACTAGTAGTAGCTTATTTCAAATTGCCAGTAATAGCTATGTCATTAAATTGGGGAGGGGAACCAGCATATAGCATGTATTACTATCTGTTTTCTTTGTCCAGAAGAAAATAACTTCAGACTCTGAGAAGTAGAAATGTAAGATGGCAGACAACAGTGTTCAGTATCCTAATTGATTTAAAAGATATCTCTGTTCTTCTGCAAGCTTCCTCGTTTAGGCTTCGTACTTCGGATACAATTCAATACCCAGGACCCAAAGGATCATCTGACTAGTTATGCATGCCGAAATGGACACTGAGCTTATTATTGTTGTGTCTTAAACAGCAGTCTACCATATCTCATTTCAAATTACCTAAGGAGTCTCCCAAAAGCACATTTTGGTATGGAGTGGTAGTCTGGTCTCAGAAATAGTTTAAAGTTTCACTGTAAACCCCCAAACCCTTGCATGTTCTTAAAGTAGCTCATAAGATCCTGCCCAAAAACTAAATAACATCAGCATGGTATGCTATTCAGCATTGAATTGCTTTTACTAAATTAATAGCCTCTAAAAAAGAAAGTGTATTGCAGATAAAGCAGCTTACTATAACAAACCAGTGTTTTTGTTATCACCTAAATAGGTGCTTGAAGCAAGCCTTTACCTTTTCTGTTTCTACCACTTCTGGCAATTTGTTTTATTTTTCTAACACATTTAAATTACTAAACGAAGCAAAAGTTAGCATGGACTTGGCAGTAAATGTCCACTTTTGTTGTTACTACCAGGCTGATAGTAGCAGACACTGCACATATAATTTTTACAAATGCGAAGCAATTGCATATACATGCAGGCACAGATCTGAGTTCATTCAGTACCTCAACAAATCAGCTAGTAAGTCTTGTTAACTTAAATTCTGTAGAATGAATTGGATTTTGTTTCTGCTAATGTTCAGAAGACTGACAACTACTGCTACTTTGGACTAGCCAGTTATATAAAGTACTTTAACAGCCTATATTTTTATTTTGCTACTTTGAATGTTTACATTGCTTCTTGCCATCTGGAATTCCTGGGATGTTTGAGATGTGGATGGCTTTATTAATACTATTTTTTAAAATAATAACAATAATATTTAGAATATATAATAGATGTAAAGTTTTCAAAGCATTTCAGGCTAAAATATATTTTGCTTGTTGAGATTCTATTTTTTCAGACACACATACTGTGCATTCTGTTATATTTGAATTGCTTACAATTTTGAGCAAACATTTATTAGGATGCCTTGTCTTATAACAAAAAGAAAACGAATATTAGTTTTTATCTATCTAATGAAAATATGGCTGCAATTTTAAGAACAGTCTATTTTGAACAGCTACTTTGCAAGGTCCCTATGAGAACTGGAAGCCTGGGTCAATAACAATAAATAACTATCCTAAGTTTTTTCATGTTCAATACCACAAGAAAATAGGACCAGCTGCTTAATTTGAGGTCTATGTCTGTATCAGAAGAGCCCTCATTTTTTAGTTTTCCTTTTAAAAAGGGCCATAAGAAAGTATTTTCAATAGCTTGGATAAGTGCATGGATGCTGTGCACATGCCCTACTGGGAGGCATTCCTTGTACTTTCTGACTAATATTCAATAGAGTATGTTGTTTGCTTTATTGCTTAAATGTGAGTACTGTGTAGGATAATTCTCAATCCAACTATTTCCTCACTGTTGTTACGGACAAAAGGTAGTTTTAATAACAAGGCAAGGAAAATATGATTTATCTATTTTTCTGAAACTTTAATTTAATTAGGAGGCTGAGCAAAGCATGCAGGCTTAAGGAATTTATGTGGAGATTAACTCCCTAAAATAATGTGGCGCACTCTGTCTCTGTTATAAAAATAGCTGTTGAACATCAAATTTAATTACATTGATTTTAAAGCCAGTTAAACGCGGCAAAATTGAGGGCTAGGATTAGGGGGAAATAGTCTGAGTGTTGAGCCTCAAAGATCAGCTGATGCAAGATTCAAGAAAGTAGTTTCTGGCATGGAATGCTCTGTCGCACATTGGCAAGATATTACAATTCTAGACCCCATAGCATAATAATAGAGTAGACCTTCTAAGTGACAGTTTAGCAGTTTGTTTAGCATTTCTAAGGAAGAAATGTTTGTTTGTTTATAAAAGCACTTCTATATTGCTTTTCACATGACGTACCAAAGCGGTGTACAGCATGTTTAAAACAACATTGCATTAAAGCAAATAAAAATATGCAGAAAAGTAGTCATATAATAAATGCATGAAATGGAAGTAAACAATCCAGCACTCAACAATCTACAAATACCTGGGTGAACAAAAAAGTTGTTAATTGCTTGCAGAAACACATTACTGAGGGGAAACTATTTCACAACACGGGCACCGCTGTAGTGAGAGCCCTTTCCTGGTTGTTGCTAGATAGATCAGAGCAGGCCATGGAAGGGACTCTCTGAAGATCTTAGTCGACTGGTTCCCAGATTCTTTAGGCTCTTATGTAAATAACAGAACTTTAAACTTGGCTTGGGAGCAAATTGACAATCAGTGCAGTTCATTCAGGAGAGGTGTTACATGCATGCAGTAGGATGTGCTAATAAGCAACCTACCCATGGTATTCTACACTAGTTGCAGCTTCCAAACCAAGTCTCAGGGCAGCCCCACGTGGACAGCTTGTTACAGCAGTCTAATTGTTTTGGGCCCCACTCATCAAGCAGGCCACACGCTGGATCTGATCTTTGGGGCTGGCATAGATGTGATCATGCTCCCTGCTGTGGAAGTGCCGTGGTCTGATCACTACGCTCTGAAAGCCAAGATTGACTTCCTGCTCCTCCCCGGCTCGGGTGGCGAACCTATTTGGGCTCGTCCGCGAAAACTGATGGATCCTGATAGATTCCGACAAGCCTTGCGGAACCCTGCTCCTCCTGGCGACTCATTAGATGACCTTGTTGAGGACTGGAATAACCGGCTCTTGGCAGCCATTGATGAGATCGCGACCCCGTCGAAACCGGGCCCCTTGGTTTACTGAGGCGCTCCGGAAAATGAAGCGGGATCTCAGACGGCTAGAGCGAGTATGGCGACGGACTCGTGACGGAGCCTCAAGAACATCTTATAGGACGCTTATGAAAGCCTATGAGATGGCTATGAAAGCTGCTAAGAAATCTTACTTTGCAGCTTCCATTGCATCCGCTAGCTCTCGCCCGGCACAACTTTTTAGAATAATTAGGTCAATAACGTCCTTAGGAGGACAACCAAATTTAAGCACAAATTCAACCCACAGCTGTGAGGCATTCACAGGTTTTTTTGCAGAGAAAGTCCTATTGCTCCGCCGTGACCTCCCTGCCAATTTAGATACAGTGACTGAACTGGAGGCCCCTCGACTGACTTCAGGTCCAGTGTTGGACCATTTCGATCGGATACTCCCTACTGATGTGGATAGATTCCTCCAAGTTGGTAGGCCCACCACCTGCCTCCTTGATCCGTGCCCGTCTTGGCTGATTAGGGAGTGTCCAGATGTTGCGCGGACCCCCCTGGTTGAAATGATCAATTTGTCCCTTGACACGGGGACATTCCCAGGGGAACTGAAGGAAGCAGTGGTGTGTCCACTCTTAAAAAAAACTTCATTAGATCTCTTAGACCTATCCAATTACCGCCCAGTTTCAAATCTTCCCTACCTGGGTAAGGTAATTGAGAGAGCGGTTGCTGAACAGCTTGGTAGGTTTCTGGAGGAAACATCGGCATTAGATCCATTTCAGTCCGGTTTCCGTCCTGGTTTTGGGACGGAGCCGGCTCTAGTTGCCCTAACAGATGATCTCCGTAGACAACTGGATCGAGGCGGGTCAGGACTGCTGATCCTTTTAGATTTGTCAGCAGCCTTTGACATGGTCGATCATGATCTTCTGGACCACCGCCTCGCAGACGTGGGGATACAGGGCATAGGCCGTAACTGGTTGTGCTCTTTTATCTCTGGTCGGGGACAGAGGGTGGCACTAGGGAGGGAAATGTTGTCGCGCCACTCCTTGGTGTGTGGAGTGCCGCAGGGCGCAATTCTCTCCCCGATGCTTTTTAACATCTTTATGCGCCCCCTTGCCCAGATTATCCGGAGCTTTGGGCTGGGCTGTCACCAATATGCTGATGACACTCAGCTCTATCTGCTGATGGATGGCCACACACTGACCAGATGCTTGGAAGCTGTGGCTGGATGGTTTCGTGGGAGCCGATTGAAACTAAATCCTTCAAAGACAGAGGTCCTATGGCTAGGTCGGGATGGCATGGGGATGAGGGACCAACTCCCTTCTCTTGCGGGGGCCCAATTAGTGCCATTGCCTTCCGTTAAGAGTTTGGGTGTAATCCTTGACGCCTCCCTTTCCATGGAGGTGCAGGTTACAGCAACAGCCAAGGCGACATTTTTCCACCTTCGCCACATCAAGCAGTTGGTCCCTAACCTTTCCCACCCTGACTTGGCCACAGTGATTCATGCGACGGTCATCTCCAGGCTTGACTACTGTAATTCGCTCTACGCGGGGCTGCCCTTGAAGCTGTCCCAGAAACTCCAGCGGGTGCAGAATGCTGCAGCAAGGCTCCTCACGGGGTCTCTGCCATGGGAGCATATTCACCCAGTGCTTTTCAAGCTGCACTGGCTCCCGGTGGAGTACAGGGTCAGATTTAAGGTGCTGCTTTTGACCTTTAAAGCCCTTCACGGCCTAGGACCCTCGTACCTACGGGACCGCCTCTCCTGGTATGCCCCACGGAGAGCCTCAAGGTCCATAAATAGCAACACCCTAGTGGTCCTGGGCCCTAAGGAAGTTAGATTAGCTTCAACCAGAGCCAGGGCCTTTTCAACTCTGGCTCCGGCCTGGTGGAACGCTCTGCCTCATGAGACCAGGGCCCTGCAGGATCTGATTTCTTTCCGCAGGGCCTGTAAGACAGAGTTGTTCCGCCTGGCCTTTGGCCTGGAGCCAATTTGATTCCCTCCCTCCCTCTCTTTCTGTTTTCTTTTCCTTCTCCTCCTGCGATGAGGCTACATTTTAATGTTCCATTATTTTAATGTTGTATTTTATTTTTGTTTTTAAGTTTGTAACCATTCATCTTGTTTTTATTATTGCTTGTAAGCCGCTCTGAGCCCGGCCTTGGCTGGGGAGGGCGGGGTATAAATAAAAAAATATTATTATTATTAATCTTGAGTTTACCAGCATGACTGTGGCTTGGCTAAACTGTAATCATCCAGAAGGAATTGTAGTTGGCATACCAGCCAGAGCTAGTAAAAGATGCTCTTTGCCACTGCACTTACATGGACCTCCAGTAAGTAACAATGGTGGTTCTCAGAGAAACCCCAAACTGCATACTTGTTCTTTCAGGGAAAGTGCAACCCCGCCCAGAATAAAAAATACACCCGATCCCTGGATCTCTGAACCACGCATTCACATGGCCTCTGTGTTGTACATCCTAACTGCCCAGTTGACTCAGCCTGTTTTAAGCAAGACTCCTTACTGATCTGAATGTCAGTCTGTAAAGCAATTAACTTTTCCAGTGTATGGGAGTTAATATTGTAGTGCCAAACATCCCCCAATATTCAGGAAACACATTTTTTTGCTGTTCCACCTCGGTTTCTGATCCTCTCCCCCCCCCTTTTTATTTTTACTGTTAACAAGGTATTGATGGTGGATCAAAGCTAGTGCCACACTGGTTTTGAAGGAAACATCATTCACTTTGAAGTACAGAAATGAGTGTGATCTGTATATTCTGCAGACATCCTTTCTCTTTGAAATTATTTTGCCTGTCTCATAGCCTCAATCGTGAATATTTTTTCAATGAAAATGTTATGAATACTGAGGATCTGATTCAACCAACTAGTCCCACTAACAGAAGCCCACTCAAGGACTTCTGCCTCTCTTCCCCATGTGTGCCCCCCCAAATTGGTTCAGGGGGATCAGGAGAACCCTCAGAACAGCATGCTTAGATGGAGAGGGGAGATTGCTCCATCTCTGCAAGCAGAAATGATGGAGCAATCTCCTTAGTGCTATGTTGAATCCCTCTTGTGCATTCTATCTCATGCATCTCTGTCAAAATAGAAATTTGTGTAGCCATTCCTTTATTATTTTATTTTTATTTTTTTAATCTGATATAAAGTGTTATATAGAAAAATCAGCATCAGCTCATAGAAAAACAAACTTGGCAGATCAGACAAAGCTTTGGGTGGAGTTAAACACTATCAGAAAGCACAAGGTTGGAATCTCATATTTGTAGAATTAGATGTATCCATGGGTGGAGAGATGTTCAGTGGAGATGTTGCAGGAGGGGATGTTCAGCTCTGCCCTGTCAGCCCTGCCCTCTCACCTGTATTCACTCTGCAAGGCTGTTTTCAGACTGGCCTAGCTAGAGGAAAAATAATTGTGGTTGAAAGGGTTAAACACTCTCACTCGCTCTTGCTCTTAAAAGTGTCTGTGTGTATGTTGTTTAGTCTATGAAAATGGTTTGGGAACCAGTGTTTGTTTATGTAACATGAAGTTCTGCCCTTTTTAATTCTGGAAAGGTATTCTTACTGTGCAACTTATTTCGGGTGTTTGTGTGTGTTATGGGGTAGGATAGTAGACATCATCGTATTTTTGGTGTTCACCTGTGTTTCAGGTACAGAGTGTTTTGAAGCCAAGCCATCAGAAAGATGGATTGGAACTTAATTCTTTATTGAATGCCCCTCATATTCAGGTAGGAATAAACTGTTTATTTGCAAATGAAAAAACATTTCCATTGTTTTCTTAAAGTCTATGTATTGTAAATTTCAGACTTTTTCTTCATGCCTAATATAGTAAAGTTCCATGGTCATGATTCAAAGAAATAATAGTTGCATACTGCAAAAACACACCTAAACAGTAGCTTTTCTTTTTGAATAAAAACTTCAAAATTCAAGCTACATAGGTTCTCTGTTATGTGTGTATCCTGCTATTTTGAAGTTTTGCCAGTAAGACACAGGTATGAGTCAAATATCTCATGAGGAATGTGCAGCTGCTTCAAGTGCTACACCTTCACAGGACAACTGCAATTAAAATTAAAACGAAAACAAATGGGCAACGGCTATTTTCTGTTGTATTAATAGTCACAGCCTGCATTTATGAAAGCACAATCCTTTGTTCATTCAACCATAATTCTTGGTTATAGCTCTGTTATGTAGCTACCCATCCACGCTGAAAGCAAAAGAAAACATGTATGATATGACTTCCTTGGACCACAGCCTGCACGTTGAATCTTTATCTGCTTGGATTTTTTAAAGTGTCCCACTTATAATAAATTACCTCTAATGTGTGAATATCACTTTCTATAAATGGCACTGTTTGTTTTACACTAGGCACTGCTGTTGGCTCATGATAAAGTTGCTGAGCAGGAAATGCAACCAGAGCCAGTGACGGATGAAAAGATTTATGAGAATGTAGGTCTGTATGGAGGAGAGACAGTTAAAATAGTTCGCATTGAAAAGGCTAGAGATATTCCATTGGTGAGTATACTGAGGCAAGAGAGCCAATAAAAAGATGAATACCATAGTACTTTTGTATTACTTGGTCTGATCTCTGTGGCACGTTCTCTCTCTAAAAAAATGCTGACACACTCAGATATAAGAAAGGACAGGTGCAAATACCTTTTCTTAGGGTGATCCCAGACATGCCTCCTTCATGAATATTTTTTTTAAAAATAATATTTATTACTTTTAAAACTTACAAAAAAGAAGAAGAAAAAAAACAAAAAGAAAAAAACAAGAAAGGGAAAAAACAATACAATACAATATATACCGGTAAACAATACAAAACACAACATTGACACATTGACCTAAACAAACCAAAACAAAAACAATTTAAAAACATACATCATACCATTTTAGTACTCTGTCTTTCATACCCTTGTTTCATCGACCTCCTCTCACCTCCCTTTTTGTATTCCACTTCTATGCCTCCTTCATGAAATTGTACAGTTGACCCACATGGCACTGTGATCCGTTTGTACTCCTCCCATATTTTCCTAGTCTGCATCCATCTTTTTTCTTACCTTGGACGGTCTTATGAGGAGCATCACAATATTTTTGCAAATGTGGATGGGAAAATGCGCAGTTGGTGAACAGTAAGAGGAGTTACCCTGAAGAGGATGAATGAGGTTTAGGGGTACCCTTCCTTTCTTTATTATTTGCCCTACATTCCTGATTCAGAGCTGTTTTTTTCTCCTTTCCCTTGATCTAAAACAGCTGGAACACTGGCTCTCAACTAATTAATTGCTTCCTGGAACTAAATGTCCTTAGCCCCCACACTTCAATTAGGTTTTTAATGAGGGAAAATTCAGCTGTGCTGTTGCTTTTATAAAACAGTTACACATATTTTCAGGGGTTCCTTAGTGCTCCCCTTGAAAACAGCAGTTCTTAATTGGAGTAAAAGCAGTATCCTTACATTGTGGGTTTTTAAAGGTTTTTTATTGTGTTCATGTGTGAGGATAGCAATGACAGTATACAGAAACAAAAATTTCAAACTACAAATGAAATACAAGATATAATCTTGTATGATATAATATCTCACACACATATATATCTTATCTAAATCTTACATTATGGTCCTCAGTGTATTCTAATCTATTCATAGTCGATTAAGACATCACTCCAGCCACACCCTTCTCACCACTTCTGGAAATGTCTCATATTCTCCATTGTCCGTTGTTATTGAATAAAGTCTCAGCACACAGCTCTAAAAACCTGTGGCTGTGCTCTACATAAAGGTACCAAATCAGACTGGATAACTGTTATCCAGCTTTGAACAGCAGTGGTAACAGGTCTAACTCTCCAGCTTTTGACACTTTTGACAAGGAGAGGACGCTGTAGCTGGCAAAGAGATTGGGTTGTCAAAGGTTTATTAATGTACTGTACATGCACATACCTCCCCAAGCCACAAATCATATCTTCCTCATGCACACTACTAAAATGTCTGAGAAGCAACAACTTCAAAAATGTTGAGAGAATGAGTGTGCCCACATAACTATTTCATTCCTGCACTTTAAGGTGAGATGAACGCTTTAAGAAGCAGTAGACCTCTTGGAGAATAGATGATCAATTGCAGTTCCACTTGTAAACTATAGTGCAAGAGCATTCATTTGTAGCACTCCTACTGTACCACTGATTTTCTGGACTGGAACATGAAATTGATGGCTCATGTTCTCAGGCTATGCTGAAAATTTAATTATATCCTATTGTTGGAAGACCTAGGTGGTGGTTTTCATTTTTGCTTGTTTGTAGAATGACGTTTTTATTGGAAAATTGAACTTAATTGCCTGTTCCTGTATTCCATAATGTACCTCTCAAATCTGATCAGTGGCTGAAGCTACAGTATTTTGAATTTAAGATACAGATTTGGTAGTCCTACTGTGTTTCTTCATACACTAGTATTTTCCTCACTGCTTTATGCATTTCAGAATTTCCATGTGGTAATTCCTAACAAAGATCAATAAGTAAGCATGCCTAGGCTCCACCTTTTGGTAGTTCCACTAGGACCTGAACATGGCTCAACCCTCATCACCACCTAAACAAGGTTTCTGGTGTTGTGGATCAGAAAGAATAATAAAATGTCACTTCATGGGGATGAAATGATCCTTTCCTTGTCCCCCTCCAACGTTGTGGGTAACTGTCCTTGACTACGGCTATATAGCAACCAAAGAAAGGGCAGGTTTTAACTCACTGAGCCACAAATATTGATGCTAATGTAACACATTCTGTAATTAAAAAAGATTGGTTACAACATAATACCCAAGGCAAAGTCCTTAGCACAGATTTGATTTAACAGCACCATTACTACATGAGGTGCTGCAGGTAAGGCTAAGACCCTCCCTGTCTTGTTCCTTTAATTGCAATCATTAAATGTTTTTAATAGTGATTGCATGATCATTTCACATTCTCTTCTTCAAATGTCAATGTGGCTAACAAATCCAGAATAACAGTAATAAATCTATTAAATGCCATATCATCTAGAAGCACAACACGATAGCAATATAAGAGCATCATAAAAACAGTGTAAATCAATAATTAAAATTCATTAAGAAGATAAGCTTTCAAAATCCCAACTAAAAATGGGAAGAATATGTTTTGATGAGCTGGATACTGTGCCTCCCTGCAAAACAAGAAAAGCTTATTCAGGCTCATTTTGTTGTTTTTGTCTTCTCTTAGACTTTTCTCTGATGTGCTAACTATAGAATTACAGTATTCCTTAGAATCTGTAGAGAACTTGTATTTTCAGAAATGTTATTTACATTGTCTTATGAAGTGAGTTAGACTAGAGTTATAGACTGACCCAAGACTGATTGGGGATTTGAACCTGTGTCTTCCCAATTCTGCTTTATCCACTGCACCACAATTATAGAAAATTTCTGACACTTTTAAATTATCACTTTTAATTATGCAGGGCGCTACAGTACGCAATGAAATGGATTCAGTCATCATTAGTCGAATAGTGAAGGGAGGTGCTGCAGAGAAGAGTGGGCTGTTGCATGAAGGTGATGAAGTTCTGGAAATTAATGGAATTGAAATTCGTGGAAAGGATGTTAATGAGGTTTTTGATTTACTGGTATGTTGAGCCTTGCTTTTCATGGTATTCTGCTACTTACTATGATCCGACTTGTGCATTTAAATTTGTTAAATTCCAGTTCAGACTTTGATATGTTTTGCCAGCAGCTATGCTTAAAATGTTTGACCCCTGCATACCTTGCAGACAGCCTATGTCTTGTTACAGTTTCAAAGGTCAGAGGAGGACAGCCTTCTGAAATTGCCTTCAGCACAAATGGTAGCAGCTTGCAGGGTTGTTAATACTTGCTCATCAGTCCTGAAATGCTTCTTTCCCAGAGGTGTAGCAGAGTGCAGTCCTAGGAGTGAGACATTTTATATAAGCAGGGCTTTATTAAAGTATTTAGGATTATATTACTTGAATGCTATGTATAATTGTATGAGACTTTTATGTCTAGAATGTGGATTGTTCTGCACCACCTGTTCCTGAATATGCCAGAACCTATTAGGAAATGTTCCAAGTTTGTATTAGGACATACTAGGAAATGATCGAAGTCCAACTCTTCTTTTAACCTGGCACTCCAGAAGGTTCCATGTCCTTTTTGTCCAGTCAGCTTTGAATTGAATAATTCCCATGGACTGTCTTCAGCTACAAAGCTGCATCATCCTGGCTTTGGGTGTCATTTTCATTTCCTTAGTAAATTCCAATTGTGCTGCCCTAGCAGCACCATCTGACTTTATTCTAACATTACCTAGCCTGGCACATTACTTATGGGTGTAGTGTCTGGGCTAGCCATGCCTGTTGACATTAAGAGGTGAGACTTGAGACATAAAGCACAAGAATTGCCTTCCTGGGTTATACCAGAGTCCACTTAATCAAGCATTCTTTGTCTCAACGGTGACCTGAAGCATGTGAAGCCATTTATCTCCTTGTTTGGGGACCAGGCTGTTTTCTGAAAAGTGGAGGCAATTTGTCACATAAATATGCTAGACTAGAGCACTTCCAAATAGAGGTAGGGAAACTAAGATTAGAGTTCAGGGAGAAGAAAGACCTGTAAGAGGAGCAGCTTGAAATTCCTCCCCTCCCCTTCACCCAACCCATTGTTGCTCCCCGTGAGTGAGTGTCTAACTTCAAGGCTGTTTTTAAGTTGTCACTTACTAATGAATGTGCTTTTCCTCACAGGCGGACATGCACGGCACGCTGACATTTGTCCTGATTCCCAGTCAGCAGAGTAAGCCACCACCCACAAAAGAGACAGTGGTATGTTCTTGTGGCATATTTCCAGTGTATAACTTACCTTAATTGCAGGTGTTCAGTCGGTTTTATATTCTCTTTTTGTTGCTATTGAAGTCTCGTGTGTCTCCTTCACTGAATAGTAGACTACATTTAATTTAGCCATGATTTAAGAAGAGATTTTGAAAATGTTGGTGGCAGCAATTGTAAGTTGTCCCATAACATAGGGTTGCCATACGTCCAGACAGTGCTTCCAGCTTCAGTTTTCCGGCTAGGTCTGGGAAATTCCAGACGTATGGCAACCCTACCATAACATCACTTTTTTTTTTTATAATAATTTTTATTCGTTTTTCAAACAGATAACAAAAGTACCACAAAACAACATAATTTCCAACTGATCGTTTCATACCCTTCTTTCTTTTGACTTCCCCATACCTCCCCATCCCTGCATTCTTGTTTAGTGATTCTTTAGCAACCCTTAGGTCCATTATCTTAATTCCCTTTCATAAAAGTTCCTTTAGTTTTTTTTGATTACTGCTGCAATTTCTTTACCTCTTACCCCCTGACATCTTAACATTCGTCAATTTTACAATTGTTCTTGAGATATATTTTAAATTTCTTCCAGTCCTCTTCCACTGTCTCTTTCCCCTGGTCACGGATTCTGCCCATCATCTCGGCCAGTCCCATAAAGTCAATCACCTTTGTTTGCCATTCTTCCAGAGTAGGTAGTTCTTGCGTCTTCCAATACTTTGCCAGTAGAATTCTTGCTGCTGTGGTGGCATACATAAAGAAAATCCTATCCTTCTTTAACACCAATTGGCCAACCATGCCCAAGAGAAAAGCCTCTGGTTTCTTAGGAAAAGTCCACCTAAGGACCTTCTTAATTTCATTATAGATCATTTCCCAGAAAGCTTTAATCTTTGGGCAGGTCCACCAAAGGTGGTAAAAAGTGCCTTCAGTCTCATTACATTTCCAACACTTATTGTTAGGCAAATGATAAATTTTTGCAAGCTTGACTGGGGTCATGTACCACCGATAGATCATTTTCATAATACTTTCTTTTAAAGCATTACATGCAGTAAATTTAATACCGGTGGTCCATAACTGTTCCCAGTCAGCAAACATAATATCATGACCGATATCTTGTGCCCATTTAATCATAGCTGATTTTACCGTTTCATCCTGTGTATTCCATTTCAACAGCAAGTTATACATTTTTGATAAATTCTTAGTATTGGGTTCCAACAGTTCTGTTTCTAATTTTGACTTCTCTTTCTGAAATCCTATTTTTCTGTCCTGTTTAAATGTCTCATTTATCTGATGATAATGCAACCAATCTCGAACCTTAGGCTTTAGTTTCTCATAACTCTGAAGTTTCACCCTTTCACCATCATATTCTAAAATTTCATGATATTTTGGCCATTTAGAGTCCATATTAAGCTTTTTTACTTCCCTAGCTTCCATTGGTGACACCCACCTAGGGGTTTTACTTTCCAGCAGATCTTTATATCTAATCCAAACGTTATACAATGCTTTCCTCACAATATGGTTTTTAAAACTTTTGTACACCTTTACCTTGTCATACCATAAATATGCATGCCAACCAAAACTATTGTCGTACCCTTCCAGGTCCAAAATGTCAGTGTTCTCAAGAAGTAGCCAGTGTTTCAACCAGCAGAAAGCTGCCGATTCATAGTAAAGTCTTAAGTCCGGCAGGGCAAACCCCCCTCTATCCTTTGCATCAGTTAAAATCTTAAATTTAATTCTGGGCTTTTTGCCCTGCCAGACAAATTTTGATATGTCTTTCTGCCACTTCTTGAAACAATCCATCCTGTCCAAAATCTGTAACGTCTGAAATAAAAACAGCATTCTAGGCAATACATTCATCTTAATAGTAGCAATTCGGCCTAACAAGGAAAGTTTCAACCTTGACCATATTTCCAGATCTTTCTTAACCTCTGCCCAAGTTTTTTCATAATTATCCTTAAATAAATTCACATTCTTGGATGTTAAGTTTAACCCCAGGTATTTTACCCTTTTTGTTATTTCCAGGCCTGTTTCATTCTGAAAACTCTCTCTTTCTTCCATTGTTAAGTTTTTTTCCAACACTTCCGTTTTTTGTTTGTTCAATTTAAAACCTGCTACTCGACCAAATATTTCAATCATAACATCACTTTTTGACACTATTGAAAATACATGACACAGGCAATCCATTTGTTATGTGAAGCAAGGAGAATAATAAAACTATTCTTATCCTTTGCATTGCCAAGCATTACCTTTTCCTGTGTAGGCATTTTGAGGAGGAGGAAAAAATGGGTTTTGGGACACTTACAATCCTTTGAGTGACTGGAAATATTAGAGGGATGTCTTTGGAGAGCAAGATTTCCTGTTTAAGAGGCAGGAGAAAAGTAGATAAGGATTGGATGATGGAGCAAAAGGCTTTCTGGGTGATTAGACGTGAACTGTTAAACACAACAGATGTTTCTAGCATGTCATGTGCTGCTAATACAAGCTATCTTCATCTGATTTTTAACTCTCCCTGTACTATTTCCCAGATCTTCCCTGCAGTCCCAATTCCACAGGAGGCTTTGGGGAGGGCACAGTGGCCAGTAGAGAAGGGGAAGGAAGCCCTGCTGTGCAAATGTCCTTTTTCATGCACATAATTTTTTAGTACAATCCGTTACTTGTTTATCCCATTTCAGGTTCTACATTACCATCTGTTACAAACCATCTTCATTTTCATCACAAAACTGCATCAGCTTTAAGGAGGGAACCTTTCAGTTTAGAAATGTCTTGAGTGTTTACTTATGTCTTAGTGAAGAAATAAGGTTTTCATACTAGATTCTGAGAGCAGAAACCACATTTGTTGTATTGATTTTTTTCCTTAAGCTCCTTAGATATTTGCTATTAAGTGTCTTGTTTCTGTAGTGAGTTGCATATGCAAAATGGTAGATAGTGCCTTGATCTGGGGTGTGCTTTCCATTAAGATTCATTTGCCTGCGCCTACCCCACTTTCTTCTGTGTCACCAGGATATTCCTCTTATAGTTATGCATCAAAGTGCCCTTTCATTGAGCTCAGAGTGACATTTCCCACCCCGCCCTATGTAAGCAGAATGACTTCTCATTAAAAAATGAAAGTGGTGGAGGCAGGGGGAAGCAGGAACAAACATCAAGTCATCAATGTTTTCATAACGCAAGTGTCAAATTTATTTTAAAATTGGTAGTTTGTTACAAGAAAGTTTGTTCTAGCTGTCTGACATCTCTGTGTTACTTGGTTGATTGTGCTTGGAAAAAACACCTTGATAATAATGAGTGCACAGAAATATCTGGAGCACACTTTTCCTAGCCATCTCCCACGTGCATGTACATGTGCTGCAGCTTTGTAATGCTGCACTTTCCCTGACAATTTGGATGGAGAAACTGGTTGGAGCTTGCTTGGGACAAGTTGCTTGGGATAGTTAAGCAGGAAAGCAGGCAGACCCAGCTTGAGTTCACACACAATCCATAATGGCTGGGCAGAGGCAAACTTTCCTTTGGAGGTCATAAGAGAATAGAAAATTAGTGCTCTCCTGTCTCTCTGATTTAAATTTGAGTCTGCCTTTTCAGGTCTAAGCTGTAGAGGGGAAGCCCTCTTGCCACTTCCAAGTTACTTACTGCCCAGTTAATTGTTCCTAATTTTTAATTGCCTTCTATACCAGTAGTTTATATTTTTATTTATGCTTGAGCTCTTCATTCTGTATTTGAAGTGAAAGTGGGATCTCTTATATACAAAAGGAACATATTGTCAGAGATTAATACTTGCAATTCCAGTCCATATTTATGTGTATACCTCTATATTTTCTAGATCCATGTGAAAGCTCACTTTGACTATGATCCATCTGATGACCCCTATGTCCCATGCAGAGAGCTAGGCTTATCCTTTCAAAAGGGAGATATACTCCATGTCATCAGCCAAGAAGATCCAAACTGGTGGCAGGCCTATCGAGATGGAGATGAGGAAAATCAGCCTTTGGCAGGCCTCATTCCAGGTATTTAATCATGGAGTATTTGTGTATATTGAATATGTTTTTTTACAAAGAAGTTTCAGATACCATTGTCGTTGAACTACAGTGATGCCTCGCAAGACGAAAAACTCGCTAGACGAAAGAGTTTTCCCTTTTTTGAGGTGCTTCGCAAGACGAATTTCCCTATGGGCTTGCTTCGCAAGACGAAACGTCTTGCGAGTTCTTGTGAGTTTGTTTCCTTTTTCTTAAAGCCGCTAAGCCGTTAATAGCCGCTAAGCCGTTAATAGCCGCTAATAGCCGTGCTTCGCAAGACGAAGAAACCGCAAGACGAAGAGACTCGCGGAACGGATTAATTTCATCTTGCGAGGCACCACTGTACTGGGATGTTGCTTTGAATTGTTGTTGCATAGTCTCCTCCTTTGGTGAGTTGAGACTGCTGATGTGACCAAATTCCCAACAGGAGTCCTAATGTTGTATATGTCTTTTAACTTTGGCATTTAAAAACAAAAACAAAATGAAAAAACTGATGCAGAGGTATGAGAAGAATTCTTATTGTGGGATTATCTTCCTCAAAGCGCTTATAGGGATCAAAATCTCAGTGCATTTTTGAAATGTGATCACTCTTGAAACAGTGGTGTACTCTGAAATGGCAATAATTTCTCATTGCTAATTATTAAATGTATTCTATCATTAAGGGAAAAGTTTTCAGCAACAAAGAGAAGCTATGAAGCAAACTATAGAGGAAGACAAAGAACCAGAAAAATCAGGTAAATTAAAATCTTCATGAAATACCTGTGATAACTAATAATCTTAAAAGAAACTCAGTCCTTGAACTGTGCCTCCTCTTTTTCAGTTCAAATACTTCAGTGATAGTGAGCATTTATCCACAGCTTTCATAACATGTTTAAGGAGAGCTGAACTGACCAAGCAACTTTTGCTGAGATACTGTCATTATATCCAACTCTTTGGGTGAAACTTAATGTACTCAGTGTTAGATTCACTGAAATCAGCAGGCATCTACATGGGTCTATTCTGAGTGTGATTTAGCCATCTATTGCACTTTGACTCGGGTAGAATCTAGAAGTGGTACCATGTGCTTTGTCCTCCTTTATTACATATTTGGATGTATTGTACTCAGGTAGGGGTGTGTGTGTTTATTTTTAAAAATTAAAAAGATAAATAACCAAGGGAATGAACAGTTTTGCCTGTGTGGTCCCATTGACGGAAGACAGAAGTAGCAGTTCCTTAATACTGATATACAGACCAAGTAGGGAGTACAAACCTCTATGAACTTTTCTTCTACTTGTTCTTGCTAGTATAGCCCGTTCTTTAAAAAATTGATATCACATTTCCAATATAACAACTATCCTCTGTTTTGATATTCCAAGTGCCTCCTTAAGACACTTCTTTCCCCATGGCTTATTCATTTTACTTACTATTTCTTCCTCCCTAACATGTCATAGCTGTTCCTTGAGATCAAGGTGGCCACATGTTGTTGGTCCAACTCCCATCATCCCCAGCTAGCATGGCCAATGATCAGGTATGATGGGAGTTATAGACCAGCAACATCTGAAGTAGCACACGTTCTCCTTTCCTTCTTTAGATTGTAAGTCTGTGTGAGCAGGGTCTGCCTTGTGTTTAATTTGTGTACAACAGCTATCAATTTAACATGCTTTATAAAATAAATAATTGCAGCAGCTGGAAACTTAGTTACATATTTGGACAACTTTGGCTCTCTATTTTTTAACTTCTAGGGAAACTTTGGTGTGCGAAGAAAAATAAAAAGAAAAGGAAAAAGGTTCTGTATAATGCCAATAAAAATGACGGTAAGAAGGGATTTCAGCTATCTTCCAGTATTTTTTCTGGTTAGTGCAACTGATTCATTTTTCAGCTTACGATGTGTTAAAATTATTGTGCATAAATATTCACCCATAGTTATTTCTATATTATTTGGACTATATGTTTTCTAATATTTCTTTCCTGATTATAATAGTGAATTTTCTATGGGTTTTTATGTTTTAGAAGTAAACTGCTGGTCTGTGACTGTAATAAACATTGATTTTAGAAGTGATAAGCCTTGGACACTGATCCTTTGGCATTCAATTAATGTGAAGAAATGATAATTAAAAAACTATTACACAACAATAAAAGGCGTATTTTTTTAAGCTGTTCTAAGGTATTCAACTCAGTTTTACTTAGAGTAGACCCACTGAAATTAATGAACATGGCAGCTAGGTACATTAATTTCAGCAGGCCTACTCTTGAGTAAAATATAGTTGAATATCACCCCATGTTTATTTCTTCCTAATAAAAAAATGCCATACTTATTTTGGCCTTGTTTTCTCAAGATTATGACAACGAGGAGATCTTGACTTATGAGGAAATGTCCCTTTATCACCAACCAGCGAATAGGAAACGACCCATTGTCCTGATCGGTCCACAAAACTGTGGCCAAAATGAACTTCGGCAAAGGTTAATGAATCACGAAGCTGACAGATTTGCTTCTGCAGTTCCTCGTAAGTTGAAAGGCTGGGGCATGTAACTGTCTTGTGTTCTGATGTCAAACCCTTGCTGCCTGGCCTTACATCATTTTTGCAAGTTCAGTTCAGTACCACACTATATACCTTAGTATGGAGGGAAGTTGCTTTAGTAAATTCTTCCCCAATACAAATGTAGGGAGTTAACCATAAAAAATGTCCTTTGACCCAGTGATGCAGATATGTAATTTTTAATGGTATTATAACTCTTCCCCCCACATCATTGGATGATGATGTGTATTAAGTTAACTAAAAATGTAGCAAGGCAGCCCTGTTCCATTTTGGGCCCTTCTACTTATTCTGCTGAGTGGAGCCCTGGACTTCTGCCACAAAGTCCCTTTTCTGATTGTACCACTACTTTGATCCCATTCATAAGAACAAGGCAGTTTATTGAAATAACTTAGTTAAATTCTCATTTACAGGAAGGTGATTTTGCTACCTTGCATTCTCCTGTATTTTCAGTTGCATCTGACATCCCCTGCTTCATGTTTTTGTTTGAAGTACATTTGCATGACTGCACATGTATTATGCACAGTTGGACATGTGCCAGAGACTGCTGTATTATGGAACTATTTTTTTAGCCCAGTTAAGAGTTTGCAATTCTTTCTGGCTGAAAGACTCTAAAGGTCAACATTGTTAATTTTGCACTTATACATTCTGCTGAAAAGGGTTTCTTTCCAAGTAGCTGTTTTTCATACCTTGCAAACTGACATAACAAAAATGCCTTCAAAACAGTTAAAAGACACAGAAGTCTTAAATTAGATTTGTTTACTGGTCTTTTCAGATACAACACGAAATAGGAGAGACAATGAAGTGGCTGGCAGAGATTACCATTTTGTATCACGGCAAGTATTTGAGGCCGACATAGCAGCAGGAAAGTTTATTGAGCATGGTGAATTCGAGAAGAATCTGTATGGTACCAGCATAGACTCTGTCCGGCAAGTGATCAATTCTGGAAAGATATGTCTTTTAAATATCCATACACAGGTAATAGAAGTTCTTTTGGACATTGAAATCCTAGGTTCTGTGTTGCAGTAGTTCAGTTAGAATGTGTTGTTGATGAAGGCCTTCAGTTGGTTTTGATACAAATGTGAAATCTGTCTATGTATACACTAAATTTTCTCCTAGATCAGATGTATGCAACTTCCCTAATATGCTTCTATACAGGCAATAAATTTGTACATTAGTTGCCCACTCTACATATTCAGTGGTTATATGTACTGAGCAGTTTTCATAAGACTAATTTCTAAATACATCACTCTTCAGTTTTCTCTTTGGAGAACTACCCATTGTAACTTTCCCTACCCCAGTAGACATGTGACAGGAAGATACGCATCTTTAAACATGCAGTGGACATGCAGTAATGTTGCTTTCAGTCTCCCATTCACATTTCGTGTTTACCATAGCAATCACCAGTGTAACTCATGCACCATACACAGTGAGAAGCAGCTATAATCAAAGGTTCTTTATGCTTCATCCACTTTCACTGTGGTCATGTTAGACTTTCTTCAGAATCCTCATCTTGTTAGGTCATTTAAAGGCATCTGTAGACCACATGTTGCTAAGTCTTAAATTATGCCATCTGTGTTTTCAAGACTAAATATGAAGAAATAGCAAATTACTCTATAAAAATACACTAATACTATAAATAGCAGAATTATTGTAACCACACTTAGCAAGGGTATAGAATATTATATTCTTCACCACGTAAAGAGCAACTCATAGTAAGAATGTGGACTGTCCAAATTCAAAAAAATTAGTCATTAGAATATAAAACGTCAGATCCTCACAGTTCCTGTACACATAATCATTTTAGAATTGCATACATGTTCGTTATGTAGGTTTACATCATTTTTCTGTTGTCTTCTCCATTTTGCTGCTGTCAGAAGAACTGTCATCTGGATAAGTGGCATGGTCTACTATTAGGAAAATTGGACTCGGCTACCCTATACCAGTTGCAGTTTTCAGCTCTAGTTTCAATGTAACTATCTCTTTGCTAGCTTGTGTAATTCATGAAGTTTAAGTTCCTTTTTTTGGTTATTTGTGCAGCCCCAACTGAACGATTTTTGAGATCACATGTTGTAACTTGTTAAGCTAGTTTCTCCAGGAGCAAACTGGCTTTTCTAGGTAGAAGCCTTGCACAATCATTAGTGTAGAGAGTCACCATTTATGTATAATGTTGCATGCATAAATTGTATTGACAATAGATAATTGGTATGAATTATAGTTTTGCTTTGTTTTATGAAAATATTAATAGTACAGATTTATATTTCCCAACAGTCACTGAAGAGCCTTCGCAATTCAGACTTGAAGCCATATATTATCTTCATTGCACCACCTTCACAAGAGCGGCTTCGTGCATTACTGGCCAAAGAGGGCAAAAATCCAAAGGTAATATTCACATGTAGTGTTTATAACAGTGCATTCGGCCCTTGGTGCTCCGATACACATTTTCTTCAAATATGCTAACTGTGTAGCACGCAGCAGTCACAAAATTCAGTATGAGAAGACACAGGCAGGATTGCAGACCTAACTTTATGCCACAGAATTCAATGTTGGTGGGTTCTGCTGCTCCTGTTCAGGGTTATGACATCCTCCTTCAGCTTGTGTCCAAATACACATCAGTAATATGTGATGAGGCTTACTGAATTGGGACACTTTTAAGTAAATATACATATGAGGGGTGGGGAAGCTGACACCACGTCACCCTTTCAAGCAAGGAAGCTGCCACATTCCTCTTGAGAGTCCCCAAAACCTCTAGCATGTTGAGCATGGATGGAGAAAGTAGAGGTCTTGTTGCATGAGCTGAAATTTTTCCACTCACATGTGTGCATTGGTTACAAATTCTACTGATAAAATTCTACTTTACAGTGGTGCCTCGCAAGACGAAATTAATCCGTTCTGCGAGTCTCTTCGTCTTGCAGTTTTTTCATCTTGCGAAGCACGGCTATTAGCGGCTTAGCGGCTATTAACGGCTTAGCAGCTTTAAGAAAAAGGAAACAAACGTCTTGCGAAGCAAGCCCATAGGGAAATTTGTCTTGCGAAGCAGCTCAAAAAACGGAAAACTCTTTCGTCCAGCGAGTTTTTCGTCTTGCGAGGCATTCGTCTTGCGGGGCACCACTGTACTTGGTATTCCCTTTATTATAGACAGAATGTGTGGCAGATGTTGAATTCCTGCTGAATTTTTTCTTTTTGGATTCTCTGTTTTGATGTGTTCCTCCTAGTTTCTGCCACCAGGTGGTGCTGGCCAGCTGTTTTTGATAGTGTTTTCAGTTTGTCAATGTATTACAGTGGTAGCTTGGTTTAAGAACAGCTTAGTTCAGGGGTCAGCAAACTTTTTCAGCAGGGGGCCAGTCCATTGTCCCTCAGACCTTGTGGGGGGCTGGACTATATTTTTTGGGGGGAGGGAAATGAATGAATTCCTATTCCCCACAAATAACCCAGAGATACATTTTAAATAAAAGGATACATTCTACTCACATAAAAACACCAGGCAGGCCCCACAAGTAACCCAGAGATGCATTTTAAATAAAAGGATACATTCTATTCATGTAAAAACATGCTGATTCCTAGACCGTCTGCAGGCAAAATTTAGAAGGCGATTGGGCTGGATCCAGCCCCCGGGCCTTAGTTTGCCTACCTATGGCTTAGCTTATGAACAACTTGGATTATGAATGCTGCAAACCTGGAAGTAGGTGTTTGGGTTTGTGAACTTTGCCTTGGAATAAGAACATGTTTCGCTTCCTGTTGAGTGTGTTCCATTTGTAAACTGTGTCCCCCACTGCTATGGGAAAGCACACCTTGGTTTAAGAACGTTTTGGTTTAAGAACAGATTTCTGGAATGGATTAAGGTACAGTGATACCTTGGTTTACAACCATAATCCATTCCAGAGGTCCAGTTGTAAACCAAAACAGGTTGTAACCCAAGGCGTGCTTTTGCCAATGGGGCCTCCCCCCCAAAATTGGTTGTAATCCAAAAAAAAGGGACACGCACTTCCGGGTTTCACATGGCTGTAATCCAAAATGGTTGTAATGCAAAGCAGCTGCAAACCAAAGTACCACTGTACTTAGAACAGGACAAAAAGCAGAAGCCATCTAAGCTGGCTGACATGACTGTTGGTGATCACTAAAGTTGCATTCAGTTCCCTTTTTAAAATAGAATCTTCCAGGTTTCACAGCACATCAGCTATTTAAGCTTGGCCAAGGGGTAGGGGGTAGATTTGTCCTTTAGGGGTTCAGCCCCCAGATCAGATATCCTGTTTGACAGGTGATCAGGGTTGCATGTGTATACCTGGTATTGGAAACCCAAGACAGGACAGGGGTTATATTGGTGTATCATCTATTCTGCTGCCTAAAAGTCTCCCTCCCTAAGCTCTTGGAGGTAATCTTGGACATAGTGTTGAGGACCTTGAGGCAGCTTGTACTGGGAATCCTCAGTGTTTATGCCAAAGTTGCTTCATCTGAAGAAGCTCAGGATGTTATGGCCTCCATGCCAACCATGGCCCTTTCTGAAACTATAACCGGGCTAACATGGTGGCAGGAAACACACTGGACTGTTTCTATGTTGTGGGAGCCAGTTGTGATTCTGTCATGGACAGATCATCATCTGATCTAATTTGATTTATAACCTCCATAGGAGGGAAGGATCAAATTAGAAGGTCTGCTCCCAAACCCTAATGGATCCAGATGTTTTTATGAGGTCATTAGAGGATTTTCCTGCAGGTTTAGTCAACAGTCTTGTTTAGGTCCTGATCTTTGCTTGGAATGAGGAGATGACGATGGTTATCAGCAAAAGGGAGTTCTGCAAACTCCCATGATCCCTGGGACATTATCCCAGGGATTATAAGATTGTGCCCTAGTGATAGATGCGGCTTGACTTTCAGACCTGCCAGTACTTTGTTTCGTCCTAATCAATCTAATGCTGCTTTTTCACAAGACTCTGACATTTTTGTGTAATATATCCATAAATATCATAATATACTTTCGTTTAAATTTCAGCCTGATGAACTTCGAGAAATTATAGAGAAAACCCGAGAGATGGAGCAAAATAATGGCCATTACTTCGACACAGCTATTGTGAATTCTGATATTGACAAAGCATACCAAGAATTACTTCGTTTAATTAACAAACTTGATACAGAACCTCAGTGGGTTCCATCCTCCTGGCTACGGTGAAACAGTTACAAGGAAGAAAAGGACCTTGCCAATAGAAGAATGCTCACCCTGTATATTAGATGATGGATTAACCTCTAGTCCTCTGTGTGCACGAATTAACTGTGTGCTTTAAAAAATAATACGCATACAGTCTGACACCATTCTACTGTGATTTTGAATGTCTGATCTTTCACTACCTTTTTACCAGACATTGACATTTTGAACAAGCCACTACATTTTTAATCATTTGAAAACACTTTCAAGCGGCTGCTTTAAATTTACCTTTTCTGACTAGAGTTTTTTCTCAAGGTAAATATATGTATACAGTCCCTGGTCACTATAAAAACTGATTGTTATTTAACGTTTTTAAGTTAATTATGTTGCGGACATGATGGTAGTTTGCAAAAACACCTGTACAGAATATTGGATAAAGGAATATACCTACAAGGGGAATGAAGGAATTAATCTACAAGTACTCTCAAATGTATAAAGGGGCTACTTTGATTTGAAGTTGCCTTCTTGGGCTTCAAATTGTTGTTGAAACATTCCATTATCTAATCGCACTGCAATTTTTGAAGATGTGTACATTGTAAATATTTCAAACTTTTTTGTCTTTAGTTAGTTTGTAAATCAGATTCACAGCTAATTAAATAACAGTAAGTCCTATGGAAGGTTTTATATATATATATATATATATATATATATATATATATATATATATATCTGCTGATATTTTAGATGTGGTATTTTATGAATTTTTTCCTCTTTGCTATATCAATTGATTGAGAGCCACGGTTAACACATGGGACTATAGAAGAGTTTAGATGGGAAGCTATATTTTTATGAAAATAGAAATTCTTATATGGATTTTTTTAAAGAATACTTTGCTTCCTTAAAATGTAAATTTGTCTTTTATAACCAAGGAAACAGACTTTGGGATGATGAATATTAGAATATTTTCTTGTATTTTTATACCTAGGCACAAGGTGTCTCATGGCTGTTGATCATGTAGGTAGTTATAAAGTGGAGTTTATAATATTAAGTAACCCAGTTATCATCCTGGATTTAATTGATACTGTTGTAAAACAAAACTAGTGGAAGAATGTGAATGTTACTAAATTAGGAACCTGATGTGTTCTGTTTCTAGAACCAGCATATCCTTATATGCAATTGAAAATACCCATAAAGGTTCAAATATTACAGCTATTGCATTTATGAAACTTCTCTAATTGTAGCTGCCTTTGAAACTGATTAGCTTTGTTGCTTTGTGGCACCCTTAATGTGAATATGAATAGTTTTCTTTGTTCTCAATCATAGCTTTTATTTTTATATACTGTCATACACTGGAACTACTTCAACATGTAGTTGAATATAACCTAATAGTTAAGAATTAGTCTTTCCATGTTCTTTCATATTTTTCTCTGAAGGATTAAACAGAAAATCCAAGCAGGATTGAAACTTTTTTGTGTTCATAGTTGAACATACAGTATACATTGACATATGGAGAATTGGGGGGAGGGGGTAATACTATTTAAGAACTGAAATTCCTCTCTTAGTATTATGATCCACTCCCCCACCATGGGAGAAAAGAGAAATCTGGAATCAACCAACAGCTCCCCTCCTCTGCAGAGTATATGCATATGATCTTTAAGCATAGCACATTTATCAAGAGATTGTAAAATCACTCAACAATGTGCCTCTATCGAATGAAGCCTTTGGGTAGAAAATAGACGTGATATGGAATAATCTATGTATCACTGTCAACCTGCAAAATAGTGATTTATCTCAAATTGTCAACTTTGCTTAGAATACAAAGCAGAAAAATGAATGTTGTGTTTCTTCCTTGCTTTGCTTTGAGGTGATAGTAGACAACAAAATTCAGAAACTCTGGGCTAGTGCAGATATAAGGCTTCCCACCCTTTAAGCATGCATAGGGGATCAGGAATGGGCTATGGGATTATTCAGTCCTTTCCCCTTCCTTTTTCTCGCACAAATCCCCTTCCTTCCCTTGTCTTAACTATGCTTTGCTATGTCTACACTACTGTTAAACCATGGTGAAGCTTGATCACTGGCATTCAGAATCAGTATTTGAAGTGGTTTACAAATCCTATCTTACAAGACTTAACAAATGTTCAGGATTGTGCAGAAATGAAGGTTCATGGTTAAGGATGGTAGAATCCGCACACAAAGAGAAGGCTAGGGAGAGCGCACACAGTGCCATGGCCTGCTCCCACTTCTTTAACTATTGTTAAGGAATGGAAAGTGTTTTATCTGCATTGTATAGTCTGTGCATTACCCAGATGTATGTATTTTTCATCATCTTAAGGGTTATGGTGCTGATGTCCATGAGGTCTAAATTTAATTACTTTTACAGCCATGTGAAATATTTCTATCAGTATCTTAGGTTTAAATGTTAAGAAAATGCTGGTGTAATCCATGATGCATTCTAGGACAGTATATGAAATACTGGTTTTGGCATACTATACTGGTTAAGAGTGATGTATTAACAGTAAAATCCCCTTTGTTTCTCCTATCCCCCTTCTGAATTTCTAAGATGATTAAGAAATTAATTGGACATAGTCTTCTAAATGCAGAAATTACTATATATATTAAATGTGCCTGCCACCTGCTGTCCTTTGAGATAAGAGTGGTGGCCTAAGCTCTGGCTATAGAAATGCAACTGTGGCAAACAATAATTAAGAGGGCTTTCAGAAATCATCCAATATAACTAAATTGATATCTGTCAATTACTCTACTACTGACATTTGGAAAAGGATGTTCCACAATATTGTAATTACAGAAAAATGGGCATATCTGTTTGGATGAGGGAAGAAAATTCTAAACTTCTTTCAGAGGATACAATATTGTGTATTATAATGAGCTTTGCAACAAGTGCTGTTCTATTCTAGGCTAGTTAAATAGGGGAAAATATTTGATTAACCAAGTGAAAGATATGCCTTGTAAACAAACCATGACTGTAATGATATTTCTTTAAAAATGGAAAGAGAAAGGGTGAAGGGATAACAAAATAGCTTTTTAAGGTAATACAGTATATCTCTACACAACACCCAGGTTGAAGCTTGACATCTACTTGCACTCTATTTTGAGCTATTATAAACTGCACATTAATGTAAACATGTAAAATAATATTCCTAGCCTTCAAGTATACTGTTGTAAATGTAACCGTGAGGTAATATATTTCACTTCCTAGTGGCTTAGTACTACAGGCTACTGTGCCAGGAAATAAATATAGAGGGTTGTATAAAACAGCTGCAGCTTGTGTGCAGACTGTAGTGTTATGGAAAGCAGTACCAAGATTGCTCCAAGTTGCATCCATGCTGCTGTTCTGGCTGCCAGTGCCAGGGGTGGTATGGTGGTACAGCCTACAGCCACTATATGCTAACAAAAGGCAGGGAAACAAAAGCCAGCTCATCTTTGTACTGTCCTGAAGCCTTATTGGCATTCAGCTTCATCAGTGCAATCTTGTGCATCTAATGTTGTGTATTGAGCTGTCAAGCAGATACTGCCCTTGTAGCTCAGTCAGTGCAGTCACTTATTTGTAGAATTGGATGGTGTGTTCCAAAGCCTACTTGGGCATGGTACCTAAGACCCTTTGTGTGCTCCATCTTGGCAGAATATGCTCCCCAGAAGTACATAGGCACCGCTTCACACACAGTAACTTTTGTTGCAGAGAGTTGGCTGTGTCATTTGGTACCTAAAGGCAACTGCATAACCGGAATGGCCTATGGAAATGTGTGGGTTCCCAGAGCTTGCAGCCTCTTTAAAAAAAATAATCCATCTCTGTTCCTACTAGGATTTTACTCCCCCAATTACACTGAGCTGAGCTCTTGGTTAAGCTCTGTCCTCACTAACGATAAGGTGTATAATCAATGTATTCTTAGCTGCAGCTTGGGGATGGTGAAGAGAGTTTAACCATGTGCGAGTTCAGAGAACACAGTTGGTACAAGACTAAAAAAAGACCATGGAGGAGCAAAGTGGTTCTAGGAGCCAGTGTGGTCCCAATACACCAGAGTGGTCCTGAGATTATTAAAAACAACCCTGCTTTATAAAAGTTCCAGCATATCTTTAACATGGCTTAAAACTTCAGCACAAGTTTGTAACATCATGATGGAAAATAAGGTACTTGACTGAAAAATGAAACTTGAATAAGCATATGTTTAATTGTGGAGGTTTTTCTCTGTCCTTTGGAAAGGAATTAGCATATCTTGCATCATTATTTGCTTACCAAAAATAAAGGTCACTTATTACTTATATTGCACACAGAGTGTATTCTTTAAATAAACCAGCACCTTATGTGAACTTGGTGCAATGAGGGGAGGGGAGAGGAGAACTTGTATGCGTCTTTTTTTGGAATTCACAACTCATTTTAAATGCCTTATTATATTATTTAGAATCACCCCTCCCACCTCTGGATGTAGTACTGTTTTTGTTGCATGCAGAGCAGGATTAATGAATCTCCAGACCGCCAGAAGTTCCAAGGTGGAACGCAAGGCCATTTCTCCCAACCCATGCCTAGTGTCTTATCAAGCTGATGGGGGGATTTCAGTCCTGCTGGGTGCTGTTTTGCTATGTTTGAAGGTGAAGAGAAGTATGGTGTGCAAGGTAAATTGAAAGTATAACTCCAGTGACTCATTCTTGCTTCAGTAAACCAATACTAATGTTGCCTTACGCTTCTAAAATTGTAGACTTACCAGTTTAACCATTATTACAAGCTTATTTCAAGAGTGGAACTGTTCTAAGTTCCGTTAGGTCACCATTAGTTGTGGCTTTAAGTGCTGTGATAGTGATTTCCTTAACTGTTCACCAAGTGGATCAATTCTTTGCTGGTGTGGAACTTCATGAGTAGTCATGTCTGTCTCAAATCGTTAGATGCTTCCAGACACTTGCTAGAATCAAGTTAAAAGTTTGGTTTCATCTTTTGGGAATCCCTATCCAGGCATCCTTCAGCTGCTGCACTATCTCAAGGAGCTAAACCACAACTACTCCCAAGAACTTCCCACATTCTTAATTCAGTAAGACTATGAATTCTAAATGCATGCAGCACAGGACACAACCATAGCTGTGTTAGGTAGGCAGCGCTGAAGAAACTATAAACCCCTATGGAGTAGAGAGAGGCTGGTGCCACCTTTGGCAGCTCATATAAACACACCAGTTGCATAGGGAAATGGGTGCTCCTTTTCTGATAACAGCCCAAGGGCAAAAACACTATGTTCAACTCCTATTCCATTAAGAACAATAGCCTTGTACTGTATAGGATTACTTACCATATGGATGTTAGGATTCCTGCTCCATGTTTGCAGTCATGGGATTGTTGTCTTATCACATGACAGTGTATGTAGGACAATCCTAACACTGGCATGATATAACATGTTTTTCAGCCTGCTTGTTAGGGCCAGCTTTCTGTCAAATTGCTGGACAAGTAAGCATGCACTGAATAAGGGAGATTTTGACAAGAGGATGCCTTTTTCAGCTGCTTCAGAGTTCAAGTAACTATAGAATAGTTGTTCAGATGCAAAAGAGAAATCCTGTTCACTCAACTAGTTCCCACCTACCTATTTTGAAGATTTAATAGATGTTTCACAAAAATGACACAAGTTTAGACACAGGTTCCTTTACTGATTTTACAGCACAGATGAGTTGGCAAATACAACATAAAATGGAAACCATTCCTTCTTTCAGAAACAAAAAGATACAATGAGATCACACAGATTTTTTAAAAATTGTGCTTTGGAGAAAAAAGCCTGTTCATTTAATAAGTTATTACAGTTGCTGTCACTTGTGAACACAAAGCAGGTCAGAACAAGGAACTTTGCTCACAAGAATTTGGCAGTATGTGGGGAAAATGAAGTTAAGTACAGCTGAGAGAACAGCAGAAGCAGAAGTGGCAATACTTCTCTGCCAACTAAATTAAATGGAGATATGTAGAACTGGAAATGTTTCTGCTTCATGCATGTGTTCAATGGACAAACCAGCTATTTTCCACAACAGAAAAAAAATCCTGGAATAAATCCAGACTGGATAGCACAGGCTAATACACCAAATGAAGAGCCACAAAAGCATCACAATGTGTCCAGAACTGTATCTCAAACTCACTGTTCTGAGTCCTGCATTGTAACAGATGTCCACAGTTATTCAAAGAGAAGATCCTCATCCTTTTCCTCCGCAAGCAAATTAGCAGGCTCACGCAGCTGTCCAGCAGCCCTCTGCAACTCTTGCAGTTTTTCGTTCTTTTCTTTCAGTATCTTCTTCTT
The DNA here is from genome assembly GCF_951804945.1 of Podarcis cretensis. Classification (NCBI taxonomy): domain Eukaryota; kingdom Metazoa; phylum Chordata; class Lepidosauria; order Squamata; family Lacertidae; genus Podarcis; species Podarcis cretensis. The sequence goes on along the minus strand of NC_137170.1, from coordinate 50,124,827 downwards.
CTCCTGGATCTTCTTTAATCTACAGAGAAAAATAGTGCAAATTATTGTAAAGCCGGTGTGCAGATAGCAGGTAATTCCTACATTCCACACCCCACCCTGAAATGTGACACAGCCATTATCGGGATTTTATTTCCAATTTCACAAAGTTTGGGGAAAAGCTAGGGCTTCTCATTCCCTGCAATGGCTTGGTGCACTGAGTGCTTTCCCACGCACCAGAAGGAGAGGAAACTCAACTGTGTGTTATGTGTGGGTGTCCCAGTGTGCCACCCCTTAGATGATAAATTGTTCCATTTGACACACTGCATTTGAAGGCTTTGGTAAACATAAGTTAATATACATTTGCATTCTATTCCAATGAGAAATAGTTGACAGTTATAGGCAGGTAGCCGTGTTGGTCTGCCATAGTCGAAACAAAAGTTTGTTATTGGTATGAGTTTTCGTGTGCATGCACACTTCTTCAGATAAGTGTGCATGCACACGAAAGCTCATACCAATAACAAACTTAGTTGGTCTCTAAGGTGCTACTGGAAGGATTTTTTTTTAATTTTGTTTCAAATAGTTGACAGTAATGGGCCATCAGTTCTGTGGAACTTAGCTGAAAATTTAAGGACAAAATGTACCAACATTTGGAGGTGGAGGTGTACTTTCCATTGTAGCTTTGAAACTTGTTTGCAGCCCTAATCACCTGCTTTCTTTTGGCACAATTATTTAAAAATTTAATTTCTTCCTAGAAAAAGTGAGGTTCTTGCTTAGAGCAGGGGTAAGAAAAGGAACTAACTACCTGGTGTCCTCCAGATGTTTTAGAGTACAACTTCCATTAGTCCCAGCTAACCTGCCTGTGGGTTGATGGGAGATGTAGTCTAAAATATCTGGAGGACATCAAGTTAGCAAGGACTGTTGGGGGGGATCAGTATGAACTAGGCTGCACACTCGTACAGAGTGGAATCCAAGAAGGGGGAGGCCATTTTTGCTAACTCCTCCTCACTACAGGTTCCCACCCCAATAGACTCCACAGAGTTGGGAGACCTTGCAATAAGAGGATGAAAACTGGTGGTGGAGCTGCAGGGAAAATGTTGAGTGTGCAAAAATTCCCTCCTCTTTGGTTAACAGAGGCATTTGTGGGCTCAAAAGACTCCATCCCAGGGCATTTTCAGATTCATAATTTCCTATTTTTGGATTGCCAATTCACTCACCTGTAAAACTCCTCTCGCTCTCGCTCATCCAACTCAGTTATGATATAAGAGAGTGTACGTTCAATCCTGGGAATAATCACTATAAAAAGAAATTGCCATTAGTAAGTATGATTCTATAAGTACAAGGAGGGCAGCCATGCAAAAATTAGTTATCCTGGTGACTGCCATCTATGTTTTTGAACATACATAGATATGTGTATAGTCTGATCTGCCAAGGGATGCCCAGGTTGTCAACCCTTGAGTTAGATGCATAGTTTGTTGTATGGCACAGTAATTTAATCACTATACAGGATGGCCAGAGTGTGACAGAGCAAAAGGAGAAATACTTCACAGTGATGTGGTGTTCCAGGGGCCACAAACATAGTGGTGGTGGTGGGGAAAGGGTCATCTTAGGGAGATGGTTCTTCTAGATTCTGACCTCTTCCAAGATAGTACTATGAAATGGGGCCTTGGAAAAGCCATCCATCAGCACAGCTCTGAATCACATCATGGTATTAGGATGCATATTAGGAAGCTTCATTTACTACCCAATTTATGGTGGGCAGTATTTTTGGTTATGCTCTCCATTTGGACCTGGTTCAGATGAGACCCTAAGCCAAATGGACTGAGGAGGAGCAAAGCAGCTGCAATCTGAGAGCCCACATATTGCTCGCCCTGTTATGCAAACCAGCTCATTCACTATAGTTAGAGCACACTGATGTTTTGGACTACAACTCCCATCTATCGCCAACAGTTGTAGTCCAAAACATCTGGAAGGTATCAGGCTGGACAAGACTAACTTAAGGATTATCTCCTTGGACTCACCATGCTCAATAGCATTCACACGCCTATTGGTTATCTTGATGGCTTCATCTAGTGTAACAAACGAAGTCTATAGAAAGGGAAAAGAATGAGCAGAAAATTAGATATTTGTGCAAAAAAGCATGATGCACTAGCTCTTTGTACCTCAGCCCTGAGCAGAGACATGTCAGCAAATATATGGGACTTTTATTGCTAAGAAAGATAAATTGATCTGGCATCATGCAGGCTTGTCACTCACTTGGTATTTCACATGCAAGTTTCCCTAAATAGAGTCTTTATTGACAGCTCAGTCTTCCAAACTTACTAGCAGTTTGTTTTTTGCACCAGTCCAGTATTAGGGGATGGCAAAATAGAAACAGGCTGCCCACACTCCCAGTGCTAATTTACCCACATTCTAGTGTTAATTTGTAAGGTGGAAAGCGGGGTGTGTTGCTAATACTTGCACAGGAAACTATAGCCAATATACTGTTAGTGGCGAAGGGGTTATTGTACAATGTGTACATCCACATTGTGAGCATCACAAAGTGAGCACACAAAATTCTACCAGGCTGATAATTCAGATTCAGCAACTCAACAAAAAGATCCAGCTGTGTGCTCCTTTCAAAGAAGTTGAGAGAATAGAACAAACTTAGTGCAACAAGGTGGGATTCTGTGCAAATGTCAGCTCATCAGTGTTTTGGAAGCCAAGTTCAAAGGCTGCAATCTAATTTCCCCTTAAACGAAAGCCATATAGCTACACCTACCCCAAAACCACTCCCTGGCACCACCATGCACCCCCGACTTCAGGTCAGAGCACAATATGCAGTTCCTCTTGTCCTCAAAGTATATCTTAGAAACAACTACAGATGATCAATTAGAAAAGGAAGCAGATACTTTAAAAAGACCTCACAAAGAATTATTATATATACAGCCATACCAGAGGTCCTTTTAATAGTTTTCTTTCTTCACCTACCTGCAGAGAGGCCAATTCCACGAGGAGTTCTACTGCTTTGGCATAGTTCCTTTTTAGTTTGGCCAGCTGCTCCCCACCTCTGGCTAAACCAGTCAGCTCATAACCTGAAATAATTCATCCAGAACATTTAGCAGCCTCATTAGCAACAAAAAAATCAGCCACCAAACAGAAAACTAAACCATCAGAATATTTACTATAGGGTGGAAGATGGTTCCAAGCATGAGACAGCTGCAAAGCCACTCATCTCAGCTTCCATTTCTAATATGGAAAATGCAAATAGTTGTAAAGGGATATATCTGATGGTGTCAGGAGGACACTTGCAGAATGGGTTTCCACCAGTGTGACAGAATTTCCCCTTCCTCTACAATCCCTGTACCCCTCAAAGTCTGATCCAGAGGGTTGGAGAACCCTCCAGAACAAATTTACGAGTGGGGTGGGGGTAGGACTGCAAAAGGAAGGGGAAGTCCCATCGCACAAGTGATATTGCCCAAGGAATACAATCTTGACTCTACTAAAGTAAAACAGCATGAGTTTCCATAACATCCCAAAGCTCAGGATTGCTTTTTAAAAGACACCATGTGGTCTTTCATGTGTTAACCTCTCCTCTAGTATATAAAAGCAATCCTTGATTTTTTAAAAATTGAGGGCTAGTCCCAGAGTGCTAGCGGAAGTCGGTGCAAGGGCTCCTGCTAATGTAAAGGGACTCTCCCCCCCCCCCAGCAAAAAAATATCTGCCATGGAAGGCAGGGAGAACCCTCAGAACAGCACACAGGGGCAGAGAGGGGGGATTGTTTCATCAGGCAAGCAGAAATACTTGCACTTGACAGAATGATCAGAAGAGTGCAATGTCAAATTCTCCCCTAAACATTTACAGTGAAGCTGTAAATAGTCCATATAACCGTTGCTATTATATTATACTACAGGCTAGTTACAGAAGACGCAGTTTTCAAGGGTCTCAAACATGGCATATTAAAGCTAAGATCACATCAAAACCTCTTGAGATAAGGAAAAGAAAAGAAAAATCACTTCTTACTGTCTCCTCCTTCTTGGTAATGTTCAAAAACTGGCAGGGTCACACCTGTAAAAGATACACAGCAGTTTGTGTAATTAATGAATTCCACTTCCTAATTTCTATTCTGGCTGCCATCTTGTTCTCATAACGCTCATGACCACACCCTTTGGGACCTAAAGCCAATTTGATTCTGGTTTAAAGGGAGCACTTAAATAACAGTTTCCAAGTTCAGATGTCATGAGAAATGATGGCTTAAATGAACCAGAACACATCCTCTGAAGCTCAGTTTATAAAATGAGCCACATTTTAACAAGAACACTGACAGACTGAAGTGTGCCCAGAGCAGGGCCAGCAGTAGTGTGAAAAGTCAGGAAACCATCCTATGAGCAACAGCTGAAAGAGCTGGGTATATTTAGGCTTAAGAAGAAGTACTTAAGGGGAGACATGACAGGCTTCAAATATATGAAGGGCTGTCACAGAATATAGAACAGTTATTATCTATTGCTCCAAATCTAGAACAAACAAGTGAAAATGGCAGAGAAGCAGATTTTGGATGAACTTTAGAAGCTTCCCCCTGTTTCAACAGTATCACAGACAGCCTTGGGAAGTGGTGGGCTCTCCAGTGCTGGAGGCATTTAAAGAGTGTCTGGATAGCAATTTATCAGATTCTGCATTGAACAGGAATTGGACCTCGATAACCTTCAAAGTCCACTCCAACTATTTGATTCTACTATAAGCCGCACTGAACAATGCGGCAGTTTCTCCCTCACTTAAATAATTAAATAAATAGAATTTAAAATAATTATATCATGCATAGCATAAAGATACACACCTGCTACATTGTCTTTCTTAGCTCTGATCTTGACCTGAGCTTTGTTCACATTCTGAATCACAGTTGTACTGCAGAAACAAATATGTATCAGTATGTATTCAACGGATTTGAGGAAGCAATTGGCAGTATATTTTCTTAGTTTTCATGAAGTATGTTTAATGCGAACACAGCAGCATACATAGAAATGTAAAACCTGGTCCTAGCACCTGCTGCACAATTCCATGTATGTTTTCTCAGAGAAAGTCTCACTTGTGAGGCTTAATCCCAGGACAGTATATACATAACACAACATCATGGTATCCTATAAAGCAGAAAAGTACTAGAGGTTCTGGTTTTTTCCAAATACAGTACTAAGCTGAATTAAAGGTTCCAGCTCTTGGACCAATAAAAATGCACTGCTGTTTTTCTTATTCATAAATGCGATAACAGCAATGTTTTAGATCTGTGAAATGGGAAGTTGCATTTTAAAATAATCCTACAATATATTCCCTAAAATGTTTCTGAAATCATGATTAGTGAACTGCCATTTTTATAATGTTCAAAGCAGTGACCACAGCAAACCATGCTGATCAGTCTTCAAAACATGCTCTGATGTGCTGTGGGCAATGCAGTGGTAATTTATTTTAAAGAGTAATCGATGAGTGCTACTGGAACAGAAAGTCACAGGAACTCAAGGAGTCGTTTGTCAACTAGAAGAAGCTAAAATATGAAGGTAGGTAGTAATATTTAGAACACTTTGGAGTCTATCACAACTTTAGTGTTATTTCCTGCCCTCATATTTTTCTTCTGCTCGTTTATCTTTGCAGACACTCTGGAAATATATTTAATTTCCTATGGGGTTTGCGTTCTACCTTTTCCTCTTATAGGATCTGCTGCAGAATTTTCATTTTCCTCCCAATCTCCCCCATAAACAGAAAGGAATGGTTCACCTCTTGAGAAAGGCCAAATGTCTCACACAGAAGTCCCCTCAACTACACCCATTTGTGAGCTTTACCTGAAGTCTCCAGCTGTGAACTTTGCCTCAGCAAGAGAAAAGGCTGCTTCTCTCATCACCTCACCCATCAACATCTTTGTCTGCAAACACAACCCAAAAAAAGGACATTTTCTGAAACCAATATACAGGTTACAATTGATAATGAGAGTTAAGTCTGGAATGGGCCTGTTTTGTTTTTGTTTTAAAAAGAGCAAAATTCATTCCTGCTATTATAATGGTTCATACATTGGAAATTCTTTAGCTTTATTTCACAGATAAATTCACTATAGTAAAACACTCTACCTCAATAATTTTTTTAAGAATCTGCCGGAATCTCATAGTCAGAGCATCAGATTTCTTCTTCAAGAGGTTGCGACCTGTCTGGGCTCCTTTCAAACGGGCCTTCATGATGGTCTGAGCCCTGTCAAATTCAAAAAAGTGATAAATACTTTTGATCTTGTCACTGGAGATGATCTGGGGAAAAGAGAAGATTGTTCCTGAAAAGGCACATTCCTAAAAACAAGAGGAAATATTCTTTGGCTCACAGAATTTGAACATACACTTACAACACATGTCTGACAGTCCAATCCTACGCTTGTTTACTCTGTAATAATACCTACTGTGCACTGAAGGGTACATCATAAAAGAGGTTTAAAGAATCTCTCAAGGCAAATCTTAAAAAATGTAGTATAAACACCAACAACTGGGAAACACTGGCCTACGAGCATCCAATTGGAGAGCAGCCTTTACCAAAGGTGTCATGGACTTTGAAGATGCTCGAACTCAGGACGAAAGGGAAAAACGAGCTAAGAGGAAGGCACGCTTGGCAAACCCCTCACCAAGATCAACTCCTGCCTGGAAACCTATGTCCCCACTGTGGCCTTGGATGTGTGGATCCAGAACTGACCTCCACAGTCATTTATGGACTCACTGTTAAGACTGTGTTCATGGAAGACAATCTTACTTGGCTATGAGTGATTGCTGAAGAAGAAGAAGAAGAAGAAGAAGAAGAAGAAGAAGAAGAAGAAGAAATAATAAGCTTTTAACCTTTAGGCTGCAATTCTAAACATGCTTGCATCCTCATACCAAATAAGCAAAGATGACAAACTCCAGTTTTATGGGGAGGCTGCAACAGAAGTGCTGCCAAGAGAACTTTAGAATTGGTTCACTCCGCCAAAAGAAGCTTACCAACCTTTGTGTCTGAATTTTCACTTTTAGAAATATTGCAACCCTATTATAAGCTAAGTTCCTTACTGGAAACTCAATAATTTGTTTTGCATGATGAGCTGTCTCTTCTACCACAGAAACCAAATCATTCAACAGAAACCAAATCACATCACATACTACTTTTCTCAATATGAAGTTACCAGGTAAAGTATGAACAGCAGCATGGACAGAGGAAATCCTATGACAAATGGTGGATATTTGAAAACTGGCACATAATGAGACAACCAGTGCAGGCCCTTGCCTCACTTTTATAATCGTAGCAAGAAACAATAACATTGGTTTCACCTAATGGCTAGACACAACTTGCTTTCTACATGCTTGCAATTATCTCAAAGAATGGTAACAAGCAGCTGCCACACAGTAAACAACGGTCTGTGCTCACTCTATGGATTTGCCTGAATTCAATGGTGTTTGCCTGTTCAGTAATTGCTGTGTCCACCCATGATTCCCATGAACTCCAAGGAAAAGTAATCTGAAACATAACAACAAACTAATTTTGGGCAGTACTAGAAATATTGAATAAGGAGATTTCATGGCAATTCCTTAGAGAGTTTATAATATGTCTCCCAGGAACCGACTAAGCTGGAAAACAACTTGAGGAAGAGAACTGGAACTTCTTTAAATGAAGGGAAGGTCTGGTGTCCGTATTCCTGCACTGACTGGCTTGTACCACTGCCTCTCTATCTCAGACTAACTCATTTACTAGTTGGAACAAGATTCAGCAAAACTGTGTGTGGATACTAAACATGGCTCTGTTTACTATCAAGAATGCCATGCCAGATTCAGCAAACATACTGGAAATATAGCTGATCTATGTAAGGAGCAGGAATCTATACTCATAATAAAAGCTCTGCATATGATTGTACTGCAAGGGTGAAATTTAATGCATACCTGCCTAGAGAAAATTCCACCAAAATCAGTGGGACTTCCAAGTTAACACAACAGTATGGCAATGTACGAAAATGAGAAACTGCCAAGCTAGGCACTAGAAGTACAATTAATTTAATGGCACTTAAAAGAAACAGAAGACTTACAGCCTTCAAAATAAGTGATCATAAGGAAACTCAGTTCTCCCTCTCAAAATTCAGTTTGAAAGCTGAACACAGTTGTTTGTTATTAAGAAATTTCTATTTTGAAATTACTAAGGTTACAATCTTATGTACTAGAATAAGCTTTCTACTTTTGAGCATCATTTTGAGGCTTCACTTTTGTCTTTTTTTCCTTATTTTAGTACTGCCCCTCCCTACCACCCTCTGACTAGTAAAAAGTGTCTCTAATACAAACATATTAATAATAATAGGAGACATTTCAAGCATTGCATAGTCAGATAAAATGACAACCTTGTTCCATAATTGTCAAAGACATCTGACCATATGACAAAGCATTTGCCATTTTGACCTGGAAACAACTCACATTTCACTTCCCCATTTTTTAAGCCTACAAGTCTGACTTGTCTGAATGGAGGGGAGGGGAGACTCTTATATGACAGGTAACATTACCTTTTTATTCCAACGCATTCCTCTCACAACCCCTTGTAAACTTAACCAAAGCCAATCAATACATTGGTGATAGTTATGAGATTCGAAACAGAATTTGACGAGTATCAAATTCTGCACCCCAAAGCGCTCTCCAAATTCAACGCGAATTGAAGCAATCCAAAATAACTACCATTCTATTGGGCTCTTAAGGCCGCTGAAAACGGATCGCACCCTTCCTTTGCTAATTACAAGGGTGAGAAAATGCACCCCCGTGACGGCGGCTAAAGGGTGTTTGTGGCTGATTCGTGGCAGCTTGAATTTGAGAGCTCAACACCCCCCCAGCGCACAGTGTGTCCGGCTGTGGGGCCGCAGGGAAGGAACTGACCGGCCCCCACCGCCCAAGGGAGGCCCGAAAGGACCAGGAAGCGCCACTCACATCCGCGAAGGGAAAACCTCGATCCTGTCTTTGCCTGACATCTTGCCCGGGGTGGTCGGCGGAGATTGCTCGGGAGACGCCGCTGGCTCCTTCGCTTCCTTCTCTCAGCTGGGCTCCCGCTCCTGTCACGTGACTCCTCTTGGTTACCAAGGGCACCGCGGCCTCCAGTTCCGCTTCCAAACATGAAGCCCCGCCCCCCACGCTGCACGTCACCGAGGAGTCACCTCCTCCTCCTCCTCCTCGGCTCGTCTGAGCGCCGCGTCAAAAGGCATAGAGCCAGAATGCTAGACAGGCAAAAACTCTATGGTTCAAAGCCCTGACTGCCGGAGATAAGTGCAACTGCGGAGGACTCGCCGACTTTACGTCGCAGAGAAACGGATCCAGCAGAAGTGGAAATCCGCCACATGCTGTAATTCCCCATTGTGGCGCTACTCCATCCCTTGGATTTTTAATGATACAATCCATTTATCCTTTGCCTTTGTTGTTGTACGTTAGGCTCACACAGGCGGTCCAAATTCCTTATTTATTTGGTATCCTGGGGCAGAAGAGAGAGAGTAAAGCTGTGCGGAGACCTCCACGAGCTGAGCTTAACCGTGGCTGCACAGTGCGATATCAGCGGTAACAGGAGTTGCTGCAGTTTCTCAACCGGATCTTATTTCGTGCGCAAAATTTCGATTCCCCCCTCCCCCGCTTTTAAGTATTTTTTTTTTAAAGGCACTGGACACAAGCCAAGATCCATTAAAAGTACAGCTTAAAACCATTAAAGCAACAGTATAAAAGCAAAGATTCGGAGGATTCAAATAAAACAGCATCCAATATTATGAGTCAGCAGGGAGAGCTTGAGTAAAAAGAGATGCATTTGCTTTATTTTAAGCTTTGAAATATTTAAATGCGCAGCACCCTTGCACCACCTGTCTCCTGGATCCTTGCCCATCCTGGCTTATAAAAGCTAGCCGGGAAGGACTGGGCGATGGGCTTCGTGGGATGGTGAATGCTTCCCTCCGTGAGGGAGCCTTCCCAGACCCGCTGAAAGAGGCGGTTATTAAACCGCTTCTTAAAAAACCATCTTTAGATGCGGCCACGATGGCCAATTATCGCCCAATCTCAAATCCTCCATTCTTGGGCAAGGTGATTGAGCGAGTGGTTGCTGAACAACTCCAGGCACGCCTGGAAGACGCGGACCATTTGGATCCCTTCCAGTCGGGATTCAGGCCTCATCATGGGACTGAAACTGCCTTGGTCGCACTGGTTGATGATCTCCGGCGGGCTAGGGACAAAGGTGAGAGCTGTTTCCTAGTTCTGCTGGATCTCTCAGCGGCGTTTGATACCATCGACCATAACATCCTTCTGGACCGTCTTGAGGGGCTGGGAGCTGGGGGCACTGTCATACAGTGGTTCCGTGTGACGAAATCTGATAAGATCTTAATTGCACTGGCCAGCTAATTGCTTTATGGCCCCAATTAGCCCCAGTGGTCCGGCACGCTTCCCAGCCAAGCTGCGCTCAGACCTCCTTCTTCTCCGGTTTCGCCTTGCAGAGTAAAAACACAGCGGATCAAAACCGTTGCAGTCTGCTTCTGATCCAGACAAACACACCAAGCGTTGTGTGTCCAAATTTCATCAGTTCTTTATTGCAGCAAATATTTACAGCTCAGCATTTCTCAGATTCTCCTGGACTGCTAGCATTCATGGCGTCCTTCTCTCTCAGAGACACAGAGAGAACAACAAGTAGAGCTCCTCCCTCTTTTCAAACGTCAGAATGGGAGGCACAACTCAGAACAAAACTTAACCCAGTAAGTTCTGAATCCCAACACCCCCTCTTGTCGAGCATTCTGACAAGACCTGTGGATGTACCTTTGCAGACCTCTGTGAGATCAATCCCTTCCCCAATGCCTTGCGCCCTCTCCTGGCGTTCCTGTCAGGCATCTGTGGAACATCCTCACAACTCTCAGATTCGCACTGTGCGAAACTTACCCACGCACCTGTGGCCTGATACCTTTCAGGTGGAATTCCCTTCGTTGTGCGACTGGACCTCCTGGGCACAAACTCAGGCACTTCCTCTGACTCACTGTGGTCAGCAGGTGTGTCCTCTGCATCCTGGGATTCCCCCTCTGACTTAACGCGTCTTCGAACCCTTGGAATTACCCTCACAGGAGAACTAGGCTCACTCTTGGGCTCCTTTTTTACAACTTGTGGAGATGCCCCATCCTGCTCCTGACTTTGGTCAGTGAGCTGATCGCCATCAGCAGACTCAGCCCCTGGCTCTCCTTCCTCCTCATCAGAACCTTCCTGCTCTGAATCGGAAAGACATTCTGAAAGAATATCGCGTCTGGCAGGGGTCTTTGACCTTTCCTCCTGCTTACAGAACTCAGCGTGTTTACTGATCAGCAGCTTACTCTGATCACCTGACGGGTACGCAAACCTCCATGCACGAGCCGCTGGCTCATACCCACAGAAGATCATTTTCTGGAACTTGGGTTCACCTGGCCCTCGCAAAGCTTCAGGCACCGGCAGCGAGGCCGTTGATCCGAACTCACGGAGGAAGTGAACCTGCGGTTTCCTCCCGTGAAGCATGAAAAACGGTGTGTCTCCTACCACTGAATTGTAGGACCGATTCCAGGTGAAGCTCACATATTTAACTGCCTCCATCCAAAACCTTGGAGATAACCCAGAATCTGACAGCATCACCTGTGCAGCTTTAACCAGAGCCTCACTTCTTAGCTCTGCCACCCCCCTCTGTTGAGGAGAAGTCACTGTGTGACTTATCCCTTTCTTGTGAAAGAACTTCTGCAAAGCAGACCCAGTAAACTGTGAACCTCTGTCACTAGCAATTTCCCTGACTCTGGTGGAGAACCTTAGTTCCACCTCCTCAATCCAACGTCTAATCAGCTGTGCTGCATCTTCCTTGGATTTGAGACCAAGTGTCCAGGTGTTCTGCGAAAAATCATCCTGCAGTGTCAGCAGAAACCTGGCCCCTCCCAAACTTGGTTCCTTCATGGGACCCAACAGATCTATGTGCACAAGATCAAAAGGTTTTGTGGTTACCCTCTCCACCCTGGGGTAACTGCACCCTCTTACCTTTGCCTGTCTGCAAGCCTGACAATCTAGGACTCTTGCACATTCCTCAATTCTACAGCCTTTGGAAACCTCAGGTAGCACCTGTAGTTCTTCAAGACAAGCATGCGCTGTCTTCTTATGCCACGCACACGAACATGAAACATGAGTGGGAACTGTAGCACGCAGGGCTTGTGCTTTCTCAACCTTCCCCTCACCCTCCAGGGACGTTTTAAGAATGAAGAGATCATTCTGCCCCTTTGCAACTCTGACCAGTTGCTTCCCTCCTTTGGAGATTGTACAAACATCGTGTTCAAAGCAAACCTTAAACCCCTTTTTCAACAAATAAGGCACAGACAAAATACAGTGTTGCACTCCTGGCACAATGCAAACTTCCATCTGCTCCTGCAAAACAGAAAACAAAGCATTTGCAATGTTAGTCACATTTTTCTTTTCCCCATTTGCAAACTGAACAGTTTTCCCAGCCGGAATTGCCTTGCAATTCCACATCTCGACTGCAGGGGTCTCTGGGATCAGGTTGCAGTTAGCTGCTGAGTCGATTACAAAGCAAAAATTAGTGTGTCTCTCAGAGCTGTCCTCAAACAAAGCCATACTGGCCACAAACGTCCCGCTGCCCCCTCCCTCTGGGCTTCTGCAGCAGTTCTGTCTGGTTGTCTTGGCAACCAACTCCCCCTTGCTCAGGACCTTGGCAGCTTCCGTAGAAGTAGCCTCCTCCGTTGCCTTGGAGACCGGCCTGGCCTCTGCGTTCCCACGCGACTCTTTAGGCCTTATCGTCACTTTGTCCAGGTGGCCGACCTTGAAGCGTCTAGCTTTCCGCCGCTTTCCAGCCTTTAGCTGACGACGAACATCAGTGGAAAAATACTGCCCAGGGCTCCTTTCAGCTGGCCTGGCCCCCCTTCTTCCGGAAGAGCACTCTGTGCCAGCCCTGCCCTCGCTGAAACTGCGTTTCACTTCAGCACTCACAGTGGAAAACTTTTGAAACTTGCCTTTGGAATTCTCAGCCCCCCCGACTTGCACCTCAGGGACTGGGGCTACAGCCATCTCCAGGCTCTGCATGACTTGTCCAGGGCTCTGGCATCCTGCTGAAGTTTCACACAAACTTCTCAGCACCTCCCAGGCAGCCCTTGCTGACTTTACGCCCTCCAAACTGGGCAAAAATGATGCGTGTACACATGCTTTCAGCATAGCAAGCTCTCTTTGCATTCTCTGCTGGCTATCTTCAGGCAACGCAGCCTCAAAGCCTGTAATGTCTGTCCCTTCAGGACTCAGGGGAAGTGGCTCTTTCTGGCTTACATCCCAAAGCCCAGTAACCAGAAACCAACCCCTTACTCTTCTGGACCAGGTTCCCCAACTTCTTAAAGTGAGCTTTTCCAGCGGAACGTCCTCAAGAACCTGGCTGTTTGCCATTTTCTCCTCTTCCCCGGGGCCCCAGCTGTACTCACGTGTCACCAGCTCTCCGGCACCCGATTTCTCAGCTGCTTTCCCAGCTCTCTGCAACTCTTGCCTCTCTGCATCAGGCAAAACACAGAACGCAGACCTCTGCTCCGCTTCAGTAGCGTCTTCCAGCTATTGCCAAGCTGACTTCAAACTTCAAAGCTCACCGGCAGACTCACAGCAACAGTTTTATTAGCGGTAATTAGGTCATCCATAACCTGTGACGAAATCTGATAAGATCTTAATTGCACTGGCCAGCTAATTGCTTTATGGCCCCAATTAGCCCCAGTGGTCCGGCACGCTTCCCAGCCAAGCTGCGCTCAGACCTTCTTCTTCTCCGGTTTCGCCTTGCAGAGTAAAAACACAGCGGATCAAAACCGTTGCAGTCTGCTTCTGATCCAGACAAACACACCAAGCGTTGTGTGTCCAAATTTCATCAGTTCTTTATTGCAGCAAATATTTACAGCTCAGCATTTCTCAGATTCTCCTGGACTGCTAGCATTCATGGCGTCCTTCTCTCTCAGAGACACAGAGAGAACAACAAGTAGAGCTCCTCCCTCTTTTCAAACGTCAGAATGGGAGGCACAACTCAGAACAAAACTTAACCCAGTAAGTTCTGAATCCCAACATTCCGCTCCTTCCTCCTGGGCCGTGTTCAGAAAGTGGGGGGGGGATGAGTGTTCAGACCCCTGGGCTCTCACTTGTGGGGTGCCTCAGGGTTCTGTCCTCTCCCCCATGCTTTTCAACATTTACATGCAGCCGCTGGGAGAGATCATCAGGAGGTTTGGGCTGGGTGTTCATCAGTATGCAGATGATACCCAGCTCTACCTCTCTTTTAAATCAGGACCAGTGAAGGCGGTGAAGGTCCTGTGTGAGTGTCTGGAGGCGGTTGGAGGATGGATGGCAGCTAACAGATTGAGATTGAATCCTGACAAGACAGAAGTACTGTTTTGGGGGGACAGGAGGCGGGCAGGTGTGGAGGATTCCCTGGTCCTGAATGGGGTAACTGTGCCCCTGAAGGACCAGGTGCGCAGCCTGGGAGTCATTTTGGACTCACAGCTGTCCATGGAGGCACAGGTCAAATCTGTATACAGGGCAGCTGTTTACCAGCTCCATCTGGTACGTAGGCTGAGACCCTATCTGCCTGCAGACTGTCTCGCCAAAGTGGTGCATGCTCTGGTTATCTCCCGCTTGGACTACTGCAATGCGCTCTACGTGGGGCTACCTTTGAAGGTGACCCGGAAACTACAATCAATCCAGAATGCGGCAGCTGGACTGGTGACTGGGAGCGGCCGCCAAGACCATATAACACCGGTCTTGAAAGACCTACATTGGCTCCCAGTATGTTTCCGAGCACAATTCAAAGTGTTGGTGCTGACCTTTAAAGCCCTAAACGGCCTCGGTCCAGTATATCTGAAGGAGCGTCTCCTCCCCCATCGTTCTGCCCGGACACTGAGGTCCAGCTCCGAGGGCCTTCTGGCGGTTCCCTCACTGCGAGAGGCCAAGTTACAGGGAACCAGGCAGAGGGCCTTCTCGGTAGTGGCGCCCGCCCTGTGGAACGCCCTCCCATCAGATGTCAAAGTGATAAACAACTACCTGACATTCAGAAGACATCTGAAGGCAGCCCTGTTCAGAGAAGTTTTTAATATGTGACATTTTAGTGTATTTTTCATCCTTGTTGGAAGCCGCCCAGAGTGGCTGGGGAAACCCAGCCAGATGGGCGGGGTACAAATAATAAATTATTATTATTATTATTATTATATGCGATTTCTTTTTTTGGCGGCGGGGGTTGGGAAGACAAACGAACCTCAGCTCCACCTCTAACTATGGTAAATGTACAATTCTGACTGCAACCTGAGAAATCCTTGCATTCTGCCTCGTCTTCCCAATACAAATAGCCGTTGTGACCATTCTACCCTTTTCTATCTCTATGCAGAGAAGTAATTCCGCTGCGGGCGGGAGGCGCTAATAAGGTTTGGCAGTCGTGTCGCGCGAGCCTTTCCTTCCCGCCCTCCCGTCTATCAGGACAACCAAAGACTTATGGGAGCAGCTGGGTAGAAATGCTTCCGGCTACTTTCCCCGAAAATGCTTCCGGAAGAGGCGGGATGGCGGCTGCGCATTTTGAGGCGGGGTACACGCTGTGACCAGAGGCGGATACGAGCAGTCGGCCGAGACCCCAGCCCGGAGCGCAGAGAGCGCGGCCTGTGGAAGAGACAGGTAAGCAAGCGGCAGGAGGGCCGGCCGCTCCGGGGCGGCCTACGAGCGGGAAGAGGGCTGCTCTGTGACCGACGCCCGGCCGCGGCGAGGGGGTGGGTGGGTGGGTGTCCTCCGTCCGCCATGCGGGAAACTCGCGGGGCGCGCCCGGCAGGCCGAGACGGAGCCTCCCCATCCCGTTCCTCGGCTGCCGCGCGAGGGGCCCGCGGGGCCTCTTCCGACGCGAGGCATTGGCTTCCCGGCCCTGCTTCTCTTGGGACACAGGCCTCCCTCGGTGAGGTGCGGGTTATGTCACAAAAGGACACCCGTCCCCTCCTCACACGGCCGCGACGCCTCTCCTTAAGTTGCGCTTTGTCACACGGCCCCCACGTTTGGTGTTTCGGGGGGGAAACTAGTCAATAACCGTCCGGGGGGAAACTGGACGGAGAAAAACGAGAGGGTTTCATAGCGATGTAGTTATTGTGGCGACCATAATGTCGGCCCAGAACACAGAGAGTGACAAGGAGGTTTCTAAGCAGCGTTCTGCAAACATGCGTGTCTGGTATGTTTTCCTTTTTTTCTGCCAATTGCAGGAAAATGGGAAATTTTTCCGATACCAGAACAGTCTAAATAGATGTTACTGTTCGCCGTATCATGATTCGGTTTGGGCTGTTACAAATGAATAAATTGTCTTTCGATATAATTTTGCAGGATGCCTGGACTAAGTTGTAGGTTTTACCAGCATAAATTTCCAGAAGTTGAAGATGTGGTCATGGTCAACGTCCGCTCCATTGCAGAAATGGGAGCCTATGTTAGCCTACTGGAATATAACAATATCGAGGGCATGATTCTGCTCAGTGAGTTGTCCAGAAGACGTATCCGTTCTATAAACAAACTCATTCGAATTGGAAGAAATGAATGTGTTGTTGTCATAAGGGTGGATAAAGAGAAAGGTAAGTTAAAATTCTAGAGTGTTATTTCAAATTCTGAGTATGCAGTCTAATGCATTCTGTCATAGCCTACCTGTAGCTGGCTTCCATATAGAAAAGTAAAGTGGGTTTCTAAAACTTTTCTTCCTGAAACAAGAAGTGTTTTCTACTGCCTTAAGTAGATAGAAGTGGCATTTTTATGAGTTTAGAAGTTGTGTTGAATCCTCACTGTTTTGAGATACTTCATTTTGTATTAATTAGGTTATATTGACTTGTCAAAAAGAAGAGTCTCTCCAGAAGAGGCAATAAAATGTGAAGACAAATTCACCAAATCAAAAACAGTAAGTTACCATATTATTGGTTATTCTAGTACTTTGCAGAATGGAGTGGGTGTACATTCTACTGGTAACTGTGTACATGATATTCTTATGTTTGAAAAAATGTACCTTGAGTTATTTTGCTTCATGATGCAGGTGGGGAACCTGTGGCCCTCCAGATGTTAGAGTGTAGCTCTCATCATCCCTAGTCATTGACCATGCAGATGAGGAGTTAGGAATCTGTCATCTGGAGCAAGGGTAGCCAGTGTATATCCTCCAGATGTTGCTGAACTCCCATCAGCCGCAGCTAGTATTGCCAGTGGTGATGGGAGTTGTAGTCAGCTATACTGTGTGGGCACCATGTTGCCAACCCTGATCTGCAGGGTCACAGGTTCCCCACCCCTGCAATGACAGTTTATGCAATAGTGTTAATAATTGTTTAGAGTGTTTAGGACTTGCAAGAACTTTTCTAAGCCTGATTTAAATGAACAAGAGCATTGAGAAGAAATGTGATATATATTGTTCTGTATTACTGAAAATGCCTCTGAATTTACCTGCATGAAAGTGATTTTGTGTTGTCTGTTTCATCTCAGTTATTTATAAAAATTATATACCATTGTGTCATAAAAATATACCAAATATACCACACCAGTTTACAATATAAAAATATAAAACCTGACAGTGACATCAGAAAAAGTTAAAAACAAGTTAAAAGCAAAAAGAAGTTGAAAACCAACATCCATACACCATTGTGGGGGATGTACTCTTAATTGTCTTCATAGGTCTGGAGGAATAGATAAGCTTTCAGCAGGCATTTAGAAGTTGGCCAGATAGTGCCTGTTGAATCTCTATTGGTAAGACATTCCACTGGACTGATGCTAAAGGCTCGGTTTCTCATTCTTGTCAGGCACCAGGCAAAAGCATTTCTCTATTACCAGGCTGTTGGTTGATTAATCATTCCATGGGCTTTTAAATGTGTTTGTGGGAGGGGAGTTATTGACTTGCTTTATTATTATGTTTTCTTGTTCTCATTTTGTGTTTTTATGTTGTGAACTGCCTGTGAAATTCGGATGAAGAGCGGTATACAAAATTAATAAATAATAATAATCTAGAACAGGTAACTTGCCAATTTCCTGAATATGGGCGTCACCCACCCAAAGAGCCTCCATCTCCCCAGGATTTAAACAGAGTTGATTGACTCTCATCCAGTCCATCACTGCATCCAGACACCAGTCCAAAACTTTCACAGCCTCTCCTGATTCAGATGTTAATGGAGAAATAGAATTGCGTGTCATCAACATACTGGTGACACCTCAATCCAGAATTTGATGTATAAAGAAACAGAAGGGAGAGCCATAAACTTGATGTGTTAATTTGCATGAACAACACTGATATTTGTTGGACACATTTGTTTTTATATTGCATACAAATGCAAGTTGTAGTTCAATGTGCAATATACAGCATGACTATAAAAGTAAGAGAGTACTGGCTCCATTTCAGAATTTCATGAAGAATATGAAAAGAGCTGGCAAAATTTCAGTGTAGTGTAGTATATGATGCAGCTTTATAGTTGTTAGGTGGGTGTGGTAGCATGCTCTTCTGTGCAACCTTTTCCTACTGTTGAATGGTTTCTGCGCCAAGATGAGCATTTGCAAGTGGTTTTGAACTTGAGTCTCAGTTGGATCTCCCACATTTGCAGTTTGCATTGCCCAAAAAGTTTGGGCAATTGCCCTTGTGGGACAGTGCCAGTAGCAAGGATGGAGGATCCTAATCCAAATTGGGATGGAACAAAGGGCAAAAGAGCCTCTACCTCTCTTTCACTCTCACACACACCAGGAGGCCAAAGCAGATTGGACTTCCAGCACCTGCAATTTGCTGCTTTCCCCACTTCTTCCTTTAGGCAGCACAGGGGGAGGGGGAGGGCCAAAGAGGAGAGGACCAGATGGCAAGCCTCAGAGGATCCCTTCTAGCCTAGAGGTTTTGTGTCCTTGGGGTACACTTGTTTTACTGTATTATACTACAATAAAATTAAAATAACTACACAGATTCTTATTTAAACCTTTTTAGGAAAAGAAATCTTTAGTGGCCTCATTCACATTTCACAGTAAGCCAAACTATGACTTACTGGGACCACACAAACATTCCTGAAAGGAGCTTGCACCCTCCTTGCTGCTCCTTGATATTTTTAGCATAGTGCAGCACTTATACCAGCATCAAATTTGCTGGTAACACCAAACTGGGAGGGGTAGCCAATGTCACAGAGGACCGAATCAGGATCCAAGATGACTGTAGTAGATTGGAGAACTGGGCCAAAACCAACAAAACACATTTCAGTAGGGACAAATGTAAGCTGCTTCACTTAGGCAGGAAGAACCAGCTGCACTAATATAAGATGGGAGACACCTGGCTTGTCGGTAGTCCAGGTGAAAAGGATTTGGGAGGTCTTAGTAGACCACAAGCTTAGCATGAGTCAACAGTGTGATGCAGCTAAAAAAAACTAACGCTGTTCTAGGCTGTATGAACGGAGGTAAAATGTCCAGATCAAGGGAAGTAATAGTACTTTGTCCAAGCTGGAACATGTGCAGAGGAGGGCAACCTAGATGACCAAGGGTCCTGAAACCAAGCCTTATGAGGAATGGTTGAGGACGTTGGGTATGTTTAGACTGGAAAAGGGGAGATAGTATAGCCATCTTCAGATATCTAAAGGGCTGTCAAATGAAAGATGGAGCAAGCTTGTTTACTCCTGCTCTAGAGGGTAGGACACAAACCAACGGATTCAAGTTACAAGAAAGGAGATTCTGACTAAACATCAGGAAGATCTTTTTGACAGTAAGACCTGCTTGACAATGGAACACATTCCCTATGGGACTCTACTTCTGTGGAGGTTTTTAAGCAATGGTTTGATATTCACCTGTCATGTATGCTTTAATTGAGATTCCTACATTGTAAAGGGTTGGACTAGATGACCCTCAGGGTACCTTCCAACTCTACAATACTATGCATCCTACTATGGCCATGGTTAGCTGCTATGTAAAGCTAAAAGAACTGGGGCGGAGCAAAGTGGCTTGTGTTCTCCTTACCAGGGGCCAGCATCTTTGTGTTAAGCCATGGTTTGACTTAGTGTTAGGTGTGAAGGTGGCTAGTGTTTCTTTCAGAAAGGGTATCTTAATGTGCAAAATGCACAAGCAATTGTCACCCTGTTGTATTTTTTCATAAGAATTATTCTCCGCGTTGGAAGTAATTGTATGCATTTTTGAACATTTTATTTGTTGTATGTAGGTTTACAGCATCCTTCGCCATGTTGCTGAGGTTTTGGAATACACAAAGGATGAACAGCTGGAGAGCCTGTTCCAGAGAACTGCTTGGGTATTTGATGACAAGTATAAAAGGCCTGGATATGGTGCATATGATGCTTTCAAGCATGCAGTTTCGTAAGTACACTACTTTTCCAGCTTGTATTACCGCTGATCACAAACATTTCAGTGGGTTTAGTTTGTTATAAAATGTCATATGCAACGAACCTTCTTTGCCTGACTGATCACCAAATGTCAGTTCAGATACAGCTACTTTTGGTAATGTTTAGATTTTAATGAGCTTTAAGGGAAAATAAGAGGGACACGGGTGGCGCTGTGGGTTAAACCACAGAGCCTAGGGCTTGCCGATCAGAAGGTCAATGGTTCGAATCCCCGCAACAGGGTGAGCTCCCGTTGCTCGGTCCCTGCTCCTGCCAACCTAGCAGTTCGAAAGCATGTCAGAGTGCAAGTAGATAAACAGGTACCGCTCCGGTGGGAAGGTAAACGGCGTTTCCATGCGCTGCTCTGGTTTGCCAGAAGCGGCTTAGTTATGCTGGCCACATGACCCGGAAGCTGTATGCCGGCTCCCTCGGCCAATGAAGCGAGATGAGCGCCGCAACCCCAGAGTCGGTCACGACTGGACCTAATGGTCAGGGGTCCCTTTACCTTTACCTTTAAGGGAAAATAAATATTAAAGACTACAGAATAGCCTGTAGGGCTACCTTTCTGCATTCATTTCTTGTTCATGCTTATTGCTATTGATGGAATGTTTCTTCATAGTAAAACATGTTCCTGAGAAGGCTTTGCAAGAATCCTTCATTTCACTGGTCTATTTGAAATGGATTTGTTTTGTATCAAATTCATGTGGTCACATGAGCCCCTACCTGCAAACTGAGTTAAGGCAGTAGAGATACCATAGAGCACTACAAACTTAACAGCCATAGCAGAATGTGCACAAGACTAATGATGCACAAGGTCTGCTTCTATGAGATTAGTACGTTTAAATAGCAAGTAGTTTACTCAAGAATAGGTTTGTGTTAGAGTTTAACTGCTTAGATAAGTGATAGCAAGCTGTTATCATATGTATGGAATTATATTTGGAAACGTAGAAAATTCAAAGTGTCTGTTATGGTACAAGGAGGTTTTTTGTAAAAAATCTGTTTTTCTGGTATCTAACTCCCCGTTAGTCTTAATAAAATGTAGACAGGGCATATAATTGTTGAAGATGAAATTGACATAGCTGCAGTGCTTTTTTTCTGGGGGGGGGGACACACACAACGGTATGCATACCCCTAGACATTTTGTGAATCTAAGTTTGGCATCTTTGAGGGGCCGTATTTCAATATGAGTAGGAAAATGAGAGTACCCCAAACGTTATTTTAGAAAAAAAGCACTGCATTGCTCAGATGTATTTAATATGTTCTGGTAATGCTCTGAAATAAAGAACATACTACTTTTCTATAATAAATTAAATATCAAAAATAACTAGTTACAGTATACTACATCAGAGTCAGAGAACAAAGATTACAAGATAGTTGTTTCACTGAAAAATAGACTAATGTACTAGAATAATAAGTGCATGTACACAGTGATACCCTTATTAAGAATATTATAAAATACAATTTTTAAAGGATGTAACAGTTTAAATTTATGACGATAAAACAATTGTTATAAAGTAGTAATTTTGGGGTTTTTATAAAAAAAATTATCTTGAGAAAATGTAGACATACTTTTTGTTTATAATATTTAAAGTTATATTAAAAAGTTAGATTTTTTAATACTGCTTGGACAGTATTGTACTATAAATTGTGTTTACAAACAAATGATGACTTCAATTATTTAGGCCAGTACCTACCGTATTTTTCGCCCTATAGGACACACTTTTTCCCCTCCAAAAATGAAGGGGAAATGTGTGTGCGTCCTATGGGGCGAATGCAGGCTTCAGGAAGCTATCCGCAAGCTGTGGGAGCCTGGCGCAAAGTCGCGCAGCTCTCCCACGACTTGGCAAGAGCTGCCTGCAGGCTTCGGGCTTTGTGCAGCTCTCGGCAAGCCGTGGGAGAGCTGCACGACTTCGGGCAGATATCCGCAAGCCTGGGGAGACTGGCGCGACTTCCCGCCAAGCTCCCTAGGCTTGCGGATAGCAGCCTGTTTTGGGGGCTGGGGTCGGGGGAAGCTCGGGCTTCCCCCGCCCCAGCCCCACACCTGGGGGGGAAATAATTTTTTTTCTTTATTTCCCCCCCCCAAAAAAAGCCTAGGTGCGCCCTATGTGCCGGTGCGCCCTATGGGGCAAAAAATATGGTATTTATTAACCATAGGCAGGAGAAAGACTGGAGAACATGTTCACGCAAATCCCTACTTTCCATTATCAGTGTTGAGAAATGCCTCAGTGTTGGTCCTTTCTCTCCTGTTAAAATGCATTTTAAGGAATGCTGGCAGACTTACATTTATGGGTCTTTTACTAGGGATCCTGCAATCCTTGATGGACTGGATCTGACAGAAGATGAGAAGCGTGTGCTAATTGATAATATCAATAGGCGCCTGACACCACAAGCAGTCAAAATTCGAGCAGGTAAGTCCCCAGACCAGAATTGATTAAAGAAACGAGGCTTGTTAATTTAGACTGAGCTTCTTATGGAAGAATATCCCACATGAATAAATAAAGATATGCTTGGTGAGTTTACTTTGACAACAAGTTTTCTGCACGTATGTTGTACAAAATGTTGTGATTGAGATCACACAAATAAGCTGTTTGACTGGATTCCTGTAAAACTACCTGAAGCTTGTCATTCCTTGCCTTTAGAGTTTATAGTTGTGAGTTACTTGAGCAATCTAACTAGTCATTTAACTTTTCATGTTTTTAACTTAGGACTTCCCTAAAGCTTCTTGAAGGAATATGACAGTCTCAGAGCTAATTATGCTATTATGCAAGATCAGGCTTGACCGCAGCAATACTAGTTGCATGCTATGAATCACTGGGGAGTGGTTGCAGGATTGTTGAGACTAATCCTGACATGTCTGCTAGCTCATAAACTAGTGCCACACGGAAATTCTGTCTGAAGAATAAAACAAGTTAAAATGGGAAGCACAAGGGCTTTTTTGCATCCCTTTTATGACCATGTTGAACAGTGCAGGAACTAGGACAGAGCCCTGTGGCACCCAGTTTGAGATGAAGTCATTCTCATTAGGCTTGGATGTTCAGCCAGCTGTGGAACCATGGAACTGAAGTATTGTCATGCCCATAGTTTGCCATCTTGTTAACAAGATTGCTTTGCAAGAGTCTGTATGGACTGTGTGCACAGTGTTCTATTGATCTATCAGACAAGCCATGTCTTAGCTACGAAGTTTCAGTGCACTTGTTCTGATTAGAGATAAATTTATGAGAGGGGTATTAAAATACAGAGGGCTGGGTAATAATAGAATAAATAACAGGTTTTAATCTCTGCCATCTTTCTTGGATAATATTTTATCTGTGTTTTAACGTAATCTGTCATTATGACCCATTTAGATATTGAAGTTGCCTGTTATGGCTATGAGGGTATTGATGCAGTGAAAGAAGCTCTCAGAGCTGGCCTGTGCTGTTCCACAGAAAGCATGCCTATCAAAGTAAGTGACAGCCAAGATGTGTGTTCTGGAAAACTATGAATATGAGAAATTTGCAGCGTCCTGTAACAGTTTGGGACATTGGATGATACCTGCTTGTGGTTTTAACACACACATCCATGATAGACCTCATGTAAATTGTGTGTGTGATGGAGAAGGGTGGTGAGTGAGAGAAATCCTCTCGGAGTAGTCCACTTGAGAGGAAATCTAGTTATGACTTTCGGAATGTCCCCATTTTACTGGGGGTATTATGTTACAGACAACTCCCGATTTGTGCAGGGGTTGTATTCCAGATCGTCACTTGCGACAGCAGGGTGCATGTAAGCTCGCCCTCTTACGCCCTCTTCCATGTCTGACAACAGCGCGCATGTACCTTGAACACATGCAAAATAGCTGTTGCCTATATTTATTTCATATTGTTGCATTTTTACTATGAACCGTTTTCCGTTACTGGGGCGAAAATCGTTGCAAGAGAAAACAAGACACAGTTATGTCCTCTTTTGCTCATTACTCATTACTGTAATATCAAAGTAGCATTTTCCACACATCCTGGAAATCCAGTTTTTCTCTGTGGTGGTACAATATTTTTTCCAGACTTGTAGGCTTGTTTTTTGCATACCTTTTGTAGATTAATCTGATAGCTCCTCCTCGATATGTGATGACCACAACAACACTGGAGAGGACTGAAGGCCTTTCTGTCCTTAGCCAAGCCATGGCTGTTATCAAAGAAAAGATTGAAGAGAAAAGGGGAGTCTTCAATGTGCAGATGGAAGTAAGTATACTGCAGTCTCTTCTCCAAACCAGTGCTGGTTGCTAACCTGAAGACCACCTTCCTGCTCCTTCAAATTTTAGGGATTGTGGGCCCCAACTTTGGAGAAAGATACTCCCATCCAATCCATTATCTTGTGTTTATTTCACTTGTCACTTTGAACAAAAAAAACCTCCAAATTTGAAGTAGAATAATGATTCAAAACAAAATGCACATTTTAAAACCAGAATAGCAATAATTAAAAGCGACCAAACACTAATTATAACTTAACAACAAATACTCCACAGTAGTTCAGGAATTAGTGACTTTAAGAGTAGATTACTACAGTGCACTCTGTGTGGCTTGCCTTGCCCTTGATCCAGTTTGTGCAGAATGCTGCGGCATAATTATGGACAGGAGTGAGACCCTTTCAGCATATAGCACCCCAGAGATCTGCACCGGTTGCCATATCAGGCCAAGTTCAAGGTGTGTTGTGGTAGCTTGAGCTTCCAAAAAAATTACTTGTCCATTATTTTTAGTACTTGGACCATACTGTTAATATCCTTATACTGTATCTGAACACCATCTTTTTGTGTACCCTGTACTTTGGTGCTGAGGGCAGGCGTCTTTCTTTAGGGATTCTTATTTAACCTTGGTCAGCCATACATTAGTCAGAACACTACAGCATCCTTCTCTCCCATCTTTCTAACTTCCTTCCCTTGACCTGAAAAGTGGCTTAAATGGGTCTGTAAGGACTGGGGAATAGTTTGCAAAGAAAGGTTATGTGAAGGTAAAGTCACCGGCTCTGCAGCTGACAGGTTTTCAGGTTGCTCATTTTGTCCAGCAGGGGGTAGGGTGCGCTTTCTTCACCACAGTTGCTTTGTTCCTAACTTTAGCATAGCAGCAGAAGCTGACATCTTAATAGAAAATATGCTAAAGGATTATTAAACACTAGCCGTATTTTCAGCACACAATTGATACTCATCCTTCAATTTATTTGAAATGTCACTTCTTCTTATCTCAAGTAGAAAGATACAGTGGTACCTCAGGTTAAGAACTTAATTTGTTCCGGAGGTCCATTCTTAACCTGAAACTGTTCTTAACCTGAAGCACCACTTTAGCTAATGGGGCCTCCCGCTGCTGCCACGCTGCCGCCGCGCAATTTCTGTTCTCATCCTATAGCAAAGTTCTTAACCCGAGGTACTATTTCTGGGTTAGCGGAGTCTGTAACCAGAAGCGTCTGTAAGCTGAGGTACCACTGTACTGGAAACTATATATGTAGAATGCCTACGAGTAAATTCTGCTTGCCTTCTGCAAACATTGAAACCACACAACTGGCTGCTATTGGGAATTCAGCCCAAACGCTGATTCCAGGGGAAACTATACTCTCAGAGCACAATGCTCCATCGCAGGTATGATTTGGATTTAAAGTAGAGCACTTTTATGTCTTGTGAGAGAACTCCACTTAAGTTGTTGGGTAGTATCTCATATAATATCTCCAGGTTTAACCTGCTCAGCCAGTATAAAACATGAGTATTATTATTTATTATTATAAACTGTCTCAAAGCAATTTGACAGAATAAAATACAACACAAAAAAGCTATTTAGTAGCGGCAACAGTTGGAAAAGGTACTGCAGGGAACTGGGTGGTGATCTTAAGACTACAGTCGCAAACCAGGCAGCATGCTGCAAACTGAGCTGTAGTGAAACCTCCTTGAGGACTCAGTCCTGCACATAAGTGTTTGAGATGGAGCTTCGACAGCATCATTTGCAGGACATTATTACAAACTACTGCTGTTCATTGGTCTTGCAGCCTTTTGGCAATGTATCTAGCAGATTGATACATCATTGTTTTTAACATTTGGGCAAGTAAGCTGCATTCACTCTAGTTGTGTGAAGCCTTTTTGATGCAAGTACATCTCTTTAACTGGTTTCTGGGTCACACTGAAAGATAACTTAAATGTTGATCATATTTGTGACGTTTCAGCCCAAGGTGGTTACTGACACTGATGAGACTGAGCTTGCAAGACAGCTGGAAAGATTGGAGCGTGAGAATGCTGAAGTGGATGGAGATGATGATGCCGAGGAGATGGAAGCAAAAACTGAAGACTAAATTGCATGGGATTAAAGAAAAGGGTTGCAGTTGTACAAACAAACACCACCCAGTGACAACACCTTTGAGTGATAAGGTGTCTTGATATTGAAAACTCCACAAGAAAAGACTTTAATATTTTCAAATTTTGATGAGACCAAATTTTGAAGAGACAAGAAACCATCTGCTATCTGCTTCAAAAGTGCTGCTTAACTTCCTCAAAGGGAAGATGCTTCTCTCTGAAGATGTAATTCCCTTCCCCACAATAAACCAGGCATTGTCTAAAGGTTGTATTTACTATCTTCATATCTAAAAAAATCAAGATGGGCAACCATTCAGTATGTCTGGTAGTGAGGTTTCTGGAAATGAAACCAGTATTCCTCCGCAGACTGTACTCATGCAAATATTCAATAAATTTATTGGATATTTATCTAGGTTTTTCTTCTTCCTCTTTTCACATTCTTAAGAGAGTTTTAATGCACATGGGGCAAAGGTCTTGCTGCTAAAGGCGATGAAAATCAAGTCAATTTAACTGCCAGTCCAGTCAGCTTCTGAATGTGGAATTGGGGAAGGGAGATGCAGAGGGCACAATTTTGTCCTTTGCCTGATGCAACAAAATGTCTTGGGCTAGCTCACAACCGCCCCAAGAAACATCAGTGATGTGATTCCTGCATTGTAGGTAGTGACCCAACTCTACACGTCAAAGCTTCTGTGTTCATTGTCGTGCATCAGAAAATCCAGATACTCTGTTTACGGCTGTTGGGTTTAAGTGTTGCTACAGAAAGAAGGTATCTTAACTTACAAAATTTGAATGAGGTGGTAGGAATCCTGCCATTATTTTAAGTTAATCATTTGATGTTTAAGTGAAGGTATAAGGCCAATTTCTCATGTAGGCGTTCCTTCATTTCATGAGGGGAAATGTAGGTAGTGAACATGCAAATTCAGCAGTATTATAGATTCAATATTATAGGAACAATTTAGGAAGCATTGAGAAGTGCACACATGCTGCAGTGCACCTAAAAATTCTACAGAGATTACAATCACATGTTTCATTTTCACAGCAGCTTTTTGGTGGAACACGGAAATCCTGAGAATCTTCACGTGTAATTGTGTATTTCCCAGTAATCCCAACTGGGAGGAATGTCACTGGGGAAAATAGCCTTTTCTGCTCCTAGGGTAGAAAACGAAAATGGTTGTATTCCAGTGTTGATGGAGACCTGTAGCTGATAAATTTAGGCCTATGGCACACAATACAAATACGGTTGCAAACTTTTCCCCACCAAAGGAAATCTTGAGGACCTCAGAAAAGTTCTGACAGAAATCTCAGACAGGTGACTTCTCACTTCTCCCTCTCTTGATGTGGGTGGTCTACAGGACAAAGAGCAAACACCTGGTTCTGATTAGATCCTGCAGCTATGTCTGTTTTCATGAGCCTGACATCACTGTCTGTGTTGAGTCTTACACGCATACAGGCTTCTACCTGTCTTCTATAACATGAGGTTATGTTTACTACTAAATCTGGAGCTGCTTGTGATGACAAGTTAAGCAATGCTGAAAATCAGATGTCTGCTTTGAACTCTTACCTACACTCAAATATTCAGCCTCCACCTTGTTTGTGTGTGGAATGCTATAATATACATGGCAATGTGTGTGTTTTATATTGGTTACTTGAAACTCCAGGTGGCA
Source organism: Podarcis cretensis (assembly GCF_951804945.1). NCBI lineage: Eukaryota > Metazoa > Chordata > Lepidosauria > Squamata > Lacertidae > Podarcis > Podarcis cretensis. The sequence goes on along the minus strand of NC_137170.1, from coordinate 50,096,559 downwards.
TACAGTAAGTCAATATAAAAAGATTAAAAAGCACAATAGTATAGTAAAGTTCAATACTAAAATCTGTAAGCAGCACAAAACGATATGAAAGCTAGAGCTACCTCATTAAAAACCATCACACAGCAGAGACTAGAAATAATTAGTATATATCAATCTTTAATTGTATTAATGACTCTAAATGTTATTTTCCCGCTCTCTTATCAATTGTCCCTTGGCTGTAACAACAGCCTCCTATAGCTAGGAAGGTCTGAGAGCTCTTAGGCATAACCTTAAGAGGGTTAAGACTCCTTGCACCACCACAACACCCCTTCTGAGTCCCTGGCATTCAAAACAAACCTATCTAGTCACTTCCTTTAATTGTGAAGATTTGTTCCTTACAGAAAACTTTCAGGACTTCAAACCTTCCCTCCCCCCCCAATGATTGTTTTGCTGTATTGAGAGCGGGAATACAAGCATATTTTATTTATTTATTTTATTTCATAAACTTTATATACTGCTTGATTTTAGAAAAGAAACCCAAAGTAGTGGGGTTTTTTATTTTAAAAAATCTGGTTTTTGGTGACCTTTAAGTTTAACATGTGGTAAAAGATTTTGAACCCCATTTCTCTTCTAGGAAAAGTAATGTTGGCTTTCCACATTTGTTGAATGTACATTTTGCTGAATTGCTTTTTCGGAAGTAAGCTAGAAAGGATCTGTGAGGGATCGTTCAGGAAACACATTCATCTCTGAGTTACCCCTTTCCCTGATACACACGCCCTTATGACTTCCCACTATCCAGTACAGTATTTGCATTTTTTAAGTCCTTGCCGCTCAGTGATAACTTCTAGAGCCTTATCATCCATTAGAGTTTGCTTTATTTATTTTATTTGATAAACTTCTTAGTCACCTTTCAGGCTACAAATATCTTCCCAAAGTGATACACAATGCACAATAAAAACATTTTAAAATTAACAAGAAAATCAAAATATAAATAGAGCAGGAAAACCATTTCATTTCAAGAAAGATTAAACTATACAAACCCTAATCTACAACCACTTACTTGACTGCACATCACAGCCATAGTTAAACCGGTTTCATGTGAATTAAGAGCATACCGGTGCTGAGGCAGTGGGCATTTTGTTCCAACCACTACCAGGAAACAAGCCATAGACTAACTTGTTACATCAAACCCTGTGGTTTGTTTCTTTCCAAACAAATTATGAGTAGTAACCAAGGTTTGTCATTGGCTTATTTAGAAAGAAACATACCAGAAGGCTGTTTTCAGACAGCATGACACGCTAGACCATCACTTGTTTCCTGGCTATGTAACAAACAGCAGCGTAGAAGCAAAGCAGCCACAATTTCAGTATGTGCCAGCACACTGCTCATTTGCATTGAAAACCATAGGATGATATCCACAAAGTAATTCTTTTAGCGCAATGGAACTTCTTCGCCACTCTCCCTGTGCATAATAACAAAATTACCGAAATAGCAAAATCAGCAACCTATCATCTTAGTTATAAAAGAGCTTGAAATAAAAATAAATAAAACTACCCCTACTACCAGCATACAAGCAGGACTGCTGTAGCTGAACCCAGGGCTCAGGCAGGTTCACATGGTGGGTAGATGGGCCAGGGAACAGGCAGCCAGTGCAGCTGGCTGGAATAATATACAGATCGTTCCAGCCCTAAGGTCAGTGTTTGAAAGGTGTCTCTAGGTATACAGAAGTTGGCCACCCCTGGCCAAGAGAATAAGCAAGTTGTTGGGTTGACTTCTTATACCAGATCATTCTATCAGTGCTCTATAAAGGGAAAAAACAAATGCCTTCTTATTTGTCTCCTACCCACTCCACAATCATCTGTGTGCCCATAGCCTGGATACCATGTGGGACGATGATGTGGTGACTAATGTTTCCTAACCTGTGACTCACGCTGTTAGAGTTCAGATTGTTATCTCAAGTGGGACAACAGCAAGTATTTCAGAAGTATTACAAGCATGGCATGAATTTTGCCCTTACTGAATTCTTATCTCTATGATCCTACTTTAAGTCATATGTTTTGACCAACAAAGCCTGCTTTCTGCCAGACAGTGACCTAGGAGACTGGTAAGCCTCAGAATAGCACGGAAGAATGTTGCTAGCCTTGAGCCTAAAGGTGTTTCTAAAGCAGGAAGGCTAACTTAAAGCAACATCTGGAGGCCCACACGTTAGCCACTTTTCTAAAGACTTTCTCCCTTCTCTATGGATCTGTAAGGCTCCAATACACATATTGAGTGACTGATTGTTTATATGTGCTGTTTTCCCATAACAAGCTGGGCCCAAAGCAGCTTACAGCAAACAAACATTAAAACAGAGAACAATTAATATACAAATATACAAAATACAGAACATGTCAGTAAATTCAAAACAACAAAAAATACAGAGCTCTATACAATTTAGGACTTCCTTGTTCATGTCAATGTCAGAAGCAGTGCCGTAAACCTGGAAATGTCCCTGGGTTTGAGGTTATGAGAAAAGTCCCTGTGCAAACAGAAGCCCTCTGTGCGTTTTGGGAGCCCATGTGTGTACATTGGATCTACTGGATTGTGGAGCATGAGCCAGCAGCTCCAATATGTCCTTGGACTTCCATGCACACTGCCCAGGCTTGCACCCCAGGGCGCTGCTAATGCAGACTTTGCCTCCGAAGAAACACTCCATTGTCTCTTGAGACAGACAGATGCCAACAACAACAACATTTGTGTACTTTCTCCTCAAGTGATTTCTGTGTGCTAGAACTTCCCTTCATAGAAACCCATGCACATTATAGGCTTTAGATTCTACTCTTATCTACAAATCCAAACAATGACCAATGTATGTATAAGAGATTATGCAAGCACAATAATGTGTTTTTGCATTTTCAGCCATTTTTATCACGGGCGCTGACCCTATGTCAAACTATAAACCTGCTTTTTGTTTTAGTATTGTTGTTTTAAAAACGAGTTTATGACTTAGTAGGAGACTGGAATGTGTTTGTGTGTACTTGATGGGACTAATGTAGCTTAAGAACCCTAACATTCATGTTGATTTGGTGCACACATGTGCTGGGTAAGGGTCACAGCCATTGCACAGTAAATTCATTGGTATTGAAAATATTTTCATAGAATAGAGAAATATTTGTATTTTGATTCCCCAGGTTTTTCAATTTTCCTTTCAGTTCACTTACATTGCTCCTTTTCCCTGCAGCTATTATTACTATTGATAATAATAATAATAATAATAATAATAATATCCGGCTGGGTTTCCCCAGGCACTCTGGGTGGCTCCTGACAGAATATTAAAAGCACAATAAAACATCAAACATTAAAAACTTCCCTAAATAGGGTTGCCTTCAGATGTCTTGTAAAAGTCAGATAGTTGTTTATTTCCTTGACATCTGATGGGAGAGCATTCCACAGGTTGGTGTCACTACTGAGAAGTCCCTCTGCCTGGTTCCCTGTAACCTTCTCACAGTGAGGGAACTGCCAGAAGTCCCTCGGAGCTGGACCTCAGTGAACAATGTGTCTGAACAATGTGGGAGGAGACGTTCGTTCAGGTATACTGGACCGAGTCCAAGTCCTGTGGTAGCCACAGTGTTTGTCCCTGGTATGTTGTAGTACATGGAGATAACAATAAACAATATATTAAAAATGGAAATGCCCAGTGAACAAAACATGGGAACCTCCAGTCCTTGGCTTCTATATACAGAAGGTCTGTCTCCTTCCTGTGTTGTATAATCCGGATGGCTGACTAATATCTTCTGAGTCATTCAATGAGCTTGATCCATTCACATTTCTAGGGGAAGTACTGCTATGGTACAATTACCTTGTTAAACTTTCCCTGTTTTGTATTCCCTTAAGGACAGGTGATCTCCCAGTGCCAGCTCACTATTTGCCTATTGTCTCCTGGGTAGGGAGGGGTGTAGACGTCACAGCAGAGGAGGAGGTGGTTAAGAAAACAGTCACTGTTTTAAAACTCCTCATGCAGAGGGATCGGCTTGCAGTTGCCCGCAGACGTCTTGGAAGGCACATTCACCTCCTACTGGATCAGAATGGAGGAAGGGAGTGGAATTCTGAAGGAAGGCTTTCTTGTTAAAAAGGTAAGCTGCAGTCACAGGCGATGTGTACATTACCAGCTTAAAACACAACTAGTTTGTTCTTTTTCTCAGCTTCTCTTGCTGATTTGGGGGGAAATGCATCAATAAGCAATGTTTCATAAGGAACGACAAGATATATATGGATTGTGGCTAATGGCATGTGTACACCACTTCCCACATCAGTGGTGTGAGAGTCCCGGAGGCAGAGTAAATGAATGGGAGAGCACACATGGCCACGGTAGTAATGTGCAGCCACAGTTTTATCTCTAGGTGATTTCAGACTTGCAACCTCCTCTTTAAAAATATGTTTGCCCTCGTTTGGGAAAGAGAGTGAGCTATAAATGTCAGAAGTAAATAACATCTTGCCAGATTATTACTTTTCCAACATGAATGTCTCCCATAGCTAGGCAAAGGATGTATAAGGTTTAGATACTGCTCTAGAGTGCTGTGCTAACATTCTGCTAACATTCCTCTCTTGCTCTGACCTGCAGCATCTTATTCACTGTCAGGTCCTGTCTTGCATGCATGCAGATCTCCTCAAGATCCACCGCTGCTGTCCTCTTTTATTCTTGTCTTGCTTTTCAAGCAGCTCTCCCTATATCCTGCCCTTCTGACCTAGGGTGCAACAGGTCAGAACAACAATCTAGTTCTTCTTGCTCTACCTGTCTGCTCATCTTGATCTTTTGCCTTTTATTGTGCACACTCAATTTATGGTAGGAGGGCTCCAGGTTCAAAATGTAGCCCAAGTTATTCAAATTATCCTTTTGCAATATCTGAAATATACCACCTCTCTTAATCTGTCATTGCCTTTATCAGATTTTCAGAAGGGCCCTAATTTCTAACAATTTATCCAGTCCAATGTGCTTTCTCTATGCTCATGTCTAAGGGCCAAATTGCACATGGTGCAGGAGATAAATGAATGAATTTATTTTCTCTACTTCAGAGAAGCCACAGAGTTTCTAATTTGATTGGGCATTTATTCTTTCTCCTCCCCACCATGCTCTTTCCCTGATCTAAGTTGCCCCCAGAGGTTTCCATTAGCCCCACTAAGGGGAAAACAGGAAAAATGGAACAGAGACTAGGTAGTACTGCAGTTGGCTGACAGAGCCATCTGCTTGGGGGTAGAGTGAAGAACATAAGCAAAGAACTTCTGGATCAGACCAAAGGCCCAGCTAGTCCAACATCTTGTTTTCACAGTGGCCAGCCAGACACCTATGGGAAACCTGTATGAAGGACAGCTCTGTCCATTGTGCTTCCCAACACCTGATATTCAGAGGCAAACTGCCTCCAACAGTGAAATGTCCTGTCATGTTGTTGAGATAGCAATATGCTGGGTAAACTAAAAACAGATGAGAACTGCTGTATGGGACTTGAGAGCATTGTCTGAAATCTGGGTTTTTAAAGCTAGAACCCCACTCCATGCTATGTATGGTTTGAATCCTCTCTGTTGTAAAAATCAAAGCTGAGGAACACCAAAAACATGTCACTGCCTGAGGCAGAGTACCAAATAATGCCTACCCCATGCTAGGGCCCACCACTTCAAAAAGTATTGGATTCTGCCCCCCGCCCCGCCCCCCCAAATCTATTGAAAAAAATAAATAAAAATCTACTGCCCTTTTGAGAACCACTCATGTCTAGTGACTGTAAAACTGAATTTGGATCTGAGTGTGACAAATCTATTTCATTTCTGCCATGGATTAGTTGGGGTGAATCAGCATCTTTCCCATTGAAATATAGTAGTTAGTGCTTTTCCCCGGGGGTACTAGGGTACTCAGTACTAGACCAGGTTATTGTGCTCATACCTGTAATGACTGCCTGGGAAACTGTGCTATCGTGTAAAAAGCTGACTTGTGGAATCACTAAAATACATTTGGGGAAACCTTGGATTTGTGGAAAAAAGGCAAGAACTCGGTTTAAAGTCCTACCAGATGAGAGCACATTAGAGGCTATATAAATTATAAATCGAGTGCAATGAGTAAGACGTTCATGAGTATGCAACACCAAAGCAGATAATAAATGTTGTTTATTATGCACCTAAGATTGACACTTTTTCTTTGCAGGGACATGTTGTCCACAACTGGAAAGCAAGGTGGTTTGTTCTTCTCCAGGACAGACTGCTCTATTATAAAGTTGTGGGAGGAAAGAAAGAGTCTTCTCCAAAGGGCAGGATTATTTTGGATGGCTGCACAATGACTTGTCCATGTTTGGAGTATAACAGGCCGGTATGTCCAATTCTCTTCCCATTTGGTATAAATTACTGTTTCTGTGTTGGCTCTAGAAAATGGAACGTATTAGAAGGGGGCAGTGCTGGTACCATGAATTTGTGTGTCGTATTAGCTAGGACATTCTCCCTTTAGCTAGGGGTGAAGAGCAGTGTTGAAACTGGCTACTAAGCTCTGGAAAAATGTTGTGAGATCCTATCACAAATCTTACATATTTTCTCTAGTTTAGCTAGGAAAGGCAAGTGATAGATATACAAATCATACTGTATTTTTAAAAATTGAACATATTATAGTACTCAGACATCAAAGCAGCACACCTGAAACCCACACTTATCCTTAATTTCCAGGAGATGGTAGATAGATAGATGATAGATGATGATGATGATAGATAGATAGATAGATAGATAGATAGATAGATAGATAGATAGATAGATAGATAGATAGATGTTGTAGTAAAGTTGGTATTATTTAGAAATTATTCTTTGGTCAAGTAAAAGGAGTGAAGCCTTGTGGGAGTTTCATCGGCCACAAGGACCCTGGGAAAGAGGTTGTGTATCTTTAAACTCCAGACTAGCAGGCTCCTTGGCGTGAAAGGTTTATTGGGATGAAGGAAGCCTTGATTTAATGAAAGGGCTGACACCTGGGTCTAAGAGTGTGAATATCCCCCCCCCCCATGATGTTATCTGTCCTTGAATTGCTTGGGAATGTGTATCTGCAAAGTTTCCACGGAAGGGAGGAAACCCTTTGATTTGAGTTCTGAATTCTAAATTGTCCCAGCTGCCAAGGGGTAGATTGATTGACTAGCAAGCCGGTCATTGGTGAATTCAAATATTAATTAAGACTTATGATTGGCTTGAGAGTTACGACGCAAAGTGCGAATTGTGAATAAAGGATCAGGAAATTGTTTGAGAAGTTGCTCTTTGCCATTGCTCACTGCAATCCGCATGGATGCCCGGATAGCCATCGTTTCGTCTTTTGAAATGGAGATCTTCAAAAGCCTTCAGTCTGCGGATTCTTGAAAAGATTTCAACTATCCTATTTGTGTTAGGCTTGTGAGTATGTTAGTTAGCTATACTATGCAACGTCTTTATTTTTTCATCTGTGTCTTTCAAAAGAAGTGCCTGCTGTTTTAGCATGTTTTTTATGTTATTTTAAAATAAACCTTTTAAAAGAGAAACTGGTTTTAGTTTTGTGTGCCTTCCCGGGGGAATAGCTAAGTCCTAGCCTTACACTTGGTTACGCTATACCGTAGAATTTCTGTCTGCAAGTTTGTGGAAACAACTTGTGGAGTGGGGGATAGCCTGGATAACGGATCACAGCCTTCTCCCTGGGTTGTGATTCTGGGTCCCCTGGAACAGAGGGAGTGGTGGCAGCCCTACCGGGTCGTTTTCGTTCTGTTTTGCAAAAAGTAATGTACCTGCCAACCCTGCCCTAGGAAGCCTAGTCTGGCCGGAGAGCAGAGACAGGCAAGGGAGGGGCAGGCGGTTGGGGGACAACATTACTACGTTACTACATGGTGGCAGCGGTGGGATACTGCTGACCCCCTGACGTTACTACAGATGTGATAAATAAAACACAGGTAGATTTGTCATGTAGTTTTACCTGTGAAAATGTTTGATCACATCTGTTTATGACCAGAAAGGTAAAGCTGTTCAAGGTCTCTCAAATTTCTGAGTGATGCACTGATAATTTCTAGCAAATAATTTAATGTTGTTTCTTGTGGGTTTATTTGTAGTTGGTCATTAAACTGAAGACAAAAACAAACACAGAGTATTTCCTCGATTTCTGCTCTCGAGAAGAGCGTGATGCCTGGGCGTTGGATATAACTGGTGCTATTCATGCTGGCAACCCAGTGCAAGTCCAGCAACTTCACCGCATGAAAAATTCCTTCAAACTGCCCTCAAATATCAGCCTGAAGTAAGTGTTAAATAATGCCTCCATCTGCTTTCCTGCAATTTGTGGGGTGTGTGTAGCCCAGTTTGTACATAACACTAAGCCAGACTGTGGCTAAATGTGAACATGCTCATTGCAAATGTCATGGCTGCTTCACTTTTCCCCCAGTTCTGCTGCTGTGCTACCTGAAGCTAAGCCATGGTTTAGTTTACATTACGTCTGAATCCAAGATTGTGGTTTGTCTCAATTCGGACAAACCATAAGTTGTAGCCAAGGTTTGTTTGGGCTAACCACTCATGGTTGTTAAGGAGAAGACGTTTGTGGGCTCCCCACGGCCATCTGCTTGGCTACTGCAGGAGAATAAATGCTCGACTAGGTTGACCTTTGGTCCGATTCTGCAGGGCTGCTCTTATGTTTTTATAGACCTGAGGCTCAGGCGACTCTCTGGACCGTGGTGCCATCAGGGCAGGACTTTGGGGCAGAAGCTCAGAGCTCCACTTCATAGAATGACCAGGAGGACCCCAAAGGCAGCAAGGCTGGTTTACCGCATTTTGAAATGAAGTAATACGCCTTACCATCTAAAGAGGGACCCCACTGGAATATAATTAAGTCCCAAAACTGAGCTTACTTGACAGCAACATAGAATGAGATGCATTCAAGCAAGGGCATAGCACTGTTTGCCAGCACCCAGGGTGTGTGTGTGTGTAGAGTGCGCTCATCTGGCCCTTGCCACCACCACCAGGCAGGCACCCACATGTCAGGCAGGGGAGGGACATGTGGAGGGTGAAGATTACCCCCCGCATTCCCCAGCCTGGTTCGCCTGCCACCCCTGATTGTGCATCCAGGGCAATTGCCCCATGCCGCCTTCCACTATGCCACTACTTGACTGAATCAAGGATACAGGAATCAATGGTACTCTCCTGTGTGTAACTGGAATTGCCTTCCACTCATGCCTGAGGTCCTTTCGATCGAAACTGTGCTCTTTATTGGCTGTATGAATTGAGACAGAGGGATTTGAGTCCCCTCACAAAACCGGATTCTCTGTTTTCTTAAACATTAACCTTTTTGCTGGTTTTTTTCCAGTCACATTGTGGACAAAATGCATGACAACAGCAGTGGAATTAAGCTCACACCCAACACAGAACAAGGCAGCACATATAAAGAAAGTTTTACAGGTAGGCAAACCTCATGTTATTAGCCTCCTAGTACTTCAATAGAATCTGATGCAAAGGAATGTTGTTTTCATTATTAGGGCACAGCCCTGGGACATGAACAATAAGAGCACATCTTCAGTGATTTCTCTCCCATTAGTAGCTACAGCCAGACCTCACATGCTGGTGATTAGATGGAGGTACTTAAACATTAGTGGGAGTGGCTTCCAAACCTAGTATTTGGAGTGTGGGGTGGGTAGCTAACATGGTGCCCTTCATATGGTGTTGAACTACGACTTCCATCAGCCCCAGCCAGCTAAACAAATGTCTAGAGGTGATTGCAGTTGGTCCAACTGCAGTTGGAGGGCACTACATTGGCTACTCCTGAATTGCTTTAGGACCAGAGGATTTGGGTTCAATTCCCTACTTGGCTGTGAAGTTCACTGGGTGACTTTGAGCCAATCATGGCCTCTCAGCCTAATCTATCTCCCTGGGCTGTGATGAGGATGAAATGAAAGAGGGAGATCTGTCTACACTGTACTATGCTCCTTAAAGGAAAGGCAAAATTAAAATGGAGTCCAAACACCTCTAATTTTAGGTATCATTTATGAATAGTGTGTGTGAGTGCTTCACAGAATTGTAGAGTTGAAAGGGTCCCCTTTGCCTGCAAAATGTCTTGGGCTGGCCTAGAATGAGAATAAGGTTATCCAGAAAGACAGTGCTACCTGCCAAGTTTATGAAAATGTGCATGCAAATGTCTGCTCTTCAGTCAGGTTAGATTACAATTTAAGACTCATTTCTCTATTAGAGGATGAGTACTGAAAACCTCTACCTTCCTTGGGAATTGACTGGCTGCTTGCTGTTTTTGCTCACCTTGACAGCCGCCTTTATTCTTTTCAGGCTCTGTGCTGGTTGACTGGCTGATTTCCAATAGTTTTGCAGCCTCCCGTCTAGAGGCTGTCACCCTGGCCTCTGTGCTGGTGGACGAAAATTTCATTAAGCCTGTGGGAGCCCGCAGTGTTGAAGCCATGAGGAATGGTGATTTGACGGAGCAGTTTTTGGATGACTCTACAGCTCTGTACACATTTGTAAGTGATGGGATTTCTGGGAGTCTCCTTTCTGCATATGAGGACACCAAAAAACAACAACAGGAGCGTAGTGTGCATATGCATTGGGGAGACTGATAGGAAAGATTTGCAATAAATGAAAATCAGGCCAAAAGATAACTTGAGCAAAATCTTTCTAATGCTTTCTAATGCTATCTGACTAATACAGTAGTTGGACTTTGGGTTGGGTGTGGACGTGCAACAGGAAAAGTTTGGCGTTTATCTGGATGCAATATGGGAACAGCTCATTGTACCTGCCATAATGAAACTTAATTTATGCACTTCTGTGCCTGTTTATTAGTGAGGGGGCAGCAAAAGGCCCTCTAGGCCTCTCCAGCAGCATTATTTGCTGGGAGTGGTGGCAGCAGTGCTGAGACCTGCAATGGGTGGTTGTGAGCCACCTGCCTAGGGGTGACATCAGTAGTGGTGGGCCCTTTAAGAGCACTGGGATCCTAGCAACTGCCTGAGGATACTGAGTGCTGAGACCATCCCTACTGTTTATCGTGTCTGGCAAAAAACTGCTTTGAAGATGGGAGTTTCTATGACTGAGGAGTGAAAGTTCCATGTTAAAGGAGGAAAGGAACACTTCTGTATTTTGTACTCATTTTGCTACTGCTACCCCCAATTTCCCCAATATCTTTAATTTTTATTGCAGGCAGAAAACTATAAGAAGAGAACCACCTCCAAAGAAAATATTCATCTTAACATTATTGAACTGAGTGGCACCATTTTAAAACAAGGATTTTTAATAAAACAGGTGACCATGACTTCTGAATCATGTTGGCAAGTGGAGAATGGGAGGCAATGCTGTATTTAGTGTCTTCTTAAGCTCTTTTTAAAGAAGAAAGTTGGGTAATAAAATTAAATAATATGGGTTGTATCTGCTTGTACAATAAACTTCCACTTGTCCAATGGGACTTCTCTCTCCCCTTCTGCTTGTGCCCACCCTCGAAAACTGCTCCAGTTCATTGGGGGAGGATCTGGAGCAGATCTGAGGGGGGGGGCACATGAGGAGAGGAGAAGGGAAGGGGAAGTCTGCTGACATACTGTTGAATACAACCCAAAGATTACAATCACATGAACAGTGTTGCAAAAGAGTGCACATAGGACCAAATGTATAGAAAAAAATGTGGTGTTCTATGCCTAATACTTCAGTAGGAAATATATATATGCCTTTAGTACACTAACTGGAATCCTTCTTGCAGATATGCTGCCTTTCCTTTAGCAAATAATGTTTGAGGTGGAGAATAATTGAGAAACACAATCTTTCACCTGATGTGGTACAACGCAAAAAGCACTGGACCTTGTGATATTTCTGAATGTATGGTTTAGCTTTCTGTGTGACATAAGAAATGCTGTTCAAATCATAATCGGCAAAAACAATTTTCTGACCAGGAAAGCCTTTGATCCCCCCCCAACACAGAACTATCTATACTGATTTCAAATAGTTTTGTAAATCAGGTTGTTCCCCCACACACTTCAGTGCACTGAAAGTTAAAATGGAATTAAGAGACTATTGTGAAGTGCCTTGGTGAATAGTGAGGTCAGAATTCCCCACAAGGATTTGTGCACCAAGTGATCCTTTTGAATTGTCATTCTCAGCAGAATTCCAAAATAATTTGCACTAAAATCAGATCTTCTATGAAACAGCGGTCCCACTGTGTACATTATTATATTCTGATTCTGAAGCAAATTTGGTTCTCAAAGACAAGCATTCAAATCTAGCCTACAGTTGCTATTCTTTACTTGTTTGAGCTAGGAAAGGAAGTTGATGTAGTGACTTAGCAAAATGCACAATGACTTCAATTCTGCCTTTGACAATGTTTCTTTGTCTAACTTACTTGGCTATGACAATTATTCCTCTCGGCTAAACCTGTTTCACAGGGCTGTTGTGAAGATAAAATGTGGTAAAACAGATAACGAGAAATGTCTCAGTGTATGCAGATCTACAGGCCATTTCAGAAGGACAAACTGAGAAATGGAAGGTGAAATGGATCTATTAATCTTTTCAACTTTTAGGGACACAAGAGGAAAAACTGGAAGGTGAGGCGCTTTGTCCTGAGGGCTGACCCTGCTTTCCTACACTATTATGACCCCGCAAAGGTGAGATCGTGGACTCCCAATACATAAACTATCTCATGTCTTGTGTGTAACTTTTTGGTAAAATAGATCTGAATTTTTGTGTGCTTAAGTTAGAATCATGTGAGGCTGAAACTAAACCTCTTGTGGCTAACAAATGTGGCATCCTGGTGTGTGTGTGTGTGCATGTCGTGCCCCAGCTCCCTCAATTGTAGGGTCAAGCACATGGCGCTGTGTTTTGTTCTTATGCTAATTAGGTTGGTTGCTGGAGTTTGGTCTGTGGCTGTGCGCACACCATATATTTAAAGTACATTCAGAGCACATTATTTCCTTCAAAGAATTTTGGGCAGTGCAGTTTATTCCTCACAGATTTATAATTTCCAGCAGCCCTTAAGAAACTACGGTGCCCAGAATTATGTGAGGGAAAGAATCTGCTTCAGAGGTATAATTCACAGCCTGTGTGAATTGGATTTATGACACTCCTGGGTTGATTTTATCAATTTATTTATGATTTCATTGAATTATATAATATGTGTTGGTTTTGTTGATCTTGCTGTGTATGTTGCCTAGATAATGTTTTTATTAACGCAATTCATAAATGGAATCAACTAATAATAATAAATAATAGATGGACAAACTGTCTGATGCAGTATAAGACAGCTTCCTAGGTTCCTATAATTCTCCCCTTATCTTTAGAACTCTGTTATTAAAACACTTTGGAGGAAGACATGTATAATTTTTTAAAATTAAGATACTATCTCTTTACATAATTAACACCTAGAACCTCCAGAGGCCTATCCCAGAGAGGAACAGGCTGGGACAAGATTCATGTTGTGCTGATGTGGCCAGCTACTGCATGTCTTGCCAAAGTAAAATGTGTTGCATAGAACATATAATTCATATTCCTTTGGACTCTTTCCACCCACTATAGGAAGATAACCGACCAGTTGGGGGATTCTCTCTCCGTGGTTGCCTTGTCTCAGCATTGGAAGATAATGGAGTCCCAACAGGCAAGTATGAACCTAGCAGTTCCTTTGGTTGTGGAGCTCTTCACATGTTCCTATCTTATTTATGAATAAAGTTTCGTGTGAATCAGCTGCTTACACTGGGAAAGCTGAAGCCATTTCAGATATTAGGGCCTGGGCTCCCAGCTATGGGAGATTAAGTGGTAATGGTGGTGGGCATAATGAAATCCACGAATTCCACACCCTCCTATTTTAGTCAAATCACACCTCCCCTGTAGGTTTCCAAAAACAGTAGTTTAGGAAATTGTCATAAAGTTCCAGGGGGCCAGGCCCCGTTTGCCCCTTCTCCAGTCTGAGCACCAATTACGGCACCTTGAAAAAGGGCAACTGTGACAATAGGACTGGCTGTAACTCTCTTGATTATAAATAGCTGGCTCAAGCAGCCACATTGCCAGATTAAGGACAGTATAGCACGGAGAAAATAAGTGTTGCTTTTTTGGCCTTTCATGGCACTTGGGTAGATGGGAGGTCATGTAAAGATAAAGGGAAGAATTCAACATCACATCACTCTTCTGATCAGCGCAAGCATTTCTGCTTTTCAGATGAAATGGTACACCCTTTCCCCTTCTGCTGTTCTAGGGATTCTCCCAAACCTCCAAAGTGGATTTGGACAAGGTGTGTGGGTGTTCAGGCAGACAAGAGGAGGAAGAAACCCACTGTGTTAGCGGGAGCCCTTGCACTAGCTTCCGCTAGCAGACCGGGTTAGCTGGATCCAGATGCAAGCCTGTATTCGTATCAATGCAGTGGTACACTCTCTTATCAACAAAAGCAAAACTGTGTTGAGTTATCAAACTCTCTCCCTTGTGAGATTTTGCTGTTACTGCAGCAATTGTATTGTCCCTGCGCCTTGCTAACATTCCCCTCCCTTTTCCTTTTTGTTGCAGGAGTGAAAGGGAATGTGCAGGGCAACCTCTTCAAAATCATAACAAAGAATGACGTTCACTACTTTATACAGGCCAGTTCCAAGGCAGAGAGGGCAAGCTGGATTGAAGCCATCAAACAGCTAACATAGACTTTTGCAAATTTCTTATGTGGACAAAACCACTGACTTGGATCATCGCTTTGGGGGTAATATAATGGTTGGTTTTTGGGGTGCATGAGTGAGTTGTTTCAGCCAAACATAAAGCCTGCATCCAACAAATCTACTTGGGCCTTTACCACACTTTCCTTATCTGAAGACTTGTACATTCAGATTTTTAAAAAAGTCATTTCCTGTATGTGGTCCACAATACTTATGCATCATTTTCCCTAGAATCATTCTGGGAATTCTGAATATTCAACCAGGTACATTCATCTGAGTAAAGCTAAATCACATGACACAGAGTTGGACAAACCTAGAATGAGGACATCAAGCTTGGAAATTGAACTGGACCTCTGCCATCTGCTTCCATTCACCTTCACAGCCCAGAAGGATATAGGATGGGATTCACCTAACAAGCCCCATCAGAAGCCCTGCATAATGATTCCCGCTTGTGCAATGGGTCTTTCTCCCCTTTCTTCCTCCCATTCCCCCTGAGGTTGCCTAGGGGTGTGTGTGTCAAGAGAACACCCAGAATAGCATGCAGGGGGAGAAGAGCAGGGGAAACTCTTCTGCCTGTCAAGAAGAAATACTTGTACAAACGGAAGGTTCATAATAGTGCAACACTGAATTCCTTCCATAGTGTTACTGATTTACATCAATATAATTTCTTTGCCAGCTTTGAGATGGTTTTAAGCTTCAGTTCTGTTTTTTTATAGCATATTGTACATTTTTAAGCCGGCCTATTTGTGTGTGACCATATGAAAGTTCATGTATAGAGCCCACTGGCCAGTTTGAGTTCTTGAGAACAGTTCACCTCTTACAAGCAGAAGTGCCTTCTGCCAGAAGGCAGAGGAAAGGGGGAAATGGCAGGTCCAATATTTTTTATGTTGTGTTTTACCTGTGGGAAATTAATTTCTGTAGAGGATAATGAGGCTAGATGTCTCAAGATGGGTAACTCCTGCAGTTTGAACTGCATGCCAAATATAGTATTTTCTTTTCTTAAGTAAAAATGTCCCATGAAACACTTAAGAAGCTCTGACACTGAGGTTTTGCAGAAGGTAATTACCATATTTAAAAGTGATATTTGGGGTATGTTTTAATGATCTTCCATATTTTTTGTATGATCTTTTCTATGATTTGTTTGTATTTCCGATTTGTTTATTTATTCTGTAGCTGTAAAATTGCAAAAAAGTTTTTTTTTTTAAAAAAA
Organism: Podarcis cretensis; assembly: GCF_951804945.1. NCBI lineage: Eukaryota > Metazoa > Chordata > Lepidosauria > Squamata > Lacertidae > Podarcis > Podarcis cretensis. Next base: position 50,080,764 of record NC_137170.1, on the reverse strand, counting down.
CAACAACAGTGATGAGCCACTTGTGGTATGCCTTTAAATGTTAATAATTTCAAAAGCACAAGAGACTTGCTGACAAGCCTCAATTTGGCCTATGGATTTGGTTGTTTGTGGAAAACAACTTTATATAATAAAACTCAACAGTCACAATCAGAGGGAAAGATGATGTGCAGTTGCTGCATTTGGCTGCCGGTTCAAGCCTAAGCACATATTTTTAAACACTATAATATGAAACCCTCCCACTCAGTTCTGAAAATTACTATTTTCTGTGCATCCAACCCATCATACCAAAACATTTGTGTGATCCCAAATGCACCCACAGAGAATTCTATGTGTTTTCTCTGAAGTCATAGAGCAAGGATGGGGAATCTGTTGCCCTCCAGATGTTGTGAGACTCCAGTTTCTTTCAGCCCCAGTCAGCATAACCAATGGTCAGGGATGATGAGAGCTATAGTCCACATTCACCATCCCCTTCACATAGGAAAGCTTGATGAGAGCTGTACCTTGAGGCTAATTCATATAAATTCTGTATATTGGCTTCTTAAAATGCAACTGTTAGGCAAAAGGTGCATGTAAAGTCCTGTCTTCCTAGTCTGATCCACCCTTATGTGGGGGCATGCACACAATGTGGAATAGGGACTGCTTTATTAGGAATGCTCCTTTTTCTCACCATATTGTTTTTTTCATGTTGTCATTGCATGACTGTCCACACCAGAAATGGTTCAGATCAGGTGATGTACAGCTAGGAAAAAGTACAACTACATATGTGCTGCCATTTACCATATGGTAGCTTATCATAGGCTGTGTACATAGTCTCATTAACTCTACATCCTCCCACTGCTGGTTTAGGAAATAGTGTACACATGATGATAGCTACGCTTCAAATCTATCCTGTCATTTCTTATGAAATACTGTGTTCTGATGCGTTTCCCCTCAAACCAGCTTAATCTGAATTGAGAAAAAGAATCTGAGTTTTAAGCCAGTGATGTGTAAACAGCTATAGACAAAAGTGCTGCTTGCAGCTGTAAAAGAATGCACGTTGAAATATATTGCTGCAACTTATCAAGCTATAATAGGGTTATTTATAGAGCTCAGCCTTCATTTAAAATCTCAAGAAGCACACATAAGAGCAAAAGTAAGGAACAACATCCAATGGCATAAGGAGAACATTTCTTCACCAACCAAGGGGAGATAGGGGATTATATATTCTTTTCTTCAAGCCACTTTGGTGAGCTTGATGTCTCCGGAGATTTGTAAAGCTGTCACCCTTTGCATAGGCTGCACGCGGTGAGTGAAACTGCAGAGCTGACGTCCATCAAGCAAGACCCGAATCTGCTGATGCTCGCACAAGAGCTCCATCTGAAAAAAACAAAGGAGATCCATGGGTGGCAGGGGCAGAGCCTGACAGCAATCCCAATAAAGTTGGGCACCCACAAAATAATGAGTCGCAAGCTTATTGATTTTAATGGGACTTGATTATGCGTAGATGCTTTTGAAAATGAATTGGAAATACTACACTGGAAGTCCTACTTAAATGACAACCATATTTTATTATGACTTGACAGCCTAGTAATATCTTCATAAATAAATAAATGGTCTTCCTTTTGATCCTGTAAATACAAATGGAGCAAATAGAGGACATGTTTATTACAAACACGACCACAACTTTAGTCCCAAGCTCCTATAGTTAGATGATCAGAAGAGTTGAAAGAGAAAATCTGCCTGAGGCCTTGGAGAGCTGCTGTCAGTCAAAGGAGATAATAATAATAATAATAATAATAATAATAATAATAATAATAATAATTTATTATTTATACCCCACCCATCTGGCTGAGTTTCCCCAGCCACTCTGGGCGGCTCCCCATCGAGTGTTAAAAACAATACAGCAATACAAAACTGAGCCAGATACAATACAAAACAATACAATACTGGGCCAGAGGGTCTTAGGCAGTTTATATCATTATCTATATATCTGTCTCCCATACTATCAAGTAAAATTACCTTAAATGATTCCCCTGCTGTAAATGGGAAGTAAGGAATGGTATTTTCCTCTTTACCCCATTTCCCACCAATCCGTGAATTCCGGACAATGGATTTCTCAAGAAAGCTGACCGCAAGCAACAGCCCAATGTCCAGATTGGCATCCAAGGGGTCACAGAGCAAAGTCACTGAAAAACTTGAAGGAATGAACATGTGATAAGTAACAATTCAGCAATCTAACATGATAGTGAGCTCAGTTATCACATGCCATGGCATTATAATGTCATATTTGTTTCCAGGGTAAGTATGGCCTAGTCTAAGGATGTGAAACCTGTGGCCCTCCAAATGCTGTTGAACTGCAGCTCCCACCGTCCTTCACCACGGGCCATGCAGACTGGGGTTGGCCCAGCAATGTCTCTGGAGGGTCGCAGGTTCTCCAACCCTGCATTAAATGCTTACCTCCAGCTGCAATTGGAGAAAAATAGCTAAACTGCACTGGCCTAGACCCTGAAAAAGCATTATGAGAGCTGTCCAGAAACATACATCAGATATGACACAGAGCCTGCCTTTTTAGTGTGACATCATCATAGAGCTCTGTAAGAAACAGCACAGATATATGCGGCGATGATGCATTGAGCATGGCTACTCAAGCAAATTTTAAACAGCTCCAGACATGCAGATTAATTTTCCTTCAGCACCAGGGGTGATGGGATAGCTTTTTGCAGTGCACATAAAGCAGCAGGCTAGATTAAAGGGACAAGGCAGAACAAAACAGCAACAGAACGAAACAGCTGGAGGCTACAGAAGGAGTTGGGTTCCCGCTTTCTGCCTACTGGTAGGGCTGGCCCTGTGCATGGGACATTATTCTGGGAATGCCTCCTCTGGGAACAGCTATTTCTCTTCCATCTTTGCATCAGAAGTGTTGGAATGATCCAGTCAAACAAACAATTATAGCAAAATTACGACCCATTTCCCCTGCCCTCCCAATGGGAAGGATGGAAGCACACAGCACTGGCTCATGCGGAGGGGCAATAGGGAGCCTTGGTGACAGTAGAGGCAATTCTGTGATGAATCAGGATGATTCAGTGCTCCAGCCACAACTGAAGCAGAGATGGGTCAGCAAGTTTACCCATCCCCAGTGAAGGCGAATTGGAAGAAGCATGCAGAGTTCCAGCAGGCAGCCACCTTTTTGAGTGATTACTTTGGGTTCACAGGAGACTTAATTATGGAATCATAGAATATTAGAATTGGAAGGGACTAGTGTCTGGATGTGTGAAGTAAGAATGGTCAGTTATGCTCTGTTGAGCTACAGTGCTCAAAAATAGTGAATTATGTTCAGTGCTCCTCTGATGTTCTCCATATTGACAATACCATCCCTCCCTTTTTGCCCAGCTAATGCTATTCCTCAATAGGTCTGCACCTATGAGCAATTATCGCCAGATACATCCATGAAGCAGCTGCTAGAATGCCGGCTGACACACTTGCCTCTTGGGGGCAGGGCATATTACCCCCATAATAGTGATTTTCATGGTTGGCCTTAGTCCTCCTTTAATCTCACCGACGTATTTCTCCACCTAATGGGGGAAACAATAATTCTGAATATGTGTTTGAAAATGACATCTGTACAATAAAATACAAAGCTGCATATTTTTCTATTACTAATAGTAATACAGGAGTTTTCTTCCTAGGTGTACCTGTCTTTTAAGCTTTGCATTAAAAACAACAACATAGAAATCTGTCTTATACCAAATCAGACTATTGGTCCGTCTTGCTTGGTACTGGAATAATGTGACTGGCAGTGGCTCTCCAGGGTTTCAGACAGTGGACATTCCCAATCCTCTCTGGAGATGCTGGGATTTGACCCTGGGACCTTATGCATGCAGAGCAAGTGCTCTACCTACAACTGAGCTACAGCCTTTCATCCAAAGAGCCACCCTGTAGGAGAAAGGAAAATGGATGTGAAGCTCAAACCTTTTAACTGGAGTTCACTGAGGGTTACACCCAGATAGCTGTACACAAGAACTACCTTGGACTGTAGGTCTTGCTGAGGATTGCACTGCCTCATGAAAGCATTCCTTTACACCTGGGGCCCACAATGTGGGCACTACATCATTTTCAGACAGCCCCCTTGGCACTTGTCAAGGCCCTGACCCCTCTCAATTTTTTAAAGTAGTTTTTTTGGCTTTTGGTTGGTTGGGGAGCTGACTTTTAGAAAGATTGCCTGCTTTTTTTTGTCTCGGTTTTATTTGGGAGAGTTTGTGGGGAGGACTAGGTGTTTTGCATGTTATGGGGGTGGGTGAGCATCACCTGTTTTTCTTCCATGAAATGGATATTTATGGTACCTCCAACAGTTCCAAATGTACCCTCAAGCCCGAAAAGGTTGAATAACCTCGTTTCACACTTGGGTTACTCTAGACCAGGGGTAGGCAAACTAAGGCCCAGGGGCCGGATGCAGCCCAATCGCCTTCTCAATCAGGCCCACGGACGGTCTGGGAATCAGCGTGTTTTTACATGAGTAGAATGTGTCCTTTTATTTAAAATGCATCTCTGGGTTATTTGCGGGGCCTGCCTGGTGTTTTTACATGAGTAGAATGTGTGCTTTTATTTAAAATACATCTCTGGGTTATTTGTGGGGCATAGGAATTCATTCATATTTTCTTTCAAAATATAGTCCAGCCCACCACATGGTCTGAGGGATAGTGGACCAGCCCACAGCTGAAAAAGGTTGCTGACCCCTGCTCTAGACTTAATAAATGTGTAGTGAACAGTCAGTGTAATACAATGCTTACAATGTCAGACTGGAAATGGAGACCTGTGGCTATGTACACATAACATATATTTAAAGCACATGACTTCCCCCCAAAGAATCTAGGAACTGGAGTTTATTAAGGGTGCTGGAAATTGTTGTTCTGTGAGAGGTAAAGTGCTTCAAATGTATGGTGTATACACAGCCACGGAGTCAAATCCTAAGCTATGAAGCTCAATAGGTGACCCATCTCTCTCTTCCTTAGCTACCTCAAAGGGCTTTTGTGAGGATAAAACTGCAGGGGAGGACACAAGCGATGAAATGGGAAATGCTGCCCCTGATCCTAAAGAAAGTGTTGTCTCCACTGACTTTCATTTCAAGGAAGCCAAACCCTAGGTAAGCACTGGAACTCCTGGAATTTCTCACTACTCAGAGATTGGGGTAGCACATAACAATATGCCTCTTATTTCAGAACTATTGTTTTTTTATTTATATGCTAAAGCATGGTCTCTGGTTGTAAATACTTTGACAGTTTTTGAAACATTACAATCTCCTCCCACCCTACACCCACTGCCAAATCCTGTTTAAGAGAGATGGCTACTCAGCAGGGATAATGCACCTGTGGCCCTCCATATGTTGATGTATTAAAATAACCATTGGCTATGCTGGCTGCAGCTGATGGGAGCTCTTGAGTCCAACAACATCTGGAGGGTCAAAGGTGCCACATTCCTTGCTCACTAGAGGCATAGCAATCCTTCATTGAAACCTTCTTGAATACTCCATGGACAAAACCACTAATCTCGTATTCAGGCATAACTTTGAACTCTTTCCCTCCAGTCCTTTGGAGAGATGGAGTGAGGGGACCTATCGCATGAATACTTGCTAGACAATGAAAAAGCACTGATCACAGAATGGAATGTAATCTGGAATGTGTGAAATGTGTGTCCAAACACCTTCCAGAGCAATAATGAACTGCCAGTACAAAAATGTGCTGTACTGGATGACTCTTAAGCTGTGCACATGACATTTTATTCTAGAATCAAAGGAGACTGAGTGCTTGTTTTTCTCTACATAGTACACAAACAATCTAGATCTACTATTTGCTCCTGAAAAGTGCTTCATTCCAAAAATAAAAGCTCCTTGCAGATTGATTCTGTACTGCACCACAATGCCTGCACAAACACCAAGCCATTTGTAGCACAAAAATATAGTGTTTTCTCAGTCTGGAATTGTTCATGCTTGTCTTTAGCATGCAGCTCTCAATCTAGATGGGTGTGGTTACTTGATATGCATTTTTAAAAGTTTTCATGACCGTCATTGGTTATGCTAAAGCCTCACAGTTGGAAAACATTTTCCATTTTCAATTTAACCAGTTATTTCTATAGAATCTTAATCTTAAAATGCCATCCGTAGAAGTACTTTGCAGTAGCTTTTCTTATGCAGCCTGGTTCTCAATGGATTTACTCAGAAGTAAGTCTCACTGCGGGACTCGGGTAGTGTGGTGCTGTGGGTTAAACCACAGAGCCTAGGACTTGCCAATCAGAAGGTTGGTGGTTCGAATCCCCGCGACAGGGTGAGCTCCCGTTGCTAGGTCCCTGCTCCTGCCAACCTAGCAGTTCGAAAGCACGTCAAGGTGCAAGTAGATAAATAGGCACCACTCCGGCAGGAAGGTAAACGGCGTTTCCGTGCGCTGCTCTGGTTGTGCCAGAAGCGGCTTAGTCACGCTGGCCACATGACCCGGAAGCTGTACGCCGGCTCCCTCGGCCAATAAAGCGAGATGAGCACCGCAACTCCAGAGTCGGTCACGACTGGACCTAATGGTCAGGGGTCCCTTTACCCTTACCTTTAAGTCTCACTGCATTCCGTGGCAATTTATTATTATTAAATTTATATCCTGCCCTTCTTGCCAAGGTGGCAAATGATTTTTTAAAAACGAAAAATAAAAATGGACTTAAAACAGTTTCAAACATCTAAAACAATAATGTTATCTCACAACTAATAATTTCATGGTTGGCAGGAACTGCAGCCTTGACTGACACCTTTCACTGACATAGTCACTTAAAATGGGTAGAGAATCGCTTGGCTTATTTACAATATGGTAACTGCGGGAGGCAGTGGAAGACAGGAGTGCCTGGCGTGCTCTGGTCCATGGGGTCATGAAGAGTCGGACATGACTAAACAACAACAACAACAAATTGGGGAAAATGTATGCTGCTGTACTCGCAGAGGGGAACAGACTGATTCAGTTTGTCTGGCCTCCCACTCTATGAGCCCTCTTTTTCTTCTTCTGATTTCAGTGCATCAGAAGCATTTAATAGCACTCTGTCTGAACAATGTGGATGCTGCAGCCAAACAAAGACATTTACGGGATTAGCACTGGCAGGCAAATCCATATCTGATATTTTTTTTCAGGATTCAAAGAGATGTAACATTAAAATGAATAAGTTAAATAAAAACTCATTCACCTCTTCCTCTTTACATACTTACACAAATAAATAGGCTTGCAGGAAAGTAGAAAGTAGGTTTTTCAATACTTACAGTTGTGCACCTGTCATTTTCTGTCATTTTTTTTGGCCTGTTACACTCAGGACTGCTTAGAAGTCTATGGAAAAAGTTTTGTTCTTTTCCTGCCTATAAGCAAAACAAACAAAAGAGCCAGAATAGAGGATGTAGTGGGGAACATTATCTGTAGCAAACACCAGTTAGACACCACCCATGCAGATAGCTGAGTCACACAACAGTCAACATCTTCAGATGGATGCCGGACAGAATAAGAGGGAAGAATATTTGACATAATGCTTTGGGAATAGGGGAAGTTGTTCATTTTGCCATTGATCAACCAGTAAGTTTCAAAGACTGGCTTCAGAGGTGCAAAAACAACAACAGTTTTTATACATATATAATAGAGGTTATACTTGTACCCTTGTCACATACAATGGCATATAAATAAATAATGCCTGGAAGTACATGAAATTCACTGTGTTGAACAGCACTAAAACTGAGAACAAGGCTGAAATAAATTAGTTCACGATCAGACCTGAATGGTGAAGTAAACGGCACCCAAAGAAATGAAAATTTAACAAGTTTTTTCACCCTACACATCACAATCCTATATAGTCAGAAGCAAGTAACACTCAGTTTTGCAGGACTTACTCCCAGGTAAGAGAGATTGCAGTCTTCATTGACCTAAAGAGTTATTTGCTATTAGAAGCTCTAATAATAAACACTGTAAAGAGTCACCTCCCTCCAAAGGGACTAGATGTATTCACATGTAATGTAGGTCTCACAAAGGTATTTCCTGAAATATACGTCCTAGATTCTCTGAACTGCACTGCAGGGTTGTAGTAAACTACTGTACTCTCTTCCACCCTCTTAGCAATATGAGTACAACAATATTAGACCACTTAGCCATATAAAATACCCCACATTCTCTTGATGATTAATTTTATTAGCATTAATTATTGGCATGTTAACTGTTTAATATGTTTGCAAAGGTTGGGGTGACCCATTTTCTTGATGTAAAAGATGACTTGGAGAGACTTACTACCTTTTGTTTTTGGGTGCACAGGCCCAATCACAGCTACGCAATAACCCTAAATCTCAGAATTGTTTTCTATAGGGCCACAACCATTTCTCCGTTGAGGTCGCCTCCAGACTTCAAAATGAATCAAGAAGTTCCAGATAGTAGGTGTGTCAGTCTAACATTTTAGTCTGTGTGCTTTGCTTTCCTAAATGTCAGTCAGTTATTACTTGCTTCATTGGCTAGCAACATTAAAATATGACAGTAGGCTACAGTAGCTTTTTTAAAAAAAGAATGGCTCGGAAGGCCTACACGTTTTGCCTGATGAGACACTAGCTTATTTTATTTTTTATAACGAAAGCTAGGGATCCGGCCAGCTAGTGGAATAAAGGAGCACTGTATGGTAAATCTGGGTAAATCCCAGCCAACCGAACTAGAGAGGATGAGGGAGAACGTGATCTTCGGATGAATACAAAATTTTAAAAATCAGTAAATAAATTGTACGTTATGCGGACCACGAGCGCCCGTCTTTCCAGACACGTGATATTTTTGCCCGCTTCAGAGATGGCAACTGTTGGGCTTCGTTGCCCTAGAGAAAGATGGCGTCCCCCTTGCCCAATAAGCCGGTTGTTCCGCCTGTCGCTTCGATCACCTGATTAGCTTTTCAACATGGCCGCGGCAACCGGACTTGATTCTGTCTGGGAGTGCAGGTAGCGCTGATGACAGTAGGATAAGCTCCTGAGGCGAGGCGAGTATATTCTACTGGCGGTTGGACCTCTCTTCCAGGTGGGTCCTATGCGAGGCACGAGTTGCTGGTTCGCTGCCTGCGCTGCCTTTGCATGCCGGGGGAAAGTATGCGGAGGGTGGGGGCGAAAAGGAAAAACTCCGCTGGGTGAAAAGAGACTCGGAGGAGGACGCAGGAGAGCCTCCTGCCGGGGGTATTTAGGCGGAGAAGTTCACATGAGATGGGCACGGCAGCTTGCTTGCCGAGACGAGCGAGGAAGGCACTAGTAGACTGTTGCGGGTGGTTATTTAAATATAGCCAGGCTTTTAAATTAACAGTTCCCCACGTGATGAGAGTAACCTTTTAGCAAAGTTGTCAAGTATAAAAAGCAGCCACGGAACGTCAATGCTACATTCCTTTGCCCTCTTTGGAGTTAGCTCTACTGAGCTTGTTTGGTGGGACGTAATTCTGAGTGAAGGTACCTACTTTTAAGCTTGATACTTGAATAGTAGTGCCCCTCAAGGTACTTCTTTAAGAAACTGAAATGTGAATTGGAGCAAGTTGCATGATCAAGGGGGGCTTGATTCATCATAGAGTAGCTGGGCAAAGTTTATTTGGCAGTGGAAAGTTTCCCACAGAGCAGTTAAGTCGAATGTGGCACCATAAGAACTGTTCAGATAGAATAAATGAGCCTTGCTTTATTAATGAGTCCACTAGGTGACTTAAAGTTTTGGGGGGTTTTTTTAACCTGCAGGAGTAATTCTTGCTGGGCTAAAAGGTTTTGCTCATCTTAATGCAGAATTTGCTAACTCTCTCTAGCTCAGGCTCAACCCCACCCCCCTCAGAGATTTCCATATCCTCACAAAGATTTAACCCCTTTTTATTGTTTCCCTTGCATCCATACTGTCCCCTGTATTTCCACTGAAGATCAGCTTAGTCTCTCAACTTGTTATTGTTAGGCCTGAGGGAAGGCTAGACACCTGCAGTTTCCACTTTCCTGTTTTCACTCTCATCTGTTTACCTGCAAATGTTTTGACGGATTTTCAATGGGCAAAACAAGACAATTGCTATTCTTGTTATTTTATAAAAGTGTTTGTTTGTTTGTTTATGTGGACAATCAAATATATTAGGTTAGTTGTCTGTCCTGCTAGACATTCTAACTTTGTGTGGGGAAAGACTAAAGTTCCACTTCTAGACATGAATCTTTCTGTAAATTTCCATCTCTCATTTTAGGAAGTGCATTGTAAGTGAATGTTTGACAGATATGATTTAAGAATAGGACCTGATGAGTTCTAGTCTTTTGTTTGCATTTTGAAGCAGGAAGATGCATCCATTTGGTAAGGAGGAATCTGCATCCCTGGAACGGCTCTTCTGGTTTTTTTGTGATTGTGTGAAGAGGGAAGACTGGGAACTTGCACAGGCCTGCATTCCTCAGTTACACCGGTGGCAGGAAGATGGCTGTGAAAAAGTGGAAAGGATCCTTCATGCTTTAATAGTCTGCCCTTCTCATCTAAGGTGAGCACTACATTGACTTTTGGTAACTAACAGTTGAAAGTGTGTGAAAAAGTTGCAAGTTTTAAAATATTACAGTGCAGTCTTGTACATAGATGCACCAAAGAAAGTCCCATTATTTTCAGTGGGGCTTATTCCCAGGTAAGTGAATGCAGCCTTAAAGTATGTTTTGAGTGTGTTCCTTATTAATTTCAAAAGGGCAGCAGTGTTAATCTTTTGCAACACAAATAACAAAGGTTATTGAGTAACAAATTTACTATGATATTGACTTCTGTCAACTCCAGTTCACCACTGGATACATGAAGTGTTATCCTGAATAGTAGGAACATAGATATTTGCAGAGGGGAAGAGTGATTGTGAACTTTGAGGAAAGAAGGAAGTGGAATGCAGAAATGTGAAGATGGTAAGAATTACATAACAGGGACGATTCACAAAAAACAATGTTTGAAAATACAGGTATCCTGACATTTGTAAGTCAGTTATCACAAATGATTGTGGCAATTCCATAGACAAGGAATAGTACTGAACCTCTTGATATACTGCCATTTACTGCTTTCATCTTGTAGTCTCCCTTTGAATTTCCTTTGTTCAAGAATGGATTCGATTGTGGTAGAGCTTTGAGCACCATTGCTTTGGGGGGTTATGAGCTGCTCTTGCTAGGGCTGCAGTTCAAAGCAGTTCAAAAGTTACTGAGATTTCTAGATAAATGAATTTAGTATGGAAAATGACTAATTTGGGGATATCTCCTTGTAGGTGTGGATCGAACCACAGTCCTCAAAAACTTGCTTGGTTTTGGCTCCTTGTTTTGCAGACGTGGCTTGCATGGGAGCAGGTAAAAAAAATCTGTTCCATTCCAGTTAAGAAAATAAAAAAGGTAAAGGTACCCCTGCCCGTACGGGCCAGTCTTGACAGACTCTAGGGTTGTGCGCCCATCTCACTCAAGAGGCCGGGGGTCAGCGCTGTCCAGAGACACTTCCGGGTCACGTGGCCAGCATGACAAAGCTGCATCTGGCGAGCCAGCGCAGCACACGGAAACGCCGTTTACCTTCCCGCCAGTAAGCGGTCCCTATTTATCTACTTGCACCTGGGGGTGCTTTCGAACTGCTAGGTTGGCAGGTGCTGGGACCGAGCAACGGGAGCGCACCCCGCCGCAGGGATTCGAACCGCCGACCTTTCGATCGGCAAGCCCTAGGCGCTGAGGCTTTTACCCACAGCACCATACTTCTGTCCTAATTTGAGAAATTTTGTAGCACCCAATGAAGTTTGAGAATTGCTGCTGTTTTAGTAATTACAAAACAAATTGGAAGGCTATTAAAAAAGGCTTTGGCTATGACCAGGCATGGGCAAACTCGGCCCTCTAGATGTTTTGGGACTACAGCTCCCATGATCCCTAGCTAACAGGACCAGTGGTCAGGGATGATGGGAATTGTAGTCTCAAAACATCTGGAGGGCTGAGTTTGGCTATGCCTGGCTATGACTGTAACATTATGCTCTTCTTCAATTAGTTTGATAGTGCAAGTCCTGTTGATATTCTGAATGGATAGGCCACAATGCAAAATAGCTAGCTCTGTTCAAATAGCAAAACGATGCATATAATGATGCTTTCTTTTCAATTCTTGCAAAACGCCAGTGGCAGTTCTAAGTTTTTGATGTTCCTGCCCTTGTTCATTGAAAGGCAGACTGACTTGCAGAACTTACACAGATATAGATTCTGTCATGGGGATAAAGTGATAAGAAAATCCTCTGCTTCGTTTCTGTGTGCTAAGTAGCTGGCATAGTCATAGGAGTTGACTCAGTAAGAAAGTTGGCAGTCTTACTGAACCAGTGGGCAAAAACATTCTTTTAGATTTGGCAATGCCCCCCGCCAAAAGCACCACCCTCCAGCTCTCTGCAAGGTTTCCATAAATTGTTCCCTTAGATTGTAGCTGTCATTTTTTAAACTAATTGAACCAAATATTTAGTTTATAAGTACTGGCAAGTAAAAGGTGTTGGCTGAATGCCTGTCTATTTGAAATTAGTCTATTTGAGCAGGAAGTATCAAAGTAGACTAGGAAATAAGTTGCAATCTCTCCCCACCTCCTAAAAGCTTTAAAGCATCTAAAATGTCTACCAAGAAGCTCTCACTAGATATACCGTACTTTTCTGTATATAAGACTAGGTTTTTTTACTCTAAAATAATGTTAAAAACGGGGGTTGTCTTCCCCCATTTTCATCAATTTGAGTCCCCCCAAATAGGGGTTGTGTTATACATGGGGGGGGGGGGGGTTATACACAGAAAAATACGGTATTTTATTTGCATACCTATTCTAATACATATTCCAATTTCTTTTCTCTCTCTCCTCCAATCATTCCAGAAAACAGTTCCAGAAGCTCTCCAGAGAGAAACTGAGTTCTTGCTTCTCCTAGAAGAACTAGAAAAGGATGTCTCACATGCTGTTCTAAAGGTGTGATTGCTTCTTGAGGGTGAACTTGGTTCAACAGGTGTTACATTTAACGTTGCTCTTATGTGTGCAAAGCTCGTGTATGAACAGCGAATTCAGCTGAGCAGTACAGCCCTGAGATAATTCCAACTCCTGGAATTCATATGAAATGTGGGGTGATCCAGGAGTTAGCTGTGATTCAGATGAGCAGTCACCACTTCAGTTGTTGGTCCGAATCCATGCCTATTTCATAGAATCATAGAATCATAGAGTTAGAAGAGACCACAAGGGCCATCGAGTCCAACCCCCTGCCAAGCAGGAAACACCATCAGAGCACTCCTGACATATGGTTGTCAAGCCTCTGCTTAAAGACCTCCAAAGAAGGAGACTCCACCACACTCCTTGGCAGCAAATTCCACTGTCGAACAGCTCTTACTGTCAGGAAGTTCTTCCTAATGTTTAGGTGGAATCTTCTTTCTTGTAGTTTGGATCCATTGCTCCGTGTCCGCTTCTCTGGAGCAGCAGAAAACAACCTTTCTCCCTCCTCTATGTGACATCCTTTTATATATTTGAACATGGCTATCATATCACCCCTTAACCTCCTCTTCTCCAGGCTAAACATGCCCAGCTCCCTTAGCCGTTCCTCATAAGGCATTGTTTCCAGGCCTTTGACCATTTTGGTTGCCCTCCTCTGGACATGTTCCAGTTTGTCAGTGTCCTCCTTGAACTGTGGTGCCCAGAACTGGACACAGTACTCCAGGTGAGGTCTGACCAGAGCAGAATACAGTGGCACTATTACTTCCCTTGATCTAGATGCTATACTCCTATTGATGCAGCCCAGAATTGCATTGGCTTTTTTAGCTGCCGCGTCACACTGTTGGCTCATGTCAAGTTTGTGGTCAACCAAGACTCCTAGATCCTTTTCACATGTACTGCTCTCAAGCCAGGTGTCACCCATCTTGTATTTGTGCCTCTCAGTTCTCTAATCTGTCAAGGTCGTTTTGAAGTGTGATCCTGTCCTCTGGGGTGTTAGCCACCCCTCCCAGTTTGGTGTCTTCTGCAAATTTGATCAGGATGCCCTTGAGTCCATCATCCAAGTCGTTGATAAAGATGTTGAATAAGACCGGGCCCAAGACAGAACCCTGTGGCACCCCACTAGTCACTCTTCTCCAGGATGAAGAGGAACCATTGATGAGCACCCTTTGGGTTCGGTCAGTCAGCCAGTTACAAATCCACTGAGTGGTAGCATAGTCAAGTCCGCATTTTACCAGCTTCTTTACAAGAATATCATGGGGCACCTTGTCAAATGTCTTGCTGAAATCAAGGTAGGCTACATCCGCTGCGTTCCCTTCATCTACCAGGCTTGTAATTCTGTCAAAAAACGAGATCAGGTTAGTCTGACATGATTTATTTTTCAGAAATCCATGCTGACTATTGGTGATCACAGCATTCCTTTCTAGGTGCTCACAGACTGTTTGCTTAATGATCTGCTCCAGAATCTTCCCTGGTATTGATGTCAGACTGACTGGGCGGTAATTATTTGGGTCCTCTCTTTTCCCCTTTTTGAAAATAGGGACAACATTTGCCCTCCTCCAGTCTGCCGGGACTTCGTCTGTTCTCCAGGAATTCTCAAAGATGACTGCCAGTGGTTCTGAGATCACATCTGCCAGTTCTTTTAATACTCTTGGATGCAGTTCATCTGGCCCTGGAGACTTGAATACATCTAAACTAGCCAAGTATTCTTGTACTATCTCCTTAGTTATTCTGAGCTGTGTTTCCTCTGCTGAATCATTTGCTCCAAATTCTTCAGGTCAGGCATTGTTTTCTTTATCGGAGAAGACTGAGGCAAAGAAGGCATTGAGGAGTTCAGCCCTTTCTGTGTCCCCTGTTTGCATTTCACCATGTGACCCCACCTGTGACCCCACTGTTTCTTTGTTCTTCCTTTTGCTACGAACATACCCATAAAAGCCTTTTTTGTTGCTTTTAGCCTCTCTAGCAAGCCTGAGTTCATTCTGTGCTTTAGCTTTTCTGACTTTGTGTCTACACGTGCTGGCTATTTGTTTGAATTCCTCTTTGGTGGTTTCCCCCCTTTTCCATTGTTTGTACACATCCTTTTTTAATCTTAACTCAGTTAAAAGTTCTTTAGATAGCCACCCTGGCTTCTTTAGGCACCTTCCATGTTTCCGTCTCATTGGTATTGCCTGAAGTTGTGCTTTTACTATCTCCCTCTTAACAAACTCCCAGCCATCATGAACTCCCTTTCCTTTTAGTATTACTGTCCATGGGATCTCACCCAGCACTTCCCTAAGTTTTATGAAGACGGCTTTCTTAAAGTCAAGAAATTGAGTCCTAGTATGCTTGGCTGCTCCTTTCTGCTGTATAGTAAACTTCAGAAGAGCATGATCACTCGCGCCTAATGATCCTTCCACTTCTACCCCACTAACCAGGTCATCAACATTGGTTAGGACCAGATCTAAAATGGCTGTTCCTCTTGTTGCTTCTCCCACTTTCTGGACAATGAAGTTGTCTGCAAGGCCAGTGAGGAATCTGTTTAACCTTATGCTCTTGGCTGAGTTTGACATCCAACAAATACAGTGGTGCCCCGCAAGACGAATGCCTCGCAAGACGAAAAACCCACTAGACGAAAGGGTTTTCCATTTTTCGAGGCGCTTCGCAAGACGAATTTCCCTATGGGCTTGCTTCGCAAGACGAAAACGTCTTGCGAGTTTTTCCCCTTTCCCCCCTTTTTCTAAGCCGCTAAGCCGCTAATAGCCGCTTAGCCGCTAATAGCTGCTAAGCTGCTAAGCCGCTAATAGCGCTAATCCGCTAAGCCGCTAATAGGGATGCTTCGCAAGACGAAAAAACCGCTAGATGAAGAGACTCGCGGAATGGATTATTTTCGTCTTGCGAGGCACCACTGTATCCAGGTAATTGAAGTCCCCCATTACTACTATCTCCCTTCCTTTTGCATGCTTGGCCATCTGTTCCAGGAAGGCATCATCTATGTCCTCCGTTTGGCTTGGGGATCTATAGTAAACTCCCACAATGAGGTCACTGTTATTCTTCTCTCCCTTATTTTTTTTTTTAATGATATTTATTATAATTTCAAAAAATACACAAAATACACAAAAACCAGAAAATAAGAAAGCAAAAAAGAGAAAGAAATAAGCAAAAAAAGAAAAAACATTCAACATTTAAAATCCTAATTTTCAATAGCTTTCTTCCGCGACTTCTCCCCGCCTCCCCTTCTTGTATTCCATGTCCAAATATTTGTTCAACAAGTTCTTATCCCTAATTTTTAACCGTAGTTTGTTATTATATTTAATTCAATTTATATATCGAAATTTTAACTTATATATAATAATCATTATGCTTAAAAGCTTTTGCTAAGGTCGATCCAATTTCCCTTACACAAATTCCCCTATGTAAAAGCAAAAAAAAACCAAAAACAGTAAAAATAATCAAAGTATGCTTGTACACCCTTCGGATTCCCAAACCCCTCCCTCCCTTTCCCGGTTTAAATCCCTTAGCCATTGTCCATTTAGTCCATCTTGTATCAGCCTGGGTTCCTCACATCAGAGGCTCTTAATTCCCTCTCAGCTCCTATCTGCCGGTTATTTTGATAGTCCTTTGCATTAACCATCAGATCACGGAAGGGCTCTGTCCCAAAAATGTCCATGTTTTTTCCAGCCGGGCCTCCATATTTAAAGGTGGAACTCAAAGCTTGTTTCTTAATCCTTTTAGGTCCTAATGTCCCAGAATCTTCAGATCTCCACAGAGGGAGATCTTTCCATTCCTCCTTCTTCAATTCAAAACAAATTTTCATCATCCAAACCTTTTTTTCTTTTATATCCATGTTGACAGGCCTCCGGTTCTCCTTTGCCTCCTGCACCATTTCAGCCCCTCCTTCCTGTTGCTCATTTTCAACAAATTTCTCTTTCTCCACTTCCTCAAGTTTCTCAAGTTTCTTTTGTTGCTCAGCTGCCTGGACTATAGACAAAGCATAACTTTGCTCCACCAATTTTCTCACGAGAAAGGCAACCTCATCCAAATCAGCTAGTATCTTCCGGCCAATTTCCATTCTTGTAGTGTCCCTGAACCCCCTCTAGAGGGATTCTGGTTATTAAGTATTCCTTTACACTCCCAGCCCAACAGTCCAGTTAATTTGTTTCAATTCTGCTTTATTTTCAACAATTTATCGCTATGTTGTAGCAAATGTAACCGGCAAAAACGTCAAAAACAAAGTTCTCTATTTTCTCCCACTTTGACAGCTAGTTTGACAGCTGTCAAAGTCTTCTGCGTCTCCTCCACTGGCTCCTCTCATGGATCACTCCCGGGTTTCGGGGGGGGGGGACTTTAGCTCTCAGAGTTAACTCTTATCCTCCAGCACAATTACTTATATAGTCAATCCGTGTAATTAATAATTTAATCCAATAGAAATAAGATAGTCTTTCAACCTTAATTGTTTAGTCCTTGCTTCAGATTGTTTACAAGGCAGGGGAAACGGACTTCCTTTTTACATTTCCCCGCTCGTGCCAAATCCCAAAGAATTTTTAGTCCAAAATCCAAGTTTCCAAGTTACTCACGGGTTGTTCAAATTTAATCCAGATTTTCAAAAGAAGAAGTCAGCGCTCTCAGTCGGATGGCTTGCGGCTTCGCTCGACAGGGGAAGCAGAAGACTCACAGCACCGCGCTGCTCCCCATCCCCCGCTCCGCAGCCTTTAAAAAGGCTCTTTCGCGGGTCGGGGGGGCGCAAACGGTGCCCGCCGAGTCACCAGGTCCACGGGCTTCCGCGCCCGTGGTTTTTGAGGGTCCCCGCGTCGCCGGCGCGGCAGGACCCAGCCCCTGTGGAGCAGATTCCCTCCGGAGCTCGGAGGGAATCCGCCATTCGACTATGGCGCCAACCCGGAAGTCCTTAATTTTAACCCAAATGCTCTCACTTTGGCTTTGAGGTTCTAAATCTTGGATCTCTTCACAGGTATACACATCCCTGACATATAATGCCACTCCTCCTCCTTTCTTGTCTGGTCTGTTTCTCTGAAATAGATTGTATCCCTCCATTATTACATTCCAATCGTGGGCCTATTTAAGTGAACTTTGTGTGGCTTGTTAAAAAAATATAACCTATGTTACCTAGTTTTCTTGAGTGTTTTGATTGCCATCTCTATGGATGTTTGCCAGCGAGGCTTCCCCCTTATGCTTAAGTTTATTGCCAGTCAGCTCCAGCCTTCTGAAGATGACTGATTATTGGGAATGTCACTGATCCCTTCAAGGGGAACAGTCATACTTTGGATGCATTAATTTGGGGAAGGGCCAAGCTGAGTGGGAGAGCACATGTTTTTCATGCAAAAGGCCCCAGGTTCAAATGCCAGCAGCTCTAGGAAGGGTTGGGAAAGAATCATTCTTGAAACTCTGGAGTCTTTGTAGGTTGTACCAAGCTTGATAGACCAGTAGTCTGACTTGGTTGTAAAATATATTCCTATGTTGCGATTTTATCTTACTATCGCTTTGTCACCTCTCTTGTGAAGGTTGATGGTTGTTTGTTTTTAACCTAATATGTCTTAGATGTTAGATTCTGGACCTCCCAACATAACTCATAAACAGTTGGGAAATTGCCCGCCTTTGTGTAGTAAAATTGTTAGGCCCATGCCAATTCCGGAAAAGTTGTTCAGTTTTAAGGTCCATAATGAAGTATTGTTCAGACTGCTAGTGGATCTGCATAGCTCTGTCTTCTAGTCCCCAAAGGTCTAGGTAATAGGAAAAGTTCTGAGTCTTAGTGTCAAACTCTTAGGCTTCTCAGTTTTTTTCAGTAAGTGCTTTGCTTTCGGTTCTGGACTGGATATCGCCAACCTGAGATCAAATACCAAATGGTTCAACTGATTTAATTTTTTTCAGGAACACTGTTTATGAGTTCTGCTTGGTTTAAGAGGTCACCAGTTTATTTTTGATATTATTGCATCCTATATTACCACATCATTCTACTTGTATAAAAAACTTCATTAAAGAAAATGAATGTTTGTGGAACAGAAAGGTGCTCTAGGATCATGTGTCATGATTAACAAAATGCAGTCAGGAACCCATGTGACTCAGACATCTGTAAGCAGCTACATAATGGCTGTGGTGAGAAACCCCTTAAATAGGACTGAAAGAAGAAGAGAAAATCATACGGCTTTCTGTACAAGATGCAGCTGGTTTAGCTTCCCTTTGAAAATGTAACTAGCTTTTGATACGGCTTTCTGAAACCTTCACCATGATTTAAAGCTGATAACTATTGCTTTGATTTTAAAGTGCTCCCTGGCCTACTCTTTAGGTGTAGAATAAATTTACATTTATGTGAAAATATTTTGATAAGGAAATGCTTGATGCTCATTCTGCCCTTTACTTGTTTAACAGTCATGTTCATAAGTTTTCTTGCAATGAAGCTATTTCCTGGCAAAAATGAAGGAAATCTAACGGAGTGTGACAAGTGGGATGGAGTGTCTCTGATTGGGAGTGGGGGTTATAATAACCTGATAATTCAGCTTTATCAGCAGGAGCAGCATGGGGAGAAAGGGAGTTTCTCCACTGCAGGGGTGGGGAACATTTGGCCCTCTAATTGCTGGACAGCATCACCATCCCATCATTTATTTCTCCTCTTGTTTCTGTCAATTTTGCATCTTCTTACTGATTTCTTTTTAATACAGTGGTGCCTCGCAAGACGAAAAGAATCCGTTCCGCGATTTTCTTCGTCTAGCGGTTTTTTCGTCTTGCGAAGCAAGCCCATTGACGGCTTAGCGGATTAGCGCTATTAGCGGCTTAGCGGCTTTTAGCAGCTTTTAGCAGCTTATCAGCTTAGCGGATAAGCAGATAAGCGGCTTAGCGGCTTAGAAAAAGGGGGGGGAAGTCGGAAAAACTCGCAAGACATTTCGTCTTGCGAAGCAAGCCCGTAGGAAAATTCGTTTTGCGAAGCGCCTCCAAAATGGAAAACCCTTTCGTCTAGCGGGTTTTCCGTCTTGCGAGGCATTCGTCTTGCGGGGCACCACTGTAGCTATAAGCATTAATAGTGTTTGCAGTTCTTGTTCTTTGACTAGATAGCAGACAATGACCCAGTTCACACAGGAGAATTAAAAAGATCCAGACATCTCTGCTTCGCTGTAGCAGCTGTTGGTTCTACAGTTATCTAGAGAACCTAATTCCAGTCTTCTCTCTGTTCTTTCACCATCAGCTCATGCATTCTCTGCCACTTGGGGGGATACTTCTTGTAGCACCAGAAAGGAGCAAGGAAGTCTCAGGGACCCAACAGCATCATTTCTCCTCTGGTGCTCCATGAAGAATCCTTGTACCATGGATGATGAGAAAGCAGGTAGGAGGTGGCTGCAGTATGCAGATAGAACTGGAATGGGGCTGTCCAGCTGCAGATGTTTAACTATGTTTGAGGCTCTCTTAGACCCCCGGTGTAAACTGGGCCAATGCTGTTGACAGCTCCTCCATATTTTATATATCTGCTTACCTTTTTACATCTCTCAGTTGTATTTGTGGAAAGAATCTTCTGTTAATCCAGCTATTTCCCCAGGAACTATATGAAGCTTTTGGAAACAGGCATGGGCCAAATAGGAAGCCGAGAGATGGAGCCGTGCAGCTGTTCAGTGCCGAGGTGTTCTCTGCTCTCCGAAAGATGCTGCTGCAGGCTCCTCGGAAGCTGCAAGCCATCTTGGAGCTTCTCCAGAGAGATTCTGCCGAGCAGAGCTCTTCCCTCTCACACAGCGGCTCTCCACAACACACCTTCATTGACTTTCTCTGGGAGTCCCTAAAATATTTGAAGCGCCTCCAGCTAAATCCAGAGTTGTTGGAATCTGGTGGGAGTGAGGCCGTGGATGAAATTTATTGTGCCCTTGGCATGTTGAATTTGGAGGTGGAGAATCAGACTGGAGAGCTACGGCTTCTCTGCCGAGAACTTCTGGATGCCTGTTGGGCTGAGTGGAGCCCGCTGAAAGAAGAGAGGCTGCTTGGCTGTTTGCTCAGGAAAGACAGCCATGCCTTGCTCAATCTGTTCAGCAGTGTATTCATTGAGAAGATGAGAGAGAAGCTGCTGGGACTGAAGTCACCTGGCAAAGGTTTGTTTAAATTTGTATGTTCTCTTTGCTGTGCAATGATAACTGTTGGCTTAGTTTAACCAGGAGATAATTGGTGACTGTAGCTAAAATTTATAGAGAGCTTGCCCATCTTGGTGCTATTCTGTGTCTTAACTATATGTGAAATTAACCCAACTTATGGGTGTTTCAGGTACATCTGAACAGCTGGATGTAGAGCGGGCAGTGATGGCATTGTTCTTGGATCGTGAACACGCTCCTTCTTGGAAAGCTGCCTATTTCTACTGCCTGAGCAGCAACAAGCACTTTTTGGAACAAATTCTGGTAAATCACTTATGAGACATTCACATAGGAGTTGAGTAATGGATCATGTGGCTGCCATTGTTTCTGAGTTAGGCAAAGAACTTTGTGAACTCACTACCAGCTTTATTATCAAGATCTTTGGCAAATGTGCTGCAGTTTTAGTGCCTTAATAGTTAAGTCAGTGAACTGCAAACTAGAACTCTATGTGCTTCATGTAGATGCTTACTCTGATTAATGGTGTAACTTAGGTATTTCTTTCTTGGATTTGTTTATTTTTGAAGGTGGGCTTACCTATCCAAATCAAGGGGCTTGCTAATCTACAGGTTTCAGGCCTTTGAAAAGGTCTGAAACAAGAGTGTAAATAGTATATAAAGGTGAATGGGATTTAAGTGAGTTGAAGCACTTAATATAGATATTAGCATCTGCTTCTGTGGAGTCAGGCTGAACGTCCACTGTAAGTACTGTCCAACCCAATTGGCAATAGCTAGCTCTCTGAGATCTCAGTAAAGGGTCTTTGTACCCAAGATGCCTGCGATTGAACATGGAACCTTGACGCATACAAGGCATGCATTCTTCATAGCCATAGTCCCTTTGAATTGGTCCATGCCCAGTACAGGTTTTGGATCATCATTATTCTAGAATGATTTGTGTGTACATAAAATGCTAAAGGAGTCGTTTGAAACTAAGAGAGAGGGGTAGTTATAGCATGTTTTATCCATACATTTTCCAGGGGCTGCTTCCCTACAGGCCAGAGGAACAGGACATGAAAAATATCTTAGAACTGTTTTTAACATTTGCAAATTTAACTTTGCAATTTTAACTCTCCTTCCCACTCAGGCATTCCACAGTCTTAAAACAAACAAGTGGTTCTTTTCTCTAGGGTACAGCATTAACTTTATTGAAAAGGGAAGACTTCTCCAGCCTCAACAGTTTACTACAGCAAGAATTCAGCCACCTCAGTCGCCTCCTGATATTGTTAGGGTGGACTCAGTGTCACAGTTTAGAATCGGCAAAAATGCTTCTGTGGACTCTTCACAAATCTCAGGTACGTCAGGCCTCATCTAGCCTATAAGGGAAGGCACAATGTTTTTCCATTCCAGTCAGTTTCTTAAGAAGAGGAATTGGAGGGCTTTTTTTGCTTTGAATGGATGCAAACCTATTTCTTTTTAACAGGGTCTCCACAATGACTCAGTATTAAAAGACTTCTGTGATGGACTGTGTGCCCAAGTAGAAGTTCTTGAATGGTGTATTCAGCAGAATAGGTAACAGCATGGTGGTGGTGGGGAAACCTGTTCAGAATTATGCACAATGGCTGGAGAATGCGTAAAATTCATTTGATATGCAAATGTTCTGCAAGGATGGATGTGCACGTCATGGTTGATGTCCATGAGGCCTGGGGAATGTGTGCAATGGCCAGTTGCTACACACATTAAGCACTCAACTTACATTCCCCTTTACAGGTATATAAAAGACTTCATGCAAACAAATCTGAATCAGAGTGTTGTGAATCTTTCGCTTGAAAAAATGTGCGCTTACCAGCTAATCTTGCTGCCATTGAAACTAGGCTTCTTTTCTCTTGCAGTAATATTATCCCAGAGAAGGTTCTTCTGCAGCACTTGCACAGTTTGGAGTCCCACACATCCCTTTACTTTCTGCACCATCTTACTAATCTTGTGGCCCTGAACGAAGAAGCTGTCACTGAACTTCTTCAGGCAATTCCAGCCAGGGACACAGAAGAAGCTCAAGGTAAATGGGGTTAGGGAGAGAGATGACTGTAGATATGACCAAGTGTCCATCTAACCTGTTTGTTGGATACACTATTGTTTGTCATGGCAAGAAGAGCTTTGCTAGCATTTTCTTTTGAGTTTCTAAGAATATTGGCTTAGTGTTGGCTACGAACCAGTGAAGAAAACTACGTTCAGTTAAGGAAGCCAGCTTCATATCACATAGTTTGATGTTGGCTTGTTTAGAAACTAACCAGAGCTTGTTTAAAGTCTCTGGTTCGTATAGAATACTAGGCCATGATTCTTTGAAACTGAAAGCAAATCATGAACTGGTGTGCATGGTTTTTTGGGTGACATTAATAGCCAATGTATATGGGGATGAGACAGATGGGGACTGTAGAATGTGAGGAAGTGAACTGCAAGCCTTTGCCCCTGCTGTGGTCCTAATTGGAACCGTGTGTGTGTGTGTGTGTGTGTGTGTGTGTGTGTGTGTGTGTACTGTTTGGGGGGGCAGAATCTCTCATTGGTACAATTCATTGTGAAATGAAGGTATAGGCAGGGACAGTTCCTGTTGGGGCTGCAATGAGAGTAAAAGGTTAAAGCCAAAATCCACTCACAATACAGCCCCAACCTGTTTCTCTATTTTTCCTTCTCTTCCTCAGACACACACACAACCCCATGTGCTACACCAGTTGTTGATCTGCAGCTTCTCTAACCTTGTTTGGGATTGGGTGGGAGCACTGATTCCAGGCTCTGGAAACAATGGAAATGTTAATAACTTCCCTACAGCTGAGCAAACTCAACTTTCCATTTCCCATTTCCCATTTTCCACTTTCTCTTTCTTTTTTTAGATTCAACGGTGATGGCAGCTTCCAGTCATTTGAGCCTGCGTCGCAATCTCATTCTGTTCCAGGCATTTTGTGCCATGAAATATGCCATATACGCTCTCTGTGTCAATGCGCACAAAGATTCACATTGCAAGGACTGCAGGAACTTTTTTGTCAATGGCCTCCCTGAGGAGATGCCTGGCGAATGCAAACCTGCAGATCAGCCGCTTTGCCCAGGTCTGGTAGCTTCTACATACCTTGTAACAAAAGTCATTGTTGCTTTTTATTCGGTGTTCATCTACTTCTTTCTGCAGAACAAGAAACACCTGAATAGTTTTCTTCCCCAGAACTGTAATGCTGGTGCAGTAAGAGAGGTTGCAATCTGCTGTGCCATCATTTCACCATGATCGGTTGGGATGGTGTGCTTTCGTTCCTTTGCCCCATCAATTTCTTTGGCAGTGATCTCTCCACTAGCCCAGACTTCTTAGGGGAAAGGTGGGATGTATGGAAGGAGATGATCACCAAGTAAGGATTTATGGGTAAAGGTGTGGAAAGGAGTCCATAGGATCAGTAAGTGATTTCTAGAGGTGTAGGGCAGTGATGGCTAAACTTGGCCCTCCAGCTGTTTTGGAACTACAATTCCCATCATCCCTGACCATTTAGCTAGGGATGATGGGAGTTGTAGTCCCAAAACAGCTGGAGGGCCAAGTTTGGCCATCACTGGTGTAGGGTGCTCCAAAGTAGCAAGGCATTGCCCCAGAGGTTTAGCTCTTTGGGTACCACACTCTGGCCCACTAAACTGTAAGCCTTTATGGAGGGGCAGGTTCCACATGCACTTCTCTTTCTTCCACTCTCCTTAAAGCCATTCATTGCTGCTACAAGGAGACTTTATGAGTGCACAAACTGGAATAGGGGGACCATAACGAATAGGGAAGTATTACAGCATATTTCCTCTTTTTTTAGCCTTTTCAAGCTAAGGGAAAGTTTATATTGGCAGTTGCAATCATATGTAGAAGGTTTGGGTATACCCATGGGCTGATTTGTGGAGGCCTTGGCTGAGAATTCACCCTTACTGTAGGAGCAATTATGTCTTTCTTTATTTTTACAAGTGTGTAAAATAGCACAATAGCTGTTGCACAAGGTCAAAATGCTAATTGTTTCCTGATAAGCTGTGAATTGAATTATTTAATATGGGCTCACAGTTGAGGATAGCATTTGGGTTATATTTATTGATTGAGTTAGACATGAATCCGTAGACTCCTTCTCTTTGACTCCCTTGTCCTAGTGCTGCTGGTCTAATTCTGTACCCTGCTTCTATTATCTGGATGAGATGGGCTAATGTGTCAGGGCAAGAGCTGTAGCTTAGTGGTAAAGCACATGACTTGCATGCAGAAGGTACCGGGTTCAATCCCCGGAGTCTCTAGGGCTGGGAAGGACCCTCTCCCTGAAAACCCTGGAGAGCTGCTGCCAGTCACTGACTTAGACGCATCGACTCTCTGACTTGGGATAAGGCACAGCCTGCATTCTGGTTTTGGAAATGGCCAGTGCTGCCTAAGTGATGTTGAATGTCCGACTAAATGCTACCTTCTTTATTCTGTGGCTGTATCAAAACTCTCAGGAGAGTTTTTAAGCTGGGGGCATTTAAGACAGGTGGCTGGGATATGAATGTTGCCTAATTTTCAGGTGCACAGTGGTGCCTCGCAAGACGAAATTAATCCGTTCCGTGAGGCTCTTCGTATAGCGGTTTTTTTGTCTTGCGAAGCAAGCCCATTGACAGCTTAGCGGATTAGCGCTATTAGCGGTTTAGCGGCTTTTAGCGATCAGCTGTTAAGCGGCTTATCAGCGGATCAGCTGATAAGCGGCTTAGCGGCTTAGGAAAAGGGGGGGGGGAGGGAAAAAAAACCCGCAGGAACTCGCAAGACATTTTCGTCTTGCGAAGCAAGCCCATAGGGAAATTCGTTTTGTGAAGCGCCTCCAAAACTGAAAACCCTTTCGTCTAGCGGGTTTTCCGTCTTGTGAGGCGTTCGTCTTGCGGGGCACCACTGCATTTATATTTCTGCATATTCAGCAGGCAAACATTAAAGTCAGAAGCTTTTCCCCCTCTTGAGTTTTGTTTTTGTAAACAATATAAAAGTTTATTGTACATATTCTTTTTATATGGAGTTAGAAATAAATGATATTTATACTGGATATTAGCATGCCTACAGAGGTTTGTTAGGTAAAGAGGTTTTTATATATTCTGCACCATCTGTGTGTCTATGTTGCTTTGCAAAGAACAGAGATGATAGGTTCCTACCCCAAAGAACTTACAAGGGGGTATGTGTAGGGGTTTCCTAGGGAAGTCATAAAATGTGATGGGGGAGGAGGTAGAAAGGGTAGAAGAAAGTGCTGGAGGAGGAAGAAGTGGGAGAAGACAGGGCTAGAGAGGTCAGGGTGCATGACTCCCATAGTTCCATAGTTACCTTTATCTTGAGCATCTAGTCCTTGGATGAGGAGAACAGGGGAAATAGTAAATCTGTTTCTAATGTTTTGTTTTCCCAAATGCAGATTATGCAGGTCTCTTTGCTCAGTATCATGCCAAGTGCCAGCAGTTTTTAAGGACTGTCCCTGTTCCTCTACGCCTGGAACTCCTGGAGAACATCTTCTCCTTGCTCTTTGTTTCCTACAGCGACCTCTGCAGTGATGAGCCCCACGAGGAGGACAACACAGAAGAGTCTGTCCTCGAGAAAAAGAACTGTGCCGTCAGGAGGCTTGAGCATTGTGCTAGCCAAGGCTCTTCCACCTCGGCGAGTCCACAGCACTCGGCAGAGCCCGGAAGGAGACCTGAGACATGCACTGCCTACGGTACATCTCACGAGCATCTCAGCATCCCAAAGCTGCAAGATTTGCAGTCAGATAGCAGCAAACGTGAGTTCTTCAGCTGGAGCCATCTGGATTTGAAGCATTTCATCCGGGACACCTCTGGGTTTTTAGTGGATGATGTAGCAATGGAGATCATTCTCAACATGCTCCAGGACCATCTGAAAGAAATGGAGGGCTCTTCCCCCTGGGACTCGAAGCATGTGGCTCAGGAAGAGCTTGCACTGCTGGACTGCTTAAATGTGTCTGTTAACAGAGATGGCTTTGGTTGTCGTGTGCAGCGGCTCTCCAAGTACCTCTCTGAAGCTCAGTGGCGGCACAAAATAGTGCTCAGCAACAGAAATGCAGGTAAGGGGTTCCAAGTGGCTTACTACTTCAGCGGCACTTTGAAATGGCCAAGCAAGCAACAAGAGTCTTCATACCGTCAAGGAGTCAGGGAAGAAATAGAGCACATGTTCATGGCTCCATGGGGTCAGATCCTTATTAGGATGTGCCTCGAGAGGAGTGGGTGGGGCCAGTTTGTCAGGTGGGCAGGGCCAGCATCTCACAGGCAACAAGATGCCTATAATGAAGGCCCCTGCCTTTGTTATAGCAGCTGTTTCAGATGGCAGCACTTGCAATGCCTCTTTTGGCAAAGCCCTTACCTGCCCCACACCTGACTTAATGTATGACTCTGGGGCTAGGACAGGTGGATGTGGTTTGCCCAAAATGGTTTCACCAACCGAAGTCAAACGTAACCATCATTATTTTTGATGGTTGTCCCTAATTCTAGGCAGCTTACTGTGAGACTGCACTAGAAGGTGCTTCTCTGTTGTCAGTCAACCCATTCCAGTGTTTCCCAGTGCCCTTTTTAGCTTATCTGCCACAAATCCTCACCATTCAGCTCCCTTCATAAATTGCCCGAGCTCTGCAAAACAGAGCTCTTACTGCCCACCCAGAAGTAAAATGTGTCAGTTTATACAGGGTTGTCAATCTGGTCCCTACCGCCCACTAGTGGGTGTTTCAGGATTCTAGGTGGGTGGTAGGGGGTTCTACAGCACAAGCTGAATCCTCCTTCCATCGAGCACTGGTGAGCAGTAAGGAAATATTACCATCAGGAAAGATGCATTAGTGGGCGGTAGGTATAAAAAGGTTGACTACCCCTGGTTTACACAATAGCTCCAATGTTGTGGCTAGAACTTAAAACTCCATCATTTAATGGTTTTATACTTGGAGGAGAACTTGGGTTTTATTCAGTGTGTTAAGCTTAGAACATGTGAGATGGCAGTTTTTACCTTCTACTTGCATGGTTACTTTATGCTGTTGTTGCTTGCGATGAATGTGTGCTGTGACTGAAATAAATAATGGAGTCCCAACGCAGTAGCTGACTGTTGTTCTTCTAGGAGGTCAATGTGTTCCCAGTAAAACATGTGGAAACTTAACCAGGGGGTCCAGCTCAAAGAGGAGGCACAGCCCGTCTCAAAGGCCAAAGCCAGGTGAGGTGAAGAAAATATAAGAAGACCTGCTCCCCTCTTTCAGAACTTCATGTCTGTGATTGTGGGGATTTGTGGGGCTGTGACCCATCCTGGTCTACAACTAGAGCCCTGAATCAGATATCATTATTATAAAAAAACAGACTGATTTTTCTTTTGTTGAAAAAAGAAAAAGCAGTCTGTTTTATATATATATATATATATATATATATATATATATATATATATATAATGATATAAAAGAAAAATCCATTATTTATTGCAATGTTTATGTGAATTTTATGGAAATTTAATGAAATATATCTCTATCATCTCTATATCTCTATCTCTATCTCTATCTCTATCTCTATCTCTGTCTCTCAGACTGTATAACTTTCAGTGCTCACGTTAGACTTGGGGCCAAAGAAAAAGTATTGATATGTTGTAAGTGCTAGTCAGTGTCCTCTATGTGAGAGAGAAGCCCCTCTGAGGCTCTCTCCCCAAGGCTTGATAAGCTATTCTTTTAACAATGATGAATAGCCAAACAAGCATATCAATGTTACTGGCTTCTCTCTTTCCATCATTCCCATGGAACCTGGAATAAAATGTTCTCAATTGCTTTGTGTGGCCGAAGTGTGTTTCGCAAACTGCTTGTTTTCTTCTTCAGGTCAGAAGAAGGGAACCTCAGATCGATCACTGGCAAGCACAAGCAGTGAGTTAAGTCTCACCAGCACATCAGGTACAGGGCATCTTCCTTGGTCACCCTTCCATGCTTCGCTTGCCATGAAATGCCCCCTCCATGGTGGCATGACTACTGCCTGCTCATATGTCTTTCAAGAGCCAGGAGAAGAGGGTGGCAACGTGAGAATGGGCCTTTTCTGCAGCGGTTCCCCATTTGTGGAATGCTCTCCTCAGGGAGGATCACCTGGCACCTTCACTACATATCTTTAGGTGCTAGGCAAAAAGTGTTTCTCTATAACCAAGCCTTTGGCTGATTAAACAATGCATGGCCTATTAATTTGTGTTTGTAGGAGGGGATTATTATTCTTTGTTGTTATATGCATTTTGTGTTTTCACCTTTGTGTTGTAAACCACCCTCAAAAGAAGCACAGTGTATTATTAATAATAGAAGATATTCTTTATTTTCTCTTCTGAAATTCTGTTGAAGTGTTAATTTTTATTCTGTTGCAGCAATATAATTTTTAAGGGTTTTATTATTAATTCCTTTATCAACTGTTGGCCATCCTGGCTAAAAACGCTGAAGGGCAGCACATACATTAACATATTTAACTTAATTAACTAATTAAAAACCTTTTAGAAGTTCTGCAATTACCCAAAAACAGCAGGAGTTGGCACTGACTGCTTACTTTGTGTACATCTTCCCCAGTTCAGGTTCAATAGTGATTACCTGGTAACTGTTACATCTCCCTCCCTCCACCTTCCCTCCATTTTTAGATGGAAGTGAGAGTTCACTAACTGGCTGCAGTGATGTAGAATACAGGATAAAGCCTCAACAGAACTCCCTCATCCCAATGATGCTTTCCCCACCTGAATCTCTTCTTGTTGCCTGTATCTTGAGGGGTAACTACGTAGAAGCTCATCAGGTAACTCAATAGCCGCTGCGTGGTGTTTGTTTTGAAAGTAGCTGGTTTCTCCTGGATGTTATCGTGCATCCATTATATGTCCAGAGCAGCCATGGGATTAATCTCCCATGGTTTCTAGCTATTCTGTGCACATTCTGCATACTGACCCTGCATCTACAGTCTTGATGTGGCAAATGGCCCTCTCCCAGCTGTCTGCTTCCTCCCTTGCCAGGTCTAGTAGGGATCTTTTTTTATGTTAAGGAAATTGATTGTTTTAAGTCTAGACCTCTTCCAGAAAAGATATTAGGGGTTTACTAGTCCTTCTATATCTAAGATATGATTGCAAGTTGATAATTTCTCCAATATTTTTTAAAAAGGAAACTCAGTTTGGGATGGGAGAGACAGGAGACACACAAATATTGGAAATGTGTTGGTCACCCACAGCCTGTCAGGGGTAGAAAAGCAGTAGCTTTATTTGCTTTTCTAAAAAAAATCTCTGGATCTATGCTGTGTTTCAATAGGAACTTCAGAAAAAGGAAAGAAGAGCTTGCCAGTAGAGGAGAATTTATCATCCCCCCCCAAAGAACATCTGGAACATGGATTAAAAAATACTTCTCCCGCCTAATATATACATATGTTGTTTCTCTCAATTCCACAACGACAGGTGGCGATTATGTTTAGTTTGGAGGCGTCTTCTTCCTATGGTGAACTGATATTCTTGGAGCGTTACCAAGAAGTGATCAAGGAGCTGGCAAAAGTGGAACACAAGATTGAGCACCAGTCATCTGAGGGATCTGGAAACCTCAAGCAGTCTGGAAGTGGCCGTTCAACACTGCAGGCCATTGGAAGTGCTGCTGCAGCAGGTGCAGACTTGGCTGTTGGCTTTAAAATTTGGAAAATGGGTGGGGGAGACAGACACACACACACACACACACACACACACACACACACACACAGCACGGGTATGACTTTCAAGGGAATTCAACTGCAGCTTACTATATAATCTGCTTTGTGTCCCACCAAACTAAATACAGGCTATATACAACATAGGCTTAAAAATAAGCAAACCCCAACCCCTATCGATTTTTCTGCCTGCTGGGACTGCAAACATAGAGTGGGTGCAAGCAAGCCCCTGATGGCAGTCTGGATTTGGCTTGATGGGACGAAAGCTGTGCAGGCCTGTTGGAAATTCAGTGTCTCTCCCTGCCCCCACCGCCCCTGAAGGGTGTCTAAAAAAGAAGATTGTCACAGATGTTCTCTAAAACTAATGCTGCAAGGAGAGTAGCTCAGCAAGAAATTCCTTATGTTTGTGTCAGGCACTCTTGGTTGCAGCACATTTTGTCAGTTGTCTTCTGTCCCTCACTTTTTCCTTATCACAGTAAAATAAAGAGAGTGCTATAAAAGCATCACACAGCAGTTCAGAAAGGAAAATGTTTTGCAGTATAAATAAAAAATGTTCTGTTTTGTTAATCATAGTAATAGAGAGAGTATGTGGGGACACACGCGTGTGCGCACACACACACACACACACACACACACAGAGTGGGGGCATGCTTACATAAGAGCAATGAGGGACAAATGAAAACATGCAAGTAAGGAATCCATGTTGGTACTGGATACAGTGAGGGAATAAGCAGCCTCTGTTCTCTGCTCTGTCATCTAAAGCCATACTAAGCATGAAAGAGAGCTGTGCAGTCCCAGTTTTGGACAAAAATGAGAGTGGAACCTAGGGAGGGGTCTGATATATTCAGGACTGAAATCCCATGTTGCCTGTTAACTGTGGCCCCAAATCATTAATGAAGCTTTCTCTCTTGGTTTCCCAAGGTATGGTGTTCTACTCAATTTCAGATGTTACCAACAAGCTCCTTGCCCCTTCAGAAGGCCTTGTCCCTATGCTCCAAGAGAGCTTCTGGGCCAACAGTCTCCAGCTAGAGCATACAGACCCTCTGAGAAATGTTGTTGAGGGCCTCTGCCCCTCCGCTATGGCTCTCTTTGACTTGGCGTCTACTCAGTGCCACTTATGGAAAACCTGCAAGCAGCTCTTGGAGACGGCAGATAGGAAGCTGCATAACAGCCTTGAAACTAAGGGTAAGCTTCTCTCCTCTGTTTAGGCGCTTTGACCTTGAAAAACAAAATGTTTAGTACTAAAAGTAACTACAACAACTAAGGCCACCATAGACCTTGTATGTAATCCTGTCAGCATAATTAGTTTCTCTGTCTCCTGTGTTTTCTTTCTTTGCCTTCTGCATCTGATACCAGGCCGAAGACTTGATTCTGTTCTCCAGGGCTTTCTTGGCATGAGGGGTTTCCCAGCAGTTCTTCAACAAATAAGTAAAATTATCAACACATCACAAGGGCAGCCTAAATCAGGTAACTGATTTAAACATCATTCATTCGCTTACACCTCGAGGACCGATTTTTGAGAGTCACCCCAGGGCTATAGATCTTCCTCCTAAGATCAGCTCACCTGGCTTCCTCTCTGTTGGACATCGGCTGAAGGGTGAAGACTTTGGGTTGCATCCTGTGGTGTTGCTCAGCTGACAGTAAGGCTTCCGTCAGTGGAAAAGGGAGAGAAGCATTTTTTGTGAATCCCTCTCCTCTTTGCAGCCCTTACATCTGCTCATTCAGAGTACGTTTAGGTGTGGGCATCTTGAGGCTGGATGGCAAGGGGGAATAACTGAAAACCACTTCCTTCTCCATTCTGCTGATGGCAGCTTTACTCTTTTGGAAAGGCCTTCAGCCTTTGACCGTCTGTTTTGCTGCACCTCAGTTTACTGACTTTGACTGTTTGCTCTGTGAATTTAATGTTTGCATTTCCTGCTGCTGGTTTTAAACATTTTTTAAAAAATGGGTATTTTATGTGGCTTTTATATTTTTGTTTGCTTGCGTGATTTCTTCTTACGATTGTGTGTGCTTGTTGTTCGCCACCGTGAACCATTAGGAAAGATGGATATAAATGTATTTAACCTGAGCAAGAAGATAGGGACAGATGCAGACCTACATTCTGTTAAGCTGGCTATGAGGATTTTGCCTGGGCTTGTGTCTACATTAAACTATTGCTTTCGGTATATTATCACAGATTCTTGGCCATGCTAGATACGACTTGTATTGTAACTGCAGGTTTCCTTAGGAATCCTATGTTGCAGTGATTTCTGAGGGTAGCATATGATATCTGCTGATTTCAACAGAATCCCAAGGAAGGCTTGCTTGCTTTTCTCTAAATGGCAAGCTCTCAGCTATGGTTTTTCTTCAAGGCTGTACAGGAGAGAGTATGCACAAAATGTCTTTTTGTTGTTGTTAATTGCTTGAAGTTGTTTCAAGTGTCAATATTCCATACACCTTGTGTAGGATAAAATAGGAATCAGCAGCTAGAGGCCCAAGGCCAAATCAGTTACTTGGAAAGCATCATTTGGTCACTGGCAGTTAGTTGAGGGATGTGAACAGGATGCCTGTGTTAAAGGACTTGTTGGCTATACACTTTGAATATATATATTGGCATGGGGGAGCAGTTTTACCACTGCCCATACTTTACTCAGAAGGACTCTCCTTATTAGATTACGGCTATGAACTGTGTTTTGAGTCTTCGTTCTGTTGTGAGTGTCGTTTCAGCAGTTGTTGTTCACTGCCCAACTGGTGGGCACCCTTGCAGGAAAAACCCTCACAAATATTGGTGCACATCAAGTGTGGGGAACATTTGACTCTCTGGATGTTGCTGAACTACTGCTCCCATCATTTCTGACTGTTGGCCATGCTTGCTGGGGCTGATGGGAGTTGTAGTTCAGCAATGTCTAGAGAGCCCCAGGTTCCCCACACCTGGTGTTCATGGAAGCTGAGCTCCAGATAGCAAAACAGAATATGTGAATCGGCCCTTGGAAACCAGAGAGAATCTAAGTTGAGAGTTTTAGTGATCCTGAGCTGATGCTTCAGAGAGCTGCTGCCAATCTTTCGATGGTACTGGGCTAGATGGAGCAATGGTCTTATTCAATGCAAGACATCTTTCTGCATGATGCATTGACTCAGCTCAACAGTGAGCCTCAGTTATGCCACTTAGGCCCCTTCATGCGTCCTTCATATATCTATTCCATATTTGAAACAACATTCAGATTTGGTATTAATTGACTCTTTCGTCTTGTTTCCCAACAGAAATCTCAGATGAGAAAATAAGCAGCCACTTCCACTGCAGCATTGCTGACCTCATGCAGACTTGTTACCCAGTCCTGACTGAGAACTGTATTACCAGCCAGATTGTTTTATCACAAGACTTTGACCAAATCCTTCAAAGACTGGCACATGTAGAAGAGTCTTCAGGTAAGTGTGTGCATGAGTCTGTGTGTATCTTAATGGCTATCTTAAAGTCAAGCACTCATATTTTATTTCTTGATTTGAACTACCGTACTTTTCAGTGCATAAGACAAGGTTTTTTTATTTTAAAATTATGTGAAAAATGGGGGGTCATCTTATACACAGATAGTGCATAGGGGGGACCTGGGATTGGTTGCTGCCGTGAGCTGGAGTTTGTCAGCGGCTATTGGGCGTGTTATTGGTGGCTGCTGCAAGGGCTGTTTTGTTGATTGGCTGTCACTGCGGCAATTGGGTGGGCGATTGGCGGCTTCTGCTGACGAGGGGACAGATGATAGGTGGCTTTCGTGACGTGTGCGAGTGGCAGCGTAGGTCAGGTGGGTGAGTGATTTTCGGCAATCCCCCCCCCCAAAAAAAAACAGCTCTCAGGGCAATCCTCCCTAAAAAAAAAGCTCAAAACTCTGGGCAATCTCCCCCCATTTTCTTAATTTGTAGTCCCCCAAAATAGGGGGTGTCTTATACACAGGGGCATGTTATACGTGGAAAAATACGGTATATGTTTAGCTCTCAATTTTAGATAACTTGGAAAATTCTGAAATCATTCTTATTCAAAATGAATAAATATTTCTAAATGTTAAATATTGGGTTTTTAAAAATTTACCCTGATCAAGCCATAAATGTCTACCTCATAATCTGGTACAAAATAATGGATAAAGGTGCTTCTTAATTATTCCCATTTAACATTCTTAGATGTAAAATTTTCCCAAGACTTCACCTGCTGGTGGAAAGAATTTTTGTACCAAGACAGACTGTTTCTTTCTTATTTGCTCATTGCATTTCTATCCCATATGTTTTTTCTCCAAGGAGCTCAGGGTGGCATTCACAGTTCAGCCCTCCTCATTTAATCCTCAGAAAACCCTGTGAGGTAGGCTAGGCTGAGAGGCAGTGACTGTCCCAAGGCCACCCAGTAAGCTTCATGGCTGAGTGGGGATTTAAACCCTAGTCTCCCGGGTCCTAGTTCAACACTCTCACCCTTATGCCACCCTGGCTCTCACTTGAATGGAAAGGGTTATGTGGGATACGGAGAAATGAAGAGTGATTCCGTGTTCTGTGAGAGAGAGCATTTCACCTCTAATCTTTTTCTCTCTCTTTTGGTTTTAATAGATTCCAGAGGCAACCTGCTGGCTGCATTAGCAGAACAGGCTTCTTTGAAACCCGCGGAATTGGAGGCACATCCCATTTCTAATCAGTTCAAACTCTTGCTGAGAACCCTGGAGCAACATACTCAGACTCTTGAAGGGAGCCCTGTGCAAAACCTCTACGTGCAAAGCTTCTTTAACTATATTAACAGGCTGGCTGCCGTTCTCCTCCGAAGCCTCACTCCAGAGCTAGGTGGGAGATCTCTCACCATTGAAACAAGCTAATCCAAGTTTTAATTCAAGAAATATCAATATGGGTGGGGGAACTAGCTTCTTAACCTCAAGTGAGTTTCATGGCTGAGTGGGGATTTAAACCCTAGTATCCCAGGTCCTAGTGGGTAACTTTACCTGTGCCTGTGTCACTGATTCTCTGCCTATGACTACCTTTTTCTAAGGTAACCTATTCTGCATCTGTGCAGCAGAAACGGGAGCACTAAGAAGTTTGTTTCAAAAACATGCAGCATCGCTGCATGCCAAGAGCAGATTTTAGGAGCATAGTGTGGAATCAAGTTGACATGACACTTTTACAATATCCTTTCTCTAATTCTAGATCAATCTACGGAGTTAAGAGTGGCAAACCCTTTCCTATTACTTCAGCAGAGTCCTCCCCATTTGCTGTCCCAGCTTTTGTTTGAGAGACAGGTTGCTCCTGACAGGTACTGACTTTCTTCAAACACGGGTGATGGGCTGATATATTGTGTACGATCAATAGCAAACCTGGGTTTACCTTGTATACCACTGACTCTCTTTAAAGCAACGCTTAGTGTACTGCTAAATTTATTGTACTTTCTGTTCCTCAATTGTGCAGGCTGTCTTTGCTGCTGGCCAAAGAAGAACTGAACCTAAATGTGCAAGAAGTGATCATCAGCTGCTGCTGTAAGGCATTGCCTCTGTGCTGTACCAGGCAAAGCAACCAGACCAGGATCCTTTTGACCAACATTAGTAGCCTGGCACACCTGCATGCCTATCACTGTCTGCCTGACGTGGAGGTGCCAGTCCACAATCCCGCCATGGACTCTGAGGACCTCTCTGCACATCCCTCTCCCACTCTGCCTGACCAGAACCAGCACATGCTCACAGCTTCCACCCTCGCCTTCTTGAAATCTCAGTCAAAACTGACAGCTGCCGTGGCTTGTCTTAGTGTGTCGAAGGCTCAGAAGACCCCCAAGCAGGGCCTGTTGTGGATGGACTTTCGAGGCAAACGGGAAGCGCCCTTGTCTATAGAGCACGTTGCCAAGGAATGCGAAGTGCTGTTAAAGGAGTTTCCATTTCTGGAGAGCTTTCTTCTTGCCATGTGTGAGCCCCTTCAGGACCCTCAGGATGAGGGAAGAGGCTTGGCTGGTGCACTTTGTGGCAAGCCTTACATGCCGTTGCTCTTCCTGGGGTTGCATTCTGTTATGGCTGTTGAGGTGTTGATGGAGAACTTTGAGCAAGCTCTCAGCACAGGGGACTGGCCCAGAGCCCTCCGGATCTTGAATCTCTGCAGCCAGGACACGGAAGAGCTCATCACCGTGCAGGATGCCGTACTCAGCTGTGCTGCTGCTGATGGTAAAGAAGGGATTATTTTCTTGTGGAAATGGCACTTTGGGCTGCAGACCAGGAACTGACGACTCAGTCGTCTAGGTTTGGAAGGAAATGGAAAATGTGGATACAGTGACAAACCATGCTTTTGCCACTCAGTCTGAGACTTGGGCCCATGATGTTTCCTCTAGTTCAGGGGTTCCCAAACTGTAGTCCATGGACCAACAATGGTATACATGCTTCATTCAGTGGTGTGCAGGCTTCTGTGTGTGGCATTAAATGCGTTAAATATGCATATTATTTTTATTGTTTTCGTATAGCTTCTTTCATTTTCTAAATATTTTATTGCATTAGGGGGGACGCGGGTGGCGCTGTGGGTAAAACCACAGTGCCTAGGGCTTGCCGATCGTATGGTCGGCGGTTTGAATCCCTGCGGCGGGGTGAGCTCCCGTCATTCGGTCCCAGCTCCTGCCCACCTAGCAGTTCGAAAGCACCCCTAAGTGCAAGTAGATAAATAGGTACCGCTTTATAGCGGGAAGGTAACGGCGTTTCCGTGTGCTGCGCTGGTGCTGGCTCGCCAGAGCAGCTTCGTCACGCTGGCCACGTGACCCGGAAGTGTCTTCGGACAGCGCTGGCTCCTGGCCTCTTAAGCGAGATGAGCGCGCAACCCCAGAGTCAGTCACGACTGGCCTGTACGGGCAGGGGTACCTTTACCGTTATTGCATTAGGAATTCTATGGAATGCAGATTGCAATACAATAAAATGCAATATCAGAAATAAAAGTAATAAATGTAATTACAGTATAAAGCACCATTCGCTACAGTTGCAGTGGCAGACGTAAAAATCATTAGGTGCTCCACCAAGACCATCAGCAGTTTTTAAGTGGTCCATGTGTGGAAATGTTTGGAAACCATTCCTCTGGATAACCCTGGAGCTGGAAACGTGATAAGTGGGCCTGCATGAGAGTAGGGTGAAGGTAGAGTAGAAATAGAAAAGCAGCAATAGCCATGTTATTCCCCGAACTGTGGTTCTATACAGAGGGGGAAGAGGCAGGCTGTAGCTCAGTGGGCAGAGCTCATGCTTTGAATTCAGAAGGTTCCAGATCCAGTGACCGGCATCTCCAGATCAGGCTGGGAAAGACTCCTGCCTGAAACCCTGGAGAGAGGGTCTGATTCAGTATAAGGCAGCTTTTGATGTTCCTAATGCTGTTGCTGCTACCCTACTTTGCGTCACCTTAATGCTGTGCAGCTAAAGCATACAGTACTCTAAAGCCATGCTTCAGATCTCTGGTGTATTCTTCCTTTCCAGGTAAGGATGGTTGGCAATACCTGTTCCGGGTGAGAGATGCCTTGCTGAGGAGCAGGTTGGCCCTGCGCTGTCTGGATAACTGGCCCTTGGAGGCTTGTCTAGAAATCTTGGCTTATTGTGCCTGCGACCCTGAGGTGCCCAAAGAACTCAGATCTGAGCTGCAGAGCAAAACGAGAGAGCTTCAGGTTTATCAAAAGGTAACAAATCATTTTATTTGGGGGTAGAATATTTCTCCCAGATTTTTTGGCGTCTTTCGCCTGCTGGGTCTGGAAGTGGCCTCCCCACCCCA
Organism: Podarcis cretensis; assembly: GCF_951804945.1. Taxonomy (NCBI): domain Eukaryota; kingdom Metazoa; phylum Chordata; class Lepidosauria; order Squamata; family Lacertidae; genus Podarcis; species Podarcis cretensis. The sequence continues at coordinate 50,042,433 of NC_137170.1, read as the reverse complement.
CACCCTTTCTTTCTTTTTGCTTGTAATCTGAAGTGCTTTAGTACGTTGGTGGTGTAATATACTGTGAAGGCAATGATAGCTCTTTCTGGTCGTTTGGCAGCAGACTACGTAATTTAGAATAATTACTGGTTCAGTTGTCTGCCTTAAGTCCTTTTTAAAAAGAGAGCGAGAGATTGCTGAAGGGGCTGCTCAGTTGTATTTGTTTTATTTTGTCAGATTCTAAGTCTACAGGATGTCACACTCTGGCATGACTGGCAGGACCTGAAAAGAGCCTGCACTGATGACCCCCAAACCATTGTAGGAGTGATTTTGGAGGCAAAGGTAGGCTCTTTTTTGTGTGTCTTTCCTCCCTTGGAAGCTTGATCCTGCACAATACGTAATTTTCCCCAGATTCTCCCCCAAGCCCAGAGTCCCATCTAGTCCCACATCCTATTTTCTCGCAATGGCTAACTGGTGACTTCTGAGAAATCCACAGTTGGGGTTTTATTTCCTAGTCATGCTGTAGAAAGGGACTGCACCTTTCACATCCATTGTTTCCTTGCCTAGCAGAGGAACAACTTTCTACAAATAAATTGGTTGGTCTTGCAGAAAGCTCTTCTCATCTAAGGTTTTCTAGATTTCCAGTATCAGAGTGATGACAATGCAAGAAAGAGCTGTTTGTCTTTATCCTAGGATCATGAATTATGTGAAGAATTGGGGAACTTGTATCCTGTTCCAAGAGATGATTTGATCAATCTTCACCAAGAGCATCTCCTTCATTTGTTGGAAATGGGAGACACAGAAAAGGCTTTGCAGGTAACTGTTTTGTTTTCTCTGATTTATCCTCCTCCAAAATTATTTTGCAATCTTAAAGATGTCAGTAATGGGACGCTTTGCACATTAGGGAGGAAAATGATTTCCTGTATTCTGTGGGTGTCTCCGGTGGGTGTCTGTATGTCTGTGTCTGAGCAAATGACAAGCATGTGTCCAGGAGCCTTTGGCAAATTATGGTTCCTGTGGATACAAATCCATTTCCCTTCCATGTATGACACTTGTTTGTTGTAGAGTCATATGATGTACCAGCAGGAAGGCCTCCTTCTTGTAGCCCTGCTCAGCAGCCTTCATCATAAAATGAGCAGCCATAATAATTTGCTAGGTCCCAATGTGCTTGGAATGTTTTTAGTTGTATTTTCTGCCTCATTATCTGTATTTCCTGTATTGTGGTTGATATATTTGTTTGGTGCTGCCGTGAAAACCTAACCTCATAAAGTGTGGTGTAGAACTGTGTTAAACAGATAATTTTAGGTTGCAGATGTCTTCAGCTGGCAGTGTGAAATTATTTTATGATCTGAATCAACTTGCCATTGTTCACTTTCTTTGTAGCTCTTGCAAAGGATAGAAGACCCAGACATTCAGCTGGTCATAAGTGAACAGTGTCTTGATAAACATCCCAGCCTGGCAGCTTCTCATTTCCTTGCAGATTATCTCACCACACACTTCTACAAACACTTAACAATTATGCGCCATAATGAAATTCAGGCCCTTTATATGGGATCAAAGGTAAGCAGATGTGAAATTTGCAACTGCATTGCTGGGTTTTGGGGTTCTTCTCTCAAGTAATGAGAGAGGTTTCAGGGTTGGGTTTTTTAAAAAAAATAATAATAATCAGGCATTATATAAATTTTATGAAATAAATTAATTTTGTTTCTCTTCTGTTTCTACATCCAAGGTCTTACTGACTCTTCCTGAGCCTTACCGTGCTAACTACTCTCACCTCTCCTGCAAGCCACTGCTCATGTTGGAGCAGCTCTTGATGAACATGAAGGTGGATTGGGTAGCCGTGGCTGTACAGACACTGCATCAGCTCTTGGTTGGGCAAGAGATAGGCTTTACGGTAGAAGACATTGATGCCTTGCTCTCCAAGTATGCTGGGAAAGCCCTTGACTTCCCTTTCTCATTAAAAGAGAAAAGATCAGGTGACTTGCTTTTGGAAATCTCTAATCAGTGAAAATGTTCCAGGTGCTCTTTAACCAAACATGACAGATTTTCAGCTGGTAAGGCAGATTGGATTCAAGCCAAATCCACCTTGTCGCTTTGGGTTCTGTGACCCCATGGTTTTGGCTCGCGACTTAACTAAAAAGCCCCTGCGCTGCTCCATTTCTTCTTCTGTTTCCCTTAGTGCCACACAGTGCAGTACTACTAATATGTTTTACTGACCAGTGGAGCCTGCATAATGCAGTGAACCAAGCCCCTTACTTCTTCCAGCTCAACTTTTTGTATATTTTTAAGATGGCGTAGTCAAAAGAGTTGAGGAAAAAGAACATTAGAAGGCCTAGTATCCCTATGTTTCTACATATCCGTATTGTTCTCTTTTTGCTTAGATGCAAAAGTCTGAACCTTACACCTTCTTGTGCATGCCGTTGGGTTAGTAAATTGCTTGTACAAAAACTGTAGTCACTTGAATCACATGTGCTGATCCAGTTTTGGATGAATCATTCTAATCTTCTTTGCTGCAGATAAAAATGGTTTTCTCTTTTGCCTTTAGATTCTGTGATTCAGATGCAGGAGAATTTGTGTCGGGGATCAGAGTCTGATACGTTGTCTAAATCAGAATCGACGGAACAGTTTCCAGTTAGTTCTCCTGGTGAGAGAAGGTCTAAGGGCTGGATGCTGTGTTTCATACTTGTGTTTTTCTCTTAAATCTGCTTTCTGCTATAATAGGATTTTATTTTTTTTAAAAAAAACATTCTGGGTGGGATTCAACGGATGAGCCCCACCAAAAGCCCATACAAGAACTTCTACTAGCACATCCTTTGCATTGCCTTGTCACTGAAGGGTAGCAGTGATTGATTTGAGGCTTTTACTTACAATCGAGTGGTATGTACATTTTATGAAATAAATATTATATTTCAGTTCTCCATTTTTTTTGTTTCGTTTTTTGTTTATCATCAAGATGCAATGCATTCTTCCAGCATGAGAGAGAGAAGCCTGCAGCAAACTGTGTCCCCAGAGGAGTTTGTGCCACCAGAGAAGCCCCCACCAAAACAGCAATGGATTCCCGATGAGACTGAAGTCACATGTATGGTCTGCAAAACGGAACGTTTTACTATGGTGAGGAACCCCCAAGGCCATACTTGACATGTAACTGGAACACTTGAACGGGTGTGTCTGCTGTGAGCTCTTTGGGCAGCTTGCTGCACTTCTGTCAGTCGTATTTGCTACTGTGTCCCAAAGATCCAAGTGGCTGTGGGTCTTGAACGGGTTAAATGGTAACCACTGAAATGCTATTGCTCCCTTAAAGGTTCTTCTTTGTGTCTCAGTTTAATAGACGACATCACTGCAGACGCTGCGGGAGGCTGGTGTGCAGCTCGTGTTCAACCAAGAAAATGACGGTGGAAGAGTGTAGGGAAAACCCAGCTCGTGTTTGTGACCAGTGCTACAATTATTACAACAAGGAGGGCTCAGAGGACTTGCCCCCTGAGGCAGAAATGTGTGTAAACAATCTTTCCCCATTTTTTTGTATCTGGAATGCTAGCCTTCGATGTCAACTAGTGAATCATTTTAGCCTTTCTTGTGGGTCTCCCCCCTGAGAGTTTCAGTGAGGAGGAAAAGTCTCTGTTTCTAGTTCCTGCTGTTCCTATTTCTTGTTCCAACAGTGGGACTATGGGTAGGGCTTCAGAGTTTGATTTAATGCTATGAAAACACTTGCTTTACTGAATTTAACTTTTCGACGCATGTTTGAATAGGTATGAAGCATCTTTGTTTTTCTCTTTTCATAGTTCAAAAGTGGAGGATCAGGACCAAGAAGAAGGTGAGGAGATTTGCATTTTGTTGGCATGTATTACAGGACTGACTTCACAGTTAACGTTGCTTGTGGGCAACGTGGGCAAGCCCTGAAGCATCTTCAAAGACGTAACAAATGCATAGAGGCATGAGCTTTCTAATGCGTTGCTGCATGGCTAACACAGCTACTTTTCTTTAAGAGAACAGGGATTTGTTCTAACTCAGCCAGATTACTTGCTGGAAAACATGGCAAGATTTGGAAGCCACAATGCGTTTTCATGACTGGCTAGAGGACTCCTTGGGCTATTTGCCCTTCGGACTCCCCAACCCCTCACCCATGCCCTATCTTTTAGTAATGTTTTAGTTCAAGAGTGAGAACCTTTTTTGGAACTGAAGGCCACATTACTCTGGTGTAAAGCTGATGGAACATTGTTCTGGTAGTGAACAGGGTCAGACACCCCCCTTTCCTTTCTCCATGGAAACAGGTGCCTGTATTTAATTCCAAATCATTCAAGTTTCTCTTTGTTTTCTTCATAGGCTTTTACAAAGGTGGTTAAAAAAGCTTTTCAGTATCCTTTATCTGCCCTTACAGTGCACAAGGCAGAAACAACTCAGTCATCCCAGAAGAAGTGTAAGCTTAGAGCTATTCAAGGTCTTAAACTTCAAAATGTATTGCATTCTGAAAATCGTATGCATGCAGTTTCAAATTTGCAAGGACTGTTCCCCCCCCCCCCCCATATTGACAGGGAACAGAAGTGCACTGAGCCAGTTCCCCACTTTGCTTTAATCATCTTTTGCAAAGGAAGGAGCTGCAATTCGTACACAACATCCAAGTCTTTTCCCTTACCTGCTATAGAGCTGATGGTTGGCAGCCCCTGGAAGCAGGGTTCCCCTTCCCTCCTGTAGTTGCACCCTGCTTCACAGAGCCTCTACTGAGCAGGGGTCAGAACAGATGTCTGATTCCAAATTGTAACATGTGACTTCTTGTCCTGATTTCTTGTGTGTTCTGTCAACGGCAGTTGCGTCCTCCGATAACGAATGCTCAGATTACTCTGCAGTGGTGCAAATACCCAAAATAACAGAACTTGAGTGGCTTCTTTCTTTGAGAGAAGAGGAGAATGAAATTGTGCGCACTGAGTTTTATTACGAGCAGGTAAGTGTAAGTTCTAAAAGGGGGAAATGGACTTCCAATATGGCACATGATAGGGCAAGCAAGGAAAAGTTGGCAGCAGGGCAGAAAAGAAGAACAGGAAACCAGTGGGGAAAGAAGATAGAAAAGAAATTGAGAAATGGAACCCAAGAACACCAGGGAGGGAGAAGAGATCCAGATGACATCCCTGGGCTTTGTTACATTGCATAAATAGTAGTGAACACTGGGATAATTGATGTACACTCCTTGCTCTAGCAAGTGAATGAGGTGATGTTGGGGCTTTCAAGTTCATTTGTGACAGATTAGCACAGAGAATGAAGAAAATAAGTGGGCTGGGCACTTCTGCCTCTTCCTTTGACTGGATTCCTACTTCATGATAGCAGTTTATGTGGTAGCACTTCTTTGTAAGATGATTTGCTTCTCTAATTAGAAGCTAAAGTTGCATTTTAGCTGTCTGAAGATCTTCTGTTAAAGCTTATTACGTTGCGCATGTGGACCCTATACAGTTCAGATGTAAGCTCGCCTATGGACAGGGTTGCAGTCATGCTAATAAATTGGAGATTGCACTCTGTGCTGGCAGTAGTGGTGCTGGGAAGGGGGCCATATTGTGCTGCCTGCCTTTTTGGACATGGTTATTGGGTCTCTTAGGGTAAGCTGCTGTTCTTCCACTGCTATGAGCTTACTATACATCTGGTCAACGTAGCGGGGGTCAACAGACTCTTCTATCTCTTTGAGTTTTATAGTGAAGAATATTGTTCTGCTCCTGTCTTTTTGGCTGAGTACACTTTAGTTCTTCAGCTGCAGCCTGCAGGTGGAATCACAATTACCTCTGCCTTTCCTTTGCCTCTCCTAATGTTCAGGCACCCAGTGCTTCCTTGTGTATTGCCATCTTCAATCTCCATTCGGACAGCGTAGCCTGTGGTCACCAGTTGATAGATCACTGCTGCAAGCTTTCTCGAGGGCTGACAAACCCCGAAGTGGATGCTGGCCTCCTCACGGATATCATGAAACAACTTCTCTTCAGTGCGAAAATGATGTTTGTAAAAGCTGGGATGAGCCAAGATTTAGCTCTCTGTGACAGGTAAGTGGTCTGCGGTTCTCCTGAGATGCCTTCCCAAAGTAGTCAGACAGGCCTGGCTCATGTTGAGGTGGATGCAGCGGAAAGTGGTCTATAGCTGAGACTGAAACATTTATATAAGGACTGTGCTGAATTTTTCACAGTTTGGTGGATCCCAGTGTTTGTGCTGCCTCTAACTTTTGTATCTTATTTTAACTCTGCCAACAGCTACATCAGCAAAGTCGATGTGCTACATATTTTAGTCACTGCTTCATATCGTCGTGTTCCATGTCTGGATCAGATATTGCAGCCTACAGCAGTTGCAAGGCTAAGAAATCAGCTTTTGGAAGCAGAATACTATCAGCTAGCTGTAGAGGTAATGCATGGGGAGAGAAGCAGCTCTGGAGTACAGCCTCAGGGCTCCTTCAAATCATTGCTCTGTTTTTGCACAGATTGACTTCATTTAGAGAACACAAATATTGGGGTGTTTGAACTTCAACTTGAAGCATCTCTTCCCTCACAAAGACACCTATTAGCCCTTTGGGCTTGGTTCTGTGTTTTATAAAATATAGAAAACCAATGCTTGGTGTGTTTTTTTTAAAAAGCAACTATATAATTAGTAGATTAATCAACTAAGCATTTGTTGATTAATTGGTACAGGTCAGCTTTTATTGGTGGGGCTGGGATTTGAAGACATGCTTAATTTGGAGACTGTTTGGTTCTATTGTAGCTGTAATAGGAAATTTTTAAAAACCCATTAGGCATGGTCTTTGTTTCTAAGAATATATATTAAGATTTCTTAAATTCTTAATATCTGAAATGTACCTTCTCAGTATTGTGACAAATGCACTCTAATAAAACTACCAATAGTGACCACAATAGTGTACAATAGTAATAGGCCAATAGTGTTCAGCTCTGATTAAAGGTAAAGGGACCCCTGACCATTAGGTCCAGTCGCGGACGACTCTGGGGTTGTGGTGCTCATCTCGCTTTATTGGCCGAGGGAGCCGGCGTACAGCTTCTGGGTCATGATTACTGCAGCTCAAAAAGAATACTGTAGAGCTAGAAAAACTGCAGAGCTAGAAAAGAGCAACAAAAGTGAGCAGGTAGACATTGCAATTGCACATGTGTACATTTTTTTTTCTTCAGAAAACAAAAGATGACTATGGAAGACTGAGGGGGAGACTTTCTCATATTTTGGTGACTGTTTTCAATAACCTGTTCATTTTAGGTTTCCACGAAGACTGGCCTGGATCCAGGTGGGGCATGGCACGCCTGGGGCATGGCATGTCTTAAAGCTGGCAACCTCTCTGCCGCCAGAGAGAAATTCAGCCGGTGCCTAAAGCCACCTCTTGACTTGAACCAGCTAGACTCAGGCTCAAGACTGGTCCAAGATGTGATACAGTACCTGGAGTCCACAGTGAAGCCCATTATCTCAGTGGTAAGAATCCAGTCTTCCTCCTCCCTCAACAGCTGGTCTCCTGAGGTAGATTTAAGCTACAGCTACAGCCAGAACATTCAACATGCTAGGGTATTGGTATTCAGTGCTATTTTTCTAGAAAAAGAGGTGCTGGAACTCACCATGAATGCCTCCCTCGTTCTCTTAGAAGGGCCATGGCTGGGCACCCTGAGAGTGCCAGAACTGAGTTTGGGATTTCCAGCTAAAAAAAAGGTCCTGTTTGTATTTAATCTGGGACCAAGTTATCTCTGTGATTGTCTATGTCCACATTATTCTCCCCAAACCTTGAGTTATGGCATCTAAAGACCTGCTGCCCATCCAAGTGATAGGCATTTGGACTACAACCGTGCTGGTTGGGACTGTTGGTAGTTGTAGTCCAAAATACTGGAGGACACAAGGTTGGTGAAGGCTGTTCTATGGAACTGTGCAAAGCCCAGTATACCTAAAGGAGCCGCTCCACTCCCATTGTTCAGCATGGACACTAAGGTCGAGCTCCAAGGGCCTTCTGGTGGTTCCCTCACTGAGAGAAGTGAGTTTACAGAGAACCAGGCAGAGGGCCTTCTCAGTAGTGGCGCCTGTCCAGTGGAATGCCCTCCCATCAGACGTCAAGGAAATAAACAACTATCTGACTTTTAGAAGACATCTGAAGACAGCCCTGTTTAGGGAAGTTATAATGTTTGATGTTTTGCTGTGTTTTTATTATATTGGAAGCCATCCAGAGTGGCTGGGGCAACCCAATCAGATGGACAAGGTATAAATAGTAAATCATCAGCATCTCCCTCCCCCATGCTTTTGGGACTTGCTCCAAAGGCCTTCCTGTTTTATAAAGTCTTTAAACTGTCCCGTTTTGTTGGACTTAACAATACTTAATGGGTAGGAATACAATTTAAAAGTAAAAACAATTAAACATAACAATTCAATAAAATCTGCTATTTAGAAGAAAATTGTTATATTGAATTGTTATTGCTTTTAAATTATATGCCTACCCATTCAGTATTGTAAGCCACTTTGTAAAGCCTTTTGCTCTGAAAAGTGCAGTATAAGTACCTAAATGTACTTTTAAAAGATACTTAAAAATTAGAAGCTAATGCTCTCTGCCTATTTATGTTTCTGTGTGTGGTCACTGGAAGGGCAAGTTTACGGTTTAGTGAGCATATAGTTAGAACATTGCCCGTGCTTCTCTTTTTATTTCTACAACTAACAGCGCTAGAGATGTGCATACTTTATTTTTAATGTAACCTGAACATTCTGTTTCGGTGGTATGCAGGCTGCAGCTAAAAATGGCATGTGGTAGAATGTCCAAGTCAAGGTTAGATGCAGAAAATATTGAAGACACAGTTAAATCCATGCCAACAAAGTGTGCATCAAGAACATCTTGTCTTGGTTTGGAATTCTTTTCTTTGTGCCTTCAAGCTGTACACTAGGGAAGAAGAAAGTGAAATCAGGGTATCTATGGCTCTTTACTGACATGGGACAAAATGCCAGGCATGTAATATTCTGGTATTTTAGCATTTGGGATTACCATCTGGCCTGTTGCCATTCTTACTGAAAGCTGACATGGACAACAGCATGTAAAGCAAGAAAGTGACTACAACTCCCATCATCCCTGACCACTGGTCTTGCTGGCTGGGTCTGGTGGGAGTTTCAGTTCAACAGCATCCAGAGAGCCACACATTCTCCATCCCTGATGTGCAGATCCAGTCTTATGTAGTGCTGGATTTGGGACTGAGGAGACCCAGATCCAAGATCCAATTTAGGCACAGAAGTCGCATGGTGACTGGAAGCCAGTCATTCACCTGCTTCTCACAAAGTGATTTGGAGGATGATATGAAGAGGGAGCGAGGACCATGCATGCTGCTTTGACCACCTTGGAGAAAGGGCTGGAGAGGAATTGGAATTGATAAAGGAATGTTGCTTGCAACTTGCTGCTTGTGAACTGCTGTTGATAATAGTGGCCACATTGTGTTATGTGCTATTGTGGTGTAGATAGACGATGTGGTACCATACTGAAACCTACCTGTTTGCAGGAATTAAGCAGTTTTCCACTCTGTGTTGACTTGTACCGGGTCAGAGAAAGAGGAAACTGGATGTTAGATATTGCCCACATAGCATAACTGTGCAGCTCATTTCTTGACTATGATTTGGATCAGAGTGTCTTTCTGCTCAGAAACATGGAAGGGCCTCTGGAGGAAAGTATTTGTGGTACAGGGAGTGATTGGTAACATTTTTTAAAAAAATCATCCTGCATCACCTTCCACACTGTACTGGAGGGTCCCTCCAGTTTTTGGTGGCAGTATTGCCAAGGAATGTAGGAATCGGTAGAAATTGCTTCCCTCTTCCTTCCTCCAGCAGGACCATATGGTGAACAAACATCTCTTTTTTATATATATAATATTTATTAAATTTTAGTTTAACAACAAAATACATAGATAATAACACAATCTTTTCCAATATCCACATTTCATATTCATCTTTGGACTTCCTCACAACCCTTGTTCCTGCTTTCTAAACTCATAAATTTTACCAGCAAATTATTAACTTGGTTTAATTCATATAATATAATTTTCCAATATTAATATCTCAAATTTTGGGATTTAACATACTCTTATTGAAACTTAATCATAAAATATTACTTATCCAAAATTTATCTTTTCGTCTTCCAATTAAATTTAAATTTATATTCTTTATAACTAGTTTGTTGAAGCCATGTTTTTGCTAATCTTACATCTTTCTTAACATTCATACAATTTACAATATTTTTGTAAATAGTCCTTAAATTTCTTCCAGTCTTCCTCCACCAGTTGGTGAACAGACATCTCCTCACAGGAACATGTGATGTTTGATTCTCTGCTTTTTTTGGTAGCAGGATGACGACTACTTTGCCACTTTGAAGGAACTGGAAGCAACACTAAGGACACGAAGCCTTTCCCTGGAGCTGATACCTGAGGGGAAGATTCAACACAACAGCTACTACCAAGAGTGCCTCTTCTATTTGCACAACTATAGCACCAATCTAGCAATCATTCGTTTTTATATGAGGCATGACTGCATGCGAGAAGCACTGCTGCATTTGTTAAATAAGGTGAGGCAGCCTGTTCCTCCTGGAGGTTTTCTAGTAAGGGGTAATGAACCTGTGGTCCTCCAGATGTTGCAGGACTACAACTCCCATCACCCTTGGCCATTGGTCATGTGGACAATGAGAGCTGGAATACAACAGCTGGAGGGTTGCAGGTTCCAGGTTTCCATGTCTCTTAATTTGGATGGGTTCCAGGTGGTATATTATGGGAACATGGGTTCCAGGTGGTATATTATGGGAACGTGTTACTTTGTTATGAAACTAGTTTTTTCAATATTGTGAGGTTCTTGACCTTGGTCTCAATCTTTTGTTGAAGTTGTTCTGTTTTGAAAATCTTGCCTATTTTATCGCTATGACTAGCTGCCCTTGAACAATGTGTGCTGTGTTCTCTTCTGCCTTGAAAATAGCCATTTTATTTTCCATGTTACGACTCCCTTCATAAAATGGCTGAGGCTTTGTTCAAGTGCCTCCAAGATTTATTGGCAAGTGTAAATGGTGCCAGGAAATATTTCAGTTTTAAGATGTCTTGTGACTATTAGAACAGCATAGTGTTTGGTGTGTATTCACAGGCTTTCATGTTGAGACTCCCCCTAACTCAACTTCTGCTGTGTCTGCCTTCATACCCAAAAACAATTTTCAGTCTGATCTGAGAATTGGACAAATGTAACTTTTATGAAAAACATGCAGTCTACTGTAGCCCAATAACAGAGGCTTTTCTTCCTAAAGCAATGATATGGATGAGGCAAGTCCATCTAAACGCTTGAATTTTTCTCTGTTTTAGGAGAGCCCACATGAAGTATTTATTGAAGGGATATTTATCCCAAGCTATACCAGTGGAAAACTTCACATGTTAGAAAACTTACTGGAAACGATTGACCCAGGTCTGGCTAGCTGGGGTGCTTATCTCATTGCAGCTTGCAAACACTTGCAGAAAAAGAATTACTATCATATCTTATATGAATTGCAACAATTTATGAAGGTAAGAGTGGGGGTTTGATGATGGTGATGATGATAATAATTTATTATTTATACCCCGCCTATCTGGCTGGGTTTCCCTAGCCACTCTGGGCAGCTTCTAACAAAATATTGAAATACAATAGTCCGTCAAACATTAAAAGCTTCTCCAAACAGGGCTGCCTTCAGATGTCTTCTAAAAGTCTGGTAATTGTTTTTCTCTTTGACATCTGGTGGGAGGCCGTTCCACAGGGCGGGTGATGTACTTCTTGTGCTGCAGTTTTAAATGTTCTGAACTTTTTGTCAGGAAAGTTGCACAATATTTCCTGTATTTTGGGAAAGAGCCCCAATATGTACCATTTGTTCATGCAGGGGGGGTTCTTTTGGGTTCCTAACTTAGGAAAGTCTGCTATAATAGAGCTTGCAAACCCATCCCATCACTGCTTATGTCCAATCCCTTCTGTATAGTTATGTTCTGAAGAGCAGCTAAGTGGTTTTCACCAATGATACACAATTTGAAGGCTTACCCATCTTAACACTTTCAGGATCAAGTCCGTGCTGCTATGACCTGTATTAGATTTTTCACTCACAATGCAAAGTCTTACGCTGAATTGGGAGAAAGGCATACCTGGCTGTTGAAGGTCAAGGACCATCTCAAAGTTTACCTACAGGAAGTTTCAAGGAGCTCAGGAAGAAAAAAAGTTACATGTACTTTCCGTAAGAAAATGTCTGCTCCTGACGTCTCAAGGTACCAGCAGATGTTAACGTTTGATGACATATTTTTCATTCTTCATTTTATTGATCATACAGTTTCCCTGAACAGTGTGATAATGCATTCTTCAGAACTTTTACTGTATGCATCCATGCTTTTAAAAATCAGTTGGCTTAAATTCAATATTTTTGTGGTATTGTGACTCTAGTGTCTTGAATTCATTTCTCTTAAAGTTTCTCATGCTCAACTCCATTTTAACAAGGCATATCTCTGTGGATATTTTGGAGAATGGGTTTTGTCTAAGTAGCATTAAGTAATGTGTCCTGTCAGCATAATATTTTCTACTTGAACAACAAAACGTTCCTACCTCTCCTCCCCCCATATATCTTTTCTTGGATTTCTTCCAAACCTCCGGAGAAGATTTGGGGTGGGGGTGAGGAGTAGAAAGGGAGGAAATCCTGATTGCACAAGTGGAAATTCTTAAGCTGACAGGAGGCGTTGGTTGAATACTGCCTTATGTGTTGACACGTCCACCCTCTCTTATCTTACAGAGTAAATCTAGCATGCAATGTTTTCCGTGATATACTTGAGTTATGCTTGTGTGTTTTTCTTTAATGAGGACATTCTTTTTGTTTCCTTTCGCCCACAAAGTGTTTAAAGATGTTTATTCTGGGAAAGGAAAAATAAGTAAATATTTTTATTTATTTATTAATAGACTCAGTGATGTGTGAAGGCATTGCTTTTTTAAAAAAAACTTTTCTGTACAGTCGTATCTTGGTTCTCGAACGGAATCCATTCCAGAAGTCTGTTCAACTTTCAAAAACATTCAAAAACCAAGGCGCAGCTTCCAATTGGCTGCAGGAGCTTCATGCACTCGATCAGAAGCCGCGTCAGATGTTCAGCTTCTAAAAAACGTTCGCAAACCAGAACATTCACTTAAGAGTTTGTGGCGTTCGGGAACCAAAACGGACGAGTACCAAAGCGGTGAGATCCAAGGTATGACTGTATTGTGTAATGAAGCATTTCCCCCTAAATCAGGCATATCAATACAGTTGAGCTTCAACTGGAAGTGACAAGATTCCTTCATCGGTGCGAAAAATTGGGAGCCTCATCTCTGACTGTCTCGTCTGTACCTACACTCTTTGGAAACAATCAAATGAAGATGGAAGTAGCTTGCAAGGTACTGAGCACCTCTTAAAATCATGGCATAGTTATAGGTATCAAAACTGAATACTATAAACAGCACTGAGTGTAGCCTACAGAGAGCTGGTTTGCATCTAACACTAGGACAAACTATGGCTTAGGGCAAACACACAGGTTCCCAGAGAAGAGATCATGGCTTCTGCACTTCTAACTAAACCATGGTTTCGTGTAGCGTGTTGTCCAATCCTGGACTCAAGGTTTGTCTCACTGCATACAAACCACAAGGAGTAAACCCAAAAACCAACCTTAGTTACAACTTGTGGTTTGCAAGACAATGTAAATTCTGGTTTGAACCTCATGCTAAGCTTAACTTTGGCTTCTCACACAGCAGCAGCAGGACTGGATGAGGAGATACAAGAGAGACTTTTATCCATGGCTGCTTTCATATTGTAGAATTCATTCGGAAGAGAGGCTGGATGGGCTCCCTCCTTTTTCCTTTTTCCTCCACTGCCAGACTATGACCTTCTTCTTCAGACAGGTCTTTGGAAACTAAGGTGCAGAAGATACTGATCCCTGACCCAGAGCAAATTATATTTTAATTCCTGGTTTTAGATATGTTGCAATTTAATTGTTTTCAACTAGTTTGTTTTTATTATGCTGTGTTTTATAATTGTAAGCTGCCTTGAATCCCAACTTGGAAGAAAAGCAGGATATAAGTATATTAAATAAATAAATTGAAAATAATAAATATCACTTTTCCGAAACTGGATGCTGTCCTTAAGCTTGGAAAGAGGGACTAATAATCCTGTTTGTGTTATGGAGCTGACAGTACTAACTGTGGGTTGTTTGAACAATACTCAACCTTTTTGCTTCTGCTATTTCTTCTCAGGTCATGCTGGAAGGTAAAAACATTGAAGAAGGCTTTGGGATTGCGTTTAGAGTTCTACAGGTACAGTGAACCTAAGATGATGTTATACATAATGTTGATTCCTTACAATTCTCACCAAAGCAGATAAGGAAAACCACAGCATTTTTGCCAGTTACAATGATGTATCTTTTAGGTGTCTATAAAAACTTGAGTTAGAAGCTTCTGTTTTCATAATTGCGTTAGGTTTTTAGTATAGCTTTAGTATAGAGACAACTGAAACCTTGAGTCATTCCCTCCAACTGCTTCCTTCTTGTAGTTTCTTGCCCTTTAGCACATTTCTGTAGCACCACCTCTGCTTCCTGAGCATCTATGACGTTATTTTCCCCAGTACTCAGTATTCCCGTCTGTAATTTTGTCTCCCTTCTCCTCAGGATTTAGTTTAAAGCTCTCCTGATCAGGTTCACAATACTCATAGCAAACATATTCTTGCCAAGAGTCTCACAAACCTAAACCCTCAACTTAGAGTTGCAGCTTTGTTGTTGTTGTTTAGTCGTTTAGTCATGTCCAACTCTTTGTGACCCTATGGACCAGAGCACGCCAGGCACTTCTGTCTTCCACTGCTTCCCGCAGTTTGATCAAACTCATGCTGGTAGCTTCGAGAACACTATCCAACCAGAGAGTTGCAGCTTTAGTTGAGTCCAACTTTATAGATGCCAAATACTCAGTATCTCTTATAGAGGTATACAGACCCGAATGGCGAGTTCCACACACCCTTCCCTCATTATTGCCAAGTCTTAGCTGAGATAACTGTGTGAGGGATGTAGTGCCACCATAGCTGATATTTGTTTATATTTAGATGGCTCGAGCATTTTCCCAGTCTTTAAAAAATGAGGTGGAAGAGGTGTAGCTGAGTGCTAGAGCACCTACTTCGCATACAGAAGGTTTTATGTCCTTGTTTCTGGAAAGGACCAGTCTGAACCTCTGAAAAGCTGCTGCTATAAAACCAGTTTGACCTGATGGTTTGACTTGATTTCATTTGCTTTCATATGTGCTGTATAATCTGAGGAGGCTAACCTGTGGTCCTCTCAGATGTTGCTGGACTCTGAACTCCCATCAGTCCCAGCCATAATGACCAGTGGTCTGGGATGGTGAATTTTATGTAATTAAACTAGGAACAGATAACCTTTGGCCAAATAATTTTTGATTTTTAAAACCTAAGGAAGCTTACATACTGTAAATAGTGTTTGACTAAGTCACACAGAGCTCAGTGGGACTTACTGTCATATCAGTGTGTGTAAGGATGTAGTCATTGCAGAGTCGTTCAATAGCTTGGCCTGTGTGTTGATTTTGGTGGGATGCATATGAGAGAATACGATTTAAAATATATCTTAGCTGATTGAATTGCATGAACTTGTTTAAGTGATGCTATAGTCCTAATGAGGACTTATCTTAAATGGGGACAGAGCAAGGTAGATACAGAGTAGGGGCCATTGAAGGAGGATTCTGTAGCATCACAGTGGCTAAATTTATATAAAGGACTTCTGCATGACAAGGGATTTTCCCAGATCCTTATTGCTCCTGTATCAGTAAAGCTCAATTCTGGTTGTAGGGAAGTGTTTGTGTATTTTGAAATCATACTGGTTCTTCCACCTTAGGATTTCCAGCTGGAGGCTGCTGATGTATACATTAAAGTGGCCAGACAACTGGTGAAGCAGCAGAAGTACAGTGAGATCAGGCAGCTCCTTAAGTGCATCAAGGAATCTGGTGCTGAAGATAAAACTGATGGGGACAACGTCCTCTTAAACTGTCTGGACGAGTCTGATTCTATTCCTGCTGAGGTAATCTTGTTATTTTCCTGGAAAGAAAAGGCACAACCCTATTTTGTTTACATTCTGCAAATAAGTATTGTGTGCTTGGAATGCAGGTAACAACTTTTAGTAATCACCAAGACTGAATTATTCTCATTTTGCTCGTCATGCTTTCGTGAGGGGCTTCATATGAGGAGCTTCTTTCAAGCTGGCTGAGACCCTTTCCTCTCATAATCCAGGAAGTTTATTACCTCCTGGCCGAACCAATCGCCTTTCTCCTTCTAGTTGTTATCACTTAAGGAGGGCAAGTGTGGAGCAAACACATGGTGGGCCCCACCTCTCAAAGCACCATGTCTATATCCATAGATTGCAACAAACTGAAATCCATCCATGCAAAAGTGGCTAGCTGTCTCTTTGGCATCATCCTGTAGATCCCTGTAATTCTTAATGTGTCATCAAATTTGGAATAGATACAAGGGATGTTTAACAATGAAGTGTTTTACACACATGTCATGGCGATCTTACAACTGGTTATTTTTCTTTGTGGGTTACAGGATCTGGACGATCTGATCAAGGATATGGACAGTGATGAAAACAAGGTAAGTGAAGAATATGATACATTGATCCTGGAGAAGACCCCACAACTGCTTCTTCCATTATCTTGTGCTCTCTCAATTTAGCAGCAAGTATCAGAAGATTCAGTGATACTTGCAAGGATGTGGCCTCAAAAGAATAAAAGAAAGCTGCTTTGAAAGGGTTATATAGTCTGGCTATATAACCCTTTATATAACTCATGAGCTATTGAAGATTAGCCTCCTCATCTAGCTGTCCCGTCAATGGAAAAAAACCTTGTCAAAAGACCTGGAGGGTCCCCTGCAGAATCTGGAGCATAATTATTTAGCCTGCACTTTCGTTTTTTGTGGAAAATTTTTGCAGAGGCTGCAGACAGCTGAGACCGTCAATGAATCCTTTGTGTCCCCTGAGCTGCTCATTATTCCAGAATTTGATTCTTTCTCTCCTGTTAGTGAACACATCCATTGTAGTGTTTCTAATGCTGGTAAATTCTCTTTGCAAAAGGCTGCTGCTCTCAGAGAAAGCCACAACTAAAATACTTGCTTTTCACAAATGAAACAGCATAGCTTTGTGCTTTTTTTCAAATAGGGCTTCTCCAATAGTGGATATTGAAACCCAAATTCTCTTAAATGAGCTTCATTCTTTTTTTGCAATGGAAAAAATGGTAGGTTGAGTGGCTGATGGGGAATTTGGACCCTCCAGACAATGTAGGGCTGTAATTCCATCAGCCAAAGGCAGTATAGTTAACCAGGAGGACCTCAGATTCCCCACCCTTTGTTAAATAAACAACGGGAAAAGAAAGATGTATAGTATACTTGAGACTAAAGCAATATCCATTCTGATCACTGGTTTCTCAATTCTAAAAGCTCCAGGCATAAATTGAATTTGTCCTAGCCTACTTCCCAGGCTGATCAGTATTGAGATTTATTTTAAGATTTGGTAATTAATGCATTCCAGTTCCTGATCAACAGAGCAGCCATGCCAGCTGTTCCAATACTTGGAATCGTCCCAACCTTGTGTGTATACTGTTGTTCTAGGGACCCAGCCAATGGTTTTTGGCTCTGATTCAAAACTCCTATTCCACTCACATAAGGTTTGTGGAGGTTTGTCTCCCTTAGAGAAAGGTTGTGGCTCAATGGCAGAGCACATGCTTTGCATTCAAAAGATCCAAACCTCACCATCTTCACGTAGGGCTCCCCTGTCGGAAACCTTGGAGAGCTGCTGCTAGGCAGTGTTGAGGACACCGAATTAGGTGCATCAGTGGTCTGACTCTTCTCTCTATTCCCTGTGTTTTTACCGATTCCCACGTCCAGCTGCAATCACATCCCATGCTTTTCTGGAGGATTCCCCCAGCCCTCAAGCAGGTTGGCAAGAGGGAAAGGGTGGAAGTGTACAGGGCTATACCAGGAAGCTGGTGAGAGAGCCCCATCCTGTTAAGTAGAAATCCAATTGCAGAAGGAAGAATCCCACCCTTTTCTCTCTCCGTTTCAGATCCAAGCATATCTGAAATGCCACAAGCTGCGTTCCGCTTACCTGGTCTCAGTGAGACAAGAAAATGCTCGGGCTGTGCAGTTGGTCCTACATGTGCGGCAGTTGGCTGAGGATAGTGGGGAAGATGTGGTGCAAGCCATCTGCAGCCAGTGGCTTTCAGTGCACCACACCAAACCAAGAAGCTGGCTCACTCAGGGCTCCAAGAAGTGACTTCCAGCAAGCGTATCATTGTTGGTGGTTTGCTTTTTTATAAAGGGAAGGCTCTGCATTGTGTTGGTCAGAACAGCTTAGTCTATGTATGGCAGCGGGTTGGAAAGGAGCTGCTCCGATGCCTCTTCCGAAAAGGAAAAGACTGCTGACTAAAAGTGCCAATCATGTCCTGATGACAACCAACTATCTCTACCTCAGGGTGTTCTCTCTCTTTCTCCCCTCCTCCCACCGCCTGGCACAACCTAAAAATGTTAATGTTTCAGTCTTTCATCAACCATATTCTCCTGTGCTGCTATCAGTACATGTATCCCCTGGGCATTGTTTTATTAATTTAAAACCCACATCGGTTAAATCTAGTTTGGAACCTATATTGTGATTCTGCTAACACAAAACTGTATCAAAGGCAAATCTGTATAGAGAGATAGTAATGTGGGTTTTGAATTTTGGAATATGTAGCAGATGCATCTCTAGGATTTGCTTTTGTACAGGTATGTGCTGTTTCTCCTATAGGTATTGGAAAGCAATGGGAAATTCTTATGAGGAGGAAGCTTCCTTTCCTGTTTCGAGAAACACACAAGTTTGCTGAGATGCACTTTGTCCTGCTGCTAATTGACAGATATTAGGATAGCCTAATTCCTGGAGCAAACTTTACTTGTACCACTGGTCAGTTGTAAGATCCTTAAACTGGTTTGATATGTGAAATTAGGAAACAAGTTCCAATTGTTAAAACTGCCATCTGTGGACTTAGCAAAGCTTTTTACGACATGTGCATAGCATGAAAATTATTGTAAAAAATTGTCCTCTCTGTTGTAGAAAATACACCTCCAGCGGGTGGTTGATTTAATTATATTTTCTCACAAGTCATAACTTTCTATTCATTGACCAAAACCAACTTTGCAGAACAGAAGACATTTGAGTGAAATAACTATTGTGTGTATATGTGAACTAACTGGTGCAGAGTGGCAGCCCAGGCCAAGCAATTATAGGGGTGAGATAGTTGTGCAAGCTTGGAATCTGTTTGCCACAAATCTTTCAATAAAGTTGCCTCTGTAGCAGCAACTTTAAGCAGCTGCTGTTAGCCAGAAGCACTCAATGAAAGCCACAATGTCTTGCTGTATGAGTAGTAATGGAGCTGTGCATAATTCTGCACATTGCCATGTGATGCAATAAAGGTATAAAGTTAAATAGTAAATAGAATCCAGAGAGGAAGTTGCCCCCACAGCCACTTAGAGCATGGCCTAGACCCTTCGGGAGTCTGGACTGATTCTAAATGTAATGTCCAGTACCTGGTTTTTGTCATCCCATTAGCTAATTACCTGTCTATCCTGCTGTATTTCCAGTTACCACACATGGAAGCATAATTTGCAGTGGGCTTTAAAATTCCTTTTAAATCTAAGGCAGGGCATCCAGCTAAAACACTTCAACTCAGTTGATGGGGCCCATCAGTTTCTGTGAAAAGGGAACCTAATTGATTACAAGGGGGTGTGGGAATTGAATTGTAGGTGATGTCGCTGCACTAAAGTGATGGTAAGTTAACTGCTGTGCCATGATGCACAATCAATCCATAAGCATACATAATTGTTTACACCTTAAAGCACTCAGGCTTTTAAGGTTAATATCGTCCTTTCCTGCTAACTTTAACTTTAACATGGTTGACCTTTATTTATGGGTCTTAGCATTACATCATAGCCACAAATGCTAGGAACAATTAGCTCATGGGATTTGGTGTCCAGAAATAGCTTGCAGCTTTAAGTTATATACATTCAGCTTTCAAGTTCTTCCACCTCCTCAGTCTTGAAGATTATCCTATTAGGAATTTAAGGCTTACAAAAGCCGCTTTTCTGTCTGTCAGAACTGAATTTCTACTGGGCTTCAGAAGAACGTGATGTGACTGTACATGGTATTGATCAGTTTTCTCATGGGAAGCATTTTTTTTTGGGGGGGGGGGGGAAAGTACCCTTGCCTGTCTCTTACATACATCTTCACAGGAGAAACAATAGACCCTGGTATGGTGAAGATTCTAGACTAATTCTGTGTTCCCTTTTGCACTGTACTCTATGCACTTTACATTGTTTGCAACTCAAAATTCCTTAGTGGCTCACTCTAAGGTGTTTTTTTCCACCAGCAAAACCTGTCCTATAAATTGCCCTGCCTCATAAATACTGGTGTTGACGAGATGAACAAATGTTGACCCTTGATGAGAGATGAACTTCTGTCCATAATGAACAGGAATAAAGCATATTTTGTCAATTTATTTCATTTAGTTTAACTTTGACATACGTTGGGATTTTGTATTAAATTACATTAAATTAAATCATAGAGATCAATGTTTAAAAGCAAAGACAGAGCAGCAGTGCAAGTTTGAATGTTTAATTTAGTCAGTGTATTGAGAAATGTCCAGTGCTGAATGCCAAACTGAAACTTCCAGCCAAAGAAAATGGACTTTGCATTACTTTACTTAAACTATGTTAAAGTCCCCTCGATGCAAGCAGAACTTTTTTTCCCTGTAAGCCAACCTGAGGTCACAGCACCAAACATTTATGCTCAGAATACACACACCTTCTACTTACTGATTTGAGCAAGCAACTCCTATCTTCATCTCAGCAGCTTGCCTTATGTGGAGTGTTTTATGGCTAGCAGCCATTTTGAGATATCCTCACAACTCAAGTTCAAAAGTGTAATTGGACCCCAAATCTACAGGGAAGTTAAACCTATGTATTTAAACTCAACTTGCCCTGAACTGAACTGGCCTCAACTAGCTATCATATAATGCTTCCAGAAACACTATTTCATTTGTAGGTCTAAACCTCTCAATGCACCATTCTGATCACATTTTATGTTCCAGAGGCCAGCAAAAAGCTGGCTTCTTGTAAAAGATAAAGAAAGTAGCAGTACAAGCAAGTATCTACTATAGCAGGATTGACAGATCTCAGTTAACCTCCATCAGGAACCTAAATGTAATAGTGATTAATTTATCAAACAAATCAACAATGAGGAGTGAGAGACTAGGTACAATGCACGCTTGCATTTTGGCAACTGCTCCTTCCATATTTATGCATCAAACCAAGAGGAGGGTGGCTGTTCTCATGTTGGAAACCAGAGCATGCTGATAGCTATGTTGTGTGTATGAAAGCCTTGAACAGCTCTCTTTATAATAAACAAAATTCAAAACATGGGTATCAAATGACCGTGTAGGAGCTTCAGCTCTGACAGTGTTTGCCTTTTCCAAGAAATAACTCACTAGGCATGTACAACTCTAGGGAAAGATCACCCCTCGGTCAGTCCCAATGGATGCCCAATAGTTCACAGCTGACGTCCCAGAGCTTCTTTGCTGTTTCTTCATTGCGTCCTTGAGGAGATACATATGCTGGTTTGCAGTCACTGTCACATAAAGGAAAGTTTCTATTAGGAATTCAGGATGGCATAATTGAAAGCTGGGGTTAGCAAATATGAAAAAAAACAACCATCAGGTTAGAACCCTTCTAATCTTCCTATGTGCAGAGTGATTTTATAAGGAGTGGAAACAAAACAGTCAGCTCCCACCTACAATCTGAATTGGAGCAGCTTAGGGAAGCAGGTATGTGAAAATACATGCTCAAGTCTCCATCCCTTAAGTCTTCTCATCTGCTGGGACAAGTTTATAGCAGTCTGCACTTTCCTTAAATGCAGCCTTTACTTCCTGCAAACATAACAGTTGGTGTAGCTGCTATGTATTCAGCTCAGTGGTATCTTAGCATCTCCATGCTGCATTAGAATCTACGTCTACCTTTTGAAGAGCTGAGACATCACACACCTTAATACCCAATACCATGATGGAATTCCTCAGCCAGCCTGATTTAAGAAGCATGAAGTAAATGCCTTTGGACTACATATCCCCAGCTACATTAAGAACCCAGGGCAGGGAGGGCTGTACACATAGCTCCCAAATATGGATCACTACCAGCATCACTGGTTAAAGCAGTCTTTCCCAACCTGCAGCCTTCCAAATGATAGTAGACTACAACTCCCAGTATCCCTGACCATTCACTATGCTGATGGGCTGGTGGAAACTGGGAGTCTTAACACCAACTCAAGAGCACCAGGGTGGGCAAAACTGGGTTAAGCACAGATGTAGTGCAGAACACATGGTCAACAATGGCTCTGAGATCACCATTCTTTTTTTTTTTTTTAATAATTTTTATTCATTTTTCAGATAGATAACAAAAACAATACAAAACAGTATAATTTCAATCTCATCATTTCATACCCTTCTTTCTTTTGACTTCCCCATACCTCCCCATCCCTGCATCCTTGTTTAATAGTTCTTTAGCAACCCTTAGGTCCATGAGATCACCATTCATTTAGGCACGGGTGCCAGTTTTGGACGTCCAGCCCTTCCCAAGAGAAAGTTGGTGCTGCCCATATGATACTGCTAACTGCTAGCAGTCTACTATCATGCACACAGCTAGATTGGGGCCCTCCCTTCTTTACCAGAGATGTAGGCGTTAGGAAAATCCATCCCTGATAGGTGATTTTTTGCATTATTTCTGTGGCTCAAAAGAAGTCCAGCTTGTTCTGGTTGCAATCTGACTCATTCTGTTGACATTGTTCTCCCAAGCCTCGTGCCGTTGCTTAGCACTGAAGACATCCTTGAGATCTGGATTAAACCATTGTTTCCCCACTCTGCAACCCAATGTCAGTTCTTCCACAGCCTCAACTCACCTGAAATACTTCCCACTCACTGATTCCAGCTCCTCTGCCACTGCACAATACACACTGGTTTGGGCTCCTTCCGCCGGTGTCTTCATGAAGAAAGACGACCTTTTCCATACAGTATCTAATATAGTTGAATGGCGGGATAATTCAGAAGAGACTGTTCCAGGATGCAGGACATTTACAGTGACGCCAGTGCCTACAAGGGAGGAATCATGCGTGCTTTAGAAAAGCATTTTGGAAGCAGGCACATAAACCAACATAAAAAGCAAAATGGATCCCTTCTTTTGTTTGTCTGAATTGCCACAGAACAAATAAGATTAGTTTGCACCTGGAAATGAAAACACAAGTATTTCTCATGTGTCTATGTAAAAAGGTACTTTTAACTGATATGACACACAGTCCAATTGCCACTGGCTGTTGCTTGCTCCTGAAAGCAAACAAGCACACACACACACCAGGTACAACCCTAAGATATACTTCCTTGGAACTATTTAGTGGGTAGAGCCTTTGCCAAAAAAGTCCCTGGTGACAAAATGTGCTGCTGTCTTTTTGAAGGTGCAGTTCAATCCCATCAATCATTGACTGGGATTAAGTCCAATGTGTTCCATATGACTGCAATCCAACAACAACAATATCAAGAATAATTTATTATTTATACCCCGCCCATCTGGCTGGGTTTCCCCAGCCACTCTGGGCAGCTTCCAACAAAACACTAAAATACAATAACCTATTAAACATTAAAAGCTTCCCTAAACAGGGCTGCCTTTAGATGTCTTCTAAAAGTAGTTTGGTAGTTATTTTTCTCTTTGACATCTGGTGGGAGGGCGTTCCACAGGGCTGGCGCCACTACCAAGAAGGCCCTCTGCCTGGTTCCCTGTGACTTGGCTTCTCGCAGCAAGGGAACTGCCAGAAGGCCCTCAGAGCTGGACCTCAGTGTCTGGGCAGAACAATGGAGGTGGAGATGCTCCTTCAGGTATACTGGATCGAGGCCGTTTAGGGCTTTAAAGGTCAGCACCAACACTTTGAATTGTGCTCAGAAACGTACTGGGAGCTATGAGAGCTCTGGGCGGCCAAGCCAGGAAGCACACAGCATCAGCTTCTGACACAACCATCAACAGCCAGACAGAGATGTTGGGCAGCTTCTCCCCCACCTTCCTGGGGCTGTTGAAGACCTGTGTGCTCTGAAGGCAGGCAGAAGTGAGAGAACTCAGGCTAGGGAGCAGACGTAACATCAGCTCCCAGTTGGCCTTGGAGGGCTCTGTCACCTTGAATTTTATACGGTGCATTTATTCTAAAGTTATAAACCACCTTGGCAGAAAGGCACCATGCAACTCACACAAAGAAACAAGTACATAAATAAAACTCAAGTGTACTTAGGACGGCAACTATAGAGCACCTATAGATTGCTGCAGTATGTCTTCCCTTTGATTTCAGCTCACAATCTGCACTGTCTGTCCAGATCCTTGAACAAATATTTAAGAAAACAGACATCGTCTGCAAAGGTCGCTCTTTTAAACCTCCCTCCTCCCCAAAACAATCCCAGTTTCCCACCGTACAAAGTCACACTAAGCTCTTTTTAAGATGAGATTATGAACAAAAGGCCGCTACATGCTTCCAGCTCACCTTGCAGTCGTCTGGCCAACTCCCGGGTAAAGAGAATATTGGCCAGTTTGCTATGACAGTATGCCAGGCCCCGACTGTAGGACTTCTCGCCCTGGAGGTCATGGAAGCGAATCCTCCCACCATGATGGGCCACTGAGGATACATTGACTATGCGTGCTGGTGCAGACTGCTTCAGGCAGTCTATCAACAGGAATGTTAAAAGGAAGTGCCCTGGAAGAGAAATGGCGAAGGAAGCTTTGGATGCAGTTCTACCCAGGATGCAGCAAAAACTCTTTTTAATGTTACAGGAATGTCGCTCGGTATGACAAACAGGACACAAAGCCAAATGAAGTAAAAATCCCCAAAGACGGAGATTCCTCCAGAGAAGTTCTGTGGGTGGCAATACCAGGTCCCAAAAGTTATTTAGGATTGGGGATGTAACAGTGTAGCCAAAATGCTCAAGGTGATGGGAGTATGAAATGGGAGTATGAAATCAGGGACAAAGTATTTTAGTAATTATAACAGGCAATTTCAGCTCCCATCACACATAAAGGTAAAGGTAAAGGTACCCCTGCCCGTACGGGCCAGTCTTGACAGACTCTGGGGTTGTGCGCCCATCTCACTTAAGAGGCCAGGGGCCAGCGCTGTCCGGAGACACTTCCAGGTCACGTGGCCAGCGTGACATCGCTGCTCTGGCGAGCCAGAGCCGCACACGGAAACGCCGTTTACCTTCCCGCTGGTAAGCGGTCACTATTTATCTACTTGCACCCGGAGGTGCTTTCGAACTGCTAGGTTGGCAGGCGCTGGGACCGAGCAGCGGGAGCGCACCCCGCCGCAGGGATTCGAACCGCCGACCTTTCAATCGGCAAGTCCTAGGCGCTGAGGCTTTAACCCACAGCGCCACCTGCGTCCCTCCCATCACACATACAATGGGGTAAATGTATGTTCAAGTCATGACAAAGAGGTAAAATTTCTAGATACCCTAAATGGGTGTTGTGATGGGATGATGAGCTGCTTGTGCGTAAAGCTTAGTCCCTCAGAGTTTGGCCTGGTTCTCAAAGCTCTGTCTATAGCGGAGCCCCTTAAACATGACTCCCTCAATCGCTGGCAGAATCCGACAGTGGGCGTTTGCGGAAACACTTCCAGCATAGAAGCTCCTTAACGGAAACGCGTCTTCGGGATTCTCGGCGCGACAGTTTCCGGCGAGGGGTGGGTGTCCCTATAGGAGGTCCTGAAACTTCCCCACTGTTTTCGCTGGAAGTCTCTCTGAGCCATCCCTCCGATTCACTTTCCCTTGGAGCTCCTTCTCTCCCCCTGCTGGTTCCCTCCTCTGCTGCCGAGTCTCTCCTAACCTCCGTGAGCCCTTCCACCGCCTGCCCTTCCGATGGCAGTTCCCTGACAGGTGTGTGTCCTGGAACAGTTGGTGATGGAACCAACCAGAGGGAAATCAAACCTTAACTTAATCTTTAGTAGTGCCTGGGACCTGGCAAGATATGACAGTACTGTTAGCCAACTAGAAACGTTCCAAAACATTATTAATGTAAAAAGGGCAAACCCATTCACCCAACCCACACCTCAGGACCTTACCCAGGTGGTTGACTCCTAGATGCATCTCAAAGCCATCGGCTGTCTTGGAGTACGGGCACAGCATAACCCCTGCATTGTTAATGAGGATATGGAGTTCTTTCTCCTCTACAAGAAAGCACATGCAGGGCACACTATGAAATAGGAAACCAGCACAAAACGTTCTGCCTCATGGCTGTCAACACATTCTGCCTCATGGCTGTCAACTTAACTCCTGTTTTGCAGTTTCTCCCATGATTCATTAGTCTTGCAGACTACCTCAGAGCATGGGTCTACATGTACAAGGACAGGTTGTGCAATAACTTTGAATGGTGGCCTGATGCAATATAGTAAGTTTTATTTCCAGTCACAGGCAAACTGAATTTCTGATTACCTCAAACCTAACAGTCTTGTTTTACAGTGTCAGATGTCATGGTAAGACTGAAATCCTATACATTTTTACCTGGGTGTTAAGTCCCATTGAACTCAACATAACTTGCATAGGATTGTGCTGTTGGAATCCAAGTCTCTGAACAACCAGAGAAATGTTTCTATGTTGGGCTCATGTATTATACACAGTGAAGCAAAATATTTGAAGAAAAGCAACTGATTTCAAATAAGGGTTGAAACAGTAGAGCGTGAGAATCTTAATCTTGGTTTGATAAGTCAGAGCTGCCAATAAACCACAAAACCAGGTTTGGACATAACACAATTATGGCTTTGCTCTAGTTAGCACAGCAGCAGGAGGACAAGGGAAGGAGCAAAGGGGTCACATTTTTATTCCATGCTTGTTCATTCTTGCCAAGCCATACTTTGACTTAGCATTACATGCAAACATGACCAAGGAGTCTCAAACACACCTTTGAGGAAATTCTCAGCAAATTCTCGAATCGACTTGGTGTCTGCCAAGTCCAGTTTCTTTGCCGTAACCTGCTGATTCCCTGTCGTAGTCCGGATTTCACAGGCTGCTGTTTCTGCCTTTGCCATATCTCTGCAGGCAAGGATGACTTTGGCACCTGCAAAAAGGAAAAGCAGGGAATTAATGAACAACACAAAGGGGTACAGAAGGTAGAAACTATGTGGCTCAGAGAGGTTCTAGGTAAATGACTCAAGTCCCTGTTGGTTTCTGTTTCCTTCACTGTGCAGCGAAATGCTTGTCACGGGACATTGTTTTGCATTCCACAGTCAGAGTACTGTTGGGTTCCCACAGGAATGGGAGACTGGATGTGACGTTCACTGGTTTCCTGTTTTTCACTGTTCTCTCGGTATTCTTTGTTTCCGAGAGGAGTTGCTTCTCTGCTCTCACAGAGGCAAGATGCATGTTTGTATTCTCTCAGCATAGAAGTGTAAATAAAGTTAAGAATGTGGCACATACTGCTTATCTTCCACTGTGTGTGACGACACTCTGTTTGGGCTCCAAAGAAGACGAGCCTGTATCAGCTTCAGCTTCAGATGGGCCGAAGCTGGTGAAAATCTCACAGTTTTGGTTCTGGGCCCAGAAAAACGCAGAATGCAGTGGAACCACCAGATGGCGCCAAAGCTTTGAAGGCAGTGAAATGCTACTCGTGTGGACGTCTAGGCCATATGAAGAGGGAATGCAGATTTCCCAGGGCCAAGACAGAGCAGCGCAGCGAAAGCTCATCGCGTGGAAAAGGCCAAGGCAAAGGCAAAGGTCCGATGTCCAGGACAACGCAGCACAAGGCAATGGTCTCACGCTTCACTCCAAAGGTTGCAAAGAAGACGTCTAGATCTTTCTTCGTGGTGGATTCAGGAGCAACGAGACATTTATGCAACGATAAGCGACTGTTCGTGTCTTTTACACCACAGGAAGGTGTGATTCACCAGGCGGATGACCACACAATCTCCAGTCAAGGCTATGGAACTGTTGTTCTTCAGTTTGGACTTATCGATACACGACGTTCTCTACGTTCCAGATGACACACACAATCTACTCAGTGTTGCACAGCTGAATGAACGGAAAATTGACGTTTCCTTCAAGAACAAGAAATGCACCATCACAAAGAAAAACGATTATGTATTGCATGCTGAATATGTTGATCGTTTGTTTGTTTTGTATTTTGATGATGTTGTGCAGGATGAAACTTGTTGCATTGCAGGTTCTAACAAAAGTTTGCATGCAGGATGTATTCATGATTTTCACAGGAAATTTGGTCATTTACATTTTGAGGCAGTATCTAAAATGCCTGCCTTGGTTGAAGGTATGACTATTAAACCCTGCAGGTACCACATGAAGTGTAAGGCATGCGCAGCAAACAAGGTGAAAATGGCTGCAAAAGGTAAGGTGTCTAGTAGGCAAGCTACAGAACCATACCAGGTAGTGCATGCTGATTTGGTTGGTCCACTATCGCCCTCTTTGGGTGGAAACAGGTACTTCATGGTTCTCATTGATGCATTTTCCAGGTATATTTATGTGTACAATCTCAAGCAGAAATCAGAGGCTTTTCCAAGGTTCAAGGAATTCTGTGCTTGGTTGGAAAATGTGTATGATAAGAAGATAAAGGCTTTTTTCACTGATCGTGGGGGGGAATTCACGTCTCAGCAGTTTGAAGCTTTTCTGACTGAGAAAGGAATTCAACACGATTTGTCTAGTCCTCGCTCACCATGGCAGAATGGACTTTGCGAGAGGGCAAATCAAACATTGCTTCAAGGTTTAAAAACCTTGCTGCATGATGCAAATCTTCCAGAGAGTTATTGGGCCGAATCTCTCTCGTTTTGTTTACAGTTATAATCGCAGCTTATCTTCAGCGATTGGTTGTACCCCCTATGAGAAGATGTTTGGCAAGAAACCATACATCAAACACATGAAAATTTTTGGTTCTGACATGTGGGTTCACACACCACAAAGCTCCAAGTTAGGCAAGCGTGGATTGCATGGTATCTTTCTAGGTTATCAGAAAGGTTCTTACAGAATAATGATGACTGACTCTAAGACCATTAAGCTCACAAGAAGTGTTGAGTACAATGCCAAGTGGGAGGAGAATGTGGGAATTTTCCAATGTTATCCTGATGACAGTGATGAGACTGAGGATAGGCAACAGCAGCAGCAGCAGCAGCAGCAACAGCCACAGCTGCCGCAACAACCCACACCCACTGATGAAGGTCCTGATCCTGAGTCTGAAACTGAGTCAGGTGATTCAGAGGATTTCAAGAGTGCGAAAGCCTCTATACGACCCTCTGAAAGCTCTGATCAAGAATTGGAGGAACCATCGTTCACAATAGGTCACTTTTCTCCTAAGAAGGAAGAGGAGAGTGTTGAAGACCTACGGCTAATTCGCAGGTCACAAAGAACCACAAAAGGCAGACCTCCAAAGAGATTTGCTGATGAGTTTGCTAAGACAGCAGTAGCAGCTGTTAAAAGCTCTAAGAAGGTATTTGAACCTTCAAGTTTTCAAGAAATCCAGGATTTGGATTCAAAGGAAGCTGAGCCATGGTTAAATGCCATGAAGGCTGAGCTTGATTCCTTAGAGAGGAACAAAACATGGGAGCTTGTTCCAGTAGTTCCAGGAATGAAACTGCTTGGAAGCAAATGGGTCTTCAAAGCGAAGACTGATCAAAATGGCAAGATAGTCAGACACAAAGCCAGATTGGTAGCCAGAGGTTTTTCACAGGTACCAGGAGAAGACTATCACGAGACCTACTCACCCACCGTGAGGTATGAGAGCATTAGGCTTATGCTCAAGCTGGCTGCAGAGGAGAATCTACACGTTAGTCACCACGATGTGAATACAGCATTTTTATACGGATCTCTAGGTGAATCTCTTTATATGCTTCCACCTGATGGCATACAGGTAAAACAGGGATTTGTTTGTGCTCTGAAGAAATCCCTTTATGGTCTCAAACAAAGTGCACGGTGCTGGCACACAAAACTCACTGAAGTATTGTTTTCTCTAGGTTTTAAGCAAGGGAAAGCTGATCCATGTGTATTTGTCAAAGAGGAGGGGCAAAAGAAGCTGTATTGCTTGTTCTATGTTGATGATATTCCGTTCTTTTGGAAAGATGTCACAATGTACAATAACGCCCTAGCTCAACTGAAAGAGCACTTTGACATGAAAAGATCTTGGTGAGGTAAACAACTACCTATCTCTGGAGATAGAGAGAGATCAAGATGGTAACATTCTAGTACACAAGTCACGGAAAATTGCTGATGTGTTAAGCAAACTAAACCTGATGGATGCTAACCCTGTAGACACACCAATGACAACAGATTATCAGGTAGATGACACTGAAGAAGCATTTTCTGACACTACACTGTACAGAAGTGTGCTAGGCAAACTAAACTTCATTGCCAGATGTTCAAGACCTGACATTGCTGTTAGCTGTAATTTGCTAAGCAGACAAGTCAACAATCCTACTGTTAAGGATTGGAAAGCTCTGAAACGCATAGCACGCTATTTGAAAGGCACTATGCATTACAGACTGAGATTTAACAATCAGAAGTCTGGTGGTCTTGAGATATTTGCAGATGCAAGTTTTGGAAGTGACACTACAGACAGGAAAAGTACGTCTGGAGTTTGCTACATGTACAATCAGGGTCTATTTGATTGGTCATGCAAGAAGCAAACAACAGTTAGCTTAAGTACTTGTGAAGCTGAACTGAATGCACTGTCTTAGTCACTTAAAGCTTGTGAATGGTTGTTACAATTGTGCAAAGACATGAAAATTCCTGTCAAATGTCCAATCCAGGTTTACCAGGACAACAAAGCATGTTTGGCTTTGCTGAATTCTGAAGGTTGTAAGCAAAGCACGAAGCATTTGCAATTGAAACTGCAACATGCTAGGGAACGTATTCAGAAGGGACTCATAACGGTGTCCTATATGCCAGGTAATGAAATTCCTGCTGATGTACTGTCCAAGGTTGTATCGAGGGATCAACACTGTACCTATGTGCAGAAGTTGGGTTTGTACTGATATTGTACGAACACGCTGCCCAGTGATGTTCACAGAAAGGGGGAGGATGTTGGTTTCTGTTTCCTTCACTGTGCAGCGAAATGCTTGTCACGGGACATTGTTTTGCATTCCACAGTCAGAGTACTGTTGGGTTCCCACAGGAATGGGAGACTGGATGTGACGTTCACTGGTTTCCTGTTTTTCACTGTTCTCTCGGTGTTCTTTGTTTCCGAGAGGAGTTGCTTCTCTGCTCTCACAGAGGCAAGATGCATGTTTGTATTCTCTCAGCATAGAAGTGTAAATAAAGTTAAGAATGTGGCACATACTGCTTATCTTCCGCTGTGTGTGACGACGCTCTGTTTGGGCTCCAGAGAAGACGAGCCTGTATCAGCTTCAGCTTCAGATGGGCCGAAGCTGGTCAAAATCTCACAGTCCCATCCTTAGAATTGCAACAGATTTTCAATATTATGTTGAACAGGACCAGGAATAAAATGATGCCATTTGTTCAGATCTCTAGCCAGTCAGTCACACCTCTGAGGGTGGGTGTTGTACTTTATGTGTGTTTAATGGTTTTCAGTGTTGTTTTATAGGGTTACTTACTTGCTTTTTAATAGTTATATTTATTGTATGTTCTTTGTCATATCTATTCAAATCTATGCCATGAGTTGACTTGAGAAAGGCAGAATATAAGGGAATAAGAAGGCTTCGGACCAACTTGTTCCAAAACAAACTATTAATTTACAGCTTAATAGGGTGAAGGGAACAGTTTTTGTGCAAACTATTTTAAGGAGGGGAGCCTTGTTTTACAATGGGGGGGGGTTTTACCTATAAGAGCAAATAAAAATAAACAGCCATACCTATTCTAGCGTCCCCCCTCACAAAGCCAATACTTTGCCATTTGTAACCTCAGTTCAGTTTCTGGGTTGTCCCCCTTAACTTTTTAACATCTAGTCAATCAGAGGAAGAGCTAATTCCTGGTTATGTTTCTATTTCTCCTTTACTGCCAAATCTGAAGGCCAAACCTTTGGCACTCCTGTACAGAACAGCCTCTAAAACCAAACAGCAACCATTTTACTAAACTAAACTAAGCACAAAATGGCTGTTAAGTCCCATTCCTTCCCACACTGGATCTCAGCTAAATACTGGTTGTGCTTTATGGAAAAGGGATAAAATATTTTCTATCAAGGAAGGCTACAATATATACATAGTCTCAAGTGTTGTGTCTCAAGGATAGAAGGGCACATTTCACCTCAAGCGCTGGTGAAGGGCATGGGGAAGAGTCCCGAGGGCCAGTTATAAAGCCTTGGAAGGCTGTGTTTGTAGGAGTGCAAATATCCAGAGTGTGGGGTCAGGTGGGATTACTATGAGGAAATATAAAATATGCATCAAGCCATTGTGTCCACGATGAATGCATTGTGTTGACTGGGTTTGATACATTGACAATAATTTCTGATCAAATCCCACAACCCTCTGCATCTCTAGCCATTTCCTCTACTGCCCATTTCTCTTGCTTGACAAGTCAGGTACACACTTAGACAGGCAGGCGTCCTGGGTCATCAAAGACAGTGGGCAGTTTCTTTGATGTAGCTTTTCTGATATGTTAATCTTAGGATGTTAATTTTGAGGCCAGGAAGCAGATCTCACCTGAAGGTGATAATGATCGCTGTCCTCCTGGCCATCCTTCTTATCATGTATATTGCTTGTTTATCACCTCCGGGGTTGCCAAATGCACTCCTTTGTAGTTCTGTTCTTTATTTACCCCAGAAGTGCATGCTTTATTAGTTTTGGTAGTTTAACTTTGTCCTCACGTGGGGTTTGTTGTAATGCCCAGAAGAAATCTGATTGGTTCTTACGAACACTCTGTAAAAAGTTATTTTGTGAATAAAACGACCGCCCAGAAGAAATCTGATTGGTTCTTACGAACACTCTGTAAAAAGTTATTTTGTGAATAAAACGACCTGGGCCAAGGAGTGGAGGGAGAGATTATTATACGCACCCTTCCCAGGGTCTTGCTGGTTCAAGCCTCTGTGTGTATTCTTATTAATCAGAGTTCAATCCTTCCTTTACTTTGGGAACGCCTCATGTGCTCGTCTCCCAGTGCTTCCCACATCACACCAGCAAACATGAGAAGAAGGTGTTTTGGCCAAATTAAATATTCAGCACAGATAGTGCTCAAGGCTGCAAGCCTAATTGCACTCACCAGGTAGTAAGCCCCATTGAATTTAATACATGGTTAGGATTGCCCTTTTTATTATCCCTCCTGCATGCCTTGTGAAAGGCTTGTCACAGGAGAAAACTGCTGGTGGGAGGGGATAAGTAACTTGCCTCTTCCTGCAAGGTCTCGGGCAGTTTCCTTCCCAATGCCGGTGTTGGCCCCTGTGATCACAACAACCTTCCCATTGAGCTTCGCGGCAGACTTGCACACTCCTCCTGCAACAAACTTCCTACAAAAATAAGGACACATCAGTCAATCACAGATTCAGTGAATGTGGCAAACTGCTACTTTATTTACATGTTAAATATGCACACTCAAGTCTACGCTATGAAAATGACTCTGAGAAAAGTTCACCTCCATAATTCTAAAACAACAACAACAACAAAAAGGTGAAGCAAGACCACAACCTTTATATCTCAAGTAGAAAGGCCCAGAAGTAGAAAGAAGATAATTTCTTACTAGACAGCTCTGCAGGTGCCTATTGGAATAACAGACCCTTCCCTCATATGCAGACGTTAAGAAAATCTCTCCAGATTTGCTTTGAATGGCCCGTTTTCTAATCAGACTTTTCTGATTGCACCTACAGGCCACACTTTAACTGTTGATTACAGGGAGAGGGACTGTCGCTTATTTTTCTAACTTGTGTGTGACCAATATACATTAGCAATCCTAAACACACACACACACACACAGCCACATGGAAGTCACTTCTCTGGGACACAATGCCACACCATCAGGAGCCATGTAAGCATATCATAGCCACCTTGAGAAGGTATCAGTTGGGTGGAAAGACCCACTTTATCAGCCTCACTTAGATAGTTGTGATATTCCACTTAGAGATGTGAGATCACATACCATGCCACTAGGATAGTGTGAAGGGGGACAGGTCTGCCATCTTGCTTTTGTGTGGCATTATTACCTCCATCCCTTCTTGGCATTACTGATAAATTGCCCCTGTCTCTACACAATTAATTGGATCCTGTTCCTCACAGTGGTTAAGTGTAGGGCTTCCATTACTTGCTTCCTATAATTGTTTAATTACAAAATAGTGCTATTTCACACTAAAGGGGGGGGGGTGAAATTAATTTAAAAGCTAATAGGACCCCTGCCCCCACCACCCAAAACATACACATACTGGGGACAGAAACCAAATAATTATGGGGCAATTAGTCAGTAATGCCAGCCTATACTGAACTGGAGTTATTCAAGGAAGAAGCCATAAGGAGAAATTTTCTTAACAAAAGCTGCTGGGGAGCATCTGGTGAATAAGACTTCTTTTTATAACATCTACTCAGAAAACTCAGCCAATGGGATGGGAACTAATATAGCATCATATTCAGTGTTGCATGGAACCAATACGGCCCAACCAATACCTGGTAGGTTTTGTTCTTCGTTGTTTATAAAGAGATTTTTAATCTTCACAGTTATCACATTGAAGCAAGAATTGGTTCAACAAGTTTATATCAATTCTTGCCTTATTGACTGAAGCTGAATCCTAACAAGACAGAGATGCTGTGAGTTGGTGGTTCTAGTGCCTTGTAAGAGACCAGTTCTGAACTGGGTCACACTCCCCATGAGCTTAGGAGTACTCTTTGATCCAGATGTTACCACTGGAGGCCCAAGTAGCATCAATGGCACAGAGCACCTATGTCCAACTTCAGGTGGTTTGCCAGCTATGGCCGTTCCTGGAGAGTGGCAGCCTGGCCACAGTAATCCATGCTCGGGTAGCCTCCAGCTTAGATTGTATTTTACATCAGTTGCAACTGCCAGAGAACAGAGTGTTTGGATAAAGCTGCTTGGAATCATATAACACTGGTTCTGAAGAGTTTGTTCTGGCTGCCTATATGCTACTGTGCAAATTCAATGTTTTAGTACTTATGGACAGAGCCCTGAAATTATGACTCTGAAGGAGCACCTCTTTTGGTATTCTTCTGCCCAGCATTTAAGATCTGCTGGGTGACTCCTTCTAGTCACTGAGTAATGTCCAAGGTGCTTTGGCTTTCATAGGGGAAGTCCAGATTTTCTATTTCTAAAAAGCATTTCTATATCACCATAACATAAAATATCACACAGATGTGGAATGTTCTTCCCTGGTGCAACCCAGTTCACCTTTCAGCATGAGCTGAAAACCCA
This sequence comes from Podarcis cretensis, assembly GCF_951804945.1. Classification (NCBI taxonomy): domain Eukaryota; kingdom Metazoa; phylum Chordata; class Lepidosauria; order Squamata; family Lacertidae; genus Podarcis; species Podarcis cretensis. The sequence continues at coordinate 50,007,054 of NC_137170.1, read as the reverse complement.
TTTCTTCCTCCGCCGCCCCCCATTGGCTCCCCTGATCAAAGAAAACCTTATTATCAGCTACCAGAAAGCTATGTCCTTGTTTTTTTACAGTGTTAGAACATTCACACACACACACACACACACACACAATGCAAACATAACAGACTACTGAATGAAAGGTAAATTAAGTTGGTTTTAGAACATTCTTGGGTAATGTTTGATGTTTTATTGTTTTTAATATTCTGTTGGGAGCCATCCAGAGTTGCAGGCAACCCAGTCAGATGGGCGACATAGAAATAATAAAATTATTATTACTATTATAAGGTAGAATTAGTATTAGCAGTGTTTTTCCGATTTTATTCGGTTTTTATCCCTTGAGTTCTTAGACCCTCCCCCACATGGATCTTTAAAAGTTTTATTGTAAAAACTTTCTAACAGAAGATTGTGAGAATCTTACACAGTGGGTAGGAACAGTTACCCAAGGAAAATACAAAGACTGGATCATTTTATTCCAAGACCTTTGACAGCCTCCTAATCAGTTAACTGGTTCAGGGAATTATATAAAGTAGTGCCCGAATATACCCTGTCTCTTTCATTTGTACTTTAGGATGTGACTAGGAATCCTCTCCACAATACATTTTAAAATTACAGCAGTTTTTCCTGTCAGTAAACCTCAGAGATGGAAAATCTGCATTCACTTAATTTCCACCTGTCCCTTATCTGCTGAACTTTAAATTTAGTTAGAACATGGTAGCCATGTTTCCACCTTCCCACCCTGCTTCTTGAATTTCATAAAATCAAGTTATTTACTGCAGTTGTGTCCCACCCCACCCCAGAAAAGCATATTTAAAGGCTAAGATGAAGGAAATCCAGAGAAATACAAAAATAAGAAAATAAACTGAATAGCCAACAGGAGAATGGAAAGACAGGAGTTCATGACAAAAGCATTTAAGAAATGAATGGATTAGGTGAAAAACAGACAAATTTCGAAAAGTAGGGGGAAACAGCCAAAACAGTAAGTGAAGGAAGAAACAGGCGTTAAGACAGAAATATTTAACAACTAAACCGGTGTCAAAAGGAGATTTTTAGTTTTGAAATCTGCCATATAACCTCATCACGTCGAAGCTCGTTTAGCGCAAGGAAGTTGTTGCAGAGGCAGGAGCTGAAAAGGCTGCAAGTCTAAGCCCACCAATCACAGACCTGAAGATAGGAGCAACCACAAATACCAGGAGGGGGACAGATGCGAACAGCGCCAGCACGGACCCCACGAAGCCGAGCATCGTCGCCTCTCCGCCGACTACGGCTCTCGCAGCAAGAACCTCCCAACGACGCGCGAAGCCGCCCAGAAGCAGCCGGAAAGAAGAAGCGTGAGCGCAGAGTGCTGGGATTGGCGGGAGGGAGAGAGCGAGATGGGGCGGGGCGGGGCGGGGCAGAGAGGGGGCGGGGCGAGATCCCATTCATTCGTGCGCCGTAGAGATAGGAAAGAAATAGAACGACACTCAATCTAAGCTTCCGGTAAGCGCCCAAACACGCCGTTGGCCGTTTTTCACACGTCGTGTCGCTGAAGCTACGTTTTAAAGGCACTTCTGCAGTAAAAACTCTATGTGTTTTGCATTGGAAGCCGACTTGGTAGTCTTTGTTTATTTGCAAGCATTTCTTCTGAGTACTGGTGCCACCTAGTGCCGGATTTACGTATAAACTAAACAAGCTATAGTTTAAGCGCGGGGGGGGGGGTTAAAGAAAAAAAAAACTGGATATACATTTCCAAAATATAAGATAAAAAAAGAAAACCTACGTACAGCAACAGTGTTTTGTGTTGTGTAGGCTCCTATGGTGTAAGTAATGGGCCCCGCCTGATAGCCTGCTCCCTAAAATATCACTTGGTTTGCTCTTTTCTATATATAGGGTGCCTACATTCTGCATGGACTGGTTGCATGGCAACATGTGCAAATGGTTTAGATACCTATTAGGTCCATAAATTACCATATAGCATATAAAGTAAAGGTAAAGGGACCCCTGAGCATTAGGTCCAGTTGTGACCAAATGGAGTTGTGGCTCTCATCTCGCTTTATTGGCCGAGGGAGCCAGCGTACAGTTTCCGGCTCATGCGGCCAACATGACTAAGCTGCTTCTGGCAAACCAGAGCAGCGCACGGAAACGCTGTTTACCTTCCCGTCGGAGCGGTCCCTATTTATCTACTTGCACTTTGATGTGCTTTCAAACTGCTAGCTTGGCAGGAGCTGGGACAGAGTAATGGGAGCTCACCCCATCGCTGGGATTCGAACCAAGCCCTAGGCGCTGTGGTTTAACCCACAGCGCCACCTGTGTAAATTACCATATAGCATATATTCAACACAAAAAACAGTGACAATTTGTAGTTGACAAAGGACAGCCGGACATATAAATGCCCCAATACCTTCAGTAGCTTAGGGCTTCATCAAATCTAAATCCGTCCCTGACTCCAGGTAACGCAGTAAAAGGTAACGCGGCTCTTCCCAACCTGCTCCCCACTCTGAAAAGCGCACCAGAAAGTGAAGAGTTAAGTATTGGAGTGGAAGTTCCAGCCTCCAAACAGTCTTCAAGGGCAGCCATAGACAGAAGAAAAGTGAAAACTGGCCTTTCCGTTGTCTGACAACGAGGCAGCTTCGTTGCTTTCGACGGCATTGTGTTCCATTGACTTCCCTTGCAGCTGCTTTTACTCTTAGAAAAGCATTGGATGAGCAAAGACAAACCCGTAAACTGAGCAGTGTGTGAGAGGATACATTTGCTAAATCTCCGAGCACTGGATGAAAGAGGTTATTCTTATTTTTGCTCTCACAAATGCAGCTTGTGTTACCGCCTTTCCCAAACTGTATTTCCCCAAGTGCATGGGATTAATAATAATAATAATAATAATAATAATAAAATTTATTTATATCCCACCCTCCCCAGCCGAAGCCGGGCTCAGTGCGGCTAACAACAATAAAGCAGTACAAAAGTACAACACAAACAACACTCTAAAATTATTCATTATAAAATTAATTCAAATCAAGCCATTGGCATCCATTGGGCCAGAGCTCCGCGAAGATTGCCGTGGGAGGGAGTCAGGCTGTGCCCTGGCCAAAGGCCTGATGGAACAGCTCTGTCTTGCAGGCCCTGCGGAAAGATGTCAAGTCCCGAGGGACCCTAGTCTCTTGTGACAGAGTGTTCCACCAGATCGGAGCCACAGCTGAAAAAGCCCTGGCTCCAGTTGAGGCCAGCCTAACCTCTCTGTGGCCTGGGACCTTCAAGATGTTTTTATTTGAAGACCGTAAGTTTCTCTGTGGGACATACCAGGAGAGGCGGTCCCGTAGGTACGAGGGTCCTAGGCCGTATAGGGCTTTAAAGGTTAAAACCAGCACCTTAAACCTGATCCTGTACTCCACCGGGAGCCAGTGCAGCTGGTATAGCACTGGGTGAATGTGATCTCTCAGTGAAGACCCTGTAAGGAGTCTCGCTGCAGCATTCTGCACCCGCTGGAGTTTCTGGGTCAGTCTCAAGGGCAGCCCCACGTAGAGCGAGTTACAATAATCCAGTCTGGAGGTGACCGTCGCGTGGATCACAGTGGCTAGGTCAGGGCGAGAGAGGTAAGGAGCCAACTGCTTAGCTTGGCGGAGATGGAAAAATGCCGCCTTTGTTATAGCTGCAATCTGCGCCTCCATGGAAAGGGAGGTGTCGAAGATTACACCCAAACTCTTAACGGACGGTGCTGGCACTAATTGCGCCCCCACAAGAGAGGGAAGTTGCCCCCCCCAATCCCATATCGTCCCGTCCCAGCCACAGGACCTCTGTCTTCGAAGGATTTAGCTTCAACTGGCTCCCACGTAACCATCCAGCCACAGCTTCCAAACATCTGGTCAGTGTGTCTGGGGCCGAGTCAGGATGGCCATCCATCAACAGATAGAGTTGGGTGTCATCAGCATACTGATGGCAACCCAGCCCAAAACTCTGGACAAGCTGGGCGAGGGGGCGCATAAAGATGTTGAAAAGCATCGGGGAGAGTATCGCACCCTGAGGTACTCCACACACAAAGGAGTGGCGCGATGACAATTCCCCCCCAAGCGCCACCCTCTGTCCCCGACCAGAGAGAAATGAGCGCAGCCATTGAAGGACTGTGCCCTGGATCCCCACGTCGGCAAGGCGGTGGTCCAGGAGTTCGTGATCGACCATGTCGAAAGCTGCTGACAGATCTAGAAGAATCAGCAGCCCCGACCCGCCTTGATCCAGCTGTCTACGAATAATAATAATAATAATAATAATAATAATAATAAATTTTATTTATATCCCGCCCTCCCCAGCCGAAGCCGGGCTCAGGGCGGCTAACAACACTAAAACAGTACAACATTATAAAAACATTATAAAAATTAATTAAAATCAAAATTGATGGCAACCATAAACTAAAGTTTTGTAAAGATTGCCAAAGGAGGGAGTCAGGCTGCGCCCTGACCAAAGGCCAGGTGGAACAGCTCTGTCTTGCAGGCCCTGCGGAAAGATGTCAAGTCCTGCAGGGCCCTTGTCTCTTGTGACAGAGCGTTCCACCAGGTTGGAGCCACAGCCGAAAAAGCCCTGGCTCTAGTTGAGGCCAGCCTAACCTCTCTGTGGCCTGGGACCTTCAAGGTGTTTTTATTTGAAGACCGTAAGTTCCTCTGTGGGGCATACCAGGAGAAGATCATCTATTAGGGCAACCAGAGCCGTCTCGGTCCCATGACCAGCACGGAAGCCGGACTGGAATGGATCCAGAGCCGATGTTTCATCCAGAAACCCACCAAGCTGTTCAGCAACCACTCTCTCAATCACCTTACCCAGGAATGGAAGATTCAAAACCGGGTGGTAATTGGATAGATCTAAAGGATCTAATGATGTTTTCTTTAAGAGCGGGCACAACACTGCCTCCTTCAGTTCCCCTGGGAATGTCCCTGTGCCAAGGGACAAATTGATGATATCCCCCAGGGGGGCCCGCACCTCGTCTGGACAAGCTCTAATCAGCCAGGACGGGCACGGGTCGAGAGGACAGGTGGTGGGCTTTCCAGCTCGGAGGAGTCTGTCCACATCGGCTGGGGATATCTGGTTGAAGTGGTCCAATACTGGACCCGAGGACAGTCGAGGGGCCTCCAGTTCCTTTATTGTATCCAAATTGGCAGGGAGGTCATGGCGGAGCAACAAGACCTTCTCCGCAAAAAAGATCGCAAATGCCTCACAGCTGTGTGTCAAATTGTTATTTAAATTTGGCTGTCCCTCAAGGGACGTTAAAGACCTGATTATACTAAATAATTGCGCCGGGCGAGAGCTAGCGGATGCAATGGAGGCCGAGAAGTAAGACTTCTTAGCAGCCTTCACCGCCATCTCATAGGTTTTCATAAAAGCCCTATAAGATGTTCTTGAGGCTCCGTCACGGGCACCCCGCCATCCTCGCTCTAGCCGTCTGAGGTCCCGCTTCATTTTCCGGAGCTCCTCGGTGAACCAGGGAGCTCGGTTTCTGCGGGGTCGCAGAGGGCGCTTAGGTGCGATCTCATCGATGGCTGCCAGGAGCTGGATATTCCAGCCCTCAACAAGCTCAGTCAATGAGTCGCCAGGGGGAGCAAGGTCCCGCAAGGCTTGGCAGAATCTATCAGGGTCCATCAGCCTCTGCAGGCGAGCCCAAATCGGCTCACCACCAAAGCAGGGTGGGGGTGGAAAGTCAATCCTGGCTTTCAGAGCGTAGTGATCAGACCATGGCACCTTCATCGAAGGAGACAAGATCACATCTATACCTACGCCAAAGATCAAATGCAGCGTGTGGCCTGCTTGATGTGTGGGGCCCGAAACAAACTGGGAGAGCCCTAGTGTCGCCATGGAAGACACCAGGTCCAGAGCCTATGAGGGGGAGCATCAGCATGGATGTTGAAGTCCCCCAATACCAATAGGGAACTCCAAGGCCCAGCTGGCCACCGCCTCCAATAGGCCTGACAGGGTGGCTGCTGGTGCGCTAGGTGGCCGGTACACCAGCCAGACAGCCAAGCTCTCCTCGGAGCCCCACACTAGGCCAACACATTCAATGCCGGGGATCGATGGCGATGGTAAAGCCCTGAAAGGACAATCGTCCCGGATTAATAATGCCACCCCTCCCCCCGGGCCTACAGTCCGCGACTGGTGGAGGACGGAGAAACCTGGGGGCACCATCTCTCGTAAGGTAACTGTTTCCCCTTCGCGCACCCAGGTCTCCGTCACACAAGCCAGGTCGACCCCCTGCGAGGTAAAGAAATCTCGCAGGGTGGCAGTTTTGTTGCCTATAGACCTAGCATTGCACAGCACCAGTGACGGAGGTGAGTAATCCTTGCTCACCCTACCCTTGTCCCTCGGGATGAGGCGCAGATTGGAAGGGGTACGAGCATATCCATATCTCGATCCCCTTCACCTATAACATCTGCCCCCACCGCCATACCTCCCTCGCCCCTCCACGGTAGCAATCCCAAGCCTCATAGTAGCCTCCATTGATGGCAATTAATGTTATTCTTTCGCAGCCTAAAACAATAAAACCTTAAACAAAAAAAACAAAAAACAAAAACAACCCAGAAAACAATAAAACAATACAAATAAAAACCGCAAAAATTACAAATCCATCAAAATCTAACAAATTCCCAAGCCCACCCAAACATCCATCCCACCCCCATCTATAAAAAATCTAAAGGGAAAGGAAAATTTAAAAACATCTTAAAAAGAACTCTGCACCCCTCCGGGTCCTCCTGGGCAGTAGCAGCATCAGTGGCAACAACTGTCCTTGTGAGGCCCCACCCTGGGCCAGATAGTAAGTGGCAGGAGCAGTCCTTGTGAGGCCTGTCAGGCCCCGCCCTGGGCCAGATGGCAAGTGGCAAGAGCAGGGCCCTCAGGCACTCACACAGGGGAGTTAACAGTTCCCAACTGTATTCCTAGACATTAAATATACTGGGATTATAGATTATTTGTGTTTCCTCATTCATTTCCCGCATCTTATTTATTGTAATCGCATCTACCATCATGTTAGGGTTGCCATATTTTGAAGAGGAAAAAAAGAGGATGCTATGGAGACTCATTTTAAATACCCCTACTATATGTATGCTATAGAAGCTCTGATATATTGCTGGGGGGGCAGGAAAAGAGAGGAGGAAAGCAAGTATTTAACCACCACTTATATCTGTATCTCATTCAGAAAGTATAGCCAGAGACATTTTGGCAAATTTAAAAAATCCACTGGGACAGAAAATTTCCTCCCAAAAAAGATAAGGTAAAAGGTAAAGGTACCCCTGCCCATACGGGCCAGTCTTGACAGACTCTGGGGTTGTGCGCCCATCTCACTTAAGAGGCCAGGGGCCAGCGCTGTCCGGAGACACTTCCGGGTCACGTGGCCAGCGTGACATCGCTGCTCTGGCGAGCCAGAGCCGCACACGGAAACGCCGTTTACCTTCCCGCTGGTAAGCGGTCCCTATTTATCTACTTGCACCCGGAGGTGCTTTCGAACTGCTAGGTTGGCAGGCGCTGGGACCGAGCAGCGGGAGCGCACCCCGCCGCAGGGATTCGAACCGCCGACCTTTCGATCGGCAAGCCCTAGGCGCTGAGGCTTTAACCCACAGCGCCACCTGCGTCCCTCCCAAAAAAGATAATGTGTCCTAAAAAAAGAGAACAAATAATAATTCCCCAGCCACTCTGGGCGGCTTCCAATCGAGTGTTAAAAACAATACAGCATTAAATATTAAAAACTTCCCTAAACAGGGCTGCCTTCAGATGTCTTTTAAAGAGAAGATAGCTGCTTATTTCCTTCATATCTGAAGGGAGGGCGTTCCTCAGGACGGGTGCCACTACCGAGAAGGCCCTCTGTCTGGCTCCCTGTAACCTCATTTCTTGCAATGAGGGAACCGCCAGAAGGCCCTCGATGCTGGATCTCAGTGTCCGGGCTGAATGATGGGGGTGGAGACGCTCCTTCAGGTATGCAGGACCGAGGCCATTTAGGGCTTTAAAGGTCAGCACCAACACTTTGAATTGTGCTCGGAAACATACTGGGAACCAATGCAGATCTCTCAGGACCGGTGTTATGTGGTCCCAGTGGCCACTCCCAGTCACCAGTCTAACTGCTGCATTCTGGATTAATTGCAGTTTCTGGGTCACCTTCAAAGATAGCCCCATGTAGAGCGCATTGCAGTAGTCCAAGCGGGAGATAACTAGAGCATGCACCACTCTGGCAAGACAGTCTGCAGGCAGATAGGGTCTCAGCTTGCATACCAGGTGGAGCTGGAAGACAGCTGCCCTGGACAAAGAATTAACCTGCGGCTTCATGGACAGTTGCGAGTCCAAAATGACTCCCAGGCTGCGCACCTGGTTCTTCAGGGGCACAGTTACCCCATTCAGGACCAGCAAGTCCCCCACACCCGCCCGCCCCCTGTCCTCCAAAAACAGTACTTCTGTCTTGTCAGGATTCAACCTCAATCTGTTAGCCACCATCCATCCTCCAACCGCCTCCAGGCACTCACACAGGACCTTCACCGCCTTCACTGGTTCAACCCTAAGCTTGGCTTTCCTCAAAGAATCCTGAGAACTGTAATTTTAAGGGTGCTGGGAATTGTAGCTTGGGGGTAAACTACAGTTCTCAGGATACTTTGTGGGGAGCCATGACTGTCAAAATGGTACAAATGTGCTTTAAATGTTTGGTGTAGATGTGACTACAGACTTCCATTTTCAGATAAAGCGTGTAGTGTCTTGTGGGTTTTTAAAAAAGAGTTTTCAATGTGAAGTGAAGGGAAAAGATTCTGACTCAGCACATAAAAAAAATACTTTTGCCCTCCTCTATGCAGGGATAATTTCTCAAAATCCAACCAATCTAACAGGTTTACATGTGAAAGTTATATGACAAACCAATTAGGGCAGATTCACTCCCCCCCCCCCCCGGGAAGCAGTTATGTGTTTGCAGCTAAGTATCACTGTCTTCCAGTCACCAAAGAGTAGAACTCACTGTTGATTAGAACATATTTTATTAATATACAATCTATGTTTATGAAGTGCCTGATAGACACAGACATCTACAGATGAGGGACGCTGTGGCGCAGGTGGCGCTGTGGGTTAAAGCCTCAGCGCCTAGGACTTGCCGATCGAAAGGTCGGCGGTTCGAATCCCTGCGGCGGGGTGCACTCCCGCTGCTCGGTCCCAGCGCCTGCCAACCTAGCAGTTCGAAAGCACCTCCGGGTGCAAGTAGATAAATAGGGACCGCTTACCAGCGGGAAGGTAAACGGCGTTTCCGTGTGCGACTCTGGCTCGCCAGAGCAGCGATGTCACGCTGGCCACGTGACCCGGAAGTGTCTCCGGACAGCGCTGGCCCCTGGCCTCTTAAGTGAGATGGGCGCACAACCCCAGAGTCTGTCAAGACTGGCCCGTACGGGCAGGGGTACCTTTACCTTTACCTTTTTATCACTGTCTTCAGGTCACCAAAGAGTAGAACTCACTGTTGATTAGAACATATTTTATTAATATACAATCTATGTTTATGAAGTGCCTGATAGACACTGACATCTACACATGAGAAGATAAGGATAGTTTATTTTGTTCTGGTTGCATTCACATTCTGTCTACGAATGTCAACCACAGACCCATCCCAGTTCACTCCCACTGGATGCCCATCAGCTCACAGCTGACTTGCCAGAGCTTTTTTGCGGTCTCTTTGTTACAAGCCTGAGGAGCAACCCAGGCTGGTCTACAGTCACTGTAGAAAGAAAAAAATAAATATTCATTAGGCACTTTTTAAATCATTTGTTAAGCCATTCAAAACCATCAAAGAATCAGAATTCTGATTAAACATTGAGCGTATTTCCCAAATCAATATGATAGCAAATTGGGTTTATGGACAACAGTGGGCTAAGGTTACCCCAGCAGCACAATCCTATACATGTTTACTGAGAAGTAAGTCTCAGACAATTCAATAGGGTTGACAAGTAAGACGAGGAATAGCCAAACCTATTAACTGAGTGATCATATCAGAGCAAATTCAAACTCCTGAACAAAGGGGGTGTTTTCATTGTTTTTGTATGGGGCACTGTCCACTGCACTTTGCCTACTTTTTGCAGTCATTGGTGGCTGAGACAGTTGCCACAAAACATGGTGGTTGCCGATAAGGAGACACTATGGCTTTGTTGCAACTTGCCCCCACTCCAAACAGAAGCTGCATCCGAATCATTTGAGGGTGAAGGAATTAGTGGCCAGCCCACTGACAGCAAAGCTGCTTGTCATTTCTCAAGTTACAAAAAATAATAATGAATTATTGTTGGTGTTGTTTATTAAATTTATATACTGCCCTTCATCCGAAAAACTCAGGGCAGTTCACAAGATAAGGAAGCTGTCCTGCCCACCACTGAAAAAGTAAGGGGCAAATTTTGGTATATGACACCCCCCCCCCAATTGACTATGTATGAAAAAGGCTTTTGTTCTGTCTGGATGTTCCTGATAATAGCTTTGTTATTTCTGTATAGCTTCTGTATAGTTCGAAGGTGGGATGCGGGTGGCGCTGTGGTCTAAACCACTGAGCCTAGGGCCTAGGTTGAATCCCCGCATTGCTCGGTCCCATCTCCTGCCAACCTAGCAGTTCGAAAGCACGTCAAAGTGCAAGTAGATAAATAGGTACCACTCCGGCGGGGAAGGTAAATGGTGTTTCCGTGCGCTGCTCTGGTTTCGCCAGCAGTGGTTTAGTCATGCTGGCCACATGATCTGGAAAAACTGTCTGCAGACAAACGTCGGCTACCTTGGCCAGTAAAGCGAGATGAGCATCAAAACCCCAGAGTCGTTCATGACTGGACTTAACTGGCAGGGGTCCTTTACCTTTACCTTTAATAGTTCGAATTGTTCTGTGTCTGCTGTACCAGAGGCAAAAGCTTTTCACAACCCATGTCCACAGTGCTATTTTTAAGTTAGAGCTATTGCATATGATCTCTTTCTTTTAATGTGCAATGTGCCATTTTAATATTGCCTTCAGGGTCTGATGTGGGCACCTCTGAGCATTACCACAGAAAAATTTATCCAGATGTGCTGAATTCAGATGTCTGTATTCCAACTGCAAATCACAATCCCAGACCCACCTGAAATATTGCCCACTCACTGACTCCAGTTCCTTTGCCACTGCACAGTAAATACTGGTCTGGGCTCCTTCTTTTGGTGTCTTAAACGTGAACCTAAACACCGCTTTAAAAATTCCTAACGAATATGAGTAACGTGCCAATTCAGAATCAACCACACCAGGATGTAAAGCATTGACAGTAACTCCAGTGCCTAGAAAAACATAAAGCAGAAACATCAACCAAAATATATGAATCCAAAGGTTCAAAAGGAAAGGAGTAATATTGTTCCCATGTATCCTGTAAGGCAGCTAGTATTTGGCCAGCCTTTTCACTGTAATACACACAATATCAATGAAATGCACAGAACCTTGTGCAGCACTCAATTAGTATCAAGGGTTTAACAAAGCCATTTAAAAAAAAACACACAAAAAAAAATTATAAACAAGACATTTATAAACAATTATAAATTTATAAATAATTATAAACAATTATAAACAAATAAAAAGTTAACATCTCTTAAATTGAAATCTGTTATAGCATACTAAATGAATGGTTTACATATTTGGGGGGTGGGCGGGAATGAACAGAATCTGTCTTGATGGTTGGGGATCTCCCTCTCTCCCTGCAGTCTTGAAGTGTAATGCCCAGCACAGTTTGGGAACTAGCAACACTTATCAGAGCTTGCCACAGGGAGCAAATAAGCACTTCGGAACCAGTTTGAGTTTGAACTGAGAGGAAAAACAGCTGTGAGATGGCTTGGCTGAAGTATCCTTGGGGATAAAGAAGCATTTGAGACTGTGGAAAGTGGATTCATAAATCACTGAAAACCCTTAATTTAGATAACATTAGAAGCCACTGGCAATGGCATGGGTAAGATACAATATTAGTGAGGAGATTTCACCCCTCCCATATCCAATAATCTCCTGACGAGTCTGCTGATTCTCCAGAGACAAGGAGCAGTGTTCTGCTTTCTACTTATTCAGCTCCAGCACCAAGTCAGTCAGTCATTCAGTCAGTCAGTGTGTTGGAGAGAGAGAGAGACTGAGTGTTAGAGATCGTGTGTAGAGATAAGGTTGCTGCTAAGAGCAGCTGCAGACACTCAGTGTAGCACTCATTTATGCTTAGACCTATTTAGCTCTGTATATAGTTTTGTATTATAGTTTTGTATTATAGTTACAGATAGGTAACTATATTACCTATATTACCTGTATTATAGTTACAGATAGGTAGCCGTGCTGGTCTGCCATAGTCAAAACAAAATAAAAAAATTCCTTCCAGTAGCACCTTAAAGACCTTAAAGACCAACTTTAAAGGTCTTTAAAGACCTTAAAGACCAACTTAAAGTAGCACCTTAAAGACCTTAAAGACCAACTAAGTTAGTTCTTGGTATGAGCTTTCGTGTGCATGCACACTTCTAGTTGGTCTTTAAGGTGCTACTGGAAGGAATTTTTTTATTTTGTTTTGTATTATTTTGTTTTGTATTATAGTTATAGTAATAGTTATAGTTATAGTTATAGAATAAAAGAAGATATTCTACAGAGCTGCTCTCCGAGTTGTGTATACACTGCTAGACTCTGCTATACTCTGCTGTGCGACGACTGTATTGTGGAAGTGAATCCGGTGCTCACAACTTTAAGCTGTGAGTCCACAGCACTTTGACCTGTTCCTGTGTAAAAGGTGGTCTCTGGAAGTGCTACCCAGCTCGCCTAGCCCAGTCGGGGTTGAAGTGCATGAGTCCAGTTGGTGACACTGGCTCAAGGGCGATGCTGACAATTAGGACAATTTAGACATCCAACGCCTACAAAATGCATGTCAGTTTAGCCCAATGGCCCCTTTCAATGTGCTATATTTAAAATTCCTCATAGGGGCAATGAGAAACATAGAAGTGATGTGGTGATCCCTAACCTTTTCTCTACCCACGGCTCCAAATCATACTTTTAATAGCTTTCCCAGAAGGAATTTTAAATGCAGAGTCATTTCATTCTGATGCTTCCATTAAATTTCATCCCAGCTATGGTTACGAGATTCGGGGAGGTTGGGAGCCAGTCAGGCAAGCTCTTTGAATTCAAAGACCAGACAGCCACTGTAGTGCTCTGCTTCACTTCAAAGGAATGAGCTATGTTGAAATTAGCTGCATCTAGGTGACAAAGAAGCAAAAGGACAACAAAGGAGCTGAGAGTTGGAAAGTTGCTTGCGAGTGAGAGGGGAAGTGGGGAGATGCTGCAGCGCCTGGGAGAGAGACATGTTTACCTCTGTGCTGGACTTTGGGGCTCCCAGCAAATAAATGAGGAAGCAAGATCTATGCTGTGCTAATGCCATGAGCCCCTCCATCATATGCTGAGATTGTATCTATGTGTAAATAAAACCATATATCTTAAAGACACCACAGTCTCCACTGACCTCATTCCAAGAAAGCTGAACATTGTGTAAGTGCTGGTATCCCTAGAGTCTCTCACCGCTTGGAGATTGGGGTGTCTCTCATGCGTGCAACCTTTCAGTAATCTGTGACTTCCCCCTTCCTCTCACATCCAGGCTTTGGCTATGGGCAACCCTATTATATACGTACATATGAGTGGTTGTGCGCCATTAGCATTTCATTCTTAAAGCTCACCTTGCAATTTACGAGCCAGCTCCCTGGTAAACAGAACATTAGCCAGTTTGCTTTGACAGTATGCCAGCAACTCATTGTAGTATTTCTCTCCCTGCAGGTTCTTGAAGTTTATCCGCCAAAAAGCATGGAGGAGCGAAGACACATTCACTATCCGAGCTGGGGCTGACTCTTTCAAACGGTCCAGCAACAGGAATGTTAAGAGAAAATGCCCTAAAGGGAGAGGAGATTTACAATTATTTACTAGAGCTTAGGGACGTGGCTGACGCTGTGGTGTAAACCACTGAGCCTTGCTTGGGCTTGCCGATCAGAAGGTCGCCAGTTCGAATCCCCATGACAGGGTGAGCTCCCATTGCTCGGTCCCTGCTCCTGCCAACCCAGCAGTTCGAAAGCACGCCAAAGTGCAAGTAGATAAATAGGTACCGCTCCGGCGGGAAGGTAAACGGCATTTCCGTGCGCTGCTCTGGTTTCGCCAGAAGCGGCTTAGTCATGCAGGCCACATGACCCGGAAAAACTGTCTGCGGCGTAGACAAACACCGTTCCCTTGGCCTGTAAAGCGAGATGAGCACCGCAACCCCAGAGTCGTCTGCGACTGAACTTACAGTAACTGTCAGGGGTCCTTTACCTTTTTTCTAGAGCTTATGGGCACACATATGTATAATGTAAAACTAACCTTTAGAACAAAAATAGTACTCACAATAATGTAAACACTTTATGTTTTTTTAAAAAAATCAAACAAATGACATTAATTTTACTGTACTATAAATCAACTAGAAATAGATAACCAAAAAATTGGCTGGTTAGTTCAAATGAATATATGAAATTCAACCAAGATGGGCACAGTTTAAATAATTTAATTAAATCTCCAGGGGACTGTGACTTGGGGCCTGTCCATAGTTTACAGAGTTTACAGTGTGTCTATAACTTTTTGCGTTCAAATTTAATTTGTGTACGGTAATCCTCATGGTGTTACCCTCAACAATGCCTGTCTCTATGCTTTTCCTGTATAAACTCAGGTTTACAAATACAGAAATAATCTGTGAACTCTGGGGAAAAGAGCAGGGAAGATAAGCAAAGGCAAAAAGAAGCCAGGTAATATATCCATTTATCACATCAATGTCTCTTGATCTTACCAAGGTGATTGACTCCAATATGCATTTCAAAACCATCAGCAATCTTGGAATAGGGAACCATCATCACTCCTGCATTGTTAATGAGGATATGGAGCTTCTTCTCCTCTACAGGAAATAATGGCCGAGATTGGGTATTAAGCAGAAAATACCAAAGACAAGAAGATTGAGATGTTTTAAGGAGCAAGGCTCTTATCATAACTAGCATTTGGTTACATGGCCACCTATCTGTCATAGATGCTTTATTTGACATTCCTGCTTTTCAGGGGTTGGACTAGATGACCCCCATGACCCCTTTGAACTCTACAATTCTATGATTTAAGGTTACTGTGAATATATGTGTTGGGAACAAGGAAGTACAGTATAGTAAATTGATTAAAATAATTAGCAAATACTAAGTGAGGAAATATTAGACTGTGTTACTCAGTCTACAGAAAAACTTTACAGATTAACCGACGGGACTGACAGGTGGAGGAAATTTAAACTTTTATCAGACAGAGGGTTGATGGTTCTTGCCAAGATCTCCTACTAGTTTAGGTAAATAGTGAGATACCACCACCTGCTGGACCACGTGACAGGATAAATAAATAAATAAATGGAAGCACTAGTGGGGGAAAAATGGATTATATGAATGGGCTATTACCTCAGAGTAATTTCCAGTGAATATTATATGTATCCTTATTGCTCAAGTATCTGAGTGCATACATACCCATTTTGAATGGGTTTTGGCAATTGTAGTAGTCCACTTTCATGTACTATTATTTATTTAAAAATTATCTCTAAACCTTTATTGTTAGATAAATATATAATATACCCTGTGTCTATTCTGAGTGACACATGTTTTAGATAGAACACTACTATCATTAACAGGGTTTATTACATCTAAGGAGCTGAACAGTCATTCCTACACACACATATATATTATTACCCTTTCAGGCAAAAATACATGCTTAAACGTGTTTACTCAAATGCATATCATCCTTTTAATCAAACCACAAGTAAGAGTGCCCAAGAGTGCAATGAGACAGATTATAAGAATAGCTATTCTGGGTCATACCTAAGGTCCATCTACCATGTCTCTGACAGTTAACATTGCCAGGTGTTTTATATAAGACATCTCAAAATTCAAATGGAAGCTGTGGAATGATCCATCTTCTGCTTCAAAGTGCCAGAAAGGTTCACGGGAAAGCTTCCAAGCAAAGGGTTAGCTCCTCTTAAATGCAAGAACAGTGTCATGGAAGGTTTAAGGTGGAGATCGCCAAGCAGGCACAAGGCCTTCTTTGGTGCCCTCAGGCAGGTTGCCTAGACTCTAAGCTTCTATTTAAAAAATTAAGTCTCTAGCCCTCTTAGAAGGAAAGTTATGAAGCAAAATGTGCAGATTCCCTTCTAAGTGATTTCTGTGAAATGAATCAGCTTAGCTGCTCCCACCTGCCAGTGTTTTTAGGCCAATTAGTGAAGTCAATGTGGTGACTGTAAAGTAAGTTGTTTGGACACCAGGCAATAGAAATCCCCGAGGTCATTAAAAGTTTCTGTTTACCCCTCCCCTTTACTGTACTTTTCCTGCTTCTGTCTTATTTTCTAGCAGTTTTTGGAATCTCCATAGGTTGAACTTCTTTTTTCCTAGCAACCAGGATGCGTCTTTTCTGTAGTGGACTCATTCAAGATTAGGTACCTGCTAAAAGTTATTTTCTGTAAATACTACACAATAAATGCAGGTTGGTGTTAAATAATTCCCTCCTCAAATGGCAAATACAAAATGTGAAATTTGCAAAAAGGCTCAGGCATTTGCAAAAAGGCTCAGGCATGTCTCCTGCTGTGCAGAAATTAATGTTAATTAATATTAAAAATTCACATCATTGTTAATTTCCAGTATAATGGGCTACATTTCTACTTCAGATGTCTCTGTGTTCAGTGGGGATTATAACCAGTGTTAAATAAAATTTAAGGTCATATATAAAATAAGTAAATTTTGATAACTGTATATATCAACCAAATGTCTGAAACCCCATAGACAAGGTCCTCAACATATGGACCTCAAATATTTCTCTGCAAGGTCAAAGTGAGAAACCTTCCCATTGTCTCTTTCCTCACAAATCCTGTCCTCACAAATCCTGTCTTAAGGGCACATTCAAGATATGAACAGGGTGTGAGCCTGTGTCCTAGATTCAGGAATTAAGTAGTTATATTAACAAAAGAGTGGCCAAAACCCAGATAATGCAATCAGGTAACTTGCCAGGAGATAAACAACGCACTCAGGTTTGTTGTAGACCGCCTTTTCTGTGATGTATGTATGATGTATCTGGGGGGTGGTATTGGGCTACACCCCTTCTGTGATGTATGTATGATGTTTCTGGGGGTGGTCTTGGACTCCAGGGCGGGCAATTTAAAATGTCTATATAAGGGTGGACACACCTTTGTTCTGGGTCCTCCTCCTCTCTCCTGTGTGTGGGGGAGCACCCTGTTGCAACAGTCAATAAAGATCAGGCTTACTAGCTGATTTGCTTCTCAATGTTCTCTGGTTGGTCTCTGTTATTTTCTCCTACTGATAGAGAACCTACGAAAGGACTCTATATGGGCTCTTGGGTACCCCATAAGGGGAAAGGAGCAGTTTTGTCACTTATAACACCAGGTAAATGGCTACAGGATGTCAGCCTTTGCTTTGTTTAGAAATGGAGAAAACAGGAATCTTTTGCCTTTAACAGCTGTGTCACTACAATCAGGACCAGCAGGACATAGATGACTTCCTGTGCTAAGCATGAGGATGTCCAAGGGTGGGGTAAGGGTGGAAAATCAGCAATGACTGTTCTCTATTTTCTTTTGTGTTATGCTATGGCAGCCATGTTGTGTTAAGCCATGGCCCCCATTATAGCAATTTTGTGACTGGAGCAGTCAGCACTCTCTCAAAATTCAAAATGTGCCCCCTGGTCTAAAATGGTTTTTGATCCCTGGTTTAAAGAACATATAGGGAAGCCAGACAAATACCTCTCTATTTTAAACAAAACCTATAACTCTTGACTCCACATAGATTATCTCTAGGACCAGGACCACCTGGTAATTAAACTATGCAGTAACTACACAGGTGCCAACTTTTAGTCAGTCATACCTTTTAGGAAATCTTCTGCAAATGCCCGTATAGATTTGCTATCAGACAGGTCCAGTTTTTTCACAATAACTTGCTGATTCCCTGTTTCGGCTATAATTTCACGGGCTGCTGCTTCCGCTTTTGCTATATCTCTGCAGGCAAGGATGACACGACCACCTTCAAAAGAGAAATTAATAGAAAAGAGGAATAAGACAAACAAGCTGTTTCTAAACTTGGTTCTGGTCCTGTCTTTCTAGACTAATTTCTTTTAATGGAACAAAATATAAAATAATATAAAAATTCTACAATATGAATATGTAAATATAAATATATGTAAAAGCCCTTTTGCCAGCAGATGTTATAGGCAGCAATGAATTGTGAATCATTGTGGGAGGGGAGTAATACTCAGCTTTTTTAAGCTCACCTCAAGCATTTAAAGTAGTTGCCCTTGTCTAATTAACCATTACTATGTTCAAGAAAAATACACTTTAATGTATTTCTAAAAATGGAAATTACCTTTGGTTAAAGTTATTTTAGGGGACAGAATACATACATTTATAGTAATAAATACACCCCCCTTACCCCAAATGTAATGGCTGTATTCAGATATAATGCTAAACCATGGTTAATTAAATATATCGAGGCTGCAGTTCCAATGAGACGCAGTCAAATGTTCATTCCACCAATGAGGGCACATTCAGAAGGGCTGGACTACAGCTCTCATCACCCCTGACCACTGGCCATGCTGAGAAGTAGTAGAAGTCCAGCAACATCTGGAAAGCCACTGGCTCCTCATCCCTGTGGTAAAGAATTACATGTGGATCACATTGTTTGGCCTTTTAAAGCAACAACTGTGTACTCCTAGACATGTCTACTCAGCAGTAATGACCATTTGCTTCAATTGGACTTACTTCCAGGTAAGTGTGTAAGGTTGCAGCCTAAGGAAAGTGGCATGATAGAGGTTTCTAAAATTATTTATTGTATAGAAAAAGTGAATACAGAGAAGTGTGGCTAAGAACTACACTGTATGCCAAGTATGCTTTTAGAGCCAAAGGGGAAATATATAGCTAAAACAGATATGGCAGCTTACATATTAAAGTGCAGCTGCTATTGCAGAGCCCTTGTGGCATGTTTTTTTTTTAAAAACCAACAACATGCCTCCTCTCCTTCAGGGGGCTTATGTAATTCAGTGAATTTCCTTTAAAAAATGAAAAAAAAATCCTATGAACCAGAAACCCTCTGTTTAAGGAAAGAGTTAAGGCACTTATAAATTTGCTTGTTCAATTAAAAATGGTTAAGGCAGCCTTTATTCATTTAAACCCTGATGGTGGCATACTCTGCAATACCCGTCTGATGAAAATAGGGGTGCTCTCGTGGGAGCCAGTGTCTTTTGGTCCAGCGCTCTGGTGTGAGAGAGCCAATTTGCAGGAGAGCATGAAAAAACAAAACAAAACAAAAAAAGAGTGTCTTTTGGTCTGGCACAAACCAGCTGACTCACAGCAGAGTACTGGACCAAAAAACAGGATGGCTTCCGTAATTCAGAGATGTCCCGCTCAATTTGGGTTGAGTGGCATGTGGTGGATGATGAATGGACAGACAACTTGCCTCTTCGTGCGAGGTCCTTGGCAGTTTCCTTCCCTATGCCAGTGTTAGCCCCTGTGACCACGGCCACCTTTCCATCCAGCCGAGCTGTTGATGTGCATACTCCTCCTGCAAACCACTTCCTAAAACATAAGAGAGCGCAACCGTAAATGTTACTTTGGTATGTATAGAGGTTTTCTCTTGGCCTGCTCCTCTGGGTAGCTCAGATGCTAGAGCATGAGACTATTAATGTCAGGGTCATGGATTTGAACCCCACATTGGGCAAAAGATTCCTGCTTGCAGGGGTTGGAATAGAGGACCCTCATCATCCCTCCCGACTCTACAATTCTGTGATTCTATCCTTTAACCTGCTCCTCTGGCTCATGCATTCCCACATCACTTTCCAAACCACAAAAAGTCTGTTTAAAAATATAACAACAACGAGCAGCTGGATTTAGACTGTAGAATTCTAAAGTTCCAGAATGCGCTTGACTCCTTTCCCACAAAATAATCTGTGGGCACCCTCAGATTCTATGCCAGAGAACAGAGACTTTCCTCTCTAAGACATGCAGCGAGCCTTTTTGACCTGAAGAGCATGGTAAAAAATCCCTTTAAATGAAAAAAATGTAACACCAATTAAGCAAAAATCTGAAGAAAGAATATTGCTACTGGTTTGGGAGATGAGTCTGGATGATATCTGTGGATCTCTTGCAGGCCTGTGATTTTTCGTCTGTGAGGTTATACTCTACAAGAGGAAACCTGGTGAACCAGTCAAACTGGTTCCTTGGTTAAATAAGTTGTTTCGATCTGTTTTTAATATTGTGCAATAATTGCATTTTAAATGTTGTAAGCCACCCCAACCCCCCGGGACCTTAAGGTGTAGGGCAGATGATAACAATAATCAATCAATCAGGATCAGAATGGCTTTGACACCTTAAAAAGTTAGGTAAGAAATAGATGTGTTGCCATAATGACCACCTTAGATGCTTCAAAGATCAGGTAGGTATTCCCACCTCCTTCTTACCTGGCTGGGTGCCATGCTACGCTAGGAAGAAAAAGAAAAAGGATGTTAGTTTTGGTATTAGAGGTTTGTCTGAGCTTGACTCCGTAGGCTGTGCTGAATCCAAAGATATGCAGCAGAATGGTGGGGGCTAAGAACTTAATGGAGAGGCAAGATCTGTTGGAGTGTTGATGCTGTGAGCCATTCCATCCTATGCTCAGGTTGTATATATGCATAAAGAAAATAGTATATCCTACAGCTCAATAGCCATTAACCTTCTGTTACATACCACCCCAATCTCTGAGCAGTGAGAGACTCCAGAGGTGCCTGTGCTTCCCAGGGATTTGCTTCCTTGGAGTGAAGGCCAATGGAGAGTGTTGGTGCTGTTAGGATATATGGTCATGTCTCTGTTCCCCAGCTTCCAGCTCCATCACACAACTCTGGCTGTTGTTCTTCTACTTACCAGCCAGGCGAGAGGAAAGGCTGGTTTCTATGGCAGAGAGCTACTTCTTTGGCTATGCTAAATCGTACCACCTAACTAGCCAGCGAAAGCTATTTCCTTGACAAAGCAAGTGGTTTGGCAACCTTCGCCTTCTGCATTCCCTCACAGATACAGGCAGTAACCAGTGCTAAGTTATTTCGTACCCTAGGTTGAACTACTTGCACAAACTACTAATTTCAATTTTCAAAGGCAGATGTCTTGTGGGGAAAAATAAGATTATCAGAAATTTATAAGATACAATATTACAAAAACTCACCTATATAAAACTGCCCCTCAAAGGTCAGTACTGTGTCCCCCTGAAGTCTGTGCCCTAGGTGGCCACTTAATGACCAGCCCTGGATACAGGATTGCAGGGCTGGAAGGGGACTGCCCCCCTCACCCCAATTCATAACATTTCTTCCTAGAAAGCCAAACCCTGGATAAGCACCAGACTCCCTGAAATGTATTGCTGCTCAAAAATTGGGCAGATAATACATAACAACAGGGAGCCAGGGGAAAATTCAGTAGCACAATTGCAGAAATAATAGAAATAATACCCATTAAGTTCAGTAAGGCTTTCTCTCACAATTGCAGCCTAAGGTCACATCTGCACCATACATTTAAAGTGCATGGCTTCACCCAAAGGTTCCTAGCAACTTTTTTAGTTTAGCCTTCAGAATGTCACTAGGGAGGGGCTGAAACAAATCTCCCCAAAGTGCTAGAGCCCACTTGAGCATATTAATGAGAGAGGGGGAAAGGGAGAGGGGGCCACACAATGCATGCAATAATTGTAGATATGAGAGTCCCATGGACTGCAAGAAGATCAAACCTATCCATTCTGAAGGAAATCAGCCCTGAAGCTGAGGCTCCAGTACTTTGGCCACCTCATGGGAAGAGAAGACTCCCTGGAAAAGACCCTGATGTTGGGAAAGATGGATGGCACTAGGAGAAGGGGACGACAGAGGACAAGATGGTTGGACAGTGTTCTCGAAGCTACCAGCATGAGTTTGACCAAACTGTGGGAGGCAGTGGAAGACAGGAGTGCCTGGCGTGCTCTGCTCCATGGGGTCACGAAGAGTCGGACACGACTAAACAACTAAACAACAACAACATTTCAGTGTGCCAAGGAGATATTAATCATAACCTCAATGAATATTAAATAATAATAATATTTTTTTACTTATACCTTACCCACTCTGGGCAGCTTCCAGTATAATAAAAGTGCAGCAAAAAGTCAAATATTAAATTAGGTTAGAAATTATCTACACATAGTACAGTCCTAACCAAATCTACTCAGAAGTAAGTCCTACCCCCCGGTAAGTGGGGTTAGGACTGCAACCTGCTTGGTTTTGTCTACTTCTTGTATTTCAGTATTGCATACAAAAATGCATGTGGCCTATGCAAAATGTTACTTGCAGTTCTGAGAACAAGTTAATAAAGCCTACAGGATAGCTAGTGAAATAAAGGAACCCAAACCTGAGAGCTGACATTGTAGAAAACTTCTCCTCTGCGAATGAAATTTCTCCACTGACGGAGAGAAATAAAACAGTGAGAGGTGTGAGAGGAGTGCCACATGATTAGAAATAACGAATTACAAGAACTGAAAGTTATGACACCACCTGTTGGCAAATGCTAATAGCTGGGAGCAACCAAGAGTGACAGGCTGCTTACTGAGCATTCATCCTGATTTATCTGGAGGGAGGTTGTAGAATGTTGCATCCAGCAATTTTTATCCCACACTTTCCAGTGCATTTCCCCAACACTAAACTTATTACAAAAAAATCCAGTCTTGGGGGAAACTGGCTTTGTTATGCAAGATATCCAAATCTTTCATTGTACAACCTGAAGTTGCCAGTACATGACTGAATCCCAGTCCAAACAGCCTGGAAATATTTAATATACTTGCAGAGGTAAAAATAATGGTGCAGCTAGGTCACTTTAGACCCTAGACTGAATAGTCTTTTGGGGGGAGGATATTTATATTTATTTTATTTCATAAAACTTCTAAATAAAGTGTACTATATGGATTTGATCTATAGTCTCTACTTGTTAATGTACTTCGGTCTCACTATCAGAGTAAAGCAAGTGGGTTTATGACACAAAGAGCAACTAGAGGGTGATTTTTAGCAGGAAATTGTCCTGGTTGTTATGTACTGAAGTTCTCACCCTGGGCCAGCAGGGGAATACTGTAGATAGTTATGCAAATGAAGGATAGAAAAGTGACGTTCAGTGATTGGATAGTTTTGTATGCAAATGAAGGATCGAAAAGTGACGTTCAGTGATTGGATAGTTTTAGAAAATGGCAACAGTTGCATTGTTCTGGAGCTCTATATAAGCAGGCTGACTGAGTTCCTCAGCCTAGTTCTGTTCTGGCATCTGAATAAAGAAGAGCTGTTTAAAGAATCACTGTGTCGTCTGACATGTTCGCCCACAACCTAACACTGGCGACAAGGATGGGATCGATGGACATCAGAGTACAGCCAGATGCAGCCACCCTCTGAGCAGAGCTGAATCACTGAGCTGAATCACTGAGCGAAATCACTGAACAGAACCAATTCAGAGCTGACTGTTCTGGCTAGACCACAGTGTTCCATCCATCGCCCTTCTCGCCAGCATCGGAATCATGGCTTCACTTGTGCCTCTACCGCCATTTGCGCCAGCCTCTGAATCATGGGACTCCTACCTCGCTCGGTTCGACTGCTACCTCCAAGCCAACGAGCTGACAGAAGTATCAAAGGAGCTGAAGCGGGGCCTATTCCTCAGCCTCTGTGGGCCTGAGGTGTTTGAGACGGCCCGAGCATTGGTTGCGCCTGAAGCAGTCCAGGCAACACCGTGGGACACGATCCAAGAGAAGCTCCGCAACCACTACGCACCAAAGACGTCCAAGATTGCTGCCCGCCATGCGTTTTACCACCGGAACCAGGCAGAGGGGGAGTCAATCAACAACTACACCACCGCCCTGTGACAGGCTGCAATGCACTGTGAGTTCCGAGACTTAGATGATGCCCTGATGGATCGAATCGTCTGCGGGGTCCGGGACATCCATCTGCAACGGCGTCTCCTCGCCAAGCCAGACCTCACGCTGCAGAAAGCCATTGAGGAGGCTGTGGCCTCGGAAGCTGCTGATCCGCAAGGCCAGCAGCCCGCGTCTTGCTAGGGAGCCAGTTCCAGTGCATCACGAAGAGGCCAGCAGTGATGAGGCATCCTCCAGTGAAGACGATGATGTGCAACAGACAAAGCGGGAGCGCAGGAAGTTCCAACAGAAGTCCAAGGGCCAACCGGAATGCGCCGGCTGTGGAGGCAACCATTCCCATGCCAAGTGTCGATTCAGAGACGCCATCTGTCGGACGTGTTCCAGAAGGGGCCACATCGCTAAGGTCTGCCGATCGGCTCCGTCTGACACCTCCCCTTCACCGACTCGCAAGTCCAAGTCTTCACTCCAGCCTGCCAAGGAAAGCTGTTTCGCTCTCACCAACTGCCGCTGCCCGTCTGGAACCACGATTGGCCAAACCGACTCGCCTACGCGACGCAAGCTGAATGTCACGGTGCTCATTGAAGGAGTTCCATGTGACATGGAGATCGACACCGGGTCTGCCCTGTCCATCGTGTATTGGAGCACCATCAAAAGACTGGTACCCAGAGTGTCCAAAAGGCAACTCGACTCTCACCGCGTACACCTGACAGACTACCAGGGAAACGACATTCCCGTGGTAGGCATTGGCCGGTTCCGGATCGCCTTCAAGGATTTTTCGGGCCTGCTCCGGCTCGTGGTGGTCGAAGGTGAGTGGACAAGCCTCCTAGGGCTAGACTGGTTTGATGCCCTCGGCCTGGAAGTCACCGGCATCAACTGCATCTCTAACGCAGAGACTGAGGGTCTGGTCAAAGACTTTGCCAAGGTTTTTGACGGCACTTTGGGGCAATATACAGGTACGCCCATCTCCTTTAGCCTTGATCCACAAGTCGCCCCCATCAAGCTAAAGCCACGCTGGGTTCCCTTTGCTCTCAAGGCTAAGGTGGACGAACAACTGGACAAGCTGATCGCCCAAGGAGTTTGGAGCCGGTTGACCATTCCAAGTGGGAAACCCCCATCGTCACACCTGTCAAGCCAGACGGGTCAGTGAGAATCTGCGCTGACTACAAGTGCACGATCAACAAGGCACTTCAGCAGCACGGTTCCTGTTGTCCAACACCTGCTGCATTCCCTGGGTGAGGGTAAGGTCTTCGCTAAGCTGGACCTTGCCCAAGCCTATCAACAACTGCCCGTCGATGATGCCACTGCTGAAGCCCAGACGATCGTCACCCACCGAGGGGCATTCCGTTGCCGCTGGTTGCAGTTCGGGGTGAGTGTGGTTCCTGGCATCTTCCAAAGCCTTATGGAGCATCTCCTGCAAGGGCTTCCGGGCATGGTACCATATTTTGATGACGTATTGGTGTCCGCAGACTCACACCAGCAGCTGTTTGAGTGCCTCCGTGCCGTGCTGACCAGGTTCCAAGAGGCCGGGCTCAAGGCAAAGAGGGAGAAGTACCAGATCGCTTTTCCACAGGTGGAGTTCCTGGGCTATCTTATCGACGCCTCCAGCCTTCACCCCCATCCCAAAGAACAAGACGGAGTTGCAGGCGTTCCTGGGGCTGCTGAACTTTTATAACATGTTCTTGCCCCACAAAGCCACGGTGGCTGAGCCTCTTCACCGACTCCTCAGCACAAAGACGCCTTGGTCCTGGGGTCATCGGGAGACGGCAGCCTTCAACGCGGTCAAGGCTCTCCTTTCATCGGACAGTGTGCTGGTACAGTACAGTGAAGCCAGGCCGCTGGTCCTTGCCTGCGACGCCTCACCTTTTGGCATTGGCGCTGTCCTTAGTCACCGTTTTCCAGACGGAAGAGAAGTACTGCTCACCTACTTTTCCAGGACGCTATCTCTGACTGAACGGAATTACAGCCAGCTCGACAAGGAGGCACTGGCACTTGTGGCTGGAGTGAAGAGGTTCCATGAATACCTCTATGGCAGGACTTTTGACCTCATCACTGACCACAAGCTGCTCCTGGGCCTCCTCGCCGGTGATCGTCCAACTCCACCGGTCCTCTCGCTGCGCATGCTGGGATGGACTGTTTTCCTGGCTGCCTACCACTGCCGGCTCATCCATCGCCCGGGGAAATCGATGGGCCATGCCGACGTCCTCAGCAGTTGCCCTCTTCCAGCATTTGTGGAAGACCCGGCTCCAGCTTCATCACTTCTCCTGATTGAGGATCTTCCAGCAGCGCCTGTATCGGCTGCCACTGTGCTCTCCGCATCTGCCCAGGATCGCACCATCAGCCGTATGCTCAACTGGGTGTGGAGGGGGTGGCCACAAGGGCCTTTTGCATCAGAGTTCCAACCGTTCGCAACCAGACAACATGAACTCTCGGCTCATCGCGGCTGTCTGCTGTGGGGAGACTGCGTCGTGATTCCCCAAAGACTCCGTCAACGCATCTTGGAGGCTCTGCACGTTGGCCACCCGGGAATCGTCAAAATGAAGGCGCTGGCTCGGTCTTACGTCTGGTGGCCTAACATGGACGATGCCATCACTGCCTGGGTGTCCGCCTGTCAAGCGTGCCAAGAATCGAGACCTGCACCACCGGCAGCTAAGGGACACATCTGGGAGACACCAAAGACACCCTGGTCGAGGGTGCACATCGATCTGGCCAGCCCCTTTCACGGCCGGACCTTTATGGTAGCGGTGGACACCTACTCCAAATGGCTGGAGGTGGCCCTGATGCCCTCCACCACTACTGAGGCCGTCATCCGGGTGCTGCAAGGCCTGTTTGCGGTGCATGGGTGTCCTGATGTTCTTGTCTCCGACAACGGACCGCAGTTCACGTCAGGCACTTTTGAGCGGTATCTTTTGGGACTGGGCATCCACCATGCCCTAACGGCACCCTTTCATCCATCCAGCAACGGGCAAGCGGAGAGAATGGTGCGCTCGGCAAAAGAGGCACTGGCGCGCCTGGACCGGGGAGACTGGCACGAGCGGGTCGCCGAATACTTGTTCGTAGACCAGCTTAGGCGCAGGGTTGGGGACTTGGACACTACCGTGGTGCCCCCAACTGCGCTTGTGGCTCTGGAAGAGACACTTACAGATGGCGAGGCTCCACCTACACCTCCCTCGCAAACTGCCAGCGTGGAGCCAAACCAAGCCACTTCAGAGGGTTTGCCAGACTTACCACAGGCTCAGACCACTCCACTTGTGGAGGCTCCACCCACAGCAGCAGATCCAGGGGATTTGGTTTCAATGCCACCTAAGGTCGCACCACAGCCTCAGCAAGAATTGTGTGGCCCCCCGGACTTGGCTACCAGTCCCCGGCAGTCTGACAGAGTTTCCAAACGCCCAACTTATTTAAAGGACTATGTTGTTGGACATGTATCATTGTTGGTCTAAGTATGTGAAATGTAACTGATATGCTTTTGTGCCTAATTGAACCATTACGTGTATATAAGGAAACCATTACGATTGTAACTAACGCCTTATCTCGGTGGGGAGGGGTGTTATGTACTGAAGTTCTCACCCTGGGGCAGCAGGGGGATACTGTAGATAGTTATGCAAAGTGTAGTTCAGTGATTGGATAGTTTTAGAAAATGGCAACAGTTGCATTGTTCTGGTGCTCTATATAAGCAGGCTGACTGAGCTCCTCAGCCTAGTTCTGTTCTGGCATCTGAATAAAGAAGAGCTGTTTAAAGAATCACTGTGTCGTCTGACATGTTCGCCCACAACTTAACACTGGTCCTGCTTTCTGAACCAGATGTGCATTGCAAATTGGAGCCCATGTTTCTGCTTTTCTACGTGGGGCTGCCCTTGAGACTGACCCAGAAACTCCAGCGGGTGCAGAATGCCGCAGCGAGACTCCTTACGGGGTCCTCGCTTAGAGATCACATTCATCCGGTGCTATACCAGCTGCACTGGCTCCCGGTGGAGTACAGGATCAGGTTTAAGGTGCTGGTTTTAACCTTCAAAGCCCTATACGGCCTAGGGCCCTCGTACCTACGGGACCGCCTCTCCTGGTATGCCCCACAGAGGAACTTACGATCTTCAAATAAAAACACCTTGAGGGTCCCAGGCCTCAGAGAGGTTAGGCTGGCCTCAACTAGAGCCAGGGCTTTTTCGGCTGCGGCTCCAACCTGGTGGAACGCTCTGTCACAAGAGACAAGGGCCCTGCAGGACTTGACATCTTTCCGCAGGGCCTGCAAGACAGAGCTGTTCCACCTGGCATTTGGTCAGGGCGCAGCCTGACTCCCTCCTCTGGCAATCTTTACAAAGTTTTAGTTTATGGTTGCCATCAATTTTGATTTTAATTCATTTTTATAATGTTTTATAATGTCACACTGTTTTAATTGTTGTTAGCCGCCCTGAGCCCGGCTTCGGCTGGGGAGGGCGGGATATAAATAAAATTTATTATTATTATTATTATTATTTAAAAAATAGAAAGGGCTATCTTAAACACACTTTTTAAAGAGTATGAACAGTGTAACTTGAAGGCTTCTCTTCCTCTCTCTGAAGCCCGACAATGCAATCTGCTGCTGGAGAAGAAACAGTGTTTTGTCCATCCAGCAGCAGCCTGCTGGGTTTCTGGATTACGGGTACCGGTAATATATAATGTATGTATTCTCACTGAAATGAACCATTCCACACAGAAATAGATGTTGACTATATATCTTGTTTTATCTCATCAGCTTTTTATATATAGGGGCAATGATTGCAAGCCCCCAGTCATTAGGAGACTTGACCATGAGTGTCGATGCAGGTCAAGAGTGAAGCCAGAGTGGGGGCCCAGAAGTCCAAATTGTTTTTAATGGCCTCTGCTGGGATTAGGTCTTCCCCTGGGGCCCTCCCCAGTCTTGGCTAAGCTACCTAGTTCTTAATCTCTGTCACCATCACTGGATCCCACATAGGCAGATTTCCTATAATTTGGCTAGATCTTCCATTTTCAGCAGAGCTGTCCGAGTAAACATCCTGAAAGTGTGCCTCCCAGGTCCCTGGGGGTGATGTGACAGTCCACCATGGTTGGGCCATAGCCTTGTGGGCTAGATGTGATATGTCAGAATGTGGCTGAATCATTGGATTTAACTGCCTGAATAAGTCAAGTTCAGGTGTTCTTAATGGCTTCCCTTTTCTTACGTGCCAGCAGATGTTTATAGTGTCTCTTCTGCTGGAGGAGGTCCATAGCAGCTGTTGGTTTGGCCTTGTAGTGCTGTTGGCCTTGGCCAATGTAGTGCTGTTAAGCACCAGGGCTGGCCTGAGACACTTTTGTCACCAGAAGTGAGCCACAAAATGCCCCAC
Organism: Podarcis cretensis; assembly: GCF_951804945.1. Classification (NCBI taxonomy): domain Eukaryota; kingdom Metazoa; phylum Chordata; class Lepidosauria; order Squamata; family Lacertidae; genus Podarcis; species Podarcis cretensis. The sequence goes on along the minus strand of NC_137170.1, from coordinate 49,977,817 downwards.
ACACACTCCAGGAAAGAAGGGGTGACTCAAGATCTACATCAGCAACAAGGGAGGAAATAAAGATCCTGCATCGGAATCTACTGTCCCTGTGGATCCTGCCACCTGAAGCAGTTGCCTCACCTTGCCTCATAGCTGGCAGGCCCTGATTAGCACACAAACTTTATTATGATTATCCTTAGCACGTCAAAATCAATCATAAGATTGCTCACAACCTTTTATGTAAACTCTTCCCAAATAGGCTCTTTTTATTATTGTTTTATTTATTTTTATGTAGAAAATAAAATATGAAACAACAGAAAACACCCCAGTCCTGGATTCACCAAGGTGTCACACCACTTCCATTATGAGACACCACCCTAACCATAGCAGACTCTTTTGAGATCACCCACAAAATGATTCCAATCTAATCTCAGGTATCAGTGTAAATTGTATCATATTGTTTAAGTACACTGCGCTCCCCTGCTTAAGCCTAGTTGTGCAATGTACTTGACTATCACTCCTCCTCCACTTCTACTTTACCCTGCACTTCAATATTACTATTTCCAGAATGGCTAGCAAATCATTTGAAATAGATTAAAATTACCAAGAAGTATAATTAGCCAAGCAGTACAGTAAAAGCATACCAGCATACCAGCTGAATAAAGCCAATTCAAAACAGCTTTTAGATGTCTGGGAAAATTAAAAGGGCTTCACCTTGCATCAAAAAAGACATGAGAATAGGCGTCAGGTGAGCCTGACTGGGAAGAGTATTCCTAGGGTCATTTAGTCTAATCCTCTGCAATGCAGGAATCTTAACTAAAGCATCCATGACAGATAGATGACAGTCCTTTTTTCTTGGGTTAAGTTTGCCAGCTGAGATTTTTAAAAGTCCTTTTCTCTGCGCTCTAATTTTTTCAGAGCTTTTGCGGCCTGTAAGCCATGTTGCAAAGCCATGTTGCAAATTGCAGTTCATCTGCCAAGTGTTTGTCAGTGTTAAGCAGGAGGGGCACAGTGTTCCCGTGCACTGGCAAACTTCCAAAGTTTCAAATTTTCAAAATTCCTATAGGAGCAGCGTTTTGATCTGAGCATGCTGCGCTTCTTCAGTAGATCCTAAAAATAAATTTTTTTGACAGCGTTCACAGAAAACATTCACTTGCTTTTAAGAAATCACTCTTCAGGTTAGTACTTGGGGCAGGGGTGGGTAATTATTGGCATTCTGGGGGTTTTTGTCGCTTGACTGTAAATCCAGACAGTGTGGGGTTCAGGAAAGCTGGCTGGGGAGAATACAGCAATGTTCTTCTGAGATAGCTGCCAAGAGATAAACATGCCTCACATTCCATTTTATTCTGAAGCTGCTTCAAGGAAAAAAAAGTTGATGTCTTGTTATTGCATGAATGAATGTTAGAAACAGTCTGTTCACATGCATTCCACTGCAACAATCTTTTAGCAAGATAGATGGGGGGGGGGAATCATTTTCAGAAACCTCATTCCATGTGCTGAGCAACCATTGTTGGACCAGGGCCAGGCAGCTTCTGGGAACCTGCGTTTGTTGGGCCTGGTTTATCCTAGTAAGTTTCTTCATCTCTCTGGGCCATTGCCTGTGCTCCCGGCTGGTGAGGTGGGGTTCAGGCCATGGGGTTACTGTTCCCAGCCTGTGGGGAGCGGGGGAGTGGGGCCTGTGGGCATTCCATTTTCCAGTGACCTTCTTGCCTGCAGATGGTGCACTGGTTTCTTCCCTAGGTGTCTTCTGCCCCTCCCGTGGACACCCTCCAGGATTGCATTTTTGGCTGCTGGCTGCTGGCCGGCTCTTAGTGCCATTAATTTTTTGGTCTGGTATTTTTCTCTCTGCATTTCTGCTTCTTCTCCCCTTTGATTGTAAGTTGTCTGGGCAAGAGTTAACATCCATTCGAGACGGTTCCCCATAAAGTTCTCATGCTTTTGGATTTTTCGTCTTATGTCGGGAGCTGCTTGCATCACAAAGGTAGTTTTTACAATCACCTCTTGGGCCTCATCATCAGGATCTACGGGGGTGTACTTGCGGAATGCCTCTTTTAATCTCTCCAAAAATACTCCTGGCTCAATGGGCAGCTGAAAAACCTCAGATAATTTTGCCATATTTGTAGGTCTTTTCGCTGCCCTTCTCATGCCTTCTAAAACATTTTTGTGATAAGTCTCTAAGGCCGCCCTTCCCGCAGTAGTATTGTAATCCCAAGGGGGCGTGTTCCTGGGGTAAGAGACCTCAATTGCAGCGTCAGTATTGTCCGCTGCCCTGAGGGCATGTATCTTGCGAATTTCCTCAATGGTCGGTATTGTAATCCTAGGGTTTTTAATCCCTCAGGTTTTTAAATTCTCTCTCTCTCTTTTTTAACAGTTCTGTCCCATGCGGCTCTCAAAGCCTTCTGCTCTGTTTCTTTCTGTCAATGCTCATCCTTGCATTATGCTGCTTCTATCCCAAGAAGCCACATGTGGTTCTACATACTGAAACACTCCTTTGGACTGCTTGTCCACTTTCTAAATTCCTTCTGAATTTTCCATATCACCTTCTTCCTCACTTTCCTTCTCTTCCTCTTTTCTTGGGAGTTGGGGATCCTTACCCTGTGCAAGGGGGGAAGGACCAGTGTTCTTCTGGGCAGGGGGAAAAGGACCAGTGCCCTCACCCTCGCCTGCTCCCAGATTTGGCAACCCTTGTGCAACAACGGGTGCAGTTGGTGCGTAGGTTGGAGGGGGCCAAATTACTCCTCTTCTGGGACTGGCAAAACTGCTGGCTTTTTAACTTGTAATTGTACTGAGCACAGTTTGACTCGGGTAATCACAGTTCTACTTTTCCTAAGCCATGGGGGACGGTCAGGAATTTCACATAAGTGTTGGAGTCTATTTTTCTTCAGTTTTAAACCCTCAATCATCTACTTGAGTGGCATCTTTCCAATTTGTTCAGGAAACATTGCAGGGGAGTCGTGGGAGTTGTTTTACTGTTTTTTCTCCATGACCCTGGGACCCTGGAACACTGGGACACTCCGCCCTCCTAGTTATTTTTTCACTCAGTCACGTTGCTTCCAACGTCTCGCACACTCAAAACATTCACTGGAGTGTCCCCACACGCACATTCAGAAAAACTGATTCACCTCCCCCAACCCCCTTTTTACCAACACCAAAACCACAACCAGCAGCGCTTAGACTTCGACCGGTGCCCAGCAGCACTCTTTCTACTGCTTTTCTGGGCAAACCAAAAACCAGTGGCACTTTACCAAAACCAACAACCAACCAGCAGCGCTTCGACTTCAACCGGGGCCCAGCAGCACCTTTACTGCTTCTTTGCTGGGCGAAACCAAAACCAGTGGCACCTTTTACTGCCCTACTGGTGGAGCTGATCAAACTCTCTTTTTTATTGCTCCCACCTAAAACCCTGTGGAGCCTACCTTGTTCCTCGAGGTACCTTCCTTATGCACGGCCATTGCTCTTTCTCTCTGTCACTTGTCGCGTGTCTACTCAGGAACGGGTGGCCAGTCCCTCCCACGAACTTGGCAGGATGCGTGCTGGAACTGTTGACCCGGAGCCCGAGCTATTCGCCTCGCAGTGATGCCCTGGACCTTTGTCCCTCAACTCCGGGGAACGTGCTTTTTCCCGGCCAATGCACCAGAAAATGTAGCCTTTCTAGGCCCTTTAAACCATGAGTAGGAAAATGTTGCACCCGAGCAGGGACGAAAGGAGCCAAACGACACCAAGGGGTTAAATCCAGAGAAAGAGCTTTTTATTCTGCCAACCCGGGAGAAGTGTGATAAGTCACAAAACAAGTGATAAGGAGCAAGTGTGATAAGTCACAAAACAAGCACGAAGTTCACAGCCATTGCACAGAGTATATATCCCCTTCCAGTTCCCTCCCCCTTTCTCCTCCTTCTTCAAGAGTCCTGCCCATGAGTTCCCCTGAGGATGAACAGAAAGTTTCTGTCTTGGGACCATTTTTGGACTTTTCCCAGGAAAGGGGGTGAGGGGGTTTCAGAGTGTTCCAGTTGTTTCATTCTTGTGCTTTGGCATGGTTCCCGGACAGAAAGCAAGTTGCAATGTGGTTTTTAGCAAGGCCAAAAGCCTGAGAAAGGCCTGGGAAACAATGAACTGTTCTCTACCTTTGTTTCTCTACCTTTTTTAGTTACAGCAAGCAGAATATGCTTGGCTAATGCTTTTTGTCTTATAGGAAATGCAGTTTTAAAATGCTTGAGGCGAGGCCTGGCTGGGGGGGGGGAGAATTCACAAACAGTTTTTAGGGCTGTTTGGGGTAACCCTAACTGTTTCCCTTCACTGTTAGCCGCCATCCATCCTCCAACCGCCTCCAGGCACTCACACAGGACCTTCACCGCCTTCACTGGTTCAACCCTAAGCTTGGCTTTCCTCAAAGAATCCTGAGAACTGTAATTTTAAGGGTGCTGGGAATTGTAGCTTGGGGGGTAAACTACAGTTCTCAGGATACTTTGTGGGGAGCCATGACTGTCAAAATGCTTTAAATGTTTGGTGTGGATGTGACTACAGACTTCCATTTTCAGATAATGCGTGCAGTGTTTTGTGGGTTTTTTAAAAAGAGTTTTCAATGTGAAGTGAAGGAAGGAGATTCTGATTCAGCACATAAAAAAATAATACTTTTGCCCTCCTCTATGTAGGGATAATTTCTCAAAATCCAACCAATCTAACAGGTTTACATGTGAAAGTTATATCACAAACCAATTAGGGTAGATTCACTTCCCCCCCGCAGGGAAGCAGTTATGTGTTTGCAGCTAAGTATCACTGTCTTCAAGTCACCAAAGAGTAGAACTCAGTGTTGATTAGAACATATTTTATTAATATACAATCTATGTTTATAAAGTGCCTGATAGACACTGACATCTACACATGAGAAGATAAGGATAGTTTATTTCGTTCTGGTTGCATTCACATTCTGTCTACGAATGTCAACCACAGACCCATCCCAGTTCACTCCCACTGGATGCCCATCAGCTCACAGCTGACTTGCCAGAGCTTTTTTGCGGTCTCTTTGTTACAAGCCTGAGGAGCAACCCAGGCTGGTCTACAGTCACTGTAGAAAGAAAAAAATAAATATTCATTAGGCACTTTTTAAATCATTTGTTAAGCCATTCAAAACCATCAAAGAATCAGAATTCTGATTAAACATTGAGCGTATTTCCCAAATCAATATGATAGCAAATTGGGTTTATGGACAACAGTGGGCTAAGGTTACCCCAGCAGCACAATCCTATACATGTTTACTGAGAAGTAAGTCTCAGACAATTCAATAGGGTTGACAAGTAAGACGAGGAATAGCCAAACCTATTAACTGAGTGATCATATCAGAGCAAATTCAAACTCCTGAACAAAGGGGGTGTTTTCATTGTTTTTGTATGGGGCACTGTCCACTGCACTTTGCCTACTTTTTGCAGTCATTGGTGGCTGAGACAGTTGCCACAAAACATGGTGGTTGCCGATAAGGAGACACTATGGCTTTGTTGCAACTTGCCCCCACTCCAAACAGAAGCTGCATCCGAATCATTTGAGGGTGAAGGAATTAGTGGCCAGCCCACTGACAGCAAAGCTGCTTGTCATTTCTCAAGTTACAAAAAATAATAATGAATTATTGTTGGTGTTGTTTATTAAATTTATATACTGCCCTTCATCCGAAAAACTCAGGGCAGTTCACAAGATAAGGAAGCTGTCCTGCCCACCACTGAAAAAGTAAGGGGCAAATTTTGGTATATGACACCCCCCCCCCCCAATTGACTATGTATGAAAAGGGCTTTTGTTCTGTCTGGATGTTCCTGATAATAGCTTTGTTATTTCTGTATAGTTCGAAGGTGGGATGCGGGTGGCGCTGTGGTCTAAACCACTGAGCCTAGGGCCTAGGACAAATCCCCGCGTTGCTCGGTCCCATCTCCTGCCAACCTAGCAGTTCGAAAGCATGTCAAAGTGCAAGTAGATAAATAGGTACCACTCCGGTGGGGAAGGTAAATGGTGTTTCCATGCGCTGCTCTGGTTTCACCAGCAGCGACTTAGTCATGCTGGCCACATAATCCAGAAAAACTGTCTGCGGACAAACGTCGGCTACCTCGGCCAGTAAAGCGAGATGAGCGTCAAAACCCCAGAGTCGTTCATGACTGGACTTAACTGTCAGGGGTCCTTTACCTTTACCTTTAATAGTTCAAAGGAGCAATTGCACTTTGTCTGCTGTACCAGAGGCAAAGACTTCTCACAACCCATGTCCACAGTGCTATTTTTAAGTTAGAGCTATTGCATATGATCTCGTTCTTTTAATGTGCAATGTGCCATTTTAATATTGCCTTCTGGGTCTGATGTGGGCACCTCTGAGCATTACCACAGAAAACTTTATCCAGATGTGCTGAATCCAGATGTCTGTATTCCAACTGCAAATCACAATCCCAGACCCACCTGAAATATTGCCCACTCACTGACTCCAGTTCCTTTGCCACTGCACAATAAATACTAGTCTGGGCTCCTTCTTTTGGTGTCTTAAACATGAAGCGAAACAGCGCTTTAGAAATTCCTGACATATATGAGTAACGCGACAATTCAGAATCAACCACACCAGGATGTAAAGCATTGACAGTAACTCCAGTGCCTAGAAAAACATAAAGCAGAAACATCAACCAAAATATATGAATCTAAAGGTTCAAAAGGAAAGGAGTAATATTGTTCCCATGTATCCTGTAAGGCAGCTAGTATTTGGCCAGCCTTTTCACTGTAATACACACAATATCAATGAAATGCACAGAACCTTGTGCAGCACTCAACTAGTATCGAGGGTTTAACAAAGCCATTTTTTAAAAATACACAAAAAATATAAATAAAACATCAAAAAGTTAACATCTCTTAAATTGAAATCTGTTATAGCATACTAAATGAATGGTTTACATATTTGGGGGGGCGGGGCGGGATTGAACATAATGTTAATCTGTCTTGATGGTTGGGGATCTCCCTCTCTCCCTGCAGTCTTGAACTGCAATGCCCAGCACAGTTTGGGAACTAGCAACACTTATCAGAGCTTGCCATAGGGAGCAAATAAGCACTTCAGAACCAGTTTGAGTTTGAACTGAGAGGAAAGACAACAGTGAGATGGCTTGGCTGAAACATCCTTGGGGATAATTAGCATTTGAGACTGTGGAAAGTGGATTCATAAATCACTGAAAACCCTTAATTTAGATAACATTAGAAGCCACTGGCAATGGCATGGGTAAGATACAATATTAGGACAATTTAGACATTCAACGCCTACAAAATGCATGTCAGGTTAGCCCAATGGCCCCTTTCAATGTGCAATATTTAAAATTCCTCATAGGGGCAATGAGAAACATAGAAGTGATGTGGTGATCCCTAACCTTTTCTCTACCCACGGCCCCAAATCATACTTTTAATAGCTTTCCCAGAAGGAATTTTAAATGCAGAGTCATTTCATTATGATGCTTCCATTAAATTTCAACCCAGCTATGGTTACGAGATTGGGGGAGGTTGGGAGCCAGTCAGGCAAGCTCTTTGAATTCAAAGACCAGACAGCCACTGTAGTGCTCTGCTTCACTTCAAAGGAATGAGCTATGTTGAAATTAGCTGCATTTAGGTGACAAAGAAGCAAAAGGACAACAAAGGAGCTGAGAGCTGGAAAGTTGCTTGCGAGTGAGAGGGGAAGTGGGGAGATGCTGCAGCGCCTGGGAGAGAGACATGTTTACCTCTGTGCTGGATTTTGGGGCTCCCAGCAAATAAATGAGGAAGCAAGATCTATGCTGTGCTAATGCTATGAGCCCCTCCATCATATGCTGAGATTGTATCTATGTGTAAATAAAACCATATATCTTAAAGACACCACAGTCTCCACTGACCTCGTTCCAAGAAAGCTGAACACTGCGTAAGTGCTGGTATCCCTAGAGTCTCTCACCGCTTGGAGATTGGGGTGTCTCTCATGCGTGCAACCTTTCAGTAATCTGTGACTTCCCCCTTCCTCTCACATCCAGGCTTTGGCTATGGGCAACCCTATTATATACGTACATATGAGTGGTTGTGCGCCATTAGCATTTCATTCTTAAAGCTCACCTTGCAATTTATGAGCCAGCTCCCTGGTAAACAGAACATTAGCCAGTTTGCTTTGACAGTATGCCGGGAACCCATTGTAGTATTTCTCTCCCTGCAGGTTCTCGAAGTTTATCCGCCAAAAAGCATGGAGGTGCGAAGACACATTCACTATCCGAGCTGGGGCTGACTCTTTCAAACGGTCCAGCAGCAGGAATGTTAAGAGAAAATGCCCTAAAGGGAGAGGAGATTTACAATTATTTACTAGAGCTTAGGGACGTGGCTGACGCTGTGGTGTAAACCACTGAGCCTTGGGCTTGCCGATCAGAAGGTTGCCAGTTCAAATCCCCGCGACAGGTGAGCTCCCATTGCTCGGTCCCTGCTCCTGCCAACCTAGCAGTTCAAAAGCACGTCAAAGTGCAAGTAGATAAATAGGTACCGCTCCGGCGGGAAGGTAAACGGCATTTCCATGCGCTGCTCTGGTTTCGCCAGAAGCGGCTTAGTCATGCTGGCCACATGACCTGGAAAAACTGTCTGCGGCACGGACAAACGCCGCTCCCTCAGCCTGTAAAACGAGATGAGCACCGCAACCCCAGAGTCGTCTGCGACTGGACTTACAGTAACTGTCAGGGGTCCTTTACCTTTTTTCTAGAGCTTATGGGCACACATATGTATAATGTAAAACTAACCTTTAGAACAAAAATAGTACTCACAATAATGTAAACACTTTATGGTTTTTTTTAAAAAATCAAACAAATGACATTAATTTTACTGTACTATAAATCAACTAGAAATAGATAACCAAAAAATTGGCTGGTTAGTTCAAATGAATATATGAAATTCAACCAAGATGGGCACAGTTTAAATAATTTAATTAAATCTCCAGGGGACTGTGACTTGGGGCCTGTCCATACTGGAGTTTACAGTGTGTCTATAACTTTTTGCGTTCAGATTTAATTTGTGTACGGTAATCCTCATGGTGTTACCCTCAACAACGCCTGTCTCTATGCTTTTCCTGTATAAACTCAGGTTTACAAATACAGGAATAATCTATGAAATCTGGGGAAAAGAGCAGGGAAGATAAGCAAAGGCTAAAAGAAGCCAGGTAATATATCCATTTATCACATCGATGTCTCTTGATCTTACCAAGGTGATTGACTCCAATATGCATTTCAAAACCATCAGCAGTCTTGGAATAGGGAACCATCATCACTCCTGCATTGTTAATGAGGATATGGAGCTTCTTCTCCTCTACAGGAAATAATGGCCGAGATTGGGTATTAAGCAGAAAATACCAAAGACAAGAAGATTGAGATGTTTTAAGGAGCAAGGCTCTTATCATAACTAGCATTTGGTTACATGGCCACCTATCTGTCATAGATGCTTTATTTGACATTCCTGCTTTTCAGGGGTTGGACTAGATGAGCCCCATGACCCCTTTGAACTCTACAATTCTATGATTTAAGGTTACTGTGAATATATATGTTGGGAATAAGGAAGTACAGTATAGTAAATTGATTAAAATAATTAGCAAATACTAAGTGAGGAAATATTAGACTGTGTTACTCAGTCTACAGAAAAACTTTACAGATTAACCGACAGGACCGACAGGTGGAGGAAATTTAAACTTTTATCAGACAGAGGGTTGATGGTTCTTGCCAAGATCTCCTACTAGTTTAGGTAAATAGTGAGATACCACCACCTGCTGGACCACGTGACAGGATAAATAAATAAATGGAAGCACTAGTGGGGGAAAAATGGATTATATGAATGGGCTATTACCTCAGAGTAATTTCCAGTGAATATTATATGTATCCTTATTGCTCAAGTATCTGAGTGCATACATACCCATTTTGAATGGGTTTTGGCAATTGTAGTAGTCCACTTTCATGGACTATTATTTATTTAAAAATTATCTCTAAACCTTTATTGTTAGATAAATATATAATATACCCTGTGTCTATTCTGAGTGACACATGTTTTGGATAGAACACTACTATCATTAACAGGGTTTATTATATCTAAGGAGCTGAACAGTCATTCCTACACACACATATATATTATTACCCTTTCAGGCAAAATGTAGCATACATGCTTAAACGTGTTTACTCAAATGCATATCATCCTTTTAATCAAACCACAAGTAAGAGTGCCCAAGAGTGCAATGAGACAGATTATAAGAATAGCTATTCTGGGTCATACCTAAGGTCCATCTACCATGTCTCTGACAGTTAACATTGCCAGGTGTTTTATATAAGACATCTCAAAATTCAAATGGAAGCTGTGGAATGATCCATCTTCTGCTTCAAAGTGCCAGAAAGGTTCAAGGGAAAGCTTCCAAGCAAAGGGTTAGCTCCTCTTAAATGCAAGAACAGTGTCATGGAAGGTTTAAGGTGGAGATCGCCAAGCAGGCACAAGGCCTTCTTTGGTGCCCTCAGGCAGGTTGCCTAGACTCTAAGCTTCTATTTAAAAAAATTAAGTCTCTAGCCCTCTTAGAAGGAAAGTTATGAAGCAAAATGTGCAGACTCCCTTCTAAGTGATTTCTGTGAAATGAATCAGCTTAGCTGCTCCCACCTGCCAGTGTTTTTATGCCAATTAGTGAAGTCAATGTGGTGACTGTAAAGTAAGTTGTTTGGACACCAGGCAATAGAAATCCCCAAGGTCATTAAAAGTTTCTGTTTACCCCTCCCCTTTACTGTACTTTTTTCTTATTATTTTGTAGCAGTTCTTGGAATCTCCATAGGTTGAACTTCTTTTTTCCTAGCAACCAGGATGCGTCTTTTCTGTAGTGGACTCATTCAAGATTAGGTACCTGCTAAAAGTTATTTTCTGTAAATACTACACAATAAATGCAAGTTGGTGTTAAATAATTCCCTCCTCAAATGGCAAATACAAAATGTGAAATTTGGAAAAAGGCTCAGGCATGTCTCCTGCTGTGCAGAAATTAATGTCCAAGTACTTATTAAGAATTCACATCATTGTTAATTTCCAATATAATGGGCTACATTTCTACTTCAGATGTCTCTGTGTTCAATGGGGCTTATTCTCAGTGTTATAAGAATTTTAAGGTCATATATAAAATAAATAAATTTTGATAACTGTATATATAAACCACACGTCTGAAACCCCATAGACAAGGTCCTGAACAAACTGACCTCAAATATTTCTCTGCAAGGTCAAAGTGAGAAACCTTCCCATTGTCTCTTTCCTCACAAATCCTGTCTTAAGGGCACATTCAAGATATGAACAGGTTGTGAGCCTGTGACCTAGATTCAGGAATTAAGTAGTTATAATAACAAAAGCCCCTTTATGGATCACTGCCTTGTCGTGGCGAAGTAGCTTTAATAACTCAGAGAAGCTATGAGCTATGCCGTGCAGGGCCATCCAAGATGGATAGGTCAAAGTGGAGAGTTTTGACCAAACATGATCCACCTGGAGCAGGAACCGGCAAGCCACTCCAGTATCCCTGCCAAGAAAACTCCATGGACAAAGACAACAGGCATATAAAAGTTATGACACTGGAAGATGAGCCCCTCAGGTCGGAAGGCGTCCAACATGCTACTGAGGAAGAGCGGAGGACAAGTACAAGTAGATTCAGAGCTGATGAAGCGACTGGGCCAAAGCCGAAAGGACGCTCAGTTGCGGATATGCCTGGAAGCGAAAGGAAAGTCCAATGCTGTAAAGAAAAATATTGCATAGGAACCTGGAATGTAAGAACCATGAACCTGGGTAAGTTGGATGTGGTCAAAAATGAGATGGCAAGAATAAATATTGACATCCTGGGCATCAGTGAACTAAAATGGACGGGAATGGGCAAATTAGTTTGGATGACCATCATATCTACTACTGTGGGCAAGAATCCCGTAAAAGAAATGGAGTGGCCCTCATAGTCAACAAAAGAGTGGCAAAAGCTGTACTGGGATACAATCTTAAAAATGATAGAATGATCTCGATACGAATCCAAGGCAGACCTTTTAACATCACAGTAATCCAAGTTTATGCACCAACCACTGGTGCTGAAGAAACTGAAATTGACCAATTCTATGAAGACTTATAACACCTTATAGAAATGACACCAAAGAAGGATGTTCTTCTCATTATAGGGGATTGGAATGCTAAAGTAGGGAGTCAAGAGATAAAAGGAACAACTGGCAAGTTTGGCCTTGGAGTTCAAAACGAAGCAGGGCAAAGGCTAATAGAGTTCTGCCAAGAGAACAAGCTGGTCATCACAAACACTCTTTTCCAACAACACAAGAGATGACTCTACACATGGACATCACCAGATGGGCAGCATCGAAATCAGATTGATTATATTCTCTGCACCCAAAGATGGAGAAGCTCTATACAGTCAGCAAAAACAAGACCTGGAGCTGACTGTGGCTCAGATCATCAGCTTCTTACAGCAAAATTCAAGCTTAAACTGAAGAAAGTAGGAAAAACCACTGGGCCGGTAAGATACAATCTAAGTCAAATCCCTTATGAATACACAGTGGAAGTGAGGAACAGGTTTAAGGATTTAGATTTGGTGGACAGAGTGCCTGAAGAACTATGGATGGAGGCTCGTAACATTATACAGGAGGCAGCAACTAAAACCATCCCAATGAAAAGGAAATGCAAGAAAGCAAAGTGGCTGTCCAACGAGGCCTTACAAATAGCGGGGGAGAGAAGGCAAGCAAAATGCGAGGGAGATAGTGAAAGATACAGGAAATTGAATGCAGATTTCCAAAAAATAGCAAGGAGAGACAAGAAGGCCTTCTTAAACGAGCAATGCAAAGAAATAGAGGAAAACAATAGAATGGGAAAAACCAGAGATCTGTTCAAGAAAATTGGAGATATGAAAGGAAAATTTCATACAAAGATTACCATAATAAAAGACAAAAGTGGAAAGGACCTAACAGAAGCAGAAGACATCAAGAAGAGGTGGCAAGAATACACAGAGGAACTATACCAGAAATAAATGGATGTCTTGTATACCCCAGGTAGTGTGGTTGCTCACCTTGAGCCAGACATCCTGGAGAGTGAAGTCAAATGGGCCTTAGAAAGCATTGCTAATAACAAGACCAGTGGAAGTGATGATATTCCAGCTGAACTATTTAAAATTTTAAACGATGATGCTGTTAAAGTGCTACACTCAATATGCCAGCAAATTTGGAAAACTCAGCAGTGGCCAGAGGAATGGAGAATATCAGTCTACATCCCAATCCCAAAGAAGGGCAGTGCCAAAGAATGCTCCAACTACTGCACAATTGCACTCATTTCATACGCTAGCAAGGTTATGCTTAAAATTCTACAAGGCAGGCTTAAGCAGCATGTGGACCGAGAACTCCCAGAAGTGCAAGCTGGATTTCGAAGGGCCAGAGGAACCAGGGACCAAATTGCAAACATGCGCTGGATTATGGAGAAAGCTAGAGTTCCAGAAAAACATCTACTTCTGCTTCATTGACTATGCAAAAGCCTTTGACAGCGTCGACCACAGCAAACTATGGCAAGTTCTTAAAGAAATGGGAGTGCCTGATCACCTGGTCTGTCTCCTGAGAAATCTCTATGTGGGACAAGAAGCTACAGTTAGAACTGGATATGGAACAACTGATTGGTTAAAAATTGGGAAAGGAGTACGGCAAGGCTGTATATTGTCTCCCTGCTTATTTAACTTATATGCAGAATTCATCATGTGAAAGGCTGGGCTGGATGAATCCCAAGCCGGAATTAAGATTGCTGGAAGAAATATCAACAACCTCAGATATGCAGATGACACAACCTTGATGGCAGAAAGTGAAGAGGAATTAAAGAACCTTTTAATGAGGGTGAAAGAGGAGAGCTCAAAATATGGTCTGAAGCTCAACATCAAAAAAACGAAGATCATGGCCACTGGGCCCATCACCTCTTGGCAAATAGAAGGGGAAGAAATGGAGGCAGTGAGAGATTTTACTTTCTTGGGCTCCGTGATCACTGCAGATGGTGACAGCAGTCACGAAATTAAAAGACGCCTGCTCCTTGGGAGAAAGGCGATGGCAAACCTAGACAACATATTAAAAAGCAGAGACATCACCTTGCCAACAAAGGTCTGTATAGTTAAAGCCATGGTTTTCCCAGTAGTGATGTATGGAAGTGAGAGCTGGACCATAAAGAAGGCTGATCGCCGAAGAATTGATGCTTTTGAATTATGGTGCTGGAGGAGACTCTTGAGAGTCCCATGGACTGCAAGAAGATCAAATGCATCCATTCTTAAGGAAATCAGTCCTGAGTGCTCACTGGAAGGACAGATCGTGAAGCTGAGGCTCCAATACTTTGGCCACCTCATGAGAATAGAAGACTCCCTGGAAAAGACCGTGATGTTGGGAAAGATGGAGCGCACAAGGAGAAGGGGATGACAGAGGACGAGATGGTTGGACAGTGTTCTCGAAGCTACAAACATGAGTCTGACCAAACTGTGGGAGGCAGTGGAAGACAGGAGTGCCTGGTGTGCTCTGGTCCATGGGGTCATGAAGAGTCGGAAACGACTAAACGACTAAACAACAACAACAACAAATAACAAAAGAGTGGCCAAAACCCAGATAATGCAATCAGGTAACTTGCCAGGAGATAAACAACGCACTCAGGTTTGTTGTAGACCGCCTTTTCTGTGATGTATGTATGATGTTTCTGGGGGTGGTCTTGGACTCCAGGGCGGGCAATTTAAAATGTCTATATAAGGGTGGACACACCTTTGTTCTGGGTCCTCCTCCTCTCTCCTGTGTGTGGGGGAGCACCCTGTTGCAACAGTCAATAAAGATCAGGCTTACTAGCTGCTTTGCTTCTCAATGTTCTCTGGTTGGTCTCTGTTATTTTCTCCCACTGATAGAGAACCTACGAAAGGACTCTATATGGGCTCTTGGGCACGCGATAAGGGGAAAGGAGCAGTTTTGTCACTTATAAAACAAGGTAAATGGCTACAGGATGTCAGCCTTCACTTTGTTTAGAAATGGAGAAAACAGGAATCTTTTGCCTTTAACAGCTGTGTCACTACAATCACGACCAGCAGGACATAGATGACTTCCTGTGCTAAGCATGAGGATGTCCAAGGTTGGGGTAAGGGTGGAAAATCAGCAATTACTGTTCTCTCTTTTCTTTTGTGTTATGCCATGGCAGCCATGTTGTGTTAAGCCATGGCCCCCATTACAGCAATTTTGTGACTGGAGCAGTCAGCACTCTCTCAAAATTCAAAATGTGCCCCCTGGTCTAAAATGGTTTTTGATCCCTGGTTTAAAGAACACATAGGGAAGCCAGACAAATACCTCTCTATTTTAAACAAAACCTATAACTCTTGACTCCACATAGATTATCTCTAGGACCAGGACCACCTGGTAATTAAACTATGCAGTAACTACACAGGTGCCAACTTTTAGTCAGTCATACCTTTTAGGAAATCTTCTGCAAATGCCCGTATAGATTTGCTATCAGACAGGTCCAGTTTTTTCACAATAACTTGCTGATTCCCTGTTTCGGCTATAATTTCACGGGCTGCTGCTTCCGCTTTTGCTATATCTCTGCAGGCAAGGATGACACGACCACCTTCAAAAGGGAAATTAATAGAAAAGAGGAATAAGGCAAACAAGCTGTTTCTAAACTTGGTCCTGGTCCTGTCTTTCTAGACTAATTTCTTTTAATGGAACAAAACATAAAATAATATAAAAATTCTACAATATGAATATGTAAATATAAATATATGTAAAAGCCCTTTTGCCAGCAGATGTTATAGGCAGCAATGAATTGTGAATCATTGTGGGAGGGGAGTAATACTCAGCTTTTTTAAGCTCACCTCAAGCATTTGAAGTAGTTGCCCTTGTCTAATTACCGTATTTTTCGCCCTATAGGACGCACTTTTTCCCCTCCAAAAATGAAGGGGAAATCTGTGTGTCTATGGGGCGAATGCAGGCTGAAGCTTGGAGAGCGAGAGGGGTCGGTGCGCTGCGTGGAGCGCAGGGTGCGCTGAAGCTGCGGCGGGGGGGGGAATAATTTTTTTTTCTTTATTTCCCCCCCCAAAAAACTAGGTGTGTCCTATGGGCCAGTGCGTCCTCTAGGGCGAAAAATACAGTAACCATTACTATGAACAAGAAAAATACACTTGAATGTATTTTTAAAAATGGAAATTACCTTTGGTTAAAGTTATTTTAGGGGACAGAATTAAAGAATACATACATTCATAGTAATAAATACACCCCCTTACCCCAAATGTAATGGTTGTATTCCGATATAACGCTAAACCATGGTTAATTAAATATATCGAGACTGCAGTTCCAATGGGACGCAGTCAAATGTTCATTCCACCATTGAGGGCACATTCAGAAGGGCTGGACTACAGCTCTCATCACCCCTGACCACTGGCCATGCTGAGGAGTAGTAGAAGTCCAGCAACATCTGGAAGGCCACTGGCTCCTCATCCCTGTGGTAAAGAATTACATGTGGATCACATTGTTTGGCCTTTTAAAGCAACAACTGTGTACTCCTAGACATGTCTACTCAGCAGTAATGACCATTTGCTTCAATTGGACTTACTTCCAGGTAAGTGTGTAAGGTTGCAGCCTAAGGAAAGTGGCATGATAGAGGTTTCTAAAATTATTTATTGTATAGAAAAAGTGAATACAGAGAAGTGTGGCTAAGAACTACACTGTATGCCAAGTATGCTTTTAGAGCCAAAGGGGAAATATATAGTTAAAACAGATATGGCAGCTTACATATTAAAGTGCAGCTGCTATTGCAGAGCCCTTGTGGAGTGTTGTTTTTTTTTAAAACATGCCTCCTCTCCTTCAGGGGGCTTATGTAATTCAGTGAATTTCCTTTAAAAAATGAAAAAAAATCCTATGAACCAGAAACCCTCTGTTTAAGGAAAGAGTTAAGGCACTTATAAATTTGCTTGTTCAATTAAAAATGGTTAAGGCAGCCTTTATTCATTTAAACCTGATGGTGGCATACTCTGCAATATCCGTCTGATGAAAATAGGGGTGCTCTCGTGGGAGCCAGTGTCTTTTGGTCCAGCGCTCTGGTGTGAGAGAGCCAATTTGCAGGAGAGCATGAAAAAACAAAACAAAACAAAAAAAGAGTGTCTTTTGGTCTGGCACAAACCAGCTGACTCACAGCAGAGTACTGGACCAAAAAACAGGATGGCTTCTGTAATTCAGAGATGTCCCGCTCAATTTGGGTTGAGTGGCATGTGGTGGATGATGAATGGACAGACAACTTGCCTCTTCGTGCGAGGTCCTTGGCAGTTTCCTTCCCTATGCCAGTGTTAGCCCCTGTGACCACGGCCACCTTTCCATCCAGCCGAGCTGTTGATGTGCATACTCCTCCTGCAAACCACTTCCTAAAACATAAGAGAGCACAACCGTAAATGTTACTTTGGTATGTATAGAGGTTTTCTCTTGGCCTGCTCCTCTGGGTAGCTCAGATGCTAGAGCATGAGACTATTAATGTCAGGGTCATGGATTTGAACCCCACATTGGGCAAAAGATTCCTGCTTGCAGGGGTTGGAATAGAGGACCCTCATCATCCCTCCCGACTCTACAATTCTGTGATTCTATCCTTTAACCTGCTCCTCTGGCTCATGCATTCCCACATCACTTTCCAAACCACAAAAAGTCTGTTTAAAAATATAACAACAACGAGCAGCAGGATTTAGACTGTAGAATTCTAAAGTTCCAGAATGCGCTTGACTCCTTTCCCACAAAATAATCTGTGGGCACCCTCAGATTCTATGCCAGAGAACAGAGACTTTCCTTTCTAAGACATGCAGCGAGCCTTTTTGACCTGAAGAGCATGGTAAAAAATCCCTTAAAATGAAAAAAATGTAACACCAATTAAGCAAAAATCTGAAGAAAGAATATTGCTACTGGTTTGGGAGATGAGTCTGGATGATATCTGTGGATCTCTTGCAGGCCTGTGATTTTTCGTCTGTGAGGTTATACTCTCCAAGAGGAAACCTGGTGAACCAGTCAAACTGGTTCCTTGGTTAAATAAGTTGTTTTAATCTGTTTTTAATATTGTGCAATAATTGCATTTTAAATGTCGTAAGCCACCCCTACCCCCGGGACCTTAAGGTGTAGGGCAGATAATAAGTAGTGATGACAACAATAATCAATCAATCAGGATCAGAATGGCTTTGACACCTTAAAACGTTAGGTAGGAAATAGATGTGTTGCCATAATGACCACCGTAGATGCTTTAAAGATCAGGTAGGTATTCCCACGTCCTTCTTACCTGGCTGGATGCCATGCTACGCTAGGAAGAAAAAGAAAAAAGATGTTAGTTTTGGTATTAGAGGTTTGTCTGAGCTTGACTCCGTAGGCTGTGCTGAATCCAAAGATATGCAGCAGAATGGTGGGGGCTAAGAACTTAATGGAGAGGCAAGATCTGTTGGAGTGTTGATGCTGTGAGCCATTCCATCCTATGCTCAGGTTGTATATATGCATAAAGAAAATAATATATCCTACAGCTCAATAGCCATTAAACTTCTGCTACATACCACCCCAATCTCTGAGCAGTGAGAGACTCCAGAGGGGCCTGTGCTTCCCAGGGATTTGCTTCCTTGGAGTGAAGGCCAATGGAGAGTGTTGGTGCTGTTAGGATATATGGTTTTATTGACACATATGCATATACAACTAGAGCATAAGACGGAGGCGCTCACAGGATTAGCAACCCCATAGATCTTGCTATGGTTTCTAGGGAAGCCCCAAAGTCCAGCACAGAGCAAGTCATGTCTCTGTTTCCCAGCTTCCAGCTCCCTTACACAACTCTGGCTGTTGTTCTTCTACTTACCAGCCAGGCGAGGGGAAAGGCTGGTTAGTATGGCACAGAGCAACTTCTTTGGCTATGCTAAATGGTACCACCTAACTAGCCAGCGAAAGCTATTTCCTTGACAAAGCAAGTGGTTTGGCAACCTTCGCCTTCTGCATTTCCTCACAGATACAGGCAGTAACCAGTGCTAAGTTATTTCGTACCCTAGGTTGAACTACTTGCACAAACTACTAATTTCAATTTTCAAAGGCAGATGTCTTGTGGGGAAAAATAAGATTATCAGAAATTTATAAGATACAATATTACAAAAACTCACCTATATAAAACTGCCCCTCAAAGGTCAGTACTGTGTCCCCCTGAAGTCTGTTCCCTAGGTGGCCACTTAATGACCAGCCCTGGATACAGGATTGCAGGTCTGGAAGGGGGCTGCCCCCCTCACCCCAATTCATAACATTTCTTCCTAGAAAGCCAAACCCTGGATAAGCACCAGACTCCCTGGAATGTATTGCTGCTCAAAAATTGGGCAGATAATACATAACAACAGGGAGCCAGGGGAAAATTCAGTAGCACAATTGCAGAAATAATAGAAATAATACCCATTAAGTTCAGTAAGGCTTTCTCTCACAATTGCAGCCTAAGGTCACATCTGCACCATACATTTAAAGTGCATGGCTTCACCCAAAGTTTCTTAGCAACTTTTTTTAGTTTAGCCTTCAGAATGTCACTAGGGAGGGGCTGAAACAAATCTCCCCAATGTGCTATAGCCCACTTGAGCATATCAATGACAGCAAGGGAAAGGGAGAGGGGGCCACACAATGCATGCAATAATTGTAGATATGAGAGTCCCATGGACTGCAAGAAGATCAAACCTATCCATTCTGAAGGAAATCAGGCCTGAGTGCTCACTGAGGCTCCAGTACTTTGGCCACCTCATGAGAAGAGAAGACTCCCTGGAAAAGACCCTGATGTTGGGAAAGATGGAGGGCACAAGGAGAAGGGGACGACAGAGGACAAGATGGTTGGACAGTGTTCTCGAAGCTACAAACATGAGTCTGACCAAACTGCGGGAAGCAGTGGAAGACAGGAGTGCCTGGTGTGCTCTGGTCCATGGGGTTACGAAGAGTCGGACACGACTAAACGACTAAACAACAACAACATTTCAGTGTGCCAAGGATATATTAATCATAACCTCAATGAATGAATATTTAATAATAATAATAATAATAATAATAATAATAATAATAATAACAATAATAATATTTTTATACTTATACCTCACCCACTCTGGGAAACTTCCAGCAAAAAGTTAAATATTAAATTAGGTTAGAAATTATTTACACATAGTACAGTCCTAACCAAATCTACTCAGAAGTAAGTCCTACCCCCAGGTAAGTGGGGTTAGGCCTGCAATCTGCTTGGTTTTGTCCACTTCTTGTATTTCAGTATTGCATACAAAAATGCATGTGGCCTATGCAAAATGTTACTTGTGGTTCTGAGAACAAGTTAATAAAGCCTACAGGATAGCTAGTGAAATAAAGAAACCCAAACCTGAGAGCTGACATTGTAGAAAACTTCTCCTCTGCAAATGAAATTTCTCCACTGACTGACAGATATAAAACAGTGAGAGGTGTGGGAGGAGTGCCTCATAATTAGAAATAACGAATTACAAGAATTGAAAGTTATGACACCACCTGTTGGCAAATGCTAATAGCTGGGAGCAACCAAGAGTGACAGGCTGCTTACTGAGCATTCATCCTGATTTATCTGGAGGGAGGTTGTAGAATGTTGCATCAAGCAATTTTTATCCCACACTTTCCAGTGCATTTCCCCAACACTAAGCTTATTGCAAAAAATCCAGTCTTGGGGGAAACTGGCTTTGTTATGCAAGATATCCAAATCTCCTTTCATTGTACAACCTGAAGTTGCCAGTACATGACTGAATCCCAGTCCAAACAGCCTGGAAATATTTAATATACTTGCAGAGGTAAAGACAATGGTGCAGCTAGGTCACTTTAGACCCTAGACTGAATAGTCTTTTGGGGGGAGGATATTTATATTTATTTTATTTCATAAAACTTCTAAATAAAGTGTACTATATGGATTTGATCTATAGTCTCTACTTGTTAATGTACTTCGGTCTCACTTACAGGTAGGTAGCCGTGTTGGTCTGCCATAGTCAAAACAAAATAAAAGAAAAAAAATTCCTTCCAGTAGCACCTTAAAGACCAACTAAGTTAGTTCTAGAACTTTAAGGTGCTACTGGAAGGAATTTTTTTTCTTTTATTTTGTTCGGTCTCACTATCAGAGTACAAAGAGCAACTAGAGGGTGATTTTTAGCAGGAAATTGGCCTGGTCCTGCTTTCTGAACCAGATGTGCATTGCAAATTGGAGCCCATGTTTCTGCTTTTCTTTAAAAAATAGAAAGGGCTATCTTAAACACACTTTTTAAAGAGTATGGATAGTGTAACTTGAAGGCTTCTCTTCCTCTCTCTGAAGCCCGACAATGCAATCTGCTGCTGGAGAAGAAACAGTGTTTTGTCCATCCAGCAGCAGCCTGCTGGGTTTCTGGATTACAGGTACCGGTAATATATAATGTATGTATTCTCACTGAAATGAGAATTCCACACAGAAATAGATGTTGACTATATATCTTATTTTATCTCATCAGCTTTTATATATAGGGGCAATGATTGCAAGCCCCCAGTCATTGGAGACTTGACCATGAGTGTCGATGCAGGTCAAGAGTGAAGCCAGAGTGGGGGCCCAGAAGTCCAAATTGTTTTTATTTTTATTTTTTTTATAATAATTTTTATTAATTTTCCAAACAAATAATAAAAACAGTATAGAACAGTATAACCTCAAGCTCATCAGTTCATACCCTTCTTTCTTTGACTCCCCCATACCTCCCCATCCCTGCATCCTTGTTTAATAATTCTTTAGCAACCCTTAGGTCCATTGTCTTAATTCCCTTTCATAAAAATTTCTTAAGTTTTTTTGTTTACTGCTGCAATTCTTTACTTCTTACCCCCTGACATCTTAACATTCCTCAATTTTGCAATTATTTTTAAGATATATTTTGAATTTCTTCCAGTCCTCTTCCACTGTCTCTTTCCCCTGGTCCCGGATTCTGCCCGTCATCTCGGCCAGTCCCATAAAGTCAATCACCTTTGTTTGCCATTCTTCCAGAGTAGGTAGTTCTTGCGTCTTCCAATACTTTGCCAGTAGAATTCTTGCTGCTGTAGTGGCATACATAAAGAAAGTCCTATCCTTCCTTGGCACCACTTGGCCCACCATGCCCAAGAGGAAAGCCTCTGGTTTCTTAGGAAAAGTCCACTTAAGGACCTTCTTAATTTCATTATAGATCATTTCCCAGAAAGCTTTAACCTTTGGGCAGGTCCACCAAAGGTGGTAGAAAGTGCCTTCAGTCTCATTACATTTCCAACACTTATTATTAGGCAAATGATAAATTTTTGCAAGCTTGACTGGGGTCATGTACCACCGGTAGATCATTTTCATAATATTTTCTTTTAAGGCATTACATGCAGTAAATTTAATACCGGTGGTCCATAACTGTTCCCAGTCAGCAAACATAATATCATGACCGATATCTTGTGCCCATTTAATCATAGCTGATTTCACCGTTTCATCCTGTGTATTCCATTTTAACAGCAAGTTATACATTTTTGATAAGTTCTTAGTATTGGGTTCCAACAATTCTGTTTCTAGTTTTGACTTCTCTTTCTGAAATCCTATTTTCCTGTCCTGTTTAAACGTCTCATTTATCTGATGGTAATGCAACCAATCTCGAACCTTAGGCTTTAGTTTCTCATAACTCTGAAGTTTCACCCTTTCGCCATCATATTCTAAAATCTCATAATATTTTGGCCATTTAGAATCCATATTAAGCTTTTTTACTTCCCTAGCTTCCATTGGTGACACCCACCTAGGGGTTTTACTTTCCAACAAATCTTTGTATCTAATCCAAACGTTATACAATGCTTTCCTTACAATATGGTTTTTAAAGCTTTTATACACCTTTACCTTGTCGTACCATAAGTATGCATGCCAACCAAAACTATTGTCGTACCCTTCCAGATCCAAAATGTCGGTGTTCTCAAGAAGTAGCCAGTGTTTCAACCAGCAGAAAGCTGCTGATTCATAATAAAGTCTTAAGTCCGGCAGGGCAAACCCCCCTCTATCCTTTGCATCAGTTAAAATCTTAAATTTAATTCTGGGCTTTTTGCCCTGCCAGACAAATTTTGATATGTCTTTCTGCCACTTCTTGAAACAGTCCATCTTGTCCACAATCTGCAACGTCTGGAATAAAAACAGCATTCTAGGCAATACATTCATCTTAATAGTAGCAATTCGGCCTAACAAGGAAAGTTTCAACCTTGACCATATTTCTAGATCCTTTTTAACATCTGACCAACATTTTTCATAATTATCCTTAAATAAGTTCACATTCTTGGATGTTAAGTTTACCCCCAGGTATTTTACCCTTTTTGTTATTTCCAAGCCTGTTTCATTCTGAAAACTCTCTCTTTCTTCCATTGTTAAATTTTTTTCCAACACTTTCGTTTTTTGTTTATTCAATTTAAAACCTGCTACTCGACCAAATATTTCAATTAGTTCTAATACTCTTTTAGTACTAGTGTCTGGCTGTTGCAAGGTCAATACTAGGTCGTCTGCAAATGCTCTTAATTTGTAATGTCTAACTCCGACCTGAACTCCTTTAACCAACTGGTCCTTTCTAATCATGTTTAACAAAACCTCCAGGACTGATATAAAAAGCAAGGGGGATATTGGGCATCCCTGCCGTGTACCTTTTTCTATGGGTATTTCTTCTGTTACCACATTGTTTACAATTAACTTGGCCTTTTGTTGGGAATATATTGCACCTATACCGTTTTCAAAACCTTGACCTACCCCCATCCCTTGGAGATTCTTTTTCATAAAAGTCCAACAGATATTGTCAAAGGCTTTCTCCGCATCCACAAAAATCAGAACTGCTTTCCTGTTAATGTCAACATCTAACAACTCCAAAATGTCTATAATGTTCCTCACATTGTCTGACATATGTCTACCTGGGAGAAAGCCTGTTTGGTCCTTATGAATCGCTTCTATCAACACTCTTTTCAATCTTTTTGCCAAAATGTCTGCAAAAATTTTGTAATCCACATTGAGTAAAGATATAGGGCGGTAGTTTTTAACTTGGTTCTTCTCAGTCTCTGTTTTCGGTATAAGTGAGATGAAAGCCTCTTTCCATGATTCAGGTGCCTTTTTCCCCTTCAAAATTTCATTGCAAACTTCCTTCAATGGTTGTATCAGCCATTCTTTCAGCATTTTGTAGTATTTGGCCGTCAGGCCATCTGGTCCTGGTGATTTTCCCAATTTCATATTTTGGATGGCACCCTCTATTTCTTGTTCTGTTATTTCCTCATTTAAGATCCTTTTACTTTGTTCTGGAATTTTTGGTAGACCGTATTTTCTGATGAATTCTTCTATTTCTTGTTCATTGATTGGCCCTTGTGCATACAATTTCTTAAAAAAACTTTGAAAACAATTGTTTATCTCATTGGGTTTGTGGATAATTTTTCCATCCATTTCTAGACTTGTTACAGTGTTCATTCTCTGCCTTTTTTTCAATTGCCATGACAGAAGTTTCCCACATTTATCCGCTGATTCGAAAGTTCTTTGTCTCATTTGCTTTATCTTCCATTCTATTTGTTGGTTCATGAGCTCCATGTACTGCATCTGGTAAAACTTTATTTCTCTCAAAATCTCATGGGACTTTGGTTTGGACCTCAGCTTCTTCTCTCCTTCTTTTATTTTTTCTAAAAATTTTTCCTTCTTCTCATTTTGTTGCTTCCTCTTTATAGAATTCTGTTGAATTAGGAAACCTCGCATCACGGCTTTGCTTGCGTCCCAAATTATTCTTTTTTCCACATCTGTTTTCCTGTTGATCTCAAAGTAATCTTTTAATGTTTTAAGGGCCTTCTTGTGGGTCTCTTCATCCTTAAATAGGGTGTCATTCATTCTCCATCTAAAGGATCCAGTTGTTGTTAGTTTCATCTCCATCTTCACCGCATTATGGTCAGAGCACGTTTTTGGACATATTTCTACTTTTTTTGTTCTTAACGCCAGACTGCTAGAAATCCAAATTTGGTCTATTCTTGTCCATGTCATTTTTGCTTCAGAGAAGAAAGTTCCCTCTCTCTCTAGAGGATTCCTTGTTCTCCAAATATCAATCAAGTCCATTGTTTCAGTCATTTCAAAAAAGGTCTTTGGTAGTCTCCCTTCTTTTGAAATCACTTGTCTCTGTGCTTTATCCATGTTTGTTGAGACAACTCCATTCATATCTCCCATCATTAGGATTTTATAGTCTAAAAAGTCAACTAATGTCTCATGCCAAATTGTTTTTAATGGCCTCTGCTGGGATTAGGTCTCCCCTGGGGCTCTCCCCAGTCTTGGCTAAGCTACCTAGTTCTTAATCTCTGTCACTACCACTGGATCCCACATAGGCAGATTTCCTATCATTTGACTAGCTCTTCCATTTTCAGCAGAGCTGTCCGAGTAAACATCCTGAAAGTGTGCCTCCCAGGTCCCTGGGGGGATGTGACAGTCCACCATGGTTGGGCCATAGCCTTGTGGGCTAGATGTGATATGTCAGAATGTGGCTGAATCATTGGATTTAACTGCCTGAATAAGTCAAGTTCAGGTGTTCTTAATGGCTTCCCTTTTCTTACGTGCCAGCAGATGTTTATAGTGTCTCTTCTGCTGGAGGAGGTCCATAGCAGCTGTTGGTTTGGCCTTGGGAATACCTACACCAATGTAGTGCTGTTATGCACCAGGGTTGGCCTGAGACACTTTTGACAACAAAAAGAAGTGAGCCACAAAATGCCCCCCACACACTCCAGAAAAGAAGGGGTGACTCAAGATCTACATCAGCAACAAGGGAGGAAATAAAGATCCTGCATCGGAATCTACTGTCCCTGTGGATCCTGCCACCTGAAGCAGTTGCCTCACCTTGCCTCATAGCTGGCAGGCCCTGATTAGCACACAAAGTTTATTATGATTATCCTTAGCACGTCAAAATCAATCATAAGATTGCTCACAACCTTTTATGTAAACACTTCCCAAATAGACTCTTTTTATTATTGTTTTAATTATTTTTATGCAGAAAATAAAATATGAAACAACAGAAAACACCCCAGTCCTGGATTCACCAAGGTGTCACACCACTTCCATTATGAGACACCACCCTAACCATAGCAGACTCTTTTGAGATCACCCACAAAATGATTCCAATCTAATCTCAGGTATCAGTATAAATTGCATCATATTGTTTAAGTACACTGCGCTCCCCTGCTTAAGCCTAGTTGTGCAATGTACTTGACTATCACTCCTCCTCCACTTCTACTTTACCCTGCACTTCAATATTACTATTTCCAGAATGGCTAGCAAATCATTTGAAATAGATTAAAATTACCAAGAAGTATAATTAGCCAAGCAGTACAGTAAAAGCATACCAGCATACCAGCTGAATAAAGCCAATTCAGAACAGCTTTTAGATGTCTGGGAAAATTAAAAGGGCTTCACCTTGCATCAAAAAAGACATGAGAATAGGCGTCAGGTGAGCCTGACTGGGAAGAGTATTCCTAGGGTCATTTAGTCTAATCCTCTGCAATGCAGGAATCTTAACTAAAGCATCCATGACAGATGGCCATCTAATCTCTGCATAAAAGCCTCCAGTGAAAGAGAGCCCACAACCTCCTGAGGTTCTCCTGACTCTTCTACTGTCAACCATCTGTTACTGTCAGAAATTTCTTCCCAATGTTCAGTCGGAATCTCCTTTCTTGTAACCTGAATAGCAGGGGGAAAGAAGCTTGCTCCATCTTCCATGTGCTCCATTCTAGAGGTGAATGGGGCACTGTAACTGAAAAAGCTTCTCAGTGGCCAATGATTTGTCTCACCTCCAGATATGGGGGCACTTCCCATTCCCAGTACAGTGGTACCTCGGGTTACATACATTTCAGGTTACATATGCTTCAGGTTGCAGACTCCACTAACCCAGAAATAGTGCTTCAGGTTAAGAACTTTGCTTCAGGATGAGAACAGAAATCGTGCTCCGGCGGCACAGCTGCAGCGGGAGGCTCCATTAGCTAAAGTGGTGCTTCAGGTTAAGAACAGTTTCAGGTTAAGAACGGACCTCCGGAACAAATTAAGTACTTAACCCGAGGTACCACTGTATAGGGTTTGAGTTGCATACTCCTCCTGCAACCCACTTCCTAGAACACAACAGCACCTTCAGAAAAATCACACGTTGGTCAAGCAAGACATATTACTCTAAAAGAGCCCTTTAAACTCAAGAAGAGCCCTGCCTGCACAGGAACTGCTCAGAGATTGCCACCTGTTCATAAGTTGAACAGAAATGTCATATTTTCATGCACTGGCTAAAAGGAGAACACCCATTAGGGAGTGAAAGGAGGGTGTTTGAACCAACTTGAAAGCAATTCTATTGCCCATTTCAAACTTGTCATGTGCTTGAGAAGTCAAGTATGCTTCCAAAAGAAATAAGGTAACTTGCAAGAGCTGAACTGCTCTGTAGAGATATAAATCAAAATGTCAGTCTTTGTCATAAGGGCTGTGACACAGCAATGACAGCTAATAAGGAGCTATAATGAGCAGCAAGTAGTAATGGCCCATCATGTAACCCCATATTTATTTGGAATTATGTGACTAGATATCCACAATTAACTTTTGCTCTTCTCCCCTCCTAGAGCCAAGCTCTGTGCTCCTGGACATCTCTTCCTTGGCTCCTGGTCTCACTGGCTTTAAATAGGCTAGTAGACTAGGCCACACATGCTCCTTTTTCTGGGCTCAGGGCAGTTCCATGAAATATATTTGGGAACCTGGCACTGCACCATTGTCGTGGTGATGGCACCACACTGTGTGGTCCACTTGGCTCAGTCATGTTGGCTGAAGTTGCATAGCAAATGGCACCTCTGCTATTATGACAGCAAGCTCTTTGGGGCTGACCTGGACTGCGATGGAGTACTTGTATACATACAAACATGTATGTACATGTATGGATACATGTATGAATATGTTGGCTGAAGTTGCATAGCAAATGGCACCTCTGCTATTATGACAGCAAGCTCTTTGGGGCTGACCTGGACTGCGATGGAGTACTTGTATACATACAAACATGTATGTACATGTATGGATACATGTATGAATACACAGGTGGTGCTGTGGTCTAAACTACTGAGCCTCTTGGGCTTGCCGATCAGAAGGTTGGCAGTTCGAATCCCTGTGATGGGGTGAGCTCCCATTGCTCTGTCCCAGCTCCTGCCAACCTAGCAGTTCGAAACCATGCCAGTACCAGTAGATAAACAGGTTGCAGGGAGGTAAACGGTATTTCTGTACGTTCTGGCTTCTATCACAGTGTTCCGTTGCACCAGAAGCGGTTTAGCCATGCTGGTCACATGACCCGGAAAGCTGTCTGCAGACAAACGCCGGCTCCCTCAGCCTGAAAGCGAGATGAGCACCACAACCCCATAGTTGCCTTTGACTGGACTTAACCGTCCAGGGGTCCTTTACCTTTTTTACTTTACTGTTGTATCAGCAACCCCTGTGTACTCAACACGCATTTTGAGTATTAGTTATAAAGTGCCACCATTGTACTTTCAGAAATAAATAAAAGTGCTTTACAACCAAATACAGTGGTACCTCTGGTTACGTTCTTAATTCGTTCTGGAGGTCCGTTCTTAACCTGAAACTGTTCTTAACCTGAAGCACCACTTTACGGTAGGTAATGGGGCCTCCCACTGCTGCTGCTGCTGCGCCACCGCGTGATTTCTGTTCTCATCCTGAAGCAAAGTTCTTAACCCAAGGTACTATTTCTGGGTTAGCGGAGTCCGTAACCTGAAGTGTATGTAACCTGAAGTGTATGTAACCTGAGGTACCACTGTATACCTTATCATATTAGTGTCCTCAACTCACTCTGCCCCCTTTTCTCTTGCTGATCCTTATGCTGCTGCCATTCAGCACAATACCAAGCAAGATGGTCAGAGAGGGAGTAATCCTAACTTAGGGCCCCCTGGCTCCAGGGATGATGAGCAGCAGAGCCAGATAACAGCCAGGGGTTAGTTTTCAGCCCCACTGGCCTCCCTCGAGTAAGTAAAGCTAAACTTTATG
Organism: Podarcis cretensis; assembly: GCF_951804945.1. NCBI lineage: Eukaryota > Metazoa > Chordata > Lepidosauria > Squamata > Lacertidae > Podarcis > Podarcis cretensis. The sequence continues at coordinate 49,948,810 of NC_137170.1, read as the reverse complement.
TGAAAGCACAGTATGTAATGGATTTTTAGTGCTGCTAACACTCCACTGAATTGCTCCTGTAGCCTTTGCTAGGAGGAAGGGGGTATTTGCGAATAAAAGAGATTGTTAAGAACAAAAAGAGAGAATACACTGCCTTCTGCAAGGCAGCCGATATATGTTTCAATTGATTTCAATAGGTGATGGCTATGGGATCTTCTTGTATGCTTTCCTCTGTGTATTGTCATTTCCTATCTCTATACTATTGTTTGGTGCTATGCTCCCTTTGTGTTTCAATTAGAGATGGATCGTCATTGGATGAATTAAGCATCTTGTTCTATGTCTGGAACTGTTTCAAACTCCACTCTTATTTGGGATCTGTAATGTTGCTCCCGTCTTGTGGCATAGGAGCCAACTCCTAGGGGCCATGAGGGCTTTGGCCCCCACAATAAAATATTCGAAGGGACCTGGCCCCCACAAAGCTGATGGGCATTCCCATTCAAATTGTGTGTGTGCACTGTGTCATGTGATTATGTGGGGCGGAGCTTACCTGGGCCCCCACAATATTTTATTCACGTTGGCAGCCCTGTTTTATAAAATGTTTGAGTGATTGGTGCTGATTTGGAGAAGCTCCCTTAAATCAGGAAGCAGTTGTAAAGACTAGGGAAAGCAAGGAGCTGAACTGATTTGTAGAGCAAGATTTTGACAACTAATAAGCTTTGGGAAGAGGCTAGGAGGGTGCACCTGAAGGCAGCACCAGTGCAGAATAAACCTGGGGGGGGGGGGGGAGGAAGGCACCTTCAGACCAGGATTTTTCTGTGAGTATACTCAACAACAAGCCATTGATATACCAAGAATGCATTAAGTGGTGGATTTATAGTAGACCATCCACACATTCTGCTAGGTTAGTTGTTCTGCAATACTTCTCCAGTGTTACCACATTATCGCTTTCTAGAGGGGCTGCAGCCCAGCAAAAGCAGGACAACAAACTAACTAACCTCCAAAAACATTTGTGGTATAAAAAGTTATGGGATGTGTACTTTTTGGAAAGGAAACTTCAACCAGTGCAAACCGTGAAAGCTGTTATGAGCAATTATCAGCATAAATACAGAATAAAAAGTACAAGCAAATGTTATCATCTGACCACTGTAAGCAGATGAAAACAGTAGCAGGATTCTAATAACACTTGTAATTTAGCAAATATCATGGACAACAGAGAGATATAAAATATGGGTTATGAAATAATTGTTGATTTGTAGCATCCAAGTGCACAGCGGAATGATGAGGAATACGTGCCAACATGCTCTATAGTTGCTTTATTTACATTTCAAAGCTGGTAGATTACAGAAAAACATCTTTACTCTGCCGGAGCAGAAAATGGCATCCTCTCTCCTCTGAAGCACAGAGAGAATCACACTGTGTGAGAACAGTGAAAAACAGGAAACCAGTGTACGTCACATCCAGCCTCCCTTTCCCGTGAGAAAACTCCAACAGTAACTCTGTGGAATGTAAACATTGTCTTGTGACAAGCCTTTCGCTGCACAGTGAAGAGAGCAGAAACCAACATCCTCCCCCTTTCTGTGAACACCACTGGGCAGCGTGTTCGTACAATATCAGTACAAACCCAACTTCTGCACATAGGTACAGTGTTGATCCCTTGATACAATCTTGGACAATACATCAGCAGGAATTTCATTACCTGGCATATAGGACACCGTTACGAGTCCCTTCTGAATACATTCCCTAGCATGTTGCAACTTCAATTGCAAGTGCTTCGTGCTTTGCTTACAACCTTCAGAATTCAGCAAAGCCAAACATGCTTTGTTGTCCTGGTAAACCTGGATTGGACATTTGACAGGAATTTTCATGTCTTTGCACAATTGTAACAACCATTCACAATCCTTAAGTGAATAAGACAGTGCATTCAGTTCAGCTTCACAAGTACTTAAGCTAACCGTTGTTTGCTTCTTGCACGACCAATCAAATAGACCCTGATTGTACATATAGCAAACTCCAGACGTACTTTTCCTGTCTGTAGTGTCATTTCCAAAACTTGCATCTGCAAATATCTCAAGACCACCAGACTTCTGATTGTTAAATCTCAGTCTGTAATGCATAGTGCCTTTCAAATACCGCGCTATGCGTTTCAGAGCTTTCCAATCCTTAACAGTAGGATTGTTGACTTGTCTGCTTAGCAAATTACAGCTGACAGCAATGTCTGGTCTTGAACATCTGGCAATAAAGTTTAGCTTGCCTAGCACACTTCTGTACAGTGTAGTGTCAGAAAATGCTTCTTCAGTGTCATCTACCTGATAACCTGTTATCATCGGTGTGTCTACAGGGTTAGCATCCATCAGGTTTAGTTTGCTTAACACATCAGCAATTTTCCGTGACTGGTGTACTAGAATGTTACCATCTTGATCTCTCTCTATTTCAAGAGATAGGTAGTTGTTTACCTCACCAAGATCTTTCATGTCAAAGTGTTCTTTCAGTTGAGCTAGGGCGTTATTGTACATTGTGACATCTTTCCAAAAGAATAATAAATCATCAACATAAAACAAACAATACAGTTTCTTTTGCCCCTCCTCTTTGACAAATACACATGGATCAGCTTTCCCTTGCTGAAAACCTAGAGAAAACAATACCTCAGTGAGTTTTGTGTGCCAACACCGTGCACTTTGTTTGAGACCATAAAGGGACTTTTTCAGAGCACAAACAAATCCCTGTTTTACCTGTACGCCATCAGGTGGAAGCATATAAAGAGATTCACCTAGAGATCCGTACAGAAAAGCTGTATTCACATCATGGTGACTAATGTGTAGATTCTCCTCTGCAGCTAGCTTGAGCATAAGCCTAATGCTCTCATACCTCACTGTGGGTGAGTAGGTCTCGTGATAGTCTTCACCTGGTACCTGTGCAAAACCTCTGGCTACCAATCTGGCTTTGTGTCTGACTATCTTGCCATTTTGATCAGTCTTCGCTTTGAAGACCCATTTGCTTCCAAGCAGTTTCATTCCTGGAACTACTGGAACAAGTTCCCATGTTTTGTTCCTTTCCAAGGAATCAAGCTCAGCCTTCATGGCATTTAACCATGGCTCAGCTTCCTTTGTGTCCAAATCCTGGATTTCTTGGAAACTTGAAGGTTCAAATACCTTCTTGGAGCTTTTAACAGCTGTTACTGCTATCTTGGCAAACTCATCAGCAAATCTCTTTGGAGGTCTGCCTTTTGTGGCTCTTTGTGACCTGCGAATTAGCCTTAAGTCTTCAACACTCTCCTCTTCCTTCTTAGGAGAAAAGCGACCTATTGTGAACAATGGTTCCTCCAATTCCTGATCAGAGCTTTCAGAGGGTCGCATAGAGGCTTTCGCACTCTTGAAATCCTCTGAATCACCTGATTCAGTTTCAGACTCAGAATCAGAACTTTCATCAGTGGGTGTGGGTTGCTGCGGTTGCTTTTGACTATCCTCAGTCTCATCACTGTCATCAGGGTAACATTGGAAAATTCCCACATTCTCCCCCCACTTGGCATTGTACTCAACACTTCTTGTGAGCTTAATTGTCTTAGAGTCAGTCATCCTTATTCTGTAAGAACCTTTCTCATAACCTAGAAAGATACCATGCAAACCACGCTTGTCTAACTTGGAGTTTTGTGGTGAGTGAACCCACATGTCAGAACCAAAAATTCTCATGTGTTTGATGTATGGCTTCTTGCCAAACATCTTCTCATAGGGAGTACAACCAATCGCTGAAGATAACCTGCGATTATAACTGTAAGTGAAACATGAGAGAGCTTCGGCCCAATAACTCTCTGGAAGATTTGCATCATGCAGCAAGGTTTTTAACCCTTGAAGCAATGTCTGATTTGCTCGTTCCGCAAGTCCATTCTGCCATGGCGAGCGAGGACTAGACAAATCGTGTTGAATTCCTTTCTCAGTCAGAAAAGCTTCAAACTGCTGAGAAGTGAATTCTCCCCCGCGATCTGTGAAAAGAATCTTTACCTTCTTACCATGCACATTTTCCAACCAAGCACAGAATTCCTTGAACCTAGGAAAAGCCTCTGATTTCTGCTTGAGATTGTACACATGAATATACCTGGAAAACGCATCAATGAGAACCATGAAGTACCTATTTCCTCCCAAAGAGGGCGCTAGTGGTCCAACCAAATCAGCATGAACAATTTGGTATGGTTCTGTAGCTTGCCTACTAGACACCTTACCTTTCGCAGCCATTTTCACCTTGTTTGCTGCGCATGCCTTGCACTTCATGTGGTACCTGCAGGGTTTAATAGTCATACCTTCAACCAAGGCAGGCATTTTGGATACTGCCTCAAAACCCAAATGACCAAATTTTCGATGAAAATCATGAATACATTCTGCATGCAAACATTTGTTAGAACCTGCAATGCAACAAGTGTCATCCTGCACAACATCATCATAATACAAAACATATAAACGATCAACATATTCAGCATACAATACATAATCATTTTTCTTTGTGATGATGCACCTTTTGTTCTTAAAGGAAACGTCAATGTTCCGCTCATTCAGCTGTCCAACGCTGAGCAAATTATGTTTGGCATCTGGAACATAAAGTACATTCTGTATCGATAAGTCCAAACTGTGAAGAACAACAGTTCCGTAGCCTTTACTGGGAATTGTGTGGTCATCCGCCTGGTGAATCGCACCTTCCTGCGGTGTAAAAGACACGAACAGTCGCTTATCGTTGCACATGTGGTGGGTTGCAGCTGAATCAACAACGAAGAAAGATCTAGACGTCTTCTGGACCTCTGCAACTTTTGGAGTGAAGCGTGAGACCATTGCCTTGTGCTGCGTTGTCCTGGACACCGGACCTTTGCCTCTGCTTTGGCCTTTTCCACGCGATGAGCTTTCGCTGCGCTGCTCTGTCTTGGCCCTGGGATATTTGCATTCCCTCTTCATATGGCCTAGACGTCCACAGGAGTAGCATTTCACTGCCTTCAAAGCTTTGGCGCCATCTGGTGGTTCCACTGCACTATGGGATGACGTCTGTGAAGACTCCCCCTTTCCCATGCAGCTATCACCCTGGCAATCTGCTTCATTCTGAATCATGGCAGTATCACAGGCTACTCTGAGCTGAGCATGTGGCTGATTGGCATCAAATTCCCCACTTGCATCAGCCAGCCTTCTGCAGCTAGCCATCTTATGCAGCTTGTTAAAATAATGCATAGTAGATTCAGCTTCTGTCCTCATGTGTGCCTCTCTCAAAACGTCCCAAATTTCTCTGGCTGAGGTCTTATCACGCAATAGACAGAGCTCTTCTGGGGATACTATCAATGTAAGAGTTCCCCTTGCTTTGGAATCTTTAGCTTTCCATGTATCTGTAATTGGAGCTGGGGGGGTGTCTGTAATAACTTCAAACAGACCCTCTTTCCGCAGAATAGCCTCTGCATAGATAACCCAGTCCGTATAGTTCTTCTTATTGAGCTTGGGAATCCCACAAGCATCCTGAAGGGCCATCATGACTCTGGCATTAGCCTTCTGCGTCATCTCTGCTGCTTTAAACAAGCTGCTTTATACAAGCTGCATCTCTGCTGCTTCAAGCCTCATTCCAAAGGCAAGTTCAAAACAGCTTTCTCTCTGCCCTAAATCATGCTGCGTCACTTCTACAGCTGCTTCAGCCCTTGTAAAAGTTACTTTCGATTTCGCCAGCATAGGCATAGCCGCTGCCTGTAGCCGGCAAACGGACATAAAAGTTCAAAGTCCAGCCATAAAGCCATTAAATAGAAGCTGGCAGGCTGCCCGGAGCAGTAGCACATACCTCATCAATCATCTTGACGCGCAGATACCGTCCGATCCGTCCCTCTGCATTCCGATCCTTTTTCCGGAATTCCAATGACTGCGTCTTCTGGGCCCATAACCAAAATGTTGATTTGTAGCATCCAAGTGCACAGCGGAATGATGAGGAATACGTGCCAACATGCTCTATAGTTGCTTTATTTACATTTCAAAGCTGGTAGATTACAGAAAAACATCTTTACTCTGCCGGAGCAGAAAATGGCATCCTCTCTCCTCTGAAGCACAGAGAGAATCACACTGTGTGAGAACAGTGAAAAACAGGAAACCAGTGTACGTCACATCCAGCCTCCCTTTCCCGTGAGAAAACTCCAACAGTAACTCTGTGGAATGTAAACATTGTCTTGTGACAAGCCTTTCGCTGCACAGTGAAGAGAGCAGAAACCAACAATAATATGCATTTGAACAAATTGACAATTGGACCCATGGAGAGGAGGGTGGGTACTCTGGGGATTCAGAGAAATCTCTAAATATGGATATGTATTTTGTATTGTTATAATTCTACACTTGTAAAATCAAATAAAAATTATTGGGGGGGGGGGGGGGAGTACAAACAAATGAGCCTAACTTCCAACAGGGTGAAGACTGCTGCTTTAATCCTCTCTCCTCTGAACAGGAGGACACAAAAAAGGCTTGCATTATAAAAAATTGCCATAGATTATTTAAAAACATGTATTATTATTGAAAGGTCTCTTTCTATCTCCATGGAAATGATTTCCCCTCCAGAGGTTGGGCGGCGCTGTGCAAACGACACTTCCTGGCGGCGACGCGGCTTCAGGCCCCCGGATGGCGGAGCAGGGCTCCTTTCGGCGAGAGGGAAGGCCCCCGTCCGCTTTTCCTCCTCCCGGAAGCGCCTGCGAGAAGGTGCCGGTGATTACCAGGCCGCGGCGACCAGGCCTCAGATTCGGGCAGGCGCCGCTTTGCTCCCGCTCCCTCTTCGCGTCATGGCGGAGCGCGGCGCCGGCTCTTCGGAGCACTTGGAGCGGCTGCACGAGATCTTCCGCGGCTTGCACGGGGAGCTGCGGGGAGCCCCCGAGAGGCTGCGCGGGAGCTCGGCCGTTGGTGCGTAGCAGCGGGGCCCGAGCGAGCCGGGGGTGGGGGTGGGGGAACGGGACGAGCCGTGCGCGGCCCCTTCCGCCACCCGGTCCCGCTCCCGACAAACCCGGGTCCTGCAGGCAGCGCTGCTGTCCGGCTAGGCGTCGGTTGCTGCAAGAGGGGTTGCCGTTGAGTTTACTTTTGCTGAACCCGCCTCTGATCAGCATCCTGACCGAGACGCAGAAACGCGGCCGCTTCTCTTCGCAAGGAGCCCGAAGTGACCCCGGGAAAACTTCCTCGCTGATTTCTGCGTGTCAGGCGGCTGTCAAAGGAGGAGGACCCGTAATAATCATAATCATAATAAAATAAAAAAATTCCTTCCAGTAGCACCTTAAAGACCAACTAAGTTAGTTCTTGGTATGAGCTTTCGTGTGCATGTATCTGAAGAAGTGTGCATGCACACCAAAGCTCATACCTAGAACTAACTTAGTTGGTCTTTAAGGTGCTACTGGAAGGAATTTTTTTATTTTGTTTTGACTATGGCAGACCAACACGGCTACCTATCTGTAACTATAATCATAATAATAATAGGTGACCCCGCCCTCGCTTCTAAGCGTGGTTGGAAGGAAGGCGAAGTTCAGCGTGGAATTTAATACAGTTAGAAAAAGAAACCTGGTGCTCAGAAAAGAACCAGAGAGATCATAACCCCAGAAGGTTGCCTCCGAACCGGCTGATCCTAGACATTTCACAGTGGAGTTCAAATGGCTATTTTAAACAGGATGCTTATAAACGTCACATTTTGCTCTAGAATAATAATAATAATAATAATAATAATAATAATAATAATAATAATATTTATATCCCGCCCATCTGGGTGGCTCCCAACAGAACACTAAAAATGGAATAAAACTTTGAACATTAAAAACTTCCCTAAACAAGGCTGCCTTCAGATGTCTTCTACAAGTCAGATAGTTGTTTATTTCCAGTGATCTGATGTTTGACAGTTTTATACAGGGTTTTGGAGTGCTTAACTATATGCATTTTATTCCTGTAATGAAATCCAAAATAGTTAATATAAGATATTCTGCAAACATTCATGAATAACAGCAGACATGTGTCTCTGTTGTTTGCAGATCTGGATGTGTAACCCATCCCCTTTTTAAAAGAAGACAGAAATATTGTGTGGACGAGGCCTACACATTACAAATATGCCCTCTATATCCTGTTGTATTACAGCTTTCACCAACTTCAGCCAGCATTGCCAGCTGTTGGGGATGTTGGTGGTTGTAATCCATCATCTGGCAGACACCTTGTTGGCTGCCCCTGAATCTTCCATGTTACCTTGTTTGAAAAAGTGAGATCTAGTCACCAACCAAACTGATAGGCTCCCTGGCTTGGTTGAGGACTAAGAGGATAACATATCTTTTGGCAGTTATTTCTAAAGTGATTTTACATGATCAGTTAATACAGTTTGACCATGAAAAATAATTTTCACTGAAACAATGAGGTAGTCAAAGGCCATCACAAAAAAATGTATACATTCTTATGTGGATTTGCACTGAGAAGTCTTTTGGCTTTGCTGATTGTTGTGCTAATTTTTTCCATGTTCTCTGTTATGTTTTCTAGAAGAGAAGAAGAAGTTGATCCGAGAATTTGATGAAAAACAAAAAGAAGCAAATGAAACGGTAAGAATATGAATTGTAATTGGAGGAAGAGGGCTTTTAGAACAGCTATGGCCATTCCTGGACTGGGAAGGCCTTGTCACAGTAGTTAGTGCAGAATGCTGCAGCATGATTGCTGACAGGAGTGACGCCTTGCCAGCATATAACACCTGTGCTCAGAGATCTACACTGGTTGCCAATTTGCTACTGGGCCAAGTTCAAGGTGTTACTATTGGTATATAAAGCCCTTAACAACTTGGGACCAATTTACCGACAAGATCTCCTTACCCCACCTATGCCCACTCAATCACCTCTTCAATCTGTAGAACTGGCACTACTACAGGTGCCACATAATACTTACTCTGCATTTGTAAGAACCCTCTTGTTTAGTGTGGCAGCGCCTACAATTCGAACACCCTGCCTGTTGAGATCAAGCAGGTGCAGTCACTGCTGAAAATATTCTTGTTTAGACAAGCCTAAACAGATGCTTAAAAAGTTGAGGTAATTTTAATGTTTTAGTATTTTAACTTTTGTATGTTTTAATATAGGGTTGTACATTTTACTGTTTTATCTTTTGTAATCAGCTTTGAGATTTTTTACAATCAAGTGCTATATAAATGTTATGAAATTAATAAAAAATATAGAGGTACGGTTGCATGCTTAAAAATCGTTGACTGACTCATCTAAGCGTAATAGTGAGTGCTGTAACAAAGAACTATTTGATAATACTTTTAAAATTGTACCAAACAAAAAATTTCAGTATCTTTTCAGATTCTGCTATATTTTTAGAACTTTCTGTGTGCCATCCATTTTCTGATTATTGCTTTTATGTTTTTTCAATAATATTTTTCAATTGATAAGAGAAACTTTTCTTCTATTTACTTTTAGTTCCGTTTTTGTCTTTGGAGTTTTCATATTATTAGGAGGGCAAAAATAAAGAAGCTTGCTGAATATTCTGTACACCATGATTTAAACGCAGGGAATTATATATCCTATTAAGAAATTTGGGTGGGGGTAATGTTTTTACAAAATATAACACAGAGTCCTGGCATATTAGCTATCCTCAGACTTTGCTGACTTACTTCAAAGACATTTTTAACAAAGATTTTGGTATCTGCTTTTTAAAACTTGCTAAAGCTACGGGAAATGGAAGAAGAACTGAAATATGCTCCAATGTCCTTCCACAATCAAATGATGGCCAAAATTCGGACTTACAGAAGAGAACTTGCCATGTTTCAGAGGAAGATGAAAAGTACAGATTTGGGAGTGGTTCCAGGAGGACATGGAGACCCAAAATTTGGGATCTACGCCTCAGAAAATGAGCAGAGTGTGAGTACTAGGTATAAATTAACTATATTGATTTTGTTTATTTGTATTGGTGACAAAGCTCTTATGGTTCTTGCTACGTTTAATTCTTTCCAATATGTACAGAGGAGTTGTGATTGCATTTATTGCAACAATGCAATTATATGGGAAAATACATAAGTTCTTCAGAAAGAGTAATTTCAGTAGTGCAAAATTAGTAGGGCTGACAATTTATTTTCTTCTTTTGATTTAAATGCATTTTTTATATTGACAAACATTTTAAATGCATTTTTTATATTGGACTCGATGGCCCTTATGGTCTCCTCCAACTCTATGATTCAGTGATTCTATGAAACATCAATAAGATTTTTTTAAAAAAGATATTTATTAAAGTTTAACAATTACAAAAAAAGAATAGTAATAAAAAAAATTACAATACTTCAAAAATAAAGGAAAATACAGTACTAAAAAGGGGGGAAGAAAAAAAAACAAAAAAGAGAAAACCCAAAAACAATACAGCTAAACAATAACATTTAAAAACAATAACATCCAGTATTTCATATATTTATCTTTCATTTACTTATTTCCATGACTTCCTCACGCCTCCCTTTTTGTATTCTTAATTCATAATTGTTTCAGCAAGTCCTTTCCCTCTTTCTCAGATTTTGTTCTATAATTTATCTTAACGCAATTTAACCTTAAATTTTACACTTTAACTCATTAACAATCCATTTTAACATACCGTGTTATGGTGCAAAAAATACGGTAATTCTTTATAACCTTTCTGCTAAGACCATGTAAGTTCATTCCAGCATCTTTCTAACATTCATTAATTTTACAATGTTTTTTTAAATATACTCTAATTTTTTTCCAATCTTCTTCCATCGACTCTTCTCCCTGGTCTCGAATTCTGCCAGTCATTTCCGCCATTTCCATATAGTCCATCAGTTTCATCTGCCATTCTTCCCTGGTGGGTAGATCTTGCGTCTTCCAGTACTTTGCAATAAGTATTCTTGCTGCTGTTGTGGCATACATAAAAAACGTTCTATCTTTCTTTGGCACCAATTGGCCAACCATGCCCAAAAGCAAGGCCTCTGGTTTCTTCAGAAAGGTATATTTAAATACCTTTTTCATTTCATTATAAATCATCTCCCAGAATGCCTTAATCTTTGGGCATGTCCACCAAAGGTGAAAGAAAGTGCCTTCTGTCTCCTTACATTTCCAGCATTTATTATCAGGCAAATGGTAAATTTTTGCAAGCTTGACTGGTGTTATGTACCACCTATAGATCATTTTAATCAAATTCTCTTTTAAGGCATTACATGTCGTAAATTTCATGCCAGTGGTCCATAACTGTTCCCATTCAGCCATCATAATATTATGTCCAACATCTTGTGCCCATTTAATCATAGCAGATTTCACCGTTTCATCTTGAGTATTCCATTTCAACAGCAAATTATACATTCTTGACAAATTCTTAACTTTAGAGTCTAGCAGTTCTGTTTCCAATTTTGATTTTTCCACCTGGAAACCATTTTTTTTGTCCAAATTATATGCCTTCATTATTTGGTAATAATGGAGCCAGTCTCGCACTCTGTTTTTTAATTTTTCAAAACTCTGCAATTTTAGTCTGTCTCCCTCTTGTTCCAAAATTTCCCAATACTTCGGCCATTTAGCCTCCATATTGAGTTTTTTCTGAGCCTTTGCTTCCATTGGTGACAGCCATGTTGGGGTTTTATTTTCTAGCAAATGCTTATATCTTATTCAAACGTTAAACAATGCTTTCCTAACAATATGGTTTTTGAACGCTTTATGTGCTTTAACCTTATCATACCACAGATATGCATGCCAACCAAATACATTATTGAAACCTTCCAAATCCAACACATCAGTGTTTTCAAGAAGCATCCATTCTCTCAGCCAACAAAATGTGGCTGATTCATAATAAAGTTTAAGGTCTGGCTGGGCAAATCCACCTCTTTCTTTAACATCTGTTAATATCTTAAATTTTATACGAGGCTTCTTGCCCTGCCAGACAAATCTAGAGATATCTCTCTGCCACTTCTTGAAACAATCCATTTTATCCAGAATTTGCAGTGTTTGAAACAAAAACAACATTCTTGGCAATACATTCATTTTTATCACAGCAATTCGGCCTAACAGCGATAACTTCAAATTTGACCATGTTTCTAAATCCTTTTTCACTTCAGTCCAACATTTTTCATAATTATCTTTAAATAAATTCACATTCTTAGCAGTCATGTTTACCCCTAGATATTTCACTTTCTTAACCAGTATCAATCCTGTCTCCTTCTAAAACTTATCTCTCTCAATCTCAGTTAAATTTTTCTCTAGGACTTTAGTTTTCATCTTATTCAACTTAAAGCCTGCTACCTGACCAAATTCTTGAATCAGTTCTAATACTCTTTTAGTGCTTGATTCTGGCTCCTGTAAAGTCAGTACCAAATCATCAGCAAATGCTTTCACTTTGTACTGTTTGGCTCCCACTTGTATACCTTTTACCAATTGGTCCCTTCTAATCCTATTTAACAAAACTTCCAGGACCGATATAAAAAGCAATGGAGAGATTGGGCAACCTTGTCGTGTTCCTTTCTCAATCTTAAATTCTTCCGTCACTACATTGTTCACAATTAATTTAGCCTTTTGTTCTGAGTAAATTGCACCTATACCGTTTCCAAAACCTTGACCAACCCCCATCCCCAATAAATTCTTCCTCATAAAACTCCAGGAAATATTGTCAAAGGCTTTCTCTGCGTCCACAAAAATCAAAACTGCTTTAGTATTAATCTTCACTTGTAACTTTTCTAAAATATTAATCATCAATAAGTTTTTTAAGAGCGCTGATAGGAAGGCACAGTTTTTCTTAAGTGGAAGAAAATAAACCACCGCTTCTTGTTAGAAGGAAATTGTATATTTAAAATGTTCTTTTTCTTTCTCAACAAATTCTGGATTAGAGAGAATATAGAATATTCTATATTCCAAAAGCATCTCTGAACTATGGCTTCCAAAATCTCTGTATGCATATCAGTATTGTGGAAGGCGCATATTTGAGGCATATTGATTTCACTCAAGTACTGTCAATAAGTTTTCTGTGGTTATTATTGTAAAGAAAAAGCCTTAAGCTGTTAAGACCGAACAGTCTGGTTGTTTTCAGCTGCACTGATTTGATAAAGTTACAGTTTTGACCTCTTAGGTGTGGTTTTTTCTTTTTTTTGCACATAAATATGGGACAGACCACAAATACTATTGAAGACATTTGCAGCTTACTCATCAATATTGTTACCACAACTGGGTGCAACATGAAAGAATATTCAATTAATGCATAAACAACAATTAAATACTAAATTAAATTCAGCAAAGTAAGTACAATTAATCACAGAAAGAGGCAGCTAAAAAGAGCAAGGCAGGTTTCCACCAGCACCCACTTAAAGACACTTTAAAAATGCATAAGCAGACAAATAAATTCAGCACTTGCCATATTTTTAAGGAAGGGGATACTTAAAATGGTGCATGTGTGATTTATACTTCTACATATGGCTCCTGATCTAACACATGGATTTAATTTCAGTTTTTAAAAAAGATAAGATTTGCCATATTGCATGCGCCTACAGCAAAGAATTCAATTTGTGTTGTGCTTCATTGTCCAGTTCTATGGAGCACATCCTTCTTTGGTATCTGCAATAAAATATTCACAGATTAAATAAAAAAGGGGTATACGGGTTAAATATATTTAAGATACCACATGTCAAGTTGGCCATAAATACCCCTTGCTTATGTAGGAGGCTTGCAATTGTGTCCTAATTGGAGTTATGCCATATGTTATTTTAGACTTCCGTGTTGCCCAGGTCAGATTTAGCAGTTAAAGCTAAAAGAGGATTGATTCTCCTTCTTTAATGTCTGTCAGGAAAGGAACAAACTTCATTTGACAACCTCTTTTGCAATGCCAGAGGCAACACTGAGGATCTGGGGTTCTTAAAGCTTACCTGGGGGAAAGTTCTCAAAGTTCTCTGTTCTCCTTATTGTTATGGTATATCTTTTATTGGTTAGGACTAACTTATGTGTGAAAGAATAGTTCATCCCACCTGCTGCTTATTTAATTTTATTCTTGAGTAATATTACATGTGGACCATTGAGAGAGCTGGAAGGAACAGAGACAGGAATTCCTTTGCTCTCATTTCTCTTTCTTAAAGAGCCCTCCAAAGTGCCCACACCGCTTCCACTAACAGCTTTCCCTTCACTCCCACAGCTCCTGGTTGAATCCTGTCTCTCAGCAATTGTCTGCTCAGGGCAGATTACAGCTATATAAAATGCACTATTAAAATCAGTTAAAACAATTCATTTTTTGATAGCAGAGAGCAGTGTGAATACACCACTGCAAATGAGAGGTGGTTTGCCAAGAGATCATAGAGTTATCTCCTCTGCTCCCCATATTTTCCTGCAGGAATAGGGAGTTTCTCCATAGTAGAGGTCTCCTCTTACATGTTCCAATCCCTGCCTCCTGCCAACTTGGTATATACCATATTTTTCGCCCTATAGGACGCAATTTTTCCCCTCCAAAAATGAAGGGGAAATCTGTGTGCGTCCTATGGGGTGAATGCAGGCTTTCGCTGAAGCTTGGAGAGCGAGAGGGGTCGGTGCACACAGGAAGTTTCAGGAAGCTATCAGCAAGCCTGGGGAGCCCGTGGGAGTTCCTGCAGGGCTCCCTAGGCTGCGGATAGCAGCCTGCTTGCCCGGAGCGCGGGGCGCCCTGAAGCAGAGCGCCTCACGCTTCAGGAAGCTATCCGCAGCCTGGGGAGCCCGCGGGAGTTCCCGCAGGGCTCCCAAGGCTGCGAATAGCAGCCTGCTGCACGGAGCACGGGTAGCGCTGAAGCAGAGCGCCCCGTGCTTCAGGCAGACATCGGGCAGCCCCACAAGCTCGGGGGACAGCGGGGAGGCACAGCGCCGCCATCCCGCTGTTCCCCGACCTGGTTTTGGGGGGGAAATAAAGGAAAAAATGTTTTCTTTTATTTCCCCCCCAAAAAACTAGGTGCGTCCTATGGGACGAAAAATACAGTAGATTATACCAAGATTATGTATATAGATTTCCACAGTTACTCTTGGTTGTTAAATGCACAATTATAAAGCAGGAAGGGTAGATTATTGTATTTATTTACTACATTATATCCAATTTCTCCACCCCAAGAAGTTCAAAATAGCACACATGGCTCTTTGCCCCTGTATTTTATCCTCACAACAATCCTGTGAGGTAGTTTAGGCTAAGAGATAGTGACTGGCCCAAGATTATCCAGTGTGTTTCATGGCCAAGTGAGTATTTGAACCCTGGTCTTCCAGCTCTCTAACCAGGGCCTGAGTTGTTTAGGTGAAGGGACAGGGAGAGATGCTCAGGTATGGAAGGAATATGTTCTCCTTACTTCTACATTAGGTGATGAAACTGCCGCAACAGTAGGGCTTGGTTTGGTATAATTATGATAAAAGTAACAATATATTTTAATTATTTGTCCATGAAAAATGATTGAGACAGGAAATACCTTTTCCTGCATGAGCCACTTTTTTTAATCTGGAAAATATATCTCTTTGTCCATTTATTTATTTCCCCCTCAGGCATAATGCACACGTCTTTGACAATGGTAAAAGCTTAGACAAGCATGGAAATGGTCAAATGTTCTTATCAAGCAGAGATTGCCAGTCATTTAGGCTGTGTCGTCTCACACAGACCTTATCAGAAGGTAAAATATCTTCTCTGCCTTTTAAAAACGTGTCTTAATTGTCTCTTTTAAGACCCAGCTCCAGTCTCAGAGGGTGCTGCTGCTTCAAGGAACTGAAAGCTTGAACCGAGCCACTCAGAGCATAGAGCGTTCACACCAGATTGCTGCAGAGACAGATCAAGTTGGTACAGAGATCATTGAAGTACTTGGGGAGCAGCGGGAGCAGTTGGACCGCACCAAAGGCAGAGTACGTGGAAAGCTTTTTTTGTTGTTTCACATGTTCGGAATAAACACATGCCAATTCAAACGCAATAAGCTTTTTTAAAACACATACAGTCATATCTTGGTTCTCAAACAGAATGCTTTCCAAGAGTCCATTCGACTCCCAAAACTGTTCGAAAAGTAAGGCACGGCTTCCGATTGGTTGCAGGAGTGTCCTGCAGCCAATCGGAAGCCACACAGGAAGTTCAGCTTCTGAAAATCGTTTGAAAACCAGAACACTTACTTCCAGGTTTCAATCGTTCATGAACCAATTTGTTTGGGAGCCAAGGCGTTTGAGATCCAGGGTATGGCTGTATTGGTAAAAAACTCTGTAATGAGCACATAATTTCACATCCATCCCAAAATAAGATAAACTTCAGGGTTTCTTTTTAGATCTGCACTTTTACAAGTCTGCTCATGCATCTGATTTCCCTCAAGCCTCCTTGCTGCCCTCATGCAAGGTTTCTCTTCCCTATTTTGGGTGATTTCCCAGCTCAGCAGTCCACTTTCAGCAGCACAACTCCCATGTTTCAGGATAGCCTCTGATTCTTCAGAGAGACTTTGCAGGAGATGTGGAGTGGGAGGGAGAGAGATTGCAAACAACCTTCTGTTGTATCAGATGTAGGCCAGTATATCTAAAACAAGTACAAACTCCGTAATTTTGTTTCTATGCTGGCTGAATAACAGGGCTGCATGTACATACTGACATTCTGCAAGAACCCAAGAAATGCACAAAATATTTGTTGCACCGAATCTCTGCTCACATTTTTTCTAAAACCAAGTTTTAGCCTTATGGTTGTGAATAGATGCTTGAAATTGCGTGACTGAGGCCTGCTGAAATCTGAGAAGCCTGCAGATTTGCTGAATAAGTTCAAGTGGTTGCTGGTGGGGCTTTGGTGTCTTCAGAGCTCATTGGCCCTCCTCATGAGAGGAAAATCATGGCAAATTATACAAAATAAGAATTGCGCAAATTTGCCCAGTTAACATAACTGTTATGGGTTGAAGAACTCACAGTACAGTGGTGCCTCGCAAGACGAAAATAATCCGTTCCGCGATTCTCTTCGTATAGCGGTTTTTTCGTCTTGCGAAGCAAGCCCATTGACAGCTTAGCGGATTAGCGCTATTAGCTGTTTAGCGGCTTTTAGCGATCAGCTGAGAAGCGGCTTATCAGCGGAACAGCTGACAAGCGGCTTAGTGGCTTAGGAAAAGGGCGGAAAAAGCGGAAAAACCCCGCAGGAACTCACAAGATTTTTTCGTCTTGCGAAGCAACCCCATAGAGAAATTCGTTTAGCGAAGCGCCTCCAAAACGGAAAACCCTTTCGTCTAGCAGGTTTTCCGTCTTGCGAGGCGTTCGTCTTGCGGGGCACCACTGTATGTAAGATTTCTCTTGCATTATACCTGTTTGCATGTGCTTAAGCCCCATTGGGGATGTTCCATTTGCCTGGGCACAGAATTTCACCATTCTTAGTACAGAGTACACATAGCCATGGTTAAAAATGACTACTTGAGACATACTAGCCTGTGCGAACATGGTAGCAGTACAGATATTTAAAACGAGTTAATCATGCCCTTGCATCATAAGTCTATTCTTATGATGCCACGCTTATTGACTGCACCTTAGGAATAAGCATTTAAGCAAACGTGCTTCAATTTGCATGTGCTTGAGCCTCATGCTGTGTACTTAATTTGTGATGCTGACCTTCAGGGACAGGTATCCATGAGCACAAACTCAAGTTGCAACCTAATAGTAATAAATGTTGTTGTTGTTTTTTCCTTTTTAGCTGGTGAACACGAGTGAAAATTTAAGCAAAAGTCGAAAGATATTGCGCGCCATGTCAAGAAAGTAAGATGCCACTTAAATAATCAGTTATTTTGAGACTTGGATTGAATGTGGGGTTTTTTTAATGTACTAAGTGCCAGCAGTCTGATTCCAGTGTGGTTCAAATGCAGCCCATCACGTTTATACAGATTTGGCCAGTCCCAAAATGTTCCCTGGTGCCCAAACCCTGCCTTCTCATCCTTTCATGGATCCTGAGTGTTGATGAAATAGCATTTTCTAAAAACTGTGTGGAACAGGTACCATTTCCCCAAAAAGAATGCTGCCTTGAAGTGAAAACAATCAATTACCTGCTTTGCCAGGGTGTTCCCTGTAGGTTAACATGCTTGCAAAGCAGACCCTGGCAGCCATCTGATCTAAACACTGACTCATCAGCTGGTGAGTAGAGTCTAGTCCTTCTGGATGCTGCCTTGCCCACTCTGATAGGTCAGCTTTGACAGGTGGGCAGGATCAGTCACCTGAAGTCATCATGTCATATGATTGACAGGTGGACAGGGGCACCAACCTACCAAAAACGGTCTTTGGGGGTGGAGGAAAGTAAAGATCTCGTCCGCTGAACCAAAAAGATTCCTCCATCTCTGCGCTAGAGAGAGTCAAAAGTGAAAGCACTCAAGCAGCTCTTACTGTGGTTCCTTTAAATGTGCTTTTCTCTAGACTTCTTCAGTTTACAGCCTTAATCTCCCCAACTACCCAGTACATCCTAGCCCTTATATATCCCAGTTGCTAAATTGATTCTCACTGTGAACGCAAAAGAAAGCAAGGGAATGAATGCACTCAGAAAACATTTATTATTATTATTATTGAGCTAACTGTACAAAGGGAAACATAACCAAGACAGTATTCCAGAAGATAGTGACTTTCAGTTGTGTTCTCTTGCTGAACTACAAGATACGTCTGTTAACAGCCACAATTAGGTGTGAAGCATGCCTATTCCTCTCTATGGTGCATATTCCAGATATTTTCAGAAGTTTCTGGCCCATTATTTGGCTAACTACATAACTGCATATAAGTACTTCATGCTTATAGGAAAGGGGGAGGGGGTGAAGGTTATGGGAAAATGTTCCTGAAAAATCAAAGGATGTTTTATGCTCATTTCAGGAGAAACTTTTTTGGCAGAATGCTGAATGAGGAGAGAACATATTGCACAATTGCACAGAAGCAACCTGAAAGTTTCTGAGTGGGCACTGGATACACTGCTGCCTTGGGGTTGCCATCAGGTGATAACAAAGCAGCATGTGGTGCTACTTTCCCAGCAGTACAGCAGGGAAGAGCTGTTTGGGGTAGTATCTCACAACTTTCAGATGATGCAAGCAAGCAAAAATGCAGTATAGACTCAACTACAGTTGCAGTGAATCATGGTTTGCTGTGATATCTGAATTGAGTTTTTATCGTGCTACAAATTTGTTTCTGTATCTTTTTTTGTGACAATCAATATTTTCTTGAAATTGTCACCTAGCAGCTGGTTTGTCACCAGCTTTTCAAGGTGTTAACTTATTTTAATTGCTGCTTTCCTGAATGTTTATATATTAAGTCAGATACTAATACATTTATGTGATTTTAAGTTAGCTTTTTATAAGGAATCCCAGGAACAATGCCGGTTTTGCTGAACTCAAATATAAGTTCTTGCTACTCTTCCCTTTTATTATTTCCTCAACATGGGATACAATCCTATATGCACTCACCTGGGACTAAGTCCCAGACTTTCTAATGCGTAAATACACAATAGCTTTCACTGTTTAAATATGAAACGATGCTTCTGTCTCATCTAAGTGAGAATGATTTCCATGGGCAACATTAAATGCAAATAAGATTTTTTGTAAACCCAAATAAATCTCATGTCTTATCTTTCCTTCTAGGGTTATGACAAACAAACTGTTGCTCTCCTTTATCATCATTTTGGAGTTAGTCATTCTGGGAGGTGTTGTATACTACAAATTCTTCAGCTGAATCTTCTTGACACACACACAGCTGTTTTCAGGCCTTCCATCTATCTTAAGGACTGTATTACAATCATTGCCAAGGAACAGCTCTTCAGCAATGAAAGTGGATTTTATTTACTACAGTTGAAGGACAATACTAGTGTGTTGTCAGGTCTTAACAGCATGTTCGTTTGAGAATGCTGCAGGGCTACTGAGAGGAAATGTATCTGTAAAGAAAGAAGGAGGGCAGTGAAGGGATGGTAAGTTTTTGTATAATTGCAAAGTAATAAACATTCACCTAAGCCGATGTGTTGTCTAGCTTGTAATACAGCGGTTTGGTCACGCAGTGGGAAAAGTAACAAGTCTCTCCAAAACTGGTGAACACTTCAGACTGTGGTATAGTTGGGTTTTAGCCAGTCCATTTGAGTGGATCAGCAGATATGTACATAATGCCCATTTGAAGCATCTGTTGATCCTTGAGGGTCCTTGAGGGTCCTACATCCGTACTTGCTCTTCACTGTCAGATTCATCTGGTGAACTGGGTGTTGGGAGATCATCAAACATGATGTGTGCTCCTTCTCTTGTCTGCCCAAAGCATGTAGCAATCACATCTACTGCAAGGTTAACTGTTGCATTCACTTCCTCCTGTGAATCTCCAAGCAGTGGATTTACTTCTACAAGGTCCATGGCTGAAAGCAGGCCTGGGAAATTAAAGACACTGAGTTACATGGAAGACACAGAACTTAAAGCATCACTTCAGCCCAAGGGCAGATGTGGTCCACAGATGTGGTTTTGTATGAATGAATCCAAGGTTCCGCCATGCATTGACTGAAATAAATTATTGCTGTTTTAAAAGTACTGCAGTATTTAGCATAATCTTATCTTGGATTTCCTTTTCAAACTGCGGCCCAAAAGCAATGATAACTGCTAGCCAGTTTGGCCCTGTTTCTAGGTTATGTTCTTGCCAGTAGCATGCAACATTGTTATAGTTAAATGTTTTAAATGATGCTGCTACACGGATCCTTAGTGTTTTAAGAGTGCCTAACAGCTATAATTAAACTGGATAAAGAGTCAAGTGAGAGATATTAGGTTCCCACCTCCCCTTGCTATGGAAGCTGCCAAGGTCCTGATAATGGAGGCTGCAAGGGAGCCTCAATGAAGGCAACCTGATGATAGAGCAGCTAAAACTATTGTTCCTGTAAGCAAGCCTCGTTTCATATGGGGAGTTTGTTAGGCATAGCTTTTAGCTGTAATAATTTAAACATTTGAGTAAAGTTGGTTTTTGTCTTGTACTAACAAGGAAGTGCAATTTTGATGTCTGAAAGCACCTGAGAACTCTCCTTATCCTTACTACTGTCCATTCCAATTTATCCTTGTTAATTTCCTTAGCATGGGGTGAATTAAGGAAGAGAACCTGAGCTTCTTTCTCATTTACACTCCGACGTTTTAAATAAACACTGAATACTTTTGTAATACAGCTGCCATGCAAGTGTTTACTTGTATCATGTTATCCAAAGCTGAAAGTAAAATGTGCTTGTCTGGTTCTTACCTGTGTTATGTATTTCCTCTGAAATGTACATGCCTTCACGATATGTTAATCCACCCAAGACAGGAGTCCCTGTTGCTGGAGCCAGAGTTGGGTCAAAGGCATCAATGTCAAAGCTCAGGTGGATTGGTCTTTGTCCTCTGTGAAGGAGAATCACGTTACAATACAGGTATAACCCATGTGAAATAAATCACATCATGGTAACTGGGGACTGATCAGTAGGATATGACAAGCTGATCGTTCGCTGACACGTGAATAGGTTAAGTATTTTTTGCCTAATGCCGCTTCCCAAAATGCCCATCCTCAAAAAAGTTTTACCTGCCCAGAAGGTGGTCGAATGTTCTTTCCATCACTTTGTGGATTCCCAAACGATCAATATCTCTCGTTGAAAAATACTGGATGCCATAGTTCTTCAAAATAAAGCTGTTTAAAAAGAAAAAAATGTTTAAAGCTATAATGTTATGCAACATACCTCTTACTGATGGCAGTAGGCCGAGTACGTATTTTTTTAAAAAGTAAGAAGAAAGTTCTCCCAGTTCAGATATCCTGTACTTACTGTTCAGCAGGGTCAACATCTCTGAGGCCAATATATACAATATCTGATCGTGAAAGGCAGGGCTTTAGCCAGGAAAATCCAGGAAGCAGCGGCACCTATAGAGGGATAGAAGAATTAACATAGTCCTGGATGTTTTACACTAGGCTTGTTTACATGATGGTGTAGTGGTGATGCATAATGAACACCATACTCAACTGTGTCAATACATAAACATTTGGACCTTGAAGCTGTTTTGGCCAATACGGGCCCAGCTGTCCTACACCTGACCTCATAGCGCAGTGCTTTGCTTGCACAATTCAATTTCAAACAGCACAGGCAAAAACGGGTCACCTGACTGTGATTGTGGCACTTTGTGTTTGATAGGTGGGTGGTGTTAACCACCTGACTTTAGCCACAAGTTGGCATACATGGTTCTCTCTTCATTCTGATCTCACAACTCCATAAGGTGGGCAAGTCACCTTCTCTCCTTCTAACCTAAGGTCACCCAGTGAGTTTCATGGCTGAGCTGAGAATTGAACCCTGATTGCCTATATCTTAGTCCAGAAGAACAAAAAGTATCTAGCAGTTGAAAGGGAGTTATTGTGACTGCAATATGCTGTTTTCTAAATGGGGGCTGCATGTGAGGAAATAGGAACACATCTTTTATGCTAAAATCATGTCCAGCATAGGGCAGAGTCTGGTGTTCCCAGCTAGGTTCTATGCAGACATCAATAATAATTGAACTACCTGTCTCCTTCTGGGGGTTATTTCTATAATGTTCTAGATTTAAAATTAAATTGCTCAAGATTGTAGGGTAAGTTAAGATTGGACTTTAATGCCTGCCTTACAAACATGGTACAAAACAGAATTCATAAAATCTATTTTATAGCTGTCCAGCATAATCCCCACTTACTTTATCTTGAAGTTCTCTTAAAAGGAATGAGACTGGCTGTCCATGGAGATTTCCTGATGGGGTTGTGAGTGGAGTGTTAATGTCAGCATGTGCATCAACCCAGATCACACATAGGTGTGGGTACTGCCTTGAGTGACCACTGATTGACCCAAGCGCTAAACTGCAAAAATAAAAATAAAAAATCAGATTCAGATTTTTATCAGTCCAGTTTACTTCAAAAGTTTCTTGTATTAATTTAAGTTTGGGTTAATACACTGAGAAAATTGTGAGTTTTACAAAGGAATTTGACAGCTGTACAGTATGTGTGATAATTATATAACCTGGTTCCTGGTATGCTAAAAAATGCGAAATCCACAATAAATTCTACCTAAGGGTTGTTGGGGTTCTTTTTGCAGCTGTTGGAGGTTGCCTTTCTGGCAAAGCTAAAGCAGTTTACCTGTGCCTCATATCTGGTTCTTACAGGCACTGATAGATACCTTGCTGTGCCTCCTCTGAGAACAATAAATAAAACAAGTTCATTTACTAAATGAACTTAGTGTGTGTGTGTGTGTGTGTGTGTGTATACATACAGTCACATCCTTTTATAAACAGTACCCATCACTTCATAAGAATATAAGGACAGCTTTGCTGGATCAGACCAGATGCCTTTGGGAAAGCTTACAACCAGCAGATGAAGACAAGAGCCCCCTCCCACTATTGTTCTCCAGCAACTGGTATGGTAGAGGGATAGCTCTAGAGCAGAGTTTCCAAAATTTGGGTTTCCAGCTGTTCTTGGACTACTATTCCCCTCATCCCTGACCACTAGACATGCTGGATGAGATAATGAGAGTTACTAGTCCAAAAATAGCTGAAAACTCAAGTTTTGGGAAACCCTGCTCTAGAGGATCACAAGGCTGCAAATAAGAGACCTCCAGTGATGGGCTTCATCAGAGAGCTCTGCAATATCCTGTGGCCCCAGAGATGCTCTCACAGGGGACTGAAGATAGTGCCATTATTCTGGGATAAATCCCTGAGATCTGGCAGCTCTCCAAGCCTAACAAAAGCCTACTGTGCATGCTTATTATTGACCATTATTTTATATCAGGCAAAACTGATTCATATTTGCCACCAGGGGACAACAATTTAACACTTGACAGTGGCCTGTCACTTTCAATCAGTCAACAGGAATTTGAACTAACGGATACAGTTGAGGAGTGAACTTTACCCAAAGCTCTTTGAGACTTATTTCATTCAAGAGACCATCTTCCTCACGGATCCATCCCAACTCACCTGTGATCTCCTCCAATGGTTACACAGCTATGACCAGCGGCAACAGCTCCATTCACCGTGTCTGCCAGAACTTGGCTAGCTGATCCCACGGAGCGTGGGTTTATGATTAGGTTGTTGTAGAGATCATCGTTGGGCACCTGGGTGAAATTTAAATCTCCAAGATCATACACCTGGCAACCTGGGGGAAAAGAAGAAAGCACATAATTGCACTTGCCCAGTCCAGTGACAGGAAATACTGGTGGTTAGTATTAACTTGGTTAATGAAGGTAGGTAAACAGCTGCTTTGCAACCGTGTTGCTCGTTATTCAAGGATCCCATAGGACAGGCTTCCTCAAACTCGACCCTCCAGATGTTTTGAGACTATAATTCCCATCATCCCTGACTAGCTAGGCCCTGCTAGCTAGGGATCATGGGAGTTGTGGGCCAAAAACATCTGGAGGGCCAAGTTTGAGGAAGCCTGCCATAGGACTTGGATAATAATCCCACCTTCATATTTGTAAGAGAAGAGTAGACATGTTGACCAATGTCTGGATTTTCACTGCACCCAAACACTTTATTCAGAAGCAGGGGCAGAGCAAGTTTGTGCTAATGTAATTTGCTGCTGGTGCCCAGACTTTGTGGGCAGATGTGTCACTGTGTTCAACAACAGGGCTTGCCACTGAACAGCAGCTTTGCCACCATCCCATAGGTCACACCCATGGCTGCTGTGTTAGAAATACAGTCAGTCCGTGCATTCCCCTGAACCAGTCACTACTTCAGCTCCTACACACACCCTCTCCTTTGGTTAAGGTAATTGGGCCTCAGCAGTCCAGGACTTGCAATACCACTCCTCTCTTTCATCATTCCCTGATGAATGTCATCTTCCCTCGGACTTCGGGAAACCCTAAGCCTTTGCTATTTATAGGCCTAATATCTATATGGTGTGAAGTGTTTGCAAGCCCCTGCTCCCATTCTATGGCTGCCTACATGTTTGAATAAGGAAATATTTTCAAAACAAGGGCATAATACCACCATTGTTTCTATCTTGATTCCTGCCCACCTACAAACTTAAAAAGATTTGATCAGATGGGAGTATAGTCATTTACAGGAAATCTGGGATAGCTCAGTCGGGAGAACATGAGACTCTTAATCTCAGGGTCATGGATTCAAGCCCCACGTTGGGTTATTGCACTACAGGGGGTTGGACTAGATGACCCCTGTGGTCCCTTCCAGCTCTACAATTCTATGAAAGCTTCACTGTAGTAGAAAAACAGATTAAAGACACATTAAAGTGAAATTTAAATGTTAACTGAACCCCACTAAACTAACTTTACATTTCTTGCTTTAGCTTGTTACTTTATACTGGAAAATTGGATCAATATTTAAAATATTCCTTATATCCACATCATTCTTTTACACAGAGCTCTCCACGATCTCGCATCCAGTGTGCTGACCAGATCCGCACTTCTTTAGCTTCAGTAAAGCTATAGCTTCCAGTGTTCTCAGATTAGCCATAAAATAAGTATCTTCAGTTAACAAGACCCACCTCCCCAAAATGATGGGGTAATCCATGTAGTACATTTAGTGTGATTATTACATAAGTGCAAAGGGAATAACAGCACAGGCACACAAAACACAGTTAAAGATTAACAAAATGAAGACTGGTCACCAAACCTACTATATATTTTTGGCACTGTGCTCTCTTTATCTCAAAAGGATGATCAGCCCAGATAAAACCCACATCATTTGGCATTACAATGCATTCAAAATCAGTCAGTCTACAAACTTCAAACCTGCAAAGTTGCATCACAACCTGATGCAATGGCAGTGTACTAGGTCATCATGTGCAGATAGTATTACTGTGCTGAAGCCTTGAGACACAGTCATCTGACACCAGGCCTGCCTCTTCTATAGGTTGGCTGCGCAAGGAGTTTCTGGCAAGGAGCCAGGAGAGATAGAAAGTGTAATTATGAAGCCATTTATATTCAGCTAGTTTCACTTACTTTATCCCTTTAAGGGTTTCCCCCCCCTCCCTCCTGCTTTTTGTTTGCAGCTCTCCCCTGAACAAGACCAAATAAATGGAAACCAGGGAAACACCCATGTTCCCATGATCAGCATTTATCTATCCTATGAAATCTGAGCTCTCTCCTGAGCAGAAATTATACTGATGTGTCAATACTGTATGCCGATTGCTCAAAAAGGGGGGGAATTGGCACTTGCTTTAATATTTGATTTAATCAATACTGCAGGGTGTGTTGCAGGGGCTTCCACTTTAGGGGGCAGAAGGGACTTCAGCCCCCACAATATTTCTAGGGTACTGTCATCCCCCAGCACCTCCAGCGAGTGCAGGAGGCGTGGAGGGCCTTCACACTCCCCATTGCAAATGCCAGAGTACTCTGGCAATCCTCAAAGGGACACCTGTGTGTCCTGGCCGGGGGGGGGGGGAGCACTGCACAATGCCCCCTCCTCCCAATTTTGGGACCAGCTCTGTGCGCCTGGTGTGATCTCAATTGCATGTGAACCTTATAGCTTCATTTGCTTCCAAATTATCAAGTCTCGTTAAAGCAAACTGAAATGGCCTGTGCTTGACAGCTATGTAAATTAGGTTTTAAAGCCAATTTAAGCAAAGGCAAAAATTCCTAGCTATGCAGAGACACCAATGGGTGTATTGCACGTTATGTAACAGACTCTGACGTTTATGTATGTCAATAGAAATGTTACAAAAGAAAACTCCAATGTGGCACTGATAAGTTGATTCATTGGCAAGCATGACAACAATGTGATGGAGGCTCAATAGAAACAGGAAGTTGAGACGACACTATAGAAAGCAATTGTCCCTTTTTCTATGTTTTTGTGTACGTACACTATTCATCTTGCTTTGCCACTTCATCATAAGTTGGGAGTGAGTCACAACTGCTCTTCCATTCTTTTGAATGGATCTAATTTTCATTTGTGAGATACGTAACAATACCTTGTGGCTCTGGAATTTGTAACTGCAAGGTTTGCTCTAACATAACCAAGCTGAAAAGATTAGTTAGTGAATCATGTGACAGAATTAACCTTGTTTCCTAACAAGAAGCAGAGGTTAAATCTGCACTTGTCTGGGTTGCAAGGATTGCTCAAGAGAAGCATACTTTCATCAGTTGATGACATCACGTTTACCATACTTCACAAGTCACAGCCACTTTCTCTAAACTACTGAGAAAGAGCTTTCAGTTATGAAACTACTGCTGTTAAGTCTTGTCTGTACTTCTGTATCAGAAGGAGGAAAGCTGTACCAATCTACAGCAAAGGCAAAGTATCTAAAGGTGCTACAGGAATTTTTATTTTTTAGTTACCAAATACACTTGGACCCTCTGCTCTTCATTTTTCAGCAGCTTTATAACAAAGCTTCTTTTTGTTCATCCCCCCCCCCCAAAGAACAGATAAACAGAATCAATCTCTTCTGAAAGGTGTGGAAGAATACACATGACAAAGAGCAAAATTTGGTAAATTTTGAAGCTCTTATATGTGTTTTCCAATGCACTTTTGGATGTTCCAAATCCACCCCAGATTAAGGTTACCAGATTTTTTTCAGAGAATCTGGGGACACTTTTTTATTTTTGAAAAGAGAAAAAAAGTTATTTTTAAAAAGTTATTTTTAAAAAATATTAAGAAGTAATATCTTCTCTTCTGCGGTCTCCTGTCATGCAGCCTTCCTCTGGGCCCCGGCCTGCTCTCTTGGAGTGCTAGCCGCCATGGAGTAGGCTCAGGTCGGGCCTGGGCTCGGCCACATGTCCTTGCCCTCCCAGTGTCCTCCTACCTCTCCTGTTCAGTGGCAGCTGCGGCGGCAGCAGTGCGGCAAGGTTGGGGCTCCCCTCTTTTTTCTCCCTCCCTCCTTTCTCTCTCTCTTTTTTCTCCCTCTCTTCCTTCTCCCTCCTTTCTCTCTCTCTTCCTTCTCCTTCTCTTCTACTCCTTCTCCCTACGTCAGCTCCAGGGTTTTCCTGGCCCCGGAGTGCCAGTGGGCAGTGGGCCAGGTGGCTGGGCACTCTTGCGCCTGGCTCGATTTGGGTCGCACGGAGGGGTGTCAGCAGTTCCCCCAGTTGACACACTGGGTGTCCCTGGTTCCCCCTTGGCAGTGGCAGTGCCAGCAGCAGTCTCAGCAGCCTGGAGCCAACCTGGTAGCACAGTTGGCTCTGGCTGGCTTCAGAAGCAGCTTGCTGCCATGGCGCCCGCCATTTTGCCTCGCTGGAAGTCCTCATATGAAGTGTCTTGTGCCGTTGAACGAATCACACAACATTCATTCCCTACTAATAAATCTACCACACTTAAAATATAAATCCGGGGACATTAAATGAAATCTGGGGACATTCTGGGGACGGATTTTGTCCGGGGACAGATTTGTAAATCCGGGGACTGTCTCCAGGAAACGGGGACGTCTGGTAACCATACCCCAAATACCAGCAGTAGAATGCAAACAGGGCCAATGCACAGCTCAATTGCAAGTCCTAGCTCATAGCTATCTAAAGCAGTGGCAGGCAGTTGCCTAATGCATAGACTACTTTTTGCATACAGTCGTACCTTGGAAGTCAATCAGAATCTGTTCCGGAAGTCTGTTCAACTTCCAAAACATTCGAAAACCAAAGCGCGGCTTCTGATTGGCTGCAGGAAGCTCCTGCAGCCAATTGGAACCCACAGAAGCTCCGTCGAATGTTTGGCTTCCAAAAATAGTTCTCAAACTGGAACAGTAACTTCTGGGTTTGTGGCGTTTGAGAGCCAAAACATTTGAGAACTAAGCTGTTCGAAAACCAAGGTATGACTGTATTTGCAAGGAACACAAGTTGGTCTAAACATTTTCCCTAGTGCTTTGATCTTCTTGCTCAGAACGAAGCTGTAGTTGCACCTTTCATACAACATCAAAACCCTTTTCCCTCGCCATATTACAGCTGGAGAGGACTCCAAGGGCAGATTAAATTTGGCTCCAGACTGAGGGTACTCCACTCCTGCTTTCAGGGCACTTTTGGAACACAACTAAAAGGGTACTGTACCACAATGGATTTTAGCTGTGCAGTGTTACTTCAATGCCCTCTCCTTTCCTTGCATGCTCCCCGCCCCCCTGCTAAATCTGCTCTGGGGAATTCTCCTACCCTCTGCAGCAGATTTAGGGTGTATGTGGGGAGAGGAGAGGGGAGGGAAGTGACTCTAGCGCAACAGCTTTTAGCTACACAGCATAACTATTTAGTTTAATACCACCCATGGAGTTTTGTAGCAGATTTTGAACAGCTGATGGATCTGCATAGTTAGTTGCCTAATCTACATGGTGGTACCTTGGTTTATGAACTTAATCCGTTCCGGAAGTCCATTCTTAAACCAAAGCATTCTTAAACTAAGGCATGCTTTCCCATAGCAGCAGGGGATTCAATTTACAAATGGAACACACTCAACAGGAAGTGGAACATGTTCATATTCCAAGGCAAAGTTCACAAACCAAAACACCTACTTCTGGGTTTGCAGCGTTCCTAATCCAAGTTGTTCATAAACTAAGCTGTTCTTAAACCAAGGTACTACTGTATATGCTTTGACAATCATTTGAAGTATTTTCACAATTCACACTGTATGTTTTTTGAAACTCACAATATGAAAAAAAACTGTACACTGTTTGTGAGGATGAGTCAAATGGCTATAACAAACATATCCAGATCAGACAATTAACATTAAGATCAGTTCAGATGGCAAATGTTTCAATATGTTCAATGTTTCAGGAAACTGAGATGCCTGATCAATCAACTTTTTTCATTCCTGATATAATAGCACAAATCCAATTTTTGTGTGAATTGCAGGTAGGGTACCTGTAAGATGGTGACTAATGCTGAGTCACAGAAAAATAACTACACTGATTTAAAAGGGTTTGGCTAAAATGACAGCTGTGCTGCCAATTACATAACTTTCTGGAAATCAGGCACTGCCAGTAGAAGAGACTCATAAAGGACATTAGCACATACCTCTCATTCATCCATTCATTCACTCACTCACCAAAACCACAAAAGGAATATACTAAGACTTAGCATCGAAAGAAGTCCAACTCAACACAGTGAATTCAAGTTATTGGATACAGAAAACTATGAGCTTTAGGCCTGGTTTTGGTAAATAAACAGCTTCAGTCACTCTGTGAGACGTCTAACCGTATATACATTATTTACACAATGGGCCCCTCGTGATTGGCTAATTCCGAGCTGCTCCTTTAGGCCAATCAGGTCGCTGATTCACTTCCACCTGGATTGGGTGGCTCCTGCGGACCAATCAGACTGCTGCATTCTGGATCCTATTGTTCTAGGATTCAGTACATAACACCTCCCATCAAAATGTCTTACGCCAACTGTGCCTTAGGGCAGCTTCTGCTTTTATTTGAACCCAAAATTCCAAAAAAAACCCAAACCAATTTATCTAAGCTGAAATAAGGACATTGCCTCTGGCTACACAAGCATTTCATTCTCTGCATACAGACAAAGAAGAAAATTTCTGAGGAGGAAAGGGAAGGTCACTCTAGGAGCCTCTTGAGTTCCTTTGCCTCCTTATTGAGAAGCCCATCAGAGAACACATGCCACCTCTTTCATATGTACATCAGGCTTCAAATTGAGAGGGCTTTCCTCTCAAAGAAAGGAGGTTTGTATTTCTGCAGAGAGTGCCAAATCTCTCCCAACAGCTAACTTTTGCATTAAAGAGACTCACTCAGTCATGGGGGTGGGGGAGAACTCACTAACCTTCTCTATGAAAAGCAATTGTTGGGGATGTAGCTTGGTGGTCCCCGGCATCTCCAAGTGGGACTTGCCTGAAACCCTGGAGAGTTACTATGTGGACAAATACTGAGCTGGAGCGATCAGTGGTCTGACTGGGTCTAAGGCAGCCTGCTATGTTCCTACGGGAGAGGCGGTTTCTTTCAAAATAAACCTCTTACTTACCCATGCCAGTCAGCTTCCCCACCAGCCCTGCATTTCTTATGGCTGCTGGACCGTGATCGACTCCTCTCCTTTTCTGGAGGAAGACAAAACAGGAAAGGAGCGGTGATGCTATGCGCGCCTCCGGGAAAGCGGAGAAGCGGACGCCGCTGAGTCACAGCGCCGAAAGAGAAGCGCGTGGAAATTTCCACGCTCGGGAAGCCGGTTGCCCGGTGCGCGCAGGAACACTCCCCCGCCCGCAGCTAACATTGATCCGACCGTCCTTCCCTTTAAAGATATACGCATCTTAAAACACCCCCCCCCAGCAAGACAAAACATATCACTGTGCGGATCTTAAGGATTCCATCCCTGCCCCAATGACCACGTGCGGTCCTCCTCCAGCATTATGGCGAAGCGTCACTCGCCCCAAGGCGGGCTTGGGCCTCACGGATCACCCCCAGGCGGGAGGGAGGATGCTGTCCTTTTAGAACGTAGATTAGTTAAACCGCGGCCTCCCTGGTCTTAGCCCAGCACTCTAACCACTACACCAGACTGCCTTTCCTTTTCTGTCTCCCCTCCCCTTGCTCTGTTCCTCCTACCTGCGCTCGGCTGCAATAGAGTTACAGCCTTTTACTTTGAGTGAAGGCCCACCTATCCCTCTGTCTCCAACACCCAAACACCGCCTCGTTCCCCCCCCTTCCCCGCAGTGCTCACTCACCTGTCCCCTGGAGAAAGGGGCTCCGATGAGGGCCACCGAGTGCGCCGGTCTCTTCTGGACTTGTATCGAGGAGCCCGCCTGCTGCTTGAGGAGCCGCGCGAAGCTGCTGCGAAGCGACATGACGGAGGTGATGATGTGCACAGCACCGAGGAAGAGGAACCGGATCGCTCGCTCCTTATAAGCAGCCGGCTCCGCTAGCTGAGCAGGCGAGGCAGCGCACACGTCCGGCCCTTTCCCCGCCCCGATGCTTCTTCGCCCGCCCCCTGGCCGCCTCCCCGGGCTGCTCTCGCCATCCGGCCAATCGCCGCGCAGCTCCGCGGAGGTGTGCCTCCGAGTGCCCCCGGGGATGCCGAGACCCCGGGGCAGAATCGTGACCAACCTGCTTTGGCTGCCTTTGGGACGCACGTCCCCCTCTCTCCACACACCCCTCCCGCACACACCCCTCTCTTCTCCTGCTGCGGGTCGCTTGCCCTTTCAGAGTTATTCCATGCACGCCATGCTCATCTACATTTCTTTTAAAAATATATTTGTACTCCCCCCACCACGCCCGTCCAAAGGGTCAAGCAAGACATTTCAAAGACCATTTGTGAAGCCTGGACGGTTCACACTGAATTGCATCATCTCTCAATCTTCAAGTAAAGAGGTGCGTTCGGACACCCACACCCACACCCCTTTTATATACCATCTTTTCCTCCAGGAGATCATGATATTGTTCACGGTTCTCCACCCCCACCCCCATTTTATTCTCACAACACCCCTGTGAGGTAGGGTAAGGTGAGAGACTGTGGCTAGCCGAAGATCACCCAGTGAGCTTCATGGCTGAGTGAGGGCTCTAACCAGGCCCGAGTCCAACACTCTAACCACTCTTATCACTGACCCTCACAAAACCATAATCCACACGGGCCTGAGGATTGGAAAAGATAGCATAGCTCGAGGGAAGAAACGCTACTACATACTCCCACACTGCAACTGTTAAACCATTTTTGCTCCATTACTATTTCCAATGCTATGGCTTGGCTGTTTTAGGGGTTTCCGTTGTTCCCAGTCCTGAAATCTATTGAAGGATGCTACACAAGTGTTTGAAATCAATCATCAAAATAAAGGTAAGAATTAAAGAAATAGGATACTTTAATTCCAGTTAGAAGTCGTAGGATTGCAGTGGGAGATAAATCTATCGCCTTGCTTGAGGAACAGGGGCTATTCCTGTTTCTAAAGAGATTTCCTTTGCCTTCTTGAGTGGCACCCATTGCCGTGCAGGATCTCGAAGTCTTCCCGCCCTACAATCTGCTGCTTGGACTGCAGGCGCGGGGCATGAACCCAGTACCTCGTCGTACGTGCGAAGCGTCGCCCCTCGCTGGTCCGCCCTGGGAGTCCGCCTCTACCGCCCCGCCCCCAGCGCTAGGTCCTTGAGATAGGGACGGGGCAGCCGGACTCCAGCCAGCTCTCCGATTACCAAAGCTGGCCGCCTTCCAATCAAGAGCCCGGGACCACTTCCTATCTCTCGACTGCCATCTCTGGAAACGTCCTGGAGCCAGTTCCCACCCGGCTCCTTCTCTATATATCGGCACTTTTCAAAGTTTCGCGGTCTAATCAAAGCACACTACCTAGTTCACACACACACAAACAGAGAGAGAAAAGTACCCGCCTCACAATTTTTCTCCTAGGGAAAAAAACGATGAAAGGGCGCGACAGACATGGATCATCTTAAACAGACGCTGCTGTGAAAAGCTCATAAGCCGCTATTCTGCAGGGTCCCGTCCCCGTCCCCCCCGGAACTCGGGTCTTGCCGGCTGCCACGCGCCCATTCTGACACACGCGCGACACTCCTGAGTCACACAAAAGGGCCTGGAACCGGCAGCCGCGCAGCATTCCGGCCCTGCCATTGCCCCAGTTCTCTCCCTTGCGCACTCGCAAGCACCCTCCCAGCTCTCCTGGCTTAAAGGAGTACCAATCAATAATAACAAAACGCTTTCCTGTGTATTAGCCTATGTTCTACAAGAGATCATTATCTTAAAGCAAATTATATAAATCTGGTCTTCCTTATGAATTACAGATTTTATTCTGGATACTCTCCAAAGAGCTTAGCCATGTTGGCATATAAGCAGGATATCATAGAACCATAGAATTGTGGAGTTGGAAAGGATCACGAGGGTAATCTAGTCCAACCTCCTGAACCAGAAGCCATGGCCCTGAGATCAAGAATCTCATGCTCTGCCAACTGATCTATCTATCTATCCAGTGCTTTTTTTCTTTAAAAAAATGTTTAGGGGTACTCTCATTTTGCTACTCATATTGAAATACTGCGGCTCAATGAGGCCAAACTTAGATTCACAAAATGCTTAGGGGTATGCGTACCCCTGCGTACCCCCCCTGGGGGGGGGAGTGATCTCTCTTTCTCTCTATATATAAATGTGTCATTCAAAAGTAAGTCCTACTGGTTTACTCAGCCAGGTTTACTCCCAGAAAAATGGTGTAGCATTGCAGTCTCAGTATAGTTCCACAAACTTAGTTTTCTCTAGATGTTATCATACGCCTAATTCATAGGTTCCTCTGAGTTAGATTAAAAGATATGAAACTGCCTTATATTGAGACACAACTATGTACTCTCCAAATCAGCACTAGATTCCTCACTTCATGGAAACCTACCATTCAGGACATGGAAAAACACCTATCAATCTTGTAATTATCACGACTTGCTAGTGGATAATTCAGAGTAATTAAAACAAACCTACCCTGTGGGCTGCAGCTCAGGGTCTGGGAATTTGTCACCCTCCAGATGTCAGCTGTTTACACACCATACATTTAAAGCTTATTTAGAGCACATCTTCCCCAAAGAATCCTGAGAACTGTAGTTAGTTAAGGGTGCTGGGAATTTTGTTTAAATTGTACACTGGATATTTTTTTTGTTGTTCATGTAAATTTTAAAGAACATGAATGTATTTCATGTTCTTTTTATGGTGAAGATACACCCTAGACTTGTTAAGTATATAAAACAGACAAGATAGAAATTGCATAAGTGCAAAACGTCTATCACATCATAACACACATTAAAAAGTTACAATTAATAGAAAACCTGAAACAACAGAGCAATATAATGAATTATGTATGTCTATATGCAACTTAATATAGAAACTGATAGATGTACTAATGCAACTGCCATGGTAGTAAACTCCGAGGTTGCTGTTTGATGTAAATAGCAAGTTTGATTCTACTCTAAACAGTGAAAGTAGCCCTTCTATTTGTTTCATCCACGGGAGAAGATTACAATGAAAATAGTGAAATCCATGTTTACCTGGAAGTAAGTCCAACTGCATTCAGTGGGTCTTACTCCCAGGTAACTATGCATATAGCATTTCTGCACATAACTCCATTTTTCCAGGAACATCTGCACGCTAGTTGTCCCACAAGAAAATACTTCAGTTTCATCTCCAATGAGCTCCTGATTTAGTTAAGCTGGGGCTGACACACAGGGTGCGGGAGGAAGGGGGTAGTTAGACCACCCCACCCCACCCCACCCCACAGGAACCATAACCCCTAGATTCCCA
Organism: Podarcis cretensis; assembly: GCF_951804945.1. Taxonomy (NCBI): domain Eukaryota; kingdom Metazoa; phylum Chordata; class Lepidosauria; order Squamata; family Lacertidae; genus Podarcis; species Podarcis cretensis. Next base: position 49,913,840 of record NC_137170.1, on the reverse strand, counting down.
GCTTGTTTGTTTGTTTTAAAAAAAGAGCAAGTTTTGCAGAAACTGAGGCATGAGGAAAAGTGTCCAGGCATTATTCTTCTAACTTTTTGTGAGAAACTAGCCTACTCTTTTTCAGTGTTTTATTACCCCGCTCAGGGCCGGATTTAGGTTTGAAGCTACTGAAGGTAATGGGGCCCTTCATATGTCCAGCTGTCCTTTGTCAACAACAAATTGTCGCTGTTTTTTGTGTGTTGAATGGTAATTTATGGACCTAATAGGTATCTAAAGCCATTTGCACATAACAAAATATGTATTTTATCAAAGTATTTGTTGAGATTAAGAAGTATATTAATAGTGAAATACAATTAATAAAATGTATATGGGGGGGGGGCAAGAGAGAAGGGCCCTAAGCTATAGCTTGTTTAGCTTACATGAAAAAAATTGCGGGGAATTTGCTTTTTCTTCTGAGAGTCTACTTGAAATTGTTTGCCACATTATTCGCCCGAGAATCCGATAGAAGAATTGGACTTCCGGTAAAATAAGAATGTGGGTGGCGCTGTGGGTTAAACCACAGAGCCTCTTGGGCTTGCCGATCAGAAGGTTGGTGGTTCAAATCCCCGCAACGGGGTGAGCTCCCGTTGCTCAGTTCCTGCTCCTGCCAACCTAGCAGTTCGAAAGCACGTCAAAGTGCAAGTAGATAAATAGGTACCACTCCAGCGAGAAGGTAAACGGCGTTTCCATGCGCTGCTCTGGTTCACCAGAAGTGGCTTAGTCATGCTGGCCACATGACCCGGAAGCTGTATGCCGGCTCCCTTGGCCAATAAAGTGAGATGAGCACCACAACCCCAGAGTCGTCCGTGACTGGACCTAATGGTCAGGGGTCCCTTTACCTTTAAGAATAAGAAGGGAAGGAAGTTATAAAATGGCATTCTTTTCATTTTTAAACTGGGATTCTTAACAGGTAGATAGCCGTGTTCGTCTGCTGTAGTTGAAACAAAACAAATAAAACAAGTAAAAAATAAATCCTTCCAGTAGCACCTTAGAGACCAACTAAGTTAGTTATTGGTATGAGCTTTCTGAAGAAGTGTGCATGCACACTAAAGCTCATACCAATAACTGACTTAGTTGGTCTCTAAGGTGATACTGGAAGGATTTATTTTATTTTATTTTATTTTTATTTTTTATTTTATTTTATTTTATTTTATTTTATTTTGTTGGGATTCTTAACGTTACGTAACATTCGTCGCTGACGTCATCCGTCATCCTTTACCTCAGAATTTACATTTTGCGCGTCTCTTTGTGTCCCAGGCATTGTCTGGTCCCTGCCGAAGCGGGACCAGACAAATGGCCAGTTTAGGTGTAGCCTGGGAATGAGAAGAAAAGCGCGGACGGATCTCATGGGCTGGGGAGTCGAGGCTCGCAGAGAAACCTCCCCTCCGCGGTCGCCGGGCGGCCAGCACAAGAGACAGCTCCTCGCCCAGAAGGAGGCGGAGCTTCCCTACCATCGAGTTGGTCGGAAACTAGAGCGGAAGGCAGGCGGGAAGACGGTGGTGGCCGTTCTGCGCGCCTGCTGGGGCGTTCTCGTCGCTCCCTGGAGTGGGGGATGGCGGAGGAAGAGGGGTACCTGGCCCTGTCCGGGGAGCGCATCACGCTGCAGCGCCTCCACCACAGCGCCTCCTGCCGGGAGTTCCAGGTGCGCTGCCCGAGGCTGCAGCTGCGCTCGCTCAGCGCCGTCACGTGCTCCGTGTGGCTGGTGGCCTACGGGCTCTTCGTCCTCAGCCAGGTACGGAAGAGGCTTTGGCCGCCTTTTGCCTACGGGCTCCGCCACGTGCCGGTAGCTCGGGGACAGGGACTCCTAAAGGTCCCGCTTGAGGGGTTCCCCCCAAGTATTAGAGCAGCCACTTCACCCCGCGACTCTTCCGCTCCCCTCTTTCCCGACCCCCGTGTATGGCAGTGAGTTCCATTTAATCCAAAGGGATTCACTTCCGATTCACGGTGCATAAGGGTTGCAGCCATGCAGCGCAACTCTTTGTGCACAATTGCTCAGAAGGCGCCACGCAGAGACTTCTTATAGGCAGCGAGAGAACAGCATGCTTGACTAGATCCAGCAGCGCTGTTCCTTTATGTTTCTCCAGTTTTGAGATGCGGTTAACCAATGGAGTTTTCAAAAGGGGTGTGTGGCCCTTTTTGCACATTAATCTCCACAGTAACTTTGAATAAGTTCCTTCTGCTCGCCAGCAACCCCATCCCTAACAGTGCAGACCTGTGCATGATGCTTACTTGGAAAAAGTTTCAGTAGGCTTAGAAAATTGCAGTAGAAAGCTTTGTGGGATTCTATGGAAGATCTAGTCCTGTTCCTAGAACAGTATTTATCTCTGACACATAAATATTATCATAGCTCTAGGGAACTGGAGTCCGTTAGTAAATGGTAGAAATGAATGAACAGTTGTATTTAGATAATATTTGGTGGATTGAAGGGTGGATTCCAGGCCAATGGAAAAATACAGGCTAAGCTCCCTTTCCAAGCCAAAGCCTCACCTCAGATAGAGGCTGTTAACATGACAAAATGTGTTTATGGCCCATCCCAAAGAAATCCTTGTCTGTGCAAAACAGTTGCCATGCTTACTGTGGACAGAGAAAGATTTAGGATTTTAAAAAAGGGGAGGGAGCAGGCTATACTCACAGGAAAGATGTGCCTTTTAAAAACTAGGCTTGGAATACAAGACAGATGGGGAGGTGTTGCCTGGAGCAGAGGACACCTGGGATCAAGAAAGGAAGTAGAGAGAACACCATGTGGGGGCTGAAGGACAGCAGCTATGAGAGCTGGCTGGGAAGCAAGAACAAAGGGATGGTGCTTAGGATGGCTCTGGCTGTACTACTGGGCTGCTATGAAGAACAAGCTGCTCTTGAAATGACAATGCTGTAAGATCTACACCCCTTTCATATAAACTCAGTTGTAAACATGTGTAATTTAACCATATTTCTTAAAAGACACTATAGTCTTCACCGCATTTTGATTCTCATTGGAAACACAACCTTGGGTGAGCACCTGGAACCTTTGGAATCTCATGCACTGCTTTGGCAGAGATTGGGGATGGCGTGCAACCTTTGTAACACTATTTCCTAAATTAGTCCAAGTACCTAGAAGCATGCAGCCTATGATAATCATGCAGAGAATAGACTACCACAGCAAAAGAAAAGGAGAGACCCTATTGTGTTTCTTTCCAAAGTTAAGTGTTATAAGAAAAAACTGCTCCTTTTCCCTTATGGGATATCCAAGAGCCCATATAGAGTCCTTATGTAGGTTCTCTATTGGTAGGAGAAAAATACAGTGGCACCTCAGGTTACAAACACTTTGCTAACCTGGAAGTAGTACCTTGGGTTAAGAACTTTACCTCAGGATGAGAACAGAAATCGCACGGCGGCGGCGCAGCAGCAGCGGGAGGCCCCATTAGCTAAAGTGGTACCTCAGGTTAAGAACGGTTTCTGGTTAAGAACGGACATCCAGAATAAATTAAGTTCGTAACCAGAGGTACCACTGTAACAGAGGCCAACCAGAGAATATTGAGAAGCAAAGCAGCTAGTAAGCCTGGTCTTTGCTGCAACAGGGTGCTCACCCTCCCCCAACACAGGAGGAAGGAGGGACCCAGAACATTGGTGTGCAAGCTCTTATATAGACTTCTGAAATTGCCTACTCTGTAGCTCAAGACCACCCCCCTCAAACATCATACATACATCACAGAAAGAGGTGGTCCCCAGCAGAAATTTGAGTGTGTTGCTTCTCTCCTGTCTGCCAGGATACCTGATAGTGCCTTATCTGATTGCCTTTTCTGTGTCCTATTGTGTATCTTTCCAAAGTTAAGTATGTTTAGGTGTGGGATCCAGTCTTGCCCTGCCTTCTCTGCTCTCTCATTCCTGGATTTAGAAAGATTTTTTTTGAAAATCTAGCATGGTCTGATTGTAGCAGCCTGTAAATTTACTGCACACCCTCAGTATAAGAATGTGCATGTTTTAAAATAGTAGACAACAGGTAAGCTAGACTACAATTCTGTATACCTTTACTTGGGAGTAAGTCGTATTGAGCTTCAACAACCTCTTCTATTAAAAGAAGGTCAGTTACTCAGAGGTTGTAACTTTTTCAACTAAATTAAATTTCTATATGCTGGAAATAAATTCTGGGTTGTGTAGAGCTTTACCTAAGTATTCATATTCAGGGGGAAGTACAGCGCTTGCTGTGTAAGTTATGTTTACCCACCATGTCTCTGGATTGATTGGTTCAGAATTATTAACTAGGACTGCAATCCGATGGACACATTTTTGGGAATGTCAACAATCCTAAGGTTGTGCTGTAGCTTACAAAAAACGACATCTCAGGAAGATATTAAATTACACAAGAGTATTCCAGAAACGAAATAAATGAAAAAACCCTATATGTTCTTTTTGGAAAGATAAAAAAGTGAAAAGCTGTCCTGTGGTTTGATATGTTCAAAGAATGGTCTTCTGTGCCAGCATAGTCTCTAAAATATCTCATTTCTCCCTATAGTTGTTAAAGTTGGTGCCTTTTTATATTTTTTGGTACCCCATGTTCTTACATTATACTGTACTAATAGAGTTTACATGTGCTTTTTAAAACATAATTGATTTATCTTCATTTACCAATAATACATATAAACAGGAACCATTAAACTACAATTAGATAAACAGTGCAGGTGAGAGAGGTGAAAGTCCATTTTCTTTATTTTTATATTTATCTATGGAAAGTCTATTAGATGTCCAGGCCTCTTTTCTGTTCATTACACTACTTCATAAGATTAATCTATGATTGATTTTGTTTCCCCCTTTTTATCTCTAAGCATAAGGATGATTATACTTAACCTTTTGACATGAAGGGCACATGCATAATGCACAATTCAGTTGCTGTGATCTCATTCCATATTGTTCAATAGCTGGAATGTTAGGCTGCTTCAAGTCCTTTGGAAGTTTGTCATGATCATGTCTTCAAATCAGTAGTTGAGAGAACAGGTCAGTTAAAGGATTTGGCCTAATGTTCTTGACTTGGTTTCTATTACAGAACAGTGCGGTGCTCTCTGCTGCTATATTTGTCACACTGATAGGCTTGCTTGTGTACCTGCACTTTGTGAAAATTGACCAGGAGTCTCTGCTTATTGTTGGCTCACTTGGAATACAGATGACTTCATCCTATGCATCTGGCAAAGAAAGTACAACCTTTATAGAGATAAGCCAGGTAAAAGATGTGGTCATCAACGAAGCCATCTACATGGTAAGCCTAATATGCCACTTCTTTTACTATGCTACTGATTATCTCATTTCTTCAGCAACCAGAGGGCTGGGTTTTTTTGTTTTTTGTTTTGTCTGGAAAGGATTTTCCCATGTCAGATGCCAAGGTGTTCTATGGTGTTGGAGCAACAACAGAAAGGGCTCTGTTCTGTTCTTCAGGACCAGTTGATCTTTCCCCTTGAAATGAGAGAACTCTAAATGGAATCTCCCCAACAGATCTCAGTGGGAGAGGGATGGCTGCAGACCTGGTCCAACTGTGTGTTGGGATTAAGTTCTTAATTCAGTAGGCAGTTGGGTGGTGGGGCCAGCAAATTTCTTTGATTCTCTTCTCTGTTGGTTAAAAAAGAATTTCTAAGGTGGCTCTAACCTAAGGAAACCTTACTGGTCACTCTAGGATATCGTTATCCTTTCGTGAAGAAATTATCATTCTGATAATGATGTGGGTAGTGATTTCTTGTACCACGGTTGTAATCTTATAATTGGTAGCACAGAACAACTTTCTCATTGTTATATTTGTGTGTTGTTTGTTTTTGTAGCAAAAGGTTATCTATTACCTGTGCATCCTTCTCCAAGACCCTGTGGAACCTCATGTTGTTTCAGAGGTAGTACCATTGTTCCAGGTGAGTCCATCAAAGTGCACAGGAGTGTTGGAGATGGTAGAAAATATTTGTTAGGCCATGTAGACTCTGACTGTGGCCTCTTATTTTCAGAACTCTGCAGTGCTACACAACACTTTTTTACGTGATCTGCCTTTCAATCCTGGGTCCAAGAACATAGAGTAGCTGTTAGTTTGTAATTCAGTGCACCTTAGACGCAGCAGTGACATGCTCAATTGAGCATGGATTAACTGCTGAACTTTCTGGATAGTTGATCTTGCCCAGGTAGGTGGGGCAGTAACCCTTGTCACCCTTTGGTGCATTTAAGCCCTTGCTTTTCTCAGTTATGTCAGCTCTAAAGAATACAATTTACCACCTCACTGAGCCAATTAACACTTCTATAATCACGTACTAAATTAACCTGTTTTTCTATGAAACTCAGTGGCAACCTTCAAGAAGAAAGCTTCCAAATGGACTTTACACTAAGAGTTGTTTTCAGCAGCTCAAAAGGCATTAGGACTCAGAGAGCAAAGGGTGGGTGGGATGGAGTGGGAAATTACCGCAGAGGTGAGGAGTTAAATACAGAAATATTTCTGAGTTTTTGGCCCAGCTCAGTAGTAGTAGAAAGTTATAATTTTATGCCCTTTCTATTGTGTTAGCATGGGTGGAGTTCTAGGCTACTATTAATTTTGTGGCTGACTAGATCAGTGAAGGCATACAGTGGTACCTTGGGTTACATACGCTTCAGGTTACAGACTCCGCTAACCCAGAAATAGTACCTTGGGTTAAGAACTTTGCTTCAGGATGAGAACAGAAATCGTGCTCTGGCAGTGCGGCGGCAGGAGGCCCCATTAGCTAAAGTGGTGCTTCAGGTTAAGAACAGTTTCATGTTAAGAACGGACCTCCGGAACGAATTAAGTACTTAACCTGAGGTACCACTGTAGTTTGGATAAAACTTAAGAAGTTAGGCCTTTTAAAACATCACTGCTTTGATCATTCAGGCTAGTCTCTGCAGCAGCAGATGTTCTTCAGAAAGGGCAACCCTGTTTCTCCACCCCCCTCCTCCACATTGCTTGTATCCTAACATTTTTACTTACAGAGAATGGAGAATTCATTTTCCAGCTTGCTTTTGTCCATCATCTCAAATCAGCCGATCTGCTCTTTTGAACTCCTAGCCAGCAGCAAACCAGGGACATATACCCTGTCTCCAGCAAAGAAACAAAATAAGCACATAAACAGAACATGACGTAGCATTTTGGTGGGGTGGCTGGTCCCTCCAAACTGGCTGTTCTGCCTTCCTCTCTCTCTCTCCTTTTGTCAGTATAGCCAATCAGGGAACTTGGCTTTACATAGAGGAACTTGTAGAATTAAAGAAGATAGGGTGGGACTATGAGCATGTGCTGCCAGTGTCAGGTAAGAGAGATAACCTGTGTGTGTCAGGTGTGTTTGCCTGGGTTCAGTGTGTCTAGGTGCATGTGCCAGTGCCAGCTGAGTGTGTGCTCCAGGTGTGTGTGCCTGGGTTAAATGTTGATGTATACATTTATGCAAGCAATCTCTCCTAATAAATTTTGTATGTCATTTCCACTAATATGTGCATTTTATGCATACTTTTCTCTAAGATGTGCATTTTTGTACACCTTGGTTGAGGAATTGCATAGCAAAATTCAGAGTAGTGTGAATTTCAAAACATAGCTGTTTTGGTTTGTTCAGTAAGTGGGAATTCAGTAGGTTCACATTAAATGCAAACAAAATCAAATTTCTCCCCCATCCCTAGATGAAACCTTTTTTATTTTTCTCCTCCTGTAGCCATGCTGGCTTTGGGTGAAGCCTCTCTAATCTTTCAGCAGCAATTGCAGTTCTTCAGCCATTTGAGTCTCTCTTGTCTCCTTTATATATAGAGCTCCAAGCCACGTCTAGACTGCCTTGTCCAAGTGTACAAAAGCTGCCAAGAAATCCTGGAGCAGAGGAAGACATATTGACACCAGTTTTTAAAGTGAAATCTTTATCTGGGTAGGAAACTTGCTAAAATACCAAGCTTTTCTTAAAAAAAATAGTTGGGAAGCATGTTAAGGGACTTGACCATGTGGATAACTAGATGGCAGTGGATTCTAATGCACCAGAGAACTGAAAACTGCTAGTGCTTTCATGGGGAAGGACGTGAGTATGTAATCTTGAATAAATGTTATGGTGGAGAAATGGCTAAACTGGGCCCCAGTTCTTTTTTCAACATGACGTAAGAATGATTATAAACTTTCTGTAAATAATTAACTCTACCATGTGAATGGAAATCTACAGGGAAGGTTCAGCAGAAATGGGATGGACAGGGAAACTGCCACCTTAGTACAAGTATATGAAAGATGAGAAACTGAGAACACTATTACATTATCTTCTAAAATCAATTGTGAGATCTTCAGTGTCTGTATGATATTCTTACTTATGCACTTAGGTTTGTCATTAGCAATTGATACAAATGTCTGCTAAACAAATCCTTTCACTAGTTGTTTTAGAAGCATTTTGCTGTGTTCTGTGTTGTAACAAGATAACCTGTGTTTACCAAGTTCATATGTTGTAAGGACATTTTCCAGTACACATGGAAGATCTGGCCAGAGTCTAGAGAACCTCACATCTAACGTCAAAGAAAAACAGACTTCTCATCATCCAGCCAGACAACTGCTTTTGAAATTCAGGGAAATTTCAAAGCACTTGGTCATAGGACATGGAAAGGGTGCAGAACTGCTTCCTCCCAAGGAAAGTGTCAGAAGTCATGCTGATCTCCCACAATCCCTAAGTTTAGCTGCCTGAATTGTTGGTTGGAAATTTGTCAAATAGTAAATGCCATTCCCTTATTAGTTTGTCCTACTGCATGTGCTTTGGGCAGGAAACAACACTGATAATTAAGAGACCCACTGTATAAGAATACTATCCTGAGTTAAAACTATCCCAAATCAACTTTGCCCAGGCTAAATAAGATTCCCCCCCCCCCCCCGCAAATGCCACATAATATTCAGGCATGGGCTTTGGCAAGTCTTCAAATCAAGGGAGTTGCACCTTTGTGGAATAGCCACCAAGAGAACCCCTCTCATCACAATTTCATGGAACAAATTTGGTGCGCAGACTGCATGGGGTCAAGAGAGCTATTTGAATAGTTCCACAAATGCTTGCCAGATTTCAAAGAAGTGCCATCACATGAAGAGGCTGCTGATGGAACTCATGTTCAGTTTCCCCTGTTGATTTCTAGGCAAGGAAGACACAAGTACATTCTTACTGAAGGAATGTGTTCTAGACTACAGCTCTCTTGTTAAAATGTGGAAGGAACTGGTTTGATATCCAGCTGCAACTGTTAAAGCTGCTCTACCAGCAGAAACCCCCTTTATTTCAGTAGGATCTTTTGTGTTCAACTGAGAGGAAATAGGTCCCTGTGTTTGGCATAGAATGTTTGCTGCATCTGCTTACACCATCCCAAAAGCTAGGTAACAAATAAAACAATGAAAGAAAGAAAAATCTCCTGCTTTATTGATAATCATAAGTTTATTAGCTTTACCATCATTGCATTACAGTACATCATAGTTTTTTATGTACAAAACAGTAGTTGTGAAAACAAAGTCTTCTTTTTCACTGTTGTGCTATAGCAAATTTCCAGCTAGGGGCACAGGGCTGTTCACAACTGAATTTTATAATCTTTGCTAGAAGGGAATCCTACAAATCTGTCATGGTTTCAATAGACAAGTTTTCTGAATGCCAATAAACTATAAATATATAGTAGCATCATAGTCTCTGCATCAGAGGAGAGAGCTGGATTCAGGTCTCACTGGGATCAACTAGTAAGCTGCTATATTTCAGCTCCAGCCTCTCATCTAACATGGGAGTAAGGCTGTTACTGTAAAATGAAAATCAGCAGCATTAACGAGAGTATTGGAGCATGCCTAACACTATCCATGGAAACAAGCCGAAGATAAGTATATTTTCAGTGGACAGTTTGGATTTGATTGTACAGTGTTCTCAACCCTCTAACGCTAAACACATTACTTTGAAGCAAGTAAGTTCTGTTGAAATAGATGGAACATACATTCCAACCTTTGCCACATAGTTTGGAAGTAAACAGTGTCCCAAGTGTGATAGACTACTTCTGTTCTTTGCTCTCACAGTAAGTTTCAAGTACAGTAGGTAAAATTCACATCCTCAGATGGCCACAGCTCTTTCCACAAATATATAAAAAACCAGCTAAAATACAGTTGAGGACAGACAACCAACAGCTGTAACAGCAATCTGGGGGAACAACAAACGTGAAAAGGATTATTGGGAGCAAAAAGTGATTTAAAAAAAATTGTAACAATTTCACCAGCCCTCACCTGTTTTTAGCAGGAACCTTAAAAGGATCCTGTCCAAATATATGCATGGTTAACAGGATGTGCCCACACCTTCCTGCCAGCTGACAGGCCATGCAGATGGAACCTGATGTATGGTTTTAGGCTGCTGCTTTGCTTCCAGATGTGCACTTTGCTGAGGTTGCAGATTCAGATGCACAGGTTATTTGAGCTTTATGTGCAGATAATCCAGCAAGGGGATCTGCATGGGTGGGGCTCTTGTTCTTTTGGGACAGAAGTGTTTCCTTTGTAAGGTTTTGCTACACTCAACAAGTGCCATATGGCTTGTCCATGGATGCTGGAGAATGGCCATACAGATCAAATAAAATAACAATGATCTGCAGATCTTTATTTTGGTAATAGAAATGTAGATTATTCAAGAATGCAGTACAAATCACATTATAGGTATACATTTTTACAGGAAAAATAATCTGAACAGCAATACCTATAATCAATTTATCAGCTTTGTCACAAGTGATTATTGGAAGATCACTTATTTTTAAAGGCAAGATGGACACCATTTAGAAATGTATTTGTTTGCTAACCACTCCCCTTTGAAGGAAGCAGGAGTTCCAAAGATAAGTATTGCTAAAAAAATAAGGTTTTTTTGTGTTAAACAAAGCCATAAGATGGGAGGCAAAACAACATCAGATGCCTTCCCATTTCAAAGTGGTCCTAGTACAAATGTCAGTAGTGAACACATCCAAAAATAAATACAATATAGTGGTTCCAACATTTCAAAGCATACACCTGAGATTATGCATCATAAAATGCACCTCTATGGCAAGAGCCAAGGGATTGTCCTTGTGTAATGCTATGGTACAGTATCTATCTAGTAGAATATATGAGGGATATTTTCTTGCAATCATTCATGTTTTTGCCAGTTCCCCCAAAAGCACACTACCTGCATTTTACTATAGTTCAAAAGTAAACATGTTAAATTATTCCACCCTAATGCTGTACCATGTATGAAAACTCATCAACCATGAAAATGTTTTAGTCAAAGTAGTTTCTTTCCCCCCATATTCAGAAAGTCTAGATACTATGTGTGCAATTGTTCAGCTACGAGGAAATCCTCTGGATGATCAAAGGAAACTTCGAATACTAAACAGCCATTCCTTAAGTATCCCCTGCATATACTGTACGAAGAAGTCATTCCGCAAATTGTCCAGGCAACTTTTTCTATTGCTGAACTGATCTTACCATTAGTACTCTTATAATCTGTTTCCAAATATTTAATCCGAGACCATCTTCCTATAGCCCAGACCCATGGTATCATTTCCTATCCTTGAGGCACAGGATGCTCAATTGATTTCACACATATTTTTTGATATCCTTTAAATAATTTTAAAACTCTAGATATACTTCTCCTGCATCCTGATCCTATGCATGCTTACTTGCAAGTAAGTCTCACAGTTTAATGGAGCTTACTCCCAATTAAGTATGCACCTTATTGCAGCCTTACCCTTCTTTTGTTTTGGTTAAACATGCCCAGTTCCTTCAGCCTCCCTCTACAGGATTTGTTTCCCAGACCCTGTGATCATCCATGTAACTCTTGTTTCCGATATGTCAGCATGATCTGCATTGACTGTTGAACACAGCATTCCACCCAAGTTCTTTCCAGTGCCAAAAAATGTTGATACTTCTACTTCACAAGTCTTTTGCTAAGAATTCAATTATATATTATAGGGGAAATGGAACTGCAGCTGTACCTGCAAATGGGGATCCCCATATTAAATTCTCTCCTGTAATGTGTAATATTATCCCCATATTAAATTCTTTCCTGTAATGTGTAATATTATTCATCATGTGAATCACCACATGGTGAATTTCCCCACTGCTCCACATTATTGGCTGCCACTAGTGTGGGCATCTTCAAATGGCAGTGGCCATTTCTGCCCCAATACCACAATGTTGACTTATGTTTATACTGGTACCCTTGGAAACTTTTAGATTTACCCTGGACATACTCCAACTGCCCAGTTAAGATACCTAGCCTTCTTATATTTTGTGTTTCCCCCTTTGCAACATGGCACTTGTTCACACACTTTCTCTTTTTTACTTACTGTCTGACACTTCAGCATGAAACCATTTCCCATATTTAGCTAATCCATTAAAGCAGGAATGGGCAACCTCTGTATTCTTTAGGTCACTCCAGACTGTGGTCCAGACCATCTCAACAGCCTTGCAGGCACTCCGGGTCAATGATAAGGTCAGCACCATCTAACAGCAAGGATTCCACATTTGTAGATTTAATACACATTTGTGTATAACTGAGGCATTATTGTACAAGACCCCAATAGGTGTAAACATCAGAAGTGTGGAACACCCCTGTATCTCACAACTTTTGAAAAAAATCTGTTTTCCCCATGAGGGAATGTATGGACAAAATGTTTATCATACCTTGCACAAAAGTTGGTAGGACTATTGGGATCCAGACAGTATTGCTTTTTGGTCCTGGGTATCCCTATGTTAATCTATATCAAGTCCTCCCAGCCAGTTCCTCACATCTTTAGAGTACTATATAGTATGTTTGTGAAAAATAGGTACAAAAGTAATTGACTCCAACCTTCAACATAGCTATTTCCTCCTCTAAGCCCTTTCTTTACAAGCAATAGTTCTCCCAAGTCAGGTGTCTCTCCTCACCCCCATTTATGCAGAACAAAAGTCCTTGCAGTTGGGGAAAAGCACATATTTCCCCTCCTCAGGCGCTTTTCCAAGGCAACAATATATTATTCTAGTTGCCTACATATTATGTGAATTCTCTGATCCAGTGTGTTCGGCAATGCCATTGTTGTCAGTCTATCATCTCAGGATGTTTGCACTTGAAATAATGTCTTAAGGAATATGGTACATATTTATTTACCCAGCACACTTCAGAAGATGAGGTAGGGAAACAAAAGGTTTTTTTGGGGGGGGGAAATAGGATCTTCCATAAATAGTGCTATTTTTGCAGGGGAGAGTGGGAAAGGCAAGAGAGTGTAAGTTGGCAATCAGGTGAAGACCCCAAACCAAGCTTTGTGTTCTGGGAAGTTTGCAGGTCAATAGCTGATGAATGCATATTCAGGAAGAAATCAATAGCTGAGAAACTGATGATTAGTTTCTAATCATAACACATGTTTAGTAAGAAGATGAATGCTGTCAAAACTCTTGCAATCGGGAGTGAGGTCTGAGAGAAATACTGGTTGCAAAAGAAAAAGCTTTGATACAGTTGAGTGTGCGTGGAATCAGCGAAGCTACCCAAAAAGATGAAACCAAGGGTGTGGTTTAAAAGTGGTTGGAGGCAATGCCGTGCTACGTGAGAACTCTAGCAGGGACAAAGTGTGAAAGATACCCTTTCTATTCAAAATAAGTAACCCTACCCCCAGCTCTAGTTCTTAAAGGGAAAAAAGATGTATAGCTCTAAACAAGCCTCTAGGAAAGTTGCACTTCACCAAGGAGGTAGACCTGGAGTCTGCCTGATTAGCAGGGCACATAAGCAATGAAATCACAGCAGTCTTCAATTCACAGTGTGGCAAGACAACTCCGAAAGGCACTTGAAACAGGGCTTACAGCAGTGTAGGCCCCTTAGTGGTCCGGGGCAGAGAAGGAAAGAAAGACCTGCTTTCAAGTTCCATAAGCTTCTTAGTAGATGACGTTCTCCATGGTGAGCTGACACTCTGAGGAGGAGGTGTAGGAGACAGGTGTGGCGTCGATGAACTGTAGTTAATATAGCTGGCCATAAGGAGAGTCACTTCAGCAATCTGTTTGGAAGGTGAAAGGAAAAAAAAAGTATTCCAATAAAATTGATTTTCTTGGACCAACTAGTAAGCTGACCTTTCGATACAATCACCCCATGCTATAAAATGGGACATAGAACTATTATATAAACAGGTCCATCAAGCTCAGTTTTGTCATGTGATTGGCAGCTGCACTTCACAGCCTTGGGCAAAGATCTTTTCAAACTCAGCTACCTAAAATCCCTTAACCAGAGATGTCATGCATTGGCCAGTGTTCTTTGTTCAACTCACTGTGCATACATGATGCATGTATGAGCTAAAATTTAAACATTTATTTCCCACAGAGAATAGGTGCTTATTATAACTGTAGGCCAGTTAGAAAGGATGTATGCTTTGGTGAGTCACACCTTTCTGTAGAAGAAAATGCAAAAAAGCAAATCTCAGGTTTCTGACTTAATTCCCAGACTGAGTAGACTAGTCTCAGGCCACACATCTGAGATTTTACATGGCTTAAAACCCAGGATAAAGATACTGCAGTGTTAATTATGCATTTAATAATGTAATTTAGATGTCAAACTGCACACAAGAGCTCAGGGAAAGCAATTTATGCACTAGGAAGAAAATAATAGTAATATAATATATAAATAAGTAACTTCCTAAATATACATTTCCAAATTAAAAAGGTCTTTCTTCACCACATGGAACTTGTTCAGGCTTGGAAGAAACTTGGAAGGACCAACACTTCAGAGCTACCCCTGCGTGCTTGATGCACCAAGCGCACACACATGTATGCCTTTTTCTTCTGGCCCTATCCAGAGAAAGGAACATCAGCTGCCTTCTGGGGGTTTATGTTCAATGTATGTTCAATAAAAAAAAGAATTTCCCCACACTTCGCTTTGTACTCACCTTTACAGCTGCCATTGTAAAAAGTAGTTTTTCAGGAGTGGTTTTGCCAGAGCACCTGTCCTTCACTTGACTGACCACAACCATAAAGTCATCATGACAGCCTCCAAAGGTCAGTACAGAAGAGTACGAGTAAGCCAGCTTTAAGTGCTTCATGTAAGCAGAGGATAAGATGATTAGGGACAATAAACTGCTACATAAGAGCATTGGTCTTCTACACCCTCCTCTAAACAGTTTTAGGAATTGTCTAAGCCTCGTTCATGAATAGGTTTGAACAAGTCTCTCAGTCTGAATTTCTAAAATGAAATAATAATGACAGTAAAGCATAACAGAATGCCACACGAATGGTTAAATCATAAAATGTATATAATCCAGTTTTGGTTTTTTTAAGTGCATGCCATGTTGAAACAGCAGTTAGTAGTGTGACTTTAATGAACTGGAAGTTCATAAATTGAAAGTGGATTTTTCTTGAAATCATCTGATTTCTCTCTTATTGCCTCTGGTTTTATTTGCCACTATCTTTCCTAAAGAAACAGTTTATTTTCCCTGATTTAATAAATACACCTGATTCAGCCAAATAAATTGTTTTGTCCTATTCTGTAATCAGAGTCAATGACAGAATGTATGCCCAGTTTCTGTCCTGCATAATTATTGAAATGTGGTTCTGGAGAAAAGAGCTGAAATTCCTCTGCCACTGTTTCTCAACATACCAAAGTATTATATTCCAGTATACTGATTCCATCTTCATTCACAGCTATCCAAAGTGGAGAGTCTTCCAAGGGAGAAGGTAGGACAGGCTGGGGAAATAATAAGACACAGTAATACTGTTATAATGTCATGCTACCATGGAGGGATAATAACAAATGATAAGTCTGTGGGTTCATATTATCTTGTGCACATTATTAACTATATCATATCTGTTGAAAGCCTGTATCACAGTGTGTATTACTGTTTTTAAGAAGATGCATGCTGGTTTCAGTATTTTAAGAATCATTAGGACAAGAGAGGCTTAGATTTATTACTGATGGTAAACTAGCGTTTTGCTAATTCAAGGGAAGTTACACTGACTGCGGAAAGTGAATGGAATGCATGTTGTTGCCCTGATTTGGGGTTTTTTTTCAGTATCTCCATACAAATAAATCTCCCGGTCCATCCCTGAATGGTAATGAAATACAGTAGTGTTGTAATAATTTCAAGCTGCTGCAGGAATATTATGAGGGAAAAACAGGAGTCTTATATCAGGACAGACCACTGGTCTATCAGTATTTTGTACACTGAAAGGCAGCAGCTCTCCAGAATTTCAGACCAAGGCGAGAAGAAAATAGTCTGTCATATTGTCTGGAAAACTTCTTAAGTTTCCATTTCAGCTCAATAAGGATTTTCACAGGCTTGCCTTAGATACAGTACATGGAAGTAACCCCATGAGCTAGCGGAAGTGAGCAGAAGGACTCCTGCTAGCGCAGTGATGCTTCCTTGCCCTCTGTGTCCACCAGATCTACTCTGGAGGGTCATGAGAACCCCCAGAACAGAGGGCGTGGGGAGGAGAGGGGAGATCAGGAAGCAGAAATGTTTGTGCTGACAGAATGATTAATGGCACCCTCCATTTGCTTAAGTTGTTATTAATAAGGCAAAGGTCAGTGGTAGTAAATCTTACTACATTTATTATGTAAGTGTGAAAGTTTCAGAGAGGTAAAACTCTTGACAAGTAAGATTTGGATCATTTATCCCGTTTGTCTGCTAAAGCTAGTTTTCATTGCAATTTCCAAAGGCTATGTGATGATGGCTAGCAACCCCTAGTGGTAGGAAGACTAATTTTTTTATTTTGTTTTGACTATGGCAGACCAACACGGCTACCTATCTGTAGCTTGAAAACAATGTCCCTTATCTATACCGTATCCCTATTTAAAATAAATAAATAAACCCAGTGTCTTCTCCAGCTATGAAACAAAATCCAGTATGTTATCCCAAAATTATATTCTGTGGAATATAGTTTGATAAAATGTGTTTGTCCATAGAAACACAGCATTACCTTAGCAGGAAACAGTTTGGCTCCAAAAAGAGGCCATTTCCGAGCCACAGTCAAATGGATCCGAATGCATTCTTGCGGGGAGCATCCCTGCAGCACCATCCACTTTGTAGCCAGTCGGTCAGCCAGCCGCCTATAGAAATAAGATCAAGCTGTCATCTTTTTCAGCGACGGGCTTATAAAAATAGATACATTAATATAGTATCTGTCACCCAAAGGCCTCAAAGTACCGTAATGCTTTTCAAAACATCAGATGGTGGAGTCACAACAGTATAGCAAAAGAGTGCAGAACATAGCACTTTTCACGCGCAAGCCACCAGACTTTTGTTTACATTTCAGCCATTGCAAGATTTCACAAGTTGACACCTGATTCTGGAAGTTTGCAAAATGAGTCTGACATTATGCTTGGATGCAAAGTTTGCAAATCAACAAGGGTGTAGGAGCCCCAAGGCTCCACTTAATCTGCTTCTGCAGACAGCAGCTGTTCCCACTTCAGAATGCTGTGCTGCTGACCAGGGGCACTTCCACACAGTCACTGTTTGTAGGTGGGATTCAGTCACATAGCAGCAAATACAATGAAAGCTGATTTGGAGATCTTGCACAACAAGCTCACTTCCCAGAAAGATCAGATTTTTAATTTTATTTTTTGAGGTAGGAAAAGTGAGGGGGAGATGCACTAGGAAGTGTGGGAGAGACATGCTTTGATGCAACATTGCCTAGCCACCCTTCCCTGCAAACAATTCAGAGTAAACGCCCATCAAATAGCCGAGGTTATCCAATCTCTCAGCAAACAAATTAGGATGAATGATCACTGAACTGATCATCTGGAAGCACCCTTAACAAAGGGCAGACTCTAACGAAGAGCCTGCTTTTTTCTACCCAGAAAGAGGTGTCAAATTTTAAAAGCAGTGCTTTTCTTCTAGGAGAAAAAAGGTGCCGATATTGCGTACCCTTGAGTATCCCCAGAAAAGAAAACACTGTTTATAAGAGGTTTAACAAAAGGAACATAACCTTGAATCTACCTCTCGTTTAAATCAGAACCAGTGAAGGCTGTGAATGTCCTGTGTGAGTGTCTGGACGCATTGGAGGATGGATGGCGGCTAACAGATTGAGGTTGAATCCTGACAAGAAAGAAGTATTGCCGCAGGGGGAGGGGTGGGGGTGGGAGACTACCTGATCTTGAATGGGGAAAGTGTGCCCCCGAAGGTGGGAGTCATTTTGGACTCACAGCAGTCCATGGAGGTCAATTCTGTGTCCAGGGCAGCTGTCTACTAGCTCCATCTGGTACACAGGCTGAGACCCTACCTGCCTGCAGACTGTCTCGCCAGAGTGGTGCATGCCCTGGTTATTTTCCGCTTGGACTAATGCAATGCTCTCTATGTGGAGCTACCTTTGAAGGTGACATGGAAACTACAACTAATACACAATGAGGCAGCAAGACTGGTGACTGGGAGTGGCTGCCAGGACCATATAACACCGGTCCTAAAGGATCGTCACTGGCTTCCAGTAGGTTTCTGAGTGCAATTCAAAGTGTTGGTGCTGACCTTTAAAGCCCTAAATGGCCTCGGCCCTGTATACCTGAAGGAGCGTCTCCAACCCATCATTCAGCCCAGACACTGAGGTCCAGCTCCGAGGGCCTTCTGGCAGTTCCCTCACTGAGAGAAGTGAAGCTACAGGGAACCAGACAGAGGGCCTTCTCAGCAGTGGCACCCTCCCTGTGGAATGCCCTCCCATCAGGTGTCAAGGAGATAAAGAACTACACAACTTTTAGAAGACATCTGAAGGCAGCCCTGTATCAAAAAGTTTTTAAAGTTTGATGTTTTATTATGTTTTTATATGCACTGGAAGCTGCCCAGAGTGGCTGCGGAAACTCAGCGAGATTGGCGGGATATTAAAAAAATCCTCACCCTCAGTTTGAGAGAGTCAAGTTGGTATTATTTGAAGCTGTGAGTCTTTCTTCCTTTATAGGATGCAAGTGTGTGCTTTGCCTTACTAATCAGAATTTCTTAGTGATAGGTGTGTGTGCATTCAATGACAATTAAAGGTAAAGGACCCCTGACAGTTAAGTCCAGTCGCAGATGACTCTGGGGTTGTGGCGTTCATCTCGCTTTACTGACCGAGGGAGCTGGCGCTTGTCCGCAGACAGCTTCTGGGTCATGTGGCCAGCATGACTGAGCCGCTTCTGGCGAACCAGAGCAGCGTACGGAAACACCGTTTACCTTCCTGCTGGAGCGGTACCTATGTATCTACTTGCACTTGGACGTGCTTTCGAACTGCGGGGATTCGAACTGCCGACCTTCTGATCAGCAAGCCCTAGGCTCTGTGGTTTAGACCACAGTGCCACTCGCGTTCCAGATCAATGACAATTAGCTAAACTCAACCCTTGTATTTGCGTCTTGTTTTTAAATATAGAATTTTATTTTTTAAATAAAGTTCAAAATAAAAGACTAAAAAGAAAAACAGCATATAACAATGCAAGATGAGCATTAGATAATATTTTATTTTTAGCTCAAAACTCCATATGGCAAAAAGCAGGCAGGCATGCTTAGTCTTTTTACCTTAGCTGCTCTGCAGTAATGCTTTGCTTGTAGCGCTTGGGATAGAATTTGTCCAGGACCTGCTGGAGAAGATGTTGCATTTTGGAGTGGGATGACCTTCCAGGACTTGATGGTACTGGCCGATCTAAGTCTCCATATTCCACCTAAGGGGGGGCGGAATACATCAAAACAAACAATTGTTTTGTGCAAGCGATTAGTGTGTGAGTGCTTCTCTCTCTCTCTCTCTCTCTCTCTCTCTCTCTCTCTCTCTCTCTCTCTCTGTCTCTGTCTCTCTCTCTCTGTGTGTGTGTGTGTGTGTGTTTGTGTGAATGTGGAAGGCAAGTAACTATCAGAGGCATAACAAATAAAGAAGGTAACGTAGAAGTTCTAAACAGCAGACTAGAATTCAGACCAACAACTGGGATCTGCTCCTTTTCAGGATTCCATTGCCCTGTCATGCTTTCTTCTGGGAAAATTCATTCCATTCTCCCTCCCTGGTTTTCTGTTCCTACTCCCTCAAAAACTCAGTTTGTGACAAGTGTTGGATCAACATCTTAGCTAAGCCTAGTCATGTATTGTACTAGAGGCAACTCCCCACTTGTGTGGGGATTGTTTTCCTGGCTGCAACATGCGTCAACGGGATGCACGGAAGTCTGCCCCACCCCATTTCACCCCTGCCTCCTTGCAACGCTGAAAATGGCGCACGTGTCAGTGGTCTCATGTGTGCTGTTTGTCGGTGCCTGTATTGTACCCTGCTGTGCTTTACCAGCTTGTAACCTACACTGTACTGACTTCATCAAGAAAACTTTTAAACCTTGGAGGAGTGGTGGCATCACCGAGGCAAGATGGCGTTTTGATCCAAAATGAAGTCTTGCTCAAATTTTTAACACCCCCAAGCAGGCTATGAGCTGCAGAATTGGGGAATCACAAAGCAGCACTCTGGACAACTGGTTTTCACCGCCGTCTCAGATCATCAGAGAATCACAAGCCCAAGCAACAGCCGATTCCAATGTGGCTACCAGCGCTCAATGCAGTGAAAATAACAACCCAGAGAGACCAGAAGCTCCATTTGACATGGCAGCTTTAGCTGCCCTAAATAAAAGAACTGCCCGAGGACTGGGGTAAAGCACTGACGCTGCTGAGAGGAGAGATTTTAAAACGCACCCAATCTCAGATGTTTCCACAATTGTTTTTCAAATAATCAAATGATGGGACAATCGTGACACCCAAAATTAGCCCTACTATCTTTACTCCTCAGATTAGGAACATAACCAATAAAGACCTTATCCTCCATTTATCAACTGCAGCTAGATAAGTGATTGTCAAAAATCAGAAAGCTCTAAATGCAAATCTTTTTTGAAGCCTGGATTTTGCAAGTATGGGACACTGTGCATAAGGACAAACTCCATTTTCACAGTAAGAATATTGATCAGCGTTGTGGGGGAAGACTCACACTTTCTGTATGACAGGGTAGCCTTTTATTGACTTTGTTAAGAGAATCGAACATGGTTTACACCCTCCATCAACTCATGGAGCTTTATGGCTATTTTTCTTTCTTTTCTGTACAACTGCTAAGTCCTGCTTTCTTTGTATGGGTATTTTTTTTGCTACTTGAAATTTAAAATCAATAATAATAATAATGATGATAATGATAATAATAATAATAATAATAATAATAATAATAATAATGTGGGTTAAACCACTGAGCTAGGGTTTGCCGATCAGAAGGTCGGCGGTTCGAATCCCCGTGACGGGGTGAGCTCCCATTGTTCGGTCCCTGCTCCTGCCAACCTAGCAGTTCAAAGCATATCAAAGTGCAAGTAGATCACGGCGTTTCCATGCGCTGCTCTGGTTCGCCAGAAGCAGCTTAGTCATGCTGGCCACATGACCCAGAAGCTGTACGCCGGCTCCCTCGGCCAGTAAAGCGAGATGAGCGCCGCAACCCCAGAGTTGGCCACGACTGGACCTAATGGTCAGGGGTCCCTTTACCTTTACCTTAACCACTTCCTCCACAGTGAAACCAACTGTAAGATTTGGTTGTGATGCCTATGAATAAATCTTCCTTATGCTTATGGAAACAACAACTTTTAAACCTCCAGTTGTGAACATTTATGAGTTCCAAGTCCAGGACACTGACCAGATCCAGACCTGCTTAGCTTCAGCAAGACAGTGTCTTCATGTGCATTTGAACCAAACCGTAGCCTTAGAAACACTACCTACTCCAACATGCTACGCAGAGATAGAGAACTTTATAGCGGTCACATAAAAATATTCAAGCAGTATCTGTGGTTCCTCTTATAGCTTGAGGGAGGGCATGTGGTTTTTTTCTGCCTTGGAACCACCAGTGACCTTATTGCTCCTTGACACCCACAAGCATGAGGGTTTGGCCACTCACCTGAGCCATCAAAGCTGCCATTTCCAGAGCCAGCTCCTTATTGACAGGGAATCTCCCACTGGATATTTCCCCACTAATCTGGAAAGCCAGCAGCAATCGTTCTCGGTCCGTCTCACCTTTTGCTTGGCTTCGGAAATATAACCTAAATGGGCGAAAAATGCCAAAGAGGAAAAAGAAACATGCCAGCCACACCTTAGCACAGCATCTTCTAGACCTTGCTCAGTCTAAGTACAATGAGTCTTTACTTACAGTTTTAAAGCTAATGTCATATCGGGGAGATTACTCAGGGCGCAACCCCCAGGGAAGTTTTCCTCCACAGACCTGCACATCTCCAGTTAATTTCAAGGGAATATGTGGAGGGGAATTTTTTTGGCAGGGGCTTCTCTGTTTTATTGCTATAAGGAAGCACACTTAACAGAAGCGATGGGTCACTGTTGCTTACCAGAAAGGAGAAGGGAAAGGGTGGAGCAAATGCACCAGCAGAGCCAATCCAGCCAATGTCAGTTGATAAGTCCCACTTAAGCAGCCTGAATTGGAACTTCTGCATCCAAATTCCAGTTAGGAGAATTTCCTCAATACTTCCCCCTCCCATTAATTTCAGTTCTAGTTAAATAACAGAAGTAAATATAAAGCTGGATCAAACCTTAAGCTCCACAAGACATAGGGATGCAATACCAATCCAAGCCAGCAGTGGGCAGTACCTGTTTTTATACGTTAGTTTCACTATTCTCGTGCCACCTTCGTATTTTCCAGGATTCAACTCTTTCAGAGCTTGCTCCCACTTTGAAATGACATCACAGATCTTTAAAAGAGAGACTGAATGAGGCTGAAGACAGAAACTTCATGCTAGACATGCATAAAAACAGCACAGGTCATAGGACAGTACTGCGAACCTGGGCTCATTTCCGTGAGACATGAATCCTTATAAAATATTGAAACTTTGCAAAGGATTTAGAAATAAGCATACCCACTGTGATAATATTTGAACAGAGACTATTTAGAAGCCATGGAAAACTTTTAACTATTTCTTTGGACAACAAAACAAATAAATAAACAAGTGAGTCAGTGTCAACATATTTTCAATTAAATATTTACAGATGTGTATGCTGTATATATAAAACAAAATATTCACCTTTCTTTTCATCAAAAATAATTCCATATCATTAGTCTAGTTAAATAATAATCCTTACTCAATACTAAACTAAATA
This sequence comes from Podarcis cretensis, assembly GCF_951804945.1. NCBI lineage: Eukaryota > Metazoa > Chordata > Lepidosauria > Squamata > Lacertidae > Podarcis > Podarcis cretensis. The sequence continues at coordinate 49,890,815 of NC_137170.1, read as the reverse complement.
CATGATAATGTATTTATTTACTCAGTTAATGTGTTTGTGGGAGGGGCGGTTATTGGATTATACAGTGGTGCCCCACAAGACGAATGCCTCGCAAGACGGAAAACTCGCTAGACGAAAGAGTTTTCCGTTTTGGAGGTGCTTCGCAAAACGAATTTCCTATGGGCTTGCTTCGCAAGATGAAAATGTCTTGCGAGTTCCTGCGGGGTCCCCCCCCCCTTTTCTAAGCCGCTAAGCCGCTTATCAGCTGATCCGCTAAGCCGCTAAGCCGCTAAAAGCCGCTAAACTGCTAATAGCGCTAATCCGCTAAGCTGTCAATGGGCTTGCTTCGCAAGACGAAAAAACCGCTAGACGCAGAGCCTCACGGAACGGATTCTTTTCGTCTTGCGAGGCACCACTGTATTGGGTTTTTTGGGGGGTATGTATTTTGTGTTCTCATCATCTGAGGCCCTTGTTCATGTGCCTCCTCCACAAGATGTCCAGAGGGTGGCAAGACAAGAACAGGCCTTCTCTGCAGTGGCTCCCCGCTTGTGGAATGCTTTCCCCAGGGAGGCTCACCTAGCGTGCCAGGCAAAAATGTTCATCTTCTCCCACGCCTTTGGCTAATTAAACAATCTATTGACTTTTAAACTGTGTGTGGCAGGGTTATTGCTTTTGTTTGTTACTGTACTATGTGTTTTTGTGTTTTTATATTGTAAACCGCCCTGCGATCCTCAGATCAAGGGCGGTATAGAAATTTAATTAATAATATTAATATTAATAATGAGTAATCATGCGTAATCACCTTCATAGGGCCTTGTAGGCAGTGTTCTAGATCCCTACCAGAAGGATCGTCTGTAAATAGGTAAAACCCCGAGTTGGACGACAGCCTCATTCCTGTCTCCTGGTTCAGCCGCTGCAAGAACTCATCCACGGTTGAGGAGCCATCAAAACCGACCACCTGAAATGAAACAGTTGAGAAACAATCATGAAGACAAAATCATTGCTGATGGGTGAGCACATGGACACTGTACAGATCCATCGGCAAGCATAACCCACGGCAAATTCTGTACTGAGGCGGAGGAGTCATTTTACCCAGCCTTGAAATCTTCTCAGTGTAAAGTCACCCAGCCCTCTTGTCTCACCTGGTAGGTCCCATTCATGAAGTGTACTGGGATGCTGAAGGGGAGTGAGTGGTGGTAGGGATTCCTCAGCAAAATGGACATGACCTCCATTCGGGAAGGTCTAGCTTCTCGCTCTCTAGCTTTCAAAGTGCGCTCCATTGATCTTCGACAGTAGATGGCATACTTGCCTATTTCAGTTCTAAATCACAGAATCGGGGGGGGGGGAGTAAAATATGTTTCAGAAACACCCGTTGCACTATTGCAATTATTGCTTTTTCTATAACTATCATGCTGTTGCATGTCACCAGGGGTTCCAGGTGCTCACCCAGGGTCAGTGTTTCCTTTTGGAAATGAGGCACAGCAGAGACTGTGGAGTTTTTATGATATATGGTTTATTTACACATATATGCAACCTGAGCCTGCAATGGAGGGCTTCACAGCATTAACACCCCCAAATGGTATTATTTCTCCCATAGCCGCAGCCATGGATTCAAAATTAAACATTTCTTCTGTTAGCGAGAATAAGTTGAATAATAATAATAATAATAATAATAATAATAATAATAATAATTTATTATTTGTACCCCGCCCATCTGGCTGGGTTTCCCCAGCCACTCTGGGCGGCTTCCATAGAAACCAAAAATACACTAAAATATCACACATTAAAAACTTCCCTGAACAGGGCTGCCTTAAGATGCCCTCTGAATGTCAGGTAGTTGTTTATCGCGTCCTATTAGATCCATTCATAAAAACTGACTCCAGTTTAACCCAGACAAGACAAGCACTTCACCTGGGGTCTGCATGCTGCTGTAGGTGATGCTTGAGATACCAAAGGAAATGTTGCTGAGGCAGGAAGAGAGGAGCGCAAAGAGCTAGTAATTGCCAGCACTGTGAAGAAAAACAGGGTTACTGTGAATAAAGCCACCATTTCTGTTGTCCCTGCCATGTATTCTCAAGAGAAAAATATCATCTACCCAATTCTCCTGGATGGTTGATTCACACATCACAAATGCTACCGAAGCAATAGTTTTGAGGGAGGGAGCCAGTTTTGCAAAGGATATATACTAGTGCAAATAGATAAAACTCTACCGGGGAGCAGCAATTTGCTGAGGTTGCTTGCCTGGGTGCCCTTACCTTTAAAAATATGCTTCAGCTCCCATCTAACATGAAGAAGCCTTATTACAAGGACTTCATTCCGCCACTATCAGACCAGTATAAGGTCTAAGCTAGGCATTAGGTGAGTAGATCTGTATTCAGGTTTTCTGAGGCAGTGATCAACCACTTTTCAGTGTTACTGTGAAGGCTTCCATTCTATATCCAGTGGAGCTGAATCAGTATGTCCTGACTTTACCTTTTCAGTTATCATTTCTCAGGCTTTGTCTGTATGTTACCCTTCTGCAGGGAATCAAACTACTTATCACACATGACCAAAAAAGAAAAATGGTTTCTGTGGAAATAAACGCAATTGCCTCCAGCGCAAATGTAAGCATGTTAAGAAGTTCTCAGTTAATAAGTCATTTAAATTCAGACGTGGCAATCGGCACCTTGAACAGCGGAACATTCACCTGGATGACGGAGTGATTCTGAGCTTCCCTGCTGGTCTGTTTGACTAACTGACAATAGATTTCATTCTGTAGCTCACTGTGAGTCAGGCAGACCTGGAGTGCTGTCTGAGCCAGGGTCACATGATAATCAATAGATGGAGCTTCCACAGGAATGTTGATAAACAGCTGGCAAGACTGATAAAGGGGGGTGGAGAACAGAAGTACATTAACTGAGATAGAAGCGATAGTATTATTACATTTTCCTCACAACAATTAACAAGTTTATCATCTACGACAACGATGACGACGACTACAATGGAACCTTGGTTTCTGAACGTAATCCGTCCTGGAAGTCCGTTTGACTTCCAAAATGTTTGAAAATCAAGGATCAAAGGGCTGGTTGCAAAGGCAATGGGAAAAAATGAAAAACGCACCTTGGAAGCCATTTAACTTCCAGTTAAACGCATTCGAAAATGGAGGCATTCACTTTTGGGTTTTTGGCGTTTGGCTTCCGAAATGTTCGGCAGCCGAGACATTCAAAAACCAAGGTTTGACTGTATTTAGACAGGGCCATCAGCATGCACTGCGTTTCTCAGAAGAGATTACAAAATGACATGTCCCTGCCCCAAGGAACTTACAATTCAGTATATGGCACAGGAAGTGAAGCAGAGGCAGGGGCTTAACAGGGAAACAACAGGGAAACAACATGTGGTTGTTTCAGTTGCACATGCTAAGTTACAGTCTGCATTATTGTAGGGTGTAGGAACTAGGGGACTGTGTCAAAGGCTTCATGAAAAGGGTATTGAAGGATTTGAATTAAGCAAGATGATGGGCATCGTAGGTGTTCCAAAAGGCAGTTCCAAGATTATGGGGCAGCAAGAGAGAAAGGGAAGAGTTTTAAGTTGCTTTTGGGACATGTGCAAACTTGACTCTCCCTTTCATCTTTCTTCAATAATAAAATAAAATGCTTGAATAGTATATTTGGAGAGCTGTCTCTGTAAATACCTTGAAGAGTTTGAGGGCCTCTGTCTGCAGTGCTTCTGAAGGCAGAGTGGTGAGGGAAGCCTGCAGCCCCTCTTTGCTGTAACACAGCATAGGATGTTTCCACAAGGGAGAATCTGAATCAGTGGGAGGGACAAAGCTAGTTAGATGCTGCACAGGGCAAGGGATATTGCAAAGGAATATTAAAACTCTGGCGAATGAATCAGAAGTTGACAGCACCATGCTACTTCATCAGCATCTTTGGACTTTGAGCCATTCAGCACAGTTAGAAAATAGCACAAAGCACAGCCTTCCTGGGGCCATCCCATTTCAAAATGCAGGTGAGGAACTATGTGCTTGAATTTTCTGCCATGTTAAAAACTCTGCACTAATGGAAATGCAGGACATTGGGGAGGTGGTCAGGCTACAATCCTTCTCCCAGACTTGCTAGGTTTCAACATGAAGGGAGTTTTGTTACAGAATATCTTTTAAATATTAGGCACTCACCTGCATTCTCAAGCAATGTGGCTGAGCATGTAAAGGTACCTATGTCTATTTGCCAGAACATTTCCAATTCCTGTGCTTCAAAATTGTCTGTTACAACCTTGGATCAGGAGGAGGGGAAGCCACCATGTTGACAAATGACAACAACACAACAAGCTCTCTGGGAAAAATATTTTCCTTTCTACTTACTTGGGTCTCCTTCTGCATCTAGTAGCTTCCCAATCAGCTGCTCATACGCAGTGCCTGCCTTTGCACTGCTACTTCCTGCTGCTACAGTCAGATGGTACAACCAGGTATCCTTGGAATAAAAGGGCAAAGAAGACTGAGCTGAAAATCTCATAGATCAACCTAAGAACTATAAACATATAGCATACCATCTGGGTGTATCATCTGGCACCAGTGATAGATGTACAGGGCTAATTTCTTCAGTCTCCAGCAAATGCAGCTTGTTTCTCAGTCTATAACAGGGACGCACTCCTTCCCTCACAGCTGGAGGGAAGTTATACTTTGCAAGCACTAAAATTGCAAAGAATTTGTACCTGGGAAAATATGACTGTCACATTTTCCCAGCAAAGCATATCGTACTTAATGTTCCATTGCTGATAATCTGGAGCCCTCCCACGAGTATGTAATAGAATAGGTACATTTTAAATAACGGAATTTATTATTTAAAATGCATCTATTCTGTAATGTGGCCAATTATTATTTTCCTAAATACCTTCTCCTGTTTGGTACGAATGAGTAGGTAGGTGGGACTCTGCTCCGGAGGGTGAATAACCAGGGTGCAATGTGAAGAAAGTAGCCCCCCACCATTAGCCTCATAATCTTCATCAGAATCACAGGAACGATCCACTTCTTCCACCTTTGATTCCCGCAGGTGCAAATGGCCAAGGGGGCACTGAGAAAAGAAGGCCAAACAGGTTAAGCTGCATGGTAGAAAATACATGTGTGCGTTAAATCAATAAATAGTAATAAAAACAGGAGGTTACAGGCTGTATAAGGAGCTATTGGCTAGGACCGATGAGAAAAACGCTGAATATAAAAGCGGATTAAAAATACCTTGTCTTCCTGACTGCGATAATAGTAAAATGTTTTTCCAATCAGCGCACACCAAACCAGCTTGGAGTGTCCATGTTTCACCTGCAGAAACAGCCCAGGAATAAAAAGATTTTCTTTCAACTTGTTTGCATGGGTTCATTCATTTTTCTGGAAAACTTAGAATTGCACACACACACTTTTCTATCTTTCTCCCCTCTTTGATAAAAAAACATAATGATTGTTGTGTTTTGAAATATAGTTCTGAAGATCTACAAAGGAAAAGATACTCTGCTTCCTATTAAAGATTATTTAATTTAAATTCTTGTTTAGTACAAGACACTGTTGAGTTTGATCATATTCTTACTTATCCCACTTGGTTTGGCTGTCTAGATTTAAATTCCAACCCGTAGAAACTGCTGTACTAAAACACTGCTTCAAACCTTGTCGGAGGGGTGGGGGATGTCCAACCATCATGTAGGAAAGAGGATCATGTCAAAATGTCCCCAACCAGCTACATGGAGAAGCCCTGGTCCGCTTAAGACAGTAGAACCTTGCTTTGAGGAGCTTTTTATTTTGGCTGCCTTCAGGCTGCTACAGTATACTCAGCAAAGCAATGAAAAAGTAGCTCTTGAAAGGGCCAGACCCTGCTTCAGCCAAAGCTCTTCTGCTCAGCCCACACTTGAGAGACGAGATGGTGAATCCGAGTTCAAAGTCTATGTGAATCAACCTATCAATTAAGTATTGCAACAGTAGGTTTATTACAGTCTATCAATGCTGGGTTTAATTCTTTTGCGTATTTATTGTAGTGGATATTAATCTACCTGTGCTGTCCCACAGTTGTGTTGCATCTCAGCCTTTGCCAACCTGGTGCCCTCCACGTATTCTGGGCTACAACTCCCATTAGATCAATGGAAATTATAGTCCACAGCACCTAAGGAGCAGCAGGTTGGCAAAGGCCACTATTTCTGGTGCAGATATGCAGTACCTTGGTGAGCCAGCCTTTCACAGTGGGTTTGGCATCACTGAGAGGGACTTCCGTAGGACTGGTCGCCTGCACCTTCAGGATGTTTTGAAGGACACAAATCCATTCTTCCAGAATGTTAGGAGAGTCAGCTGACAGGAAATAGGTTCGTTTTTCAGTGATGAGCTAAAGGTGAAGGAAATATTACATGTTGCTACAACCAAGCATGAAGGCTTTTGCCATATTAATGTTGTTATTGCAGTAAATGAGTTGCTTTCTAATTTTCTGGCCACAATCACTAGAACCTTTCAAGGGAAGATAAAAGTGCCTTAGAAACATAATAGAGGCACTGTGACTCTTCATCCATTTTGTTACCTGCCCCCCACAAAGCTAGGAAGCTGTTCAGCTATTTCTTACATTGATGAGCTGCCAAAGGGGGGGGGGGAGCAGAACTGCGACGCACTCAGTGAGATGAATTGCCAGTGTGTTGTTTATTATGACACACACCTAAAAATTTAGTTGCTCTTCAATGCCATTCGAGGATATAATAATCAAGCTAGGTCAGGGGTCAGCAAACTCTTTCAGTGGGGGGCCAAACCACTGTCCCTCAGACCTTGTGGAGGGCCGGACTATATTTTGAAAGGGAAAAAAAGAGAAAAAATTCCTATGCCCCACAAATAACCCAGAGGTGCATTTAAAATAAAAGGACACATTCTACTCATGTAAAAACACACTGATTCCCGAACCGACCGTGGGCCGGATTTAGAAGGCGATTGGGCCAAATCTGGCCCCTGGGCCTTAGTTTGCCTATTCATGGGCTAGGTGATATCCAGAGAAGAACTGGCAGCAGAAGAAATTCCAGAAGAAATTCCAGCGGCAGCACTGCTCTGCAAACATTGCAGGAGCACTACTGCAAGTTTTGTACAAAGGGGACATAATAACATAACAAGATCCCTGCTGGATTAGGCCAAAGGTCCCTCAAAGTCTAACATCCTGGTCTCACAGTGGCTGACCAGATACCTACAGGAAGCCCATAGGAAGGACCCAAGTGTAGCAGTGCTCTCTCCCCACTTGGGATTTTCAACAACCAGTATTCAGTGGCATACTCCCTCAGACACTGGAGGTAGAAAATAGCCATCATGAGTATAAGTGATGTAAGCAGGATTTAACCTTCGTCAAATATGGCTGATAGTTACGAAATTTCGTGTGATTTGAGAATGTATCTGTATCCTCACATCTTCCGATTTTGATGACAGATTAAGAGAATGGATATGTGGCCCCTGTTGACATTTCTGATATTTTTGCATCTTCTATTTTTATTTGTGCTTATATGTTATGTATGATGGAATAAAAGGCATTCAATTGTTTTTTGAAAAGTATGTGTAATGAATCTGAACAGATCAAAGTGCTGTAATTTAGACGTTTCTGCATTATTGACAGAAGTGCAATAATACTTGGGAGACTTTACAGGAAAGTGGGCTGTGTCAAAACCTTTTTACAGCTTTCTTCAAACATTAAAGGTTAAGTTTACGTTTAGTATTAGGTTTCAGGTCTTCTAGTATATGAACTTAATCTGCCTGATCTTTTCTGCAGGGCAAAACCATATGAAAACCAAGAACTTCAATTCAGGTTTGTCATGACAGGGAAAGTTGTCTCAATTAAAACATTTTCTCTCCCTGCCAATCTGTTAGTGCCCTTTAGACTTCAGAAATAAGAAACAAAGGTCAAAAGCAATGCTCACTTGGAATGTTTGAGATCCTTCACCCCGTATGATCTGGCAAGAAGAATTCAGTTCCACCTGCCCCTGGGGCTTGCAGATGACATCACTCTGGAGAGAGGAAGGAAATGCAAGAGACAATGAGGAATACAATATAAGGGATGGAGAAAAGAAAAGGTGAGGCACAACCTCCAGGTAACATTCTGCATACGTGGCTGGTTTACAGCAGAGAAAGCACCCAGGACATGATAATGTTGCTAATAAATATTTAAAAAATTAGGGCTGAAAGCATGCACTGATCAATAAATCAATCAACAGCCCCAGTTTTAGTAGGTGGGATTATGAGTGATGGTGGTTTTTGTGTGCATTCTTTGGAGGGAATAATATCTCGATTCTGTTACTGATATTGGGGATAAAAAAAACCATATCAAAGATGGCCAAAGGATGAGTAGTTTATTAAAACTATTGAATATGAGGATTTGCTACTAACTCACCGGGGACTTATAATACATGATCTGTCCATTTCTCAACACAAACCACCGCCTCTTCCATGCCTTCACCTGGTTGCCCATTTTCAGCAAATAGCCAGATTTCTCCAGTGGCTCCTAGATGAAATAAAACAGATATATTTTCCTGTGCAATGGACAAGGTGCAAACCAGGGCTGGGGAACCTCAGGCCCTCCTGCCTTCTTTAGCTGGATTCCTTTGGGATTCCTCCAAGCCCAGAACCCCTCCCCAGTCACATCCCTCTCCCTAGGCCACAACCCTCACCAGCTGGCAGGCACCGGATTTGTTCTATTTGAAAAGGTTGATGCTAAGGCTGCCCAAAGTGCAGATGGTGTTGGTGATGGGAGGGATAGCTTACACTGCACACTCCACCATCCGTGGAATAGGATGATGTCCGCTGCAACTTGTGCTCTGGTTCAGAATAATCTTCATCAACGGAGTAGGCATCAGGGGGGATGGCGTAGTCACTCTCTGAGCTTAGCGAAGACATAGAGACTCCTGCTAGAAATAAAAAGAACCCAAGAACATGCATGCTTGCCTGGTTCAGTAAGACCAAGCTTGCATGCAGAACCAAAACTATTGAAACAGGCTCACAAATTTACCAATCATCTAATAGCCGAATTACCAGTCATCTAATAACCCAAAACTAACATTACTAGCAAAACGCCTTGATTGCAAAGGCAAAACTGACACGCCTTTTCCCTAGTGTCTGACCCGTTTTGAGATGTTCATTTTTTTTAGAGCTGAAGCAGCAAGATTTCAGGTGGACCAACAGAAGGATCGCAGTAAAGTTTATGAACTTTTCCCCGTATGCTGGGGAGCTGACTTATAATTTATAGCAGATAAAAGATAATCTCTAGACTGGTTTTTAAATACACACTTACTTGGCAGTAAGCTCCACTGAAGTGGAAGTGCCTAGAATTGTGCTGATAGTTCTACTACAGTTGAAGCCCCAAATTCCCTGATGATTCTGGTCTGCTACCTGCAGATGCTATTAAATCATTTTAAAGCTGCTTCTCCTAGCAATCCAGAAAGCAATACTGTACTTCCTTCCTCTTACCTCGCTTCACTGCACGAGGACTGCCTGGTATGCTTGCTTTTCTGCATTCAGATCCTGCATTGGAGGTTCTGAAGCTCACATGAGAGCTGCAGTCATCATCAGAGCCAGAGGACTCGTCTAAGAAAGGAACGTTGCTGATTTGGGTAGCTTTCTGGAAAACAAGCCTCCAAAGTCAGGATAAAAGGGAACGTAGGCATCACAGTTCACAAGAACCTTTCGTAAACTGGCTTGAGGTTTTTTGTTTTGTTTTTACATTCAAGCAGCATATACATTTTACGAAATAATAAAAAGAGCTAGCACAAGAAAACCAGTTACATTGTTCTGTCTCTACACTCTGCCCCTAGATCAAAAGAAGCAAGCCCCTATAGTTGTTCATTTCATTCTCTATGCCCTAGAGCATGCATAGGCAAACTCAGCCCTCCAGAGACTACAGTTCCCATCATCCCTAACCACTGGTCCTGTTAGCTAGGGATGATGGGAGTTGTAGTCCCAAAAATATCTGGAGGGCCGAGTTTACATATGCCTGCCCTACCAATGGCAATTAGGGTTAGGGAAAAAAGGCAGAAGCTTAGGAAGGAGAGATACACATCATTTCTGCTTGAATCCAAGGCTGTGGCTATGGGAGAAGCAAGACCTTCTTGTGGTGTTAATGACGTGAGCCCCTCCGTCATAGGCTCAGGGTGTAAATAAACTGTTTCTTTAAGATACTACAGTCTCTGCTGCCCATCGATCTCAGGAAACTGTAAGCACTTGGAACCCCTGGAATCCTGCACTGCTTGGAGATTGGGTTGGCATGCAACAACATTGTCTTATTTTAGTTAGTATTTAACAGGTTGTGGCAGAAAAAGTATCTCATGGGGAACAAAAAGTAAGCCCGCTCCCATAACGTCCTTATGCTATTTTGGGCTTACTTCTGGGTTTTGCATCATTCGGACGCATCTAACTTGGTCACTGCCTGTAGTTTCAAATGCAAATATGAGCCTAGCTTGAGGTCTTTCTGACTTCTGGGAAGAGGATGAGACCAGGCAGCGTGTGTGTGGTGTGTGTGCAGACATACAGCACAGGCAAGATTCACTTAACAGTTATCTAGACAATTTAAGGTGTAGCGATGTGAGTATGAGACATCTTCATGCATACAAGGAGACTGACCTGAACTGAATGATAGACCTGCAGATGAGCCTTCATCCTGATTTGCTTGCACAAAGTTTACATGGGGGGGGGTTAGATTACATGTATGTATGTATGATGGTCATCTGCCTGATTTGAATGTTCGCTTGATCCCCCCCCCCCCAGTAAACTGAATAGCTTTATTACAAATGTAATTACTTTTCCTTATAGTTTTCTGCCAGTAGTAAGAAATTAGATTTCCAAGGACCTATTTCCATCACATGTCTGCTTTGCATGTGCTCTGTTCTGTCTAGTTTCTTGGCAGGTTTAAGAAAAACACAAACCAAAATTGTGTGTAAATTGTTCACACAACGCTGGAGCACACATTTTGTATACTTGTTATTTGCATTTTGTACACATTATTTCCCTAAAATATACATTTTGTATGCTTTTCAAAGCATTTCCCCATAAAATATGCACTTATATGTATGCTTAATATAAAATATGCCTTACTGTGTGCATTTTTTTTTGTACTGAAACTGCATCACAAAACTCAGAGAAGTGCACAATTCAGTTGATACCTGCATTCAGATTTGCATATGGGTCAGGACTGGAGAATTAGATCAGTTTTCTTTAAAATGTTGACTGAACAAATTTCTCCTCTGTCCCTGCTATGAGCTCTCCTACCAGTTTATTGCTTTCCACATCTGTTCCCACAGAGTTGTCCACCTTCCCATATTGGTCCTAATACAAGTGTCATCGTCCTTACCCCTTTTAGCATGGTGTACACAGGCACAGTGACATTTCTGTAAATGAGGCAGGTGAACGTTCCAGCAGGTGAATAGCTTGAAGAATTTGAAGCTGAGATTTTTATACGTAAAGGAAAGAAAGAAAAATGACAAGCTGCAATTAGCATCCCCACAGCATGTTTAAATGGATGGGTTTAAATTAGCTGGATGGGGCTATGTGGATAATCAACATTAATGTGGTAACAGGGGCTCTGACCAAGATTAACAAATAACCATTATATCTGAAACCACATTGAAAGACTATGTGTTGGTAAAGACTACCCATCTTTCGTCTCCCGTATCTCCACAACAAAGAAAGCATAACTGATGGAGGTGCCCTTTAGTGGAGCACGTTTCTGTGACTAAATGCCCTTTATCGCCAAATATACAGTATACCAGCAAATGTGGTATAAATTCAGTCCGTAGTACATTTATCACAGAAGAGTTTACATGACCAAATGTTCTGAAAATATACCACCGGATAACACTAGCGGTATCTGGTCATGTATAGAATCTTTGGGACAATTTTGGCTAGTACTTACTCCGGCTAGAAGGGTCACTCCCAAGAGCCACTTCTGAAAGCCTCATGCCAGACTTGGCTACTGCATAGATCCGACTCTCCTAAAACAAGGGGGAAAGATTAAGGGGAAAAGACAAAGTAAAAATGTAACCTTTTGTGGACTTAAGGCAACTTGGGCTGCTTTGTCCCTTCTTTGGGTCCTGTCGTCTTTACCAGAGAGTTACTAGCAACTGAGCTACAAGCATATCTCTGGTGGCACAAACGCGTAAGCTGTCTTTTGGATAGAAAGGGAGACACAAAAGGTCCACCTACAGTTTAACTGTAAATAGACTATTCTTGGAAACATACACCAGGAGGGAAGAGGATGGGGTGAATGGGGGAAGAGGAGCTGCAAGAGAAAGGGAGGTGTTGAGCACACTCTTTTTACCAGCTGCTTCTCTCCTACAAATAATGCACCTCCAATTCTGTTTGAAAGAGGGAAGCAGCGGTCATAGTTGTATTGGCTTGACAAGGTGTAATTTCAATCTCTGATATATACCCTGAAGCAACTGTGAAACACACAAGAAATTAGAACAGGAAGGAGAAAATACGTTCATATCAAAAATACATATGTTCATTCTCTTCTCTGTATCATTCCAATTTTAGTATACGTGCTGCCGAAGTGAGCACTATATATGTTCATTCTCAATACCTACATATATCTTTAAAAAAGGGAAAGAAGAACAGAGATATGAAAATTCTTGCAGAGATATGGGAAAAATTATTTACAAAAGCATCTTGGTTTCTGTTGCTACAACTTGGGTTGGAATATTGTTTAGAAGTTTTTGTATATTTCTTTTAGATCTTATTATTAGTTGTTCCAGTTCCTCTGATGGCAAACAGAATTTGTCCCTAATATATAACATGGGGATATATAACATTAGATTGAAATAACAACACCTTTGCAATATGCACAGTTATTTCCAAGCTGCAATTATTTTGTTGTTGGTAGGTTGTTGTTTTTTTAATAAAAAAATGCAGTGAATTAAAGTCTTGGGCATGTACTAAATTCTGAATATCTTACCCAAGATGGAAATCTGTGCAGCGGAGGAGTGGGTGGCTTGCCTCCTGGGTCCATCACTCTGGTTTCAGAAGTCCATGTCTCCTTATTACAGCAAGATTGCTGGTGAATCTCTTCATCCATCCCTGCCTCCTCCCTCAAACAGTCTTCCGTCTCCATGTTCTCAGCTACTTCCTCATCTATATCAGTCTCTTCCACTTGTCCCCGGCAATGTGAAACAGCACTTATAGGCTTGAAAGTGCCGATATCATTGTTTGCCACATGATGGAAAGAATCTGCCCCTGACTGTGGTTGGCTATAATGCCGCTTGGCGAGCAGGATGCTGTCCCTTGGATTGCTAGGAGTCCGAACTTTGGGGAGGGTCATGCTGTTACCTAGTCCAGCTTCCCTTCCTTGAAAATTGTGGGAGGTTGAAGTAATGGATTTTGGCAACTTCAGGGCTGGAGTTGATGTTGAAAGAGAACCATTAAGAACATTTTTCACTTCCCCAGATGAGGATGAGCGCAACCTATGAGTTCTGAAGTCAGTACTCAGTCCATCTGCTGGCTTGCACAAGTCAGATAATGTCTTGTCTGAATCACCAATGGAATTCTGCAGTTCCTCCAGGGGAGACTGAAAAGTTAAAGCTCCATGAAACTTCACAGTCTCAGCTTGGTGGTTTGATGATGGGCAGATGGGGACCAGGTCATTTACCGAAGAGTTCTGGTAGTCTGGGAAGTCAGAGATAAGCCTCAGTGAGCTCCGAGAAGGCACCGATTTGTTCACCTCACCCGTTACACAGGCATCATTCATAAATACCACACTTGCTATATAAGGAACCCTTTTCATGGATACACTCTGATATGCCTGTTTGATGTCCATTGCAAGAATCCTGGAATCCCGGTCTGAGTCCTCAAGGAGGCATGACAATCGGTTTCGAAACAGCTGGATGTTGCAGTTGGAAACAGATTCTTCAGAAGGCACAGTCATCAAATCTGCAATTGGGAAAAGACGTCAGAACATAAGAAGGCCCATCTAGTCGAGCATTCTGTTCTCACAACCAACCAGGACCTGAGTGCAACACCAATCTCTCCACTTGCGATTCCCAACAACTGATGTTTCATAGACCTGCTGCCTCTGATGCTCAAGGTAGAACACAGCCATTATAACTAGTAGCCATGAATCACCTTATCCTCTATGTATTTCTCTTTCAAAGCCAGCCAAGATAATCATATGTAGAAAACTTGTTCCATTAGACCACTCTTCTAAAAACAGGAATTTATAATCTTTAAGCCCAAATCATTTGAAACCCCTCCAACCCATCCATGCTGATGGTTCTGGTGATCTGTTAATTAGAGGACAAATATGGCCAGATAATACAGTTCAGATTATAACACCCCCAATAGCTCTTACAGGTCTATTTTGAGCAACAAACTAGTGAAATGGCATTCCTCATTTGTACACTAAAGGAGAAAGATTCCTTTGTAACCAGCAAAATCAATAATGAGTATAATGCTGTCAAAAGTGATCTGTATTAAACATGGTAAATGTACCTGCAGTTTTCTAGGTAAACAAAACAGTAGATAAATCTGTTAATCATTAGCGATGTCTGCAAGAGATTGATTTTATTTCCAGAGAGGTGATTAAATTTACAAAAATAAAAAAAAGAGGAGCTAAAGAGACTCATGAGGCTGGACCTCTTTTTTGGAAGTTCTGCCTATTAATCCCAAACACACTTGGGTGCATAGTGGAGATACTGTGGCTATTTAAAAGTGAAGAAAATCCACTCTGCATATGTTCAAAGGCAATGTTTTACGCATTATGACTTGTCACATTGCCATGCTGAGCATGGAAGACAAGGGATTAAACCCTGGTTCAAATTAGCCCCTATGTTGGAGAAGCTGAATTGAATCAGACACAATGAGACAGTACAATTATGTGCAGGAGTCAATGTATCATTCAGAGCTGTCTGATTGGTGGCATTTTGGGAACACTTAATACCAGGTTATTATAGCAACCATTTCATTCCGCTAGCAATCAAAACGGATGGGAAGTTGTTTGCAAAGCTTTCAACTGGAAAGGTGCTTGCGCTTGCAGAGAGAACTGAGGCCAGTCAGGTAATATTGGCACAGGATTGGCACCTCCATGCACCTCCATACAATTCTTCTGTGCTCCAGGTTGCTTGCCTATGCATCATGGCTATGCCTAATTTGCTGTTAGAGAGCGAACGAGCGCAATTTGGAAAATACAATTCCCTTACATTTGAGGAATGAAGTTTTCAGGACCCAGTACAAAGAACCCATGTGTTTAGTTGCACAGAGGGTGAACAAACACTATAAATGCGAAGTAGGCTTCCCCCAGTAACTTTTAATGTATCTATGTGCAGTAGAAAGGCATGGGAACCCAATATTTACCATCATGCCCCAGTATGAATTGTACACTATGTGAACAGGCCCATAGAAAATGTAATGCATGATTGGGCTGGGTGACATATTATACATGTCATAGGTTTAAAAAGGCACAGCAATATTACCCATACTTTAGGTTAGGAATGGGGAACCTGTGGCCCATCAGATCTTGATGGACTACAGTTCCCACAGTCCCCGACCATAGGCTTTGCTGGCTAAGGCTAATGGGAGTCTGGAGTTTAACAACAACTGGAGGGCAGCCACAGGATCCCCATCTGGGTTTTATGTACTAGCTGCAGGAAATAACGATGTAGCAACAGATACACTGGTTGGTCCTTGGCGATTGCATAAGCCACATAAAGGGTGGGGCTATTCTTAGTTGTACAAGAATGTACTTGGGACGGAGAGGTTAATGAGATTTTGCAGTTCTTGTACTTAGCATGTACAAAAACAACATTGGTGTTAAAGCAACATCCACGGGACATCTACAACCCACATTTAGGTGGACCCATGAACTTGGCCAGTGAGCATCCAAACATGTCAGGAAATGACCGAGTGCATAGTGAAAAAAGAAAAAAGAAAATCTGCTTATGATTTTCAGAAAGTAGCTTCACCCCTAGGATAATATCTAAAGCTTGATGTTGCCCCACTAAAGGTAATGGATTTTCTGCCACTGACATTAGTTATAGCCTTTACAGCTGAATTAATAGACCAGCCGTTAGTATGGAGACAGAAACAGAGATCTCACAGACAGCCTGCCTCAAAGTATATATATTTTTAAAAACTGATATATATATATATACACACACACACACACACACATATATATGTATATGTATATATATGTATATGTGTGTAGGTAGGTAGATATATATATATATATATATATATATATATATATGTGATGGAAAATGGAAATATCATATTCTGCTCATTCTGCCTCCATGTACTAGAAGGAAACCACAAATGGCAGTGAAACGCACAGAGATCTGAGGGTTCTTCTTTTCACTTTCCCTGCTGGTTCCTAGACATTTATTTTAAAAATTACGTATTTACCTTGCAGCGCTGCTTGAAGAACTTTGATCTGCTCAGTCAGCTTCAGGTTATAACCCTTGAGGTAATGGTTTTCCATCTCAAGCTGTGAAACAGTAGAAGAAAACACTTTATGTTTAAAAAAATCATTTGAAGTATATTTCTTTTACAAACAGTTCTGTCCAGACTTTTGGCTTTAATAAAATTTCAAGAAAATTAAGATAAATTTAATTGAAAATTCCTACGTTCTTCGAAAGGAAGCCCGATCTCTAGGAAGAGTTCTCTTTGTCTTGTATATTTACGGCCAAACAGTACGATGATCTGCTTAACCAATAAGCTTGGACTTCACTAACTAAATTACTAAACAAGTACAGTGGTACCTCGGGTTAAGAACTTAATTCGTTCTGGAGGTCCGTTCTTAACCTGAATCTATTCTTAACCTGAAGCACCACTTTACCTAATGGGGCCTCCTGCTGCTGCCGCACCGCTGGAGCACGATTTCTGTTCTCATCCTGAAGCAAAGTTCTTAATCTGAAGCACTATTTCTGGGTTAGCGGAGTCTGTAACCTGAAGCATATCTAAGCTGAAGCGTATGTAACCCGAGGTACCTCTGTACATAGGTTGTACTGTAAGCGTCATTACTGGCCCAGTTCTACAGTCCATCAGCACACAAAAGAAGGCACACAGCTGTACAAATTGTCTTCTCCAACAGTGCAATGCAGAAGTTTACATGTCATTTCAGAGGAGGGTATCCCTACTGAGGTGTCACTGCAAGCACCCCTTTCATGCCAATGCAGTTGTACAATTCTATGGACTAGGGGTGTGGAAGAAACAAACTGGCCATCACCTCTCTTAGTTTAGCTGTCACCCAGTCTTTAATTTTGGCAGCCTTTTCTTGGACAATTTTAGCATCATCCGCTCTCAGTTGTTTCTGTGAAGAGGAGAAATAGACAAATGTTATAAGACAGCAGCGGATCCATTTGACTTGAAGAAATTGCAGGTGTAGCCATGGGCAACAGCTCACTATTCTTGCACAATTCTTGCATAGCAGTAAGGAATATTCTGGAGACTTTGTGGAAACTTCCCTACAAATCAGAACTAGACCATTGAACTCAGGTGCCAGAAGGAACACTTTCCCCATAGTAATTTGCCTATGTGCTGAAGTCATATTTAGAGCCTCTCTACCAGGTGCTCCAGCCATCTAAAGTAAAGCTGGTGGCAAACCTTCTCAGCCTTCTCAGTGCATCTTTTCCCTCTTAATATATTCTGCTATTGACTTAAATCACATAGCTGTTTCCTATGGTTATTTATTGCCAGTTGTGGCAACTTAACTCTTCTGCCCCATACTTCTTCTTTTTAAACTAATTTCTCTTTCCTTTCTTTTCTTTTCTTATTTTTCTGCAACCTGTTTGTAGTTATTAGATTTATTTATTTAGAATGAAAAAAAGAAAGCCTTCTCAGTGGTGGGATTGTATTTGTGGAATTCCCTCGGCTATTGAGAAACGTGCCTGGCACCAACTGCATTATCCTTTAGGAGCCAGGCATAATTCCCCCCGCCTTACAGCCATAAATAAATAAATAAATAAATAAATAAATAAATAAATAATATTGTTCTTCTTCTTCTAACGTATTAATTACTATTATAGGGGGATATCCAATGTTGTGCAAGCAGACATAATGAGACTTGTCCTTCCTTCCCCTCCCTGCCACAGTTCTCTCAAATCAGCTTCAGAGGGACCCGCAACACTCCAGATGGGTGCCATATAGGGGAACTGCAAGGGGAGCAAGAGGAAGTCCCATTGCATGAGTTCACCCATTTTATTTGGGATGTCATCTGTTTTATTTATGTATGTTATATTGTTTCTACAAATTGTTCTGGAAACTCTACTCAAGGGCAGCAATAACTGTTTCGAATAAATAAATATTGACCTGAGAAGGGGGAGACAGACATAAATGCACTTTAGAAGCAGGAAGAAGAAGAAGAAGAAGAAGAAGAAGAAGAAGAAGAAGAAGAAGAAGAAGAAGAGGAGTAGTAGTAGTAGTAGTAGTAGTTTGGATTTGATATCCCGCTTTATCACTACCCGAAGGAATCTCAAAGCGGCTAACATTCTCCTTTCCCTTCCTCCCCCACAACAAACACTCTGTGAGGTGAGTGGGGCTGAGTGACTTCAGAGAAGTGTGACTGGCCCAAGGTCACCCAGCAGATGCATGTGGAGGAGCGGAGACGCGAACCCGGTTCACCAGATTATGAGTCTACCACTCTTAACCACTGCACCACACCATAATATCAGATGGTACCTTTCTCACTGGCTGTGGAGGCAAGATGTGTGTCCCAGCTGAAAATAGCTTCATTACCTGCTTTTCCAGCTGTGTCTCGAGTTTCTCGATCAGTTCATCCTTTTCTTGCACTCTGCTCACCAGCTCCTGGTATTTCCTGTGTACACTTGAACCGCTTGTTTTCATGTGGGCAAGTTTCAGCTTCTCTTCCATAACTTCCACCTGAAAGATTCCCTCACACTTTCATTGTAATGACAATGGGTGGTGAAAGGGAAGGAAACACATTGGACTCTTTGTGGGAATAGACTGTTTATTCACTAATGGACCCTTATTTGGGGCAGGGCAGATTCTTCTTAAAGAACTCTCACACATTTGTCCCTTCGTATAATCCCATCCACTAGAGCGCTGGTATCTGATGTTGAAAATATCACATTAGCAGCACTGCTCAGCCTAGTCTGAGGTAAGTTCCACTTCCAGGTAAGTGGATATACAACCTAAATATTCAAAGGCTCAAGGAAAATACATTTTTCAGAAGATAATTAAAAGAAATGCCCGGAAGGCCTGCCATCTTCAGACAGCAAGAAAGTCCCAAGTATACAAGAAGAAATAAGACATCAAACATGTCTTACAGGTACATATAAGTGGGGCACTGAATCGTCACTTGGCAGGCATTCTGCAGCTGCCCCTTCTTTTTCTATGAACATGTCTCTCCCTCTCTCCATCCCAGCAGCTCTGTTATCCGTCCCCTTCCAGAGTTTTGGACAGAAGCTTTATAGGGATGTCATAAATAATTTGGTTGTGCCTGAGAGTACCTTCTCAAATGTAGTCTCCGCTTTTCTCTTTTAAAATGTTGACGGCGCCGGGGCCCTAGCCTACTGACCTCCTCCTCAAAGGCCTCAAATTGAGATTGGCAATGCCGTGCGGGATATTTCCCAGTCTATGTGCCAATTTCTTCATGAAAGCTGGTTATGCTCCAGAGGACATTCCTGGCCCCAGAGTTGCAGAAAGTTGTGTTTTGTCCTCCTGTCTGTCTACATTAGACAGAGAGAGGCAAACAGTCTCTCCCCTACGCTGAACCTGAAAGGCAAGCGTGTGGCACCCCAAGCCAGAAAGCTTAGCCTGCCAAGCTGCCGGTGTTTGGATCAGAGCTTGGGAATAATTACCGTCTAAGGAAAGAGCCCCTCCCAGCTCTTCTGATGCCTGAGTGGTGACTCTACACTGAAACCTCCAAGCTGGGACAGTAACCATTTTGCCTTCCTTATCTGAAGATAAGAGCACATTGAAGACACCATCCAAAACCCTGAACTCGGGGGCTGAAAAAAACACCCAGCTTTAGAACTCAGCACACAAGTCATTTCATTTCCTAGACGTCTTTTGCTTCCCTGCACAATATACCTGTTTGTGGGGTGGCAGCTCCACATGATGTATTAAACCACTTCCTAAGCCTGTCAGATTTAATTAAGGCATTTCGAAAGGCCTTTCCATTTCCCTTAGATAACAAGCTGGGTGGTGCCACTGGTAACAGGCAGCGGCAAACTCCAAGCCTCCAGGCCTGATTCACTCCGCCAAGTTTGGCCAGGATATGGCAGTCCAACCTGGACTGTAATTTTCCATTCACCTTTCCCCCTCCCCCCTTAAAAAGGGATGTTGAAGAATAGTATCCTTGGTAGCTTAACTGGATTCTGTGTGGGTCCCAAAAATTGCTTAGCAACTAAAAATGGTGGGAATAATCGGCCACAGAATCCCTGTGATCACACCCGCACGATGCTTTTAAAGCACATTTATACCACTTTAATAGTCATGACCTCTCCCAAGGAATTCTGGGGACTGTACTCCCCACAGGGCTAAAATTCCCAGCACTCTTAACAAACTACAATTCCCATGATTTTTTTTTTTTTGGGGGGGAGCGGGGGAGAGACATGGGTTCTAAATGTATGGTATGGATATGATTTGGAGGACTCAAAGGCTATACTTTTTAGGCTTTGCCCACTGAACACAGTTTTCCCGCTGCTACAGCAAGGTTTAGAAACATGATTAAAAGCTTATAAGCACTGTAAGGTGTAAATGTGTCACCTGAAACTGAAAACCTTTGTATAATTAGAAATCTTGGGGTGCCCATCCAACTGTAAAGGTTTTCACATGTTATGGGACTAGTGATATCAGAGAAGCTCTTACCTGTTTCTCTGCATTTTGGGCTCTCTGTTCTGCCTCAACCACTCTTTGCTCCAGTTCTTGCATCTTCAGAAGAAAATAAGACATGAAAAACGGTTTACTACCACTACTACTAAAGTAAAAGGTAAAGGTAAGGTAAAGGACCCCTGGACAGTTAAGTCCAGTCAAAAGCAACTATGGGGTGCGGAGCTCATCTCACTTTCAGGCCAAGGGAGCCAGCGTTTGTCCACAGACAGCTTTCCGGGTCATGTGGCCAGCAGGACTAAACCACTACTGGCGCATGAGTGCCAGAGCACATGGAAATGCTGTGCTACCAGTAGTACTAGTAATGCTAGTACTACTACTTCTACTACTTCTTTAGAATAAAACCCATCATTTGTCACTGTGATCTCTGGCATTTCTAGAATTATAAAACATAGCTCTTTAACAGTACTATCACCCATCATTTTCTCATTAGTGAAATTTGACATTCATTATATGGTTGGAAAGGATACTTTCTGGTACATTTTACATGCTATTCACCACTCCTATAAGCAGCTTACTTAGAAGCCACCAGCTCACCATTAGCATTCAACTCACCATATCTCTTTGATAGACTTATGATAGATTCTGCATCACTATATAATCACTATGATGCGCAGGATCTTTTAATGTCTAGAAACTGTTTCAAAGAGTGCTATTTACTTTATCAAACCTTTGGGAAAGCAGTAACAATGCTCACATATTCCCATATCATGTTATTTACAGGTATGAGATTGACATAAATATTATGTAAATTCAACGGCATTTGGGGCCCAATTTACACAGGAGACCTCAACCTCCCATGTTCGCACCTCATAGGCTTGAGTGATTGATTGTCCTCCTATATTCTCTCGCTCCACATTCACTTTTGCAAAACATGCCCTTGAATAATGGTTCAACTGCACTGCCAGGAACGGCCCCATTTTTTCCAGAAGCGTCCTTAATTATAGTGTTCCACGTTGGCAGAGATACTCAGCGCCATGCTGCGGTAATACCATGCTGAAGCACTGACTCAGCATTAATTTTGACAGAGTAAATGAAAGGATTTTAGAAAGCTGGTTCCCCCCCCCATTCAAATTTGATACCCAAGCTTCTGTTTGATCCTCGTTTTGCTGATGATCTACTACCATTGCAGTGCATGGATATTAAATCAGCTGGAATTACATTAAACACATCCTGATCTCATGTAAGTAACTTCCCCTGCACTTCTCAATAGTCTGGCTTTCTCCGTGTCAATTCAGAGCTGTGTCTGCAGCTCCTTCCTCCTGCCCTGGCTTGGACTGGCTTCTCCTATGCCTTAATGAAGACCTCTAAATTACCTCCCCTCCTTTCACATTCTTCTTGGGAAAACAATATCTGCACACAGACTTTCCCTGCTGGAGAGGAAAAGAGGGCTATGGGTCAGTGTCCCATAGGTTCTTTGTTCTCACCAGCTTATATACAAGAGCTCATTAATTTTAATAATTGTCATAACATTTTCCTTGGAGGGTTGTTTGAGGAAAACCAATGATTTTGGATGGGGAGCAGCAAACCCATTTGGATAAAAGTGCAGTAACTCCCCTTGTAGAGTTTCCCGGAAGGGAAGAGGGATCAATGTGACTTCTCCATTGTCTCGAGAAAGAGAATGGAGTGCACCTTTTGGGGATGAAGTCATTAGCAACACCAAAGTGACCTCCCCAGGGCACAAGCTTGGGCAGTGTGTATAGAAGCCCTACACTGCCCAGATGACAAGACCCCCCCCCCTCGGCCACGTTGATATACTCCAAAGGAAAGCAGAGCAGTAAGTTCACATCAGGAGTTGCTAGAAGGAGGTGTACAAGGCACCATCCATCTGTCTTACATCCACTCCAGATTTGTGTAGGGTTTATTCCCTAGCTTTTTATTCTCCAAAATATATCCTGTAAGTTTTAGGGTCAGAGTTTCAGGGGGTTTAGGGTCAGAATTTTCCTTTTCCTAGATGGGCAACCTTCTCAGGTTGACGAGCCCCATCTGCCCCTCGCTTCCCTCTACAGCATGTGCAGAAAACCACCTTCTTGACCTTTGGACCCACTGTTGGTCTTGTCTGCTCAATCAGCTGGAGCCTGTCTTTGCACGCAGGGGAAGTCCCTAACTCACCAAGGGTCTGAGACTCACTGACTACCCTCACCTGGTTTAGCTGGTCGGTCAAAGCCCTTTCCTGGGGTGTGGCTGCTGTCACATGCTGATAGCTTCTAGGAGCCACAGATGAGAGCTGAGTGCAGGGTGGGGACCAAATGCGGACAAACTACCCCAGAAGGAGCATACACCCCTACTTGGAATAATACCTGGAAATTAACATCCTTTTTGTCCCAAACTGAAACTTCAACTTCATTGCAGTACCATGGGTCACTGCACAGACATTAACATTTGCACATTATTGGTGATATTTCTGCTCTTGTGAACGATGGCAACTGTACCACTCTGACACTTGACCACTTTTTGATATGGTTTACTGTCTCTCATGAGTAAGCTGAATGAGACCAGCATTTTAGAGACTGATCTCCCCAAGAAACCTGGGTTCTTTGAGAACAGAAGAACTCTACTTAGATCTCAACTGAATGGATACTGAAACTGTCTGCATTCATTAAAGATCTCATGGCAACCCCTGATAGTCTGCCAAACCTTCAGATAAGCTAATAAAAATCCATGTAGCCTGGCTCAGTTTAAAAATAATTAGTATTCATCTTCCTTCTCACCACTTCATTGTCTTGCTGTGGGATGTTAAAACTGCTGCTCTGTTTAACATCAGACAAGAGTGTTAATTTCATGGTGCTTTTTGAGTATCATGTGTTATTCAAGGTTCCCCAGGGGCAAACTAACAATAAGCTGAGCATTCAGATTGCACTTTCTATGTATCATGTTTTGTAATACTGATGAGAAAACTGCACTGCACGGCTAATTAACTGTGAAACAAACACTGAAATGAGATGTTCAAAATTCGGTTCCTACGCGTCTGATCACTAGCCCACCAAGCTGTCCTCTCCCACATGCTGTAGAAAGATAAAGCCCTATTATCGAACAGAATGATGTCTCAAAGGTGAGGAGAGCGGCCAAAGATTCATGGCCCACAGTTCATTTGTTAACCGGGTCAATTATGCCGCCATGGCAACAGACTGCTATGTCACTCATCAACTGAATATTACCCCTCTTTCCCGTTGTGTGCACAACTGTGTAAGTAAATGCCAGTTACTAAAGACATGAGATTCTTGAACGCATTTCTAGATTAACTGGGTGAAGATGCATTAACAGTCAGTATGAACACCCTTCAAATGAGCCCATGAGAAAAGTACCCAGGAAATCCTGTGTACACACATCTCCACTTCTAAGCTTAGTCAGGCATTCCTGCCAGAATCAAAGTATTTTTCTTTGGATTTTTACTCTCTTTTGCATTAATTAGATTCAGCTCCATTTTCTCTCTCCATTTCTCTCTCTCTCTCTCTCTCTCTCTCTCAGTCCTTTTCTCTCTCTCCTGAGAGGCCCCACAGCTCATTTGTAACAGGGTCATCATGCTGCCATGGCAACAGCCTGCCATGTCACTCATCAAGAGAATATTACCCCTTTTCTCCTCAGTGTGTGCAACTGCATGGGGGAAAAAAAACCCCTGAGTGCAAGTAAATGCCAGTTAGCAAAGGCATACAATGCATACAATTCTAAACTCCAGCATACTTTAATTTCCATGGAAAGCATCCAAAAAACATTTGAGCAGTATCATTGCTAGCATTGCATTTGTTTTGAGTTTCTCAAGAGAGGCATGGCAGAACGCAGGGCAAAGAACTTTTATTAAGACAGCATTCTAACAACCCTTCACATGTTTATTAAGGATTTGGGGGAAGGTTCACCTGTGTGTGTGTGTGTGTGTGTGTGTGTGCAGTCACTTGATAAGTTATCACTAGACAATTCAAAAGGTGAATGTTCAAAGCTGAATGTGTGAACTAAATCCTTCAAAAAACACACATTGAATTTGAAGAGCTATGCAGGGATATGCATGGGCATCCTGTGGTTTGTTCATTCATACATACAAGTCACCACTTGATGCTGCAGTTATCAAATGAGTCACTATAAACTGCCCTAGGAATTTGTTGAGGGGCGGGAAATTAGCAAACAAATTTGTGAACTAGCCCTTAAGGCTGAAATTCTGGTACTTAAGTTGTGTATTAGAATTGTGTGATTCAGTTCTTAAATTGTTCGACTGACTTACTAAATCACTTACTAAATTACAAAATTAGTCAGTTTTCATTTTCAGCACTAAGGCAACCATCCTGTTAGCCTGAAAACGATGAAGAAAACCTCCCCTCGCTCCTAGCACTTCTGACAAGGCTTTGTTGAATTACAGCCTTTAACTGCTTACTCTTTGGCCTTCAGAGGAAAAACCACATCACAAAACCATACAGCCAGTTACAGAGTAACCTGATCACTGAACCAAACTGCTCCCTAATCTCAACAAAGGGTAGCTTGACACACCCACACCCCTAGGGCTGGATTAACTCCAGAGTCTTCATTTCCCTTTCCACAGGGGTGTCCAGCCGTCAGGTGCTCAGCAAAATAGTGCAGGAGTAATCAGACAAGTTTATTGTGCTGTCACCATTCTGCTGGAATTCTTTCCGAAAACATTGACTGGGTGAAGATTTAAATTTAGGATTTCTAATGAACGAAAGAGGGCTTGGGGTTTAAATAACAGGCACGTGGATAGGGTGGGAATCAGGTTCTGAAAATCATGATTTCAAAGCCATCCGAGTTCTTGTCCACATCCTCAGGCTGCTCTGAAACTTAAGCCAAATACATTTTTGTATAAGCTAACATTTTAAATTAATTTTACAATGTATGTTTTAATGGTAGTTTTTATTGTGATATTCTATTGCAGTTGGTGTTACTGTAATTAATTATAGTGTATATTTCAGCATAAGGGACGCGGGTGGCGCTGTGGGTTAAACCACAGAGCCTAGGACTTGCCGATCAGAAGGTCGGCGGTTCGAATCCCCGCGACGGGGTGAGCTCCTGTTGCTCGGTCCCTGCTCCTGCCAACCTAACAGTTCGAAAGCACGTCAGAGTGCAAGTAGATAAATAGGTACTGCTCCAGCGGGAAGGTAAACGGCGTTTCCGTGCGCTGCTCTGGTTCATGCTGGCCACATGACCCGGAAGCTGTACGCCGGCTCCCTCGGCCAATAAAGCGAGATGAGTACCGCAATCCCAAAGTCGGTCACGACTGGACCTAATGGTCAGGGGTCTCTTTACCTTTATATTTCAGAATGTTGTTAACTTAGAGAAATTTATTTATTTTTTAAAAAATCAGTCCATTAATAAGCAAATTAAAACATGACAGGCAATTTCTCTAGACCTTCTTATAGGGTACTGTATCAAATTTAAGTTGAAACTGTTTGATTTTTCATTACAAAGACTTGATTTTGAAACTTATGTCCCTGGCCTCATCACGGGGGGTTACAGTCTCTCTTACTAGCTATCCTCATCCAAAAGTTTAAGAATAAGCACCCTTGTACTTTGATATTTTTTGTAGTTTTTTTAGCTTTTTTCATTATTATTATGGAATTTTCTTTTGTAATTTTGGCTGTCTATGTTTATCTGTATTTGTTTAAAGCAAAATAAAAGTATTTAAAAAAAGAAGAATAAGCAACAAAGACTGGTTACAAAATGTAGCTTTTGCCTCACCTTCTCAGCCAAAAGCTCCCGGATCCTACTAGCTTGCAGGCGGAATTTGAAGAGCTGTGTCTCCAACGCAAGGCATCGTTTCTGCCAGTCCATGCAGCTACCATTCTCAACAGCAAGCTCTGCCATTTTGAATGCCTTCTCCCTAGACTGACCTCAAGATGTCCTAAGTGAGCAAGACAAAGAAAAAAAAGACTGAAATGTCCAAAATGCTATAAGAATTGTCTTTATAGATATTTTTTAAGCACACCCAATACACATTTAAAACACATTCCTTTGACTTCCCCCAAAGAACCCTGGGAATGGAAGTTTCCCCCTCACAGTTACAATTCTCAGTAACCTTAACAAACTATAGCTCTGGATATTCTTTGGGGCAAGTAATGAGCTTAAAACATGCATTGGATGTGTCTTAAACATATGGGGTGGATGTTCCCTAACAGGAGAATTTCCCCTGCCTCCTCCAATCTGGGGACGCGGGTGGCGCTGTGGGTTAAACCACAGAGCCTAGGGCTTGCCGATCAGAAGCGGCGGTTCGAATTCCCATGACATGGTGAGCTCCCATTGCTCGGTCCCTGCTCCTGCCACGTCAAAGTGCAAGTAGATAAATAGGTACCACTCCGGCGGGAAGGTAAACGGCATTTCTGTGTGCTGCTCTGGTTGGCCAGAAGTGGCTTAGTCATGCTGGCCACATGACCCGGAGGCTGCTCCCTTGGCCAGTAAAGAGAGATGAGCACCGCAACCCCAGAGTCATCTGTGACTGGACCTAATGGTCAGGGGTCCCTTTACCTCCAATCTAGCTATGGTAACATTATACTATGCATTGCAGGGGGCTGGGCTAGTGACCCATGGGGACCCTTTCAACTCTAGAATTCTATGATTTTATGTCAGTTTACACAAAACCAACTCTGCATTCAAATTTTAAACACTCGGGAAGTTTAGGAGAATTCAGAATGAAGATTCCAACTGTAAACAAACTTTTAACAACTAAGACTTCCAGGACAAGAGCTTCAATCAAGCCTGATTAGAAGATTAGGCAAACGCAAACAGCCTAAGCCCTTAGACTATGGTATAAACTCACTGTTGTTCCAGACTGTGCAGTGAAAGAGTTAACAGAATCTTCTTATCAGCTCCTAAAGATCACATTATCAAAGTTACTCTGGTTTCCATATGGTCTCTTTCTCCCCCCAGTTTAGCTATCTTTTGGACCACCAAGCTGCACTAACTCTTAATGTTTCCCAGGGTCATTCTGGTAGCCTGTCAGTGCGTATTTAATCTCCTGGTATGTAGGTTCAGCTACAAGAGCAGGAATGATAGGCCTGTTGCTTAGCTAATGCTTAAAATTCACATAGCCAATATGCCCCTTTCATTAGAAGCCCATGAGCTAATTGAAGTGGGCAGCAGAAGACACAATGCACCAAGTGTCCTCATGGATGACAGAAGCCCTTCCACGACAAAGCTTTGGCTATGAATTATCCAAGTGAAACAGATAATAAGAGAGAACAAAGATAAAGCTTCATTCATTATATTTCATTGCCACAGTCTGAAAAATATTTAGCTAAGGCCCTTTGTCCAATTTAATCACCTTTGGAAGTCCCTTTTGCTTGTCCCCAAATTTAATGAATGGAAATGGAAAGATATGCTGAAAAGCTGGAGGGGTGAGCATAGAAATTAAAAACTTTGGGACTATTCTGGTGATTTAATTCAGCCTTGCAAATAAGCCTCCAATATATACTTTTTACCAGCCTGCCGAGGGCTGCCAGTGGAGAGATGGAGAGCCTCCTGCAGCATTTCTAAGCTGCGTGTGGAAAGGGGGACTTCACTCCTCCAGCAGCCCACTTGGTTTCTGTGTTGGCTACAGAAAAGTGATGGAATGCTCCCTCTCTCCTTGGCCATCCTGCATATAATTTTTTGTCTGTCACCTATGACTACTAAAGTGCTGAAAAACAAAGCTGAATTAATTAACGAGCAGAAAAGCTTGCGGGCACAGTTTTTCGTGTTTTTCATTGGAAATCTGCCTTTGAGGGTTAATCCATTCCACCCTGTTGGATGTGGGAATGAGGGCTGCACTGATGCCATCAATGCACATAGTACAGTCAGCCATGCAAATGGAATATATATATATATATATATATATATATATATATATATATTAGTTTGAACACTCAGCTCACATAAGAACACAGCTGAAATGTTTTGGCAGAGGACCACTCTATTTTTCTGCTGCCCTCTGTCTATCCAATCTATCCATTCCTGATCACTTTCGCTACCAGGTGTGTCTGATTCATGATTGGATCAACCTGTTGTGAGCTTCAGAGCACTGAACTGATGTGGGGGCACTGAATTACCGTATTTTTCGCTCTATAACACGCACCTGACCATAACACGCACGTAGTTTTTAGAGGAGGAAAATCCGTAGGCATGCCACCCGTAGGCATTTCCTCCATAACACGCACAGACATTTCCCCTTACTTTCTAGGAGGAAAAAATTGAGTGTTATGGTGCAAAAAATACGGTAATTGCCCATAGCATCACATGAATCCAGAATGACAGAACATCCATATAAAATGAATATACTGTATAGAGACAGGAAAGACTCCTTTAAAGATTTTACAGAGCACATGTCCCTATCACATTAATTACCTGGGCTGCCTAAGCATGTGTACCAGAAAGTGATCTCAGTGGGACTTACTTTCAAGAGAACGTATCTAGGATTGAGTTGCAGGCTTTTTATATTGCATCCTATGGAACACTTGCCACAGAATTTTGAAGAATAGCTAGATGATGCATTTCCAGTTTGCTTCTCTACACTCACATCTTGTCAAACCTGACATGCCAAGGATAGGAGACGGTGAGGAAGAAACTTGCCTATATAATATGCATCTTCACAGATTTGTGGAGTTGGAGGGGGCCTTGTAGGCTACCTAGTACAACCCCCTGCTCAGTGAAGGCCATCCAGAGCTAGAGGAACATCGCCAATGGATTGCTGTCCAGCAAACACTCCAGCAAGGGAGAGCCCCTCCCCACCTCCAAATAATTTTCAGGTCTGCCACTCCATTATCTTTCCACTGAAATGGAACACACATACTAAGCACTAAAGAATAATAAAAATTGTACTGTCCAGGCATCCAAGACAAAAGTAAGTTAAAGCAACAACGGTATTACTTCTTTCACTGCAATATGGAAAGATCAGTATCAGACAGTATGGAGGGGCTCACATGGCCTCTGGTCAGTCACATCACTGCTACTCACTGAGTGGCAGAGGGTGGAGGGTAAGGTGGCAGAGATGGCAGGTTGGAAACACACTGGAAGGAGGCACTCGGTTGGTTCTGCTGCTGCATCTGTAGCGCACAAACCTTGCTGCAGCCTCCTCCCTTCCCATCTACTTCTCAAAAAGCCATAGCAACAGAACTAACCAGCAGTCAGGTGGGGAGTGGCACCCCACCCCCCAGTAGTGAAGCTGCATGCTCCGCTACTGGGGGCAGAGAGCTGGCGGGGGCGTGGCAGGTGCCCCTGGGGGCGTGGCTCACATCCCATGGGCGTGGCATGCTGCCTGTGAGGGTGTGGCAAGCCGCCCACAGGGGTGTGGGACACGTTCTGGGGGCGTGCTGTGCCGCCTGTGGGGGCATGGTGCCCGGTGCACGCGGGGGGGGGGGTGCGGTGCATATCCGGGGGGGGGCGCCGCGATGGCACCCTACCGGAATAGTGGTGCCGGGGGCGGTCTACTCCCTCCACACCCCCGTTCCTCCGCCAGTGCCCACCCCACCACCCCATATATCAATAGGGAAAAGCCTAACAGGCATAGCTGCAGTAAAATTCCATATCAAGGGCAAAAAGCTAAAGAGCTGGCCCCTAGTTACCCAGCTACCAAGGCCTTTTGTTAAGCAGAACATGGTGCCTTATTGTAGGAAGGCAACATTGGATCTAATACTTATAATGAAGTCATGGAAAGCATTCTTTTCTAATGGGAGAACAGGCCTGAGTTGAAAGACACAGCATAAAGCCAGCTGAGTCCTTGCTTGTATCAAGAGATAAACTTGTACAGAAATCCTTGTAATGATGGGGGGGGGGGGGCAAAACATTGAATTTGATCTCTTTCTTCTATCTGCTTGTTTTTTTAAAAAAGTTACAAGAGCTCAGAACAAATTGTATTCATCATAATCAAAAGCCTACCACCCATTTTGCAATAATAAATCACTTTGCAGTACTAGATTAGTAGGTGTATTGTGCCATTTGCAGACAATCTTATGATATCCACTATGAATGCATCTATCCAGAGAGGAATGCAAAAAATGTAATCAAGGATTCAGCATTAAGGCTTGATCTTAGAGGTTATAATGGTAGTACATGCAGTTTTCTGGAGAAAACATGTCCATACTGTTTCACATATGCCTTTTTAAAAACACAGTTTATTTACCCCAAAATATTGGTTTTGCATCTAACATAACCATTATATAGCAGAACCTAACTATTTAGCCTTTCTTTTTTCACTTCTCATTATGTCAAAGGTATACAAACTAATCAACATAGCATTTTTAAGATATATGTATCATGTGAAATACCTATTAATGCAATTACATTTCTTTACAAACACATGAATTACATAGATTTCTTTACTTGGATGGCAGCCCTTAGTCAAATAATCACATGAGTTTTAGGGGGTAGCCAGTTTCAATTCTAGGTTGCAACAATAGATACCGGTATATAGTGTCCAGATCAAGGGAAATACATAGGACCACACTATTCTGTCTTGGTCTGACCTGACCTGGACTACTGTAACTTTTTGTCAATTAAAATGTTTCTAATTCATTAGATATTGCAGTCCTGGTGTTTCATATATACTTGCACCAAGGTGCAATACTAAAGACAGTTTCCCGCCACCTGTGCTCATTTGCCATCTCAAATTAAGACTGCAATGCTATACACATTTAGCTGGGATAACAGACATTTTAGGACTGCACTTCACTTTACCACTTCAGAAGTTTCATATCTATATTATCTGGTTTCATCTCAAACTGTATGCAGCTGGTGGAAAGCACTACCATACTGATACTCACTTTTGCGTGGGTTATTCCATTACAAATAGCATTATATATTTGTAATTATGAAAGAAAGCGAAGGTGGGAAATTCACAAGGAGATCACTTT
The DNA here is from genome assembly GCF_951804945.1 of Podarcis cretensis. Taxonomy (NCBI): domain Eukaryota; kingdom Metazoa; phylum Chordata; class Lepidosauria; order Squamata; family Lacertidae; genus Podarcis; species Podarcis cretensis. The sequence continues at coordinate 49,859,216 of NC_137170.1, read as the reverse complement.
CAAGCTCCTGTTAAGACTGTTCTGCTCAATGAGAGTTTTGCCAGTTTTAAATCTTGCCTAGTCTCAGGGGGTGATATCCAACTAATCCATCATACTCAAAGCATACCAATTAAAATTAATGGACAGAAGCTACTTGTCCATTGATTTCAATGGCTTTAGTCTGAGTATGACTAAAGTTGGGTATAACCCAATGAGCTTAGTACAGGCTCTTTTGGGAGCTAGTTATTGTCGGGATCCATGGGAACCAAAGGTGGACAAACTACCCCAGAAGGAACACGATGTGTTCCCCACCAGAGGTACTATCCTGACACCCCATGGGAGCTAGTATGGACATGGTATTTAATATGATAACTGCTGCTCTAAAGGTTTTGTTGGTGAAACAAACGGAGGACACTACACTTTAACAATTGTGCATGTGTGCCTAACCAGGCAAGATGGTGCCACAATCACCATTCCATAGTAATAGTATTGTATAAGCACTGCATCTTATGGTTTGCACCTGCATATCTCAGAGAGAGCCACTCCCTAAATTAAGCACATATCCCATTTGTTGTTCTTTTGCTTTTTAAGATTCGTAAAATGCACCGTGCTTTGCATCCCATTTATAAAAGCACCTAAATCAATTGTGGGAAGGAACAAGGCCTTTTCAGTTGTAGCCTCACAGTTATGGAATGAGGTTCCCATGGAGATGTATCATCAATGTGTCTCATTTTAAATTTCAGGTAAAAGGACAAAGCACTTTTTAAAACTGGGATTCCTTTTCCTGTAGTTTTATCTTTCTGCTGCTTTAATGCTATTTGAGTATGTTTTATTCTACTTCATGTTTAATTGATTTTATGTGCTGATGTTGATTTTATCAATTTTGTAAGCCACCTAGAGCTTTGGAAGAACTAATTTTGTTCAATACATGAACAAAAAGAAATAACCATAAGCAAACACCTCAGCTACTGAAGATAAGGCTAACATGGCAATCATTTAAAGTGTAAACAAATAGTCCTCAGGAGAATCTTAATTGCTTAATTTAGCAGGTAAAGCGACCATAGAGTTACATTTCTCTTGTAAACTTCATCCTTCCACTAGGCAATACCCATCTTAGGCAGTAAATGAAAGTACCCTTGATAGTCCTGGTTAATGTACCAATTCTCTGTGCCAGCTGTTTTTAAAAGACCAACAGCACAATCCTAAATATGTTTATGCAGAAGTAAGTTCAATGGGGCTTGTTTCTTGAACCTGAAATTGTTTAGAATTGAAGCCCCAAACTGTTTACTATTTGCCAAAGATGGCAATGGTTAAGGCTGCTAGTTTACACCACCCATTCATTACATCGGTCATAACTAGTTCACACCAAGTCATCTGTAATAATAAGATAACACATTCCATAAAAGAGGACATTTACCTACTCCCTTCTCTCCTAGTAATTTTAAATGAAAGAAGGTATCAAAGTAATACAACACCACAGGTAATGATTTCCAGTACACAGTACAGACATGCTATAGCAGTCATCCCTTTCTGCCCTACAGTTTTAAACCCTGCTTAAATCAGTTTTGGAAATAACAAGAAAAAGCAAAGATCGCCCCGCACACCCCTAGCCTCACACAGTCTCTCACCTTGGGCAGGCTGCTCTAGCAGGAGGAGGAGGAAGGAGGGCTGAGGCAAGCCGGGCACTGGAAGCAAAGAGCCAAGATAGCAGAAGCCTCCCCCCACCCCCCGCCGCCCCAAGTTGCGACTGACCTTGTATTGTTCTTGGTCAGAACAAGGTTATATTGTGCTCAGGAACAGAGTGTTGCCATCCTCCTGCCGCTCACCTCCAGGCAAACGCGGGCTGCTTCTGCCCTGTGGGGGAGAGGATCTCACGAAAGTCATGCACACAACAGCTACGCTCGAGTCCCATTCAGCCTTTCCCCGTTCTCTGCCCCTTTTCTCCCTCTTTTCCTTCAAGCGGGAGAGCCTGGCTCAAATAGCACAGCCAGCCCTCCAAAGAAGCACAGGAACTGACATCATCGGCACTACACTTTTAACCCCTTGCCTGACAATAAGATCAGGTTAGGCTGCCTCCCCTCCAAAATAAAACAGCAGGGAACTGACTTCCCACCCACAGGATTTCTCTGTGATCTTTTGTGTGTCTGTGTGGGAAATGGCCTTCTTTTGTACCGACAAGCACTCTTGTCACGTTTTCTTTCATTTCAGCTTGGCCAGGCATTGTCCCAGAGAAGAAATACTCACTCTAGATGCATCCATTCTCTTCCAGAAAGCTACATACGCATGGGCGTAAAGTAACCAGGATTTTTGTGGGGGGTGAGGAGGCCTTTGGGGGGTGGCAGAACCTCACTTAGCCTACACAACATTAAACAACACAATACACAAATCCTAAATTTGATTTAAAAAAATAAAATAAGGAATTTGAAAGAGAATTTTTTAAGCAGCTGGGTTCCAGAATCATGATTATGATTTTTTAAAATGTCAAAAGATAAAAAGGTTTTGTGGGAGGAGGAGTTGGGGGGAAGGAAAGCCAATACATTTTAGTGCAAATACTGTAGCACGCAATATCTAGCAACGAATTGTGCCCTTTCAGCATGTGTTGGCATAATAATACGCAAGTGGTCTTAGTTATCTATATGATCTATACATGTCTAAGTTATAAAAGGAAAGCGGATCTTAGCCACACTGGTAGTGCTTGGCATGATGCAACCACACCGCATCATATAGGGAACAACTCAGTCTTCACTGCAATCCTAAATGCATTCAGACTGTGCACACATTACCATTTACTCTGGCTCTGGTGCATGCTGGTATTTGAACATGTGTACACACACGACGTTATCCACAATACAGAGCTGGCCTGTAGCTTCTTGAAAAATACTATTGTTTGATGTGTTTTCCCTTAAACTAACTTCAATATGAAGGGAAAACCTGAGGCACATTCACTTCACAGTTAAGCTGAGGTGTGTGCATTTGAGACAGCCATTAAAAAGGTAAAGGTACCCCTGCCCGCGGGACGCAGGTGGCGCTGTGGGTTAAAGCCTCAGCGCCTAGGACTTGCCGATCGAAAGGTCGGTGGTTCAAATCCCTGCAGCGGGGTGCGCTCCCGCTGCTCGGTCCCAGCGCCTGCCAACCTAGCAGTTCGAAAGCACCTCCGGGTGCGAGTAGATAAATAGGAACCGCTTACCAGCGGGAAGGTAAACGGCGTTTCCGTGTGCGGCTCTGGCTCGCCAGAGCAACGATGTCACGCTGGCCACGTGACCCGGAAGTGTCTCCGGACAGCGCTGGCCCCTGGCCTCTTAAGTGAGATGGGCGCACAACCCCAGAGTCTGTCAAGACTGGCCCGTACGGGCAGGGGTACCTTTACCTTTACCTTTACCTTTACCCCTGCCCGTACGGGCCAGTCTTGACAGACTCTAGGGTTGTGCGCTCATCTCACTTAATAGGCCGGGAGCCAGTGCTGTCCGAAGACACTTCCGGGTCAAATGGCCAGCGTGATGAAGCTGCTCTGGCGAGCCAGCACCAGCGCAGCACACGGAAACACCGTTTACCTTCCCGCTAGAAAGCGGTACCTATTTATCTACTTGCACTTAGGGGTGCTTTCGAACTGCTAGGTGGGCAGGAGCTGGGACCGAAAGACGGGAGCTCACCCCGCCGCGGGGATTCGAACCGCTGACCATACGATTGGCAAGACCTAGGCACTGAGGTTTTACCCACAGCGCCACCCGCGTCCTGCTGAGACAGCCATTATCCTTGTGCAAATGACAGAGGTTGCAAGGCCAGGGAAACCAAGCAGGTAGTGCACATCGGGTTCAACCTCCCCACCCCCAATTTGGTGTGTACAAGAGTGTGCAAATGTGACTCGAACACAGTTGTGAGGGCTGTGTACATAGCCTTACTTACAGAGATAAGTCCAAGGGACTTACTTCTGTGTAATAAGCATGTTTAGGATTGTGCTGTTAGTCTGGTATAAGCAGCAACCAATGAGTTAACTACATAAACCAGAGCTATCAAGGGTACTTTTATATATTACTTAGCATAAGGATTCCTAGTGGATTCTGTTTACAAGATAAAGTCAATTTACCTGCTAAATCAGTAGAGAACTTGTTGGTTGCTTGGCAATCTTTTGAACCAGCAGTAGTTGAATATTTGTCATTGTTCAGTGTTATGGTGAAATAATACGATTAAAAGAGGAATAAGGAATGGCCAAAATTCAGTTGCAGAGCATATGCTTTATATACAGAGGATTCCAGCATCAGTCTCTAGCATATCCAGAATAGGGCTCAGAAAATCCCCCGTCCAGAGCTCAGGAGTGCCTCTGTCAATCAGGGGAAGCAATACTGGGCTAGTATTATCAGTATGGTCTCACTCAGTCTTCCCATATGCACTAGCATATTGGTTGGTGATGTTATGTCACAAAGACATTGGAAACTAAATACCCTGTTGTTGTTCTTGTTGCTCCTCCCATATATTTTCAAGGGGGTAGAGTCATTTGGAGGTATTTCTCCAAATGAGTAGGTTTTAGGACGACCAAACCCATCATATTACTTTTTCTTTCCTAAGAACTGTCACACAGGGCAGTGAAGCAGTTCAGGAACAGAAGGCAGGTGTGGAACATGCAAACATTGTGTGTTACTACCCTCTACAGGAGAAAATGCACAATAGTGTTATTATGTCAATTGTGATATAATTCATGATAACACAACATGCAGGTCACACCATACATTTAAAGCTGTATTGAACATTCATTGCTTCCCCTGCTGAAGAATATTTGGAACTGTAGTTTATTAAGAGTGCTGAGAATTGCGAGGAGACCTCTATACTCCTAACAGAGCTACAATTCTTAGAGTGGTTTAACAATCAATCTCTCTTCCCAGGGAACTCTGGGAAATGTAGCTGTGTGAAGGGAAAATGGATCTTCTAACAACTCTCAGCATCCCGAACAAGCTAGTTATCATTTACCGTATTTTAATGCAGAAGTAGGGAAGCTCTACCCTGTGGGCCAGATGTGGTCCTTCAGGCTACTCTCTCTGATTCTCAGGATGTTCCCTATGCCATGCCTCTCATCAGCCTTGCTCTGTACTCTTGAGTACTTTGGCCTGGAAAGTATCCTTGAACTGTGATTGGTGCTTCTTGCTTAGCTGGGTTGAGTGATGGGAGGCCATAGAAACTTATGGCTTTTGCATAGCTGGAATGGAGCCCACAGTACAAAGATAAGAGTCACATTTGTTGTTCCACTTCTATGCCTGTGACCCTGTCCAACACTGGCATACAGCCCCTGGATGTTCCTCTACAAAGGAATGAAGGCTTTATGCTGGAAAAGATCCCCTATGATGTTCCCCTGCCCATGATAGGTACAGATGAAGAGAGTGTGCTGCAACTTTTTCCACAATAAACAATAACAAAGTTAAATCTCTGTACAGGGTGCCCACAATTGTGAGATCTGAAGAGATGAAGATGATGCCTCCACAATTGTTGCCATTGTCTGTGGACTGCTTGTGATGTCACAAAGCACTTGAGTAGAACACAACTTGCAATGGTTGTGACATTCAGCATTGCACAGGTTTCTTCCATTTGGAGGAGGTGAACTGGCAAATGGAAGGAGGCGATCAGCTGCCAGCAGAATGCTATTGACAGGTAATAAGGCAGGTTTGCTTGCTGAATGGGATTGTGTCTTGAAGGCTGCTGATATCCATATTCAGAAGCTGGCTGCTGTCTAGTAATGGACCTAATGGATGCTGGCAGATGTTGGTGGGTGGAAGTCAGTGGAGTTCACATTCAGAAGCTGATGGATGCTGCAAGGCAGAAGCAGGCTGATGTATGTTGATGTAAGCTGGTTGACGTTTGCCTTCGAAAGCTGGTCAACAGAAGCTGGTGGATATTTGTGGACCAAAAGGGAGGAGGGGGTAAATATTAATATTTGTTTTTTTAAAAAGATGCTTATGTAAATTTATTTTTTGTTATAATATTTATAAAATGAGAAAATGAAAAATAAATTTATGAAAAAGAGGAGAGGCCTGCTGGGTGCTGCTTGTGGGCTTCCCAAGAGGCCCCTGTCTTGGTACTAGGTGAAAGATGGTGCTGAATAGGCATTTGCTCTGATCCAAGATGGTTCTCCTTCTGTCCTTATTGTCAACTAATGAGCAGAAGGTTAAACCCTGTTGGCTACAGGAGTCTGCTGAAACTTGTGAGTGGAAAAGAAAAATAGGTAAGCAGAATCTATACAAACAAGCACAAACAGAAAACCAGAAATAACAGCACATAAAATATTTGGCAGGCTTTGAGACAGAACTGAGTTTAGTACTGGCGTAGTTGCCATTTTACACTCAGGGAAGCATTCCTTTCCCCAATGATTCCTAGCTCTACAGACAACAGCACCTGGCAGACAACAGACCGTGAGGCACTGAGCTTTCCAATTATGTTAATCATTATGCATGGTGGCAAATGTATTGTAATAAATAACCAGTGCTGAAGTGCCTAAGGATTTCCCAAAGGGATTTTTGAGAAAAAGAGAAAGAAAATAACCTCTGAGTCTGGCAACAAATAAAAAAATGTCCAGAACTTGAGAGGCATTTATTATATCTCCATTGTTCTCTGCTCATCTAGGGAATGTTTATGCCAAAAAGTATAGCTGTCAGAATGCAGTGTATTCTCCTACCTTCAAAACTTTTCATGTTCTTTATGAAGTATATTTGTCTTCATTTTGTATGGCCCAGTCACCCCTCATGCTTCTTTCATGTGATGCTCATTGACTTTTCTTCTGAATGCAGACCCATTCAGAGATGCACCAATTCTTGGAGAGCCACCAAAATGAAAAGTTCAGAAATGGATGTATTTCTTATGAAAATATTAGTATCAGTCATGTTGCCATGGCCTTGGATTCCAGCAGTAACCTCAATGCACAGACTAGAGGCCAATATATCAGTTGTGTCAACAGAGGAGGCACTGAGCATCACCACTGAATGGGAGACCCCCAAGCCCACAATGCCAGGGATCCCTGGAATGAGATCATAGAATTATTGAACTGTAGACTTGAAAGGGACCAGAATTTTTTGCCCAGTGTAGGACTTGAACCCACAACCCTAAAATTTAGTCTTATGCACTACCAACTGAGCCCTGCAGCTTGCAACCCTGAGTCCAGCAACAGGCAAGGATGCTCACCAAAAGAGCCTCAAACACCAGCCCAGCATGCCCAAACCGGAGAGACAGCTGAGTGCCAGGCTTTCAAATAAGTGGCTCTGGCATTTCAAGAAGCAACAGTCTCACAATTCTGCAGTAACTGTATATATTTTAATTTTAAATATATATATATATATATATATATATATATATATACCAAAATTTATATACTGTACCACCAACATTTAGGGGGGGAAATGGTGTACAGCATAAGATCAACAATAAAAATGCATTTATAAAACAAGTACAAAATACATCACAAATCAATAGATCAAATTAATATGACAACATAGCTGCATCACCCGCTCAGAAAAAAGGCTGGGTGAACAGACAGATTTTAAGAAGGTGCCCACATGCCAATACCATATCAGCCTGTTCTTTGGAAGCACATTCCAAAGGGCAGGTGCCAACACAATAAAGACCCTGGCCATAAGGCAAACCTTGGGCACATTCAACAATACTAAGAGTTTCTCCCCAACCCTCCACATACACCAAGATTAAGTGACCAGGCAGGATATAACAAGGTATGGTGTTTTTGAAGGTACGTTGGTCCCAAGTCCTTCACAGCTTTATACTGATGTCAATAGACTTGCTGTATCATTCTGCACTAGCTGCAGCTTCAACAGTAGAACAGACTCCTGTGAAAGGTGGTGGACTCTCCTTCCTTGGAGGTTTTTAAGCAGAGGTTGGATGGCCATCTGTCATGTATGATCCAGCTGAGATTCCTGCATTGCAGGAGTTTGGACTAGATGACCCTTCGGACCCCTTTCATCTCTACGGTTCTATGATTCCAGACCAACCTTAATGGAAGCCTTAATAGGCTGGCACAGTGCCATTATTACAGCAGCTTTGATTGCTGTTTATTAATGTTGACTTCATTACTGTTCTATAGTTGTGTACTGAAAGCCTACTATTTTGCCAAATACGCGGATATCTTAATCTATGTTGGGCAGCTTAAAACTGAAACAGATGAATGATAAATAAATCAATTTCTATTGTGTGGCTGGTCCTGGTTACGCAAGGGGATAACTAATGAGAGGCAAAGGTGTAGGAGTTGGCAGGCCATAGGAAAGGAGAATGTGCTTGTTAGCAGATTAGTTTTATGCAATATATTGTGTGTCTGGTATTGGACGGCATGTAGTACATGATGTCCTCGCATACCAGAGCACTCCCTGCTGCACCTTTCTCAGAGTCAGCAGGTTGCTGGGTAAATGCTATGCAAGTGATGTCAGGCATCATATATCACCGAAAGTCAAGATCAAGCCCAGCTGCTGCAACTATGGATGCATTCAGAAGAAAAGAAAGATAACCAAGGAATGGAACTGCTTGGAACCCAGCCAGGAATGGGAACTTTAACAAATACCCTGAACTAGGTGGTTGGCATCACTGAAGTATGTGGGGTGATGTGACCTTTATGAATACAAGAGCAGTGCTCCCTCAAAAGGTACAAGGCAATCTCTTTTGTGATTCCTCTGCACTGCCAACCCTCTTCACTAGGCTTTTGTGTGTCTTGATTGGCCACAGGGAATGAATGGGAAAAACCCCTCTCGCTCTCTCCCTGTTAGTACTATATAATCAGATCTGTGGGCCTTAAACCCTGTGTATTCCTGTTGACTGCAAACACTGGATGCTAATGAGACACCGTGGGGAGGACAATTGCACAGACTCCCCTGCTAGCAGGGCTGGCTCAAGACATTTTGCTGCCTGAGTTGCAGGACAAGATGGTGCCCTCCCCCCAAGGCACATACAGAAGCCAATTGGACTGGTAGTTGAATGTTGCTCTATTACTGGTGAATTAGCAGTATCCTCCACTGCACTTGAGGGCAGCAGGCTAGTGTAGTGAGTATAGGGCAGCCACATGCCCCTCACAGCTTTGTCCACTTCCTGCAGCTCAGCATCTGTTTCCTGTGGCAGCTCTGGCATCTGCCTCATTGTAGAGCCGGTCCTGCCTGTTTGTATCCTCAAGGCCAGGCATAGGCAAACTCGGCCCTCCAGATGTTTTGGGGCTACAACCCCCATCATCCCTAGCTAACAGGACCAGTGGTCAGGGATAATGGAATCTGTAGTCTCAAAACATATGGAGTTTGCCTATGTCTGATCAAGAGTCTCAAAAGCACACTCAGATTCACTTTTTACACACTCAGTTTCATTTTACTATACTCAAGTTAAAGTGAGCTCTTTCAAACAATGTTCTTGCCTTTATTGTATCTTAGTTGCAGTTTGGGAGGTTTTTAAGCAGGGCTCCCCCTCCCTCAGTAATTTTATTTTTTGATCACAATCACATTCACAACTTTTGAAAGAAGGTCATCATCTTGAGGCCTCAGAATCTTCACCATCATCTTGTGCACTGATACAAAGCCAAGTCTTCCCATGCTCATGGAGCTGGAACAAAGACCACACCATTGACATACAAAAGAGCAGAATAGCAAATGTGGAGGAACCCTAAGGCATGCACATAGACTAATCAGGGTGGGGGTGGGGGTGGGGGTGGGGGTGGAATTAGGCCGGCCCACACCCTGAAAGCAGCCCCATAATAACTCAATGGCAAGGAATGTTGAGTGGCTGAGAAGAAGAAAACTGAGAGCCAGGTGGAAGCAGGGAATAAACTAGAGTGGACAGAGAGGACAGAGCACATTTGCGCACCCGCCCCCCGAAAGAACCAGCTCATTCTGGATACTGTATTTTTCGCTCCATAAGATGCACTTTTTCCCTCCTAAATAGTAAGGGGAAATGTGTGTGTGTGTGTCTTATGGAGTGAATGGCGCTGCGCAGAGAGGGAGAGCTGTACAGTGCCCCTTCAGTGAAGCGGGAGGAGGAACGGAGCCCCTTCCGTTCCTCCTCCCGCTTCGCAGAAGAGGCGCTTCGCTGAAGGTCAATTCCTGACAGAGGCGCCACCTTCTTGGAGGACTGAGGGCCTGACTTGACGTTGCATGGGTGGGTGGGTGTCTCTGAACATTGAGGGGCCCAACCCCCTAGGAAGAGATTGAGCCTCCCCCAGTGCCTCAGTCCCCGGGAGCTGGCACCCTTGATTCCTGGTTCACCATGAAAAGCTATTTTTAAAAATTCACAGTGACTTAAGCTGTCATAACACATTCAAGTTCAGCTCTGCCACAGGGAAACTCTTTTATATCTCTTATCCCCAGCACCAACCCTCCAGTTCTGTAACCAGACCCTAATGATACTGCCCTGCCTTACAAGGTGTGTGCGCAGGTTAAAGACATCAGCAGCCTTCAACCTTAGGCCGTCTAGGTATTTTGGCCTACCACTCCCATCAGCCCCTGCTAGAAGGGCCATGTGAATGTGTTTGAGGGATTGAAAGGGCTGAAACGTGAAAGTAAGAGATGAGAGCAGCTTCACTGCATGAGTGTTTTGGCCTTTGCCCCAGCTTCATGCTGACATCAGGCAAACTGTTGCCAGATGCTTGAATTCTCTGCTCTCTTATCTCTCAGGCCTTGATAGGGAAGTGTGTGATTGGAGATTATCTCACTCCCAGGAATGGGAGAGGATACCCCCCTTGCTCAGCCCTCCTCACTCTGACTCATCTGACCAAGGGTTCTTATAAACATACACAGCTGGTTCAGGGCTTCCAGGAAACTCAGGGCTTTCCCCACAAAATTAACATTTACTGCAGCAGACAGCAGGCAAAGGATGACAGCAAGGGTAAGACTGTGGTTTGGAAAAGTGCTTACTTAATAATAATAATAATAATAATAATAATAATAATAATATATTATTTATACCCCGGCCATCTGGCTGGGTTTCCCCAGCCATTCTGTGCAGTTTCCAAAATAATAATAATAATAATAATAATAATAATAATACAAGCAATAAAACATCAGACATTAGAAACTTCCCTAAACATTGTGTAACGCATCAAGGACTGTACAACAGAAGATCCCCAAAACACTGAAGGCCAAGGTGCAAGCAGAGGACTTTCTAGATCCCTGCCAAAGGCACTTGCATATCGCCATAGTGGAGTTTTACCTTGAATGTCAGAGGAAGCTTGTTTTGCAGTATAGTTGGCTGCTGGAAAAGAAAAGTGACGTTTGTATCACATTAGAAGATGGATTGTGCTGTTTCATGATAGGCTCATAGTCCTATGCTGAATTTTCTTGATCGTCAAGAAATACTAAGTGCAAAGGTTGCTGTCTGAGGTGTGGAAACGGTCCCCCAAACCCTCCCTCCCTGCCATCATTTTGAGTTAAAAAATGGAGCTCCCAAGAATTTATTCTACACTACTGTGAGTAACAGAATTTAATCTTAAGAATGTACAATTCTTAAACTTGCCTTGAAGCTGCCTTCTACACCTTTGATACCTGTAAATGTGTGAGGGTGGGCTGTGGTTACTCATTGCTGAGCGAAAGACACTTTGCACATGATCAGAAGCTCTCTGCTGCTTTTACATCACACCAGGATTTGGTACTGAAAAAGAATTTCTGAGACAGACTAGTGGTTCAAACTAAGCCTCAGGAGGAGTCCAGTTACCATCTTTCAGACAAAATGGATGTCATGGGATTTACTATGTGTTATGTACTGAAGTTCTCACCCTGGGCCAGCAGGGGGATACTGTAGATAGTTATGCAAATGAAGGATCGAAAGTGATGTTCAGTGATTGGATAGTTTTAGAAAATGGCAACAGTTACCTTGTTCTGGAGCTCCTCAGTCAGTTCTGTTCTAGCTTACAAATAAAGAGCTGCTTTGGAAGAATCGCTGTGTCGTCTGATATGTTCGCCCACAACTTAACACTATGTATACTCCACATATTATAGAATTATGACTCCCATAATCCCGGACCAATGTCTCTGCTGGCTGGGGCTGACCAGAGTTAGAATCCAAACATTCCCCTCAAGGGGGATGCCTAAGTTCCTGCTTCAGAGAGAAAAGTGAGAAGCTGCTTTTGCAGGCAACATTTACTATCATACTGTCTGTCGATGCCATCTAGTGGCTACCGTTATTCACTGCATTTGATGTGTGAATACATTTTCCTCACTAAAGCATTCAGGTGCCAGGGTGCATATATCCACACAATGCTGGAGAATTTTTCTCCTCACGGCAGTAGAGATAACAAGGAACAAGGAGGACATCTTGATAAATGGATTTATTTCATTGTCAGCAAGGGTAAGAGATAAAGGATTATTGCTGGAGATAAGGAGTATTGCGGGGAGTCTAAAAACAACATGTAATAGTAACTCAGAGCCTAGTTTGAATCATAATCTGTCCTTAAAAGAACCTGTCATAAATTCAAGTAAGTGGATTTAGAAATGATGGGGATCTGTCTATATTACATCTCTGAAGTAAGACTACAAACATAAATGCAATTCAAAATTTGTCTTCTCCCTTTGACCGTTTGGTTCTGGGCATATGAGAGCTGATTCTGCCATTATATCCCCCTATACACACCAATAGTCCGGAGTGAGTGGTCAGGTGTTAAAATCATTTTGAAGGTGGTTTGCTAACTGCATGTCTTGTACAGAGATCTGCCTTATAGTAGGTCACCATTGTTCTGTCTAACATAGTTCTGTTTACATACTATTTACAGTCTTTAACAGCTTGGGCTCAGATTACTTGCAGGATCATCATCCCTATATATATGTCTACACAACCACTTTGGTTTGCAGAACCAGCACTGTTACAAGTGCCACATAATAATCATTCTGCATTTGTAAGAAATTGATCTTATAGTGAGCCAGCACCTCCACTATGGAACTCGCTGCCTTTTGAGATCAGGCAGGCGCCTTTGCCGTACCCTTTTAAGTGTCTGCTTAAAACATTTTTGTGTCGTCCAGACATGTAGAAGTTACAAGTGTTTTATCTCTTTTTATCTATTTGGCTTTTGAATGTTTTTAATTACCTGCTATAAAATGTTTTTTTTTAATCAGAAGTTTTCATGTTTTATCATATATTTTTGTAAACCACTTGGAGGTTCTCTTACAATCAAGCAGTGTTTCGGTTTTGTTAAATAAATAAAGTCAATTAAAAGCTTCCCTAGACAGGGCTGCTTTCAGATGTCTTCTAACAGTCAGATAGTTGTTTCTTTCTTTGACATCTGATGGGAGGGCGTTCCACAGGGCGGGCGCCACTACCGAAAAGGCCCTGTGCCTGGCCTCTGCCCAGACTTGCTGCCAGTCTTGTAGCTATGCAATAGGAAGTGATATGAGACTGGCTCTCCTACATCACTAGTGTATGTATCGAGGTTTGAAATGCTTGGCGTTTCTTCCTCCAATAAGTGGCCCTAGTAACAGAGAGAACCAGAGCCTAAGCTACAAAGCTCCTGGTTTAAGACTTGCTGATCCTGACATTCTGGATGGCTCAAGGTACAATCCGGTTGCCTGGAACAAAAGGTGTGTCACCGTGATTAACTTTGCCCATAACAATCCATTTTCTCCTCTTCCAGCATCCCTTGCCCCCGTCCTACATGAATCCAGTATGAAGGCTTTAAAAAAAAAGGTCTTTCAAGGACAGGAAGCCTTCAATCTCTTGCTCTTTTTAAATGGTGATAGGTGAAAAAACTAATCTGGTTAATATAAACGTATGCGTGATCCACCAAACCCTGTGCATAAGGGAGTATATGTCCAATAAACACAAAAATGTCTAACTTCAGGTGCAGGATATGTAGAAAGAGGCAAACTCTGATGTTCAGAGGTACTGATGGGGCCACTTCAGATAACCGACTTCTTCAGATGCAGGCTCCAGTGCTTTTATTTATTTATTTATTTATTTAGATTTATTAATTGACCTTCACACATATTAGCAGGGTGGCATACAACAAAATATTCACAACACTATAAAATAACACAGCACAACATAATAACCTAAAGCCAGCAACTTGCATGAGCTCTTGTGTCCTCGTGCCGGCCTGACTACTAAGGTCTGCTTCTCATCTAAAGGCTTAAAGGAATGTAAAGGGCCAGAGATTTGGCTTGGAGTTTTGCACAGAGTAATTAGCTTTGGAATCATAGTATTTTAGAGTTGAAAGGTTACTTTGGAGGGCACCTAGTCTAATCCCCTGCGCCATGGAAGAGATGCATCTTGGATGGCTTTAAGAGAGGATTAGACAAATTCACAGAGGATAAGGATCAATGGCTACTAGTCACGATGTCCACCTTTGACCTTCAGGGTCAAAGGCAGTATGCCTCTGAAAGCTGGTTGCTGGGACTGGGAGAGAGCTGCTGCACTCCGATCCTACTTTCAGGCATCCCAAAGCATCTCACTGGCTTCTGTGAGAACAGGATGCCAGACCAGATAGGCACGCCGTTGTCTGATCTGTGAAGGCTCTTCTTATGTGCCAAGCAGATGACAAGAGATCAGGTGATAAGGTACATTTAAAGGGGAATGACATCCAACCTCCATGTGTTCATTAGCACTGCAAGCTGCCCAGAGCCTGGACACTGTACACACAGATCATCTCTGTACATGAATTAATCAGCCCCAGATTACATGTCATCATCTGCATGGTGTGACTGTTGATAGCTTTATGTTCCAGGGAGAGCCAAAGCTCAGTGGCAGAGTATCTGCTTTGCACCCAGAAGGGCCAAAGTTCAGTCCTTGGCATTGCCAGGCAGAGCTGGGAATATCCCATGCTTGAAGCCCTGGAGAGCTGCTACCAGTCCGTGTAGGTGATACTGAGCTAGATGGGGCAGTGCTTTGACTCGGTGTAAGGCAGCTTCCTATGTTGCTCTGTTGGCTGTGCTTTCTGTCGTTTCTCTTCAGATGAGCTCGCTTCCATAGGTACTTGGTGTATAGGTTCGGAAGGGGGACAGATCTCATCATTTTAATAATTCAGTTGCAGAAAGAGCTCCAGTTTCATCCATTAGAGGATTTGTAGTGTAAGAAAAAACCTGAACTTAACAAACCAGCCCTATGGTAATGGTCGTGGCATTAGCTGACCCTTTTCTTGACCTGTGGGAAGCATGCCAATTGCTAGGAGCAACAGAAGCTGATCAAGGGGCTGTTAGCTATAGCCCAGAGGTTTTTAAATATGTTCATGCTGCCAAGAATGCAAGTGGTAACAGCTTAACTGCTGACCATGATGTTTAAAAAAAATGGTGGCCAGCTTTTCCTTCTTTGTGCAGGGATCCTAGGTGCAATGTGGGGCCCTGCAACACCCGGCAGAGGCTGATTCAGTCTCCACTTGAAAAGGCCTAAATGTAGGCTTAATGACAACAAAGTCAAGGTAGCTTTTTATTGATTTTATCCCTCCCCTTTCCCCCAGTCTCCTGCTTTGCATTTCTTCTGAGGAAGAATTCTGGAGAACTCAAAAGCTTTAATACCAGTTGCTGGGAACCACAGTTGGGCTGAGTGCAGTTGCACACGTGCCCAGGTTTCAGGCTTCCCACAGGCATCTGGTTGGCCACTGTGGGAACAGGATGTTGGCCTAGATGGGCCACTGGCCTGATTCAGCAGGCTTGTCTTATGCTCTTACATTGCTCACCGTTTTATGACATTTTGGTTGGCCCTAACAAGTCCCTATTATGAATTTTTGATTTTGTCTCTTATGGACCAACACAACTTCCTTTGCATTCTATATCTCATGGTGAGAACATAAACAGTTGTTTCTTTCTTGGTGAGTTGGCTGTATTTTGGTGGTCTAGATTGGTGGTGTTGTGAGATTCACAACTGTCCCTGAACTACCTGTTCAACTTTCTAAACAGATTATTACAAAAATGCTATAAGCCTCCAGCAAATAAAATACTTTCAAAATCTATCTTCATTGTTGTCTGCACAATTACTTTCTTCATTTAATTTAGGGTGACCCCTTTGATACAAGATAAATGCTCTGTAGAGCGGCCAAATATCCCTCCCCTCCAACCACATTGCCCAAACTCTTAACTCTTAGGCGCTTGAAACCCATGATCAGAATAGTGATGTGTGGCTTCTTTTGCTGGGTTGTACACTCTTATTTGCCACAAATGGAAATTGACTCCATACAGGCTCCAATGAACTTCCCATTGCTTGGCAATGGGGAGTTTGAAGCACTATTAAGCATTTGATACTTATACCCTGCCCTTGCTGTTTGACTCTCCTGCATACCAAAGCTGTAGCACTTAGCAACATGAAATCCTATCCTAATTAGCTTTCATTTAACAATACCCTTTTGTACGCAGTTAGAATGTCAACCACCTTCCATTGAAGGGATGCAAGGGAAAGTAACACAGTATTTAAAGTACTGGGTCAATGTTTCTAGACCTTTTGCAAAGTGAATAGCCCCGCTGATATATTTTGAGCCTACAGAACCCGTCTTGAAAACTAATGACGGGATTTAAATAAGGTAAGACTGGATTGGAAGCCTAAGGGACTGTTGTCCAAATGTAGCCTGTTCTGCGGAGGTCAGGCTCCTTTGGGAATCTCCAGCCAGCATTCAGTCACGTAGAAGCTACATGTCAAGTACTTCTTCATATGACAGGTTTAATATTGTGAAACAGGCAATTTTCAGCAACTGGTGCATGAAACACAATGTGGGAACTTGGGAAATGAAGCAGAGTGTCCTTCCACATATAGGTCCAGTGACAACATCATCTGCATCAAACTTTAATTTTCACCGTCTGTGACAGAAGTGTGTTGATCTGTCTTCCCCCTGGGGTTGGATCTTGATTGCCCCTAGAATTTTATGGATCTAAAAGGGTTTTAGACTGGACTGTGGGGACTTCCTGTCTCTTATCTAGCAGATCGATGGAATAAAAAGCTATTACAGGTGATCGACACAATCATGTCTCTGTTTGGGTTTTGAGATGCTGTAGGGATATTAACTAAACAGTACACCAAACGTTAGACATTCAGTGAATGCTAATATAAACTGCTAATAGTTCTTCAGGTGATGATGATGCAGCGGCCAGTAGGAAATGTCTATCCTTTTCTCTAGTCCAGGGGTAGCCAAGGTGGTAGCCTACAGATTCTGATGGATTCCAACTCCAATCAGCCCCAGCTGGCATGGCTGATAGTCAGGGGTATCTCGAGGGCACCATATTGGCTCCCCGGCTTTAGATGTTTAGAACAAGGCCATAGTAAATATGGGCAAATAATGAAAAAGGGGAATAAATTTTGTAATTTATCAACATTAACTTTGAGATCTACAATGAATACTATAATTCTGGGAAGACACTTATTCTGGGTGCTTCAATATTGCGGTGGGAACTCCTGTGTTTACCATATATGACATGGCTGTTTCCACTCACCTTTTCATTCAAGAAGAAACAAAAATGTTGTTTGCAGCTGTACAAACTAACAGGTTACCTATGCACTTACAGATCAGTTACTCTGCCTTCACATACCAGGAAAGTCTCGGATTTCAGAGTCCTTTGAACATACGCTGCTAGGGGTACTTTCCATCTCAGGCCCTCAGGGAAGTTGTTTACAGCACATTGTACTCATTTTCTTTCTTGGAAGTTCTGACCTAAATTCTTTTCCGCAAACCACCTTCCCGGCTGATTGTACTTCATTCTAGTGAATAATGCATGTTGTCCTCGCTGGCATGTCAGACGGCATTTGCATCAAGATTCTTAGCGGTTCAGAATAGGTCTCCTTTTCCTCTGACTTCTTTTCTCTCTTCTGTAGTTTGTGTGCTTCTCTCAGATTTTAAAGGAAAGCCTGTGTCTTCCAAGTGGAACAAAAAAAACAACAACCCAAAAAACTATTCTCAGGGATCATTCAATTCTCCTTAAAGGGAATCTCATATTTTATATAACAGAGATTCTATTTGCAGCAGGCTTGCACATTTAATAGTTTATGAGATTTGCTCCATAATTAAAGATGCAAATTAGCGACCCCCTTCTGGGTCTTCCTTTTCAGCACTCTGCACAACTTACAAATTTTGCATCACTTCTCAGCCCTATGCTGCTGTACCCGAAATAAACTTTAGACAGACATTGGTCTTAGATAGACATTCATTAGCCTCAGATTTTCAGTATCCCCAGCCAAAGGAAACAGGAAACAGCTGCTAGGAGGACAGTTTACATTTCACTTGTGGAGTCCACAGTTCAGTTATGGACTGTGGCCTGCCATTATAACATCCCCTGGGACTGCTTGACCATACCCCAAAATTTTCCTATCGCCGTGGCCCTTTCTTGTGCCAATTCTGTTTGCCTGGTTAATTATGACTCTTGCTGAGACCTGGCCCTTCAGTTGCCCTAGCTCTGATGAACCTACCTAGCAGCTGCATATTAACCTGGTAAGATCAGGTACGATTCAAAGACAACCTTGCATGTTAGTCCTTATGTAGGTAAGGAAATAAGTAAGATACTGTATTGAGTTAGATCAGGCTTCCTCAACCCCGGCCCTCCAGATGTTTTTGGCCTACAACTCCCATGATCCCTAGCTAGCAGGACCAGTGGTCAGGGATGATGGGAATTGTAGTCTCAAAATATCTGGAGGGCTGAGGTTGAGGAAACCTGAGTTAGATGCTGCTATTTATTGCTGTTGTTTTTCTGCTGCTATTTTTATTATTATTGGTGATGATGATAATGAGGCAACATAAAATTCTGTCTCATGTTGTTGCTTTTATCTTTTATAATGCTTTGGTTTTATGAAACATTGTCCTTTATATTCATGGAAGCTGCTAATTGCGAATAGCTGGAAGGCGTTTTTTTTAAACATGAAATTTCTTTATTAATAATGTATATTCCCAAAACTAAGTAAGACCTCATACATTTGAATAAATAATCAAGTCTTCAAAAAGGGAAGCTCAGATGATCCTGCAGCAGCAGTATGTTATCCAAAAAACACTTTTACCTTTGTGAGGCCACAGAACCAACAGGTGTTAATGGATTGCCTTTCTTTGCTAATGCCTAAAGGTATTCTGTGAAGAGAGCAACAGATTTTCTCATATTTCCATGATTATTTCACTTAGATGCCCCAAAACTGAATCACAGGCTACTGCAGCCCTCTGACAAGCTGATATATTCCAGCATCGACACAATGGATATTGATTGAATGAATTTATATACTGTCCTATACCCAGAGGTCTCAGGACGGTTCGCAGAATAAAATCAAAATATAAAACCACAAAATACATAATCCAAATAAAAACAACCCAACACCACCCCTCCAAATCCATTTTAAAAGGGTGAAGGATGTCCTCCTGAAAGGACCGCCATACGGAAAAACCACAAAACAAGCCAGACTGATTTGAATAGCTGGAAAATCTTCAGAGATCAAGACCTATTTTGTATGTGCTGTAAAAACCTATTCAGGTTTTTAAATGTCACAATTTCATATCTTCTAGAGAATGTCTCATGTATGAACTGGAACAGAAGCTGGACTCCTACATTTACTTCCTAATGAAGTAAATCCATTTCTGCTCTAGACCTGTCATTCTGGGAGTCACCAGAGAGAAAACTTCATTAGCCTTTGGTTCTACAGAGCCAGAGAGATTACAGTTAAGTGTTGTAACAGATTGAAACCCAGAGGTAATAGCACCATCATCTGAATTCACCAAATGAAGTGAATGATATTCTCAGAGAATATATTTGCTTGAAGAAGACAGTATACCTGAAGGAGCGTCTCCACCCCCATCGTTCAGCCTGGACATTGAGGTCCAGCTCCGAGGGCCTTCTGGTGGTTCCCTCATTGCGAGAAATGAGGTTACAGGGAACCAGGCAGAGGGCCTTCTTGGTGGTGGCACCCGCCCTGTGGAACACCCTCCCACTAGATGGCAAAGAAATAAACAACTATTTGACTTTTAGAAGACATCTGAAGGCAGCCCTGTTTAGGGAAGTTTTTAATGTTTGATATTTAATTGTGTTTTTAATATCATGTTGGAAGCCGCCCAGAGTGGCTGGGGAGCCCCGGCCAGATGGGTGGGGTATAAGTAATATATTATTATTATTATTATTATTATTATTATTATTAATCTGCAGCCATTAAACCATAAGGAAGGCTTTCCTAGCCTAGTGCTGTCCAGATGATTTGGAAAACAACTTCCACCAGCTCTAACCAGCATGACTGATGGGAGCCATAGAAGGGCACTAGGATGAGAAAGGCTGTTGTAAGGTTGTGTGACCAGCAATATATTGTACTGACTGCCACAGTGTTTAGACTCCAACTTCTTCCCAAAACCAGATGCGGATGCACCATTTCACTGAATCGTGGAGTCTTTCTTCTAGATCTGTGTGCTTGATCAACCACATGGATGCCTTAGACATATGAAAGGGGAAACATTTCAAACCTTTTCCCTGTTGAACACTGTAAGGAGGAAATTGTCATAAGCGGAACTGAGCTTGTTGGACTCTTAAACAAAGTTTGCATTGCCTCCTTACCAATCCTGTACAGTCTGATATTCTGTATATTAAAAAGTTTCACAAAGACAGGATACAGCTGCAGTTTTGCCTTTGTGGGAAGTTTCTGCTAGAAAAAATTGCCCTGAATTTTCTGCCGTTCAGAGTAGGGAAAGTGTGGAAGGGCAATTGCTTAGTGGCACAGCACATGCTTCACACATGAAAGGTCCTTGGTTTAATCACTGGCATTTCCAGATAGGGCTGGGAGAGACTCCTGTCTAAAACCCCGAAGAGCCACCCACAGTCTGTATGGAAAATACCAGACTGGATGGGCCCATGGTCTGACTCAGTATAAGACAGCTTCCTATGTTCCTATATCGCAGCATTTCATTCTGACATTCCCATAAAGAGTAACAAACAATTCCAGGCAACTGCCATAAGCTCAGGACTTATTATTTGGGAACCTCTTGATCATAAACATCTTAGCAAACTGAAGGCCTTGAGACTTCTACAGAGCACTCACTGGACTGTCCCAGGAAGCAGCCCCTCCTCTGTGGAGATCACCGCCAAGCAATGAAGGAGAAGCACCCCACCCCTAGGTCACATCCGCATCATGCATTTAGGAAACATTTAAAGCACACAACTTCCTCCCAAGAAATCTAGGACTGGTAGTTAAGGGTGCTGGGAACTGTAGCTCTGTGAGGGGCAAACTACAGTTCCTAGAACCCTTTGGGAGTAGCCATGTGCTTTAACTTTATGGTGTAAGTGTGACCCTAGTTCCTGTGAATGTCCCTCAAATACCAGCAACTCCATTTCAGAGATTCCTTCTTAGCCACCCCATTCCCAAGCATGATAGCTTTCTTGGCCACCCCATTCCCAAGAAATATGGGACTAGTGCACTAGTCAGGACCAGAGGATTAACAAGAGCTGATAGTCTCCAGGAAGGTGCATCAAAGGCCCACACACTTCCCTGTAACAGTGTTCATCCCTCTATAAACTACTGACCAGACATGGACCTATATTTAAGGTTATCGTAGCTTGTAGCCAGTTGCTCCATGATCTGTCCTTGGTCCTGATGACTTGCTCTTGGGATAGTAACTGACTCATACCTGCTTCCCACTAAATGAGAACCTCCTTATTCTGTTTTAGACTGGCAGTATGTTCTGCTGCTCTGCCTGTCCTCTGAGTGGCATCTCGCTGCAGGCCTTGCAGGAGAACAAGCAGACACCTCCCCATATTTTCACAGAATTGATTCAGGAGCACAGCCACCACAGCATTGCCCTGTGTTTACATTGCAATTGTTATAACAACTATAGTGCACATATGCTCATTCTACCCAGCTACAAAGAGCTGCAAGCTCTTTTGGTTATGAAGGGAAATAAGCATCTTGACAGCACTAGCAGCAGGTGAGGTTGAAAATCTGGTTCTGGACTGTACCATTGCAGGCAGGCACTCATATGACCAAATGTTCTTTTGTTTATTTTATTTTTTTAAGTCCTTGAAATAGAAAGGTAAATGTCAGCAAGAAGTCTAGGTTAGATTCAATGACATCTAGTTTTCTTTGTGCAAGGTTTCTGTGTGACTGCAAAACCACTCTACTGTGAACACATAAGTGATTAGAATATGAAATGTATATAATCATTCCTTTTAAGCAAAGACCTAACACTTGGTCCATGATACTTAGCAAAGAAAAAGACTGGAGATTAGAACTCTTCTTTATGACATGTTGATGTGACATGGCACTGGAGATGCTTTTTATCTCTAATTTCAAGTAGCTGGAATAGAGAGATTACAGTGGTAAATTTCTAGTTCAGACTGGTCAGTCACCTACAAAACAGAACACAGCAGCTGCTAATCAACAACTGCAAACTCATTTACACATAATTTCATATTGGAGTAACTGGGCAACATTTTTCAGAACTTGAATGGCTGGGTTTTAGTTGCAGCAAAGGGTATAGCACAAGAGTGTCAGTTCAGCAAAACAGATGGCCTGGAGTGAAGGTAATATTTCATTTAAACAGCCAAATACTTTTCTAAGAGTCAATTACTCGGAGTGCAGGCTCCCATGGAAGTCTCTACCCTCTTTAAGCAGAGGCTTGACAACCATATGTCAGGAGTGCTCTGATGGTGTTTCCTGCTTGGCAGGGGGTTGGACTCGATGGCCCTTGTGGTCTCTTCCAACTCTATGATTCTATGATTCTAAATCCTACTGAAACGACTTGAATGAAGGAACTGAAGGGGTGCTTATCAAATGTGCAGATGATGCGAAACTGGGAGGGGTACCTAATGCAGCAGAAGCCAGAATCGGGATTCAAGATAACCTTAACAGATTGGAGAACTGAGCCCAACCTAACAAAATGCATTTCAATAAGGGCAAATACATGGTTCTGCACTTAGGCAGGGAGAACCAGCTGCACTAATGTAAGATGGGGAACACCTGGATTGCCAGAAGTATATGTGAAAATGATCTATGGATCTTTGTAGACCACAAGCTTAATGCGAGTCAACAGTGTGATACAGCAACAAAAATGGCTAATGCTATTCTAGGCTGCATCAACAGAAATCAAGGGAAGTAATAGAACCTCTCTATTCTGCCTTAATCAGATCACACCTGGAGTCTAGTTCTAGGCACTACAATTTAAGGAGGACACGGGCAACCTGGAACTTGTGCAGAGGAGGGCAACCAAGATGATCAAGGGAGGGGGCAGAGGGGGCAGCTGCCCCCCATAATCAATAAAAATCTAAAATCAATACAAATCTTAGTTTCTGTTCCCCCCTAACAAAAGCCTGCCCTCCCCTAACAAAAATCCTGGTTATGCCCATGCCAAATTCCACCCTCTCCAGTAGCCATAGATAGCCTTATCCCCCAGGACTCCTAGAAGCAGGTGGGGAAGTACCAGGTAATGCATGAATTTATCCCAGACATCCCTGGTACACTATGAGAACAGGATATATGGATGGGTGGCAGCTCCGGGGCATGTTGGCAAAGGGAGGATTCGTCTCTCTTGCCACATCGTCTCCAGTCACCACGCCGGATCTGGCATGGTTGACTCCTAGGCGGGTCACTTCCAGGCCCATCCTCTGGCCTCGGGACTCCCGGGGATTCTGGGCCTCTTGCCGGTTGCCGGACGGAAGGAACGCGCCGCCTGCAAATCTGCCGGGTAAATTATTCAAAGCAAGCGGATGTAGCGGACAAAGGACCCGAAGGAGAAGAAGTAACCCTTCGCGGGCTGCGCCTCGCCAAGCCAATCCGGGCAGCGGCGGCGAACGAGAGGGTCGGAGCGGCGGGGGCGCTTTCGGGCGGCAGAAGAGAGCCGCGCCCCGCCCGCGAAGCCGACCCGGCGGCGGAGGCGCCCGGCCGCCTTCCCTCCTCCCTCGCCGCGCTCCCTCCTCTTGCGGGCGCGGCAGCGGAAGGGTTAAGCGAGGGGGCGGGGGCAGGAGAGGGAGCATGTGCAGTCGGGCCCCGCAGCCGCGCTATGGGTCCCTCTTCGCTGGCACACTGGGGCTGCAGCTGCCGCGGCGGCGGCGGCGGCGGCGGCACAAGCAGCAGCAGCAGCCGGCGCAGCTGGAGGAAGAAGAGGAAGAGCAGCCGGAGCCGCGACGCTTCCATGGAGGCGAGCGCGGAGAGGCGGAGCTGAGCCCAGCCCAGCCGCGTCCCGGATCGCCGCCAAGCACCTGCGCCGGGGCCTCCTCGCCCACCTCCCTCCCCGCCGCCCGGGTAGGTGCATCCGCAGAGGCCTCTGCCTCCTCTTCCCGCGACAGGGGCGCGCCGAGGTGGCGGGGCGGCCGAGGGAGGAGATCCCACCGCCCGCCTGGGGGTTTCCGAGGGAACTCCGTCTCCGGGGAGTCCCTTGCGGATGGAGGCAGCGCAGACGAGCGGGCGGGCGGGAGGAGCTGCTGGGCGGGCGCTGCTTGGTGCCGCAAGAGCCGCATCCTGGCGGGCTTCTCTCACGCGCCGGCTCCGGCTGCCGGAGCGCTCGCCGGCCTCAGACACCGTCCTGCCTCGGCCGGGGATGCTGCCCGCCCGGGGAAGGATGCGCAGCAGCCCGAAAGCGGGGTGGCCTGGGGGGCTAGTCGGGATTGGCGCTGGGCGCGCTTTCGGCTCGCAGGGGATCCCGAGTCCCGAGCGCGTCTTCCGCAGTCCAGGAAGGGACGGGGTGGGGGAAGGGAGGTGTCTCCCTGCTTAGAGCTCTTCTCCAGCCCGGGGCGCTTCCCTACCTTGGCGTTGCATTTCTTGCTCTCCTCCTCTTCGCTCTCCGTCCTCACCCAGCAGTCCGGTCCCCCTTGGTCGTGAGCGGCACTTAAGCACAGTGCTACAGTTCTTGTTCATTACTCGGGCTCCCCCACCACCAATCGCGATTCTCCAGCGAACGACCGGGCTATATATTTTCTTCCCGACAGCTGTCCAGCTGTCAATATGTGATCTTTTCTGTAGTCGTCTTCCTGCCGTCTAACTACTATTCTTTCTCGGTTTTCATTTGCAAAACGCTGAAAGCCTTTCCTTATGCTCACCATCCCGACTCTTCATAAAGTGAACTGCTGTACCATTAGCCTCATTTTACAGATATGAAAACTGAGGCTGAAAGAGGAAATGGAGCCCTTGCCAAGGCCAACCAGTGAGAGACAGCGGTGGGTTTGGGACCAAATGATCTCCCAGATCCAAGCCTCACCTGGCTCTCAGTGAGGTTTATTCCCTGCTAGCCTCACTATATTCCTACCATCTCCTTAGCCTGCTTTTTGCTTCTGATAATTAGGCTGGCTTGGTTGCCTTTGGAAACCTTCGCCACAATCCACTTGTTGGCCTCTGAAGTGCCATACCAAGTCACATGTTTGTTTTCCCCAGTTACAGACTGAATGTAGTGATTTCTCTGGAGTTTGTCATAGGTCTTTACTTTCTGGCTGTAGTTAAGGGCATCTACTGTATCCGTGGTAGACCTGTCTTCTAGGTGCCCCTACCAGGGTATTTAGCTAACACACCTCTCTAGGTAGTAGAGTGCTTCCTCCTCAGCCAGAGACTGACTGCATAGGGCTGGAGAACAGGAATTAACTACCGTTGGTGTGTGATATCTGAAACATTAGGTCTTGCTCATAAAACACATCTACATCACTTGATTTCTTTGCACTGGATCACTGTGCAGCTGATGACTTGGACTATACCTCATGAAAGGTGGTAACCTCATACATTTGTTAAGATGCCACAAGGCTCACTGAGGGTTTTGATGCAACAGACTAAGGGCACAATCCTAAGATTAGATCTGGGATCTAGTTGAGCTGAGCTAGGATCTCAGCTGGGAACTAGGTGGCTGAGCTAAACTGGGTGGATCTTTAAGATGCCATTATCCCTTAAAAAGGGACATTCCTAGGCAGAGCTGCGGGGGCAGGGGGGACAGGACCTAGGCTGGATCCTAAGTTTATTCAGCTCAGTCATATTACTTGATGTGTGTTAAGCCAACAATAATGGTGCTGGAACTCAAACTCTATTTCAAAGGGCTTGTTTCCCCTTCTTCCAGGCTTAGGCTGGCTCAGTCATCAACATCCCAGCTGCTGAATGGAGTTTGGATCTGGGATATTTTACAACAGCTTAATTTAAATTGGCATAATTTATGCTGGTTTCCCATATTTAGGACTGCTCCCTTACACACTTACTCTAGTGGAAATTGTATTTTGAGATAATAAAAAGGGATAGAAACCTGCCTGTGGTGATTTCTATATTTGTGATGAAACACAGTGGAAGTCATCAAAGGGGTGAGCATGTTTGTATTAAGCCCAGCTACTTGAAATAGTAATATCGCATACATTGTTCTCCCATCCCACCCAAATTTAGGATGCTTTTCCGCATGAAACTGGTTCAGTTGATTTGACTAATTTAAATCAGTTCAGGATAAACAAAAGGATGTACAGTATTCAGAAGTTTAATAGGATAGATGGAGGAAAGGTACATGGTTTGCTTGCTCCTCACTTAATTATCTCTAAAGAGGAAAAAGTACATCATCTCTCTTGTATCCATAGCTAAATATGTACTAGTTGTCAACAAATGGGTATACCGTTCTGTGCTGCTCTGAAACCAACTATATTGTGTTGCCAGAAATAGCCAGTGCTATAAAAATAGTACCTATAATCTCTAGCATTCTGAGGACAAAAAGAGAACCTTGGGAAAACTCATGTATGGCTGACTGCCGGACTGTCATTTGAATGGAGGTGAATTTGCTAACATGAACAGCTGTTGGTGTTATTGAATTCTTGTGAACAATCAGCTTGACAAATGTCAGATAGCAGTAGATTTTCTCAGTACGGAAAAATTATAGTTAGATGGATGTGTACTCAATAAGTTAGATCTGACCTACATAAATATAATCAACAATGCAAATAAATTGTGTGAGTATATGTGTGTATATGTGAGATGTATATATCACGCACACGCGCACGCACACACACACACACACACACACATATTGCATAATTTATTCTGCTTCTATTAGTCATGAAAAGTTGTAGGAACTATGCAAGGCACTTAAGCAGAAACCTCCTGACCTCAGGAAATTCATTTTAGACCTCCATTGCATCTGAGATTTTTATTAGGCATTCCCTACACATCTTTAAGCCTATTTCTTATCCCCATAAGGTCTAGAAACTTGCTTTTAGAAAAGATGACTCATGTGTGCAAACATAATGTCACTGGGGAAAAAAATAGGATTGGCCATGAACTGAGATATGATCCATGCATAGCACTTCTGGGCATTTCTGACAATTAGGAAGACGTAATCTCATTAATCTGTTTATTAGCAGCTAGTCTGACCATCTCCAAGGATTTGGAAAAATATGAAATCTCTATATATTTTTAATTGGACAGAGAACGTGGAGGTCAGGTTTCATGGGCAAACATAAGCAGCAGTTTCATGTACTGTATGGTGTGACAAAGAAGGATCACTTTATTGAACACTGGCTCCCATTCATATCACGTGCTAACAGGAATCCAGCTGGGCAGCTTTGCGATGAGTCTTCTACCATATTGTGCAAGGATCTGCTTTCTCCATAATGCTCAAGTTCTTCAACTAATGACTAAACTTTTATGTATGACTCTACATCCTTTTTAGAGGGGGGAAGTGTACTGCTTTGGTATGGTGGTGGTTTGGTCTGATTGAACATCAACAGTTTTTTCTTGGAATTTGTAGCTCTTAAAATATTGATGCAATATATGGATGGATGGATGGATGGATGGATGGATGGATAGATAGATAGATAGACAGACAGACAGACAGACAGACAGATAGCAAAGCTGATTTGGGGGGGGGATGCTAAATTTTGTGTCCATTACCAAATTGTATGATTCTGCCCACCCATGTTTATCTTTTCTGTTATTTTGAATAAAACCTGGAGAGGGTTAGGGAAGCAGCTTGTTGGGGTTTCCCATACCTCCTTGCTGGCAGGAAAAGAAGCTTGTGGGGAAACAGAGGTCCCTCAGGCCTCTGCTCCTCCCTTTCCTTCTCCAGCAAGCCAGTCCTTCTCCACCCTTTTCCCGTGCTGTAGACTGTTTAAGCTCAAGAGCTCCAAGAGCCCTTTATTAGGTCTTGGTGGTAGCAGTGCTCACCCATTTCTGAGCTGAGCTGTCTGAGTGGCAGCAGCCCTGGTGCATGTGGGGGAAGGTTGAGGCATTTTGTTAGAAGCCAGTCTGCCCAAAGTGATCCCTTGCAGATCTTCACACATACAGTACTATAATAAACAATTTGTTTCTAGACGAAAGGTTCTGCAAATTTTGCTGGAGAACCTACTGTGTGTTGGTTAGATCTTGAGAAGTTTCACTTCCTTCTCACTCTCCATCTAAAAAGAGGAACCCCTTTTGAAGTGATAAAGCTTCTGTATTTTATCCCATATTTGGACCCTAATGTCAATGGGTTTTTATGGACCGCAGGAGTAGCTAACATTGATGGTGTTTGCTGTTTATGGTCACTGTGCTTCCATAATACAAGCATTATTCAAAACATATTCCTTGTGGGAATAAAGTTGAGAAACATAGGAAAAAATGGTAAAATTGACAACCCATACATAGATCTGAGTCTACAGTGACTGAACCAAGTGTATAGTGCCAAGCTGGGGCATGATCCAGCCAAAGCTAAGCATTCTTAAGTCTCATTGATTTCAGTGCCTGTTCTTAGCTTAATTTCAACTACAGCACGCTTTAAACCAGCTTCTATGACCAGGTTTAAAATGTTGGATTATATCTCGGTGGATGCATTCTGGGGTAGGGGTTGAAGCCTGAGCATAAGACTTTTTTTTTTTTTTTACTAAGAATAGTATTTACTCGGAAGAAACTTGGTTTCATTGCAACTTCCTTTCCTAGTAAGCATGCATAGGATTAGCTCTTCAGGTGTAAGAAGTTTTCCAGGTCCCAGCTTTCAAAACCTGAGATTCATTTCTGGACATGGCTGGTGTTGGTTATTTTGAACGGCATGTCAAGAGATTTTTTTTTTTTTGTAGATTGACAAAAAATGGCAGCAAAGAGTTGCAAAGCCAGTAGCAAAAACCAAGCTATCCTGAAAACTGTATTAAATGGCAGTATGTAAATACTCATAACCAGTCAATCATTGGTTATATAAATAAAATGCAAAGATTCAAGGAGCAAAGATCTGTGTTCTCCCCTGATGCCAGCTACTTGGGGGGTGGGGCATCAGGAGTGAGCAGCTTTTGTTCCTGTTTATTATGATGGGGGGGGGGTCACCCTTCCTTCTGAAACATAAGCAAAAATCTCCACTTAGTGAAAGGAAACAGCTTTCAGGAATGCAGTATTTATGTGATAATCCGCCACTGAACTGGTAACCTGCAAAGGGAACCATTTTTATTAACAGGCATTTCTATGGTACTCAGCATTGGTAGTGTGTGTGTTTAGGTTATCAACTTGCAATTTTTCATTTCACAGTTGCTGTACAAAAGCGTCTAATTTCCATCTTCATACCAACTTTCCCATTATTAACCGTTCCTAAGTGCTGCTCATAGAAATGAATAAAAAGCATAGAAGATGAATTAAAATACTGTGTAAAGGTAAAGGGACCCCTGATCATTAGGTCCAGTCGTGTCCGACTCTGGGGTTGCAGCGCTCATCTCGCTTTATTGGCCGAAGGAGCCGGCGTACAACTTCCGGGTCATGTGGCCAGCATGACTAAGCCGCTTCTGGCGAACCAGAGCAGCGCACGGAAATGCCGTTTACCTTCCCGCTGGAGCAGTACCTATTTATCTACTTGCACTTGGACATGCTTTCGAACTGCTAGGTTGGCAGGAGCAGGGACCGAGGAACAGGAGCTCACCCCGTCGCGGGGATTCGAACCGCCGACCTTCTGATCTGCAAGTCCTAGGCTCTGTGATTTAACCCACAGTGCCTACTGTGTAGGTGAGAGTAAATTCTTACACCACTGCCAGGGACCTCAGGTTAAGAACTTAATTCGTTCTGGAGGTCCGTTCTTAACCTGAAACTGTTCTTAACCTGAGATACCACTTTAGCTAATGCGGCCTCCCACTGCTGCTGCGCCACCGCCACACGATTTCTGTTCTCATCCTAAAGCAAAGTTCTTAATCCGAGGTATTATTTCTGGGTTAGCGGAGTCTGTAACCTGAAGCGTCTGTAACCTGAAGTGTATGTAACCCAAGGTACCACTGTATACTACAAGACTGTGCTGTAGTTTCAGAAAATTCATTTCAAGCGTACTGCTGTGGCATCTCACTGAGCCACTGTAGATGTACCAGCCATGATATCTTTGCCTGTTGTCCTCTCCTCCACCTTCCATCTCCTGCTGGTCTTAATCACAATTAAATATGACATCGTCAATGACATTAACCACAGTTGAGACTAACTAACCAGGTTCCCTTTTAACCAGGGATTTGAATAGTGACTAGTCGATGATCATCCAGTGAACTACATGGTTAAGCACAGATTGGAACCTTGATCTCCCTGACCCACTGCATTGCACCACAACCTGCTCATCACTTCTGTATACTATGCCATATTCCTCTGGTTTTGATCCAGCAAAGGTTTTGAACCGATAAACTGGCAGTCTGCTAAATACCCCTTCCCTCAAAATGACATCAATTAGGGCAGATTAATTATAATACTAAAATTCTAGGCTAAATCTCAGAATAAAACTTTGACCTATTTTATTAACAAATAACAATAGTCACATCAGCTGTGTTTAGCAGCGGAGCATGGGAAGCAAATTTCCTATATCTCATCTAAAGAAGTATTTGTGGGGAAAGTACATTGTTTCCCCAGAGATTTTGAATAGCCTCTGGCTAGCTCTTTCCAACAGCAGATGGAGTCATAAACTTGTGTCCAGAAAGTACTGTTTCAGATTGCAGGTGACACGCAAACATATGATGCAATACACTCTGCCTATTCATTCACCCATTCCTTTTTTATAAATTGCATATCACACCCTATTTGAAATCAGTACAACAAAACAGAAAACTAATGAAACCTTAACTACAGAAGAATTTATTTATTCATACATACATAGAAGAAAATTAATTAATTAATTAATTATCCTCCTCTTTCTGTCAAAGTGGTATGCATGCTTTTCTTCCTCCATATTTCCCCGCTCACAACAACCCTGTGAGGTAAGCTAAGCTGAGAGACTGTGACGGGCCCAAGGTTACCCAGTGAGCTTCATTGCTGAACAAGGATTTGAACTCTGGCCTCCCAGGTCATAGTCCAACACTCTAACCTCTGCACCACACTGGGTCTCACGGTGGCCACCTGTTTGGACACTCCTTAAGAGCGGAAGAGGGAGATGCTTGTGCCTTGTCCCCAGGTGTCACAGAGACACAGCCGTGCACCTTCACCCGCACATAAGCGCCTGCTGCCCTTGGAGGTCATGAGTGGGGTGGCGCATTTGCACACAACGTTTTAAATCATCATCCTTTAAAGATGCATAGAAGTAGAAAACATAACGCAACCGTCACAAAATAGAATGAGGCTCAGGTTAAATGTTCAAAAGTCTAACCTGGGAAAGTAAAGTAACTCTTCACCTAGCATCTTAACTACAGTACAAGAGGAGGTGCAAGTGAGTTTCCCAGAGGAGAGCATTTGATACAATTAAGAGGGCCCTGTCTTTGGTGATCACGTGCCTAAGCCCAGAAGGGAGCAGGCATTCAGAGAAAGGGCTCTGAAGACCTTAATGCACAAGCAGAAACTTGTGGGGAAGGAGGATCCTTTAGGTACCCAGAAAGCAAGCTATACAGTGGTACTACAGGTTAAGAACCTAATTCGTTCCGGAGGTCCGTTCTTAACCTGAAACTGTTCTTAACCTGAAACACCACTTTAGCTAATGGGGCCTCCTACTGCCGCCACATGATTTCTGTTCTTATCCTGAAGCAAAGTTCTTAACCCGAGGTACTATTTCTGGGTTAGCAGAGTCTGTAACCTGAAGCTTCTGTAACCTGAAGTGTATGTAACCTGAGGTACCACTGTATAGGGCTTTAAATATAACACCAGCATTTCAAATTTTATTGGGAATAGATTGACCACCAGCAGGGTGAGGCAACCACCTCAGGCACTTGATTGTGGAATTCATGAAACGGCAAGTTTTTAGTTATTTGATCTTTCTTTCTTTCTCTTTCTTTCTTTCTTTCTGCTGCCAGGGAGGAGGAGAACTGTTGGTGAGGTCTTCTGCCTCATGTATCAATAACATGGTTGGCCTGAGGCACTGTATGGTGGGTTGGGGGAACCATTTACTGTTTCACATCATACAGCAAAATGCCCTGGGCTGGCACTTGCTAGCAGTGAAATTGTTTCGGAGCTGGGCAGATATGTTCTAGGAGTGCTCCCAGTAGCAATCTTGCACCTGTGTTCTGGAATAATAGAAGCTTCTGGGAAGTCTCCAAAGTCAAACCATGTAATGCATTGCAGTAATCTAACCCAAAGATTGCACCATCTTTCACATATAGAAGTACTTGATATGATGACTTAACATTGAAGCAGCATTGAATTTTGTATTTTGGTTCATAAAGCAGGGATGACCTTGCCTTGCCTTGCTGCAGAGTGCCATCTAGAAACACTATATACCCATTAATGGTAAAATGTGTTTGTTGGTTTTGTTTTTTTTTTTAAATAGCCTTGGTGGCAAGTGCTCCACACTGAGAGATGTATTTCTCTTAGTGTTGTATAATATGGCCTTACCTTTTCAATTCAGCTTCTCATGCAAAATTCAGGCATCTGTTGCTTTTCCTGCCACTAGCAGTTTCCTTTCTGAGAGCACTGCAGCCAAAACATGCCACTGAGCACCTCAGTTTCCAGAAGACATTAAGATACAGGATCCCAGAAGGTTCTTAGGTCCTTGTAGGAGGCTGCAGTAGTCATTGTTCAAAAGTTTTTGTTTCAAACCTAACAACTTGGGAGGGTATCATAATGAGGAAAGAATAAACCCAAAACATTACAATTCTTACCCATTCTAGTATAATTCCCTGCTCTCTCCTTTAAAAGAGCACTTACGGTATTTCCCTTTGTTGGAAGGGAAATATTTGGAAATTAAAAGCTATGTGTTAACTCTGGCAGCAGCTGGGAAAGAAAGCAGAGATCTAGTGATATTCTGGCTCATTAGTAAAAGTTACTGTTGTATGTGTTAATTAAGGATAATGATGCCACACTGAGCTTTGTTCAGAGTGCTTACTCCTTTGCCAATGACAAGAGTACCAATCTGTGTCAAAAAGCAGAGACCAGCCTCAAGGGCATCTGAAGTGGACGGTGCATAATATTTTTCACATTGAGTACTCACTTGTAACAGTTTTAGAATAAAGTTGCTTGTGCAAGAACTCAAATAGATTTATGTTAGTAGGGAAGCAAGAAAGGAACTATGTCATCCTGTGTTCTGACCCCTGCTGTTGAATTAATTAATCTAGTGCAGTAATTTGGGCAACCACTCCTAAGAAATCCTCTCCCTACGCAATCTTGTCTTCAGGCTCTATATAAAAGATGGATTAGTGCATAAAGAGGATCTCATCCGCTAAGCGCCTTCGCTATCATGTGCTGTCTTCCCTGTGTCGCGTAAGGTTGAGAACTGATGCTCATTCGTTTAGACTTAAGCGATGGGTCTTGAACTAGAATTCAACTCTCACTGCCTTTGACAGGAACCGCATGTCTTCTGTAAATTCCTCCAGCACAGGCATCCCCAAACTCGGCCCTCCACATGTTTTGAGACTACAATTCCCATCATCCCTGACTACTGGTCCTGTTAGCTAGGGATGATTGCCCATAAGCAGTCATCGCAGTGCAGTCTAGCTTGGCTGCTGTTTGTGATGGATTGACCTCTTTTTAACAATGAAGATCTTCAGAGCTGATGGTACCAAGAACATCTGTATGGTGCCTGGGCAGGAAGCTCTTCAAGGCCTTTCACTGCTACTGAACCAAATGGAAGATGGGATTGCTAATTTGCTATTTGAGCAACCAAGGAAATGAACTGTATACATGTCTGGGGTGGGGATAAGTAATGAATTAAGTGAGCGAATAGAAATGCTGACAATATTTTTGAAAAAGCCTGCTGCACATGAACTTACTGATGCATAATTTAAAGTGCTTTTCATCTAGATGTCATACCCTTGTTGGTCCAACATCCTTGCATCTCTTTTTACATACTTTATATTTATATATAAACATTTTTGTGAGGCCCGTCTGAAAAGTGATGAATAGAGCTACTTCACATAATAAACACATGACCACAACTGAGCAGTAATTGTTTTTCTAAAGATATAATTAAATATATAATTAAAACTTTATGCCAATTTTTCAAGTCACTTTGCTGGTAAAATAAAAGTAACCAAGGCTGAAGTATTATACATTTACCTAGGAGTAGGCCCTATTCAACTCAGTAGGACTAATTTTTTTTATCAGACATGTATAAGATTGTGCTGTAAGGCTACAATTACATACCTGGCAGAAAACATTATTGAACACAGAGGGACTTCCCTCTGAGTAAACATCCCTAATAGGATAGCACCGTAAGTTACTCATTCCTGAAAAAAATAGTAGAAGAGTGAAAAAACTAGGAGTATTGCTGAAGCGTTTAATAACCCACTGTCCTCCACAGAGTATGTAACAGTTGGGAAATGTTAATCTGCTAGGTTGCTAAGCAACTGTGTCCTGACCTCAATCCCTATTGGATCAAGGGGAGTTTACTGATGAATTATATTTTTACTCTAAATTAAACCTTGATAGAGCTGATGTAGGTGGGGTTTTAACAAAATGGTCCTTTTCCTGGTTCATTGGAGTCTTAAGGTGTACCATTTATCATTTGGTGTGCTTGCAAAAGCATGCTAATAATAAATTTCAATAATGAGAATTAAAGCTTTAATGGAATATCGTGTTGCACAAATTCAGTTTTTATAGGATCTTGTGTCAGTGTTAGTAACCCAAAATTAACCTCAGATGTATTACTGCTAGGCTAAAGAGCCAAAATGTGAAATGATGTCACAGGAATGAGAGCTGTCAGAATCTCTCAAGTATCACTTTTAAGATATATCCCACATTGTAGGTTTTTAAAAAATCAAGTAATAAAACATACCCATTCAAGGAATACAGAATTTAGCAGTGGTACAGGGGAAAAAAATGATTGTAGACGCTCCAAGAAAGGCAGTCAAATGAAAGTGTATCTCCATACAGTTCCACAAATTGATGGAAGGTCAAAACCATGTTCAATTGTCTTAACAAAGTCCCTAGAAGGATACCATGTCATATAGATGGTGTGAGTCTTATTCACCCCATATCAATATTCTTTTTGTGAAATGGTTAATTTGTCCTTAAGCACAGTGTCCCATACTTGCAAAATTCATGCTTCAAAAAGATTTTCATTTAAAAGTTTTCCCATTTTTAGCAATCACTAATCTAGGTGCAGTTAATAAATGGAAGATGATGTCTTTATTGGTTATGTTCCTAATATGAGGAGTAAAACAAAATAGTAGGGCTAATTTTGCATCTGTCCATACTTTTCAGTTTTAGCTATATAAAAGTGCTATACCTTCCATCATTTGTTTTGCTAAAGTCCTTCAGTTTTTCAACAGTTTGTTCTTATGGCATTTTGCTTTAAAGACCCCGTGATTGTGGAATCATACGTTCTGGTTCTTTTCCAGACAGGCACATGCTTTCATTAGTCAATGTGGCTGCCTGCCTACACTTTTCTTAGAGCTATATGAATGCAGTCAACAGCTCCATGCTTTGTTTTTATACACAGGAATGACTTCAAAAAGCCTGCATTTTTGCTAATTTACATTGTAATGGGACAGCAAACTTGAAACATAAGCGAAGAGTCTGCAAAATAGAGGCATTCAGATTTGCTACAAAGCTGATTATTTCTACCATTTACCCTCTTTTTTCTCAGAAATCAAATTGGAGGCAAGGAGCAAAACGTTTTGGGTGCTGTGTTCTCACAGGGTTGTTGCAGCTTTCTACCTTGTAGGTTGGATTGTTTTAATACTCTTAATGCAGTAGGGTGGGGGGGGCACAAGCGTGATTGCCCTAGCACAAAATTGTTAGGAGCGCAAAATTTCAAAACCCGGCATTGCCTCAATACAGCTGCATGCTTCCTTTGCTGGGCTCCGTTGAAAACAGCTTCTCCAGACAATGGAACAAGTTTTCTTTTCTTGGTGGTTGCAGTCTCCGCCATTAGGCAGTTGAATGCTGATGTGTACTCCGTCCAGTGAATATAAAGCTTGCATCAATTCACAATCTCCTCCCCTGTGATGTCTCATTTCCCAGAAGGGCTTATTTTTAATAGTTGCTTCCCAGAGGATTCTGACTGTGGTTCTGGAGTTCTGCTGTAATACAGTTCTCCAAAGCACTAACACACACCTTTTGTCCAATTAGCATCTCCCTTTAGGTAACTAGTGCTTCATACATCACAAAATAGGCCTATCTTAGCTACTGTCTCATTAAAAGCAGAGTGGCATTGTGCTGCATTGTTGTCTGAATACCCTTGGGCCTTGCAGACTGCCTGAGCAATGCAGTGTCTCTTAAGTAAGCAATCATCCATTTGCCTACTCTCTGTGTTGTAGCTGAGAATTAGCTCCTCTCCCTGATAGGCGCCAACTCTTCTCAACTCTAAAGTCAGTATTTTGCAAGTAAGGAGGAAGAAGTTTCTCTCAAGGCAGTGGTGAATAGCTTTTGGTGCACCTGTACCTCAGCCAAGACCCAAGTAGAAGGCTGTGTACACATTACCATTGACTCTGGCTCCAGAGTCCACTGCTGGTGTTTGAAAGTGCATTCACATGAGGTTAGCCGCAATCCTTATGTATCCTTTAGTTTATTGAGAAATTATGCTGTTTGATGCCTTAAAACCAGCTTCCATCTGATTCAAAAATGTAGGCCACAGTTAAGCTGAGGTGTGTACATTTGAGACAGTGTTGCACATGCACAGATGACAGTGCATGCACACATTACAACTTCACTGAACAGGAGTTTGGCGCAGGGAAACAAATCAGCTAATGTACATCAGGTGAAAACATCACCAACCCCTCTCTGGTGTGTACAGCAACATAAGAAAGTTACTTGAAATGGAGCAGGGGGATACGGGGTTGATGCATTTTAAGCTGCTAATATGTACAATTAAGTCACATCTTATGTGCATTTAACTTACATTATGTGCTTGGCTTTAGACCCTTTCCAGATTCAATTCCAGCCTTTCTTTTCTGCCTGCATCTCTCTCTCTCTCTGCCGCTGCTCTATTCCCCCTTTACTTCTCTTTGCCTCCCTCCCTCACACCAGTTGCTCACATGAGGATGAGTGAGGGGAGGCAGTGGAGCTACATGGAAGGCCTCCCTGCAGGGCTCCCCCCCCTTGCCAACCAAGGAAAATTAAAATTTGGCTATACACAATTTTCACATAGATGCACAACCATTGGCACCAAATATCTGTGCATGATACAAGATGATTGTATGTAGACACTGACACTCATCAGGTGACAAAGGCTGCTTTATAGCACTCTGTATGCCACTCTCATGCCTTGGTGTGGTTTTACCTCTATCCTGCTGAGCAACAGAGCAGGCAGCAGTCTAGACATGAGTGGATAGGTCCTCCTTCTCCAGGCAAGGGTTGCTTACGTTGGCTATCCAAGTCTTGAGGCATGATCCATTGGGAAGGATCTGTTCTTCCTTCCTTTCCAGAACTGCTTGGCTAGGTAAGGGTGATAAGCACTGTTCAGACCTTGAGCCGGGTTTCTTCCAGAGAAACAACCCAAAAAATGGATCCTTGGATTCTCAAGGGCCTCAGGCTTCCTGCATTTGCGGGAGGCTGCTCCACATTGTGATTTTGTGAAGTTGTTCTTCCATATTTTCAAGTCCACATTCGTTAAAAAGCAAGGGAATAGCTGGTGTGAAGTGAACTTGAGTGGTGTGAATGCAGTGTTCTACTGAGGACTCCAAAATGCATTGCCTGCCCTTCACAAAGGGGCTTGCATTGATCTCTCTGGGCAACTGAGTGAGGTTTATTACAGACCAAATGGGGGCAGATGCTCCTAGGAATGCTGCTACCATTCTGAGATAACAAAATTTCGCCAGGTGTGCCTGGTGGCGCAGTGTTGATCGCAGCTGAGAAAGGAGCATTGGGCTGACTCCCTGATCCTGTTGCTCCGAGTACAGCAAGTGCCCCTTATCGTTTGCCCTCGAGGACTATCAAAGGAAACCTAGATGTCTTCCATTACTGTTGAAAACAAGAGTGGAGTCCCATGCCGGGCCTCGAAGAAGAATGTAGATCTATTGGCAGCGGATCTGAACAAGGGAATGAATAATTCATGCCCCCAAATGCCTCCTGTGCGTTCTCATCCATTTAGGCTGCTTGGGAGTTCTAGCTGCTGAGATGCAGACACAGATCGACTTCCAAAGGATAAAAACCCTTATAGACGCTGCTTGCTGTTGCTTCTGTCAGCCTCCAGTTCAAAGGATTGCAGCAGCTGCTGTGATGCTGGCTTAAGAGGGCGAAGGCCGGACCCCCGATTGCTGCCCCATCAAAACTGTGGTAGTCCAGGAAGTTCTGTAGCAAGGGCAGCCTGCTAGAATCCCTTCTCTAGGTAAGTAAGGCAAAAAAAGGTGGCTTGGCTAATTTTACCAGGAACCATGTGGTGGGCAGAGGAGGGCAGTGGCTCAGCCCAGAGTTGGAAACGGCCTTGTTTACATGCCAAGGGGCTTTTCTTAGGAGCGGGGGCGGGCGGGCACAGGAGAAAGCAAAACAGGTTTGTCTCTGCCAAAAGCCTGCTAAAAACAGACAAGGCTTTGATTCGCTTTCAGCCACCATCTTAAGAAGTAAAGCTGATTTAATAGCTGTTCAGTGAAGTAAATTCATTGTGTGGAGTCACTTACTAGCTGGGCAGTTGTCCATATCGGAGTTGGCAGCTAAGGGCTTGGGAGGAGGAATTTCTCTCCCTGCCTTGGTCGAGGTCTCTTTAGGTCATGGCAGAGGTGCACTGGCAGGGCAGCAGCGGGGAGAGGGGTTAGTCCAGGTCGGCAGGAAACACAACTTCATTCTCCCAAGCTGTCTATCCAGTGCCTGTGAAACAGGGCTTGTGGGCTGCTAAACTTCCTCTTCTTTGTTTGCTCAAGTCCCTGCTGTTGATTTATAGTGCCACTTTTTACCTTCCCTGTTTTCACTGAGGATAAGCTCTTTCCACTGGATTCAATAACTTCTTTTACATTTTGCTGCTCGGGTTGCCATTGATCCAACAGGCTGTATATCCTGTGGAGGAGAGTGTATGACCTAGCTATTTAAAGCAGGTGTTTAAACCCCAGCGTGAGTCAGGTTTCTTAACAATGGGCTATTGCCACTCCATCTCAAGGTTGTTCCAGTCAGACTGTCTCCTCTCCAGATCCCAGTGATATCCAGCTAAGTCATACTCGGAATAGACACGTTAAAACCAATGTGCTTAAGTTACTTAAGTTCATTGATTTCAATGGGTCTGCTCTGAGTATGACTGATGTTGGATGTCATCCAGGGCGCTCTCTTGCTGTGTGTGTGTGTGTGTGTGTGTGTGTGTGAGAGAGAGAGAGAGAGAGAGAGAGAGAGAGAGAGGGGTTAGAAATATAAATGTGTCACAATTCAGTTGCAATCTGAGAAGTTAGGCACATGGATGTCGTCTGTTGCAAAAACTGCAAACTGTAGGTGATATTTATCTGGTCCTGACTATTATGTTACAACAGAAGGAGGGAGCATAGCACAACTTATTTATACAGATTTATCAAGACATTAGCCTCTTGGAACAGTATACAGCACAAAGGGATAAAATACAGTAAATGCAATAAAATAACACATTGCAGCAGCATTTGAAAGTCCAGCATTGCAGTAGTGAAGATTACCAGAGCATGGACTACTATGGCTGAGCCGTATCCATACCTGCTTTTTCCTGCATAGCCCTGCCCCTGAATCTGTGCCAAGGTTACACTAGGCAGCCTTTCTCAACCTTGGGTCCGTAGATGTTGTTGGACTACAACTCCTATCATCCCTAGCTAGCAGGGTGAGTGGTCAGGAATAATGGGAGTTGTAGTCCAGCAACATCTACGGACTCAAGGTTGAGAAAGGCTGCACTAGAAAATGTGACGGAATACAGGTTCAACTGAGTCCACACAGGTTTTGGCCACACACACACATAAACACACAGCACCATTTGTGCAAGAACTAATCCCTATGACTTCTGAATTTAGGGAACTGTTGTTGTTGTTATTTAGTCGTTTAGTCATGTCCGACTCTTCGTGACCCCATGGAGCAGAGCACGCCAGGCACTCCTGTCTTCCACTGCCTCCCGCATTTTGGTCAAACTCATGCTGGTAGCTTCGAGAACACTGTCCAACCATCTCGTCCTCTGTCGTCCCCTTCTCCTTGTACCCTCAATCTTTCCCAACATCAAGGTCTTTTCTAGGGAGTCTTCTCTTCTCATGAGGTGGCCAAAGTATTGGAGCCTCAGCTTCACGATCTGTCCTTCTAGTGAGCACTCAGGGCTGATTTCCTTAAGAATGGATAGGTTTGATCTTCTTGCAGTCCATTGGACTCTTAAGAGGGCACAAGCAGAAGGGGATGACAGAGGACTTTGCATGAGCAGGTATTTGCAAAAAGGACTCTTATTCAGTTATTTGAGACCATGGCTAGCTTGGCCACGCAACCCTAAGGATGAGGCAGGCAGTGTGCACCTGCTCCCAGTCATTGCATGATTTCCCTTCATATGAATAACACAGGAAGGGGATTTATACATAGTTTAGAAAAAAGAACATTGGCATGCCCAGTTTCATTCCCTATTATTTATGAATAACAAAGATTTTGATATAAGCTGACGCATACAACAGGGTTCTTTTCGGTAGTGACCTTTGTGAAATGCCACAGTATAGAAGCTTGTAGATGTGTCAAAAGAGACTCCTTAAATGGAGGGTTACAATGATCCCCTGTTGTACAGCTCTAAGCTGTGGCCTTGATATGTACAACTGCTAGACTCTGGTTTAGAGAGCTCAAAGTATGCAAAAGAAAATAAGCCTTACAGTGAAATGTTCCCCGTTGCTTTGGGTTAGTCTGCTGTGCAGATGCAAGGATGGCAAAGAACTCACAGCAAGGTTTCATGGCTTACTTTTAAGATTGTTCAACAGAGCAGGATTTGAAGAAATGCCCGGGTGGTTTCCATAGTAATGTTGCTGTGGAGCACTTCTTACACTTCAGAGGTAGCAAATGTGCGACCCACTGTGTGGCAAGATAGTCAAAACTATTAAAATTGAGGAGCCATCTGGAAATCCAGAGATGGACACAGGTGTGCTTATGCTTGCTTTTGTCTTTGTTGATAATCATCTGAGCAAAGAGCACTGAGAGAAATGGTGTTGGAAGGGGTTCATTCTTCCAGACAGTCATTCCATGTTTAGGGCTCTTTAACTGAAAATCCACATAGATTTTCAGGGTAATGCTTGAGCTGCACTAGCAGCAGATGGTGCTCTCTGTCTCTCTTTTTGTACACATATATCTCAACAACACACACAGATGCCTCTTACCCTTGCTTCTGCCCCTCATAGCCATCATGATATAAAGAGATCGCACTGGTCTACTTGCTCACAGTGCTATCATATGTATATATGCAAGTTGCCTGCCTCTTCAGATGTTGTGTGTGAGCCTCAAACAGGTTTATTATTATACAGTGGTACCTCGGGTTAAGTACTTAATTCATTCCGGAGGTCCGTACTTAACCTGAAACTGTTCTTAACCTGAAGCACCACTTTAGCTAATGGGGCCTCCTGCTGCTGCTGCTGCTGTGCCGCCGGAGCACGATTTCTGTTCTCATCCCGAAGCAAAGTTCTTAACCTGAATCACTATTTCTGAGTTAGCGGAGTCTGTAACCTGAAGAGTATGTAACCTGAAGCATATGTAACCCGAGGTACCACTGTACGTGCAACATGGAAATGTTATATTCTTGCTAGAAAAGAAACACTCTTTTACTGCTAGAGTTGCTTTTAATCTTACAAGTTTTTATTTTTGGAGTTTTGAGCAGGGTGGATCGATCTCAACTGAGGCAAGTTGTCACCAATAAAAAGACAGTTTTAAATCAATTTCCCCATTGTATAAGTCATACTAATTGGTTGCTATAACAATGAAAACATTGGTTAGCAGCTAAGAGCTTTTAAAACAGCACTGGAGCATAAATCTAGAGCCTCTGGACAGGAAGTCTCTGTGCCTTTGGCACCACATTTTTGTTTACTTAGAAATAAGGGAGAGGCAATTGTGCAATTAATAGATTTATTTTTTGACCCTTAGTGCAAGATCACTGCTTTGTCAGCTTTAGAATGTTCCAGAAAAAGGGGCTAGTAATTGCTGAGGAGAACAAAGATATGGAGTAGCCAGTTACATCCATACCATACATTTAAAGCACACAGCTTCCTCCAAAGAATCCTGAGAACTCTAGTTAGTTAACGGTTATGGAACTGTAATTCTGAGAAGGGTACACTACATTTCCCAGGATTATTTGACAGTACTGCCCTACCTGATGTTATATTGTAATAAAGTATATGCAACACTGAAAGCATGGTATAAATGCTGCAAATATTTTATTCGTTTGTATCCCATCTTTCCACTATAGAAGTCTTCCAAAAAATGCCATTTGAGTTCTGCCCTTTAAATACTTTTAGTTTATGAGATATCTTTTCAAGGAAGGCAAAGAAGGCCAATAAATCTTTTTTGTTTAAATAAGTTACACACACACATTGATCTACGAATCCACTTTCTTGGTGCCTTAGCATTTGGATTGGGTCACAGTCCATTAAACCAACACATTGTGGCACAACTGCAAGCATCCAGACTGGCTTAAGCCTCACACATCATACAGAAACATAGAGCCTAGCTGTGAACCGTCTCATTACAAATAGAACCAGATGCAAACCAATCATGTCAATAACCAGAGCGTTTGTTTAATGCAGCCTTCCCCAGCTTGGCATCGTCCAACTCCTATCAATTCCTGCCAGCTCCGCTGTGCTTCCTGGAGCTGCTTGGCGACTGTATCCCAAAGCAGCTGGAGCCTGCCTAGCTGGGGAAAGCTGCTTTAATCCACAACTGTGACTGGAATGTGAATCTTTGGCTTCCCCTGTGGCATCTAGTGCTTCCCCTTAGAACCTTGAGGTTCCTTGCATTTCACAACCAAGCAGAGGGTGGATGGATGATGGGCATTTGTTGCATGTGCTCCCACTCAGGGCTTACGAAAATGCAGCATATGCATCCAGCATCATGAGGCTGCAGCCCTACACTCTTAGGCGCATTGAACTCAGTAGAAATGGCTTCTGAGTAGAAATGTAGAATTGCACTGCAAGTCGCTCTACTTCAAGAGCAAGCTTAGACCTTACGGCTGTCAAGGGCAATAACAAGGGATTTTCTCTGAGGATGGGGAAGAATTCAGTGCTCTCCTTAGCAGCTTCCTGTTCCAAATGACTACTTGCAGAAGGGAAATAAAGTAGGGAAAAGGAGTGTATATATGAAAATAGGCTAAATTTGCATAATATGTACACAAAATGTATACATGCATAATGTATGCACAATGGAAACTATTTTTCCTTCCTTGAGCATGGCATGCTCCCTTTGCCCGTGAGCTGATGGGTGGCTGGGAGTGCATGTTGCTCCAGCGATGGAAGAATCGGGAGCCCACTTGATTGTTCCTTTAAAGCACCATCCTTACCTGCCCCATGCCTGATATCAAGAATGTCATCAGGTGTGGTCCAGGAGGACATGGTTCCCCCAAAATGGCCTAGCAGGCCAAACAAGGGGGCCTGATGGACCAGGTTTAGCTCAGAGGCTGAGGCTCCCCACCCCTGGTCTAGAGGCTATAATGTTCAGCTTCTCTTGGTGCAGAATTTGAGTTGTCTTAGCAGAATGAATCTTCCAGGACAGAGTTTATACACTCTTGGATAATATGTCATTATTTTCTCTCCATGATTTCCTCTCTACACAATTGCTCTGATCTGTCATTATGGTATAGCAGGTGACCTACTGCTGACAGTACTGTTTAGAATAAGCTGTTGCTTGTTCTGATGTTGAATAGCATTTGTATCTGAAGGAGCAATTTTGGTTTTACTGGATAAATAATAAAACGGCACTTGTATAATTTGTGTTGAGTTGCTTAATCCTTCATTGTGAAATTGTTGTTCAACTTTTATCCAGGAGGAAATCTGTTTTATGTACCTTCTGTGCCAGGCCTCTGTAGGTATTTGCCTACACACTTATAATGGGACATTCATATCATCTGGAATTGGCGTTTTCAAACTGAAGGCCTTTTCTCACCTGTGTCTTTCGTGCAGGCAACACTAGCTCTGCTCCTGGATATTTATTGTGCCATTGCCCTCCGGGGTAGACAGTCTTCTTGTGTATTTATTTGTGCTTATTTATAACTGATAAAATGGCCATAATGAGTTCTGTTTGTAAAAAAGGATATTGAATAATTTCTATAAAACTAATTATATAGCTAGTAACTATGCTGCCGCAATATCCTCCTTTCAAGAAAAGGAAGCAGACATGCGAGAGGGGAGCTCTCCTTGCTTTGTTTATCAAACTTTCTAGAGAAGGTAGCAGCACAGACAATAACAGGGAGCCAGCCCTGCCATTAGGCAGAGTGAGCCAGCTGCCTTGGATAACTGAATCTGGATATCATAAGAGGGCAGCAAATTGTTAGTTCTTTAAAAACAACCAAGATTCTTATGTGACCACAAAGACTAACAAATGTATTATGGCATAAACCTTTGTAGACTCAAGCCGCCTTTGACAAATACATGAAGTGAAATATTAGTTGGCAGGTAAGGTAGGATTATGTGACAATGAGATGCAAAAATCACAACCAGCAATAATTGAAGCTTAAATTCATGTTAAGTAGGCACATAATGGATTGAGGAGTCACTTG
Organism: Podarcis cretensis; assembly: GCF_951804945.1. Classification (NCBI taxonomy): domain Eukaryota; kingdom Metazoa; phylum Chordata; class Lepidosauria; order Squamata; family Lacertidae; genus Podarcis; species Podarcis cretensis. The sequence goes on along the minus strand of NC_137170.1, from coordinate 49,814,488 downwards.
TGAGATTTTTCAGTGTCGTCCTCCAAAATAACTTGACTAACTTTGGGTACAGTGTACTTGCTTGTGATGAGGAGGACTATTTGCTGATTTACCTGGGGGGGGGGGGGGGTTGGACAAGGCTGAATGCAGTCTTTGGACCAAAGAAAAGCTAAAAAAAATGCCACACTTTTTAAAAAACACTGATATAGTGATGGGGATGTATCAGTGACACTGACATTGGTCCAGGGGCACCTCTAGGCATTGTGTGTATTTTTCTGGCAGGTTGCTCCTTCCAACAAGACAACATTTTTCTTCTTCCTGCAACTTCATAGGCCAACGTCCATTTTGAATGGTCTTGTGAAGTTGTGGACATATCATCACCTGTCATAGTCCTGTGCTGCCAGCCACAGCAGAGCTCAGTGGAGGGAGAAGCCAGCCAACCAGCCAAGTGTCAGGGGGGTACTTGCCTGGAGGCAGAGTCTTTATGCAAGGTTCAGTCCAGTCCTAAGGTCAGGAGTACCTCAATGCACATAGTCAGACGATTCGGGTGTCAAGAAAGCCGAGGGTCCACAGTCACAAGATCTAGTCAGGAATGACAAATGCTGTTCCCAGCAACTGACTGAGGCTGGAAAGCCTGCTTAAGAAAGCTGGAGCCAGCTGGTTCTCATCAGGAGCAAGAAGGCTGATCAGCAGCAGGTGGAGTCACTTCACCTTCTGCTCCTTCAGGCTGCTGCTCAGCAGGTGAAGCTGACTCCTGGCCCATGACATCACCCTCTACCTCCCTCTAATGGAGTTTATGTAGCAGGTGTTTCATATCTTTCCTTTTTTTTTGGTGATTCAGCAGTCTGTACAGTGACTTCCAAAAGATCATGACTACAGCTGCCAGAGGGCTTTGCAAACAGGAAGTGGGCTTCACACAACTTCCTTTTGAGACTGAAGTACCGGGTTTCTGTAAGCTGCTGAGTGTAGTGATCACTCGGCAGGAGCGAGCTCACTTTGTCTCCTCCCCAAGGGTGAGCAGGCTGTGAATAGGATTTTATTTCAATCATACTGTACTGTAAGACAGAGAGCTGCTCCAGGAAATGGGCCGTTGCAAGGTAATATAATTCTCTTTGCTCTCCATATGGTTTACATTTGAAACTTTGCCCCAAGCAAAGATCACCTGGCATCAGGACAACTGGATTATTCATGTTCACTTTTGCCTGCTTTGTGTCCCACTGTGATAAAGCAACTCTAATTCTAAGGATTGGACTTGTGGTAAAGGGAACTTGGTGCTGATTATTTTGTTAATTCTTATTATCGTTGTGCTCTGTTTCTATTCAGCAAAATGACAGAATCAGCGGTGGTAGGAAAGGCCTCTGTGCTCCCTCATATTTCAAAGCAATAACTGGAGTGAGCACATCTCCAGAAATATAAAATTCAGCATACCGAAGGAGTTAGGAACCTGTTACCTTTCAGATATTGGATTGTAATTTACCATCATTTTATTTGTGTGCTGCCTTTCTGTAGTTAAAACCATGCTCAAGGTAGCATACAATGTGAAGAGAGTCGCAGAGTTACAAAAGTAGTGATTAGACAAATAAAGCACATTAAAAAGTACATAACAAAATTGAACAGCATTCCCAGAAATAGACCATGACGCCTGAAATCCTACAACATCTGGAGAGCCACAGGTTCCTGACCCCAATATATAGAATTGAGCTACATGTACCAACAGTCTTTGTGACTAATGATAGTAAAAGGCAGTTTATCTGGAACAATAATTGTGTCTGTTTATTTTCATATTTTATATGAGGGTTTTTGTTTATCAGTCCAACGTTTTCCTCCCTAGTTTACATAGGGAGGTTCACTATGCCAAAATTTAAGAAGAGGGAAATTGCTACCTAGAAGAGAGAGATATATTTTATCATAACAAGGTGTTTCTGCTCTCAAGAAAAGGAATTAACATGCAGACTAGACTACAATATAGCCTCTTCCATAGTGATAACTAAACAGTGATTGCTCCTTGGTGTCAGCATGAAAATGTTTACCCCTGAGCTCTTGTGTCGTATGCTGATTTTTGAAATCAGTTGCCCTTAAAAATCTTAATGTGTCTTAACTTATACAGTACTGTATCTAAATCTTAGGGCCAAATGAGATGAGATACCACTCCCGCAGTTAGCAATTGCATGCATGGCTTTTAAAAAGTAAATTGCCCGTGTGGACCTACCAATCTGGAGTGAAATATTGGCATGGGTGATAAGTAGACTTTGTCCCTTTGTTTCCCCATGGGGTCCTGTCCCCATGGGGTCCATGTTCCCCATGGGATCACCCCTGCTCTTTGTGTGGGGGTGGTAGAATCCCCCATTCACTCCAAAGTCCAGTCTTGTGGTCTGTCCAGCCACAACACTAGAATGAAAAGTGCATTGTGAGCTTTTTTATTGACATAGCTTAAAGGCACAAATCAATTGCCCCTGCAATTGGCCATCAAAGTCAATATGGTAATGGGAAATTCAGTGGCCTGGACTCCTTTATGACTTGTGCGTCAGCAAGAAAATTGCCAGTTAAGATTAAGCTACAAAATGTTACATGCGATAGGAATAAAAAAAAGAGAAAAGAGCAGCTCCATTGACTTGTGTTCAACGGCTGAAAAGTGTCGTGTTGACTCATAAATGGCACATATTGGAGCTAGATTAATTAGTGACAATCAGTGGGAGATTTTCAGTTTTGGATGGGTCGCCATAGCAGCTGCCCCTTTAATTCTGGAGCAAGCCGAAATCTGCCCACTTCTTTTAAGACTTGCTTTTCCTTAAAGACATGCCAACATTTCTGCTCGCTTTGGAAATGCACTGAGATGGAAATCTAAAACCAGGGTTGACTGAGGACCTTGATGACATTATTGATGGCCCTTTGGGACAGCTGGTCCAAAGATCTGTCATCAAGTGCAGTGTAGGCAGGGCGGTGAATCCCGTGACATCAGCCTTTACCGGCCGTGTATATGACTGCGCCTGCCCTGAGCAGAAAGTGCAGATGGGGACTTCTTGCTATGAAGTAGCAGCAAAGTCCATAATTTCATTACACCCCCACCCAACAGACAGGGCATTTGAGTGCTGAATCCCAAAACATAGGTGCTGGGCCTCAAGTTGTCTTCTCCTGCTGAACCATTAAATATGAATGCTAATTGTGATAACTGGTTTATGCAGAATTGATGGCACCTGCAGATGCAGCTGGGCATTTGTCCACTCACTGGCATGTTTTATTATTTTACATGCTCCAGGGCTCTATCCTGCTACCAGAATCCAGTCCTGGCACAGATCAAGCTAACCGTACCTGACCTGGTTGGGGCTAATAGGAGTTATAGTCCAAAACATCTGGAGAAACCCAGATTGGCAAAGGCTAGATTAAGCCATCAGAGTACAATTTATGTCAGCATGCAAGCACTGTGGCTTATGAGTTGCTGAGATTCTGCATCTGCATGTATATGTTTCACTTTGGAGTTGGGTGGCATAGCAGATGGCATAGAAGACACTGCTCACAGAAAGCCAACTGTTAGAGGTGGCTCAGGCCTCTGAAGTAGGGGAGCAGATGTTCTACTCATCATTGGCCCATCTGCTCTCTCTGCTTCTGCCATATCTACAGGCACTTGTGTATCAGTGGTAAATGAACAAAAGAACAATCACAGCCACCCTATTCATCATGGTCCCAGCTGCTTAGTCATTGACTGTGACTAAGGGGGGTGGGGTGGGATGAGGAATAGTTGTTGAACCTTCATGAAAATTCAGAATGGAAAAGCAGCACAGCAAATTTTGTGTTAAGACTTTAACTGAGTGGAAATGTGGCTTGTTGCTAACTCTGAACTGGCTGGTGGACATGGTATGATTCTGTAAGACAGAAGAACACCCCAAATGCAGCTTGTAGTGTAGTTAGCATCAAGATACTATCTGGGTAGGCGGCAATGGTTCTGGGGGTTCTCCTGACCCCTACAGAGCCACAGATCTGGGTGTTTGGGGGAAGGAGTGGAAGCCCTTGCATGGGCTAGCGTTAGCAGACCCATTCAATATGTGAATAGGTGCTTGAACTCTGACCTCTGGCCTCATATCACTCCCCATTTGAATTTGTTGGAGCTTCATAGGAATATGAACCTGCTTTCAGTTCTAGGATAATCTCATGGAGATGGTTTCTGCTTCAATGGTCTGTAGAAGCTCTCAATAATAAAATTGTTCTGAGAGTCACGTTCTGTGGGGCCAGCATGGCTACCGAAAGCTCTGCTGTGCAGCTCACACAGATGGGCAAAGCATCTGCTTCCAATATAAATGTACAACTGTTGTGATAGGACACCTGTTAACGTCTTTTTCCTTTGTTTATTGGACCAAATATGGCCTATTGGTTCAAAAAAGCAACAAACAGTCTATGGCCTGCAATTTGCTTATGGTTCTCTAAATGCCTTAAAGACGTGTTTCTATGTGTGAAAGTCATCACTGACCATACAATATGTTCCCATGGCTAATTAAGCAGCCTGTAAACCACAGGTGTAAGGAACACAATACTCCCTGTTGTAAGATAATTGGTGGAAAGTGGCAAGAGAATGGCTTACTGCCAAGGAAACGACTTCAGGGACCTGGCTCTCCCTTCTTTGAAAGCAGTAGCTCATTTTAAGAAGCAGGTCCAAGCAGTGAATGTTCACCCTCAGTGACAGTCTATGGAAGCCTGTTTTCATATGTTAAAAAAGGATAACTTGTGCTTTTAAGTGTTTTAGACAAAAGAGGTATATCCTCAGGTTATCTCCAGCCCATGTCAATGTCACAAGTCCATTCCATCTTGTTTCTGCATCAATCTGCAGTTGTTGTTTTTTTTAAAAAAAACTGCATAAGAAGATCAAATTAACTTCGGATATACATGCATTTTTGTTTACACCTTATCCTAAACAATTTAGAACATTATTTAAAAAGCAAGAACTGTATTGTAAATTTTGAGAGGCAAATTTGGTAACTTATTCCCAGAGTGTATGGATCAAGACAGTGTGTATTTGCACCCCCCCAAAAAAAACAGAACAAAGAAACTAAAATCCTACTTCCCAGCAAGCTTGGTTCAGAGGTGTTGATACTAGAGGCTGATGTACACATTTTTTCTTGTTCATACCATACAGACATATAGGGGAATGTGGAAATTGTCCATTATTCCCATCAGATATAGTTGTTTGATTAGGAACATGACACAATTAAATTAATCCCATCTATTGTGTTTTACATTTCACTGGGAGCATTGTGGAAGTTTAAGGAGCACAAGCAAAAGTGCCGCTTCATATTTTGAGGCAGGGAGAAGATTTGCAGCAAGGTTCGAAAACTTCCGCTTGGATCAAATTGAAGGTCAGATTCCAGAAAGCAGTGTAGAGGATTTGCTGAGGTTATTTTTTTATACCTCATAATTACTAGGGACACTGATGCCCCTGAGGCATGGTCATGTGTATCCTGTTCTGCTGGTGCTTAGGGGCTCACAAGGGAAGTGGTATACATTCCGAAGGCATCTTTCAATCAGACTCCTGGGCAGCCCTGCTATCTGAGCTATGGAAGGTGTTTGTCTCAGCCAAGGACCAGAGTCATCCAAAGGCTTAGAAAGGCTGGTAGGGCTTTCCCTTTCAGAGGCTGTGCCCTCCCTTGGAAAGCTGTCTGCAATCTTTAAAGGGCTCATAGCTGATTCTACAGTCCCCAGCACCTGTCTGACTGTGGAGCAGGGCCACATCCTCAGGCTGAGTTGCTGTAAATGGGCATGCTAAGGATCCCGTGGGAGGGTGACATGCGAGTTATCCAAAGACGTGTCCTCCTCATGATAAAACGTGGTCTGAAACGTTGCAGGGGGCTTGCCTCAGATGCCAGCTGCTGTAAATGAGATGCCAGCTAAAAGTAAATCCAGGCTGCTCAAAGGAAACATACAAAATGTTCTTTGAAGAAATGCTTTGGAACCCAGTCCTGCCCGTGTGTTGTTTGTGCTGTGCACAGTTATTGGTACCTGTATGCTGGTTAGTTGGTGGAGGACTGATTTTCAAGGGCTGACAAATAGAGCTGATTTTTAAAAATGAATAACGTTAAGCATTTAATTTTCCAGAAACAGGAAAACCCCCATTTTAAAACATTGTTTAAATTTGCAGGTGGTTTTAAAACCAGTTATAGTTGCTGGTTTTCAACAGTCTCCTGCCTTGCTGCTGCCCCCCCCCCCATTGATCGTTGAGTGTCTAAATGCTCCTGATTCCAGTACTTTTTCTTCCCTCTATTTATGATCTCTCAGAGAACTGTTCAGTTGACTAATCTGTTCTCCCTGACACCGTCAGCATTTCAGCCCAGTTTTTCAAAACTGGCTGTTACGTTTTCATCTTAATGGCAACTTCTGACACTGCTGCTTACACAGTTGTGAGTGGGCTTTTGCCTCATTTGGAGTCAGCCACTTACAATAACAATCCCACTAGTACTTGGGCTTTTACTTGGGTCACTAGGGACAACCCTATTCCCCCAGTTAGCTCTAGGTGTACCTGTTGAGCAGGTTTATCATCCCCAAATGTGAATACTCAGCTACCTAGCCCAACTTCATGGTAATGATTGTCTGTAGCTTTGAAAGTCTACAGTTCCTGTAGCCATCAAGAGTGGCAGAATTGTTAAATTGGTGACCATTAGTCTTACATGAAAAGACACTAGCTCCATCCTGTCACAGTGCCTCTGCTAGCGTAATCCCAGTCAAAATGCTTGCAGTGAACGCACAGCATTAAGTGGACTTTTTAGCTCAATAACCCACCAGCTGTGAGAGGTGTACTTTTTGCACTGGCAGCAGTTGTAAGTCAGACCAATTCTTAGTGTATTCTGAGCCATCCCAGGAGGTGGCCTTTGCCCATGCAGCTTGGAGATTTGAGTGTTGCTCGCTTGCAGCTTGGTTGTTCCATTGTGAGCCCCTTAGGAAACATTGACCTTTTCTAGAATCTTAGTTCACTTTTTAATTTTATCTTGTAGGAATCGTACGAGCCCAGACATGCCTGTGAATGTGGAGGAATCTAGGCAGGTGAGCTGTGAATTGCCAATGAAACAGATCTTTTTTGTAAAGCACAGAACAACTTTTCAGTTATGGGAAGTAATAATAAAGCAATGAAATACATTTTTATAACTTGTTTTCACATAATATTTTCTCCAAATCCTGAATTCATTGGTAAACTGCACATACTGCTTAGACGCAAGCACAGCTCAGTTGCTTTCAGTGCAGTTGGATCTCCTCTTTGGCCAGCTAAGTTATTTCCTTGGGTCACCATTAGTATGTGCGAGTTCTCTTCCTGAACCTAGAGTCCACCAAAATAACCTTATAAGGAAGTATTAGCTATGGGGGTGTCTAGATGTATACAGCAAGTCACAGACACATTGTGGGAATGTACAGACCAATTAGAATCTTAGAATCATAGAATCATAGAGTTGGAAGAGACCACAAGGGCCATCGAGTCCAACCCCCTGCCAAGCAGGAAACACCATCAGAGCACTCCTGACATATGGTTGTCAAGCCTCTGCTTAAAGACCTCCAAAGAAGGAGATGTACAATTAGATGTACAATATCTCGTAAGGATTGAGGAAGTACATTTTTCCTGTTTCCTGTTGAAGCTGGCTGAATCAGAACTCGTTCATTTGACCCCTGTCAAAATGCCACTTTCTTTAGAGCAGTTCTTCAACTTTTAATTGCTGGGTCCTGCCCCCCATAAGGAACTAATGTTTGATTGAATACAGGAACAAGATGTGCTTAAACATCATCATCATCATCATCATCATCATTACTATTAATAATCATATTAAAATTGAAAACATAGGAATGCTTTTTTTTAAAGCAAGGATCTAATGTTGGTTTGAATTGAGGAACAAGCTGTTCTTAATATTAAAATTATTTTATTATTAAAAGCATACGGGAAAGGCAAGACATCCAACCGAATCACTATTTGATTCATGGATTAAATTGATTGTCGTTGGTTTCCAAGCTCATGAGGAAGATGGGCTCTCTAGTGCGGAAGGTTCTGACTCCTGTTTTTTGATAAGTCTCTACACACTAAATTGCATTGAAGAAGTTAACTTTGGAAGATTTGTCCAGCCTCTTTGTAGCATTCTTGGGAATATTCTGATAATTACATATCCAGAGTAGGCTGCTTTGAGATTGTTAATTATTTTGTCAGTCGGGTTTGATCACAAATGGGCAAATTCAGGTTGTGCACTTAAACTGTATTTGGCACTCTTGTGCAACAAACCTGCTTCCAAAACCAGAAAACTGTTTGTGGTAAGGAACCTGACAGAAGAATGCACTTGAAAGTGTGGAACAATTGCTTGATGCAATGTCATTTAACTTCCTCGGAAAACAGACAGACAGGCAGACAAACAAACAAACCAAGATAGATGCACTATAAACAGGTAACCCGAGTCTGTTTCCCCTATTTACTCCAAAGTGGTAGTTGCTTGCTTCATAACTTTATCCTAGCTCTTAGCATTACCTAATAATAATCTTAAAATTATCTAATATAATTGCAAGCCAGATACTCTTACTCAGTTTTGATCAGGTACCATATTGGTGGATCTATGTTTTATTATCTATGTGGATCTATGTTTTAAAGTGTGTCTTGGCCACATCTGCACTGGCTACTTTCTGAGAGATCAAATTTATTGCAGATCAGCAAGAGAGTTCTGTTGTTGAAATAAATTTCTCTACACTGATTATCTGCCTTTCTCTGGCTCTAGCAAACCTTTTTTTCCTCAGCCATTGCTTTCTGTAGAACTACATATTTATACATATATACTGTGCTGGGGGAGGTTGTCCACTAGGTACCCTTGTCCTGAGTTGTTTCAAACTCTAAATGTTGACAAAACCTAAACCCAGCTCAGTAGCTGACAATCGGCCAGAGCAGAACTTTCAACACCACCTGCACTAGGTCCAGTTTCTGAACCATGTGCAAAGTAGCCTCCCATGCAACATATTACAGTACTGTAATATAGACATGAATTTATCAGTGCATAGACCACCATGGCAAGGCTATTCCTATCCAGGAACAGTCATAGCTGATGAACCAACAGAAGTTGATAATGGATGCTTGGAGCCATTAAGGTCACCTGGGCTCTAGTGACAATGGTGGATCTAGGAGCACCTCTAAACTATGCACCTACTGCTTCAGAGGATGTGCAACCCCATCCAGGGCAGGTTCCATCCATAGGAAATCTGTTCATCATCATCATCTTCATTTTGCTGGAATTCAGTCACAATTTATAAGCCCTCATCAACCCATAACTGCATCCAGGCATCTTTTTCGGACATGCACAGCCTCTCCTGATTCAGATGTTACAGAGAAACAAGTATACTGGTGACACTTCTCTCTGCATCTCCTAATGCTTTTCCCCAGCAGCTTCATATAGATGTTAAATAGTTTTGTGCCTGTGGTACCCTCCAGATCAACTGCCAGGGGACAAGGGAAGTCATATAGTATAATTCTTTGAAATCTACCCTGTAAGTTGAACTGAAACCACAGGAAAACTTTGCCCCCAGGATGATGCCCTAGTCAATGGTATCAAGTCACTGAAAGAACCAGGAAAAGGAGCAGGTTTGCACTTCCCATCTCTGTCTTTCCCTCCTGAAGAAGCTCAGCCATCAGGATGGCCAAGACCGATTTTTGGGTCAAGATAATCTATTTCATTTAAAAATGACTCTATGTCTTCATGCTGTTTCTTAACCTTTTTATTTTTCAATGGTCCCCAAGTGAAGTTGGCCTCAGATGCGTGGGAGGAGCAGAGCAAAATACCCTTTGACTAATATAAATTGATGTTTTCTGCTGATGACTGAAAAGCCTGTACATCCCTGGTCTTTTGACTTGATTTGATAATTAGATTCATTTAATCTTCTTTTGTCGTTCCTTTTTATTCTATCCATCTCCTTGCTCAGGATGGATTTGGGAGCTAGTCAGGGATCTCCTGACACAAGACACAGCCTGTACTGGACTGAGCAACAATACAGCCCAGGAAGGTGAATTCCTCTAGAAGGGAAAAGAAGCAAGCATAGACACAGTGGGAATACCTAAAAATAAACAAATGGAAGATAGCTTGCTATGCCTCTCTACTTGAACTACACAAACTAAAAAGAGCAAGAAAAGAGCACAAAGCCTTTTGACATCTTTCTTTGTCTCTGTCTTCCTTAGCTAATGCAGGTTGTGAGCCTGTGCATGGATTGTATCACTGTGGTGTTACATACGGGACCTACCACATTGTTGTACTAAATAAAGACCCATTAAAATCTCTTGGAGTGTGCAGTGATTTAAATGGGATATGGTTATACCCTAATTGTATCATAGCCTTATGTGGTTTACAATGCAGATAAGTAACTGAGTATAGATTGATCCTTATAACAGACCCTATGGTCTCAGGTTCACTGTAGTGTAACTGGAGAAAGAAGTAATTGTGTTGTGTGCCCTGGCCCATATATTTGGACAAACAACTTTCAATAAATAGAAATAAGTTTATAGTTCTCCTAGGCAGAAATTCAACTCACAACACCAGTGCACAACCCATATTTTTATACATTGAAGAGCTGGTGTCCTAGGACCAATGTCAAGCTGAGTGGAAACCCATTAGTGCAAGAGAAGTTGCCTCGGAGCAAGGAGATAGGATCTCAGCATTTGAATAGCTACTGACTTCCATCTTGCCACCAAGGCCATCGCTGACCACTAGAAAGTGAGAAACAAGCCTCTTATAAGTGCTGCCTGCTCTTAGTAGGCAGTGCCGCAAGCTAATTATAAATTTGATACTTGCTAATTCTCCACTGAGAGAAGGGCACAATGGAAATGAACGTCTTTGTTTTTTCTCTGTAGCCCTTCAAAGAAAAGCATTTTAATAAAGTATGTTTATTTTTGAAAAGCTGATTTAGTATTGCATGTGAAGGACAGCAGCTTTGAAATTTAACAACCATGGACACTGTCTGTGTTGTTGCCCCCATTTGAGATATGGGATGTGCGCCAGAGAGACTGCTGTAGTCATTCTTCTTTCTAAGGGTGGAGTTGAGCCAGTTCCTTCTAAGAGCAAAACTGGCACACCTAACAAGTTTTCTTCAGGAGACAGAAGTATCAAATGCAAGGCATCTTAGCTCCTTGTCATCACATTTCCTGAGTGCTTCTCTGCTCTGGATCCTTCCTAGGCATTAGTGACTGTTTAATGTGCTTTATTTACAGCATCTGCAACATGTGCGTTGAGCAACTGGTGTTGCCAAAGCACTAGAAAAGCTGCCTGAGGTTAGCTGTTATTGCCATGTCTTGCAGTTGAAACAAATGTCTCAGGGCCAAAATATGTGGGGCCCTGTCACTGTAGCTGCTGTGGGTATGAAACATATAGGTTTCTTCCCTCTTTGGGTGCCCTTTTTTTGTTTCATTGCTAGCTCTGTCTACCCCTCCCCCAGCTGTAGATTATATAGGTAAAGGATTTTTTAAAACGTAGTTTGTAGTTGAGATTCCTGGGGTGGAATAGATGATGCTTGGGACCCCTTGCAACTCTACAATTCTATGATTCCTCCATACGTTGCTTGTTTGTATGAAATCCAGATTCCTCATCAAATCTTTGTGTGCAATTTAAATTAGCAGTTTGGCTTGTGTTGTATTATCCATATCTCCACATGCTGTACGAAAAACAGAGCCTCATTGATGAAGCAGCGGTGACTAGTTTTTAACTGTGTTACACAGAGCAATCCAAACCCCCAATCTACTGTGCTGGAGAAGAACAGCGTGAGAACCTATATACTTTAGTATAGCTGGGAATAAAGGTTTTTTTAAATGACAATGACAGCCCTACCTCATTGAGTTTAAGTATGTTGTTACCTAGCTTATTCCCAGGTCAATGGAGTAGTTGTGACTTCATCAGTGACAACTCACAGGCCTCAAAAAGTCCAATTAAGATCTGACTAGGGAGCAGTTCATAGTGTACCATATTCAGGAGGGCTAGGGTTGGATTTTGGCCTGAAAATGTCTCGGTGTGGGGGCTGAATTTCTTTTTTATATTATTATAAACCAAGGAAAAGGCAGAATGTCAACATAGCACTGGCTTCATCTCACATGGAGAACCATTTGATATCAAGTAGGTATTTGGCCCTGACCTCTGCCCTTCTACCTAAACGTGCCTCGTAGCTAGAACAAAAGATGCTTCCTCTAATGTGGAAGGAAAAGGTTGTGATACAAGTGAGAGAAATAAAAGTATTCTGTATAGGTTGTGTTTGTGTGAACATGTGAACTCAGTTTGTCATGGGGCACAGGTCTCACCATTCTCCGTTCTCCCCAAGAAGCAACTCCAGCAATGTGTAACTTTCCCAGAAGAAAAAGCTTTTCTGTAGGACATGGAAATAGTTCTGCATCCAGATGTATCAGGCAGAATACAAATGTACTCGTGCTACAGACCATGGAAGTTGGTATCACCACCATTTCACTTTTCAGGTCCTGCACTTGGCTCCCAAAAGGTGGGATAAGTCAGTGTGGTGTAGTATTTGAGACTATCCGACTAGGACTGAGGTTCAAATCCCAATCAGCATGAAGCTTACTGGGTGACATTAAGTCAGTCATTATCTTGCAACCTAACTTACTCCATCGGGTGGGAGGATTAAATCTCAGGGACCATGCATGCCACCTTGAGCTTCTTGGATAAAAATGTGGGCTGCAAATTAAGTCAATCGATAGAACAGACTATAAAACTGCACATGCCTCCTTGTTGAGGTGGCTGGAGCAGTAGCTGGCAATTTTCTAAGTTATAGCCAAGCATTGCTATCCCAAGAAGACTTTGGAGAACACAAGAGATGTGCATTGAGATTGTAGTATGGCCAGAAGCACTTGGGAAAGTAGCACTGCGTGGGCAGCTAGTTCTGAAGTTCCTAGGTTGTTGTTAATATCCAGATGCCAGAGCACTTCCGGATACAGAAAAACTCTCATCTGTCAGAGGGCCTTCTGGCGGTTCCCTCACTGCGAGAAGCAAAGCTACAGGGAACCAGGCAGAGGGCCTTTTCGGTAGTGGTGCCCGCCCTGTGGAACGCCCTCCCATCAGATGTCAAAGAGATAAACAACTACCTGACATTTAGAAGACATCTGAAGGCAGCCTTGTTCAGGGAAGTTTTTTAATGTGGGACATCTTGATGTATTTTTAATCTTTGTTGGAAGCCGCCCAGAGTGGCTGGGGAAACCCAGCCAGATGGGTGGGGTACAAATTATTATTATTATTATTATTATTATTATTAAACACCAAATCAAGGTTTTGACATTATATCTGAACTCCCTTTTTTTGTCACACTCCCTTTTTTATTAAATGAACATCTTAAAATGCCTTTTGGTATCCTTTGTGTCACTTACCAATTGTACCTCTTACTGTTCTTTTTCTTTCCTCGTGTTTCCGTTAGTTTTGCACCTTAGTCACTTCTCCAACTTATTCTTTCTTGTAAGCTTCCTGTTTGGATGTAGAGTACCTTGCGTCATTTAGCTAAAATTAATGTGGCATTATCTCTTCTTATGCTTGCCTTAGCTTGGTCTTACCTGCTGCTACGAAGAGGTAGAACGTGTGTCACATTTTAAGCAAGCTTCATATGCACCCCCTTTTCAGGCTTTCTAGTTGTCTTGATTCCCAGGTACAGCTGAAGTGTGTAGGCAACAGGAATACCACAGCCTAACTTAAATGAGAACTGGGACGTTTGCACATAGGCATCTATGTGAAAGTAGTTCCCACTGCCTGGTGTCTAGTACCAAAGCCGGAAAAAAAGTGAGGCCTGCTTGTGCATGCACAAAACTCAGTCCTCATTAAAGTTATTTGCACGGCACGGCTGAGGGAGAATGTGCAGATCCAAGGTTTGCTTCTGTATCAAACTGCGAGAAGACACTTTCCTGGCCACGCGTGAGTCAACACTATAATACACTGTAATCTGGTTCTGAGCATACTGCAAGAAATTAGGCAAAAGCAAGGCAGTGCAGTGTGTCACTCCTCTTCAAAACTTCACTAGTCAGACAAAACAAAAGAGATACTTCTACTTCCTATTCTGGTTTTGAGCAGGTCACTTTAAAGATTTATGCCACTTTCATTATCTGTTATATTATTGATTCACATTTTTGTACTTTGTACCTTTATGCATTATATTATTTTGTTATATCTTTAACCTCCAGTGTGACAAGATCTAGTGCTGTTACCCTTGTTTACTTGAGTCTTTAATCCTCCTCTCCACCCCCAATTGTCTTTCAGAGTTCCTGCTGGGGACTGTGCGGAAGGATGGCGTCTGCAGAACCCCTGACTGCTTTCTCCCGTTGGTACCTCTATGCTATTCATGGTTACTTCTGTGAGGTGATGTTCACAGCTGCTTGGGAGTTTGTGGTCAATTTCAACTGGAAATTCCCAGGTGTCACTAGCGTATGGGCACTTTTCATCTATGGAACTTCCATCCTCATTGTAGAAAAGATGTACCTGTACCTGAAGGACAAGTGCAACATCCTAGTGCGCTGCCTGATTTACACCCTGTGGACGTATACTTGGGAGTTCACCACCGGCTTCATCCTGCGTCAGTTTGATGCCTGCCCTTGGGACTATTCACAGTTTGACTTGAACTTCATGGGCCTCATAACCCTGGAGTATGCGATTCCGTGGTTCTGTGCAGCAGTCATCATGGAACAGTTAGTCATCAGGAACACCCTGCGTTTGCGATTTGATGAGAATGCTGAACCCGGGTCTCCTACTGCTGCTGTAACCTTGGCCAATGGCCATGTGAAAACTAACTGAACAGTAACTTCAAACTACACCTTGACTAAGTGAATTCTCCTGCCCCTTTCACTGGAGACTTTTGATGATGGCCTCAAAAACAAAACTCCTGCTTCCTGTATGATAAACAAACCTCCTGTGTTTGGAGGCATGCATGAAAAAGTGGAATCAGTAGGTTTTCTATGGATTTTTGCTCTCTTTTTTGGTTTTTTTTAAAGCAACAAGTAGCACTGTCAGCTACCTGTTGGTGAGATAGTTTGACTTGTAACTTATTATGAGAACAGTCATAATACCTGCATTTTACTACATATGGGTGGGTGGGTGGGTGGGGGATAAGAGTAATGCTCATCAACCTTGTACAAATAACAAGTTAGTAGATTGGCACAGACGCCCCATTTAACTTAGTGATTGGCTTATATCCCACTAGGCAATATTCAGGTGCTTGCTTGCAACCAGTACCTCTCATGGGACCCGAGATGCTTCAGGGTCAAGGAAAACTCATTAGCTGTTGAGACAACCCAACAGTGGCAGTCAACTGGGGAGGTGGTTGTGCTCCCTGTTGGGTTGTGCTCCCTCCTAAGTTTTTTGTTTTTTGTTTTTAAATGCACCACAGTGTATGATAATATGGTGCTAGACATCTTCCTGGATTTCTATAAAATTACTTTTTGACTCATCCATCCTGAGGCTCGCTAGAGACCTTCTCCCACTCCCAATAGACTTTTTAAAAAATAAAATAAAAGTATCTTTTGCTGGATTAATTATATCATTACTGTACAAGTTGCATTTTTGGCCAAGGAGCCCAAAACGGGAGAGAAATGGCTGGAGTCTTCCCTGCCTCCTATCCTTGTTCTTTGTAATAGAACTGAAGAGAAGGGCTGCTTCAGCTCTGATTCGCCCCATAGTAACTGTTCACATTACCAGGATCCTCTCTGCCTTCCTCCCCTGAGAATTCTGTCACCAATGATACCACTGGCAATAATTGTGGACCATTGGCCCAGGTATTGAAGTCTCCGTGTGTCTCCTGGATTTATCGGGAATTAGAATTGTGCAAGACACTGTGCAGTGCTCATCTTCTATAGATCTTCGGGAAGCTATGCCTGATGTTCTTCTCTATGTACTTAACAGCAGTATTAGGGGTGCAGTAATCTCTCTTCAGAAAGCTATGAGTCGCTGGAGGTGATATCCCACTGCTTTATGGTGGGGAGTGCTGACAAGCCATTCTCCAGGATCTTCCAAATGGATTGTGACCAGTGTAGGTAGGACGGCAGGCATTCTCGAACCACCTTCCTTAAGTTTGGCTTCCCAGAGATTGCTGAACCACAACCTCCATCATCTCCAGCCCACATGTCCAGTGGTCAGAGGTTATGGGGGTTGTAGTTCAACATCTGGGGGACCCGGAGTTGGAGAAGGCTGTTTCAGAGCCTGCAGAAAGTATGAAAGACCCAAGGACAGCTTAAATTAACAAAGCATCCAATAGCCTTAAGAGGAGGGTATGCTGTTACTAGACCTCCTGGGTAAAAATAAAGAAAGAACCAGGTATCATTTGCACTGAACGGAATTGAATTGCACTAGCAATGAGTTGAGCTTGGGATGTGAGTTTCTTTATGTGGCTGCAGTCTCATCTTCTGTGGTTTGTTTAGATGAGGCCTGCATTATTGTTTGACTGACCATTGACTGTTTTCTCCATCTGGCAGTCAGTTAACACAGCTGTTGTTTGTTCTGTTGAATTTCATTCTACCACCCAGGATGGGATCTGCATTGTTTTATGAATAAGAATAACTGTAACAGTATCTTATCTTGTATTTTCGAAGTGTAATTAGTTTGTTCTTCCTAATTTTCGCTCAGGTGTGAATCCATTGCGGGCAATGGATCTGCTGGAGCACTGAAAGCAGAAGCTTATTCAGGTCTGCCCTGTTTTAGACACGTGTCTCCTGAAATACTCAGCAAACACACAGAGAGATTAGCATTCCCGTTTATCATTCATCCATTTTATATTGAATTAAATTGTGTTTCCTGTCTGAGGCAGTGCCATGCAACAACATGCTGCAATAATGGTCAGCTGAGTGGAAAATAAAATGGAGGAGCCATTTATTGGCTATGGAATCACAATCTTAATCCTTTTTTACAGTGCAATCCTATGCATGTCTCCTCAGAATTAAGCCCAGTTGAGTTTAATGGGGTTTATTCCCAGGGAAGGGAATATCAAATTCCAGCCTTAATTCATAATTGGATTTGCCATGAAAATAAGCATTATTCTTGGCATTCCACTTTTCTAACCTGCTGTCCTAAACCACAAAAGAGAAACAGCGAATCGGAAAGATACTGCGTCTTGCTTTTCATGAAAAAGTTTTTAACAAACTAAAATATATTTTCCTCCAAGTATTCTGTGATGGAGGGAATGGTGCAAATAGGAGATGGGCTACACTTGAATCTTCTGGTAACCACAGTTCAAAGCATTAGATAAGGCTGGACTAGTGGAATACCCTTGCTTTCACTAGTAGCCACTGACTGCTAACATCCGCTGCAACACTGGTTCCTTTACTAACATTACAAAAACACTATAATGGAAGGCTTTTTTATTTTAAAAAGGCAACATCATGGATCTATTTAGAATATGTAAGGTTGTGGTAGCAATATCTATCCCCTGAATTGGCCAGTAGCACAATCCCATGCTCCTTAGAGGGTCTATAATCCCATCCTAAATAACAAAGTTATTTCACGGCTCACAAATTGTTATTTGCTTACACTGAAAAATGGCTTCTAGCCTCTTTCACTTGAGCTACATTTTCCCATGAGGCATCAGAACTACACCTTCTTGAGCTTATTTTATGCTATTTTATTTGGTTCGTACTGTGTAGATGTGTCCCCAAGGGGCTATAAGTTTCACACACAAGTGCACTTTATTCGCAGTTTGCACACCAGGAACTGAGCTGGGCATAAGTTCATATTTCCTCATGCAGCATTCACCAGACTACAACCCACAGACCATATGAGCTTTCCTTGATACTATTCTACAACATCTCAAAGTTACTGTATGTGTCTGGCCCTGCAGATCTCATTACTCTCTTTTTGAGAAAAGCAACTTGGTTGCAGTCAAGTGTTTTATCTCTTTTGCTTTATTTACATTTATTTTGTCCTTCAATTCTAGTGAAAACTACTGATGTTGTTTTACAGTTGGGTTGCTTAAACTACACAGCAATGGTGGCCTCATTGCTGAGAACTGTAGCCTAGAAGCTGTGCAGCAGGTAAAGCACTGGCAAATAAAACACCCACAGAACTCTCAGTTAAATATTTGCTTGTATGTGTATCCTCCTCAGTAGATTAAAGTTGCCTGTTTGAATTCACCAGCAATAAAAAAACTTGTGGTTTGTTGGTTTTGCGCTCTCTTCCTTGTAAGAAGAGGGTGGTTCATGCTTATGTCATTGGAAATGGGTTATAAATTTGCTCATGCACTGCATTTTACTTGTGTTATGTTGCAGCTTTTCTTACAAAACAGTAAATAACCCAAACTCAGCTGGTCTATTTCTAGGCATACCATTCAGATTTATTTAGGTTATTCAGTAGTCATGTCATCTCCCACCAGCCCTAACCACTGTGACCAATGACCAAGGATGATGGAAGCTGGTCCAGCAATATCTGGAGGGCTACAGGTTCTTCACCTCTGTTTTAGCCATTCAGATAGATAGCAAAAGAGCTCCAGCACCACACAGATAAGGGACAAATCTTGCAATGAATGCAAATGTGTGGCAAAATTAGAAAAGACATACTTAGTCTCTAAAATATGCTGTCTCTGTGCTTCAGGGCTCACTGGGGCTAATGAGGGAAGTGCCTCTACAATTCCACTGTGTGTGTACACTGTGTACAACCAGGCTAGGAACCTGTTGGACTTCCATCAGCCGCAGTCAACATGGCCAATGGTTAGGGATGATGGGAATTGTGGTCCAACAGGAGGGCCACAAGTTCCCCATCCCTGATATACAAGCTTCCCAGTGGCGTAGCATGGGGGGCCGGCCGCACCGGGCGCAACATCTGGGGGGGCGCGCTCGCACTCGCAGCTCTCTGCCCCTACTAAAATTCACGGGTTAGGGGGCGCAAATTACTTGCCTTGCCCCGGGTGCTGACAACCCACGCTACGCCACTGAAGCTTCCGAAAGCAAGTCATCTTGGAAGCACTTTGTCAGCACTTATCTTCTACTTCTGTACTACTGTGCTCAGATTTGTGTATGTGTGTGTTTCCTTTTGGTTATTCCAGATGGGCACACTTGGATCTTCTTTAGAGTCCCCCCCCCCGCCCGCCATTCTCTACCTTCTATGTAGAGGGGTGAATAGCGGGTAAGAAGCAATTTCCCCTCAATACAATTCCTATATATAGTAAAGAAAGCACTGACAATAGAATTTACTTTCTTTTTTGTGTTATTTTAGCAGAACATATCTGGAACATTGTAACTTTCAATTGTGATGAAGCAATTTATCTGTTTATAGTACTGTATGCCTGAACTTCCAGGCAAAGTCAAAACATTTTGAGTGGAACACAAGCATGTAATTAAAATTGCTTTCAGATCATTGATCTATTATAGACACTGCAGAATAGTCAAACCTGCTTTGTTCATTAGGAAAGTGCTAGGAGTATATGCAACCTACCCAACATAGGGTCCTAAACCTTATTTATCTTGAAGCCTTTTGGTCATTGTAACAAGCTGCTTTTCTGATGTTAAATTTTGATTTCCAAACATGTGGTCTACAAGTACAGGTTCTAATTTTGAAGTCCCCACATAGCTATCAAGTTAAGACAAAAGACCCTGATCCAACTAAAGTTAGTCAAGACTAAGTCCCACTGAACTGATGGAGCAAGTTAAGTCACAGCAACCTTGAAGTCCATTTTTTTTATATTTAGAGATGCTTTGACCTGTTGCCTTGACCATATTTAGAGATGCTTTGACCATAGCATTCTTGCTATG
Source organism: Podarcis cretensis (assembly GCF_951804945.1). Lineage (NCBI taxonomy): Eukaryota > Metazoa > Chordata > Lepidosauria > Squamata > Lacertidae > Podarcis > Podarcis cretensis. The sequence goes on along the minus strand of NC_137170.1, from coordinate 49,794,819 downwards.
CAGTTGAAGCTGATACTGTGATGAAAAGAAGCACAAAACATCATAGCTAGTAGCAAAAACAAATTATTCATGAATAATTACATCTATGATTCCATAAAGGGGCGGTAGGTGAAATATTAGGAAATGCAGGAGACTGCTTCCCACACAGTGACTGGGAATCACAGGAGTGTCCTTGATAGTTCATCTAAAATGAAAATGTAGAAAGAGTATGTCTACTTGAACGAAGGAGACGGTAAACCTTCTGGCCCATGTGAAACTTAACATACCTGCAATCTGTCTCAAAAGGATACATAAGCACACCTATAAGGGTCATATATTTATATATATTTTCCACAATATGGTTCTAAACATAGAAGTTACCAACTTGCATAGGACCCAGCAGCAGTGTAGGTGCTGTAGCAAGGTTTTCTTTAATAACTAAAAGCTTGTCACAGAGAAGACGGACAATGTTATGTGGAAGGAAGGACTGAAGCAATGGATTCCTAGCACAGTATATTTACAGTATATTTATTGAATGTTGGGGGGGGGGCAAAGGAAGAACACCTCTCAACTGATTTATCTAGGGGATCCTCCCAGAGCAGCAAATTGGATCTGATGACCTTTGAGATACTTTTCATGTCCATTAAGTAGTAATTCGATTGAGACCTATGGTGCTTACTACCTGGTAAGTGGGCATAAGATTGTAGCCTGAATTTGCAAAACTGAATGCAAATACTTATACTATGGTTAGTGTCACAATCATTCATTCCTTTATTTATTGCTTTATAATGCACTCTATCTACCCAACGGACTTGGGTGGGTTAAAAATATGCTAATATTTGTTAGTATCCCATCCTATCCCCACATATCCCTACCAAAAACTACAGTAGCTGACTAAAAGCACCTTGCACTGTTTCAATGTAAGTTGCTTACTAGTTTTTGCACAGTGAACTGCGTCAAATATTTCTGAATGCCAAATTGGAAAGCATTTGAGAGTCAGGAAGAACCCTGTGTTACATGGATGTCCAGTGCTGGAATAATTATTTTGAAAAAAGATGCATCCCATTGTCAGGCTTTAAATAACTATTCTGGAGCATAAAGCATTCTAGTATAGGAGCACCCTTTGAGACTCCCCAGTGAATGGTTATTCATCATGTTATGTAGTATAGTGGATCAAAGAGGTTCCTACCCAAATCTCATTTCTGCCAGGAACACAGTAAATGGCTTTAGGTAGACTACTATCACACTGGGCAGACCATCTACAGTGGGGGGATAATAACACTGACCTATTGCTGGAAGGATTACTGATGTAATGCATGCAAAGTCCTTTTGAATACTCTTAAGTGCTATGCCTATGTTCAATAGTAGATTATAAGTATTGAATACTGGTCTACAATATGACCTATTCATTTTCATTCATTCATTTTATTATATTTTTTCCACTTATGCAGCCATTTATTCATTATTCATTTTCTGCTGATAAAGCACACACAGTTTCAGGATGAAAGGGAGTTTTTAGAGCAGCTTTCACCAATCTGTTGCTGCAATGGCTGGGGCTGATGTTATGGTCCAAAACATTTGGAGGACAACAACTTGTCAGCAGCAGTTTGAGAGTTAAAAACATGCTTGTTGTGAATCCACCTTTTCATGAATCCACTATTTCATATTAAAGACCAATCCTATGCATACCTAGCTGAAAACTAATCACATCTGAGTCCAGTGAAACGTTCTTTTCAGAGATCTTTTCAGAGATCTACAATCTCTTTTCATCAGAGATCTACAACCTCTCCTGGACAACGACAGTTCCCTTTCTCAAGCTCTGGGAGGAAGACCTTTCATTGCCTACAGACAGCCACCCAATCTTAAACAACTCCTAACCCACAATAATACTACAACCAGAGTTAACACGGACACTGGCACCAGAGCCTGCAATAAACCCAGATGCCAACTTTGCTGCCACATACACCCGGACAACACCATTACTGGCCCCAACAACATCACACATACCATCTCGGGACTATTTAATTGCTCATCGTCTAACATTGTGTATGCCATCAAATGCCAGCAGTGTCCTTCAGCTCTCTAAATTGGACAAACAGGCCAAACCTTACGCCAAAGAATAAACGGACATAAATCGGACATCAGGAACCACAAGACAGAGAAACCAGTAGGAGAATACTTCAATCTCCCAGGACATTCTATACAAGATCTCAAAGTAGCTGTCCTATTACAAAGGAATTTCAGAAATAGACTGGAAAGAGAAGCTGCTGAATTGCAACTTATCACCAAACTTAAAACCATGGAGAGACCTGGTCTGAACAAAGACATTGGATTCTTATCTCATTATACATGACAAAGCCATTTTTCACCTTCTCACCTCTTGCTTTTTCCTGTAAGACCTATTGCAGTCGTTAAGAGTCGTCAACAGGCTCATCACAGCTATCTGCCAATCACCCTACCCCACCACCCTTCTGAGTAATACCCCTCCCCACCTTCTCACTATATAGAAGGGTCTGGTGACTTCTGTTTCAGTGTATCTGAAGAAGTGTGCATGCACACGAAAGCTCATACCAAGAACTAACTTAGTCGGTCTTTAAGGTGCTACTGGAAGGAATTTTTTTATTTTGTTCTTTTCAGTGTATAAGGCTAGGTTGCATTTGGAGAAGAATTTTGTTCTAGGTGCCATCTACAACTTCCAGTCTAACTGTTCAATTTTTGTATGGTATTTACTTGTGAGTCACTCTATAACATACCGGTATGTTCTCTGCACAACAAATAAGTAAACCAACCATTTAAGAGAAATCATAAAATGCAATAAAATAAATACAGTACTAAAAGCCAACAAATGAAAGCATCACAATACAAATTCTAATAATATCAACTAACAAAGCAAGCATGATAATAGGCTCAGCTGGCAGAGCATGAGAGTGTTAATCTCAGGGTCGTGGGTTCAAGCCCCACATTGGGCAAAAGATTCCTGCATTGCAGGGGGCTGGACTTGATGATCTTTGTGGTCTCTTCCAACCCTATAACTCTACGGTTGTAAGTATCTTACTCTTAGAGATGTTCCAGGACTTTAGATTTCATTGTTGCTGTGGGACAATGGATTATTTTTCTGTCAATAACTCAAGAAGGAACCAGTCTGGACCACCGACACAGGAAATCTGTGTATTTTCAACAACAACTCCAGCAATATGGAGGATACCAGTTATGTGTGTGTTTCTTGTCTTTTCATCATATATATATATATATATATATATATATATATATATGCATGCCAGGGATACCCACTTTTTCAGCCTTACTTGCATAAACACAGGTTTAGATATACCTCTGCTGCTGCCTGTTACTCCCACCATCCAGTCCAGCTGCCACGGACAATCTGCTTCTATGCCCCAAAGTTTCTCTAGTTCTTCTTTTGGTGGCTTGGACAATTTAGTTCACACTCGTGCAATCTCCCTCTAGTAAGATCTTTATACAGGGTAGCTTTTGCAGATCAACTCAGTCACTAGTAGGGATGGAAGGATTTGTTAATTTTGCTTCTCTTTTTTTCAGTCTTAAATCCAGATCTCCACATTTTGCAGCAACTTGTGACTTTTTGAATACGTGTGAATTTTTGGACAAGTGTGAATTTTAAAGAAAGGCTGTGCTTTGTTCACATATTGTTTCAGAGGGTGCAGATTTGATAAATGCAGCTTTATATCCAAACTGATTTAAATTAATATCCTGACCTTAGCTTTATACTTTTTCTCTCGGCTTTTCCTCATACCTCTGTCATCAATTTTTTTCTCTTCCAACTCCTCAGGGTACAGCTAATTTAAAACTGACTGGAACCTTCAGCCAATCAGAGACTGCTGTCCCCCAGGCCAATCAGACTGAACTCATCTGATTTAGGCCCTGCCTAATAAAACCTTAAAGTCTTTGTCAGAACTTGTCCCAAAAAAACTACTGCTACACAGGCAACCTCACAGCAGTACAAGGCCTTGAACGCCTATTTATATGCTGTCCACCTGAGTGGGTTGCCACAGTCACTCTGGACAGCTTCCTTTTTTAAAAAAAAATAATTTTTATTAACTGACCAATCAAATCACATCACATAAATTCCGAATTACAAAGCCGAATTTTAAATTTTTGTTGGGGAGACCCATATTTCAAGTTCCGAAGGGGGATTCCGATCATCTTCTTGCTGCTGCGTTAATATCCACAAATCTGTCCAAATAATGTTCATAGTTCTATCCAGTCTTTTCTTGCTGTTTCCACATCTCATCTTGTTCGTATATTTTTCTTTTTTTCTTTATGATCTTTTCTGATAATCTCCTTAAGCAGCTAAACACCAATTTATAATCCTGTGTGAATTTTTCTGTTCGTCCAATCATCATATCAAGATGGTTTCCATATATCATCACTTTCATAAATAACAGCAGTCTTTCCATCATTAATCTTGCAAATCTGTCGCTCTTTAGTCCCTCTGAGGAGGCTCACCCACAATATAAAAACAGCTCTGTTCCTCCTCCCAGACTTAAGTCTTCCGACAGAACTTGCCAAAATGGCGACGGTATTTTTTGCTGCGTCATTCCAAATCTCTTATGCTTTCCACGATCTTCTTGAAACATGCTTTGGTTAGAAAATTATCTCCACACAGTCTTAAATCCACAGCTTAAGTCATTTAAACAGGACAGCTTCCAACAAATAATAAAACTACAGTAAAACACCAAACATTAAAAACTTCCCTATAAACCTATACAGCATTTCTCAATAGTATACCAGATGATGATCTTAAGCAAGTGTGAAATGTTCATTTAAATTCTGAAGAACAAAATTTTCATTTCACGCATCTGGATTGTGAATACAAGGTTCATTAAAATAAAAGCAAAGTTGTACATTTAATTAATCATAAAATCACTGAAGTGGGTAACTCGCCTGAGTTCAACAAACTATGCACTCTTGGAATTGAGAAATGGGCACATAACATAAGTTAACTGAGGCCAAATTTATAATTCCTTTTCGCAGCTTTTGATGAATGGCAGAACAATCCGAAACCCCTTTGCACTGGACTGGGCTGTATGTGATCAGAAAATTTAGTGATCAGAAAATGGATCTTGCTTACAGGAAAGTGAAAGAGAAAAGGAGTATAATTCTGGAAAAAATAACTTTTGGTTCTGGGAGAGGATCAGGAACTTCCCAAATATGGGGGCAGGTGTGCCGCAATTTCTTGTTCCAGCCCAACTAGCAAAATGCATTGGACAAGCACTGGGGGGAGCCATTGGTATATATATCCCCTCCTACAAAAAAGCTTGGTTTGCACAAATAAAACTAGTGGTACCATACTTAAGCCACAAAACAACAGGATCTTACTAATGAGTAGCGGGAGTATACTCAACAGTACCTGTTTTAAATGTAGCATGGGATACACAGTGCTTCTGGAATTTAGCCACAAGATGCTTTAATTTAATTTCTGACACAATCTTAAATATGGTGGACAGTTTTTTAACTGAGAATTGTCAGATTGCAAGCCAGTTATCATGCCTTTTCCAAGTCTTCCTTTTAAAAGTTCCAAGCCAGTAGAATATGCAGCCACAACCCATTCTCCTTTGCTCACTTTTCTCCTCACCCACCGCAAGGGGGGAAACTACAGTTCTGCTTGTTGCATCCATGAGACAGGACGGAGAGCAAGCAGACTGGTACAGGAACATGGCAGAAGGTATAATGGTAGCATACTTGCCACGGTCTTAGAACATGTAGGAAAAAGCAGTACCTTCAGGATTCCATATAGCAACAATATTTAGTTGAAATGTAACATATTCAGACCCAGATTGGGCCAAAGAGCCTAATGGTTAGAGGCCATTGAGCTTGATCTGGGAGCCCTGTAGAACTGGCACTGGCTCCCTACCAATTGAGCTACAGAGGCTACTGGTCAAAAGGAGAAACTGTAGGCAATTTCAATCAGGTAACTCTCATAACAGCCCATAATCTTCCTGGCCCGGGAAGCCAAATAATATTTCAGGGCTCAGATGTACATCATTTTGGTGCAAGTGTTGGCAATACCTTGTTGGATAACATGAAAGACTCAAGTGTTCACATGGCTAATGTTGAGCAACATCCTATCTTGACGGCCGTCTGTGAGGAAAACTGTGGTGATGCAGGAGTGAACTTTGATCAAAGCTGTCATAACTGTGTAGATTGCCCTCCAACTAGCTGTGGAATCTTAGGGGTTGTCATGGTTAGACTATGGTGTTTGTTGGCTGCCTTGTCAGCATGGTTACTGGGGACAGAACAATTATGCTGTCATGCTGCTTGCACCAGTGTTTCAGCAGTTTCTCCAATCTGCTTTTTCAGTGTCCTATTGAATGAGCATAGGATCACAACTATTTTATGCCTCTGTCAGCCCTGGCATAATGCTCAACGTTCTGCCTCTGATCATAGGATAGGTCTGCTTGCCTTTCTCCCTCTGATGACCTCACTTTTTCAGCCTTCTCTTTTGGCCAAGCCTGGAAGAAGCATCTTTTTCTGTGAAAAGCAAACCTGAACAGAATGCTGTTCTTGTACTTGCTCCATTACCAAACCAGATGATCAACTTTAATGGAACCTATAATTAGACTAAAAATTCTGTTTCCATCTTTTAATTTTTTTTCTCCCCATGGAAGAACTACCACATTCAAAATGCACTGGGAATTTTGCTTTGCAATTAAACTCTGTCTGCACCTGTTTGGCTTCTGCATTCGACATCCATCTCCTCTTTCAAGTAAGGCAAGGCAGTAGCCATGATGGGACCAGCACTGATGGGCACATATGCTTTTACATTTGTGGCTTTTTACTTCTTCCATTAAAAAATGTCAGCTTGTTTTTAAAATAGAAACATTTTAAAACCTTAGTCACAAGTGGACCGCTGTTGCCCATCTCTACCCCTTCCAAGTGACCAGGAGGTCTGGCACAGTTCCTCAAAAAGGGCCCCTCCCCCCCACAAAGGAGCACATGAAATAATAAAAAAGACTTATTCAGTTAAAAAAAATTTTTTTAATCATATGTATAATTCATGTAGCTGGAAAAGAGAAGCATGTTGTGGGCAGAGGCAAGTGGACCTCTGGTGCAATTGCGCCAAGCTACTTCTGACCCCCAGCCCACTCAGAAGTGATGTTCCAAGCTCCATCTACTTGCTCATCTATCTCTTCCCATCTAACAGTCCCCCTGGACCAGGGCTGTTTTTTCAAGATCATAATCATCTTTGCCATGCTTAAATCATTCAGAAAGAAGAGCGACCCTTTTGTAGGGCCGGCCTGTCCATGAGGCAGACTGAGGCAGTTGCCTCAGGCAACAGAATCCAAAAGGAGCCCTTGTGGGTGCCCCTCCCCCGCCACTGGAGAAGCAAGAACTGGCTGCAGCGCCTTCCAGGTTCCAGCATGTTCTTGCAGGGCTCTAGCTGGAACCTGGAAGCCACAGCTGCACGATCCCAGTAATCGAGACTTCCGTGGTGGCAGCAATGGCAGCGGTGGGGGGCAGGAAACAGCCTGTGTTGTTCACACAGAGCGGCACCTTCCTGTTTTGCCTCAGTCAGCGAAATGGGACCACGAGCGCAGCAGGATGCTTAAAGGGTACAAGGGATAACTTAAGGAATTCATGATTTAAGGTATTGAGTAAGTGCCTTTTTAAACTTAAAGATATCTGTTATTTGACATTCCTTTCTGACACTTAACAATTCATAGATGCTAAAATACACATAGGCACTTGGGCTTTACGAATTTTAAAAAAGTGTGTGGGAATAATAGAAGACACTGATTTCATTTTTTATTTTGGAGTCTCACCTAGAAATGGAGGTGTCCCACTGAAACAGACTGGCTATAGTCAGGTGCTGGTAATTCTCCTCATCCAGTACCACAACCACATGGAGTCCTTGTGTTGACCCTGGCAACAGGGCCTGGCTCCTTCATGGCTTGCTTGCCAGCCAACAGTAGTGCTTCATCAGAGACAATGGAGGAAGACTTGTTCCAGCCTTCATGGGAATGATGGTCCCAACTTATATAGTTATGGCCCACAGCCATCCTGCTTTATGTCTTTGTGCATATGTGTATAATTTGAAACAAGCCTACGGCAAATCCTTGTCTCTGTGATGAGTTCATATGAGACGCTTTATCTCACACTCTAGATTGGGATCTTAATTGAACACCCCTAACACTAGCAGATATGATACTTAGCTATTCTCCTAACAAATTATTTAATATAGTCACGGGTACATTGAGGGGAACAGGATGAAACAAGGAGATAGATGCCAGAAACACACAATTATAGATAGACCTGGGAGGAAACAAAAGGCCGCCTAGTTAATTTCCCTTGCTGCAATGCAGCGCAAGCCAGTCACCCGCACAAAGAACAGGCCACCCAATCTAAGCCCAATTTGCTACATAGAGCAGGTGCCACCACAGAAACACATCAGCTAAACAAATAGCTCAAATGACATTTTACTAAACAGGAGGTTCAAAGCAGCTCTTCCTTCAATGACTTTGTGAGGCAAATGCAAAATCCACATTGATCAGAATGTTCATTTGTATTACAAGTTCCTGTTCTCTGTTTTCTCTTCTGCATGAACAGCTTTTCAGAATAATAGCATGGGAAAGGCTTGAAAGCTCTTGAAGCCTAGTCTGTGAAAATGCTCTAACATCTTTAGAACATTACGGCTATGATCCCCAAAATCCTTACAGTACTAGAAAATAAATTTCTCAAACTACTCTACCTAAATGACATAGATTACTGATCCTAAGAGGAAGGGATTTACTCTTGGGAGTGTGTTTGTTTGTTTGTGTGTATTATTAACAGTTTAGAACCTGACTGAAAGCAAAGCCCTACCTACCTGTGTCACATAAGACACAGAAGCATTTAGTGCTTTAGTAGAAGCTCAACATATAAAGCAAAACAACCCATTGCTAGCTGTGGTCATCATACATGTAGTTAAGTATGGCATCCTCCTTTTTCATACTCCCATAATTAACAGATGCAGCCATTCCAGTTACTCTGAAAGGTGAGCTCTGCTCAGCTGATTAATTTGGTCAGACAGATCTAAGAAATCTCTTTCTCTCTCTTTTTAATATTCTAGTTCAGGCTTTCCCAGACTGGTGGCCTCAAGATAATTTGGACTACAACTCCTCCTATCATTCCTGATTATTGGCCACATTGGCAAGGTGCTTTAGCTGGAAGGCACCAGGTGGGGAAGGCTGCTCTAGTCTTTCTGACCTCTCTGAAGCTATATAACTTGTAAAGCACATTCCAGTTTCCTCTGTAGAGCACACCGACTGCAGACCCTCTGAGTGTCCCTATTTTCCAGGGACATTGATGGTTTGATTTTCCTTAGGATATCCCTATTTTCACTGGAGAAATGTTGGAGGGTATGGTAGGATGTCCCTATTTTCACTGAAGAAATGTTGGAGAGTATGGAGTTATCTGATCCCTGAGCTATCTGGAGGCAATCTTGTATAGGGAAGTTTTTTAATGTTTAATGTTTTGTTGTGTTTTTATTTATGTTGGAAGCTGCTCAGAGTGCCTGGGGCAACTCAGTAAGGTGTGTGCGGTATAAATAGTAAAATTATCATTATGGAATGGGACGTCCCTATTTTCATTGGAGAAATGTTGGAGGGTATGAGATGGAAATTACCAGTGGGCATAAGGATTTGCTGGTGATGCTGTGTAAATTCAGCTCTATTTACCATCTGTTGTGTGCCATTACTTTCAAAGGACCAAGAAAACAGGTGAGATGGCTGCTGGGTGCCACAAAAACATCTAGATACAGCTCTGAACGCATAATGAAAAGAACCTTGTGGAAGCAATAGTGCTAGGTTAGGTGTGGGGGATTTTTTTTGGGTGGGGGCGTAATAATAATAATAATAATAATAATAATAATAATAATAATAATAATGTATTATTTATACCCTGCCCATCTGGCTGGGTTTTCCCAGCCACTCTGGGTGGCTCCCAACCGAATGTTAAAAACACAATACAGCATTAAACATTAAAAACTTCCCTAAACAGGGCTGCCTTCAGATGTCTTTACAAAATAAGATAGTTGCTTATTTCCTTGACATCTGATGGGAGGGTGTTCCACAGGGCAGGCGCCACTACCGAGAAGGCCCTCTGCCTGGTTCCCTGTAACTTCACTTCTCGCAGTGAGGGAACTGCCAGAAGGCCCTTGGAGCTGGACCTATTGACTACAGTGGCAGGAGCAACACAAATGTGGCTGAAAGTCAGATGTTTTCAACTGAGGAGATAGTTGCCAGCAAGTGTTAAAGAGTGCTTTGGTGCTAACTTGCACCCTGAAGTTCTCTATTAGTAACATGAAGAATATTGGAATAGTAAACCTGTGCAAATGTCAGAGTACTACTTGCCTAGTTGTAGTAAATATTATTAGATAATGGAATGCTATGTCACAGAAATGCTGTTGGATAGTGTTTACTTTTTGTTTTTAGTGTTTTGTTATAGTGTTTTGCTTTTTAACAAGGAAATCTAAAATCAAGAATACACTGATATGCAGTATTCCAGTCAAAGACTGGAAGCCAAGAAAGCTATTCACAATGTATTAAAGGAAAATAACATTATGGAACTGTGCAGGAAGTCCATGCATCAGCATGTACTTTTTCAGCACCTGTCCTCCTGTTTGCTAGCGGCAGCATTATAAGAGTGCCCATAAATGGTACAGGAGTCAATAAAGGACAACAAGGTTATCTCAGTAGAATATTCCATAGGAAGAGCAGAGCTGCAAAAATTTATTTCAACACCCACTATTTTCTTGAAACTCGTGGAGTTGCAACAAGTGCACTTCAGTAGTGACCATGCACATGCTTTTCTCTATCGACTTTGGCTGCATTCGCACATAATAAATCAAGGACTTTGGCTTAATAAATAACCTCCTGAATCCTGTTTTGTGCCTCCCTTCACACAAGCAGGCACAAAACAACAACAACACAAAACAATGAGATCAGAGTTATGTTTTAATATGAGATTGTGGATTATTTCCTTATAAAAAGCAAATATCACTAGCCAGCCTTGGCTAACAAATCTTAGCTTGTTAGGGAGAAATAAATCACGATCCTGGGTTCAGTTGTAACACTGAGCTATCCCATTCCAGGACTCAGCTATACAGCTGCAAATAAAATGTTTTAAGTGTCTTGTGAAGTGCATTATACCTTACACTAGATGGTGATGGTGAGCTATGGCAAAGTCAATATATTTTTCAAAACGTTTTTAAAAAAAGGATTTTCACATTGTTTCTTATATGTGTCTAGATTCTATCCTGGTTTGTTTACCCTACTGCACGAAGGGAGGAGCTAAATGGGAGTATTCAGGCTGTGTGCATGTGCACAACTCATGCACAGTATGCTTTATTTAGTCAAGGGTCTTGACTTATTACTATGTGCAAATGCCATCATTATCTCCAAGTAAGAAAACCATCACAGGAGAACAGGCAATACAAATACATTGACATGATCCATTTGGATTTGTTTCTCTTATCTGTATTTCACATGAGTCGTTAACTGTTTATCTTAAATTCTTCTACCATAGTTTGGAGGAGTATTTCGCTCTGAGGGTCCTGCCCACGTGGTTACTTTCTGTTCTTTCTTCCGTTGTGGTTGCTTGTTAAAAAAAACAATAGATTCAATAGTTTAGTACCATGGAATTTGAGATAGATTTGTCTCAGCCTTTCACAGATTATTTTGTACAATTAGACCCCTTAACTCTGAGGCAAAAGGGAAGTGAGAAAGCAAATGCCAATGTCATAAATCCATATACACATGTTCCTGTCCAGATAAGGCAAACGTTTAAAAATAAAACCCATGGATGTCTGCTCTCAAAGCCAGGTGAATAAACATAGATAGCTGAACATAGTATAAACTCACTCCTATCCTCCCAATATAACTTTATGGGAGATTTTTTAAAAATATCCATGCCTAAAACTAGAAGAAAAATGGTATTTAATAGTATAGCTGTAGTTTAATAAATACTGCAGGAACACAAAGCAGCAAGTGGATCTTCTGTTTTACAGAAACTCTTCTTCAATACCTCTTTCCCTTTCAAGCAGGCCCTTTGGGTGAAGGGGGAATATGTTTAATACATAGAGGAGGCCACATCAACTGAAAAAAGTACAGTCCGAGAAGGAAGGGTGTGTTTCATGGGGGAAGGGGGAGATTCAGCCAATGACCATCTCAGGTGGCAATCCCACACACACACCTGGGAGTAAGTCTCTCTGAATTCTGAGTAGAGATGCAGAAGTTTGCACTACCTGACTCTATCAAAGGTTCTGCTTTCAAGGTGTTCCAGCAGGAAATATGGCAGCAGATTGATGATTTAGAAAAACAAATGTAACTTTTGATCTCTGATTGACTTAGGTAGGAATGTGTATAAAGCTGGAACTGATCAACAAAGTGACTTTGGTTCATCTAGCTTAATTCTATAAACATAGAAATTAACTTCAATGAAAAACTTCAATTTCTCCTCTGTTAGCATATGGTATTGTACAAAATACATAACCGCAGATTTCCAGAGCAGAAGTTAAAACCCTTATAGGAAAACAAAGATTGCATTATTTTTCTGGCTATAGGACTGAGAACAAGAAGGATTAAGAGAAAGCTGTTTGACTACAAAAAAGGGCTTCATATTCCACATCCAATATTTATTGTGGCTTTGCAAACTTCAAGATGACCTTGCCCTCCTTCAGTAGAAATTAGCTGTGGGACAGAATGGGAGATGCAATAATACAGTGGTACCTCTGGTTACGAATGCTTCTGGTTATGAACGCTTCAGATTACGAGCTCCACTAACCTGGAAGTAGCTGCTCCTGCCTGTGAACTTTGTCCCAGGATGCGAATGGAAGTTGCGCATTCAGTGGGAGGCCCCATTAGTGAAAGTGCGCCTCAGGATAAGAACGGTTTCAGCTTAAGAACGGACCTTCAGAACGAATTATGTTCGTAACCAGAGGTAGCTGCTAGGGCTGTGTTTCTGTTTCAAGCTGGATACTAAAATTAAGTCCAAAGGCATACGTAGTAGGCAAAAAAGACTGGTGCCAGGAATTGTCAGGTGGCATTTCCTGACTGCATCCTTGATCTTCAGTGGTGTTTCCCTTCAGCCTCCACCTACCAGGCAACAGCTCTCACTGATGTCCTCTGAGGCAAGGGAATGGGGCCCAGCAGCTGGAATTTGCTTGGTCAATGACAGAAGTAAGACTTGACTCATGTATCAGTAGGTAAGCCATTCCCTTGAGTAAATAATTGTAGCTCAGTGGCAGAGCATACATTTTGCATGCATAAGTTTTCCCAGGTTCAATCCATGACATCTCCAGGATAGACAGGAGATCCCTCTTTGAAATCCAGGAAAGCTGCTGCCAATCAGTGAGGACACTATAGAGCTACATGGATCAATGGTCTAAGGTAGCTTCACCTAACCTGGTGCCTGCCAGATATTTTGGACTACAACTCCCATGAACCTGAGCCAGCACTGACATCCAGGGGGCAGCAGGTTGGATAACAGATCAGCTTCTTTTGTTCCTAATAAAAATATTTAGTGAGCCTTCTGCACCATGACATACATATCATTAGGTCACTTTATGGAGTGAATGAAGGCCACAGCAATGCCCTTTATGCATTAAATATACTTATTAAAATGCAGGGATAAAATGAGTACGTTCTTGTGTTCTCAGTCCTGGATTGAGAACTTATTGTTCCAAGATAATCTGCTGAGTAAAGTGTGCAGTTTCTCTGTCAAGGGCACCTCAATAGTCAGATCTCATATGGAGATAAACACGTGGACTCTGAGTCTACTTTACTGTTGCAGGCCACGCAGAAACCCTGTTTTGTTACAGAGTCAGTAGTTCTAGATCAGCTGACTCTCTGCCTTTTCCTCCTCTGGTGCAATTTCCGCTGAAGTACTTAGCTTGCTTCTTCTTTTTAGTGATAAAAAATATGCAAGACTGCAGCCGAGAGAAGCAAGCGTAACTCTAGAGAGGATGTCTTGGATAATGGATTAAAATGTAGTTTGATTCATTGGGTCATTATGAAACAAATGTCTTCTAATGGATTTCGTTTATTTTAGTTTTCTTTCCAATATGTGTAACTACTTTTCTGCCAAAAAAAGCATCCAAATTGATGCACAGCATAATAATTAAACCACAATGCAATGTACATTTTGAAAAAATCCATAAAACCACATAAAACATAAATAAATAATACTAAAATACTAGGCGGCAGGAAGAAATAGCACTCATCAAATAAATGACAGATTAGATAGTTTTCTAAGGGCATGGTCTTATTCTTTGGATCCTGGCAAAGGTGACCACACAGGCTGAACAAGGCAGTTTCTGTAGAAAAACTGGGCCTTAAATCCGATCAAAATTTATTGAATAAATTTTAAAAAAATCAATTAGCACCTGACTTGGCAGATGCTTTGCCTAGGAAAGAAAGGCTAGCTACCTGCTGAAAGTTGCTAACTTTTTTCAAGTTCAATATAGTTTTTTGTTTCAGGAACAGTTTTACTACAGCCTTTTTAAAGATAGCTGGGACTGCCCCCCTGTCTCATTTACCAGCCCCAACTAGATACTCCCTCCCTGCTAGATGCAGTAAGTCAAGAGTGGCAAGGATCAGGAATACAGGTTGGTTGGTTGAACTTAGCCATGTGCCTTGTCCATGTCCTCAGGCCTTTATAACTGAACATCATCCAACAAACTTGGACCAGATGGTGTCCTCCATTTAGATCTTCTACTGGGTCTGCTTGTTAAGAATCCCCGAGCCACTGTGAAGACATAATGCTGGCAAGGGAAGATGCTTCAGTGCTACCATCATAGCCTCAGAGTAGGCTCGATAGTAGGCTAACTTGTATTCATTCCAGTCATGTCAGCTCATCAGGCAAATGTACTTCACCTTATAAATTCAGGACAACGGTCTGGGAAGTGGTAGAGAGAGAAAGTAACAGCAGAAAAATATGTATAGCTCCAAGTAATAGATTATAACTATTACTATTATTAATAATAGTAATCTATTGTATATAATGGTTGCAACTAATGGCAGATCTGTCTAAATACAATTTGCCTGAGACAGTCCATCAGGACCCTTTGCTCCTGCAATTTGCAATGCAGTAGGATCATGCTTGTCTCAAGGGCCAATTCACAAACTGGTGTTATTTTCAATATGTGCAGACCATTTTTTTTCAGCCTGAACTGAGTATTTATGCAGCAAACTAGTATTGTGAAACAGCTGCCATGGATATAAATTACCCTGGCCTTTGACACCAATATACTCTATTTTATAATTACTCCACCCTATTCTGTTTATTGACATTTGTTTCAACTGCTTTTAATATTGCATTTTAAATTGAGCCTTCCAAGTGGAGATGCGAGAATTAAACTTGGGGTTGCTTTAATGCAAAACAAGTGCTTGACCACTCAGCTATGGCTCCTCTTCTTGATTTAAATATGAGTGTTGGTGGATCAATTAGTTAGTTAACTGATAAAATCTACATTAAATTCCATATGAGAGAATATGGCTTCTTAACATTGGGTAAAGGCCGTAGCTATTTGGGTTCATAGTAGCTGATTCACACAGCTGGTTTAAAATGCCTACATTCCATTCAAGGAAAATTTTGATGATGATGAAAATAATAATAATAATAATAATAATAATAATAATAATACCCAACAAGTGGCTATGTCAGAGAGACATAAGGCAAATCAACATTACATGTTCCTTAAATGGACAAGGCAGATGGCAAAAACTACACTGATCATTAAATCAGAAAAGTTATGATCTCAGTTAATATTTTTCCTTAGTGTACATTAGACTTCTGAGGCTGAAAGTACAGTACTTCACTTCACTACTGAAAGTGAGTTTATATTCTCCCTCTATATAAAATGTTTTCTGCTCTTCTCTGTGGTTCATTTATTGAATTATGTACCACTGCCATCTCCTGGCCATATGTTTATTGCTCATTCAGATTTATGTTAAGATATTTCTAAGCAATACTGTATGTATTAATTCAAGACTAATTCCAATTCAGTTCTGGCCACTTAAAACAGACCAGACAAGATTCTGTACACTTCACATACATTTAAACCATTCCATTAACTAACAGAAAGTATTTCTTTCAAGACTGTTTTACACAAGCTAAATGTCCTCAGCAAAAGTGCCACTCATGTAAAACTTATAGACACACATATGCCCATTTTTCACTGGATGTCCAGACCTTCCAAGTACCCCTATTTTCCAGGGACAGTCCCAGATTTACTGAAGCCATCTCAGTTTCTGATTTGATCCCGGAATGTCCCATTTTTCCTTAGGATGTCCCTATTTTCATCAGAGAAATGTTGGAGGGTATGGTTGTTTAGGGGAAAAGGTGGCACTCATTAGACTGCTGTTGATCTCCAATCACTCTACAATAGCTAAACCTGATGCCTACAAAGGGCTCAGAATCAGGGCATGAAGTCAGTTTTCTTTCCTATGCTAATTATTTCCCACCAATACTTGTTTTTTATATATGTGTTCAACAGTTCTGGGTGTAATAATGCTTTCTCCAGTTTAGCCAGAACAGATGTTGGGTTTACTGGACTGTAATTTCCTGGCTTTCCTTCTAAAAAATAATAATTTAAAAATCAGTTTTTACATTGGCTGCTTTGCAACTTTCCTTTAAGGAGGCCTATTTTAGTGAGAACAGAGTTGCATATTCTTGTCAACAGTAATGCAATTTTACAGTACTCTCAAGTGTATTCCATTTGGACCCAGTGACTTGTTAATTTTCATCGACACTTGACTATTTTAAACCCTTTTCAACTAACAGGACATTGCAGGTCTATTTTAGAAGTGACCGCCACAGACAGATAAGTGCTATTTCCCCTTTAACCAAGAGAAGGGAAACAAATAGGATCTTGGAAAACAATCCTCTTAAAGGAGTCAAGGCTAAATGTAGAATAATCCCAAAGACCTCTTGTTTATCCTGTTGAGCTTCAGCTGAAAAGCATGCAGACTCATCCTCTCTGCAAGAGGTCCCTGCTTTATAGCTCAGAAATCAGCTGCCCTGCTTACTTATCCAACAGATTTGCTGGTGCATGTGTACCTCCAGTTGTTGTTGAACTCGAACTCCCATCATATCTGTCCATAGGTTATTTTGGCTGAGGCTGGAAGGAGTTGGAGACCAGCAACAACTGGAGGGCCACAGGTTCCACATCCCTCCCCTAAGAGCTTATAGTATTCTGAAGAGGGTGTTGGCATGCATTCCACCCAGGATGCTGTTAGCTTTGCAAGACACCAAATCCATTTGGAGTAAGAGTCCTTGGAGAAGTTACTAGGACTGGGGGGAAATGCTTCCTCCAATCCTAATTAAGTCTCCCACAGGACTCTTTCCATTGTGAAGACAGCAGAATCCCTAACAGCATGAAGTATCCTGGTATGCTGTGTGTATGAAACTATGTTTATGTGCTATGTGCTACGAAATGCACATTCTTTGGGCCCAGTTTTCCCCATTTAACTCTCCATTAAACATAGGAAAGAGAAGGTTAAACGAAACTCTTTCCAAGCTCTACTGTCAAGTCATCACCTTTGAGCTCACCTACATCTGAATTCTATGAGAATTGCCCTAAGGCGCTAGATAGCTAAGGTTCAGGGATAGGTGAGCAGGAAAATATTTATCTAATTCAGAACAGTTTTACATGGCTGTGCTTATAGAAGCGAATTTCCCAATTTGCTCCCTCCCCCTGGATGTCAGGGAGGGTGTCAGGAGAAGGTCAGTAATAATTCACATAGTACCAGTGAAGTTAACTCTATTTGTTCAAAGAAACAAAACAGCTTGGGAGGCCAGGCCTAGTGAAGACAGCAACTTTCTCCAGTAGATCTTGTCCCAATGAGGCAGTTGTGAGGACTACAGGTCTCCACCTTCCCATAGCTCTCTCAGTTTCCTCCTAACCTGGTTCCAAGCAATCTGAGGCTCCTTCATCTTGCCCGTCTTTGCTCTGCCCTCTTCATACCTATTTGGGTTCTGGGAGACCAGGGGGAAGGGGAGCTGCCTATTGCAGGAGGTGGAGACAGCCTGGCTTCCTCACCAACCTGTCTGCCTCATCTCTGCCTCTTGGCCTCCCTTCTCTCCTGCATCAGCTTCTACCTCTGATTCTGGACTGCTCTCTGCCCTGGCTTCTTTCTGCTCACTAAACCCTGTTACCTCTTCAGCTTTTGGCACCCCTTCCTCCCGGTCTGCTCCTTCTTCTCTCTCTGAACACTCATTGCCATCTCACCATCAATCCCCTAGCTCTGAGCCTTTTTCCCTTGGGGGGTTCCCTTGGGGACCCCCCTGCTGGTGCCTCCCACCACTGCTCTGCATCCAGCTACTCTATGACACTGGATTTCTAACTAAAGTGGATAGACTATTTGTTAGGCAAGTTTCACAAAAATACTTACAATAACTACTTTTTCTTTTGCACAACGGTCAAGTTGCTTTGTTGACTCTTTCCCCGTCCCTGTAATGTGGGTAATGTGCCCTTTAAGTTGTAGAAACACAGCAAAGTCATCTTATTTTAGCTTCCAAATGATGGGATAAGAAGAGATTTAAAATATTCCATCATCTGGTTTGTCCTTTGCTAAGCTAATTATTTTTGATTCCTTCATGGTAATTGGAGTGTTTGATGTCAATGGACTGTGCCACTGGCAAATCTCCCCTTTGTTGTTACTGTTGTTCTTTGCTTTTCTTGGGAAAAATCTGCCCTCAGTGTCCCAGTTTAGCAGGGCAGTACAGGGCAGTACAGTTAGTACTTGTTTTACTACTGTAGAATCTAAGAATCATTAGCCGCAGGGGTCCCATAATATTCAAAAACAAGCAAAATACTGTACTAAATGCTGCAGTTGGAGAATTTACAGTGGTACCTCAGGTTAAGTACTTAATTCGTTCCGGAGGTCCGTACTTAACCTGAAACTGTACTTAACCTGAAGCACCACTTTGGCTAACGGGGCCTCCTGCTGCTGCCGCGCCGCTGGAGCACGATTTCTGTTCTTATCTTGAAGCAAAGTTCTTAACCTGAAGCACTATTTCTGGGTTAGTGGAGTGTGTAACCTGAAGCGTATGTAACCTGAGGTACCACTGTATAACTAAAATGAGTGAGTCATTAAGGCCAGATAAGCTTTAACCATACCACAGTGGTTCGTAATTCCTTCATTTTAACATGAACCTTTGTGATTTGTAATGCTCACCTCAAATACAAGATGAATATTTCTAGATAGGATCTTCAGGATGCCCTCTCCTGCAGAACAGTGATCAATTTGGTATCTAGTGAGTAGAGAATCTCTTGGGTACTGTACTCTGGTCCCAAGCTGTGTACACCAGGACTTTGTACACCAATACCAGCATCTTGAACTTAGTATGGTGTTTAATTGGCAGTCAGTGAAATTATTTCAGCAGCAGCAGAACATGGTTGCAACATCAGGCCCCAGTGAGC
Organism: Podarcis cretensis; assembly: GCF_951804945.1. Lineage (NCBI taxonomy): Eukaryota > Metazoa > Chordata > Lepidosauria > Squamata > Lacertidae > Podarcis > Podarcis cretensis. The sequence goes on along the minus strand of NC_137170.1, from coordinate 49,775,402 downwards.
AGCCAAGCCATCACATTGTGCGGTAGGAGATTGCAATGGATGTGGCATCAAGTTATGGTGTGGCGTTGAGGCATCTAATCATAAGCCTGAATTTTTATTAAAGCTTATATGTTTAATCAGGGCTTGTATTTTAAAAATGAGCTTAAAGATCTTCAAATGTTTTATGCCAGGCAGAAGACCAGCTGCCTAAGAACCTTGGCAGAATGTTTTTCTCCTAGACAAAGGGGCCCCCTGATTTATAGTAGAAAACAATTCTCAAAGTCGTAAAAAGGGAATTACAGGCTGACAGCCAAGGTTACACTGACCCTACAAATTAAGGGTGGACAAATAGTAAAATGAGCCATATCTTCTTCCTAAGGTTAAAAGGTCAAGAGCAGTGAAAAAGCAACTGGTCTGGCTGGCAGAAACAGAACATTTTTGGGAAGTCTTTTCTAAAGCTGTTTCTTTCTTAAACTAAGATCCTTTTAAGATTTCTTTTCCTTTTAAAAGGTTATTTATGTATTAAATATATTAGTTTAAATATAATTATGCAAAGGATTTAAGAAATGCTAGATTCTTATTTCATATAGTTGGAAGAGATCACAGGGGCCATCAGCCACCAGCCCCCCCTTGCCAGACAGGAGACGCCATTGAGCACTCCTGATATATGGTTGTCAGGCCTTTTGTTTAGAAACCTTCAAATGAAGGAGATCTCTCAATGTTGATGTGAACTCAAAATCCTTGACATATGTTTAAGATAAAAATTCAAGATTAATCATCTGTTTTGGAAGGCAATAGGGCAAGGAGGGCAAGAGGTGAGCTGGTAATTAAGATTCCTTGTTGAGACACATGTAAGATATATTACTACTTATTTGTCATTTATAGATAGAAGAATATATAGCTTTTTGATTTCCATAAAAGGCAAGAGGAAATGGGTGTATCTTTTGTGATTGGTTCTAGCAAACAGCCAATAGGAATTTTAACCAGGCTGATTGGACAGAGGCAGCCACAGGAGGAGCAAGGGGGCTGGATTAAGGAAATATAAGTGCTGGCCAGAATGGCAAGAGGCCAGGCCAGAGCTTGGTAACCATATACCACTGTGCCTCATATTTATTTGTCTGACAAATAAATTACTATTTTAATTTCTCTATTGCTGCGTTGAATATTTCATTCCAGCTAAGCGTTAACCACAAGCAGGGTGCTACATCGTTACAGAGACCAGTTAGTTTTGTAACATCTAGTTGGTGCAATGGTCTTTAGGTGCCAGGCAAAAAGTTTCCTCTATAACCAGGTCTTTGGCCTTTAAATATAGTGGCCTTTTAAAAGTGGGTGGGATGTTTTTAATGTACAGTACAGTATTTCTTTGTCCTCTTGGTTTAATGTATCTATGTAGGGTTCTTGTATGTTTGTTTGGTTGTGAGTTATGCTAGCCACATGACGCGGAAGCTGTACGCCGGCTCCCTTGGCCAATAAAGCGAGATGAGCGCCGCAACCCCAGAGTCGGCCACGACTGGACCCAATGGTCAGGGGTCCCTTTACCTTTAAGTTGCTTTGGGTTGCCTTGGGCATGCCAAAGCAACTTACAACCGAACAATAGCAGAATGGTTAGGTGACTGTGCACACAACCCTATCCTTTACTTTTACTTTTCTATGTTGGTTTAAGATCCATTATTACAAATTACTCTCCTGCCAGGAGGAGCTCCTTCTCTTTTCCGCCACCTTTTCCTTGTTCTTCCACTTATTGCTGCGTTTTGCAGTACTGCTGCTTCTCTCCATATCTGACACGGCTCTTTTATGGGCTATTCATTTCTTTTCCAGTCTCCCCTTGTCCTCTTGGGGATTTCTCTTCTTCAGCTAAGCTCTTCCATTCGTGATGTGATTCTATATTTGTTTGAGTTTTCAAGTTCATTTTATCACGATCTCTTCAGCTGGCCTTCTAACTTTCAAATTTAAAAAATGGCTAAACGCGGCCTCTGGAAAACAGGGAAATACCCCGGTCCCGCGCCAGTAATTCATAGCTTCATTCGTACACGGCACAGTGTGAAGACGGAAACTTTGCTTCCCAAAATCAGATCTAACCCTCTAGCGGCCACGGCGAGCAACAACGGGGTGTCCCGAACACAAGAGAAGCAGCGACCCATTCATATTTTATTAGTTTTAAAACATCAGGCCCCTTGGGCGAACCCGTTTTGCTCAACCCGCGAGGAATAAGATTGAACTACAGCTCCCAGAAGGCCTTTCGTTGGCGTAGGCCCCGTTGCCAGAAATGACTGGATGAAGCGCCTCAGCCGGAGACCAATCAGAGCCCTAGGTGCTCTTGGGCGGATGTTTCCTCCTCCTCCTGTGGAGAAGTGGGAGACTTTGAAAAGTTTCCAGGTTAGGATTCGGGGCGCGCGGTGGGCGGTGGCGGCGACGGGTTCGCTTTCCCCGCCGCGTTTCTCCTTAGCAGGCCGAGTCAAGAAGTCTCTTGGCTGCCACTTCTCCTCCCCAGGGGTGTGTGTGTGGCGGTTGTGTGCGTGTTGTGTGCATGTTGTGTGTGCGGGGGTCGAAGGTAGTTCCTGCTGCTGCCGCCCTATCCTGGGTATGTGTTGTGCACGCTGTATGCTAGGAGCGTGGAAGGGAAATAGAGGGTGCGCGCAGCGTACCGTTGGGAAGGCCTGGCTGCTGCTTCCGCCTGTGGCCGCCGTCGCTTCTCTCAGCAGTGCCTAGGCCGCCAAGCTGGAGCTTTCCCAGAACGTGGACTCCACCCTACTGCCCTATAGGGGGTTCCAGCGCAATCCTATATATGTCGCTGTGGAAGTATATCCCGCTGCGCGCAGTGAGACCTCGAAGTGTGCATACGATTGTTCGCTAGAGCGTGTTCTCCCCCTCCACGAGGAATGGGCAGGGCTATCATCTTGTGGCAAAGCTGCTTCTCTCCTCATTTAGCAACGCACCAAGATTTACGTACCGACTATTAGTTCCTAGGTCAAAACACAATATTTTCTCAGAGGGAATCTTTTCCTGCCAGCTGCTGTGGTAATTGTAGTAACCTGTGTAGTTTTGACAGATGGCATGTCTGTACGTATTTCAACTTGTGCTTATGTGGCATCACTGGGTCTGAACGGTTTCCTCCCCCTTTGGTATTTTGTGACATTAAAAGTTATATCATTCTAAATAAACTTTTAGAGACTGAACACTTGCCCCTTATGAAGCACTAGTGAAACTATTTCACTATAAAATGTATCAAACCCCACAAGGAAAACAGTTTTATCCTCCAAAACTAGCATTCCTGACATTTTGTGAACTTTTTCTCTCTCTCTCCAACATTTACCTGGGAGTAAATGTGGAATAATTCGGGTGGAGAGAGAGAAATGAAGGGTGAAACGTAATGTGCAACCCTGGATGGAATAAAATGAACTAAAGTGAGAAATGCAGGATACAGAGTTGGTTTTGCATTTTTTTAAAAAGAGATATGAACATGGGTGTGGCCATGATTTTTTTTTTGGGGGGGGCAGGACCGAAGTGATTGGCCAGTTACTTAAGTAGTCCTATTGTTTTACTTGATGGGGGCAGCTGACCTTTTCTGTCCCACTTGGCTACACCCATGCATATGAAATAAACAACTGAACCCTCAAGAGGTTGTGCAGTCACCTGTGATAAAATCATGACCTTTTAAAAACACAACCAACTAGTGTAATATGATAGAATGAAAACACTGACAATTATCACTAGCAGTGAGGGAATGATACTGTGCACATAAGCCTAGGACTTATATTTGTATTATAAGTACTAGACTTGGGTGCACAACACCATTCTCTCACTTGCGTCACCACAGCCATCCTTGGGCATCTAGTATTAAAGGGAATGGGTTTCATATAGCCTTGATCCCTGGCATATCTCTTTTATAAAAATTAGACATTTTGGGGAGGCTGAGATAAATACGATACAGCTGAAATTATTTTAAGAATAGCTGTGATCAAAATATTATTTGAAAGCTATGGGCTGTGCTTCCAAGTAAATAAGTTCACGTGAACCTAAAGTAGATTCAATCCATGATGACCTGGGTTGAGATACGTGTTAATCAGAATCACAGTTCTGCTTCCCAGGAACATCAGCCTGCCTTTGAATCACCTCAGGACACTGTCTGCAAGAAGACTTGACCATCCCTCTCAGTCAGTGGGGACTGGTGCCCATTGGGATTGCTAGGCTGGTACCAATAAATTGCTTGTAAAAAGGGGAGAGCAATTACTAGGCTGGAAGGCAGGGAGGTCAACAGTATGTGAAGCCAAAGCCAATGACAAGACAGAGCCAACAAATACTGGTTATGTCCTTGTCCTGCTGAATTTTAGAATGGCAAAACCAAGGGTACCACAACTGAACTGAATGTATGTTAGAAGACAGGCAGGTGGGAGCTGGTTGAGGGAAGAGTGAGGTTGGTGAGTGGTGCTTCTTTCACCCCAATGGACTATCCTATACTGGTTTCAAGCCCTGTTTCTAAGCATGAAACTTTAAAAACACAAGGACCCTACACTGAGTACAAGTTGGGAGAAAGAAAGCTCCTGGTTGAACTTGCTGGCCAGAAAGAGATACTTGTGATTGCTTTGTTTTGAGTGTCATTCCAGTGCCATTTGTGTAAGCTGAGGGCCACAAAGGTCTCTGGGCATCTTTTGGTTGCATTGTAACTGATGCTAGAAAGGGGCCAGAACTGGATTTATTACTCTTCATGAAAAACAACAGATTAAGTGAGATGGATGTGCTCGTATTCAGCATTATATTGAATAAGAGATGTAATAAATTCAGTAGAATGATGGCAAAACTCTTAAGGGAGGATGTGAACACATTGTTCTTGAACATAGTGTTTCAAGTAATCTTGCATTTATTATGACCTAGGATTGTGTTTCTTGTCACGAAATATATGAACATGGCAAGTAAGAAACTGAGAAGAGCAGGGTTGACACAGGAGCTTTGTAAGAGACTCAGTCGACATCAGATCACTACTTGTCAGGTGAGACAAATTTAATAGAGGCATAAAGTCTTCTGATGTTATGTTAAAGGATACATGGCATGATTAAGACCAATCTTTGAACTCTTGTCATCTTAATTGCAGAAGAAAATAAATGTTTTAGAAATTGCTTTTAAATATGTGAAGTTATTTTAGTCATTTCCACTCTTAATTCTCCCAGATTTTTGTTTGGTAATGTTTCAGGATTTTTTATGTCTTTCACTACTGGAGTTAATGAAAGTGACTGGACAGAGTTACTGGAATGTGCAGAAGCTTCTTCACACAGCCAAGCCTGTGCTCCCAGAATGCAAACTGTAAGTATTCATTTTCTGATAGCTTGGTGTGTAGGCATGAGACTCTTAATCTCAGGGTTGTGGATTCAAGCCCCATACTGGGCAAAAGATTTATGCATTGCAGGGGTTGCACTAGCTGATGCTCATGGTTCCTTCCAACTCTACAATTATATGATCCCAGGATAGGAATGACTCTAATTGTTATTGCTATGTGTGTCTCCTGACACATTTTTCTACTTGTGGGGGACACTATACTTCAGGTATTAACAATAAATGTGCTTAGCTTTAAAAAGGTTTTCTCGTTATAGAAAGGCTCACAGGAAGGAAGTAACATATGAAGTGAGCCTTGTTCTTGAGAATATTTGTACTAGGAAATGCTTCCTTAGTATATGGCAGAGAAATGGCACAATACTTGTATGTCAAACAAATAAACTGCTTCATGTGTTTTGGAAGAGGGACTTAGTTGCCCCTGCACTATTCATTTTCTCTGGAGTTACCATCCTTTGTTCAGTTACTTTTTACAGGACATCCAAGCAACATCACATAGCTTTCTGTGTTATCCACCTGTAATGTTTTAGTCTTTTTTGTCTATAGTACAATTAGCTATGCGTACAAATCTCCTAACAAACATTTGCCTTCTACCAAAATCTGTTAGGGCATCAATACTTTGAGATTTAGGTTGCATTTAGGTTTGTAATAGTTTGCATTAGTATTGAAAACATTTTATTTTTTAATCTTAATCTGAGGCACAAAGCCTTCCTTTTTCAAATATAACCTTTTCAAGCAATTCCAACATGTTGCATCAAAGCAAAGGGTTTTTGGAAAAGAACCTGCTTGCTTTGTACCTGTTGTTCATGTTAAACACTTTATTAGATTTTTAAAATATATATATAAAAGCTTCACAACTCTGTACAAAAATCTCAATAAGCTGGGAATGTTATATACACACTTACCTGTGAGTAAGCCCCATTGAGTTCAGTTGGACTTAATTCCAAGCAGACAGGTTTGGATTTGTGCAGTAAACCTTGTAATGAACCCAGACTTTTTGGAACCAGTTAGTTTTGTCTTGGTTTGTGGTTTTTACTGTGTGTATGTTTTCCAGCTGTACTTAACCACAAGTATAATATTTTCTCTGAAGTGGTACTTTGCAAATTAAATGATGCATATTGTCCCAAAGAGGGGAAAATATTTTAAAGCTTGGCACGATGATACAAGATATAAATTGAAGGCTGTAGCATAAAAATGTTGATAGACACAACAGTCTTTAATATTGTTTTGTGGTGTTTGGTTTGGTCGGAAGATTGGGGAAAATCTCATTAAAGGATGAGAAAGTACATGGCTTTTTTTTTGCCAAGCACTAAGAAATTCTGCTTGGGAGCAAACAAATACCAGACATTTTTCTTACCAGTTGATCGCAACATCTTTTTCTAATTGATTTTGGTTATTGTAGGTTTATGAAATGAAAATGAAAAGAACAGCCAACCCTCCATCAGCATTCTTGCCCACAACACTGGGAGATCTGGATAAAATATTGCGTGGTGGGATTGCCTGTGGCTCTCTTACAGAGGTAAAAGCTGCTGCTTCTTTTTCTGTAATAGAAGAGTTGTTTTATGTTTTACATAAAAGGGGTGACTATTCATTAATAAGTTTAAAATGTGACAAACTGAATCTTTTTGTACATTAATAACTGGTTCTGTATAGTTCCAATAATGTGCACTGTAAACTTTCTTGTGTGCTCTCTCTTGCACACATCAGTACTCTTATGAGCAGGTTAGGGGCAGTTGCAATGCTTGGTTGCAACACAAAACCATAAACCATGTATGAACAAATTAGTCTGTGCCATGATCTGTGTTCTAGTCTACATAGTTTGCTTGTTCCCACTTTGCTTCTCACTTTCTCCAGCAGGAAAACAAGCCATGAAGCACTTGCTTAGTGTTATGAATACACTAGCCCTTGTGGTTTGCTTAGCTTCAAGCATGCCACTTTCTGAAGCCAAGGTTTGTTCCTGGCTTCCCAATGGTGGCTTGTTTGAGATAAACAAACCACAGAAGCTGGTTCAGACATAATATGAAGCCAGCCACTCTGTGGTCTGTTTTCCTGCTGGAGGAAAGGAGCAAAGTGTGAACAGCTATGCTGTGTGCATCAGCACACATTTCATATACAAACTAATTGGCTTAACCATGGTTTTGTGGTGCATCTGAATGTAACCAGTGTTTCTGTTTTCTACAGTGGGATCATGTGAATGTTCAGGCTCCCTGAGAGTAGCTTGTAGGCACTTTGTTCCTCCCTGGTCTTTTTTACTCCAGCACTGCACTGACCTGAGCCAGATTTTAGATTAGTTTATCATCTGAATCTGTGCTTGTAGTTAAGCTCTCTCCTCACTAGTCACAAGGTTTAGACAAGAACGTAAGGAGACAACATAACCATGAGCCTGGGTTTGGATGACATTCTAAGCCAACCTTAGCTTAACTTAGTGCAACACAGGAGTGAAAAATACTGGGGAGAAGCAAAGTGGCACAGCAGATAAAGCAAACATGATCAGCAGATCGGTAAAAAAATGTTCAACTTGTTAGGTCAAATGCTGAAAAAAGAACATCTTAGCAGGTGGCCAAAGGCTGATGAAGAGAGGGCAAGTTGGAGTTTTATAGCCCAGGTTTGCCCGCGGAGAAGGGTGTTTCCCACACCCCACCCAAATTCATGTATTTATTTCCTAAAATGTATATACTGCTTGACTGTAAAAAGGCAAAACAAAACCAACTTCAAAATTTAAGCCTCAAACTCATCTGAACTACTAATCCTTGCATTAAGAATCTTTTGGTGAAAAGTACCATTATAAAGTTTCTAAAATAAATTGCAGGGCAAAAAGTGCAAAAGCATCCTATAGATTGTCTCAGTGCTCACCAAGTTGTCTGTTTTACTGTGTGTAGTGATAATTGTCAGTAGAGACATGGGGTTTTCCTACCTTTTCCTACATGAAAAATGTAGCACATGAAGAGCCCCTCTCATTCCAGTCTTACACGGATCTTCATCTTTAGATAGTTAACAAGAGAGTATTAAAATAACTCCACAGGTTAAGTGTCTTTTGCAAAGCTTTCCTGTTCATCTGACAGGAAGCAGCTCTTTTGAACTCATCAACCTGATAAAAATGTACTTACTTTTCTAGTTCAGAATTTTGACATGGCCATTTGTGAGATACTTCATACAATAATGGATAGAAGAGATGTTCTTTTGTAATATCCATTAGCAGTTTTGGTCACCCTGGAGAATTCAGTGAAGACGAGCTAACACTGCCAAATGTTTCCCATGTTTTAGAATAATCATCTTGAAGAATACATGGGGGGAATGTCAGAATGCAGAAACTATTTGAAGAATTGCTTTGTGAACAAAGCATAAAAGTTATGCTTATATTTATCTTGCATCAAACTCCAGACAGCGTTCCCATTGTGTAATTAAGCTTTTTTATGTGGATGCCTGTGTGATAATCATGCACAGCAACAATTTGAAAGCTGATGTAGTATAGTGGTTTGAGTGTCATACTAAGACCTAGGAGACCAGAGTTCTCGCTTGACCATGAAGCTCACTGGCTGACTTTTGGCTGGTCACTGTCCCTTAGCTTAACCTACCTCACAGGACTTTTGTGAGGATTAAATGAGGACGGGAAGAAACATGGATGCCACCTTGAGCTCTTTGGAGAAAATGGTGGGATATAAATGCATTAAATAATAATTTAAAGAAGGATGCATATGGCAGTATTTGCGGCATGTCACTGCTATGTACTACTTTGTTGTGAAGCTGAGATTGCAGATGAGCCCCCCTAAAGTGCAGTACTCCATCTTGATCAAATGTAGCTTCAGTTTAGCTTATTTTCTTCTCCGACTGTTTATGTTAAACTTGGGACGACAGCTAATGCATAGCCTGCACTTTTACCTCAAAGGAATAGTGTTTTATTCCCTACTTTTTGTGGTTACGTTTTTTAAGCTAAATCTTTCTGAAAAAGTTGACCTGTCTTTCTTCTTACATTATCCAACAATGATGGTGGTTGGAAAGTTGGAACTCAGCTACATGAGCCATGTAAAGTAAAGGTTTAAGTGATATCCTCTGCTGCCAGATCTTGTGCTTGTTTTCTAAGAGCCAGGAAACTCTGTTGGCACGGGACCTTTTTTTCCAAACCACTAGTGTGGTTTAAACTGGAAACTGAATTGTAAGTAACTCTTTGCGGTCAATCAACTCATGTTCTGCAAATAACATACCATTAACTGAAAAAGAAAAGTGTCTCTTTCCAAAGAGGAAAATTTGAATGCTGTTATCATAGTGAGGTCTCTATTACATGGGCGGACACCTGATTTCAAATTAAAATTGGAATAAGATGAACTATGAATTCTCAACAGGTTTGGGAATTACATTGTTCTAAAGAGTCAGCATATTACTGCTTGGTGGATTCATTCCCTCAGCAGATTCAAAATTTATGGATACAGTGAGCCAAAGGTAAATATTTTTAAGCCCTGCTGACCTTGGTGGGACAGAGTTAAGTTTTACTCAACTTGCCCATTGGAATCAATGTGACTTGGATGCTGCAATCATATATGTGCTTAACCTGAATTCAATAGGTCTTAACGTCTGAGCAGCCATTTATAGAATTACTCTATAAGATTGCTTACCCTTGACAGGATTGTGCCCAGTGTATCAGTTCTTAGACTCCATCCCCCCACCCCGGTATATAAAGCAAATATACTACTTCATGGAATAATAAATACTCCTGGTTTAGGTGTGTCCGAGTGATTGCACACATGTGTATGGCAGCAAACCTGGAAGTAGTCCCAAAGCATCACAAAAGGGGTGAGGCGGGTGTGAAGAGGGTTTATGTGCGCTATATGGACATGTATGGGAGTCTGGAGTGGAACCCCCATGCAAAATGAGGATTGCCCATATACACAAAAGCAATATTAAAAAGCTACAAAAATATCTCACAGAATTAATATATAATTTTGTTATCCTGCCACAGGTTTGCTTGTTTTTCCACTAAAGTGTGTTTGTGGATTAGAAGCTGAACCTTTAAGGTTCAACTTATCATTGCCATCAGTTTGAGATACACTGTGAAATGCTAAGTTACATGAGTCGCAAGTGAATAATGTGCCGTTGGCTAAAATAAAAATCAACAACGGTTTTGTCTTTTCTGTATGATGCTGCTTCATACGTGTTCTTTTGTTATTAGATAACTGGTCCATCAGGTTGTGGCAAGACTCAGTTTTGTATTATGATGAGCTTGCTGGCGACGTTTCCCACCAGCTTGGGAGGATTGGATGGGGCAGTTATATATATTGATACAGAATCTGCATTCAGTGCTGAAAGGTAAGTTTACACACACACACACACACATATATAAAGAGAGAGCGCTCTTTATGGCATTTTTCATATGTCAACGCATATTGCAAGGGTGCAATCTGAAACCCTTGTATTGTCAGATCTGTCATCTGCATCCAGCCTTTGCATAAACATATACAGAGTCCAGATCCTGTATGGCTCTGGAAGGTGGAAGAAGGCATAGCAGCTTGTAAGCCTGAGGTGCCCTGTTGTATCTTGCTCTGGCAAATCACATATGGTGCCAGATCTTTGTTTTTTTTATATATATAATAATTTTTATTAATTTTCCAACACAGATAAACAATCATATCGAAATTTCCACAAATTTAGTTCTATTTGGACTTCCTTCAGCTTCTCTGACAATCATCCATATATACCTCTCTGTTACGCATTTCTTCTGTTTATATTGCCATTAAACTTCCCTCCCACTTCTATTTCTTTTTAACAATATATCTCAACTTTCACAGTGCTTCTTGAAACCCCACTAGCGTTGTTTGCACATCACACGTTCTTTTCAGATATTCGACAAATTTCCCCCAGTTCTTGATGAACTTTTGGTCTCAAAGATATCTAATTTTCCCAGTTAGTCTGTCCAGTTCTGCATAGTCTGTCAGCTTCAGTCTCCATTCTTCTACTGTCGGTATTTCCTCTTGTTTCCATTTCTGGGCCAGTAGAATTCTTGCTGCTGTAACTGCATATTGGAAAAGTTTACAGTCCTTTCTTCTTATTTCCTTTCCTGTAATCCCTAAAAGAAAAATCTCTGGATTCTTTACAAATGTGTATTTTAACATCTTTTTCATTTCATTGTATATCATCTCCCAGAATCCCTTCACTTTCTTACACTCCCACCATGGTGCCAGATCTTTGAGGTCTCGTATGCTTAAAGTCTTCTGGAACTTGACTGTCTCTGCTATTGCTGTAAGGGGAGACCTGTTGGCAAATCTGAAAAGTGCAGTGTGTGGCTGCAAACTTAGGCCTGTTGAAGTTTATTTTGACACCTTCAGGGCATCTAAAGTATTCTCATTTGAAGCATTGTTGCTGCCATATGTTTACTGCTTTTCCATGTTGTATTTTCATTTCCTTTTATGTATTTGAGCTAACATGACACTCTGTAGGAGTTGACTTTGGACTTTGTTACAAAATCAGTTAATTTGAGCTCTCTTTATTCAGAGAGCATTTATGGAATGCAACAAAGTAGAAAATCTGCCTCCCATTGAAAATCAGCCTCATAACCTCAAATAGTGTAATGAAGGTGGATTGCAAATTCTATGCACCTTTTAAGAAACTTAGTTTGTTGCATATGTGTTTTCTCTTCATTTTCAGAAATTCTGAGAATGAACTTGAAAGTTTGCAAAAACATTCTTGAATTCAGATGCACATCCTCTGTGCCAGATGGCCAGGGTATAAATAAATAATAAAATTATTGTTATTATTAATGTCAGTGACATGTCTTTTGGGTTCCTAACAGGCTTCTTGAGATGGCACGGCACCGTTTTCCTGATTATTTTGCCACAGAAGAAAAGCTGGTTTTAATTGCCAGCAGAATTCATCTTTATCGGGAATTCACCTGTCACAGTGTGTTGAAAAGGTAGGACTTCTTTCTGGGGTCCAGCAGTGCATTAGATGTGTAAAAAACATTCTATACAGAATATATAATGGTTGGACAGAATGATAACATGCCTTAAGGCTTAGCATTACAGTATTTTACTATGTTTTTCCTGCCTGAAACACATTGACACTTGCTGACTCTAAAGGAAACTATTTTTGTACCTTGTTCTTTACTTTTCTAAGTGTTTCTGTGTGCTGTGTGTACAATAAACAAAGGAAGTGAGGCTTTTATATGTTAGGATTGCATATTTGTAGGTAGCTATGTTTTTGTTTAACTAGAGATGTCAGGGATTGAACCTGGAACCTTCTGCTTGCAAAACTTGTACCTGCCCTTTTACAGAGGGTTAGACCCTTACCGAAATATGAAATGGAAAATGTCGACCCACAGTCAGTGCTAGAAAGCAGATTCTGTGCAAAATTGCACTGAGTGTTTAGAAAGCCTTGCTTATAACCAATGGGCTTCTCTGTTCTATTAGAACTATTCAGGTACAGAAAACTCTTGATATCTTGGTAGCAGTATATGTTTGCACTTGTAACATTTGACCCCTGTAAAGCAATTGCCTGTGAACAACCTTTTTATAAGATTATTATTTTGAAAGAAGAGCTATTACAAATATTATTGCAAATAAATTTGTTTTCCTTCTGCTTATTCTTTTTAGTTTATATTTTAAGATATATTAATGGTTTATGGACTATTTTAATGAAGTATACCAAAACACACAAACAATGTAGCCTTACACAACACGTTTAAATGTATGCTTTAAAGTGTGAAAGCAACACACATGTTCAAAACACATGCATCGTGGAAGTACACTGGTAATTGTCATAGAATCATAGAGTTGGAAGAGACCACAAGGGCCATCGAGTCCAACCCCCTGCCAAGCAGGAAACACCATCAGAGCACTCCTGACATATGGTTGTCAAGCTTAAAGACCTCCAAAGAAGGAGACTCCACCACACTCCTTGGCAGCAAATTCCACTGTTGAACAGCTCTTACTGTCAGGAAGTTCTTCCTAATGTTTAGGTGGAATCTTCTTTCTTGTAGTTTGGAGCCATTGCTCCGTGTCCGCTTCTCTGGAGCAGCAGAAAACAACCTTTCTCCCTCCTCTACGTGACATCCTTTTATATATTTGAACATGGCTATCATATCACCCCTTAACCTCCTCTTCTCCAGGCTAAACATGCCCAGCTCCCTTAGCCGTTCCTCATAAGGCGTCGTTTCCAGGCCTTTGACCATTTTGGTTGCCCTCCTCTGGACACGTTCCAGTTTGTCAGTGTCCTTCTTGAACTGTGGTGCCCAGAACTGGACACAGTACTCCAGGTGAGGTCTGACCAGAGCAGAATACAGTGGCACTATTACTTCCCTTGATCTAGATGCTATACTCCTATTGATGCAGCCCAGAATTGCATTGGCTTTTTTAGCTGCCATGTCACACTGTTGGCTCATGTCAAGTTTGTGGTCAACCAAGACTCCTAGATCCTTTTCACATGTAAATGAATTGAAATTAACCGGTCAATGTTCATGAGTGTAGAACAAGGTTTGCTTGATTAAATGAGAAATTAGCCTGCAAGATATGTCCATGTTCACAGGTATAGCTCTCAACCGCGTTGGCATGCAGGATTCAATGAGTGAGTTTAAAGGGAAAGATCAGGTCTCTGCACCAACTTTGCGACTTGCATGTCTCATGGCACCTAACACACTCTAAATCCTGGTATAGTATCATTGCTAAATGAATGCTTCAATTTGCTTTCAGGATTGAATCTTTGGAAGAAGAAATTATTTCAAAGAATGTCAAACTAGTAGTAATTGACTCTGTTGCTTCTGTAGTCAGAAAAGAGTTTGATACAAAACTTCAAGGCAATCTGCAGCAAAGGAGCAATTTACTGAGTAGGGAGGCATCAATACTGAAGTACTTGGCTGAAGAATTTTCAATACCAGTAAGTTTCTCTCCCTTTTTACTTTGTGCACATATGCATATGTATTCAAGTGCAAAGTTGTTAGTAGTTTGGATGGCAGATACAAGAGATGGGTTGCCCATCTCTTCTGTGTGGATTTATATCATGAGGATATTGCGGCATGCTTCATCATCAGGCATTTGGCTGGGCATCATCAGGCATCATCAGGCATTTGCTGTTGTCTCTCCCAAGGACTGAAATTTGTGTGTGTTGAATTTTCATTGACTAAGCAGTGAGATATTTTGAACTTGGCAAATGAGGACTGAGGTTGTATTGCATCATAATAAAATGGAAAATGTTTCACAATTTATTAGACCACATTTATTAGAAAATGTTTCACAATTTATTAGACCACTTTATTAGACTTACGTTTTATCTAGAGTTACTAGATACTTTGGGGTTGGAAATTTGAACATTGCTTTTAATGAAATATAGTGTGTCCATCTTTAGTCATTTGGCATATGTTTAGTGGTTCTGGTCCTTCAGCTGATATGCTTAGTACTTTACTAATTATAAATTTACTAATTATTTTAATACATAATATATATGCTACCTTTTTGTGCAGTGTAGGGGTGGCTACTTGGAGAAAATTAAAAAATATATATAATTGATTAAAGACCCAACACTGCCTGTACAGGAAGGCCTGGACACTGCAGCGGAAGGCAAACAAGGATCTCCATAAATCAGATGTGCAAAGTCTGATGTGGCAAGAGTCTGATGTGGCTCTCCTTCTCTTGTTCCAAATTATCCATGGTTTGGGGCCTCTATGGATCATCTTAATTAATGCAATTGGGCAGAAGGTGAATTTTTGGAACAAAACATTCTATTCAGTGAAGAAAAAGAAAACTGAACTTTAAATGTAACAGCACCATAGGAAGAAACTGGAAAGTACTCAACTTGAAAATGATAACACTCCATCTGACAAATTGATCTGGGGGACAGGCACGTGTCAGAGTATTTGAGGGAGATGTAGGGAACCTCCTGGCAGTCTTAGCATTCTTGACTGTGTTTGATTTGTTGAGTTAAAGTGATATGGGGTGAGGTTCAACTGAGTCCTCTCGGTGGAAGCCCTGTGCAAAGACGTTCACTTGTGCAGTATGGCCTCCCCCCCCCGCCTCCTCCACCCTGTGTGCCCCCCCCCCATATTGACTCTGGGGGATTGAAAGAATCCCCAGGATAGTGTGTGGTGGGGAGAAGAGTTGGGATTGTTCTGTCTGGCAAGCCAAAATGCTTGCACTGACAGAATTATCAGAAAAGCACAATGTTGGATTCAGGGCAAAGTTGCCCTGTTCACACAAGGGCTTATGCAGTGGAACTTCTCCTCCCACCCCTCTTCCTGAGTGCCCCCTGCTCTCTGTTCTGGGGCGTTTAGGGAGTATCCAGAACAGATTTGGGTGGGTGGGTGAGAACTGGAAGGGGAAGTTCCATTATGTAAGCAGAAGTTCTTGCATGAACAGGATGATTTCATTGAATACTACTCATGGTTTATTTCAGAATTTGTCATATAAAGAGTAGCACTTCTACCCCACCGCCATGTGTGCGTATAAGAGGGTCAGAAAATGGTCTGACATTCTAATGCTGAAAGTAGTTTGGCCCTGTAAACTGTCTGGAAATGGGATCACATTAGGAATATTTGTAAGTTGCCCTGAGCTCCTTAGAGGAAGAGCAGGGCCAAATATAAAAATACAAAATCTTAGGTAGCTTTTGAGCAGAGTTAATTAAATCTGTGTCAAAAGCAATATTTTGCTTTTAGACAAGTTTTTCCTTAAGAACAATTTTAGAGAAGAATAATCCCCAAGAAGCCTAGTATGATAGAATTTTTAAGCATTCTGTAAGTGTAGGAAGCATACTGTATTGAGTAATTTAAGAAAAAAAATGTGTCGGGGAGATGTGATCCATCTGTGAACTCTTCTGTCTCTGACTGCTCTGGTTCTTGTAGCTTTTGCCTCAGTCAATCATACATTAGATTTAATGTATGATTTTAATGTATGATTAATGTATGATGTCCCCTTCATGGATCACTGCCTTGCCGTGGCGAAGGGGCTTGAAGAACTCAGAGAAGCTATGAACTATGCCGAGCAGGGCACCCAAGATGAACAGGTCATAGTGGAGAGTTTTGACCAAACGTGATCCACCTGGAGGAGGAACCGGCAAGCCACTCCAGTATCCCTGCCAAGAAAACTCCATGGACAAAGACAACAGGCATATAAAAGTTATGACGCTGGAAGATGAGCCCCTCAGGTCGGAAGGCGTCCAACATGCTACTGGGGAAGAGCGGAGGGCAAGTACAAGTAGATCCAGAGCTGATGAAGCGGCTGGGCCAAAGCCGAAAGGACGCTCAGTTGCGGATATGCCTGGAAGCGAAAGGAAAGTCCAATGCTGTAAAGAAAAATATTGCATAGGAACCTGGAATGTAAGAACCATGAACATGGGTAAGTTGGAGGTGGTCAAAAATGAGATGGCAAGAATAAATATTGACATCCTGGGCATCAGTGAACTAAAATGGACGGGAATGGGTGAATTCAGTTCGGATGACCATCATATCTACTACTGTGGGCAAGAAACCCGTAAAAGAAATGGAGTGGCCCTCATAGTCAACAAAAGAGTGGCAAAAGCTGTACTGGGATGCAATCTCAAAAATGATAGAATGATCTCGATACGAATCCAAGGCAGACCTTTTAACATCACAGTAATCCAAGTTTATGCACCAACTACTGGTGCTGAAGAAACTGAAATTGACCAATTCTATGAAGACTTACAACACCTTATAGAAGTGACACCAAAGAAGGATGTTCTTCTCATTATAGGGGATTGGAATGCTAAAGTAGGGAGTCAAGAGATAAAAGGAACGACTGGCAAGTTTGGCCTTGGAGATCAAAACGAAGCAGGGCAAAGGCTAATAGAGTTCTGTCAAGAGAACAAGCTGGTCATCACAAACACACTTTTCCAACAACACAAGAGACGACTCTACACATGGACATCACCAGATGGGCAGCATCGAAATCAGATTGATTATATTCTCTGCAGCCAAAGATGGAGAAGCTCTATACAGTCAGCAAAAACAAGACCTGGAGCTGACTGTGGCTCAGATCATCAGCTTCTTATAGCAAAATTCAAGCTTAAACTGAAGAAAGTAGGAAAAACCACTGGGCTGGTAAGATACAATCTAAGTCAAATCCCTTATGAATACACAGTGGAAGTGAGGAACAGGTTTAAGGATTTAGATTTGGTGGACAGAGTGCCTGAAGAACTATGGATGGAGGCTCGTAACATTATACAGGAGGCAGCAACGAAAACCATCCCAATGAAAAGGAAATGCAAGAAAGCAAAGTGGCTGTCCAATGAGGCCTTACAAATAGCGGGGGAGAGAAGGCAAGCAAAATGCAAGGGAGATCGTGAAACATACAGGAAATTGAATGCAGATTTCCAAAGAATAGCAAGGAGAGACAAGAAGACCTTCTTAAACAAGCAATGCAAAGAAATAGAGGAAAGCAATAGAATGGGAAGAACCAGAGATCTGTTCAAGAAAATTGGAGATATGAAAGGAACATTTCGTACAAAGATTTCCATAATAAAGGACAAAAGTGGAAAGGACCTAACAGAAGCAGAAGACATCAAGAAGAGGTGGCAAGAATACACAGAGGAATTATACCAGAAAGAAACGGATGTCTCATATACCCCAGGTAGTGTGGTTGCTGACCTTGAGCCAGACATCCTGGAGAGTGAAGTCAAATGGGCCTTAGAAAGCACTGCAAATAACAAGGCCAGTGGAAGTGATGGTATTCCAGCTGAACTATTTAAAATTTTAAAAGATGATGCTGTTAAGGTGCTACACTCAATATGCCAGCAAGTTTGGAAAACTCAGCAGTGGCCAGAAGATTGGAGAAGATCAGTCTACATCCCAATCCCAAAGAAGGGCAGTGCCAAAGAATGCTCCAACTATCACACAATTGCACTAATTTCTCACGCTAGCAAGGTTATGCTTAAAATTCTACAAGGAAGGCTCAAGCAGTATGTGGACCGAGAACTCCCAGAAGTGCAAGCTGGATTTAGAAGAGGCAGAGGAACCAGAGACCAAATTGCAAACATGCGCTGGATTATGGAGAAAGCTAGAGAGTTCCAGAAAGACATTTACTTCTGCTTCATTGACTATGCAAAAGCCTTTGACTGTGTCGACCATGGCAAACTATGGCAAGTTCTTAAAGAAATGGGAGTGCCTGATCACCTCATCTGTCTCCTGAGAAATCTCTATGTGGGACAAGAAGCTACAGTTAGAACTGGATATGGAACAACTGACTGGTTCAAAATTGGGAAAGGAGTACGACAAGGCTGCATTTTGTCTCCCTGCTTATTTAACTTATATGCAGAATTCATCATGCGAAAGGCTGGGCTGGATGAATCCCTAGCCGGAATTAAGATTGCCGGAAGAAATATCAACAACCTCAGATATGCAGATGACACAACCTTGATGGCAGAAAGTGAGGAGGAATTAAAGAACCTTTTATTGAGGGTGAAAGAGGAGAGTGCAAAATATGGTCTGAAGCTCAACATCAAAAAAACGAAGATCATGGCTACTGGTCCCATCACCTCCTGGCAAATAGAAGGGGAAGAAATGGAGGCAGTGAGAGATTTTACTTTCTTGGGCTCCATGATCACTGCAGATGGTGACAGCAGCCACGAAATTAAAAGACGCCTGCTTCTTGGGAGAAGGGCAATGACAGGCCTAGACAGCATCTTGAGAAGTAGAGACATCACCTTGCCAACAAAGGTCCGTATAGTTAAAGCTATGGTTTTCCCAGTAGTGATGTATGGAAGTGAGAGCTGGACCATAAAGAAGGCTGATCGCCAAAGAATTGATGCTTTTGAATTATGGTGCTGGAGGAGACTCTTGAGAGTCCCATGGACTGCAAGAAGATCAAACCTCTCCATTCTGAAGGAAATCAGCCCTGAGTGCTCACTGGAAGGACAGATTGTGAAGCTGAGGCTCCAGTACTTTGGCCACCTCATGAGAAGAGAAGACTCCCTGGAGAAGACCCTGATGTTGGGAAAGATGGAGGGCACAAGGAGAAGGGGGCGACAGAGGACGAGATGGTTGGATAGTGTTTTCGAGGTTACCAGCATGAGTCTGACCAAGCTGCGGGGGGCAGTGGAGGACAGGAGTGCCTGGCGTTCTCTGGTCCATGGGGTCACGAAGAGTCGGACACGACTAAACGACTAAACAACAACAACAATGTATGATGTATGGTAGGGGTTGATTTTATTTTTTGAAACCTGCTATAAAACTTGTCAGGTGTCTTGAAATACTAAAACATTAATCCGTGCCTTTAAAATTGTGTGCAAAGGTAATGGCCCAGACCATCTTACTCAGTGATACACATTTAAAAAGGAGCCAGGAAAATGGTTTTTGAAAAAGTGACTTTAACGACATTTCTGTTTGCATTTAGAGCAAATAGGATGCATTCTTGGCAAAGTGGAAAGTTACATAATGTGTATGGAAGTTCTTAATACCTCTGTCTTTTAGTTATTTCATTTCAGTTGATTAACATTGTAAATTTGAGCTATAGAAAGCAATCCAGAGATGTTGCACTTTGCCCTTCCTTAAGAACATAGAGACAGAATGCTAAGAAGACTGAAGCTTTTAATGTTTTCCAGAGATGCTGAATGAATGGAAAAGTTAAGCATTGATGCTTACTTTATTAATGTATCCTTTTGATACTTTAACCCTGTATATACTACAAACAGCCAGTTTAAAAGGAGGTTTGAATCACTGTTTAAATTCATAAAACAGCAGAGGAAATGTATAGTAATTTTGTGTTTGGTGTCTGTACTCCATTTAGATTGATTAAATATGTTGCCTTGAACACTTGAACGAAAATGTAGTCAGAAAGTTTTTTTAAAAAAGGATTAAATTACAGTGGTACCTCTACTTAAAAATGCAATCCGTTTCGAGGTGCCATTTGCACCCCGAAAAGTCCTTAAGTAGAGTGCCGCTACTGCGTGTGCACGAAGTGCAATAAAGCACTTCTGTGCATGTGTGCAGATCGCTTCTGCGCGTGTGTACGTGGCAAACCCGGAAGCAAACACTTCCGGGTTTGCTGCATTCGTAACTTACTTTTAAACTTCCATAAAATTGGTGGAGGGCTTTTAAATATTTTTTAAATTTCTGAATTGCTTTTTACGTTTGTGTCATGGCAATCTACAAAACTATTTCTAGTTGTTTTTTGCTGTTTTATGAGGTGTTATTCAACTAAGCTTTACTCAGGGTAGACTTACTGAAACTAATGAACATGACTAAGTTGGGACCATTAAATTCATAGTGGATTTAACAAAAGTGAAGGCTAGGAAAATCTGTTTACACCGTTCCATGTGCAACTGTCTTTTAAGGTAGGCCAGTCTTGCCCCATAGCTATCTGGTATGCTGCCATCACCCTCCCTTTTAGGGCATCATCTCAACTCAAGACATGGGTGGTTTCTGGGAGCCCAAGGCAATTACATGTGAAGAGGCCTGGAGACAGTGCATTCTGTGCTTCTTGGCCAAATCCCTCTCCTCTTCACAGGGAATCAGAGCTGGTATCCAGCTGTCTATCCCACCCTAGAGATCAGAGCAGCTTGCTTGCTTTCCTGTCAGACTCCGCTTATTCACACAAGAAGTATGTGCCCAGGGTCTAAGCCTGTGGGAGATTACACTAACCCTTAGAGTCTAGCATCAACAACCTCAGACCTCAGCAGCCAAATTATATAAAGTTGATTAAGAGTAACTAAGGAAGAAGAGGACCATGGGAATAAAGCAGACTTCAGAAAATAAAAAGAACATATCGGTTCAGGTCTGTTTGTCTTGCTACTTACAAACAGGCTTTTGGTCTCCCCATGAGAGGAAAAAAAGTTCACTGATAAATTGTAGTAAATTGCCATGTAGAGTTCGATTAGCTCCTGCCCTCTTCTTCAGGAAGTGACTTTTATCCCTCCCTTTACCCTTGTAGCAGGGTGAAATGTCCTCCAGCCTATCTGAATAACAGTATTTCATTGTGTAAAAATTCTCTTTTATTTATAGCGGTTAAAATTATTATCTTGCAACACAACATTTACTTTGAAAACTGTTACGGTTTAAATGAATTTATAACTAGTTTCAGTTTTGCTGACATCTGTCTGCTTTCAAGCCGAGTGTTTCAAGAATGCACATTTTTGCAGTTTATGGTCTTGACACAATGTTCCGTTTGGAAGAGTCATGCTCATAAAAAAATAATGCTGTTGAGAAAAAGAAATGAAAAAGCTGGTGCAATACTTCCTGTTTCAGTGCCACAGAAAAGTGTAGAAAGGGAGGTAATACAGTAATACTGGATTGCAATTTAAAGTAATACAGTGGCAGGACAGGCCGTGGTCTCTAAAGGAGAGGTTGGGGCTTTCAAAGCACGTATGTTTACACACAGTTTGACGGTTAGAGCTGTTGGACAGGTGTTGTCAGTGCCATCATGTTAAAACAATTGTATCTGCTTGTACCACTAATGACTGTTTTATTGTAATCTTATTTTAAGTAATCTGGGGGCCTAAACAACTTCAATTCTAAAAAACACTTTGGGGTAAAATCCTAAAAAATAAAACAACAATTTCAATCCTCCTAAAAAAAAAAAAGGTCAACAACCTTGGTTGGCCCCCATGGCCCTTGGCCCTTCACTTCATCAAATCTGGCCCTCTTTGAAAAAAGTTTGGACACCACTGTGCTAGACAATGTGTGTGTGTGTGTGAGAGAGAGAGAGAGAGAGAGAGAGAGAGAGTGCGAGATTGTTTCCTGGGATTGCCACCTTAAGATGGAATAACAGTGTGATCTTATATGTTGAGTTCAGTGGAGTCCCAGGTAAGTGTGCCTAAGTCAGCTCCCACTTCTTCCAAGTCATGTTTTAAGATCTGGATTGTTTCCCTTTTAAATTACAAACATCTAGCAGGTAACAAAAGGTTCTTCTTAACTTTAAAAAAATTACAATATTTGGAAAATTTGCTTGATCACTCCTAGCTCATACTTGCTACTGCTGCATTCTAATTTTATACTACCTCTGTTATTTTTTTGTTTGGCTGTAAAGCAGGGCTGAGGAACCTTTCTAAGCTTTGGGGGCTGCATTTCCTTCTGGCAGCTTTCCAAATATAATTCTCTGAGATAGGATTGGAACCACTTTAAAGCAGTGCCTCCCATACCGATCCCACTAAGTCATTTCATAAGGATACCATGGTCAAGGGGATCAGAAGCTCCTGAAAGATCAAGTAAACACAACAGGGTTGCACTCTGCCAAGCACCAGGAGCATTTTGCACCAGGCTGTTGGCCACTTGGGACCAAGTGAAGATGCCTGGGTGCTAGGATGACGTCTGACGTCTCCACCCTCTGGAGGTGCATGCCTGGGGATCCTTGGATCGTGACTGTTTTCACACAACAGCAACACATCCTGTAGATTTCTATCCATTATATTTTATCTTCACAATGAGATTGAATTTCAGGAACCAAAAAAATTGTATTGAAAAAGGAGACTTTCAAGCTGTCCGCCCCCAAAATGTCAACTAGGCATTCTGTTTTGGCAATTGGTTTAAGGGGCCATTGGGCATGTAGCTTATATACCTGATTGACCAGGGCCAACTCAGTCTCATAACTAGGCCTGAACTCAGGTTGAAAAGAGTAATGATAACCTCCTTCATCCCAGAGTACTTGCAATTGTTTTGCTGCAAACCTCTCAATCAGTTTCCCTAAAAAGGATGTATTTGTGACTGGGCAGTAGTTTCCACAAACCAATGGATCTAGGCTGGGCTTTTTCAGGAGTGGCTGGATCACTGCCTTGTTCAGGATTGCCAAGAACACTTTCTCCTTCAAGGATACATTGACCATATCCTTGATCCACTTGGTCATCTCAGCAAGCTTAAATAAGCCAAGATGGGCACATATAAGATAAATGTACAATAAAACTCTGGCAGGGGGAGACATTCTGACTATGGTATTTACACAAATCTAATGCGCCATCAAATCTAATGCACACCTCAATATTCAAAACCTTGAAACCAAAAAAGTATTTGCTGGAAAATGTATATGTGCCATCAAATCTAATGCGCACCCTAATTTTTGCAATGTAATTTGGCCAAAAATGGTGTGCATTACATTTGAGTAAATAAGGTAATAGTGGGAAACGGACACTTTCTGTTCTATCAAGCACCTCAAAAGATTTCACCGAGTGGAAAAGAGATGGCGTTGCATCTTAAATTCTGTAAAAATAAGTTCCACATTCAAAAATGAGGTCAAAAATTGGCATTTTAGACAGAACTCCAGAAAGTCTGTTTTGCTTTAACTCTAATAAACTGCTGGTGGGTTTTCTTTCATTGCTATGTGTAACTTTCTCCCACTTGAGACTCTGGTTAATATTTTGGGTAGTAGAAAAATAAGACAGATGGGAGGTTGTGCTGAAGGAAACCTCAGCCAGTCTGCAATTTAATTAGGACCAAATGAAAATGCTCAGAAATGCAACAGTTCTTGTTTGAAATGTTGATATCTGAGTTTTTAGTAACAGGAAAGATTTTCTTTGATCAATTTTCTGGTATTTTGCTGATATTTTTGAATGTGTCCATTTTGCTGAGTTACACTGTCCAGCAAATATATGAATGAGCTACACCATGTCTTTTTTTTCTTTCTTCTTTTTTTTAGTGATGTTTGCCTCCCACCTTCCTGCATCTCAAATTTCTCATATGACCTTTAGGGCCCAAGGATGCAAAGCAGGGCTGGCTTGAGGACTTCATTGAGAGCTGACTGAAGCCACTTATGGCCACATGTCAGTTATGGACATGGCTAAAGTGGCCAATGCACACTTGCATCATGTGTGCACATACACTCTCAAGAAGGCAGGCAGCCAGGAATGTGTGCACACAGACATGCACACTCTTCCACATATTTTTGTCAATGAGCAAGGAACCAAGTGGAGGCTTTCTTGGTTATGGTGTCCTGGTAGTGGAATTCTCTCTTCAGGGATGCTTGCCTAGTGCCAAGTCTGATACGTTTATAGAATCAAATAAAGACTGTTCATTCGCCCAGGCCTTTTAATGTGCTCTAAGTTATTTTTTCTTGATTTGTACTTAATTCTATTTTATTTCTCATCGCATTCATTATATTATATCTCCTTGTTTCATTGTTCTATATTGTGATCACCTATAAGCAATACCCTAGATTTGTTTTATTGTGTGTTTTACTTGATTTTTAGTTTTTCTTTTCTTTTTATTGCTCTGTTTTTAATGTGTGTTTGTGGATTAATAGTTTATAATTTTATTTAAACTGCGTTGGGAGGCCTCCACTCTAAAACCCAGTAAATCTAAATCACCTTGTCTTTGAAGCATGTTTCTAAAATCTGAAAGTATAAACCTTTGCCAGGGCACTTTTCTGCATGCAAGTGCTTTTATTTTATAAGTGATTGGCTGGTTGATCATGGAATGGCATGAATCAAAGCTGACTCTGCCTTTGTTAGTTGTAAACTGTAAATGATAGTATTTTGGGCCAGAAAATATCTGGCACAGGCAGATAGTCATCAGCTGCATTCTTGTAATGAATGTGTTTATGTCTTTTCTCACGTCCTTGCACTTACTACACTCCAGCCTGTAGTCATAACTTTTGTGGTATGGGAAACTATTTAAAGGTATACAGCAGGTGTGGAGAAAAGGCATCTTGTCTGTGCAAAAAGCAGTAATGCAAGAACTCAAATATGCTTTAAAAATGTAATCTTTAGCTTCTTTAGATTAGAATAATTGCGAACATATAGAAGATCTCATCCTCTGATCCTGGAACAAGGCTATTTTGCATTATATTTGATACTTGAATGAAGTTATCAGAGTACAAAATATATGTGTCTCTCACCATGTTATGAAGGCTCCATGCTTCAAATGCAGCTTTCCCCTTTATTGCTTACATTTTCTAATCTAATTTGAGTTAGAGGAAAAAAGACTTACAAAGTTAGAAACCCACACAATGTTCCCCTTGATTTGACGAGATTAAGTGTCACTCAAATTTCAGTTCTAGACATGCTTACTCAGAAGTGAATCCAACTCAGTTCATTAGTGAGTTTGTAGTGAAGTTTGAGGTTTGTTGCTTTGGAATTCTGCAAGAATTGATAGAGAACTGAAGTTGTAGGAGTATTTTCCTTTTTGCTTAAAAAACAGTCAAATTGCTGCCTGAGCTGTTTGACCTTGCATGTCAATGGTCTTTTAATTCAGTGTTATGCTGTATCTCTATCTGTATCTTCGGGTTGTTATGTATCTGTGCTTATTTACTTGTTAGCAAGTTTTGGTATCCAATACCAGATTTTTAAATTAACAGTTCCATATTCATCTGCCAACAGGCCATGGCTAAGCCATCTAACATGTTTTGAAAGCAGCTGTTGAACAAGATGGTAGCATCCAGATATCTTTGCTTCAGCAATGAGGTTTGCAGGAAAAACCTTAAATAGTAATTCTAGTGCACTTATGTGACAATTCTCAGATTTCGATCCTGCAGTCTAAATATTATATAGTAGCACTGCAGTGGAAGAAAATAGCATATTCATTTGCATTACTGCATGTTTGTTTTCTCTGACATCCTTGGTTGTCATTGTCTTGGGTTTATCAAAACACCTGTTTCAAAGATCATAATATTTTTAGTCTGATGCTGGGACCTTGAAGCAGAAGCTTGCCAGTGTTCTTACTCCTGTACTCCAACCAATTTCTCAGTAGATTTCATATTTCTCTTAACACTGAATGTACAAAACATGTTTATTATGTCTGAGTCTCCTTGAAACTTCTGTGCCCTTTTTGGTACACTACTATTAATAAGATGTTTTGAATTTTTTTTATTTAAAAAAATAGCTTTGAGTAAGCACAATGTTTTAAATAGGTATACTTTCATCACATGTTAACTGACCTTCAGTGGAAAAGCAAACTACAGTGGTACCTCAGTTTATGAACAGTCCTGTTTATGAACGATTTGGTTTACGAACTCCGCAAAACCGGAAGTAGTGTCCCAGTTTGCGAACTTTACCTCGGTCTAGGAATGGAATCCAAACGGTGGAAGGACACCGGGAACTGATTAAGTTCATAAACCGAGGTACCACTGTACTTCGTTGTACAATGCAGAATCATGTTTCTCCAGCAGTGACTCCCCAACTTTCCTCTCCTTGGACCATTTGAAAATCGCTAAGGATCTTGGACGACAACTTATGAATCCATTTTATGGATCTATGGTCTCGTTAGGCAGTAAAATCCGTGCTTTCCATTGTCTAGAATGGATCAATTCACTTTTCCAGTACTTTCTATGGAAAAGTGTGCCTCTATTTATGTACGTTTCTAGTTATGACCGGACCTCCGGAATGGATTATGGTTGTAAGTAGAGGTTCCACTGTACTAGGAGTTAAATGTGGCAGTTTTTATGTGTGCAAAGTGCATGCTTTTCTACTATGCTGTGATACAGCATGTACATTACATGGAAAGGGTTCCAAATTCAGACCCCGACATTTCCAAGTGAAAAGATCAGGGAGCAGGTCATGGGGAAGATTACCAGTGCCTCCTAGCCCGATCAGCTGCTGGGGGGCAAAGTAGAGAATGTGGAAATCAGCTCAAGTAGCTTTTGTTAAACAAGAATGTGAATAGATTTATAGTAGGAATTAGAACAGCCTAAACAGTGCAGTGTCATGGTTCGAGTGTTGGAGTACAACCTGGGAGACAAAGGTTCAAACCCTCACTTAAGACATAGAATCATAGAATCATAGAGTTGGAAGAGACCACAAGGGCCATCGAGTCCAACCCCCTGCCAAGCAGGAAACACCATCAGAGCACTCCTGACATATGGTTGTCAAGCCTCTGCTTAAAGACTTCCAAAGAAGGAGACTCCAAATTCCACTGTCGAACAGCTCTTACTGTCAGGAAGTTCTTCCTAATGTTTAGGTGGAATCTTCTTTCTTGGAGTTTGGATCATAAAGCCCACAGAGACACCCTGAGCCAGCCACTCTCTCTCAGCCTAACTTGCCTCCCATTGTTGTTGGCAGGATGAAATGGGGAGGAGGAGAAAATTTGAACTCCTTGGAGAAAAGGTGGGATCTAAGTGTGACATAACCAGTTCTGTATGTAGAATGCATGCTGGTGACAGTTCAGCAATATATAGCAAATCCATTGACTCTCCTTAACTATTGCTACAGTTTAGTCGTTAACTACAGCTATAAAGCAATCTGTACATCATCTCTTGAAACATTCAGTGTCTCCAGCGTGTCTCCGTTTCAGAAGATCCTGTTTTCATAAAAGTGGTGTCCCCAGTTGTGATGAAAAAAACTTTAAAAGAAGCAGAAGGAAAGAGCCACTAGGTGGTGCATGTTTATCATGTAACTAATTCCAAGTTGATGAATGAAAAGGCCTCCAAAGGAATGCATAGTGTCAGAGCTGCGGGGGGGGGGGGGACCATTATTGGAACTGTAAGTTTAGATTCTCCTTTTCCTAAGGCAAAGCTAGCATAATGATCCACTTATTTCAAAGCAATGACACATTGAGAAAGTATTTCAAAGGAACTTCAGATTCAGGTAGGTAGCTGTGTTGCTGACACAGTCGAAATAAATAAAAAAATTAAAAAATTGTCCAGTAGAACTGTAGAGACCAACTAAGTTTGTTCTGGGTATAAGCTTTCGTGTAGAATCCTAATGCAAGCTCAATCACTTCATATAAGTTGAAGCAAAAATAACTGGGCAGAAGTAAGAGATCATCTTGAAGTTACTCAAATACATTCTGCCCCATCCCTGAGAATCCTGGGAAGTGGAGTTTACCCCTCACAGAGCTACAGTTCCTAGCATCCTTAAACTACAGTTTCCTTGCTCTGTGTGTGTGTGTGTGTGCGTGCTTTAAATGTATGGCGTGTATGTAGCCTGTGACAATAATGGCAGCAGAGAAGCAATTCTGGCATGCAACCACATACTTATAGCCTCATCCAACAGAGCTGTTCTGAGGCCTTCCCCAACAGGGCCATCACACTTTTACAAAAGAACAATTAGCTCTCTTGCTTGATAAGTACTTTGAAGATAAAGTTGATTGTATCTGTAGCAACTTGAATTTATTTGTGCAATGCCTATTGATGGTTTTGTTGGATTAGTTTCACTGATTGAAGCACAAGGATAAGTTGTGTCTAGCGAGAACTAGTGCAACAAGTCCTGCTAGCGCAGTGGGATCTCCCCCCCGCCCATTCAGCTATGGGGGTCAGAAGAACCCCGAAACAGCACATGGGGGAGGAGAGGGGTGATCCTTTTAGCAAGCTAGAGAAATGGTTGCATCGCTGAAAGGCTCGTCATAGCGCAACACAGAATTCCTTTCTTAGTGTTGCTAATTCTGGCCTGTAATGTCTTGTGGAGGTGTACATACTGACAGATTAGGTCTTGCATCTCTGTGTAAAGATGTGGCTGTGCATCCACCCTAGAGGAAGGGCAAACTGCACCCAGAGGTTTGTCAGATTATTTTTTCTAGTCCAGGGATTCAAGCAGTTGATGGCTACACAATTCTAGTCACTCTTGAATGATACTGATTATCTAGATTAATGTCAACTCTGATATAGTTGGGGTTTGATACAGAAACAGGTTTGCTCACCCTGATGGATGACCTTTGCTGGCCAACTAGGGAGTGAGATGTGCTAGTTTTCCTGGATGTCTTGGTGGCTTTCAGTGCCATCAGGCTATGATTGTTTGTGTCTCATTTTTAAGATGACTGATCTAATTTGAACTCCAACACTACTATGCAGATTGGAGTGTAATTATCCTTTGGATTTTACACTTGCCTGAAATTTGTGAGACAGTTCTGTGCTCAAAAAAATAGCAAAATGCATACTTTAGGATAAAATACATTGACAGGAGCATACACCAAGAGAAAATGCTGTTTAAATATGTGTGATGTGATAAAACATATTTAAATACGGATTTTTGTATGAATGAGGAGGCAGGATGGAATTGACTTAAACCAATAAAAATGAATGTAGTGCTGATAATGCCTCTTTGAAGCATATGATGCTGGTGTGTCTGTGGCTGTGTCTTTTTGCGCCCAGGCCCCATGAATCTCGCACCACTCAGCAGAGATTGGGGTGGCCTGTGTCAATATACTGAAACAGCTCTGTGCGCAAAATTATCAAAATGACAAATTATCAGAACATCAGCATATCAAAATACTGGGCTGTATGATTCAGCAGTACTAACCGGGAAGAGCACGAAACAAGAGAAGCATATTGAGTATATCAACTGTGTATGAGATGATATTATAAAGCAGATTGTGTGAGGCTGCATGTATTTTATATGAGCCCCTTCCAACATATAAGACTTGCTCATGGCTGCTTGGTGACATACTTTTGTCACAGGCAAGTTTAGGAAAGGCTACAACTAGATCTGCATGTTGCAAAAATAAATAAATGCCAAGCTTCCCCTCTGTTCTAAACCTTTTAATTGTATCTTTGTGCCTTTGGAGAATATATACTTCCCTTCTCTCAAGTTGCATTGCTCACAGTACAGTACAGTGGTACCTCGAGTTACAAACGCCTCAGGTTACAAACTCCACTAACCTGGAAGAGTTACCTTGAGTTGAGAACTTTGCCCAAGGATGAGAACCAAAATCGTGTGCTGGCGGCACAGCGACAGCAAGAGGCCCCATTGGCGAAAGCACGCCTCTAGTTAAGAACTGTTTCAAGTTAAGAAAGGATCTCCGGAACAAATTAAGTTCGTAACTAGAGGTACCACTGTACAGCAAGCGAAAATAAGTACCAGGAAGGGATGTGTGCAGTGGCCTAGGCCCTCAGTTAACAGGTTAAGTTACTTGGCCATATATAGCTTTTGGCGAATGGTGTCTGAAACCGCGCGGTCCATTTATTCAATTTAATGTGAAGGCTGAAATCTTGAAACATAAAATATTTAGTGAGGTGGGAGTTACTGTCATAAAACTACATGTTACTTCTGCTCTGTGTTCCCAGATTAGCTGCACTTCCTTCTTAGCACTGATACTGAACTGAAGTACAGACACTGTAGGTGGCGCTTTATTCTTGGTTATGCACATGGAAAAGAGATTTAAAGTTGGTTAAGCGCTGAGGCATACTATTTTTGAGTAGGCAATATTTCATCAGCAAAGAAACTGGAAAGCTTATGCTTTTGATAAGATAAGCAGTCTAGATGTTTCCCGCTCCAAAACAAACCTCTATTCTCAGCCCTTGGTTTTATGCTCCATTGGTCTCTTAAAATGTAATACATGATCAGTTGGAACCATAAATATATTGGTGCAATTTATCTGTGTATTTCCCTTTTAAAGCCTGCCAAATATTTGCCTTGCAATTGTAATCTGTTCTTTCAATCAGTTTCTTTCATTTATTTTTTCTTGCTTCATTTCCTGGTCTTTCTGACTTGCTTAACAGTGGCCACACTTTCTCTAATACGAATTTCTCAAAATCGCAAAACAAAGTGGAATGGATTGATCTGTAATCCTCTGTAATATACACCAGCTTTTCTTACATTAGGTTCTGCCTACTTTGAAAGTATTTCTGTTAACTCAGTGTGAACAAAGAGTTTTCTAAAGGTTTTTCATTGTGGTGCCTTTTCATTTTTCAAAGCTTTTCTGTGGCTATCAAATGTAATGGGTTGTTCATCTCTGCAGTGGCGTGCTGTGGCGACTGGTCTGAGTTTCTGGGTCTTCTTTTGCCTATTCAGTCTTAATTCTTTTTAAAGTTTATAATAACGTTGCTTATGTTATGTGATCTGTATTACTTTCTACCCTTTGTATGAATGTCAACAAATGTAAATAGTTTAGGAATTTTCTTTGCTTTTACTATTTTTCTGGATGCTTTTTCCCTGTTATCATTAAGATTTCTCAACTATCCAGGTTATTGTATGAGTCTATTTGGTTAACTGGGGCAATATAGAATAAAACAGCCCTGCATTTAACAGCTTGCCTCGTAGCCATAGGAAGCAAGATACTCTAGGTGTGTACATGGGGTGCTGGAGGAAGGATGAATCTCTCTGTTTCTCCTTCACTAGTTGACGGTCTGTCCAGATCATGGAAGTAGGAAAGCTGACCCTCTAACACCATCCTCTTAATAAAAGGCATTTCTAAAAGTCCAATTTGCTAAGAAACTGGAATCCTGTGTTTCCATGGTGGCCACAGAAGGAGAGGACTTTCCCTCTTCACCTATCAGTATGGAAACCCAGGATACTCGCCTCTTAAAGGTAAAGGTAAAGGTACCCCTGCCCGTACGGGCCAGTCTTGACAGACTCTGGGGTTGTGCGCCCATCTCACTTAAGAGGCCAGGGGCCAGCGCTGTCCGGAGACACTTCCGGGTCACGTGGCCAGCATGACATCGCTGCTCTGGCGAGCTAGAGCCGCACACGGAAACGCCGTTTACCTTCCCGCTGGTAAGCGGTCCCTATTTATCTACTTGCACCCGGAGGTGCTTTCGAACTGCTAGGTTGGCAGGCGCTGGGACCGAGCAGCGGGAGCGCACCCCGCCGCAGGGATTCGAACCGCCGACCTTTCGATCGGCAAGTCCTAGGCACTGAGGCTTTAACCCACAGCGCCACCTGCGTCCCACTCGCCTCTTAGCAGACTAATAATTTATTGTTTTTCTGCATGCTAGTAACTTCTGTGAGCTTATGCACAAGGCTACAATAAACATTTTACTTTTTCATTTACCCAAGGCCCCACTTGAGAAGCCAAAGAATATCCAGCTTTTGTGTTGTTTCCCAAACAAGGTAAAAAGATTTCTTAGAGAAACTCAGGGTTGTAAATAAAACATACATCAGGAGAAGAATCTCTGTATACATGACTAAAACATTTCAGTGTAGGTGCCTGGAGGTGCCAGTTCTGCCCGTTTTCTCTTTCCACTGCAGCTTCTCACTGTGTGTTGGATGTTGTTCCAGAGATTTCCCAAATCCTCAATAATGGCTTTTCATAGTGTGTCAAAAGCTGCAGCAGGAAGCATGGATTGAAAAGCATTGGTGGACTCTGCTTTGGATCCTGGTCACTGTATGTGTTAAGGAGTTAGTACAGAAGTTAATAACATCCAATTCAATGGTGGGCCCTGAATAAAAGCCACCAAAACCACGGCTGTGCGGTGCTTATTGTTCTACATGGGTTTGCAATGTTTGTAAGTTATCCACCATGTGGACTGGCCTGATTGTGTGAAGAGCAACTCCATTGGCATTGAACTGAACACTCCCTTTGAACACTGAGGCTGGTGTGGAATTTCTCATGATTAATCTACTTTTTGTAGCAACCCCTATATCAACATGGTCCTCATTTGGAAGCATTTGTGGCAGCCTCCACATGGGGGCTGTAACTTCTGAACTGGTCTCAAACCTTTCCTTTGTACCTTAAAAAGACTGTTCTTTGATTCTGAGCCAAACTTTGGATCCGCCAAAGTTTTATTTGTCTCAGTGTTGTGTGTGTGTGTGTTTTGTTTTTTTAATGGTATTAAACCCTTTTCTTCCTGACCTGTTTTCTTGCTCAGCTCTTCCTTTCCTGGCTACTGCTTGCCTTGAGGTGCTGGGATACAGGCTTCTTGTGGGACAAATGATGGCCAAGGGGATTTTTTATCAGAAAAAAGCAGCTCTGGGGGAAGACACACTTAAATGTCCCCCAGCTTTTCTGCTGCTCCAATCAAATTTGCAAACTCCATGCAACCTGAATGTTTTATTTACCATATCAACCATGTGTGGAGACCTCTTTATGGCAGAGGTCAAGTAATTGAGCACATGCTTTCCTTGAAGAAAGTCCAGCATCAACCCCTGAAATCTCCCACTAAAATAGAGATGGGGAACTAGATTTTGTAGAGCTACTTTGTTTGTTTGTTTACATAAAATGTATATACATCATTTGATTGTAAGAAAAACCTCACAACTCTACTGTAAAACACACAAAAAATAAAATACAGTGGTACCTCGGGTTAAGAACTTAATTTGTTCTGGAGGTCCATCCTTAACCTGAAACTGTTCTTAACCTGAGGTACCACTTTAGCTAATGGGGCCTCCTGCTGCTGCCGCGCCGCCGGAGCACGATTTCTGTTCTCATTCTGAAGCAATGTTCTTAACCCGAGGTACTATTTCTGGGTTAGCGGAGTCTGTAACCTGAAGCATCTGTAACCCGAGGTACCACTGTACTAAAACCAGTTAGAATTACCTCAATATTCTAAGCATCTGGGTAGGCTTGTCTACACAGTAATGTTTTTAGCAGGTACCAAAAAGAGTACAGTGAAGGTGCCTGCTTGATCTCAATAGGCCGAGAGTTCCAAAGTGTAGGATCTGCCACAGTAATCAGTTGAGTTCTTACGAATGTGGAATGAGTATTATGTCTCCCATCATCTCTGACTATTAACCAAGCTGTCTGGGGCAGATAGGATTTGGAGTCCAGGACATCCATCCATGTGCTAGTAGGATTTGGGGAAGCAGTGCTAGGAAATATTTCTGCCTGAGACCTGGGATAGCAGCTTTTAGTCAGAGTGGATTGTACTGTGCTGAATCGACCAATGATGTAAGGTAACTTTGTAGGTTCATTCTGCCATCTGACTACATGCGTGCATATCGGGTACACAAGGGGGCTTTCTCGGTATGCGCATGCTATTATTTC
Organism: Podarcis cretensis; assembly: GCF_951804945.1. Taxonomy (NCBI): domain Eukaryota; kingdom Metazoa; phylum Chordata; class Lepidosauria; order Squamata; family Lacertidae; genus Podarcis; species Podarcis cretensis. The sequence goes on along the minus strand of NC_137170.1, from coordinate 49,741,615 downwards.
CACACAGCCTTCCACAGCTGCTTATTTCAGCCATAGCTGAACAAGTCTGGAATGTGAAAGTAAAGTTCTTAGGGGAGCCCTAGGGTCCTATGCCATTTCAGATGGAATAATTAAGAGAGAGAAACTGGTACTCCCTGCACAGATTTTCTCCCTTTGATCTGGTTTATCTTAATTAATGATGTGAGCTCTGAATCACCATGCTGTCACTCTATATAGCTCAATTGCGCTCATTTCTTAGGCCTGATAAAAGAGGTGGGGGGTTTTTTTGCCTCCACTTTCTTCTTCAAGAAATTTTGGGACCTTCTTTTATTTCACAGTGTACCAGTATGAACACACTTTACCATTCTCATAAACTTATTATCAGTTGAAGCATTCTTTTTTAGCTCTTTTTTTCTGGCATTTCTCCAATTTTGCTATTTTCCCTCAATTTTATAGCATTTGTTTCTTTGGCTGCCTTTGATTCCCAGTTTATTAATTAGCTTGAATCCTTAAAGACCATCTCTCCATCTCTGTGCCAGGAAAAGCTTCACCTACTAAATCTCTGTGTGTCAGGCAACTGTTAAAACCACAGGAGCAGGGCCAGTAAAAACGTTCCCAACCTTATGGCAATAGGAACAGTAAATCACTGTTCTTCTGAGCAGATATCCTTAGAGTTGTGAAAGAAAGGGATTTTTTTTTTAAAAAAAAAAACATTTCATCCATCATGAAGATTTACATGGACTAGGTGAGCCTCAGTGCAGTGCTGCTGAGACCCCAGAAACCCACCATCTTAATTTGCTCAGAAGCATCTACACATATGAGGGACGCAGGTGGCGCTGTGGGTTAAAGCCTCAGCGCCTAGGGCTTGCCGATCGAAAGGTCGGCGGTTCGAATCCCTGCGGCGGGGTGCGCTCCCGCTGCTCGGTCCCAGCGCCTGCCAACCTAGCAGTTCGAAAGCACCTCTGGGTGCAAGTAGATAAATAGGGACCGCTTACCAGCGGGAAGGTAAACGGCGTTTCCGTGTGCGGCTCTGGCTCGCCAGAGCAGCTTCGTCACGCTGGCCACGTGACCCGGAAGTGTCTCCGGACAGCGCTGGCCCCTGGCCTCTTAAGTGAGATGGGCGCACAACCCCAGAGTCTGTCAAGACTGGCCCGTATGGGCAGGGGTACCTTTACCTTTACCTTTATCTACACATATAAATTAACATGTGCATCAAGTATTTCTGCCATGCACCTCTGCCCTGTGGCTTTTAAGTACTTGTTTCCTTATTTCTTACAATTATACCATGCCTTTCTTCCACCATGTAATCCCTAAGGCAACTTATTTGTGGGTCCCAGGTTGTCTCCCATCAAGGCATGGACATGACTGGGACCTGCTTAGGTCGTGGCCTTGTGCAGCTTCAGGCCATGCCTAGTTTAAGTGGTTAAACTAAAGGCTCCCCTGAAGAAGCTGGGTTATGAGAAGGGATTTGAAGAGAGGCAAGTAGCACCATGAAGATGTTCAGGGAGGGAGTTCCATTCACTGGGGACAGTAAAGGGGATTGAATAGAGTCATTTTAAAGAGCATAAGCAATCTTTAGGCTATTGAGAGTGATAGTTTTGGAGGATCAAAGTTTACTGGTATAAATTATAATGGGAAGCAAAGAAGATGGGGGAAGACTGTGGAAAGCTTTAAATTAAATGCAGGGGGTCTCCACTTAGAAAGCTTGTTGGAAGAGGAAAGTATTTAACAGACAACTGAAGGGACTATAAAGATGAAATATTGAGGACTAAAACTGACATCAGATAAAGTTGTGAGGAATGACCCTCCAAGGTTAAGACAGTAATAAATGAAACCTAGTATGGTTTTAGGAGTAAAAATACACAAATACTGGTGCATTTAGACTGCTTACTTGAAGGAAGAGGCTACCACTTCATAGGGACGCAGGTGGCGCTGTGGGTTAAAGCCTCAGCGCCTAGGGCTTGCCGATCGAAAGGTCGGCGGTTCGAATCCCTGCGGCGGGGTGCGCTCCCGCTGCTCGGTCCCAGCGCCTGCCAACCTAGCAGTTCGAAAGCACCTCCGGGTGCAAGTAGATAAATAGGGACCGCTTACCGGCGGGAAGGTAAACGGCGTTTCCGTGTGCGGCTCTGGCTCGCCAGAGCAGCGATGTCATGCTGGCCACGTGACCCGGAAGTGTCTCCGGACAGCGCTGGCCCCTGGCCTCTTAAGTGAGATGGGCGCACAACCCCAGAGTCTGTCAAGACTGGCCCGTATGGGCAGGGGTACCTTTACCTTTACTTTACCACTTCATATGGTATTTATTGATATGGAGAAAACACTGTAAACCAACCGATGGAAACTCTATGGTGCCTGAAAAGGAATTGCAGCCCATCAATTTGGTTCAGATATCACAAAAGGGGTGTTGTGATGAAGATGAGCAAGTGTGAAGTTTTGGTTTGCACTCTCTTTTTTGCATGTGAGGGGGAGATGTTTCAGGGAGAGGTCATTCAGGACTGAGGCATGGTCAATCCTGGTCTGCAAAACTACCATATTTACTCAGATATAATGTACCATCGAATCTAATGCACACCTTAATTTTTTCAATGTAATCTGGCCAAGAAAGATACGCATTAGACTCGAATAAATACAGTGGGTAGGGGACGCGGGTGGCACTGTGGTCTAAACCACTGAGCCTCGGGCTTGCCAATCAGAAGGTTGGCGGTTCGAATCTTTGCGACGGGGTGAGCTCCCGTTGATCGGTCCCTGCTCCTGCCCACCTAGCAGTTCAAAAGCACGTCAAAGTGCAAGTAGATAAATAGGTACTGCTCAGGCAGGAAGGTAAATGGTGTTTCTGTGTGCTGCTCTGGTTCGTGTGCTGCTCTGGTTCGTCAGAAGCGGCTTAGTCATGTTGGCCACATGAGCCGGAAAAACTGTCTGCAGACAAACATCGGCTCCCTCGGCCTATAGAGTGAGATGAGCGCCGCAACCCCAGAGTTGTCTGTGACTGGGCCTAACAGTCAGGGGTACCTTTACCTTTAAATACGGTAAAGCTTTAGTACTGTAATATTCGAAGGACCATATTAAAGCACATTCAGTCTTAAATGCCAAGCATTAAAAAAACCCACAACTTTTTTTTTAATATTTATTTATACAACAAGAAAAAACACACACAAAAAACACAAATACCAAATTACACACAAATTACAAAAATAACCATAGGCACATAATTTTCTTGGCAAACAATAAAACATCTATAGGTCTTAACACTAAAGACCCAACTTCCCGTCTATTCCATATTTCAAATTCATATTACTTATTGCCAATACACATTTTTTTCATAATTAAACTTATTCTCAATAAATCTAATTTCTTCTATCTACCTAGCAACTATTACTGAAGTTCCTTGAATGCTGCAACAGAATTTAAACTACTATATTTATTTTTCAGATATTCTTTGAAAACCTCCCATTTAGAAACAAATTCCTGTTTTGATTTATTCTTTATTTTTTCTGATAAACCATCTAATTCGGTATATTCTGTCAGCTTTTGGATCCAATCTTGTATAGAGGGGATTTCATTACAAATCCATTTTGCTGCAATCAAAACTCTTGCTGCTGCCGTCGCATATAAAAAGATACCCTTCCTCTTTTGTGGAATATCCAAATCTGTTATTCCCAGAGGTAGGCCTCTGGTTTTTTATTGAAAGAGATCTTAAGCATTTTTTTTTGCAGTTCTGCATGTATACTCTCCCAGAATACCTGTATTTTCCTACATGTCCACCACATATGGTAGAATGTTCCTGAGTCTCCGCATCTCCAACAATTACTTGACACATTTTTATACATTTTTGAAAGTTTCCATGGTGTTAGATACCATCAATGTTGCATTTTTTTAAAGTTCTCTCTAATCGTGTAACAGTTTGTGAATTTCCAATTGATCTTCCATAAATTTTCCCATTGGGCCATGGTTATTGAATGGCCAAAATCCTGGGACCACCTCACCATTGCCACTGTTACCTCCTCCTCCTTGACTGTCCAGTCAACTTTTTGATGTCGTCATAGAAGGGAAATGAAAGAGGAAGGTGTGAATGTTAAAGCACTGGAATTAATAATGATCAGAGAGATTAGGAAAGAAATAAAACTGATTTGGCCAGGGATTAAAAACTACAAAGGAATAAAAAAAGTGAGCTGCTTTGAGAAGACACTCTTCCCCTGCCAGGCTATTGCGTAGGTGTGGCCACTGGTTCTTTGTTTTGTCTTCTGAGTTAATCTTTTTAGTTTGATTTCAACATGCCCATAGGGCTAAGCTCTGAAAATGTTTACTGATGACAAAATTAACTAGAACAAATGGTTCATCAGTTCTTGCTTCCTTTTAAGATTTTTTTTTTCCATCTTAAAGGAACTCTTGTTAGTGTTTGAGAACGTTGAGTGATACTCACTGGATATGTGACAAGCATTTGTAGATATTGCAGAGTTTGGAATTTTGTTCAATGAACTCAGCAAAAATGTGGTGAAACATTTGTGAGCCCCTCTCATTTTGGGGGGTGGGGGCAGGGGGCGGGATTTATGTCTTGCCTTTATCAATAGCATGAATTTAATAGGCTCATTTACACCACTTTTTTGGAAAACACAACAAATGCGCCTACAGGCCAAGTTTTTAAGACTAAGAAGTTTGTAGATTTCTTATTTTAAAAGAATGTTTGTGATTTACTACTTCCTCTGCTCTTCCAACTTCTATAACTTTATGAGTCTAGGAGCACACACACTTCTGTTCAATCTGATGGATGCTGCTATTGATACTGAGTTTATTTTGGGATCATTTCAGCCTATCCTTTACCCCTTGATGATGTTGACAAGATGCTGTTTATTGTGATGACTTATACATGTCTTTTTAAATCCTGTGATTGATGAAGTTCTCCTAAGAGGATCTTTGTTTGACTGCTGGTTAGAACTATGAATACAGTGGTACCTCAGGTTACAGACGCTTCAGATTACAGACTCTGAAATAGTACCTCGGGTTAAGAACTTTGCTTCAGGATGAGAACAAAAATCGCACGACGACGGCGCAGCGGCAGCGGGAGGCCCCATTAGCTAAAGTGGTACCTCAGGTTAAGAACAATCTGAGGTTAAGAACGGACCTCCAGAACGAATTAAGTTCTTAACCCGAGGTACCACTGTACAGGCATCTCCCGATTTGCGCACAACCGCTGACAGGCAAGCCGTTCTCAGCACCACAAGGGGGCCGGGTGGGGCTAGACTTACATGTGTTCCACTGATGCACACGGTGCCTCAGAGCGCAACTCCCATGTAAATGGGGAGTTCCCTGTAAATCCTTGTAGGAAGATGGGGTCTCATCTGTTTGAAATGAGTTAAGCAATCCATCCCTTTCTGAACACACACACACACACACTTGAACAAGGTGGATCTAGTCAGAGGCCTTCCATTCTGGAGTGACTGGTGGCAGATCATTTTGTAGTGTTCTTGGATGACTTCATCAATCCCTTTCAGTCTGGCTTAAATCCTGTTTTTGGGATGGGCAGGTTTGTTCTCCAGTGGTTTCATTCTTTTGATGAGAAGGTGTTTCCACATGTAAGTTGGTGTATAGCAGTGGTTCCCAAATTCTCCCCCCCCCCATTTGAAAATAGTTGAGGGTCTTGGTGGACCACTTAATACTTTTTCTGCCAATTGTAGCAAGCATAACATGTGGCATACAGTGTGATTTTTAATTGTATTTTTATAAACGCAGCATGGCCCATCCAAATGAAGATTGCAGACCTCCACTTGGGACCCCCTGGTGTATAGTAGTACTTCTAATTAGCAGCTGGGAGAGATCACCCGGAGTTTTTGAGCTGGGTGTCATCCATATACTTGACACCTAGCTCCATACCTCATTAAGTAAGGGTCAAAGTACCTTTTGATGAATGTTCGTTTTGATGAAATGCTCTAGTGAGCAAAGACAGACATTGGAGTAACTGGAGGCTATAAATGCATGCCAAGACGAAGCCCATAGCTTGGTGCCTGTGCCTGTGTTCAACGTGAGAATGTATGTGGGTTGAAGTATTTGGATTACCCGGTGTCTTTACCAGTTCTGCTTGTTTAACAGGAAGCTGCCTTATACTTAGACAGATTACTGGTCCGTCTGGCATAGTTTTGTCAACAAAGGCTCTTTAGGGATTTAGGCAGGAGTCCTTTCCAGTCCTACCTGGGACCTTTCACATGCAAAACACATGGTCTGCCACTGCACTGTGGCCCTACCCTAGGTGCCATATTAACATCAGCATCCAGTGCTAGAAAACTGCAGATATTATATGGTTATTAATCTTTATTAGTATTTTTTATTTTTATTTGGAGAGAAAGCTTTACGGAACTGGCAGTTTCCTTCTGTCTGCTGCATTGACCACACATGCATTTGCTTGCCCAAGTGCAAGTTCACTTTGACTGGTTTAATCTTCCCAGTCAGCATTGTCACATTTTGTTCTTTTATATGTGTTTTGATTCAAAACTCTTTGGTGATACTTATCACAAGCTTTTTGATATTAACCATTCTAAGCTTAATTTTTGTTTTCGGGAAGGACAAGAGAAGTTTGAGAAATGCCACCAGAATGTTTATGAGGGAAATAGTGGTGTGAAAAGCCAGCCCCCCCCCACCGCGGCATTAAGTGTTTTGAATCTACTGAAATCTCAATTCCTCTTCCCTCTGTTTTTAGTTACTCTTCTTGCTATGATGTCTATTTCTTAAATGTTTTAGTTACCTTAGCCAAAATACTACTGAGTGAGCAGCTTGGTCAGCAGTAAGACTGCATCAGAAATATATCATTATCAGATGTTCCCAAAGTAATAGCTGTAATATTGCTGCAGCTAGTTAGCATATTTGCAAAGCTTTTTTAAAAAATAATAATTCAAGACTTTTCAGCTAAAGTTCACAGATCAGGTAAAACTTAATTCTGAAGTAGTTATTTTCAAAAGTTGAAATTATGACTAGGTATCTGAAAAAAGTTCATACTATGTAATGGAATAGTATGAAACCTGAAATGATGTGAGGTTTTCTTTTTTAAGTCTACATGTTGTTTTTTACTTTACACTTAGTAGTCAAACTTCCATTTTTAGTGTTGAATTGCTCAGTAAGGAAACACGGGTTGCTGTACCCTTGAATTTTGTCTGTTGATCATGATCTGCTTCCCAGATAAGACCATTTCCCCTATATTGGCACTTTTAAAGCCCTTCTCCATGTTTTAAGAATTCTGGTGTGTCTATGTGCTCAGCATGTAAGTCTCCCTTTCTGTCTCCCTGCCAATTTTGTTTGCATTTGGATTGTCATTCTTAATTCAGATTCAGTTTAGCATTGAGAATTCTCAAACCAACTCTGAATATTATGCACCTACTAAATGCATTCTAATTTGAATTGATAGAATTACTGAATAGCTTGTTGCTGAAACATCAGGGTCTCTGAAGACAAGTGTAACGGTTGGACAGTTTTGTGTGGAAACAGATTACCATAGGTAGTTCTGCATGTATCCGGGTTCAAGGCTGTTTAGGGTTTTAAAGGAACACCAACATCTGTTCCTTAAAGCCTGGGAACGGGCAGTTCCCAGGTAGTTCAGTGTAGTTCTTTTAGAACTAGCAAGGTATGTTCCCAAATGCTTGACCCAATTGGCAACCTATCTGCTGTATTTTGTACCAGTTTTAAGCTTCTTGACAGTATTCAAAGGCAGCCCTGTGTAGCAGTAATCTAGTATTAGCCCCATAATAGTAGTCCTGGCTAGTAGGTGTTACCAGGGTATGAATTAGTGTAATCAGCTCACCTTTTTCAAGAGCAGCCACATATGGAGAATCGGCAGCAGCTGATAACTTCTACGGACCACCAAAGATATCTGACCAGTTATCCACAAAGCTGACTATTACTACCCCTCTAAAGAAATAGATCAAACCTAGTATTTCATGGGTAATGTGACCCTGATTTAGAATGGGTTGAACTCTAATTCCTTTGTCATCTATATCACCATCTTATGGTGCCTCTCTTCTCCAGATTGAGCTTCAGTTTATTGCCCCTCCACCCTTCCCATTAATGATTTCTGACAACTGTTTAGGACCTCAGCAGCCTCACCTGAAGTAGATGGAATTGAAAGAGACAGCTGTGATGACATTTCACCCCAAATCTCTGGACATACTCTTCCATTTTCATGTTAGATAGCATGGAGGACATTAGGGAATCTTGCAGAACTCCGTAGTATACAAGCCAAGGAGGAAAAAAAGTGGTCCCCTTGTAAAATGTTCTAAAACTAGTCAGCCAGATAGGAACTGAATCACTGGAAAATGGCATTCTCAGTACCCATCTCCTCCAGTTATGACAGGGCAGGTATCTGGATGAGGATAAGTCAGAGACATGGCTATTTTGGGGGGTTGGGGTACCAAGTTTAATCTCTGTTTGAAAGCATGCATATGCATGACAACATGTGCATGCGAGCATGAATGTCTGTTGGCAGTATGTGCATAGTTCAGCAAATTTCCATGTTGGGAAAAAGAACTCTTAGTACTTTTCAGTGTTTTTCCGCTTTAAATTATTTTGAACCATTGTAATTTCTTTCTGCTTCATGGGAAGCCACTCTAGCTAAAAAGTGGGGTTAAGTAACATTATCTTTTTGAGACAGGAGAATTATCTCTGGGCAAACAAGTACCCTGGGGGGGAAGTAAACCTTATGTTATAAAAATGGCTCTGGCAGACATTTCAAATGAATTGGTCACTAAAGTATCCTATTTCTACAATGAATCCTATGAAACTGAAATATAAACATAAAGTGGGTAAGTAGTTAGGCAACCAATGCTTCCTATTTAAGGTAGATGAACTGTAAAAAGAGTTCCCCATCTGGTGCCAGGGGAGCTTGAGAAATACCACAGAACTGTTTTCCTTAAATTTTTGTGCATCCGCTCAATTAAATCCTCAAATATTTAAAGCCCCTGGGAGATTTAAAAAAGATTCACCTAATATATTTTAAAATGTAGAAGGATTGAGTTTTTCTTGTATTTTGTTCTTATTTTAGTCACAGTTGGATTGTTTTTATCACATTTCATTTTGGAAGGGAGATGTGCTCAGATTTCAGTCTTGAAAGGTCTTACCAAATGCTCATAGGGAACAACCCTATGTTCATCAGTAAAGAAGTAGTATGACTTTACAGTTATTCATTGAAGAAGAGCAGATCAGTGGTTCTCTGAGGAAGGGAAAGAGGAGAGTCACTATCAATCGCCTGCAACAAGCCGGTAGATGGAGCTGGCAGCTGAGGGACTCCTTGGATGAGTACTTCAGCTTTCCCAGGCTTGCTACACCTTAGCTGTTGGGTAGCAGGGTTTCAGCTAGGCTCCCTAAGAACCTGTTGATTTTTTGGTCTATGCATAAGTACCAGAGGAGAAGACACAAATCTTAGCAGCTCTTCCTGGTCTTAACAATAGTAATTCCTACTGCTCTAGCATTAGTCTTGATTTCCAAGGGGCACTGCAGAGTTCCAAAGGATGGTCAACACAAGTGTAAGCAGCTGACAGGTCCATCATTCTGTAAGCTTGACTACACAGGCAATTTTGCTGCCAGTGGAACACTCACAACCAAGGTGTTCCAAGGGTGGGACTGATGCGGCCCAGGATCCACTGGGTCGCAAACTCGCTTCACAGCCATTGCTGGCTTGCATCAGCCTTTTTCAGGATCCAATTGCTGCACCACACTTCGGATAGAGCTGGGATCAGGCCCAATTGTCCTAACTCACCCTCACTTTCTGCTACTTTCACCATGAGCAGCCTGGTTATGGGTGCAGTGGAGACTCCATTGGTCCCCAAAGCCCAATGTCGGAGGGGGGTTTAGTGTTGCAGCCTAACCTAGGACCTTCAAGCTCTATCCACATATGAGAAAGTATGACTAAGAACTAACAGTAGATTTCTAAAAGTGCAATTTTTAAAAATAGCATATTAAGTCTTAGCAATAGTCCTGCTTTAAGCACATGCATATGTAGTATTGACTGGCACTTTCTCTCTTCCCAGATGTTTTCATATTGATGTATTGATGCCAAATTAGATTCATTTTTATACATCTAGAATTTAGTTACAGTAGTACCTCGGGTTACATACGCTTCAGGTTACATACACTTCAGGTTACAGATTCTGCTAACCCAGAAATACTACCTCGGGTTAAGAATTTTGCTTCAGGATGAGAACAGAAATCGTGCTCTGGTGGCGCAGCAGCAGCAGGAGGCCCCATTAGCTAAAGTGGTGCTTCAGGTTAAGAACAGTTTCAGGTTAAGTATGGACCTTCGGAACAAATTAAGTACTTAACCTGAGGTACCACTGTAAATCCTCAAGACAGGTTTGATCACCTCTGCATGACGTGCATATGATTGCCACTGAGAGCAGACTCCTTAGCCAGTGCTGTCACTGGTGAGAGGCAAGAACAATGGGATACCTGTGAATGTTTGCAGGAGTGTACGGCTGCCATACGTCAGGGATTTGACCATCGAAAATGGCGTCCAGGTGGAATTTTGTGAAAGTGGCAAAAATGTCCATATCGGAAGTGATGCTTTTTGGCAATTTTCCTAAAATATAGTTACAGTCTTCTTTTTTTTTAGATTATGCAAAAACAACAACCCCCCCTCCCCCAATTAAAAGCTCAGCAACTTTGCAACTTTTTGAAATATGGCAACTCTACAGGAGTGAAATAGGGGGAATATTTCTGTTCAGATTATTTCTGCCTCTTCCAGCTTTTTCAGATGAAGTTTGTTTATTATAACTTCATTTAGTGTATTTTAAAATGTTCAATAATGTTGCACTCTGCTGTGCTAACCTAGTTCAGGAGATAGACACACATACTAAGAGAAAAACAGCTTTCCCTATGCTCATCACATTATCATAATTGATTCATGGTTAGCTTTAATTGCACTTATATGTTTTCTGTACTGTCCAGTTCTGAATCTGCTTCTGTACTGTTTTACAAAATTTATTTATATTGTGGTGGGGATAGAGAAGAACAAACTGTTAACAGCTGGAAATTTGGTTGATTAAATGAAGTGCAGACAAATTTACAAGAGGAACTGTTCCTTGAAAAACTCCAGTGCATTGAAATATGAAAGCATCCTGGCTATTTCATACCAGTTTCCATAGTTTCCTGCCAAAACCAATAAACCACTGACACCACAATTTGAAAATGGTAAATGTTTTATCAATCATCATAGGTTGTTGCGAATCCCAAAAACAAATAGACGTATCTATGTAGACACCTGGAGAGTCTCTTAATCCTGGAAGATCATATTCTGTTCAGATGGTGATTCAGAACCCCTTGTGGTCATAGAAAATTATGTTTGTGCCAGCTATTGAGAGGCACCACATAATAATGGAAATTACAGAACATTATGGGATATTATTTTTTTACTGTGCAATTAAGTACAGCTCCTGAATAGGTAAGTATAAAACAGTAAAGATGGTTAAAAGATTAAAATTTGTTAAAGTTCTTTAACCTTAATATATCTATTAAGGATTTAGTTCACCACAGCAGGGAACTTTACTGTGAGTGGAGTTTTTGAAGTATAACTTTATATGACCAGCTCAGGATTGCACAGTGAAATTTGTGTCAGATTCATAATAAGGATTTCAGTTATGTATGTACAAAATAATGCTATTCGAAAGTGACATATTTGCAGTGTAAAAAATAATGCATTCCGATGGTCAGCCCTTTGTTCTACCTTGACCCTGAGCTAAATTTAGAATGCAAGAATCATTTATTGCTTGTTCCCATCTCTGTGGCTGAAGCTCTGAAAACTGCTGCTTTTCTCAATTTGTAAATTTAAACTTTCAATCTAAGTGGCCCCACATTTGTACTTTAGTAAACAAAGTGATCAACAACAATATAGGGAATTTTCTTTTACATAGCCATGTACATGTGTGTATGTGTACATACTCACACATACAAACATACAGATTTACCAGGAGCATGTAGATTTACTTTTTCACCAGCAAATAGTGAGCAACTTTAACTTCATCTAAAGTTGAAATCACTTAGCTGAATAATTGACCATATGTCAAACTTACCTGATGATTGCCAGACTTCAGTGCCTCAAGGGAGAAGAATGAAATTATTTATGGCTATACAGTTTTGATTTTAAAAGAGGTGAATCTATTATGTGCTCCCTGGTCTTCTAAATAATGAAATACAACATTAGAGCAGACCTTAGCTTTTAATACTTGAATCGTCTTGAGAACACTGACTGCTCTGTGAACCGGCAATGATAGCTGGGATCAATAGATCAATAATGGAATGGGCAGTCAAGTTACTTATAAAGACAAATAATTGCTCCTATCATTTAGGGAACAACTATGGTTTTATGATTTTCATTAAACACATTTCAAGCAATTGGTCTCAATCCACTACCTAAATTTAATTTCTACATTTGTTGATATAAAAACTGCCTAGTTTCTCTTTATTACTGTTTTCCACCTGCTATTAATGAACCTGTGTGTTCATAGGTGGCTACCTAAGTATGGAGATAGACTTGAGAAACTGTTTTTCTATTGCCAGAGATGTGGAACCAGCCATGATTATACTTCTTTGGAGTAGGCCTCAGTACAACCTGATATCTGCACAGTATTTAAAAGAGTCTCATTTGAATGCCTACCACTTCCTGCTTTAAGGCTCTTACCAGACGAAGTCCCCCTCCCAATTTACAATCCATGCTGATGAAGACCTCTGGAAACTTGAAAGCTTACACACTGTTTTTGATATTCCGATCGTGAAAAATTAAAATGCGTCTCATATTCGGGACCTTATGTTGCCGGCAAAGTGGTTTGGCTTCCCCCCACCCAGGAAGCAGCCCAGGAATGTGGTTGGCTGCTGCTCCAAAGCCTCTCCAGAGCTGTCGGAAAGAAGGGGGGAAGAGAGGGAGTCACACCACTCTGCCGGTGGCCACCCGCTTCCCTCTGACGGCTCAAGGGAGGCTTTGGAGCGACGGGCGGGCTGAGCGCCATTGCCTTGTGCTCCCAGGCTGCTCTTGGGGGGGGGGTTGAGCAGCCCACCCGATGCTCCCAAGTCTCCCCTGAGCCGCCTAAGGAAGGGGGGAGGCCATTCACAAAGCTGCGCGGCTCTCACCCTGTCCCCAGAGAGTAGCTCGGAGTGCGGGGCAACGGCACGAAGCCCGGCCGCCACTCCCAAGCCTCTCCTGAGCTGCCGGAAAGAAGGGGGAAGGGGGGGAAGGCACGGCTCCTCCTGAGGAAGCAGCCCTAGTATTGTTTTTTTTTCGCCCCCCACCTTCAATTTTTAACGTGCAGCTTATTTGCGGGTGTGGCTTATATTCAGGTCAATACGATAATATGGTTATTGGAAGCTTCCTCTTCAGTTCATAAAAAGTTCCATCTCATGTTACCTTTGGGGTGCAGGACTTCTTATTGCTTTTCCACGCACCACTTAAGTAATATCACAAGTCCTGAGCTATGTTGGGAGGAAGCTCTAGCTCCCCACACTGATATTTCTCCAGTTTCTGGCACAGGCAGTGCTGACATGGAGGAATTGACCATGTTCATAGGAGTTAAAGTAATGTTGATTTCTAAAATTATTTCAAATCAACAAATAGTGAAATAATCAGTAAGAGACAAGTCCTGTTCTTAGCTCTACAATCCATTCAAACATCTCCTGGCAGGCTCTGGTTTTCTCATTTTTTGTTTCCCACCCTTTGTTGCTGACAGCACTTGCTCGAAGCCTGATTATTCAGTCAGCTCTTCTTCAAGCTCTAGATTCTGAGTCATCTTCATAAAGTAACTCTTCAAATATATTCCATGGTAGCCCATTATAAAAATCATTGCCAGGAATTATCCTACAAATTTCCAACAAGATACGAAATAGCTTGGTTTTACAAGATGCATATATGTGGCACTATTTCTTGTCCAAAATAGTCATCCATAATATGACACACTGGTAAATCAATACCCACATACCCAAAACACAGCGCGGATGAAGAAAAAAAGTCATTTGTGCTTTCTAAAAATAATTTTGAAAGAGCTGAAAAGAGTAAGCCACAGACTGAAAATTCAGAAAAGCAGGCCATATTATGCTATCCTGCTTGTGTTTGTGTACAGAAATAACCCTCTTCTTTGTTCTGCTTGGGTTCTGTGGAATTTTAATAATTTAAACAGAAACGATTATCAAAATATGTTGAATTAGAATGGTCAAGAAAAAGAAAGCAGACCCTCCTCTCAACAATCAAATACTGAGCAACTCAATCTTCAGTAGTTACAAATTACATCAGAATGCTGATGGATTAATATACTTGATTAATAGTATTAATACTGTATTTAAAAAAAGGTAAAGGTAAAGTATCCCTGACAGTTAAGTCCAGTCACAAACAACTCTGGGGTTGTGACGCTCATCTTGCTTTACAGGCAGAGGGAGCCAGCGTTTGTCTGCAGACAGTTTTTCCAGGTCATGTGGCCAGCATGACTAAGCCGCTTCTGGCACAACGGAACACCGAAACCAGAGCAGCGCATGGAAATGCCATTTACCTTCCCGCCGGAGCAGTACCTAGTTATCTACCTGCACTTTTTGGCATGCTTTCAAACTGCTAGGTTGGCAGGAGCTGGGACTGAGCAGTGGGAGCTTACCCCGTTGCAGGGATTCGAACCGCCGACGTTCTGATCGGCAAGCCCAAGAGGCTCAGTGGTTTAGACCACAGCACCACCCACGTCCCTCCAATACTGTAGACTAAACGCGTAATTAGATACCTGTTACAGTCATACCTCGGGTTAAAGTAGCTTCAGATTGAGTGTTTTTGGGTTGCGTTCCACGGTGACCTGGAAGTAACGGAAGGGGTTACTTCCGGGTTTCGCCACTTGCGCATGTGCAGACGCTCAAAATGACGTCACATACATGCACAGAAGTGGCGAATCGTGACACGCGCAGAAGCGCAGAAGCGGGTTGCGTTCTGCTCAGGATGCGAATGGGGCTCCGGAATGGATCCCGTTTGCATCCAGAGGTACCACTGTACTCAGAAGCAAACTCCTTTATATAATTACCGTATTTTTCGCCCTATGGGACGCACTTTTTCCCCTCCAAAAATGTAGGGGAAATGTGTGTGCATCCTATGGGGCGAATGCAGGCTTTCGCTGAAGGCTGGAGAGCGAGAGGCATCGGTGCGCACCGACCCCTCTCGCTCTCCAGGCTTCAGGAAGCTATCCGCAAGCCTTGCAAGCCCGGGGGAGTTCCCGCGGGCTCGCAAGGCTTGCGGGCAGCAGCCTGCATCCTGGAGCACAGGGTGCCCTCCGGAGGACGCCCCGTGTGAGTAAAGATGGCGCCCAGTACATTTCTGCTGCGCCAGATGAACGTCCGTGCCGATCGAAAACAACTTCAGCTCCCTTGGCTCTCTTAGCATAGTCCTAGCAGAGTTCAGCAGCGGGAGAAAATTGTTGCCGTGTGTGGATAATAAATCAGACTGAAGGCAGGCTTTTCTCTTATCTCCAATAGTCTTTTAATGCGTAGAAAAACATCGTAAATCAGCCCGGCGACAGAGCCGGCATCTTTCGCCTCTCAGTCAAAACCGAAAGAAGACTCACACACAAAGAAAAAATTCCCGTATGTGAACATAACCACGCCTCAGAATGTGAGACGTCACACAGAACTGTTTAACCCTGTAAGTTCCGATTCTCCTCACAGCCCCGTGCTTCGGGAAGGTATCCGCAAGCCTCCCGCGCCCAGCGGGAGGTCCTGCCGGGCGCACGAGGCTTGGGGCGGCTGCCTGCATCCCGAAGCACGGGGTGCCCTCCGGAGGACGCCTCGTGCTTCGGGAAGGTGTCCGCAAGCCTTGCGCGCCCGGCGGGAGGTCCCGCCGGGCTCGCAAGGCTTGCAGGCAGCAGCCTGTTCTGGGGGCTGGGGTCGGGGGAAGCTCGGGCTTCCCCCGCGCCAGCCCCGCGCCTGGGGGGAAAATAATTTTTTTTTTCTTTATTTCCCCCCCAAAAGAACTCGGTGCGTCCTATGGGGCGGTGTGTCCTATGGGGCGAAAAATACGGTAGATCTTACTTCCAGGTAAGTGTGCATAGTTTTACAGCCCAAATCACACTGTATAGTCTGTGTGTTCAAGGGAGGCTGTATCTTCTCTGTAATGCACCAATCTTCTATGGGATAAGTTATAGTTGACTTCAGCTAGTTATGAGTTTATAGCTAGAGAGTTAAGCTCATTATTATGTAATGTCATTCTTTTAAGCTCTTCCTCTGGATTCAATTATAACTTTGATTTAAGTCATGTCTAGGATGACTCATAATTGTTAAATCCTATTTGCTGTTGCTTAAATTGTGTAACAGTACCTTTTCAAAATCTAGAATGAAAATGATAGGGATTAAACTTGTTTGAAAATTCATAAGAAGCTTATTAACTCATTTTTATAATTCTAAAACAATCAAACATTGCATACAAGAACTGCATACATAATACCCTCCAACATTTATCCGAAGAAAATTGGGATGTCCCATTCCATAATGATAAATTTCTCTTTACACACCACACATATTACTGGGTTGCCACAGCTACTCTGGTTAGCTTCCAATGTATATAAAAACATAATAAAACATTAAAGATAAAAAACTTCCCCTCACAGAATTGTCTTCAGATGGCTCGGGGGGTCGGATAACTCCATACCCTGCAACATTTCTCCAGTGAAAATAGGGGCATCCCAAGGAAAAGTAGGACATTCCAGGATCAAACTGGGATGGCTTCTCTAAATCAGGGACATCCCTGGAATTGGAGGATATGTACATATCTGAAAAACACAATAAAATTATTAATAAAAAACTACGAAGCTACCTGTGGGAATATGGTCATTGGTCCATAAGAGCATGGGCAAAAGTTTATTATCGCAAGGATGATTTCATAGCAGAAAGCATTGCTTGGAGCATGATCAACGCGTGAAGAGCTCATGCTGCCCGATGATTGGTCTACGTAGCATAGCCTGATCAAATACGTGGTCTGGTGTGAGAACATGAGACTAATGTATTGTATTGTCTTTGATCTGCTGACTGAGGCAAAGCTCTCTCCTTGAATTTGTATCTTTTCTTCGGCTCACAATAAAGGTTGGGGCTACAGCAGCTTCTAGGGAGAGCTGCAGCCAGACTTCTTCAACCCATCTTGGCGTGAGACTGATTATTTACGGATGGCGAGCAGGTTCTCGTCGCTACCAGCATGAGTTTGACCAAACTGCGGGAGGCAGTGGAAGACAGGAGTGCCTGGCATGCTCTGGTCCATGGGGTCACGAAGAGTTGGAAACGACTAAACAACAACAACAAATATAAGAACATTTACCAGTGATAAGCCTCTCTGCCCCTGCCCCATAACCAGCATAAGATAGAACCATAGAATTGTAAGGGACTCTGAGGATCAACTATTCCACCCCCCTACAATGCAGGAATATTCAGCTGACCCATACAGGGATTGAACCTGCAACCTTGGCGTCTTCAGCACCATGCTCTAACCAGCTGAGCTATCCAGGCTGAGAGATTTTCCTACCTTTTTCCAGGTTTCCAATCAAGATTGATTTGATTTGATATTTTTATTCCACTTTTCCAGCAACAGTGTTGAGCTTAAAGCAGCTCACATTATAACAATATAAAAAATTAAAGAACATTACAGTAAGTATAATATCAAAAACGTCGTAACATACAAATTAGGCAGTCAATGTTTGCAATCAATTAGATAATGATTTTTTCAAGTGAACTTAAGCAGAAGCACATTTCCACATCTCCTGTTGCCTAGGGTTGCCATATTTCAAACAGTGAAAATCCGGACATAAAAGTTGTTAAACATTTTTTGGTAAGATCACAAAAATGCAGTTTTTGAGCTCTTAAAGGCAAATCTGACATGGGCTGCCATACGTCCATATCTTCCTGCACATTTGGCCAATTTCTTCCCGGACACTGCTAACGAATGCGGTATTACAGATATGTCCGGAAAATTCCGGACATATGGCAACCCTACTGTTGTCCTGTCATCTAAACTGTATTAAAGATGGGAAATATCTGTCTGAGACTGGAGAGCCACTGCCAATCAGAGTAGATGATACTGGAAAGTATAAGCAAATAGTCTGTCTGAGCACTGCAGTTTCTTACATTCCTAATTAGATTATTTCATTATTGATAGACTTTGGCTTTGCTCAGTAGTGGGGGTGGGGGAGAAATAACCTACTGCTGTGAAAAAGAGCATTACATTTTTAAGCTGTAGGCTGATGTGCAACATGGATAACCAAGAGTTTATAGACATTTGTTGCAAAAACAGTTTGGTGTGTTGAGCTTTTCTACAGACAGGTTCTTATATCATAGACATAGGTGGTGCTACATGGTGTTTTCAATGGATTCATTTTTCCATTTGCTCTTTATGACTCCTTCTGTCTGTAACTGTTGAATCATTCATAAATCACACTAAAAGAGGTGGCAAAGCATAACAGACATGCTATAAAAGTTTGGCAATTGATACATAGCCTAGAATGAAGATTTGGCATGCATATAATCTGCAAGTAGCTTTTTCTTTTCTTTTTAAGGAAACTGCAGCTATGATATAATCATGGTTATTAAAATGA
The DNA here is from genome assembly GCF_951804945.1 of Podarcis cretensis. Lineage (NCBI taxonomy): Eukaryota > Metazoa > Chordata > Lepidosauria > Squamata > Lacertidae > Podarcis > Podarcis cretensis. The sequence continues at coordinate 49,723,082 of NC_137170.1, read as the reverse complement.
AAAAAAGTCAATTATTTTGAAGTAATGAGTAACCTTGCTATATGTTTCCATTACAGTGTCATTCCATGTTGTGTACGGATTTACTTCAAAGGCTTAATGCACTGAAATTCGTTTTATGCACTATAACCTCAGTAGAAGAATAATATCAATCTATTACAGTGGTACCTCAGTTTTCAAACATACTGCATTCCGGAAGACTGTTCGAGTTCTGAAATGTTCGAAAACTGAGGCGCAGATAGTCACAAAAACAAATTGGTTGCAAGAGAACTCCTGAGATTAGCTGAACACAGATTGATTACACGCGGAAGCCACATGGCATGTTCGACTTCCAAGGCATGTTCAAAAACTGAAGCATTTACTTCCAGGTTTACGGCGTTCATAAACCAAAATGTTTGTCAATGGAGACTTTCGAAAACTGAGGTACCACTGTATTTCCATTTGTGTACTGTCCTTCATCCGTTACTGATCCTAGGATAGACCACAGAATAAAACAAACGATACCAATTAAACAAAACAGTAAAATCACATGACAATTAAAGCAGCAATTTTAAACCTCATACTGCAATACAGTAACTCAGGAAGCAGACAGCAACTACTTTACAGCTGGCAAATTACCTCAGCCCTTCACAAAGGCCTGGGTGAAGGCAAACATTTTTGCCTGGTGCCAGTATGCAGTCATTTAGAGCCTCTGCATGTCTTTTCCTTTCCTCCTGGCTTGGGAAGCCTGTGTCCCTTCTGATGGTGTTGGACTCCAACACCCATCAACCCCAGCCAGCATTACCAATGGCCAGAGATTATGGGAGTTGTAGTTCAGCAGCATCTGGAGGACCGCAGGTTCTCTACCTCTGCTGCTTTATGCAGTGATTTCCTTAGTTTTCAGAGTTCAGGAAGGAATATGAAAACTATACCTCTTATCTGGGGCATAACAGTCCTTTATGTTTTGAGTATTATTCTTTTTTATACCTGAACTCACTTGAATGTAGCACATCATGCCTGACCATGCTAATAGTAGTTCGCTGTAGGCCTTTCAGTAGTTTTGTGCTTGTAGCAGCCAATCCCCGTACAAATTGTTGATCTTCTTCATGTGACTATGTAGTGCACTGATGCACTTTGATTAAATGAGCTTAAAAATCACAGAGTTAGGGGTGAACATGCAAGCCTGGCTGCTGACCCAAATAAATGAAAGTTCATTTCTATGGATGGATGGGGTCAACGAAGCTTGCACTTCAGTTTTAGTTTTGGTCTACATGTCATCTTCATTTCTATTGTTGTGGAAAGCTTTGACTTTCAGTTTGTGATGTTTTGTGCTGCAGGCATGCCAAGTTAGCTGTTTGTGTGTGCTGATGCCAAGAAGTGCGTTAAATAGCCTGCAAAAGTCTAACAAGTTAGAACATTTTAACTATTTCCATATTTATCAATCTTGCTGAGTAATATTACCACCAAGCTTTCCATGGGTTAACTGCTCTAGTTGTTTGCTTTAGGTTTTATTGCCAAGAGGAAGCTAACTTTTCAGTATGCTGCAGTATAGTCAAATTAATTAAGAGTGAGAATGTAGGATGGGCTACCAATGAAGATACCTTTGCAAGGACAGGAATCATTCTCTAAATGCTTGTTGCACATTGTATCAATGCCTATCTATAATTTTTTTTTAATGACTATATAAGTAGGTTGACAGTTGCTGCAACCTGAGAGAGAGATGAGCGATATTTGGTTTGAAACCCACACTTGCATCTGTCACACCTGCAGTAAAGGCAACAGGTAGACTACATTGTAGGCCATAGTCTACCCTGCACATGGGCTTCTGCTTGCGCAGTGAAGCTTCCCCCCTCTCTTTCTCCTGTACTCACACCCTCCAAAACTGGCTTTGGGGTGTGTGAAGAGAACCGCCAGAACAATACATAGGGGGAGTAGGGGGATCCTTCCAACTGGCAGGCTGCAATTCTTGTGCTGATGGAACATTCACCATAGCGTGACATTGAATTCCACCCCTTGTCATGCATTTCAGACTTCCCATGCAGTTGAATGAAATTAATCCTTGTATTCTTAGATCTATAATGTCACACTTCTCAGAAGATGACTAGTAATATGGGAAAATCTGTCTTGCAAAGTGCATGTCAGCACTTTTCATTGTGTTTTTCAATTAGTGTGTATAGTTTACAAACAATAAGATAACTTTTTTTGGGAAGTGTGCATCCTTCCCTTACTACACTGTTATCTGTGTACTTAAGAAACCCTTACCAAGTTTTTCATGGGAAAAGCTAGAGTAAAGAAGCGTAGTGAAGCAAAGCATTACCTTGTGCTGAATTCTTAAGTGAAAAGCAAGGCAACAAGAGTTATAGTCAGCCAGTTTGAAGGAGTGCTCCTGATGTTGTGTGTGAGTGTGTGTGGTGGTAGGGAGCCCTACCATTAAAAACAGATTTGGCCATTGTGTTGATTTTAGAAACATTCTCTGATGCTGGAACTGTGAAGAGGCAGAGAGTGGATTTCTCATCCAGAACACTTTCTGCATTTTTCATATTTCTCTCTTGCTTGAAAATTTTCTCATGTTCTTACATCTGCCTCTGTTAATTATAGCAGGACTACTATTGCCATGCCAGCAGATTTGTTTATGTCTAATGGAACAGCTTTTTCTGCTTAAGGAAAGCTTGAACTGTGTTGAGGCTCAACCTTGGTTGCCCTGTATACGTAATAATAGAGGCTGTAGAGGGCTGTGGGGGCAGTTAAAATCTCAAACACATTGAGATTTTATTGTTCTTAATTAAATAGTGAGGGGAAATATCAGTATCGTTTTCCTTCTGCTGCTCAGCATCAGGAACTTTATTTTTGTTAGATGTTGAAATTATCTTTCAATATGGGTTATTTTTATTGTCTTTTTAAAATGTTAAATGGATATTTAATACTCTTTCTTTTTGCTGGAGTAAATTCCACATAATGTGTACCATTTTATTTCTCTACGGCAGCAATCCCATAAACAATTCCTCGAGTGTACGTCCCATTGAACTCAATGGAAGTCAGACTTACCACTGAGTAATGATGCATAGAATTGCAAAAATGGGTCCACATGGCTAAAGACAGGGAGGGCAATCTGTATAGTCACACACATTTTGTCAAAATAATGGTTGAAGTCATGTATTTATTTATTTATTTATTTATTTGTACTTAAATGTGGTGTCAAGTGCTTAAATCATTACCGTGCAAAGAGAGATTTGGCTAGAGAAGGTATAAATCTCCTGTAGCCTGATACTGGCTCCTTATCTGGAGGTGCGGTACTAATACTGCACATATAAATGTAAGAAAAACTAAACAGATTTAGCAGTAACCTTTGCTAAAGGATCAGTGGGGTATAAAAGATCAGGTAGAAGCTAAAAGCATAAAACGTAGTAAAGGAAGACAAAAGATGATCCTTCCTTCCTTCCAAAAAGACAAACAAGGGAAACCAACTACTCAATTTTTATCTCTGCCATTGGGTGTGAAAAGACTGCATGCTTTTAGAGTATTGTCATGACTTTGTGGGTGCCAGACCTACACATTTGCCCATTAAATGTTAAAATATAAGCCATGTTAAAATATAAGACAGGTTGGCTTCCTGATGAAGTAATTGCCTGGAGAGATGGGTCATTAAAAGAGGACAACGGGAAGGACCACTAAGAAGGCAAGGACTGTGCCAGAAGAAAAATGGGAGAGGCCCCTCCTCCAGCTCTGAGTCAGGCAGAAGACAGACTCTTTGTTTTTTTTGTTTTTTTAATAATATTTTATTGAAATTTTTAAATACCAATGCAAAATTAGTAAACAATGTAACATATTTCATAACATAGTTTCATAACTTCTTTGGACTCCCTCACGTCTCCCACTCCCACTTACATCATTATAATTTTTTGCCAGCAATTTATCAACTTTTTTTGCGTTCTTATGTCCCGCTCGTTTAAATATAATTAATCTCCAAAAAAAATTTATATTTTCCTCAATCTCACTTATCATCCTAATTCCAACTATTTTAGTGGTGCTCAATTGTTTGTGATCTAGCATCCTTATTAACATTCAACCAAATTACAATATTTTTGTAGGTAAATCTTGAATTTCTTCCAATCTTCTTCAACCCTCTCCTCTCCCAGGTCTCGGATTCTGCCGGTCATCTCAGCCAGTTCCATATAGTCTATCAGTTGCATCTGCCATTCTTCCAGTGTGGGTAGATCTTGGGTTTTCCAATATTTAGCGATGAGTATCCTTGCTGCCGTTGTTGCATACAAGAAAAAAGTTCTGTCCTTCTTTATCACCCTCTGGCCGACAATACCCAGAAGAAAGGCCTCTGGTTTCTTAAGGAAGGTATACTTAAATACCTTTTTCAACTCATTATATATCATTTCCCAGAAAGCCTTCACTTTAGGGCACGTCCACCAGAGGTGAAAGAATGTTCCTTCATTTTCTTTACATTTCCAACATTTATTATCAGACAGGTGGTATATTTTGGCAAGTTTAACTGGGGTCATATACCATCTATATATCATTTTCATTACATTTTCCTTCAAAGCGTTACAAGCAGTGAAGTTCAACCCAGTGGTCCACAACCTTTCCCAGTCATCAAACATGATATTATACCCAATATCCTGTGCCCACTTTATCATAGCCGATTTAACTGTTTCGTCTTGTGTGTTCCATTCTAACAGCAAGTTATACATTCTTGAAAGTACCTTAGGTTCTAACAGTTCTGTTTCCAATTTCGATTTCTCCACCTGGAACCCTAACTTTTTGTCATTTTTAAAAACTTCTTTAATCTGAGCGTAGTGTAACCAGTCTCGCACTTTATCCTTTAATTTCTCCAAACTCTGCAATTTCCAATTGTCTCCATCTTTTTCTAGTATTTCCCAATATTTTGGCCATTTGGCCTCCATATTGGGTCTTTTTCGGGCCTTAGCTTCCAGAGGTGAAAGCCACCTTGGAGCAGAAAGAGACTCTTTGAAGCAGAGTGGAGAGCTTAGGATGGGGTTGTTGGTTTTTTTTTTTTTTGCAATGATGTTGCAGGCTGTAAAATACAGCAAGCTGGAGAGAGGGCCAGAGCCACATTTTAATTTAGAGCATGTTTGATTTATGTTTGAATCCAAGGCTGTAGCTATGAGAGAAGACAGACCCTCTTGGAGTGTAATGCTGGGAGCTCCTCCATCGCAGGCTCGGGTTGTATATATGTGTTAATAAACTATATATCATAAACACATCACAGTCTCCACTGTCCTTCATTTCAAAAAGGAAACACAGACCCTGAGTAAAAACCTGGAAACTCTGGAATTTCACACAGCTTGGAGATTGGGGTGGTGTATTCTGATGCCTACAGCTCTTTGAAGCTGCAAATGTCAAAACTAATACCCCTGGAAAAGCTGGAAAGTTTCTTGTTTTGTTTTGTTGTTTTAAAAACTAACCTTGTAGTGATAGCTTTGTAGTGATAGCCACAAGAATATTTTTTGCGTGTGAAGAACCTAGTCTCAAAAATGGAAAGTTTAATGGAAAGACTTTACATGTCACATTATGAAATATAAGCTGACTCACAAGTAGGAACAGAAATATTACTATCTCAAGAATGCCGTAAGAAGAGTCACCTAGCTCCCCAGAATCATCTGCATAGGGATAATTCTAGTTGATCAAAGACAAGTTTCCAGAAGAGTAGATAAAGCTGGTTTATATCTCATGTTACATGTTAGTTAAGTAACTACTTTAAATTTTACAGTTGTCTTATCATCCATTAATAGTAAAGAAGATGAACTTGAGGCCATATCTGTATTGACATTTAATCCCCATTTGACATTCTGGGGAAGCTAAACCAAAATAGGTGAAGAGAGAACTAGAATTTACACAGGTATGTTTTTTGGGGGGGGTAAGTTTGATGGTAAAGGTAAAAGGTAAAAGACCCTGGACAGTTAAGCCCAGTCAAAGGTGACTATGGGGTGCGGTGCTCATCTCATTTTTCAGACCAAGGAGCCGCCGTTGTCCACAGACAGCTTTCTGGGTCATGTGGCCAGCATGACTAAACCGTTTCTGGTGCAACGGGACACTGTGACGAGTGCCAGTGCGCATGGAAATGCTGTTTACCTCCCACCACAGGGGTATCTATTTATCTACTTGTATGTTTTCAAACTGCTAGGTTGGCAGGAGCTGGGACAGAGCAACGGGAGCTCACCCCGTTGGGCAAATTCAAACCACCAACTTTCCAATCGGCAAGCTCAGTGGTTTAGACCACAGCGCCACCCATGTGCCACAGTAGCTAGTCCTAATAGCTTATATTTATTGTAGGGGTTTGTGTCATGAGAGAGATCTTAGCTGCTGAAATTGAGACAATTTGGGCAAAGTTCCAAACATATATTCATGATTAGAATCGATAAAGGCAGCATTTGGGGATTCATGTTTCACAACTGCTACTTAATGGCATAGCTGTCAACTTTTCTCTTTTTTTAAGGGAAATCCTATTCGGAATAAGGGAATTTCCCTTAAAAAAAGGAAACGTTGACAGCTATGCATGGGAATTGAACTTTGTGTAGGATAATAACATTCTCTGTGTTTTGAACTTCATATGTGTAATCTTTTTCTGTCTCTCAAGACATATAGTTATGGGATACTCAGTATCCAAAGAGGGAGTTAGCCTTATACTGTAAGTGCAAAATATAATGAGGAGAAAACATTCTTAGGAAGTCTGTGTAAATTCTTAAAATTTGTTTTACTTTGCAAGCATTTGACAAGTGCATTGACAGTTGCATCCGATAACACTGAAACCATTGTTAGGGTGGGGTGAGAATCTGATATTGTTTCACTTGAATTAAGCTTTGTGAGGAAATGCTTGGAAATTCTAGCTGTACTATTGACTGAACCCAGTCAAGTGGAACAGTTTTCAGGTTTTTGCACTAAATGGTGAGGGGGAAGGAGAGGGAACTAATTCAACCTGGATATGGCGGCTTACTTGACAAGCTTCTAACAGAGTGAAACGTAAATAAGTTCTGCAGATGAATTTATTGGCTGGAAACTACAGAAAAACATTCTCGTTTGTCTGTTTATCCACATATTTTGAAAAATGGTTATATTTTCACATGTGATGAAATTAATACAGGCTATGGTATTCCCAGTAGTGATGTATGGAAGTGAGAGCTGGACCATAAAGAAGGCTGATCGCCGAAGAATTGATGCTTTTGAATTATGGTGCTGGAGGAGACTCTTGAGAGTCCCATGGACTGCAAGAAGATCAAACCTCTCCATTCTGAAGGAAATCAGCCCTGAGTGCTCACTGGAAGGACAGATTGTGAAGCTGAGGCTCCAGTACTTTGGCCACCTCATGAGAAGAGAAGACTCCCTGGAGAAGACCCTGATGTTGGGAAAGATGGAGGGCACAAGGAGAAGGGGGCGACAGAGGACAAGATGGTTGGATAGTGTTTTCGAGGTTACCAGCATGAGTCTGACCAAGCTGCGGGGGGCAGTGGAGGACAGGAGTGCCTGGCGTTCTCTGGTCCATGGGGTCACGAAGAGTCGGACACGACTAAACGACTAAACAACAACAAAAATAGAATCTGACACGTGTATTAGTGGACGAAAAGTAAAGAAAATAAGAATGTTGAACATGATTAAGTCTCAAATGACTGCAGCTGCTCTGTCATTCGTAGGACTCGGAAATCTACCTGGAAGGTGAGCAATGCAGACCAGAAGTGATGCTGAGGAGGCAATGGAGTGCAGAGTTAATGGGAGGCTGTAACTAAGAAGTTGAATCTTGATTTTTGAGATTTATTTACTATATCATATACATATAACTTGTCATGCAATAAAATGCAACATATAAGAAATAAAAGAAGTGATTAAAATACAATTAAAATAATACAGCATCTAGAACAGCATATTACAGTTGCTGCAACAGGCAGAAAAATCATTAAGTGGTCCTCCAAGACCTTCAGAATTTTCCAGGAGCTCCATGGGAAAAACCACTGCACTGGATATCATAAATTTAAAGTGGCTATAGTTTTTTCCACATTGTTCAATACAACCCAGTGATTACATGTCAGACAAGGCAAATTTGCAAATTCAAACAAAGCTTTTGTGTGTAGGAAAAATTAAATACATACAGAAACTGCACAAGGAGGTGACAAAATATTCCTCTGTTAAGTGCATTAATAAACTATTCATATCTTCTGCAATCATTCACATCATACACACTTACCTCTCTGTACTACATATGCGGAATGCTGGATCACTCGTAGTATATATAATGAGTAAACTGTTACTGATGTATGATCGCCCTCAGAACAATTAATAAAAACAACACTGTTGACAAAATTATATTTTGGATCAACTTGTGTACAGAATTTTTAGATCAGGTGCCAGTTGGAATTAATTATCCCCTCCCCACTATCCATTGTTTCCCAGGAGGAACCTTGACAGTCAGTACTTTACTATAATAACAATATTTATTTACGGTTCTCAGCTTACTTTTCCTAATGTGGAATTAAGTTTAAGGTTTTAGTTCAGATCTAGTGGTTATGGTTCTGTGTCCTGTGAATTCATTTGTGATGTTAAAGGACATCTCACTAACTTTACTAAGATTCATATAAAAAAATAAAAAAATTGTCCAGTAGCACCTTAGAGACCAACTAAGTTTGTTCTTGGTATGAGCTTTTGTGTGCATGACTCTGAAACAGAAGTCACCAGACCTTTATATATAGTGAGAAGGTGGGGAGGGGTATTACTCAGAAGGGTGGTGGGAATGGGTGATTGGCTGATAGGTGTAGTAAACCTGTTGACGATTGTTAATGACTGCAATTGGTCTTACAGGAAAAAGCAAGGGATGAGATGGCCAAAAATAGCTTTATCATGTAAAATGAGATAAGAATCCAGTGTCTCTATTCAGACCAGGTCTCTCCATAGTTTTAATCTACTAAGATTCTGTTATAGTAGTGCACTGTGTCCTTTATAGTTTATCTATCAAAATGTGTGAAACAATTGTAAATGTATCAGAAGATCATTCTTCAGGTTCTAGTTTGAGGTTTCACTCCTTTCTCTCCTTTATTTATTTCTTTCATGCACACTTCATCCAATGCCAGTGTTATAACTAATTAGTTGGAAAAATTCCCCTGATGTCTTTCAAGTAATGACTTCTCAACAGTTCTTCGGTGATGAGATACTGGATTTCATTCATCTGTTAGTATGAGGCCTCTCTGGCACATCTTTGCTAGCAACATTTGTTTTGTATATGTATGCAGATATATTTCATAGGCTGGCAAAATGTTTTTATATTTTCTGTTAATAGTTTATGATAGAGCTGTGAATACTTTTATTGTACCTACTTTTTGAAGCTATTGCATACGTGATGCTTTTATTAGCTTATTATACTATTTAATATTTCTTACTGGGGTACCTTGAGGATCTGGTTAGGATTACTTGGCAAGATATAAAATCCATACAATAAATAAGTAGTCCATGTGGGCAAAACGAGAGTCAGACAGTCTAAAAGTGAAGGCCTGGACCTTTTTGTCTATCAGCATGTTGATTCCTGTTCCTTCATCTTTTGTGCATTTGTATGGCTATTTATATTTCCCCTAGACTAACCTATCAAGTTGATAAATTTTCTGCAGCAGTAGTTCAGTTCGAGACCAAACTTGACTTGTTCTTAGACGATATATGTACTCTGGATGACTTTATTTGTATTACATGGTTAAATATGATCTTGGTTCATTGGGATCCGATCTAAACAAAAATCTCCCTGATTTAGTGAGACTTTTCCTCCCTCTGAAATAGTTTTTCAACAGCTGGGCTGATTGAAAACAGACAGCAGCTGGCATCAAACTAACATTATATCATTTGTGTTTATATTTCCTACCCACACATTCTTTATTTTTAATGGTATATTAATTTTGAAACAGCATGTGACATACTGTTATAATTACATCATTTGGAACTGTGTTTATTCCCAAGAGCGCATATTTGATTTAGGAACTGTTTTTCCTGCTTTCTGTTATTCATGGCATGGCCAGCAGGCTTCTGCAGGAGGACCTGATGCTTATACCACTTTAAAGGTTTGCAGGCCCGCGACACAGAAACCCATTGAAACATCTTGGTGGGGATAGTGAATGATTTAAGGTTTGATAAAGTGCATTGGGGTTGATTAAACTTTAATAACAGCTTGGTGACTTCAGTGCAGGGCGCATTCATTCACTTCTCTCTCTTTTGCTTTGTAAACATCAGTCACTTTATGAGGAGTTTTATGTGTTTATATATGGTGCTTGTAATAGGGTTGAACGTCCGGCCTTCGGTCTTGTTCAGCAGGAAGCAATGGTTCTTGAGGCTATTTGTTAAAGGAAAACTGTAATAAATTTTAGTGCTCCTTAAAGCAGCTGAACAAAAATGTGCTTAATTAGAATAAGTAAGTTGAGGAAATTTCAAGGCTGTATCTTTTTAAAACAGAATTTTCCAGCGTTAGTTGAGCAGCTGTGTAAACCTAAAAGCTGCCATTTTAAATTATTTTGCAGTTGGAAGTGTAGCTTAGAGATATATGATTATCTGAAGATAAATATTCAACTGCAACTAGAAACTACGCTGTTGCAGGTCATTCCACAGTGCAGTTTATCTCTTCCTGTTCTTGTTCATTTTGCAGTGTGTGCCCAGGTCCATTACCTATATGGGCCTGTTGTTTTCCTTCAAAGAACATCTCTCTTAGATAAAGAGCAGGCTTTTCGAGGAGCTTGTCATCAAATCAGTTGATCCAAGCATTGTGCAGCATGCCACTTGAAGCTCAAATGGATTGTTTATCTATGTTTAAGTGGACTGTGGATAAGACCATGCACTCAGGAGAAGAGAGGAGCCTGCAGTATTGCTACTGTATCCAGATCACATTCTTTAATAAGTGCCAATAGCAGCTTTTTCAAATGTGAATGATAAACAAGACAGTCTAGGTACTTTATTCAAACAAGTTGCTTCCAGCATTGGGTGGCACAGAAGCAAAAAGATATGCAAATGCATTCGCTGCATAAGTTGTAAAAATGTATTTTCTCATATACTTTACTGGGATGTTAATACAACCGCTAAGGCGTCTTCTGTCAACATTCCTTTTGGTTTTGAGTATACTGGTACAGAAGCAGCCGCAGAAGAAGCAGGGAGGCCTGGTGTTGAGCCTCTCCTGGGTTGCTGCAAAGTCCTCCCAGACCTTAATGTTTTTTCTACAGTTGACTGGTCTATTTTTTCCTTTCCATTTGCCATAGCACTTAAAAGATTCAAGGTCAGTCCCAGAGTCTCACAGTTCTTTATCTTGCAGCTGGATTAAATGGGCACAAGATGTTGGACATAACATAATGATGGCTGACTGGGAACAGTTATGGACCACAGGTATGAAATTTACGGCATGTAATGCCCTAAGAGAAAACTTAATGAAAATGATTTATAGGTGGTACATGACACCAGTCAAGCTTGCAAAAATTTACCATCTGCCTGATAATAAATGTTGGAAATGTAATGAGATTGAAGGTACATTCTTCCACCTTTGGTGGACATGCCCAAGGATTAAGACATTCTGGGAGATGATTTATAACGAAATGAAAAAGGTATTTAAATATACTTTCCTGAAGAAACCAGAGGCTTTTCTCCTGGGCATGGTCGGCCAATTGGTGCTAAAGAAGGATAGAACATTTTTTATGTATGCAACAACAGCAGCAAGAATACTTATCGCGAAGTATTGGAAGACACAAGATTTACCCACCCGGGAAGAATGGCAGATGAAGTTGATGGACTACATGGAACTGGCGGAAATGACTGGCAGAATCCGAGACCAGGGAGAAGAGTCGGTGGAAGAAGAATGGAAAAAGTTTAAAGATTATTTACGGAAATACTGTAAAATTAATGAATGCTAGGAAAATGTTGGAATGAAGTTATATGGCTTTAGTAGAAATGTTATAAGGAATTAAGTATAAATAGATTAATAGAGTATTAAAGGAAAAAATAAGGTTAGAATGTGCTAAGATAATTATAGGATAGAAAACAGAGAAAGATGGAAAGGAATTGCTGAAACAGTTAACAGAAGTGGAATACAAAAAGGGAGGTGTGAGGAAGTCGCGGAAATAAGTGAATGAAAGATAAGATATTGAAATTATTTGATGTGTTTTAAATTGTTTTTTGTTTTGTTTTGTTAGTTTAAATGTGTTGGTGTTGTGTGGTGTTTTTGTGTTGTATTGTAGTTGTATTGTATTGTTCTTTTTTGTAGTGTTTAAATTGGGAAAGTAATAAATATTATTTAAAATATATATATATACTTTACTGGGATGGGCGGGGTAGAAATAAATTATTATTATTATTATTATTAAATCAATGGAAGCAATCAATGTAGATCAATCTGTACAGTAAGGGAAAAAGTTAATGTTAAACATGGCACCATATTTTGAAATTATTACCAAAATGGTGCTGTAAATATAATGATTATAAAATTAAAAAATGAAATAGCTTATGTATTTTTCTCTTTATTTCGTAGATTTATGCTTTACACTGTACCTAAAGTCCACACACAGTAGGTTATTTTAGGTTGGTTGACAGTTTGCAGGCAAGTACAGGTCTGCTTCCTAAGCCCTGTACGAGGAAAGTATCAGCCAGAATGGACTGTTGAAGATAACTTTGTGTAGTTTCAGCTGAGATCTGGAAGTGATAACAAGTGATGGTCTCTTCATTTTCTCTTCCTTCTAGATTTGTCCTGTAATAGACTATTTCTGGGTACCAGTTTGGGCTTGTCATTATGTTTTTTTCACTACAGTGAGTCAGTATTGCAGTTCACAGAATACCTAACATAAATTTGTAAGATGTAGGTCTCTGCCCAATGAGTCTCTGAAATGATATGGTTGTATTGAAGGCCTTGGCTTTAGACAGCTGATTTTGTGATGTGTTCTGATGAAAGCTGCAAGCTTGTAAATATGTGTAGCAGTCAATGTGTTTCCTACATAAGGTGGTGATTTATATATCCAGAAAGTGAAACATTTGTGTGGATTGTTACAGGATTAGCCTTAGGCTAATGGTGGGCTGAAAGTTACTGAAGTTTGTGTGGAACTGTACAACTGCGTCCTGTCCACGAGCCCAAATGTCACCAATATGTTTCAGGTAGAGAATAGGCATTTGTGAATAGGAGATGAGAAGGCATCTATAAAGATGTTGGCCCACTGTGAAGCTATTCAAGTGCCCATTGCAGTGCCATTGACCAGAAGAGCTCCCCCAAACTGAGAGATTGTCAATAGACTGTAGTTTCCTTTGGATGTTAGTGTTGTCCTATATGTAAGTTGGGAGTACTGCTTACATATAGTTTGAGGGTTGAGTCCATATAACCCTGTACTTTGAATGCTATACTGCTCTCTGAAACTATAGGGTGTCCAGGATAGCCTAGTTTATATATTTTGGGTATTGGATAAAGATGCTTCTTCAGCGTCTGAGGCTGTCAGGGACCGTGCTGAGAAGGGCTGCACTGATGAGGAATGGTGGGAGCCTTCCCCACCCCCTGTTCCTAATAAGGATCCTAAATCTTCCCAGGAGCAGTGGGACAGTATAGATTTGGAACAGTGGTTCGCAGAGGGGCATAGACCTGAAGACAAAAGTTGGGACAAACTCGGTGTTGAACAGCTAGGAGAAGAAGAACTGGGGGAGAGAGAGTTAACAGGTTCTCTCTTGCTGGAAAGCCTACATCTGCCCAGCCCAAGGTCACACTGAGCAGATAAGGTGGCAGCGCAGAAAACAAAGTGGTTGTGAGCTCGGGTTGCGAGATGAGGAAGTGACTTGTGTGACTCGGGGGGGGATGGGTGTAAACCTTAATTGGGAGCACCTTTACTCTGAGAATGGACTCTTTGTTCTTTCGCTGTGTTCATTAAAATCTCTTTAAATGGTAAGAGACTATTTTTGCTTTGTTCTGCTTATCCATTGCCAAAGGGAGGGAGGAAGCCGCGCCCCCGAAGCCTGACAGAGGCATGGCTTTATGGATTTGGTCCTGCACATCTGCAGGAAATTTCTTTATCAGCTTGTGTAATTCCTTCTGGTATTCCTCAACTGAGAATAAGAGAAATGAATGAATGAATGAATGAATGAATGTGGTGTTGTAGATTCGCTGATCAGCTTCCTTTATGTAGAGGAGATCAGTTTGTTCATGATGACAGCAGCTCTTCCTTTGTCATCCTCTTTGTTTATATTGTCACTGTTGTTTCTCGGTCTGTAGATGGCATCACACTGTAGACGTTCTGAAAATTAATGATACTTCCTGGTTCATGTGCTCATCAAAAGAAATCCTCTAAAAATATCAAGGGTTGTGATGTTAAAAATAATAACCTTGTGTTCAGATTAGAGCAAATTATTTTGTGGCTGAAAAATCAGTCTGTCAGTCATTCTATACTATGTGGATTACGAATGTACAGAAATACATGCAACTACTCTATTAATAATTCTGTGTTGTCGTTATTATTCTTGTGTAACTTTCATTGCTGGAAGGCCACAATTTTTGTTCTTAAATGCATTCAAAAATAATATGGTCAACAAGCCAGAGCCCTTCCAGCTTATGTTTGTCATCTTTACCTCTTGTCTAATTTTTTATTGCTTTTAATGTTCCATGATTCAGGGATAATTTTCTTGATTAAGTATAGCTGTTGTTTTTAGTAGAAAGGAATAAACTGACAGCTGTGTTATATTAACAGCAAAGCTGGAGAAGGAGCAGACACAACAGTTTTGTTTTCGTAGTTTTCTCATCCGTGTTTAGCTCAATGCTGTTGCCTTATCTTGGTAGTGCTGTGAAATATCTACCAGACTACTTTGAAGTCATAGATCTAAGCTAAGAAAAAGTGAGTGCAATAAAATAGATTGAAGGATGTAAAGTAATAGGCTAAACACACAAACACATGCAAATAAATGTAGTATTCAGAATTTATGGTTAGTCTTTATGTAAATAATTGGCACTCCTCTACTACAGGTCACATCAAAGGTCATTTCCGCCAATTTTCGCAAATAATTACTACGATGTAGCCTGTAGCTTCAGAGTTGTGGCCTATTACCAATCACCATAAAAGGCTACAAAGATGTGGAGTTGCGGATATGGAGCTGTGCCTATGTAATAATGGCCTTGATGGTTTTTCAGGGGTGATATTGCCGAGGCAAGAGTTCTGCTAGGATATAAATTACTGGACTAGAGTCATTATCTATGTCCTGTCTTCAAACCTAAATGGTGAATATGAAATAGTTATTTCAAAGTAGTTGTGCTGAATTCTCTAAATCCAGTTCCTGGGAGGAGGGACATACCAATGGAAAACCTAGTCTGTGCATTAGTATTGGTACAAATATATATACCCATGCATTATTTATTCAATCTGGACCCATGTGACTAAACTTGGCCAAAAAGTTGTACCTACATTAGAAGTGCCATACAAAATGTCTTCAGAATTAATCAGTGATGAGATCTATCTTAGCTGTGCAGTAGTTTATTTTTTTTAAAAAATCTACCCTCAAGTAATCACATTTTTGGAGTTTTACCTGTGTCACCTGGGTTGCATTAATGCTAATCTCTGAGATGATTTGCAACTATCTTTGTGTATATACTTCCACCTAGAATATATATCTGATAGTTGGAAATGAAAGTCCCTTCATTAAGTTCCTGCATTTTAAGAAATGTTTGTAGCCAGTTTTTAGTATTTTGATATTTTATGAATAACCAGCACACCTGGATAATTGAATTTAATTATTTAATCAGATGTGTCTTACTGAGATCTTACCAAAATGGAATCACTGAAAGCATAACAAAATACTGGGGCATACACATGCAAAAGGACTTTGAGTTTGTTTTTCTCAAACTCTGCTCCCTTCCTCATGCCATAGTCACAATGATACTGCTTTGTAACTGAAACAACTTTCAAAAGCAGCTTATTGACTTGTGAAGGGAAATGATGCCCCAAACCTTTGAGGACTCATGAAATGCAGCTCTTTAGATCTTGGCTTTGGTGCTTTGTTTCTTAATAAAACTGTAATTGTAATGAGTGCTCATATATGTAAAGAAGATTGCTGACTATGCAGATACAAGTTTTTGATGCAAGAGATTCCCACATATAAAATAGTTAAAAGGAATGTGGGAATGTAATTAAGCAATTGAAATATTTAATACATCTTAATATAAAGTAGATACAAATGGGGCTAGATTCCAAAGAGCAGAGCAGATTCAGAGATGTGTGAGCAGATGAAATTCTAATTATGGTACTGTTCCACAAACATATTGTGCTCAACAGCTCAAGCAAACATATTATTTCAGTTCTCTTTTCTCACACAGGAATCCTTCACTAAGTTAAAAAATTATTCCGCTAACAAACATTCCAACCCATTGTGCCCTGGTCACATTTTTTGCTGTTTGGGTTTGTATTGTTTTATAGTCACTTCTTCTGATATTCCTTCCTATGGAACCATTTTATCTTCTTCCTCTGTAGTACTGCAAGAGTCATATTATGCTTGAGTAATTTGACTGCCTGTTGAGATGTATGAATTTCTGTTTTAACCATCAATTCCCTCTTAAAACATGTTCCCATCTTTCAATTAGTTCATTTTACCTATATTCCTACCCACTCTGCATTATTTGATTAAAAACTGATATATGTGTTATGCTGTAATCTCAGTCACGTGTATTGGGAAGTTCATAGAATCATAGAATTATAGAGTTGCAAGGGACCATGAGGATCATCTAGTCTATGGGTAGGCAACCTAAGGCCTGGGGGCCCAATCCAGCCCAATTGCCTTCTAAATCCGGCCTGCGGACAGTCCGGGAATCAGCATGTTTTTACATGAGTAGAATGTGTCCTTTTATTTAAAATGCATCTCTGGGTTATTTGTGGGGCATAGGAATTCGTTCATTTCCCACCCCCAAATATAGTCCGGCTCCCCACAAGGTCTGAGGGACAGTGGACCGGCTCCTGCTGAAAAAGTTTGCTGACCCCTGATCTAGTCCAGCTCCCTGCAGTTTAAGAATATGCAGCTGTCCATTACAGGGATCAAATCTGTAACCTTGCCATTATCAACACCACATTATAACCAATAAAGTGGGACTTTCCAAATGAAAACGGAATCAGGCTACAGACCTTTCAGTTGTAAACAGTGTGCCAATCTGAATTACAGTTCTAGATGATATCTCTCTAAATAGAAGACATATGAGTGGAACATAAAATGCCTTACAAATAAAAGTATAAGCTGTAGCTGGGGGCATTGAACTGCAAATGGAAAAGTAGAAAAGTTGTAAGATAGGGTTAGATTTTCATTATGTCTGCTTCCCTCAGTAGAGTCTTTATACAAATGTACAGGCCAGGAATGTTGTCTTTTAAAAGTTTTGTATGACTTAATTAAACTTTGAACATTTACGAGACCAGCGGATGCAAAAGGAAGAACAGCCAATTTCTTCAAATGCTGTTCTCTTTGATACAACAGACATGACCTGACCTCCAAAAATTCTTGGTAAAAAGCCTTTCTTATTCAACACTCAGATTTATTGCCATTAGAATATCCAGTGTTATTTTCAACTATTTAGCCTACTAATACTTCATTAAGTTATGTCCCGAAGAAATTAAGATGCACTAATACTTATCTCCAAAGTAAAAACTCTTATTTACCAGTAAACAGATGTATTTTAGTTTCTCCCTGGCATTACAACTTTCTCACTCCAACCAGTTTCAGAAATGACTCCTATCATTTACAGGGTGGGGGATTGCATTTTTGAACATTTGTTAAAAGTTCATTTATAGAGAGAATTGGCACACCATGGAAGAGTTTCTAAGGTTGGTCTTTCCCTGATGCTTGGATTTTTGAAGGGACAGTTTGTACATTCCATTCAGCAGCATCAACTGATAAAGAGTTTCCTGGGTTGTAACATTTTAGGCTGCCAGTAGGGAGTTCTGCATCTGAATTCCGCTCTCAAAATAAATGACCTTCATTTAGAAAAGTAGCATGTTGGGGGAAGGCTTGGCTCAGTTTTGTTCTTCTGTGCTTGATGTGCTAGATTTATAGGTGCAGGGACTTCTACGCATGGGGTGACATTTAAACATCCAAGTCCCACAACTATAGCCGGAAGTAGTACAGACCAGGAAAAGCACCAGGTGGCCTTAAATTAATTGCGTTGTTGGATGTTGGAGAGCACTTACAAATGTGATTTATCTTTCTCATCTGCAGTTTTACATGGTAGCATCCTAGGAAGCCTGTGCTGTGTGATTTTGCTGAATACACAGGTCAGCACTTAGATGCACATCTTGTTTCTTCTACTACATTAGAAGCATAAAAACTTAAATAGCTAGAGGAAGCCGCATTACCTTGTTTTTGAACATTTGAAACAAACATCATTTTTTCTGAAAAAGCTTTTTAATGAGCAAAGTTATTTTTAAGATAATATCCCAAGCTAAGAAAATACTTTTACTTCACCAGACTGATGTGCCGGAATGTTGCAGTATATTAACATGCAGTACAAATATTACCATAGAGAAGGAGGGAAGCTGAATGATCACACGCAGATTGTTTCAGTTTGCTGACTTGAAGCAGATGACAGAGTTACAATTCTTAGCAAGGAAACAGACCTGCTGAACCAATCGTGTTCCCCATTTGAGCCAATTGGTGATTACCTTTTCCTTAGAGAGGTGAAGCGAGGGCTTTTGTTGGTGGGGAGAAGTTGAGGGATTCTACAGGGAGCTTTTTAGCAGCTGTTTGTTCAGCTGAATATGTCAATTTGTGTCTTAAATGTTCAGAACTTCAGTATTCTTTGGCCTGCCATGTTTCTTATTCTCATGCCACAATGTTCCGTTTTAAGATTTTATTTCATTGTATGGTGACTTTGAGATTACAGTTATTTCCTAATGTAAATACACGTATTGGTTCAGAATAACAAAAGAGGAGGTTATTCTATTAAAATATTCTGTTTAGTGCTGATTGCAATAAAATAGAGATGGTAGAGGAATTTAAAGTTTATTGAAGCAGTCACATTGTGTGTAAGGTACAGTGGTGCCTCGCAAGACGAAATTAATCCGTTCCGTGAGGCTCTTCGTCTAGCGGTTTTTTTGTCTTGCGAAGCAAGCCCATTGACAGCTTAGCGGATTAGCGCTATTAGCGGTTTAGCGGCTTTTAGCGGATCAGCTGATAAGCGGCTTAGCGGCTTAGGAAAAGGGGAAAAAAGGGGGGGGGAACCCGCAGGAACTCGCAAGACATTTCGTCTTGCGAAGCAAGCCCATAGGGAAATTCGTTTTGCGAAGCACCTCCAAAACGGAAAACCCTTTCGTCTAGCGGGTTTTCCGTCTTGCGAGGCGTTCGCCTTGTGGGGCACCACTGTATAAAATAAATAAATGAATTTGCTTTATGAACAGTCACAATGAATCCCCGTCAGAGCTTTGGGGACGCTCTGTAAAGCATGTCAAGTCTCTCTCTTATTACCATAGTTCGTCATTCTGTCTTAATAAATGAAGACATAATTGACTCCCTCTCCCCACTCATTTTAGTACTCATTTTGAATTATTGTAGCTGATAAACTTTGCTACATGTATTAAGGTTTTTATTTGCTAAAAGTGCATAGGATAACTTGAGCTTGCAGGGCAGCATCTGAAGAAGGAGCAAAAAGGGTTTTCTCCTGTGTGTGTGTGTGTTTCTTTGTGGCTGATTAGCTGCTCTCCCTGTGCAAAGGTCAGAGGGGGCAGGGTTTCTGTTGAGGCAGGTGATTAGCTGTGGGAGGAGCTTATCAGAGCTTGTAGGGCAGGGGGGGGGAGTTATTTGTCCTGTCTGCACACTTCTTATGATGGAGGACCGCTGTAGCCACCCCCAACGACACGTTCTCAAGATGGAGAGTGAGGGAACAGCTGCAGTCGCCTGCGGTTCCTGCACAATGTTTGCCATCTTACCAAAGGTTGCAGGCAGCTTTACCTGCAGCAATTGCATGTTGATTGCCCTCTTAAAAGACAAAGTCCAGCAACTGGAGGAACGTGTAGCTATGCTCCAAAGAATTAGAGAGTTGGAGCTCTTCTTGGAAGCAACAGAGCACACCGTCTCCACCAAGGAGGAGACAGGGGACTCCCCTGAGAAGGAGGCTAGTTCACCAACACAGGAGCCAGATATATGGAGAAACGTGACTCAAAGAAGTAGGAGGCCCAGGGTTCGCTCTGATTGTTTAGAAATACACAATCGCTTTGAGGTCCTCTTCCCTAGCATGGAAGACGAAGAGCAGACTCCATTTGAGGATCTCTCCCTCATTACAGTCGATCAGGTATATGAAGACGAGCAGCAAAGTCAGTACTCAGGGAATGTGCAGGCAACCTTGGAACAGACAGCTCATGGAAGAACCCCGACTAGACCTAAGAGGAGTCGTGTAGTGGTGATAGGGGATTCCCTACTGAGGGGAACAGAAGCAGTGATCTGTGGGCCTGACAAGATGTCTCGGGAAGTGTGCTGTCTCCCCGGGGCTAAGATCCAAGATGTAACTGAACGACTGCAAGGAATCATAAAACCCACTGACAAATACCCCTTCCTCTTGGTTCATGTGGGAACCAATGACACTGCAAGCAATAGCCTCCAGAAGATCAAAAGAGACTACGAGGCTCTGGGCAGGAAATTGAAGCAATTAAATGCACAAATTGTCATCTCATCTGTCCTCCCAGTTGAATGACGTGGCCCAGGAAGAGAGGGAAAAATAGTGGAAGTGAACAGATGGCTTCGCAAATGGTGTAAACAGGAACGGTTTGGATTCTTAGATCACGGACTGCAGTTTCTTGAAGATGGACTTCTGGCAAGCGATGGACTGCACCTCACAACGGTTGGGAGGAATGTTTTTGCCAAAAATCTCAGAAACCTCATCAGGAGGGCTTTAAACTGACTAATGTGGGGGAGGGAGACAGTGCCCCTGAAGGTAGGAGTCTATCAATTGATGAAGATGATCATCCAAATGTCATAGACCAAATGGAGCAAACAGCACGCAGACCTAGTGGTGGGAGGAAAAAATCCTTAAATAAGAGACATGGGGCAATGATTAATGGACTTCAATGTCTGTACACTAATGCGCAAAGCATGGGAAATAAACAAGATGAGCTTGAGCTCTTGGTACAGCAAACTAAATATGACATAATAGGCATCACTGAAACCTGGTGGGATAAGTCCCACGACTGGAATGTAATAATGGAGGGATACAATCTATTTCAGAGAAACAGACCAGACAAGAAAGGAGGAGGAGTGGCGTTATATGTCAGGGATGTGTATACCTGTGAAGAGATCCAAGATTTAGAACCTCAAAGCCAAAGTGAGAGCATTTGGGTCAAAATTAAGGGAGAGAAGAATAACAGTGACCTCATTGTGGGAGTTTACTATAGATCCCCAAGCCAAACGGAGGACATAGATGATGCCTTCCTGGAACAGATGGCCAAGCATGCAAAAGGAAGGGAGATAGTAGTAATGGGGGACTTTTTTATTATTATTATTAATTTTTTGAAAAAAAATTTCTTTTACAAATTTATATAAACACATTCATATTCAATATAATACAAAATTCTTTTAGACTTTCCCCAGCTCCCTCCGCAATCCTCATAATTTTAAATTTAATTCGCATTTCCTTTATAGTTGTATTGCCAGTTTATGAATCTTTACAGCTCTTTTCCCTCTTACAATACCCTTTCTCCTCACAAAGCTTCTTTAAATCCAACTAGCGTTGTCTGTCCATCACAAATGTTTTCCAGATAAATCGTAAACTTTCTCCAGTCCTGAGTGAACTTGTGATCTTTTTGATATCTAATTTTTCCTGTCAGTTTATCTAATTCAGCAAAGTCTATCAATTTCCATCTCCATTCTTCCAATGTTGGTAATTCTTCTTGTTTCCATTTTTGAGCCATGTAATGGGGGACTTCAATTACCTGGATATTTGTTGGATGTCAAACTCAGCCAAGAGCATAAGGTCAAACAGATTCCTCACTGGCCTTGCAGACAACTTCGTTATAAATAAATAAATAAATAAATAAATTTTATTTATATCCCGCCCTCCCCAGCCGAAGCCGGGCTCAGGGCGGCTAACAATAATCAAATAATCACACATTCTAAAAATATTTCATTATAAAAATTCATTAAAATCAAATTAATGGCAACCAATTAAGCAAAATTCTGTGCAGGTTGCCAGAGGAGGGAGTCAGGCTGCGCCCTGACCAAAGGCCTGGTGGAACAACTCTGTCTTGCAGGCCCTGCAGAAAGATGTCAGGTCCCGCAGGGCCCTAGTCTCTTGTGACAGAGCGTTCCACCAGATTGGAGCCACAGCCGAGAAGGCCCTGGCTCTAGTTGAGGCCAGCCTAACCTCTCTGAGGCCTGGGACCTTGAGGATGTTATTATTTGCAGACCGTAGGTTTCTCTGTGGGGCATACCAGGAGATGCGGTCCCGTAGGTACGAGGTCCCTGGTCGTTGTCCAGAAAGTGGGAGAAGCAACAAGAGGAACAGCCATTTTAGATCTGGTCCTAACCAATGTTGATGACCTGGTTAGTGGGGTAGAAGTGGAAGGATCATTAGGCGTGAGTGATCATGCTCTTCTGAAGTTTACTATACAGCGGAAAGGAGCAGCCAAGCATACTAGGACTCAATTTCTTGACTTTAAGAAAGCCGACTTCATTAAACTTAGGGAAGTGCTGGGTGAGATCCCATGGTCAGTAATACTAAAAGGAAAGGGAGTTCATGATGGCTGGGAGTTTGTTAAGAGGGAGATAGTAAAAGCACAACTTCAGGCAATACCAATGAGATGGAAACATGGAAGGTGCCTAAAGAAGCCAGGGTGGCTATCTAAAGAACTTTTAACTGAGTTAAGATTAAAAAAGGATGTGTACAAAAAATGGAAAAGGGGGGAAACCACCAAAGAGGAATTCAAACAAATAGCCAGCACGTGTAGACACAAAGTCAGAAAAGCTAAAGCACAGAATGAACTCAGGCTTGCTAGAGAGGTTAAAAGCAACAAAAAAGGCTTTTATGGGTATGTTTGTAGCAAAAGGAAGAACAAAGAAACAGTGGGGTCACTCAGAGGAGAAGATGGTGAAATGCAAACAGGGGACAGAGAAAGGGCTGAACTCCTCAATGCCTTCTTTGCCTCAGTCTTCTCCGATAAAGAAAACAATACCCGACCTGAAGAATTTGGAGCAAATGATTCAGCAGAGGAAACACAGCCCAGAATAACTAAGGAGATAGTACAAGAATACTTGGCTAGTTTAGATGTATTCAAGTCTCCAGGGCCAGATGAACTGCATCCAAGAGTATTAAAAGAACTGGCAGATGTGATCTCAGAACCACTGGCAGTCATCTTTGAGAATTCCTGGAGAACAGGCGAAGTCCCGGCAGACTGGAGGAGGGCAAATGTTGTCCCTATTTTCAAAAAGGGGAAAAGAGAGGACCCAAATAATTACCGCCCAGTCAGTCTGACATCAATACCAGGGAAGATTCTGGAGCAGATCATTAAGCAAACAGTCTGTGAGCACCTAGAAAGGAATACTGTGATCACCAATAGTCAGCATGGATTTCTGAAAAATAAGTCATGTCAGACTAACCTGATCTCGTTTTTTGACAGAATTACAAGCCTGGTAGATGAAGGGAACACAGTGGATGTAGCCTACCTTGATTTCAGCAAGGCATTTGACAAGGTGCCCCATGATATTCTTGTAAAGAAGCTGGTAAAATGCGGTCTTGACTATGCTACCACTCAGTGGATATGTAACTGGCTGACTGACCGAACCCAAAGGGTGCTCATCAATGATTCCTCTTCATCCTGGAGAAGAGTGACTAGTGGGGTGCCACAGGGTTCTGTCTTGGGCCCGGTCTTATTCAACATCTTTATCAACGACTTGGATGATGGACTCAAGGGCATCCTGATCAAATTTGCAGATGACACCAAACTGGGAGGGGTGGCTAACACCCCAGAGGACAGGATCACACTTCAAAACGACCTTGACAGATTAGAGAACTGGGCCAAAACAAACAAGATGAATTTTAACAGGGAGAAATGTAAAGTATTGCACTTGGGCAAAAAAAATGAGAGGCACAAATACAAGATGGGTGGCACCTGGCTTGAGAGCAGTACATGTGAAAAGGATCTAGGAGTCTTGGTTGACCACAAACTTGACATGAGCCAACAGTGTGACGCAGCAGCTAAAAATGCCAATGCAATTCTGGGCTGCATCAATAGGAGTATAGCATCTAGATCAAGGGAAGTAATAGTGCCACTTTATTCTGCTCTGGTCAGACCTCACCTGGAGTACTGTGTCCAGTTCTGGGCACCACAGTTCAAGAAGGACACTGACAAACTGGAACGTGTCCAGAGGAGGGCAACCAAAATGGTCAAAGGCCTGGAAACGATGCCTTATGAGGAACGGCTAAGGGAGCTGGGCATGTTTAGCCTGGAGAAGAGGAGGTTAAGGAGTGATATGATAGCCATGTTCAAATATATAAAAGGATGTCACATAGAGGAGGGAGAAAGGTTGTTTTCTGCTGCTCCAGAGAAGCGGACACGGAGCAATGGATCCAAACTACAGGAAAGAAGATTCCACCTAAACATTAGGAAGAACTTCCTGACAGTAAGAGCTGTTTGACAGTGGAATTTGCTGCCAAGGAGTGTGGTGGAGTCTCCTTCTTTGGAGGTCTTTAAGCAGAAGCTTGACAACCATATGTCAGGAGTGCTCTGATGGTGTTTCCTGCTTGGCAGGGGGTTGGACTCGATGGCCCTTGTGGTCTCTTCCAACTCTATGATTCTATGATTCTAACTATAAAAAGGATATAAGGATCCTAAATATCAAGCAAGCAAGCTACTAAATGAGATACTACAAGATTACTAGTAGCTAAATGATAAATATTTATCCTGCGGTAAGAAATATGCATTGTTCTCTTCCTGACACTCCCTTCTCAACAGCTTGCCACCCCTTTCTCTCTTTTCCCCTGTCCAGTCACTCCTCCTATTGGGCCCTCCTTTTAAAAATACTTCATTCAGAACACATACACCATCTTTGAAGCCATTTCCATGTCACAGTGGTCTGGTTCACATGACAAACTGGAGTATGGTTCACCATAAGGGTCACCAACTCAATGCCTGCTGGTACTATTGTGCTCAGCAAGGTCTTCCTTGGTGCTGCCCAGCCAGTGGTCCCAGACTTTGAGCTTTCTTTCTTTCTTATTTTAAAGTAAGTCTCTAGCCCTTCTAGAAAGTTATGAAGAAAAATGTGCAGAAAATGTGCAATTTCCATGAATTGAGTCAGCCTTTTGCTGCTTCCCCCTGTCTGTGTTTGGCTAATGAGTGAAGTCAGAGTTGTCACTGGGAAGTGAGTTGTTTGGAAACCAGGCAAACCCTGTGGTCCTAAAAAGCTGCTGTTTCCTCCTCCCTTTAGCACACTTTTCCTGTTTTTTTCTTTTTTTTAGTAGTCCTTGGAATCCCTGTAGCTTCCCCTGCCTTTCCCCGTAAGAACCAGGATCCATCCTCCCTGTGGTGGGTTCATCTGAGATCAGGTACTCATTAGAAGCTATAAAGCTGATGTCCTATGGTAAACATGAAATGACTGTACTCTCTGATTTTGTGTTATGCCATCAAAAATCAAAATGTGCCCATTGGTACAAAAAGGTTGGCAACTCCTGTTTTATCATGACTGTGTGAACATGCTGGCTTCTGGAGAGGAACTCACACTCACTTTGCTACTTCCCAGGATTTTAAGTTAGTGTGGGATGGCAGCTAAGCCAAGGTTTGCCTTAGTGTGTGGTTCAAACCTGGATTTGTGTTTTAACGATGACCTCTAACTATAGGACAAACCTTGGTTAAGGATCAAAGTTATGGAGGAGAAACCTTAACCATGATCCCATGTTTCAAGAATACACTAAAGCAAACATCAGCTCAGGTGACATACCACACTGGCAAGACTGAGAAAGGAACAAAGCAACTGTGATCTCATAAGCCAGGACATTTGTGTTCATGCTAAGCCATGACATGCAAGCATAACAGAATTCATGGTCTCCCTCCTATTCAAAACAGGGACAACTCCTTCTCTTAGGGCTGTGAGAGCTACTTTGGATAAGACTAGAATAAACCAAAGTAAGCTGTGTTGAGACCTGCAACCTAGAGCTGTTAACAGCATGTGCAGTTGGTTTACAAGCTTGTTTCAAAGCACTGGTTCCAGGATTGAAACCTCTTTCATAAGAACTTACCTGTGCAATCGAGTGAATTTTATTTGCTTTGTTCCATCCTCCCCTGTTGCCTGATGTGTGGTAGCTACACAGGATAGCGTTCTCTCAGTAGTGTTGTCCAGATTATGGAATTCTTTCCTTAGATAGGCTCATTTTACAGTTTCATTGATTGGTTTCACGTGGCAAGTTAATACCTCCATTCTGTTGGACGCATTTGTGATAACTTTTACTTTCCCCATTTAACTCAGTTTTGTTGCAATTGCTGATGTGATGGTATTGGCAATACTTAATAAGTACAGTGGTACCTCGGGTTAAGTACTTAATTCGTTCTGGAGGTCTGTTCTTAACCTGAAACTGTTCTTAACCTGAAGCACCACTTTAGCTAATGGGGCCTCCCGCTGGTGCTGCGCGGCTGCTGCGCGATTTCTGTTCTCATCCTGAAGCAAAGTTCTTAACCCGAGGTACTATTTCTGGGTTAGCGGAGTCTGTAACCTGAAGCATATGTAACCTGAAGCATATGTAACCCGAGGTACCACTGTAATATGTGTGACTTGGCTCATCTTCAAAAATAATACATAATAAAAGCAAGGCAAGCCAGAACTACACAAAGAGTCGTCTCTCCCACCCACCCCAGCTAGAAAATGGTTTCATTAAAAATATGCCAGGATTTGTGTAATGCACTAAAATTTGGGGATTTGTTTTAATAATAATAATAATCTTTAAAGAAAAAGCGTTATGCTGGAAGCATTTTGCTTTTGGACAGATGTGTATCACTTCAGAGCATTCAAGAATTGTGTTTTGAGAAATGAAAGAAAAGAACCAAAGAAAAGCTCCTTCCACTTCCCACCTGAGGAATTTTGATTCATTAGGAACCAAATCAGAAATCCCACTTAATCTGTATACTTCAGTTTTTCCTCTGCTCAGCTGGCCTGCAGGTGCAGCCAAGCTTGGCTGTTTTTTCAGTGTGGTGAAATTCACTGGCACACGTCCCTCAGAATGCAGCTGATGTCATGGAATAACAAAAACTTTGTGGGTAACCCCTAACAACCAAAGCAGCAGTAAACAGTAAATGCTGCCTCCACCAAGATATTGGAATTTAAAGATATTTAACAAGATGGTGCTTGCCTGCCAAGAATCATAAACATATAGTTTAATTACAGTCTTCCTAAATGTACTAACACATTACTAGAAACTAGCTATGATTTTCAGATTCAGAGCAGAATTGTGGCTATTTTGCAGCACTTTCTGCTACCTGATAGGTTATGCTGGTTTTTTTAAAAAATCTGTAAAATTTTAAAATATATCCTTATGCGGAGTAGAACAATAGAGTAATTTTCTGTGCTTTAAGTTTTCCAATTATCAAGGTATAATTTTGGTGGGGAATTAATCAAAAGGACTGAGTTCCAGGAATAAGCTGATTTATTTCAGGGTTCATTTCGATCCTGGAGCTATGCCTATTCCGGTTTTGTAGAATGACATTGGAGTACTGCTACATACCCCTGTGACAGTTAATGAACAGTTACACTGTTCCTGATTTTTATGTGTGTGGTAGAATGTGTCACTATTTCCATCTCAAATATAATTCATTTGTTTGGACTCTGCACATGATTATGCTTAGGGTGAGACTAAACTACCTGAACCTCTTAGGTACTTCTTTAAAATTTCCAAGGATGCTTTCTCAGGTGATATGACTCAGCTGAAATTATGAATTTATCTGCTGTTCATTTGTGCATTTTCTTGGAATTAGAGATGTGAAGACCTGTGGGGACAAACTAAAAAAAAATAAAAATTCAAGGCCCCTCCCCACATTTTTTCCAAGGTCACCCTCTCCTCCCCCAAAATGGGGGGTGGATTATGAAATATTTTCTTTCAGAATCATGAATAAAACTTAGAAGACAAGGTGCTTATATGTTTATTCCCCCAGAATGATTTCTAAAAATTACGTAACAAGAAGACTTTTATGTTAGATTATTGAACAGTATCAGATCATAAAATTCCTGTACGCCGAAGACAAGAAAGGCCTGAATTGTACACAGTACAATTGAATACAGTACAGTATCTCAAATGCAAGAGCCAAATGCATTTCTGCCTCTAGGGGGCACTGTCATTGTCATAATAAGAGAAGGAAGTCTGATTAGTGCCTTCTTTACTTGTGGGCTTCCTCTTGTTGGTATAGTAGAATCTGTCCTTCCTATTTTCTTGATAGGTCTCAAATTTGCGATTGTTTGATGACAGATATGAAGAAGCAGAAACTGATAGTGATAACTTAGAAAATGAGTATTCTTTGAGTCTTAGTTTCCCCTCCTCTTTTTCTCAACCCTTTTTTATGGAAATGACTGCTTTATGTCAGCTTGACACTGGAGGGTTGCAGAATGTAATGTTGACAGTTTCTTCTGTTTTTATTGTTTTTTTGCTGGGCCTTCATAAACTGGTAAAACCAAAGAGATGCCTAGTTCCTTACAGTTCATCAGCTTGCAGCTCTGTTTAAAATAGCAAAATAAAAAGTAAATTCAATGAGTATTTATTGTCTGAACAAACTGTACTTTTAATATACAAAACATGATAATTTTAAGGCATAACATAATACAGTTATGTTTCTAAAGTAGCAAATTGGCTTTTGATCTATAAACGACCCTAAAAATGTTGCAAATTTTTTTTATATCCCCCCCCCTCCAAATTTCCAGATGTTTTACATCTCTATTTGAAATAGTTCATCTGGTGTCATCTACACAACTGGTACATCACTGCTATTTGTCAAGCAGGCTTTCAGTTATTAAGAGAGAATAAGGGGTAATAAGTGACTTATTATTTATTGTAAATATTTCATGTAAAAATGTGAAATTGTACTCCGAAAAATTGTCTTGTGGTATCATTATTAAAACATTGAAGAAAATGTTGACATATATTAAACTACTGAACTTTTCTTTAAGGAGTTCATAGAATCATAGCATTGAAAGGGATCCCAAGGGTCATTTAGTCCAACCTCCTGCAAAGCAGGAATGTCGACTATAGCATTTGTGACATATGGCGAACCTCTGCTTAAAAATCCTCCAATGAAGGAGAGTTAAATGCAAACTATTTTGATCTCAACATAGTTAATGTTACGACATGGGAAATATTTTGCTATATTATTAAAAGAACATCTGGCCCAGACTTTTGATGATCAAGATCCTTAAGGTGGTATAATGCAGCCAAATTAAAAATTGCTAGACTAAAGATAAAACAGAGAACACTGAATCACATTTATATTCAGAACGGAATTGTATTCCTTTATTATTTGTTGGTGGTAGTGTGGTAATTAATAAGGACTGAATTGTTTGAAACTTCATAGATTTGTATGGTTAGATAAGTGGAAAAATATTAATATGTTCCAAGGCTACACTTTCCC
The DNA here is from genome assembly GCF_951804945.1 of Podarcis cretensis. Classification (NCBI taxonomy): domain Eukaryota; kingdom Metazoa; phylum Chordata; class Lepidosauria; order Squamata; family Lacertidae; genus Podarcis; species Podarcis cretensis. Next base: position 49,693,557 of record NC_137170.1, on the reverse strand, counting down.
ATTCAGAGCAGGTTATTGCTGAAGTGTGCTGAGCCCTGGCTCTCTTTACAAAATCATAACTGTTCTGCTGAAAAGAACATTTAGTTTTGTATATTGTAGTCCTAAATATTTTGTCTTTTGACATCAGGATGAAGGGGATTTAGGAATATCTGAGGGGATTCTCTTACCTAATTCAGAGGAAATTGATTTGGGCAGCAAATTATGCTTTGCTTTTGGTGAACTGCAAGAAAGCCTGAAGCTTTAACTGTTCTTTTTTGTGTTTACATTCTAGTCCCTTTTGTTCTGTTTTTTAACTTTTAGGAGAGTTACGGTTGAAGTTTCTTCCTCTATTTTTTTGTCAGGTAATTTTTTTCCATGTAAAGATCCATACTCATTTAGATGTAAATGTAGTTTATTCTCTATAAAGCAAAGTGTTTATTTCCCTATTTGTATGTGTTAGGAGTATAACTGAGGATGTTGCATAACAGTTGACAAACAGTACAAGCTGCTTGCCATGCTGTGTTAAACAAGAAAAGAGACTCAGTCCTTAATTACTTAACTTGCTGTTGGGTAGATAGTGAGTCATGGCAGGACCTTCTCGGTGGCTGTTCCCTTTTTGTGGAATGGGTTCCCTGGTGAATTGCATCTGTTTCTCTCATTATTAACTTTCAGAAGAGATGTAAAAACATTCCTGCTTACCCAGGCATTTGATAAAGATACTGTTCCTGGCAACCTTGAAATTATCAGCTGTGAAATTACGTGCCTGTTCTGCATTTTTAGATGCTTTTAATTGTTTTTAATTATTTTATGTTTTTAAATATAGGTGCTTTTTTAACTGTATTGTTTTCTCAATCATTCTGATGAAATGCCTGGTTTTAATAATTATTTTCACTGTGTAATATGTTTTATTCTGTTTTATGTCTTTTTTGTAATGGCCTTGGCTACACAAATAAGTAATACTTGTAATCATTTTATCACTTTCATGTCTGCTGCTCTGGGTTCCTTGGGCAAGCAGGGCAGAATATAAAAAGAATTAAACATAAATAATATGCAGCAGGCATATGCATAGAATGGAGACCCCCAAGTGATCAGGAGTGACAACCCTTGGGTTTCCCTTTTCACGGATTATTTCCATGTAACTTTTATGAAACAAACCCACTGATTATACCCCGCTCCCCCAAATCTTTCCTTCCCGCATATTGAAATGTATAGAAATAAGTGTTTCTATAGGCAGGCTCGCCTGGTGCCTAGTACATATCTGTAGGCAAAAGCAAAAAAGTTTCTTTTCAGTCAGGCGTTCATTCGGCTGATTAATATTTCATGGGTTTTAAAATGTGTTTGTTGGAGGGGGGAGTTATTGGTTTGTTTTTGTTTTATTATGTATTTTGTATTTTTATTTTGTATTTTTCTGCTCTGAACTGCCCTGGGCTCTTCAAATGAAGGGTGGTATATAAATTTAATAAATCACAATAAATAATAATAATGTTTCTATAATGTGTATTCCCTCAAATATCAGAATTCAGTGTGTTCTCAACCATTGTTTAGTACAAACCAGGGTAGTGCAATTACTGAGCAAATAAAGGAGGGGGGAAACTCCAGGTACTATGCAAAATATTGATTGTGAGTCCCATGCATTTTGCAATCATTGCTTTAACCCTTCATAAAGAATTTCATTGGACTCCCAATGAGTGATATTTTGTAACACTTGGTGTTCCCCCTCTCTTTTATTTGCCCAAGAATTTTTTGGTCAACAGCTATATAAAAAAGAATAATTGCTGTAGTTGTTACCATTTTCATAAAAAGCACCTGAAAACTACAGTCGTACCTTGAAAGCCAAATGTCTTGGCTCCCGAACAAATCAGCTCCCGAATGATTGAAACTCGGAAGTGAGTGTTCCTGTTTTTGAATGATTTTTGGAAGCCAAACGTCTGGTGCACTCCTGCAGCCCATCAGAAGCAGCACTTTGGTTTTTGAATGGTTCCGGGAGTCCAATAGACTCCTGGAATGCATTCTGTTCGAAAACCAAAGTACCACTGTAGTTGAAAATTACAGTTTTGGAGAGACTAAAAATGCTCTCCTATTGACTGACAGGGTCTTGACTACCCTACAAATGGAGGATAGATTTATAGTTTCTTCTGTGGGGTTGTTGCTTTCTTTTCTGCTTTTAAATAATATCTCTGCTATCACCTCTCATGTCCCAAAATACCTGATTCTTAGGGTGAGCAAGTTGAAATTTGCAGATGGAAGAAAGAAGGGCAGTCCAGATACTATTAGTGAGTTGGACTTTCATTGTCTGCCATGCCTTTCCTGATCATTCTATTGTCACTTTTTACAGGCCGCAAAAACCTTATCTAAACGAGTATGTTGCAAAATCTTGGTGTGAATCTGATGACATTTAAAGTTTGTTAGCCCTCTTTTAAAAGTAGATGGTTTGCAAACAGCATATGCAAAGTGGATCTTGTTGTATTTAATAAGAATTCAGATCTCCGAAGTGTAGAGCTTGGTGCTTGGGAAAGGGCTAACCCTATGGTCAGCTAAGTACTAGCTGTGATTAATGTTCTCAGATCTGATAAGCATTTGCCACTCAAGGCTAATTTTGTTTTTTAGTAAATGGTGGGCAAAGGTCTTCACCGTTCATTTGGTAAGATTATGGATGTTTGCACTTTATCTGCTAATAAAGCCAACCCTCCATTTGGTTTTCCTTTCCCAGAGTTGGATAAGACATTTAGTCTCTCAGTGTATTTGTCTTAAGTAAATGAGACAAAGTAAACAAATCTGGCAGATTAACTTTGTAAACAAAGAAGGTAGAGTGTTACCTGCCAAGATTAGCTCCCCTTAAAAATGGGAAGAATTGCAAAGTGTTTACAGTGTCCTTTACAGAATGCTGTCTTTATTCCTTAGTGTACTTGGTACATTTTATACATTCTCTTAGCTCTTCCAGTAGCAACCTTTCTTTTCCTTTGTGTTGCCAGCATGTAAAAAGAAGAAAAGCCGCAAGAATGTTTTAAATGGGTTTGCTTTTCTGTGACTTTGCTCAGACTGTGTCTGCATTTCGCTTCCTCCTCCGCCAAGCAGAACAGGAAGTGGGAGGAGGTGTTAGGAGATACTCAATACCTTGTAAACTAGGGGTGATGTGGCATGGAGTGACCCAGTGCCAATCTGGCCTGCAAGACAGTCTTGCCAGTGATTTCTGCTGGGATCTTCCAAGCTCAAGCAGCGGCGCAGATTTTGCCGTGCAGTTGCTCAACTACCCATGAAAACAAAGCATTTCCTCAACCTATTTTTCACCAAAAAGAAAGAAAGGAAAGATTAACTGCATCACTACTCCGTCCAGTCACAAAGACACAGAAAACACATAAGAGCCAGAAGAACAAAAACTTTAGAAGTCTCCCTCATACAGTTCTTTCCCAAACCAAGCTATACAAATTGACTTAAAACCTAATTCATCCCAAATACGTTTGTTGCACAAAAGCTCATTTTTTCATGTTCTTACATATGCACCTTATATGGTACGATCAATATTCTGATTGGTTTTGACATAAGTGATTGAAAACTACACTTTTACCAGGCCACAGTATACTAGCCAATGTGTGCACTTTTACAAAACAATTTCAGTTTCAACCTAACACACACACACACACACACACACACAAAGAAATAGGGAAATCTATTCTTTAAAGATTTGAAACACCTCCATCTAATGGACCTATTGTACTTCTATAAAGCATTCTTATAATCAAATGCCTAGATTCAATCCTTTTCTTTCAGTCATTGAAGCTATTATTATTACTAACTACTCATCTGCCACTTATGGTCTGGTGTGCAGCGTACAAGGCACAGCAGTGACACTGTCTTTTGTGGCAGATACAAGATTGAAAAGCACTTCCCAATGTGGTTTCCCACAATAAATGATAGGGATGAGCAAAGCAGGAGAGAGACAATGTGGAATACATAGGAAGAGGCCCTGCCATTTCTGGTTTTGTGCCACAATTGCTGTAACATCCATACTTTACATTTCCATAGTAGGGATCAGCACAGACCTTATATAGTTTGCATGTCTTGGGCACTCATCACCTACGAAAGCAACCATATGACAGTATCCTAAGGCTACAAAGTTGTAACGACAAAAATGGCTAAACCTCACTGAAGTAATTCATAGTACTTGCCTGTGCATAACTGTTGATAGAGTTCTTACAAATATTAGTATCAGTAGTCGGGAGCATCCACTATTCCTAATGCAAGAATCAAGACAAGGTGTGTATTGAAAAAGGAAGGTGACGTTAAAACAAGAACAGTGGATAACATTCCATCAGTTTTAGCAGCAAGACCAAGCCTGAATGAGCCTTAAGAGACCAGCCTTTCAGAGTAATCGCAATTCTCCAGAGTTTGGCAGACAACAGACAGCAGTCACAGCCATTAGTGTATCTGCCATGTGAACTAGAGGCTGCTTTTGCTCCAGATGTCAATTTAGTACTTTCTATCAGCTTTGACTAGTTCATTTCAAATTTGCCATGAAAGCTTTGCTTTTGAAAATACTTGGTCATACAAACCTCATAATTTACAATTTTGTAGTCACTTCTCTACCTTTTGGAGATTTGCATTCTCTGCCCTTAGAGCAATAGATAGTTTAGAGTTGAGTACAGCTCCATGGCAGCAGTTTCGTATTTTAAAATGTTTGCTTTTGTTTAACATCCCTGAAGCAAATGCATTTTACAGATGTCAAATAAGATTCCATTTTACAGTCTAAATTCTAGAGAGCAAAAGGAACACTATTACACAGCAGCTAAGGAATTCACATTGAGCAATACTAATTCTTAACATCTTAGGGACTGAACTCATGGTTGCCTGCTGTTGTTTGCTTTTTGATTATGCTATTTTAAGCTTAAAAAGGTAAAGGTACCCCTGCCCGTACGGGCCAGTCTTGACAGACTCTGGGGTTGTGCGCCCATCTCACTTAAGAGGCCAGGGGCCAGCGCTGTCCGGAGACACTTCCGGGTCACGTGGCCAGCGTGACATCGCTGCTCTGGCGAGCCAGAGCCGCACACGGAAACGCCGTTTACCTTCCCGCTGGTAAGCGGTCCCTATTTATCTACTTGCACCCGGAGGTGCTTTCGAGCTGCTAGGTTGGCAGGCGCTGGGACCGAGCAGCGGGAGCGCACCCCGCCGCAGGGATTCGAACCGCCGACCTTTCGATCGGCAAGCCCTAGGCGCTGAGGCTTTAACCCACAGCGCCACCCAAAAAAGGCTTCATAAAGGAGAATGTGAATGTTAAGATTCTGAAATGGTTTGCTGAGAGTTTACCTTATTCTGATATTATTTTACATTACTTTTTTTTGGTGGGTGGGATGAGACTTGATAGTTCTGTTATGTTCAGAGGCCTAGAGAGTGGTCTGAGGGACAATTCTGATAGCCATCTCATCCATGGGACTGACCAACTACCACAGGAATACAATGTAGTGTTTAAAAAGAATATTATCTTCAGTTTTTCTAGGCCTTACTTTCTATGCACAAAGAGGGGTTGGAGGGAGGGGAACAAGTATAAGCTTAATGCCCACACCCAGATGTAATGTCTTAAGTAGCCCTAACAGAGTTAACCGATACCATAAAATATATTTTTTATTACTATTATTATTATTATTATTATTATTATTATTTAAATTTGTATACCATCCTGTAGGGACGCGGGTGGCGCTGTGGTCTAAACCACAGAGCCTAGGGCTTGCCGATCAGAAGGTCGGCGGTTCGAATCCCCGCGACGGGGTGATCTCTCGTTGTTTGGTCCCAGCTCCTGCCCACCTAGCAGTTCTAAAACATGTCAAGTGCAAATAGATAAATAGGTACTGCTCCGGCGGGAAGGTAAACGGCATTTCCGTGTGCTGCTCTGGTTCGCCAGAAGCGGCTTAGTCATTTTGGCCACATGACCTGGAAGCTGTCTGCGGACAAACGCTGGCCCCCTCGGCCTATAGAGCGAGATGAGTGTGCAGCCCCAGAGTCGTTTGTGACTGGACCTAATGGTCAGGGGTACATTTATCTTTATACCATCCTATACCCATAGGGCTCGGGGTGGTTCGCAACACAAAGTTACAAACGCACAAAGCAGAAAATACATAATAAAAATAATCAAACGATCAACAGTAGTAATGTCTATACACTAATAAACAATACACTCCCCAACAAAAGCCTTTAAACATACTCCAGTCCACAAATACAAAAATTTGAATTAACATATAACTGTGAAAACAATTTTAAACAACCCTAGTCTCCAAATAAAACAGCACCCATCCAAGTTAAAACAATAATTTTAATACAAGGGGGCTGGCCCACACCCACATTTCACCCCTGAAGTGCTGCTACCAAAGGGGCAGTGCCCAATAGTGTCTTCTCTTTGGTGCATGCCTAGTTGGGGCAGCACGTGTTCCCAGTGCCGCCCGCCCGCCCAGGATGCTGGTCCCTGCAGCACTCTCCACAGTCCTCTCATGTGGAGGAGGGTGCCAGTCTTCAGGCAGTATCTGTAGATAGTCCTCTGAGGAATAAGGAGACGCCAGTCCCCAGGCAGTCAACTGGCAGTAGAACTGGAACTGTAAAGCCAAACCTTGTTTTTATTTAAATGTAAACACATGAAAGAAAACTAACTAAATGAACAAACCATATCGAAAGGAAATTGCTTCATTCCTGGTATCCACTATCAGTGTTCTCCATTTTGCTACTGAATTGTTTGTTCTTTTCGTTAGGAAACATCAACATTGTATATTGATTGTGTTATGCCAGTGAATTCCAAGTAACACCTGAAAAAGTTTTAATCACCCAATTTATTGTGCTGGTGTGCCTGTTGAGTGCTTTTTGTGTTCCAGGAAGGCGACTTTATGAGGAATGAAGAATTTGTAATACAAGTTCAACTGGACCCACTTTATTTCTGCATTTGTTAAACATCTGTCAGGGAACTGCCATCAGAGCCAGAGGGAGAGGGAGGGCTCCAGAGGGATTCCGGAGAGCGTCCCGGGAGGGAGAGAAGCAGCCCATCTTCTGGGGAAGGAAATCAGCGTAGCACCAGTGGAGAAGGGGGGCAGGTGGGGGAATCCGCGAGGTGGCTCCATGACTCCTCGCCGGAGACCAGCGGGAAGAGCACGGGTCCTCCGCTGCCCACACCCTCCCTGTGCAGAAGGCTTCCGCGCAGGGAGAGTAGGCGGGGACTAGGCATCAAAGAGCTTCTTTGCTGGAAGAAGTTCAAGAAACGCCCACTGACGGATTCTGCCAGCGATTGAGACAGCCATGGGTGAGTGGCTGTCCGGACAAAAAGGATTCACTCAGGCAACCCAGCCAGGTGTGGCGTGGATTTTACGCACGAGCAACCCCTAGAACCATTACAACATCCAAACCTAAATCAGGCATGGCAGACCAGAAGTTTTTGTTTGTATTGTACCGAAAGCTTTAGAGTTTTATGCAAGCTGGAGATGGCAAGAGGGGTTTTAATTCCTGCCTATCCTCCTCAAAGTTGTGATATCCAGTCATGGAATGACCTCAGCCTTTTCTGGTTTGGTTTGTGACGCTTAGTACTGATAGCTGTGTGCTCTACTCACACAAAGATAAATTGCAATGGTAAATCGCAAACCCCTTTTCTTCACTGGATAAATGTGCACAACCTTGACATTGCTGGAACACAGTTGAACTCCGGCAGTATAATTGTAGTAGCAGATTAACTTCTACAACTGCTAATGTGTGTGCAATCTGTTTGATCTTAGAAGCTGATGACCATAGTCCCTTTGTCCTTTTGAACGCATGTAGAGCCTAAGCGTGGACGTTGCCCTTGAGACCATTTTTACCCAAGCCAGTAAAGACTGAAAGAGTAGGAACATCTTAATACATGTTATGATACCTTTGCACATGATACCTCTGCTTATAGACTGCAAAGTACCTCGAGTAATGTTTATGGCAGATCTAGTCTTTGTTTCTGATGATGATTTCAGAATGCCTTTACAGATCAATCCACCCCAGAACTTACAGTAGGCTGACAGGGCAAGGGGTTTTCTGAAAGAAAGAACACCAATCTCCATGCGGTAGTGTTCAAGGAATGAACACAGAATAAAGTACATATTATCAAAATGTAGTCTGGATCCAGATTCTAAAGTGATAAAGAACTCCAATAAAGAGGAAGAAAACAAAACAGAAAGAGAAAAAGGACAAAAATGTTTGTCTTTTGCAAACCACTTTGAGGTTTTTTAATATCAAGTGGCATATGAATTTTGTAATTTTTTTTTAATAATAATAGAAAAATTGTAAGCTGAACTGAGAAAGCTATGGGATTTCCCCGTAGCATATATAAAAGTATTATTCTGGCTAGCATTATAACATAGAGAAGCCTTGGTAGGAAAGGAGATACTAAAATGCTGAGAAGCAAATCCCATCGCACTAAGAAAGGGATGGCAAAAGGAAACAATCTCTTTTCATTCATTTAACATCTGGCAAGTTGAAAATACCTCTGACGCCATTGGTGATATATAATTTCAGGAAAATTGTTTGGGAGTGAGTGCTGATTTCCATGACACCATCCTTCAGGGGGCGAAGGCTTCTTATTGGAGTCTAAACTTCTTCCTCCGTTTAAAGCCGTGAAGTTCTGAAGTTCCCATTGGCTGGTGTCCAGAAAACCGTCTTTTCATATAGCATAGCCCAGTGTTTGTAAATGTGTGACTATAAATGTCTATTTGGCACTTCCCATTGTGGCTATAACTAGTAAAATAAGGCTGGAACTTAATGTTTAGAAACATACTCTGTTATTGGAAATGTATGCTAGCTTCTTGTTCTTCCATTAAATCTTTATTTTCATTGGGGTACATTTAATAAAATAAGCTCTTTCCTGGCATTTAGCAGATTTGCTTCTATAAGATGTTTTGTTTAAAAACCCAGCTGCAGCAAATACTTTTTTGTCTTGGTCTGTTAATCCCTACAAGGTGCTCATATTTTGTATGTGTTTAGATCCTCTTAACGATGCTATTAACAATGAGGGCAAAGAGGAACATGGAAAACATAGTTTGAAATTAAAAAGCTCAAAGAGTTCCACTCCTCAGAGTACTTCATTAATTTGAAAAGAAATTCAACATCATCAACTAAAAAGATAGATTTCCCCACAAAACTTTGCCTTCCACAACTGTCAGACCCTTTCTCTAGATTATGGGAAGAGAAAATGGATTTTTGTCACTAAACTTTTTAATTTTTCAGCATTTAATGATACTCCATTTGTCATGATTTAGATTAATCTGAAACGATTGTTCAGCATTAGTTGTAATGCTAAATTATTATGAGTCACATTTTAAAGATACTTTACTAATTATTTTTTTAAGTAAACAAATGAAAACAGAATGACAGCTAGTATTTTCTTGTATAGCTTTTGCATGTGGCATTTAGTAAAATTAATAAGAGTTAATAAAATAAAAACAAGTAGTTATATGAATTAAAATAATATAATAATAATACCCAGCCCATCTGGCTGGGTTTCCCCAGCCACTCATTTTATCAGATGAAAATCAGTAATTATTTGTTCAGTGTGGTGGAACAGTAAAATTATCTTGACCATGTAATAGAAAATTCAGTCATGTGCTGTGAAACCTTGAGAATCATTGGGAAATATTTTATTGCTTCTTGCTGCCAGATAGCATTGTTGTTCCTTCACTATAGATTGAATTTTACATGAGCCAGCATGGGGATTTCCTGCAGTTGCAGCATACCTGCTTTTCAAACTGTATGGCATGCTCTGTGTACAGTAAAGTTACATTTCAACCCAGATGTTGCTTGGTAACTGAGTTCAGTCATTGGTTGGACAAAGCCCAGTTCATTACTAAGAGGAAGGGACAAGTTTTGCAGCTTCAGTTAAGGACAATACATATACAGTACAATCTTGTGTAGCAGCAGCAGCAGTTTTTACTAATTACCTGTCCTTCACCCTCAGGTCCTAGGTGTTGTTACAATGCAAACATAGTCATAATCATAAGAGAAAACTAGATCTATGCCATGCACATAAAGAGTTCATTAAGCAGTCCAAATACTTGTATAATGTGCATAAGGATTCCTGTTATATTCTTTTATGTTACATAAAGCATACCAAACTTTAACAAATTAGTTGGTCTGTGAATGACCACAAAGTACTCTTAAGTTTCCGGATCACCTTTCCCACTAATTCAGTGTATCACACCTTCAACATAAAAAAACCTCAGATCATGGCCACTTGGTCCCATCACCTCCTGGCAAATAGAAGGGGAAGAAATGGAGGCAGTGAGAGATTTTACTTTCTTGAGCTCCATAATCACTGCAGATGGTGACAGCAGTCACGAAATTAAAAGACACCTGCTTCTTGGTAGAAGAGCGATGACAAACCTAGACAGCAGCTTAAAAAGCAGAGACATCACCTTGCCGACAAAGGTCCATATAGTTAAAGCTATGGTTTCCCCAGTAGTGATGTATGGCAGTGAGAGCTGGACCATAAAGAAGGCTGACCGCTGAATAATTGATGCTTTTGAATTATGGTGCTGGAGGAGACTCTTGAGAGTCCCATGGACTGCAAGAAGAACAAACCTATCCATTCTTAAGGAGATCCGCCCTGAGTGCTCACTGGACAGATCGTGAAGCTGAGGCTCCAATACTTTGGCCACCTCATGAGAAGAGAAGACTCCCTGGAAAAGACCCTGATGTTGGGAAAGATGGAGGGCACAAGGAGAAAGGGATGACGGAGGACGAGATGGCTGGATAGTGTTCTCGAAGCTACCAGCATGAGTTTGACCAAACTGCGGGAGGCAATGGAAGACAGGAGTGCCTGGCGTGCTCTGGTCCATGGGGTCACGAAAAGTCAGACACGACTAAACAATTGAACAACAACAAGGAAAAGCGGGACATTCTGGGATCAAATCAGAAACCGGGAAGGCTTCTCTAAATCAGGGATGTCCCTGGAAAATAGGGACGCTTGGAGGGTTTGGGTTCACTGGACAGAAACTTCAGAAACTGTCAACTCTTGGCCTTGCTTCTTCCTCTTTTCTCCTATGCTTTGTCAGTCTCTGTTTATAATTATTGGCACAGGAATGTTGGCACATGGGTTCTAGCTTTTAAAGCTGTTGCCTAAATACACTTACCTGGAAGTAGCTTCCACTGAATTTCATATAGCTTACTTCTGACAAAAAAATGTATATTTGCTGTAAGGTTCCAGGGTGAATTCTAACATTAAAACACAATGTCAAAAGAAGTTTAAAGCAACATTCAAGATTTCAAACTTCGGTCACCTTAATAAATTTTTCCTCTCAAACACAGTATTTCTCAGAAAATAATAAACATTTCCTCTCCCAGAACCCGGTGGTTGCATCCATAATAACTTAAGTTATTAAGAAGGAGAGCTGTTCTAAACAAAAAATACTGATACAGTCATACCTCGGGATGAATACGCTTCAGCGTGTTACTTCCGGGTTTCGTCGCGCATACAAAAAATGACGTCATGCGCGGAAGCGGTGAAACGCGCACGCGCAGACGTGTCTTACATACGCTTCAGGATGCAAACGGGGCTCCAGAATGGATCCCGTTTGCATCCAGAGGTACCTGTACTAGAGCCACTTAAATCTACAAACCGCTTTGTGGAAATAGCTTTTTAAGCCCCATGGTTTGTTTACAGAGTTCTGTGATGGTTGCACAAGGCCTCGGGATGCTCTCATGAGATCTCATGAGATCTTGGTCAGCCCTGTGAGATCTCATGAGAGCTTCCAGAGCGTTTAATTTCTTTTTAATGGCTACTGTTTAATTTGTAAGTGGCTTTGAGAGCTAGGATCAGAAGGCAGAGTAACAGTAAACATCCAGCCAGAAAACCAGCCAGATGGGCGGGGTATAAATAAATTATTATTATTATTATTATTATTATTATTATTATTTTGTTTAGTCGTGTCCGACTCTTCGTGACCCCATGGACCAGAGCACGCCAGGCACTCCTGTCTTCCACTGCCTCCCGCAATTTGGTCAGACTCATGTTTGTAGCTTCGAGAACACTATCCATCGCCTTTCTCCCAAGGAGCAGGCGTCTTTTAATTTCGTGAATGCTGTCACCATCTGCAGTGATCATGGAGCCCAAGAAAGTAAAATCTCTCACTGCCTCCATTTCTTCCCCTTCTATTTGCCAGGAGCCATGATCTTCGTTTTCTTGATGTTGAGCTTCAGACCATATTTTGCGCTCTGCTCTTTCACCCCCATTAAAAGGTTCTTTAATTCCTCCTCACTTTCTGCCATCAACGTTGTGTCATCTGCATATCTGAGGTTGTTGATATTTCTTCCGGCAATCTTAATTCCGGCTTGGGATTCATCCAGCCCAGCCTTTCGCATGATAAATTCTGCATATAAGTTAAATAAGCAGGGAGACAATATACAGCCTTGCTGTACTCCTTTCCCAATTTTGAACCAATCATTTGTTCCATATCCAGTTCTAACTGTGTTGATTTGTAGCATCCAAGTGCACAGCGGAATGATGAGGACTACGTGCCAACATGCTCTATTATTGCTTTATTTACATTTCAAAGCTGGTAGATTACAGAAAACCATCTTGTCTCTGCCGGAGCAGAAAACTGCATCCTCTCTCCTCTGAAGCTCAGAGAGAATCACACTGAACTGCAAAGAACAGTGAAAAACAGGAAACCAGTGTACGTCACATCCAGTCTCCTTTCCCGTGGGAAACATAACAGCAATGCTGTCTGTGGAATGTAAACATTGTCTTGTGACAAGCCTTTCGCTGCACAGTGAAGAGAGCAGAAACCAACATCCTCCCCCTTTCTGTGAACACCACTGGGCAGCGTGTTCATACAATATCAGTACAAACCCAACTTCTGCACATAGGTACAGTGTTGATCCCTTGATACAATCCTGGACAATACATCAGCAGGAATTTCATTACCTGGCATATAGGACACCGTTACGAGTCCCTTCTGAATACGTTCCCTAGCATGTTGCAACTTCAATTGCAAGTGCTTCGTGCTTTGCTTACAACCTTCAGAATTCAGCAAAGCCAAACATGCTTTGTTGTCCTGGTAAACCTGGATTGGACATTTGACAGGAATTTTCATGTCTTTGCACAATTGTAACAACCATTCACAATCCTTTAGTGAATAAGACAGTGCATTCAGTTCAGCTTCACAAGTACTTAAGCTAACTGTTGTTTGCTTTTTGCATGACCAATCAAAAAGACCCTGATTGTACATGTAGCAAACTCCAGACGTGCTTTTCCTGTCTGTAGTGTCACTTCCAAAACTTGCATCTGCAAATATCTCAAGACCACCAGACTTCTGATTGTTAAATCTCAGCCTGTAATGCATAGTGCCTTTCAAATACCGCGCTATGCGTTTCAGAGCTTTCCAATCCTTAACAGTAGGATTGTTGACTTGTCTGCTTAGCAAATTACAGCTAACAGCAATGTCTGGTCTTGAACATCTGGCAATAAAGTTTAGCTTGCCTAGCACACTTCTGTACAGTGTAGTGTCAGAAAATGCTTCTTCAGTGTCATCTACCTGATAACCTGTTATCATCGGTGTGTCTACAGGGTTAGCATCCATCAGGTTTAGTTTGCTTAACACATCAGCAATTTTCTGTGACTGGTGTACTAGAATGTTACCATCTTGATCTCTCTCTATTTCCAGAGATAGGTAGTTGTTTACCTCACCAAGATCTTTCATGTCAAAGTGCTCTTTCAGTTGAGCTAGGGCGTTATTGTACATTGTGACATCGTCCCAAAAGAATAATAAATCATCAACATAAAACAAACAATACAGTTTCTTTTGCCCCTCCTCTTTGACAAATACACAAGGATCAGCTTTCCCTTGTTTAAAACCTAGAGAAAACAATACTTCAGTGAGTTTTGTGTGCCAACACCGTGCACTTTGTTTGAGACCATAAAGGGACTTTTTCAGAGCACAAACAAATCCCTGTTTTACCTGTACGCCATCAGGTGGAAGCATATAAAGTGATTCATCTAGAGATCCGTACAGAAAAGCTGTATTCACATCATGGTGACTAATGTGTAAATTCTCCTCTGCAGCTAGCTTGAGCATAAGCCTAATGCTCTCATACCTTACTGTGGGTGAGTAGGTCTCGTGATAGTCTTCACCTGGTACCTGTGCAAAACCTCTGGCTACCAATCTGGCTTTGTGTCTGACTATCTTGCCATTTTGATCAGTCTTCGCTTTGAAGACCCATTTGCTTCCAAGCAGTTTCATTCCTGGAACTACTGGAACAAGTTCCCATGTTTTGTTCCTTTCCAAGGAATCAAGCTCAGCCTTCATGGCATTTAACCATGGCTCAGCTTCCTTTGAATCCAAATCCTGGATTTCTTGGAAACTTGAAGGTTCAAATACCTTCTTGGAGCTTTTAACAGCTGTTACTGCTATCTTAGCAAACTCATCAGCAAATCTCTTTGGAGGTCTACCTTTTGTGGCTCTTTGTGACCTGCGAATTAGCCTTAAGTCTTCAACACTCTCCTCTTCCTTCTTAGGAGAAAAACGACCTATTGTGAACAATGGTTCCTCCAATTCTTGATCAGAGCTTTCAGAGGGTCGCATAGAGGCTTTCGCACTCTTGAAATCCTCTGAATCACCCGATTCAGTTTCAGACTCAGAATCAGTTTCAGTCTCAGAATCAGAACTTTCATCAGTGGGTGTGGGTGGTTGTGGTTGCTTTTGACTATCCTCAGTCTCATCACTGTCATCAGGATAACATTGGAAAATTCCCACATTCTCCCCCCACTTGGCATTGTACTCAACACTTCTTGTGAGCTTAATGGTCTTAGAGTCAGTCATCCTTATTCTGTAAGAACCTTTCTCATAACCTAGAAAGATACCATGCAAACCACGCTTGTCTAACTTGGAGTTTTGTGGTGAGTGAACCCACATGTCAGAACCAAAAATTTTCATGTGTTTGATGTATGGCTTCTTGCCAAACATCTTCTCATAGGGGGTACAACCAATCGCTGAAGATAACCTGCGATTATAACTGTAAGTGAAACATGAGAGAGCTTCGGCCCAATAACTCTCTGGAAGATTTGCATCATGTAGCAAGGTTTTTAACCCTTGAAGCAATGTCTGATTTGCTCGTTCTGCAAGTCCATTCTGCCATGGCGAGCGAGGACTAGACAAATCGTGTTGAATTCCTTTCTCAGACAGAAAAACTTCAAACTGCTGAGAAGTGAATTCCCCCCCGCGATCTGTGAAAAGAATTTTTACCTTCTTACCATGCACATTTTCCAACCAAGCACAGAATTCCTTGAACCTAGGAAAAGCCTCTGATTTCTGCTTGAGATTGTACACATGAATATACCTGGAAAATGCATCAATGAGAACCATGAAGTACCTATTTCCACCCAAAGAGGGCGCTAGTGGTCCGACCAAATCAGCATGAACAATTTGGTATGGTTCTGTAGCTTGCCTACTAGACACCTTACCTTTCGCAGCCATTTTCACCTTGTTTGCTGCGCATGCCTTGCACTTCATGTGGTACCTGCAGGGTTTAATAGTCATACCTTCAACCAAGGCAGGCATTTTAGATACTGCCTCAAAACCCAAATGTCCAAATTTTCGATGAAAATCATGAATACATTCTGCATGCAAACATTTGTTAGAACCTGCAATGCAACAAGTGTCATCCTGCACAACATCATCATAATACAAAACATACAAACGATCAACATATTCAGCATACAATACATAATCATTTTTCTTTGTGATGATGCACCTTTTGTTCTTAAAGGAAACGTCAATGTTTCGCTCATTCAGCTGTCCGACGCTGAGCAAATTATGTTTGGCATCTGGCACATAAAGTACATTCTGTATCGATAAGTCCAAACTGTGAAGAACAACAGTTCCGTAGCCTTTACTGGGAATTGTGTGGTCATCCGCTTGGTGAATCGCACCTTCCTGCGGTGTAAAAGACACGAACAGTCGCTTATCGTTGCACATGTGGTGCGTTGCCGCTGAATCAACAACGAAGAAAGATCTAGACGTCTTCTGGACCTCTGCAACTTTTGGAGTGAAGCGTGAGACCATTGCTTTGTGCTGCGTTGTCCTGGACACCGGACCTTTGCCTCTGCTTTGGCCTTTTCCACGCGATGAGCTTTCGCTGCGCTGCTCTGTCTTGGCCCTGGGATATTTGCATTCCCTCTTCATATGGCCTAGACGTCCACAGGAGTAGCATTTCACTGCCTTCAAAGCTTTGGCGCCATCTGGTGGTTCCACTGCACTCTGGGATGACGTCTGTGAAGACTCCCCCTTTCCCATGCAGCTATCACCCTGGCAATCTGCTTCATTCTGAATCATGGCAGTATCACAGGCTACTCTGAGCTGAGCATGTGGCTGATTGGCATCAGATTCCCCACTTGCATCAGCCAGCCTTCTGCAGCTAGCCATATTATGCAGCTTGTTAAAATAAAACATAGTAGATCCAGCTTCTGTCCTCAAGTGTGCCTCTCTCAAAGCGCCCCAAATTTCTCTGGCTGAGGTCTTATCACGCAATAGACAGAGCTCTTCTGGGGATACTATCAATGTAAGAGTTCCCCTTGCTTTGGAATCCTTAGCTTTCCATGCATCTGTAATTGGAGCTGGGGGGGTGTCTGTAATAACTTCAAACAGACCCTCTTTCCGCAGAATAGCCTCTGCATAGATAACCCAGTCCGTATAATTTTTCTTATTGAGCTTGGGAACCCCACAAGCATCCTGAAGGGCCATCATGACTCTGGCATTAGCCTTCTGCATCATATCTGCTGCTTTAAACAAGCTGCTTTATACAAGCTGCGTCTGTGCTGCTTCAAGCCTCATTCCAAAGGCAAGTTCAAAAGTGCTTTCTCTCTGCCCTAAATCATGCTGCGTCACTGTTATCAGCAGCTGCTTCAGCCCAAAAGCACTTTTAAAAGTTACTTCCGATTTCGCCAGCATAGGAGCTGTTCCTTTGACCCGTTGCCTGTGTCCGGCAAACGGCTTTAAAAGTTCAAAGTCCAGCCATAAAGCCATTAATTAGAAGCTGGCAGGCTGCCCGGAGCAGTAGCACATACCTCATCAATCATCTTGACGCGCAGATACCGTCCGATCCGTCCCTCTGCATTCCGATCCTTTTTCCGGAATTCCAATGACTGCGTCTTCTGGGCCATAACCATAATGTTGATTTGTAGCATCCAAGTGCACAGCGGAATGATGAGGACTACGTGCCAACATGCTCTATTATTGCTTTATTTACATTTCAAAGCTGGTAGATTACAGAAAACCATCTTGTCTCTGCCGGAGCAGAAAACTGCATCCTCTCTCCTCTGAAGCTCAGAGAGAATCACACTGAACTGCAAAGAACAGTGAAAAACAGGAAACCAGTGTACGTCACATCCAGTCTCCTTTCCCGTGGGAAACATAACAGCAATGCTGTCTGTGGAATGTAAACATTGTCTTGTGACAAGCCTTTCGCTGCACAGTGAAGAGAGCAGAAACCAACAAACTGTAGCTTCTTGTCCCACATAGAGATTTCTCAGGAGACAGACCAGGTGATCAGGCACTCCCATTTCTTTAAGAACTTGCCATAGTTTGCTGTGGTCGACGCTGTCAAAGGCTTTTGCATAGTCAATGAAGCAGAAGTAGATGTTTTTCTGGAACTCTAGCTTTCTCCATAATCCAGCGCATGTTTGCAATTTGGTCCCTGGTTCCTCTGGCCCTTCGAAATCCAGCTTGCACTTCTGGGAGTTCTCGGTCCACATGCTGCTTAAGCCTGCCTTGTAGAATTTTAAGCATAACCTTGCTAGCGTGTGAAATGAGTGCAATTGTGCGGTAGTTGGAGCATTCTTTGGCACTTCCCTTATTTGGGATTGGGATGTAGACTGATCTTCTCCAATCCTTTGGCCACTGCTGAGTTTTCCAAATTTGCTGGCATATTGAGTGTAGCACCTTAACAGCATCATCTTTTAAAATTTTAAATAGTTCAGCTGGAATATCATCACTTCCACTGGCCTTGTTATTTGCAGTGCTTTCTAAGGCCCATTTGACTTCACTCTCCAGGATGTCTGGCTCAAGGTCAGCAACCACACTACCTGGGGTATACGAGACATCCATTTCTTTCTGGTATAGTTTCTCTGTGTATTCTTGCCACCTCCTCTTGATGTCTTCTGCTTCTGTTAGGTCCTTTCCACTTTTGTCTTTTATTATGGAAATCTTTGTACGAAATGTTCCTTTCATATCTCCAATTTTCTTGAACAGATCTCTGTTTTTTCCCATTCTATTGTTTTCCTCTATTTCTTTGCATTGCTCGTTTAAGAAGGCCTTCTTGTCTCTCCTTGCTATTTTTTGGAAATCTGCATTCAATTTCCTGTATCTTTCACTATCTCCCTCGCATTTTGCTTGCCTTCTCTCCCCCGCTATTTGTAAGGCCTCGTTGGACAGCCACTTTGCTTTCTTGCATTTCCTTTTCATTGGGATGGTTTTAGTTGCTGCCTCCTGTATAATGTTACGAGCCTCCATCCATAGTTCTTCAGGCACTCTGTCCACCAAATCTAAATCCTTAAACCTGTTCCTCACTTCCACTGTGTATTCATAAGGGATTTGACTTAGATTGTATCTTACCGGCCCAGTGGTTTTTCCTACTTTCTTCAGTTTAAGCTTGAATTTTGTTATAAGAAGCTGATGATCTGAGCCACAGTCAGCTCCAGGTCTTGTTTTTGCTGACTGTATAGAGCTTCTCCATCTTTGGCTGCAGAGAATATAATCAATCTGATTTCGATGCTGCCCATCTGGTGATGTCCATGTGTAGAGTCGTCTCTTGTGTTGTTGGAAAAGCGTGTTTGTGATGACCAGCTTGTTCTCTTGACAGAACTCTATTAGCCTTTGCCCTGCTTCGTTTTGATCTCCAAGGCCAAACTTGCCAGTTGTTCCTTTTATCTCTTGACTCCCTACTTTAGCATTCCAATCCCCTATAATGAGAAGTACATCCTTCTTTGGTGTCATTTCTATAAGGTGTTGTAAGTCTTCATAGAATTGGTCAATTTCAGTTTCTTCAGCACCAGTGGTTGGTGCATAAACTTGGATTACTGTGATGTTAAAAGGTTTGCCTTGGATTCGTATCGAGATCATTCTATCATTTTTGAGATTGCATCCCAGTACAGCTTTTGCCACTCTTTTGTTGACTATGAGGGCCACTCCATTTCTTTTACGAGATTCTTGCCCACAGTAGTAGATGTGATGGTCATCCGAACTGAATTCGCCCATTCCCGTCCATTTTAGTTCACTGATGCCCAGGATGTCAATATTTATTCTTGCCATCTCATTTTTGACCACATCCAACTTACCCAGGTTCATGGTTCTTACATTCCAGGTTCCTATGCAATATTTTTCTTTACAGCATTGGACTTTCCTTTCGCTTCCAGGCATATCCACAACTGAGCGTCCTTTCGGCTTTGGCCCAGGCGCTTCATCAGCTCTGAATCTACTTGTACTTGTCCTCTGCTCTTCCTCAGTAGCATGTTGGACGCCTTCCGACCTGAGGGGCTCATCTTCCAGCGTCATAACTTTTATATGCCTGTTGTCTTTGTCCATGGAGTTTTCTTGGCAGGGATACTGGAGTGGCTTGCCGGTTCCTGCTCCAGGTGGATCATGTTTGGTCAAAACTCTCCACTATGACCTGTCCATCTTGGGTGGCCCTGCACGGCATAGCTCATAGCTTCTCTGAGTTATTCAAGCCTCTTCGCCACGGCAAGGCAGTGATCCATGAAGGGGATTATTATTATTATTATTATTATTATTATTATATTTGATATATATTGTTTCTGAACCAGTTTCTGTTGTGTTGCCATATTTTCCCACAGTAGGATATACCCAGCTTTCATCTGAGTGATCAAGATATTGGTTAAAAGAAATGGACTTGTTGACTTAATACTATATAAATATTGTGTTTTATGTTTTGTGGTCTACAATATAGTTAGGCCTAATAGCAAATATACGATTCTCTTACATTTTTAATATATCGTGCCATTATTTGGTCATAGCAAAATATTTTCTATGTATGACAATTTCTGCAGTTTACTTTTACACCTCAATATCTCTTTTAATTAAATATTTGGTAGTTTGGATAGAAGTTAATTTTTTAAAGCCCATCAAAGCTTGTACCAAAAAAATAATTTGTACCTGAGTCCAACTATGGTACTAATGAGTAAGCCAAAGGGGCCTTTTCCTGGTTAGTGATGAGCACAGAAGGCTTTAGAGGTTTAAATAAACTTGCAAAACATTTTGTCAAACTACATAAAAGAACATTAAAGAAAGTGGTCTTTATTCAAAATGGAAAGATACATGAAACTACTATCAACATTTTTCCAGTACACTCATAGAGGTTCCAAGAGTAAAACGCAACAAGAAAAATATCTAAACAGCTTGTAAATATTTCTCTTTCCTTTTAACTACCAAAATCCTAATAAAGATTTTTTTAAAAAAAGAAAGTAAAGAAAACCAATGTAATTTACAGTTAATATATTTTTCAGTTGTAGGCCATCAACACACCCAATGTGGAGTGGTCGAGGTAGAGTGGATTTTCAGGGTATGGCTCAGACTTTTTGGAACCACAGGTTAAACTCCTTGCAAGGTCAACTTAAGCCTCTCTTTGCCTATGACATGTTGAATGCTTGTGAATTCTGTCCTGTGTTGGTTATTTGGATGAGAGACTTAAAACTGAGGTTAGAAGTTCTCTGAGTAGCAATTTATGATCCCAACATGTTTCTATAACTGCACAGTAGGGAAACTTTCCTGGAAGCATTGAGAAATTTTTACCTCACAGGTTGCCACATCCTGTTGTGCACCATTATGTGCCTCAGTTGTATGCTTGCCTGTTGCTCCACATCCCACATAAGATATTTCTCTCTGTGGGAACCATATTATACTCTTGGAGTTTCTTTACTACTCTCTTCAACTCTAAAGACAGATTTCATGGAACTTAGAATGACAGCGTGAGAATTATATTATTTAGACACAGCAGCAAAAGTTAAGGTTATATGAAGAATAAAATGTGTAACATATTTCAAAGAGCATATGGATTTAAAAGGTAAAAAAAGATACTCCTGTTTTCTTTTCCCAGTGGGATGTTCTCAGAAATTGGTTACTTGGTTGTGGTGCTGTCATAACTCCTCAAATAGAGTTTTTGTGAGTTGGATGGTTGAAAACATTCTACACTAAAATTAGGTGGAGTTTGAGTGTTCAATTAAAAATGAATTTTTCTGTGGGGCAGTTATGTAATGGCATCCTAGGCCTTGCCCCAGGAGTCATTCAGTTGTGCCAACTGGTGTGGAACTGCTGAGTGAGCCAAAGAGGGAATCTCTCTCTCTTCTGGTTTACTTCTGTGTAAACCAGTATGGACCAGACACGGACTTTGTAATTGCTACCCTTTGTCACTGTCTACCCTCCTACTTCCCTTGACTTGCAAAACTTCTAAGCTTTCTATGGGCAGAGGTTAGCTTCCAGTTGATGAAAACGGGAAGGAATATTACCTGCATCCACGATTAACGTAAGTGATAGGGGGTTCATTTTGCCCATAGCAATGTTATTTGGGCTTTCTTAAATTACATTTCTCTATAGCAGTCTTTCCCAGCCTGCTGTCCTGCAGATGTTTTGGACTACAACTCCCATTTGCTATGCTGGCCGGCCACTATGGGAGGTTACCATGGGGAAACCCACAATATAGTATCATCACAACCATGTGAGAGGCATTGGCAGGATCCATATCTGGGATAAATGGGGACCTTGAAGTGTTGCTTCAAGGTCCAGTCTAGCTCAGGTCACACATGCCTGATACACGCCCAGGGGTGAGATTATCCATCGTATCAGCCTGCTGATGTAAATTGGGTCGTGTGATGTCTGGATCCTTGCTGGTATGTATGCCACATGAAACTGCATGAGCTACGGCCAGTAAGGTTGTGGCACTTTCAACCCATTTCCTCTCCATCTGTAACCTCGCTCTCCATTCAGGTACAAATAATGATGCAGGCTTTGGTAACCAATCTTTATTCAAGAACTTAAAATTATTGCTATTTCCTATATTTCTCAGATGCTTGTCTTCCATTATCTCTTTACCCTTAACATAAAATTGAAGGCTTCGTTTTTTTCTTATCCAGTAGCAACACCCACATTATATTTATCGCAAGAATAAATAATGTGTGTGTTTTTTCTTGAATTATTACCCTAGACCTAGACCATCGTAAGTATTCAGCTCTTAAACTTATGTGTGTAAATAATCCCAACCATCTTCGGATTACTTTTGTTACTTTCCTTTGAATCTCACAACCATTACGATATTTATTTTGCTTTGTGAATACATAAGCTATTTGTGTGGTCTTTCTTAAAATAAACTTTCCCACAATCTTTAAAAAGTGCCTGCAACCATCTACTTTTAAGCTGTGATTTTGTCTATTGAAGAAGATTTAAGGGAAGGGGGCAGGCCCCTCCCACTACTTTACCCCCTCCTTTTGGTTTTTGAGATGAGGTTTGTGTTGTTTAAATGTCAACTGATACATTGGCCTAATTAATGAAACTGTCTCAGAATATTCTGTAAATCTTAAATTGTGCTGAAGAGTTGCATCATGTATGCCTCCTTGGGCCATACGTTTCTATACATTACCTTTTAGGGTAAGCTGTTTCATGTTGTTTCTGCCTGTTACAGGGGAATGATAAACATAATGTTTGGAACTATGCTGCCTATCATAATTATCAGCTTAACATTATTATTAGAGAGACAAATGCAGACTTTATTTTGGGTGTATTTATTTCATTTAGAAAGCACTTGTATAGGTATAATAAAAGATGTGGTTTTCACAGGCTCATTTTTCTGATTGATGGTGATCATGCACTCTAATTTTGAACCCCTTGTATATTTCAAGTCAGAAAGGAAGGCTTTCCAAGTTTTAATGGAAAACTTAAGTACAATACTTTCCACCATATGGCTTTCTTTAAAGGCATTTGCATTTTCAGAATCTGCATTGTGTTAAATTTGAAACTGAAGTTAAAGTTCCTGAAATATTTTCAGAAGAATAACCTTTGAAACAATTCAGTAATGTGGAAAGTATACTTATAAGGATAGTTAGTAGAATTCTGTTGTTTGTAACATTTTGCCCTCCAGAATGTGCAAAGATGTCCCAACCAAAAGTTCTGAGCTTGCATTGCAGGTTCTGATTCACAGCCCTCTTCTGATAGATTGATTTGACACCTACTTGACATACAAACTTGTTGGGTTGGATACAGACCTTCCATTCATGAATGAAAGGACTCCTTCCATTCACAAAAGAATTTTGATCCATCTGAGAGATCTCACTGGTGATAGGAGGAGGCTGCAACATTTCCTGATTCCCCCCTACCTCTTCTCCCCCAAATGCATCTCATAATGTTCCAGAGTAAAGAAGCCTAAACTTCATTTTAAAATGTTACTGGGATTTTTTTCTGCTTCCTTTTCATGTGTATTATTGCATATATTTTTTGAGGACATTTTTTAAAAAGTGTGGTCTTTATATAGACCATGTGAATCTGCCAACAAATTGAAGAAGATTTCATTCAACAAATATTCATTCCTTTAAAGCCTCCCATAGCGTAGACTGTACAACTGAGTTCCAGTTCCAGAGAAATTTGTTGTGTAATAAATTCTCTGACTCCATCCACAGCTGACATGCTACCCTCAATAGATTATCTTTTGAGATAATTCAGTTTGCATCTGGGAAAAGTTTCCCCATTCCTGTCTTAATACCCCTTGTTCACTGTAGGTTACAGTTATCTTTTTATCTAGCATTGTTCCAGTGTAGCCTCCACTCTGGTCAGTTTCTAAACAAGTCAACATCAAACCATGGTTATGAAGCTGGTTTGTTTATACTGGAGTTTGCTTTAAACCACAATCTCTGGTTTATATGCAATGGCAATACCGGATTCATGGATAATGAAATTAAATGCTGCAGAAGTCCTTCTCCTGGCTGCATGGAAGAAAGGAGAAGTAGCCCATCAGTCCAGTTTTTTTGCTCAACCTTATTTCAACTTGGACACATTTTGTTAAGCCATGGTTTAGTGTTACATGCAAATCAGTCTACTCTCAAGAAGAACACATTTACATGTATATGTCCCTCCTGTGAAACATTTGTTTGTGAACATACAAACAAAAAAGATTTTAAACTAAAAGTTGACTATTCTTCTGATTGATAACCTTTGGTTGAATAAAGGTGAGATTTGTCCTGTATTTGTCCTCCTATTTACAGGAGTCACGGATATGGGCTATAACAGAAATATAAAGGACAAATCTCACCTTTATTCAACCAAGGTTTAAAATGTTAGCAGGTCCTTTGAAACTTAATAGCACACTTAAAAGTAATGTTACACAGCGGTATTTCACTGAATTGAGGCCTATAAAACTTTGACTCACCAGTTGTATTCCTTAACTGTAGTGAAGTCCTAGATACATATCTTAAGATGTGAGAATAATATTTTACTAGTACAGATGCACATTAAGAAAATCTTGGAAGCTGGCTAGTAGACACATAACTTTGTTAGAAATAATCAGTTTAAGTTGCCTTAAGTTATGCTTTTCTGAACCAGTATATGTATGATGATAGTCCACTAAAAAGAAAATTAGCATCAAAGGCATCCCTTGAAGTTAAGTAGTTAGTTAGTTTACATGAATCACATTTTTGTTCATGAAGGAGTAGTGTGCTCTGCTTGTTTGTTTAGACTGTGACCAGCGGTTTCCTGATTAATAGGTCAAAATATCACTTATCGGTGAAAATTCAGCATAGATATTTGGGCATAGTAGAATCAGAATTCTAAATTTTCCATCTCAGATTATGCCACCACCTAATTTATGTGTGGATAAAGTGGTTAACATGACTGAGGATTACATTCAGAAAAATGTCTCAGCTGTAGACCAGACCTCAGTTATTTTACTTTTATCTAGGGCAGTTGCACAGTGAAGCCAAAGAGAACAGATGTGCTGTCAAAATAAATGATCATCATTGGTCTATTCTCTTTTTATTTTTTTTTTAAATCAGAGCACAAATCAGCAAGGGATTGAAGTCTTTTCAACTTACGGAAAACCTCTCACTTTGCAGATGCTGCACTTCTGCTTTGACAAGGTTTACTGAAGTATTGCACTTTTCCTGACTCTTGTTGTTGATTAGTGATTCTTATACCCTTTCTTGTGGAATTCTGAAGGAAATAGATCCCAGGTTTTTTTTTGGGGGGGGGCGCTTGAGCTCCAAATTAGGCAGGACTGATCACAAAGGCGTATAGATCTTTGGAAAAATGAGACGTTTGTCAATGGTATCTATTCAGGGGCTACTACTGAGATGCTGGCAGAGTCTTGTAGGGGACTACTGTGGTGTAGTCATGGTTTCAAAGCAGCAATGTTAATTGAAAAACCTTTTCATGTGTACTATGACGTGTTTTGTTTTTCAAAACCCCAGTTCACTGCAAAGCTGTACATGTTAAATAGTTACTCTTATTTAGTTTCTGTTTGCCTTTTCCCAGAAGGAAACTTTATAATATACTGATCAGCAAACCTTGGCCTGAATTAAGTTGTATGTTTTGTTAGATTCAGCAAATACATTCCTGGTTTTGCAAATAAATGGGAGACTTAACAAGAAAAAAAAAGAGTAATTCTCATGTCTTTGGCCTAGAGAGGTGTCATCAATAAATTGCATGAAAGCCAGGATAGGTTGTACCCAAATCATTATGTATTGTGTTATATATAACCTAGTTTTTTAGCAGACATATTTTGATCTTTCTTGTTTTAAACATGTTTCCTTCACAATAAGAAGGAAGATGTCTGCTAAATGTATGGGAATATCAGCCACACTATATTTTGGCTGGTATTTATTATATTGCATCATGAGGTGCTGCTGTGCTATAGCTCCAAGTGCCAAAATACAAAAATTAGTTGCAGAAGAAGAAAAATCCATTTAGTCTCCAGAACAGTTGCTCCTTCCACCCTCAGCTACATTAGGGTGGAACAAACTGTTCCAGTTCTGTAGGAGGGGAACAAGTTTATTTTAATCGAAACAAAACAGAAAGGGAACCATAGGGCAGCCAGAGAAGGGCAGCCACATGAGAAGGACTTCCCAGAAAATAAGTGAGCCAAGCTCTGTTAATGAAAATTCTTTACCAGTGATCAAAGATTTATGTGGAATAGAGTTAAGGGTAACGAAACTCACATGGGTCTTTATGTAAATTCATCCCAAGTGTCCAGTGCACAGCTGTCTTTCTTGACTTCACCCGCTCTCCCCGAGACATACTTTTAGCTTCTTAGAAAGTAATTACCAAAGCAAATGCACAGGGTTCCAATGGTTGCCTATATAGTGTAGAACTTTTGATAACTGCTGGGTATTATCTTATACAGATTGTTGTAAACTTTCAATTACTTTATAAAGACTGTGACCCAACAGATCAGAGCAGTATGTCTTATATCTGTTTTTGGGACGAGCAAGTGCACGTCTGCTGAGAGAACACCAGTGGTGATGCCTGCAGATTGGACCCACCCTACGCTTGTTCATCCCCACCTCTAGATATCTGCTCCCCCTTTTAATAATCTATTGCAGTGTTCTGAAGCAACACATCATCATGAGATTGTGGGAAATTTTAAGTGGGCAGTTGGCAGCCAACCACTGCCAGTAAGGCCTCTGGTGTCCCTGCTCATGTCAGGAGTTCCCTGACTTTGTGGTGGTGGTGGGGAGGGAGGAAAGGCTTGATCCTGAAGCAGCTGTCAGGAAGATTCCTGTGTGAGACCACAAGACTACATTAGGAGATAGTTAAGGGATGTCATTTATATTTTACTCTAAGTTTGGACTTTCCTCTGAAGCTGTCATCAACAATAGAAAGCATGATCAGTGTGGTCTGCATAATATGGGTTGGATCCAGACTCGGCCACCCACAAACAGAAGGGCTCCTTCTGTCCACAAAAGACTTTTGATCCAGTGGAGGGATGCTGTTGGCAGAAGATGATTTGTGTATTCTCCCCTCCTCTTGCAGCTTCCCAGCTGTTCTGGAGGGTCCCCTAACACCTGGAGCAGATTTTCAGAGGGTGCAAGTTTCTGCAGGCAAAGGGGGAAATGAGCGAAATTTATCTCCACCTGCCAGCAGAAGCAAAGTTGAGATCCAATGTCAGTAATGCTTATTATACTGTAGCACAATATGTCAGTATAATTATATCTTCATTTAAAATTGAGGCTGAGATTGAGAGGTAGTAACTGGCCTCAGGTTGCCTGAGCTTACCTAGTGAGTTCCTGATAGGGATGACATTTGAATTGGGGACTTTGTGTTTCTGATTTTTAGCCCCTAGGAGGAGAAGGCCTGTAGCTCGGTATTAGAGCATTTGCTTTGCATTCAGAATCCCTGGCATCTCCAGATAGGGATGGGAAAGACATCCTGTCTAAACCCTGAAGAGCCACTGCCCAATCAGTAAAGCTGAGCTATATGGACCAATAGTCTGACTCTATTTAGCAACTTCCTATGCCCCTACACATGCCTGAATTTCCATGCACATGTTTTCTTGCAGGACAGCAACCTTATTTTGGAAGTTCAAAGCAAATGAGAAGTAGCTTACGTTGCTTTGGTGTGAGCTCTGATACTGTCCCTAATGTCTTTTGTACACAAATCAAGGTGTGACATTTCAGTCTCCTCTCCCACCCTGTTCTGTCATGACTACCTTGCGGTGCCAACTTGACTCACTTTTTAACATTCATCTCATCTGTTTGTAGATTTTTTGCTAGAGAGGAAGTGAATGTTTCTTTCATAGGTGCTTTTTGTGCTTGACTCACAATGACAGATTCATTGTAGCTGCGACATTGAATGCAACATTAGGTGTGAAATAGAATCCTATTGGTAGTTAAGAAATATTGCTTGGATCCATCTTGGAACAGAGAAGCAGCTCAGCAAATCACAGGCTGCAAGTGGTGCCAGAATCTGTTGAATTTTTTTTGGTGAAAAATAGGGATACTCCACATTTCAGAAGAGTGAAGAGGCTTTCCCCCTTGCTGGAAGTTGCAGTGATTGCACTAATTGTGTTCTGAGGATACTGTTTGCACAGTAGTTAGGATGATTACGTTGCTGAAAGTTGTGATCTTGACACCAAGATGTAAATGGATACTTGATATATTCGACTGGGAATGACAAAGCTAACTGTGATTCTCCATATCACACTTCCTTGAATTCTGTGGGGCAAAGAAATTAGTATGCATTACTATACTGCTCTTTGAAACTGGATTTTTTTGAACAGAAATGAAACCTTGAGCAATATTTATTTGCTCTATTAAAGATGTGAGCCCAGAACAGGAGTTTAACAAAATAGAGTAGATTTAGTCAGACAAATGTTTGGCTTGCTTAATATTTATCAGTCTTTATAGACAAGAGCAAACATGTAAGATAAACACTTGCATTAATATTCTCCTAATGCACCCATCTACAGTTATTAGCTGAAACAGATGTTTGCTTATTTATATTTGATAATATGTTACCTCAAAGCTTAGGGCAGTTGCAACATTTCAAAGTCAACTGAAAAAATTATCTTTAAAAACAGAATTTATAGAATACTGATCCTTCTGTCATTCTGCCCTTCTCCGGTACATCTGTCAGAAAAGGCGTAGCACTCCCTTGATGTTTGTCAAGCACTGTAGGTCACAAGCTAAACAACTCTGTATGTCAATTACAAAAACTCATTAACAATAATGTACAGCATTTCAACACCTTCTATTACATGAAATCTTAAATAATATATACAATGCCAAAATAATAATGACATGTGCAACTCAGTATCTCAAAGCCAAGCAGTCCATATATTACTGAAATGAGTCCATGAGAAAAACTCTCTTTGTGTATACTTGTGTTGGTGCGGTCCCAACCGAACTTCAACTTCAGTCTCTGTTTTGTGACTCATCTTCTGGTCAATGCTCCACCAAATAGATCAGCTCCAACCTTAGAGCTGCACTTTGCCCTTTTTTGAAAACGCACTGCAGGTCTACATTTACTGTATCCCGTCCATATGACAGACCAGGCTGCTCCTTTGATTCTCCATTGATTGGAAAAGAGTCTCATCCACTACGCTAACTGGATGGGTGGAAGGATGTGTCTTGTTAGTTTATGCCTCTAACTACCAGAATCATGGCTCACTTGTCTAGGGCTGTGGCAGCCCCAGTGACCTTCCCCCTAAATGCCCATCTACAAGAGATTTGCAGAGTATTCACATAGTCAACACCACCTGCTTTCCTTTAGAATTACAAAATCACACTTTGGCTTCAGCTGAGGCTGCCTTTGGAAGGAGGGTGCTACAGCATGTCCTTTCAGCCTCCTAAACAGCAGATCCTTCATGGGTCTGTAGGCAGATTCTGTATATCTCTGTCTGGCCAATGCTTCTCTGGAAGCTCCAGAAAGCTTCCTTGCATGCTATACTGGTGCCAGACTGAAGAAGGGAGGAGCAGGGAGGAGCTAAGATAGCAGCTTCCTATTTGAATTTTTAATTCTTTTTAAAACTTGCAAGGTTGGCAACTGGGGCAGCGCCAAATCCTAATTTGGCAGCAGCTTCTACGGTATCCGGCAATGGACTTTTTAAATTTCTGACAAATAAAAGGTTTAAAAGTACATCTTATGGATCACTGTGGCCATTAAATCTATCCAGCTATGAATGAAAGAATGGTTTATAGTTTTAAAGTAAATAAGGTGCATCAACTGTAGTTGACCTCTGTAGTCCAACCAGAAAATCCACCTCTGCATTCCTGCAGTTCTAGTGAATTGCTGGAAAGCCTGTCTGTCAGTCGTGCTGCCATGTAAACTGGGTGGCTTGTTTTCCTGCAGCGTTTTCTTCTTGGGGTTTCGTAGAATACCTCCTGGAGAAATGCTGTAGGTGGGATGTTGTCTTGGCAGTTAATCTGTATACTCGATGAAATGAAATTCTTTAAGTCCTGTGTTGGAATCTGATGCTATTATAGATGTGTTACTTAGAGAAGTGGGAGTGTTGCCTCTAACAGGCAGCTGGAAATCAAAGACTTTGGAGAGAGGGTGTATGTTTACTCTAGATAGCAGTTGTTAGCTGCCAAAACTAACACTGAACAACAAGCCTTTAATGGAGCTGTAAATGAAAGATAGACTGTTTTAACCCTTCACTGCCTTGCTGGCAGTGCCTTCAGCTTGCAGATGCTAAGAAGCTGGAAGCAGCAAGATATGTGGCAGGGGAAAAAAGATTGTTCTTGTACTTTCTATACATAGGACAAAAATACAAGTAACAGAAACAAGTAAGGACAGGTCCTGATCCTAAGGAGCTTACATTATAAATTTCAACAAGGGCTGGGAGAGAGAAACAAGGGTAATGAAACAACAGAATCAGAGAGGGAAGGATAGCGTGGGGAAAGACGAGTGAATGTGAGTGAATGCGTGTAAAGTTTGTCAAAAGCCTAAAGAGTATCATGGAGTTTTTAAGACCATGATTCTGAAATAGTGGGCTGAAAGCCATCACTGGGATGAGGGAGCTTTCTCTCTCTCTCTCTCTCTCTCTCTCCCCCTCGTGTGTGTGTGTGTGTGTGTGTGTGTGTGTTTTGCAAGGCTAGTCTAATAGTTTTGTGAGGGTGTGATGTGAGGGATTTGATTAGGATGTTGGGATGCATAAAGACGAAATTCCGTTGGTGGTTAAACTTGGTGAATGTTTGGGAACTGTTGAATCTTCGATGTCCATGTTCCCTGTGGGTTATGAAAACACTTTACAATTCAGTATTATGGAGACAGTCATCCATTTTCTGCATAAGAGATGCAATAAGTGCAGAAAACTGTGCTTCAGGAAAAGAAAAATAATAGAGGAGTAGATTTATAATGTATAACATACATAGTTCTGCAAGTGCTTTTAGTACTTTATTTTTCTTCAACAGAAAATATTAAACAGTACTAAATTATGTGTTGTCCTAAATAAAACTAATAAGTAGATTTATTAATAAGCTTCTTTATTTTGTTTTCTTACTTTCATGAATACTTCTAATATAACCATGAAAGCAACAGTAGGTGGCAGAGTAGCTACATCTAAAGGGCCAATTTTTCAGTTCACCCTGTCAGACTCAATGAACATAAAGTTGAGAAGAATGAAATATACTCACAATTGGTTTTGTCAGATGATTCATTGTAGACTTTTTTTGACAGTGTGTACCACAATGATTTTCTTTATCTTGCTTTGAAGGTTCTCTCCTCACAGCTCTATAGTTACTTTCAATCAGAATTTTATTTAATTTACATATTTATGACCCACTTCCCTGCCTACCAATAAGTCTGACAAGTTACAAAAATAAATGTTCTAAAATTATATAATACACCATTAGCACTTGTCACTTGTAAAGGACAAAAACAAATTCTTTACTTTTCCAGGTGAAACAGCATTAAAGGTAAAGGTAAAGGTACCCCTGCCCGTACGGGCCAGTCTTGACAGACTCTGGGGTTGTGCGCCCATCTCACTTAAGAGGCCAGGGGCCAGCGCTGTCCGGAGACACTTCCGGGTCACGTGGCCAGCGTGACATCGCTGCTCTGGCGAGCCAGAGCCGCACACGGAAACGCCGTTTACCTTCCCGCTGGTAAGCGGTCCCTATTTATCTACTTGCACCCGGAGGTGCTTTCGAACTGCTAGGTTGGCAGGCGAAACAGCATTAGTAGTTCTTAATTCACAGAGTAACTTAATTAACTTTGTATACCTCAGGTTTTTAAAAAGAATATATTGTTTATGAATATGTCAGGCGCATGGACCTTACAGATGTACTTATCAGGGATTCTCAGTGACTTCAGCTGTCTACTGAATAGTCACAGTAACGAAGCATAATGTGTGAAATGAATGTTAGGAAGCTTACTTGCTCTTCTGAATAACTGCAAGTTCAGGCTGATAGGAATTCCAGTGACAAAATAATCTGTAGTGTTGGGGCAATGACTGAAAAGGTCTTGCTTTGTCTCATAACTAACCTTGGGAGTGATTTAAATGCCACATTGCTCATGCACAAATTACTAAACCCATGTAAGTACTGCACAGATCCTCTGTCACAGTGTACTTACTGCCATGTGCTGCCTATACACATGCAGCATTAACGTGTAGTCAATGTTTGCTGCATCAGGGCTACAGATTGCAAGCAGTGGAGATGTATGTGCCAGGACACAAGTGCATTTAAGCAAGCCAGCAGCTCAGTTTAGGCAATCTTTGCAAAACTACTATTCCCTTTCCCCAGAATTCCGCTCATCATTCTCTTCTAAAAACTTTATAGCTTTCTGTTCAGCATCTCATTTTCTGTTATAGATCTAGAACGATTCGATTCATTTGAGTTTCCTCCCCCACCTTCCCGTTGATGCTCTAGTTTTTCCCCTTTTAAATGGTTTCCATCCTGCTTCTCTTAGTGACATCTTCTGTGTTCTTTCTTCCACTGTTTCTCTTCCTCTGCCCTCTTTTATCTTCTAACAGGCCACCATTTCTCCTTTTTTGCTGCTCGTCAGACTCTCACTTTCCCACAGCTTTCAAACACACCACTGTTTCTTTCATCCTCAGAAAGCACCACTTGGTCCCTCCTTCCTTTTGTCTCCCAAGTTACTTGAATGTGTGGTCTGCACCCGCTGTAATACATTTCTCTCCTCCAATTGCTCCCTTGACCCCTTTTGGTCTGGTTTCCGTCCGTTTAATTCTACCAAAACAGTTCTTGCTAAATCTCCAGTGACCTCCTGGCTGCTAAATCGAAGAGCCTCTTTTCTGTTCTTGTTCTGTTTGAACTCTCACCAGCTTTTGACACACTTGATCTTTCTTCTTTTCCTTTTGCAAACTCTCTGCTCTTTAGAATCTAAAATCTAGATTTTAATGATTCCCCCCCCCCAGCTAGTTTGATCCTTCATGCCTGGCTTCCAGCTGTGCTTCCCCCCCACCCCATTGTACATGATAACAGACTAAAATGGGAACATTGATCTGGCTGCAGGTAAGATCAGCATATTAATACACATTGCATTTTTTCAGTCGTGCTAAGGCATGAGATACTATTCTTACCAGCCATGATTCTGACAAAATAATTCTGAAACCATGGCTCTTTTTTCTTGTAGCATGTCTGGTTTACAAGAGTTCCAGTCTCTGTCAACATTAGGCTGTAGGTAGTCCAATCAAAACTCTGTTGCTAGGAACTAAGGGCCAAAGTGTTTTTCAAAAAATCAATTAGTAGCCCCATGCTACTGCTTTGAAGTTCTGGAAAGTGGTGCTCTGGTAGAGAGAGTTTAACCTTCGCCTTTTCCCCATCTTATAAACTCTAAAATCTCCTATTATTTCCTGAGTTGGTTAGGTAGGTGGGTAGGTGGATGAGACAGGTACAACATAATTCCATGTTTTGTTGTTTGGGGAGGCTAGATTGGTAGTTCAACCCTTTTAAGAACATTTAAGATCCAGTCTGCTTCATCAGATCAAGGTCCCATCTAGTCCAGGTATCCTGTTCCCACAGTGGCAAGCAAGATGCCTGTGGGAGACCTACACACAGGACCCAAGCACAAGAGAACTTGTATAACAACATAATGATATAGGTGGTTTTATTTTCAATTACGTTCCCAATTATCCCTGGCATGATTGTTTATATTTTCTCAGCTGCCATACACAGGGTTGACATATTCCCATCCACTATGACATTCCTGGTCAGTCACCACCAATTCACATTCTATGAGTGTATAGTTGAATTTAAGATTTTTTTGACCTGGTATAACATCACTTCTTATTGACATTGGATTGGAGTTGGCATTTTACTACCTATTCACTCAGTTTGAAGAGATCCTTTTGGAGCTCTTAACAATCTCTTTTTGTTTTAATAACTTGTATCATCAGCTAATTTGGCCATCTCATTGATCACCCCTTAGTCTAGATTGTTTGTGGACAAATTAAAAAGCACAGGTCTTGATACTTAGGGACTCCAATTTTTACATCTCTTCATTCAGTGCTTCCTGCAATTTAACTAATTTCTGATCTACAAGAGAATGTCTCCTCTTATTCCATGTCTTCTAAGTTTACTCAGGAGACTTTGGTGAATTACCTTGTCAAAAGATTTTGAAAAGTCTTAGTACACATTCTCAGCTAGATGACATCTATCTACAGTGGTACCTCGGGTTACTTATGCTTCAGGTTACATATGCTTCAGGTTACAGTCTCCGCTAACCCAGAAATAGTACCTCAGGTTAAGAACTTTGCTTCAGGATGAGAACAGAAATTGTGCTCCGGCGGCACGGCAGCAGCGGGAGGCCCCATTAGCTAAAGTGGTGCTTCGGGTTAAGAACAGTTTCAGGTTAAGAGCAGACCTCCGGAACGAATTAAGTACTTCACCTGAGGTACCACTGTATATGCTTATTGACTCTATCCTGGGCCTGTTGTTGTTCAACGTCTTTATAAATGACTTGGATGAAGGAATTGAGGGGATGCTCATCAAATTTGGAGATGACACCAAACTGGGAGGGGTAGCTAATACCACAGAAGACAGAATCAGAATTCAAAATGACCTTAAAGACTGGAGAACTGGGCACAAGCTAACAAAATGAATTTCAATTGGGACAAATGTAAGGTTCTGCACTTAGGCAGGGAGAACCAGATGCACAAATATAGGATTGGGGATCCATTCAAAACTGTTGTTAGGAACTTCCTATCAGCCCCTGCATGGCTAATGGTCAGGGATAATATGAGTTCCAATCCAAAACATGTTCAACCCCCTGATGTATAATATTCTATAACTGTTATGTCTGAACCAGGCAGGAATGTCCAAAACCTGGTTTCTAAACCTCCATGAAACTGTACAGGCCCTGCATTAGCCTGCAACACACAGTTCAAGGAACCTGCCTAAACTTTGGAACTAAAGAATATTCAGTTAGGAAGCACCCGCTCTGAGCTCAATTAAGAGGTTTTTTAATATACGCTTTCCACAATTAGTATTGTGAAACCATCATAAGAGCAAAAGGTTCCTAATTAAGGTTAATGTACACATTAAAATACTTGGACTCTCTTCCAAGCTCTCCTGAGCATTTGTATTCTTTTCCATAATTTCTTCAGAAATTCACTCTTCACAAAATGTGATTGCTTATCTCCACCCAAAGCATGTTACTGCCTGAAATCTTATGGAACACCCCCCCCCCATCATGGATGTCTTTGGGGAACAGCTGACAGACCTTTCCTTCCACAAAGTCAGCTGACATTTCAGCTGTCATCAGATTTCCCATCCATATCAGCATTGGAACACTTGAAGAAGCTGTCACTTGGGGGTTTGGTTTGGTCTGTTACAGAGGTCAACTACAGTTTACTCTCTGGTTTTGAACGGTAGCTTGGGAATTTCTTTCCTAAGCCATTTGAATGTCTAGAAATGGCAGAGAAAGTGTGATTTGATTCTAGGATGTATGAAAGATCGCTTGACTTGCCTAGTTGCCACAGTTTGTGACAGTAGGAATGAAGAGTAGGAGCAGAAACATGACTCGCATCTGATTTTATTAATGTTTTAAACCATGAAGAGACTGCTAACTTTTAATTAATTCCTTATATCTACTCAGAATGTAAAGGAGGGAGAAAGAAAGGCAAAAGCAGCGACTTTCTTATAAGTCTAGGATGATTTGGAGGCATTCTAAGAAAAAGCAATTATTGCATAGAAGGAAATAGCAAGTCTCTCTGTTTTCATATGAAAGCTGATACCAGTAACATGGGAACAAACCTCCTTGTTGCATGGAAGTGAAATTGTCAATGCCCTTATGACGGGAGAAACTTACTCAGAAATTAAATTGTGGAAATCTTTATGGGCAAGATGTCAAGTAAAATATAGTTTATAAGATCTCCGTCATAATCCTGGGAAAAAGCCAATAGCTAAGGGGATTTTGCCTTATTAATTTTAAAAATGCCAAACTGTTTTCTAGTTGATACATGTTTGGCTGATCTTTGAAAAACAGCATAGATAGAGGCATATGTTGTGTTTTGCAGTATAGCAGAAAAACTAGTGCCTTTGATGAAGACTGCAGTGTTTGGGCTGTTTCTTGTGGGGAGAAGCAGTTCTTGAGGTATTGGGGTCCTGTGCACTTTCAACTGAGCCCAGAAACTAATTGGTAGCCAGTGCAGTTGGGTGAGAATCAGTGCAGTATGCTCAGATCTTCTGGTCTCAGTAATCTGACCACTGAATTCTGCAGTGGCTATAGTTTTGAACTCTCTTTAAAGGCAGGCCCACATATAATGCATTGCAACAGTCCTAACATAAAAGTTACCAGAACATAGATTTTTGAAAGTAGATTATCCCTGTACAGATAGCATTGCATCTGGGCAGCCAATTGAAGCTGGTAAAGACACTCCAGCTTTGTTGCCTACTTACAAAACACACACATACATACCAGAAAAGACACATCTGTCAAGTAACTATGTGATCCGTAGTTTTTTTATGCCCCATTTATGTTTCAAGGCATCTTTCATGTGGCCACCTCAGTACACCACATAATGTGAGAAACTAAATAACTTTTCTATACTGTATAGAAACAGCTGTTCAAATTGGAGCAGAAACAGCATCAAGATTAGGAAAACAGAGACATCCTGGTAACTTTCCTAACCTTTAGAGTTAATGAAGCTCTATTACAAAATATGCAGGCTATTAATCATTATGACTACCCATTAGCCCCAGTATCAGAATCAGTCTGTCTCTTTATACCCTGTGCTGAGAATCCTGAAGCAATTGTGCTTAGGTTCTATGTATGGATTTCCCCTTGGCATCTGGCTGGCCCCTGGAAGAGCAGGATGCTAAACTAGATGGGCCTTTGGTTTGATACAGCAGGGCTCTTATGTTTTCATTGGACTCTTTCTTTGTGGGGTGTTTCCCACTTGTGCTTCAGTGAAGTTTGGAAATGGAACAACATGATCTAGCCTCCTTGCTAAACAAGTTAATTAGGATTTATTTTAAAACATGACAAGGCCTTGTTGGCTTTGGAAAACCATGAACAGCTAACTGAAGTAATTTATCTAGAAAAGGGCCATATGAGTCAAGCTAATGCCATAAACCTCAAACTAGCATAACCAGTAAGAATCACTTTCAGACAAGTTTGATTTTTATATATAATGTATATACATGGCCTCTCTTTTGTTAAGAACCATCCAAATTTTGCTATCTGTTTGTATACAGCTTTTAAATAATTTATTTCCCCAAAGTAATTTACAAGCTACATGTCATGTGCACAATAAATTACTATTTAAGGCCATATAAAGCACCACAAAAATATAACTTGTAGTGAGCATTACGGTGTACAGAGGTACCTCGGGTTACATACACTTCAGGTTACATACGCTTCAGGTTACACACTCCGCTAACCCAGAAATAGTGCTTCAGGTTAAGAACTTTGCTTCAGGATAAGAACAGAAATCAGGCTCCAGCGGCACAGCGGCAGCAGGAGGCCCCATTAGCTAAAGTGCTGCTTCAGGTTAAGAACAGTTTCAGGTTAAGAACGGACCTCCGGAATGAATTAAGTACTTAACCCGAGGTACCACTGTATCTGTAATTGCAGGTGAAGTTAAAGTTTGCAAATGGCTGCTTTCACTACAGTGAAAAATCTTTTACATTTACACTATGTTTTACAAACTTAAAAAATTGTGCCATGAGTTTCATCAGACATAAAGTATAAGGTGTTAGCTTTTCTTTAAATATGTATTCTGGACTCTATTAGACTTTTTAAAATTATGCACATACTATTTGTGCAGAAAGATCACATCGCTCTTTATATGCCATTGATCACTGCACTCTGCCTTTAGGAATTAGTCCTTTATTATTGTGGCATCTACCCTTTAGAATCCTCTCCTCTTGAATACAGCAGTCTCCCATTTACAAGCTTCCAACGACCGTGTATACGTGCATTGGGTCAAACCCAGAAGTGACCCAGAAAGGTCATAAAGACGTCGCTGAAACGTCACAAAAAGGGTGGAGTGGGGCGCTTGCAATTTCACCAGCACATGTGGTGCATTGGATTATAACTCCCACATAAATGGGGAGCTGCCTGTATTAGACAGGCGCTATCTCTGTTCTCTCTCCCCCTGCTTGGGCAGGTATTTTGGTGTAAGCTCTCTCTTCTTCTTTGACATAGGGAAGGAGAGTGGGACTTGTGGATTTCTGAACAGTAGCCATGCAAACTTTCTAAACATATGGGTAGGCGTGTCTAAATAAGAACGTCTTCAGCAATTTTGAAATCCGTGGTTAAAACTAATGCAGTTTTGAATGATTCTATCTGCCATCTTAATTTGAAAATGGCATCCATTTCCATCCTGTCATAGATGAAAATCTTGATGTCAGGAATCATTATGCAAAATTTGGTTAGAATCAAGATGGTAGTCGGCTGTCTTGAATCAAAATGGTGTTCAGTTGCATTGGAACGTAGGCGAAAGCTTGCTTCTTGATCTTAGGAACCATCATACAAAGCTTGGTTACTGTATTTTAAGAGGTGCCCAAATGCATAGCAAACAGACAAACATCAGTTCAAAACATATAATTGGTAAGAATTAATCAGATGTGATGTTTCATGGTTTTACAGTGCATTTCGGCAAAGCTTGTATGCAGGAGGGTGTTATGACACCCCCCCCCCAATTCTTTAGGTATGTGCATACGTGCTACATTTAGAGGTGGATTCCTGCCATAAAATGTACCTACACATTGTTTCATATGACACAGTTACTATTGTACAACCTTACGGTACGGCCCACATCTTAACCATTTGAGGGCCACAAATTGTCCAGCAATCAACACTAGACTTAGGAATACAGAGCTATAGAATGCAGCAGTTCAATAGCATTGTGAACTGTTTGGTTTTCTAACATAAGCACACCTATTCAGGATACTGTGTGCAAAATAGCTTCCTCCCACCTCAAGCTGTCTGTAGTGAAAAAACAACACCCTGTGTAAATACCAATAAAACGTTTGCATCTTCTAAATGAAGAGTATCTTGACCAATCAAGTACAGTACAGACTGTCCATTCTACTTTAGATAGTTCACATTTTTGGATGGAGAATCTCCATTCAGAAATCTGTGCTTTTATTCACAACTTTCTAGAGGATAGGAAAAGCATGTTGAAACTAACCCCTAAGCCCTGGGAGTCTGGCAGGATGTGGAAGAGGCAAGGCAATCTGATCCGCCCTGGCCTTTGGGGATGTCTTGCGCATGTCTCTGCAAACAGGTTTGTACAGGCAGCAAATGCATGGGCTGTTTGGATATGAAGCAGTCCCTCAAGGCACGTAGACCTTTTTTTGGTGGAGTAGAACAACACGGGGGGCAGGAGGGTAGGTTTTGAAGGTTACATTTGTGTTGGCTGTGTTCCTTGCTCATAGAGGAGGAAAGGCAATACCCTGAGGCTATTTCTGGGTGGTGGTAGTTTCAATTTGAAGACATGTAGCTGCTTGGGAGCAGCACATTTTTGTGTGTTGTTTTGTGTTTTCCCTGGTTGTTGTAGAACTCTTATTAATTTCTTGTGATTATTTTTAAGCCTTTGGCACAGTCTCTGCACTTCCCAGAAAACGCTTAAAAGCGAATTGCATAATGTGGTATTTTCCCTCTCTAATGCAGAACTAAATGCAGAGGCCAGTTTGCACTGGTGTTTAATCCCCCCCCCCCAGCCCTTTCCTTGTCTTTGTCTTCTGGTGTGCCTTCTTCAATTGCCCTTGTTAGGGAAGTTGTTTCAGAAGCTGCCTTCTGTCAGTTCTGAGCCATAGGGAACCAGGGATACAGGGAGTGCAAGACTTAGCAGGGTTGAGACCAGGTATGCAACATGAAGGACAAAATCTGTTGCAGACAAGAGTATGAATTAAACATCTTAGGGATATGCTCAGATAAGTATGCAGGTAGGAAGCAGGCAGAAAGAGTGGACAAATGGATTAGGATGCTTGGAAGTTAGAAGACAGGCAGGCAACAGGCTGGAAGAGACCTGGAGCAAGACTAAGGAACTATGCAAGCAAGATCTTAGTCAGCTTGAAGCATTTATAGGTAGGTCTAGGAGAACCAATGAACTGCTTGGTGAATGGGCCCATGCTTGTATCTAAAGGACCTTCAGTGTCCTCAAGTAGCTCACATTGTAGAGCATCAGTGTACAGTGGTACCTCTGGTTGCAAACGGGATCCGTTCCAGAGGCCCATTCGCAACATGAAAAGAACACAACCCGCAGCAGCGCATCTGCGCATGCACGGGTGGCGATTCGCTGCTTCTGCGCATGCGTGTGA
The DNA here is from genome assembly GCF_951804945.1 of Podarcis cretensis. Lineage (NCBI taxonomy): Eukaryota > Metazoa > Chordata > Lepidosauria > Squamata > Lacertidae > Podarcis > Podarcis cretensis. Next base: position 49,653,380 of record NC_137170.1, on the reverse strand, counting down.
CATCATTTTGCGCATCTGCACATGCATGAGCGGCAAAACCCGGAAGTAACCCTTTCTGATACTTCCAAATTGCCGTGGGACGCAACCTGAAGAAACGTAACATGAAGCAAACGTAACATGAGGTTTGGCTGTACAAACCAGGGGGCTCCTTATCAGAGCCCCAGAAGTTCCCCACACTTTTTATTTAGTGACAAAGTAGCTGCAGAGAAAGAAGAGTTGGTAGGTAGGGAAAATTTGGGCTGAAGTCTTGGGTAGACAGTTGCTTCATCTCTTGGGCCATAGAAGTGGAAAGCCCAACCCCTTGAGGAAAACAGCAACTCTGGTCCCAAACAGAAGGTTGTCCACAAAAGCTTTGCAACAATTAATTGTGGAACCAATCACACAATTTAGATGGTGTGAGTGGATTGATGTTTCTTTTTTGTAATCTCATGTGGGTAGGCATGATCATTATCCTAACACGCTAGTAGCCATTTTAAAGGAAAAAGAGAGACTGGCAGTCAATAGCTGCCACCATCCCCAAAATATATTGCGTTTGTTTCAAGTGACTCTGGATTATTTTAAAAATTGGGAGGAATGAAATTGATGTTGTTTTCCTGTCTCACTCCTGTTGAGGTGGGCTGATTCAAGTAGTTAGCTACTTATGTGACTTCATGACCATGTGCCACAGGCAATTTTAGCTACTTTACTGACAACCTACATTTTCAACACTGATACAGTTGAAAGCCAAGTGAGTCATGTGGGCATTACAGCACTTCTCCCATTATAATACAGTAGAACGTCGGCATATGCCACCCTCGGGTAACGTAAACTTCGGGTTGCGAAAGTGGCAAACCCAGAAGTATTTTTCCGGGTTTCGCCGCTTGTGCATGTGCAGAAGCGCTCTATCATGCCGTGCACATGCGCAGAACAGGCACCTCCGGTTGCGGAAACCTCGGGATCCGACCGGAGCTCTGGAATGGATCCCGTCCGCAACCGGAGGTACCACTGTACGTGAATCATCCCAGCAAGCATACTCCCATGCTTGCAAGACATATAAATTTAATAATAATAATAATAATAATAATAATAATAATAATAATAATAATACCACCTGTATGGCATCTTCTTACATTTAAATTCAGCAGTAAAATGAAAGTTTGGGAAGTATGCATTAAAAACCCCCAAACCTATATGTTTGTAATTCTTGCACTCAAGTGTTGAATTTGGCTATGCAGATTTTGTGGCTGGAGCTAGTCTTGGCCTATGCATGCTGCTGGACTTGGAAGTGGTTCCAGTGTACTTCTTTGTTGTTGTTTAGTCGTTTAGTTGTGTCCGACTCTTCGTGACCCCATGGACCAGAGCACACCAGGCACTCCTGTCTTCCACAGTGTTATGCCACGTTATGCCATGCAGTGTACTTCTACTTCCTTATTAAACCATATTGTGGAATTGCCATATTTAGTCAATGTGGGTGCAACTTTTCCACAATTTTGTGAACCCTGAGTTTTCAATCAAAGGTGCTAGAGTTTAGTGTTCTAATAAGTGGTCTGCTCAGGATGAGGTTTTGTTATTAGGATGCAGTATTATTTATGTGAATTGTTTATGTGCTATGGAATATAATTGCTTCAGTGCTATTATCCTGTCCAAACTGAGAAAATCTAGTAGCATCTCACAAGAATATGGAAATGTGGACATTATGACTTGTCTGGTGAATTTCAAGGTTTGTGGTTTACCATATGCTGGAAAAGCAATCACATGCTTCCCTGTCAACTACCTGGGGATTAGTGGGTGTAAATATAGATGAATGACAGCTAGAGAAGTAATGGGCTAATTTGAGTGAGACAAAGCCTTTTGAATTGCATTGTTTTGGAAGTGAATAAAATATTCCTTTTTCCATTTTGGCCAACACTTCTGAGAACACTGGAGATTGTTGTGAGGCTCTGAACAGTTCCTCCAGCACCCATCTTCTACAGAAAACTCCCAACTCCAGTGACACTGGCAAGGAGGAGCTCTAATGCTGACAGTGTTATTTCTGTGATTATAGCAATTGGATATGTTCTTTTGTCTGAAAGTCTGATGTTGTATGGTTGAACTATTACCTTGAACCTAGCTTTTCTCATTACAAACACCCAGCCATGTGATTGTGTAAAGACCACCAATTCTTTTGAAAGGTGCTAATATCACAGTGATTTACTGTAAGCCTGGATGAGGTAATGGGCAACTGTTCAACCATGTGTGGCAAGCTGTTATTAATGCTCATGGAGCAGATTTTACCTGTAGAGAGCCCAGAGCCAAAGGAAGTTGCTAATCCAATGTCTAGTCTTAAGTTATGTGTTGTCAGTAACCCCTGCCTGTCATTTGCAGCAGGTGCAAGGCTGAACACAGCTGCTCTCCCTGCGCTCACATACTGGCCATTGCCCCAGCTCAGCATATCAAGTGCATCGCTATGATGTCTTTCTCATGATGAGTTGGTAAATGGTTTCCTGGTGTTCTTAGCAATACTGTATGCAGTTGCTTCTCCACCAAAGGATAGACTTCAGGCATTATTATTTCAACCAATTATCAGCAGGTCATAGAACACAGCAGCACTGCTTGCTAAGTGCGCTGACATTTCTGGGCTGGAGAAACTCATAGCTAAGGGTTTTGAGATGCACAATCCCTTCTGCCAAATAGGAATTAAGTTGCTGCCCTAGAGAAGATTAATAGAAAATAAAATAAAAATAAAAAACAATTCCTCTGCAACATGCTGAGTAACTGTCCTGGCCATATGAAAATGACTGCTGCTTTTACCTCATTATCTCTACTGTGTTGCTGGAGTGCACTAATAATAATAATAATAATAATAATTTATTATTTATACCCCGCCCATCTGGCTGGGCCTCCCCAGCCACTCTGGGCGGCTTCCATAGAAAGCAAAAATACAATAAAATATCACACGTTAAAAACTTCCCTGAACAGGGCTGCCTTAAGATGTCTTCTGAATGTCAGGTAGTTGTTAATCGCTTTGACATCTGCTGGAAGGGCGTTCCACAGGGCGGGCGCCACTACCGAGAAGGCCCTCTGCCTGGTTCCCTGTAGCTTTACTTCTCGCAGTGAGGGAACCGCCAGAAGGCCCTCGGCGCTAGACCTCAGCGTCCGGGCAGAATGATGGGGGTGGAGACGCTCCTTCAGGTATACTGGACCGAGGCCGTTTAGGGCTTTAAAGGTCAGCACCAACACTTTGAATTGTGCTCGGAAACGTACTGGGAGCCAATGTAGGTCTTTCAAGACCGGTGTTATATGGTCTCGGCGGCCGCTCCCAGTCACCAGTCTAGCTGCCGCATTCTGGATTAGTTGTAGTTTCCGAGTCACCTTCAAAGGTAGCCCCACGTAGAGTGCATTGCAGTAGTCCAAGCGGGAGATAACCAGAGCATGCACCACTCTGGCAAGACAGTCCACAGGCAGATAGGGTCTCAGCCTACGTACCAGATGGAGCTGGTAAACAGCTGCCCTGGACACAGATTTGATCTGTGCCTCCATGGACAGCTGTGAGTCCAAAATGACTCCCAGGCTGCGCACCTGGTCCTTCAGGGGCACAGTTACCCCATTCAGGACCAGGGAATTCTCCACACCTGCCCGCCTCCTGTCCCCCAAAAACAGCACTTCTGTCTTGTCAGGATTCAACCTCAATCTGTTAGCCGCCATCCATCCTCCAACCGCCTCCAGACACTCACACAGGACCTCCACCGCCTTCACTGGTTCTGATTTAAAGGAGAGGTAGAGCTGGGTATCATCCGCATACTGATGAACACCCAGCCCAAACCTCCTGATGATCTCTCCCAGCGGCTGCATGTAAATGTTGAAAAGCATGGGGGAGAGGACAGAACCCTGAGGCACCCCACAAGTGAGAGCCCAGGGGTCTGAACACTCATCCCCCACCACCACTTTCTGAACACGGCCCAGGAGGAAGGAGCGGAACCACTGTATGACAGTGCCCCCAGCTCCCAGCCCCTCAAGACGGTCCAGAAGGATGTTATGGTCGATGGTATCAAACGCCGCTGAGAGATCCAGCAGAACTAGGAAACAGCTCTCACCTTTGTCCCCAGCCCGCCGAAGATCATCAACCAGTGCGACCAAGGCAGTTTCAGTCCCATGATGAGGCCTGAATCCCGACTGGAAGGGATCCAAATGGTCCGCTTCTTCCAGGCGTGCCTGGAGTTGTTCGGCCACCGCTCGCTCAATCACCTTGCCCAAGAATGGAAGATTTGAAACTGGGCGATAGTTGGCCATCGTGGCCGCATCTAAAGATGGTTTTTTAAGAAGCGGTTTAATAACCGCCTCTTTCAGCGGGTCTGGGAAGGCTCCCTCACGGAGGGAAGCATTCACCACCCCACGAAGCCCATCGCCCAGTCCTTCCCGGCTAGCTTTTATAAGCCAGGATGGGCAAGGATCCAGGAGACAGGTGGTTGGCTTCACTCGTCCAAGCAGCCTGTCCACATCCTCGGAGGTAACAGATTGGAATTGATCCCACTCAACTTGACTAGACAGAACTCTAGCACTCTCCCGCCCCGGCCCTGCTCCCACGGTGGAGTCTACTTCTTCCCGAATCTGAGCGATTTTATCTGCAAAAAACTTTGCAAAATCATTGCAGGAGAACATGTGGCCCGTACTGGGCCCCGATGTTGCAGGTGGTTCCACTAAATTGTGAACCACCTGAAAAAGTCTCCTGCTGCTGTTTTCTGCAGATGCAATAGAGGCGGTGAAGAAATTCTTCTTCGCCGTCGCTATCGCCACTTGGTAGGCTCGACGTTGAGCTCTAACCTGTGTCCGGTCATATTCGGAATGAGTTATCCGCCACCGGCGCTCTAGCCGTCTCAACGATTGTTTCATTGCCCTCAGATCCGTGGAAAACCACGGGGCTGTCCGGGCTCCATGCAATCGGAGAGGGCGCTTCGGAGCCAAACAGTCAATAGCCCTGGTTAACTCCACATTCCAGCGGGCCACCAGGGAATCGGCTGAAAGGCCATCAACATGGGATAAAGCATCCCCTACCACTCTCTGGAAACCATTTGGATCCATTAAGTGGCGGGGGCGGACCATCCGAATTGGTCCCACCTCCCTGCAGAGGGGATGGGTCGCAGAGAAGTCCAGTTGCACCAGGAAGTGATCTGACCATGGCACTTCTTTCGTTTCGCTTTTACTTAGTGTCAGATCACCAACATCCATAGAGGTAAACACCAGGTCCAAGGCATGTCCGCGACTATGGGTTGGGCCAGACTTATTCAGGGACAGCCCCATGGAGGCCATGCTTTCCACGAAGTCCCGAGCAGCCCCTTGTAAGGTCGTGTCGGCATGGATGTTAAAATCCCCTAGGACGACCAAGCTAGGTGTCTCCAGGAGAACATCCGCCACGACCTGAAGCAGCTCGGACAGGGAATCCTTGGTGCAGCGGGGAGGTCGGTACACCAAAAGGAATCCTGTACTGCCCCTATTGCCCAACTTCCAGAACATGCACTCGGAAAACTGGGTCTTCCCAATAGGACGCCTGGTGCAAACTAATGACTTCCTAAAAATCACTGCAACCCCCCCTCCCCGCCCACATGACCTGGGTTGCTGTGCGTAAGAGAAACCTGGTGGACAAGCAGCGGCAAGGACAGGCCCATCTGCTTCATCCAACCAAGTCTCTGTTACACATGCCAGGTCAAGTCCTCCATCCATGATCAAGTCATGGATGGCAGTAGTCTTATGAATCATTGACCTGGCATTGCACAGCAGCACCTTCAGGTCATGTGGGTATCCCTTGCTGATTCTAGTATCCATCCGGTCAGGACCAGACCCGGAGGCAGGGATAGTCCTCAGACAACGACTAAACCTGCTTCCTCTGTAATGACATGGTCTGGTCTTAGCGTAACTCCTCCTCCTACCCGTGATCACTGAGATCGGTTGTCCCAGTGCATCCCCCCCTGTGGAACATGCCCCAGCCATTTTGTGGGCTGGGGCCCACTCCCCGGCAGCCCTGAACCCTCCCCCTAAAAACAAAATAACACCTTAAACAAACAAAACCAATAAAACAATACAAACAAAAAATGTAAAAATTACAAAACATCAAAAAAATAATTAAAAAATAATAATCCCCAAACCCAACCAAACATCCATCCCACCCCCACCCCCCACATGTAAAAATTTTTTTAAAAACATTTTAAAAACACTCTGCCCCTCCGGCAGTAACAACAACTGTCCTAGTGAGGCCTGTCAGGCCCCGCCCTGGGCCAGGTGGTAAGTGGCAGGAAGGAGCAGGACCCTCAGGCACTCAGGGGAGTCCTCCTGGGCAGCAGGCAGCAAGCAGCAAGCAGTCCTTGTGAGGCTTCAGGCCCCGCCCCAGGCCAGATGGTAAGTGGCAAGAGCAGGGCCCTCAAGCACTCACTCAGGGGAGTCCTCCTGGGCAGCAGGCAGCAAGCACCACGCAGTCCTTATGAGGCTTCAGGCCCCGCCCCAGGCCAGATGGTAAGTGGCAAGAGCAGGGCCCTCAGGCACTCACTCAGGGGAGTCCTCCTGGGCAGCAGGCAGCAAGCACCACGCAGTCCTTATGAGGCTTCAGGCCCCGCCCCAGGCCAGATGGTAAGTGGCAAGAGCAGGGCCCTCAGGCACTCACTCAGGGGAGTCCTCCTGGGCAGCAGGCAGCAAGCAGCAAGCAGTCCTTGTGAGGCTTCAGGCCCCGCCCTAGGCCAGATGGTAAGTGGCAAGAGCAGGGCCCTCAAGCACTCACTCAGGGGAGTCCTCCTGGGCAGCAGGCAGCAAGCCGCATGCAGTCCTTATGAGGCTTCAGGCCCCGCCCCAGGCCAGATGGTAAGTGGCAAGAGCAGGGCCCTCAAGCACTCACTCAGGGGAGTCCTCCTGGGCAGCAGGCAGCAAGCAGCAAGCAGTCCTTGTGAGGCTTCAGGCCCCGCCCTAGGCCAGATGGTAAGTGGCAAGAGCAGGGCCCTCAAGCACTCACTCAGGGGAGTCCTCCTGGGCAGCCTGGGCACTAAAAACAGCAAGAAACATGCACTAATGTAGGGGAAAGCCATTTTGGAGTCATCTAAGTGTTTTGTACTAACTCTCCCATCTCAATGGGAAGCCTTTAATTAGTGTTTTCCTAAATGCTGCTACATGTGAAATGGGGAATTTTGCCCTGTTCTCATAATAGCCATTTCATGTGAGGTTTCCCCCTTCCCCTTAATTCCGATGCATTCCAAAGCCTCTGTACCTTTGCTGGTTACTGATTGATGGTTCTGTACTATGTTCCCTTTAATTTTGCAATAAACCAACAAGGAGGTTGAGACCACAAGTTTACAGAAAATGCCTTATTTACTCAACTAGTTTTACAAGGATGACAGAGTAATATTTAGTAGTTTCAGTGTGGTCCTGGGGAGGGCAGAAGATGTATTTGAGAAAATGCATTGCAAAAATAGCTTGCTTATTCCTTTCTGTAGAAGCAGTCATAAATCAGTTTCTGGGACACCTTTCTTCTTGAAACGCCAGGGACTACAGATTTACACAAAGTGTGCGTTTAAACTAATGCAGTTGTATATTGGTGTCTTATGTTAGGTGCTTTAAATTGTTGGTTTTGTGGTGTGCTTTCAAAAAACAAACAAACAACCTACCGAACACAGAAAGGCACTGGACACAAAAAGCACACAATGGCATAGTGCAGTGTTTATAGTGGAGCAAATGTGGGATGACCACATCACTCATGGGTTCTTTTGACATTTGTGAATAATGTAGTCAGTGCAAATATCTGCCAATAAAAACTTTATACCATGCCACAATGTGTAAGTGTGCACAGACATGTACATTAATCTGAAATATGTCTTATTCCTCTTCTTCACATCTGTTTCTGTTGGATGTTGCTTAACATTTCCGTCTTCTTTGGCTCTGCATTAGGATTCTGGAACTGGCATACTGTTGTCAGTGGAGACTGCTTCAATGCTGAATCTGCTGTGGTCCTAATCCCATTAAACCAATGTGAATATGGAATAGGTGAATAGGTGACTCCTCTTACACGGGGGTTATGTTCCAGGCTCCTGAGCGCATAAATGAAATCACGTAGAGTGGGGAGCACCCTCTAAAGACCCTTTAAACGCGAACTCTACCACTTTCTCTTCAATTCACACCCAAAATACCCACAACTAGAATTCAAGTTCTGGTCTGGCAGGAGGCTGGAGGACATGTGGGAAAGTGTCTGCTGTTGGGCAGGGAGGCTGAGCAGCATAAACAAAGCCCTGCTGTACCTCCAGTGTCTTTGGGGCTTTCCCCCACCTTCACTGACATTCTCTTTGGGCTCCGGGGAGGGTCTCCTCATGAGCCACAAGGACTCTGCAGGAAGTGCACTTTTAAGAGACTGAGGCAGGCGAGAGACCACAGCCCAGCTTACTAGTTGATCAGGTGAAGATCATGGGATTTGTTAAGTCTGGGAGGAGGTTTGTGGCCACTTAGCTTGATTAGGCTCAAGACAGGTGAGGATCACATGTTTCATTAAGGGGAGAGATACAGCTACTCAGCAGGAACAAGCTCAGGTGCATCAAACAAGATTGGCAGGAATAAAAGGGAAGCAAGGTAGCAACTCTTTGTTTGCTGAACTTTCACCACTGATGGTCCACGGTTTGGTTGTTTTGGGAACTCCAATGGACTTTGATTTTGCGACTGATTAGGATTCCAACCCTGGATCTTTTTCAGAGACAGGAACCTGGCCTTTTGGGTTAACTTAGAACCTTTCTCGTTGCATTGGACCTGAAGCTGTATTTGAGCATCTCTAGCATTGCCCTTTGGACTGTGAGCACTATCAGGACTTACCTCAGAGTACGCTGGGGTTTGGGACAAGCACACTCACGGGCTAATAATAATAATAATAATAATAATAAGCCTTTATTGTCACTACACCATCTGTGTGCAGTGAAATTAAATGACCCTCTCCCACACACACTCAGTCTTGTTCGCACTCTGTGTGCTTGTCAGAAGTCAATTTCACCACTATTTTTTTTTCATTCAGCAGTCCAACAGCCCATGGATAAAAACTGTTCTTTAACCTGTTGGTGCGGCTGACTATACTTCTGTATCTCCTGCCTGAAGGCAGGAGATTAAAGAGGTGCTGGGCGGGGTGTGAGTTGTCCCTAAGAATTTTCCTCGCTCTCCTGAGGCAGCGGTCTCCTGCTGTCATCTAGCGAACTCAGGGGACAGCCCATGATATGTGCTGTATTTGCCACCCTCTGTAGGGACTTCCTGTCCGTGGCTGTCAAACCAGCATTCCACACTGTAATACTGTATGAAGCCTATAATACAGTATGAAGCCTTTTGTGAAGCCTGCAAATGTAGGGCATGAACTGGGCCCTTCTTTCCATGACCTTCAACTTAGTGTGGGTGGTGCAAATTACCTCAATTGTGTCAAGCAGGAGCAGCTTCTAAGCATTACTTCACTATTGCACAAATACATCATGAAGCATAGCTCATTTGGAGACCTTCAGGAACCCAGAGAAATCTGTAGTGGATTTTTTTTAGGTAAACTTGAAAATTTGTGGTGAAATGCAGTTTGGATTTCAGATATCTGTGGCAACTCTAGACTTAAAGGGTTTATATTAGAGTCTAAACCAGTGATGGCCAAACTTGGCCCTCCAGCTGTTTTGGGACTACAACTCCCATTATCCCTAGCTAACAGGACCAGTGATCAAGGATGATGGGAATTGTAGTCCCAAAACAGCTGGAGGGCCAAGTTTGGCCATCACTGGTCTAAACAAAAGGAAAGATGTTCTGAGAGTGTAAAAGGCTATATAGTACACTTAATGGAGATCACCATCTTAGCCCATGTTTAATATATTGTTGTGCAGGGAAGGTTTGGTAAAATTAGGGCTTCAAAGTTCTGGTTGGGCTTTGAACTTCCTGTTCATCCTCCAATACCAATTTACTCTTGCCCTTTTTTCTTTCATTGGTTAGCCTATGGAGCTCTGATGTTTACATATAACGTGCCTGTATTATCCCATCAAACTCGTGAATTGCATTATGTTCAATTTAATTGTTGTTGGTGGTACATTATCCAATTAGCCACTTCATCTAGCAGAGGTGGTTCATCTCATGGTAACAAAAATGGGCAGTCATTCAGTAGATTCAGTGGTAGCTGTCAGGGTAGCTCTTAGTTCAGCATTGTTGATAAACAAATCACACATCCCAAAGTGACCTGTGTAAGGTGCTTCAGAGAGCAGGTTGGCAAACCATTCTGTAAAGCACCACCTATCCTCCAAATGCCTCTCCAGTGATGTTTAATGGGAGGAGAGGGGTTCTTCAGTCTGTCATTTCACCTGGGCTGCCTGCCACTTATACTGCTTGCTTCTCGTCTGCCTGCCTGCTATTCTGTCACTACGCTGGAGTTTCCCTGATCACCTATTGGTAGTCAAGGAAACTGCAGCATGACAACAGCCTTGCAAATTTATAATATGTATGTGTCGCTGTTTGATCTCTTTAAATAAAGCAAGGTATCTTGCCTCCTCCAGACTGAAAGGATGATCAGCCTGCAACATTGCAGACACATAACATATTGAACTGTTCTTTATTCCATCTCTGTACACTACCTACCACAGAAGCAGGGGTTGGATCAAGCATGTAGGCTGATACAGGCATGCTAAGAAGGCGGCAACCTGATAGAGGATCAGTCAGATGGGAAGCTATAGGAGGGACAAGTAAGCTTGGCAGAAATACAGATGTACAACTATGAAGTCATGTTCAGAATAGGGTCTGGTTTTTTTGCCCAGGCAAAGGCTCAGGCATGAGCTAGAATTAGTTACACTATACATTTTATAGCCAGGATTGCTCAAGAGGAAACTGGTGGTGAGGTGCTGGAGCATAGCTGTCAACGTTTCCCTTTTTTTAAGGGAAATTCCCTTATTCCGAATAGGATTCCTCGCAAGAAAAGGGAAAAGTTGACAGCTATGTGCTGGAGCCATGTAGAAAACAATACTCTACCTTCTTGCTCTATCTGTAGTTCATAACAGCAGATGGGACCCCAGTGCATAATAGATCAGAAGGCTTCTAACCTGAATCTTGATAGATCCTGAGAGAATCACTCTCTTGAATAGACAACATGGATATATTTGGTGCTCCAGACTATCACGGTAGCAGCAATTCTTACACTAAGCCAGACCATTGATTCTCTCCAAGCAGTTCTCTCCAAGCTTTGACAGGAGGCTTTCCCTGCCCTACCTGGAGATACCAGGGGCCTTTGACATTTTGCATACAAAGTAGGTGCTCTAACATTGATCTACAAAGATGGGATAGTTCTGGTGATATTTTGTTTCCATGGTATTTTATTCTTTATTTGTTTTTAGCCCAGACTGACTGGGACTAGCAATGTCATCTTACCTCACTGGCTCTATACAGCATGCACTTGAAATGATGAGGTGGCCCAATTCAGTTTGTCGCATTCACTAAATCTGTCCGATTTTTTTGAAGTCATGCATCACCCTATATTCTAAGCTTAACAGATATTCCCGGATCCTCACTGTATATACCCATCTGGCTCTTAAACTGCCTTCTTATTTGCTTTTTTGAATTTTATGCACACCCGCACCAACCGGGCCCTAAACACTCATCACTTCCCATCCTGGCTCCTACATACCATTTCTCTGTACCATTACTCCTTTTCAACAAAGGCATCCCTTTCTCGTACCTGGGAGATATGAGGTGTAATGTGAAGCCCATAAGTAATCTGAAAAGATTGCTTGAAAGGATTTGCTTTCTGCAGCAGTCTATTATGATGCTACTATAGTTGATCCAACATTTATAGGAAGGAATTGAAGTGGTTGAAAATTAGGGTGGGTGTTGAGGGTTGCCTGTCTGCCTATATACATTCCAATTCTTCTCTGAGGTACCACTGTATATTCTTCTTGTAATTCTAATACTTTTTCCTTCTCCATGTCTGTTTGCAGGTTATCTTGACGAATCAGATTACCACGTGGCTGAGCGATGGCCTTGCTGTACAGGCAGACCTGCTGTCTCCAGCTGATGACTTCTCTCTGTCTGAAGGTAAGCAACCCTTTTTATTACAGTTGAAACTTGACCCTGACACAAATCTCCACTACTACTCGTAAGTCTCTTTTTCATATTTAAGTAGCAATAGAAATATGGTTATTTGACCTAGTGTAAGATGTAGCTAGAATTCAAAGCCCCTTTCAAACAACTTTTAGAGTTTCATTCTTTAAGACCAGTAAATGGTATTAATCTGCATGTTGGAACCTTAGAAGGGTTTGTTTACCCCACATTTTGTATGGTAGCATGCTTCAAAACATTGCTATGTACTTACCAACCTGGTGAATTACAGAACCTTCCTATCACTGTTAGAGGCAAGGTAGTTGAGGGAATAGTTGGGTCATTCTGCTGATCTAATGTGATACAGGAACACGAGACAATGGCCGTAATTATCAGCTACTCGAAAGAACAAGTTGGCTCTGTCGGATAAAGAATAAATACAGTGGTGCCTCGCAAGACGAAAAGAATCCATTCCGTGAGTCTCTTCGTCTAGCGGTTTTTTCGTCTTGCGAAGCAAGCCCATTGACGGCTTAGCGGATTAGCGCGTTTAGCGGTTTAGCAGCTTTTAGCGGCTTAGCGGATAAGCGGCTTAGCAGCTTAGAAAAGGGGGGGGGGGAAACCCCGCAGGAACTCGCAAGACATTTTCGTCTTGCGAAGCAAGCCCATAGGAAATTCGTTTTACGAAGCACCTCCAAAACGGAAAACTCTTTCGTCTAGCGAGTTTTCCGTCTTACGAGGCATTCATCTTGCGGGGCACCACTGTACTCATGTTTCTGCAATGATTTTGTTTCACATATTGTATAGCACAGTGCAGACCTAAATACTTCATCATGCTGTAGAAACTTGTGTGTGATGTAACACAGCCTAATTTTGTTAAAAACCTGCATCAGATAAGGATATGGAAATGATGCAATTGGTGCACTATCTTCCATCTAACCATGTGCACCTATCACTATAGTATCAAATTATTTACTATCTTAAGTCTTTTATAGCTTTTACCCTTACAGCATGCCTATTGTAGAACTGGGGCAAAGTGAAATTACAAGAGTCTGCGACAGAATTAAAAGCAATTTTCTGAGTCCTTTACCTTATCTGTGATCTATTCATTCAAACGATGCATCTTGCAGCTTGCATTAGGAAACAGTTTCACAGAGAAATAGTTGAAAGATGTGCTCTAGTAATATTGACAAGGAATTCAATAGAAACCTGATGGCAGAAAGTATGAATATATTTTATGAATTACTTATTCCTAAAAAGAAAAACTTCCTAAAAGCAATTAGAAAATTCTGCTACTAATATGCTGTTTTCTACATTGCGATTGAGTACCTGCTAGCAGGCTCCAACATTGACTAGGAACTGCATATACCTTCCATATATGGACATAGTTTGAAACCAAGGATCACTTTGCATATTATATTGTGTGCATACAGTAAAGTGTATCGCATGTGTATGAAAAATCCATGTTTGTAAATGCAGGTATTACGCAGAGATGTGTGCTAGGGAGCTGGGACTGGGCATGGCTCCCTGCCGTAGGTACACCCAGCAGCAAATATACTTGCTGTTCTGTAATGTGTCGAGTTATAGGGATAATATAGGTATTCAAACAATGTCAAAATCAATTCTGTCTTGATTTGGGAGAATATGTCTATAACAGGCTGAGGGTGATGAGGGTACTCTTTCATTCCACAGGCTCTGCTGCTATTTAAATAGAAAGACCGGTTGCAGGACTAAAATGTGCAACAAGTCTAATTCAGTATAAGGGAACCAGAATGGGTTTCACACATCTTCAAAAGAAACTAGGAAAACAATTTGCCCAGACTTCTTCTGACCAGCTGCCACCCTCAAATGTTTACCTATAAAAGTCGGATTTGTTATGTTCATGTTGGCTAGATCTAGTTTTAGACTGTGTTCAATTTTCTTTTCTTTCATGTGGGATAAAGGCTTTGGTCATACGCAAGTGGAGTGACAATTTACCTTTTCCTGTAATGTCATTGCAACATAGAGATGTAGTAATTTACGCAATAAAGGTGCCCTTGTGAAGGCTGAAGGGATGCTAGCTTTACAGTTTGCCTCTCTCCTGGGCCCAGTGCTTTTCCTCTAGAAAAAAGGCGCCTGTACTCACATGAAGTTGTTACACTTAGTGCCACACAATTAACCAGCGCTTTTCTTCTAGGAAAAATTGCTGGTTCTACGTACACTTGAGTACCCCCAGAAAAAAAAGCACTGCCAGGGCCTATAAATCATTCTCTTTTGGTCTCAAGAGCTTTACATGGTGATATTATAGCTACACATCTCTTTTAGCGCTTTGATAAGTGAACCTCAGTGATTCACTGAATTCAACAAGGCTTGCTTTGGCACAGGAATTTGGGCTGTTAAATAGACTAGAGTTAGTTTGGGACAAAGTGCTTCTTGAACTTCTGTGTTCAGGTCAATGTATAGCCTCTGCTGTTTCCACTTTAGTAGCTTTTATGTCCTTTCTGTGAGGACCCTGCATTGGATGAGTTTTTTGTGCCTTGGAGCTGATCTAAGCAAGATGAGAGGCTGTGGCAGTGGTGCACATATCATCAGCCAAAGAAACCAACAAAAAAACACCCCTTAATTGCAGCATATTAGTAGTAGTAGTATTATTAATGGTGGTGGTGGTAGTGTTTCTATGCTATCCTTCCTCCCATATAAGCCCCGTGCAGTTCATAACACGGCAAAGTGCAACCAGAACTGCTTTCTTATTTTACATCCAGAAACATACTCTAGCCTTACTGGATAGGGAGGAAACTAGGCATTTATTATCTTTAAGCTCTCTTCTGTCCCTGCTGTGAAAATCAGGCAGCAGATCACTGAAATGGTCAGCTGAACCCAAGACACACTGCCTCATTGTATGACTTGCTAGTAGAGTGTGCTGGTGCTGTTGAACTCCAGCAAGAGTGGAGATTGGGTGTGTGTGGAAGGAAGGGAAAGAAACACACACACACAGAGAGAGAATGAAATCAACAAAAGGAAGGAGAAAAAGAGGGGAATAATATGAATACAGCTGTAGAGAGACCTGTGGATAAGCAAACTATAAAAAAGACATGGGTAACACACACCCTTTCTTTCGGTTGGGGGGAAGGTTGTATAAAAATGTCACTTGCAGTGACCTGATTGAGTATTCATCCTGATTTGTTTGCCAAAAGTTTGCAGCAAGGTTAAAAGACTTCAACTCTATTGAGCATCCATTGTGATTTGTTTACGGGGAGGCTACATAGCACTGCATCAATAAGTTGTTATCTCATACATTCTAGTGCATTTCCCCGTTACTGCAAAAAGCAGCGAGGGAGAGCATGCACACTGTAAGGTGCAGTGAGAAAAGGAGGCAGGGTATGCAGAGAGAAGATAAATTATGTTGTGGGGTGCTGAGAGAAAAGGGGACTAACAGAATGGTTTAAAGAAATAAAAAAACTGAAAGAAAAAGACTTTTCTTTGGTAAAAGTAGTGACACAACCCTCACGTGTTAGTAAAAAAATTGTTCACACTTGAATTCTACATCCCTGAGCTATGGTAACATTTACTAAGTTTAACAAAAGTGCTGAGCACAAAGAACTGAGCATTTGCTTGGTTGTGATCAGTTCTTTAAACAAACTTCTCAAGCATAACGTGTTCCAGCGTGTTAGAAACTTACATGTACTTGAGGGAATAATCACATTTTGACAGTTGCTGAATTTTTCTCTTCATTGTTATAGGCACAAAGTCTTCAAATCAATTGCAAGCTTCTTTTGATGATAGCAATAGCCTCTGTGCGTCATTGGGGGTATGCTCTAAAAGATTCATAATTTATCAAATATCCAATTTTTCTAGAAAGTTTTAAACAAGTCATAAATGATTAGACTGCCTTTGTAGCCAAAAATCCACTGGAATTAGTTTTATGAGATTAAATGCATTGGAGTGGTAATAAATATCTGGTTTTGGTTATCACTTTGAGTAGTCTAAACGGACAACACTCTGTTTCTGCTAATGGATGGAGTATTGGATTTCATTTTGCTGCAGCACTGTACAGCCACCCAGTATCTATAATTCCCCCCACCCTACAATTCAACTGCTTTAATGTTAGTAGGGATTTATGCTGATGCATTAGATGGAAAAACAGTAATTAACAATTAACAGTAATTGAAGGTCTATAGATACACTGGATATCTAGGAGGACGATCACATTTCAAATAAGTCTTACATATGCATACCTAGAAACACGCCATTAAAAATGTAGAGATGTAAGACAAGAAGGAATTAAGTCCAAATGTTTTTGGAGTTCATGGAGTCACTCTCTAGACAGCTTGGCCTTCAGTAGAGAAGGTGGTGCTCCCACATTATTCAAGGCATCTGTCAATGGTTTCAGCTTTTTTGGACTGAAAAAGATGGAAGCAGGTTGCAACTCTTCTTAGAACATGCTGTAGCTTCAACACTGCCAATTAATGAATTACCCATTGTTCCTTCTACAAGTTTGTCCCTGTATTGAACATGGTCCTGTAACTGCTACTTAAAACAGTGTTATGAAAAACAGAAGTGAAACTTGAGATTTGATTTAATTAGTGTGCATGCTATGAAGGCTGTTAATACTAACTTTTTATAAGCTGCCAAGGAACCTGTTGAAGGACAGGCCACCTGGTGGCTCTTCATGACATATATGACAAAGCAAACATATGGTTGGCACATTCCATTGAAATATGATTTTATTTGGAAGTCTTGGTAGTTATATTCATTCTGTATATTGTTATGGTATGAATGCATGTATGCTTGCTGTATTCCCCAACCCTACCCATTGCCGGTACACACTGGTCAGGACACTTCCTACTTCCTTTCATTGTGATTACTTGTCTGTGATTTGTTCACATTATCCTCTTGGGTAGTACTATATTGTACGATTGCTGATTTGTGCTGCTTCATTCTTGTATTGTTTTGAACATGTTTAAGTTTAAAGTTTCAATAAAAAAGAATGAAAAGAAGAAAAAAGTCCTGCTGGAATAAGAATATGCTGTACTTAATAGGTCCTTGTTCTGATTCAGCAAGGCAGTCCTTATGTCCTGTTTGTACTTGAATCAGCTCCCCACCCCCAAAATTTGATTTGAGGCTTGCAAAGCTCCAACTGGTTTGTGCTTAATAGATAAAAGATGTTTTATCGCATGGATAAACGCAGTCCCCCATGCACTCTGGTGATAGCCTTCCAGGAACCATCAGGTGATGATGATTCATAGCTTTCTTCCCTAGCTGCAGCTGTGTACCAATGCTCCATTAGAGCATTTTAATTTGGTGTTTAAAAGGCATACATGGCAGTCGTAAGACCTGAATCAGGAAGAAATGGTTAAAAGCCTTCTAACTCTGAAGTTGCTGAAAAGCATTCTTTACCATGTTTCAGACGTAGTGCTGGATCCAGTCTGTGAACCTCAGTGATTAGGGGACACTCAGACTCACCCATAATAGGTACCTCTTCACCTCTCTTCCAGTTACAAGGCATGGCAACCATCTTTACTTCATTTATGTTTGCATTTAGCTTCCATAAATTTGTCTATATCCAATAATCTGTCATTGTAGCCAAGCATACAGTGAGTAAGCACCAAGATCACAAGACCTCGTTTCAGATAAAATATAAAGGGTTAGGCGCCATCAGCATTTTGATGGGCAGCTTATCCAAGAGTCCTGCATCATCTAATTAGTAGAGCTATATTACACAGCGTATACCACATCCCCTTGGTACCATGCTTGTTTAAAAGCAGAGTTGGGAATTAAATCCATGAATCCTGATTCTAACAATCCAAAATGTATTCCTGGACTTGTCTTACAAGGGAAAAAAATCCAACAGAAAACATTTCACATATTGATATAGTAAAACTGCTTCAGGCACAGGACGTGCAGAACGAAAGGGTTCCTATAGAAGATGGGGAATTACATAATCCCACCCAGGGAATTCTTAAGAAAACAGCAGCAAAAGACCATGCACTACACATTCCTAGAGACCCACCAACTGAAACTTCAACCATTTAAAACACAATTCTGGCTTCAGTCTTGCTATAAATAACTTTAATTTTTAAAATTATTGCATCATTTACAGTTCTTCCTTTAAACCCAGCTGTCAAAATCCACTCCAGATGTTTGGTAGGCAAGAACAGCAAGCAACAAAGTCAAACAAGAAAGTTGAAAACTTAATGAGCAGTGATGGATTTAAAATAAAAATAGGAGCAATAGAGGAATGAAAATGAAATTTGAAACCATTTTAAAAGGAGCATAATAATTAATTTATCTTGTTCATAAGACAGCAAATTTATTAGGTTGTTTTTTCTTCAAAGCCACGGGGACTTGGCTGATGAAACCTGAAATTGTTGTTCCATAACCTATGCTTTTATATTAAACAGATGACCTCAGATTTTGGAGCAGCTTTTGACTCCAGGGAAAGTATGCCATTAAGAAAGTGCCAGAAATGTGCTTAATTGATACAAGTCTTGAAAACCTCTCTAAAGGGTGTTATTTCCCATATACAGATTTCTGGGAAATGACAGAGCCCCACTTCATACATTTACTGGAGGCTAGTGCTAAAACAGTGCAAAGGAAGAAAAGCCCTGGTCCTCCCCTCCCTCGTGCAGGTAACATCCCATGTGAGTAAGTAATGTGCTCTTAAAAGAATGGTGTATGTGTAGGCAGTAATCAAAACAGGAGCTTTTTCACAACTGGCCAGTACTGTGGAGGTCTTGGCTCACATGGCAGGCTATCTGCGTCGTGGTGGGGAGAGCTCACATCTCTCTTCCACCATTCCTTTCTTCTATGTCTCTCTTCACATCTCTTCCACTTTAGGGGAAAGGCTGTAGCTCAGTGGGGGAGCTTCTGTTTCACATGTAGAAGGTCCCAGGTTCAGTCCTTGGCCTCTCCAGATAGGGCTGGAAGACACCTCTGAAATCTGGGAAAGCCATTGCCAATCCATGTAGCTAATGCTGAATTAGGCAAATGCTATAAGGCTGCTAAGGGATGCGGGTGGCGCTGTGGGTAAAACCTCAGTGCCTAGGACTTGCTGATCGCATGGTCAGCGGTTCAAATCCCCGCGGCGGGGTGCGCTCCCGTCGTTCGGTCCCAGCGCCTGCCAACCTAGCAGTTCGAAAGCACCCCCGGGTGCAAGTAGATAAATAGGGACCGCTTACCAGCGGGAAGGTAAACGGCGTTCCGTGTACTGCGCTGGCTCGCCAGATGCAGCTTGTCACGCTGGCCACGTGACCCGGAAGTGTCTGCGGACAGCGCTGGCTCCCGGACTCTAGAGTGAGATGAGCACACAACCCTAGAGTCTGGCAAGACTGGCCTGTACGGGCAGGGGTACCTTTACCTTTACCTTTTATAAGGCTGCTTCCTATGCTATTTCAGTGCTTGCCCATACTGTATGAATTGGGCCTAAAGAGCTGTAGAATTTCATCAGAATTCAAGCTGTATGTGAAGGACTCCAAAGTCAAAGTCTGAATCCAATTCAAAAACTACTAATTAGATTACCCAAGAAATGTGGTGCATTAGATATGCTCTGTTGTCTCAAACAGCTATCCTGGACAGATGGAAGAGTTTATCTTCTCTTGGCATATAATTAGGATTGAGTCTTTAAAAAAGAAAAGAAAAAAAGATCAGGTTACGGATACAAATTATGAGCAAACTATTTAATTTCCGTGAAGCTTATACACAGTACCAGCTTGTAGCAAGAGACACAGCTGGTAATATTTCCATAAGCCACTCTAGAAATTTCAGTGAACAGGAACTAGGGTGAATGTTTGTGTTTCAGTCTGAATATTCTCTGTACACTTGCCTTTACACACACACACACACACACACACACACACACCAAAACCAGTCCAGCAACATTAATAAACAAAGGCCCTTGTCTCATCTTTGAAATTCAGACTTGCAGGAACTTTGCCAATCTCGGGCAAGTTTTACGGAACACAGTAATTTAACCAGACCGCAAAGTAATGGCCATATATTTTTCTGCATGTTCCTCCCATTGTTAGTTATTACCAGGATCTTTATGTACAAACTGAATAAATTTTCTTTTCCAGTCAGGCTCCTCCTTACTACAGGGACGTTACACTCCTTTGTTTTCCCCCTCCACAACTCTGAATCACAGAGTCATGTGCCTGGTGCAATAAAATGACTGGGCCAGGTTAGCGGAAGATGACTACAGTATTGAAGAATGATTTCAGAATACAACACAATACGTACGCACATCTTACTGAGCATGAATACTTGGGATAATAAAAAAGAAGAAAAAAGAATTATAGCTATGCATAGAATTGCAGATGTTTTTAAAACACACCAAGGGTTTTATTATACAAAGCAGAGCCTGGGTGTTTTTAACATATTAAGTTCTGTCCTGCTTTGTAAAAGTAAAACTGTTTTTTTCCAGCTGTGCTTAAACCAGCCAGATCTGTAAGCCTTCCTTGCAAAATTTCCTTTTCTATCGCCAGAACATTTTGCTTGCCTATCCATTTGTAATTCTGCTGGGTACATCTGTTGCTGAAATCTGCAGGAGCACATCTATGAGTACAGCTATGAGGTTTTAATATTTACAGAAAGGAATTCACCCATTCCCTGCTAATTCAGAAATCTGCCTGTCATAACATTATAGTCTGAGGGGAGACTATAAAGAAAGGAGGATTGTAATGTAAGCTTCAGTGCACTTGAGCTATGCAGTATCAGTTAATTGCAAGCTGTGACATGAGCTGGGTGTGAGAGAATGAAGGGTAAGTTCACAGAATATAATGGGTATGTGCAGGAAAGCTCAACATCCCGTTTTTGAGACTATTAAAAATATTTTAAGCAACTTCCCCTCCCCCAAACCAACCCCTCTCCAAAAGTTTTGATCTGTAAAGCAGAATGAGCATAACTTCAGACTGCCCTTGGCAACAGCTTAGAGGCTGCAGATAGTGTTAAATCCTGAGAGCACATTGCACTACTGCTCCAGTCCTCGCACTGTTTCTCTGCTGTTACCTTCTGTGCATAATTTAGAGGGTTAGCTTTGATCTAAAGAGAACTAAACAGCTTGAGCCCTGCCTAAGACAGGGCTTATCCTCATGGTCTTGCAAAGGACTACAGTAAGTTTCCACAAGAAGAGGGAAAGAGGGAAATGACTTGTTGTACTGGTATGTGTCTTCCTTTTATGGATTAGAAATGTGCTTAAAACTGGAGGGGGAGAACACATTTTTCCAGTTCTTCCCTCGTCTTCCTAAGGAGTCTCCATGCTGTAGATTGAAAGTGTTACTGTTACTTCCAAAAGCAAGGAAGAGAAAAGAAGAATGTTACACCGTCACCTAATTAAGAAAAAAAAACATTCCTGCAGAGTGCTAACAGATCAGGATTCTAGTCCAGCCTGTTCCCTGATCCCCTAGTTTTCTTTATGCAGGGAGAAATAGGTTTCTTTTTACAAGTTGAGGAATATTCTGATATCACGCCCCCTCCCAGGTGCACAGTGGGGCCGTGCTGCCCTCCTGACACTGGCATCTCAACTGCTTACTGGAATGGAGCAGGGCAGTGTTGATGCTGGGCCTGTGCAGGTGCACTGGCGGAGTCCATACTGCACTCCCACCAATATGCCTGCACATTGCTGGCACCCTTTGCCATCCAAATAAATGGCTCTGACACTGGTGTCAGTAGGGCAGCTGCGTGGCACTGCCCCAATGCACTGGTTGCTCCTGCTTCTAGCACACGATTTTCCTGAAGGTGCAGACCACCTCTTAAGCTAGAAAAGACTGTCAAAAGTATATGAATCTGGGTGTGACTTTCTTTCCTTTGTGCAGTGTCATCCAGCTTGAATTCCTCCCCTCCAGCTCATGATCAGTTGAACTTCTGCCGTGTTGCCAGGGAAAAGGCAACTCTTTCTCCATACAGCAGTGATTTGGGATGCCGTCTTGGAATGTGATGGTCCAAGTTCAATGCATACCTCTTTGAATAGAGCCTATGATATCACTGATGACAGAGATGGTCATGTGCAGACAGCTCTGCTTCATTTTCTGTGATTAAAATCCCCACTAGTTTAAGCTATTGGTAATGGGTCAGTTCATGTTACAGTACAGTAAGGCCTAGCTCCTTCATATTTACTGGTCCCAGGGACATCATCCTCACCATGTGGACTTGGGCCTGAATAAACATGGGGGTGCATGGAGGTACAAGTTGAGAGCAAGCATAATTTTTGACCTAGCACAACATGATTACTGATCATCAGCCTTAGCTTGCATTTTCCTGGTTTTATGGAACTTGTGCCAACATGAGATGCCGTTAAAGCAGGCTTGTTGGGAATTGAATTTTTCTGTTTTTTTACAGAGAAGTTTATTCAAATGCTAGGTTTTGTTAAATGTGTGTGCATATTATTCCAGTGAGTGGGTGTGGTTGTTGTGGTGCATGTGAGTGCATGTGGTTGTGGGGTTGGGAGGCAGGGCTCACATCCGTTTCTCAAGTTTCCCAATGTACTCACTGGCCCCAACAGTTTGGTGAACCACTGAACTAATCACTGTGCCGCATTGTCATATTCTGTAAGTAAGGGATTAGGCATTGCACATAGCATCCACTAGGTGGCTCCCTCTGCATATATTGGAGTCCTGGCAGAATTCTCACTTCAAAATTTAAATTGCACATGCAGTAATTTTCATCAAAATTGAAAAGAAATATGTGATATGATTATATTAAAAAACAGAATAAAAAGGGTCAGGTATCTCAGTCTTCAGCACTTTTTAAATGACTGTACCTGTTGCAGTTTATAATGGATCAGTTTGGAATCTGGTGCATTTGTCATCCCATAGAACACGTATGACAAGTATCAATTTATTTGCTTAACGGGTACCATTTTATAAGCAATATGAGTCTTATAATGTCAGAACCCTGTTTTGTTTAATTGTGTTATTCACATTGATGGAAGGGGAGCTTTAGTAATCACCACTAGATGTGGGATCTAAGGCTGCCCCTTGTGTTCCTAGCAGGGACAAGATATGAACTGAGGCCATCTGACCCAGCTCCTAAGTATTAAACACAATGTGGTACCCATTCTGTATGGCTAAAATGCAGTTGGATTTTGTTTTGAGCAGGTGATCTGGATCAACTGTGTAGCTAGTTATCTTACCACCTTGGGTTAATTTTTTTCTGATTCTTTAAGGTTGTGGAAACTAAAGATGTTTATTGGTTTAACCAGGGCTTTTTTTCAGCCAGGATTGAGTTCTGGCGCCTCTGTACATCGCACTGTGGGCGGCTGTGGGCAGCACGGCGATTGGTGCTGTGCAGTGGCCATGGGTGGGGTGAGAGGGTGAAGAAGAAAAGCTCCCCTAAGAAAAGCGCAACAGCTTTCACTGGGTTGACCTAAAAAAAGGTCAACAAGTTCCAGCACCTTTTTTTTCTAGCAAAAAAGCCCTGGGTTTAACCAAAATTGACATACCACTTGATTGTAATAAAACCTCTGAGGCGTTTACAAGAAATATTAAAATTATCATTAAAAACAATTAAAATTAACAGTGAAGAAATCAAAACATGCAAGTATTTATGTATCTGGATAGGCTTGCCCACAAGAAAACATTTTAAGTAGGTACTTAAAGTTTGTTTCAGTTGCTATTACTACTACAATATATTTGTTGATTTGCTTTATATAGAGCAAATCTTGGTACACCAGGAGAGTGAGAATTGCTCTAAAGAGCTTTTTCAAAAGTGAAAGCTTTATTTTAACAGTGCAGGCCTATGCTCACTTACTCAAAAGTAGTAATTAGATAATTAAATGGGGCTTATTTTTAATTAGTGTGTTTAGGATTGTAGCTTGAAGCACACACACAATTTCTTCTTACAGTAGTTACTAGTTCCTGACTACCATTTGATTTCCATTGTTAAAAAGGCTTTCTCCATGGAGAATGGCCCAGCAGATGGTAGGATATGCTGTCACCTAGCATCTAAAGACAGGCAAACCTACCTGCAGAAGTAATCTTTTGACTAGGATCTGGATAACTGCTCTACCTGTGCCCAAAGGCTTAAGTATGCTCAGTGTCATTTCGTTGTTTATGCAGTGTGAATTTCTGTCCTCCTCTGTATTTCCCTCTGAAATGGCTTCTACAGCCTGCTAATGAATTTCCAACATTAGTTCAAAGTACATAAGTTGAAGTAGAACATGAGAGTGAAACACTCTTGCTATCAGTCTGTTCTATTCCTGCCCTTTCTGATGGCTCAAGTTTTGTGCTGCTGGAGAAGGAGCTAGTGGAGTTATTTTGTGGCAGAAGGAAGGGATACAAGTGACCCCCTTCTTGGGATGAAGCACTCTTTGGCACCTCAAAGACTAACTAGCTCAGTGTGGCGTGAGTTTTTGTGGGCAAGAGTCCAAATTCTTTCAAATCAGGTTGCAAATCTCTGGGAGACCTTCCCAGCTCATCCTGCCGCTTTGATATTCCCCCTGCCAATTGCATCCTCTGGGATCTTGCTGCCTCTGAATGGAGAGTCCAATAATTGTCCAACAGTGGCTCTCGTGTTTATCTCTTTGTAACTGGCATCTCATTTGGATTTAGTTTCCTGTCATCTGTCAAAACTATCTAGGGCAACTTAGATTCTTTCAGAAATAACTGCCTCTGCAAAGAACAGCTCACAGTGAAGTAGTCATTTCAGCTTCCTTTAGGCTGGGTGCCAGTTTATAGAATAATGGATCTTTCTTCCTCTTGAGTTGCTCCTCTCTTTGCTCCTCTCTATCATTTTTCTTATGCAGATAAGGGAAAGTGGGGATATTTTTCATTGTGCTCAGTAAGCATCTGTGATTATTCATGGTGCGGAAGTGTTTTCCAGCATTCCAGCAGCCATCACAGTCATGAAATGTTCACCATTTTACTTTATGTGACAGTCCAGAGTATCATTTCCAGTAAAACGTTCTTTAAAAAATAAATAAATCCATGGGTTTGCTGGTATGATCTAGCTGTTGTTATTTAACCCAGGATACAAGTTTTTATAGAAGAATCAAGTAAAGCTTCCATAGGTAAGGGCCAGTTTAATCAGTGAGGGCAAATTTTGATTTGCTGAATTAAGAGTACCTTTGCTTATTTCTTGAGTAAGCATTTTATTCCAATGTGGCCACTTGGCAGAAAATGAAAAAATAATGATGGCATTCCCTGAATCACTTGAAGTTTTTCTTAATAATAATATACAAAATTATTCATAGAGTATTTATTATTTTTTTATAGGGGGCATATTTTGTCAGAACCATGGGGAAAAGAATAATTCCTCCCCCCTTTAATGCATGTTCCTATATGAGCTTTCATTTCAGGCTTTACTGTTGTCATAGGAGACAATTTTCTTTGGGACCTTGGTAGTAGACGAAATGGTTATCGCACACACCTGTCTGCTGCAGTCCCAAGGCTGGCAATCAACAATTAATTAATTGTAATTAATTAATTACAACTCCTCAGGTGATTTGTTTATTTTCACACCTTTCTTGCACAAATGAATATACAAGAGCTATCTCAAATATTCTCAGAAAGCACAGGTTGAAGTTTTGTAAAAATGCAAAACATACATAAATGTGAGTACATTTAATTAATTGGCTAAAAGGCAGGTGATTTTTGAACTAAAATATTTGTAATCATTGGTGAGCCATTGCTTAGCTAGATGTGCTAATTTTGGTGGTGTTTGTTTTATGAAAGTGAGTTGTGGGCAACTTACACCCACCAGGAGCGATGCCTCAATGTCTTCTGTATGTACTGCATTAGGAAGATTTTGGGCATCACATGGTAGGACAGCACAAAGATGTGCTGTCCCAAGCCCACATTCCCAACATGTTCACACTTCTGTCTCAGGGACATCTACACTGGCTTGGTCATGTACACAGATGACAGGATCCCCAAAGATTTTCTGTACAGGGAACTAGGCCTGTTGGCAGACCAACCATTACAAAGATATCTGCAAATATGACATGAAGGCTGGAAACAATAACCCTGCGATAAGGGAATCCCTGGAGATAGACCATCATATTGTGTATCCACAGCAGTGACCACAGGAGGAATGATCCCTGGGATGAATGCAGCAGAGCGGATAGTTTTAGCAGAGGCTGGGGAGGGTTGTGAGCAACTGAGGGAGGGGGTAACTCAGGAGGAGACAGTGCCCAATGGGAAGCCTCAACAGGAGGGTATGGTATTGTTGCTTACAACCTGCCCTCACAGGAAGCAGACCCATAGCAGAGGAGCTGGTATTTGCAATCCCAGCATTCCCACAAAGCAAGACTCATGAGTGAGTACCACATGTTGTCTTTAAAAGCTTGGTGGGTGTGATGTGGAAACTGTTGGGAGATCTTCATTGCTTTCATCCATTTCTGAACATCTTGCCTGATTCCTGTACTCCTGACCTGTTACTCTTGAACTCTTGTGTCTCCTCCTGACCTGTTACTCTTGAACTCTTGTGTCTCCTGCCAAGCCTGTAGTGTTACCTCCTGAATAAAAATATTTCTTACTTAACATAAAAGCCTGGGGGGGGGGGCATGTGTGGGCATGTGTATGTGTTGAGTGTGACACAAGACGGTCATACTATTTTTGTGCTTGAATGGCAGAGTTAGCTGCTATTAGGATTTTTTAATGAACAAATGACTGAACAAGTAGGAAACAAGTATGGGTCTTTAAAGACATGCACACATCTGGATTTGCATTAGTGCCAGTAGAGCCTGAGAAGCTTTTGGTTTCTGGGGGGTTAACATATATATTTGAGGATTTACATAAAACTCACATTGCCTTGTTTTTTCTTCTTTAATGTGGCATATATAATGCCACATTTCAGGGTAACTGGTTTCAAGTAGTAATCCTAAGATGTAAAATACAGAGGCTGGGCCTTTGAATTAGGTGTGAATTCACTTTTCCTTCATCATGTCAAGAGCGTGAATGTGCACTGCCTCTGCTACAACTAGACAGCAGTAACCAAATCAGCCCACAAGAGCAATTTGTGCTTATTTCCAAAGCACAGTTGTAGGGTGTGGATATGAGTCTGAGGCTGGTGGTGAATGACCTGTTAGATTGGCAGCTTCTATAGCTCATCCATTGCATGTATGGGGAAAAGTAAGAAATGGAGCTGATTCTGCCCTGGTTCACAAGCACCTTCCATGTGTTCTTCAGACTTCCAAGTACATGCTGTGAGTTAGAAAGAAATCAGTCACTTTGAAATTTTATCTTGCACTCAGCATTTGGCATATCCATATCCTAACTCCGGCTGCAGCTTTTAGAATCCACCACATGTTTACACTGGAAATTTCTCCATACATATATAGAGTTTGTTCTCTTATGAAATCATGTCTCAGGGGAAGGATAATTTAAAGACATTTCCGTTTGTTATGTCTGAGCAGAACTAGACTATTAGGGCTTGTTAATGCTGGATAAACTCAAGCCCTAGAACTGCCTTCCACTGTGGATTATAGAATCTGCTGCAAATGGCATTCTGACATGACCAGTATGATGATACCCAGGAGGCATTGCAATGTAGATAGTATGGTTTCTGCCCCTCCTCCCTTCTTTGAAATTGAGGGTTGCTAGATGGAATGATGCAGTGCTGAATTTTCCATTGCCTTGTGAATGTGAACGAAGAGGTGCTTCACATATTACCTTTTTCTTGTGAGTGAGTGTGTGTGGCACTTGCCAGTAGGCTCCCAATACCTGCACAGAAAATAAGACAGTTTTTATGCTCGTTTATATCCCTGTGGAGCCCTCCCCCGCAGTTTAGGTGGCCCTAAATTTCACTTGAAATGTGCACATTATTGTATTTTCTTGTATCTGTTTAGAAGGAAACCCTGTGTACCATTGTTGAATGTGTTTTGGAATGTAGATGGAACTGAATAAACTTTTACACAAAAGTAGCTGTTCTATTAAACATAGAATACATTCTAATCACATTTTGGTCACTTTAAAAGAAACTTTTCAACTGAAGGTCCTGCAGTTCCAGTCTGCTACATTTTCCAGAACCCGTCTGTAATCTTGGATTTACTTTATATGACTTTTGGGAGCAGATTTATAATAGCTCATTGATAAAATGACAAATGTTTTCTTCCCTGCTCTAGATATCACTTAAGCAATAAACATGTCTTACATTGTTTTTCCAAAGTCCGGGTTATCCTTCAGTATGAATATAGGATAGAGAACCATTAATTTGGCATTTCATAGACATAGCTATAAGCCAGGCAGAGACTGTAGTCCTACTTATATATTTCTCAACTTCAGCAGACAGATTTGGGTAAGGTAGGAATGCAGGATCAGTCAGGCTTAAACTGTCTCTTTTAAAATCAATTTGTGCTGACCTCAGCAACAGAGCTCATATTATGTACCAAATTGCTATTACAGTAAGCTGCTTCAAATACCTTCCTTAGTCCCTGTAACAGACTGTCACTCTGTTGAACTTGGACAATTCACTGAGGGATGTATTAGGTTCTGAATAAAATAAAATAAAATGCCTTTGCCTTTTCTGATTTCATTTCTTTTCTTTCCACTGCAGCTTAAGTATAGATACATTTTTATTGCTTTTTATCCCAACATTCATAAAACAGTGTAGCAAATTACTTTCCTGACTCCATGTTTTTTAATTCAGTCAATAAACCCTAACATGCTATTTTAAAAAATTAACAGGAGGTATACATTGGCAAATATGCCTTGCAGAGAATTTAGTTTCCCTTTGCATATTCTTTTTGTTGTTGTGAGAAAGCTATAACTAAGTCAATTAGCACTTTGTCTGAGCTTTGCCTGAAGATACTGGATACCAATGGAAGCTTTTATCTCTCAATACAAATAGGGACTTTAGGGAGGGGCTATCAAAAACTGGGGAAAGCTGGGAAAAAGGTTAAATTCTGGCTGTCATCGTCCCAGTCTTGGTTCTCCCCTCTCCCCCAAGTCTGCAATTTTGTTTTTAAAGATATTCATGTTAAATGCAATAACGTAATGTGTAGTTTGGCCCTCTAAGTGCAATGAGGGGGGAGTAGATTGCTATCTGAACTCTTTCATTTTACAAGTAGATGGAAAAGAATGAGCTTAGCACCACCCACACACCCACCCACAGCCTGTTGAGAGACAGCAGTTTTTAAGAGACTTAAAGGTGATCTTGTAGGTGAATTGTTTTGTTGTCTTTTCCCATTGTTGTCTCTGGTTAAAAAGGTTTTGTTAATTTTTTTGTTAATTGCAAAAAAACATGGGTGGATTACTTGTGCTGGGAGATGTACCAGGCAGCATGATCCTCCCAGTTTCTCTTGTAGCCCCCAAAGTAGTTCTTCTTTACCATCACCACCACCATAGAGTAGGCTCGAAAAAATAGCTCTTGCTTGTGTTGAGTCAGATGCATGTGGCTTGTGTTCATGTATCCCACACTGCTCCAGCCTTCTGGTAAACAGCAAGGAAGCAAATGGGCTCTGTTCAATGGGAGAGGATACTTGAGAGTGATTGTGTCACTTGCAGCAGGGAGCCACATGTTTACCTGCCCCACACTTGACATCATATATGACATCAGGTGGGTATCGCTTGCGGAAACAATCTCAGGAGCCAAATGACTTCTGTCACTAGGCCTAAATAGGTCTGTGGGCCAAAGGTTCCTCTTTCTTGTTTTAGGGGCAAGCTGAAAAGAAGGGAGGCAAGCTAATTTTATTTATGTATTTGCACATTTGTTCTTTCTAAGGTACCTAGAATATTGCTCGTAATGGTGTACCCTAGTACCTTGTGTGACACACACTCACTCTCCAAAGAAGAAAATACCCAGCTACAGTACTATTCTAGTGTCTGAATTTCAGGCATTTTACTCCTTTCCTGTTTAGTTTGTGGGCTGGCAGTTTCTTTTTTAGGTTGTGTATAATTACTGTTTGTCCCATTTCTGAGGTTATTTTTCTCTCTCCATTCACTTGAATCACTAGGGAATTGCTTCAGCTTTATTTTCTAAAAATATTATACTGTAGTTTGATATGCAGGGATTATCATGTGCTGGTTAAAATGAAATTCCTCATTTGGGAAGGATACCATGTAGAAAACTGGTCTGATCTAGGCTCTGGTTTATCGCCATTGATTTGGAAGTCTCTGAACTATTTCTATATGATGATAATGGGTATTTATCCCCTCTTTCCTCCACTCCCGTGAGAAATAAACTGATTTCCTTCCATCCCCTTATTTTTCCTGACTGCTTTACTCATTTCAACAATTGGTGAGAGTCAGTGAACCGTTCTCAATTACATAGATGCACATAATCGGTTAATTGATCAATAGCTAGAAATCAAGCAGCTATTCAAAGCTCAATCAATACAGTTTTATTTTACAATAATCTGCTATAGGCAAATCCCTGTTTGCACGGGGGTTGCTTTCCGTCTCAGTGCACACATCAGCAGTCGCGCATAAATCCATTCTGCCCCCTTCCAAGGCCGAAAGTGGCACAAGTGCGTGCCTTGGTGGCCCTCGTGGTGGACCAATAAAATGGTCATTTATTGTAATTTACCCAATCCGACAAGTATCAGTTCAGTTAAACCTTTACAACATGTGGACCATTTCAAGTCTTTGTGGACTACAATATATTTTGAACACCCCCCCCCATAAATCTGACTTTTGGTTATGATAGTCTGTTTCAAGCCACTTGCACCTCAACTTGGGCCCTGACCCTGCCTAGGCTTGGTGGTGGGTTTACTGAGGTGCCAGTGAAAGTTCTGCTTCCCAGTTCCCTGGGCATTCTACCCATTTCATCAAATGCCCCATTGCCTCTCTAACCTCCCTTAGTAACTTTTGCCCATCTCTTAAGATCTCCAAAGATCTCCCTTTGCTTGTGGTTTCCTGATGAAGTCCTCTCAAGAGGCTGCTGAACTCCTTGGGTCCTGTGCTGATACGTAAGCAATAAGCAGGAAGCAGCTCAGCTCTTCACAGCTTGTGTGGCCCAGAGAAGCCTCTCTATCCAGTAAGGTAAACAGTAGTTACTGTATGACCCCAGGAGAATCTTTCCTTTCTCTTGTAATCCAGGCATCTTTATACTATGCAACTACTACCACTATCCGCAACTCCAGATCTGTTTTTCTGCCTCCTCGCCCCTCAAACGCCTTACATGCAAAATAGTGAATAGTTTATTGACGTGTTACCATCCATGTTAAAATGCCTAGAATCCCCAAATACGGGATTTGCAACCGCATGATTTTAATTTCTCTCTCTTAAAAAAGAAAGATTTGGAGCTAGAATTGGTTTCAGGTTTTAATGTGTAGGATGTTTTATTACACTTCTACTCATGATTGGCGAAAACAGTAGTAAAGGAGTAAAAAGTTCCAGTGAGAGAGGAAAATGTGCCCAGAAGGTTTTAAGAGTTGTATACTTTTCACTTTAAAACCCTGAGAGCCTCAGTGCCCGGCTTCCTCAAGAGCACTCTTCATCAGTTCACACACATTCAGTTCAGCGGTTGAATAGTTTCTCAGAGCCCTGAGAGCCACAGCACACAACTTCCTCAAGGAACAAACACCGCCAGCTAACCTTATGAAGAATGCTTCTTGAGGAAGCTGGATATTGTGGCTCTCTAAAGCTTTTAAACCACAGAATGTGCTCTTTCTGTGGAGAGGTTTGTTTTGCCAGCACTGGGAAGTGGCAGGATGGTCTTCAGAATGTATCAAGTGTGTAATATGGATTACTGAAGTTTTGTGAAGAATTTGCTTCATGAATGAAATCTTTTGTATTAGCTTAAGTGACAGGCTCCCCATCAGTCACTTCATTTATCCAAGGCCACATCCTGAATCTCCTGTGGACTTTTGGGTGTTTTATTTCTGTATTTCAGATGTCTTCAGTGCTTGAGCCCCTTGTTTATTGTGAACTAATGTTTTGGACTATTCAGTACCAAAATGTGTATTTTGATCCTCCTTTATGTATATAATATAAATATGAGCCATTATTCCCAACCATAATTTAAAGTGCAGTAAATAGTCTTTTTTTTCCTTAACATGCTATAGAAGCAAATATAGATATTCAACCAGTTGCTTCCTGTGAATAGAGCTGATCATGTCTTTGTTGTCTTCCCTGTCCCACTGGATAGATTTTATTTGAGTACATATTAATATAGAAAAGCAGGGAATGAATGAACAAACAAAATTTACTATATTAACTCCAATATTTGCTATGACATTCTTTAAAAAACTTGGTTCATGATGCAGTCAAAGTTAAACTCCTTTAAATACTACTATCAGCTGGAGAAATGCTTCATTCTTCCATAGGACATACATGTGCTTTATTCACCAGTAAAAGTGATAGGGCTTAAAAGTGCTTAATTATAGTAGTGTTAATTTGTAGTGTTAATTTGTTTCTTTCATTTCTCATGTGTTATAGTCACATTCTGTGCAAGCATGTACTGAATTATTCTGTAGCAATTTAGTTTTTGGAAGGATCATAGATTCACCCTCCGTTCAGAAATAGGCAAACATTTGCACTATTGCATATTGATAGGAAAGTGCCTTCTTTAAATGAAAGGCATGTTTATCATTAAGATTTTATTCCTAGCCTTATCTCTTAATTATGTGGTATGTAGATAATTGAAAGCCGGGGTGGGGTGATGTGTTTTCCTAGCACTGAAATGTGAGCTGGGCAGGTTCAGAGGGCAGTTCCAGTTGAAACGTCAGAATACTGCCATATATTCTCAGAAACCATCAGTGGAATCTTATTGCTGTCTAGGCTATATCTTGACATTTTATGGCATAAACAACATGTTTTGCTGTGCCCAGAGACCGCACAGTAGGGCTACCATTGGAAGACAGTACAGCATAGATTATGCTCTTCCTGCAACCCCCCTCGCCCCCTCTCCTTTTCTTTTGGAGTTATACACGGCACTGTGGCTCGGAGGTCATTTGTTTCCCACAGCTTTACTAGACACTGTGGTGGGCAGGGGAATAATCTTTCACAAGGGGCTTGTTCATCTAAAATAAGTCTCTTTACTAGTGCTGGGAGAGCTGAGCAGTGTGTGTGTATTCCTTTGCATGTCATTCATTATGAAGCCCTCTGCAGTTTCTTGTGAACTTATTTTATGGCTGATTTTGGAATGATTCTCTTTACACTGGATTCCTGTGTCTAGCTGACCAAATTATGAGACATTCTACTTTCTTCAATGCACTTATGAAAAAGCACATTTGGTTGAAATCAAAAGGGGAAAAAATGTTTTTCTTAAAATACATCCTAACTGTTCTCTACCAAGTACATTGTCCTCCTTAGAAGCATTTGAGAGCTAAGCATGTCAGAAGAAAGAAACTTTATGAATATCTGATCTAACACATTTCTATGGCCATTTAAGCTCTCATGTAATTCATTTGGGAACCCTGATTGGGTCATAGTTCCTAGTTGCATTTTACCTATTTGCTGTAGGAAGCACTGAGGTTCCTAAGCAATTTAAAACCACTTTGAGGTTCCATTACAACCAAGCAGTATATATGTTTGAGTCAATAAATAAGATTCATCATTAAATTCAGAAAAAATAATAATACATAGTTTTAATAGGAGAAATTTTGGGAGGGTCTTAGTGGGGGTCACAAAAACCATTTGGCACTACTGCATGGTACCTAAAGGAGCAGCAATTTAAACAAAAACACCCCCCCCAAAGTTTTTAAAGGCCCGGGGGGAGGGGTGTAGCTTGGGGACCACACAAACAAAGTGAAACTTTTGGCATCATGGTATTACAGCAGAAGACCCACTGGAGCAGTCAATACTAAAAAAACCCCCTCAAATTTAAAAAGAAATAAAAAGAAATTAATGACATATCTTGTGGGGTCATAGGGGCACATCAACATCTTTGGTGCTGAATAAAAATATTTTAAAACAGTTGATAATAGTTGATGGTAAAGTCTTTTGGAAGGCAATTATAAGAGTTGTGGTTCTCGTCACTTTCACTCAATGACCGCACTCAATTTGATGTGTGGGGTTCCTGACATAGAACAAGATAAAAAGTAATCCATATTGAGCAGAACATACACTTGGGCTTTTCAATTCCAAATTTTGAAGAGAAGACAGTCCCCAAAGTTCCCCAAGGTTAAAGACCTGCTAGAACACAACATACACCGCCTGAGGGCTTATGAAGAAGGTGAGCGGATTTGGACTTGACTATTTGATTCTTGTGACTATCATATAGATCCAAAAGTGTCATTATTGTTTCTCACTTTTTTCTCAGCTGGCTTATTCCTCTTATTTTCAGTTCTTCTTCTTATCCCTCTTCTACTTTGCCATATGAGTGGGCTGTTATTCTATAACTTCCCTCCTTCTGTTCCTCCTTCCTCTTTCATTTTACCTTCTCCTGGATATACTGGATGGAACTTTGCTGCCAGCTATTGCAAGTACAAAATCTTGAGTAGTTGTTTGTCTATCTGAAAGCTGGACAGAGCTTCCTCTATTGCTCTTGCTCTTTGCACTGCTGATGGAAGCTTCTGCAGAGAGTAGCATATCGTAATAATCGAAACATAGGTGGTGTTATAAAACACTCTCAGCATTGGTAAAGTTTTAGAACTAGTAATTGAACAGTGGTCTTGCTGTCTCAGTTTTTGGTTAAAATGGGATGGTCCTTATGTTGGTAACATATAAATTAAACCCCCATTGCCAGTAGAAGATAATGGCCTTTTCCATGACCTTCTGCAAATGAAACAAAAAGCTATTGGTAGGGCAAAATTTCATAGAAGTGGATTTGTTTGAAGAAAAAGTCATCTCTCTGAATTGGGTAATTGGATAGCTGTTCTGACTGCCTTGAGGCTTCTACCAAATATATAATTGCATTAGTAACTTCATTGTCTAAATTAAAAAACAGGCAGCTTGCTGTTGTACCATTTCATTCTCAAGTGCTTTGGGATATGAAATCATGAATCTTCTGATTGAAGTGTGCAATGTGGCCTTTGTATAATGTGTGTTCGTAGAAAGTGTAACCTATCAGACCATAGATAAATAAATAAGCTGTGCTTTATATAAAAGCAGAATCTAAGGGGTTAAAGGTTATAGATAACCCTTCTGAGAAGTGCCTGACTTTGTGAGATGCAGTGAAAAATATATCTATGTCATAGGTCTTTAATTTAAGATTAGTATGTTCTAGGCACTTAATATCTGGAAGTGCTGGGGAATGTGTTCGACAGGGCATCTCTGTTAAACAGAGGTCCAGAAATCTTGACTAGCATTGGTAGCCAAGCCAAAATTGTGTTTTGAGGACCCTGTCCTTAGCTAAAATGCTCAGTGCTTTAGCCGACCACCAGTAGCAGCAGCCCAAACATCCTCTCCAGCCTGGAGCAGGGATAGTCTCCACTGTTGCACTGAGCAGTTCCAGGAATGATCCCCAACCCTTCTCCAGCTCGAGGCTGCTCTGCTCTCCTGTCACTCTTGCCAGAAGATGAGTGTATGAGCAAGAAGTGTGGGACTCCAGATATTGATGCACATGGGAAGCAACCTTCATGGTGAGGACCTGACCTCTAGTATTAACTGTAGATTCCCAGTACGGATTTTTACCTGTATATTAACTGGAAACAGTTGCATTTTGTAGGGTGCGCAAGTTACCATTTTAACCTGCGGTTCAGTTTACTTCCACACTATTAGGCAGCACCCAGCTGTAATAAGTACTAATACTTAGTATTTGTATGTTTTTGAGCCTGCCTTTGGCCACCTGTGAGTTCATTGTTATGGTGCCAGTTGAACTGGAGAATTCCTATTTCACTGCTCACTCTTAACTAGTACATTACCCCACTTCAGATTATTAGTCATATTTTATCCATACCTGCATAATCTGTTTACAAAAAACTTCATGTTTCTGCTTTGGCTGAAATCAAAAGTTGAAAATCTACACAGATATTAATTTTTAATTTTTTTTACATATTTTCTTTTTTGCAAGTTTTGTAAAAAGCAAACTTTCTGCATATGTGATGACACTGTGAAATACTGGATCCAAGGGTATGGGGTGTGAGCTGTGCCTTCATGTTGATCAGTGCGGATGAAGGGTGATAGGCAAATTTAATAAATAATAATAATAATAATAAAATATAGATACAACTCCCCTGATTAGCATGTAATCCCTAAGTGTATTTCCTAGTGTACACTCAGTGTATGTTGCTAAAATAATGAAACCTTAGCTCTTCAAAATACGTTTACCCTAACCCTAACCCTAACCCTGAATTTGGAGATTAAATATGAAAGCGAGTTACTTTTCTTCTTTTTTTGCAGGGGTGTGTGTATGCCTTGATGCACTATACTTTGAGGACAAAAGACGTGTTCACAAATTAAATGGTACCTCCCTATAGAGCAAGCTATTTTATCCCAGTTTATATTAAGAAGGGGATTTTGCTTCATCTAAAGTTTTTTTTTTCCTTTTGGGGGCGGGAAGAATAAAAAGTCACTCCCAAAGTAATGACCTTGGCTTAGAAATATTTTTGTGGGAAATATGTGTCTGGGAGCTATATTTGGGTTTATGTCAAAGCATATCCTCCCTTGATCATGTTTTATATCATTTTTAGGAGCAGTAGGATTTTATTGAGCATATAATTCATTTAACGGTGCTTATCTGCTGGTTCTGCTGCTTTTATTTTGTGGTTATATTGTTCTTTGATACTATATTTATTTTGTCATTCTTTTCATTATTGTTGTAATCCACTGGGGGGTGTGTGTGCGGGGAGAAGAGATCATCATAAAAATTATAGAACAGAGAGAGAGATGCAAACCTCGAAATAGTACAAAAATATATGACTTTTTAAATAAAACTGTATGTTGTCTGATGTGCTTCAATTAAATCCTTACTTAGAGTTGCATGATTAGTTGTTGTTTTTTGAATGCTATAGCAGGGCAACATGCTCAGAACCATAATTCCCTACTGGAATTATGGGAGCTTTGGAGTTGGTGTTTTTGACAGGAAGTGAAAGGTTTTGAGCATGTTTAAAACATTATTTCAAGGCAATGGGCCTGCTTCCCTATGTGTCTGGGATCTGGGGGTCCCTCAAATGCTGGTTACACCCCTCCCAAAAACACACACATACTTTGAGAAAGTTGGGTTTTTGTTTCTTTGTTTGAAAGAGAGTGGATGTCCTATCTAGGTTTTGCAGTCTTTCCTTCTGGCTGCTCACAAATTCTGCTTGAGTAAAGTTCAGTACAATATTCAGAAGGAATAACCAGAAAATGACTGTCAGTGCAAGTACAGGGACGTTTGTCTGAAGTTGGTGAGGCATTTTTGACTATAGAATAGACGCTGTGGAATGCCTTCTTCAAACAGGTTCACCTGCCAGTATTGCTACTTGGGTGTTTTTTTTAAAGAAAATGCTTGTTTAGTTTAATTTTGCTGCTGTAAAGTTTTTGACTGTTAGGATCTGATCTATGGACTTTCCTACTCTTGTCTTTTGTCTTTTTCTTGATTTATTGTTTTTAAATTTTGTCATAGTGGGTTGCCTTGAAGACTGGAAAGACCGCTTTAAATCAGATTGGAATTTGGGTGAATTTATACTGCCTTGCAAATAGAGGTCATGGTACAGTGGTACCTCGGGTTGCATACGCTTCAGGTTACATACGCTTCAGGTTACAGACTCCACTAACCCAGAAATAGTGCTTCAGGTTAAGAACTTTGCTTCAGGATAAGAACAGAAATCGGGCTCCGGCGGTGTGGCGGCAGCAGGAGGCCCCATTAGCCAAAGTGGTGCTTCTGGTTAAGAACAGTTTCAGGTTAAAAACGGAGCTCCGGAACAAATTAAGTACTTAACCCGAGGTACCAGCGCAGGTGGCGCTGTGGGTTAAAGCCTCAGTGCCTAGGACTTGCCGATCGAAAGGTTGGCGGTTCGAATCCCTGCGGCGGGGTGCGCTCCCGCTGCTCGGTCCCAGCGCCTGCCAACCTAGCAGTTCGAAAGCACCTCCGGGTGCAAGTAGATAAATAGGGACCGCTTACCAGCGGGAAGGTAAACGGCGTTTCCGTGTGCGGCTCTGGCTCGCCAGAGCAGCGATGTCACGCTGGCCACGTGACCCGGAAGTGTCTCCGGACAGCGCTGGCCCCCGGCCTCTTGAGTGAGATGGGCGCACAACCCCAGAGTCTGTCAAGAATGGCCCGTACGGGCAGGGGTACCTTTACCTTTACCTTTTATCACTGTATAGGTGCCCACTCCCTGCTCCCTATATCCTCCTCCTTTGCAGCTGCACTCCTTTTATTCTTTAACGCACCCCTTTTTCCTCACATCCCCACTTCCGGGAACTGGGGGCAGGAGGACCTGGAGGAAGAGTTATTAGAATATTTCAACGCTATAGCTTTTCACTTTTACCAAATATGGAAAATTCTATCTGATGTGAAATGAAGACTGCACGTGGACTAATTCCCCCTTACTTCATTGGGTACAATACAATTTTCTGTTCACTGAATTTGGTACGTAGCAATATTTCATATATATTTGCCTACGGTCATATTTCCAATTCAGGCAAATATCCATTCTGCAGATGAGCATATGCATGCTTATGTTAGGTTCTCATAGAAAATAAAATACTCGGCTTCTTCAGCCTGTTAAATTTTTTAAGATTTACATTCAGCCTAATTAAGAAATTGGATTTACAATTGTAATAGAGGAGGCTCAGAATATATAATCTTTTTATGACACAGATTTATCATTTGGCACTTTATTTGCTGCTCCTTCTTTGTCATTAGGTGGAATATGTCAGATCTGTAGGAATTGTTCACTGGGAAAAATACAGTTTGAGAATGCAGAGCCAGAAAGGTTTTAATAATAATAATAATAATAATAATAATAATAATAATAATTTATTTGTACCCCGCCCACCTGGCTGGGTTTCCTCAGCCACTCTGGGTGGCTTCCAACAAAGATTAAAAATACATTAAAATGTCACACATTAAAAACTTCCCTAAACAGGGCTGCCTTCAGATGTCTTCTAAATGTCAGGTAGTTGTTTATCTCTTTGACATCTGATGGGAGGGTGTTCCACAGGGCGGGCGCCACTACCAAGAAGGCCCTCTGCCTGGTTGCCTGTAGCTTTGCTTCTCGCAGTGAGGGAACTGCCAAAAGGCCCTTGGAGCTGGACCTCAGTGTCCAGGCAGAAAGATGGGGGTGGAGACACTCCTTCAGGTATATATGTAAATAAATGTTACATTATCTGTCCTTCATTTGGTTAGTTGAGTTGATTAGCACAACCTTTGCTTATTCTAATGAGTCTGATTCAGATATAAAAGGAAATAACACTGGTGTTAATTTAACTGTGAATTTCCCAATGTTTCCTGAACTGGATACCACGTTTTAAAATTTCCTTTCCCCTGAAAATGATGACATTGTTTGGATTATATTTACAGTGGTACCTCAGGTTACATACGCTTCAGGTTACAGACTCCGCTAACCCAGAAATAGTGCTTCAGGTTAAGAACTTTGCTTCAGGATGAGAACAGAAATCGGGCTCCGACGGCGCAGCAGCAGCAGGAGGCCCCATTAGCTAAAGTGGTGCTTCAGGTTAAGAACAGTTTCAGGTTAAATACGGACCTCTGGAATGAATTAAGTACTTTTCCTGAGGTACCACTGTATTCCTTTTGAAATAACAAGGATGGAACATAGTTAATGTTTTGGTATTCCTTCTTTGCAGCTCCTCATGTGTAGTTTGTGCCCTGTTGATCAATAATATTTTATAAATATGCCTGTAAAACAGTACATTCAGTATATACTTTTCAACAGTCTTGAAAAGTATAGAAGTATGTTGGATCCCATACTAGGGCCATCAGAATTCTGAGTTGACAAAAGTATGTTTCTTTTCCTATACCTATTTTGCATCTGTACCTTTAGCAATCCAAAATAATAAATACAACAAGACTCTAGAATTGAGATGTGCAAGCAATTTTAAACAGTGGGTAGATAAAGTTAACTGTCAGTTCAACAGCAGTGATCTCTTTGTTCCTGAAGCCAAACAATAACCCTGATTTAGAAACTATTATAGAGGCCAAGTCTTACCACATGGGCATCTACTCTTTCCTTTCCCTTTCCTTTTCCTTTTTGCTGGCATACATAATAATTGCTGGAGTGAGCTGAGTTTAAAAGTTGGATAATGAGAGAGTGTAACAGGAGGAACAATCAGAGAGGTGATAATGAAATGATTATTGTGCACAAAGGAACTTAGTGAATGCCTCTTGTTCTGAAGAAGGAAGCTAAAGTGAAGGATTTTTTACTCTAATTGCCTTTAAAAACAAACTGTTAGATTAGCTTTAATTAAGGATTTCGTTAGCACTACTGAGCTTATGTCTCAAAGCCATGTAGGTATAGAGAAGGCACAAAAATTTATTGCTGTGTGACTCAAAAAAAAAAAAAGGGCTATAAATCTCCTCCGGAACAAATGAAGAACATATTATCAGTGACTGTGAGTTATGGTAAAGTAAAGGTAAAGGTACCCCTGCCCGTACAGGCCAATCTTGACAGACTCTAGGGTTGTGCGCCCATCTCACTTAAGAGGCCGGGGGCCAGCGCTGTCCGCAGACACTTCCGGGTCACGTGGCCAGCGTGACAAGCTGCATCTGGCGAGCCAGCGCAGCGCACGGAAACGCCATTTACCTTCCCGCTAGTAAGCAGTCCCTATTTATCTACTTGCACCCGGGGGTGCTTTCAAACTGCTAGGTTGGCAGGCGCTGGGACTGAGCAGCAGGAGCGCACCCCGCCGCGGGGATTTGAACCGCCAACCTGATGATCGGCAAGTCCTAGGCGCTGAGGTTTTACCCACAGCGCCACCCGCGTCCCTACGTGAGTTATGGTAGTCATCTTTAATTCCAGCAAAGGTAATCTCACACGTTCCAATTACTTAGCATTCACAGTATAAACACCAGCATGGTATGGTGTTTATGCAACAACAAGCTGATGTGGGGGGGGGGGGATCCCAATGGAAGCTTGCCTTTTCTTTCTAGTCCACCATATTTTTAAAATTCTGTGTTTGCCAAATACTGTGTTTATGGCTTGGTCGTTTCAGGAATACTTCCAAAGCTACTGTATATTCTAAGTCTAGATCACTCAAGGGCAATACAGTCATACCTCGAGTTGAATGTGCTTCGGGTTGAGCACGTTCGAGTTGCGCTCCATGGCAACCCGGAAGTAATGGAGCGCGTTACTTCCGGGTTTCGCTGCTCGCGCATGCGCAGACACTCAAAATGACGTCACGCGCATGTCTGGAAGCAACGAAACGCGGCACGCGCAGACGCGCCGTTGCGTCTTTCAGGATGCTAACGGGGCTCCGGAATGGATCCTGTTCACATCCCAAGGTACCACTTTATTGTCACAGAAATTGGGCTAGGCGAGGTTCCTGTGCATCAGTACGCATTCAGTTGCTTCTTCATCCTTTTGGGATCATACTGCAAAAGAAGAGACCACCCATGCATACTATTCATAATTATCTGTCTAAAGTGTCATCTTATAATAGTACTCTTGACTGGGAATTTCATGAGACGCTGCAGAATTAATCTTCACTCATCTGGGCAGTAGCGTTTGGGAGAAGGGTACTTTAAAGTATGCTGCCATTTTGAGGATATCCATAAGTTGTAACATGACTTACACCTTTGGGAGGTGATACTCCCCTCTATCCACCTTAGAAGAAAAGGTTTTTTTTACTGTATTTACTGTAAATTCCTATTCTGGGAGAATACACGGAGAGTAATCTACCTAAATGAAACTCATTTGGCCTTGCTGGATCGGACCAAAGGAACATTAATTCAAAATCACAGTGGCCAACCACACATCTGCGAGAAGCCCATGCCTCTCTTTCAGCATTGCATGAGCAGCCCTTGGACTTGTAAGCAACCTCTACTCTCTCTTTGCCTCAGCCACAAGGAGCAAGTCATAATCCAGCCCTCTCCCCACCGTTTTGACTAATGTCAGAACCCCAACAAAAATGTAACTGGTCTCAACTAGAGAAACAAATGAAGGTTTGTGAAGTTGGCTCTTCCTCCTAATCTATAGCTAAGAGCAGTACAGATTTAAATTCAGAGGTAATGATAATCAGTGGATATTAGGAAATAGAAGCAAAAACTTCCAGTCTTGTGGCTTTTAATGGGAAGTAAATGAACCCAAAGATTGTCTATGTCATGCTAGACCATTGTTCAATGTTTCATCTGAACCAGGCCATAAACATACCGTATTTTTTGCTCTATAGGATGCACCTTTTCCTCTTCAAAAATGAAGGGGAAATGTGTGTGCGTCCTACGGAGCGAAGACGCCATAGCCTTGCGACCCTCTCCCGGTTGGAGAGGTGGCGCGTGGCTAAAGATGCTCCTGCCATAGCCGCGCGTCACCTCTCCAGCCGGGAGAGGGTCACGGGGGCTTCTTTAGCCCCGCGCGCGCTCTCCCGGTTGGAGAGGTGACGCGCGGCTATGGCAGGAGCCCCCCCGTGACCCTCTCCCAGCTGGAGAGGTGATGCGCGGCTATGGCAGGAGCCCCCCCCGTGACCCTCTCCCAGCTGGAGAGGTGACGCGCGGCTATGGCAGGAGCCTCTTTAGCCGCCCGCCACCTCTCCAGCCAGGAGAGCGTGTGCGGGGCTAAAGAAGCCATAGAAGCTTTCCGCTGCTCCCCGACCTGCTCTTTGGGGCTGGTGGTGGGCTTCCCCCCGCCAGCCCCAAAGAGCAGGTCGAAAGGAACCTGAAGCCTGGAGAGCGAGAGGCTCACCAACCCCTCTCGCTTTCCAGGCTTCCAAGCTAGCCGCCTGAAGGTGACTGAACGCACCTTAAACGGCACCTTGTTTTAGAGGGGGAAAACAAGAGGGGGGAAATTCTCCCCCTCTCTGCGCAGCGCCTCCTGCCGCTTCGCTGAAGGGGCGCTGGGCAGAGAGGGGGAGAATTTTTTTCCCTTGTTCTCCCCCATCTAAAACAAGGTGCGTCCTATTGTCCAGTGTGTCCTATGGTGAGAAAAATACGGTATGTGAGGAAAATAAGGCAGGAGTGCCTAGGAAAGCCCACTTCACTTCTTTAAACTGTATTTTGTTAACATTTGTACTGTTGCCACATTGGCATCTGCATTGTTTGTTTGTTAGTGTCAGGAGATTCTGCTTAGCAGAATGCTCTGTTTTGGAAGGAGGGAGATCCCTCTCCCCGAATAAGCAAATGCAACTCTATATTCCACTAGGATGGAGTGTTTTAGAAGGCTAAGACTGCCCTCTGTCCACTATCAAGAATGAGAATTTATGGTAAGACATTTCCCTTTTTAGATGATCAGAAACATGAAGTTTGCGTCTTCAAAGCATCAAATTCAATTTGTCACATTTGGCAGAGCCAGCATCTGATCTAAGCCTGGAAAGTAAATTGCCTTTCACCTCCCGTAGAGAAAGTCTCTATGGGTCAGGGCTGAAATCCTTGGTAAAGTGCTCAAAGGAAGTTTGCATCAGAGCTGCCTCCACCACATCTGGCCTTGTGAATAAATAGGACAGTTATTTCTCAGTACAGCCAAATATCTGACATACAGGGCTACAAATATTCACATACCCCACTGTTGCCCCCTCCTGTGTCTCAAATATTTTTGAGAGTGCTTTAAAAGTCAACAAAGAAGGACAAGTTACCATATTTACTTGGTTCCTGTGACAGATTCTACAAAAGACCAAAGAGACTTTTAAAGTATTACAAAATGTGTGTTTATAGTTGATTGGCTGCACAGCCATTCCTTGATATCCAGGAACATCTGTCCAGCAATTCAGACACCCTGGGAGCATTCTGTTCTCAGCTTGAGGCACACTTTCCCTCTAAACAAATGTTGATTGTTTCCTAAAGCAGCATTCACATGTTGTTGTTCTGACTTAAATGGTGTCACTCTCTGCTTCAAAGATGTACTGGTTGGGTAGGATGAATGGAAGAGATCCACATTTTATTGTGACAAATGTTTGTTCAGTTGGTGACTTGGTAGGGTTGAAACATGGAAAGGAAGAGTTTGGTTTCTGAATTTCTATTTGTCTGTAATTAACCCATATTCCACATAGTTGTTGGGTTGCATACTTTTCAGACAGCCTCAACACAGTTGAACAGCACAAAAGATCTTACAAGGTACATATTATATTTGAATAACATCTTTGCAATTAATACAGCTTTTTCTGCTCCTGTGCACAAGTTGTTCAGTATAGAAATGCAGGGTCCCAATATTTTAAAAAATGAAACTGTTTTTTAAAAGTTTAAGAAAAGATGCCGTGGCACATTTGATCAAGCTGACTGACATAACATAGCACTTTTCAGTAGAGACAGACATTTATTTTTTTTAGAGACTGTCCATTTTTGTTTCCCTCAGTTTCAAATTTTTCTAATCCTAAATTTGGTTAACCACAGTTTCACATCAGTTTGGAAGGTTAGGGTTTCTTCTGAACCCCCAGAAAAATTCATCAGTTCACATTTCTCCTATGCCAATTGTTTCAAGCAATATCCCAAATATAATGCATCTCTGTACACATTTTGTGTTGGAGAAATGTACCACAAAATTAGGAACAGTGCAAATTTCAAAGGATAACTGTGCTTTGGGTCATATATTGTTTGGGAAAGTGTGAATTAGGTATGTTAGAGTAGCTGGGGAAACCCAGCCAGATGGGCGGAGTATAAATAATGCCTTGCCCATCTGACTGGGTTGACATTATGTTAACATTAAGATGTGAACCAAACCAAATTTCTCCCCCGTTGCTATTTGCCAGGCATTTGGCTTGAACAGATAAGAGCAAAAACATGTGCAAGGCACTGACTGGGAGCACACATACAGTCTCCACTCCCAACATTCCCATATGCACTGGGTGTGCCCACTTCAACAATCTCACTGAGGGGAAGTTCTGAAGAGAGAGCTTTAAGTGCATTGGGCTGAACACACTTAGAAGCTTCTTCTCTGACAGGCTTGCTCATCAGATTCTGTTCCTCTTAAAGAAACAGTAGCATATGTCACCATGG
The DNA here is from genome assembly GCF_951804945.1 of Podarcis cretensis. NCBI lineage: Eukaryota > Metazoa > Chordata > Lepidosauria > Squamata > Lacertidae > Podarcis > Podarcis cretensis. The sequence goes on along the minus strand of NC_137170.1, from coordinate 49,608,560 downwards.
GGTGTGTGTGCAAAGGGGACTGCAGAGGAGGAAGCAAGGAAATGGGGCTGCAGGATAGAAGTGGATGGCTGCTTCACACCTGCGTAGAAGGTGAATAGAGTGCTTATGAGTTGCACTCTGTGGGAAGTGGAAAATGCAGGAGGTTATCATTGGGGTGGTCTGTGTGCAGAGGGAGATTGCACTGGGGGAGGCATGGATATGGGGGTTTAGTTGACAGCAGGAGTACAAAGTGGGAGTGCAGAGTCAAAGTGACTTCAGAAATAGGAATGGGAAGGTGAAAAGGGGGTTAGTAGTTGCATTGGGTAGGAAAGGGAAAGTCTAGGGGGTTAATGTGGGGAGTGGAGTGAGCAGGGGGAAGAATCCCCCCTCAGTAAATATATATAAGCAGCTTGTTCAAAATGTAAAGCAGTGAGTAAAATGGTATGAAAAACACATAAATGTCTGATTTTCCAGAAAGAAGAATCATAGCGAATAGTTTTGCTTGATTTTATTTATTTTATTTTTGTCTCTTTACATTTAATAGAGGAGAAAGGAAAGAAAGCATGAATAATAATTGCTTGAAAGGAGAAAAGGAAACAAGAAAAGCTTAAATATTTGATAGTGCTCTATTAAGAACAACAGCAGCAGGAAAACTTGAGGGGAAATGTCATCTGTTATTTCTTCATTCCAAAAATGAATAAGCAAGGCCCATCTCTCAATGAATTGGTCTTAATGGCCATCATTTACCACTTTCCTTTTATATGTTTGCTTTTAACATAATAAAATGAATGCTAAAATATAAATGGCTAAATGTTTTTATGACATAAATCTTACTTTGAAGTGACAAGGATACTTGTGTGCAGATAGATGTTGTAAGAGATCAGTTAACATTTATACATCCCACATTTTAAACCTCTGACTGTTCTTACAGGGACCTAAAAATGCATTTAGACAGCAGATGTGGTATATGGAATGTGTGGGAATATACTTTGGGGGCCACCTGTCCTGGGATTTGGAAGACAGACCCAATTTGCAAGCACTGCTTTTTGCATCGGTATTAACACATTCATTCATGCATTCTCTCTCTCTCCCCCCCCACCCCCTTTGAAATAAGGGTTATACTGTAAGATTGGTCAAACTTTTTTCCCTATGGAAATCGTGATAGCGAGAAAAAAAAATCTTTAAATATGTATCATCATCATCAAGTTAATAATAAACTAGTCTTTGCCCCTTTTGCAGTTAATGTAGAAATTTATTGCATGGACCATTTTAATAGCATTTAACCATGGAGTGCTGTTTTGTAGTTCTTTAGATATTAGGGGCAAGCTACCTAGTGCACACATAAGCTACCTAGTGCACACATAAGACACAGCAGCTTTTGGAGGCCATAGCTTGGATGCCTTTGGAGTCCTAGCTGATGGAAATTTTAGACAAGCAGAAGGCTCTACTAACATCTAAGGAAGAGAACTGCAAGTTCAAGCAGGGTTAGTCCTTTCTGAGCCAAAAGCCATCTTAAAAGCTTTGGAATGCAGTTGGTTTTCAAGCCATAATGGCACAACCAGCTTAAGTCCTCAGGGTCAAGGTCTTCCAGGCTACCATTCCCATCCACTGCAGCCATTTCTTCATAGTCCCGATTCTGGAATTGGCCCCAAAAGACCCCTCCTCCTGACACCAGGGAAGTTCCTCCCCGGGGTCATAGGAAACCAGCTTCTTACATTTTCACATCTTGAGTTCAATGATAACATACAGATTGCTCCTCAAGACATTCACTCTAGGCTACGCTCTGGAGATTGTTAGTCTTCCAAGTGAGTACTTTTCCCCAACACCTCAGTCCTCCTGGGCAGAAAAACACTTGGCCTATGGGATAGCAATCCATCACCTTCTTGAGATCAAGTTGATCTCCCAGATTCACACCCACACTAATCTGGATTTGAGTGGCTGAACAAACATATCAGCCACAAGTGCTTCAAATTGAAGTCTCTGACTCTTGAGTTCCATTGCGCAGGTTCTGGACAGGGATGACTGGATGACATTAATTGATCGTAGGAGGCCTAACTACAGTTCCTCATCCTAGAAGTTCCTTCACTTCATTTTTTTTTTTTTATAATAATTTTTATTAATTTTCCACGCAGATAATAAACAGCAATATAACACAGTATAACTTCATACTCATCGGTTCATAACCTTTTTTCTTTGACTTCCCCATACCTCCCCATCCCTGCATCCTTGTTTAATAATTCTTTAGCAACCCTTAAGTCCATTGTCTTAATTCCTTTTCGTAAATATTTCTTAAGTTTTTTTGTTTACTGCTGCAATTCTTTACTTCTTACCCCCTGACATCTTAACATTCCTCAATTTTACAATTATTTTTAAGATATATTTTGAAATTCTTCCAGTCCTCTTCCACTGTCTCTTTCCCCTGGTCCCGGATTCTGCCCGTCATCTCGGCCAGTCCCATAAAATCAATCACCTTTGTTTGCCATTCTTCCAGAGTAGGTAATTCTTGCGTCTTCCAATACTTTGCCAGTAGAATTCTTGCTGCTGTAGTGGCATACATAAAGAAAGTCCTATCCTTTCTTAACACCACTTGGCCCACCATACCCAAAAGGAAAGCCTCTGGTTTCTTAGGAAAAGTCCACTTAAGGACCTTCTTAATTTCATTATAGATCATTTCCCAGAAAGCTTTAACCTTTGGGCAGGTCCACCAAAGGTGGTAGAAAGTGCCTTCAGTCTCATTACATTTCCAACACTTATTATTAGGCAAATGATAAATCTTTGCTAGCTTGACTGGGGTCATGTACCACCGGTAGATCATTTTCATAATATTCTCTTTTAAAGCATTACATGCAGTAAATTTAATACCGGTGGTCCATAATTGTTCCCAGTCAGCAAACATGATATCATGACCTATATCTTGTGCCCATTTGATCATAGCTGATTTCACCGTTTCATCCTGTGTATTCCATTTTAACAGCAAGTTATACATTCTTGATAAATTCTTAGTATTGGGTTCCAACAATTCTGTTTCTAATTTTGACTTCTCTTTCTGAAATCCTATTTTCCTGTCCTGTTTAAACGTCTCATTTATCTGATAGTAATGCAACCAATCTCGAACCTTAGGTTTTAGTTTCTCATAACTCTGAAGTTTCACCCTTTCACCATCGTATTCTATGATCTCATGATATTTTGGCCATTTAGAATCCATATTAAGCTTTTTTACTTCCCTAGCTTCCATTGGTGACACCCACCTAGGGGTTTTACTTTCCAACAAATCTTTGTATCTAATCCAAACGTTGTACAATGCTTTCCTTACAATATGGTTTTTAAAACTTTTATACACCTTTACCTTGTCATACCATAAATATGCATGCCAACCAAAGCTATTATCATACCCTTCCAGATCCAAAATGTCCGTGTTCTCAAGAAGTAGCCAGTGTTTCAACCAGCAAAAAGCTGCCGATTCATAATAAAGTCTTAAGTCCGGCAGGGCAAACCCCCCTCTATCCTTTGCATCAGTTAAAATCTTAAATTTAATTCTGGGCTTTTTGCCCTGCCAGACAAATTTTGATATGTCTTTCTGCCACTTCTTGAAACAGTCCATCTTGTCCACAATCTGCAACGTCTGGAATAAAAACAGCATTCTAGGCAATACATTCATCTTAATAGTAGCGATTCGGCCTAACAAGGATAGTTTCAGCCTTGACCATATTTCCAGATCCTTTTTAACTTCTGACCAACATTTTTCATAATTATCCTTAAATAAGTTCACATTCTTGGATGTTAAGTTTACCCCCAGGTATTTTACCCTTTTTGTAATTTCCAAACCTGTTTCATTCTGAAAACTCTCTCTTTCTTCCATTGTTAAATTTTTTTCCAACACTTTCGTTTTTTGTCTATTCAATTTAAAACCTGCTACTCGACCAAATGTTTCAATTAGTTCTAATACTCTTTTAGTACTAGTGTCTGGCTGTTGCAAAGTCAATACTAGGTCATCTGCAAATGCTCTTAATTTATAATGTCTAACTCCGACCTGAACTCCTTTAACCAACTGGTCCTTTCTAATCATGTTTAACAAAACCTCCAGGACCGATATAAAAAGCAAAGGGGATATTGGGCAGCCCTGTCGTGTACCTTTTTCTATAGGTATTTCTTCTGTTACCACGTTATTTACAATTAATTTGGCCTTTTGTTGAGAGTATATTGCACCTATACCGTTTTCAAAACCTTGTCCTACCCCCATCCCTTGGAGATTCTTTTTCATAAAAGTCCAACAAATGTTGTCAAAGGCTTTCTCCGCATCCACAAAAATCAAAACTGCTTTCCTATTAATGTCAACGTCCAGCAGCTCCAAAATGTCTATAATGTTCCTCACATTGTCTGACATATGTCTACCTGGGAGAAAGCCTGTTTGGTCCTTATGAATCTCATCTGCCAACACTCTTTTCAATCTTTTTGCCAAAATGTCTGCAAAAATTTTGTAATCCACATTGAGTAAAGATATAGGGCGGTAGTTTTTAACTTGGTTCTTCTCAGTCTCTGTTTTCGGTATAAGTGAGATGAAAGCCTCTTTCCACGATTCAGGTGCCTTTTTCCCCTTCAAAATTTCATTGCAAACTTCCTTCAATGGTTGTATCAGCCATTCTTTCAGCATTTTGTAGTATTTGGCCGTCAGGCCATCTGGTCCTGGTGATTTTCCCAATTTCATATTTTGAATGGCACCCTCTATTTCTTGTTCTGTTATTTCCTCGTTTAAGATCCTTTTACTTTGTTCTGAGATTTTTGGTAAACCGTATTTTCTGATGAATTCTTCTATTTCTTGCTCGTTGATTGGCCCTTGTGCATACAATTTCTTAAAAAAGCTTTGAAAACAATTGTTGATCTCGTTGGGTTTGTGGATAATCTTTCCATCCATTTCTAAACTTGTTACCGTATTCATTTTCTGCCTTTTTTTCAATTGCCATGACAGAAGTTTCCCACATTTATCCGCTGATTCAAAAGTTTTTTGTCTCATTTGCTTTATCTTCCATTCTATTTGTTGGTTCATGAGTTCCATGTATTGCATCTGATGAAACTTTATTTCTCTCAAAATCTCATGAGACTTTGGTTTGGACCTCAACTTCTTCTCTCCTTCTTTTATTTTTTCTAAAATTTTTTCCTTCTTTTCATTTTGTTGCTTCCTCTTAATAGAATTTTGTTGAATTAGGAAACCTCGCATCACGGCTTTGCTTGCGTCCCAAATTATTCTTTTTTCCACATCTGTTTTCCTGTTGATCTCAAAGTAATCTTTTAATGTTTTAAGGGCCTTCTTATGGATCTCTTCGTCCTTGAATAGGGTGTCATTCATTCTCCATCTAAAGGAACCAGTTGTTGTTAGTTTCATCTCCATCTTGACCGCATTATGGTCGGAGCACGTTTTTGGGCAGATTTCTACTTTTTTTGTTCTTGACGCCAGACTACTAGAAATCCAAATTTGGTCTATTCTTGTCCATGTCATTTTTGCTTCTGAGAAGAAAGTTCCCTCTCTCTCTAAAGGATTCTTTGTTCTCCAAATGTCAATCAAGTCCATTGTTTCAGTCATTTCAAAAAAGATCCTTGGTAGTCTCCCTTCTTTCGAGATCACTTGTCTCTGTGCTTTGTCCATGTTTGTTGAGACAACTCCATTCATATCTCCCATCATTAGGATTTTATAATCTAAAAAGTCAACTAATGTCTCATGCAACTTCCTAAAAAATTCAGCCTTCCCTTCATTTGGGGCATAAACTCCCACAATTAATATCTTTTCTCCTTGAATTTGTATTTCAATTGCCAGGTATCTTCCTTGTTCATCTTTAAATATTAATTTTGGAGCCAACTTTTCCTTTGCATAGATCACCACACCTCTTTTCTTTACTTTGTCTGATGAGATGAATTCTTGACCGAGTCTCTTATTTATTAATAATTTCCTGTGTATCCTGGCAATATGGGTTTCTTGCAAACATATTATGTCTAATTGTTCTTTCTTCAAAATGTGAAGAACCTGTCTTCTTTTCCGAGGAAGGTTCAAACCATTACAGTTCCAACTAAGGAGTTGCAGAGACATTTTGTATTTAAGTAGCTGTTCCTCCAACTGCTCCAAGCTTCTGCTCTTCCTCCGATGGTGGTAGTGAAAGTCCAAATGACAAATTTGCTATATCGGGTGGTTCCCTCTCCTCCACGGTTCCTTTCTGCAGATCCTCCAGATACTTCTCTAGAAATAGTTCTTTGTCCTGAATTGTTTTTATTTTAATCTTCCTTCCATTGAAGTTAAAGGACAATCCTTGTGGAAATTCCCATCTGAATGGTATAGTGTTTTTCTTCAGCAGGTCTACTAAACTCTTGTAATATGTTCTCACCTCTAAAATGTATTTAGGAATGTCCTTAAAAATCTGTATCTGACAATTTTGAATCACCAATGCCTTTTGATAATGCAAATTCAATATTCTATCTCTTTCTTCTTTTGATCTCAATGTAATTAGGCAGTCCCTTGGTTTTTTGTCCTGCCTTCTACCCAATCGAAAGGCTGATATTATCTCAAGTTCCTCATCTTCCTCCCATTCCTCCCGCCAAAAAGTTATGATGTTCTCTGTGAGAAATTTCACAAGGTTGTCCCCTTCCCCTTCAGGCACCAATCTAAATTTTAAATTCTTCTCTTTACGTTGAAGTTCCAGTAAGGAGAGGGCTGCATCATGCTCATTCACTTTTTTAATAATAGGCCCAAATTTTTCCCTTGTCTCTTCAGCCGTTATTTTTGCACTTTCTGCAATCTTTCGTGTTTCTGAACTTTCCTGAATTAATCTATTTATAGAATCTGTGTTCGATGCAACACTAGCCGTATTCACATCCAACCTTGTTGTCAACTCTGTTAATTTTTTAGAATTCTCTGTCGAAAGTTTTGTCAATGCTTCCAGGGATTGATTTATTTTAAGTAGAGCCTGAGTCATAGGATCCATAGAAGCTGGTGTTTTTTCCTGCACAGCTGCAGTTCCTGATATAGAGGCCCTTTTCTTGTGAGATTGTTTTGCTTTCTGCCTTGTTACTATCTCTTCTGTAGGGGCACTCATATCCTCAAGGTCGTTTTCACAGAGTTGATTCCCAAGTGGAAAATCCCACTGTTACTTTTTCAAGTGCAACAGTTTCAGATAGAGCCCTCTAGAGGGAGCATTCAATTGTATCCAAATGGCAGAGATAGAAGAAAACAAAGAAGCAAGGGAGTATAACAGTAGCCAAAAGTTTCCAATGTCCAAATTGTAATGTCTCTATTTTTCTATGTGGCCAAAATGCAGCAAAGTACATCTAAGGTCCGATAACTTTTTTGCAAACAAGTCCCCACTTCTCAAAGTTTGACAGTCCACGTCCCGGTGTCTTGTTTGGGCAGCCCGACCCCAGGGGATTTGGCAATGGAAGGTCTTAATTTTCCATTAATTTTCCAGCAGATTAACAACGTTCCAATCCCTTCCCCCCTTCTCCTGCCAATCTGGGGGGAGGTTTTAAGTCCGATGTCAGTTTGACAGCTTAAAAAAATTAGAAAGGTTCCCTTTAAGTGCAGCTTGATTTTCGTTGCTTTATTCCTTCTGCAGTTCCGGGGAGGCAGACTTCCTTAATTTTTGCCTTTCCCGTTTTCAGCCAATTTTTTTTTTAAAGTCCCGTTACTTTTCCAATCTTACTCACGGGTGTTGTGGTCAAATTCCAATTGCAGGAAGGAATCGGCGCTCTCCGCTCATGGCGACGCGGCTTCACTCCGCTAGCTGGGTGACGACTCTCAGCACCGCGCTTACCCCGATGCCGCTCAGAAGCCTTTAAAAAGGCTCCCTCACAGTACCGGGGGGCGCAAAGGGTGCCCACCGAATCTCCTTTGTTCACAGGCTCCGCGCCTGTGATTTTAGGGGTCCCCCGCTTGCCGTAGCGGGTAAGACCCGAACTAACGGAGCAGTCCTGCCTCGGAGCTCGAGGCTCGGACCGCCATTAAGCGCTGGCGCCGACCGGAAGTCCCGAAGTTCCTTCACTTCAGCTGCATAGCTCGCCATTTTCAACACTGGGCCCTCCCTATGGGCCTCTCCCCAGTCCCCAGAGTATTTGTGAAGGTCTTGGTGGCCATTGTGACATATCTGAGGATCTTGGGCATGTGGGTGCAGACATACCTGAATGTTCTTTTGTTTTGGTTCACCTTGAGGGAGAAATGCAGATGGGACCAGAATACTAGACTGGAATGCCTGCAAATCCATGGCTTCATCATAAATTGGGAGAAGAGTTCCTTGGAACCCACTCAGCATGTCACCCACTCCAAGGTTTAGTTGGACATTCAGCATGCACCACTTGGAGGAGCTCGGGGAGAAGTGGACCCTCCCCATATATCAAGTTCTCGTGTCACTGACCATAGATCTGATGGTTCTGGTGCAGCTTCTGGGCATGATGGTGTCCTGCCAAGATCTCATTTCACACGCACATCTACACACCTTAGTACTTACCAGACTCAGATTATGGAATCCAGACATCTCCAGACTGCCATACCACATCATCTTGCAAAGAGCTTTGTTGATGGGTGGTCCAGCACAGGTGCCCGGGGGGGAGTCTTGAGGAGCTTCACAGAGAAGTTATTGCAACAGATGTTTGCCTGTATGGCTAGGGCCCCCACCTGAGGACTGTATTGATTTGTGTATGTGGAATCAGCAGGACTCCCAGTTCAGTGTAACCTGGTTGGATCTCAGTGTGATCTGACTGCCTGTCTTGGATTTCTCCCCTCACATTCAAATGGTTGCTTAGAGGGGTGTGTCAGTGGAATCCTCTGATGGTCCATTGGTTTCCTGTTTGGAACCTTAACTATGTGTTGACTGCCTTTATGGGTCCGCCCTTTGAACTTACGGCTTCATGTGAGCTCAAATTTCTGTTACACGAAATGGTTTGGGGGGGGGGGAATCATCTTAGGTAAGCAGCGTTGTCTCAGGATTCTTAGCTTTGTATTTTTCACAGGAACAAGGTGCTTTGTAAGCCAGACCCAACATTTATTCCAAAGGTTATTTCTGTTTTTATTCTTCTCTCTTTTAATCCAAAGCCTTCTAATTTGGGGGAGATGGCATGACACACACTAGATGTTTGTAGGGCTTTTCATTCCTATCTGGCAGGGTTCAGGAAGTTAGAAGCACTATTCGTGGCATTTTGTGGGAGGTCCTTGGGGCCAAGATCACCTTATCATCCATATTCACGTGGTTGTAGGAATCCCTGGGTTGAGGTTTCTCAGCCTTTGGTGAAGGCAGCACCGGAGGGGCAAACTGCACACTTTCTCTGGGGAGCAACCACCTCATCAGCTTACATTGGTAGTTTCTCCATTTCTGAGAGTTGCAGAGGGGCCTACCTGGGCATCTCTCCATGCATTTGCTAAACATAATAGAATTGACACCTTCTCTTCTCCAGATGTGCCCTTTGGGCATAGGGTGCTACAGAAGGTGGTCACATTCTGACAGGCGTCTGCAGAAGTCCACCCTATATTTTTTTACTGCTCTGCTATATCCCAGTGGTCAGAACTGCTCTCTGTGAAGCACCGGGAGAAATGGAAGTTCATGGTAAACAGACTTCCATTTTTCCTGTCTGTTGGATTTGAGGAGGCTGAGAAAGTTGCAGGTGGGGAATCTCACATTTCATTTTTTTAAATTACATTTCTAGCCCATGTGGTTTATTGTAATATATCTGATGGTGGATATTTCAGATGCTTGCTTCGGTGTTGAGCAGGTTGGACATTCCTGGATGAAAGAGTACTGTGAAAAAGGAAAGTCTTTAAAAATTGGCAAAGTAGCAAGAAACTCAGGCCAAATCCACACAGATACTTCCTGTGCTCTCAGCAGAGAGAATACAATAGGGAAAGGATAAGATACAATGAACCAGTGCTTCTTTTTAAAAACACAGTGCAGGCACTTTCAATTCCCTGCGGTGCTCCAAGCCACTGACAGTTTTGAGGTATGGGTGTGCATTCATTTTTTAAAAATCTTTGCACTCTAAGGTTTGAGTTTGGATGTTTGCTTTAAATGTACTCAACAACATTGCAGGAAAACAACAGTGATTATATTATGGTGATAGGGTGACACACACACACACACACACACACACACACGACACTTGCTAGTGATGGGATTCCCAGGACTCTCCCAGCACTGTGCTTGAGGGAGGGGGGCCAGCTCTGTGTGGTGCATACTAGAGAATGGGCTCAGTTAAACCTGAGTGTGGGAACTGCAGCTTTAAATTCTTTAAATTTAAATCCCCAGGGCTTGTTACACACAAAACCTCAAGCGTTATCATTAGGGGGTTATGTCTGAAATTTTTGTGTTTGCTGGAGGGAGTTCTTATGATTAAAGAGAGCAGTTTTCAATGAGCAAGACAAGTTCTGATCTGTCCTTTTTTTCACCTCGGCTCGGGGCAAAGACCAGCAGCTTGAGGTTGACCCCTGGAAGAAGCTGGCTCTGAAAAGGAAGATGTGAAAGGCTAGAAATGCTCTTTCTAAAGCTCTGCTCTGGAGCCAGGAAAAGGCAGCTGCTTCTGGCCTTTCTATTTTTTTCCCTGATAGCTGAGAGCTGGGCTTGTTGCCATATCTGTTTGTCTGTCTGTGTCTCCTTGTTTTTCTCAGAAAGCTTCAGAGGCCAGTTGCCCGTAGCGGGTTGCTGGGAACAGAGGTCGCTCCTTGTATCGTCTTAACTCTCCATGCCAGAGCGTTCATGCTTGAATAGGAAACAGCAAGATCTGTCAATATAGGCCTTTTCTTCAGAGCTTTGAGTCTGCATTCTCCACGGCCATCTGTTCCCTTTCACCCTTTTGGACAATGTTGCTATTTGAAACTTCTCTCTCTCCCTCCCTCCCTCCCTCCCTCTCCCCATCTCTATTACAAAAAAAAAAAAAAAAAAAAAAAGTTTCTGTGAAATAGTTTGGACTCTAACATCCTTAACTATACTTTTAACTAGCTAAAAATGACATTAAAAGTGACAGGGGGGAATCAATATTTCACAGGAGAGACAAAAACCGTACAGCCCAAACATTCAGTATCTTTTTTCTCTTCATGTGGCTGTGTAGGAATTACTTTATTTAAAGCAGTGATGGTTCTTATTATGTTACAGATGTGGGCTGTGTTTGTTGTTGTTATGAGAGGTATGGCACCAGTCCCTATAGACCATAATGTATACATACACTATTAACAAAGCTGACATTCTAAATTTCTTGTTTTGAAGCTGCAAAAACACTGCATTTTTATAGTCTTGTTAAGAGTCCTGTTGGGCAACTGAAAATCAGCTTTGACTGTATGGAAATTTCAAAGTGGATTATGCCTGGCCATGAAGTGAAGTTGTCATATAGCTAAAGATGATTTGCTCTCCTGGGATTTGGCAGTCATTGTGCTCAACATAAATTTCCTAACAATGAGCAGTATCTGGTGAAGTAGTTCCATTAGTACAAAGATTAAGATTTGTGGAATGCAATGTCCCCGATCTCTCCTCCCCAAATCTGTTCTAGAGGATTGGGGGAACCCCTGGAACAGATTTAGGGGCTGGAGAAGAGATGGGGACTTTCCTTTGCATAGCCATAAGTCCTTGCCCTAACGAACAACTTTGTTGGATACTGCCCAACATGAGACAACACACACAAGTCCTTATTGTTGGTGGTGATGGTGGTGATGACAGCTGTGGAAGAATTGCAAAAATGGTCCCAAGCCTCTTCAGGGCCTTATTTTTAGGCACAGTACAAATTTCTAGTTGGGAATAGTCCCAACGACTAGAGGAGAAATACTCCAATAGTTTATTGAGAGTGGGGCGCACCATTAGCAGTGGCACAGCCTCATCTATCTATCTATCATCTATATCTATCATCTATCTATCTATCTATCATCTATCTATCATATCTATCTATCTATCTATCTATCTATCTATCATCTATCATCTATCTATATCTATCTATTGATCTGTCTATCAATCTATCGATCTATCCACCCCCCAGCCCCCGCTGCTGCAAGTGGTATCAGCAGCAATAACTTGTTGGTAGTCTTCCCACCATTTTGCATCTTTTGCACATTCCTGGACCTAGCATTATTCTGGGGCTTGACAGGGAAGGAAGGTATACCTGCTGCCACAAAAAATGGTAGAAAATATTTGGAGAAAATTCTGCAAAGTGGCCTTTGTTTTCTAGGGAGAGCAGAAAAAGAAAAAGCTTAGAAAGCTTCTCAGAAAAATATCTTCTACGAAACCTTGGTTCAACTCTGGTTCTTGATGTTATGGAAGCAATATGGTTTTTGCGACCTTGTTGCTGTTTTCCTATGCCTCGCTCTCACAATCTGGCCTCTGATGATGGCATATGTAATTCTGCCATCTCACATTATTATTTTACTCCTATGTTGCCAAAGTAACGTTGAAAGAAGCCACCAAAGAGCAGTCGCTGCACTGTACTTATTACACACAAATCAGCCCTGAATGACTTGGTTCATTTTATTTTCTGCCTGTCTTTTTGGGAATTGGCAGTCACACTAATAGAAGAGTATTGGAAGTTTATTTGAGAGTAGTTGTAACCTGCTTCTTTGAGATCCTTTAACATTAAGAGCAAGATGTTTACTGCCTTAAAAGTTGCACGGGCTGTTTCCCATATTGTCTGTAAATCAGACCTGTTCAGTTTGGAGGACATTCTTTTCTTTTCATGGCAGAGTTCTGGTATCTGTTTGTAAAGGTAGAAACAATGCTTCTATTGTGTGAGTGAATGTGGTATTAGTGTGTGGCATTTGATTATTTGGATCCGGCAATGATGTTACTATTGTCTCAGATCTGCTTATTTAAATTATTATTATTTTTAAATAATGTCTATTTAGATAGACAGTCAAGTCAGATTGCAGATGTGAATAGGATCGTTCCCCTCCCCAACTCCCCGGTCAATGTTAGCACTCATATCTAGGCTTACATTTTTGGTTTCGTTCTTTCCTACGCTATGATTCTAGTTGGAACTCCTTTACTTTTGACTAGGGGAAAGTGATATTGCAGCTGAAAAGGTTGGATTTTAAATAGTCCCATGGTTCAAGCACAGGGAGGAAATAGTTCTGAACATTGTGACTTGCACAAAGTACAATTTGGACTAGCATTTAGATTAAAATCCAAGATGAAATAATTGCTTTCAAGTTGTGCCTGTAATTAACCAAAGTACAGTTGGCAGACATGCAAAATTCAGGTGTCCAAATTCTTTTGTGCCTCAAGCCTATATTTTTGAAAATTCTTGTAAAATGTGGCTATTGGCAGATGTGTCAACCAGATTAAAAAAATCTAAATCAGTTGGAACGATATGTGGGTTCATTCTTCTCAGTAATCAGCAATAGCAGTGAAGACAAACCAAGAGAAGTCCCAACAATTCTACTGTCTAACGCTTGCAGTAGAATTATTGTGGTAATTACAACAGAAATATACACATGGGGATATTAATTTACATCTAAAGAATGTCTTGTCAGGGTTCCCCTGTCAAATTTAGAAGTGAACAGAAGTTGAAAGTACCAGCTTTATCTGCCAGAGGCTAACCTGGATCCTTGCTCCTCGTGCCATTCTTCTCTGTTGAGGACCATAGTCCTCTTTCGGCTACACCAGCTCTTAGCCCTTCCATGAATGGCTACTCCCCATTCCGTCCCTATACAAACTTCTGTGTAAGCCTCTCCTTTTGTAATCAGGCTTGATGCGGAAAGTACCTCCTGTCTGGAGCTCACAGACTCCTTGTTGCATCAAGCCTTTCACCGGTTCCTCATTCTCACCTATCCTATATGTGCCTTGACTGCCTTTCTGGAGTTGACTCCAGCTGGCAATTTCATTTTGCTCCTCAGTGAGACACTTAGGCCCAATTACCTTACTGGAAAACACCCAGACCTAACAGGTCCTGGCTGCATGGGGGATATGGAATATCTGTGCATGATACTGACTAATGAGATTTCATGGTTTTCATGGTTTTCTGAGAAATGGGCTGGACTAGTTGTTGTAGACCCCACTGGAATTGTGGCCTCTCTAACTAGTATTTCCTGCAAATCATTTTCATCTCAGCAGAGAAGAATCATGAAGCCTAATTCCACTTAGGGCACCGTTCAAGATTAATTTGAAGGATGAATCTGCAGGTCAGGGTTTAGTTTTTTAATCACACTGAGATATTTTCCTTTTGCAACAAGTTGAAATCCATGTGGAATTGACATGAGCAATGTTTGATGAACTCATTTCAGTCTGCAAAACGATCCTTCTCATAGTTTGATTCAACATGTATCTCCCCAGAAGATGAATGCAATCATTACCTATAAATAAAGAAATTTGTTCCCTACAGATGCTGGTGCAACAACTTTTCTAATAGAACTCAATACAGTGGTACTTCTGGTTACGTACTTAATTCGTTCCAGAGGTCTGTTCTTAACCTGAAACTGTTCTTAACCTGATGCACCACTTTAGCTAATGGGGCCTCCCGTTGCTGTCGTGCCGCCGCTGCGCGATTTCTGTTCTCGTCCTGAAGCAAAGTTCTTAACCCAAGGTACTATTTCTGGGTTAGCGGAGTCTGTAACCTGAAGCATATGTAACCCGAGGTACCACTGTATATGCAGATGGAAAAATTTTCCTTTCTGTTTATAACTTTACCTTTGCTGAATATACCTAAGTTTAAGCACTTTATAAACAGTAATATGGATCAGTATGTGGGGTGGGGTGGGTGTATAAGATCCACCTTTTTTTTCCTTTTAAATATTTTTACTGTGAGGCTTATGCGTGTTAGGCAACTTTCTAGGTTTTAGCTTGTGGAATTTGTAAAAATGGCAAATCCAGATGATGGGTGAACAGCAGCAAAGAATGACATAACATAACAGCTGAGAGAGACTGGCGTGGGAAAATGAAATGCATTACCCTGAGGTTTTGAGCATAGTGTGCAGAGGCGTTTGAATTTGCACTGACAGTTTCAAACCTCTCTTGTTTCTTCCTCAAGCTTTAAGGGACATAAGCATATGTAATTCAAGCATTCCACTCCCTCACAATCACCACATCCAATATGCTTAATACCATTGTATTCTCTCCTAAGGGAAGAATTTTATGTAATAGCTCATAGTAACACTCATAATAAATTTTCAGAAAACTCAGTTCTCTGAGTGTTGCGCTTTATGTAACTAAAATGACACCATCCACACACCTGAGAGAATGCTGTGAGCAGGCCTGGACGAATTGAAAGGCTTGCAGAAGTACAAAGCAGGGTGAGGGGAGCCCAAAATGGCTCAGTTGGGACTGAGTATTTTGGGTTGCCAATGAGTACTGGCTGCCTGTTGGATTTGGGGGAGAGAGGAACAGGATGAAGTATCCTGAAAGAAGAAAGTGCTGGCAGGCTAAAACCCTGAACAGAAACAGTCCACACTGCAATTCTGCTGAGCTCAGTCGGTTAGAGTGTGGTGCTGATAACGCCAAGGTTGCAGGATTGATCCCAGTATGGGACAGCTGCATATTCCTGCATTGCGTAGACTGGATGATCCTCAGGGTCCCTTCCAACTCTGAAATTCTATGCTTCTATGCTAGTTTTCAGAAATGCTATTTGGGACTTCCATGTCCTAAGTCCCTTCTTATGTACAGACAAGAAAGAAAATTCTTCCTTTTCTTTTTCTAAATGATGAATAAGTAAATATGATTTTGCAGTGGGAACTGTTTTATAATTCAAGAAATAAGGATGAGAGGGGAATATATTTGTAAACAGGATTGGTTGCAGGATCCTATCAAGGCAAAGGAAGAATAGAACGAAAGAGAAAACCAGAGTTTTATAGAGACATATCCTCTTATACATTCTTATACTGCACCATCATTGCTGCAAAAGCAACACAACAGAGTAACTATAAAAAAACAGAAAGAGAAGACAGTTAGAATATTGGAAGTTAAAATGTTTGTTATTGTTAACCACAGAAGTTTTTTCCTTTCAAATGAAAAGAGAGAATCTCATCAATTCTTTTAGGTTGTGGTTTTCTGCAACTCCTAACATTAGCCTCTCTCTGCCACTATAAAACAACCAGCTGTCTTCCCACCTCCACAGAGCCTGTGAAACCTGATCATTTTACTCAGGGTTGGTGCATCTAGTAGATCATCTGGCTAGGATTCAGAACAGCTGGATAATTTCTTTTCTTTTTCTTTTTGGTTCTTTAGTAGACAAGAGCCTAAGTACTGGCTTGAGGCCTCTCACTGAAGGGTTTCAAAACAAAATGGAATCCACATGAACCCACTGACGCCAGGAGTTGAGATTCCCTAATGCAAAACATGTTGTGATGACAGTAAACCTGCATGCCACTTCCAAGGATCCTGAAATTAAAAACAAACATAATGTGATTGACCCAGTAGAGAATTCACATTACTATTCTTAATACTAAATCTAGAGCTCCTATTATTTTCAGGGTGGAGCTTGGCTTAGATCTTTTGTTGTTTAGAAAAGCCTCATTAAGTCTCACTGGTTATACCAGGGTGTGGGGGTGGGAATCTATGAAAAAGTCATTTTCCCAGCAAATATTCACATATTTCTTTAGGATTGTGATCTAAATGGAGAAAGGGAGCAAAAGTTAAAACATTTTCAAGAGCAACCAAAAATATGGGGGTATCCAACAAATTCATACTCAGTGTAGACCCACTGAAGCTCATGGACTTAAGTTACTCAAGTTACATTCGCCATCACCCCGTGGTTGTATTTTTTTAAAAAATAATAATTGAGGATCCCTGGGTGCATTACTTATAGCAGGCTTTCCTGGTCCAGGAATTGCCAAAGCAGGCAAACTGAGTGGAGCTGGAAACAGACATTCCTTGCCACTGAAGACATATTGACCTCCAGTTACAATTATGGATCAGATAGTTCTATCAGCCTACATACCTGCTTCATTTGGCGAAGTGCTACCCCATCCAAAATAGGCTGTCCTCCTAACCCCTGCACCCAAAAAGCCTGTACCTTCCTCTTACTGGGATTCACTCATAGTTTATTTGCCCCTCATAAGTGCATAACTGCTTACCTACTACCTCATATCTATCAGCATATCTACTACCTCATCTGATTCAGGTGGAAAGGAGAGGAATAGCTGTTGGTCATCAGCACATTAATACTACTATCCTCCTAATCACCAGAAATCATGAAGATCCTTGAATGAGTCAAAGCAAAAATTTGAGGAAAAATGGGATGGTTATAGAAGATATGTTCAAAAATACAATAATAGTTTTGACTCCGTGCTAGCATTAGAGTGATAAAGGAACTAAAAGGAGGCGGATAACAATTAAGGATTTATTATGTTTTCAGAATGTATTAGAAAAAAATATATAGAAAGGTTTATTGTTTTGTGTACATTCAAATGTAAGATAAAATATATGCAAAGGGACTTGACAGGAAGTCAAAGTTGAAGAAAATATTTTGGGAGATAAAAGGGGGAAAATATTTACTTTCATTATTATCATTTTGGGTGTGGGTGTGGGTGTGTGGGTGTCTGCACATATGTGTGTTGTATGCAATGTTTGGGAGGAAATAAGACGATAAATAACAAATAAACTAAATATTGATGTATGTAAATTTTATTTCTTAATTATATTTAGTGGTAGTATGGCTGCATTGTTTTTTGTAACATAAAATCATTCAATTTTTTTTTTTTTTTTTAAAAAGAATGAGTCAGGCTTTTCCAGGGCTTATCAAGCTGTTTTGGAATGGGGAAAAGTCATATGTTGGGGAGGGCCCATAACTCAATGGTAGAGCATCTACTTTGTATGCAGAAGGGACCAAGCTCAATCCCTGGCATCTCTAAGTAAGGCTGTATGAAACGGGAGAATCATTGCCAACCCATGAAGAAAGTGCTGAGCTAAATGGACCAGTGGTGCAGCATAAGGCAGCTTCCTATGTTCCTTCCTATCTATAAGATAAACAAGATTCTGCCCTTCAATGCATCCACAGAGCATTGTGGATTGTCTGGTGAGCAGGTGATGCAGAGAAAGAATTTCTCTCCTAATTCAGTTTATTTGAACAGTATGTGCATCTTTGTATTATTATCCACTACCCCCCACTGTGTTTTATTTTTCTCAAGCCAATGCATTGCAGAGTGATTAGTTATATGTCATTTTTTTATATATATATGTAGTGCTGGCATACATGTTTGAATAGATTTCTGCATACCCCCCAAACCTTTGTTTATTAGTTCCTCATGGATCAGCAATGAAGCATGCGCCATGTCCTGGGTACGGAATGCACCTTGGCCGGCTAGTCCAGGGAATGAGATCATCCCTTTGGACATCAAAACTGTCAAGCGTACCTCCTAATCTGAAACAATACTGGGGAATGGAGAGAAGGGAGAGTGTGAGGCAAAAAACATGTGAAGGGCACCACATGCGTGGAGACATGCTTTGTTTAGCTCTCTTTAAAACTCCTTCAATTGATTTGATTAGCATTGTCCCTCTGGTTTGTTTGTTTTTTTAACTTCAGTTTAAATCTATCGATACTATTGATTTAATTTCCATGAACCATGAGGGAAACCAATAATTCTGAAGGAAAAAAGCACGCCTCCTTAAAAAATAATTATGTATCTTGTTCCAAGCACTAACTTAAAAGCGGTGTTGCCTCCTGTGTCAGAGAAGGGGCAGTGCTTCATCTAAGGTGGTGCCCACCAGTTGTTGTTTTTTTTAAGAGGGTCACATGAAGAGCCCCACTGCAAAGACTACAGGATTTTGTTCTCGCAATGGCTAACCAAATGCCTGTAGGAAGCCCCAAAGCAGGACCCAATCGTCTTCTGTTAATGATCTCCAACAACTGGTATTCAGACACATACTGTCATTACTTCATTTTATGGCAGTGATAGTTTAACTGTGTGAAGAATTACTAACCTTTTGTCCTGAATCTTACAGCAGTCACCCTGGTCCTAGTATTATGAGAGAGACAGAAAAACTAATATCTACCCCCTTTTTTCTAAATCCTGCATAATTTTATATACTTCTACCATGTCCCTCACTACTTGCCCTTTTTTAAAACTAAAAAGCCCGAAATGTTGTAATTAGGGCCAACATATTGGTATGATGGTTGTTTTGTGGATTGGGGAACAGAGGGGGCAGGGCTTATTTGGGTCTCTAGAAAATGTCAGTAAAGTTGAAGATGGGATAAGGCAAGGGATATGTGTGATAAAATGCCCAGTTAATCTTCTTTCATGGTCTTTTAAAAATTCATTTCACAGTTGAAATAATAGAATAATTTTTAAGCAACATATTTGAGCTCCTATCTCTCTCCCTCCCATTTCCGATTTCCTGCCCCTGAGACATCTGTTGTCTCCTGGTGTTTGGTGCTAAAAGAGGCAAAATATCTGGCTCTTAACTGCCATTGAACTCTCCTGGGGACCTCCTCAGTTTCCTCCACAGTACACGTTGCCGCTTCCTGATTTACTTCCCTCTGTTTTATACAACATGCAGAGATTGCAGAAGGGGTATAGTGTTTCTATTTTAAATAGAAACCTTCCCACCCACCCCCAGTTGCCCTGTAAAAGGGAGGTTGCTCTACCCCAAAATAGTTGTCTTGCGCTAAAGCATATATGTGAGCAGCTCAGAGGGTCACACAAATAGTCCTGCCAGCAGTTGTCAAGGCAGGTGCTGCTGCAGCCTGGTACCACAAGTGTTTCCCCCCAGAAATAAGGAAAGAGGAATTTATGTGCCTGCACTCTTTCTAACCACTGTGCCCCCTGAACCTGCCTCCACTGCTCACTCAGCCTACCTGTTGACATAAGTGGGAGTCCTGGGTGTGTACAGGAATGCCGAGAGCAATGATATATTTCCTTCGCTTGCATGCTAAATTTAACTGTCTCCTAGCCACGTCCACATCTGGATTGCAATTTTCACGATGTGAGAGTTGATAGAGGTGCAGAAATAAGAACTTTGGAAAAGTTGATTTTTCTCATGAATCAGCCTTTGTCTCATATATCCCTGCTCATTTGGTGACATGGTGGAAAGTCTTCAGTACCTATATAATGGAGAAGCCTCATTTAATTTTACACGGTTATGAGCCTTTTATTTTTGAAAGTTCAGGGGTTTGAGGTGAAAGAATGAATATGAGTGTGTGTGTTTGTGGGGAATCCTTTAAAAAGGAGTGAGAATTAACAAAATCTGAAAATCTAATAGTCTGCAAAAAGAAGTTTTGAGAAAACTATGTCATATTATTATGCATTTGGATATAACCAGAAAAAAACATATCAAAGTGACTGGGAAAGAGAGCCAAGACAAAACACTTAATAAGAAGCATGGAAATGGATTTGAAATGTGTACCTCAACAGACTTTGTGTACGAATGTGAAATAGAGGATTGTTGTTTTTAAATTGACATACATCTGGTAGGTAACCCATGCATGACTTTGTCATATACAGTGGTACCTTGGTTTACAAACGCATCAGGTTAAAAACACTTCGGGTTACAAACTCTGCTAACCCAGAAGTAGTACCTCGGGTTGAGAACTTTGCCCCAGGATGAGAATGGAAATTGCGTGCCAGCGGCGCGGCAGCAGCGGGAGGCTCCATTAGCGAAAGTGCGCCTCAGTTTAAGAACAGTTTCGGGTTAAGAATGGACCTCTGGAACGAATTAAGTTCATAACCCAAGGTACCACTGTATACAGTAGAGCAGTCAACATTTTCTGGAGGTGCAGCTCAGAAAATACTAGCATGCTTCATCTTTTCTGGTCATGTTTTAAAATAAAAATAATTGGAAAATCAGAAAAAAAATGAAATAGAAGTTATAACAGGATATGATTAACTAGAAGATGCATTGATCATATTGTTTGGGCATGTTAAATACTTGGTCTTATCATTTGCTGGTAATATACTAAGGAGTAAACAGTACACAAATCCAGAATGGAGTCCCTAAAACTGTTGGATGGTGTCTTGTACACCCCTTTCCAGCATGTCTTTGTTTGAATCTGGCCTTTCCCAGCCTCTCTTTTCCTTGATGCCCAGGTCATTCCCCTTTATGGGATGCATGCACTGGTTTGTCTGATATGACATGGAAAGTACATGCAGCTGTCATAACTCCTTGCAAGACATGGTAAATGTTTGCCAGTTGTTGTTTTTAATTCTTGTATAAGCAGCTGTCAATAATAAGCACGTCCGATATAGCATGAATACAACTTATCTCTCCTTTTTGGTTTTTCACTCTAATGTTATCTTGGAAAATGCATTCGACTTAAAATATGAAATGTCATTTTACTTCAGTTACAAGAAGATAATATCAATGCTTCTGTCTTCTTTATTCTAGGCTCTAGAAATGGAGAGTCTGGCTATGTGACTGCAGCACTAGGGAATACTTGGAGTCATAGCGTGAATACAAGACTCATCTTGCAGTATCTGGATTCACAGACAAGACAGGTGAGGCACCAGGGGAAGCAATGTTACTCCTCCAGTAATGTATATGACAGACACATTCTACTCAGAGAAGGTATTCTAAGTTGTAGTTGTCATGTTTTAGTTAGATACAACTGAGAGTCCTATAATAAGAAGGAAGGAGGGGCAAAAACATTTTATTTCTTTGCTTCACCTTCCTCCTCTTCTACAGGGAATCTATACAGGGGTTGACTTCAGAAAAAGCTTCCTCTGACCTTAGTTCTGCTATGATCCTCTTCAGGGATGAGGTCAAGGACTCAAAGCCAGAGGATGAAATTCCACAAGACAAGCCTGTGGTGCTGGTGCCCTTCTGGCCCAATGATATCATATAGAAGCCACAGTACAACCACAGTCTACCTCTCTCCTTTGGAGTAAAAGGAGTGGGCCAGGCCCCTTTAACTGAGGATGCGTCTTTCATTGAAGGCAGAGCTTGCAGTTGGAACAGAACTGGTCTGCCTATGTAGTGTATAATCTGCAGTCTAAGGTCAACTGTTGGTAACATCTGATATCTGCTCATCTATAGTACTCAGACTGAGCCAGGCACAAGGCAGATTGCCTTACCTTGCCACCGTGGCAGTTAAGGCAACTGATGTCAACGACATAAGAACGTAAGAGTAGCCTGCTAGATCAGGCCAGTGGCCCAGCTAGTGCAGCACCCTGTTTTCAACCAGATGCCTGTGGGAAACCAGGGAGCAGAATGTGAGCACAAGAGCATTCTTCTCTCCCGTGGTTTCCAGTTACAGTATTTTGAAGCACTGCTGCCCTCCAACTGTGGAGGCAGAGCTTGGTCATCATGTCTAGTAGCCACTGATGTCAGTTAAGTGTCTCAGAAAAAATCCCCATTGCCCTGCAATTGTTTTGATGATGCCTGCCTTTGTTCTCCTATGGTCACTCCTTTTCCCCTGGGCTGGTGCACATGCACTTCTGCTGCCAGAGACTCCAGATGGCTCATTGCCACCATCCAAGCATTTTGATGTGGGGAGATATGGAGGTCATTCTAACCTCTCACTATTTTTTCACTAGTCTTGATCATTGGTAGATATTCTATCTTACCTAGCCATGCTTCTTGGTGTGGCCCACACAGACCCAACACATGGATGTCTTCTTTACTAAAGAGGTAGTTGCATGTATCACATGGGTAGGAATGTAATGCATGCATCTATATCTGGGAAAGGATCTTCAAACATGTCTGGAAACATGTCTGATAGTTTTTAGAAATAGCTGCATGTGTTATGTTGCTATTGCAAGATTCTCATGCATCTTAAGACATAAGTATATGGGGGAAACTTGTTTCTCCAGTACTTTCCCATGGCTAGTAGTACTCTCTGCGGCTTGAGAAAAACAATTGAATTATCTATGCTCTTGGATGGGCCACCTTTGGTTTTCAAAAGTGTTTATGGAGTTTATTTTAGTGCCTTAAGATTTAGCTTATTAGTTTAGAAGGTGAAATTTTGGGGTTGTTACAGCATGTGTAGGCATAGACGACTGTGATTTGAGCACTTTCCTATTGTTCGTGTACTTCTATGTCAAACATCCGTTTTACATTTTAAGAAGTAAATGTTAATAATAATAATAATAATAATTTATTATTTGTACCCCGCCCATCTGGCTGGGTTTCCCCAGCCACTCTGGGCGGCTTCCAACAAAGATATTTTTTTATTTCTGTAGGTATTTGTGAATAGGGTTTTATCATCTCCATCTGCAAATGCTGCTTTCTCTTTCCTCTCATAGTAAACAACTCCCAGGAATTAAAACAGACCAAACACCCACTATTTTAATTGACAGATCACACATTTTTCAAGTGAAATGTTTAAAAACATTTTACTCTGGGGGTGGTTGTTGAGGGGTGTTTGTTTTTTTCAAACAGTGAGACAAGGTGCAAGAACACACTTTTCAGCAAACACCTGATTTCATTTTCATCTTTTTTCATGTGTGTGGTTGAGCTCTATGTCACTGAATGCAGTTTTTCAAATGGCTTACAATCTAAACTCTGTTTAAACTCTGCCCAAGCTCTGTTAATGCATGGTCAATTTTTATGCCCCCTTTTGTGATGAATGCTCACTACCAAAATTGCACAATATACTTTACTATTTTATGATTTAGACCCTTGCTTATAGAAGATTCAGGGGAGCCTTCAGCCTCATATGTTTTTGTTCCCACATCTAGTGGTTCCTTTTATAGAATGGCTGCTTACTACCTGAGATCCCGTGGAAGGTTAGCATAGGCAAAACAGAGAGCTGGATTAGGTAAATGTGTGAACTGACCAGCAAAGGCTATTTGGGTGTTCATATGTACTTTAAGCGGAAAAGCTGTGAAAAGACAAATCTGATACATATACAAAATTGTGGGTGCATGGAGGTTAATAATCCTATGTTTTCATTTGTTGCTTGTGGAATTTATTCTTAAAATAATTTTTTTGAGATTAGAGCGAAATGTTTAGGTGTCAGCAAATGTTACAGGAGCTGTCTGATTAGCAGTCTTCTGCTCTCAGTACAATATTGAGATGTGTTATAAGCCCAAGCATAAGATTTCCCTGGCCTACTGATGCCAGACATCACTTCCCCAGTGTTCTTTGTTAGAGACCAGCTTGTTTTACCCTACTCTGATTAGTGCGATATAAATAGCATTCCACCATCCTGACTGTCACACAAACACCAACTTGACTGGTAGTAGCAGGGGATGGCTTATGTTAAAACCTAAAAATGAAGCTACAGTAGTTTTTCCGCAAAGTCTAACTCTGAATATCTTAAAGGTTATACACTGAAAAATTACGTTTTTACGCCTAATGATTCTTCAGCTCTTCTTATATATTTATTCAACTGCAGGAGAGACACATTCTTTACTCTAGAAGTGCTTACAGATGTTTCGACATTTTTCAAAAAAGAAGCCCCCCAGCATCCCAAATGTTAGTGTTGCCATGTGTTAATAATAGTGTTTGATAGTGTTGCAGTGTTACAAATCAAAATAGCTAGAAATGAGAGGGGAGATAGTAGCACTCATCCTAATGTTTTTAAAGAAGTAATGTATTAACTATTTTACTTAAAAGCAAGTTTGTAAAAGCAAACAAGAAAGACTATAGAAGTACAGGGGGAGGATAAATAATAACTTTACAATCCAAGTTCTTTAATGATGACACTTTATTATATATATGAATATTTAGATTCTGCTTTTCAGCCTTATGTGAGTGTGGGTAATGGAGGGGTACAGAATATGTTTTTGATGAGATTTGAAGAGGTTCTGGAGCCACAGCTGATAAGACATACCTGATGAGTCTGCTGTAATGTAGGGCTGACATATGTCCGGAATTTCCTGGGCATAGCCAGTATTCAGCCCTTGTATGTGTCTGGGTAGAAATCACTTAAATGTCTGGGAAAATCCGGATGTATGGCAGCCCATGTCAGAAGTGTAGATTTTGGCGAATTTCATTAAAAATCATTGAAAAGCTCAATTTTGGTCAAAACTAAAAAAACAGCTAAACAATTTATGTGTCCGGATTTTCTCTTTTTGAAATATGGCAACCCTATGTAATGTGTTCCTTTAAAGGGACGCGGGTGGCGCTGTGGTCTAAACCACTGAGCCTCTTGGGCTTGCCGATCAGAAGGTCGGTGG
Source organism: Podarcis cretensis (assembly GCF_951804945.1). Taxonomy (NCBI): domain Eukaryota; kingdom Metazoa; phylum Chordata; class Lepidosauria; order Squamata; family Lacertidae; genus Podarcis; species Podarcis cretensis. The sequence continues at coordinate 49,583,596 of NC_137170.1, read as the reverse complement.
TTTGAATCCCTGCGGTGGGGTGAACTTCCGTTGCTCGGTCCCAGCTCCTGCCAACCTAGCAGTTCGAAAGCACGTTAAAAAGTGTAAGTAGGTAAATAGGTACCGCTCCGACAGGAAGGTAAACGGCATTTCCGTGTGCTGCTCTGGTTTAGGTGTTCCGTTGCACCAGAAGTGTCTTAGTCATGCTGGCCACATGATCCGGAAAAACTGTCAGCGGACAAACGCTGGCTCCCTCTGCCTGTAAAGTGAGATGAGCGCCGCAACCCCAGAGTTGTCTGTGACTGGACTTAACTGTCAGGGGTCCTTTATGTAATGTGTTGACTGAAACTGCAACAATTATAGACAAGGTGGGCATAAAGAAGATGTGAAAGGATAAATTGGGATTCTGAAAATGATCTCAAGTGTTTTGAGCAAGACTGGGATATGATAACTATTAGAACTTATGAGAGGAAATGCCTATCTGATATGCAGGAAATGAAGACATTGCAAGAAAGGAAATGGAAGTGATAATTGACCGGAGGATCTGAAATTCTCTGGTTAGATTTTAGTAGTATGAGATGAATACTCCCTTGTGGCCTGAGAATCTCACGTGGATGCTGGTAGATATGTAAACGTTTTCTGGAGAACATTTTGCTCAACCCTATAAAATATATAGGTTTAGAATGGCTAATGTTGTCTGCGGTTACTATGACACTCACCATGTGTGATGATGATACACAATGAGTTCAGTGCTGGTATGAAGTTTAACCAAATGCTAGTCTTTAAAAATATCTGTTTCTTCTCTTTATGCATGATAATGCTGAAATTTGCATACTTATTTCAAGTCATGCGTAGTGTATTTTTTTGCTTTTAATGCAGTAAGGTAGGAGTAGACTTGATAAGAAATTGCATATATGTAGAGTTTCTCAAAACTTCAGGTTTTTCAAAAGAAAAACAAAACATTTTCTCCTTTACTTCAGAATGTCTGTTATGAACAGATCAGTAACTTTTACCAGCAAAACTTTAATTAGAAACTTCAATGCTCCCTTCCTGATCAGTTTACTTTCTACCCTTATATATTGTTCTTAATTTTGGTTTCCTTTTCCTTTCACTGTGAATTGAAATACTACTGGACATTCAGTTCTAGAAGCAGACATGGATTTTAATAATTGTGCAACTTTCTGGGGTTGTTTTTCTCTTTGAAGATTTAATTCTCCAATATTCTATTCAGTTTATTACTCTTCCATCAAAATATACTAATTGTTTGTCCTTAAAAGGAGGGGGCTGGATCTACAAGTAAAAACAGCTTCCCCTGTTAGGAGTTTCTTTGCTGCAGCTGTTTCGTAGTTCTTTCTGAAAGAAGTGGGACTTCATTTTCTCTTAATATTTTTGTAGCAGCATGCATAACAGTCAAGCTCTGATAAATAAGATAATTATGTTAATCAGAGTACTATTAAAACCCTGGTGCATTTCAAACAATATGTATTCATTCCTTATTTCTTTGAGCATAGGAAGTTTCAGGAGAGCTGTCTTTTTCTTCCCAGCCAGCTGCACAAATTCAAACTTGTTTTTCCTTCACTGGTTTACATTCACACTGCCAAACAGGGTTTTTTTTTTGGGGGGGGGGGTTCTTCAGCCACATGTACACACGAGCAGAATGCTGATTTCAGCCCCTATATTTGCAGGTAAGTATAACTTACATTCTTGGCTACAGGAACATCAACTGGCCATCAGTGTTCATTTATCAAACACTTTTCTTTCTTAAGGTACACAAAAGCCTGGGAGAGAAATTAATTTTGTGTATCTAAGAGGTAACAATATTTAAAAGAGCTATTTTATGTCTGTGTGAAAATACAAAATATTATCTCTACCCTGGAAACATAAGCAGTATGATTTGTTGCAAAGGACTGACCCAATTCTAGTCCAAATTTGAACACACTGATTGAACAAGTGGCTTAAAGTGCTATTGTGCCCCTTCCTAACATCCACAAAGAGACTGCTTGATTATTTTCCAGTTTGAAATTGTTGGGAGTAACAAATGACAAATATGATGGCCCTTGTGAGCTTCTTATTTCTGTGAGGAACTGGGCTTCACATGGTCCTAAGGCTTTCTTTCTCTCTGTCTGTCTGCCAGCCATGGGAGTCTGACACGGCACATAGTGGCTAGTTAAGGCAGCTAGCCTGTGTGGAGGCCCCAGCAGGTCTTTCCCTTCCCCTTTAAGAAAGGCTCACTATCTCAACATTTGAGAAGCACTGGCCTCAGAAATTATTGCATGGAAGAAAGGAAGAAGCTAGGAGACTGACCTAAAGTGCTCAACCATTGCTGCAAATCCATCTGCACGGTATGTTGATTTACGCTGCTGTTGTTTATCAGGACTCAGACCTCCTAATGGACATGTGTGGGATGTATATGTAAAGCAAACACTGTCAGGGCACTGCAGGCTAGTTGGATTTATGTCCCACTTCTCTTCAGAAGGGCTTTTATGGAGGAGCAAATGTTTACATTATTTTAGACTTGTCTTTGACTTTAATCCATTACGCACTCAGATATCAGTGGACAGTTCTGTCTAAGAACTGGATTAGAAACGACACTAAATAAAATGGAAACGCAATACAGTGGCATTATGGTTTTATTCACTTTTCTCAGTTTCCCCACAGAAATCTCTGTGTTAACATAACATGCAGTTTATATTGGTTTGGGACTTGAGTGTTTTGTCCCCAACAGAGTAACCAAAGGTTTTCTATAACTATCCCAGTCTGATACCTGCTAAAAAGAGATATTCTAGACTGCCAAGGCCCAATGATGACCTGAGACTTATCGGTATGGATTCAACTGAACAGTTGCACTAGTGGGAGCCAGTGGGACATGCTATGCTATTAGGTGGTATTCAACTAAGCTATTAGGTGGTATTCAACTAAGCTTTTATTCAGAGTAGAGTGGTACCTCGGGTTAATAACTTAATTCGTTCTGGAGGTCTGTTCTTAACCTGAAACTGTTCTTAACCTGAAGCACCACTTTAGCTAATGGGGCCTCCTGCTGCCGCTGCGTCGCCACTGCATGATTTCTGTTCTCATCCTGAAGCAAAGTTCTTAACCCTAGGTAATATTTCTGGGTTAGCAGAGTCTGTAAGCTGAAGCGTATGTAACCTGAGGTACCACTGTAGTCCTATTGAAATTAATGGACATAACTTAGTCATGTTCATTAATTTCAATAGGTAAAACTTAGTTGAGCCAGCAAGGGACAGTACTATGCGCAGTAACCAGGCAGAAGGCCTTCTCGGTAGTGGCGCCCACACTGTGGAACGCCCTCCCATCAGATGTCAAGGAAATAAACAACTATCTGACTTTTAGAAGGCAGCCCAGTTCAGGGAAGTTTGTGATGTTTGATGTTATATTGTGCTTTTAATTCTGTTGGCAGCCACCCAGAGTGGCTGGGGAAACCCAGCCAGATGGGCGGGGTATAAATAATAAATTGTTGTTGTTGTTAACTCAGTTCAAAGCAAAAGATGATTTTTCTAAAAACAGATGGTGAATCAGACCATTGTCTATGCTGCCTGGCAGCAGCTCTCTAAGATTTGAGATGGGTATCTCACAGCCCTATCTGGAGAGATGCTAGGAACTGGAACTTGGACCTCCTGCACACAAATCTCTACAACTCAGGTACAGTGCTTTACCCAAATAGTCTGGATGCAGAAACACCAAACTGCCGCTTTGCTTATTTAAAATATTAGCAGCTTTTTATGGATGATAAATTCCTGATCTGTCCAGCAACGCAAATTTAGAACAAAAGAGAATATGAACAGGGGAGAAATTATTTCACATATCCTGGAGTTTTTGATGTAGTTTGTGAAAATTTTAATTATTTTCCACATTGACACATAAGGATAATTCCAGGTTTCTGGCTTATTGTAGTTTACCATCATGAATGAGGAACATGCTGCTGCATGCTGCCTCATTGCTCCTGTTCTACTCCCTTGTTATGAGTGGGATAAACAAGCTAATAAGCCTTGACTTCCTATTATACATAAATCCAGGTCTCTGTGAGTTGTTGGTCCCTAACGAGGTATGATTTGTAAGCCAGCAGCAATGCAGCTGATACATCAATGCAACATTCCCATTTCCTACAAAGAGAACTATATTGCTTGAGACCAAGAACAGGTGATTATTAAATTATTGCTTTCTGTAGCTCAGTGCTATGCTTGTCATCAGTACTTACTTTACAACCCACATATACAAGGGGGCAACTTCCAAATGTTCTTCCAGCCATATTGTTTTTGGGCCAAGGAATGTCTAATTTAGTTTTGCTGTGTGCTTCTGGAAACTCATGGTGAATTTGTACATCAGGCCCCAGTTCAACTATTTATTTTATTATTGTTTAGAGTGACCTGAAACATGTTTCACATTCAGGGCTTTTAATGTGTGTTCTCTACTATTTCTTTAGCTTTTCACCTTGGACTTACTCTTTTATTTCTGGGGCGTGTGTCAATATGGAATAGGGGTAGTGGAGTTTTTGTTTTATCCTAAAATGATTTTGTAGACAGTGCTGTGGGTGAAAATATTTTAAGATGTGATGTAGGATAATCTCTTGGTTTCTTGGCTGGAGTCTGGGGCTTGCTAAGTTGCATTTTGTGTTGTTGTATAAGTGAGGAGTTGAGAGAGAGTAAGAGAAAGTTTGACTACTGCCCTTTGTGAAAGAGTGATGGTGAGGGACACTGGCATGATTTCTTTTATGCTTATCAGCATGGCTGTCAATCTGTCATCACGTGAAAAAAGCCCCAACACTTCCAGCTTGTGAGAAAGAACTACAGAATAGCTTGCTGGTTATTATGAACCACGGTCTCAGATGTTGACTTCCTTACATATATATTGTTGTTCAGTAGAAATACTGCATGTATGCATAGACTCCTCAAGATAAGAAGAAAGAAACACAGATAGAGAATATATATCAATGACTGTTGTCTCTTATGATACCTAAGTGCAAACAAAATGTATGTATATATGTTCCCGGCTGCCACTGGAAGTCCTCAAATCTGAGGACTTTTAAAGAGTGCAAAGGGAAAGTTTTATAAGGCTTATACTATGGACATTTTGATCTTTAGTAATAACATAATAGAACGTCCTTCCTTAAAAATGGATTTAATGGATACATGAATGTATTTTATCTTGGTGTGAATCCCTAATCAGCATTATTGATCAGGAAATGTGGCGGCTGCATCTTATCCTTTAGTTTATCTCATTCCAAACAAGTGGCCAAATAAATTTATATTACAGTAGTGCACTATTTGTTTATTTTGTTGAAAGAATTAAACTTCCCTTCATCCAATTGTATCCCAGGTCACCGTAGAATAACAATAAACAGTTGGGGCAGAGTCAACTAAATAGGTGTGCTAGGAGAAGCCAGCACAAATGAGTCCCCCTAGCACAATTTTGCTTTCCCCCATTCTCCTACTCCCACCCCACTCCCCAAATTGGCTTGGTGTGGGGGTTGAGGGAAGCTCTAGAACAGCATTCTGGGTCAGAGGAGATCATTCCATCTGGCTAACAGAAATGTTTTGTAATGATGGAATGATCATATTAGTGCAACATTCAATTCCACCCAGTATAAATAACAGCAATAATAGTGAATTTTACTTGGAAGATTAAGAAGTTAATACCTGTACTGGGAAAGGACTTTCTCAACAATATGCATTATGCAAATACCTTTAATGCAATCTATAATTTCTGTATGTATTAAACTGAGATGGGGGCAAAACAAGCAAGGCAAGGAAATGTAGTCATGGATTGCTGGAGAAGGGACCACTTCAGTGACTTATGTTTTTCATGTTGCTGCTGTTTATTCTGATCCCTGCCTCCTGAAGTGTACTTGTGTGGGATGTATGCTCAACACAAATGCTGCCTGTGTACTGTCTTCACTAATTGGTTTGGATTTATGACCCACTTCTCATAAAGTGCCCCAAGCAGCCATTGCTGCTGTTCTATAAAATAGCAGAGAGGAAATCCCTTTCTAAACAGCTTCCGTTGGACAGGATTTTCTTGTGGGGTAGGTATGATGCATTTAGACTGCTCTATAAAGGGTTTTATTGAATTGTGACCCATTAACCTGGTTTTAATTAAAAACCTCTCTTCAAACATACTGAGCTTTGGAGATCAAAATTTTCCACTGCAGCACACACCAATAAGTGTGTGATTTGGTTGTTTGCGGACAAATTCTAACATGGCATTCATGGATGAACAGTGAACAGGAACAGGAACACAAACTACAGTCATGCCATTTATGACTGCAAATATATGCCTCAGTCTTGGGGCTGTGTGAATTTGGCTCTGTAAGCCCCATTGAGAACCACCACAGACTCCTTTCCATAGGATGAAAACTGGACAAATCCATTTGCCTTTAGCTGACTGCTTCTTGCATCGCTGGAGTTAATTGCTCATTCTTTCAGCTGCTTAGTCAAAGTTCCTTAATCCCTGTTGATGAGGCTGCTGGAGGAGAATTGTCGAAGCCCCCTCTTGCCTTCTTTTCTTGTACAATAACCTTGAATAGATCAGGTGGAGCCTGCAATATGTCTACTAGTTTTCTTTTCTCATTGCACCTTCTTTGCTTGAGACAAATGCCAGGCAGTGACTTCAAAAGCAACAGTAAGGTTTTCCAGGGTTGTACACCCCATGAAGAAGCCTTCAGGATCTTTTCTCTAAATCTGATGAACTATTTCATAGATTTGTGGATATTTAGTTGTTGAATTGATTGTTTTAATGTGCTTAGTTGGGAAGAAGGGCAGTATCTAAATTCAATAAATAGTTTTATTAGGTTTTATTATTTATATGTATGGTGATGATGATGCCCTTTTTTGTTTCATTCTATTCTATTGTTTCATTCTATTTAGCTGCCCTGGCAACATAAGCTCATGTTGAAGGTATGGGACCTAAATCCTATAAAGAAGCAAATATTTTTCTGGAGATATCAATATTTGTGCATTGGTTTTGACTCTTATGGTCTTGACTTTCTTTCATCAACCTGTTCTAGATCAATCTTTAGTATCTCTCTTAGTCACATCAAGTTACATTGCTTGCCTGATCTGTTCTACATATCTCTGCTTTGGTTCACAGATTTGTGCAAAGGTTGCAAATAACCAAGAATGGAAATTGCAACATGTGAGTGTAAACAGAGCTGTAGTCTGTAACATATCAGGAAAACCATGCACAGGGCTATGCAGATGGGAATTGGGGTCCTATATTACTATAATTGATGTCTTTTGGCAATATTTGGCATCTATATATAAAAAAGACCGTCCCTATAAGAGAAATTTGAGAACTAATGTAATATTTCATTATAGTTCAGTTCCTTAAGTCCATCAACTTCAATGGATCTACTCTGAGTATGACTTAGTTGAACATTACTCTTTTTAAAAAATAGATAATAATAATAATAATAATAATAATAATAATAATAATAATAATAATAATAATTTATTATTTATACCCCGCCCATCTGGCCTTGGCCTCCCCAGCCACTCTGGGCGGCTTCCATAGAAACCAAAAATACACTAAAATATCACACGTTAAAAACTTCCCTGAACAGGGCTGCCTTAAGATGTCTTCTGAATGTCAGGTAGTTGTTTATCGCTTTGACATCTGCTGGAAAGGGCGTTCCACAGGACGGGTGCCACTACCGAGAAGGCCCTCTGCCTGGTTCCCTGTAGCTTTGCTTCTCGCAATGAGGGAACTGCCAGAAGGCCCTCGGCACTGGACCTCAGCGTCCGGGCAGAATGATGGGGGTGGAGACGCTCCTTCAGGTATACTGGACTGAGGCCGTTTAGGGCTTTAAAGGTCAGCACCAACACTTTGAATTGTGCTCGGAAACGTACTGGGAGCCAATGTAGGTCTTTTAAGACCGGTGTTATATGGTCTCGGCGGCCGCTCCCAGTCACCAGTCTAGCTGCCGCATTCTGGATTAGTTGTAGTTTCCGAGTCACCTTCAAAGGTAGCCCCACGTAGAGCACATTGCAGTAGTCCAAGCGGGAGATAACCAGAGCATGCACCACTCTGGCGAGTGGCAGATAGGGTCTCAGCCTACGTACCAGATGGAGCTGGTAAACAGCTGCCCTGGACACAGATTTGACCTGTGCCTCCATGGACAGCTGTGAGTCCAAAATGACTCCCAGGCTACGCACCTGGTCCTTCAGGGGCACAGTTACCCCATTCAGGACCAGGGAATCCTGCACACCTGCCTGCCTCCTGTCCCCCAAAAACAGTACTTCTGTCTTGTAATAGAGCTTTATGAATGGTGGTTCTTCTAATGCTTTTAAACTGTATCAGTATTGTGTATTGTTTGAATACTGTTGTGTTTCTTTTGAAGCAGATTTGAAATGTATTAAATTAAAGTTTCCAATTCTTGGTTATGGCAACCAAATGCAAAACATCTGGAAAATGTTTGTGCTTGGGCTTTGTTGTACCTCCATCAGGATTTCTCCAAATGTAGAACTGCTGAGTGTTCTTTTGTGTGTACATAGTAATCACTTTTAGTGCCCAAATGGTGTATCAACTCTTAGATGGTCTGATTCTAAGGAATCCAAGAGGGAAGGCGATTGTATGTGAGGTATATAAGAACTATTTTCCTATCCAGCTGCAACTTAAAAACAGTCCTTAAGGGGTAGTGGTACATAGAGCTTATTATAGGTGTCAAGGTTATGATAATAGGGATGAACGGCCGTTGCTAAGTTTGAAGCAACCTGACAATCCAGGTGCATTGATGGATCCAAGAATACCTTAAGGCTGTATACTTCAGTGAACAGAAACCAAAGTCTTATAAATGACAGGTGTTCCCACTTCCTGCCAGTCGCATACCTTGCTAACCTTTGTTGTAGTCAAAAATTGCATAGGTTCAGCATAAATCAGCTCCCTAGATTAAGTCCTCAATTTTTCAATGTGTATTAATATATAAAAACATAGTAAAACATCAAACGTTAAAAACTTATTGAAACAGGGCTTCCTTCAGATGTCTTCTAAAAGTTGTATAGTTCTGTAGACCAATGGCCACAGGCAAAGTGATCAAAACCCCCTGTTTGCCATGCTGGAGTTGGTTTGGATGGAATGGAGGTATGTCTCTGCTCAGCCCTGCCAGCCTCCAGTGTCAAGAAGTGCCCCAGTGTTCCCACCCAAATGGCAGGTGGGCAGAATCTGCCATTGATGGCATCCCTTCTGCAGGTAGCCAGCAAACCCCTCGAAACAGGATGCAGAAGGAGAGGGCCAGCACTTTGGGAAAGAAATGTTTGAAGAGGCTAGCCACATAACACTCCAACAAACCACTCCAGATCCTCAAATTGCATTATTATCCTACCATGATGGGAAAGGCTGAGCTGTCAAAAAAATAAGGACTTGTTGGTTTTCTCATTTACAGCAGCAAGGCTAACAATAGCAAAGTGTTGGAAATCTGTGAATCATTGAATGTATAAACACTCTACATATATGGGGGGGAATAAGCAGGGGGGGGACATGCACACGTTGGTGTGCACATGTGTGGTGGGGACTGTATTTGTCATGTGTGTATTCTGGAAAAATAAATATTTAAAGAAAACAATCATGAAAGCTAGAGACAGTTTTTTGAAACTTGCGCAGAACATTAGCTAGGCAGCCTCACCACCGCTTCAGGGACCATCCTGACACAGAGTCAGGATTCCTGCACTTCTGCAATGAAGTGACCAGTACAGTAGCACAGTGTTTTCCAACCTTGTGCCTCCAGCTGTTTTTGAACTACAACTCCCATCATCCCTGACTAGCAAGACCAGTGGCAAGGGATGATGAGAATTGTAGTCCAAAAACAGCTGGAGGCACAAGGTTGGGAAACACTGCAGTAGCAGAATTCCCAGAGCATTGTAAATTTCCAAGTGAGGTTAAGCATTCTATATTAAATCTGCCTGGTGATTTATCACTTAAAGGCAAAAATGTTTATATAGAAAGTTTGTTGGGTATGGGTTTATATGGGTTTAGTGATGTTAAACAGTACCCAAGGCTGCCCTATTTGGGCACACACTTAATTGCTAGGAACATGAATACTGCATTTGGGCAAATATTGTTACCTATACCCTGTTCTCAGGGAATCTGGGAGAAGGCCACACACTTTGCATGCACAGGGTTCCAGATTCAACCCCTGACATCCCCAGGGATATCTGTCTGAAACCTCAAGGAGTTTCTGCCAGTCCTTGTAGACAATACTGAGCTAGATGGACCAATGGCTTGAATCTGTAAATATAATACATCTTCCTTCCTATGATCATAATAAGAACTAGCAGTTGAATGGTTGAATTCCAAGTTCAATATTTTTCCTTTTGCTCTGCTTTGGTACTGGCACAGCAGATTAAACCCCTGCATGGTACAGAAGATGTGAGCAAACAGGGGAAAGTAAAGTTTCTTGAATTGATGCAAAAGCCAATGGAGTTGTTTTCCTCACTGGCTCTTTTCCTGTTTTCTTGAAGCAGCTGAAAAAACAATGTTTCTCCATCTACAATAAGAAGGGATATTCTGGCATAAGGATTGCCTGTCCCAGACATTTGGCACAATCGGAGGAAAGATTTGTTTTGCTTAGCAGTGGTTTTATTAGTTCATGAATCTAATTGAACATTCTAAGATAATCACATCCCTTGTTGAATGACATTGCTGATTCGGTGCATTTCTTCTCACTTTTCAGCTATGCACTTCCATGCAAATGTAGTTACAAACTGGATAATTAGAGAGTTGGGCTTAAAAGTAAAGAGTAACTAACTGAACAAAGTTCTATGCACCACTTTGGGAAAGGGATTTATGAATGATGTTAACAATAATAATGTTAGTTGTGGTTTTAAAATCTCATAGCAGATTAAAAATTCTAATAGTATTCAGAACTGGGTAGTTAATTTTGTGAAATTTAAGGATAAGGTTTTGTTCTTTGTGATCTCTACAGTCATACATATGGGTTCTAAGCACGGGGCAACTTTTTGAACCATTGCCATAACTCTTGAAAAAAAATTTGCAGGATCGTTTGCCATAGGGACCAAGATGGCTTGCTCAAAGAGATGGGGTTTCACCCTCCCATTCACTTCATTTATGACTAATGCAGCACAAGGAACACTGCTTGGAACTTCCTCCTTGCTAAAGCAAAAAGAACTGTGCCTGTGTTTCTTTTATCTCTTTATTTATCACTCTCGCTCTTGTTTTTCTTTTATTTTCTGTTCTGCATTCTCTTCTCACCTGCCTAGGCATCATTTAAGGATTGTCAAGACGAAAGTTCCCCATATCATCCCAAGGCAGTTGACAGGGAACACTATGAAATGGAGATGGTTGCCATATGCCATATCTGAATACTTCAATAGCATAACATAATATTGTGGTTGAGTCTACTGATGTGTTGTTCCTCTGAGGAGCCATGCAAGACAAAAGGGCTTTTTATTATGTTTGTTTCAATAATGCCATGTGTCTGCCGTTTGAAATTTGTGTTTTATACAGATTGTTCTTTATTTTATTCCGATTTCTACCAGTAAGTAAAGAACGGAACTTCCCCTTACAATTTCGCTGCCGGAAGCCTCATGAGCAGAGTACATGGCAACCCCAGTGACTTGGGGTGAAGATTATTGCCTCATTCAGTGAGGTTAAATGCAGGAAAGGGAATTCTGGGGGTTGCATCATGGCTACAAGTGGCACGCTCCTTCCTTCTCCAGCAGCTTTTCTTTGCATGAAGAACAATAACTTATGCTGAGGAAGGGAAAGTACTTGCATTGCAGATTTCCACCGTGCAACAGGTCACCAAGTTTATATCACATCCTGAGATGGCTTTGCTAGCATAACATTACTCAAAATTTTCCTCTGTTTGTCTTGTACCCTCATACCTCAGTAGCTAGGGAAGATACATGCAGGCCAACAGATGTTATAAATAAGCAAGAATAAGAGGTTGTTTGTAAGGATCTCTACAGATGTACTTATAAGTGGTGCCCAGCGCATTTTCTTCTATTGCAGAATGATCCTTCACATTGCAGACAACAAGCAATCTTACTAGGAATTAAAATGCTGACCCCAGTTGTTTGTCTGCGTGTGCACGCCCCCCCCCCCCAAGTCTTCAGGTAGACTGTGTTTTATTTTTGTAAAGTTTATAATGAATTGAATTCATTATTCATCTCTGCTTTAAAAAAGGGGAAGTCTGTTTTAAAAGAGATTCAGTGTTGCGCTAGGTGTCATTATAAACTACGTGAATCAGCACTAAGAATTCTGTTGTAAGTGGGCAAAAATGGAGCTCAGACAGGAATTGTGTCTTTATACAGTGCACTGAGAACTCTTCTCCAATGGTTCAGCTACTTACTGTACATCTGTGTGACTCTAAAATGGTCTGATACAGAGTGAAGGATGAAGTGCCTTCTTTGATGGCTTTTTAAATAGAAAAATTAATCCAACACTATTATTATTTATTAAATATGGATACTGCCCTATACCTGCAGGTCTCAGGACAGTTCACATGATAAAATCAAAATATAAACCACAAAATACATAATCAATATAAAAACAAGAACAACCCAATAACCACCCCCCATCATGCCATCTGTGCTGATCTCTTTGCCTTTTGTTTTGCCGCTTAATGAGGATATGTCCATTTGTTATCATCCATATAAAACAGAGCTGAGTTTGTTAGATTTATATAGAGGACAATTATGAGAGCCTTTATTTTCAAGTTCGGTTTACAAAGGAATTTTTTTTTTGTTATATTCCACTGGGCTTTAACTGTTCATCTTCTGGAGCAGGCTGTCTGTTGACTAATTCCATGTAGATTCACTAACCAAATAAAAAAGTGAGAAAGTAGCTAACCTTTTGGGATTTCTTTAGTGCTCACCCCTACCAATCCAGTATATAAACGGTATAACATCAATTGTCCAATGGCCCTAAAATGCACATGAAAAAATACCATTATGAAGATTTCTTCCTTCCTTCGTACTTCCTTTTGTAGCAGCTTGCCCATATGGTACTTGTCACTGCATAAAACTCTACGGAAGGAGTTTCAGAACAGCTGAACACCTTCACTTGCACTTTAGGGTCAAGGGATCTTTTGGTTTGTGGACTGCAACTTCCAAAAACAAGCCACTGCTTGGCATGGCAGTGATAAAGATACGTTTCTCACATCTGAACTGTGTTATTTAATGGACAACAAGAAATGGCAGATTTTATCATAGCTCAAAGTAGAGCAGGGTTATAAGGTATATTGCTGGAGAACTTTAATTGTGGGACAGAAGAGTGGCCCTGACAGTGCTGTTCACAGGCCGTATGGATATTTTTGAAATGTCTCTGTCCATGCATACTTAAAAATGAAGAAAGTAGTAAAGTCTGGTGTATTTTCCGGGCATTGGTGAAATGGGTATGACATCACTTTAATTGAAACGGAGCTCTGAAAAGAACCAGAATGTGCTTTGGATCAGCAGCCTTGTTAAATGGTGCCCTTAGGGCTACAAAGTTGGAAATGCCGCTGTGAAAACCACAGACTGGGAAATTGCTTTCCAGTTCCTTTCCCTTTTTTTCCTGAGGCAGAAATGAGTGAGGAAATCTGCTTCAGATTTGGGCTGCAGACATGTTTTTGCAGGAATGGCAGCAGCAAGTCACATGAACTACCAGCAACCATTCCGTGTGCAAATCATAATATAGGGGGCTGGTTGTATGGGCTTGGGTTGACCTGGACAATTGAATATTTTATAGCAAGTACTCTTAAGAAACCAAAGCCATCATGGGAACAAGGATTGACTCAGCTCCTTTCTTAATGTGCAAATTTCTATGTGGGGTCTCATTGCTCTGCCATAGTCTATCTTCTCTCCTTCTGTGCTGGAACACACAGATGTTTAGAGCATTTCTTGTTGTCTGTTGAAACATATACAACAGAGTGGAAGGGCATATTCAAATGGTGTGGTATTTTGGAAAATATGACTTAAATGTGAATAAAAATATGAATATTTTGAATCTAAAGGGCTAAAGGTACATTTTTTGCAAATAAAAGTGGTACACGTCTGTAGTATTTGCAGAGCTGCTGTTACAAAATAGCCTAGACTTTTGATGGTTGCTATTGTTAAGCTTTCTCTGTGAACTGGAATTGTAATCAGTAGCAGTATAAAATAGGATTTATTTATTTATTTTATTTTGTCTTTGTTTCTGCAGCTTCTGGTTGCAAAGTCCCCGATTGCACCATTCACATCTTTCCTGTACAGAATTGAAAATTCAGGGTTCGTTCTCCAAGGTAAGACCATGAGTCAGTTTTGCATACTGAAATGCCAGAAGTCTTACATTTGTTCTTGCATCACCTGCACATCAAGTACATTTCCTATTGAGAGACTTTTTCCTCTTCAGCTAGGCAGAAATAAACAATATGGCATCTTCTTGGCACAATATTTTGACCAGATCATTATATTTGTTCCAGATCATTATATTTATATATGTTTGAATAAATGTGGAATCTTCCTCTAATGGTCTTGCCTTGTATATGTGGTGACAGCCTGACAGTATTGCTACACCTATTGTTATTGCAGTCATTTATTGCAGGAGAACAACCAAGAGGCTGCATGTTTATCTTCAGTGGTGTGGTTCAGAAGGTTATATAGGTTTTATATAGGTTTTATATTGGGCTTAGTCAACTCCCATTGATTTCAGTTGGTCTACTCTAAGCACTACTAAATCCAACCCGTTTTGTTAACAAAAAATGATGATGGGGTGGGGGAGTGTGCCAGTCCAAAATCTATCCCTGATGCCTGCACATAGAGGTTAATGGGAGAAAAGTAACTTCCAGACAAGGCCATATTAGGGTTCTTTCAGCCAGCTAAGAAGATTGCGAGAAGCAGCATAAAAGGGAAAACTTTCCCCCACCCCCACCCCTAAAAGGAAGCTTCTTGAAAGGTGTCAGGTAAAAAGGATGATATCTACGCTGGTGGCAGAAGAACATTTTAGTGCTAATGAATGGGCTGTATTCCACGGTCTGACAGCAGAGGCAACATTTCCATTCATTCATTATTGTGTATTATTGTGTGAGGCAGTCAGTGTCAGGAGGAGAACACATTCAAAGTATGTGACAAGGGAACAAGTGGATGAGTGTGGGAACTAGTGAAGAACAACAGCTGTCTGAAAAATGAAGCTTAAGGGGAGAGGGGAGGGGAGATCCCATCACAGCTCTGTTAACCAGGAGGCCACAAACAAACCAATACTAGAAAACATACCTGAATCCTCTTTAATTGTGGGTGACAGGAAGGAGGCACACACAGAACATAGTAAAGAAGTTTGATTTAGTGGCTCTGCAGGCAATTCCTCTTGCCATCCCTAGGGGATTTGGAGGTGGGGATAGAGTTAAAACTGCAAGTTGCTTTCTCTCCGTTTTGTTCCTTGGGCCTGGTGGTTAATAAAAATGGCAGGAGAGGATGGCTAGTTAGAGATTTCAGTGACTGCTATTTGATGCAGTTTAAGGAGCTACTCTGCTATTGTTTGTAGTTAAAATGGAAAGTGGAACTGTTCTCCATTTGCAAAAGTCTCTAGCGTCCTAGGGAAAAGAAGGCTGAGAGTGAAAAAGCTATTAACATGGTAATGCTGCCTCATTCGGAGGAGTGCATCAAAATCCCCTTTGTTGATGTAAATTGCTGCTCTATTGCCTGGTCTCTTTCGATCTCATGGTCTCGGTACAAGTACTGAAAATTGTTTGGTGAGACTTGGGTGGAGGGAAAACTGCACCTCTTATATCATTTTAGGAGATCGCCAAGCTGCCCAAGAGCACTGCAGTGGGAGACTTCTGTGCCTTTGTAAACTTGAAGTGCTCAGTGGTGAAAAGAATCCAATTATTCAGTGGCTCTTTTATTGCTGCTTTCACTCTTGAGAAATGCTGCTCAACAATTTGAAGACAAGGATGGCTGGTCAAAGGGTTGAGTTAGATTTTGAACTACTTTTCAAGTATATTGTGAGAACAAGGGAAAAGATAAGTAAGCCCTAGTGAGTCTTACTCAAAGTCTCTGATGCTTGAGAATCCTGGGTTTGAAATTCTAATTTTGTAAGTATTGTTATTTATATAAAGGGACAAATCAAAAGCCTGGATTTGCACATTGCTGATTATATCCTCAAACGTGGATCTAAATGTGTCACCTAAAATCTGCATTACTACACAAATTCTGGTTTAAACCACATTTTTAAGATCCAGAAAATACTTTAAAATACTAATAAAGTTTCATATTTATATTCCTTTCCAGTGACTCCAGTGTAATGAGGCCAGATGTTCAGGTTTAAAAGTTCTTTTTCTGTCAGAGCTGCAAGCCTTGCCCTTTAAGACTGAGTAATCTCTTTGAAATCTAGTTCTAGTTCATATGTACATTTTTCAGCAGTCAGGTTCATTCACCAGTCAATTGCTTGTTTTGGTGGTGGTGTATGAGTAAGGAGTAGTTCACTTTCACCCCCAGTTACTATATCCTGCTGGTAGAGGAAAAGGAAGATGTGTTTGTGTCAGGAAAGGAAATAGCCATGAGTCAGACAAACAGCTTGTAATAGTTGAAATTGAGAGTACGGAAGTTACTTTCATATAAACACCTTTGTATCTTCATTTACTAGTAGAGCTATTGTTGAAGCAGACTGATTTTCATACCAGTTGTTGGAAACGGCGACATTTGTGAAAGCATGTACCAGTTCAGATATCAATGAAAATAGAACTGAACTCAGGGAGTAGTAGATTTCTGGGGGCACTTGATTGTTATACTAACTTCCAGAGAGAGGAATTTTACTTACCAGTGATCTAAAATGTATGCATCTGTGCCGTGTTACTTTTCAAACATTCTTCCTTCAAGGGATATTCTACATTGATGTCCACATGTTTCAAAAGATTGAGGGCATTAGGCACGCACATCATGCTGGATGCCGGCCAGGAGTCCTGCGGCCTCACTTTTGGCCCCTGGAAACTGAGAGCCTGCTCAGAACATAATCAGTCCACATTCCCCCACAGTTGCACACTGCAAGGGAAGATCTATAGTGCTGGACAAGCTGTTTTTCAGGGAGGTTTATCTGCCCATTACTGAGCGCTTCTAATTGACAGGCTGCTGGCAGGCTTATAAGGAACCCTGGAGTTCCCCACAATACAGATTGGAAACCCTTGCATCAGTGTGTGGAAAAATGAGGCATCTTCTGCATTTCAGTCTGACCATTTTTTGTTAAGTGCTCTTCATGCTAAGGGTGTTATTCAGCAGTATTGTTTTTATATTATTATCCTAAGAGTATTGTAGAGTTCAGTAAACCTTTTAGAATTTAGGAGCCCTCTTTAACACCATTGTACAACGTGGGGCCTGTTTTTAATTTGTGACTAGATTTGTCTGCCCATTTTCTGTCCCTTATTTTTGCCATTTGCCTTTTCTCACTTTCACTTTTTCATCATTTATTCTTCCCTATCTCTTCATCTCTCACTTTTTCCATATCTCATTAACAAAATGTAAATAGTGCTGATGGTTTTCTCCCAGGTGTTCCAAAGTATCCTTTCTTGCCGGGGTACATGGGAGTTGCAATTCTCTATTCTCTATTCCTCCCTATCCAGTGCACCCTGATAAGAGATGATGTTTTGGGGTATACGTACTTATTTGTGTCCAAGCCTTAAGGATAAAGTCTACAATAATAATAATAATAATAATAATAATTTATTATTTGTACCCCGCCCATCTGGCTGGGTCTCCCCAGCCACTCTGGGCGGCTTCCATAAAAACCAAAAATACACTAAAATATCACAGATTAAAACTTCCCTGAACAGGGCTGCCTTAAGATGTCTTCTGAATGTCAGGTAGTTATATATTGCTTTGACATCTGCTGGAAGGGCATTCCACAGGGCGGGCGCCACTACCGAGAAGGCCCTCTGCCTGGTTCCCTGTAGCTTTGCTTCTCGCAATGAAGGAACCGCCAGAAGGCCCTCGGCGCTGGACCTCAGCGTCCGGGCAGAACGATGGGGGTGGAGACGCTCCTTCAGGTATACTGGGCCAAGGCCGTTTAGGGCTTTAAAGGTCAACACCAGCACTTTGAATTGTGCTCGGAAACGTACTGGGAGCCAATGTAGGTCTTTCAAGACCGGTGTTATGTGGTCTCGGCGGCCGTCCCCAGTCCCCAATCTAGCTGCCGCATTCTGGATTAGTTGTAGTTTCCGAGTCACCTTCAAAGGTAGCCCCACGTAGAGCGCATTGCAGTAGTCCAAGCGGGAGATAACCAGAGCATGCACCACTCTGGCGAGACAGTCCGCAGGCAGTTAGGGTCTCAGCCTGCGTACCAGGTGGAGTTGGTAGACAGCTGCCCTGGATACAGAATTGACCTGCGCCTCCATGGACAGCTGTGAGTCCAAAATGACTCCCAGGCTGCGCACCTGGTCCTTCAGGGGCACAGTTACCCTATTCAGGACCAGGGAGTCCTCCACACCTGCCCGCCCCCTGTCCCCCAAAAACAGTACTTCTGTCTTGTCAGGATTCAACCTCAATCCATTAGCCGCCATCCATCCTCCAACCGCCTCCAGGCACTCACACAGGACCTTCACCGCCTTCACTGGTTCTGATTTGAAGGAGAGGTAGAGCTGGGTATCATCTGCATATTGATGGACACCCAGTCCAAACCCCCTGATGATCTCTCCCAGCGGCTTCATATAGATGTTAAAAAGCATGGGGGAGAGGACGGAACCCTGAGGCACCCCACAAGTGAGGGCCCAGGGGTCTGAACACTCATCCCCCACCACCACTTTCTGAACACGGCCCAGGAGGAAGGAGCGAAACCACTGTATAACAGTGCCCCCAGCTCCCAGCCCCTCTAGACGGTCCAGAAGGATGTTATGGTCGATTGTATCAAAGGCCGCTGAGAGATCCAGCAGAACTAGGAAACAACTCTCACCTTTGTCCCTAGCTCGCCGGAGATCATCAACCAGCGCGACCAAGGCAGTTTCAGTCCCATGATGAGGCCTGAATCCCGATTGGAAGGGATCCAAATGGTCCGCATCCTCCAGGCGTGCCTGGAGTTGTTCAGCGACCACGCGCTCAATCACCTTGCCCAAGAAAGGAAGATTTGAGACTGGGCGATAGTTGGCCATACTGGCCGGGTCTAAAGATGGATTTTTAAGAAGCGGTTTAATGACCGCCTCTTTCAGCGGATCTGGGAATGTTCCCTCACAGAGGGAAGCATTCACCACCCTGCAGAGCCCATCGCCCAGCAAGGATCCAGGAGACAGGTGGTTGGTTTCACGCGTCCAAGCAGCCTGTCCACATCCTCGGGGGTAACGGATTGAAATTGATTCCATGCAACTTGACCAGACAGAGCTCTAGCACTCTCCCGCCCCGGCACTGCTCCCACGGTGGTGTCTAGCTCCTTCCGAATATGAGTGATTTTATCTGCAAAAAACTTTGCAAAATCGTTGCAGGAGATCTTGGGGTCTTTACAAGGCCCCAGTGGTAAAGGTGGTTCCGTTAAATTACGAACCACCTGAAAGAGTCTCCTGCTACTATTTTCTGCAGATGCAATAGAGGCGGTGAAGAAAGTCTTCTTCGCCGTTGCTATCGCCACTTGGTAGGCTCGACGTTGAGCTCTAACCTGTGTCCGGTCAGATTCAGAGTGAGTTTTTTGCCACCGACGCTCTAGCCGTCTCAGCGATTGTTTCATCGCCCTCAGCTCCGAAGAAAACCACGGAGCTGTCCGGGCTTCATGCAATCGGAGAGGGCGCTTCGGAGCCAGACAGTCGATAGCCCTGGTTAACTCCGCATTCCAGCGGGCCACCAGGGAATCAGCTGAAAGGCCATCAACATGGGATAAAGCATCCCCTACCACTCTCTGGAAACCATTTGGATCCATTAAGTGGTGGGGGCGGACCATCCGAATTGGTCCCACCTCCCTGCAGAGGGGAAGGGTCGCGGAGAAGTCCAGTTGCACCAGGAAGTGATCTGACCATGGCACTTATTTTGTTTCACTTTTACTTAGTGTCAGATCACCCACGTCACTAGAGGTGAACACCAGGTCTAAGGCATGTCCATGACTATGAGTTGGGCCAAACTTATTCAGGGACAGCCCCATGGAGGCCATGCTTTCCACGAAGTCCCGAGCAGCCCCTTGTAAGGTCGTGTCGGCATGGATGTTAAAATCTCCTAGGACAACCAAACTAGGTGTCTCCAGGAGAAAATCCGCCACGACCTGAAGCAGCTCAGACAGGGAATCCTTGGTGCAGCGGGGAGGTCGGTACACCAAAAGGAATCCTGTACTGCCCCTATTGCCCAACTTCCAGAAGATGCACTCAGAAAACTGGATCTTCCCAGTAGAACGCCTGGTGCAAGCTAGTGACTTCCTAAAAATCACTGCAACCCCCCTCCCCGCCCACATAACCTGGGTTGCTGTGCGTAAGAGAAACCTGGTGGGCAAGCAGCGGCAAGGACAGGCCCATCTGCTTCCTCCAACCAGGTCTCTGTCACACATGCCAGGTCAAATCCTCCATCCACAATCAGGTTGTGGATGGCAGTGGTTTTATTCATCATTGACCTGGCATTACACAGCAACACCTTCAGGTCATGTAGGTTTCCCCTGTTGATTCCAGTATCCATCTGGTCAAGGCCAGACCCGGAGGCAGGGATAGTCTTCAAACAACGACTAAACCTGCCTCCTCGGTAATGACATGGTCTGGTCTTAGCGTAACTCCACCTCCTGCCCATGATCACCGAGATCGGATGTCCCAGTGCTTCCTCCCCCGTGGAACTTGTCCCAGCCATCGTGTTGGCTGGGGCCCCACTCCCAGGCAGCCCTGATCCCGCCCCTTAAAAACAAAACACAAACTATACAGAACCAATAAAACAACAACAACAAAAAGAAACAGAACAATTATACTAAAATTAATCCCCAACTAAATATCCATCCCACCCACCCCCAACAATGGAAAAAAGGAAAATAAAAATTTAAATTTAAATTTAAATTTAAATTGCCACCGACTGCTTGAGGACATTTTAAAGCACATTAACCACCTGGAACAGGGAAGAATGGCAGAACACTTCCCACCCTTCCCAAAAAGTTTGTTCCAAATAAATGCCTGGGCCACGCCCCCTGGGCCAGCTGGAAAAGGCCCTGGAATGGAGCAGGCCCTGCAGTCCTCACCCAAGGCTTCCCTTGTCACCAGTGAGCCCTCCCCACTACTTGTCCTCCCCCCACTTGCAAGGGTGAGCTTGTCAGCAGGAAGGACTGGTGGTAAAATTCCCATGTCTTAAAAAAAGTCATTGGATAAAGCTTGGAAATACCACAGCTTTTCTAAAAATTCTCCTAGGAAGTTCAAAAAGCTCAATGAAATCTAATTGCAAAACTAATTGCAACATTAACCCACCATACTAGTAACAGACAAAGGGATGCAGATACGATTGTATAAGAAGTTGCCATTTCTGGGGTCTATTTGAACCAGAGGAGAGTGTTAGCCAACATCTGAACTGTAGCACAGGAATGAAAATGGATCAGGGATCTTTGTAAGGCAATGGTTAGAGCATACAACTTAAAATGATTCAAGTCACTGAATTCCATTGTGTCTGCCCAGTCAAACCAATTTATGCATTTCACTAGTCGAAACAGATGTAAGAGGTACAGCAACCACCACCACAAAAGCAGTTCTTGCAGCCCCCCCCCCAGGTGGATTATTACCACAGCAAGTTATTTCCATGCTTACATTGTTCTGCAGGCACCCTCTTTTGCCTCATAAGTATCCTCCTGCATGTTATTAGGAGGTGTGGCTAAGGAAAATGTCACTAAACTTTTGCCCTGGCAAAAGCCACAGTCTAGAATTTATTCAATCTATAGGGCTTCCTTGCTCTCCTTTACAGTCTAGGATTGCTTTCAAGGGAATGTATCTGGCAGATGAAATCAAGATGTGCTTAAGTGGATTGCTGGACCAGACCCAAGCACCAAAATTTAATTAAATACCTAGTTTTACAAACTAATCTAATACAAAAAGGAATGTTTGCATGATTTCTCTTTTGTTTGGAGGTGAACTGAGTTTTGTAAATCTTTTATTTTTTGTGTGTTGAAATGTGTGTGTTTGATAAAGGAGAACCTTTTGTTGAATGGCTAAGCAGGTTGTACAAAAGCTGAAAGTGTTTCTCTGCTTCTCGTCCAAGTCCTGGACAGTAATCGCTACTCAGAAAGAGCTCTGTAAAAGCCCCCCAAGGGTGGTTTTCTTTTTTCTTTTATATATGTAAAAAAGGGATTCAGAGAACTAAGTAGACTCAGCTAGCCCACAAGGGAAACTTGTGAACCTTGGGAGTAAGGAAACTATGCAGTCCTTGCTGTCTGAATAAGCTTAGGAAAGCTCTCTAACCAAACTGAGCTCAGTTGCGCTGTCAGGGCAGCACTTTGGGGCAAATATCCAGAGTCCCATGCAACAAAAGGAGCCCCAAATGCAGCAGTTAGCTTACCACATTTTGAAGTAATTGAAATAATACACATTTCCAATCTAGGGAGAGGGGCCCCCTTAAGTCCATTAAGTTCCAAGTCTAGAATTACCTAACTGCACCATTGACTGAGCTAAAGCTTAGGTAGCGTCTGTTACATATACAGTGTATTCCAGCTTTTCCACATATACAATTACACATTGCTGAAAGCTGTGCTTCATGTACTGTATTTGTTTACTCTGCCCGAGTTTATCCTGCACTGATTTTAAAAGCTGAGGATGTTCTTTTGACTATAGATATATACACACACTACAGAGCACTGTACCCACTCATTTTTAATTTACTGGCAAGGGGGCATGGTGATGGTAACAACAGCAGAAAGTGGGAAGAGGGCATTTTTCTCCTTCCTCCCCTCCTCTTGTTTGTCAGGCATCAGGACTTAAAGAGCCCTGATAAAGTTCAAGCCCTGGGTTGCTCTTTAAGTCCCACTGTCTGACAGGGAGAAGGAGAAGAAGGGGGAAAGGTCCCTGCTTACCACTAGGGAATAGGAGATAAATTTGATTTTGTTTGTATTTTTATGAAAAGCTACCTGATTCACAGTTATTGAATCAGCACGTGAACCAAGACACAGTTGTGATATTCCTAATTCTCTGAATTATGCAATTCACGTCTAAAATCATAGTGTGTAGGGGAAATTCTGCATTACACAGTAGTGCAAACAACATTAAAAAAAAACACTTGAGGGAATTGCTTGCAATAATGTGTCTTAGTCAAAGCTGCTTGCAAAAAGTTGCTCTAAAACGCTTACAAATTTTCATGAGGATTTTTCTTTTTTTAAAAAAAATTATAGATTGCAGAAATGAATTTAAGATTTGATAACTGAGAAGTTGAGAAGAACCAAAATTTACAATTTCGTCCAACAAAACTTAGCACTGCTAACCATTGTTATTCCACACTAGTAAGTAAATGAAAGATGGGACAGTTGCAGGAAGTAGAGCCAGACCCTGTGACAGGTAGAGGCAGCTAATTCTAACTTTGCTCCCGTCCATTTCACGGCTGAGTTTGACAAGGACTGCACTGAGATTGTGGAGGAAAATGCTGACAGTTCCACCCTTTGTAATTAAGAAACCAGACAAGTTGGGGCAGGCTGAGGGAAGACTGAGCTTGGTGGGACAGTGCCCCACTTGCTCTGATGAACCCTCACCCAACTGCATATTTTCCTTCCCTTTGGAATAGCTCTTGAGTCAGTTCAGCCTACGGCTTTTGCAGCCTTCCTTCTAATGTCCAGATGATGGACAAAAAAACTAGATGCAATTTCAAGGGATCCTCAAAAGCACACCTAAAAACTAGATGTGTGTTTGACAATAACCAAAGTGAAAACGAAACTTTAAAAGCTGTTTGGTTCACTGTCACTTTTCTTTTTTCCATTTCAAAAGATGTTTGCAAACACCTTGAACCACTGGGAACTAGCCTCATCTGGTCCATTAAAGTAAAAGCGAAAAAGAAGAATTATAGTTTGTATAGTTCACCAAGCTAAGCGAGAACAAAAAATAGATTAAACACGCAGAAGGCTTAAAAGCTCTTTTTGTGCAGGGCTTTTCCATCTGAGAACTCACGAGAGCCTCCCAGGGCCTGGTAAACAGACTTGAGATCTTTTAAGCTCTCTGCCTCCCATGTGCTCAATTTGTGCAATTTCAGCCGGCTGGCCATCAAGCATATAAAGTTGAAATTGTGCAACTTGCATGTGTTTAAGTTACAAATTGTCTGTATTGCACAAAACATATGAAATATGTCAGTGTGCGATTAAAATTTTCAGTAGTGGACTATGAAATCATTGATGCTGCTTTGTTTTTTATATTGTTGAAATGTAGGAATTGATCTTTGCTTTGCAAATTCAGCCCCAAAGCATGACTCATGTGCCCTTCAAGGTTTTCAGAACTAAACTGTCCCCACAACCATAACCAGAGAGAAGCTTTCCCTTGTTGTTCTCTTAATAATTATGCTGCACTCATATGTTTTTCGTAAAGCACTGGAGCAAATGCTGCCATGACTTCTTTCCAAGAGGCTTTTTACACACCGTCCTTGAAGGTCCTGTATTGATGTGAGCTTATGTTTTGTGTCAGTAAAACCTCCTGGGGATGGAAACATAAAACAGAGCATGATTTTTAGGTATTTGTTAGACCTGCTTGCCTCCGTGAGCAATTTGCTGGTTGTTGCACAGAAGATACTAGGTTTTTAATGCTTTTTTTACTAGATGGTTCTGTGGTGAAATTAATTTTAATTGCAAACATCATGCCATGCTCAATGTGAGGTTGTTTTGAACACATTCAGAAACACAAAGTCTGACAGAGTCTCCTGGAAATGATCCAATGTCAGAGGTTGCCAACTGTTTTTAGCCAGTGGATACATTTAGAATTTTGAGAACATGACATGGGGGCCGGTCACAAAATGGCTGCCACATCTGAAAGAGCAGAGAAAAGAAACAGGACCACCAAAGGATGCAGGCATGCCCCCGCATCATCTGCCACATCAATGGGGAAAAAATGGTCTGTTGCACTAGCTCACAGAGAGAAGCTTTGTGTACCTCTCCTCTGTGCAGAACAGAAGGAAAGGTGGGTATCTGACCTTGTGCACTGCAGATTTCTGAGGGGATATTCAAGACTTTGTGTGTTTGCCATAGGAGGTACTGGCAGGTATACTGGCACCCACAGGCCGACAAGGGAACTGTGTTCTAGGTCATCATATAGCATCAGAAGATGGTGACTGCCAAACAGAATTCTTGCCACATCTACAAAGCTGACAGCGTTGGTGAAACCAGCAAAGAAAGACAAGCAGTTTTATTGCCCCTTTTGGCCTTCCTGCATTCTCCATCCCTGCAAGGTGAGCTGGCTGCTGCCTTGTTTTCTTTCTTTAATTATGCCATCATCCTGCAGTTACTCTCCAGTTTGTAATGTTCAGGGGGTGTCTATGGGATTTCAAAATAAGAATAGGGCTGTGTGAGAAAGATTAAGCTCATTAGCCCCTTATCTATTATGGCTCAATGTCTGTAGGTGGCTTCAGGTCAATTTATTTGGAGCATTTGTACCCTGCTCTTCAACCAAGTAGGTTACCAGTGTGGCTTGCATGCAGTCAATAAAAGCAAGACAGTCTCTGCTTGAAGGCTTACAATCTAAAAAAACCACAACACACAAGGGGAAAGGGACAAGGAGGAAAGAGGAAAGAAATTAAACTCAGCTTGTTGTTGTTGTTGTTGTTTAGTCGTTTAGTCGTGTCCGACTCTTCGTGACCCCATGGACCAGAGCATGCCAGGCACTCCTGTCTTCCACGGCCTCCCGCAGTTTGGTCAAACTCATACCGGTAGCTTTGAGAACACTATCCAAGCAGGGAGACAATATACAGCCTTATCGTACTCCTTTCCCAATTTTGAATCAATCAGTTGTTCCATATCCAGTTCTAACTGCAGCTTCTTGTCCCAGCTACTAATCCTTAAACATTTGTTCTCATAATGAACAGTTCTTATAATTTCTGAACACAATTCAAAGTGTTGGTGCTTTTTTGCTCCCTGGCTTTTAACATCTGGTCTCTCCACCCCTGCCTTCCCCCGGTAATTATTTTTAGTATTTACTTTCACTGTGTGTTTATTAGTCATTGTAAACTACCCTGGAAATTTTGATTCAAGGTATAAATATATGTTACATAAATAAAGGTACATTTAATTGCTAGTGCTTCTAAAATCTACAAGTGCTAAAAAACAATCACAGCAATAAGAATCTATAGATCTATAGCTTTTCCCTGTCTAGTTTCCTTCAGATGTGGCTAAACTACAACTCCCATTATCCCTGAACACAGTCTATGCTGGCTGGAGCTGATGGGAATTGTAGTCTAAAATGTCTGGAGGGCACCAGATTGGACGTGGCTGCTATAGATGATCAGTATTATGTCTGATTGTTTCATTTATAAGTTTGTATCTTGGTAGTGGCCCCGTCACTATGGAACTCCCTCCTAAGGGATGTGAGTTTCACCCCCTCTTTGATTGTGTTCAAAAGGGCCTTAAAACCTGCCTATTCCAAACAGATTTTAATTGAATTCGCTTGCTGCTCTATCATTTTTACTTCTGCTTTTATCTATGGTATTTTGGTTGGACGGTTTAAAGTTGTTTATATAATCTTAACTGTAAATTGCCTTGGGCGTTCTTCCAGCCCTGAAAGGCAGAAAAAAATACCTAAATAAATAAATATACACAAACTAATCAGGCCCGGTACAGACCATCTACAATTAAAACTGAGTGAACAAATAAGATTAAAAACATTAGTTAAATTGTCTGCTGTTGATATGCAACTTCAGTTAATTCAGCAGAAAGTTTTACTGAGAATTTGTTCGTCCCTGAGTAAGTTTCTTGAGGTTGAGGTTGACTACAAATGATCTCTGTTGGAAGTGTGACAAGCCACAGGCTAATTTATCCCATATGTTCTGGCACTGCCCTGTCATCTCACCAGTCTGGAAAGTAGTGGGAGATTGAATAAACATTACCCTTATCCGCAGGATCTAATTCTTACCTTAAATCGTTTAATATTTGGATACATATCAGCCATCTGGGCACTCCCAAAGAAATACAATGAACGGATTGCTAGGTTAGTGGTTGTGAGAATAATCCTCCCAACACTGAAATGAAATGAAAACTCTCCAATATTGAGCAGTGCTTGGAAGAAGTGTTTGATATTGCTAGAAAATAAAATAAATATTTTATAGTATATTAAATTCACCTGATGTTCAATTCTAAAAGTTACAAGTTTCTGGAGAATTGTGAAAATGAGCTCCTAAAATAAAAGGGAGATTTGATCATTATTTCCCCTCATTTCTTACTCTTCTTCCCCCTGCTTCTGCTTTTCTTCTTTGGTCTCTCTCTCTCTCTCTCTCTCTCTCTCCCTCCCTCCCTCCCTCCCTCCCTTCTTTGTACTTCATATCAGTTGGGTAGGATTCAAAGGACTAGGAAGCTGGAATGGTAGCCTAACGAAGAGTGGTTGTAAATTTGTTATTTCCGGCAAATTTTTTAAAAATTAAGTTTAAGGAATAATAGTGACTGCTTGATTTGGAGACCTAGGTTAATGTCAACTGTCTCAAAGCATATACAGTAAACTGGCAACTTAAGCACAATTAAGTTGTGCACATTCAGCTTCATACGCTTGGGGGGAAAACTTCAAAAAAGAAAAGAAAAGAAAAGAGGTGGGCTTCCAGGAAGAAAGACTCTGGCAATCCCACCTGCCATTGCACGCAATGTGTTTTGGCTATACACGATTTTGGCCTTAGGCATGATCTCACTGTGGGTTTACTGTAATTGATTAAAAAGATAAAGGTAACCCTGACCATTAGGTCCAGTCATGGATGACTCTCTGTAAATGGCCATGTTTCTGGAGCATGTTCCACACCACCAGTGGTTATAATAATCAGCCCTGTTGAACTCAGTATTACTTTGATTGACCACCTTCATTGGACATGCCCTGCTTATGACAGCTTTCTCTTCTTAACAAAATGGACTGAAATGATGAGGATACTGTAACCTACAACTCCCTATAACCTTACCATCTGTTCAAGAGGGAAATAGAACCGCACTTTGGAATGTTAACTTGAAGTTTCCTTAGATATACTTGAACTGCCGTAGAGTGGAAAGCCATCTATAAGTAGCAACAACGGTGAACTTAGAGTTGCAACAATTTACTATTCTCTGTTAATTTCTAAGAACTCCTACCCACCTTGGCGTACAGAAATAAGGAGTAGGAGTGGTTTAAATACAGAGAATCCTCCAGCAAGAAACCTGGCTGACGTAGTATTATTTATATAAATCTCCGAGCAGTTTACAGAGAGTCAAGTATGGTGGCAGCGGGGGGCGGGTCATCACCAAGTGCAGTAATTTATTCAAGATACCCTCATTTATGATTACATTCAATGATTGGATAGCACCTCTTTAGAAACTGTCAAATTGCCAAAGTGATTGCTTGCGGGGGGGGGGGGAATAAATACAGTTCTTTCTTTCCCAAATATTGCTCACAAATGTTCCTAGTTCAGGCACTGGGGAACTAATAGCTGCCCCTCAATTTCCCACATACCACAGCACTACAAAGACTGAACTATATAGCCACCAGCGAGCCTGCTTCATTTTCATTTCAAAAGATTTCTTACTCCCTTGAGGGGGGAAACTCACAGGCAAATTGCAGGGAGGGAAGTTGCTCCAGATTTCTCCTGGAAAGTTAAGTGTAAAATGAGTTAAATTCCACAACCAGTCTGAACAGGAGAAAGAGAGAGGCAGCCCGCTAGCTGGTCACAGCTGCGTGATTTGGCAGAGGCCACACCAATTGATGTATCCCCCAAAGGCACAGGAAACATCAGCACACCACTGTATGTACACAAATCAAACCCATCCATTGAAGAAGGGTTAAACTTGCTTACTGAGCCCTGGGAACACAATGAACAATTTCAGCACCCCATTCATTCCTGACAGATTTCAGCTCCTCTTTCATTCCTGCTTCAGTTTCTGTGGTGTGCTGGCACATCCTTTTAGAGACAGAGATGATTCAGGAGGAAGTTCATTAGAAACCTTCCTCATCCAGCCCTTTCATCTATCACTTTTTCTTGTCAATCGCTCTCTAAACCGGCCAAGAAACAAAGGTTTATATATTGATGGCCAGCGATATTTCTTCATTGTCTCTGTCTTTAAAATTATGGTTGATTAGTCGTTCACAGTAGCATGCCAGCTTGAAAAGCCAGTAGATTTGTGGTTTAGCTGTAATTTGATAGGAAATGCTTTCCTTCCAGTGCTTTATGCAGTATCTTTCTACAACATATCATTTTTGAGTATTTATGTAAAATCCTGAAGTCAATTTACATCTAAAATGACATTTTAAAAGCCCCAGTTCTCAAAACATGAGGTAAGCTCCCCTGAAGAGAAATGGGTGTTAGAATGAACTTCCTTCTTCCAGACCAATTTTTGGAGTATACAATAGCAGGCAGAATGCCACAGCAAATGGAGCACGTCTATAAGAACCTTGTAGCTAAATAATGCTTTTGCTTGCTCTGATCATTCAGAAGAATCTTTAGCAAATGGTGTTCCTCAGTGATATTTACCAAAATGTATTTTAGTATAATCTTTGCATTTTAAAATGTTTAATGCATGCAGCATAGAACATGGTACAAACTGAAAAGAAGAGTTTGATTATCTTTCTTATAAATATTGAAACACTTTTAGATTTCTCATTTCACAAAAGCATACATAAACTACTGAATGTAAAAGGTAATCTGTATCATAAGAGTGTTAGAATCAGATGAAAAATAAAAGGAAAAATTCAGGCTTAACAACTTTACATGCTTACAAATGCACTCACAAATATATGGAAGACTTTGTTGCAGTTGTCATGTATAGAAACATAACAGTTTTAAGTTATAGGAAGATAAGTTCATGTAAGATGTAATAATGAAGTCTTGATGATTTGCCACTTAAAGGAAAGGCTGGATAACTATGTATCAGCGATAATTTAAACAACAGGGTTTTTTTTCAATGTGGGAGGTAGTAACCTTTGATGAGATGTATCTCTTGAGATCCAGTGCAGACCTACTTGCAGTTTAAGCCTGTTCCTATGCACACCAACATGGAAGAAAGCCTCGTTGAACTTATTAGGACTTACTTCTAAGTAACCATGCATAGGCTTGCACTGCATGAGTGCTAAAAATGATGAAGCAAAAAGAGATGATGTTGAGGTTAAAAGGCCAAACATTCCATTCACAGTTTCCTTGAAAACAAAACAGACTGCAAGTTAATGTCAGCAACTGGAGCCCAGGAAAGTATCCTATTAGGACATCCGACACTGATATTTTACAGGAGTGCTTTTTTTAATGTGGACAAAAGGAAGGCAGGGAGTTTAGTTATCAGATTGAATTTGGAAGTCTTGGCTATACTTACACTAAGACTGAAGAAGAGCAAAACTTTGCACTATAATCTTTCATCAGTACTAACTAGTCATACTACTCAAAATATTGAGATTAAAGTCAAGTATATTGAACTTAAAGAAAAACTACCTCTCAAGCTGAAGTTCTATACTAATGTACCTTGGAGTAAGTTCCGCTGAACTTAGAGGGCTTGCTTCTCAGTAGACATGTATAAGATTGCCCTGATATGTGCCTTAATAGCATTCAGTTTACCAGAAACATGATGATTGGGTGGGTCAGAAACACTCTGGAGACTCTCATACCTGTAGTTCCCTTGGCAATCAGTTTCTAACCTGAGTGATTTAGTGAACTGTATATTATATCTAGAAGGTGCACATTTTTCAAATGAGCAGCATATGCTTTAGCAGTCAGTGATATCCCAGGTAAAGAACAGATCAGCATTTTCCACCAATTGTGGGTGCTTAAATTGATCTCCTAAGAGTCTCAGAAATACAGGTTTGTAGTGTGAGTGTCAAAATATATTGGTATGTGCTATAAATTTGTTTTAACTGACTGAATGGAAAATATATGCACCTGGAAGAAAACAAGAAATAATCCTAGATACAACACCTGAGAATTATGTTTGTAAGACAGGTCAAATACCCTATATGTAGAGATTGTGAAAAAAGTAAGTTATCTGACAAGTGCTTTATATGCCTTTTTATTGCTAACTTCACTTGAAAGTAGATCAACCTATGTGTGTGCCATGTTTGAGGCATTTGGCAGAATGAATGCAAATGTGTAATATTATGGTCTGGATGTTGTGGTTCCAAAATTAAGCCACAAAGCTCAACATAAATCATGGGAATAAAACTCCTACCAACTGGAAAATTAAATGAACATTACAAGACCACTTACCTATGGCTTTAGTTTTCTGGAAACAAATGAAAAATTGCTTTAAAATGTTGCATTTTGAAAGTACGAGGAAATTTAGATAGCACTGAAGGTGGACAGGACAAGATCCAAACCAGCACACTTAGTCGGTCAAAACAAATTTAGTTAGTATCCAGAAGGGGGCATTTTAAGTATGAAGCTTTGTGTTAGAAGACCATGCACATTTTTATGTGAAGTAAAGTCATAAGAAGCATACTTTTAATCAGAGCAATGGAATGAAAGTGAATCCAAGTTACAGAACTAAGAGTCATGGGATATAAGATCTTCAGCCTCTTAAGGATTAAATTTCCTAGGGCCTGTCCAGTTTTGTGTCCAATCCAATTCAAAGCAGAGTACAAACAAGAGCAGGACCTTGGACAACTCCAGTGGACCTGTGCTGTCTAAGACGTTCTCCTATTAAGGCAGCCACAGAAGATGTCTCTGCATGGAGCTAAAACCAACTGAAGCCTAATGTAGCCTGGACAGACCTGGAGTGTGGTAAGCTCTGCCTCCCTGAAGGAGATAGCTGGCTGACTGGTTGAAGGGTCCTCACTGTCTTTGGTTCTGCACGGCTGTGGAAATAGCTGTACTGCAAAGGACTTGTCAACTGAATCAGAGGATGATGACAGGTCTGTGTCCTCCAACAGGAAGGACCCCAAAAGAGATATAAGCAGTTCTCCCCGCAAAAGAAGCCAGACCCTTATTTTCATCAGATTCCTTTGTCACACACTGAGCAGTTCCTGGGTTTATGGTTCATCACACAACCTATCTGTGTTGTGTGGTATGTAGGTCAGGTGCTTATGATTTCCCCTTCTTATACATTCTTTTAAACATCTGTTCCTTCTTGATCTCTTCTGAGTAAGCTATAACACAAGGTGGTTCAACAGGTTGGGAATATGAATTTGATTTTCTCTTTACATTTTAATACAGCCACATTTTGGCTTCTAAAGCAACAAACAAAAATATTCAGACTTTTATCAAACTAACCCTAAGAAAGGAACAGAACCCATAATTTAAGTAAGACTTTCAAAGTGCACTAGTTAAATGGAGATAACAGCAAACTGAAAAACTGAAACAATTATAAATGGTCATTTTCCTCTGGAAAGGCTTTATTTTTAAAATGTATACACCACAGTTTAATACAACTTTTTTCTGAGACTGTTAGATCTACCAGATTGTTACTGAAAAACATAGAGTCCTAATTTTCAGATTACCAAATACCTGCAGGAGTATAGTGGAAAACAAAAGCAGGGAGGGCTCTGGCGGCATTCCTATGCACACTGATTTGGGAGTAAGTCTTATTGAACTCAGAGAGACCTCTGATTAGGCTGCATAGGATTGCACTGTTGAAATATTCACATCACTGAATAAATATTTCCCCATATCAGATTAAGGAAGTTCTCAAATAATTGTCATCTCACATTCATTTAAAATAAAGAGGTTATGTTTATTTTAAAGAACTTTTTTTTAAAAATCCCCCCCAGCAAATGAATCTGGATTTACAAGTCTGCTGTTCTTATACTCCAAGAAGACACATGAAATATGGCCTTATTTACAGTCAGGCACTGGAGTTCAACAGCTGCAGAAGTGTGAGGCAAAGGAGTGAACCCTCCAGCCAGACACTTTAACAACGGTTCTATTGCTGAGGCACCTCTTGTTACACACAAGACAAAAACAGATGAAGAGAGAAGCTTGAGAATGATTCAGAATAGCATTCATTATGAAATAAAACACAAGCAGGAAGTACATTTCTTTTTGTCATAGGGTTCTTCCAGCTGTCTGTAATTCCCACAGCTACCCACACCCACACACAATTAGAGAATGAAATAAAGCTTCCACCAATTTGTCTGCTATCCTTTCTCAAATGAAGTAAGCATTTGGTCAGGCAGAAAAGAAAATATGCCCTGATGTTAACTCTACCTACTATCTTTTTGGCTAAAACCAAACTGGAAAAATATTAGGAGTTTGTTCTGTTTGTGTATAATTAAAGAATCCTGTATTGTGTCTTCATCAAAACACTAAAAAAAGCACTGACTTGCCTCCAAATGTCAAAATATGTGACATTTCACTCTCTTGCTGATGAAACTCATCCTGCTTCCTTTGCTATCTCACTTGCCCCCTGCTGTTTTCTCTTGCTCCCACCCCATCCCTATCCTCCTTCATTGTTCTTGTGATTGCATCCTGCCAGAGTGAAGAGGTTCAGAAGAACCTGGAGCCAGACCTTTGAGCTTGAATAAACATTTTTTATAGCTGGCTTTGGCCTGTTCAGTCCAATCACCATGCAGGGAATAAGACTAGATGAAGCCTTTCAGCCCTATGATTTAATGAGGATCATCTTGAAGGAGCTGTCCCTAGGAAGCCTGACCTCTCATTTCAAAACAGAGACCCCTGGGTTTTCCACTGAAACTGCTTGTAAGGCAGTTTAAGCAATAGTGCTGATTTATTTATTTATTACTTTACAGATTACTATACCATTGTAAAATCACAAGTTCACTTTACAGGAACTATGGTGCATCCCTCTAATCATAGGCTATTATTATTTATATTCTATATAAGAGCTACTATTTATTTATTTTCTCCAGGAATAATAAAAAAGCCAGATAATTGACTGGCAACTTGTGCTGAGCCACAATGTGGGAACACGTTTCATGAATACTTTCACACCCCATGAAATGTGCTCCCGCCTTTTGATAATCTTTGCACCTTTTTGTCAGAAGGACACAGGCGGCAGCGAGGGAATTCAGCTAAAGCAACAGGACCACATCCATGCATCCCTGTTCATAAACTCCCACAACTAGTCATCTGTTAACTATTAGGCTGAAACAGGGTAGTGTCTTGCAGCACTGGTGGACAAAAACCCTGCAAGGCAAGATGGGGAGTACTGGCCCTGCTGTCAGGGTAGCAGGGATGTATTCCCTTTCTTTCTTTCTTTCTTTCTTTCTTTCTTTCTTTCTTTCTCCCTCCCTCCCTCCCTCCCTCCCTCCCTCCCTCCCTCATGCAGGACAATGCGAGGACTTGGTTTACACTTAGTGACATCTTGTAGCCAAACCCGACTGGCTACGCAGTGCTGTGATATCATTATGTTCACAGCCCATTTGCTTGGAACACACAGTGAAAAAGCCTTCCAGGTTCTTTAAAAACTGGCACCAGAATAGAAACAGATTGGAGGAAATATGGCTGTGACCAGGCATGAAGAAAAATCCATAACGAAGTAGAAATAAGGGGTTTTTCATGGAGCTCTCCCCCCACTGCCAGTTTTGTCAACATGTGACATGTAAGCACGGAGGAAGAAAATTACGTAGTTCAGGTCCCATACCTAGACCACTTAGGCATAGTATTTCCCTACTATGTCCCATTCTCTCCTTATATAGACAGCAAGGAGGTTCAATAAATGGAAAGCAAATTTCCAGTGCTTGCCTCTTCATTTTTATTCAATTTATGTAACACTGTGTAATCCTTTTCAAAACTGAAGAGGAGAGAGATCTTCTACAGGAAAATATGTTCATCTAGATGAAGATCTGCTGCAGCCTAATAATGGCTTGTGCCCAAAATTTAGGAAATGAAACAAAAAAAACCCCACTGAGCTGAATTGGTCTGAACTGGCCTCTGTCTCCTAGGTGGGAGCTATAGTGGGAAAGATGGCTTTAATTGATTTTTATTCTTTTCCTGAAGCTAAGCTACTCAACACAAAGCATGGGTTGTGCTGTAGAGGCCAGCTTCAGAGAGGATTGGCTGACACTGATGAAAAAAACCTGGATTTCTGTTCTGAAGGTTTGTGAGTGTTTGACATATATAATTAAACAGGCTTGTTTATATTGTTTAAGAGCAGAGAATTTCAACTGCACATTAAAACCTTTTCACTAACCATCAAACATCACACAGCAACTTTCAAGTATATTATTTTAAATCAGCTGCTTTTATTGTTTACCTTTTCTCTAAATGAGGAAGGTGCACTCTTTGGTCTGAACCACTGCTTTACCTACCAAACAAATACTTGAAATCAGTTGCTAGAGTTGCTATATCATAAACATAACATGTGAAAACCAAATAGTATATTAGGGAATATAGTCTTCCAACTCTCTTCTCCCTACAAACTGTATTCCATTTTTTCCCCCTCTTAAAGTATTTTTGGGCCTTAAGCAATGGAAATTGAAGGATATTTCTGTTTAATTGCCGTCAATTATAGAAGGACAGATTCGTGTGTGTTATCTATGTGGCAGAGTGGGTGGGAGCATTATTTCATTTCCTCTTTACTGTACAAAACAAGCACCCTTTGTGACACACAAGCCAAATGTACATTTCCATCTCTTCCACCACAATTTTTCATCTCTTGCTTTTAGTCTTCCCCAGTCCCCAACATCACTCTTCCCTAGCTGCTTACAAATGGGCTGCATTATTAAGTCAGCCTTTCTGAGCATACCACCATACCATCAAGTGTGTGTAGCCATTCTGTCTGCTTTGGGAAGCCCCATGTGCAGCCGCAACTACAACAATCCCCTTGTTGATCCTGTGCTTGTTGGTTAATCCCTCATAAAGTATGGGAATCCTAGCCTCTTCCACATCTGCTTGCAAATCTGCAGGGAGAACACCAACCTTTCAAAGCATCTTGGCTTGAAATACTGGAGACTAGCAGCAGGGGAACGGCACAGGGAAGGAATATTTCGTTTTTGAGCTGAGGAGGGTTATAAGATCTTAGAGCTCTCCGTCCCTTCCACCTCTCATCCTTTATCATCCTCTTTCAGGTCAGTGGGATCAGGTTTATGTTAACAAACCATGAAGCTTATCAAATAAATGCAACAGCAGCAGGTGTTTGAATCTGCCTGTTTCCACAGAACAGGCCTAACAAGGTTGACATTGTGGCTAAGGCCAAGGTAATGCAGTAATTATTCCTTTCTGGGTATGAAGCCCCCAAGAGATTTCTGGGAACGAGTTAGAAAAACAAACATTGCCAAGAGCAGGATTTTTAATTTTTTTTTAAAAAAAGCAAAGAACAGTAGTCCTCTCTATGCCAGACTGTGAAGACAAGCATTTCCATTGCAGTATCCTGAACACTACCCAGTTTCTCTTGAACATGTCTCATATTACAGAGGAAAGAGATTGTGAGAGAAGCAGTATGTTTGTGTCTGGGTGTTCACATCTGGAGGGGTAGCTTATTTTGGCTCTGGCCAGCATGTGGGAAGACAGCTGTTTACTTAAGACACTAATAAGTGCCAGAAGAAGGGGGGAAGCAATATTTGGGGAGGGGAGGGGGGCTATTGATGCAGCATTTAAGTATTTCTAATTATATAATATGGCTTGGTGTGCTTAACAGTTAAGGACTGTGTGGTACTCTTCTTGAGGTACTGTATAATTGGTAGCTTATTGTGTAACAATTCCTGTTTGCTGCATACCTGTGGAGAATACTATTTTTTATTTTCATTGCCATGATCCTACACATTATGTAGGAAACTCCCCACCAGAGTAGAAATCATATATCGAACAGATGGAAAGCTTCTTAATCTGAGTAGGCTGAAAGCAAACAGTAAGGTTACCATAACTTCTGTCATAGAGCTTCAGTATGCTGGTGAAAACATAGTGTGTGCACACTCAGTGGATGACCTCCAAACCATCCTAAAAATCTTTGCAGAAGCTTACAAAAAGCTTGGCCTCTCTCTCAATATCCAAAAAACAAAGTGCTGCACGAACAAGCACAAAACAACCCCTCTGCAGTGCCACAAGTCCAACTCAATGGTGTATCATTGGAAAGTGTTGATCACTTCTATCTTTCCACAAGGGCCGGCATTGGTGCCAAAATCTGCATCGCCTGAGCTCTGCAAGTACAGCTTTCTCCCTAATGAAGCACAGAGTGTTTGAGGACCAGGACATTCACAAGGAAACCAAAATGCTTGTTTACAAAGCTATTGTACTACCAACCTTACTGTATGCTTGTGAAACATGGACCACTTATAAACGCCATCTCCAATTCCTTGAAATATTCCATCAACAGTGTCTCCAAAAATTTATACATATCACTTGGGAAGACAGGCAAACTAATGCCAGTGTTGAAGTAATGATTCTTTAACAGCAACTTCAATGGGCTGGTCATGTTGTTTAGATGACTGATTATCGATTATTATTCCAAACTTTAAAATGGAAAGCGTAATGCTGGTGGTCAACAAAAGAGGTTTAAAGACTCTCTCAAGGCAAATTTTTAAAAATGTAGTATAAACACTGACAATTGGGAAACACTGGCCTGCCAGCGCTCCAATTGGAGAACAGCCTTTACCAAAGATGTCATGGACTTTGAAGGTGCTCAAACTCAGAATGAAAGGGAGAAATGTGCTAAGAGGAAGGCACATTTGGCAAACCCTCACCATGATCAACTCCCGCACGGAAACCTATGTCTCCACTGTGGAAAAACGTGTGGATCCAGAATTGGCCTCCACAGTCACTTACATACTCACTGTTAAGACCATGTTCATGGAAGACAATCTTACTCAGCTACGAGTGATCGCCAAAGAAGAAGAGTAGTTATGGCACTGTTAGGGCATCAGTTCTGCACTGCCAGCAGTGCTAGCTCCAGGGTTTGGGGGAAGCGTGTACACTCAGTGCGCTCTCCCATGAGCAGACCCACCTCCTTCTCTCAACTGTCACCCTTTCCCTCTAGGCCAAAGTGACACAACCACCCAGAGGGAGAGCAGAAGGCCTGTAGATACTGCTGCTTCATCTACTGAAACTTGTCACGTATTCTGTGCTTGGTGAGGAGGGGGCAGATGAACAGGCAGCATCAGTGGCAGGAAGAGCAGCAGGGCCAGGAGGCTCTGGGGGTCAGCATTGGGGGCCCTGCAATGGAGTGGATTTCAGCAGTTGCCTGATTATGTTGGCCACTGGAGCTGGCCCTATCTAGAGATGAAAACCAAATATTTGTGGAAGCAAATATCATGCTACCTATTCTACTACCTTTGGCCCAAGTGGTAGATACTCTATTTTTTATTATTGTGGCCCATCTTGAACATTTTGGGAAGGCCATGGTATTAATTTGATTGTGTCTTTGTGCTCTTCCTTATTTACTCCTTTGCTGTCTTCATCTGGTGAGTTTGTTTTCCACTTAATTTCCATCCCCACACACATCCCCACACAGATCTGCAGTGCAAACTAGTGTGATCATGTAAGAGCAGTCATGATGCCATGGCTGCAGAGTTATGCAAACTGTCAGTTTTTTAATTGATTTGCTTGATACAGCTTGCAAGTATATAAAACCAGAGCATTTGTAAGCCTGGCTTAACAGACAAGCTCAAATTTCCCCATGGGTACCATGAAATGTACTAGGCTTCCGTTGCATTTAGGAGCATCCTTCATTTAAGATTGGTGGTGACCCCTTCTTCCAGTGTTGGGCTACTCCTTTCCTCTTCAGTGCCTGCCGCCACCTCCCCATCCAACCTTGACCTGGAGGACCTCCCAAAGAAGCTTTTCAGGGGGTGCAGATGGCTAGAGTAGAGAGGAGGGGGTGGTAAACTTTTCTTCCGTGAACATCCTTAAGTTCATTCAATGTAGAATCCAAAACTATGTCTGCATTTGCTCTGCAAATGTTCAAGCCTTTATGAATACAATTTAGTGGGAGAACATTTAAATTTAAATGATGGGGTATATGAGTTAAGTGCTGAAAGTATACATTGTATAAATAAAGAAAAAAGATAAATCAAAGAGTTCATGATCACATTATTTGTTTGTATGCTTATTGCCGACCCTTCACCCTACGATCCCAGGGTTAATATTTCATTTCATTTTGCTTTGCTTTGCTTTATTTTATTTTATTAGTGTTTTAGTGTATTTTTCAGTCACTTTATCTTACCTGGGGCAACGCCAGTGGCGTAGCGTGGGGGGTGCAGGGGGGGGCCGGCCGCACCGGGCGCAACATCTGGGGGTTAGGGAAATCCACGGGTTAGGGGGCGCAAATCCACGGGTTAGGGGGCGCAAATCCATGGGTTAGGGAGCGCAAATTACTTGCCTTGCCCCGGGTGCTGATAACCCACGCTACGCCACTGGGCAACGCAAAGCAACTTGCAACCCAACAAATAGGTGATAAACCTCACATAGATACATTAAGAGGAAAGAGAAATAAATTTAAAACATTCCACTCAGTTCTTAAAGGCCACGGATAGTTACAGGCCAAAGGCCTGATTATAGCAAAAAGTTTTTGCTTGACACCTAAAGATATATAATGATGGCACCAGGCAAGCCTGCACAAACAGAGCCACCACATTAAAAAACAACATTAAAAACAATTAGAGATAAAGGTACACATTGGCCAGTTTATCTATAAACCTTAGGATTGTTGCAACGGAAACAAAAAATGCTGTATTGGAGTCAAGAGTAAAGCAATACATAATGCATTATTGTGCCACTTGCAGATTTGATCTGTCATGTGTTCATCTTAATGGTGAAGAAAAGGATTGTGGGTATTTTTGTTTAGTATTCTCATAGTGATTAATAAGTTAGAATCTTTGCCTTGTTGCCATTTGTGTATAGCCCCAAAACATAGTGGAAAAAATAATAAATCAAGTAAGCAAGCAAAAGGCATGCATCCAAATACTGGGAGTAAAATTCAAAAGTGCTGTGTATTTGAGCAATGCCCTTCTTTATAGAGGGGAAATGCATAAATATATTCTTAGACTAGTGCAATATTTATGTTTAAAACAATTACAACTATCTAATAGCTGCATTTTTATTTTAAAAAGTCAATTTAACCTCTGTTACATATTAGGTAAAGGAATCAAATAACACACACGACTGAATGGATTCTCACGGTGTAATTCCAATATGTAGAGTATTAATCTGTAAACTAAGAAGAACTATTTTGTTTAAACTACCTGTATTAAGAGAACAATTGCTTTCCTATTATCCCTGAGCAGCTGTTTTTGCAGAACATGCCCCTAAACATACTGTGAACAGCTGGAAAATCTGCACTTCATCCCAGGTGGTGTCCTTGATTACGGCTCTACTTCTGGATTTTGTCATGGGAAAGTCAGTACCACATTACACAGCTTCAAACTTCCCTGCAAAGACTGGATAGACATTGTGAAATATATGGCTCTGCATCCTTCAAACATTGTGCAGCTGTCCCTACTCACAATAAATTTACTTGCTATACGCTGCTTCACAACTGTGGATCGGGTGTTGGTGGGGCATGCTCCCCTGCTACCTGAATGTGCACCTGCCTACGCCTGTGCCTGTGCTTTAAATGTTTTTTTTTAAAAAAAATCCAAGTTGTTCTGTTTGATGTTTAAAATATTGATTTCTTAATTTTGGGTTCAAAAAAAATAGGGGCCCTCTTATACATGGGGGCGTCTTATACACGGAAAACTGTGGTAAGTGAAATTCCTGTTTTAGCAAAAGGCCAAGAGCATTGGCAGAGGAGAGAAAGCTTCTACAAAATATATGCATTTAACAGCCAAAAGGCATAGAGATGGTTGCAACAGAGGTTTGCTATAAAACCATTGCAGTCCAACTGCACTGATCTTTCAAAGTACTGCTCTTTGAGCTACTTTCTTTTCCTCAATAACATGCTCATTCGTGCCCAATGGCCTCCAATCAGTGAAAAAGCAAAAGAGAAGCAACTGGATCAACAGTCCTGGGAACGTAGTCTGTGCTTGCAGTAGTTTTGCAAAATGGCATGTGCAAGCATTCATGCCAACAGTGTCCCAGCATCACAGCCTGCCAGTAATAAGGCAATTTAAACACCACATTGGAGAGAACATGTTGCTTGTTCTGTTATAACCTGAAAACAAAAGGCTCGCTGAGCCAAAATAAAAATAACAGGAGGGTCAAGATAGGGCAAAGCCCCACATTTCATTAACTAGCCTTTGTGATTAAATATATATGAATAGGACCAGGAGTAAAGCTGACGCCGGAATATCAAATAATCATTCTTTGCTACTCTCAG
This sequence comes from Podarcis cretensis, assembly GCF_951804945.1. Lineage (NCBI taxonomy): Eukaryota > Metazoa > Chordata > Lepidosauria > Squamata > Lacertidae > Podarcis > Podarcis cretensis. Next base: position 49,542,466 of record NC_137170.1, on the reverse strand, counting down.
CTGCTTCAATATAAATATGAGCTAAGTCTTTATTACAAAGATGAAGGAACTTTGTTTTAATTGTTCTAATTTTGGAATTGGTGCACTTAATGGTGTTCGGGAAAACCTTTTGCCTTGGAAATGAACATTGACTTCCAGATTAGATTTTTATAATATGTTGTATGTGAGGCTGCCTTTGAAGATTATTCTGAATGTTCCGAATGTTTATGTTAGTAGTAGTCTCATTTTAGTTTCTTCCCCTTGCTCACATTTCCCTCCCCTTCATTGGTTGTCTCCCTTGTGCCTTTTTGTGTGATTGTAAGCTCCTTGGGGCCTATGCTCTCATTCATTGTAAAGCACCATAGCACCTAGATGGCACTATATCAATAGTCAACCTAGCAGTTTGAAAGCACACCAGTGCAAGTAGATAGATAGGTACTGCTGTGGTGGGAAGGTAAACAGCATTTCCATGTGCTCTGCTTTTTTTTTTAATGAACATTTATTACCATTTTCAATAACAACACAAAAACAAAAATAAACAAAAAATGACAAAAATACAAAAGTACAAAACTTAAAAACAATTAAAAACACATAAAATTTCAATTGCTTATTTTCTTTTAACTTGCTTCTCAGACCTCATCACACCTCCCCTTCTTGTATTCCAATTCAAATTATTAGCTCAGCAAATCCCTTTTACTTATTTCTCAACTTTAACTTGATAATTTATTTTAACATGTTATTATTTTATTTTTTCTCTTTCATCCATTTCCTCAATTTATTTTTACAAACCTTATTTTCATTTAATTTAGATCGTTTTAAAGACCAGTTTTAGCTTATCCAAACTTAAACATCAATACTTATACATCAATACTCATTCTTAAACATTTTTCCTAAAGTCGACCAAAATTCCCTTCCACGACTTTCCCAATTTTCATACGAATAACAAAACAGAATAAAAACAAAAAAAAGTTACAATTATATACCCTTTGGATTCCCAAACTCCACCCACCCCCTTCCCGGTTCCAGTCCCCAGCAAGTGTCCATCAGTCTCAATATACTGTTAGCCTGGAGATCTCACGTCTGAGGCTCTTAAATCTCTCTCAGTTCCTCTCTGCCGGCCTCTTTGATAGTCCTCAATGTTGAACCCCAAATCTCGGAGATGCTCCGGCCCAACAGGATCCATGTTTCTTCCAGCCAGACCTCCATACTTAAAAGTAAAGCCTATGGGGTATTCCAACTCTTGCTTCATACTCCTTTCCAGTCCAAATGTCCCCAAAGCTCCAACTTCCACCTTAATCAAATTTATAATCCTTCGGTCTTCAGATCTCCACATAAGGAGATCTCTCAATTTTTCACTCTCCAATTCAGGCCAGACTTTCCACATCAAGTTTTTATTTTGCTTTGCTGCCATCATGTCAGGCCTCAAATTACAGCTCTCCTTTGACATCTGCAGAATTACATCTCCTCCTTCCTTCTCTTCAGGGGCAACATATGTCTCCTTTTCCATGTTCTCAAAGCTCTCAAGGTTCTCTATTTGTCCAATTGAATAGGCTTCCTGTTTCAAATCCTTATCAAATTCAACAATGTTATGTTCAGAGTTGTAACATTTGTAGCCAAAACATCGATTTGGCCTTGTAACTTTCCCAAGAGAACAAATGCTCTATCCAATTCAGCCTGAATTTTCCCTCCTCCAGCCATTCTTGTAATGTCCCTAAACCCCCTCTAGAGGGATTTTGGTTCCTTAATGTTCCTTTCAGCTTAAATCCAAAAAATAAGTTAGTTTGTATCAACCCTTCCTTATTTTCAACAAATTGTAACAAATATAGCCAGCAGAAGCAACAGAAACAAAGTTCCCTTTTTCCGTCTTGACAGCTAACTTGACAGCTGTCAAACTCTTCAATACTTCGTCAACAGGCTCTCTCGCAGGACTCTCCCGGGTCCGGGGGTGTGTGTGTGTGGAACTTCATCTCCCAAAATAATTCTTCATCCTCCAGTAAAATTTCTTATAATACCAAGCCGTGAAATTAAAGTCTTTTACAAGAAAGAAAAAAAAGATTCTCTCGACCTTAGTTAGCAGGTCCTTTGCTTTAAATTATTTACAAAGAGGGGGGCGGACTTCCTTTTTAAACCTTCCCCGCTCGTGCCTAATTCGTCAAAATTTCCTTAAAATTCCAATTTCCGTACTACTCACGGGTTGTTGCTTTAGAGTCCAATTGTTCAAAGAAAAAAGTCAGCGCTCTCCGACAATGGCGTTGCGGCTTCACTCCGCAGAAGAAGCAGTCTACTCTCAGCACCGCGCCGCACCCCATCCCCGTTCCGGAGCCTTTAAAAAGGCTCCTTCGCAGCTTGGGGGGGTGCAAATGGTGCCCGCCGAGTCACCACGCTCACAGGCATCCGCACCTGTGATTTTTAAGGGTCCCCACGTCGCCGCCACGGCAAGACCCGATCCTGCGGAGCCGGTTCCCTCCGGAGCTCAGAGGGAATCCGCCATTAGTCGATGGCGCTAACCCGGAAGTCCTCCATGTGCTCAGCTTTCTGTCACAGTGTTCCGTTGTTCCAGAAGCGGCTTAGTCATGCTGGCCACATGACCCGGAAAGCTGTCTGTGGACAAATGCTGTGGACAAATGCAGCCTGAAAGCGAGATGAGCTTCACCCCATAGTCACCTTTGACTGGACTTCACAGTCCAGGAGTTATTTACCTTTTACCTTTACCTTATATCAATAAATATGAGTATAGCACCCAACAGTAGCCTTGTGAATTGAATTTTAGTTGTTTTGGGCCAGGTCAGGAGAACATTTTTTCCTGAAGAGTGAATTAAAAATGTAACTATTAAATTAGTAATTCATTAGCTATCAGTGTTTGGTGCATCTTAAAGCATTTTACAATGTTGTACATGCTTTGAGACATGTACGCCGGCTCCCTCGGCCAATAAAACGAGATGAGCGCCGCAACCCCAGAGTTGGTCATGACTGAACCTAATGCTTAGGGGTCCCTTTACCTTTACATGCTTTGAGTGCTAATTTGGTGGCAGAGTAAGTATGTAGAACTGCCACCTAAATAAAATAATAATTTCAGGTGCTGATTTTCACCTTGTCATGGAATGGCTACAAGGGGTTTGGGCCCATATACTTTTTATCTGTGTCTCACTAATGTAAAGAGAAAAAGCCTAGGCTTATTGCAGCTTCTCAGTCAGATCTTTTGTTTATTTGGGAGTAAGAGTGCAAACCTAATTCCTCCTACCTTAGAGTAAGCCCCTTTGAATTTAATAGGACTTACTTTTGAGTAGATGTAGGTAGGACTGCATTGTAATTACTGCATTACATACTGACTAGTCTGCCTGCCTGCTCACTCAGTAGGTCACTTACCATCCCACCATCTGACCATAATTCTTGTTTAGAAGGAAGAGCCATTCATTTAAATGGGACTTAACTCCAAATTAAGTGGGTTTAGGACAACAACAAACAACTGCTACCTATATTAAGCTCTGAGGGTACTGAAATTTGTTCAGGGTTATTTTCTGTATGTTATGTATCAGGCAAGTTGACATAAGCCGAGGACAGATAAATAGGTAGTTGTGAAGCATTTGCCTTCAGTAAGATTATTGCGAGCATAACAAATAAGCTTGCTTAAGGATGAGGTGAATTCATGGAGGAGAGGAGCTGGAAACAGGCACTCAGTTCCTGATTCCTACCTTCATTGTTTCTAAGGTGACCACTTATGCATCACCAAAGAGAGCATACATTTGCATGTGCTTATATGCAAATTCATAAATAATCACTATAATTTAAATAGAAATACAGTCCATCCTTGATTTGAAAGCCCTTCAAATAGATGGCTCCATCAAAGAGGGGGAAATTGTCCTATGGTAGTCGGGGCGGAGGAAGGGGGTGCGGTAGGGACGGGCCACCCTGGGTGTCACCACTGAGGGGGGTGACAAAATGCTGGGCGGCACTCACCGTGGGGCCTGTAGCACGCCCGAGCCACGTGTCTCTCCTGGGAGTGACGTGGTGGCTTGGGCAACCACAGGCTCCATGCTGCCCCAAATGGTTCGCCCACTGCCTCCTCCTCAGCTGTAGGGTGGCTGAGTGGGAGGAGGCAGACAGACTCCTCGGAGGCCCCACAGGGCGCAGGGAATGCACGCCGCCCCAGGAGCCCGATCGGCTTGCTCCGCCTTCAAATAGAGGACTGTTTTCGATAGAGTAGAATACATAGTTGTCATAATTTACCAGCCTTTTGAATAGAATTGCTTATTTCATCTTTGGTAATCAATTTGTAAAGACATGAAAACCTAGAAAGTATTAGTCCTGAGAGTGAGTGCCTTAGATTGTTAGCAGATTTACTTGTTTACTTCCTTTTTGCCTGAATCCTAAACGTAGTACATGAAAGCAAGTTTAGCTGAAATCTACCAAACAGCATGGGGAGATATTTCACTATTTCGAATGAAGAACCTTCAAAACAGTTCATATAATGTTCTTTCTCATTGTGGATTCTTTTTTCTTTCTTTCTTTTTTGTCCAGACTCTTCTTACGCATTTTGCAAGATGTCCTGAGAAGGAGGCCTGCTTCATAGAAATCCTTAGTTTTTTGTGCTTCTGAGTTTCCTCCAAACTCCTTCTTCTAACACGTAATAAGAGAGGCAGTTTCTGATACTGCCAGTGTTCTTTTCTTTCCCTCTTCCCTGTAGTGCAGTCACATTGCTAATTAATTGAATTCCCTACTTGCTCCTTTGTATGTTATTTCTATTGCCCATTAGCAGAGCAGCTTGGGATTTGAGCTATGTTTTCACTCATCTTACTGGAATTTTGCTTTTGGTCTTTCTTTCTCTCTCCCCCTCTCTCCCTTTGTTGTTGTTTCTGTGCTCTGTGAAAGGCATTAGAGGGGCTTTAACACCAAGGGCCTATATTGTTCACAGGCCCAGCTGCATTCTTTTACACTCTACCTTGTGCGTCACAGCTATTCATCTTGATTTGTACTTGGCTCAACTGCAGATGCTGTAAATATGGTAATTTTAGATTCCCTGTTTGGAAACAGTTTCAGGGCGGGTCTTGTGGCAGGAACACACTTTGATTTACACTGGTTTGTATTACCTCGGTACAGTTGAGAGGGGAATAAAGCTTAGAACTAAAATGGTTTTGTTTGAAACCTCTTTTAATAACTGGGAGGCAAATAAGACTCTGCCTTGATATGCAGGCATGCAGTACTAGAGGCAGTACTTCATTTCAGGGAGGATAACAACCTACCTAGCAAGAACAGGAGAAAGGAATTTTAGATTATTGTAGAATTTTGGTGTCACCGTATGGGTTTTTGAATTCTTTCCTTTTGTTCTCATTACAAAACTGCTTGGGTGGAACGCACTGGTTGAAGAGCATGTTGTATTCCCCCTGATTGGGTAACATGCAATAAGTAGGTTCTCTTCTATTTAGTTATATATATATTTGTATTTTTTATTATTAACTTAGTAAAACTTAGGAACAGCCATATCTGAAAAGCACTGAGGGGGTGGGATATTGAATTTTAATAAAATACAAACATGCAAATGCATTCATATCCCACTTTACATGTTCCAGGTGTGACTTTCAAGTCTGTGAAGTGTGTGTGGTCCAACTCCCACTGAAATTGTTCATTGGTAATATCTTTCTCAATGATAAGTCTTTAAAAAAACAAATAAACAAGTTCGGAATTCACTTGAATTCTGGCTTGTTAGGCATAAATGGTTTCCTTCAGAGGTCTCATTTTACCCAGGAGAGGGAAATTTGAGGCCTGGGCCTGAATGTGCAAAACCCACCACCACTGCCACCCTCAGCCTCTCTATCTGGCACCAGGAACTCTCTCCGGCAGACATTTAAAGGTTAAAACAAAAGGCACCTCCTGAATCTCTGTTGGCAGAGCATTCCACAGGACGGGGTTGATGACACTAAAGACTTGGTCCCATCTTGCTGTCAGGTGAGCCTTGCCAACTTGAGGAATGACCAACGATTGGGGATGGGCAGTGTAGTGTGCAATCAAGTGCTTTCTCTCGATCATCGGTCTTTATGAAGTCCACCAGCAAAACACCAAAGGTTCTGTTCATTCCAATGGAGTGTTGCTTCTTTGTGACCAAAGAGAAGACTTTAACATTAATTAACCTTTAATCTGCAATGGTATCATACCCGCCAACATTTCTCCGATGAAAATAATGATGTCCCATTCCTTCATGATAATGTTACTATTTATACCCCACACATGTTATTGGGTTGCCCCAGCCGCTCTGGGCAGCTTCCAACATGTATAAAAACATAATAAAACATTAAATATTTTTAAAAACTTCCCTTTATAGGGTTGCCTTCAGACAGCTCAGGGATTGGATAACTCCATACCCTCCAACATTTCTCCAATGAAAATAAGGACATCCTAAGGAAAAGGGTTCTGGGATCAATTCAGAAATCGGGACAGCTTCTCTAAATCAAGGATATCCCTGGAAAACAGGGACACTTGGAGGTTCTGCAATATCTGGAATGTGTTGAGGGGCTTTTTGTCATCCATTTAAAGGTAAAGGTAAAGGGACCCCTGACCATTAGGTCCAGTCGTGGCTGACTCTGGGGTTGTGGCGCTCATCTCGCTTTATTGGCCGAGGGAGCTGGCGTACAGCTTCCGGGTCATGTGTCCAGCATGACTAAGCCGCTTCTGGCGAACCAGAGCAGCGCATGGAAATGCCGTTTACCTTCCCGCCGGAGCAGTACCTATTTATCTACTTGCACTTTGACGTGCTTTTGAACTGCTAGGTTGGCAGGCACTTGTCTCTTAAAAGCAGTTCAGACATTCGATCTTCTTCAGATAGGATAGCAGAATCCGCTTCCAGGTGCCCCTTGCATCTGGTGATATTTAGGCCATAGAACCCTAAGCATTGCTTCTTAAAACATATGGAGTAGTATTAGTAAAACCAGCATCTATAATAGCTATACTCCCCGTTTGAAATGCATCCACTGTATCTGGGGTGTATAACCTCAGTTCAAAAACAACATATCAAGGTGGGGTGCAGTTCTAAGAAGTAAGACCCCCGGGTCCTTTTCATTCAAATCAGAGATATTTACCCAAGAAAAATAGAAAAGTGACAGAGTACACATGTTAGAAAAATATGCAGGCAGACACTGAAGAAAAAATAACATTCTGCCATAAGTAGCCACCTTGTTCCTCCAGTTTCCTCCCCTCGATATTAGAACCAACTGTTTCTCATGTGTTTTCAAGAACCTACTGTGGTTTCCAGACAGCTGGCTGGAGGAGTCTGGGATTGGGCTTGAAAAAATAGGTCATGGGTCAAGTTATTTTCACGAAAGCAATCACTAAGTTCCTGTTAGATTTGTTAAAATTCATGGTCGCTCCTTTTATTTTCCTAAACTGGTAGCAGGAACCTGAAGACATAACTTATTTTCAGTCACAAATGATGGGCTAATAAAGACCAGTTACAGAATTAGCTCACTGCTCTTTCAGTTTATGGTGAAAACAAATGTCTACTTGTCAGTGTGGAGAAACAGGGCTCTCTGACACTCTCAGCAGACTGTGAGAAGTAAAGCATTTAATCAAACGCAAATACATTTTGTAATGTTCTCTGAACACTTAGCTTACAAAATCTGTCTCATTAACTGACAGCATTAGTTGCAAACGTTCATTTACTGTATCAGGTAGATAGGGTGCATGTGTGTTATGTAAAATTGCTGTATTAGTTACTCTTTCAGGACAGAAAATTTAAATACTGTTTTAAGTCTCTGAACAGTGGCAGACCTTGGCATCTCAAATTTCAGTGGCACCCTGTGCAACACCAAAATCCGCCTCTCACCTTCCATTGGACTTCATAGTTGCAGTGCCTGCTGCAGCGCCCCAGAAACTCTGCACACAGTACAACCAAACCAGTCTTTCTCCTCTAAATCTGCCTTTGCTCTCAATGTTATCATCTTATAGTTTGGGGAGTGGGGTGTCATAGAATTTTCTCTGTTCCAGCGTTTATTTTAGGAAGGTTTTTCTGTCCAATGAATCTTTGCGAAGAATACTAACAGGTATTAAGCAAAGCGTCAAGCTGTGGTTGAGATCTAGTGAAACAGGAGATGGGTGGCAAGAAACCCTGGTGGTTTGTTTTCTCACTTTTATAGTATTTTTTATTTGATTTTTCTGTGTACTCTATCCTTTAATATTATTGAGTATTTTTTAATGTAGAGTGGTTTGTGCATTTTGAAATAAATATATAAAATGAAAGACAGTAGCAGACCTGGGTGTCAGTGAGTAGGAAGACAAAGGTGTGATTCAATATGGGAATAAACATTCAAGAGCAGATTTTGGCATCACAGAACTTAAAACTGAAGTTCTCTTTTTTAAAAAATCACAGCATAAACAGGGTTAGCTGTTTTCTAATATTATTTTCATATTATTTCTGTTGGGAAACCAGGGCCCTCATGCCTCCAGTACATATGAAATAGGTGTGTCTTTAAGCAGAATGAGGCTCTCCAAGTAAAATGTCATTTAATGATAATTGTCATGTGACTGGTTTTGATTTTCTTTTAATTATTATTCTTATGCAAAAAAAATTATTAAACAGCCAAAATAAAAACAAATACTAAAGTGGTGAACAACATAAAATCATCAATAAAATTGCATGAGTAACAATAAGCTTATTATTCTCTACACTGACTGGCAGTGGCTTTCCATGGTTTCAGATGGGGTCCCACTCATCTTTCCCTATAGACCAAGCATGTAGTTCAGCACCATGTCTGAACTACAACCCTTCTACTTATCTGGATCACCCCTCAAGGAAAGCCTGGCTGGGGAGAAAAAAGGTGTTTTAAGCGAGTGCCCCAACACACCTGATGTAAATACATGTTTGTAGAAACAGGGCTGAGAACTTTTTGCTGTTATGGGAGACTAAATCTCCAAGAAGGCTGTGCTTAGTCCTGGGGAGAGTATGGTGATGAGGTGGGCAAAAGTACACTTGTACAACATGGCGGACTAAGACTACACACCTAATTGTAGCTTATGATCTTCTTGCAGGAATGCTCTGTAAATGTAACATTGCCCCCTGTTGTGGGCTTAATGTGTTCTGGGCCCCAAGTACAAGGTTGCATGTTGTATTAAAAGAACCTTTCAAATAAGGAATTCTATGATTCTCTTTAACTTTCACTATAATGGTCCAATAATATTTGCAAACATCAAAGGCTTAATAGTTTAATTATCTCTGATTATAGGTGCCTTAGAATAGTGAAATCCACTTATATTCATAGCATAGGAAGATGGTGCCTGTGTTTATATACTGTTAATCTCAGGAATTCTGAACCAAGTCACCGAGAGTGTCCCATTTCCCCCAACCTTACTTTATTCTGTGTTGTTTAAAATAAAGTTTATAATACTGCGCAAAAAAACCTTCCATTTCATCTGGCGAACGGTAAACATGATACGTTTTCTTTCAAGTTTATATCGCCAAAGGAAAGAGCAACATTACGTCAAGACTGATAGAGTAAGAATTAAACCCTACTACTGTATGTGCCCTTGCATTTTGAACCACAAGACGTTTCCTTTCTCCTCCCCCACACCCAGCTTTGCTCTATTCTTTTAAGCAAGCAGGATATTGACATTTACAAGACTTCTGGCCTTTGAAGTGCTAAGTAAACAAAGTTGTGGCAAAATTCATTGCAGCTCCTGTTCATAAGCAGTGAAAAATAAGTACTGTGAGGAGAAAGAAGAGGCCACTTCAAAAGAACCTCTGCTTTGGAGGTGCTACTTTATTTGTTTGGTACCTTAAGATCAGCTGCTCAGATATAGCTGAGGTAAAAAGGATTGTACACTCTTAATAACAGGCTAATGTTGGGCACTGAACTTTTTTCTTTCCAGTTCTACTAAGTGGAGGTGGAGAATGGTGGTTCCAGCAACTTGGGAAGCAGTTTGTGATCTTCCTGGGAGGGGTGGTGTCAGCAGTGCTTTTTTTCTAAAAAAAATAAATGTTTAGGGATACTCTCATTTTGACTCAAGAAAATCACCACTTTATAGTTCAAATCAGGAAAAAATAAATACAGTAAATGGACAAAAGTACAAAGAATATGCATTACACTGGGAAAGAAAAGGAAACCACCATTGGAGGTGGTAACAACGAAACTGACCAATCACCGTGCTAGATTCCAACTCCTACTTCACACATTAAACGCTCGCTTCCGTCTGAGACTCAGGAAACACCATGACAGGAAATGAAGTCGCCATCGGGGGTAGTAACGGAACTGACGATTCACCATGGTAGAGAAGAAACTTTTTTTAAAAAAAAAAAAAAAGTTTATTCTCCCGTTAAATTCACAAAATATTTAGGGGTATGCGTACCCTGCGCCGCCCCCCCCCCCCCAAAGCACTGGGTGTCAATACCTGTTCTCCCACAGCCCATCATCCCTTCTGTTGTCAGGACTGCTTCCTGCACTGTCATGGAAGAGGGAATGCCAGAAGCAGTCTCTGTAAATAGCAGCTCAGCTTAAATCGAAACGTCCACAGAGTTCAAGGCTTTTAGTGGTATGATTTGCTCTAGGCCCATTTACACTAATAACAGAACCAGGCTCGCTCCAGACTTTTGTTAGAGTAAGTATGTGGTGGTTTCTAAAGTATACTCAGTTTTCCAGTTTTCCATTGTATATTGAAACGGTGTCTGGTTTTATGGGGGTGGGGAAAGTGTTTTAAATAACAAAGCTGTGAAATCTTACGAGACTGTATAACATATCTCAAAGCCCAGACCCATTAGCATCTGAGATTTACCTTGGCATGGCTGAGTCTAAAAGTTTACCAAAACGTACACAAATAGTTGCTGGTTCTAAGAACTGAGCAGACCTCAGCTTTGCATATGGCAGAATCTGGAAACCACAACTCACTAAAGAATTTCAGTGTGATGTTTGGCTGGCTGAAGGATGTCAGCATTGCTGAAGCAAGCTTGCGGTCAGACTTCTCTGCTGTAGGAGGATCCAAGCACTGAGTTATATTTTTCCCCTCCCCTTCAAACAAGCGATAATTTGTTTTTCTCCACAGTTTGAAGCAGCAACACCTGTGTAACCTTGGTTAACGACCAGCTCCAAGCACCTTCCTGCACTCAGCGCATGTTCTGCCAACTTGACAAACATTTTTCCTTTAGAATGCAGAACAGCTTGAAAGCTGTTTTCATGGCAGCTGAATAAAAGGAAATGGTCTCTGGTTAGCACTAACACTATGAACATAGATGTACGTACATGCCCGTGTGTTGGTGTAAAAAAAAAAATTAAGAGAGACATTCTCAAAAATGTGTAACTGTGAACACCACAAATGTTCTCTTAGTGTTGATTCGGACAACCACAGGGCTTTTGGCAGTCACTGGAAATCTGGTTGAAATTGCTGCATGCATGTACGTTGTGCCTATGAATGCATCATGCGTTGTCTCACATGCGATCAGCCTCTTTGTACTCTATTACTAGTTACCTTAAATATTTACGTTAGTTCATTTATATACCGCTTTCAACAGAAATCACCCAATAACAAACGACCGATATAAAAAATGCAATACAAATTCCACACCGAAAGCTATACACTACAGTGGTACCTCGAGTTAAGAACTTAATTCGTTCTGGAGGTCTGTTCTTAACCTGAAACTGTTCTTAACCTGAGGTACCACTTTAGCTAATGGGGCCTCCCGCTGCCGCCGTTCGATTTCTGTACTTATCCTGAAGTGAAGTTCTTAACCTGAGATACTATTTCTGGGTTAGCGGAGTCTGTAACCTGAAGCGTCTGTAACCTGAAGCATCTGTAATCCGAGGTACCACTGTACTAACAGCATCAATAATCATAATCATACGCATGATGTATTACCAAGGTATAGTATTTAAAACCCGTATCAGCTTGGGACCAGTTTACTTGAGGGATAGTCCCACTCGACTGCTTTGATCTTCAAAACTGGCACTGTTACAGGTTCGTTCTGCTCTTGTAAGAAGTTGATCTGTCAGGGATTCTTTAGCTGTTATTCCTGCATTGCAGGGGGTTGAGCTAGATGACCACTGTGACCCTTCCAGCTCTACAATCCTATGATTATTATTTTTTTTTTAATTAATTTTTATTCGTTTTTCAAACAAATAGTAAAAACACAACAGAACAAACAAAAGAAAAACAAAAAACAGACAAGGCACACAAAACAATTAAACCCATTTAACTTCAAATTCATCATTTCATACTCTTCTTTCTTTTGACTTCCCCATACCTCCCCATCCCTGCATCCTTGTTTAATGATTCTTTAGCAACCCTTAAGTCCATTGTCTTAATTCCCTTTCATAAAGTTTCCTTTAGTTTTTTAGTTACTGCTGCAATTCTTTACCTCTTACCCCCTGACATCTTAACATTCCTCAATTTTACAATTGTTTTTAAGATATATTTTAAATTTCTTCCAGTCCTCTTCCACTGTCTCTTTCCCCTGGTCACGGATTCTGCCCGTCATCTCGGCCAGTCCCATAAAGTCCATCACCTTTGTTTGCCATTCTTCCAGAGTAGGTAGTTCTTGCATCTTCCAATACTTTGCCAGTAGAATTCTTGCTGCTGTAGTGGCATACATAAAGAAAATCCTATCCTTCTTTAACACCACTTGGCCAACCATGCCCAAGAGAAAAGCCTCTGGTTTCTTAGGAAAAGTCCACCTAAGGACCTTCTTAATTTCATTATAGATCATTTCCCAGAAAGCTTTAACCTTTGGGCAGGTCCACCAAAGGTGGTAGAAGGTGCCTTCAGTCTCATTACATTTCCAACACTTATTATTAGGCAAGTGGTAAATTTTTGCAAGCTTGACTGGGGTCATGTACCACCGATAGATCATTTTCATAATATTTTCTTTTAAAGCATTACATGCAGTAAATTTAATACCGGTGGTCCATAACTGTTCCCAGTCAGCAAACATAATATCACGACCAATATCTTGTGCCCATTTAATCATTGCTGATTTCACCGTTTCATCCTGTGTATTCCATTTCAACAGCAAGTTATACATTTTTGATAAGTTCTTAGTATTGGGTTCCAACAATTCTGTTTCTAGTTTTGACCTCTCTTTCTGAAATCCTATTTTCCTGTCCTGTTTAAATGTCTCATTTATCTGATGATAGTGCAACCAATCTCGAACCTTGGGCTTTAGTTTCTCATAACTCTGAAGTTTCACCCTTTCACCATCATATTCTAAAATTTCATAATATTTTGGCCATTTAGAGTCCATATTAAGCTTTTTTACTTCTCTAGCTTCCATTGGTGACACCCACCTAGGGGTTTTACTTTCCAACAAATCTTTGTATCTAATCCAAACATTATACAATGCTTTCCTTACAATATGGTTTTTAAAGCCTTTATACACCTTTGCCTTGTCGTACCATAAATATGCATGCCAACCAAAGCTATTGTCATACCCTTCCAGATCCAAAATGTCTGTGTTCTCAAGAAGTAGCCAGTGTTTCAACCAGCAAAAGGCTGCCGATTCATAATAAAGTCTTAAGTCCGGCAGGGCAAACCCCCCTCTATCCTTTGCATCAGTTAAAATCTTAAATTTAATTCTGGGCTTTTTGCCCTGCCAGACAAATTTTGATATGTCTTTCTGCCACTTCTTGAAACAGTCCATTTTGTCCAAAATCTGCAACGTCTGAAATAAAAACAGCATTCTAGGCAATACATTCATCTTAATAGTAGCAATTCGGCCTAACAAGGAAAGTTTCAACCTTGACCATATTTCCAGATCCTTCTTTACTTCTAACCAACTTTTTTCATAATTATCCTTAAATAAGTTCACATTCTTGGACGTTAAATTTATCCCCAGGTATTTTACCCTTTTTGTTATTTCCAAGCCTGTTTCATTCTGAAAACTCTCTCTTTCTTCCATTGTTAAATTTTTCTCCAACACTTTCGTTTTTTTGTTTGTTCAATTTAAAACCTGCTACTCGACCAAATATTTCAATTAATTCTAATACTCTTTTAGTGCTAGTGTCTGGCTGTTGCAAGGTCAATACTAGGTCATCTGCAAATGCTCTTAGTTTGTAATGTCTAACTCCGACCTGAACTCCTTTAACCAACTGGTCCTTTCTAATCATATTTAACAAAACCTCCAGGACTGATATAAAAAGCAGAGGGGATATTGGGCATCCCCGCCGTGTACCTTTTTCTATGGGTATTTCTTCTGTTACCACATTGTTTACAATTAACTTAGCTTTTTGTTTGGAATATATTGCACCTATACCGTTTTCAAAACCTTGGCCTACCCCCATCCCTTGGAGATTCTTTTTCATAAAAGTCCAACAGATATTGTCAAAGGCTTTCTCCGCGTCCACAAAAATCAGAACTGCCTTCCTGTTAATGTCAACATCTAACAACTCCAAAATGTCTATAATGTTCCTCACATTGTCTGACATATGTCTCCCTGGGAGAAAGCCTGTTTGGTCCTTATGAATCTCCTCTATCAACACTCTTTTCAATCTTTTTGCCAAAATGTCTGCAAAAATTTTGTAATCCACATTAAGTAAAGATATAGGGCGGTAGTTTCTGACCTGGTTCTTCTCAGTCTCTGTTTTCGGTATAAGTGAGATGAAAGCCTCTTTCCACGATTCAGGTGCCTTTTTCCCCATCAGAATTTCATTGCAAACTTCCTTCAGTGGTTGTATCAACCATTCTTTCAGCATTTTGTAATATTTAGCCGTCAGGCCATCTGGTCCTGGTGATTTTCCCAATTTCATATTTTGAATGGCACCCTCTATTTCTTGTTCTGTTATTTCCTCATTTAAGATCCTTTTACTTTGTTCTGGAATTTTTGGTAAACCGTATTTTCTGATGAATTCTTCTATTTCTTGTTCATTAATTGGCCCTTGTGCATACAATTTCTTGAAAAAACTTTGAAAACAATTATTTATCTCATTAGGTTTGTGGATAATTTTTCCATCCATTTCTAGACTTGTCACGGTGTTCATTTTCTGCCTTTTTTTCAATTGCCATGACAGAAGTTTCCCACATTTATCCGCTGATTCAAAAGTTCTTTGTCTCATTTGCTTTATCTTCCATTCTATCTGTTGGTTCATGAGCTCCATGTATTGCATCTGATAAAACTTTATTTCTCTCAAAATCTCATGGGACTTTGGTTTAGACCTCAATTTCTTCTCTCCTTTTATTTTTTCTAAGATTTTTTCTTTCCTCTCATTTTGTTTCTTCCTCTTTATAGAATTCTGTTGAATTAGGAAACCTCGCATCACGGCTTTGCTTGCGTCCCAAATTGTTCTTTTCTCCACTTCTGTTTTCCTATTTATCTCAAAATAATCTTTTAATGTTTTAAGGGCCTTCTTATAAATCTCTTCATCTCTAAGTAGGGTGTCATTCATTCTCCATCTAAAGGATCCAGTTGTTGTTAGTTTCATCTCCATCTTCACGGCATTATGGTCGGAGCAAGTTTTTGGGCAGATTTCTACTTTTTTTGTTCTTGACGCCAGACTACTAGAAATCCAAATTTGGTCTATTCTTGTCCATGTCATTTTTGCCTCAGAGAAGAAAGTTCCCTCTCTCTCTAGAGGATTCCTTGTTCTCCAGATGTCAATCAAGTCCATAGTTTCAGTCATTTCAAAAAAAATCTTTGGTAGTCTCCCTTCTTTTGAAATCACTTGTCTCTGTGCTTTATCCATGTTTGTTGAGACAACTCCATTCATATCTCCCATCATTACGATTTTATAGTCTATAAAGTCAACTAGTGTCTCATGCAGCTTCTTGAAGAATTCAGCCTTCCCCTCATTTGGGGCATATACTCCAACAATCAAAATCTTTTCTCCTTGAATTTGTACTTCAGTTGCCAGGTATCTTCCTTGTTCATCTTTAAATATCAATTTTGGAGCCAATTTTTCCTTTGCATAGATCACCACACCTCTTTTCTTCACTTTGTCTGATGAGATAAATTCTTGACCAAGCCTCTTATTTATCAATAATTTCCTGTGTATCCTGGCAATATGGGTTTCTTGCAGACATATTAAATCTAATTGTTCTCTCTTCAAAATGTGAAAAACTTGTCGTCTTTTCCGAGGAAGGTTCAAGCCGTTACAATTCCAGCTAAGAAGTTGCAGAGACATTTTGTGTTTAAGTACCTGTTCCTCCAACTGCTCCAAGCTTCTGTTCTTCCTCCGATGGTGGTGGTAAAAGTCCAAATGATAGATTTGCTATGTCAGGTGGTTCTTTCTCCTCTACAGTTCCTTTCTGCAGGTCCTCCACGTATCTCTCCAGAAACTGTTCTTTGTCCTGAATTGTTTTTATTTTGATCTTCCTTCCTTTAAAGTTAAAGGACAATCCTTGTGGGAACTCCCATCTGAATGGTATAGTATTTTTCTTCAGCAGGTCAGCTAAATTTTTGTAGAGGGTTCTCACCTCTAAGATGTACTTGGGAATGTCTTTAAAGATCTGTATTTGACTGTTTTGGATCAGCAATGACTTTTGATAATGTAGGTTCAGTATTTTATCTCTTTCTTCCTTTGATCTCAGTGTAATTAGACAATCCCTTGGTTTCTTGTCCTGTCTCCTGCCCAGTCGAAAGGCTGTTGTTATCTCAAATTCGTCTTCTTCGGCCCATTCCTCTTGCCAGAAAGATATAAAGTTCTCTGTAAGGAATTCCACAAGGTTGTCCCCTTCCCCTTCAGGAACCAGTCTTAGTTTTAGGTTTTTCTCTTTCCTCTGAAGTTCCAGTAAAGAGAGGGCTGCATCATGCTCATTCACTTTTTTAATGATAGGCCCAAACTTTTCCCTTGTCTCCTCAGCAGTATTTTTTGCACTTTCTGCAATCTTTCGTGTTTCAGAGCTCTCCTGAATTAATCTATTTATGGAATCTGTATTAGACGTTACGCTGGCTGTATTAACATCTAGTCTTGCTGTCAACTCTGTCAATTTTTTGGAGTTCTCTGTCGACAGCTTTGTCAGTGCTTCCAGAGATTGATTTATTTTAAGGAGTGCCTGTGTCATAGGATCCATAGAAGCTGTTGCTGCTTTTTCCTGTGCAGCTGGTGCAGTTCCTGATATTGAACCCCTTTTCTTCTGAGATTGTTTTGCTTTAAGCCTTGTTACTATCTCTTCTGTTGGGCCACTCATATCCTCAAGGTCGTTCTCACAAAAATAGTTTCCAAGTGGAAAATCCCACTGTTACTTTTTCAATGCAACAATTTCACTTGAAACCCTCTAGAGGGAGCATTCAATTGTATCCAAATGGCAAGGAAAAACAAAGGAGCAAGAAAGTATAACAGTAGCCAGTAATTTCCAATGTCCAAACTGTAAACTCTCTGTCTTTCAATGTAGCCAAGGTGCAGCAGGGTAATCTAAAGTCCAGTAACTTTGTTACAAACAAACCCCCACTTTAAAAAGTTTAAAATGACAGTTCACATCCCGGTGTCTTGTTTAGGCAGCCCGACCTGGGGGGTTTGGCAGTGGAAGGTCTTATTTTCCCAGTAATTTTCCAGCAGGTTAACAATGTCCCAATCCCTTCCCCCCTTCTCCTGCCTGTCGGGGGGGAAGTTTAAGTCCGATGTCAGTTTGACAGCTTAAAAAAAAAGAAAAATTTTTCCCTTCAAATGCAGCTTAGTTTTTCGTTGCTTTGTTTCTCATGCAGCTCCGGGGAGGCAGACTTCCTTAGTTTATGCCTTTCCCGTTTTCAGCCAAATTTCTAGTTTTAGTGTCCCGTCAATCTCTCAGTCTTACTCACGGGTGTTGTAGTCAATTTTCAGTTACAGGAAGGAATCGGCGCTCTCCGTTCATGGCGACACGGCTTCACTCCGCTAGCTGGGTGACGACTCTCAGCACCGCGCTTGCCCCGATGCCGCTCAGAAGCCTTTAAAAAGGCTCCTTCACAGTACCGGGGGGCGCAAAAGGTGCCCACCGAATCTCCTTTGTTCACAGGCTCCGCGCCTGCGATTTTAAGGGTCCCCCGCTCGCCGTAGCGGGTAAGACCCGAACTAGCGAAGCAGTCCTGCCTCGGAGCTCGAGGCTCGGACCGCCATTAAACGCTGGCGCCGACCGGAAGTCCAATCCTATGATTATTTTTAGTGTGGCAGCACCTGCACTTTGGATGTCATCAGGCAGGCACCTTGGCTGTGCTCTTTTTGGTACCTCTTTAAAACATTTTTGTTTAAGCAAGCCTTTCTAGACATGTAGAAGCTACATGTGTTCCTTTTAGTTATTGTTGATTTTAATAATCTTTTGAATATTTTAATACCAGTTTTAATCAATAGTTTTAATGTGTTTTTTTTAATATATTGTAAACCAGAGAGGATTTTTGGTTTATGACTTTTTAAATAATCAAGCAGTATATAAATTTTGCTGAGTAAAATTACTACTGCTCCACATTTTAAGTAATGTAATTAAGTAGCAATAAATAAAACACTCATGGTATTTGGCAAAAGGTGTGTAGAAGGGCCTGTATATGACCTATACACAGGAAGCCACTATGCAGAGCAATTTCAGTAATGTTTCAGCAGCAATAGTATGCACCAAAGGTTGTGCCAGTTTGATAATACAGTGGGGACATTTTTAAGATTCTTGCTAATAAAAGACAAAGAATCCACTGTACCAAAATCACTCTTCTTTGGAGTTTGAGATCTGTGTCTCAGGCTGGTCAAACCTTCAACATGGGGGCGGGGGGTGATCTCTCCTCATTCTTAGTAATGAGGCAAACAGCTTTCTCAAGATAAAAGGCCAACATTGCTCCATGTGACTCCTTTGAAGCCCATAATGGCAGAGCTGAAAGCAAGAGTTTTAGACCTAGGTATCTGGAATATGTTTTCTGTTTTGTCCATGAGAGACAGCTTCATTCTCCTGAAAGGCATAGATGTTTTCAGAAGGGCACACTGTTTCTCTCCCCCCCCTCCCTTCCCAGATATACCCTTCCCTTAAACACTGCACACAGCACAAGCTTCCTATTGCAGCTGGTAGTTATCAACCAGAATAAGTGTGCACGCACAGGTCAACCATGGGAATGCATCAAGTATTAGATTTGAAAAAGAGCTGGGGAGGAGAGAGCAGTAAGAGGAGCAGGACTGTGGTCTTTTTGGCCTGATTACTATTATTATTATTACTGTCTGCCCTTTAAGAAGGAAAAAGGAAGAAAGATTACAGCAGCTTTGCTATTAAATGAAAAGATTAACATGCTGTGGGTGCTTTGCCAGAGTGTGATGAGATTTGCAGGAGATGAGTGGCTGCAAAGCAGGACTAATGAAAAGCAGGCCACGGAAACCATGTGCTGTATGGGCCCCCAAATTATCTTGCTTCTCTCTTCCAGGCATCTTCCAGATAACTTCCAGATATTTACTGAGATCCCCACCAGAAACAAAAAAGCCAGCACTGGGATGGGGTCATTTGATAAGTCTTCCTTCCTGAGGTTCTTGGAAGTGATCCATTCTCTGACTTAGCAGCTTTGGTTTCCTTCTTAAGATGAAGTGAAAAGCAATAGTGGCTCAGCCCAGCCTAGTTTTAAGTTTCATGGTACCTTTGGTGTGTGTGTGTGTGTGGGTGGGTGGGTGTGGGTGTGAACTGGGGAGTGCTGAAGGGAGACAAGGAGGATATGTATGGTGAGTGTAGTTGTCAGCCTTCTTCAAAATTTGTGTTCTTCCGCTCCCCCCTCCCCTTCAAAGCCTGGGACTCAATTGACTTGTTTTTCCTTGCACCTTGGGAAGGTTCAAGGTAAGAGATAGGAAACTAGCTTCTCAGGGAACAGTATTGAAAACAAAATACAGGCACTCCCCACTTATGCAGGAGTTACGTCCCTGGCCCCCACATGCATAAGTGAAATTGCGTAAAGTGGGGAGCACCGTCTAAACACCCTGAAAATGCCCTCTCTTCCACTCCTCTTCAATTCATACAAAAAATACTGAGCACAATAAAATAACGCTTGTGACCTATTCATACAGCCAAGTTTACCAATTCTATTACGTTTGTATTGAGGTCACACTATGGGAATGTAGGCTCCTTTGCAAACCCTTTCCTGAATGTTTTAAAGTGAAAAGTTCAGACAAGCTCCCATCTGGCTTCTTCATAAGCAGTCAAAGTGTCCCCTTCCATACAGATGAACATGTGTGGTACTTTGAGTTGACAAGTGTATTTGCTCTCTCTGTACATATCAAGGTATTTGCTAAAGAAAGTTAAAGGAACCTGAATTTTGATTTGCTAGATTTTCTGTGTGTAACTTTAATTGTCTTCATTGCAGATTATTTAGAAAAAAAGGCCACTTCAGGAAACCCAATTTATCCTGAATCAGAACAGTTCTTAAGCTCTGTGACTTGCTATACTCTAAAAACCCTTTTAATCTGGTTTATGTTCCCATGGACAATGAATGCAGCCAGACAAAGGCAGGATCAGTGCCAACATAGAGCTGTGCTTTTTACTAGTTGTTATGGCAGGATATTATACATAAACCAGAGTGGCTCTCCCTTTATGGTAACAGGAGTGAGGAGGGGAGTGAAAAGGAATTAAAGGGGTCAGAAGTCATACTCTCTGATGGATGGCAGAATCTCTCCCTGGTTTATGGTCTCTGGTGACTCTGGTTCCTTGATTTTAATGACTGACCTAACAAGACATTGCAACCTTCCTTCCTTCAGAGACTAGACTGATGCAAAGTTTGACAAGAATTAAGAAAGAATGCATTGTGCCTTTGATCTATAGGACTATTTTTAATCTGTCATCCGAGAGATAAAATGTCAGAGGGGCCTCCATTTATTTTCTAGAAGCTTTGACCGAGTTAAAAAGTTTCCTTAAACGTTAACCAGTGGTTTTACTGCTTCTTGTGTTAACAAAAAAGCACTAATAGTAGAAAAGGGACTTCATGCATCCAAATTGATTAAACTTTTTAGCCCACTTGTTGGGACCAGTTGAAAGGTTGTGATAGAAATGACACGATGCACACAGGTTCTTGTTTGTTCTTGCACTTCAATGTTATGCTATGCCTGAAAGGCAAATTGTGTGCCCATGGAGGAAATGAAATGTCATCAAGAAACTGTAAGTTGCTGACAGTGTCATGCCTTCCTGTCAGTGCATGGAAAGGCTGGGTCTTGTCTATTATAATGGCTCTGGAACTAAAGCCAAGTCATAATCATCCAAGTCTCAAGAGAGATCGTAAAGCGAAACAGTTCTTGGCCAAGAAATCATCATATGGGTCCATAGTAATCAGACTGAGAAATATTCAAAGAGTACATGTCAGTTTGGAGACAGTATTAGCAATGAATATTCAATTAGCATTTAGTGACGCCTTTTTCCTGCTTAAAATAACCGATCCAAATAAAAAATCAAATGTTTGGGAAGGAATTTCAGTGAAGGTGGCCCAGTGCCAACTGAGCTTTGAGGCTGCTGGCTTGCAGATCTAAAACAGCATCAAAATAAAAAATGAAAATTGAGGCAGCAAAATTTAAAAATAATAAAGTGGAATGGTCTTGTGGACTGCAATAGTTGACAGTTGCTCACAGGTAGGTAAAGCCACAGAGTATTTTTTATTATTACTGAGAATGATAAATTTCAAACAGGGAAACTCCAGTTACGGAGGATGGGCATTGTTGACTCCTGTGGTGTTATGAATCTACCCCTCAGGCTGCATTTCAAAACTTTAAAAAAATGTGTATGGCTTTTCATATGTTCAAATAGGGCAAAGGAAGAATGGAACTTAAAAAAATGAGAGCAGTCCTGAAGCATGGGGGAAGACTGGTGCCTTTCTGGAGGCAGGGTTGAGAAGAGCTTCCTTCAGAGGAAGGAGGCTTGTATGGAAGGAACATTGATGTCTAGACAGGTAACAGAGAACATTATACAGAATTAAATATTACAGAGGGAGAGCCACCATGGAGAAAGCAAAGGGAGATCCTGCAGCTAATGCAGTGTCCCAGGGAAAATGGAGAAAACACTCTCATTTAACACATCTAACATTAGACTGGATAGAACACTGGAAAGGACAGCTCTAGGATGGAGTAGATCAGGGGCGGCCAACTTCCTAGAGACTGCGATCTACTCACAGAATTAAAAACTAGCAGTGATCTATCCCTGTTTTTTAGGGGTTTGGGGAAAAGCCACGTTTTATTGGGGTTCAGGTCACAGTTGTTGAGGGATTTTTAGAGAGGGGGTTCAGGAGGCTGAAGTTGCTTTGCTTATTTTAGGGAGAGGGAACGCAGCATTTTAAAAGTATTTTGAGGAGAAAGAGAAACAGCAACTCACACAAGGATCACGGGGGGGTAAACAACCTCAGTTTGTAAACTCCGTCTTCTGTTCTCCAACAGTGGAGGGCGGGGCGAGCGGCTGGAAGGGGGCCAGCGATCGACTGCGATCAACAAAAACATCGTAGGGATCTACCAGCAGATCACGATCGACCTGTTGGATATCCCTGGAGTAGATTAGTGGGGGGTTTTTACTGTTTATTCCCTCTGCTTTTAGCACTTTTACAACTATCTCTGAATACACTACTATGTTTTTACCAACTATTGAATCCCCAATCTTGTGCCTTCATCCCACCTTCAGAAAATGAATTCAATGCATTTTGTAAATTATTGCATCAGCAGCTATATTGATCCCAAGGGTCACAGCCCATAGCGTAGATGAAGGTAGAAATGATCAACTGCAGGCTTTCCTGTTGCTGGCTTTGCTGAAGGCTTGACCTCTTTTTTTTTTTTAAAAAAAGAGAGACTTCAACAGCTGTTTCTGCTTAGAGACCACTGGCATCTTTATGAACTGTTTTTTCCATTCACCCTCTCTCCTTTCTCAGCAGCAATGAATTATGTAAGATTACATTCCTGCCCTTTCCTTATTAATGTTCTGGCAGACATATCCCTATGAAGTGGATCCACATAGTCTCTCTGGATTGTGCGGATATATACACAACAGAAACACCCCACCCCCATAACACACACATATTAAATATGTATACTCAGAAGTTCAGGAATATTCTCTCATAGATTGTCCACATTTTTATTCAACTGATATTCCTAAAAGCAGACGTAAACAATCTCACTCCTAGCTGTGCATGTAACACTTCCAATTCTTCACCCATCTTGCAGGGAATAATCCAAGCTCCTGTTGGTTTCTTCCCCCAGTCTTTCCCTGTCAGGCCCAAATTCTTCATCCTCGCCTTAGCCATGGTACAGTTATTTCAAACAACCATGGTTATCCTTACAGGTTTTGCTTTTAACAAGGACATAAAGCCTGAGTGTGAAGTCTCTGGTTGAAAGTGAACTAATCCTAGCATTCATCATGTTTCATATCAGTTTTGAAATAATGCTTAATTATGGTTAAAGTGGATGATGGACTCTACAGGCAAGAGGGGAGAGAGATTAGGAGAAGGGAGCAGCCAGACCCACTGTGCCCTCTTGATTACTTGACCAGCAATGGGGGATCTTGGCCCATTATGTCTCCATC
This sequence comes from Podarcis cretensis, assembly GCF_951804945.1. NCBI lineage: Eukaryota > Metazoa > Chordata > Lepidosauria > Squamata > Lacertidae > Podarcis > Podarcis cretensis. Next base: position 49,519,114 of record NC_137170.1, on the reverse strand, counting down.
AGCACATAGACTGGGGGGAGGAGGCATGACCTTGGAGAGGGTTCCAAGGGCCAGATAGAGTTACTTGGAGGGCCGCATTTGCTGTACTACACCTCTGCAGTTATTTAAAAGTAATTAAAATCATATTAAAAAGCAGGTAAAGTTTGTTGGTTGAGTTTCCAATGGAGGAGGAATGTGCTAGCTTTCAGTTCTGTTCATTCAAGAGCTTGCATGCCATTTGACCAACAAACTCTATCCTCTTACCTAGTTTTTTATCTCTTAAACTGATTTTAATTACTAGATATTAAATGCAGAAGTGTAGTAGAGCATGCATATAAAGGTAGTCTTTATCCAATATAAATTAATCTCCTTGTTCAAATAATGGCAAGAAATAAATAAGTCCAATAAAAGGTATCCTCTTATGTAGTTTGCATTTCTTAGCCTTTCAAGCCAAGACTGATCTTTATTTATTAACATGTCAGTATAGAATATGAGGTTTCATACTGCATCCAGAAAATAATTGTTTCCATATGATTTAGTCAGTCTTCTGCTCTTCAATAGGAGATAAACTAGTTTAAGACAATTCTGGTTAGGCATCAATCATCAGTAAATATAAACTAAATTGGTGCATTCTCTGGGTGCATAACAAATTGTAAACATGAACATTGCAGCATGGCCCACATGCACATCTGGACTTTCAACCTGTCCAGAATTTTAAGTAAACATCAGTTGAATGAATTGTTGCTTGTTGGTGTGGCTGCCACAATTTGTAACAACTTGAAAAGGGGGCATCAGAATTAAGCAAACTGCAGCAACTATCCATGGGGAGAGAGAGAAATGTATACATACACATACATATTTAAAGATTAGAAAAGAACATTCTAAACTCTTCAAATGCTGATCCTGATGCAGTGTTTTAGAATAGTATCTGAATCCATACCTATTTCCCAAGGATTAATGCTTGATGCCTTTAGTACACGAAAATGGACAAGTACTGCAAGGGGCTTACTGCTTAGATATTGTTCCTTCTGCAATGGACCCAACTCTGGGGAAGCCTACTATGGAATTAAGCTTTTCCCATTATTATGGTCCCAGACTTTCAGAATTCCCACAAACCTGGAATGTGTTTGTCTCCCAAAGGAGAGCTAGGATAATTTTATTATTGTCAGAACATAGTTCAATTCAGATTTTCCCAGGCTGAAGTGAGAAGAGATATGTGATATATGTTGTGGCTTCTATTATTTTACCAGCTATAAACTGTAAATCTTCTCGCTGGATTGGTAACTTCTAGAATTTTCAGGTAGTCATATTTCAAACACTTCCTCATGTAAAAGTGGCAGACAGGAATGGAGCATTTCAGTGTCACATATAAAAGTATCCCTAAACTCAGTTTCAGCCTGAATTAAAATTCTAACCGTTTGTTGAAAATTAGGCACATTTAGGGAACAATCCTGCTCCCTCACAGGGCAGCTAAGGATAGAGTGCCCTCTCTGTGGGTGAAGGCATCCTAGTATGACCATGGAAAGCTTCACCACTGTTGCTCTTATGTTGGCGATGCTTTTCAGGGTGGTGGAGGCAAAAATGGGATGCATTGGATTTAAAGCCCCTTCATTCCCCCAACAGCTCCTGAAAAAGGCAAAAAAACCTATGCCAGCCTGGAGCTGGATTATTCCCCTCCCCTTATTGGTGTCAATGGAAGGGGATTTTTTTAAGGACAGGAAAGGACAGAAAATTAGGAGAGCTGAATCCCTACTTTCTGCCCTGCCAGACCAAACAGCAGGGCTGAAGAAGTGGTGGTTCTTCCACCACAGAATCTCCCCACCACCACTTCTCCAAGGCAAATTTCTCTTTGCAAATATGAATTTGGCTGTGGAATTCCAAATGGCCCAGCTTTTTAGTTTTGTCAGAGTAAACTTGGCACATTTCACTAGGAATCAAGATATTACTGTTTGAGGAAGCATTCCATGTTCTCAGAATGAGGAACAACTGCAGTACAGCCAATAGTTTGTTCAGCTTGATGAAATGAAATCAAGCTTCAGAACTCCATTACCACATTTTAAATGCACGTTACAAGCACAGCTTATTATCCAGTTTTCTGCCTGCACAGTATTATTCCCATTACTGGGGAAGAGTGTGAAGAACAGAGTACCCAAACAGCTGAGAGCCAGAACTAGAACTCAGGCATTTCTAGTTTCCTAGTCCTTGCTTGAATCTTTTAGACCAGACTGCTATGTGGATAGTTCCATATCTGGGATCCAGCAGAAGATGCCAAGCTATGAGGTCTAGTCCAAGAACATTGTCTCCAATAACACCGAAACAGCACATAAGCAGAGAAGCCAAAGAACACGAAACTTTATTTTTACAGAGACATCATACCAAAGGTCTTCTTGAGTTTTCACTCTTGAAGATGAATTCTCCCAGCTCCCTGGGGTCCAGAACCTTGACTTGCTTGCTAAAGGATTTTGGCTCACACTAGTTTGTGTATTTGCTTCCTTGGCTGACATTTCATTTATATGATTTAGTTTTCTTCCCTGTGCTAAAAAATCTTACTGCTTATGAGAGAACAGTATTAACATATAAATAGTGATGGGATTTGAACAGACTGGGGGATCTAACCTGTAATGAAGAGCTAGCTGTCAGAGCCCTTTTTAAATAGCATATGGGATGACAGGCAATGTTCTGTGCGGTTATTGCTGGAAGGACTCTAGAGCAGGGGTGGGGGATCTACTCTGCTGTAGACGATGGAAAGGTCAGTGGTGAAGCATATGCTTTGCACACAGAAGAGCTCCTCTTCAATCACTGGCATCACCCATTAAAATAGGGATGAGACTCTCGAGATGTGATGAATTCCAACTCTCATCAACCTCAGCCAGCATGGTCTGTGATGAGGGATGCTGGGAATTATAGTCTAACACTATCTAAATGGCCACAGGTTGTTCACCCGTCACACAATTAAAAGGCTCACGTAGCAGGTGATAGAATTTCTGCATGAGACCATGGAAAACAGCTTGCAGTGGCTAGATGGACCAATGGTTTCACTCCTCAGCAAAAGGAAACTCCACATGTTTTAACAAATATGCTTAGAAATAAACTTACTAAATGGTATCTCTTCTCAAGTAGAACTTTTATCTGGAGGGTTTTGTAGCAATAACTTATCGGAGTTTCTTGCCATTTGTTTTTTGTGCTTTACTGTAGAACTTTTGGGTTACATAGATTCCCCCCCCCCCCCCAATAATCCCCAACTTTTTCAAATATGGGGGGAACATACACTGTTCATCGGTGCGGGGTTAAGTTCATGTTTCGTGTACATGTGTGTGTTGGAGACTTGATGCCTTCCCCATGAAAAACAGTTGCAGGCGGTGGTATTGATAGCAGAGAAGTGGTAGCAGGAGGGGCACTTCACTGCTTCCAGCATGCCATTTCTATTCTGAATCTCCTCCTCCTGAAGCTGTTTGTAATGTCTGTGTGTGTGTGTGTGTATAAATATTTCACACTGAGGTCCCTGAAAGAAAGGTGGAATATAAATGTCATAAAGAGATATCCGGGATCTAATTTCAAACTGCCGAAGCTCAAGGCTGCTATGCACTGGGAGTAGGTATTGTTAGCCAAGTAATACTTTTGTTGAGCATGTTTCGGTACAGAAAAAGGGATCAAGGTCTTAGAACAACTCTAGTTTGAGGAAAAGTATCAATGTTTGGGGCTTTTTAGGTGAGCAAAGGAGAACATGCTAGGGGAAGAGCAAAGTACAGTCATATCTCGGGTTGAAGTAGCTTCGGGATAAGTATTTTCGGGTTGTGCGCTGCGACGACCCATTACTTCCGGGTTTTGCTGCTTGCGCATGCGCAGACGGTCAAAATGATGTCAAGCGCATGCGTGGAAGCAGCAAATCGCTACCCGCGCAAGCCCAGACGCGGGTTGCGTTCGCTTCAGGATGCAAACGGGGCTCCGGAACGGATCCCTGTTCACATCCAGAGGTACCACTGTATGCTTCAAAAGTTTACAAGAAAAGCATGCTTTAAAAGCAGTTTAAACACATTCATGGGAGATACCAATGTCTACTGGTCATGATGGCTATATATTAACTCTAAAACCAGAGGTGGCATGCCTCTGAGTACCAGGTGCTGGGGAGCACATGTGGGGAGACCCCTGTAGTGCTCAGGTCCTGCTTGCTGGCTCCTCATGGGCTGGTCCACTGTGAGAACAGGCTGCGGGACAAGATTTGTTTTATTTATTTTTTATTTATTAGATTTATCTACCGCCCTTCTTTGTAAGATCTCAGGGCAGTTCACAGAATACAATACAGGACAAAAACAAGTAAATAATTAAAAACAAAACAGCAAACCTACATTTCTTCTGTCTAGCTTTTGGTTTGGCTGGTTAGTCCATTTGGGTGTTTCTGGTGCCGAGAAACCTGTGTTTTCTGTATTATTTAAGTTTTGCTTTAAGTTATTAACTCAAGCCACCTTAAACCTTGGAAAATTTGCTAATAATAGGGAAGCAAGCAAGATGGTGCAGCCGGGCTTTTTATTATTCTTTCATTCATGCTACACAGGTGCATTCACAGTTGATGAATGTCTCCTCTCATGGTTCTTGTGTAGTAAAGAATTGAAGAGTCAACTCCACTCTGACTCAGAAGGAAGGCTCAGCCACTCTGTAGGGGTGGCGTGAGGAGCCTGGCTTATTGGCGCCTGTACTTTAACTTTTCTCCAGAGGCCTCTGGGACTATTGGTCCCATAACCTTGGCAGCGCACATTCACTAAAAGTAGGTTTGTGAATTACTTTTGGAGGCCAGTATGGGAATATGGCGAACTCAAGCTGAGGTTCTGAATTGGGCTAGGGATGGAGCTGCAGTTCACCTGCTGTGTTTTCTCTGCCCAGGGACTTGATAAAGCTCCTTCTCCCCCCCCCCCCGACCCTCATCCCCGCTTTCCACAGCAAAGAGCATATACAAGGAGGCCCTTTCATCTTGGCATATCCCCCTGCTGATTAATGTGATGCAATGTTCCCACGTAGGCAGAGGCAACAGTATGTCGGCCGTGTAATTAGGAGCCAGATAATGAATGCTTAGAGGCTATTCAGACAGCACTCCCACCTCCCTGCCGACCAAGGCTGTTTCTCAGCAGTGAAGCCAAGTGGAAGAAAGGGTGGCACAAATCCTATTGGCCCTCTGCTTAATTGTGTTGAAAAGCAGGGCCTCATACTGCAGTGGGGGGATGGGTTGAGGGAACACTGGACAAATGGATCTCCCTCAGTACTGTAGGGCCAAACTTTTCGGTAGTGGTTTTTTGTTTTGTTTTTTAAATGTGTTTGACCTTGTGGCCGCAGAAGCTCTAAACATGCACATCCCTGTGTGCATTTTTTAAAATGTTTCAGATCATTAGGGAAAGCCACCATAATAAGCACAAGGCTGTCCCTTCTCCGTAACCCAGGGGCAAAGATGCTGCTGCTTAGTAGCCTTTGAAATGTGGGAAACAAGCCAGGCATACAAAGGGGTTATTCTTGTTATGGGCCTTTACAGTTACACCGCCATTCGTTGTCCAATTAATAGTTGTAAAAAGGCTATCCCTTTTCTCCAGGCCTCACATAGGGGAAATAATAATCCATTGGTGTAACCAGGCTTGGCCAGATGTCTTGACGAAAATAAAGTATAGCTCTAAAATTAGCGGCAAGTTTGTCTGATAAGCTTCGCTCCAGACGAATCTGTTGCCAGACTTTTCCAACCCCCCCCAAAGCCAACAAGTTTCCAAAATGCCTGCTAATATGTTTATTAACTGGGGGAGGGGGTGTCACACTTGAGCATGTGATGAATGTAAAGCATCCTGCTTGCATGTATTCATTTCTGAATGGAATCTCTAATTCAACCAGTCTCTGACTGAACAGGACCGAGCAAGGGATTTGGAATTTCAACATCAGCTTCTGGCTAGTACACAGTATTTTCAACACAAAGATCAAGGGCCACAGTTCATAGGAAAGGAATAATCAGCAGCCTGTTCGTAAGCCTTGCTGTGACATCATCACGAAGGGCTGTAGGTGGGCTGCACCATCAGCTGCACCAGAGCAACACATACCATGTTGTGTTATAATGTTATGCATCATTCAGAGTAGTATTGAAATTGGTAGAACAGAAGGAGAGCTCTCCTGAATCAGACCAAAATTTCATCCAGATCAGTATCCTGTTTCTCACTGTGCAAGGGCATTGCAAAACCTGTGACTGCTGGGTCTTGTGGAGGGCTTTGAAAATCATTTTGCGGGTTGTGCATTTACCTGGATGATTTGATTTCACACAGTGAACACACAAAAGGGTCAGCTGACATCCAGGTGACTGACAAATGGGCAGCCACACCCACCAGTTGGATTTGGCCTATGAAGGACATAGTGATCGGGCCCACCAGCCAGATCCATTTCCCCACCCTTTCTGCAGCCCAATCATATGCATACATGTCCTGTCCATGAGGCATACTCCAGGTGGAATAGCTTAGAATATCAGCCTTAATAGGCATTTTTATCAAGTAGGATGGAGACAGGGAGCCCACAGTATTCCCTGGGTTCTTATTAAAGCACCCTTTTGACTTGTCTTCCTTTAGCTTGCAGCGAAAAAGGGCTCTTTTCCATCTCCAGTTTTTTCAACCCCTATCCATTCTGAGCCAGCATTTTTTCCCTAGCAAAATAGCTCAATTTTCTAATTTTGGGTTCAGTTTTAACTGACAGTTCTGTGACAGATCTGTTGCAACATTTGCTGGGCAAGTTTTTCCATACTCAAATTCAATGTAGACAAATTTTTCCATCTCCTAATATTGTGCATTTTGTTTGAGTAACTTTATCCCATGTTAGTTGGTTTAATAAAAACCTAACTCTGTTGAAATATCAACAATGGTGAAATTAGTAGGGATACATTTAGGTGTTGTTGTTGTTTTTTTTTAAAAAATGTATCTATAAAAGAACAGCAATTAAGCATGTTTCTTGTTTAGTGATGCCATCCCTAGTTATTGCTTCTATGAGGCAAAGAGGGTCAGAGCAGAGCCTAATGTGTCCCTGACCTGTCCAGGGGGACAAAACAGAAGAGCTTTTGTTTTATTTGTTTATACAGTGACTCACTCTGTAGTAACTGGGTTAAAGTCCACTTAGAAATGAAGAGAACAAAAGGCGTCCTGTTAGTACTGGACATTTGCCTCTTAAGATATCATAGAAAGGATCTTTTTTAATACTGCAGCAGGATGCAGGAAGCCACAAGCTTATGGGAACATAGCAGCACTTTGGAAAGGAAAACACAGCCTCAGACTTTCATCTGCAGATTTCTCCCTTCATTTTTCCTCTAGCTTCTTTACCGCCTGCTGGAGCTGAAAGAATCAGAGCCCCAAATTTCCATACATCACAGGCTCCTGAAGAGAAAGGAAAAACATTGGATTGGAGGGCTTGGGTCCTCTGTTGCTGCAAGCCCCAAAGAGAGAGGGGGAACATTGCTTTATGCAACCTCTTGGATTCTTCTGTGCAGAGAACTGTGTTTTCATTATTGTGTTATCTGATCTCTAAATCCCCAAACCCCCTACCAGACAGAAAATTCATCAGTACTGAATGACACAGTCCCAGAGTAAGAATATATGATATTAAGTGGTATTACTGTGTATGTCATTTACTTGCACATCCTAAAATGCTTTCTAAACTATAAACTGCACAAACCCTGTAGATGGAAATAGCTCTGGAAAGGGTGGTAGTTACTGAACTTCCTTTTTTCATTGTCTCCCTTCAAGACGCTTGAGTTGCCCACTGTGGTCCATTCATAGTGATGCGGAATACTCAATGAACTGTTTCCCACCAGAGATTCCTACTCCACCATTTTAGACCTCAGGAAGGACTGGGAGATTCCCTCTAGCTCATTGGATAAGGCATTTCGGAGAAACTTTAAGTTGGCCCACTCCCATCTCGGCTCCCAATGCTTGTGTTGTAGTTTTTGGCTACCTAAATTGTCCAACTGCTAAGTTTCATATAACTCCAAATTTCTGCCTTACAACTAGTGAGTACACATGTGGGCGAAGGCTTGTGGGTTTTTATAATATTACCCTGAACCATGCCTTTTACTTGTATTTTCCTTGAGAGAGAAGGGGTAGGATTTAGGAGTGTTATGCAAAAAGGCCGGAAATTCTGTCTGCCTTGGAGGGTAGGTTTGATCTTGTGTTAGAAATTTGTGTGTTTTTGGAAATCATCCTACATAAATCCTTGGGTTTGGAGACGTGATATTTGATAAGTGTAAATCCAGCAAAAATAGTTTTGAGGTAGATTTTTTTGGTTTTTTTTTTTAAAGGGTGGAGTGAATTTTTCACATCTGTTCAGTGCTGAAGGTGACCAGCTCTTGCTTGTAACAGCAACTGCCAATGTCTGTCCAGGGCCAGCATTTTTCTCTGACCCCAGTTTACAGCTTCCCACATGAGCATGCTGCGCCCAGGCTACTCTTGCCAAAGAAAGCAAGAGCTCCTGTAGCATTAGAGCCTCAGTTCTTCATTGAAACTGGAGAGCATATGAAACTCATTCAAGCACAGGGTGAGTGTTGCTGTGACCTGGCTTTCAAACCACCATCACCAACCTCTCTCTTATGTAAAACAAAAAAAAGCTCACATTCAGTATTTTTGTAATAATTCCATTGTTTTGTCATCTCAAAATAGCTACGTCTAGATGGAAGGAAGTCAGAATATTGCTATACAAAACAAACCAGAGTTAGCAAGCCATCAATCACATGCCACTCAAGTAATTAGCATGCACATATATGCACTCCTTACTGACCCCACAATAACAAACCAAGGCCGCTACAGGGAAAGGGAGGCAAATACACATTCATAGAACAGAGAAAGTAACCATCAAAGAAAGCGTAGGGGATAGAAAAAGCAAAGCTATAGGGCATCAGACAGCACTGTGTTATATTTCAGATAGGTCCAATTAAATTTTTGCTTGAGTTCCCTAATTAAAACTTGAATAGCATTCAGATGAACTTTCTGTAGATGCTGAGAATGTGGCAGATATAAGGCTCAAGTTACCTTTGCATTAGGTTTTATTTTGCTGCCAAGTATCTCTCTCTGTTTAATTATGTGATTGAACTGGACCAACTAGACTGCTTAGAGGTTTTATTATAAACAATATATAAATTTTGCTAAATAAAAAAAAGAGTGAACACAAACATTGGTTTGTTTGCTTTTCCACCCTTTTATATACTTTAACACCAATAGTGTAATATCCCAATGCAAAGGAATAGCTAAGTGGGGTGTGGTTGTTACTGTTGTTACTGTTTTTCTTAATGGTTTTTATTTTATTCTGCCTTATTACTGTTTTTCTTAATGGTTGTAGTAGGTGTTTTTACAGAACAATAAAACAGAGGGTTAAGGGGGCAGAGAGGGAGTAAGGTGTGGATCCCAGAATCTTAATGGGCTGTTTCACACATAATACTAACTCACGGTTTAGCACTATTCAGAGAATCCTCAGTGAGCCTGATCAGAGTGTTGCACACTATTCTCCTGCATGGCTGGAAGCAGAACTTTTGTGATTATTTTCAGTCCTGAATATTTGTTTAGTACTACATACAAATTGGGAATCCCAGTTGAAAACAAACTCTGAAAAGTTGGCTTCATGGTTCACAGTTTGAAGTTGGTTTATTATGAAATTCGTTAGACTTTGTTTCAAATCGGGATTTCTGGTTTCTTTGTAAGGCTAAGATGAGATGCATTGAAACTTAAGTAATCTTGGCAGGTCGCCTAATCCCTGATGCACGGGAGGAAGGAAAGGCACAGAGACCCAGCACCTTTGCTCAGGCTTGCTGAGGTTCATCCTCATATCACTAAACCATGCTGCGGTCAACAGTATGTGCAGGCTGCGGCTGGTGGGATTTGTAATCCAAAACATATGGAGGGCACCAGGTTGGGGAAGTTTGGTATAGATGCTGAAAACATACTCACTGATATCCATTCCTGTTTGGGATATACAGTGGTACCTTGGGTTACATACGCTTCAGGTTACAGACTCCGCTAACCCAGAAATATTACCTCAAGTTAAGAACTTTGCTTCAGGATGAAAACAGAAATCGTGCTCTGGCGGCGCGGCGGCAGCAGGAGGCCCCATTAGCTAAAGTGGTGCTTCAGGTTAAGAACAGTTTCAGGTTAAGAACAGACCTCCAGAACGAATTAAGTTCTTAACCCGAGGTACCACTGTACTCATTAGCCGAGAGAGAGAGAGGAAAAAACAGTGGTGAATGCCAGAAGAGATACCTCTCCGATTTCCCTTTGTCAGTCTAATAGATTGTAAGCTACTGGCAGGGTAGGGAGTGGGGAGAGATAGTGAATACAGTGGTACCTCGGTTTACAAACTTAATCCGTTCCAGAAGTCCGTTCTTAAACCGAAACCATTCTTAAACTGAGGCGCGCTTTCCCTAATGAGGCCTCCCGCCACCGGTGCCCTTCCACTGTTCGGCTTCTGTTCTTAGACTGAGGTAAAGTTTGCAAACCGGGGCACTACTTCCAGTTTTGCAATTTGTAAACCGAATAGTTCGTAAACAGGGCTGTTCTTAAACCGAGGTACCACTGTATATAAAATAGGTCAACTTGAGAGTAAACTTTGTTAATTGGTCACATAGGGTTCTGATCATCTGGAGAAGCCCTCAGAGTTTACAATTCCAGAAGGCCTTGGGCCTCAGTGAACAAGCCAGGTATAGCCTCTTGGAAGAGTGACTCTTCCTATTTACATGAGTGCTGGGAGAAAGAGAGAGCTAGGTCAGAAAGATTTGCTTGTACTATGACTTTGTTTTCTGCATCGAGCCATACTATCACGAGGAAGGTTCATGGAGCGTAACGCCCTTTGAGGAATTAAATCTGCTTTTCCTCTAGTGCCATGGATGTGATATTGCATTACAAACAATGGATTCAGGAATAGAATGAGGGAACAATGGCAAAGCTCATTCTCCACTATTCCTTGGACTGTGAGGAGCACTGATCAGCTGCTGGTTCTCCGGCATGTAACCTGAGCCCCTCACTCAGGACTGTTAGAAGCATATGTAGCTTGTTCAAGGCTAAGAGGGCAGGAGGCCAGATATAGAATGCACTAATGGAGGTGACAGGAGACTGGAGTTTACAGCCAAGGTCAGCAGTGCTGGAACAGCCTGTCTTCAGCTGGGGCCATTAAATGGCTCAGATTTGTTCAAATTTGCTGTTTCCTTCCTAGCTGAAAAGAATAGTAAAGAAGAAACATAATTCAATCTTAATATTTTTCTTTTAATTGTTTAATAATAATAATAATAATTTATTTATACCCCACCCATCTGGCTGCTGACTTTAAAAGCTCAGAAACTCTCGCCTAAGTGATGCTTCAGACCATGAACAATACACAATAAACAGTTGGAATCTGGGCACAGCTTGTGAGGAAATGAGTGGAGATATTGCACTGACATGTTAAACAGCCCTGCTACTTTTATCTTATTTATGTCCAGGCCGCCTCGCAGAGCAGTACACCACTTTGTTTATTCCACTGGCTTGAAAGCTTCAAAATGTGGCAACTCTTTTGTGGCCTTTGTGTGTATGTGTGTGTGTGTGTCCGTCAGCCTTTCTCTAAACTCTTGTTTTCTCCTAGGAACTGTGTTCAGGGAAATGTGTGTAGGTTTGTGGGAAGGGAAGGCCTTAAACATACACATCAAGACGGATTCCTAAGCATGTATCCAGGGGTGAGGCCAGAGGGGGAAAGTGCATGGATCAGTGCATGTGACTCTTAACATTGTACAGAAGGTTATATTCCAGCCATGCAAAGTGAAAGGTTATAACACCCACATCTTTCTTTTCTCCATCCCGACAAGCAAGAGGCAGTATCACAATTTAGGAGCACATTCCAGCCACAAACACACTCAAGGAAGGCGTGGAGCAAGGTCAGGGAGGGGTGTGTCCAGGGAGGCCTAGTGGCTTGGCTGGTGGAAGTCTCCTGGACAAGGTAAAAAGTCCTGGGGGTTCTCCACCCTTAATGTCTCTAATAAGGAAAAAAAAATCAATGAATCGTGTTTCTGCTGTCACAGGACTCGGCAACACTGCAGCCTTCTCATGGAGAAAACCATGGATTCTGCCATATAATATCATCATGGTGTGAGGAAGGTTACAGGGCATCTCTTTGCTTCTGTAGTTATGCAGAATGGGACTTCTTGGCAACTTACAGCAGCACAGGAAGAAATCGCTTGGTGTCCTCAAGGCAGTGCAGAACGCTTCCTCTGTTCATGTAAAGAAGAACTCTGCCAAAGTGGTTTGAGCCAAAGTCAGTTTATGACTTCAGCCCCCAGCTCAGAGGATGTACATGATATATATATATATATGTGTGTGTGTGTGTATATATATATATATATATATATATATATATATGCACAAATTGACACAGCAAATAGTTCTAAACACAGGAGAAGGTAAAATGCTTTGACCCAATTTCAACAAAAAGTACATCCATCACTCTGTAAGTAAAAATACAGATATGATTTTTTGGGAGGGGAGTAATAAAAGACTTTGAACTCCCTCTGCTTTCATGCAGGAATGGGTTTGTGGGCAGCATTTAGCTCTGGTGCTTCTCTCCTAACCTACATGTGCTTTGGACCCCATGCCTACAGCCAGCACGCCTCTTGATCCTGCTCTTCGGCATGTTAGTTTTAGCTCTGCAAGTTGAAAGGAAGGACACTTTGCTTTGCAAAAACCTAGATTGAGCAAGGAGATACTCTCAAACAGTCTGTGATATATTGCCTTTATTCTATCTATAGCTAGAATGCTGTTCTCATAGTTCCCATTTTAGGATTGCTTCATCCATACCAGGAAGTTACGAGTTTTGTAAGACTAGGTGGTGATTTGAGACCAAAGATACCACCATAAGATGAAATGTAATCATCTTCTTGTCTTTTTTTCTTTTCTTTTTCTACCTCCCCTTTGTGGCTCTATTGCTTTGCCTTCAATAAAATCCTAGATATGAGCATTCCCAGATTTTGATAAGCAGCAGAACCAAATGAATAAATTTGTACCTCATTCTTGTGAAATAATTACCTCAGGTTAATTCAGATAGCTTGAAACTTTAAAATTTCAGACCCTGACCTCTAGCCCTGTTCTAGCAAATTGGTGAGCCATGATTTGAGATTCCAATGCAAACCTCTTTTTAAAGAATCAGCCTCATCTTGTACCCACTCTTGTCCAAAAAAAGACATGCTAAGGTGCTGGTAGGCACTGTCTGTCTGTCTGTCTGTCTGTCTCTCCCTCTCTCCCTCTCTCTCTCTCTCTCACTCTCACACACACCCCCCCCCCCAAATATAGCGCTCTAATAACCCTGTGACCAAACTTATCAACTGCCTTGTTTTGCTTTCAGTATTTCTTATTTTGCAGCAGTTCCTATATTTTGGTAAACATGCTTTATTTTAGAATATTTGTTTTTTATTTTAAAAAATAATAAAGAAAAGTAATAAATTTAAGAAGGAATCCAGCTGACTTTACATCTTACTGTTTTGTTCAATTATAATTTATGTAGCGTTTATAGTATTCATAGTATCTGAAGTGCTAGGTAAAGTTGCCTCAAAGTAAAACGGTTTTCCACTGATTTTTACCTAGCACAAATAACATCAAAGTAGAAACTGAGGGAAAATGTACTTTAAAGGTAACTAAAGGGAGATTTTTTTTTAGTTAATCCCAAGCTACCTGTAGATTCTTGAGAAAATGTTACACACTTGCTTTTTTTGCTACCCTAACTTACTGGAGAAGGTACATTAAAAACAGCAACAGCCAGTGAGCTCAGCTTTGGGGCCCCTCAACTCAATATTACAGGTCAAAGGAAACCACCTTATGTTGAGATACACAGGCAGATCCAAAATGCCATGCCAGGGACATGATTCTTGACAAGATATAATGCACAGTATGTATTTTTGTCAGAAAGCAAGATGGGCACCTTCATGCAACACGTTAGCATTCACATCCAGACTGGCAGAATCACCAATGTGAATTATCCTGCATCTTGGAACAATGTTGAGATGTGGATTCACCCTCTCTTTTATCTGCCATAGCTCTCTTCCCCCACCCAGCAGACTTCAGCATACATAGGGTTAAAGATCCTCTCCTCTGCCACTTTGGCTTGGCGCCCAGAGTATTGATTACGCCCCTCAACAATAGCAAGTCATTAGGAGATATTTTCTTATTTGGTCTCACAATTGCCCCTGACACTAAAGCCACTGCCGAGGGGCCTTGTCTTGGAGAAAGCGCAGCAGGAATAATCCAGCAGGGTCAGAAGGAGGGGTCAGAGGCCAGAGGCCAGGACAGGTCAATGCTAGGCACCCAAAGCTCCAAGCCAGTGGAGCAGGTGAAAGGTCCTTTTTGGTTTCACACTAGCCATCCTTTTGGAAACTTAAGATCCACTTTGGGAGATTCAGTGAGTTGGCTCACAATAACCTGGAGTAAAGGACAGGAGATGACATATGTCCCATAGTTTTTCTCCCAGAAGAAAAGTGGAAAACTGGAAAGGGGAAGAAGGGCAAATCTGAAATATGTCACTGCTTGGGCTTTTCTATGCCAAACATAGCGGAAGAGGAGAACCAGATAGCTTACCCTGCAGCGACAGCCAGTTGCATGTGACTTGGGCTCAGGCTGCCTTCCTATAATCAAACAGCAGCTTTTTCCCCTTGTAAGAGGTTTTTTCCCTACGCTAAAAGAAAACATCTAGACAGCAATAATGATAACTGGGCCTTGTATGTGTTCAGGGAATGCCTGTCGAAATTCTTATAAATATATTTGGGAACCAACCTCCAGGAATGCTTCCTCCACAGAAAACTGTTTTTGAACAACTTACATTCATTTCAGCAAGGTGTGCGTAGAAGACTGGACATATTGCATTCAGCTGAGTCTTGCTCTTTACGTCCAGTGCAGTGTGCTTACCTTATAGTAATAGTTCATTAATAAATATAGTATACTTCTGAAAAACAGGCCATTTCAAAAAGAAGGTTTAGAAAAAGAAGGCTTTTTAAAGACTCTCTGAGGTGATGCTGAGCAGAACACAAACAGAATGGATTGTAAAATTGGCATTTAAGTTAGTTTCTCAGTTGATTTTTAGGAGGACAGAAAATGTCTGAAAACTAAAGCAGTTGTTTCCATCTGATGTGACAAACTGTTCCTTCTCTTTCCCCCAGTGCAGCAGTCCCTGGATCTGCCAGCTGGAGGAGTGAGAGGTTAGGCCCAAAGGACAGAATAAGTGTACACATTCATATCTATGTGCTGAGATCTAGTCTGGCCCTATTTGATTCAAATATACTAGACTCTGAATTTCAAATGGAAAATGCCATCTCCTATGGTAATTGTTAGAATTGACTGGTTTCACTACACTTTTGAATTCTTAGATCCTCTTTTCAGTACTACTGTAAGATTTTTGTTACTTTTCATAACTTTTCTATCTGTTTCAACATATATATTATGTGAGGCTCAGTAACAGAATCCTCTACGGAAAGATTAGTGGCACAGTTGGTGCTTCCAGATATCAGTTTCTCCAGCAACCACAGTTCCAACACAAGTGTTGGACAGGAACAGGAAGTACCTCAAAGGAAGAAATTTCCTGACATAGGGGTTTGACATGCTGTTGTGCCCTGTTTGACACTACTGCTGTCATGTCATCTGTGCAGCTTCTCCTGTTTTATCTATTGGACCAGCAGCAATTGTCATGAGGACCAGCAAAATCCCCACATGGCTTTTAGGGTAATGATTCAGTGCATCTGGGGCTTGTAAACACATCTGTTTGAAAGCTGCAGCAGCTAGTGGGTATGGTGACCAGTGGATTTGCTGACAGATCAGATCCTGTCTTATATCTCTAGTAAATTATAATTACAATTTAGTGCAATGAGGCTACAATATTTCATTAAGTAATCTGTGAACCCTCAATTGATGCTTAAACTGCTCTTTATCAGGCAAAATGGTTGGACCAGTCTTGATGCACATTATTCCAAGCAAACTCTGTCTGATCAAAATTACAGACCAATAGATTGAGCCACAATTTGATATTCCAAAGCAAACCTCTTTTTAAATATGTATGTCTCCTTTTGACCCACTGTTATTCAAAAACATACATGCTAATATGTTGGTAGACACATTCTCTCTCTCTCTCTCTCTCTCTCATACACACACACACACACACACACACACACACAATGAAGACCTGATTCCTTGTTCACATAGTACATTTCTCATAAAGCTACAGCTGGCCGGAATTGCTGACAATTGTATATTTGACTTGCCATTTTTACCTACATTTTTCCACCAAATGCATTTCCAAATATAGCAGGAACAGAAATTTTGGGTGAGAGGAAATCAGTATTCATAGAGTCTTGGTACCTGTACACAACTTGCTTCTCCCTTCCTTCTAAATCTAAGCCATTGCAGCTCTCCAGTCTTCTACTTTGGGCTGCTCAGAAAGGCGTACGCTCTGCTTGCTTATTCAAAACCTGCCTCCTGTCATATTTCTGGAGAGAAGAAAAAGTAGCATTCATCTTTTTAAAGCAACACTTTTATTTTAATTGAAACATTCTACAAAATCTGTGGAGGTGGGCATGGCAAAATTCAAGCTAGGAAACATGTAACCAGCACCATTTCCCCTTCTGGTCTGACTTGTCACGGAACCCTAAAACCATTCCTCTACAATAACTGTAGATTTCACTATTGTGTTACTGTCTCTTGCACACAGCTGACTTTGCCAGTATGAGTTCTGGAGACAAACTCAGGTGCAGGAAAAACTCCCCTATGTTCCCTGCTGAGTTGTTTGACATAGGAGGCAACTGGGTGCTTTCTTGAGACACAAAAGTGAACAGCCCAGAGAAGTGGGCTCCCAGAATCCTCCTCTGTTCTCCTAGAATCGTCACACCCACACTTCCCTTTATCTCCTGTTCTGCTTCCTCCTCTAATCATTCTGTGGCTGCTTGTTTTCTGCCTCCCTCAGACATGGCATTGTGACTCAGAATTGCTGCAGGCACGCCATAAATAGGCTTGTTGGGGAGGGGGGAGCAAGTGATCAGAAAGCACACTTCTCCATCTTGCCATTTGAACTTCAGCTTCTCCCACAATACAGAAGAACACAATATAGGAAGCGCTTGTATACATCATAACTTAAGATGTATGGTGGAAGCCTCTCTTTTGCTACAAGTAAAAAAGGCAAAGGACCTCTGAACGGTTAAGTCTAGTCAAAGGCAACTATGGGGTGTCAAGGGAGAATCTGGAGAGCTGGTATTGAATGCGGCCTTTTGATCCACGCACTCACAGAAAATATAAACTTCTGTCACACTGTACTTACTGTGCTTGCACATTTTCTTTGTTGTAGAGATTCATTCCACATTGCAAAAACCACCAATTTAAAGCACCTCTAGTTATGGCCCTGTCTGAGAGTAAGATTTCCCTCAATAGTTCTAGCTAATGAAATTAAGCAGCCTTTTAAAAGCTATTGGTTTACTTTTTTTTAACGTTTTTAATTTTTGCTATTGAAGTTTAAATTCCAGGTCCCCTCCATTTTATGTACTTGGATTCACTTAAAGCAGTAAGACAGGAAAATTCCGTTCTGGCTGTGTGGGTATTTAGCAAGCCCTTATTGCCACAGGACATCCGTTATCTCTCTAAAGTTTTTAAAAATAGAATTATAAGCAACAATCTCTCTTTTTCTTCGTTCCCCTGCAGCGGGTCAGTTCAATGGGTTCTTTTCCTCTGTGGATTCTATGAAGAGCTGTGATTGGATGTAATTCATCTAGCAGTAATTTACATTGCTTATCAGAAAATGAGAAGTGATGTGGTGTGTAAGCAGTTGTTATTTTTTTCAGTCTGTACATGCAGGGGCTAGTATTTTGTGCACCCTCTGCTGGCTTTGTTGAGTAACAAATAGATTCACATAGCTGTGCATGCTGGTGTTTTGCTGATGAGCAACTTTTGCTGATGTTTTGGCAAGATCAGGTGTTGCATAAGCTGTTGATGTTACTTAAAGGAAAGTGCTACATATATTAATTGCAGCTCAAATTGAAACATTGGGGTGGAGGAATCAATGTTTGCCAGATGGAAAGTAATTTAGAAAATGTAGTATTCCCATGCTAATGTGGTCATAAGCTCAGTGAAGTAGGAAAACATGAAACAATAGTGGTGGCTTTCTGTTTTGTGTGTGTGTAATGTTGTTCATACTGCGGTACCTGGCATTCAAAACTGAGACTTCAGGAGCTGCTACCCTCCCTTCAGATTTGTTTCTCTCCAACTAATACTGTTTAAGGAGTTTCTTATTCTTAATTTGCCGGTGTTAACCTTCAGTAATCAGTATGGTTGCTTTCTTTTCTTCAGACGTGCTTCTCCTTTCAAGGAACTAACACAATCTTCTTAAGAGCAGCTTGAAGCAGGACAGAGCTGTGCTATGAAGAGCAAAGTTCCTTATGATTCCTAGTTTGCTTCAGTCCCGCCAGTGGTGCAGTAATGGCTCTTGGGATTGCTATCTTCATGGGGGGGGAGCTGGCCTTACTGAGAAGCAGAGAAGGAGGATGTCCCCCTGCACCCTTTCGGGGCAACATCCTGTAAGTTACTTTGCTTAGGGCAGGGTCTGCACATTGCTGAAACATTGTGGCAGAGCTGGATAGCCCTAACAAAAGCAAATATGTAAGATGGAATTGGCTGGCTGGCTGAGGCCTGCAAAGTCCACCATCGGCTGGTAGCCCATTACCTTTTACCTTTACCCTTCCTGTTGATGTATCTGGTGGGTGTCACTGGGGGGCGGGGGTCAAATTCTGCCTGCTAAGAATTTTCTCAAGATAACAGAAAACCATGGATTTTATGGATAGTGGTGAGGATTATTCTAGTGTTTGAATTCGGCCTCATGTTTGTGTGAATCTAGGTTGGTTATTAAACAGCAGATCAGCTTCATGATGATCTAGATGTCCTCTTATTTTCAGTCAGAGTCGAAGTCAGTTGCAGAGAAGCAGATGGAGAAGAAATTAAGAGGTACATGGAAGGGCAAAAGGAGGGAGGAGGGTGTTTTTTTCATACATGCAAGCATATGATTTTTCCATATGGATGCTTATGGGTTTTTTCTCTCTGCAAAGAAATAGACTCTTGTCTATTTAAAAAGCAAACATTCCCTTGTGATGACCCTCTAAGGATCTCACAGCTAATATAGTTTTATAAACAGTTTGTAATGTCATGTAGAAGCCTCTAAAAGTACTCTCTTTAGAAACAATGCTTCTGTCTCACATTTCCTGGCATTTTCTTCTGCAGTGCTTGACGTATTAGTCTTCAAAACAAGATCCCTGTTGTGATGGATTCATCTGCTGCTTTGGGTTGCCTTCATTTGATCGTGGCCACAATCCAGATAGCTGTTACTTGTGCCCAAGGACTTCAGTTTCCTCAGTGAGACTCTTTTTATTATTATTTTAAGCAGTCCCTGGTCAACAAACTGCTTTTGAAACTCTCCCAGTTCCCAAAAGTGGCTATGCAGGGGAGCTGCAGTTCCTTCTTTAAGGAAAATTTATATATCAAAAACCTCACTAGCCAAGTTTAGCTAGTTGTACTGGTCTGTGGATCATAGTAGCCTTTAGACAGAGCTTTCTGGTGTCAGATGAGCAACTGATAGCAACTCTAGCCACCCAGTTCTTAATGAGTTTGCATCCACATCAAATGTCTACATGCACTGCAAACTGTTTATATGCTAACAGTGAGATCCTTATCCCGCTATGATGATTTTATGAAGAAGGGTGAGTTCAGACTATGAATTAATTTGATGCCAGCTGAAACATTCTGCTAAAACTAAAAAAGGATAAAGAATACATTCCCACAAGGAAGCATGGCTCATGGGCATAGAATGTCTTTCTTGTACTAGCCAAATTATTCATCAGCTGCTGAATCGCTTTTGGAGCCCTGGTACATAGAGCTGGCGAGAAATCCACCATAATTGTCCTCTGATTCAGCATCCTCTCTCCTTTCCTCCTCTGCACACATGAGTGAAGTCTGCACTTTGCTGAAAGTGAGAAATTTATTAGCACAAGAGCTTTTCTGTCACAATCTCATTACAACATCAAAAGGTTTATATCTGGAATGCAAGTTTTAATCACTTTAACAGGTTGACGAGAAATCAATAATTCTTTGACTGCAATTGGAGCTGTTTCTATGCTCTTTTCGCCATGGAACACAGCAAAGCTATTTCCTATTCATATAAAGCACTGAGCTCTACCATTTGAAAACATCTTTGGGCGTCATGGGTACTTTCACTGGGGCAGTGGATTATATTCTATAGTTCTAGTCTAAATTCTACTT
Source organism: Podarcis cretensis (assembly GCF_951804945.1). Classification (NCBI taxonomy): domain Eukaryota; kingdom Metazoa; phylum Chordata; class Lepidosauria; order Squamata; family Lacertidae; genus Podarcis; species Podarcis cretensis. The sequence continues at coordinate 49,498,856 of NC_137170.1, read as the reverse complement.
AACATGTATTATATTTATGCATTGGCTGTACATTTTACAAATAAATAACAGACACAAGTGGAACTTCTGAGAAAGCAGGGTTTATTTTTTTTCAAGTGTAAGGTGAGAAGAGGCCCTGGGGTGAATTTACACAGCGTACGGTACCTGGTAACCACAGACTCTTACCAACCCCAGGGCTTCCTTCCCTTTGATAAGTACTGTTTACAAATAATGAAAAGCCTTTATCTGCAATAATTGAGCAACTTGGAAGCCTCAGGTGAATAGGTTAAATGAAAAACAGGTTTGTGTGAATTCAAGTTTTTAGAAGTAGGAGTTAAGTACTGAGTATCAAGTCTATACTTTGTGTTCTTTCTCATAGGAAAAAAATGATTTTGGAAACACAAAAGACTGTTGGAGCAATAACAGTGCAGTGCTACACTGATTACTTTCACACAAATACATTTTTAATACAATTTTAATTTTCTCTGGTATCTCAGCATTCTGGATCTCACATACCCACTTTTCAGACCAGTTCATGGTGTTAAGGATGCATATGCTGGGCTGAACTCACAGCCTCCAGCCCAGTATTCCACGTTTAATAAGCTATCACATCTAAAAAAGGCCCCTTCAGGGGTTTTTTTGGGGGGGAGTATCATGGGCAAAATGCCCATTGGTGAGTCTCCTCTTCTGTTGATGGATCCTGGTGGGCTTACCTGACAGTGGTGGCAGGCACAGCTTCAGTTCAAGCAGCACCAGCTGACTATGAACTGCCATTTTAATTTTCCCACAATGCTTGCTGGGTGATGCTACATTGGAGTATTGCGGAAAATTAAAATGGCGTTTAGACCCAGGGGCTCAGACACTGGACCAGTGGAGGGAAACCTTTTTAAAGGAGATGCCAAAGAAACTGTAGTTGCTAGGCTCTGCCTGGGCATTGCAGCCTTGGCAGCAGCCCATAAATTCTGAGGGCTGATACTGGCCCTGCATCAGAAGGCTTTAGCTATGTGCAGGGTTCCCTGCCATTACTAATCTGTTGCACTTTAAACTGTTACTCTAAGGAATGAGCATTCTGACTGTTAACCACTGATAAATCCAACTCTCCGTGAGTTGGTTTTATAAAATAATTTTACATTTGCAAATTTAGTGAGATCATATGCAGCATCATACATTCCTTTTACAGTATCAGTATTTCCTGATGTGTCACATAGTGGATTTTGACATTCTCATTGAAATTTTCAGTTGAAATGAGGAAGATGCTTTCACTGACTTTGTAGCCACCCCTGCCTACCTATCACCCCCACAACTCCCCATGCCAACCCACTCCCTTTACACCTCACCCCCCAAAACCCCTTCTCCCTTCTCTCACACATTACCCAAACCATGCCCCTCTTCCCTCACAGGTCATCCAAACTAACAAACACCCCCATTCCCTGACAGATCACCCAAACCACATCCATCCCATCTTCTCACACCTCATCTGACATGGCAGCAGTGAGGTAAGGTGGAGACCAAGAAGAGGTCATGGGGTCATAATAGGGGATGTAACTTGGCAGAGTGGGCTTACACTCACTCTGCCAACACAGGCAGGGGCCAGGAATGGAACCCCCACACAAAATGGTTGTTGCCTGTACTTAAAAATTAATTTCCATGAGGATTTCTTCAAATTCACGAATGATATGCAGAAATAAGGTAAAGCAGATTTAGAAAACAGATTGGAAATAGATTTATCTGTGCATCACTAGCTGTAAACCTTGGAGGCTTTTCCATTGCTGATTTTGCGTCTCATTCCAGATGCCATTGCTCCACATACACAGTTGAAGGTGAGAGTTGTGACTGTTGTTGAGAAATGTAGTTTTATTTGGGCATTAGTAAAAGAAGCTGGAAATGCAGGTGTCAGAACAATTCCAAAAGGCAACTTCGCTATTGAATTGAGTCTGGTAGGTCTGCCTGAGGCAGTTCAGTCACCTGGCCCAGTACTCCTCCTCTCAGTAAACAGACAAGTGGGATGCTGCTGTGTTTGTGCTAGTATTAGATTTACTTATTTTTTGTTTGCTGATTTGATTTAGTGTTTTTATTTAAATTTTGGGTTGTGTATACTGGTCTGTAAATCATCCAGAGAACTTAGTTATATGGGCAGTATACAAATGTAATAAACAATATGAAATCAGCCTTGGTGGGGCCTCTGGATCACTTCTGCCCCACAGCATTTGCCCACTAGTGTCATTTGAACTTCCTCCATCACAGCTGTTGTTTTTCATGATGCATTTTGAGGCCATACCACACTTTGATGCCAATATCCACATGCATCAATACATAACAAACCGTCCTCATCTGTGTTTTCTTGTGACATTGGTGCCTAGCATACTTTGATGAATGTGAATACGTGGTGGTGTATTGCCTAGGTTTTATAAGAACCGTAATGTGGGAAGCTCACACCTAGAACCGCATTGCATTGGAAGCAAACTCACAAAGCTGTCGATCCTAATTGAAAGTTGAAGGATGTTATTTGCTGAGCAGACTGGTTCTGGAATCTGGAGATGTCTTTAAGGCAGTCTTGAAGGAAATACAACCTCCTAAATCACTGCCAAATTCAGCACTTAAGTTCCCCTAGGAAATCTCCTGTCAAGATCACAAAAGAGATGGTACAGGCTCAACAAGTATTGACACAGTTGTACCGTGCAAGATGGATACACTTGGGTTGTTTTGCCTTCCTTAGCTTAAGAAAAGCGACTACACCCATCTTGGCACACTATGTGAGGGTAAACTGCTGTATCAGGAGCTGGCTCCGTCTCTGTTCCCAAAGCAGCCAGGTAGTATTATGGGGGATTAGAGAAAAGAGAAAAAGATGGCAGAGATAATGAGCAAACCTGCCTGAGAAGCAAAGGAATGGGGGATACCCATACACTAGCAGCCTTTCCCCATCCAGTCTGCCCACAATGTGCTGTTGTGCAGAGTCTGCAGCAAAGCAGGGGAATTTGGCACTGACATGGCTCAGAATAGTCATCAGATATTTAAAACAGAGCTAGAATAACAAAGGAGCCCTTTGTAGTGTGAAGCTGCACTGAAAGCCCGACCTCCTCCCTCCCTCCCTTCCCCAGCTGGCTTGCAGGGAGCTGTGCACCAGCTAATGTACACAGTAGAGTGCAGGTTGTGGGTTAGTGTGGGTACGGCGGGGGGGAGAAGTATTAAATCCTTTAACTGCTGTAGCATTGATAAGCATTTTATGAAGACCTGAGAAACTGCATTCAGCTCCCCGTTGATCAAACTGACCGTGCTGCTCGCTGAACGGTGCTACTCGCAGACAGAAATGGGACGCATCTATTTTTAATGCGTTATCTTTGCAGCTAGTCGCAAGTGAGACGGATGAAGGAATGTGATTTCCCATCACTTTGTTTTCTTACTGCAGCTCCTCTGACTTGGCAACATGGGAATTGTCACTTTTGTCTCTTCTGCATATCTCCCCTCAACCCATTTCAAGGAAATAAGGAAAAGCTTGACTTAGAATTAGTAAGTTCAAATCTGTATTAATTAAATCAGGGGTTTCTGAGGCTGTTTCCAGTAAAAGTGTACAATGCAGCACCTTTCCATACTTTATGGGATTTATTTCAGTTTATGCAGCCTGGTGATGCGGACAGGACCATTGCAGTGCTGCAACCAGCTTATTGCTCTCTTGATCCCTGTCCATCCTAGCTGGTGGAAGCCAGTCAGAGGGCTTGCCCAGGCGGCTCCAGGACATGGCTATGGAGTGGTGTATTTTTCCCTTCAACAGGCAATAGTATGTCTGCTTCTGAAGACACCCACCCTGGACCTTGTGGTTTAGAACAACTTCTGCCCCGTCACAAATACCCCTTCTTGGGTAAGATGGTGAAGAGAGTGTTAGTAAGGCAGTTGCAGGACTTCCTAGAGGATACCGATTATCTGGATCCATTTGAATCTGGGTTCAGGCATGATTTTGAGAATCAGCCTTGGTCATCCTGGCGGATGGCCTGTATCAACAGCAGGACAGGGAAAATGTGACTCTGTTCCTGTTTCTTCAGCTTTTGATACCACTGACCACAGTAGCTTCCTGGAGCAGCTCTTTGGAATGTGTATTGGCAGCAGTATTTTACATTCCTGCATTCAGCGCCATGTCCAGAGAATAGCGCTGGGTGATTGTGTCTCAAATCCATGATTCTTGTGCTATGGTGTGCCGCAGGGCACAATCTTTTCCCCAGTGCTCCTCAGCCATCGCTCAATATTAAGCCATTGGGAGCACTCATTGGGTGTCTTGGGATACAGTGTCATCAATACACTGTTGACACATAGTTCTGTTTCTCCAAAACATCTGAGTGGTGGGAGTGGGTGGCTGAACACAATCTGGACCATTGTCAGGGCTCAGTGGTGAACTGGATGAGGGCCAGTATACTGAGCCTGATCCCTGAGAAAATGGAGGCACTGTATGCCACTTACAAACTTTGGGGATTAAGTGTCATATGAACAGCTTAAATAAATTAATAAAAAATCCTGGAATCTTACAATTAAGGCTGATATATAAATCTATAAATTTATATTTAGATTTATAAATTCATAAATCTAAATAAAAACGAACAAATCTCACCTTGGCATCATTAGTACACTTAAAGCTAAGTATGTCAGAAATGTACTGAGATAGTTTGAAGCAAACATGTGCCAGGATATGAGTTCAACAGATCAAACATTTGTAATTCCATAGGGAAGATTAAAAAAACTAGGATGATTTCCTTGCTATTTGCACATTATGCACTAGAGGCCTATCCTTAGTGATAAGAGCAGTGTCTCGTACACTGGACAGATCTATCTTGAAGGAGGTGAAGATAGGAGGTTACGTCTGGGTTGCACCACAATCCTATACTTGGCTGCTCAGAAGTAAGCCCTATTGAGTGTAGTGCAGCTGACTTCCAGCTAAATTGGTATAAGATTGCAGCCTTAATTTGATATTCCTTCCTTATGGTTCAGTTATCTTGCTTTGGGGTTACTGGCATGGTGCGAGACAGAGAGAGCTTTTAGGCGTGAAGAAAGGGAGAGAAAAAAGGGAAAATCTTGTAAAGTTGAATAGAGGGGCGAGGCCTTTACTTTGGGGGAAGTCCTGGTCTGCTTTTGACTTGGGAATTTGCAGAATCCAGAAAATGATGAGTGATGCAAGTGAGATGCTGGCTGCTGCTTTAGGACAGGTGGGCGGCATTATAGTAGGTTCCAAGGCTCTGGAATATTCAAATGGCATATTTGACTGCCAGTCCCTAACTTCTCCATTCATGGGGAGTCTGTGAGCGCTTGATCTCATGGGCTCTAGAGAATCTATGGGTCATCGCCAAGAGAAAGATGAGAGACATGAGACCGAGCAATGCAGAAGATCTGAAGGCTGCTATTGAAGCATCCTGGTCTTCCATAACACCTCAGCAGTGCCACAGGCTGATAGCATCCATGCCATGCCGCATTGAGACAGTAGTTGATGCAAAAGGGGCCCAAACCAAGTACTGAGTACATATGCATGCGTCTACTTTGAGAAGGTCCAATATTGCTCTATTTGCAGTCCTTGTTTTGCTGATTTCATTTAATATTCTAATTTTCTGAGATTGTTAATTTGGGGTTTTCATCAGCTGTACGCCATGATCATCACAATTATAACAAATAAAGGCTTGACATATCTCGCTTGGCATGCCATGAGTCTATCTCATATATTAGTTTCACCTTTTAAGCTGAATTACTGAAATAAATGAACTTTTCCACGATATTCTAATTTTCCGAGTTTCACCTGTACTCCTAATTTGAGAGGGAGTGGTGTTCATGGAGGGCTATTGGTTTTGGAACATCAATTCAATGTAGAGACTATGGCTGAACATCCCACCGAACAAGACCTTGCTAAGGTGGTCAAGAATTCCATCAGCAAAAGTGTGAAGCCATGGAACCTCCAGATTATGTCCTTTTAACAGCTACAGTGGTACGTCGGGTTAAGAACTTAATTCGTTCTGGAGGTCTGTTTTTAACCTGAAACTGTTCTTAACCTGAGGTACCACTTTAGCTAATGCGGCCTCCTGCTGCCACACAATTTCTGTTCTCATCCTGAAGCAAAGTTCTTAACCCGAAGTAATATTTCTGGGTTAGTGGAGTCTGTAACCTGAAGCGTCTGTAACCTGAAGCGTCTGTAACCCGAGGTACCACTGCACAGCTAAAGTGAAGAAAAGAAAGTTGCTTTTAGTAATTTTGGAAATTTAAGGCAGAAGAAGCAGGAAGATGGGGAAGTGTATGCATGTTTGATGGATTTGGGACAGTAATCTGGAATTGGATCAAAGAAATGGTTTAAGCCTGGTTTAGATATCAGAGTATATGATGGTGATGATCTAGACAGACTGAAACAGATGGAAGATTCAGAAGTTACCATGAGGCAAATAGAAGCATTTTCTGAAGGCATTAAGAAATTGACATACCGTATTTTTCGCCCTATAGGACGCACTTTTTCCCCTCCAAAAATGAAGGGGAAATGTGTGTGCGTCCTATGGGACGAATGCAGGCTTTCGCTGAGGCCTGGAGAGCGAGAGGGGTCGGTGCGCACCAACCCCTCTCGCTCTCCAGGCTTCACAGACCTCTCCGCAAGCAGCAGGAGCACTCCCGCTGCTTGTGGAGAGTTGCCTGCATGCCCAAGCCTGCGCGCGCTGAGATCAGCGCGTCCAGGCTTCGTGGACCTCTCAGCAAGCAGCGCGAGCCAGCACTGGGCTCCCACAGCTTGCAGAGAGCTGCCTGTTTGGGGACTGGGGTCGGGGGAAGCTTGGGCCTCCCCTGCCCCAGCCCCGCGCCTGGGGGGAAATAATTTTTTTCCCTTTATTTCCCCCCAAAAAAACTAGGTGCGCCTTATGGGACGGTGCGTCCTATAGGGCGAAAAATACGGTACATGTTAAGACAAAATGCTGCAAGACTTTGCTACTCACTCTCCTAGTGCCAGTATAACAGATGAGGATTCAATTGTGGTCCCACTCACAGTGGCCCCTTCCCCGGGAGTAAGACCTAGTCTAAGGTGAACAACCTGGACAAGGAAACGTTTTGGGATTTGAAATTGGCCACAATTCCAGATGTAGGTAAGATTTGACTTAGGTATTGGGTGTGTGATCCTCCCAGCCTACTGGTGGAGGGCTGAGGCATGAGAGTCGATCATGGGATACTGGGTCCATCACACTGAAAGAAGCTCTATGGCCCATCGGCCGCACGCCTTGGCTTCTGGACAGAGACTTCCAACTAGACCCTTCCAATGGGGTACCCCTGTGATTAAGCTGTTCAGAGGTGGGGATGAGGCACCACTTCACCCCAATGTAAGACGAAGGATTCCACCCCAAAGCCCAGACCCACCAAAGTTGTGACTATTGCTGTGGGGAAGCCAAAACCTGCAAATGGGGCCAATCTGTTTGCCGGTAAATTCCGTCCTGGCTCCAAAGAGAACCACAGCAAACAGTTAAAGAACCACAGCAAAGCCATAATTGCATAGTCTAGAAGAGAAACCATTACGAGAGCCAGTGTGGTGTAGTGATTAAGAGCGGTAGTCATGTAATCTGGGGAACCGGGTTCGTGTCTCCGCTCCTCCACATGCAGCTGCTGGGTGACCTTGGGCCAGTCACACTTCTTTGAAGTCTCTCAGCCCCACTCACCTCACAGAGTGTCTGTTATGGGGGAGGAAGGGAAAGGAGAATGTTAGCCGCTTTGAGACTCCTGAAGGGGAGTGAAAGGCGGGATATCAAATCCAAACTCTTCTTCTTCTTACTATAGAACAAGCCCCAAAGCATGAATATGAGGGAGGGAAGGGAGGGGGTGATCACAGTCCTGAGGTCAGGGGCAGCTGGCCTTTTAAGGCCAAAGAGCGGACCAGAGTGAAACCTGCTCCACTCCAGTCTGCTCCCAAGCCCCACCTCCAAGGCCTGGCTTGATTGGCCAGAATTTAAAATTGGGACTGGCGGGAACTACCATCTTCCTCTTTTTCTGGAAGAATAGCACTGCAAAACTATTATTTACCAATTATTATGCAGTCTCCTTGCTGCTTTAATAATTGGGGAGGGGGGAGTACCATAGCTGTCACCTTTTCCCTTTTCTTGCGAGGAATCCTATTCGGAATAAGGGAATTTCCCTTTAAAAAAGAGAAACGTTGACAGCTATGGGGAGTACTATTCCAGTACCTCTTTTGTGCAAGGGATCAGTCATCTTACAGTGCTGTTTGTAAGCTTTTATGCCATATCCTGTGAACTACTGCCTTGGCATAGCTAAGGACCTTCATAGCTAAGGAGGGATTTGAGCCTTGAGTTTCCTCCATCTAATACCAACATCTAGCTACCATGCTAGAGATAAATGCGCTTTTCAGTTGCAGGTACTGTTAGGCAAAGTGTTTATTTTATTAGGAAATTAGTCCACCATGATCCCTAAATTCACATAGCTTAAATGTGACAGCCTTTTCTAAGGCCTTTGGGGTGCAGCACTTGGTGATTAGGGGGTAATTCCACCCCCGTCCCATGTTCATCTATTCCTTCTGCAGTGATTACAGGGAGGGGAAGCTATTAATTATTTCCTTTCCTATAGCAGGCATGTTGGCCAATTGCTGAAGCACTGGTAATCCCAAATGACAAACTTACATTCAGAATCTACTCACAGGCCATAATAGTTTGTCATTTTTTTCTTTTATTAGATAGAAAGAAAGTGCTTTGTGTAACTAAGTTGGAGATGCCACAGCCCTTTTTATTTGGGGGAGAAGGTTCAGCACCGGTAAGAGTATGTTTTTGTCCATGATGGCAGATTCAGTCAGTTTCTCTGGATCTACAGATACTTTCCCCCTTTTTTCTTGAGGTGTGAGCGGAATCAGTGAGCTGGTTCAGCAGTTTTTATGACATGTCCCATTCTTCTCACTCCTTCTTACTTTCTGAAAGGAAGAGATGGGGATTCTGTAGTTGCATGCTCTACATTTTAGAACCAAGTCCCTTAAAATTATATTTGCAGTGTCTTTTTCAATAGATTGGTCTCAGAAACACTCCTTCAGTTTTTCCTCCCTCTTTTATAGCCTCCTCACTCATTGTGCCTACGGCTGAGGAAGTTATCCAGCCATCCTTGTTTGATACAATATTGTATAACAAAACGCCTTATTTTCATAATTTCCTCTATTGGACTCCTCCAGCTAGGCAAAGACTTCTGATTCTGTGGATATTTCCATCTGTAATACCCTTCCTGGCACAGTTCCTTCTTCTTATGAGCCTTCCTGGCAAGGCAATAGCAATCAAGCCTTGCTTTCCATTCTGGCCTGGCAGCAGAAGTATTAAAACTGTGGAGGCTTCTGGTGCAGGAAATTGTGCCATTTTCTTTGTCCTCATCCGAATTATTGCTTGGTGTCTGGCACCATGTCATGGAACCAGTCAGAATTGGTACCATATTTATTTATTATTTTCCAGGAAACAGCAAACACTGAGCAACAGCACATAGAGGACAGCAGCAACTTTCCCCCCTTCTTAGCATGAAGTGTACTTGGGAAGGAAGAGACTTTAGATATCAATGGAGTTGTGTGTCTGTGGATGCTGCAAAAGTATAGTAGTTACTATGGGGAAAGAAACAGGAATGAAAGGGTGCAGGCCAACTGAATTTATAAAATTGGCTTCTTCATACCATGCCTGGATTCAAAAGAAGCCCCCCAAGTGGTTGTGTGAATTGGCCCCATATTGACCGAAAACAAAGGATAGTGAGAAACTGAAGTATCTGTTGTTTCTTTTCTTCCAAAACTTGATGAAATTGCATTTGTTATTAGGGATGTGCTTGAAATGATATAAAATGATCACCAAGGACAAGTCTCCTATAGCTTGTAACCTGCTGGTGCTAGTTAGACTGTGATTTGCAAAGACAGCAATATTCTAAAAGGGTACACCTGAAGCAATTCCCACAAAATAGTCTATCTGAAGCCTCACTGTCTTGGGAATAAATAGGAGCAGAAGAGGTGGGGGAGACTTAATTATTTACTTAAACAATAAATTGTTTTTCCATACAAAGGAAAGTTCTAAGGAATTCTGATTTTTCTCATAAGCTTTGTTCTTAAAATTTAAATAAGATGGCAGAGTAGTAGTCAGGTTGCAGTAATTTTTTTAAAGGGTGAGGTTGAAGCCCTAAGGAGCGAAGCTGCAGGTGTCTTCCTCCGGGGAATTTATAATACCTGCTATTTGTTGCATTCCGGGCCCATTTTAAAGCCAGTTTCCCCACGCACACAATTTCTGCTTCTGAAGAATGCGTAAGAGCCTGGAGGACATGATCTCTGGCAATTAATAGCAGGATGGAGGGGGATGGGTATGCTCACAAGAAAGGATCTTCCCTTTTCAATTTGAATGGTAGGATTTGAGTGAGAAACTTCATAAAATAATTTATGAAGATCTATATGATATAGCCTAGGAAAAATGTTTATATCTGTATATAAAAAGAGAACCATGAGCTGGATCCAGAGATCCTATGAGTTGAGTTCTGGTCACGGCCAGGACTATCCTAAGTAACCAAACAGAGGAGGCAGCTTTTGCAGATTTCATTTTACCTCCTCCTACACTGATCTCCTCTGAGGACAGTCTTGGAGGTGGCACAGGAGCTTGTAGGGATAAAGTGGAATTAGTGGGAGTTGTCTTTCCCCCACACACTTTTTTAGCTGCATCCTCACTGATCTAATGCACATTTTCTCTGTCCTGTGTCTTAATGTGCATTGAGATATATGTCAGTGTAACCATCCATACTGTTTTTAAGCAACCCAACATGGATAGTACTATACCAAGTTTTCCAAATAAATGGCATAAGTCAGATTCTATAGTAAAATAGTGGCAGATTTTCCCTTCAAACTTAAGGCTTCTAGATCAACACATTGCTGTAACTCGTGTAGTTCAGATTAAAAAATAATCCAAAGTCTGTGCAACAACTCCCCACCCCCAAACCCTAAAATCAGTTTCCTGATAATGTAAAGTAAATATGGATATTTTCCCTTGTTTTCTACAATTTATTCTTCTACTCATACAATTTTTGGTAATTCTGGTTTTGCTATGGTTCAGGAAAGACAAAGGACACTGAACCCTGCTCTTAAGATAGTAACTAGAAATCTTGTTCCAGACACCTCTAAGTTTCTAAGATTACACCCAACATCAGCCACTTGCTGATCATAAGATCTAGAAACTTGATATTTAAAAAAATTATCAGGAAGCTGAATGCTGGGGTCACTGCTTCAATATACATTCCTATGGAATGTTTTCTGCATTCCTATGGAAATTGCCAGGACTAGCAAAAAGAAAAGGGATAGTGATAACTTTTTAAGTTATTTATTTCTCAGTTTTTAGAGAGAATCTACCAAATGTTTAAGAAAAGTCCCTGTTAAGTTTGAAAGCAGCACAATCTCCTGATTATTTCAGTATATGTATAGCTGGACAAAGGGGCAGGTGAAGGGTCCCAACATCTTCACACAAGGGTTGATCACAGGCTGCAGCTAGCCTTTTGCTGTTGTGCAAATTTAGTACAGTTTTAAGCAATTGCTTCAGATGTCCTTGCAAACAAAATGTTGCACAATGATTGTTAACTGACTCATATTAATATAGAAAAAGAGAAGCAAGGTTGTTAAGCAAGCTGCTTATGAGGCATGAGAGGTTGCAATCTGCTCTGTAAGTTCACACATATGTTTGGGTGTTTCCATATAAGTCAGTGAAGTGCTGTTGTAAATTAACAATAAAGGAAATGAATATTTTCGTTTAAAAACAAGGCAGAAAATTGGAGACCTGCAAAAGGTATAACAGTATTTTCTTCCGAGTGTGCCTAAGGGGAAACCCTCTGAACTGCAACTATAGCAGATTGTATTCCGTGATGAAGCTTCTTGAGGAACCCTCGGAATAGAACATGTCTATCCATTTGGGTGTGGTGCTTGACTGTTGGGGCAGCCCTTGTTCTGAGCTGTTTTTTAGAGACAGGCCCGTTCACTTCAAACATTTTTTAAAAATATGGATGCGGACCTCTTTTCAGAAAAGGCATGTCAAACTCTTGTAACCAACCAAGACCTTCTTTTTCTATAATGATGGGGGGGGGTGGATGTTACGCCTTCCCAGTATTTTAGCTCTGAATAATGTAGTGCTTCTTTTGAGAGATAAATTTAAGGCTTACTGATCTTGGGCCAGAGGCTTGAATCACTCACTGGTAAATGAAAGGCTAAGTTTAGTTGTTGTTGTTGTTGTTGTTGTTGTTGTTGTTGTTATCTCTCCGATGACCACAGCCTGAAGAATTTCTGATGTAAATTTATCACTGCAAACTCAGGGAGATATCTCTAGAATCCTATACATCATTCATTTCTCCCCCCCCCCCCCCGTTTTAAATAAAAGCACACATTTTATTCATGTAAAAACACCAGGCAAGCCCCACAAATAACCCAGAGATGCATTTTAAATAAAAGGACTCATGTAAAAACACGCTGATTCCTGGACCGTCCGTGGGTCGGATTGAGAAAGAGATTGGTCCGCATCCAGCCCACGGGCCTTCAGTTGCCTACCCCTGGACTAAAGTAGGAGAAAATGAGAATGAGAAAGAAAGAGGTAAGGCAGGGATAGGGAACATGTGATCATCCAGATATTAATGAACTGCATCTCCCATCATCCCCTGAGCATTGGCCATGGTGGCTGTGGCTGTGGGAATCAAACAACATCTGGAGGACCACATGTTCCCCCATCCCTGGAGAAAGGAAACAGACGGTTATAGGACAGGGTATTAGTGAATGAACTCAATCAGTAAATTGTAAACGGTTCTAGAACTTAGAGCTGTCTTGTTACATAGAATCCTACATCTTCGCCCCTCCTCTCCATCTCCATAAGAAAGAGGACTTTTCCTTTTATACAAATACTGAAAATTTGGAGATGGTAGCTTATGCATTTCTACGGAGACGATGCCCCTTTGCAGCTGCAAACTTGGATAATAATACAATAAGGTAGGAATCAGAACCTAAGAGAGAGGCATTGGGACCTGATGCCACTAATAATAAACATTTGAGCTGCCCTGATTTTAAAGGAGGGCATGTTGAGAACACTTCTACCAATGAAAGAAGAACAAATTCTGCTTCCTTAACCCTGGTGATTTTAGCACATTATGCTCATCTTCCAGGTCAGATTGTTCCTCCAGTGACCTAATCTGGGAATAATAGCTCCCCACATACCCAGACTGATCTTCTCTCAACCACAGGCAGCAAAATCATGTGGAGTTCCTGGCAAAGGGATTTCCATGTATTTTTTTAAAAGGAAAGAAAATATATTTTACTAGATAGTTTGTAGAGCTTTCTCTTTCCTAGAGATCCTAATTGAAGCACATTTAGGAATGGAGAGTTGAGGGCTTTTGTCCACATCTCAAGCCTGTCAACAATCATATGGCAGCAAAGTCAGAGGAGGCCTTCCATCATTCCCGTATCTAAAGGCTCACTATATAAGCCAGTGTTCTCAGAGCACTGGAATATTTATTGAGGAACCTTGCTCTCCCCCCCCCCCCCACCTTGGCCTAGTTAACTTGGTTGAGACTTAGAGTAGGGCCTTCTCGGTGTCAAATTCCTTACTAGGGAAACTCATATTAGCCCATCATTATGGGTTGGTTTGTTTTTAGATGGCAGGCAAAGGCATCTGGGGTGGAATTATTTATTACCTGTACAGTCGTACCTTGGTTGTCGAGCTTAATCCATTCCAGGAGTCCATTCGACTCCCGAAACTGTTCAAGAACCAAGGCGCAGCCTCTGATTGGCTGCAGGAACTTCCTGCACTCAATTGGAAGCTGCAGAAGTCCCATCAGACATTAGGCTTCCGAAAAACATTCACAAACTGGAGCATTCACTTCCAGGTTTGCGGCGTTCAGGAGCCATAACATCTGAGTAACAAGGCATTCAACAACCAAGGTACAACTGTACAGCAAAAAGATTCTAGAGAAATAGTTTTTAACATTGGTTTTATTGTGTTAAGTCCTGTTGTAAACTGGATTGAACAACAAGCTATTTCAAAATGAAGTGGGTGAATTTTAGATATCAAATATTCCTAGGAATACAGTGGTACCTCTGGTTATGAACTTAATTCGTTCTGGAGGTCCGTTCTTAACCTGAAACCGTTCTTAACCTGAGGTACCACTTCAGCAAATGGGGCCTCCCACTGCTGCCGCACTGCCAGCACGCTATTTCTGTTCTCATCCTGAGGTAAAGTTCTTAACCCAAGGTACTACTTCCGGGTTAGTGGAGTCTGTAACCTGAAGTGTTTGTAACCCGAGGTGTTTGTAACCTGAGGTATTTTTATCTTGTTAAAAGAATGCTATTTTTTGTGCTCACTTGTGCAACTTGAACCTAGTGAGCCAATTGAAGTCGATGTAGTAAAAGGGAAACACCATTAATTGCTTCTGAAACAATGCAGAGAACTGTTTACACTATGTTTCATTTTCTAATTTTCTCCTTTTCACTAAGTATCCTAAGAGACAGAGCTGACCTTTGCCAGAATTACAAAGAGCACCCAGCTGGGTCTGTACACATTTCTTAGGAAACAGGTTGAGAACAAATCTGACTCACCTTCAGTGCTCTAGAAGCAATTACAGTAAATCCCCTTCTGCTGACTTCAGCAGAATGGTTTCAAATCTGCATCCTAGTTTAGGATGCAGCACCATAGGACTAAAGAGCTTTTTAAAAAAAAATTAAGGGTTGGGAGACAAAATCAAACAAACCATTAACCGGTGGCTCTGGGACCCTTAATTTATTGCACATGAAATTTATGTCCAATTTTCTCTGGATTTGGGCCAAGGTTAAGAAATTTCCCTTAAATCAAATACCTTGACTTTCTCATTACAATTGGAAAGCAAGTAAGGATGGAGTCATTTTCAGATCTAGCCAGTGGAAACAAAAGAAAAAGCAAAGAGAAATTTCTAGAAGATTGGTATTTGGCTAAAAGGTGACCTGTGCCTATGCAGGTGTAGCCACAGGTAGACTCTTTAGGCAAATGCTGCTTAGGACAGTTACTGTTCCTGCTGTTTTATTATTTTTAACTAAAGAGTGCTCTTAATATCAGAATTCTTCCAGCTCCAATGTGATATATTGTGAGACACCACAGTTCCCAATTCTATCTCAGTATAGCATTCCTGTGTTGTTAACATGCATCTCTGATCATACATGTAGCCTTACATTAATATTTACTTGTATTGTCAATGGAAGCACACTATCCAAGATCTTGGGGCTACCTAGATAAGGCACAACCAAGGCCATCAGCTAATTTGCCTAATTGTACAGAGGAGAAGGAAGAGAGATAAAGAGAGAGAATTACTGCCACTATGTGAGAGGGGAGGGCCCTAGGCTGCAATAGAATCATAGAATCATAGAGTTGGAAGAGACCACAAGGGCCATCGAGTCCAACCCCCTGCCAAGCAGGAAACACCATCAGAGCACTCCTGACATATGGTTGTCAAGCCTCTGCTTAAAGACCTCCAAAGAAGGAGAATCCACCACACTCCTTGACAGCAAATTCCACTGTCAAACAGCTCTTACTGTCAGGAAGTTCTTCCTAATGTTTAGGTGGAATCTTTTTTCTTGTAGTTTGGAACCATTGCTCCGTGTCCGCTTCTCTGGAGCAGCAGAAAGCAACCTTTCTCCCTCCTCTATGTGACATCCTTTTATATATTTGAACATGGCTATCATATCACCCCTTAACCTCCTCTTCTCCAGGCTAAACATGCCCAGCTCCCTTAGCCGTTCTTCATAAGGCATCGTTTCCAGGCCTTTGACCATTTTGGTTGCCCTCCTCTGGACACGTTCCAGTTTGTCAGTGTCCTTCTTGAACTGTGGTGCCCAGAACTGGACACAGTACTCCAGGTGAGGTCTGACCAGAGCAGAATACAGTGGCACTATTACTTCCCTTGATCTAGATGCTATACTCCTATTGATGCAGCCCAGAATTGCATTGGCTTTTTTAGCTGCCGCGTCACACTGTTGGTTCATGTCAAGTTTGTGGTCAACCAAGACTCCTAGATCCTTTTCACATGTACTGCTCTCAAGCCAGGTGTCACCCATCTTGTATTTGTGCCTCTCATTTTTTTTTGCCCAAGTGCAATACTTTACATTTCTCCCTGTTAAAATTCATCTTGTTTGTTTTGGCCCAGTTCTCTAATCTGTCAAGGTCGTTTTGAAGTGTGATCCTGTCCTCTGGGGTGTTAGCCACCCCTCCAATTGGTGTCATCTGCAAATTTGATCAGGATGCCCTTGAGTCCATCATCCAAGTCGTTGATAAAGATGTTGAATAAGACCGGGCCCAAGACAGAACCCTGTGGCACCCCACTAGTCACTCTTCTCCAGGATGAAGAGGAACCATTTAGAGGTTATAGTGGGGCAAGCTTGAAATGTAAATGAGGTGGAATTGAGTATATGAGGGCAGAACAGAGAGGCAAGAGAACAAGATCAAGGGAAATGAGAAAGTGAGATTGAAGCACCAATCTGTTCCAGAGAGGAAAGAAGGAATCAGAGCTTTCGCACCAAGGTTCATGGTGACCTGGGAGTTTAAAGTTAGGACTGAGTACCAAAGGTTCTAGGAGCGTCTTGCTACAAATCATGGGTGTCATGCTGCCTCTTCACTAGAAAACCGGACCACAGTTAGTTTTCTCTTCCATATAGGTAAAGGCTGTGGTGGGAAGTAAAGGTAGGCATGTCTTCATAGGCTCACCTGAATGACCCATGGTATCAGTTTCCAACAAATTGGGTTCCCTTTCAAGCCTATGTTCACAGCCACAAGAGCTGGCAGCTTACTATGTAAATTTTAAAGTAGTAAGCTTTCTCGGGACCCTGAATTTTGCAACTAATACAACATTCTGGGCTTTTTTTTTAGCCTTGC
The DNA here is from genome assembly GCF_951804945.1 of Podarcis cretensis. Taxonomy (NCBI): domain Eukaryota; kingdom Metazoa; phylum Chordata; class Lepidosauria; order Squamata; family Lacertidae; genus Podarcis; species Podarcis cretensis. The sequence continues at coordinate 49,482,015 of NC_137170.1, read as the reverse complement.
ATGTAATCACAAGATACACATAGTTGGGTATGTATAGCCATTGTACGTGTGATACTGTGAATGTTCTAAGTGTCCTTCTGATCTGGAAATACTTTTACATTCCTTCAGACTTAAGCATTTGCACAGTTATACGTTATCTGTCCATATTATTTCTCAATACATCTGCTGACTCTATGTGGCAATTTTCCCCACAGCAGCCTTTATAGCAGCAAGTCACTTAAATAACTTCCAGCTCCTTCCCTAAGCTAATGTTCTTTTTCCATTACATCTCTCATTCATTTTCCAAGCAATTCTGAATTCTCCTTTTTCCCTTTTTTTTATTTAACACATAAATTAGTGCAAGTCATTGTGTACTATATATAGCCCTCCTGTCTGTTTTCCATATGCTTTGACCTTGGCATGCTTCTTTTCAGCATTCCAGCCTAATTCAAGTCTCCCTCTCTCCTCCTGCACGCATGCACTCTTTTTTTTTTGTTTTTTTAAAAAAGGAAATGGACTATATTGAATTCAAGAACCAAATAACTGACAACTAAAGAAGAAGCACTGCTTGAGTACTGTTTTTTGTTTTTAAGTGTAGGGGCTAAATTACTGGCATAAGAGTATATTTCTGGCATGTGACAGGAAGGCTGAGCGCTGGGGAACTGAATGGAAATAGAGCCTAGAACTAGCAACTTCCTGTGTTCCAGTGCACTGAGGTACAAAGCAGTAGCTGAGGAAGTGAGTATGTGCTCATACTGGCTAAATAGCTGAGGAGAATATGTACTCATGCTAGCTACCGCTAGGAGGCAGCTTTCAAAAGAGGGACCAGTTTGATCTGAGCAGTGTAGGCACAAGCGGCTTCTAGTGCTCTCCGCACTTATGACTCTGGTTTGCACCAACATTTATGCCTGGAATCTCTGCACCTATCTCACACAGATTAAGCCTGGCCTGGCCTCTATCAGCAGCCACATCAAGAGACCAGGCCCAGTCCTCCATTGACTACCATCTTTAGTGGCAGCCGAATTATCAAAGTGTGACTACTACTACATTGGAGGAAGGGAGGATTGATGCTGTTGGGAAGCAGTGGGTCTAACAAACAGTGGACCAAGAAGGAAGGTTAAAAAGAAAATGCCTCAGAAAGGGATGGGTGGAAGAGGCTGAGGACTGTAGGAACCCTGGCAAGGAAAGGGTTGAGCATCAGAAGGTGTAAAAACTTCATACAGAAACTATGCAGAGGCTGGGAGCAGGCAAAACTGCTGAAGAGTCAAAGACTTCGCTCGCATCTCAAATAGTGTAATATTGCAGATAGAAGCATTTCCTGCCATTTTTAACGGGTTCCATTCTAATCAACAGTAGTATTACAGGCTGGCAGCAATATCTATTTTTCTGTTATTTCTATTAAGAAAGGGATGTTTTCTCCATCTCTGGAAAGAAAGAGTTGTAGTCTGTTTTGATGGAGAGGACAGATACGTGGTTTTCAAGGATTTTGATACAGAAGAAAGTGATAAAACAGTGTTTTCTAGCATTTTCTGTTGACGACAGGGTGAGTAGGGCTCAAAAAGGCACAGTTAGTTTACAAATGAGTTCCTAAAGTTTTAGTACATTTACAGTTCAAAATGATGAGAAGAAAATAAGCTGCAATCCTATACGCACTTACTTGGAAGTAAGTCTTACTGAACTTGGTGACTTCTGAGTAAACATGCACAGAATTGCCCTATTGATCTTGCATCCTTTGTGATGGCTAGAATGAGGAGAAAAGAGCATTCTCAGACCTTTTTTTATATAAAAAGGTCAATATATTCATTTGCCATGATAAATCTGTCTCAGAATGTATAATATATGCCACATCAATAGAATTCTGGGCCCTTCCAAAATTTGTGGATTTTATCAGAACAGTACTGAGCTATTTGTGGATTTTCGCAGAACAGTTCTGATCCAAGATTAAAATTATCATTTCCAGATGATTTACAGAAGGATTAGAATCATTTCTAGTCCTTGTTTTAGAAGTTTAAAAAACCCTAGCCTTGAACACCTCCACAAAGCTTATAAATGGCAGAAATAATGACTGCTTTGATGATCATATTTTAAAGGATCTATAATAGTTCCATTCCCATATGTTCTCCAATGCAAGGAGTGTCACCTCCAAAACAACACAAGCCACTTTAGTCAAGAAAGGATCACCCAGGGCATATTGCATAACCCTCTCAGAATCTTGCTTTTTGCGGGATGCTTTGATGGAGAGAGGGGTATGGAGGATGAAGATCACTTCCAGGCTAGAACAAGGAGCCCTATTGTTTGCCCAGCTCTGTGTTGGTTTTTGTTTTCTCTCATTCATTACAGCATGATCAGATCACAGCTGGCCTAAGGATATGCTTTCCAGTATGTTTAAGATTTGGAACAGTCCCAGGTTTCAGGAACACATGGCAGGGAAGAGAGGGCATCTGTGATACTGAGTGGAAAGCAAATTTCTACTTTTCTTCAGACTGAATTCTCCTTCAAGAAGAACGAGATTCTGATTGGCTGGCGGTCCTAGTCAGTGAAAAAAGGACAGTTAACTGTCAAGTGTGGAGAAAGAACGCCAGTTGGGTAAGTCAGTTGATGATGGCTAAGACCAGTAAAAGCTGAGGCAAAGTGGGATAGCTGAGGTCTAAGCTAGTCCTGCCCAGTGTGATAACTATACTTTGCTGTTCAATATCAAAGGAAGGGAGCCAGTGGCTGTATTAGACTAACAGGCTGTCGATGTGTAAAGGTAAACTGTCCAGGCAGTCATAAGTATACCTGGAGGAAATTTGGTGTCAGAAGCAGATTGTATCCAGTTACTGGACCGAGTTTTGAGTGAATTTGGCTGGGTTAGAGCTTTAGGTAATTGGACCTGAAGTAAATGCCTCTTATAGGCAGGTTTCAGCAACCAAATCTATTGAGTTCTTGGAAATGATAATCAAGACCCTATAGTAAACGTCAGTACTTTAATGTACAAAATATCCCTTTAATGAACCATCTTAGCTAATAGTTCATTCTTTCTCCAGTGTGAGAGTCAATCTCACGCCTAAACCTATTATACTAAGCTACTAGGAGGTTTTTAAAGCATTCTAGGGGAATGGGTCACAGCAAAAAAAAAAAAGTCACCACAGAATTCTGAATTATTGTAGCAAGGAGTTCCATAGAACTTGAACAATAAAAATTAAAGAAGCACTAATATCTAAATGTGTATTTATACAAAGTGGGACTGAGGAAACATTTCTCCATAGGCCTTCAAAAGGCTTAGTAAAGAGTTGCCAAGAGAAACACACCTGGCCAATTGTGCTCAACAAAAAGGGGGGAAATGGGAAAAAAAACTTCCTTTCTTTCTAATTTTCCCTAATCCTAAATAGTGTCATAAAAAATAGAAAGTTATACCCATATAGCCAGTCTCTTGCTTGACTATTGCTGAGTTAGTTTCTCCTGGACCTATTTACTGCTGAAAGGGGATTCCTTTTTGGCATATGGTTTCTGGAATATAAACAGAGCAGCAAAGAATGCCTGGGGTGAGAGGGTAGAGAGAGGCACGAGGCAGAGAGGTGCTGGTACAGAAGAAATTCACCCTACCTGCAATTTGCTTTCCGGAGTTTATATCTCCAACTGGAAAATCACAAGCAGCCAAAAGAAAAGAAAAGAAAAAAGGAAAGAAAATAATGTCATGATGTATCCTTTATTAGGCAAACTCAAATTGCTTAAATGAAACAAATGAAGTTTTTTAACTCCACCAAGACTCTTCATCTAGGATAAATGGTTAAGAGTAAAACTAAAAGCTGTTCGAGTTTCAAAAAGTAAAAAATGGTAGTGTCACTTGATTGTTCTGAGAGCAAAGGGTGAAAATTAGGCTAAGAAGTTAAGAAGAGCCCTGCTGGATTAGACTAAAGCCCCATCTAGTCCATCATTCTGTTCTCACCGTGGCCAACCAGATGCCCATGGGCATGCAACAACCTTCTCCTGCTGGTGTTCTCTATCAACTAATATTTAGAGGCATATTGCCTGATACCTTCTGATAGATTTATGTTTGCCCAATCCTCTTTGAAAGCTGTCCAAGTTGGCAATCATCACTATATCTTGGTAAAGCTTCCTCCAGAATTTAACATGTCTTGCACAAGGAAGTACTTTTGTCTATCCTGAAAGTTCAAGTAATACAAGAGAAGTTGAAATTATTATTATGTGCACCATTCACACCAGCGCTCCATGACCACTGAGATCATTCCTTATTAGGCTGTTTTAGAATCTCCCACAACCCCTTTGGAAGGTTTTCCCCCTTAAATACTTTTTGTACATCTGCAAACCTTGGGGTTTCCCTAAGCATGGTGCTACCTCCCTCTAGTTTGTGGGTCATGTCTTTTGAGTCCATATGGATACACACTCAGAGAATTGAGTACCTTTATTAGTGTATATTATGACAGAAGTGGCAAAAAGACAGAACATCTTCCCCCTTCTGCTCAAACATATTGTGGGGTGCATATTGCTGAAACATTTTGTGGAGAAATATTGTATGGTGGGTGAAATTTAGTCAGACCATACACAGAAATCCCTGAACTCACTTAAGAGGTATTTGCAGCGAGCTTAGATAAATGAAGTTACAGGTAGGTACCCGTGTTGTTCTGCCGTAGTCGAAACAAAATAAAAAAATTCCTTCCAGTAGCACCTTAGAGACCAACTAAGTTTGTTATTGGTATGAGCTTTCGTGGGCATGCACACTTCTTCAGATACCACTACTGAAGAAGTGTGCATGCACACGAAAGCTCATACCAATAACAAACTTAGTTGGTTCTTAAGGTGCTACTGGAAGGATTTTTTTTATTTGTTTCAGACAAATGAAGTTAGCTTCCAGGGCTGGTATTATACAGGACTACACTTGAAGTTCAAATAAGAAGTTGCTCTCACTGAAAAGCCTTCAGGTTTCAAAAGGAGGCACAGATGCTTATTAGTTCTTTGAAACATAACATTCGTTCAACATGAAAAGTTCACAAGGCTGCTTCAGCCTTCTAAAACCCATAAACCTGATCAGTATATTTATACCTCTGCAAACAGTGGCCTTGTTTATGTCAAAAAGTCCAAGGTTATCCTGATTTTACTATTTTTAATTTAGCTAGGAATAAGCAGAGGAGGAAGACTTAATTGCAAACAGACTGAACTTTATATAGGAAATGTGTATGCCCCTTGGGGGCACCTAGAAAGTGAAGGCCTGAAATTAAAACCATATTCCTTTCTCCCTCACTCCCTAAAGCATGTAAGCCTTGAATAATGGATTGCTGTTTGCTAGCATTATGTCCTGGTGGTTCTTCCTGCTCACTGTAACACTGGTCCCATTACTGCTGGGTTATTAGATGGTTCACAATCAGTACTACTTTTCTAGAAAAATAGGTGCCGCTTCTCACCATGAAGTTGTTACACTTTTTAACAACAAAAAAAGAGGAGCTGGTACTGCGTACTTTTGAGTACCCCGGGGGGGGGGAGGGGAAGCACTGGTCACAACATGTTTAGAACCTAAAGGGTGTTCAAGAAAACTATAGAAAACTAGCAACCTTGTACCCAGCATTTCCCAGGAATTCTATGAAACCAAAAATTCAGTGTAATTCTGAAACCAATGGTTCATTGCAGTTGTGAAAGGTTCAGACTGCCATCTTGATTCAAAATAGCACCCAGTTGTATCCAAACATAGAGGGAAAACCTGCATCTTGATCTCAGGAACCATCATGAAAAGCTTGGTTACAATCTCTAAGGTGTCCAAATGCATAGTGGCTGGACAAACAAGCTTTCCAAAATATATAGTAGATATATTGTAAAAGTTCAAAGACAAATTACAAACTGAAGTGCAATATATCTTACTGATATCCAAAAGTTGGCTAGTTGTCTGAGTTTGGCATGTGAAATTCACACACACACACACACACACACACACACACACACCATCTCACTGAATTTGTGCCTTTGCCTCTCCACTCCTAATTCTTTCCATCTGCACACAACCCTTGTGATTGCCAAGCCATATATGAGGCTTTATATAGTTAAAGCTATGGTTTTCCCAGTAGTGATGTATGGAAGCGAGAGCTGGACCATAAAGAAGGCTGATCGCCGAAGAATTGATGCTTTTGAATTATGGTGCTGGAGGAGACTCTTGAGAGTCCCATGGACTACAAGAAGATTGAACCTATCCATTCTTAAGGAAATCAGCCCTGAGTGCTCACTGGAAGGACAGATCCTGAAGCTGAGGCTCCAATACTTTGGCCACCTCATGAGAAGAGAAGACTCCCTGGAAAAGACCCTGATGTTGGGAAAGATGGAGGGCACAAGGAGAAGGGGACAACAGAGGATAAGATGGTTGGACAGTGTTCTCAAAGCTACAAACATGAGTCTGACCAAACTGCGGGAGGCAGTGGAAGACAGGAGTGCCTGGCGTGCTCTGGTCCAAGGAGCCACGAAGAGTCGGACACGACTAAACGACAACAACAACATATGAGGCTTTCCCCTGGCTCACTGTCTTCTTGGTGTCTCCTTCATTTTGCTTGCTCCCTCTTCAGGTTTCTTGTTGGCCCCTTTCCTAACCCCCTCTCCCCTACTCCTTCAACCCCAATGGGTCCTGCCTCAACTATCTCTGCAGCCCTCCCTCCCCTTTTTTGCATACTTTTTCATCAATAGGATACTCTCCAAGTATTCAGTCTGGTGGGGGGCAGCAGTTTAAAGAGAAAGTATCTAGCTACCTATTAAAAAATGGAAGGTGGGGAAGCCCAGGGAAGGCTCTCTGATGAAGACATTAGTATATAGACAGGCACATATGGAGAGAGACCATGCTATAAAGCTTCCCTCCCCATTCCCTCTGCCTTAGCCACATTCGGGGGTGAACCTTACTTTCCCTGTCCACCTTCTACCAGGAAGACTCCCGCTCCATACCCCAATAGCCACATACTCAGGCACCCCTGGCTTATGTCTTTGCAACTGGTCATTTTGTTCAGTCAGCTTTGGAATGTTTCAGGATGGCTAGGCATCTACGATCTTTCACAGCATCTGCATTTGTTCAATTGAAGGTGGAATTGACTGGCCTGCCCTCACAGATGCACTGATCTTGATGTGTGCCTCTGATGTTGAACTGTGTTGAACTGACGTCAAGTGTGCGTTTTTTAAATATTTGTTTCTCCAGCTAACAAAATCACACACAGAAAACAAAGCAAAAGCAAAAGGCAAATAATACTCTAAAAACCCATAGGAGATTTGAAAAGGTTGGTACTGAGGTTTTAAACAATATTTGTTGGTCTTAATGGTTTATTGCAATCTGCTGTGGGATTTATATTGAAATTAAGAGTGGTCTGTAATTTATATAATTAGCAAATAATACTTTCCTCCCATTCTTTTATGGTCTTTCAGTGTCCTGTCCCATGAGGGTATGTGCTTCATCTTGGAAAACTTTATATTGACATTTGTGCTAAACTAGGCTCCATACTTCCAAAAGTCAGTCAGTTATATCTCTAGAATAATAGTTTTGCATTCAATATCATGTCAGAATATGATCTGTGATACTTCAGAGAAGGACATTGTGATCTCTTCTCCTTTATACCAAGTTTTATTTCCATTCTCCCTTCCACATGCTAAACTTTGTTGTGCTCCTGGGTCCCATATTCCTTACTGCCTGTTCTGTTTCTACAGTCTTATTTTGTATGTTAGTTTCTGGATTTTAAACAATCTGAGGAGTTGATGCAGAACACCAGAGACTTTTTGATTTATTGCTTGTACTCAAAAAGTACTTATTTTTTTTCAGTTGGGGGACAGGGGAGATAAAGATAGATGAAGAGCCTAGGGAGCAGAAAAGCAGCCAGAGAAGATTAGATTCAGTGTTGCTTGGCTTGCCCAACATACTTTCTAGTTACAATAACAGTGACATTATTTCCCTTTACGTGCAGCAAGCTTACATTTGTTTTGTACTGACTCTTCTGCACATCACCATACTACATATTCCATGTCTTTTAGGGCTTCTAATACAGTGGTGCCTCGCAAGACGAAATTAATCCGTTCCGTGAGGCTCTTCGTATAGCAGTTTTTTCGTCTTGCGAAGCAAGCCCATTGACAGCTTAGCGGATTAGTGCTATTAGCGGTTTAGCGGCTTTTAGCGATCAGCTGATAAGCGGCTTATCAGCGGATCAGCTGATAAGCGGCTTAGCGGTTTAGGAAAAGGGGGGGAAAGGGGGGGAACCCGCAGGAACTCGCAAGACATTTTGTCTTGCGAAGCAAGCCCATAGGGAAATTCGTTTTGCGAAGCGCCTCCAAAACGGAAAACCCTTTCGTCTAGCGGGTTTTCCGTCTTGCAAGGCGTTCTTCTTGCGGGGCACCACTGTAGCTGCTAATCAATTTGTACTTTATCATATTATTGCAAATGATGGGTGGTGGGGAGAAAAAGGTAAAAAAAAAAAAACAGTTATAAATCAGGTGTCTGCTTCATATATACTAAAGTTTCAAATGTCTTGTTGCCTTTAGAAGCATACCCAACATGGTACAGCTATACTTCTTCAGTAGTAAGCACTCCTTATTTAATATTCAAGTGATGCTCCAACATTTAGCAGTGGTTAATACTTTTTCTTACTCTACAGTAAGGATGGGACAGGAAAATAATACTATTCCTTCTCTCCATCTGGACTTACAAGCAGCAATGCCCCCTTCACACTTCTCTAATACTGTATGGGATCTGCTTTCCTGTAGTGTATGTGTGCGACCCCAAGTAGGTAGGGGGCACCAATTGTACATGTCCTTTCAACCAGATAAGTAATTGGTTGGGAAAGACCACATGATTGGCCCCACCCAAGTGGTTGCAGTATCGACGCACATACTGCAGCAACATAGGAGTAATTACAGCCCAGAAAAGTAGTGTATATGAGAAGCTGGTTGCTGTAGAGGGACCGTTACCAATAGCCAATCTATCTTGTGGCACACTTTGTTGGTGAGTCTGTAAGTTGGCTGTTTGGGTTGATCATGTGCAGAACTTGGTGTAAGAGAATGAGGGAGAAGCAGCCTAGGAGAATGGTTTTTGAGAATGTTTGATGTGCCACTTGACTGCCATCTCTATGAATGCACAGGGAATGTTTAGAAGAATAAAAGGTACAGGTACCTCACATTTTTTCTGCAATTAATTTAAATCTTGAAACAACAACAAAAAATAAAATTTAGTATTTACATTTTTTTAAACAACAACAACAACCAGTTAATAAGAGACAAGCGAAAAGCCCTTCACATAACCTTTTTCCCTTGAGAGCAGAGGCTCCAGAAGGAAATGCTTCATGAAACTACCCCCTCATCTGGGGGCATGGGTTGCCTCAGCACTAATAACTGGCATAAGCTTCCCTTCAGTTATACAGTTTAGTTGAGTATGCAGTAGCAAACAAGAGGAAGCATTGGTCAAACTGCGGGTTGCACATAACAGGGCCAGATGCCAAGAGCCTTAGGAAAAGGCAGCGAGGGGAGGCGATTAGCCTGCTTGCTTTTCTATATGAAACTGACCTTTTTGAGGAAGTCTTGGTCTTGGCCTCTGTAGCATATGAGTACGTGCAAAAGAACCTCGCTTCTCCAACTCTTAAAATGGCAGAACTGCCACCAATACCGGTGTTGGCAAACAAAACAAAAAAATGGGGAGGGGAAATTGAAGGAAGAAAAAATACAATTTTCAAAAATGCTTGCCACTTGGAAAACTCTATTTGGGAGAAAATTATAATTGTATCCAAATAGCTAGTGCTGGCAACAGAGATAGTTTAAAGCTGTGATCATAAGAATATAAAAAAGGGGCCTACTTCATCAACCAAAGACCCATCTAGTCTCTTCTTCTTTGGCGATCACTCGTAGCCAAGTAAGATTGTCTTCCATAAAGACGGTTTTAACAGTGAGTCCATGAGTCACTGTGGAGGCCAATTCTAGATCTGCACACCCTTCCACAGTGGGGACATTGGTTTCTGGGCAGGAGTTGATCGTGGTGAGGGTTTGCCAAGCGTGCCTTCCTTTTAGCTCGCATCTTCAAAGCCCATGACACCTTTGGTAAAGGCTATTCTCCAATTGGAGCAATCGCAGGCCAGTGTTTCTCAGTTGTTGGTGTTTATACTACATTTTTAAAAATTTGCCTTGAGAGAGTCTTTAAACCTCTTTTGTTGGCCACCAACATTACACTTTCCATTTTTAAGTTTGGAATAGAGTAGTTGCTTTGGCAGACGATTATCAGGCATCTGCACAAACTCATCAAAAAAATCTGGAAGAGAGAGGAGATCCCAGCAGATTTTAGGGATGCCAAAATTATCAATCTCTTAAAACAAAAGGTGACAGAACCGATTAGAGAAACTATCGAGGCACCTCTCTATTAGCTGCAGCCGGGAAAATTCTTGCAAGGATCTTAGCAAACTGTCTCTCAACAATATCCAAGGCGACCCTTCCTGAATCCCAAAATGGTTTTAGATCTTCTAGGGGAACAGTGGACATGATTTTTTCCGCTGGACAGCTTAAAAAAAAAATGCAGAGAGCAAAACCAACCACTGTATATGGCATTTATTGATCTGACTAAGGCCTTCGACACTAAATCTAGTCTAGCCTCCTGTTCTCCCCATGGCCAACCCAGATGCCAAGGGGAATTGCTTTTAAAGCTGTCCAAGTTGGTAACTATCCTGTGGTAATGAACACTACCATTTTCAATCCCCGACATGGAATTCACCTTCTTCACAGCTGCTTTGCACTGGGTAGACATCACGTGTATATTTTCATTATACAATTGGAGTTGTACAATAGCAACATTACAAATCAAAAAACTAGAACACATATCCATCAGTGAATTTGTGCACAATCCAACAGTGCCAGGCTTTGCATCTACAGCCAGCACGAAAGCCCAGAGATTTTGAACTACTCTGCAGATTACTAACTTGCTAACTTATTAATTTACTAACTTAATGCTTACTTTGAGCTAGGGCTGAGCCTCAGATCTTATTTTAGATGCCTGGACTCATCCCTGGAACACGTGAACTAATAAAATGCCTCTGGGTGTCTGTAGGGTACCTTTCCCTCACCATGAGGTGATCACAGCCAGCAACCACACACCTGGAATTTGGCAGCATGGAATCCAGGTGAATGGCTTCCAGGCAGGATTCAGCATTGGTACCTCTCAGTTCTTAAATTGAGCCTCTGGGAATATTGGCCTGTCAATGATAACAAAAGGGATCATGCAGCTGTAGCAAGAATTCCAGAAAAAAACACCAAGATGATAGCTCCGTGGAAAGAAACTTATGCCACATTTTAAGGATAACTTTCTCGGAAATATAACTCAAAACAGCCAAAGAGTTTCATTTATAAGTCCATTTAATTCAAGGTAATTGGAATCTGGTTTCTCTGAAGGCCGTTCAAAAATTACAGCTAGAGCAATCTCAGAGTGGGCCATTTCTTAGCTTGATAGCCACTGTAGTCCATGGTTCGAGTGCTGGACTTGGAAGGCAAAATTCAACTGTTTTGATTGACTAGATGGATGAAGTTAATATCCAGTTCTCTAAATTCTGTTGAAAGTCAGGTGTCAAATACTGATGATAACTACATATCTGCTGTCAATAACATTGATTGCCACATGCCCAACACTGTCAAGTGGATTGTCAGATGTTGAGTGCAAAATAATAGTTTTGCTTAGAGACAGCAGTCTTTTCTGTTTGTGTATCTATTGTATAACACAGGAAGCTGCCTTATACTAAGTGAAACCATTGATCCATCTAGCTCAACATTGTCTCCACTGACTGACTTTAGCTCTCCAAGGTTTCAGACAGGGGATTTGACCAACCCTACTTAGAGATGCCAGGGATTGAAATTGGGACCTTCTGGGATCTTCTTCTTCACATGCTCTGCTACTGAGGTATACCCTCATATACAAAAATTACATTGCTCATGTGGACATATGATGTTTATGAAGCTATTGAGAAAGAGTATCACCTGAGGAAGAAAAACATTTGAAGCGCTTTGAGAATTCTGGGATATGTAGAAATCAGTTATTTAACAAATCAGGAGGGAGAGGTTTTTTGCCCCTTTTTCAGTGTTGTGCTATGTGGTATATGATTCACCTTCTCATTACATCTGGCATCATAAAGTAATGACTGCAGCTTCGTGTCAGACGGCAAATACTGCCTGCTACTGCAAAATTTTGCAAAGTCAAATGCTGATGCTGAAGAGCAAATACTTGCCAAGCACTCATAGTTGGAGAATAGTAACCATCAAAATTCAAAGGTAAATCTGAGGGGATTTATTTATTATTATTATTTTTGCAGATTCGCTTCAACTCTCTCCCTCCCCCCCTAAAATTTGGTGTTAGTTTGTGGACTCTGTGGGCTTATCCTGCGCTCTTTCCAGGCACAGTCCACAGTCTTTAACAATCCATGTCCGTGAACCCCCTTTTTTTTCTCTGGAGCTTTCCCTGCGAAAACCCACTCAAAGCAAACAGCAACCTGCAGAAAACTTGAATTGATGTGCTAAAGTGTATGTTTTCACAGGGAAAGTTTCAGAAGGGAAAAAAGGTTTGCGGACACGAATCTTTAAAGTCTGTGGACTGTGCCTGGAAAGAGTGAGGGAAAAGATAAGGATGAAACACACATACCTGACCCCATACAAAAGCTGAAATGGGTTCAGTATCATCAACATGCTGGAAATTGTGCCAGTTTGAAGAAGGGAAAATAACACTGCTTCAGTTTTACCACACCACTAACGTGTGGAGGTTTTTTTCAGGGGGAGGCGGTATCCTGCAAATCCATCATATCCTTATTACTTTTCTTCCCATTGCTCACTCCCTTCTTAGCTTTTCTTGGTGGGAAAAATGTCAGGTGAGTACATGGTGAGACATATAGGACAAGTAAATCTTTACTGGATCACATCTAGCTGTTTACAGGCTTTGTTCTGGAAGTTTTTTGGCTGCTCAAGTGTTTACATCAGACACAGATATTCAGAACACAAACAAACAGGACTAAACTTAAAAAAACCATATTTTATGGCTTGCCACCTGATTGCCTCAGACCTCTGCCCTGACATCAGACTCTGTGATGTGGCAGCTGACACACACAGAGAATTCAGCCACGCCACAACTCTTATTTGACTGCCATGGAGTTTTACCAAGGCTTGAACTGGCCACAGTAAACCTGATCTCTTAATGGTGATGGAGACAATAAACGTACTTTTACTCTTGCCAGATTGACAAGAAGGTGTTTCAGCAATCAATGTATTTGCCTTTTAAAAGTGATTTTAATAGACTTTTCAAAAATAGCTCGCTATTGGAAAAGTGACAGCCTATTTCTCCTGAACATTTCTTAACTAAATGTGAGGACTTTTCAAAAAAGGGAATGTATGTCAATAGCAACTGAAAGCTCATTGGAACTAAGCCCCTAGAAACGCAGTTTCTACTGTACATTGGAATGTATGCAGTGCATGGAAAATGCTACACCAAATGCTGGCAGCCCATATGTTAGCCACCCGGTGAGAAATGAAATGTTAGCAATCTCCAAGAATGGGCATATTTGAGTGTGTAGACTGTAACTGTATGTACATCCCAGACTATTTATTCTATGAAAATAGCAACCCTGTCATGCTCCAAACCAGCCTGAAGGGAAACATCTGGAATTGAAGTCTGATTGTGGCAGAAAAAACAAGAAGAGATTAAAGGCAAATGTGAGTTTCTGTACCCTTCAGGTAGAACATACTATTCTATCTTAAATATACCATAGTTTGTTTCAAGAATCGCTAAGCCCTCTACCAGATGTATGCCCCTGAATCATTGTGCTGCTGGAGAAACGCAACCACCTTTTGACTGAAATGCAACTGTTCTGAGCTCTTTGCAATCTTTTGCCATTGCATTGAAAGAGAAACACTTAAAATATTTGGTCAAACTGAAATAAGAAGAAGAATCATTTGTTACTGCTGAATATAAATGTATTTGCTTCTAAACTTCAGTTCATGCCCTACACCACGGGTAGCAAATACACTGCCCTCTATATGTTTTGGACTACAACTCAGCCCCAAATAGCACAATCGATGGTCAAGGATGATGAGTGTTGTAGCCCACAACATCTGGAGGGCACCATGTTGGCTACCCCTGCTGAATATCCCTCAATGGGACAGTTGGGCCACTTTAGTCTTCTGTATTTCTATAGTGGCTCTGTCCAAGTGCTCTATAAACTTGCATGAATTTCCCCCCTCAGCAACAGTTGCCATTAAGTGGTGCATGAAGCATACATTCTGAGCTAATTTGAAATAGAGACAATCCTGCTTTATTCATTATGTTTGCATCTAAAGAGTATACAAACCAGAAAGAATGTAACTCTTCTGACTTCCTCTACCAGCGATGTTTTACCAAGAGCAGATTTTTCTATTATTTCTGTTTAGTCTTCAAAATCTATACTCGATGAAATCCATGGCAGTATTCAAGTGGTTTTTGCATGGCAAGTATGTTATGTTAGGTTTCCCTCTTGAATAACCTCAGTTAAAGTAGATCAGAACCCCAGAAGAGATTTTCATTTCATTCTTGTGTTCCTTTTAGGGCTTAATTTTTGTAACAGTTCTTCAAATCATGTGGGTCTTACACCTGACAGTTTCTACTTTGGAACATAAATTAAAGGGTGCTCATCAATGGTTCCTCTTCATCCTGGAGAAGAGTGACTAGTGGGGTGCCACAGGGTTCTGTCTTGGGCCCGGTCTTATTCAACATCAACGACTTGGATGATGGACTCAAGGGCATCCTGATCAAATTTGCAGATGACACCAAACTGGGAGGGGTGGCTAACACCCCAGAGGACAGGATCACACTTCAAAACGACCTTGACAGATTAGAGAACTGGGCCAAAACAAACAAGATGAATTTTAACAGAGAGAAATGTAAAGTATTGCACTTGGGCAAAAAAAATGAGAGGCACAAATACAAGATGGGTGACACCTGGCTTGAGAGCAGTACATGTGAAAAGGATCTAGGAGTCTTGGTTGACCACAAACTTGACATGAGCCAACAGTGTGACGCGGCAGCTAAAAAAGCCAATGCAATTCTGGGCTGCATCAATAGGAGTATCGCATCTAGATCAAGGGAAGTAATAGTGCCACTGTATTCTGCTCTGGTCAGACCTCACCTGGAGTACTGTGTCCAGTTCTGGGCACCACAGTTCAAGAAGGACACTGACAAACTGGAACGTGTCCAGAGGAGGGCAACCAAAATGGTCAGAGGCCTGGAAACGATGCCTTATGAGGAACAGCTAAGGGAGCTGGGCATGTTTAGCCTGGAGAAGAAGAGGTTAAGGGGTGATATGATAGCCATGTTCAAATATATAAAAGGATGTCACATAGAGGAGGGAGAAAGGTTGTTTTCTGCTGCTCCAGAGAAGCGGACACGGAGCAATGGTTCCAAACCACAACAAAGAAGATTCCACCTAAACATTAGGAAGAACTTCCTGACAGTAAGAGCTGTTCGACAGTGGAATTTGCTGCCAAGGAGTGTGGTGGAGTCTCCTTCTTTGGAGGTCTTTAAGCAGTGGCTTGACAACCATATGTCAGGAGTGCTCTTGTGGTGTTTCCTGCTTGGCAGGGAGTTGGACTCGATGGCCCTTGTGGTCTCTTCCAACTCTATGATCCTATGATTCTATTCTATGAAAAGCTTTCAGACCAGTGCCACTGATCCAATGCAAATTCTAAGGAAGTGTGGGGTAAATGGAAATGTCCATAGGCACTCTTGACTCCTGGAAATTTCCCTCACCACAGTTCATATCTTTGATCCCTCATGCGTTCAATGCTATACCTTGGCATTTCTTTACCTCTTAGTTTACACCAATAACATTATCAGCTTTGTTGATTATGCTTCATGTGATGCTATGAACCTTCCCATCATATCAAGATCAGATTCTTGTCTTCACAGTGTGCAAAAGTGTTTTCCAACTTCTGATTAAAGAAAAATGATTATTAAAAGGTAAAGGTACCCCTGCCCGTACGGGCCAGTCTTGACAGACTCTGGGGTTGTGCGCCCATCTCACTTAAGAGGCCAGGGGCCAGCGCTGTCCGGAGACACTTCCGGGTCACGTGGCCAGCGTGACATCACTGCTCTGGCCAGAGCCAGAGCCAGAGCCGCACACGGAAACGCCGTTTACCTTCCCGCTGGTAAGCGGTCCCTATTTATCTACTTGTACCCGGAGGTGCTTTCAAACTTCTAGGAACCAGCAATAGCAATGGATAAAGTGCAAAATGCACAAAGTCCCTTTGTTTCCTTGGAGTTAGTTTTCTTCTCAGGAATTCCAGAGTTAAATGTTCAAAATATGATTCATATGCTTCCCCTCCCCTCAGGAGAAAAAGGGATCTGCTAGACATATGTTTTGAGAAAAGCAGGGGGAGAGATGACGTGAGTCAGGAGCCTGGAAGGAATATTTGGAGGAGTGTTCTGTAGCCCTGATTTTCTGTAAAATTTACTGCCTTTGCTTATTGCACAGACCATTTTTTCCTGGAATATTGCTAGCTTTTGCCTTTTTTTTCTTTCTTTTTTTTTTAGAACTCAAGCAGTAAACAAGAATTTTGAAGGGGAAAGAAGCCAAGAAAAAGTCAGGCCTATTAGTCACACAGCTGCACTTCCTGTCACAAACGACCCCTGTTGAGTAATCAGTCCAAATATGCCTATTTTCTGTTTTATTTTTATTCTGTTTGAAATCTGCTAAAATCTCAGCTTTGGAAGACAGAATAAAAGAATCCAGTTCACAGAAACACGGATAAGAGCAGATTAGTTGCCGGCTAATTCATTTTCCAAGTACCATTTCCAAAGTTACTTCTATACAGCCTAGGAGTGCTCCCATATCTCACTTTTCAATATGCAATGTAGGGCAGATTAGCTAACCAAGGTTCTAGAAAGGTCTGAACAGACTCCCATGTTTTCCTCAGAGGCAGAATCTGCCTCAAGCCTCCCAGTATTTCAGTTGTTTAGAGCAGAGACCTAAGAGGAAGGGATTCCATTTTCAGCTGTAGTTACTCTTTAAGACTCATTGGTACTTAAGGCAGCAGAAGCTCTGTGAGGATACCAGGAGGAATAAGTCTGTGTAGTGATTGCAAGTCCCTCTCTCCCCTCACACTGGCAAACCCAAGACAGTGGCGGTGTGGCAGACAGAAGCATTAGGAAGGGTGAACTTAACTAGCATGCAGATTCACATCTCCATCCTTCTGTCAACCATAGGAAATGGGGTTTTCATCTCACTCCTACTTAGTCTGAGTCCCAAACCAGGTGCTGTGGACACAGGCAATACCCAGAACCCTTTGAGGAGAAGAATGTGCTTTGAATGTGTTTTGAGGGTGTGTAGACAGCCAAAGTCTCTTAACATGTTGACACACTCACAATCCCAGTTCTCAGCTGGTTTTCAGGAGCATCAACTCTACCTAAACAATGTCCGTAGTTCTCCCCTGAGGGCCCATCCATACTTATATTTGTTCTGCATTTCTGGGCACAGGACCAGGCTTTCCAGGTCTGTGTCTGACAGGGTTGTCACCCACCCCTGGCGGTGCTGTTTGCCGCTGAATTGGAGCAAACAACAATCTGCGGAAAACCCAAATTGCTGCTTGCTCTGATTCAACAATAAAATTGGGTTTCCCTGGGGAAAGCAATGGGCGGGGCAATGGGCGACATCAATGTTTCCCGGGGACAGACTCTGGATTTACAAATCTGTCCCCGAACAAAATCCATCCTCGGATTTCATTCAGTGTCCCCGGATTTCATTTAATGTCCCCGGATTTATATTTTAAGTGTTATAGGTTTATTAGTAGGGAATGAATGTTGCGTGATTGGTTCAACGGCACAAGACACATCATATGGGGACTTCCGGTGAGGCAAAATGGCGGGCGCCAGAGCAATGAGCAGCTCCTGAAGCCAGCCAGAGCCAACTGCGCTCCCAGGCTGGCTCCGGGCTGCTGAGACTGCTGCTGCCACCGCCACTGCGGAGAGGGAACCAGGGAACGCGGAGAGGGAACGCGTCAACTGGGGGAACTGCTGACACCCCCCCCACAACCCAAATCGAGCCAGAAGTGAGAGTGCCTGGCCAACTGCCCAGCGGTGCTCTGGGACCAGGAAAACCCCAGAGCCGATGCAGGGAGAAGGATGAGAGAAGAAGGAGAAGGAAGAGAGAGAAAGAGGAAGGAGAAGAAAGAGGGGAATCCCGGTTTTGCCATGCCGCTGCTGCTGCCGCCACTGAGGATAGTTAGGAGAGCACTGGGAAGGCAAGGACACGTGGCCGAGCCCAGGCCCAACCTGATCCTACTCCAAGATTGCAGGCCAGAGCCCAGAGGAAGGCCTTGCAACAGAGGAGACCACAGAAGAGAAGATATGACTTCTTAATTTTTTTAAAAAAAAATCTTTTTTTAATAACTTTTTTTTCTCTCTTTTCAAAAAGAAAAAAGTGTCCCCGGATTCTTTGGAAAAAATCTGGTAACCTTAGTCCAGACCAGTAGCACAAACTAAAGCTGCTGTTCTAAACACTAGTTACTAAGAAATAACTCTCATTGAATACAGTGGGACCTACTTCAAAGTTAACAAGCAATAGAATTGTGCTCATTAAGCTACTCTCACACATCAATATGTATATAACCATCATGCTCCATAGCACAGTAGCCAGTGTAAGTGAATGCCTCTTTCTTCTCCACTAAGTGCTGTGCATTATGACACAAATTAGTGGCTGTCTTAAACTGCAGTTTTGTGACTTTTTGTGTGTCCTCTTTTAGGCATGTCTAAATTATAGGTGATTATGCTTATTTCCTAACCTACTAACATTATTTTTTTTAATGTAGTGACTGATTCATTTCTTATACCTGGTAGGCATGGGAACAACTTTTGCTTGCAAGAATTATGTGCCATTGTTGTTGTTGCTGAGCTGCATTCTTTAGAGTGCATACAAATAAGCAGAGTAGTGGGTGGGGGGGTTGAGTGGTGGGGTTTTTGTTTGTTTGTCATTTGCTGTTGATTTCTGCATGAACAGTCCATACCTCATCTGGTACTCCCTGTTTGCACTCTACTTCCTGGTATTTTTGCAAGAGGAACAAGCTTTTGAAGGTTTGGCCTTGTCTGGACAAGATCATATTGTTCCTCCTCAAGGGCATTTGTCTTTACCTCCCCCTTCACTGTAACTAGCTAATTTATATCATTGTACCCCATCACCTAGAAAATGTTTTTTTGCTATTGTGTGCAGAGCTGTAGCCAGGTGATCTTTGCCCCAGCAGAAATGTCCAGATTGTGCCTCCTAGCCACGGACAGATTAGCTCTTCTTTCCGCCTCTCCTCAAACCCACCCCCAGCCACCCATTCAATTCCTCATGCAGTTAACCTTGTAATGAATTCTTTCACAGAAATTCCAATATTTAATTTATTATTTCTTAATAAAAGGTTTCAGCAAAGAAAATGACATTTTGATGTGAGTTGACAGGGGTTTTTTTTAATGTAATTCAGTTGTAAAAACAATACACAGATAGGCCTAAATGAAATCTACAAACAATATCATACTGAATTGTTCCAGAATAATAACTTTACATTATAATACTATATGATGTAAAATGGCATTACTTTTGCAATATCTGTGTTTATTTGGTTAATATAAAGTAAGAAGACTATTATGATTCACAAGTCACAAGTTACATTTTTTTATTCACAAGAGTTGTTATTTGGGAAAAAATATGAAAGTCAAGTTAGGCCAACTCTGGCTTTAAGTAGCAATCTCCTCAATGAAGTCTGATGTGATTATAACTTTATTTTTCTCCCTTTAATTGAAGAAAATTCAGTAATAATTTCATCAAAGTCTATTTTTTATGTTAGTTCATACTTGCCACCCCCAGCTACAGCCCTGATTGTGTGACATTTTCATCAGAAGCTAATCCTGGCTACATTAAACAAGTGTAATGACAGAGATAATGCTGAGACAATATGGGGCAACGGTGAAATTAAATGAGTGCTGCTCACTCAGATTTGTACTTCAGATTACCTTCCATAGCAGCTTGATGACTTTATCCTCAAGGTCAGTACAATATGCTTTACAACACTTGACACTTCTTGCAAATCTGCCATAAAAGTGATTACATACAACAAAATAAAATGGACTACAGGTAGCAACCATTTTGCATGGGGGTTCCACTCCTGGCCCCCACACGCTTTGGCAGAGTATGCATAAGCCCGCTCTGCCCTGTTACATCCCCCATTCTGCCCTCTTCTGGATCCAAAAGGACTTGCACGTCGGCAGTTGTTTCAATTGGACGCATGCAAAATGGTTGCCACCTGTAATACAACAAGCTTTCCCCTTTCATAGCTAGTTCTTTGAGGAGGAAAGAATCATCTGTAGCTAGAGTCATTCCAGTAGTGGGAAGAAAAATGTTCATAGCTCTGAGAAAAGAACGCCTAAGTGGCTCCATCCCCCCCCCCCCGCCTTATTTTTAAAAAGGAAAAAAGAATGCCACATGGCTCAACAACCACAACATCAGCAATAACAAACCCCCTATTACTGTCGAGTCATAATCCAGGTGGCCAGGCCACCTATGAAGCATGATTATGAGCCCATTTCGGAACATAGGTTAGACACTGACTTCTTTACCCCTTGCTGTGTTGCCCAGCTGGGTGACAGTGGAAGAAAATGCCCTGTTTGGGTGGCTGTGTAAATAACAGGCGAGTCATTGCTGTTTACTCTCCATAATAACAGGGCCCAACATATTTCATGAGTTTGGATGTTTACATTTGTATGTAAATTAGTGGTGATAGCATGCGATTACCTTAATTTGCGCATATTCTTCAAGTCTGACATATAATGGTTCCAAACCACAGTATACAAGCAAATGCAAATTACAGCTTTGACAATGAGTGAAGTTCTGTAAGTGCAAGTCAGGTTTATACACAGTCACACTGAAGTAGGCTTGAACATTGTTTACATGTATTGAGCACTGTGATTTTAGTCTTCAGACACATACATGTATAAATGGTTCTAACAGATGAGTTCCATGTCCCTTGAGCTGAAACCTCTCTGAGTTATGCTACTATATACTCTGCTGGTAAATCCCATCAAAGCTGATTTTGCTCATTTTTGTTCATCCCCTTTTTGCAGTTTTGGAATATGAGCCCTTTGGCATAACTTTCTTTTACAAGGTAAATTTCTTTTTTTGTAGAACATCTATAGATATGAGTAAAAGAATGTCACATAGAAATTAGTAAGAGGTGACTATCGTGAACACCATAATATGCGCTTTGTAGCCTGAAGACAATAGTTATAAAGGTGGAGAGAAGAACAACTGCCAAAAACTAGGTGCCAATACTACCCTGTAATTCTGATACAACTCAGAACAGAATTAACAAAACATTCAAGCCACCAAGGTTTTTATTACCTTTTAAAACTTTCTGTTACCTACATCCATTAAGCTGTCAAGGAACTGGAGGTGAGAGGTTTTCAGTTCTTGTCGTGGCTCCTTCATGCCTTGAGTCCTGGACTCATCCTATCTCAAGAAGAATTCGTTTTGCCAACATTCCTGCACTCCAGCAGTAAGGAGGCATCTGCACAAGACTTTCTCCTGCTTCTGTTTGCTGCTACAGGAGGCGTATTTCCCTGAAAACAGAAAAGGTTCCTTGTGACTTTTATGAGAAATGTTGTACCTTGAGTGGTGCTGCTGATGTAGCCGGTGCTGGTTTTGCAATTTTCCCCTTCTGTGACCCAAATGGGTGGAGCAGCACTATGTACCTGATTCTAGGTGCATGCGGTTGTTTGATTTGAACAGATCTGACAGCACAAGGATCACGTCTTTCTGTCTTGCACCCATCTGACTCTTTGTACTAAGAAGGCAAAGATTAGGTCATCACCCTTAAGCACTTTTGCATTCTTTCTCTCAGAGCTCACTTTTACTAAAATGTCACAATGACTCCACAGCCTCTGAGGCCTTGCCCTCCTTTCTCACCTGTCCCACATCACCACAGATTTCCTTTCACTGAGCTGGTTCTCATGTCACAGTAAGCCAGATGGTGGTTTACTGGGACTACACAAGCATGCAGGCTCCCAGAGAGCTGAGAGTTTAAACATGAGTCCCAGTTTCAGTACAAGTAAAAAAAAGAGACAAATGAACAAATCAGCTATAGGGGCCTCTATGGGAACCCACACATTTGAGTAGGCTTGGTAAGCAGGGAACAAGGAATCTTTGACCCAGCATATGTTGCTGAACTACAACTCCCATCAGCTCCAGCCAGCATAGCCCATGGCCAAGAATGATGGGAATTGTAGTTCAGCAACCTCTGGAGGGCCAAAGGTTCTGCACACCTGTTGTAAGCCATATTTTGACTTGCCATGATGTGCAAACCAGGCCGTAGTCAACTTGCAGTTTGCTAGCCCCATCCCTGCCTTTCCTTCTGTTGCAAGATCACACCTTTGGGTTCCTTCATTCACCCAAGCTGCACTATGTGATATGGCAGCAAGCATTACACAAGGCCATAGTTACCCCAGCCCCACACAAAGCCATGCTTTCCTGTGTCACTTTCTCTGATGGCCCATTCTTCTTTTAAGCGCCTTTCTTTTTGGATTCAGCAGCAGTCCTCAAAATCATACTTCTGAAAGGGTTAATGCCACTGCAGTCAAAATAAGGAGGCGGAACACAATTTTTGAGTCTTAATAAAACACAGGTGTTTTTACAGCAGAACTAAAAAAAAAATGCAGCAAGCAAGTATTAACAAGAGCAGAATGCTGTGGAAAAATGTGCTATTGAATAATGAGAAAGCAGTTTGGAAAAGCAGCAGCGGGCTGTGCTAGGGGTTTATGAGGAATGCAGCAGTCGCTGGCTGAGGTTTACCTTAAAGTTCACCGGAGGGTGGGGGGGGACACATAAATCTTGCATGAACTGTTCCTCTGACAACATGAATTTACCCTCCAGTGTATTACACCAGGGATTAACTCTTGACATTCTTCTCACTGTATGCATGTCCTCTCTTTTTTCTCTTTTGCTTGCTGTTTGCTTTTGTTCCATTTCCCCCCTCTTATTTAAGACACAGATTATTTTTCCAACCTTTGCATGTGGTAAAAACATAAGAGAAATGCACACATGCATATTTAAGCAGATGATTTAAGAGCTCAAGTTCCCAAGGGTGGAACTATCAACATAGAAATACATTCTTATTCCTCTGTCAGTGTAATCAACCTTCCCTGAAACAAAAAATACTTAATAAGATATAAAAATTCAAAGCTTTCTCATCCCTCCCAAGCAAAATATAATAAACCCAGACTGCATGTAATGTGTGGGTTGCAGGAGAGGAGATTGCAGCTGCTGCCTTCCTCTCCAGGTTCTCCTGCTGCTCAGTGCTGAGCCATGGTTGGGCTTGATCAGCAGGAAGTCCAAACCCAGGTTCAAGCTGTAGACCAAGAACAAGCTTTTGTTCTATAATGGAAGGGGAAAGGCTAGGAGAGCCTACTTATGCCCTTCCTTGTGCAACTGCTGCAAAACTGCCCTGTAGGGTTGGCCAGCTGCCTCCGGCCAGCTACTCACTGCCACAACCACTCCCTTTCACACTTATAGCTCCCAGATGAGACAGAACTGTAAAATACTAAAACCCAGGCTCCCAAGACAATGCACTCTGTGTTTCCTAGCCAGATTCCTCTCAGTTTACTCAGGACAACAGGGCTGGCATCCAGCTGCCTCTCCCACCCTAGGATTTCATGCAGCCTGCTCTTTTCTCAATGAAACCTCCTTTTTTGCCCTAGCGGCATATGCCCAGTGGCCAGGTATGTGGGATATTATCTGGACCATAGTGTTTTGCAAAACCACACTTCAGCACCCAACAGCCAAATTATATGAATTTTTATTAAGAATAAAAAGGAGAAATCAGATTAAAAACAAACTGATCTCTGTAGCTCACTCCTTATGCTGACCTAGTTACTTAGAATCACAGAATTGTAGAGTTGGAAAGGACCCCAAGGACCATCTAATCCAGGGGACCTCAAACTTTTTAAACAGGGCTGTTTCACTGTCCCTCGGACACTGTTGGGGGCTGGACAGGAAGTTTTGGAGAGTGGGCTGGCACGCTTGTGGGAGCTGGGCACCTCGGAAGCCGGGAGCCTGCAGGAGCTGGCCAAGTGTGGCGCGCACTGCCCAGTGCACCTCTTCAAGGAACACGGAGATGGAGACAAGGAAAAGCTTGTGCCTCACTGCAGCTGCCGCCCCATGCAAGTGTTTCCACCCCTTCGTCCTCCTGCTCCCCGGAGGTGAAGGCTGCCGCCTGGGCCACTTTGCCGCTGGCCTCATCGTCCTCCACTGTCATTTCAGCCGCCAATGGGAGCCCCACAGCGGCCCCGAGCCCTAGCCCAGACCGGCTGTCCTCCAGGAACACCGCTGCTGCCCCTCACGGGGATGCAGAGCAGCAGCAACCACAGGAGCACCAGGGCCGAGTGGCGACGTCTCTGCCAATCAAATGCTGTGCCTGGTTTACCTCAGCATGGCACAGTGTTTGATTGGCAGAGATGTCCCCGCACCGCGCTGAGATAAACCAGGCGCAGCGTTTTATTGGCAGAGATGCAGCCATTCGGCCTCTTCCGTCGCCATCGCCTGGAGTCTCGGCTTCGCGGCAGGTTCTTAAATGGCCAGGCGGGCCGGATTTAGAACCCTAGCGGGCCTGATCCGGCCTGGGAGCTATAGTTTGCCAACCCCTGATCTAGTCCAACCCCATGCAGTGCAGGAATCTCAACTACATCATAATGACAGATGGCCATCCAACAGACTGCTTCCCTTGCATAATTCCACAACCCACCCATATCCCCCATGAAAACAGAGTCAATCTTGCATCCCTCTGGTATAAAGTTCTGCCTTTATTGTGCTATAGTCATGCATTTGGCAATATCCTGCCCTACGCTAGCTTATGGAATAGTTGTGTTAGTTTAATATAACAGTTTCCTTTTTAAAAATGTGTTTATTCTCACATTGGGTTGGTTGTATTAATTATATAAAAGTTGCAACTGAAACACATTCAGCAATGTCTGCTGCCCATATAGACAGATTTGAGGGGGATATATGAGTACAGTAGCATTAAAAAATAAATCTCCGACTCCCTGCAAATTTCACTAAAGGACAAAATAGAGCAGTGATTTCTCAGGAACTGGAAGTGAAAGGAGGAACTGTTGGAGTGTTTGTTTCTGGTTAAACTGAATGTGATGTGGAAGTATTTTTCCTAGCCTAAAAGCAGTGGCAGGGGAGGGAGCTGACTTAGGCTGCAGCACAGAATCTTTCCTCTGTGCTGTTCCTCCAAAGTCAATCTCTCTTCCCAGGTGGGGGACCAGTTAGAATGGCCCACTCCCAAGAGACTGGTGGAACCTGATAGATTCCTGACTGCTCTGACAGGCTTTCCAGTGGATAGAGCAGGTGATCCTGCTGAGGCCCTAGTCTCTCTCCTGTGGACTCTTTCAAACACTGTAAAGCTCACTTTGCTCTGTCATGGTTGATGAAACAGACTGGATGAGGGCTGGAGCATAACTGGCATCAATCTCCCTCTAGAACCAACCAAACATGTGCTCTAGCTTATAATTGGGCCTGCCACATGGCTGAGGGAACAGCAAAGAGATCCTACTTTGCTGCCTCCATTGCATTGCTATGTTGGAGTCACAGCAGCATTCTGTTTGGAAATAGTGTTAACAGACAGAAGTCTGTCCCTTCTGACAATTTCAGTTTATCCTGGAGTTACCCAGCCTAACAGCATCATCAAGGAACTGCCCAGCAGAGTTGTTCCATGTAGTTCAGAGGAGGGCAGACCTCTGGAGCACATAGTGTCTGCCTGGCTGGCTAAACACTTGGAAGACAATGCTGCTCGGCTCCACAGTGGTTTAGAGACTGGTATTGTGGCAACGTGTGCTGACATGTCCAACCCAACATCAAACCCAGTGTTGTGGGATTAATTCCAGTTCATAGGGCCTGACTGGATACTACCTGATCAATGATGGATTACTGCAGGGCACTGTATATAAGGCTGTGTTGTTGGTTGTTCTGAGTTGGCAAGGGTCATCTGATGGCAACAAGAAACTGAGCTTTTACTGTCCTTGACCCAGTCCTCTGGAATGCTCAGGCAATAGAGATTCTTGTTTTAATCTTTTTAAATGTCTGCTGAAAACTTTCATATGCTGCCAGGCTTGTGCAGGCAATTAATAATTCAGATTTCAGATTTCTGTAATAGTTGATATTTGATTTTAAATATGTGCATGGTTTTCATTGCATATATGTGTGGTTGTAAACCACTATGATTTTTTTAATGCATAGTGATATATAAATATTTTAATAAATCAATAATAAACACAGATACTTTTTTCTATCCTGTGCCCAATAGCAACTTGAGGAAACTTGGGGAAAATTTATCTGGGGAAACAGAATGATGGGAAGGGTTAACCCCTTTCTCTCAATACAAGAACCCCAATTTAACAAACACACAATAGCAAAATGAAAGACATTAGAAGATCCAAACAGGGATCTCCCACTTCATGTCTAGTTTGGCCTTCCTTTCATGCAGTTCAGAATATTCTGTTTATTTAACCATATAAAAGAGAGTGTTTCAGCTGTGTGGAAAATCAACATGCTCCACAGTACAGAGTAAAAAGAACTTTAGAGGAGCAAGTACTGCAGGCTCGTCTCCAGGAGCCTGCACATCCTTGTGGTCTTGGTATACCATAGTTTGGCTTGCACACCATGCGAACCAGGCTGAAAATGGGTGGTGCAAACCACAGCTTTGCAATATTGCTGAGACTGCAGTGGAAAGAAATTAATAATGATTCCTCCTAGCATTCTAATACCTTTGGATGCAAATAAAGGATAAGCCTTGCCAAGCAATATTTATATTATGTAAGGACACTACAATATAGGATACAGAAGCAACTGTGAAAATTATCAGCATGCCAATATACTCATCAAAGTGGTAATCAATGTTTCAAGGCTGGAAGATGAGCAATAACTGCAGATCAGCAACAGGACTTGAGTCTACAGCAGTGTAATAACTAAAATAAAAATCAGTACAACTGTATTGATTCACATACTCTCATTTTTCTGGGTGCAGAAATCTCATTTCTGGTAAAATGAGCAGGCTAAAGAAGAAGAAGAAGCCATGTTCCAAAATATATTAGGAAATCCCGACCCATTCTCAGTCAATTCTGCACGAGTTGCACTTCTGAAGTTTTTATTTGAATTTTAACAGGTACCCCCTGAAATTCTTCAAAATCCCAGAAAAACTGTCTTTCCACTGTCAACTGTGCAACAAAAAATTAATATGTGCAACATGGCAGAACAATTCCATTTTTGTTTCAAACATTGCAAATTTTGGATAAGATGGATTGTTTCAAGAAGTGGCAGAAAGATATTTCCAGATTTGTTTTGCAGGGCAAGAAGCCTCGAATAAAATTTAAGATATTAACTGATGCTAAAGAAAGAGGTGGATTTGCCCTGCCAGACCTTAAACTGTATTATGAATCAGCTGCTTTTTGCTGGCTGAGAGAATGGCTGCTTCTTGAAAACACTGACGTGTTGGATCTAGAAGGTTTTAATAATGCTTTCGGCTGGCATGCTTATTTGTGGTATGATAAGGTAAAAGCACACAAAGCTTTTAAAAATCATATTGTTAGAAAAGCATTGTTTAATGTTTGGATAAGATATAAGGATTTGTTAGAAAAGAAAACCCCAAGATGGTTGTCACCAATGGAAGCGAAGGCACAGAAAAAACTCAATATGGAGGCCAAATGGCCGAAATATTGGGAAATTTTGGAACAAGATGGAGACAGAATAAAATTACAGAGTTTTGAAAAATTGAAAAATAAAGTGCGAGATTGTCTCCATTATTATCAAATAATGGAGGCATACAATTTGGACAAAATAGTTGGCTTCCAGGTGGAAAAATCAAAATTGGAAACAGAATTGTTAGATTCAAAAATTAAGAATTTGTCAAGAATGTATATAACTTGCTGTTGAAATGGAACACTTAGGATGAAATGGTGAAATCTGATATGATTAAATGGGCACAAGATGTTGGACATAACATTATGATGGCTGACTGGGAACAGTTATGGACCACAGGTACGAAATTTACGGCATGTAATGCCCTAAGAGAAAACTTAATGAAAATGATTTATAGGTGGTACATGACACCAGTCAAGCTTGCAAAAAATTACCATTTTCCCAATAATAAATGTTGGAAATGTAATGAGATTGAAGGTACATTCTTTCACCTTTGGTGGACATGCCCAAGGATTAAGACATTCTGGGAGATGATTTATAACGAAATGAAAAAGGTATTCAAATATACCTTCCTGAAGAAACCAGAGGCCTTTCTCCTGGGCATGGTCGGCCAATCGGTGCCAAAGAAGGATAGAACATTTTTTATGTATGCAACAACAGCAGCAAGAATACTCATCGCGAAGTATTGGAAGACACAAGATTTACCCACCTGGGAAGAATGGCAGATGAAGTTGATGGACTATATGGAACTGGCGGAAATGACTGACAGAATCCGAGACCAGGGAGAAGAGTCGGTGGAAGAAGAATGGAAAAAGTTTAAAGATTATTTACGGAAATACTGTAAAATTAATGAATGCTAGAAAAATGTTGGAATGAAGTTATATGGCTTTAGTAGGAATGTTATAAGGAATTAAGTATAAATAGATTAATAGAGTATTAAAGGAAAAAAAATAAGGTTAGAATGTGCTAAGATAATTATAGGATAGAAAACAGAGGAAGATGCAAAGGAATTGCTGAAACAATTAACAGAAGTGGAATACAAAAAGGGAGGTGTGAGGAGGTCACGGAAATAAGTAAATGAAAGATAAGATACTGAAATTATTTGTGTTTTAAATTGTTTTTGTTTTGTTAGTTTAATGTGAATGTGTTAGTGTTATGTAGTGTTTTTGTATTGTATTGTATTCTTTTTTGTAGTGTTTAAATTGTTGGAAAAGTAATATTTTTTTTTTTAAAGAACAATTCCATTTTGACATACCTGAAAGCATATAGTCCGAAAAGCTACTTGTTTCTCAAGCAAATGCAGTTTCATTTTTAATTTTTTAATTTTTTAATGAAAAAATTCACTTAGCAGGGTTTTTTTTAAAAAAAAAAAAATCTGAAATGGGCAAAACAAATGTTTGGATAGGCAGGATTCTGATGAAGTCCTTTGCCTTGTAGTGGGTGAAGAATGACTGAGTTAACTTAGCCAGGATTAATGCAAGATAATCTTTCACTGTGTCACGGAGCTTCAGGCAAGTGGATGAATGAGTCTGAATTACACAATGTTGTTTGCTTGCTTTTCCCCTGGCAGAACTGTGGGAGACTTCATAAACATTTAATTGACCGTTTTGTTGCAATGTTTAACCATGTTGTCTGAATGCTGATCCACAAATAGCTGTGTTCCCTTAAAGCCACAAGACAGGATCATCAGCAAAGAGAAGACCAGGGGATCCCAGGAGGGGCCTAGTAAATACAAACATTAAAAAAAGGGGGGCAAGGCAAAGGAAGAATACATTTCCTGGAATACAGGACTCAAAGGTCACAAGGTCAGAGGTACTGAGCTTCCCATGCATATCTGCCATTCTCTCCATGTCTGTGCTTGCTCTGAAGAGGGCAAAGATTTAAGGAAAAGTTTTCTAATTTCTCACCCTCCCTTAGTCCTTGCATTCAAAAGTCTATTGAAAGCCTCTTTTAAGTCAGAATGGACACAAAGTGAACTGCAGAAGCACAATCTGGGATTTTATGCAAGCAAGAAGTTTGGGGGGGGGGGTTTGGTCTGCTACGTTTTGCTGAACTCATTTTCCATGCAATTGCAAGATAGCTTTTGTTCTCAAATTTTAAGTCACGATTCTTCTACAAGAACCTCAGGGGTATCTGTGGTAAGTACTGGGACAGTGAGGGAGTGTTGACCTCAATCATAGTTGTGGGCCCTAGAAAAGAGGAAGAAAGAAGAAACTGAGATTAGATTGTTATCCCAACCCAAGAGAAGAGGACCACACATTATTCAAGGGTTCCAGCAGTGAGACTGGCAGTTCCTTATATCAGGCGCAGACACCATAAAGACCCTTCCTAAACTACCCAGGGGATGCGAGTGGCGCTGTGGTCTAAACCACAGAGCCTAGGGCTTGCCAATCGGAAGGTTCGAATCCCCGCGACGGGGTGAGCTCCCGTTGCTCGGTCCCAGCTCCTGCCAACCTAGCAGTTTGAAAGCACATCAAAGTGCAAGTAGATAAATAGGTACCGCTCCGGCGGGAAGGTAAAGGGCGTTTCCGTGCACTGCTCTGGTTTCACCAAAAGCAGCTTAGTTATGCTGGCCACATGACCCGGAAAAACTGTGGACAAACGTAGGCTCCCTCGGCCAGTAAAGTGAGATGAGCATCACAACCCAGAGTCGTTCGCAACTGGACTTAACTGTCAGGTGTCCCGTTACCTTTACCTTTAATCTACCCAGAGAGTGGAGACATTGAACAGAAGTGAATGAGCAGTGTCAGATTTAGAGGGGTACGGGCAGTTCCCCAGCACAGGGTGCTGAGCCGAGGAGGCACAAAATGAAGGAGATCCATAATTGAGAAGACCCATTTGAGGGTGCCAAATTTTGGGCTCACTCAGGACGCCATATTACCAAAAATTACCAAAGTTTGCCCCTGGGGCAAGGTGTCCATTTCCAGGTGCAGAGCAGGGATAGGGAGCCTGTGGCCCTCTAAATGTTGTTTAACTCCAGGTTTCATAAGTCACAGCTAGCATGGCCAGTTGCCAGGGATGGTGGGAGTTGTGGTCCAGCAACATCTGGGAGACCACAGATACCTCTTGTAGCTAGGAGGAGAAACAGATGAGCCCACAGAATGCAGCCTGCTAGGAAAGCTGCATGGTTATTGAGCATGGCCACAGTGGCATAATTTTGGAGTAGAACTGAGATGGGGGCACGATACCCCTGGCCCCTGGCTATGTGAGAGCAGTTAATGGGTGCACTCAATAGCTGGAAAAGCGGAACAGAAATTACACAACAGCTATTTTCCAGACAGGAAAAACTGACTACACATGTATCACATGGCATATAAAAGTTACATGTAGTCCTTGGGCTGCAATTGATCACCACTACCAATAAAGTAATCAGATGATGTGTGCATGCATGCACGCACGCACCCAGACACACCAGTCTTTGCCAAGACGTCTGCAGTGTGAAGCACAGCATCATGTAACAGCAAGCAAGGGGCACTGGACCTGGGCCATAGAAAGCAGAATTCCGTGCTAAAGCTGGGTAGTGAAATCTCCCTGGCAGATAACTTGTTCCAACAACTTCTAGAGCATGACGGTGCCATATAGAATGATGCAAGCTCCCATCCTCCTTAGGAAATAATGAAGTTCTTAAAGAAGCCAAGGTCCATCTTTGTATTCTCTTGACAGACCTGTTGACACCTCAGATGAGGAAAGGTTGGATCCTGGCAATTGATAAAGCAACTCCTTAGAAGGCTCATGCACTTGGGTGGCATCGCCCAAATGGGTGGCATCTTGGGTAGACATAGGATCCTTCCCCAGATGAGGACCAGTTTGAAGACTCTTGATCTTGCTTGTTGAGCAAGCCTGAGAATGACAGGACTACCCTCCATGTGTCACTGGGAACATAAGTTCACAGTAAGCCAAGTACCATTTTTCCAGTTACACCTAGCTTGCCAGCTGTGGCCATTCTTGGACCCGCATGGCTTTCTCACAGGGATCCATGCCCTGGTAGCCTCCTGCCTTGACAAGTACAATGACAGATTAAACTGGGGGCTTTAAAACCCTGAAAGCTTGGGAATATAAAGTTAACCTCCCTCCAAGCAGTGGAAGGCTCACTCATGCAATATCCCTTTTCTTTTCTTTTTAAAAAACAGTAGCTTAGCTGGCAAAGAGAGAAATGAACACTGGTGTTCGGGGGCAGAAAGTCAGTGGAATGTCTGAAGTTTGAAGCGAAAATTTTACACTAATTCAACCATGTTTAATTGGCTTTCTCTGAAAGTTAGACAAATTTCTCACAAGGTAGGTTCCCCATATTGAATTTCATACTAATGGGACACAGCCATCTTGACTTTACAATGAATACAGGTGGATTGAGGTGGGAAAGCAAGATATTTAGAACTTGGGAGCTTCTGCTGCTGCAATTGCTGCTCTGTCATCTGATGGATGTAGCAGTTATCAGTTACAGTTGTAACTTGGAAGTCGAACAGAATCTGTTCCGGAAGTCTGTTCGACATCCAAAACGTTCGACTTCCAAAGCATGGCTTTTGATTGGCTGCAGAAGCCCCATTGGATGTTTGGCTTCCAAAAGAATGTTTGAAAACCAGAACACTCACTTCCAGTTTCAATCGTTCAGTTGCTGTAACGTTGACTCCCAACGCATTCGGGAGCTGAGGTACGACTGGACTATGAATATTCGTCATTCTAAACTGTTATTAGAAAGAAAACATATTCCAAACAGGGGAAAAACAAACAGTTCCTGGGTTCCATCTCAGAGAGCGTTGTTTTTAGAAGAAAGTGATTCCTTACGTCTAAAGCCCTGTAAGACTGAAAGTAGCCTGTTCCAAATGTGCTATAATTTTCCTGAATATTCGTTTTGTTTTGTTTTTTTGGGAGCATTCGGCTTTAGGCAGCTTCTTTCAGGAACAGCTTCTGGCACTTACAGGGTGTTTTCTTGCTCATTCAGCCCTTAATGCACTGGGTGGGTCTCTTGTTTCTTCTGCCTTCCAGGCAGCTTCCTCCTAATGCTCCCAGGGCCTGGCTCAGAATTGCAGAGGATTACTCAGGCCAATGGTGTTTGTGGCCTTCAAGACTGTGTGTCTTCAGGGGCCGATAGAGATAAGGGCAGCGGAGGAGGAGGCGGCGTGGGTGGATAGCTAGTCACAGCAGCTGCCCAAAGGCTGAGGGGGAGAGACATTCTTTTGAATGCATTCAGACACACTGCTATTTCCTGCTTTGCTCTCAAAGTGCTCCACCTGCTTTTACTTAACCATTTCCTGATTTCTGCTCCTAGAAATCCTCTGCTGGAGTAGCTGGTCTCTCTCAGAAGTATTACTTAAAACTGGCATGTCTGTGTGGGGCTTTTAAAATGGCAAGTGCTTGTTACCAGTTCATCCATCCAGGAGTATGCCTCTTAAATCCAAACTCTTCTTTAATATATCTTAGTTCAAATGACTAGAATTACCGTATTTTTTGCACCATAACACTCACTTTTTTCCTCCTAAAAAGTATGGGGAAATGTCTGTGTGTGTTATGGAGGGAATGCCTACGGGTGGCATGTCTATGGATTTTCCTCCTCTAAAAACTATGTGCGTGTTATGGTCGGGTGCGTGTTATAGAGCGAAAAATATGGTACATTTACAGCTAGCAACCATCTGCTTATATCTGTATTTTCCGTGTGTGTTTTTCCACAGCATGCAGACTGTTGAAAATAGTATGTTGAATCTGCACCGGGATAGTTCAGTGGGTACAGCATGAGACTCATAATTTCAGGGTTGTGGGTATGAGCCCTACATTGGGCAAAAGATTTCTGTATTGCAGGGGGTTAGACTGGATGGCCCCGGGGTCCCTTTCAACTTACTCTTCTATGATTCCGTGAACTTGTGCAAAGAATTAAGGAATATAAAAGAGTAAATTTCTCAACAGACTTTTGGAGGGGGAAATGGCATAATTAATCAGGAAGGAAAACCATGCCAGATTGTGGAATATTTACACCATGGAAAAAAGACGTTTATAACAAAGTGTTATTAAACATAAAATAATATACTGTGCTGAATGATTCTTTTACTAAGGCACTGATCCTAAGCGCACGTACCATGGGGCAAGGATACCTCCAGACAGGGCTTTGTGTCACAAATGCATCGTTTTTAGTGTTTGTACGACTGGCATGTTAACTTCCACACATCCCCCCCCCCCAAGTTATGGATATGCATTGCTGTTCATCCACTTACTGTCCACACAGTAGGTGGTGTTTGAAGGAACGTATCCATGCTGTGTATTTTGCCCCTCTCCTCAATACACTTGCCCATTCTGGTCATGCACACAGGTATTTGTGTACTTGTGCAAGCACATTAAATAAATAAAGACAAACAGAGAAAGACACCAGAAGAGCGCAACGGCAAATGTTACCAGCCCTTAGTTTTCAATCTTGCTTCACGATTGGCAAAATGGAGACTTGTGCTTTGCAGGGGAGGGGAGCAGCATCCATCCCCTCCAAAATTTCTCCAATGAAAATAGGGACATCCTAAGGCAAAGTGGGACATTCCGGGATCAAATCAGAAACTGGGACAGCTACTGTAAATCCTGGACTGTCCCTGGAAAATAGAGACACTTGGCGGGTCTGAGCATCCACTTTCATTTGCTGTGGTTGTTGTTGTTGCCCACGCCCCACAAAATTGTACTAATGAGCCTCTACACCAACAGTGACTAGAGATGTATAATAGCTTATTTTTACTTAATGGATTTTCCATATACAGGGAAATCTGGATTAAACTGAAAGGAAAGAAGGAAATAAAGAGTATGGACTGGCATTTTGATAAAGATGACATGGTGTGGGCGCTGTGCAAGAGTTGTAGGCTTGACCTGTAAACTCCAGTCTAGCAATACTCTCGTTGAACTTGGTCAAACTGACTTTTGTGTAAGCATGATTAGAATTGTGCCTTAAGAAGGCAAATTAGGCTGGGCCATGGTGAAGCATTTTTCTTTCTTAACATAAAACACTTTTGATAATGTGCCATTTTTTGCTTGTGTTTTATTCATACATTTCTAAATGGGGCCAGGTTTAATATTCAGATAATGTTAATCCTCGTTCTAACAGGTATTGGGCCAGGCTTGTTCCAGTGCGTACTGCAGAGCCTAAGCCCTGCCAAACCCTTGCATTTTTGTGCAAGTATGTTCCAGATAAGATAAACCATGAGTACACAGTGCTCACGGAGGGCTGAGGGAACCTTTCAGAGTGGGCTTGCAACACTGTATGAAAAGCTTTACGAATTAGAAAGAGCCACTAACACCTTTCCTTTTGTCTACTCTGTATATGCCACCTTGACCCTCATCATATTGTAGGGTTGCCATATTTCAAAAAGTAAAAACCAGGACACCCCGAAAATTGTTGAGATTATATTTAGGAAACCCCAAAGTTCTGGAGCTGTTTGTTTGTTTGTTTGTTTGTTTGTTTGTTTCAAAGATTGACTTGCCTAAGATACAGGATTAAGCGCCACATTTCGGAAATTTCCCCCGGACGTCATTTACGCCTTTGAGATCTGGATGTATGGCAGCCCTATCATATTGTCAAAGCAAGCATCAAAAGACTCTATGTTTTATTTTCCAAGCAAGCATCAAGACTATTGGCTTCAGAAGCCATTGTAGCCTATGCTGGAGCTGAGCCAAAGGGGGAAAAGTGCTGAATCATCTAGCATAGACAGTATCTAATGTCTCGTGAATACCATATGCCCCAGTTCCCACATGTTTCATCTAAGCAGAAAGCACATGTCATTTTCTCATTGGATCCATCCACCTGTATATGGTTTTCCATAATGATTTTCCACTTGGGTCCTCTTTAAGTCTTCTTATGTTGCCCAAATTCCAAACTTTTAGACCATTTAGTTTTCCTTAGAGTACTGCCCCCCAACATTTTGATGGCTTGTGCACACATTTAGAGTATATCCTGGCAAGATTTCCATATGATTTGTACCTTGAAATATTTGTGCAGTCCCCACTTTACCTTGCACGTTCCTCTGGGTTTTCTTTACATCCAAGCTTATTATATTGGCACAAACCACCTATATTATGCACCAGTTTCTCCCATGCAAGCCATAGGCTAGTAGCTCTTTATACATCAACACACACACACCACCTCTCAGTGTAAACAGCAAGCGAATCTGTCAGAGATCAGATGCTACATAACTCTCAGAAACTCCAGGATTGAGATACATTAGGAAAAACACTAACAGAGCAGTCTTTTCCTATTCACATGGGTGGGGAAATTAGAAAGCTTTTTCTCTTAAAGTGAGTGCTGAACTGCTTAAGTGGCTGTGCTGCTCTGCTAAAGCCTTCACTACTGCTCATACTGTCATTTGTGCAAGCATGTGGGAGTGAGGTCATTACATACACGTAACCAATGGTTAGGTCACATGCAGCATACTTTTATTATGACTCGGCCACCAAACGCCACGCATCTCAGCATCAGAGAAATTTCTTAATAAGTTTGGGGTTTTTATGCCTCTGAGTTTGTTGCTGACTGTAACAGAGGAGACGAATGGGGTTGCAAAAAAAATTAATTATGTAAATAACCAGGTAAAGGTTTTGCAAGATGTAGTTTAATGGGCTCTATTGAAGCGGGATAAATTTCCCCACTGGTCGTAGCTAGAGCAATCAAACTGAGGCACATGAAAAGGTCACCGAGTCCGTCTTATTCTACAATCTCAGAGTAGCCTCTTTATTCCATAGACAGATAAAAGCAGAACCCACAGCAAATGTTAACATTCTGATAGAGATCTTGCTTACAATAATAAATTACCATTGGGTGACACCTAATAGGTCAAGCAGTCCTGTGTTCTATTTTTGTCTCTCATTTCTCTCTCCCTGGCCCAACCAGCTCAGGAATCTTCTCCAGAGTTAATCTGTTGTTGTTGTTGTTGTTTTCGCAGTGGTGTTTAAAAACAACGTGTTTTACAACTTTCCAGTGGGAAGGACATTAAGCTCATTGCTAAGGTTACTCCCATTACGATGTTTCGGCAATAGGAAAAAGTCTTACTTCAGAACTCTTTAGTAGACCAGAATTCTGATCCCTCTTTTGGGTTATGGTTGCCCTACAGCTATCCCTACTTAGCAGTGGCAGTGCTAGCAATATGTCTGAAACATTAGTTCTGATACTTGAACAAGGCGAAAGCTTCAGGTTAGCTGCTAGACTCCAGGTACTTTGGTCAATAACTAGTTAATCTAGTATGATGATCTCATAGTCTTACTGGCTGGTGATATGGCTGAGAATGCTGAGAGGACAGCAAAGAAGACAAGTGCTTCATTTTTTATTTTTAAACACACTTGCTCCCTTCCTTATTGCAGAGTCCACATGCTACCCTCTCCCCAACTTTCCATTGGACACAGGGCTTCACTATTAGATTCACCATGGGCCCTGTGACTCAATGCCTTTTCATTTAAACAGCATCTTTACCCAGCTTTATTGACATACTTCAGTGCTTTGTTCCTGAACAATAGCGATGAGCTCATCTAGGTGCATGTTGCCCTGTGGGGGGCCTTGGGGGAACTTTACTTTTCAGCACTACAATGGAGCTTGTTTGAATGATCAGCTGAAGAAATCCAGCATGCTGCAGCACATATTTGCCTAGGTCTATGTCACCTTGCAGTGTAATTATTAGTAGCAAACATTTCTCTTTGGACTAAGCTGTCTTCCAAACAAAGAGATTTAATCTGCAGTCATTCATTATCACCTGGAATATTTTTCTCCTGATAAGAACTGAATGCTTTTCCAGGTTGCTATTCTGCCCTTAGCTGCCCATAGCTGTGAGTGGATGATCTTAGACTTAGAGGGTACCTTTAGTACAGGCTTCAGCATCTTCCTTCAAGGGACGTTTGAGCAGTCACCTTTCCTACTGCACCTCAGGCCATGTACCAGCCATGTTTTGGATAATTCAGCTGATCTGCTTCCTGTGCAAGAGAAGAGCAATTGCTTTCCTCCCTTGCCCACTCAATACAGTGGTACCTCAGGTTAAGTACTTAAGTACCGTATTTTTCGCTCTATAACACGCACCCGACCATAACACGCACGTAGTTTTTAGAGGAGGAAAGCAAGGAAACACCACCCGTAGGCATTCCCTCCATAACACGCACAGACATTTTCCCTTACTTTCTAGGAAGAAAAAAGTGAGTGTTGTGGTGCAAAAAATACGGTACTTCATTCCGGAGGTCCGTTCTTAACCTGAAACTGTTCTTAACCTGAAGCGCCACTTTAGCTAATGGGGCCTCGCGCTGCCGGAGCATGATTTTTGTTATCATCCTGAAGCAAAGTTCTTGACCCAAGATACTATTTCTACGTTAGCAGAGTCTGTAACCTGAAGCGTATGTAACCCGAGTTACCACTGTATGTCTGTCCCACTTATGTTATTATTATTGATTAAATTTGTATACCACCATTCGTGTGAAGATATGAGAACAGTTCACAAGAGAAGAATACAAAGTGAGAATACCAGGTACATAATAAAGCAAAAACAAAAACCAACCAATAACACACACCCCCCCAAAAAACAAAAAGTCATAGAATGTTAATCAGCCTGGTTGAAAAGAAATGTTTTTGCATGGTGTTTAAAGATATGTAATGAAGGCACAAGTCGAGCCTCCCTGGAGAGAGCATTCCATTGGGGAGCCACCACAGAAAAGGCCCATTCCAGCATTGCCATGCTACAGACCTCTCTTGGAGGAGGCACATGAAGAAGGGCCTCATATAATGATTTTGTTTTGATTTTTAATATTGTAATTATATGTTGTGAACCACCCTGAGATCTACGGGTATAGGGCAGTATACAAATTCATGATGTTTATGATGATGATGTCTGGATCAGTTCATATGGGGAGAGGTGGTCCTTGTGTTATTGTGGTCCAGAGCTGTTTAAGGCTTTATAGGTCACAACCAGCACTTTGAAATAGACCCAGAAACTAATCCTGAGCCAGAATTGGTATAATATGCTCAAAACATGTTGCCCTGGTAAGCAACCTGATGGCTGAATTCTGCACAGCTATAGTTTCTGAAACATATAACACATAGCAGTAATCTAACCTAGAGTTGGCACATCATGGACAACAGAAGTTAGGCTATCCCTATCCAGTTAAGGGATGAAGCTGGGCCACCAGCCAAAGCTGATGGAAGGCATTCCACACCACTGAGGCCACCTGAGCCTCAAGCGACAGCAAAGAGCCCAGAAGTGCCCTAAAGTTGTGTACCCACTCCTTCAGAGGCAGTATAAACCCATCAATAGCAAGCAACCTTTTGTCCATCTGGTCTAGGGGACTGCCCACTAACAGTACCTCAGTTTTATCTGGACTGAGCTTCAGTCTGTTGACTCTCATTCAGTCCATTACTGAGGCAAAACAACGGTTCAACACAGTCACTGCCACACCTCCAGATGTAAAGGAGAAGCAGAGCATATTGCTGACAATGTACTCCAATACTCCAGCCAAGTCCACCACGCATGAGTATAACATTTTAATGGCATTGTCATGCATAAAAGACAACATGCAGACCAAGACTGTGTGGTCAGTTCCCAGATTATCCACCTGAGATATCCATCACACTGCTCCAACCTATGTGCATTAGATTTATGCACATACATGCTATAGAAACCTGCTCATATGTCTGTCAGGACAACTGTGCCCAGTGGGTGGAGAAGGATGTTGCAATCTTAAACATGGGAGATGACCAAGGAAGATTATCATCTAAACCAGGCCAGTATTGTAAAATTCAAGGTAGATGAAAACCCTATAATACTGAACATTGTACCAGGGCAGTTTGGTGATAGGTTGCAAGATAAATTTCTTTAAACTCTCCTGCCTCCGTGCAACCTTAGTAAATACTTTTGCCTTCAGAAAATCTCTAATACAGAGATTGGATAGATTAGCAGAGAGGGCAGTTTGCCATCAGCACATATTCTCTGGGAGCTGAGATATGTAGTGAACATACCTGGGTCTACATCCTTAGCTGATAAAAATCAGCAAAGTTTCATCCATTTCAACAGAGACGTGCCAGTTACCACCCACAAGTCTGCCTCATGAACAGAGAAGTTGCTTAGATCATCATCAGTGGGGATATCTAAATTTTGGCTTGTTCCTCTTAATCTCAGTGTCATCGTTGTGGAATTTAACCCCTTTTAATACTAGATGCCATGGCTAATGAAGAAGCTTGCACTTCTAAGCATCCCCCTTTACTTTGGCGCCTGGTGTGAGGTCAATTATAATAATATAGTTTGACTTGCGTACTATAGCATATGGGTTGCCAGTCAGTGGTGGCGCCTCTCTTTTATGGAGTACCCTCCCAAGGGAGACATGCCTGATGCCATCATTAGCAAAATTATTCTTAATCACACAGGCCTTTGGGTCTTAATTTTAGCAGGTTGGGATGGAGTTGGATCTTTATATGTATATATTATTTGTGTATTTGGGGCTGATTTATCATTGGTTTCAATCTTCATTTTTAAAAGTTGCCTTCATTGGGGGGGGGGAGTGACTAATAAATATATTCATCTTATATCAGGTTATTACAAGTATAGGTTGCCAAAAGTGTTGAAGAGAACAGCCATGCAAAATGGACAAAGTGTCTTGTTCAACACAGTTCTAGTTTTTCATTTTCATTTTATTTGATGCTATTTCAGGTGAACTCCCTGCCAAGTGGTCTGGTGTTTTAAGCATTTGGAGCAGTTGGGCAGCCTTTGCAAAAATGATAATGCATTGATCAAAAGCAGAAGATAGATAAGGAAGCATATGGAAACTAGCTAACACAAGAAAATTCATTATGTTGCAGTCTTAGATAGTGCTGATTTCTGAGTGGGCCAAGAATCTAGTATCTCTTTATAGGCAGAAATGCCATCATTCAAACTTCCTTTAAAAAAAACCCAGTTGTGCACAGTACATCATGTTGTCACTGAAACTGGTTTTATTTCTTGTATGTTTCAGATCAAAAGGACCAACCATATTGCGGTTGGGAAGGAACAAGTCCAGCGCTGCAACCCATAAAAGTGAGGAAAGACACCTTTAAAAATGAACCTGAAATGGCTTTATCCAGTTTCCCCAGTGAGACTCCCTAGTACACATCAGCAGTTACAATATGCAGGACTGCAAGCAACTAGAACAGGGAACACGTGCTTGATAAGTGTAAATACTATTTCTTGGTCTGAAGCAACTGTTCCATGTGATGGCTACTAGATTTTTCTAAATAGATAACGAACTCCGGAGTCTGTAATCTTACACATTCTCCTCAATTAACATTTGCATATTGGAAAGTAGCACACTCGACTTCCTTCTTCAGTTAATAGTTGTGTGTTTTTCTGTACATTTTATATTGATCCCTATCTCTTGTCTGATGCAACAAAAGCTCATCTACTGAGATCTGAGAAGCTGCAGTGAACTTTGTAATGCTTCAAAATGTGTACGGCATGATTTTCATAGCACATTACCAGTAAAATCTAAAAGATCAACATGAATCACCACTACTTGGTTTCCATTCTCAAAGCACTATACAAATATTAGCTAATGTCATTCAATCTTGCTTTATTAAAGGATATACCAAACTAATAGGAAAAAATGACAGAATTTGCCCATACGTGAGAGGAAGGATATATTCACATGGCTGTTTTGCAGAGGAACATCCAGCCAATTCAAGCCACACTCAGCTGTGGTGTCATCCTGAATCTCACCAGCAGAAAAATGTGGAAATGAAGGGAAGACCCGTTTTGGTGGCAAAGTCAGTCCAGCAGTCAATGTGCTATGAGTTAACGATAACCACAGTAACAAATAGCCACTTCATGAATATTAGTTTGATGTAACTGCTACAACACTCCTGTATAGTAGATCGGCATTATCTTCCCCACATTGCAGATATGGAGCAGAAAGAGAGTGGCTCGTCACCTAGTAGGTTTATGGCAGAGATGATGTTAAGAGAACTTTTTTAGCTGCCATGTTACAATAGAGTTCAGATGGAAAGATACCTGCTTTTAAAATGGATCCACTTAGATTGCTTCTTTCACTTTGGTTAAGCACACAGGAGCCAACCTACACACCCCAAGAAGGCCAGGCAATATCCTACCTAGGGACTACATTGTCTTCCATACTTTAGTCACAGGAGTAAAAAAAAGCAAAGGGAGTGTAAACAGTCTATCTGCTACTAGTTTTTACAAAGGACTAGACAAGGGATCAGCGAACTTTTTCAGCAGGCGGCCAGTCCACTGTCCCTCAGATCATGTGGGGGGCCGGACTATATTTTGAAAAGAAATAATGAACAAATTCCTATGCCCCACAAATAACCCAGAGATGCATTTTAAATAAAAGCTCACATTCTGCTCATATAAAAACACACTGATTCCTGGACCGTCCGCAGGCCAAATTCAGAAGGTGATTGGGCTGGATCCGGCCCCCGGGCCTTAGTTTGCCTACCCATGGCACTAGTCAGTGTGTTGGGTTGTTACAGAAGAGAGCAACTTGTTCATAGCTGAAGTGGAAACTGCAAATTGGCCATATCAGTAGGCTTTTCCTGTAGAGCAAAACCTCAGTCCCAGCCTAAGGCAAGCCAAATCTATTTGGCTGGTAGGTGAGAGTTAACTGCAAGGTGAAAATGAGATAGCATGGTTAAGATGAGATCTCTTGGAGAAATATATCCACTACTCAGCCTGGCTAGGCTACTGTCTAGGTGCCGAGTATTCTCAAAATGATGAGGAATGGACAGTTTTGCTATTTCGGGACAGTAAGACAGTAACGTAAACAGTAAGGCTTTTCCCATTCATTTCAGTGGAGAGAAACACAAAGGAAGCACAGAACTGCCCCTTCACTGAAATGAATAGGAAATTATTTTACTCAAGTAGGGAGGGAGAATTTGGTGCATGCTAAAGAGCTCAACATATCATCACATGACTGTTACTCGGCACAAACCCATTTAGTTAAGCAGAAACTATCTCTCTTTGTCTTTCAAGCCATCAATAGAGCCAAAGTTTTTATTTTTAATGCACACGTAGACAGGATAGTGTCAATCCAAAGATAATCTTTTCGAAGCATATCTTCACATTGGCTGTCTTTTCCAGTCACAAAGAACTCGTTGCTACAGCTACCAACTGCATTGTTCTGTTTCATTGAGCCCCCATTTTTAACAAAATGCAAATTAGTTCTTGAATGGGGGAATGTTCCCCACCTTCTGTGTTACGGGTTGAGTAACTTAAAGGAAAAGGGAGCTTCCTGTTTTGATGACATAGCCTACCTTTAACTGTTTAACTGGATAGAGCAGGAACATCTTTTGAACTAGATAACCAGTGAATATTTTGTGGAAGTATTCAGAGACACAGAAGTTCTTCCTTTCCTTTTCTTCCCACCCCCATCCCCCAAATGATCACATGCCTACTTCCAAGACCTTTCAGTAGCACAATAGGCTGAATGGCAAGGAAAATTCCACAGAAGGATGTTTAGGTCTCCGGGGAACTACCATGGTCTGTGTAAGCCTAAAATCTTCAGGGGGCGGAGGGCAGAAAGAGAGAATGTGTATAGAGTGTACGTAAAATTAAAACACACACACAAAAACCTCTACAATGCAAGAGTTGTTTAACTAGATTCTCCTGTACTGTCAGAACATAATGATTTTGCAAGGACAAAGCTCTTAAATATTTTCCTCTGTCATTTTCTCTGGAGATATTTCACCCAAGGGACTGGTATATTTATAAACATTCATCATTTAAAGTTTTATCCCTTCCTTCACTGCTTTGTAAATAAAATAATTTAAAGATAGAGAAACTGAGTGAGATACTTGAAATTACACCAAGTTGTTGGCAGATTTTTGGCAGAAAAGGAAGAAAAGCAGTTTCCCCACCCCCTTTAAGTCCCATGCCTCAGATTCTAGACAATATTCTGTCCCCATTTTAAATCTTAAGGCTACTTCTATATCTGCAAACGTCCATTACAGTCTTTGTTGCTTGTCATTCCTGCTTTGTTGTTTGTCGTTTCCATGAAGCATGCTTTGTAAGCCTTGTACAAGTCTGTTTACAGTACAGTGCATACATGTTTTGGCTCTATTAGGCTGGATAACATTTTATTGTGAGGGTGACACTTCCCATTTGGACCTGACAGGCGAGGCCTTTTACCTCCTCTTTTAAGGGGTGGAATCATTCTGCCCTTCAGTTACCCTGCTGTTTTCGGTTGGGTCTTTTCTTCTCTTGGGAAAATCCTTTAGCTGGGCATTTTAAGTGATCTGCTAGTGTTTTCTTCTTTCTTGTGTCTCCTCTTCTCTTTCTTCCTCTACTGCATCCTCAACCTCAACCTTTTCATAACCAGGACCCACTTTTAACCCAAACATGCATTTGGGGACACATTTCTTAATCTGTTACTATATAGTTGCATGGTGGTAGTGCTCCTATTGTGACCCACTTTGAATCAGTCCATAAATCACTAGTGGGTCCCGACCCACCAGTTGAAGACCAGTGTCTTGGGCTGTCTGGGTTGTTCTTTGTGTTTTCCTTCCTGACTCCTCTGAGTTTCCCTGTGTGGTGGTTGTCCCAGTGGTTTGCCTCTTCAGCTTTTCATTCCTGTGCCTGTTCCTCTTCAAATAGCCAAACAAAATCTCCTCCATTTGTTTGTCCCAATCTCAATCTTCTTCGTGAGGTTTTTGTCCTCCCTTGTCCACTATCCATTTCTTGTGAGTGGAGAGAAGGCTGTAGCCAGAGATTGACTCTCCACTAGGCCACGGCAAAAAAATTTAGAGCAGGAAGTTTGGCAAGCCTCCTAACTAAACTATCAAAAAAGGAGTGCCATTTTGTTTGGTGCACTGTATCTTTTTGCTCCAACCAGCTCTGCTCTGTTTGGTGAGTCCTGCAACCCTCATTCTGGGCAGGATCGCCTAACTGGCCACTTCTTTGCCTTCTGCCTTAAGAAATCAGTGCAAGCAGCAGGCACAGCCAGCCACAAATTCCCTGGTGTGCAGCGGTTTGGGAGAAACACAGCACCTTTGCTTCTGGCCATCTTTGAG
The DNA here is from genome assembly GCF_951804945.1 of Podarcis cretensis. Lineage (NCBI taxonomy): Eukaryota > Metazoa > Chordata > Lepidosauria > Squamata > Lacertidae > Podarcis > Podarcis cretensis. The sequence goes on along the minus strand of NC_137170.1, from coordinate 49,437,351 downwards.
GCACGCTGGCTTTATTTCCAAGGTGGTTAGGGCCTCTGTTAAGTCTGCTTCAAGGAAGCACCAAAAAAAGGGAGATGAAAACACAAGCACAGCTCCAGAAGGCATGAGAGGGCAATCTTACAGATCTTATAGTTATAGCAGCTCTGTGACGTCTCCCCGGAACTCTAGGGCACACTTGCCTTACAGAGTGGAACCAGCTGCCCAAGGGGCCAGAGTGAATTCACAGGTTCAGGTGTCCCAGGTTTCATCTCAGCTGTAGGCACAAGCTTTCCAGCCTGTGTCCTTATCACCTCTGCCAGGGGTAGGCAACCTAAGGCCCAGGGGCCGGATGCAGCCCATTCACCTTCCAAATCCAGCCCACAGACAGTCTGGGAACCAGCGTGTTTTTACATGAGTAGAATGTGTCCTTTTATTTAAAATGCATCTCTGGGTTATTTGTGCGGCATAGGCATTCGTTCATTATTATTTTTCAAAATATAGTCTGGTCCACCACATGGTCTGAGGGAAGGTGGACCGGCCCATGGCTGAAAAAGGTTGCTGACCCCTGACCTCTGCTCTAAAGTTTAGAGTCCTAATGTCATGCAAGATGAGGGCATGTTTGAACAGGAAATTGCAGTTTTCTGACAATTTGCACCTACAAAGAGCAAAAACAAAGGCTGTCAAAGTACAGGCCACAACTCGACTTGCTTTCAAATTGGACCCTATCTTTGTGATCCTGAAGCCCAAAGATTTGAGCCTAGTATCATTATCCTTGCTACAAGCTCTGATAAAAGTGGTAGGCATTTGAAGATAATATATTCTTCCTTCCACTGCTTATTTTTACAATATTCAAACTCTGGAACAAAACTGTCTCCCCACAGTATATATATATATATAAAAAACATTTTTAAATAAATAAATAAATGTACTGAAGAGGATCCAGCTGCAAAGTGATCTGATGGCAGTTGTAAGTACTATGTAATCCAGTCCTAATAAATAAAAAGTCTTGTCCTGAGGGAAAATAAACAACAACGAAGTGAAATGGAGTGCAAGGGGAAGGGACACAGCCTCAAATTGCACTTGATGTCACTGCTATACAGCGAGTTTATTTTCATACTAAGTTGCTTGCACTTTTATGAGACCAAGAGTCCTAAGCACGATGGGGGATATGGGATTTTGTGGAAAGGGCCTGTCTCATTTCTCACATAAAGATGTAATGTGTTACTTGATGGGATGCCTTGTTGGAGCCTAGATCCTAGCGATGTGCACAGTCCCCAAGATTTGCCTTGCATCTGTGCATTCAAAAAATAAGAATTAAAAATCAATATGTTTCTGTGTCCCTCTGTGGTAACATGGTTCAATGTTCAGGTGTCACAAGTGTTGATTAGGAGCCTCAAGTTAGTGAACAACTTCCAGAAGGATTTGTATCAACTGTATCAACTTCAGTAATTGAAATTCAATTTACCTATAAATTGGCCTTGATTTGTTTGTCAGCTGTGGACATACAGAGCCAGCAGAGACTTCATCTCTCAATAGGTAGTGATGAGAATGTCCAGCCTGGGTGTGAAACAAAATAATTATGCCTAATACATTCCCCTGCCAATAACATCGACAAACAAGAACATGCCAGAGCAGCTTAGTTCCCTTAACAAATCCATGTAGGCTGCTAGCAATCGCTCCACACTTCTCATAATATCTCCAGGACTGAAGGTTGGCAACTGCAGCTGTAGCTGCTAGGCTCTTTTCTTTTTTGAGGCACGTGCTCAACTCTGTTGGGGCCATTCCCTCGCTGGTGTTGTTACTGCAAGCTCAAGATTTAGTATTTGGTCCTTTAACTGGCAGCCTTTCACTGCTAGGAAGTGTACTATTATTAGTAGTAGTACTGTAGTAGTACAGTGGTACCTCAGGTTAGGTACTTAATTCGTTCCAGAGGTCCGTTCTTAACCTGAAACTGTTCTTAACCTGAAGCACCACTTAAGCTAATGGGGCCTCCCACTGCCACTGCACCGCCGGAGGACGATTTCTGTTCTCATCCTGAAACAAAGTTCTTAACCCGAGGTAATATTTCTGGGTTAGCAGAGTATGTAACCTGAAAAGTATGTAACCTGAAGCGTATGTAACCCAAGGTACCACTGTATCAGTATTACAGTAATACCTCAGTTTACAAACCTAATTTGTTCTGGAAGTCCATTCTTAAACCAAAACCGTTCTTAAACTGAGGTGCGCTTTCCCTAATGAGGCCTCCCGCTGCCGGTGCTCTTCTACCATTCGGCTTCCGTCCTTTGTCCAAGGTAAAGTTTGCAAACCGGGACACTATTTCTGGTTTTGCGGAGTTTGTAAACCAAATCGTTCTTAAACAGGACTGTTCTTAAACCGAGGTACCACTGTATTTCAAGAGTGGATTACTGCAAAGCACTGTATGTGGTGCAGCCCTTAAGGTGGTCCTGAAGCTAATGCAGAATGCAGTGGCCAAACTGCTAAGTGGAGCAGTCTGCTGTCAGTATATAATGCTGGCCACCAGGGCTTTTTTTCCCCAGCCGGAACTCAGTTCCAGCACCTCTCAGGTGGGTGCCATTGCCATTATAAGAGAACGAAGGAGATGTTTATGGTGAGTTTCAGCACCTCTTTTTCTAAGAAAAAAATATCACTGCTGGCCACCAACATAGTACTGGGCCTTACTTAAAGTTTTGATACTTGTGGCACATTAAAAGATTAATAATTGTATCGTGGCATAAGCTTCCGTAATAAATTGTTAGTTTTTAACGTGTCACAAGAGTCCTGCTATTTCCCCGCTTTTTGCTTGGTCTGCCATTTGCTTACTAAGACTTCATATGACCATCTCCAGTCCATGAAAGCTAGTGCAATGCTAAATTTGTTGTCTTTTAAGATGCTGCAGGACGCTTTGCTCCAACAGGCTTAACAAGCCCACCGCTCTAGAAAAAGGGAAAGTAATTCACAAAACTGCAGGATTGTTTCTTCATAATAGAGTCTGCTTTCCTTTTCATGTGCAGTGTGTACTCCTCGGCTTAATTTGCACACGTATAGCTGCTGCTCCCTCCCATTCCCATGTAATTCCAAGCTACAGCTGCCAAAAGGCTTTCAGCTCACATGACAGAATATGTGAGTTTAAGTTTTTCCAACTGAACCTTCTATTTTCCCTTTCGAAGGTTTTCTTAATTAGGCCTGATAGCCAGGGAAATACCAGCCTGAGCAGAGTATTTAGCAGATGATTGCTTAGCTTTACAGTTCTCTTTGTTGCTTCTTTAAGCTTCATTTGCCCATTCCGCTTTGTACCTGACTTATCTCTTGCAAGAACATCAGTACTTGAGTTATGTCTAGTGACTTCATGCACAGTCCCCTGAGATTTTACTCCCTTTTACCCCATTGGCTGACATGCATTGTACTTCCAATGAGTAAATCCTCAAAAGGAAAGAAAGCTCCAATGTCCAATAGTACAACATCTATGGGTTCATAATTTGCTGCTGAAATTCACTCAAAGCTTATTTCGGTTCAAATACTGTCATGCTGACAATTCAGAACCCTGTTCCAAAAATCTTAGCAGCCTTACTGAAAACTATTCAACAGTTTCAGTATTCGAACACCCATGATGCAGTGGCACCTATAGTGAAATATGCATACACAAGTACAACTTCACAGTCTTAAGATTACAAACTCTACAGTGCATCCTTCTCTTGCGAGCATGGGCGTAGCCAAGGGGGGGGCAGGGGGCAGCTGCCCCCCCCCAAATCAATAATAAATCAGTAAAAAGACATAGCTAACTGAGGTTCTGCGCCCCACCCCATCAAAAGGCCTACCACTCCCCCCAACAAAAATCCTGGCTATGCCCATGCTTGTGAGTAAAGATTCATGTGCAAAAATATCCACAGCCTCACAAAAACAAATTGTCAAAGGAATGGAAGTGCAGCTGGAAGCAGTTAAAACACAAATAACGGGTGCATTTTCTGAAGAAATTGGCAGCATGGGCAATGAAAATGAAACAGGAACCAGCCTCTCCTACTGTGCATTTTTCATATGAACAGCAATAAAAGCAATTCTCCGTAGGTCATTAAAGAAGAATGGTTGTGGCCTAGAATATACAATTCGAATTTACATTGTTTCGAACAGAGGGTCTACTTTCTATTCTTACAGTTTCAAATGAAGTCTGAAAAGTTTTCATGAGAAAGTGGGGAAGCTGGGCCTGTTTGGTCTAGTAAACAGGAAGCTGTGAGATGATGGAGTGATATTTTAAATATGTATCAGGAGTTAATGCAGTAGAGAGGATGACTTGTTTAAACAAGAAGAAATTAGAATACTAAGTTAAATAGTTTTTACTTTTCCATTAGTAAATGTTATCTGTAGATCACAACCTCAAGAATAAAGTCTCAGAGCACTCATTGGAACTGATGAATAGAAATCCTACACTAGTTTTAAAACCAATAACATGTATTTAGTTATTTTACACATATATGCTATTTCTCCAAAATATTCATAGCAGTTTATATATTGTTTCCATTAAGTTTCCCATCCTATCCAGGCAGATGACAGGATTAAATCTGGTATCAACAGTGGAATTGTATGTTGTGCCTTCAAACATTATTTGTGTTGAGTCTGGAAAGCAAAAAAGCTATACAAAAACTTTGTGTCTCTCTGCAACAAGAAACTCCTAACTCCACTCAGTTACAACTAGGTCCAGTGCCACCCTAGTTACTAAACCATATAATGCCACTGTCTACACATCTCCCCCTTTTTATTTTAGAAAATAGCAATTGAATAGATTAACACTACTGAAACATTTGATAGTTCAGGTTAATCAGTCAATTACATCAAAGGCTTCCAAAGAAGTACATGACCATCTGAATCTTAACATGGCCAGAGCCGTCTGGTAAGACTGATCTCAGTCTCAGGGGCCTTTGAGAACACATCAGCCCAAAGCTACAAGAAGAACCTTATTGCCTTGCTCCAGTAAGAACAGAAACACCGAATCCTTACTCTGCCCAGAAACAATTTAAGCCTTGAGCCACCTATGTTATCCACAGCCTTATGCATTTACCCTTATCAATAATTGCTTCTGCGGGTATTATGGTTAGAGATTTTGGAGTATGTGAATCAGTACCCATCAGGAAGGTCAAAGCTGATCAAATGATAGCCATGTGGTTATATGAATTGGTTTACCCAGGACGTGCTGTAGGAGAAATGACTGAGTAGTCAAGAAACCCTCTTGCTGTTAAACATTGGTTCATTTCCGAGACTGTGCTTCAAAATCCCTCCTCGGTGTGAACAAAGCAGAAAGGAAGTTTCCATGAGCTTTGCTTATTCTAGAGGCAATAACTCTTAGAGCAGAGGTGGGAAAACCTTTCTCAGACGGTGGGCCACATTCCATTGTGGGCAACTTTCCAAGGCAGAATGACAGTGGTAGGTGAGGCCATAGTCAAAACTTGGTGGGGATACAGACGTGACTCTTACCTTTCAACAGTAGGCTGCAAGAGGTTTGTATAAAGACACAAACCTCTATTCTCTGTTCAGTTTAATGATACATTCCAGCCAGGCAAAAGCACTTGAAGAGCTGAGGCAGTGAGGGATGTGGCTGCAATAAGAGTTCTGAAGGCTGGAAAGAGAAGGCTGGAGGGTTGCATTTGTTTCCTCTCCCTGCTTTGGAAGACAAGGATACTCCCATATTTAAATACATGAGGGGATCTTAGTGCACTGTGAAAGAAAGGGCAAATTAGGAGTATATCACATATCTTCAGCCTTTATGTGGATGAATGACTCCATGACAACATCCAAACCTTATGGGCAATGTTTATGTGTTTTCAGCAGAGGCGCTTGTTTTAAAAAGAAACAGTTCCTACAGCTTTACTTCTTACAAAAGCCTTCACTGGAATTGAAAAAAAAATAGACATTCTGCTAAGTTTGTTTATGCAAAAACGTTAAAACAAACGAATGAATGAATGTTAAGAAATTCCCTTACAACTAAAACTTTTTCCCCTCTAATGGTTTTTTCCCTAACTGCTTTGTAATGAGAATATAGATGCTGGTATTGACAGTAAAAACCAAGGATTTTCCCAGGAGGGACAACTCCACATTCCACATCGCTATTCCCAGTAGTCCTATTTAGGCATTTGCCTAAATGTCTGTAGCTTCAGCATGGGCAGAGGGGCCTGGACACCTGCCCTGCCCCCCACATCTCCACAAGTGCCTGTTGTGCTTCAGATCTCCCCATGTTGAGAGGGAAGATCTAAATACATACAGTATTCTAAACACAGTCAGCTGAATGTGCTCAGAATCCTCCCTGTAAAGCATATTCACCCAAAACACCCACACATATTTGCCCCCAAAACATTCAAGCCCACATGCATCTGCCGTGAATGCCTGAAGATGGCTATAGTGATCTCCTCCCTCTATGCCCATCTTATCCTAATCACTTATACCTGAAAAGTCAGTAAAAGAGCACTGTGTCCTGTGCCACATAGATTTTCATTTAAAAATTTGGATTGGCTATGTAATACCCTAAAAGCAAAGGCTGCAGAGTTCATGGATGTGTGTATTTTTATTTAATTTGTGTGTTTACCTTGTCCCAAGTAGCTCCAAGTTAGAAACAATGCATTAAACAAACGTCATAGAATCATAAAACTGTAAAGTTGGAAAGGACCCCAAGGATCATGTAGTCCAACTACCTGTAATGTGGAAATCTCAACTAAAGCATCTATGACAGATGACCACCCAACCTTTGCTTAAGACCTCCAAGGAAGGAGAGTCCACCACCTTCTGATGGAGTGTGTTCCACTGTCAAACAGCTCTTACTGCCAGATGTTTAGTCCTGATGTTTAGTTGGACTCTCCTTTCTTGTAACCTGAATCCATTGGTTCAGGTCCTATTCTCCACCAGATGGTCAAATAAGTACAATTGATACATAGATATTTTTAATCCTTCCCTCCCTTCCTTGGCACCAAATACCTGCCCAAACAAATACTTGCAATGCTATTCAGAGCTTGGCAGGGGTCCAAGGAAGAAGGTTGTTCCACAGTTGTGGGACAGAATTCCTCAGTGCATTTCATGGGATCTTTATTTTGAACTTCATTGGCAAGGGAAACATATTATCTTCATTTACTGGAAGGATATGTTCCTACTTGTTTTGCAATCTGTGTATGTGTTACATGCATTGTGATTTGCATGCTTAATCTGTGAATACAAGGTTGCAAAGCAATGATTGGTGATTTTTATATGCACTTGTTATATTGGCTAGCTTCCTGATGCAAAATTCCCTTAATGAAATCTGACTGCGGTCTTTTAATTGCAGGGCTCTCATTATTTCACAATCTTGTGCTCTAGCTAACTTCTCTCTCATTCACATGCAAACAAAGAAAATCAGAGAGGACATAGGTACTTGTCTCCATGAACTGAGTGCGAGGCAGCTTGTTTTGCAAAAACTGACAGTTCTGAAGCAGGATCTGTGAGGCATTTCTCAAACCTTAAATCCCAATTTCAGTTTTGAGGATTCAGGTACATTCAACTGACAAATAATGGCTCAGGAATCCCAAACTCAACATTTCATAACTGATCTGTCTCAAATAGGAAATATTGACATAGTTTGTACATAATGTTAAATCCTGGTTTATTAACTATTGTTTATTAAAACATGGCTTAGCATTATGTGTGAACTCAGCCAAGCAGCTTAACTGTGGTTTATCAGCTATGGTTAAAGGTCTCTCATTAACCAAGTTTTTATAGTTTTTATTGCTGGTTTATAAATCTTAGTTAGAATTTACCATATCTTAGCATTACATGTGAACTCAGGCTGCCTTAACAATAGTCAATGAGCCTTCATCTCTCAAAAGCTAGAGTGGTGAGTGCAGTGACGTCGCAACGGGGGGGGGGGTGCGCCCCGGGTGCCATGTCTGTGGAGGTGACAAGAAGTCACCCCGTGGGGGCTTGAGGCAGCGCAAGCAGCCATCGCACAGCCCCAGCCGCATGTGGAGGATCCTCCGTTCGCGGCTGCAGCCGCAAGCAGAGGATCCTGGCACCGTCCGTACAGCACTGGAGCACCGCTGCTGGCAAACCGCTAAGTACAGTGCATGTGCGGCGGCGCTGTAGGTAGCAAAGCTGCACATGCGCTGTGTAGCGGTTTGCTGGTGCCGCCATTCCAGCGCCGTACGGATGATGCCGGGATCGTCTGCTTGCGGCTGCAGCACATGCGCCCTACGTAGGGACCCCCACCCCTGGTGTCACGACGCCTTCCTTCACTCCTGGGTGAGTGAAGAACACTATGAACCAAGTTTTAAGTGAATGTCTGCCAGACATCCCAGCTTTAACTATGGTTTATTAACTGTGATCAGAGGCATCCACTTGAAGAAAATATTGGGGGGGACCCAGACAATGATAGTGATATGGGAGGGAGGGTGGAGAGGAAGAAGGGACAGCAGAAAAGAAACCTCTCCCTCCTCCCCTGGCTCTTACAGTGTGTCTTATGTGGTTGAAATTGTGAATTTGGGAGGGATTTAATTGAGAGGAGTCCTAGTTTAATTTTATTTTTTTAATGAAAAGCAACCAGGAGCCATTTCCGCTCTTGTCCTAGCAGAGCTCCATGAACTCGCCCCGTGGAGAAAGCAGTTTGCATTCTCTCTCTCTGCTCCAGTCACAAGGGTTGGCAGAAATGATGTTTGAGGTTTTTGCCCAATGCCAGCTCTCTTGCAATATAGCAACCCTTTACAAGTTCCTTAACAGAGCTGGTTGGCAAATGAAGTTTAAACATGGAAAAGAAAGAAAGGCAACAATGCCTATCAACTGGGAAGGGGAGCCCCCACAAATATTTGATTGGGGGCACTGAAGGGACCTGGGACCCTTAGAGTTGGCGCCCATGGTTAACATTAAGTATGAATAATCTTAACCATAACTTAGCATTATGTGCAAACCAGGCCACTGGAGATAAGGTTTTTAGATGTTCTTAACTGTTTTTCATATTTTATTTTCAGTTGTATTGTTTTATTCCTCTGTTGTTTTCTGCTCTGGATTCCTTTGGAAGGAATGGCAGGGTACACATATAATAAATATTTTGTGACCCAGGGCATTGACAGATAGTTTTCTGAGTAGACCGTCATATCCTTCCACTCCCCATCTGCTTTGTCTCTCTGTCCTCATTTCCCCACATCATTGGTTGTCATGGACTCTGAGGGCTCTCTAATGCCAATTCACTTCCATGCAGAAAGGGAAACGTGATTAAGAGCCTACATGCTACACAGAAGTGTATGTTTAGAAATCCTGCTTCTTTGCAATTATATCTCCTTGAGATGCTTTCCCCTCTAAGGGAACCCAAATGTATACAACACAAATGCATCACTGAGTTGTAGTGGAGGACTGAACAACCCACAACAAAGATGGTAATCTTGCTTTGCTGCATGAAACATTGTGTGCTACTATTTCACATGCCAGGGCAAGAAAAGGGAAATGTCTTTAACCTCACAAATACTTAAGTTTTCATTATGCTACATTAAATGTTGACAGTAAATGGGTAAAACCACTTAACCAGTGAAATGGATAAGAATATTGTGTTTTCCGGGAAGTGGCCTGTGCTTTGACCTAATTTGTGAAATTTGTGCATGATTTAAGCAGCGCTTCAGCCTAATTCATGAGAGCAGCAATGGATTTGCTTAAACCATGTAATAAGTAAAGCCTTTTATGAATGGGGGGGGGGGGAGTATTTCAGAGTTCATGAATTGGGCAAGGGCTTTGCCTGTTTTCTAAATTAAGTAGAAGCTTTGCTTGGTTCATAAATCATAATTACTGGAGCTCATAAATTTGAGGTGCTGTTAATATCTGGAATGAAACATAATCATACCATCCATCAGTTGAGCATGAGACTCTTAATCTTAGGGTCATGGCTACAAGCCCCACATTGGGCAAGAGTTTCTTGCATTTCAGAGGGTTGGACTGGATGAGCCTCGTGATCCCGTCCAACTCTATGGTTCTATGATTCTATTATCTGCCCTGCCAAATGGCATTCATATTGTGTATTTTCAGTGTTCATTCCAAAATGGGCCTTACACGTGTTGCTACATGCACATACAGTATCTGAACCATTCAGCGAGTGCAATATGGGCACTTCCCATATTGCAGTGAAAGATGAAGACCATTGTATGCAGAAATTAAAGCATTCAGCTTATAGAGCATGACTGATCACTAATTTGACTTTCACTTGTAAACACTGAGAAACCTAGGATGCTTCATCCTAGTTTTTTATATGGCACCTTGCCTAAGATTAAAACTTCAGAGTGTTCACTTCACATATATTAATTTATGCAAGTTCAATCTATTGATAACTAACAAATTTTAACACTGTATAATCAGCTAAAAATCTTTAACCAGCTGACAGCCCTAGCTGCTAGCATTTGTTTAGCAGTTTGCAGGATTGGGCTGTTTAGCGAGTACTCAAGGAGAAAGTTGGCAATGAGAAAATTTTCCTCGACTACTTTGCAATTTCTTCTCTTTTACTATAGACAAAACAGTATTGATTAAGAAATACAACAAAGGTGTTTCAATAGAGCCAGAGTTTTATTTCCTATGCAGTTTTATTTGAGTTCGTTTCGTAACATTTATTAGCATGGAATTTGCCTTTTTCACAGCTGCTACACATTGGGCTGACATCTGCATTGACCTCTTTCCTACAACCCTAAGGTGTTTCATCCCTGGTCAGTCACCAGCAATTCAGACCCCATGAGTGTATGTGTGAAATTAGGATTTTTTTGCCCCACTGTGCATCACTTTACATTTGTTCATACTGAATTCCATTTTTCATTTTACTGCCCATTCACCCAGTTTTGAGACATCCTTTGAGATTTCTACAATCCCTTTCTGTTTTAACCACCCTGGACAATTTGGCATCATCAGCAAACCTGGCTACCTCACTGCTTGACTATTAATCATTTATGAACATATTAAAAAGCACTGGTCTCAATACTGACCCTTGGAAAACTCCACTTTCTACATTCCTGCATTGTAACAACACCTGATTGTGGCAAAAAGTCAGGTTACCGGAGACTCATTCTAAAAAGAGGTAAAAATCAATAACTTCCCAGTTATCCTTATTCAACCGCCAATTCTCACAGACTTGTTCTTACTGGGAAAATCACAGTGACTTTCCATATCTAATTTTAGAAAACACTTGTTAGGCAAAACAAGTTATTTTTAAGATGCCCCCTTTCTTGTAACTGGAGTCTTTCTATTGATCCAGACAGCTTTTAGTTATGCAGAAGTGCTGAGGGATGGTTTCTGTCACTCACAAACCCTCTGGGGTGTCTTGTTGGCTCATCTCTCATTGCCATTAACATGCTATAACTCACTGCTCATTTTAGAACTGAATTAGTCATAACACCAAAGTGTGAAATAATTTGCATTTCAAAGTGCGCTGAACTCCCCTCCCACCACCTTGTTGCCTCCCATTGGGGAAGTCTCATGCCAAGGTGGTGACAAGTCCCTCATTCCTTTTAATCCCAGAGGTCTGAAAATTTGTAGCCTTTTTTATAAGACAGGTGGTGGGGCAGTAGCAAAATCCCTTTGCAGTGGAAGGTAAGCAGTGGGGTGGAGTTACAGTTGCTTGAGATGTGGCTTCAAGAAATGCGTTCAGGCACAGAATGACGCAATGGGCCAACGTAGCACAGTCATTAGAGTACTGTATTGAACTGGATGCAGGGAGACCTGTGTATAGATCCTCAGCCAGCCATGAAGTTCGCTGGGTGACCTTAAGGTACTCATTATCTTTGACTCTAATCTAGGGTTACTGTGAAAATAAAGTGAGGGCGGGCAGAGGAGCATGTATGCTGGGCATGAACTCTGAAAAGGAAAGATGGAATAGGCATGTAATAAATCAATGAATAAAGTACAGTGGTACCTCAGGATGCGAATGGGATCCGTTCCAGAGCCCCGTTCGCATCCTGAATGGAACATAAGGCACGGTGGCGCTCGTGCGCAGGTTGTGTTTTGCCACTTCAGCGCATGCGCGTGACATCATTTTGAGCATCTGCGCATGTGCAAGCGGTGAAACCCAGAAGTAACGCGCTCCGTGCACCTGAAGCACATTCAACTTGAGGTATGACTGTACAGTGGTACCTCAGGTTAAGTACTTAATTCGTTCTGGAGGTCCGTTCTTAACTTGAAACTGTTCTTAACTTCAAGCACCACTTTAGCTAATGGGGCCTCCTGCTGCCGCCACACCACCGCCGCATGATTTCTGTTCTCATCATGAAGCAAAGTTCTTAACCTGAAGCACTATTTCTGGGTTAGCAGAGTCTGTAACCTGAAGCATATGTAACCTGAAGTGTATGTAACCCAAGGTACCACTGTATGTGCTTATGTCTGTGTTAAACGAAAGAAGCATACAAACATACCTGACCAACCGCAGAAGGATGAATTTCACGTGATACCAAGTTGCATGCAGTTTTCCCCCTAGATTCTTTTAAAAAAAGATGTAACCTAAAAGAGGAGGAGGCCCATATGGTGGTGAGAGGACACAATTTCTTAATGCTTTCCTTTCTAGTGTTTTCCTCCATTAAAAGCCATCCTCTTTATCAGTTGCTTCCCATCTACCACTGAACAGGAGAAAAGATACCGAGAACAAATGTTTGATTGGCATTCTGTGTATTGATGGCAGGAACCTGCAACCTAAACCTGCTACATGTATCTGTATGCTATGTAGTGGTAAATTTGTGTTTGTTGCATAACTTTTATATTAGAAATGCAATTCACAAAGCTGGCCTCTGCATGGACAAGATTATGCCCTCCTGTACAAGATGCATTTGCGTAGCCGTAGAATGATATCTGTATACATTTGTGCATCTGCTGATCACTCTGTCATCACAGTTTGACAGTTGCATGTTTAAAGTGGGTTTAAAGTAAGTTGCACAGTCCCGTTATTTACTTATTATTACTATTAGTAGGAGTAACAAATTGTTTTTACTGGTTATTTTACTTTTAACTTATTTCATATATTTATATACCAAAACAGCCTCTAAGCGATTCACAAAAAGATAATGCCACATTGCATAGATACACACAGATATGAAAATATTACGATAGCAGACAAAACCATAAAGCCCCATAAAACATGGTAACGCACTTTGGAAGCATCTTAAGAGGAAATGACTAAATAGCTGGTCATCAAGTCCCTGAAAGTTGGGGGGAGGAGCAGAGTTCACAGGGACCTGGATTCCATTCCCCGCCCAACAGTATCTCCCTTCCCCACTGCTCCCTTTATCATCTTCTGCATGTAATCCTCTGAATAGGAGCATCATCCTGACATGAACAATTCCACAGAATAGTTGGTCTTTGCTATAACACTTGGTAATAAATATCTGAAGTATTAAAATCGAACAGTGCAATCCTAAAACCCACACACCATCGCTGGTGGTGCTGTGTGTGTGTGTGTGTGTGTGAGAGAGAGAGAGAGAGAGAGAGAGAGACTCTGCTGGCCTCCATCAGTGGAGAAATGTGCTGTCCAGGACACTCTGCTGTGGCACGGCCCCCAGTTTCCCCTGATCAGGCATGAAGCTATTGCCAGTGGTTCTCTTGCTAATGGTGGCCAGTGGAAAACTCCAGAACAGGGCATTTTGGGTGGGGCACTGGTAGTTTTGGATCAACTGGATCCACCCATTGATCCACCCAGGGATCAGATTCTCAGGCTGCTGCCCAGGCTGACATTAGAACTGCTCTTCCCATAACACTGGGAGAGAACAGAAAGATGGTTTGAGAAAGAAGTCATTGGCACTGGCAATTCTTGTAATTCAGGCTTGCCTGCAGTAATTAACCATAAGTAAAGTGTGTTTCTCCTGTCTTCAGTGAGATGTGCAGAGCCTTAAACCATCAAGCAAACTATGACCGCTGACCTGAAAGCCCTTCTCCCTGATTAATCCCAAATGTGTGTAGACTCTTGGCTGTGGTCACTCAGAGGTGAGAGGCATTCTGCAGATTTGACAATTTTGCTCCATCCAAAGGGGAAATCTGAGCCTGAGTTCCATGCAGCAGACACCAAGTCTGACAATTAGATTTTTCATCTCAGTTCCCTCTACAACTACTCCAGTGTTAAGGGAGACAATTAGTCCTCCTTCATATCAGCCCACGGAAAATTTTATACCAAATACATTTCCTTTTCTCAGTAGGACTTATTCAAGCATTACCGAAAAGAAGATGAACAAGGTTAGAAACATTCTAAAATGCAAGATAAAGTTACAAATCTAAAGTATTTACTACTGATGCAGAGCTGAGAAACCCTAATTAAATTAGAATTAGCTGAAGCAACAAGGCTAGGATGCAAGCGTAAGGTGATATGGGCCTCCTAAAAGAGTGATCGATGCTGAAAGGTGAAGACATTTATATCCCTTTTTCCTTTCAATGAGATTTTCTTTCTCAGTTATCAAATAAAAACAAGACTATACTCCACAAAATATTCAACTACTGTACAGTACATGAAAAAAATGCATACACCGCAATTTCTGCCATTATTTTGACTAAACATAATCTACTATCATGAAAACAAAATAAAATTAGCAACGTCTAATAAAACTATATCAAATGCAAACAATTGCTATTTTTAAAAAACATATCTGGACAGAAGTTACAGCAACATATTATCAAAACCTAAATTATACAAGAATGTGTTGTCTTCAGAGCAAATGCTATTTTCAACTCTGATACTTGTGCTCAGATGTGAACCAAACTTCTTTATTTAACTAACCTACAAAGCTGGATTGATAAAAGTCAGACCAATTCAAGGTTTTCTTTTTATAACAAGAGACATAACCATATTGGTTCCAGATAGGCAATGTACCAGTCTGGTATGCAAGTCTGGCCTCTCTCCAAAGGACATCACAAAGATAGAGGTGCCTTTTATTATCATTTTAATAAGTTTAATTGTGTTGCACTGGGGTAAGGAAAATTTACTGTCTGGCCTGTTCCAACGTCTCTGGAACTAACCAAAATGGGTGCAGAAGCAAGACCCACAACATAGAAGTGTATATGTTCATTTATATCTATAGGTGCACCCATAGGGCTAATTACTGTAATTCAATCAGACATACCATATTTTGCAAGAGGGAAAAATAAAGCTACATTTCAAGTATTGCCAGAAACATATGCCTGAATAATTACAATAGGCAGACTTTTGTTCATCTGCAATCTTTTTCCTCTGACCTATAAGAACAGACTTTTGTGTACATGGATGACAAAGTGAACTTTGGAGAAACAGATCTTGCTCCTAAGAGAATATGCATTTGCAGTTGGGGTCTGAAGCCTATGCCTCGGCCTAGTATACCTGAAGGAGCATCTCAACCCCCATTGTTCAGCCCGGACACTGAGGTCCAGCTCCGAGGGCCTTCTGGCGTTCCCTCCCTGTGAGAAGTGAGGTCACAGGGAACAAGGCCTTCTTGGTGGTGGCACCCGCCCTGTGGAACGCCCTCCCATCAGATGTCAAGGAAATAAACAACTATCTGACTTTTAGAAGACATCTGAAGGCAGCCCTGTTTAGGGAAGTTTTTAATGTTTGATGTTTTATCATGTTTTTAATATTCTGTTGGGAGCCACCCAGAGTGGCTGGGGAAACCCAGCCAGATGGGTGAGGTATAAATAAATCTATTATTATTATTATTATTATTATTATTATTATTATTATTCCAGCATGCCTTCCTATGCCAATCAAGAGCCTCCCTCAAGTTAGAAGGAAAGAGATAAAAGGCTAAGGGGTGTAAAATATCAGAAACAGACCTGAGGACTTCTTAAGAAGCCCACACATGCTTTTACTTGCTCCACCTTTGAACCCTCCCACCACCATTACCCAACCAGCCAAAGAAGATCCTGAAATCTGCCTAGAGTAGCAGCAGGTTTATGCAACTGGCCAAGGGTGGTGAGTGGGATAGAAATATGTTGATAAATAGAAGTGACAGGAAAAAGAGTGTGGATGTGCATAATTTGGCCTCCCCCATCCAGCACGCAGTCCCTGAGCGAATGGAACTGCCAGTTGCAAAAAGATTAGGTAAAGGTAAAGGTGCCCCTGCCCGTACGGGCCAGTCTTGACAGACTCTGGGGTTGTGCGCCCATCTCACTTAAGAGGCCAGGGGCCAGTGCTGTCCGGAGACTCTTCCGGGTCACGTGGCCAGCGTGACATCGCTGCTCTGGCGAGCCAGAGCCGCACACGGAAACGCCGTTTACCTTCCCGCTGGTAAGCGGTCCCTATTTATCTACTTGCACCCGGAGGTGCTTTCGAACCGCTAGGTTGGCAGGCGCTGGGACCGAGCAGCGGGAGCGCACCCCGCCGCAGGGATTCGAACCGCCGACCTTTCGATCGGCAAGCCCTAGGCGCTGAGGCTTTAACCCACAGCGCCACCTGCGTCCCTTCGCCACCTGCGTCCCTTACAAAAAGATTGCCCACTGCCAATTCAATTTATTATTCTTTTAAATTGTATTTTGTACTGTTATAGTGTAATTGAAGTCATTGAATTATTTATGCTTTATTACGTTTTTATAGTTTGAATTATATAAGATGCTTTAATTTATTTAGAAGATTGTAGCACATTTTTTTTTGATTTAAAAAAAAATTGTGGTGCATAGTCTGAAATGCATATTTGCATAGTTATTATAATGAATGTGCTTTTGACCATCAAAGAAGATACACGTTAGTGGCTTATCTTGGGTGTGAGCCAGGCATATCATGAGCGACTATTTTGTGCAATAATTAAATCAGGTACTTAGGCTTGGTGAGGAAACAAGCCTGTGAATTAGGTTTGTAAGCATGGAGGAACATCTGTGTCAGAGTTCATGTATACAATGTTTTTATACGGGCTGGGTGAGGCCATCTATATAGGAAGGATTAAGGAATATCATCCTCTATTAAATTACTTCAGGAAAGTCTTTCTGTTTGTATATGTCTCTGCCTCACCCTCCTCTGTCAGTTGGAGAGGATATGAAGGCAGGCCTGTGGTGGCTGCACCCTCACCTCCAGCATATGGAAAAACAAACACAGCCATTCTTCTGTTTGTTGTTTTAGCGCAGGGCGCTCTCCTTCCATAACAAAACCCATTTCCCTACAGGCAGCAGGCTAAGACTTGTTTGCTTATTATTCTGTCAAGGAAAAGGAGTCTTCACAAGGAGCAGTCTTCAAGCATCAATATCCTGTTGATAAACAGAAAAAGAAGGAGGATATTTTCCAGCTGTCCTTGTACAAACACCTCTTGCCAAGTCTAGCCTAGCTTTTGTTAGTCCATGGTTTGTGAAGCTCTAACTCCTTGCAGATTGAACATTAAATGCATTCTGGGGCAGCATTTCTTTCTCAGGGGGTACTACAGGGCTTCACGCCCCTCAAACATGTCTGCTTGAAACATTTTTATATTCGTAGTTAGCTAATGAAGCGACGGCCCATATATAACATAATGTGAATATTCTCACTTGACTATGCACAGGTTGTTATCATGACTTGCATTGCTTAAAAACAGCGTAACCTTTTCCTGTACCTGCGTGAAGGCTTAAAGGTAAAGGTAAAGGGACCCCTGACCGTTAGGTCCAGTCGCAGATGATTCTGGGGATCCGGCGCTCATCTCGCTTTATTGGCCGAGGGAGCCGGCGTACAGCTTCCGGGTCATGTGGCCAGCATGACTAAGCCGCTTCTGGCAAACCAGAGCAGCACACGGAAATGCCGTTTACCTTCCCGCCAGAGCAGTACCTATTTATCTACTTGCACTTTGACGGGCTTTCGAAATGCTAGGTTGGCAGAAGCAGGGACCGAGTAACGGGAGCTCACCCCGTTGCAGGGATTCGAACCGCCGACCTTCTAATCAGCAAGCCCTAGGCTCTGTGGTTTAGGCCACAGCATCACCCGTGTTATGTACTGAAGTTCTCACCCTGGGCCAGCAGGAGGATACTGTAGATAGTTGTGCAAATGAAGGATCGAAGGTGACATTCAGTGATTGGATAGTTTGTATGCAAATGAAGGATCGAAAGTGACGTTCAGTGATTGGATAGTTTTAGAAAGTTGCAACAGTTACACTGTCCTGGAGCTCTATATAAGCAGGCTGACTGAGCTCCTCAGTTCTATTCTATTCTGGCCTCTGAATAAACAAGAGCTGTTGAAGAATTGCTGTGTCGTCTGATATGTTCGCCCACAACTTAACAACCTGCATCCCTTTTGCATGAAGGCTTACTTTGGGACAAAGATCAGCAAGGATTGCAACCTGTTTTTAATGTAAAAACTCAGTGAAATCATGTGTTAGTCCACGTGCCTGTGCACTTTTCTCATGACTGAGTCACCACAAAGATAGCAGCATATATCTGGGATTAGGTTTTCCAGAACAGAGGGCATGACTCCCAGATATCCCTGAACACCATCACCTTCCCTTTGTGAAATAGCATAAGCCCTGGAAAAGAAAAAACCAGTACTCTAAATTTAGGTCTGGCTTTGAATGTCATATCTGCCTCTTCTTGTACACAGTCAAAGGGTATTTAAACCATTTCCCACTTGCATTGTCAGAAAAAAATCACAATTACTTCAGCAGAAAATGTATGTCTTTTAACCACCTGTTGAGCATGGATTCATATGTGTTTCCATCTTGAGTATGTTTAGCTCAGCTTTTTTACTGAAAGATAACCATAAAAAGGAACCTCCAAACAGTTTATTGTGGAATCAGTGCTGTTTCCACTGACAAGTTTTTTGTAGTATCCACATGTGCTGTTATCAAAATGCCAGCCCATAAGTTTTGGTTTTTTGGGTGTTTTTTTTAACAATTAATCTGATTTTTTTCCCCTTTCCACAGAAAATCCAGGAACCCATTATGTATCTGCAGTCATTGCTGGTGTGGAAACTCATTATTGCATTTTTCGGAATAGGCAGTTTGTCATATGTTGTGACATTTCAGTGGATTTTCTCTATTGCCCTTGCATTGCTGGGTTGGACTAGATCAATGTTTCCCAAACTTGGGTCTTCCATGGTTTTTTTGGACTACAATTCCCATCATCCCTAGCTAGCAAGACCAGTGGTCAGGGATGATGGGAACTGTAGTCCAAAAGCAGCTGGAGACCCAGGTTTGGGAAACACTGGACTAGATGACCCTTGGGTTCCTTCCAACTATGATTCTATTTCTGCTTGCTCCTTATGTGAGCACAACATAACCATTTTGCCTCTGGTGGTCCACAGTACCAAAGGGAAAAAAACCTTTCCATTGATTGCTACATGCTCAGTTTGAAAGAGATATTCTCTCAAGATTTCTACAGGTAATGTGGGAGGTTATGTGGAAGATTGTAATCACAATTACACAGGTCAGGCTTTTTATTTTGTTTTGTTTAAAGTTAATACTGAGGTCTTGCACAAGACCACTGTATCACTTGTACACTCTTATGCAATACCTCATTATTAAAAAATAAACTAAAGAAATGGATCTCCCACACACCATTTTGCCCACTGTGAAACAGAACTGGCTAGGTAAGACTGGTGAAATTTGCACTTGCACAATTGCTGGGATTCCCCCGGCCCCCAATGAAGGTACACAGAGGTATAGAAGTATCTGTGCAGAACATGAAAAGGTAAAGGAGTGTGAGAAATAAGTGATTATTGGGAGGGAAGGGAGGGGACAGAAAAACATAACTCGGATACCTTCCTTCAAACTCCACCTACTGATGTGGGCAGTACGTAATGGGTTAGCAACGGATATTATGACTTTAAAAAGTGGAGTATGCAGAAGGATTTGTTTGTTTGTTTGAATTTATATATCGTGCTTCACCTGGAAGTCTCAGGTTCCCAAGAAAGATCATAATATATAAAATAAAAATAAAAACAATAACCCAATAATACCCTCCAAAAAGAGGCACATTTTAAAAGGGTATAGGATGTTGATCAGGTCAATCAAAAGCCTGCTTAAAAAGGAATGTTTTTGCCTGGCGCCTAAAGGTGTGTAATGAAGGCGCCAGGCAAACTTCCCTGGGGAGAGCATTCCACAAACAGGGAGCCACTGCATTCTCATGTTGTCACCCTCTGGATCTCTTGAGGAGGAGGGACACGAAAGAGGGCCTAAGAGGATGAGCTCAGGGTCCAGGTGGGTGCATATGAAATGGGTTAGGAACGAAGGGTTGCATCCAGCATTCCTCTCACACAACAGGAACTTCCTCTTCCTCTTCATCTCCATCTCCTCTCCCTATACATCTCCAAAATTGGTTCCATGGGAGCAGATTTGGTTCCTCTGGAGCAGATTTGAGGGAATACTAAGGGGGAGGGGGGAAGAGATAGAAGTTACACTGTGCAAACAGATGTTTGTTGCACAACTGGAACAGCAGTATTGGATACGGCCCATAGGAAGCTGCCTTATACAGAGTTAGACCACTGGTCCATCTAGCTCACTGCTGTCTACACTGACTGGCAGAAGCTCAACTGGGTTTCAGACAGGAGTTTTTCCCAAAACCTAGGACTTTCGGCATACAGAGCAGATGCTCTGCCACTGAGCTGTGCCAACAAAGCACAGAAGAGACTCCTATGACTGAACACAATCCACTTGGATGAGAAAAGGAGGAATGAGTGCTCTTGCGCACAGAGGCATTTTGAAGCAGAGGCTCAGTCCACATCTCCATAACCCACAATCAACTTGTAGTCTGACTGTGGCTGGTCAGAGCAGATGAGAAGGCTTAGCAACCATGAGTCTCAACTGGTTGTGGTAGCACCAAAGCCCTGGACAGGTTACTTCCTTTCGTGCTGCTTATCTTTTATTGGTGCTGCCTGAACTGCCTGGATTCCCTCAAGCAGTGAGGAGGCAGTATTGAAGCCATGTGCTTCTTGAATAATCCCTTCAGGAATGTCGAAGAAGGACATTTGCTGCCTTTGTTCATGTGAGTGCATCTTCAGTTTCCCCGGCAACAGCAGCCAGAGATGCTATCTCTTTCTGAAGCTATTTTCCCTGGTGCACACTACGCCCAGCAAAGAGCCCTCCAGTCTCTTGTGTCTGGCCAGCATATGGAGAATTATTTGGCTGCCCCCTGGAAAAACAGCTCATTTAGCACTTGAAAGTCAAGCTGCTGTAGCCTGAAAGCTGCTCTTTGCTGCAGTAAAGAGCGGGGCGGGGGGGATGAGAATTCTGAAACACTCAGCAGCGAAATACTTTGCAGAGGCCACCACAGTGCCTGCTTTCCCACAAGGCTGCCTCCAAAGCCTGCAGCCTCTGGATAGCTTCCATCCCAAATGTATGTCACATTTCCTTCCAATGAAAGCCAAATATTTACATTAATCTGGGGTCACTCAGAGGCCATGCTGCTATCACGAGTTGGAAGAGACTGTAGTAAACCAAGGAGAAGGGGCGGGGGGGGGGGAGCTTGGTGGATGGATTAACACAGGACTCTAAAGTAAATCATGGAGCCGTGAGTTCTCTGCTTTAACTGTACTGTGTCAGTAAACAGAAAAGCCATAGGCCAACAGAGTGATTTCAACCTGAGATACAGGCAACGCATCATATTTTGGGTGAACAAATCTAAATATGGTAGGAGTGACATGGGAGCCACGTACAGCAGACACACAGGGAGAAACTTGTGCTTTCGGAACAGGTCATGCTTGAGCCTGTTTACCTATTGTATTATATTTAACTGATTGTTTAAGATTGTGAATATCTTTTTGTGTTTTTTGTCAAATAAATTGCATATCATAAATAGTTTTATATACTCAGCTTTGGGATTAATGGGAGAGCTTCAATTATTTCTTCCTGCTGGTGCGATGGAAATCCATTTCAGCAACCGGGATTCTGGTTTTTCTTCTCCCCCTCCCCTCCAGCATACCCCCAAAATCTGCTCCAGAGGGTCTCCCAACCCTCGAAAGCAGATTTTGGGAGTGCCTGGATGGCTGCAGGGCAGATGCAAAGAAAGAGAAGCCTTGATGTGCAAGCGTCCAACGCCACTTTCCTGATTACCTCTTGAGTGCATTGTGTGTTGTGTAATGCAGTGATTAAAACAGAGTGCAGTGGTACCTCAGGTTACATACGCTTCAGGTTACATACGCTTCAGGTTACAGACTCCGCTAACCCAGAAATAGTGCTTCATGTTCAGAACTTTGCTTCAGGATGAGAACAGGAATTGTGCTCAGGCGGCACGGCAGCAGCAGGAGGCCCCATTGGCTAAAGTGGTGCTTCAGGTTAAGAACAGTTTCAGGTTAAGTATGGACCTCCGGAATGAATTAAGTACTTAACCTGAGGTACCACTGTATGTGTTTTGCCAGAATTGTTAAGACCTATTCCTCTCCTGGCTAAATTTTCTCACCATCTTTGAATCTGTCTTTCTTGGAGAAAGAAGGATTCCACATTGGCACCTTGTAATGGTTGACTTTTATCCATGGTGCCCAAGAAACTGAGGTGCCCAAGAAACTGCCATTGTGCCGCATGACCTGCTGGACCTGGTTACACTATCCTGGCATGGAATTTGGGCAGAAATATATTTTGGCATTCATGGTTGTCCACAGCAGCTTTCCCTATCTGTGTACGAGGGCTGGCATGGGTTCTACTGTCATTCCTTGACACAGAAGGTCTACCTACATCATCCTTCACCAACCTGGTGCCCTCCAGGTATTTTGAGCCACAACTCCAGTGCTGTCTGCAGCCGATAAGAGTTGTAGTCCAAAAGAGCTGGAGGGTACAAGGTTGGCAAAGGCTAACCCACATCATTGGCAGCACCTTCTTTTTAGCTTGACATCCCACATCCAGTTCTGTCGGGTTCATTAGAGCAGAGCCATGTTTCACTTGCAAATGTTATGCAATTTTAGACTTTCTGCCCTACTTTACTACTAGTGTCACACAGATTTATAACCTCTTTGATTTCCACCTCTATGTAATTAATGAATCTCCCTCCCTGCCCTTTTCCCTACTGTTTCATGACTCATTTTATGCTCTACTGGTGCTTAGCAGTTGATACGCTGTAGAAGTAATACTACTCTGCTGCTAAATAACAATATATTGTTTCATGCTCCCCACTTTCCTGAGCAGTGAGGAGTTATCCAATCTGATAACTCAAATGGAAGATGGGCTATAAATCTTAATGACAAATAATTAAATAAAGTCAAAGGTGCTTGGCTGCCTTTTGGATAAGAGATCCATAGATTCACAGACATTTCTGTGAAGTTTGGTTGTACATGGAGTAAGCACTCCTACAAACAACAAATCTCCTGCCCTTAATCAGATCCCCCAAGAGACATTCCAGCAGCACCTCAATATGCTTTTAGAGATCACGGCTAACTCTTAGCTCTCCCTTCCAACTATCTACAAAACACAGCTCTATTGTTTGCTTCACAGACACACCTATACCAACTAGCCTGTACCTTTAGTTGGGATGGGTAAGAAGATGAGTTGTCTTCCTTACATTCAAGGAGACTCTTCAGCTATGTCAGACCTAGCAATCCTAGGGCTTTTATCAGTTATTTCCAAAAAGTAACAAATGATGTGGCTGGCACAGCTTGCTCACTGACCATAAAGGAACATTAAACACTCATTCTGACCCCGTAACCATCTTCCATCCAGACCCCAGACTCCTTAATAGTTATCAGATAGCAAGTGCAACAATGCATTCTTTTAAAGCTGTTGCTTTCCTGTCACTACTGTTGGTGTTTAGTCATGTACAGTATACTGTATATGGACTCCTTGATCCCAAGAAAATATCAAAATGTTCCTTTGGGAGGATATTATTCCAAATATAAGAACTTCCTGCAATAACAACCTCTTATTTCTTAACCCCTTCAGAACTCTTTCAGTGTCTGTTTTGAGTCACTAGATGCTTGCTACAAATAGAGAACTTAAATCATCTCAGCCCATCCAAAATATCTCTCTCTCTCTCTCTCTCTCTCTCTCTCTCTCTCTTTCTTTCTTTCCTTAGTTGTCCTGTGGTAAAAACAGTTCAGGAAAGGAACTCTGGTTATGCAGGACATCTTCCTTCCTTTGCTTGTGATGCACTTCAATGTCACACTTCAATCTATACCTGCCTTTTTCTTTCTTTTCTTTTTTTACAAAAAGGAAGCCCAAATCTGAGGCATATTCATGAGTTAACAACAAGTAGTAATTATATAAACCAAAAGATAAGTTGGTTGGGAGGTACAGAACAAGCAAACCGCAACATAATTTTTTATTTAAAAAAACCAAAATAATCCAGGGTATTTGGACCCCTGAGCTATGCTGGAAAGTGAGGCTAAGCATACAGTTAGCTAATCTGTCTGGAGTGGGTTTATCCAAACCCATTCCAAAAAAAGAAATATGAAAATTGATCAACTTAAAAAAAACAAACAGCTGTGAATGACTGTTGAGGGAGAGGAATGGAGGGCAGGGCTCATAAGCTCAGTGGGGGGAAGCACTGGGGAATTGCCCATTGCCTCGTTCTTCCTGTCCCACGGACACACCCTCCTGGGGAGAATGCTATACAGCATTCCCTTTGCAGTTAGCCAGATGACCAAGGGCTCAGTTTGGTCTGGTTCTCAAAAAGAATGCATTGGCCAGAACATGTCACTATAGCCGTGAAATAACTTGGCTGCCCAGCTTTGTTATCTGTTTGGCGAGATATCGCTGACATCTGTCTGAGGTTTCTGTGAGTACCAAAACACTCAAGAAGCACATACAGCAGCAGATGAAACCTTGGAATCTATCCAGCAACCTTAATGTGGCTGAGAGGGTTTTATATTGTGTACATGTCCTCCATATATCAGACGTTTCCAGACATGGCAAGGCTGTGCTGCTTTCTGTTGCTTTTCCATGCAGGCAGCTGTGCAGCGACCCAAATGACTACAAGCAGGTTTTCAATATCCCGTCTGCACAGCCAAAGAAGGGTTCTTGAGTTTAGAGCAAAGGGAAGTTCTGAAAACTTGCTGCCTAAGCACTCATTAATCTCTTGCATTTGCCTAACTGGCAGTGGCTACACCCATCCTTTCCCAATCCCCACATGTGTTTCAAGACTGCACTTGCTGCGGTCCAGCTGCTGCAATCTAATTGTAGTTCAGTAAAGGAGTGTTCAGACAACACCCACACTGAACATGAGAGAGCCATGCACCTGCAACACTGATGTTCTTGTCAGCCACACATTTGGCATTTGTGCAAAGGAGCCCTATATGCTTGCAGAACACATAGGTGTTCCTCCACACAACCAGGAACTCTGGCTAACCCTGCTTTTCACCCTGTGTGGCTGTGTATGTATATATGGAGGGCTCATTCACTAATAAAATTGTGTGTCCTGTCAGCAACAGCAGGGGGGAAATTCCAATGGGTATATAAGAATTTCCACTAATTTTTAATATTATAAATAGTCTGGACATAGGTGGCAGATACTCCATCTGGATTTCACTGAGTGACCAGAATGGGATAGGCTTTCTGGGCCACTGTCAAATAAAACTCTATATACTTAGGTTTAGAATATTATAATGAAGAGGTGGGGAATCTTTTTGGCACCTTGGGCCACAACCTTATCAGGATCAGCGCCATGGACCAAATTTGACAAGTGGCAGCAAGCAAAACTTGCTAAAACAAGTTCCACCCCACTCCATTTTAGCAGGACTTTTGATGCAAATCCCTTCCAGAATCAGGAAGGGGGTTGCATTGAATGCTGCTGAACTAAGCAGGATTTAACCCTTGCTTATCAGCTGATGGCACACAAACAGCTCCTGCTTCCCTGGGAATAGGTCACTGCAATCAAGCTGGTCATGATGTAGGGGAATTTCTGCCTGGGCGGGAACTCAGCATGACTCAGATTACCTCATTAGCCTTTGGAGGGAAATATCTTTCACTGAAGAGTATATGTTCTTGAAGTGCAGCCAGCCATTTCAGCTCCTTTCCTGTTTATACATAGTGTGTGCCAAATTACACATACATCCTGTGTTAACCCATTGAAGGCAGTTGCTTTGGGCCTTGCTCAGGAGTTTTCCTGTACTTTCGCCACAGAGTGGTCCAAATACCATCCTTGTTCACACGTTCATGGTGTTTTCTTTTATATTAATTAGTCTGGCATTGATATCAACTTCTAGTCCCCTATAAGCATGGGAGGGAGGGATCCACTGTTCCTCCTTTTTGCTTTAAGCAGCACCTAACGTTGTGTTGCCACTATTGTAGCATTGTTGTTGTTTTGTCCTGGGACAAAAGGTAACTGCATAATGAAAAAACAAATGTGTTCATGCAGCATGATTTCCAGGCCCCTACCACCCTGACCAGAGCACAGGTGGTGGTGGCTTTAAAATGTAAACCTCTCCCCACTTCCCCCATCTTCCCTCCTAGGGCAAACAGCAGATTTGGGGAGCCATTTTCAGCAGGAGCACAGTGCAGGGGTAATGGGTTAAACACTCCCTCCTCCACTGGTGTCATGATGCCAATCCAGCTACAAGCCCGCTGATGGCTGGTTAAACCACACAGAGAGACAGCCCTTAACGTAGCATGTTTGGAATTTCCCCTAGGTGTGTAAATGTCACTTACTTGTCATACCACATGGCACAAATGGTTTCTGGTATTAAAAAAAAAAATCCAACTGCTATAGTAACATGTTGTTCCTGCATTATTAAGTCGACCACAGCCCACCAGCCTTGTAGTGTGATCCTGTAGGACCCGACCAGCCCTCTTGCTTTTGTAGTTCCAGGTAGCAGAAACAGAAGGCTTGTGAAGCCCATGGTCAGCCACCACACATGGAGGGTGATGGTATTCAGCTTGGATGGCCTGCTAACTGGCAACAGACCCCACTGCTGGCGGGTGCTGCTGCCAGTGGTCTGTCTGCCAGCTACAGGCAGACGGGCTTCAGAGAAGAAGCAAGTTGTATCAAGTTTTCCTTGATCAGGAAGCATGGGGAGCTACCTTATACAAAGTCAGACTACGTGTCCATCTAACCCGGCATTACCTGAGGAGAAGCCGCTCTCCAGGGACCCAGGCCTTTCCTATCACCTGCTGCCCATTCCTTTTTGGTTGGAGATGGCAGGGATTCAACCTGGAACCTTTTAAGTGCAAAGCATGTGCTCTGCCACTTTGGCTGGGGTCCCTCCCTTTAAAAGAAGTATGTTGCAAGGGGCTCACAAAAGTCTCTCACCCAGTTTATTGACCAGGTCCACACCTGCTTAGTTTCAGTGTTACTGCAGCACAGTTCCTGTTGTTGAGCCCCGATTAGTTCAGCAGCCTTAGCAACAACCTTATGTTGAACTCTCTTTTTTAAAGCAATGCCTTAGCAGACCAGGGAGAGCCTGCGCCTTATCCATTAATCTGTTTCCTCAGCCTTTCCAGCACAGCATGTCACCAACTATGAAAAGCAAGCTTGCATACTCAACTCTCTCACACACCCCAGTAATGATAAACTAATACTCTTCTTGATTACAGCTCATTATTTAAGCTTCATAAAACACTCAGCCAATGTATTATTATTAAGAGAATAATGCAATAATTAATACGGGGGTTAATTGTTATTCCATGCTAGTGCTTTCCCAGGAAGTGGATGTTATCTCTCAGGGCCCACACTGCAAATTCCAGACTGATGTTTCCTTGAGAGAGTTCCTAGCACAATAACTTGCAACAGGCCCAAGGTTGCTCTAATTTACTGCACAAGATTTGTTAAGAGCACAGCTGGCACAGGATGAGACAGCGTCACCTCATCCCTGTACAGGCCTCCCTTGGACGCTTCTGTACAATCTTTTTCCTGTGTTCCAAAATTCATCCCTTATGTGCTGCCAAAGCTAAGACCAAGGAGTATTCATGTGCATGTATAGATGAGACGAGAGTGGGTATCTTATTGCAGTTGGGTGACCGTCTATAATCTTAACTGTTAAAACAGAGTGATTTCAGTTTACCTGTTTCCATGTGCTAGGCAAATCTTACCACCCACAATCAGAATGAGCTCTATGAGCAGCAATCTCCCCCTAATGGCTACCAAACATGGGTGGGCAGGAGGCCCACTGGTGGTACGCCCAATGGTGGAGGCCAGCAAAAAGCCCCACAATAGGGCATTCTCAGGGTGGGATCAAACCAGTCCATTGGAACCTGAGCCAATCTCCCTACTATCATGCAACAGCATCCAGTTCCAATATGGACCTAATATTTGTGCCAGCCTGGAATTTGCACAGGGATCAGGTCTGATCATTATCCCCTCCTTCAATTGCAGCAGGCATGAGCAATTGTGGGTGTGGCAGTGGATCCACAAAGACCCAGCAACAGGGTGGGGTTTTTAACTGTGCCCTTAGGGAATCAAAATTCCCACTGGCTGGCTGTTGCTTTAATTAAGCTTGCAATGTGTCTGAGAAATCATAAGTGCCCTATCTCCTTCCAATGTAACTGGAACTGCAGGGTCCCTCCGCCAATCTTACACTGGTCACACAAGCAGCCTCTGAGCTCTTAAACAAATAAACAGTGGTGCCATAAGAAGAAGCCTTTGGGACGGAAGTCCAGGGCACCCACTCTGAAGAATGAGCAGAAAGGCCCCCAAATGGAGTCATTTTGAACTCACAGCTGTCCATGGAGGCACAGGTCTATTCTGTGTCCAGCGCATCTGTCTACCAGAGACCCTACCTACCCGCAGACTATCTCGCCAGAGTGGTGCATGCTCTGGTTATCTCCCGCTTGGACTACTGCAATGCACTCTACATGGAGCAGCTGGACTGGTGACTGGGAGTGGCCGCCAAGACCTACATTGGCTCCCGAGCACAATTCAAAGTGTTGGTGCTGACCATTAAAGCCCTAAATGGCCTCTGCCCAGTGTACCTGAAGGAGTGTCTCCACCTCCATAGTTCTGCCCGGACACTGAGGTCCAGCTCTGAGGGCCTTCTGGCGGTTCCCTCACTGTGAGAAGTGAGGTTACAGAGAACCAGGCAGAGGGCCTTCTCGGTAGTGGCACCTGCCCTGTGGAACGCCCTCCCATCAGATGTCAGGGAAATAAACAACTATCTGACTTTTAGAAGACAGCTGAAGGCAGCTCTGTTTAGGGAAGCTTTTAATGTTTTATTAGTTATTGTGTTTCTAATATCCTGTTGGAAGCCACCTTGAGTGGCTTGGGAGGCCTGGCCAGATGGCCGGGGTATAAGTAATAAATTATTATTATTATTATTATTATTATTATTATTATTATTATTATTACAGTGCTGGCTTTCCACATTTTGTTTTATTTATTTTATCTAACAAAATTTATATACTGCTTGAGTATAGGAAAACCTCTAAGCAGTTTACAAAACTACCTAACTAACTAAAAAATCCATTTTGAATAACATAGGACGCCCATTGGTCCATCTGGCTCAGCAGTGATCAGTGACTGGAAGTGGCTCTCCAGGGATTCAGACTGGGGACTTTCCCAGCCCTGTCTGAAAATGCTGAGGTTTGAACTGTGACCTTCTGCATGGCAAAGCAGGTCCTCTGCCACTGAGCTATGGCCTTCCACACATTATCGTCTCAAAGGGGGTGTGGCATAATACCGTTAAGTCCAGAATCTAACACTACCTAAGTGCAGTAATGTGAAAAAGAAGCCAAAGAGCACAAATGAATTGGACCTTAGAATTAGCTAGTTCCTTCCTGTAATCATAGCAGTTAAATTTGCAACTTACAAAGTTTACTATCTATAGGATGCCATTCTACTATGCAGAAATTTGTGACATATTTAATTTTCCCTCCTGGTGGGCTTTTTATTAACTTGATGCATCTTAGCACCTCCATTGATATCACTTAAAACATAAAAGGGGATTCCAGCCAGTTGCTATTTTGGGGTGGGATTCAGCCACATACCACCAAATTTAGGTTGTGCAGTTACGATTGTTTGGGAGGTATTGTGAAATGAATCAGTTACCCTCAAAGATCAGACTTTTGCAAAAAGAAAAGTAATAGGAAAATGCACTGGAAACTGTGGGGTAAAACTGGCTTTGATGCAGCAGCATCTAACCTTCCCTAACCTGCTCAATAAACAAGTTTTCTGGAAATACCCAATGAAATTATGTTGTAGGACATCGTATTTGACATGTTTTGTAGATGTTGTCAAGCACCCATTTTAAGTATTACATCAGCATGAATATGAATATACTTTTAAAGGAGCCTCTCCAAACTAAATAGAGGCACTCTTTGCAACTTGTGCTTTGCTAACCCATGAAGCTTTTCCTTTTCCTGTTACAGTACATCCCTTCCTAAGCTTCTTCATAAAAAGAGGGAGTAGAATACCTTTGTAAGTCCCTTTTCTCATACCAAGAAACACTGCCTGGTAAACTCACCCTCAGTAGATTGTCCATTTGGAAGGTTTGTTTTTACTTTGTCCTGTAAGTTACATTGAGTGGCTCAATTTTTGAGCTAGAATGGTGGTGTGTAATTGTCCTTAGTACATAACAAATAATAATTACATAACAAACAACCAAATAACAAAAGTATTTTCTTCTCTGACAGTGGCACTCTTAGGGTCAAGTACAGCACAGAATCTGCTACCTCCTCTCTGGAGATGATACATTGGGAGAGAGAGGAAGAAGGTAACCTTGACTCTCATGTTGTTGACACTTCATCAGAATTAAGTATTTTGTTAAGAGGTTATCTTCCTCTGCAGGATAAAATTTTAAAGTCTCACAGGTATAAGGCTCATTGTCGCTCCAGTATTTAGTAGGCCTAGTAGGACTAGGAAGCCAGAGCAGTAGCCAAAAGATTAAGCATGGGAAAATGGATATTGTCAAGGTTTGTTTTGCTTAACGGGAACTGCATAACAAAGAAGATAAGGATACTCCACAGATGTTTGTGAAGATTATGAAGTCTGAATAGAATCCTAGAGTTAAAGAAGATTATATAATTATCATTGTTATTAACAGTGTTGCGAATGGATAAAGGCAAGAGGAATAAGTTACAATGTAGGAAATATGATTTATGATTATATGGATAGATAACTATAACTGGATATTTTTTTCGTTCTATCTCCACTTTCTTCCACAACACACAAATATAGACACTGCTATGAATAGCATATAAAAGTCATTTCCAGAACTATGCTATACTGATGTGAGGAAGAAAGTAAGTAGGCTGCTCTTTGGCTGACTTTAAACCGGCCAGCTGCATTTTGTTTTGTTTTTTGGTTGCATGTGTGATTTTTCTCTCTTTTCTTAAGGTCAGCCTCAATGCTCAATGAATAAGCAATTGTAAATCTGTACAAATTTTATTGGATGCAAACCATATTAGCAATGGCTTTAGAGAGGTTTTCTGAAGGGTAAAAACATTCCACCCTCATTCATCACGAAAGTAAGAGCTAGTTCAGATGCTCATCATTCTCGGGACTAGATGTGTGGTAGGGTGTCGGATGGGATGTGCATATTTGCTTGACTTTGATGGATGCAATGTTGCATATGACGTGTGGCATACATTCATATGCAAATGACTCCTGTACCCTTTTTTCT
Source organism: Podarcis cretensis (assembly GCF_951804945.1). NCBI lineage: Eukaryota > Metazoa > Chordata > Lepidosauria > Squamata > Lacertidae > Podarcis > Podarcis cretensis. The sequence goes on along the minus strand of NC_137170.1, from coordinate 49,406,042 downwards.
AAGATCAGGCACATAAGCCACACCACACACTATATGCATGGTGGAGAGGATACATATATGCCTACAGGCTTTCCAGAGTGATGAGCATGTAAAATGCCTTTTACTTACTAAGCACCCCATTTTGAAAGTTTTGGTAAAACATGCAACCCAATTTAACTATGAAAGGAATGCTGGGTGCACCCCTGTAATCTGTTGTGATATGGAGCTCATTTGTACAGGGGTGGGTTTTTTTTTAAGATAAATGCTGGAAGCAAGCGTATGCATGCAATGTGCAACATTATCACCATGGAATCAATGAAGAATTCACTCAAGTTAATGCCACTGTATTCCATTAGAGGCAGCATTAGGCTTGATTGCCTCATGTGTTTCAGGTAATCCTATTCATGGTTATCTGGCTGGATATACCAAGTGAAGAGGACCCCCCCCCCAAGTTCCCTATGCAAGTTACACATAAGTTCCCCTTTCTGCAAGTAAAAGATGTCCAGACAGTACATGCTCATTTTGTTGCTCGCTCTTCCTCTTTCAGTGGAAGCTCTTACATAGGGAGGAAGAAAGTGTGGTCTGTTAACCAGATATGTTTCATATGTGCACCAATATGGAGAAGTACATAGGGGTGTCGTAGCACAATATATTTGACTACAGGCCCTTATTTGCATGATTCTGTCTCTGTATACTAAGGGTACTATTAGAATATGGCTCAGGGGCTTTAAGCATGTCCAGGGTCTTTTGCATTGGTCCCAGGACTCCTTTCACCCTCCTTCATTTTGTTAAAACGTATTTAAAAATACCTTTATCTACAGGGTTGTTGGGCATGCTCCAAAGCACAGTGCCAGTGAAACCAGAGCCACTCACCATCTTAATGTGCTCAGAGACCCAAATCTGCATCTATACATCAGCATTTGCAAATACTATAGATTTGTCTCATGTGCTGAGACATTGCCCTGAGTTATTTAAGTATCAATCACTGCATGCAGATATATGTGGACTGATGGGCTGCTGGGATGTTGTAGTTTGATGGTACTTAAGCGTTTGGGAAATGACAAACTTCAGAGAGACAAGAAGAGGATTAAAGAAAAAAACCGAACATACATGCTTCCCAACACTATCATCATTTTAAGAAAAATGTTTCAAATTAAGCTCTTCGTCATACAAACAAGCCCTAATATTGATTCATGTTTTCCTAAATTTAGTATTTAACAGTGATATTAATACTATGATGAGTAGCCAAAAAGGAAACCATTCAGATCAATAGCTGACAATAAAGCTTAGTAGGCTGAAATGACTTGGGAGGCTTGCAGTAAAATCCACCAACTGGATAGCTCAGTTAGTTAGTGCGTGGTGCTGATAATGCCAAGGTTGCAGGTTCGATCTCCATATGGGACAGCTGCATATTTCTGCATTGCAGGGGGTGGACTAGATGATCCTAAGGGTCCTTCCAAGTCTATAATTCTATGATTCTGTGATCTTCTTGATAAATGGGGGTATTATATGACGCGGCTTTGTATTAAGTCAGACCACAGAATCATCTATCCCAGCATGTCTATTTAACTAGCAGTGGCTCTACAAGGCCCAATATAGTTTTAGATGGCAATGCCAAGGATTAAACATGAGAATTTCCAAGGCAAAGCATGCTTGCTACCAACAAGCAATGGCTAGGAAAATAAAACATAAGTTTCATCCACACACAAAATCAAAATGCGTTAGTTTGGGGATAAATAGCTAAACAGCAGCACAGAGAAGCTGGGAGTAGAGTCAATCATGTGAGCACAAATATGTCAGCAATGTGACATTGCTGCAAAATGTCAAATATTATTTTGGGTCCTATTAGCAGACACAAAAGATCTAGGTCTAGGACACTGGAAACAACTGGGGCTTTGTATTCTTTAGGCCTGAGATGGAGTAATGTCTCACGTCAAGCTTCACTTAAAAGAGAAAGACACAAGTCAGTCTACCCCAACTTGTAGTTTTGGACTACAAGTCCCATTAGCCCTAGCTAACACGGTCCAAGAATTCTGGCCAGAGAAGATACACTGGAAAGTAGAACATCCGGGGGGCCACTAGGTGGCGCATCGGAAGATGGCTGACAATAACATCTCTCCGACCCACACGAGGTAATTTGGAGGCTATGATGGGGGTAATTAGCCTCCTTAACCCCCCCCCCAGGATTATGGGGGGGACGGCCCTTGCCTGCTGTGCCCTATACCACCCCCGAACTTGTGGGGGTGGGGGCACTAGGCACAAAGCCCTCCTGTGGGATTTTCGGCACTCCTCAACACCGTCCCCGATTCGCGCCGCTGGTTGCAATGATCTTTAAAAGAAATAATTTGGACATGATTAATTGCACATACAGCAAGGAAAAAGGGGAGTAAATACTGCTGACAGAAGAGACAACAATAAAATACGAGAAGAACGTCAAGATACGGTAATGACTGAGGGGGGAGGGGGGAAAAAACCTGCCTCTACCTTTTTATGTGACTTAACAAGAATCCCCCTCCCCTAATGAGTCAAAAATTAAGGACTTAAGCTGTGGATTTAAGGCTGTGTGGAGATAAACTTTCGATCCAAAGCAATGTTTCAAGATGAAGCTGGAAAGCTAAGAGTTTTGGAGTGACGCAGTCAGGAAAAAATGCCATTCGCCATTTTGTGAGGCATTGTGGGAGCTCTTGGGTCTGGGAGGAGAAAGAGAGAAATAGAGTTGTTTACATATCGTGAATCAACTCCTCGGTGGGACTTAAGAGCGACAAATGCCAAAATTTACGATGGAAAAAGTGATGTTATCTACGAAGGAGATATATGGAAACCATCTGGACTTAGTGGAGGAACGGGAAATCCACACAGGATTATTACACTTGCTATCGGCTTAAGGAGACTAACAGAAGAGATCGTAAAGGAAAAAGAGAAATTATACGAACAAGATATGATGTGGCAACACCAAGATAAGACTGGATAGAATTATGAACTTTGTTTGGACTGATTGGGACTGATTTGGACATTAACGCAGTAATAAGAAGATGATCTGAATTCCCCTTTGGATCTTGAAGTATGGGTTCCCCCAACAAAATTTAAAAATTGGGCTTTGTAATTCGGAATTTATATGATGTGATTTAATTTGATGTGATTGGCCAGTTAATAAAAAATATTTTAAAAAAAAAAGGAAAGTAGAATATCCTGTAAAAGGTATAGATTCCACAATATATCCAGAACTGGAAATTACTGGCCTATGGAAAGCCTGCTGTTGGTGACGGTGATGGAATACATTGCTTAGGAAAGTTCTCAAGTTACCGACTGGCATTTATGAGAAGTTAAGCATCAGTGAGGGACGCAGGTGGCGCTGTGGGTTAAAGCCTCAGCGCCTAGGACTTGCCGATCGAAAGGTCGGCGGTTCGAATCCCTGCGGCGGGGTGCGCTCCCGCTGCTCGGTCCCAGCGCCTGCCAACCTAGCAGTTCGAAAGCACCTCCGGGTGCAAATAGATAAATAGGGACCGCTTACCAGCGGGAAGGTAAACGGCGTTTCCGTGTGCGGCTCTGGCTCGCCAGAGCAGCGATGTCACGCTGGCCACGTGACCCGGAAGTGTCTCCAGACAGCGCTGGCCCCTGGCCTCTTAAGTGAGATGGGCGCACAACCCCAGAGTCTGTCAAGACTGGCCCGTACGGGCAGGGGTACCTTTACCTTTAAGCATCAGTGAGAGATAGCTTAAGTTGTTGCAAACATTGCTTCACCATAGAAGCTTGAACTAATTTGCTCTCGAGATTTCTTCAGGTCCTGTGATGGTGATGCTGTGATTCTGATAAGGATTTACATGTTCAGAATCAGCACATGATACAGCACTTATGGAACTCAAAATACAGATGGTGGGAGAACATATTTGAATGCTTCTATGTGTAAAAAAAATCTCCTGCAGCTAGAAATCATATTCCAGTGGAAAAGGCTAGTTTTGGATTCTTTCCCCTGGCATGCTGTATATAGAAGGATTGATCCAAATTGTTAGTTTAACTTAAATTCCATTGACGTCTTGGGAAACTACAGTATGTCATGATTAACTTGCCCCATTGATTTTAAGTGCACTTAAGTTCAACTAGGGGGACGCAGGTGGCGCTGTGGGTTAAAGCCTCAGCGCCTAGGGCTTGCCGATCGAAAGGTCGGCGGTTCGAATCCCTGCGGCGGGGTGCGCTCCCGCTGCTCGGTCCCAGCGCCTGCCAACCTAGCAGTTTGAAAGCACCTCCGGGTGCAAGTAGATAAATAGGGACCGCTTACCAGCGGGAAGGTAAACGGCGTTTCCGTGTGCGGCTCTGGCTCTGGCTCTGGCCAGAGCAGCGATGTCACGCTGGCCACGTGACCCGGAAGTGTCTCCGGACAGCACTGGCCCCTGGCCTCTTAAGTGAGATGGGCGCACAACCCCAGAGTCTGTCAAGACTGGCCCGTACGGGCAGGGGTACCTTTACCTTTACCTTAAGTTCAACTAATTTAGCTTGGGTCCAACTTGGAGAGTTTTATTTTACAAAGGCTTACACAATTACACAATTTCCCCTCTTCCATTCTGAAGTGGTGCAAAGCCACTGTCTAGAACAACCAGCATTCTGATTTGATCAGCAGATTGGTCAATTGTTAACCTGACTACATTGGGCCATTTAAACTAGATAATTTGTTGTCATTAAGTTAATAAGAGTGGAAGGCAGTTGTTTTTGATTGTTGGATATATTTTAAGTAACTATGGGTTAAGTAAGGTTGGTTTTTGGTTTTCCCCACATAACACAATCCTGCTGTTACTAAGCTTTTACAAGCTGTAGTTGGAGATGAAACGAACAATTCAGGTAAAATAATATCTTCCCTGTGTTCTTTTCAAACTTTCAGCTTCAGAATGTTCCCTTTATATTTGTGGCTGGGTTCTTGCTGGAAAGGAAAAGCTCCTAACTGTTCTAACGGCAATTTCAAACTGATCAGAAAACATGAGAAACCCATTTGAGAAAGTGTTTTGAGAAGATCTCTATATTTTATTAAAGTTAAGTACATCAGCCCTGCTGACTCAAACCAAAGGCCCTTGTATCCTCTTCTCACAGTGGCCAACCTAGATTCAGGTAGGTAGCCATGTTGCTCTGACACAGTCGAAATATGTAAATAAAATAAAATAAAATAAAATAACTGTCCAGTAGCACCTTAGAGACCAACTAAGTTTGTTCTTGGTATAAGCTTTCGTGTGCATGCACACCTCTTCAGATACACCAAAACAGAAGTCACCAGAAGTCCCACTATATATAGTGGGAGGAGAGGGTGGGGTGGGGTTTTTCTCAGGAGGGTAGTAGGAGATGGGTGATTGACTCAATGGGTATGGTAAACCTGTTGATGACTGTTAACTGCAATTAGTCCTACAGGAAAAAGCAAGGGATAGTATGCAGATGATTAGCATATATAATGAGACAGGAATCCAATATCTCTATTAAGACCATGTCTCTCCATAGTTTTCAGTTTAGTGATAAGTTGTAATTCAACAACTTCTCTTTCAAGTCTGTTTCTGAAATTCTTTTGTAATAAGACAGCTGCTTTGAGATCCTGTATTGAATGTCCTGGGAGATTGAAGTGTTCTCCTACTGGCTTCTCTGTCTTGTGATTCCTGATGTCAGTGGCCAACCTGACGTCTATGGAAAACCCACCTGAAAGACTTGAGCACAACACTTTCCCTATTTGAATTCTTCAGCAACTGTTATTTATGAATATACTGTCACCAATACTGGGGGAAGGACACTTAGCCAGGGTGAGGAGTAGCTGTTGGCAGCCTTATCCTTTGTGAATTCGTCTAATCCCATTTTAAAGCTGTCCATGTTGGTGGCCACCACACCATCTTGTGGCAGCCAATTATTCAGTTTCAGTATGTGCTGCCTCTTGTCCTGTCCTGAATCTTCCAATACTCAGCTTCCTTGGAGGACCCTGATCCTAGTATTATGAGAGAGGGAGTTTATTAATATTAAGTTTAGGGTATTTTCAGGTCACTTTTCCAGGTCCAAGTGACTGAAGGATGCATGTAATGTCCTTATCTTCTTTGGGCTATTTATTCAGTCTTTCCTCTTTTTGTCTTAGCTGCAGCTGCTGTTGATTCCTCTATACCTCTCTTCTGAATGAAGGACAATAAACCCATTTATTTCCCTTTGGTACATCTCTGCCCTTATCTTACCTCCACTTCTGAATTAGTTCCTCTGCAAGAGGGAATTCCTTCGCCTGAATTAATTGAATATCCTTTTGTTGATCTACTGCCATAGGAACCAGAGTGCGCTTTGTAAAAAATCCACTTGAGTACATTTTGTTACGCAAACAGCTCTGGACACAGCATTGTCAGGATCATTTAGAAGACACCGGAGCAAAGATATTCCTTCCTCCTCCCCTGCCTTCGGGAATTGCTGCTCACACTGTAGACACTCCACAGAACTGATTGCAGACCTTGAGCTGCTCTGTTTATATGACTTGTTCAGTCTCCAATTGCTCATTGGTCCAGTCATTTGGAAAGCTGCATGGAGCTGTCCCACAGGGAATTAGAACATGGTGTCATTTTAGTCTCTGCCTTTCCCAGCCTGATGTCTGTTTGTTTTTATTTTCTTTGCCACAACATCTGTCCCACATCGTGGAGAGATTTCACAATTTGGAACTTGCAGCAAATACTGACACAGGATCAACAAGCTCCAGAAGTTTGCTATTAGCTGCTGCTTTTTTTTTCTCTTGCAAAGGACACTGGGTCAACTACTTGTTCTCTATGGATCTCAAACTGTCTGTATTTATTTTACTGTTCATTATAGGGCCATGTTGGAATCTGCAAACAAACCATCATCTCTACTGCAGATGCCCTATTTGCATGTGTGGATTCCATTTAGGGTCCAAATTAGAATTTCCATTGGATCTCAAATAAAACGGATTTCAGGTTTTGTAAATTGAGTGCTGTTGAGCTCTGTAGCAACATTTTAGCGGCAAATCCCTATATCCAGCCTAGTGTGAAGCTGTTATTCCATCAACCACTGTCTGTGTTTATGAGGCCTAGCTTCTAGGAAAGGGTTTATGTTTACCTCAACACCCCTACATTCCCACAGCCAAGTCCCAGACACTTTGGGGCCCCTGTGAAAGAATGGAAGAAACTGGAGCTTTTGATTTTATAGGTGACAAAGGACAGAGCTGAGTAACTGCATGTACAGTGGGACCTGTGAATAATGTGGCTTTTGGCAAACGTTCAGCTGAAAGAAGGGCTTAAATCAGTATTTATTTTCAAGTGTGTTCAGAACATAAAAACACTTAAAAGTTACTGTTAATTGTCCTGGATTAGAATAGTGATACACAGTGCTCAAATTACTGAGGGAGCAGGAAGAAAGGGGGTGTTAATTAAATCCACAACCCCTGTCCTAAACTCCCACCAACTTTAGCCAAACTGTATCCACTCCGTAGCCTTGTAAAAATTGCAGTTAACAGAAAGGAAGAGGCCGGCTCCTCCCTTGCTCGCCTCTGATTCGAAAATTGGATATACAGATTAAGAGGCTGGGTTTTTCTTTATTACTCAAACTCATTTTTGATTCAGCACAGAAAGCCATATTTGCAACTATTTGAGGGCAAGTGTTCATGTTCTGTATTCACAGACAAAACTGGAATTGGAAAGGTACCGGTACATTTCCTAACTAGCAGATAATGGTGGTATAGCTGTTGCTGAAGTATAAACATGGCCTTCAAGGTACTTTGCTAGCTGATGCAGCTCCTTCTCCAAAGACTCAAAGTGTTATTTGGAGAAGGGGCTACAGGAGAAAAAACAGCTGGGGAAGCTGCAAGGGGAAGACAATCTTCCCTCCAGATGTTGCTAAACTACTACTCTTGTCATACTTGCCCATTGGTCACGCTTGCCAGGGCTGATGGGACTCGTAGTTCAGCAACATCTAAAGGGCCAAAGGTTGCCCGCACCAGGTTTAATCACATCTTCACCTCTCCACCACTTCCTCCCTGCAAACTACCAACTCCTGATGCCACATTGCTGCAGAAAAGCAGAGGTGAGCATTTGCATACATGAATTGGTCAACCTAAATTCCCTTTGACTCCATGGTTTCCTTGAGGTATCACAGGGCACGTGGGAGCTCAGAATAAAAACCTTCATTTCTCTTTCTCCCGATGAGCCCTTATTTATTAAGTAATAACCCTCACTATTTTTGAGGGGGTCAAACGAGATGATATTATTAGCTCGTATCTATGCTCTAAAGTGCAGGATTGTTTTTGTTACACAAATTGCAAGCACAGAAGGCCTGATTCAGATCAGGAACCTAGCATGGCAGCTTGCCCATTGCCAAGGACCTGACTTGGCTCACCCCCTTTCTGCATGCTAACAATTAGGATGGGGGGGGGACTCCCATTTGCTTTTTTCCCCTTACACAAATTGCAATCACAGGTGTACCAATCTGATTGGGACCAGTGTGGGAGGAAAACTGTTAACCCCCCCCCAAAAACCCCATTTATTATTTTTGTTGATGTTGTTGTTATATGCTGCTCCATGTCTAAACTGACTTATAAGCTGTTTACAAAATATAAAAGGCAAATATACTAATTATAATCTATGATTAAAACATACCATAAAGCAGTATCATAAAAATAATACAACAGCAAAAACAGGAGATCCAGGTCAAGGGATCGGGAAATGCTGGTATAAACAGATGTGTCTTCAAGAGCTGGTGGAATGCCAATACAGATTCTCAAATCTCAAATGTCAACAGGGAGGACATTCTATAGATCCTGTACAATCAATAAGAAAGCCTGCCTTTGCATTACAAGTCAGTAATCATTGAGCAGCAGCATGACTGATCTTATAATGCTCTTATAGGGCTATAGATAGGAAGTCAGTGTTTCCAATAACCTGGCCCAGTGTTGTTTAGGGTGCTATATGTAAGTAACATATTAGGTCCTTTCAAGATACAGTGTACTTAAGGGCATGGCTATGAAGTTAACGTATCATCTAGCTTGGCCTTCAGTGTACCCAATGGAATTCTAAAGATAGGTCCAAGTGACCTCTCTATTCATACGCCCAACTGTTTTAGAAACTATCCTGATATAACTTACTGGATTGTGTGTTTCTTTTTGGCATGGCCACACTGTTTGCTGTTTCTTTCCTATCAGCAGTTATGTCCTGGAAGCCAGTAACTTAATTTATCGGAAGAGGTGTGTGGAATCTCAAGCCTGCTTGGCAGCCTCACTCACTGACCTTAGCAAACTAAGGCTCTGGTGAATCAAGAGTGATGGCAGCTGCGTATTAACTAGTTCCCACCTTCTAACAAAAAGGTGCTGCCCTTGTGTGCCTCCTCAGCCATAGCACCGTGGGAGAGAGCTGTGTCTCACTCAGCTAAGCCTGCACCTACTAAGCAGGCAGGATCCCATTGCTGGGCTAGAAGGGAGGGAAGATAAGTGTTTTAATGTATTTTTAATCTTTTGTTGGAAGCCACCCAGAGTGGCTGGGGAAACCCAGCCCAGAGTATTAATAATAAATTTATTATTATTATTATGTTTGGGGAATGTGACTATGAACACACAATACATGCAAAGCACATTCCTCTCCCCCCGCCCCAAAATCCTAAGAACGGTAGTTTGTCAATGGTGGTAGGATTTGTAGCTCTGTGAGGAGCAAACTACAGTTCCCATAATTGTTGGAGAAGGGAAATGTGTTTTAAATGTATGGTATGTGCATGGTTTGTGTTTTCCTCACTCCAGCAGCCCACCTCAAGTTTGTAATGCATGGTCTGGGAACTCACATGCCAATAGATCCACAGTCAGTTAGTTGCACTGGGAACCTTGTGTGATGCATTTGTGTGAGTTGCTTTCCCTTGTAGGGACAATAAATTGCATACTGAATTTTCAACATTAAGGGACACAAGGAATGAAGCGGAACAGAGGACTCAGTGGCCCTCTTCTCTCTCTAATTGCTCTTCTCCCTTCTTGCCACTATTGCTACTGCTTCCAAGAGAGGGGTTTCTTTAAAGAAGCCTTTGTGTGCATCAGCACTGATGCAGGTAGTAATATCTGAATGTTTAAAAGAAAGTGACAGGGCAGCATTTATATATCCATGTCTTCCCACCTCTTCCACCACCTTGTCAGTTTCATCAGAGAGTGGGGATGGTGAAGGTAATGCCAGAGGGTCAGGCAGGTCACAGAGAGGGGCAATAATCCACACCATCACCAAGTCAAAACCTATGCCTCCAAACCAAGTAAGATAAGGGAACCAGTCAGTTTCCATTGACTTAGGGATCTATGGCTCTCTCTTGAGGCTCAGGTGGCCTTGGTGGCATGAAGTTCCTTTCATCAGCACTGGCTGGTGGCCCAGCCATGCCCCGCCTAACTTCTGTCATCTATGCTCTGGTAATCTCTAGGTTATATTACTGCAATGTGCTATACATCGGGCTGCCTCTGAAGATGATTCAGAAATGTCAGTTGCGCAGAATTCAGCAACCTGGTTGCTCACCAGAGCAAGATGGATTTTGCATATAACGCCAATCCAGGCCCAACTGCACTGGCTTCCAATTAGTTTAGAGGCTCAATTCAAAGTGCTGGTTTTGACCTATAAAGCCTTAAACTGGTAAAGACTGCAGTGTCTCAAGGGCTTCTTTCCTGATAGGAACTAAACCAGCCCCTATAATCATCATCTGAGGTTCTTCTTTGTGTGCCTCCTCTGCGAGAGGTCCAGAGGGCAGGAGCTCCCCACTTATAGAATGTTCTCCTTAGGGAGGTTCACCTTGCACTTTCGTTACATATCTTTAGGTGCCAGGAAAACATATTCCTCTTCTTCCAGGCCTGTAGGCCTGCAGCTAATTAAATAATCTATGGCCTTTTAAACCATGGGGAAGGATTTATTGTTTCTGTTTGTTATGTCATGCATTTTTGTGTTCTTATATTGTAAACTGGCCTCTAATCTTTGGATGAAGGGCAATATAGAAATTTTAGTAATACTGTATTGGCCTGAATATAAGACGCACCTGCAAATAAGACACCTTTAAAATTCAAAGCTTATTTGCCGGTGCAGCCTGCCTCCTGGCACTACCACCCTGAACGGGGGGTGTCTGGCTCTCCGTTTTGAGTGCGCTGTGTGCCTGCCTCCCAGCACTACCTCCCCTTTTAATTGGCCATGTACCAGGAATTGAATCTGGGATCTTCTGCATACAAAGAATGTACTCAACCCCAGAAGATGCCACCTATATTACAGCAGCAACTGTGTAATAGTAGGGAATATGAATCATCAGCTTCCTTCTCAAGCACTTTTGATGTTATTTACATCAAGACTTAGTAGTACAAATAAAATGTGACAGATATGTTGGAAACCACCCTGAGATCTATGGGTATAGGGCGGTATACATATAAATTTATTTATTTACTTATTTAATGCTAATTAGTTTTGCAGAAGATGAGAAGAGTTCATTTTCTGAATTCCTTAATCAAGAGCAAGTGGATTTCAGGTGAGACTGCAGTTCCTACAGTGATGGGTGAGTCACACTACACCTTTGGGATCATGGTGAAGGACAAAAATCACACATTTCAAAGAATGGACTCCAAAGCAGAGAATCCTCTTGCTTCCCTGGCTCTGAACCCTCATCCTTGGTATGCAGCATTTTTTGTTCTTGCCCTGCTGTGTTACAGAGTCAGCCATTTAGTTCCTAGGTGAAATGACACATCTGCATCATCTTTCATCTTGGTCAATTACTGTAAAAACAATTCTGCTAAATCCCAGAATTTTAAAAGATGATGATAGTACTTCATAAGTCATGTTGAGATTTTAGTTTTGTTTTAGAATTGCATCAACCATAAGCCAAAGTTAAAAACAAGGCATGGCAACAAAGTAAACACAAGCCATGTACTGCACAAGTCGAGATATGTAAATAAGGGAATATAACTAAAGGGCTGAGACATCTTCAGATGTGGTTTTCAGGCTCATGGCTTCAGAAACTTGTGTGTGGGCCATTGTGTGTACAGGGGGCAGAGGGCTCAATGGAATTTAGTATCTTGTGTGCCCAGGCTCTGTGACCTTATTTACCTATTTTACATTTTATAGCTTACCCTGTAGTCCAGGAACATATGCTCAAGGCTGCTTACTGTATATTAAAGTTAAAACACAAATATAAAATAGGGTAAAACGCTTAAAGGAAACAATTCACTTCAGCTAATAGCAGGAGCATTTCCAAGTGACAAGATGCACAAACCATTGGCTAAATACAGAATTAGGACTGTAGGCAGAATCCAAATTGGAGAAATCACAAACTGATAAATTTGGCAAAATTGCATTTTTCAGCTCACCTGCCGTTCCAACATACAGTGGTATCTCGGTTTACAAACTTAATCCATTCCAGAAGTCTGTTCTTAAACTGAAACTGTTCTTAAACTGAGGCACACTTTCCCTAATGAGGCCTCCTGCTGCCAGTGCCCTTCCACCGTTTGGATTCCATTCTTAGACCGAGATAAAGTTCGCAAACTGGGACACTACTTCCGGTTTTGCGGAGTTCGTAAACCGAATAGTTCCTAAACAGGGCTGTTCTTAAACCGAGGTACACAGTATTTGAATCGTTCCCTGAGTCTTAGATGGCATCTTCCCTGTGGATCTTCACCACAAGGTAACTCAAAAGACACCACACTTTAGGGGAAATAGTGACAGGAAGACACTATAATAAGCTGGGGACAAGACAATGAGATAGGAAAAGAGACATACAGATCAGGTTTAGGCTTCAGTATAGATTTTTGCAATAAAATCTATGAGGGATAAAATTATTAAAATTAATTTTAATATTTTAAAGGGCAAAAAATAAAGAAAGAAAACTATCACTGCATAGCCAAACTTCTACTCTAGCTTCCTGGCCACACCAGGAATTACGGGAAAAACAGTTACGACTACGCCCCTTTCTAGGGAATAGGCTTGATATATTCAGCTGAAAGTGGAGACTATTTTTGGAACTTTACAAGGCATCTTGTATTCATATAAACATGAGGTTCTATCTTTGGAATAAAGTAAATAAAACAATGGCAGCTCTTGAACTTCCCCTGATACCAGACCAAGACTGCTCAGCATGCCAAAAAAACTCAATAAATTGGGTGGCTTCACCACATTAAAAATGGTTGCATGAATCAGCCCTTCTTTGTTTACCTTTCCAGCTGCCTTGGCCATATTAAGGCTCTTCACAAAACCCTCCAATGGTTAGTTATCCTTCTTGACAGCCAGATGAGATGCTTGCCATGGGCCAGGCCTGACCACACAAATGATACAGGCAGCCACTTAGAGGAGCAGCATTTGTAGGATGGTGACAATGCATCTGTAGGGGGGACAATAAAGCTGTGTTTGATCTGCAAAATGACCTTCAGAAATTGTGTCAGTGAATATCATAGAAGACACTGGGGATATATCTCTTAGTAGTCTTGGTTTAATCTACTAACTCAGCTCTTATACTTTACCAGGTATTTAAAAGTACAACTTTTTGCTTCAGAATTATACATGACATCTCCAGTTGAAAGGATCTCAGGTAACTAATCTTAGAAGCACCAACATAAGACCCTAAAAAGCAACTGCCACTCATAGTATCACACAATACAGGGACAGAGGAGCCAATAGTATGATTCACTAACTGTACATCAAAATTAAACCCCACACTTCCGCACTATTATAAATAAACAAATAAGCAAGCTTTACTTACACAGGGCCTCCCAATCACATTCTTAAATTCTCACGGCAGCAAACAATTCATAATAAAGTGTTAAATACAGCAGCTTCAAATAGCCACACAATTGAAAATAAGGGAAGCAATTGAGGGAATGGGAAGTAACCTGAGAGACTGAGGATACAACGAAACTGTAAACAAATACAGATGCATGTACTATGCAATTTGCCAGGGGTTTGCATATAGGGGTTAAAAAGTATCATTCATTTCCCTCTTTTAATGCTATCAAGCTTTACATAAACTTCCTTACTCCTTGGATGCTTCCTTTAAACTGCATCACTTTTCTTTCATCCTTCAGATTTCTCCTTCTGCCGATAGCCTTGTTCAGCTTACTTTTCTTCTTTACCCCATAAGTAAACCCCTAGCAAAGCACAGAGTACACACAGCTGCATTTACTCCCAATCGTGTGCATTCCACTTCTCAAAATCCGGTTCCCATTTCCCTTCTTCTTCTGCAGTGCATACTTTGTGAAGATGTCTTATAGGGAGTCAGGCCATTGGTCTGATCAGCCCAGCATTGTCTAATTAATTGGCAACTGCTCAACAAGATCTCAGGCAGGTCCTTACATGCCCAGAAGCTGGACTGCTAAATATTTGGTTAAGGGACTTGAACTGTGGTTGCACTGAAAGACAAAGAGGAAGACTAATCACTGCTTAAAAATAAAAATAATCAAGGGGGCAGGGTGTGCACTTAAGTCCAGAGAACAGTAAAGGCTAATTATTATTGACAAACAGGTTGTCTAACTAAAGCTCCAGAATGAGCTCAGGGTACACAGGTGAGTGTGTCAATTCACTTTGGGCAGGCCTGCAGTGGCATGCAGCATACCCAGTCATGATCTGGACCAGTGATGAAGCCCTCTCTAGTAGGGCTGGGCGATATTAGGTTTTCAACATCGTGGTATATCACGAGCCAAGCATCACAGTTAGAACAGACTCCCAGAACACATTCTTTTCGAGAACCAAGGAACGACTGTATTACCATAAAATGCACGCCTCATGCTTTATATAAGTAAAACAGCAAACTTTTATTTTATTTTATTTAAATGAGCTGCTGTATGTCTAAGCATATATGCCAGTTATCCCTACCACCCTAAAAAAATCCTGTTTTGCATAAAAAGGCAGAATGCATGTATACTAAAGGCCAGATTAAATATTTTAAGAAAGACAGAGCTGACGCTGATTGCTTTCTATCTCTTTTCTAGTGTGAATTACACTGAAATCAGCTGTGCTGTGCATTTTCCCTCTTCCACCTCCCATCATTGGATGGCAAGAGACACAGTGCGGTGATTGTTTGAATTAGACTTTACAAGGGAATGAGAGATGGAGAAGGGCAGAAATCCGTATCTTTCCTCCTGTGAGGGAGAAAGCAGATGGGGGGAGTTTTGACATTCATTGTGGAAAATAACAAGAAAGGAAAACTTAAACATGCCCCCCTCCACACACACAATTCCTTCTTCTGTTCTTCTGTCCACCCCCATGGTTGCTTTTTGTAAATAAAACTCCTAGCTAGCAGGGGCAACTACATGTGACTCAGTGTCACTTGTAATTTGGCCATGAGCAGTAACATAAAATTAAGAACTTAATTTTGAAAATTGGTCCGTGACTGATCATATGGATAAACTGCATGGTAGGCAAGCTTGTGGGTTTCATAACTCTCTCTCTCTCTCTCTCTCTCTCTCTCTCTCTCTCTCTCTCTCTCTCCCTCTCCCTCTCCCTCTCCCTCTCCCTCTCCCTCTGTGTGTACACATGAAGGAAGTAAAGAATCCTTAGCATGTGGCGTCTTTTCTCTCCTGGAATTTCCAGCTCCCTGCTTCAGCTTGTCTTTTCTAACAACTGATCCTCCTTCAGAGAAAAGCCTTCAGCTGGAACGGATTGCTTTACAGCAGCCTGCGGAGGGATGTCTGATACCTGAATGAGATCAAACATTCAGGCACTGTTCTCAGGCTGAGCTGCCATGTGGAAAATCCTGTCCTCCTCATGCAACAAGGGACACTGTTTGTTCCTATGGCTTGGGGTAAACTATAGGAGCAGAGAAGGGAGAAGGGATTAACGAAAAGGAGGGGCTGCCTATTTAAAGATCTGAACTTAAAACATCTGTTGAACGTAAATAACACTCTGCATTCCATGAGAAGGCAGACACCTCTACAGTTCACCTGCACAACTTGCTTCTTGCTTTGTCTGAACATGGAATGAAATTCTTGGAGGAGCTGAGAACTAGGACCCTGTGACTAGGAAGAGAAGGGTAGTGGCTGGTGGTGGTGACTTGTGTACAGCTACAGGTGAATGGGTGCTGAGTGTCAAGAGATAAATACTGAAGAGATCCCTATCAGGGGTCCATGGCAGGCCCCAGGCCCAAACTCCTGTTTGCTCAGAGGGAGATGGTGCCATTAAAAAAGCAGACGGTCAAAAGCAGACAGAACCCCTAAAAAGCACCCTCTCTTTGTGTGGGCTTCCTTCAGGAGCTGCAGACAACAGACCATGTTTTAGAAGCTTCTCACTTACTCTCCCTCCCCTCCCCACTCTTTTCAGTACATTTGTTTTGTTGGGACCAAAGATGTGAGGTGCAGGATTTGATCTCCTGACGTCTTGGTATTCACTTAAAAGCAGCTGCCAGGAAAAGGGAGTTGGATCAGAGCTGCAGTACTGGGAGAAAGCTTTCCCTACCATGCTGTTTCCTTGGGCTGACATACGTCTGGAATTTCCTGGACATAGCTGAGATTCATCCACCCGAAATAGCATCTGGGCGGAATTTCCAAAAACCGTCCAAGTTGTCCGGGGAAACCTGGGCATATGGAAACACATGTTGGAAATGTAGGGGTTTTTTTGCGAATTCGCCAAAAAATGCCTCCAAAACATTTTTGAGATTTTGCCAAAAAAGTTCAACAAATTTGCTCCAAATATACAATATGGCAACCCTACTTTTTCCCCAATTTAAATCACCCCCAAAACCTACTAAGAGGAAGAAAGTCAGGTATTTGTATTCTATCTGTCTTCTTCTCCCCTAGCTAATAGCAGCCCAGGAGTCTAATTTAAGAAATGGAAACAGCACATGGGGAAACGAAGCATTACTTCCCCTGATGACATGGTGGGGGCACAGCTCTACAGCATAAATATCAATGGGTTCTCTTCACTGTGTCTTGTTCTCCCCCCTCCACTTCCCTACCCCTATCTGTAGCTCCTCACCCAGTTGCTGAAGCCTGCCCAGTTCCTGCCCAAATGCTACTGTCCTGGGATGACTACTTACAGTTTTGGCTAACTCTACAGCCTACCATCACCTCCTCATGTTTTTGTTTCTGTACCACACAACCACTGAGCTACCTGGCTCTATCTTGGGCATGGTGCCATGGATGACATAGGCATAGATTGCCCATCTTCCCCTAGAGCCATGGCCCCATTTTAAGTCAAGCCTTCCTGCAGCTGCTAACCAATCGCAGCTCTTTCACCACACACCATATCAGTTTTTTGCCTTTTGCCATATTTTATTCCCTTTCCTCATAAAAGATAATGAAGTAATCCTCCAAGCTCTCGATATTGGACTTGGGCCCAATTTCCAGTTTAGCACAGGACTGAAAATGCATCAGCAACGATTATTTGTAGCTATGGTGTGTGAGAAAGCTGTGGTTTGTGTTAACGGTGGAATCCCCAGGGGTCAATTTAACACTCCCTCCATTTTTCAATTCACTGTGACAATAAATAAATAATTCACCACTCATGAAAAATGAGTCCCAAATGGACTGAGAAGCAGTCCTCAGTCATTTATGCTGGTATCCACCCTTTCTCTGAGGACTTGGAGTTTTGGCATGAGGACAAGAGACCCATGTGTCAGATTTGGGTTACAGCAGAATCCCTATAAAGGTGGTGATTTAAACAAGATGGTGATTTAAATCACAGGGCCTTTTCTTCCTGTTATGGGGGTGGGGGAAAGTCAAAAGCACTACAGCAGTTAGATGTCCAAATATTGAGGGGGTTTAGCATGTGCTTTATGAGCATGTGAAATTAGCAATAATGAAAGATGCTAACAGAATGTGATGACATTGGCTCATTAAGTGGCTAGAATCTAGACCAGGCTATAAGACAAAAAGTAAGTTAGGACACTGCTGGTTGCTGTGAAGGGACAGCACTTTCAACAGGCTACAGCTCTATCTTTAAACACCCACCCACACAATAATATTACTAGCAACAACAAAATCCTTAGGAACTAATTACTTTTTTTAAGGCACAAACCCTTTTAGGTCCTTGCTCTCCCATTTTGATAAAAGTCTATTTTGAGGAAGGATAAGATAACTTGCCAGCATAGCTTAGCTTGCCTCAAATTAATGAGCTTTTTAAGGCCTTATCATTCACCCAGTTTTTTTTCCTCCATTGCAAACTTTTCAGCCTTGCCAAAAAGGATGGATTAAAAAAAAGAAAAAAGAACACATTTTGTTTGATGAGCCCTTTCTCTCTACAGTCCCCCACATCTCTTTGAAACTAGTACCACTGGTGCATGTCAGTGTGCCCTAGCAACAAGGAGTGAACTCCTCGCGATGGACAACAAGCTGGCAGAGGCTCACTAATTAGCTGAAAAGAACAGCACAAAAGCAGGATTGTGGCTGCAAACACAGTTTAAATAAAAAGAAGAGGTTTTACATAGAAATTATTCTAGTGCCTGGTGGGGCCTAGAGAACAGTGCTCTATTATCTACAGAGCAGGTAGGCCCTGATACATGGTAGTAGTGACCACTTTAGCAGTGGCTTCCAGGGCCAAAGAGCTTCAGGTATAACATGAAGTACAGTGGAACCTCAGTTTTTGAGTGTTTCAGAAGCCAAACGTTTCAGTTTTCGAATGCCAAAAACCCAGAAGTAATTGCTTCCGTTTTCGAACATGCCTCGGAAGTCGAATGGCTTCCAAGGTGCGTTTCTCCATTTTCTCCATTGAAATGGCCGACCGCCCATTGCGCCTTGGTTGTTGAACGTTTCGGAAGTCGAACGGTCTTCCAGAACAGATTACGTTCAACAACCGAGGTTCCACTGTATTAGTAATAATTTAGAACATGATAGCTTAAAATACTGTTTCTCAATTCTGCAACTGTTTAATAGGTCTATTATAAAACTGAGAGATCCCATGATTAAAACTTATATAAAGTGTTTGTCATATCCTCACTCCCACAATGCATCCAAGAGCAAATATTATGCTCTCTATATGTGGGAATTTCTGTTGTTTAAGATAAGCATTTATCTTATGGTGACTTACTGTGGGATACATGCAGTTTATAAATTTAACAAATGTATTAAATACTTCAGTGTAAAATCATTGATGGCAGCAAATTCAAATTATCTTTTCCCAGAAGGCCACTGAAGTACAAGCACCCCCTATTAAGCCTGGGCAATATATCAATATGAGGGGCAGACTGCGATGACGGCTTCACTCAGCAGTATATCGTGGGTGAAACCGCCACCTCCAGAGTCCCTCTGCTACCAGCGCTCAGTGTGCTGAGGGAGAAACAAGCTGCAGCTGGGAGCTGGAGGCAGAGGTAGAGGGACTCAGGAGCGGTGGCGGTTTCACCAGCAATTTGCCTATGAGTGAAACTGCCATCATGGTCTGCCCTCACACCACTGCAGAGGGAGAAACAAGCTGCATTGGTGAGGTGCTGATACAGCTTGTTCCTCCCTCCGCTTATTTAAACTACTCCGCTGAGGAGTGTGCAGCTGCCCTTGCCTCAGCCAAGCAGTTTTATGGAGCCCCCAACCTGCCACCAGCTTGCACAAGGCGGCGGCAGGATGGGGTCTCTGTTAAAGTGCCCCTGCCCCCAATCATTTCTTCTCATGTTTTGCATGCAAGCTAGAGAGGCATCGGGGCTCCCCCAGCTGGGCAGCACCGATCCTTCTCCTGTTTGTGTGCAAGCAGCAGGATCAGGGCTCCCTCAGCTGGGGGGGGGAGTCTTCTCTCTGCCCGGCTGAGGAGCAAAGAAGGCCCCCCCATCCCTCCAGCTTGTGCACACGCTGGAGGGACAGGGGGCTTGCTCTACCAGGGGGGCAGGGGTGAGCTCCAGAAGAAAGAGGTTGCTCGCCCGCCCCGTCGCGTTGGAGAAGATGGAGGGAGTCCTGTAAACGGAGCCTGTCAGACTCTGTCGCAGGAATCCCTCCATCTTGGGGAGTTGGCGGGCTCGCTCAGTTGGGGGACTGGAGCTTTCCCGCCCGCTGAGTCTCGCAAGGGAGCCCCAATGTCCCTACCGCTCATATACGAGCAGCAGAGACACCGGGGCTCGCTCAGCAGGGAGGTGGGGGTGGCAGGAGTCTTCCTGCCCCCCAGCAGAGTAGCAGGCCGGGGCTAGCTGGGGTGCCTGTGAGGTGCTGGGGTGAAAGTGCCTCAGCTCCCACAGTGAGAGCTGTGGCAGTTTCACCTGCCACCTCGCAGGCTGGGGCCTGTGCAGCTTGTTTCAACATTGCAGTATATCGCCAAACAGTGATGTTTGGCTGATGATACACCGCGATGTTGAAAGCCTAACATCGCCCAGCCCTACCCCCCACTTTCATGCATTCTACTCTCGCGCATATATGCACAGCGCCAGGAAATAAATAGAATCATACCATGAAATGGCAGGAGAGAGCTGGAGAGTCATTGTGCTGGTCCAGTGGGGAGGTTACCGTGGGGCAATGTCCAGGACCTGAGTCGAGGGTCGGCAGACAGTCCTCCACGGGTGAAGCGGGGTCCACGGCGAGGAGCTGGGCAAGGACAGGAACTCTGGGGGAACCAGACTGGGTGCTGGCCGAAACAGCTCTTCAATGACGTTGCTCTTGCAACCTGGGACCGGGCTGACTGGCCTTTATCTTCTCTGAGGCCAGGGGCAGTCCCGGCCCCCAGGAGACCCACCTCTCCTGGCCTTAAGGCGAGCACTCCTCCTGGGAGAAACCAATTCCCTCCGCCTCTCTGCCCTGAGCCTCTGCAGTTCAGGAGAGGCTGAAGGGTTACTGGACCCAGGGGGAGACTCACCTGTAGGCACTGAGTCCTCAACCACCTCCGGATCCAGAGTGGATTCACCTGGTGCCTGCTCCTGAGGATCCAGCACAGGTGCAGGCGCTTCAGAATCAAGGCCCTGCCCCAGTTCAGCCGGCCCTGGAGGTGGGGACTCCTGTGCAGGCTGGGATTCCTCCGGTTCAGCCTCTGAATCGGATTCCCAGGCCATCACAGTCATTGTGGCTCACAAGGAAATCCTCCCTGGAGCCGAAGGAGGATGTCAGTGAGGGCAGAGGAAGCCCCAAAGAGACCTGAGGCCGCAGCGGGGCTTTGTTTAGGCTGCTCAGCCTTCCTGCCGAACAGCTGGTGTGCGGGGTAGCACAGCAGCAGCTGCTGCTTTCCTGCGTATCCTCCAGAGCTTCAACTCTAGATATTTTGGTCTGGATTGGAGAGAGAGAGCTGGAGTGTAGGGAAAGATAGGCATTCAGAGGCTTTTTAGAGGGTGCTCCCTACTTTATGTGATTTCACAAATGCGTGAGAGGCCCTGAAACATAAGCCCCGCATAAGTGAGAGGACACCTGTACAGAATCAGTGCCTGAGGTCTGTAACAGACTGGAGGCAGGCAAACTGATGTTTAATCCAAACAAGATAAGGCAAGAGCAGACAGAGATGCTCCTGGTTAGCAGATCTGTTGATCTTCGTCAGATGGGGCTGCACTCTTCTTGAAAATTTAAGGTTCACAGCTTGAGAGTTCTCCTGGATCTGGTTTTGCTCCTGTATATCCAGGTAGCAGCAGGACTTTTACCCAACCTAGATTGGTTTGCCAGCTGCACTTGTTTCTAGAGAAAGCAGACTTGACTACGGTTACAGATAGGGATGGAGAAAAAAATTGATTCAGTGCACACTTTAAAGTTAAATCTATAAAATTCACACTTTCTAAAACAATACAAGAACCAAAATACACCTATTCTTCAAATTTCCTACTTATCCATATTTTGTTATGCAGTTTGCAAATCAAACATTTTTTAAAACACTGCAATTACTATTATCTAAAGCCCTAAATGGCTTAAGACTGGGATACCTGGAAACCTATCACCTCTGCTTGCTTATTAAACTAGCCAGGCTGTACTTTGTGTCCTGCAGATATGTGAGATGATTTTAGTGTGGGCAAAGGAAAAGGTTTTCTCTGAGGTTGTGCCTAGGCTTTGGAATGTCCTGCCTAAGGATGCCCACACTCATTCACTCACTCACTCACTCACTCACTCACTCACTCACTTACTCTCTCATGTTTCTTTGGTGTTTCCTGAAACAATCCTTTTTTGGCAAGTGATTATTGTTTTACTGACCCTTTGGATATATTTTTTCCTCCCTCTTATTTTTAACTGCTGTTGTCTTTTTAATTTTTAAACTGTTTATTCTCCTGTTATCTTTTATTTAAAAAATATTTTGTAAGGAAGCCTGCAAATTTGTTGAAGGATGGGGATACAAACACCCAAAATAAATATGTGTTGCAAGCCACCTTGAGGGGTGTTGTTGTTGTTTTTAATGCTAGGGAGAGCATCACATAGACAGAGCACCATAACCAAGCAGGCTCTCTTGTCATCTGCCTCACTTAAGAAGAGAGGGGGGACATCTGGAGGATAGCCTCCAAAGATTATGGCTCCAAAACATATTACAAACAGTCAACTGAAATGAGACAGACCCTGCCCATAGGCTTACAATCTATAAAGGCATGACACAAAAGGAAAAGGGGGTGGGGAAGGAAGAGGGTGAGAAAGAAAGCAACCTCAGGCATCAATTCTTAAAGTTGAATAGTTCTTCTTATAATGACCAGCTGGAATGGAAGCAGTCCAGGAAGAGTAGCAGCCCAATGGAGCCAGTCTTTCAGCAGAGCTGATGCTTTAATTAACTTTAATAATGTAATTTTCAACAAGGTTCCTTGCTTATATTCTCATGTTATATTTCCATATTATGTATTATGATTTTTTATTATAAAATTACGGGAGGGATCTACCTCTCTATGCCCATCGGACTGACCCCCTCCTGAACTACGTGGAGATACTGCTGTGCTTTGAAGTTTATTTTATTGCATCTTCATTTCTTGGTTCTGCCTTTGACTGGAAGTGAAAGTGCTGAAATGTCAAAAGAGTTGCTTGTGCAGTGACATTTTTCACTGAGACAGGGGAAGTACCAAAAATGTTGACAAGTTCCAAAGAGTTTCATTTGCTGACTTCAGTGTTTTGGAGAAGAAATGAGGCATTGCAATGGTTAGAGATCCACTAGCATCTCACCAGAACTCTAGGGACTGCCCACCACTAGCATTAGTAGGACTTCAAAGCTTTATCCTACACTGATTAAATGCCCCAGCAGCTTACACTGAGCTACATACTGTTGTATTCTTCCTTTGTTTCCCAAGTGGTCAGAGGTTCCTCTCAAGATTCCTTCAGCCATCTCCTATTTCTCTCCCTGCATCTTCCTCCTCACAGGTACCTTAGACCAGCCCCTTTCCTTGCATGGGCAGGGTCTCCACCTCCCAAACCTGATTGCTAACACTCTCTGGATTTCAAGAGGCCTTTTTCTAACCATTAGCCCCTCCCATTAAGGAAACATTAGCCAATCACCCATTGCTTTTAACAAGCATTTCCCTAACAAAGAAAGACTGACCAGCAGCTGAAATAATAGCTTATTCCATAAGAGAGGGGCCCTAACCTTCTGCCTTGCTTTGTAGGAAGGGAATGCATTGTTTAACTGGAACAGATTAATAATAATAATAATAATAATAATAATAATAATAATAAAATTTATTTATATCCCGCCGGGCTCAGGGCGGCTAACAACAATAAAACAGTACAAAAGTACAGCACAAACAACACTCTAAAATCATTCATTATAAAATTAATTCAAGCCACTGGCAACCACTGGGCGAGAGCTCCGCGAAGATTGCCGAGGGAGGGAGTCAGGCTGTGCCCTGGCCAAAGGCCTGGTGGAACAGCTCTGTCTTGCAGGCCCTGCGGAAAGATGTCAAGTCCCGCAGGGCCCTGGTTTCTTGTGACAGAGTGTTCCACCAGATCGGAGCCACGGCCGAAAAAGCCCTGGCTCTAGTTGAGGCCAGCCTAACTTCTCTGTGGCCTGGGACCTTCAAGATGTTTTTATTTGAAGACCGTAAGTTTCTCTGTGGGGCATACCAGGAGAGGCGGTCCCGTAGGTACGAGGGTCCTAGGCCGTATAGGGCTTTAAAGGTTAAAACCAGCACCTTAAACCTGATCCTGTACTCCACTGGGAGCCAGTGCAGCTGGTATAGCACCGGGTGAATGTGATCTCGCAGCGAAGACCCTGTAAGGAGTCTCGCTGCAGCATTCTGCACCTGCTGGAGTTTCTGGGTCAGTCTCAAGGGCAGCCCCACGTAGAGCGAGTTACAATAATGCAGTCTGGAGGTGACCATCGTGTGGATCACAGTGGCTAGGTCAGGGCGAGAGAGGTAAGGAGCCAACTGCTTAGCTTGGCGGAGATGGAAAAATGCCGCCTTTGTTGTAGCTGCAATCTGCGCCTCCATGGAAAGGGAGGTGTCGAAGATTACACCCAAACTCTTAATGGACGGTGCTGGCACTCTTGCCCCCGCAAGAGATTGGAGTTGTCCCCCCCCCAATCCCATATCGTCCCGTCCCAGCCACAGGACCTCTGTCTTTGAAGGATTTAGCTTCAACCGGCTCCCACATAACCATCCAGCCACAGCTTCCAAACATCTGGTCAGTGTGTCTGGGGCCGAGTCAGGATGGCCATCCATCAACACATTGAGTTGGGTGTCATCAGCATACTGATGGCAACCCAGCCCAAAACTCCGGACAAGCTGGGCGAGGGGGCGCTTAAAGATGTTGAAAAGCATCGGGGAGAGTATCGCACCCTGAGGTACTCCACACACCAAGGAGTGGCGCGATGACAATTCCCCCCCAAGCGCCACCCTCTGTCCCCGACCAGAGAGAAACGAGCGCAGCCATTGAAGGACTGTGCCCTGGATCCCCACGTCGGCAAGGCGGTGGTCCAGAAGTTCGTGATCGACCATGTCGAAAGCTGCTGACAGATCTAGAAGAATCAGCAGCCCCAACCCACTTCGATCCAGCTGTCTACGAAGATCATCTGTTAGGGCAACCAGAGCCATCTCGGTCCCAATCCTTGCTGTTGTTCGGCACTTTCTATTTTTGGTTTTTAAACAGCTTCATAGGCACTCTTGGTCTTGAGCAGTACAGAGGGGGAGTGCACGGACCTTCAATATGTTTTAAAGTAAGGAAATGCAAAAAAAGTGGAGGGGGGAGTTCACCAAAGGCCATGGTCGTACAGAAGATGGAGGATTTCTGTCCCTGTGGTAAAAACTATCCAGAAAGTGTCTGTGTTACTCAAACTGCCTCATTGCCACACAGTGCTGACCATCACAATAGGTATGCAAGCTCAG
This sequence comes from Podarcis cretensis, assembly GCF_951804945.1. NCBI lineage: Eukaryota > Metazoa > Chordata > Lepidosauria > Squamata > Lacertidae > Podarcis > Podarcis cretensis. The sequence continues at coordinate 49,380,968 of NC_137170.1, read as the reverse complement.
GTTAAAAAAAAAAATTCAACAATAAAATATGAATTATATGAAAGAGTGGGTGATTTTTGTTCTTTCTACAACAGGTGGCTTACAACAGCACATCTATTGAGCAATTACACCATTATCTGGAAAAGCCCCATGTTATTTTATCCTTAGCCCAAATGCGTACAGTTCCTTGGGAAATGATTTACCTTCCTTATAGGTTCTCACAGGAGCTGCAGTTAGCAGCCAAACCTGGTAAGCCATCTTGCCTGGCCATTTCTCTCAAGTGGTTCCTCTCTGCTTCTGACCATCCCCTAGGGCAGCGTTTCTCAACCTGTGGGTCCCCAGATGTTGTTGAACTACAACTCCCATCACCCCGGGCTACCAAGGCCAGAGCTCAGGGATGATGGGAGTTGTAGTCCAACAACATCTGGGGACCCACAGACTGAGAACAGCTGCCCTAGGGCAAAACGTTCTGCAGGTTATTCTGGAGCTAGGAATGGGAGAGGAGAACTAGCCATGTTTCATTTACTTCTCTGGGGCCACAGCTGCCTCAGGAAGATCCTCACCGAGGGTCACTCAGAGCTGGCCCACCCATGAAGCAGGGTGAAGTAACTGCCTCAGGCGGCAGAAGCCCCCAAGGGCATCCCATCACCTCCGCTACCAGCAGAGAAGCTGCTGCTTTACAGCCTATGTTTACAGCACATATGAGAGTAGAGTTTCAAAAACTTTCCTGAATGGTGAAAAAAACATTCTGTACATTAAAAAAAAATGTTAGAGACTACTCTTTCATTCAAAGCCACAATGCCCAAAATCAAACAGACACCTTGATTGCATTGAGAGAACAAAAGGAAGAAAAACACAATTTGATATTTAAAAAAATGATCCCCATTCTCTTGCAGCAAAATCTGATTATGATTATAATGGTGTTTCGGGTTTTTAAAATGTTCACATAAGACTGATATTCTACCATTTTGATAAAACTGCAGTTACATTTCTATAGATCCCTATTGTTTTATCCATAATAAATGGTACGGGAATTTCTTACATCATTGGTTGAATAGGATGCCTATTAAGGTATCTTTAAGCACTATGGGTAAAACCTCAGTGCCTAGGACTTGCCGATTGTATGGTCGGCGGTTCGAATCCCCGCGGCGGGGTGAGCTTCCGTCTTTCGGTCCCAGCTCCTGCCCACCTAGCAGTTCAAAAGCACCCCTAAGTGCAAGTAGATAAATAGGTACCGCTTTATAGCGGGAAGGTAAACAGCGTTTCCATGTGCTGCGCTGGTGCTGGCTCGCCAGAGCAGCTTCGTCACGCTGGCCACGTGAACCGGAAGTGTCTGCGGACAGTGCTGGCTCCCGGCCTCTTAAGTGAGATGAGCGCACAACCCTAGAGTCGGACACGACTGGCCCTTTACCTTTTTAAGCGGGAGGAACTCAAACGTCTCAGTCAGTTCCTAGTTAACTTCCCAGTTCTTGAAATTATTTTGGGCTGGTCAATACCAACTCTACATATCTCAAATTCTGAGAAAGACTAAAGAGCAACAAACAGTCCTCTATGTAGAGTAAGTCTATATTATTTAAGGCTAATAAAAACAACTTAAAATACCTCATTATAACAGTTTGGCCTTTCTCACTAGAACTTTGAGAAAATGGGTTTCTGGCTTATTTCTTTCAGTCCCTCTTATGGTATTTAATATACCCAAGGGATAATTTGACTATAAATACAACATGTATACATGTGAACCATGTTGCCTGAGACAAAGCCAGAAGGAAGCCCCACTGCTCATTATATGCTACAAGTTTCTCCACTTGTGAACAATCTGAACTTATATTCTGTTTGCAAGAGAAGCCTAGACCACTTCCTTAAGCATGACTAAAGCACCCAAAATGTGTTAAAATGTAAGGGCAGACTCAACCAGGCTGTAATGGATTACTTCCTCGGCATAGTGTTTTTTGCTTGCTGGGCATGTCACAAGAAGTGGTGAAGAGCAAATGTGTGAGGAGACTCAAATCAACTTTCCACCACTTCCTGCAAAATATGAAAAGAGAACTTACACAGATAATGGACTACCCAGGGGTGTTTTGCAAAGTTAACGGTTATTTTCATCAAATAGCTGTTATTTTCTGAAACACACTGATATATTGCCATTCTTAACACTAATAATGGATAACTTCCTTAATAGGTTTAGGTGGTTCTCTCTGAGAGTTCAGCAAACGTGGAACATCAAAGCTCCCACTTTTTCTGGAGCTGATTCTAAAAAGTTTTACAACAGAAGGTGCCCAAGCACCACAGAGGTTAACACAATACTCAAGTGTCAAGCCTCACTTGATAATTTGCAGCTTGAACAGTCCAGTTTCCTTTCTGCAGATGAGGCATCTGGTCCCTAAATGCAGTATTGTGGGCTGAATTTGGAACACCTAAGCATGCATGCTTCTTGGCCGGAATATTTTAACACTTGGCTGGTGATGGCCAAGAAGATTGTACATTCTAAGCACAGCCTATCAAGAAATTGGTCATATTCACTGAAGTGCATGCATAATGGATCTTCATCCCATCTATGTTTCTTTGGAAGTTAAGCCCACTGGTTTCACTCAACTCAGATCAAACTACAGGAGTGTATAACTGTAGCCTGACAGTGCCTTTTGAAAGAGTAAAGCTGCTTGGAAGATAGGAACACAAGAAACTACCTTATGCGAGGTAAGACTGTCAATATAACCCAATATTGTTTCTTCTGACACACAGTGGCTCTCTAGAGTAGAGGTGGGGAACTGTGTTCCACTCAAGGGTTGCATTCCCTCATGGGGGGGGGCACATGCCAGTAGTAGGTGGAGTCAAAAGTGGGCGACTCTTAAAAGGTAAAGGGACACCTGACCATTAGGTCCAGTCGTGACCGACTCTGGGGTTGCGGCGCTCATCTCACTTTACTGGCCGAGGGAGCCGGCGTGCAGCTTCCGGTTCATGTGGCCAGCATGACTAAGCCGCTTCTGGCGAACCAAAGCAGCGCACGGAAACGCCATTTACCTTCCCGCTGGAGCAGTACCTATTTATCTACTTGCACTTTGACATGCTTTTGAACTGTTAGGTTGGCAGGAGCAGGGACCGAGCAACGGGAGCTCACCCCATCGCAGGGATTCGAACCGCCGACCTTCTGATCAGCAAGTCCTAGGCTCTGTGATTTAATCCACAGCGCCACCGGCGTTACCTTTGTACAATAGGCTACAAACCTGCCACGTAAAAACCACAGGATTCTCTACATACACGCACACACCCCAAACTAAACTCTTCACTCTCCATGCAGGCAAGCAAGAGGCACTATCACAGTTCAATGACACATTCCAGTAAGGCAAATGCACTTGAGGAGGGTTCAAAGCAGGCCAGTGAGAAGGGTGGCCTGGGAGGGGGCATAGCCTGCTGAATTTCAAGGGCCAGAGATCTTGCACCCCCTGGCTCAGGACCAGCCCAATACATTTTGTAACCTGAGGCAGATCCCAAAATGGAAACCCGCCCCCCAACCAAGGAAGAAAGGGTGACAGAAGATCTACATCAGGAACAAGGGGGAAGAAAAATTGGCATCGGAATCTGCTGCCCAAGTGGATTCTGCCACCTGAGTCAGTCAGCGGCCTTACCCTGGTTTGAATTTCCCCAACCCTGCTCAAGAGTCTTAGACAGTCAAAGGCTTCTAACCATGATGGCTGTGCTCTGCCACAATGGTCCAAAGCAACAGGACCCAGCAGGATCTTCTTACGACCTTAGATGGCTTTCACATCAGCTTCCAGCTCAACCTTTCACTGGCCTTGCAGGGCACTAAATCTGGGACCTTTGGCTTGCAAAGCCCAGGCTCTTTTCCTGAGGTAGGGCCCAAAAGCATGTCTGCATTTTCCTCTCGTTTGCAGGGTTGCTAGGGGACGGGGGGATGTGTGATCCTTTGGATCCCAGCCATGCCCCAGCACAAATCAGTAATTATTTTAAAAAGAAACAACTATCAGTACTCCAAACCTTCCTGGAAATCTCACTGTCTGTTCCTAAAATCCCCTTTCCCCACCCCTAGTTGCATCGAGACTGCTAAACCCCAGCTAAATTCCTGGAACTAGGAAACATTCAATACTAATATTGCAATGGGCATGGAAAAAGCTGCAATAGGCATGATAATAATTTACCTAGGGCACTGGAACAAACCTAACACACCTCTGCTCTTGTAATAATTGAACCCGAACAAAATTCTTAACAAGCAAAATGGGTTATGTATCCACAAGAAGAAACATGTACTCTAATTACGACAATATCTACCCACTTCCTCCTTGAAAAACAAGCTGGTTCCTGCAATCTTACCACTTGCAAGTGAGATACATATAAAAGTGTGCTGCTCACTCACCACACAAACTGGTGTGGTTTGCCATTGCACCTTGATAAACATTTGCTCACTTTTCTAGCACCTTTGCTGCTAGGTTTGGGCCAGAGGATTGTCTTGTGCTCCCTTATTATTGAGTTCATCTGCTGCCTGCAAAGGGATAGATATACTTGGCCTTTTCAATGTAACATTGCATCAACTGGAATATTGGAAGAGCACTCACTGATCCCTGACTCAGGGTTTGAAAAAGCTTTGCCAAGTTCTTGGGAAATGACACTTTATGCTGTCTTCCTTCTGGCGGTTCCCTCACTGCGGGAAGCCAAGTTACAGGGAACCAGGCAGAAGGCCTTCTCGGTAGTGGCGCCCGCCCTGTGGAACGCCCTCCCATCAGATGTCAAGGAAGTGAACAACTACCTGACTTTTAGAAGACATCTGAAGGCAGCCCTGTTTAGGGAAGCTTTTAATGTTTGATCCATTACTGTATTTTAATATTTGGTTGGAAGCCGCCCAGAGTGGCTGGGGAAGCCCAGCCAGATGGGCGGGGTATAAATAATATATTATTATTATTATTATTATTATTATTATTATTACTACTACTACTACTACTACTACTATTACTATTATGAGTTTACTACTACTACTACTATTACTATTATGAGTTTGGGGGGAGAGCAAACCCCCCACCCCGGCCATCTCTACATTCAGTGAAGAGTTAGCCCCCTTTTCAGAAAAAATAATAATACTCAGTGCCCCCCTGGAATCTACCTTCTTTAAGCAAAGGGACAGGGCCGGCGTCACAGCCTGCCTACCATTGGTCAAATAGGCAGGCAAGCTGTGATCCACTTCCCAGGCCTGAGTGAAGCTGAAAAGCGTTCACCCAAGCATGGGAAATTCCCTTGCCAGATCCAGGAGAGGCGTTGTTGCATCCTGCAACAGCGTCTGACCTGGCAGTAAGCGTCATTACACAACAGATGAAACTTGCATGAACAGTTTTTCAATTTCTTCTTCTTTCTTTATGCTTCCACTGTCCCCTTATTTTTGTTCAACATCCCCCAAGTGCACCCGAGGCAACTACTATTGCACCCCTGGATCTTTCCAGCACTCCCCAGGGGACGGAATTGCCCACTTTGGAAAACACTGGCTAAGAATTTGAGCAAACTCATAGATTCATGAATTTAGCAAGGGCTGGAAATAATCACAGGATAGTTTCCTCATGAAGCCAGCCTGGCAACTGGGCTCACTGGGGGTGGGTCATTGAAGAAACAAAGGGCTGAACGTGGCCTGATTTGCTTGATAATGGCAAGACATCAGCAAAACATAAGACTCTCTGCCCAGCAGCTTCTGGGGTAGTGATTACGGTTGGCCTGATGCAAGCAACAAGAAAAAGTGCCTTTTGCTGTGTGCTTGATATATGAAATATGTGTAAAGAAACCATATTTCATAAAGACACTGCAGACTGGTGGTACATTGCTTATAAAGGTTGAATGACGATTACATCTACAAAGGATTAAGGACTGTAAGACATTTTGCACATAAGAACTTCAAAGTCTGTTGTAGTTTTAAAAAGTGATTGCCTCCTTTAAGAAATAATTCCATTTTTATCCCTGTTCCAGTAAATTATGTACACGTTTAGTATGTCCTTCAACAACCAGTGTGTGTTGCACTGCTTAAAATATGCCAACAGCACAAAAACCTGAAATTATTGAGGTATGTACATGGCAGCAACAGAGTCGGTGCCAAGGAATGGTGATCATGGTTGAAGAGCAGGCAACAAAAAAATTCCATCTTGCAGAATTCCTCAAGCCTGTTTATTTTAATAATGTTAAACTATTTCTTTTTCTTACAGGCCTTTCAAATAACCATGTTTTAGAATGTTAAATGCAGTTGTGACCCATTTGCTGTGGGCCATCTAGACACTTTCCCTTCAGGCTCTGCTTCTGTTGCCTCATTTTCCCAATGGCGTTTGTGATTTTCCACTAGAGAAAATGCAGTTATTTCCTTAACTAGTGCAGTGATTGCTATTGGGTTGCAGCACAGAATGTGGGTGTGTGAGGCAGAGATGGACAATCTGTGGTCTTCCAGATGTTGCTGAATCCCAACTCTCTGTGGGGCTTCCCTTGCACTTGAGTCTGGAAACTGTTGTTAGTGCTACAGCTTCATCGCTGACAGGAGTGGGACCCTGAGAGCATATAACATCCCTCCTCAGATTCTTGTACTGGTTGATGATTTGTTACCAGGCCAGACTCACGGTGTTAGAATCAGTATGTAAAGCTCGTAACAGCTTGGTATCTGTTTACTTGCAAGATCACCTAACCAGATATGTGCCACTTGACCATTTCAATCTGCAGAACTGGCACTTTTACAAGTTCCACATAATGTTCATTGTAAGGAATCGAGCCTTTAGTGTGAAAGCTCCTACACTTTGGAATTCCCTACTCGTTGCTATTAAGCTTTTACCATATTCTTGTTGATGCCCTGCTTGTAGTCTTGCCATTTTTGCTTAGGCAAGACTACCTAGACATGTAAAGTTGGTACATATTTTAAGCTGTAATTTTAGCTTACAATTTACTTATTTTATAATGTATGCAGTTTATAATGTATATATATTTGAGTGTGTGTGTGTGTGGTGAATTACTTAAGAGGTTTTATTTACAATTAAGTGGTATGCAAATTCTGTTAAATAAAATAAAGCAAACTCTCATCAGCCCTAAATATGGCCAATAGGTTAGGGCTGATGGGAGTTAGAGTCAAGAAACATGTGGAAGCTCTCAGGCTCCTCACTGTTGCTATATGGAAATATCACTCCAACAATTCACTATTCCATGTTATGAACTTAACTGCTGTAAACAGCCTGGGGCAGCGTCAGCAGGGGAGAAATATCTTGAAGTGTTCTGGTGCCAGTTTTTTAAAAATAAAAATAATTTTAAAAAGCAGCAAAGATGCCCTATTAATTCCTTCATGATTTCAGGAAATTGAAAAACTTTTTTAAAACAATATTTGCTGTTTAAAGCCAGTTCTCGATTAGATATCATGCAAGTGGTGCTAGCTAGCGTGAGGTCATTGCCAACATTTTTTCCCTTTTTCCCCTCACTGTTCCTTATTTTGTATTGTTTACTTCATTCTTTCCTTCACCCTCATTCCCTCTAAGGGGTTTCTGCAAACTGTTCCTCGCTAATGATTACTACACACAAAAATGTTTAAGAAAGAAATGGCTGCAAAGAAACAACTCAAATGTAGAAAAAGTCAGAACTAATATTTTATTTATGCTATTAACCATCTCATCTGTCCCCCTACTTTACTTACAGGAATCGATGTCAGGAACCACGAAGCGCTACCAGGACCAGGATACTGGGAAATAACTGGTGAATACCAATTATTCCTGAAGTTCCACATTTGCCCCCAGCTCGCCCTCTGAATTAAAAAAATAAATGGGGGAGGGGCTTGGCTCACTCCTTAGCCAGAACAGCCCCCAGTAGAGCTTAAAACACAAATCTATGCAGTGTTTACAAAGTGCGGGAAATATAAGTTGTTAGACCTTTAAATGTCCCAGTGTTAAGTGCTTACAGTTTCCCCCTGCCTCTACCCTTCTCAGAGTGAATAGACCACAAACTTTCCTAAGTTTCAAAGCTTTACTTACAGTAATTACAGCAGAAACATCACAGGTAAAAGCTTCTTCAGTACAAAAAAACAAAAAGTATTTTCAAGCATGGAGTCTGAGCTAGGGAGCCCCAATCTCATGCATGTGGTCAGTTACATAGTTCAGACAGAAGAGTGAGAGAGGAACAGGAAACAAACAAAACAACTTCCTTTCCCAAAGGTGAGGGGGTGTGACCTAGCCATTTCCTCTCTCTAGCACTTTACAACTCTGTGGCCCTTAACCCCTTCATTTACTAACTAGCATAGATATGCACTGTTAGGTTTGACTGCAAAAAAATCTCCCACACAGGATTGAGTCAGGATGCCCCAATGCAGGAGGAGGTAGAAAAAAAAACAGAGCTGATTGGGGGGAACTGGAGTTGGAACAGGGCTCTGCCCGCTGTGCCTCAACTGTGTGGAAACTGTTGGGACCCCTTTGATGCTTCTGTCCAGTTCTGAATGTCTTGCTTGATTCCTGGATTGTGACTCTTGAACACTATGTCTGCTGCCAAATCCTGTACTCTTACTTGCATGCATAAAGATGTCTGTCTTACTTGCACACAAGAGCCTCTATCTGCTGGGCGTGAGGCAGGACAGTCACCTGTAAAATCTCTGGGAGCCACACGTCTAGCCTGAAGGTCCTTACCAAAAAAAAAGGGCATACTGTTTCCCTTTTTTCCAGCCTCATTAACCAAGCCTGTGCTGGTTTCAGATTAAAGATCAGCAGCTGTGCAGGTGCAAGGTTGCCCACCAGACATGTATGGTGGCCTGTCAGAGGTTCAGTCAACATTTTTGCAGATAGCCTGAAACTGCAGGGGAGAGAGGAAGAATCTATATCATATATACCAGATCAAATAAGTAAAGTGGTTATCAGCCTGTTTATGGATCCAATTCACATTATTTTGAAATGCTCAGTTTACATGGGGCTGTTAGCCCTGGAGACTTGGGTGTGTCTACTTAGAGTTTATCTATGAGGGGTGTTTGCTTTGTCATTGCCCTTGTAGTACCTGTTTTGCTTCTTTCCTGATCACTTGATAGTGCGCAAGGTGTATATCAGGTAGCAGAGAATCTGCTATTTTGGTCTGAAATGTGCAAGGTACACTTAATGCCTGAGAAAGGGAATACCTCATATCAGGGATAATGCCTAGCTAAGGGAGGTTATGCTAATAGGCCATCAAGAGGGGGAAAGGGATATATTCCTGCATAATACATACATTTATATAGTGATTTTTGAGAGCTCAGTATGCTTCACATAATTATCTCAGTAATCTACGATAACACTGTAAAGTAGACTACCATGATCTCATTGCAGATGGGGGCCTATGAATAAGTTGATATTTGAGCTAGTCACTATGCTAAAGCTCCCTTCAAAAAATTTTCTGTCATGTGATCATAATCAGAATTTAGCGGTTTTGTCATTGTTAGCATCACTTCACACTTACTGTGTTTGCATTTGCCATTTTATTACCTCTTCCCCTTTTTTTGAGAGATCCAGTGGTAAGATTGGTTACCTACAGGACAAACTCCTCTGTCTTCCTCAAATTCAATTGCAAGAATTGGCCACTCCACACACTAAGTATGTTGAGCTTGGATTGTAGGCGCTTCATTTGTATTATTGGTGATCTGGAGTAGGAACTAAAGTTATTCATAAGTTGTTGCATAGAGGGAAGCAATTTTGGATTACACTCAAAAAGAAGAGGAAGTCACTTTTGTTATTTTGAAAATGATGCACGTAGTTGAAGTTTATTTGTTTCATATTCCAGACTCTGCATAATTCTATAATGTTTACAGTGGTGAATATTTCAACACTTGCTGCTGCTATCTTAATACTTAAGTTTCCCACCTTCTGCAATGTGTGAAGTCAGTCTGCTAACCTCTTTGAGCTATATGCTGCAGAAGATGTGAATCTGTAGGCAATGAATCAGCAACAGCCCTGCCACCCTCTTGCTGGGAATGGTAGATAGGTGCAACGCCCTAATTTTCCTCAGACCATGGATTAGAATTCCAGAAGAAGCAGTAGGAAAACTATGGACAACAAGTGTATTATACAACAAATAGTATTCCTTAGAAAGCAAGTTCTGTATTAGTAAAATGACATGGGGAATGAAGTCTGGTGTTCCTTTTAATTTGCTGGAGTTATTTTATACACAGATCTTTTTCCAGATGCAAAATTATTTGGTTTTTGAGTCTTATTTTTTTAAAGGTTGTTTTTAGCTGTATGGTACAGAACAACTGAAAAAGCTGTGGCTTTTGAGGGTGCGTTGTGTGATTGTTGGGCTAGGGATGGAACTGGTTGGAAGAGTTACTGTAAGTCATCTGTGGAGTTCAAGCCCAGCTTAGAATAACAAAACCGGTAAATAGCTTTGACCAGTTAACAGCAGTCACATTTACATGATCATATCTCAGATTAATAAAACACAATATGAACAAGTCTTCTGCCTGTTCACAAAGCCACTTTTGCTCCTCTGTTTACAGTGCAATCAATCAAAAGCAGGAAGTCTGTTCTTAGTCATAGTTTGTCTTTTCATCCAAACTTGGAAACTATAGTTACCAGCTCTGGAAATGAGGTTGCATGCACTAGCAAAAGCAGGGCCTTTTTTTCAGCCAGAACTCACCAGAACTCCATTCCAGCACCTCTCAGGTGGGCGCCATTGCCATTATAAGAGAACAATGGAAGTGTTCATGGTGAGTTTTGGCACCTCTTTTTCTGGAAAAATAGGACTGAGCAAAAGGATTAATCATGATCATCTGTATCTGGCCAATATCCGAATGGAGGGCAAAATGGACTGCTGAATCTGATGTCAAATCTTCTCCCCAAGCAACACTGGAAATTGTAGTTCTGTGAAGGGAATAGGGCTGTCCTAACAACTATCAGCACCCTTAACAATCTACAGTTCCCAGGATTCTTTTTTTTTTTTGGGGGGGGGGGAGAAGCCATGACTTTAATATGATACTGCTTTACATGTACGGTTCAGATGGTTACAAAGCTTAAGCAGAGCTGTGAGCTGACTGCAATGACAAGCCAAATGTACAAAGGACAGTTCAGTTCTGAGGAACTTCAATTATTACATGGTGATCTTGAAAAGCTGAATAGGTCTACTATTTGAGTCAAGAAGTAGGGACTTCATCTGATTCCAAGGATGCCGGTATCAGTGCACAGGGCTAGACCAATACATTTTGCTGTCTGACGTACCCCTTTTACAAATCAAGCTGTATAGTTACCTAAGTGAACCAAGTTGTTTTGGTACTGCCTCTCCCTGGAAGGAAGAACACAATAATTAAAAATCAAATCACTAACAATTCGCTATCCTTTTATGGCACTCAGAGTCAGTGGCCAGAAGTGGTTGCCTCACTCTACCAATAGTAGAGCCAGCCCTGATTATTACATGCTATTGTGAAGGGCACAGACATTGTCTTTGGACCAGGGATTTGTTGTTGTTGTTGTTGTTTAGTCGTTTAGTCGTATCTGACTCTTCGTGACCCCATGGACCAGAGCACACCAGGCACTTCTGTCTTCCACTGCCTCCCGCAGTTTACTCAAACTCATGCTGGTAGCTTTGGGAACACTGTCCAACCACCTGGAGCAGGAACTGGCAAGTCACTCCAGTATCCCAGCCAAGAAAACTCCATGGACAAAGACAACTGGGATTAGTTAATTGACTGCTAAGTACTGGTATAAGGAAGGAAGTGCACATTTCTAGGTCATCTTAACCTAGTTACAATTTTCCTACAACCAAAGTTGCAATTAACTATAATAAACTTTGCATAATATATTCTTTTTCTCCTCGGGCTAAATAATTGTTTTCTTTTCCTTTTCCATAAAATAACATTGCACAACTGGGAATTTCTCTCCTGGAAGCCAGCAGCCTTCTTCCCATAGGCTGCTACTGGGATAACACAATGGGCTACAGGGACTTTGGGTTTGGCCTGGTATGCCTCTTCTCTGTAAAGTTTTGTTCTGGGACAGCTGCAGCTTGGGTTAGAAGCAAGGGAAACAACAGTAGCTGTGTGTGCGCGCGCGCATGCACGCTGAAGCAGCCCTCTGCCTGAAGTGGTGTGTTTAGTCAGTGCCACAAACCCCACGCTCTCATCCACCAGTCAAGCCTCAGCTCCAGCACAGGAACAAAATAAACCAATAAGAGGAAGTGCGTGGTTAAAAACATCCAGGAGAACATACAGTTCTCTGTGGCTTTCTGGGGGGGGGGGTGCCTTGTGATTCTGCCTTGCATGGCAAGGAGGGTGAGCTTAACGTGTGGGAACAGGGCATGCTAGAGCAGGCAAATATTTGTGTCATGTGGTGACATGCCCCACCTGGTGTTAATATCCAGGAAATAGATCAGATCCAATATAGATTATGATCGGCTGAATGTAGGACATACTTCTCAGGACTACCAACTTCTACCTTCCCACCTCCTCCCCTTTTCATCTCTCTCTTTCTCACGCTAACCCTTCCTTCTCCTTCTCAGGTCACTATACATTTGCTAGACAGAAGGCGGCTTCTGCTGTAGGGTTGTCATCCGTATTCAAGACAGACTGGGGGGAAATATGAATACTTGAAACATTAGTCGTGGTTAGGGTAAGGAATATATCTGCAAGGTTATACAAAGTCCTTTATCTGCCCTCATAACAAGAGCTGACTCACATATTTGTCATTTGATAGCTCAACACTCAATAAAGAGTCTTGTGGCACCTTAAGGACTAGCAGATTTATTATAGTATAGGCTTTTAAGAACGGTGCTGTTTCTCAGATGTGTGGAGTGTTGGCAGACATACACAGATATGCATATGGGGGAGGGGGAGACACAAATGGTAAATACTGGGGTTAAAGGCCATGAAATATAAGAGATAGCAGTTTGTCTGAGCTGTGTCATTTCCATGCGAAACTCAAATGTGGACAACAGGAGAGGCGAACCAGTAGCCCCAGGGCCAGATATAACTTGCCCATCTGTCTGCTGCCTCCCCCTCATAGCGACTTGGCTTGAAAATAAGCTCATGCTGAAGGGAGGTGAGAGTCTACACATTTGTGTACATCTGCAGGCTATGCATGTGTGCCTGTTTTGGCCCTGCCCACAATCAGCATGCAGCCCCACAGAGAGTGGGCCACAAGGGAAAAGGCGATGAAATGAAAAGGGAGCCCATCCCTGCTGTACCAGAAATGAACAGAGACACCAACTTACAGCAGCAGTCCCTGGTTTGAATACTGTCTCTCCATCTATGAGTTCTGATTAAACACCTACGGTGGTGGGGAGAGAAACCCACATTTCTGATTTAGCCTTAACATAATTGAATATGCTATAATTTATAGTTCTGTGATTTCATACTAAATGCTTCCTTTGAAGTTTGTTGTCGATGAAGTCTGGTGAATGAGGTGAGCAGCAGTGTGGCCTCTAGTCCACAAAAGCTCATGCCACAATAAACTTGTTAGTCTGTAAGTCACTAAAGGATTCTGTTGCTGCTGCTGCATCAGTCTACTGTGGAATTCATCATCCAAATGACTCATAACTGAATGTGCGAATTACTTCAACTTTTTTTGTCTGATGTGGTATGAGTGTTGCCTCTCTGGTGTTTGGCCAGTGGTAGCTGTTTCACACCTGTAAGAGATTACTTGATGTCTTGCAGTTGCAGATGCCCTTCAGCAAACAAACCTACCCAGAATCCAACACACCCTGTGTTGCTCTGGGTGCTGATTGAAGGCAAGAGAGTCAAAGGGAATGGGGAAATATCTTGTGAACTTACTGCATCTGAATCCAAGCAAGACTTGAACAGACTCCTACGCCGATCTCAGTTGCAACCATAAACACTTGGCATCAATCTTCTAAACGATGTAGACAAAAAACAATGACACATTTTACACAGGCCTCTGAATGATCTTCATTGCACTGCATTTCCTGGTTAAAATCTTATCTTATAGCTATATTAAGTTACCCAGACTAGCATTACTTCATTATTCAAAACTGGTTGAGAGGAAACTAAAGGAAGAGGATGAAGTCCATTAACAAGAGGGCAAGCATTTTGCTACACATAAAAGAGGCAGTAAATTATTTGTCATACATATTGAACACTTGTTTCTAGTATTAAGAAATCTGTCAAGAACTTGTCATCGCAGTTCACTGTAGAATTAATTTTATTCCTCTGGCGAGCAGAAGGCCCGGTGGTTCATCCATACCATAAAAATACATCACAGGGCCAAAGGAGAATAATATTTATGTGAAGCTGACTATTAGCAGATCCACACCTTTAGAAAAAGTCAGTGGTGCACCATCCTATGATTATGTCTGCACCATACATTTAAAGCACATGACTTCCCCCAAAGAACAGGGGGATAACTGTAGTTTACTCCTCACAGTGCTAGAATTATCAGCACCCTTAACAAACTACCAATGTCAGGATTCTTCAGGGAAAGTCATGTACTTTAAATACATAGTGTCTATACAGCTTATGCCACCTCCAGGATGCCAGTGGGGAAGAAAAATATCATGCCTAGTGATATTTATGGGGTAGGATCCCATGAATGGGCTTTCTCTGTGGTGGCCCCTCACCTATGGAATGAGCTTCCCTCTGAGGTGTGTATCCTTTTAGTTAACTATGCTTCTTTTGCACTTGCATTTTAATTGTTTTATTCCTTCTCGTAAACTCCCTTGAGAGTTTGATTAAAGGGAGGCATAAAAATACCTAATTACCAATAAATATTATAACAATAAGATTACATATTTTTCACTAAGTGTTTCATGTACATGATTTCAGCATTTCTCACAACTGCCCTTTTAAAGCAGGAACGAAGAACCTGCCGGCCTTGCAGGCATTTCTGAACTACAGCTCCGAGCACCCATGACCTGGCTGCGGCGGGTGGGAGTTGTGATCCAAAATACCTGGAGAGCACCACAGCAAAGGCTGGACTAGATTATTTCCAACATCCCTGTTGCAAAAAAAAAATATCAGTACTGCATTTTAAAGAACCCTATGAAGTGGTGCTACATGGAAAGAGCATGAACAAATCAACATTGCACCTTTCCTGTGCTCTTGAAACTGTAGCATATAGGAGCTGTTGTTAAACCTGCCAAAGTACTTCTCTGAGATGCAGTCAAGACTATGGTACGCCTCTGTCTTGTTCTTAATGCTTTCTTTTTGTGGTTGAAGGGCAAAGCAGACTGTGCGAGAGAAGCAGTGCAACCCAGCAGAGAAAATATTAAGCTTTGACCTGCATTAAATTCCCAGCAGGAAGTAATGGTGATTGCTCTCAGAGCATTGCTAAAGAATGCTGAAGGTGATAGACTGCAGCTCTTTGAAAATTAAAACTGCTATAGAAACAAACAGACAAACCCAAGAATGTGTTCACATCATAAAGCACTCGCCCCTGTGTCGGTACCACAGCATGCTAGTTTTTTATATTAAAAACGGAATGACTTTACTGCAAGGATGTGAAACATGGCCCTCCAGATGTTAGTGGACTCCAACACCCATCAGCCTCAGCCAGCATGGCCAATGTTTAGGGATGATGGGAGTTGTAGTTTAGCAGCATCTGGGTGGCTACAGATTTCCCAACGATGGCTTTCCTGGTTCCAATTATTTTAGAAAGTGAGGAAATGCCAATTGCTATGGCACGCTTTGATTGCTGTGGGGGTGAAGATGGCAGCCAGATGTTAAACAGACAGTTGAAAAAAATCTTAAGACAGTTAACTGCAGGTTTCACTTCTGTGTATTGAGCAAGAAGGGGTGTGTGGTAGGGGATATAAGATGAAACTATTTTCTAAAAGGCTGATTTGTAGCAGGTATTGAAGAGGCAAGAGCTCTCATGTTCCTCTGAGTGTTCATATGAAGTAGTCGTTTAGAGTGAAACTGCTTCAAGAAAGATTGGCAGGTAATAATACTTTGAGAATCAAGAAGTGGAGGTTGGGGGTGGAGGAAGGAACCTGAGAACGAAGTGGTGGAATTCAAAAGATCTGCGGTGCAAACAACCCAGCGCAACCCAGACTGCCCCATAAAACAGCAACAGCAAATAGGAGTTCTGTTATACCCATGAGGAAACGTCATAAAACCACATCATGCCTGGCAGCAACCGACCCACAATCCCGTTTCCTCTGTTGTTATTGCAGAACTGTGTTCAACGCCTTTGGCTCTGTTTAAACGCTGCAGTGGGTTCCTTTAGAACCCCCATGGTTTAGTGGGGGAGGCCATAAATCAACAGCTGTTCTTGCCCTTAGCGTTCAGTCTGAGCACAGCAGGTATTCATTTAGGATGTTTTAAAGACCTATTTAAAACAAAGGTTGTCTAGGGAATAAGTGTAGCCTTTGGTAGAGACCAGACATAGTTTAGTCAACCAAGCGGTTGTAAGATCAAGCCTGTGCTGCTTTACACACTTGCATACCCTCCAACATGCTGCAGAAGAAAATCAGGAAACACAACTTTTGGGGCCACGCTCCCAAGCGGATCATGTAACTCACACGAGAGTGCCCACCCAAGTGCATCTTGCACTGAAATGCCTTCTGCACATGCTCAGATAATACTGTTGCCTATTCCAGTACCCCCTTCCTCTCCCTGACCATATCTGTAGTTGCACTAAGAGAATAATAGACTCATAGAAGCACAGAGGCAGAAGGGTTTCCAGGGGTCACCAAGGCCAGAATCTCCAACTCACCCTGGCAGGCAGGTTTTCTTGAGGCTGAGATTGGATACACTCTCCTTCAAGACAGCTACTGGTGGGGAACGCAGCCAGTCAGCAGCGAGGAGGTGTGGAGAGAGCCAGATCTGGATCCTGCCTTCTTCTCTTCCAACGTTGGACAGAGGTAGCAGCTCTCAAGGCAGTGCTGTTGCCACTCAGGGCCTGTGGGCACCTGCTTAGCTCCCAGCCACGACGGGGCGCACGTCACAGCCGAGTGCCGTTTGTGCTGCTGTGGAGCATTCCTCTCCACTCGCTGCCTCACCCTTGGTGCTTCCTCACCACCATGTTGAGGTGGTTGGCGCACCGAGTTCACGGGGGCACAGGGGGACATAGGCTGCATCCTGAGGAGTCTGGCGGCTCCTTCTCCGTTCTCCCCTGCCTCGCTCGGCACATCTGCTGTGTCCTGCACACCATGAGTGTGCTGAGGGCAAGGGCTGGTGGGCTGAGAGGAGGCCTGGGTGGCCTCTGTAAGTCCGGGATGTCCCACTTAAAATGGGACAGTTGAGGGGTATGCTCTTGGGTAATGCAATCTGGTTTACAGCAGGCCTTTTAAGACATTGAAATGCAGTGCAAGTAAATACCTTGCTCCATTGCAATCTGCAGCAGCAAACACCAGCAAAGCATGTGGGTGGGCAGAAGTCGTCCACCAAGTCCCAAGATCTGCCTTTTTTGTTGTCATGCATGGGGTGAACCAGCACTCCCCCTTAACGAAGGGAACAGCACAATCTTAACAGAACTTTTTTTCCTTCTTACATGGAACCTTCAGCCAGCATTTCAAGGAGTGTTTGAAGGGAAGAGTTGAGAAATGTGTTTCCCCCCAGACTCCCTAACTTATTTCAAGCAAGATT
The DNA here is from genome assembly GCF_951804945.1 of Podarcis cretensis. NCBI lineage: Eukaryota > Metazoa > Chordata > Lepidosauria > Squamata > Lacertidae > Podarcis > Podarcis cretensis. The sequence goes on along the minus strand of NC_137170.1, from coordinate 49,363,501 downwards.
CTCTAGCTAATCCAATTCCTACATATACACCACTAGCTACTTTTGGAAGTTCATGTGCTATGGCTTCTCACATGCAGAGAAATGGTGGCCCCTTTCCTGTTTGATCCAAATTGCTTCTAAAAGGCTGCATTTGTTCTATCTTGCCTTGACAGAAAGGACTTATCAGAATCAGCTTTGTCCCCTTTCCTTTTAAGCTTCTTATACATATCAGCTGTCATTTTTGGAAATCCAAGTTTATTGCAGCACACGTCCCTTCTTGTATTGGAAGACAACCACAGCGGGAAGATCATCATGTTATGATACCAGGCAAGTCAAAGGCCTATTTACTAAAATTTCCTCAAGACACTGGTTTCACTTGAATTCAAGCTAAACCTTTTCACTTACCTTTTAATTGTGAAACACTTTGTATTAGAAGCAGAATACTAGAAGTCTTACTGTTTAGTTCAGCCTATAGGTGAAATTCAGTTCACAGCATCACCTCTCAGTACCTCTCCAAATGTCCCTATTTTCCAGGGACAGTCCCGGATTTACAAAAGCTGTCCCAGTTTCTGATTTGATCCAATAATGCCCTACTTTCCCTTAGGATAACCCTATTTTCATCAGAAATTTTTTGAAGCGTATAGAGCTATGTGACCTGAGCCAAGGAGATAAGTAACTATACTACCTTTAGAAGACACCTGAAGGCAGCCCTGTATAGGGAATTGACTGGGGCCACCCAGCCAGATGAGTGGGGAATAATAAATAAAATAATAATAATAATAATAATAATAATAGACTAGGATGGCCCTCTTTTTCATCGGATAAATGTTGGAGGTATGCGCTTCTGCTTCCTAAATGCCAACAGGCCACTGTATTGTAGTAACTGTAGAAGTCACAGCTAGCATGTTTCTTCTTGCTATGCAACTCTGCAAAAGTAACCTGATGTCCCTTGACTCAAAGACCCACAAAAGCCTGTTTGCTTCCTGGATACTTTCCTGTCTTTAGGCGCAATTTAAGCTCTACTTTCTTCAGCTCTGGACATCCATTATCTTTTAATCAGATCTTTACTTTTCAACCTACATTCCATCTTCCAAATCCTTTCACATTAGTCATTCAGGGAGATTCAGACTCTTCAGCCCATCCGCTAATAGCAGCACACATTCTTTGTCCTTTTTAGGTGCTGGGGGGGTCTTGTTGTTCCACAGCACCCTTTCTAGCAAGCCCTTCTTTTTCATCATCAGCTGTCTTGGTCATCCTTCTTCATGAAACTTCCTGGGTGACTAACAGTCACTTGCCATTACTCTATCACAAAATTGTCAAGAAGCCATGAATTGCAAGAGGTGAGCTTAAGTCTATGACAGGCATAAGAGTCCTACTGTGCCTCTTAAATTTTTTGACCCTCCCCTAGCCAATATTGGGCAACACTTCTTGCATCTGAAAAAATGAGCTCTGGATAGCTCAGCTGGTTACAGTGTGGTGCTGATAATGCCAAGGTTGCAGGTTCGATTTCCATATGGGACAGCTGCATAGTTCTGCATTGCAGGGACTTGGACTAGATGATCCTTACGATCCCTTCCGACTCTACAATTCTGATTCTTATGAAAGCCTGTGCAATTTACCTGTGTTGTTTTTTAAGTTGCCACAGTAGTATTTTTTTCTGCAAAGATGGAACATTGCTCCCCACTCTAGAAGTTGTTTTGCTTCCTAGTTGAACCAAAATGTTCATGTATCTAGTGGAGTCAGTGTTAATCCACAATACTGTTATTTTTGCAAGATAATAAAGGCAATTCAGACAAGCAGCATCTTCTTCCAAACCCTACTGTTGAAGGGCTGAGAGTGCAGGAGCACCATGTTTGGTTTGTGTTCCTGTCACTTTTGTTACCCATTAACATTTTTTTGAAGCAGTCCCCACCCCTACCCTGTTCTTTAGCTCTGGATTGTCCCTTTGTTATTGCACGGTGACACTGGGACTACTAAATCCCAGAGGCTTGCAAGACAAATCCAGCAGTTTGGAAGAATGTGTGCGCATGCGTTGCATTAAGAAACCCTTTTTTTCTTGCCTGAGACATTTGAGAAATTGTCACAAGGTGCCGATAAGCTTGGTACTCCTATTTAGCAAAATGAACAAATAATGGAGTTGTGTTTGTGTAGAGGCAGGTGGAGAGAGGTTCTTAGGGGCTCTTGAACATTTGGCACATAAAGGAAGTGTATGAGGGCAATGACATGCTTTCAACAATTCCTGGAAGCTCAAGATAAAGTTCAGATTAGAAGGCAAACCACCCAATGCGTTCACTCTGCTATTTGTTGAACTATTTGGCATTTTGACAATACTTTTCTGTTTTCTTCTGGCCAACACAATATGCTCTCAAAGCAGGAGTTAAACATGTTTGAATCCCTGAAGCAGTATTTATTTAATAACTTACTATATAAAAATAGATAATAGGTAGGTAGCCATGTTGGTCTGCTGTAGTCGAAACAAAATAAAAAAATCCCTTCCAGTAGCACCTTAGAGACCAACTAAGTTTGTTATTGGTATGAGCTTTCGTGTGCATGCACATTTCAGAGGTGGTATCTGAAGAAATGTGAATGCGCACGAAAGCTCATACCAATAACAAACTTAGTTGGCCTCTAAGGTGCTACTGGAAAGAATTTTTTTATTTTATATAAAAATAGCCCATCCAAGAGCAGAAGTGCAAGCCAAAGATAAGATGCATAAATATTAGCCCAGCCTAATCACTTATAGATCATAAGGAAAGTCAGGACTTCTTGTGCAAATTAACTTCTATTCTGGTGCAAGAGGATTTGTCAAGACTGGACCTCGTTCTGAAGAGTTATTGAACTTTTCTGCAAGGAAAACCAATTTCACTATCAAATTCTTGAAAAAACACTTGGGGTTTATTGATTTAAACTGCAAACAGTCGTTACAAAAGATTCTTTAAATAAACTCACACAAAGGAAGAAAGAAAAAAGGCAATGTAGTGAACAGTAATGGGAAAAATTACATTCAATGTGTTCTTTGTGCCAGTAAAGTTTACCTTAAATGAGGAAACACTCCATTCTTGGAACACAGAAATGCAAAGACAAACTGCATTTGGAATGTCTTTTGATAGGCACTTGAAACCAGAGGGTAGACCTTTTTTTTTCCTTTAAGTACTTACAAAAAAGGAAGCAAGCAGTCTTCCATTTTATCGTCTCACAGCACAGCTTGTGCGTATACATTCTTGAGGCCAGAAGTGAAATCGTGACCCTACTGAAGTCATTGACGAAGCCTTCAATGACAGCAGTGCGGTCAGAATTTCATCCCATCCAGGAAAGGCCTTGTTGGGGCATAGAGGCAAAGAAGCACATTAAACTCAATTTGCAGTCTGACACAAAAAGGGGAACGATCTAAAATAAATAATCCAAACACAGCTGTTGCATTTTTTTTAAATTAATTTTTCATTTTTTAAAAATAAAATAACCAAAAAAGTGTAAAGTTACAAAAAATGTCATTGTAGTATAATATATTAAACTGTGGGGAAGGGGGAAAGAAAAAGACTTCACAATCTTAAGATTAATATGGAAGATCATAATTTAAACATAAAAGAATATATTCTATGAATTCATCCAGATAAATATGAACAAAATTAACAAAAAAGCATAGGTTTCAGCAATAAATACGTTTTGATAAGTTAAATAAGCTTTATATTGTTGTGCAGTGACAAGCAAAATTTGCTCTCCAATTTCTGAAAAGTTATACAAAATTAAAAACCCAGGAAAATAAAAATAAAAAGCTTGGCGTGAGTGCTCTATGGATAGGTCTATTGTAATCTAGAGCAAAACCATTAAAGCTATGACTACTGGAACTTTGTTTACACAGAACTTGCATGTGTGGAATGAACACCGTTAGACACCCCCCCCCCATTTTTTTTGTTTCGCTTTTGAAGGTGTCACATGTACACACGGGGAACTTGTAGCACCAAAAGCAAGTCTTTCATTGTCCATCTGGCTTCCCTCTCCAGTCACCAAGTCCCATGCATGTGACAGCTACTGTCCATTCTCAGCTGTTCTTCTGGCTGACCTGAGTAGATTCAGGCAAGGTTAGTCTTTAAAAGGTGGTAAGGGTTGGATGTTAACAGGTGTCCACATGCCATATGTCTACAAAACACTGGCTAGAGAAAGGGGGCGGGGAAAGGAAGAAGATTCTGCATCATGGCCAGTGATAGGAGCTGCTGGTTCCGGATATTCCCTGCACATCTGGAAATGCACAGAGCTCTGTGGAGGCTGCTGGTGCCCTCTGCAGCTGGAGAGGTAATATAGTCACAGTGAACATGTTAAAAAAAGGCACTACATTTGTAAACGATTATCACTTTTTGCTGTAATTTTGGCACTTGTGGTTTCAGCCAGTGAGTGGACTTTAGGCAAGTGGACTATCTTTGCATTAACATCTAACCCAGAGATGTTAAGATGATTTTGGGGTGGGGGCTGAGGTGGAAAGGAGAGAGATTACAAGCTTAAAATTGTAAGAAGAGAGGCTAGAAGAGGCCGAGAGGCAACACCAGGTTACTCGTCAGAGATGGAGAGTCTGCTGAAGATGGGGAGGCGTCTCGAGGTGTCCAGGATGGGCGAGTCAGAGCCGCTGTGGCTGCTGCTTGAGCTGCTCAGGTAGCCTTCCTGGTCAGAGAGAGAGTCCTGAGGACTTGGAGGCGAGTCAAACATGTTGGGGGACTCCGACATGGGTCTGAGGAGAAAAGCAGTGGGCGAACCACCACCAGGCATCTGCACCCCCATGCTGGGAGCAAAGAGATTGGTCAGCTCCTGGCTGGAGAAGGTGAAGGGGTTGCTGGCACAGTCAGGCAGAGTAGGAGAGCCCAGGAGGTCGTCAGCACTCATGATGGGCGGAGGGGTTATGGAAGTAGGGCTGTCCAGCAGCCCGTTGGCAGCAATGGCACTTGGGAAGCCTGCGAAGCTGAAGCTGTGCTGGAGGCGGGGTCTGTCGGCCATGGCAGGATCTCGGCCGCTGGCTACAGCGCGGCGCTCCTCAGCGTTGTGGATGAAATGGCAGCGAGGCCCGTAAGGGCAGAAGCCAATGGTGTGGAAAGTGCGGCAGAGCTCCGTCTTGTACTTGGGGTGGCGGGTCAGGCTTCGCAGCTCGTGGATGCCGTGGGCGAACTGGCACTTGTCTCCGTATTTGCAGGCCCCGTTCTCCTCGAAGGGGCGGCATAGCTCCGTCTTGTAGCGACTCGAGTTGACTTGTCCGCCAGGCTGCTTCTGCTGCAGTAAGCGCTCGCCACCTTCAGAGAAGGAGCGGTCCCGAAAGCGATTCTCCCTGGGCCCGAGAGTTGGGGCTGGCTCCCCCTTGAGGCTGCTGAGAAGATGGGCCTGGTGGAACTTGGAGTTGGGCAAGGTGACCGAGTGCCTCCTGGGGAAACCCCCGCCAGCTGGGGTTCCCACTGCCTTTCTGTCCAAGAGACACCCTCCGACACCAGAAGGGCTGTAGTTCAGCATCTTGTTACTCTATAGCAGGGGGAAAAGGAGAGGCCAGTCAACAACCCAACTTCCTCAAGAACCTTTCAGCAAGATGCAGCCTAAAACCTGGCATCTATGCCTCCCTCCCAGTTTCCTTATGTGCATAATAGGCTCTCCCAAAGCCCCCAGACTCTGTTCTGCGCCACAGGTTGGGTCAAGGAAAATGAAAGGCACAATCTAAAAGATGAGCCTCTTTCTATCAGAGAACAGCTATACAGTATGTCAAAATACTTCCAAAGCGGCACAGTAAACAATGCTGCTATACAACAGCTTTTGCTTCAGGTTCATTTGTTCCATCCAAGCATAATGCCACAATGAAATACATGTTGTTTCATTGCCCTAGGCGAAGGCCTATCCAACTATTCCTTAAGCAGCCACATCCCCCAAGCATGCTCCTTTCCGAGCTAGGCATGGATTCAATACTTCCACTATGCAATTTATGCCTTAAAGGCCTAACCTAGTTACTCCCAAATTTCTGAGCACATTCTTCAACCCCTGTTTCCATGCCCCTTCCAGTAAGAAAGGATGGAGGAGGAGGGAGAGAAGTGAATAGAGGCAAACAAATAATAATAATAATAATTAATAATAATAATATTGCTATATACAACAGATCCCACTCTGGAGTAAAAAAAAAAAAATCTGTGGTGGGGGAAGTGTGTAAGACTCAAGCTGAAAAGAGGCGTGAGACTTTGGGAAACATGCTAGTTACTAATCTAAATTAATCCCATCCCTCTTGCTCCACCTCCTGCACAGGAATTGCATTTCATGTGATCCATGGCAAAATTCACCCATAACCGCAAGAGGATTCCTTTGCAATTAGCCATTTGGCAGGAAAGAGTCTGCAGCTTCAGTTTTAAACTGCTTGAAAGCATCAAGGAAGGAGACATGCTTCGTAAAAGGCAAGACTCGGGGCTTGGTCCGGTTTATGTTTACTCTATGAGACTTTTTTTAAAAAGTCATTGTTGTGCATCCATATTCAACACACTTAATGGTAAGTGGAAAACCAACACCCAGGTTTGCTCTGTTTTGGAAGTTATGAGGGGTCCATGAAAAAGCACAATCAGCTGTGCAACTTCAGAATTTAAACTACTCGTTCCAATGTGACATTGTTCTCAAAGAAGTAGTGCTTTGCAACCTAGTTATAGTTGTTAACTTTCCCACAACACTGATCTCACCCACCAGCAAGTTCTCCTCCAACTTGGTTATAAACGTAGGAGAAATGCATACAGGCAAAGACTTCGGCTATGCAAAGATAAGGCCGCTTGAAAGAGAAAAACGCAGCCGCGTGAGTGGAATGAGAGATAAGCCTGGTAAACTGCTGGCTGTAAGAAGCAGCAAACTGCAGAACTAGAGGCGGGAAGGGCCGGTGACTTGCCTGCAAACGTTCTTTTGCAAAAGCCCCAGTTCCACATCTCCATCCAGTCGCGCGCGCGCACACACACCCGATTTTCTCCTTTCCAACCAAGGAGAAGCCAGTAGACGTGAAAAACAGCAACAGATCCCACTTGCGGGGAAAAGTGTCCACAGCCATCTTTCCCCACCCCGAGTAAGCAATTAGACGTGCGGCTGAGCAAGTCATTGCAAGCAAGAAACTTTCCAAGACACGCGTTAAGAGTTCCAGTGAACTCCGGAGGTTGGTTTTGCTATCTGAAATGCAATAGGGACCTTCGGCTCCCTATGCACAAGTTGGTAAAATTTCACATTCCACAACATGAGCAAAAGTCTAAACTGAACCACGGCACGCCTTAGTTCAAAGTACTGCACAGAATCTAGGATGAAGGGCAACTCCCACAAGAAAAGGGGCTGCCGTCTTAAACACACTTTCTGGTTCACGAAAATAAGAGGGCCGGTCACTTCTGCACACGTTAAAAACAAGCTTTCATACATTTGAATGGCTTTCAATCTTCTATAAGGAATAAGGACCAGCCGTTGTAAACTTGAGCCAAAAAGCAGGAGGGCAAACTGCATGGCAACCATTTCGGAATGCAATCCCAGCAAGTCACTGAAAACATCTAACAAGTTTCTTCGAGAAGGCACCCAAATTTGAAACTTGAAAAAACGGAAGAAAAGCCAGAGTCCAACAAAGTCAAAAACACGGGAAGCGAAGGCGGCTAGTTTGTGACAGCACCCTAAACAGCATTTTACTAGATTTGGCGCAATAACCTACCTTAACTTCTTCCTAGGCAAATCTCCCTAACAAAGCAATCTAAAGTATGCCTACTTAGAAGTAAGCCCAATTAAGTTTAATGAAGCTTACCCCCAGGTAAGCGTGCTCAGAATTGCAGCCTAAATAACTCGTCAAGGCTCCAGACCAACTCCCAAACAAAACTTTGCGTTGCTTAAAAACACGCAACACCCAGCAAAACTTTAGGCTCCTAAAACGCTGAATATTGGACCAAAAACGGGACGGGACGGGGGCTGGTGACAGATGCAGAGTGAGAGACCATTCCCTTGAGAAGTTTTAAGAGATAATAGGGGCTACAACTTACTTTGCATAAAACTTCACTCAGCTCGAAGATGGTTGGAGACACGAGGGCTGTAGACATCTTCAGCTACCAAAAGGAGGGGCGAAGACGTGGAATAAGTATATTAGAATAGAAAAATAAAATGAATCACAGTGTTGTAAGGCACAGCCTCCAGTTTCCCTGGGTACTCCTCTAGCCCCCTCCAGCTCCAGCAATTCTCCCTTCTCTCTCCTTCCAGAAGAGTTTTGCGTAAAGCTCAATTTATAAAGTTTCAGACCTTACCCCGTGGGAGGAGCTCCAAATTCATTTAAATAAGGAAGAAGGCGGAGGGAAGATGACTGACGTAGAGTCTGAATCACCCATGCGGTCAAACCTATAAAAACTTTCAAGGAGGGCGAAAAACTTTCAAGAAGGGCGAAAAGGGGGAGGAGGGTCTTTTTAAAGGCGATCTCTGTTATTTTTAAAAGGGGGGATTTTTTTTAGAAGTACAGTGTTTGTGCAAGTTACCTCTAATTAGAAAACGGGGGGAGGACTCGATAAGACTCTTTTGTCAGGACTTGAATGCAACATGTGACGCTATTCACTTCAACCACTCCGGTCTGCCCTCCCTTCTCCTTCCTTAAAGGCGGGATCAAACTGTTTCCTTGCAAAATTTCCTTGCTCTCAGCCCCGTTTCTTTTTGTCTTTCTTTGAAGCAGCTTTCTGGGGCGCTGTTACAGTGCCCGTCTTCGCTATTTCATTTCCTCCATTCCTCCATGTTGTTTAGAGGGAAGCAAAAGCAAAAACTTGGGAGTCAACTTTAGACTTTCTTTTCACACCGAGCGCGCACAAGTAAAGGGAAGTATATTTGATGGCAGTTGAAACCTTATGACTACGTTACTCGGAAGGAAATCCGAGTGAACTGGAGTTGGGCTCACTTCTATGTGAGCTGAGTAGGGCAAGGCTGTGTGATCTGAGGCACATTTACTTGGAAGTAAGTTCTGTTAAAAAAAAAAAAAGGATTGCCTTCCGCGTAAGCGTGCGTAAGCCTGGTGTCTAAAACTAAGAACTTGCAAAAGTTCTTCCTCGCGGAGAATGAATTTAAAACTAAAGCATCAGTAAGGGACAGGGAGTGCTCGCCCTACTTTTTACAACACTGGATTTAGAATAGTGAATTAGTGGTATTTGCTCAGCTCAGAGATTTCTGTTCGACAGAATCCTCGTTTTTGTTCTTTTTACAGACCCCATTGCGGTAGTTTTCAGCTACTGATTTTGATCCCAACACTGGCGAATTGTTTCTGCAAGGGCGACCGGCTTTTTAGAAAGGTCTTATAAAAGGCTCTTTCTCTGTCTTGCACGCTTGAGAAACTACAAATTGGGGGAGGGGATGTTTTGAACGACGGGCTTTCTACAGTGGTACCGCTTTCATCTTTCTCCTTTGTTCCCGCCCCCATTTCTTTTAATTATTTAGCAGATGGTGCCCTCCGTTTTTTTCTTTTGGCGGGATTCCGCTTAGGAAAAAAGACACATGCATTGGAACGTGACTCTCAGCCGAACTCTACGATTTGCATCTGGGAAGGAAAGGCGATTAGAGTTTAAATCAGTTCTCTCGCTGCCCTTAAGTTGTGGAACAGAAGGTTAGAGTGAAGTGGAAATACCACTGTTTCCTCCCCCCCCCCTTCCTATTTCCATGTGCTCATGTTACAGCAAAGGGTCACCCACACAAGCCCTCAGATGTTTATGGCACCACAGTTCAAAATGCAGGGGCTGTTATGAAAGAGCGCGCCTCCAGTGCATTTTCCACTGCGGCGCAACGAGGCCACTTGCTCTCGGAGCGAGACTTTGCAGATCTCTCTCCCCCGTTTTCCTTTCTCTTTTCTCCCCCCAACCTCCCCGGGAACATTTGAAGCTCCTTTTAGATTGTATGGGCTGTAGCTGCGATTTCCAACTCGGAAGAGCCTTCCAGTTTGGGCAGGCTCGCAGCTGCCTGCTTTGATTGAAATTGATTGCCTCCATTTTTAACAGCGCCCTGCTGCTGCTGCTGCTGCCGCCGCCTCCGCCGTCTTTGCATTTTTACAAGCTGAGTCGCTTCGTGTTGACTCGCACTCCCTCCCTCCCTCCCTCCCTGCGTTACGCCTTTTTTCCGTTTTGTGGAAAACTGGCAAGACTCCGCTGTAGGAAATAACCCGCGCTCGCTCTCACATAAATAACTCCAAACGTGTTACTAGTTAGCAAGAGGATGTTTGCTCATTTTGGCGTTTGCGCGCTGCCCCGCTTCTCCCAAGGGAAACGGGACTCTTTCCGAAACTTTTGCTCCCTCCCTCCCTCCCTCCCTCCCAATAACAGCCAGTTGCCAGATGACAAGGGAACGAGGCGGGAAGGAGGAAGAAACTGTGTGGGTGGCGTGAACAATGGCCATTGCTGCAGGGCTACCACCTTTCACCCCCGCGCTTTAAGCCTTTTGTCCGGGAAACCTCGCAAGCGATGGAAACTGCTCGAATGGGGAGGGGCGGAGGCGAGCCGAGAAGGACGCGGAAGTGGCTCCTCCCTTTTGGGGAGCGCAATGGCAAGCTCCTCCTCGCCATGGCCGCCTCCGGAAGTGCGGAGAGGCCCGAGAGGCGGAAGGATCTTACCACGTGTGGCGCGTAAAGCCCGAAAAGGAGCAGCCGTTCCCGCGCCTGCAGCTAGAATGTGAAGCCTACGTGTTCATAGAATCATGCAGTTGGAAAGGGAGCCCGAAGGGACATCTAGTCTGAAATATACTGGCAGTCGAGAGTGGATTTCATGCTCTTTATTCAGCTCATAGTGGTGAGGAGGAATGGAAGTTCCCCCCACAATATCTGCTTTATATACATTATTTACACAATAGGCTGCACGTGATTGGCTAATTCCGGGATTCTTCTGTAGGCCAAGCAGGTTGTGGATTCACTTCCACCTGGAGCTGGATTGGGTGGCTCCTGTGGACCAATCAGACTGCTGCATTGTTCTAGGACCAATCAGACTGCTGCATTTTGGATCCTATTCAACTCAGTACATAACATAGTCCAACCCAGGAAACTCAACTAAAGAATCCATGCATGACAGATGGCCACTCAACTCTGTTTTACAAACTTGCGCTCAAACCTTAAAAAGTTTACTCAGAAGTAAATCGGAATGAATGCTATGGATTTTCCTTGTGAGTTAGCTCTGGCTTGCAAAATGTGCTAAACTTCCAAGAGGACTCAGCTGTGGTAATCGTACAGATTTGAAATTAAGCAAATAGGGATTCCAACAAATGTGCCTTGGTCAAATTCTACACACACACCCCTCCCTGCCTCAGTTTATTTTTGCAATTGTTTGTGGTCCCACACAAGGCTCTTCCTTGGATGCTTCATATTTTCTTGCGGCCTACATAGGATAAGTATTGGGGAGAGGGGCTCCCATACTCATAGCTTGGCTAAATTAATGCTGTATAATCACAATACAGTGGTACCTTGGTACTTGGAACGGCTTGGCTCTGGAACAAATCGGCTCCCAAACGGTTTGCAAACATTTTTCAGAAGCCAAGCATCCAACGCAGCTTCCATGGCTTCTGATTTAGTGCAGGAAGCTCCTGCAACCACTTGGAAGCCATGTCTTGGTTTTCAAATGGTTTTGGGAGTCAAACGGACTCCTGGAACAGATTAAGTTCGAAGGAACATAGATGTTACTGTTTATACATAACAGAAACTCTGGCCCTCTAGATGTTGGATTACAACTCCCATCATCCCTGATCATTGAACATGTTGGCTGGGGCTGATGGGAGTTGTAGTCTAAAAACATCTAACAGGCCACTGGTTAGCCATCTAACATAAACAGTTACTTATGTGAACACAACTGGAGGACACACTCAGCCTTGCACGCTTCTGAAGTGTGCTCACAATCTCCTTCCACCTGCACTACAACCATAGTGGCATTTGGTCGGTCACACTGAGAACAAGATACTGGGCTAGATGGGCCATTGGCCTGACCCAGCAGGCTCCTCTTATGTTCTTATGCCAGCTCATGTGAACTGGCATTGGCACGGCACTGCTTACAAGTGTAGACAGCCAACATGAGTCACTCTTTATATATGTATATTCATTGTCGCCTGTGCTACTTCGGAAACACGGCTTGAAACTCATCTTCCCTTTTCCTTAACCTCGCTGATCAGCCAAAGATAACCAAAATATGAGAGAGAGAGCAAAGTATGTGAGCAATGTACGTTTCCTGTATTTAAAGAGACAACCAATTTTCTTCTTTCTTTCTTTTTTTAAAAAAGCTGTATTCTGTTGCTGAAAGTGAGAATAAATGGAACAACTGGAGCAGGTTCTCTTCTGCCATTGTTTTGTGGCTCTGTGCCCCATGCTTGTTCCTTGGGCTCAGAACCTTTTTAATATATAATTATAAGCTATTTTAATCATTAGTTTAGAGCTATCGTTGCAGGGACTTTCCAACAGTTGCTAAATTCAAAGGAGGAAGCTGGAACAGATAATTACTTCACCACTAAAATGATTTGAGCCTGGATTTTTATTGGCCTATCTCTGCCTGTCAAGATCAGTTTAGAATAAGAGGGCAGGGCAACAAAAAAAGGCAAAGCTGCTTGCTGGCAAAGCTCCCAGAGCCTTGCATCTAGGATGTTTCAGGTTCTTTGCCTTAGGTCTCCAGTTAAAATGATATATAGTGGTACCTCGGGTTAAGAACTTAATTCGTTCTAGAGGTCCATTCTTAACCTGAAACTGTTCTTAACCTGAGGTACCATTTTAGCTAATGGGGCCTCCCACTGCCGCTGCCGCGCGATTTCTGTTCTCATCCTGAAGCAAAGTTCTTAACCCGAGGTACTATTTATGGGTTAGCAGAGTCTGTAACCTAAAGTATCTGTAACCCGAGGTACCACTGTAAAGTTGCAGAAGATTTGAAAAGGCCTCTGCCTGGACTCTGAGGAGATAATAAACTAGATGGACAGATTACCTGACCAGGTATAATGTGGCTAACTAAATCTCACTAAAATGGATCTTGTGTGTATACACAAGAATGATGAACCAGTCACATTCGATCTTAATAGGTTAGTCAAATTATATTTACTATTTTAAAAACATTTTGTATGATTTGCTGCAATGATTTCCCAGGGATACATCTGTAGTCCCACAAGGCTTTGTGTTTAGGTACTAGCAGGCTGATCTGACCAGGCATATCCTAATGGAACAGGAATAAAACATGAGAGCACAACCTGTCACCAAAAGGGATATCCACAGTCAGGATAGTGTGTGTGTGTGTGTGTGTGTGTGTGTGTGTAACCACTGGAGGGGGGGAAACTGGCCTGGGACCACAGTCCACTGTTTTCCCAATTAAAATCAACACTCCCAGCTGCTGTTTACCCCACAGGTGGAAACATGTGGATACCTTAGTTTTATGCATCACATGGGCCCAGCATAATGGCTTTTAATGTATTCTATGTCACAATAGAACTTGTAGGGCTTTTCCAGACCACCTGTTTATTGAGCATTCACCCTGATTTGTTTCCAGGGAGGTTACATGACATGGGGCTCGTCTACACATCTGCTTGTCCCACTGCATTCCCCTGGAAAAGCCCACTGTTTACTGCTGAATCGAAAAAAATGTCAAGCAGTTTTTCTGCAGATTGACGTTTGTTCTGATTCAGTGGTAAACAGCAGGTATTCCCAAAAGCAGTTGAACGAATAAAAAACCGCTTGGACCCATGCCTTGAAAGTATGGGACAAGTGGAAAACCTCTTGGACCCGTGCTTTCTAGGCAGGGGACAAGAGGATGTGTGGACAAATCTTTTGTGTCAAGGAAACGTTATCCCACACTTTCCAGTGCATTCCCTCTTCACTTTCCTTATTGCAAAAAAATTGATTTTTTTGGCAAGTGGGTTTATTTTGGAAGACCTCCCAACCAACTACAGTTGCACAACCTGAATTTCCCAGTATGCAACTGAATCCCACTGTTGACTTAAAATAGCAACGGTCTGGAAGTCCCCTCTTGTTTCCTTTTTGTTTTTCAGGGTTAGGTAAATATTGCTTCATTTATCCCTAGCCAATCAGGTTCCCTCTTTTTTCCATGCCACTGCCCATCATCTTTGTAAGATGGCCAATCGCCTTCAAAAGAGTATGTGCCCTAAAGAAAAACAAACATTGCCTCTTATGTTAGCTGTACTTCCGTTGCGTCACACCAGTATGAATTTACCAGCATGAGTCAAACTGGAACTCATTACTTTTTTACATGCACTGTTAGGTAAAGCTAGTAGATGTGAAAAAAAGTATTGAAGGAGGAGGGCCGTGGAGGAAAGATTATTGGCAGCTTAGTGTGCAAACATTTATAGGAGGGAGTGTGTACCTGTACATATTGTTAGCAGGAAGCCTGAGTAGGCAATACCATTACTTTGCAGGAATCCTTAGACAGCACGAGACAAGCATTATGAGCTGTAATCTCTTGACTTTATACCTATGAGTAATACAAGAGTAACGAGAACGAGATAAGATTACATAACTTCATAACAAGTTGTTATGAGCCAGCTGCTTATAAGGGGGTCAAACAGTTTCTCAGAAGCTGTAAGGCCTTAGCTCAGGCATAGGCAAACTCGGCTCTCCAGATGTTTTTGGGACTACAACTCCCATCATCCCTAGCTAACAGGACCAGTGGCCAGGGATGATGGGAATTGTAGTCTCAAAAACATCTGGAGGGCCGAGTTTGCCTATGCCTGCCCTAGTTCATATACTTTTATTTAATTATTTTCTATATTGCTTCTCAGGAATGAAATTCTCCCCAAGATGGTTGACATAAAGCACAGCAATAAAATAAATATATAACATTTTAAAACAGTCCCACATTACTCAACCTAGCAATCCGACAGCATAGTACTGTACAGTCACCAAAAACCAGGTCACACAAAAAAATAGATCCCCTTCTCCAGACCAGGCCATACAACCATATTCCATAATGTAGGTTGGGGTAACAGAGCGACTTAGCACAGGGAGCATGAAACTCCTTGTTCTAATCTTGCCTAAGTTGTGAATTCATAAGGCAGCTTTAGGCAAGCCACAGTTCCTTCAATCTCAGCACCCACCCCTCCATAAAATGTGAACACTTACACTGGCTTCTCTTACAGGGTTGTTGTAATGATTATAAAGATGTTTGTCCCAATCTAACAGGAAACAAAAGGTTTACAAATAAGTGGTGCATGAAGATTTCCTGGACATGAAAGTACTTGGGCAATGCATATGCAGCCCCTGTTGCATTGTCTTCAGTAGCATCATTCATTCTAGGAAAGAGGGAAGTGAATCTGATTGACTGCTTGTACCTCAAACAGATAGCTGATCTCCTTAGCCTGGGGGAAATGACATGCAGCACCTGTTTGTGTCTCCTCTGTCACCTCCTGTTGGATCAAGGCAAATGTACATGAAGCACTTTGGGTTCAGTTATTTTGTGAAACACTGTAATGGTTGCTGAATACTTTGATTTCCTGGGCAAGGTGTAATATAGCAGTATTGTGAAACTCACTATGGTGGTGGCAGTCTCAAGATAACTGGAAAATACGGTGGTGTCATTTTGATATGCTGCCCTGTACATAAACAGAACGTAAATGGCACGTTAAGGTTTCCACTGGAAATATAAATGCAAGTAATGTGTAATGTGTCTATAGAGTAGGATGTTGAACTAACTTTTCAACTTGTTTTTACCAATAACCACTTCTTTGGCTGCTGAAGAGGAAGTAGGTTGATGTAGCATCAAAGAAGTCTGTTTTGCAGTGCTTACACTTTCCACCATCCTCTCGCAAATAGCACAGAAGAGCCTCTCATTTTCTGTATCAAAATGCTTCCTAAGCCAGTTTTCTTTGGATGTTAACTCAATATTTTAACAATCCACACTAATTTCTACAATTCAATCCCTCAGACCCCACTTCTACTGTGTCTTTCCTATATGTATCTCCATTAATTCTCACGCTGTTTCTTCAGTTAGCAAATCACTGATGGAAAGTACCTATGAGAACGTTTCCAGTTTCATTTTAGCTTCATCCTGCAAAAGCCAAACCCACAGTAATTACCAGTTAGGCTGCTTCTCCTCCTGTAACCAGTGAACTAAACGGATTGCAATACCGTCTTACATCTAACTGCACATGTGCATCTATCAGTATTTCCCAATGGCATGTGTGTTCCCAAGAGAATGTTCTTTTTATTTCAAAAGGGAGACGCTTAGATCTTTCCTGTCATCTTGAGAGACTTATATCTGGGACCAACTAGAAACTAATAAATCCCAAGACTTATTTCACACGTTCCACTTAAAACACACTTTAGTCTCTCTCTCTCACTTTTGGTATGTATGCATAAAAGACAGAAATGCTGTTTTAATAACATTTGCATTGAAGGATGCTGATGTAGAAAAGTGGATGCTGCTCTGAGGACACTGTGTGCGTCTCTTGTTTTCAAAGGGACATGTATATGCACAGCATATTTTTTTTAAAGAAATGGCATCAGTCTAACCAAAAGGCTTAAATTGTATGGCATGGGGATGGAGCAGTCAAATGATGAGGCACTGGGCAGGATGTGGCACAGAGGCCCACCTGAATGTGGCTCAAGGCTGGGTCAGAATAATGCCTGTGGAACTGCATCAGAGTATAGTTGCAGGGTTGTTTGGACCAGCAACCAAAGTAGGAAGGTAGGTGAATGTCTTCTCCTGCAAAAGCTTGAAAGGATGGCGGGGTATTTAAAAACAGGAAAAGCAAAACTCATGAGTTGTGGTAATCACACTAGCTGAAGGGGGGGGGCTCCTTTAAAATAGAGGTCTCCCCTCTAATCTCCTTGTGCCTGTGTGTTCTGGCTTTGTGGGGGCAGCTGTTGTTGCACAAAGCTGATGTGCTCTTGTAATAAAGGTGTGAAGAATGGAAAGGCGGATGGAAGGCAAGGCAAGAGAGTGTCTGTAGAATTCTGCAAGCTGAATTCTGCAACCTTGGCATAGTCAGGTGTTCAGAACATGGGGGCAGGTCCAGTTTGAGGTCTTTAGGCACTCTGGGCTACAGTTGCAACTCTGGTTATGAACTTATTTCATTCTGGAGGTGTGTTCTTAACCTGAGGTACCACTTTAGCTAAAGGAGACTCCCACTGCCGCCGCGCTGCTGGCGCACAGTTTCTGTTCTCATCATGAGGTAAAGTTCTTAACCCGAGGTACTACTTCCAGTTTAGCAGAGTCTGTAACCTGAAGTGCTTGTAACCCAAGGTACCACTGTACTTCAAATCCAAGCCTCTGCTTCATTCCATGTCTTATTGTATAATGAGCAACAACAATAGCACATTGAATGATCAAGAGTTGGCCAGGGTACTCTTTCCTTCCTCTTTTTTTTTAAATTCTCCTACTGAGCAATCCTATACTAACTGTTCATGTCACCCCAATCTCTGAGCGGTGTGAGATTCCAGGGGTACCCAGGGTTTGTGTTTCCTTTTGGAAATTAGACACAGTGGGGGGTGCCACTAGGGGCGCATTGGAAGATGGCCGACAATAACATCTCTCCAACCCACACAAGGTAATTAAGAGGCTGTGATGGGAGTAAGCAGCCTCCCGCCCCCCCCAAGCGAGTGGGGGGGACTGCCCTTGCCTGCTGTGCCCTATACCACCCCCGAACTCGAGGGGGTGGGGGCACTAGGCAGAAAGCCCTTGTGTGGACCTCGGCTCTCCTGGGCGCTGTCTCTGATCCGCGCCTCTAGCTGCAGCAACTTCAAAAGAAACAATTAGGAGGAAGCTAATGCACATATTTCAAGGAAGAATGGGGAGTAAAGACTGCTAATTGAAGAGATCTCTGATAAAGAAGATGGGTCGGATAAACAGGAATATATCATGAGAAGACACACCAAGGCTCGGTATGTTGGCAACGGGACTGGATGGGGGGGGGCTTTCCTTTCTTTTTTCTATGTGATTAACCAAGAATCCCCCCCCCACAAGTCAGAAATGCCACTTAAATAACCTAAGCTGATGATTTAAGACTGTGTGGAGATAATTTTCTAACCAAAAGCATGTTTTAAGGAGATCGTGGAAAGTATAAGAGCTTTGGGATGATGCAGTAAAAAACAGCGTCGCCATTTTGGCAAGTTCTGTCGAAAGACTTATGTCTGGGAGGAGGAATGGATCTGCTTTCATATTGCAGGCGAGCCTCTTCAGAGGACTAAAAGAAGGCGACAGATTTGCAAAGATTAATGATGGAAAGAGTGCTTTTATTTATGGAAGTGATGATATATGGAAACCATCTCGATATGGTGATTGGATGAACGGAAAAATTCACACAGGATTATAACTGGTGTTTACTTGCTTAAGGAGATTATCAGAAGAGATCACAAAGTAAAAAAAAAATATATGAATAAGATGAGACGTGGGAACAGCAAGATAGGACTGGATAGAAATATGAACATTATTTGGACAGATTTGTGGATATTAACGTAGCAGTAAGAAGATGATTGGAATCCCCTTCGGAACCTGAAATATGGGTACCCCCAACAAAAAAAATTAAAATTCGGCTTTGTAATTCGGAATTTATGTGATGTGATTTGATTTTATTTGATTTGATTGGTCGGTTAATAAAAATTATTTTTAAAAAAAAAGGAAATGAGACACAGTGGAGACTCTGGTGTCTTTATGATATATGGTTTATTTACACATATATACAACCTAAGCCTGTGATGGAGGAGTTCACAGCATTAACATCCCCAAAAGGTCTTGTTTCTCCCATAGCTGCAGCTTTGGATTCAAGCAAACATCAAACATTGCTCTGTCTCCCTGTCTTCCAGTTTTCTGCTGTTCCTCTAGCTCACATCACTCCAACTCTCTGCCTTCAGCTCTGACTTTTTCTGTTAAGGGAGGGGTGTCCCATTCATTTGCCATCTCACATCAAGTCCCTTAATCCCCTCTCACCTAACCAGGAAGCTATCTTGGCTATTCCAGGAATTTGGAGGCTTGATTAGTTTTTAACACTTGCTGGATCCAGGGATTAGAGGGGTTTGGCATACAACGTACCACCCCAAGCTCATGATATTACTTTTTGTTGGGTCCAGGGATACACTGCTGCTGTGCTGGTGGAATGACCACAAAATCATGTATGACCTAGGCCTGAGAAGAGAGGTGGGAAGGACATGCATACAGACCAATCCCTCCCACCTGGATCACATGCCCAAGACATGCAACTTGTCCTACACATTTCTGGTTGCCTTTGTCATATGCACCTTTCACAGTTGTCTTCCTGGCTGTCAAAATTAGGCTGTAATTTGGGGAGCAAAGGCCTATCTTTCTTTACCTGTGGATTTCTGTGAAGTGTTACATACTAAATAAAAGTGTTGCGCTTTCCCAACTCTGTAGTGTTTATGCATTTTTACACCCACTCCATTGAGCATAAGACGGGCAATTCTGAGGAATCCTGCTCTGTGCCTCCTGCACTTCATAAAATCATAGAATTGTAGAGCTGGAAGGGACCTCAAGGCTCATGTAGTCCAACCCCCTGCCATGCAGGAAATCTCAACATGCAGTCTCCCATCCAATTTGAAATCATACAGGACACTGCTGAGCTTTGCAAATGTGTTACTAGCTGTATAGCTGCGCCACTAGTTCTGATATCTTCATCTCATAGCCACCTCCTCTCCGGTTCTCTCCTCAAAACACACCCTTTCCCTCTCCTAATAATCCTTACACCCTGCTCTGCCAGTGTTGTTGTCCCCATGTGTTATCTTGTGTTTGTCTTGCTCTTACTTAAACCATAAAAGCTTTAGGTCAGGGAGCTTGTCTTATCTGTTTGTCAAGCCCTACACAAGTTCACAGGGCTGCGTAAGTGCTTTTGATAATCCACAATAACAATAAAATAGGTCATTTTAGAAAAAGAAACAGATTGAAGGTGTGGCACAAGCTCAATTCCTCCAGCGCCACCTTCTGTTTTTTGCTTTTCAACAAGTGCACTTCGGAGTGTTGAGATCATCTCAGTATGGCGAGTGAGGAGGAATGATTAGGGGACACAGAGCTGTTGCCAATGAACTTACTCCCCTACTTTTATAGGTCCCACTATGATTCTGCTTTAGACAGGGTGAGGGGTTAAATTCACACTTCCTGAAACAATAAACAAACTAAAAATGCATGTACCTTTTGAATTTTGTGCTTCTCCAGATATCATAATGCAATTCTCCAGCAACAACAAAAAAGTATTCAGAAAGCATATATTCAGGGCAAGTGTGCATAAAAATGCAAATATTACTGGAAATAAACAATAAAATGAATTATATTGTGCAAAATTGTTTACAAAAATATGTTTATTAGGAGAAATAAATACTAAAATGCTGATGAACTTTATTGATTACTCTTTTAAAAATTGCAAACTGATGCAGAAATACAGCAAACTGAACCTAAGTTTTGAAAAATGAGAAACTCAGAGGGATGCTGAAAATGACAACTCAATCCATGCTTCACACTGCTGCATGACCATCTGCTTGGGTGTGTTGCCAACATGGCTATAAGCTATTTGTAGGCTACTCTACAGCTTATGAGGGGACACAGGTGGCGCTGTGGGTTAAAGCCTCAGCGCCTAGGACTTGCCGATCGAAAGGTCGGCGGTTCGAATCCCTGCGGCGGGGTGCGCTCCCGCTGCTCGGTCCCAGCGCCTGCCAACCTAGCAGTTCGAAAGCACCTCCGGGTGCAAGTAGATAAATAGGGACCACTTACCAGCGGGAAGGTAAACGGCGTTTCCGTGTGCGGCTCTGGCTCGCCAGAGCAGCGATGTCACGCTGGCCACGTGACCCGGAAGTGTCTCCGGACAGCGCTGGCCCCTGGCCTCTTAAGTGAGATGGGCGCACAACCCCAGAGTCTGTCAAGACTGGCCCGTACGGGCAGGGGTACCTTTACCTTTACCTTTACTACAGCTTATGTGTGGAAGGGCTGTCACTCAGATCCCCAAACTCAGTGGAAAACTCCAAGCAACACAACAATGTCAGGACAGGGTGGCCTGAGGTCTTACATTAACATCACTTCTGTTTACGTCATGGGGATCATATTGTATAAAAATGAGCATGTTTTCTTTGGCCTTGAACAGCCCTTGTGTGTTGTGGTAGATGCTTGGAAAGAGCCAGGTCCCAAATTTTCCCTTGCCATCCTGTCAGAATTGGTTCTTTTCAGCCTTTCCAGTGGAAGGAGATCTCTAAATGGGTTGCGGCAAGCAACATGGCAGTTATATCTTTATGTATAAAGCAGGGGTCGGCAACCTTTTTCAGCCGTGGGCCAGTCCACCATCCCTCAGACCATGTGGTGGGCCGGACTATTTTTTTGGGGGGGGGGGGGATGAACTAATTCCTATGCCCCGCAAATAACCCTGAGATGCATTTTAAATAAAGGGACACATTCTACTCATGTAAAAACATGCTGATTCCCGGACTGTCCGTGGGCCAGACTGAGAAGTCGATTGGGCCGCATCCGGCCCACGGGCCTTAGGTTGATGACCCCTGATATAAAGGGAGGGTTTAGATTGGTGCTTTGTGACAGAAGAACCAGAGCTGGGTTTCAGTTCTGAGACTGACTAGAAATATTGGAAACAACATTAAAAATGCTTTGCCCAAACCCAGAAAGTTTATCAAAATTCACTGCAAAACTCCAAGCAAGCTAACAATGTTTGGTAAAATCAAGCTGTGCAGTTGTGTTAGAAAAGTCAGTAAGATAGTGGTAGTAATTTTGAGCTCTTCCACTCATTTATCACTTGATAACTCATTACTCCATGAAATACATGAAATACAACTGATCAAAAATTATAAAAAGGATGAAGTCGTCGTGAGGATGAAATAGGGTTATTCCAAATATGCTGACCTGAGTTCCTTGGAGAAGAGGCAGGATATAATTTTGAGCCTATATTCATAAACCTAAAATGCAGCGGTGGCTTTATGGTGCCATAGGACATTCCATCCTGACAAAATTGTATCCTGCTTGTGCCGAAATTTTCCACACTAGATCTCCTTGCCAGCAAGAGGCGCTCTTTAAAACATCAGCAAGAACGCTGCAGCAATTTCCAAGAAGGCAAGTGAAAGAACTTGTCAGTTTTGCCAATGTTTAAATATTTTCAAACTATATATATTTTACTAGGTCTAGAACTGCCTCCAGGATTTGGAGCAGGATTTTGACATTTGGCAGTGAGGAAGCTGTGAGATCAGAGAGGAGCCTTATGAAACCCTGTTCAAATTAAACCAAATTTACTCTGTTTAGAAAGAAACTACTTGCAGATGCATAGAACTTGGGTTTGTACTACTCCTTCATAATTTATTTATTGCATGCATGCCCTCAAGATGAAACCTTGGTACAGTATTTTAAGAGAGACAGATTAAGGAAATGCTTATGGCTTAATAGAGTCTGTGCAGTCATTTTCTTCCCTGCATGAATGAATGAATGAATGGTGAGTAGCTTAATGGTATCTTTCAATGTGCTATGAGGACAATTCACCCATCATGATCTCTGATGTTTCACCAGGTATTGCTCACATGCATTGAAACCTGTTTTTGCAGCTTTAAGGATCCTTGAGACTCCCTTCTAAATTTTCGTTAATAACAAAAGCTGTAATTCTCAGGATGCTCCATTCTGTACCCTCATTTGTGCAATGCCATTACTGAATAGACACACGGCATGACCAATGCCCACAAACAAGTTGCTTCATGCCCATTCAATTTACTCGGGGTGAAAATGTCTACACACACTGGAAAAAAGTCAAGATCTCCATCTTCATTTTAATATTTGGCTACGGTGGGTTGCCCCGATACACAGCCCATGTTTTTTATTCTGTTTGTGTGGGTCATGGCACAAGTCATGGCACAAGTGGTCATGGCACAAGTGGGTGACTAAGCCAGACACAAGCCACATTAAAATGATGGAGACATGATGTAAGAGATGTGTTATCTGCACCTCTTACTTTAAAGTAGCTGCAACTTTCAAGAGAACACATACAATTAGTCCTGGGACATTGAGAAAGACTCCTAAGTGACTCATGGGAGCTCTGCAAAGCTACTAATGTGTGGGAAAAAAGCTACCTGTACCAGTGCATAATAACAAGGGAGTATGTAATAATAATTATTGTTATTGTAATAAGGGCTGGGTGGCTATATGAGAAAAAGGTGTCTGACAATAACGTGGGCTTGGTTTGTTTTCATGGGAGAGTAAAATAGTAGTTATGTATGCAAGGCATTAATACCCATGGCCCAGAACAAAACATTGGCAGTGTACCAGAAATGCACCGTTTTGTGCAGGCGTATGTAGGTTAGGCTAAACAACTCGTGGAAGCTGGCATACGCCCTGGCATTATGCTCTGCTGATAGCCTGCAGCAGAGTGTAGAATCCAGTACCAGGCCCCCAGAGCAGCCACCAGGCCTTTGCCTCAGGATCAGTTCCTTCCTCCAAAGCTGGAAAGCAGCCCTGAACCCTACAGCATGGCAGTGAGATGCCAAGTCGAAAGCCTTGAGGTGGCACAGTAGCATCCCACAATGGGCTTTTCGGGGTAGAAAAGGTAAGGGGCTTGAGAAGGTGGCATGGATGCCTATGGCCCTGTCTGACACATAGGAAGGGTCACTGGAGAAGCTGCATGTGACAGACAGAACTCTGTACACTTGATTGGTGGGTGCATATCAACAGTTGCTTGCAGTGCACTGACAGCAAAAGCCTAGGTTGTCAATTCCCTGCCTGATGACTACTTAACTCCCAAAAACTGATCAGAGAGAGGTGGTGATAGAGCTCACACCTGCCCTGGCAATTCTTGGTCTGCTTTACATTTTAAGACACATAGTTTGAGATGTATAACCTCAAGTGTGGTGAACGTTAGATACAGGGCATCATGGTATCTCGGGGAGTTAAAATAGGATTCTGTTCTAGTGCAAGAACTGGCTTTCAGATTTTACTCGGCCAAACAACCCTATGATTATTATCTGTTGTCATGGTAGATCAGCAAAGAATTGAAAAAGTGTGTAACACACTCTGTAAGAAGATGAACTCCATGATGGCAAACACAAATTATAAGTAATGTTACAGGGAATGTGTGTTATAGGGTTTTTTTTAAAAAAAACCACACAACTGCTTTTGAATGTTTGTATGTTGTCAGGACCTCTACGTTTGAATGTATATTTGTGATTATTCAGCAAGAATGCTGTAGGCACAGAATTGCGATAAAGAAATGGAAGTAGTTAAGAGTTGTAATACAACGTGCTCTATCTAAAGCGATACAATCTGCTGATGTGCTTAAAATGAACGTTCTCATTTTACACCGACAGAGGCCTGTTGTTGTGCAAAAGTGACTGCAAAACTTGAGAACATTTTGTATTTTTAGTTTTGCAGTGTAAAATAGATTAACCTGGCTCTGCCTCGCAAGGTAAGGCATACAGAAGAAGATGAAAGGAATTGGTGAAAGCCAGAAGAAGAAAAACATTGAAAGAGGAAACGCAAGGCCTGTGATTCACCAATGAGCCAAGGTACTGTGACCTGCCCTTTCTCCCTTCTTTGTTTTTACAGTCCCAGGCAGGCAGCAACAGCATGATGTGTCTCAAGAGGGTGGGCTGCATTTGGTTTGCTGCATTGCAATGCTGCAGCTTTTACAGAAGCTGCGTCTAGTGGGATTTATTCTTTTTACCCAGCTCATAAAAGCAATGTAGCCCTCTCGTAGTCTGGCTAGAGAGCAGGTGAGTCTATTGAAGGTGAATCACCTTTTTCTAAGGCATAATTTTCAGGGATCACTTAAGAGAAGCTGGAAGACAGCCTGTCATAGGGTGGCAGCTTGTAAACTGGAGATCTGCCTGTCGCTTTAAAGATTTGATGCAGCAGAAGAGGATGCAGCTGCGGTACCACCCCTCCCGGCTGTGAGGCAAAACCAGAGTCCTCCTTGCTCTAGTCGCAGGTAGGAGGGTGCGCAATGGCACTGTGGGAGGGAAAGCTGCAGCTGCATCCTCTTTTTGTGACTGCTGAGTTGTTAAAGAGGCAGGTGGGATTTCTGGGTTGCAACCTTGTAAGCCACAGGCAGGAAGACCCAAGCTGTGTGACCGGCCAGCTTGACTTCCTCATCACCAAAAGGTTACAGATTCACCTTCATGTTCAGCCCAGTCCACTGGCTTGGCTGACCCCTGGAGGAAGCAGGGGAGTGCCTAAGCGGTGCATCAAGAGAGTTCAGCATTTTCTAAACCGGCTAATTAAAATTATCAGGTGTACTTCAATCCACAGAGAAGTGTTAGTCAGGGAGGGCATATTTTCTTTGCTGGGAAACAGTTGCTAGGTGAGACCACTGATAAGGCATCTTGCAGACCTATATTAAGAAAGCTGAATCAAGTCAATTAAATGGAGGCTGAACTTCTGGCAGTATAATTGATAACCAGGACAAAATGAGCTCATGATAAGTGATAGCAGAGAAGATGGTGTGTTCTGCTGCTTTCCTTCCCCTTCTTTGTTGTTCATTATTAGATGTTAAGAGTCTTTTGAAGCAGACTAATAAGATTTACAAGAATGACTCACAGATCACACAAGATAGACCAGGTTGGACCTGTTTTGTCTCTTTCTTTATGGCACGCTGAAAACCCAGTGACAAGAGTTCTTTCTCAAAGCTTAAGAAGACACTGAATGACTTCAGATTCACAGAGTTCATTTCAAATAGTTCACCTGTACAATGGGCAATTGTTTGCAGTGGAGTTTTTGGCTTAGACTTCCTCCTGCAGCCACTGTTTGGGTATGTATTTCCTGCACACATTTGCACAGAAATAAACTCAAGTCCCCTGTGAATAGTAGTACTTTTCAAGTTAAGTTTCCATGTGAGACAGAGACTTTCTCTTCTTGAAACTCAACCATGTGTTTATTGAGAAAGTAACCAAGCTTTCACAGGGATCTGAAGCCATCAAGCTTTTGATTCAATGGTGCAATTTTCTCATCAAGACCTGAGCAAAACGATGATGAAGAGCTCATTAATTTCTTTATATTTCTTAGAATTGATCTACTCCTCATTCCTTTAGATGTTTCAAAATGTAGGATGAAGAGGGTGGGAAGCACTGGTACCCATAGCTGATATCCAATGTTGTGTGAGTGGACGTCTCTTTCCTCTCCTCTGTAGCTCTGCCACCCCACCCCCAAATCTGCTTTACAGGATCCCCTAACCCGAGGATTTTGTAAGTGGGGATAACCCCCAGAACAGCATGTGGAGAGGTTGGGGCGCAATTCCAATGCTTGCCCCAACGGAATGATCACCTTAACATATTGTTGAATGCCACCCTATATGTTGATACAGTGGTACCTCTGGTTAAGAACTTAATTCGTTCTGGAGGTCTGTTCTTAACCTGAAACTGTTCTTAACCTGAAGCACCACTTTAGCTAATGGGGCCTCCTGCTGCCGCCGTGCCACTGGAGCACGATTTCTGTTCTCATCCTGAAGCAAAGTTCTTAACCTGAAGTAACATTTCTGGGTTAGTGGAGTCTGTAACCTGACGGGTCTGTAACCTGAAGCGTATGTAACCCGAGGCACCACTGTATTATTATTGGGTGGTATTCGGCCAAATTTTACTCAGAGTAACATTAATAGACTTAAATGGAAATATTCTGAGTAAAACTGAGCTGAATCCTGTTCATTGGATGGAATTCAATGTCATGCTAATACAATCAGTGTAAGCATTTCTTATACTGGGTGGCGCTGTGGTCTAAACCACTGAGCTTCTTGGGCTTGCTGATTGGAAGGTCGGCAGTTCGAATCCACACGGCAGGGTGAGCTCCCGTTGCTCTGTCTCAGCTCCTGCCAACCTTGCAGTTCGAAAGCATGTCAGTGCAAGTAGATAAATAGGTACCGCTGCGGCGGGAAGGTAAATGGTGTTTCCGTGCACTCTGGCACTCGTCATGGTGTCCCATTGCACCAGAAGCGGTTTAGTCATGCTGGCCACATGACTCAGAAAGCTGTCTGTGAACAAACGCCGTCTCCCTCGGCATGCAGCAAGATGATTGCCGCACCCCATAGTCGTTTTTGACTGGACGTAACTGTTCAGGGGTCCTTTACCTTTACTGAACAATCCCCACTCTTCTCCCCACCCCCAGCTGCTCTCCTGGGGGGTTCTCCTGACCTTCCTGAGATTTTTTGGGGGGGTGCTGGGGGGAAGGGAAGGAAAAGTTTGTTTGTGCTGCCTCCACTAGTGCAACAACTTAGTTGAATCTAGCCCATGATCAGTGTAAGGCAGTGGTGTCCAAACTTTTTTCAAAGAGGGCCAGATTTGATGAAGTGAACATGCATGAGGGCCGGTCAAAGTCGTTGGGCTTCTTTTAAGGATTTTACCCCAAAGTTGTTGAGGGGTAGATAAACAGGCGAGAGCGCCTGTGGGCATGAAAGCAACTCGCATGGCGAGCCCTTGCAAGAGCCTGTAGGCAGGTGGGAGAGCGAGCTGCACAGTGGCCACGATAGAGAGCCACATGCAGGATGCCTGTGCAAGCCAGCCAGCAGCCAGAAAACAGAACAGGGCGCAGGTGGGCAGTTTCAAGGGTCGATGCTGGAGAGCTACAGCTCTCTGCCGATGCATTGACTCCTGGGCAGAACAAGCCGAACAGCAAGCACTCAGAATTGTTTGGCGGGGGATTAAATTGACCAGGGGGCTGGATTTGGCCCCCAGGCTGGACTTTGGACATGCCTAGTGTAAGGGTACTAACTTTTCTGCTATGTCTTTAATATCTACACAAAAAATCAAGAATTTGATGGGGAAAGCTTCACTAGATGAATCTTGTTGTGCGAAGGGAACAGATGCCCTGCCAAAGAAGAAGTTATCCTAAATCTGGGCTGGCTCAAGACCTGGCATCCTACCATTCCTTGAACCATGTGTGTCCCTGCTCCAGTTCTCCAGTTCCTATTCCTGCAGCCACAGCTGCTCAAATGCCAAGCCCAGGAATTAAGAGTCTGTTTCTCCTTTCATCCCTGGCGGAAGGGCTGCACTGGAAGTTCACTGGGAGAAACATCCGGAGGTTTGCCGTTTGCTACTGACACTGTGGAAGGCCAGTGGTGTGCTGATCCCCCTCTGAGAAGTCTTAAACTGCCAAATTGGTTCCCAACTAAAGTGAATGTTGATCTGCATTATCAGTGGAAGCACTACTTGTTAAGTTGTGGGTGAACATATCAGACGACATAGCGATTCTTCAAACAGCTCTTATTTATTCACAGGCCAGGACAGAACTGAACTGAAGGGCTCAGTCAGCCTGCTTATATAGAGCTCTATTACCACGTTACTGTAACAACTTTCTAAAACTATCCAATCACTGAACGTCACTTTCGATTCTTCATTTGCATAACTATCTACAATATCCCCCTGCTGGCCCAGGGTGAGAACTTCAGTACATAACACTACTTATGTGCCTTTACTCCACTGTCAGTTTTGTTAGAGAATTTAGACATGGAAACCGCTGGGCTCCTTTCAGAAAGTGGGCCCTTATATTAAATGTCAGTTTTAATATAAATGTCAATTTTCAGAATTTCTTTAAAATCTGCAACTGAGTGATTTTTTGATAAGATATTTAATAACAATAATAACCCCCCCCCATTTTTAAACCATTGGCATATAACCAAGTGTGCTTCTGTGTCATAAAACTCTAAACATTCTTGGAGCTCTTATTTACTACCAGCTGGATCTATAGCAACATGTGTTTTGTGTATTATAGTGTCTCCTGTGTGTCAATGTGACATATGATTTATGCAAAAAGAATGACAGACCAGGTGAGAAAGGGTATTCCCTTTCTGTTTAAAAACTCTGTGACTCTAGATAAGAAGAGCAACCGGGAAGAAGGGAGAAGGAATGTCAGTTATTGATGTTGCAAAATTAATAACGCTTGGGTTATGTCAGTGGGAGGTTAATTTTAGAGGGACTTTCACCGGTTATAAACAGCATGAGCAGTCAGGATGTGGCTACAACTCTGCTCCTCACACCATAAGCCTGTGTTTTATTTCAAAAGTCTTCACTTCTGTATTTGGTTTCTCTTTTAGGAAGCGAAACCTGAGCTTATGGTGCCATGTTTAAATTCTTCGGTCAGAGTTCATTAAATAACTTTTTGTGTTTTTCTGCAGGGAGAATGCCTTGGATCATATGGTAATATAATATATTCTTGCTTTCAAACACTGTAAAAAGTTTGTCCCAGAATCCCCCTCGGCTCCAGTACTCAGTATAACATGAACATGCCTGGTTCATAGAACATAATATGCTTAACTTGGGGCTAGTAACTACAGTCAGTTCAGTATGTGGGGATTTGGCAAAGTGGGCTTATTTTTCAAATGCTTATTATGCTTTTTCAATATGATGGTATAGTCATAACCAGACACCTGCATGTGATGTCTAAGCATGTGCCCTCATTCAAATCAGTCCCTGATGGATGTCTTTCCAAGGGGTGACAGTGTAGGGAAACAAATTCAATTCATCTGCCTAATCTGTACTTTCCAAAACAATGCACAAACAGTAACACAGCTGTTTAAATTCACTTATCCGAATTTTGCAAAGCGGTTCTCTAGCCAAGTAACGTGTCCAAAAATGCATGTACTGGAATGAAGTGTGTATAAAGATGCATAGTGAAAATTGCTTTGCCAAAATGTGTATAGTAGGCAGAATTGCACAAATATGTGTATAGTAGGAGAAATTCATGCTAAAACACTGAATTTTCATTAGGACTTATTTCTTAATAATTTTCAAGCTGATGTGGAACTGAACTTAAGAATGGAAAAATGAAAAACTAAGAGAAACCAAATTGACAGATTTGCCCATTCCTATGTGTGGAAGATCCTACCTGGCTTGCTACTGGATGCCAATGAGATAAGAATGGAAAAGAGACAATTCTACCCTGAAGTTTCCAATGTCTCCTGACTCATTGCTATATACCGTATTTTTTGTCCCATAGGACGCTCTGTCCCATAGGACGCACCTACTTTTTTTGGGGGGGGGGGAATAAAGGACATTTTTTTTCCTTTATTTCCCCCCCCCCCAAACCAGGTCGGGGAACAGTGGGATGGCGGCGCTGCGCCTCCCCGCTGTCCCCGAGCTTGTGGGGCTGGCCGATGTTTGTCTGGCGCGCGGGGCGCTCTGCTTCAGGGCGCCCCACCCGCCAGGCGGCAGGCTGCTATTCGCAGCGTGGGGAGCCCTGCGGGGAACTCCTGCAGGGCTCCCCACGCTGCGGATGTCTGTCCGGCATGCGTGGCGCTCTGCTTCAGGGCGCCCCACCCGACGGGCGGCAGGCTGCTATCCGCAGGTTGGGGAGCCCTGCGGTGAACTCCTGCAGGGCTCCCCACGCTGTGGATGTCTGTCCGGCGCGCGGGGCGCTCTGCTTCAGGGCGCCCCGCCCGCAGGGCGACAGGCTGCGGACACCTGCGCGAAGCACGGGGCGTCCTCCAAAGGGCGCCCCGTGCTCCGCGCTGCCGGCTGCCGCCCGCAAGCCTTGCGCACCCGGGGGGAGTTCCCCCGGGCACGCAAGGCTTGCGGATAGCTTCCTGGAGCCTGGAGAGCGAGAGGTGTCGGTGCGCACCGACGCCTCTCGCTCTCCAGGCTTCAGCGAAAGCCTGCATTCGCCCCTTAGGACACACACACATTTCCCCTTCATTTTTGGAGGGGGAAAAGTGCGTCCTATAGGGCGAAAAATACGGTATATTTGAACCTATGGTGAGCTCTCAGCTAACCAAAATAGCACCTATAAAAACAGAGTTGGCCTTACTACTCTTTGCAAACAAGCCTAATTTTGACAAGAAAAGTCAGAATAATGGATTCTATAGTTGTCAGAGGAAATGCTTCTGCATCTGCTGGGCGAAGACCACCATGTATTGAACTGGCCCTCTGTTTTAATTTTAAAAAACATATATTAGATTTAATGAATTGTGAGCAGGGTTCAATGAAACAGTTGTGTGCTTCATTGGTTTACTATTAGTGAAACAGGAAGTTCCCTTCTCTTTCTCCCACTGCATACCCACACCCCCAAATCTGCTCTGGATGGTTGGAGGACCCACAACAAACAGATTTAGGGGGTGCATGAGGGAAGAGAGGTGTGTTTTTATGTTGTGAACCACCCTGTGATCTTCAGATGAAGGGCAGTTAATAATAATAATAATAATAATAATAATAATAATGGAGAAAGTTCCATTATGCAAGGAGAAATCTCTAAGAGATTTAGTGCTGTGTTGAACACTATCCACAATATACAAAAGGGGTGATAAGAGAATGGGAATTTTGATCCTGCACAGAATCCCTTATCAGGCAAAATTAGAAAGTAGCTGGCACCCAGATCTTACGACACTAGGCCTGGAAGTAAATCCTGTTGCTGTAACTGGTACTTGCTGGAGGCAAATGTTGGGTAAAGATGTAAGTAGGCAGGTGAGGTAGCCCAACAAAGAGTTCTGGATAACTTGGAAGCTTAGATGAACAGAAGAGGGACCTACCCTGATATTCCCTTACCTACTTTTCAGATCTTGTTCTCAAGAAACTTAACACAGCAGCCATCTCACGTCTTGTTTAGGTCTAGTGTTTTGTTTTGTTTTTAATTTTTCACACACTAAGTCCTTTTTTTAATGATTCGAATAACTTTATTGAACACCTTCTTCACTTTCCGCAGCTCTGTGTGCTTTCTCATTTTGACTCACAGTGTGAGTGAAACAGTTCCATTTTAAGAGGCCATTCTCTTTCATCGTTAGGTTCTCATGTATTTGCTGCTGTAAGCAGATTTCCAACATGCGGGGAAGTTTTACATACTCTGAAAACACCTCTGGAAATCCATAGTCGTTCTGTTTCAAATATGAGACCCATGTATTTCTACAGTTGTAGGCAAATACTTTTAACATGCATGTGTCTGGTTGATGTATGCAGGCTAAAATCAAAACTCTTCTTGTTATCAGTTAGATAATCTAGTCAGTGTTTGAGAGGTGATGTTGTGTAGTGGCTTTGAGTATCAACTGGGAAGTCCCCAGTTCAAATCTAACTTCAAGTCATAAAGACATTAGGTAGCTTTGGTCAAACCACTGTTCTAAGCAGAGATGAGGACAAATTGGCATCCATGAGACCTTTATACCCAGTGCAAATAGCATGCTTAGGAGGATATTTTTGTTGGTATTTTGGTGCAAAAAGAACTTCCATTCATCCCCAGCCTATTGTGTTCCCAGTTCAGCTGGCCTCCTGGTTGCTATGCCTGCCTGTTTTTTTAAAAAAACCCTGCACCTTAAATGAGTAAAAAAAAATAATCTTTGACAGTCATGATTATTACTGACACTTTTATTTTGATTTGGAATGCTATGTTAATTTTCTATTATGCATATCTTTTACTGTTTTGTAAGCCACCTGGAGAACATATGGAACATATTACAACAGGGACAGCCACCGTGGTGCCCTCCAGCATAGCTGTCAACTTTTCCCTTCTCTTGTGAGGAATCCTATTCTGAATAAGGGAATTTCCCTTAAAAAAGGGGAAACGTTGACAGCTAAGACCTCCAGATGTTGTTGGACTACAACTCCTATCATCCCTGACTACTAGCCCGGATGGCTTGGGCTGATAGGATGTGGAGTTCAGCAACAACTAGAAGCTACCACGTTGGCTAGCCAGACTTTCCCTCCCAGCAGCCTCTTGTTTTGGAAGGATCTATGGGACCTGGTGTTGTACAGTGGTGCCCCGCAAGACGAATGCCTCGCAAGATGAAAAACCCGCTAGACGAAAGGGTTTTCCATTTTGGAGGCGCTTCGCAAAACGAATTTCCCTATGGGCTTGCTTCGCAAGACGAAATGTCTTGCAAATTTTTCCGACTTTCCCCCCCCCCTTTTCTAAGCCGCTAAGCCGCTTATCTGCTTATCCGCTAAAAGCTGCTAAGCCGCTAAAAGCTGCTAAGCCGCTAATAGCGCTAATCCGCTAAGCCGTCAATGGGCTTGCTTCGCAAGACGAAAAAACCGCTAGACGAAGAGAATTGCGGAACGGATTCTTTTCGTCTTGCGAGGCACCACTGTATTGGTAGCAAGGTAAAAAGATAAAGGACTCCTGGATGGTTAAGTCCAGTCAAAGGCGACTATGGGGCTGCGGCGCTCATCTCGCTTTCAGGCCGAGGGAGCCGACATTTGCCCGCAGACAGCTTTCAGAGTCATGTTGCCAACGGAATACTGTGACAGAAGCCAGAGCGCACAGAAGCGCCGTTTACCTTCCTGCCACAGCAGTACTTGCACTGGTATGCTTTCGAACTGCTAGGCTGGCAGAAGCTGGGACAGAGCAACAGGAGCTCACCTCGTTGTGGGGATTCGAACCACTGACCTTCTAATCGGCAAGCCCAAGAGGCTCAGTGGGAAAGGTGAGGAGAGAGAATGGTCTAAAGCAGTGTGCAATGCCTCTAGCTCATCTTCCCCCAATCCCTGCAATGATTCCTGGAATAAGAAAGGGGAAAGCCAACAAGCTGAACAACAACAACAAACTAGAGTTATTTCTAAACAGAGAGGAGAAAAGAGGGAAGAAAGTTGTTCCTCTTACCTAAGATGGGTATCTTAAAAGAGAAGACAAGAGTATAATTCTTGAGTGATATGCAAACGAGTGATTTGCAGCACAGTTCTATACATTTCTGCTCAAAACTAAGTCACATCTAGTTAAATAGAGCTTAACCCAAACCTGAACCCGATTCCGCCCTTATTTTCTCATATCTGGCTCTGGCTTCACAGCCCTAGGCCAGGATGGCCTGTAAGCTTCAGTCTCAGTCACTTCCTTGTCTCTGGAGCTGCAGCATACATGGCTGTCCACAGCACTTTTTCCAGGGTGCGTGTGCAAAGTTAAAGAATGGGGGGAAGCAGGCTAGTTTATCAGTGTAGTGGTTTAGAGCATCAGCTTAGGAGGCATTTGTGGACTTTAAAAAAAAGAAATATAGTAAATACCTCTTGTATTTGACGTTACAAATACATGTAAACTGAACATGCAAACTGTGGCTATTTCCACTCTCATTTCCTTTTCTGACAGAATTCATCCAAATGTTAATCTCCACTGACCAAACACTTCAGACTCAAGGGCCGAAAAGGGCTATATTCCAGGCACCCCACAGGGTTATGTTAGCTAAGCCATAAGGAAGGGCTGCTGAAAACACTCCAAAATCTGGAGATGAGAAAGTCGGTATTGTTTGTATTTTTGTCTTGTGAGGGACAAGTAAGAAATACAAGTTGAGTACAAGGATCTCCAGAGGAAGGGTCACCAAGCAAGGGGAAGAGGTAGGTTGTATCTCAGTCTCTCTTTGGCAGAGCTAATGCTCTTTCAGGTACTGTGGGCTGTGAAGCAGATACTCTGGTCGGCAACTTTGAGCCAAAGAAACAAAAGAGTATTTGTTGTTGAACTGAAGTAATGCTTGGTCTCCTAGTTAAAGAGTTACTGGATTTTACATGCTCTTATCCTCTTGCAGTGCAAGGGGCAAAGGGTTTAATAGGTTACCTGGCTTGTGGCCGATTACAATTAAAGGGGCACATTCAAGAAACAGAAATGACATACTTCTTCCTTTAGATCTCCATCCAAAGTCCGTATCACCCTCTTAACTCTAGCAGGATGCTTCAGTGCTCTTTTAATTAAAACAGAAAACAAACCATAAATCCTTCACCCAGACTTGTATCAAAGTTACTACATTTAGCACTGCACGTACAAGCTATTCAGAATAACAAATGTCTGGGTTGTCATTCATGAAGGGCCTTGGCTGTAAAAAGCCATTATTCAAGGAAGGCCCATCGCCATTTCTACTGAGACATAATAAACATGGCATGTGGGGGAGGAAATATGTGGAAATATACCATGGAGTCCAACATTTTAAAACCTCATTTTCTATTTTTAAAAAAGAGGAGATGAATAGCCTATTAGAAAATTGGGGAGGTGGAGGGAATGAAGCAAAATGTGAGGAGTCAGTGAGACATGCTCCACTAGTTCAAAATCTAGTTTAAAAAAACCAAAGAATCAGAGGGAGCCTCCTCTTAGATTCTGCCCAACTAGATTTTTCCTCGGATCCCTAGAAAATTATTGTAAGGCAATCCTAGACATGGGAATCATACACCTACTCAATATTTTAACTCCTGAATTCAAACTTCTGAATAGAAACATATTGTTGTGAGTTGGGGACAGGGTAGGCTGTATGCCTGAGCGCAACTTCTAATTCCTGGAACCAGCAAGGATTCCATTGCTGGAATAGCCAGGTCAGCCTGGTAACGGCCCCCAAAGTATAGGTCCTTATAGGGTAACAGTGGCTCTGTGGCAGAGGGGGAATGGGTGGGCCTCCCTCCCTCAACTGTCTGTTAGTTAGAAAGACATAAGGCCAGAGTTGAGAGTTGAGTTGTGTGAGCTAGAAGCTGGATGCAAAAACTGCAGGCTGGAAACAGAGAGACAGAGCCACACGGGCGTTAATGCTGTGAGCCCCTCCATCACAGACTCAGTTTGTATACATGTGTAAATAAACCATATACCATAAAGAAACCACAGTCTCTGCTGTGCCTCATTCTGAAGGAAACACGAAGCCTGGGTATGCGCCCAGAACCCCTGGAATCTCATACTGCTCAGATTGGTGTGGTATGCAACAATATCACTTCCTTCACTTTGATTGTGATAAGAACATGCTCTTTTAAAAGATTCTCAGAAGCCCAGGGGGTGGGGGGCTTGCATAATTACCTGAAGCCCCCTTCTTGTTACACCCTGGCCCAATGTCTCAACTGGAATGTTCAACCCTTGAGGGTGAGGGGCCCTGGGTACCATTCCTGCCCCTGCACCTCCAACTCCGGGAACGGGAACCACACAATAAATATATGTTTGTATGCAATGTGTGCTACTCTCGTTCAGCAAAAAGATATTAACTCAGTTCTAGGATTTGTTGTTGGCATCTGTCTGTCTCGGGAGACAATGGAAGATTGTGCC
Organism: Podarcis cretensis; assembly: GCF_951804945.1. NCBI lineage: Eukaryota > Metazoa > Chordata > Lepidosauria > Squamata > Lacertidae > Podarcis > Podarcis cretensis. Next base: position 49,327,706 of record NC_137170.1, on the reverse strand, counting down.
TTCAGGGGTAAAACCAAACCATTGGGAGAGTTACAGCATCTGCTGTAGAGACCAAATCAGGGAGAGACATGTTTTATTGCAGGTGGGGCAGATGAAGGCATCCGATTTTGCTGCTACGGGTGCACCATGGCATTTTTGAGATACAGCACTGATTATTTTAAATGTTACGATTATTTTATGAAGCCTCACTGCTGATCATTTTAGCAGATACCTCTAGTTAATGTACTCATCCTCTCTTCCTAAGCAGCAAGTTGGATGCCAGCTTAACAAAATGCATATTCCTTCCTTGCTACCCTCACTCCCTCTGGTCTTCTCCTGTATCAGATTTTAGATTGTAACCCTCCTTGCGGCACAACCGTAGAGCCTGCCCTGATTACTTAGGAAAGAACCACGCACATTTTTGGCACTACATGAATAATATTAATTGTGATCGTAATCTAACTTTATACTCTGCCCAGGTGATAAAACCAACATTTTCTACAAGCATCTCCTTTGGATCCTTGCTGTAGTTTCTTTTGTGTGTCTGTGTGGAGAGGATATTATGACAGGAGAGGAAGGGTTGCATTGTTTGATGAGAACCATTAACAGCCTTTTATTTTATTTAATGGTTCTGGCTTGTAAGGAAGGGTGAGGTATGAACATTTTAATCCTCTCCCCCCACCCCTTTTTTTTAAAAAAAGAAAGAAATCCTGCACCTGAGGGCATTTCCAACTCCCGAACTTTTGAAAGCTCTTTCCCCTAAGGAGCCTAGCCCTGCCTGCACAAATCTTTGAAGATGTTGCACTGTGCTCAGCAGCTGTTTCCATATTTTCAGTTCATAACAGTCATTTTTATTTTTTTTTGCAAGCTGTTGCTCTGGAAGCTGCCATTCGTGTTCCCCTATTCTCCCTCTGCCCTGCATTCCTCCAAATTCCTTCAACCCACCCACTCTCCATTGCATTGTCAAGCTCAGGAGGGGGAAGAAGCGACTCTCACAACCATCACGGCAGTTTATAATTATGTTCCGGAAACAAGAGAGACAAAAACGGTTTGATTTTCTCCTTTCTGCTGACACCCTCCTACATCGGTCTTGACTTACCTTTCACATCTGCTTGGATCACAGCGGCCATGAATATTATTGACTTTTACTGTGACAAGATGCAAGTGGGGAGATCTGAATAAGATTCTTAAGGAAGGGGCCTGCTTGTTGGGTTGCTGTACAGCCTGCTGCAAAGGAGTTTAATTCCATACCAGGCCACTGCTTGCTTGCCTAAAGATAGTGCATCACTGCCACCACCAGGGGTCCTGTTAACATACAGGTCTCTGAGTCTGCAAGACAGTGACTTTCCCCAAACCACTCACATACCCTCCAACATTCCTCAGATGGAAATAGGGACTTTTGTCATGCACACATGATCCTCCTCGACCCTCAGTTTTTTGTAAAACAACAAAAACGAGCATTTTCACCACCACTACTCCAATGGAACGCACACCTTCCACTGTCTTGAAAAAACCCATTAATCCATATTCTATTCTATTCTATTCTATTCTATTCTATTCTATTGTAGATTTACAAAAAGAAAATCACACACTAATAAATACTTTTTAGAAAGGGGCAAGATTAGACGTGGACACACAAATCATTTAAAAAATATCAAGACTCCTTGCAGTCTTCTCTGCTCCCCCTTTCTTCGCACCCAGGACAGCCCTTGCCCATGACTGCATACTGGAGCCAAGTGGGGCTGGGTCTCAGTGGTGGCTGCCTTTCCTTCTCCTCCTCACCTACTCTCCAGCAGCCGCTATGAGCTGCCTGATGGAGGAGGTCAGCAGTGGTGGCCATGGAGAAGAAATGGGATGCCCCCTCACAGCCGCCGCCGTTGAGGACAAGCACCCACTCATCCTCCCCGAGCTCAGCACTGGTGGTGGTGAAATAGGACATTCCAGGATCAAATCAGAAGCTGGGATGGTTTTCATAATTCTGGGACTGTCCCTGGAAAATAGGGACACTTGGAGGGTATGCACTCATGATTTCATATTTGAGTAACAACGTGAACTTTGATTTCTGAGTTCAATGCTAAGCCACTAATCCATGCTGGCAGTAATACTTCTTTCTAACCAATCTCTAAAGGGTGCTTTTTTCTTTTCTTGTGCATTTCAGCCCGTTTGTTGGAAACTTATTGGTTGCAGTCCCAGGATCTGCTGGTTCAGCTCTTCCAACACGTCATTCCATCAGGACACCTAGTGACCTGTTTAATCTCCAGCTCTTTGCTTCTGACTTCTTCTTGTAAATGATTTATCAGCTGGCGTGGATCCCTGTTTGCTTAAGGAGGCGTGTAGTGACCTCTAGCATGGCCTGTGTACAAAGATGCAAACAGCATCTTTGATTGTGAACTTTTATACAAGCAGAAGGCCACCTCATGGTAAGGGCTAGAAGTGAAAGCGGACCTCTATGTGGAGCCTCAAGTGGTATTAGCACTATAAACAGGGAGTTGTTGTACAACACTAGTCTCTGGAATGACTAGTTCATCATTGATAACATCTCAAATGCACCAAGAAAGAAATAACCAGGAATGGCAGGAGCAGGGGGCTGCAATGGAGAGGACAATCTTTGAACAAAATTGACCTGCACATGTATCACATATTTAAATGCAGTCTACAACAGGTCAGATTTTAGAAATGTTGATCAGAAAAAGACAGGTTTTAACAACTGGCTCTGCATTAGGTGGGCAGCAAGAGTCACAACTCACCCACAACTGGGATCATGGAGAGGGGGGCGAAAGGAGAATAAAAATAATTTTATCAGTAACTGAAAAATAGAGAGGAGATTGTTTGACTGGGGAAATTAGGATATTTATCATCACCATGTGGCAGAGAGATGGCCAGAACTCTGCAGCGACTCAAATTCTTTAATGTATTAAAAAGCAATTACAGTAACTTAAAAAGCAATATAGTTATACAAATTAAAACACTAAAATGGACAATAAATTAAAACTACTATAATTGAAACTATAGTAGTTTCAGAACAGAACAGCTGTGTTAAGTTAAATAATAATAATAATAATCTGGTGCCCAAATGAATTCACAGAAAATGCCTCCTGGATTTGCTTGGGAAGGGAATTCCAAAGTTGTGGAATCCACCAAAAAACCTCCTGGAGAAAGGCATATTATTATCTCAAGGGCAGGCACTTAAATGGGAATACTTTATAACATGCTAATGATGTCCCTTATGACTGTTTGGCCCCATAACACTATAAGGGCAAAAAGGAGCTCTGGTGTATGTATGTATGTATGTATGTATGTATGTATGTATGTATGTATAATAAATACCGGTAAATAAATGATTAAAAATACATTAAAACATCAGTCATTAAAAGCTTCCCTAAACAGGGCTGCCTATAGATGTCTTCTAAATGTCATACTGTATAGTTGTTTATTTCCTTCACATCTGAAGGGAGGACGTTCCACAGGGCAGGTGCCACTACCGAGAAGGCCCTCTGTCTGGTTCCCTGTAACTTCACTTCTCACAATGAGGGAACTGCCAGAAGGCCCTCAGAGCTGGACCTCAGAGTCCGGGCAGAACAATGGGGGTGCAGATGCTCCTTCAAGTATACATAGCCAAGATGGAAGGCAGATTTGGAAGTAGTCATCATAAAAGAGGTCGCTGAGGGTCTGAGGACAGAGAGGGAGAAGAGAATGTGAGGAGAGCAGTTATTTGCTAGAGTGAGGTAATTTATATGCAGTGATTCTGAATGGGTGGAACCAGGCAGATGTGTCAAATTCCCCAAGGTAGACTACTTAACCCAATTATCTTCATTTTATAAATGTCTACATACACATTCTAATTGGGTACTATCATTTAGAAATCTTGACTGCTATTCTGATTTTGCTGTGGCACTGTAATGAAAACACAAGCATTTCTTAGGCAAGGCCCCTTAAGATTTGATCAGCAATGGGGCAGAACGCTGACGCAGAAAGTTTAAACCAGGAGTAGCCAACATTATGTCCTCCAAATGTTGTTGGACTACAACTCCCATCAGCTTCCCTTCCAACTTTGTGGATTAAATGAACATCAGGAGGGCTTCATGTTGGCTACCCCTGGTTTAAGCTATGGGCTTGGCTATTTTGTTCTCTAAACCCAGCTGTACTCAGCTCATCCCAGGCTATCAAAAGGGAATCCTAAGAGCTGCTTAACACATTTTGAAATGATAATATCAAATAGGCTTACCTTGTCTAATCAGTTTCACATGATTACTCTTTCTTTCTTTGATTTAAACATCACAGAAAGAGAGAGGGAGGCTTGCAAACTTAGCTTATGTGGTGTGGCATATACGGGTTGGATGAGGGCACATCCGAAAGAAATATTTGTCACATTAAATTGATGAGGTCAAGCAGTCTCCTCCAGTCTCCAAGGTCCCTCAGTTCTATAACCATGTTTCCTGGGACGAATGGGGTGTTGAAGTCCAAAATCTGTACTGTTTAATCTATACTGTTTTATTTTTATTTAGAACTCTTTTACTTGTGTTTATTGTATATTGTTGTAATCTACCCTGGGACTTTGTGGTGAGAGACAAGCAATAAATTTATACACACACACACTTAGAGAATGCCAGGTTAGTGTAAGATTATTGTTATTGTTGTTGACTTATATTGATTTATTGGTTTGTTTGTGGCTTGTATAGGATATTTTGCTTTTTTAATGTTTGATGTTTTGTTGTGTTTTTAAATGTGTTGTAAGCCGCCTAGAGTAGCTGGGGAAACCCAGCTAGGCGGGCGGGATATAAATTAAAAAATTATTATTACAGTATTATTATGAGGAATAACAATATTGGGGTAAGTTTATTGCAATGTCTGGATGGCCTTGACTAAAAGTAACCCAGTTGAACTCTGTTCTGCAGACAACTTTCTCATTAAAAGCTTCCCTAAACAGGGCTGCCTATAGATGTCTTCTAAATGTCATACTGTATAGTTGTTTATTTCCTTCACATCCTTCACATCTGGCCTCTTTCTTGCATACTAGAATTAGGGGTACTTCCATACCTAATGTAGCAGTGCTTTAATGTAGCTGCAAAGCCAAGGATGGGATTACTAGATCAACAGATTATATACATTCCACATCTTCTTAACTTCTGGTTGACCAGCATGGCCATAAACAAAGGAAGGAACCCAGTCTGAAAAGCAGGGCACCTTGAGTTCCTTATAAGAAGGGCAGGACTTAAATGTGGTTAGTGTGTTATGTCGATAATAGAAAAGTTTAGAGAATCCCATTGCTCCTGCCATCAGAGATCTATATGAAACTCTAACATTGAGATGGGTTGCCATAGCACAGGATTTACCTTGCCTGGGCCGGTTCACTCCAGCGGAGATCCCTCAGAGGGCCGGATTGCTCTCATGTGTGCACGCCCGCGATTTCTGGCGCCGCAGAAGTGAGTTCCTGTGCCGCGCTGGTTTAGCGCAGCCCACGGGGGCTCGCCAAGCGGGCGGCTCAGTTTGGGGGCAGCTCATGGGCTGGTTAAACAACCCCTGTGGGACGCTTGTGGCCCATGGGCTTTAGGTTGCCTACCCCTGCCATAGCATATACAGTATGTAAAAGTTTTCAGTTTTTCCCTGCGTTTCTAGCCTAAAGGGAAAGCTGTTTTAATATAGGGTTTCCTTCATTTATATTAATGTGATTTAATTTCAGCAGAAATCACTGCTTTTACGAAAGAGGATGATTTTACTGATATTATCGTTTACATATACAGTGGTACCTCGGGTTACATACGCTTCAGGTTACATACGCTTCAGGTTACAGACTCTGCTAACCCAGAAATATTACCTCGGGTTAAGAACTTTGCTTCAGGATGAGAACAGAAATTGTGCTTCGGTGGTACGGCAGCGGCAGGAGGCCCCATTAGCCAAAGTGGTGCTTCAGGTTAAGAACAGTTTCAGGTTAAGTACGGACCTCCGGAACGAATTAAGTACTTAACCCGAGATACCAATGTACCGTGGTAGACTTGGCTTCTTATTCTGCATTGTTATAATAAAATATGCAAATCAGTTTCCCTGCAGCATCGGCTTATAAACCAAAGATACATATAAACAAACATGCATTGAGGTAATGGAAGCCAGTCTTGTAAAGTACAAACAGCAAATTCATTCATGCTTAGAGTTAAGTTGCTTCAAGCAGTTTGCTGCCTTACTCTAAGAAGCAAGCAAGCCCGTTACCTGTTGTAGCAAATCTTCAACAGGAGACTTAAAAGAGAATACCTGTTTGGAAAGCAAGGATAAATATCAAGCCAAATGACTGAACAAGACGATTTGAAGGACTTGGGACTGGGCAGAAAAACATTTCAGCCAGGACAGATTCGAGTAATTCAAGACATGGCTTGCAGGGTCAGGACAAGGTGAGGCAAGAATTGTATTACGAGTCAACCACAGCAGGAAAAGAGGGAGAGCTCCTGAGAAATTGTCAAAGCTAATTGCTGTGGGATATCCCCCAGTGGTTTAAACTTATGACCAAATACACAGAGAGCTTCCGCGACAGAACATTCTAGGGAGTAGCTGGGCCACAGATAGGAAGCTGAGCACAATCAAGAGGATGCCATACTGAAGAAAGCAACAAGTCCCAGCCACCCTAACATCACACATGCAGAGCTGGATTAATAAACTTGTTTCTAGTACTCTAGCAAATCCTTTATGACCTAGAACAAACCATCAGACAACAACCTTACACTAAGCTATGAGGAGTGAAGGTGTGGCAATTTCACCACTGCAGTTCCCACCACTGAATTTCAGATAAGCAACAGCCTTAATTACATTCAAATAGAAAAGCTTTTCTGAGCATCGGAGAGGCAAGACTCTGCCCCAGATCCCAACAGTGTTGTGTGAAGTGCTTTAGTTTGGGAACTGCATTTACATAATTAACGCCATGTCTAATTTAGGTCCAAGACCAGTCAAACTACAACATCATATATGCCTTTCTCACAGTGCGCTACTTGGAAGGGAGCTCTACTGAACTCAGCAGGACTTGGGTCAAAGTACGTTTGCTAGAATCCTATACTTGGAAGCAAGCCCCATTGAACTTGGTTACTGATGAACTATGGAGTCAACACAAACAGAACCAGGCTGTATGTGCACATGTACAAATATATAGTGCAGCAGTCCAGCCAAAGTTAAGCATGTGGCTAATTCTCCTATTGCCATCCATGGGACCTGATTTTGGGTCATTTTTTAAAACGCTTGTAACAGAACTGGTGAACTTTACAGCCTGCATGCTATTTTTAAAGAGTTATAGCAATAGTGATCAGTCAGCTGCAGCATGAACACCATCTAGTGACTGAAATGTGCCTTTAGATTTCACCCAAACAAAATTGATTCTCACTCAGGCCTTTCATATTAATGGTTTATTTGCAGCTTACTCCCAAAACAGCTTTCTATAAAAACCATCCATTACTTATTGCATTTTTACGTCCTCTCTAAATTTTATATATACATGAGATTCCAGGATTCTAGGTGCTTGATATATATCTGAAACCTAAACCCAACTCTGGATTTATGTACCTAAATCCGGGTCAAAAGAAAGTATTGCCTAGAAAAAAAATCAAGAGCATCCCCTAGTGGTGTAAATTGTTCAGCACAGCTTCCCCTCAGTGCAAACCTCCCACTCCTAGGTGGAAAATCAGCCTTATTGCTGTTTTTAACAAAATAAGCTGTCAGCTTTGGTAATTAAAACCCACAAAATTGCTTTACTGAAAAGAAGTGCAAAGCCTGCACAGATTTACAAAGCAAGTATTCGAACTAAAAGTTGTAGAAGTTTGAGAAAGATGTGTGTATCATAGGTATGTTGAAAAAAGTCTCAACTCAAGAAAGTTTTCCAAAGGGAGAATTAGTGTTAAATCTTCAGTGTTCAATATCCTGGTTATATTTGCATGATCAGAAGAAAGCCACCTTTTAAATTCATAATCCTGCAGTACAGCAGGTTCTAGGTTCTAAAAAAGCAATTGACGCAACATATTTCCAATCTGATTTGCAAAAGGGGCTAAGTGTGATTTGAAAAAAATTAGCCACCCTGTTAGATACATCAAGCATTTTATGCTTCTCTGGAGGGGAAGACACTGCGCAAAATTCAGATACCTTCTCTCTGGCAGTGACATCAACAACAGATGGACTACATCCTATCCATCCCGGATTACTGGCTGGTGCTGATGGAAGGTAGAGTTCAGTGACTTCTAAAGCAGAGCATTCCAAACTTTTCATGTTGGTTACACTTTTTATACAGACATCATTTCACAACACAGCAATTCCGTTTTAACCAGAAGTTAAACTAACCCCTTTCCAACCCCAGGAGGAGAACACCCCAAAACACTGCAGCTGACATACTAACGTGTGGTGGGCCCAGGCCTTATCCACAAATTGAGTGATATACAGTGGTACCTCGGGTTACAGACGCTTCAGGTTACAGACTCCGCTAACCCAGAAATAGTACCTCGGGTTAAGAACTTTGTTTCAGGATGAGAACAGAAATCACACAGCGGTGGCGCAGCAGCAGCAGGAGGCCCCATTAGCTAAAGTGGTGCTTCAGGTTAAGAACAGATCTCTGGAACGAATTAAGTTCTTAACCCGAGATACCACTGTATATGAAGGAGCACACATTTGTGTATATAGACGCGCCATATGACCGGGATCACTGTTTGTGTTCCTTGCATATGTCCTGCTCAACACATGAAGGGGACGGGGGAAGAGTACATACGCGAAGAAGGCTAGAAGGTATTATTGTTCTGAATTAGGAGTCCATTGGGAACAACACTGAATCCTCAAAATGAAGGCATCAGACATTATGAGCAGCTACCTCAACTTCCCTTGGGATCAGTTTTGCAGGTTGGGAATGGGATTAAACCACTCCCCTTGCTGCTCTTAGGTACAGTGGAGAAAAGAAAGAGGTACCCCCAGCTTTTTTTCTGTTAATAGTAGCAGTGGCATATCAATTTCCAATAAGGAAATGACACCGATGAAAACAGTTAACCCACAAAGTGCTTTTAAATGGTAAGAGAGAGATGTCACGATGCATTCACTAGCTCATGTGTTACATGCAGAAGTCTATAGCCATAAACTGAGATACTGGTAAAAAATGAGTTTCCTGTAGTGTGTATAACAAACAGAGCATTTAAAAAAAAGTTAATCCTGGAGTGTTATGGGTATTCAGGCTGGGACTCAATTATTATAAGCAAGTATTTTTCTTACACGGATAAACACACCTCCCTTAATCTTTCAAAATTATTTAATCCAAGATAATGGAAATAAACACTGGAGAGGAGTAACTCTGTTTGGTAATGAGTCTGAACAATGATCCAACAAAGTAACATTTTATTATGTATCAATTTTATTGAAAATAAAACTGTTGCTAACAAAGAAAAAAGTTTACAAACTTAGCTTTAATGAGCAACACAGAAAGACCGCTGAAGCTGCAGTAAGCAGGGGAGAAACATTTATTGTATTTACTGTATCACACCAATACATTTAAACATTTTAGGGTTCAGTTTACAAATATTTGAAGCAGATTCCCTCATTTAGGTATGTGGAAGCCAGATAGTTTAGTGATCACAAAGTTGTTAAAGATTAACAGAGTACTACTTACTAACAAAAACAAAATCATGTTTTGTAAACCTAAGGAAAATGCCCTTTTACACTTTAGCATTAATGAATTCACATTACATGAAGCTTGACTGGAAATTTGTTTTGACAGTTTGGAAACAACCTTCCCCTATTAAATCTGACAATTTACTGCTTCTGATACTACATGTACCTGCAGTATTTAAGTGTCACACTCTGGTCGCTCTCTTTGTAATATTAAAATAAAAACTTCAGTAAAACTGGTGTATTTTTATTTCACAAAGGGTATCTCTGTAAAACAATGCCTTTGCAAGACTGCCAGGTTAAATACTCTAAGTTTCTGCATTAAAGTATCCGTTATGTTTTGATTTTTTATATCATGAAGTGGGTTATGAAACTTTGTAACCCTGTCCAGATAAAATTTGGTGTGGAAGATGTACTTCTTGACTAGACCTTACTCTAAAGTAGCATTAAAAATTTCACAGCAACATCTGCTTAACCAGATAACACATTAAAACACATTCCCTGGCTTGCTACTTTAAATGTAAATACTCGTTAAGAATAAGGAAAAATTATTCCTTCACAATTCAGATACCCACCTGTGCACTACTAAAGGATAACTGTATATTGGGAAGTTGCATGGGACTTTTCAAAACAGCATGTTAATAGTCAGCTGAACTATCCATGGTGATTTACTCAATGTTAACTAGAAGATATTCTATGTGCAAACAAGAAGCACAGCCAAAGGACTCTGAAAAGTGGCACCACAGTCCATGTCTTAAATTTATCATATTCAACAATAAGGACAAAACTCCCAGATGTGTACTGCTTGAGTCAGTAAGGCTTCACCTAGAGAAGTACATAGTACATGTGGGTAATTATAATTTGCCGATTTAAATTGCTTTTATTATTGGTTACAATTTATCTAACTCTATAAAGAGGGCAAGTTTACATACTCTCTTCAGAGGTCTATGCTCACCTGATGAATTGTCCCTCCCCCCACCCCCATTTGCATCTTATTCAGGCTTGTAGAAAATTTGACTTAGAAATGAAATATTTATACACCTCTCAAAATACCTTAACTGCGGCTTTCAGCAGAGCTCGACCTAGAGCGAGACCTTTTCTTGGCTGGGGGAGGAGATGGAGAGGAATTTTGCGGGCCAGAGTGGTGGTTTTTCTCTGAGCCCTTCCTTTCAGGTGTGCGGCTTCGAGAGCCCCTCTTTTCAGGGGTACGGCTTCGAGAACGAGACTTGCTTGTTGACTTGGAAGACCTTGCAGATCTAGACTTGCTGCGAGATCTTGAATAACTCCGTGAACGGGATCTGCTTCTGATAAAGATTGAACAGATCTTATGACAGTCTATATCCAGTATTCATATTCATAATTTTTTTTTTATCCAGTCTTGCATATTCCCACTACACAACGGGGTCATCTTTTAAAATGCCATCTATAGTGGTATTTCTCCTCTAACATTAGAGAAACATGGAACTTTTGACTTCTGTTCATCCAACAGGCAATGTTACAGCCCAAAGTAGCTTATTCACCCTGACTCCCTCTCATACTTAAAAGTCTACAAAAAATCTTGAGAATTTCAAGGCTCTTTTTTGATCCCTATCTCAGTGCCACTGTACAGTAAACAAGCTTGCTTAGTGTAGAAAGCAGGCATAATACAGATCCCTCAGTCTGTACTCCAATTTCTCTCATTCTAATTTCTCTAACTAAATACACTGGGGTCGCCAAGGTGGTGTCCTCCATCTCCCTTTCCTGCCAATTGACCATGCTGGCTGGGGCTTATGGGAGTGGGAGTCTAGCAAACCTGGGGAGGGGATCACTCTGGCTATCTCCATAAAGTTATAAAACTTAGAAATTATTTGTTTATACCAAGTGTTGTCACCCTGCATTTTTTGTCACTACCTGTGGCTCCCATCATGGAAATACTTGGGCAGAGATCCAGTTCAATCGTACCTTGAGAAGGTTTGGGGCAGCAACATTTTCCTAACATCTTGCTTCCCACCCCCTGCCCCGATTGCCCTGTTTCTTGCCAAGTCCATCAGATCTTCATATATGGTGACATACCTGCGCCTTTTGCGATCTTCAATTAGCTTAATTCTGCGCCCATTCAACTCGCTGCCATCCAACTTGTCCAATGCACTCTTCATGTCACTGGATGATGCAAACTCCACCACACTGCACAGCCAAAACAAAATTGACATTTAAGTTCAAAAATTATAGAGCTTATTCTACTTAGATTACCAAAGAGCAATGATCCTGCCCTCCTTCAATGCTCATATTCAAATTAACAGTGTTATAGTAAACAATGGTGTGAATTTCCCAAACCCTTAATTCCAGATTGTGAAATAAAGCTCCTTGTACCTTCCTTTGAACTTCCACATGATCACTTATTCCTAGCCAAATAGAATGTGGCATGGTTGCCTAGGCAACCAATCTGGAAATAGAAGTGCACAGGAGTATAGTGCTTCATTTTATTCTACTGATCCTGTGTATGTTGCAACAACACTAACACCACTTTCATTGCGTTTGGAACCAATCAAGCTAACTACCTTGGGTGCAAAGTTCAAATCTTACCCTTCATTTGGATTGTTTCTGTGTGCATCTACAAAGGTAACTTCTCCAGCCTTTCTCATGAAGTCTTTCAAATCCTGCAGTAAAAGTCACAGTTCAGCTTAGAAAATGATGCATAGAACTAAAAAAATCGTGTTTAAACAGGTCTCCTTGTTATGGCTAACAATTATAGTAAACTCCCATATATTACAGCTATAATGAGAAAAATTAAGCTAATCACATTGCTCAGATATGGCAACATACCATTTAAAGGATTACCACATATATTAACTATGTCACAAATGGTGTTATTAAATGCAAGCATTTGATCATAAATGAAGTCTCAGTTTACTTGTATATTAAAAGGTTTGCCTGCAAACATTCTTCCTCTTGTCTATACAAATTAAACACAAATGTCTTTATTAAGTTAATGCTAAGATTCTGTCACAAGCTGTCAAAAGGCAGAAGCGCAACTTTTCTGCTTTCATCAGTTCGTGTCACAACCTCAGTGTTATTTTAACAGAGACTTGCATTTAATGTAATTGAGCTTGAGTCTATGCTGCAACACTACACAACTAAGTGTTAAAGATATTTTAAAATAAGTTGTTTATGACTTATTTCTTAACCTTTACAAAGTGCCCCAAAGAATAGCTGACATTTTATAGCCATAGGCTACTTACCACAACATACCACAAGTGGTCAGATGATATAAGCAGGTACCTTAAGCAAAGAGTCGCTTGTCCAATAATTGCCTAGCAGACCAAGAGGAACTCCCTTACATGGGAGGGACAGAGGAATGGACCATAGCAATGTGCTTCAGGGAGATGTACCAGAGACCCTGAAAGCACTGGACACAGTCTCCGGAAGCGGCTCTAGAACCTGAGGTTGACCTGTGCTAGCCAATCGAGCTGTGGGCCAACCAAGATCTACATCGCCAAGATAGGTGTGTCATGGGTACCAAAGGGAAAACTCAGAACAGGCCAAGCCCTAGAAATTCAGCCACTAGGAACCCCAACCTCTTGGGTTCTTTCTCCTCCACACAAGAGAAACGAGGGCTAACCCAAAGCAAGGCTGTTAAAAGAGGTTCAAAATGAACTTGGTTAGATATATATTTGTGAAAAAAAATACAAACAAAAAGCCTAAAACTGAGCTACAGTTTACAGGATGCCTCAATTACTTTAGTGTTTAATAAAGTTCAATTTAGTTTTTACAAACTAACATGTGAATAAAACAGTCTGAAAACCTGAGCCTTTAACCTAACATGAAATAAGTTTAATAGCAGACATTTCATGGCAGAGTTCAATTCTACAACATACTGAGCACTCCAGCCCAAAATCTGCTTGATATTTATGCATGCACACCCTCCAACATGTAAAATCCAGTAATGGTGAAATTTCTAATCGCACAATGAGCACAAAAGTTTTGCGCATGCCAAGATCAGGGTACTCAGCATCTGTAGGATTGAACTCTCCCCAATACAAAGTTCACAACATACAATACAAAATGATGTTCACAATACTTCAAACTGATTATATCCACAGTAAATAGGAGACAAAGCCAAAAAACATTTTCATTAATCCTTATGCAATTCAATTAGCTTTGATAGTACAGGTGAATAAACCTATAAAGGCAGGCATCTAAATTTAAAAATACAACCATACCATGTATTTGAAATTTGATTTCTTGTCTATTGTAAGATTACGTACACTATAAACATCAAGCAAAATAGTCTCTACAGATGTTCACAGCTCAAGTATGTTTCTTGAGAACTTAGTTAGACGAACCTTAGATTAGAAGACTAAAGTAGCTGTATAGCAACAACTTTCTACAGAAAGCCAAGGGGTCTAGTTTCCTAGCTTTAGGCTTATGGAGACCTTGCAGCCATTAGGGGAAAATCAGCAGTAAAAACTATGTGCTATTAAAAGTTACTGGGATTCTAAATTTTAGAAGTCATAATCAATAAGGAAGAGATTGGAACACTTTTAAACACCAGAATGTGCTGGCCTTCAAAAGAAGATGTATGCACTCTCATCTTAAAGCTTGCCTGGTTGCATGCTAGGAACATGAGATGCTAGTTAGTAAGTTTTGAACATCAGGACTCAACTTCAACCTTGCCTGCGCTACTGCTCCCAGTTGTACACTTTTGCCACTTTTCGCTCTAAATTTAAAGGGCTAGTAAAAAGACACAGGACAGGCACTTATCTGAGGGCAACTGCTACAGTGAGCAGATGAGTATTAGTTTTCAAAATCCCACTAAGGTAGACAAGACAACCAGAAACTGATTTCAATGGACCTTGAAAACAGCTTTTCATTGATATGGGAAAGGATGCATTAAAAAGTGTTTCCTGTTACTATTCAAAGCTTATGGAAATGATGAAGCCAGGCATACATTATGTACTAGTTAGTGAAGGCAAAGAAATGGCCATGGAAGCAGCATGGCAATTTTTTTTGTTTCTGATCACAACATTTGCCAGAATCTCCTCAGGATAAAGTCATGATGTTTTCAGAAAACATGTTTCTGTAAGCACTAAGTAACCTCTGAGATAAACCAATGCCTGCAATAATTTAGTGTTTCTCATACAAATCGTAATCTCACCTATCCCAAAAGTACAACTTTCCCATAAACCAGCAGGTAGTTTGTATCATGGCAGCAAAACAGATTTGAACAGAAAATGTTGCTTTGTGATGTAAAACCCTCAGGAGCAAAGTGATGACTTTTATGCTGTTCAGAACAGAAACATACCTTGTTTGCTTGCCTTGCCTTAATTTGCACCAAGGCCTGATTCATTCACTTGGATACAGCACCGTAGATGTTCAAAACAGAATCACACAGAAGTTGCTCCACTCAGCAAGATGTTGTGTGAAGTACCTTACTAAATGGTTCTGGCTATTTTTAATTTCACCTCTGCAGAGCCAGGCAAGGTTTGAAGTGCCTTCATACAAGCTGCTTTTCATAAACAGCAGTCTAAAAGCAGCGATGGAAGTGCTATCACATCAGTGAATTTTCCATTAAATTAAGAACTGCACCACACCATCATACACCCACCCACCAGGCAGCATCAGTGTAGCTGTATTAGACATAGCCCACCAGAGCACATACATGCTGCTCTCAAATGACCTGATGAGCTTTCCCAATGGCTGCAAATGATAATACAAGTACAGCATTTACCAACACCAGAAAGTGTACTGGGAAATTTTGTGAGATACAAGCCTCAGAATGAAGCGTCACAAAAGTGACATGCATTTATAACCAATGGCAACTGAAACTTGGCTGGGACCAAATAAATGGAAGACTATTCATAGTAGACAGATGGAACCTTCATGTTTAGAGACAGTATACTTTTGATATTGGGAATAAAATAACAGTCTTTGCCTCTGAGAAATATATAAGCAGGGCATGAAGGTATCTGGCTGGCTTCTATTGGAAACTGAATACTCAGCGAGATGGCCTCTAGATACAATTGAGTAGTTCTTAAAAATAAGTGGCACTGGACTCATACCCAGGATTTTTCCCAGTGGGCCATTCCACACAGCTACTTGTAAAACAAATGCAACGTATCGGGATTCACGTGTGCTCAACTCTCCTCCCTTTAGTTATTTCTTCCCATGCATCTCTCATATGAGTGAGAGAGACTGGTTCAAATTTAGGCACTTTAATAATGAATTGCCAGACACAGGCCCACCCAGTTATTTTATAAAACTTTCCTAAAATGCAAAAAGGGATCTGTAATGCTGATCTATGGGAAAAGTCCTGTGTTGATATCAAAAGACTTCAGGATCGTAAGTCAAATGACTGAAAAACTGGTACCCTATGCATCTCACGTTTTATACTTCTCTGTAGGTTGCCCTGAGCAACTTATTGGAAAGGCAGCAATTTTAATCCTGTCAAATTACACAAGTAGTTCAATATATGTATTTTGTTCTACAGTGGACTCAACTGTTGAGTTCTGTATTTCCACACAAATAGAGAACTCCAAATGTATATGCCAGGCTTCCCTTCATCACCCATGTGGACCTCTCCATCCTACACTAAGCTCTTCATTATTCTTACAATTCACTACATCAGCTAACAAAGGCTAACTTGCCTCAGGTTTATTTCCTATATTAGTAAACCTGTTTCTTTACTTTCAGCTAAGGCTATTGTGCAGTATGCTAAATAGTTTGCTGCAATTATTCTCTTGACAGCTATCTTGCTCCTGAACTGTGCAATTATTTACAACCTGTTCCTTCCCTTTCCTTCTTCCTTTGGGTTCCAAAGAAAGCCCTGTTTGACGAACACATGTTTAGAGCACTGTTAAAAAGCTAGGCATTCTCCATGTTGAAATTTACAAATTAAAATGAAGACAAAACTGAGGTTAGGTAAAGTGACAAATCATGCACTGATGACAGTAGTGCTAAGATCAAGGTAATAATTGCCCCTCATTTAAGCACAACAGCAACTAGTCAAAAGGAAATCACAAGAGAACTCAGGACACCAGAATCAGCTTTTTTTTTTTAAACAAAAAATTTAGTCTTCACTGTGGATACAACCATTATACCCAGAAGTTAATAGGTGAAATATTGTTCAGGGCCTCAACAAATGTTAGCATACATGCAAGCCAAAGAGCAGAAAAGAAGTCTTTAGTTTGCAGATTCCTCCTTTGTAGGAAGTGATTTACACATAGATATTATTAAAAATGAAGGCTACCATAACCTAATAAAGCAGATTATTAAGTTGACAATATGCTACTTGCCTAAACCTATTATAAATAAATCTAATAAAAATACATTCTACATTTACATTCTACTTTACTGGCTCAATGAAATCTCATTTTTTGTTTCACAACTAAATATTTAGAATGAAAGGTATGTGAAGCAGCTGAAGATTCACTGGCTAATGATAACAGAAGCTGGTGTACTTTGAAGGCTTGCTGCCTTGCTAAAGAGTAGAATCAAAATGAACTTCAGGGATTATTTGGTATAGCAAACCTGCCAGACTAAGTGCCACCTAGCAAATGATAGCAACTTTTTCCAGTATACACCTGGTAAAATACTTGAATAATATTCACTCAAGATGGTATATATAGGCTTCTCCCTACCCAAGCACATCCACACTTGCATGGAAAACATGCCAGAAAGCTGAAATACTGAAAGTGAGGAAATCCAATTTCAGAATAAATATTTTGAATCTGCATGTGAAATTGGTGTTCTAAGACAAGGGTCCTGTGGGCACCTGAAAAGCAAACTAATTTGTGGCATGAAATTTTCAGGTTTATGTTAGTCATGTACCCCTTACAGTTAGGAAGAGTAAAAAAGCATTGTCTTTGCAAGGAAACCAAATAGAGGCAATACTTAAATGTGAAGTTATGTATATGTTGAATGTTATTTAACACACACACCAGCTATGCAATGAAAGCCACAAACCTCTTTTAGAATTAAGTAATACATAAAATTTCCTGCATTATGAACACAGAGTTCTTTCAACCATGCAGTCATTCTGTTCATTCTATTGAAGCCAGATACAAACTACAGACCTTCCCACTGAGACATGCCTTTAATTATGAAGATTATGTCTTAAAATAGATTTTTCACAATTCTTATTAGATGAGGATTATAGTTGTCCAAGAAACACTAATCAGCTCTTCAGTTTTAAAAATAAAAACATGCTGCTTAAATGCTTATTTTTTGGTATGCAAATCAAAGAACTTTAAGCCTGAGTTTTAATAAAAATGTTCTGACTGCTTTAGCTGCAAAGTTAAATTTTATGGTGTCTCCTTCAAGGGGACGACTTGTTTTTGAGAAGAAAGAAGTATTTAAGGTCAACTCCAACTCACCTGCCAGCTAACACGTGAAGAAAGATTCTCAACTATAAGCCTATGTTCAGTACGAAGAGGTGGTCCATACTGGCTACAAGAGAAACACATTTTTCCATTATTTGTTCATTTATACTTCATGCAGAAAATGAAAGTGCATTATGCTGGGACAGTTTGCTTCACATTGCTCAGTAAACCAGAAAATGTTTTAGAAATTTGACTGTGTTCTATTTAAATGGGGGAAAAGGCTACCGGGCAGTTGCTTATTGTGTGTAATAGGGAAAGCAAGTGGAATATATACACATACTGCAAGACACATGCTAAATGACTATGGGGCAGTTCACGCAAGTGTGTTCATCAGTCAATGACCCCATGTGTGCAACAGACAGCATATAAACAGCTTTCAAAGCTATCACCTAACATAACATTTTTCAAAGTCCCTATATGCTATGAACACACATCAAATGATGAACATACAGGCATGAATCACCCCAGGAGGATGAGGCTGTGGAGACTGCACGCTTACTACAGCACAATAGCACTTCAATAAGCTGTGGGAGCTGATGCACTATCTACCCAATTTTACATGAATAAAAGATCTGGCTTACTGTCATCAAACCCCCAAATAATATAAAGTGCTAGTATGAACAACTGGAGAACTGTACATTAGTTTGTTCAGGCTAGCTACCAAAATCCACTCCAAATGATGGCTCTTTTATATAATATGAAATTCAACCAACAACAAGTGCATCTTTTGGAAATTTAAGCAGAGGCAACTCCATTTCATTTGCATACCTCTAAATGCCCCACATTTTCAGAATATCCAGATCTTCAGAGCATTTAAAAGAAGTTCCAGAATCCCCCAACTGGCAGGCCGAGTCCCACTTTTCACTACTGGAAATAGTAGTCTCTTCTTGTCTGGCACCATGTGCCTGATGTCATGAACGTAACTACCATGCAAGATGCCCATGAACGTCAGTCACATATCCTACTTTAGTAAAGTTCACTTTTAGCCTCGACCTTGGATCACTCTTACTGCAGCAACATCACTGCACTAAAGAAAAGAGAATCTAAACAGCATACTTCAATATGCAAAATTAGTAGTTTCCAATGTGTTTGGTTTCTGTTTAGCACGAGAACGGCAAGAAGGCTGCCTCTGAATGAAATGCAAAAATGCAAATTTTATTTCAAAGCAATTATTATCAATACAGTGTCTAAACAATTTCATGAACAGATGTCTTAACAGCAGATGTGGTATACAGTGAAATAGTTTAATGTGAGAGAAACATATTTTAAAGTACTATTTCCCCACATATACTGTCCGACATGAATCACAGAAATACATTCTATAATGACTGTGTATTTCAAACAAATATTGGCCTTATAGTGTCTTCTATGTAGACATCATATTTGCTTTGTTGTAGGTTCTACTGACCTTGGAGCACAACTAACTTATACAAGTAGTTCTTGTCTATAGACCCCTAGGCTCCCAGCCAAAGTTAAGCAAAGAGGGGCACAGTCCATTAAGCACTAGTCACACAAAGCCCATTCCATTCAGTAAGGCTTGTACAGGACCAATGTACTACAGGCTGAAACCAAACTATAACAAACTCTGGCTGCTGGCATGAGAGTACACTACTTGTGCATCATAATTATATTAATGGGCATGAAAGCTATCAAGTGCTAACCATACACCCACTAGGCAAGGTGCAGCAATAATTAATGACTTCAACAGCACACACCTCTCCTTCTTATAGTTGAAGGTGGTAGATGGAATTCAGCAATTTCAATGAAAAGATTGTTAGCATAAGATTCCTTGTATTGGTCTTACTAAAAAGGTAATGAAAGGTAGGGAAAATAACCACAGCTCATTAAGAACACCTTAAAATGTTATGCAGCTACCCCTAGAAATGTGAACTGTTAAGAATCCTGAGTGTATGGAGAATGTTCATAGTCTAAAATTAACTGTTTAACAAGTGACTTTGCAGTAAAAAGAACATATTTCTTACCTAGATCCACCCCCATAGGATTGGTAATAATTGAACCGTTGTGGGTATCTGCCTCTACCCCCTCTTCGGGCTCTGGCATGTTCAATTGTAACCCTTTAATATTAAATGAAACTGAAATATTAATATTAAATGAAAAATAGACATAGCTTCTTTAGCACATCAATCTTTTTCTACTGGAAACATACACAAAGCAAATAGGCATCTTCCTCCAAGCATTTCCATAAATGAAATGTAGCTATTTTGAGGTACTTGAAAACAAGCAAATATTTGTCTATTCAGACGTGTGTAACCAAAAAAACCTCTCATTTTTGCCAAATCTTAACTTCCTCATACATCCATCTATTGTACACAATTTAAGATGACTGAATATGAGAGGATCACATATTTCTTCCAGCTTTTTAATTGCATTAGTTTGGGGGTTGACAGAGGCTAGCTAGAAGGCCAAAGCAATAGCTGTGCTTACCACCAACCCTACATCTACATGGAGCTGGGTGGGGTGGCAGGTGTTTTTCTCATTTCTGCTGGGGAATAAAGATGATTAAGAAGCAGCAGGAGAGACATGCCTGATTCTTCTTAGCTTACCAAGTCTTTGCATACATAGGCAAGACTCCAACTCCCTCCCAAACTCTAATGCTTGCCTAGTCTGGAGGGAGAAGACATCTTGCACATGAAAATATCCCTATTTCTTACCTTCTCCAACCTGTAGTGCAAATGAGTTTAGGAAGAGTATGCACATGCATGCACACTGCTGGGCATCCTGGCAAAGAGTTCCTGGCAAGTGAACTATGGATGCCTGTGTTTCTTTAAAGTTTGCAATGTAGCTTTAATAGAAATACTAGAAAACTCGGTAAAAACAGAAAAAGCTTAGAATGACTTTATTTCTGAAATTACAATAGTAATTTTAGTCCAGTTGCTTTTGGTAAATTACAAATGATGCTCAGGAATATAGTTTCATGGGGGAGACAAGGATGTTGTGCAAATTAGGACTTCGCTTTTCTCATTGCAAAACTCCTCCCTTTTATCAAGAACTGACTCTAGAACGTATTTGAAGACTGAGTTAAATGAATGAAGCTGCTGATAGCTGTCAGCCATAAAACAAACCCAAAGATGGGCAGAGGTCAAACTACAACATATGGAAAACCAGTTCCACTCTTGAGATGCTGAAAAAAAGTATTTTATTGAGTGCAAACTTTCCCCTTGCCTCTCTTGAAAAAATGAAATATATAACCTTTTAGTGTCTCAGTAAGGCATATATGTAAACTGAATAGGCATAGGAGATAGAAAGGGTAAGTTGCCCCTGACAAAACACTGTATATTTGGTAGGGTTACCAACTACACAAATTAGAATGCTCTGATAAATATAGGGAGTGACATCTAGGATGAACAGATGTTAGTAATCTGCCAAAAACAAAGGAAGCCCTATTTCTTGTGAGGTCTCTTTTGTTAACAGTAGGCACCAGTTTTTCTGCTCTTCAGTTTCAAAGAAAGCAGTTGAAAAAGTAAGGCAGTAATCCTGCATCCTGATCTGCTACCAGCCTTCTGCGCCCACAAGCAGCACACTAGAGATTTAAAAAAAATCAAATGCAGCAGACCATCCAATTTACTTGCAGGAGACATAATTGCAATTTATCTGCAATTAGTTGTGTGCTTTGCAGGGGATTGGACTAGATGGCCCTCAGGGTCCCTTCCAACCCTACAATTCTACGATAATTAAAGATTACCTTTCATTACACAGTTCTTTACCATTCAGTTCATAAACAGCATCATCTGCATCTCTGTGATCCTCAAATTCCTAAGAAGGAAAAGGAGGAATGAATCATGTATTCAGTTCTTTAAGAGTGAAATCTTATTGCCCTAATAGGGGATTTTTTCCATTCCTTTTTCCAGCTTATTACAGTCATGACTCTGTAACACAGAGGACAATTAACAATGCTCCTCCAGATGATCTTAGTGAGTGGGCTAGGCTATACATGCTCAGGTGGTTCTAAAGATGCATTGGACCCAACTTGTATATATCAGCACAAGAGTACTGAATATGAGAGAAAGTTAACAACAATTGCAAACCCTAACTTGGAAACTAATTAAAGGAGGGTCATCTCTCCCTGAACAAGCCTGCCCATGCTTGAAGTTCTGTGGAGTTCATCTTACGTGTTCCTCTGGCAGAAGATACTTTTCTGTGGCAACATGGCAATGGGTCTTGTCAGGAATGCCCTCCCCCCTGAGGTACAGAAGCTACTGACTCATTTCAGTAACAAATTAAAACTTACCTACTTAACCATTAAATTACTAAAACATCTATTTGCTTAGGCATTTGTGGAACACTAGTTCAGCTAGCCTACATGTGTCTGCCCTGTAGTCTAAAAGAAATATTTAAATATAGGGAAGGGTAGAAATATTTTAAATAAGAAAAACAATAAAACATAAAATAGAAGACCACCACCACCCAATACAGTAGAATGCTTGCCTCTACTGTAACATTGTACGATGCAAGTTCATTATATAGGAAATCTGCCAAATACAGGTGAAATGATGTGCTATTATGAGAATGGACTCATGATACAGGTTGACTTGTGTCCAGCAGCATGCACACCTATGCTGTCATGTCATGCTGTCAAATCACACGGGATGAGAAGAAGTGGTTTAGTGATGAATTCCTATCAGTCTTCAGACCAAACAGCCTCACACAATATGCTACAGCTGCCTAACAGAGTGGTGTGGGACTACAAAAACACCTGATATTTTCCTATGCTTCCCACTTCATCCACCTATGCCTGAAGTTAATTGGCAAGCTTTGGAGAACTGTACATTCTGCATAATGGCATGCAGGTTGAATAAAGCATTAGTTCTGCTGTTTGCTGCTGTGATTTAGACTTATGGTCAAAAGAAAATATGGGCAAATCTAGTGATGAAGATGGTGTAAGTCAAAAGAAAAATTACTACTCACCTGGGGCAAGTAAATATTGCCTCCAGGCAAGACAACCATGTCAGTGTTCCCACAAGAAGCCAGATTTGCTTATGATTCATGGTGAGCGAGCAATGTGGTGGTACATTAAGCCTGACTGCTTTTCCTGATGTGAGTGGAGAAGTAACCCATGAACCTGTAGATAAGCTTGGCTTTCTGTGATATCTAACTAGAGACCTTGGTTTGTAGTTCCCAAACAAGTCAGGATCTGCAAGCCAACAAAGGCCTGCAGTGATGCTGCCTTGTTTGGGAACGACAAATCAGGATCCCATATCTGAAGTCACAACAATTGCAGCTTCCTGGTTTTCCCTTTCTCTCTCATGTCAAGAGATAAGGGAAGTGGGAGAAATCAGGCTGCAGGTACCAGCACAGTGCACATTCACAGTATACCATTATAATCCATCAACCCTTACTTATTGTGATGGGTGAACGCAGCCTACCTATGCAACCTCCATAAGCAGCGTTCAAAACTCCCATTGTTCTAGGCACGTTTTGCAACAGGGAATTTCATTAGTGTAAGCAGTTTCTGAGATCTGGGTGCAGTGCTGCACCTAATATTTAAGATTAAAACTGCCGCTGCTGGCACTGAGGGCATGGGAGGAGAAAATCCTCCCTGCTGGACTTCCAAGAGATCATTACAGGCAAGCTGAGAGGTTCCACCTCAGCTGGCCTTACAGAAAGGCAGTTTTGCACTCTATAGCCTCAGATTGATTTAAATAGGTTTGGTTTAAGTAGTGCATTTTAAAGTGTTATCTACCTCACTCTCTCACAGTGATGCTTAAAATCGAAACCAATTTTGGAGTGGGATCATTGAAGGACAATGAAGTCTTAGGTTTGTGAACTGGACACTCAAGGTGGGTGTCTCTGCCATCAGTTGTAATGTGTGCTAATTGTGGTGCCAAAAAGATTTATTTATATGAAGGAAAGGGGGTGTAGGAGGAATCCAGGGCTTGTCTGCAAAGTGGAAAGAAAGGAAGACCTTTTTCTGTCACCCGACTTCGAGCCACTCTCTGAAGACTGGAGTGACCCACATAAGAATATTAGGAGGGCGGGCAGGAAGTATAGCTTTGTTTTTTGCAGTCTTCAGATGAGGATGAAACCATATGGAAAATATATGATTTTTTTGCTGCAGTTCATTCATTTCCAGCTTTGCATAAAAAACACCTACCTAGACATTCTGTTCTGGCGCCCATAACCTTAGGCTTAAGGTGACATTTACCGTATTTTTCGCCCTATAGGACGCACTTTTTCCCCTCCAAAAATGATGGGGAAATGTGTGTGCGTCCTATAGGGCGAATACAGGCTTTTGCTGAAGCCTGGTGAGCGATAGGGGTCGGTGCGCACCGACCCCTCTCCCTCTCCAGGCTTCAGAAAGCTCTGCGCAGCCCTAGGGAGCCCGGCGCGAAGCCGCGCCGGGCTCCTGAAGTTTGCGCAGAGCTGCCTGCGCTCCCGGGCTCTGCGCAAACCCCCGGAGCCCGGTGCGAAGCCACGCCGGGCTCCCAAAGGTTGCACAAGCTCCCAGAGCGATGCCAAAGCTGCGCTCAGCTTTGGCATCACTCTGGCTCCTGTTCTGGGGGCTGGGGAAGCTCGGGCTTCCCCCGCCCCAGCCCCGCGCCTGGGGAAAAAAAATAATCCCCCCCTTTATTCCCCCCCCCCAAATCTAGGTGCGTCCTATGGGCCGGTGCGTCCTATAGGGTGAAAAATACGGTAACTCCTAGCTTTCACATCTCTGTTTCTAACACTGTTCATGAGCTCTGAAGACCCCATCTGTGGGATTCAACTTCCTGCCTTGCAGAAAAGGGGAAATAACTAGATTTCTGCTGTTTACCTATCATTTTGGAGGTGGCACATGGAACTACTTCCCTCCCCTCCTGCATGGGAAAAACAGCTGCAAGCTAGGTTCCCTGTCTCCTGCTTGTTGAGCGGGGGAATAAAGTCACACATGCTGCCCCCCAAATGGAACTTTATCAGGATGTGCACTAGTTGGGTGGATTTTTGTTCCCTTTCTGTCTATTTCAGAGAGAGGAGGAAAGAATCCAGGTATCCTTTACTTGCAAAGGGGCAAGTTGCCTAGCTTGCCTAGCAAGAGAAGAGAAAATGCAAGTCCCCACAGCCCCACTGAGTTTTCTTGGATAGGCAAATACAAAAAAGAAGATTGCTGCTTTTCTTTCTGTGTTCCTCTCTCCTCTTGCTTGATAGCATGGGTCAGGAAGACGACATGAGTCCCACCAACCATGTTGTGCTTCTCATTGAAAGGAGAATCACCTAATGGTTGCTGGAATTTCTGAATACTAAGAATCCCTCAAGATGTAAGTAATTTGTGTTCAGAGTATGCTCTCTTGTTTTGTACATGTAACAGAGAATTCCAAAAAGAGAACCACACAAACCTGGCTAGTTCACCTCTATTAAGAAAGCTGTCAGTTTTCCCCTTTCTCTCCCCGACTTAAAACTTTGAGCGTTAACCAACCATCCTGAGTATTTACCTTAAGTTTAAGTTCCATATTTTTATTTTTCTTACGAGTTTGGGGTAGGAAGGAAAATGTAATGGCAGCAGAGAGAAATGTTGGGTTGGAGGGAGAGGCTCAGGTGAGGGAACCATGGCATATACAACCTACGGCTATGATTAATTGCAAAGCTAATTTATTTCATTCTTACCTAAAAAGCAGCCTTCCATTTTACCATATTAGCAATTTCAAAGAGGAAGTCTGCACATATTAAGAGCCATTTACAGAAAGATCTAAAAGGTTAAAGAGAAGATGGAAGTTTAACATTTCTGATATTTTGCCTAATCAGATTTCCTGTGATTTGTATGTTACAATGTAACTGCCTACAGTCATCTAGGTTGGGAGGAAAATATTTAAATATGAATATACCTACCACAAAACCAAAGCCGTTTTTCAGATTGATTTCACGTATACGGCCATATCCCTTGAAAAATTTCTCCACATCTCGCTCCCGAGCATGTGGACTTAGACGTCCAACGAAGACACGACAGCCACTCATTTTAGCCTAAGCTGCAAAAAAATTAAGTTTTTGTGTTCACGTTAGGTATTTTATTATATCAATACTAAAATTCAGTCCCACAGATGTTGGACAGAAGAGACAACTGAGGACAGTGTTTAAAACATATTTCTTAAAACACTATATCACACCAATATAGATGCAAACAACTTTAGAGTATAGTTTTATCACAAATGTACCCAATGCACACTCTCAAAACATGTAGTCAAAACATCCACTGCATAGAAATAAATAATTAAAACCATCTCTCACTTGGCGCCAACTCCCACTGGTGTTGGAGCATAGAAACCCTTCAAGCTGAGCTCTTGTGTAACTCAAAAGCCACTACGCTCTACCAGAAGAAGCTGGTAGTAGATAAGGCAACACCTTAGCAGATAACAAGTTTAGGATTCATGATGTTCCTGCATCAGAGGCCGTTCAGCCTCCTTTTCAAGATACCTACCAAAAAAAAAAAAAAAAAAACCAGGGGCGGGGGGCGGAATAATAAAGGCATTTCGCGTGCACATAAAAATATAAATGTCCAGAGAGGGAGATAGTAAGGTGGGTTAAAAACAAAAACAAATGTGCTCCTTTATCGTCCGTCTCAATCATTACCTTCTGAGTGGAAATGGATGAAAAGTTCGGCTGCTGAGATGCGCTTGCAAGGCCCGATCTGGAGAGATGCAAAAGCGGTTCGGGAGCAGAAGGCAGGGAGGGAAAAGGGAAGGGAAAAAGAACGAGAGTGTTAACGGCAGATGCTCGAGAGAAGTGGAGACGAAGACGAGGGGGCGCCTGGGGGGGCGGGGGATGGGGAGAGGGAGTCCTCACCCGGGACCCAATGCAGGGAACGGGCGCCGCGCAGGGCCCAGGCAAGGCGGAGCTTCGGCCTCGCAGCCTGGCTCCGCTCCGTTTACCACAGCAGATAAAACGGAGCCCGCTGGCTCTTATCCCCCGACGCCACGGGCAGCATCGCTCTCCCACCCGCCCCTGCTCCGGCTCGGCCCCTCTCCCGGGTGAGGAAAACCGCGCACTCGCCGGCGGTGCCAGCGTCCAACTCAACTCGCTTACCTCCCGTGCGCGGACGCGACGCTCGCTTCAGTCCGCCAGAGAAAATGGCGGCGCTACTTCCCTGAGGAGGAGCCGCGGAGAAGGCGGCTGCGGCTGCGCAAAGCCCCCTTTCTCGCCAACCGGCTTGCGGACTGCGACTCCCAGAAGGCAACGCGCCAGAGGCCGCGGTTTGAACGCCTTTGCTGGACGCGGATGGAGGGCCCGCTGCCCCGCTTGGGAGTTGTAGGCGGCTGCCGTTGCGAAGGGGCCTCGTGGAGAGCGGGGGTTGGTAGAGAGGCAGGCCGGGAGGTGTTGTCCTTCCGAGGGAGAGTGTTAGGCAATCAGCTCTCGCGAATGGCGATTGCGCCATTTCAGGACGTCATTGCGGGCGGGGATACAAACCATGCTTCTCTGCCAGGCTAATTCATCCAGAGCAGCTGCCGGGCTCTCCTTGTGCAGTGTTTACGTATGCAAGCTAAGATCCTTATCCTTCGCTGCTGTTGGGTGCTTTCAAGCTATAAAAAAAATGCTTACTTTGAATTCTTCCCTGCTGAAAGCCTGAGCTGCGTTTTCTTCCTGAAGTGATACAAAGGGCTTTTGTTTATAATACTGTAGCTATATAATTACCAGAGGCATGGCAGATTAATAAATATATTGTTACTTGCCCCTAGCTCTTGGGGAAGGGGTGGGGGGGTGGGATTTTATATAGCTCTATATAAATATACCCTTTTAAAAAAGAAAAAAAGCTGGGAATCTAGTGATTGTGGTTCATCCCAGGGAAGAGGGAGTGACTGCCCCCCTTGCAGATGCTCACAGACCAATAGCCTAAATCAAAACAAAGCAATTTCATTCAAATGATTATAAAATGCCTTTCTCTCTATTTTGCATTAATGCTTTGAGGGTGGCGTAGGAAGGCAAATGCACGAGAATTGTCACCTGTCTGATATTTTGATCTGGGCTAAATGTTGCGCAAGAAAGATTACAGGGTGGGGGGAGTAGAAACAAGATGTTGTGCCTCATTACATATTAATGAACACAGTTGGCACACAAGCTTTTCAACATTTCCACATCACTAAAAGCTAAATATGCAACACAGCATTTCCTTATCAAAATAGGTCAGAAGATTTTTTTTGCTTTGTTTTATCAAGACTACTTCAGATCTTTCTGAGGTATGTGGCCTCTGAGGAATGGTTTCCCCAGTTTTGGCACGAGGCAAAGACAGTTTTGTTTTCCCAGGCATTTCGGCAACGTCAGTGATATTGTATGATATTGTTACATCAGTTTTTAAATACCATTTTTAAAATTTCTTCATTGCATTTTTTTTTTACTGTAAATCACTTAGGGATTTTTTTTAGTGGGGAGCAATATACAAATTTAATAAACCTAAATCTTGGCTTTCCAAAACATAACTGGTTGCCACATACATAGCAGGTTGCTCCATAAAAGGATGCCACCATATTGTTTTTTCCCAACCCATTGCAAACCATTGCGTAAGCTGTGGATTGGCAGAGACTTTTCATATCACCACCCTGCCAAATGGACAATAAATGTAATAACTGGTGTGTGGTGTAACATTCACTTGGCCCACATGGGTCCTGCCGGTCACAGACTGTACTAATGCAGCATGTGATAGTACAACCACAATTAAGTGGCTTCTCTGCCCAAGTTTATATGAATTGGCTGTGATAAGAATCTCTTGTTGATTCCCTGCACAGAAATGGCTCCTTTTCACCAACGTGTGCAGCCAAGTACTCCGTGACTGACAAAGGTGGCCTTGTTTTTATAGGCATTGGGGAATGACCACAGTGCTGCTTGCTATGCAGAAGTTCCCAATCTCCAGGCAGGTCTGGGAAGGTGCCTGTCTGAAACCCTGGGGAGCTGTTGCCCTGATAGAGTAGCCGGTGCGGAACTGGATGGACCAGTTGTCTGACTTGATAAGGCAACTCCAAACATTTCTAGGTCCACATGACAAATACCACAGAAATCTGTTACACATTTTCACCTAGTCATAATATTGAGGGCGTACTTGGAAGCTTGCTTCTTTACTTCCATGCCACCAAATGACAGGCTGCAGGTGAGCAGAGCTCACCAATGTGCTGAGATCTTAAGAGAGGATGTGTGCGGTTTCTCTGGCCTCAGAGATACAGACAGACAGACAAGCACTTTATTTATGCCCCATTGGGGTAACTGGCAGTCATCTATCTATACTGGGAAATGTAAATGCTGGCATTATAGCATTGCCAAATTTTAAATTACAAAATACCGGTCTATGATTGGTGCCTGGTAAATCACGGGTTGTAAAGATAGAATCTGGTGGATCAGGATAGTGTGGAATGAGGAAAGAAATTGCTGGTTTACATAAGCAGAGCCAGGCACCTAGAGCTGACAGTGTGTGTGTGTGTGTGTCTCTCCCCCCCCCCCCCCGTTTACCAAATTTTCACCCCAACTTTACTGATTGTTTTATAAAAAGGTAAAGGACCCCTGACAGTTAAGTCCAGTCGCGAACGACTCTGGGGTTGTGGCGCTCATCTTGCTTTACTGGCCGAGGGAGCCGACGTTTGTCTGCAGTTTTTCTGGGTCATGTGGCCAGCATGACTGAGCCACTTCTGGTGAAACCAGAGCAGCGCACAGAAATGCTGTTTACCTTCCTGCTGGAGCAGTACCCATTTATCTACTTTGACGTGCTTTCGAACTGCTAGGTTGGCAGGAGCAGGGACCGAGCAAACAGGAGCTCACCCTGTTGTGGGGATTTCAACCGCCGACCTTCCGATCAGCAAGCCCTAGGCTCAGTGGTTTAGATCACAGCGCCACCCTGAGGTTAGCAAAATTCTGCCCAACTGGTAACACCAACATACTTGGGGACACTGTTTAATAGTGGCTACTGCTGCCCTCTGTCCAAGAGACCCCTTTGACTGATACTGCCTAATCCAGTAAGATTATCTGTACATGGTGGGAAATATTGTATCCTCAGCCTCCTGTTCAGCCTGTCAGCAAAGGTGCAATGGGGTCCGCGGCCTCCTGAGGGGCCAGATAGTGGGAGTAGAGAAGAGCTTAGGTTCTGCTCTGGGCCTGCATGTTTGTCTGCTTGGAGAATTTGTGTGTGGTGTGTGTGTGTTTGTTATTATGTTATGTATTCTGTATTTTTATACTGTAAACATCCGTGTGATCTGGTGACACATAAATTTTATGACTGATAATTAATAATAACAACTATGGAGTCTCACCAAACTCACCTTTCAAAATAGTAGTGGGATGTTAGCATCCCTGTGCTCAACTTCTCAGAAGATGGGTAAAAATGCATGGCAGCATATGGCATGCAGCAGTGCCCACCCCCGTGCTCAGTAGAAACAGCTCAGCTAACATCCTTCTGGCTCTTCCACTGTTAGTTCTAGCAGGCAGGTCTGTACTATTCAGCTACCTGGTCACCCAGCAGGACCACAAGCTTCTGCTACCCCCCCACCCTGTCCCATAGCTCCTAGAATTCCCTATCAGCAACATCTCAGCTTCTGCCCCTCCCACAGGCCTCAAACCAGTTCTGGCTACTACTCCTTTTATCCACCTGCCTTTCTCTGCAGCTGAGGTTTATCAGATGATACTCCCAGTTTCCTCCTCTTCTGATGCTCAGCCTTAGGGATTGCCATTCCTTCTCATTCCCCCATCCCCAATCTGCTCCAGAGGGTCCCCCAACCCTCTGGAGCGGACTTTGAGGATGAACACAGGGTGGCGGGCAGGAGGGGAAGAAGCAGCTTTGTTTTGCGCACATCTATTGTGCCAGTGGAGCTGCAGCACTGAATATATATTTCCCTCCAAAGGGCCTTTTGGATGCTTAGATTTCATAATGGACAGGTGAAAAAGAGGAGTGTTTCTGCATCTTTAACTGCCCTGAGACCTGTGGGTATATACTGTATACACATATACATACCTGGGTGGAAGAGGGAATTTCAGCAAGGTGCAGGATTACAGAGAATAAGAGATTCTCCAGTAATACTAAAGATGTTAGTGGAAATTTATATTCGACCTTATAGGCTGCAGACCAAATGCCAATGAGAGAACGGAGTAGAAATCATTTTGTTCACCTGAGATACATATAGTATGAAAGTAAAGCAGCTAAAGTGGGTATGTGCAGAAAGGTAGTGAATTGTCAAGAAGCTAATTTCTCAAATATGTTTTAAAACATGCATAAAAGGCCTGCTAGAAGCAAATTTAATTTTATTGCTGCTGCTGGATTTGTATACAATATTGTAATGACCTTCCAGTTAAATAATAAACTGATACCATCACAGCAAAATTTAAAAGTGAGGGTACTCTGAAGCAAAGTTCTTATTAACCAGCCTTGGTGCTACTTGGATAACCACAGACAAATATAGGTGTCCCGTGTGAATTTGCAGATTATTGCTCAATAGGGATCTTGTTCTTGGAACAACAATTAAATTACAGTACTGCAGCAAGAATCCCGATCATTTACACAGGCTCAGATACCTTTGGGGAAAAACTGGCAATGGAGAAAAACATTTGTTCCTAACAAAGATGAGAGAGAGTTTGTGTCTTTAAACAGACACTTCAGCACAGTGCTGCCAGCTTTTCACAGTAGCTGCCTGTGGTACTTCCTCTTGTAAAATCTTCTATTCACCGTCCTTCAAAGCTTCCCTTTCCCCCTCACCCCTGTGTTTAAGAATATGTTGATACACCTACAGAGATGTGGATATGAGAACAAAAACATACACAAAAGCTGGAAGAAAATCCCAAGACAAACTAAACACACAAAATTTATTGGTTTCGAAAACAATTGCTTTAAAGCCAATTGTACATTGGGGGCGGGGGAAGATGTGGATTTCATATCTTCCAGTGCCTAGGATTGGAAATAATGCAATGGCTCATCAAATAAGATGAGAATATTTATAAAATTAAGGCTGCAATCCTATGCACACTAAGAGCAAGACACACTGAATACATTCATACCTCGGGTTGAGAATACAGTCATGCCTCGGGTTGTGATCTGTGCGGGAGGCACGTTCACAACCTGCAGCGCCACGTCTGCGCACACGCATGACGCGATTCGGTGCTTCTGCACATGCGCGAGCACCGAAACCCGGAAGTATACCGTTGCGGTACTTCCGGGTTTGGCGCGGTCCACAACCCAAAAACGCACAACCCGTAGCGTTCGCAACCCAAGGCATGACTGTACAGTGTGGCTTAACATTGAGTAAACTTGCATAGGAACATGCTGTAAGCCTGCAGTCCTATACCCACTTAGCTGGGAGTAAGTCCCATTGAACTCCATGGACTTCTGAGTAAGACATGTATAAGACTGTTGTCAGTCACTTAAAAACCTTTAAAACAGGAAAATTGACTGCTAATTATTTCTTTGCTGGAAAAAAGCTGTAAGTTCCAGCAATTTGCATACTTTATGTTTGGTCCAAGTTTATCTGTCGTTATCTTAAGATTATCTCCATTTGAAGCAGTAATACCTGCCACGTAAACATCAATACAATTCCAAAGCAGAGTGGAGGAGGGGAAAGCACTTTGGTGTCTTGCATTTAAGAAAGCAGGTAAAAACATGAACATCAGAATAATATACAAAAAACCCTCCAAGCTACCAATGCATTCTGAATAGTGTTGGAAAGCCTTTCTGGTTATAGAGAAACAAGTTAACTAGACAAAAGAATGACGTCTAGATTTGTTATCACAATAAGTTTTCTTTTTAATATGGTCTGTGACAAGCAATATCAAAGATGCCAACTCTCAAGCGCCATGTTTGGAAACCAGACAACTTTCAGCAACAACACAAAGTAGGCATATTGCAATTTTAATTAAATATGAAAACATGAGCTGTGTACATTATTTTTCCCTAAAAAACACAGCAATTTCAAAAAGTTTTATTGTAAAATATTTTCATGAAACAAGTGAACCAGCAATACATGCACTTGTGTGCCTCCGCCTCTTAAAATAAATGTGATAAGGAAATAGAGACAGGTGTGGGGGGAGTGGCGCTGGGCTTGGGAATCTTAAGATGGAACGCAACACGGAACCCCATTTCCTATGTCTGAATGGCAAGAAGAAGAAAAACAAACCGTATATATTTTGTGTAATACTTTTAACATTTTCTATTTACGCTTCAATCTTGGAGAAAAATACTTTTTTTTTCTGTAATAAAATACGTTTGCTGATATGTAACTTCTTTTTCTGCAGAAAATAATTTTGTAAACCGTCCTCTTTTAGGGGCATGATAAACTGTTTCATTTCAACATTTCCCCCTCTGCTGCCCCCACCCCAAATGGGATCTGGGATCTGAAGTGGAAACAGGAAGGGCAGAGGGGAGGGGAAGAAAAAAGGCAGAGCAGAGCCCGCTTTGCAAACAGAAAGAAAAGTGCTCCTGGATGGGAGAGGGTAAGGATGTGTGGTGGATAGATAGGTAATAGTTAAAGGTCACTTTCGCCATAGAGAGCTGTAGAGAAAGACATGTAGTCCAGGGCACCAGGTACAGAATCCAGCCCGGTATAAGGTGCCATTCTAGCAATGCAATATTCAGCTTGATCAGGAGGCAGTTCCCGTCGCAATTCATCCACAGTGATATAATTCTGTAAGAGAACAGAGGGGTGTCCTTTTTTATTTTAACTAGATGACGCAGGCACAAATAATTGAACTTATTTCCATATTAACTAAATACAGTCATATCTTGGAAGTTGAACAGAATCCGTTCCGGAAGTCCATTCGACTTCCAAAACATTTAAAAACCAAATCGCGGCTTCTGACTGGCTGCAGGAAGCTTCAGAAGCTGCGGAAGCCCCGTCGGACATTTGAGTTCCAAAAGAACGTTTGCAAACTGGAACAATCACGTCTGGGTTTGTGGTGTTCGGGAGCCAAAACGTCCGAGTTCCAGGGTGTTTGGGATCCAAGGTACAATTAGTGGTTTTATTTGATATGCATTTTCTGAGTTTCTGTTGCTTCCCAATTGGGGTGCAGCATCTTTTATAATTTGTAGTATTAGGACAGGGATGAGGAACCTTTTTGGCTCCACAGGCCTGATCCTTACCCATCAACTAATGTCACAAATTACATCAGGGGATCTGGTGTTTTGAAGTCCTGAAAGCAGCAGGTAGCGAGGTGTAGGTAACGGAAAGTCCCCCCTGCTTCATTTCAAAGGAAAAAAATCTTCCTGTTAGCAGGACCTTGCTGTCTGCCATGCGGAAAACCTATCTGAGCAGGTTCAGGTGTGTGAGAGAGAGTTTCCTGCAGAGAGTTCTCACATGCACCCAGACCAGTCAGGATCACCCTGCCATCAGCCAATGTGCATATGGAGTACAGTGGTACCTCAGGTTAAGGACTTAATTCGATCCGGAGGTCCGTTCTTAACCTGAAATTGTTCTTAACCTGAAGTGCCACTTTAGCTAATGGGGCCTCCTGCTGCCGCCGCGCCGCCAGAGCATGATTTCTGTACTCATCCTGAAGCAGAGTTCTTAACCCGAGGTACTATTTCTGGGTTAGCGGAGTCTGTAACCTGAAGCGTATGTAACCCGAGATACCACTGTACTGCTTATTACTGGTAGCTGCCTTACATCGCTTTGGAAAAGTGGTGTTTGCAAATGCTCCTCCTTTTAGCTTGTGGGCAGGCCGTCTCAGTGGGGTGGAGGGGGAGACTCCTCTCCCTTATCCTGCTGCCACGACCCCACTGGAGTAAAAAAAGAAGAAGCGTGACCTGCTTCAAACAGCACTTCTGGAAAGAGCTTTAAACTCCACCCATCAGCTAATGAGTAGGGATTAAAGCCTGCTCCCTTGGCTGTTCCTACTGGGAACAGGGTGTACGGCCAAATGCAGGATTAAACCCTGTCTTCTGACCCATCAGCTGACGACACTCGTGACCAGTGGTTGTGTGGGTTGGAGGGAAATGGCCTTGCAGGCCAAATTGGGCCAAATTACCGTAAGCAAAAACAGGTTATATTAATGTTTCAGCCAACCTGAAATAAAGGGTTTGTTTCATCACAACACATTCCTAAAATCTTTATTTGAAAAACCCAGGTTATATTTTCACATTTCAGCTGTCACGGGGAAGCGCTGACATGTAGCACAGTTCAGCGAAGATCAGAGAGAGACAAGGCCAGACAGGAAACTTGCAGCTAGCAGTTTTATTAAGAATCAGACTCATGGACACTCATGACATATGCTCCCTCAGCATAAGCTGTTGCTTAGGGTGTCTTGCTCCTCCCCAGCTAGTCTATTTTCTGTGTGTCATATCCCTCCCTCTGCCTGCAGTGAGTCCCAAGGGACCTTCTCTGTGTCTGCCTAGTTTTCTGCTCTATTACATAAAGCAAGTGCCTTGTTTTGGGGAGTGGGAGAAGGAGCTGGCAAGTTTTCAACTCCAGTATCTCCCAGCTCTCCTCCTTTGGGGTGTGTTTGGTCATCCAACACCAAGACACCAACAGCAGGTCTAAATTGTCTTCCACTGCACTCTCCCTGGGGGGCATCTTGGTCAGGCTGTTTCCACCACTCCTCATCTAGCCAGTCCCTGACATCACCAATCCTAAAACCACGTAGCGCACAAAAGTCCGAACTCACTTTATCTCCAGCCAGGATCTTGAAAGAAGCCATAACTTGGTCAGCTGTGTCAGTATCTGCAGTTTCCCGGGACATGAAATCAATGAAGGCTTGGAACGTCACTACTCCGATGCGGTTGGGATCTACAATGCTCATAATTCGAGCAAACTCTGCTTCACCCTGGACAAAGATACAAGAGTTAGCAACAACTCAATCTACTGGTGACAGGAAAGGATGAAATAGGCATTTGTTATGGAAACACACCATAGCCTTTTGCAAACTGGCCACCCCACCCCCAGTGATGTTTTGGACTACAACCCCCCTTTTCTTTAACAATTGCTGCTCTGGTTGGGCCTGATGGGAGTTGTAGTCCAATCCATCTGGAGGGCACTAAGTTCGGGAAGGCTGTTCCAAAGGCATCGAGGATGTATCACATGAAGAATTAATTGAAGTAGTTTGCATTTGAAGTTATAAGGAAGACAAGCTCATAAATGTTTGGCACCAAGTAGTAGTCTCAGCACTGACACCCAAAGAATGGGGCTGCTACCCCTTATCACAGGTCTGATAAGACAGCAACCAATGGAAGCCAATGGCGTAGCTGCTTCAGGTAGAGACATTCCTCAAGCTCCAACCAAACACTGCCCAAATGCTATATTATTGTGATGCTGCTGCTGTTGAGTGTGGGCACTGCATGGCACCAAGTCCACAAGAAGCTGCTGTGTAGAAACACCCTCTTTATAGGAAGGGAAACACAATAAAAGTACCCTTGACAGTTTCATGGTTAGGAAACATGGTTAACATCTTAGAACTGGGTGCTTGAGAACTGTAATGCGTTCACTAGCAACTTCCTTTTCCCTCTTTATAAATTTTGTGGCAAGAATAAGCCTAGGGGCCGATTTGCATGTTATTGCTGAATCCCCCTCCTTTTTTCTAGCCCATGCAAATAGGCTATGCACATGAGCAGTGTAAGATGTGGGGTAGCAAAATTCATGGAATTCAGTTGCAGCAACTTACATGGATGGGGCAAGCTCCAGACCAAAGATTTGAGATCACAGAGTCTGATGAAGATAAGCTCAGTGGCCCTGTGACAGCTAAAATTAGTAGTACTGCCAGATATGAGATTATATTATGAGGCATCCAGCCTCTGTTGATTGAAAGAATGGATAACTTTGGAAAATACACTTCTTTGGAAAATAGCATTGCATTCTTAGTACTACTAATTTTAGCTGCCATGGGGCCACTGGGACTGATGGGTGGAATATAGGCAGTATGGGAAGGCACAGACCGTCACCATATCCTATAGCGCCTTCAGTTGATGGCTATAACTAATTTCCCTTCCAACGACTTCTACCAGCATAGCTCCAGTTCCAGAAAAATGTGAGTATACAGTTGCCCTGTGGGATTGCAGTTCTTGTACACTTTCCTTGGAATAACCCCACTAACTACCGTAGGAGTTTCTTCTGAGTAAAGATGGTTTGCCTTTCACTGTGAAAATATGAACTGTTCACAAAATGGCAAAGACATGCCTAGAGAGAGCTGTGTTGCTCATCGACATTGATGTCACAGAAAATATGCATAGAGTATTTAACAGAAAAGGTGCCCAAGACTCTTGTGCAGCTGCATCCCACACTGCACAGTTAAATGGTTTTCATCTGTTGGTTGATATATTGCTGGTTTTGCTGTTTGTTTTTATTGCGAATAAATCCAGTTGTTTTTATGGATTTGTGAGACCAACACAAAATACAATTTTTGGCCAAAGGGGAGCTTTGAAAATGTTTGAATAAAAAATCCCCTTAAAACAGGATTCAACTAATGAATCCTGTCAAGTAGAAGCCTTCAGCAAGGACTTTCACATGTGTCATAGGGCTTTCCCTGCCTTTTCTCCCCCCGCCCCAAATTGGCTCTGGGGGCAGGGGTTGAGAGAACCTCTGCAATTGAATGCAGGCGGGGGGGGGGGGGGGGCTTCTGTCTGGCAAGCCAAAATGCTAGCCCTGATCATTGAATTTCTTCCGTCCCCAATGGATGTACATAATGAAGAAGAAAAAATCATTTTTTGATAAACCAAATCTCGCAGTTTAAATGTGGGAAAATGGACTATTTTTACAGCAGAAGGACAAGTGTGAAGGGTTGTTGTGTGGGCTGCTCACAATGAATTAGCAACAAATGCATAATTATAATGCAAAAACAAAGCAAAATGGCCATGGGAGAACTAGGCTTAGACATTGTGTTGTTCTACTTATTCAGAGGTCAACCAGGAATCAGTTTGGATTATATTCTGATTCTTCTTCCAAAAATAAAGTATGAAGTCAATCCGGTTTGTAAAGAAATATGCCACTGATGCCATAGATTTTATTCACAAGTCACGGGACTGACAAAGCTTTACCTGCGTTCACTAGCAGTATGCCCTTTTCTCATTTAAGGGTCAAATATACCACTGTGATTATAAGTGGCAGATGCTTCTACCTTACCATATTGTAACCAATGGAGATAAGGCAGGTGCGGAAATCTTCAGCATCCATCATGCCAGTCTTCTTCTACATAGTCATAAAGGGATGGTAGAATGAAAGGGAAAAGAGAGGAATAGAAAGTAGAGATGAACTCACGGAAGGTGTTAAAAGAATGGATTTGCATGAAGGAAAAATGGAAGATGAGATATATTGAACAACAAAAGAAAACACGAAAATAATTTGAAGAAAACAAAGAGATGGATTCATTCCATTGAAAATAAAGGAGCAGATGAAAGTTTAAGGATCAACAACAAGAAGAAAAAGGTACCGATAGGAAGATAATTTTTTTTTAAAATGGAGAAGAGAAAGGAAGGCAAGAAGAGTTTTAGGGAATCAAGCAAATGGAATGTGTAACCAAGAAGAGAAAAATTGATTTGACAATGCATAAAGAAAAGAATGGAATTATGACAGAACATACAATAGTATGCAGAAATATGCACAATAAAATATAAGAACATTGACAAGACGGATTAAAACAAAAAAGAAGAGAAGGGAGAAATATGTTATTCCCTTATGGTTTGATATTTGCCTGAGTTCCTTGCTAGCATTCAGTACCTGTGCATCGTTTCCAATATCGTAACCCAAGCTGATGAGGCAGGCTTTGAATTCCTCGGGGCCAAGTGTGCCGGAGTGGTCCTGGTTAGGCAGTGCGCCAGCCAGCAGGGCATGCAGTGCCAGTGGGGTGGTGGCATAAGACGAAGAAGAGAAGGAGAACAAGAAAGGGGCAAGGAGAGGAGGAGGAGGAGGTGCACCATGCAGCAGGTGGGGAGAGATTGGGGGGAGAATGGCATGCAGGAAATAAAACAGGGGAAGAAATAAAAAGTGCACAAGGTTAGATACTGTGCTCACATTTTGTATTGTGCTAATGCTGCCTTTTCTTTTTTTATTTTGCACTTCTTTCTCACAAAATATGACCATGCCAGGGACAAATGTTTGTTTCGAAGACTGCTTTTCATTAGAAACAATTACATTTTCTTCAACAAGTTTAGAAGAAAACATTTATTGAGCCACCTGGACTGCAGAGAAGCATTGGGCACATTTGGAATATCCTGTTGCTGAAGCATCTTTGCACTTAGAGGAGCCTTGGATTTAGAAGAACATGTGAGTTCACGTAGTTTAGAGTGGCCCCAACTCTGCAGCCATTTTTAGTCCAAAAGTTTATCCTTGCAACAGAACTTGGACCAAGTCTCCTGCTTGATGCTCCCTGCACTGAAAACTAGACCTTTGTCTTTAACTTAGACGTTTACTCAGAGATATGATGCAACATTAAATTGCCTTTGTATTTTCTAAATTGTAAAAAACAAACAAAAACAACTCACATAGTGAATATAAGCTACATTAAAATGCGAGTGAGATAGAGGACTTGACAGAGCACGCCTAAAAGCTACACACTATTAGCGCATGAAGTGACTACATTTTCTACAGCCATTCCATGCAGCCAGATGTCTTCCTTTGTGCTGTTGCTGACATAACAGTATTTTGTCTGGATTCAGTGGCTTGAGCTGAAGATTGTTCCATGCAAGGTTAGCCTCGGTCTTTTTGAGGCAAAAACCTTAAGAACAATCCAGAAGGAAGAACGTGAAGCACAAACAGTGTGGCCTGAACAAGAGGCTTACTGACAGCGATACCTGACCTGTGAGCCTACACATGTAGAATATTTGTACTGCAATGAGTTAACACTGTACATTTTCTAATGGATGGATAACATACAAGAGCTTTGCTAGGAAGTGGCATGTAATCAAGTTCAACAAACAAACAACCCCACAACCATTAGCTACTCTCACGGAGGCTCATTAGGTTAATGTGGCCATTTCTATTAAATCTGAGAAGGGTTTGAAAATCAAAGAGATAAGGTTTTTAAACATTTGTGTTAGCATTTCCTTTGAGTCCCCAAACGCTTTAAAGTTAATGGACTCTGCCACATTTTTAAAAAGTTTTACTTGAGCTGCGGTTTCACAAGGAGAATCTGAACCTTGGTTTCCATTCGCTTCTATGGAGAAACTCTCTGAAGTTACAGGCACTACTAAACTCCACCATCCCAACCACCCATGCCACTTACCCTGTCAAAGTGATTGAAGGAGGCGCGGAATTCATTCATCTGCTCCTGGCTGATTCCTTTGGCATCCCGAGTCAGAATCTGGTTTTCCACTTCATTGGTAGTCCTAGCAATGGTTGTGAGGAGCTGCTCCCAGCCCACTCTGATGTGCTGGAGGAGAAAAAACGATTTCCCGCCTACATTTTAAGTTGAGAAGCAGCATCTGGAGACTAGTCAAAATGCAGTAAAGTGATTGTAGACTTGGAAAATGTGCTGCTCAGTAGGGAGAGGAAGCGCATGGCGATGCTGGTTGCAAATAATGGGTGTTGTAGTCCAAAACATCTGGAGGGCTCCAGGTTGGGGAAAGCTGACCTAGGTTTTCATTTAAAACAAGAGTAGGCCTAACCCAGCCCACTAGACCTTCCTATGCAATCCACAGCACTCCCTCAGCTTCCCCAGGTGTGTGCACATTGGTGTGGACCATCGGAGAAGTGGGGAGGGCATAATTTTCATCCACTGAATGGTACTTTGGGTGGAAGGTTTTTCTTCTACGTGGGAATGAAAATTGCCTATTGCTCCTCAGCACTCCAATCAGCTGTTCTTCCTGGTCAAGGTATCCTGGGTAGAGAGGTTTAAACTGCCTGGCACCTTGTGATGGAGAAGAAAACCACCATCACCCACAGCTGATGTGTGGGCCAGCCAAGGAGTGGTAGGCAGTTTTCATCCCTATTGTCATGCATTGGAGGTTTAAACCTCCCCACCCAGCCGGCTGCAATGGGGATGCTCCTCAGATAGTCTGTGCCAATCAGCTGAGAAGTGAAAAAAGAATGATTCTCATTCCCATCCTGGCACTGCAGCAGGTATGGAAATATCATCCTTCCTAGCTGATCTGCATTGATCAGTTGAGGAGCTGGTGGGGGGGGGTGAGCTTTCCACTGGGGCAATGCAGCCCCTAGCCCCAGTTCCCACCCCACATTTAGACAATGCTGATAAGAAACTGCTTCTAACACAGAATCCTTATTGACTGATTGAACTTATATACCGCCCTATACCCGGAGGTCTCAGGGCAGTTCACAGAAAAAATCACAATATAAAAAATATATTGTCATGATATCTACTTTAATAGGTAATTCTTACCAGCTGGCAAGCTCCAGCGACTGCCCACTCACATTTGCATGGACTCCTCAGACTTGTCTGCAGTGTTGTTCCTACACTTTTAAGGTTGTTGCCTCAAACCTGTAATCCCTTATGTGCTAGCCAGTCCCCATTATGTGAGGGTCTTATTCCTCACAGTCAAAATAGTCTATCTTGGCTGCAAACTATGGGTCTTAAGCAAAGGTGAATCCGGTGGGGTCCCAGACTGTGCTACTGAATGTTAAATCAGTCACCCTCTCTGTCATTTGTACAAGTGAAGGCTTTAGCCAGAAGTGCTTTATGTCAATATCTGTACACATCTGCATGGCTAGTCAGTGCTACTAGTTTAGCACCCTTCTCCCCAACATCAGTTTAATCAAGAGCAGGGTTGGGTGGCTCAGGGTATTACTCCTTGCATGCCTGGGCTATACCAGCACAGACTCCCCCTGGCCTTTACCTCCATAGTGTAGTTGGTGTGCTTGTTGTCAAAGATGAGCGCCTCTTGAATCTGTTGGTGATCTCCCTCCAGCTGATCAATCTTTGGCTTGTAATTCACAATGCTCTTCTCGTATTGCCGCAGGTGATTGAGTTGGTCCTCCAGAGTCCCGTGCATCTCGATGGAGATGCGGCCAATCTCCTGCACGAGCCCAAAGGAAATGAGCAGATGAGTGACAAGTTTCAACATGTAAAGCATTTGTCTGCAACTGTTCCCTAAATGGACTAAAACATGCTTTAACCACAGGCCTTGTCATCTCAAGGGGAAAAGAACTTTGCTTGCAGGTTTTTCAGAGAACAGGTAAACAAAACCAAGTCACTGGAATAATTCACTGCAGCTCTACTGAGTTAAATATTTAAAACCATCTGAAGACCTGCCCAGCTGTGTTAAGGGCTTTCAGAAGATAAATTTGTTTCCTTTTTAGCACAGTTACAAAACTATCCTAATCCCTTGCTCAGTGCTGCTGGTGGGTTTAGGTGAAGGTGTCCCTCCGCTGACTGGGGCCACTGCAGAAATCTTCAATATGGCTAAAGCACAGGCTGTTGGGAAGCTCGTGTAGCTAGTAACCAGTGGTAACTAGTATAGGGCTCTGAAATGAGGCATTACAGGGGTGGGATGGAGACAGAGCCGAGGGGGGGGGTAGGCAGTGATAGATCCACTGGATCCATTTCAAAGAGGGGAGATGATCTGTCCCAGGAAGAAAACCTCAAAGCCATCCACTGTGCCTAGAAACGTGGCTCAAAAGGAATTCAGGAGGAGCCCTAAGTTAGGGCTTCGCTTCATTTATTGGGTACATATTACAGATCAGTTATACCTGAGCCTAGCAGATCTGGAGCTACACATTGATTTAAAACCATGTGTATTATGATTGTGACCAGATGCCCCTGCATGTACTCAGACTGTAGGCAAGTTTAAAAAACAACAGCCAAACAAACATGCACAGCTGCACGTACAATGTGGTCTGAAGCTACAGTCAGTTGTGGTGTATGTGTTTTAAAACCAATCTGAAGCTAATTCAGATGGTGCAAGTCTGGAACATGCACATGCAGACAAAAAATGCAAAGCACAAACTATTCCTAAGGCACATCTCAGTTAATTTAGTACCTACTTAATTTAGCATTTTATTATAGAAAGCCACCCTCAATAATTTCTTGTATAAGAATGGTTTTTAAATAAGAAGTAACCACTGGCCATTGAGTATCTTAAACAAAGAACATGTGTATTTATGAAGATTAGTAAGGAGAGGAAGAAAGGCCACTGTGCAAGTAAAGCTTAGCGCAGGTATACTGGCTCAGGGGTGCGGGGGGAGATTGCAGCCGCTTTGTTCTTCCCCAGTCCTTTAGCTCAGCACAGTGTTGCAGCTAAGCCAAGATCATGGTTAAGCGCTCTCCTTCTTAGCCACCGTCTGTAGCCAAGGTTTGTTCTGGAAGCTAGCACGTTTGCAAAGTCCCAGTAAGTAAGCCATGGTTTGGGTTTTCATGCTGTGCAAACCAGGCCAAAGAGAGGGGTGACGTCTCTCAGCACAAATCCTTTTCACTGAAAGGATGAAAAGACAATGCCCAACTAGGAGGCTCTTCAACAGAAAAACGGCAGTTTAAAGTATTAGCAAGTTTTTACCTCCATCTTGGTTTGGATCCAGGGCCCAATGACATTGGCCTGAGCCCCAAACTGCTTGCGAAGTCTCTCATTATGCTGCTGGCGTGCATGTTCTTCCATCAAAGCCTGGTCCCGCCTGGGAACTAGTTGTCTCACCTTCAGCAAATATGAGAAAGCTTAGAAAAATTGAGCTTACTGCTGTTAAGCCTTAATAAACACAAAGCGTTCTGAAGCCAGAGAAGCCAAGTTCTGTGCACTGTTAATCAAAAGGATAAATCCAGCCCTCTTCTGAACAAGTAGGTATTAAAATAAAGATTTCCATTTAAGTGGATTAATGTCCACAAAAGAAAATTAACACCTCCATATCTATTATAGGTGAGACGCAACGTAGGAAATGTCAGCAAATCATCCAAAAGTCAAGATGGAATGCCAATATTTCTGTAAGTGCTCCAAATAAATTACCGTATTTTTCGCTCTATAAGACGCACCAGACCACAAGACGCACCTAGTTTTTGGAGGAGGAAAACAAGAAAAAAAATATTCTGAATCTCAGAAGCCAGAA
Source organism: Podarcis cretensis (assembly GCF_951804945.1). Taxonomy (NCBI): domain Eukaryota; kingdom Metazoa; phylum Chordata; class Lepidosauria; order Squamata; family Lacertidae; genus Podarcis; species Podarcis cretensis. Next base: position 49,283,905 of record NC_137170.1, on the reverse strand, counting down.
CAGCAAGAGGGATCGCTGTGCAGTGAAAACAGCAATCCCTCTTGCTGTTCTGGCTTCTGGGATAGCTGCGCAGCCTGCATTCACTCCATAAGATGCACACACATTTCCCCTTACTTTTTAGGAGGGAAAAAGTGAGTCTTGTAGAGCAAAAAATACGGTAATTCTACTTGGTGGGAGCATTGGTGACTTAAGTCACCAGACCACTCAATAAATATATATTTCACAGGCGGAAATTATTTCCTACAGCACAAGAATAAAACTGAGTTCAGAATTACCTTTTATAATCTGCACTGTGGATTACTTGCCTGCAAACCAAGAGTCAAGATATTACATTGCACATCTATGAGAATTTCAACTAAGGCTGCAGTCCTATGCACCCTTACTTGGGAGGAGGTTCATTGAATTCAGTGGGATTTACTCCCAAGTAAAAACGTCTGAGATTGAGCTGCTTGCCAGAATTCCAAAAGCAGGCTTCCAACCTAGAAGAATAATTGCCAAGCCTAGAAAGCAACTCACGTGGTCCCATTTGCCATTGATTTCCTGTGGGGTGATGGTGGTGTAGGGGTTGGTTCCTGCCATGTTGACATGGTAGGTCTGAACGATTTTTGACACTTCGTTGTGGATTCCTAGAATGGCCTGTCGCTCCTTGTCTGCATCTGGCAAAGTAGCTTTGAACTGTTCATGGGCTGTGGTCAATCCCTGAAGGAAACAGAAAACACAAAAACAATTTTTAAAAAGAACAAGCCCATTCCCCATCGTGCTGCATTATAAAACACCAGCACAGGATGGAAGAATCTGTGTGTGCAACAGGACATTGGAATAATTTAAACCGTGTCAGGGAAAGATTCCCTTTTCTACAAATGAGAATTATAAAGGCAGGGAACTGCACTGGAGCAGTGGAAAATTAAATTGTGCAGCAATTAAAACTTCCGACTGCACGACCACTGAAGGACATGCTGGAAAGATTTTAAGGCAAGAGTGCCAAAAGCACATTTCCTTTTTAGTATTCTTGGAGGCCATTTTCTTACATCAGTTAGGGGTTGGGCTCTGGCATTTCTGGGTTGCAGGCAGGGATGGCGAAAGCTCCCCTTTGGTAGTAGATGGTTTAGCATAGGGGAAGGTAAAGGAAAACTGAGTCAGAGCCCAAATCTATACCTGTCTATTCAGAAGCAAGCCCTGCTGATTTCAACATGGCTTCCTGTTCCATATGTTGGTGTGAGACTGCTGACTTAGTTACTGCAGGCATTACTTACTTAACTGTTCCGAATACTTGTTTTCTAAAGAGAAAGATGCATAAGCCCAAAGGGATGGCAAACTCTGGCTCTCAAGATGTTGTTGGACTACAACTCCCATCAAGCCTGACCACTGTCCATGTTGGCTGGGGCTGATGGGAGCTGGAGTCTCACAACAGCTGGAGGGCAAAGGCTCCCCACTCCTGCAGTATATCAGCTGATCTTCAAAGCCTGTTATTTTATTACTTTTATTTTATTATTTATTAAAATTGTTGAAGGGCGACAGGACAGTTCCTCAATCCTTAGCATAGGGAATGGCTATGACTAACCAGAGGTGAGAAAAGCACTTTTTATGTGTTCAGGAGGCACTTTTTGCTGCACATTACTAAACATACGCCAGGTTGTTGTTTTTTGCCATGCTGAAGAAAACACATTAAGTTGTTGAGACCTGGAATTAATGTAGCCCTGATCACTGAATCAAAAGGGTTAGGTGAGAACAAATTGTTTATTTTCGGAACAAGACACATAATAGATATAGGCCTGGGAAATGGGAATGTATGGGAAATTTTATTTTTTTTGGTAACAATTTCCTGAGGTGTAGTTGTGCTATTGCAGCAAAAATATCAAAGAATCATGTGGCACCTGAAAAACTAACACATTTATTATGGTCCGTGAAAGCTTATTGCCATAATACATTTGTTAGTCTTTAAGATGCCATAAGACTCGTTGTTACTTTTGATTTTTGTGTTTCCTTTTCTCTTTTCTCACTTCATTTGCTTCAGTTTGTATATCTAACAGGCAGAGGGAACCATCCAATCTTTCCCACCAGTTTACAGGCAGTTGCTGTTACCTGCCTGAGCTGTTGAGAGAAGGTAATTTATTTCCATTGCTAAGCTTTGACAGGAAACATTAGTATCAGCTGATATTTTGCACCCTACGAACAAGAGCCAAAGATGAATATGGCTTATCCAGTGAGAGAGAGTACATACCTGGATCTCCTCAATGGTATGGACTATGAAGGTGTCCTGAAGATCTTCCATGGCCCCCTCCATCCAGTTATTGAAAGGGGCAGCTCGTTTGGCATATTCTAGATACAGCTGGTCAATTGTCTCCAGCAATTTTTCTGTTCTCTAGGAAATCCACCCAGATAAAGAAGTTAGGAACCTTGAATTTCTCCCACACTCCCCCTGTCCTAATGACATTTCCTCTTTTGTTACTCCTTGCAGTCCTTTCTCCTAGTTTTCTTTTTTTTAAAGAAGCTGTGATTTACGTTTATATTTATTTAATTTATATGCCACCCTTCTTCTCAAAGCAATCCAAGCAAAGGACTTAACATTATTGACATTTAAAACAGTACACCTTCCCTCTTCCCACAGTCCACAGAACCACAGTTAGGAAGCAGTTTCAAGTTACAGGGGTTTTTTTCAAGCTTTTAAAAAAAATAAATCAAAGAATTGATCGCAAAGCAGTTCCCAACCATCAAAATAACAGGAAAATCAATGAAAAAATATCATTTGATTTATGATACAGCATTTAAAAGCAATGAATAAACCACTGTAAAACATCATAAAATCTAAAACTAGGCCTTCTTGGTAGTGGTGCCAAGCATAAAACAAAGCAGGTCCATCATAAGCCTGGCACCACTACCAAGAAGGCCGTATCTTGCATCCTCATGCAGAAAGCAACACTCACCATGGGAACAACAAGAAGGACCCCCTCTGCTAATGTCAAAACCTTGGCAGGTTGGTATTGGGAGTAGGCCTGGGTGATATATCAATATATCGCCCAGGACTGTATGAGGAGCAGACCGCGATGTCAGCTTCACTGAGTGAAACTGCCACCCCACTCTGCCCTCATACGACACGGAGGGAGAAACAAGCTGTATATGAAACATAGGAAGAACCTTTTACCTCCAGGGCTTCTCGTCGTTTCTGGGTCAGGGCCCCAAGGTTATCCCACTGGTCACATATTTTCTGGCACCTGGCATTGACACTTGGGGAATCGTAATAATCCAGCTCACTAGCAAAAAAAAAGTTGAAAAAGTGGTTTACCAAACACATTGGTAAAAGTTGGAATCTACTCATTTATTATTATTTTTTTTAAAAAAAACCATGTTGAAACTGAATAACCTGCTGATGCTGTTACAAAGATGAAGAATAGAGCCCTGGCTGGATCAGATCAAAGCTCCATCTAGTTCAGTATCCTGATTCTAAAGGTGGTCTCCCAACATAGCTGTCAACTTTCAGATTTGAAAATAAGGGATCAGCAGCCTCACTTGTCCCGGGGACAGTCTATGGGATATCTAACAATCCGGGATAGCAGCGGGAAATGGTGCTGGAATAAGGGAATTTCCCACAAAAAAGGGAAGGTTGACAGCTATGTCTCCCACACTTGTTCCCCCCCACCCCGTCCTACCTTGACCTAGCAACTCGTTTTCAGAGGCATATAGCCTCTGCACACAGATGACAACTCTTACGGGCTCAGGTAAGCCTTGAGCTTGCAGGCAAAATGAACATATAGATGCAGGTATTCAAATATGGATCAATGAAATCTACGCACATCAGTTATTTAAACCCCTATTGCATTTTGTTAGGTGTCATAGTGAAGAGGTCCCTTTCTCCCCTCACCAAGCCTACACCCCTCTTTTTGTGCTTTAATCCTTGTCAATGTTTTCTTTCAAATAAGAGTGCTTCCCTATAGTCCTTGTGTCTAAAAAGAACTAGATTTGCCTTTGAGCTCAAAGGGTGTCCCAGGCTTGCTGACTGTTGAAAAGGCCACTGTTTGGTTATGTGTCAAAAGGTGAAGCCCATTTGCTAGGCGAAAGTCGTACTTGAGTTCTTGTGCAATAGCAGCAATCTGTTCCACACGGTCCTGATGAGCAGCAAGATCACTTTCAAATGCCTCGTGCTTCTTTAACAGGGCTTTGATCTCTGAGAGGGTGGCAGTTTCATAATCCTTCTGCTGCAACATTGCCTCTTTACCTGAAGGGGGTGCCAAAACACAGGAAAAATGAGCAAAAGACCAACAGGTAAGGAGTTTCGAGGAAGTTTTGATAGAGTAGCATATCCTTCCTTCCTTCTAAAATAGTTTCATTAACTTCCAATATATAACAATTACAAAGGGGGGGGGGGGTTTCCAACTTGCCCTCCTCCTCACTTGAGGAAGGATTAATCTAGTTAAATTTGCCCAAATCCAATCTGTGATTTTGGTAATTACCATTCTTCAGGGTTCTCGGCAAAGTATTTTATAAAAGAATGCCATATTTCAATAAAATCATCTACATCATTTATATTAGTCAATGCATGTAATCTTTGTGTTCCTCCTCCATGAGAGGTCTAGAGGGGGGCAACATGAGAACGGGCATTTTTTGTGATAGCTCCCCACTTTTGCAATGCTCTCCCAAGGAAATTTAATAAATAGAAAGTAATAATAATTAAGGGGACGCAGGTGGCGCTGTGGGTTAAAGCCTCAGCGCCTAGGACTTGCCGATCGAAAGGTCGGCGGTTCGAATCCCTGCGGCGGGGTGCGCTCCCGCTGCTCGGTCCCAGCGCCTGCCAACCTAGCAGTTCGAAAGCACCTCCGGGTGCAAGTAGATAAATAGGGACCGCTTACTAGCGGGAAGGTAAACGGCGTTTCCGTGTGCGGCTCTGGCTCGCCAGAGCAGCGATGTCACGCTGGCCACGTGACCCGGAAGTGTCTCCGGACAGCGCTGGCCCCTGGCCTCTTAAGTGAGATGGGCGCACAACCCCAGAGTCTGTCAAGACTGGCCCGTACGGGCAGGGGTACCTTTACCTTTAATAATAATTAATAACAATTTAATCAAGCCCAATCCTTAAGTTAACGTGAATAAATTTTACCATTAACAGAGATTTGTTGCAGGCTGCCTTTATTTTGACCCATGGGGAAAGCCTTGGATTAAGAACAGGCAATTTTGGGACTGCATAAATTATCTGAGAATTGTAAGCTTCCATATTTTTGCAAGGATGTTAATTTTTTTAAAAAAAATCTGTCTGCAATTGGGTGCTGTTTTAGGCATTTGGGCATTGATTGCGCTCTACAATTTAACACATGCACAGAACAGAAACACCGTATGTGCTAGTGGACACAAAATACAGCTCTCTGAAAATCTTAGTTTTGATTCTTTAAAATTAAAACAATTCCCTAATGACTAGAAAGACAGGCTTGAAATGCCAAGTGGATCTTAGAAGCCTAGAGATCAGCCAAACAAGATCTCCAGGAGTCCCAATATCAGTAACCCACAAGGGGAGGAGAAGTGGTTTGCCAGGTGGGTCAGAGGTGCTGTACTAGCTTCCTGGCAGATGGGTTGCTATTGTCTATCAGGAAGGAGAGGGCCAAGGTGGCAGGAAGGATGATGCAGTGCAAACTCACTGACAGAAACACCAGGTTAGCGCTGCTGATGCATCTGCACCACACCTATTCCGGCTGCCTCAGTCCTTTCCCTGTCCCTCCTCCCGGTAAGCGATAATGATTCTCCTGCAGGGAAGCTTACATAGTGGCTGTGCCCCCACTCAGCAAGCTGCTTCTGGTGAGAAGTATTGCTCTTTGGTGTTAACTAAAGCAGGGGTAGGCAGATTTCCAGCTTGCAGGTTCTACCTCTCTCGCACACACAAGCATTTCTGGTTTCTCTTCTAAGCTTTATTCATTGCTATTGAGAAACAACTAAAATTCAGAGCTGCCCAGAGATCTATTCATCATCAATTCTCCCTTCTACCTACCCCAAAAATAAAGTATGAAGAGCATGCTAATTTACTAATAAATATGAGAATTTAGGCTACCTTGGCACAGCTCATCATCATAATTCGTAATAATAATGGTGCATGGATTTATTGGTACACAGTGCACACAAAGCCCTGGCAACAGGACACATTTAGGATCTGTTTTACCGTCTGTCCAGGATTCATGAATGCAAGCTTTTTGCCGGAACTTCTCAGCCAGGTGATCCAGCCGTTCCAATCTTCGGATTTCGTTCAAAAGCCACTCCTCGTAGCCCTTCTCGGCCTGTTCTAGGCACCCCCATGCATTATTTATATCCTGTAGCGATCAAAGCAGAAGCACAAACACAGTCAAGGAAGCATGAGCAAGTTCAGAAGAAGGGAAATCTTCTAAAACATCCTCAAGATAGTTTCCCCAAGCTGGCTTGCGAATGGCCTGTGCTAACTGAAGGCCAGCATCACGCCAGAAAGAGATGTGAAAAGGAAGTTTCAAGTGGGCAAATAATTTTGACAGAATGGCAACTGCTTGCCATTACACTAGAGCACAATGGCATTTTAACAGAGAAACCATGCAAACCACTGGAAGGTCCACAAGCAATTTAGAAAACAAGTGTCTGCAGAAGCCTGCTGCTAATCCATTGAGGAGGGCTAAGGCTCTGGAGCACCAGCAGTCCTGGGCATGGATGGGCTGCAGAGTATGACAAACTGATAAGCAGACAGCACCAGAACCAGGGACAGTAGGAACTACAGACAAGGCTTAAGCTAACTAAGCAACATCTGGGGAAAGCAGTTGACCTGGACAGTTGCTGCTCCACTGATCTGCCACCTACCAATGGCAGCAATACCCCCTACTCAGCGCCTGATGTGGTTTATTTATTGTTTATGACTTTTGTAATTATGTAAATCTTGTTATGCTGTAAGCCGCCTTGAGCATTGTTTTTTAACTGTGGAAAGGCAGCATACAAATAAAAAATGATGATGATGATGATGATGATGATGATGATGAAATAGGTCTGTTTTCTTGTCGCTACCTCCCTGTCCTCAGCTAAAAAGCCAGCTCTCTGATACAAAGATGTGCAATATGATATGAAGATGTGCGATCCTGCAAAAGTAGTGTACTTCCTACTGCCTCTGGGACCAGTGGTGAAAGAGGTATGGAGTTGAAGAAGTTTCGGGATCTGAGAATATCAGCAAGGAAACATGATCAGGAAGAAAGATCTAGAGATATGGTCGAATTTGAAGCTTTCCTTGTTAGGTCGAATTGCAGTGATCAAAATGAATGTATTGCCTAGAATGTTATTTTTGTTTCAGACATTACAAATTGTGGATAAACTAGATTGCTTCAAGAAGTGGCAGAAAGATATATCTAAATTTGTCTGGCAGGGCAAAAAGCCCAGAATAAAATTTAAAATACTTACTGATGCAAAAGAAAGAGGGGGGTTTGCCCTGCCGGACCTAAGATTGTATTTCGAATCAGCAGCTTTTTGCTGGCTGAAAGATTGGCTACTTCTTGAGAATGCAGACATTCTGGATTTGGAAGGATTTGATAATAGGTTTGGTTGGCATGCATATTTATGGTATGACAAGGTTAAAATTCATAAGGGATTCAAAAACCATATTGTTAGGAAAGCATTATACAATGTCTGGATTCGATATAAGGATTTGCTGGAAAATAAAACTCCTAGGTGGTTATCACCTATGGAAGCCAAGGAGGTGAAGAAACTCAACATGGAATCTAAATGGCCAAAATATTTTGAAATTCTAGAACAAGAAAGTGGTAAATTTAAACTACAGAGCTATGAGAAAATAAAGTCTAAAGTACGAGACTGGCTCCATTATTATCAAATAATGGAGACTTTTAAACAAGACAGGAAAATTGGATTCCAGGTGGAGAAATCGAAACTAGAAACAGAATTGTTAGAACCCAATACTAAGAATTTATCAAGAATGTATAACCTGTTGCTGAAGTGGAATACAATAGATGAAACTGTTAAGCCAGCTATGATTAAATGGGCACAGGACATAGGCCATGACATTATGTTTGCTGACTGGGAACAGTTATGGACCACCGGTATTAAATTCACGGCATGTAATGCCCTAAGAGAAAATATTATGAAAATGATTTATAGGTGGTACATGACCCCAGTTAAGCTTGCGAAGATTTATCATCTGCCCAATAACAAATGTTGGAAATGTAATGAAACTGAAGGTACCTTCTTTCACCTTTGGTGGACCTGCCCAAAGATTAAAGCCTTCTGGGAAATGATTTATAATGAAATTAAGAAGGTACTTAAATGTACTTTTCACAAGAAACCAGAGGCATTTCTCTTGGGCATGGTCGGCCAATTGGTGTCAAGGAAGGATAGGACTTTTTTTATGTACGCCACTACAGCAGCAAGGATCCTTCTAGCAAAGTACTGGAAGACACAAGAACTCCCCACACTGGAAGAATGGCAGATGAAAGTGATCGACTTTATGGGACTGGCAGAAATGACCGGCAGAATCCGCGACCAAGAGAAAGAGACAGTGGAGGAAGATTGGAAGAAGTTTAAAGTATATCTTAAGAACTGTTGTAAAATAGAGGAGTGATAAAATGTCAAGGGGAAGGAAGATGCAGAATTGCAGCTAAAACTGTTTGATGATTTAAGGTAAAATTGAGAATGACAATGAGCTTAAACTTAATTGGCAAAAAGGGTTGTTGAAAAATTCTAAAATAAGGATGCAAAAAGGGTGAGGTATGGGGAAGTCCGAGAAAGGAGGCTTATGAAAATGAGGTTAAGAAACGATATCTTTGTATGTGTTTGTATTTGTTGATGTTTGTGTGTTGTTGTTGTTTTGTGTTAAAAATTGGAAAATTAATAAAAATTATTATAAAAAAAAAAGGAAACATGATCAGGAACAGCAGAAAGAAAGCGCAGCCAACTGGGGCTCTTCTGGCTCTATCAAAACATGTCAATGCAAGGAGTGGCCCCTTCCTGAAATGATCAAGTGGAAGGATTTCCACAGCCTTCAGGGTCCTTGATGCCCCAAGGTTTCTGTGTTGATGCAGGAGTGAGTGGATCCTAAGCAACAGCAACCTGGGACACCCATAATAATCGTTTTGCATCCATGTTCTATAGCGGTTGGATGACAAGAACATGCTGTCAACTTGCAAGAGCTATACCATTCATGAATGGTTATCTCTGTGGACCACAGGCTGTGATGAGAAAGTCCACTGAATACCAGGATGGGATACATGGGCCACTTGAAAGTGTCAGCAGCCATAGAGCATGTACCTAGAAAACTTGTCTTTTGCTCAGAACTCGGCCAAACACACTCACCGATACCATTTTCCCTTCAGAAGGCATGAAGGCTGGCCTGTTGCTAAGTCGCAGCTTAGTCTGCAACGTATTGAAGTTGATTTCCAGTTGGCACTTCTCTTGGACTTTGGGAGGCTTGTGAAGGCGGCGGTAATCTCGGAAATCCTCCAGTTTCTGCTGCATGGCCTGCATGGTGTTCTCTGGAGCCCGATTCTCCAGCCAAGGTATGGTGCGGCGGATCCACTCAAGCAACTGAAAAAAAGGAAGCAAGTCAAACAAGAAGGCGGGAACTGTGCTAAGATTAGAAACCCATCAGTGCTGACATTTAACAGGGTCAAGGGTTTGATTTTTTGTTATTTGTGGTTTTAGTCCTACAATCATCTTGCCTTTCATGATTGTAATTTTAGTTGCCAGCAAGGTTCAGGAACTGGCAGAAATCTAGTTTAACAGACTTGTATGTTTGTGTGTGTTTTCACACTTTGCATCTCTAGACTTTACACTAACAAGCATATTTAAGGACATGAAACCTCAAGTAAGATAAGCACGCAATCCAGCTTTTCATTTTCAACAGGGCTAATTAGTATTTCTACATCATGCTTCTGAGTTTATTTCTGCTGATTTTTTTGTGATGGACCAATTCTGAGGATAGTCTTCCCAGGCCTGCATATATTCCTAGCCCTTGTGGCTTTTGAGTTAAGTTCATTTTGTGGTGATATTACTACTACTACAATTGGGGTGATTATAGGTGTCCTTTGACAATTTCTGCAGTAGCATTGGAGTTAATTTAACATTTTTCTTTTGTCCATGCCTGCTGCCACCACCTGCAGGCCACTATTCCACTCACATGTCAGGAGAAACTTCTAACTATCAGTTAATGCACTCTTTCCTATAGCCTAAGTCATCAGTTTCTTTCCCCTATTAGTGTTTAGTTTCTTAGCCCCAGTATTATACAATGCTATTTGGTAACAAATAAATAAACAGATCACTAAAGGAACATTACTTACATGAACCTGAAGGTCACACCAGAATGAATTTAACATGACTACAGACTCCTGCAACTGCATACTTAAAAATATATGTTGCTTTGATATCTGGGATCAAAAACTGAGAAATATATAGATCCCATAGCAGTCATACCCAATCTGGTGCCCTCCAGATATTTCAGACCATAGTGCCCATCATCCCTGACTGGGGTGGATGGGAGTTTATAATCCAAAGCATTTTGAGAACCAGGTTGCAGAAGGATGTTCTATGGAATATCTATCTTTCCATTTCCACATAGCTCTGTCAAGAAATTGAAATCAGGAATACCTACATCACTGGCCAACTTCTCATAGTCTTCCATTAACTGTTCATTCTCTTGATTAACTGCCAGCACCTTGCAGATACGATTGGCTGCTGTTTCCGCCTACCAAAATTTAGAAAGACAGAAAGAAAAATACATTGTTAACAAAGATGTTTCCTTCAGCTTCTTGATGCTTGCCTTTTAGAAAAGGCACAGTCCACTCTGTGTCTAAGAGAATGTTGCTGGTCCAAATTTATCTCTACACTACGAAGATTTTGAAGTGCTCTTGCTGTCATTTCTCTTCTGAGAGTTTTGATGTGAATGTACACTTGCAATACCTAAGAGGTTTTTTATCCTCTACACTTGCCCATATCCATTTAGGTGCACATCCATATCTATGCACATCAATGTCTGGTATGAGATAGAATGCATAAAGTGGAAAATTATTCTTGGAACAAGTAAGTGCCTATCCAAACCTTCTCCAAGACCATCCTATAAAACTAAATAAGCTAAAAATCTAACCCCATGGATCAATGTTTTCCATTTTGCTTGTAGAATAACATTCTTCCACCTCAAATGTTTTCCATTTTGGTTGTAGTTATTCTTCCACCTCTGTTTTGAGGTGCTACAAGGAATCACTTCTCACGAAAACTAACTTGCCCCTGAAGAAAGTGTGAAGCCACAGGTCTACTGTTGACATCTATTCCATACATATCCAAATCTTCAAAGCTATCAAAGTGCTCTCATATGAAACTGTAGCTCTGCTGTGATCGTCTCACACTCTTAGGTTTTGGAAGAAACATGAACTTCCCTTAATCTTACATGAGTTCTCATTATTACATACACTGTACTAGATTTTCAAAAATAGAATAACTGATGTATACCTTTAGGAATTAACGCCAAAGGTAGAATTGGGTTCGAGTAGTCTACAGACTCATCCCAACCTGCCAATTCAGCCTCAAAGTTACATGAGGGCAGGGCCTAAATGAAAGAGCAGACTGGGGGCAGCAGGAAGAGAAATAAACCCTGGAGTCCAAAGCTGTACTGTTCATCAGTCCTAAGAGGCTACAAAACTGTCCCTTGTATCTTTCACTTGAACTGGGACACCAATGCAACAATATATATCCAATGAATTATTTTTCAGATCTTCAGAGGGTAGCAACATAATTTCATTTTTTTAAAAAGCTGAACCATTGCTTGTTAAAAGTTTGAAACCCTTTTTCTATTTTCCTTTTAGACTTCACTGGAACTAGCAAAAACAAAAACAAAACTAACCCTCTAGTGCAGCCTTCTCCAAACTGGTGTCCTCCAGTTTGATTTGGACAAAAACAGGGGAGGGAAACCTTTTTCATCCCAAGGGCTGTGTTTCCTTCTGGAGGCAACATGCCAGCAGTGGGCAGGGACAGTCAAAACTAGGTAGAACAATTTTACCTTTGTACAGTAGGCTTAGTTTCTACATCCCCTTAACACCCTCCTCTCTGTCTTCCAGCCACGCCAACAAGTCATTATCAGAATCCAACACCACTTCCCAATCAAGCAAAAACTCTCAAGGAGGTCGTGAAGCAAGGCCAGAGAAGTGGTCTGGCCTTGGGAAAGAGGCTGTGCTTGAGGAGAATCCTGCATTTCACCCCTAGGCCTGAAGTTCCTCGCCCCTGGACAATGCTGGCTCTGGGCTTATGGGAGCTGTAGTCTAAAACATTTTGAGAGCAGCTGGTTAGAGAAGGCTGCTCTGGCACAACATATCTGAGAAGCCATCTCGTTCTACGTGCCTCATCACAATCCCCCAAGATGGATGAAACCATCTACCTGCCACCCAGGACATCTACAGCATGGAGACATTTTTTCCCCAGCAGCTTCCTTGCTGAGTTCTTGTAGTGAAAGTCTTGGTATATTTCAAAACCATTCTAAGAATTCCTTTACTTTGGCAGAGAATTGAGCATTCTGAGCATCTTGATATAGCTATCTTGGGCAGATTTAGGGATGAAGCAGAATAAAAATATTTATAATAAATAAGTAAATAGCTTTAAAAAAACTCCTACCAGGCTATCCCATCGGAAGACAGGGAGCTTCCATATCAAAACTGAGAGGACACCGAAGCACTTTCCTACAATGCTGATGCTCACATTCAACACTAAGCTTTTGGCTCCAGAGAAGATAAACCAAAATGACATTTACCTTTTTTTTTTTTGTTTTGTTTAGGGATGTGTGGTGTTTAAAGTAATAATAATCAATTTTTTATGCCAAGGTAAGCTGAATTCTAAAACATTATGAAAATTAACTGAATGTGCATTAACTTTACTTTCTCATTTTGCATATTTTTTGTATCGACAAATCACAGAACTAGAAAGGGCACTGAAGCACCATTTGCTGGTCTCTAGAAATCCTAAGATTTTGGGCTTGCACTGAATTCTGGAGCAGAAACAACCTGCTTTTATCCACCACTGAAAGGACTATGCAAGCTTTCAAACTGAACAGGCCTCTTTTAGCCACTTCAAGTTGGCAGCACTTGAACATTCTCAATATAAATTGTTCTCTTCTGGTGCTGCAATTAAATGTATGTGAATTGCAGAGGGAGAAGGTTGTATTATGCCGCCACTATCTGACATCCCTAAAGTATTGATATTAAAGTACTGGTAAATTTGCTCTACTAAGAATCTTGCTATTTTCCCTAAAAACTTGCGAGTACAGAGACATAACTTATTTGGGTAATTTGTTCCACTGTTCAGTAACAAAAGGGGTATACTTTCATTAATGGGTCCAAAATGTATCTTAAGCAAATACATGCCCACAGTATTTTCCTATAGGTGATTAGACTGCTAATCCCAGATGCTACCTACAGAACAGGTAAGGCTAGATAGTGCCAATAATGCCTCGCCTCTTTGTCTCAACATTAAGAAAGAACAGCATAGATATGGCTCCCTATCTCCCCTGGTGTCTAAATGAATGAGTGTAAGGCTTAATATAATAGATATATAAAACAACGTGGACATTTGTCTATTCATCACAGATTAATGATGGAATCCTGAAATGTTACCTATCAAATGGAAGCTTAATCAAAATACTTGCCTATAATTATTTCCAGGAATCTCCTTCGACAGTGTATTAAAAACACATTATTTAAAACCATCTAGTAATAAAAACACTCATGCAGTTTAGTGTTATTAAAGTTGGAAGCAGTTAGGGCGGGGGAAGAAAGCAAATGGACCAAAGCAAGTATATGTGTAGAAATACATAGACACACACGCACACACAAAATCATATGAAGGAAAAGCAGCCAGTCACATACAAGTCATGGCAGGCTGGGGCCCCTGTACCTTTAAAGACTCAGTATAAGAGAATGAAAGGAGCAGAAAGTTGATCATGTGACCTCCCCTTCAGGGCTGGTAGCAGTAATGAGAAATCTGAATGAGAAATGGAGCGACATCACAGTAAGTCACCTTGTCAAGTAAGAGGGCAGAGCTTGAAAAGACACTCTGTGCTCCTGGGCAAGGCCGAAATGCATGCTTGCAAATCACTCTACAATAGCCCCAGATTTGGACTGCTACAAAGGGAAAGGGACCCTAACTCTTTCCTCCAGGTCATGAATTCATTGCTGGGCTGACTGGCTAGCTAGCTGTCAGTGTATTCAATTTAGAAAAATATATATTATAAAACTTTGAATTCTGCTAAACCTGAGATTATATATTGATCTTCCGACAACTATCCAGATGTTGTGCAGCTGATGTTCTCATTTGTATCTTATCAGCCATTTCAAGGCATCAGGCACTAGGCCCCACCACTGAACAAAGCTCTTGTGCCCCATTCCAGAACACTACAGCACTGAGATCCATAGTCTATGCTGTCTGCTAGATATATATTAAATCCAGAGTAGTGTTACACAATTTCAGGGTAAAAAAACCTGGAAACGTGGCCTTTGAGCAAAGTTTGAACGCTCCCTGCAGAAACACTCATGTCCCAGATTTTCTATAAGCTTGTGCTGAAAGGGTAATTAGTGGATTAAATGTATTCTTAAAAAAATACATATTTAGAAGGTCTGCTGTCACTACATATTTTAAAAACTACAAAATATGTCCTTTAGTACTTTCAGATGCTTGTAAATATTGGTGACATCCGATGTTGTCTGCCTGCTTAAGCAACAGAAATTTGCTTGTGGAGAAGAGAGGAAAGAGAAGCCCCATAGCAGTGGTGGATATCCTTTCACACTATGTTGCATCTCATTCAGTATGGAGAGTTAGGCCCAAGGGAGCAGGCCACAGTGAAGTCAGTTTTTCAGCAGCTAACATGGCATGTCAGTAACATATGAATTAGGCCCCAGAACGAACATTTTCAACTTAGTTTGCAATATTTCAGTTCAGCTTAAGAGTTACACCTGTGCCTGAGAACCCCTGTGAATCTACCAACAAATATGGGATAGGAAAAAGTTATGGATGAAATGTGACTGCAGAATGGAGAATAGGGTCAAAGAAAGAAAACTTTGTGGAATGGTTATCTGGTTCAGTTAAGGAGAGTCTTGTTACATTACCAGCTATCCTTATCAGAGTTTAATTGCCCAATGTGTGCCCAAGGAGCCTGGACTAAGGTCTGTTTTCCCCTTGGCATCTTTTACTCAGGTATAGATGCACGATGTCAGTGCCAACGCTAATGACACACGTGTGTTTGAATCAAAGCTTTTCCACAAAATGCATCTAAGCAGTGATACAGAACCAACAGAAGCCAAATATTTTGCAGACGAGTACAAAATGTCAAGGGAGGATAAATCCACTGAGAGATGATTACATAGATAAAAAAGCCGTAAGGGTAAGGGGACACCGTAAATGGTACAAGGAGGGAAAGCAGCAGAACTACTGGCAGAGGAAGGACACAGATGGATGGGAGCAAAGAGAAGCAACATGGGGCAGAGAAAAAGTTAAAAGGTGTACGCAGAGACTGTGATAATCAGTTGTGGCATCAAAGGCTGGCTGTGTGAAAAAGATGTAAGAGAACAGCCATCCCAACTTACACAAGTCACTAGAGTTTGGCCATGAAACAATAAGTAAACTGAGCAGGAATTCCATGAGCTTGGCATCTACAGAACAAGACCTTCTGAGGTCTCCCATTGGGAGAACACCTGTCAAAGCAGAAGTGGCCATTTATATACATCCACGTAGACATGACCAGATTCCACTGATGGTAAAGCAGCAGCAGCAGCAGAGGGATTTTGTTTTTATGGCCACATAAAGGCTGAATGGCAATTTTCTGACTTCACTCGGAAATTAACGACCACTGTTGGTATACTGCCAATAATAACGGAGACCTCTTGCTTATAAAATAAACCCTGCTGAACAATTGGTTTTAGGTTGCATGAATGGGGAGCACTCTACGCATGATGCTCAATCATGCATAGCTTTTTTTGAACATGTTCTTAACTAAATCCAGCTGCAGAAGTTACAGTCTGGAGCAAAAGATTAGTATGGAGGAAAATATCAGAGAACTTCTGCAACTGAGCATCATTTGGAGTCTTGACCTCAGTTGTTTAGCCCTATAGTAATTATTACTGATGGCTAAAAGCAACTCTAGAGCTGGGTCTTTAAAACACTCCCAGCAGGCTTAGCATTGCCAATGGTGGACCAGTGTTGTATCAGCCACCAAAAATGACTGAGAACAGAGCGCTCTAAGGAAACCAGCACCCAGCTGAAACGAGAAATGCACTTTCCATTAGGCAGCCATCTGATCTGTCAGCAAAGTATTGAATATGTTCTACAATATTAATTTGAATCAGTAGGCTGCAACTTGGGTGTTCTAGGCCAGAAATATTGTCTGGGAAAAAGCAGAGAGACCCACTACATTGCAAAAAAATCCACTGAGTTCTCAACAAAGCTAGAGAGTGTTTTTTAAATCACCCAAGATGCCAAGGAAGTTGTGACAATATTAGATAGCTCAATATGACAGCCAGCACTGGATTCCATACCTCTAACGGTTTAGGGTATCTTCCTCTAAATTTGGTGGGCGGGAAACAGAAGGAAGAGGAGGGGGTTTGTTAGGAGTAAAGTCTCACCTTCTGCGCACCTGAGAAGGCGTGGTAGTAACATGAAACATAGGTCATAATGGCCTTCTCATCCGGCCTTAGCGTGCCTATAATATCTGTGCAAAGAAGGAGAAGAGGTTGAAAGGATAAAGTAAGAAGCAGCACACAGAATAAAATAAAACAGTCATGGGTGGTAAGAGAGGGGGAAACTTCCCATCATGCATTGCAGGACAGGCCAAACAGATTTCCATGCGGAGAGCTGGGAATTCGGATCAGAACGTGACCGGCAGGGCTGGCTTTGTGGACTCCTGTGGCACTTGTTCCCACCTCCCGTTTTCAGCTTTGGTTTCCAAGCAACCATCCTAGTCCACATTGCTTTGACACAACTCCACAGTCAGTAGCCTCAACCCACTTGCAGATGGGCAAATCTAGCTTTATCTGGGGGAGTAAACAGCCAGTGCCATGTGCCCGTTCTACACACAGGAATAAAGTAGCTAAATTTGATGAAGACACTATATAGAAGTTAAAAGGCATGACATAACCCAGATGCAAGGCAGAAAAGATCTGTTCTTGCAGTGCCAGTGCTTGACATCTTATTAGGGCTGTCCCATGTGCGTTTTTTGAGCATATAGCTCTTCTGCTTGTGCTGTGGAAACAGCTACCAGATATTCCATCTATAAAACTGCAGATTAAAAATGGATGACATTTTTTTTTAAACTTCAGCTGTGTGCAGTGGAAAAAGATGTGGTGTAACCCCTTGCCTGGTACAATGGCATGTCACAGGGGAGTTCTAGAAATGCAGTTTACATCTGAAGTATTATCATACTGCTCCCTGTTTCGCTTTAGAAGACACAGACATGCATATCTGTCAATTTAGGCAAGGCTTCAGTATTGCATGGTCTACTTTCTATTAGACCCCTTCTGGCCCACAAAGCAAGAGTGCATGCTCAGGATCTCTTAAAAATTAAGGCATAATCTGATAATGCACAATTGCTTAAGAACATGAGGAGTACCCTAACTAGAACCATCAAGTTCAGCATTTTCTGCAAGTAACCCAGAAAAACGTAGGTGCTCCACAACTTCTATCCACCACTGTCTTAAGCTGTAGCTAGTGAAAGGTTAGCATTTAGTCTACTTTTGAGGGAAATGACATGACTTCTGGATCCACTTTCAAGCTTCAGCCTACTTACACACTTACTTGGGAGAACACCTTACTGAACTGAGAGTGACTTAACTTCTGCGTGAACAAGAAGAGACTTGTACTGCAGAACCCATTTGCTCTACGATGAGTTCTCAGATACCAAAGAACAGTTGATTCATCAAACTGCAATGTTCTGTGGAAACTTCCTGTTTGGGACAACCTGTCAGTAATGTTTTTAGAGAATTTGGCAAACAGAATGCACATTTTCTGTTCTGCGGCATCCAGGTCTTATTTCTTAAAATTATGCTCTTTTGCAAAATAAGGAGGCTCAATCACACAGCACTGATGCTGATCAGCAAAGCAATTCAGCATGGATTAGCTGGCATGTAGAATGTTATGATGCTGGATCACTATGCATGACAAATTACTATGCAAAATACTCCCCCCCCCCCGAGATTCACCTCGAGAGAGAGATCTTTGTGTCCTGTGGATAAAAGCAGAGCTCCCAATGCCATGAGAGTGACCCGCTGACCTGCACCAAAGTACAGATCTGCACTACATCACTGACTGTGGGATTGTGTTTGACCCCATCTGCACCCCCAAAATCATACATACACAGAAAGCCATTTGGAGCCAACAAGCCAACTCTGCCAAAAATAATAATAAAGATGCCCGTAGCTAGATAGGAGAGAGAGAGAAAGAAAAAAAGGTTTGGACATTAGCAAGAGGACCAGGTGCTCTGTGTGGAGGGAGCTTGGAATCCTGCGATACCTTCTGGGCTCCTGAGAAGGCGTGGTAGAAGCTAGAAACATAGGTCATGATGGCCTTCTCGTCAGGACGGGCTGTTCCAACAATGTCTGTCAAAGAAAACCTGAAGTTAAAGAGCATATCAACTCATGGGACGTGAGCAAAGCGAGATGGATCACCAAAAGGTTATGGGGACGCCAGGTGAGGGGTGGGAGTGACTATTAGAACCTACACATTCTCCACATATAGGTCCTTTAGATACTTTCTTGGAAGACGATTTCCCCTCTTGGTTAGGGCAATTGTCCCTGTCCTCTTCTCCTTACCACAAAAAATACATATTCTTGATGCAAGTCCCCAGTAGGACATAGAAGAATTGTGTGTGCTAAATTGAGAAGATGAAAGACAATCTTAAGCTGCTGTTTCAGTGAATGAAAGCAAATGGCCACCTTCTGCACCATTCTCAATAGGCTGTTAGTCTGAGTTTTCCAAACATCTAAGGAAAGCAGGTGCTTATTGCCTCTCAAGCTCAGGCTGTGTAATGTTTTCATAGTGTTTCCTTGCTGCTTTGAGGATGATAATAGTGATGGAGAACAATAGTTGCTATAGCACAAAAAGAGAACCATATTGCCATGCACCTAACCATCTGCTTCTTCTGTGAGCTTTCATGGGACCTACATTTGTCTCAGTAACCTGTGATAGTTCAGTTTGGTGGCAAATCCCAAAGGATAAGAAATGCCCTTTGTAAAATTCAGACCCAGCAACTTTGGGACTCCATCTGAGGCTACCTGCTGGGATGAATTAGGTCTCATTATCTAGCTGCATCTAACACCACGCTATGCATATGAAAAAAGTCCTGATAAAGATGATTTAAAAAAAAAAAATCTAGTCGAATACACTGTCCTCTTTAGCTCACAAAAGCTTCCTGGATAGAGGTAATGAGGAATGGACAGTACAAAATGTTCTCTCAAATTTTAAGGGGGGAAAAAGAAAATGTCACAAAAGGGAACAGAGCAACAAAGGCAACTTGAAAAATGTGGATTTCAGAGCCAGTGTAGATTTTCAAAATGCAAAAGCAACAACATGGCAAAAGGGGAAATTTAACACATGTTTCCAGGAATCTAGCTGCTGAGGACTGAATGTTATAATGGTCACATGCTAGATCCCTTGATTAACAAGTGTGGTGGCTCAGGATATAAAATGCCCAGAGAGACAATGTGGGATGATCTGCCTTTGTTTCCACCTCTCCTTATGTACTGTAGAGATACCATGTCATTTGCTGTTTGTTGAGAATTCAGCTTGTTTGTTCATGGTGGAGTCCCAGCTCAGTCAGAAACAGGTGTCCTGTTACTACTGAATTTACAAATGAGCTCCACAATAACAAGCTACGGAGCTTGTTTTGGGAAGTACAGAGAATACTAGGGAAATTTGGGAGAAAGGATAAATGCTGTTATTCATCTTAGGCCTGGCTTATACATTTCTGATGATGCATGGAGACGACTTCATCAAGGTCAGATCTCACGTCAGAATTATGTGGCAGATCATGTTAGAAGGTTCCATTATCCATGCTGTTGCTCCCTAGGGGCCCTGACATAGAACCTTCCATTATCCACACTTCTTGTGCTGTTATTCAAATGTTATCAGGATAGCATCCAGCCAATAGGGGGAAAAAAATTGCAGTTATTCTAGTCTAGGTACTGATAAGAAGGGTGGGGAACTTTTGGAATAACTAGTTAAGTAGAGGTAGAATGTTCTTGGGTGTGTGTGGGGGAAGGGGGAAATAAATCAAAATTTGATTCTACTTTACCTTCTGCATCCAACATCTTGGGGATATCTAGGTACCTTTCAGCCACATCAAAAGCTGTGTTCAGGTTAGTAAGAGGATCATCCTAGGAAATAAATAATTTAAGTAAATATGTAAAAGCAATATGTAAAATATGTAAGCAATATGTAAAAACATGGCAGATGAAACAATTTATATACCATACTAGGGCACTGATAAGTGAGATCATTAGAGTCATATTCTAGACTAACTGATAATTACAGCAGTAATATGAGTTGCACATACCACAAAAATATGCACTTAACACCCCCAGGTCAGATTGTTTCTACTAGTGAACTGGAGGTGGAGTGTTGACAGGACCTCCACTTCCCACCACCACAAATGCAGTAGAGGGCAACTATGAGGGCTATGTGCATTTTCCAAAAGGCCTCTCTGTAACATCTTCTTTATGGACTTTGAAAGGACATCACATATTCCGTCATCTCCCCTTTCCACTAGTCTGCTTACTTCCTGGACCAGTACTGAGCAGGAGAGCTGTCAGCTTAAGACGTTTGTCCCTGATTTGTGTAAGTTGCAACTAGAGAAGGTGCAAATCTTTTTAATGCCCTGTCTTGGTAAGGGGCAGTATGAGAAGCCGCCCTCTACACATACAGAATCTCCACTATACTCCACTACACTATATAGGGTTTTTGTTTTGTTTTGGTTCTCTTGCGCTGAATGTTAAACAGGTTAGAGAACATGAGGCCACCCCAGTTTTCCTTTGTTCTGTCTTCTCCTATCCAAAATTGTTAGATATGTTAGTTGAAATATCTACCTTTGTTTTGTTAAAATTTGAGGATACAAAAACATTTTTTTCATGACTTGCAGCCTGTAGAACTGATCTAAATGAGGCCTACACCAAGATAAGGGTGCAAATAATTGCACCAAAAGGGAGGACAGCTTGGGACTGTCTGTTTGAGACAAGTATACTTGTTGAGGTATCTTTCTCAGAGTACCATACAGCATACACTATAGTTATTAGGAAGTTTAGGTATATATAGACCCATGAACACAGAGCCAGGCTGCGCTCAGGTATAGTCACGAAAGGGGTCTCTGTGTGTGGAACCTTAGTTACTATAAGGATCATTTCACTTTTGGTTGCTAACAATATTATCACAAGCATGCTGCTTTTGCTGACATAAGAAATGAATGCTAGAGTCTCTTACTGCATCTCGCCTACCTCAGCATAAAAATGCTGACTTGCACAGACATCTTCCCCTCCTAGCAACTTCATATGATGTTGCCATGGCAATAATTATAATGCCACCAATCACCACCTTTCTATCAACAACAAATCAGCAAAACTGTTGAAGCAGGGTAGGAGGAACGAGCTACCACTGTTAGCTATGTCTGTCAGGGATGCAAGGAACCTCACCTAGTAAAATATTTGGTTTTGGTTACTGTTAAAATAATCAGGGCTGGAGGTGTCAGTCACAAAAAAGATGCTATTTTTACTGACCAAGATGACATGCTTCTTAGGTTACTAGAGAAAAAATGTTACGCTTTTATCCAGTTTCCTTAACAAACAAGGAGATCAGATTCATGGCTTACCATGGGGCTATAGCAACTTAACAGCTTCTACAGACAGTGGGAAGGAATATATGATGCCTCTTTGGGCAACCACATTCCCAGATCTGCCCAGCAGCAGAATTTAGTTTTCCTGTTACCTCTGCCTATCATGATTTAAGCTGGGTAAGCAAAGGGGTATTTATCTGAGCTATGCCCTACCTTATTGCACGGCTCAGAGCAGCTTACAACAGTGTTTCTGAAAGTTATAGACCCAAGGGGCTTACAATTGTAGCTTAAAGAAGAAGTAATGTGGACAACCATGCAGTTTTGTACAAGCAGCAGATGACTCCGCTAACTATGCATTCCACTATGGAATTGGAGCCATGCTTTCCACTACAGCTTCCCAAAACACATTTCTGGGCTTGGTCACCCACATGCTTTCTCCAAGGATGTCAAACCCAATTTTCACCTGGATGATAACCTCAGTCAGCCTAAGAAAAGATTAGTCTCTAATGTGTCTTGGCTGAATGTGCCAGTCTAACTTTGGGAATTGCCTGAGTTGTTTTTCTAAAGTCCAAAGACTTCCTTACCTGCTGCTAGTCTAAATCTCCACCAGGAACTAACAGACAGAAATCAAGTAAACCAAAACATCTGAGCTCTTCAGAGACCTCCTTTCTCTCATCTTATGGGCAAGTTAGTTATCCAAGTTGCCAGCACAGGTTTCCATCCTCCCACGGCATCTGAACTTGGAACATCCCAAAACATAAGAAGGTACCTTTCTTAGTTTTCCATAGTCAATGAGTTCTGGACGATGTCTGTGAATCAAGGCACAGAAACCAAGGCCATCCTTCCAGCTGTGAGAGAGATAGGACACCATTAACTATACTCATTCAGGAATGGGGTTCGTTTTTTGTCCTATACTCAGTAAGAATCAGTGCACGAGTAAGTTTCACCTCTGCTTCAGTTGAAGCCTTTCCACAATGCCAACTACAAAACTTTTCAGTATGTAAAAAAAAGTTCTGAGGTTTCTAGTGCCAAGTGAATAATAAAAATAAATAATATATATTCTTTTACTGATTGCTATTGGATTGGCTCAATAAATTGGCTAATGACAGGCCAAAGGAGATTATGTGTACAAGAACAGGATTACATGCCATTACATATTTATACAGCCACAATGCATCCCCAGCTTGCTAAAACCATCGTTTAGCTGAAACTACAGTTAGCTTAAATGGTGGTTCCTCATCTGAACATAGTCTAAAATCCTGGTTAGTAAATCAGCATTAAGCCACCATTCCTTGTTACAGACATCGATGTTTGGTGCATCAATTATAGGAATGAGGTGATATGCAGGAGAGGTTCATGGGGAGGGGGGCAACACTCATTCCTGGCTTGTTAAACTATGGTTTAAGAAGCCAGGAATGCAGTAATGTTTGAACTGGGCTATGTATCCACAAACTTGGAAGTACAAAAGTAAACAGCACAAGCACTTTAATTTACATAAGATATGAGGATAATAAAGGCATTATTGTGTGCCGAGTATAGTGTGGGAAGAAGCCTTTCGTGGCCTCAGCCTTTTCCCCTGAGCTGATAGGGCAGCTTTCAGAGTACAACTGCTACACACACACAGCCTTTAATGGACTGTGATGGCAAGTGCACCTCAAATGGTCTTAACATTGCTGCTAAAACAGTTGAGGTAAGGACCAGGCAGCATCCAAATTCTCTAGGCCATGCAAAGACTACAAGTCACAGGCTGCTCCCCAGCACCTTTACATTACCTAATATGGAAGTTTTGGATGTTCACATTTTTGTATGGAGCTGTCTTTCTCTGACACCACAACAAAAGCCCTTCTTTAGCAGATGTCTCTAGGGAACAAAAGATACAAGTATTAGCCAACCTCTGTGAGGCTCTTTCACTAGGGTTTTAAAGCTGCCTCTTCATCCTGACCATTAATACGTCAGAAGCCACTGAGGAGGATTTGAGCAACTCTTTCCATTTACACCAGGCATAGGCAAACTCCGGCCCTCCAAATGTTTGGGACTACAATTCCCATCATCCCTGACCGCTGTTAGCTAGGGATGGTGGGAATTGTAGTCCCAAACATCTGGAGGGCCAGAGCTTGCCTATGCCTGATTTACACTGTAGTGCAGGCTGTGCAACTCAAAAGGTCTGGGGCAGACCTTTTCTTCCAGTTGTTAATGATCAAGTGCTGTACAGAGTTAAAAAAACCCCAACAATATTTAGGATTACATAGGCTCCAAATCATAGAACTGTAGAGTTGGAAGGGACCCTGAGGATCATCTAGTCCAATCCCCTGCAATGCAGGAATACGCAGCTGCCCCATACAGGGATCGAACCGGCAACCTTGGCGTCTTCAGCACTGTGCTCTAACCAAGTGAGCTAAGCAGGCTGCACAGAAAGTCCACAAAGGACTTAAGTGATGTGCTGGCAAAACATGTTATTTAGCACAAACATTACACTTGGAAAGGGTAAACAGTTCCCTAAAATCCCTATGCTAGAACTATTTCTTTTCAAATCTAGCCCAGAGGGTGTTTTTTCCTAGTAGTTTAATCAGACAAAATAGCTCCTTCCACAAAGTAAGTAATTTTGCCCATCTAATTCTGCATTATGTGTGAGGGAGGGATGTATCAATGCAAAAGAAAAGGAGAGGTTTTGCATTGTAGGCTAGCAGGAACATAATGATCTCAGTTGTTCTCAGGAACCCCTTGAGCTCAATTCATGACCTCACATTTCTGCCTTCAGGACACTAGTCAATATGGCCTTCCAGATCAGGGAGATGGTTTGCAGTGAATTGAATTCAATAAAATGGAGGTGTCTGAGCCCTGGATTTTGTCACTGTAAATATGGTCAGCATCGTAGTAACACCAACAAGCAAGCAGAAGGACCACCTGCTATTTCCTGGATCATGCTCTGGGGGCAATATTTCCCTTCCCGTAGACGATAGCCAGCTATGACAATCTGTACAGGAGCTGCGTATGCTATCTATTTTGGAAATACATAGCACACAAAATATTCCACAAGTGCTTCTGTGAGAGATGGTGGCCCGTTGGGATGTACCTTCCACTGAGATATCCTGAATAGCGAAGCGGAGGATGATGGTCCAGATCATTCCAAGGGTCATTTTCGCATTCCCATCAACAATTTCTGCAAAAGAGAAAAATACCCTCTCAGCAACTGCTACTGGTGCTCAAAACATCTTTGGAACTTTGGTAGACAAGAGTCATTAGTGAGCATGTTTCACAATTAGGAAAACAAGTGGGGCTTGCAAACAAAATGTTGCAGAGTGGACTGCTCCTTCTCTGGGATTCCATTATAATCCCACTTTCCAATAAGTCTCTATCCCCTTATACACCAAAATAAGAAAATCCATGCCCACTTCTCATTAGATTGTTTTGGGAGCTTGCCCCAACCTCTTTAAAGGTTTTTTCCCTAACAGATTTTGTGTGTGGGGGGGGGGGTACTTCTCCAGTTCTTGGGATTTCCCCAAGTCTGCTGATAACTCTCTCTTATGTGTGGTTGGTGCTGTTTTAGTTACATGAGGACCAGCGCTAGGCACACTGAGATGGTTATCAGTATATCCAGGTGGAACCTGCAACAAAATGCTGCAGGTGGAGTTCTTCTATTTATAGAGATCCAGCCGATCCACTCCATATAAACTTCTGAAAACCTCAGTGTTCCCCAGGGTCTGCTTATAACTTCCTTGTGCTTTTAGGCAAGATTATTTTGGTTGCTATTTGGATTGGCACTGGGAGAATTGAGATTACTATTGGTTGAGGATGACAATCAAACACAATGATTATTTTGGGCAAGCGTAGCTGGGCAACAGCCATTCAAAAATTGCCTTCACATTCACAAGAGAACAAGTGCCAGGTACGTGATGCAAATTAAACCGCAAATAGATAATGCTGTTGCACTGAGTTACAAACAATAGCAAATATCCCCATTGAGATCAAGATCTGCAATCATTAAGTTGGGAAGGAAAACATCAAAAGGCTCAGCTGTATATTACTAGTTCTGTTGCAATGTGGTTCCTTTGTCCATTTGAATTTTCTCCCTCTTTGGGACAGCCTTAATGACTGTTTCCTGTTCTCAGAGCATTAACTGCTAGATAGACCTTCTATGGTCATTATTCTTGAAATGTGGATTAGCATCATTAAATATATATATATATATTTGTACTTTCTGCTTGCTAATTGATGCCATCCCAAGCCTCTCTACAAAACTGCACTTAATAAGCAGTTCAGCAGATACTATTAATGAGCTCATTATTGCTTGTGGAAAGTATTCTGAGGATACTGGGAGAAGTGGAGGCTAGAGAAGGTTGTGTGCACTGTCTTTCCCAATCTGCTACTCAGGGATTCCCACTAGTTCCTGCCCCCTTGAATAAGCTCAAGACACCACCTGTGGTCTTCAAATTACCAGTGGCAGCAGATATAAACCACATTAGCAGCATAAAACTTAGCAAGCAATTCTGTGCCAATGCAGCGGGGGGTTTTTTTCCATGATGATGATCTCTAAATGCTTCTGGTGTACCTGTTGCCAAAGCCAGCCAATCAGAATTACACCACCATGCAAATTGTTGGGAGAGCAGTATATATAGACCCACACTGCAACCCCTTAAGAAAAGAGGGTCTAGTGTGTTGGGGGAAAGGGGAAGGAGTTTGTTTCTCTGAACAAACATTTGCTAGAGTGCAACCCCTTTCCAATTTAAGTGATATTAGAAGGGGTGGGGTCTAAAACAAAAGCATTCCCCATCCTTCAGAAAGTTCAAGAGCCCTGTTTGCAGGAAAATATATTTTAGTCTTGCCTCAGAAACAAATATCCATATATACTTGAAGAATTCCTTCTTCACTAGTAACCCAAGGCTGTTTTTTTGCAGCACTATTAGCAAGCAGAGATTCTTAGTGAAATGCACATTCAGTGAAGGAGGGAGAGCTGTTTAAAGAACCAGAACAGAACAGACACACAGGAAACAAAAAAATGCTTTGCTCAAGTGAATTTGTTTCCATCCCATTGCTTTTATTACAACTATTCTCTGCTAATAGGCTATGCAAATAAAGACAGTATTTTCATGTCTTTGGCGCGCAGCTGAAGGAGCAATAAATATTGAATATTTCAGAATTAAACCTGGTGGCTGGAAAGAACAGGGTTCTGAAATGCCATCACATTCACAATCTAGTAATCCTAACCCTCTAGAGTGTAAAATAGTCTCCTTCCTCTATTCTAGTCTTAAATGACTAGCTGAAAATTCACTGTTAGGATCTATATGATTTCTTGGCTGTTTGAATGTACTTTGAGAGGCAGCCCAACCACTAGCCATGCAGAAGTGGAGAAAGGAGCTTGATTCTACGAAAACAGGTGTCAGGAGGACTAAATGGTGGGTAAGAAAGCAGAGTTTTGCTCACAACTGAATATGTGTTCATTATTCATTCAACATCCTTAGCACATTTAAACTGCTGTGTATTAACCACACTTTCAATTCCAAAGGAAGGCAAACATTAATGCATATACCTCCCACCCAGAAATAAATAAATAAATAAATAAATAAATTATTATTATTATTATTATTATTATTATTATTATTATTATTATTATTTATACCCTGCCCATCTGGCTGGGCTTCCAAAACCTAAGGGCAGCGAAAACCACAAGATCATTAAAGCAAAATAACTGGTAGCTTCATTCCACTGGTGTCAGTGGGACAAGGACTTCCAGGAACCCAGCCTATAGGGCTGCTGCACTAGCATGTAAACTAGTACAAGCTCCTTCTTCACATTCTTATGGGTAGCACCACCATTCTCTTGTCCAGTCTCTGCCATGTCCCCCTTCATTCGTCTCAAAACCTGTGCAAGGACTTTCTCATCTCAGCCATCCCTGTTTGCTGTTGCTGCAATGCAACATGATGACTCTCAATACTGCACAAGCACAGCCTTCACTAACCTGATGCCTTCCAGATGTTTTGAACCACAACTCCCAACAGCCCTGATGTGGGGCTATAATAGGAGTTATTGCAGTCCAATAGCATTTGGAGGACCAACAGGATACCAAAGGGTCCATAAGCATAAGGGCTTTGTACCTAGTCTTATCCCACTCCTTGCCTTACACATTGCAACATCCCACTGCATTGGGATGTTAACTATCCAGTGGCTGCTTTAAACGGTTCATGGACTGCAGCTGAAATAAATAGCATCCTTCTAAGACTGAGAACTAAATGAAACATGAGAGATAGAGCTTAAAAACATTATATATAAGCTTATGTAAGCTGGAACATGTGTTTGTTATGGCTTCAATTTTAATAGGTTTGGCTGATGTATAGAATTGAGGTAAAACAGACCATAGCCCTGTCAGTCACCACCGCACTTCACCAGTTATGAGTGGGAAGAAGACAGAAACAAACAGCTGCCTGTTTTTAATGCTGCAAGCAATACGTGTCTTCTGCCCAATAACAGCCAGCCCTGCATATTTGCATAGCTCTCTATGCTGGTAAGAGGTTGTGATCAACCAACACTGTTTCATTATTACAAGCTAAAAGCTTAAGTTTTTTCCTTGCTGACATGGATTTCAGATCAGTGTGATACTATGGAAGAAGGGTTCAGGAGTCTGCAAAGCTGATAGCTATTTGATATGTTGGAAATGCATGAATGGGAGAATAAAAATGCTTATCTCAATAATTATCCCGGTAGTATCTAACTCTAACTGTATGTTGCAATCAAATGTGAGCTTTTGGTGTGCAGCTAATCAGGATTCAGGAAGGATGAAAAGCTCATTGGCTGGTAGAAAATAGTTTGTGAACTACACCAGCAAAGAGCTTCTTTTAAGCCAATTTGCACAGGGGCCTTGGCTGTGTAAATAATTAGTTTCATAGTCATTTCTAATTCTCAATAGCCATTTCCTTGTTCACCGCACAGAAAGCCATTTTGATGTTGCCATTACTGGATCAATTCTGCATTCCTGCTTTCTCAAACTTGTGATGCTGCTGTTTTGGGGTTATATGATATACAGCAGCCTGGTGCTGAAACCTTTCAGTAGGCTGAATGACACTGGAGAGCTTTGGACCAAAAAAAATTATGGCTAAGGGTGATTTAAAACAACAACAACCCCGAACTTGGTACTAACTCAAGATGATTTTCTCATTAAGTACTACCTGCCTGATGTGGCATTTCCTGCCTGAGCCACATTAAATACATTCTGCCTGCCTCATTAATTTTTACTTTCTAGTTTACAACAGTGACAGCTATTATAAGCCTTAATTTGAGTCCTTTTAAAATTCACAGTCTGGAAAACTTTATAAGCCTTTTCATTGGGCAGCCCTCGCACCAGAAAGCTGTCAGTCAACCCCAGATGCCCACTGAACTGCTATGATAACATCTTCATGCAAAACAAAATGCCTACAGTAGGGTGGAATCCACACACCAGGCATGCATTTGTTCTGACATGTGGATTGATTCTGTTATTCATATCTGTAGGCAGAAGTCAGATGAAACAAAGCAGATTCATGAAACACATTGACCAGGATACAGCCCGCACTCTTGCAATACCTCATGCTGAAGTTAAGGACTAACATATGAACTCCTCATACTCAGAGAGAAGAAACATCATGGTGCATCCAGAGCAGCACAACCAGATGCTTTTATCTGGCCCAACTGCAACAAAACATGTCTCTCCTGCATCGGTCTCTACAGTCACAGCAGCTACTGCAACCATCCAACAGCCTGACCTCACCCCCAAAGCTGCACTGCTCCATTGTCTCCAGAGACAGATGGATGGTAATATATTTTAACCTTAAAGTACCCCTTAACCTTACACACACCCTCGTTATATTCCCCCATTCCTAGACCCTAGACCATTCCATAGAGATGAGAGCCATGCCACTTCAGGCTACATAAGCAAATGAGTTTGTAATAACATATATCATTAATGCTTTCACTGGAGTATTAGTTTTGAAAAGCTGCATGATCTGTAAGCCAACGTCCAGATGCAAAATGTAGATGTCATTCACCATGATTGTGAATTAGTGGATTATGGCATAATGTGAAAAATTTCTCTTTAGAATTGGACAGAAGCACGTCCCCTTATCTGGCTTCCTAGTCCATAACCTCAAGTACAATCAGGCAGAATAATTATCCAGGAAGTGTATGATAATGTCAGAAGGAGCATGGAGAACACAACTCTTTCTGAAGCTTTACAGGGATAATTTTGAGGCAATCTTACCCTGTGCTCTGCAAGTTTCTAGCCAACATAAATCACAAAGGGATTCAAAATAGATGATCTACCTGTAGTGCACTGCATCAAATATCCAGTGCAGTTTTATTCCACACACTTTCTGGACTTTGGTAGACATTACGTGTTGGGGAGCCTGGTAGAAACCAGACTTGCAATTGTGCTCAACGTGTAATATGGTTATCTGCAGTCCCACACAGGACTCAAGAGTCTTTGCTTGCTAAACACATATGTTGAACTTAGGGGATTCCATAACAATCACCACCACAGTAGTACAACCGTCACCTTGTAGTGGAAAAGTTGGCCAGTTCCTGTAATAATTTTAGTAGCCTTGTGACCCACTTATATGCTCCCATTGGTGTGGGTTCTGCCTTACCTTCTGCTCCAATGGATACCAACTTGACTCCTTTGCTAGCAATGAAATCCAGGGCTTTGTTGACATTCGAGATTTTGTGCACTCGCATTTTGCCTCTTTCCGGCTTAGCCAAACGTTCACCTAGTCAGAAAGAGAAAAGAGTTATGTTCCACTTTTTCAACGAACTTCCTTCATTCCACTTCAGTAAACAACTGATATACAACCGAAATATCGCAGTCTACCTCGGGAAACTTTCCATTTGTCTTTTATTGCAATACCACAACTGCAATATACAGAGCTGTGTTCACAGTTGAGATGTTATGCACTCGCAAAGACCATATCATTTCAGAAAGCAATCAAAGTAATCACATGTCTGAACGCTTCTCCACATGAACACCCAGCTCATAAGAAACTGAGAGAACACTAAGCTAAAATCTTCATTCATAGTAGAAGGGAGCTTTTCAGCAAAGAAAGATTTAAATATGCAGTCAGCACACATGTACCCTCAAGTGGTATAGTTCTAGGAAGACAGTATCACATGTTTTTCCCCAATGCAAGGTGGCTAATCTGTTACCCTCTGTATTTTGCTGGACTGTGAATCCCTTCATTGGCTATGCCAACATCTGGAAGACCACAGGTTAGCTACCACAGCTCTAATAATCCTAAATATGCCTCAAAAATGAAAATGTTTTATTTTCCAGTAAAATTAAAGAGCAATTCTCTCATACTGGACAGTTATAGGAACCCAGCCAAATGAAAACAAAGTGCTTTAAATATTGCACTCAGTTGCCTTCATACAGAGCACACTTCTAACTAAATGCAAGATTAACACTCGTATACGGAGGCTTGGCTCCACATGATTTTTTGTATTAAGTGTATGTGCATATTTTCACCAAGACCACTTTTAAATATGTCCCAGGACAAATGGCCGTCAGTAAAAAATCTCGTAGAAGGGTATGAACCTACCTGCATTGCAAAGGATTCAGGGCAGCACCATCCTTGCTTTCCTGCTGTTACTTACCCTTTCGTTTTAAATTACTGCGTGCCCAGCCTTTATACTTAGTGTTTACTTTGAACTGCAGCCAAGAGCAATGAAAACTGAAGCTGAGAGAGACAGAACAACAGCCCCATTTTCTTCTGACAAGACCCTATTGACTTCTTCTGTGGCCATGGCATTTTTTACCACACGATGCCACAACAAAGTGGGCGCTTGTCCTACACTTTCAAAGGGGATCACCGACACTTGACAAGGGTCTATGTGTGATCCTCTTTTGCTAAATGGGAAAAAGGGGTTTCCAGGCTGGGTTTTTTTCCTTCAGGAAAAGAGGAGTCATTGTGGCCTTGAAGAGATCAAGAATGCCCTGGTCCCAGCTACAAGACTGAATATGCCACAGTGCCAGGCATGCAGCAAGGGACTTTCCTAAAGTATGTTGGCTGGGTTCAAAAAGATTGCACGTTTAAAAAAATAAAAAAGCACAGAAAGAGAAATGAATGTCAGGAGACAAGAGATGTGTGCTGGGCAGGCACATGCCGCTTCTGAACAGAAAAGCACTCAGACATTCTCCCTTCAGTCATTTGTGTCCCTCCTATCATGCTCTCTGCACTGCTTCCTCTCAGCTTTCACCGCCTTCCCTATGCATGAGTGAGCATTTCACTAACAAGATAAACAAGACAAAAATAAATAATGCGAGGGACTCGACTCAGCTGGTTTCTGGCAAGCATCAAAAGAAGCCACGGCTCATGGATTCCCTTCTCAGTACCTCGCTTCAGCATTCTGCAGCCTTTCGAACCCTGACCCATTTGTATCAGGCATGGGAAGGAGCAACATTAGGAAGAACTTCCTGACAGTAAGAGCTGTTCGACAGTGGAATTTGCTGCCTAGGAGTGTGGTGGAGTCTCCTTCTTTGGAGGTCTTTAAGCAGAGGCTTGACAACCATATGTCAGGAGTGCTCTGATGGTGTTTCCTGCTTGGCAGGGGGTTGGACTTGATGGCCCTTGTGGTCTCTTCCAACTCTATGATTCTATGATTCTATGATTCTAACATTCTGCATTTCCCCAAGGATATAAACAAGGACAGGAACAAACACACCTGGGAAGCCCTATAGGACTATATAACGAAGTTTGAGAACGGGTTCCTTACGGGAACTTCTACGGTGGTACAATGTTGGGAAATGAAAGTTACTGTGCTAATTAAAGGCACTGCATGCCACTAGATCCCCATCTTTTGTATCTTTGAGGTTATTTTCCTCCTTCCAGCTGAAATTTCAAACCACATCCTAAGTCCATGATGCTAGTACACAAGATGGCCACACTTGTTTTTTCTTCCTTACCTTTGTGCAAGCTTGAACTATTAGCCCCTGTACTTTAGCAGACTCACTAGATTCCCCCCAAAGCATTTAACCTTAGCACAATGGCTGTCTTACCTGATATGACTTCCAGGAGTAACATAAGTTTAAGGCCATCCCTGAAATCTTCTTCTATGTTCTCAATCTGTGTGCCAGCTTTGCGGAGGTGAGAGTTACACCAGGCTGTAAATGTCTGGAAGAGAAAAGAAAAGGGAATAATTAATCTCCAAAGAGAACATATCGGGCTGCTGAAAAGAAACCCATATTTCAATAGCACCGGTGCTGTGATTTACTTGGTGAGTGTCAGGGAATAATTATATCGAAGTTCTGCAGGGCAGAAACGTCCTGGAGATAAAAAGGCCATGAGTGAGAATGAGTGCTGGCAAGAAAAAAATTCAAGGCAATTTGGGCCATGCAGCCTGAATGTACTCTACAGATCTGGATGCAAGGATACCCTCCCAATAGGGTTCCTTCATTTACTGTTTTCCAATAGGCGTCTGATCAAAAACAGAGAGCACACTCATTTTCCCCGAACAAGGCTATGATTTCCAAGCCACAGCAGACGCTGTAAGCCTCCAGCAGTTTGACTTCACCCTCAAAGGCGCACTTCCTTCATTGTCTCCTGAGACAGACAGATGCCAACAACAACAAGATTGCAAGAAAACCGCCAATATCTTAAGTGGCTGAATGGCAGGATGAAGGCTAACAAGTGTAGCTTTTGCCACCATACTGCTTCTGTAGAAATGACAAATCTTCTCCATGGTGTTTTGCTTTCAAGGGTTCAGAAGCTCCCTTCCAGGCCAGAGGTTTGCAAGCTTGTCTCTTTATCAAAGCTAGGAAACAGGTAGCTCCTCTCTCCAACTCTTGCATGCTATCCATTGTATTCTACAGCAGTTGTTCTCGGAGTATAGGGCAAGCCCTCTTGGACTGCGTGGATCACCTAGAAGGGGGAATAGGATCCTGACGCAGTGGGACCTCTCCCCTTACCAAGCAAGTCACATTTGGGCTGAATGCTCTTTAGCAACAGATATTATTGATTCACACTGGACTGGGGGCAAGGACTACTGCCCCACTTACCCAATCACCTCAACTTTGTTACAGCACTTTGTTACAACTTTGTTACAACTTTGTTGGTTTGTATGGGGAATTCCTGTGTGGTTTTAGGATGTGTGTGGGGTGTGGGGTTAGAGTAATATTACTCCATTCCCCTTTCTAATGCCAGAGTTGGATTAGTTCCCCAAACCACAGAGTGCATGTGCATGAATGCATGCCGGGATCTATGCATGTTCTGCTATGGAATGGACAGTTGGT
This sequence comes from Podarcis cretensis, assembly GCF_951804945.1. NCBI lineage: Eukaryota > Metazoa > Chordata > Lepidosauria > Squamata > Lacertidae > Podarcis > Podarcis cretensis. The sequence goes on along the minus strand of NC_137170.1, from coordinate 49,249,883 downwards.
GCTGGGATGGATGGAAAACATAGAAAGCAGACATGTAGGAGGGAAGGTCAGGGTCAGAAGGATGGGGAATAGCTGCTGTTTTCCAAAAAAGCAGAAGCTAGAATCGTGGCAAACTTCTTGTCCTTTGAAGAGGACAGGCAGGTTGGCTTTAAGTGTTGTCTCAGTCATTTTGGCTGGCTATAGCAAGAGAAGGAATTTACCTATTCCCAGTTGTCCCTCTTTATCCGTGAGGGCAAACCTCAGGGCAATGCTGTTCTCCAGACAGCTGTGTGGGCCACTGTGTTAGGATGCACAACCCACCCTCTTCACAGATGGCCAGGCTTTCTAATGAAGTCAGCACCATTTAGCAGTCATGGTTTCAAAGTAACGGAGGGCATGCATTTGAGAATGTCTCTCTCACACATGTGAATTTAGGAACAGTTTTCTTTTTCATACAGGTGCAATGCTGGGCAATCCATTCACTTAAAAAACAACCACCTTGATTTTAAAAAAGAAATCAGGTGTGCTTCTGCCAGGGCAGGGAAGCAGATAAAAGTTGCTTTAAGAGCCACATTTTGCACAGGGCAGCTGGCTTTACATATTTATTTATTTCTATTTTTAAAAAATGTCCCATACGTTCAGTGCCAATAGGATGGCTCACAATCAAAAAGCAAAAATTCAAAATTCCAAGAAGAACAATGCCACTCACAATAAAAGAACAAAGAGAAAAGCAATACAGAAATACAGCCCCAACAAAATCAATAGTGAAACCTTGCAACAACTTAAAAGCCGCCTGAAAACAAAAGGAAACCCTTAACGGATAGCTTCAGTTGTATGGCTCAATCAATTTATTGAACCAGTCAACAGACTTCGCAGTAGGACTCAGACATCTGTTAACATACAAAAATGAGATACAATATCAAATGGCTCTATTGACAGGTAGGGACCCTGGTTACATTGGCTTGGGAAAAGATTTCAGCCAGTGTCCTCCTTGCGCTCAACATAATTTTAGCTACGGTTTCTGTTTGTAACAGAGAAGAAATGAGAAGTGTAATACGCAAGCCATTTCCTGGGATCAAAAATGGCTATTATTGGGGCAATCAGCTCTGGAGATCTCTATAAAAGTTACAAAGCAGCAAGATGTATTTCATTTTCTTCTGAGCCACAAAGACATCACCTATCAAGTTCAATTGTACTAAGAAGAAGAGGAGTTTGGATTTGATATCCCGCCTTTCACTCCCCTTTTTTTTTTTAGGTACCCCTGCCCGTACGGGCCAGTCGTGTCCGACTCTAGGGTTGTGCGCCCATCTCACTTAAGAGGCCGGGGCCAGCGTTGTCCGGAGACACTTCCGGGTCACGTGGCCAGCGTGACAAGCTGCATCTGGCGAGCCAGCGCAGCACACGGAAACACCGTTTACCTTCCCGCTAGAAGGCGGTACCTATTTATCTACTTGCACTTAGGGGTGCTTTCGAACTTCTAGGTGGGCAGGAGCTGGGACCGAAAGACGGGAGCTCACCCTGCTGCGGGGATTCGAACCGCCGACCATACGATCGGCAAGTCCTAGGCACTGAGGTTTTACCCACAGCGCCACCTGTGTCCCCCTTCACTCCCCTTAAGGAGTCTCAAAGCGGCTAACATTCTCCTTTCCCTTCCTCCCCCACAACAAACACTCTGTGAGGTGAGTGGGGCTGAGAGACTTCAGAGAAGTGTGACTGGCCCAAGATCACCCAGCAGCTGCATGTGGAGGAGCGGGGAATCGAACCCGGTTCCCCAGATTACGAGACTACCACTCTTAACCACTACACCACACTGGCTCTATTGCTCAACAATCATGTTGACTCTTCTAAGCTCTGAGATGGGTACTGAAAGACAGTGTCACACACACATAACATGCAAGGCTAGGAATTATGGTGTGCTCCATCCACCTTATCTCTTATTCACAGCGGTGCAAGCCGCTGGCTACAATTTACCATCCTGTGGAGCAAGCAAAACTGTTGTTTCAATGGCAGAGCCAGTGATTTCTAACCAAGTGGGTGGAGAGGAATTATGCCACGTAGTAGCTAGAAATAAGACAGTTATGCTGCACTGGAGAAAAGCCATCGATCTGAAGCTAATCATCAAATAAAGGTTCCATACAGAGAATGGTTTGGATAACAGTAAGAGACGTATCATTGCTCCATAGGAAGCAGGCGTAAGCCTGTCTCAGCCTATGCAGCTTTAAGGAGAGGAAAGCACCATGAAATTAAAGTAAAGCATTTGAGCTGGCAACTCATTAGCTGGCCCTTAATTAGGAGAATGATGAATGGACTAAAATTAGAGTTTTGTGCCTCTGACTAGCATTAATTTGAGTGTGTGATATGAGATCTGAAACAGGACCATGTAACTGAAACCTAGGATTTTCCCTTAGAAAAAAGGAAAACACATTTGCTTCACCTGCTGATACAAGGTAAGAAAAAAGAAAAGAGGGCTGCATCCCAATCAAGAAAAAAGACAAAATTGTGGGCCACCACCCAGGTGCAGAATTAGTATTTTAATAATCTTAAACCAAAAATGTTTTAAGGAAAATATGGAATGAGATACAATACTCCTACCTAAAAAATGCAGTACAATAATCTCAACATGTTTTATGGATCACTGTTCTTCAAGCTACTCCTTAAAAACAAAATAAAGAAGAGACAAACTTTCTTTTCAAAGGCTAAGAGAAGAATGGCAATATACATGCTGATAGCAATATGTTTTTATGAAGTTACAGCTACATTCTGCAGTCTAACCACACAATGCAAGGATGATGGTTTAGCCACAGTGTGGTCAAAAATAGGAAAAGCTCCAATAAAAAACTGAAGTGCAGGTTGCAAACAGGAACGTGCTATTGTGGTCTTCGTTCCCCGAGCAATGTGAGTGTTGGGATAGCCTTTGTACTGTTCACTTCCTTAACAGCAGAGAGGCCAATGGTGGTTATTGCAGAAAAACTACAGACAAGGTTGATGGAGCTGACAGCATAGGTAATGTCCTGCCCCAAGGCAAAAACTCTGCATGTTCCAGAAGCCACCAGTGTGTGCTATTGCTCCTAATTTCTGTAGTACAATCCCCTATGCCCTGGTTTGCATGACCCAGGAAGCCAAACTATACAGCAGAGGAAACACAGCCCAAACTATTTCAGCCCAAACTATTTCAACAAACTATTTCAGCAGAGGAAACACAGCCCAGAATAACTAAGGCGATAGTACAAGAATACTTGGCTAGTTTAGATGTATTCAAGTCTCCAGGGCCAGATGAACTGCATCCAAGAGTATTAAAAGAACTGGCAGATGTGATCTCAGAACCACTGGCAGTCATCTTTGAGAATTCCTGGAGAACAGGCGAAGTCCCGGCAGACTGGAGGAGGGCAAATGTTGTCCCTATTTTCAAAAAGGGGAAAAGAGAGAACCCAAATAATTACCACCCAGTCAGTCTGACATCAATATCAGGGAAGATTCTGGAGCAGATCATTAAGCAAACAGTCTGTGAGCACCTAGAAAGGAATGCTGTGATCACCAATAGTCAGCATGGATTTCTGAAAAATAAGTCATGTCAGACTAACCTGATCTCGTTTTTTGACAGAATTACAAGCCTGGTAAGATGAAGGGAATGCAGTGGATGTAGCCTACCTTGATTTCAGCAAGGCATTTGACAAGGTGCCCCATGATATTCTTGTAAAGAAACTGGTAAAATGCGGTCTTGACTATGCTACCACTCAGTGGATTTGTAACTGGCTGACTGACCGAACCCAAAGGGTGCTCATCAATGGTTCCTCTTCATCCTGGAGAAGAGTGACTAGTGGGGTGCCACAGGGTTCTGTCTTGGGCCCTGTCTTATTCAACATCTTTATCAACGACTTGGATGATGGACTCAAGGGCATCCTGATCAAATTTGCAGATGACACCAAACTGGGAGGGGTGGCTAACACCCCAGAGGACAGGATCACACTTCAAAACGACCTTGACAGATTAGAGAACTGGGCCAAAACAAACAAGATGAATTTTAATAGGGAGAAATGTAAAGTATTGCACTTGGGCAAAAAAAAATGAGAGGCACAAATACAAGATGGGTGACAGCTAAAAAAGCCAATGCAATTCTGGGCTGCATCAATAGGAGTATAGCATCTAGATCAAGGGAAGTAATAGTGCCACTGTATTCTGCTCTGGTCAGACCTCACCTGGAGTACTGTGTCCAGTTCTGGGCACCACAGTTCAAGAAGGACACTGACAAACTGGAACGTGTCCAGAGGAGGGCAACCAAAATGGTCAAAGGCCTGGAAACGATGCCTTATGAGGAACGGCTAAGGGAGCTGGGCATGTTTAACCTGGAGAAGAGGAGGTTAAGGGGTGATATGATAGCCATGTTCAAATATATAAAAGGATGTAACATAGAGGAGGGAGAAAGGTTATTTTCTGCTGCTCCAGAGAAGCGGACACGGAGCGATGGTTCCAAACTACAAGAAAGAAGATTCCACCTAAACATTAGGAAGAACTTCCTGACAGTAAGAGCTGTTCGACAGTGGAATTTGCTGCCAAGGAGTGTGGTGGAGTCTCCTTCTTTGGAGGTCTTTAAGCAGAGGCTTGACAACCATATGTCAGGAGTGCTCTGATGGTGTCCTGCTTGGCAAGGGGTTGGACTCGATGGCCCTTGTGGTCTCTTCCAACTCTATGATTCTATGATTCTACATTATTTGTGCATTGTATGAAGAAGTGCCTTCCACCTTATCTGTGCTGCCATTCAGTTTCATCAGATGACCCCTGGTTCTAGTACTTTGAGAGAAAGGGGGGTATATTTGCTAAAATTATAAGAGTTCCTTTTAGAGCTTCTGGCAGAAACCTTCCATTTTTACCATCTTAGTTTACTTTGTGTCATCCACTAAGGCCAGTATGGTATAGGAGTGTGTTGGGCCAGGAACTGGAAGACCAAGGTCCAAATTCCAACCCACCCATGAACCTCACTGAATAATCCTGGGCCACCATAGACTTGAGTGATCTACCTCACACGGTTGTTGTAAGGATAACATGGAGACCAGGGAACCATGTGCACCACTCTGAGCTCTTTGGAGGAAAAGTGGGTCTATAGATGTAATAAATAAATAAATAAATAAATAAATAAGCAAGCAAGCAAGCTGCCAAATGGTTGATTGGAGGCCAACTGCACTAGAACTTATGGCTTCTAAGACAAAGTGGTCGATCGACACTGTTTAACATTCAATTGACTTCAGTCAATAATGTCAAATATATCACAGCAATCCAATAGTACATGCTCACAATTCTACTTGATTTTGAACAGTAGCTTTGTCTCCTCATTTAGTTCATGTTGCCATGTGTCAGAAAGGGCAGGAGCCACTGCCCTTTCCATGTGCGTGTGCACTTGCTTCTATATCTGTGGACACACAATCAGTGGTGAAGCTGCATGCTCTGGCACTGGGGGTGAAGAGCAGGTAGGGGGGTGGCTGGCACGCATCCCAGGGGCATGGTGCGTGGCGCAAGTTGGGGGGCAGCTGCGATGGTACCCCCTCCCCGATGGTGAAGGGCAGTACACTCCCCCGTCCGCCCCTGTTCCTCAGCCAGTGCTCACTATGCAGATCACTCAGCAGCAGGTGCTGCCCCTTCTCTCCTCCCTCCTGCACTCTGGCAACTTGCTTTCCATTTCCCTCACTGCCCAAAGGAGTTGGCAGCTGTACGTGAGAGGTTCTTCTGCTAAGTTCTGCAAACCATGGACTCTTCTGTGCACCTCAAACAATACTGGCATGCAGACTATGAAACAAGGCCTTACTTTACAAACTGAAGCAGAAACCCACGTTTTCTTCACTGAAAACCAAGCAGCTTGATTTGGTTTCGTGCCTCCCTTGTACGTGCCGAACATGTCCAACACTGCCTCTAACCATAGATTTCACTTGGCTGAGACATTTCAAAGTCCGGCTGCACATGGAATTACAGAACCCGACCATAACATCCCTCTTGACAACAGTACCACCCATTATATTGTTTTCCCCTGTACAACACTAAATTACACCTAGCAGAAGTCAGTCAGCAGCAGGAAACCAGTAAGTGCTGCCACACTTCCTATGGGAAGGGGTGTTGTGCTTGTGTGGGAGGGGAAATCTTTTGAAGAAGGAAAGTTTGCTGAAAGATGCCAAACTCGCTTCCTTTACAAACACGGACAGGGACAAGAAGAGGTGATAAGCAGAATACTAGCACCTGTGTTTCCTGAGATTCTTGTGAGCAGCTGTGCAGGTTCTCCAGGAACAATTATTCGCCTACCAAACTCAGCTCAGTCATGAAGTTGACCTTGGGGCCGGCGACCATCTCTCACACTGATTTACCTCAAAGGACCACTACGAGAATAAAAGTAGGGGCCCCGTGTACACCGTCCTTGAAGGAATGACACTAAAGTGTAATCATAAATAATGGGTTGGATCCTGACATGTTCTTCGTAGAAAGAACCCAAATCCAGCAGAGGCTCCCACTGGAGGGCAGGTTAGGAGTGAAGCACGCTCATTGCCACTGGGATTCAGCAGGTTTGCGACAGACTTAAACCACAAGCAATGTTGATTGGCTGGCAGCTGTGATGTCGTGATCCCATCTCCCCATCACCATCATCCACATAGGCATTTTACAGTCTTTGATGGTTTAACAGCAGTGCTTTGTTGTTTAAAAATGAATAAAGAAAAAGCCAGAGAGCCTACCTGAAGCACGGCGGCAAAGAAAGAATTAAGCCCAAATCAGAGCTGGACTTGCTGATATTCAAGTCTTTCAAACTAAAGGATAGTGAAGGTGGCAGATAACAGAGTTTGGCCATGGCCACCACTCTTTTGATGTGTACATTTGTGTGCACACCTTATTGCCATGGCATGAATGAAAAGTAGACTAATGTATTTTTGTCTTTGCTGAGCCTCATTAAATTTTGTTTTGGTTAAGCTACCGAGGATGTTGCAATAACTACTTTTGATTCGTTTGGTTGTTTGTATCCTAACCTCCTCTCAACAAGGCATCATCCAGGCAGGGCTGGGAACGTGTCCTGTCTGAGACCCTGGAGACTCACAACCAGTCAGTGAGCTAAATAGACAAAAGGTTGGCTCTGGATATGGCAGCTTCCTATCTTGCTCCTATGTCATCGCTGAACCAGCAGATGAACCGGATGTCCTAAATAACTGTTACACACAAGCATCTTTGGGAGCTCCTCCAATACCAGCTGACTCAATTTTTTAAATCTACCAGGGTGGGTGTGTCTATTTGCAGTCCTCCCTAGGATTTGTGATTTGGGAACATGCAGCAGGGCCTTCTCCATTAATGCCACCCTAACTGCAATGTCCACTGTTGTCCTACTTGTTTGCATTTAGACATCAGTTGAAGGCAATTTCACTTACCCCAGCCATTACAATTTGCCCTCAAATGCCTAACCACAGTGGACTATTCTGTGTTTGTATTATTTTGTTCATTTACAGATATTTTTGGCTTTCCCATGCATTTTCTTTATTTATGTATTTTATTGTTTTATCTTTTGTTGTATATTGCCCTGGGCTTCTTTTGGAGGAAGGAGTATTTGCAATAAATAAATTGATAAATAAATAAAACATGATACTCTTTTATTTTGGAAAAAGCTGCTTCTATTCCTCACCCCCACCCCCGCTCACATCAAATTACGTTTTCCCCATGCAGGGTTCCAAACATTTTTTTACAAGAGTAATCGTGTATGTGAAACCTCTCAGAAGAAATTTGTCTCAGAAGACCAATTCTGGAACAGAGAATTGGTGGCAGGCTCCATGGTCTTGCACAACTAATCTCACCTGGTATAACTGCTTGCAACAATGGAACGGAGCAGTGGTAAACAACATGCAACCAAACCAAACAAACACAATGCAAAGGTCAGCTCTTGTTGACTCTTTATAAAATAAAGTTGCCACTGAAGTTTCCAGTTTTGATCTTAGCAGCAGCTTAATCCTTTCACTCTATGCCATTTCCCAAGCTAGATCATGCCCCTCCAAACTTGCCATCAACCTGATGGAGGGGTGCGTGGGAATATAAGTCCCATACAGGCAGAAAAATCAACTTTGAGGATATCAGTTTGAATGGAGACAGAAGTTGTTCCGTCAGGTTGGCTGAACCCCACAGCTGTTGAAAGGAGTTGCCCTCTCTATGGGAACAAGACTGCTGTCAAGTGTCCCTGACATTACATTCATCTGACTTCTTTGCATCCTGCCTTAGAACATTGTGTCTTTGATGCAAACACTTATCTCCATAGGGTTTTAGAACAAGGGAAATGTTTTGCAATTGTACAATGGGCACCCAACTCTGTTTCATTCCAGCTACTGGTAACAAGTTCAGTCAGAACCACAAATATAAAACATGAACTTCAAGGCAATACAACTCACAATTAGAACCATCACAGAAGATCATTCCTAGCCGTTTCTGCCTTGGGCAATATTGCAGTCCAGCCAACTGACAAGCAAGGCTTCCCAGTCTCACAAAGCAAATGCCATTGTATTAACTGGTACGTCAGAGTCAAGCAACAAAACTTTTGAGTGTTCCACATGCAAAAGAAAGTCATAGTGTCACAACTTTCATAAGTGCCCAGTAATGAAACAAAGACAAGACTAAAAATAACAAATATGCCAAATATGCCAAATATGCCCTTGATACTGCTGAAGGCAAAATTACCCACTCAGTAGATATATCAGAAGGTAAAAAACAACCATCTCAAAGGGATGTTATAAATTCAACAGTCTTCCTCAGGTTCTATTGGTCCACTAGCATAGCTCTTTGGCTTGACTAAGGTCAGCATCATGCCCAAAGTATCCTACCTCTGAATGAGAGAGCCTGCAACTCCTACCTGCTGAAGACATTCTTAGCACCTCACTCAGGGCAACTGAGTGTTGTTGTAAGCCATCCCTGCCTCTGGGTTTTCCCAGCCCCCACATCACTGGCTGTCACTAGCAGGAGTGGACAAATGCTCTGGGCAACAATAACAGGAACGTAGGAGTAAGTTGTACTGCACATTACAGAGAGGGCAGGACAACCTCAGCATAACGTAGCTGCTTTGGCTGTTCTGCCCTTATTCCTACAATTTTATTACAACTCACTTCTCGACACCATTTTGAAGAAATAAAAAAGGTACAGTAAATTCCTGTATTATGTAAATCCCACCATTATGTTGCTTTGTAAAAGCTGCATTAATTCATCACTAAGTAGCAGACCATCAAGCAGTTGTAATAACACTGAGGAGCTCACCACTACAGGAAAAAAAAATACTTCACTTGAGTCATAATTCACTTGAGTCCTTTAACAGTTTTTGCAATCTAAATGTCGACGTCGCAATCATACAAATGCCAGTTATTTAAAAAGACAAATAGGCAGTTTGGTCTCCTGACAGCTTTCAATGTGACATTCCAGTTTTAACTGACCTTTACATCTGCTCTTTCACTCTACCTCCTTAATATTTTGTCTGCCCCTCCTTTCACCTTTTGGCCTAAGCTTCCTGTCACTTACAAGAGGCCACCATATTTGTAAAGCAGCTGTTCAGTCAAGCTAGGGCTAGCTAGCTGTCCTTGCACACAGCAAAACAATAAGGGGGTGGAGTCCCTCCCCCAGCTGTGTGTTAGTTAGCGAAAAAATATAGCAGAGTTGGGAGGGGGAGGTTGCCAGGGTTACAGGGGGTGTGATGTTACCCCGGGGGGGGGGAATGTCCTTTTTACCTGAGGCATGGGTTGCATTTTAGCAAGGGTTTTGGGGAAGAAGAAGGGTGGAGCCAGAGGCCATGCGGGCTGAGGGACAGATAAGCTGTGAGGAGGAGACAGAGAGATGGCGTTTGGGCTGCTTTTGAATCCAATGCTGCACTGTTACAGGGAGGAAGCCCTTCATGAGATGTGATGCTCTGATCCCTCGCTCCATCCAGACTCAGGGCTAAATATGTAGAAGTAAACCATATTTCATAAAGACACTACAGCTTCTGCCATGCCACATTTCCCCCGAAGGAAACACCAGCCCTGGTTGAGCACCAAGACTGCTGAAATCTCGAACTGCTCGGCAGAGATTGGAGTGTCCAGTAGCAATACTTTGGAGTTACAAATACCAGAGCACATGGCGAGATAATCAAATAATAATCCCTAAGCCAGTTCAACTAGAATGAACCTGGTGCAATCACTGGGCAAAGTAGAAACTGTGTATTTCTGTAGAATCATAGAATCAGTATGAGAGCTAAGCATTCTACAGTCTTCTCACTGGGCAGTTCAAAAGGGCACTCCATATCGAAAACAACAACCACCTGAAACAGTCAAAAGCTTCTAACCCAGAAGGGATAAGTTATCTTGCTGCCGTAAAGAAAAATAAGTCCCCCTCCAGGTGCATCTTCTTGTAAGATGGAAATCGTGTTTCCTGTGTGAGGGTTTTCCTGACTGCATTTGCAACCCCTGTCTCCTGCTCCATAGAAATGAATGAATACTTTTGCTTCATTCATTTCTATGGGGTGAGGAAAGAAGATTGGTAATCAGGAAAACCTGGCAGGGGTGAAAGGCATAAATTCCTGAGGAAGCTGATGAAATCATGATCTCTTTGAATAAGGTTTCTGAGGATCTTAAGAGCCTTGGAATTTTGCCTCCCCATGTGTTGTCTGCTCCTGCCCCATGACAGTACTATTAGTTTATTGTTTGTGTAACTGATTCAAGACAGAGGAAGGGCAGTGTATCACGGCCCTTTAAATGTTTACACCTCCGAATTCTCTTTCAGTTGTGAGCCAAAACCTGGAACAGTCAACTTTGGACTGATCTCAACACAGCTGCTGTTTACATAGGAGCTCTGGGGACCAAGTGAGCTCCTGCCACATAAATGTCTTTCACTCGTTGACATATTTTGTGTGTTTTAAATGCGCTTCATTCAGGGTATTTTGAATGTTCCACAGAACTGCTGCTAGTAAATGTGCTTATAAAATGTGCATCCTATGTTTATGCTTCCTGTATGTACAGTATGTACACATACACACATCACCTGATACAGCAGAGAAGCTGGATGATCTCATTAAACTTGATCAAATAATGTGGAGTCTGAAAGAGTTATCAGCAAATGTGCTGTTCCAGGTGCCACACAGGAAGAACAGCTGGGAGCTCACAGGGCCATCCCAATCTTAAAAAGTCCAAATATAAGACTAGCATGAGAAGCAAGGTCAGAGCCAAAATGCAGGCAACACAGGAACAGTCCAAAATCCAAACACAGGGTGTGGTGAGATATCTAGTGACCAGCTAAGCTAGATAAACAGAAGCCAGGGAATTGGAGCAAAGATGCTGCTGTAGCACTCGGTCTGGAACTAAGGGCTTTTAATTTGAGTCCCCACTCACGACACAGCTGCAAGCCATCTTTATTGCTTGCAGATTTGGACTATTCACATACAGTAGCTTACTCACAAATATTCCTTTACTCCTAAAGTGTCTTTGTTCCTTAGGTGGGCACTTCAGCAACTAAAGTCTGCACCTTTAGGCACCTCTGTTCCCTAGGGCCTGGTGGCTACCTGGCATCTGAAACTCAGAAAGCGTTACCCCTGGTCTACCTCACAGTCCCTTGAGACAGGCTATGTTTCGATCTGGGAGCTCCAGATCATCCGCTGAAGAGGATTCCTTAAGCTGGGGCATGAGAGAAAGCAGTAAGATTTTAAACTGAGTTTTTCTTCCTCTAATGCTATGCTGTCATGAGCCCCATGGCCCTGTCAGAATTGGGCATGGACTGGAGGAAGAGGAAGAGGAAGCAGAATTACTGAAGTAATTGATCACAGCCTCAGGGTAGCTAGCAAACCTACCACCAGTAAGGGGCAATATCTTATAAAAGTGCCAAAGAAAGTAATCTAGATAACAAATGCCCTAATTTATTTCCACATGCAACCCATGTATTTTTCAATATAAAGCTGATTTGGCAATGCAAAATATTTTTAATGCTCCAGTCACATCTGACTTGTTGGGAGCCAAAACTGCAATTAGCTCTCTTCTTTGCAAAGTAAAGCTGTTTTGACAGTTAACTTGATTTTTCACATCTTTTCAGTTTTGAAAACCTTTCTTGGGTCAGCATGCTCACCAGGCATACCCAATGTATGGCAGAGACAGGCAGAACAGTTTTGCCCAGTTAGGAAGATTTGTCATAAGTTGCCAGTGATTCAGCTTTCATTCCAGAAAAAGGCACACAAGAGAAATTGCTTGCACTGAATTCTGAAATGACTTCGAAAGGACTGCAGACTAACCTGCAACTTTAAAAGACGGGGGTTAGCTAGACATATAATGCCCAGGTCTTTTATAGTGAGCAGCACCAATTTTAACAGCATTTTAAGCAGACCTCCTTCCCCTCATCCATGCATAAATCTTCTTAAGGTGACAGTTTTCAGTTTAGAGAAGGTGAGGCACTGATTCCAGTTACTGAAAGCTGGGTTGGAAAAGGTGAAAGGCTGTACCAAGACCAAGACCAATGAAATAGGGGAGGGAACATTGTGGAAAGTGGACTAGAAATACAAAGAGAAAATAATATCTTGGCTGACAGGATATTCAACTGCTTAATAGTACTCTTAATTTCAGTAGCATGGCCAACTGGTCACCTGGAAACTTTGTCCATACTGTGTGCTTGTCCAACACTCCAGGAATGGAGAAAATTCAAATGGTTAAACATAAGGTTAAAGCAGGGTTCCCCCAACCTTTGGGGGTTGATGAGTACATTTGGAGAATTTAAAGTGTTGCAGGTTCAACCACAAAATGGGAGGGGGCATTACCAGACCCAAAATATTGAGGGTGTTCTGTCCCTGTGTTCTCTCTGTCCTTCAGGTTGTGTTCAAGTGTTTGCCTGAACACATGAGGGCTAAAAGCATGAATGGTCTGGCCAAACTTCTCCAGGCTCCTGCCAGTGCTTGGAATGGACTAAGTAGAGTTATTGGAGAAAATGACTCCAGAAAAGTCCAACATCAACACTGAACTGATGCTGCTTCATCTTAAACAAATTTGCTAGGGGTCATTGGGAAAATAAATGAAAGCAAGCAAACAAAAACAAATCCAAAGTATCAAGTGGCCAAATCCAGCTCTTCAGAAAATATTTTCATCCCAGTGTCTTCAAGAAGAAAAAAGTCTAAGTTTTCCAGGAACAAAATTCATTTAATTAAAAAAAAAAATTATTTGTGCTCGATCCATGAAATAGTTCCATTTACTCAAAGGTTTTTTGGTTTTTTAGCCCAAGTCCCACTTTTCTGAAGTTTCCAATCATTCCTCCCTTCAGATCTGACAGACATATAACCCTTTGACTAGGTTACCAATATTGTGCTACTGTATCTGGCTAAAAGAGTAATTTAACATATGGCACAGCAGGGAAAGTTTACAAATACTAGAAAGGAAGGAGTTTGAGCAGCAGTGGCTAAAATTACAGCCATAAGATTTACAAGACCAAAGAAGACAGAATAGAAATGAAGGCAAACCTGCAGAATGCTAGGTGTTAAATTCCACAGTTCTTCTGGATTCTAAACATGACCAGACAGACACCGTTTGAAAAACAAAGCAGAAGTGAAGAGAAGTGTGAATACAGGACAAAAGAAAAGGGAGTGTAGCACACGTTGGGAACAAAGCCTGTGCTTTCCTATATATTAACAATCTTCGGTTCCCTCCCCAGTTTTACACAGTTAAAAAAGTCTTAGAAGGCAAGGCTGGGGAGAAGCCTTTGGACTAACTTTTGAACTCAAATTAAATGTTGCACATGATCTGCTTACCATGTCAGCACACCAGTTTCATGCTGATCATGAAGCACTACAGCAAATAACACACGGTGCCCCCTCCTGCCTTTGGGAATGGCTGATGCCTTGAGTTTTGGACAGCAGCCTAGTATCTTAAAGGCCTTGTGGCAGGGAAAAGTTAGATGGGTGCCAATCTGACCCACCCCCCCTTTCACAGAGTTGTTAGGATGCTACAAAAATGGAGACAAAAACTATTCCATATCTACATCCTGCCGTCTTCCCCAACTTGGTGCCGTCCAGAAGTTTTGGACAACTGCCACCAGCTGTAGCCAGGTTGGGAAAGTCTGTGCTGCAGTATATTAGATGCGGGGGATGATATACGAAGCAGATGGAAAGCTACAGCAGTGCAATGAAGCAGGGAGTTAACTTAAAACAGGGCTGGGGGACCTGTGGCTGTTGGACTTGAACTCTCATCGGCCTCAGCCACATGACCAATGAGGTGGTTTGATCAGAGCAGGAGTACAGGAACAGTTGGAAGGAACATGTACCCCATCCATGTCTCCTTCGCAAACACTAGTTAGTGGTTTCCCAGCTTTGGGAAGGAGGTGTGAGGGCTCTAGGACCCCTTCCCTTCCCAAAAAGGCAGTGCAAGAGCTGAGGGGGGTATTTAATTTTTACCTCTCTCCCCTCACCCCCCAACAAGGCAGACAGTGTGTGGTCCATGGGTTCCGTGTTGAAGTACTCTTGTGGCCCACTTGGTATGAAAAGTTGGGCCACCTTGCTTTACAGTGTACCCAGGTCTCAACTAGGATAGGATGTGACCATCCCAGCTAAGAGGCAGCAGCCAAGCTAGTTTTAATTTTGCTTTTTTACAAAAAAAGAAAAAGAAAAAAGACAGGATCAATTCCAAGGTGCTTTCAGATGCTGAGAGCATTAGGATTTTTTTTCACTGTGTGCTAGACTCTTCAGCATAAACACACCCATCACTGAAACAGACATTTCTAAATGAAATCAGATGGTGATGGATTTTTTTTTCACCTCTATTCTGCACTCTGTTTTTAAAACATGGGAGCTCTTTTGCCAACTTTGGGTTTCAAACTTCAATTTCAGAAGGGCTCATAAACCAGACACTAGTCTTTCAACATTCTGAAAGCAGAGGAATTTTCCATAGTTCAAACTCTTATCGGCTCATTATTATTTTTTTTCTAAATTCTTCTAGTTATTTGCTCAACAACTTTACCAACTCTGCCACTTTTGTCACGCAGCTGCCAGAAATATAAACCAGGGTGTAAAAATCCCTCCCTGATGGTGATCATAAGTGATAGCTCTACTTAGCTAAAAAGGGCAGGCTAAGGAGAAAATCTTATTGTTCCCCTGCTATGAAACCTGAAGAATGGAGCATGTGACATCTGTCATAAATCAGAGATTGGCACAACTGTAGAGGAAAAGTTTTCACACTGTGCCATAGTGGGTTGTCCTGGGGTCAAGAAAACAACTGTTCTAGCCTCCTCAAGCATAACTATGAATCCACAAGAACATACAGTTTGCAACGAGTACAGTATGTGGCTGCACTCATGTTCTTAAGAACTGACTTGCTGGCTGAGAGCAAAAGCCTGGCTGATCTAGCCACAAATATGTTTGCCCCTGACACTCAATTGAGGAACATTGTGCCTTTAACCATGGGGGCTCCATTTGGCTTAACATACCTACCGTTCATTGATAAATTATCCATTCATTTAATTTGTTTTAAAACAAACAATCAACAGCTATCTCCATATATCAAGGCTTACAAATTCCATTAACTATTATTACTGTGGTTGTTACTAATTCATTTCACATCTATACCATTTTATATTTTTAAGAAGAAAAATCTCAAGGTGGTTTACAACCTACATTAAAACATCAAATCGTGCATTCTTGTAAAAGGGAAGTTGAAAGGCTCCACATCACTTCAAAATTATTGGGAGTTGTCTAAAACACACTATTAGAAGCTCAACTGGAGTGTATACCACAGATCAGGAAAGGCACCACAAGGACCAAGAGGATGCCAGTGTGGTTAAGGAGCAGAGTCAAAGAAGGTACTTGAGGCAATAAGGCTTCCTTTGAAAAATGGAAGTCTTTCCAAATGAGCAGAACAAAAAAAGGAACACAAACCTGGGGGAGGGGGGGATGCAGGCAGACAAGAAGGAATGCTAAAAAAAATAATTTGAGCACATTGCTAAAAATATAAAGGCAGGCAACAAAAATTAATTTAGATATTTTAGTAGCAAGAGACCCTAGGAAGGGTTGGGAAGGGAGTCGAAGGTAAGCTAAAGAAAGAAAAGGAGATTTCCGAGAAGCTGAATGAATTGCCTCCACAGCTGAAGATGTAAGTCAGATCTCAGTGCCAAAACTAATTTCCGAGGGACTGAGGCAAATAGCGGCAATGAGAGAAAAGGTCTAGGCCAAACTGCCGAAATGGAAACTGACAAATCCCTGGGTCTACTGTCAATTTAATTCTCTTTTCAATGTAGGATGATTTGTTTTTAACTGTTTTTACTGAAAATCTCAACATTTCTTGTAAACTGCTTAGAAGTTTTATTACAATCAAGTGGCATATAAAAAAATTTAAAAGTTTAAAGAGTTTTGCAGATCTCTGTTCTCTCCTACTGTGCCACATGAAATCAATAGTGTCACTTGTAAGAGTGGAGAAAGGGACATGTTTAACACACAGTCAACCTTTTCTCAATTCAGTTTCCTACTATTTTGAAAACCTTTTACTTTTCATAAATTTATTTTCACCTTTAGTCTGCATTGAGTCCTCTTTCATTCTTTATAAACTGTGATCTCTCTCTCTCTCTCTCTCTCTCAGGTACCAGAGGACAAATATGCCTTAATGTTTTAAAAAGACAAACAGAATTAAGGCAATGACTAACTCGTTTGTGAATACTGAATAATGAAATGTGCCAAGGTGCAAAGTGATGTTAATTGGCTTTGTTTTTTAAGGGTTGGGGGAGCAGAGTAATGTGTTCAGAGAGTGCCAAAATGTCTGAAAGGGGGATCCATACAAAAAAGTTTATTATTTATTTGTTAGTTTCATTGATATCCCACCTTTATATTCAAGCTGCTCAAGGTGGTGTACTTGGCTCTCCACCTCCTTGCTTAACTGGCACAACAACCCTGAGAGGCCGTGACTGACCCCTAAGGTCACCCAGTAAGATTAATGACCAAGTAGGGATTTGAACCCCGGTCTCCCAGGTCCTAGTCTGACACTCTAACCACTGACAAGTTTAAGAGAGCACAATGGAATTATTTCCCTTAAAACCAGAGGAAGAATCAGGAAAAAAAGAAAGAGATCTGACAGAAAACAAGGCTTTCACATTCTGCGCTTTCTTAGCCAGCGGAACTTGCTAACTGCAGTGTCTGTCACTGAAGTAAAATGCTTAGTGGGATTAAGGGATTACACATTAGTATTGTTAATACATCCGCAGCCAAACTGAAGCATTTCAGTACTTCAGCCACCCTTTACTGATTGGCTTTTGGGAAGCTCTTTCAACTGTGGCCAGATTCCTCACAAATATACATGAAATCACCCTTTAAACTTACTTTGGTCCTCAAGAACATTCCTAAATAGGGATACTGGATCAAGTGGGCTACTGGTCCAATCAGCTGCCCTTCTCAGCCAGCCTTAACACTTTTTGTTAGTATGCCAAGGATCTGTAGAGCTAATGTGGTACAGTGGTTACAGAGTTGGCCCAAGACTGGTCAAATCCCGACTCAGCCATGAAACCCACCTGTTAGGCCACTCACCATCCCTCAGCCTAACCTATCTCACAGGGTGGTCGTGAGGATAAAATGGAGGGGAGAACCAAGTACATGGCCTTAAGCTCTTTGGGTATAAAGCAGGGTACAAGTGTACGAAACGAATACAGTGGTACCTTGGTTCTCAAACTTAATCCATTCCGGAAGTCCATTCCAAAACCAAAGCATTCCAAAACCAAGGCACACTTTCCCATAGAAAATAATGCAAAATGGATTAATCCGTTCCAGACTTTTAAAAACAAGCCCCAAAACAGCAATTTAGTATGAATTTTCCTATCTAACGAGATCATTGATCCATAAAATAAAAGCAATAAACAATGTACTGCAGTCACACAATCAGTCAGTAGCTGCACTGGGTTCCACACAGTCACACACCAAAAAAGAGAGCCACAAAAATGCAAAATAAATAGCAAAAACAGACAGACCTCAGCATAACACTCAAAATGGAAGTGTGGCACTCAAATTGTCAGAGTATAACACTCCAAATGGAAGTATGGCACTCAAATTGGAAGCGTAACACTCCAAATGGAGCACGTTTGACTTTCGTAAAAAGTTCGCAAACTGGAACACTTACTTCTGGGTTTGCAGTGTTAGGGTTCCAAGTTGTTTGAGAACCAAGGCATTTGAGAACCAAGGTACCACTGTAACTGCAAGTTGTAACACCATGAGGTCTTTGTACTAGTCTATGGAATGGGTATGAGTGACTATGCCAGGAGTTGGGATGAGGCAGTGGGGAGAGGGATGTGGTGCAAACACACCAGCAGAAACAATCTGGTGCTCCTGCTGGTGTGTTTACATTACTTCTAGATAGATCAACAATTTGCGTCCGTATAAGGCAGCTGCTTATGTTCACTGACTTACTTAACTGTGCTCTGTCACGTAAGACATTTTTCTTCCTAGTTCAGCTCATTTCTGGTAATGGAACAGGACTGAGGACACCCAAAATGACTCAAGAGCAGTAAGAAAATAGGCTTCAGCTCCACTTGCCCTTGCACAACTTCTGCTGTAAAAATTAGAGCACCCCCATATCCCACTTTAAAAGTGAATGGAGCAAATATATGAATTACAGACATGGCTGTCCCCATTATGCCATCTTAGTAGGTCTTAAGCTTCATTTGCTAAGTTTCAGAATATCCCAAATACGTCTTATTTCATGCTGTCGGCACTGTTTCTCAAACCCATTGTCTGCTAAGGAAAATCTCTATGTTCTCACAAACAATACTGTTTGGATTATATGAAGGTCAATGTCCTAAGCTGCTTAGCATGGAGCCTATTTTCTTCCCCTCTTGTTTAAAAACAACAACAACAAAGGCAGTAAAACACAATTCCTTGCCATTTTCCAAAGGAACGGTTCTCACGAGTTCAGGGACTAATAGTTGAGATATAGGAATTCATTATAAATATTAACTACATGGCCTTGTATTTGAACCACCATGCGTCATTGAAAAGGTGAATACTGTGTTTAGTAAATTCTCAGTTTAGAGTGCGACCATTGGACCAGAGAAGAGATATAAACACAGAATGGGAGTTGTATAGATTTTTGATGTTAAATTTCCAGTTTATTGGCTGGGTTTCCCCAGTCACTTCTGAGTGGCTCCCAACAGAATATTAAAAACACAATAAGACATCAAACATTAAACAGGGCTGCCTTCAGATATGCATGCTATGTATTTCCTTAGTGTAATAATGTTATCGTAACTTGTCTTTTTGATAAGTAATTTTTGAATGTATTAGTTTTAAAAATTTATAAGGTTTTGCATTATTAAGTATTAATATTGTTCTTGTATATTATCTTTATTTTCACTGTTTTTGCTTATTGCTCCTGATGAATGACATTTATCTCCAAAACACATCAGCCTCAAATTATAGCTGAGCAAAATAAGCAGTCTATTACAACAAGGACTGGAGCCTGTCTCCCCTCTTTTCTGCTGACCTTGGTCCCCTACCCTTCTTGCTCACCTTAGAGTGTGACCATGACTATCTATCTATCTATCCATCCATCCATCCATCCATATATATTCCATGCATAATCCTAGCCATTGGAAGGGAGCAGTGTCTCCCCTGCTTCAGAGAGATGGGAACAAAGTGTTCAAAGTTGTGCTCTTCAGGGCAGCTCTTCACAGTTTGTGGTGTGGAATATGGGAATGGTGTTGGTGACATTCATGACACTTTCGTAACAGGAGAAGGACACACAGAGACCTATCTCCAACACAGCCTCCTCAGCACATCATCTTATGCTGCAAGATAACTGACAAGAGAGACACTGTG
Source organism: Podarcis cretensis (assembly GCF_951804945.1). NCBI lineage: Eukaryota > Metazoa > Chordata > Lepidosauria > Squamata > Lacertidae > Podarcis > Podarcis cretensis. The sequence goes on along the minus strand of NC_137170.1, from coordinate 49,230,130 downwards.
TCTGATGTAGCCATCTTTGCACTAACTGTGGGAAGAGAAGGGGCAAATATCTCTATACTTTGATCAGCAGACCAACACATGGCACCAAGCAAAAAGGGATTAATGACACTAATGGTATATCATTGGCATGGTTAACCAATGTTTATGTGACTGCTTATATCTGATGAAGAATCTCTTTAAAGTTCACAATCTGTTGTCTCTTATTCTAAACAAATCCTCTCTTCAGGTTCAATGGGTGGTCAACTCAAACTTTCAAAGAGGCAGTAAGGTGGATTTGATGCCCCCAATCAATTGTTATTCTATTTATTTATTGCTGGCATTATCATTATTTCTCAATTTTTAATGTTTTTAAGCCACCTCATATATCAATGGAAAGTTGGTTTATGGAAGCCTAAAATGGACAAAAAAAAAGCATATTAGCCCCTACATTACAGCATAAGGCTATTCAATACCTTCTGTCACGGGAAGTTTCATTTAGGACCATCCCCTCCCCCTAGATCCCTCTGTCTAATATATATTTAGGGAAGCATGGGAAGGGTAGGGAGACAAAAGGGAACAGGTGGGTCCCCTCCCTCCTCCTAATATCATTGCATGCAGAGAGGTAAGTAGGTGGGGAACCAGCATGCAAAGAACATTTTTGCCAGGTTGTTGGCATCTTGTATCATCAACTTGCTGGAAATAAAAAAAAGGAAAACTTGTAGAAAAATACAGAAATCTAAAAAAAGGCACAACAACTTTCCCTGCTCTGGATAGGAGGCATTTGTTTGACTAAATAAATTGAAAATTGGAGAGGTTAATCAGGCCAACATACATGAATCCCATCTCTGAAGGAGGATCAAGCCTATGTGTACTTCATGCTGATTTTCATAGAAAAAGACTGGCAGAAAGACTGAGGAGTGGATGCTGCCAATTTGGGTAGGAGGCAGCAAATTCGTGAGCGTGCTGGAGATGTATTTCAGCAACAATACAAATTTAGAAACAGAACACCAAATTGCACGAAAGAAATTGAAGTTTCTTGTAAGGTGGAGAAGCTGCCTTGCTTCTCTGTGAAGATGATTTAGTGTAGTGAACCTCGTGGGAGAGACATCTACTAAGAGAGAGCCCAGGGAAAGGGTAAGGCTCTTGGCTAGCTGTGATTGCCATGGAAACTAAAGAACATGGAGGGCCTGAGCACATACTGCTAGCCAGAGATGGTGCCAAAATAGCCTCCCCTTGCAAGCTGATCCAAATGTTAACAGTGCGAGACAGGGGGAGTGTTTACCAAATGGATCAGGATTGTCCTGCTGTGAAACTTCATGCCCTCGTGAGGAACATAGAAGCACATGTGATGGCCAATCCAGGAAATGAGCAATGGGATACATTATTGTGGAAGGAAGAAGAGAGTTTGGATTTGATATCCCGCTTTATCACTACCTGAAGGAGTCTCAAAGCAGCTAACATTCTCCTTTCCCTTCCTCCCCCACAACAAACACTCTGTGAGGTGAGTGGGGCTGAGAGACTTCAGAAAAGTGTGACTAGCCCAAGGTCACCCAGCAGCTGCATGTGGAGGAGAAGGAAAGCGAACCCGGTTCACCAGATTACAAGTCCACTGCTCTTAACCACTATACCACAGTGGGTCATCAGTCTGAAGTTTGGGGATAAAGTTGTGGAGGGGGGATGCTACTGGCAATAGGTTTAAACAGATTTACTGGAGTCAGGTGCTAAGAGAGTACCTAAAATCAACTGCAGCAGAGGGCTCAACAGATGTGAGGTGACTGGTAGAGAGGGGAAGACCCCCAACTGAACTTTGGGGTGCCACAAACAGCAGACAAGTTTCTGAACCAGCTTCCAGATTATGCTATCTCCCATATCCCAAATGTATGAGAGCACTAGTCCCCATATGGATCCAGAGGGTGACATGCTTATTTCAGCCAGAAGCAGTTTAGTCATGCTGGCCACATGACCCAGAAAGCTGTCTGTGGACAAACGCCGGCTCCCTCAGCCTGAAGCAAGATGAGCACAGCACCCCATTGTCGTCTTTGATTGGACTTAACCATCCAGGGGTCCTTTACCTTTTTACCCATGCTTATTTCAGCATATCCTTCAAACTATGATGCAATCCCTGCTTTCAAGGAATTAGAAACCTGGTGGGTGAGCAGGTGTGTGCCAGCCTGAGATACACTCCCTGTTTCACATTGGATAGAAAAGTGACTTGGGCAGGGCAGAATAGGCCCAAAACTAAAAATGCAAAAATGGTACTATGGAGGAGGCATGAGTGCAAGTGAAAAGTCATCGCAGTCAGTCCTGTATCCAAGAGACAGAGGTAACCTTGAGCATGTAAACATTCCCAGCACCTTGACAACCCGACACCATAGCAGCTGTGTGACAGTCTAATCAACACACAGATGAACTTCACAGAGAGCCTCCATTCGCTCCTATTACTAAGTGCCTTTTTGCAGGTATAAATCTTAAATTCAGGTTAGCAAGCTGGACTGGGCATATTCACAGCATTTCTGCATTCCACAGAAGTCACACAAAGTCTAAACCCTTCCTGATTTGCAGCAGGGCTTCCATCTAAAGACAACTGGCAATTATTATGCCAGGGCAACTGAAGTATGCAGAAGCTCTCACAGCTAGAAGAATTACCCTTTCAGTAAATGTCTAATGTGAGCAACCTTTTGTCTTCTGCTGCCAATACCATTTGAGCGCAAGAAGCAGGAATGGCCTTCAAAAGAGGGCAGGAACATTAAGGGCACGGAAGATTTATGTTTCTTAGAACTGGGTCTAACAAAGTGGGAGTAATCATGGCATCACCCTGCAAAATTATTGTGCCAGCATCTGTACTATTTTCCTGCAGCCACAGATGGGAAGAATTCTCCTGTCCTTAGCAGTGCCTTGACTGAAAGTACTTCTGCTGCTCCAGAGGGATAGGAGTTTAACGCTTACAGAGAACCATAAAAGGTTCAGGGGAGTTTCGCTTCAGTACAAGGCATTGCAAGGCAAACAAAGAATCCAAAGGGGCTATATATGGGGAGAAGCAACTAAGAAGCATATCAGCAGGGAGCATCGAGCTGGCACAAACTGGCTTAGGGGGTGAGGAGTGGCATTAAAGAAAGCCAAGCAAGCTACACAACTATGTAGAATTGGTATGTGCAAGTGGCCAGCCCAAGTACCAACAATACAGAGCAGGATAAGGATGTGTTAGTGTTGTTGTTGAATGGATTTCTTTCCCACCCTTCACCATAAGGTCCATGGGCAGGTTGCAACACTAGAGTAATACAGGAATAAAATGATGAACGCTTTAAATGAAGGTGCCAGTTGCACCTCTGTGGACATGGGCATCTTCAGAATTTATTTATTTTTTCTTGGAGGAGGGAGTAAAATATAGAAACGCAGGGAGCAGGCTATATAGTGTGTGTACAGTATCTATACATTTTGTCTCATATCTCAGGTGGTTTATCCGGGGGGGGGGGGGACAACTGCCCACACCTATGGACATCCATGTATGTGTGAAGGAAATTCCACAGCTTGTGGCTGCTACCCCCACAAATGTCTCGAGAATGGTGTGATCTTAACACTTCAGAGGGCCTGTAGGGTGTAAGGTAGACTTGCAGATATTTGGGGCCTAAGTCATTTCACAGTGAATGCCAGAAGGACATAAAGCAGTCCTGTCTCAAGTACCAACTGTTCATATTATCATCTAGTAACTGAACACCCTGAAGTCAAATAATCAGCTAATTTGAGGAAACATTTAAAACACTCTCTAGTCAACATTTCCATCTATACTACAGGACTCAATAGTGAATATTACTAGTATCACTGCTGTTTCTGCACACTTGGGTCTCTCTAAGACAAATGGCAAGGATGCCAAGATCAATATTCCCTTAAACAAACAATAGGAAATAAACAAGAAGTGGACCTCGGGTTTCTCAGAAAACGGCAACCAAAATTACCAAGAAAAGCAGCTCCCCTATGAGGAAAGGTTTCAGTATTTGGGAGTAGAAGGCAAGATGTCAGAAGTGTATAAAATGATGCACGGTATGAAGAAAGTGGGTAGAGGAAAGTTTTTTGCCATCTCTCGTAACACTAGAACTCTTGAACATCCAAGGAACCTGAATGTTGGAAGATTCGGGGCAGACAAAAAGATCTTCACACAGTGCTTGGTTGAACTATGGAATCTGCTCCCACACGGGGCAGTGCTGGCCACTAACTCAGATGGCTTTAATAGAGAATTAGTCAATTCCATGGAGGATAGGGTTACCAGTGACTACTTGCCACACTGGCTATGTTCAACCTTCCCAGTCAGCAGTAGTATGCCTCTGAATATCAGTAGCTGGCAATCACAGATGGGAGAGAGTGCTTCTGCATTTAAGTCCTGCTTGAAAGCTTCCTATGGGCATCTGGTTGGTCACAGTGAGCACAGGATTCCAGACCAGATGTTTCATTGGTCTGGTCCAGCAGGCTCTTCTTGTGTCCTTATTCCCAGATGCAAATGCTGGATTTCTCAGAATCTTGCTACAGCCCTCAGAGTCTGCACTTTGTCTCAGTATTCCTGGTACAAAATTTCTATCTCCTGCTATAAATAGTCAAGATACAGTGGGGTAGAAAAAGAGGATGCAGAGGGAGCAAGGACATACATGCTTGTTGATCCAATGAGTTCAAGCAGAATTCATACTTACTTAGCAGCTCAAACTAGGTATGCATACTATTGTGATTAATACTTCTGATTTTAAAGATGCTCTCCAAACAAAGCAGGAATTAGCTATCCTCATATTCAAAATACTATCTCTCTCACCTCACCTTCTTACATATAGTAGGCAGTAGCAATGCTGTGCTCCACTTAAAAAGAGAGAGAGAGAGAGAGAGAGAGAGAGAGAGAGAGAGAGAGAGAAACCTAGCCAACTGAATTGAGTCACAGATATGAAGAACTTAAGACACATAAAGCTGAGATCAGCTGCCATGGTAACCAAGTAACATGGTAACTAATCTAGATTGTCCCAATTTGGAGCAGGGTGAAAAGGAGAAAGTGGCTGCAGATGAGAAACAAGTCAATTTTAAACATAACGCCTAATCTGTTTGCATTAAGAACTACGTAACATCCATTTAAAAAGAAAAAAATGCTAAGATTACAAAAGGCTGGATATGCCACACACAAAGATGAAGATGACGGTGGGTATTTAAGTATGTTAAAACTACATCGACACTGATCTGTTATGATCGGGACACCTGGTGCCACTCCAGGTTCACTCCAGGTGGAGGTGTAGAGTGCACTGTGGCTGGGGAAAGTCCAGAGGGCCAGATATTGAGGCCTGGAGGGCCACATACACCCCCAGGGCCTGAGACTCCCCACTTCTATTCTGGAAGTACTCAGTTGCAAGATCATGAGAAAGAACCATTTTGCTTAAACAAAACAAAAGAAAGAAGTATGTTTGTGCTTTAGCTGCTTGAAACCATAATTTTAAACAGGAGCTATTCAAAGTTATTTCCCCCTCTCTTCAAAAACTGAGGCATCCACTTAATATTATCACCCAACATGTGATAACCCAAGGAAAGTCTATAAAGTATGGCTGTGGAAAAGCAATAGGAAAAGATGTCATCATTTGAACAAACTTAGTCTCTATTTTCAGCATGTTTCTAAGTGTAATCCCCAATAGCTGTGTCCCGTTAAATACCATCTCTTGCCTGTAGGAATATTATACATTTATGATAAATGAATTTTAGTTGGACACATGTGGGTATAGGTGTGTTACAGTTGTTTTTTACAAATATTAGTTCTGTTGTTTCATAATAATCATTGAGGACAACTGTAATATAAGTAGTTGTGGACCGTAACTATTCTAGTTTATACCTTGAAACATAATAAAAGAGAGGAAGAGAGTGCCGTTTTTAAAATGTATTGCTTTATGTATGCATGTCAATGATGAAGAATCTCATTAGCACACACACCTTGACATTAAAACTGATTATCCACGCTGCTTAGGCCTGGTTTGCACAACACAGGAAGCCAAATTCTTTCTTACTAAGAGTTCACAAACAAGCAGGATCCCAGAAAGGAGTTTAGAACAGCTTTGACCCCAACACTTTTAAGCCAATGTTTGTTCCTTATATTCTTAAATTTATTACAGACCAGAATGGCTACACTTGGTTTTTAGAAAAAACAAAGAGTCAAATAACACACCAGCAGCTAGAAACGCATGCTGTTTGATTAAACGTCATTTAATACGTAACCAAAATACATTTTTCCAACCCTGCACAGCCTATTTTCTGTCTTTCACTCAGCGAGTGAATAAATTAAAGCATTTGCAATATATTTGAAGCATGGCACCTTCCGAGTGTAAATTAATATTAACATGAGAATGCAGCAAGCTCTGTTTGCCTTGCTATCATACTGATTATTCCTTGGCAACAGTTGCTAAGCAAAACATTTAGAGTTTACTATCCTAAAAGGTGCTGGGCTCCAATTTAGATTATTAGCCAAGTGTAATGTTTCCATGTCAAATCTGGCTCACTTTCCAGGCCTCCTTCTCGGCTGTCTCCTCCTTGCCAGTTAATCAAATGTTGAGTGCAAAAATAATAATAAAACTGAAGTGTGGGTAGCAGTGAACAGGAAAATGAGGAAGAAGGGAATCTGCAAATAGTCTACTCTACCTCGCAAGAAGAGCAGCAGCTACAAGAAACAGACAATCCAGACTATACCGTGTATGGCTGACCCATTAGAAGAGATTGAGGTGGAACCTGTGGCCCTCCAGATTTTGTTGTACTCCAACTCCCATCAACCCCAGCCAGCAGACCCAATGATCAGAGATGGTAGGAGTTGTACTCCCCATACAAGAACAAGTGGAAGACACAATGATGTGTAAATGTTCTCCTACACAGGCACCGACCCACAGAGGGAATACATGGGCCCCTCGTGTTGTACAAGAGCAGGGATCATTAATGGTAAATTCTGTCACTGGTCTGGCTGACAGCAGACTATGAATGGCCAGAGGTTCTAGCCTGCTGGGAGTTAGCTGTCAGTGACAGAGAATGGGAGCTGAGACTTGAAGGACTTGAAGGAAGCTCTGAAGGAATCTCTCTGCCCCATGTATGTCTGAGCCCTGTAAATAAGGCAAACCTCTTTTTACTTCTCCTTAAACTATACCTTGATTGTCTTCAGTTTGTTATCAGTAAGTAAGTTATCATTTTCTTTTCTCTCTGGACCCTATCTGCTTTATCCAATCCCTGCTTTAGAGGGACCTAGTCTATTTAAAGAGTTGCCAAATGCTTCTTTTGAGGTCACAATTTCATCAATACATCCTTACCTGATCACATAAACTGGGATTAACTTTTGACGATCTAATTTCAGATTCAATCCATTGCTAAACCTGCTACCTCAGTCCATGCCATGTCTCTAAAATTCAATCTCCACCACCTGTATTTTCACTGGTTCCAATAATATCTGTCCATATTAACTGGTTTATTATATCCATTTCATATTAATAAGGTCCTGCCTTTTAAAGTTCACCACTCTTGCCGCTTTGTGCTCTGTTTTTTACATCTATATTCCTTCCTGTTCCTTTCATTCTCCTTATTCCAACCTTAATAACCACAGCCTCTCTTGGTTCTTTCCTCTATCTATTCATACTCTAGGGCAGCATCTTATTGCCAGAAACCCCTTGCTCTATATACCCATGCTATTTCATCTTTAACTGTAAAGAACTGCTCAATGCTCACATCTTTTCCCATGATTTTTCTAACCAATTCTCTTTCTCCTTCCCCCCTCTTCAGCTTGGTGCCTCCTCTCTAGTTTCCAGTTACAATCTAAGGTAGACATAATGTATAAGAGAAGCAAGGGATGAAATGTAAGAAAAAAACAAAACAAAAGGGAGCATATAACCAAAGTGGTTATAAATAAGATTATATTACCTTCTCTTTAAATGGGATATGACCCATTGTGCACCCTTCTACATTTCTTCAAAGAGACACAGAGTATCATAGGACAAAAGGAAGCTGAGAGAAGAGCATTCAGAAGGTTAGAAATAACAAGAAAAATAGTTCTTAGATTATAAATCTGCGGGTAGATGCAAAGACAATTTAATAATTCTTTGAACAGCATCTAATTGCTTTAAGTGTTTGAGAAATGTTAATAATTACTAGTTGCAGGAGTCAAAACCTGGGGTGAAGCTACCCATTCACAAACACCTGAATAGAGCTTCCTTGCCTGGTCATTTGGAGAAGACTTTTCCTTACTCAGATGACACAAATGAGTATATATTTACAGGGCTGATATTTTGCAATGATGGCTTTCCTTCTGGGAGGAGGTTGAATCATGTGGCCTTTTGATTCCTTCCAATGTTATAGTTTTAAGACTACAATACTTAATCCTAGCTAGTGATGGAAGATTTAAAAACCAGGGTCAGGCATTCTGGATTCCTGACAATAAATTTGTCATGATAAATCCTACATATTTTAGGCATGATTTATTACTTCAGAAGCCCAAACAGTTAGCATAACCTCATCAGCTGGAACTAAAGTGTACTACTGCAGGAAAACTTACGAGCACTCACAAAAAGCTGTTGTTTTTTTTAAGTTTGTGAGACAATAAAAATATATTGCTTCCAGGTGTGCTAAAGAAAGGAGCAGGGAGGAGCACTGTAGGTCTTTTGAGTAGTATGCCAAACGCTCTGCTCGTACACTTTAAACCATAGCTTAAATTTAAACTAGAGTTTAAAGTGATGTGCAAACCAGGCCGCTGAAATTGAAAACAAGGAGACAGGCTGCAAATTCTAGGATTAAGGCCCATTGAACTCAGTGGTATTCACTTCCAAAAAGACATGCATAGGTTTACACCTTGTGACTTTACTGTGGAGATTATTTTTTTTTAAGGATATGTGGAAGAAAATGACTCATGTATGCTACCACCATCAACCTTCCTTGCTCACTGCAATGATGGAAATGCATGGCTGAGCCACCAACAGTTTCAAATGCTTCAGAATCCCTGTTTGTTGTCTTAGGCTCAAGAACCGCCCTTCTTTCTATTTAGGTCTGTTTACATACAGCCTGTTTTAGGCTCCATACAGCACACAGAGTTCTAGATAAAGGACTGTGGCATTCCCTATAAGAGACTGAATGCACTCTTTAAACTACCTTCCCATAATCCAGTTATGCCATACATGAAAGAAAATGAACAAATGGCATGGGTGGCAAGTATTAGTCAGCCACCAGGGAGAGGAGGTGAGTTTTCTTTCTTCTTCCCAAAATGGCACAATTGGGGCACTATACAAAAAGCAGAAACTGGAGATAACAGCCGATCATTTATCAACAGTAGCATTGCTTCCCAGTACTTCCCTTCCATGGCTGTATCCATTCATGAATATACTGGAAAGCAGAAGCCAGGGCAGCTTGAAAGGGGAAAGTAAACTCCCCAAAGCACTGAGAACAGCAACACATTAAACAGTGAGTACAACAGCCAAGGTGAATAGTGGCAGAAGCGTTTAATATTTAATGGTAGCAGCAACTAATACAGTGGGTGGGAAGGGGCTGCATAAGCCAATCTAACAGGAAATCAATTTGTAGTGATGGTTTCACTGTCCAATTGTTGTTAAGCAGCAGAGATCAACTGAAGGCCATATATCAAGGTGTGTGCATGGCTAAGTAAAGTAGGACAGCGGACTGTATGTGTGCAAGGGAACATTTACACACTGTTGTGTCTTCTTCTAGTTCAGAGGTGGGGATTTGGGGCCTCCGCATATTGCTAGACTACAACTTCCTTTGTCCCCAACCACTGGCCATGCTGGCTGAAGCTGATGGGAGCTGGAATGCAATGACATCTGGAAAGCCACCTCTGCATTAGTTCTCAGAAAAAGGGATGAGAGGGCACATGGATATTTACAACTCTGCTCTCTAAAAATGCTCAGCTTTAATGTTGTACTACAGGGGGCAGCAGGGACAGCCCACCCATGAGGTAAGGGGAGGCAATTGCTTCAGGCAGCAGGATCCACAGGGGCAGAAGATCTCATTGTAGATCTTTATTCCCAGCTTGTTCCAAATATCTTCACTCAACCCTTCTTTCCTACTGGGGAGGGGAAAGTCATTTGGTGGTTTGCCTCACGTGCCAAAATGTCTTAGGCCAGCCTCTGAGGGACTGACTTGGGTACTGGGGAAAATTAGGATTCCATCCATTTCTTAGCAAGCCACTTGCCTTTGTCCTTCAGATCGTCCAATCTGGTTCATACAAAACTGAGCTGCAGAATCTCAAGAGAAATGCTATTAGGCATGTGATGAAATTAATATCAAAACCACCATCAATAATTGTCTACTCAATTCTCCAAGACAACTCCAACAAGAATCAGGGTTTCAGGTGTAGAGAAGAACAGCGTAGCATTTTTTCCACAAATGGTTTTATATCTATATCTATATCTATATCTATATATCTATATATATAAATTCTCCAGTCTGTCTTCAACATTTCAGCAAGCGCATTTGATGCAGTAGGAGATGCAAGCCTGTAAACACAGTGAATTAAGATCAGATCTGCTCACCTTCCATTAATAGGGACACTTTGTACAGGATTTAATTTCTGGAACGAAACTGGAATTCCTGATAATCTGAAATTTTAACTAAAAACTCTGATCTGAATTAAGATCAGATCTGCTCACCTTCCATTAATAGGGACACTTTGTACAGGATTTAATTTCTGGAACGAAACTGGAATTCCTGATAAACCCAGTAACACTGGGTTCAGGGAATTTAAGTGGCGCTTCCGTGTCCTTTGCAGTTTTTTGGTGCATGCTGTGCTTCTATGTCATATCCTCTTCCTACAAACAACTTTTCGGCTCTCCGTTCTCTCACATTTCTTCTCTCATCTCTGGGCATAATATCCCCGCTCTGCACAATACCTATGGCTCTGCAAGCACAGCATGAGATTAAACAGGAGTAACCAAGCATGCAAATTAAGCATGTTTATGCAAAATTAACTAAAACTGCATATTTTGTGGGCAATGCTTTTGTTTGTTTGTTTGTTTGTTTGTTTCCTCCCCAAGGAAGAATAAATGGCTTTGACTCCTAAAATATGCCAAGATCATAACAAAGTCTACAGCAATAAATGTTTCTTCTTCTCCTCCTTTAATGAATACCAGCTGGGTTTTCCTGTTGCTTCCCCAGTCGCACCATAGGTCAAAACACACACAAGAACAAGGCACTTCAATCTCACAGCACATCTAGTCTGAAAACTGACAGAGCTTTGGCAGCACGACACACCACTGTTTCAACACTGTCACATCTTTCATTTTTTGTTCCTCTCTAAGCTACCTTCCTCTGCTACCCACAACCCAAGTTACTTCAAGCCACAATACTGTGGGCTTTTTGAAGAGGCTTGAAATCAATATTCTTCATGATGCTTCCTCTCCTACACAGGAATCAATTTAAGCTTTGTGTTGTTTTTGCTAGCTGTTGTCCATAATGTGATAGTTAGCAATAGAAGACAATTAATCTAGAGCAGTACAATGACGATTAGAGGAGGTGGGTGCATGTGAAGTGATTATTAAAGTAGCCAGACAGATAGAGGAAGGGGTAACAGAAGGGCAATAGATTTTAGGTTTGTCACTACTTGCCCCAACAATGGAAGAGACAAAAGGAGAAAGTCGGGATCCAGCCATGAATGAATCAGCAGAGACAGCAGATTGACTCACTGAGACGTATTTAGAAAAATAAAGTTGTGCTTCAGGGCTTGGAAGCATATTTAATCTCTAGGCAGGAAAAGAAATACTGTATTTAATTTTAAAGCATTATTTCCCCTTTACTCTCCTCTAGCCATATCGCTTCATGATTCTATTCCTTTATTGTGAGCTCTCAAAAGTGAGGGAAGCACTGTGAAGAAAATGCAGGAGAACAATAAATTCACAAGTACATTTTCCAGATGCTCTGTAAAAAGCGAGTGGCAATTGTCAAGTAAACACCTGGTATGGAAACACCCTCTCAGTACAACTGTTTGTGGACCATGCATCCATGAATAGGCAAGACTCCCAAAATCCCAGTTCAGGATCCGGCTTGGAAGCCATCATCGAGCATAAGGCAGGATACTACACAGCAATCAACACCAGAGGTCTCAGATAAAGACACATTATTCTGGGACAGAATCTGCTTAAAATATTCAATAAAAAAATTGAAATCTAGAAGAGTTATCCAGCAGTCAAAGATATTAAAACAATTTTTAAAAGTCCCCACTGCAACAACATGTGGATTTTAGGAGACAGCTCAAAAGAAATGATCTTGGTAGTCCTTGTGAAGTACCATACACAAACTGGGAGCACAAATACTTGAAACACACACTTAAAGGTACCGTATTTTTCCGTGTATAAGACTAGGTTTTTTCCCTTAAAAATGTCAAAAATTAGGGGGCGTCTTATACACGGATACATCTCCCCCCATTTTCTTAAAACTGAGTCCCCCAAAACAGTCTTATACATGGGGCGTCCTATAGATGGAAAAATAAGGTATTTTAGCCCCGAATGCCTTCTAGTTTTGATGTCCAGTATCTTGTCTGTCAGCCTTTCGCTCCTGCCAAGTTTCAGATTTTCCATACAAGTCTATGGCAGAGGTTTTTCCAGCTGTTTACAAAGACGGTATCAGTTTTAACATTCATACAGCACCACAGTAATGAATAGAATATAGCCAGTAAACAGCAAAACCATCAATCAATCAATCAATCAATCAGTCAGTCAATTAATCTTTATTACGGTCAAAGAAAAGACCAGACAACAGAAATAGCAATAATAACACATATATCTACATCAGTACCAAGGAGCAGAAGCAATAGACAAAACTGAAAACTCATTAAGAGGGTGAGAGGAATTCCTGAAAAGCAATTGCAAAGGCCTCACTAGTAATGTACCAGAGAATGGGTACATCAATTCAGGCAGCAGAATAGGTGCTTCTACGTATATTGCTTAAAAATCAAGAGTTACCAGTTTGACAGGGTTACCCTCTGTATTTACAGAATAATGTCTACATTATTAAAACATTAAGGCAGTTGGTGGGCTAGTATGTTAACCTTATTCTATCATACTTTAAACATTGTTACGTGCCACAGAAGGGTGTAACTATGAGCATTGCAAAATAGTCACTATAAGGTCATCTGTACATATATTTCAGGGGAGATGTTGAGAAATAAGAATTCCCTAAACTGTTGCCTTTTATGCACCTATTTAAATATCCCCCCAACTACCAATGGCTGTTCAGACAAGCACAGAGCAGGACCAGTCAGGGCAAATGATTGCACAATACTATATAAGCCTACTTAGTGTAGGACTGAAGCATGAATCAGGGACACTGAACAAAACCTCAGCCTTTACATTAAACCACATCTCAGGTTTCCAGGCCTTGAGGCAGAAAATGCCCACTCGCACATATAAAATAGCAAAAAACAAACCCTCTCACATTTGCCAACACTATGATATCAGCACTTGGTTTCATACCACGCTGAGCATGATTCGCTTCATCCCATCCCTCAGCATTCCAAGAACAGGAAACAACCAACCCTGCCACATCCTCATAATAGGCTGCATCCAAGTGAGGGAGGAAAAAATGCCCAGTTTCCTTTTGCATTCAGCTGCCTTGCAGCAACTTGAGCGCATTCCCGACTAGCAGATTTACCCCCAAGGAAGCTGTTCAAGCTTCCATTGTGAGCAGCAGCCTGGGCCCTTTCCCCACCAAGCAACGAGGGTAAAGGTGAGGGGCTGGGAGTGGCAGAAAGCAGATGGTTGGGCACTGGGTGCATGAGAGAGGGGAGAAACGGAGCTGAGAAATTTGGGGAAATAAAAATGGAATGAAAGTGTGAGAGAGAAACAGAAGAGAAAGAGAGTAGAGGACAGAGGGAATGGATAATGTGCGGCATTTGTAAAGTGCCACAGGTTTTCCACTTTCAACCTCTCATTGCTAATGTAAATTAGGTTGTGCCTGTAACACAGCTTGGATTGATTTTGAGTGGCTTCCTTGTACCCTGCCAGTTTGCCATTTGTTGGGGAGGGGATAGATAAATCATGGTCAAGAAAGGCTTCTCTGCATCTCTCCCCCCAGATAACAAAGTCAAATGCTTTAATTCTTGGTTATACCATGGTGTAATTACACTCACACATAAATAGTTTTGCGATTTCTTTAATCAATTTAATTGTTTTTACAAATGAGATTAATTTAAATATGCTAAGGGGTGATTAATGCACATTAAGTGATCTTCAATGTGCAGCCCAGGAGATTTTCTGCTGAAAAGCAGAAATATATTGGCAAACTGTCTTGGACCTGCCACTGCTCACCAGCATGATGTGAAAAACCTCTGAAAGCAAAGGGAAGCAATGTTTGCTTTTATTTCTCTGAATCAAGCCCACAATAGTTTCTCAGCTCCATAATAACAAGCCTCTTCATTAGGTTCTCGTTTCCCTCCCACCCAAAAATCACTTATTGGTTAGACATATTCTTGCAGTCTCCCCACTTTTCACCTGGCCCCTGGAATCAAGCAGCCATGCTGCATCTGCAGATTGGATCCCCTATTAGGGTGCAAAGCAAAATCTAGCGGTAGTGAACCTGCCTTAAGAGCTTGTGCCAAGGAGATGTTGACAGGCCCTGAAATTTGGAACTTTTGCCAGGAATGAACTCAGATTTGGCTCCCTGCATATGGATCACAGTCATTCTTCAGACATAAGTCCTATAAAATTTTGTGGGGCTTGCTCCCAGGTTAGGACTGCAGTTCTGCTTGCTAAGGTGTGATAAATACTGTAAATATAAACTGAAGAGTGCCCTCCACACACTTTTCTGTTTAGAGAAGCAGAAAAACTTTAGGAAAAGTCATGTGTTTTAAATGTATGGTTTATAAGATACATATAGGGAAACAGAGCAATAGCCCCGCCGCCAAGTGTTAGGTGTCAGGAATATCAGTACAGTGGTACCTCGGGTTACATACGCTTCAGGTTACATACACTTCAGGTTACATACTCTGCTAACCCAGAAATAGTGCTTCAGGTTAAGAACTTTGCTTCAGGATGAGAACAGAAATCGTGCTCCGGCGGCACGGCGGCAGCAGGAGGCCCCATTAGCTAAAGTGGTGCTTCAGGTTAAGAACAGTTTCAGGTTAAGAACGGACCTCCGGATCGAATTAAATACTTAACCCAAGGTACCACTGTACAGCAGTATGGTAGGAAATGGATACCAAAGAGGAAAACTTTACAGCACAATAGGGAGATAACTCCTTGGCTCCAAACCCTGTCACAAACATGCTATTGCCTTTCACTGTTAAAATACAACCAAAGAATCAGAAACAGGAAAATGAGTCTTTCCTAATTTTACTAAAACTTCCAGTTAGTTGCAAGGCCATTTGTTCGGCAACCTTCGGGTTGCTTCAACATTTTGTCCTTCCTCTCGCCGCCACCCATCCAGCCTTTATTGCTGCAGCCATTGCTAAACAACCCACTGCCCTTATTACGCGTATTCATTCCTGCCCAAGACTTCATTTTGAGGCCTTAATCTTATCAGCTCAATGTTCTGTTGCTTGGCGCAGAGTTTCTGAGACAGGTATGATAAGACTTAATTCACTAAGTAAAAAAAAATCTGTTACTGCTTTATTAGGTCATGTCTAGCTATTAAGAGTTCAGTCACAAAGCAATCCCCACAAGTGGAGAGGGGTGAGGTGGGGTACCTCAGGCCTGGGTGCTCTCTATCAAGCCCTCAGGACTGCTTTCGGAGTTCCAAAGGCGGTGGTTGGATGGTGCCTTGTATGCCTTCTTCTGGCAACTGCAGCAGCCAAGCTGGGGCCAAACATATTGCTTTGCTTTCCTTTGGACCACATCAACGAGGTCAAGAGGAGGGTCTTGTCATCTGGGCAGCCCAGGAGCTCCATACACACTGCCCAGGCTTGTTCCCTGGGGAGGTCACTTTGGTAATAATAATAATAATAATAATTTATTATTTATACCCCACCCATCTGGCTCGGTTTCCCCAGCCACTCTGGGCGGCTTCCAACAAAAGATTAAAATACAATAATTCATCAAATATTAAAAGCTTCCCTAAACAGGGCTGCCTTCAGATGTCTTCTAAAAGTCAGTTAGTTGTTTATTTATTTGACATCTGATGGAAGGGAGTTCCACAGGGCGGATGCCACTACCGAGAAGGCCCTCTGCCTGGTTCCCTGTAAATTCGCTTCTCGCCATGAGGGAACCACCAGAAGGCCCTCGGCACTGGACCTCAGTGTCCAGGCAGAACAATGGGGGTGGAGACGCTCCTTCAGGTATACTGGGCCGAGGCCATTTAGGGATTTAAAGGTCAGCACCACCACTGAATTGTGCTCAGAAACATACTGGAAGCAACTTTGGTGCTGCTAAGCAGTGGTTTGACTTCACCCCCAGAGAAGTACTCCATTGCCTCTTGAGACAGATGGATGCCTACAGTCTGTTCCTAGTGGAAAACATCCTAGTGGAAACTGGAAAACATCCACATGGAAAGTCTCATCGTATGTCCACCTACTCTGCTGAGATGTGCTCAGTAAAGCTCAAAGACAGCCACTCTCTACACAGTGGCAGTGCAAAGAGTTGCTTCATGATGAGAAATGTGTTGTGTAAATTAGCCACTGTGCGGAAGATTTCACAAGCCAGCTGTTTATGGGCTTGTTGGACCTAAGCCCATGGTGGAAACTAAGCCTTGGGATTTCCCTGCCTGGCAAGTATCTGTTCCAGGCCTGACATTCATCTCATGCTACTGTAATTAATTTGTAAAATCTGACTGACAGGTAAAGTTGCAAAGCCACTGTGGACTCTGCCACCTCACAAACAACAATCTGTGTTCCATAGAAGGGGTGAGTGAGAGCAAGTGAAGTCAGAGATGGCTAATGTATGGCCTATAGGCTAGATGCATCCCAGAGCTATTTTTTCAGACTCCTTCTGGCCCTGACAATAATGTTTTCAATCTGTAATAGGAATAGAGATTCCACACTTTAATGTTAAATCTCTCTTTTGGGTTTTGAATGTATCACAGTACATATCTATGTATTATGTTATGGCCTGACAAATGTGCCTTACAACTATGAAGCCCTGACAGCTACATGGTGCCAGATTTATGGCAAATATATTTAAGGCATCAGTGAGCATTAGAGAGTTGCTTTCATGCTGCAGAGCAGCCTTCCTCAACCTGCTGCCCTCCAGTTATTTACTGAACTTCAGTTCCCATAATTCCCGACCATTAGCCATGCTGATTGACACTGATGGGTGTTTCACTCCAAAACAGCTGGAGGGCACCAGGTTGGGGAAGACTGTTCTAGTGCAAGTAAAGATGCAATGATAGCCAGTGTTAAATCTTTCTCAATACATTGCACAGATCTGCACACCCAAAACTGTGGTTGATCTTACTTCATCTTCATATCAGTAGCTGTTGCAGTCTAGCAGATACTGTGCGGGGCTGGGAAGAGGAACCGAGTTTCAAAACCCTAATTAGTCATCAGAACTTCAAGCAGACATGCACAAATTAGGACTCAGCCGATTGTAACATCACAACTGACCAATTTACCCAAATACATGGATTGCACAGCTCACTGCACCACCATACTGATAAAGGGCAAAATATTAGGCATCACTCCCTAAGCGTCATTAGGGGCCAAGCTTGATGATGTGGGAGGAGGATAAGTTAGGCTGCAACATCATAGTAGGTGTGCTACTCTCTTTTGCTAACCTTTGGGACCCAGTTGTGGAAGCAGCATCATACACACATACACACACACACACACACACACACACACACAAACAAACAAGTGGGAATTATTTGGTGGGCATCTGGGAGGGAAGTAATAATCTGTAGGGGAAACCTGGATGGGAAATGAATCTGCAGAGAGAGAAACATCTCAGTCAGGTCATGTAGGCTAAGGAGTAGTTGCTTAACAACTTCAGAAAACCCCTAGCATTGCCTAGCATTCTGTTTCTAACAGCAGTGAGTCAGGTGCCTCTGGGAACCACAGAAGCAGGGTGTTTCAAGAGCAGTTTTCCATGCAGATCCAGCCCATAATAAGCAACATATTGTTGTGACTTTGCAAGTGTTTGTCATGCCTAAAGAAGTGTAGTTTACCAGTCCAGGTCCTAATGGCCTTGCAGCCCCTATCAGTTTTGAGAGTGCATGGCAGAGGTGGGCAGAATGAAGATCAGCATCTACTGGCAGGTGCTCTGGGAGATTTGCAGTTGATCGGCAAAGATTTCCGACTCCCAACTGCTTAATAATTGCAACAACAAAATTAATTATTCTACTTAAATCAGGCAGTTAAAACAAAGTAACCAGGACTTTGTACAGTTTCGATCACAGCCAATATTCTTACCAGCTGCAGTAAGAAAAGTGGGAGAATCATAACTGCTGTTACAAAGGATGGGCTTTATTATTTACCATGCAGCATCTAGGAGGTGGCTCAGGCATTTTCCTTTGAGTAAGAACCATATTCACTAGCATCTTACTGCAGACTTTATGGTTTCTGCTGTGGCTTGTTTATCCATACATCAGCTTGTCTCAAAGGAAAGGGTGGGGGAGGAAATTAAGAACATTGTGGCATGCTTTGAAAAGGAACACATGAAAGCTTCTCGAGGGGGAAATACAAATGTGCCGAGAAAAACCAACCAAGAGAGGTTATTTTATAGAATATGAGTTATGAGCCTTTTTTTTTTTTAACTCTAAGGGTGGGGCCAGCAATTTAAGGGGGGGGGGGGAAATGGGCCCTTGGATGACCCTAAGTAGCACTTTAGATCCCAGATGAATTGTCCAGAAGTTTCCTAGAAAAAGTGGATGATGTTTACTGGGCATTATGTGTGAATTGAGCTAGTAAGTTCATGGCAGAATCATAGAGTTGGAAGCGACACAATCAGGGGTCATCTAGTCCAAACCTCCGCAATGAAGGAGACAGATTGCACTGGATCTTGTGCTTATATTATCTGAATTTCCTGCTTTCTCTTATAACCAAACAGTTGTAATAACAGAAAATTTGTGAAGGAAATGTTAATGCTTTCTACTCTAAATAAACCATTTTTCTATACTGTGAAAAACAAATTAGTTCTAATTTGATTCTTCCCTCTGTGTGTGAGAGAGAGGCTGGAGAATCGTCCTTCCTTCTCTCCATCCTCCCCTCAATAAACCGCCCCAATAAATGCCATGCCAGCCCTGTAATCAAGGCATTCAAAAGGGAAATAAATAGAGTCAGATGATGGTTGGGGTTACTCTAGTGTGTGGCTCTCTTGCAAGAGGCCATTGGTAGGACAATCATTTGGATACTGAAAGCTACTGTCACAGGATGTTTACCCTTTGAGAAGGGGAAATGTTTTGGAGGTTAAAGGTAGGGACTGAACTACAGAACAAATCACAGCATATTCTTCACATGTTCTGTTTCTTTCCCAATGGCTGTTGTCTCAAGCCTTTTTACTGGGATGAACATCTGGGATGGGGGTCAAACAAACCATGGTTAAGGAAAGGTGCTGGGTTCACAGGTAAATTCCAAGTCATAGCTTAAACAAAAAGTTTATAAGCCAACAACAGAGCATGGTTTCATATCAAGGTGGTTTTTTTGCAGTCAAATCATAGTTAAAGTGCTTTGCAGGGTTCCCACATAACAGCAAGTGATGGTGTAATAAACCATTGTGCACAAACAAGGCAGAAAATACTTACCAGACAAACCAAGGCCTGTTTAGTCCAGCTTTCCGTTTCCAACAGAGGTGAGCCAATGGCTGCTGAGAAAAGCTGGGGTTAGAGATGCTGGAGGCATGTAATGTATAGATTAGAACTTCATTACCCACCAGATTTTGGACTTCCAAGATGTACCATCACAGTTATCAGCTCAAAAACCATTATCAAAATAATTTTAGAATGCATACTTCAAGAGAATAAAGAATAGTTTACAAACACTTTTTTTGAGAGAGAAAATAAGTATGAGTGCATATTTAAATACATTTTTTGGGGGGGGGGAATAAAATTCTGATTATTGGAAGAGACTTGTGGGTAAACACATTCAAAATGGGACAGAGCGGAGAGAGACTGATTCATGCATCCCTAGAAGAGTTGGAACCAAGCAGGGAGAAATTTAGAACATGGCAGCAAGGTAGTTGAGTGGCAGTTGGGACCTTGGTGTTCAGACCCAGAACTCAGTTTGTAGCACCGGACAAGTAAATTATCTCCATCTATTCCAGTGTTCTATTCTTAACAGT
Source organism: Podarcis cretensis (assembly GCF_951804945.1). Lineage (NCBI taxonomy): Eukaryota > Metazoa > Chordata > Lepidosauria > Squamata > Lacertidae > Podarcis > Podarcis cretensis. The sequence goes on along the minus strand of NC_137170.1, from coordinate 49,209,965 downwards.
GACCAGACAAATGCCTCCAAGAAGCTTCCATGCTGAGGGCATGACAGCAGGAACAGTCCCCTGCATTTCTAAGGCAAGGCAAGAAGGAAATCGCATTATTTTGTCTCCAAGAGCTAGTATCCGAAAGTATACTGAATCTCCTGTTCAGAGCCAATTTTCTTGGATGTTGTTGTTTAGTCGTTTAGTCATGTCCGACTCTTCGTGACCCCATGGACCAGAGCACGCCAGGCACTCCTGTCTTCCACTGCCTCCCGCAGTTTCGTCAGACTCATGTTTGTAGCTTCAAGAACACTACCCAACCATCTTGTCCTCAGTCGTCCCCTTCTCCTTGTGCCCTCCATCTTTCCCAACATCAGGGTCTTTTCCTGGGAGTCATCTCTTTTCATGAGGTGGCCAAAGTACTGGAGCCTCAACTTCACGATCTGTCCTTCCAGTGAGCACTCAGGGCTGATTTCCTTTAGAATGGATGCATTTGATCTTCTTGCAGTCCATGGGACTCTCAAGAGTCTCCTCCAGCACCATAATTCAAAAGCATCAATTCTTCGGCGACCAGCCTTCTTTTCTTGGATAGAAGGACTCAAAAGGGAATAGAAGGAAACCCTGCAAAGCGCTTTAACTATGATTTGACTGCAAAAAAACCACCATGATATGAAACCCTGCTCAGTTGTTGGCTTATAAACTTTTTGTTTAAGCTATGACTTGTAATTTACATGTCAACCCAGCACCTTTCCTTAAACATGGTTTGTTTGATCCCCATCCCAGATGTTCATCCCAGTAAAAAGGTTTGAGACAACAGCCGTTGGGAAAGAAACAGAATATGTGAAGAATAAGCTGTGGTTTGTTCTGTAGTTCAGTCCCTACCTTTAACCTCCAAATCATTTCCCCTTCTCAAAGGGTAAAAATCCTGTGACAGTAGCTTTCAGTATCCAAATTATTGTCCTACCAATGGCCTCTTGCAAGAGAGTCACACGCTATAGTAACCCCAACCATCATCTGACTCTATTTATTTCCCTTTTGAGTCCTTCTATCCCTTTTGAGGCTTGCATGGGGTGGAGCAAAGGGAAGGGGATTTGGGTGGGTGGAGCCAAGAGAAAGTGCCAGTCCAAGTAGCTTGGCAGGGTGGGTGGGACTTGCGTCATCCCCACCTTTTGCAGGCAGCTTGCATTCACGAAACAGCTACTACAACCCAGAATAGTGCATGTGGCAAATCAAGGTGTATGTGTATTGAGGCTTCAGTCAGCAATGAAGGCAAGGAGATAGAAAGGACAGGTATATTGAAGCCTCAATACACATCCAGAAAAGAGCATTCTACCAGAGGCACAGGTGCTTTTCATGTATCACCTTCTACAACCCAGCCAGCTTGCATTCACGAAACAGCTACTACAACCCAGAATAGTGCATGTGGCAAATCAAGGTTTACAGCCAGCCTTTGTTTGATTTAAGGCACAGCCGTCACCCTCCCTCCTTACCCTCCTCCAAGCCTAATGGAAAGCAGTTTGTGAAAGTTGGATGGCTTTCAAAATCGGCTTTCAATTGCGCCCAATTTCTTGTGTGAATTAGTAACATACTCAGCAGACTCTGATACACCCCGTGAAACATAAAACTCAAGAAAACAGTTCCACAGGGCACATATCTGGGGTGTATGAATTAGTAATACAAGAGACACTACTTCTCCGTGTCTACAAACTCAGGAAAACCTCCCACATCTGTAACACAAGCAGCTACCTTTACTCTAGAGCAATTTGCCTCTTTTGTTGGGATCCTTCTGGGAATTCACAACACTGTGCAAATAACATTTGTGAGGTGACAGCTATGGCACCATGCATTAAAAACATCCTGTATAATGTGTGACTCCTGCAGAGTTGTTTGTGAGACCTCTAAACATAACCCTCCTACTAATTATTCACCTAGCTATTCTCTCTCTCTCTCTCTCTCACACACACACACACACATACCCCCCCATATTCCTTTGCAAATTAGATTTCAGATTGCTTACGCTTTCCGTGTGCTCTTAGAGGCCTCTCCTTTAAAGTCAAGGTTGGGTTATTGTTCTGTTTAACTGGTTTGCTTTCCAACCTGGGCTAGCTAAGTAAAAACATTCTTCTTGTCAACCCGTAAGTTAATGTAACAGCCTTGTGGGCAATGTATTCTCCTATAATTTGACACCCAGAGGACTTGTGAGAACACAAAATTAGCTACTTTAACCTGGTGAGTTGCCTTCCTTTTTAGGACTAGTTTATTGTAACAATTTTAAATATAAAAAAACACAAGAATGTATTCTTGATCCTAATGAGAAAATAGGTTTAGTCAGTGCAAAGAACAGCTTGGGGTTGATAGGGTGGCTGAGTGCATTATTTTCTGAGTCAGGCTTGCTGTTTACCTTTGCAAAGATTACAAAGCACATTTTAAAACCAACTTATAAAGGCGACTGCCATGGAAGTAGCTGAAATGTTTCCCAAATAGGGGACATACACTATTGTCCACTGAGATGCCATGTTGGGAAACACTGGGCATTGTGAGCAAGTTCTTCAAACAAGGGCCATGTAGCAACCTGACTTCCTTTGATTATGAAACCAGAAAAATCTCACTGGTTGCAAAATTAGCAGTTAGTTGCATGAGGTTTCAGGAAATGTTCGATTCTGCCAACTTTACAACAGAAAACTCTAACCTGCCTGCAACATGCCACAATTAAATGAGCCCAAGTTTCATTGAGTATCAATAAGAAACAGTGGTTAGCCTATAAAAGCTGTGCCAGGGCTACTACAGAAAGTTATTTTTACTGGGGAATGAAAGGTCAAGGTTGGAAGTTCTATTCAAGCAATTCAACAGGAACTTCCAAAAAAAAATTGTATTAAAAGAAAAAAGCACACTAACCCTGTAATTCAAACCTCATGTGGAAAGTGCAAAGCCTATATGGAAATGTATTTAATGTAGATGTATGTTTATCATATTTTGAATATGTTTATGAATTTTTATTATCATATTTTATTCTTGAAAATTGCATTGGGACTTGTTGTGGGAAGTGATTTGTAGATTCAAGAAACATAACCTAACCTCTTTCTTTTAAATGAATTGATGCTATGATGAGCTTTTTTAAAGTTTTAAAATAGAAAACCTGCCTGCAAGACACACACACTTATGCCAACACCACACATGAGCAGAAGAGCTGAACAGTCCTTTTCAGGTTGGTGAGGTCCCAAGGCTGGTTTTTGAGAGAAGGCAAAACATAGGAAACTGCCTAATACTGAACAGACTAACAGAACAGCACATCTATTTCCGTAGTCTCTACACTAACTGGCAAGGTTTCAGAAAGGTGAACTCTAGCTGGAGGTGCCCCAAATTGAACCCAGGATCTTCTGCAAGCAAAGCACTGAGCTATGGTCCTTCCTACACACCAGATATTAATCCTGTTCACAATTCTCCTCTGTCTGGGTCAAGGCTTATTTATTTATCTATTGACTTAAATGCTCAGGCAGCTTCTCTCTGTATATCTCCGTAGACAACAGAGACTCAATGGAAGGTGAGAAAATCTCATGTGCATGCTGGAATACCACCAAGGGGAGACACATTAAAATTCAGGGTCCAATCTACATGGAAGTTTTGGTGTGAAAAGAGATGTGCTGTCACAGGCACTGGTGACTTTAGCCCATTTTTCTCCCTGTGGTTATGAGGCCAGCCCCCTTACCAGAAGCCACAGTTTCTAGCCTATGAGAAACATACTTGCTTTGTCACACTTCCTATATGAAAGTACCAAACTGCAAGCCACAGCACAGCCAAATTCCAATCACATTTCTTTTGCTTTTCAAACTTTATGAAATCACACCAACTACTAATATATCACCCTTGGATCCCTCCCTAAATCAATATTTCTCCATACTCCTCCTTTCCTACCTTCTCCAGCTTGCTGATGCTATTCCTCCCCTACTGCTCATCGTCTGTCGTTTCCAAGAGCTCATGCAGAATTATTCCTTTCCCTTCCAGTATCTTATGTCCTGCAGTTTGAGAAACATGTGGCTACCCTGCAGCCCTCCATATGTTGCTGGACTACAACTCCCATCATCCACCACCATTACCCATTCTGGCTGGAGCTGGTGGGTGTCAGAATTTAGCAATATGGAGGGCAGAAGGTTCCTCATGCTTAGTTTACAGAGAAATGCCAAGTGGTGTTGCAGATCTGCTACTCCAAGTGCTGCTTTGGTCCATAGGACAGCATTAATAATGAGACTTTGAGCCAAATCCCAGCTTACCTGCAGATTCACTAGATAGCTCCTATACAAGGGAAGAGTGACTTACAGGGATACTAGAGCATCTTAAGGAAATGTTGTTACACACCCTGAATGTTCACAGATTTGTAAAGTTGGAAGGGACCCATGAGGGTCATCTAGCTAGTGCAAAGAAGGGATGTAAGAACTTCCTAACGTTAGTTTTCCAGAGTAACTGGAAAATATTTGGAATACAAAATCATTGAAATTTAGGTTCATTTAAAATAAGGACTAATTTGTCAGACATTCTCCTTGCACTCCCAAATCAGGGGAGGGCCTACAAGGAATGCCCATATGACCCATTCATCTGCAAGTTTGCGTAAGTTGCATTAATTGCCAGTTGGCTCCTTGACAAAGTTCAGGGTGCTGCTGGTTTTTAAACTATAAAACCAAACAGTGTGATCCTATGCATTTCTGTTCAAAAGTAAGTCCCAGAGTTCAACCTAATTCCCTAACAAGTGCCTTTAGGATTGGAGTTCTACAAAGATTGAGCTCACTATGCCTTAGGGACTATGTTATATTTCTGGACTAAAACTCCCACTATACTTAGCCACAGGACATACCAGCTGGGACTGGTGAGAGGGAGTCCCAACAATATCTGAGGAGCCACAGGTTCCTGTCTCCTGCCTTACAGCAGACTGTTCACAATGTGAGCTGATCTCGTTAAGAGTGACAGATTCAGCTCTGCTTGGATTTTCCCCATGGTTAAAAGGTTAGAATAACAGGGGCGCAGAACAGGGTCTGATCAGTGCCCCCCAGCACTTTGGAATTAACTACTAATACTATGAAGCCTTTTAAAGTTCTTCCAGTTGTAATGTTAAGATGCATACACTAGAAACTTATCTTCTACCCAGTTTCAACAGTATTTTATATTTTGTCTTGAAATTATGAGCTTTAACGATACTTGATTTTTATGAAGGATTAAAAAAAATTGTTTACTGTCTTTATATGCTGATTTCATGTAAATTCTGCTTGGCATGTAGACATTAACTGCAAAAAAGAGAGAGATAAAATAATTTGTCTATGAGAAATGAGGGACAAATCTCTTTGTTCTACTATATACAGAATTTCTCCCTTTGCTGCACAAAGTTTACTAATTAAAATGTCATGTTGTTCTAAGAAAAAAAGGGGGTGAGACTGAAGAATCATCTGCCCATAACTCTTCTGTGGTAATTTAAATCTCTCAGTAGCAACTTCTGCTGCATCCCATGGGCCAGCGATTTAACATTCCCACCGCATGGACTGAGAATTAAATTACCACTCCTCTCCCTTTTGTTGTCATGCCAAGGTCATCTGCCCTGCACCCCATTCTTCAATGAGACCCTTGTTTTCCGGGTTTGTTTCTCTTGTCTTTATTTTCTCTACAAAGCCTTGTCAAGCCAGGATGCATATCGCTGACGGGAGTTCTTTAATTAACTTAGCCTCCATTGAAGGCACATCATCTTAAAGTATCTATACATCTTTTCATAAACTAGGCAAGGGGAACGACAACAGGGTATTCTCCAATTAGTCAGTCCCTTGGATTGATACATTCCCACCTTTATTCAGAGCTCCTTGGGAGGGGAGTCACTTGTTGCTGTTTTTAAAAATATGCTTCTTTTACCCACCAGACTTCCATCAAAGTCCTTTTAATGTGGCAAAATACATACAAAGCTCCAGCCAGACACGCAGAAGCCATTCCCTCTGCTGACCTCTTCTGTGTGTCACATAGCTAGGAGGCAACTTTGCCAAATGCTTCCCCTCCTCTTCATCGGGCTTTGCCGTCTGACAAATGACTAAAGGGAAATGTTTAAGGGCTTAGGATTCCAGAGTGAGCTAATACAGGATGCCTTTGGTTATTGGGGGGAGGGGGGCAGAGAGAGAGAATGAAGAAGCTAGAACGCCTCCTAACCTCCCTCCCCCGCCTCCCTAAATTTAAAAATGGGATGAATGTTACCATTTTTGGACATGAGTTTTGCACAAGCCCAGCCCTAAACCGCACCATTCAAAACTTGAAGTGAGCCACCATCCCGCTAGCGAAGGGCAGAGAGCGAGGGAGAGCGTGGCTCTGCGCGCAGGCGGGTCACGAACACCACCCAACCCAACCCAACCCATCGGCCTGACATAGCCCCCGCTTAGGATAACCTGGACCCCCACTTCCCCGCTCCGGATTCTCGCCCTACAAGAAAGAACTGCAGGCCGCCGGCACGAGGCCGCTGGCCAAAGAGATCTGGATTTCCCCCCGGGTTGCTCGACCTTCCCAAAGACACCTTTAGATTTCTGGCGGCTGGAAGTAGGGAGGGGATAACCCCTCCTTTAAAGCAACTTCCCTTGGCGGGTAACTGCTTCGGGAGAGGAAGTGTTGCTGTTCATAATGACACGGTGTGGCAGGGAACACGCGCTACCTACGCGCCGCCCTCCCCTCGGGGCGAAGGAGAGGGAGCCCCGCTGCTTCCACCTAGCAAGGCGGCGGCGGCAGCAGCAGCAGCAACAAAGCGCGCAAACTGCCCAGCCACTGACTTCCCTGCTCGAAGAGCCCCTCCGGGAAGGTGGCGTTGCGAAACGCTGGAGAGGCCAGCCGAGCCAGCCTGTCTCCCGCCCGCAGGCGAGGAAAACATCTGTTGCTGGAGGAGGAGGAGGAGGTGGAGGAAGGAAGGCAACTTCGGCGCCGAGGCATTGAGCAACGCAAACGGCTCCGTCCCTTTACCTTCCGCCACACTTTCCGCGGCCGACCGCCTTATTTCAGCAGCGTCTCCCCCTCACCCCGACCCACCTCCCCCTTCTGCACGTCACCTCCGCTGCCTTTCGCTAGCAACCTCATGCTTGCCTCTGACGGTGTTTCTTTTGAAATAAAAAAGCTTTTTATTTTAGAAAAAAAGGCTACATACGGACAAAGCATGATCTGGCAAAGCTGGTCTATTCCGAACGAAATAGATCCCTAGCCAAGCCTATGGAACAACTTTAACCCCTGCCCTACTGCGCGTGTGTTTTAAAGGGAGTTCTTGGTTATTATGAGCCCTCTCCAATTATTGCGCCCTGGGAGCGAGACGCCACCGTCCACACAAGACATTATTTCCGTGTCAGATGGGCCACGGTGGGGACGGCGGAGGAGGATGTGAGCGAGCGTGCGTGAGGGAGGGAAGCGGGCAGATCTCCCTTGGAGACAAATCCTTAGCCGCGCTGGGCTGAGCGTCGCGCCCACCCCATCCCCGCCGCCCGCCCGGACACTAGAAGACGGAGAGGAATGGAACGGCGCTGAAATTATTCCACGAGGTTCCCGAGGAGAGGGCGGCGGAGGCGCAGGAGACGGGCGCAGCAGAAGCGCCTGGTATCCTGGGCTCAGCAGCTGCTCCGGATCTACACAGCGTGGGCAAAAATCAGGGGGCAAATGGAAACTGCACAGCAGCATGTGCGGGTTGGCGGCGCCCACGAATCTCCTCGGCGGCGCCCCACGGGATGCCGATCCCACACGCTCCCTCCACGCTCCCAGATTCCGTCGCCGCCGCCTCGGTCTCATCTAGACAGATGGGGCTTCTGCTCCCCTCCCCACCGCCCACCGCCGGAGGGAGGCGAGATCCAGGTTTACCTTCCTCTGTTGCTTTTCCCAAGCCGGATCCAAAAGTAGATCCCTGTCCCAGTCGTCCTCGGGCTGCATGTAGTCGTTGGTTTGCTGAGAGTCATAATGATCCATTCCTGCGAGAGGCTGCCGGGGTCCTTCGGTGCTGCTTCGCCTCGTCGGGGCTGCTGCTGCTGCTGCTGCTGAAGGCGCAGCTCCACTTGCAGCGAGAGCCGAGAGAATAAGGCAGCTCCCCCTGCCAGATCGCAACCTAATCTTCGCACACACCGAAAGGGGTGGGGGGTGGGGGACAAAGCGGCCCTGCCTCCCGATTGACCTTATTGGTTCAGCGGAGTTGCCCAAAGTTCATTTTCGAGGGCCACCCTAACCCCGATTGAGTCTCTCCGGTGTCAATCGCAACTTCCAGCGGCTCTTATAGGTCGGTTTAAGAGCGCTTTCCTCTCCCCCTCCCGGCTCGAGTTTCCTTCCCTCTGCACATGTGACGTCTGAATTTCATCTGCTCCGTGGGAGCGGCGTGGTGACGTCTCCCTCGAGTTCGGGGGAGATTTTACAGTTCTAGTCCCAGAAGCTGCTGAGAGGACAAATATGCAGTTTTAACCTACTGGTGCCCGTGGTCATGTGTTGCAAAGCAATGCAAGGAATGTGAGGGGACTAGGTAGGATTCAGCGCCTCCTTTCTCTTCCGCGGAGCATAGAGTCAGTCACCGTTACGAGAAGTTCGGTGTCTGTGAAAAGCTCCTGCAGCAGAAGACACTGGGAAACAAAGCTGAAATGAAGTGGGGTTTGTTCCCACCTGTGTTTTACGTGCTCTCTCCCCGCCCTCTCATAATTTAAGAGGAGATTTGCTTCTGGTTGCCTACAAACACTTCACACCTACAGCTCTTAAAACATAAAAATAAAGGCTTGTGATTTGTTTTATTTTTTGAGGGGAAGGAACCCAGCATATTCAGTAGATTGCCAAATTTGAACGGAATCTAGTAGCAAAATTTCGAATGCAACATTTGAATTTACTAACTGCTTACCCACTAAAACTTCGATCTCTGCAAGGACAGAATTTCTGAAGGGCATTTCATCCTTTTCAGAATACTGTTATTTTAGGATAGCAACATATTAAAAGGGTTTGTGAGAAATAGTTTGTGAGAGTTTCCAATCCAAAAGGCAAGACACTTTGAATATTGTTGGATCAAGACTAGGGCAGGGAGGAGGAACCTACAGCCATGCAGATATTGCCAGGACTCTCAGCTCCCCCCGCCCAACCATGGGCATAGCGGGGGAGGGCAGCTGCCCCCCTAGATCAAGCAAAACAATCGAAATACTTAACTAACTGACCAATCACATCAGTTCTGCCCCTCCCCTAAAAAAAGTCCTGCCCCCCCCAAAAAAAATCCTGGCTATGCCCATGCACCACAACTCCAGGTGATGGAAGCTGCAGTAACTTTTTTAGCTGTGGCCCTGTGGGAATTATGAGCCCATAGGCTCCCTATCCATGCCCTGGAACCAATTTAGATAACTCTGGAAGCTCACAAACAAGGCATGAGGAGGATTACTAGAGGCCTCCGTCATGGTATGTTCCCAAGCATCTGGATCTGTGAAATCTGCTGCACCCAACCCTGAAGGTTCTTACTCATACTCATGCCTTGTGGCAGTAGAAAGACATGTCCGGCATGAATTTGTCTAGTTCCTTTTAAAAAGCCATCTAGGTGCCATCATGACATGGTGTGGCAGCCAATTTCATATGTACTTCCTTGAGATTGTTCTCCTGAATCCACTGCTAACCAACTGCACTGAGTGACCCCAAGTTAGTTCTAGTTTATGAGGGGATGCGGGTGGCGCTGTGGGTAAAACCTCAGCGCCTAGGACTCGCCGATCGTATGGTCAGCGGTTCGAATCCCCGCGGCGGGGTGAGCTCCCATCGTTCGGTCCCAGCTCCTGCCCACCTAGCAGTTCAAAAGCACCCCTAAGTGCAAGTAGATAAATAGGTACCGCTTTATAGCGGGAAGGTAAACAGCGTTTCCGTGTGCTGCTCTGGTGCCGGTTCGCCAGAGCAGCTTCGTCATGCTGGCCACGTGACCCGGAAGTGTCTGTGGACAGCGCTGGCTCCTGGCCTCTAGAGTGAGATGAGCGCACAACCCTAGAGTCTGTCAAGACTGGCCCGTACGGGCAGGGGTACCTTTACCTTTTATGAGGGGGTGGAGTGTTGCTTTCTACACCAACCATGCCTAGTCATATTCTGATTTTATGCAATGCTATGGCTTATTATCAGTTATTGCAAGTAACGAATTCCGTACAGGAAATTGCATATTTTATTTTGCTGCTGTTTAACTTGACAAATTGTAGAAGCTTAAAAAGATGGATTGTATCCAACTAGGTTTTACTCAGAGCAGGATTACTGAAATCAGTGGACCAAAGTCATGTCTATTAATTTCAGTCTGTCTACTCTGAGTATGACTAACACTGGGTACATTAATTTAACCAAAACCTTTATAACCAGGAGAACTTATCACATAGATAATTACAGAGTTTCATGTTTTGTTCATATCTGCTTTGCACAACTAAGCCTGTGAAATACAAGTCAGTTGATCCTGTGTACTTACTCTCAGGAAGACTGCACTTCAACTTCTGCAGATGTACTTCAGATTTTATAATTTACCTATTAGTACATATATATATCCTATCCTACATATATATATATATATCAAACGCATCCATTCTGAAGGAAATCTGCCCTGAGTGCTCACTGGAAGGACAGATCGTGAAGCTGAGGCTCCAGTACTTTGGCCACCTCATGAGAAGAGAAGACTCCCTGGAAAAGACCCTGATGTTGGGAAAGATGGAGGGCACAAGGAGAAGGGGACGACAGAGGACGAGATGGTTGGACAGTGTTCTCGAAGCTACAAACATGAGTCTGACCAAACTGTGGGAGGCAGTGGAAGACAGGAGTGCCTGGCGTGCTCTGGTCCATGGGGTCACGAAGAGCCGGACACGACTAAACGACTAAACAACATATCCTACCCTTCCTTAAAGGAGCTGAGAGATCACAACTGGTTCTCGGCCTACTTCCTTCACCCACACAACAGCCCTGTGAGGTATGTCAGATTCAGATTTAATGACACATCCAAAGTTACTCAGTGAACTTCATGGCAATTTGAACCTGAGTCTCCCGTCTCTTAAACAAGGTCATCCTTCCAGCACTGGCAGAGAAAGAGGAGTGTGGGGGGAGTGCACTGCCCCTGGCAGTGCAATCCCGGTGGGGTGCTATTGCGGGCCCCCTTGCCTGTTCTGGGCATCACGCTCCCGAAGGCGGGACACCACGCCATGCCCTCAGGACGCACACCAGCCCCGCTCCCACCTGCTCTCCACTCCCCCCCCCCAATGCCAGAGCATGAAGCTCCGCCACTGCCTTCCAGAAGGACAAATGTGAACTCGGAGGATAGATACCTGTCCCTTCCACAATTGCATAAGACAAAAACTGAAACTACATTTCCAGGAAGTGATCCAACTGCACTATACAGCTGGCTCACCTATCTCTATGTGCTAATATTTCAGCAAAACCATGCAGAGGTGTCTGTGAGATCTCACCAGAACCTGGAAGTTGTGTGACCCCAGTAAGCAACGTTTTGGTAGGGGGCAACAAAGTGGACAGGCAGCACATGCACAGGGCAGCAGCACCTTCCTGTTTTGCCTCAGGCTGTGAAATAGGATGGACTGCCCTTCTCTCTGTGTGTGTTTGTGTCCCCTCCCTTCCAATGTAGCAGCTGCATGTATAGCACAGAGGAGGAAGTTTCCTTGCCTCCTATTTTGTCTTGGTGGGTTGCAGGCTGCTTCCCTCTGGCAACACCACTGGGGGAGTGCATAATTCTGCAAGAGAACTCTGCATTCCTTTAAACTAGATTTGGCAGTGCAGCGCAGTAGACATTCCTGGGGTCGTAACTGCTTGAGGTGAAAACTAAAATAAGATGGCAGCCTTGGTGCTCCTAGTCAAGCGGGGGATAACATGAGAGAGAAAAGGAGTGGGTGTAAAGTTGGGGTTTGTGGTTGAGAGACTCTGCGATGAGTTTTCCACACTGATCGTCTTAACTTCCCACCCTTACTTTGGACACCGAAGGGGAGGACAGATTTATGTTCCACAAACAGGGAATTCAGTCCCTCAGCACAACCGTCTTGTTAGAACTTGCAGGAAGGAGATTAACAAAGTGCTACGGTGAAGCTTAACAATGAGTCTGAAAGCAACAGTATCACATTGTTGTTCTTTCTGCACTGGCTATTTGTTGCCTTTGTGGAACATACCTTGAATTGCTCTGTATGCAATTCTCCCGCCCCCCTGCAGCAGTTCTATTCTTTTCTATGCTATCCTATACTGGTATATTATGGTAGCTTAGGCAAAAAGGGTAAAGCCACTGACATATGAAGATCAGGCCAAAAGCCCACCTAATGCAAAAATCTATGGGATTTCCCATGCCTATGGGAAACCCACAAACAAGGTCCTGAGCACAACAGTACACTCCCCACTGTGGTTCTCTGGGTCTTGCTGAATGACAGCTTTCATAATCACTGACCACTGGCCAGGCTATCTGGGGCTGCTGGGAGTCCAACCACATTTGGAGGGCCATAGGTTCTCAGGCCCTGATCTAGAAGCAAGTGGAGCCCCAGGAGCAATGTTCATGTTATAGATTCATACTGATAGGTTCATACTTCTCTGCACATTGTATGTATTTTTAAACTGCATCAATAGTGACCCCAAGCATTTATTTCCTAAGGCTGTTGGGGGGGGGACTACGAGTGAGTGTGGATAATTCATGTATTATGAAATACAAGCATATTTGTACATGAATATGAGCTTGCGCTTATTTCAATTAAATTTGATTTTAGTAAGTGTGCCTGAGAGCAGGAGCTTAGACTAATTGCACTACTTATAATGGAAAATTAAGTAAAACTGAATTATAATGGCTTATGGATGCAGGTTCCCTAACTAGGCAAGGTAAGGTAAGGTAAAAGACCCCTGGACAATTAAGTCCAGTTGAAGTCAACTGTGGGGTGTGGCGCTCATCTCTGCTTTCAGGCCGAGGGAGCCAGTGTTTGTCTGCAAACAGCTTTTCTGGGTCATATGGCCAGCATGAAAATTCTGAAAGTGGTGATTATATGCATCTGTTTCCAAAAATGATACAAAATCCATTTAAGTGTTGAACAGTATATTTATTTTAGTGTTTTATCAAGCATCCATCTCAGGAACAGAGTAATTTTCCTGAATGTTACATGGTGTGTCCTGTTCTTGATGTTGAGTGGCAACCTCCACTTTGTGGTCTTAGCTTCATATTTCACTACCATAAATTGTTTAAATGATGAATTAAGTCCCAGTAACTGTGCATCAGCAGCTGCTAGATGTACATGTAACCAAGAAGGACGTTCAGGCAGCAGGTAGATGGCCACTGACAGCTGACAAGAGAAGCATATGGCTGGAGCCAGTCCAATAAGAGTAGCCCTCCCACCCCGCCCCAAATTAATTTGTACACAGCAGATATTATCTCACCTGACAAAGTCTTCATTAGTTTCCACTAGTATCTTTTGGGGCTGTAAATAGCTCTGCTACTCATGAGACTACTATTGTTATAAAGGAAACACTAGTAAAGCTATAGAAGCACCCTGAGGTCACATAAACAGCAGGCCCAGTTTAGGATTTTGTGCAGTTCTACCTCATTGTTACCTTCCTATGCAATACTTTCTTCTCCATGTACAGTGGTACCTCAGGTTACATACGCTTCAGGTTACATATGCTTCAGGTTACAGACTCCGCTAACCCAGAAATAATACCTCAGGTTAAGAACTTTGCTTCAGGATGAGAACAGAAATTGTGCTCCAGCGGCATGGCAGCAGCGGGAGGCCACATTAGCTAAAATGGTGCTTCAGGTTATGAACAGTTTCAGGTTAAGAATGGACCTCTGGAACGAATTAAGTACATAACCAGTAGTACACTGGTTGAAGTAGTACAACACAACCATAGGCATGTGTGAGGAGTGTAGTAGTTGCTTGGAGTTTGTACTAGTTGGCAAAAATGATAATTTGTTCTAGATTAGGAATGGAAGAATTTAACTCACTCTCTCTCTCTCTCTCTCTCTCTCTCTCTGGGGGAACCATGCTAAATTGCATATAAAAAAAGGAACATTTCACTAAGGAAGTACTTGTTAGATACAAAAACATACACATCTCAACTCTTGTAAGGCAATACATACTGTAGAGAAGACAGACTGTCTTGTTTTTAAACTTTGAGATGAAAAACATGGTATTTCTTCTGTTGAAACAGCCTCAGGAATTTTGCATTCAGCTGTGCTCACCGGGTCTCAGTCACCCTCAGTTGTTACAGAAAGGCATCAGAAATCAAGCAACTGCAGGCTGAGGCCTTTTATCCTGATAAGATCAAAATTGCTACATACTGTATCAAGTGGCCCAGGGCGTGAAATTCTGTATCTGCAGCCTGTCTCCTAGAGTGGCCAGGTCTTCTGCTCTCTGGCTACCAGATGATTCCAATTGCATAGAATGACGTTGACTATTACTGATGGGGAATTTCTCTCTTCTGGGAGGAAAAAAAAAAGAGGAAGTAAATTACAGCTGCTGCACATGGAAAGCTGTAGGCTGGTAAAGTAATGGGAATATCTGTTCTCTTGATTTCCCTGGAGACGGTATTGGTTGTGGGTTCGCCACCACTATCAGGTGTATTTGCAGCAACTATATTTCTGCATTAGTGGCAGCAGTATAAGATATCAAGTAAAAAGTAACATACTGTATCTCAATTTGATAATTTCTATCAGATTTCAAGGACTTATTTTGAAAACAAACCATATATTCAAACCACCTGTAAAAGCTAAGCAGCAAATGCTACCAAAGCACTTCAGATACTACCAATGCACTTCATCATTTCAAGCTTGAAGGAAACTGACAAAAACTGTTATTACATGTGGGAACTGTTCCTTATTACTCTCAATGATGTGTTGAGTTTGGAGAGGAGTTACGGTAATAACAAACATCACGAGTCAATTCCAAAGGTGTTTAAAACAGTGTAAATTACTCTCAGCGTTCCACAAAAGCTCAAGGTAAAAATTTTTTTTAAAAAAGAAATGCTTTGTGAAAAGTGTGTTTTTTATATTTGAGGAAACAAGCAATTTTCTCCTGTGTTTGAACATTTGAGCTCAGGAGTCAGCAGAGACTTGAGAAAACTGAATTTAGATCCCCAACTCTGCTATGAACTCATTCACTTTTAATGAGTAATAATAACATTTAGTGTACAAAGATTTTAATATAAATTATTTTTACTAATCCTTACAATGGTTCTCTAAATAAATTCTTATGATTGCCATTATATTGCATATGGGATTTGAAACGATCTGAGGAAAGGCAGGCAGCCTCCCATTTGCATGTGACTGGCACATGCACACCATTTTCAGCACCGCAAGGGGTGGAATGGGGCAGGTTGGGCCTATGCACATCCTGCTGATGCATGCACTGCCTTGGAATGCAACCCCTGCGCAAATGGGGAGTTGCCTTTACATGCTTACCTATGGTTACCAGAACAGGTCAGTGTATTTCCCCGTTCACACCTCATCTTTTTAGTACAATACACCAGCTCTGGCTGGTTCTCTTTCAGCCTTAGTTTCCCTTCTGTAAAATGGAAATACCAGCAATTCAGCAGGCATGTGTGTCGTGAAGACTAGATAAGGACTGCAAAGCACTCTGCATGTTAATAGGGACACAGACAAAAGCCCCCTTCAGGAATGCAGTTGGCCCTGACATCTATGCATTTCTGTGGGCTGTCTGCACAAGGAAAACCACACCCAGGCAAGTACACCCATGGGCTGGGCCAGCAGAATGCCCAATGTAAGGGGCCAAGAGAGCAATGTCTTACCCATAGTGGCTAGTGGCACAGGGCGCCAAGTTCTGGAGGGCGCCAGGGAGGAGGGGGAGGCTGGAGACTGCACCTCCTGGCATCAGCTCGCCGCTCTTGCCCGCCTCTGCCATGCCGCGCCAAAGCAGCGCCGCGCCTGGAGCCTCTGTCTGCTGCCACAGCGCTGAGTGTGCTTAAGACGGCACTGCTCCCAGTAATTAGAGAAGGACCATAGCTCACTGGAGAGGATCTGCTTTGCATGCAGAAGGTCCTAAAGTCAATCCTGGCATTTCCAAGTAGGGCTGGCCTGGCCTGGCCGGGAAAGGGATCCAAGCTTTTTAGTGCTTTAAACCAGAGGTTTAAACCAGGTGGAGTTCCTCAGGCCCAGCGGCCAAATGTGGCCCTTCAAGAATCTCTGTCTAGTCCTCCAGCCTGTACCCTCTCCCCAGCCCACAACTCACAGGGGCCACATATTAGTTATGAGCAAGGCCAGAGGGAAAAGTGGGTGTTCCCAGTGGCGTAGCGTGGGGAGTGCAGGGGGGGCCGGCCGCACCGGGCGCAACATCTGGGGTTAGGGCAAATCCACGTGTTAGGGGGCGCAATTTACTTGCCTTGCCCCGGGTGCTGACAACCCACGCTATGCCACTGGGTGTTCCAATAGGCTAGTTTCCACACATGCAGCCTTTGGGTCCTCCATCCAGGCAAAGGAGGTATTATCGGACTTTAAGGGGACATCCCAGCGAGGCAAAGACACTGAAGAGTGCAACAGAGGACTACTGAGAATGGCGATCATCCCTAGCTAGCAAGACCAGTGGGCAGGAATGATGGGAACTGTAGTCCGAAAACAGCTGGAGACCCAAATTTGGGAAACACTGGTATATAGACAGCCTTGGCTGTACCAAGCAAAGCTCTTGGCAACCCCCTTAACCCTGACGATTTTATTAAAACCGCAGCCACACTACCAGAAGTAAACACTCAAGTCGCTCCTCAGCCTGGCTGCCAAGTTCTTTCAAGAGAGCTCAGTGGGGCTTGCCGGCCTTCCCCCTCCCCCCGCTTTTTATATTCTGGCCAGACTTTCATTTTGCCCCTTAAAACTCCCCGGACTCCAGATACTTCCCGACGTGTCTGGCTGACTCACGCGCCTAGAGGAGAGCAGCGCGCGCACCAACCTGCTCTAGGCGCGTAAAAAAGAAACCAGAGCTGGGATGGGAGGGGCGGGGATCCTGGGAGGAGTCGATTTGCCCCCCCCCCCTCCTCCCTCAGGTTCATTTGCCCACGGCAAGCCCGGGGAACTGTGGCCTGTGAAGGCGGCCAGCTAGGCGAGCGGGAAGTTCTCCCAGAGACTAATCCGCGTCCAACCCGCCCGAAGCGAGCCTGGCAGCAGCTAGCACCACAAGAAGCCTCGGGGCATCTTTTCCAGCTCCGTGACGTCACTTTCCCACGTCCGCCCAAGCATGCGAGCATGCCCATATAAAGGCAGGCGGCCTTCCTTGCCCACCTTTCCCTCGGCTGGCTCTGGTGGTGAGCAGGCTGGGCAGGAGTCCTGCGCGGGGAGCAGCCGGCCTTACCTTAGAAGGCGGCGGCGAAAAAGTCTGGCCCCCATTGGAAAGCGCCTAGCTACCCTGCGGCTGGGCGCGCGTTTCCTCAGCGCGCCGGCGAAGCCCTGACCCTGGGAGGCAAGCGGCTGTTCCCGGAACGCAGCGCCGCGAAAGGAGGAGGGGGCAGCCAGGCGCCCCCCACCCTCCTTGCGGCTGCCTCAGGTGTGGGGCTGAATGGGAGCGCTGTCTCTGTCAGCAGGGAATGTAGGAAAACCGACATTCGTGGTGAGCGTGTGGAATAACCTTTCTTTCATTCCCTGCTGAGTAAGCACAGCCCTGCAGAGGGGAGCAGAACATTGTCACCAAGGCCAGGCTTAAACTGTAGGGGGTCGTCGAGGTGCTGCCCTCCAGATTATTTGCTGGACTCCAGCTCCCATCATTCCTGACCATTGGGCTTTGCTGGCTCGGCTGATGCAGTGGTTCCCAGCCTTTTGTTGGCCATGCCCCACCTAAGCATCTCTAAAAGCCTGAGGCCCCCCCCCCCCGCCCATATAATTCTTATTATTCAAATAGTGAACTCCTGTTCACTTGGAGGAAGCTTAAAAGGCCATTCACTGTTAATAACTCATTCTCAAATTGCCCCCCTTAAAAATCAAATTGCCCCCCGTTGGGTGTGTGTGTGTCCCCCCCCCCCCCGTTGGGAACCATGGGGCTAATGGAAGTCGGAGTCCAGTGATGCACTAGAAGGGCCACAGGGTCCCTGTCCCTGCTAGAAATAATCTCAGACCTAAAGGTATATATGTTCACTTGAGAGGCTTAAAACAGTTAAGAGTCACTTCCACCCACTGTGTCTCAAGCCGCATTATTAGCACAGCGTCGTTCAGAGTGAGTGGGGATGTCTCCACCTGGTGTGCACAACCTTTTCTGTTTCTCAGCCCCAAACTCCTGTTTTTGAAGCTGTCATTGGCGCATGCACACTCATCTGTACATGTGTGGGGGCTGGCTCCAATGTACTCTCTGCAGTGGCACCCTCCCTGTGGAACGCCCTCCCATCAGGTGTCAAAGAGATAAAGAACTACACAACTTTTAGAAGACATCTGAAGGCAGCCCTGTATTGGGAAGTTTTTTATGTTTGACATTTTATTATATGTATTGGAAGCCACCCAGAGTGGCTGGGGAAACCTAGCCAGATGGGTGGGGTATAAATAATAAAACAACAACAACAATCATGATACACCATTCATAGGTATGAAATGAATGTGACTTATGTCTTCTGGTATAAGAACAAAACACACTTTATCTCTCTCTTGTGCTGTTTAGGCTTCATAAGTATCCACACTTTACTGTTCACTGTTGTTATATATGATGTACCTGTATACATATATAAGGTAAAGGTAAAGGTACCCCTGCCCGTACGGGCCAGTCTTGACAGACTCTGGGGTTGTGCGCCCATCTCACTTAAGAGGCCAGGGGCCAGCGCTGTCCGGAGACACTTCCGGGTCACGTGGCCAGCGTGACATCGCTGCTCTGGCGAGCCAGAGCCGCACACGGAAACGCCGTTTACCTTCCCGCTGGTAAGCGGTCCCTATTTATCTACTTGCACCCGGAGGTGCTTTCGAACTGCTAGGTTGGCAGGCGCTGGGACCGAGCAGCGGGAGCGCACCCCTCCGCAGGGATTCGAACCGCCGACCTTTCGATCGGCAAGCCCTAGGCGCTGAGGCTTTATCCCACAGCGCCACCTGCGTCCCTGTATACATATATACATAGAAGTAAAAAATATATGTATACATATATACATAGAAGTAAAAAATGGTGGTGGTACAGAATGGCACAGATGGGTACAGGGGGGTGATTTTAGGGATGTGGTGTCCAATACCCATGACAATAACCCAACTCTCATCCCCAAAGCAAACAGTGTGAAATAATACCACTTTACTGGAGGAAGAAATAATTCCCAGCAACTGTGTCTAGCTGTTTAAAATGCCTGGAAATGGTGATTCCTTCACAATAGGAGCCATTGGATATCTGGACCAGTTGAGTCACAGCTCTAACGATTCTTCCAGGAAAGCCACGGTGTCTGGATTGGCCCTACAATGCGGCTGTTCTTTGACAATGTCGGCTCCCCACAATCAGTCAACAGTCCCTTTCAAGGAATTGGCCTGGACAGCACATGGCCTAGAGAGACTGAAGTTTTCACCTTTAATTCATCCCCTTGTACTTGCTTCTTGCCTCTTACCAAAAACAGCGTGTACAAAAATTATCTTGGTTTCCTGGTGCAAGTGCTTTTTTTTTTTTTTTAGTAATGCAAGATTGAAAAATAATGATATAGTTAGAAATAATGATACTCATACATTCTGAGGTCATTTAACTGATGTAGAAGCATAGACTTGGAAAGGACCTCAAGGATCATCTAGTCCAACACTCTGCAATGCAGAAATCTCAACACATGACCCCCATTCAATTTGAAACCATACCAGACTCTGCTTAGCTTTGCAAATGTTCTAGCAGTTTTACTGCTGCGCTGACATACCATGCACAAGTGATGACTGATTGAAAAGGAAATCACAATCTTCAACATGCCTACATACAGCAAAGATGTAGGTCCAATTTTTTTGAATGCTTTATTTTTCCATGGAAAAATGAACGAATGCCAACTGCAAGGCATGGCAGTTTCAAAGTGCTTACCTTTGCTTAATAAAAACAAGTAAAATAAGCATGCCAAATTAGATCACTCTCTAGGGCATCAGGAAATTTGGGTGGTTTAACCAAAGCAGCCAAATTTTCAACATCCCCCCCCAACCCACATCACTGCTAAAGAGCATTGAGTTTTCTTTCACACCCTAAGATTAAGTAATCTGGATTCAATGTGTTAATTAATTTAAATTACCATGAGAGCCAATCATGGCCAAAAGGTGGAGTGTTGGACTTGGACCCCCTTGCTCAAGGAAATCACTGTGCAACAGACTTTAGTAGGACTCTCTGATCTGATCTACATGATACGCTAAACCAAACTATGGCACACCAAGATCTTGAGAACATGGAGGCAAAGCTTGTCACCCCTTTGCTCCTCCCTGGTCCTTTTTACTGCTGTGCTGAGCTAAGCTTAGGTTTTTTTGTTGCCAAAGATCGTGTTTAGTGAGGAGAGAGCTTAACCATGAGTCCTGGTTTAAGACCATGCTGAGACAAATGCTAGGGGAACCTATCTCCACATGAACATGTATAGGACGCAGAGAGAAAAAATGCTAAATTTTGAAAAAGAACAATTTTCCTTTCAGAAACATTTGGGTTAGTTACCTGTATGAAATATATATATATATATATATATATATATATATATATCTCAATTGAAAGGACAATCTAATCCTATATGTGTCTACTCATAGGTAAGCACCATTGAGTTCAATGGGATTTATTCCATCCCAGGTAACCGTGTATAAGATTGCAGCGCACAACTTGTCTACCCATCTTCAGTTTTTCACAGACATTGCTCACTCTCTGTCTTTTGGGTGGTTTAACCATGTCTGCTGTATTTCTGCATTTAAGACAAGGGCAAGGAAGAGATTCTGCTGAGCTTACCTAACTGATCTACAAAGTCACTTCATAACCCTAGGCTAGAACAAAGGAAGTTCAGCAGGCAGCTCTAAAAGGCTTATGAAGCAGAGTCAGGAGTCTGACTCAGGGGGGAAGGATTCACACAAAAAAATCCCTCCTAAAAGTGAAAATATACTTATGTGATCAGTGCAAGAACAGAAATGATTTATTTCCAGTTAGCACCACTGTAGCTCTGAAGCTGTACCATTAGATTTTATTTATTCATCACCCCCCACATACAGCTGAAAAACAAGACAGAAAATATGTGTCTAAAACAATTCAAAGTAGACACCCAGTGCAGAGAACTGTTCATCCCACTGGTAAAGCCCAATGGAACAAAAATGTCTTCAATTGTTTCTGGCAAGCGCAGATAGTGAGCGCCTGCCATATCTCATGGACTATAAACTTAGTTCACAAGACTTCAAATGATAGCTCCATTTGTACGAATAATACTTTTTAGGAGTTTTCAGAGACAGCAGTAACCAACATGGTGTAGTGTAGACTCCCAACAAAGCTTATAATATAGCAGATTTACCATTACACATTATATTATTTAATCATAATAATAATAATTGGTGACTTTTGTTTATTCATAGAAGTGTCCCCATTATTTTCTCCAGTGATTAAGAGGCAAAAGTACAGAAGTCACAGGGGAATCTATTTGCAAGTCAGAACAACTGCTTGGTATGAGTATGTCTGATTCACAAAGAAATACAGATTTACATTCTTTCCCTATTACAGGGAAGTAGATTTTTCCCCCCATCACAGAAGTCATGGGCCTTGCATGGGGGACCTGCAGTGGCAGATGACTGATTTTCAGTGCAATTGTAACCATGTCTACTTAGATAATTATCAATAAAGCACAGACAAAAACAGAAAAAAATTAAATAAATGTTTATAACTACATTATATGTCCCAGTAGACTTGCTGGGGGAAAGGTTTTTAGCATCTAGAACAACACAGCCTGATATCAGTAGGCAAGGGGTTCTAAAGCTAGGTGCTGCAACACTAAAAGGTTAGCTCTTTACAAATTAGCACCAATAAGCCAGAACTTTATCGGTTTTGTATTTTAATATTTACATGAATTTGTTATAGACAGCTGATTTCTATTACAGTTATAAGCTGTTTTGAGTATATTTTTAAAGTGGAATATAAATATTTCAACAATGTGAAACTTAACGTGAAATCAAGTTTGCTGTAACAACAGGACTCCTGATATTCAGGGTTTAAACTTTAAGATATAAATTCCTAAAAAGATGAGAGTGGGAAGAGGTTTGAAACCTTCAATAACTTTATTGGTATCATTCAGTTCAAAAGCAAAACAACAAACAACCCATAAGCAATAATAGGTTTTTGTGAAACATGTTCACCAACATTCCTCTCCAGCTATCTCATGCACATCTCTCTGGTTTTCCCTTCAGATAAGAATGAAATGCTTTCTGTTGATCACATGGAATTTTTCAGTTTATCACCAATCTTCTAGATACGGTGCTCACGCAAAGCAATTCCTATGTCAACACTGCAGCCTCCTAGTAGAGGGGAGCTGCACAGTTTTCTGCCTTATATGGATCAGCTTGTTTGAACAACTACATTAAACTAATGAAGGTCTTTGAGGCAAACATTAAAGGCAGATGTTCTTAACATCCCATTCATCCTTTTTAAAAAACTTTTTATTTTCCTGCATAAACAAAAACAAGAATGACAAATGAAAAAAGTATTACTGGCTGTCTCAGAGCAAGTTAAACAGGTAAGTATTTCAGAGTTACATAAAGTGTCTTAATATATTCTTTTTCTCTTTCCTAGGTTAAGTTATTTGATTACATTCAACACAATTGAACATTATGGGTCGAAGAAATGGTAGGGAGTAGAAGCATTTCACTTTTTCCTATGGACTGTTTCCCCTGCTCCATACTGCCTCCCCAATCAGCTTGCCCTGTGGAAAGCCAGAAAGCCACCTAGCAACAACTTGGACCTGGGAAATATGAGGTGGGAAAGAATTTAGGCCTGACTAGGATTGTACTGTAATTACTTGATTCAGGTTGAGAGGTTCTAGCAAGGCCTTGCTCTGTTCTTTGGTAGATGCCAGGTGAGTAGATGCCAGGAACAAAGGCTTTTCACCTGGGGCTCCTTCCATTTGGAACTCTCTTTCTCAAGATGTCTTTGATGTTCCTTTCTTTATGGTTTTCAGTCAGTGCCGTGCTTGCGATGGAAGGCAGGATAGACCTCCTGTTCCATCTTGCGACTTTTAAAAGTTTGCCTTTTTCAGAGGCCTCGCGTTTTTTGAAATGAGCTGCAAGTAGAGTTAGAACAAGTTCCAGCGGCACTTAATATAGGTTTATATTATACAGCAGCACTCTTTTTCCACACTGGGCAGGCTGGTGCTGCGACCACATTTTATTACCATTAATTTTGCCAGAAAACTGATCTGGGGGAAGAAAACTCTGGACTGCAACAATTTTACAAGATCATCATCTACATGCACCGTAAAAAGTGATTGGCAATTCTAAAGAAAAGGGAAATTATGGAAGTAACATGTAATTTCTCCTGTACAGCAACATTGCAAAACAGTTTACCAAGTCAAGAAAAAAGGGGGAAAAAGCAAACACCAGCCAGTCATTTCCTCCCACATCTATGTACCATCCTTCTACATACTCCCCCTATCCTATTTAAATGTCACTTGTATTTAGTTATTTGATGGTAGGGACTCCTTCTCTTATTACAAAGGATACACATACCCTTGTTTTTTCTCTTTCTCTCCCCCTCCCTGTCTTTTAAAAGGGGCAAACAGCTTTGTACCTTCAGCTAGTGCATAGCAGGAAATCTTGCTATTGCCTTTGAACTGGGACTTGTGAAGGCTACATTCTCTGATTCTTGCGAATAAGCCCTTAGGAACAAAGATCTTTTCGTCTGGGGTTTCTTTCAGTGACTTACTTCTATTTCTCATTGTTTCCATTTCCTAAGGGTTCTTTCTGCTATGATTTCTCCAAATGTTCTACAAGTTCAATCAAAATCTGCTTATATTTTGACCACTCAACTAGTAATGTGTTGTCCATGTCATCATCATGAGCTGCAACTTGAAAACCAGGAGGAAACAGTCCTCACAGAGGTGCAAGCAGAGCACCAACAGCACAATCTTAACCATGGCTGCTCATAATTAAGTCTACTGAGTTCAGTGCAGCTAACTCCTAGGTAAATGGAGTTAGGATTGCGCCATCATAGACTCCACTGTCTCCAGCTCCAAGAAGCGCTTCCTTTCATGGCATTCATAGAAACATAGAATTAAATCTTATACAAATTTTAACCATCATGGAGAATCCTGTTAAGGGAGTTGGGAACTGTAGGTTTGTGAGGTCAGCATACTTAACAAATTACATTTCCCAGGATTTTTTTGGGGAAAGCAATGACTGTTAGTTGTATAGGAGTGCCTGAAATGTATGGTGCAAATGTGACCACAGGAGGCTGCCTTATAGTGCGTTTGATCATGGGTGCTCCTAGCTTAGTAATATGTACTCGTTGACTGGCAGATGCTCTCCAGGTTTTCAGATGGACCTCTCTCAGCTCTTCTTGAATATGTCAGGGACTAAACCTTGGACCTTCTGCAAGCAAAATAGATGTTCTTCCACTGAGCTATGGCTCTTCACTGGGGCTCATCCACAGTTGCTATGGTTTTTACTCCCCACTATTTCCCTGACAGTGAGAAAATGTAGATCCCATGAGATACAGAGAGCCTGGAAACCACATCACACAAAGATGTTAATATTTGTCAAAGTACACATCATCAATGTTCCCTAGTGAACGTCCTTATATAATACCCACATCTACTCAGAGTGCACATTTGCCTCACTATTTGCAAACATATGTTTGCCTTGTTAATGTGGTACACTTTACATGTAAATATTGCCACAATCAAGAGTTAAGCATGCTTATCCACTGGTAAGCCATTGAATGGGCTGGGCACACTTGCATTTTTGTTGGGCTGCGATCAGTGTGTGCAGCTCTAAGTTTCTTCCTCTCTCCACAAGGAAGGGGCAAGGAAGTTGAGCTGAATACAACTGAAAAGAAAATATCAGCATTACCAAAATTCTCCAAATTATCTCTAGATTACAGGCCAACATTTCACTGACACATCTTTAAATGTCCATAGCAAAGTCATGGGAGTTGTCTGCTGAGTAATTTGATACTGACTACTGAGTGCAAACAGACAAATTAAGTGTAGGGAAGGAGTGACAATCAAGTTCCCATTGGGCCTTTCCTCTTTCTGGTTTGGGTTTCCAGGCCAGCCTGGGAGTGGTTCCCATCCATATGTGAACAGGCAACTCTCAGGGAGAAAGGGACAAAGAAAGTAGGGCTAGAACAGTATTCCTCCTTTGATCCATACTCTGCTTTAATAAAGAAGCTTTGTTTGCACATCCTACTCACATCTTTCTTCAAAAGGGCAGTAAAGAATCTGACACTATCTCAAAACAGAAGCCTGTTATGTGAACATAGTGGGATCTTCCCTGTTACATTTCTTCTTTATGTGTGCTTGCTATAGACTGGTAGAACCCACATGCTGTTCACTGAACTATAATAGCGGGCCTCTGACCTTCCATTCCAATAAATAAAGGAGGCAATAAGGCTTTTATTGAAGGCATCACAAGTGGGACTTCTCAACAATATGTTGCAACATGGAGTGCTCCAGTTCAGTGTCCAAGCCTTTGTTTGGGATACTTTATTCCAATGTTTCCCAACCGGTGTTCCGCGGCACACTAGTGTGCCGCGAGACGTTGCCTGGTGTGCCGTGGGAGGGAGGCGGGCGAGTCGGGCGGCGAGAGGCCTTAGGCGCCCTGCAGAAAGGCGTCCTCTTTGTGGGTGGGTTCTCCCCCCTCCCTTAGCGCATCGTATTTAGTTGGGGATTCTGGAGAGGGGGGCGGGGGCGCGCTGGCCCTGAGCGGAACAGACGCGCCGTCGTCCCCACCTCCCTCTCCTCAGTAGCTCCGAGCCGACTGACTGAGGGTGGGACGCGGCCAGCGGCGTCCTCTCTCTCTCTCTCTCCGCCTCCCAGCACCGCTTTTCCCGAGGCGGGCGCGTGCCTAAGGCTGAATGGGAGCAGCCTGGAGGCTTGGCGGCCTCTCAGCGGCTCATGACGGGCGTCCCCGAGGCGGGAGGTGCTGAGCAGGGGCTCTGCGAGAGGGCGCGAGGGATGCGTGGTGGTGCCTGCGCGCGCATGACTTAAGAGGGCGACCTGCTGCCTCTCCTCTCTCTCCCCTCCCTCCCCTCATGGGCACGGAGTCCCCGGCACAGCTTGGCGCTACTACAGCTACAGCTGCTGCTGCTCCTGCTTGGATGAAGGCGGCTGCTTCTTCCTAATGCCCAGCCTCTGAGGGACCACAGTCTCCCGCCCTCTTTTTTTTTTTTTTTGGCGGGATGCTGAGGTAAAGGATCCCCTCGTGGGCGGGCATCTCTTTGGGCAGGGCGCGTGTGGAGGCTTAAGGTGGGGAGTGTGGAGGGGTTGCCGCTTGCGAGGGGAGGGTTCATATTGTATTGGGCTGCGGTGTGGGCGACACGGCTCTCCAATGGCCAGCCCGCGGAGGAACATAGAGTTGGAGCATTTCGAGGAGAGGGACAAAAGGCGCACTGAATAAAGTATTTTATAATTTTTCATATTTCTGTTTACTTACTATTTCATAATAAAGTAATTATAAAATACTTTCTTTGTGTTTATTTGATTCCTATTAAAGAGAGTTACTTTATATATAGTCAATATAGGCACAGAGTTAATTTTTTAAACATTTTCTAATGGGGGTGTGCCTCGAGATTTTTTTCATGAAACAAGTGTGCCTTTGCCCAAAAAAGGTTGGGAAACACTGCTTTATTCCATACTTTAGTTTTCTCTTCCCCGACCTCAATACATTCAGCATTCTGTGGCCACTGAGCATGCTCAGTCTTCATTGACCTGTTTCGGGTTCCCTATTAAGCTCCCCACCTCATTAAAAAAAAAAATAATTATGCAGACCCTTGTGTTCCCCTAAGCTAGCCAATACCTTTTCCTTATGTGTAGATGGTCCCATTTTGGCTACATCAGGGGCCACATTAAGAAAATTGAGTTCACCATTAGTTTATTACGGTATATATCCTCCAGCATGTGGGAATACTTTTCTATCTATGACCCTTGTTGCAACAAATCAGATCACAACTATAGTGCTTTCAGCTTTCAGCTGATGAATGTTGTATGTTGATGAATGGTTCAACCAAGCAACAGGAAAGCAACAATACTCCCAAGGTATTTCTCCCCCCACCCCAATTCAAATATGGGAGAATATCAATAGCCACAATGGCTGTGTTCTGCCTCCACTGTCAAAGGCACAATGCCTCTGAATACCAGTTGCTGGGAATCACAGGTGGGCAGAATACCTTTTCACTCAAGTCCAGCTTGCAGGCTTCCCACAGGTATCTGGTCAGCCACTGTAAGAACAGGAGTTGGACTAGATGGCCTGATCCAGCAGGCTTATCTTATGTTGGATTCCACATCTTCTCTTTGCAAAATCAGAGTTACATGCTGATGCAAGATACGGCATATCGGGAAAAATCATTTTAGCTCATCTTGCTGAAGCTTTAAAATGCATTCTAATCATGATGGTGCAAGTTCAGTTCTCTGCTGAAACCATTTACAAAACATATCATGAGTAACTCTAGTCCTTGGACAGAGGAGTCAGCTAATTAGGAAGGTCATCTCTAACATCTCACTCGGCAGACAAAACAAAGACTTATGCCAGGGGGATTCAGGAAAGAAAGGTTATTTTTAATTAAGCCACAATAGACGAGGAACCACAATATTGTTTTGGAATGAAACCTATTTAAAGTAATACACCATTGCTATGGAAACGGGGAACTGTGCTGGAGAGGCAGGAAGGCAGATTGGCTAAGGAGTATTTGAGGAATCCTCAGTTTGATGGTGCTCTGAACATCTAATTTTGCCATATCCCTCATCTCTCTAGAAGGTCAACAAGCCATTATCGAAGTGTGATAGGGCAACCTGGTCAACCCTCAAGAGTGCAAAGAAATGTGGTGCAATTTTAAGAAGATCCATGAGCAGAGTCTGATGATAGAATACGGGGAAGGGGAAGAAAGAGGCCCTATAGAAAAACAGGAGGGGCCAGCACGACCCCTTTCTCCACCCTCCAACCACAATAGGCAAAGGTTGCTGCATGTATTTCCTTCATATTGCTGGGGTTGGGTGCAGCACATTGTCCTTGGTTTCCCCAGTGGGTTAGGGAAGTGATACTGAGAGGAGGGGAAACTGGGTATCAAGGACCTGGGGCCTGTGGTGCACATCCTCAAAGTCAGATTGCTTTTCCAAAGAATAATTTCAATGGTAGATATGGCTTAGATGGATGAAGAGCCAGTGGCAGGAGTGGGAAGAAGGCAAGTAAGTAGGAAGCAAGATAATGTGTATAAAATAATGTGTGGTGTAGAAAAAAAAGTAGACCCACTTCTCCCTCTCTCATAATATTGGCATCTGGGATCTTTCAACAAAGCTCAGCGGTGGGAGATTCAGGACAGACAAAAGGAAGCACTTCTCCACTTAGCCGCACTGTGTAATGATGGCCACCAACTTGAATGGCTTTAATCAACCATTGGATACGAGTCATTCTGGTTATGTATCAACTCCATGTGTCATGCCTCTGGATGTCAGTTGCTGGTGAACAATATTGAGAGAGTACTATTGCACTCATGCTTTGCTCATGGGTTCCCTATAGGTATCTAGTTGGCACTGTGGGAGCTAGATAGTGGGGTGTCTGCAGATCCACCCTCCCAACACTGAAATCTCCACTGCATACCTGGATGGGGGTGGGCAGTGGGGATGTTGGGGCCATGTGGTTGCATGAACAGGACTGCTGGATTGGAAAGCGAATAAGCAGCCGCAACACCCATGTTGTGAAGGTGGATCCATCACACCACACATGCTGCTATTGGGATTAGATAGGTCTTTACTGTGGCGCAGAAGGCTTTTCTTAGGCATTGTCTTATGGCTCTGGCTTTCAAGGGTCTTCAGAAAGGAGCCTTCCCCCATCCTGATTGTTGAACTGGAAGTGCTGGGCATTTGAACTGTCTGGGTCTTTCTGTAGACCAAGCTTGTGTGCTCCCCTGCCTGCCCCTCCTTACACTTCTGAAAGGAGCTTTGAATTATTTCAAGAACAAGTTTTGTCTTGCCAGCCATGCCCCTTTGCTCCATTCTACTGCAGAAACTCGGAACAAGCTTTTTTCTTCAAAACTAGGAATCATGACCAGCCTCTGGCCAGCACTGTTTGCACAAAAAACATCAGTGTAGGCATCATTTAGGGCATTGTTTCCCAAATGCCTGATATGACTAAAGACCACCACCCCTCCCGGAATTAAAACTCGAGACACACTTCCACCCTATACTACACAAAAGGTTTACTTTTAGTGTGTGTGTAAGAGTAAGATTTACTCACCTTCAGGAGCAGTTCATCCACCTCCAGTGTCTTCCCTGCATTCTTCAGTGTTCTGGATCCACTCCGTTCGGACATGAGAATTCCTACCTGGCAAAATAGCAGCAAAACATCCCATGGTGCTTCAGATCTGTTGTGCTTTTCTTATTGGCAGTGTTCCACTCTCCTCCGACCAATTTAGGGAAATGTGGTAGTAGTTTATCTTAACTTCCATATATGAACTGCCCCAAAAGAACACCTTCACCTGCTTGAGGGTA
This sequence comes from Podarcis cretensis, assembly GCF_951804945.1. Lineage (NCBI taxonomy): Eukaryota > Metazoa > Chordata > Lepidosauria > Squamata > Lacertidae > Podarcis > Podarcis cretensis. Next base: position 49,180,436 of record NC_137170.1, on the reverse strand, counting down.
GGGAAGAGATCAGAGGATAGTTTGGGCAAAAATATTAACTCCCACGTGATTGCATTTAGAGGGCCAGAATTGCAGGAAGCTCTCTTCAAAATATGCTCCACGCTTCTTGGTTTCCTCTCTGTTTGAATGTTACCACCCCACATTTGTTAAGCTAGGTCTTGAGCTATGCTGCTAAGTCTGCAAAAACACTCTTGCACTTCTGGAAAACCTGCCTGGCAGCAGAGGCGCCAGCTTGCACGGGCAATTTGGGGGGCCCAGCATCACATGCATGATGTTGCATGTAACGTGTGCATGACGTAAGGATGTCAGAAGTTGGGGGCAGAGCTGAATGCGGTGGCCACATGGCTTCAGCGGCCATTGGCTCTTCCTCCTGGCACCACCACTAGCGGGTGGCTTCTTTGATCCTCCTTCCCCTTCATGGCAGCAGGAGCAGGAGGAACCGGACACTGGAACTGCACTACGCTTGGCTCCATGCTTCACCTCCATGCTTTTTGGACATGTGGGGGGCAGCCCTCACCCCCAAAATATTGGGAGACCCAAAAGGGCTTGGCCACCAGGAGTTGGCATCCCTGCCAGACAGCACAGCAAGATCTGTTAAATGGCTGAACCGAAGCAACAATTGCAGTTGTTTGTATAGGCAGAGCACTGAAACTGACTATTGTGGCTTTTTAGTCCAGCATCCAATATTGAGCCACATTTGCCTAATAGATATGATTATATACACTTGGTTGAGCTGGTCAGCTGCACAGGCAGGCAAAAGAGGATCACTTTTGCATTCCTGCTTTGTTGGATTCTTCCCTTAGTTCTGAGAAGTAGCATGTTCTAAAAATGATATGAAACTTCCTCTGGACATTATTTTTAGAATACTGGATTGCATTCCTAGCGATAGGGCTCCTGACACCCCCTGTTTTTCATTTCAATTTGGATGCAGACAAACCAGAGACTGTGCCAAGCGATAAAAGTGACAGAGAAGAACTCCTTTCTTGATCCAAGACGCTCCTTCCTCCACCCTCAAACAATGAAAGCAGAAATGCTGGCTCCCTTCTCGTAGTGAACACTTTTATGGACTTGCTTAATGAACAGCAAATGTTTCTTCTATTTAGTCATGTTTTTAATACTGAAGCTGTCGGCATTCCATCCAGTCTGCACAGAAGCAAGCCCTGCACACATACACTCCTCAGGAGCACGTTATGTCTAGAAGAAAACTTGAGAGGCTAACTGGAGGCCTTCTGTCATGGTTGCTTTAAAATCAAAGACATTTTATGTCATCCTGGCTTCATGAAAAAAAAAAATACACTGCAACAGCCAGCCATTAAACTAGTGCACAACAAATGAAGCACTTAAACTGCTCAAAACTGCAGAAATGAACATTTTTGCTTCCAGTCTGAAACATTTTTGATGGATATTCACCAACAGAGGACAGTTAATTTTGCACAATACATCCACACTGGGGAGCAGTGTAAAGAAACCTCTGGCTTTTATGTGACTGGAATGTAGCCTATTGTACAAAGGTGAACAGGGATGGCCTGTCCTGTTTCACCACTTGAGGCACAACAGGAAGTGTGACCCTGCCACTGCTGCTGTTTGTGCCACCTGCCCTGCTACCTCCTCTGGTGGCATAGAAGGAGTGTTGGCACCAGTGCCAATTTTGGGTGAGAGCTTTCTGAAATCACATGAGATCTCACGCACTCTGCAAGATCTCACGCAATTTCAATGAGATACTGATGGAAATCAGCACCACCTTGCCTGAAATCAGCGCTGATATGGGCTGGATTAACCATTAAGCAAAATAAGCACGTGCTTAGGGCATCAAGGGAAAGGGGGTACCACAGAAATTTTCTAGTGCTGGATTTACCTTGAATCATATGGTGTAGCTGAACCAAGTTCCACAAAGAAGGCTCCCACCATAAAAGAAAAATACATACATACACGCACAATAAAATAAAATAATATGCTTTAATCTTGGAAATACAACAAAATTAGAATCTGGTAACTGGTAAAGTGTCATAGAGAGAGGTAGGTAGGTAAGTAAGTAGGTAGGTATGGGTGCACCAAAATCTATTAAGTGCTTAGGGAGTCTAAAGCTCTTAATGCTGGCATCTCTTCTCCACTGCCCACGGCAGGCAGGGTGTCTAAAGGTAAGAGACATGCCAACTACCCTGCCCAAATTTTACATCTGTCCCACTCTCCCACCAATCTCTAGAGCAGTTTTGCACTTAAAAAAAGTTTCCTGTGTAGTTTGTGAGTGCTTGCTGATCTAACACACCCAACTGGCTACTGTGACACGGAGAGCCTTCCACTAGCTGAGGTACCAGCAGTGGCTCCTCTCTCTTGTGTCTGGTCATCCATGCAGTGGCGGAGCAAGTTGATTGGGCACCTGGGCAGGGGCAGGGCCAGCTGGGGCAGGATGCTCCTCAGGGCCTTGGAGTCTGCCTGTCTCCTCCCACTCAGCCGCCATACAGCTGGGAGGGGAGGCAGTGAGTGGACCATTTGGGCAGCGCGGAGCCTGCGGGCGCCCAAGCCACCACATCACTCCCAAGAGAGACACGTGGCTCAGGTGCACTGCAGGCCCCGCAGTGAGTGCCGGCCAGCATTTTGTCACCCCCCTCAGTGGTGACACCTGGGGTGGACCACTTCCACCGCACCCCCTTCCTCCGCCCCTGCATCCATATTCTTATACCTTCTGCAGTGCATTGTACACATGCAGGCTATGATCTGGAACACCCCGTTAGCAGTGCATCTTTCTGGTTCTTAAACAGCAGCAATCTGGATCAAGCCCCTTGGCTGCTATTTAGCAAACCAAAATACAAGAGCCAGCCAACTGCTTAATGTCATGGCAGTCAGGACCAAATTTGATATAAGAGGGGGTTGCATCTGCTTTTAAAATGTGGGTCTGGTATATTGCATCCTTGCCTGAGTATATTTTGAAATAGTTTAAAGACTGTGTAATCAGCTGTGCAAGAGGAAAAGAATTTCATTCAAGCATATTCCTGCACTGAAGATATAAATTTGATGAAATAAGATAATTTATATCCAGGGAAAGGTGCATAGGGGTATGCTAGAGTGCTGTCAAAAAATCGCAGCTCTTGCAAGTTTGCTTTCTTTGCTAATGTAATTGAACGGTGCAGTGCATTTTCACATATCCTGTACTTGTGCCAGTTCAGCCCATTTCTTTGTTTGCACAGTGACAGCTTTCCTAGCTAGTCTAATCAATTCCTACATCGTGATAGACGCAAAAATGAAATGGAACCTGATTCAGTTCACCGAAGGTACTAATGAGATGGATCTTCAAATGCTGGCTCTCTTTGAGGTACCTAGATTAAATTTGGTTGTGCAAGTTCTCAGCCCAGTTAATGATATATAGCATTTAGTTTTCTTAAATATTTACTTCAGACATGTCCAGATGGTGGGTTTTTATCACTGCTGCTGACCTGCAAGCAGGAGATTGCATGTGATTTTTAAAAACTGGGGAAAGAAGCTGCAACTATCTCTAGTCCAAAGAATGTCTAAAATCTATCTCCAGCCCAAAAGAATGTCTAAAATCCTAACACAACTAGGTCTGCCACAGAAGATAAGTCGTTCTTCCAAATACTTGTAGAAAGTAGAAAATGTTGTGGCCTCTTTCTCTCTTGCACCCTAATGTTCATCTACCCATTAGGGGACTCAGACTGCAATCCTAACACCACTTACCAGAAAGTAAGGATGAGAAGATTTGTCGATTTTGGTTCTCTCAGTTTCTCATTTCTGCGGTAATTAGAAAACTTTTTTTAAAAAACCTCATGAAAATTCATCAGCATTTCAGTGTGAAATTGTTCTAATAGACACTTTTTTGCAATGTACACATTTTTGCAAGTTTTCCTCAATAAAATGCATTTTGGTATTTAATTTTCACCAACATATTTTTATGCACACTTCCCCCTAATATTTATATTTTTTGGTAAAAATTGGTTGGAGAACTACATCACAAAATTCAGAGGAGTGCAAATTTCAAAGGATAACTGTGTGTTTTGGTTTTTGCATGGTTTTGGAAATTTTGAATTTGATATTCGATTCACCTTTAAATGTGAACTGAATTGGCCATCTACCCCATCCCTACCCGGAAGTAAACCCCAGTGAATTCAATAGCACCTGAGCAGACATGGTAATGAATGTGCTCTAAGCAAGAGGCCATAATCAGGGGGTCATAGACTAGGGATCAAGAATGGGAGGCCCCTGGGCCAAATCCTGACCATTAAGCTTGCTTTCGTTTGGACTGGATCTCAACTTTTGTACAGTTGAAATAAGAGAAGAGCGTTCGTAAGCAGAGAATGCTTCATCCTTTGTCATTGCGTGGCTCCTGCTTCTTCTGCAAACAAACCTTCAACTGATGAAGGAACTAAAAGCTAGTAGGGTGGCCATATTTCCTACTTCACAGAGGGCAGTCCTCTATAGAAGGGTTGTCTAGTTTGTGCCAGTTTTCAAGACAAAGAAGGGAGACCAGAGGCGTTGAACAGTTAGCATTTGTATAGGATTCTGTGCTGGCACCTGCTCACACTCTTCTCCTGCTGTGGAGAAATGGATTGTATTTAAATTAAATTATAGTATCTGCTCATGTAAATGAGCACATGCATCTATTTAGTCAAAGGCATGGCCCAGCTTTGTCCTCTTTCACACACAAGTGTGAGACTTGTTTCCTCTTTTGGGGCCATGTATAAAGGGCCTGTGGGACAGTGGCAGTCAGGTGAAACAAAAATGTCTGAAGTGTTAATTCTCTTTTTGATGCTGCATGGAGAAACACTAGTCCAAAGCAAGTGGGGTATTACTACTATGTATAACTGAAATGCAAACTAAGTTATGTACTGAGCATATCCAACCAACAGCCTCAGTTGACTAACGTAGGTTATATCTCATGAGCAACTAGTGCACAGACTGAGAAGGCAGACATGTTAAAAGTCTTTCACTAAATTCTATGCATATTTAATGACACTGCTTGTTCATCAGCCAAAAATAATAAATGATGTCAATCTGCAGACTTCAAATCAGTTCTGCCATTCCATGTTTTATCTATTATAGTGGCTTCAACATGTTTCTCAGGAGTACTTACACAGTTGTGGCTCAGTTCCAGTCCTTGGCTGGCTCATGGTAAGGAACATCTAAATTTCCAGCAAATCAGAGATAGATGTTTTTGGCTTTGGTTTGTGCACCAGAGACACTGATTCCTGTGTGCTCTCCTTTTTGTCTCTCGATCCAAACCAAGACACCCAGAGAGGCCGTTATTCAAGACGCCTTGGGAATTATATTGAAGCCTGGTAGCTTGGCTGTGCAATATTAACAGGCAAGCTTTCTAAACATAAAGGCCCTTTTATCAAGTCTGATGTAAAAAGATATAGGGCTCCTGAACTCTGCAAGGTACTCTAAATAAGTTGTAAAGCTTTCACACATGCTTTAACTTAGTGCACAAGTACGGTTGGTGCTTACATTCTTTCCAAAGGTATAAAGGCAAGGATTTCAGCTGCCATAGCCATGACAAAACAGCACACAAGGACAGCTGAAGACTCTGGAAACCCAACATGGTACATCTAGTAAAACGTTTAAAATTGTCACTTTTGGGGAAGGCTTTTGTACCATATCAATTCCAAAAGCTGGTCAGTAGAAGAGTGCCACTGAAATCTGATTAGTAAGACATGCTGAACCAATTGTCAGTCTTTGCCATAATGTTTCCAGATGGGAAAGAGAGCAGGTCTGTTCGAGAAGATATGTTAATCATAGCAGGGCAGGCGGGGGGGGGGGGGGTAGGTGAAAAAGGACATGAAATACCATGGTTGTCTTCTATTCTGTGTAGGATATAGTTTTCTATTTAAAAATAAATAAATTTGAAATTCCAGCTACTAACCACCCTGCTCCAAGTTATTCCTTAAGGGGAATCTGTGCCCCACCCCCACCCCACTGATGTAATTGGACTTCAGATGTCCAGCGGTCAGGGATGATGGGATTTGGGAGTCCAACAACTCTTGAAGAACTACAGGTCCTCCAGTCCTACCTTAGAAGTTTAATTAGCATTGTAAAATATCTTGTAGTGATGAATGCACCTAGCTGACTTAATCAAATAGCTGGCATGGTGTGGCTAATGGTAGCTGTTTGCAATGGTGGACCTTGCCCTCTCTCTAGTTGAGGGTTATAGGGTTTCTTGTCGAGTCGCATTCCCAGGAACTGGCCAGGCTAAAATCAGAATCACATTAGAAGTAGAACTGTGTCTGGGTCCACTATCAGATACAAGAGTGATTTTACTAACCACATGCAGGAGGGTTAATATATCTCTTAAACTTCATTCCATTCAAAGATCTTACTGTACTTACCAATTAAACAATCTATGACCTTTTGAGCTGTGGAGGAGCTATTGGTTTTGTTTGTTCCTATGGTATGTATTTTTGTGATTTTATGTTGTAAACTGGCCTGTGATTCTTGGATGAAGGGCGGTTAGAATTTTTTAAAAAATATTATTATTATGCAGAGCAGAGGTCAAATGATGACCATTTATTGACATTCACTGAGAAAAAAGTATGAAGCCAAGACTTTTTTCAGGGACTGTTGGTGAAATTTTATTTAGAAGGGCACGGCCTAATGGCATGTTGCCAGAAATTGAATTTATTCCACCTTTTGAAATTAGGATTACAGTTGCAGTGAGACCACAACAGTTCAGCAAATTTCAGCTACAAAGTGACTTTAGATTCAAACCATAAAATATAGCCTTCAGCAGAGATTTCCAATCTTGAAGCCAATCATTGTGTTCTTCAGAATAGAAGGGAAAACCCACACACCCCTACACTATGGCTGAGTTGATTTTCTTGCTTTCAAGAGCAGAACTTGGCACGAAATTAATTTAGCTCTTGGAGTGAAAGAAAATTTAGCACACGCTTCACCCCAAACACATGGCTGGGTCATTTTTAAGTTCCAGAAACAAATAAGAACATGGAGGAATCTGTCTCTTCAGATGTTAATGCTGCCATAAGCCTCTAGCCAGCACAAGTCTGTTAAGTTAAACCTAGTGGACTGCAGACCAGTTTGGCTGCATAACAACTCTTGATCTATTTATTTCAAATTGAAAACAAATTTAGGCCCAAGCTGTACCTATATGCAAGTAGGTACTTGGAAAGGTTTATTCATCTTGCCTATTTTTCTGTCTATGCTGGGGCAACGCATACTCATTTCTACTTGGTTCTTCCACAAACTCCTCAGTCAAGTCACTAATTTTCAGCTCATTTCCATCTATATCAAATTGTAGCGGCACTGGCCTGCTTCACAAGGTTACTGTGAGGAGAAATTGGAAGGACATACTTTGCACAATGCAAGCCCATCATTCTCTTTCCTCTGTAATGATGTTAGCTGAAAATCAAATAAAACAGGTTTCTTGAAGGGTGCCGTTTTAATAGTGGAGAAATGGAGAATACCAAGCAATGTCTGGTACACTACAGTCAGGTCCCAGAACTAAAAACAGTTCATAGAGGAACAGTAGCTAGCCTTCCCAAAGGCAGGACAAATTTACGATGGTCATGATTACAGTTGATGGCAATTGTCTTTAGACTTGAGGAGTGGGCCTCTCAAACTCTTTAAAAGCCCTTCTACAAATGAATTGCTAGTGACAACCTTGCGGATGGCTTGAACATGCCCTATTGAATACAATATGTCTAAGTTGGCTTAGGCTAACCTTAAATTGGAAAGTTGCACTAAGATGCAGTCTTTAATTCCTCACAACTTTGACGTAGCCACAACTATGTTGCAGCAGAATTAAGGATGTCATGCTTCTACAGCATCTTAGGTTAACAGAGGTTCTCATTTACAGTGCAAGTAGGTAACTTGGAGAGCTATGTTATTATTTTAGGTTTTGCAACAAGTCTCTCAAACCATCTGTACAATAGCCATAAAAGTTTTGCTGAAGGTATTTTCTTTCACATGGCTAAAATGAGCCCTGGATCGATCACAGATGGTTGCTGAATATTTCTGCAGCAGTTAACATTGCATATTTTTGATCTATTTTTACACAAACTAGAGCTATCTGCAGTTAGATTAAAAGTTATCTGGTGTTCAAGCATACCTATGACCAAAATATAAAGGTGTCTTTGAGAACATTGAAAGTAGTAAAAGAATTTAATTCCAGAAAGCTGCTACTTATGATTGGAAGGAAAGGCCATCTGCAATATTATCCTTCGTTCCCCATAAGGAGAAACATAACAGAGCCAAACTAGCCAACACATACACAACTACTCTGCAGTTATTAAAAATATACCCTTCTTTAAATCAATTGCAGATTTGGTCCCTCAGTGCAGCTGTAAGTTAAAGCCAGAAAGACATCTACTTCTGCTTCATTGACTATGCAAAAGCCTTTGACTGTGTCGATCACAGCAAACTATGGCAAGTTCTTAAAGAAATGGGAGTGCCTGATCACCTCATCTGTCTCCTGAGAAATCTCTATGTGGGACAAGAAGCTACAGTTAGAACTGGAGATGGAACCACTGATTGGTTCAAAATTGGGAAAGGAGTACAGCAAGGCTGTATATTGTCTCCCTGCTTATTTAACTTATATGCAGAATTCATCATGCGAAAGGCTGGGCTGGATGAATCCCAAGCCGGAATTAAGATCGCTGGAAGAAATATCAACAACCTCAGATATGCAGATGACACAACCTTGATGGCAGAAAGTGAAGAGGAATTAAAGAACCTTTTAATGAGGGTGAAAGAGGAGAGCGCAAAATATGGTCTGAAGCTCAACATCAAAAAAACGAAGATCATGGCCACTGGGCCCATCACCTCCTGGCAAATAGAAGGGGAGGAAATGGAGGCAGTGAGAGATTTTACTTTCTTGGGCTCCATGATCACTGCGGATGGTGACAGCAGTCACGAAATTAAAAGACGCCTGCTCCTTGGGAGAAAGGCGATGGCAAACCTAGACAGCATCTTAAAAAGCAGAGACATCACCTTGCCAACAAAGGTCCGTATAGTTAAAGCCATGGTTTTCCCAGTAGTGATGTATAGAAGTGAGAGCTGGACCATAAAGAAGGCTGATGGCCGAAGAATTGATGCTTTTGAATTATGGTGCTGGAGGAGACTCTTGAGAGTCCCATGGACTGCAAGAAGATCAAATGCATCCATTCTTAAGGAAATCAGCCCTGAGTGCTCACTGGAAGGACAGATTGTGAAGCTGAGGCTCCAATACTTTGGCCACCTCATGAGAAGAGAAGGCTCCCTGGAAAAGACCCTGATGTTGGGAAAGATTGAGGGCACAAGGAGAAGGGGATGACGGAGGATGAGATGGTTGGACAGTGTTCTCGAAGCTACAAACATGAGTCTGACCAAACTGCGGGAGGCAGTGGAAGACAGGAGTGCCTGACGTGCTCTGGTCCATGGGGTCACGAAGAGTTGGACACGACTAAATAACAACAACAAAGTTAAAGCTTGCAGTCATGCTTTTGTTTTGTTTTTAATGTAAGAACTGCTGTGTTCTGTCAAACCAATGATTAAGCTGGTTCAGTGTTATGTCTCCCAATATTCACTGGCCAAATGATAGAAGGGATTTCTCATCTATGGGCATGGTGGTGCTATAGTCCTAGCAATTGGGGCCATGTGACCTTTTACCATAGAAATTCTGGTCAACATGATTCATAACCACCCATGATTTTATATTCCAAGTAAAAAATTCAGTAGTTTCCTGGCTTTTTAAATGGCAAAGCTTGTTCCCATTTCCTTTAAAATTACTGGGGAGATACAAGTCAATGAAATTTTGGCACCTTACTGTAAGGTCTTCGAATGAGGAATAAGAGGTGGAGGAGAAACAGTCAAGACAACATAGTCCTTAAGGAAAAGTCTTTGTTGACTTGGTTGGGTTTGGGAGCTGCTGCTCTGCAACTCCACCTGTTTTGAGTATCAACTTATGTGCCTGTAGAGAATAGTTTAAGTGAGAAAATGTGGAGGGGGAGGGGGAAGAGCTGCAAAGCTCCAAACTACAGAATGAATGAGTTCAAGTTACAAAACACACACAAAGGTTTTACCCCAAGGTTTGTGCTTTCAAGTTACAGTGACAGGAGAGGAAAATCTATCTGCTAACTATTATGCTATTGCACAATGCTTTCCAATTGCAAAACCATAAGCATTTGGTTTTTTTTCCAAATCTTTGCGATGGAGAAACTCCCTCCTCAATGCACTTACACACTCACTACACCACAATCAGATTAATATTAATTATTTATTTGTAAAGGAGATCAAGTCATTCGACTTAAAGCATATCCACTCTGCCCTTTCATGCTTCCACTTCTCCCTTGGGCAGTATATTTTCTTCCATCTCCTTTACCTCATCTTCCAGTTCTTCTGAAATCCCCTTTTTCATTTCATGAAGGTGGCCCCCTTCCCTTTCCCCAGTAAAAGCTTAGCCATAAAGCAACGCTTCCAAAACCAGAGCTGTAGAGCTTAGTTGAGCAGCTGTGTATTACAGAAGACCCTTTGCATGAAAAGCCAAGCACCAGTTAATAGATTCAAGAGACACACTTTCCTTTTCATTCATCATTAAAAAGGCCCCCAAAATTAATGACTGCCCCCACCCTTTAGCCATTGACACAGTAGCATACAATATACACAAAGGAAAATTGTGCAAAGTACTACACAACAGGGCACCTCATTCTGTCATTTTTGGTTTGGTTCTAAAACACTGACCTGGCAATGTAGGACGCTTCTACTGGAAGAATCCCATAGCAAGCGATGATCCAAGGAACGTGGAGAACTCCTCAAATTCCAAGAGAAGGCTCAAGCAGTTTCAGCACTAGTGAGGCTCCGCCACAATGCTTAGCATTTTTTTTTTATATTTATTGTTTAAGACAGTGTTCACAAACTCTCTCTCCCCCCCCCCCCCAACTTGAATATTGCTGAGGGTACTGGTGCCACTTAATGATTCCCCCCCCACACACCTATTGTAGTAATTGTAATGTGCCGTGCCAGGTGCTGTATGGTTTTTAATTGTATTTTTAAGAGAGCTTTTGTGGGCCTCTTGAATGAAGCTCTGGTCCATGTACTTAGTTTGGAAAGCCCTGGGTAAGTCACTTCAGTACAATATTTCACATAGCCATCATAAATCTTGTGCAGCAAACTATGCCAGCAATCCTACACAAACATGTGGGACTAAGGGCAGTATCCAATGAAGTGGTCCTGTTGTTGCAAGGACTTCTGCTTGCCCAACAAACCTTCCCCTCCCTTGCCCAATCTGCTCTTCAGTATTGAGGTACCACCAGAGCATATTTGGGGAGCATGAGAGGGGAAGCACAGAAGTCTTTACATAAATGGAATGCCCTTGTTAGATGCAACACTAAGTCCAGATGTACTCAGTGGAGCTTGTTTCTGACTAAAGGTGCATAGAACTAGGCTGCAAAGTAGATGGCTGTTTGTTTTGTGGTATAAAGTTGATTAGTTCCTTCACATTTGTATAGGTGCCCATTTCATAAATGGCTCAATATGTACAAAAATCAGGAAAAGACCAAAGGGAAGAGATCTTAAACATGTGCGGAGTAGGACTCCTATTGAAAATCTTCCCATCACACCCCTCCTTCTTAGTCCATATTTGACTTTCCAAAATCTACCATTAAGACACGCTATAAGCAGTGAAGTGTTAGAGGAAAAGAGCTCCAGCTAACACTAAAGGACACAGCAGTAGGGCTGGCACCTACCAACCTACTTTGTAAGGTGGGAAGGGACAGGCAAGCCACCCAAAAGCAGAGCACAAATCGTAACAGCATCTAGGGGAACCCCTCCCCCCATCCCCCACCCCAGTTGAGTATGGTTGTGCCAGCCACCATTATTAAAAACTCGGCAGGTAACATACAAAAATTGGCTGATTAACATTTCTGTTTACTTGGAATCCCAGAAGAATTTACCAGTGTCAAGTGTTGAACTGCAAGGCCATCCCCTCTCCAGTATATAACTATTGTATTACAAAAATATATACTAATGTTATGGTTTACCATAAAAAACAAGATAGTCAATACACACAAAAATATTTGTTTAATTGGAAACCATACATCAATCTGCACCTTTTGAACAGTAGTGCAGGACTTGTAAAACCAGGGTCTCTAAAGTCAGCCTACTGTTCCAAAGAAGATCAATTATTTTAAAAAAGGAAAAGAAAAGAAGAGAGAACCGGGTCTCAAGATTCAGTTTACGCTCACAGTTAGCTTGTTAGGTACATCAATATGCATTTTTCTCCTCCGAGTTACACTAACAATCTTTCCTGGACTGTATCACCAGTATCATGCAGACACAAGAGTTGTAGCTACATACAAGATTTCGTGTAGCTTTCCTGCAAGTTATTTTGTAAATCAGGTAATAGTTTAGGGACAGCAAATGAAGCCATGGGAAGTACAGCAGTGCTTCCAGATTATACCTCTAGTGAATTTCAATTGGAGTGGAATCTACGTTCTAATCCAATGACAAATATGGCTACTTTGTGGTAGGAGAGGCTTAACTTTAGAAGAAGGAAAAAGAGCAAGGTCATTCTGGATACTACCTTAACAGTTTCAAACAAAACCATCTCCTGCCTCTTGAATGAGTAATTGGATTACTTTAAGTACAAACAGCTGTGTGATGTTACTTTACATACATAAACCATGAGAATGCTTCCACCAAATCAAACAGTCACTCTAATTTAAGACTTCAGAAGCATGGGAGAGGGTTAGAAGGCTGCACCCAATTTGCTCCCATTTTCATGTGCAGTCATAGATGTCAGTTGCCTATCACTCAAGTCAATGAGACTATAAAACCCACAGTATCAACACGCAAATAATTCTTTTCAGAAGAGTAAGATTTACAATAGCCACGTTAGGTAGCTAGCTGAACAAACACCACACATCACACGAGAATAAGTCAACTGTCTGAATAAGGATTTACTTGAACAGAACCTTGTAAGGGTACACTATACTCAGTCTCATTTTAAAGGTTGATTAGATTTTTTTTTATACAACATAGCCCCTGGCAATTTAAAATAGACCCACTGGAGAATGGAATGGAGAACTGGAAATGTGACATTTCAAACCCAGGCTGCGTGTGTTTTTAACTTCTTTTCTGAGGAAGACTTCTCAGAATCTGTGTCTTCAAACTCTGTTCTATGCCTTTTCTGTCGCCCACGGATCTGCGAGCCATCACTGCCCGGAAGATGCAACTCGGCAGCTTCCTCTTTCGTGCTCACGGTGTGACTGGGAGAGTCTGTTGCAGACAGGCTGCATTCCTTGTGCAAGGATGTGCATGTCTGCACAAGGCTGCCATTATCAGCATTTAAGTGTAATTGTCTTCCTTGAGCCACAGCCTCCTGCTCTCCAAAACTCTGTCCGTTACTAAGGTAAGAAGAGCGAGGGTGCAAGTGACCATTATTGTGGTTTGCACAGGAATTGTCCGTGTTCCTGTCCTCACTGTCATCTGTTGGGTTTCTAGAGTAATTTCCAGATCCACTACAGGTGGCAGCGGTGGAAAATGAATCCTTCGAGACAACCAGTGGGTTGTGGCTGGGTGCAGGTTGACAATTCTGGTTACTTTTCTGCTCCACAAATCCGGCAGGCTGGCTGCGTGGCTCTTCAGTGCAACTACTTCTGCCTTTGCATGTGGCTTTTCCATTGAGCTTCTTCATTTCAAATGAATGCTCCACAGTCCCACTGTTTCCGTTCCCTTGGGTGACGTTCTCTTGATCCTCCAGCTGCCGCTGATTATCGCATTCATGATCTTGACCATTTCTAGAATTTTCTGCCAAGCTACGTTCCTTGAAGGTTTCCTTGTTGCGGTTTTCAGTAGAGGGATCCTGCCCACCTTGGGTTTTTCTGCTCGTTCCGGGTCTCCCTTCACTTTCACCACCTCCATGCGAAGTTTCGCCATCTTTGTTAGCCGCATAAGACATATAAGAATAGTGGAGCCACCTGAAAGCTTTGTAGATCTTCCTGTCTACAGATTCACTTTCTGAGCAAGGAGAGACCTTCTCTTTGCGGACCTCAGTATTTGCAGTACTCCTTTCGGGAGATGAGGCTGGAGAAGGAGAGAGGTCATCCACTTTGATCTGGGGATAATCATAGAGGTCTTCGCCTAAGTAGGTACTTGCGTTTTCTGTGCTGGCATTTGCATTAGTCCTTTCTTCCTTTTGTGGCTTCTGCCTGCGCCTTAGTGCGTTGCGTTGCCGGGTTGAGGCACGGCGCTCATTCAGTTCCTCGTCATCTTCTGTGCTGCTGCTGCTGCTGGAGCTGCTTGAGTCATTCTCTTCGGGACTTGGGGACCTGGGCCTCGGGAAGAGGTCAGCATCCAGCTCCGTCTCGCAAGTATTTTCATCAGAATCAGACTCGTTAGAAAGAGCCAAGAGACGCTTGTCTTGGTACCTCCTCAGTGCAGACAAACGTTGCTGGCGAGAAGCCACAGCTTCTCTGGCTGGTGGAGATTCGGTAGATCTCAAGGTTCCCAAGTTATAGGCAGCTTCATCAGATTCTTCCGTCATGTGAGGTGGGGAGTGATGCAGAGATGTGGAGGACTCAGACTCACTATACCCTGAACGCTCACTTACTCCGGCATGGAGCTGCAGAATTGTGCTTTCACTAAGGTCACTGTCGGAATCAGAGCTCCATCCCTCAATCTCTCGACGGACCAAGGAGTCAAAAAAGGCCATCATCCGTGGATCCTCTTGGACTGACTGATTGGCATAGTCATGAGACAGGCCACTGCCACTGTTTAGCACAAGACTAATGTACTCTTCATGTGTGTACAGACAACGGGAATCATCCTCGATTTTACCATCCAGATCTCCTGTGCAACCAGGCTGTCGGTAAGGACTCCAGATCTGTAAAAAGAATAAAAAGAAGTGTTGCTTTATATATATCACCCGGTTGCTATTTTAAGGCTTTTCAGCAGTCTACTGATATACCTATATCATTTTGCAAGACTATTGGTGTAGCTGATCTTAAAGAACCATTCTTTTTACTCAGTTTCACAAAGATGTTCCATTTCACGTGCAAAATTTTCCCCCACCTACACTTGAGGATTCACAACTCATAAAATGCTTCCAGCTTGAAATGAAATGAACGTCAGATTGCAGAACTCTATTTTTATCTAATAGGTGTTTACAAGTGGGGGGGGGGAGAGAGAGAAAGGAGGTGGTAAGAATACTAGGTTGCTTTCTGAATAAAAGTCTAGGCAGTAAGGAAGGCATTTGTTTCCCAGGAAACTAAAGCTAGAGCTTGTTTTAGAGACGCGTTGTGGTGTTTCAATAAGTTGCATGGTTCAGCATCTCAGCAGTTGTGGATGGCTGCACAATGTAAGCTGAACATCTATAATGTTTGGTGTCTTACAGTGCTTTTATATTTTGCTGGAAGACGTCCAGAGTGATTGGGGCAACCCAGTCAGATGGGTGGGGTAGAAGTAATAAAATAGCAGTTGTTGTTGTTATTGGTTCCCCTATACTCAAATGCCATGATAACAGCAGTGCAGCCATTTCCAATCATGTATGCCTATGAGGCTGATGGGGGTGCTTAGAAGTTTGCTGTCCTACCAAGTATTTCTTAAAAATACACCTAGGCTAGCACTAAAATACAATTATATGGTTGAATTAGCACAGATGATCAGAACCACCTGACACCATTCACCTCCCAGGCAGAAGGCTGTGCTTGCAAAAGAGGATGATCATGCCTGTTAGTGTACATCTATGCTCATTTAATCACCAACAGCAGACATGATCCATCCTCTTTTGCTAGCAGATCTATGCACATGGGAGGTAAACAGCATAGTAGGGCTTGGAGGTAATGCCCATTTATCCTAATCCGCTTCTTAAAAAAATTAATTGCTTGCCAGCCCTTCTGTAGCAGGCCCTACCTCCCCACCTTCATCTAGCCCTCACCTAAGTTGTGGGTTGGGGCCTTCGAGAGACCTGCTCTACATATTTATCTTATTTTAGTTCTGCTATTTATTATCAGGTGAAAGACCCCAAGGGGCCAGGCCAAGTAAACAACAGGGTAGACAATAGAATGGACCCCTGCAGAATTCCACAGGTCAATTCCCAGGGTGTCAAGTAACAGCCCTCCCCCAATTAATCCTTTCTGGAACTGACCCTGGAGGTAGGAACATTCCCCCAGTCCCCCCAGTCAGTCCAGAAGAATTCCATAGTCATCACTACCAAGTCAGAGAAGTCAAAGAGAATGCACAGGGTTGCATTCCCCTTCTCTCTCAACAAAAGTCATCAGCCAAGGCACCCAAAGCAGTTTCAGTACAATGAAGAGGCCTGGAGCCAGAATGAAATGGGTCCAGATGCTCAGCTTCCTTTGCACAGGCTTAAAGCTGGACCACCACCATGCTTTTAATCACCAAGAAGGGGATATTTGTGACTGGGTGATAGTTGTTTAGTGCTGCTGAGTCCTGATAGGTCCTCTTAACAGTCCTTTAAAGGAACCAGTTCAGTAAGTAGCTGAATTCAGAAATGCCTCCCTCAAATTACTTCCCCCAGAACAAAAGTACAGACACGTGGAGGTTGTTCCTATTTTAATTCTGCATAATAACGGAATAGTCCAACTTTGAGGAAGACCTGCAAGGAACACCCATTGGATCACAACATGAATGTGGAATCTGGGGAGATTCCAAATGTCAGTAAGAAAAAAAAATACATACAAGTCATTAGTTCTCATGAATCTGTAGAAAAGTTTGGGTTAGAAAGATAATATCAAAACCAAAGAACAGGTTAGGCAGTAATCAAAAGGGAGAAAATTTAATGGCTATTGAATTTCCCCTTCAATTATTTGAAAATAAAGTCAGGAACTTCACACCCTTCCCTCACTCCATTCTTTCATACCATCCTCAAGCCTAGTCCCCACACCCACTTTGAAAACCTGAATCCTAAAAACATGACTTTGCAGAAGAAATCCTTGTAAAGGCACTTACTACCAAAGAATGTAACAAGATAGACATGACTCCCACCTTACCATTTTCTCCTTTGTTTACCTGCCAACTAAGATTTCACTTCATGCATCTGACAAGTGGGCTTGAGTCCCTGAAAGCTTATGTCACGATATATGCATTCGTATTGAAGGAGACACAAGAGACACAAGAGACACAAGACTGATTGTTTTTTGTTGCAAGAGATGAACACAGCTACTCTTTGGGAAGATTTTAGAGTTGGGATAGAAGTTGAGAAGTAAGCAAAGCCCTTCAAAGGAGCAACCATTTTTATCATCACCTGCAGTTGCCAGGAAAGCCTCAGATTCCTTTTACATGCAGGAAGGTGACCTTTCAGAGATGTCAGGTTAAGTCACATGCCAGCAAGATATTTTATGCTGTGTTCAGGTAGGCTAAATTATGATTTTGCTGCAAGTGTATATAATTAGGTGTGCTACATCAAATTATCCTATAAAAGCAAGAGACAGATAGTAGCTTGTCTCTATGGTTGTCTCCATAGAAACATGGCTGAAAAAACCTTCCATCTCTTACATAGTAGTGCATTTCAATTTTCATTAAAGTATAAATCAGCAATACCGTACAACTTTCCCTCCCACACAGTCTGACAAGTTGCCACTACCATCAATATTCAGTTCAACACTGCCCTCCTGCTGTCAAGCCCTCTACAGACTTCAGTCAGTTTCTCTCAATAGTGTACACAACTCTACCTTTCTACCGCTTGCAGAGCAACATCTGCCTGCCAAGTAAGCTTTTCTGCAGTCTTCTCCTTTGACTCACCATTATGTTCTTTCTGAATCATGGCGTTGCTTCATAATCTCCATTTAGTTTAAAGTCTCTTCTCAAAGGCTATCTTCCACATAAAAACTTTACACAAAATTACTCTGTCATCAAGCCATGCTAACAATTCAAATAAAGCTGGATTTTAAATTTACTTTAATTCATAACACGCCAAAACAGAAAAGTCACCAGCAGCTGTCCACACCCGCTCATCCACCTGTCAAATTCCTCTCAAGGCCAAGTTTTGGCAACCCCTCTAAGGATTTAGGAGCCAGATAGATCAGCTTTCTGAAGGGTTATTAAAATTGGGAGCCCTTGCAAAGAATTGCTCTGTTGGGTTCCTGCCAATTCAACCTTACCCAGGTGAAAATTCCAGTGCAGGGCCTCACATTTTGATCTGAACAGGCGGGAAAGTCTATAAGGGGCTCACAAGGCTGGCCTACAATGTGTGATCGTAGGATATGAGCTTAGGTGCGAACAATCTGAAGCTGAGCCATTCTTGTCCCAAAATAGGTTGTCTTGCAAAAATGAGAACAAGGCACAGAAAAACTGGAGTTCCGGCATGGCAGTTACATACATCAATATTTCTTCCTCATAATTAGTTTTAAGCTTGTACATTAGAAAAGATAGGCATGTTTCACAAATACACATGCTGAACCTATGATCTAACATGAATTCTCTTTTCCAGAGGCATTCAAGCACCACAACCTTTCAGGTTGGGAGAGCCCTTGAAAAAGACACTTAACTGAATCACTATCCCCCCCCCCCAAAAAAAATGTAGGTGCAACAAAAGCAACACAGGGGCTGTTTATATACATACATTAATCCAACAGACCAAGTACCGTCACCCAGGAAAGATTCAAAGCTTCATTGGTTATTACATCCAGATTTCTCAAGAGGCTTCAAACTGAACCAATTAAGTCTATGCGTACTGTATACTCGTTTGGCAGAAACTGGTGTAAATACAGTTAGGGCAGACGTCTTGAAAACAAGAAGCAAGGCATTTCAATGGTACACAACACTGTGTAATTAAAATCCTTGCTTGTGCTGCTGCCAGATATATCCCTTTTTAAATATGCATTAGTATCTGGAGAATAGGGTGAGAAAGCAGCAGCAAACTCAAAGAGCAAGCCAGAGACACAGACTGAATATAGATTCTTGGTACTGTATTATGCAGACAGGCAGTGGACCATGCTGGCAGGATTTGGGCCAGCCATGACCCCCAGCTTGTAAATGGCCAACAGGGTTACAGTCAGTCAATCAATGTGCAACTGACTGAAGTGTTTACATGATATACCTCAATTACGGCCATCTGCCCTAAAGACATTTACAAAGCTCTTCAGCGGATGGTTGAAAACAGAACAGGCGTAGAATTAAATCCTCTTGAACCTGCTTTCTAAGCCTGCAGGGCACCTGTATATACATAAAAGAGCTCAAGACGATCTACTCAAGGGTTCAGCTCAACTCAAGGGTTCAGCTCAACGTCAGGGAGCCAGTGTGGTGCAGCAACAAAGGAGTTGGGACTTGGACCAGGAAGAGTGACTTTCAAGCCCCTCTCCACCCATGAAACTCCCTCTCTCCCAGCTAAATGGCTACTTCACAGGTTTGTTCAGAGTTTAGAATGGGTAAAATCCTGGATTTGAAGGAAGGCGACGCAAATGCGGCCAATGTGTTCTGTGGCAGAACCAAAACCAAATATGTGTACCATCCCCAAAACATCTAATGTTGTGGTTTGCACCCAACTCCGATAATCTCAACCCAGCAAAAAAATAACCTCACTGATGCACAGGCAGTAGCCTCTAAGTGTGTTTCAAGCAATTAAACATTTCAGACCATCTACTATTTTCATAAATATTTATCAAGTTATCGCTCCTTACAACTGTGTCTTGCATGAACACCTGGAAAAGCTGAGTGTTGTTTCAGATCTTAAGGGTTATTTACCCACAGAACAGAGGGCGCCAGCTATGGACATATTTACAAACTGGAGAAACTATTGGGAGCACCATGTACATTCCACAACTATGCACATGGATGTAGACTCATTGCCTTCACCCTGCCAGTATTTAGCCCTGGGAACGCCCTTTGGCTCCCCACTAAGCTTAAGTGAGGGTGACCAACCCAGAGTGTGCAGCTGGGGAGCAAAAGTTAAATTTTCCCAAGCCAAATTTCAGCAGGGAAGGGGTGGGAGGATGGGACCCTGCAGGTGTCAGGGAAGGCCTCCAAGGGCATGTATTCATCCATGGACACTGAAAAAGCCTTCTCTATGAAGAGGGGCTCCCTGAGTGGACATGCTTTCTCTCAAGAAGCACCCGTCAATACAGCTGCTGCTCTTGATAAAAGACAACTGCTTAAATGCCTTGGACAACTCATTGTGGTTTTTATTGCAATTATTTGTTATGTTCTAAACAGATTTCATATATGTATATAGTTTTAATTCTATTGATGTTTAACTGGTTTTTTAAAAATGTTTTTAGTGAGTCATGTTTTTATCTGTAAGCCACTTTAGAATCCTATAAGGGGAAAAGCAAGGTATGAATAAATATTATAATAATTGGCTCAAGGAAACCCTTTGTTTCCTTGATCAAGTTATCAGCTCCCCCTTCCATGGCTGCATTTCAGTAAATAAACAACTCCCCACAAAACCCAAATATGTGGGAGACATGAGCAGGCTGCCAACATTTTATCTAGTTTGGTTCTCACTGAGGGGGATAAAGTGTGTGGGTGTCTCGACTGTACCAGCTTTGATTAGTGCAATTATATTAAACATGCCATTTGCTGGTGTGTGTGGCTGCTTTAACTTGTATTTCCCAATAAATGAAGAATATGAAGCACATTCTAGCAAAGAACACAAGTCCTGCATTATCATAGCAACCAACAGTTCTGCTTAAGAACATGCATCACAGAGAATGAGCAAGGAAATGTTTACACATTTAAAAGAAGTTTAATTTACTTTAAGATCTGAGAAGAGGATACTCAACAGCCATGGCAAAGCGGAGGAAAAGAGCTCACCTTAATAATCTTTTCCACACCTGAGGAGCAGATCATGTAGGTGTGGGGATTAAATCGGACCTGATTCACAATTGAACGATGACCTTTCAATACCATAAATGCACCATTAACCACCCTGCCGATTCCACCTGGAAAAAAACAGCAACAGAAGAGAATAGCTCCATATACCAGAGAATGGCTTGTTTGCAATGAATTTGAAATACTAGCTGTATACAGCTACAGGCCCTAAGTCCACCACTGCCCTTATCCCACTGTGCACCTTCCACTAAATTAGTCACTATTTCATTGGCAGCAAGTAAAACTGCCTTAAATCAAGGACACCCTGACTCTGGACTATGCCAGTGGTGAAATATTCAAAAACTCCAGTAAGCCTGCATGCATGCATACCACATATAGTTGTGAAAAACAGCATATTGATAACCAATGTAACTGGAACAGAACAGGCTGAAGACAGGAATGTTTGGTGGAGATGTACAGCAGCATTTCTCATCAGAGGAAGCTTCCAAATCATAGTCAGTCTTCTCCTTAGCAACTTCAGAACTATGGGCAGGCAGATAGATGGCCATTCCATTTTACTACACTGTTGGTACTATTATCCAGAAGGTAAAGTAGTGATGGCCTCAATAGAGATGGAAAGAAAAGCTACTTCAAGTAAAGGGCAAGCCAACACAAATGCATTTGTTTTTATCTACTCTCTTGGTGGTTTACCAATCAATTAGTCACTGTAATGCTTATGGCAGATCCATTCCTTGATCCAAACCAGGATTCCAGGTTGCTCTGAGTTAAGTGTAGACTAGTTCACCCCAGGACTTACAGTAGGCAGACCGGGGGAAAGGGAATTCTGGAAGGAAGAACAGCAATCTGCACGTAGCTGCAAGTAAGGAAGGAACTCTAAAACAAACCTGCTATCTAATAAGACACAGTACACGTCCTGGGTCTTATGTTTCTAAGAGTCCCAGGCCTCTGAACCCAACAGGTCTGTGTCTCCTTTATCACAGGAGAACTACATTCTCTTGGTCATACAAATATAAGGCTGAGTTGGTTCAGTCACCAAAACCATGGACCTTTAGGCAAGTCTGGACAATTACTTAGAAGTGCTGGAAGTACTGAAGAGAACCAGTTTTCTCCAAAAAGTCCTTTGACTGTAGCGCTTGGCAGCACAGTAAAGAACTTATTACTTCATGTATTTCAGCTTGGTCACTCAACTGCACTGCTCAACAAACAATGCCTCTGGAAGCCCAGAAGTGGAACATGAAGGAACCTTCACTTTGTTTTTTAAAAAACAGCCATGTTGGGGACACGAAAGTGAGAAAGCAGTGACACTCATGGCAACATACATAGATCAACGAAGAGCTAAAATTAAAGCACTAAACTTAGTGCATGTGTGTTTCAGTAGTTGTTAATATTGTGAATACGTAATGCTTTTTTGTGTTTTAGGTATTGCATTTCTAAACTGTTACATATTCGGACTGACTGCATCAATGAATAACACAGTGTTAGGTGAAAAATACAGATACCTGTATTCCCCACCCCTACAAGGCAAAGAGCAGCTAAGGGGGAGAGATGATTTTGATTAAGAAGGCGATGGGAACGAGGATATATACAGACATGTCACACACAAACCAGGAGAACTTCAGCGCTTCCAAGCAGACATGCAAAGGACAGCAACCATCACGGGGTTGACACAAAGGTATGCATGTACAGGAAGGCAGCCCCAATAATGCACCTCTTGCATAAATTGCTAATATTGTAGAATAGTGTTCCCCAAACTTAGAATGATTGTATACCTCTTTTGAGATGTTATACCAGTGGTAGGCCTTTTGGGGAGAAGATAATTTCTAGTTTTAACATCATTATTTTATCTAGACCAGAGCAAATTCTGCCATGTACCCTCTGAAACTCTTCAGTGTAACCCTGGGGGTATGCACGCCACACTTTGGGAAACACTGTTCTAGGAGACTGCTTTTCCTAGCGCTAGTAACTTAATTTGGAAGATTTTTCAGGAACACTCACCTGCTTCTGGATCCGGAGGAATTCTCCACATGTATAAATTAAAGTCATCAGAGCCAGAGAGGATGTACTGTTAGAAATAAAAATACTAGTAAGTTACAACAAATTCACCACTAAGGCAGCCCTTGAAATATACAGATTTGGAAGATTCCAATAGCTTGATTATATGACGCAATACATATATATTCTACATGCCCAGAATTCGTATTGTTGGTGTGGTGGCAGGTCAAGGACTGAAAATATAAAGACCAGGGATTCATGATAAACCAGTGGGGAGAGAGAAGGCTTTGATTTACTAAATCAACAGGCTACAAAAATGATAAGCTACAATCTAATGCATATTTACTTTCCAGTCCCATTGAAATTATACCCATAAAAATCATGCTACACAGGTCAAACACCTGTCCCTGTTCTAGTCTTCATTTATGATTTATTTGCTTTAACATCAATGGAATTCTCCTTCAAATTCACTCAATAGCCCACTGTATGAAAGTTCAAAGTACAGTACTGATAATTTTAAAAGCTTCCTTCCTCCAATGTGGAGAAGCCTAGCTGCTTTACCCAACTTGGATGTGCTCATTCCAACTGCAAGGATATTTTGTCCTCATCCTAACCAGAATTCTCAAAACGTAAAGTCAAGGTGTTCTGGCACTCCAGCCTAGTTACTGCCAGAAGAAAACAGTCACACAAGGAACTCATTTCCATGTGAAATTTTATAGAGATCTGCTTATAAGAGGACAGCTTTATAGAAGTGCTGCCAGTGGAGTCCCTTTTGGCAAATGTTAACAATGTCCAAAAAAGGATCTAGCACAGGAAAGTTGCTCGGGCTATAGATGTGAATGCAACTACACATTTCTCCCCAATAACTAAAAAGTATCTTGAACTTAACAGCCAGTCAAATGCAGCCACACTCTGCTGGTGGTTGGTGAGTTTCACTAAGCTTTCACAATTGCAAGTGTCCCAACACACAGTTGTAGCATAGTCATTCTGTTTAATAGTCTTAGTGTAGAAGAAGTAGCAGTAATAATAATTCTATTATTTATTCCCCACCCTTGTTTGCGTGAAGGTTCCTCAAGAGATGAAGTTTCCTAAAAGAAGGAAAAATGAAGACCCATCTCTGTTCTAGTCAGTTGTTTTTTAGGAGCGTGGTCAGAGAAGCTGCTCTTGTAGGATAATATGAAGAAAGTTGTTAAGAAATATATGCTGCCTGCTGTGTCTCCAGCACTGAAGATACATCACGTGAGACACCATGGCCTGGTTCACAAGGCCTGTAAAACCAGACCTTACCTTACTAAGCCTGTGTTGGCTCCTGGAGAGAAGCTTATAGCCGCTGTGCTCCTCCCTGGTCATTTTTGCTGCAGCACTGTGCCAAAGCAAGTCAGGATTGGTTTCGTGTGTTGTCTGAACTTGGGCTCATGGCTAAGCTCTCTCCTTCCTAACCTCGTGGTTAGCAAGCAGAGAGCTGAACCACAAGCCCCTGTTCAGACAACACACTAAGCCATGCAGCAAATGGGACTGGAGCGGAGAAAAGGTGCTGCAAGCTGCTCTCTGGGATCCTGAACACTTGCGTGGTTTCCCTAATTCAAGGTTTAGCTTAGCATTTCATGCAAATCAGGCCCAAGCCTACTCTCAGGAAGTGTGTGACCTAAAGCAGCAAAAAAAAGTGCATCTCATGCCAACTGCCCCCCCCCATTTCCTACTCCCATCAAGTTCTCCAAACATTAAAAGAATGTGTTCAAACACAACATTAACAGGCTTTTGGGGGAAAATATTCAAAGTCATTTGATGAGCAAAGATGTAAATCATCCTCCATCTGTGACTAGCTGCAAACAACCGAAAGGGGAGAGGAGGAAAGGCTTTGGGATGACAAGCTGCTGATTCAGAAGTTTGCCTTAGAAGGAAGAAAATTCCCAGGCATGGTTAATAGCTGTTGCTGCACAAAGCAGCAATCCCAGAACTCTATAAACATGCCTCAATTGTTTAGAATGAGCCATCCTCAGACTGCTGCCTCTGCTGCTTCCTTGCCTGCCTGAACCTCCCTCCCATTTCTGCCCCAAAAGGAGAACATACTACAGGCAACTGATGCAAAATGGAATATGATCGGCAGCGGTTACTGTGGTCTTAATAGCAGTGCTTTTTGCACATTCTGGAATTCAGCCACCAACAGGAATAAATGTTTCTTAACTACTGTCTGCTGGAAAACGGTCGGCATCTTGAAGCTTTTATATTTCCGTAGGTTTTGCTGAATGCAAAGTATTAAAGAGGAAAATTAAAGCCAGCCCTTTTTTCTTGCTCCACATTTGCTTGCTTCTTTTGTGTAAGGCAATTCATGACTGACAGAGCTTCTTACATCTTAAAGAGCCAAATTACACATTAGGTTAGCTACATAACTGGGGCTTTTAAGATTTTTCGTTTTTACACAGTTCACTAGCACAGGGCTCCCAATGCTTATTTGGACCCTAGTGTGGAGGACTGGAGTGTTATTAACCCTTAAGTTCTCAGCTATGACACCAAGAAATCCCCTCAGCACTTTTACACTTCAAATAATTGCTTGTTGTTGTTTAAATAAGGAAACAAATAAACAAATGTTGCTTTGAAAAATGGATGGCCTGCTTGACACCACAGGTATGGGATATGACTGACAACTAAACCAGGGCTTAAGAGAAGAGTGGCTTGTCTAAAGCCACCCACACCGTTCCCAGCACATGCAACTTCCAAAATTCGGTTCAGTTTGGATTGCCATCTTCACACTTAAGTGCTGTTGAATCTTTCCCTTAGTTCCCCACCCTGCCAACAGCAGCACTCGAAAAAGTTTCCCGGGTTGTTAATCTGCATGAACTCTCAAGTCTGTGGCAAAAGCCAGTTCCCACTCTCAAAATAATCACAGGAAGAAGAGCATCTTACATCTCTTCATATATATAAAATTCCATAAATTCTGAAGCAAAGGAGGGTTGCTATAAATTTCAATACTGATAACTGTAAAACAAATTGTTCTGTTTTGTGATATGCTGCTTATTTAAACAAACACGCTCTACAGCTCTGTAAACAAACACATGTGCACCCAAAGTATAACAACTGATAATTAGTCAGAAAATCAGGAATGACATATTTCTGGAAGCAAGAAAAGGCATAAAATAAAGGTATGCTAATAAGAGTAAGCTATTGGGGATAAAAGTTACTTCAACATTCAAATGTTCAGATTAATTCCTCACTCTTTGACCACTCAAATATAATTCTTCAAAAAAACCCTAGCCTTCAGCTGTTTGAACAGTATATATCATGTCAATATCAGAAATTAAATACATGGCCCTGCCTATATTTGCTTTCAATGTAATAGGTCTCATAATAGCCACTGCTGCCCCCCACTGGCAGCATAGGGTAATTCCAGTGCTTCACCTCAGTAAGCTCGCTACTTAAAGTTACCAAGAATATATTTCTTACGGCCTTAATGAAAACATTCAAAATTAATCATTGTAAATGCATTTGAAGATAATCAGAAAACCTTCATAAGGTGTATTTAGGTCATCATTCCCTGAAATCCCCTGTTCATCATCGAAGTACAACTGTTTCAACATTAGGCTTGTAAAAAATGGTTTGTCCACATCTAGTTTATAATTTGAAAACAAGCCTGTATGCCTGGTGGAATTAGGGAAATCTTATCAGTTAAACTTAGAGAACAACACTACTTCTGAGAAGGAATTCACACGGTATGAAGTAGTCAAGTGCCTGCCCTTTCTGACTAAAACCGATACAGTGGAACCTCGGTTTTCGAGCGTCTTGGAAGCCAAACGATTCAGAACCTGAACGCCGAAAACCTGGAAGAGAATGCTTCCGTTTTTGAACGAGCCTCAGAACCAAGACAAATTCCTAGTGCTGCAAAAGCATGCAAAAAAAATTCCCCAAGATTGATTGGGTAGGGGGGAGAATGCTGCCAGTTCTATTCTTAAGTAGCACTGAGCAAGTTCCCTAGTTTATTTAAAAACAAAACAAAACAGCATGTAAATGAGTTGTTTTAGCCACTGCTCTTTCTAGGAGCACCATGTTGAAAGGCAGAACCCAAAGCATCCTGACCAGAGTCTCTCAGTGTGCAGAACTCATCCTAAGGAATGCTGGAAGAGCAGCCCAGGGACTGCTGCATTCCGGAAACTTTCCTGCACATGCATAATATCAACAAAGGAGACTGAGTGGTGATGTAATGTCTGAGGACATGCCACAGAGTAAAGATAATTTTAGTTTTATTCAGAGAGCACACGTTAACTCTTGCTTGAAAAAAGCGGCAAAGTAGTGCTTTTTATTACTGGTGGCCCGGAGCTTTGCTACATCTACAGTAAAGCAAAAGGGAGTGGGGAACACAAATTTCAGAACTAAGGAGAAACGAAAGAGGCAGCACCAATCTAAAACAAAGGAAATTTCTCGTCAAGTTTTGGGAGTCATTCCCTAGAAGGCTGAGATCTTGCTAAAGAAATTCATATTTCACCAAACTTTACTCACTTTTTATTGACAGAGGAATCAACCTAAGTAGAAAATTGGGGGGGGGGGAGGCACATGCATGACTCCCGTGTGACACAGGGAGGAGCCAAACACAACAACAGTGCAGCTTCAAGGGCTGGTGGCTCCTCCTTTCTGGAGCTTGGCCTCCTCCTCTGGCCACTGGCCCGGGGCTGCTTCCCCTCTGTGGCAGCAGCAGCAGAAGCGTCCAACCACTGAATCAGCACTGCACTCAGCTCCACACTCAGCCTCCTCTGCAACTGATTGATCTCAAAATTGGGATGGCACCCCCCCCCCAATATTTTATGGGGCGGTGAAGGGACCTGGGCCCCTTAGAGCTGGCGCCTATGTGACAGAGCATCAGTGTAGTTACAAAAAACTAGACTCCCCCTCCCATAATGCCACCAAAACCAGGCATTCTGAAGACTACTTTTTCTCCTCTCTCTTCTGCTACCTAAATAAAATATATGCAAGTTCCCAACAGCATTCATTTTAATTTTTCTCCAGCCCCTCCCCCTCTCCTCACCATATTGCACCATTGCACCAGGCTTCTTCTTTTCTCCTCTGTAACAAAGGAAAACACTCGCCCCCTTCCAAAAAATAAATAAATGGTGGTGCAACTGGCCTGAGCCACATGAGGTCAGATAACCCGCTAGTAAGTCATCATAACCCACTAGATCATCAATATCCTAAAGGGTAGGTCTGAAGACACATGGGGTCATCACCATGCAGAAACAAAGCAGCTTTGAGTTTGGTCGGTGCCTGGGTGGTGACCGAACCACATGCACACTCCTTTGGATTCCATGATGAAAACACGTGGGATATAAGTTTAAGAAATATGTAGAAACAAAGGGAAAGCAAATAAGCACATTATCATCTTTTTAAACATTTGCACCAGCCATCTCAAATCAAGGCAACATGGTGTACCACCTACTCCCAATTAACATTTCTGCATTAGCCAAGGCACGATTTGTATGGAAATATAGCCATGTAACAGCTCTGCATGGCGTGCCATTTGCTTGCAACTATTTGCTGTGAAGCATGGCCCAAGTTCTCGCATACCACAGTAATATGGTGAAACGCAGCAGAGCCATGTTGCAAGCAGCTGTATGCACTAAAACAGCTCGCCATGTGGGGCTTTTTTGGAATAAACTCGTACGATGCGTTGATGGAGTGGAAACGGAGCCTTAGCCACCAGTTCCATTACCTTGTTTAGTATCAAAGTATTTCATTTCCCCCCTTTAATGTGCCTAGTCTGAAAATCACATTAGTGGGGTGAAGTGGACAGTGGATTTCAACCAGAGACATACAATTTCTAACGACCACCCAGAAGAGGAGCTCAGTGGACAACCTGGGTCAGCTACCATCTCTCGGCCTACTTCACCCCACAGGGTTGGCTAAGTTGTGTGGGTATGTTGTCCAGGTCTCTCAGTGTTAACACCCTTCTCTGTTTTAAGCAAGGGGGAAACTTAAATATAGGCACACTGACCCTGTGTTTTAATGCCATGCCATCAATGCTCTTGAAGTGCCCACTGAGTCAGTATGGTGTAGAGGTTATATTGTCGGACTAGGACCTGGGAGACTGGGGTTCAAGCCCCCACCTGGCAGTGAAACTGACAGGATTAACTTGCATCGGTCACTCCCTTTCAGCCTACCTCACAGGGTTGTCGTGGGGATTAAACAAGGAGGGAGGGAGCCATATATGCCACTTTAAGCTCCTTGGAGAGCAAGGTGGGATATAAATGCCACAAGTGAAATATTTATTCAGCTCACAGAATTGGCAACTGAGGCTCTTTACCTGATCGCGATCACCTGCAAAACAGCAGCTTTTCATGGTACAAGAATTAAAGTATCCTTGGTTGTCAAACTGGAAGACAGGCAGACGGGAGTGGATATCATAAAGGACTGGTGGCAGCCGACGTCTGAGAGCAAGCAGCTGTGTTCCATTGCTGTTAAACCGCACACTCATGGCACTCTGAAGTGATAGATTCCCACCATACCGGAGCAGGGAACTAGGAAACAAGAAACCAAAAAGAATCAGATGGGCTGTCGCAATTTAACTACCATGAAGCACCTATCAGCCATCCCTCCTTATCACAACAAGGCAGGAAGGAGTTCAAAGGAGGCAGAAAGTCTATAGATGTGTAACTAGTTGTGTTCCATGAACCACACTTCTCCATATATTACTCAGATGTCCTAAATAAATTTCCAGGAAGGAAACGTTACTGAGGATCCAATAAGCCACCCAAGCTCTATACTTAGGACTAACTTATGAATTAGATGTGTAGCAAAATTTCAGTTAGATTTTTGGCAAAATCTCAGACAAGTAGCAATGTTTGTTTCAAGTCCCAAATCCAGTTAAGAGTATTTGCTAAAACTTTGGCCACAACTAACTCATTCTAATAATATCAGATGGACATGCAGGTTCAACTTTAAACTGGATCATGGCCTACAACTATAATTCCCTGCACACTTACAAGGAAATAATCTCTTGTTGAATTCAGGAGGACTTTAATAAATGAACAATAATATTTCAGCTATTTATATACAGGTTTCTAAGTGGTGTACATACAAATTACAAAAGACGTACAGTGGATAAAATCAATTTAAAATTAATCACAAAACAGGAAACTAAATAACCTGTTGAATAGCCTCTGAGGTTCAAGAGGGACGGAGCCTTTCTGATCACATTTAGGAAGGAGTTCCAAAGAATTGGGAATAAAATACTCAATGCATGGCATCAGGTGGATACAGTCTATCCAAGTCACAGAGGAACTATTAAGATAGTAAATATAAATAGGGTTTGGATCCCAGTGGACCACAGAATTTATTGTGGCAAAAGCATTCATAGCTCATTCACTTACTGTATCATAATCAGTGCTTTTCTTTTGCTAAAAAAAATGAGATGCTGGTTTGCACATTGATTAGAAGTATCATGGGGCCAGCACAAAATGATTTTACATACAGAAGGATTAGAATTTTAAAATAAACAGTGGTAAAAGTATTAACCTATTAAAAATCAATCTTTCCCAGCTATTGAATGTCATCGTAACTAAAAACAGTTTTCAGTTCATCCAAAGGAAGTCTCGCAGTCAGAGAAGCCAAAAGAATGTGATTCTTCCTTCTCATTTCCAACCAACTTCCTGCCCCTTCAAACCTCTCGTCGATCTTTCACAAAAAAATTATACTGGAGTGTAACGTCCTCAGCCTCTTCTATACTATTACAAATGTCTACAGATCAAAACTGCTGTTAGTGACAGGCCAAGCCAAGCTAAGCTTTGTTTCTTTTCCTGGTCTACAGATCAAAACTGCTGTTAGTGACAGGCCAAGCCAAGCTAAGCTTTGTTTCTTTTCCTGGTCTGGTAGCAACCCTATCATCAATCTATTTCCCCCTTGCTCACATGACAATTTGCTTGGAAATACTAACAGTTTTCAACAGAACGTACAGTACTATATACAAGCTACAATGGTAAATTAAATCTTCTGGGCAAGAATGGAGCCCCAGCTATACGACTGGTGCTAAATAATAATATGCAGCAGCTAAACCAGGTTGGAAACCTAGCTTGGTCCCCCATCCCAATTTATATAAACAAGAAGACGGTTATTCCACAGCAATTCCTTTAGCCTTACTTGTTGCTTCACATAAACATCAGGAAGAACTTTCTAAGAGCTGTTTGACAGGGGAACAGACTCCCATGAGAGGTGGTGGACTCTTCTTCCTTGGAGGTTTTTAAGCAGAGGTTGGATGGACACCTGCCCTGTATGATCTAGTTCATGGGTCGGCAAACTAAGGTCCGTGGGCCGGATCAGGCCCAATTGCTTTCTGGATCCTGCCCATGGACGGTCCGGGATCGCTGCATGGATCGCAGAGCGCGCGTTCTTTCCCTCTCCCTCATACGGCACCGCTGCCTCCTCCCTCCCTCCTCCTGGCTTATCCCTGCCCTGCCTAGAGGAGGAAGGAGGCTGGGCTTTGTTGGTGCCAGCAGCAGCAGCAGCAGCAGCAGCAGCAGCAGCAGCAGCAGCAGCATTCAAGCGGCCACCATTTTAAGCAGCCCCTCTCTGGAGCCCTTTTGCGCACTGCTCATTGTCTTGCTGCCACCGCCAGCGCCTGCCGCTTGCAAGACACAGGTAAGCAGCCACTGGGGCTCGTGGTGCTCTTGCATCATATCAAAATATAGTCCGGCCCCACACAAGTTCTGAGGGACAATGCACCAGCCCCTGCTGAAAAAGTTTGCTGATGCCCTGATCTAGTTGATATTGCAAGGGGTTGGACTTGATGACCCTTGCCGTCCCTTCCAACACTATGATTCTATGATTCTATATTATGAATTCCTCTGCATATAAAGTATTTCCTGTTTATTAAACTTGCAAATGTATTACCATATGTCTAAGTTAACCGAAACAGAACAGCTGGATTAGCTCAGCTGGTCTCCCAGTTGAAACTTTTAATCTCAGAGTCAAGGGTTTGAGCTGGACATTTGGCAAAAGATTCCTGCATTGCAAGGGAGTGGACTGGATGAGCCTCACGGTCCCTTCTAACTTGACGATTCTATAATTCTAAACATTTAACTTTCCCCCATTTACACTGCAGCAGAATATGTGAACAGGCCATGGTGCTGTCATTTGCCACACAGATCCTATACAAAATGAAAAAAAGGAAGCAGGATCTGTGGAACAGCAACATTTTGGGTCTTAATCCAAGAATAGATTTTTTAAAGGTTAAATCAGTTTTTACCAGTAGCTAACAGACAAATGAGAAGAGAGAGGATATGACAAATGGGAGCTACTGTCTGCATCAGCTAATGGTTTCCTTTCCAGGAAAAATAGACAAGATAGTCTAAATAAAGCTTTTCTCCCTTTGGCAAGTTTTATGGATGGATTGTTTTCCTGAGGCTTGAAAACAGCCACTTACTGCCAACAAAGTGCAAAGAAGGAAGGCATAGCACGAAGTTGGGACATTTTATTAAAAGAAAAAGAAAAGCGAGAGGAAGAAATGACAACAACTGTATTCATAATACGAAATCTGCATATTTTGATCTGACACACCTGACTGAATTGCAAGCTTGCCAGTGGTGTCAGGAAATTACAGTCACTGAGGCGGAGGAGGAAAGGGCTGAGGAATGGGCAGGAAAGAATTGACAGTTTCTAGCACTGCTGTTTACAGTATAATGGGGGTGGGGGGAAGCAGAGAGACTTTAAAAGAGGACTCAATGCCTTGAACACTCAACACACAAGAACAGACTAATACACAGTAGTTAATACAACTGCCAAGCTAATATTTTAACCCATCTGATATTTTTTGACTCTGCAATAATGATTTACAGTAAAAATGGCACCGGGGGGGGGGGGGGGAGACCCAAAAGTTAAACAGGAAAAGTAAAGTTAATCTAAGTCAGGCATAGGCAAACTCGGCCCTCCAGATGTTTTGGGACTACAATTCTCACCACCCCTGACCACTGGTCCTGTTAGCTAGGGATCATGGGGGTAGCAGTTCCCAAAACATATGGAGGACTGAGTTTGCCTAAGCCTGATCAAAATGGTTTAGCAAGGTGAATGATAAGCACACAAAAGGGTAGGGGAGAAGAGGATATTGCAAGGCAGGATTTAAAATTACCTGAAGGTGGAATGGAGTCTGTGCAGACTTACAGAGGTATCCTACCACATCCCAGATAGCAAATTCATTCCCCCAGTGCTTATCCTTATGCAACTACAGTAACATGGCACCATCAATGCACAAGAAACAGCCACAAGCAGGCTTGAAGAAGCACAAAACAATATTTAAAAGCATGTTCTGCAGGCACTGAATCCTGTCTGACTGTTGTGGGAAGAAATGGAAAAATGGGGTGGGGAGAGAGGAAGGGAGTATCCTGGCCAAGGCACAGCTAGAACCCTGCCCTCAAGCACTCCACATGGCAACTGTTTCTTGCAGATCCCACTTGAAGGACTAAATTTGCTCTTAGACTATTCAAGTGCATATTTGTTAGCAAACCAAAACTGAACCATCCACGTTGCTTTATGTGGAAGTAAAAATGTCACGGTTTTTTATAAGCAACATCAGCCTTGTACCCAGATATGCAAACCATGAAGAGCAGGCCCCTTAAAAAAAAAAAGTCACATGATGACTGATTATTGCCAGCCATTAGCAAGACCGCTGAAACAGGCAAAAATGTCACATGATGTTTTAAATCATGTGTGGGGAGCCTTGCTCAGCCCAAGGGGCGACATTCCCTCATGGGAAACCTTCCAAGGGCCACATGCCAGGGGAGGGGGCAAAGACCAGAGTGGAGCAATGAACATAAATTTTAATCTTGTACAGCAACCTAGTTTCTTCACACACTCCTTTCCTCCATCCAGAGAAGCAAGAGACATTATCAGAGTTCAAGGACACATTGCAGCCTAGTCAAAATACCTGGGGCAGTGAGGGGTGAGGCCTAGGGAGAATTCTGAGAGTTAGGCATAGAGGCCTGACAGGTCATATTTAACTCCCTTGCATGAGGTTCCCCACCCTTGTTTTAAGTAAGCAAACTGTCTCACAATTCCAGAAGTATAGCCTTTTTTTAAACCTTACCATGCCATAAACCTTTATCGACAAGTCTAGGAAGTCCAAGTCTAGAAAACAGTCCTGGAACGATTATGCTTTGTGGCCTTAGGATTTGGATGGTTAATATTCACCAATGTATAAATTGCCACACTTAGTTCTCTATATATGCTACCATGTATTGGCCTTACGCACATTGTGATTTGTTGGCACCTCCTCGTGGCAGAGAAGCCTCATAACAGCTTTGTTTAAACCACCCACACTATTCAGAAGAGAAATGTTTGCCTGTGGTCTCAAATGAGCAAAGGTTGCCTGCATGACCTAAAGAAATCTAGAAAAGGCCTGGGACAGCCCATGCCATGTCTTTTGCTGACACTGTACATGCATTCCATTTCTGAGAGGTTCTTTTATATCAGAACAGCACAGCAGGTTTGGATAGGAGTTGTGCACTGTTGACACAGGAAGCTGCCTTGCACCAAGTCAAGCCTGTGGTCCATTGAGCTCAGTATTGCCTATGCTGACTGGCAGCAGCTCCCCAGCATTTCTGACAAGCATTAACTACGTTTGGACCAACCTAAAAACATTTTTGTAGTTAAGACTGGAGAAAGGGAAGCTCACGGCTGAGAGGAGAGAGGCTGGAAGATAGTATGCATGGTTGGAAGAAGCTTTTAACCACAATTGTTTTTAGAACATGTTAACTCTTTTAGAATGTTCTTGCTTTTTTATCGTTTATCTGTTTGCTACTCTGGAGAGGAAGGGGGACATAAATTCGATAAATGATTCCCACAATCCCTTTGTTGGCATCTGGAAGGAGACAGCAGGTGCTTTTACATGAGGGCTTATACAGCCAGTCCTCTTTCACTTTCCACACAGAACCTATTTTTCCTTTATCCCAAATCCTGTAATCCAGGGGTGGGGAACCTTCGGCCCTCCATATGCTCTTGAGCTACAATTCCTATAGCCCACAATCATCTGCAATGTTGTCTGGGGTTGATGGGAGTTAGAGTTTAACAACATCTAGGTGGCCACAGGTTTCTCACCCCTGCTGTAACTCCTGCCATTACTACAAATGCACAGGGGTTTTTTTAACCTTCAAAGAAAGGCAAAAAGTTACCACTGCGTGGTTTCACACAATTTGCTATTTGTGTAAAAATGAGAGTACATAACATACAAACTTAATGTGGTCGCAGACCAGCATGAGATACAAACATGCAAATAAAATAAAGCTCATAAGACTTAAAGAAGAGAGGGATAAAGGAAAATAGTTAAAAGTGGTTATAACTCACATAAAGCAGATGGAGACAAAAGACAAGCAGTTAAAAGCAACTATAAGGGAGGGAATGTGAAGCAGCACAGGACTTGCATTATGGGCCTTCAGTTTAGGCCTGGTTTGTGACAAACAATCCTTTGACATACAGTATTTTTCCATGTATAAGACGATGCTTTTTGCTAAAAAAAATTAGGCAAAAATTGGGTGTTGTCTTATAAACAGATAGTGAATGCAGAGGGGGGACGTGCGATTAATGGCAGCAGCAAGCAGGAGATTGGCAGTGGCGATTGATCGGGTGACTGGTGGTTGCAGCAAGGCCTGCTGGCAATTGGCTGTGGCTATTGGGCAGGCGATTGGGCAGGTGGGCTGTTGGTGGCGGTAAGTGGGCAGACAATTGGCAGCAGCGGCGAGGTGTGCGATCGGCCGTGGCAAGCAATTGGCAGTGGTGTAAGCGACCTCCCCCACCCCCCCAAAAAGCTAAACAACTTAATTTCTTAATTTTGAGTTAAAAAAATAGGGGTTGTCTTATACAGGGGGGCGTCTTATACATGGAAAAATATGGTGTGTCCATCATGGCAGTGCAAAATCTAGCAACTGAGTATGTGACATCTGGGTTTTCATACTAGAATAGTAGGGAGATAAAAAGTCGTTCTGTACATCCTGGGAGTTTGTATAGTATAGGCAGGATGAACCTAGCTCGTATGTCTGTATAATATTAGCAGTGAAATTTAACATGCTTGTTATCACATTAAACGTTGGTGGCGCTGTGGGTTAAAGCCTCAGCGCCTAGGGCTTGCCGATCGAAAGGTCGGCGGTTCGAATCCCTGCGGCGGGGTGCGCTCCCGCTGCTCGGTCCCAGCGCCTGCCAACCTAGCAGTTCGAAATCACCTCCGGGTGCAAGTAGATAAATAGGGACCGCTTACCAGCGGGAAGGTAAACGGCGTTTCCGTGTGCGGCTCTGGCTCTGGCTCTGGCTCTGGCCAGAGCAGCGATGTCACGCTGGCCACGTGACCCGGAAGTGTCTCCGGACAGCGCTGGCCCCTGGCCTCTTAAGTGAGATGGGCGCACAACCCCACAGTCTGTCAAGACTGGCCCGTACGGGCAGGGGTACCTTTACCTTTACCTTACTGAGATTTTAAAACTGGCAGATTCAAGCCAGGAAGAGGCAAGAATGAAGAGGGGCACATTTTAAGCAAGGTAGTGGTGGAGGTGCAGGCAGGCAATGGAAGATACAGGGCGATGTAGATAGAGCCATGGTCTTCAGCTACATCGCTGCCCACATCATCCAAGTCTCTTCCAAAAAAGCAGAAATGACAGCATTATATCAATCTCTGTATGCAAGGAATGTAGAGCACTCTAGCTGGAAGCCAAAACATTTGATTACAAATGGCTGAGAGATTAAGTGGGAGGTCAGTGTTGCAACAGTTTAGGAGCGATATCGTCCAAATTCTCTATGAAACTTGAGTGAGCAAATCATGTCAACTACAGAAGAAAAATGACCAGCATGGAAGCACCCAGCATTATGTAGTGGAAGCATAGGGGTTCAATAGATCATTTAGTAAATTTCATTTGTTATAGAACAGGGCAAGGAGGAACAAATTTCAAACCCAGAAGAAAAACATACTTGCATTGAATTTCAGTGACAAGAAATGAGGACGGGACAGAATGAGGATGGGACAGTGGCGTAGCGTGGGTTGTCAGCACCCGGGGCAAGGCAAGTAATTTGCACCCCCTAACCCGTGGATTTGCGCCCCCTAACCCATGGATTTGCGCCCCCTAACCCTAACCCCCAGATGTTGTGCTCGGTGCGGCCGGCCCCCCCTGCACCCCCCCACGCTACGCCACTGGGATGGGAGACTGCTTAGTGATGCCCTCTTCACTAGCAGTTTTCAAAATAAAGTCTGGATAGACTATCACACTTGGAGCAGTTAAT
The DNA here is from genome assembly GCF_951804945.1 of Podarcis cretensis. Lineage (NCBI taxonomy): Eukaryota > Metazoa > Chordata > Lepidosauria > Squamata > Lacertidae > Podarcis > Podarcis cretensis. The sequence continues at coordinate 49,143,488 of NC_137170.1, read as the reverse complement.
TCTGCTAGATGATCCATAGGTTCCTTCCATTCTGAAACAAAGTGATTTGAGAAACATATACAGAGCACATGGATACATCAACAAATTGCCATTAGGTGTGGAGAACTACTAGTCACGGAACTACTAGTCAAACATAATTTTCAACATAAAAATGTGGTCCATGGAAATTTCAAATACAAACAGCCCAGGCAGTTCAAAACTTATAGGGGCTATTGGTGAGCTGTAGGGAATTAAGAACTCAAAGCAATACCACATGCAGTTAAAAGCCTCAAAGCCTAATACAGATCAACCTGCTGCTCCTCTCTGAACCAAAGCTGCTACAGATTTATGTTCAATCACGGTCACACATATATCCAGTTTATCTGAAATGTTTCAACAGAGAAGCTAATATTACTTAGCTTTATAAACTAAGAAAAAATACACACTTAGAGAAGTTTCATTACTCCACATTACTGTTGTGGGGGGAAAGACCCACTCACCATTCTTTGCCTAATCAATCAATCCTGGCAATGAATGCTGGGTGGGTATTTTTTCCCAAAACATTACCAAGCACCAAGTTCAACTGAGTTCCAGAAGGAGCTTTTTTTCTGTCTTCCCAGTTTCACAAAACAACACATAAGAAAGAAGAGTCTTACCTTTGAGGCTTGCGAATGTCCCAGAGTCCTACACCTTCCTTTGAGTTGGCAGTGGCGAGTAACCTGGGCTCCACTGGATTGAACATCACACTGTGAAAGGCTGATGGATAATTAGCCAAGCAGAAGGGCTCTGTTAACAAAACAAGATAAGATCAATTTACTTTTAAAGGCACAACACCTCTTGTACAATGCTGACAGCTGGCTAAACTTTTTCTTAATGGGACATTTGTCAACCCTTTCAAGAATTTATTTAGTGTAGGTAGTCAGGTTTTATGCATCTTTCCCTAGCATTAAACAGAATTCCCACATACTAATTGGTAATTTGTGGCTCAGAAATGTACAGTGCTAGTGCACTGATGAAGTAGTATCTACTACAGAAACAATTTTTTACTAAGTGGGAGATCTTGGAACTCTGACAGAGTGGAAAATATTTTAATTTAGATATGTGTCTTATTGAAAGAGTTTTAAATGAATTACTTTAGTATAATCCATAAACATTGCATTTACTAGCACACAAAACATTGCGGTAGTCCACAAGGGAACTTCTCGTAAGTTCTTGACATTCCATCTAATTAAAACTAGATTATGGCATTAAAAGTAATGTGACACTGAAACCATTTCAATAGAGTAGAGGTTTTTCAACAGTTTTATTTCATGAGTTTAATGTGCTACAACAAGCAAGTGTAGCTGCCCCATCAACATCCTAAGGCTGGAATTACTTGTCCAAGTTGCCGAGAGAACTCTGAATCCCAAATATCTTTGCCAAATCCATACACTTTCCTTGTTACTCAGTTTCCAGCATTCCCGCCATTCTACCAAAGGCTTGTTTGTAATAAAATCCTTAATGTCTAGCATTTCTAAATATAGGTCAAGATCTAGGATTCAATGAACAATTGCTTCCTTATTTGACCCATTTATTTTCATCCGCTAAATCATCACAGGCAGATTTCACTCAGATGACAAAAAAAATTTCCTCATTGCACAAATCCCTTCACCACTGAAGACACCCATATTTAAAATTGTGAATTAACAAACCATAGTACGTGACCTCAGATGACACAAGAAGTTGTAGCTAGGCAAAAGTAGTTAGGCAAAAAATAAAGAAGGTGGAAACTTCTGAACTACTCATGCTTGTGCTGAAGGAAGTCAGGAGCTGGGGGAGCATGCGACGCTAAGCTTCGCTGCAGCTTATTCACTGGCTGAGACAGATGGGAGTTGGGAGTCCAACAAGCTCCAGAGGGAAACAGAATAGCCACACCTAGTCTACAGAAATCTTCAAACCTCAAGGATCCACAGATCCATCTTGACATTACAGGCAACTCCCAATTTATGTGTTGGTTACGTTCCAAGGCACCACGCGTTTAAGTGAAATTGTGTATATTTGAAACATCATAGAAAAAGCCTGCAAACACCCTGTTCCACCCCTGCCCCATTCTGTGGCGTTTTCAGGTCACTTCTGGATTTGGCACAATGTGCATACATCAGACGCATCTAAAATGGTCACTGCCTGTGTTTACAGGGACCTATGATGGAGATGTTCAAATATCTAAGAGCTGTCATGTGGAAGATGGATCAGACTTGTGTTCTGCTTTGCCAAAGGGCAAGATTAGAACCAATGGGTAGAAATTGCAGGGAAGCAGATTTTAGTTAGGAGGATGAGAAACTTCCTAATGAACAAGAGCTATTAGAAAGTGATCAAGCTAAGCTGCCTCGGGAGGCAGCTCCCTTTCTACTCTGAACAAAAGCAACTCTGTTATGCATAAATATATTCAAGGGCCATCTACTCCCCTCTACTCTCTTTTCACTAGTCCCTAAATCACTCACAGTTGGAGGCATTTTGTACCCATATGTATGGTATCCTAATAGCAGCTTCCAAGAACATCGTAGAAAAGATCTTATTGAGTTGAACTTTCAACTAAATGAGGAAATTCAAGAATTCACACATGGCTTCTACACAACCCCTGTCCAAAACCCAGCGAGTTAAATTCAACAGAGTCCTCTGCAGATCAATAGGCAAGTTTCCAGTTTACAAAGCACAGGGAGCAATTGTAAATGCTCAGCAAATCATTCTGAAAATCAGTGCATGAAAAGACTTAAAAGCAGAGGTATATCCCAGGCAGACACAATTCTCCTTGGGCCTATGCCCAATGAACCAGCCTATACAATACTAAAGTAATCTTTGGAAGCCGTCCTCTAGGTGACCCAACTTGGTTGTGATTATCTTCCTTTGCTTTTCCTGGACAGGCTTTAACATGTCATTAACATTTTATTCAGGTTTTCAAAACTCTTACAATTAGCAACAGTTCTCCCTTCATCCCCGCCCCCAATCCAATAAGATTAGTTCCCCCCCCAACACAAAATTCAGTGCACTTATATTCCTAGGATTATGATGATTATTTTTTGGCCCAAGGTACAGATGTTTCATTTTCCCAGGCTTTTTAAATCTCCACTGATACTGGCTTAGAGTACAAATGGTCCTGCTCTTTTGTTCTTGTGGGAGTTTCATTTCATTTCATTGGTTTTTATTAGTGTCAGCTGCCCTAGAAATACTTGTAAAATCAAATAAGACTCCACCACAACAGGGATAAAGCAATCCATTTCACCCTTTAACACACTCTAGAGATGTGAAGTTTCTGGAAATCTCAAAGCCACGGGGCAGGGGTGAAAAGAGGACCTTTCCCCTTCAAGAACACAGATAAATTCCAGGATGATTTAAATAAGGTGGTACCTCGGGTTACATACGCTTCAGGTTACAGACTCCGCTAGCCCGGAAATAGTACCTTGGGTTAAGAACTTTGCTTCAGGATGAGAACAGAAATCATGCTCCGGCGGCACGGCAGCAGCAGGAGGCCCCATTAGTTAAAATGGTGCTTCAGGTTAAGAACAGTTTCAGGTTAAGAACGGACCTCCAGAACGAATTAAGTACTTAACCCGAGGTACCACTGTATATGCAATGCTAATTTTAAAGCAGTAAAACAAGTGAAGGTTTAATACAAAAATTAGCATTGCATATACAGTGGTACCTCGGGTTAAGTACTTAATTCGTTCTGGAGGTATCATTTTAAGTTTGCATATAAAATTGCACTATTTAACGTATTTTTTAAAAATTTTACAGAGCAATCCTATGAATGTTTATACAGAAGTATAGTGGCACTTACTCCCAGGTAGGCACATATAGGCTTGAAGCCTCAGAAGTATAAATGGCTTAGTTATGTAGCAAGGTGTCTGCAAGGTGGGAAGTTCAACTAGATGGGAAGGGTCATGCCAAAAGGACAGCATATGCCTCATTCTTCCTTCAGGTATCTCCAAATGAGATCAAAGATCACCAGAAGGTGGCAAGCAGCAACTCACAAGCAACTAAGGTTCTAGGTGTTCCCCTCATGAAGATATGAAGATGACAACACCTCCTAGGTGTACAAATGCATCCTGAATTTGCATATTGTCTCTGTCTGAAGCATATATAAGAATGATGACTCTCGAAGAAGTTAAATCAGTAATGATACACTGGGCAAGAGATTTTGGTTATAATATACAGTTTTCTTCATGGGAAAAGTTATGGAAAGAGGATTTGAAGTTTACAGCCTGCTGTTCGCTGAAAGAAAACTATATGAAAATGATGTACCGTTGATATTTGGCATCTAGTAAAATTGCGTAAATGTTTAGAACCAGTTCAAATGTGTGCTGGAAGTGTAAAAGGAAAGAGGGTACATTTTATCACATGTGGTGGTCATGTGGGGTAGTAAAAGCTTTCTGGGAAAGGATATATGAGGAGCTGAAAAAAATGTTTAAGGTAACTTTTGTTTAAAAAAAAAACCAGAGGCTTTTTTGTTAGGCATTTTAAGTGTGGAACTACCAAAAGAAAATAAAAGACTGTTTATGTATTCAACGACAGCAGCAGAATGGTTCTTGTCCAGAGATGGAAAGAAGAAGTACCAACCAGAGAAGAGTGGCAGACCAAGCTGATGGAATATGCAGAAATGGCTAGACTGATGCGAAAGATCAGAAATCAGGAAGACCAAATATTCTTAAAAGACTGGAATAACCTTCTAACATATTTGAGAGACCATTGTAAACAGGTGAAATTATTAGCAGGAATACAATGACACTTCTAAAGTAACATGGATTGTGGATACTATGATTATATAATAGATTACAGTAAAGCATTTCATTATTTATAAAAAATAAAACATTTCAAAATAGTCCCCCCAATATTCCCAAAATGTTCATTTTTTTCTGTTGGAAAGTATGAACAATGTCCTCAGAAAAGTGGGGAGGGAGACTAGAAGGGTAGTCTTTCTCCCTCTCCCTCTGTTTTTTTCTGGACTTTCACATCTCAGGACTAATTCCCTCCAATAAGAGAGCTCACCACCATTCACACTCAAACATAGCCCTCACCTCCCTGCGAAGACTCTCTGATATCCCAAATGAGAACTCTGCCGTCATCAGATGAGCTTGCAAAAACGTTATCATTCACGGGACTCACAGAGAGCCCATACACTGCATCTTCATGGGCAAATACATCCAAGGTTTCACCGCTGAAAAAGACACAGACATCTGTTTTTCATCTTTCTCATTTAAGGCTGGGCAGGACAGTCTGCCAGGTAGTACTGAAAAATGTTACTTGAAAATATGTAAAGTCCATTATCCTGTATGAGTAGCAGTAGATAGAAAATATAACAGTAGAGATTTGGAGATTGAACAGTGCAACCCTATACATGTCCACTAACATTGTCCCATGGTTCCAGGTAAATGAGGGAAGGGTTGTAGCCTACCCCTGGAATTGTATGCACACTTACTTGGAAGTAAGCCCCATTGAAATAAGCCCAACGTATCGTGCATAGAATTGGGCTTTAAGTTAGCAGGAAATATCAACACACATGGGGCCTGGTATACAAAGTGAATATTTTTGGTCCTATACACCTGGCAGAACTTATTTCCCCACACCATCCATAAATATCACTAGTTCTTTAAACTCAGATGTTTTAAAAACTGCTTGTGAATCTGCCCCCAGGATAGGGACGGTTAAATATAAAAAAGGAAAGAAAGAAAGAAAGAAAGAAAGAAAGAAAGAAAGAAAGAAAGAAAGCACATACATTAAGATCTCTTCAGATCAGGGTCTTTGGCTATTTTACATTATTTGGGAAGGCTGCAGCTCTAAACCCTTACCTAGAAATAAGCCTCATTGAATTCAACAGGACTTACTTCTGAGTAGACGTGGTTAAGATTCTGCTGTATAACTTAACAAACAAGCCTAAAGGCTCTGATACAGTTTTTCCATAGTATGTTATCTAGTAACCATATCAAGAGGAAAGACAAGAGGAGGAAGATAAAATATCAGGAGGAGAAAGCAGTAAATAGAAGACAAACAAGAATGGGTGTTCGCATAGGCTTTCAGCCAACATGGTCAGGATTAGCCAACATTGTGCCCTCCAGACGCAGCTCTACTGTCAACTCTCATTAGCCTCAGCAAGCATGGCCAATGGTTAGTGATGGCGGGAAATGGGACTCCAGCAACATCTGGAGGTCACAATGTTGGCAACCCCTGTATTAGTGAAAATGTCATACAACAACCGGTTAGCATTTAGGAAACAAACACACACACATCAAGAGTGTTCAGGCATTGCGGGAAATGCATTTACCTGTCAACGTCATGGAGCAACACTTGTTCATCATTACCTAGATGAAGAAACAGAATTTTATAGCATATTAGTAATGAAAATTGAGAAATAATGTGCTTGCAGTTTTCATTTTGCAATAAAAAAAGATGAAGGAAAAGACATGAGCCTGCTACTTTTTTCTCACGGCAGGACAAGGTGTCCAGGGTAAAATTCCTCCCAATTCCCTGCTTGCTTGACTTGGACACACCTAGTAGCAGAAATGAGATGACGTTTGTCTGGGAGAAGAAGCGCAGGGAAGAAGTGCTTGCTCGCAGTGGTAGACCTGGGGAGGTCTCAAATTTCAGTGGCGCCCTGTGCAACACCAAACTTCAGCACTTCCCCACCTCTTGGACTCCATTCTATATCATAGTGGCAGCACCTCCCACCCAAGTGCTCATTCTTCAGACCTCCGCAATATCGCCCTCTGCCTGGTTCCAGGGTTAGGTGCTAGTCCCCATTGAGTGGGGGAAAGTGTCTGGGAAATAAGAAGCTCAAGCATTCCCCCAGCCTACTTACCCTCCTGGTCCTGCCAATGCCATCACATTACATGCTAGAGGAAAACACAGGATCAGGACTCCTGTTTGCTGCTCATCATTGGTGTTGCCTGTCTCTGAATCGACAGCCTAACTAAAGGCTGCCTAGCCTATGGCATGCCGGCCATATCCAGTCCCACCACCAAGATTTTTGTGACTGCCCCCCAAGACTACTCCTTAAATATTTATTTTTTTAACAACTTTTTATAGTTTTTAAAACATTACTGACAGCTCTTTGCAGATCCCCAGCATCAAAACCTTCTGTGTGACCTTCCAAGCCCCCTACCACAGTTCTTCTCACACCCAGTTTGACACTCTGGGAATACCCACTCTGACATGCAGCTCCTAAAGGATTGATGATCATGGGTCAGTTCAGCCCCAAACAGTTAAGCTATCCCAGCCTAGCTAAAGTCACATGATTATTTTTTTATCCAGCCCAAGCATACGCTAGTTGCCTTTCCTTACCACATGCCCCTCTTGCATATTAAGTGTGATATAGCCCATCCACACAGAATGGATTTAGAGGATAGGACAATCTTGCTGAGCAGAAGAACTTGTTCTTCATCCTCGCTTGTCTATATTTATTCATGCACTCTTCAGTGCCAACCTGTTATGGAGAACTGCACCAGGGGTGGATAGTGGGTGGAGAAGTGTCCTGCTGATGTTCTCCTCCTTTTAAAATATGGTGGTGGTTATATGTTATCTGAGGCAGGCAGCATATTATATTCCAAGTGACAGGCAGCATCCAGCAGAGTCTCTGAGACTCCCACAGCCACTGCCCAAATAGCAATTCACAGGCTACCTGGGAGGAGGAACACCATTCTCCCCGATCCATAATATTATGCTCAGAAAAGGCAGCATTCTCTCTGCAGGGATTGTTGTTGGGATGCCAAGCCTACACAAGTGAAAGACCAAAAGTATACTGCAAAGAAAATAAATTCACAGAAAGGTCATGAAACCCTAATTTTCCATTGAAGATGTTCCCCTTGAAGCTTTTCTTCCTTACCTCCAGAAAATACTCTGGTGTTGCCACTATTAAAAGCTAGGCAGAAGATGTTCGAATGGTGTTCCCCTTTCAGCTGAACAGGCTTGACTCTGGAGTGGATGGCTTGTTCCATATGCCACAGTAGAACTCGGCGGTCATCTCCACCTATGTGGGAGAGTGGAGAAAAACAGCACTATAAGCACCTGCATAACTTCTGCTGGAACCAGCATTTACAACACGAAGTCCAAATTACGGAGCCTCTATTGCTGTAGGACTATGAACAGCCCCATTATAAGCAAAATCTCTTAACTGTAGCTCAATGTTTTTCCAGAAAGAAGCTATCATATACTACAATTGCATCATCTGTGATTAGAGACAAGAGTCAACATGACCACATATTGTATTTATTGCATTTATATCCTTCCCTTCCTCCAAGGAGCTCACTATTAACATATATGGTTCCCCTCTCCAAGTTTTTGTCCACAACAGCCCTGCGATGCAGACTTGAACTCCAGCTTCCCCATTCCAGGTCTAACCACATCATACTAGGAAACACTTTTCAAACATGCACCATGATTAAGTGAAAAGCTTTTAAGGTAAATTAGCTCCCAAAACAATTAAATCATGGATATCTGCAATGTGCTCAATGGAAGAAACAAAAGCCTACAAAATCCTCTGACAACCTCAGGCTACAATTTGAGGAGACTTGAGAAAATTAAGGTTTTACTACTGGGCTTGTACTTAATCTCCAATCTTGCCCTTTTAAGTAGACTTGTTATGAACTGAATATACTCGGATGTGTTTACATAGCTTGCCAGAATAATAAATCCAAGCAGCAAGTCCAAGGATATACTTGTGAACACATCTCATCTATTTACAGGCATAATTGTAACTCCAAACAGTGCTTCCAAAGATGTCCCCAAAGATGGAGTGTTTGGAAGTGAGACTACAAGTCTATTTCAGCTTTTGGACATAGTTATATCCCTAGTGTATCAACAACTGTTTGCCACAGGTCTATCTACTTGCACAAGTGAAGTAACAGTATCACTCTATTCTGCCTTGGTCAGACCCCACCTGGAGTACTGTGTCCAGCTCTGGGCACCACAGTTTAAGAAGGATATTGACAAAGATGACAAAGGGTCTAGAAGCCAAGTCACCCCCATTGTTCAGCCCAGACAGTGAGATCCAGCACCAAGGGCCTTCTGGCGGTTCCCCCACTGCGAGAAGTGAAGCTACAGGGAACCAGGCAGAGGACCTTCCCAGTAGTGGTGCCCACCCTGTGGAATGCCCTTGAGGTTGCCCCAGCTACTCTGGGTGGCTTCCAGCATATATAAAAACAAAGTAAAACATTAAAAAGCTTCCCTATATAGGGCTGCCTTCAGATGTTTCCTCAAGGGACTCTCCTTTATTTGAGGTTTTCAGAGAGATTAGATTACCATCTGTCAGGGATTCTTTACTTGTGATTCCTGCCTAGCAGGGGTTTGGGTTAGAGAACCCTTGGGATCCCTTCCAACTCTAAAATTCAATGATTCTAGGTTGGCCATGTGTTCTACTGTACAGAGGACAGTGTACTGAACTGTAAGTTACATGGATGACTGCTGGACAGAAGTCATGGGTGTGACCTTGGTGCACTGTTCTTTAAGGAATAGCTGTGTTGAAGAATTTGAGAGAGGCAGAGAGACTGGTGACCAAGGCCATTCAGGTGCCTTACCAGAGCCTGAACAGACTGAAAATGGTCCATATAATCCAGGGGTCGGCAAACATTTTTTAGCCGCAGGCCAGTCCACTGTCCCTCAGACCTTGTGATGGGCCGGAGAAGCGGCACCGGGGAAGGGGGAGCTGGAAGAAGAGGTGAGGGGGGCACGTAGTCGTCCTCCCCACCCCCACCCACTGCGCTTACCTTCCCAGGGGTCCACCACCGCTGCTGCTGCTGCTGCTGCTGCTTCTTGTGGGTAGACAGAGGGAGCTCATCCGCTCCGCTCTCTGGCCCACAGGAGCCCCAGGGCATCAGTGGCAGAGGGAAGATGAGTGGCGTGAAAGGGCTGGCTCCGGAGAGGAGCTGCTTAAAATGGCGCTCAGCCAGCCCAGCCCAGCCCAGCCCCCTTCCTCCTCTAGGCAGGGAGGGGAGAAGCCAGGAGGAAGGAGGGAGGAGGGGGCGCAGCGGTGTGTGTGAGGGGGGGGAATGGCACAGCCCAAATGAACAGAATCCCCACGCAGATCCACGAACAGTCTGCAGGCCAGATCCTGAAGGCAACTGGGCCTGATCTGGCCCACAGACCTTAGTTTGCCAACCCCTGATATAATCTACTTCTTCCAAGCACTCTTATAGCTGGACTGCCATGATGATCCTGAGCACCTTGCTTAAGAAGGGACAACTAACAACTGGGTGATGGTTGCTTAACACTTCTGGGTCCAGGGAGGTCCTCTTAAGGGGGCATCCCACTGCTTATCTAAGGGCCAGTGGTACCTCCTGCACCTGTACTGAGGCATTCACTACTCTCTGCACCCACTGAGGAAAACTCCTCTGGCTCACCTGTATAAAATGCACTTAAGTATATTCCTCAGGAAAGATGTTAACAGTGCACATAGAAATCAAGGGAGATTTCAAGATTTTTAAGTAGATAGGATTGAGCATTAGTTCGTCTGCTCTACCTCCCACCCCACCCCCCAAAAAAATCCCAAACACACCCCAGTTAGGATTAAGAATGCTCAGTGGACACAAAATGCTGACTTCCTGTTGCCGAGGGGGTTGGACGAGGGGTGAGGGGGAATGGAATGGAGTGGAGTGGCTGGACCTCTGAACAGAAGCAGCTCATGCTGCAACATTTCATTGTAGGGCCCCACTTAAAATTCTTATATTCTTCATATGGAATTAGGCTGTCATTCCTTCTGTGACAGGGAGCTGCTCTAGGAATGGAGTGATAATGTTTTCACACAGAGAAACAGTTCAGTTATGAGGCTATTTGTACATCTTTCAAGATCAATATTGTTCCAAATTTCTCAGGAAGAACTCAGGACTTTTGTGGATTGATCTAGGAAAGGCAGATAGGAGAATGGGTAAGAATGGTAGAACTTGGAGACTGTCAAAATTTGAGAGAGAGAATGGGAAGGGTGGGGAAATCAAGAGAGCAAGATAAGTGTTTTGAAGAAAGATGTTGCTGGGGTGGAAAGAGAAAACAACAGCTGTTTGATGTGGTCAAACCAGCTGCAGATAATTCTAGCAGAAGAATTCTGGGTTCAATTAAGAAGGTAAAGATTGGAATAGAAAAGACAAGTAAAAAGATAACAGTTAACATGAGAAGCCTAAGCACATTCTGTTCATTAGAATACGTTGCTACACTTTTCATTAAGAATTTGTCTATATCAAGTAAAGAACTAACCAATTTACACTCTAATAAAATTAATAGCTCCAAATAGATAAAATTCACTTTTGAATATTAGTACCATCTCCTTTTCATTTCTAAAGAATATAGACTGCTGCAAATTTACCAAAGGTTGTCATATTTGAAACCTGCTCATGTTTCACAGAAGGGACAGTCATAACCAGAATATTACTTTAAGGCAAATATTCTAAGGTGTGCTTTTAAGGATGCATTGAATCAAGCCCTAAAAGTAGTCTAACCCTTTTATTTTATTCAGGATAAAGGAAACCTATTCACTTTAGAAGAGCCTAGTAACAAGTTTAGGAAGTGGGCAACTTTTCTGTCAAGTAGACAAAAGAGAGGCACCATGTGGAATAATGGCTCATGCGTGACTAGGATGGAGGAAACTTAAGTTCAAATCCCTACTTGGCCATGAAACTTATTGGGGCAGTCAAATACACCCAGGCCAACCTACCTCAACCTACCTAAAATAGGAAGAAGGAAAACTATGCTGGCAGAAGTGTGCCAAGGGTCCCTTAAGCCCTTGGCAATAAGCTGTATTGGCACCCCCCCCCAAAAAAAAAAACCACTTTACTGCAGAGAAAGCCTGTGTTTGATCTCACTGCAACAGTGGCATTGCATCACCAAGCACATATACATCATACACTCCGTAGCCCGGGTAGGTGATTTTTGCACCCTGCTCCACAGGGGCCAGTTTCATCAACCCCTAGATACACCTCTGCATGCTCGCCACTCTGAACTCCTTAGAGGAAAGGTGGATTCAAATGTAGTAGAACAGCAGCAGTCAACAGACATTAAACATCAAGGAAAAATAAAGTTACCAAAGGAGAGCAAGATGGCAGCTGGGGAACCAAAGGTAACTAAAGATACAGGCCAGGAAAAAGTAGGCTTTGAGGAGGTATTTAAGAAGGACAAAGCAGTATGCCAGGAGGGACAGAACACCCCCCCCAACATCCATGGGTGGGCAGTGCAATGATTGGAGAGGGGAGGGCAAACTGGAGGTTTTTAGACAATTGGTAAGAGTTGAATAACGAAGGTCATGTGCAGGGATATCACCTGAACTAAGGCAGGAGATGGAGCAAGGCTACAGAAACCTCTGAAGTTAAAGGCTTTGTACTAGATATGCGAGAACCAGTACTGTATAGGGATCTCAAGTGAGTTGCCTCATGGTCCGACAACTGTGGAGGAGGACAAGGGTCCAGTACATTTACTAGCTGGGCAGTTCAGAGAGTGTCTGCAAGTGAAATATCCTGTCATATTTGTACAGGGGGGAAAGGCTATACCTGCCAACAGTCCTCTTCTATGCAACAAATATTCCACAAACCATAGTCTTGTGAATCTGGTCTCTAAATAAAATGTGTGTTTTCCCATATATTTGAACCTAATTATCCAAACTGCAGCCATACTCTTTTCAGTGGAGAGTCCACATTTTTTGGATACACTTCTACAACAAGTGATGAATGTTTGAAGCCAAAACCCAGTATTCGTTACAGTTCTGTCCATAACATTCAGATACGCTCAAAAGTGTATAAATGCTGCTAGTATGTTTTAATATCGATACTGATATATCATTGATAAATAAATTAAATATTATTAAAATATTAAATATTAAATAGCCTTATTTCTGCTATTGAGAGGGGAAAGGGTTTGCAATCAAGGCTAGTTTTATGCACTCTCCTCTCCTGAAAAATCATAATCCCACAATCTATTCACCCTCTTCATTCACATACTGCATAGTACTCCATCCACCCCAGTTTTGGGAGCTGCAGCTGATGGAACCTGCAATTACCTAAATATGATTACTATGTATTACTTAGTTAATCACAACAAAGCAGCCTTTGAATAATATTGAAAATAGGGCAGGAGTAGTTTAGGATTATTGCCTCTTATAGGTAGATTAGCTTGTGTTTAAAAGTTGGTGAACATTTTCCTACCAATAATCAGGGACTAAAAACAAGATTCTAAAGGGTTAATCATATTGCACATCAAACAGCAGCTTTCATCCACACACCAAGGCTGGTTTTTTTTTTAGAGGGGGTGGGGCGGGGTTGTAGACAACTTCCAGAATGAAACAGTTGTTTCTTTAAATATAGATCACACATCTGAAGTAGTGAGGGCTCACTTGAAATCTCTATTAACATGTCTTCTAAACTTGGAGCTTCCACAATAATGATGGGCATTGAACTTGTTTATTTCTGAAAGCACTTTAGCTCTGGCATGTTAGTAGAATATGGAATATCCTGAGATGTAGTAAAGCAATAAAGATGTCATTTTCATTAAAACAATGAGTTTGTCTTTTTCCACTTTAAAACCTCTCACGCTTCACAAAAACTGTTCCTTCCGAGCACCCACACTGTGTCTTTTACCATATGCAAATTTAAGTCACTTGAAAGCTAGACAAAATGAAAATTAGCTAATTTTTTAATCTGTTCACCTTAGATTAAAGCCCAGTTAAATCAAATGGAACATAATTATTGCTAGAACAGTAATAGCAGAAATACCGTTTGATATTGAGAGAGATTACCTTCCAAGCAGAGGACTATAAAGGGCTAAGCTATGGACTCAGACAGCCTGAGGCAAATAATTTGTGCTAGTTTCCATTTCATATCTGAGAAGTGGAAACAGTGACCCTATCACAGCATGTTATGAGTGCATTGAAATATATTTAGGAAAAGGGTTACAGCTCCATAGTACAGAACACACTTTGCATGTAGAAGGTCCCGGGTTAAATTTTTGGATTCTCCAGGCAGGGCTGGAAAAGACTTTTGCTGGAAACCCAGGAAGAAGAAGAAGAAGAGTTTGGATTTGATACCCCGCCTTTCACTCCCTTTAAGGAATCTCAAAGCAGCTAACATTCTCATTTCCCTTCCTCCCCCACAACAAACACTCTGTGAGGTGAGTGGGGCTGAGAGACTTCAAAGAAGTGTGACTGGCCCAAGGTCACCCAGCAGCTGCATGTGGAGGAGCGGAGACACGAACCCGGTTTCCCAGATTACGAGACTACCGCTCTTAACCACTACACCACACTGGCTCTCCATTCAGCGTTGATGGCTCTGAGCAATATGGACCAATGGTCTGACTCACTGTAAGGCAGCTTCCTATATTTCCTTTATTATGCCACTATTCAGGATCTCAAAACAATTGATAATATATACAAATACAACATTCAAAATCAGCAGTCATACACTAAAATAGATTATCCACTCATTATAATAGATTAATACTCCTCCCCTACCCACTACATAAGCACACTCCCTAAAAATACTCAGGCAGAATGCCCGCAGGAGCTATAATTATATTAGCATTCAAGTACCTGGTCCAAAAAAATATTGGTGCCAGGCAAGCCTTCCCGAGGAGAGCAGTTCACAAATGGGTGGGGGCATCCCTGAAAACACCCATGCTCTTGCTGCCGTCCTCCATACAAAGAGCCTCCGATGATGATCTTAGGATCTGGGGAAGCTCATATAGGAAGAGGCCATCTGCAAGCTGTTGGGGTCCTGAGCTGTGTAAGGCTTTATAGGTTAAAACCAGTCCTTTGAACTGGGCTTGGAAACAAACTTGGAGCCAACGCAGCTAGGCCAGATCTGGTGTTTTATGTCCAGATCACTGGTTAATGTAAGCTGCAGTTTCCAAACAACCTGCAAAGGCAGCCCAATTTATAAAAACAGTAATGTAACCTAGAGATTACAGGAGCATAGGCTACTGATGCCAGGCTATGCCCATCCAGATGAGGCCAAAGCTTATATAAGGCACTTGAAGCCAGAGAGGCTTCTTGTCCCTCCAAAATGATTATAGAATTTAAAAGTAAAATGCCAAAACCCTTCTTTGCGCTTAGCTCAAATTAAAGGCAGTAGAAAGAGCAAGGTCCCCCTTTGCCTCAGTTTCCCTTTCTTCCTTTTGAAGAAAGGGTTTGCTGTGTCAGAATTGCCTTCAGACTGCAGGTGCAACAAGCCTTCAGAGTGGAAAAAGAGGGAAAGGGCTCCTTTAACACTGATTATTAGTTACCAATTAAACAGGCTTCAGCCACTGGGCCACTTTCCAAGCCGGGACAGGTTAAAGAGAGAAGGCACTCGAGTGGATGAAGCCGCCAAGTATGAGATTATAAATGGTGTAGAGAACCATTTGGTGGTAGTTATTCCGGATTAAGCATCCTTGTGCATCTTGACTCTCCTATCCGTGGCCTACGTTTCCTCCTCGAGGAGAGGGAGATGCAGGCGAGGGCTGCCTCCCTTTGGCCACCTGTCAAGACACCCCCAGCCACGGCTGCGAGAGAGGGAAACCCCGACTCCGAAACACACACACGGGAGAGACACTTCGCAAGGGCTGCGATGTGCCACTCGCGTGTCGCCCTCCCCTCCCTGGATAGGCCATCGATTCCCAGGCCTGTCGCTATGAGGAGCTCAAGGAGAGCGAGGCCTGCAGCTCCCACTCAAGCCCCGGCCTGGAGTTAGCCATTTCCTCTCAGAGCGGGGAGCGGCGGCTATAGCGGGGCAGGCGGGAGAGGGAGACGGATCTGGCCCACCTCCCGGGGGTCTGCCCCTGATTCCAGCCGCAGATAGGGGGCGGCAGGCCGAAGGGGTTATTATTCCCTGGGCCCCGTCCTGAAGGGGCGCCTCCCTACGCCCCCCCCCCACACACCGGGCGCAGCTCTCGCGTCAACTCCGAGGCTCCCCGACACCTGACAGCAGATCTCCCTCCCCATAAGGAAGCCCCCCCCCCAACACACTCTTCCCCAGTTAAATTATAACCGGGGGGGGGGAATACGAAACGAGTGCACTACCCCTTTCCAGAAAGGCGCTGCGCAAAATAAAATCACCCCGCAGTTTTAAAATAAACAAGTGCCCCCCCGCAGTGCTGCCCCCTCCCTGAATTAGCCAGCTGCCTTCAAAACCACACACGCCCCATTAAGTGGAGGGGGGGGGGAACAACGGATCCTTCCGGATCCGGCCACAAAAACCGACCCCGGTCTCCATTTGGGATGTGTTGCGTCTCTCGTTATTTACTTTTGTCATTTGCCCCTGGGATTCCTTCGGGTCTTTATCCATTTTGTTCCCAATCACCCCCGACACTAGGAGGACTAGGCAGCCAGTTATTAATATACATCGGTTTTTATCTCTCTCTTAAAAAAAAACCTATCAAGCCTCGCAGAGTAGCCGACACTTTCTGATTGGGAAGACGAAACTTCCACTCCCACAATCCAGACCGCCACCATAAACATGACTTGGGGTGGGGAACAAAAACAACCCCCCTAAAAAACCTGTCAACCATTTTAGATCTCTATTTGGGAAACATCGGGGGTGTTTGTGTGTATAGGAGGGAGAATACGCCTCTCAACGCCGCTATGGTCGTCTTCCGATGCGGGCTCGCGGATGCGGGCGGGGTGGGGGGTGGGGGAGAGAAGAGAAGAAGAAAATAAAAATTGGGGAGGGAGGGGGAGGGGTTGCATTACCTGAGACCAGCCACTGGCCTCCATTGTTGGAGAATTCAATGGCATTGACACAGCCGAAGTGGCCCAGGAGATCCTTCTTGTAGAGGTTTCTACAGCCTCGCAGGCGTCTCCTCTGAAAGTCCTGGGTGAGCAGGGGGTCTCCCTGCAAGCCCCTCTGGGACAAGAAGCCCACCACTGACCTCATGTTGCCCCCCAGATCAGCTCGCCTTCTCATGCTGCTGCTGCTGATCCCCCACCACCCCCTCGTTGCTCGGCTGGCTCACTCCCTCTGCCTTCTCCCCGCCTCCCCCCCCTCCTTCTTGTTATGGTTATGATGATTTTTCTTTAGCCAGCCATAGCAGGGGAGAGGTGTTAGACACTCCGTTGCTTCCTGATCCCCTTTAAACTCCTCCCCTGCCTCGCAGCAGCGGCGGCGGCGGCGGCGGTAGCAGCTGATCCACAGCTGCAGCCCCTTTCCTAATGCGATTCCTCGGCCGGCTGCTGCCCTGGACTGAACGTTGATCGGGGGTGTCAGTGGCTTTGGAGGTTTGGACTGTGGCTCTTGTCTCACTTGCCCCCGATCCCAGGCGGAGCCCCCAAACCCCCGCTTTTTAAATAAAGATAAGATATTTACGCTGCCTAACTTCTTATATCAGTCGCCTTCCCCTCCCCACAAGAACAATCTGCGGAAGTACATCCCTCTCCCGCTAGGGATCAACGTGTTATTGGATCCACTTTTATTTTAAGGGGCTGCAACAGCGGGAAGGCGCTAGATCGCGCTTGGGTGGGGCCAGTGGAGGGAGAAGGAGATGGGGGTGACGACGACGACGGTGAACCTGGAACTGCCGATGCACCTCCCTCGGGCCCTTCCTCATAATAATTTAAAGCAACACTTAATTATGAAGTTGGACAGACGTAATAAGAGGCAGCCAGGTTCAAACTCCCTGCTGGAGTTTGATCTCTCTACCATCATCAAAGCCTATCCGAGGACTGAAATCGGAAATAAGATTGATTTGCTGTGCCAACATTAGCCTGTTCTCCCTGAGCCTTATTAGAAATGAAGTGGAAGAAACTTTGGGGAAAGAGTGTGCTTCCCGGATTTTCTGGTTTCTTTCTAATCCATCTCTTGAGACAGTTGCTAGCATTTAATATATTCCCCGTAGATAAAATGGAAACATGATAAGTTTGTTTTGGATCACCAAAGGATCTTCTTAAAATCTCCAGTATTTCATCTGTTCAAAGGGCTTCTTAGAAATTGATTCAGACAAAGCAGATTCGAAGAGAAAGGGGTCAATGGGGAACACGTTTTGAAGGCATTAGCTAGAAAGAACAATAAATGAAGACAAGTTTGACATAGGAACTAATCTAAAGTGTACATAACTCTTCTTTCTTAAGCAGTACATTCAAGGAATGCCACTGGTTTTGTAGAACAGTGGATTTATTTATCAATTCAATTTTAGAGAAGATTAAAAATGGATTTATGTAGAATGTGCATTTTAATTGTGAATTATGATAAAATTTTAAATATTTTTAGAGGGGTGACTGGGTTAGTGTATTGCAGCAAAAAAACCCAACAACATATGTGTAACTGAGAATCACACTACACCAGATGAAGTGGACCCAAGTCCATAAAAGTTTATAACATAGTAAAAATTTAAAAGACTCATTCTGGATCAGATCAAAGACCATTCTAGTACTGTACAGCGTCCTGTTTCTCCCACAAGGCAACAAGTAAGACATAACAATAGCAGTCTCCTGGTTGTGTTCCTCAGCACCTGATGCTTGAAGGTACTATAGAACCATTATTATTATTATTATTATTATTATTATTATTTACCCAACTTTTATCCTTGACAGGGACTCCAGGTGGCAGACAGATAAAATAAGATCAGTTAAACATTAATGGAATTAAATACACACACATACGATCTAGTAAAAAATTAGAGATAATTACAATAGAAACACAATGCACCACTATATAGTGTAGCAAATTCCACAATTTAATTATGCACTGTGTGAAGAAGTGCTGCCTTTTGCTTTTCCTAAATCTTCCACGATTCAGCTTCATTGGATGACCCTGTGTTCTGTCTAGTATTATGAGAGGGGGACTTGTCTACTTTCTTCATACCATGTTCCCCCTAACTAACTCTTTTTTCTATGCTAAAACCCATGTTGTAACCTTTCCTTATATGGAAGTTGAGCCCATTTGATCATTTTGCTTTTCTGAGTGTTTTTCACTCCGGAGGTGGCATCCAGAGTTAATCACAGTATTCCGTGTGTGACCACACCATATATTTGTATTATGAAATGGGCAGCTTTGCTTTCAATTTCTTTCCTAATGATCCCTAACATGGAATTCACCTTTTCCAAAACTGCCACACACTGGGCAGATGTCTTTGTTGAGCTGCCCAATATGACTCCAAAGTCTTATTCTTGGTCACCCACTGCCAGCTCAGACCCTATTAGTATATATGTGAAATTAAGACTTTTTGCCCCAGTTTGTATCAATTTACACTTGCTTACTTCAATTTACATTCCCCATTTTAGTGTCCATTCACCCAGTTTGGAGCTCCTTACAATCCATTTTGTTTTAGCAATTCTGAAAAAAAAAAAGATCAGCAAACATGGCTATTTCACTGCTCCCCCTTCATTTGCGGTATTTGTCACAAAGCAGACTTGCAATACTCAGCTGATGGAGGGGACAGCTCATCATGAATCTGTTCCATTGTCATGGACAGATCACTGTTGAGATTTGGACTGAATGCAGTTATAATAATAATCATAATAATTTATTATTTATATGCCGCCCATCTGACTGGGTTATCCAGCCACTCGGTGGCTTCCAACAAATTAAAACACAAGACGACATCACTATGCAGGGCTGGAAAACCAAATCAGATAGTCCACCCATAGACAATCTGATGTATTCCTGAATACTTTGAGGGATTTCCATCTGGTGACTGGTGCTTACCATTCCACAGTGTGACAAGAGCCTTGACAGAAGCACCAGTCACCAGAACAAAAAAAATACGGAAAAGCAAAACAATGGATAAAATCCAGAGCCAAGCAGCTACCTATAGCCTCAGTTGACTAACAGACTCACTGAGAAACAGTGTGATCTTTTATTTTCCCAGTTATTCCCACCCAGCCAAACTGTGGTCAGCTGTCAGTCACTCATTGTCCCAAGACAATCTGTTCTGAAGATGCAATCCGACAAATATCATTTTGACCTGTTCCATATCTCTATCCTTCATCCCTCCTTCTGCTCTCCAGAGAAACTTAAAAGTTTGGGGAAATGTCTTATTAGTTACACCAATGCCTGCCAGTTTATTTTAAAAATTAAAATATTTTGTGCACAAATACTACTTTTTAAAGAAAAGACACACACACACACACACACACACATCCTCTGATCCTTGGAGCAGGAGAAGGGAAAGGGATGGGCAGATGGAAGATTTCCTGTATTGGTGACCTTGACAAGGCCTTCACCCAACCTTCTCCTGTTTCATTGAGAACAAGGAGAACGAAGAGATAATGACTAAGCTTTCCCCCAGCATTGTCAGGTTCACCAGAAATCAGAGAAG
Organism: Podarcis cretensis; assembly: GCF_951804945.1. Classification (NCBI taxonomy): domain Eukaryota; kingdom Metazoa; phylum Chordata; class Lepidosauria; order Squamata; family Lacertidae; genus Podarcis; species Podarcis cretensis. The sequence continues at coordinate 49,123,283 of NC_137170.1, read as the reverse complement.
GGAGACCTTGGCATTAGTAAAACTGATAAGAATGCACACATTTTTTTTAAGAGGAGAAGTGGTAAAAATGTTGATAGGGGAGAATCCCCAAATGTGTGGTACATTATGGAAAGAATGGTGGGTGTAGATCTCAAATGTGTTTGAAAAAAATATATACTTCTAACATTTCTTCTGGCACCTTAGGATGGTGGAGAGCCCTGATGTATACCAGAAAAAGCACCAAAGAATCTTCTTTGTTTCCTATATGCACATTTAATTGTTCGGTACCAACTAACGTGCCACAGAAGATCACAAAATGAGGAATTGTCCTCGGGTATGTCATGGCTTGCAATTTGATTTATTGGTGGTGTTGTATAACATCTTCTGTAAGACTTGAAAGTTAAATTATTATTTTTTTAATCTGAGAAGGCAGTTCAGTTGCTTTCAAGTACAAACAGTTGCAGATGAGCTTTTGGCCAAGCTTGGTAGCCATCTCCCTCTTATGTGCCAGTCAAATTTAGTTCAGAGTTTCAATATTTCTTCCTTTACCATAATCAACTCATGCATCAGTTACTTTCATTTATTTTTCATTCAACATTTACGCTTGAATACTCTGTTACAATACTTAAACTGGGGAACGTGTTTGTGATATTGATATTATGAAGAATAAAAGCTTTCCAATCCAACAGCTGTTATTTTGCTTTCATTTTCCTGTTTCTGACTTATGCCTCCTGAACGAGGATAGAATTGCTACTAAGCCCACTTGAATTATGGAGCCTGAAGATACATCATGAACCCACATTCGCTTTCTGGGGAACTGTGGAAAATGAAGGTCAGATGATGGCTAGAGTGCAGATGGTGGAAATCTCATTGTGAAGATGACCAAACATGAATTAGAGTTCTTAATCATGACTATTGCATCATAGTGAAGAGGTCTTACTATTCTGCTTCCATTGCAGCCTCAGGTGGCCATCCTGCAGAGCTGTTCCACATGGTGATTTTTTTTGGGTCATTTTTCCTGGCCAATGAAATGTGCAGCACTTGGAGGCCTACTGAGACAAATTTGTGAAGCTCTTAGGGGATAAAGCTGCTCTTCTCATGCTAAACTAGACAACAGGTTTACTACATCTCCAAATGAGATTTCTTGTTCATGTTGCCAAACACATGGATGTTGGGTAAACATTTCATATTGCAGGAAGCTACAGTGTAGGTGTGACCATGCCATATAGTGGTGTGGGAGGGGCTAGACTATGCATTCCTGTGCCCCTCACATATTTTAGCGCATCTGCCCTGAAAATGCAATCTCACAACTATCATGTTGGTCTGTTCCATTTCGGTTTCCTTTACCTCCCCTTCTGTTCTCCAGAGAAACTGAAAAGTTTGGGTAAATGTCAGTTACACCGATGCCTGACAGTTTATTATTTAATCTGATTAATCCGTGCTTATGTCTTGGAGTACAGAATATGAGGTTAGTACTTTTTTCTGATAAATTAATACATACTGAAATAATATGTTTTTGTGTATACGTTATTATCTGACAGGAGACCAAAGCTCTACCCTCTTCTCAACAGTAGCTTCCCAGGAAGCTCTATGGTACAGGCACTTCTGTCTCACTCTGGCTTGGCAACTAAATGAAGAACCAGGCAGCAACCTTCTGGCTAGACTTGGCACAGGGGCCAGCTCTGCTCTCTGAACTCCTATTTTGATTACTTGCTCCTTGTTCTGTTAGGTAATCCAGGTGAGGGAAGAATTGGTGCTTGCAGGATTTTTTTTATTATTTTAAGGTCAACAAGAGCCAGGAGCAAAACAGAGATGCTCTTGATCAGGTTGTCACTGAGGACCCAGAGATTTGTTGTCAGTATCATAATAGAGGTCACAGTCCTGTCATACAAAAATCTCCCCAGCCCCATTCTCTCCATCTTTGCAGCCTAATTTAGAAGAGGGCCAGGGTCTGAATCCTGCAGGTCTACAATTTATTCAAAGATCTGGACCAGATACCAGTCTACCTACTGCTGTTCGGTGATGTAATCATTATCAGTAGTGCAACCTGCGAATTTGATAGTTGGGGAACTCCTGCCTCCTGGACAGGGATCTACATTAAAACAGTTGCTTACATTAAATCTACATTAAAACAGGTATCTGAAGAAGTGTGCATGCACACGAAAGCTCATATCAAGAACTAACTTAGTTGGTCTTTAAGGTGCTACTGGAAGGAATTTTTTTATTTTGTTTTGATTAAAACAAAATGACCGACAAGCACACATTTAAAAAAAAATATGAAGGAAATACACAGGGCAACAGTTTCCAACATGTTGCCTCAGCAGAGATAGTTATGAGTTCCAGGCACAAAGGACGATTGATTTTTATTTTTATTTTTGCATTAAACTGAGGTGCAAAGATGCAATCCTATGGGCGCTTCCTTTGAATCCCGTCGCAATTAACTTCGTCCCAAACAAACCGTGATAGGCTGGGGGTGCTTGCTTCTCTTCCCGCACTCATTCTAAAAGCTCGGTTAGTGCGATCCGAAGCACATTTAACGCGCGTATAGGATTGCACAGCCCGCGCAAGACACACACGCCAGTGAATCCCAACCGCACTTGTTCTCTAGTAAAGGCTGGCCTGGTTTTAAGAAGAACTTCGTCCACCAGGCGCTGTTCCTTTAACCAGCCCGGAAGCTCAGACAGATGGAACCAGGGTCACAATTGCCGTACAACATGGCGACTCCCTGCGTTCCTGGAAGCTCCGGCAACACACGTGTACGTTCCTCTCCTCGAAGGACGGAAGCGTTCGCTTACGAGCAGGCTCCGGGAAGCGCGCAAACCACGGAGAAGGAGTTCCTGCCCCGCGCAACAGAAGCAGGTAACATGCACGTGTCTTTTGTTGATAGTAGATACGGGTTTCTTGAAAGGTTCAGCCCTTGGGGAGGATAAAAAAAAGCGAGATTGTTGGGACTGGCGGGAGGGGGAAATCGCCGTGAGATGGTTGCGTTTGATTTCCTCGTCGCGTGGTATTTTTCTTTCCTAGAGATTGTTGTAATATCGTTCAGAGGTTGGTGGAGCTCTTTGCTTCTGCCTGCGACTGTAGCCCTAAGAATGCTAGTATAAAAAACTTCAAGATGCAAAGGGGGCTTTAGACTAATCGGGTCTACTTGAGTGGAGCTAGGATACCCTCCTGCTCCTTATGCGATCTCTGAACCTGGTCCTGATTCAACAAGGAGCATCAAATTCCCCAAGTAAAGAATATTGTGCGATCTTTCCTCACCAATCGCCTTTCTTACCTCTCTCAGCTTCAACAAAGTTTCGCGGTGTAGGGGGAGAGATTAAACTGTTACCTATATTATTATTATTATTATTATTATTATTAGCTGTTATCTGTTCACTCTGACATGCAAACGCTATATGTGTGTTCGGATTATTATTTTTTATAAAGAACGTATTATGCAACACATTCAAAGTGCCTAAAAACACTAAGCACCAGATAAAAAAAAAGAAGTTCCTGCATTAAAACTCAGAGGGAGGGAGGTCTTATAAGGTGAAATGGACTGATCTGAAGGCTTGCCTCTTGCAAAACTCACCTTACCGGCCATTAACTCCATTTAAGAAACCTTAATGGTGAAATAAAACAGTCGGTAGCTCTTGTAGTGAAACTGACTGACTGGGAAGCCAATTAGGTAAAGGTAAAGGTACCCCTGCCCGTACGGCCAGTCTTGACAGACTCTGGGGTTGTGCGCCCATCTCACTTAAGAGGCCAGGGGCCAGCGCTGTCCGGAGACACTTCCGGGTCACGTGGCCAGCGTGACATCGCTGCTCTGGCGAGCCAGAGCCGCACACGGAAACGCCGTTTACCTTCCCGCTGGTAAGCGGTCCCTATTTATCTACTTGCACCCGGAGGTGCTTTCGAACTGCTAGGTTGGCAGGCGCTGGGACCGAGCAGCGGGAGCGCACCCCGCCGCAGGGATTCGAACCGCCAACCTTTCGATCGGCAAGCCCTAGGCGCTGAGGCTTTAACCCACAGCGCCACCTGCGTCCCGGGAAGCCAATTACCTTGAGTCTATTAAGATTTACAAACATAAGGAAGGTTGGTCAGTTGTAATGGAGTGGCAGTCTCTCTACCACTCAGAATTGTTACAATGGAAACTGAAGCCACTCTGCTCAACTCAGACACAAATTGGCATTGAGAAAATATTTATTACATTTATTATTATATCCCACCACATGGGAAGCACAGAGTGACAAAGCTAAAACTCTGGAGCAGTCTCCCAAGCAGTCCTTAAAAAAAAATGCCATTTTCTATCTTAAACCCATTGTGTTTGCCCTTCCTTCCTTCCTCCCTCCCTCCCTCCCAACTCTCTTCAACTGTCACTTCCATTGGATTCTAAAGGGGTTTCCAGAGGATTTGTGCAAGAAGGATCAGAATTTGGAAAAGCGGTTTTGGGGCCTAATAAAGAACTAATCTCTAAAATATATAAACTATTGTTAGGGTGGGAGACTAAAGATGAACTTTTTAAGGAGGCGGGGATAAAATAGGCTATTGATATTGTGTGTAATATTGAAATTGTTGAGTGGGAAAAATTATGGAATTCAACGATGCAACTTTTCAGCATGTTATCAAATATGAGAAAATACGTACAAAATGCAGTATAGATGGTATTTGACACCGGTCAAAATGGTTAAAATGTACCAAAAAATAAAATAAAAAATGTGCTGGAAATGTCTGGAGGTAATGTAAACGGGCAAGAAAATTTTGAGAGATAGTGAACAATAAATGAAAGAAAATCTTTATATTTACCTTTCCCAAGAAACCAGAAGCATTTCTTCTAGGTGTAATTACCAAAGAAAACCCATAACTTATTTTTATACACAACAACAGCAGCAAGGACAGTATATGCAAGAGACTGGAAACAAAGAGAGATCCCAGGGAAAGAACAGTGGATATACAAAGTAGTTGAATATGCAGAGTTTGCCACTATGACATCTAAAATAAGAAATCAAGATGACCCATTGGTGAGGAGTGAGTGGGAGTACCCAGGGGAATATTTACAAAAACTGGACCTTAAATATAAATTCCAGGTAGGAGGCACTTTGTGACCGACAGTTGATAATATGAAAGATAAGAGAGTGTTGAAAATTGGGTGAAGGAATAAATATATATGCAGTCAAACAAGAAGTAAAAAGAGCTGTCATGAAATGCTGGGTAGGAAGTAAAAAAGAATTATGGTATATAGTATGGGAAAAAGGTGTAATTGTAAAACTGAAAAAACTCAAAAATAAAAATCTAAAAGGGATTTCCACAACCAAGTGCAGGGCTATTTCTTTTGCCAGTTGAGTGCAAAATACTAAAGTATTTACCAACCAATACTATACCAGTTTAACGTCTTAGGCAATGAAATAACCACACACAACTAAGCAATACACTTTTAAAATACCGGTAGTTCATTTTAAAACTTGAGGTGCACGATTTTAGAAAATGCATGATAGATTGTTATGATGAGGCCTGGATACAGTAGGCCCTTACTCAGTAGATGAATTAATTAATCCAGCATTTTACAAACTGTGTTCCATGGAACCCTGGAGTTCTGTGACGTTGTAATGTTGTAATGGTGAGTAAGCATGCACAATGTGTGATTTCCACTGAGCTTAGGATCTCAAAAATGTATATATTGTGCGTTACATGCTCATTTAAATTTAATTAGTTGATTTTGTTAAAAGGCTGTTCAAGCAACTCCAAGTTACTTAACTGGCTGTAAGCCCTCATTATAACTTAAAATATTAATATTTTTTCCTTTACTGTTTGGTATTATTCATTTATTCAGTGCCATCCATGGAATGTGGCATCTTACAATGAATGAGAGAATACATCCCTATGCTAAAGTGCTAATTGTCTATAAAATGGACACAAGGGAGACAACAAAGAAAGGAGAGGGACACAGAGTGAGGGAAAATTGGATGGAGAATGCACAGTTACTGCATTTTGCATACATAGATTTAGTTACTGTAGGGCAAAGGGGCCAGAAGACTGTGCCAAAGTAGAGTATCGAGGAATAGAAATGGTGTCATTAAGGGGTTAAGCATCTGATGAAGAGCAGGAAGTTGAAGCTGGGTTTATTTCCCTAAAATGGGTGTTCTCCTGGGAAAGGAGCATGTTGGGTCGAGACTGTGTTGGTTATATCATTATAGGCCTCCTTACCTAGTAAGCTCTAAACAGCTAGTTTGTCAGATCTTGAACATCTCAGTTGCATGTTTGATGGAATTAAAAGTAATATTTGACACAATCCTATGCATGTTTATGCAGAAGTATATTCTGCTGAGCTCTGTGAGACATACTCCCAGGTAATACCAGGTAGGTATAAGATTGGAGACATAATGGTCCCCTCTCCCAGAAGCCTGTCTAGGACTTCATATATTTTCCTTAATATTTTGTTTGTAGGTTACAAGGCAACTCTAAATAATGCCATTTCTTCTGTAGGTGAAGATGTATGGGGACTGAAAGATGCCAAAACAAACAACCGTTGCTGTTACTGTCGCCTCTCTGCTGGGCATTGCAGCAGGAGGCCTGATTTTCTGGAAACTCATCCGCCGTCAGAAACACAAATCTTGTGTTGCGCTTAACCTAGGAAGGGCAGTCCAAGAAAGAGAAAAGGAAGACACCTCAGAAGAGAATTTTCTCTCACTCCATTCTTCTTCCACAGTCCCCTGGGTGGAGAAGATTCTTGGGGCAGAAGTAGTGGTAATTTCTGAGGCAGAGCAGTGGAATGAAGTGGAACCCTTTATTCAGAAAGTGTTGTTGCGTTGTCCAGTCCTTGGAATTGACTGTGAGTGGGTAAGTCATAAACGATAGGAAGGCCTGTTCCTTTAACAGCTTAGGGCAGAAACAGATGATTGACAACCACATTACAATAGTCCAGTCTTGAGGTTACCAATGCAATTGCTTTGTTATTACTGATGTTAAAAAGGATGCAATTGTCTAGGTTCGTTTGGTGGTGGTGTTTTTTTTAAAAATACACAACACATGTTTTATGGCAGACTATTAAAATATAACTAATCTATAAAGACAGAAAGTATAATAGGTTTATGGCACTAGATTAGTGGCCCATCAGAATAAAAGAACTACAGCGGTACCTCAGGTTAAGTACTTAATTTGTTCCAGAGGTCCGTACTTAACCTGAAACTGTTCTTAACCTGAAGCACCACTTTAGCTAATGGCGACTCCCGCTGCTGCTGCGCCGCCGGAGCACAATTTCTGTTCTCATCCTGAAGCAAAGTTCTTAACCTGAGGTAATATTTCTGGGTTAGCAGAGTCTGTAACCTGAAGCGTATGTAACCCAAGGTACCACTGTACTAGCTGCTGGCTAGGATTTTAGCCTAAGGGTTCTGAAACACAATACAGTCGTACCTCGGCTCCCAAACGCCTTGGGAGTTGAATATTCCAGCTCCCAAACGATCGAAAACCGGAAGTGAGTATTCTGGTTTTCGAATTTTTTTGGGACGCTGAATGTCCAGCGCAGCTTCCGCATGCCTGCACAATTGGAAACAAATCGGAAACCGCGCCTTGGTTTCTGAACATTTTGGAAGTAGAATGGACTTCCAGAACAGATTCCATTCCACTTCCAAAGTACGACTGTAATAATGGCTAATGCATGATGTTACTGTCTGAATATGGGAGTGCTTCTGAGCTTGTTCACCGCCAGCCCCATACATTATGCCAGTAGGAGAAAGCTGTGTGCTTCCCAAGGTGTAGTGTTTAGCAGTCTTAGAGCCCAGAGTCAGTTTGCAAATTTAACGACTGGTGATGCAACCTGTATCAATTCACATTAGGATAGGCAATAAATATTGACTGAAAATGCATAATGTTCCCAGTAGGCTTGCTCTAGATAGCCGAAAAGGTTGTTAAAGTTAACTCTGTACTTCCATTCTGTTATGGCATATATGTATATAATCCAGAAATTATATTTTTATTTTTTCTAGGTCTCAGTCAAAGGGAAGAAGGATCCGCCTGTGTCTATCTTGCAACTGGCTGTTTACAGTGGTTTTTGCACTATTCTTCGCTTGCCCCAGCTGACCAGAGGTGGACAGGTTCTTCCAAAGACTTTGCTTGACATTCTGGCAGATGGTGGCATCCTGAAAGTTGGGGTAGGGTGTTGGGAAGATGCTTGCAAGTTACTTCATGGGTACGGTGTAACAGTGAAAGGGAGCGTGGACCTTCGGTATCTAGCCATAAGACAGAAGTATGTATCCTTCAAGAAAGCTTTGTGTGTGTGTGTGTGTGTGTGTGTGTGCGCACATGCATTGGTGGTAAGATAGAATTGTGTTTTCACATTTATTTATTTTTTAACGATGATTACCAGAGACGGATGCTAGCATGGTTTTTCCCTAGAGTGTTATTCATTGCAATTGGTACAGAAAAGTGTCGGTCTTTCCTTTTAGTGTTGCTAACTTTTTTTTTTATATTCCCCATATATATATATATATATATATATATATGGGGAATATAAAATTCACCCAGAATTCATTATATATAATTCATATAAAATTCATTAATCACATACTGCATACAACAACTCCCAATAAAAGGGGGAAAACAAACTGTTGTATAGCATCTTTACATTTATCCCCCACAATGCCACATTTTGGGGCCAGTTACTGCTGGCAGGAGCAGCAGGTATAACAGTGACCTCTGTGACAGACATGGTTCTCCAACCAGCTAAGAAACCCCTCCTCTCCATCCTAACTGCCTGCAGTCAGCAGGTCTGTTAGGATTGCTCTGCCAATTATCTTCGGCATCACAGCAACGTGCCATATGCTCGCACTCCAAAACAGGGCGAGCATTACCTCTTTTCCAATTACTTGTGATACTTGGCTGTAGTTGGTAAGTTAACTTGGCTGCAGTTAGATTAATTACTAATGAATTCTAAATTAGTCTCTGGCACTAAATACTTCAGATAATACTATAAAACTACTTCTGGGCTCAGTTTTCTTTCTTTTTTTTCAGTTATAACTATCACACTTATCTTATATATCAATTATTCTCCAAAACAGATTAATACATAGGCATGCCTGGAAGATATGGGAAAAGTCATTACTCAATTTATAAATCTGCCACATTTTGGGGGGCAGGGGTTAAGATTTTCATAATACATAATACAATATAGAAAACTAATGCAAATAAAAAAGAATAAGAAAAAGAGCTAAGAAAAGTACAAGTAGAATACAGAGTCCTCTTTTAAAGGTAGATCTTAACCCTTACCACCCACAGAAGGTAGTAACCCCTCCCACCTCTTGCCTGGGATATTTCCTTTCTCCTCCAAGCCTCTCACATTTGCTGATGTATAGAATACTACTCTGCTGGCCAGGTGCCTTGTTTTTCTGAGGATAGTCTTCTAGCTGAAAGGCATCAGGACAGCAGACTGAGTGGGCCCTTAGGCCACCTGATCACAGTCTTTCCCATTATAGATGAGAGAGAGAGAGAGAGAGAGAGAGAGAGAGAGATATCAACAAAAGGAAAGTTGTGTTCTATCTGGCCACTTTTGTCTATGCATAAAGGGTCACCCTATATACCACAGATACTGTATTTTGAAAATATTTTCCTCAGATTCTGCCAACATATATTCCTTCCAATATAGACCCCATTAAGCTTATAAAATAGGTTGTCCTGCATATTTTCCCTATTTCTCCTTAGAGTGACCAATGTAGTCACATTTGATACATTTACTATTAGCGCTTTGAGAAATACCTCCTGTTATTTCTAATTCAGAAGATGTTTTAGATCTTAAGGCTGCATTCCTAAACATTTTTATAGGGGAGTAAGGCATGCTAAACTGAGAGGGACTTATTTCCAAGTAATCATACCTAAGATTGCAATGCAAATCTCCAGGGTGTGTGCGCGTTGCTGTTTTTACTAAAGCCATTGACAAGCATCCATATTGGAGACAGCAGCAATTAAGAATATATTTATAAATAAAAACAAACTGTACAGTGTTCTGCCCATCCATGATATGGGTCATGTCAACCAGAAATTACTTACTAAATTTTTCATAAATTTGCTGTGATTTATCCCTGAAATATTATTCGTATCACCATCCAGCCATATCCCTAAATATTTAGCTCTAGTTTTCCATGATGTTAGTGCACTGGCACAAGAAAGGTGGGATAGAAAACTCATATATACATAAGGGAAGATCGCCTGCTTTTTCTTCTTTAATAATTGTATTTGTTTTATATACAGTTACTCTATGTTTTTCAAGTAACTGCAGTTGTGAAATAACTTCATATTAATAACACTGACAATTTAGATGTCAAATCCCCAGATTAAACAGTGAGCGGTTACACTTGCCAAGACAGTTCTAGACACAGATGGCACTTTCATATAGTGGTTGCAAAAACATATGCATCATTCTGTTCCGAAGTCATTTCGTTTTTCTGTGTAAAAAAATAACTCTTCTTTCTCCCATTTACAAAACCTAAAGTAAGGTCCTTCCCCAAAATGGACTCAGCCTCAAAGCTCTTTCTGAGAGCATCCTCAGATACCCACTTGACAAGTCTTTCCACCTGCGCTGCAGCAACTGGGAAGAAGAAGAACTGACTCCAGAACAGGTTTGGTTTTTCATCACTGCACTGGTAGTAGTTAGTGGTTGGAGAGGCAGCTCACAGTAGTTTTGCAGCCATTCACTGTGGCAGTTGGAGCGTTTCATTTTTCCCATGGGGAAAGGGGAGCAAGGCTTTGCAAGAAACAGATATGAGGAGGACTGAAGCACATCTTAAGGATTAAAAAATATCTATACTGATTTGAATTAGGACTGCATTGCTTAAGCCAGGATCTGAATACGTAAAAACTGAAAAAGAGTGGCATAAGGAGCTGCCACAACAGCGGGTATAAATGAAGGTCAGGAGTAGTTGTGGCTGTGTTGCAAGGAGGGATGTCAGAAAATTGTAGTGAAAACAGAAATGGGAGTGGAAATTGCTGGTGTTTGCTTGTTTGTCCAGAACAGAAATCAATCCAGTGAATACAATCAATAGTTGATGATGCTTTCAGTCCACAAATGATACACAATTGATTATGTTCCTCCCCGCCTGTCAGGGAACTGCCATCGGAAAGACAGGAGGTGGAGGGGCTCTCAGAAGTCAGGAGAGACTCAGCAGCGGCGGAAGGCAGCAGCAGGGGGAGTGTGGGGGATCAGGGAGAGAGAGAGACGAAGGAATGGCTCAGGGAGTCTTCCAGCGATAACAGCGGAGAAGTCTCAGGTCCTCCCATAGGTACACCCACTCCTCGCCGGAAACTGTCGCGCCGAGAATCTAGACGACGCGTTTCCGTCAAGGAGCTTTTATGCTGGAGTAGATTCCGTAAACGCCCACTGTTGGATTCTGCCAGCGACTGAGGGAGCCATGCTTAAGGGCTCCGCTAAAAACAGAGCCTTGCTAAGTTGAGCAAACTCTGAGGGACTAAGCTTTACGCACAAGCAGCTCATCATCCCATCACACCGCCCAATCTGAATTGCATTTCCTTTACATTGAAACAAATGGGGTGCAATAATGTAGTGACAACCTAATGTACACAATTTATTACGTAAGTTTCATAATTTTTCAACAGCAGACAGCAAGGCAAATAATGTAGTTGGTGGAAGATGAACTGCAGCGGAATGGAAACAGTGCTTTCTTACACTGTTGGAAGTCAGTTCTCCCATAGCTTCATGGAGCTTTGGTGTTGACACTTTAGTGTGGGGGTTCTAAGTAGAATAAGGGAACTTAATTTCCTTATCTTATTAACCTGCATTCATTATTTTCATGTTTGGAATTGTTCCTCTTGGGCCCTCCTGCATACTATAACACGGAGTTTTTGCTTTTCCTCTTCAGGTTGCTTATGCTGCCAGGGATGCCCAGGTGTCAGTAGCCCTGTTCCTCCACCTACTGAACTTGCCCTTCCTTCCAGCAGGCTGTAAATATGCTCTTCTTCCTGGTTGGGAAAAAGTCCTGAAGATGTGTCAGGGTTTGGCAGATGTACCTTTCAAAGGAATAAACAGGAGTAGCTTTGGAGATGACGAAAATACAGGAGGCCCAGAGAAAAAAAGAAACTTTCCAAAGTCAGTAAATGATGGACAGTCCCCTGTCAATCAACAATCAAAGGATCCTCGGAAGTTCAAGCGAAAGCCACTGGGCATTGGATATTCTGTCAGGTAAAACTGTTTGCAGCTTTGTATAGTTTTTCACTAAATAGTGGGCAATTGGCACCAGTTAAAAATTAAGTTCCCGCCCCGCAGGTTAACTTGTGAACATAGGATGCTGTCTTTATACCCAATCAGAATCTGCCTGGTATTGGCTGCACTGACTGGCAATGGTTCTCCAGAGTTTCAGACTAAGGACATCCTTAGCCTTACCTGCAGACGATGGAAATTGCACTAGGGACCTTCTGCATGGAAAGCAGGTGGTCTACCCCTGAGCTGCAGCCCTTCTCCTGTTTGTTAGTGGTGGCAATGAGCATGCCTGCCTGCTAAGAGAAGGGCCATCTACTTGCATGTTGTGAAAGTTTACTCAAAGGTTCAGTCGGACTTACTTCAGAGTAAGGTGCATAAAATTGCAGTCTTCCTTGGAAGTAGGTTTTGCTTCCCTGTAAATCCAAAGACTGAGGTGACAGTATTATTTACCTTTATTACATGTGAACTTGTGTGCAATAAGCGGAAGTATTAAGGTACTACCACTGTATATTTTGGGCAATGTATGCTAAACTTTCTTCTCTGTGACATCCATTTGTTTTTGCAGAAAATCTCCCTTGTATGACAATTGCTTCTTACATGCTCCAGACGGGCAGCCTCTATGCACTTGTGATCGCAAGAAGGCTCAGTGGTACCTAGACAAAGGCATTGGAGGTTTGTGAGCCTGTTATTTTACTAGTCAACAACACTGAGCTTTTTGGCCAATGTTATGGTGAGTTAGAGGCTCAGCTACATATGGAAAACAGCCCACTATTTAATGTGTGTTAACATTTGGGCCATATCTGCCAGACAGTTTCTTGGGATGCAGATGCTCTTCCCATCCATGCCAATTAAAATCCATCCAGTTGCTTATCTGAGGCTCACCACAGTGTGCCCTCCTTCACTTCATAACCTAGTCCACATGATGTCTGGATGAAGGAAGTGAGGAATGAAAGGTATCAGAAAGACAACTAGAGGTTTGTGGGCTAAAACTGGACCACACTGAAACAGATGCAGAGGCTGAAGATGTTGACTTGGAAAACAAGATTTGCCACATACACCACACCCTGCCACTGCTAAGCATTCATCTTCAGACATTCATTATTATTTTGTGCAACCCATTATTTAGAGAAGACACGTAAGCAGAAATTAAACATTTTAACATCCTTTTTTTTTGCCATTACAGAGTTAGTGAGCATGGACCCATTTATTGTAAAGCTACAGTTTGAACCTTCTGGGCGCCCTGAATCTAAAGTGGATTATTACTTGACTGTCAAAGAGAACCTGTGTGTTGTGTGTGGCAAAAGAGAGTCTTATATTCGGTGAGTTCTCCAGTAATCCAGGGAAGGCATTCTATTCTGGTAGAGCAAAATACTAGAGGCTGAAAGAGGATCAGGTGTTTGCTGAAACTGTTTATGGGAGCAGGGGTGCACTCAGCGCCCTATCACACTTTGCCCTGCCCACTCAGTCTCCGGCTTTCCCCATGTTGGTCAGGAAAGGTCTGCCAAGGGCTGTCAGGCTCCTGTCCCACAACACAACAACAGTGAGGGTAAGGAAGAGATCTTTACTCAGGCTAATAGCAGTATGGGCTCAGAAGCAAACACAATGTCCACGAGTCAAGAGTTCAGGGTACGTGAGCAAGACAAAAGACTCATAACTGAACAGGACCTACGAAGATGTCTCAATGTTTGACACACCTCTCTCAGATGAGGTGGGGCGTTTATGAGACTTGTCTCCTACATGTGCACCAGCACAACTCCTCCTGGGCAGGTGCAACTGATCCCACCTACCAAGGTGGTCCTGAGCTCTCAACGAAAAGACTTTCCTGCCTGTCTACCTCGTGCTCCTGTTTCTTCAGCTCATCCCTCTGGCTGGACAGAATCCTCTCCATTCCTAAGGAGTCTCTCTGCTGCACAGGAGGGGTGGCGGCGAGATCTGATGGCTGTGCTTCCCCTGCCCGGACATCTAGAGTAAAAAGGGGGGGGACTTGCATTCTTCACCTCCAGGTGCCCACCGTCTGCTCCATCTCCACCCTCTTCCCCTTGTTTGGGATTCCCACCCCATGCCCAGTCCTGATGAAACTAAGGGACCTGTGACAAGGGCTTTTATTTGCCTTTGCTTTAATGTAACTAGAACCAAGCATGATTGTAGACCCTGAAAAACACTTCTTCAAAATTTAAACATGTACGGTATTCCCTACCTTTTTATTGCTTTGCTCATTTTACTGTGTTTTGCTGCTCTGTACACTGACATTTTGTGCCATTAACTGCCTTAGGGATGAGGAATCGGGGATGAGCAAGCTAGGATACCGCATTAGATTAGGTTGTCACTGGGTTGTTGCAAGCTCAGAGCTGACTGTTGGCAACCGCTGCTGTTTCCTCAACAGGAAGAACATAGTTCCTCACGAGTACCGGAAGCACTTCCCCATCCAGATGAAGGACCACAACTCCCACGACGTGCTCCTCCTCTGCACCTCCTGCCATGCCATCTCCAATTACTATGACAACCATCTCAAGCAGCAGCTGGCTGAGGAGTTTGGCGCTCCCATTGGTTGCGAGGAGGGCGTCCGCCTCCTGGAAGACCCCATCCGCAGGCAGGTCCGCTCAGGTGCCAGGGCTCTCTTGAATGCAGACAGTCTTCCCCATGCCAGGAAGGAGGAGTTGCTACAGGTGATCAAGGACTACTTTGACTCTGTGACAGTTTCTCCGGAGATGCTGCAGGAAGCAGCTGGACTGGAAACCAGGTACAGCTGGAAACTTCGCTCTGTGTCTAGGTTGCAGGGGTGATGGAGAGCCAGAGGCTAGGCCTGATCCTCACCCCCAGCACTTCTCATTTCTGCCTGTTTCTTTGCAACACCTTCTCGAGGCTTTTGTTTGTTTGTCCCCTGCTTGCTCGTGTTACGGATAATTTTATAAAGTGCATACAGGAGGCCAAAGCATAACAGGCCTGTGTGTGGTTTGGAATTCCATGGGGTCCTCTCTTTGTATCTGAATCCACATTTTCTTTCTGCCCTTTCAGGATTTGTAATGAGAACTACATGCCACATGGCCTAAAAGTGGTCCAGTGTTTTTCCCGCGGGGGCCTTCGCTCTCTCATGCAGCTGGAGAGGCGCTGGCGACAACACTTCTTGGACGTTATGCAGCCCAGGTATCTCCCGACACAGTGGTCTGTCAGTCACAATCATGAGAAGCTGATCCAAAAATATGGGGAGCATCTCCAGGTCGAACTTTCTTGAAGCGTCATGAGGACTAATACGCTAAAAAGGTGACGGGAAATATACTTGGGAAACTTGGGAAATAAATTGGGGCTCTTTGTTTTCCATTACGCGCCTATAATGGATGTGCAGGATCCTGCTCAGATTGCCTGTCGCTTAGGAAATGGTCAGTTGTGTCAAATCAGCAAAACCGTGTGAAATGGTTAAAACGTGCAGTTTTTTAAGTTCTGAATAAATTTTAAGTACCATTTGAACCCATTGTTTCTTTGCTGCTTTGTTATACAAAGGCTACAGTAGCCAGATTTTTGTCAGGGAGGGACTTCCACGATCAGGAAGGATGTCATGGTAGCAATGAATACTGTTTTAAAGAAACAAGTGTGTTCCCTCTGGTCCCGGTCCCCTGCAGTAAGCCTTTTTTAACTTTACCTTTGTGGTAACTGGAAAAAAGCCTTGTATGCAATAGAAGATAATGTCAGACTGGTGGTGCTACAGCACAAGGTGTATTTGAAGCTGCTGAGTGCTTGAATTTCATCCACACAAGGGCTTTTCAAGTTCCCAGCTATCCAGGCTCAAGCACTCACTTGACCAGTGACACCAGGGGAAGGGAAGGGACTGTTCAGGAATTCCTGTATAAGCCACAGGCAGTTTCGAGAAGACCACTCCTTTGTTGAAAGACTGAGGCATGTGGATGTTTTGTTTCTTTCTGTCCATCATTCTCTTTCCCAAGTAAGACATACTGGCAAATACTAGGTGCAAACTGCCTTAACAGCATCTCATAGCCACTTTTTCTCTATGACTGACCAGGTATGGAGGAGCCAGTCTGCTAGCTTCCCAGCAAGTGTGTTGCTCTTTTGGTTCTCATTCTGTTTCAGAAAGTGCAAATTAGGGAGGTTCCCCTAGTCTGAAGCAAGATGTCTACCTTGACTTCTGGAAGGTGTTGAAATTCAATTCGTATTTAAATGTGAACCTACCTAAGTTTGAACTTTCCAGAACATTACGAGATCCAAAACATAGCCAGCTGTCAAAATGCACACCTCACTGAATTTTGAGATGCCACTCTCCAGCCAAACAATGTTTACAGAAACACATATATCAGGGGAAAGTGTGCAGAAAAATGATTTTTTTTTGCGAAAAAAATGTACATTAGTCAAAACTATATACAAGAATGTCTGTGTGAGAGGATCAACGCTGATCAATTTTCATGCAGTTTAAAAAAATAAACCCACAAATTGCTGCAGAAATGTGGCAAGCTGATTTTAAGACTGGAGAAATATTAATCTGAGAGAACTGAGATTGACAGGTCTGTCCATCCCTACTTCAGACACATGGAAGAGGAGATTGTTACTAAAATTTACTGCAAAATTAAACAACAACTGACTTATCTTATTAACCAAGAATCACTGTGGCATATGAATCTTGAGAAGTTAAGTGGCTGAGGCCTCATCTGCGGTATCATACCACTTTAAACAGTCATGGCTTCTCCCAAAGAATCTTGGGAACTGTAGTTTGTTAAGCAGTCCCATTCCTTTCACACTTACAATTTCCAGAGTGGTTTAATGATCAGTCCCTCTTCCCAGGGAACTCTGGGAATTGTAGTTCAGTGAGGGGAATCCTAATACCCTTAACAAGCCACAAGATAGGGTCTTTTCTGCTTGCCACAATTAGCTCCTTAGAGCTAGAACTAAAAATAAGACTTTTCTTCAATTGCTTAGTCCAGCATCTGGACTGATAGTTCATTGACATGATTTTAAAACTCCTGATATTTGAGGTTTGCCAGGCTTGTACTGGCTCTCAGTCTGATCAGATCCTGTCACTTTCATACTCTCATTGGTGCAGGAGGAAAACCATTTTTATTTACCCAGGCTTTTTAAATCTTTGCCTCTTAATGCAATGAATTTCAGATCTGCAGTGTACTTTTAGTGATGCTGTGCATCTTGTACTATTTTACTGGCTGCCGCCGACATTTTCATGCTGCTGTTTTATTGTTTCATTGATACTGTATTTTAGTGTTTTGTTGCTGCCCCCTGTACACTGATATTGGGCAGCATACAAATACTGCAAATATATTGAAACAAGCTGCCTTGCAATGGAAAGGGGGGAATGGCTACATGAATCTTTACTTAATTAACCTCACAGGGTGCTGCGAGGTCTAACCATTATTTATACATTCTAGGGAATTTAATTGGGTTTTTTAAAAAGAAAAGAAAAGAAAGAAAAACTGTGCTAGCGGCTATTTGTGTTCACCATTAATATTTGATAGGAGTGTCAACATTTTCGCGCATTTTAACACTGTTGAATAAATCTTAGTTTTAAAGAAATGATACACCAGCTGCTTTGTTTTCTTCTCTTTGGGTTGGCGCCAAACTTCATTAATTTGAGTGGAAATTCTGTTAAGTGCTTGGTAAGGTCACCCATATTTCTGCAGCTCCCTGCCACACCAGATGCCCCTCCAATGAATCCCCTGGGCGATTTAAGTGACTTTTGAGGGCCACAAAGAGGAATGGGCAAATCTTTCTCTTTAGGGCATATGTCACTTTCCCATCTGTTCGACTCATAAATACCTTTTGTCTTATTTTCACATATAATTTGATATTTTAAAAAGCCAACCCGCCTGAAAATCAGCACATTTAAACACACATTGTGAACATTTTCTTTAAGGATACAAAGCTCCTTTTCTCTCCAAGTATGAGATTTAGACACGTTTTATGCTTTTTTTATACATTTTTGTAATTAGCTAAGAATTGTGTTTCAGCATTTGGAGACGAGCAGAACCAAATAGCTCTGTTCTAATCCACACACCAGTGTGGGAGGTGCGGATCAAATCAGTGCATATTAAATTTGCAAAACTTGAGTTCCTTTTGCAACTCTAGCTGAAACAAGGGAAGGAAATCAATAAATGATTGCTCACATGCATGGGCAGAAGTGCCTCTGTTTTTTGCATTAACAGGTTTGGATCCAGGCACATGAGTACTACCCATTTTTGACTGATCTGTTTTAGCTATTCCTGATGAAAACTCAGACTGTTTCCTTCAAAACTACTCTACCTCTTTTCCTCTTTCCCACTGTTTAATTTCATTAGATGAATGAGTATTGTGTTTTGAGCAAAAGTGAATGTACTCATCAAGGTAATGAGAGAAACAGAATTTCTTTCATAGCCCCTAAGAGATGTCTAAGCAGGTATATTATTTATTTCCCTTCTTACAGTGTTCCTCCTCCATCCCTCTCTGTGTCTTCCCTTCCCTTCAGAGTACAAAATTCTACTTGATTCTGGTGCTAAAAGCAACCTAATGTCAGTGAGTCACTAGATGACACCCAAGAAATCTTAATGTTGTAATTAATGCTTCAAAGACAGGAACTACTAGAAAAGGTGCAAGCTGTCCCGTAACCTACTATGGGTGCTGCTGCTTCTGCAAGGTTTGGAAAGGGTGTCTTTCTGCTTCCAGTGCAGTGTATCACCTTTGCCTGGATCCTAAAGAAGAACACGGATAGGGAACCTGTGGCCCTCAACCATTGTTGGGCTCTTAACTCCCATCCACTCCTGTCAACCTGGCCAATGGTCAGGTGCGATGGGAGTTGTGGTCCAACAGAATCTGGAGGGCCACAGGTTCCACATTTCTAGTCTTAGAGATCATAGAATTGTAGAGTTGGAAGGGACCTTGAGAATCATCTTAGTCCATCCTCCTGCAATGCAGGAACATGCACCTGTCCCATACGGGGATTGAACTTGCAACCTTGGCGTTATCAGCACCATGCTCTAACCAACTGAGCCATCTAGCCTTGAACCTTTTCAGTTTCTTTCCTTTGACTTTTAATAGACTACAGTGGAGGGTTGCTTGCCTCATTCTTCACGCCTTTTTGACCTAGAACCCCTAGACCCTTCTCCACTCCTCCCACTTCTAAAGCATTTTACCCCACCTTTCTTAGGTCTACGCGTTACTCAGATCAGCTTACGACAATGAAAATTACAATCGCACAATAAAACTGAAGCACTGGCAAAATGCAACAGAGGCAGAAATGGTGGATTAAACAATTCTCTGTATTTAAAACCATGAATGACCAACAGAGTCTGGTCCTTTAGGGCAAATGGGAACGGTGCCCTGCTAATCTCAATCTGTTTTGCTTAGTTACAGCCAGGCCAGAGGGTGGCGCTGCCTGTTAGCTTTCTCCTCCCTCGCCTCACTGTTTCCTTAGTAGACATCATCAGGGAAGAGATTGGGGACAAAACTAGAATTAGATCTGCCTTCACCTCCCCTGGGCCTTTCTGCTTTCTACTGTACCAGTCTCAATGGGACCCAGCCATCACTGTTAGTAACCTTGCAAGGCAAAAGCCTGCTGGAGTAGAAAGGTCTTGAAAACTCAAAGAGATGGGGCCAGCCACATGTTAACAGGTAAGATGCTCCACGGTTTGGGTGTTGCTCCTCTCTCTCGTCACTGCCAACCAGTGGCGTAGCGTGGGTTGTCAGCACCCGGGGCAAGGCAAGTAATTTGCGCCCCCTAACCCGTGGATTTGCCCTAACCCCAGATGTTGCGCCCGGTGCGGCCGGCCCCCCCTGCACCCCCCACGCTACGCCACTGCTGCCAACCACACTTCCACCACATCCAGAAAGCAAAGAGGGACCACTCTGGCAGATCATAGGCAACAGGTAAACTGGAGCACGAGGAGGAAGGAGGAAGGGCCCACAGCAATTTATGCCAGAAAATAAATTGTTAGTCTTTAAGGTGCTACAAGACTTCATTTTTTTAATGTGCAGATATATCACAATTCTGAATTAACCCCCAAAGATAACATCATATTGACTTTGCTTTTTAAAAGGGGTGTGTGTGTGAGGGATAGTTCTGCTTGTTCGTTACATTAGCCTTCCTTCATAAACAGTTTACAGACAATATACAAGAGATGAAGAAACAGAAATTGTATGTAAAGACCTGCCTTGGTGCCAATATTCTGCCTGGGATTTATTGGCTAAGCAGACAGAAGGCAAAGTATTCTCCTTCAAAGCAGGTGGGATTTGAGGCCAGGACTTGGTGTGTTCCTAGAAACAATGAACTTGGGCTCCTTAATTGCTAGCAAATCAATGTTGTCAGTCATTTTATCTCTTGAAATTCCCTCTAGCGATCAGGCCACTGGGCAGGGAGCAGGAATATTGCGGAGAAGGAAGTTCAAGGCAGTAATTAATTCACCTCTTAAATTCTTAACACCAGGATGGCAAGTTTACAATACTAATTTTGCTCACAATGCTAACTCTAGTACATTCATACTTACTCAAGCGCAGAATTGGGGTGGGAGGAGCTCAATATATCTCTTTAGGTTTTGGTTGGGTGGCGCTGAGTGGGAGTTGTTTGCAATTCAGTGCAGCCTTCTGTTCTGTCAGACCCAAACTTTATGGCAATTTTATACTGGGATTTTCTGTGACTGGTGTCCAGGTTAGGAAGCACCTCTCTGGCCATTGTCACTTGCCATAGATTCCTTTTCTTTCCACATTCCCTTCCTCTGCAGTCAGAGTGTCCAGTATCTTTGTCTCACTCCAGCTGATATTATGGCATCCTGTTGTTTTGCTGGTAGCACCGAGACACTTAACCCTTTCTCTCTGCACCTTGCATGAATTCCATTTTTATGGCATAAACATTTTTTTCCTACGTAGCTGTTAAGGTGCTATCTTATGGTCTCTGACGTCCCAGATGATATTATCCTCCAGGCAGTTGCCAATTCTGATGCATTCGTTTGGAAAATGACCTCTTGGTAACCATGCAGCTGTCCATTTCCACTAGTCACGCAGATTGGCATATAAAATCCTTGACCACATTCAGCCTTCAGCTTCATTCCAAAAGCCTAAATGCTTCGCTAAGAACATATGGCTTGAGTTTAGCAAAGTAGGGGGGGGGGACTTTGGAAAGTAATTTATTACTTTATATAGCCACTTAAGAAGTTTCCAAAAAGCAATCCTTTGGAAAATAAAGCCAAAACATGAAGAAGTTCTCCACTGCCATACAAGGCTATGTTTTGAATGTTTTAGTATAGCACGTGGATTAAGAAGAACGAAGTCCTCTAAATTCAAGCTGGAATTGCTTTTTAGGTTGATTTTTTAAAAAGCCATTATAAGGATCGGAAGAAGAGAGGGGAAAAGAAAGATGAGAAGGTGAAAGAGAAGAGAACCGTGGAAATTAGGCACATTCATAATTTTTATTTCTGTCTTAAGCCACAAAATAATTGGGCCATCGATCCACAGAAGTCAGGAAGAGTCAACATATGTTTTGGACTACAACTCCCATCAGCAGTGGCCAGCAAGACCAATGCCCCCCTGGGCTCCTTTGGGAGGAAAGGCAGGATACAAATAGAATAATTCAAAAGAAAAACAAAGGCTTTGTGTTCCAGCACTATAATATTTCATGTTCATCTTTTTCCCACAATAGCACAGGCTGGATTAAATCATCATCGTCATTCCTTTCTGCTCTGCCCCTGTGCCAAAAAGAAAGGTGTGGCTGTATTAGAATTACCTCTCTATGCTGGGTAAAGGTAGAGGATTCTGCTCTTGAGAAGGGAACATTGTCCAGTTATGCTTATCTGGGACAGATGCAGATACTCTGAATGCCAAAAGCATCTTGGAAAATGCTATGCGGGAACCAAGACATAAACTATTTCCTGGTCTCCAAAATAAGCCACAGATATGCAGAGCATAGCCTAAAATGCAGAGATATAGAATCAATTGATCAAATAAACATGAATATATATATATATATATATATATATATATATATATATATATATATAAAACATGAAATCAATTTGAAATCAATCAAATATGTAGAGAGATATATACATTCGGTCAACATGAACTCAGTTCTAGTGGTCTAGGCAAACAGAATTAATAATGATGCCAAGAAGAAAAGGTAATGGATTTGTTTCTTTTTATAAAGAGATGTCAAAATACCCACGTTTCTATTTTCTTCTTCTAATTTGCAAGCAGGCCTCAGAGGAGAGAAGAGGCAAAGATGCCTAAAACAAAAGGTTGTCAGCCAGCCAAAGTTTGACTGATCTAGCCAGCAGAACTCCTTGACTGCGTACACCCTATGCATTTAAAACACATTTAAGCATTTCCCCCAATGAACCCTGGGAACTAGAGTTTACCCCTTACAGAGCTGCGATCCCCAGCAGCCTTAACCAACTACGGTTCCCAGGGTTCTTTGTAGGAGGGGGAGTCTGGTGCTTGAAATGTATGGCGTGTATGCAACCTTTGTGGGCACATGGAGAAATGGTCCAGTGCGTCTGCACCTAAAGTATCATGCTGAGCAGGTCCAACCAGCCTCTGTGTGCTAGCTGCAATGCACACCTTGTTCTCAGGTTCCTTGTAATGGAAGGGAACTATTTCTTCCTTTCCTGTGCCATACACTTGCAAGAAAGTACAAGAAAGGACCCTGCACCAGTGCATCAAAGCACAGTTTTCAGCCTGAGGCAACCGTGAGATACACAAAGCGAGAGTGGTGCCGATGAAGGGGGTTCGGGGGACTCTGAGAACAAATGTGCAGAGGAGCCCAGAGCAGCAGAAGTGATAAAAAGATTGGACAGATGGCCTCCTTCTCCACAGTGGATGCAAACAGCCTCTGCAACCTTCCACAGGGAGCAGGCTTCAGAGCTTGTTCAGCAGGAACATTTAATTACTGTGCAGTCGGAGGGACTGTGCAGAAGGAAGGATTTCATCTTCCCTTTCCCTCTTTCCTAAGGCTGCTGAGCCGCTATATTTTTCTCCTAAAAATTCCATGATTGACATTTAAAAAGCTATTGTGATTAAGGAACCGTTTTTTAATTGTAGCAGCATAAGATCGGCCCAGTATACCTGAAGGAGCGTCTCCACCCCCATCATTCAGCCCAGACACTGAGGTCCAGCTCTGAGGGTCTTCTGGCAGTTCCCTCACTGTGAGAAGCCAAGTCACAGGGAACCAGGCAGAGGGCCTTCTCAATAGTGGCACCTGCCCTGTGGAAATCCCTCCCATCAGATGTCAAGGAAATAAACAACTATCTGACTTTTAGAAGACATCTGAAGGCAGCCCTGTTTAGGGAAGTTTTTAATGTTTGTTATTTTGTTGCTTTACTACTACTACTACTACTACTACTACTATTCTTATTATTCTTATTTTGTTGGGAGCCGCCCAGAGTGGCTGGGGAAACCCAGCCAGATGGGTGGGTTATAAATAATAAATTAAAGGTAAAGGTAAAGGGACCCCTGACCATTAGGTCCAGTCGTGACCGACTCTGGGGTTGCATGCTCATCTTGCTCTATAGGCGGAGGGAGCCGGCGTTTGTCCGCAGACAGCTTCTGGGTCATGTGGCCAGCATGACTAAGCTGCTTCTGGTGAACCAGAGCAGCGCACGGAAACGCCGTTTACCTTCCCGCCAGAGCGGTACCTATTTATCTACTTGCACTGGCATGCTTTCAAACTGCTAGGTTGGCAGGAGCTGGGATAGAGCAATGGGAGCTCACCCCGTCACGGAGATTCAAACCGCTGACCTTCCGATCAGCAAGCCCAAGAGGCTCAGTGGTTTAGACCACAACGCCACCTGCGTCCATAGTCACCACCTATGTAAGGGCCGCTTACTGTGAGCTGTAGGGGAGCTGCGGTTGTGGTCCAGTGCAGCCACGGTGGTTCAGGGCAGTCTTCCATCTTCAGCCCTGATGGGTGAGGACACCACTTCCTCCTTCATCAGCCGCTCTGGCTACTGGGGTTTGCCTGTGGTTGCAGCCTATCTACGGGATGTAGTTTGGGGAGCAGACCAGAAGGAAAACTTCATCCCTCTGGCCTGCTGCCTGACTATGAAAGCTAGCCACGCCCAGATGTCAGCCTCAGTGGACACTGGAGTCCCCAGACACCCTACTCTTTATGTTGTGGGACACTGCATTTGAGGCCAGGGAAGAATTCGCCTTCAGACAATTTGGGCTTGTCTGGATTTTGCCTGCCTCATTGCAATTGTTACAATGTGACAGCCAATAAAGCATAGGGTGGACATGGATGGGTTGGTAGCCCACCCCCCCATCCTAGGGGTCAGGGCATCCCTTTAAATGGATCCAGGGGGATTAACCCCGCCAAATAATGAGGCAGTGCATGAGTTGGTTAATTCAGGATACACACCCAGTGCCTGTGCCAAAACCTGCTGACATCTGTAATCAATAAAGTTGTGGCCTATTTAAATCCCAATTGGTTGTCTTGTGTTTATTGCAACTGCACCATGTCTTGGCCCTGGCGCTTCCCTGCTCCTGGAGCTGCAGAGCAAATGCCTGTTTCACAAGCTCTGCACTTTGCTGCGCCTGCTTCCTGCTCCCAGCACAGCAGAGGAGGGGGCAGGACTAAAGGCCGCATCCAGACCTGGGGGAGCACAGGTGATTGGAATACATTAGCTGCATGCATGTAAGCAATCTAATTTACATCTCATTTTAATGAGCCTAGCAGATGTCAGATTCAAGTTGGCACTTATTTGACAGTATTCTTGCCTTTAAAAAATGGTTCCTGTCAAACTGGCGGCAGGGGGGATGGTGGAAGCCAGGCCTTTAAAGGTCTTGACATGCGGACATAAGCTGAAAAGGCACAGCTTCTTTTCTAAGAATAGAATTTAAAAATGAACCTCCACTGTAGCAGCAATTTGTATGCCACAGCCAAGTACTGTAATGTAACTATAGGTGCCAACTTGAAGAATATATTGGGGAGACCCTCTTCTCTGTCCCCACCCTGCACATCTCCCCCCCCCCCAGTTCTGCAAAGCACACCTTGCTCTGCCACATGCAGTTGAGCACAGGTCTCTCTTCCCCCACCTGCATACAAGAAGTTTCTGCCCACTCCCCCTGCCCCCCCGCCTACTTGCCTCTCCCCAGCTGCCTTGGCTCAGACATGCTCAGAAATGGCACCGAAACCTGGGAGGCAAGCTGGGAAAAGAAGGAGGCGCTGGGCTGAGGGGGAGGTGGCTGCCCAAGGGAGGGAGGCACCAGTGTGCAGAAAATATTGGGTGGTGTTCCCCCCCTAAATATTTTATTGGGGAGCTGAAGGGGCCAGAGCCCCATAGAATTGGTGCCTATGAATGTGACTCTACTCTTTTGTGTGATGCGAAATCCTGTGGGATTTGGTGCAGGGCTTTCTTAGCAGTGGCACCGCAGCTCCAGACTCAGGAGCCACGTGAAAGGTATCTTTACTCTCACTAGCACTGGCAGCTGAGAAATGTCCATTGCATTTTTATGCATCATTGCCTTCCTTTCTATTGACATCGTCATTTTTTTATTTAATTGTGCACAGCCTTGGGGCTCCGTTCAGACAGGAAGATGTTTTACACATACATAAATAAAAATAGTTGTGAAGGCAATCGAGGCTACAGCCCTATAAATGTTTACCTGGTATAAGCCCAATTAAACACAGTGTGACTTACATGCAAATCAACATGCAAAGGATTAGTTTCCCCGGCTACATCTTTACAGGGCTTGTTAACATATGTAAATAAAGCCAAGGTCTTTATTTCCTGCTTCCAAGGTCTGTTTCACAACTCAGTTAAATTACTTGAATTTAAGACTGTTTTGCCCCATAAACTGTTTAGATTTAACTGGATTGTGAATCAGGCTGCCTGTTCAGCAAAAAACAATGAACACAAAACCCAGGTTAGTGTGTGTGCAGGTGTGTTAGAATAGAAACCCACCTATCCAACACTTCCAGGATTGCCTGCTCTCTATTTAAAATAGCTAAGGGTATGGCTAGGGTGGCCATGTGTCATATGAGGGCAGTCCTCTATTTGAAGTGTCCAAGCTTGATCCAAAGGCAAGAAATCATCAAAAGTGTCCAAGCTTGATCTAAAGGTAAGAAACCATCAAAAGGGAGAGTAGAAGCCTATCAAAAGGCAGCAACACCTGGTCAACAGACCGAGCAGGTACATCTGGTGTCTATGGTGAGATTATCTCTATTTAAATTATAGCAATGTTTTATAAATTTGCATTTATACATATAAATTACCTTCTGCAATTTTAATGCAGACTGGCATTCTCTTTTCAGTGATGCAAATTCTCTTCTTTGGTAATGCATCATGAGCCACCCTATGTATGAAATGTGGCAGAGGAACAATATTTTGCCCTGTATTCTGAGGGTAAGTGTTGGGGACAAGCTGGAAATCATGTCAGCCAACCAGGTTGACTTTGAGCTAAATCACATAGTCTGATGGAGCAAAGAATCCTTGAATTGTAGAGTGGAAGGAACCACAAGGATCATTTAGTCCAACTACCTGCAACACAGGAATCTTTTTGCCCATCATGGGGCTCAAACCCACAACCCTGAGATTAAGATTCTCATGCTCTACAGAGAGTATTTTCTGAGCTGTACCACTGAGGCTGGAAATGAGGGAACTGCATGTTTGAAGAATGCTCTTCCACATAAAAATATATATTGACTATATATATAGAAAACCTCACGTCTTTCCCCAAATTAATATGCTAGTTTTGTAGTCTGGAATACAAACTAGCTGGATTTTTTTTTTTTTGCTCTGAAACTTCTGGCCATGCAAATTGTCTCCCTGAGATTTATTCATCAAAATGGATAAGGCAACGTTGATCCTTTGGTTAGTATTGCAGACTGTCTGCAGACTCTCCTGGGATGCCAATTCTGCATCGCTCACATTTTTTGTTAAAAGAAAAAAATGCAGTGTGTTTCTTTCTTGTTTTTCTGCAATCAAAAGAGCTACATAATATTAGAAAGTAAAACCGTCTCTGGGCGCAGAGACGCCAACAAATCCTGCAGACACAGAATCCTGTATAAATGTGACCCAGACCATAAAATGTCACTGTCGAGACCTGCAGTTTGTGCTCAATACACAACAACAGTTCAGAGAGCTGTCAGCCTTTTGGGGGGGGGGGGGGGAGGGATGTGGATGCAATGTCAACTAGCAAAAGGACGTTACAGGAGCTGCTGCCACATTCTGAAATACTGTAGAAACTGCAGGAGCCCAGTTCAGGAGTTCTGTATCTGCCGGTACTCCACTTCCTCATCTTTACAAGCTCCACCTCTGATCCATGGAATTGTCAGCCTTGCCTTCGCAGGGTTCTCAGCTGTGTGGAGAGGGAGAGCCCTTCCTGCACACAGCTCTACCTGCTGAGGCATCCAAATGAAGGCATCTATCTCTATCAGGGTTGGAGTCTCCTGCAGGTTCAGTGTCTACAGATACCGTGGTACCTCAGGTTACATACGCTTCAGGTTACATACGCTTCAGGTTACAGACTCCGCTAGCCCAGAAATAGTACCTCGGGTTAAGAACTTTGCTTCAGGATGAGAACAGAAATCGTGTTCCAGCGGCGCGGCAGCAGCAAGAGGCCCCATTAGCTAAAGTGGTGCTTCAGGTTAAGAACAGTTTCAGGTTAAGAACAAACCTCCAGAAAGAATTAAGTTCTTAACCCGAGGTACCACTGTACTCGATGTCGGGAAGGGGCACAATTTACTCTGCCTCAACAGGAGCAGCACTGCCTTCCCCATTCTTCCTGAAAGTCAATACTTTGGTGGCTTAATGCTGCTCCATGCATATTAACTGGATGCCAGGATCGAGCCCTGCTGCAGGACCCTCCAGTAGGTCTCCTCACTGCCAAGGACTTGGAGGTCCCTGCCCCAGGGCTGGAGGTACACACAATCAACTGGATGAGTTCTTAGAGGCACACACCCAGTTTCCCCAGAACCATGGGAACAGAGTAACTGGTGAGCCAGACAGAATTTTGGAGCAGCCAGCAAAACGCCTGGTTAGCTGCATTGAGACACCTTCTCTGATTAGGGACTGAGAGCCAGGAATAGGTGGAGTCTTCGGTTCCTGTATAAGTTCTGAGTCTGAGCTAGACAATGAATTTTTTTCACAGAACCAGCATTTACTTGCAGGCAAGTTTTCACACTGTATCTTCGGGAAAATCAGTGGCTTCTTTTTTCTTTAGAAATACTGTATAATAATTTTTTTAAAATCTTCTGGCAGGAATGCTTTGGGCTAAATGACACAGCGTTCTTATTTCAAATAGATTTCCTATTCTGTGGTGACATTCCTCTAAGAAACAGCACCTGTTGGGCATGAAATTTTGCATAGGCTGTTTGCTGGGTGTTGTTTTAACCAACTGCGTATTTAGATAGTGATCGCTTTGAACTGGGGAGTGAATTAACAGTTGGCAATATTGTGTCAAATGCAGCATAAAGATGTCCAGAGACTTCATCAATCCAGCAGTAATAGCTGCAGTGGTTGGCTGCAAGGCAACCAGCCTATAACCTTTTGCAAGATAATGGGGACAAAACCTCAAAGGTCATATTGTCCAACCTGCTGCAAATGCCTATACTGTATGAAAGACTATTGTGTCTCTCTGCTGCCCCCCCCCCAGCATTATGTAGGTAGATGTGCTGCAAGCAAGACTTGTCACTAATTGACACAAACCCTGTATATGGAAAAGGACCCAGCTTCTAACTGACCAGCCACTCTGGCATATCAGCAGTATACAAATTAATAAATTAAACAATTAATTAATTAATGATGGCGTCTGCGAGGCCGATCACTCTGATGCCACAATTATGGCTTATAAATGTCAGAAGCCTGAAATCCAAGATGGATGAATTAGAGTACCTAGAATATACAGAGACTTTAGATATATAGTGGGCACATCAGAAACTTAGTGGAACAGTGAAAATCAATGGGGTACTGTTATGCCTGGATATTCAATCTATAGAAAGGCCAGAGAAGGTCACTAGGATGAAGTTATTCTATAGGCTGAAGAAGGAATAGAATCCAATAAATTAACTTTAAAATAAAGAGCTAGTCCTTCTGAACTGCCAAGGGAAGAAATGGGGGAAGGGCTGTTTGTTCTGTGGCAGAGCAAATGCTTTGGGTGAAGATGTCTTAAAAAACAGGAGGGTTGGGAGAAGCCTATCTCTGAGACGCTGGAGAGATGATGACAGTAGATCCTGGTTCATTAGGAAAAAATAGGACCCTGGCCCAGCAACCTCAGCCTGCATTCAGGCAGCCCCCACCTGCTTTCCTTCTTTCTCACAGCCAGCCCAGGGGGTGATAATTTTTGTCAGCTTGCTCTTCTTCAGTTTTTGTTTTGCCCTGGTAGGGTGAAGCAGGAGGAGGATGGGGTGTGAACAGAACACACATTTTTTAACCTCTGGGAAAGACTCTGGAAAAGTGATTTGAAGCATGTTATTCTTTGAAGGAGAACTACTTGAAAACGATTTACAGGTGGTATTTAACTGCCAAGTAGGGTTGCTAAGATGTGTAAGACTGAATCAGATAAGTGCTGGAGATGCAAAGAGGTTGAGGGGACGTGCTTTCATATGTGGTGGACTTGTAAAAGGGTAAAAGGGTATTGGGAAATGATACATAATGAATTGAAAAAAATGTTCAAAAGTACTTTCCCCCAAAAAACAGAGTCCTTTCTATAGGGGATAATTCCGACTGAAATTCCCAGGTGTCAAAAAAGGTTATTTATGTATGCCACTAATGCGGTCCATCTGTTGTTAGCCCCAAAATGGAAAACGAGCGAGGTCCCAACCAAAGGTCCCAACCACTTTAGCAAGATGGCGGCGCAAGCACTTGCAGCGGCTCGGCACTCCGAAGACCGGTTTTCAGTGAGTTGTGTTTTATTTTTATCTGTGAACTTACTGCTGCTATGGACTGTGAACACTCAGGGACAAGTAATTTATAGTCGTCAAGAGCTCTTAAGTATCGGCAGAGAAGGCTGCAGCCAGGAGGTCTTAACCTACAACATTCCAGCTGAGCTTATCAGAGAGCCTCCATATCCTTGGGATACTCCCCTTGCTCTCCTGGCCAGAAAGAAAAGAAAACGGAGAGGGCGTAAGCAGAAGAGGGGCTGTAGGGCCGGACTACGAGTGAGGCTAAGTAAAAATCCTCACAAGCCTGCACTGCCAAGTCTCCTTGTATCAAATGTTAGATCTTTACCCAACAAGGTAGAGGAGTTGGAACTTATTACCTCTCGGCAGAAAAGTATCCGGGACTGTTGTGTTATGGTCCTTTTAGAGACGTGGCTGGATTCCTCCTTTCCACAGGGACTTTTGCAGCTAGAAGGACGCTGAGTAATTAGAGCGGATAGAACCGCCGAATCCGGGAAGAGTAGAGGAGGAGGAATCTGCGTTTATATAAATAACAACTGGAGCTCGGACATTAAAAAAATGGACACGCATTGTTCTCCTGACTTGGAGTACCTAGTGGTGAAGTGCCGCCCTTTTTATTTGCCACGTGAGTTTAATGTTGTCATAATAACAGCGGTGTATATACCTCCCGATGCAAACACTACTACAGCTATGGGTCACCTGCTAACTGCTATTAGCAAACAGCAGCGGGCCCACCCGGATGGAGCATTTGTGGTTGCTGGTGATTTCAATCGAGCCGATTTAAGGACTGTGCTTCCTAAGTTCCATCAGTATGTTGATTGTCCCACTAGGGGGGGAAATACCCTAGACCGAGTATATAGCAACATCATGCATGGATACAAGACCAAGCCCTTGCCCAATTTGGGACAGTCAGACCACATATCCTTACTTATGATACCATCATATAGACCTCTCGCACGCAGAATTAGACCATCAACTAGAGAGATACGAGTGTGGCCAGCAGGTGCACCCGAGCAACTTCAAGATTGCTTTCGGAACACTGAATGGTCACTTTTTGTGGAGAATAATGTGGACACATATGCTTCAATAGTACTGTTCTATGTCAAAAGCTGCATTGATGTCGTTACTACCACCAAACAAATACGGGTGTTTCCTAACAACAAGCCCTGGCTAAACAGGGATGTGTATCTTCTGCTAAAGGCAAGGAATGCTGCTTTTCACTCTGGCGATGCGCAACAGTATAGAGAAGCTAGAGCCAAACTGAAAAAGGGCATCAGGGATGCTAAAGCCATGTACTGCCGGAGGATCGAAAAGCATTTTGAGAGCTCCGACCCTCGTCATGTATGGCAAGGCCTGCGACAAATTACAGGGCAAAATATTAAAAACGAACTGGCTAACAGCAGTGCGCACCTGGCTGATCAGCTGAATCAATTCTTCAGTCGTTTTGAGGTGGGAACTGGAACCACCGTCACTACAGCATTGGCTACCAGCACACCATCAGGAACTATTACTGATAAACAACCACTTTTATTACAGACCTCCGACGTACAACGTGCTTTTCGGAGCATTAATATTAGGAAGGCAGCTGGACCGGATGGAATTATGGGACGAGTTATTAGGGACTGTGCTGCAGAATTAGCTGGTGTATTTACGGACATTTTTAATCTATCCCTGTTGCAGGGTTCTGTCCCTACCTGCCTGAAGACATCGATTATAGTGCCAGTCCCTAAACAGTCAGTGGTGGTATCTCTCAATGACTACAGACCAATAGCCCTAACATCTGTCGTTATGAAATGCTTTGAGAGATTGGTGCTAGATTATATTAAGGCTGGTCTTCCATCCACTCTAGATCCGTTCCAGTTTGCATACAGAAGGAATAGATCTACTGATGATGCTATTTCCATCGCTGTCCATACTGTACTGAGTCATCTAGAACGACAGGGAACTTACGCAAGGCTGTTGTTTGTGGACTACAGTTCTGCCTTTAATACAATTCTACCAGACAGGTTATTCCTTAAAATGACCAATTTGGGTATACATCAGAAGATCTGCTTGTGGGTAAGGAATTTCCTGACCGATAGGCCGCAGACAGTGAGAATGGGACTTTACCACTCTTCTACTCTAGTATTAAGCACAGGAGCCCCTCAGGGGTGTGTGTTAAGCCCCTTCCTCTATTCCCTGTACACATTTGACTGCACTCCACTGTATAAGTCCAACAAAATCATCAAATTTGCGGATGATACAACAGTGGTGGGGCTCATTAGTGAGAATGATGAGGCTGCTTATAGGAAAGAAGTACAGGGGTTAATTCAATGGTGTAAAGAAAATAATCTTATGCTTAACACCAAAAAAACCAAAGAACTCATAATTGATTTTAGGCGAAAGAAAAGTGTATTTTTACCATTGCACATAAATGGCGAGGAGGTGGAGAGGGTTGGTAGTTTTAAATACCTGGGCACTTACATCTCTGAGGACCTCTCATGGTCTGCAAATATTAATATGGTTGTGAGGAAGGTACAGGGGAGGTTGTATTTCCTGAGAATGCTCAGAGGATTGAATCTATCTCAGCACCTACTTCTGTCCTATTATCATAGTACCATTGAGAGTGTCTTAACCTATAGTATATTATCGTGGTATGGGAGCAGCTCTGGAATGGATAAAAAAGCCTTACAGAGAATAATTAAAATTGCCCAGAATGTTATTGGGCTCCAACTACCAACCCTGGATGAGATCTTCACGTCTCGCAGCTTGAAGAAGGCACACAATATCCTGAGAGATCCACCCATCCTGCTCACAACCTCTTTGAACTGTTGCCTTCGGGCAGAAGATATAGGACAATGAAAACACGAACCACACGCCTTCTGAATAGTTTCTATCCAAGAGCTCTGATTGCACTAAACAATGATCTCAGGGCCAGTTGTAAGAAATAGCAAGCAGTGAGTAGTAAGGAATGAGATAGGTTTTAGGTTATGCTATGCTTCTAATAGGTTGTGTTATATTCTGGATTATGTATGTTTTAATAGATTATGTCTGAATAGGATGAGAGTGTTGGAGATACGTGCAAATGTGTATGTGAATCCGGTCTTGGGTGTTTGATTTTCGTTGTTGTGTATACTGTGTATATACGGACAATGACAATAAATTTATCTAATCTAATCTAAAGAAGAGTCGCAACTTAAATTGACAGAATATGCACAGCTTGCAGACTTAACATATAAAATAAGAGAACCAGAAGAACATATGTTTAGAGAAGATTGGAAAACATTTATTGAATATGTGGGAAATAACTGTGTACAGCTGAAAACGCTGGTAGCATTAAGATAGATGAACTGATGGTTTGACTAAGATTGAGGCAGATTCACCCGTGAAGAGGTAGGTATAAAAATATTAGTTGCATGGTATGCACAATGGCCCCCTCTTTTATTAGAAGACATCACTGATTGTGCACATGAGTTGTTCTTGTTGCATTCTATGTCTTTTAAAAATCTGATAATCATGCAGCACAATCCTATGCATGTTTACTCAGAGGAAATTGGCACTGTGTTGAATAAGGCTGACTCCCAGGGAAGTGTGTATAGGATTGCAGCCTTAATTGAGAAAGTGTGTGTCATGGATGTGTGTTTGCGTAGGAAGGAAGTGCCCACAATTTGTCAAACTTCTGTGCAAAGCCAACATGTCGGCTCCATCCCTGGAGGCAACCATGGAAACATTACATTCCGCTGCCAAAACTTTTCCATTAGGCTGTGTTTAATCTAAGTTTGACACATCAGAGGCATTTGGGATACCTCAAACAGAGAGTAGGAGTGGGATGGCTGGATCAAACTTCGTATTAGAGACACTATATAAAGTGTTGAGGGACGCGGG
The DNA here is from genome assembly GCF_951804945.1 of Podarcis cretensis. Lineage (NCBI taxonomy): Eukaryota > Metazoa > Chordata > Lepidosauria > Squamata > Lacertidae > Podarcis > Podarcis cretensis. The sequence goes on along the minus strand of NC_137170.1, from coordinate 49,089,441 downwards.
TGGCGCTGTGGGTTAAACCACAGAGCCTAGGACTTGCCAATCAGAAGGTCGGCGGTTCGAATCCCCGCGACGGAGTGAGCTCCCGTTGCTCGGTCCCTGCTCCTGCCAACTTAGCAGTTCGAACGCACGTCAAAGTGCAAGTAGATAAATAGGTACCGCTCCGGTGGGAAGGTAAACAGCGTTTCCGTGCGTTGCTCTGGTTTGCCAAAAGTGGCTTAGTCATGCTGGCCACATGACCAGGAAGCTGTACGCCGGCTCCCTCAGCCAGTAAAGCAAGATGAGCGCCGCAACCCCAGAGTCGGTCACGACTGGACCTAATGGTCAGGGGTCCCTTTACCTTTACCACTGATGTTCTGAAATAGGGCACATGGATATTCCCAGTGGCCTGCTTTGATGAGAATGAGCTGAGTTGAGCCTTGGGACTGCATCATCATCATCATCATCATCATCATCATCATCTATTATTTATACCCCGCCCATCTGGCTGGGTTTCCCCAGCCTCTCTGGGTGGCTTCCAACAAAATGTTAAAATACAATAGTCCTTCAGATATTAAAAGTTTCCCTAAACAGGGCTGCCTTCAGATGTCTTCTAAACGTCAGGTAGTTGTTTATTTCCTTGCTATCTGGTGGGAGGGCATTCCGCAGGGATGGCACCACTACCGAGAAGGCCCTCTGCCTGGTTCTCTGTAACTTCACTTCTTGTAGTGAGGGAACCGCCAGAAGGCCCTCAGCGCTGGACCTGGGCTGAACGATGGAGGTGAAAACGCTCCTTCAGGTATACTGCTCCCCCATCCTCCTCAGGTGTCACTAAAAGGATTTCGGAAGGTTTCAGAAGCTTTTTCATTAACCGCAGCTCACCATGTCATCAGAACTTGGCAAACTGTGGTTAATTTTAACTATCGTTTGTTTGAAACAAGCAAATTTCAAACCATGGTTTACAGGATGGTCAGGCGACCTGCTTTGAGTGGACAGACCTGTATATTAAGGGCTGTTAGATGACAGTCTTCTGTTTGAAGGAGTCCTCTCTTTGAAGGGCTGCCCCAAAGAAAGGAGAACAAGGACCTTAAAGTTGCTCATCCAGACTGAGTAGGCACACAAGTCACCTGGTCACAATCTCCCCCCATATGCTGTATTCCTGCTTAGATAATTGAATTATTTCAAAATATTCATATACTTAGACATGTATCCAATGGAGCAGCTAACACATATTGGGGAGGTGGCACATTGGACAGTGGCATGCTTCCTATTTTTTTTGTCTCTTATTCCAAAATAATGGTTATAATAAAAGAAATTAAATATTAAGATTGACCAGTAACCCATCCACTATGGATATGTTAACGATATACTACCAGTGGGTGTCAGAGGCTTAGTGCTGTCCAGCTGGCCATAGATAAGTCTCCGGGCTCCCAGCCAGTTCCAAACAATTGATATATTTGACAAAGTTCAAACGTACATCTCCAGCGTTTCCATTAACCTCCTTCCCCTTGTGCGCAGTTGCTCCCTCTAATGTTACTTCCTCCTTTTCCGCACCCAGCATGCAAGTCTGTGAAAACTCCTCCCCTTACTTCCTCTGTGTCCAGCGTGACTTGTCCCAGGCTCATCCTCCTCCCCCTCTATGTCAGACTGACTGTCAGACGACAAGCTGCTGATAATCTCTTTAGGCTCTCAATAACTGCTGGTTTCTGTCCTTTCATCTTTTCCCGTTTGCCTCTCCCTGACAGTGGGCACAGAACTGATAACATACTTGTTAATGGATGCTTGAAAAGCAATATTTTTCAACTGGGAGAAACACATCTCTATGTTAGAAGACTGGAGAGTAAAACTACGAGAACTGTCTTGTGGTAAAAGAGCGGGGGAAGACAAACAACTTGATAATGTGTTTCTTTAGAAGGAGCACTTTTGCCCCATATTGGTATAACAAGACTGAGGGAATTGTTCAACTAGATATATTATTAGGAAAAATTTAAATAAAGAACAATAAATTAAAATTGCCTCTGGGACTTGGGATTCATATCAGTTTCCTCTAGAGACACAGCATCATGTGTGAAGCTCACAGAAGTATTTATTTTACCCTAATTGCATAGCGGGAATTCAGTGCATACAAAAATGCATGTGAAGATTCTGGGCAGACACCCTGGGTCCCTGCACCCCAGTCCTTGTCCAATAGCCATTACACCACACTTCCTCTCTACCATTAAGAACTGTAATCCTGTGGCAATATAGTTAAGAGAGGCACAGCTTCTGCATGACTTCTTGTCATTTTAATGGGGCTTGTCTGGGGTTCCCACACAGGCACCTCGAAATAGGCAGAGGTTGCACAAGAGCAGGGCTTGATTGTTTTTTGCTCTCAAGGCTGACCGTTCCCCTGCGTCCTATATTTGGCCTGCAGTCAGCACAAAGTTTCTCATGCTTTGTGCCAGTCCGAAGGAGAGATGTCTCCGAAATGTTATATTTAACAGAAAACTATTTTTGAGCTGCTGTGACTTCTAGCAAAATTGTTCTCCCTCATCTTTTTAAAAATCCCTCATAATTCAAAGCCCATTTGCTATACGGAGGTCAAGCCAGCCTCACGGCGAGTGATCAGGAATAGGATAAGATTTGTGTGTGAGTGAGCGTGTGTTCCGCTCTGCCAATGTGCGGACAATTTGTTTGAGTTATTCAGATATCAGATTGGCTTAGGGAATGTACATTCCAATCTTCATGTGGGTGACAGACCTCCTGCAAAGTGAATCCTGCAATTATTTACAGCTCCATGGGCTATGCCAGTAGTATTTTACTATATCTAAAGGACAAAATGTGGTTCTGCTGATAGCCTCAGCCATGCAGTGCTGTCGATTTAACAATTTGTTGCTAAACATTTATCTATTTCTTTTGCAGTGCGTAATGTATTTTAAATGTGTCACACCTTAAGAACGCTTATGGTCCACATGGGAATGGCTTCCACAGCAGAAGCTGTGCTACCTATTTGACAGAGCCACACGGTGATGGCTAGGAGCAGATCCTTTTTGGCATTCGCCCCCCAGACTGTGGAACAGCCCCCAAACCATGTAAGCAAAGCTTCTTCTTGCCCATCCTTTCACAAAGATTGTAAACTTCTCAGTTTCCTGAAGGCTTTAAGTGATACTTTATTTTATTTGCTTCTGGTATGGCGGTGTAATGGTTCTCAGTTGTGCTGGTCCCGCGGGTTTCCATGAGGCGTGGTCTGAGTCCAGTCCAAGGTCGAGGGTGCAGTATTGAGGCCGTCCATCAAAGCTGAAGCTGGGTCCAAGGCAGGGAGTCAGGCGAGGTCAGGAGATCTGTGCAGGCAGGAACTGGCTTCCGCAACTTGGGACTGGGGCTGGCTAGCTTTTATCTGCCCCGAGGCATAGTCCACAGGTGACTCGCCTCTCCTGGCCTGGAGGCGACACTCCTTCTGTGGGAACTTAGTTCCTTCTGCCTTTCTGCCCTGAGCCTCTGAAGCACAGGAGAGGCTGGAGGGTTACCGGACCCAGAGGCCACCTCAGCCTCCCCTGACGGGGCTGAGAGTGGAGCACCTGCAGGCAATGCGTCCTCCATCACCTCAGGAGCCAGAGCAAACTCAGCTGGTGCCTGCACCTGAGGATCGAGCACAGGTGAGGACCCTTCAGGCTCAAGCCTCAGCCCCGGCTCAGCTGGTTCTGGAGGCGGGGAATCCTGTGCAGGCTGGGATTCCTCAGGTTCAGCCTCCGAGTCCGAATCCCAGGCCATCACATCAGTCTTGTTTTGTTTTTGGCTGGTGTGCATTGGGAAAGGGCTATACAATATTTTAATCTATAAAGAAAAATGCCACTGATGTTGCATTGAGCGTTCAAACAAGAATTTGTGGCATGATGCTTGGGGAATGTGTGAAAATTCCCTGACATATTTTTTTGCTGGTCTTAAAGAAACTCTTCGTCTCCTGTGACTAGAAGCTGGGATCCTACCTACCTGTGACTTGGCTCTATCTCAAAAGGGGCTTGCTTGACACCACCCAGAGAGGACGTCAGCAGCAGGGGATACATTTAAAAAACATAAAACCTATTACAAAGAACTCTGGTACAGAAGACGTGATGGGATGCCACATGGTGGCAGCATCCTCAGTGGAAAGCAGCACACTTTCCATCTAGAGAGCGTGGATGTTCTTCTGAGAGGGTGACTTAGCTGAGAAAGAATGGTCAGGTTTAATAAATCAGAAGCTAACATAAATTCAATAGTACAAAGGCAGGGGTTCTCACTGATTTGTCTACTGAAACCAAGAAAAGGAACATTTCAACACAAGGGTAGCTTATTCTAGCTCAGCCTTCCTTAGCCTGGCACTCTCCAGATGTTTTAAACTATAACTCACTCTACAGGAGTGGTGCTTATTCTAGCCCAGCCGTTCCTAAACCTTTTTCTTTTCAGATGTTTTGGACTACAACTCCCATCAGCCCCAACTGCTGGCTGGGAGCCATAATCCAAAACAAGGTACCAGGCTGGAGGAAGGCCAACACAACCCCATGCATGGAGGCAGGTAGATTCAAAAAAGGTCAGGCCCTCTACACTGTCCAGACTTGAGAATGCATGGAAGCCAGATGTGAGCTACTCTGACCTTCTCAGAGGAAGAGGGGCATATACGGGTAATAAAGAAATAATTTGTGATCCTTTAGGAAGAGAGTTTGCAGCAACCAAAAAAACCTGTCCAAAATTGATGCTGATTGCCAATCCCCACAGTGGCACACCTAATGTCGCTCAGATGCAAAAATGCATTTTACTTTGTACATCCCAGAATTGCAGAGTAAAGGAGAACAGGGCACTTCCATGAGGTCTTATGGCTGGCAAGACTCACTGTGGAATAAGGAAAGCCTTTACTTCAAAATGGAGATGTCCTGTCTTCACAGAAAACAGCAGGATTTTGCATCTAGATATCATCGATATATGAGAGTCAGCATATTCATATGTTAGCTGAAACATCAACCTGGCTGCCAGCTCTTTTTAAGTGAATTCGTCCATAAATAGCCTGGGTCTTGCCGATCAGAGCAAATGACTCATTCCAAATGAGTTGCTGCTGGGGCACTTTAGATCTTTAAATGAGGCCCCACTTTGAAGTCCATCTCGGGTGGAGGAAAGAGTCACCTCAAAGAATAGCAAAGGCTTTTCTATTCTGACCCCAAGACTTTGGAAGGACATCCTCCAAGGGGTCTGTCCCTTGATATTTTTTCAAAGGTAGGGCAATATCTCTCTTACCTCACAGGGTTGTGGTGAAGATTAATTTTTTTTTGGCGGGGGGGGGGGAGAGAACCATGTATGTGCTAAGAATCCACTCTTTCTTTTTTTGACCACTTTAACCCACACCTGCTTGCATTTGCATCTGAAGACTAAATCCTCTGGTTCCCATCCTCACCACTAGGCGTCACTCCCTTTTGTGCTTGTTCCTGCCGCCCAGTTTGTTGATTGCAACCTGTTAAGCATGAAAGTGGCATGTAGGTAGATACTGGTAAACCAGGTAAACTGTGCACCTTTAAAATAATAATTCCAGTATGTGATTGCATTCCTCCCACAAAATAGTGACAGTCTCTAGACTGTGATGGCTCCGTTTGCTGACCCAGTTACTAGGATTGCCACCTTTGGCCGGGCAAGATACAGGTGAAGTCGGGGTGGGGATTGTGGAGCACACACACTCTCATGACAGCAAATCCTCCTCCTTTTGAGGAGAGGTTTTCCCCCTGAATTTGGCCTCCTGTCTCCTCTCTTCCCTTTGACTCATGCTGATGGGCAGGGGCCAGGAGTAGACGGCCAGCTCCCATGGGCTGCAGCTCCAGCCTCTTGCCCATGCTGGCATCTGAAGAGACTCAAGGGAGGAGGAGAGGTCAGGTCAGGTCAGGGTAGCAGGAGGAGCCAAGGGGCGGCAGACCCGTACCATGCTAGACCAGCGGGTGGTGGCTGGGGAGGAGCACCAGTGAGAGAGAAGGAAGGAGAGGGCGAGGGAAGGAGGCCACTCCTTCCCCTTTCTCTCTGTTGTTGTTTGTGCCAAGCCGGGGTCCTTGTCCGCTGTACCAACAGCGACGCAGCTGCCATTTGGGGCTGGCCGAGCTCAAATACAGCAAAAAAAGGTGTCCTGTTTGAAGTCCAAATGGGACAGGGGACACTTTTGTTCAAAAACGGGGGGATCCCATTTTTCTAGGGATGGGTGGCAAACTTAACTGTTACTCACCTGTTACCCAACCAGGACCAGCCCCATCATGCAGCAGTTTAGAATGGCCTGCTTCAGGCAGTACGTTGCGGGGAATCTTGAAGCAGGAACTGGTGACTGCATGATGCAGAAAGATTTTTGGAAGTGTGGCCCTAGCATTTAGGGTCTTGTTTAAGGTGGTAGCAGAAGGAGAATCCCATTAAGGATTCTGTAAGTGTGAGGAAGGAGCATTTGAGCTGTGCTTCAGGCAGCAAAATGTTTGGGGCAACACAGTCCGTGACTTGGGTGCACATGCCACAGAGGAGTGTACTCTTCTCGTAGCAATTCTCCATGTCTCTTCATGGAAGCTTGCCAGATATTCTGACAATCCTGTTTCTAAAGCATACGATACTTTACACCCTTTGTATAATGTCAACAGCTAAAAAGTTGTTATTCCAATTAAAAATATTGATGTAATAACAAATAAAAAACACACACCATGTGGTTGTGGGAAAAGTAGGGGGGAATAGAGACGGAATACTTCTGGTTATGCATGTAAAAAATATTTGTGAAAATGGAGAACGCAGTGCAACTAAATAGAATTTAAAAACAAAATGGAGGGTTGCATAGGGTGTGTGTGTGTGTGTGTGAAATACTCAACAAAATTCAACTTAACAAAGGTCCATGAAGTCGGTTAAAGCTATTACTGCTCCAGCCTCTTGACTTCAATTGAAGGATAATGTGGCATTAAATATTTTCAATTTAACTCTGCATGACTTAGTTTAAATTGTTTCCAGAGCTCTAGACAGATCTTCCTCCACTATTGTGAATGGCACGTCCTCCCCCACAGGCTGTGAATGCTGCCGACCCTGATTTTCTCAGATCAGAGGAGTGTTAAGGAAAAGCTCCTAGACAACTCCAGATGTTGCATCATCAGAGGTGTACTGTATCTATTTTGTTAGGATACGTCAGAAGAACTTCATGACTGTCCATAGTTTAAAAAGTGAAGGAAAAAGTATTTTATTGTGTGTTACTACAAACTGTCAATCTGTTCTCAGAGTGATTACATGAGGTGGTTCTTGAGACCTTATTGAAGTGACCAATATTTTTGTCTGGTTTGCCTGAGGAATCTGGAAGATGCATCTGTGCTAGTTATCCCCAATTTGCAAACAAGGATTTTTTTGCAGCCTTGGATTTTGAAGCACTCTACCTTGATAAAAATGTAAACTGGGCATATTCTGGAAAAGAGTTGTGCAGGAGGGGAATGATTTAATTTGATCAACACTCTGGCTTCATATTCTGAGCATACACCAGACCTTGGATTTTAATGATTACCTTGGAAATCAGATAATGTTTTTGCTGTTTTGCTCTGGAGAAAATACGCATCTGAGGATTAGCTGCTCTGAAGAAGATGGCAAATGTCTGTTGCAGAATAGATACACCTGGAAATGCCCCATTGTAGATTAGACACACTATTTGGTATCCCCCATTGAAGATCTATCAGCCCAACCCTTCTGACAAGGGAATGTATTATTAAGAATTATTGATTTGCAACTCTATGAAGTGGTGTGGTATTGCTTTAAATGTGTTGTGAAGATGGGACTTTTCTTGAATAATCTGCTCTCCTATACGCAATTCAGGTTCTCTGCGATGGATTCACCGATTGTCCTTGGGACTAGTCTCAGCGTTAAGGGTTTCCCATTTCAAAGCTGGGTAAATGTTTCCTACATATTGTGCTCCTTAGAGAGGCTGGCTTCCTGATTGCAACTAGAGAGTCTCCTCTTCAGCAGGGGGGAGGAAAAGCTCATTAGTAACTGATAGCATGTGCTGCTGACTATTTGTAGCAAGGCTTCTGGATCTTACAAAAGGTGCAGAAATGCTCACTGCCAAGGATAAATGCCATATGTTAAAGTCAGCTATTGCTGTTGCTGGACAGCTTCCAAATGTGTTTTAGGAAAAAAAGGCCCTTTGGTAAACCCTATTTTAAAAGCTATCAAGTAGCTGTTAATTTATCCATTCTCTTGTGCCTTTTGAGTAGGCATCCATGCTTTGTGCAAAACACCAGCATAAGGATTAGGACCTGAAATCATCATTAAATTATTACATCATAATTAAATCATTCACAGAGTTGGTACAGGAAGCATGCAAGACTAGCCCTACATGCTCAGAAATCAAGCTCACTTGCATTTAACAAGGTACTCAGGCTTATATGGAGCAAGGCTGAGCTAGTAGAAGAGGGGTGTGTATACGCACACACACCTTTGATTATACCAAGAATAGGTCCATAATGGGCTGATTTGAGACTTAGATTTGAGTACCAAATCTGCTTACTCCTCACATCCATTCTGCCCTCTTACCTTTTCTGAGTGTTCCCAAGTTTTTCTCAATTGCTGTTACCCCTAACTGTGCCATTGCCACCTCCACCCCTGACTTGGGCTGTGTTTTGCTCCTTCAGAAGTTGCTTATGTTCAGTCTAGTAAGCAATTCCAAAGGAACAGTGGAGAGCAGATGTTCATCTCAGTGGCCTTTCCAGAGGTGATGTGAAATTGAAGCCACCACCATCCCATTGAGTGTCTGTGCATTCAGTGCAATGTTAAAGGTAAAGGTAAAGGTACCCCTGCCCGTACGGGCCAGTCGTGTCCGACTCTAGGGTTGTGTGCCCATCTCACTTAAGAGGCTGGGGGCCAGTGCTGTCCGGAGACACTTCCGGGTCACGTGGCTAGCGTGACGAAGCTGCTCTGGCGAGCCTGCACCAGCGCAGCACACGGAAACACCGTTTACCTTCCCGCTATAAAGCAGTACCTATTTATCTACGTGCACTTAAGAGTGCTTTCGAACTGCTAGGTGGGCAGGAGCTGGGACCGAACGACGGGAGCTCACCCCGCCGCGGGGATTCGAACCGCCGACCATACGATCGGCAAGTCCTAGGTGCTGAGGTTTTACGCACAGCGCCACCCGCGTCCCTTAGTGCAATGTTACTGGCACGATAAAGACACCACCAGGAAGATGTCCCTTGAATTTCAGTTCTCCTCCTGGTTGTTGGAAGGCTAGTTTAAGTTGATTTCGTTTCTGGCTGATCTAAATTAAGGACAGGTACAAGGATTTTATTGTTTTGCCGATGGAAACACTGGGGCGCTTTTACAAATATATATAAGGGGCTGTAGAGTCTGAACGATTGCCATGAATCAGAGTGAGTTAATCCTCAAGATGTATGCTGTAAAGAAGGGGTTACGGTACTTCATGCACTGTGAAAACAGCACCTAAAATACTATCAAATTGATTGTGGCATTAGCTTTCATGGGACAGAGTCTGCTTTATCAGATGCATGAAGTGTGCACTGGCGGAGGAACAGGAGTGTGGAGAGAGTGGACTGCCCCCCGGCACCACTATTCCAGTAGGGTGCCATCGCGGGGGTCCCCCTGGACATGGGCCACACCCCCCCAGGCAGCGCGTCATGGCCCCAGAATGTGTGCCATGCCCCTGCGGGCACCGTACCACACCCCCAGGATGCACGCCATGCTCCTCTGCTCTCCGCCCCCGGTAGCGGAGCATGCAGCTTCTCCACTGGAAGTGTGATCCCAAATTGAGTGTCCTGTGTTTAAATTAATTAGAAGCAAAAGCCTCACAACATTTTGCTCTCTCTGTGTGTGTCATCAACACCATATTTGTATGCAGTTTCCTATACTTGAACTGCTTCTGGTGGGAAAATTCTGGACTATATGAAATGGCCTTTGGCCTGAAACTGAACTGCAGGCACAGTGTTATAGTACAATTAATAATCTGAAGCCAGCTCTCATAGACAAGCCGGTCTGTTCCTTGTGCTGGGCTCCTTAAGAATCTCCCACATCTGTTCATGATCACATGAGCAATGGTTGTGGTCCCAGCTGTGGAGAAACTGAAAAACCTCTAGTCTGGATCCCAGCTGTGGAGAAACGTAAAACCCTACAGCCTGCAGGATGGTATGATAAACAGAATGACAATATTCTCTGAACTCTGGGTTACTGGAATCAGGCCCCATCTGTGCCAGATATTTAAAGCAGTATCATACCACTTTAAAAAGTCATGGCTTCCCTCCAACGAATCCTAAGAAGTGTAATTTGTTAAGGGTGTTGAGAGTTGTTATGAAGCCCCTGGTCTCCTTACAGAGCTATAATTTGCAGAGTGATTTAACCATTGATTCCTTTTCCTGGCAAACTCTGTAAATTGTAGCTCTGCGAGGGGAATATGGGCCTCCAAAGATCTCTCAACACCATTAACAAACTACAGTTTCCAGGATTCTTTGGGAGAACCCATGACTGTTTAAACTGTTATGATGCTGCTTTAAATGTATAGTGTAGATGCATCTATGATGACTGGGATAATATCTTGCACATAGGAGCTGCTCATTGAGAATGTGGTTCTACATTACAAAGGTTGCAAGTCCAACAAATGGGTAACTGCATTATTTGGCTCCTATAGAGGTTCTAGAGTTCGGATGGGGTGAGTGGGCAATGCCCCATTATGTTCAAACCCTCCTGCCCATGAAGAGTTACTGGAATAACAAAACATTTCCCCTTACAGTGGTACCTTGGGTTACATATGCTTCAGGTTACAGACGCTTCAGGTTACAGACTCCACTAACCCGGAAATAGTACCTCAGGTTAAGAACTTTGCTTCAGGATGAGAACAGAAATCGTGCAGCAGCGGGAGGCCCCATTAGCTAATAAGAACATTTTAAGGTTAAGAACGGACCTCCAGAACGAATTAAGTTCTTAACCCAAGGCACCACTGTATAGTTAAGCTTGAAATCAAGTTTGGTACCAGAATTTACCTTTTTTTAAAAAAAAAAAAAAACCACAACCAACTTGCAAGTGGTGATATTGGAGATTTTTACCAGTTGATACTGATGGAAGCGAACATCTGGAATAGATTACTGGTGAAGGTGACAGAAGAGTCCGAATGAATCTAAAAGATGGCTCTTCTTGCTACTGAGGAAGAGATATATGAAGTGCTGGGGAAAAGTGGGGATGTTTGATAATAATAACCTAAAAATGGTCATATCTCTCATGTGATGCTGCCATACATCCAGATTTTCCTGGACATTACTGGGATTTCAAAAGCAGAAGTGATCTTTGGCAAGCAAACTGAAAAATCACAATTACTGGTGTTTTCATGGGGGAAAAAAAAGCTCAACAATTTTGGGGTCTTCCTACTCATGTTACAAATCTTTCTGCCAGGTGGAATGAATCATTCTGAGATATCATACTGACCCATATTAAGTATGACCAAATGTTTAATGTTTCAGTGTTTTAATGATATCACTGCCACTGTTTTCTAGTGTGGAGGAGGCAGCACCTCAAGAAGATAGCCTAGACAGACATTCATTATCATTTGCTTTGTGTATACCACTATAACCTCCCTAATATTGTTAAGTTGGACAGTTGGAACTTTTCTGTCTGCCTCTTCCCTGGGCTTAATGGATAAGCAGATATGCTTGGCATACTATATAGCTTAGGACAAACTTTCAAGCAGTGCATCCATTTTATTTTATTTTATTTTATTTGCATTTCCCTTATTTATATTTCAAAAGTAAACCTGCCTTTTCTGAAATGGGCACTTGATCTAAAATTGACCGTCTCCTGCCAGGAGAGCAAAACAGTAACTGTAAAAGGCATTTCAGGCTAAAACATGGGGAGGGAACTACAGGTCCAGAGCCCAGAGAAGCCCCCGACCCAGGCTTCCCTATCTGGCCCTCAGGACTTTACAAGTGCTCTTCCCTGGCTGGAGTGTGTGCTGGAACTGTGATCATGCCTCTTGCTTGCCTGGAGGGAGGATGGAGAGGTACGAGTGTACAAGTGTGTAGAAACATTTGCCTTTTACATGGCTGGTATGTGGACAACGGCATGAGGTAAGAGTCACAGCTGTTGCCCAGCCCACTTTTGCCTCTGACCACATCCACCACCATGATGAGGCCTCTGGGAGGTTGCTCATATGTGAATGTGGCCCTTGGAATGGAGAAGTTTCTCCACCCACCCCCTTGGGCTACAAGGTGTCATTTGGTGTTATGAAACTGTAGTCAGATTCAACAGCCATTACTCGTTTGGAGTTGTGTCTGTCCCGCTCTCTGTCTTGGCTTACCAAAATTCTCTTCAGCTCACTCCACAGACAGAAGCTCGCTCATTACAGATCAGATAGGGAAGTTTTTAATATTTGATGTTTTATTGTGCTTTTACATCTGTTGGAAGCTACCCAAAGTGACTACGGCAACCCAGTCAGATGGGCGGGATACAAATAATAAGAATAAGAATAATGTGAGATTCAGCTCCTGTGCTTTGACTGTACTCTGGTCTTGCTCATCATGGGTATTGCACATCCTCAGTTGGGATTGCTAAACTTCACTCGGATTTCCGAAATATCCACCTGAGAAGCTTGGAGCTACCCTAGATCAGGTGTAGTCATTCTTAGTGGCTTGGAGCTGCAGGGCCACAGAAGCTTCTCTGTTGCCACTTCCTGGAGTTCCCACTTGCAATGCACCCCAGTTTCTACTACAAACGCGCTCCTGCCGCCTGCTGGTCGGAGTTCCTTACTGCGCTGTTCTCTAATTCTGCACCCCATGGGCTGCATCTCCTACCTGACATAGGCCCCTAACTGCAGATTAAAAATCACATCAATAACCACTCCAGTGTGCCTTTGGGATGAAGTTGTTGTTGTTTAGTCGTTTAGTTGTGCCCGACTCTTCATGAAAATGGACCAGAGCACACCAGGCACTTCACAGTTACCATATTCCAAAGCTGTTGTCCACCATGAGAAACAGAAACTCCCCCCCTCACTGCCCTCATGCTGCTAGCACAGCAAGGCCTCAGGGAATACGGGACCATTACATTACACGCAGAATATCTGCATTCTTCAAGTTTTAGGGTTTAAAAATAAATATTCAACTGCAGCCATATGGCCTCCCTAGAAATAATAACTGTGAGCACAATTCCCTGGGAAAGTTTTCTGTGTGAGTCCTGTTGAATTGAAACAGCCAGGCTCTTGTACTTCTCCCAATTGTTTTGATTATGCCATGCTGAGGAGAAAGTTCTACTGCAGGGCTAAGGGAACTGTGACCCTCCAACTCCCTTCAGCCCCAATCAGTGTGGCCATAGGACCAGCGGCGTAGCGTGGGTTGTCAGCACCCGGGCAAGGCAAGTAATTTGCGCCCCCTAACCCAGGGCAAGGCAAGTAATTTGCACCCCCTAACCCGGGGCAAGGCAAGTAATTTGCGCCCCCTAACCTGGGGCAAGGCAAGTAATTTGCGCCCCTAACCCCTAACCTGCCGCCGCTGCCAGCTTCTTCTTACTGCTGCCTGGGCTGGGGTATTTACGGTAAGGTAGCCATGGCGGCGGCAGCAGGTCCGTGTCAGGTGATCTGAGGCGAGCTGGCGCTGCCGCCCAAACGACGCCACTTGCCCGGAGGAGGAGGGCAGAGAGGTGAGAAAAATGCAACATGGCCCAGCAGCTGCAGCAGCGGCGGCGGCGGGGCTGTGAGGAGGGGCTGCCTGGCACGCCCTCCGCGGCCCTGATGCGCGGTGACCGCAGCGAGCGCTGAGAGCCGCTGCCTGCCGGACACCTTCAGCCCGGACGCGTGCACAGCTCGTCGGTTCCATGAGACATGGGGCTCTGCTACAGCCTGCGCCCAAGGCTCTTTGGCGACTCCGGAGGCGGCGAGCGCCCCCCCCAGATGTTGCGCCCAGTGCGGCCGGCCCCCCTGCACCCCCACGCTATGCCACTGCATAGGACAGGGATGATGGGAGCTGGTCTCTAACAACAACTGGTGTTCCACACCCGTTTTAGTGGATTCTGACCCATATATTTAAAAAATATTCTACTTTGTAGCCCGGAGAAGCTATCAAAAGATTATCATAATAAAGCCATACTCTCATCTAGTATAGGACCAAAAAGTACAGAGTGTCCATATGGAACCAGGAATAACCAGGAAGCATTTCATTTCTCCATCCTTAGCTCCCCCCCCCTTGTTGTTGTTGCTAGGAGGCAGCAGCTCCCACCAAAGTCTTTTGGGCAAAGGAATTGGGCTGAGCATCTAGAACTTGCACAGCTCAACTCAATCGCATTTGACTAGGATGTTCAGACTGACTCTGTGTTTCCTAGTAGGCGTAACAGAAGTTTTATGAATACAAGGATCCACCAGAACTCCCGTCTTCCTACCACTCTGCATCTAATGTCATCCTCCTGGGGTGTTTGTTTGCGTAGTCAATTCTAGCTGAGACAGGAGTCTGAATCATTCCTACTGAATCATCAATACCACAATTGCTCACAAAAGTTAGCAGGGGCCATTCTGTCTGCAACACGGTCATGTTCTGTTCCCTTTCAAAGCACATTTTTATACCTGTCTGATGCTTTTTCATTCTAGCAGGATGGCTAGATTTTCCATGGTCATAACGTACATAATTTCAAGGGACATCAAGATTTCACTTTCATCCTCTTTGCAGAAATCCAGGGCTGGAATTCTAAATGCATTTATCAATGACAAACCATTAATTTAAAACCAGGCTGCAAGCAACCCCCCCCCCCAATAGTGTTGTTTTACCCAGATGCTCTTGTTACCTTGGTGGGAACAGCAGTTCTGGTATTTTATTTTTTTAGATGTTGGGGTTGCAAGGGCACATCTAAAGTGTGACGGCAAGGCTTTCTGCATGATTCATCTTCCAAGAGGCAAAATCCCTCTCCACAATCTCTCATGTTTTCAAATCTCCTGTGGCCAGAGAAGAGAAGCTAGGATGATAAGGGGTCTGAGAACCAAGATTAAGGGGGCATGATGGCAGCCTTCAAACATCTGAAAGGACTGGCATGCAAGAAGATGGAATAGGCTTGTGTAAAGAAGCTGAAGGAACATTCTTTCACCTCTGGTGGACTTGCCCTAGAGTGAAGGTTTTCTGGGAAATGATTTATAATGAACTGAAAAAGGTATTTAAGTATACCTTCCTTAAGAAACCAGAGGCCTTTCTCTTGGGCATTGTTGGTCAGAGTGTGCAAAAGAAGGATCGAACCTTTTTTATGTACGCTACAACAGCAGCAAGGATACTCATCGCTAAAAGCTGGAAAACTCAAGAATTACCCACACTGGAAGAATGGCAGATGCAACTGATAGACTATATGGAACTGGCGGAGATGACTGGCAGAATCCGAGACCTGGGAGAAGAACTGGTGGAGGACGACTGGAAGAAATTTAAGGACTATCTACAAAAATATTGTAAATTGTATGAATGTTAAGAAAGATGTAAGATTAGCAAAAACACGGCTCCAACAAACTAGTTATAAAGAATATAAATTTAAATTTAATTGGTAGATGAAAAGATAAATTTTGGATAAGTAATATTTTATGATTAAGCTTCAATAAGAGTATGTTAAATCCCAAAATTTGAGACATTAAATATTGGAAAATTATATTATATGAATTAAATTAAGTTAATAATTTGCTGGTAAAATCTATGTTTAGAAAGCAGGAACAAGAGATGTGAGGAAGTCCAAAGTTGAGAATGAAATGTGGATAATGGAAAATATTTTGTTATTATGTATGTTTTTTATTGGTTATACAAAAATTTAATAAATATTATTATAAAAAAAGAAGAAGAAGATGGAATAGGCTTATCAATGCTTTTTTCTGGGGGCATGGTACACATACCCCTAAACATTTTGTGACTCTAAGTTTGGCCTCATTGAGGGGCAGAATTTTTAAAGGAAAAAAGCACTGAGGCTTAATATCTGTTGTTCCAGGCATTGGGTGGATTGCAGGGAAGCAGATATCCAGATATCAGTGAAATGTTAGGAGGCACTTTATACATATTTGTTTTGCAGTGGAACAGACTAACTTGGGAGGTGGTGGGCTGCCCTTCACTAGAGCTATTTAAGCACAGGGTGGTCAGACATCTGCCAGGGGTGCTGGACTTGAATCCTGCATTGTAGAGGGTTGGACTGAATGACCCCCTGGGACCCTTCCAGATTCTATGATTTTAAATATTTGGGTTTGCTGGGCAAGATCTGTCTTGCAGCCCCTGGCATGCTGGGAAGTGCAACATGACCAGCAGCACCAGATTTAAAACCAACTGCATGCAAATAGTGTCAAATTTGTGTTCACAAACGAGGAGCAGCGCTACTCAGGCTTATACTGTAGTATGCTTTTTCCCTTTGGCGACGAACGAATGAATCGCTTCCTTCTGCTCTATGGGCACGGTAAGCAAAGCCCACTGCGCTCTTTGCACCCTCCCCTCCCCCGCGGGGCCTTGAAACTATCACAAAGCTCCCCCAAAATACAACGCACAAAGGAAAATATGCCCCATTCTCCTTTAAAATGCCAAAGGCAGGTGCTAAAAAAATAAATAAACGGGAGGACATAAATGCTGGGTCCTGTCCCTCTGAGCCAGTCGGAAATGCAAAGCTAGATTGTCCCCTGTAGGATGGGCTGTTAAGGGATGATAATATATAAAAAAAATGTAGCTGCTGAAAAGGGCATTAGGACCCTGAAGAGCTCTCGCTCGCTCCCTCGCTCTCTTCGCTCTGCAGGACTGAGCAGTGAGACAAGAGCTAAAACAAACAGCTGTGACTGTACGAGCCAGCCAAATAAGAGGGAAAGAGAGAGAGAGAGAATATCCTACCACCACTCCCCCCAATCAGTCTCTTCTCCACCCCACCCCCCGCACCTCTCCTACATCTGATCCCCACCCCACCCCCAGATCCCTCTTCCTCAGTTTACTCCGGGTCTCTCAGCATGAGGAGGATCCGGGCTAATGCCATCGCCATCCTGACCGTAGCCTGGATCCTGGGCACTTTCTATTACTTGTGGCAGGACAACAAGCCTCATTCAGCAGCATCCAGCCGTTCGCCGAGCAGCGGCGGCGGCGGCAGGAATGGGCAGAGATCCACGGGCAAAGTCGAGATCCACAAAGAAGAGAGGACTCTCCCCCTCATCGTAAGTGTGTGTGGCACGGGGATCTTCCAGAGGGGGGTGACCTTTGGTTTCATCCTCATCCTCGCAGCAGCGGCAGCAGCAGCAGCAGCAAACCCTCCGCTCCGACGAGCGCGGCGCAATCGCGTTGGCGCAGCTCGCTTTCGGGCGGCTGCTGCTGCTGCTCGACTGCGCAGGGAGCGCGAGGGATGCTCGGCGGCGCCGGAGCATTAATCTCGCTTGCGGAGAGATTGGCAGCGGCTGCTTGAATGGATGGGGGGGGGGGGGGAGATGGAGGAGCGGGAAACGAAAGCGGAGGAAGAGTTGCCTTTGCATGGCGGGCTTTTGTATTTATTCTCGCATTCTTGCTTGGGTAACCATGGCAGCATTTACAATCGGGGAAGAGCTACGGAGTGGCGGGAGGAGAGCAGAAAGCTCCCTCCGGAAAGTGCGGGGAGCCTTGGCCGCCGAGTTGCCCCCGGGGTCAGCTCCTCTGGCTAAGAACAACGGGATTTCTTTTCTGGCTAAAGAGCGGTGGGGGGGGGGGAGAGGAAGCGGGAGGGA
Organism: Podarcis cretensis; assembly: GCF_951804945.1. Taxonomy (NCBI): domain Eukaryota; kingdom Metazoa; phylum Chordata; class Lepidosauria; order Squamata; family Lacertidae; genus Podarcis; species Podarcis cretensis. The sequence continues at coordinate 49,071,809 of NC_137170.1, read as the reverse complement.
GCAGCAAGCCCCGGGGAAGAGGTGGCTTTGCAATCCGGATCCGGCCATTGCGAAAGATGCACGTCTTTTGTGCGCCGCCTTTGAGGCGCCTCGCGGAAAGCGAGGGAGAAATGCAGTCATAAATATTGAGGAGGGCGCCTGTTGCAAATGGGGCTGGAGTAAGTGGCTCACCAAAAGAAGGCGCCTGTGCGGATTCTAGGGTCTTTGACCTGTTAAGGACTGGCGAGGAGGGATGGTGATGTTCTTGCGTTCGGTGTGAGCGGCCTGGAGGGGCTGATGGAAGTCTTGCTCCTGCTTCTCTGGCAGATGAAAGAGGCATCTGTGTGTCTGCAGGCAGGAGAGGCTGTCATGTCAAAATTGGCAATACTTCGATTTGGCTGGCTTCCCCAGCTGTGAAACGTTGGGTCCTTAAGGGCCAGTTGGGATGTTCCTTTGCAAGCTGCGATTCCAGATGTGGGAGTCGCCTGGGGCTCTGCATCGCTGCTAGCAATGTGGGAGCCAAAGGAGAGAGGGATCCTGTGCCCTGCTAGACCGGGGTGCATGAAAGTCCGCCTGATGCAAGGTGAGGTCCTCATGCTGGTGCTTTTGGCGTTGATAGTAGTGGGGAACCAGCATGAACAAGGGTCTGACATCAGGCATATTCACTAGTAACATTCATGTCAAAAGTGGCCATCAAATGGGCTGGGTTCATACCAAGAGGAAAAAAAGAGGGGCTATCCAGTTGATTTGGATTTCTTCTTTCTCACTTCTACTGAGATGTGTGAGATGGGGCTTACAGTTTTCACCAGCCATGAGCTCCAGAGTGTCCCAAGATTTACAGATCTCCTTGTGCGTGCGATGAATGAGTCACACAGCTCCTTTTTTCCCTCTACTCCTCAGTAGCAGAGAGGACCCTGTAACTCAGCAGTGTGCTTTGCATGCAGACGGTTCCATGTTAAATTCTTAGCCTCTCCAGTTAAAGTAAAAAAGAGGTGGCAGGGCTGGTAAAGTCACCTGCCTGGTGCTCTGGAGAGAGGCTGCCATCCAGGACAGACAGCACAGGATATAAATGTAATCACAACATTTATATCTCTACTTCTCTTCGGAGCTCAAGGTAGCATACATCGTTCCATCCCCTCTGCTTTCCCCTTGAGTCACAACAACCCTGTGAAGTTGAGGAGGCTGAGAGAGAGAAAGAGTGGGGGGGGGGACTGACTTGTCAAGGTCATCTAGTGAGCTTCATGGCTAAGTCCAACACTCTAACCGCCACATCACAAATAGGAAACTGCTTCATTTGTAATGTGTGAAGATACCCTCAGAGAAAACCCACTAACAGTTCCTACATGTTTAAGCTGAGCATACAGGACTAGCTGCCATAATGGCAAAAAGATATGAATGTGCAAACTAAGTCAAACTTCACTTGTTCAGATCACAAGAATCCCTGCTTGCTCAATGGTCAAAACTATGATGAGGCATTCTTGGTTGCCTCAGTAGGAGGCTTAAAGGACGGCAGTCTTTTGCATATTCTTTCTGTGCAAAATTTATGCATACATTCAAACTAGCTGGCAGCCTCTGGATTCTGTCTGCTGTACAGAGTACTGTATCAACAGTCTCCTTTGCAAAGAGCTGCCCTTTGCTCTTAGTGACCCTCCCATCACGCTTTTGTGATGAGAGGAGGGTCCTGCTCTCCCTCGTGTGAAGGAAAATCATAGAAGCCTTTCATCTCTGCTAGATGAAGACTTCCCTCTGCCAGAGAAAGCTGCCTCTTGTTCAGGCTGGAAGATATCCTAAGATAAAAGAAATACATTTTAATAAAACTAACAGAACATTTTTGGGATGACCTGGCTTAAAAGCACTTTAGAAATTGCAGTACATCATTTAATCTGTGTATCAAATTATTTCCTGGATGAAGAGATGAATGTGAAATAAAAGAAATGAAAACACATTGTGGGCCTTAAAAGTGAAAGCCTAGGAGTCTTGGGTCTTAGTCTTGGCAGGGGCAAGGATGGGGCTGCCTTCCTTGCTGAGTCTCAGCTGTAGAATGGGTCTAATAAACTCTGGGGGCATAGTTTTTAATGTTCCAAACACTTGGGTTCCATAGTACATTATATGCTATGATGATTTCCCTCTATTGCTATCATCATATATCCAGGAACGTGGTACTATCGTGGTCTAAGGATTTAGCACATGCACTTCCATGGAACACAAATGTGGCATTTCTTAACCCTTTGGTATATTCTTGAGGAACACCCACCAACCTTGGGAAACAGTTGCGCCTCCATTTATTCTTGTGTTCAGAACCAGGCAGCAAAGCAATATATACTGCATGACACAGGAATGGTTTGTATTTCATGTGGATGGCTGTAATATTTCTCTGAAGATTTTGGATGGAAGGTGGTGCAAAGGGTTATGTTTTTATTACTACCATGGACTGCACAGAAGCATGCAAAAGGTTCAGTTGCAAGCGGGTGTTCCTTTAAGTTTATGCAAAATAGAATAGCGTTGGCAGAATAATATTGCAAATGTAGTAAGATGTAGTAGTAGGATTATTATTATTGCTGGATGTAAGCAGGGTTTACTCTTCACACCTATTGAAACAGAGACATTTCTACCTTTTCCCTCACTCCCTTAAGTATCTGAGTTGATGGTATGCCTGCTCCTCATACTTGCTTCATTTGGGGGGGCGGGGACCGAAATAGGGATGATTTTGAAGTATGTAGCAACATATTCTCTGCTATGCAATCTTGGTGATATATTCTTTCTGAACTTGACCAGTGATCACTTTATTTAATGAAGCAGGGTGGGGAGATACAGACTCTTTTTCAGGTGGCTGTCCCCCCCCCCCCCCCAGTGCATACATGGCATAGTTTCCACAACACTGTCTACTACCGCTATAAGCACCAAGCCAATAAAAAAGCCATATTCCTGCTGCCATGACCTCAAGCAGTTGTGCTTTTATTGATTTGGCAATGTAGTGAGTTGGTAATGGGACTGTACTGGGATGTAATGTGAATAACAAGCAGCTCCATTGGTCACCAGATTGCTTGATGTGGAAGGGAAAGTGGATAGGCTGGAGAGCAAATCTCGAAGCCGGAAGGCAAGTGAGCAGAACAGAACAGATGGGGAAGGAATGGCACCTTTGTCTTCTGTTTTTCTGGAATGGGCAGTAGAGCTATCTTCATGTTTTGAGAACTCAGCACATCAAGTACTTGTTCTGTTCACATTTCCGTATTGGTGTGAATCTCAGACTCTCTTATCCCAGTCTCAGGCCCCATCTGCACTATACATTTAAAGCAGTATCGTTCCACTTAAAAGGCCACGTCTTGCTCCAAAGAATCCTGAAAACTGTAGTCTGTTAAGGGTTTGGTGAGTTGCCAGGAGCCTCCCCCCTTCCCTTTGCAGAGCTGCAGTTTCAGAGTGGTTTTGGTGGGGAAATGTTGACATTCAATACCCAGTACCCTGTGGGTTCAACCACGACGGCCAATAAGATCCAGACTCCAATTGTCAGTCCACCCCTAATCTATTTGCTGGTTGAGATTATGCCACACTGGTCTTGCAATGCCTAAATAAATGCCTGAATCCAGTTTGTGTCTGGATTCTCTTGGCCTTATAGGCTAAACCTGCAGGGTGTTGGGTGTTGAACCCCAATATCTCTCCAGACAGGTTAACAGTCAATCCCTCTACTTAGTGAACACCAGAAATTATAGCTCTGTGAGGGGACTAGGGGTCTTCTAACAACTTTCAGCACCCATAGCAAACTACAGTTCCCAATATTTTTGTGGGGGAGTCATTGCTATTCAGATTGGTGTTACAGTGCAACTGGGCCTTTAGACAGGGTGGCTAATTTCTAATTCAAAAAGACTGACCCTCTGGAGGAGGCCAGGGGTCTGATCATGGACAAGCAGAGGCAAGGCAAAAACTGGCCGAACATATGTTCTGGTGGAACATAGGAAGCTGCCTTATAATGAATGGATGAGACCACTGGTCCATCAATTGTGAGCACTGAGGGCAGTGATTTTCCAGGGTTTCAGGCAGGAACTTTTCCAGACCCTGTGTGGGATTGAATCTTGGACCTTCTGCCTAAGCTCTAACATGGAGGTGTGATGGGTCAGGGAGCAGAGGAAGGATAGAGCCTGTCCCTTCTGAGTGAACTCAAACCCACCACTGCCCTTTTCACACTGCCCCCTCCAGTGTTCAGAGCATCACATAGAAAGGACCCCAGTAACAGACTAGAAAGAAAAGCTGCTATTCCTGACTTTTTCCTAGCTCTGAGCAGGGTCCCTTTGCTCTTCTGCCCACTCTGATTCCTGAATGTTAAATGTGATGAAAGCTTTATGAGCTATTAACTGCCCACCTGAGTACTTTCTCTCTTTGAATAGGAGGTGGATGGGAAAGAGTCTGGGGTCGCCTCCAGGCTGTCAGTGTTTTGTGCAAGAAATTAAATCAGTTCAATCAAGTGTGTTTCTGTTCAATCAAGTGTGTTTCCAGCCCTACATGGAAATGTCCTGGTTGAACCTAGATTCTTCCGTGTCTATATCATATGCTCTGCTACTGAGCTGGGCCACACAGTGCAAGGGGGCTAAGTGCTGTTGCTTTTTTAATGAGCTGGGGGATAATAACCTGTGTGGACTTACTTGCAAAGTGGCAATGCAGCTAAAACGGATTCTTCCACTTTCTGTCTCTCATTACATACATTCACATGAGACACATTCCAGTCTAAAAGGCATCCCCAGCATCAGTTGTGAAAATTCCCCTTCTAGCAAGAGGGATGAAAAGCAACAATGGAAGCCAGGAAACAATCTTACGGCATGCATGCATGAATTCCTTCCCTCTTAAAAATAAACACTCCACCAAGAGTCTTCTCAAGTTGGAAGTGGTGAGTCAGGCCCAGGAAGGTAGTCTGCCATGGCAATATGTGTGTATGTAGGAGCAGATGTATTTATCTATACTCACATGCAGATGAATTACACAGTTTCTAGGATGGTGCTGTTCAGTATATAGGCTGAAGATTGTGAGTTTTACCCCGTCTAAAAGCTTCCTGCACACAGCACTTACAGACCAGAGGAAAGATAACAATAGAACCCACCCTATATGGACTAGAATATTTATATACGTATATATTTAAAAGTAGCTGTAGGCTTGTTCAGCATGTTCAGCATGGTTCTGAGTGTATGTGGGAAACCCTACAATCATAGCAAAATAAGGTTAAAAAAAAAAAAAAGCTAGAGAAGGTATCAGCCAGTCAGAAAAGTCACTCCAGGGGAAAGCAGCAAAGGGCTGGTTGATGAAAAGGGAAATTTTGCAGCAGGGCTGGCTAACCTTCAGCCCTCTAGATTTGCCTTCTACCTCCCATCAGCTACAGCCAGCTTGGCCAGTGCTCAGGGATAATAGGAGTTGCAGTCCAGCAGGCCATCTGGAGGGCCAGTGGATGATGATGGTTGAAATTTGTATACCATCCTTCATCTGTAGATCTCTGGGTGGTGTGGACATCTCAAGCAGTGAAGCCACAGGCTTTCCCCCTGCTCAGTCCCCCATGTTCAATGCATGCCTGGAAGTTTTGGGAGCAGGATAAGGCATGGTGGTGCATGGTGTCAGTGGAAGGTTCAGCCTCGCAGCTCTGCTTCCCATTAATTGTGTGGAGCGCCATCACACAAGTAATGTGTGGGTGGGACTCCTGTACCAGCTGGATCTAGTTTGGTGTATGTAGTGATTCAGCAATATCAAGTGGATGAAAAGCTTTCTTAAAAAAAAAAAAAAATCACCCCAGACTTAATACTTCTTTTAATTTAGTATTGGCCAAAACAGCAATAAAGGAGTTGTTGCACTTTCAGATCTGGACTGCAGTTTTAAAAACTCAGCAAATCTCTTTCTCCAGATTCCACGAAAGTGGCTTGAAATAATAGTTTATGAAAGAAGAACTAGACTTCAGAGATCTGCCTTCTTTTTCCCTTTGAGTCTTGAAAGTGCTCTGTCGTCAAGCTTTCGTGGTTTTTCCCCCTGAGATCATTAAGACGCAACATTTGCTAGGGCTGCCATATGGCCGGATTTTCCCAGACATTACTGGGATTTCAAAGGCAGAATTGGCATTCCGAAAGGTGGCACTTTGGGGTTTGTCGAGAAAAGCTCAACAATTTGCGGGTCTTCCTGGTTCCTGCTTTTTGAAATACGGCAGCCCTACATTTGCACGCATTGAAAAAGTGGAAACTGGCAATAGAAATTGTTCAAGTGGCCTCGTATAAGGAGGAGAGAGGGAGGCAAACCTGCAGGGCCTGTGAAAAAGTGCAGGGATGTTTAATCTGAAAAACAACAGCTATAACAACAAAGCTGAACTGGATCAGTTGTTCACGTTTTCTTTCCATTTTTCTGGAAAAAAAGAGAGGATGAGAACCAGATCTCAACAATGCCATTAACAATTTTGAAATACAGGGTGCAGATCTAATTAGCATACTTTGCAAGCGAGTGTTGTGGTTAGAGCTGGGCTGTGAGCGTTGTATGGAAGTTGAGTTTCTTGGCTCCGTGGAAGGGCAGGATGCCATGGGATAAACAACTGAACAGTAAATAAATGTGAATTTTAAAGTCTGTATATGTGAAATTCAAGTAGAACACATATCTTGTCTGTTTCAAACCCCTTCAAAGCTACTGTGGCTTTGGTCATCCCCTTCTCCCCCCCTTCCTGGAAACTGGAGGATAAAATCAAATCAGCTGTGAGGTATTAATGCTGAGGAGCCAAGGCAAGGCAACCAATATGTTCTGCCCTATCTTTCCAGGAAAGCGGTACAACATGAGCTAAGCTAACTCAAGCATTGGGGCGGCAGCAGCTATTTAGAAGTGAGATATATCTGTGTGTTTCTCTTCAGGTATGACAGAAAAGAATATATGTATATTTCAGCTAAAAGCTGGTGAGAAAGCAAATTCTTGAAAGCCTTTGCACTGTAGGAAAAGAAGAAACAGTTCTTTATATCTAAGATGCTTCCAGGCGGCTGTTGACTGTGTGATGTGTGCTCTTCATCCAACTATTTTTATTTTTATTTTGCAGCTTCCACACAACAACATCAAATTGCTAGCCTGCAGTTTCTCCCCATTTAATCTGGATTTACCCTTTCCAGGAAAAATTGAATAAGGTGGTTTTTTTTGGGGGGGGAGAACCCTGTTGCCAATATCTCATTTATGATACCTTAATGACTCATACAATATAAGGCCTCCTGTCTGGCAGTACTCTAAGATATGAAGAATTGGAGCTCAAGAGTGCCAGGAGGGTCCACACTCCGGTTTACCTTTGCAATCCCAGATGTGTGTGAGCTGACTGTGGTCCCCCAATGACAAGAGCATGGTTTTCTGCATGTGCTTAACAGCTTTCTTCAGGCTGAGTCATAGAACCGGATATAGGTTTTGAGCCCTACCTTTGATAACCTCTGGTTTAAATTAAGCCCCAGAAGCCTTTCATAAAGCAAGAGTTGACCCTCTTCCTCAAGATTTTATAATATTTTTATTATTGTTTTGGCACATCACTATTATTTTTATTATACATGTAAGATGCCTTGGGTTTATGAGGAAAGTGTATTAAAATAAATGCATATAAAATATGAGGTGAGATTCTGGACCTTTTCTAGAGTCTGGTAAGTGCTTCATAATCCATCCTTGGAATGTGGCCTGGTCAGTCGTTTTGTTTTGTCCCCTTATTGATCTAGGGTGTTTGTATCCCACCTTCCAGCATCTCATTTCCAAGGCAGGTTACAGCAGATAACAACAATAAATGAAATCTATAAAAACACTGAAAACAATTAAAAACAATAGCTATAACATCAGACAGACAGCAGCACCAGAAGCTGCATTTATTTATTATATTTATTGCTTGCCCCTTAATGAAAGTTGTCTGGGAGGAGCACCATAAAATCACAAAACTCTAATAAAACGCCAAAGTAAATAACAGCACACTATAAAACAGAGCAGCAGATAAGCCAACAGGGATTAAAACAGATTTAGTTGTAATCATAACAATCAAAATGAGGTGAGCAACAAAAGAGCCTCTTCACAAGGTTGAATCATATAGTGACACCATAATGAATGTTAAAATGTTCAACTTTAAGCCAATTTGCTAACGGGGTTCCTTCAGACATCCTTTTTATTTCATGTTCATAATAACTTGTGATTTGTTCTCTTGATGCGTTCAGGGAAGTCACACACATGATTCTACTTTAAATACTGTTTGCACCTGCAGAAGCTTTGGATGAGTCACACTGATTCATTTCCAACTAATGCATATCCTGTAACTTCTTGCTAAAGTCCATTTTTTTCTTGTCCCACTTTTGCTGTGCTATAGCCACTCTGGCCTGGACAGCAATAATGCGATAGCAACTGGGAAGCAGGTCCACCACTAATGCACTATTATTGTGCCGAGAACATGCTGTAGAATACACCAGCAATGAAATGCTGATCTGGAGGGGCCTACAGATTTTTAAAGGCCAGAGAAAAGGCAATAACATATAAGCACCAGGTGAGTCTCTCTGAGGAGGACATTCTATAGCTAAGGATGGGAGGTGCTGTGGAAAAGGCCCTTTTCCTTGTGGTTGCCCTCCTTAACACAGATTGAAAGAACACTTTTAAGACAGAACCCTTAAAAAGATGGCCAGAGACTGATAGAATAATAAAAACAAAAATATACTTCATGTGCCTCACAATCTGAAACCTGAAAAGTAGCTATGATGACACCAGGCACATGTTTCTGAGGAAACTCTTTCTCCAGCTGCCATCTACCTAATCTTTGAAGAGGGACGTCCTTGGGGAAGAGCCTCTGAGGAAGATCTTAAAATATGGGAGTTTTTGTGAGAGTCCTTCAAATACCCTGATGCCAGGCTATTTTAGGACTTCAGAGGTTTGCATCAGCATTTTGAGTTGTGCTTGGAAACATACTGGAAGCCCTTTTAAAGCCTCTGAGAGACCCTGAAGGCTGAATATCCATTTGAAGCCCCTCTTCTCAGGGCACCTTAAGTCAGTGCCATTTTTTTCATAGTTGGACTGTGTTGTCTGTCAGTATTGCTGAGGCAACTTCCAAGTGTATATGCCTACTGGCAAAAAAATGGGGCTGGTGTTGGCATTATACACTCAGTCTCATAAGTCCTGGGCTACAAGGTTGTTAACATAGAACCATAAAAATTGTAGAGTTGCAAGGGACTCTAAGATTCATCTAGTCCACCCCTTGCAATGCAGGAATCTCAACTAAATCATGCATGACAGGTGGCCTTCCAACCTCTGCTAAAACCCCCAAGAAAGGAGAGTCCACCACCTCTTGTGGGAGTCTGTTCCACTGTCCAATAGCTCTTACTGTCAGAAAGGTATTCCTGATGTTTAGTCAAAGATCTACTTTCTTGTAACTTGGATCCATTGGTTCAAATCCCAGACTCTGGAGCAGGAGAAAACAAGCTTGTTCCATCCTCCATGTGACAGCCCTTTAGATATTTGAAGATGGGTATCATCTCCGCCTTTCGAGGCATATTTTGTGTTAACTGAAGTTTCCAAACTGTCTTAAAAAGGCAGACTTACATTTAATGCTTTAATTTAAAGCATTTACATTTAATGCTTTAAACATTTAATTGATGCTTTTGAATTATGGTGCTGGAGGAGACTCTTGAGAGTCCCTTGGACTGCAAGAAGATCAAACCTCTCCATTCTGAAGGAAATCAGCCCTGAGTGCTCACTGGAAGAACAGATCCTGAAGCTGAGGCTCCAATACTTTGGCCACCTCATGAGAAGAGAAGACTCCCTGGAAAAGACCCTGATGTTGGGAAAGATGGAGGGCACAAGGAGAAGGGGACGACAGAGGACAAGATGGTTGGATAGTGTTCGCAAAGCTACCAGCATGAGTTTGACCAAACTGCGGGAGGCAGTGGAAGACAGGAGTGCCTGGCGTGCTCTGGTCCATGGGGTCACGAAGAGTCGGACACAACTAAATGACTAAACAACAACAACAACAACAACATTTAATGCATTGTAGTGACCCAGACCTTGGAGAGACCTCTTCAGAGAGAGAGACTTGGGGCTTCACACAACACCCAACTCCCACTGAAGACGTGGAGAAACCCACACTGGTCCAAAGGCTGAGGAACCTCATTTTAGAGAAGCCTCTCCTCCAGTGACCCCATATTAAGCTCTGTTTGGATCCCTGATTCTCCCCCATGATGCCCAAGGCTCAGGAATCAAAGATGGTGGTGGACCAGACAGGAAGTCCAAAGTTGCAAGTGGAGCAGTCTGTTGGCTGCTACACAGCACTATTGGCAGGGGTCCTCTGAGGAGCAGGGGCCTCCTTGGGAGGAAGGATTGACTCCAGCAAGTGACTTAGCAGAGGACTAGGTAGAGGCACTGGTTTTCTTTTCTTCTATTTTCTATTTTATTGGTTATTTCGTCAATAATATTATGTGCTAATAAATAGTCCACATATTTACACATTTTCTGCTCATGTAATAAACATTGGAATAATGATTATGTTTCCGTGTTCCTGATTTAATTGCTATTGTAATGTACCACAATCGAAACAACCATTTAAATGATATAGACTTGTTGTTTATCATTTCATTACAGCTGTTGTTAATTTTTTACATTGCAAAATATGGGGTTGGCTTAGGGCCGCAATTCATGCTGTTTGCTCCAGGTGCCAAGAGACCTAGTTCTGGCCCTGACTGCTGTTCCTTGATCAGAAATGAAAAGGAGAAAGAGAGCGAGGGATCATGAGGAGCGATGGCGCCTCGCTCCAAATCTCCAGCATGGGGAAGTTAAACATCCTTTTGACTGCATCCCTGGTATAAGCTTGCTAGACTGCAATCTGGCCCGAACCTCTGAGCTTCTAATAGCTGTGTGACAATGAGGTATTTGGCAGCTGTACTTCCCTCCATCATTTTGTAATATTGAGATGGAAACAGCTGCATCGATGGGACTTTCCCCTGTCAGAAGTTCTAAAAGCAATCCAAGATGGAATCTGGCACCGATAAATGAAGGGATTTTGTTGCAGTTTGTCAGCTGGAGTAACATTCATGCTTGTAGTGCAGAGCATTTAGCATAGCACAGATGTGTCATACCCTCCAGCTGCACCTTTGGAAAGGCATAGTATTCATGTCCTCACTATACGTGCCGATTTCTGGTGTGCACCACTGCATCCTTGCCAAGGTAGTGATTTGGCTTACTCTCTGGTTTTCTTGAAAGCTGAATGCTGCAATGCTCTGAGCGTGTATTAAGATTTGGCATTTTAAAGCATTTTAATATTGAAATATACTCAGAGTCGCAAAGTGATTTCATGCTCTTTATTCAGCTCATAGTGGTGAGGAGGAATGAATGAAAGTCCCCTCAAGGTATCTGCTTTATATACATTATTTACACAATGGGCTGAACATGATTGGCTAATTCCGGAATTCTACTGTAAGCCAATCAGGTTGTGGATTCACTTCTATCTGGAGCATGATTGGGTAGTTCCTGCCAACCAATCATACTGCTGCATTGTTCTAGGACCAATCAGACTGCTGCATTCTGAATCCTATTGTTCTAGGACCAATCAGGCTGCTGCCTTTTGGATCCTATTGTTCTAGGGCCAATCAGACTGCTGCAGTTTGGATCCTATTCAACCCAGTACATAACACCCCTCCCCTCTAAGTTCCAGTCCTGCCCGGGAGGTCGCATTCATAGTCCTCAAGGTACGCTGGCGGCCTACGTGTGCGTTGCGGCCTGGGGTGTTCCCTGGTCCGGGGTTCAGGTTCTGGCTCGTGTTCCAAGGATGCTGGCTGTGATGGGGCTGTTTGGTCTGGCGCAACCGGCTCACTCAGTCGTGGTTCTGGTTCCGGTGTCCTTTCGGCCTCGCAGGTCCTCTCTGTATTTACTGATTCTGCCTCTCCTGCTGGCCCCTCGTGCTCTATGGGCCTCACTGCCCCTCTGTTCCCTTGGGACTCCTCTGCCCTTTCCTCCTCCTGGTTTTCTCCTGGGAATCGTCGCCGTATCTGGTCGCAGTGGCGGCGCCAGCATTGCCCCCCATCCGTTAGCACCTCATACGACACGGGGCCAGTGACCCTGGTGACTGTGGCGGGTACCCATGCTGGGCCTGCCCCAAAATTCTTTGCGTACACTGGGTCCTGAGCCTCGAAGGTCCGGGGGTTCTTGCCTTCCCCCACCACTGCCTCATCCTGAGCTCTATCGGGGTGAAGGCGGTCCAATCTGATTGCAAGGCGCCGACCCATTAGTAGTTCAGCGGGGCTCCGGCCAGTCGTTGAGCTGGGGGTGCTGTGCTAGAAGGAATGTGGCAAGGCGGTACTCCCAATCCCCTTGTGTCATACGGCGAAGGGTGTCCTTGGTGGTCCGCACCATGCGTTCTGCTTGGCCATTGGTGGCAGGGTGGAATGGCGCCGAACGGATGTGGCGGATGGCGTTCTGCGTTGTGAAGGTTTGGAATTCTCCTGACGTAAATGCAGTCCCGTTGTCTGAGACGAGAGTGTCAGGGAGCCCGTGGGTTGCAAACAGCCTGCGTAGTACCCGGATGGCTGCGGACGTAGAAGTGGACGGTACCAGTGCGACTTCCAGCCATTTGGTGTAGGAGTCCACCACTATGAAGAATGTTTTCCCCTGAAAGGGGCCAGCGAAGTCCACATGCAGGCGTGACCATGGTGCTCGGGCGGACTCCCAGGACTGGACTGGGGCCCTTGGGGGATCTGGGCGGGATTCTTGGCAGGCCTGGCAGTGTTTGACCCAGGCCTCTATCTCTCCGTCGATCCCCGGCCACCACACATAACTCCTGGCAAGGGCCTTCATTCTTACTACCCCTGGGTGTGTCTCGTGTAGGGCTGTGAGGACCCTTTTGCGGAGGGGCTGGGGAACAACGACCCTGCTTCCCCATAACAGGCACCCCTTGTGGGCTGACAGTTCATGTTTGCGGGTTGTGTAGCCGGCGAATTCTGGCCCGGGGCTGCTGCTGGGCCATCCCCTCCACACCCAGTCCAGGACCCGGGAGATGACCCTATCTTTCTTGGAATGGTGTGCAACTTCTTGTGCCTGAATGGGGCGGTCAGGAAGCAGCTCCAGGCTCATAACCTCTTGTGCAGGTGCTGGGTCGGGGCCTGTTTCCGGTAGTGGTAGCCTGCTGAGGGCGTCCGCATGGCCCATCGCCTTCCCCGGACGGTGAATCAGTGCATACTGGTAGCTGGCAAGGAAAATTGACCACCTGAGGACGCGAGGAGACAGCACTTGGGGGGTCTGCTTTTCAGGGGCAAACAAGCCAAGCAACGGCTTGTGGTCAGTCACCACGGTGAAGGGCCGCCCGTACAAGAAATCATGGAATTTTTTTACTCCCTTCACGATTGCCAGACCCTCCTTGTCGATTTGCGAGTAGTTCCGCTCGGTTGCGTTGAGTGTCTGGGAAAAGTATGCCACTGGTACCTCTCTTCCATCCGGGAGTTGGTGTCCCAGGACAGCGCCAATTCCATAGGGCGAGGCGTCGCATGCTAGCACCACCGGCAGCCTCTCGTCGAAGTGTGCCAAGACCGAGTTTGAGACAAGCAAGTCCTTGACTGCCTGGAATGCGGCCTCCTGGCGCTGGCCCCACACCCAAGGGGCCCGCTTGTCCAGGAGTCTGTGTAGGGGCTCCGCTACCGCCGCCTTGTGGGGAAGGAAGGAATGGTAAAAGTTCAATAGTCCCAAGAAGGCCTGAAGTTCAGTCTTGTTCTTGGGCGCTGGGGCATCACAAATGGCCCGTACCTTGTCCCCAGTCGGGTGGACCCCTTCTGCGTCCACCATAAATCCAAGAAAGTCCACCTGAGGCACTCCTAGTAGACATTTTTCCCGCTTCACCTTGAGACCCGCCGTCTGGAAACGGTGCAGAACGGTGCGGAGGCGGTCCTCAAACTCCTCTGGTGTGGGCCCGGCAATCAACACATCATCGAAGAAGGGGGTGACGCCAGGAATCCCTTTAAGTAGAGAGTCCATTAGATTCTGGAATATGCCTGGTGCCACGCTGATACCAAATTGCAGCCGCTTTACCCTGAATGCTCCTCTGTGCGTCACAATCGTCTGTGCCTCTGCTGTGGCCTCATCTACTGGCAACTGTTGATATGCTTGGGCCAAGTCCAGCTTGCCAAAAATTTTCGACCCAGCCAGGGTGGCAAGAACATGGCTGACCACTGGCACTGGGTATGCATGGGCCGTAAGGGCCTTGTTTATGGTACATTTGTAGTCTGCGCAGATGCGGACCGAACCATTAGGCTTGACGGGTGTGACAATTGGGGTTTCCCAGGGGGCATTAGGCACCGGCTCCAGCACTCCTTGCTCCACAAGCCGGTCCAATTCCTCGTCTATACGGGGTTTCAGGGCAAACGGGACCCGGCGGGCCTTGAGCCTGACCGGTCGTACTGCGGGGTCAAGCTGTAGAGCAATTGGGGGGCCCGTATACTGTCCCAATTTCCCATCAAAAACCCCCGGAAATTCCTTGCATATGGCGTCCACGTCCACTTGTAAGCTAGTGTGGTTCACCCCGGTGACGGCTAGCCCCAGTGGTCCAAACCATGCCAATCCCAGTAAGCTAATGTAGGGGCCCTTGACCACCAGCAATTCCAGTTGCCGCGTCCGCCCTCGGTATTGCACCCTGAAGGTCCCCACCCCCATTGTGGGGACCTTACGTTTCTGGAAGTCCCGGAGGGTGAATGGGGCCGGCCTGAGTTTGGGACCCCCAGTAGGACACAGTTTCCTTAAGGTCCTTGCCGAGATTATGGATAGAGTTGAACCCGTGTCAAGCTCCATGCGGCATGGGGCCCCCTCTATCTGTACGTCAACATAAATTTTCTCTACGTTGGGGTGGGGCAACTGGTATACCTGGAAGTCCGTGAGCTCCGTCGAGTTGCCTTGGTGCGTTGGGCCCCGGGACCTGGGGCTCTTGGATTGGTCATCTGATGCCTGGCGTCGGGTGGGCCGAGCCCGACACACCCGGGCGATGTGTCCCGATTTTCTGCACTGCCTGCACTCTGCGTTGCGGAAACGGCAGGTCCTCCTCTCGTGACTTTCTCCGCAACTTGCGCAGTTCCCTCCTTCTCGTCGAGGCAGCTGTGGTATGTGGGCTGCTTGAGTGCGCTGCTGTACTCGGTGCACCTCCTCCCTGTTGGATCCTGAGTCGTCGGTGAGGTCTTCATGGTGGACCCTCGGTTGGGATGGCTGGCTCGGCCGTGCCTCTTGCGTCGACCTCTCGGCAGCTTCCGTTGCCAGGGCCTCCTCCAGAGCGACCTGGAACGTTAGGTCCTTCTTAGCGTAGAGGCGTCGTTGCAGCTTCTCATCCCTCAGGCCACCGACGAGGCGGTCACGAAGCATGTTCTCCAGCTCTGAGAAGTTGCAGAACCGGGCGGCTTGGCGGAGAGAGGTCACAAACCCAGTTATGGTTTCCCCAGGGGCTTGCCGCTTTGCATAGAAGGCATTTCGACGAGCCACCACTGAGGGCTGTGGCGAAAAGTGCCCCTTCAGCTGTTCCATTATTGTTTTGTATGGAACAGTAGCAACGTCTTCAGGCGCAAGGAGAGCCCGGGCAATTTCAAATGTCTCCTCTCTGCAAACGCTGAAGAATATTGCCCTCTTCTTGGCGTCTTCTTCATCGGTGACCCCTTTGGCTTCTAGGAGGAAGGTGAAACGGGAGGCGTACGCTTCCCAGTCTCCGGATGCTGGGTTGAACGGTGAGAAGCTGCTGTCGGTTGCCATTCTGAGTTCTTTGTGTCCCGGAGCTGAAGCCTGGATACACGGTGCGAGGCAGCGGTGCGGCAGGTGGCGGTGCTGCGGTGCTGTGTGTGGCGGTCAGCTCAGCGGGATCCCACCCTCGTCGCCAGTGAAATATACTCAGAGTCGCAAAGTGATTTCATGCTCTTTATTCAGCTCATAGTGGTGAGGAGGAATGAATGAAAGTCCCCTCAAGGTATCTGCTTTATATACATTATTTACACAATGGGCTGAACATGATTGGCTAATTCCGGAATTCTACTGTAAGCCAATCAGGTTGTGGATTCACTTCTATCTGGAGCATGATTGGGTAGTTCCTGCCAACCAATCATACTGCTGCATTGTTCTAGGACCAATCAGACTGCTGCATTCTGAATCCTATTGTTCTAGGACCAATCAGGCTGCTGCCTTTTGGATCCTATTGTTCTAGGGCCAATCAGACTGCTGCAGTTTGGATCCTATTCAACCCAGTACATAACAAATATAATGGGTGCAAGGCGTAGTGTGTGATCTATCTATGTCCTCTAAATAAGAAAACGTGCTCCCTCGAGTTATGGGAAAATATTTTGAACTGTGCTTTAAAAATAACTTGGCAGGAGCTCATTAACAGATACCATGAAAATGTCTCATTTACCCTTTTATAACCTTTTATTTAATCTATGTAACGCTTAGTTTCTCTTGGCAACTGCAGCATTCTGGTCTGCCTAAATGGGGGCTCACAATGCCTTTTTTCTGGGGGGGACACGGGGATGCATACCCCTAGGCATTTTGTGAATCTTTGTACTTTTGTCCATTTACTGTATTTATTTTTCCCAATTTGAACTATAAAATGGTGACCTTCTTGAGTTAAAACATTTTTTTTAAAAAAAGAAAAAAGCACTGGGGGCTCAGAGCCTGCATCTCTGGATGCTGCTGATGATATAGGCCTGCTATATGCCTGGGATTTCCCTGGCATTACTGGTTAGGCAGAAGTGACATCCAGGGGGAATTTCCGGAAGGCGGTGGTCTGTCCTGGATCTTTGGCAAATAAACAACTGAGAAATAATGTTTTCATTTTAAAAAGCTAGACAATTTTGGGGGTTTTCCTCAACAACTCAACAACTTTGGGGGTGTCTGGATTTTTACTTCTTGAAATATGGCAAGCCTATGGTGGTAACCCTCCCTTCACTAGTAGGTTTCCAGGGCAGGTTACAACCATCTAAAACTTGCAGAAGTACTTTAAAGCAGGAGTTGGCAGGTAGTAGGTCATGATCTTTTGGTAGATCTATGGCTGAATTGCAATAGTTTGACAAGAGTTTCTAATGTTCGTTGTGGAAAGATTCAGCAGTAAGCAGCAACTCCTCCCCTTCCCCAAATTAGGCTGCTGCGTCAAAACTTAGGGCAGAACCTGTGTCTCTTCAGATGTTGTTGGATTCCCAACTCCTGTCAGCCCCAGCCAGCAGAGCCAATGCTCAGGGATTCATGGAATCATAGAATTGTAGAGTTGGAAAGGACCTTGGGGGTCATTCGGTCCAACCCATTGCAATGCAGCAATCTCAGCAAAAGCATCCATGACAGATGGCCATCCAACATCTAGTGCTCTAGTCTGCTTTCTCTCTCTCTCTCTCTCTCTCTCTCTCTCTCTCTCTCTCTCCCTCCCTCTCCAACCACTACCGAGAAGGCCTTCTGCCTAGTTCCCTATAACTTCACTTCTCACAATGAGGAAACCACCAGAAGAGGACTTCAGGCTGAACGATGGGGGTGGAGACGCTCCTTCAGGTATACCGGGCTGAGGTCGTTTAGGACTTTAAAGGTCAGCACCAACACTTTGAATTGTGCTCGGAAACGTACTGGGAGCCAATGTAGGTCTTTCAGGACCGGTGCTATATGGTCTCGGCCACTCCCAGTCACCAGTCTAGCTGCCACATTCTGGATTAGTTGTAGTTTCCAGGTCAGCTTCAAAAGTAGCTCCATGTAGAGAGCATTGCAGTAGTCCAAGTGAGAGATAACCAGAACATGCACTATTTTGGTGAGACAGTCTGTGGGAAGGTAGGGTCTCAGCCTGTGTACCAGATGGAGCTGGTAAGCAGCTGCCCTGGACAATTGACCTGCACCTCCATGGACAGCTGTGAGTCCTAAATGGCTCCCAGGCTGCACATCTGGTCTTTCAGGGGCACAGTTACCCCGTTCAGGACCAGGGAGTATAGTGGTGGCTCTTGCTTCCCAAGAATGTTTCTGGGGGCACTGCAAGAGCTGCTTAGTCATGGGGCAGTGATTAAAGAAGCGAAAGGTAAACAAAACCAGTTAATAAATCTTCCTTGCCCCCTAGGAGCGATCCATGATTGCTCCATATTGTTTTCTCTGCTGCTCTGTCTTGTTCAATTTCAAATATGTCAAACCATGTTGTGCCCCTCCTTTTCCCAGCCAGATAATTCAAAAGCTGATACATCTCCCTGCCTAATCACCACCATTACAGTTCCCTTGCCGAAATCCCATCACTGCTTGTATGTCTCCACTTAAATCACTCTGAACACCTTCTCTCTTCAACAATTGCTTTGCCTTCTATCAGAAAATTCAGAATGCTGTATAAACAATCTTCACTTCCCAACTGAAACAGGAGGTCTCCTTAAAGTTTACTGCAGCGCCAGAAGAGCCACTTTTTCCGGGATTAATCCCGTGGTGCTCAAGTAAGATTTCAAGGCTGGCATCCATGTGCACAAAGCCTTAAAGCAAAATTGTTGTTCCTGATCCCCATTGGGTAATCATCCTCTGTTAAGCGTAGTAGAAACAGTTAGCCTTCTGCCTGGGAACTGGATGACATCATCAGAATGTGGTAGCCTCATTTGTGATTTAGTTGTAACAAAGCGCTTGCAAAAGTCAGACCTGTCTCAGCTTTGTAAATATATTGATGCACGCATTAAATACTCTATGCAACGGTCCCACTCACATGATTATTGACCTTTAGACATCACTACGGCACTATCATACAAATGAACAGATGCAAAAACAGCTCCCACTGGCTGTGGTAGTGTTTAAAGGGGACCAGAGTGTGTACTCTACACTGTAGTCTACAGGCATGAAATACAGTATCTGGCACAGAAGTTGGTTCCTATGAATCCCAGCTTTATTATTATTAATGTCAAATTGTCCTTGCGGAGACTTGGAAACATGAGGACGGTGGCCTAGTCTAGACAGTCATATATCTGCCCAATATGCCAAGCTATGAATAAGCTCCTTGCCCACACAGCTCCTTGGTGGCATACTAGAATGCAGCATGGAAATCCTTAATTAACCATAGATCCCTGCCTTGTCTGAACTAGGAACTATGGTTACCAGTTTCAGAACAAACCAGGATCTTAAACCATGGTTTGAAGTTGGTTTAAGATCCTGACTGGTTCTGAAGCAGGTAACCATAGTTTCCTGGCTGGGATGAAATGGGAAACTATAGCTAATTAAAGCTTTCCACGTTGTATTCAGGTGCACCCAGAAGGGAGGAGGGAAACAGCTGCCACATCTGGGCACAAAGCTCATTTATGTCTTGGCTCATTAAACCAATACAGTATACGAACAACAAAGATTTTGGACAAGAATAGAATACCTGCTATCATAGAGTGTGCCAAACAGCCTTTCTTTTGGCAACCTGGAAAAATCTTGCTGGTAGATATGGGAAGCAGAGCTGTGAATATAACAAGGCAGTGTTATAGACTGCCTTTAGACTAATGTGGGTTTCTCCAGGACTTCCGTTAAAGTCTCCATGGAACCCCAAACCTCCTCTTCTGAAAAGTCTGTTCAGGATCTGGGTTGGACAAAATCCTGACACTCACTGGCAAGACCCAGCAAAGTCTGGTAGAGGGACAACTCCACCTAATCCCACTTCCTCTCCGGCAGTGCTGATCAGGGGATTAGGATTATGTTGTAAGAGTGTTATGGCACTCATTTCCGTCTTGTGGGCTTGCCACAGGCCACTGCAAGAATAGCGTGCTGGACTAGATGGGCCTTTGGCCTGATCCAGCAGGGCTTTTCTTATGTCCCAGTGTTTTTCCTGCCTTCTTTCTTAGCACAATCTGACTTTTTTTTAAAAAAAGTACGGAAGAGTAGCACAATCTCCACAGGTGTAGGAGCCTTTATTGCCACTCTCCCATCTGTTTAAAGAGGCATGTGATGTATTAGGCAGGTGAATTGAGATCACAGCTCAGCACATATTATTTGCACCGGGAACCATTTTATTGCCTTGTTTATATTAATGAAATACCACCTAAATGAAACAGGATTATAATGCTGTAATTCTGGTTCATTTTGAAACCCTTTCTGCTCACCACCTTTCTAGCTGTGTGGACTCCCCCCGCCCCCCGCAAATGAACACTTCCACTCTACAGTCCAAACCAAATGCTGAACGCAATGGGAGGGATTCAACGTCACACCCTTATGATCTTTCTGTGAGTGCAAGCATTTCTACTTGCCAGACAGAACAACTGCCCCCTCTCCTCCCCCTGCATGCTGTTCTGGGGGTTCTCCCAACCCCGCAGAGCAGATTTGGTGGAGCTGCAGCAGGGCAGGAAGCGGGAAGCCCAATTGCATTGGTGGGAAGCCTTGTGCTGGCTTCCACTAGCGCACTGGGTTAGTTGAATCTGGGCCTTGGGGTTCTCTTTTTGGCATCTAATGGGTAGTAATGGACAGGCACACTCAAAGGCATAAGTGAGTCATGCTAAATAAACCACCGTGTAAGGGAATTCCTCCCCACAAGGAGCTGTTTGGGTAAATTTAACTTTTCCCTTATCATCTCACATCAGTTATGTCACACCCATGAGAATGAAGGGAATACTGTGAGAAGGACATACAGCAAAGTATCCCTGATAATGTGCAAAGTCCGTTCCACTTCAACCTTACAGAGAAAGAACTATGAAGGCTTGTCCACACTTCCACTTGTCCTGTGCTTAGAAAGAATGGGTCCAAGAGGTTTTCCACTTATCCCAGACTTTCTAAGCACAGGTCTGAGTGGTTTTCTGTTTGCCCCACTACGTTCCCTGGGAAAACCCACTTTTTAGCACTGAATTGGAACGAACAGCAATCTGCTGAAAACCCATTTACCGTTTGCTTCCTTTCAGTGGTAAAGAGCAGGTTTTCCCAAGGGAAAGCTGTGGGGCAAATGAAGTGTAGACAAGCCCTAGGAGCCTCCCAGTGGGAAGAAACCTTGTTGTCTTCATACCCTTGTACTGCTGATCTTAAAGATTAACTCTTTTGGAGATCATATGCAAAAAAACCCCACATGCCTGTGATGTATTTGGAGATACACTGCACAGCTCACCTTTAAACATTACATGTTTACTGTGGCATAAGAACAGGGGTAGGCAACCTAAGGCCTGGGGGCCGGATGCAGCCCAATTGCCTTCTCAATCCGGCCCACGGATGGTCTGGGAATCAGCGTGTTTTTATATGAGTAGAATGTGCCCTTTAATTTAAAATGCATCTCTGGGTTATTTGTGGGGCATAGGAATTCGTTCATTTCTCCCCGCCAAAATATAGTCCGGCCCACCACATGGTCTGAGGGACGGTGGACTGGCCCACGGCTGTCTTCCTGTGGCTTCCAGCTATTGCTATTCAGAAGCGTCACTGCCTTCAACTGGTGGAACACCTGTGCCCCCAGGACACGGTGTGAAGTGAGAATTTGTATCTTCTCCTGCTTTCTTGCTTCCATGGAACATGAGGCAGCCCGTGAAATCAGTTTCAAAATCCTGTTTTAAGAGGCTGCGGCAAGATGTCAGGTGGCCTTTCATCTCCCTGTCTTTCTTGATGATCCAGTGCAGCGCGGTCCACTTGTTTTATTTTGCTCTGACCATTTTGTCTTTAAGAGTGCTTTAAAAAGCTATTCATGTTGTGGGACTATCACACAGCCTAACAAAGATGCACTCCAGCAACGCCGCAAAAGGAACAGCCTGATGTGCAGTTGTTGTGACCCACATGTGAATGGGGATTTATCTTGAGCCATCCTGACACCCCTGCTGCATAATTAACCGGAGCCTCCCCTAAATTATTTATCCCCTACTTCTCTTCAGTGGCTTGTAAATCTTCTTTAGTACCTTCTGATGAACATTTGGAAGTGCCCGTCTTTCGTCGAGAGATGGATTCACATCTGACAAGTGCAAGATTGCAGTCAATGTCAATAACAGCAATGCACAGTGGTGATATTTTCCCGCTTGTTTGCTGCTGTAAACCAGAGGCGTTGTTTCGCTCACAACTGGGATAAACTGCATCATTCATGGATCAATAAGTGATCTCTTTTATTTAGCCGAAACTTCTGTTCTACCAGGCCTCACAGGCTCATAGGCTCTCCTTCCGGCATTTCTTGTTGGTTTCAATGCTGAAAAGATAGGAATGGTACACACACAGCATTCCTCTTTGGGGTCATGCTAGGCTTACGAAATGTACTTTTTATTGAGCTACTGGGGAGGCAGAGTCTAATTATGAAAGCTGCTCCATAGCTCAGATTAGGAGCTGAGTGAGTAGGATTGGAACAGAAGTACAGTGCTACCTCGGTTTAAGAACAGTCCGGTTTAAGAACAATTCCGTTTACAAACTCCGCAAAACTGGAAATAGTCCCGGTTTCAGAACTTTACCTCAATCTAAGAACGGAATCCAAACAGTGGAAGGGCACTGGCGGCGGGAGGCCTCATTAGCGAAAGCACACCTTGGTTTAAGAATGGTTTTGGTTTAAGAACAGACTTCCGGAACAGATTAAGTTCATAAACTGGGGTACCACTACATTTGATTCCATTAGAATTTGCCTCTTCCCAACTAATGTGCTCATGACTCTCACATAGCAAATATAATTTACTCTGTCATTTTGATTTTATGTTAGCCAAGGTTTTCTTCTAGCTTTTTTTATTGATATAGCTTAATTCAATCAGTTTGTGGGCATAACATGACAGGTCTCCCCTTCATGCAAACCAATTTCTTTGGTTTCTTAAAAAAACAAAAACTCTATACTGGCAGTGGGAGGGAGAATAATAAAATGTGACTACCTGCATCCCACCCCACCAAAACTGGCTGTGGGGAGGAAGCTGAGATTCACATACAAAGATGTAGACTTTCCCCACAATGTTTATTTATTGAAATGTCTAGTCTGCCCCATCTCATGAGCCCAGGATGGTAACAATATGATAAAAATTGTGTACCGTATAGATGTGTCATGTCTTTGAGGAAGGTTGTCTGTGCTGTAATTTGATGGCATATGGTAAAAGATTGTACCAAAGGCGATGTTTCCTGTATTCCTTAAAGTATATTGAAACAATTGCACCTACTTTCTGTCGTCCCTTTAAATTCAATCTGAGCTTTTCTTCTGGAAACATTTGAGTCAATAACCATGGTGACAGTCTAATTATGTTAACGTGATTGAAAGGCAATTTTGATTTCCTGGAACAGTATCAATGTTTAAGCTGAGAGGATTTCAAAAGAGTCTGGGGACTTTTGTCCCGTGATAGGATGTGATGTCATTCAGAAGGATTCCCTCCCCCTTATAAAGGCATATCCCCCTTCCCTTATAAAGGTATATCTTGTTGATTGTTAGTCCCATACTCTGTATTTGGGCGGTGATTGCGCAACACAAAAGTGCTCACAAACGTGGCTAGCAGGGGTAATGGTTGGAGGAGACAACCCATAGCAAACTTAACTTTTCAACAAATGGGAAAAACTATTATTATAAGAATCAAGTAATAATCTAAAATAGCATGTACAGCATAAACACATTTCAATGGCATTGCCATATATAACAACACATGTTAACATCAAAATCCAGGTGTAGGTAAGGAGAAAGATTTCTATATTTTTGCATTTTTCTTACATTTAGGTAATCTTCCGGATTGTCATTACAAGCAGCATCCCCCAACTCTGGACTGCTGCTACAAATCTGAATAATGAACCTTTTATAAGCCTCATATTTGCACACCTGGTTGGGAATTGTGTCTCACGCCCTTCCCAATGAACAAAATTAATAAAGTCACTCCTAACTGTTGAAAATGAATCTGTTGCTTTAGTGATTTGCGGTGGCATGTGAGTTTCTCCAAGTCCTAAAGTTTTGGTGTACCAGTTCTGGCTATTCAAGACCTGCAGTGCCTTTCCAGTTCTTTGCAATACTCAAATCTGCTGCCACAAGCATAAACTTAATCAAATCCTTAGAAGGTGTTTCTGCATTATCACCAAGAAACCAAGCAGGAGAGACACAGGAGTTGGACACAGCAGTTATACTTGACAACCACTCACTTACATGTGCAGTCTGTCCTGGCACTCTCAGGTCTTAGATGTCATTGAGTGTTTGTGTAAGGTGCCAAAGGGTAGGTGCTTGTTCAAGTTTAAAGCAGGGAATTGTTTGCAAAGTGCTGAAGTTCCTATCTTTGTCGTAAGGTCAGATTC
The DNA here is from genome assembly GCF_951804945.1 of Podarcis cretensis. Lineage (NCBI taxonomy): Eukaryota > Metazoa > Chordata > Lepidosauria > Squamata > Lacertidae > Podarcis > Podarcis cretensis. Next base: position 49,047,725 of record NC_137170.1, on the reverse strand, counting down.
TTTTGTGAACAGGACTCCCTTTATTTGCAGAGTTCACTTCCTGCATAGTTCACTAGTGTTCCCCCTGATCACTTCTTCAGTGTGCTCCACACAAATCCAGAGATTTGCAGCTCAGCTCCACGCTGTGAACCCTATCATCCAAGTTGTGGTCTCCCTGTGATTGGCGGTGATCTCTTGTAATTGGGTGCTCACTTACAACATATCCTACATTTGGACGTGAGCGGAGCTGCCATCTACATGGAGGTTGCTGTTTAAAAAGGGAATCCCTCTCAATGAAATCAATGGGATGTAAATTATTTGTTCCTGGTCTGGGGCAGGTGTAAATTTGTGCTGACAACAGGGACATGCCCATGTCCCGGAAGACTATAGGATAGAGCTTCAGTGTGCTCCTCTCCTGTGGCAGGCACATTGTAGTTGTTCCACCAGCACACTGCTGCCAGCAGAATGGCTCTGATGCTGCCATGTACCACACAGTCATCTGAGTTGTTCTGCTTGCACAGCCATTGTGATGGTGGCATAGCTTGCATTCTGCTGTCATATGGGGCTTTCCCACTGAACCCTTTATCTCATTAACTGGCAAATCTTCAGTGGCAGTAGACACCATCTTGAAGGTAAAGGGACCCCTGACCATTAGGTCCAGTCGCGGATGACTCTGGGGTTGCGGTGCTCATCTCACTTTACTGGCCAAGGGAGCCGGTGTACAGCTTCCAGGTCATGTGGCCAGCATGACTAAGCCACTTCTGGCGAACCAGAGCGGCGCATGGAAATGCCGTTTACCTTCCTGCCAGAGCGGTACCTATTTATCTACTTGCACTTTGACATGCTTTCAAACTGCTAGGTTGGCAGGAGCTGGGACCAAGCAACGGGCGCTCACGCTGTCGCAGGGATTTGAACCACCAACCTTCTGATCAGCAAGCCCTAGGCTCTGTGGTTTAGACCACAGCGCCACCCGCATCCGAGTCAGACACCATCTTAGACAAGGCCATATATCTTGTGGGTGAGAGACAAGAGAATGCTACTTCTAAGATAGCATCTTTCACACAGTGGTTTTATTATTATTATTAAGTATCTACTAAAAACAACGAACAAAAAAAATCTTCCACTTGCTTAATTGAGGGCACTTTCATAGTGGACCTGAAGGTGTTTAATTGATTAATGTAATCAATTAATGGATTAAACGTTGCAACCCTATTAATTATATATATTATTACTACCATAGCCATAGATTTCTTGAGTGATACAGAACAGGTAGAGAGAGGGACTCCGTTGGACATTCTGAGAGGTTGGTTCTTGCAGGGGAAGAGTTTAGGGTGGAAGTCAGAACCTCAACTAGCAAAATGGACAGGTGGGCATTCAAACACAGCAAGGATGGCTCAATACATCTTGAAATAGGTAATGCACATTGCCGTCTAAAGCATGAGCTCCCATAAGGCAGCATTAAGTCCAGAGTCTAAAATTGCCTAATTGCACCACGAGGGTCTGCAACAGAGTTGGTAACTTTTTCTTTCATTTGGGGCTCCCCCTTTAGCTCATTGCATCTCAGAGTCAGGGTACGCTCACAAGAATGGCTTAAAACCCACTGAGCTCATTCCCCATTCCCCTGCGGTGTTTCAAGTTGCATTTGCACTTGCTGTACACACCCCAGAGAGGGGTAGACATGTCTTCACCCGATGCCTGTTGCCTGATTTGTTTCTGTGCACCTGCAGCCTCCCAAACATGTGCATCGCCGCCTCTCTGAACTGTGCACGCCTCAGCTTTGCTGCTGCTTGCGTTCTCAAATTGGATAGAAGGTGGTTTGAGGGGAAATGCATCAAACAGGAGTATTTCTTGAGAAACAACAGGCTGCAGATGGATTGTGGCTGGCGTCATGTGTGCTCGGCTTCAAACACCAGCAGTGGGAGAGTAGTGGAGCTGGAGTAAAAAGGGTAACGTGTGCATAGCCTTGGAGTCAATTTTTTTTGGCAGATCTAGCCATTAAAAATCTTAAGGCATTTCCCCTCTCCCTGCCCAAACAGCAAAGGTGGTCGGAATTTATCAAGAGCATTAAATCTGTCTGCATAATTGAATTTTAGCCTCCTTAAATTCTGCTTGCCATTTGAGCTGGAATAAATTATACGCATACTTTCTTATCTGGAATTAGTTGTGTAATTTTAAATTGAAGCTCTGTTCAGTCCCTGGCCAGCTCCTGTCAGCCTTCCTTTCAAGGCACATCTGCTATGGGGGAAGCCCTGATGATCGTCTGTGGTCTGTTTCAGACAATTTAGGGAAGACAAGCCTCTGGCATTTGCGGCTTGTTGTGTCAGAGCCACTTCTGATTGGGCTTGACCTTTTCATGCTCACCCTGAATCTGGCTTTTGGCTGTTTCTCACAATCCAAAAAGATGAGAGGATTTTGCCGGCTCTACGGTACAGAGACAGCAGGTAGTTCTCTTCTTTTCTAGGAATGCGACCATAAGTCTGAGATTCAATGAGCATTTCAACAGTTTTATTTATTTATTGTGTTTACACTCTGGATCTAAGGGACCGCTATTTGCCTAAATGGCAGAAAATAATTTCATATTCAGTTTGTTCCTGCACAGCTCGTAGGGTTTAAAAAATGTAAAATAAACAAGAGCAAGAACAGCCATCACAGTAATTTAAAGCAATCCTTATCTAGTCCACTGGGTCTCAGTTGATCTCATGTTGTTGCCATTCTGGTGGATGAATGGTTCTAAGCACATTAGGTGAGTAAGGAGCCGGAAGGCGCTGGGCCGTGTGTTGACTCTGTAATATATAGGATGACATTTATAGTGAGCGGTGCCACAAATTATAGCTGTACATTTTATGATCTCCCCAACCCAAACATGGTTTTCACTGCTCTTCTTACACCATCCAATCCTTGATTTTTCTTATGCACACAGGAGCTTCTGTATGGCCAGCTACTGTACAGGATAAAAATGGATTTCTGGAATGTGTTTCAGAGAATTAGGACATACCTTGTAAGCATATTGATGGTTCCTTAGAGAGAAAAGACAAGTTCGACCAATGATAACCATTAGTAAACTCTGCATGTAATGTGTAGGTGATGCTCAGTCAATGTCCCAGTTTGCATTTGGCTTAGCATAAGCACTTGGCTACATCTCAAACCATGAGCCTGGGTTGAGATGACATGCTTAGCCAAACTGTGGCTTTGCTGAGGATGGAATTAGTTCTTACGGTGGATCTGGAGCTTCCAATGAAAACAGTTGGTACATTGCTCCTTTCTCCCTTGGAATATATAATACAGGGATGTTCAATGTGTGACATAGTATCAACATAGGTTGTTGGCATCCATCTGTCTCAAGAGGCAATGGAGTGTGCCTCCGGAGGTGAAGTCAAACCACTGTGTTAGCAGCACTGAAGCCAGGGTGCAAGCCTAGGCCTGGGCTGCCGACAACAAGACCCTGCTGTTGGCCTCGCTGATATGGTCCAAAGGAAAGCAGAGGAATACGTTTGGCACCAGCTTGGCTGTAGGAGTTGCTGGAAAGAGGTGTACAAGGCATCATCCAACCATCTTAGGGACGCCACTCCCAATTTGTGTCACTCCATTGTCTTTTCTTCTCCTGAATATATCGCACAAGGCAGTGGAGGTTATGGGGTTATAGTTTTCCTTCTCCTAGATGGGCTACCTTCTCAGGTTGATGAGCCCCATCTGCCCCTCACTTCCCTCTACAGCATGTGCATAAAACCACCTTCTTGACCTTTGGACCCACTGTTGGTCTTGTCTGCTCAATCAGCCGGAGCCTGTCTTCACACGCAGGGGAAGTCCCCAATTCACCGAGAATGGGAATGGAATGAAATGGAAAGACACCATACAAATAAAATTATAGTGATGATGATGAGGTTAACATAAGAAGAGTCTGCTGGATCAGGCCAATGGCTCGTCTAGTCCAGGATTCTGTTCTCACAGTGGCCAACCAGATGCCTGTGGGAAACCCTATAGGAGTAGGAAACTTATTTGGACAAAATCAAAAACGGGAAACTGAAAAACACAAGGAATGCATGGGATGTCAGAGTTCAAAATTATGGCTTCTAAACCAGATATTGTAGATATAGGTTTGTAATAGCTGGAGAAGTTTTCACGCTGTGATGAAAATCTGCTGAAGCACATTCAAGGGCTGCAGTTAAAAGACCACGTTGATTTCCAGGCGGATCCAAGGCACACTTTCTCAGATGTAAGCCCCCATTCCGTTCAGAGGCTTTTGCTTCGCGGTAGGGATGTTAGCACATTTATGCATTTGTAGGGCAGATGCTGCTCCTCAATTACAGCCCTATTCATGGGCCTCAGCTGGATTCAACACAGCAAGACACACCCAAATAAGAAAGAAGATTAAAGTCAATGACCAGATTGTTTATCATCCTCATTGCATTTGCCTCTGTTTAGTTTGTCCGCCCCCCCACCCCCACCCCTCGCTTTCAGAGCTGTGCGTTTTTCTAACTCAAATAATTAAGTTATATTTCAGACCAGAAGGTTCCGCAATCACTGACAGGTGCAATATAGCTCAGTTAGAGCAGAAACAGCATATTTTGTTCTTGTCTTTTTAATTTCTCAGGTAGGTGACAAAACGAGGAGATAGGCTTTGCAGTGGAGTTCCTGTGAACTGCGCTCAGTGCTATTAATTATGTATAATCGCCCCAGTGTACAAAGTATCCCTTTTGAAAGAAACTCCTTGTTCTCCAGGCAAGAGGTCTCCCTATAGTTTTCTGAGAAAGGCTTCGTCGTTTTCTGAGAAAGACTTTATTAGAGGGGTAGAGAAATGACTGCTGCCGCCAGGCTACCTTCTCTTGAGAGGATGTTCTTAATGCCACACTGCAATACATTTAAGCACAACCCTCTTAAACAGTGTTCAACTGACAGTGTTCTCGACTGTGGCAACCATTTTTCGCAGGGGTTCAGTTCCTGACCCCCCGCGTGCGTTGGCGAAGCACGCACAAGCCCACCCCGTTTGGGGAGCACTTCTGGGTCAGCAATGACAATCGTGTGTGTGGTCGCACATCAGTTGGACACGCCTAAAATGGCTGCCGCCTGTCTGTATATCCTTTCTTCTGTCAGCGAAATCAGGGCCAGAAGAATGACAGCCCAAACGGGGCCACTGAGAATCTAGAGGGAAGTATCAGCATCCTCTGGGGAACCCCAAGGTTTGCAGAAGTAGAAAAAATAGGGGGGACTTGAGGGACAGCCCCTCTAAAATAGCTCATTGAGGACTGATTATTCTTACTGCCCATAGAATGTTGACTCTCGATTGGAAAAGCAAAAATAGGAAAAGCAGGGAATTACGGTAGAATGCCCTGTTTCAGCTGTTTTTGAGGATTTGATATCCTTGAGTCGGTAGACTGGCTGGCTGGCAGGAACCCAGCACTCGAGGATTCCTGCAAGATGCTGAGGTTACATTGCAACGTTTTCTTGCTGGCCCCACTTGCAGTAAAGAAATAAAAGAGTTCCCCGAGGGTTACTTTTGGTGCGGATGCTGCATCACATCATTGGGTCCTGCAGAAACTTGATTCATGAACATACATTTGGGGTCTTGGTCAGGTTGATGGCAGGGCAGGAAATCAGTCTCTCTTCTGACACGCTTCAAACATACCTCTAGATAACACATAGCCCTAGTCCAGTCCTGTGTGGTATCTAGGGCCCCATCTTTCTGAAATTTCACTGAAATAAGCACTTTGCAGAGGATAAGTGCCAGGTCAGGATGCTGGGGAGAATTCACATTCAGACATTTGATATAATGGAGAATTCAGTATAACTGGAGCTGAGTAGGGCTGCGTATATGTTGGACTGCATCAGGGTACCGAAATGGTTCTTTGGAGATATGTGCATGTGAAAGCACAAGTTAGGTGAAGAGCAAAGTGAGAACGCTCATATTCATCTGATGCCTCCAAGATGCTTAGTAATTAACAAGTATTTCAGGGACTGCATTCATATCTGACATAAATCCAGCATGTAAGCCAAGAATATGCCCAGAATCTTGCAAAAAGTACATGATAAAAACAAGAACAAAAAGCAGAAACCAATAAACCTCCCTCCCCAAACACGTTAGAAATGGTATTTTATTTATTTATTAGATTAAATCATTTATTAAATTTTATACTACTACTACTATTACTACTACTACTACAATCATGAGTACCTGCCCCTATCAGGATTCCTAGCTGTACATACATGTAAATTACATGTTAGTCATTTTGGTTTGGGGGGATTGATACCATTATTTGAGTGGCTTAACGACATATATCATGAATTATAGGCAGCAACTTCATTTGTTGCACATAAGGTTTCAGAAAATGGACGACTTCTCTGGGCAGCTTGAATCTAGGGGCTTGATAGGCAGCTGTTTGTCCCTGGGGACTGATCTTTTCTCTGATACTTATAGACTCTCCTCTCCAGTTGCTTTGTACTGTTCATTCAGGTGGTGCAAAAGAGCAGAATTGTATGTCAGCTCCTTGTAACTTGAAAAAGAAAGAAAAACGGGCTCTCAGTGCACTGCAGGATTTCTATAGTTGGAACTGCTGGGCTTTCACAGTGAACAGCGAGTAGTTGTGTGATACACACAGTACATTGGCCTTCCCAAAGGAAGTTTGATGGCCGGTGCTGATACTGTTTTCTACTCAACTAGATCAGGAAAGTGAAAGCTAATAGTGTTTCCATGTTAACTGTTCTGCCATTAATGAAAAGAAGCTTGTACTTCAGTGGTGTCAAAATTGCTTCTGTAGGAAAGGAGTGGCATGGGCTGCAGACATAAGCAGAGTTTCTAGAGGGAAATGCTTTTGAACAGAGCAGAGTAGTTCCACTGAGTTTCTTGGAAGGTCAGTGTTTCGAATCTGCATGGGTGAGCTCTCGTTGCTCTGTCCCAGCTTCTGCCAACCTAGCAGTTCGAAAGCATGCCTATGCAAGTAGATAAATAGGTACCACTGCGGCGGGAAGGTAAACAGCATTTCCGTGTGCTCTGGCACTCATCACAGTCCTCCATGAACCAGAAGCTGTTTAGTCATGCTGGACAAACGCCGTCTCCCTCGGCCTGAAGCAAGATGACTGCCGCACCCCATAGTCATCTTTGACTCGACTTAACCGTCCAGGGGTCCTTTACCTTTTAGTGGTAAGTTGTATCTTCACCCTGTCATACCATTATAATTTTTGATGACGCTGAGCACTTTCTCTCTCTCAAACCAACTCATTGGTGTGAGAGCTATTTGCTGGTGCATTATTCAGCACTCCTTTACTAATTTTTTTCAGCTGCTTTGGGGTTACAGTGTCCTAGTTAACAGGGATTTAGTTCTCACAATTCATCTCAAAGTGTCTCTCCCCCCCCTTCCGTTTTGATAATGGATTATAGCTGTTGCATTGAGCTTAAAGGAGATTGGATTGTTCTATATGCTTTTCTTCTTTTCTGAATGTGTCCTCAGAGACTCTGTGAAGAGGGGATAGGAACTGATAAATTAAGTATTACCACTTCCTACAAGCACTGAAGAAGGTACAAGAGATTTTGTCTTCTCTACAGTACGTATCCTTGTAACTGCTACACTGGATACTTTCCAAGCTGTTAACCTCTGGCAGTACCATATCAAATTCCTTTCTAGTTATCAACCTCCAGTATTAGCTTTGACAAGGTGAAAAGAGTTTTCCTTTAGCAGGCCAGGACGGATAAGCCTTCTTCTGGTGAAGGGTCTTATCCACAGTCAGATCCAGGTTCTGAGGTGCCCTGAGCAAGATGCCATGGGGCATGTGTGTCCATAAGTAGACCCACTTCCTTCATTTTTCTGCCACCCATTTGCTTGCTCAAATCCTCTGGGCTTAACCCACCCCACCAAGGCAAGCAGAATCTCCTCCTCAGTTGCTTGAAGAGGGCAAGAGAGAAGATAGGGCAACAAGAAGGAGTCACAGCAGGCTTTGTTGGCTCTGTTGCTTGGCAGTAGGCTTCCTCTTGAGTCATGAGCCTTGGCAGATGCCTACTGATGACAACTCTACCTAGGTTTACTTAATTGTCTACATCCCTGTACATATTTCTCTCATATGTCCTCTGACTGTGGAGAGAAAGGTGAAGCAGTGATATGGAAGCTGTAGTCCTCAAGATGCTGTTGGACTCCAACTCCCATAATTCCTGACCATTGGCCAGGCTGGCTGGGACTGATACAAGCTGGAGTCCAACAGCATCTGCAGGGTCAGCTGTTCCCAGGGCCTTTTCATCTTAGAGCCCTGTCTCTTTATACTGAACCTACAGCTGCAAGAGTTGACACAATACCTGCACCTTTAAAAGTAGCTAAGAATTTCTGGGTAGCCTTTGGCAGGAGCAGCTGCTCTTCTCACTGGGATGCTATGACAGTAGAAGCTGCACAGATTATTATTTTTCCATTTGAAACAACTGTTCAATATGCTGCCATTGAATCTGGCAATCCTCACCATGCCTCCCATGATGATGCCACACTTTATCATTTAATGTCTGCATGCCCCTTTCATGTTCATGCCCTGTGTTTCAATACAACTTGGTATGCAAAGCAAGACGTGGTTGCAGCACGTACTTTGTTTTTACTTTTGGTTGCATGATCATTGGAACAAGTGCAGCCAGAATTCAAGGTTGCGTAATGGGGCTCCCAGCCATCTCCTATGTAGGCACTGCTGAGACCCAAACTTGCATAACTTCAGGAAGGTTTCTAAATCATGTGACTTCTGACCTGACCTGGGGTCTCACAGCGTTTTTAAATTCAGTTTCTTGATGAGCAGGACTGTTTGGGGAAATATAATTGGGAATCATGAGCTGAATCTCTTCGATCACCTATTGTCTGCAATCTCAGATTGATTACCTTACCTCAAAATAGATGGGCTCTGATTTAAATTGATATAAATCTAGTTGATGAATCTTCAAACAAAGTAGCAAAATCACAGCATAACAGCCATTATGCCACTACAGTTCTTGCCCTCTTGTAACCACAACTTGTTTAACGGGAAGTTGAGCAATGAGGAAATGATACAGCTTCATTTATTAGGTGGAGATGAAGATCTTGCAATTGATCCTTGTGACAAATTAATTAAGTTTAATTAAGTTTTTGGAGCCCACATTACAGCATCAATTTTCTCCTTATCTTCCGTTTCCTAAAATCCTGGTAGTATGGAATACCACTAAAAGCCTGCCTTGCTGCCTCTCTTTAATGCTCCAGTGTAAGCTTTGTGTTTGCTATTCCACATGATAAGCAAAGTGCCACAAATCATAGAAGAGGATGGTTGTTTTTTTAGTCCAAGGAGTAAAATATCCTATCTCTAAGAGCTGATTTAAGGGACAGTCAAGTCCCAGTGGGTGGGTGTGAGGAGAGAAGATTTATTATTTCACAGCCTGCTTTTCCAGTTTGGAATCTGAAAAGTGGATAAAATAGATTTTATGTATCTAGCTGAAACTGACATGATCTGAAAATAAATGACATGGCCATTTTAGGGTGAGCTCAGTCATATTCTTTAAAAAGAAAACACAGTAGCTTTGTCCTCGTGCCTCACAATTTGCACGGCAGATGAACATCATGTTTAATTCAGAGTCAGTCTTGCGCCCCCCCCCCCGTTACAACTAGAAGACTGCTCATCTTTTTTATATTTTTAAAGTGCCATTTGTAAGTGCATTCCTTGCCCTTTTTTGTTTAGTTTTAGAAGGGTGTCCCCCCGCCCCAATACAAAGTTGCTCTGAGGAGAGGATATGCCTTGGTAATGCCATGGGGTTGTAGCCAGTTGGTGCTGTCCATAGCTGGCTTTTGCTGCAAACCTCTAGCTTTAACCTGGAAAGGAAAAACAGCATTATTGGACTGAACACAGGGAGGGCAGTTCCAGACTAGTCCCACTTTTCCCAGCCAATGTTGTATCAATCTGCATCCAAAGAAGAAACGTTCAAGCTGGACAAATATCCAGTTTATTTGGACAAGCACTATAGGCAAAATCCATATTTCTTTTGTATTGGCATTTTGATACTGTGCTTTTAAAACAGAGCTTTAAATAAACAACACTATTATGGTTCACTTGAACTCTAACATTCATTATGAGAGAGGTGGTTTAATTTTATTTATTTATGTTACACTTCTATCCTGCTTGTCTTCAATCATGGAGCCCAAAATCGTGTACATGTGGTTTCTACATGTGGTTTACCTTTCCAATCACTGACCAGACTCGGACCTGTTCAGCTTCAGCAAGGAACACGCCACATTCAGGGAATAGGAGCTTGTCCACATTTGAGCATTATTTAACTGTTAAACCACTCCCCCCAATTTGAATTTGACCAGAAGTGCCCACCCTCCTACCTACATGAGTTGCCCATGAGGAGCAACTTCAGTCTTTCCCATTCATACCAGTAGACATTCCTTTTTGTGTCTGTCACTGCCTTCTAATTTTTGATCCTATTTTGCCCATTCAGGATCAACAGGGCATGTGTGCAGATAGCTGCGTGTATCTTAAAAAATAAAATAAAATAAAACAATCCACCCCAGAAATGTGTAGTCAGGCAATTGCAAATTTGGTGGAGAAATCTGGTGAAATTGTCCACCCAATTTCTCTGTGCACAGATAGGGTGAGGGTTTCGAGAAGCCATTTGCGCACAACTCTAGTTTGTAGTTCATCTTTGATGTTCCATGAGAAGCTGGAGAAGGTGCACTGGTGTGGTTCGCCATGCTCTTCTGAAAGGAGGGAAGAAGTGGCCAATGAAGAGGTTCTCCTGGTTCCCCTTTGTTAAGGAAAAAGGCTCTAACACCTTCAAGCCTTTTGTGGTGGGGTCAGGTGCACACAACCGCCTTCCCCCCAAACTGAAGCCCCTGGGGAGTTGCACACACACTCCCTGATACAAGTATTTAGGTACTGTAGAACCAAATACAGTGGTACCTCGGGTTAAGTACTTAATTCGTTCCGGAGGTCCGTACTTAACCTGAAACTGTTCTTAACCTGAAGCACCACTTTAGCTAATGGGGCCTCCCGCTGCTGCTGCACCGCTGGAGCATGATTTCTGTTCTCATCCTGAAACAAAGTTCTTAATCTGAAGCACTATTTCTGGGTTAGCGGAGTTTGTAACCTGAAGCATATGTAACCTGAAGCGTATGTAACCCGAGGTACAACTGTAGATTGGGAAATACCTGGTAAACAGGAGGATAGAGTATGCATACCGCATATAAACCGTTTCAAGCATGTATGAAAGAATCAAGTTAAACTTTTTTCTAATTAGCTAGGATTCAGTTGGCAAGGGCCGATTGGAGGGCATACGGCAGATCTAGATAATTTCAGCCGAGCTGATGTCAGTACAGAGCTTCAGTGCTGCGATTTGCAAAGTTTTGCCTGAGCTCCTGAAATCAATAGGGCTCGCAAGGCTTCACTGCACAGCCTAGCAGCCAAGTTTCATGTGCTGCAGGATGCTTCATATAATCAAATCATATACCACAGCAGCGCAGCTTGGAATAATAACTTTGAACAGATCAGCGTTGTCTGATTTCTACTCCTTCATTTTGAACCCACTTATTCTTTTCAATGAAACTGGGGATTGATGAGTAAAAGTGGAGGAATAGTTGACAGTTGATGGGCTTTGATGATTTCCCACTAGTTCTGATATAAGGTAATCTCAGTGACTCAGAGATTACCTCCCGGTGTTGCTTCTTACCTTATGAGAATGGAAAAGCTGTTAAAGTCACATTTCAGCTGGGTAATTAAAGAGTCCCGAAAAGCACTCTTTCTTTTAAGATGTTATCAGTCCTGCAGTGATTGGAAACTGTTTCAGAAAGCTTAACATCCCCAGATGGGTTTTTCCTAGGGTTGAAATTGAGATTTGGGGTGAGAAGAGTTTGGCTTTTCCTCTGCAGTATTTCTGTTTCCTTGGTTCAATATTTAAAAGCATCCAGACATTTAGGATTGGCTGCAGAAAATTGAGACAGTCCTTCTATACTGCTATCAGCCTTCAAAGCCAGAAGGAATGTGAATGGTTACCATATGTGGGCATTAGAAAGGAAGGATTTTCAGTGTATATTCTCCATTCATCATCTGCAACCATCTGTAGACATTGCTTCCCATTGCTACCTCTCACCAAATATAATAACATTACAATCAGGGCATTTCCACCTTGTGACTGATCATGCACTACTGCAGTGTGATGCTAATTTGGATGAAGCAAGGTTTTGCTCATGAAATCAGTCTGATTCAAACCTAAAAGCAAGGACTCAAAGCATCTTATTTTCTGAGCAATAATAAGTTAGGAGTTACAGGCACAAAAATGCAAAGAGCTGAAGCTGTGAGAGCTGGCATGCTCACCTGAAGATGAATGATAAAGCATAAAGGGCAATGGACTGGACTTTGTGGGATTGTCACACATAAGAGGCAGATCTTCTACTAGGCATACATTAAAAATGATCAGGGGGAAGAAAACCACTGACAGCAGTTATATATATTGAAGGGACACTTCTACAAAAACTCAGTGAAAGTATAACTAAGTATGATCAACAGCTTCAAAAGCAATACTGAGAGGGAAACATCAAGGGTAAGTATAGAACAGAGGCACCAAGATTTGGCCAGGCAGAGGTCATGAGGGACCCCAGCAGTCAACTTCAAGAATCCAGGACAGAATTGAAGACAAAACCGGTGCATTGATTTTAGACCATGTTGAGCAATTCTATAAAAAGAAGGGCAGAAGACTGTAGTGAGACATGAAGGTCAAAAGATCTTTTGCAAGGCTGCCTCTTTTTTTATACTGAAGCTCTCTTTTTTGGGTCTGTTTTTTCCACTTGAGAATGAACTGGCCAGATCCACTGAGCATTTCTCACTTACTTTGGATAATGATTCTATAGTCTACACTAGGGGTTGCCAAACGTTTATGGATCTGTGGGTACGTTCACAAAACAAATAAATTGTTGTGGGCATCACATGCATACCACAGCCAAGCACACGCCACAACCTATTCTATTGGGTGAAACCAAATGCCTCTTTCATGCCTAAATGCAACCACAGTTGCCACGAAAGGCCTCTGTAGGCACATGTTGGTGCCATGTCAGCAACTCATTATCTATGCTACAAAATATCTTTAATTCCAGAGCAAAGTTTTCTACTTCACTCAGCTCGATCATTGTTATGGAGAATATGAGAATTCAGACAGAAGAAACTACACAGGTATTTGTCAACCGTGAATAGTAATATTTAATGGCATCATGGATTGACAGAGGTGAAGTTAACCAAATCAAGGAGCATGGGTTGGTTATATTTAGCCTAGTCAAGCATTCATCATGGTCTAGGCTAAATAGGAGAAGCTCTTCGAATCTCTGCTGCATAAAACAAATTATTCTTGTTTGCATTTGTCGTTCTTTGAATGTCTTTCCACTTGAATGCATTTTTCTTGAAAATTGGTGACCAAAACACTGCACTGTGTTACAGATGTGGCCTCATGAGGGTCTCGTACAAGGCAGCCAATGTTTCTTTATCCGTAGCAGAAATGCCTCGTCTAATGCTTCCAGGAATTAAATCTGCCATCTGTGTAATTCTGTCGGCCAATAGTCATCTTGTGATTAACCCGCTGTTTCCCATACTTCTGGTAACTGAGACATATTAGCTCTTGACTTAAAAACCACAGACATGCACTATTGTGTTGGGCAGGAAAAAATTGAGTGGGTTTTTCAGACAAAACCATCCTTTATTGCTCCACCTGTCAGCCACTGCAGCAAGAAAACTACATGAGCTCAAAACACTGACAGTGAAACCACAGCACCACTGGTATGAAATGGTTTCATTTTTTTTATATAGCAAGAAATCGGAAGAGCGGCCCTCTGTGATTCTTCAAGATTCTCTGATCTGAACCTGCATGTAAGTTGAAAGAGGCCTTGAAGAAATACCTCATGGAAAGTTCAGGAGTGACTTGCCCGCTAGGGTGGAGCTGCAGCAATAGCCTCCTGGCAAGTTGCTGCCGCTTAGTGGGAGGGGAGAAGTGGGGCAGCTGTATGGGCACACGGGTAAGAACGCTGGATTGGTTCCACTGGTGTGTCTGCACAGCTCCAACCCTGCTGCCAACGCACCCTTTCCAATAAGCAGCAGTGGTGCCAGGAGGCTACTGCTGCGATTCCACAACACTGGGGAGGCTGATACTGGTTAAGGTAAAATAGTCAGCTTTCCATTGCATCCGAATGCCCCAATCACAGCAATATTGGAATGACCCATTCCAAACCAGGGGCTGATTGAAAAGAGCAGGGCCAGAGGAGTGGCTCACACGGAGACCCAGCAGGCAGACTCTTCTGTGGTTGGCTCCTTTGGGTTCAGAGACACTAGTGCAGCAAGGTAATTTTAGACCCTGCACAATGGTTTTACAGTGGTTTTAGGTAGTTTAGATGGTTGTGAACATACAATTAGCAATTTTCTTCATTCCCTCTCCCTCCCACCCCTCATTCCATGCTTTACAGCTGCATCTACATTCCTCATGCGTTAGAGTGGGAAACAGTTTGCTAGAGCTGATAAAGAAATACTCTGCATATGCAGTTTCACATGTTAAATTCACTTAAAGCATGACTACTAGAACAAAATGGGGTTTGCTTCCGCTGCTGTCATGGTAAATACCTTTGCTTGGCAATAAACACGGTTTTATTGCAGGAAAAGTTAATACAGTGGTACCTCTGGTTAAGTACTTAATTCATTCCGGAGGTTCGTTCTTAACCTGAAACTGTTCTTAACCCGAGGTATCACTTTAGCTAATGGGGCCTCCTGCTGCCGCCGCGCCGCCGGAGCATGATTTCTGTTCTCATCCTGAAGCAAAGTTCTTAACCTGAAGCACTATTTCTGGGTTAGTGGAGCCTATAACCTGAAGCGTATGTAACCTGAAGCGTATGTAACCTGAGGTACCACTGTACATTTTAAAAGTAAAAACAACATGAACATCTGTAACCAGGTACATGCTTGATTGAGAGGATGCTGTGGACTGACTAGTCCCAGTCCCAGTGAGCCCAGGCTGGATCAGGTTCTGGCATGAGAGTGTTTGCCCCTGCCCCTCTCTGGGGGTTCAATTGGGGGCCCCAGCACTTGGACCCTGAGGTCAGCCCCTAACTGCACCTGCACACTGCTCAGAGGTGGGCTTAAATGTTCAATTAATATGTTTCTTGTGGGACGCCAGCAGGTGCCACACTAGAGCACCTGGCACAGTTTGAAGATTACTGGTTAGAATTATGTTCCCAGGCCTATTTTATCCTCTGTTGTGTCTAGTTGATGATCTTCCAGCCGATAACATATGCTATTTTTGTGGTGTTGTTTTCAAATGAAGGAAGATGGGTGGGACGTTGTCTTGGACTCAGAACCCTGTGGAACATTTGTTCAGACACAATAAAGGGAACTTGTGGGGAAATTAATACTGCTTTTCCTGAAGTATTAGCTGCCATGTGAAGAGTACTGATGAAGGACAATTGGGAGTGGTGAGGGATGAAGTGTAGGCCTCAGAAACTCCACTGGCTATTGAACAAAATGCGTGAGTTAAAGCAGATGGACCTTGGAATTGGATGGAGTTCAGAGACGCTAGCTAGGTCTGTTCTAAATTTACTTTCTATTCTATATTTATGCATACATTGTTGATACTTCATGGTTTTACTTTGAAATTTTAATTTATTTTCTTGAATTTTATGGTTCTTTGTGGTGCACATTTATTGGTTTGTGTGTGTTCCTTTGCTTTGAAATTTTAATTTGTTTTCTTGAATGTTATGGGTCTTTCTTCTGTATGTTTATTAATTATTGTATGTTCCATCCGTGAACTGCTTAGAGATTGCTTATCTTAAGTGATATATAACCTACATATAAATAAAATAATATACAATATAAATAAATAAACTGGAGTGAAATGTCCCCCGAGTTCAGACCTGGTTTGCCTTGCCATGTCAATAAGCCTCCAGTACTGCTGCTGTCACCCTATTCCTTTCTCACGCAAACTTCCTTCACAGTGATGGCAGCAGAGATTGTGGGAACAGGTGAAGGGGCCTCCTCTAGGCCCTGAGACAGCAGCCTCCTGAGCACCAGGAACTATGGAGTATTCCCTCTCCATGGCTCCTGGTGCCTGGGACAACGTTGCAGCAGTATGCTAGGACCCAATGGAGTTTCTGTCTCTCACAAAGCTTCCCTTCCTAGAATCATAGAGTTGGAAGAGACCACAAGGGCCATCAAGTCCAACCCCCTGCCAACCACTGGCTCCTCTTCCAACAACTGGCAGCCAGACAGGCTGGACTTCCCAGCAGGTTCACTGCTGTTTTTGCTTTTGAGGCTTTGTGCACATGAGAAAGGGGAGAACTGAGGATCAAGGCTGAGTTTGGGATCCTGATTTATTACCACCAAGTTTAGACGAAAGGGAAAGGATTACAGAAATGCGGAGATGTTCAAACTGTTGTGCTCCTGTTGATGTAACAGGGGCAGTGCCAACTGTAGGGTGGTTTTTTTGGTGGGGGTGCTCAGGCAAAATACCTTAAATGGGCTTTCCTTCCTTGGTGGAGACCACTGTATTTGTCCATCACCTGAGCTGAGCCAGAGTGTTCCAGAGCTGGGCATTCAAAACAAAACCATTAACCCAGCAAAGTTCCAGAGGGGACTAAGAGACTTATATACTTACCACTGGCTCCTCTTCCAACAACTAGCAGCCAGACAGGCTGGACTTCCCAGCAGGTTCACTGCTGGTTTTGCTTTTGAGGCTTTGTGCACATGAGAAAGGGGAGAACTGAGGATCAAGGCTGAGTTTGGGATGCAGTTGGTTATTGGGGGGACCAGGTGAAGCATCTCTTAGATGGGGCTCTTTGGACTGCTGTGAGTTGTAGTGGGGTTGTCTGGGGGTCCTCTGTAGAGTCCCAGACCTCTTCCTCCAAAAACTCTGGGTCTGATGAGATCCTGATGACAATCACCCTCTTTCCACCAACCTCAAGTCATTTATCATTTTTCTCTAGGATAAATCCTCTTCATCTCCTGGAGAGAGAAGAGCCAGGTATAGGCTAGGAGGGGGGTAGAATATTTTCACATAATTGTAATGATACTCCTTTCTCCTAAGCTCAGTTTGAGCCAAGCTGAGGAAGTTCGCTCAATACCAACATCCCCCCCTCTGTTTTAATACTCATTTATTTTTAACTTGCTTGATTTTTGTATGTTTGTCGTAATTGCACATTTATATCAGCAGAAAAAGGCTAATGGTCAAGCATCTTAATAAGGAAATGCATTAATTATATATGAATTTCTTGACTTCAAATATCACTTTTGCTGTAATTACCTCCTGAGAACTAATGGCACCAGTTCTTTTGTCTGCTGCTATGTATGTCGTGAAATACTAAATAAATCATCACATGCAAATACACACTTTTTAAACCTGCTGTTCTTTTTCTGGGCTTGAAATGACCTGGGCAAAAATGAATTTCCACCGGTAATATCATCCAGTGATACACATAAAATAAATGGCAGGCAGTTTGACCTGTGTCGTGTTTTTATAATCAGCAGGTCAATGGGATGCTTCCTCTCTGAGAGAATAATTGTGACTGACGTATCTAATAAATGGTGAAATAGGATCTGCTAAGGTAGTATATTTAGTGCGAGGCAGCCTTTGGTTCTCTAAAAGCTTCTGTCATTCTCTTCTCCTTGTCTGTATGAAACAGATGTTTTGCCCATAATGTCCCTAAGGGGATCAGGGTGTACTGATAGTTTTTGGTAAGGCTGATTAAAAAAAGGAGTATGTCAGTACATCTGAGACAGTTCATTTGAGGAGGGAACGCCTATGACAGGTCCGTCGCTAAGGTTCATACGCTCACCAAAAGCACCCATCCCTCTAGCAAAGGGGTGTGTGTGTGGAAAACAAACATTTGCACACTCCCACCAGCATAATGTGGAATACAACTATATGTGGTCCTTCCTTGGAAAAAATGAAAGTATTGCCTGAACTATCTGGGCATATAGCTGTTTCCCACAGTAAGTTGTAGGTTTGGTGGGACCACATGAGCATTCTTGCGTTTCCCTCCATGCTAAGGGCTCATCCAGACTTCTTTTTGTGGCATGCTTTCGAGACACAGTATTGCCTGAACTATCTGGGCATATAGCTGTTTCCCACAGTAAGTTGTAGGTTTGGTGGGACCACATGAGCATTCTTGCGTTTCCCTCCATGCTAAGGGCTCATCCAGACTTCTTTTTGTGGCATGCTTTCGAGACACAGTATTGCCTGAACTATCTGGGCATATAGCTGTTTCCCACAGTAAGTTGTAGGTTTGGTGGGACCACATGAGCATTCTTGTGTTTCCCTCCATGCTAAGGGCTCATCCAGACTTTTTTTGTGTGGCATGCTTTCCAGGTTTGTGTCTGGGCAGGTTATTTTTTTTTTTTATCCTGCTGCTTTCCCTGGGGAAAAAAATGCTGTTTACCTCTAAATCAGAACAAAGGTCAATCTGTGGAAAGTCCAATTGTCGTTTGTATACGCTTCAACATTTCTCTGATGAAAATAGTGGTGTCCTATTTAATAATTATTATTATTTTATTTATACCCCACCCATATGACTGGTTTGCCCCAGTCACTCTGGGCAGGTTCCAACATAATAAAACATTAAACATTCAGAAACTACCCTATACATGGCTGCCTTCAGATGTCTTCTAAAGGTTGCATAGTTACTTATCTCCTTGGCTCAGTGGGTCACATAACTCCATACCCTCTCTGATGAAAATAGGGATGTCCTAAGAAATGTCCTAAGTGGGACATTCAGGGATCAAATCAGAAACCCAGACAGCTTCTGTAAATCCGGGACTGTCCCTGGAAAATAGGGACATTTGGAGGGTCTGTTTTGTTCTGATGCAGCCAGTTTTCCCAGGAAAAGTGGTGGGACAAAGAAACACCACTCAGACACAGAACTTGGAAAGTGAGGACTGGTGCCTGGAAAGCACAGTGCAAAAGGAAGTCTAGATGAGCCCCAAAAGAAAAGGCACTTGAGGTGAGCATGTGAGCAAGACTTTGGTAATGAGGTTTCTGACAGCTGCCACTCACACAGCCTGAAATGCCTCAGACTACAAGGTTGTCACAGCACACAGAAGTGCTGCAAGTAATGTCTGGATAGACATCCCAAAAGCTTTGGCTGAACTGGTATTGATATCATTAGTCTCGATAGTGGTAGCTGAAGAATTGTTTGCAATAATCTCTGTGGGAAAGTGCCGTAGACTATTGACCCATTTGAACATGAATGGCAGTGACAGCAAATCAGGGTTATATTGACTGCTGTGCTGGGGCAGTTCTTCCAAAGATGAAGTCATACAGTCATTTCAGAGGCATTATGAGAGTGCACTGGAGTGTTATATTATGACATGTGGGTGAGCTTCACAATAATAGAACTTTTTGGATTGCCTATGACCTTAGTCTTCTATTTCCAAATATACCTTGCCTTGTCCTCTTATGCTGCCTTTAGTGAAACTTCCTTTATGTTTCCATCTCTCTCGGAGAAATTTGGATCTATATACTGCCTGCCTGATGGCAGAAAATCACTGCTGTATCAATATTTTTGCAGCTATTGTCTATTTATTTAACTCTTTTATTTAACAAAATGCACATGCTGCTTAATTGTAACCATTACTTGATATAGAACTGTGTTCCTGATTATAAAATGCTTTAGACTTTCCCAACATCTACCGTGATTGCTACCCAAATATGCTTTGTACCTTTAAATACTGTAAGTGGTTGTGTGTGGCTGTTTCGATTGCCTCCAACTCCAAGGAACTATTTGCAAGAAGAGGCTTTTGCTCCCCCCTTTGGTCTTTCTTGCCCCATTCTAATTGTTTGCTTCCATGGAAGCAGTGTCATAGCTGTCAACTTTTCCCTTTTCTTATGTGGAATCCTATTCGGAATAAGGGAATTTCCCTTAAAAAAAGGGAAACGTTGACAGCTATGAGCAGTGTTAGAAACTGAGATATGAAAGCTAGGAGCTACATGGCACCTTATACCTAGTTTATGAGTGCAACAACGGAATGTCTAGGCACACTTTCTTATAAATAGAATACAAAGCTGAAAATGAATGAACTGCAGCTAAAATATTATGTTCATTTTTCACAAGGTCTAGTCCTTCCCCTGCTTACCCCTCTAATATTCTCAAGAGGGTCTCTTTTCCAGTCTCCAGGGAGTAGCTGGAAGTGGGGAGGCAGAAAAAGGTCCTTCTTTCCTTCCACTCTGCAGTTTTACTCTGAAATCTTAGGCACAGTACTGCGCCCAGACCTCAGAAACTGCTCGCGTTAATGAAATTTCTTGTTGCAAAATGTGCCTAGAACAATGGGAGTTTCAAATGCTGCTGGGAAGTACCTAAGGAATCTGACAAATTATATGGATATCACAGTGGAAGTCAGAACTGGTATCTAGGGCTCCACCTTTCTTCCTGATTCCTATGCCCTTAAAATGTGTGTGACAGGTAGCCATTCAGTAGCTCTAGATTTACACATCTTAAGCACTGGAAGAGTGCACCTGTTGGATGTTTGTTGGTCTTGCAGCTATTTAGGCACAGAGCCTCTGTTAGGGAGAAAATGTGGCAGTCTTAAATAGACTAGTGTCATTGGCTTGAGTTAAGCATTGAGCAAAATAGGTTTAATACATTATTTGGTGGTTATACTAGGTTAGACTTCTGGCACAAACTGTAAAATTTGATTTGTAAATCTGAAAATGCCTCATTGTTTCAGCTGTGCTGGAATGGAACAACTTTGGCATACCCTTCAACATCTGTCAGAGGAAAATAGGTACACTTGTTTTACATTAAGTGAACAGACCATTCATAGCATGGTAGTGATCAAGCCAAGTGAGAGAACTTCCTCGATGGGGTCTGGCAGTAGGCCCCGTTAAATCATTTTTTGGCACATTAACTTCAAAATATGCATTCCCCTTCAAAATATGCACTACAACCCCCAAAAAAATTTTCTTCACATTTAGACGTCGTAAACGTTTGTACAGTGTTCCTGTAATATTAATATTTTTAAAATGTTAAAATCCAACACACTAGTGCTATTATCTATTACCTGGCAACAAGATAATATAGTTTTGTGCTAAGCTTAAGCTCCAGGTATTTGGTCCAAAATTCGGTTCACAAAAGCAAATTATCTGCACCAGCCCAATGCAGATGTAACACTAGCCCTATTCAGGCATTCAGAAAAAAAAATATTGTGGGGTGGGTGATGGATGTGGGATATAGTGTAGATGGGGCCTCAGCCCCAAACCAGTATTCCCATCATTCCTGGCTTCATGCTGCCCCACGTTGAGTGGGGAGGACTGAGGGAGGAGTCTTATTCAGCTGAATATGCTCATAATTCTCCCTGTGATGGGAAACCCCGTGGAATCAGAGCTCCTGGTGATGGGAAAGATTGCAAGCACATTTCCCCAAATGCTTGGAAAGTCTTGCTTCAGACCACCTGGTTTGATGCAAGTTTGGGCCAGTGGGGAAGGGGGCTTGAGGGCAGGACTGCCCCGCACAGGCCTGTGCTTCTTCCATACTCTATTCCCCCCCCCCACGCTATTTGAAACCTTGAGGTTATCTCTAAAATAATTGCTAAAGGTTTGGAGCAGGCTTGTAAACCCCCCTCCACACCTCTTTCTCCCACTGAGGTTAAACATAGTCTGCCAACCAGCTTGAAACCCCAATTTGAATTCCATTTATTAGCTAGCTTTAGTTAAGCCTTGTTATCAGAGATTTTAACCATGGTTAATGCCAAGGAGGGAAAGGAGAAAGAAATTTGGCCAGAGATGTAAGGAGGGTGGGGGGATGCAAGCCCCACAATGCACTGCTGATCACTTAAGTCATACCTGCGAGGTTAGCAGTTAGGTTTGCAACAGGCCATAGCGGGAATCAAAAAGTACTCTCTATTTTTTAAGAATAGGTAAAGTTGGGAGGGTATGCCATGTATGTCTTGCTACAAAACTAAGGCAATTAGTTGTTCCGTTTTTCCTTCTTGGAGCTATTCAGCATGTTCAGAAAAATCCTGTGATGCAGCTCTTTTTGAACTGTACTACTTCAGAATGCAAATGGGAGATTGTTTTTGAATGCCTGTAGGCACTGCCATTTCCTTTCTATCCATCACACAATTCCTAGCTTTTATTAGCAAAGGACTGACTATTACACTGCCAGTCATGTGCTCCCGTCTGCTCTAGTCTGTGACTGCTACAAACCTCCGCTGACTGAGTGGCAATTTTGACAACCATGCTGCAGGCTGGCCACCCAAAGTACGCAATTTATGTATTTATTTTATTTCTAGCGCATTTATATCCTGCCTTTCCTCTAAGGAAAGTGCAATGTGCATGGTTCTCCCTCTCCTCATTTTATCCTCACAGCAACATTTAACCTGAGAGATGGGGACTGGCCCAAGGGACATGCAGTGAGCTTTATGGCTGAGTTGAACCCTGGTCTGCCAGGTCAAACACTCTTAGCCACTACAATATAGGGAATTTTGCAACAAAATGATCAACTTGTTCGTTAAAAAAAATAGTAATAGGAGTGTAAAAGAAAGGATCTGCCTCTCTTTTCAATATTACAGTTTAGTTTAATAATTGCACCTTTAAAAAGACTGGCTGGGTTTTCTCCTTTGAGAAATGTGTCATTCTTATTCCCCTTTTCAGTTCTAGGATAGATGTCCTTGACATGCTAATGATCCATACCTGCTTATTATTTAATATGAATTGCACCAATTTTGCCTGCCAAGGCATTGAAAGAACATTCAGATTTGCTAGTCTAGGCTATGATGGATGCAGTTATGATTTCAGTCTTTTTTCACAGTCCATCAGCTGAACAATGCACTTTGGCAACAGATGTTTAGAGCAGCCCCCCCCCCCCGTCACCTTACTCCACTTATGGCCTGTGTGGCTGTTTTCAGAGAGGGAAAAGTAACCAACAACGGGTGTCAATTTAGAGAAATATATATTCTGCCTGCTGGTAAACTTCCCAAATCGTGGTCCTTGTGTAAATAAACTACTTTGACCACAGGCACTGCCTTATTAACTTGAAAACAATGGTGTGGCGGTACACTGTGTATAATACAGCACAGTTACAATTATTACTTTAAAAATAATTACAATATCCCTCAGGCTCTTACGCCACTTGCAGCGCATGTATACTTTTGCCAGCTCTCCTGTTCACACATACCCAGCAGGCACCACCAACACTAGGGGCCCGAAGACACCTTGGCCCCCTCAATCTTGAGGCAGACCTGCACACATCACATGTGTGTGGCATTGCCGGTCCAGTGGGCAGCTCCTCC
Source organism: Podarcis cretensis (assembly GCF_951804945.1). Lineage (NCBI taxonomy): Eukaryota > Metazoa > Chordata > Lepidosauria > Squamata > Lacertidae > Podarcis > Podarcis cretensis. The sequence goes on along the minus strand of NC_137170.1, from coordinate 49,024,520 downwards.
AGAGTGATTGGCCTCCTCCGTTGTGCACGGTGCATGATGCACGATGCATGTCATATCGCACACTTGCAATGGGCCCTCTCAATTTGGGGGCAACCTGGCACCTCTGGTACCCGCAATGTTTGTCAGGGATCTCCTTGCAAGTCTGTCTTGGAATAGAAGTGAAGTGAAGAGCAGCCTCTCCCAACCTGCTGCCCTCTAGATATTTTATACTGCAAGCTGCATCAGCCTCAGTCAGAAGGACATTTCCCCACTGGGCTCCTCAGACTTGGCCTGGACTGTATGTGAATGTATAATTGCAGCCTCCATTTTCAAATCTTTGCACAAAGTTCTGATGTTGAGAATATGACTGGAGCATCGGGGGCTGAACCTTTAGTGGGACACTGCCCCACTAATCTCCATCTGCCGTCAGCCACTCTCCATTTCCCTTGACTAGTCCAACTAGTCCAAGGAGTGACACTGCCTGTCAGGTTCATAACCCTTAGCCTCAGGGCTCATCCACAGTAATTTCTCTCTGCACTTTCTAGGCACAGGTCCACACTTTTCTGGTCCATGTCCTAGCACTTGCCCCACCAAAAAACCCCCATTCTTTAATGCTCTCAGGAATCCACAGAAAACCCATGTTGCTGTTTGTTCCAATTCAGCACTAAAGAATGGTTTTTCTTGGGGAAAGTGGTCAGAAACAGCCGAGGAAAGTGCAGGGCTGTATCTAGAAAGTGCAAGGGGGCAAAGTGTGGACGAGCCCTCGGTGTGGTGACTGAGGAAGATAAGGGCAGAACTAGAACTTGTTAGCACCACTTGCAAGTAGCTCTGGCTTTGCCTATGGTTGGCCTCTGAGCCTTCTGTCCTACTAGTCCCAGTGGAGGCAACTTCAGAAATCCACTTTCCTGTGGAAAGTCCAAATAATGACCTTAATGTTTCCCTTTCTCTTGTTACAAATTAGGTCAAAAATAAAACAAAAGCAAAGCCAAGTAATTTAGGTACTTGAGGTGGGAAATCCAAATAGCCCTTCTCCTGATAAATAGCTGATGATTTAACAGTCTTAATTGGCTGCCTGAGGTTGCCCCCTCGAGACTGTCTCAATCTGTGGCCAGAAATGAAAGGTGTTCTCCGTTGCACTCAATTTCGCCTCTTTCTTTCTTTCTTTCTTTCTTTCTTTTTTTTTTTTTTGCAAAAAGCGGTGTGCTATTCTGTTCTCAAGCGGTTAAATCTCTGCCTGGTCTGTCAGGGCTCCTAGTTGGTTGCTAATTTCCTTCAGTCCAAACAGAAAATAAGCATTAGGCCAGGCAACCAAAGTGGAAAAATTGTGGAGTGAATAAACAATTCCAAGACGCCGTGTTCCCTTCACAGAGTAATGCATGTTGGTCAATAGAAGGGGTTTTGTGTTCTGCTCAGCATCTTTCCAGATATTGAGTCCCCAAAGGATATTGGGATGATTTCTCCTACATTTATAATGAAATCACCTCAGAGATAGAATGTGGCAGTTCTTTAATATTGCAAAAGAATTTCTAAGCCCTCTCTGCACTCTGCATTATCCCCTGGGGCCTACAAGTAGGCAGCCTTCATTGTTAGCTCCCACAATTCTTTGTGAATCTGCAAGAACAGAAAACGAATTATTAAGAGAAAATGTAGCAAAGTCTTCTTAGAACACTCCAGCTCTTGTAATGGTATGGGCATGAAAGGGTAAAATGGCTGAGGTTTCCTGCAGCTGCTACTTCCATTCATCACCACCACTTGTTGCAAAGCAGCCTTTGCTAACCTGGTGCCCTTCAGGAGTTTTGGAGTACAACTCGCATGGTTGAGAAGCATATGTCACATCTGTTGTTCATAGGTTCAAAAGGGACATATGCTTAGATGCTTATTTATTTAACAAGATTTAAAATTGCTTATATCAATAACATTTCTCTAAGTGATTTACATAAAATGTTATAAAATATTCAGTAAAATAGCAGTAAAAAGCACCTTTAAAACAGGAAACACGGAAGCCACCCAGAGTGGCTGGGGCAACCAGTCAGATGGGCAGGGTACAAATAAAACTTTTCCTTTCTCCTCCTGTGAAAAGGCTGCATACTAATGTTTTAATGTTGTATTTTATTCTTTTTTAAATTATATTTTAATCAACTTGTTTTTATTATTGGTTGTTAGCTGCCCTGAGCCCGGGCGGGGTATAAATAAAAATGTATTATTATTATTATTATTATTATTAAAGCAACAACAACAACACAGCTGTACCTTGGTTTTCGCACAGCTTAGTTCTCAAACGTTTTGGCTCCTGAATGCTGCAAACCTTGAAGTGACTGTTCTGGTTTGCAAACTATTTTTGGAAGCCAAATGTCCAATGCAGCTTCTGATTGAGTGCAGGAAGCTCCAGCAGCCAATCAGAAGCCACGCCTTGGTTTTTGAATATTTTTGGAAGTTGAACTGACTTCCAGAACAGATTCCGTTTGAGAACCAAGGTATGACTGTTATAATAATAATGTAGCAAAATAAACATCTGGGCTGAAAGGAAAAACTCCAGCAGCGTTGAGGAATAACAAAAAGGTGTTTATTGCTACCAATAAAGGCTCAGTGGGATCACTCTCCGAAAGCTGAGCGAGCCCAAAAGGGTGGGGCCTGGTAATATACCATAGCTGTTATCTGTTAAAGCAATACATATGCACAAACTTCCTCCAATCTAAAGTTACAACACAATAATAATTATACCATGTATGGTCTTTCTTTCATTACCTATTCATTGAGCAAGCGAACAAAGAACTCTCTCTCTAAGCAGTAGGCACTTAGGCGCTTAGGAATGTGATTACAACCTTGGGAGAAAAGCTGCTCCTAGTACAAGATAAGGCACAAGGCCTCTAGCCTGGCGTGTTAGCTGAGCTTATAGGTCACTATGTGCGTCAATAATATTACTGCTACATTATCAAAATATAGATTTTAAACAACAAATATACATAACAAAATTACATATGTGGGTAGGCTTGCTTTTTTTTTTTTTTAAGCAGGAGTCAGTAACCAAAGTTCCCTGGGTTGAGGATTTGACTGTTAAAACCAATGGGTAGGCAAACTAAGGCCCGGGGGCCAGATCCAGCCCAATCACCTTCTCAATCCGGCCCGCAGACGGTTAGGGAATCGGTGTGTTTTTACATGAGTAGAATGTATTCTTTTATTTAAAATGCATCTCTGGGTTATTTGTGGGGCATAGGAATTCGTTCATTTTTTTCCTTCCAAAATATAGTCCAGCCCCCCACAAGTTCTGAGGGACAGTGGACTGGCCCCCTGCTGAAAAAGTTTGCTGATCCCTGGTTAAAGCACCCCACAAATTGTAGCTCTGTGAGGAGAACAGGGGTCTCCTAACAACTCTAAGCACCCTTAATAAACTACAGTGCCCAGGATTATTGAGAGGAAACCATGACTGTTTAAAGTGGCATGATACTGCTTTAAATGCATAGTGCAAGTAGGGCCACACTGTGCAGTATTGGAACAAATTTACACCACCAGGTAGAAATATATTTAATTCTCAACACATCACCATTTCTGATTGATTAGTACAAGAAACATTTCTTCCAGAACATTGTCAGAGGAAAAGATAATAATAGAATTTCACATAGTGTAATTGAAGACCACTTGCTTGCTTGTCAATTATTTTCTTTACACTGGCTTTCAATGTGTCTATTCCGCAATATTTGCTGTGCTTCCAGCTGTGTGAAAACAGTTTTTACATGTTCTGTTGAAAACAGTTTTTACACGTTCCACAGTTCATCCAGAAGGGGAATAGTACTTTGGTTAATACATTTACAACCTGATTTTATGCATGCTTATTCTGAAGTAGGTGTATATAAGATTGTGGTTTGCTTTTTTTTTTTTTTTTTTTGTCCACAGGATTGCAGATTTAATTGGGTGAAGGTTAAAAGTGCAGCTTGGAAGGGTGTCAGGCTGTAACTTGAGCTGGTGTCTGGGACACAGTTTTAATGAGGATGGCACTTTTGTGAGGTATATCTTTTGATCTGGGCAATATATTCGTTATTAATTTCAGACTGAAAACATTTCATGAGGACAACAAAGCATTATTGGCAAATCTGAGCTCTTGTAATATGTCTTTCCATTTAACCCACTGTAAACTGACTTCCAAAATCTCCCATTAAACCCAAGGACAGACATCCAAAACCCGTTTCTTGTTGAAATGCTTCCAAAATAACTCAGTTACATGACAGACTCCGTTTTTGCATTGTACCTGCTGAATGTGGCCCTTATTTGAGAGAGCAACGCAGCTTTCCAGAGACATTAATTTACCATGTGTGTGTGGCATACAAACTATTTTGATGATGAAAGGCCTTTGCGTAACTGCAGGGAGATCTAAAAGCTACTGTGTCTTTCTTTTTGGAAGGCAGGCTTTTGGATGTGGTGCCCCAGGCAACTAGATAAAACGTGTATCTTGAAATGGGTGGCATTGTTTGCTGCAGATGTTTTTGGTTATTTATTTGCTTTTTAGAATCTCACCTCAGTAAGAGTAGATGTGGGATTGGGTAGTTTCTATGGCTACCAAGAATACACAGTATTGCTAGAAAGATTATTTTTTTTTTATTTCTGCTGGAATAGGCTCAGTTTTAGCTTGTTTCAAATCACAGGATATAGGACAAAAGCTTGGAAAATCAGGTTCCTCTTGCCCTGTCTTTTAAATAAGTGGGCTGCAGTAACAGCCCATGAGGAAGAAGCACATATAGCCTGCAAAAGTATAAAGATCAGCATGTGGACAGTTCACACATAATGCTAAACTTTGGTTTAGTCAGTGGAGGATGTTCCTTTCGGGCAAATGAGGCCTGCATGCTGCTCTTCCTTGGGACATGCTAATCTTTTTATTCACATGCTAGGATGGGCCGGATTTGATGCCATTTGTGAAGCAAGTCCCAAGCAGCAGGCAGGCAAAGAACACACTGCTGAAGATCTTGTCAGTTCAAATTGATTTCAGAGCCCTGGAATTGAAGGAATGCGGTTTGTGCAAAAATTCAATCAGTCCAACTGAATTTTATTTGGCTCCTGAACAAAATGCCAACAGTCCTTTCGTCTGAAATCCACACTGGCAAATGAAGCACGAGGCCTTTCCGCCACTGGACGAGCAAGAGACGTGTTGTATACCTAAGTGCTTGTAAAGCTCTATAAACACAGTGCCAGCACAGAGGCGACTGCCTTTATCTCACAAATGTTGACATTAGCCATGTTTGCATGTAGTGCTAAGCCCAAAATATTGTCTGAGACACACAAGTGGTCTGCACCTGCAGGCAGTCCCTTCACCCCTCCCTTTGTATAAACAGCAAAACAAGCCCAAATAACCACCCCTTAACTATAGCTTCCTGTTAGTATGCTTCAAAGCAAGCCAAGCACTCAGCTACATTAGTCAAAAAACAGTGTTCTGAATGTGTTATAAACATGCAACACCAAATGGCGTTGGAGAGCAAAGAAAATTCTAAGCAATTTTCCATAGTGTTTTTCTTTTGTTATAGCAATTTAATTTCTGACTTATTTATAGGGGTTTTTTCCTGTGTGTAGATCCATCCCAAGACAAACAATCCACTTTAAACCATGACTTCACATCCTGAGTTGTTTTGAAACCATTGACTAGTTTCTGGGTTAGTGCATAATGGGAAGCTATGGTTGAGTACTCAACCCTGTGTATCGAGCATTTTATTCTGAGCTTTCTCAGACCAATTTTGTGCCAACTTTGAGTTATTGCATTTTACTGCCACTGGTCATGTCTTGTGAACCAACAGCACAGTATTATTACTATTTTGGTGAAGGTAGCTCTAGTCCTGAAGAACCAGCAACCTAAAGGTCATAATAATGATACTCTTTTTTGTTTTTAAGTGTTAATTCTTAGTGTGCACATGTGCATCTGAGTAGCTCCATATACAACTTTTCAGTAAATACTACTATCTTCACTGCTACCTTGAATAGATTCAGGGTGCAGGCTGAACTGTTTGCCTTCCTGGGGATAGCATGAGAATGTGGGGTGCAAACTAGGTATAAAAGTGTAGGGAGAGAAGCAGAAAGAGGGGACACCACCTGGCAATGAAACACAGTGAGAGGCAGAGCATCAGTGATGGCAGGGGATATGAAGAACAGCACTCGTGATGGAGGCACCAGAAGCCTCTCATACCTGGCTGCCTCTGCCTTTACCACTGTCACACTTACACAAACATACGTGCACTAGCCCCCCCCCCCAGCACTCTTGTGGCCATTTTGCTTCCACTATGGGAACTGCATTCAGTGAGGCGTTCATGTTATGCACCTTGGGGTGCCTATCAGGAACCATTGGGGCTGAAGCCAGATGTAGACAGGTGTATGCAGATTTTAGGGTTAGGAGGGTAAGGGGGACTAGAAAAGCAGACTAAATCAAAGAAGGAAAGGGGGGCCCCAGACGTAGACAGGTGCAGCTTACTGACTAAGGACAAACAGTGACAATATTTTAAGGTAAAAGCAACCCTGCTGGTCATTATTATAGAACTGCCATGTATGCCCGGCTCCAGCAGAAGGGACTGTGAATGTATTTTTGAAACTAAGGGGCCAGCAAATAAAGCTTGCGGGTGTGGAAGGAGTCACCCACTGTCTGCTCATAGCTGTTAGTGCAAGGGTGTATGGATGGATCTGAGGTGGCGACTTTCAGATGTCACTTTTTATTGCATTAACAAGTGACATGTAGAATGAACTCGCATTACAAACAAGGAACTTACGGGGTGGCGTTCAGTGCTGCACTATTAAGAATGTTCCATCTGCACAAGCATTTCAGAAATCCCCCTCTTCTCCCTCAGGCACTATTCTGGGTGTTCTTCTGACTGCCCCCCAAGCCAAATTCAGGGGGTGCAGGGGCAAGGGGGGGGGAAATACCCATTGTGCAATGGGAAGTCCTTGTGCAGAGCTTTGACTGACAGAGCTTCCCAGGTGAATACCCCCCCCATAGTGTTGTATTTCACAGAGTGTGCTCCACAAGCAATAATTGCATTTGTGAGAAGATCCAGCACAGTGTGGATCTGTCCCCATGGAAGCCATTTTGTGCTCTTCCAAACAGCAGCCATTTTGTGACTGGTGCCCACGGCACTCTCTCAAAATTTGCAATGTGCCCTCTGGCCCCAAGAAGTTTGGAAAACCCTCGGATCCCATATATGTTAAAATATAGCAGGAGGGAAAATATCTGAGAAACATTCTTTCCTTTTCCTCCCCACTCCCAGCCCCCACAAAAAACAAAACAAAACAAAACTCTCCTGGAGCTACAACACGAAAGTAGCAGTAGGACGGGTCCTTGCAGAATTACAGAAAACCTTTGGCAAGCTGGGGACAATCCATGGCTGTCCCTTGCCTGTCCGTTGAATGTAGTGGGTAAAGTTGGAGCTTGAATCTTGTAAAGAGACTTTTACTGTTTATACATTGTTTTGCAATTACTATTAATTTTGTTTCTTAAAATGTCAAACCTGCACCTGGGATAAGGCTGACAAAAAGACCCAGCCGAGAGAATGCCAGCAAGCATGTTCTGATTTCTAATTTCACTTAGTTCACGAGACTAGAGACACAGTTATGATTCCTCCTCTTTGCTTGGGACTTTAACATACAAGTCATATCTGCCCTTTGAGTTATGAATTCTGATGTGTTTATTCCCTACTTGGGCACTCCCCCCCTTTCCTTTTTTGTCAGTCAGCCACACAGACTTCGCGGTGGGGGGACGGGGACGGGGACTGACACCCATAATCACCCAAAGCTCAGCAGTGAATCTGAGCCATTGTCCTACCCCTTGCCAAGTCTGAAGTGCCTTTTGCCCTTCCTGGGGGAACTAATCACTCTGCACCCAGCTGTTGCTCAGAACAGACATGAATCACTGGGAGGAAGAAAGCTTTGAATGTAGGTCATCCGAGTTCAAAGGGAATAAATGAGCAAATGGAGATGAATTAATATGCCTGGTGTGCGTGTCTGCTGATAGCATGAGTGTAGGTACGATGAAAACACTTGCATATGTTAATAAGGTCCCAGCCCTTACACTAGGGCTCCGTTTGCCTTCAGATGTTGTGCACGCCAAAGCACAGACACAGACAACGTGTCATGGCAGGAGCTAATGCACAACAAGACTTGCGGGTCTAATAACCACAGAAGCTCCCCAGTGTTTAATTGCAGATAACTCTAAAGGAGGAATTTGATCTCCCCAGTTTGTACAATTAATAAAGGACGAAGCTCAAATAAATTTCCTTTCAGGGCCTCACCTTTAAAAGATTCCACTCCTTGGTGTACTCAGTGCCTGCCAAATCAACTCTTCTCCTCTGAATCTTACAGGCAGCGGCTGTTTTAGGCGCATCCAAGAGTGTCACCCTATATCCACTTGTCTGGGAATAGGCCTGATTTGTGTCTCGGTAAGCAGGTGCAGGATTGCACCATTAAGGGATATGTAATTCTTAGTACAGTGGTACCTCGGGTTACAGACGCTTCAAGTTACAGACTCTGCTAACCCAGAAATAGTACCTCGGGTTAAGAACTTTGCTTCAGGATGAGAACAGAAATCGTGCTCCAGTGGCACGGTGGCAGCAGTGGGAGGCCCCATTAGCTAAAGTGGTACCTCATGTTAAGAACAGTTTCAGGTTAAGAACGGACCTCCAGAACGAATTAAGTTCTTAACCTGAGGTACCACTGTAAGTTATTATGATGAACTTTTTTTTTAAAAAGTGTGCTGAAGTTGAGCCTTTTCCTTTTGAAGCAGGAGCAGCCATGTAAACCCAGATCCAGATTGTACTCCTGATCTAGATTGTGGCCCTGCATAGGATACCCACCAGAAAACACCCTCCCTAGGCTGCTCCCCCCCCCCAAGTTGCTGCTTATAGCAAACAGGAGCTTTGGAGGCCAATTGGAGGGGAGTGGCATTTTTTTTGGGGGGGGGGATAGGGCCCCTAATCCAGATAAGAAGCATAATCCACATTATAATCCTATAATCCTTTGTGTGCTTTCCCTTCCATCCCTTCCCAAAGCATACCTTTTAAACATTATGCTGCTTTATGCAACATACCCTTGCCCCACATTTCTATTCACATTGAGACTAGGTTGTAGGTCTTCCTAGGCAATCTGTTGTTGTTATTTGCATTCATATCCCACTCTTTCTCCAAGGAGCTCAAGGTCCTCCCCCTTCTCCATTTTACCCTCACAACAACCCTGTGAGGTAGGCTGACTGTGGCTGGCTCCAGATCACCCAGCGAGCTTCATGCCTGAGTGGGGATTTGAATCCTGGTCGCCCAGGCCCTATTCTAACACAGTTGCATACAGGCCAGTTGTTTTTCTTGTTTGAGGTTTTGCAGTCAGGTCCCACGGCTGTTCTAGTGAAAGAGTAGCTGTGGCTTCCTTGCTGATTCTGCTAGCCTCTCTGGATTTACAATGATCAGAATAGGAAGCGACCTCCCCAAATAAGTGCAGTATGGATGTGAACTACTCACCTGCTGAGCGCTGATCACTGCTTCCGCCTTCTGCAGTTCAGGTGGAGGGAAGCAGAAATGTGATTCTTAACACATGTTTGAGTTCAAACAGTCTGCTGTCCAAAATGTTACTTTTGGCTCTTTGGCTAACATTTTTATATCCTGCAGGAGTCTTGTGCTCAGCTGCTTCCTGCTGGGATTTCATTTTTGATGATGCTGTAATACTGGCAGGGGTCTGCTGCAGTTTTGTTCTGCATCCAGTATGCCCAGCCTAAGCTCTTAGTTATTCCATCCATGTTCTTTTGCGTCTGTCTCATTTCACTGTGGCCAGATGTCATCAAGGAAATGTACAAACTGTGAAACTCGTCAAGAAAAGGGAAAAAGTGTATCCTCCTCGATTAATCTCTTTTTTCCTTTGCCCTTCATGCTACTGCTAATTTCTGAAGACGTGCTCTTAACTCTGTTCACCACCTTTCTTCAGTGTCAATTCATTTGTTGTTGTTTTTAGCAAATCAAGACTGCAAACCTGTGTGCACTTACTTGGAAATAACCCCATTGACCTCAGTGGGAATTCTGAAGATCAAGCTATATGTACGTAGGAGCAAGCTATATGCACCCATTTAAAAACTTAACAGGAAAGTCAAAAGTTTTTTATTTTGTTAAAAAAGGATTAACACAGAAAAGCTGTAGAGGGATCAGAATCATGGAAATGTATACATACCGGATTTCAGGGAGAGGCAAGGAGGATATAGCGGAAAGTATTTCATGCAGTTAGGATGACTGATCTTGTCATAATCCTTCACAGTTGTGAGAGTCCTGAGTTACTACAGATTATCTCCAGTTTGGAAACAAATTTCACTCTACTGCATAATTTCCCATCTAAAAGACAAATGGAGCTCTTCTATCTTTTGAGATATATTATTATGCAGCCTAATGTGTTTTTATATACAATGTAATATACATCAATCTTCCTGTAGCTGTATAATGCATATATTATATACACAGAAAGTCTGTATAATGCTCAATATATTAAAAAAAAAGGAAATACATTACGCTCTGTGACAAGTGTAGTAAATCACAATTGAGTTGAATGTGGCCTTTTCAGACTTCCTTTGAATGCTATTCTTATAGCCTGATCCTGTGACCTTTTTTTTCCTTGGGAGAAAGTCCCATTGAATAGTGTGTGTACAAGTGCAATCTGAAGATGCAGTCCTATACACACACAATAATAATAACTTAAGGACTGATTGCATCTGGGGAAAGCAGAACCTTTGCTGTATGTGATTTAAACATATGCCTTTGGGAATTGGCATTTTTGGGAGTAGAGTATTAGATTAAGTGCCTTGTGGCACCCCTATTTAAAATTTCCTTACCACTAATTATGAAATGATAATGCCTTAGCAGCATAAAAGGGCCCTAGTATTGAGAAGATCATCAAGTGCGTACATAGGGGGTAAGTGCTTTTGAATGGCTCTATAGTCAATTTAGACTGATCAGCTGGCCAGCACTAGAAGTATCTAATGCAAGAGGCTTTTCTTTTCCTTATGCTCATGCATATAAACAAGCATTTGGCATTCTCTCTCAAGGAGGTCTAGTAACAGATGTGCAGAAGAGGGGGTTTCAGCAGGTGTAGCTTGCCATGATAGTTGCACCTGCTTATATTTCTTCTTCTGGACAACTATTAAAGAGGCAGCATGTATGTCCTCTTTTGACCATGTTATTCCTAGCCCTGCTGTCAAAAGCTTGTTCCCTTGAAGTATGACTGTTTATACAGGCGCATCACTGATACTGATTTGGTTTAAAAAATAATAGAGAGTGATCATCCGCTTATACCAGAAAGAAACGGATGTCTCATATACCCCAGGTAGTGTGGTTGCTGACCTTGAGCCAGACATCCTGGAGAGTGAAGTCAAATGGGCCTTAGAAAGCACTGCAAATAACAAGGCCAGTGGAAGTGATGGTATTCCAGCTGAACTATTTAAAATTTTAAAAGATGATGCTGTTAAGGTGCTACACTCAATATGCCAGCAAGTTTGGAAAACTCAGCAGTGGCCAGAAGATTGGAGAAGATCAGTCTACATCCCAATCCCAAAGAAGGGCAGTGCCAAAGAATGCTCCAACTATCGCACAATTGCACTAATTTCTCACGCTAGCAAGGTTATGCTTAAAATTCTACAAGGAAGGCTCAAGCAGTATGTGGACCGAGAACTCCCAGAAGTGCAAGCTGGATTTAGAAGAGGCAGAGGAACCAGAGACCAAATTGCAAACATGTGCTGGATTATGGAGAAAGGTAGAGAGTTCCAGAAAGACATTTACTTCTGCTTCATTGACTATGCAAAAGCCTTTGACTGTGTCGACCATGGCAAACTATGGCAAGTTCTTAAAGAAATGGGAGTGCCTGATCACCTCATCTATCTCCTGAGAAATCTCTATGTGGGACAAGAAGCTACAGTTAGAACTGGATATGGAACAACTGACTGGTTCAAAATTGGGAAAGGAGTACGACAAGGCTGCATTTTGTCTCCCTGCTTATTTAACTTATATGCAGAATTCATCATGCGAAAGGCTGGGCTGGATGAATCCCTAGCCGGAATTAAGATTGCCGGAAGAAATATCAACAACCTCAGATATGCAGATGACACAACCTTGATGGCAGAAAGTGAGGAGGAATTAAAGAACCTTTTATTGAGGGTGAAAGAGGAGAGTGCAAAATATGGTCTGAAGCTCAACATCAAAAAAACGAAGATCATGGCTACTGGTCCCATCACCTCCTGGCAAATAGAAGGGGAAGAAATGGAGGCAGTGAGAGATTTTACTTTCTTGGGCTCCATGATCACTGCAGATGGTGACAGCAGCCACGAAATTAAAAGACGCCTGCTTCTTGGGAGAAGGGCAATGACAGGCCTAGACAGCATCTTGAGAAGTAGAGACATCACCTTGCCAACAAAGGTCCGTATAGTTAAAGCTATGGTTTTCCCAGTAGTGATGTATGGAAGTGAGAGCTGGACCATAAAGAAGGCTGATCGCCGAAGAATTGATGCTTTTGAATTATGGTGCTGGAGGAGACTCTTGAGAGTCCCATGGACTGCAAGAAGATCAAACCTCTCCATTCTGAAGGAAATCAGCCCTGAGTGCTCACTGGAAGGACAGATTGTGAAGCTGAGGCTCCAGTACTTTGGCCACCTCATGAGAAGAGAAGACTCCCTGGAGAAGACCCTGATGTTGGGAAAGATGGAGGGCACAAGGAGAAGGGGGCGACAGAGGACGAGATGGTTGGATAGTGTTTTCGAGGTTACCAGCATGAGTCTGACCAAGCTGCGGGGGGCAGTGGAGGACAGGAGTGCCTGGCGTTCTCTGGTCCATGGGGTCACGAAGAGTCGGACACGACTAAACGACTAAACAACAACAACATCATCCGCTAGGGTTCACCTAATGAGCCCCAATGGCGGAAAGCCCCGTCCAAGGATAGGTTTCCAACAGAGCTCCCTGCTCTTTTCCTCCCATGTGCCCCAAAACTGCCTCTGGGAGGGCAGGAGAAACCACCCCTGAACACTGCTGAGGGGAGGGGGATTGTTCCATCTGCACACTGCATGCATGGGGCGGGGGGGGGAGGTTGCATGGGAGAAGAGGGGAAGAAAGTCCCATTGCACAAGCTGAAGTCCTTGTGCAGAGCTTCCACTTATGAGTCTCTCCCATAGTCTCCCACCAGCCTACCCCCTATATATTGGTTTCCTCAGAAAATGTGCAGAAGAGAATGATGTTCCCTGGGAGAAGTCCTTTTACTTCCACACTCCAGTGCAAGGTTTTCCAACTTAGGCCACATTACCACAGCTTCCCTGCCAGTAATGTTTTTCAAGGCTAAGACTCTTAAATCTATTGTCTAGGTGCAATTAGAACCTAGACAGCATCTTAAAAAGTAGAGACATCACCTTGCCAACAAAGGTCCGTATAGTAAAAGCTATGGTTTTCACAGTAGTAATGTATGGAAGTGAGAGCTGGACCATAAAGAAGGCTGATGGCCGAAGAATTGATGCTTTTGAATTATGGTGCTGGAGGAGACTCTTGAGAGTCCCATGGACTGCAAGAAGATCAAACCTATCCATTCTGAAGGAAATCAGCCCTGAGTGCTCACTGGAAGAACAGATCCTGAAGCTGAGGCTCCAATACTTTGGCCACCTCATGAGAAGAGAAGACTCCCTGGAAAAGACCCTGATGTTGGGAAAGATGGAGGGCACAAGGAGAAGGGGACGACAGAGGAAGAGATGGTTGGATACTGTTCTCGAAGCTACCAGCATGAGTCTGACCAAACTGTGGGAGGCAGTGGAAGACAGAAGTGCCTGGTGTGCTCTGGTCCATGGGGTCACGAAGAGTCGGACACGACTAAACAACAACAGATGCAAATAAATGCAGAAATTTCTCAGCTGTATAATTTCTCACATCAAAATTTGTTTAAAGTGTTGTATTTGTGCACAGTCTTGTTTTCTCTCTTTATATTTTCATATTTCAGAAATAGAAGTTCACATTTAAAAAGATTTAAAAGTCAGAAGCTGAGCTTCCTACTCTGTGCCTGGCCAAAGGTGCTTATGGTGGAAGGTGAGAGAGATCTGATGCTCTTTGAAGCAAGAATACATGTTGATTTGCAGACAGTTATCATTACATGCTATTAATACACCAGATGTCCTTAACATTTGTCTAAGAGGCTATGGTTAAAGCACACTTCATTTGTGTGGAAATGCATAATGGACATTTTGCAGGTTTTCAGCAAGCAAGCAGCTGAAGTTTCCTATGGTGATTAATCCAGGCAGGTTAGCAGGGCAAGAAAAAACTCATCTGGTAGGTCCCTGTGGCATAAAACCTGAGCAATGAAGATGAAGGGTTAATGAAAAATAAAGAACAGGACTACTAAAGTTAGTAAGCACATATGTAGAATGGAGCAGGGGGAAATAGTTTTTGAAGTGATTAAAATAAGAGCAAAATGCTGTATGAGTACAGTACATGCTGCTAGATGAGAATTTCATAATCAGAGACTCTGTTTGTTGGTGGTTGTAGGGCTACGTGGCTGGTTCTTTTGGATGTTCTGAAATGGGGTTTTGTCCAATGGTGATGTGATGTTCTGGGAAAAAGAACAAGTCTACAAATTATGAGATCATCCTCTGTGTGTGAAAGTACAAACAGTCTACTGGAGAAAATGTGGACCTCTCCATGGCACTTAACCAGTAATACAAGTAATTTCCCAAGATTGAATGAAAGTGTATTTTGCTAATGTCCCCTGCCAGGCTTCTATGTTCCTTTTTCCGTGTTGTGCCATATACACAGTCACTGGGGTGGAGGGGCAGCTGGGACATCTACATTAGCTGAAACAGCTGGCTTGTCTTTTGGTCTCCATAGAAACACCTTTTATTTTCTGTTTTGGCAGGGATCATATTCTGAGGTAATTGAATTAATCAAATGCTATCTTTCTCAGAGCAAAGCAATTGTTTTGCAAAGCTAATATCTCTCTCTGTGTGTGCGTGCACACACACCTGTTTGATAGAGAGGAATATTGCAGAAGTATAGACTGTGATTTCTTTGTTTCATGAAAAGGATGCTGACAGGGCACAGTGCCCATGTTTCATGTCCTTTATATCTGTCAAGAGATGTACTAAAAATCATAGCAATAGCTTTTTAAAGCCCTTGCAAAAGCTCCCCCCCCCCCTTTTCAGCTTATATAAATGTCTAGATGGAAGCTGGTATCAGTATTCTGTAACATCTGTTCTACAATGGTCTTTTTTTGCACTAGAGGTCATTGGCAAGGAGCCTTCAAATGACAAGCAAAATAATATTTTACAGTAACTTTAATTAAAGGATTTCAAAGGGCTTTTAAAATTCACACTAATTAGGCCTGACAAAGATTCCTAAAAAGCAGGTAATAACTGTTGTAATAACTTAAAAGTATGCAAGCATTTTTTCTAAGTTGTTCCTAGAAGCCTACAGCTTTTACAAATGATAAAAGGAGGAGGAATACATGTACTTTTCACATGGTAGAAGAGAGGCTTAGAAGCCTTCTCCAAATGTTCATAAAAACAAAAATGTAAACATTTTCCTCTTAAGACTCCTAATCAATAAGCACTTCAAGCAGACCAGCCTGACCATGTTAACGATTGCCTTGGATCAATGGAAAATAGATATTTTCCAACAAAGATGGACATGTTCCCTGAAGCTTTTCCATTGCTGCCATGAACCCCCCATTGCAATTTCTGATTCTTCCCGGAGCTGCAAAGGGCAAAAATTATGTAGAATGTGAAGCAATAAGGCCTGTGGGGAAAGTTAAGCTGTGCAAAATGGGTTTTCATACCTGCTCTAATTGTCTTATAGCCATAAACATTTGCTGTGTGCTAGGCGTCACATAGCGTACTGTGAATTTTTTATACTGTTGGAAGAAACATGACTTTTCATAAGTAGAGTAGTCATGGTCACTAGCTGTAGCAAAAGAAAAGGGCAGTCACAGCATTGTTCTTGTACAAGGACTGAATTTAGATTCAGCTGAAGCATCGGCTCATGGAGAAAATGCTGAAAAAAATAGTATGTTTTACCACTGCTACAGTACAGAAACAATGCAGTAGAAAAATAGTCAAATGGCTGTGTGCCTTTGTTGTGCACTTTGTTGTACACTTTCTCATCATTTTGGCTGCAATCCTAACTCCACTTAACAGGGAGTAAGAGCCACTGAATTCAATGGGACTTCTGAGTATACATGGCGATGATGGCAACCTTTAAGCCATCCTACACATTATTGTTTACTCTGGCAATCTCACCACTGGTGTTTGAAGCTGTGTGCATGTGATATTAGCCACAACCCATATGTATCCTATAGTTTCTTGAGAAATTCTGTGTGTTATCCCTTAAACCAGCTTCCATCTGATTTGAAAATGTAAGCTAGGGTTAAGCTATGGTATGTACATTTGAGACAGCCACTGTACATGCACAGATGACAGTGTGTGCAAATATGAGAGTTTCGCTGAATATGCGTTTTTTTGGGGGGGGCGGGTTGCAGGTGCATGGAAACAAATCAGGTAGCATGCATCAAGTGAAGGCCTCTCCACTCCTTCTCTGCTGTGCGCAGCACAACACAATAATGTAATTTGAAACAGAGGGAAGGGAAATGTCCTTGCTGTGATTTCAGCTTCCATTGTGTACTATGTGTACTGAATGTTGATGTATGGCTCTCATTACAAGTTAATGAGGTACAAGTGGGCTCCTTTGGGAGGAAGAGCGGAATATAAATTTGATGAATGAAGGAACAAATAAAATACATTCGTCAACGTGATAAAAATTGCCATCTTGTAGGATCTGTTCAGGAGTAGAATTTTTGGGTTTGCTTTAGCCATAGTGAAGGGCCATTACCTTCAATAGGTTGCATACATTTAAAGCACTATTATACAAGTTTAAGAGTTGTGGATGTGCTCTTAGAAGTTTATTTGGGGGGGTGGAGGGAGGGAGGTGATGGTGGTATATATGGTCAGCCTCTTAAACCAGCTCAGCTGGTTTACAGCACCGAAACACAGTTATTGTCAAGCAACAAATAAGACGGTGTGTAGTGTAGTTACACCAGCTCATTCCTAAATAATTAAAAGTTTTTGAGATTAGCAAAAGCTACCTCAGAGAGAGAGCGCGCGCGCAACTTCCCTATTTCCAATAATAGTTCTTCCCCTATGGGAAATCGTGTAAACTGTCAGTGTTACACATCTTTGTTAGTCATTGCACAATGCAGCTTTCAAACACGCCTAGTCCTGACAAGATAGATACCAGTAGCCACACTTGACTGTGTACATTTTTTTCTACAACTGTCTTTTAAAAAAATGTGCCTGAAAGAGTCTTCTGTGCCATTTACATAATGCTTGAATATACTGCTGAACCTTGTCCTCAGAGTTAGCCCTTATAAATAAAAAATAATTCTCCTTGGCTCCCTTCTAATAGTCATTTTTCTCCCACAAGTTAGAAGCTGCTCAGTGTTAACCCAGAAGTAAGCTAATGCAGGGCAATCTGATCCCTTACACACTTTGTTTTACCTGTCCGATTTTGTTCTTAGATACCCAAGGACCTCAAATTCTTCGTTCCTTCCTGTTAAACAGATCATTAGACCAGCTTGTGTAACTAACATCTAGAAAGGATTATATTCCTCCTATCCTCACACACCCAGCTTTGTCTAAGCAACTACAGTGGTACCTTGGGTTAAGTACTTAATTCGTTCCGGAGGTCCGTACTTAACCTGAAACTGTTCTTAACCTGAAGCACCACTTTAGCTAATGGGGCCTCCTGCTGCTGCCGCGCCGTTGGAGCACAATTTCTGTTCTCATCCTGAAGCAAAGTTCTTAACCTGAAGCACTATTTCTGGGTTAGCAGAGTCTGTAACCTGAAGCGTATGTAACCCGAGGTACCACTGTCTGTCTGTCTGTCTGTCTGTCTGTCTGTCTATCTATCTATCTATCTATCTATCTATCTATATCTATCAAAAGTGATATCATATCCTAACACTCAATTCCTATAGAGTTTTATATTTGCACTCATGCTTCCTTCCATCTTTTGAATGTGCTGCTGATTCTGAGTTAATACCAGTGGTGGAAGCTGGGAGCGATATAAACTTCCTTGGAGTCCTCACCTTGGTTTTTAGAAAACAATTACAGACGGCTGTGCTTGGGAAGAATATGGGATGCTAGAAAAATGTATACACAAGTGTCTCCAAGGCAACCTTTGATCCATGAATGTGGAATACTAAACAATAAGAGTGTGTTGTGTTGTGGAGTTATTAATCTCCCACAGCCCTTATCCTGAGTGGCTAAGACAAAAGCCATTAAAAGGACATTCATAGGTCATACATTTGTGGATAGTAGTGAACTACCCAGCTAATTCCCAATAATTAAAGGCCAGATTTTGCTTCTGTCTAAAGCACTCCTAACTCTCCAGCACGTCTCGTCTTATCTTGATATTCTTTATCTTGTGGAATTGCAGCCTCTCAGCTTGTACGTCTTCTGTTTTCAGAATTGTGGACTCTGCAAAATGTGTGCAATCTTCCTTAACAGATCAGGATAGTAGTCCTGGAAGGCAATATGATAAATATTGAGTTTTTTAGTTATAGTGGTGCTGTCAAGAGTTACATTTTAGATCATGCTTTATTCCCTTTGGAAAGTCTTTTGTTATGAAGATGCTGCTGTCTCTGAGAATCCCATCAATCACAGAGTAACCCAGTGTCCTGCATGTATATTGATAGGGTTTGTTGTGAGGCAGGTTTACAATACATGCCGACGGTTCATAGGGTTTTATTTGCAGACAGGTTTCATTTTCAAAGACTGTCCTATAGAGAAAGCAGTCTGCTTAAATGCAAAGCAACAGCTACACAGGCATTCTCTAGGGTGATCAAATCTGAAAGGGGGTCGAGGAAAGTACAGTAGAGGAAATCTTAGCAGCCTGGTTTGCACATCACACTAAACCATGGCTCAGCATTATGTGTAAGCCATGTGTTGCACTCTGTCAACCCTGAGTTTTGAGAAGTTTGTTCTTCACAGTACTCAATAGCTGAAGGAGGAAGTGGAAGGAGAGAGAGGGAAGAGGGGGTACATATATGGCTGAGAAGGTGGGTGGAGGTTATCCACAAAACACTGTTTGAGAATTATTAGAATCACTCTTTCTAACAGATCGGGATGGGAAACCTGTTTGACTCGCAGGCTATATTTCACAGGAGTCTCCAAGTCAGACCTTAAAAGCACCTTCCGTGGTGGTACTGCTCAAATGAATTACCCCCCTTCATTTTCAGAGGGGATTCTGATGTAAACCCCTTCCTGAGCCTGAATCACTTTAACTGTTGTATCACTGTAAAGCTACCCAAATAAAGTGTGAAGCACCTTTGTACTCAAGTACCTATTTCACTAGACTTTCAAAAGAAAATGATTGCTTGCAAGAGTGCAATGCTGCTGTTGCAGAATTATTATTATTAATATGATTATACATTGCACAGCTCTGATGCAGAGTACTGAGGCCAAAGTGGGAGAAAGATGAGTGCTGCTTCAGGCCCGCCTTTACCATTAGCAGAGTGAGGCAGCCACCTTGGGCAGCTCATTTTATGTGTCATGAAAGGGCTGCAAATGGTTGCTGTGTTGCATTGCTGCTGCCAGGGAGGAGAGATGCCCCAGTGGGATTTTCTGACTAGCCTTGAGTGCTATGCATCTATATGCACTGTGGAGGGTACCATTTGCTGCTCTCCCTTGGGCAGCAAAATGTCTTGAGCCAGCTATGTGGACCCTCATCTGACACAAAGAGAGAAGATGATTTAGAAACTGGAGCCGCTCCAGGCTCTAACCTGGACCCTGGGCTATTCAAAGCATATTTGATGTAGACCATTGACTAGAACATTAATTGACAAGTTTCAGGTTTCTTGTGTTGATATACAACTTGGGCCCAGGATACCTTAAGGATTCCTAGAGCCCTTATGTGCCAGCTCCATCACTGAGATAATCCTGGGTTTTTTCTGGTGGTACTCAATGGTACACAGTACTGGCACATCCTTCTTTCAATCTTGCGATGATCTTTGTGTTCCCTTCCAACTCTACGATTCTACCATTCCCACCCTCATCCCCCATGCCCGGATCCTAAGAAAAGGCTGTTTAGGTGGAAAGGCAAGCATCAATGCTTTTATCCCCTTGCCCTTCCAAGCCTTGCAATAGGGCAAGGCTTCAGAGGTGCCCATGGCACAGGAGCCTGGCTGTTACGCATGCACACTGCCTTTCCACCCTTTAGTTGACAGTGGGTGGGGCCTGGAGTTTTTGGTGGGCATGGAAGGAGGGCAAGAAAAGAAGCCTGGGGCATAGGGGTGTGGATGCAGTCTCTGCGAGCCCATGAGTGCGCAGCTAGTTGGCGGCGCAGGCACAGTGAGGCCTAGCCACTGTGAGGAGATGGGGCAGGGCAGGTGATTGCTTGTCTGGCTTATTGGGTGGCGAACATTTTTTTTTTGGGGGGGGGGTCCCATGATTTGCCCCCTGTGGAAAGGGCAGTAGTGGAAGGTGGATCGCTACGAACCTGGTGAGTTTTTCCTCGAAAAAAAGGTACTGTACTGTGAAGCACCATTAGTTACCCCCTGTGTAACAGGGGCCTGATGGCCTCTACCAGAGGTTGGATGTTTACCATTGCCAGTAACAGTCAACAAGCATGCTCAATTTTTACTTTCAGGCACCTCTTGAAAACTTGGTTGTGCTGGCGGGCCTTTGCAGCTGTTTAATTTTTTATTTGTTATATTTTTTTTTTTTTTGTGTGTGTGTGTGTGTATTTAAAGAATCAGATGATGTCCTATGTTTTTAGTGTATTTCGCCTTGATATAGACGCACTTTTATAAATAAATAAATCCTTGCTGTGGGCAACACTGTATTTCAGACTGAACCAAAACAGTTTTTTTGATTCCTAAAACTCTGGCTACAGTAGGATCTGATGATAACCCATTTCAGGCAGAAGAGAATTCAGCCTTTTCATCCTAGGAAGGATTTGGCTATGCTTGCTTGTGTCTTATACCTTTCCTATTGACAGCCCTGCTTCCTTGGGGTGCAAATTTAGTATGGCCATGGACATTGCTTATATCACATTTTATTTTCCTGGCACAGAATTTTGACTCTTATCGGCTCAGGATATGCAAAGCCCTGATTATTCCGTAATTCCATTGCCTGATTGTTCTGATTTGACAATTCTTCTTCAGTCTCTCCTTTATCATTCAGCTGCATTCCTTGTCCTAATAGCCACAGAAAACACCAGATCTTATCATCCCAGCATATAGCCGCTTTTTGCATATTTGAAAGCTTTTATCCACCCCAACAGTACTTTTCTTTTCACACAACTAATAAGATTGAGTACCCCATTTGAGAAAGTGGCAAGTTCATTCAAACATCATAAAAATTAGACATTTACAGCTTCAGACTTACACATAGCACAGTTCTCGGGATCCTGGTAATGGAAAATA
Organism: Podarcis cretensis; assembly: GCF_951804945.1. Taxonomy (NCBI): domain Eukaryota; kingdom Metazoa; phylum Chordata; class Lepidosauria; order Squamata; family Lacertidae; genus Podarcis; species Podarcis cretensis. The sequence goes on along the minus strand of NC_137170.1, from coordinate 49,003,118 downwards.
ATCTCTGCTCTGTATAACAGTGAGGAGATAATGGCCACTGATGCTATCAACCCAAGCAGGAATAAGGAAGCACAAGTATGCAGGATGAACAGATAATGGGAATGCTGTGCTGAATCCTAATAAACTGAATAAACTCTAGCAGTTGAGGCAAATAAAAGGCCTGATCAGAGGGAAAGTCTTTTTCTTTCCTCAAGTAAGAAGTGTAAGTCAGATCTCATAGTGGTACAAAATTGTATGATAATACCAATGTAAGATGTGGAAAGGCTTGAACATTTGTATGTTGTTCAGTCTTCTGACATTTACTTTGTCTTTCTAGAGCAGTCGCCTTTGATTTGATTCCAACAGTAATTTTTTCTTTGTTTCAGTTTTGTCCATATGCTATAATGATTCCTGATGCACTTCCTCCCTGTATGCATTGGTTCTCACTCCCTCCCTGTATGCATTGGTTCTCCCTCCTCACAACAGGATTGCACCATCCTCGGCGGCTCAGACTTGGAAGGCCCATAGGGGCCTCTCTGCTCTCTTTCCCTCTCTGTCCCATCTCTTGTACAGTTGCTCTTATATGCACATACGGGAGCTTGATCATTCATTCATTAAATTTCTTACCTACCTTTCAGCAAGAAGTTCCAAGGTGAGCTGGAACCATTTAAAAGCAGAATATTAAAATCAGTTACGACAAATAATGGTCAAGAAAATAGAGTGAGTCCAGCAGAACAAGCCTTGCAGAAGCAGGAGCAGAAGCAGTATGGCTTCTGAAGGAATAAGCCTGTAGCCTTATGAGGCTTTGCCCTCGACCTTCCTTCAAGCCCTGCTTACAAACATATTAGAGTTCTTTGAGAGTGTGAGCAAGCATATAGATAGAGGTGACTGACATTGTGTACTTGCTTGGACCTTCAAAAAGCTGTTGACAAAGTCCCTCACCAAAGACTCCTGAGTAAGGTAAGCTGTTATAGAATAAGAGAAGAGATGGATTTTGTGCATCAGGAACTGTTTATGTAACATGAAGTAGAGAGTAGGACAGCAAGACTAAAAAAATATTATTATTATATTTACTTATAGCTCACCTTTTTCCAGACTGGGACTCTATGAGACTTATAGATTAAAAAACAACAACACAGAGATAAAATCGAAAAAGTTTAAAACATAGGAAAGATAATTATTAAAAAGTAATCACAGTAATAGAATTAAAACACTATAAAAATATATCAATTAAAAAAGGATCTCTCCAAGCTAAGTGAATACGCAATAAAATGGCAAATGTGATTCAGTGTAAACAACTGTAAAGTGATGCATGTTGGAGCAAAGAAAATCTTAATATCACATATCTAATTCTTTGGTGATCACTTGTAGCCAAGTAAGACACTCATGGTGTCTGGACCGAATGAGGACTTTGGGGTTGTAGTGGATAGTTTGATGAAGAGGTTGACTCAGTGTGTGGCATCTTTGAAAAAGGTATGTTTCATGCTAGTGATCATTAGGAAAGGAGCCATTCACCTTTAGCATGTGCCTTGAAGCTTTTCACCAAGTTCTAGAAGGTTCTGAACTTTGCTTTCCACAGATATAGGCAACATTTGTGGAACTGCACAGATGACTACTCAAAAAACCAATTACACTACCTGTTTTTCTGCTGGGACGTGACCTTTCGATTTAGTCGATTAAAAAAGCTCTAGGACAGAGGCGTAAAGGTGTACACCTTTTAATTTTAGAAAATCTCACTATAGTTGATATACATTCTCACTGACATGCCTGTTGCGTTTAATCAGGAGATAAAGGATTCCAACCACAGAGTATTTGGCTGAGTCATGGATAGAGAAGAAGCTGGTTCACTCTCATTTTTCATGGCAATTGGTTTTCCCAGTACTACCAACTTGAATCCAGCCGGTTACCTCTCACTGCTCTTATTTCTCCCTGAGTATTTGAATTTCCATTGGTTTCATTAGAAGTTTTAGGTTTGGAAAGAATGTCAAGGGAGGCTCATAATGGTGCTTAGAATATGAAAAGCCGAGCAATTAGCTGAGCACGTGATGCCAGAAAACAGTTTTGGCTGAAAGCCACTCCAAATGTTATTTTCTTTAAATGTCAGTAGTAATGCAAGAGCCATAGTTTCTAGCTGAATTAGATGAAACCATTTGTCTATAATGGCTCCAGGAGACTTGCTACAGCACTGCCACTGCCACAGAAAATGTTCATGCATCTCCTTCTTAGAGAACGAAAGACGTGGTTTCTCTCCTAATCTTTGGGTAGAAAATCCTGGCTGTGTGGGGGTAGCAGAAATCTTTTGCTAATAAATTAAATGAATGCAGGCCTAAAATGTAATTATTTTCATTTGTTTGCTTGTTCATTTTGAAATTTCTAAACCTAATGTTGATAGAAATTTGTTTGTTTTGTTTTTAGATGGGAAGGATGAGAATTAGCCCCATGCAGATTTTATGCAAATTTGGTGCCCACCCTTTTTAGTAATGCAAATCCTTTCTTGGTAAAGCATAATTGGCCACCCTAAAATTCAACAGCCGTCACTTGTTGACTGACATACACTTGACACATGTCTGTGGTCAGATCTCTTGACAACCTTATTTAAAGCTTAAAACCAGCCTCGTGTGGGGAGTGGAAAAAAATTATTCAAGGTCACACATACTCCCAGGCTGCTATTGCCTTTTCTGGGGGTGGGGCAGGAAGATGGGTGCCCAGATTTTGCCTCTGAGGCCATTACAAGTTTCTGAGGCAAGGGATTTCAATTAGGAAGAGTGTGAGAGAAAGAGTCCACCCCCTAGTGCTGCTGCTCCATCAATTGCCCCCCCCACTCCGCTGTTACACATATCAGACAATCACTTGTACACATGTAGAGAGAGAGAGGCAGTTTTTGATCTGAGTTCAGCAGAACATGTGAATTCAGTGGGAAATGGCTGAGGCAACATCTTCCCCCAGCCATTCTGCCATTGAAACTTGCACTCTGAAGACTGGAAAAAGTTTAAAGACTATTTACCGAAATACTGTAAAATTAATGAATGTTAGAAAAATGTTAGAATGAAGTTATATGGCTTCAGTAGAAATGTTATAAGGAATCAAATATAAACAGATTAATAGAGTATTAAAGGAAAAAATAAGGTTAGAATGTGTTAAGATAATTATAGGATAGAAAACAGAGGAAGATGGAAAGGAATTGCTGAAACAACTAACAGAAGTGGAATACAAAAAGGGAGGTGTGAGGAGTTCGTTGAAATAAGTGAATGAAAGATAAGATATTGAAATTGTTTGATGTGTTTTAAACTGTTTTTGTTTTGTTTTGTTAGTTTAATGTGTTTGTGTTATGTAGTGTTTTTGTATTGTATTGTATTGTTCTTTTTTTATCTTTGTTGTTTGTAGTGTTTAAATTGTTGGAAAACTAATAAATATTATTATTTTTTTAAAAAAAAAAGAAACTTGCACTCTGCTCCAGCTATTTGTCATTAAAAACACACTTGAGGGAGACTGTTGCATGTGGCAGCCGGAAAACATCTAGTCTGGACCCGAAGTGTCTGGGTGACAGTTATCATCAAATAGGCAATGTTTTTTAGGGCAGGCTTTAAAAAATCTAGTGTCACAGTGGAGGTCACTCGTGTTGAATTCTATGGTACAAAAGATAACTGTATTCAGAGATAGAGAACATGTTAGGTTTTTATTCTTATTAAAAAAAACAAGCCACCCACCCACAAACACAAAACAATATTTGCACAATTCATATCTCTCATGGAAAAGAGCACAACAATAACAGATGAATATGAAGCACAGGAAGTATAGAACCTACACAGCCCAATTTAGTCTGGGGGGTCATGACTAATTCGAAATCCATGTTTGTGAATGATCTGTTCACAATTTGTTTCTTCCAAAGTTCATTCCCCCCCCCCCCATCATGTTCTCCAATTATTTGTTTCACTGTTCTGGATGTTCTTTGATGCTTTGTCTCTCCATGTGAGAGGCAGATAATTTGACCACCCGTGATGTTTACATTTCTTCAGAAGCCAATGGCTCTAACAGTGGCTGTGCACAGTAAGTGGTATTTGTGTTCGGTTTTATAATATTTGAATTTTAGACTTTAAAAAACCGTGAAACATTATGAAGTGTTGATGAGCCCTCAGGTAGGACTTCACTATTACAGTCTAGCCAGTCTGGTAGTGAGTACCAAATACAGGGGCTTAATACTGCAAAATAGGTTATGTAGGTATCACAAACAGATAATTGGCAACAGGGATTTTTTTTAATTTATTGGGTTTTCTGAATAAATTGGAGGCAGGTGGGAGAGGGAATAAGGGCTGGCATTTTGATGCCAACCACAATGCAGCAAAAACTAAACTAAACTTACATGCATGAGGAATAGCATCCCGTTATGAACACCTGCCTGGAATCACCCACTGTAGTTGAGAAGATAAAATTAGATCACCTTATATATACTGTTTGGAGGGAAAATAGGACATAAATGTTGAAAAATTAAGAAGTGAAGGAGTTATGACCCCCATGAGCAATATGTGTAAAAACTGGAGGTGAATATATGGGTGGCACACTCATGGTGATATGACAGCTAGGGCTCTGTTGAGCCCACGGCCATCTTCCCTCAAGCCTGAGAGGACCCTACACAAAAAAGCACTACCTACTATTGGTTAAGGAATCGTATTAGCTTATGCTATTTTCCCCTTCAAAATTCCAGTCCCCTTCAGTACATTAGAGGGGGTAAAAGCTGTATGCTGCTCACGTCTTATTGTCCTCCCACGTTCCCATGGATAGTTTTTAAATGTTGGCATTATCCTCTGCTGAACAGTCAATTGTACAACAGCCATATTGAAAATAAGCTATTTTAAATGTGCTAAAGCTAAAAAACCCAACAACGCTGGGATCGTTAGAGCTGGAAGAAAAGATGTGTATTCTGTGTTCTGTGAATCAAAATAGGATGCATTTTCCAAGGCTGTTCAGTTTATTACACTGGCTTTCTTCTCTGTGGGTGTGTGAGCAGTTACTGACAACAGGCTCAAAAATGGCTTTCTTCTGCCATTTTAACAAATATTTTTCTTCATTTGTGCACTCTGCTTTCTCTCAGTGAAGCTGTACTTCCGATAAAAGCTTTCAGGACTGTGGAATCAATCACCCTTTCTATGCAGCGCAGAACAATTTTAGGTCTCCTTTATTGGAGCAACCACACTCATTTCAGCCTGGGGTGAGGAGAAAGGGTCTATTGTACCAACAGGGGGGGGGGGCATTGCTCAAACAAGGCAAGTGGCGGGGTACTTACCACATCATGTTTGTATGGGACTGTAAATTGTGTACTTCCTATTACAGATTCTTTGAGCATCTTAGTGGACTCTTTGACAGTGCTCAGCCAGGTCTCCACACCAGATAGTGTAGCCTTTGCCAACCTGGTACCCTCCAGATGTTTTGGGCTAAAGCTCTCATCAGCCTCAGCCACCATGCTATAGTCCAAAACATCTGGAGGGCACCAGATTGGGAATGGCTGAGATAGTGCCCAGTGTTGCAGTCAGGCAAACTCCTGGCCTTTTTTTTTTTTTTTGGAAAATCCAATCAGAGGGGAGGCAACTGTTCGGGGGGGGGGGCAAAACCAGCACTCAACTGCAGGTAGAAACTGTTCTACTGAGTCATGTGCAGATGTGTTGCATTTTAACATTTTTAAAAGTACAGTTCCCCCCCCCCACAAAAATAAGCATAGCATGCTGATTTGAGGAACTATGAAAACCAAATTGAGAATTTGCTCCTATCTCAGTAGAAGAATGGCAGATGAAGGTTTGGACTTTTTGGAGCTGGCCGACCTGTCTGGAAGAATCTGCGACCAGAAGGAAGAGGAGCATCAAGAAGATTGGAAGAAATTTAAAGAATATTTAGCCAAATATTGTAATATAAGATGTTAGAAGTTTCTTGAAAGTGCCAAACAGGCCTAGGATTAGACTAAGAATGAATTGTAAAAGATTAGGGACTAGATTATTAAGAAAAGAGAAGAGGATAGTAAATTGAAGGAGTTAATTTTATGAGAAATATGATTTTGGAGAACTGTTACAAAGTGATTCAATGAAATTCATTTAGAGGGGATTCAAGGAAGTCAGTTGACAATGAAAGTTAAATTGAGTTTTAGAAGTAATAAGTCTTTTATTTTTGTTTTATTTCTCTTTAGTACTGTAATGTATTTTCTTTTGTGTGTTTTATATGTTATGTTTGTGATAAATGTGGAAAATTAATTTGAAAAATTGAAAAAAAGAGAATTTGCTCCTATATAAGAGTAGAGGGGTGGGGGTTATATGGATTTGTTTTGTGCAATTTTAGTCCACTTTAATTGGGCAAGCCTACATTTCCAGTATACACTTGAATCCTACCCGCAAAATAGTGAATGTGAAGACACCCTCGGTCAATGGAGTACAAGGAGAAAAATAGTCCTTTCTCCTGTCATGAGCATAAGAAATTACATGGTCATTGTGTAGCAGGGTAATTACCTAGACACCATCTTCTTTGAGCTTGCCCTTGAGGTCATTGCCGTGCAATGTGGTCTTGGTATAGAAAGGTCTATATTATGTAAAATAGGTCCTAAAAAGCTCTGATTTCATACACAGAACTAAATCTTGGTCTTGCCTCCCTCTAGGCATCCAAGCCACCACAAGCAGAGAAAAGTGGCTTACGGGGTTTTGATGAAAAGGCATATGTCTCCTCAAAGCTGCTGAAGGCCGGAGAAGATCCTTATCGGCAACATGCCTTCAATCAGTTAGAGAGTGACAAGCTCAGCAGCGACCGGCCCATTCGAGACACGAGGCATTACAGGTACTGTATCAGACTGCTGCCGTTTACAAACCATCACCTTGTGCTAGACTATCTTTGCCAATCCTTGAGTCATCTTTCCTGTGAGGAAGACAAAAGTAGTGTTCACAGGTAAAGCTAAGAAGGTCCATTTTCCCCTAGCACAAGCTTTCCTTTTCTGTTTTGAACATGCAAAGATTATTAAGACCGCATGCAACGCAAAGAACAGGCATTTTAAACATGTAAGCTGGCCATAGTTCCAGCCATGTCTGCAGAACCTAACTGGAAACAAATTGTCTATAGTTTTGTAGAAGTAGGACTTGTTGGCATGGTGCCATGGAGCTGTTCTTGCAACAGCAGGGTCTCTCCTGCCTACCTGGACGGTTGGTGCGTGGAGCAGGCTGGCAGTGAGATTGCGGTTGAGAATTTAAGTGTTTCAGCCTCTATGTGGAGGGTGCAAAACAAACTTCTTGGGATACCCAGAAGATGACCTCCTTGCATTTGTAGCTGCCCCGACTGTAAGACCTTAACTGGAGATGCCTCTCTAGGTTCCTCCACCTCCTGAAGTGAGGTAGGTGGTTTCAAAGGAAGAGGAGGGTCTTATTGGGGGTGGTTATGGAATACTCTCCCCAGGGACTTGCCTCGCACCAGATTTTTCTCCACCAGGTGAATAGCTTTATCTTCTCCCAGATGGTTAACATTTCATGCTTTTAGCTCTAAGAACTATTTTGTCATCTCTTGTTGGTTTGAAGTGCTAATTACTGATTTCATGCTATTGTGTGGTTTTATGCTGATTTTGATTAACTTTGTGTCACTGTTGCTTTTTCATATTGATTGTTTTTAGTACTGTTTTGCTTAGACCAGCACAGTGGATAAGTTGCTTTTAAATGTTAATTATTCTTCATGAAATGCTGCAGCAGGCTAATGCTTTTACATGTAATTGCCACTTTTGGAACAAGCCAGGACCCTAAACTAGGGTTTGGAACTGGGTTAGACTTTTGGCTGGTAACCCTTAGTTTCCTAGTTCAGACAAAAGTAGAAACTATGGCTTCTTGGTTTAATTGAAAAGAGGAATGAAGGGGCTTTATGCACAGGCAACAAGCTCATTCATACCTCGGCTTATTAAACTGAGATATGAGTGCTGTATTTTCAATTCAGTTGCTGCATGAGGCATCTGAGCTGGATACTGATATTGATTTTAAAAATATGGATTTTTGTTCATTCTTTCACAAATTTTGCTTTAGGACATTCATTATATGACCAGTTAGAAGAAAATCAGAAATACGTGAAAAAAATATGTACACTCACGTCCACCCCACTTCAGCCAAAGAGAGCAATTTCTGAGAATGGAAACATGAGTACCAATATGAGTCTTCATTATTGTTGTTTTGAAGCTACTGCTCACAATCCTGTTTTAAACCTGTAGACACCAGATTACTGTCGATTTCCCCACTGTGTTGTGTGTGTATTCTTCCATTTCTCCAGCGTACCTCACTGCCGTTTCTCACATTTCTCCACTGCATTATGCATTCACAAACAGAAACTAAGTACAAGCCTTGATTTCCATACCCTTTCTAAATACCTTGCAAGTCGTTGCAAGACTGGACTGTTGAAGATTGGACCGGCAGCTGTACAAAAGAGCTGAAGGACTGAATATTTCCCCCATCCTTCCGCAGATAATTCGAGGCATTGCTATCTCCGCTGAATTGTAAGCTAAAGAATGATGTTAGAGGAAAGCATCTCAGCATTTACCAGTTCACAGTTATTTAAGTGCATCAGGAGATAAGATTATTTGAAAGAGATGAGGTGGCAGATAAGACTCTGAGGCTTTGGACTGTAGATTACTTTTATTATCAGCAGGCTACTGTTCAAAGCAATTGAGTTGGCAGGTCTAGCTAGCATAAAGCCAAGAGCAGGATATGAATACTTCAACAATTCAGGCCCCCATTTGCAACATACATTTACAGCACTATTATACCACAGTCATGGCTTCCCACACAGAAACCTTGGAACTGTAGTTTGTTAAGGGTGCCAAGAGTTATTAGGAGACCCCTATTTCCCTAACAGAACTATAAATACCAGAGTGGTCCTCTGAATGGTCCTCAGGGAACTCTGAGAATTGTAGCTCTCTGGGAGGAATAGGGGTCTCCTAACAGCACCCTTCATGGACTAGTTCCCAGGATTCTTTGAGGGAAGCCATGACTGTTTAAAGTGGTATGATACTGTCAGCATCGCTCTTGAGCCAGTGTCACCAACTGGACTCATCCACTCAGCCCCGACTGGGCTAGGCGAGCTGGGTAGCACTTCCAGAGACCACTTTCTGCACAGGAACAGGTCAAAGTGCTGTGGACTCACAGCTTAGAGTTGTGAGCACCGGATTCACTTCTACAAGAAAACAGTCGTCGCACAGCAGAGTATATCAGAGTATAGCAGAGTATAAACGACTCGGAGAGCAGCTCTGTAGAATATCTTCTTTATTCTATCTACAACTATAATACACAACTATATACAGAGCTAAATGAGGTCTAAACTGAAATGCTGAACTGCACTGAGTGTCTGCAGCTTCTCTTAGCAGCAACCTTATCTATACGCACGATCTCTCTCTAACACTCAGTCTCTCTCTCTCCCCCCCCCCCCGACACTTTGATGTGAGGCTGGAGCGGAATAAGTAGAGAGCAGAAACCGCCCCTCCTCTATGAAGAATCAGCAGAGAACATCAGCAGATTATTAGATATGGGAGGGGTGAAATCTCCTCAGATACTGTGTTAATATACTGTGTTAAGATACAGATGGGGTCTTGAGATTGCTGACAAATACCTGGAGACCATACATTTGAAATCTGAGTGTTTTGTTAGTGTCTTCACAAAATTATCGTTGCCCCCCCCCCATGGAACACAAAATTCAAAGTTGCGAAGGTAAAAAGAAAAGAAAAAAAGTCAGCTGTTCCCTACAACTTGAGATCTTGGTTGTGAGTCCTGGAAGAATAGCTCCCTACCTTGCAGGCCTTTTTTCTACCCGACCTGGGAGGGGAGGGCCCTGACTGACTCCAGCTACAAAAGCTGAGGCTGCTAAACTGAATATTGGACTAGGGTATTGTTTAGCTGGGTTTGTTGGGGGGGGGGTGTTGTTGTTGATACAATTTTTTACCTTTGTTTTAGATCTTATGATTTAAGTGGAAATTGATTTCATTGTGCTTTTTTAATGTTTTGTATATATAACTATTAAGTGTGGATGTGCTATGGAAATGCCATGTTTACCTGAAAATGCCTGGTTTACCTGGAACCAAGCTAGGTATATGCTGTATTGCCCATGCCAAGCTGCTGGATTCAGGTCCCTAGAGTGCTTTCACAGGCATACGTGAAAACCCCCTTAGCTGCTGATTATTATGACACCATTATTCTTTATCTTGCCCTTCCTCCACAAAGCTCAGTGTGATGCACATCATTCTCCTTTTCAATGTATCCTCCTCACAACTCTGTGAGGTAGGCAAGGCCGAGAAATGGTAACTGGCTCATGGTCACACAAGGAACGTCCTGACTCAACCCAATACCCTGAGTGCTAGAACAGCACTCAAACCACTAGATCACACCACTGGCTCTTAAGCGTTTAAGAGGCTTTATACTGTATAGCACTTTACAACATGTACAACACACTATCAAGAAGGTCAGTATTACATCCCCCACACTGAGGATGAGGATGAACTGTAATATTTATTTGGATATTCAGATACAGTAGTACCTTGGTTTAGGAACAGTCCTGTTTACTAACTATTCTGTTTACAAACTCCACAAAACCGGAAGTAGTGTCCCGGTTTGCAAACTTTACCTCGGTCTAAGAACGGAAGCCGAATAGTGGAAGGGCACCGGTGGCAGGAGGCCTCATTAGGGAAAGCGTGCCTCCGTTTAAGAACTGTTTCGGTTTAAGAACAGACTTCTGGAATGGATTAAGTTCATAAATCGAGGTACCACTGTACTGCTTTTTCATTTAAAAAAACAAACCACAAAGCCATATACGGTACCATGCACTAGCTTTGGGTTGGAAATGCAAGCTCCACTATTTGCAGTACTTAAATTAGCAGACAATCGGACAAAACCCATTTTACAAGGAAATGTAACACTAAAAAGTAGTCATGAACAATCAACACCAGGACAGAAGAGAAAACCAGAACATCAGCTGAAACTGTTCCAAGTATCTTCAGTGACACTGCCCTCAGATGGACAGTTTTGCTGGTATGACTATACTTGCTTACTGATAGCCCCCAACAAAAAACACCCACACACTGGCAACAACAGGCTACCTGCCCCTGCGGCAGACCCTGATGCCAACTTTGTCCACACGCAACACTATTACAGGACCTAATAATGCTATTCACAACAATAATAATAGAGGTTTAAGCATTCGTCTCCTCATCTTCCCATGTGAAACACTCTCTCTCTCTCTCTCTCTCTCTCTCTCTCTCTCTCTCTCTCGTCTAAATTCTACATAGAACAAACAGACCAGTATTTATGCAAAATAATAAACAGATACAATTCTGACACCAGGCATGGTAATATTCAAAAGCTAGTGGGGGCACTTTTCAGCCTCCAATGACACCCACAATTTCCCTTAAAGTAGCAAAGGACCTTCAGGAGGGAGGCAGCAATGCAAAACTGCAGAATTAACAATGCATGAAGTGGTTCAATGCTATAACTTGTGGAGTGAACCAAGACAAATGATTTTTAGCACATTACATATGTTAATTGGCTTACCAATGCCAGGATATCTGTATTATTAGCAACTGTTATGCAAATTGCAACTGTTAATTATGTAATTATCACTGTCTGTCTGTATGCTCTTTGTTGTTTATGATCCGCAAACAGCCTCCACCCCACAGAGCATGTGTGTGTGTGTGTGTCTGTAATATGCATGTAACTCAGGATAACACTTCATGCCTATGCTGAAGTGGACTAAGTGGATTATAGTTCATGAATGCTTATACCATAATAAATTTGTTAGTCTTTAAGGCACCACAAGACTTACTATGAGGGCTATCCCTCTGGAAAATAAAAATGCCTGTCATTTCTCTATATCATGTGGCCTTAATAGCATTTTAAAAAAAAACAGCAGAAAAAGAAAATGTGAATTAGTGCAATGATATACATAATGTGTCTTGTGCCCGATTCTAGTTCTTCCACTTACCCTTCATCAGAGTGTCTTTTATGCTTAGAAATTGCAGTAATAGGCCACTGTCACAGTAATAAAATGCTGCGTTAAAAAATAGTTGTCACTTAGGGCGGCCATAAAACAATAGCAATGAACATTGGGATAAAAAATAGTAGCAGTTTAGTGATTGCCATAAACCAATACTAATAAATGCTAGAGCAATATATAGTTCAAATAAGTCCTGGGCAGAACATCTATCTTTCCCAGCTCCTGGGGAAAAGGAACTGTAAAAGTAGCCCTGATTGGCCAAATATATACCTTTGTCACACCCCTATTCCTTTGCAATGCCCCCTCTATGTCTTCTCTTTTGCTGTACCATGTTCCAAATATCCCCTATTCTGGAGTCTCCTGGCCTTTCACGTTTCAGCACTTTATCTTATTGAATCCGTCCTGCAAGTTGGGTCTGTGACATCTGTTGGCGCCCTTCATCTTGCTCTGCCAATGCCCACTTCTCCCCTATGTCTTCACCTGTGTTTTAATAGAGTGTTTTCACAAACAATGCTAAAAGCAGCTGTTGGTTTCAATGGCCATGTGTCACGTTGAACCATAGCTTAAAACAAACTATAGTTTAATGAGAATGTGCAGTGGGCTGGTGCTACTGCACCACCCAGAAAACAAGCCAGAGTCACTTTGTTGTGTCACCTGAACCTGGGCTTGTGATTGCTCTCTCTCAAACAAACGATTAATGGTAGCCACAGTTTATTCTTGGATGACGGCTTATGGGTTTGTTTGTTTTTGGAAGAAACAAACCATGAGTCAGGTTCAGACAATAGAAGCCAGATTCTGGTTTGTTTTGCCTGTGGTGCAGTAACTGTACGGGAGGAATGCCGCATGAACTTTTTAACAGTGTGTACTAACACACTGCTAATTTACATTAAGCCATTTATATGCAAAATGGGCTTTTGTTAACATAAACTGCAAAGTGAAACAGACCCGCTTGTACATTAAATGTGCATTCTATAATGCAGCTTTTAAAATTGACGTATGAACTCCAATTTTGACTCGTTTGAGGATCATTTACGTATTAAAAATTTGCTGTTTTGTTATTTTTCGCTAAAAATAACAAGCCCCCCATTTTTTTTAGTAAAAATTCAGGGGAAACTGCATTTTGAAACTGGTTTTGGAGCTATTTGCAGAGTAATAGCTGAAACGAATAGAAATGGGTTATTGTTTTTGGTTTGATTTTATATGTTGTGGTCTTGTTTGTGAACTGCCTTGAGACCTCCAGGTATAGGGCGGTGTATAAATTGAACTAATAATAATAATAATGTCAACAACCCATGTGGTGTGGGGCTGGTCTAGACGGTGCTCTGTACCACTAGCACCACTATGTGACTCCCACCAATAAAAGCTTGGAACCTCCCCTTCTCCATAATTATGGCCGATTCATATACATCCTGCCACATCATCCTATCAGCTGCTGCTGGGCCTTGTAGGAATCAACAGTGCAGCTGCTTCTATAGAGCCATAGATTGCCATAGATTTCCCTCTCCCAGCCCTTTGGAGAGAGCGTGAAGCAGATTCCAACAGGATGGGTTGATACCAACTTTTTTTTTGTTAGTGCTGCTTGAAACCAACATGCTTGTTAACTGGTGTTACTGGCAGTTATAATCCGATGGATACTAAGTACTGCTGTCAGCACTGCCAGCGTGTGATGAATTGCACTCCCATAATAAAAGAAGCTATATGGGGAAAAGGTTGGCAGGGCACCAAAATTCCGTTATCGGCTGTTTGGTAAAGATGTGCATGAGATTTTGTGAGCTTGGCAGCAATTTTGGGAGTTTTACTTTCCTAGCAAATCCCCCATTTCATCACATGCTGTTTCTCTCTGTTTGTTACAGGTGTGCGTCTGTGCACTACGGTGCCGACCTGCCAGCAACCAGCATCATTATCACTTTCCATAATGAGGCTCGTTCCACCTTGCTCCGCACAGTGAAAAGGTAAGGCACGCTTTTAGCTCCGACGGGACTTGAGGTTTCAGTCCTAAACAAACCTGCTTGGAAGTAAATCAGCGAGGCTTACTCCAGAGTAAGAAGAGTTAAATCTGTCCTGGAAAACTGCAGTCCCAAGTGTATTTAGTGGGAAGAAAATCCCACTGGGCTCAGTGGGATCTATTCCCAAGTAACTTGGTTGCAATCTAGCTGTTTAGCTCATTTGATAGTCAAAAAAAGCACCTGAACCTCTATTTGGATAAATCTGCAGACCATTTGCTCACTGGATGCTTGGTGATGGGAGTTAACCCATATTGCCTGCTACATCCACAACCATCTCTTTCATAAACTGTGGTTCTGCTTGCATAATCACAGCATTGGTATCACTGTGTTAGAGACTCGGGGCCAAAAATTGGTTTTGTTTTTGTTTAAACCAACTCCCAACAATATACCTGCATCCCATTCCCTTTTTAAACTCATTTAAAGTCCCCCAAACTGTAATCATTGGCTGTCACCACCATTCCAAATAGGCTGTCATAAGAACTTTGGGTTGTCCCAGTTTTTTTGTAGAGACCAGATTGTATGTTCATCAGTCATGTATAGGACATATCTATGCAGGCTCACAGACTGAAATCCCCCAATGCAATAGATTAAAGTAGACAAGGGCTGAAAAGCTGAAGTCAGTGCAAAGAAGGAGCAAGTGAGGAACCTGCAGCCTTCACTCCTTTTCCTGCTTTTTTTATAGACTACCATTTATTAAGCCAGGAGAAGTTTTCAATTAGCAATAATTGAACCTCGGATTAACCTCATTGGCTACGATAGTGCCTGAGCCAATATCTTATATGACTGCAATATACAAGTTATAACTGGGCAAAGTGTGAATGATGACATGTACTTGAGCAGGGACACAATATACTTCTGCCCTGTAACAAAGTAATTTAACACTTCAACATACTGTATGAAATTCCAGGATAGATAGCATTTCTACCCGACAACTCCCTAGATATTTGAGAAATTCCCCAGGGTGATTCAGGGCACTTATTGGGCATCAAGCAGCAGATGGAGAGGTGGTACTGATGGGGAGAGGTATTTTGGTGTGAGAATTGAACTGGGAGCTTCTTCATGCAGTGCATATACTCTGGCACCTTCCTAATAATAATAATAATAATAATAATGCCATCCATCTGTCTCAAGAGACAATGGAGGAGTGTGCTTTTCGGGTGAAGCCAGATTGTTGGACAGTTACAGCGACTGCTGTGGCTGTAGAAGCCGATACGGGAGAGACAAGTTTTGTTGCAGCTGGGGCAAATGAAGGTTGTGCTGCTGCAGATGCACCATGGCGTTTCTTCTTTCTGCGCTCCTCCTGGTGGTCATTCCTCCTCTGGTCACTGTCTCCAGGCACTGCGGCCGTAATGATGATGATAGTAATGATAATGTACAGCAAATGTCTTGTAACTCAAAAGGTGCTGAGAATGGAAGTTTTTATCTAGTGCTGAAAGATGGTCGGTGCTGGCCACAGCTGAACCATAATTTGTGGATATTGTACAGCCGGGGTGCCATTGCTGAGAAGGTGATCCTTACAAGCCACAGTCCTTATGCGTTCATGTACAAATTACAATTAAAAATAGGAATCACACCCCAAAGTTCTGCTTTCTATTTTAACTCCCCCTTTCTAGTTTTTGTTTCAACATTATTGAATTAGTACCGGTATATATTTTTTAACGTAATAAAAAAAAAGTCAGCTGAAAAACTTTTCTCAGAAGGAGGGATTTGTGAGAAAGCAGCAACCAATCAGGGCTGGGCACAGCCGGTTTCTGCTGCAAACTAGCAGACCTTGTGTCTGCCTGCCTAGTCTCCATCAGGTCACATAGCCCTGAATAGGGTTCAGGCATGTGTGACATATCCAATTTTTAATATATATTCTTTTCATGCATCCTTGGCTTGGCTGCTTCTGGTTTTCTTTTTGCCGCAAATAAACATTTTCAATGACCATTTCCCCCAATATCTTTCCGGGCTAAAGAATGCAGCAAGACTGTTTACTCTTGGGGGTTGTTGCTGTTTCCTGAGAAAATGTCCTCTGCTCCCTTTGAGATATTAAACTTTTGCTAAAAGTGTCCTTTAAGCAGTCTTCCAGGTCAGAGAAATGCTTTCTCTGTGGACACAGAGGTGGGGAAAGGGGGAGGGAGAGAGAAAGGGAGAGTGTATCTCGGCTGGAAGGCAGCTGAGAGCACCACTGGCAGTGATGCATTATTCATCGGAACTATTTTCCCTCACTCCAGGTCTTAGGGTCTTGCAGAAAACTGCTTTGTGAATAAATAAGAGGTTCTTTCAAGTGCATCCTGGCTGGGCTTCATGAATGCAAGGATGCTTTTGCGCACTGGAGAAAACAGAACAAATCTTTTGCAAGGCAGTATTGGTCTTGGGGTGGCTGCCCCTGGGGAGCATAAAACTTTTGCTCCAAACAATAGGCAGTTAGGCCGGCAGGACAGACCCACAATCTTTATGTGCCCCCCTCAGCAGTAAAACAATCAAAGTCAATAACTGGCCATTCAATAACTGCCTCAAAATAAAGCCAACCTTCGAAGCAGAGGCACTGACAGCACACACCAGCTGAATAGCTCCTTAGCTCCCAGCAAAGATGGCTGAACTTTTTTTGGGTTCAGCAGTGCAACGCAGGAGCTATACAATATATTGCCCATCTAAGTGCTTCCTTTCCAAAATGACAGCTGCCAGGTCTCAAGTCTTCCTGGATGACTGTTGTTTCGCGGCCATTTCCGCAGGTCAGGAAGGCTGAAGCTTGGAGCGTTGATGAGAGCTGTTGCTTTATCAAGGGTAGGGCTGCCATATGTCCAGACATTACCTGGATTTCAAAGGCAGAATTGCCATCCAGGAGGGATTTCCGAAAGGCGGCACTTTGTCCTGGATCTTAGGCAAGTCAATCGAAAAATTGCTTTTGTGTGTGTGTGTGTGTTTTAAAAAAGCTCCTGGTTTTTACTTTTTGAAATATGGCAACCCTAATCAAGGGAGCAACTCAAATGGTAAGCCTATATAGGAGCTGCGGATTCCACACTTTCTTGGGTCTCAATCACAGAGCAACGCCATGGGCTGGGAACTTCAAAACTCTGAAGTACCTGCATTTCTCACCATCTCTTCTGCCTCTCTAGCCCTTGAGGGAGATGAGGGGAGTTCTAAGAGCCAGCCAGAAGCTCAGGCAGTTCGTATAGGAATCATCATGGCTGGGGCAGGAACATCAAGTTTGATGGCACTTCAGGATCACTGCAGGGTGGAGATCTGCTGGAGGGTCCAGCTCTCTTTGCTCTTCATCTGAGGAGACCTTAGCTTTGTGGCAAGGGGGGGAAAAATCCTGATAATTTTTTATTCTTTCATAGCACACCTAAACCTGACTGCAATTCTGACTAGAAATGGTTTCTTATCTCTAATTCCAACTAGGAATGGGCTAGAAATGAAGGGGGTCATAATTCCTTCCCATTCTGGAGATTCTTTCCCCTAATCCTGCCCCTGAATGAATGAGGGTTGGTTGTTAGGAGTTGGGGTGGGGAGAGGCATTCTGCCAGTCACATCATTTTGAAATCTCTGGAGCTAAACCACAGCATTCAAAACAGGTTCTAGGATTAAGACCTAGCGAATCTTGACTCCTATTAAATTCCCATTGCCTTCTATGGTTAAGAGAATACTTATAGCTCCAAGTCTTTGCTCATGGTGATAAAGTGTAAATTGTGGCTATGCTACACTCAAGGGTAAAGTATAAGGCTAGCAGGCAATCATCCATGAAGTCATATATCTCCCGGACTTTGCATTATCTGAATCAGAGGAATGGTTGGAGTTGACCTTCAGCAAAATGTTACGGTTAAGGTTATGACTGAAGCAGGGATGGTATGGGGTTGCAATGGCAACCAGAAGGCTGACAATCAGTGCTGGAAGGTAGTAAAAGCTTCCCTAGCACCTGGCCCATTTCCAGGCCCAAGTCTACCATTAAAGCCCTTCATAGCTTGATTCCTCAGTATCTGAAAGTTACTCTCTTCAAAGACCCCAAGATCTTCAAACGAGGCCTGTCTCTTAAGTGGTCTCCCATGGTGACATTTAGTGAGCAGTGAACTGTAGAGTGCCCCACCAGAGACCCACCTCAGAATCTTTTTGATACCAGACAAATAGGCATTTTTGTTTTCCCTCAGTGATTTCATTAACAAAGAAATAGTGGCCTAGTCTTTCCACATATTGCTGCCATTCTTCTGTTTCTGGATTGAATCCCTTAATTCTCCCATAGGATATCTTTTTTTATTTTTCTTGTTGCCATATAAGACCAGGTTACTAAATTTTAAGACCCAGAAAAAGAGGCAACAGCCTCTTGATGAACAGTTTAGCACACAACTGGATAGGAAAATGAAAGTAACCACAAGAACAAGCTAAATTGTAGTCTTGAGATAATGCTTAGCTCTATCATTACCCATTACTACACCCAGGCTTTTAAAGATCATTTTTTAAAAATCTGTCTAACGTTATGGTTTGAGCATGGTTGCTTTCGTTCTGTGGAACTTATCTCTTGGCTTTCTGTATTAGCTGCTTGTTGCTGTGATGTTTTAATCTCCAGACCCTCTTCCTTGGAATGGTTATTTTTTTTATAGTTGCTTTATTTCCTGCTTTATTGATTCTTGATTTATTGAAACTGTGATTTTTAATGCTTTATTTTGTACGTCACCCAGAAAACTATTGTTGGGTGCTTGATGAATGGAGTAAATAAATCAACAGCTTGTGGCGTGTCTGTGGTGCAGCTGGGGCCGAAAGCAAAGGCGTGAATTGGCCAATGAGGAAGTCAGCTCTGAGAGTGGTCAGTCATCAAATCCTTATGAGAAGGTGCTGCAGGGACACAAAAGCCTGAGGCCTGTTTGATACATTTCCTGTGAAGTAGTGCGATAGTCACTGTCCCATCATTCTCTTACAAAACGCGTGCAGTGTTTTTAACTTTCACCCGTCTGTTTAGGTCTGCCCTAATTATATAGGTAGAGGTTGTAGAAATATAATTATCAGGAGCGCTGTGAGAACAATCACAAGATGGCAGCTGCTGCGCTACATTGAGTAATGCATGAAACATGCCAGCTAATCTTGAGGATAGGTCCAAACATGCCAATTGAGATGATACAGAGCCCAACCTTCCCCATCATTGGGATGTTTTAGATTGCAACTCCCATCAGCCCCAGCCAGCACGGTCAGGTATGAAGGATGTCGCAAGCCAAGAACATCTGGAGAGAGCCCACTGTGATATCCTGCCAGGGTTTGCCTCATTGCTGGGCTCACTGGGATGTCAGCAAAAGACAGCACCTAGTAGTGAAGTCAATACTGCCTGGCAGCCCAACATGTGGAATGAGCCATGGCTGCTGGCCTTACACCCGCAGCCTAATTCCTTCCTACTTTTTCTTGAAGGTCTTTGGCAACCATCACTACCTGAGTGGAAGTGGTGGTGCTCAGATATCAGACTCCAACCAGGAAAAAACCAAGTCTGAATCTCCTCAGAAGGCCTTATATCCTGCATATCTTGAAGAGGATACATATCCCCAAGCCCAATGTCCTGAAGGGAGCACTGTTTCGTTGTTTTAGCCAGGGCTGTCTCTATCTGGGGGTGCAAGGGGTGCAGGGCACCTGGGTGCCAAATTCTGGGGGGCACCAGATGCCCGCTGCTGAAGCCACCTAAGCTCTTACCACCACCACCTCAGAGACTGAGCAACAGCTGCCATCGCCGCTCCCCATGGCGGGGCACCTGACCTGGCTGCCATTGCTCAGAGCCCCGGCTGGGAGAGGAGGATGAGGAAGGAGTGTGGGAAAAAGCAGCGGCGGTGCCAGTGGCAGCATCTGCAGTGGCGGGGAGGTGGTAGGCAGCGGCGGGAAGGTGCGTGTGGTGGAGCTGGACAGGCCACTGCTGCAGTGCTCCTGCAGAATGGAGCGGGCGACGGGGCAGGTCCTGCGGAGAAGGACAAGGCGGCAGCAGGGACTGTCACCACCCCTCACAGCTGCGACGGCATCTCAGGCCAAGCCTGAGTTGGGCTCAGTGGTGAAGCTGGAGCAGCCGCTGGTGCTGCAGAGACCTTGGGAGAAGCTGTGACTGGAGGAGCGGGAGGAGGAAAAGGAGGCGAAGCGAGTGAGCAAGAGCATCAAGTGGGCACTCAAGGATCAGAAAAGGGAATACAAGCAGACACACTGCCATGGTGGTGTGCAGGGCCAGCCAGAGTCCCATCTCAGCCTCTCCCTTCCCTGCCCCGCAGAGCCCGCCTGCTGGGAAGTGGTGGCTCCTTCACCTGCCCGTCCAACAGATGGACAATTCATGTGGGGAAATAGTTTCTGGCATGTTATTTTGTTTCTGTGGGGGCTAATTCCTCCATACCACTGCACTGTGCATATTTGAATGAAACCATGAGTCCATGGTGCTCATGTATACTTTAGCAGTTTGTGCCTTTTTCATGAGACCAGCAAGAAACAGAAAGTTCCCTTTTGCTCAGGTTCACTTGTTATTCTTGGTTTGCTGATAGAAATAGAAACAATAACAACTCTGGCTTAATTTTCAAGGTGCTTGAGGTAAGCCATGTATCTCAATAAAATGGATCTGAATGCACTAGGCTGGGCATGAATTATTACTGTGAGTATAATTGCTGCTGCCTTCGCCTACACAGCCGGAGTCCATACCACTAAGTAATTACTGTAAAGTGCTGTGGGGTACCTGAAGTATGAAAAGGGCTGCTCTGTTCCAACTATTGGTTGCTTGCAAGCCTGCACAGGACCGCAGCAAAATCAGGCAAGAGGGAGGTGATGGTGTAAAAATTGTGCTGCCTGCCTATTTTGCAGTGGCCGGTCACCCTCTTCTGATGCCATTCTGCTTTCCTTCCAAAAGTGCAGCAGGTGGATTTGGCCTTCTGTGACAATTAGGGGCTGATTTGATTTTGATTAATTAGCCATTCGAGTAGCACCTGTTGAAAATTATATGTAATTAAATTGTTATAGATGATTACAGAGTTGTTTTCCAAAACAGAAGTTTAATTTCACTTTGGGGAATGGCAGCGATGAAGAAGTCCGATTGACGAGTTAACGTTAAGGCCAAAAATCTATAAAACCAGCTAATGAGTTTCTATGCCTGAGTTGTGGCTTGATGCCCCATGAGACTCCTATTTCAAAGATGATGAGATCCCAACCAGTCTGTTTGAAATCTGGGGGCAATTGGGAAGTCTGAAAATAAACTTCCAGGCGGAGCTGGTGTAGCATTGCGGCTAAGACTCCAGAGGCCTTGTTTTGAATCTCACTTCTGCTGCAATGAATGGTGAATGGTCAAAGGAATAGAAAAGTTGTACTCTGCCTCACAATATGGGGATAATAATTATGACCTTTAAAAAAAACTGTCCTTGTAAGGGATTGAGCTGTTTAAAGTGCGATCCCTCAGAAAGTTTTTAATCCAATCACAGATGGTAGAGGAAAGGTCCAGGTCCATCAGTTGCCTCAGGCCTTGCCTAAGCTAGGATAAAGGATGCAGGGAGAGGAGCACCAGGTAGAGCATGGAGTGAGCATGGAGCCTAAAGAGAGAGAAACTAGCATTGGGATGGGGTGGGATTGGCCGGGGATGAAGCCTTATTGCTGATGAGTGGCCACTATGTGGGGCAATTAGTTTGAAGCAATGCAAGCACCAAAGAACTGGAGGTTGCGTGAAAGCAATGTACTACAGACACGATGGGAGACAGCAGGGAGCAAAGGCTTGGTGGGGAAGGCAGGCCACCTGTCTTCTTGGATTGGACAAATAAATGGGAATGGTGATCAGTCTCACAATACTGGCATGTACTATAGACCAGGGGTTCCCAATTCATGGTCCACGGATCACAAACCTCGTTGAAGGGGCCCCTGGCATGTTTGTGAAGAACACTTACAATTTGAATTTTCGTGGGATTCTACGGAACTCATGTAATACAATAAAATACAGTATAAGAAATAAAAGGAATAATGAAGTGCAATTAAAAATCAAAGCATCTAGCACAAGGCATGGCAGTAGCTACAATAGGCAGAAAAATCATGCAGCGGTTTGCCAAAGCCTTGGGAATTTTCAAGTGGCCCATGGCGGGGGTGGGGTGAGGGGAAGCTATTACTATTGGGGAATGTTGTTGTTGTGAATTGTTTTTAATATTGTTTGTAATGTCGTAACCCACTCTGGGACCTTGTATAAATTAACAACATTGATGGTTGATGTTAAAACATTAACATCATTAGACATTTAAAAAATCCCCACTGCTCTGAGAACACAAATTGAGGTTTTTAGACTTATCATAAACTGGTCCAAACAACAACAACACACCCCAAAAGAAGATCCAATAGTGTATTAGCATTTTGTCACTCACTTTCATACCAACAGTGCAAATACAATTTGGTCTAAATGTACAGATTGACAAGCAACAAACTGTTGAATTGAGATTGGTAAGCAGGGAGGCCAACAGTAGCCAGAGCCCATGACAGACGGAAGCAGTTCTAGGTTTGTCCCCATGCTGATCCTCATTTAGTTCTGCAAGGCAGTGCTGAGACCCAGGAGAAGGTGGCTGACAGCCAGTGGCACCCCTGGGCAGATTGCAGGTAAGAAGACAGACATGTGGGCATTCACTGAGGGCAGACTGAGGTTGGTGGGGCAGCACCCCATTTGCCCAAATAGGCCAGCTTCCACTACCATAGAAACAACAGGCCGCCTTATCCTGATGAGCTGCAGTCTGGTGGGGAGGAAAAAATACAATTCCAGAACCTTGAGTGGAAAATGTGGTTTGAAAGTCTGGCTATTAATTGCCTTTTATCTCTAGGTGCATATAAACAATACAGTTATTGATTTGTGCAATCGTTGGCACACATCATGCAGGAAGCAAGTACCAAGGGCTGTCAACCATTGAATATCTATTATGATCCAAGTTTAATGAATTGCATAGTGAACATAATCCACAGTTCAGACAAAAGAGGTTGCAATTTAAATAGCTATGTTGATATGTGACTAAATGTAGAACTTGGGGGAACTATGGAAGTTGGAATCTAAAGTTACGAAAAGCAGGAATAATACATTTCGCTAATCTTGCCATTGGAAGCCTTTCCCCTTTTCTATTTTTTTTTAAAATAGATATTTATTAAAGTTTTTAGCAAAATACAACAAAAAAGAAAAAACACAAAGCAGAAAAATACACAAAACACAAAAAGTAAGTAAAAAGAAAAAGAAAAAAAAGAAAAAATCCATTATTCTTTTGCTAACTTTAAAGCTCATATCCTTATTTTTCTGACCCCCTCACACCTTCCCTTTTTGTATTCCCATTTACATAATCTGATCAGCAAATCCTTACCCTCTTTTATTTATCTTAACTCTATATCTTAACGTGTCAAAATTCTATATTTTCACCCATTATCAATTCACTTATTGCATACTCTTTTTAACTTTGTTGCTAATACCACTTGTTTTCAATCCAACATCATTTTAACATTCATTAATTTTGTAATACTTCTGCAGGTATTCTTTAAATTTATTCCAATCTTCTTCCACCAACTCTTCTCCCAGATCTCGGATTCTGCCAGTCATTTCCGCTAATTCCATATAATCCATCACCTTCATCTGCCACTCTTCCAGGGTGGGTAGATCTTGTGTCTTCCAATACTTCGCGATGAGTATTCTTGCTGCTGTTGTTGCATACATAAAAAAAGTTCTATCCTTCTTTGGCTCCAATTGGCCGACCATGCCCAGGAGAAAGGCCTCTGGTTTCTTCAGGGCCTTTCCCCTTTTCTAGTGTGACAGCAAGCTGGACTAGATAGGGAGGAATTGCCAGGAGAAATAATGTACAGTATATACTGACAACCCCTTTTGAAATTATGGATTTGTGTTTGAGGGGGGCACAAAGATGGTAAGAGAGACCTGAAGCTTGGAGTCAGGGGGCTCCTTATTTTTTGCAGAAGTGAAAAAAACCCCAAAAAACAGAGAATAAAGTCATTCAGAATTACATACCTGATTTTGTTCTGAGGAAATATTTACTTGGCAAGGATTGTCTTAAGCCATCCACTCTCTGAGGACTTATCCTTGTTTCTCAATGGGTGTTGCTATTAATGCACACATGTTTGCATCTGCTGTTGGTATTGGGTGCAAAGGAATGATGAGTTGTGCTTAACTTCTTGAGGATGGAGCATGTTTTAGATCTCCAACTATCTGATCTAGGCAAAAATTGTGTGAAATTTTGCTGTTGCTGAACATTAAGGTATTTGTCCCTTTGGGAGCCCTAGTTCTGGCAAGGCAGGGATCCTGAAGTGTGATGTGCAGGAGCAGCCTGTCTTCCAGAAACATTTAAATGGCCTCTTGAACAGCTTTCTCATTGGCGTCTCATGTCCTCTGCAGTGGGATGGTTGTCGGTCTGTTTGCTTGACATCTTTTGCATCGCAAGAAGCAGCTGTCTCTCATGAACTGCTTGCTCATTTGGCATCCCCCACCCCCTCGCTTGCTCTGCAGAAGATCTCTGTCAGTGAAAGTGTGTCTGCCCCAGCTACTTGCTCCAAGATATATCCTGGAACAGCTGGACTTCAGTCTGCAGGACTTCATCCCGCATAGTGTCTCAGGGAAATCAGTCCCTCATAATATTCAAAGCACTATCCTTACATTATTTCAGCTTTTCTTACAACACCCCTGTGAAGTAGGCAGTGATGATGGGGGGGATTTTTCCTAGTGCTTAATTCTTTCACGGAGAATTGTCCATTTCACGAGTTCATTAGTAACAAAGAATGGGTGCAAACTGCAAATTACAGTAGGCAAGTGTGGCTGTTCCTGAGTTTTTAGCTTTGTTTAAGGTATTTTATTTTACTTCTTTATTTTTGTACTCTTTTGTACTTACTCTTTTCGAGAACAAGGTTGGGGAACCTCAGGTCCGTGGGCTGAATGGGGTCCTCCAGGCCTCTCTGTCTGGCCCTCAGGAATCTCCCTAATCCAGGCCACCTTCCATCCCTCATCACCCCACTCTGTGCCCTCCTTAAATACTTTTGTCTGGCTGCAACATAACCTTGAACATTGATAATGCCCATTGCTTGCCTCAATGGAGGATGGGGACAGGCATGTTTGTGCACAAACTTCTGCCTTTTGCAAGGCTAGACATTATCCTTCTATACAAAGGTAAGCATCACCTCATTTGCTTGGCCTATCCTTGTTTTGGCCTTGCTCACACATGGGATGCAGGCCCTGGAATTTTGGCCACAAAGGAATGTGGGCTTCAGGTGGCAAAATGGCTCCTCTGCTCTGCTCTAGAGTGCTATATTCTTTCTGGTTGCCTTATGCAAATTTCCCTATTCTGCAATAATTTTTTTCTGGAAACCCCACAAAAGGGTTCAGTATCGTTTATCTCCACCTTGTGGTGTGGTCTGGGGGGGAGCAGAAGCCAAAAGAATAAAGACTTGTCTGAGTTATTCCTCTGGCGGTCTTTTCATGTGGAACTATGTGCACATAGATTGTACTAGGAATGACTTGCCCCAGAAAGTGGAGACATCTGTGATAAGAAATAGACACTAGGCTTGTGGACAAGTGAGAGAGAGAGAGAGAACTCTGTCTTTGGGATGTCGTAGAGGTTGATTATATTTCAGAAATCAGGAGCTGGTGATGCTAGAGGGAAGTGGGATTCTTCCTGTGAGAGAGGATCATTTCAAAGAACAAGAGAGAAGATTCCAACTGTGGGATGGGTTTTAATGGGTAGGAGAGGATATATTAATTGCAATTTATCCATCCAGCCGCCCACATATGTGGGTTGAGAACAGCTTTTCAAATCCCATCCTTGGCAGCAAAATTAAAAGCATAGGAATTACGTGGTAAAACCTTGTTTTGAGCAAGTCCAGCTATGAAAAGTTGGTTCCCCTTTCTTACCCAGCTTATAAAGATTCAGGAAACAACCTGGGAAGTAAATTTAAAAATAAAAATTAAATTTACTTTATTTTTTATGCATTGCATCACAGCAACAGTAGCAATAAAAAATTGTGCAAGCAAAATACTTGTACTTACTTCAGGCACGTGCCAAAGGCTGAAACAATCAGTGTGCATCCAATGCTTCAAAGGAAGAGGGAGGGGTGAGAGGAACAGGAAGTACTATATATTCCTTCCTCTCTAGATGAGAAAGGGTAATGACATCACACAGAGTCCTCTCTACTAATTGTGTTTCTATGGTCTTAGTATCTGCCTATCAGCAGTACACCTTTGTGGACTTAGCCTTTTCTCATGCTAACTAGCAAGAATATTCATTTGTTAGGTTTGGCTGCTAATCGCCCACACTAACTGCCTTTGTTTTACTCCCACAGTTGCTAATGGGAATTCAGATCTATAGGGAATAATATTGATAGGAGACAGGTGATTGAAATGTGACTAAGGGCCCCTCCAGAATGATTGTTTTTCGTGTGTAGGTATATTCTGCAGCATGTCATTCATGTAACAATAGTGCATTAATGCTGGATTTATCCACACGTTATTCTGCTTTATTAGGTTTTCTGCCATGCTTCCCCGGTGTTATTGCTGCCTGGAGGGGCACTCTGGTGCTATAACACATCAAAAGTGGGGCAAGCAGCCAGACAACACTCAGAATGTGGAAGGGAAAATTGCAGGATTTTAGCAGGGAGCGATGGGACAGGCACATACCGCAGAGGAAGCAGCGTGAGCAACCCAAAATGTTTGCAGACGCAAATGGTATTGAAAGTGCAATCACGTATAACCATCACAAATAGCCTGAGCACAAATCATGATGGATGCTCAGTAAAAAGGGCATGTGGAGGGGTCCATAACAAACAAGCATTTGAATTAAGAAACAGAGTTCAGGGATTTGAAATATAGTTCAGCAATTGATATTTGTATCTGGTTGCAATGACTTCCGTTAGCAGAGAGGGCACACGCTCAACATAGATAACTACAGATAGGCATCCTTTTCCAGAGATCTGCAGAATGAGCAGTGCTCCTAAATCTCTCTTGCCTCCCCCAACACAACTTTCCCTTTCAAGCAAAAGATAAGAGGGGCAGGGATTTGCTGTCCCAAGGCCAGATGTGCAGTCACAAATTTCTGGATTGGAAAAGCACTCATTCTGTTTCATATGGAAGATTCACAGGACCTTTTCAAAAATCAGGTTTTAAAGTATACATCTAAAATTATTTTGAATAGATACCCCAACAAACAGGTTTTTGAAAACACACATTTGGTAAGAAAACACACATTTAATTTGTGGGCTCAGGCGCAAGGTGCACGCAGCCAGCGGGGACCCAGGAAGGAATGGTGAATGAACACAGAACAAAGTATTGGGTTCGAATAGGCTACAACTTTATTGATAACAGATGTAAGTAGGTTTTGACATAGGCACTGGCTATGTATCCTGAATCAGTCAGCCTGACTGCTGATTGTTTGGCTGGGTGGACCCTGGGTGGACCCTATGACGTACATCAAATCAGGATGATCCTGCCAGAGCCACCACTCAGACGGGGTGCCAAGGCCCATCAGCCCCCATTTGGGCATCAGGATGAGCACCCCCTCCAGGACCCCTTTGTCAATCTTTTATCGTGACTCTCTTTTGTTGACAATGTGATCATGCCCCATGGGCGGCTGCAATTGGCCCATTCAAACAGGCAGGCTCCTGCGAACCCATGGGGCCACAGGAGGAGGGGCCTTTGTTCCCCTTCAACAGCCACATAGGGTGGTGGGAAGATGGTGCCTGGCTCTGCCTTATTGCACCAGGCCACAAACCACTGCTCCTGGGGGACTCACGGGAAGAGGCAATTGTTGCTGTCTAATCTGCTGAAACAGCTCTCAGAAAAATGCATCCTTTTGCAGGTGAGAAAGGGATCATTGGCGGATCAGAACTATTAAAGAGGGCTTATTTTATTTAGAATATCAAAGGCAAACCCTTATATTTTTAATTGATGTTCTTGTTATTCATTTTAGTGTTCTGAACCGTACTCCTGTCAACCTAATTCAGGAAATAATTTTAGTGGATGACTTCAGCTCTGATCGTAAGTATTACTTTTCTTTGTTTCTCTAATTATCTTATTTCCTTTTTATTCATTTTCATGTGGTTGTATACATTTTTTCTGCTCCACTCAGGATATTTCCTCACTTTTTCATCTGAGGAAAAGAGTGAGAACAAAGGCAGGAGCAAAGCTTTGTTGCGCTTTGTTTTAATTTCCACCTGAGGAAAAGAAACTAGCCAATTTTTTCTTGTTATGGTGTCTTTCCGTCGATTCTCAGTGTGACAGTCCTGCCCAGGAAGCCAGAATGCTCAGTTTGGTTTCATTAACCACCATTTTGTGGGTCATTATTGTAAGTATAACAAGTGGTGTGCACAGCTAGGAGCCCCAATTATATAGGTTCAAAGGGGAGGAGGTAATGTATGCTGCACTGTGTTTTTGGCAGACTAAGACTGTTATCCACAAAATTCTTGCTGAGGTTTTCATACAGCAGAACTATCCCAGAACAATAAGTGCCTGGAATTCTGCTGCAAGAGGCACTATCCTTTCTTGAGAAAAATAGCACAAGAGAATAATGTCTGTTCCATCTTTGAAGCTGGACTTTTAAGTGACTTTCTCCAGTAATAAAAACAAGTGGCTAGGAAATTTCAATTCTTCAATTTTTGTAAAACCAAAGTGAGGGCCAAATGTGTCATTAACAATCATGACTTGTTTCCAATGCAGCACTAAGTAAGCATCCCGCTAATGCAACAATGTCCATGTGCACAATGGGACTTTCCTTCCCCTGTGCTGCCCCCAAGTCTGTTCTGAGGTTTTCTGTAACCCTCTGGAACAAATTTTGGGAGTGCATGGGGAAAGAGAGCAGGTCCTCTTGTGGAACAGCAAGTCCTGTTGTGGAAGCAGAAAACCTTGCGGTGACAGGATGCATACTTAAAACTGCATTGGATACAAGCCCATGTCTGCATTTAAAAGAGAGAAAACAAATCATTAACAGCAGGAAGGGGAGGGGTTCATTGGGGCCATGGCACACAGGAAAGGGAGGTTTAATTCCATGCTCACCTCCCAGTCATGATGAAAATCTTCCTCCCTCCCTCCCCAGTTGTTCTTAGCCCTGCAAGGAAAGCTCCTATTAGCACCAATGGAAGAATTCCTGCTTCTAATTTCAGCTGGAAGGATTTCCATTGGGAATGCAGCAGGCAAAGGGGAAGATGGGGCTTGTCAACCTGGGAAGGTATCCCATCTGGGAGAAGGAAAACTGATACTAAACCTCTGCTGCCTTGTGGCTATACTCATTTGTGAGAAAGACTTCAGGAGTAAACCCTGAGGAATAATCTGTACCTGCTGCCTTGTGGGAGAAGGGAAGGCTAAGGAGTACAGCCTGCACAAATCCAGAGTACAGTTCCTAAGACGGTTGGATGGCGCCTTGTATGCCTCCTTCTGGCAACTCCTGCAGCCAAGCTGGTGCCAAATGTGTTGCTCTGCTTTCCTTTGGACCACCTCAGGGAGGCTGAGAGCGGGGTCTTGTAGTCTGGGCAGCCCAGGACCTCCATACACACTGCCCAGGCTTACAAAACATACACTGCCTAGGCAGAGAAAACAACATGGGAGGCAGCAGTTAGAAGTTACGGTCTCTGCAGCCACAGCAGGCGTTGTGATTCTCCAGAGGTTTGAGGTCATTTAACTTCCCTCGCTTTCCTCGATGTGTCAGAAGATGCCATGTCACACCATATCAGATACCTTGACCCTGGAATTCACTTGTGCACGTGCTGCATTTTGATAGTCTTGGAATACATTTCATTGTTTTCATGTACAATACAATTATAAAGCACCGTACCCAAACAGATACAGAATTACTCTCCAAATCTCCACTTTCTCTAAGCATTATTTTTATTTACATTTCATGAGCAGTATTTCCAAACCACCTTTCAACATATGCTCTCTGGGGATTGCTATCAAGACCTATGAAGGGAGCATCTCAAATGAAGCCCCTTGAATGGATGTTGCTAATATAACCGGAATGGGATTCTGCTGTGTTCTTGGAGTGTGAATTACCTAAAATGGATTCATGGGCTATTTTTGTACATGGATTTCCTTGCTGAGCACATGTCCAGCAATATCTCAGTATCCTTTAATCAAGTGTTCCTGTCACTGCATCTCAGCAATACAGCTCCTGACAAACTGCCCTCACCAGAGCAATATTTCAGGTGGCAAGAAGCTATAGAAATGGAGAAGCTCCAGGATAGAAGTGCCAAGAAAAGTATTTTGGCTGGTAGCCTTTGTGTGTCTTGCCAGGATACTGAAGCTGTGGGAAGATGATAAGCGAGGGGCTTCTCAAAGCCTGGATAATAGCACACAATAAAAACACTGCTGTTGCTGGGTAGTAAGAGAGTATCAAAGTGGTGAAGTTTTGTCTCTGGGGTGTGTTGCTCCAGAGACCCCTGAAATTATTTTTCAGTGGTCAGCCATTGAAATATATGTATCATCTACAGTATTGTTGTATTAAATACTCCAGAATGAGCTGAACCAATGGGAGAGAACTTAAGTACTCTGCTGGGTCAGACTAAAGGTCCATTTAGTCCAGCACCTTTTCTCAGACCAGTCAATAGGATCCCTATGGGAAGTCTAGAAGCAGGACCTGGGTGCAACAGCACTCTCCCCACTTGTGATTCCCAACAACTGGGTTACAGGCACATACTGCACCCAACGAGACGCGGGTGGCACTGCGGTCTAAACCACTGAGCCTAGGACTTCCCGATCAGAAGGTCGGCGGTTCGAATCCCCACAACGGGGTGAGCTCCCATTTGCCTGGTCCCAGCTCCTGCCAACTTAGCAGTTCGGAAGCATGTCAAAGTGCAAGTAGATAAATAGGTACCGCTCCAGCTGGAAGATAAACAGCATTTCCGTGTGCTGCTCTGGTTTTGCCAGAAGCGGCTTAGTCATGCTGGCCACATGACCCGGGAGCTGTCTGCGGACAAACGCTGGCTCCCTCAGCCTATAGAGCGAGATGAGCGCCGCAACCCCAGAGTCATCAGCAACTGAACCTAACGGTCAGGGGTACCTGTACCTTTACCTTACTGCACCCAGCACTACACAGACATAGTGGCTAGTAGCCATTGGTAGCCTAATCCTCTTTGAATTTGTCTAATCCCATTACGGCCATCCAAGAATAGCTATCCTATCCAACAGTGTGCTTCATTTTATGTGGGATGTAGACTGGCAGCTCTGCATTAGAGCCATATGATATGTCCTGCTGTGTTTATCTTGACAGATAAAAGAGTTGAGTGTGAATGTCTTGCTCCTCTTTCAACTCTTTTCTCATTTCACTGCATTCTCTCCCTTTCTTTTTCTTAGCATCCAGCCTGTGCCTCTGCCATAAATCTCTTTCATGTTTCTCCTAAAAGTCAACAGGCAGAGCTACATGTTACAGAGCAAACACAAGGACCCTGACTCTTGGTCTTGTAATGGTGATGCAGGGATCAGAGTGGCATTTGCCTGGGAAAGTCAGGGTGTGAATAGGGGAGCTGAACTTTTCCTCCACCTGCTGATTCTGCACACAACCTCCCCCTTCCCCCATTTTCTCCACAGCCAGGCATATTTCCAGCCCTGGAGTCGGCTGAGCTAAAAAGGAAATGTGTGTTTGGAGTCTTGGAGATAAATCAGTCCACCATTTCTTCCATGCTGTTTCTCCTCCCTGCTTTACCATTAACCTCCAAATATGAGTTTGCAAAACACATGTTTTCTGATGTGCCATGTTGTTATATCCTGAGGCAGGTTCCCTCCTGCCTGCAGTTGGGTTTTAAAGCAGCTCTCTATTGTAGCTGATAGAATAGGTTGCAGTCCATGCTTGGTTGTGGGGTGTGTGGGGTGCCCACAACAGTTTCTCTGGTTTGCAAATGTGCCAGGGCCTCCGAAAAGCTGATAACCCCTGCCTTAAGGCATACGCTGTCTGTGGTATCAGCTGTTCACAAACGTCACAGCATAAAACCAGGCCTCTATAGTTCCTTCTTCCCTTGTAAAGTGCCCTCTGGAAAGGACGATTTGCTTCAGAGAAGACACAGTGGCAATGGAAGTGCTTAACTTTTCCCTTGCCAGTTGTTTCCCCTCTAACTATTCTCCTCTTCCCCTCGCTGGGAGGGAAATTTGAGTGAAAGTAGGCTGGCAGAGGAAAGGTTAAGCACTCCCTTCTCTCCTACTCTAAAGCTCTCCCTTTTCTGTAGGAGCTTGGAGAAGG
This sequence comes from Podarcis cretensis, assembly GCF_951804945.1. NCBI lineage: Eukaryota > Metazoa > Chordata > Lepidosauria > Squamata > Lacertidae > Podarcis > Podarcis cretensis. Next base: position 48,971,017 of record NC_137170.1, on the reverse strand, counting down.
AGAAGGATCTGCTGGGCTTTGCAGCCCATGGCTGCAGTGTGGTGTGTAGTGTGCCTCCACAGATCTTACAAATGCTGACTAAAACCTTTGAGGCAGAGGAGGAGCTGAGTGGTAAGCAGACTTCTTTGGGCGATAACTTGAGGCGATGGGATTAAAGCCATTTATTTTGGGATCAACAAATTGATTAATATCGTAAATGAAAGCAAAGCTTTGCCCTCTGTTGAGACACATGGGGAGAGTTAATTGCAGCTTTATGTCGATGCCAAACAAACTAGGCACTGGCGCCAACTGTTTTCTCTTCTCTTCAGCTGAGGATTGCCAGCTCCTTACCAAGATACCAAAGGTCAAGTGTCTTCGCAACAGCCGGCGAGAAGGTGAGTATGACAGATTTTGCAAGAATCGTTCACTTTTAGAAGGACCCAATGGTAGCACAAATTAACACTTGTGGGTGTTGGGGGACATATGACGGCCTCCACCTCTGAACCAACCAAGTCCCTTTCCTATATCTAGTTTCATCACCATCAACATCGGATGAAGACCCATTACCAGCAAGAAGTTCTGTCTTGTCTGAGTTGAGTTTCAGTATATTCACTCGCATTTCAGCCCATTACAAACCTCAGGCAGTGATTCAATTGCAAAAAAAGGACCACAATTTATTCAGGTGGAAAAGATAAATAGAGCTAGGCACCATCAGTATACTGATAAAAATCCGCTCCAAAACTCAGCACGACTTCTCCCAATGGTTTCACTGTAAAGAAGTATGATGGAAAGGATAGAAGTCTGTTGTATTCCACAGGGAAGCACATGGGGGAGGAACAGCAATCAGCTGGAATTTTCCAGCAATTAGGAGCAGAACTACTATAAAGCAGAGCTTCCTGTTCCTATCCCATATTCTTGATCCAGAAAGATGCTGTGATATAAAAAAAGATACAGTAAGTTCAAAAGAATCAGCAGAGTTACACTCCCTGGTAATTCCCCATGCACAGATAATAAACTAAGAGAATCTCAGTCCTGAGTTCTAGTTAGGAATCAGGTGGAAATGGGTCTAGATATGGGGAGCACTACATGCAACTGTAGATTTGGCCACAATACAGTTCAGCCAACTTGGCTAGAAAATAAACTGGATATTGCTCCCCAATTCATCCAAGGAGGGCTTCTTTTAAATATGGTCTTGCTGCAGCAGGGATGGGGAACTGGTGGCCCTCCAGATGTTTTTGAACCACAGCGCCCATCCTTCATGACCATTGGCTGGGGCTGATGGGACCTGTAGTCCAACAACATCTGGAGAGCTATAGGTTTCCCACCACAGGGCTAAATGGTACAAAGACCCCCTTTGATTAAGGATAGATTATCTTCCACAAGATGGCCATCACTTTCTCCCAGCTTATTAATTCTAGGAAGGTCAGACTGAGATAAAGTGGTATGTGCAGATCTACGTATTCTGTCTACATCTTTGGATTTTAAAAGCTGAAACCAATCCAATAAAACCTGACCAGAGGACGATGCAATTGCTATTGACTCTGTCTGCATGGAGTCAAGGTCAGAGCGGAGGGGAGCGATTGTGTCCACAAAGAACACTGCAGAAATGTTGCAGCAGGCCTGAGGATTCATAACAATCCAAGGAGGGAGAGTTAGGTTTTTTATTGTATTTTTAATATTTTGTTGGAAGCCGCCCAGAAATGCGTGGGGTATTAATAATAATAATAATAATAATAATAATAATAATAATAATTGGTTACTAAAGCTCAGAAAAGCTCCACTGGATAAGGTTGCACAGACACAATGGTGGTCAAGAAGAAAGAGCACCATGGAACAGGTCTTCACGTGGCCTCTAAGCTGTGTTCTGATGGATTTGCACTCAAGCTGTCATCCCTGTTGCCTCATTGTACAGAATACTCTACTGAGCCATGGTGAGGCCTGTGCCTTGGCAGGTGGGAAAAGTATGCCTGAGAACTCTTGTGTCAGCCGTCTGTCAACTTCCTGTCCCAAGATTGCAGTAAAAGTAATTGGCCAAATCAGTTTTAAAAAAAATCTCCCAAGGTTATCTGGAGGCCATTTGAATCCATAAGACCATCTTAATGGGTCCATTGCCCCAGCTGCATTCACCCTAACAACGGAAAACAAAAATGCCATGCAAATTTGTGGTGAAACATCCAAAGAGGGTTTTTTGAGGAAAGCTAAAAGGGTTTTAACAAGACAGGTGAAATTTCTCAGGGGTGTATTGCACATCTCTAAAAAGGAGTCACCACGGCTGCCCTTTCAAATTCAGCTCTCGTGCTTCCCATGGTGAGAGGAAAACAGGGGGAAGCAGGAGGGGGAAGCGTGAGCATTGTGGCACTCAAAGCATCCCTGTGCAGGGCCTGGTTGCCCCTGAATGAACCTGTAAGCAAAGGGATAGCTGCACTGCATGGTAAAGTAAGCCAAGAGCAGAGCAAAAAGAACTGCAATGCAGACGCTTATAATTGCATGTCTCAGCCATGTCGGGATGATGACGCTTTAGGAAAACCAGACACCTGTAATTTTCCCCACCTGTCCTCAAGTCTTTGGATGCCATACCAAGCTTACTTCTTCTCCTAGATAAAGAGAATGTTCAAGGGGATCAAACTGCTAACTTGCAAGTCTACTTAAAATGCTGTGGTCGGGAGGGGTCCAAAAAAGGGCACCCAATGCGCCATCTGGTCTGGTTTAGGGGGGCCAGTTCCAGTTTTTGCAGCTGATGATGTGGACAAACTACTTGCGGCTATTTGGCCAACCACCTGCCCTTTTGACCTTTATCCATTTTAGCTGATTCAAGCTAGCCAAAGGAGACTGACCATCCAGGGGACGGTTGATGCTTTGTAGCATGAAGGAGTGCTGCCTGCCGCCCTTTAGGTGGGGTGTCCACTCCTTTAAAAAAAGGGGGGAACCTGCCCTGGACCCAGAAGTCACTGACAACTATCACTCTTATGTTAATACTCTCTTCTTGGGCAAGGTGCTCAGAAGGAAGGTGTCAATTCAGCTGCAGGAGCTGCTAGATGATATTGATTATATAGATGCTTACCATTCTGGGTTCAGGCCCAGTGTTGAGGGCCGTATCGACTTAAATAGTTCCATCCTTTTTCTTTTCCACTGTCCCTTTATATGCTACCAGCTCTCTTCTCTACACTTTTCCAGGATTGATCCGTTCTCGTGTGCGAGGTGCTGATACGGCGGCAGCTGAGATCCTTACCTTTCTGGACAGCCATTGTGAAGTCAACAGCGAATGGCTGCAGCCGATGCTTCAGAGAGTGAAAGAGGTAAGTGTGGGCAGCCTGGCCTCCTGCCCTTGCTTCATGCCACCCTCTTTGCTATTGGCTGGCTACCAGCCCCTGATGCCTGTGACAGTGGGCCTGGCTATAGTCACTGCAAATAGGAAAGAGAGCATAAGAAGAGCCTGCTGGATCAGGCCCATTTAGTCTAGCATCCAGTGGCCAACCTGTGGCTCCCGGCAACTGGTATTCAGAAGCATTGCTCCCTCCAACACTGCAAGCAGAGTCACGCCTAGTAGCCATCAATAGCCCCCTCCTCCATGAATTTGTTTAATCCTCTTTGAAAGCCATCCAAGTTGGTGGCCATCACTGCCTCCCATGGGAGCGAGTTCCAATAATAATAATAATAATAATAATAATAATAATAATAATAATAATAATTTATTATTTATACCCTGCCCATCTGGCTGGGTTTCTCCAGCTGCTCTGGGCAGCTTCCAACGGAATCTTAAAATACAATAACCTATTAAACATTAAAAGCTTCCCTAAACAGGGCTGCCTTCAGATGTCTTCTAAAAATCTGGTAGTTTTTCTCTTTGACATCTGGTGGGAAGGCATTCCACAGGGCGGGTGCCACTACCGAGAAGGCCTCTGCCGGGTTCCCTGTAACTTGGCTTCTCGCAGTGAGGGAACCGGCAGAAAGCCCTTGGCACTGGACCTCAGTGTTCGGGCAGTACGATGGGGGTGGAGACGCTCCTTCAGTTGTGCTGCTCGAAGGGGTACTTTCTTTTATCTGTCCTGAATCTTCCAACATTCAGCTTCGTTGGAAGTCCAGGAGCTCTAGCATTATGAGAGAGGGAGAAAAACGGAGCTTCCCGGCCTCTTATCTCCTATTGCTGAATTCCCTCTCCCCACATGCATTCATTACACCAAAGTATAGCTTAATATGGGAGTCATTTTTCCAGAGTTGTGTAATAAATAATGCACTGTGTGGCGTTCATTTGGGATTGGGGGGGGGGGGGAGGCGGTAGCCCCCAGGGTAGATGGAGAGAAAAAACGATGCAGCTGAGTTGGCAGTTCTCATCCTGCCTGTGCCAAGAGGGTCAGCGAAAGGATGTGACGGTGCTGCTGAAAACTCTGCCGTTTTGGAGCTGGGAGGGGAGGGCCGATCTCCCTGCCGCATTTAAGGCCTGCTTTCTCCTCAGGAAGACAAGGAAAGAGGAGGGAAAGCTTTTAGGTAGTTAACAGGGCCCAGGAGGCAGGTGGGAGGAACTGCTATAGATGCAAATTACATATATGTTCAGCTTAATGCCAAAGGGAGGAAGAAGGTGAAACCTTAGAACTGGTGACTTAAAAAGCCTCGGCTCAATAAATCCTCCTTCTCAGTAGCCCATAAATGTCTGTTTTATATTTGCTCATAAAATCATGCTGCTGGCAGGACCAACAATAGCAGTGGCAGCTCATTGACTGCTCTTGCACGGAAGGAAATGTGCCCGGACAGCTCAGCAGCAGAGGAGGATTTGAGTCCAGACATTTCAAGAAGTTTATTATGTTTGAGTTTCTCTATTTCAGGCCTCTAGCATCACCAGCCGTTTTGGAGCTGGGAGGGGAGGGCCGATCTCCCTGCCGCATTTAAGGCCTGCTTTCTCCTCAGGAAGACAAGGAAAGAGGAGGGAAAGCTTTTAGGTAGTTAACAGGGCCCAGGAGGCAGGTGGGAGGAACTGCTATAGATGCAAATTACATATATGTTCAGCTTAATGCCAAAGGGAGGAAGAAGGTGAAACCTTAGAACTGGTGACTTAAAAAGCCTCGGCTCAATAAATCCTCCTTCTCAGTAGCCCATAAATGTCTGTTTTATATTTGCTCATAAAATCATGCTGCTGGCAGGACCAACAATAGCAGTGGCAGCTCATTGACTGCTCTTGCACGGAAGGAAATGTGCCCGGACAGCTCAGCAGCAGAGGAGGATTTGAGTCCAGACATTTCAAGAAGTTTATTATGTTTGAGTTTCTCTATTTCAGGCCTACCTTTTTGTTGTCAGGTGCACGCCTGTTTCAGTGCCAAGAAACACGTTTGCTTATATATCTGCGCTACAGATAGTATGGCATATTTACCAGCCCTTTCCTCTCCCAGGCACTGATGTTCTGTGAGGGCAGCTTGGAGCCACTCCTAGCCATTTAAGCTAGAAGTCGGGAGGGGGAAATCTGTGTCCTGCTGCATGTTACTGGACCCATCATCCCCTGCCACTGGCCGTGCTAGTTGGGACTGGTGGGAATTGGTATCCAGCAATATCTGGAGTGCAGCAGGTTCTCACCCACCCTGGTTTAAGCCTGTTAGTAAAATTAGCATGTTAGTGAAAACTGCTCCCTTCCATGTGGCAAGTTTACATTAGGAAAACACCACTTGGAGCTCTCTTCCTAACGTAAGTTGCCTTGGAGGCATGTTTTACCACTATCATGGCCCCGGGAAAGAGAGGCTTGAACCTCTCCTGACCATGTGCTGCGTTACTAAGGGCAATTCCCTTCTTCCCACTATGCCTGGCATTTTCAAAAAATCCACAATGTGTATCTTAAGTGTCACAAAGGGTCTAGGCCCCTCCGCTTGCTTACTTCTCCACAGGCGTCTCTCCCATACCATTTTCAAGGTCACCGTTGCTGCCTTTTATGTGCCGTGAGCTGGTTGGAATTTAGATCTCTTGGAGCTTGTCAATGCTGGCTATCTCTGACCCCTAGGCTTCTACTGCCTAAACATGAAACATCTGTTTTGTCTGTTGGCCTCCAACCACTTTGCAGGGAGACCAGCTTTGACCCTTTTGCCTGCTCGTTTGTCTTCCTTCACCCCTTCTAAAGATAGGCAGCCCCCCAACTGTCCAAATTAACCACCCTTCCTATGGGTTTTCCTAGTGGGCTGTGCCTGCTCTGGCACAGCCTTCAAAAATTATGCCTGGGGCAAACTCCCATTGTCTTCACTTCATAGGTTTCTGCGCTGCCTTTTGTATTTTGTAGGCAGCGTGTGTTAAAAAGCACAACAGGGATTCTTCACCCAAGTCCTGAGCCTGCTTAAATGATTAGTCATTAATGGATTCTCTGGCTGAAGGATGTTCCTGCCTGCCAGCAGGAGATCTCAGCGCCTTCCCTGCTTGACAGTGAGCAAGCAGGCAGTGACATCCGCTGATCCTGCTTTGTCTCCATGGTTGTCTGGGCCAGAGCAAGAGGCGGGTGAACAAGCTTGTTGCAATGACCATGAGCAGAAGCTCCAAAGGGCTGGGCCTCGGTAGTTCAGCAGCCAGGCCAAACTTGGATACCAGCCCTACTTTCCTGCAAACAGCCACCTTATTCACTCCTAAGGGGGTAGATGCCGTTCTCTTCCCACCCTTAGAGCCAAAAATTGCTGGAATAGCCTCTTGGGCTGTCTATCCATGATTAGATGTGCCTGTGAGTACGTACCTGGCATAGGATGCTTCCAAATGGTTTGTTTATTGAATGCTTGTCCTTATTTGTTGACCGGGAGATAAGACTGCATTGGCTGTTGAATGAGCATTCATTCTGATCTGTTTGTGGAGAGCCGGTTAAATGGCATCTCACCACAGCAAGTATTATGCTATAGCCTAGCAGGTGGCGCTGTGTTCTAAACCACTGGGCCTTTTGGGCTTGCCAATCAGAAGGTTGGCGGTTCGAATCCCCGCGATGGAGTGAGCTCCCGTTGCTCTGTCTTAGCTTTTGCCAACCCAGCAGTTCGAAAGCACACCAGTGCAAGTAGATAAACAGGTACTGCTGCGGCGGGAAGGTAAACAGTGTTTCTGTGCACTCTGGCTTCCATAATGGTGTTGCGTTGTGCCAGAAGCAGCTTAGTCATGCTGGCCACATGACCCAGAAAGCTGTCTGTGGACAAACGCCGGCAAGATGAGCACCACAACCCCATATTGCCTTTGACTGGACTTAACCACCTGGGGTCGTTTACCTTTTTTCTTTTTACTTCCCAGTGCATGTCCCCATCACCTTTATTATTGTGAAAGTCTGATATTTTGGGGAAGTGGGTTTGTTGCACAAGCCAACCCAATCAACTATAATTGTGCCACCTGAATTTTATGGTATGTGACGTAGTCCCACCCCAAAACAGCAACCGCCTGGAGGCACCCGTTGTCGGCTGTTTCAAGCAGCAGCCTTGCTAGGAGTAAATGTTCCTAATTACCAAGGCTATTTCAGGGCAAGTGAGTATCTCTTTAATGAGGCATTCATTTTGCAGTGACAAAACCTGGAATTAAAGCCCTGTTTAGGGACACCACTTGGGATATGAGATAGACTTCACCAGCTGTCTCTGGGATGTAGCTCTGGGAACATCTGGTATGGATGCACCCGCAGAAGTAATAAGAACAGTTGGAGAGACAGACAGATTTCCCTGCAAGATGATTCAGTGGAACAATTAACATTGCCTAAGCAAGCAGACTTCATGAAACTATGAGCAAAATCAGGAGAAGGATGCGGATAAAATGGCTCTAAACGATTGTGCATCTCGTGCCAAAGGGAGGCTTTCTCTATCAAGTTCTCCCGTGGAATCAGAAAGGGAAATGGCTTCTGTCAGAAGCAGCAGTTTCCCACCTCCAGAATTCTAGTCTGTCAACAGCTTTCCTAGGATGACAGTAGGAAATCAAAACTTAACAGTACACCTGCATGATCTGATAGTGATTCTGATCAATAACCCTTTGAAACCATGTCCTGCATATGTGACCAGAAAATCAAGAACAGACATTTTACCAGTAGCCATTGTGTTATGTCCACCCCCTCTTCCTCCTTGTCCTTCTGTTAATTGTGGAAGAAGTTCCTTTGAATCTCAGCTGCAACCCCCCAAAAACAACAACAACAACAACAACAACAACAACTGAGGGGTTAAAATTTCCCCAAAAAGCCACAGATTTGCCCTTTTCTTATCTCCAGGTTCCATGCTGGGACTAAGAAAGTAAGGCAGTATGCAAATATGCTTCTCATTCCGCTATGTGCATAAATCTCATGGTCTCTGATTTCCTGATGCTTAATCTCCCTCCCTCCTGGCAAAATTCTAATTTCTTTCCTTCCTTGTCTTTTCTTTCAGGATTATACTCGGGTGGTGAGTCCTATCATCGATGTGATAAGCCTGGAAAATTTTGCCTACTTAGCAGCATCAGCAGATTTGAGGGGAGGTAGGTAAGGTGAATAAGTAAATTCTTAAGAAAGGTCTCCCTCCCCCTGGATAGGCCCAACATAGCTGGTTCCTTTTGATCTCGATGCCAAATATGCCAGAATAAAAGCCTAGGATTTCATCAGCAGTTGAGCCTGCGCTCAGAGTGTGTATATGTGTGTAATTTCAAATCTTCATGGCTGTGATTATGGAGTACAGCCTTGTACAGTTTGTGCAGAATCCAGCTTTCAGATTTTTAAACACACACACACACACACACACACACACACACACACACACAGAGTAGCATTTAGCCTTTCATAGTTGTTGTGGGTAACACCTAAAAATGCATTGGCAATTTCTATGAAAACAGTAAGAATCTGGCAAGGGGGTTCAAGTCACAACTGAATGAGGTTAAGTCACCTTGCTCTCAGTTCCTTCCCTGTTCCCCATCCTTATTCCTCAACCTTAAAGACCGAAACACCCTTAATTTGTGGTTTCTAAAAATAAGCTCATGCTTGTTTTAAGCCCATGACATTATCTCTCATTTTGCGTTTAATACTGTGGATCCATCTATTGTATCTGTAATTTCACACACCTTAAAATGAAGTTTAATAACATATATGTGCTGTGAAAGAGATTCTGCCTGAGTGTCACACAGTCTCCTTTCTTTTTAAATTAGTTCTGACAATAGCTTAGTTAGAAAAGCATGAGAATCTTAATCTCAGGGTTGTGGATTCGAGCCCCACGTTGGACAAAAAGATGCCTGCCTTGCAGGGGGTTGGACTAGATTACCCTCGTGGACCTTCCAGCTCTCCAATTCCATGAACCTATGGCCAGCAGTTACCCCTTGGGCTTATGAGCTGCCCACAGCCTATGGATTATTAACTTGGAAGAAGGGCACCTGCAGCTGATCTCCAGATGTGGCTGGAAAAGCTCCAGCCCTTTCCCTGCTTTCTCCCATTTAGCAGAAGAAGGCAGCCAAACTACATACTCTAGCAGAGAAGGCTTTATCAGGCTCCGAGGGAAAGGATAGAAATCAAGAAAGCAGGGTACAAAATCAAACAAAATAGGCTATGTTCTACACAACGGTGCGGGCTATAGGCTAAGTTTCAAAAAAGGCGTACATGCAATTGGCCTAGGTCTTCACAGATGTGCCTTCATCCTGTGCCGCCAGGAGTGGGGGAGATTGACAGGTGGAGGGAATGTCATGAATCAGGAGCTGTCAAGGGGCATGTGGTGCAACCCCTCCCATAGGCAGGTGATGGCATTGATGCTTGCCAAGGCAAGAAACTGGGAAAGAGAGGTGCAAATTGAGGAGATATTTTTCTTCTGCTGCTGCCAGGCAGTTTTATTGCAGGAAAGGCCCATTTGTGGTGTCAAGGGAAAAGGCTGGTGTGCCTAGAGACGGTTGTAGGTTAATCGAGAAGGCAATACATGGACCGGCAAGGGATTCTTAGAGGAGGGAAAGCCTGTGATGTCTTAGAGAAGCTGCTTCAGCCCAAGAGCTGGGTTTATTGGATGAAGAGCTCTCAGAGGCCATATTCCAACAGTGGGTATGGTCAAGCATACACAAACACACAACCCCCTTAACACACATTCCTAGCACATACACACATGGAAGGGAAAGAGAGAACCAGACATTAATTTAGAAAATGCGGTATGCGCACCTTCCTCCTCCTCAGCTGATCTATGCATGTTTGTTGGGGGTTGACTGGGGGGGTGGGGAGAGAAGATCCTGCGTTTAAAAAAAGAGTAGTAAAATATATAGATAAAAATTACATAAAAACAAAGGAAGAGGAAAGCAAAGATTTCCTTGAATAAGGAGAGGAATCTGCTTTGGAAAGCACAAATGTCTTTCCCCATTCAGTGCCATCTGCCACAGATTACTAATACAGATGACCAGCATACTAAGTGATTAATATGGGGAAGCCTTATATTTGATAAGCCCCCAGAATTTCCTTTTATTTCATTGCATTTGGAACCCAAATGCAAAGAAGTCCAGCTGCTCCACTCTGTTCTCTTGGTGGGGGGGGGGGGCATCTACACATCCACCACCTTTTCTCCAAGTGTTGGGGAAACACTGCTTCTACTCAAGTGCAGGTCTCAACTTCCCCTCCCTCTCAGTTTTGCAGAGCCCACTTGCATACAGCTCCTGCCATTCACCTTCCTTCCCACAGGATCTACCCAATTTGCAAAAATGGTAAATTAGGCAGCATTTTATGTGATGCGCATGGGGAAAAGCCAATTACAGCGAACAGAGAGACTTTGTTCCCGGAAATACATGTCATCCCACTGAGAGTGCTGATTAACGTCTCATAACTTTGGCGGCCAATGAGGCATAGGACAGTCTGAGTGGAAGGCTGAAGCACTAATTATTGCATTTCTCTCTGGGAACACACATTGGAAGATTTGGAATGCAATTGAGCTCAGATAAATACCGCTGAGGAACAGGGCGCATCTATAGGGATACCTCGAGGCCTGGCTAACACAAGTCTGCTTGTCTCTTGCTGCCCTGAGATCATGTGCGAATAAGCAGTGTCAACACCATCTAATTATTGCTAAGCGGTATGTGTTGCTGTGTTCCAAGCTTCTTCCCAATGTATCCTAAATGGAGACTTGAAGCCTATTTTCACATTTCCCAGAAACCCTTGTTAGTTTCTGGTTTTCCTCTGTATTTGAGAAACTGCAAACATGTTCTACTCTGTTCCGCATTTTAGGGTTTGACTGGAGCCTTCACTTTAAGTGGGAGCAAATCCCCATTGAGCAAAAATTGTCCAGAACAGATCCTACTGAGTCCATCAGGTAAGATCTTTTGCTCACAACTTCATCTTTTTGTCTGATATGAGAAGCTGTTCCATTTGTTGATGTTACCACGGGAAGTGTTCAGAGGTCATGTGTGGTTCATTTAAGAGCTGCAGTTAATCAATATCTATTGTTCCCTGAAGAGTTTTAATATTCCTGACAAATACTTGCAACTCAATCTGTTGGCTTGAGTGGCCTGCACTGCTATAATATGCAGTGCATAGTATATTGGTTTTTCAGGCTGTTATGAATATATGCGGCCATCTCCTTTCTGAGGCAGGGGAAATGTCATGGCCCTCATTTTAGAAATTGTTACCATTGTCTAGCAGGAACAATGAACTTTTCCAAGCGGGCGCGTGACCAGAATAGGGCCTACTGCGGCCAAGACAAGGCCATCCTTTTCCCTCAAGGTTTCAACAAAACCATTTGCACATTCTGTGGTGGTGACCTATATATTCACTGCCTGATTAATTCTGATATATATACACACATTCTCTCTCCACACATACTATAATGCAGATAGGTAAAGGTAAAGGGACCCCTGACCATTAGGTCCAGTCGTGGCCAACTCTGGGGTTGTGGCGCTCATCTCGCTTTACTGGCCGAGGGAGCCGGCGTACAGCTTCCGGGTCATGAGGCCAGCATGACTAAGCCGCTTCTGGCGAACCAGAGCAGTGCACGGAAATGCCGTTTACCTTCCCGCCGGAGCGGTACCTATTTATCTACTTGCACTTTGACGTGCTTTCGAACTGCTAGGTTGGGAGGAGCAGGGACCGAGCAACGGGAGCTCACCCCGTTGCAGGGATTCGAACCGCCAACCTTCTGATCAGCAAGTCCTAGGCTCTGTGGTTTAACCCACAGCGCCACCCGCGTCCCATATAATGCAGATAAGGACCACCAAATCAAGGCAAATTAAAAGAAGGAAGATAGGTGGGTTGAAGCATAGTCAGCTGATTTGCACTCATATGGGTGTCCACACTGCCTGAATTTGTGGGTGTTGGATCTCTAGTACAGTACCCCCAACTCCTCTAGTCTTAATCAACCAGGATGATTAAGCTTGTTCTAGTGTCTGCTGGTCCACATGGCTGATTGGGACAATCACAAGGTCTGTACATTCTTCTGCCTGACTTTAGTGCTGTGGTTCAGTGTAGTGGTTAGGGTGTTGAACCTAGGAGACTGGGCTTCAAATCCCCACTCAGCCATGAAACTCTTAAGAGCATGAGAACAATAGAAGAGCCTGCTGGATCAGACCAAGGGCCCATCTAGTCCAGCATCCTCTTCTCACAGAGGCCAACCAGATGCCTGTGGGAAACCTGCAAGCGGGATTCAAGCAGGAGAGCACACTCTCTTTTCCTGTGGTTTCCAGTAACTGGTGTTCAGAAGCATTATTTCCTTCAGCTGTAGAGGCAGGGCATAGCTATGATGGCTGTTAGCCTTCGATAGCCCTTTCCTCCATGAGGAAACCCATTGGATGATCACTGTCTCTCAGCCTAACCTACCTCACAGGGTTGTTGTGAAGTTAAAATGCAGAGGGGGAGAAACATGAGTGCTGCCTTGAGTTCCTTGGAACAAAGGTGGGATATAAATGTATTACTAATTATTATTATTATTATTGTTGTTATTATTAATATGGCAGGATTTACTTGCCTTTCCCTATCTTCCCAACTGGGATTAGATGGTTCAGTTGGGGACAAAGGAGGTGCCTGGTTGCACTGCCAGCTGAATCTTTAGGTATGCCTCTGGCATGGGGGTAGAAAATCAGTCAACTTGCATTTTGCTTCAGGGTCTTCTGCTTGGCTTACTTGCTTAGTTCTTAAACAATACCATACTCTGGTTATGCAGAAACCAGGTTATAATTGCTGCCAATGTAACTGCAGTTAAGGGCTGTGTGTGTGATTGTGTGTATGTACATACATCTGGGGGGAGAGAACATGAGTGATCTTGCACTTGCTTCTAATCTCTTAACTACAGTTAAGGTTTTACTCTAATTAAGTCTGCACCAGCAGACTTCATTATGGAAAATTCTGGAGTCTAATGGTTTTTCTTTCTAAATGACTTCAGATGGAACATGTTGCTGTATATATGCAGTATGTTTCTGTTGCATTTAAATATATTTTACTGATATTTTGTGTAAATCCTTTCTTGCCCTCATTTCCCCTAGAACACCTGTCATAGCAGGAGGCATCTTTGTGATAGATAAATCTTGGTTTAACCATCTTGGAAAATATGACACTCAGATGGACATCTGGGGAGGAGAGAACTTTGGTGAGTTGATGCCATAACTTCTACTTTTGTTGTCTACTCTCTTCAGTTCTTCCCAGGTCACCTGTCATACAACGTTTCCTTCTGGTTGGGAGCATCATAGATTGTGGCTTTCACCCTTATCCAGGAACTACTTGCAGACTGATAGAATCTGTTTCCAGCCACCAGAGCATCTGCTCTACAGATCTATGTATATGTCAGTCTCATTCTACAGATTCTTAGACAACTTTTTTGTGAGATCTTTATTACTGGTTTGCATGCATATGTGTTCAAAGATGATAATAACAATAACAACAACAACAATTTATTATTTGTACCCCGCCCATCTGGCTGGGTTTCCCCAGCCACTCTGGGCGGCTTCCAACAAAATATTAAAAATACAATAAAACATCAAACATTAAAAACTTACCTAAACAGGGCTGCCTTCAGATGTCTTCTAAAAGTCTGGTAGTTGTTTATTTCCTTGACATCAGATGGGGACAACATTCCACAGGACAAGTGGCACCACTGAGAAAGCCTTCTGCCTGGTTCCCTGTAACCTCACTTCTCACAGTGAGGGAACCGCCAGAAGGCCCTCGGCGCTGGACCTCAGTGTCTAGGCTGAACGACAGGGGTGGAGACGCTCCTTCCGGTATACTGGGCCAAGGCCATTTAGGGCTTTAAAGGTCAATGCCAACACTTTGAATTGTGCTCAGAAATGTACTGGGATCTTGAAAGGGGTCCAGAAACAGGAAATGTCATAGATACTGTTAGTTAGATTAGTACAAAACTGCTAAGGATTCAACCATGATGCTGGAGGGTGGTGGCAGCTAGGAGCTCGGAGAAGGAAATGGGTCAGAGTTGGAAAATGAACAGTTGGAAAACGAACAGGCTTTCAGAGTGCTCTAGTGTTCCAGATTGAGGGGAAATGGAGTTAAGATATTGGCCACAGGTCTGTTTTATTTATTCCTATCCCATGCTTCAGCCAGCACGCTCCCAAAGCAGCTTATAGAAATAATCCAATTCAAACACAATAAAAACCATAATTAAATCCTAATTAAACAGCACAAAATCAGTAATGATGGAAGAAAGATGCAAATAAATGTTTCCCAACTCAGCTCATTAAAACCAGATTACCATAAAAGGGTGGTGAGAAAGGTCTTCACCCTCTTTCAAAAAAAACCCTGCAACATGCTGGCCAGATCCAGCTCTCCCAGGAGTTCCATGCAAGGGCCACCCACCAAACTTCCATAGATAGTGGGCCCTGGTAGGAACTAGAGGCTTGGGGTGAAGGCCAGGATCCATATCAGTTGGGGCTGGTGATTAATCTGCTTTTCCTACACCACCTGTTGCAGTAGCTGCCATTGGTCTTCACCATCACGTATTGACCTTCAGTGGCCAGACAAAAGAACATACCAGAGACAATCCATAATATGAAATATCCATGAAAGCCCTTTCTAGTGACTGTACAACCCCTCCCCTCCTTTGTGATTGATTTGGCAGCCCCTTCCCTGGTGTTTTCTTTGTGCCTCCAAATAAATATTCAAATAGGGAGCTTGACCAGAGTGGCAGATATTAAACGCAGGAGGAAGGATCCATAAGCTTTTGCAAGGTCACCTCTCTTCAGTGATTCAAATGAGCTTTTGAACATCAAAGCCCTGGTGGTCCTCTGATGCTATTAACAAAGAAATAAAAGTGAATTTTACTTCAGGGCAGCGAAACGTCTAGAAGCAAAGGGGGATGGGTCAGAATATATCTGTTTAAATAAACAGGGTCAGACTCTGCCGTAGGAAACTGAGTTGCTTAGCAAGTGAATCAATAGTGGGTTTGGGGTTTTACTGAAAGGTTGTGCAATAAAGAGAGACAACTCCAATTTTAAGAAAAGGGAAGGTTTCAAACAGGCTCTTTGGCCCATTATGCTTCCAGGTTTTTGCAGTTCCAGTGTTGATTCCCATAATACGTGTGGACCTACACAAGCACTAGTGGTCCAGATATTTTAAAAAGCACAAACATTGACCAGAGCAGACATCCCCCTAAGCAGTGATTAAAGAGAATTACACGTTTTTCTAGAATGCCCATAATCTTTTGGCATCTCTTTAATCTCAAATGTGAAACATGTTGCTTGGAACACCACAATGTTTTCCAATGCCTATTTTTCACCAGTGCCCTTAAGATCATGCATTCGTCTTCCATTTCCTGTCCCTCGCTTTGTACTCTCACACCGATTCAGCCCTTGAAATTGATTCCTTTCATCTTACTCTAACAATCTTCTCTAATATGTACTGTCTTTCCCTTTAGACACTCTGGAATGTATCCAACAGGGTCTGTGTAAAAGCAGAACAAAGTTTGTCTCATGCAGCATGACTTCTCCTTCCTTTCCTCCCCCTTGCAGCTTCCTACATGCTCCCATAAGCTCTGGCGGGTTGGGGGACCCCCCTCAAAAGTAGATTTGGGGGGAAGCACAGGAGGCTGCTGGGGGAGGGGAGAAGAAGGCAAAGTACCATTGCATGAATAGATCTCTGCTCATTTATATCAAGAGAATCTTACTCTGGTGGACAAGTCTGTTATAATCTTAATTGCTCACTGTTACAAAATAATGCCATACACATTGATAGCTTACAGAAAGGCCCCTCCTGACTGGTGTTTTATTGTGGGTGTTTTCTACAACATGTTCTTGACACAATAATAGTGCATTAGTGGTAGATTTGTTCTGCTTTAGTTTGGTCTGCAATGCTTCCCCAATGCTGCCACATTACTGCTGTCCAGAGGGACTACGGGACAACAGAAGTGGGATAAAAAATACACTAGAATATCTGTGGGATATAAAGTTACAGGATTTCAGCAAGAAGTTACCAGATGTGCACTGATTGGAAATGAAGCAGTGTGACCATCCCAAACCTTTTGCAGTCGCAAACAGTATTGAACATGGAATCACGTGTGATCACTTTGATAGTATCATAAACACAAAATAATCTTGAATGTGTAATTGAAATGATGTCTGGAGGGATCCCAAGACTCCACCTGAGAAGGCCAGGAAGCTCATCACTATCCTGATCAGAGGGACCAGGGAGGGGAAATCAGTTGGAAATGCATTTATTTCCCCCCTCAGCAAGAAGCATCATCTCTGCTTTAAGAAATCCTCTTTCACTTTACCCATTCTTGCCTTTGTGGTTTCTCATTGTATTAGTCATGTACAAGGTGAGATGGGAGTGAAAAATAAGGCATAAAACCTTCACATTTCTTCTCTCACCTTATTTTTCTGCTGTCTTGGATCTTTTCTAGAGCTTTCTTTCCGCGTCTGGATGTGTGGAGGCAGCTTGGAGATCGTTCCCTGCAGCCGAGTAGGCCACGTTTTCAGGAAGCGCCATCCGTATGACTTCCCTGAGGGAAATGCACTGACCTATATCAAGTAGGAATGGGTGACTCCTTGATCCCAGTTCAGGAAACAGGAGGGTGGCAGAGTGCATTTAGGCCCAACTAGGATATAGTGTTTGCCTGAAGGAAAGAAAGGACACTGGGGCCAACTTCTTGAGGTATTTGCCAGTTTCCTTCCTTCACTCAGGGACTTGAGTATGAACCCAAATGGAATTCATGAAAGCTGCTTGGATATTCCCGGCTAAATCTATCTCGTTTCCTGCTGTTTTTGTTTATTTGTATTTATAGCAAACACTTCTCTAATACTCTGGAAATACCGTAAATTTCGCTCCATAACACGCAGATTTTTCCTCCTAGAAAGTAAGGGGAAATGTCTGTGCGTGTTATGGAGCGAATGCCTACAGATGGCGGGGGAATCTGCTGCAGTTGTGAGCAGTCCATGGCTTGCTTTGAAACAGCAAAGCGGGTGTAAGCGGCTCCTGTCAGCGAGCCGAGCTGGGGAGGAGGGAGAGAAGCAGAGCGGGCTTGGCTGCTTTAAAACAACCCCGTCCTCTATGTTCCTCTCTCCTCCTCACTGAGCTGCTAAGTAGCAGCAAAGCTTTTCAGCCAACCTAGCCGGGAGGAGGGAGAGAAGCAGAGCTTTAAAACAACCCCGTGCTCTCTGTCCCTGCCTGCAGTTTTTTGCTGTCTGATTTTGGATTAGCCACTGTGTGTGTGTGTGCTTGAGCTATCGTTCTCCTCCTGCTGCTTCCCGTTCACTCTCCCTGCGCCCCTGCGCTCTCCCTCCGACTTTAGAATTAACACTCTGTGTGTCTGTGTGTGTGAGAGAGAGGGCTCCTTCTCCTCCTCCTGCTTCCCGTTCACTCTCCCTGCCCTCTGCCTCCGACTTTAGAATTGACACTCTGTGTGTCTGTGTGTGTGTGAGAGAGGGCTCCTTCTCCTCCTCCTGCTTCCCATTCACTCTCCCTGCCCTCTGCCTCCGACTTTAGAATTGACACTCTGTGTGTCTGTGTGTGTGAGAGAGAGGGCTCCTTCTCCTCCTCCTGCTTCCTGTTCACTCTCCCTGCCCTCTCCCTCCCTGCCCTCTGCCTCCGACTTTAGAATTGACACTCTGTGTGTCTGTGTGTGTGAGAGAGAGGGCTCCTTCTCCTCCTCCTGCTTCCCGTTCACTCTCCCTGCCCTCTGCCTCCGACTTTAGAATTGACACTCTGTGTGTCTGTGTGTGTGAGAGAGAGGGCTCCTTCTCCTCCTCCTGCTTCCCGTTCACTCCCCCAGCGCCCCTGCGACTTCCAGCGCCCCGCGACTTTAGGGCCAGTTCTCTCTCAGCGTGTGCGTGTGTTTTGACCTCACTGCGCTTGTTGGGGGAGAGTCTTGGTCGCAATTTTTCTTGATTTGTCTCAGAGTGGTTACTGTCATGGTTTCCTTGCCAGGGAGGAGGGAGAGACGCAGAGCCTGCTTGTTCTAAAGGAGCAAAGCCGGAGAGGAGCCTCTCCTGCATTATTAGCAGCATCCTTTTCCACCCACCCCACGCGTGCTCCTTGTCCCTTGAGTTCTTTTCCTTCCCTCCCCACTTAAAACGTGGTTACAAAGCACGGATCCACACGGATCCTCAGGATTTTTGCACTAGGTCACCCCAAATTCACCATCAGATCACATAGCATGTCCATGGCTACAGCCTGCACCAAAAAGCACACGCACCCACTGTTTCATGGGGCCGCAATGGCGCAAAAACGTGGTTACAAAGCATGGATCCACATGGATCCTCAGGATTTTTGCATTGGGCTACCCCAAACTCACCGTCAGATCACATGTCTGTGGCCACAGCATGAACCACAAAAATCATACATCCACTGTTTCGTTTAGAATATTTTTTTCTTGTTTTCCTCCTCTAAAAACTATGTGCGTGTTATGGTCAGGTGCGTGTTATAGAGCGAAAAATACGGTAGTATTTTAAATCCTCTATATACATTGGGTTGTTGTTGTTTAGTCGTTTAGTCGTGTCCGACTCTTCGTGACTCCATGGACCAGAGAACGCCAGGCACTCCTGTCCTCTACTGCCCCCCGCAGCTTGGTCAGACTCATGCTGGTAACCTCGAAAACACTATCCAACCATCTCGTCCTCTGTCGCCCCCTTCTCCTTGTGCCCTCCATCTTTCCCAACATCAGGGTCTTCTCCAGGGAGTCTTCTCTTCTCATGAGGTGGCCAAAGTAATGGAGCCTCAGCTTCACAATCTGTCCTTCCAGTGAGCACTCAGGGCTGATTTCCTTCAGAATGGAGAGGTTTGATCTTCTTGCAGTCCATGGGACTCTCAAGAGTCTCCTCCAGCACCATAATTCAAAAGCATCAATTCTTCGGCGATCAGCCTTCTTTATGGTCCAGCTCTCACTTCCATACATCACTACTGGGAAAACCATAGCTTTAACTATACGGACCTTTGTTGGCAAGGTGATGTCTCTACTTCTCAAGATGGTGTCTAGGCCTGTCATTGCCCTTCTCCCAAGAAGCAGGCGTCTTTTAATTTCGTGGCTGCTGTCACCATCTGCAGTGATCATGGAGCCCAAGAAAGTAAAATCTCTCACTGCCTCCATTTCTTCCCCTTCTATTTGCCAGGAGGTGATGGGACCAGTAGCCATGATCTTCGTTTTTTTGATGTTGAGCTTCAGACCATATTTTGCACTCTCCTCTTTCACCCTCAATAAAATAAGTATATACATTGGGTATATACTTTATATACTTGGAAAAAACCACTATACTAATGCAGAGTAGTGTGTGAGCTATACCCTAATTAAATAGCAGTTTATAAAAACCATTGAAGTATATTTGACAGTGAGCCCCTATTTAATGTAAAAATATGATTTTTAAATTAAGGGTGACTGTTTATCATGCAGGAATACAGCTGCACAGGCTCAATACTTGTGGTCTATAGTAACCCAGTGTTAATTTCTGTGTGGGTTCTCGCAAACCGCTGATATGTTTTGGCCAGAATTAGACATTATGGAAAACATGCGGCTCCTGCCAAAAACAGCAGCCCCGGTTTTCCTCTTCTCTTCACCAGCAACACAAGTTTTTCTACCCCCGCACGGCAGCCAGTGAATCCCTGTTCAATTACCCTCCACTCATAGCTGCTTTGTGGCATATGTGGAAGATCCAGATGTCTCAACCCTCTTACATATTTTGCACCTGTTATGACCCTAAGTATGCAGGAGGGTTAAGAGGCGTCTGGATCTTCCACATGTGCCACAGAGTGGCAGCAGCTCTGAGTGGAGGCAATGGGTTGAATCCAACATCATGTGAACAAAGTTCTGCTTGCACAATAGGACTTCCCCTTCCTCTGCAGTCCCTTGTGCTGTCAATCTTCCAGAGCAGAGAGCTGAAAAGGAGAGGAAAGGATGGAGAAGTCCCATTGTGCAAGCAGAACTCTGTCCCACTCACACGCAAACACCACTGGATACAACCCAGGAAGGGCAACTGAGTGGCTGCCATAGAATTTTGTTAGCTGCCATGGTGGGAAACCAGTGTACAGGGTTTCTCTTTACAGGGATTTTCTCACAGGAATGTGCTGGTGTTGTTCCATCTGAACACCCCCCCCCCTCTTTTCCATGCATGCTCCCCCAAATTGGCTGTGGGGTAGGTTCTGGAGAACCCCCACAATAGCATGTAGGGGAAGGAGAAGGCCAGTCATTCCATCAGGCAAGCTTAGTAACTATGTTGAATTCTTCCCTGCATATCCAAGGTTCTGTGGGATATACGGTAAATAACCTTAGAGAAAATAACAGTTGAATAGCTGTTTTATGTTGATGCAGCCGTTGGGATGGATGAATCAGTTGTGGTCTTGCAAGCTCAGAGATGGGGTGCAAACACCACCACCCATCAATTGGTTCCTGTTTTGGGGAAAATGTACAAGTCTAGTGATGACATCCCTGTGCTTCCAAATTTGCTGGCAATGAGAATTTGGGAGGGTTGAAGTTTCCATAAGGGTGACTTAATTTCATGTTGTGACAAGTGGTACAGTAAATAACCGTGGTTCACCTTTCCCATCTGCAGAAATACCAAACGTACAGCAGAAGTATGGATGGATGAATACAAGCAGTATTACTATGAGGCCAGGCCATCTGCCATTGGAAAGTCATTTGGAAGGTAAGCATCCCAAACCAGGCAAATGGGTATTCGTGTCAGATAGCTCTTATAAGCTACTCTTAGGGAGAGCTGACAGCATAGGCACTCTCCCATAACTAACATGCCCCTGGAAACATGATTCGAACAGCTGAGTAACACATTCTTGTATTGATTGGTTTTATATTTAAACATAAGTTCATCTCCGGCACTCTGTGGTAGTGGCTCAGTATAATCGAAATGGCTTGAACTAGATGACTTTAAAGGGGGTTAGGCAACTTTTGGAGCTTTAGCCTATCAACAGTGACCAGTAATGAACATGATGGTTATATCCTGCCTCTGGGATCAGGGTTACTGTGCCTCTCAATACCCATTTCTAGGAGAAAGCTATTTCTTGTGGGCTTCGGCATCTGGTTGGCCATGATAGGATGCTGTACTAGATACTAGGCCTTTAGTTGGTCTGATCAAAATGGGCTCTTCTTAGCACATTTCTAGGCATAACCTGACAAGGCAGCACTTTGCCAGGGATTCAGGCAAGGTGTTTTGCTATGGGGATTTTTTTTTTGTTTTAAAAAAAATGTTTTGCAGATTCATAGCTGAAACCTGCTATATATGACACTGATTGGCTGTCACCCATCATGTTCCTAAGAAATCTCTCATATGCAAAATCCTCAGAACAGTTATGCATTTTAAAATACCGTTACAGGTTAGGTTTTTTTAAAAAAAAAATTAAGTCGACAAATTAATGCATCACACTTGTAAAACGTAAAAAGGAAGGACGTCTTGAGAGAAGGGCAACACCAGTGACTGCACCAGCATATGATTTGCTGGTATGTATGTCTGCTTTTCAGTTTGTGAAGCCTGAGCAAATGAGTTTTGTTCGGCAGCTAAGAGATCCATTGTGACTTTACTTTTTATATCACCATAAACAGACCCCGGGCTGAGGTGACGGCGTTTACCTGACCTCCTGGCAGTGAGAGTAGGCAAGACGGTGAAGTGGTTGTTTGCTGTGGAACCTTATTGGCTTAGCTGGTGCCAACCTCCCCACCGCCTTGCCCCTCGCAGTAGAGGCTATGGAGACTTTGCTGCCGGGAGATTAGGTAACCAGCGCTGCCCCCACCCTGTGGTCTGTTACTGTATATTACCTTTCTCTTTACCCATACATAACTGGATCCGAGGCAAAGCAAGGAGAAAGATGTTACTGGGAGCAGAATAAACACTCCCATGCTACTTCAGTTTCTCACAGTGAGCCGTAGGATACACCCATATCCGGCCCATGCAGCCCAAAAGGGTTCAAGATGAACAGAGGAGTGGGACTACATTAATAGATGCCTTGGGAAAGGAGGAAGAGACAGGCAGAAGAGGTCTGAATTGGCCCATCAGCCTGAGATTCCTCCCCGCCCCCTGCGCTAAGCTTAAAATAGAAATTACAAAAGCACCTCTGTTAGGACTTGTTAGCATAGGTGTTGTGAAAATGTGTCATTGTATTGTTTGAGTAGCATGTGGCTGCACTTCACACATTTGGGCATTTTGTAATCTTTGCTTGTGTTCTGCCTGTGTTATGAGAATCTCTTTTGTCCACATTCACAACGAAGATAGGAACAATTTGCTTTTGCTTCCAGTATTGTGGACCGGGTGGAACAGCGCAGGAAACTGAACTGTAAATCCTTCCAGTGGTACTTGGAGAACGTCTACCCTGAGCTCAAGTGAGTCATCCTTTGAATCTCAAGTAAAACCGCAGGATGTATATTTAACATTGTGGGAAGGAGGAAAGTGGCAGGTGCCTTCCCAAGAGGTAAAACATGCTTGTAGCACATTGGAAAGATGCATGACAAATTGGAGGTTCTTTTCTGGAACAGGTATCTCCGCACCTCCCACCCATGGGCCTGACATGGCTCTGTTTGAACCAATGCCTCTTCACTATGGCAGCTTGAACTTTTGAGGTGGGATTAGACAACTGGGAGCTCATCCACACTTCTGTTTTGTCTCGTGCCCAGAAAGCATGAGTCCAAGGGATTTTCCACTTGTCTCATGTTTCTAGGCATGGTTCCGAGTGGTTTTGTGTTTCCTCTGCTGCTTTTCCTGGGAAAACCTGCTCCTTAGCCCTGAATTGGAGCAAACATAAATCTGTAGAAAACACGATTGATGTTTGCTCTGATTCAGTGGTAAAGATCAGGTTTTCTGAAAAGTTGCTATGGGAAACGGTAGAAGGCACAGTTGGGTCGAGCTTAATTTACTGTGAAAGGACAGAAGCATCAGAACCTCATAAGCAAGGTGTAGCCTTCTTTCATGAGGCATCCTAGAAGGCAAAAATATATAACCCACTCAGAGAACAATGGAGTTATGTGGTACATCAGTTGGAGTAATAGAAATGAGAATACATATACCGGTATATGTTGTAGTATGTTTAGAAGTTATAATCTGTTGTAATTAAAATGAATAATTTGCCATAATTTGAAAAAGATCAAAAAGTCTGCTTGCTTAACTGGTACAAACTAGTTAGTATCACAGAGGTAACTTTGGTGTAAGATGCACCTCACTTCTTTAATTACTGAAGTAAGAGCAGGAGTGGGTTAGTTAAGGGGCATAGTTAATCTTGCAGAAAACAGACTTTATTGTATACAATGTAGAAAATGTAGAAAAACAAACGGTTCACATATATACCTGCTTTAACGTGGTATTATCATTCTCACAATTGGTGTTCTTCTTGAATTCCCTCAGTGACTTCAGTTGATTGCAATATTGTTTTTATTGCTGTGTTTCACTCCAGAGGTGGGATAGCATTTCTGTGTCGTGTGATACTATTCTCATATGTATATGGAAGATTTATTTTTATTTTCTTCTGGATTATCACCATCAAATATAGAGATGGTATTGATAATTTGGCAATTTGTGTTCTGGTTTTGTTTTGTCTCTCAGGGTTCCAGAAAAGGAGCTGATTCCTGGCATCATCAAGCAAGGAGCAAATTGCTTGGAGTCTCAGGGACAGGATACAGCAGGGAATTCTCTAGCAGGGGTTGGAAGCTGTAAAGGGACAGTGAACAATCCTGTGGCCACTCAGGTGAGAAGTTGGTCCCTTTATTCTTTTCTGCTGCTTTTCTACTACCTACTGGGGAAGGTAAATGTGTGCATTTGAAGCATGGTGATTTTGGTAGATCCCTTGGCTGGGCAGAGGCAGTAGATAATTTGTGGACAATAGGGCTAGGCCCCATCAGGCCTTGCCTCAGTTCTTCCTCCAAGCCACATTGATTGTTGGAAGGCAGAGAAAAAATTGACTGGGATTCATCCTTCCCTAAAGGTCCTCCCCAGACACTTGAGTGGACCCCCTTGATAAAGTACTTGCACAGCAAACCATCATAAAATGGGTTGCTCACAAGGCTACTGCCCCACGCAGCACAATCCACAGGGGCAGCAGATCCGGCCTCCAAGGAATGCATCACCCACTGCTGCTATTGTGATTGCAGTAACAGCTGTGGTGTGCTTCTTGGAGACTGGAGGCTGCCTCCTCGGCAGCTGCCTCCCACCCTTATTCCCATTGTTGAACTTCACTCCCTGCACCCTTATTCCTGATGGAGATCTTCACTCACCCTGTTATGTACTGAAGTTCTCACCCTGGGCCAGCAGGGGGATACTGTAGATAGTTATGCAAATGAAGGATCGAAAGTGACGTTCAGTGATTGGATAGTTTGTATGCAAATGAAGGATCGAAAGTGATGTTCAGTGATTGGATAGTTTTAGAAAGTTGCAACAGTTACATTGTTCTGGAGCTCTATATAAGCAGGCTGACTGAGCTCCTCAGTTCAGTTCTGTTCTAGCTTACAAATAAAGAGCTGCTTTGGAAGAATCACTGTGTCGTCTGATATGTTCGCCCACAACTTAACACACTCCTTCTTCTATGGCAGGGTAGGCCTTCTGTAGTTCGCCTCAGGTACCAAAATATCTTGGGCCAACCCTGGTAGCCCAAGCTCTTCTTCTGAATAGGCGCTGCTTGGCATGAGCTTTTTTTTTTCAGTCAGACATCTCCCCTCTGGCCATTTCCTTGGCCCTTGAAAATCAGCACAGCCTGTGGGTGTACAGCCAGAACAGATGAGAAGGATCAGGGAGAAAATTCAGAATAACTCACAGAAACCAGCCCTCAGAGTTCCAGCATCGTGTGGGCAGCAGTTGAGATACAGTGCGCACATAGCATTGTTTGGAATTGGGGGAGCAGTGAAGAGAATGGAGAGCTAATGTGAAGAATGACCCAGATCCACTTATTATCTTACAATTCCATTACTATTCTGTTTTACTATTGCCTTAAGGACATAGTTCAGATGTAGAGACAGGAAGTCCCTTGCCACATGCAGGAGCTGTCCAACAGAGGAGGAGGAGGCAGCTATTCAAAGGACATTAGGAGCTATGGTATTGTGGAAAAAAAACTTTCATGTCTTGAGGCTGTTTCACACAGTACACAGTTTTCCTGAACTACAATGAAGGACAAAAAAAGTGAAATCAATGCGTAATATCTGCAGCTGTGGTGATAGCAGACACATGTATTGCATTACATGTACAAGGCATGGGGAGGCCACACGTTTACCATGGATGTGATGGTCAGAATCTACAGACAACTTTTTTCCTATATGGAACTCTATAAATAGTGATACCATGTAAAATAGCATTTAGTGGCTCCTAATCAACCAGATTTG
Source organism: Podarcis cretensis (assembly GCF_951804945.1). Classification (NCBI taxonomy): domain Eukaryota; kingdom Metazoa; phylum Chordata; class Lepidosauria; order Squamata; family Lacertidae; genus Podarcis; species Podarcis cretensis. Next base: position 48,945,416 of record NC_137170.1, on the reverse strand, counting down.
TTGGATATGGGAATAATGCCCACTTTATCCCCCCCTGAGCTTTTCACCAGTTCTGTTTGGTATGTAAAAGTTACTGGCACTACTATCACACAGGGAATATACGTATGTTGATCCTGGGTGTGGTTGCACATGTATATTAATATTAATATTATTGTTTGAATTTATATACTGCCATATACATGGAAGTCTCAGGGCGGTTCACAGAAAAGATCAACATAAAAATCACAATATATATATAATCAAAATAAAAACAACAACCCAATAGCGAACTTCCCTGGCGAACTTCCCTGGGGAGAGCATCCCACAGAATGCAAGGCACGGAATTAGATCCTGCACGTTGTAGGAGTTAGAAGTTATGGCGGCAGATTGTTGTAAAGAATTTACTGCTCTAAATCCTGTTTAAGGCTGTGCACACATTGCCAGTTTAAAATGCAGCGACATTGGATTCCTCTAGCTGGCATGTCCAAAGTCCATTTGGGGGGCCTAATCCAGTCCTCTGGTCGGTTTAATCCGGCTCCTGTGGCAGTTTATTTTCAGGGGTAAAGGGTAAAATCCTATAAAAAGCTCAACAATTTCAATACTAAAAAAAGGTCAACAACCTTGCTTGGCCCTTTGGTCGGCCCCCATGGCCCTTCACTTCATCAAATCTGGCCCTCTTTGAAAAAAGTTTTGACACCCCTATAGATAAATGTGGATTGTGGTTAACATTGTATGGACATTGCTTCCCAAAGCAGTGCTGTGAGTGCATTGGATCCAAAGTACACAGCCTAAGACCTTTTCGTTCACACAGGTTTTTTATATTGGTGTTTTAAATCTCCGGGAGGGGGCATGTTTCCTCTCCCTTTTGCAACAAAATTATATTTTTCTATTGCTGATTATGATGTATTAGTATTGTTTTGTTTGTAAGCCACCCAGGGGGGAATTTCTTTGTGAATAAATATTGGCTTTGCTCATTCTGGAGTAGGTTGCAAATCCCCTCTGTGTTGAATGAGAATCAGTTGCAAATGCTCTCAAAATTGGCTTGAAATAGTAGCTGCTTTCTTTATAATTCATTATGGGCATTCATAATAGAACAGCTCTGCAACATAATGGTTCATGCTATGTGTGGCAAAATCCTCTACACTTTTTAAAAAATATATTTTTAATTATTTCCCAGAAAGAGAACAATACAGAATAAAATACAGAACAAACTATTGGAGTACATAGTAAATAGCCACAAACATAACACGTAGCTACAGAATCTTGCTTTTTGAAAAACCCTTTAAACTTCAGTGGCTTCTGAGGAATTTATTCCAGCTGACCATCTCGACCGGGAACCCTTCATTCAGATGCTGTCATATAGCAAGGAAGCAGCTTGAGTCAGCAAAAGGTCGCAGTAGGATACTGGATGCCAACAAAGGCTCACTCACATCTGTGGGAAGGAGCCTGCAGACAGCGTCCAACAAGCTGTTTGATTTGACTTGCTGTGCTATTTTGTCATTGTTTGAAACTGCTGAAATTCATTGAACTGTATCTCTGTCCTGGGAATTATCCCAGCGAAGAAGGCAAATGTTAATTGTCTGTTGAGAAGGATGGTTAATAGGTGGGAGGGTAAATCAATGAAGTGGGCTTGCCCTCTTTCTCTGTGTTTGTTACTGGTGGGTGTCTATGCTGTCTCCCTAATGATAAATTGCATGTTTTGCCACCATAGACAATAGCTACAATTGTGTTTTAGAAAAAAGGCTGATAATTTTCCCTATTGGGGAAGATAAGTAGAAACTGTGGCCTGTTCTAGAAAAAGCAAGTCGGGGGGGATCCTCAGGCCCAAGGGTTGAATGTGTTCTTACCTATCTCTCCATCAGACTCTTGGGATGGAGCCCGGGCTTTGCGCCCCCCCCCCAGCCTCTCCCTAAGCCCCACCTCTCACTGGTCCCACTCTGTCCCTTCCTTGCATGCTCTTGCATGGAATATGTCCTTGCACTGTGATATTGCCTTCTGCTGGTCCAGATGAAAAGAGGTGTACAGTGGTGCCTCGCAAGACGAAATTAATTCGTTCCGCGAGTTTTTTCGTCTTGCGATTTTTTCGTCTTGCGAAGCACGGACTTTGGAAAAGCTTCAAAAATCACCAAAGTCTTCAAAAACCTCAAAAAAGGCTACCACACCGCGTGCAATGAGTTGCTCCTCGAAGTGAATGCACGGTTTTAAGAAAAAGGAAACAAACTTGCAAGACAAAGGAAACAAACTTGCAAGACATTTTCGTCTTGCGAAGCAAGCCCATAGGGAAATCTGTCTTGCGAAGCAACTCAAAAAATGAAAACCTCTTTCGTTTTGCGAGTTTTTCGTCTTTCGAGGCATTTGTCTTGCGAGGTACCACTGTATGGACTGTATGTAAAAAAACCACAACCCTCTGGTTTTTGGATTGTTGTAAGGTAAGGCTACTGTATGGAAGGTAAGAGGCATATCTCGTGCACTGCTCAGCTGTGCCTCTGGCCCCACCCACTATTGTCATGCCTCTGGGAGGTTTTCCATAAGGGGATGTGGCCCTTAGGCTGAAAGGTGTTTCCCCGCACACGCTGGCCTACCACCTCTGCCAATCATGGGAAAAGGTTGTCCAAGGTTGAAATTCTTGGACAAGCTGTTGTCTAGCAAGAGGGAGAGCCAATTAGTATCCTTTGAAGCACACCTCAAAAGCTCTTTTCTGAACCCTGAATTCTTTGAGTGCCCAATCTTTCCCAAACTATATCAGGATTTCAGTCTCTGTTTCCAAAACTGAGTGTCCTTCACATATGCAGTGTTTCTTGCCTTTTTCCTGCTATGTTTCCCCTCTATACTGAAAGCTGCTGCTGCTGCAGGTTCAGTAACCTCTGAAGCAGCAAGTGGACTCCTGCTGCTAGTTCGCACCATGCTTTGTCCTTGCGATCACAGGTACATGCATGCCCAAAGGCCATTGCATAGAGAAATTCAGGTGACGAAAAGGTCTGAGTCAGCCCTTTTCTTACAAGCAAAAGCAACATGCACTGAGCACTTGATGGCTGAAAGAGGTATTGTGTTTCCATCACTGAACTGTGTTCTTTTCTTCTTCCTCCAAAGGAGTGGATATTCAGTGACCCTTTAATCAGGCAGCAGGACAAGTGTCTTTCAATCACCTCTTTCTCCGCTGGCTCTCAGATCACAATTGAGGCATGCAATCAGAAAGATGGCAGACAGGTACGCTGCTTCCTTAATCACACTTCCCCTGTTTTATTGTGGTGCCATTGTAGCTTAGTTTAAAAAATTATTGTATAAGGGTGGTTTGGCTCTGGAGATGGGATACAATCCATGGTGATATCATAAAGCTGGTGTGTGTGTGTGTGGTATGAGTGCCATCCAAAGCACACTGGCCACGCTGACTGTGGCTGATGGGAGATAGAGTCAGGCAACATTTGGGGGGCATCCAAGGCGTTTAAAATAAGAATAAATAAAGAACACTAGTAGCAATTTTAGAAGACACAATACAGCACAGGTATCGGGAGTGGTGGGGTTGGTTTGCACATCACACTTCATGGCACAGGTAATATCTAATATGTGTTCATGTCACTGGTACAACTCTATAGAAAAGGATACGGAAACGTGTTGCTTTGCTATAGCATATCTTATGCCAGAAAAGGTAAAAAGTGGTTGCTTCCCTGCGTGAGTTTTAAAAACTAGGGCTCAGCTTCAAATTTCTGGTTCAGTTTTATTTGGGGGGGCAGGGAGTATCTCAAAATTGAGGGTGGAATTTTGGGGAGGACTTTCTGAAAGGTTATGTGATGAAACTTACAACTGGTAGTGAGCGGCAGTGACTTATCTCCCCCCTCCCTTTTTTTTACCCCAAAGCTACTATAATATAGGGTTGCAGTATGTCCGGGAACTCCCGGTGGTCATACATACCCATCCGGGGGGAATTTTACATTTTAAAGCAAATGCCCTGGATTTTGGGTGTGTTTTTTTTAAAAGTGTGTGTGGGGGGCTCTTGTTCAGGGTCTGGCTCTGGCGCAGACAACCCTGGCTCAAGCTCGAGAGCGCAGGGGGCTATTGCTATAAGCTCAACAACTTTTGTATCTGAATAACCCTACTATAATAGACTGTATTTTTGCTATTGCCGAAGGTGGGGTGGCTGAAGCACTGTTATTCGTAGCATCCCTCAACAGGTGGCCAGGTTACACGCCCCACCCCTCCTGCAACTTATAGCTCCTCTCAAACTGTGCTGCGTCTTTGCATGGTGTCATTTCAAGGGAGCTGTGGGGCGGGAGAGGGAGAGATCGTGACCATGACTGGCAGCTCCTATTTTTTCTCCAGGTTACCCCTGGAACAGTGCTATATCATGACAAAGCGTTGTTCCGGGTCACAGCAAAATAACTGTTGCTTTTTGGTGGTCTCTAAGAGCAGCCCTGTTTGTTGCTGCAGCTACTTACTGTATTTTTCATCCTATAGGGCGCACCGGCCCATAGGTCGCACTTATCTTGGGGGGGGGGGAATAAAGAAAAAAAATTATTCCCCCCCCCCGAGCCCCAAAGAGCAAAGAAGCCTGGCTTCATTTTTAGCCTCGGGGCTGGGGGTCCGGGAGTGAAGGCGAGGTTGCGCAACCTTGCCATCACTCCCGGAGCTTGCCGGGCTGGGTGGGAGGAAGCCCGAACTTCCCCTGACCCCAGCCCCCAGAACAGGCTGCTATCCGCAAGCCTGGGGAGCCCGGCGGGCTCTCCAGGCTTGCAGATATCTGCCTGAAGCCCGGGGCGCGACCCGCTGCGCTCCCCGGGTTTCGGGCTGCAGACTGCTGTCCGCAAGCCTTGGGAGCGCGGCGGGAAGTCGTGCCAGGCTCCCAAGGCTTGCGGAGAGCTTCCTGAAGCCTGGAGAGGGAGAGGGGTCAGTGCGCACTGACCCTTCTCGCTCTCCAGGCTTCAGCGAAAGCCTGAATTCGCCCCATAGGATGCACACACATTTCCCCTTCATTTTTGGAGGGGAAAAAGTGTGTCCTATATGGCGAAAAATACGGTACATGTGTGGCAGCAGAAATACAGTTTGAAGCCTCAAGGGGATTTTAAATAAGAAAAGGGGCAGAAAAGAGAGAAACCATTGGAAAAATGCCTCCCTGAATTCTTCCAGTCCCCCTCCAAAAGTTGACAACCCTCCCCACAGTTTGCTACCTGCTAAATGGATGGAAAGTAGGGGTGGGATTTCATCTAACCCATAGATCAGGAAAGGTTCCGAATTCCTGGTACGGGAGGTTTTTCTATTTCTATTAATAGCTGCGACACAGAATGAATCTGTTCTGCATGAGGGAGTTGACAAGTCTAAACTAAATATGTGCAGCCCCTCCTTCATCTCCTGCAGTATCGACCTGTTAAGGTACTCCTAATTGCCTATATGTCTCTGTTTTAAAAAACAAAACAAAAAACAAGGACAGAATTCCTTTTAAACCCTTGCACATAGAGAACATAAGCACAAGTTTCCCAAGAGCTCTGGCTAATGTAGGAGCGCCCATAAAAACTGTCACAACACACATGCCCTCAATAAACTCTTGCTGTTGTGAATGTCCCCAGTGAGTTGTTCTTGCCTAGGCCTACCTTCCTCCTCTGCTGGTGACCACACGCCTGCTTTGGAACTAGGTCACTAATTTCTTCTTAAGTGCTTTCACAAAATCTTCCTCCCTGTGGCATAGCGAACTCTTGCTGCTGCTGCAGAACTCATCCTCCATTGTCTCTTGTGCCTAAGAAGCAAAGTCTCTGTCACCTGCAGCTCTTAGCTGGTGTCCTTTTTGAAATGGAAACAATGAATGAGCCATGCTTGCCTATGAGACCAGTACTCTGCAGTCTTCTGGATTCAAATGGAATCCAAAAGCTCAGAAGCATGGTTCTTCTTTTTCATATTTTTTTTCAGCCTTCGTTATTACGAGCCATTTAGCAAGGAATGTTTCTACAACAATTCCCATGCTGCTTTTGGTACGCATGCCCAAACTCAAAACTCATCCAGGAACTGACCAGGGCAAAGAGGAGGCTAAAGTGAAAAAATAAGCTAATCCTGTTTTGGCCTGGAAAGGAAATAGACGTTGTGGGTATGGCATTGGGCTCTGTCTGTTGATTTTATTATTTTTCACTAGCCTTTTTCTCCATCATTCTTAAGAATCCCAGATGGCATCCTTCCCAAATCACTGGATTCCTGGAGCTCCCCCGTTGGCATCACTTCATTTAAAAGTGCTGTTTCATAGCAGTGCTTCGAATTTCTATCACAACAGCAGTGCAAGTAACCATATGACATTATGCAAATAAAGCTCTCCACAATAAGCATTTAATACAATCCAAACATATACTGTACAAAAATAACAATTATTAAACACAGTACCAAAATGTCCCCAAAATATATGGCAATCTTCCACGGTTGGTAGAACTCATGCAGTTTGTATCAGGCTGCCACTGATGTGCTGTAGCTAACAAACTAGACCCTGAAAACTCCATCGGACAGACTCTGAAAATAGTGGCAATGTGTTGAAATAAGCTGGGTTATGGATGGCCCAATTAAGAGCATCCCAGGAAAAAGCTACCTGTTCTGAGGGTGGGAGGCAAGGGGGACCCCCAAGTCTTGGCCAATGTAGTTGTGCAGAAACACCAGCACAGTGAAGCTTCCCCAATCCTACTTCCCTTAATGCTGAAAGTCTCACAGCTGGGCACGTTTTTTAAAGAAGAAGAAGAGTTTGGATTTGATATCCCGCTTTATCACTACCCTAAGGAGTCTCAAAGCAGCTAACATTCTCCTTTCCCTTCCTCCCCCACAACAAACACTCTGTGGGGTGAGTGAGGCTGAGAGACTTCAGAGAAGTGTGACTAGTCCAAGGTCACCCAGCAGCTGTACGTGGAGGAGCGGAGATGTGAACCCAGTTCACCAGATTACGAGACTACCGCTCTTAACCACTACACCACACACACAACAGCTTTTTTTCTGACAGCACTCACTGGTAGGGACTACTAGCACTGTTTTTTCTGCTGCCTGTGGCAGACATTTTGTGCTAGCACCCATGACACTTTTATCAACATATGAGTACCAGCATCCCCCTTTTTACATAGATACTAAAAAAAGACATTCTCATTCTAGCACTGATGTACAAAAAATACCCTTTGCAATTTTTAACACACATTCCCCCCTTTTATCAGCAACTGTGGCAGATGAATAAACAAGTGAAGCAGAATCCCTTTTGTGGGGACCAGATAATATGTCAATAGCACTGAGCGGGGACAGCAGCATTATAGCACCAAAAGTAGAGTAGCACCAGAGAGAGCTTAGAATCGCACATGTAGTTATATATCAATCTTTCAATCAAAGGGAGAGGGCATTCTCTCCTGCAGCCACTAAACTGTGGACTCCCCTCCTTGCAGACATGTGTCTGGCACCTTCATTCATTTATTTATTTTGTCTGTCATGGGTGCTTCAGCTGAGATTCCTGCATTGCAGGGGGTTGGAAATAAATTTCCTGCCTGATGGCAAGAGGCAGAGTTCCTTGTATATCTTCTGACATGTGCTGAAGGAACATCTCTTCACCCTAGTCTTTGGCACCTGAAATAGATACATGTTAGAATCCACCTTATTCTTAGCATAAATTGTTTTAATATTGTATTTTTATGTTGAGTAAGAAATCTTATAATAAATCTATTGACTAGTCAAACAGTCCTATTTTTGGTCAGCTTTTCTATTTGGTTTATGTTTGTCACAATGCAAATATGATGATTCTTAAAAAGTCCAAACTTCTTACATTTTCTTTTTATGTAAGAATTGGGACAATGGAGAATTGTTCTTCCATTAAAAATATTTTTGCTGTATTTCTGAAGTGTTATTAATATTAACCTGCTATATTAGTTGCATTGGAATGACTTAATTGCCATGTTGAGGAGTAATGATTCTATGTTAGATGAGTACTGTATCTGGGTACTCGAAGAAGAAGAAGAAGAAGAAGAGAGTGACACCTACTCCCAAATATTCTGAAAATCTTATTTTGTTATGGACAAATTGGGTGTGAAACATTAGTTGCTAGCGGAAAGTGATGGAAGTTTATCATGCGGTTTCTTCAGTTGCTTGCTTCCAGAGAGGGGGAAATGGAACGCTACAGGAACAGACAGATTGCCATTGCAGACACACACACACACACAGAGAGAGATTTTTCAGGTGCTTGGATCAGCATCTACTTTATAATAATCTGAGAAAACATTCCTTTCTGAATGTGACCCCTGCAGCAGAATAGTACTTGGTTTTTTTAGTAGGCATTAGCTTCCCACAGCTCAAATTCTTTTGGTTTTATTTAGTGCATAGCTTGAAGTGAAGGGGTTTCAAAGTGGGAATGAGAGAGATTAGCATTTGTAGTCCATGTATTACACAATCTTTGATTCCAGAACACTTGTTTTTAAAGCGGTTTCTGCACATGCTAGTATAGAGAGAAGTGAGGGGCAGATGGGCCGTGTCCACCTGGCAAGGTAGCCGATCTAGGAGAAGGAAAATTCTGGTCAACGTTTTACCTTTTTCTAATTTTCTTTCATTCAGCCTCTGACCCTTTCCCTTCAGAGGAGGGAGGGCCTATTTTCCCTCCCTGCTCCTAAACATCCCTTTCTCCCAACCACCTTTACTCAGTATGTGGGGAATTGCTGGTACTCGCATTGAGGAGACACCATTTCAGCAAGGCCCAGTGTTTGAGAAATGTTGATGTAGATCTGGGCCCGCAGGCTTGCAAATGGCCACCCAGTTTGCATGCATGATTCAGACCTACAATATTAGCCAAGTTCAAACTTGAATGCTTTCTTCTTTCTTTCTTTTTGCTATGGAAGATCTCATCTCCACTCTGCTGGCCCATGGCTGGGTTATTTTTAATAACTCTTTTGTGTACTCAAGCCATCAGACTGAAAAAGATTCTGTTGATACAATAATAATAATAATAATAATAATTTATTATTTATATCCTGCCCATCTGGCTGGGCCTTCCCAGCCACTCTGGGCGGCTTCCATAAAAACCAAAAATACAGTAAAATCACACGTTAAAAACTTCCCTGAACAGGGCTGCCTTAAGATGTCTTCTGAATGTCAGGTAGTTGTTTATCGCTTTGACATCTGCTGGAAGGGCGTTCCACAGGGTGGGCGCCACTACCGAGAAGGCCCTCTGCCTGGTTCCCTGTAGCTTTGCTTCTCGCAATGAAGGAACCGCCAGAAGGCCCTCGGCGCTGGACCTCAGCGTCCGGGCAGAATGATGGGGGTGGAGACGCTCCTTCAGGTATACTGGACCGAGGCCGTTTAGGGCTTTAAAGGACAGCACCAACACTTTGAATTGTGCTCGGAAACATACTGGAAGCCAATGTAGGTCTTTCAAGACCGGTGTTATATGGTCTCGGCAGCCGCTCCCAGTCACCAGTCTAGCTGCCGCATTCTGGATTAGTTGTAGTTTCCGAGTCACCTTCAAAGGTAGCCCCACGTAGAGTGCATTGCAGTAGTCCAAGCGGGAGATAACCAGAGCATGCACCACTCTGACGAGACAGTCCGCAGGCAGATAGGGTCTCAGCCTACGTACCAGATGGAGCTGGTAAACAGCTGCCCTGGACACAGATTTGACCTGTGCCTCCATGGACAGCTGTGAGTCCAAAATGACTCCCAGGCTGCGCACCTGGTCCTTCAGGGGCACAGTTACCCCATTCAGGACCAGGGAATCCTCCACACCTGCCCACCTCCTGTCCCCCAGAAACAGTACTTCTGTCTTGTCAGGATTCAACCTCAATCTGTTAGCCGCCATCCATCTGCGCTTTCAAGTCATGCAATTAATGGAGGAGTTTCTTTCGTTTGGTGTCGTTCATTAGTGGGAGAAAATGCTTGCTGGGTGCCCTGTTGCAGCTGCTAAGGAATGAGTGAGGGATATCAATCCTACTTAAAGAGGTTTACAGATCAGTGGGCCTCTAGTCCAGAAAAACAGTATGAAACATGGGTCTATCAAAGGGGCCAGGATGCTGCTGGGGGCCAAAGGAAGGGAAACGTCCCTGCCTAATTACCATTGACAGCAATCTCTGTACAGTGGAAGAGCTTGACAAATCACAGCTGGTCCCCTTACAGACAGTAAAGAGTACCAGGATGATTAAGTCTAACCCACCACAATCTTGTCAAAAGACTATGCATTAGATCTGTTGATCTGAGATAGGGAGGGGGCTGACACACAGGGAAAGGTGGCTCTCCAGGCACTGTAGTCCTAAAAACTAAAAGCAGTTATGGGGACCCTCGTGAGGAAACTTCCACCCTCCAGATGTTGCTGAACTGCAACCTCCCATCATCCCTGGCCATTGGCCAGGCTTGCCGAGGCTGATGGGAGCTGTAGTTTAGCAACAGCTGGAGGGCCAGAAGTTCCCCACTCCTGACTTGCAGCTTTAAAAATAAGAGCCAGCACTTTGAATTGAGGTTGGGAACAAATAGGCAACCAATTCCAGCGAAATGATATCAGATTAATATACCCTGCCCAGTCAGCACCTGTTATTAGTCAGACAGTGGCATTCTGAACTGGCTGAAATTTCTGAGCTCTTTTAAGAGTTACTAAGTGACTGCCTTCTCCAGGAAAGTCTACAGCTGGCCTACCAGGCTAAGCTTATAGAAAACATTTCATCCTCTCCCACTGCCTCTAGATCAGAGGTCTATACTCACTGCCTCCAGGCAAGGGCTAGTCACCACCCCCAGCAAATCTTTTTGGGAATCCCTCCCAAGACTACACCAATTTTGGACGTGATGGCAAAAGGGGGGAAAAAACCACAACAGGGAAATAGTGCTAAAGTGGACACGTTTGAAGCTCTCCACCTCACCAAGCCCATTGTTCTCCAAATCACACATGCCACTTTTGGTCCTCAGAATGGTACCTCCCTTCCTGGAAGAACTGTAGCTGCCTAACGTTCAGCGTGGTAACCCTATTCTTTTACAGATTCCAAAGTGTTTGCAGAGCAGATACTGGGTGTCCTTCAAATCATCACAAAGAGAACACCTGGTACTTACACAACCTTACCTTATAAAAAGTGGCTACAGAGATCAAATAGATTTGCTAGAAAGGGGGCCCCATCTTGGATTTTGTGGAGAGTTTTAATTCTCTCTCTCATTCTTCACCACCTTCCTGCACACTGTTGCTTGACTGGGCAGTTCTGCTTGTATGGGAGATATGGTCAGTCCACCAACAGAACTGAAGGAGTCCGATCATGAAAGTGGGTTAAATATCAATGTATAGGATGCCAATGTTAAATTGTTAAATGATTCTGTAACGTGGCGGCAGGCAGAGTGCTTTGAAGACGGCACAATCGATTCAAGACAAATAATGATCTTGCCAAAGGAACTCAGGTGTAGCAGGTGGTACTTCCAAGAAAATGAACTAATGATAATGGCTAATGAAGCCTTTACTTCAAGTGTTTATAGATTTTAACATCTGGACATTTGCTGGTTGCCCTACAACCTACGGCATATGTCTTGGTTGTCTAAAACTGTTCAGCTTGTCAGCCTGAGAAGAATTGCCCATTATGAGTGCATACTGTGTGCTAGCGTGAATTTTAAGGGGCCAAGCAGCCTGGGTGGAGCTGCTAGCTCTCAGCATTTCCTACCTGGATGTGCCATGGGGTTGGAGCCTGTCCCTTTTTGCCCTCATCAATCAAGCAGCTGAGACAAATAGCAATTTAATATCCCTGAGTGGTCAAGTTGCTAAGAGCACCCTGGCCCTCTGTCATACCTGGCTGAAGAAGCAAAAGGGGAAAATTGGGAAGGTTCAGCCCATTCAACTGCTGAGCAGTCTCCTCTAATGTGCCACAGAATTGGCATTAGGGAGTTCTCACAGCTATACTATGTTGTTACTTTATTGAGCATTTCATTTTGCCATACCAGATGGCTTCTAAGCACACAGGACTAGTTAAAACACCAAGCGGCTATGTTTGGGGCAGGCAAGAGGGTCTAATTTCATGTGCTATAAGAACCTATAACAAGGATGTTGCTGGACTCCAGCTCTCATGGCCAATGATCAAGGGTGATAGGAGTTGGACGTCAACAATATCCGGAGGACCACAGATTGCCCGTCTTTGCCCTGTACTAAAAAATGGAATCATGCAGTTGGAAGCAAGCCATGGCCAATTCCCTGCTGTCTGGCAGAATCAACTGTCCACCCACTAGCCCTTAATAGATCAATGGTTTGCACCACCATACGCCACAAGACCAGAAACGTGTACACACTACAAAATGTCACTTACAAAGCAAATAAGCGTAGAATGGCTTGGGTAAGTGAGCTGAGCCATAGCTGTAGGGGAGGGCAGAAAACGACACTTGGTCACAGAAATTACTGATTTTTATATTAATAAGCCAGACTGTCCTTAGCTTAAAAGAAACTTAGAGTTTGAGCACACATTGCGCCTGACTGCCTGACTGCTGAACCAAGAGATAATAGGTGCACTTACCTGTTCAGGGCTGCATCTTCTTATAAGAGGCTTTGCACTCAGATAACACATATCCAGGTACAAAATGCTTGCACATTATCTCAGTCGTGAAGTGTCCATGTGAATAAATGTGTGTCGGTGATGACTAGGAAACCGTTGGGTCCACTCAAAAACATTTGAAAGTGTGGGGGGTTTGATTTACCGGTATACTCGTGTGCTTATCCTAACTAATCCAAGCAACACTTCGGTATTTTAGAACTTGGGTAGCAGTGCCTAAAAATAAATTGCCTCGTAAGAAGTAGCCCCGAGTCAAGACATGGAAATTTTGCTAGAGGCAATTCACAAGAGAAAAAAGAGAAAAGAGAATCTGCCGGGAGGAGTGGGGGGGAAGCAGCCCAATGCCACTGATTGTACAAAATATATGTGATTCCAAAAGCTAGAGGATTGGTTGCCATTCATCCCCACTCCCAGTCAGAATTCCAATGATCCAAATTTCTGATGCCTTCACCATTTGTTCCACCCCCTTAATCAGGTCATCCTTGATGCCCCAAGCCTCATACTGACAGATGCAATTCTATGCATGTTTACTCAGAAATAAGATTTCTGTGGGACTTGCTCTGTGGTGAGTGTGCATGGCATAGTGCTGTGACTATTGTAATCATTAGAGACGCTGGATACCTTTCTCACTGAGATGTGCTACTGAATTAGAAGACGAAAGCTCTGAAACTGTCATGCACATGCCAGAAATTCAAAATGGTGACACTAAATAACACCGTGAACAAATATGATTTATTTAGCACTTCTTGAGTGTGTAGCGTCACAGACACAGCTGTGTGCTTTAAACATAACAAGCAAGAAACTAAGTAAAGAAGGGGTCAGGTTTAATCGCTTGATGTTGTTCTTTGTCTTCCTTCCCTTCTTTCCTCTCACAGAAATGGAAGATGAAAGGCAACTTCATCCAGCACTTCGTCAGTGGCCTTTGCTTAGAAAGCCAGTCCAGCAGACTAGTGACCAACATCTGCCAGTCAGACATACTGGGCCAACAATGGCAGCTGCTTCAAGCCACATGATGGTTGCCGGGCAACTTCTCTGATGCTTTTGCATGAGACTCTTGGGAATGGAAGGGGTTAGGGTGGGGGATGAAGTTTGATTATCTTTAAACCCTAAGTATTTTGATTGTGAGCCTCAGCCGATAACTATTTCAGTTGAAATGTCAGTGTTTTTGGATCCATTAACGAAGCACTCCGAGATATATGGAAAGATCCCTGGAAATAGCCCATCTGCTAGCCGTTTCCCCTCTGTGAGTAACTCCATAAGAAGCTCCACAGCAGCTCACGGCTCGGGAAGGGTGCAGCCCAGTAGCCCAGACTTAGGTGTGACTAAGACTGACTGACAACTCTTCTCCTCTCCTCCATTCCTTTCTCTCCAGAGAAACTTGTGTTCTCTGGCCCCATGGAGTTGTTGCAATGGATGTGTGTGACAACGCTTAATATGAACTCCTGGTGGATTTGTTTGGCTTCACTGGCATTTTGACCTGACATCACTTCTCATTTTGCATGTGTGTTGTACAAAAATGCTGTATGAGAAAACTAGCAAGAATTGTTGTGGCTAAGTTATTGGGAGATGCCTAATTGTGGGGGGTGGGGATGAAAGAAGCAGCAGCTAGGGTCTTTATTGTTGTTTTTTGTTTTGTTTCTGTGTTTGGTTCCTCACTGGTGTGTGTTAATATAATTCATCGCAGAGATTCTCTGTACGGCTTCTTGTTTGCTATTTCTGATAGGGTTGATGGTACGATGCAGTAAGAAACTTAAAACCCCAACTGGCTAAATGGTCTGTTGGTATTTTTTATTTTATTTTTATTTTTTAAAATGAGTCCTGAAGCGCAAACGCTGTCTGAAAAGCACATGGGCAAAAGGTCCCCTTTTCCCCTACGGAGGATGCGGCATAAGTGATGCTTTTTGTTGTTTAGTACTGTCTTTACCTCTTTTCTTCCGCCACTAGGAAAACAATGTTCAGAAAATGAATGCCTAAGCTATAGTGGATAGGTTATTGGAGGTCACTCTTGAGACTGATAAATGTGAGGCAGCAGCTGCTAGGGAACCATCCATTAAGTCTCATCCAGAAACATTCAATGACATTACCCTGACAGCCTGTGTTAAAAGTGTTGGTGCTTTCTGTGCTAAGCGAAAGGGCTTGAAGGACTCAGAAGAGAACAAAAATCATTCCCTTCTGCCTTCACTAACATGCATGAGAGATATACAGTTACCTGCAGAAAGCAACCCATTATATTATTTACCATATTCTTGTAAGCACAGCTTGTGCTGAAGAACAGATGCCCAAATGGTCAAGCTGTGCTCGTGTGCCTGGCCCATGTTAACAAATCAAACAGAACTGGATTTCCTTCTTAAGACCTAAGGAGTTGCTTCACAGCCTGTTCCCGAGACCAAAGCCAGACTTTTGCATCCATGCACGAGGTAAGGCCAACTTTGCTGGGTTGTGTTTATTTACTTTTTTCCTCCCTGGAGTGTAAAACATGAACTCGGACCATTTGCTGACTTCCTCCTGATCCTGTCACTTTCCCCAGCAGACTTAGAGACTAGCACTTTGCCCCTTTGCTACTGGCTGAAAGCGTGTGACTGCAGTGCACCCAACTAAGACTCTGCTCCTGTCGATATCTGTTTGGGAATAAGCCCATTGAACTCATTGGATCACAGCCAGAGTGGTGTTACTTGAATGTTCTCTTAGTTCTAGGACTTCTGCTTGAGCAACGGAATGTCCTGCCCCTCTTCTCCCCCGGTGTGTCCCCTAAATCAATTCCACAGCCCTCTGGAGAACATTTGGGAAGGACGCTGGAAATGTGGGGGGGGACCCCATTGCGCAAATGGAAATCCTTGAGCTGATGGGACATGGTAGTTGAATACCACCCAGTGGGACTTATTGTTGAGTTAACATGCAAAATATCCAGTCTCAGATGAGCTGCATGGCACTGTGCAACTGACCCGCATCACTGCATAGGTTGCATGAGCTCAGTGTTGACATGCAACTCAACATGAATTCTGGTGTGTGTATGTTCCCAGGATCTAAACCAGTTTTGAGAGCAGACCCTTTTGTACAAACATGGTTCCCTTTAGGAGAATGCTAACAAGAGAGGGACCATGGCCTCTTCCACCTGGTTTGAATTATACTTTGAATGGGAACAGCAGGAGAGAAAGTCATGGCCTGCATGACTGTTGCAAGACTCATGTTAGTGAATTGTTCCTTGGCACAGCAGTACCACTGTTTGCCTGTCAAGTCTGTGTCATCTCAGAGAACTGAGGTGCTGCCTGCATGCTGACATTAATATAGGCCCTGCAATCTCCTAAAGAGTCCTTCATGTGGTCACCTTATACCAGAGATCTTCACATTAAAGAGGTCTGGTTCACATTAAAGAGGTCTGGTAACATTAAACCATGATTTAGCGGAAGGATGAATATCTATGAGTCTGGAATGAAGCATCGGCTCTCATGCTCCCCCCCCCCCTTCCCACCTGACTGGGCTTCTGCCAAGTTTAGTTCGCTTTTGAAAAATCTCAAATTAGCGTTATAAACAAACCAGGGATTCTGGTTTAAAGCAATGGTTAATTGCTCAAGAGGCCAGCTTTGAACCATGAGTTAAGAATTGTTTGTTTTAAACCAGGATCCCTTGGCTATATATGTAACACCACACAAATACATTAATATGAAAGCTAAATTGATCACAATTTCATGCAGTTTCTGTATATGGCACCAAGTTGAAATCTTTTCAACCATGGCATCATACATTCCACTTGTTGCTGGAACTGTGTAATGAGCACTCAGAGACTTAAAATATGAACACTTCAGACGTTAAATTCTCTGCATGATGTTGATAATTAATCATGCATGTCTGAATTGGCCCTAAGGTGGTAGAATCATGAGAGATCTGTGCCGTATCAGTTTCTGTCTATTAAACCTGCATGTAGAAAGAGTATAGGTGTGTGATTGTGTGTGGGTCCTTATATCTGGAGGTAGAGGAGACTTCTGAAGAGGGGCAGCTGCCGAGATGGCCCTGTTGAGGAAGTAAGCACTTGGAAAGGGCCATTTGCTGCTGTCTATATCTGATGCTGCTGTTTTCTGTTAGATCGAGCTGGGAAGCAAACAGCTAAGTGAAGTCACCTTCACTGTAACTTTGGGGGACTCCATGATTGTCCGTTGCAGCCATTAAGCAGGCAACTCTAAGGGATCACAACAATAAGATTTGGGAAGCTTTCAGAGGTAATGAGAGATTTTCGGATCACATTAGAGGCACTCAAGAAGTATGGCTCATTCAGCAGGGAAATCAAAACCAAGCCTCACACTGCTGGAGCTAACATCAGAGCAGGAGGAATACAAGGGGTGACAGTAAGACCTGTCAGTATTATGGCTTGCTTTCAGTATGAGTTTTTCCGCCATAAAAGGAGAAATTACTCTGTTTTTAACTTCCATGCGTCTGCTAACAAAAAGCAAGGATTTCCCCTTTTCCTAAGTTGTAGCCTGACAGTTGCAAAGACTTGTATGTTCACATCACTGCTTAAGTGAAGATTACGTGTCTTAATATCAAGCCATTTAAATTGCTAGGTGGTGCTAAAAGTCCCCAGCACAATCCACGCCCCAGGATTCAAACACTGCTTTTCAAATTCAAATAAAATCAAGGTGTTTCCAAAATGGCCTTCCTCTACCGTTACAAAATCAACATAATATACTACTACTTCCTGTGACATTCCTTTAAAGACCCTGATTGAGAAACACACCTGGGTTTGCAGTCCTCTGGCTGAGCAGCAGGTGGCAGGCATAGTCAGCTAAGATAGTGCTGTGCGTCTTCTCTGAAGGTCTAAATCCAAGCCCTGTCCGGAGTGGGGGAAAGGAGTGGCTGTGTTAAGATACTCGGCAGGTTGGCATCCCTAACCACCTGTTAGGTGCTGTGTCCATTATTCTGTGTGTTGGGGACCACAGACAGAAGTCTGAATGCTGGTTACAGGGAGGAATCCAGCATCTGATTTGGGACTGGGGTTTCTGGTCCAGCAGGGGATGCTTGTCTAGAGAAGCCACCTTCCATGACAAAGACCTCCCCCCCCCCAAGAAAGCCTTACAGTGTTTTAAGTAGAGGGGCTGAGTGTAGCCTTCAGCTTGTGAAATATGCAGTCAGAATGAAACAATGACAAGTGATTTCATTACCAGGAAAAGGTGGAATGGGGATTTTTAAAAGATTTAATGAAATCTTATCCAGTGTAATTGGATGTGCAGAATGGGGAATTAGCAGGATTTATTTAACAGGAGCCAAAAACGCTGTCCAGAAATCCTTTTGGAAGGCTTTGTTTTCTCCTCTCCTTTCATTAAAATGCACTTTGCCAAAAGTAATTTATGTGGACGCAGGTTTGTTTTCCCCCTTTCCCTAACCAAAGCATGTACCAGAACGTGTCAGGATGCTGGAATAAAACTCCACTTCTGAAAATGTGTTTCAGCATTTTAATTGGGTTCCATCTTAGGCTGCATTTGCATTAACGCTTCAGCACAGGATTACTTCTGGGACTGCAACAACCACGGGAAGGCGCCTCTGCAGCTGTAAATTCACACCTCCAGTGATAGCTCAATGTTACACCAGCTTTAGCTGCCACTAAAAGACCTGGCAGTAGTTCCAAGGGTCTAGGCATGAAAAAGAAACGTGCAGGCAGATTTAGGATTCAGCACGAGGTGGAGAGTTTCTCAAATGGAGCATCACTGCAAACTTTATTCATTTCAAACCGGCAGATGGACACATTTATCACAGCACAAAGTGCACTTTGAACATGGACACAGAAGACATGACAGCCTCAGGAAGGGACCTGAAGTTAACATGAGCACAGCATCAGGAGTACACAAAAAGAATGCAGTCTCATGTAAAGGAGCTTGTCCCATGCTAAATTACTATTATAAACACCCATGTGGAATTTCCTGGCTTTAAACTGGATTGACCTTTCCTACACCTCCGTTTTGATTAGTCTTTATCAGCGGTTAACTTCAATATAAACTCTCCTGAAGATTTGAAAGATGCATTACATTTTAGATACCAAACAGTGATGCATTTTGCATTGTCTATGTAGAATCTCTTGGGGAGAAATTTGGATTCACAAACTTAGGCTGAGGCATGTAAACATGTTTTTACGCCCTTGTATATATTCAGCGGCTCTCCTTCACTTTTAACATTTTGCTCCTATGTACATGTGTTCTTAAGATTTTTGGGAACATGTTTTTGGAGATTAGGTCATGGGGAAAACTCTTACATTGCAGTTGTTTCCCTACTTGCCATGAAACTCACTGTGTGGCCTGGGGCCAGTCACTCAATCTTAGCCTAATTTACCTCACAGGGTTGCTGTGAGGATAAATGGGGAGAAGAACTATGCTGAGCCCCTTGGAGGAAAGGTGGGATGTAAATGTAATCAGTCCACTGATAAACAAATAGAGTGTAATGAATAAAGATTGATTACATGCTTAGCCTTTAGTACTGCTAAGACATTGCTTTTTAAAATACTTATTTATTACCGTCATACCTTGGAAGTCGAACGGAATCTGTTCTGCAAGTCCGTTCAACTTCCAAAACATTAGAAAACCAAAGTGCAGCTTCTGATTGGCTGCAGGAAGCTCCTGCAGCCTATCGGAAGCTGCAGAAGCTCCATTGGATGTTTGGCTTCCAAAAGAACGTTTGAAAACCAGAGCACTCACTTCCAGGTTTTGATCATTCGGGAGCCAAAACGTTCGAGAACTAAGCTGTTCGAAAACCAAGGTACGACTGTATTTCATTTCTGTACCAACCTTTATCCAAGGATCACAGGGCACTTTACAATATAAAAACATAAAAATACATGCCACAATAACAAAAACAACAATACCCTCCCACACACAGTTTAAGAGGACATAAATTGTTGAATTAGCCAGAGGCCTGGAAGAAGAGGAACGTCTTTGCCTAGCACTTAAAGATCAGTCATGAAGGTGCGAGGCAAGCCTCCCTAGGGAGAGCATTCCACAAGCAGCAAGCCACTGCAGAAAAGACCCATTCTCATGTTGCCACCCTCCAGACCTCTCATGGAAGAGGCAAACAAAGAATGGTCTCAAGATGATGATCACAGGGTCTGGGATGGTTCATATGAGGAGAGGCAATCCTTGAGGTCCTGAGCTGTTTAAGGCTTTATAGGTAAAAATCAGAACTTTGAAATGGGCCTGGAAACTAACTGATAGCCAGTGAAGCTAGGCCCAAATTAGCATAACCATCTTGGTCCAGAGAGCAACCTAACCACCAGATTCTGCACCAACTGAAGTTTCCAAACCATCTTCAGAGGCAGCCTGATGTATAGCACATTGCAGCAATATAACCTAGAGATTACCAGAGCATAGATGACAGAAGTGAGGCTATCCCTGTCCAGAAAGGGGCATAGCTGGTGTTATGTACTGAGTCGAATAGGATCCAAACTGCAGCAGTCTGATTGGTCCTAGAACAATAGGATCCAAAAGGCAGCAGTCTGATTGGTCCTAGAACAATGCAGCAGTATGATTGGTTGGCAGGAACCACCCAATCATGCTCCAGATTGAAGTGAATCCACAACCTGATTGGCTTACAATAGAATTCCGGAATTAGCCAATCATGTGCAGCCCATTGTGTAAATAATGTATATAAAGCAGATACTTGAGGGGACATTCATTCCTCCTCACCACTATGAGCTGAATAAAGAGCATGAAATCACTTTGCGACTCTGAGTATATTTCAGCTGGGCTACCAGCTGAAGCTGATGGAAGGCATTCTGCACCACCAAGGCTGCCTGAGGCTCCAGCTCAGGAGGATCCCCAAGATGCATACCCACTCCTTCAGAGGGAGTGTGAAGAGCAGGCTACCTCCCATCCATCCAGTCTAGGGAAACTAAAAGTGTCTGAGTCTTATCTGGATTGAGCTCTCATCCTTGTTGGCTCTCATCCTGTCCATTACCAAGGCAAGACAATGGTCCAGCACCTCCACTGCCACGCCTGCAAATGTAAAGCAGAAGTAGACCTGTGTAATGTCTTGTTAGTCTGCTGTTAAAGAAAAGCAGATGGACACTGGCCTAGAGTTTTCACTAAGAACTGAACAGACATGGTTTCAATGAATATCAGCCGCCCCTGGTAACATTTCCATGGGAACCAATGCAAAACACAATTGAAAGCCTGTAGGAGTGGAACCATTGTTAGGGCAGATAAAATGCAATGTGCATGTATGTTTTGTATAACTGACCTCTCTATATAAGAAGAGCTTTGAGTTTTCAGGGCCTTACAATGAAGCATCCAATGCTATCTCTACATACCTCTTATTTCTTATTCCACTTCTCCATTTAATATTCTCCACTTAAAAGAGCAAGCTGGGGGGGTGCTCTTTTATTATTTTTCTTATTGTGGAGTTTCGCCAACCTCTGCCTTGGAGCTCAACGGCATCACAGCCAAGATCACTAATAGCTGAAAAAGAAAGATCTTTAAAAACCTGACAGATGTAGCTGTGTGTAAATTGTACTGAAGTGTTTACCCTTTGGGTTATAAATTACAAAGCGTGAGCAATTCAAGTTGGCGCATCTCAAAGCAGGTTTTCCCCCTCCCTTTGCGCTCTCTCTCTTTCTCTTTTTCTCTTTTGTGTGTGGACTTCAGGACATTGTTTAATGCCCATGGGTTTTAGCTTGCTTAAGCACACCATTGTGTGCTCTTTTATTGTTCCCCTACCTGCTCCATTCTTTCCCCCTCTCTTTAATCTTGAGGCGAAATGTTATAGTGCCATTGACAAGGACAGCCCAATGATGTCAAAGCCCTTCTAATTATCCCAGGCTAAAGTGCCACCTCTGTTTTCTGTCTGGATAGATGAAAACAGCATTCAAGGAGACCCATTTAATACCCGGGCATTTCTCTCTCTCAAGGCAATCATTTGCTGGATGCTTTTCTTCCCCCAAGCAATCTAAATGCTAAGTAGATCTTTAAAATAATTACCATACAGAGGATGAGGAGTCAGGCTCCTCTTGGCAAACACCTGATGCTCATTAGCAATATTTAGTGTGGCACACATCACCTCGGTTTATTTCAAACTTTCTGGTCTTTGCTTGGCAAGGGCTCTGGGAAATTAAAGTGGCTCCTGTAAGTTCCTCAAACGCCCCTTGACCACCCACTTCAGGAGGTGGAGAGGTTATCAGCAAAATCAGGCTGAGCTCAAGGATAGGCTCTTTATTTCTATAGAGAGATGCTTCTGCTATGCTGGCAGAATGGTTGTCAAATCTGGTGTGTGCTCAGCCCGGGAAAGGGAGAAGGGGAAAGAAGCACAGCACTCAGAAAAATGGAAACAGAAGGTATGCTTGCAGTGTCCTTGGAAACATCACATAAGAACGTACTTACAGTGGTACCTCGGATTAAGAACTTAATTTGTCCTGGAGGTCTGTTCTTAACCTGAAACTCTTCTTAACCTGAGGGACCACTTTAGGTAATGGGGCCTCCCACTGCTGCCGTGCGATTTCTGTTCTCATCCTGAAGCAAAGTTCGTAACTCGAGGATCTATTTCTGGGTTAGTGGAGTCTGTAACCTGAAGCGTCTGTAACCTGAGGTACCACTGTACTTTTATTTGTTTTCTCGTCTTTCCATAGTTAAAAACCATGCACATATGGTAATTAGAAACATAACAAAATCAGTCATAGACAGTAAATAAAACACCAAAGAAACACACAGCCGAACTGAACAATTTCCACATAAATCATAATAAAATCTAAAATGAAGTCACAAAAAATAATAATCAGAAGCATCAACTCTACCCAACTACCAACCCAGAGGCATATTTTGTTGCGGCCCCCACCAGCCCCGCACTGCTTTGTGAGTCCGATCCCACACTGCAGCCTCACACAGCATTGTGGGGCTGGCAGGGCGGCATGAAGAGGACGCAACAGGCATGTGCCATTCCCATCAGTCCGATGGGATGATTGGAAGGGCATCCTCCTCACATCTCCCTCCGCGTGCCCCCACCCACCCCTGGGTGCCAGGAAAACATGCACCACTGCTACAATAACACCCCCCTCCAAATAGTACCGTAACCCAAGAGTCTGTTCAACAGCTTCAGCTTTTGTAGCTGGGTTTCCCTGCTCCCAGGCTGAGCACATTCTGGATATAGTTTATCACCAGTGCCAGTATAATGTGAATATAGGACTGTTATGTTAAGAAGAAGAAAATCCAATTAACCTTTGAGAGAAGCTCTTATAAGGGGGGAAAGGGATTAATAAGACCCAGTGAATGTATGTCTTTAAAAAAACGCACCACCGATCTACATTTTATTGCAACTTAAATCATAAAGAAAAGGACAGACAAACCAAAAACTCAGACTAGAATGGCAATGTTTAGAAGAACGCACGGACAAACACTGTTCAAGAAACAGTGTTGATATGCTTAGATTAAAGGAGTAAAGTAGAAAATATTAATTAGGAATGTCATAATGAGATCAGAATTTAAAATTTAAAAATTGCAATGATAGTATCAAATCTATAAGATAAGGAAGTCGAGATGTTGTGGGGGCGGCAAAGGGTGTGGTGGTGGGAAGATATGGGGGTAGGAAGGATTTATGTGTATGTGTATGTAAATAGTAGCCTTATTTTTGTATGTCTGCACCGTTAGGGTGCTTTTCTTTTTTCTTTTTCTGTATTACTAAAATTTAATTTAAAAATTTAAAAGAAAAGAAAAAGACAAGACTGTGGGAATACAATCCAAGTTACTGCTTTGCAATCCCCAAAGTCAAACTTTTTCTTTGCTTTTTTTCATTTCACACATGTGTCTAAAGAGCTTGCACAGCTGCATTTTCTTTAGTAATAAAGTACTTCTAGCTAAATACCCAAATCAAAATGGCAGCCACAACAAGGAGTGAATTACTAAATCAGCTCTAAGAGTTGGAAAAGCTTTCTAAATGAAGATCAATTTTATCAGGGCTTTTACTTCTAACTGTGTAAGATGTGTGTTTCTGATTCTCACAGTTCATTAAATAGACCCAGATAAAGTTTCCATAATGCACACTATATATTCCCTAGAGGCAGGATTCACAACAGCAGCTGAAGATGTCCTGCCAGCTCCACAAGGAGAGAGCAATAGTGAGATTGCAAACATCAAATACCAGACAGACAAATTTGTGTCTAATACATTTTTATTAATTGCATCTAGCTTACTGCACAAAAAACCAAGTCTGCCATATTAAAATAATAACCAAAGCCACCAAAAGCCTAAAGTGGCCACTTCCACTTATTTCTGGCACATTTACAGTAACAAAGCAGACTATTTTGATTTCTCCTGGGATAAAGGAGAGAAAAAGATGAGAGAAATTTGCCCACCTCCTCACTTTACACTAAATCTCCAACCGCACCTCCTCGCTGAGTGATCTGCTTGGCTTTGCTCCAGTAATGCATTGCAGAAGGAAGATCCAAGCTAGTGAGAAAAGAATCAGGCAATCGGGGAAAATGTTACAGACTCACAGCAATTCTCCCTGCTAGAACTCAACTGCAATATATACCAGTGGTTTTCAACCAGTGTGTCGTGGCACCCTGGGGTGCCTTGAATGATGGTCGGGGTGCTGTGGGCAACACTGGCCTCTGTCCCCCTTCCCTTCCCTCCCTTCTCTGATGCCCCTTTGCATCTCTGCCTCTGAAAGGCATTGCAGAACGCCTGGCTACAAGCTCAGCAGGCGAATGGTGCCTCTGGGGTGCCTAGGGGTGCTTCCCAGGCCCCTGTGGGGCAGTGTGAGGAGGCACCTCTCTTTGGGGCGACTCGGAGACCAGGGGCGGCAGCAGCGGCTGCCCAGAGGACTCCCAAGGAGAGAGGAGAGGAGGCTGAGGGAATACTCCACAAGGGGGGGTATTTGAAAAAGGGTGAGATGCTGAAAGCCTCTGATATATACATATACAGTGGTACCTTGGGTTACAGACGCTTCAGGTTACAGACTCCACTAACCCAGAAATAGTACCTCGGGTTAAGAACATTGCTTCAGGATGAGAACAGAAATCGTGTGGCGACAGTGGGAGGCCCCACTAGCTAAAGTGGCACCTCAGGTTAAGAACAGTTTCAGGTAAGGAATGGACCTCCAGAATGAATTAAGTTCTTAACCCGAGGTACCACTGTATTAGCATAGTTCACAGTTGTAAGATTTTTTGGGGGGAGGGGTTGCAGTGTTTTAATCAGAGTTTGGATTCCTTGAAAATTGACTGGAGTTTTGTTTTTTTCATATTTAACTTTAAAAAAAATACTTTTGGGGGGTCCCCCCCCCACAATTTTATACATTTTAACTCTAACCATTTCAAACATTAAAATAAAGGGTTCTTTTGAACATTCAGACTTCCCTCACTCCCTCCATTGGTTCTATATTTAAAATTAAATTTACTGCATCTTTTACATTTGTCCATCTGTTGTATATCCATAGTTACCATAATTAATTCCACATTACAAGTGTCATTACATCCCTGCCAATGATTTTAACTGTTTACATTGGTCTTTTAAATAAATTAAAAATTTACTCCAGTCTTTTAAAAATACTTGATCTTCCTGGTTTCGGATCTTCCCCGTCAGTTTCGCCATCTCTGCATACTCTATCA
This sequence comes from Podarcis cretensis, assembly GCF_951804945.1. Classification (NCBI taxonomy): domain Eukaryota; kingdom Metazoa; phylum Chordata; class Lepidosauria; order Squamata; family Lacertidae; genus Podarcis; species Podarcis cretensis. The sequence continues at coordinate 48,920,390 of NC_137170.1, read as the reverse complement.
GTTTTTTCTGCCATTCTTCTTTTGTTGGTACTTTGGTACTCCTTCCTTCCATCTCTGGGCTAGTAGCATTCTCGCTGCTGTCATTGCATACATAAAAAGTGTTTTATCCTCTCTTATTATTATTATACCTCTTATTATACCTCACAAAAAGCCTTCTGGTTTTTTAACAAATGTATTTTTAAACATTTTCTTTAATTCATTATGTATCATTTCCCAAAAAGCCTTTACCAGTGTGCATGTCCACCCCATGTGATAAAAAGTATCTTCCTTCCCTTTACATTTCCAACATAAATTTGTTTTTTTTTAAAAAATAATATTTATTAAGAGTTTAAAGATTACAAAAATAAAGAAAAAGAATTAAACAAATCAATATAATACAATACAAAAAGAAAAAGAAAAACACTACGTAGAACATTGAATTAACAAAACAAAACAAAAACAATTAAAAACACTTCCAATATTTTAAATCTAAGCTTTCATTCACTTGTTTCATTGCCTTCCTCACGCCTCCCTTTTTGTATTCCACTTCAATTAACTGTTTCAGCAATTCCTTTCCATCTTCCTCTGTTTTCTGTCCTGTAATTAATCTTAACATATTCTAACCTTGTTTTTTCCCCTTTAATATATTAACAATCTATCTGTACCTAGTTCCTTATAACATTTCTGCCAAAGCCATATAACTTCATTCCACCATTTTTCTAAAGCTCATTAATTTTACAATATTTCTGTAAATAATCTTTAAATTTTTTCCAATCTTCTTCCACCGACTCTTCTCCCTGGTCTCAGATTCTGCCAGTCATTTCCGCCAATTCCATATAGTCCATCAGCTTCATCTGCCATTCTTCCCAGGTGGGTAAATCTTGTGTCTTCCAATACTTCGCGATGAGTATTCTTGCTGCTGTTGTAGCATACATAAAGAAAGTTCTGTCCTTCTTTAGCACCAGTTGGCCGACCATGCCCAGAAGAAAGGCCTCTGGTTTCTTCAGAAAGGTATATTTAAATACCTTTTTCATTTCATTATAAATCATCTCCCAGAATGTCTTAATCCTTGGGCATGTCCACCAAAGGTGAAAGAATGTACCTTCAGTCTCATTACATTTCCAACATTTATTTTCGGGCAAATGGTAAATTTTTGCAAGCTTGACTGGTGTCATGTACCACCTGTAAATCATTTTCATTAAATTCTCTCTTAGGGCATTACATGCCGTAAATTTCATACCTGTGGTCCATAACTGTTCCCAGTCAGCCATCATAATGTTATGTCCAACATCTTGTGCCCATTTAATCATAGCAGATTGCACCGTTTCGTCCTGAGTGTTCAATTTCAACAGCAAGTTATACATTCTTGACAGATTCTTAATTTTGGGATCTAACAATTCTGTTTCCAATTTTGATTTTTCCACCTGGAAGCCAACCTTTTTATCCAAGTTATATGCCTCCATTATTTGGTAATAATGGAGCCAATCTCACACTTTGTTTTTTAATTTTTCAAAACTCTGCAGTTTTACTCTGTCTCCATCTTGTTCCAAAATTTCCCAATATTTCGGCCATTTGGCCTCCATATTGAGTTTTTTCTGTGCCTTCGCTTCCATTGGTGACAACCATCTTGGGGTTTTATTTTCTAACAAATCCTTATATCTTATCCAGACATTAAACAGTGCTTTTCTAACAATATGGTTTTTAAACACTTTATGTGCTTTTACCTTATCATACCACAAATATGCATGCCAACCAAATACATTGTTAAAACCTTCTTAGTCTAGCACATCAGTGTTTTCAAGAAGCAGCCATTCTCTCAGCCAACAAAAAGCAGCTGATTCATAGTAAAGTTTAAGGTCTGGCAGGGCAAATCCACCTCTTTCCTTAGCATCAGTTAATATCTTAAATTTTATTCGAGGCTTCTTGCCCTGCCAGACAAATCTGGAAATATCTCTCTGCCACTTCTTGAAACAATCCGTCTTATCCAAAATTTGCAAAGTTTGAAACAAAAACAACATCCTTGGCAATACATTCATTTTTATCGCAGCAATTTGACCTAGCAATGATAACTTCAAATTTGACCATATTTCTAAATCTTTTTTCACTTCAATCCAACATTTTTCATAATTATCCTTAAACAAATTCACATTCTTGGCAGTCATGTTAACCTCTAAATATTTCACTTTCTTGACCAATGTTAATCCTGTCTCCTCCTGGAACTTCTCTCTCTCATTCACAGTTAATTTTTTCTCTAAGACCTTAGTTTTCATTTTGTTCAACTTAAAGCCTGCTACCTGTCCAAATTCTTGAATCAGTTCCAGTACCCTTTTGGTACTAGATTCCGGCTCCTGTAAAGTCAAAACTAAGTCATCAGCAAATGCTTTCAGTTTGTACTGTTTAGCTCCCACTTGTATACCTTTAACCAATTGGTCCTTTCTAATCATATTTAACAAAACCTCCAGGACCGATATGAAAAGCAATGGAGAGATTGGGCAACCTTGTCGTGTTCCTTTCTCAATCTTAAACTCTTCTGTCACTACATTGTTCACAATTAATTTTGCCTTTTGTTCTGAATAAATTGCACCTATACCATTTTCAAAACCTTGACCTACCCCCATCCCCTGTAAATTCTTCTTCATAAAACTCCAAGAAATATTATCGAAAGCTTTCTCCGCGTCCACAAATATCAGAACTGCCTTAGTATTAATATTCACTTGTAGTTTTTCTAAAATATTAATTATGTTCCTCATATTGTCAGACAAATGTCTGCCCAGGAGAAAGCCCGCTTGATTTTTATGGATTTCTTCTACTAGCACCTTTTTTAATCTTTTAGCCAAAATGTCTACAAAAATTTTATAATCCACATTGAGCAGCGATATGGGGCGGTAATTCTTAAGCTGTGTCTTTTCAGTCTCTGTTTTCGGTATAAGTGTAATATAAGCTTCCTCCCACGACTCTGGTGCCCTTTTCCCTTCCAATATTTCATTACAAACTTCCAACATAAATCTGAACTCATTTTGTACATTTTTGCAATTTTACTCGGTGTTAAATAAATTGACTGGAGTTTTTGAATCATTCATATGGAGATTCAAAGCCCAACCTATTTTCATGGGCATCTTCCAGCTGCTGGATCGTCTGTTGTGGTGGTGGTTAATTAAATTTGTATTCCGCCTTGTACCCGAAGGTCTCAGGCCCGTTTACAGGATAAAAACACAATATCAAAACACAAAATACATAATCAAAATAAAAACAAGAACAACTCAGTAACACACACACCAGTTTTAAAAGGGCATTGAATGCCAGTCAACCCAAGTATTTACAGGGGTCTGTTGCAAAATGTGACAGAATTTAGGATTTTTTTATTTTTTTTAGTGGGTTGGTAAACACTTTCAGCAAGGCTGGATTATAAGAGGACACAACAGGGGGTAGAAAACAAGATCATCCCACATATGAAGAAACTCGAAATTGCCAGTTAGACTCCTGCTGATACTAAAGGAGCCGTGGCAGTGCACCGGGATATGGAACCTAGTTTGTTATCCGTGCGTATGTCAGACTCAAACTGAGGCTTACTAGGAAGAAGAAAGCAATAGTATAAATTGGAAAATTGCCCGCAACCCAGTTAGCTAAGCTCTTTGCACAAGCATAGTTCAGATTACAGTAATTAGAAGGAACTAATTGCAGACGTTCCTTGTAATATCTCCAGATGGGGTTTTTCTTTAGCTTTAGTGATTTTCAATTTTGAAACCACAGAGGAGATGAAATGCTTATTAAGAGGACATAATAAAAGGATCACTTCTCATAATATGCAAAGCCAAAGAATAACCTAATTCCGCAGATGTAAGATGCAAATAAATTCCTTCAATACCTGTGCAGTGCTGCAAATATCTAAGGCAGGAAAAAAAATAGATTACAGCAAAATAGGACACTCAGTGAAAATTCACAGCCAAATAGGACACTCAATGAATATTCACTTATGTGGACTTTGAAATCCCTTTCTATTGCAGAAGCCTGCAGAATGCCTAATGCTGTCATTTTTATCAGAGCTGCAACGTTGAATTGAATTGGGATGGGTGGTGAAGTAGCTATTCTATTATCCCAACACAGCAGTGGAAGTTCTTGCTGTCAGTGATCTCCAAAGTATGCTCCTGATTACATTGTAATTTTTCCACAAGCACCTCCTGATGAAACACTCAGCCCCAACAAGACAGCAAGGCTTGCTGTGGGCAGAGCTGAGAGGAGATACCGTGTGCTTGGGTACTTCCACAATTTTCTATCTATACTCCATTTTCAGTGATTAACATAGAGGTGAATGCTTTGCTGGGTAATCTAAAAACTCCATACCTGTCTACTCCTGTCCACTTGCATCATAGGCAATGGAGCATATAGCTCTGCTCTAAGAGGTCGTGATTATAATGTGCACTCCTACACTTGATCTTAGCCACTTGATCTTAGCCAAAAGGCCGAGAAGCAATCTTTTGGGTGGGTGGGTGTTTTCTGCTCTGCAGGGAACTTTGTTTCAATGTATTAGCAATGTGAATGCATTAGCAATGTGAAATTCATACGACTGTTTATAAAAGGGGGTGGGGACCCTAAACAAATCACCAACGAAGAGGAATGAGACTTGAAAATGGCACTGAGACAAACCACAAAACCATATTTGTTTATTTTGTAAAGAAAAATATCCTGAAATGGGTAGCCCAATGTTCACTGCTTCAGTTTTCTTTAAAGAAGTAGATAAGCATTTCTGCCCTTCAGCAGAACAATGAAGAGATTCTTCAACCTCTCAGAAGTGATAAAAAGGTAAAGGTAAAGAACCCCTGACAGTTAAGTCCAGTCACAGACGACTCTGGGGTTGTGGCGCTCATCTCGCTTTACAGGCCGAGGGAGCTGGCGTTTGTCCGCAGACAGTTTTTCCGGGTCATGTGGCCAGCATGACTAAGCCGCTTCTGGCAGAACCAGAGCAGCGCATGGAAACGCTGTTTACCTTCCCGTCGGAGCGGTACCTATTTATCTACTTGCACTTTTTGGCGTGCTTTTGAACTGCTAGGTTGGCAGGAACTGGGACCGAGCAACGGGAGTTCACCCCGTCGCGGGGATTCGAACTGCCAACCTGATTGGCAAGCCCAAGAGGCTCAGTGGTTTAGACCACAGCACCACCCGCGTCTCTCATTTGGAAGTGGTAGGATACAGCAATAAAATGTACACAACGCAAGATCGGTAGTAGTGCAGTGATAGCCTTCATTACTAATGATGTCTTCATTTATTGGATTTATATCCCACTTTTTTTCTCCAAGCAGCCCAATACATGGCTCTCCCCTTCTTCATGTGATCTCCACAACAACCCTGTGAGATTGCGTAGGCTGAGAGGCAGTGACTGGCCCAGGTTTCATGACCAAGTGCGGAATTGAATTGTTGTCTCCCAGGTCCTAGTCTGACATTCTAGCCAGTAACTTGACAAAGAGAAGTATATAAATTAGATTCATCATCATCATACCACACTTAACTCTTAACTGAGACATTCATAAAACCCTGTTACAGAGAGCCAGTGTTTTTTCGGGGGGGGGGGTGCATACCCCTAAACATTTTGTGAATTTAAGTTTGGCCTCATTGAGGGGCAGTATTTCAAAATGAGTAGGAAAATGAGAGTACCCCTAAACATTTTAGCCCTGATTATCAGAAAAGATAGCAGAAGTTAATTTTTTTCCAGAATTGTAAACGTTTGATACCTGAACGAAGCTTCCTTGCAGTGAACACAAAAAATTGTATAAAAAACCCAAAATGTATATTTGTTTGGAAGACTGCTTGGTTGTTGTCAATGTCACAAGCTCATTAAAAAAGCAAGAATGTTAAGAATATATATACTTTTTGTGCTTTTTTCATTTACCATGAACATAAAAGCCTGCAACTCTGAGGTCTGCTTCTGTAAATCTGGCTCCATAACCGTTATGGTAGCTGCAGCCAGGGATTTGGCTGGCATCTCAGCCTTACACTGGGCATTTAAGTATTTTAGATGGGAAATTTGTTTGCTTTAACTTTTCCCTGCAGGATTCTATGATTGCTTTGCAGAGATTTGTACTGGAAAAGAAATGTAATGGTTCAGCTGTTACAAATGCTGCAGTTAGTAGAGATATTTGCAGTTCTTTCATAGGTATTTTGCTGTATAGCTATTATGCTACGGCACCTATTCATAAACAAACAAAAAAGCACTTGAAAAGCTTTGATTTTCTGTAGGATTAGTTGGAGGGGATCTGCAGCTGTTCTACTAATTAAGACTCTAAAAGTAGATTCCAGTCCACCTTTCAAAGTAGCTCCGTAATGAGTCATTGTCTGTGTTGCAGAGGTGCTGGAATCAGATCAGCACTGAGTGAAAGGTGTAGTAAAAGCATCAACACTTACCTTGCATTCATGTCATCATAGCAAGAAGTAGAAGACACAGCTGGTTTCTAGCTGATGGACGAACTTCCTTCTTAAAGTCCTCCAATGTTGGTCCTCTTTTGACTAGAGGGGGCCTGGAGCTTTCTTCTCCCAAGCAGCTCTGAAGATATTGTGCAGGGATCTAACCTCTTCCCTCCACTCACCCCCAGGAAATTATAAGCAGGTTATTGTTAAAAGATCCTCTAATCCCCCTCCATCACTGTTTGTCTGGCTACTGGAGACCTTCCCATTCTGGCAGACTATTATGAGGCAGACAATGTATTGGGGCAACATCTAACGCCCATCTGTTTGCACAATGGAAACCCACTTGCTCAATGAGAGTTCTGGTTTCACTTCTTTCCAAGCCTCCAGAGCAGATTTTGGGAGCATGACGAGAGCTGCTGTAGAGAAAGTGATGAAGAAGCCTCACTGTGCAAGAAGATCCCTCTCTCACCACGCTGGATCTGACCCTTCATGATTTTTTAAACTGTTGACCCTGTCTTGTAATCATTTTCCATAATTGTATTTTATATGCTGCCTGACTAGTGTATTCACATTAGGGGTGACATTAATGCTCTAAAATAAAACAAATCTATTTTTAAATGTAACTTCTTCAGTGAATCACAAACAAGGGGAAAGAGGAAGAATAATCCATTATAAAATAAAAGGTTACGAAGCAGGGAGAAACAATACCAGGGAGGGAGGGAGAAGTTACCTTGTGATGTTTAAGGCACATAAAATGGAAGAAACATTTACAGATGACACACACCCTCAGGTTGAGGAAAGGCCTTCTGAAAGGCAACAGAACAGCATTGCTTATGCTGAATGCAGCACTATAGTTTCCTATTACATTCCTCACAGATAAAGTATGTCTACCTTATATTAGTCTGAGAACCCCCAATATAAAACAGGTTGCTTATCTGGGCAGATCCAGCTAAGTCTTCTCAAAGATTTGAGGATAGAGATGCTCTACAAATGGTTGGTCCAGAATGCTTTTGTTGTTTAGTCGTGTCCGACTCTTCGTGACCCCATGGACCAGAGAACGCCAGGCACTCCTGTCCTCCACTGCCCCCCGCAGCTTGGTCAGACTCATGCTGGTAACCTCGAAAACACTGTCCAACCATCAATGCTTACATTGCAAAAACTGCTCAGTGGCTTGTTTGGTAAGCCAAAATCCTTTTGTACATCTTGATCTCCTGTGCTAAGTCTCTTAATTGCAGGCTTTTTCATTCAGGAGAGCATTTAAAAAAGAATGACACCCCACCCCTGATTGCTTGAAGAGCAGCATGAAAGTGGCAGTCTGTTTTACCACCCCTTTCCACTATATGTGTAGGTTTGACCTCAGAGAGATAAATCTTAGGAGAGAGAGAATACTAATTAGAAGTGCACACCAAACATGTAAGACTATCCTAGTAGCTTTTACATGTTCTCTATATATTGATTGAACTCTCTTTCCCAGATGAAATCACTTGGATATAGAGATGCCACTATATTTACCAGAATAGAAGGAATCTTGGTTTTGTTGTGCTTGAAAATAATCTATGACTCAAGAGATTCGTGCATATGACATAATTGCTAAGCTGTATGCAGTGTCTCTCTCCAATTTAATACTAACAAAATGTCAAGTTTATGTAGAACAGACTTCCTCAACATGGTGCCCCAGTTGTTTTGAACAACTCCCATCAAACCCAAAACCTACGGTATTTGGCTCTTTCATACGAAATATTTGCAGGGCATCAGGTTGGGGAAGGAAGGTGTAGATGTGTGCCTTGCAGTCAAATTGCCCAGAAGAGCCCCTTATTCTGTTAGCAGTGGCCAAATGGTTGCACACTAGAGTCACAGTGCACAAAGATAGGCTCAAAGCAATGTTTACGTAAATGAATTCAGACTTTATGCTACACACACAAAAGTATCCCAGGCTCCAAGGATGCTTTTTGAACCATAAAACTGTTGAACTGGTAGAGAAACAAATTATTTGTTCTCATTGAAACATCTCACAAATTCAGCTGGAACAGAAAGCCCAGCCTCTAAATAATTGATAGTTGCAGTGTGTGGGCTGGAAACTATTGGAACAAAGTTTCTTAAAAGAGATGCATTTGATAGCCAGAAATAAAAGGTGGGAGATAAAATATTTGCACTAATACTTCCAGTGCTGTTAGGCCAATACATAGCTGTGAGAATCAGGAAGTAGAGATGTCATGTACCCAATTGCCATCTTGAAAGCTAACCGAACATGTGCAAGTTCTCTTCTAACTAAAATGTTAAGTACTGTCCTTTTCCATGTACAGGGGGACTCAAATTTAAGAAAATGGAGGGGAGATGGCACAGAGTTGTTGAGCTTTTTTGCGGAGGATTGCCCAGAGTTGTTGAGCCAATCAACACCACACCACACATTTAACATGATTTTTAAATAAAAATACCTAGTCTTATACAGTGGTACCTCAGGTTAAGTATTTAATTCGTTCCGGAGGTTCGTTCTTAACCTGAAACTGTTCTTAACCTGAAGCACCACTTTAGCTAATGGGGCCTCCTGCTGCTGCCGTGCCGCCAGAGCCCGATTTCTGTTCTTATCCTGAAGCAAAGTTCTTAACCTGAAGCATTATTTCTGGGTTAGCGGAGTGTGTAACCTGAAGCATATGTGACCCGAGGTACCACTGTACACGGAAAAGTATGGTACTTAAAGAGACCAAGTATCAAGGAATGGTTTATTTTAAAAGTAGCTTGATATCTTCGAATTGGGAATGGCTGCCCTGAACCCAACAAAGAATGCCTCAGCAGCAGATAGGCCTCGGATCTCACCACCAGTGTGAGAACAGAACTATCAAGTCTAGCAACTTGTTTCACTTTGTGGCCAAACAGGTGCTTATAGGAAATCCATAAGCAGGATGTGACAGCAGCAACTATCTCCTGCTGTTGGTAGCCAGCAACTGATATTTCAATTTCAGCAATTTATAAAGCTCTACCTCCAAACCATGTAAATGTTGAAACAATAATTGGCAGGAAACCAAGGCCTGTTCAAAGCACCAAACCAAGGGTCCAAGTCTATTTGGTTATATTTACATGTTGTCATAATGTATCATGACTGCAGCAACTCAAAATCTTTCATGCGCCAGTCAGTATTCAAGCTTCAAGTTCTACAAGCTGGCTATATTTAACTTACATGGCTTATGAAGCCACCACTCAACACATTTATCTAAAGAGTATTTATTTTATTCTTCACCGTGACTGCCTCCAAGAAATAACATTGGAAAAACCCCCAAAGAGGAGTACATACAGCGACTGTGGTAAAGCAGAATTGAACAATCCCGGGAGTGAGGAACGAAAGAACTGTCTAAGCAAAGACAATTAAACTAAAAGACCTGCGGAAGGCATATCCTTTTTTCTTCGAGTATTAAACTGAGAAAGTCCCTGGGAATTCTAACAGATTTTTGTCTCAGATACAGGCTAACAAGAATGAACAGGAGGACTACAATACAAAACTTTCACTACAGAACGCTGTACACACCTGTTGTCAAAACCCTTCCCTCAAAACCCCCTTAACCATGGTGTCTATTTGCTTGCTTGTTGAGCTTGTCTGCGGAGGAGGACATAGATCTTCTCCTTTATCCAGTCTTTATTGTATGGCTGGTATGTCTGAGTATCAGCACGGTAACTGTGAGGGAAAAAGAACAGGCCAGTTAATATCGTTCATCATGCATTTCTTAAATGTCACAAAACCAATCAGCCTCAACCTCACACGTTTTTGAACAGCAGCTTATACAACAGTAGGATGCTAGAACAGTGTCTGCTAGGAATCAAAATTCACTAGTTTCAATCCAGCAGGGGTTTCCACACACCCACCCGTTGCCCATCAATGCCCGCTGCTTCAGAGCTCACATTTGCCCTATACAAATGGTAAGGGTACCTCAGCCATATCCCGTTTGCTGAACCAGAGTATTTGTAAATAAAGAATACAGTATGTGAGGCTAAGCCAAAGTCAGCAGGTCAAAAATGCGAGTGAAGCCATGGTCTCTCTTCTAGAATGAAGCAGTGATTTTTAAATGGAAGAGATACCTATTATCAGGATCCCATTTTCCAAGCAGAATATAAACACCCCTGCAATTCTAAAAATGAAGGGTGATGATGTCTAGGGCAGTGTTTCCCAACCTTGTGCCTCCAGCTGTTTTTGGACTACAATTCCCATCATCCCTTGCCACTGGTCTTGCTAGTCAGGGATGATGGGAGTTGTAGTTAAAAACAGCTGGAGGCACAAGGTTGGGAAACACTGGTCTAGGGTCACAGAGCAAGTCTAATGTGTATCTTGGAGGAATTTATATACAGTGGTGCCTTGCAAGACGAAAAGAATCCGTTCCGCGATTCTCTTCGTCTAGCGGTTTTTTCCTCTTGCGAAGCAAGCCCATTGACGGCTTAGCGGCTTAGTGCTATTAGCGGCTTTTAGCAGCTTATCGGCTTAGCGGATCAGCTGATAAGCGGCTTAGCGGCTTAGAAAAAGGGGAGGGGAAGGAAAAAAAACCCGCAGGAACTCGCAAGACATTTTCGTCTTGCGGGGCACCACTGTATTTCTAAGAGCTTGCTTCCAAAAGCCCAGCCCAAAATAGTCTCCACTTGCTTCCAAATGCAATTATCTTGTGATGCTGGAACAATGCCTTCAGTGGTTACCATTAACACAGCACTAGCAACAAAGTTTCAAACAAATATTAATCTCAAGCCTGTACAGTGGTGCCTCGCAAGACGAAAAGAATCCGTTCCGCGATTCTCTTCGTCTAGCGGTTTTTTCATCTTGCGAAGCAAGCCCACTGACGCCTTAGTGGATTAGCGCTATTAGTGGCTTAGCGGATAAGCGGCTTAGAAAAAGGGGCGGGGGGAAGGAAAAAAACCCCGCAGGAACTCGCAAGACATTTTCGTCTTGCGAAGCAAGCCCATAGGAAATTCGTTTTGCGAAGCACCTCCAAAACGGAAAACTCTTTCGTCTAGCGAGTTTTCCGTCTTGCGGGGCACCACTGTACCAACTCTGCATCTCAACTTAATTAAAGGTATAATAACTGCAAGCTAATAAGCAGGTCTCTAAATGCCCGGCTGTGCTGAACTCAGTTGTGTGCCATCAGCATGTCTGTATGGTTTTAATTTGTCCTTGATTGTATGCCATGGAAGGGGCAGTAGCAGAACCACCATCAAGACCTCTACAGCTAAAAAACATAAAATATTTCATGCTCAAAGTACGCCCTCTGGTGGCTTTATAAAATCTAAATAAATATGAATAACTATGATTTAACTGATTAATACTTCTGATCTACTCTGGTTTCTCTTCAGATCGTATAAATCTTTCGCCTTTTACTAACATTTTTTTTCTAGACCCACACCCTTCATGGTTCAAAACCTCAGCCTCAGCCATGAGACTTTACATCCGGTTGGGTTCAAAAAGGAGATACTCTGGCCACAAAGAAGGAGGTTGCAACACTAAACTGTAAAATACCTGCCCTGAACCCAGAGGATTACAATAAATAGCAGTTAGTGGCACATCTCCCATTTTCAGGCAATGTGCTTTAACAGGCAGTAGCCATGCAACTTGACACCATTTGATCAAACCAGAGGTTTTCAACCTTTTCGAATTCACGGTTCCCTTGACCAACTACCTTCTTTCTGCGGCACCTGTGTGGAGCTCAGAGTCCAGTTAGGTCACCCCTTGTCTGCAGAGTTGGCAGCCTCTCACGCTTTTTCAAACACCTTCCCTTGTGGAGTGTTCCCTCAGCCTCCTCTCCTCTCCCCTCCCCTCCCCTTGCTGCTGCCATCCCTGGTCTCTGAGCTGCCTCCCCACCCCCCACAGAGAGATGCCTCCCAGAGGCACCATTCCTTGTGAAGCTTGTAGTCAGGGCTGCTGCAATAAACAGCTGTGCAAGTCTTTGGCAGGCAGCAACGCAAGAGGGCATCAGAGGGAGGAAAAGAAAGAGGTACAGAGGCCAATGTTGTCGGCGGCACCTCTGGCCATCATTCAAGGCACCCCAGGATGCCATGACACACTGGTTGAAAACTGCTACTGTATATAAATCCACTTCAATTCCTTCTTAGATGTAGCACTGAAATTGCATTGGTTGCCCAGCTGGATATCTGTGAAGGGAAAATCACTGGGGAAGTTGGTCCTTCCACAGCTCTGTAGCCTCTGATATCAGTCATACCACCTTTGGAACTGTCTGTCTTTCAGAAATAGGGCACAAAGCTCCTACTTTAGTTCCATGGCATTTGTGTGGTTGGATTCCATAGGACCTTTTCACTAGCCCAGGCTTGTGTATGGCACCTCCTAGACAGCAATAGCCTTGAAAAAGTTATCCAGACTCTCGTGTTATCAAGGCTTGTTATACATATGGTCACCCTTGAAGACTGTTTGGGAACTTCAATTAGTTCAGAATATAGCAGCAAGAATGTTTAGACACTGATTTGTCTTTTAAAGTATTACATAGCTTTGAACTAGCAGTATTTCTCAAACTTGGGTATGAACTGTCGTTGGACTACAATGCCCATCATCCCTAGTTAGCAGGACCAGTGGTCAGGGATGATGAAAGTTGTAGTCCAACAACAGCTGCAGACCCAAGTTTGAGAAACACTGTTTCTTCTCCAATCCTCTAGATGGAGCATCAGCTAGAAATGAAAGAAATCAGGCTAAGAAATGCTATTTTCACACAATGCAATACACTACCAATGTATTACTATAATCTTGAATGCTACAGAAGAGTCACAGATTCCATCGTTACAGTGTTTATTATTATTTCTCTTAATATTTTATCTGTATTCTTTTTCCAAGTTATGTTGAAATAAGAATGAAATCCAACTAAGGCTGCAATCCAAAACCCAGCTAAGGAGCAGGGTTGCTTAATGTAGCCACCACTACCCCATAGCTCTGCTTGTGTTGACTGGTGTGAAGGCAGGGGGAAGTAAATTGCTGCACCAACTTGGACTTAGCAATGATCGGGTTCCATGCTTGCCTGGCAGCTTGCTTCAAAGAGCACTTTTGCAAAGGGCTTTAGCCCCCATCCCCCAAACAGGTGATGAACATTGATTACCGTATTTTTCACACCATAGGACGCACCGGACAATAGGATGCACCTTGTTTTAGAGGGGGGAGAACAAGAAAAAAAATTTCTCCCCCTCTCTGCCCAGCGCCCCTTCAGCGAAGCGGCAGGAGGCGCTGCACAGAGAGGGGGAGAATTATCCCTCTCGTTTGCCCGCTCTAAAACAAGGTGCCGTTCAGGCGGCTACCTTGGAAGCCTGGAGAGCGAGAGGGGTCGGTGTGCACCGACCCCTCTCGCTCTCCAGGCTTCAGGTTCCTTTCGACCTGCTCTTTGGGGATGGCGGGGGGAAGCCCACCACCAGCCCCAAAGAGCAGGTCAGGGAGCAGCGGAAAGGCGCAGCGGAGAGGCTGCTGCCATAGTCGCGCGTCACCTCTCCAGCTGGGAGAGGGTCGCGGGGCTATGGCTTCTTTAGCCCCTCACGCGCTCTCCCGGCTGGAGAGGTGGCGTGCGGCTAGAGGCTCCTGCCATAGCTGCGCGTCACCTCTCCAGCCGGGAGAGGGTCGCTGGGGGCTTCTTTTGCCCCGCGCGCGCTCTCCCGGCTGGAGAGGTGACGCACGGCTAAAGAGGCTCCTGCCATAGCCACGTGTCACCTCTCCAGCCGGGAGAGGGTCGCGGGGCTATGGCGTCTTCGCTCCACAGGACGCACACACATTTCCCCTTCATTTTTGAAGGGGAAAAAGTGCGTCCTATAGAGCGAAAAATACGGTAAATTCTGCTGCCTTGGCTACACAATCCTGTTCTCTGCTAAGAACACAGTGCGCTGCTGACTAAACCTTGTTCTCCTGCCAATTAGCTGACATCACTAGTTATGTCAGCAGATGGGTGGGCAGATGTCATTTGGGAAAAATGGCCTCTCAGGCCAGAAGTTCCCCTTCCCTACCATAGACCATTTGTACTGCTGCATTCCAACTGATTTCATTGGGACTGCAACTGTAAATGGTTTTTAAATTTGCCCCATATACGATGCAAGCCCTCTGTATGGTTTTGAAAAATATGTTGCCTTCATTCAATAGATCAGAGACAGGATTTGGGCTGCTACCATAGAACCACAGAATTGTAGAGTTGTAAGGAACCACTAGGGTCATCCAGTCCAACCCCCTGTAATGCAGGAATCTTGCTAAAATGGTTACAACCAGCTAATTCTGACATGTGATTGCTCCAGACCTGCAGCTCTCTGCATGTGCTTTATACTGGATTGACAGTTCCATTTTAGACTTCATAGTGACCCCAACAATCCAAGCACTTATTCTGCAACAGCTGATAAAATTTACAGGTGTTCAAAGTAGAAATGTGAAGGGTGGAAGGGATCAGAAAAAGGGGGGGAATTGGGCAAAAACTGGTGTTCCTCCATCTTTTCCGACCTTTACATCTCTACCTCCAATGTACATTCTGTGTGCAATGGAAATCCTATTACAGTGGTACCTCGGGTTACAGACGCTTCAGGTTACAGACCCTGCTAACCCAGAAATAATACCTCGGGTTAAGACCTTTACTTCAGGATGAGAACAGAAATTGCGCGACTGCAGCGCGGTGGCCCTGTTAGCTAAAGTGGTACCTCAGGTTAATAACAGTTTCAGGTTAAGAATGGACCTCCAGAATGAATTAAGTTCTTAACCCGAGGCACCACTGTAGATAGATTTTGTCCATCTCAAAATCATGTTACATTTCAAGTAACACTGGTTCCAGATGTATATTAACACCAAAAATACATGTTGTCATAGCTAACAGAACTTGCAGAGCTGTTGAGGAACATAAAAATCCCACTGTAAATATGTATACCTCAGAATACAGTGGTGCCCCGCAAGACAATTGCCTCGCAAGACGAAAAACCCGCTAGAGAAAAGGGTTTTCCGTTTTTCGAGGCGCTTCGCAAGACGAATTTCTCTATGGGCTTGCTTTGCAAGACGAAAACGTCTTGCGAGTCTTGCGATTTTTTTCGTTTTCTCCCCCTTTTTCTAAGTCGCTAAGCCGCTAATAGCGCTAATCCGCTAATAGGGTTGCTTCGCAAGACGAAAAACCGCAAGACGAAGAGACTCGCGGAACGTATTCTTTTCGTCTTGCGAGGCACCACTGTACATGTGTAAGCCAATATATGTATCTTTACAGATAATAAGCTATAAAATACTTACACAAGGCAGCTGAGGTCAGCCAAGTCGTCAATGAAATCAAATAACTGGCTAATATCATATGTAATTGAAGGGCTGTTAGGATTCATTCTCTTCAGATGCTCTTCATACATTTTACAGACTCCTAAGAAAATATTCAGGACTTATATTAGAAACATTTAAGGTTCCAGCTTGCTAAAGTTCTTAGATGTCAAGAAACATAGGAAAAAGGGATCAGTGTGGAAATAGGCTATCACAACAGCTTGAAAGAAGGTAGACTTTGGTTTATGTGGATAAGCCTACCAATAATGCAGCATTAAAATGTCTTCATAATTTGGTAAAAGTAATTCTTCAAATACATGCAGTACATCTTAGGCCAGTAATTACTGTATCCCCATGATAATGCAAGAGCCCAAGACTTTTACTGGGTTGGGATTCCTTCTGCCCCCCACAGTAAATGATTGATCTGTCCCAACCTAAGGATCTAAGCAGGTACTTGTTTGGCTTTCCATCTAGAGCAGTAGTACTTACCTTCCATGCATTCATTCACAGATTCATAATCAGCATAAGTCCTGCCTTCTGGTCGTTTGGTAGGTTGAACAAGCAAAATTGTGTGAGACTATAAAAAGAAAGTTAACATTTACATAGAATCGAATGATCTTTAAAAAGGGGGCGGCGGGGGGGGGGAGAGAGACAATTTGTTTATGTGCAAGGAACTTTTTTGTATGGAAGCTGGAGAGGAGGGCTCTTTTTTCCTCCTGCAGGTTTCTCTCCAATTTACAACAATGGGGGCGGGGGGGGGGGGGAAGAGAATACATTACACCAGCTCCAGGACTGGTGCAATTTTGCAGTCAGTTTGTGGGCACATTGGAGAAAATAGGATATTCAGGAACCTGAAAGTTCATGTCCTTCTCTTACATGCCCCTGAAAGGCTCTGTTGTGGCTACTGCTGTGTGTGGGTGGGGTGTTTCTGCCTGAAGATCAGCAATGGAACAGAACCTTCCATGGTCACACCTGGGCACTTGAGATTGTAAGTAGGGACTCTGCTCATGTGATCAAATGCTCCTTCACACAACAAAGGGTGAAACAATCCCTCCATACAGGGATTAGTGTTCTGGCTTTGCATTCTCCCTTGTGCAAGGAGTTTATCTGTAAAAAGTACATTAAGCTCCATCCAGTACCCTCAAATGATACAACTTAAAAGAGACTTATCTCAGTCTGAGCTTCATTCTCATCCACCACAGCAGTGACATCTGGGTGATTTGGGGGAGAAGGGTTAGGTGGGAGAAAGACACCCCCTCATAAAAAGAAACACGGGTGAGACAAGCTTGAAGCTGGTGTTTGAAAGTTATGTGAGCACTAAGGGGCCTTTGTCATCAGCTAAAACAACTCACTCAAAATATACTTTTAGAACTCAGCTGACATTGATATGGTTTTTATAGAGCTATTTTTTTAACATCACTGCTTCTTTTTACTTTGTTGTTAGGATTGCTTGATGTGATTCATAGCCTGATTTGCCCGCTTTACTGAGTTTGCTTTTTATCATAGAAAGCACGCCAAAGTAAAAAAAATAATGGGAACTCCAAAACATGCACTGCTATCTCCACGCACCAACTCGAGGCATAATGGAAAGCAAAGCACGCCTTTATGCATTATTAGCTCGAATTTGTTTGAGCAACTTTTTGGAGTGGGGGTGAACTGCGGCTGTTCTTCCTGAGATGCTACGGGAGCCTTCAAGAGAAAGCAGGCACTTCATATGGCGGCAGCCCAGCAGCCGCCCTGCGGGGCCATGGCCATTTTAAGCCCGAAGCAGGGGATGAGCGCGCCGGGAGACGCCACGCGGAGCGCCTCCCTCTCCTCCACGCTCTCCAAGCAAACCCATCCGCGCTCCCGCCTGATGGAAACGAGAGGGCAGCTTCTCTGCCTTAACTCACCATGGCGACTCGTTCCGTTCGGCTCAGGCGCGAAGCACAAAACTCTCAACGTCTTCTCGACCACAATGCACCGCGACCACCGGAAGCACTACCCCTACCTTCGCCCTCACACCCACCAGCACCTTCATAGCGCCATAGACATGATTCGCCTCTCGTTCGGGTACATAACGAAAGTCTCGCGAGACTGTGGCTCGCCGTCAGTTCTCTCCGCGCGGGAGACGGAAGTTTTGCAAGAACTCAGAAAGCGGCCATCTTTAGTGAGGGCACGCTCGGCCGTCTCATTCCTGGCAAAAAAAACAACAACGCATGGCCGCCCGTTACAGTGCCCAGCTCTCCTCCCCTTTCTCCGCCATCTTAAAATTGGGCAGGGAAGACGAGGGAGTCAAATGCAGCGTTGCTTAGTTAACGGGCCTCCTTTCAACTGCCAAGTGTCCCGGAAGTCGAGTGAGGGAAGAGGAAGTCGAGTGAGGAGCTGCCACTTGGCCTTCATGGCAACAGCTGAGGGAGCTGGGCATATGCTGGCGGCAGGGATGGTGGCGGGAGGCTGAGGCACAGGCCGTTTCTCGGGCTCCCTTGTAGCTTTCTCGCTCTGCGGGACGGGAGCCGGCCGGCCGGCCTGCCTGTCTCTCCGCTTGCACCGCAAGGGCGCCTGTCCTTCGAGCTGCGGGTCCGAGGGACGGGAGGCAGCCTCCAGGGGTTGGTTCGGGGCCTCCCAGCCTCTCCGCGGAGGCAGCGGGCGGACGGGGCCTTGGGGGGAGTTTGCGGCGTCCCAGGCGCGCAGGTGTCTCGCGGGGTCTCGGCCTGCTGCGGGCGCGGAAAGAGGCGCCGCTGTCCCGCTCGCTGCTTCATGCGACCCCTGAGGCTGGCTCCCCTTCCGCAGCCGGGAAGGCGAATCCTCTCGTGAGTCGGAGCCCCTGCGAGCAGCTCGGCCGAGGAGCAGAAGCCGGCCATGGATGACTTCTTGTCGATCAGCTTGCTCTCCCTGGCTATGCTGGTTGGCTGCTACGTGGCCGGGATCATCCCTTTAGCGGTGAACTTTTCCGAGGTAAGGAGGAGGCTCCCGCGTAACTGTCCGTCCGCCTTTGTAAGGGAGACGCGCAGGAGCGAGTTCGTCCAGTGTGTGTGTGAGAGAGAGACAGACTGACAGACAGAACCGCCTGCTTCTTCAAAAAGAGTGAGGCAGCAAATGAGAAACATTGAGAGAAAGCAACTTAATAAATGCTCCGGGTAAACGGAAGCCTAACCTGCAAACCTAGCCCACTTTTGAAATAGGGTACACGTCCCAGCTACCCATGATCCACACGTCACGATTTCCGTGCTCTGCGATGACTAGGGGGGAAGAAGAGGTGGCAAAAATTGGAGGTTTAAAAAAAGCAAAAGCAGCGTTTTGAGTTCTCTCTGTGATTAACTGTAATTTTTACTTGACTAAGTTCCCTCTGATCTTTAACTCCCTCTGCTAAGGGTGTGTGTGGTGCAAATGTTGGTAAAGGTAAGTAGCTTTAACATTTGTATTGTGTGGATTGGTTTGTATAGCTTACAGAAATGTCTTGTGAAATCCAAATTACTGAGAACTCGGTATTCTTTATACTAAAAATGTTGATATGTTTTTTATCACTTTGTTATTATCCTTTACTGGTAACTCAAACTTGAACAAGGAAACTTTTCCCCATAACCTTTACCTGTTGCCTCACCTCTGTCCATTTGACAGAGTATCTCTGATTCTTCTGATCTTATATGTTAAAAAAAATGCATACATAGCACTAGGATTGTGTTGTGATAAAAACTTCCTGAAAAATACTTTTTGAAGCTTCCATGGTGTGTGTGGTTTTTTTTTGGGGGGGGTGAAATTTGATGCTAAAGGTTAAATGTACAAGACAAACAATCACCCGATGTTTCATGTATTAAAGGCAGTACTTGAGTTCTTATATGGGCTTTCATTTCTTCAGAAATGGCAGCATATTTAAAGGAAGCATATATGCTAAATATCACTATTAGAAAAGATTTCTATAATATGCGGCAACTACTTTACTGTGAGAAACATGAATGGCACAGTTGCTTTTGGATACTTTTTACTGTACTATGATTTTTCTCTTTGGGAGAATTGACTGTAAAGTGCTGAGCTACAACAAGTAATTTGAAAATATTGCTGATTTAGAACAAGTAGTTGGAGTAGGCAGCTTCCTTAGTTGTGTAACTTTTGTAGTGAATAGCACCTTTTCAGCTTATTGCAAGCTAATTGCAAGTTTTTCCAGAAATCTTGGATGTACTGTACCTTTGGGCCACAGTGGCTGAGGAGCTATGTATTTGGAAGATGATATTACATTTTTCTACATGGCTGGTTAAATAAACGTCTGGTTTGTTCAGTTCCTAATTCCACTGCTGGAAGCCTCCTCTGGATCTCAGTCCCTTATGCAAACAGAAGGAGCCCTTCTACCAACTAAGCAAGCTAGGGCGGTGTGATACATTAATATTAAGTGGTGCTCATATTGGAAATGCTCAAAATGGGTTTTTAAAGCACTGCACATTTGTTATGTGTATGTGGTCCAGAGACCTCTTGATCGACTATCGCTTCCTGCAGTGTATGCCCACATTAGATTTTGGAGATTTGTAGGGTTTCTGTAGATAGCTGTGTGAATCAGTCCTTGGTAAAATGCCAGTTCAAATACATGTATTCAGAATTGCACTATTCGGTTTCTCTTTTTTAAACAGTTATTTGCATTTTTGCTTTCCTGTTTTGCCAAGATGAAAGGCAATGAGAGGAGACCCACCCTTGCTTTCTAGCTTAGAGCTGGCAAGAAGTGACACTGCAATTGTACTGTGTTTCAGAAGGCACATTACAATGATCCATCCTGCTGCTATGCTGCTCCAAGCTACAAACAAAAGTTGGGATAGCCATTTTTGTGGTAAGGTGTGTAAAGTTCCACCACTGCCCATCACAAAAAAGCCCCAGACTTATTCTCCAGCTCCAGAGTTTAAGGTTGGGGTTGGCAGTGGGCAGGCAAGACGTTTGAAGTGCCACATCTGGCTAGCACCAAAACAAGTTTCTGTTCCCCTCTCCCAATTCTAATATCAAGAGCTCAGGTGTATATTTGAGCAAACAATATCTATCCAAAAATTATTTGTGTGTCATAATTTTGGTTCTTATGAAATATTCATTCTGAATTTTATTTGCAGGAAAAGTTGAAGCTGGTCACAGTCCTTGGTGCTGGACTTCTTTGTGGAACTGCCTTGGCTGTCATTGTGCCTGAAGGAGTACATGCACTTTATGAAGATATTCTGGAGGGTGAGAAAACAACACTATTATTCTGGTGCAGAGTATGTGGGTTAAACGATGTAACTGTTAGGTGCACTAATAGCTGGTTGACTGACCGAACCCAAAGAGTACTCATTAATTGTTCCTCATCATCCTGGAAAAAAGTGACAAATGGGGTGCCGCAAGGTTCTGTCCTGGGCCCGTTGTTGTTCAACGTCTTTAAAAACGACTTGGATGAAGGAATTGAGGGGATGCTCATCAAATTTGCAGATGACACCAAACTGGGAAGGATAGCTAATGCCACAGACGACAGCATCAGAATTCAAAATGACCTTAACAGATTGGGACACATGTAAGGTTCTGCACTTAGGCAGGAAGGACCAGATGCACAAATATAGGATGGAGGACCTCTGGCTTACTAGCAGAACATGTGAAAAGGATCTAGGGGTCTTGGTGGACCACAAGCTTAACATGAGTCAACATTGTGATGCAGCAGTAAAACAAGTTAATGCTATTCTAGGCTGCATCAACAGAAGTATAATGTCCAGATCAGGGGAAGTAATAGTACCACTGTGTTCTGCCTTGGTCGGACCACACCTGGAATACTGTGTCCAGTTCCGGGCACTACAGTGTAAGAACGATGTTGACAAGCTGGAACGTGTACAGAGGAGGGCAACCAAGATGATCAAGGGTCTGGAAACTAAGCCTTATGAGGAGCATTTGAAGGAGCCTGGAAAAGAGGAGACTGAGAGGAGATATGATAACTGTCTTCAAATATCTTAAGGGCTGTCACATGGAGGAGGGAATGTGCTTGTTTTCTCCTGCTCTGGAGGGTAGGACTCAAACCAATGACTTCAAGTTGCAAGAAAGGAGATTCTGACTAAACATTCGAAAAAACTTTCTGACAGTAAGAGCTGTTCAGCAGTGGAACCTCCCATGAGAGGTGGTGGACTCTTTGGAGGTTTTTAAACAGAGGTTGGATGGTCATCTGTCATTGATGCTTTAGCTGGGATTCCTGCATTGCGGGGGGCTGGACTAGATGACCCTTAGGGTCCCTTCCAACTCTGAGATTCTATGATTAAAAATTCAAGCACTGGTTACTACAGAAGAGAAACTTTTAGTTTGTTTGCAGTCCCAAGTTGTGGTCTTATAGACTATGAGGTATTTTGAATTGTAACAGTTGTAGAACAATTTTAAGCTTTCTATTTCCATCTTAATTAAAGGTCCAAAATAGGTTAAAGATCATAACCAGGATCCGGACAATTTTGAAACTTACTTCTGTGAGCCCAAGGAGGAATTTTGATTTGTTTTTTCTTGACTAACAGCACCCCATGCCACATGGCAGTCGGTTTTTGAAATGGAGGGGGCTTTCAAAAGCAGGTTGTGATATACCATGGGGATTCAAAGATTGTAATGTGAAAAATAGGTAAAATTCCGGACAGTTCTATGTGCTTATTAGATTTTAGAGAAGACTGTACCTCACAGTGTGGTGTTGTTATTGCTGCTGCTGCTAATTTATTTTTTTTACCTGCCCTTCACCTTAAGGTCCCAGGTCAGGAAACAATATTAACAACAATTTAAAACAACTTACAACCATAAGATTAAGGTGTTAGGCTGAGAGAACCAGCCTTCTTTGCACATCTCATTTAAATCAATTTTAAGCAAACTATAGGTAAAAGGTAAAGGTACCCCTGCCCGTACGGGCCAGTCTTGACAGACTCTGGGGTTGTGCGCCCATCTCACTTAAGAGGCCAGGGGCCAGCGCTGTCCGGAGACACTTCCGGGTCACGTGGCCAGCGTGACATCGCTGCTCTGGCCAGAGCCAGAGCCAGAGCCAGAGCCGCACACGGAAACGCCGTTTACCTTCCCGCTGGTAAGCGGTCCCTATTTATCTACTTGCACCCGGAGGTGCTTTCGAACTGCTAGGTTGGCAGGCGCTGGGACCGAGCAGCGGGAGTGCATCCCGCTGCAGGGATTCGAACCGCCGACCTTTCGATCGGCAAGTCCTAGGCGCTGAGGCTTTAATTCACAGCGCCACCTGCGTCCCATAAGCAAACTATAGTTTAATGTAAATTAGCATCATGCTGCTGCACCCTTCTCAAGAATTCCTTTGGTGCTGCTCCCTCCTGCCATGCAGAAGATGAAACGAGATATCCACCCTGCAGATAAGGGTTAATAAGAATATATTCACTGTCCTCTTTGTTGCTCATTCCCCATCTCCTTAACTGTCTCCTCTTTCCGTTTACTAACTCTTTCCATCTGGAAAACGTGATGCAGCTCAGAGAGCTGGGGAGGCAGATGACTGAGCCATGTTGGTGTTACATCCTGGGGCAGCCTTTTTCAACCTATGGTCCCCAGATGTTGTTGAACTACAACTCCCATCATCCCTAGCTAGCAGAGCCAGTGGTTAGTGAAGATGGGAGTTGTAATCCAACAACATCTGGGAACCCAAGGTTGAGAGAGGCTCCCTGGACATACAGTAATCTCTTCCTGGGATATAAAGAACACCACATAGCTATCCTGATTTCCTCATATGCTATAGAGAATTTGGTTATCATTGAAATGCTCTATTTCCAAAAGCACAAAGGAGTGCTTTGGGACTAGTAGGGCAACAAATTGTTTGACAATTAAAAATAAGTTGGGAATGTAATGTTTGAGGCTTCTGTGTTATAACTCCAGATTGTCCTGTTTTTTCTAGCAAAGCACCACCCAGCTAGTGAGACTCAAAAGATGGTTGAATCAGAAAAGGCAGCAGATGTGCCCGTAGTACATGACCATGTCCACAGCCATGACCATTCAAGGTTACATGCTTATATTGGTGTTTCCCTGGTCCTTGGGTTTGTCTTTATGCTTCTGGTAGATCAGATTGGCAGTTCTCATGTCCACGCTACAGATGGTAAGTCTTAACTTCTATGGACACATAACCAGAATAAATTACGAGGGCTTTGAAATATTCAAGTAACTGAATGAATATTCTCGTATTCACTCTTAAGTAAAACAATTTGTTAAACACTCACTGATGTAAAGAAAATGTTTCATAAGGTTCTAGATTTTTACAGTTAAACAAAAAAGTACACAGTATGACAGCTTTAAAGTACTGGGTAAATGCAGTCTTAATTCAGGAAATAATAGCAATCAGTGAAAATGCAGCTACTGGTATTTTATTTATTTTAATAAATTTATATCCCACTTTTCAGAAAATATCTATGCTAAACAAACAAATAACAAAAAGTATATGAAACAGTCCAATGAAACACAGAAAATTGATTTAAAAATCATAGGTAAAATACTAGAAACAACAAGCAGCAATTAATATATATCCAGGGCCAGCTGCAGCAAACAGACCCATCACATTAAAACAGGAAGAGAATGGGCAATAGGAAAACTGAAGTTTAATGTCTCTCAAAGCTTTTTGGAATATTCCACCTTCCCTTAATTCTAAACATAAGAAAAAAGTGACGTTTTAAGAAGTTGTAGTTTGGTTTCAGTTGAAAAGTTGTGCCTTAATGCCTGTAATATTTTTCTTTAGGGTTCTCTTCCTACTTATTTGTATCTTATTTGCTTAAGATTCTTTAATTATTTCAGACCCAGAAGCAGCAAGGTCGGGCAATTCCAAAATTACTACCACACTGGGACTAGTTGTTCATGCTGCAGGTAGGTTACTGTTTTTCATTTCTGCATAATGCCAAAGACCTTCATATATTGTCAGGTCACCTGGGTTAGAATTAGGGTTGCTTTGCTAAATGTGACACTAGTAATTAGTCCTTTGTATCATGCTTGCTATAGCCAGCTCCAGGCTAACTGAGCATTATCTTTTATTGGATAAGAGAAGGGAGAGAGAAGACTGTCATGAAGCTCAAGGAGATGTACCTAATGGGGACATGTAATTCAGTGCATAAGCAAGAAGCATCAATTTGCTTTTAATTTAAGTTTTTTTTCTGAGGGGTGGGGGAAGCTTCTGGTTCAGGTCTCTGGAGTGGAATAAGAGGTGTGTTGGTACGCTTGTTCCTTGCATAAATTGGTCCCAGTAAGCCTTTGATCAATGGGTGAGTTCACTTTTGTGTGGTTTGGTTTTTTCCATCCTCATTAAGCTGATGGTGTTGCCTTGGGTGCGGCTGCTTCCACATCTCAGACCAGTGTCCAGCTAATAGTGTTTGTTGCGATTATGTTACATAAGGTAAGTTTTGAGTCTCAAACCTTTACGTATTTCTTGTTTGCTTGTTAAATTTATTACTGTTCTATAGCACCTTTCATCTGAGCATCACAGGGCAGTTTACAACACAAAAATGTGTAAGATAGTAACAAACAAAAACAATACCTGCCACAGTTTAAAAAGCCATAGATTGGCTCATTAGCCAAAGGCCTGGGAGAAAAGTTGTTTTTGCCTGGTGCCTAAAGATAGATAATGAAGAGAGACCATCCTACAACGGAGCCACCACAGAAAGGGCCTGTTCTCATTTTGCTGCCCTCTGGACCTCTCATGGAGGAGGCCTCAGATGATGAGCACAAGGTCCAGATCTGATCATAGGGCAAGAAAAAGTACTTGAAGTATTGCAGTCCTGAGCCATTTAAGGTTTTACTTCAAAACCAGCACTTTGAATTGGGCCCAGAAACTAATTGGCAGCTAGTGCAATCGGACCAGGATTGGCACTATATGCTGAAGCTATCTTGTCCCAGAGAGCAACCCGCCACTGAATTCTGCACCAGCTGAAATTTCTGAACCATCTTCAGAGGAAGTCCCATGTATAACGCAATGCAGTAATCTACATATTTCACTATCGGCTGTTAGGAATTTGAAATTGTAACAGAAATTCTCTCTGGTTGTATAAATTTTGATTCAATAAACTATGTGGGTCTTAAGACATCCACACATTTTCTTAATTGTTCTTTAGTTGGCATACAATTATATATTGCATCCTAGTAGTAAATATATGCATTTAAGTGTGTGGTATCTGACATCTTTCTGATAGCCTAGGATGGGAAAGGAGTGATAAAAGGTTGAAATAGAGTCCTTTCCCTGTGAGGAAAGAGTCATTTTAGCTTATCTTAAAAAGCAGAAAAGGGATGTCATGCTAAAAGGTTCTAAATCTATGAATTGAGAATTTCCCCGCTGTAATCCAGGTCACATAGTGAAACTTCCTTGTTGGTAAGTTAGGAATAGAAGTGCATTTTCCAGCAGAAACTTGTGATTGATGCTGCTTTGAAGTTAATAAATATAAAAATGAAGGTGGAAAAGACCATTTATAGCCTACTTAATGTGATTTTGATGATTATGCAAACCTTTGAGCTGTGAAGTGCTAATAGCATGCTTTTTGAAAGGCAGTTTGTAAATCTAATAAGTAAAAATGAGCGGCTTGTAGTACACCTCATGCTCAGAATAACCATAAATGCAGAGAAAGCTACACACATCATGGCTACATGCTAGTAGCAGTGTGGCTAGCTGAACATTTAATTTCACATGAGCAGAAAGAGGGGTGTCACTTTCTTTTGTATTTGTACGTAAGAATTTTGTTGACTGTTTTTTTCTCTTGTAGGCACCAGCTGCTTTTGGTCTTGTTTCCTTTCTAATGCACGCTGGTCTTGAACGGAATCGAATCAGGAAGCACTTGCTGGTTTTTGCACTTGCAGCCCCTGTTCTGTCAATGGTGACTTACTTGGGACTAAGCAAGGTAAATATTTCAGGTCTAACTTTCCAGAATACTGATTAATAGCTGAGGAGCATGGCCAGTGTTTAATCAACTCTTCAGAGGTGCTCTATCTACTCCTTTTGTCACTTTTATTTGTGAGCCACTTAACACACTACCATCCAGTTAGTCTTACAGCTGAAAAAATAGCAGTATGTCTGTATTTTTTAAAAACTGCAGCTAGACAATTGCACAGTAACTAAAAACATAATGGATCTTACATGGAATGAAGGAGATACCCTGGTGAAGAAAGGTAGAGTGGAAACAATTTCTGCTGATTCCGCCTTTCCTTTTTGCCTCCTGAAAAGTTGATGGGGGGGCTTAAGAATAAACTAGGTTCTTTTATCTGTTTAGATGTTTAGCATAAATGAGATTCAGTAAGCTCTAGAGAGAGGGCAAGTAAGCAGGCAGACAACCAATACGTATTGGAATGATTCTATAAAATTGCTTTATTGATTAACAAACATAACATATAACAAGATGAGGGAACATGCACTCAGTCAAACACCCACACACGTATACACACTCAACTCTCTCTTCGCCAGAAGTGATCAAGTTCTATTAAGAGTAATGGGTGGCAGACTTCAGGATCCCAGTCCGGCACACAGCTTAGTCCGAGACGGTCTAATCTTATATGTTCTTCTCGTTGTGCATCTGAATCTCATATTCCTGAGTGAATGTTCCTGGCAGTCCTTAGCATGTTCTTGGCACATTGTAATACTTATTGTTTGTACTTGATCTTCTGTAACTTCTGGCACAGTACAATACTCATTGTTTGTAACTAGCAATGCATGGCCGGCCTTTCACGCTTCCTTGCAGGTGTGGTACTTTTTGCCAGAACATGAACATCCCATCTTTGATCAACACAGTTCAGAAATAGTTCATTAACAGCATCCAATTTGGGTGATGGTCTTCAGCCAATCTTGTGGCTCATTCAAAGCATGTCATTCATAACAGGATAACCCTCTAGAACAGTATGGGAAATGGTAATTTAAGGATGATTGGGTAGAAATTACCTCCCCCCACCCCCAGCAGGTACCCCCCCACGGGATTAGAGTCCCTTCTGCAACTGGCAGGAGCCCTTTACCCACAGAAGAGCATGTCTAGATCCAACTTTGTTAATGGTTCCTTGTGCAGACATGCTTTGAATGAAAACCATTGTTTGGCTATTTATTTCATAAAATGTAGACATCGTTTGATTGTAAAAAACAAACAAACAAACACCCTCAAAGTGGTTTACAAAGATTATAAAGCAATAAACTTGTCACTGAAAACAACTATTCAAAACATTGAATAAAATAAAATCAGCAGTAAACTAAAAACCAGTTAAAACACACATCAACATACTATATATATGACATATCTGGGTAGGCTGTTTGAACAAAAATATTTTTAGCAGAAGCTGAAAAAAGGGCAAGCCTGCGTGGTGTCAGCTGCCTGGTGTCAGTAGGCAGGGAGTCAGTCCCAAAGTGTATGTGCTGCCACACTAAATACAGAAGAGGTAGTATGTGGCACCTGTAACAGCACTAGTTCCATATACTGAAGTGTTTGAGTGGAGTGCAACAAGTGCAGAATAAAGATCACTTCAAAGTCAAGCAACATTATCCTCAAAGTGTGTAACCAGTTAGTCACAGTAGGTCTTTGAAAGAGGTCCCTCCCACACCAGGGAGTCAGTAACTTCCAGACTGTCCCAAATAACTGCTACCGACTGCAAGAGGATGCAATGCGAGCTGCAAAATGAGCTTTTTTGCAGCTCGCACTGCCACATGGTAGGCATAATTACGTGTTTGGTCAACTTCACAGCAGGGCTTGAGCCATTTGCGCTCAGGTCTTCATCCAACTTGTTCTGTAGCCTGGAGCTTCTCAGAATACCAAAGGGCTGCTTGGGCTCCACAACGCCAGAAAGGATGCATGGGAATGTTTGTGTCAACCACACGTTTCATTGCACAATTCCATAGCGAGATCAAGAATCGTTAGTTTTCTCCACTGGAAAATCCCCCAGAGCGATCAGGAACACATCAGTTTCCATCAGTCTCTGAGTGCAGGCCATCTGAGTGGGCCCACCACCCTTACAGGGGGGAAATTATGATTTCATAATCAATATTATGTTAACCATCTGTAGGCAGTCTGTTTTTGCAATGACTAGTGCATGTGCATTAAAGATAATAATCTTTAGGGGGCAATGAGGGAAGATAGCTGTAAAGGTAGCTTGGTTTTTTGATTGCAGAAATCCTTTTAGGTCAACATTAACATTTCTTCAGAGTTGACTTCTTCCCTGGAATAAGTTGCAAGCATTATTAAAGACAGATCAACTCTGTGTTTTCTCTCCCTTGCCACCCTCTTCTTTTACAGAGCAGCAAACAAGCACTTTCAGACGTCAATGCCACTGGAGTCGCCATGCTTTTCTCTGCTGGAACTTTTCTTTATGTTGCCACAGTTCACGTTCTCCCTGAAGTGGGCGGAATGGGACATAGCCACAAACCTGACTCTACTGGAGGCAAAGGACTCAGTCGCCTGGAGGTGGCAGCATTAGTTCTCGGCTGCCTTATTCCTCTGATTCTGTCCATTGGACACCAGCATTAAAGGTCTGAAGTGCAGCAATCTTCTCCTCAGTCTCTGATGTGAGCAGCAATCTGGTGTGTCAAGCTGCCCTTTTATCATTGTCTCTCTTGCCCTGTTAACCACCCCATCTGTTTTAAGGAGTCAGAGAGACGCAAAGGAGGATTTCTGGGAAAGCTTGTTAGCATAGGAGATGATACTCTCGACAGCCGGATATAAATTCTGCATAACCTCCCTTTTCTGAAGATGTTTTAATTATGACTTCCTGCCCTATTCTCAGGGAAGTTGGAATTTAGAGATTCTATGGCAGATGATTTGGGAAGGACTTTGTGGCTCATCATGAAAGCATAATCAAAAGTATTCTGTATGTCAGCATTCACAGCTGACCTCTTGACATTGGATGCTGCCTTCTAACATCTGGGACTAGTTTTCACCTCCAAGATTTTTCATGTGATAATGATGGCATAACTATCTTGGGAGATGCATCTGGTGAAGAAACATCAACAGGATAAAGTCCTAGAAAAGATCTGTACAAGTTAAACAGCTTGATAGGATTTTATATATTGCATTATTAGGAAGCACATCTATTGTGTCCCTTGAGTGTTATCATCTATATGGTAGAATCAAGGAGTCACATTGGGCTGAAAGTTAGGTGGTTCTGAGCACAGAGGGGTATGTGCTTATTGAAATGGACACTGTGCACATCTACAAAGGCTTATTCTGCTAAAATAGACTAAGGTAAGCACTGTTCATTAAGAGTGAAGGGTGCCCAAAGCATTTACCTATACAGAAGCAAAGACCTTAACATTTCTTGTTATTACAAACAAGAAACATTCTAAATTGTGAGCCTGTCTGAATTGAGCCTCCCTTTCTTTCTGAAATCTGATTCTGAAATATTTCAATCAACATCGAGTGTAACTGCAATTCTGAAATGCAGTGCCTTTCCATGGAGAAGAGCCTTCCTTTTGGCCTATAAACTTAACTTCATTGTGAAAGAAACTGTAAGAGTCATAGGGAGAATCCTAAAATATCTGAAAGTTTATGTACATTCTTGGTGCACAATTTTTACTTCAATTTGAAACCTTCACCTCCATTGTTCTTCAGTTAATGGTCATTTTATCTTAAAACACACAAAGCAAGAAGATGAATTGGCAGTTTTTTGTAGCACTGGTTATTCTACGTGACAAATGTTTCCCCATCTTTTCACAGCCCAGTAGCTCTTACAATTCTGATCTCTTCCATGCCTTCTTCACATCCTGTAGTTGTGTCCTGGCATAGTATACTGGTATGATTCCTCATGAAGGTTTTGTTTTAATGGGTGATTCTTGCTTGCTGGTATTGATTGGCATTGGTACAGCAGTGACAGTCAAGATCAAAATTTCACCAGGGATCTTTTTAAAAAATATATATATATGGGGGCATTTAACATTAAAAATGTAAGTGAAAAATCCACACAGAATCAATATTGTATGTATCGTCTTTTCTGAAGGCTTATTATTGATCTACTTTAAAAGATCTCAGCAGGCCTCCTCAGTGTAATCTATTCTACCAGGTACCCAGCTACATAAGGGGATCCACTAGAAGCTTGAATAAAACACCTGTTGTTGCTTTTTGCCTGCCTGGGACTGTAAGAACCCACAGCTGCTGGGTTTGTGCAACACAGGTTATATAGGCCTGCTTTAAAAAAGTAAAAATGCTTTTGTACTGATCAAGAGTCTCTTTTGAAGAAGAATCTCTTCTCTATGTTGAAAACAGAAATACTCTTAAATCTTTTAACAAAGAAAAGGTACGGACACCTGATATGTGAACCAAGATGTGCATGTCACATCTTCATCATTGATGACCAAAGGTAAGTTGGGCACAAGTATAATTAAAGGCTCGATTTGGCCTACTGTGGTGGGCAAAGATGATGAGAAAGCTATTCCTGAGCTGGCAGAGAGGAAAACCGCAAAAATGGGAACTTGTGGGTAAACGGCAAACTATCTGACATAGAAGCAATGGGTGTAGGAATGGGAATTGAACCACACTTAAAACAATTTTTCCTAGTATATTTAATATTTGAGAGTCAGCGTTGTGATGCTGGTATCTTTTTTTTTTTTATAATAATTTTTATTAATTTTCCACACATATAATAAAGAACAGTGTAAAACAATATAACTTCATGCTCATCGGTTCATACCCTTCCTTCTTTGACTTCCCCATACCTCCCCATCCCTGCATCCTTGTTTAATAATTCTTTAGCAACCCTTAAGTCCATTGTCTTAGTTCCCTTTCATAAAAGTTTCTTAAGTTTTTTTGTTTACTGCTGCAATTCTTTACTTCTTACCCCCTGACATCTTAACATTCCTCAATTTTGCAATTATTTTTAAGATATATTTTGAAATTCTTCCAGTCCTCTTCCACTGTCTCTTTCCCCTGGTCCCGGATTCTGCCCGTCATCTCGGCCAGGCCCATGAAGTCAATCACCTTTGTTTGCCATTCTTCCAGAGTGGGTAGTTCTTGCGTCTTCCAATACTTTGCCAGTAAAATTCTTGCTGCTGTAGTGGCATACATAAAGAAAGTCCTATCCTTCCTTAACACCACTTGGCCCACCATGCCCAAGAGGAAAGCCTCTGGTTTCTTAGGAAAAGTCCACTTAAGGACCTTCTTAATTTCATTATAGATCATTTCCCAGAAAGCTTTAATCTTTGGGCAGGTCCACCAAAGGTGGTAGAAAGTACCTTCAGTCTCATTACATTTCCAACACTTATTATTAGGCAAATGATAAATTTTTGCAAGCTTGACTGGGGTCATGTACCACCGGTAGATCATTTTCATAATATTTTCTTTTAAGGCATTACATGCAGTAAATTTAATACCGGTGGTCCATAACTGTTCCCAGTCAGCAAACATAATATCATGACCGATATCTTGTGCCCATTTAATCATAGCTGATTTCACCGTTTCATCCTGTGTATTCCATTTTAACAGCAAGTTATACATTTTTGATAAGTTCTTAGTATTGGATTCCAACAATTCTGTTTCTAATTTTGACTTCTCTTTCTGAAATCCTATTTTCCTGTCTTGTTTAAACGTCTCATTTATCTGATGGTAATGCAACCAATCTCGAACCTTAGGCTTTAATTTCTCATAGCTCTGAAGTTTCACCCTTTCACCATCGTATTCTAAAATCTCATGATATTTTGGCCATTTAGAATCCATATTAAGCTTTTTTACTTCCCTAGCTTCCATTGGTGACACCCACCTAGGGGTTTTACTTTCCAACAAATCTTTGTATCTAGTCCAAACGTTATACAATGCTTTCCTTACAATATGGTTTTTAAAGCTTTTATACACCTTTGCCTTGTCGTACCATAAGTATGCATGCCAACCAAAACTATTGTCATACCCTTCCAGATCCAAAATGTCAGTGTTCTCAAGAAGTAGCCAGTGTTTCAACCAGCAGAAAGTTGCTGATTCATAATAAAGTCTTAAGTCCGGCAGGGCAAACCCCCCTCTATCCTTTGCGTCAGTTAAAATCTTAAATTTAATTCTGGGCTTTTTGCCCTGCCAGACAAATTTTGATATATCTTTCTGCCACTTCTTGAAACACTCCATCTTGTCCACAATCTGCAGCGTCTGGAATAAAAACAACATTCTAGGCAATACATTCATCTTAATAGTAGCAATTCGGCCTAACAAGGAAAGTTTCAACCTTGACCATATTTCCAAATCCTTTTTAACTTCTGACCAGCATTTTTCATAATTGTCCTTAAATAAGTTCACATTCTTGGATGTTAAATTTACCCCCAGGTATTTTACCCTTTTTGTTATTTCCAAGCCTGTTTCATTCTGAAAGCTCTCTCTTTCTTCCGTTGTTAAATTTTTTTCCAACACTTTCGTTTTTTGTCTATTCAATTTAAAACCTGCTACTCGACCAAATATATCAATTAATTCTAATACTCTTTTAGTACTAGTGTCTGGCTGTTGCAAAGTCAATACTAGATCATCTGCGAATGCTCTTAGTTTATAATGTCTAACTCCGACCTGAACTCCTTTAACCAACTGGTCCTTTCTAATCATGTTTAACAATACCTCCAGGACTGATATAAAAAGCAAAGGGGATATTGGGCAACCCTGTCGTGTACCTTTTTCTATAGGTATTTCTTCTGTTACCACATTATTTACAATTAATTTGGCCTTTTGTTGAGAATATATTGCACCTATACCGTTTTCAAAACCTTGGCCTACCCCCATCCCTTGGAGATTCTTTTTCATAAAAGTCCAACAAATGTTGTCAAAGGCTTTCTCTGCATCCACAAAGATCAAAACTGCTTTCCTGTTAATGTCAACGTCCAACAGCTCCAAAATGTCTATAATGTTTCTCACATTGTCTGACATATGTCTGCCTGGGAGAAAGCCTGTTTGGTCTTTATGAATCTCTTCTGCTAAAACTCTTTTCAATCTTTTTGCCAAAATGTCTGCAAAAATTTTGTAATCCACATTGAGTAAAGATATAGGGCGGTAGTTTTTAACCTGGTTCTTCTCAGTCTCTGTTTTCGGTATAAGTGAGATGAAAGCCTCTTTCCACGATTCAGGTGCCTTTTTCCCCTTCAAAATTTCATTGCAAACTTCCTTCAATGGTTGTGTCAGCCATTCTTTCAACATTTTGTAGTATTTGGCCGTTAGGCCATCTGGTCCTGGTGATTTTCCCAATTTCATATTTTGAATGGCACCCTCTATTTCTTGTTCTGTTATTTCCTCATTTAAGATCCTTTTACTTTGTTCTGAGATTTTTGGTAAACCATATTTTCTGATGAATTCTTCTATTTCTTGCTCGTTGATTGGCCCTTGTGCATACAATTTCTTAAAGAAGCTTTGAAAACAATTGTTGATCTCATTGGGTTTATGGATAATTTTTCCTTCCATTTCTAAACTTGTTACAGTGTTCATTTTCTGCCTTTTTTTCAATTGCCATGACAGAAGTTTCCCACATTTATCTGCTGATTCAAAAGTTCTTTGTCTCATTTGCCTTATGTTCCATTCTATTTGTTGGTTCATAAGCTCCATATACTGCATCTGATAGAACTTTATTTCTCTCAAAATCTCATGGGATTTTGGTTTAGACCTCAACTTCTTCTCTCCTTCTTTTATTTTTTCTAAAAATTTTTCTTTCTTCTCATTTTGTTGCTTCCTCTTAATAGAATTTTGTTGAATCAGGAAACCTCGCATCACGGCTTTACTTGCGTCCCAAATTATTCTTTTTTCCACATCTGTTTTCCTGTTGATCTCAAAGTAATCTTTTAATGTTTTAAGGGCCTTCTTGTGGATCTCTTCATCCTTAAATAGGGTGTCATTCAGATACAGATTTTTAAGGACATTCCTAAATACATTTTAGAGGTGAGAACATATTACAAAAGCTTAGTAGACCTGCTGAAGAAAAACACTATACCATTCAGATGGGAGTTTCCACAAGGATTGTCCTTCAACTTCAAAGGAAGGAAGATTAAAATAAAAACAATTCAGGACAAAGAACAATTTCTGGAGAAGTACCTGGAGGATCTGCAGAAAGGAACCGTGGAGGAGAGGGAACCACCTGATATAGCAAATTTGTCATTTGGACTTTCACTACCACCATCGGAGGAAGTGTGATGCTGGTATCTTGAAAATCCTGCTGTTGGCCAGTGTTGCCTTTAGCTGCTCATTACATTTTGGAAAGTGGCCAGAAGCTGCCTATATTGGATCACTTTGTATTAATGAAAACAAGGCCTGCCAGTTCTGCCATCCCTGTTCACTAACTTTCGGCCCATTATGCCACTGGTAGGATGCCTTCATTGGACTTCTGTCCTTGATTTATAGGGCTGCGTCTAGAGCATTTGGGACAGGATCTAGAATTATACTGTATACCTCTCACACTATAGAATTATACTGTGTGCATCAATTTAAGAGCGATAAGTCATAGAGGCAGTGTGTCAAGATCTTGTGAGGTTAGAATGTTGCCAGAAGCAACCTGATTTTCCACTCTGGTGATGAGGGTGTCTAGTTGCTTCACCTGCTAACTACCACAAGAAAAGTAGGTAGCAAAGAGAGGGGAATATTTACATTATTAAAAGCAACCAGATGTTTCATCTCTTGTATCTGTGAGAATCCTAACTTTAAAGAATCTTCCAGATTGGTCATGGTAAATGTGGATTTATTTCAATCTTCACTTGAAATGAGGGCTTTGTAGTCGAGTTCTGCTCTTAGTTCTTAGTAGTAAAATACAAATTCCAATCTAGGCTTCGCAGTAGACTCCTAGGAGCCATAGACTGCTGAGGATAAAGGGATTTATTATTTGTAACTACTTGCAAATTCATGTACTTCCATTATTCATGTCAGTTTTGGACTGAATTGAAAGTGGAAATCAGTTTAAGATGAGCTTCATCTGTGTGCAACATTGTTTGGTCATTTAATTGGCTATCCTGCTTTCATTCACAAAACAGGGATGATCTCTTGCCTGAGTTAAACTTGTTTTATAACAGCTAAGAGGACAGCAGAGCAGACATATCAAGGGAACACCGAATCTCCAAATGGTGGAAGGAAACTTCTCAGGATAACTGCAAATGATAATTTGAAACAGCATAAAAAAATATTCAGCTGCTCAGAGGACTCAACAACTCAAAACACTCAGAGCAAGCTTGCATTTGTAGCCATCTGTATTCAAATGGGGAAAACTTGAACTTGTGTATGTACTGTTGTTTTATGCTCTATGATGAACCACTGGAGACTTGGGTGGGTGGGTGTGCTTACAGAGACATTTGAAAATTGAATGTCTGTTTCAAAAGGAGATCAGCTTTTCTGTGCTTTGGCTATGTTTCTGAGTAGCTCGGACTTTGTGGGCACAGCTGTATACCTGATTCTGTGTACAAAAGTGTAATTTTAATGTTTTTTTCTCCAAATCATTTGTACACATGAAATCATTCCATGGATGGCTGCCTTATTTTTGATTTTCCCACTTTGTGAACATTTTAAAAAATGTTGTTTTTATTATATTAAAATTTTTATTAGCTGCATTGCTAAAAGGAGTTGGCCTTATTTCATGTGAATAGTCTTGCTGTAGAGGTTTAGTAAGTTTCTTGTACTTCAGAGGTGTGTGTAGCTTTTCTACCACATATTTCATTTCAAGTTGCGCTTGTGTTTGATCTTCTTTCTCCTTGAATACAAACCTTTATTTATTTTTAAAAGATTATACCCCTCTTTTTGGATTTCAGGGTGGGGTACACTCATTCATAACAAGAATACTATGAAATGGACTTCTAACAAATTGAAAATCATTCATAAGCAAACATTTTTGCCTGGTACCCCAAAAAAATCACACTTTTGATGTTTCATAGCCAGGGTGCTACTGTTAAAGTCCATTTGCTGTTGAATTTCCTACTTCCAATAAGAGAGGCATCTGGAAGAAGTTGTGCGTGCACTTTTATTCTGGTCACGTTTGCACAGTTCTCAGAGGGGTGGCCAATACCAAGTGTGGTTCTTGAGCTAACAGGGTTAGGAACCCGTGTGTTCAATGTTCATTCTATGGACATAGACTTTGGTTGTTTGGTAACTCCCATGGGGCTGCAGTTCTTAGAATTATAGAGTTGGAAGGGACCCTGAGGATCATCTAGTCCACCCCCCCTGCAATGCAGGAATATGCAGCTGTCCTTTATGGGGATTTAACCTGCAACCTTGGCATTACCACGCTGTAGCCAACCAAGCTATTTCCTGTTATTCATTGTTTCTTTCTAAAATTGCCCTTGGAGATGGGAGTGGAACCATCTCACAGTGATTTCCCCAACTCCTAAATTCTGATAGCTGTTTGGAAGGATTTTGAAGAACCATGCAGTCTATTGTGAGAGAATAAGCTTAGAGAAGTACTAGGGATGGTCCACACTGTTACCATTCCTAAATGGCAATAAATGACAATAAATTTATCTAATCTAATCTAATCTAATCTAAAAAACAGGTATCTTCACAGGGTTTTTTATTCTTTTTTTTTTTAAAAAAAAAAATCTTCAAGTTCTTTTATGAGGAATTTCCGTATTTTAAAATAATACATCTCCATTTCTAAATAATGTGTGCAAATTTTTTTGAATTTGCTACAATTATGCATAAAATAGGACGCAGGTGGCGCTGTGGGCTAAAGCCTCAGCGCCTAGGGCTTGCCGATCGAAAGGTCGGCGGTTCGAATCCCTGCGGCGGGGTGCGCTCCCGCTGCTCGGTCCCAGCGCCTGCCAACCTAGCAGTTCGAAAGCACCTCCGGGTGCAAGTAGATAAATAGGGACTGCTTACCAGCGGGAAGGTAAACGGCGTTTCCATGTGCGGCTCTGGCTCTGGCTCTGGCTCTGGCTCTGGCTCTGGCTCTGGCTCTGGCTCTGGCCAGAGCAGCGATGTCACACTGGCCACGTGACCCGGAAGTGTCTCCGGACAGCGCTGGCCCCTGGCCTCTTAAGTGAGATGGGCGCACAACCCCAGAGTCTGTCAAGACTGGCCCGTACGGGCAGGGGTACCTTTACCTTTACCTTTACCTTTATGCATAAAATGGTTTTAATGTTAGCTTATTGAGCAACAACATATTTGTAAGGCACATTAAAATTTTGTGCGATGCTGCATAGCGAACCTGCACTGAGCAATCATTTGTAAACCCCCGGGAAACTGCCAAAAGGTGTAGAAGAAATTGAGGAGTGCCGGTGCGGTGTAATGGTTAGAGTACTGGACTACAATCTGGGAGACCTGGGTTCGAATCCTCACTCATCCGTGAAGCTCACTAGGTAGCCTTGGGCTAATCAGTGTCCCTCAGCCTAGCCTACCTTGTTGAAAGGATAAAATGGGGAGGGGGGGAACTGGAAGAGAAACGGTGCAACCCATTATGTTGAGAAATGCGTATAAAAATTATGTGATTTTTGTGTTGTTATTTTTTTTTTAAATGCATATTAATGGGAGGATGGGGTGGGTTTTAGAGAAAACCCATGCAAAAGTAACAGAGTGATTTATTTGTCCCTAGTTTCATGCGACCATTGGCTTAAGATGCTAACCCAGAGTAATGCTGGTTACTGCAGATAGAGGCCACAGTTCTAGACAGCAGTAGTGTTGTAGGAATGCTTAGTGTTTGCTTTTATTTCAAACCCCTCTATATGCAGCCCCTTCAGCCAGGGCCAGCCCACCCATGAGACAAGGTGAGGACTGCCTCAGGTGGCAGGATCCTCAGAAGCAGCAGATCCAAGGAATGCATCGCCTGCTGCTGCAGTGGCAATGGGGAGTTGTCCTGTGCTCCTTGGAGGCCAGGTCTGTCTCACACACCAGGGGTCAGCAACCTAAGGCCCATGAGCCACAAGCGGCCCACAGGGGGCATTTAACTGGCCCACGAGCTGCTCCCAAACTGAGCCACCTGCTTGGTGAGTCCCAGTGTGCTGCGCTAAACTGGTGAAGTGCAGCGCGGGGACTTGCTTTCGTTGCACCAAAAATCACGTCTGTGCATGCGCAGATGCCAAAAATTGTGTCTCTGCAGACGCTGGAAATTGCGGGCACGTGCACAATCCGGCCCACGGAGGGATCTCTGCTGGAGTGAACCGGCCCAGGCAAGGTAAACCTTGCTGACCCCTGTCCCACACCGTGTCACGTTTATAGTGGTATCTTGGCTAATGGGAGGCACTGCTGGTTTCCCACCCTTGTTCCTGATCTTTATCTCTCTCTCCCCCCTTCCTGATGTAACTCTTCCCTCAACCCTTCTTCCCTGGCAGGGAAGTGTCGTTTTTGTGGCCTGCCTTGGGTGGCAAAATGCATTGGGCTGGCTGTGCCTTCAGCTCACTCTTTCAAGGACAGTTTGCAGGGAAGTTGCCCCGCGAGTTCTTATTGCCGGCACTGAAAAATGAGCAAGCCACTTTTCCACTCAAAACCAAACTGGAAAGAAACTTTGGTTTTGAATGAGCCAAAATGTATTGAGCAGGTAATATTTTTTTGTTCTTGTGTTGCCAGTCAAAACCTAAAGCCAATGAATTTCTCCTGGCATCAGATAAAATAAAATGTGTCCTTTTGTTTTTCCTTTTAATTTTGCCTGACCGTAATGCATCTTAACACAGTTGTAAAAGCCTCCCCGGCACTTGGCTTCCTTGCCTGCAGTTAACTTTGCATCCACAAGGTGGAGTACATGGAAAAGAGAAGGTAGGAGTTGGGGGAGCTTTTGGTCTGGCCATTGCCACATTTGCAGAAGCTAATAAGGTGCATTGCAGGACCTTGGGATTTCTTTGCCGCGAGACCTTTAAACTCATCCTTTCCCAACTGCAACATTGAATATGGCCTTATCTCTCCATGCAACCCTACAGATGAGTTTAAAGAGCATAGCTACCCTTAGTCACGGGACGCAGGTGGCGCTGTGGGTTAAAGCCTCAGCGCCTAGGGCTTGCCGATCGAAAGGTCGGCGGTTCGAATCCCTGCGGCGGGGTGCGCTCCCGCTGCTCGGTCCCAGCGCCTGCCAACCTAGCAGTTCGAAAGCACCTCCGGGTGCAAGTAGATAAATAGGGACCGCTTACCAGCGGGAAGGTAAACGGCGTTTCCGTGTGCGGCTCTGGCTCGCCAGAGCAGCGATGTCACGCTGGCCACGTGACCCGGAAGTGTCTCCGGACAGCGCTGGCCCCTGGCCTCTTAAGTGAGATGGGCGCACAACCCCAGAGTCTGTCAAGACTGGCCCGTACAGGCAGGGGTACCTTTACCTTTACCTTACCCTTAATCACATGTTAAGTAGGCTACTGCTATATTTACTTTAGGACTGAAAATAGAGCCATTGCTCACCTTGTAGGGGGAATGTTTGGAGCTTCGAAACATTTTAAAGAGAGCCTGGCCCCAGTGGGCAACAAAGCAGACAAGAAAAGAGTCTACAGTAAGACTATACATTTTATTGAATTAAAATGCTGTGAATTTGCCCCACCAGCCAGCAAAAACATCACTTTTAGCACCACTTCCAAAATGTGTTCAGACTTGGGATGCCTCCAGGCCATCACAAGGCATTCAAACGCCTGCCAGAACTTTAGGTTTGCCCTGTTCCCCTTGTGCAACAAATCTGCTTTTAGAAAGAAGGAGACTTTTTGAAGTTGGGAAAGTGAAAGGGAAATGCATTTAAAAGTCTGGGGCGCACATCTGAGAAGCAAATCAGGATAACTTCTCAATAAAGAGTAGAGGTAACCTAACCACATAAGCTTTGTGCAGGCAAATCAGTATGCTTGTTCAACAAATGGGTCATCTGGAGGGAGCCCTGAGACTTTACCAGGTTTGGGGGGGCGGGTGGAGTACAAAGAGGAGCTGCTGAGGGTCTGTATTCATGCCCTTTCATACTGGTAATACATTGCATTTATTTACTTATGATATTTCTATACCACTTTATTCATATCTCTAAGCAGCGTAGATAAAATAATCCACTGAAAATTAATTGGCAAGGGATGCATTAATCTGTCAATTCTAGTTTCTCTCAGTTTTCCCAATCTTAAATTCCAGTTCTACACATTTCCACAGCAATCTGTGGTTTTCTTTTTTTAAAAAAAAAGCTCACGAGAATGCGCCAGGCTTTTAGTCTAAAGTTCCTGATAAGCAAATTTTTGTATGCAGTTTCGGTGAATATACCAATTTTTGCAAGTGATTCCCCCCCAATACGCATTTTTGACTGGCATTTTCACTAACAAAGATTGGAGGAGGTAGATTTGCAACAAAATCTTACTACAGGTGGAGGTACATGTTCCCCGATAAATCAGGGCATTACATCTATGTCCCAGATACCTCGATATCTGTCTACTTTATCGGCTGCGTCGCATAGATTCGCATTTGTTAGAGCCAGATTTAATGTGTTCCCCTCAAATGTTCTGAGCAATAGATTTTCTAACTGTAAAACCTCTGTTTTATGCGCATGTGACAACAAATCAATAGAATCCCTCTATCATATCTTGCTTAATTGCCCCTTATACATTGTTCCCCGATCAAGGATCCTGAGTTCAATCATTCTGGAAATTGCTGCTAAACCACCTGAATTACATCTAGCTTATCTACTCCAGGACATTGACTCTTATAGAACATTACAGGTTGCTAGATTCCTGATTTCAATTCTTTCACATAAAAGACTTCATGGAATGCTGCATGACTATTAAAAATCCAGTAAACTCTATGCACCATCTTGATCTTCAAGGCCATAACACGGTACATCTAGAGATTGTAAATAATGTGAAAGAGATTATGCGTTGAAATATTTTAGTTGATATTTTAGATTGTAAAATGCTATTTTATCTATTGATTTGTTTTACCTTGTGGGCTTATAGCCGAATAAAGTATTATCTAGCCCAAACACATTTGTATGCACACTTTCCATTAGTAAATGTATTGGAGGAGGGCATGTTTCAAAGAATATATGTGTTTCGGTTCATATATTGGTCTGAATAATGCAAATTAGGTCATTTCTCTTTGTGATGCAAACAAAAACAAATTCCTTTCCGAAACTGGACGTATCTTAAGAGATCCAAATGGGTCCGGTAGAAAGAGTGGGGTGTCTCTAAGCTAAGCTGAGCCTAATGTATTTTTAATTGTGCTCCATTATGGATGGACCCAAGTATGATGGTACAGCATACTTGGCACAATGCCTAATCTTGTTCTGCCAGTGTTTAACAGCATGGTTTTTTGTTCCATGGTGGGCAAGCATATGCCACATTAATCGTAATAACTTTGGTTCTGCCCGGAAGGCTTGAGTCAGGCCTTCCAGTTATAACCCGAGGGAAGGCTACACATTAACCTTCGAGCTTGTTAGCAAGCATGGCAAGGCTGGCCACCTGCAGGGTTCTGACTTTTATGGCTGTTTTGTTGAATAACCTTCCTGGCTTTTGAATATAGCTTTGCTGTTCCCCCGCCTCTTTCATTTCAGGCTCTTAAAATTTAACAGGGCTGTGGGCTGAGCAAGAGTCATCAGAGTTGCTATTACCAAAGTAGGACCAGCTGAGTAGTGCTTTATTCTCGCCCACTTGGAAGACCTGAGCTCCTGGGGATTGATTCGGATGCATAAGTCTGTAGCTACAGTACAGCTCACAATGTGGGTGGGTTGCGTGTTTGAGGATTAAAAAGAAAAGTACCAAGCCATAAAATGGTACAGATTTTTCAGGCCAGTTTATCCTCCCACAGGCTAAGTGTATCAAGGTTCTGCACATCTTTGGACCCGGCCATTATGGCCAATTATTGCCTAGTCTCAAATCTTCCATTCTTGGGCAAGGTGATTGAGGGGGTGGTCGCTGAACAACTCCAGGCACGTTTTGAGACTGTGGACCATTTGGATCTCTTACAGTCAGGATTCAGGCCCCATCGTGGAACTGAAACCGTATTGGTCGTGCTTGTTGATGATCTCTGGTAGGCTAGGGACAGAGGTGAAAGCTGCTTCCTAGTTCTGCTGGATCTCTCAGTGGCCTTTGATGCCATTGACCATGACATCCTTCTGGACCGTCTAGAGGAACTGGGAGCAGGGGGCACTGTTGTACAGTGGATCCGTTCTTTCCTTCTGGGCTGTGTCCAGAAAGTGGTGTTGGGGGTGAGTGTTTTGGATCCCTGATCACTCACTTGTGGAGTACCTCAGGGCTCTGTTCTCTCCCCCCAAAAAACAACCATCCACAAAGCTATAGTCTGGCTACTTTTTCATTGTATTACAGGAGGCTGA
The DNA here is from genome assembly GCF_951804945.1 of Podarcis cretensis. Taxonomy (NCBI): domain Eukaryota; kingdom Metazoa; phylum Chordata; class Lepidosauria; order Squamata; family Lacertidae; genus Podarcis; species Podarcis cretensis. The sequence continues at coordinate 48,877,723 of NC_137170.1, read as the reverse complement.
AATGGTTTTGTGTCCAGAACAGCAGACCTGGTTCACACATGCATGTTCACTGCTGCATCACAAAATTTGGCAAAGTGCAAATTTTAGCTATGCTTTGGTTTTCCTTTGGGGGCAGGGAGTGTGGATTTGATCAAATCAGCTTTAATTGCAAACTGAATTGAATTTCTCTCACAACCCTGGTTTCTACACACACACACACACACACACACACACACACACACACACCCCTCCCTCTCTTCATCCACGCTCAATCCAGACAAGCAAGCAAGATGATCAAGGTTCAAGGGCAAATTCCAGACAGGCAAAGACATTTGAAGGGGTGCGGAGCAGGGCTAATGAGGGGTGTGACCTGAGAGTGTCATGGGGGTCAGATGGAGAGGCCCGGAGGGCCACATTCAGCACACAGTCTGAGGTTCCCTACCCCTGATGCCTGCCAGTGTCTGAAATCATATCCTGGGATGTGTGAGGGAAGGCAGGCTCAGAGCTGGCTCTCAATTAAGCCAGCAGAGCAACAACGTGAATGGCGAGGCTGATGTGGTTTCTAGAATCAGATACTTGGATGTGAACAAGATATAATAACTTGCCTTTCTCTCTCTCTCTGAACGATATTGGTTACATGATTTCCTGGGATTGCTAAAGGGGAGCATAAATGACTTTCTGCTATTCGGTTCACACAATTCATCAATGGCATGTTTAGTGAAGGAATCGTGATGTTAGCCTGAACAAAGTCAAAAACAGCACTGGTGGAACATGAGGCTTTTATTCCCTTTTAACAGCTCTGGACAATCTTTTGTTGTTGTTTAGTCGTGTCTGACTCTTCGTGACCCCATGGACCAGAGCACGCCAGGCACTTCTGTCTTCCGCAGTTTAGTCAAACTCATGCTGGTAGCTTCGAGAATACTGTCCAACCAATCTTTACCATTCCCCATATAATCAATCTCCCATCACCACACAGTACAACTGCCAAAGCGGAAAGCATATTCTTTCCTGCTTCCCCCCTCCTTCTGAATGCTGGGAAGTTCTGGGACGCTATTATAGGGTACATTTCTCCCTCTGCAGTTAAGAAAACTAGAGGATTAATAGGTTTTTTAAAATAAATAAATAAAATAATAATCTGCTTATGCAGTTAAAAGATTGAACAGGCACTACAGAGGCACAGAAGCAAGCCTGGCTTCTCTTTAGGGATGTTGTTGTCCAGCAGGACACTTGTGTATACCTTTGTATACATAGTGAGAAATAAATCCACTCACCCTGTGTCTACAGGACAGAAGCAGATGCATGCTAAGTATTAATGTGCTCCGGCCTCTGCTGCAGTGGGCATTTTGCCAGCGTCTCATGCACATTCAGAGTTTGGCCTGCTGCGCGATGTTTGGAGCGTTCATTCTGCCTCGCTTGTTTTCAGGCTGGTCTGGAATGTTGACTCACTCCATCTCTCCGGCACATCGGGAAGCAGGCACATGGCGCGAGGAAGCTCTCATCATCACTGCATCAGGGAGACAGGTATTGACTGAGCACTGAGCAGTCCAGATATTGATTCAAAGCACAGCCTCAGCCTCTCTAGTGTGTGTGTGTCTCTCTGTGTGTGTTTCTCCCACCGGGGCGGCTGGTTACGTCCTTCTGGTTCATTGCATTTAATCGGATTCCCTGAGCTGCAGAGCAGAGGCAGAGAATCAGCTCAAAAATCCATCTCCCTCCCTCGACAATGTTCACTTCAAAATCCAACACAGTGTCTCCTTCGCCATCGATGGAACCTGCCGACTCGGATGCCTTGGATATCAGCACCAAAGTGCAGCTGTACGGAGTGCTCTGGAAGAGACCCTTTGGGAGACCCTCAGCCAAGTGGTCCAGGAGGTAAGTGTTTGGAAAGAGCTGCTGTTGCAATGAAAAGGCTCCCTGGGGAGATGGGGGGGGCAGGGGACGACAATAGAGTTTGTGCTGGAGGGGGGGAGAGCCAGAAAATCGAGGGAAGTCACCGAGGGACACTCAAGCCAGGCATGAAAAACCATTCCATGACCAAGCAGATGAGTTCAAGAGTTGAGGGGAGAGCTCAGTAAGTATGCTAAGGTTGTGTTCGACACAGTGTTGTAAGAGATCAGCTGCAGCTTCATAGCATCTGTAGGCTAGCAGGTATGTGTAGTGGCATTTGCCCTCCTTGGAGACTGGCATGGTGTCTCTGTCTGCTGCCCTCTGTGCCCCAGGGAAAGAAAATTGGCGCTAGCATTGGGCTAGCTTTAAGAAAGAATATGTGTGGCCTTTTGAAGTTCACAGAACACTTGGGTTTGGGGGACCAGGAATTCTTTTCTGGGTAACTGGTTGCATGTCCTGAAGGCAGGACATGGGGCAAATATGACAGGGAGGAGTTGTGTTGTGAGTGATGTCGCAGGTACTATCCAATAGGGGTCTGTGACTTTCAGCCATGTTGCGTTTGCTCTCACAATTGCCACGCTAGCGGGGGAAGGTTGCGGTTTGAGCTGAGAATGTGTGATGTCCCCATAACGCAGATACTTTTCCTTTACAAAAAAAGACATCAGAATGTCTACAAAAAGTGGAGGGGGTTGTGCAGGCGTTTTGCCCATTTTGGATGGGATCTGAGCATCAGTGGTTCTGTGAAATGAGTATTTTGAGACGCCCATGACAATTTCTTAGGATACCAAATGTGCCCCTGGACCTAGTAATATCGTGGGCCCCCATCTTAGGCCCAGATGGAACTTGCTCCTGAGTAAATGGGAAGTAGGAGTGCTGTGGGGACCTAGTGATGTATTATGAGTCATGTGGAACCGGTCCTGCTTCTACCTGATGGATAAATCTGGGTAAGGGATTTGACTACAAATACTCATACATAATTTAAGAAATTGTGTCACCATCAACAGTAAAGTACCTTCATTAGGAAAAGACTACTCTCAGCGACTTCCCCCCCTTCTTCCTGTCGTCTTTCCTTTTGTTTCATAAGTTCAGCATGACACTAGTTTCGTTAATCTGTTACGAGAAGAAAATGACAGCCAAGGTGCTTTGTGTTTACAAGCAAGTCCTATTTAAAATTCCAGAGTCATGGTGTTTCTGAAAGGAGCCAAGGACTGGTGGTTTATCCCCTGTGAGAGAGGACGCTGAAGGGCAAAAGATTCCTTCACAGTTGGCAGAAAGTTCTCTCCGATGCTCATTTCCTCCAAACTAAATTGCTTACATGCAACTCCAGCCTCAGAGCGTAATTATTAATGCAGCAGTTTTATTCCTGGAAGTGGTCACTTTTAGCAGGTAGCGTTACTCAAATACGTATATGCATCTAAGCTGTAAGAATCAGGGGGTGCTAGTTGTGGGACAGGCATGGGGAACTTGTAGGTCTTTCCTAGAAATACAAGGGTCTTTCCTAGATCTTTCTTAAGATGTCAGGAATGAAACAGGAGATTTTTTGCTTGCCAGGCATGTGCTCCAAATTTGGGACGTTTTTTTTTTGGGGGGGGGAGGGAGTAACATCCTCCTGTAATGAAGGAACAACCACAGGAACCTGTCTTGTTCATCTAACCTAACACTGCCTACTCTGACTGGCAGTGGCTCTCCGGACTTTCAGGCAGGGGTTTCCCTGAGTCCTACCTGAAGATGCTGAGCAACAGATTTTCCCCATTCTAAATCCTTTCCCAAAGTTCCTTTCTGACATACAGCATCCCACCCCACCCCTAGTTTGGTTAACAGCCCTTTTCACTGTTTTGATCTAACCCCGTGGCTGCTTTTGGACGTATCTCCAGCATCACATGACGGCTCCAGCCCTGAGTCATCATCATTTGTCACAGACTCATAGACCTTTAGAGTTGGAAGGGACCTCGAGGGTCATCTACGCTCCAACCCAACCCCCCGCAATGCAGGAATTACAACGAAAGCATCCATGACAGATGGCCATCCAACCTCGGCTTAAAAACCTCCAGTGAAAGAGAGCTCACAACCTCTCAAGGGAGTCCGTTCCACTGCCCAACAGTGTCCAAGGCCACTAAGATGAGCTTCAGACCTCATCAGAGAAATTAAGCTGAGTGTTTCATATCCCAAGCCAATACTCAGCAGCCACAATACTGGACCACCTCCTGGCAAGGAAGGGAAGCCGTCTTCTGCCCATAGTGTAGCTGGTGCAAAGGGAAGGACAGGTTAGGTTAATCCAAGGGAACGCAAGGGACTCTTTCTGCTAACATAGCTGGTCTCTCTGGTGCATGTGTGACCCCACCCTCCTCTGTTGTACTTTCCTTATAAATCCCTACCACCACCCTGAATTAAGGCTTTAATGGCAAGAGAAGTTGGCACTGAAGAAGAATCTACCCAGGATCATCTACATGCATACTCTGTTTGAACAGGACCACCATAGTGGTCTTCTCCTTTGAAGGCATCCTTTGTTTGCAATGCTGTGTGTTCCAAGCCCAGTTTAGAGATAAAGACCATGACAGAATGGCTGCCTAAGATAGGCTTTCAGTCTGATCCAGTGGGTGGTATTTGTCGCCCCATTTATTGATGAAGAATGGTTGCAAGAAATGCTGGTGAAATTTTTGGCACAACTGTACTGCCCATTCCTAACAGCAGTATGTATTTGAATAGAACTTAACCATGATACATAAATATAGGGAATAACTCTGTCATTTAGAAGCCTCATGACAATAATGGTATGTTGTTTGCTAACTTTGCTGCCTTAAATGTGCATTCTGAAGTTGACCTCCTTTGTAAAGTTTTATTTTGAAATCTTTAAGATAACATTTTAGTTCCCTGTTGCTTTGAACATATACTGTACTTTACATTTGAATTTCTTCAGTAATGTTTTATTTGGGATTGTTTTATTTGATGTAGGTTTATATTTCTTAAAAATATAAAGTAGTATAGAAATGATGATGATGATAATGATAATGATAATGATAATGATAATGATAATGATAATGAAAATATAGAGGAAGCAAGTTTTTAAAAAGCTCCTCATTGTTTCACTGTCACCTGCCCAGGAACATTTTTGGACCCATCTGTGACCCACACTTTGAGAAGCACTGCACTATACTAAGGTTCCAAAGCCATATAAGAGTCATGATTAATCAGGGGAAATATCTGGACAAACTTTAGTTAAAAATTCAGGATGGTCAGACAGAAAACTGCAGTTAACAAACAGGAACACAGCACAAACCTTATCCACTCCTCCACACCAAATGTCTGTTGCCTGACCTATTTAAATGGCTTTGGAAGTCATCCTGGCTTTGGTTGATGGGAGTTGTAGTCCAGCACATCTGGAGGGTAGCCGGTTGGGGAAGCCTGTCTCAGCCTTCCAGGTGTCACATGCATCCCACTGAGCAGTTTCAAAACTGAACCGCCCTGGAGGCTGTCTTGTTCCACTTTTACTGGAATATCCCCAGAGGAGGAAAGATCACCCCAACATCAATTAGTTGCTATACTTAGTTCCTGGAGCTATTCCAAAAAAAGCATTGTGGACTCCAAGACCCAATAACGATGTTATAATCTGCGGGGAATACTTAACACAGCCCTTTTATGTTTTCAAAACGCGCTTATGAATATTACCTAACTAATCTCATTGACTGTGTGTATTAGGAACAAAACATTTATGGTTGGAAAACAGGCTTTTGTGGAGTTGATCCCACAATCTGGCTCTTTTTCTTTTTTTTCATATAAGCAGTCTCAGTCATACCAGGTGTGTGTACAGAAAAAACATACTGTGTGAGTCAGCAGTTTGTGAAGGTAGTTCTTTGGAAAGAACACATGAGGCAGAATCAGTGCCTGGATATGATAATGGACTGGATTTCAGTAAAAACAAAAACACACCTTAGAATCCAGAAAAGCTGGAGATAGTGTTAGTAACTGGCTCACCTGTCCAGGTGTGTGGAGTTCAACCTGTTCTGAAGGGGGTTACGCTCTCCCTAAAGCAGGAGTGTGGAGCCTTCCACCTTTGGGCAATCAACATAATAAACACTCCTGAACATTATGTCCTCCGGCTAGAATTAGCAACATTGTGATAGTGGGAGCTTATACAGTTGTCACCTGAACCCTAAGATTTCTTTTGACATCATTAATGTGAGTACTATACTCCCCTACCATGAACAGTTTTTGTCTTTTTTGTTGTTGTTTTTTAAATAAGGATGCTTCATCAATTTCTGGATATCTTCTGTACTGAATCCTCTAAAAGGCAGCAGAGACAACACTTATCTCCAGCTGTGGCGCTAACCTCCACAACACTTAAGTTCAGAGAATAGAGATGCCCTCAGATGATTTTTCCTCTCAAAGAGGGCTTGGTTCTAGTATTGGTGCTGTGAGGTGCTTTTTGCTGTCCTGCACCTGATGTCAGGCAATTGGCATTGGGATAAGGATAAGTATTGGCATAAAGCGTAAGGATAATAATAATAATAATTTTTATTTATACCCAGCCCTAGGGTGTTGCTATTTATGGACCTTGAGGCCCTCCGTGGGGCACACCGGGAGAGGCGGTCCCGTAGGTAGAAGGGTCCTAGGCCATGAAGGGCTTTAAAGGTCAAAAGCAGCACCTTAAATCTGACCCTGTACTCCACCGGGAGCCAGTGCAGCTGGAAAAGCACTGGGTGAATACGCTCCCATGGCAGAGACCCCGTGAGGAGCCTCGCTGCAGCATTCTGTACCCGCTGGAGTTCTGGGACAGCTTCAAGGGCAGCCCCGCGTAGAGCAAATTACAGTAGTCAAGCCTGGAGGTGACCGTCGTATGGATCACTGTGGCCAGGTCGGGGCGGGAAAGTTAAGGGACCAGCTGCTTGATGCGGCGAAGGTGGGAAAATGTCGCCTTGGCTGTTGCTGTAAGGATAAATGTGGCTGTACTTTTATGGATACCTCCCATGTCTAATTTAGGAGGTTGGGCTCAAGCAGGATGGAGGACTAGAATGGGAAAGCAATTCCACACAAATGCCCTTTGAATGACAACACCTGATTTCTGCACTTAAGTCTTCTCAAGTATTGTCTTTAAACTTCCTGAAATCCATTTTATTATACCTTCTAAAAATGAAGAGTTTATATTTTTCAGGGAGTAAAAGTGAAATGCTAAAGACCATAATTTCTTCTTGTGATGTGCATTCTAGTGGCCGGGGGTGGGGTGGGGTGGGGGGAGGTGTCCCACCATGGTCACAGTCGAACAGACTTGTCAGGTTCTTCTAGTGCAGCAAAATAAACAAGTCTGCACAGCATGGGCAGCGATCCTTTACCATGCCATCTTTCACTCATGGAAAAGCCACCATCCACCTCCAGCCTTCAGTTCTTTGCTAAGAAAACAAGGTCTTCTGGAAGACCAAATGCAAAGAAATCTTTAACACTAGAAAGCCCTGAGTGTGGCCACAAACGAAGCAACTTTGCTCACTTGACAGAATGGAAGTAAAAAATGGTTCTCCCTCCTCCACCATCACCACATGGGTTCAAATATTGACAATAACAAGGAAACTGGCTCCTAATGAAGTTGATGATAATAGATGTTGGTGCAGTGGCCATGGTGTCAGACTAGGACCTGGAAGACCAGGGTTCAAATCCCTGCTTGGCCCTTGGCGCTGTGATCTAAACCACTGAGCCTTTTGGGCTTGCCAATCAGAAGGTTGCTCTGTTCCACCTCCTGCCAACCTAGCAATTCAGAAACACACCAGTGCAAGTAGATAAATAGGTACTGCTGCGGTGGGAAGGTAAATGGTGTTTCCATGCACTCTGGTTTCCATCACGGTGTTCTGTTGCACCAGCAGTGGTTTAGTCATGCTGGCCACATGACCCGGAAAGCTGTCTTTGGACAAACACTGGCTCCCTCGGCCTGAAAGCAAGCTGAGCACTGCACCCCATAGTCACTTTTGACTGGACTTGACCATCCAGGGGCCCTTTACCTTTTTACCTTTTTTACCTCACCAATTTGTTGTGAGGGTACTATGGAGAGGGTAACCTTGAGTTTCCTGGATGAAAGGTGGGAGTCATTACATATCTCTAGGTGCCAGGCAAAAAACATTTTTCTTCTCCCAGGCCTTTGGTTTATTAAACAATGTATGCCTTTTAAACTGTGTGTGTGGTTATTATTATTGTTTGATATCATGTTATGTATTTTGTGTTTTTATATTGTAAACTGCCCTGTGATCTTTGGATGAAGAGTGGTATAGAAATGAATGAATGAATATAACTAAACTAAATATTAGAGAGTCCCTAGACTAACACTTTGCATTTGAGATGGGGATGCAGAGATTTGCATTTAGCCATGCCATTGTTGACGGAAGTGCTTCTGGAGTGATTTACTGAGGAACTGGAGAAAACACCTATCTAAGCAGGAGCTTCTGGGGATGATGAATCAAGAGGCCCTTATTCTGCTTAGACAGAAAGTGCCTTTCCTTTGCCAAGGCTGAGAATTGGAATAGCTCTGAAATATATTAGCAATTAAGGGCAAACCTATCATCTAAAGAAATATTGGGAGCTGCAAACCTCTCAAGCTCCTTTTGTCACTTTGAGAACATTCAAAACAAATCTCCAGCCTGGATAATTACATTTCACTTTAGGCTTCAAATCCCTAGACAATGTCAGTGGGTTCTATATTCAGTTTTTTCATACTCTGCTAATGTTGCTTTGCTCCTTTCACACATAAGAGCAAACATGGGGGAACAGTGTATCATTCCAGCATTTGGCCTCCTGAGATTCTTAAGCCCTCCGAACTGCAGAGCTAAAACTTAAATGTACAGATAATATTCATAGAACACTCTCACTGCTGGGATGGCTTACAGTAGCAAGGGAATATCCTTCATCCCATTAGAGGGTGAATTTGTAGTCATCTCTTTCGATCTAACTCCTCCTCTGGGTTTGCTGGAGAAAACCCCTCCACAAAGATAATCAACATCCACTAGCATGCAGTCAGTGGACCCTTAGGGGGACTAGACTAGTCCCCTACATGTTACCCTGGTGCCTATTTCCCAAAATCCTGGAAGCTTCTGCCCGGCTTGGAGAGGGAGGCTGGATGCTCATGCACATGTGATGACCCCTCCCCAAAATAGCCCACGCACACCACTACCACCATCCAAGGGTGAAAAATAACCACATTCAGTGATTCAACCAAATCCATCCCCACTTTATAACCCAATGTGTAACTGCTTTCAGGTAATATCTCTTGTTTTTCATGAAGTTGTGTGTGTGTGTGTGTGTCTGTGTGTGTGTGTGTGTGTGTGTGTGTAAAACAATACAAATGAACTACTAGCAATAAAAGGCCTTCTCAAATTATCTTCTAACTTGGTGACACAATGTAGCAATTTCTAACGAAGGATAAAATTATTTTGAATTATTGTTTTGGCTGATTATGCCAAAATCATCTTCTTTCTGCCACCATTTTATGCCTGGCTCTGCCCCTGTGCCACCATTTTGTGACTAATGTGGGGGAGGAAGACAGTGCTCCTGAAGGTAGGAGTCTATCAATTGATGAACATGATCATCCAAATGTCATAGACCAAATGGAGCAAACAGCACGCAGACCTAGTGGTGGGAGGAAAAAATCATTAAATAAGAGACACGGGGGAATGATTAATGGACTTCAATGTCTGTACACTAATGCGCAAAGCATGGGTAATAAACAAGATGAGCTTGAGCTCTTGGTACAGCAAACTAAATATGACATAATAGGCATCACTGAAACCTGGTGGGATAAGTCCCACGACTGGAATGTAATAATGGAGGGTTACAATCTATTTCAGAGAAATAGACCAGACAAGAAAGGAGGAGGAGTGGCGTTATATGTCAGGGATGTGTATACCTGTGAAGAGATCCAAGATTTAGAACCTCAAAGCCAAAGTGAGAGCGTTTGGGTCAAAATTAAGGGAGAGATGAATAACAGGGACCTCATTGTGGGAGTTTACTATAGATCCCCAAGCCAAACGGAGGACATAGATGATGCCTTCCTGGAACAGATGGCCAAGCATGCAAAAGGAAGGGAGATAGTAGTAATGGGGGACTTCAATTACCCGGATATTTGCTGGATGTCAAACTCAGCCAAGAGCATAAGGTCAAACAGATTCCTCACTGGCCTTGCAGACAACTTCATTGTCCAGAAAGTGGGAGAAGCAACAAGAGGAACAGCCATTTTAGATCTGGTCCTAACCAATGCTGATGACCTGGTTAGTGGGGTAGAAGTGGAAGGATCATTAGGCGCGAGTGATCATGCTCTTCTGAAGTTTACTATACAGCGGAAAGGAGCAGCCAAGCATACTAGGACTCAATTTCTTGACTTTAAGAAAGCCGACTTCATAAAACTTAGGGAAGTGCTGGGTGAGATCCCATGGACAGTAATACTAAAAGGAAAGGGAGTTCATGATGGCTGGGAGTTTGTTAAGAGGGAGATAGTAAAAGCACAACTTCAGGCAATACCAATGAGACGGAAACATGGAAGGTGCCTAAAGAAGCCAGGGTGGCTATCTAAAGAACTTTTAACTGAGTTAAGATTAAAAAAGGATGTGTACAAAAAATGGAAAAGGGGGGAAACCACCAAAGAGGAATTCAAACAAATAGCCAGCACGTGTAGACACAAAGTCAGAAAAGCTAAAGCACAGAATGAACTCAGGCTTGCTAGAGAGGTTAAAAGCAACAAAAAAGGCTTTTATGGGTATGTTCGTAGCAAAAGGAAGAACAAAGAAACAGTGGGGTCACTCAGAGGAGAAGATGGTGAAATGCAAACAGGGGACACAGAAAGGGCTGAACTCCTCAATGCCTTCTTTGCCTCAGTCTTCTCCGATAAAGAAAACAATGCCCGACCTGAAGAATTTGGAGCAAATGATTCAGCAGAGGAAACACAGCCCAGAATAACTAAGGAGATAGTACAAGAATACTTGGCTAGTTTAGATGTATTCAAGTCTCCAGGGCCAGATGAACTGCATCCAAGAGTATTAAAAGAACTGGCAGATGTGATCTCAGAACCACTGGCAGTCATCTTTGAGAATTCCTGGAGAACAGGCGAAGTCCCGGCAGACTGGAGGAGGGCAAATGTTGTCCCTATTTTCAAAAAGGGGAAAAGAGAGGACCCAAATAATTACCGCCCAGTCAGTCTGACATCAATACCAGGGAAGATTCTGGAGCAGATCATTAAGCAAACAGTTTGTGAGCACCTAGAAAGGAATACTGTGATCACCAATAGTCAGCATGGATTTCTGAAAAATAAGTCGTGTCAGACTAACCTGATCTCGTTTTTTGACAGAATTACAAGCCTGGTAGATGAAGGGAATGCAGTGGATGTAGCCTACCTTGATTTCAGCAAGGCATTTGACAAGGTGCCCCATGATATTCTTGTAAAGAAGCTGGTAAAATGCGGACTTGACTATGCTACCACTCAGTGGATTTGTAACTGGCTGACTGACCGAACCCAAAGGGTGCTCATCAATGGTTGCTCTTCATCCTGGAGAAGAGTGACTAGTGGGGTGCCACAGGGTTCTGTCTTGGGCCCGGTCTTATTCAACATCTTTATCAACGACTTGGATGATGGACTCAAGGGCATCCTGATCAAATTTGCAGATGACACCAAACTGGGAGTGGTGGCTAACACCCCAGAGGACAGGATCACACTTCAAAACGACCTTGACAGATTAGAGAGCTGGGCCAAAACAAACAAGATGAATTTTAATAGGGAGAAATGTAAAGTATTGCACTTGGGCAAAAAAAATGAGAGGCACAAATACAAGATGGGTGACACCTGGCTTGAGAGCAGTACATGTGAAAAGGATCTAGGAGTCTTGGTTGACCACAAACTTGACATGAGCCAACAGTGTGACGCGGCAGCTAAAAAAGCCAATGCAATTCTGGGCTGCATCAATAGGAGTATTGCATCTAGATCAAGGGAAGTAATAGTGCCACTGTATTCTGCTCTGGTCAGATCTCACCTGGAGTACTGTGTCCAGTTCTGGGCACCACAGTTCAAGAAGGACACTGACAAACTGGAACGTGTCCAGAGGAGGGCAACCAAAATGGTCAAAGGCCTGGAAATGATGCCTTATGAAGAACGGCTAAGAGAGCTGGGCATGTTTAGCCTGGAGAAGAGGAGGTTAAGGGGTGATATGATAGCCATGTTCAAATATATAAAAGGATGTCACATAGAGGAGGGAGAAAGGTTGTTTTCTGCTGCTCCAGAGAAGCGGACACGGAGCAATGGTTCCAAACTACAAGAAAGAAGATTCCACCTAAACATTAGGAAGAACTTCCTGACAGTAAGAGCTGTTCGACAGTGGAATTTGCTGCCAAGGAGTGTGGTGGAGTCTCCTTCTTTGGAGGTCTTTAAGCAGAGGCTTGACAACCATATGTCAGGAGTGCTCTGATGGTGTTTCTTGCTTGGCAGGGGGTTGGACTCGATGGCCCTTGTGGTCTCTTCCAACTCTATGATTCTATGATTCTATGATTCTATGACTAGTGGGCCTCAGTAATTTTCAGCCATCTCAGGTGAGTCCTGAGGGTAGAAAATTTGAAAACCTCTATTTCAGGTCTGATAGTATCAGGTCAGCCTATTGGTTGGAAGCAAAGAGCTGTAAGAGCAGCTACAATACTAGCCAATCAGCACACGTCATTGGAAGGAGAGAGCGTGGTGCGCATTGCTAGAGAGATCTGCAGGTCAAACACAAAGTTTGGTAATGTTAGCACTTTCCACAGAATCATGATACAGTCCACCTGCAGTATTGTCATCCATATGAAATTATTGGGGAGTTAAGTGTTTTTATAAAATGTAATATTTCTGTCTTCCTTTCTTTTCAGGTTCTTTATCATCAAGGAGAGTTTTCTGCTTTACTATGCTGAGAATGAAAAGAAGAACTTTGAAAACAATCGCTACTTTAATATCCACCCTAAAGTAAGCAGCATCTGCAAATGCGCTCCTCATAGACACCTGGAGCTAGACTCTTGTGTATCTTCTTCATAGAAGATATTCCTGTGTGCTAACTGGGCATTAAAAACACGAATGTGTATATTCTGATTCTTGTCCCTTTTAAATATGAATGAATGGGTATCCAATCATTTCCTCTGTGGGCACTTGAGTGTTGCCTAACTCAGGGGTCAACTGGTGGCACTATGGGAGATCTCAATGATTAAGCTGGGATATGAGGATTCAAGTGGACCCATAGGTACTCTGGACCTTAGTTGTTCAGGGCTTTGTAAATTAATACATGTACATTCTATAGTTCATGTACAGTTTCTCATAATGCACCTTTAAAGAAAAGTCAATGCACATTTTCTCTCAAAGAATTCTGGGCACTGTAGTTTTTTAAGGGTTGCTAGGAATTCTAATCCTCTGTGTGGTAAACTACATTGCCCTAAATTCTTTGAGGGAAAGAATTTGCTTTAAAGATATAACAGTCTAAGACTGTTATTATGGCTGCTACTGCAGAGGGGCTGCAGCTGAAAAAGAGGGATGTCGGTCCGTGGCTGAGGGGAGATCTAAATGGGCGACTTTCTGGTTTTTTTCTAATCTCACCAAAGGATGAGCTAGAAACCACCACGATAGATACCCATTGATCCTAACTCATTTTAAGCTGTAAAGGTAAAGGTAAAGGGACCTCTGAGCATTAGGTCCAGTCGTGGCCGACTCTGGGGTTGCGGCGCTCATCTCGCTTTATTGGCCGAGGGAGCCGGCGTACAGCTTCTGGGTCATGTGGCCAGCATGACTAAGCCACTTCTGGCGAACCAGAGCAGTGCACGGAAACGCCATTTACCTTCCCGCCGGAGTGGTACCTATTTATCTACTTGTACTTTGATGTGCTTTTAAACTGCTAGGTTGGCAGGAGCAGGGACCGAGCAATGGGAGCTCACCCCATCGCGGGGATTCGAACCGCCGACCTTCTGATCGGCAAGTCCTAGGCTCTGTGGTTTAACCCACAGCACCACCCGCATCCCATTTTAAGCTGTATCATGCTGCAATTCAGTAGAGAGTCACACAAACTAGTCTAAATTTTTGGTGTGTCTCCGCAGGGTGTCATACCTCTGGGCGGCTGCATCGTTGAAGCCAAAGAAGAGCCAAACATGCCTTATGCAATGAAAATCTCCCATGAGGACTTCCACGTAAAGACAATTTCTTTTTCCTCCTCAGTTTACAGTATTTTTTCAAGCTGTTGCAAGCCGCCAATTAAGGAATGAGCTGAGTGTGCTGACAGATGAGAAATGAATGTGATTGAAACTGCCACATGCAGGAAGCTGCCTTATCCCGAGTCAGATCTTTAGTCTATCTAGCTCAGTATTGTCTGCACTGATTGGCAGTGACACTCTGAGATTTCAGACAGGGATCCTCCTAGCCCTGCCCAGAGATATTGAGGATTGAACCTGAGACCTTCTGCATGAGGAGGCTCTACCACTGAACTACAGCCCTTCCCCCCTATAGAGCCACGCTGCATATTTCTTATGGGGAATGGAATGACCTCCCAGTTTTATTTTCTGTAACTGCAGCTTTTGACATAAGGTGCTGCGTAAGCCTTGACAGAAGTAAGGCTATTTCTAGACAATTAAACTGCTTAAACCAGGGGTTACCAGCCTTTCTGGGCTTGTGGCCACCTTTGCAAATTGGAGAAACGGTTGTAGACACCACAACCTGCTATATTGACTATATTGAGCAAAAGATTCCTGCTTTGCAGGGGGTTGCACTAAATGATTCTCCATTCCAGCTCTATAATTCTGTGATTCTATGAACAGAGCACTGCTTTCAAGCCTTATTCTGGGAGGAGAGGGAACCCTGTGGATGCCAAGGAAGGCCTCTGTGGGCACATGTGCACCCACAGACTCCACAGTGGTGATCCCAGGGATTAATAGTTATTCTCTCTCCCCAGGGACCTCTGAGAATAGTTTGTGAGGGTGACTGGGTATCCCTGATCTAACTACAGTTCCCAAGGCTGTGAAAACGATGCAGGTGACTTAGAAACATGCCTTATACCTAATCAGACCATCTAGGTCAGCTTTACCTACAATGACTGGCAGCGCAGAAACTCCAGGGTTTCAGGGGGGGTCTTTTCCCAGCTTTACCTGCATTCCCACCAGCATTTCTCTGATGAAAATACGTCGGAGAAATACAACCCACGCTTCTTACTGGGCTGCCCCAGCCACTCTGGGCAGCTTCCAACCTATATAATAACATAACAAAACAATAAACATTAAAAAAAAAACCCTTCCCCTTACACGATTGCCTTCAGATGGATCGGGGTTTGGATAACTCCATACCCTCCAACATTTCTCCAATGAAAATAGGGACATTCTGGGATTAAATCAGAAACCGGGGCGGCTTCTCTAAATCAGGGACATCCCTGGAAAATAGGGACATTTGGAGGGTCTGTACCTGGAGATGCTGATGTCTGAACTTGGGATTTTCTGCATGCAAATCTGATGCTCTACAACTGAGCGTCAGCCCTTCTTCCCCCTGTTAAATTAGCATAAAACTGATGTGTCTAGTACAGATATACTCCCTGGACACTCGTCATACACAAGCAAAGAGGTTCAGGTGGACCTGGGATTTGGGCCAGATCAGACTGGGGCAGCCCCAAATCACCCTGAGACAGATTAGGTCCATTCCACCCACTTTTCATCCAGTCAAAAGTGGGTGCAGCCAGGTGTGTGTGTGTGTGACCTTCCTTTCTTCCCTTGTTGACCACATGCTTAATTGCATGACTGGGCAAGGTCCACAGTTAGGATTGGGGTGGCCCAAGATCATCCAGGGTTGGATCAGGACCACTCTGAAACACTGGGTTAGGCCCCAAATCAGATCACTGGGCCCATGCAACAGCCCTAATATTTTCATACCGCTTCTCTCTTCATAGCCGCTGTGTTTCTCTTTTAAGGGTACCATTGTCCTGGCAGCAGAATCAGAATATGAACAAGCCCAGTGGCTGGAAATGCTACAGGAGTCCGGGAAAGTGTAAGTATCTGAGGAGCTGCTCTGTTAGGCTTGCACTTACTTTAAAGCTACTATTTACCTAAGGTCTGGTTTCATTAATACTCTAATTGTTAGCATTAATACTATCTGCTGCTCTTTGGGGGCTGTATCCCAAAATATATAATTTGTATATATATATAATTTGTATATACCCAAGAGGGTAACGGAGATAATGGCAAGAATATGGCCACAGTCAGAAATCTGTGATGAGAATGAAGAGCTTGCCTGCCCCTCTCCTCAGCCCAGCCACAAGGAGAAATTTTGATGCCTTTGCTTCAGTTTTACTTTAACCAGAATTCAGCATTTTGTTCAACCTCTCAGCTGTGGTTAACATTAGCTGCAGTTTGTTTAAACAAGCCATCTCCTGAAACTATAGTTTGAAGTTGTCTTGTTTCAAACAAACCATACGCAGTGTTAACCGGTGTGGTTACGGAAAAAAGAGAAGCAAAAACTCCCAAACTCCTTGCAACTCCACCAGAGGAGGGGAGGGAAGAACATGCAAACCTGATGGAGCTTGCAGCAGTTTGCTCTCATCACGCTAAACTACAATTTAGTGGGGAGATTTGGGGCTGGGATCAAGTGGAAATTGGGTATGGCAACTGAAGTGGAGGGATTTTCTGAGGGGTAGGCAGGGAATAACAGCCCTGGAAAGGGGAATGGGAATTGTGGGTACCTTCAGGTTACAGACTCCTCTAACCCAGAAATAGTGCTTCAGGTTAAGAACTTTGCTTCAGGATAAGAACAGAAATTGTACTCCGGCGGCGCGGCAGCAGCAGGAGGCCCCATTAGCTAAAGTGGTGCTTCAGGTTAAGAACAGTTTCAGGTTAAGAACGGACCTCCGGAACAAATTAAGTACTTAACCTGAGGTACCACTGTATATCCAGCCAGAGTTAAGAACTTAGACACACATTCCTAATTCTCCCAGTGAAATCAATGGCATTTAAAGGTACAGTACTTAACTCTGTCTGGATTGTGGCTTTGACTCTGAGAATGAAAGCTGCTTTCTCCAGGTACCACTGCATTATCAAGTCCCAGATTTTGTAACTTCCTAGTAGGCACATTGTTCTGACTAGCAGAACAGTACATTTAAGACTAGCGAACTTTACAAAGTGGCCTCTGTACTTAGGTTACCGTGTCCAGGAGGGTTTATTATGGCACTTACTACTGTGGTTCTGTGGCCAGGAGATGAGGTCCCTTCCCTCCTAATCTAGATGCAGGCAACTAGGACCATAGATGCATTTCAAGAAGATGAATCTCATTATGTTCTTCTCATCAGCAATAATGCAGCTCCCCAAAGTTCTACAAAGAAGTCTGTTACTCCAAAATTCTTACCCTGCTTTTGCACCCCTGTAATATTCAGCAAGCATGTGGTTTTTTTTTACTAAGGATGCAAACCTTTGCACACTCAGGTGTACATTCAGTGAGTCCAGTGCATAAACATAAGAAGGACTGAGCTGCACACTTGCAATCCTATATTGATTTAGGTGCGTTTTAAATTGTTTCAGTGGGCTTAGGGACCCTACACTGAGCATGGAACTGGACTGCAAGTGCTTGTCCTCCTGACCTTCATGCTGTGTTTCACATAATGAAAGGGGAAGCTCTTTCCATCTCCGAGAAGTTAGCAAGGCAAGGGCTACAGTGGGAGGCACTCCCAAAACAGATGGCAAACTTTTAGAGCCCTATAATCGTCAGCTAAGCTGCTTAAGTTTTGCTGTTTGCTCCATACCAGCAGTTTATATCCAGCTAGAAAGATTTTATTTCATTGAAGCTTACAGGGAACAATTAAAAAAAAAAACCCTTTTCACCCACCAGGGTTTATTCTAGGTTTTGTGTGTGTAATCATACTGGGGAAGCAAGGTCACAATAGCAATAGCAGGACGAAGCACATAATAACTTTTAATAAAAGGCACTTATGCATCAGACATAGCACTGGCCATCTATGCAGCAGTCCTAAGCAACTTTCTTGGCGCGTGTGACTGAAACAGAAAACTGGCTTGTGAGTGAACATGCACCGGGTTGTTCTGCCAGTAGCTGCAAGCGTGAGTTTCCAGCTGTTCCATATTGACCTGGGACCCATTATCCCAGAGATAATAAACAATGGGCGGCTGGCAAAATCTCAAGTGGACTTGCACGACATCCCATTCCTCTTGTTTGTCCTGCAGACACACTGATTTGCAAGATCCCCCAGCCCCACCACAGCCGATTTTAGGGGTGCACATGGGACTGCAGTTCATTGTTGTATGAATGAATGTCTGCCCCACTCACCCCTGGACATTATTGGATTTCCTCTGATGCACTTTTAAATGGCTGGCTCACCCCTTGCATGTGCAAATGAATGAGGGAAGAGAGTCAGCAGCACCTAATTAGGCTGTGGAAGCTTCCAGCCTCTTATTGGTTCACAGTATAGTTTGTTGACTGGCTGGGAGGCCTTATAAAAACCAACCCTGGAGATACATCAGACCCGGTCCTGCTCATTATGTCAATGTCCTCTAACCTCCCTATGTCAGCTTACCTGAACTTTCTGCTCCAGTCCTCCCTTGTCTTGCTTTATGGACTGCTACAGAACTTTCTCAGACCCCAACCTCCATTTCCCCTTCCCCTCTTTATGGGACTTGCCTCACCCCTAAATTTATGAACCATGAAGTATGCCATCAAGCCAGCCTGGCTTCCAGCCTTCAGGCTGATAACCAAGCGAATGTCTGCAGGGCAACATACCCTCCAGAACTCTAGGCCTACAGCCCAGCTCAGTCACAAGTACAGTGGTACCTCGGGTTAAGTACTTAATTCGTTCCGGAGGTCCGTTCTTAACCTGAAACTGTTCTTAACCTGAAGCACCACTTTAGCTAATGGGGCCTCCCGCTACGCTGCCGGAGCACGATTTCTGTTCTCATCCTGAAGCAAAGTTCTTAACCCGAGGTACTATTTCTGGGTTAGCGGAGTCTGTAACCTGAAGCGTATGTAACCCGAGGTACCACTGTAACAATCTAGATTGCTGCTTGCGTAATCCTTGCTCCAGAAGCAAAATCACCGAAGAGCACCTTTGGTGCCCAGAGGAGTTTAAAATAGCTCTGAGGAATTGCTCCACCAGTCATGCAGTAGCTTTGTTAGGAAAGAAGCAGAGAGCCTGTGGCCGTGAAGGTCAAGGAGCATTTTGAAAAATGTGGGCTTCAGCAGGACAAAAGCAAGCAAACTGGCCATCCGTAGCAGAGCAGGCACGTCCATTTTGCTCTCTGCGTGGCAATCTCAGTCCAGGGACCTCAGATATAGGGAGGGACGGCATTCATCTAGTTCAGGGAATGCTTCCAGCATTGGGGGCTGCATTCCCTGTTGGGCAACCTTTGGGTGGGGGGCACATGCCGGGGGGGGTGCAGAGAAAAAATCTGGCCAAGCAACAGGTGTGTATTATTATTATTATTATTATTATTATTATTATTATTATACTGCCCTATACCCGGGGGTCTCAGGGTGGTTCACAGAATAAAATCAAGATATAAAACCACGAAATACCTAATAAAAATAAAACAGCAACCCAATACTCCACCACACAAAAAAACACATTTTAAAAGGGCATAGGATGTAAATTGGATCAACCAAAGGCCTGGTTAAAAAGGAACGGTTTTGCCTGGCGCCTAAAGGTGTATAATGAAGGCGCCAGGCAAACTTCCCTGGGGAGACCATTCCACAGATGGGGAGCCACTGCAGAGAAGGCCCTTTCTCGTGTTGCCACCCTCCGGACCTCTCGAGGAGGAGGCACACGAAGAAGGGCCTCAGAAGATGATCTCAGGGTCCAGGAAGGTTCATATGAAAAGAGGTGGTCCTTGAGGTCTTGCAGTCCTGAGCCGTTTAAGGCTTTATAGGTCAAAACCTATTGTAAAGTAGATTGGAGCCACACAAACACCACTGATTTCTACATGCATGTCCATGCACACAGGTAACCCTGCACCCATCTGGATAAGCAAGAAGCACCGTCACAGTTTAAAGACACATTCCGGCCGACCAGAAGCACTCAGAAGCTGGTGCGAAGTAGGGGCAGTGATGGTGTGGCCCAGGGAGAAAGGGTGTCATCTGCAGAGTGTCCTGAGCACCAAACCGAGAGGCCTGGAAGGTTCAGATAACAGCAACAGAGCACTCAGGCTTCCCCGGCAGTTAATTCAAATTATTCATCAATCCTGAGCTCTGGATCCATCTGTTGCGCTGAAATCTGGGTGTGGTCCCGGCCTACATCCAGGCTTTGGGGTTCACGTTTCCAGCATTTCAGGATGTAGAATCTGCCTGTGGATGGAAATCAGGAGGGTTGTGATTTGTGGGACACAAGGGGAGAGTTTTGGAGCTACGAGAGCTGCAGAAAGCCTAGGAAATTGAAAGAGATGGTTAAAAGGACTTGATGAATTACTTCGGCCCCAAGCTTTTATTGCCATTTTGTTCTCTGGAGAGAAATGAGTTTCCTGATCCATCGTCGTGTTGGCGATTTGTTTTCATTATCTCCAACTGGTAGCCTATCTGTTCAGGTTAATGTACTTGGGGAACAGGCTGCCCACGCTCGCCATTTTTTCACAGGCCATCTCTCTCCCTCTCTGTTCAGTGTTTGTGAAGAGGTTCTTCTGCTTTCACAGCCACAGGGAGAGGGGAGAGTGCAGACTTGACAGCAGGCTGTTCTTTAAAAGGAGCTATTTCCATCCTTTCATTTGCTCTTTTCTTCAGGACCTGGAGAAACGCTCAGCTGGGAGAAGCCATGATTGAGAGCCTCGAAGCCCAGGGACTCCAGCTGGCCAAGGAGAAGCAGGAGTATTTAGGTTGGAACTAACAGCCGCTAGTCCTCAGGGAGGAATAGCGTATCAGCAGCACAAATCAGTATATGATTAATGCATTGTATCATTTGTACAGCGACATCAGTGTACAGTGTGCTTTATAACATGTTCTTGGGGTGTGTGTGACAGGTGTAATGACCTCCCCCTCCCCCATATGCAGCATCCCAGGTGCCTACCTTCTTTCTGTAATGGTGGCTGAGTTAACAGTTTTGCCTGTGTACCTTCAACACCTCATCACCAGTGACCTCAATTAAGCAGCATGTTCTACTAAGCTATTACAGCAGACAAAAATAAAGCAGAGTTAATGAGTGCCTTGGGAGTGCAGACCGTTCCTAGGTTCAAAGATATTCGTTTGATGTTGTGATGGAAGCTTCCAAGTTAATGTGACTGGGGGGGCGGCATTTTCAGGAGAACATTTCCCGCTCCTGTCGTAGCCTGACACCTGCCCATCGAGATCAAGTAGGGAAGGCCTTTGTGGTGCCCCTCCTATGTCAAAGCACAGGGACAGAGCATTCCAGACTATAGGAAGACAGCATCATTTATGCAGGGTAAATTATGCAAATGTAACTAATCTCTAGCCCAAACTCTGTTTGGGAGTGGAGCTACTACTGACAGATGTGGGACAGTTTGACTTTCACCACCTTTTTTGGCAGTGTAACTTCTGGGATGCAAGGTCACATATGTCTGAGTGACTGGAGTTTGGAATGGGGAGGTGCTAATAAAATAATAATAATAAAATAATAATAATAATAATAATAATAATAATAATAATAATAATATAACTCATACCCCACCCATCTGACTGGGTTGCCTCAACTACCCTGGGCAGTTTCCAACAGAATATTAAAAACTTCCTTCCCCTCTCCCAGAAGGCCTCTTCTTTAGGGATTCACCCTGGCTTAGTCGGCTTGAGCTGAACCCTGACTAAGCCCGGATGCGGGACTTATACCAGCATATCTTTGGCCAGGCATCCCCAAACTTGGCCCTCCAGATGTTTTTGGGACTACAACTCCCATCATCCCTGACCACCGGTCCCAAAACATCTGGAGGGCCGAGTTTGGGGGTGCCTGTCTTTAGCTGACGGAGGATGGGGGACTGGTATAGTCCAGGCTCAGCCAGCTCAACCATCTATCCCATCCTGGCAAATCTTGGGTTTGGATTGCTGAGGCCAGTTGGGGTAAGGGGCTGGGCTTTCTGAGTGGTGAATTAATAGACTGGAATCAGGCAATGGGAAATTTAAGCACCTCCCACCCACTTGTTCTCATGCAAATCCCACCCTGAAACATTTGCATGGGAGCTGGAAACACTGTGCTGTTGTTTCACAGTGCGTGCGTCCTCCCCCAAGTGTATGAACACAGTCAAAGCCCCTTAAGGACTAGGAGTGAGCCTTTTCACTGCTTTGCTGCTGACCTTGTTCAGTGTGTACTCTTCTTAACCATCCGTTAAATGAAGGCAGTGATGCCATCCTACTTGATGAGAGGAGTTGTAAATCTAGGTACATTAGTAGACAATGACCCCCTTGGAAGGAAGGCACTAAAGGCTGAACATGTTGTTGTTGTCATCTATAATTCATTTGGCAGGAGACTGGTGGGAGACGAGAACACATGAAAGCAATCTCATCATAGTAAATTCAAATAATCACAGCACAATATGCAAGAAGCGAGGTTCTCGCTGTGCTGTGTTTCAAGGTCCATGCAATTTCTGTCCAACTGTCTTAAGCAATTTGCTTCCATTCACTTTTCCCTGTCTGTTTGCAGATAAACTGATGGAAGAGACGGAAGAGCTGTGTCTACAGAGGGAGCAGAGAGAGGTTTATTCTCCTTTTAACTTTCTGACTTTGTTTATTGACAACATGCGTAAGAGCAAGACTTCCATTTAATGCAATAGAAACAAGTTACATTTTTTGCCTGCCCCCCCTCCAGACGTTCAGAGTGAAGGGCGTCTGGGGTTTTAGGAAAATCTGTGATAATAAAATTATGGGGCAGCTTGGGGTCCAGTGATTGTACAGTATCATGATCTCTTCTTAGCGTGAAGGCAGATGCAACACTTTTAAAGGCTTTCCTGGAAGCACACCAACTTCATTCTATCTAAATATAGATAGAATACTTGGGGAGGGGGAATAGTTCTGCAAGTTTTGAAGCACTAGCTGCTATTCACACCATGCCTCATCATTGCATCAATAAATTTTCCCCAGATCAGTTTGCACGTCACAAATGATTATTTATTTTTTAAAAATAAATGCATAGGCAGAAAAATACAAGAATGTTGTTCATATAGTGCTTCAATTTTTTTTTTTTAAAAAGTGGTCATCCTGGACACACCTTGATGGCATCTCTTTAAAGCAGGGGTGGGGAGCCTGTGGGCCTTCAGCTATTGCTGGACTGCAGCTCCCAGTCATCCCTCCCTGACCATTGGGCATGCTGTTTGGGGCTGAGAGAGTCAGGCAGCAGCTGGAAAACCACAGGTTTACCCTCCTTTCCTAAAATTCTCTGTGGAGAGCACTTCCATATTGGAAATTATAATATGGTTGTCCCTACTGATCACTGAACGTATGGATTTGTATTGTGCATTTGTTGCTGCATATGCACACATTGGCTGCATTCTCGCTTTACCCTTAGTCATAGTTTGTTTTAACTATAGTTTGTTAAATAAACTAGATTAAATCTTGCACACAGGCAAAGGAACTGTTGCTTTATTTCACCCTGTGCTGGTTTTGTTTTCAAAATGCTCTAGCCTTGCAGCTCTGTAGCCTGGCAGTCATCTGGGGTGAGGAACCAGAACATGCCAGGATAGTGGGTGTAGACACAAAGAGAAACTAAGTTAACTCACCCCTAAATTTGTAA
Source organism: Podarcis cretensis (assembly GCF_951804945.1). Classification (NCBI taxonomy): domain Eukaryota; kingdom Metazoa; phylum Chordata; class Lepidosauria; order Squamata; family Lacertidae; genus Podarcis; species Podarcis cretensis. Next base: position 48,854,198 of record NC_137170.1, on the reverse strand, counting down.
GCCATCTTTAAACCATGGTTTCATGTTCTGGTTTGTTGGCTACAAACAAACCATAGTTAGCTGACCAGAGTAGGTCTAGTTATAGTTCAGTTTCACAAACGATGGCTTAGTTCATTGAGAACCAGGCCATGGTGAAAGTGTGATTTGCTATTACCCCATTCTGTGTGTTTGCATACAGCAAACGTTGTGTGACGATACCTGTGCAAGGTTTGTGTTCTCTTCTACATGGAAATGTTTTCCACAGATACATTTGTCATGTTTTCCACATGTCAGCACCTGACACAGTATGAGATAAGGAACTTTGCAGCCTTTTGGGCATTCCATGTACCTCCTCCTCTTCTCTTTTAAGGCTCTGGAGCACCTCAACCAAGTACTGGAGGCAGAGAAGCAGCAGTTTGAGGAGGTGGTGCAAGATTTGCGAGTGGAGCAAGAGCAGATTAAACGGTAATAGTACCTAAACTCTAAAGCGGCCTGGTGAAAAAGTGGGTCCTTTCATTGGAGCTAGGGGTGATTATCTTGAGGGAATGGCCACCTTAGCAAGCCCTCACTGAAAGCCCTTATTTCCTGGTACATCCCATTGCTTCTTAACTATCCTTGTGTCCCCCACTGGCCTAGTTCTTGTACATTGACCTCCATATAATATCAATACATGTATTCTCCTCCTTTGGCAATTTGGGCTCCTCTTTTGGATATGGCCTTCAGGTTTTTCTTGTGCTCAGAATGACTTTCCTAATCTGAAGTTAATAAGCCTTAAATTTTGCTATTCTTTCAAGCAGCATTTTTACCAGATGCTGTCTTTCGGCACACAGCTGCAAAATATTTACCAAACTCTAGTAATAGTTACCTTAGTGCTGTCATGGTGAACGTGCAACTTGCAAGGCTGTTTCTTGCAAAGCCGGGCCTGCCTGCCCAGACCCCCCCACCAGCTGTGCTGACCAAGGTTGATGGGAGTTGTAGTCCCAAACATTTGGAGGGCACTAGGTTGGCGAAGGCTGCACGAATCAAAATTTCTTCCCCCAACTGGTTGTTTTCCAGGGAGCTGGAGATGACTGCCCAGTCCCTCAAAGGAGTGGAGGAGGAAAAGAAAGGACTCCGAAACCTGACAGAGACATTGCAGAAGACCCTGGAAGTAGGTGTCTTACTTTCCACCTCTCTCCAGATGGCAGCCTTTAAGATCTAGCAACTGTTTTCCATGGAAATCATTTCAGAATGAGTTTTTAATCTATACAGTAAGAACTAAAATCTTAAGGCTTCAAGGAAAGATGTTTTGCTTATAGCACAATTCCCTTATTCATGGCGGGGATGTTTTAGGAGATCGTACAATGGCTCCTGGGCTTTTTGCAATACATTTTGTGACTCACACGTTAATACCCAGTTTTCATTTCCTGAACCAATACATGAACCAAAACTCTTTGAACATTTCATTCCTTGAAATGTTGCACTTCTCTGAATTTTGGAATGCTGCTTACCAATCACAAAAAGCATTCCAAAGTGTGTATACTTGGCAAAATGGCATTATTTTAGGAGAAATGTACTTGAAGATGTGTATGAATTTTGAATTCTTCATTTTTAAAAACCACAGAGATGTGGAAATGGGAAGAACGGATGTCAAGACTGGGAAAAAATAGAAATAGACACTGAAATCAACAAAATCGTCTATCAACAAATTAATTATATCTCCTGGTATAATTGTCTTGGAAAGTCACTCTCAGAATTATGGGTTTTCTTTGTTCACATGATACATTTCCCATGTAATCTCAAGGGTTGCCTGCCTAAATGCTGAATGAGAGATAGAAATTATGCTGCTCAAGTTTCTTCTGTTACTGAGATGCAGTGATGAGAAAGGGTCAAGCTGCAAAGTTTCTATTTAACGAGGGTGTGTTTAAAGTTTCTATTTATCGAGGGTGTGTTTAAAGGACTGCTATCAAGGGAAATGTAGCGACTCTACTTTTCATACTGCAACTAAAGGCTCGTCCACACTTGGCTTGTCCCATTCCTAGCAAGCAAGAGGTTCTCTGCTTGCCCCGTTGTGCTGATCCCAGGGGGAAGGTTACCGTAGGCGTAGTCAAAGTCCGGTCCTGGGTCACTAGCCTGGAATCAGTCCACAAGGAGTGGGGTGAGGTCCGAAACAGGAAGCCGGGCGGGGACAGGAGCACTGAAGAGTCAGGTCTGGGTCTGGGTCCAGGCAGGAACAGGAACTCAACAACGACGTTGCTCCCACAACCTGGGACCGGGCCGACTGGCCTTTATCTGTTCTGAGGCCAGGGGCGGTCCCGGCCCCCAGGGGACCCGCCTCTCTTGGCCTTAAGGCGAGCACTCCTCCTGGGAGCAACCAGTTCCCTTCGCCTCTCTGCCCTGAGTCTCTGCAGTTCAGGAGAGGCTAAAGGGTTACTGGGCCCAGGGGGAGACTCACCTGCAGGCACTGAGTCCTCAACCACCTCTGGAGCCAGAATGGGATCACCTGGTGCCTGCTCCTGAGGATCTGACATAGGTGCAGGCGCTTCAGAATCCAGGTCCTGCCCCAATTCAGCCAGCCCTGGAGGCAGGGACTCCTGTGCAGGCTGGGATTCCTCTGGTTCAGCCTCTGAATCGGAATCCCAGGCCATCACACCTGTGCTTTTTAGACACAGGTCCAAGTGGTTTTCCATATGCCCTGCCACTTTCCCCAGGAAAACCTGCTCTTTCCTGCTGAATCAGAGAAAATGTCCATCCACGGAAAGCCCAATTGATGTTTGCCCCGATTCAGCGGTAAAGAGCAGGTTTACCCAGGGGAGAGTGGCAGGGAAAGAGCAAGTGTGGACGAGCCCCCTATATGAACAGAAAGTTTGTTTGAATTATTGTAAGGGGTAACCAATCCAACCTGTTTGTGTGGCTTGAAGGCGCTCTCCCTGGAAAAGCAACGGACTCTGGAAATGCTGGAAGAGAACCAGAGCGAGTTGCAGCCCCCGACCAGCCCTAGCTGTGAGCAACCTGATGCTGCCGGGGGTCTGCAGAGCAGCTTGCACCAGATCGAGGAGAAAATGCACCAGCTGCTGGAGGAGAAACTCCTGGCTGAGAAAAGGTGAGGGGTGGCTGGGTGGGGAGGAGAGTCTTCCAAACAGGCAGGATTCCCTGTTCACAACCTGGTTGATGGTTGAAAGAAGCGGGCGACTTGGCATCTGTGGCTTTTTGTATTCATTCCTCCCTTGACTCTGTGGCTCCTGCCATCTTGTGTCATCCCACGGGCAGGAGAGGGAGTGGGAAAACGGGGGCAGAGGAGGGAATGGGCCAAAGAGGAGCCACTTCTGTTGTGTGGAAGGATTTGAAGGTATAGAGTCAATCTGTGGGTTGCAACCTGGCAACTCTGGAAACACAGAAGAGGCAGAGGAATGGGGACAACGGCTGAATGTGTCTCTGGTGCTGCTTTGCAGGATGAAGGAGAATGAAGAACGCTCCCGAGCTCTAGAGGAGGAGCGGGAGTTCTACTCTTCCCAGTCGCAGGCCTTGCAGAATTCGCTCTCAGAGCTGACCGCTGAGAAGCAGCAAACCGAGCGAGATCTCAAGGTACTGATAGCTGGGGATTCAGTTCGATCTGATTCAGCTTGCAATTAAAGGGGACTCTACCTAATTTGCCCTTTCCCAAACCATACGAGAACTGGAACACAGCCATCCTGTGAACCATTCAGAGAAGTTACACTTCCCTGAATGTTGCAATCCCAAGTAATGTGACAAAAATGCATATATTGAGCCAAAGCAAAATGCATATATTAGTGAAAATGACATTAAAAATGCATTATATTTAGGGGAATTGCTTTGCAAATATGCGTATATTGGGCAAAATTGTAGAAATTTGTACTTAAATGCTGATAAATGTTCATCAGGACTTTTTGAAAATATATATATCACAAGCTAATGTGGAAATCTGCATAACTGAACTTAAGATTGGAAAAATGAGAAACTGAGAGAATCTAAAATTGACTGATTCACCCATCCCTACTGATAGCATAGAGTTGTACACCAATTTGGCTTCTGCTTTAGGCTCAGCAAACAATCTCATTATCCTTCGCTCTCTGTTGCCAACAGCTGTAATGGTTATAAGGGGTTACTTGTGCGTAAGTTGCCGTTACTTTCGGCTAGATTGCCTGGCTAACCATGCCTCGGCTGACAGCCCTTCACTCCGTGGCCGTTCAGTCGCTTGCAGAATCCGTCAGTGGGCGTTTCTTGAACCTCTTCCAGCATAGAAGTTGTTTGACGCCAAGTCTCCGCCTACTCTCCCTGCGCGGAACTCTTCTGCGCAAGGAAGGAGTGGGCAGAGGCGTGCCGGTGCTCTCTCCACTAGTCTCGGGCAAAGAGTCTTGGAGACCCCTCTCCGAATCCTCCATCTCCCTCCCTTCTCTACTGGTGTTGCGCTGAATTCCTTCCCCTCTGCTGGTCCCCTCTTCTGCATCGCTTGGGAGCCTTGCCTCCACCTCTCGCTCCGATGTCAGTTCCCTGACAACAGCTGAAGGTATATTCTTTGTTCAAAAAGTTATATGGCCTATTCCTACACACATAACACATGAACTTCACAATAAAAGCAATATAAAAGAAAGGTATACATTAGGAGCCAAGTAACCTACCCCAAGGCACCAAACGTTATGAAGGACACTCCTCTCTCCTCAAAGGTCTGGCACAATTGCGTTCCTCCCAGTACTTTCACACAGAATGTTGACTGGCATGGCCCAAAAAACGTATTTTAAATAGATAAATACATACCCTAGATGAACAACTTATATACAGTGGTACCTTGGGTTACATATGCTTCAGGTTACATAAACTTCAGGTTACAGACTCCGCTAACCCAGAAATATTACCTCGGGTTAAGAACTTTGCTTCAGGATGAGAACAGAAATCGTGCTCCAGCAGCGTGGCAGCAGCAGGAGGCCCCATTAGCTAAAGTGGTGCTTCAGGTTAAGAACGGACCTCCGGAACGAATTAAGTACTTAACCTGAGGTACCACTGTAATACAATCCATACCATAATTAAATAAATTATGCCTGAAGTAGGTCACAGCATACAAGTTCCCAGATGTGCCTTAGAAGAGGACAGGGAAAGAGAGAGAGAGAGAGAGCGCAAAGGAAGGAAGGAAGGAAGGAAGGAAGGAAGGAAGGAAGGAAGGAAAAGTCCTTGCTTACGTTTGTCTTTTGGTGTTTTGTTTCTTTCCCTGGGTTATTTTTATTGGTTGGTTGAGGGCTGCCTGATTTCCTTCCTGCTCAGGCAGAGGTGAAGGTTCGCATGGACCTGGAGAAGCGTTTACAGGAGGCTGAGGAGGCCCTGCAGAGCCTGGAGCAAGGCCTGAACTGCAAGCACCGTAACAAAGAGAAGGAGGAAAAAATGAAAGCCGACGTCAGCAATCTGAAAAGTAAGCAAGCCATAATTTATCTTGCCTTCCCCAACACGTCCGGTGTCATCACCCCAAAAATCCAGATGAACAACTGAAAGCAGAAGCCTACTGTTGATCCTCGTCAGCCAGAACTGAATCTCCTCAAGGAGATTTTCCAAAATGCTACATCCATCTGAACTGAGGCTGCCTAAGGCACATATTAACTGGCTCCCTTGGGTGTCTCTTCCCTGCAGAATTCTTTGAAGAGTGCATCCGAAATGCTGAATTGGAAGCCAAGATGCCCGTGATCATGAAGAACTCTGTGTACCTCCACAAGGCGGCCACTCGCAGGATAAAAAGCTGTCGTTTCCATCGCAGGAGATCCAGCAACTCCTGGCTTGATTGTAGGTGCTATTCCCCATATTCTCCTATGGCCTGTGGGATTGCGTTGTGGGGTGCCAAGTGCAGGTTTTGCAGGAGCCCTGCCTTGCAACACTTGGATGCAGTTGCTAAGACCAGCTCTGACACCCCTTTCACTTGCATGCTCTGTGACGTACACATCACGCTCTGGCTCTGATGGGCCTGTGAGCCCCTGTGGCTGAGTGAGTTGACCTTTCTTCTTTGGCCTTTGCACTGAATTATATGCATACAATGGGGTCTCAAGGCCACACTTCCGCTTGTCCCTTGCCTAGAAAGCATCAGTCCAAGAGGTTTTCTGCTTGTCTTGAGCTTCCTAGGCATGTGTCTGAGCAGTTTTTTGTGTGTCCCACTGCTTTCCCCGGGAAAACCCACTGCTTACAAATGAATTGGAACAAATTTGCCAGTCTTCAGAAAAACCGATTGATGTTTGTTCTGATTCAGCAGTAAACAGCAGGTTTACCCTGGGGAAAGTGGCAGGATGAGCAGTTGTGTGGACGAGCCCTCAGTCATTTCTGCTAAACACCACCTAGGTCAAACTTTATCATAATAGCTTCCAGATTCAACAACCCCATTCCTCGCCTGGTGTGGCTCTTTACCGGCACTAAGTGTTATGTGCTGTTTTCATTTTCAGTGCGGCAGTCCCAGTCGTTCATGTATTCGGAGGCCGAGAGCATAGAAGACCTGAAGCAAGCGGCCAAGAGGCTGACTCAGGACCAGCACTTCCGGGAGACCATCTATCAGATCATGATATCGCGCCAGAGCTCCTCCTCAGGCAACAAAAAGTGAACTTTTGCTCCTTCTCTTGGGAGGGAGAGTCTGAACTCAGCTTGCCACTATTCCACTCGGCCAAAAACCAAATTGTTGCGATGAGGAGGCAGAATTGAGATGCCCACTGGCAGTGCGCTCTTTCTGAGGGAATGATGGGTGGTGACTAGAACACTCTCCATTGGTGGAGGTTGTGGTTTGCCGCCATTCCTGAGGGGAGAGGAGCCATTTTGCCAAGCATGTTATGACTTGTCTGCCAGCTGCTCCGTCCCATCAGCTGAGACTCCCAGTTAGATGTGCTTTGTCAATACTCCATAGTTTACTCTTAAAGAATGTTTGGCCAAACCTTTCAGACTAGGAGACTAGTTTGACCTCCATTTACACAAGAGGAGAGTCTTTTTTTCATTGTGGTGAGAGGAATGATATTCCTATTCTGCTTCCTTGGGTTTCTGGTTGAATATGCAAGTATGACCAAAACGCTCCTCAGCTTATGTGCAGGCAGTTCCCCTAAGCATAGGGTGGCCGCTTAGGAGGCAGTTATCTGTATTTATTCCGCTTTGGCTGCAAAAACTACATGCTTCTCGTATACCATTTTTGTGCTTCCCACTTCCTCAGAGTGGCAGGACGTTTCAAGGGCAGCCTTCCACCGAGTTGGTTCTCTTGCAAGGCAAGAGGTCTGAGGACTTAACAGGCTTTTTATGGGGTTTGTTTACAAATTCACAAGCAGGGCAGGGTGGCGGCGGCAGATAGACATTGCTACACTTTTGAAGCTCTTTAAAACAATAGGATACCTATATAGCTTTCCCAAGGCAGCTTCTTGTTAGCCAGCGGCAAAATTTACCTCTTCTTATTTATTGCCCAAATTCAGGTGGCTCCCTCCCCTCCTGGCTTTCCTCAATAAGCACACAGTATTAGCATCTGAACACACTCTGCTGTCGGTGAGGCCTGCACATCCCAGCACCTTGGAGTAGCTACCAGCTATCAGGCAAGTCAGCCTAGGCAGATGGTTGTAACATGACTTTGCCCTTGCATAAATCTCTTTTCATAATGTTGTGCTGCTAATCCGTTAAAATGCCTCCTGGATTTCTTTCTTTCTTGAAGACAGAGAAGTGTGGTAGTGGGGAGAAGTCTCCTTGGTGTGTCAAACTCATTTGCACATGCAAGAAGTCGAAGGCAGGCCAAATTCTGGATTCCATTCCTGTAATGAAGCCAGTATGGTGAATGGTTAGAGTGTTGGACCTATGACCTGGGAGACCAGAGTTTGGATCCCCACTTAGCTGGGAAGCTCACTAGGCCAGCCACCATCTCTTAACCTAACCTAACTCACAGGATGGTTGTGAGGATGAAACATGTCACACCACCTTGAGCTACTTGGAAGAAAAAAGTGGTATATAAATGTAAAAATAAGTATGTAATTGCCACTGGCTTTTTACAGAAACTTTGCTCAAAGACTGTGAAAAATGCCTTTTATCATGCCCTTTCAAATGTTTTAGTGGCTTGTGTGCAGCCAGTGGTCAATTGTGGTGACTGAGTTGCACAACCACTGGCCTCAACTTGCACTAATGCTGTTGGTGTCTGTGGCTAGGAATGCATACACAGCATGGGCAGTACAATGTTCTGCAAGGAGGCCTGACCCAAAAGCTTGCTGACACAAACATCAATAGTTTCCTTGTTTCCTTATCTAACAAAAGTAAAAAATAAAAATGGAGGGTCTAGGGCCATGGTTCCCAATTTGATTTTTAAGAGGGGCAATTCAAAAATGAGTTATTAATCGTCTTTTAGGCTTTCTCCACATGAAAGCCTTTTAGGCTTTCTCCACATGAATAGGGCTTCACTTTTTGAATAATAAGAATTATATGTCACCGGGGGGTGGGGGTGGGGGGTGGGAATCAGGATTTTAGAGATGCTTAGGTGGAGCATGGCCAAAAAAAGGTTGGGAACCACTGGTCTAGGGGAAGAAAATAGGAGCTGTTTGACTACATTGGAAGGCGGTGGGCTCTCCTTCGTTGCAGGTTTTTAAGCAGCGGTTGTATATCCACCTGTCATGGATGCTTTAGTTGAGATTTCTGCATTGAGGGGGTTGGACTAGATGACCCTTAGTGTCCCTATCAACTCCTCAATTCTGTGATTCTGAATTAAGTCAATCCCAGCCACAAGTTACTATCCAGTTATTGTATTGGAGGAGCATGGGCTCCCTCTAGTGGCCCTTGGTAACAATGCAATTGCCACGAGACAGACTTTGTTTCATTTATACCTTTTCCTCCCAAGAGCTCATGGTTCTTCGCCTCTACTTGTTTAATCCCCACAACGGCCCCTAAGGTAGGCAGGGACTGGTCCAGGCTCTAGTCTGACACACTGACCACTTCCCCACGCTGGTTCCAGCTGTGAATTAGTAACTAATAAATAACAGATGGAGTTGTTCCATAAGAACCAAGAAACGCAGTCACCTCAATACCTGTGAGGGATTTCCCTTCCCTTCCATTGTTTCTCACCTGTGTGAGATGTTATTTCCCCCCAAGCTCATCCTTACTTGAAATAGAATATGCGTCCAGTCTACTAAGGTATTATACATCAGGGGGAGAGCATCTTTTTCAACCTGAGAGCTGCATTTGTGGTAGCCGGGGCCAGAGGCAAAAGTAGGAGGAGCAATTAATGCAAATTTACCTTTGTACTCTCATACGCCCCATATCCTTTTGTTTGTCTGTTCAGCATTCGGATCCTGAGCCCCAGGCCTGCTTGAATGCTGTTTGCCCCTCCTTGCTCCTCCCTCCGCCTACAGCCATTCCCTCTTATGTTTCCTGGTTTGCAGTAACTGTGATTACCGCTAACCCTAATTAGAAAGCAAGCTTTGAACTGGGTTCTGGTTTGAAGGTCAGCTGTGGTCCTGATTACCCCAGTTTACCTAGTTTGTTTGTTTGTTTGTTTGTTTTTGTAGGCTGCCCCTTTGTCACAATATCTCAGGGCAAGTCACAAAACACAAAGTAGTTTCAAGGTCATGCCAAAGTGCTGTTACTGTGAACAAGAAAGTGAAGGTGGGAGTTGCTGCATATAAAGTGGAGGAGGAGGAGGATTTGATATCCCGCTTTATCACTCCCCGAAGGAGTCTCAAAGCGGCTAACATTCTCCTTTCCCTTCCTCCCCCACAACAAACACTCTGTGAGGTGAGTGGGGCTGAGAGACTTCAGAGAAGTGTGACTGGCCCAAGGTCACCCAGCAGCTGCATGTGGAGGAGCGGAGACACGAGCCAGGTTCACCAGATTACGAGTCCACCGCTTTTAACCACTACACCACACTGGCTCCCTACACCACACATGGTCCTGAAATCTAACCTGGACCATTAATATTTGAGACATTCTTTGTTTGGTCTGGTTTAGTTTTCAGATTACATGAATGACATGTGCATGCACGCACGCACACACCTCTATTTTGGAACTTAGGTTCTGCAACAGTTTCACCATTTTGATTCCACTTTCCTTTGGCTTATTGCCTAATGGCAAAGGAAACCAAGTGATGTAACCATCTCCTGAATTGTGGCACTTATGAAAAGACATGCATTCATTTTCAGTTTTAACATCTGGAATGGGGGACATGGGCAAATCATTTATAGCATCTAAGAGTGAGGGGAATAAAAAGTCATGGCTCCATGGTATAGAACAGGGGTCAGCAAACTTTTTCAGCAAGGGGCCAGTCCACTGTCCCTCAGACCTTGTGGGGGGCCGGACTATATTTTGGAGGGGGGGAAATGAACAAATTTCTATGCCCCACAAATAACCCAGAGATGCATTTTAAATAAAAGGACACATTTTACTTATGTAAAAGCATGCTGACTCCCGTACTGTCCGCGGGCCGGATTTAGAAGGCGATTAGGCTGCATCAGGCCCACAGGCCTTAGTTTGCCTACCCATGGTATAGCACATGTTTTCCCCAGGATAGGTCCAAGTAGGGTTGCCTGGAGATTCACTGCCATCTACTGAGTAAAATGGATGAAAGCTGACTCTAGATTGGTAAAGAAAATGTTATATAACCCTGTGACACCAGATGGCACTGTGGAGTCCCATCTTTCCCTACCAGATTCCCCTGTATGAGTTTGCAATGCATTTAACTGAATCGCTTCTTTGACATGTCTAGATCCAGCCTCAGTATAAGACAACTTCCTCTGTTTCTAGAGTAAATGTGGAATTATTTAATATCAGCCCAACCAAGGTATACCCAGGAGCATAGGTTTTTACTGTACAGTGTTTATTTTGTGACAAATGAAGTAACAGTATTGTCAAGGACAGAGTGGCTCAGTTGATCCTGGTGTGATATTGCCGTATGTGAAGCTAATAATCTCACCAAGTATTTGGAAATGAATTAAAAGTTGTCTGATTTATCCATGAAAAATGGTGCTGTGTTGTTGTTTTTGTGCAGTGTTTCCCCTAAGTTTTCCTTTCCCCAATGCTATTTTCAGATGGAAAATACAGTCATGTTGGAATTCTGGTAATCCCCCTTTATTCACTTGAATATATCTGAGATTATTGGCACAATACACTTGGACTCCCCTCTCACCTGTTGGACTTTGATGGCAAGGTAATCAGAGGCCAGCAAACTTTTTCAATAGGGGGCCGGTCCACTGTCCCTCAGACCTTGTGGTGGGCCGGACTATATTTTGAAGAGGAAAAAAACAAATTCCTGTGCCCCACAAATAACCCAGAAATGCATTTTAAATAAAAGCACACATTCTACTCATGTAAAAACACCAGGCAGGCCCCACAAATAACCCAGAGATGCATTTTAAATAAAAGGACACATTCTACTCATGTAAAAACACGCTGATTCCTGGACCGTCTGTGGGCCGGATTTAGAAAGTGATTGGGCCGCATCAGGCCCACGGGCCTTAGTTTGCCTACCCATGTAATATATGAAGCAAGGTAATGCATCATTGTTAGAAAAGACTCATTATCTGAACAGAAACCCATAACTGGGGGATTTCTTTGAGCCTCGAATAAGTGACAGATTTCTTTTTTTTTTTTTTAATTTTTTATTAAATTTTGACATAAATATATTTCACAAACATACAAAAGACAAAATGAAAAAGAAAAAACAGAAAGAGAGAAACAAACAAACAAACAAAACATGAAATACATACAACTTTGATGACATTGATCGACTTCCCTTTATCTCGATTTCGGAAATTATTATCTTGTTTATCTATCTGCTGTGTCTATTCCTTAATAAAACTTTTTACGTAGTAAGCGTTATCTCATGCCTACTGTGATTTCTATAAGTACATATGTGTTTCTGATCAGCATTTTAATTTTCCCCTTGTCTCTATTTCCATATATATCCTAAATTTATCCCATTCATTGTTAAATTTTGCACTTCTTTGATTTCTTATTTTCTGTGTCAATTTAGCCAGCTCCAAATAATCGGATAATTTAAGTTGCCACTCCTTTAGTGTTGGGATTTTTGGTGTTTTCCAGTACTGTGCTATGAGGGTTCTGGCGGCCACCGTTGCATATTGAAAAAAGGTTCTATCTTCTTCTTTGATATCCTTACCAATTATCCCCAGCAGGAAGGCTTCGGGTTTTTTAACAAACGTGTATTTAAGAATTTTTTTTAATTCATTATAGATGGATTCCCAAAATTTTTTGAGAATCTCGCACGTCCACCACATATGAATGAATTCGCCCTCCTTGCTCTTACATTTCCAACACAGTTTATCGCCCGTTCTATACATTTTATGTAGTTTTACCGGCGTTATGTACCATCTGTACATCATCTTATACATGTTTTCCTTTAGTGTCGTGCATGCTGAAAAATTCATATCTTTACACCACAATGCCTTCCATTTGTCAAACTCTATGTTGTACCCTAGGTCTACCGCCCACTTCACCATCACATCCTTTACTTCCTCGTCCTTGGTGTCCCACTCAAGTAACTGGTTGTACATTTTTGATAATAATTTTGTTTTACTTTCTATTATTTCAATCTGAAATCTAGATTTCTTGTCATTTATTCCGATCTTATTATCTTCCCTCCACATTGAATTAATTTGATGGTATTGAATCCAGCCAGTCAGCTTGCTTTTTATTTTTATTTCCAACTTTCTACTACCTTGAAATCTGTCACTTATTCTTCATGAAGAAATATGAAGAATAAGTGACAGATTTCAAGGTAGTAGAAAGTTGGATTTTTAAATTTTATTTTACTATCTCTTCAGTGCATAGGATGGCCTTAAAGTTCCAAGGTCTGTGTATTCATGGAGCTTCTAGTTGACCTGTGAGGCTTTTATTGGCTTGTAAGTAGGGTGTGGGTCTATCCCAAAGAAACCAGAGTCATGAACGGCAGCTCTGTAGGCAGTTGACTTCTGCCTTCTGGTTCCAGATGCTTCCATTTCTTCTCCTTGGTACATAAAAAACAACAACACATGCATGTTTACAAAGCAAATGTTTAGAACATGAAGAGCTGCATAGACTGTCTTCCTAGCTGCTACAAAAGAACTAGTGGAGAAGAAGAAGCTGCCTTTAGGCCTGGAGTCAATAGGGGAGCAATTGGCAATAAGAAAGAAGCCTTTTCCTATTCATTGTGTTTCCTTAAGAGTCTTGGCTGTGCACTTGCCACAGGGAAGAGAAGTACTGTGTGAGTGATGGCAAATAGGAATGGAGGGGTGGGGTTGCTGAATGCTTTAGAAAGCCAGGAGTTGATGGGGCAAATCAAAATATCTTTGAAAGCTGTCAGATAGAAATACCTCTGCTGGGAGCAAACAGGGTCATTTTGCCAAAGTCCTTTCAGGGAAAAAATGCATGAGATTTTAATGGTGCTGTGATGCAGCAACAGTCCAAATGAAAAGCTATACGCTGTGATTTGTTGTAAAAATCATAGCCCTAGAACACCCTGCTGGCAATGTTACTATTGCACCTCCCTACCCAAAAGTGGGACGCGGGTGGCGCTGTGGGTTAAACCACAGAGCCTAGGACTTGCCAATCAGAAGGTCGGCGGTTCGAATCCCCACGACGGGGTGAGCTCCCATTGCTCGGTCCCAGCTCCTGCCAACCTAGCACTTTAAAAGCACATCAAAGTACAAGTAGATAAATAGGTACCACTCCGGCAGGAAGGTAAATGGCGTTTCCGTGCACTGCTCTGGTTCGCCAGAAGTGGCTTAGTCATGCTGGCCACATGACCCAGAAGCTGTACGCCGGCTCCCTCGGCCAGTAAAGCGAGATGAGCGCCCCAACCCCAGAGTTGGTCATGACTGGACCTAATGGTCAGGGGTCCCTTTACCTTTACCCAAAAGTGGTTGGAGTCTCAAAGAAGACATATAAAGCTGGGTGTTGGGCATTATTATTTCCTCCACCTCTAACATCTCTCACATCCAAAACAAACACACAGATAAGGAAAGGGGACCTTGGATCTGTGACTTTCTGCCTCTTCCCTCCCTCACCTTCAGGATGTACAAGAAGAGGGATAGTCTGGGCTGCAGCTGCATGGGAGGGATGGGGACGTGACGAGGATTGCTTGAGGGCCGATGTGACTCCTGTTCTGTGCACTTGGATCTTCCCTGGATGGGATTTCAGGGGTCAGATTCTCGCACACACCCTGGCCCAGGTTCTCCTACATTTCCATGCTGTGCATCTATCTATCTATCTACCTGGGACTCACCTGAGCTTGTGTATTTGATTTGTTTAGTAAATAAATGTATTAATTGCATTATAGAATCATAGAATCATAGAGTTGGAAGAGACCACAAGGGCCATCGAGTCCAACCCCCTGCCAAGCAGGAAACACCATCAGAGCACTCCTGACATATGGCTGTCAAGCCTCTGCTTAAAGACCTCCAAAGAAGGAGACTCCACCACACTCCTTGGCAGCAAATTCCACTGTTGAACAGCTCTTACTGTCAGGAAGTTCTTCACATTAATTATGTATTTAATCATATTTATTTAATTAAATATATTAACTTTGTATTAAATAATATTAACTATATTGCAAACAATTTAGTCAATGATATAGAAATTCAGCATGTGGCCTGTGGGTTCTGTGTTGAAGTACTCTTGCAGTCCACTTAGCCTGAGAGGCTGGACCACCCTGTCCTGGGCTATCCATTGTCTATGGTCAGGCCTTAAGGGGTCTTGTCTCAGAATAATTCACAATGAGGGCCCTAGTCACAGAACCAGATCTGGAAGGGATCTCAGCGGATCAGCCAGGCCAGCCAGGCCATGTATTTCATAGACGCTGTCAGAAACACAACTAATTGTTACCTCAGCAAGATTTGTTTTTAGCATATGCCAGCGCGCACACACATTTAAAAACAAACATGCCTTCTAATTAGTGATCGTCACAGGATACTGATGTTACTCCTTGCCGTATGTTTGGCAGTCATAAAACTAAATTGGTGCAATCCAGCGTTTATTTCAGTTGGTGCCACGACCATTGTGAAGATCTGTAAGTATGTAACATACTAATGGCATTGGACTCTTCTTAGATCTGGACTTTATTTTGCTTTTGCTTTTACAGAGAAGTCCATCAACCTGCCTATGGAGTTACAATGAGAATAACCCCTTGGTGTTGAGAGACTCAGTCCAGAATAATCAAGGCTGCAATCCCATGGAAATGAATGTAATGCTCAAAGGCCCTTAATGTGATCTTGCAAATGGCACTTGCTGACTCCTCTACCCCAATTATAGCCCCTCCCACCCCCTGCAGGCCTTTTATAGGGCTGTTACAAAAAGTAATGGAACTGTTCCCTGTTGTAATCTGTTTGTTGCACCACATGCCTAGGTTCAGGCTGCAAAAGTAGTGTGAGATACTTTTGCACACTGAAGCTAGCAATATTTATGAGTTGGTGTTTTAGTGCTCTATTGGTAGTGCTGAAAGCATCCCAGTCCTACAGGCTGCACTCTCTGTTCAGGTCATACAGTGGCCCCATTCTGTCTGTTGAAGTTCCTCATCTGTAAGTTGAACTCTTCACTAGTCAGCTGTGACTTAATTCACTTTATGTAACCAATTATTTCAGTTACTGCTTTGAAAGGCCAGGGCGTTCTGAGTCTCAGCTACTTCAGGAACCTGCGCTGGAGAGGAAAGGAAGAGACAAGGAAATAACAAATGAAGCAATGGAGGCTGAATTTAAACTATGGTGGTCAGATAGAATCATAGAATTGTCAAGTCAAAACGGACCCCAACCTCTAGTCCAACCCCTGCAATGCAGGAATCTCAACTAAAGCACCCATGACAGATTACCATTCAACCTCTGCTTAAAAACATCCAGTGAAGGAGAGTCCACAACCTACCGAGGGACATTGGAGGTATACCTGACCTTTTCTAGGTCCTCAAATGGCTCTGCTTTTGGTAAAGGTAAAGGGACTCCTGACAGTTAAGTCTGAACGACTCTGGGTTTGCGGTGCTCATCTCGCTTTACAGGCTGAGGGAGCCGGCGTTGTCATAGTTGCCATCAATAATAAATATTTACCAGGTTTTTACCTTGACATTATTACACTGCATTACATTTTGTTGAAGTAGCCCCCCTTGACTTCAGTGGGGGCTTACTTCTATGAATCATCATAGCCGTCAGCTATTGTAGTATACACATCTGCCTTTAGTAAGCTTGGACAGTGTTAAGTAGTGTCTACTTGCACCATGGTGCAGTGACCTGATTCAAAGTGAAAATGAAAGTTGCTGCAATTTATTTATTTATTTATTTATTTTAAAAAACCCTACACAATGCCCAGCATTCATGCCTGTGAGCTGAAAATCCCCCCCCCCCCAATTCTTGCTTTCGGATTTTTATTAAAGATTTTCTTGTTTTACAGAAGTAAGTTTTATATCTCTCGTATTTTTTCCATGTAACATTTTTACAAATCTGTTTCCTTTGTTGAGACATTAGGGGGAGGGGGGAAAAGGGGGTGGAGGGAGGGAAGATGGGTGGGGGTGGGGACAGGTGGCGATGTTTCTATTATGCTTAATGTATGTAGGGTTTGGTGTCAGCGTTGCTTGTCTGAAAAGTCCCTTCTGATGAACTACCAGTAAACTCAAGAAGCTGCAAATTTTTCGAGAATCTTTAAGCTGCTCCCTGAAGTTTCCAACCATTCATTCAGCCTGGCTGGAAGGGACTTCAAAAAGTCTGCTAGAATTGAGTGGCAACAGAGCCAGAAGCCAATTTCTGCTTCTCTTTGTGTGGACGTCCTACCAGATGTTACTGTGTTTACTCTTAAGAATGTGGTGGCGATGATATTGAAACATCACTTTAAAAGCTGTATGCAAAGAATTTGCATTTCTTTCAGAGATTTGTTTTCTGCTCTCATTAATAGTTTAAAATGTATCTCTCTTGATTTTCACAAGGAAGAATGTGCCAGGCTCATTATCAGTCAGAGAGCAGAAAGACTGTGCTGTTCCTCTCACTTTTCTAAATTGGGACTCCTCTTTTATTCAGCCCAGGGTTCCAAGCCTGGTAAAGGACAGAGAAGAGCTCTTGGAGGCGACTGGCTCCATGTTTGTCACTTAGACAGACTGGTGACGTGGCCTTCGGTAAGGGGACTGGAATTTTCTAAAATAGACTGTGCTGGCTACATCATAAAAATGTGTGTCAGTAGAATTTGTGAGGAATAAAGTTACAAGTCAGAATGGATGTAAGTCAGATTTTTAAAACTGGCCTTATCATTTTTTTGTTTCTGGACAAAAAATTATATATATATATTTGTCTCCCTCCAATATTTTTCTGATGAAAATAGAGAGGAAAAGCGAGACATTCCAGGATCATATAAAAAACCAGGCCAGACTCTATAAATCTGGAACTATCCCTGGCGGGTCTGCTGTACAGGGCTCTTAGCTTCCTTGCAAACCAGAGGTTCCCAAGTCCTAAAACTGTCATGGAGACTGGAATATATTCTTGCTGGCGCACATCCACCAAAAACAACTTCAGTTAGCATAGAAATGAAGACATTCCTGAAACAGTAATGCAGACAGGTACAGAATTTGAATAGGCACATCCATCTAAGGCACAATTTCAATCGGCATGGAAATGGAGGGACTTTAATCCTGGCACTACCAACATGGGGCCTGTGGGTGCCAGGATACCCTGAGGGCCCTGCTTTTCTCTGCAGCATAGTTCCTAGAACATCCAACTAAAATGGCCTTTCTGTGCTGCTCCTCCAGCTGCTTGCAGTTCTTTGTTATGTCCTTGCTGCAAATGCCCACTTACATTCTGACTGGAAGACAGCAGGCCTTGGGGTCGGTTGGATTAAGAGAGATGGTCTGGCAATTACAAGATGGCAGTGATCCATCCTGGCACCTCACCACCTTGCTGGAGGGGCTATACCATACCCAGTACATATCTCCACATGGGATAGAAATGTACAAAAATCCAGCTTTCTGGAATTAGATAAATGAATAAAACAACAAAACAACAATTAGAAGACAATTGCTGCTATTTAGCCCACTTGTTACAGCATTGCCAACACATCTCAATGCACACAGCCAAACTATACAAAGTTGTTCTTGCCCCTGTGCACCTTTTCCTTACCTATCGTTTGACACAATTGTGTGTCATTAGATATGATGGTATTAGATATAATTTTATCTGAAATCAGATTTCATATTTGTTTTTAGGTGCATTCCTTTCTTATAATTTAAAGAAGATGATATATTCAGAATTTATTATTTGTTTGCATTGGGACCTAATATTTTTTGGCCATTCAGGTGCATCCCACTCCACACTTTTGACATTGTTGTAACAAATCCCACCCCCAACCCCGCAACCCTGTTGGAATGATCATTTTTAGCTGAATGCTTTTCAGTTCATAAGAGAATGTGGAATCTCTGGGGAAGTTCCTTCAGTGTATTGTGTGTGTGTGCGCGTGTTCGTGTGTGTGTGTGTGTGTGTTAAAAGCACTCATTTATCCATGCACTGCTGTCTGTCATACTTAATGGGTCTCATCTGTGGCCTGGAGCTCAGCTCTCTGTTTATCTCTTGTTCTCTAGAATCTTGTATTGATTCCATGCATAGATTCTGCTCCGTTGCTATTCTGTCCTCAGTTTTTAGCTGTGAAGGAAACATTAGCTGGGAAAACAAAACCCAAAAGGTCATCATTACCTTGCTACTGTTTCCAGCCGTCTAGCTCACTGAACTCTTTTTCCATGTTAAATCAATACCCTAGTATATTTAGTCCTATAACAACATTTAAGGAGCCTTAAGTATATTTCCAATGTTTTCTTCCCACCTGACAGCTACCCAACCATTGATCTTCTGCTGTAAGCGACAAATAAAATTTGAAATGGACTTTCCACAGGTTTGTGAGCATCACATATTCTCTGTTCTGTGTGTAGATCCCACTATCTTCCATTCACACCAATGAGCACGACACAGGTGCTGTGGGCAGGGTCATTTGAAGTTCTGTACCCAGTTCAGTGTATGCCTTCTGGTGGTGCCTTTTCATGACCTGAGCAGAATGCAACCTTTTAATTGGCCAAAAGAACCTCTCTCTTTTTTAGCATAAAGAACATAAAAGTGAAGTCTCCCTGATGTAACAGGCAGGTAAGCTGCATCTTACCTGGTGATATCAGATGCAGATATAGGTTTGTGGTCAAAGTTCCTTCTTGCTGCCTTCCTGTGTAAAGAGGCAACATAGAATCTCTGGAGCAAAGCTTCTCTTCACTCCATCTGAAGATCCGAAACACAAAACTCAGCTGAATGGGGCTTTGTCAGTAAAACTATCTCAATGCCATGCCTGGAAGTAGGAATAGGCATTGGGTTTCAGATTAAGGACAGGGTAAGTCCATGGTAAATCCCAATGACACCCAATAATAGCAATATGCACTTAGAAATTGAGACATAAGGATACATACACTTTTTATTATTTTACATGTTGGGTTCTTAACTGTGGCATGGGTGTAGATGTTAACAAACATGTATAAAGTTGGTTGGTTGGTTTAATTTGTATACTGCCCTATAGATCTCAGAGCGGTTCACAAATATAAAAAAGACAAAATACATGATAAAAACAAACAAATAATTCCACAACACATTTAAACGGTCATCAGATGTCAACCAGCCAAAATGCTGTCCCATATGTGTACCTCTTGTACAACATAAAAATATAGGTCTCAGAATGGCAGAGCTTTCGGATGTGCTCCTATGCAGTCAAGGGAGAGGATCGGTCACCTAGGGGTAGTATGTGGGGGGCCAACCATGGACTTGTGATCAAAATGGGCTGCTCAGCACCAGGACACTGACTGCTCCTGTAGGCCGAGGACAGTGAACCACTTGCACCCATATATTCCTATTGATCAGACAGTTCCATAAAGTACCATTACAAATTCATATACAGATGTCACCTCTATGCCAAGAGCTTTGTTGCTTAAATCCTTACAAGCACCGAGTGCAGCTCTCTGATGGCAGTGCCTTGTCAAATCAGGTTTTTGCTTGTTTACTTGTTTTAGTTTTGGTACAGTTCCTTTTCGTTTCAGGTGTTTGTGTTTTGTTTTTACCCTCCTTAATATTTAACTGCCAATAAGTGACATTTCTACGTTTTATGATAGCAAATTCAAACTACGGTATCCTGTCTGATGGGAGTGCTAGAAAATATACTGCGGAGACTGACATCCCCACTTAAGGCAGGATCCTGAACGTGTACTTTGTCAAAGTCGTACAGGGAAGGAATCCCACTGGGGTGCCTGTTTTATGGATTGAAAGAGATGCTGGGAATTCGAGGCTGCAAGGCCAGCAGCTTTCAGCGGTATTGCATTTTACCCAGCTAAGCCAAAAACAAAACAGCCTGGTATCAGGTTCTTACCAGAAAACAGCTTCTTTCTTGCGTGTTCAAAGGCAAAGAATATATACGTGCATGTGGCGCTAACAGTATTATAAAAATAATCATTTACACACGTGTTATGGGTGTTTGTGCTGCTCTGAATTTGATTTATAATTAATGCAAGATAATTGGATTCCAATAGAGAATTGCAAGGGAGGGGGGAGTGTTTAACAAGAACTGTGCGAATATATTTGGAAGTGAGGGATAAACTGTTGGGTTACCATAGCAACAATACCAAAGAGCATAGTTAAGCCTTAACAGTGAGACATCAGGCTTTAGAAGAGCTGAGCACAAAGGCTGGTTTTTTGTTTCGTTTGGGGGTTGGACTTTTATGCTACAAAGGCTACAATCCCAAGCATAGTTACCTGAGAGTAAATCCCACTGGAATAAAACAGAGATGTACTCCTGAATAAACGTGGTTAGGATAAGGGAGTATGGCCACAGCGTGTCTTTTAATCAAAAGAGGGGGAAATCTTAATGTTTGAAGGAAAACAGTTAAGGACATGAATTATAGAGAACTCACTAAGTCATATTCCGGGTCAGGCGTGGAAAGAGTGTGTAAGGCCATCTGCTCATTCTTCCTATCTTGCCAGAATATTTGAAAGCAGCTCAGGCCAGCTGCTCCCTGGGTCCTGTAGTACCCCGAGGGAGAATAAAATGAGACAGGTTTCCAGTTGTGTGGGGCAGAGAATCAGGATTTTGTATTGGTGCCCTCCTGGTTCATCCCCTTTCTTCCCCTCCCCACCCACCAACCAACCATGGCAACATCGGCTTCCTCTTCCTTCTGAGCAAAATACTTTCATTTGCTGTTGCCTGAAGATGTCTCACACCTCTGCTGGGAATAATACAGGCACGAATTTGTGAGAAAACAGCGTGGTGCAAGCCATAATTTGCTGGATGTGAATAATGAACACGCTGCTTTTGACCAACCCCAAATTTGCCTTAAATAATATATAATCCTTCTGCACCAGGGCTAGATCATAAATATCCAGCTAACGACTTGCAGCTAAAGCTGTGATTAATTGAATAATTGAATAAGTGAAATGCAGTCTCCTACTTTACACTCAACACTTATGTCTCCTCTTGGCTCTATAATTCAGACTATCCCAGTTTTCAAAGCTCCCTTTGCTTGCAAACTGCACCTGCTTTTTATAAATCTTGTGGGCGCCCATTAAACAACGTGCTTCTCTTTTTCAAGGCCTCTGCTTCTTCTACCTTTCCTCTGCTATTCCACTTCAGACCTTTTCACCCTGCCATCAGAGAAGTTATATTCCGTAACTCCTCAGCAGCAACAGAAGCCAATCCTAACACACAGCATGGGGCAAACATCTCTCTCTGCTCCTGAGTCCCAAAAGCCAATCATACACATCAGGAGCATAGGGGCTGCAGAAGAAGCCCCAGCTGGGATTCTGCCAATGTAGTGGAACTTCTACGGAATCCTGTATCCCTTCACCCCACAAATATAGATTTAGGGGTGTAAGAAGGCATCAGTTTCCATTCTGCCCCATATTCTTTGCAAGCACCTCTGTTTCATTTCACCTGCAGTTTGGCTTCTGACAAACTTTTCGGGTGAAAAGTTATGTAGTCAGTTATATTATACAACACCATGCATTTCAATACAAAAGAAACACAATGTAAATTGGAAAAAAGGAACAACATAAACATAAACCACTTCCACTTCCTTAACGACCCATAGTGAGGGGGCCATTCCCTCACCAAGAAGCTGCTCTGACTGTTCCAGTAAGTTAATCCTTGCTAGATCCAGGAATTAGAAGGGGACTCAGGCATACAGCCTAGTCTCCGTCCCCCCGCTCCCCAACAATATCATTTGCGGAGATGAAAATAACAACAGCAGCAAATATCAATATATAGATTTTTGGCTGGACTGATTACCATTTTGGTTATAGGACAAATAAGTGAACATCAGGAATTTCTGTTCCCATCTCCATGTTCATCAGAATTCTCTGACATCCCTAATAGGGTTACGTCCTAAATGTCTCACTTTCTCCTGCTAGCTGGAAATAGCCACTTAACCTTTGCTCTGTTTTCCCACCTATTAGGAAGCCTTACTTTCTCCTTTGAGCCAGACCTACTGCTCAGTTAATAACCTCCTGCACTATTAAAAGCTCCTCCCCATCCTTCTCGCAAAGTATTGGAAGACACAAGAACTCCCCACACTGGAAGAATGGCAGACGAAAGTGATTGACTTTATGGGATTGGCAGAAATGACTGGCAGAATCCATGACCAAGAGAAAGAGACGGTGGAGGAAGACTGGAAGAAGTTCAAAGCTTATCTTAAGAACTGTTACAATATTGATGAGTGCTAAAATGTCAAGGGAAAGGAAGATACAGAATTGCAGCGGAAATTGTTTGTTGAAATAAGATGAAATTGAGAAAGATAATAAGTTTTAATTAATTGGAGTAAAGGGTTGCTGAAAAATTGTAAAATATTGGATGCAAAAAGGGTGAGGTATGGGGAAGTCCGAGAAAGAAGGCTTATGAAAATGAGGTTATGAAATTATATCTGTGTGTTTGTTTTTGTTTGTTGATGTGTGTATGCTGTTTTGTCTTAAAATTGGAAAAATAATAAAAATTATATATATATATATATATATATATATATATATATATATATATATGTAAAAAGCTCCTCCCTCCCCCCACCCCCGCCATGAAGTATTATTTCTTGGCACATACTGCCCAATACACTTGGCTGCCCAAAATAGTGATGGAGATGTGTGTGTGGAATGGTGTGTGTGCTTTCTAGGTATCACGTCAATGGAGGACGCGGAAGGTAGGAGGCTACAACCCCATTCACCCACCCCACTCTCTGCATATCCAGGGAAAGCTTCTCTTGAAGCATGAACTGCTTCCAGAAGCCGTGCTGAAGCCAGAGACCACAGGATGAGGCCCCCTCCCTGACGGCCAGGGTTTAGCCTCTTGAGCATCTCCCACGTGTTGGCTGTGTTATCTGCCAGAGGCAAATCCTTAAACTCAGGATCAAGAGATAAACTCTTTGTAATTAAACTGCTGCCTTAGGCAATATTTTCCATATCTTTGCTGCACGGCTTGGGTATGGCGGGTTTCCAGACTTCCGCCCACCCATTCCCAGTAACCCGCCAGTAAAGTCTGCTACCATGAGATCTTCAGAAAGGGTTACATTATTAACCCTTTCAGAAATTGCCATGATCTCTTCTATTAACAGTCTGGAGGATACTGCAGCCTAAGTGGGGCATTTCGATTGTGAGTGCATGGAGCCATATGGCACAGACATTTACGCTGTGTGAAGAAGACATAGGAGCATCAGCACCCAGCAGTATTTTTGTGTGACATCCAAATATAGCTGATGCATGCAGTTAACGTTTGGAAAAGCGGTTCTTTCCCTCTTTTCAGAGGCTATGCTCTGCTAAATGAATGTAATTGGAGTGAAATGGAGCAAAAAGGATCAGGATTGAGGCTAACCCAGGATTTTTTGAAACTTTCATTTGTTTTGTTTTTTAAATGTATTTTTATTAAAGATTTTCTTGGTTTACAAAAGTATGTGCAATCTCTCTCTCTCTCTCTCTCTCTTTCTCCAAGTAACATTTTTAACAGATCAGTTTCATTTGTTGAGACATTAGGAAGAAAAGAGGGAAAGAGGTGGAGGGAGGGAAAGGTGAGTGGGGGTGGGGTGGGGGTGGGGGTGGGGTGGCAATGTTTCTATCTTACTTAATATATGTGGGGTTTTGTGTCAGCGTCGCTTCTAGAGGTTCTCTGCTATTCACTTGTGTTCCTTTGGCGGTGAGAGAGTGAAACTTTCATTTGTCATGTTTCTGTTGGTCTTCCAGCCCATCTCCCTTCAACCACATCAACTAATTGAGCCCTCCGCTGCTCCCCTAAAAGAGCTGCTCTGAAAGAACATTCCCTGGAAATTCAGGTTCTGGCCAGTGGCATAGGAAGGGAGGTGCTGTGGATGTGGTTTGTCCCAGGTGTAATCACTGAGGGGGGGGTGACAAAATGGCAAAAATATGTGTTTTCAATATATATATTTAATTGGGCTCACTACACTTTTTATTTTTAAAAAATAACTCCCACTCCCCCCTTCCATGCCACTGGTAGCAGGTGAGGTGGGGGGCACACGTCTCTCCTGAGGGGGAGGCAGCGGGCGGATTGGCTGCAAGCTCCGCGCTGCTTTTTCGAGGAGCTGAGGGGGAGGTTGCGAAGAGGCTCCATGCAGTGTGCCCTGCCTTGGCTTGCTCTGCCCCCAGCTGCAGGGCTCGTGCACTGCCCCAGGCACCTGAATGGCTAGCTACGCCGCTGATTCTGGCCTCTGTCTATTTAGCTCAGTGTCCCAGTCTGTAGGCAACTTTCTTCCCCAGTGTACTGCACATTTACAGGCTTCTATGGGAAGTACTTCTATGGTCATAATGAATTTCTGGCGAACGTGGACATTGCGGTTTCAATCCCAAGCCAGCTTCTCTCCCCACCCCAACCCTGTACCTCCATCCTCCTTCTTTGTATAGTGTGGTGTAGTGGTTAAGAGCGGTAGATTCGCAATCTGGTGAACCGGGTTCGCGTCTCCGCTCCTCCACATTCAGCTGCTGGGTGACCTTGGGCTCGTCACACTTCTTTGAAGTCTCTCAGCCTCACTCACCTCACAGAGTATTTGTTGTGGGGGAGGAAGGGAAAGGAGAATGTTAGCCGCTTTGAGACTCCTTCGGGTAGTGATAAAGTGGGATATCAAATTCAAAAAAGAAGAAAGAAGAAGAAGAAGAAACATCCATGCTGATGAAGCTTCGGATGGACTGAAAAGTTAGCTTGCTAATTCACGACATTTTGATTAGTACATTTGATACATTTGGTATGTTTGGTACAGGATCATTGGAAATATAAGTGGCAAATTAACTTTCAGCTATGCTTGCTAATTTAACCTTCCCATTTCTCTGATTAGCTTATTTGGCTAGTTTCCTTTCTGAGAAAAGCTTATTTATTTTGCACGCAGAAAACTGACAAATAGCACCCCAGGAGATAACATCATTATCCCTGCTGTGATATATGTGGCAGTACTTCTATGGGAAGTACCAAAGCCAGTTAGATTAGCAATTCATAGGGGGGAAACCTGAAGACCTAAGTGATTTTGAACATGATTTTGCATGCGTACACTAACAAAAATTTGGGTGGAAGGTGGCCATTTCTAACCAGCTTCTTACTGTCCCACCTCTGTTAAGCTGCTATCCTGGTAACCAGGATGATCATTACAGCAATTTAGGGTTCACCACACTTCCATTAATCTCATGCCTAGAAAAAGCAGATCTGAGCAGTTCCCCTCTTGCCTCACTTTTTCCCCAGTGAAAACCTGCTCTTTGGCTTTAAATCAGAGCAAACTGCAATCCACAGAGCTAAAGAGTGGTTTCTCCCAGGGGAAAGCTGCAAGACAGGAGGAAGTGTGGATAAGGGCACTTCCAGATCGTTGCTATTTTGCGGGTGAGATTCAATTACATACTAGCAAATTTAGCTTACACAGTTAAAATGGATTTGGTGCTCGTGCGCCACAAACTTGCTCTCCCCACCCTGGACGTTTAATTTACAGCCTGAAACATGACTGGAAAGTGTGGCATAACAATTGTTTGGCGTGATGTTGCTCACGCCTCCCTGCAAACTTTGTGCTAGCAAATCTGGATGGACACTTGATAAACAAGTCATTCGCAAGTGATCCAAGTAAAAAAAATGGAGTGCCGCTTGCAATTTTAACAAAACAGCCTTTAAAAGTTCGGATTGGTGCCGTAAGTTGCTGCAGTTTCTTCAAATGCAGAGCAGCATGTGGATTTTGAGTCGTGTCATTGACAGGGTATAAATTTGCTGATAAATCAATTATTAATAAAGTGTGACCCGCAAGGGAGGCATCCGAGTGGAGCATCCAGATTCTCCCCTTCTCTCCATTTCACCATCTGCTTTGTGCAGTTGTGCCTGGCCAATGAATGCTGAAGGTTTTTGCAGTGCTGAGCCTTGCATCTTTCCCTTATCTGCATCCACAGGGCATCCTTTAGTATTTGTATTCATAAAGGTTGACCACTGGTACTTACTGCTGTGGCGGAGGATAAATGCACAGGGCAAAATCCCTGAAGAAAAATGCTCATGTAGTAGGTAGAAGAACAGGCACACTAATTAGTAGCAAGTCTATACAATGATACGAAGAACATGAGACAGAAAGGCCTTAACAGCATCTCGTCACAGGGAGAGCCTAACTGATTTTTGTCTCGGTGAAAAGCACCTTCCTGTATGCAGAATGAAGCTGTCATTATCTCTGTGTCAATATCCTAATATCCTAAATCGATCTTCCAAGGGCCAAACTGTGTGGCTCACATATCTGCAGGTATCTTTTCTCTAGCAATTCCTTTCGTTTTGAAGCAAAACTGGCTGCAAGTTTCAGCAGAGGGCTGGCTGGGGTGCTGGTGGTGATTACCCTCCCATGCACACAACCTACTTTTCACTCTGCAGGGAAAGATACAGGCACTTATCTCTCTTCCCACTGTGCCTTCCCCCCAGAGGAAAAGCAATTGGGGAGCAATCTTGAGTAGGAAAATATCCCAAGGGGGGGCGGGGAACAGGAGACAAACCATTGCTCTCCTTCCTGCTGATCCTCCACTCAAGACTGCAGCCTCCTCCTCCTCCTGCTGCTGCTTTAAATTTAAGTCAGAGAAGATGTCATGTGCTGCCTATAGTGTGCAGTTTGACCTCAGGTGTGCCACTAAGACTGCATCAGTGGCACAGAAGAGCAGGGACAGGCAAGGATGTAGCACTGCCACTTATTTCACAGCAGAGATTATCTATTTGCCAATTATCTGCATGCAAATAAATATTATTGTTGTTTTTATTATTGAATTGATATACTGCAGTATACCCGCAGGTCTCAAGGCAGTTCTCAGAATAAAATCAAAATATAAAACCATACAATACATGATCAAAATAGAACAACAACCCAATAGCCAGCCCCACCCCCCCACCCCCACCCCCACCCCACATTTTAAAAAGGTGATTTTAAAGCTTTTCTCAGAGAGAAACTCACCAATGGGAGAAACGGGAAGGATAAACTGGCAAGCATAGCTGAGAGTTGATTTGCCATTTCCAAAGACCCTGTATCATGACCAATCCAAATGTCATGAATTAGCAAGCTAACTTTTGAGTCCATCCGAATGCTTCATCAGCATGGATTTTAAACAAAGCGGAAGGATGGAGGTGCAGAGTTGAAGTGGGGAGAGAAGCTGGCTTGGTATTAAAGCCGCAATGTCTATTTTTGCCAGAAATTCATTTCTGTTGTGTAGTCTTAGAACGCAATGTGGATTGTCATGTAAAGTGCCTGGACTTTAATATTTATCACTACACATATAAGTTTTTTTGCTTCTCCTACTTGTCCTTAACCATATCCTATAGCCAAGAAATAAATAAATTATGTTTGTATTCATTTACAAGTTTACACATTTTGTTACTCCCAGGTTTTATATTGTTATTATCATAGATTTGTATAACTGTAGAGCTGAAAGGGACCCCCAGGAGTCATCTGGTCTGACCCCCTGCAATCCAGGAAACCACAGCTAAAGAATCCCTGACAGATCATGGCCACCTAACCTCTTAATGATACAGGTTAGATTATGCATACCCAATGGGGTGTCCTCCAGAGGCTGTAGTCTACAACTCCCACAATTGCTAAGCACTGGCCATGCTGGCTGAAACCAAGAGAAGTTAGGAGTCTAAAACATCTGAAGGACATCAGGTTAGCTACCTATGTGCTACTAGGCTGACAGGTACCTGAAACAGGGCTTTTTGGGTGGTTGCCTCAAACCTATGTAGCTCTCTCCTCCCAAAAATGTGTGGCTGCATCATTATCAGGTTGTGCTTTTTTTTTTTTTTTAAAAAAGAAAACTCTGAAGACCGTTCTTTTTCAATCTTATTTTATTAACTGCTGTGCTTGGATTAATTTGTACTGTTCCATTTTTAACTGGATGATTTTATATATCATGATATTTTATTCTGGAATTTTGTACACCACCTTGTGAGGGCCATTATGCCTCGAAAGGTGCTCTGAAATATTTTAATAAATAAGCAAATTAATTTTTTTTTAAAAAACCCACCTGGCATATATGCTCATGGTGTTGTATAGTTTATGTAAAAACAGAATTGTAAAGCCAGTCCTGATGCGTCGCCAACATTTAGCAATTCTGTTCTGTTTGGGGACATTACCATTCCTATATTAGCCCCTTCCAATACTGCAGAAGATCTCGCTTGCTAAGTTAAGTTGTTACCATATTAATAAGCAACCAAATAACGAACATTACAACTTATTTCTGCATAGTGCAATTTTCAGGGGGACAATCGTGCTTCCTTAAGAGACTCGTTCTACGATACTCAGAGAGAGGAATTTAGTGTTGCACTATTATGATGGTTCTGCGGGTGCAAGTATTTCTGCTTGCCAGGTGAAACAATTTCCCTTTTCCTCCCCCTGCTCCCCGTTCTTGGGGTTCTCCTGACCCCCCCCCAGCCCACAGTGCTAATTTGGAGGGAGATGGAGGGGGGGAGCTCCATTCTGCTAGTGGGACTCATTCTGCTGCTAACACAACTGTTTAGTTCAAAGTTGTAGAAATGTCTTAGAATAAGAGACTTGGAAGGGACCCTGAGGATCATCTAGTTCAGGTGTGGCCAAACTTGGCCCTCCAGCTGTTTTAGGACTACAACCCCCATCATCCTTAGCTAACAGGGCCAGTGGTCAGGGGTGATGGGAACTGTAGTCCCAAAACAGCTGGAGGGCCAGGTTTGGCCACCACTGATCTAGTCCAGCCCCCTGCGATTCAGGAGCTGTCCCATAAGGAGATTGAACCTGCAACCTTGGCATAATCAGCACCACACTCTAACCAACTGAGCTATCCAGGCTGATATGATCCCATGCTGAGCAGAGATATTACAAAACTCATTTGGTTACAAGATATGTCTCCATACACTATTATTAGCCTCACTTGACAAACAACTGAAATAATTTGACTAGACCTTATTTCATGCTGTGAAGGACATCCAATATGTAGGTGGTTCATAAGCTTTCGCCTGCAGCTAGTTCCACTTGTGTATACATTTAGCTGCTATTAATGTTTTGGATAAGTGGAGATGTTACTTTCAGCATACAGCTCTCTGATCAGGCACGATACTTTCTTCTTATATTGGGCACATTGGTCTAAACGGGTTTTATCCAATAATCTAGGTATGGTACTACAGGAACATACCGGTACCTGGAATGCAACAAGATAACCGAGTTTCAAGGTGGTTTTAAACACTTTTGGTGCAATTATTCCTACAGGTCAATATTTGCAACATTTGCCTGTTCTTTCTACTACATTTCTTGTAAAAAGTGGGTGGCATCCATTGGTGTCTACCCATTGATGGAAGGCATTCAGCAGCAGAATGAGGGGAGCAAGCATTTTTGTGATTCCTACTACAGCTTCAGCTCTAGAGGAACCATGGGAGGCTGCATGAGTTGGGGGGAACTGCTGAAAATTGCCTCCCTTTCCTGTTCCACTGAGGATCCCTTCCTTCAGCAATGGACACAGCTGGATGCCACCCAATAACTCTCAGCAAAAAGTTAATGAAAGGAGCTTTAAAACACCTCCCATATGTTTATAATTTTATTTGCACCAGAGTTTCTGCATATTGCTTAATGCCATAGATCAGGCCTAATCAGAATTTTACTTGCATTTTTTTTGTCTAGAAATGTCCATTACAAGCTCCAGTGTTTCCATTCCAAGAGCATGGATAAAGTGCACCATATGAGCCAAAACACTGTAAAATACACTCGTCTTTATATATTAAAGGGAGTGCAAGTCCCAGCATGCAAATGCTGCAGCCTGATTCAAAGCGAATGGCGTCCAAATTAAGTGTGAGGTGTATAAAAAAAGGAAGTAGCTGCTTGTCTGGTAATTTCTTCAGGAGGAATTGAAATGGCCTGTGATTTTCTGAGGAGCTTTTACTGCAGCACTAGGTTGTAGAAAATTTATTTGTCCCTGTTTTGAGCCTTGTAAACAACATTTTCTTCAGTGAAGGGTAAGATATACCTTTTCCTCTGCAGGAATGGCAGAAACAGGTGTCTGAACAAATGCAGTTTGAAAAAGTTCTGTGAAGTAGCTGCCAAAGTTTCTGTGCTCCCCTGAAACAATAAATAAGGTTTTAAAAAAAGGTTTTGCCACTTAACTGAAATAGAAAAAAAGACTGTTTATTTCTTAACCAGGCTGGCCTGCAATTCCGCCTCAAAGGCCATCCTGTCAAAGGTACGTATGTTCATCTCTTCCCGGACTTTTTCTCGGACATGGAACGACGCCCGAGCAACAGACCGGGCATTTTCCAAGACATTTTTTTTCTCCTTACAGATCTGTTCACTCCGCTCCAGCTTCTTCTCGATGGACTGCAAGATCTCCCTGCGACGGATGTCTTCGTTCTCTTCCACCTTCCTCTTGTTCACTTTCTGCACCTTCTCCTTCTCCAGCCGGCTCTGGACCACCTTCTGGGCCTTCTGCTGCACCACTTCCTCGGCCACCTGAGCCGCATGCTGCAGCTTCCGCTCGGAAGCCCTGGCCAATGCCTTCAAGTATTCCTTCTGCTCCCGGTCCCTCCTCTCCGCTGCCCTCTTGGCCCTCTGGATCTGCATCTCCTCCCGCTTGGCTCTCTCCCTCAGCTCCTGGTTCCTCTTCTCCACCAGCTGCTCGTACTTCTCCTGGGCCTTGTTGAGGCTCCCTTCCACAGAAGCCCTCAGCACCGCCTTCTCCTCGGCCTCCTGCTTGGCCTTCTCCTTGAGGATGATCTCGTGCTTCCGCTTCTCGGCCTGGTTGAGCAGCCGCTTCTCCCTCTGCAGCAGCTGCTCCTTCTTCAGCTTCTTCTGGGTGGCCAAGGACAGCTTCTCTTGCAGCAGCTGCACCTCTCGCTCCATGGCCTCTTTCTTGACCTCCTCCTGAGCCTTCAGGTTGTGCTCTTGGTGGCGCTTCTTCTTCTTGTCATCCAGGAGGGCCTTCTCCTGCCTCTCCCGCCTCATCTTCTCCTGCTTCTCCAGGTGCTCCCGCCACTTCTCCTCCTGCTGCCAGCTCTGCTTCTGCTTCAGCAGGGCGGCCGCCTGCTCCTCGTGGCTCACCTTGCTGCGCCGCCTCTCCAGCCGCGACTCCCACAGCTGGTGGCACTGCAGCAAGGCCCTCTGCTTCTGCCTCTCCTCCCGCTCCCTCCTCTGCTCCGCCTGCCTCCGCTGGATGTCCCACTGCAGGTGGGCACTGTACCTCTGCTCCTTCAAGATGCTCTCCTCCTGCTGCTTGGCGATCATCAGCGCCGCGATCTTCCGGTCCCTCTCCGACACCTCCTTGAGGCCCTTCTTCCTCTTCACCTCCTTGACGATCCTCTCCACCTTCTTGGCCGTCTGGGGCGAATGGCTCAGGTCGCCCAAGCTGAAGCTGCGGCCTACTAGGGCTGTCATGGTTGCCACCGTCTTAGTCCTGGGCAGCTCCTTGGGCCACTTGTCCCGGAAACTGTCTCCGCTGTAGGAGGAGGAGGCCCCGGAGTCGGAGGAGGTTTTGGTGGAGTGGCCATCCCTCCTCTTCTGCAAGGAGTCCAAGGAGTGGCTCTTCTTGGTCCTGGCGCCCGTGGGAGCAGCAGAAGCAGCAGCA
Source organism: Podarcis cretensis (assembly GCF_951804945.1). Classification (NCBI taxonomy): domain Eukaryota; kingdom Metazoa; phylum Chordata; class Lepidosauria; order Squamata; family Lacertidae; genus Podarcis; species Podarcis cretensis. Next base: position 48,822,225 of record NC_137170.1, on the reverse strand, counting down.
GCAGAAGCAGCAGCAGGAGGAGGCGGCAAGCAGCCGGTCCTGGTCTGCCCTACTGGGGTGCAGCTGCCGCTGGTGCTTTTGAAGGCGATCCTGGGCGCCGGCGAGGAAGGCAGGCTGGCGGTGAGGAGCGGCGTGAAGAGCCTCCTCTTCTCCTCGCGGATAATCCTTTCCCTTTCCTCCCGGCACTGCTGCAGCTTCCTCTGCCGGTCCATCTCGTAGACCTCGTAGAGGCCGGCGGCCACGCGCATGGAGCGCCCGGGCGCCTCTTTGACCAGCTCGCCCAGCGAGCGCGGCAGCAGCTCCACCGGCTTGACGGCGCAGCGGGCGCACGCCTCCAGCGAGCGCGGGCTGGTGAGCACATAGCGGCTGCCCTCGGCCTCGGCGCAGTCGAAGTTGTACAGGTCCAGGTGGAGCATCGGCGATTCCTCGCGCAGCTGCCCCGCCTCTCCGCCAGGAGGAGCCGCCGCTTCCGCCGCCGCGCCCGAGGCGGACGCCGGAGAGGCACCATCCGCCGCCGCCGAGGAGGAGGAGGAACTGGCTGCTGCTGCTGCTGCTGCTGCTGCTGCCGGGGCCGCCGCCGCCGAGGCCTCGTCTCCACCTGCTGCTGCTGCTGCTGCTGCGCTCCCGGGCTCTGCGTCTTTCTCCTCGCCCGCATCCGCCACCGGATCCACCATGCCTGGCTTCCTGCAGGATCTGCGAGGGAACGAAAGCAAAAACAGAAGCAGCGAAATCAGGAGGATCAATCGTAAAAATAACCTCGCCGGGATTTAATCTGCTGCCATCGAGGGATTAGCCGGCATCTGCGTCTCCATGGCCTGGGGGGGGGCGCAGTGGGAAGCAGCGGAACCCACAACCTTTCTCCACCCCCCCATAGCACCCGGGCAAGATCCATCCGGGGAGACTCCCCGCACCGTGGCAGGGGTGCCAACTTGAATAAAATATTGGGGGAGGGGCACCCCGCATAATCGATCACAAGACATGGTGCAGAGAGGCACACTATTTGAATGGCAATGCTTGGGTGTGTGTGTGTGTCAAATATTTTATTGAGGGGGTCGAAGGGAGCTCGGCCCCTAGGAGTTGGCTTCTATGCACCGTGGCTCTTGCCCCAGTGACTGGAAGGAGAAAGAGTGCGGAGTTTTGCGAGAAGTTGCAAAGTCGTCCTGAGTAACGGGAGATCAAGGGGAGGGGAACCTAACGCCGGTGTGTGTGTGTGTGTGAATGGGCGGGATCCCAACCGAAGCTCCGCCGCCCCAAACGCTTCTCCCTCCGCCCTGGGCAACGTGGATGATTAAGGTTAGCCTCCCCCATATAATGAGATGGGAGAGAGGGGCGCTGAAGAGGTCCCCCTCCCTTCCGTCTCCCCAGCCCCCTCGCACCTGCCCTGCTGTCTATCTTGCAGCCCCACCGGAGAAAGGGGAGGGCGGGTAGGTGCGGGGACGACAGAGGGGATCAGGATCCCAAAGCGCCTCTTTCTAACGCAAGCTCGCTTTTCCTCCGGGTCCCGTGAGACCGACCTCTCCGCGGTTTCCCCGGTTCTGGACAAGCCTCCGCCTCGTCTCCCTGCCGCTGGGATGCAGCGCCGCTCCCCAGAAAACACCCTGATGGGGAACAGCCATCCTTGGAAAGCCTCCGACACTCTCCTCCAGCTACAGCGGTGAGCTGCCTGCCCCTCCCGGCGACCCTTCCATTCCCACCCCCGCCCCATAGCAAAACGTGCATCAATCGATCAGTCCCCTCGCCGCAGACAAAAACATCTTGGGGGGGGGGGGGCGAAGAGGGGGAGGGGGTGCCGATCACTCACCGTTTGGGCTTTCGGGGGCTCCGCGGGCTTTCGATGATGTAGCACCAAACGGGTATTGGTGTGTGTGTGAGTGTGTCGTGTGGGGGGCAGATCAGGTTACGGGCGGCAGCAGCAGCAGTGGCGGCTGCGGCGGCCTCTCCATGGCGCCCGGCAACCCCCGCGCAGAGCCTCTGCCCACGGCCGGGAGGAGGCAGCTGGCAGGTGCCTTGGGCTGCGCAACCCCTAGCATGTTGTGGCTCCTAAGCTGAAGGTGGAAGAGGACAGCGACTGCCCATCTCCGCCGCCACCGGCCTCGCTCGCGGGGCTCCTGCCTCCCTCCCTCCCTCCGCCGCCGCCGCCGCCTTCGGAGCTCCGCCTGCGAGGATGCGATGGAGCCTCCGCTGCTGCGCTGCTGCTGCTCCGCGGGAAGGAGAGACGCGCGAGGAACGCTGATCCGCGCCACTTGCCGCGAGACGGGGGACGCGGGGAGGAGGAGGAGGAGGAGGAAGGAGGGGTCTCAATAAGAGAGGAGGGGATGGAGCGTACTGCGAGTTTTCTTGCCCTTGCGTATTTCCCCATGTGCCTTTTGAATAACCCTCACGCCTGCCTCTACGGCTCAATGCGAGTGATAGCCAACAGTGGCTCTCTGAGTATGACTAAGGTTGGACATCACTAGGATTTCAGTAGGTAAGAACTTATACCTGAGTTTGTTTATTTCCTCCTCCCTCCCAATCTGTTTTCCTTTTGTGTCCTGTAGGCAGGGACAAGGACTGTCTTATTTGTAGCCATGCACTTTGAGAACCTTTCTTGGAGAAAAGCTATTAAAATAAATAAATGTGAAAAATCCCTTTTGTGAAAACCTTCATACGTGGTATCTCCATAATCCTTACAACAGCTTTGTAAGGTTGGCCAGCAGCACTATCCACATTGCAGATGATGGCAGGGGTGGGGAGACCGCAGCTCAGATGATAGGGCATGTAGCACGTGGACTATATCTTTGTGGCCTGGTGCTGCTGTGCACACTTAGAATTTGTGCAGGGAGCGGGGGGACTTGGTGATGGGGAAAAGTGAGAAAGGGATTGTTGTGTGTGAAACCCCAAATACCCAATACAAAACTCAATTCAAGCAACTGGGGGTTCTAGGATAGGCCACCCCATACAATTAAGCAAGGGAAGGGGCAAACATGCTGGAATATATAACTGTTGTTCTCATGTCTCACTCCCTTTCTCCATTCTCCTACATACAGCAAGACTACATCTTGTTTGACCATATTGCTGTAACATTTGCTCCCAACAGGCTCCCTCTGTTGGCAAAGGACACTCTAACCAATGTCACAACTGGATAAATGCAGGTAAGCATCTCACAGCAGTGGACAACTTTGGGCTTTAAAATTTGGTACAACACCAAAATTCAGTTCACTCCCCCTTCCCCGCCTCTTGCTTTGTTTGCCATTGTTGCTGGCAAACAACAAGGGTCCCTGCGAGACCCTTTTGGCTCTGTGCCCAGTGCAGGCTAACTGGTCGCTCTCCCCTATATCTGCCTCTGCTCACAGCTTGAATGCACAAAACAGACAACCACTTTGCACACAGTTTCACTACAACCCCAACGGGGGCGGGGGGAGGAGGACTATAATCACAGTTTCTATGATTTCTCCCCAAGCCCCAATAGTGGTACAGTGGTACCTCGGGTTACATACGCTTCAGGTTACATACGCTTCAGGTTAAGAACTTTGCTTCAAGATGAGAACAGAAATTGTGCTCTGGCGGCGCGGCAGCAGCAGGAGGCCCCATTAGCTAAAGTGGTGCTTCAGGTTAAGAACAGTTTCAGGTTAAGAACGGATCTCCGGAATGAATTAAGTACTTAACCCGAGGTACCACTGTACTGACAGAGCACCCATTTGGTACCATTCCCTCTTCCCTCTCACCTCCTCACAACACCTTCTATGTTTCTAAGTCCAGGAACCATCTGCTCCAGCTGCTGACTATTGCTCATCGCTCACTGTGAGTCTGTCTCTGCTCATCATAGACTGCTCTCCCCCAGGTACAGGATCCATCCCACCACTTGTTCTGTGATAACGTGAAGAGTGGCCCAGCAACAGTCACCTGGGTGCACCCAGCTGTTCCTCCAAGGAGTGGTTAACCTGCTTGCTCTGGGCAGTTTCCTCTATTCTTGCAAGGTTCGTGAGAGAAGGTGCAAAAGTTGATGGTGCTCCGAACATAAAGCAACAGTATCTCCCCTCTGATCACAGGCAATAAAACAGTCTGGGTTTTATCGTTATAAGATGCAGTAGAGAACATTCAGTAATAACCTCAAACTGATCAGAGAAATATTGAGCATGATATTTCCTACATACACAGGCTGCCCTTGGCTTCATGAAGATCTGCCCTGCAACATGCCCACTCTCTGTGCTGCCAGAAACGCCTGGGCAACACAAGTTGGGGCAACGCAACTTTGAGCCATTTTGATGTTGCAAATGGATGCTAAGATTTATTTCTTGTTCTCAACTGGATCTACATAACTGCCCCTTAACATAAGTTCTCTGGGCAGCCTGCAAAACACATATAACAATTAAAATGCAATATGAAACAGCATTGGGAAAGCTTTGGCCCTCCAGATTTTGTTGGAAAAGAAATCCTGACATCCCTGACCATCGGTCGTACTGCCTGGGGCTGATGGGAGTTGGAGTCCAACAACTTTTCAGGACCTTGGGTCTGATGATGGGCCCCATAACATCGCAGCCGAAAAATGTGGTTCCAATTAGGGAACTGGCCATGTGTCTCCTTGAGATGAGTGAAATGTATCTGGTTGGCCCCTGTGAGAACAGCATGCTAGATTAGATGGGCTATTGGCCTGATCCAGCAGGTGGTTCTTGTGTTCTTATCCCCAGCTCTCTTCATTCACACATGATGAAATCCTAAGCATATTTACTATGAATAAGTCTCAGTGAGCACAGCTGCACTTTCAAGGAAACGTAAGTAGGATCTGGCTGTTAGTTAAAGAAGTGGTTCCCAATTAGGGGTCCAGAAAACACACCCAGGGGGTCCGCGGCCCCATCCCTTGCCTCCCCACAACTAATTTTTTTGTCATTTTTGCATGGTAACATCACAGATTCAATTGTCTTGTTTCAGCACTGTGCAATTTTTTCAATATATTGACCAAACTCGCTTTTTAAATCACACTGTGATAATGATTTTGACCTGGCAATATGCGGCAATATATTGCTCCTTGTGTGAGGTAGAGCAGGGCAGCCGATTTCAAGGCACCTCTGATCTCGGCTGATAAACACTGCTGATCTGAGCTGCCTTCCTTCAAGCTGAGGGAAAACAGAGCTGATTACCCTCACTTCAAGACTCCATGGCACTACCTTCGATCTCTGAGGCTACTTCTTCCCTCATCCCCACACCTGATCTCAAATTTAAGACATCGTGATATATCAGATCATCGCAATGTTTAGCTGCTGATATCTGTTTTCCAACATCATGATATATCACTCAGCCCTAGTCTGTTTTTTAGTATGCCTAAAATCCCTTGCTCATTAGGGGCTACCCCACATTTTTTTCAAAAAAATTGCTTTGCACAGGTAACCACCATAGAGTTATCAAAATTTTCAAAGGTAGGGGGTCTGTGGATTGGCTTTTGAAAAATCGAGGATAAAACAAAATTGCCTGCTGCTGATTTTGTCATTCACATGCTAAGAACAAGAGGCACATACTGAGCTTGCCATGGGGAAGCTTCCAAAATCTAATATTTTCCTGAAATGTTAGATATTTTAAAGTCACAAGAAAGTCAATTTTGACTTGTCAGCATTTGCATAGAACAGGCTTCTTCAACTTTGGCCCTCCAGATGTTTTTGAGACTACAATTCCCATCATCCCTGACCACTGGTCCTGCTAGCTAGGGATCATGGGAGTTGTAGGCCAAAAACATCTGGAGGGCCGAGGCTGAGGAAGCCTGGCATAGAATCTATTAGTCCAGTGTGGTTTGTGTAGGACGGTTTGTAGGATCACTTACTTTGGCTGGCATGCTTGTCTGTGTGCACACGCATGCGTATACCACATCGATGCTTCATTTTCATGCCACATATCTGGGATTGTTGCCAGCATTGGAGATTGCTAGAAGAAAAGCTTTTGAACTATGATAATGTTTGGAACAAGCCTCGGTGCCAGATGTTGAAGAGTTAATCCTGTAGAAATACAGAAATCAGCTGACCGTGGTTTAAATGAGCTGCCCTTGAAATTAGCATGCATTAAGGTTTGCATTGATGTTAATTGGAGATTTCCTCTTTCCTGGGTCCTTTCAATTGCTATATGTGGGTTAACCAGACCAAAAAAACAAAAACAGCCCCACAGCAAACCCCTGGACACAGAGAATATAGTTTATACCAACAGAAAAAAATGTTGTCTTGACACATACTTTTAAAGCGTTCTCTTCTAATTACAAGGCAAAGTAAACAAACAGAAACATCTGCCTTATTAACATAATTTCAAAAATGGCTGGAAGTGAAAGACTTTACAGTTCGAATTGAAACTGACAGTTTCTGCAGCAGTGTGTAAAATCATAGAGCACAGAAAATATAGTTGCCATGTGAAGAAAGGAGTGTCACAGTTTAGGAGCTGGAGGGCCACACATTCCCCATTCTTGGATTAGACAACAATAAAAGCTACTCTGAAAGCTCACGTTCAATGTTGACAGGAAGGAAGTAATTTGCAGAGCAACTCATAACTATAATTATGCTTTGAGAGAAGATAGTGCTGTTGGCTGAATGGCCACAATATCCTGGACAAGCTTATAGGAAGGAAGGGCAAAGTACACAACCAGAAAATACAAAAATGGTATAAAAGGGGCAGACATGACCCTGGCAACCCACGATACACCACTAGTGGCAACCCACCATGGACTCAAATGATGATAATGCTCATATGTTGTCCATAGAGAAAGAGCCTATGAACTCAGGGTGATGAGGACACTGTCAGGGACTGGCTGAATGGTGAGGAAGACCCGAAGACCCCAGGGAAGCCTCAGAAGAGAAGAGCTCTGAGCTGGGAGAGTGGTAGTGGGACAATGAAGACAGAGGAGGAATGGGGGGATGCTGAACAAGAAACAGGCTTGAGTGAGAGAGAGAAGGAGAACACTGCAGACATAGAACAGGAAGCTGAGGAGGAGGTGGGGGGTAAAGCTGAGACAGATTCACAGGAGCAGGCAGGGCCTACTGTGTTTAGCTCTCCTCCCCGCTTGTCTCTGAGGAGGACTCAGAGGGTGTTGCATGCTACAGAGCAGAGAGCTCAGAGAGCCCCTCTCCAGCGGAGTTTAAGACTGCTGGGAAGACACACGGGTGGGGAGGAGGCTTAGGAGGAAGTGGGAGATCCAGAACTCTAGTTCTGTGAATGTCTTCACTAGGGCCAGTCATACCCTAGTAGCATACCCTCCAACATCCCTCCAAATAGGGATGTCCATCATAATCATAATTTTACTATTTATATCCCACCCATCTGACTGGGTTGCCCAGCCACTCTGGGTGGCTTCCAACATATATAATAATAATAATAATAATAATAATAATAATAATAATTACATATTAAACATTTTATAAAAACCTTTCCTATACAGGGCTGCCTTCAGGTGGCTTGAGGTCAGATAACTCCTTACTCTCCAACATTTTTCTGATGAAAATCCTACCATACCCTCCAATATTTCTCGGATGAGAATACGGACATTCTAAGGAAAAGCGGGACATTTCAGGATCAAATCAGAAATTGGGATGGCTTCTGTAAATCTGGGAATGTCCCTGCAAAATAGAGACACTTGGAGGGTCTGCCGTAAGTTTGTGTGTGTTCTATTGCCTTGAATAAAGAATTAACTTTATTATTCATCCCTGAGTCTTCATGCTGAACCAACCCTGACAGACTCCAGCACCTCAGCACATGCAACAGCCACTAGTCATGCTATGTTCTTATTGTCATGAGTTCATTGTCTGTCCCTGCATAGGCAGCTTGTGGGCATTATTGCCAGTATAGTTCCTGATTGGCTTCTGCATTTTCTGCTAGGGTGTTTTCCTCTTGCCCTGGACTGAGCATGGATTGGATATAGCGGCCGTTCTACCAGTGCAGTGGTGGCATATCTCCTGTGCTGGGTTAATATGAATATAAGATTGCTCAGCCCAGCTTGCATTGTGCTTAATTTTGGAGGAAGAAACACAGATTTTACACTGATTCAGATCCAGATAAGATTTCACATTTGGGTTTAAAGGGCGGTGCTTAGAAACTGTAAACAGGCAGACGTCATAGGGGATTTCCAATCTATAGGCAGAGGATTTAAATATTTTTCATCACTAGAGGGCACTCACTGATCAGATATTAGTTTCTTTATTTTTAATTTTTCAATCAACCAACTTTCAAACAATTGAACAAGGGCTGAAAGGCGAATAGGTTTGCCACCTGAGGAGCTCCAAAATAAGAAACTCATGGTGAGACCTTGAACAAATGGCATTACTGTGTGTGTCACCACATTAGTACTTTGTTAGAACGCACTGTCATTGTCATGCATTGCATTAAAGTTTCTTTTGGTTGTAATGAATGGCAATACCATTCATCTAGGAGGAAAGCTCAAGAGCCAACTATAGCAATTACTTCCAAGGCTTTGAGAACACTCCGCAAGCAGTGTGCCTTTTCCCACACCAAGATCTGAAAAGGCTAAATGTTTATATTAGTCTATATTTGCTAAAAATAGAAGGTGTATTGACAAAGCGGGATTGGCATGGTTGGTAGAACTTTTGCACAGTTGACGCCCATGAAATTGCTTCCTGGATCAGGTTAAGCAGTTGGGGGTGGGGGGAAACCTCAGATTTTAATCTGATTTCCATCTGAAACACTGACTACAATTTCAGGGATGTCTCTGAATACCAGTTTCTGGGAGGAGTGCTGTTGCATTCAGTTCCTGTTTGTGGGATTCCCTGAGGCCACAGGGAGAATGGCATGCTGGATTCAATAGACCTTTGGCCTGACTCAGCAAGGCTCTTCTTAAAGGTAAAGGTAAAGGTACCCCTGCCCGTACGGGCCAGTCTTGACAGACTCTGGGGTTGTGCGCCCATCTCACTTAAGAGGCCAGGGGCCAGCGCTGTCCGGAGACACTTCCGGGTCACGTGGCCAGCGTGACATCGCTGCTCTGGCGAGCCAGAGCCGCACACGGAAACGCCGTTTACCTTCCCGCTGGTAAGCGGTCCCTATTTATCTACTTGCACCCGGAGGTGCTTTCGAACTGCTAGGTTGGCAGGCGCTGGGACCGAGCAGCGGGAGCGCACCCCGCCGCAGGGATTCGAACCGGCGACCTTTCGATCGGCAAGCCCTAGGCGCTGAGGCTTTAACCCACAGCGCCACCTGCATCCCCTCAAGGCTCTTCTTATTTTCTCATATTCTTCTGTACATATAGCATGTGTTTAGCCTTTTGCCATTTTTTTTTTTTTAAATCTTGCCACTGCTTATGGGAATGGGCAGAGAATATAGGAGTGGTGAGTTACTCAGAATCCATCAGAGCCAAAGGCTCTCTTTTGTTCCTCAGAAGGCCTTGGGGCATTGTGAAAACTTTCAGGAACCTTTTGGGTAGGGTGGGCCAGATCATGGGCCAACTTTGTCAGGTGGCCAGGACAACACACCTGCCAATCAACTGGTAAAAAGGTAAAGGTAAAGGACCCCTGAACGGTTGTTATTATTATCAAAAGCATCTATGGGGTGCAGTGCTCATCTTGCTTTTCAGGCCAAGGGAGTCAGTGTTTGTCCACAGAGAGTTTTCTGGGTCATGTGGCCAGCATGACTAAACCATTTCTGGCACAAAGGGACACTGTGACAAGTGCCAGAGAACACAGAAATGCCATTTACCTTCCCGTCGCAGCAGCACCTGTTTATCTACTTGCACTAGTGTGCTTTCAAACTGCTAGGTTGGCAGAAGCTGGAACAGAGCAACAGGAGCTGACTCTGTCATGCAGATTTGAACTGCTGACCTTCCAATCAGCAAGCCTAAGAGGCTCAGTGGTTTAGACCACATCACCACTCGCATCTTGCCAATCAACTGACATCATTATTGACAGGTTGTTCTGAATGTGAATCTTCAAGCAGGCCCTCCATGACCAATTTCCCCACCCCCACTGCACCTCACCACACACCCCATGAACCTTTAAACTCTAAAATGGCAGGCCTCATTTCACAGCTTAATGCATTGGTCTCCGGCAGGTGTGTTGCGAGCCAGTACAGGGTTGTGGCCTGAGCTAAGGTGGGTCAAAACAGCAGCACTACCACCATTCAAATATATGGTACACACACACACAACACACACACACACAGAGAGAGAGAGAGAGAGAGAGAGAGAGAGAGAGAGAGAGAAAGAGAAATGGGCCCCCAAATGTATGTTTGAATTACAGTTGGGTTCCAGGTCTGAAAACATTGATGAACATTAAAGGGTCTGTTTGGGTGGGAATTTAGGCTTGCAAGATAGGAAGCTGTTTATTTTCCACAGCCAGGTCCTTTTTTCCCCATTAGGCCCCAAGCTAGAGGGAAGCAAGTGCTTGTCTGCTTCATTGCTTTCCTTCAGCCTAACTCCCAGTGCCAGCTGGCTGACAGCTTCTGCCTGTGCATCTCTCCGCTGCCATGGTTCCCTTCCTGGCAGCATGAGGGCGGCGTGCACATCCAGCTGTCAGCCTTGGATGGTTTTGGATGTGAGGCAGGAGGTAGTTTTGACACCCCCGTTTTCCCTGCAAAACCTAGGGAGTCTCTACATGTGGTAGAGAGACCCCCTGCAGTCCTCTCCTCTGCGTTTTTGCTTCTTGTTGCAGAAAGAAGACACAAATCAAACTAAAGCATATACAGTGGTACCTCGGGTTAAGTACTTAATTCGTTCCAGAGGTCCGTTCTTAACCTGAAACTGTTCTTAACCTCAGTGGCGTAGCGTGGGTTATCAGCACCCGGGGCAAGGCAAGTAATTTGCGCCCCCTAACGCATGGATTTGCGCCCCCTAACCCGTGGATTTCCCTAACCCCCAGATGTTGCGCCCGGTGTGGCCGGCCCCCCCTGCACCCCCCACGCTACGCCACTGCTTAACCTGAAGCACCACTTTAGCTAATGGGGCCTCCCGCTGCTGCCACGCCGTCGGCGCACTAGTTCTGTTCTCATCCTGAAGCAAAGTTCTCAACCTGAGGTAATATTTCTGGGTTAGTGGAGTCTGTACCCTGAAGCGTATGTAACTTGAAGCATATGTAACCCGAGGTACCACTGTACTGCTTACAACAGACCCTCCAAGTGTCCCTATTTTCCAAGGACGTCCCTGATTTAGAGAAGCTGCCCCGATTTCTGATTTGATTCCAGAATGTCCTACTTTTCCTTAAAGGTAAAAGGTAAAGGTACCCCTGCCCGTACGGGCCAGTCTTGACAGACTCTGGGGTTGTGCGCCCATCTCACTTAAGAGGCCAGGGGCCAGCGCTGTCCGGAGACACTTCCGGGTCACGTGGCCAGCGTGACATCGCTGCTCTGGCGAGCCAGAGCCGCACACGGAAACGCCGTTTACCTTCCCGCTGGTAAGCGGTCCCTATTTATCTACTTGCACCCGGAGGTGCTTTCGAACTGCTAGGTTGGCAGGCGCTGGGACCGAGCAGCGGGAGCGCACCCCGCCGCAGGGATTCGAACCGCCGACCTTTCGATCGGCAAGTCCTAGGCTCTGAGGCTTTAACCCACAGCGCCACCTGCGTCCCTGCGTCACTTTTCCTTAGGATGTCCCTATTTTCATTGGAGAAATGTTGGAGGGTATGGAGTTATCTTACCCCCCCCCCAGCCGTCTGAAGGCAATCCTGTATAGCAGGGATGTCCAACCAGTCAACCGCGATCAACAGGTCGACCCCCAGGTGATTGTGATAGATCGCGGTGGATCGCTGGCTCACGGTGGAAAGAGAGCATCCGTGTGCGTGCCGTCCTGACCTGGTGTGAGTCGGTCGTTGCTAGGCCACTGGCACCCTGGTAAATTGGTGTTTAGGAACTTGCTGCTGCAAGTTCACTCCATTAGGAGGCTTCTTGGATCCCCAGCAGTGCAGGTCTACTCATGGCATCGGCCATCATTAGACTGTTCTTGGCATCCGTCCCCTGCTTCCCTGCGAAGCCGTGTCATAGGTGAGAGCTGTGGAGTGTCTATTGGTTTGTGAGCGATTTATGGCGTGCCCCCCCCCAAAAGCAGGAAAACTATGTGTTGCTCCCCCTTTTTTAAAAAAGCAACTTTGGCCTGCCCCCCTAAAAAAAGATCAACAACTTCGGATCCCCCACCCAAAAAATGGGTAGATCACTGCCACTTTTTTTATTCCAGGAGTAGATTGAAATCTCTTGGGAGTTGGACATCCCTGCTGTATAGGGAAGTGGGTTTTGGCTGGGACAACCCAGTGAGATGTGTGGGGTATAAATAGTAAAATTATCATTATGGAATGGGACTTCCTTATTTTCATTGGAGAAATGCTGGAGGGTATGCTACAAAGAGCAGGGGAAATCTTGTGCAGTTCTTTCACCTTTTGCTTTCCTGTCTTAGTAGAAATCATCTAGTAAGTGGATAATACAGCTGTTTCCTGCCTCTGAATAGATGCTGTTTATACACAGAGCATTTTGAATAGGTAATGTGTTGTTGACAGCTAGCATGTAGTCATGTCCTTGGACCAAATTCAAGCAAGTTTTCTTTTTTTATATAATCTTTTTTAAATTAAAGATTTTATTGGTTTACAAAAGTATGTGCATTGTTTCTTTTTTCAGACAAGCAAGCTTCCTGTGTGTTACATTAGTCATTGCTAGTTATACTTCAGTCAGGAATAATAATAATAATAATAATAATAGTAGTAATAATAATAATAATAATAATACCCTGCCCATCTGGCTCACTTGCCCCAGCCACTCTGGACGACATACACAACCAAAATGTTTCCTGCCATTTTGTGCATACTTATACATTGTGTGTTTTCTACACACACACACTTTTTCATTTTATTTCTAAAGGCTCAGGGTGTTTTTTAAGCAGGAACCTGTGAATTTAACGCTATCCTAGAAGGTGCACAGGCTGACATTGTGTCATCAAGGCTGCTAAAAGGGCAGCACTTACAGGCAACCTGTCCTCTCCCTCCCTGACCCTGGTCATTTTTAGCATATGTTTTAATGTTTGCAATACACGTGTAAAATGCAGGAAATGACTGGTTTCTAAAGGGCTGCTGAATTGCATTTGGAGTGTGTTTATTATTAAGGGACAAGCAAAGTGCCAATGGGAGGAGTCCTCTTAGCTTTCACTGAGCCATATGAATCAAACTTGCACTTTGTGTGTGCCTACTGTTCTTGAAAGTTTGAAATACATGAAATACAGGTGTATGTTCTTTATGGGTATTCTTGCATAGTCTGCTTAATACAAACAACCCTGAGTATGCTTAGTTGTTAGGATGTAAAATATTGGCCTCATGCACACCATACATTTAAAGCACTATGATACCACTTTAAACAGTCGTAGCGTCTCCCCAATTTCCCCCCAGAGCTGTAGTTTATTAAGGATGCTGAAGGTCCCTGGGTTCATTCCTAGCATCTCCTGGTTGAGCTAGGAAAAACTCCTGCCTGCAACTCTGGAGAGCTGCTGGCAACCATTATAGACAAATAGTGAGCCAGATGATGCAGTCATCTGACTCTCATCTAACACTTCCCATCTTCCTTAAGAGATCGATGCAGCAGGACTTGAAGGATTTCATGGCCTTTTGGGGTATATTTGGCATGTGGTATCACATGTTTCCTTTGTGCTGTCTATGTATTTGTTTTTCCTTGCTGTTATTTTCCATTTCTTTGGAATCGTTTCTTTTTTACACTGTCATTCTTAGCTCATTAAAAACTATGCTGTATGAAAAGCGCCTCAGAGGGCCTCTTGCTGCACCTCTTTGGGAAATTAGTGACAAAAGCAGGAATTATTAGTGTTGGCGGTTTCTCTCACAAAAGTGTGTTTCTGGATGCTAAAAAGTGTTTATTTAGATAGGGGAGGGGCTGCAAGACTCGGAATTTTCATTTGATAAAGCGGGGAAATAATTTAACCAGAGATTTGGCTTTCTACAGCTTAAGTCCAGTCAGGCACTGGGTGAGGATGGGTTTTGAGCAAAGAATGGGGGGAAATGGGTGTGGAATGGATATGCAGGTTGATCCGATAAAAGGGACGAATACCAAGTGGCAAAAGAGAAAATGTTACAGATAGGTAGCCCTGTTGGTCTGCCATAGTCAAGACAAAATAAAAAAATTCCTTCCAGTAGCACCTTAGGTGCTACTGGAAGGAATTTTTTTATTTTGTCTTGAAAAGAGAAAATGGAGAGGACAGAAAGGATAGGGCAATATTGTGGAAAGGGTGGGGCTGGCGACAGAAACCGCAACTGCCAACTTGTTCTCTAGCGTATATAACATTTTGCATTCGGAAGCTTGTCTCCTCTGACAACCTGGCCCATTTAACGCTGAAGAGGAGAAATAAATAAAACGAGGGCGGGGGGCGGGGGGAGAGAGAGAGAAGTCCAGTACCCGGGCTGCGCTCAGAGTTAAGGCACAATATGAGAAGAGACGAAAATACCCGAAAGCCACAGGGCGCAAAGTGGGCAACCTCGCGCATGGGAAGAGAACGGAGCCTGCCCGCTTCCTCCTGCCTGTTTCTCTTCCTCCCATATTCCCCGCCCCGGAGGAGGGAGCTGCTCTTCCTCCTCTTCCCACAGCCGCCGAGGCCGCGCCAGGAGAGCGGGGAGGCGGCAGTCCACGTGCGGGAAGGCGCTGGCTGATCTCCCGCGTTGTTAAGGCCGGCCGACGAGGCTCCTCCCCTTCCTTGTATTCCTCCGGCCTGGGGAGCCTCGCCCGGATCAATCCTTTCCCTCCCGCGGGTTCTAACTTCAACCCTGCAGGCGGCAGGAGCAGCTGCTCTGCCTCTGCCCCTTTAAGCCCTCGCCGAGGGAGGGCAGGCCGCCCTCGTTCCCCCGCCTCCCTCCCCTCCCACTCGCCAGGCCCGGCGCGTGAGGCGAGCTCGCGCTAGAGCGCAGGCGGAGCAACGACTGAGAGCGGCTGTTGCTTGTGGCGGCGGCGGCGGCGGCGAAGGAGGAAGCGGGACTCGGCGGAGTCGGAGCGAAGAAGAAGAAGGGTCGGACTGAGGAGACGAGAGGAAGAAGGGGGGAGCAGGGAAAGTGCCCTCGCCTTCGCCGCCGCCCTCGCGACGTTACCCCGGAGCTACTTTAGCCTTGGCATTTCTGTCTATTTAAACCCCCTCGCAGCTTGTTTATTTCCCCTGGCGGCCGCGAATGTTGCATTGGCCGAGCCCTGCGCCAAGAGGAGACGGGTCCCTCCCCTGCCGTAACCAGGGCCAGGCAGACAAGGGCACGCGGGCCTTGCGGCGGCAGCAGCCCAGCCTCTCAGTGCCTTGGAGCGAAGAGGAGGAGGAGGAGGTAGCAGGAGAAGAAGAAGAAGAAGGGGCCGCCTTCTTTCCGGAACCAGCCGCGGCTGGGTGAGCGAGCCGCTGCCGGGAAAGGGGGTGGGGAGGGCAGGGCGGGCGAGGAAAGTGTGGGGGGTGTGGAGGGGGCTGGCGGTGGGGCTGAAGGCGCGTCCTTCTCTCCACCCCTCCCCACCTCCTTTGGTTCTTTGTTAGCCAAGCGCGGAAGGCAGGCAGGCAGGCAGGCAGGCATGGGGGGGGGGCTGTCAAGAGTTCCTGGGCTTTCCCCTTCCCAGACACGCACACCTGCTCTGCGGAGCCCGGGGGGTGGGTGGGGTGGGGGACGGCTTCTGGAAAATAATAAAAGAGCCGCCGAGTACAGACGGCGACGGTTTGGGTGGATTTGGGGCAAAAGGGTGGAGGGCGAAGATGCTTGAGCCCTTTTTTTCTGCGGGAGCATCTGTGGATGGAGACTGACAGCCACTCTCTTCGTCTCTCTCCCCCACCCCGAAAAAAATTCCTTCAGAGGATTAGATTCCCAAGGGTGACGGTGGGGGGAGAAATCCTGGGAAGAAACCCCATCATCGCCTGGGAAACTTGTCAGGACAAAGCTGTGGTGGAGATGCCAGAACGCTCAAAGTTGCTGGAGGATGGGCTAGTTAGATGCAGCAGTTTTTGGTGATCTGTGACCCTCTTTTAAGCCACACAAACATTCAGCGAACGTATTATTATTATTTTACCTTCTGTTCCTGTAATCATTGCACTGCTGTGCTAACCTGTCTTAGTCCAGGCCATGTCCCAAACCACTAGTTGAAGACCAGTGGGGAACATGGATTCTCAAATGCACATGTGCCTGTCCTGTGTCTGCATTGGGGGCAGCTACTAAAGAGAATTCTGGGGCTTGATGACATAACGGAACACAATCTTTATTTATGCCATGTCTCTGAAACCTCCTTTTAGCGGGTGGTGTGGGTGGTGAAATGACTCTTAGGCTCTGGTAATGTCTAGTTTCTTTGTGTCTGAATCTGTACTTTGGGTGCTGCTCTACGAATGCTGAATTTCCTGGGGAAAGTTGTGTGGCTGTAAGTAACTACCTCACTCTTTTAAAAAAGAGGAATAGGGGAAGAAAGAAGACTCTCTTTAAAAAAAATAATAAAATTCTGTATCTCTTTAGAAAGTTGTGCTATTTTACAAAAGCCTTTTGGGCTTTAGAAGATGAAATATTGCATTCATATGCTTATCTCTGTTTTGAAATAAGTTTTGAGGTGTAATGAGAAAACAGTTGTGCCTATGAATAAGAATAAAAGTCCATTATTGGATTTAAGAGAGAGTGAATGCTTTGCTTTCCAGTAATGTGCTCCTCTTCCACGAAACTTTACGTAAGAATTGCTAATCGTATATAATCGTGGCTGGTGTGCTGATCCTGTTTGATCCTAATGTTAGCTGCTAGGATGTGTTCTATAATAAACTTAAAGTAGAAAAAACCAGCACAGCCTTCTGCTGACAAACGGTCTTCTCATGTATTAGTTCTCCTTTCCTATAAAATGTATATGCAAGATCAGCTTGAGTGGTACACTGACACTTTCTATTGACTATTTCATTCTAAGTGGTGGTTTCCACCTGAATATCAGTATATTAGTGCTGAGGAGCTGAATTTTTATACAAGGCCTCTGTCTGGTTTAACTTTTGTTCAATATTTGGATATACTTCAAAAAAAAATCCTTATATTAAAGGGTGGAGGATTGATGAGATTCTCAGTTTTTAATTGTTGTCTTATGCTGAAGAATTCCATCATAGAGTTGACATTCACTTTTTGGGTACATGTGTGTGAATGTACACCTGTCCATGTCAGATCTGCCCCCCATTGGCTTTGTAGAATTTTGTAAGCTCTGCTACTATACAGATAACACAAACAATTGAATCTATTTAGTACATAGCTTTTTTGTTTACTAAATCTCACTTTTCAGTATCAGTATACCTATACCTATTTGTTATTTGAAATAACATTTTGATTCTAGGCCTGTAAGCAAGAGTCACCACTCTAGTATCAAAAGTCCAGGGGCTGAAAAAAGCAAAAATGGTTGAGATATGTTGGTCTTTAGATTCTTCCTGAATGGCTATACTCAACTTACAGTACACGGTAATTTAAAATGTGATAGTGTTTGATGAGCAGAGCTCCACACATTTGGATCCCCAAATTTGCAAGCCTTAGCTGACCAAAAACTTTTTGAAACTGCTAGGATTCTTTTTGTGTGTTGTACAATCATAACCTCCTGCTCCTTTCCCCAGCTCAGTGTAGAAGTAGGGAAGGGATCAGTCTTCCCTTCAACCATAGCTGCCTTCTCCACCTTGGAGCTAGAGAGTGGAGTGAAGATCTTCCCTGAATTCGGCTGCATTTCTGAGGCACTCTGGTGTCCTGAAAGTATAGTGCATCCACAGGAAGAATCACTGCCCCATCTGACAGGTTCAGAGGAAGACACCAGCTGATGGTCTCATCAGCAAGTGTGGTAGACGAATTTGTGGGTCCCTGCTGAGGAGTAATTTAAGAGACACTAGTTTGGCAAGCTTCAGTTCTTAGGAAATGTGGGGGTTTTTTTTGAAGTTTTTGAATGTCATCACAATTTATTGTAACCTTGTGTCATACATTTGTCTGAACTGGGAAGGAAGTGAAGATGTTGAAATGTCTTGATGATGCTTGAAGTTGTTTGTATCTCAAGTACTGTCAATTTATTTTATTGTGCTTTCTTTATGTTCCTGTAAATGCTATTGTGTAGCAAGGCTTCACTTGGCAGGCTCTCTTCTATCATGGTAGATATTCAGGGTTTTTCTTTCTTTCTTTTTTTAAATAAAGTGATTTTCTTAAGGAAAGTGAAGAAGTGTTTTTAACAAAAGAGAATGTTGTTTTCCTAATACAAGTTTTCTAAACTCTGCTCAGGGTTGTTGAAATAGTCTTGGAACTATAGTATCTAAAGCCTGATGCTTGGGTGCGGAAGCAGGAGGAGGATGCCACTGTGTCTCCTTCTGTAATAAAATGTACTTGCCTGTCCCAGAACTACGGCAAGAGAGAAACGGAATTGCTTGCATAGGCCTAAGAAATTTTTCAGACAGGGTACTGTCCCCACCAGAGAAAGACAAAACAGTGTTGTGAGTGATGTTCTTTTTTGAATGCTAAACATTGAAGCCAATTTATGTGGATTTATGGACAATGTGTGGATAACTTATACCTGGCAACTAGGGCTACAATGGCACATCCACCCCCCACCCACCCCTGTACTTCTTCACAACATATAAAAACATTAGTTCCCTTTCAAGCTATGCCTGCACGTGAAATTCAAGAGATGGTAGCAACTGAAATTTCTTAAATTCTTCTTACCTTTACCTTAAAAACAGAGTATATTTTCCCTTTTTTGTTAACTAATGGTTTGGCTTTGTTTATACAAGTTTGTGTAAAATAACATGGATATTTGTATTTAGCGTTATCTGAATTATTGGCTAGGACTTGTGCTTGCAGGAACAAAAGAGAGCGTACTTTGCAGTCATACTTGGGGCACCCTCTTAGCTGGCTTCACTACATGGGAACTGCTGCAAACTGTGCAGCTTCTTCCCATGCCACTTGCATAATATAAGAAGTCTAGACTTGAACTGCAGTGTTCTTGCTCCCACTCTACAAAGATAACATCCGGAGGAGCCCTCTGACTCAGTGAATGTAATTTGATTGACTTACAAAATCAAACATGCATTGGATTAAACTACATGCCCACAGTGCCATATAGGTAACTGGGCAGTTTTCTCTCTCTTGCAGGTAGCAGCAGCAAGTGCAAAGCAGCAGCTCCATAAGTGGCCTCTGTAGCAAAAGCTGGAGCCTGCTTAGTCTGTGTGCCTGTCTGCAAGGAGGAAAATCTATGTCATTGCATATGTTTTATTTACAATGTCTTCTGGGGAACTTTGATGCTTAGAATCTTATGAGGGGTTTTCAGTGAGAAATCAGAAAGAGCAAAGAAACTTAGAAGATCGCTACCTAGCATTCCTTCTCTTCACAAACAGTGAGAACAGTCATACTTCGGGTTGAGCGTTTCCAGGTTGCACTCTGTGGCGACCTGGAAGTAATGGAACCCGTTACTTCCAGGTTTCGATGCTCGTGCATGCGCAGACGCTCAAAATGACATCATGCGCGGAAGCGGTGAATCGCGACCCATGCAGACGCGGGTTGCGTTCGCTTCAGGATTCGAACAGGGCTCCAGAACGGTTCCCGTTCGCATCCAAAGGTACCACAGTAGTTGAAGGAGAGTGTTGGGTGTGTCCTGAGTCACATTATGTTCGGGGGGGGGGGGGCAAGAGTGAAGCCCAACAGGGCTGGTGTATGCCTCTTATGAATGGTACCCAAGAACATGTTCCAGAATCCTTTGCATAGTACAGTGGTTTTTGATTGGCAGTTGAAAGTTATGAAAACCAGTTTCCCCCCTCATAAATAACTGAGTTGTCAGGGCTAAGTTTGGTTTAATTTTCAGTTTGTGGTTAAGGCTCAGAAATACATTTGTTGTCAGGTAAGCTAAACTCTACTGCATGTGTGCCGTTGTTGTTGTTGTTGTTGTTGTTGTTGTTTATGAATCACCCTTCCTTTAGTATCACCCCAGGCGGTGTCCAACAAATGATAATAAAATTACTTTAATGGGTAAAGCAAATAGAGAACTAAAATAATATGGTCAGGCTTGTGGCTGGGTTAGTAGTATTATTAGTAGTAGAATTTATTAAATTTGTATACTGACCTTCATCCATAGATCTCAGGGTGGTTCACAGCATAAAAATACAAGATAAAAACACAACATGCATAATAAAAACAATTCAAAGATACAGTATAATATGCAATAAAAGTCCTTATGTTTTGGGCACAGTCAGCATAAAGACCCACAAATATGAAAATTACTTTTTGTGCACTCCAAAGCATAAAAAGAACAATGGACAATGAACAGTAACACAATTAGGACAATAATACTTTGGAACAAACAGTTATAGATATATTTTGACAATTACCAGTAAGTCTTTTTCAAATTTGTCCTAATCAATCCTAAGTGTGGGTGTCAGGGGAGCCTCTCTAAGAAGACATTGTACAGCTAGGGTGCCACCACTGAAAAGTCTTATTATTGATACTATTACTATTAATAAGGGGCTTTCCATTCAAAAGTGACCCAGGCACAATATAAACACTAAATCTAATCATAGCAAACAACCAATAAAAACTTCAGTCGGTAGCTGCCTGCTGGATCTCGTTTGGTGGAACACCTGAAAAAGGTCCTTGATGTCCTTAATGTGGCAGGTGTTATGTGAAAGGAGACTATTGTTCAGATAACATGTCTGCAACCTTTTAGGGCTTTAAAAGCTTAATATTGGAACTTTGAGTTGGGCCCAGAACAATACTTGAAGTAGTGCAAAAGAAAGAAAGAGCGGGATGGAGGGAAGCAAGCAAGTACTGGTGTATTATGGTCATGAGGTCCAGTCCTAGTTGACCATCTTATTTTGGATCAACTGAAATTTCTGCAAGGTTTTCAAAGACTCCCCCATGTATTGTGTGTTTCAGTAATACAAAGAAGAGGTTACCAGAGCATGAATCACTGCAGCTGCTTCCCTGTGCTGTTGCTGTTCTAGCTACCCAATGACTTTGATGTTAAAATTGCTCAAGGCTTTGGCTTCTAATCTAGACAGTATTAAGTAAACTGCAGAAGAAAAAAATGTTTTCTTTCCATTACCTTTTCCAAGTGCTTCTAGTGAAGCAATTAAAGGAAGAGTTTTAAACATGTATAAACCCCAGCAAAGGTTAAGAATGGCCCGCATGCAAATCTGATCAGACTAAAAAATTAGCCCCCTTTACTTAAGCTACTCTGTCAAGACTAATTTGACATCTGCTTTACTACCAGGGGAGCATACAAAAAAAGTGACAAAATGTTTCCTAATTTGTTAGCAGGTCAGGGATTGTCATGAGTTAGATTAGACATGAGAAAGTTGAAGTAAGGAGTGTTGGTTATGCTTTTGTGCACTTTCCAGTTTCCTTGAATATCCCTTGTTTTCTAGTAGTATAATGATATCAGAACATTTATGAGTGTCAATACTCTGCTTTGTTAATTCATTAGATCCAGGGCTGAAAAAATCCCAGGTGCCTAACATTTAAGTATCAGCATTAACTCTTTCGCTTGAATGTTCTCCATACTGAGATGAGGACTGACATTTGCAGGGGGTGGGGGCACTGGTGGAGGTCACAATGCTTCTGCTGCAGTGGTTTAATGATTTGCATAAATTACTATTTTAAGGTGATTTCACTGTGTTAGGGGAAAGTTTCAAAGAAGTGGTAAACATGGGTGTGATTATTTGGCAGTGACTATGGAGAACACTGCCCTTTTGAAGTCTATAACATTTAATTTGATATCAAGATTCTTGCCACCTGACTATGTATTTTGTTAATGTCAGTTTTCGGAGAGAGGAAGGAAAATGTAACTGTTACTACATTGAGTTTTTTTAAATTATTGATGAAGATCTGTGCACAAATCAAATGGAATATAGCCATAGTGACTACAGTTCCAACTTAGAAACTATACTGAATGTCTAATTCTTCCTGAAGTGAATTCATATCAAAAAATAGAAGGACGGCATTTAACTTTCAACATTGATTGCAGCACAAAGAGAGAGTGCAAACAGGAAACTTGTTCTGTGGTGAAGTTTGCAAACAGGAAATTTTCACAGAACAAACATAGCTCAAGTATAACCTAAGAAAGATAATAAAAAATGTTTTTCTGTAATGTCATGATATTTTTACCAAGTATTACTTGTAATTCCTCATGTCAAATTTTATTGAATTTTTTGTGGTACTTGCCCTGCTTTTACTGGAAAGGGGCAGAGGAGTGCTTCTCTTTCCTTATTTGAATTGAGTCAGTTCAACATTCACCAACAGAGCTAGGGATGAGGGACAAAACTGAACAATGGAAGGGTGTCAATTGCAATACCTACATTAATATCACAATGGGACCTTAAAGGTTCACAAAAATGGAAGATTGGAGTAGGAGGCAGATATACTCTAAAATCAGATGTACATATTGAGATCCATCTTCACTGAAGAAAGGATCGTTTTGTCTCCTGTCACGTAAATACCTGCAAGGAATTAGCAGTCTTGGAAACAACCCAACCTTCCTTTAAATCTGCTTCACACACCCAGAGTGGAATGTAGTGGTATTCTTTCTTGGCAGTCTTAAGTGACTTCAATGTTTCTGTTGTTTTAGCTTTATTGTAATGCTTCAGTAGCTAATGAAGCACAAGAGGAAGCAAAATCGGTTTCTACAAATACTCAAGCATGAAAATTCTCTTGTTTAACTCTCTGCCTGTACTGCTTTTTAAACTGATGAATGGCACACAGGCTGAAAGCTATTTTAATATATAGAAAATCCTCTTTTCAAAACTTATTAATCAGGGTGGTGCAACTTTTTTTTCTTAGTAACTAAATGTATACTTACAGATATTGTATGTGTCTTGGATGTCTGATCCTAAATACCATTATCTAAAACTAAGCTAGCATTAGAAAAATCAGGAAGCTTGATGGCTGAATCGGAATTTTGAACCTGTGTTTGCAACATTCAGTCTTGCACTTCTGGCACTGCACTGGATCTTGGGAACAGGGAAATTGTACAGGAGACCTAAAATAATTATGCAACTGGCTACTGAAGATCCATGGGGCTTTTGCCTGGAATACTGAAGCACAGCTCAGTGCATATGATTACAATATATAAAGACAAACTGGACACATAATTCTGAAACTTTGGTGCCTCTAGCATGCTGCAGCATGTAACCATGAAGAATGTGTGTAAGGTGATAGAACAAAACAAAGGCAACTTCCTCCTTTCTTTTTCCTAGCCATAAAGAACAGCAATGTGGCTGTTCAGATTTATTTGTTATCTTTCACTAGCCTTAGTTCTTTTGGCACATTCAAGATAGTTCTTTGGACAGTGGACGCCACAGAAGGGATTTAGAAGTTCCTGCTGTGCTTGAATGACAAAAATCAATGAGGACAGAGAAACCTACAGGCAAAAAGTGTAATGAGGAAAATCTTAATTACAAGGTTTTGGTTTTCAAGTTAGTTCCCTAAAGCAAATCTCTTGGGGGCTAACTACACAGATGCATAAAACAGAGCTGTGATTCTGAAAAGCAGCTTCAGAAGAAAGCAAAGTGGCAGGGAAGGAGGTACATAATCCTCTTCCTACTTGCTGTTTCTTGGCTTCACATGGCACCCCAAGCATTTTCTCCCCTACATGGGGTTCCAGATGCATGAATCCTGCTTAAAATGAAGAAAGAAGATAAACTTGAGCAGCGAGAGGTGATATTTCAAAGGAAGTCTGAGATTCCCTTTAAGCATTGCTTTTTCTGATAGCTGTTTCAAATTTTGAGTATTATTAGCAAGCATATTCTATATGCTATGTGTACCTTTCAGAGTTTACCATAGCAGATATGGAGTAAGTTATTTTCTCATTATCTGAATTACGGAGGGGATCTGGGCTCTGTTTTCCAAGCTTTCTTGTGGGGTGTAAGGGATGATGAATTTGTCTTGGGCATTACAGGGAGCACTGCTCACAACTTCAGTAGACAGATGAGTACTCAGTTTTCTTGTGAAGTTATGTAAGTTGTTGAGCTAATGGAAACCAAAAGGAGCGCAGTGGCTTGAAGTACAAAGGTGGATGTAGGGATTAATGTGCGCATGTTATCCCAGTGCTAATGCAATGTAATGAGCTGCTTGACACACAAATGTAATCTTTGGTCATATTGGTGGAATATGGATGTGACTGCAGGTGAATGAGCAGTTTGGAAGCAGAGGAGCAGGCTAATTTCCCATCTGCTAATATTTTTATTATCAAGATTTGCTGTTACTCATTGTATTTGAGATCCAACACATTGCTTCAGCTAAAATTCACTCCTGTCTTTGTGAAATAGTCGTGCAATAATTTTATTTTAAATGAAGCACAACGTGAAAGGCTGATGTAGATTATATTTAAAACTGCTTCTGTTAGTTCACAATATAATAAATGCAAGAGCAAAGATTGGAGGGAGTTAAGCAGCAATAATTTGTGTTTGTTTCCCGAGTGTCTAATGGTATTTCAGTATGTGCATTTGGTTACTTGTTCCTGAATAATTTGGTCAGAGTGCCTCTTCCTGTGCTATGTTTGTAAGTGAGCTTGTGTACCCTGGAAAGGTTTCCTAATATGGTTCAGCCAACAAAGCTAGCTTATGGTGAGGAGGTGGGAACTTAAGAGCAATGCTAAAAAGAGCATGTTAACTCACATTTATTTTCATCTTGTCCTCGGTTGACACCTCACTAGCTCCTGTTTGTTACTCTGTTGCTAATCACAGAAGACCATTGCATTTAATATTGATTAATTGTAGACTACATTTTACAGCCTTCACCTCAGATCATCAACTTGGGTGGTGATTAACAAATGCCTATACCAGGGGTCAGCAAACTTTTTCAGCAAGGGGCCGGTCCACTGTCCCTCAGACCTTGTGGGGGGGCTGGACTATATATATTTTTTGTGGGGGGGGGCAGAAAAAAGAACAAATTCCTATGCCCCACAAATAACCCAGAGATGCATTTTAAATAAAAGGACACATTCTACTCATGTAAAAACATGCTGATTCCTGGACCGTCCATGGGCCGAATTTAGAAGGCGATTGGGCCGGATCCGGCCCCTGGGCCTTAGTTTGCCTACCCATGGCCTATACTAAGAGAAGTCATTGTTCCTGATCACAGAAACTAAGAGTATTCTAGGTATAGCAATGAATTATCTTTTCAGATGTCAACTGGGAATTATGCAGCATGCCGCTACTAGTAAATTAATGTCCTTGAATCCAGGTGTTTCAGTGTAAGCTTCTCAATATTACTGTATGCTTTTATAATTGGAAACTGTTCTTTCACTTGGCTTTTCTGTATATAATTATGAGGTAGGCTTAAATAAGATACAATAGGCAGAGACATGTGGGGAGGAAGACTTCTTCACCAGAAATCCTATGGCATAAAAGCCTGAATTCTTCAGGTAGAAATAATAGTCTGAATTTTTTTGGGGGGGAGGAAGAGACTATATATGATCTTTCAGATGACGCTCTTACACATTCTGTAGTCACATTCAGTAGTGTGTTATTTGTCAGTCTTCTGTAACCACATCTGCTTAAATTAGAAAAAGACAGACTTTATTTTAGGGCAAAATCTGTTACTCTTCTTAAATGTATAGGCCTTTTGTTTTTCTTGGCACTATAAGATGCTTTAAGATAGAAGTGCTGATGCAGGCTGTGGATAAGAAATGGCCAGGGCTGCTTTCAATGCAAGGCAGTGTTTTCATATGGGCTGCTTTTAAATAGTGTGCTTTTAAGCCTCAGTATTTGCGGTTTTTGAAGTGGCTTCTGAGCATTGAAATGGTTTTGTATTGCACAGGCTATCAGTTTGATAAAAATATAGCCCCAAATTAGGTAAAATAAAGCCCCTCCCTCCTTGCAACATTACTTTTGTTTTTGGAGTGTGTTTGTTTAATTAATGTAAAGAATGGGCAATTGGGAATGGAGAAATGGTGTGGGTGAGAGAGAAAGAAAGAAACCCTTTCCATACCTGTTGTTTTCTGCTTTAAATTACTCAATCCCCCATCCCCACTTTCTGGAGTTATAGAGACATGTTGAAGAACAAGCATCCATTTGGAAATTTGTGGGAGGATACTTTGAATGGGAGGCTGTTCAACCTTTTCCTTGCTGATAGGTGTAAAACATTCTAATTGCATTCTGCCAAATCAGCATTCTGAGGAGCAGGTGATAGTGCACATTTTCTCATGCAGCATTTATGGTAGTTTAGTTCTAAGTAGGCTGTGCCTAGTGAGACTGTTTCTGCTTTTTCATCAGCAAAAAGAGCTATCAGTGTTGTGTCTATAATTTATAGGGCCATTACTTATCAGATATGTGTAAAGACATAGTATAGTCATAGTTATTTATCTTCAGGTTCCTGATAATGTTTTTAAAAGGATTATCAGTTGGGATCCACTGAAAACGAGATTGTGTGTATTTCTGCAGTTAATGTTTGTGTAACTCTTCTACAATGTTTGGAATGCAGGTTTCAGAAACATGTTGCTAATAAGGACAGTGCCCTTAAAATTCAGCGTTGCTGCAATTGGCTACGTTGGATATCTCTAAAGCAAGCTCTGTACAAACCTGGGTTGAGGGATGCTTTCTGGGAAAACCTTAATTTTGTAGCTGTAACACAAGGGCAGTGAAAACTGACTCTGTAGACTTCAGTCATCATTTTCTTTTAGACGTTATCACTGTGTAGGAATAAAAATTTCACAATTCTAAGAGGCAGCATAAGAATTTCAGGCGACTGGAATTTTTCCAGTTTACCTTTCATGCACTGTTCCATAATTTTGCAGTAGATGCCAGGCAGTAGAATAGGAGAAGGCTGAGTGCAGAATATAGGCTGTGAGCCATGCTTTCAGTTCAGTTAGAAGCTTGAGAATCCAAACTGAAAAATAAGCGTATTGCTGATAAATTTCTGCAAACGCGTAGGTCAGGGGATTAAAAAGGGGGCAGGGGGAAAAGAAAACAAGAGTATGGGTTCCATTGATCAGAAACTAGGACCTTCTCACTCTGTAGCAGTGTTAGAAATTCCCCAAGTGCCAGGCACATTTTGCAACTGGTGTGAGTCCAGTTGTGACCACGTGGAGATCTCTGGATACCAGGTTGACAATTGACATCTCCATCTGACTGCCCCCCCAGCTTTTTAAAGCCAGTATGCAGAAAGCTTATTTGTTGTATTTATATCCCACCTTTTTCTTCAAGGAGTTTGCCTCCCCCCCCCACCCCCAGTTAATCCCTACAATGACCTTGTGAGGTAGACTAAGAGGCTGTTACTGGCCCAAGCTCACCCAATGAGCTTCATGACTGAGTGGGAATTTGAACCATGATTTCCCAGGTCCTAATGCAACACACTAACCACTACACCACACTGGCTTCCTAGAGTACTTCTGTTATGGGGCAGCTATATAAATTAAGTAGGTAACTAAATGTGAGGAAAGCAAAATGTCACTTAGAGAAGGATCTGAAATATTTTCCATGAAGATTGAATTTGTCTTATTCTGGATTGTTTTATTTGACGTTTTAATGTGCTGTAAACTGCTTTGAGAATTTTTTCCTTTAAATATAAAGAAGTGTAGAAATGAAAATAATAATGAATTCCATTGCAAAAAAAACCCCCCACCTCTGTTGTGTGCCTAGAAATTCCGTTGTGGCAACTGTAACCTAGGTTTAAGGTGCCACTTGGCAATTAGCTTATATATCTGAGTTTCTAACACTGCTCTGCAGACTTGTGTAACTTGTTTAGGGATTTCAAATGATACTCTTAGAAGCATTCTGTAAAAGTGTCCCATCCTGTTCTATCCTAGCCCCAAACAAATCCCCAAATTTGCAGGAATTATGTTAATAACCTCTCTCACACACACCCAAATATCTGTGTAGTTCCCATATTTGGAGTTTCTGGCCATTCAGTGTTTTACATTAAGTGTAGACTTCTAGATTCAGTTGTATCATGTTTAGGCCCAATTTTCTTCTTTGTTTGTGATTTAGGAGGCCTGCTGTCCTTGAAAAGCTGAGTTTGACTGAGGTGTGTAAGCCAGGAGTCTAATTCATAAAAACTGTATATGTAACAACAGGGTCTTAAACATAACAGTAGTTTCATTTTTGCTTGAATTGAGTTTTTGCATTCAACATTTCCACTTCTTGTTTGTGATAGTTGACTCAGCATTTAAATCTTGGGTTAGTTTTGATCTCTGGCCAACTCTGTTGGTTAATTTGATTTAACTGTTTTGTGTAGCAAACTGTAACAATTCAGCACTGTTGAGCTTGATTTCTCCTTCTCTGAAATATCTTAAAATTTGAACTTTTGGCAGTTTGTCTTGTGTTGCTGAATCATTTTTTAAAACCACTGCAGAAGGAGGGACAAATAGACTCTTTTGTTTATATTTAAAGGATTAAAATGCTGCATTCAAGCCAGGCCCACAACCTTAGTTGGCATTTGTCTGTCTCAGGAGACAATGGAAGAGGGCGTCATTGGAGGTAAAGTCTGTTGGTAAACTGTTGAAGAGTTACAGTGTTGTTGGACCTCAACACTTTTCATCTATCCTCTCTAAAGACCCAAATCGTCCTATGTCAGCTCACTCGTTCCTCCCGTTCCTTCAAGGAGTAGCACTTCTCTCCCTGTCTGTGCGACATAAATTCCCCACCTGGAATCTGCATACTATCTTATCATCTCTATAATGTCCTCCTTTTGAGCTACTCAAGTTGGTCCCTCCTACTATCCTTTAAAGTCCTGTGCCTCATAGCCACTACCTCCACCAGAGGCATTTCAGAACCAAATGCATTGTCAGTTGAGAGACATCGTTGTGTTTTCCACAGAGAGAGATAGTAATTCCTTCCAAAGGTACTTTCACAATTCCACTGCCAACAAGACCTGATTCTTCCATCATTCTGCCATTTTCTGGTGCATCTGTCAGAAAAGGCAGGGCACTCCCTTGATGTTCGTTGAGAAGTGAAGGTATACATTCATCGTACACGGTCCATACAACAGACCAGCTTTCTCTTCAGCTCCTTTCATCCTCTCCTGATGAGGAAAAGAGTCGAATTCACTACTCTAGCTGGATGGCAGAAACAATGCATTTTGTTGGCTTGCGTTTCTCTTAACCTGCCTCCACCTACTCGACTAGGACAGCAGCACCCTTGCGGCCTTCTCCCTAAATGCCCATCTACATACAAGAGTTTTGCAAAGTGGTCACATCGTCAACATCTTCCATATTCCTTTAGCATTACAAAACTGACACTTTGGCTTCAGCTTCAGCTGCCTTTGGAAGGAGGGTGTTGCAACATCTTCTTCCATTCACTGTTTGTCCCTCCCTTCATGGGTCTGTAGGCTTTTGTACATCCCAATCTCACCACATTTGTTTCTGTGAAAGGTTTTTCTGAATCCCATAAAAGCTGCCGCCAGAGCCCACCCAGGCTGTCAGCAGCTGTTTATTCCATTGCACCTCATCACTTGTCTCCCCCTTCCCCCAATTGTTCCTCCATCATACTTCTCTACCTTTCCTACCAGAGTCTCAGTGAATTTTAAAGGCAACCTTTCTGTTAAAGCTGTCTTCCATGCTATACTGGTACCAAATCTTCTTGCTTTCTGGCTTGTTATTTAAAAACTGAAGAAGGAAGGGGAGGGGAGGAGCTAAAACAGCAACTTCCTGTTTGAATTCTTTATTTTTTGCAAGCTTGCAATGTTACCTACTGACTGCTTGGTGGTGCCTATCCTAAATCCCAATTCTGGCAACAGTTTTTACAGGATCCAGAAATACCTTTCATAGTAAGTATAATGGATTTGCTTTTTCCCTTGAAGAAATATGCAGAATCCTGATAGTTATGTGATTTGGGCTAGGCTATCTCCCTGCTTTCTAGAGGGGAAAGGCATGAAACTGTTCTGAAAGGTTGAGTCAATGGCCCTCCATGGTTTTCCATGGGCCCTCAAAATATGAAGAGATAGGAGGCAAAGGTAGATCTGGTGAGCTGATTAGAAGGTAGATAATAATCCCAGGGGCATATGTGCGCTGTGCTACAGACCACCTCTGATTTCTGTTGCTGTCTCTCTCTTGGTGCAGCTGCTATAGAGTAACCTTTGTTAGCCCCCTCTGCCTTGCATGTGTATGTAGAGGTGTTCTAACATAATCTTGTATTGTTTTGCGGAACTGAAAACTCAAATTGGTGTGACTGAAATTTGTTGATTGTTGTCCCTTTTGATTTGCAAGCTGTCAGTTGCCAGGTTTTCTCTTCCACAGCTACCTGTACAGCCCTATGCTCTTCAGCATCCTGTTGCTAATACATCATGTTTTTAACCTAAGGGCATGATGTCCAGCTGCACCATGATGATGTTTTTGGACAATTCCTTCAAAGCAGTGCCCTTATCATGTCAGGGTTTGCAGAAAGCAGAAATGTCTTATAAGAAACATGAGTGGTGATCATGATCTGCTGGTATTTTATTACAGCTCAGTGGACACTTGAGACTGCCTTGGCCTTATCCACTTGGTGCTTCCTTGACTAGCAATGATCTTTGTGATAGATTCCCTATTCTCCCTTCTTCCTTCCAAAGTGGAAAATCTATATGTCTCTGGGTACAGGGCACAATACTTCCTTGCCAGCTTTGTTGTCTGGCTCAAGTAACAAGGCATTCCATATTCATGTTGCTGTGCTACTTTTTCCTAGACATCAGTTAACTGAGTGATTTCAAGTCGGCCTTCTCAAAAGCACAAGTATTATTTTCCTGAGGGTGCTTGGTTTATGTGTACTGTTCTCTTAAAAGTCTGGCCATTGGGTGGATGTGACTGTAAGGAATGAATGCCTCTGTTGTCTTCTAGAACATAAAGGCTACTACTGTCAGTAACAATCTGAAGATTCATGGAGATTGTTGGGTTTATAGCATTAGTCCCTTTCTCTTTGGCCCTTAGTATTCATTTCTGCTTCAATTAATAGTATATTCAGAAAGAAGTTACACTCTTGCTTAGTTCCCAACCCACTGTTTATTTTAGAATGTAATGTTGAAGGCACTTCATTGGATAGTTCATACACTGATACTATCAAAGACAGTGCCATTTCTAGGTCTGGAAGAGACTGGTTCACTTTAAACTATTGGTGCAGATGCACGTGTATGAGACTAGTGGTGGACTTCTGGTTTTAGACCTGGTTGCCCAGTGTCTTTAGTTTTGTATGGGCCATTTGCAGAAGAGTAAATTGTTTAAAAGGCATGCCAATAGCAGGTGAATCAAGATTTGGAGAATCCCAAAGAATCTGATACTGGCACTATCAATCAACTTTTATTGTATATAACCAAAGGCCTTTACAATGGATGACAGAGAATTAAATGAAACTTTAATCTAAAATATGTACATAACCTGTAGCAGTTTACAACATAAAAGGAATTTACAACATTAAGACTTAAGATGGGAATGCATTCACATAGCTGGAACAGAGCTTCTTGGCTGCCAGCGCAAATTTGACAACCTGGTATGTAATATATAGATGTTTATCTGCTAGGTGTTCAGCTGTCACTTCCTGTATGGATCAACCTGGAAGCCAATTAAGAATTGGTGATATAAATTTTCCTCTGGGCGTTGTATACAGGGGAACAAGTCAGCAGGTAGTGTGTGATGTCTTCTACCTGATTGTATCCATTTGCGATCCATATGGGGAATTCCCTGGTATCTCCCCTCTAAATATGCCAAGGGCATGTGTTCAAATCTTAGTTCTACAAAGACCCTGCATACTTGTGGGAAGGTCAGAGTCTCAAGGTAATGTGGCCTTGAGTGATTGGTCTTAATTCGGGGGAACCAAGTAGAGTAGCATGCAGCAAAGATGGATGCTCTGTCTTGGTTGGCATCCTGATCAAAAATCCAATTTCTAAGGTCATGTGGGCTAAGTAATTCTCCATTTGGAGATTATAAGCCCTAAACTTATCTTTGCACTATTGTGCCCAGCCCCTGTCCGTAGTTGCTCTAACCAGCAGAGCTTAGTAAGAGTATGATCTTCAAAGGCATTTAGCCTGCACCAATATCTCAGATAGGCTAGATCAATTCTGGCTGCTAGCGAGGAAAGGCCCAACTCGGCTCTGAGGTGGCTGCCAGTGTCCCACACGGAAACCCCAAAATCTGCCTCATAAATTTGTTTTGTAGGACCTCTATTCCAGATTTGACATGAGTTCCCCATATCTTAGCCCCCATAGAGCATTTGTCCAATGATTTTATTTATTTATTTATTTATTTATTTATTTATTTATTTTTTGGGGAAAAGCAACCTCTGTCTTGGGTCATAGCTCACTTGCTGCTGCTGACATTGATTGATTCCCACCTAACGTAAGTTCACCTAATTTAGCCTGGGTCCAGCCCATTGCAAAATGGCAAAAAGAGATTAACTACTTTTTTAATGTGTTTGCTGCAGGTCTACATTAGTAAGAAAGAGGTTGCTTTTCCCAAGCAAGCTGTATTTAGTAATGGGTCCATTTTTTAAAATGCAGCTGTTTAAAGTGCAGGCTTCAGGGGTGGTCTGGTGTTCCAAATTTGGATGCACAACACTGCAAACTCAAATCATTGAACTCTACTGCACAGCTGCTAGATTTCTGAATTTCTATAGGAACCACAGTGATTTGAAAGAGGAAAAATAGCTTTGTTTTTCTTGAGTCATCTCTCTAGCTTATTCTGAATAACTGCATGGCATCTAATTGTGCTGCTGACGCAGATGATAAGCTTCCAGTCTGTACTGAAGGTTTGTATGAGTGGTTTAAAAAAAGGATAGAGAAGGGTATTATAGTTAGTAGTAACAAGAGAGCCTGTGAAGCCAATCTCAAAAATTTATGGGCCCTTAGCATACTTTAAGGGCCCCCAAGGAATGTTGGTAATGAACTGCAAACTGATTGGCCCTGTGTGCCATCAATCAATCCAACAAGTTAAAAAGCTTGTAAAGAGGCTAAATGCACTTGCCACAACTGCAGTAAAGCTCACAGTTTCTGGCATAGTAGATGAAAGGCAAGGTGGTGGGTGGGAGAGAAGAGCTCATTGCAAACACAAAGATGGACATTATTGGGTGGTGGGACAGCAGATACAGTGTTATAAACTGGGATAGAAAAGCTAGGAACCAAATGGCTCCTGGGATCTGGGTTGTGGGTGCCAAAACATAATGTCTAATCGCCATTTAGTCGGCAACAGTTTTTATTTATTATTTTGATGCGCATGAACTAATATGCAATTCACAAAAGTGATTCATTGTTAATATGTGTGTTTTTTTAAAAATTGTTAATACTTTTTTAATTTGATGTTTACAATAAAAATATTGGTACCATACTTCAATTTTCAAAACACTCTACTCTTTATTGTTAAACTCCTTAACATACTATCTGTCCTTGACATATACTTTGAGGCTTCAAAGACATAAAAAGGTAAAGGTAAAGGGACCCCTGAATGTTAGGTCTGGTTGTGGATGACTCTGGGGTTGCGGCGCTCATCTCACTTTACTGGCCGAGGGAGCCAGCGTACAGCTTCTGGGTCATGTGGCCAGTATGACTAAGCCGCTTCTGGCAAACCAGAGCAGCGCATGGAAACGCCGTTTACCTTCCCGTCGGAGCGGTACCTATTTATCTACTTGCACTTTGACATGCTTTCAAACTGCTAGGTTGACAGGAGCAGGGACTGAGCAACGGGAGCTCACCCTGTCGCGGGGATTCGAACCGCCGACCTTCTGATTGGCAAGCCCTAGGCTTTGTGGTTTAGACCACAGCACCACCCGCATCAAAGCACATACATTTTAGCAATTCTTGAGTGTCAGCCAGGCGCAAAAAATGGCACCCAGAGGGGCTCGCAAATGGAGAATATTTAGGTGCGAAATGCGCCTGGTGCCATGCTAATTTTGAACTCTGAGTATATATGCTTCTCCCTTTGGAAGACCTTCCTTCTTCGCAAAGGACAAGAACTCAAAATTCTTGTTGTTACTCCCTAAAGAGTGGACTAGTTTGGAATATACATTGTCACATGAAAATGGTGGCTTTATTTCTTCATTTTAGCAAATGGGGAAAATCTTGGATGTTTCAAATTCTGCCCAAGTTTGGTAACACTTTCTGCTCTGAACTGTTCTCTTGACCTCTTAAAGAATTTGCAACTGTGGAAAGAGTTGCTTCCTGGCTGGGTCTGGCCAGTCAATCCCATACTTGTTTGCCAAAGTGGAGCCAACAGAATGAGTCTGCCTTTATAGAGAAAAGTATTTTTAGATACCACAGTCTTGGTTCTGAGCAGCATTTCTCATTTCTGACAGCTACTTCGCATACTTTCAGACACCATGACGTCATATGGTCAGCGTGAGTTGAGGAAAGAACTGATTTTTTAAATTTCTAAATAAAAGATGGGGTTTGTGTTTGCTCTAAATGAGTTAAGGCAGGCTCTCAGTATTCTGTATCTGATACAGGCCATATGACATTTCTAGTGAAACCAACAGATGTTTCTCTCACTGTGTCCTTTTCCTCGGTTGCTGCCTGATCTCTTCTTTTGTTCCCACATGTCCTGTCTGCAGAGGGCCGTCAGCAGTAACGCAGGCAGCAATTGTTGCTGTGTGTCAAGTTATTGGTGTGGATTTTATAATACAAAAATTCATGGACAAAGGAGCTGCTCACCATGTAGAAATAAAGCCTGTCTTTTCAAAGAGTTCAGTAACTGGATCCTGGCTTCTCGGTCATCATCTTTACTGAATATCCTCTCCTTTGTGTTGTGCCTGCTGCTGTTCAGAGCCAATTTAATATAAAGCTGAATTTGCTCAGTGGCTTGCATTTGTGGTGAGTGAGCCTACCCTCTATACAGCTTTTCACTGCTTTTGTTTCTGTTTGTGTGTGTGTGTGTGTGTGTGTGAGAGAGAGAGAGAGAGAGAGAGAGAGAGAGAAGAATCTATGTAAGAATAAATTGTGTGGGGTTTTTTCTGCCAGTCCCACTGACTGACTTGTATGTACTGAAGAGGTGCTGTTGGGTTCCTGTTCTAAGTGTAGAAGAAAAAAGCTTGGCATACAATAGGCTGTTCTGAAGAAGTATTTGCAGATATCCATATATATGGAGCAGCTTCTCCCACAACTAACACAGAGGGAATAAATGATAGAGGCTAAGAGAGCCATTGTTCTCAGAAATGGGTTTCTTGAATAGCTGTTATGTTCTTAAGCTGATTATGTACTAACTGAAATTCATACAATATTTAAACTGTTGTGAACAAAGGGAACTCTAGACATTTTTAGATGCTTGCAAATTCACATACCATGTGTTGCATTTGGACATACCATATCAAATATCTGGTTTTAGTTTCTGTCATTTTTGCAGGGCAAAACAGTATCCTTCAATGTTGTCATCTGCCCCTATACTGTAATAGAGGCGGGCTGCAATTACCTCCCTGCATAGATTCTCACATGTAGAAAATTAACATCCCCCCCCCAAAAAAAAAAAGTGTGCTCAAAGCTTCCTAGAAATAAACACAACAGCAAAATAGGGTAAAATAGCAGTGTGGTGCTGAGCCCCAAAGACTGAGCAGATGCTGGAAACTGAGACTTACAACATTTTGGGGAACTTGTATCCTTCTCCAAAACTTTCCCCACCCACAGGTAGTTAAAACAGAGTATTAATGTTTATTTGCTCTTGGATGCCAGTTTACTGAAACATCTATAATTTGCAGCATTATATTATATTTAAATGGTTAGCTTTGTTGTGGACTTCCTTTGTTTTGATGCAACTACCAACTTCATTGTTTTATTTATATGCACAGAGTTTCTGCTTCTTGGCTCACAGCGCTTTAATATACAGTGTAACTGCTGCATTTGACCAATAAGAAGTCATTATGTAAAAAGCCTAGTAATTATAGTATTGGGCACAATTCTGTGGGTACAAATAAATGAATATAAGGAGCAGTCATACAGGAAGTTCAGAGAATCAACAAAGTATCTTCATTCAATAAGCGTAGAATACTGTGCTATAGATCAGGGGTCCCCAACCCTTTTTGGCCTGGATGGTTCATTTGGAAAACTAAAACTGCTGTGGGCAGCACAAGATAATAAGAAAAACTGGTGATGCTGAGACCTCCAAAGAACAATAGGCAAACCACGTGCACACACCAAATCAAAAAAGCAGATACCATCAATTCCAAAGCAGGCAATCTCCCACCAGCAAAACATCCCCCCAAAGTCAAAGAACATCATTTTAAAAATTAATAAGCGAAAGGTGGGTACTCTTGGCAGGTACCACTGGCAGGTGCTATGGAGGGTGTCTGAGGGTGCCATGAGCCCCGCATCTGCATCATTAAGAACCCCAGCTACAGATTGTTCACATAAATTAACAGAATGATACAGTCAGATGCACAGTTTGCAGCTATTGGTATCTCAAGGACCATGTAGTTGGTTTGAATCAAGGGGCGTACATGCTCATAGTCCGGACTTCAGTTTCACATCAGATCACTTGATGAGAGGGAAATCAATGGGGAGGAATTCAGTGCCATGCTCCTCTGATTAGTTTATTTCAATGATTAAAACTGATTAAAACTGATTATCCATGGCAAACAAAAGTTACTCTTTAAAATCTTTACTTGTTGGTACACTGATTCTCAGATTGTCACTTCTTTATTCCTCTTCCTTGTTCCAGGGTCCCCTTTCCTTCCCAAGAAAAGCAATTTGTAAACTCAGGATTTTTCTCTTACACACAGAAAAATGATATTTTGGCCCCAATTCCCCTTGCTCAGCAAATTAGTGGAAGTCAACGCAAGGGCTTCCACTAGTGCCCCTGCCCCACGTCACCACCAAATCCACTCTGGATGGCCAGGAAAACCCCCAGAACAATGCACAGAGGGAGGATAAGGAAGCTTATTCTTTCTGGCAAGCAGGGACAAAATAAAGGACAAAGGCTACAATTATAATGGCTCCCCCAGAAAAGGTGTCAATTGAACACACAGTCATATATTTGATTGTTTTCCGGATGCTTGGTATGTATGAAAATAGGGTATTTCTTAGCTTGCATCCTTTTGCTTGGACTGTTTTATTGGGGCCAGGAGGTTTCCTGATATTTTATAGAGAAGAACATTTGGGTGTTTGAGTTAGTGGTGCGTACTTCTCTCTCTCTGTGTGTGTTTGTTCTTTCCCATTCCTGTTAATAGCTAAACTCAGGTTTGTTTCAAGCTAGTTTTCTGCTGTGGTTTATAAGTATCTATGTGTTCATTCAGAAATCTTCCACCCACTGACATGGCAATTACATTTCCCACAGAATGTTGTCTGCAGGGGTTTCCTTTATAAAATCTGTATAATGTGATCCTTTTAAGCAGATGAAGGGCGGGGAATCCAGCATAAAATTGTTGAGTTTTTCTTTCAAATGTAGATTAGAGGTCTTGTTAAAGATGGGCTTTTACCTTTTGAACTTGGTCTCCTGCTGCTCTCCTCTTCCTCCCCTTTTATGGCCTGTGCCCCTCTTGGCTTTAGAGTGACAAAAAACCCTTGGTGCACACATGTTTGGCCAGAGCTTCATGTCTATTGAAACTGATTTCAATTGAAACTATTGAAGCCTTACTAAAAAAGGGTGCTTCCTGGTAGGTGCTTAGATTTTGGGAAGCAGTCCGCTTTTGTAGATAAACTGTTGACTAATTCAAAATGCATTCTGTTGGAGAATTAGTGCAAGCAAAGAAGTTATGCAGTAGTGAGAG
Source organism: Podarcis cretensis (assembly GCF_951804945.1). Lineage (NCBI taxonomy): Eukaryota > Metazoa > Chordata > Lepidosauria > Squamata > Lacertidae > Podarcis > Podarcis cretensis. Next base: position 48,784,727 of record NC_137170.1, on the reverse strand, counting down.
TGAGCAGTAATTATGTGGAATCCAGTTGCTGAGCACTTTACAAGCTTCTGACACCTTGGGTTGAGAGAGGTGAAGAATTAAAGAGAAAAAACAGGAGTATCAGCCCTTTAGGTCAAAGGCAATTAAATACAGGCAATTAAATACAGCCTATCTTGTGACTTGTTGATCAAAGGTAGGCTTCCACCCTAGCTTTTGAAATCAGCCCAGGTAGAATTTGCCTTCAAGCTGCTGCTGAGATTTATGCAGCTGGTGGCTGAATGTTTGACACTTGAGATTGTTCCCGGCAGCTTTTTCAAACCTAGACCTGCTTTGACTCTGTTCAGCAGAATTTTATTGCCTGTAGGTAGGAAACGTGTGAGCCTTAAATTTAATTTGAATAGACCCTTTTCTTTCCCTCTCCCCCCTAAAAATACAGCCTAGGTAAACATTATCCAGCAAAGTAAAGGTGCTTTTGTAAACAATTTATCTCTGTATAATTCTGATGAGTGTGCATCTACCAGGGTTATTTACTGTCAAGAAACTGAGATAGATCATTGAGTAAGAAGGAAAATTTGAGTAACAATAGCTGCTTAAGGAGACATGCTCACATGAATTTGAGAGTAGAAAGCTTCAGTATTTTCAAACAAAGGAATGTGTTGATCTCTTGCTACTTCAAAAGGCAATGATGGAATGACTGGAGTGGTCTGTGGATTAATTCACAAAGGCAGCAGCTTCAAAGTAACTTTTCCTGGCTGCATATTAAGAGAGAACAACAATAAAAGCTTCGAATAATGCCTGTCTTATGTGTATTGGTTTGATAGGAGGTAAATATTGAAATACTTAGAACCTGAAACTCCTGGGACTAGGAAACATCTCCCCATAAACAACCCACCCTAGCTGCTTGGCTTTTGTTGCTTAGTGGCCGTTAGAGGATCAGGGTAAGGATTGGGAATTGTCCGCAGGAGGTGTAGACCTAGACATAGCATTAAAGTGTCATGTGCCTAGTGCTTCATAGGACTAGGAAATAGACACGCTTCTGTTCCATTGTTATAGTGTTTTGGGTGTGTAAAGGCTTTCACCTTCCTTAAACTATTCATCCTTGCAGCAGCCAATAGTCACACTTGTCCCCACTTAATGGTTGATGAATGCTGGCTGAGTTGAGATGTTTAAGCAGACCCTTTTACATTGGTTCTCTTTCATTTTCTCATTTCCCCTGTAACTTCTTCCAGTGGTTTTGAGGTACTGCCCTCTGTAGGAGCTCTGTGCTGGAGGATTATTTTTTTTTTAAAAAAAAAAAAACAACTATGAGAGGAGAGAAATAGCTACAGTGGTACCTCGGTTTACGAACTTAATCCGTTCCGGAAGTCCGTTCTTAAACTGAAACCGTTCTTAAACCGAAGCGCGCTTTCCCTAATGAGGCCTCCCGCCGCCGATGCCCTTCCACCGTTCGGCTTCCGTTCTTAGACCAATGTAAAGTTTGCAAACCGGGACACTACTTCCAGTTTTGCGGAGTTCGTAAACCGAATAGTTCATAAACAGGGCTGTTATTAAACCGAGGTACCACTGTATTTCAAAGGCATTTCTTAAATTATCCACATAATTTAAAGAGTTAACAATTAAAACTATAAGTTCTGAAACAACCGTGTTCTCAAAAAGCTTTGAACTTAACTTAAAACCACAATAAAATAATAAAATAAAATAAACCACAAAAAAGCAGATAGAATTTTTGCAGACTAGACTTTAAACCAGTCTTTCTCCTATTGGTTTACAAAGAGATTTTTAAAAAAGACTTTCCCCCTTGAGATTACTGGGGGTTTTTTATCCTGTTTGGGATGAGTTCTTTTTAAATTAATTTGACTAAGTTCACACAAGTTTGGCATTAATTTTATTAAAATATTTATTGAATGCCCTCCTGGACAAATAAGGGTTGCCAACCTTTTTAGTCCCAGGGAGACATTTGCATTTTTGATCAAGTACCATGGACCAGTAGCGTAGCGTGGGTTGTCAGCACCCGGGGCAAGGCAAGTAATTTGCGCCCCCTAACCCGTGGATTTTAGCAGGGGCAGAGAGCTGCGAGTGTGAGTGCCCCCCAGATGTTGCACCCAGTGCGGCCGGCCCCCCCTGCACCCCCCACGCTACGCCACTGCCATGGACACCAACCTCTCTGGTCGCTTCCCTCCTTCCCCAAGACAGAAAAAGAGAGTGTGTGCATACAAACACAAACTTTGCTTTTCCAAGGGATCTAGGTAAAAATCAGGTACAATACAATAAATATGAGCCTGGAAATGTGTGTCATTCTTCCAAATTCAGTTAACGTAAGAGTTTGAGTGCTGTGTGAAGCCTTTTCTGACATGGAAATGAATACTATAGTCTTTGGAATTATTGTTTGCATACAGTGACTAAATTGTAAATACAGTGGTACCTCATGTTAAGTACTTAATTCATTATTGAGGTCTTTTCTTAACCCGAAACTGTTCTTAACCTGAAGCACCACTTTAGCTAATGGGGCCACCTGCTGCCGCTGCACCGCCAGAGCACGATTTCTGTTCTCACCCTGAAGCAAAGTTCTTAACCTGAAGCACTATTTCTGGGTTAGCGGAGTCTGTAACCTGAAGTTTATGTAACCTGAAGCGTATGTAACCCGAGGAACCACTGTATCTGTGTACAGAATTCTCACAAATGCCTAAGATCTGGGAGGTTCTTCTTGACTGGAATCTTGGAGTTTGGCTTATGTGAGCTGCTGAGGTGAATAAATGAGAAGTCAGTGGGAAAAGGAGCCCTTTTGGGAGGGAACTTCAAAAGGTGGAGGCATGCTATATTTTTTATTACAGTTATTTATACTTCTCCCCCCCTTTCAGGATATAAATTCTGCCAATATGACTCACAAGTAACTTTTCAGTTACATATTTCACCCCGTGAACTTGGGGTGGGGTTGAGAATCAAGTACTTCAGCTCCAGCTGATAACTTGGTTTAATTGGCAAATAGTGTTGATTTGAAGGCCATGAGATCCCTGGTACTGAATAGCAAAGGTGCGTGTTCTTCCTCCTCCCACTCTGATGAATAAATAGCATAGATTTAGTTGTTCCTGTATGCAAGTGCATGTTCATTGAAGGGTTTCATAGAATCAGAGAATTGTAGAGTTGGAAGGGACCCCGAGAGTCATCTTGTCCAACCCCCTGCAGTGCAGATACAGTATTTTGAAATCCAGTTCCAGGAAGTTTTTGTACTGATTTGGGATTGAATGTTTGAGAGTTATAACAGCTGTAAACTGCGTTTGAATACATTATTAACCCCCAGAAGCTACTTGCCAGAGGACAGGTTTTTGTTTATTCATTTGGCTTCCGTTCTGAATATAGAAGGTGACATACACCATTGGCTTGAATCTAATAGTCCACAGGTAGGAATGATGTCACTTCCCTGAATTTAAATAGCTGCACTCTTTTGTAATTCAGAGGTCTGACATTTCTGCTCAGCAGCTTGTTTTTCTCGCTGGCTTCCACTTATACGGCAGTTCCTTTCAGGTAGTGTATATATTCTGACTATTTTTCTCCCTTGGGGGTTTGGTTTCTGTCTCCTTCCAGGTGGCTAATGAAGGATTTTGGTTTATTTATCGTAGCTGTCTAGTCATTTCTGTGTGAGTGGTTCCTTTTAAAGACCGATGCCTCTGTCTAGTAAAACTGGTTTACCTGAGGTCTCTTGAGTGATATCTTCAGATGAGGCAGTTTGCCAGGTGCCTTGTATCTTTAAAACAAAAACAAGTCACCCTCGTAACATATATCATCTTCCTTAACAACAGTCAAGAAAGGTGTCCCTTTTTATAGACTCCTGGCATCTTTATATTTCCTGGATTTTTTCAAAAGGCTTCTTGAATTTTGTTTCATACACACACATACATGTGCCCATATGGAAGTCAATTTAGTCAGGAGTGTATTTATTTGGAGATGTCTAATATTCTTTTTCCATTTTAGAAGTTTAGCTGACCTTCTCTCTCTCTCCTCCCCTTTTTTGTAGATAGAATTGACCTCTGCCAAGAAAACATTAAACATTGGAGGGGGGAAATAATCAAAAGCAGTTGGCGTCTAAAAGATGTGCCATGGAATGGTATCAACAACGAGCACCACCACATCGCTGCTTACCTTGATCAGTCATGGGATATTTTTTCCATTGGCTCTCTTCAGTACCCTCACGGTGGAAGGACTGGACTCAGGTAAGTAAAGCTCTCCCTGCTTAACTTTTGTTAGGTTTCTAGCTCTCTCTGCGATGGCTCAAAGCAAGTAACAATAAATGCATTAAAAAATGGCCTCTTGTCACCTAAAAATTCAGAAACAGAACAGAGAACAAAAATGGCTTAAGGCAGCTTCCTTATCCTTTAAGGATCTTGGTAGGAGCTAGGTAGGGGGTTATATTGCCTGCAGTGCATGCTTGTGAATGAAGTGGAGATTCTAATCTCACCGCATGAAGTATGGAACTGATACACAGAGAACTATTTTGACTGGTTAGTGCAGATACAAGGGTGTAATCTTGTGAGAGTTGCATTAGTTACGTCCTGTTGTCTAAATGACAGGTTACTCTATATTTTAAAGGCATATTGTGGTTTTCTCCGTTGTACTTTTTAGTTTAACCATGAGTTAAAACCTAGCGCTGACTTGTGTAGATAGAACCAGTGGACTGCAGTTGTGTGGTGCAGTGGTTAGAGTGTCGGACTAGGACCTGGGGGACCCCACTCAGCATAAACAAAGCTCACTGGGTGACTTTAGGCCAGTCACTGCCTCTCAGCCTAACCTACCCCACAGGGTTGTTGTGGGGATTAATTGAGGACAGGGGAGAACCATGTAGACCACCTTGAGTCCTTGGAGAAAAATGGTGGGGAATAAAAATAATAAATAATAATTGTGGAGAGTTAATACTTACCCTCCCCCTGCCTTGGATAGCACCGTGCACTGAAACCCCTCTTTGGAGGAGCACACTTTATCATTGGTATAATCACACTGAGACACTGAGTATGGAAAATAAGCAAGCAAATTTTATTATAGGAAATACATGTTAGACAGGAAATATTCTATTTCTCGCCATGTCTCTGGGGGACAATTTCTTATATGAATTGCTAACATTCAGTAAAGGTAATCACTGTTGTTGAGGACACTGGCTTGGTCTTTATTTTGAGTTTACACCCCTTTATTCTAGCTCCCATTGAGAAGGGAACCCTGATAGGGCAAGTGCATCCATGCAATATACAGTACTTGTAATAAAAACTTAGCAAAATATTAAGTGTGTTTCTGGAGGGCAGAAGAGAGGTTGGAACAGAGAGACTCACTAGCTGCTGTCCAGGTGTGGCTAATGGGCAATATTAGTCTCTGCCCCTCTCCCCGGTGTGGATAGTCAGGTAGAATATGGCTGAATTTTAACTTTTAGAAGACATCTGAAGGCAGCCCTGTTTAGGGAAGCTTTTAATGTTTAATAGACTATTGTATTTTAATATTTTTTGGAAGCCGCCCAGAGTGGCTGGGAAAGCCCAGCCAGATGGGTGGGGTTAAACAAACAAACAAACAAACAAACAAACAAACATAAGAAGAAGAAGAAGAAGAAGAAGAAGAAGAAGAAGAAGAAGATTATAATAGCTAGAGAATGGGGAAGGCCTGTTTTTAAAATGCATGCATCCTTATTTTTGAATTCTCCATAGCTTCTTTGGCCATAAGCCTATGGGATGCTTGATTGTAATGTCTCATTCCAGAAACTCTCAATTATTTTCTGAAATATCTATTTATTTTCAATATTTGTAAGGGCAACTCATCTGGCTATAGATATGGAATTTAAGATGCTGTTTAGAGCTCTTCAGTATAGTTTTCCAAGTATGTCTGAGAAAGTTGCCTGAAGCAGCTGTAGCTTGCCTTGGTTCAGAGGTTTGTGCCTTGTGTTAGAAATGGGCTGCTTGTCTCCTACAGTACATCACATTCTTTCCTTTCTTTGGGGTTTGAAATGGGTAAAGAGATTGTATCATACAAGCAGGTGGCTGGACCACAGCATTTAAAAGTACCGTATTTTTCGCTCTATAAGACGCACCAGACCACAAGACGCACCTAGTTTTTGGAGGAGGAAAACAAGAAAAAAATATTCTGAATCTCAGAAGCCAGAACAGCAAGAGGGATCGCTGCGCAGTGAAAGCAGCAATCCCTCTTGGTGTTCTGGCTTCTGGGATAGCTGCGCAGCCTGCATTTGCTCCATAAGACGCACACACATTTCCCCTTACTTTTAGGAGGGGAAAAGTGAGTCTTATAGAGCAAAAATACGGTATTTTTGGGGAAGAAAGGTTTTAGTTTAGGAGTGTTCCTTGACACACTAGAGCAGGCATAGGCAAACTTGGCCCTTCAGATGTTTTGGGACTACAACTCCCACCATCCCTGACCACTGGTCCTCTTAGAATCATAGAATCATAGAGTTGGAAGAGACCACAAGGGCCATCGAGTCCAACCCCCTGCCAAGCAGGAAACACCATCAGAGCACTCCTGACATATGGTTGTCAAGCCTCTGCTTAAAGACCTCCAAAGAAGGAGACTCCACCACACTCCTTGGCAGCAAATTCCACTGTCGAACAGCTCTTACTGTCAGGAAGTTCTTCTTAATGTTTAGGTGGAATCTTCTTTCTTGTAGTTTGGAACCATTGCTCCGTGTCCGCTTCTCTGGAGCAGCAGAAAACAACCTTTCTCCCTCTTAGCTAGGGATGATGGGAGTTGTAGTCCCAAAACATCTGGAGGGCCGAGTTTGCCTACGCCTGTACTAGAGCCTTCTCCTTAAGGATGTGACTGTTTCCAGATACAGCTATTTTGTGTTAGTTGCAAGTTAACTGATAGCTTCAGGGAGATGTGGAAGACGGTAGACATGCAACAAAGTTCACTTGCAGCAGAGTTAGGTCTTTTGTGTACTGTAACCTAAAGTCCGCTAAGGATTTGATATATTGATAAGTACCCAGCTCTGCTTTCAGTAGGCATACCTACCTATTTTTGAGCAGTTTAGTCCTCTCCTTGCTTTCTGGGATTCCTTGCTATTTAGACATTTATACAAAAGAATGCAAAAGTCATAACACAAGTGCACTTGGTACTGGAAAAGGTAAAGTTCGTTAATTGCCTTCATTCCTAAAATTTGATACTGATGCAAAGTGATGTGGAAACGCTAAAAGTTTGACAGCAGATGTCCCCCAGATAAAGCTGACACACAGCAATTTAAATTATTCCTACCCCACACTGAGTATGCTCCTCTGTGAGGGCTAAAGTCTCATAAAGCAGGCACGAATATTGTAAAAGGAGAATTTCCTCTAATTTTACCATCCACGGTAAAGCAGATGTAGCTCCTGAAGAGAGGGGGAAACTATATAATATGTGAGGAAATAGAAATATATGTACAGTGGTACCTCGGGTTAAGTACTTAATTCGTTCCGGAGATCCGTACTTAACCTGAAACTGTTCTTAACCTGAAGCACCACTTTAGCTAATGGGGCCTCCTGCTGCTGCCGCGCTGCCAGAGCACGATTTCTGTTCTCATCCTGAAGCAAAGTTCTTAACCTGAAGCACTATTTCTGGGTTAGCGGAGTCTGTAACCTGAAGTGTATGTAACCTGAAGCGTATGTAACCCGAGGTACCACTGTACTGGTTAGTTGCCTACAGCACCAAATTCATTCTGTGATAGCCAAGTAAAGGTGTACAGTGATACTGACAGATTTTTATAAGAAATGAAGTAAGTATAATGGAACAGAATCTGAAGCATATGGCATATATATCTTGAATGACAATATTAACTGTAATTGTATATAACGGTCCTAAATGATGTGCATCTAGGTTCAAAGCTTAGGATTTTAGATATTGCCAAAAGATCCCCATGGCCCATTTCTTGGCAGCAGTATCCAGCAAAAAATAAAGGTGACATGAGAAATTTTAATTAAATCTGCTTCTGGCTAACTCTACCACTTACTAGAATTTCAGAACTTATCAAGACCACTGTCGTGATAAGCGAAACTGATTTGTTTGAATATGATTTGGAAGATGACTAATAGTTCTTTCTTTCTTAGTAGAACGTTTTAAGTGACTATGTGTCCTTTAAATGGGTAAGAGAAAGGTAGAGGGTCCTTGTTCAGGAGAGCCAGACAAAGGAAGTGTAACTGAGCACTTCATGTGAGCACTTCTAACATTGCACATTTTAGGGATGGTCACCACACCAAACAACTTTATAAATCACAACGTTTGACAAGACTCGGTTGTAGGTAAGATTTTCTGTATGCAAAAGGTCCTGGGTTCACTCTTTAGTAATCTCCAGTTTAAAAGGATCAGGTAGTAGTTTGTGTGAAAGCCCTCTGCCAGGGTCTAGGATAGCTGCTGCCAGGCAAACTAGACAATACTTTGCTATATGCGCAAGCAGCCTGACCTGGCATAAGGCAGCTTACTAATAATTTTAGGCCCTCGCTCTGACCCAGAAGATCTTTGCATGCATGAGTTCTGGTGCAGTTTCCAGCTCAGTTTTAAGGATTTCACTATCAACTGCTGTCGGTTACACATCTTCGGTGCAGGTATGGAGGTGCCCCTGATGTAGCACTAGATGAGGGTGGTCGTTGTGCTCTAGCAGCTTTGAGAGCTCATGGTGTGGAAGGGCCCTGCATTGAGCTGACATCCATTCAGCAGAGAGCACACTGGTTTAAACTGCTGATGCTATCAAACCTTATTCCTGCTGAACTGTAGCAAGCAAATCACTGACTTTGTGCTTGTAATAGTATATTCATTCAGAATGCAGATCTGTTCTCGTAACAGCAAGCGTTGACATGTTCCAGTGTCTGCTGTTTAATTAATACAGGGTTGTTCAGAGAAAGGGCTGTGGGGGAAAGCTTTGGTAAGAACTTGAGGTATTTCTTCTCCACTCTTACCTCCCAAGTTTCTTGTTGGAAGACACTTGTGTATGACCACTTTCTTTTCCATTGCTCTAGTGGGGTATTTCATTCGAAAGCACATCAAAGTGCAAGTAGATAAATAGGTACTGCTCCGGCGGGAAGGTAAATGGCGTTTCTGTTGCTCTGCTCTGGTTTGCTAGAAGCGGCTTAGTCATGCTGGCCACATGACCTAGAAGCTGTACGCCGGCTCCCTTGGCCAATAAAGCGAGATGAACGCCGCAACCCCAGAGTCATCCATGACTGTACCTAATGGTCAGAGGGTCAGGGGTCCCTTTGCCTTTACCTAGGACTTCTTTCTAGAAAAAGAGGTGTCAAAACTTGTTGACCTTTTTTGGGAGGGAGCACCCAAACTTCAACTTTCACCACCCACCTCTGCCACTGCAATCACCCTACCACCTCCCGCCTCTGCAGCGCAACAAAGAGATGCCGCAACTCAGTTGCCATGAGTTCTGGCTGGGGGGAAAAACTTTTCCTTGAAGGCTTGCCCATGCATTCATGCTACAACGTATAGTACCCAGTAATTTTAAAACATGGGCAATGTTTGAGTTACTCAAAATGCAAGCCACTGGATTTGCTTGTTTCTGCGTTAAAAAAAGGATGTACATTTACATGCAAAAGGATTTCTAAACACTTAAATGGTTCAAAAGATCCCATGTCCTACAGATGAAACAGAATTGGAATGCAATCCTTCAGATTTTGTGTTTCTCCAAAACTTAGGATATAGTCCTCTGCTTAGAAAAAGTACCAAAATAAAATTTAAACACATGTTTTAAAAAGAAATGCATTTAGAAATGCACATATTTTGATAAAATAAATACTTAAAAATGAATTTTCATTCAGATATTTTTCACAGATTAATGCCAGAAACAGGATGGGACAGAATTATTTAATTTGCCAGATTTCTGTACTGCTCAATCAAAAATAATCAAAAAAATAAACTCCAAGTGGTTTGCATAAAAATGAACTATCTTACAAACACATATGAAATTGATACAGACTGGAAATGGACTGATCTGTCCATCCCTACAGAGCAGCTTATTTGATCCCAATATGTGAATATGACATTGCATTTGCATTTCTGTCTGTTAGTTCATCCAGCTGAGGATTTGTGGATGCTTCCTTGGTTTGGAATTGCAGGAGGCTGAATGTTCTGCTTGGTAAATTCATCTCTTACATTTTGGGAAAGAAAAAGCACAGTGTCTCAGCTGTCTTCTGGGAGACTGCATTGGACATTTATGATGCTTTGTGTTTGAAGTCAATATTTTGTCAAGTTGTGACTTTCTTTTATTGACTTGAGCAAATAAAATTCATTCTTGCATATGGATCGTTGGAAGAAACAGCACTTTCCCAGATATGTCTGTGTAATATAAATAATGAATACTTATAGATAGAGGAAATTTGGCTAATTTGGTTTTTCTGCACCTTTTAGACAATTGATTTTTTTATAAAATGGGATGACTTTTGTAGTGTCTTGAATTACCCACACAAAACATGCATTTTATAAAGATGTTCAGAACCAGCAAAGCTTGAAATACCCCCAAAACTCCCAACCCTATCTCATAAACTTTAGCTATAAAAAATATAATATCGGCCAGAGCTATGAAAGGTGCCTATGCATTGACAATGAGAATGTACACACTTTTACAGGACTGCAGACATACACTTTAATCAGTAGATAGTTCTGAGGAACATTTAGACAAAGGGAAACTAGCTTACTGATTGCAGGAGGAAAGCTTGTTGCCATCCATCTGTCTCAGGAGACAATGGAGGAGTGCACCTTTAGGGATGAAATCAAACCGTTGGGAGAGTTACAGGGCCGGCCTGCCGATATGGGAGAGGCATGTTTTGTTGTAGCTGGGGCAGATGAAGGCATCTGGTCGTGCTGCTTCAGATGCACCATGGCATTTCTTCTCTCTGCACTCATCCCAGTGGTCATTACTCCTCTAGTCACTGCTGTAGATACACAACCTGTCTCCAGGCACTATGGTTTTCTGCGAGGGATTCCCACACAGCAGGGTTGATGTTCTCAGTCTTCATGTCTTGTTTGCAGACAAGTACACACAGTTTTCAGTTGAGCTGAAGGTGTCTGAGCATGAGCCATCACACTGGGTGGTGCTGAGCATGTTCTCGTGGAGTTGCATAGTAATCTTGTGGAGCTTAGGTGGGCATCCTGTCTTGTTGATCACTGTGTAGTTCTTTTTGGCAAAATACTAATACTAATTCTATTACTAATACTAATATTACTACTACTACTACTAATAATAATAATAATAAATGACTCACCTCCAGGCAAAAGTGAATGGATTTTAGGCGTGGGCACAGCAAAGAAGAGACAAAACTTGGAGCAGCTCAAGAGCAATGTTGACATCATTAGTGTGGGATGGCATGGCATAGAGTGGTGTATTGTCATTCCTTCCAGGAGCTGAGAACAGTATTAGCTTTACAACAGCCCTGAGGAATGATGTGCGTGGGCTAGGCTGAGCAATTGGCATGCTCAAGGCAAGGGTGATCTTTGCAGGCGAGTGGGAATTTGAACTTGAAATTCCCACATCCATACATTCCTGTCAGTTGGCTGGTAAACACTTACCTGGCTGGTAAACACTTCACATAGCTAGTCTCTCCATGGTTCATAACCATGCTTCCCTTGGAATACTGTAATGTATCAGAGGTAAATGAATTGCTGGAAATTCTTTGTATATTGGGGAATTAATGGCCACACTCACTGGCATGGGTCCATTGTGTGCCTGCAGATCCGTATTTCCTTCTTGAAATATTACTGTACTCGCCAGTGGGCCTAGTATGATGAAGCTTGTCTGTCATTTAAGGTTAGAATTGTCCCATTCTGGCATACACGTTATATATGAAGCTGAACAAGATGGTAATTCTTAACACACTTTCACACAAATGCACTATTGAAATAATCCCAACAGGTTGGTTACCATGTACTGCTAGCAGTTTCTACTTAACACTTTACTTGAATGTTTTTTTATTCCCTCTTTACCTTTCCCGCCCCCCTCCCTTGCTGTGGCAGTTTGTGAGCTAGTATTCCTATAATGTTGACTTGTGATAAAATGGTTTCTTTATATGAATCTTCAGCTTACTGCTTCTGCTTTTGGCAAGATGTCTTAAAAACAATCATCTCTAAATCTAGCCAGGGAACAAGCAGTGGAATGGAAACAACTTTTGAACACTGGAATATTCATTCACTGGATACAGTAGCTTGATCAGCAGTGTACTCTGCCAGTTAATGTGTTTTTTCACCTGTTTAAATGTTAGCCTAGTTTCCACTTGACTGAAGGCTCAGCTTGAAGCTCTGTGTGTGGTCTGCTTAGAGACTCATTGAAATCCCTACAAATTGGAGGTGGGAAAACAGCAACATATGAAGAGTTCTTGCTTCATGTCAATGTAAATATTATCTTCCGGTAGTCCTGGGTTGGTTGGTGACAGTTCTGCCTATTGCAGGTTTTTGGGTGGTCAGCTAAAATTCTAACTTGCCTTGTATGTAAATAATTCCGTCCATTTGAAAATGTGGTTCCTGTTTATGTTTGGTCAGGGAAAAGGTTACAACCTGAAGCATGTCTTCTCTGAAATTTCTCTAATGTAAGAATTCATGGCTTTGGGATATGTAAAAAATAATAATCATATTCTTCTGTCCTACATTTTGAAGGAAGGAAAATGGCAATGAGTACTTTCATAATGTTGCACATGCAACTGCATCCTAAGCTCCATCTTGATTTGAGAGTAGACTTTTGAAGAACAATTTGTGATGTAGTGGTTTGAGCGAAATTCTCATTTCAAATGTTGCCTCCACTGAATGTAAGGTAGCCTTAGGCAAGTTGTAAGCATGGCTGAGAATGAAGCTTCACACTGCAGACGGTTGGCACATTTATTCCTCATTGCACTGTTCCCCATTACTTGTTACCAAAACTTTATTTATCTGGACCACAGCTGTCAAATATTCCACAGAGGAGGGGAAGAGCTGTTGAGAGTGGGAGGTTAGGTAGCTTACAATAGACCCTGATTAAACCATCTGTAAAAGGGCACAGCCAGAACGGCTTGTCACCCAGGCTCTGCCACTTGTCTTCTGGTGCTGTGCTTGTAATAATATTAGCATTTCAAAAGGGGAATTACCATAACCCCCAGGTTCTAAGAGGTAGATGGTTTGCCTCCTAATTGAAAAGCTGCTTTGTAGCTATTGTACTCCTGATTGACATGCATAGCAGATAATAAAAGTGAGACTTGGAGAGGCTTTAAAAGTGAAGGTTGTCACAAACCTTAACATTTCAAGGGTCTACAAATGGCACTACTCGTATCCTTTTTAACGGGTCCGAGGGATTTTAAAAGTAGTTCATGTAACTGCAGGAATGATCTGCTATAGAGGATCATTGGAGAGACTGAGAAAAACTAATCATGATCACAGTGTTCTAAAGAATATTAAGTGTGCTCTTCCTTTGCCTTTATTTTTTACTATTTGGATTATATTTATAATACACTGAAATAATGGATGTTTTCTATATATTAAAAGAAATTCTAAAAACTTCACAACGAAGCCTTTTGCTTTCATGACAATACTTGGTACTGTCAAGAGCACCATTAAATAGAAGAAGAGTTTCCAATAACTATTTTAAAGGAGATTCAGGTAGAGCATAAGATCACAACTTTCAAGGAGTTGGAGATGGCGTTTATAAGTGGTCCATGTTTCACAAGTGTACAGTAAGGTTGTACTACAATACACCATGATCAACTCATGATCAACCCTATGTCCCCACTGTGGAAGGACGTGTGGATCCAGAATGGGCCTCCACAGTCACATACGGACTCACTGTTAAGACCGTGTTCATGGAAGACACTTGGCTACGAGTGATCACCAAAGAAGAAGAAGGTGGTCACAACTATTAAAATATACCTGTTCTTAAGAATTGGGCTTTCATTAAGAGTAACAAACTCTTCTCCCTTAAATTGGCTTGCATTTATCTTGCTTTCAGACAAATTCCAGATATACATGGATGTTATGATTTATTTGCATATTCCATGTTATCTAAACACTTGCTCAAATTGATGGATTCTAAGGATACTATAATAAACTCGCTTATAAAAATTATAAAATGATCCAGTAATAAAATGTTCCCAAATAATAAACACAAAATAAGCCAAATGTTAAATGTAGTTTAATACAATAAAATACTCCTAGCATTAATTTTTTAATTACTCCCTTCAAAGGTTCCTAATCTGTAAAAAGGGGCTCGGGCCACTCTAGCATTGCATAGTGTTGGGAAGCCACAGCTACCTCATTTCAAAAGAGCAATTTTAAATAATAAATTCTCTATTTTAGTAGTCTGGATTCATATGGAGAAATGGGAATTTCCTGTGCTCACAGGTTTTATGAGGAGGAGAAGGAACCCCAGTCTCTAGCTATGTTTAGTTTGGACTGACTTAAACCACCTTTCCAAAATATCTGAGCTACACTACACAGCAGACCATAGCATTATTTCCAACACTTATAAAGAAACTTCCCCAGAGTCATACCAGTGAATCTGAGTCACTCTGTTGTGCTCTGGGTTTTTTTTAAATGGGTTGGTTTAATTGTGTATATCCTGTGCTCTGACACATGAGGGGTCAGAAAAGTAGGTTCTGAGAGGTGTGCAGTTTGTAAGACCTTTGCTAATGTACATGTGTTGTACACATGCATGGACAAAGAATGGTAGAGCTTCTATTTCCTGTGATCTCCATGATTCATGTAGGTTTGACTAAACTTTCATGTGGCATTGATTTTTAGGAGCCTAAAATAACGAGCACAGAGAACCACACATAGTCAAATGTACTTTTATTTTAAAGCAATTTTCTATAGCTCTTGTGGATGTAGAGGGAGGATGAAATATGGACTGCATCTGTTTAATAAACCAAAGAGATTCAAACATGGTCAAATGAACTCTGAAAACCTAATGCTCAATATTTTTTTCCATTGGAGAAGATGGATTTCCATGGATGTTTATGGCTAGTCAGAGCAAACCAGGATCAATCAAACCGTGGCTTCGGATCTTGGCTTTTGTTCTCAAATGGTGGTTTTAAACAATTTACAGTTCAGTGTGTGCAAGGTGATCTACCAGGTTGTGTATACTGTTATCTTGCAAGATGCAGCAATTTTGGCATGTTTCATCATGTAATGGAATAGGTTAAGCTCTGGAGTTCATAGGACTCGTCTTGGGACATGAACCTTGAAAGCCTCTGTGTTTCTATTGTGCCAACGGTCTATGGGATCCCTTAATGAATAAATATGATCTAAAATTGCTCCTGTGGAATCTTGAGAATCTGAGGTATGATTTAAGTTAGAAAAGCATCCAGTTCTTATGCCTGCGAAGAGCAGCATAAAATAAAGTGTGAAGAAGTTCACTGAATCTTAAACAAGAATGCTCTAAGTTAGATTTCTATTGATTGGGGAAACTATGATTTAATTTGATGGATCTGAGAGTTCAACAGTGCTTTGCATCATAAGGAATCCATTCAAAGCTCTGTCAAGACTAAAACTTCAGTATAACCATTACTCATAAATGTCAGAAGTTACACAAAGGTTGTATAAACCTTCCATTTCTACAGTGTCTCAGCATCGATCCGGTTACTTAAAGTTATTTCTTGTGTCATCTGGAGAAATGGAACACAATATGCTTTGTCTTTTCGTTCAGTGGCTTAGCTCACTTTGGGGACAGGTTTCAGGGGGAAATCACAGATTTTGAGGAAGATATTCTGATGTTAGTGTTGCATAAATTGGTAATATACAGTGGTACCTCGGGTTAAGAACTTAATTCATTCTGGAGGTCCATTCTTAACCTGAAACTGTTCTTAACCTGAAGCACCACTTTAGCTAATGGGGCTGCTGTGCTGCCGCCGCACAATTTCTGTTCTCATCTTGAAGCAAAGTTCTTAACCTGAGGTACTATTTCTGGGTTAGCGGAGTCTGTAACCTGAAGTGTCTGTAAACCGAGGTACCACTGTACCTTAAAATGATTTCAAAGTGGAAGGCAGGCGGGGGTTTCTGTGCAGTCTGTTATTGGGAATGTACCTGCATCCAGCCATAGAGCGTTGGGGAAATTTTTGAAACCCCCACCCCCAGGTTCAGTTGGCTTTGAACACATGGGGCAAGAAGGTTGAACCAGTGCTATTTTGTTCAGCTTATTTCTGACTGGCATCTAGCAGAACCAGAAATGAAAGTGGCCTCTCTTTAAGAACTCTCTGAGGGGTTTCCCCCCTGAGAACTTTCTTCTTTGCACTTTCACTCTATTTTGGTGAGTAGAGCACTTTCCGAGAATTGTTACAGTGTACTGTTGCAGCAAAACCCCTGAATATGACTGTCATAATCTTGGCCTCATTTGTCTTTGTGAAGGTTGTTGAGACCTGCAAACGTTGCCCAAGGCTTACAGAGAAAGCCAGGGAACCTCAGGTGCAACAGTTCCCATCTATTAATGTGCAAATGTGCTTTGAAAGCTATTTGACATAATATTTCAGGGTGTGCACCCTTTATTCGCCTCTCTGTCTGAGGGATCCCATGTCTATTGGGGCGCCACCTGTGACTCATCACTTCATTCTGTTCTTTCAGCTGTCTCCATGGAGAAATTCCATATCTCCTCCAGCTTCTCCACTGAGCTTATTCTCCTTCTGCTACCTCATCGATTTATTAGATCACGACTTCATTGTAATCATCAGCATTTAAATCTCTCACTTCTGAGTCTTCAGTTTCAGAGGTTGTGATATCCAGCTTGCTTCATGACCCCTTCAGTAGCTCTAGTCATTGTTTGCCTCATTAAAGATAAAGTAAAGGGACCCCTGACCATTAGGTCCAGTCACGACCGACTCTGGGGTTGCAGCGCTCATCTCACTTTATTGGCCAAGGGAGCCGGCATACAGCTTCCGGGTCATGTGGCCAGCATGACTAATCCGCTTCTGGTGAACCAGAGCAGCACATGGAAACACCGTTTACCTTCCTATTTATCTACTTGCACTTTGACATGCTTTCGAACTGCTAGGTTGGCAGGAGCAGGGACCGAGCAATGGGAGCTCACCCCGTCGTGGGGATTCGAACCGCCACCCTTCTGATCGGCAAGTCCTAGGCTCTGTGGTTTAACCCACAGCGCCACCCGCGTCCCTTTGCCTTATTAAGAGAACCATTAAAACATTTGGCTACCTATCGCTTCTGGTTAGAGTTCTATTTTAGTGATGCTTATCTCGCCTTGTGCGTGATTGAAATTGAAGCCTTCATACCATCTGCTAGTGACTTTTCAGTTTGTGTTTGATTTGGAACACTGAAGCTTTTAGGTGTCCTAGTAGTGGACACAAATGTATTAATTGTGACAAGTACTTGGAGAGCCAGCAGACACTTAGTATACAGACTGCATACAATGTTGGTTTTGTTGTTGTTCTGTTGAAGGAAAGCAGATTAATGATAAATGGCCTTTGTTTGCTTGCTTCTGGAATGCTGTAATGAATTATGCTAACCCTGGGAATGGATTGTCTTTTTCTATGCAATTTTCCCCTGTTACATTTGTTGCTGTTTTTGTTAGAAATATATTACAAATTAGAATATAGATTTGACATGTTTTGTGTCACAAAAATAAAGTACACCTTTTCCCCAGTGAAATGTCTGGAAAACTATGGGATATGTGTGTTTTTGAAGGTCTGTCAACATAAGCAAACACACTCTAAATCTGGTTCATAAGTAATACTTTTGCTGGTGTGTAATATTTTTAAAGCCCAATTTTATATTAATACAGAAACCAAATTAAGGCAGCTTATGGGATACAAATAGTTACTACGTTCCATAATCATCAGCTAAGATTTGATACACCATTATTTGACTCTTTAAATTTCTCAAAGCGTTCTTAGGAATGTGGCCTACTGATGAGATGGTTTTAACTGCAAAGTTAGAGCACGCTACAGGACATAGGGCAGGATTAACCAAATGAGTCCCATCAGCGTGAACCCTCAAAATTGGCTTGGGGAGGTGTCCAGAGAACCCCCAGAATAGTGTGCAAAGGGGGGATCATTCCATCTGGGAAGCGGAAATGCTTTTGCGGATGGAGCGTTTGTCATGGCACGGCATTAAAGTCCACCCAATATTTTTAATAGAAAGCTGTACTCTGGCAGGTTTCCTCCCTGGTTTGCTAATCATGGTAGAGGGTTAATGAGGATGCAGTATTTCTAGTGTTGCCGCATGTTAATTAAGAATTCAACTCTGCTGCTTGTGAATCACCAGCTGGTGACTGCATTGGTATAAGACTGTAATTAGTCTTTATTTCTCTTTTGGGGATCTTTTATTAAAAAGCTTTGGGGAAGTCTGAAATGACTGGGCATATTTTACACTGTATAAGTGTTTGTGTCTAATTACATAAATGCACAGCTATGATTACACAGACAAATCCCTTCTCTTGAGCGTGCTCTCATTTATCAACATTAGCTTACAAAAGTAGACTCTTCTTCAAAATACAGGGTTGACAGGGAAACAGTAATTTCCCAATAATGATTTGATATGAAGAAACCAGGAGAACAAACGTTGAAGTTTTTTCTGCTGTGAATTCAGTAAAGTTCATAGTGAAATAAACGGTTGGGTGGGAGTAAGAAGTACACTAAAATGTTCATTTTAAAAATCTTGTACTGTGTTCCTATTGCATTATACATTACATCTTACGTGGTATAGAGACAGGTTTTTGAACAGCCATCAACATAGTCTGAGCTTGATGTCAGCTGCAACCCCCAACTATTGTGGCAGATTTTGAGAGAAGCTCCTTCTGGAACTTGCCCTTCTCTTGACATAACCATCTGCTCTCATGCTGAAGATGCCTGATCTGCAACACTACAAAGACAAAAAATGAAGATGTCTAGTCAGTAAAAGTCCATGTTGTTCAAGGTTTGGACTGTTGAACTTGCATTCCTGTGCTGAACTTCAGCTTCAGCTAACGTTTTACATATTGTGGGAAATGAAACGAGAGCTCACTAATTTATAACAGATGGTTTTGAACATGGAGTGGCACAATCTATTTTCTACACTCCAGTACCAAGTTACCTTGATGAGCACATTTACAAGAGAAATAATGAGAAAAGCCTAGACAGAAGACTAGTGCATGTATCTTTTATTTATTTGAGGCTGTTGTTTCTGCACTTCTGGAAGAGTGAAAGATCTGACACTCATAAATTAATCTATTCATGAATAATTATTGCATGTTTTTATAGACCTAGTCCCGCCCCCCTGCTGCCGAAAGTAATCAGTAGTGCAATTGTACCATTGTGTGAATGGATTATCCACAGTCAGAGTCATCAGTGCTTCTGAACACCAGTTGCTGGAAGCCACAGTGCTCTTGTTTGGCTCCTGCTTGCGGGTTTCCCACAGGTATCTGGTTGACCACTGAGAACAGGAAGCTGGACTAGATGGGCCATTGGCCTGATCCAGCAGGCTTTTTTGTTCTTATTCCAGTGCTTTTCTAAGTTAAATTGTTTTTCCAAGTCCTTAAACTGAAAAGGTGTAATTGGAACAAATGATTTGATTTGATTTATTATATCTCTATGCCGCTTTTCATTCAAATGAATCCCAAAACCGTTTGCAAACAATAAATAAAAATAACATGATGGAATATAATAGAACATCACAAATAGTACATAATTTGTTGTTGTTGGCATCTATCTGTCTCGGGAGACAATGGAGGAGTGCACTTTTGGGGCTGAAGTCAAAAGAACATAATGGAACATCACAAATGCAGCATACATAATATAGGATAATTAACAAATCATCAGTGAAACAGCTACAATTTATAAAACACTGTTAACAAAACAACTAAAAAATAAGCTAAAAATCACCATTAAAGCAAAAGGCATATTATATGATTAGCAAAACAATACAACATTTATCATACATAAAACAAAATAAACAACATCAGTTCATATATACTCTCTCCACACCCTCATGACTCATATTCTTTCACTCTATACAGCTCATTAAAATACACAGTCTTATAATGCCCATGGCAGGAACTCACTTGGGCTGAAGGTGGGGCAGCACAGGTGAGACCAACCACCCTCTGATGGCAAACAGGTCTCTCTCCCTCTCCCCTCCCCTTCTCCTCACAGTTCTTCTTCTGGAAACCCTTATGAGGGCTCCTACGGCTGGGGCGGGTGAGGCAAGGCAGGTGGAAAAAGCCATTACCTGCTGGCCAACACAGAGTCTTTCTCCCCTTACATTGGAATTAAAATAGGTTGATATTATGGCTGTGATGATCAGAAGCAACTGAAGGACCTTTAGGGATGCCGCCTGGCTTTTCAGCTGCCAACCTAGAAGCAACAGAATATGGTGCCTGTGGCAGTGGCAGAGTGCTAGTTGGGGAGTTGAGGTGCTCAGTCAGCATCCATTGCATATGTTCCTCTCACCTGCCATGAGCAAAAAATGGATCCTGATTACTATGCAGCATTTTTCATTAATGGTTGAAATTCAGAAAATCTGTGCTATATGTCTCAATAGCACTTATAAGAATTAAGCTGGTAGAGGGAGGACATCCAGTTTATTTCCTGTTGTTTCCTGCTTCTTTTCTTGCTCTCTCCCCTTGTTCAGTTTGTTATCATAACTGCTCTTTCCCCTCCCTTTTCAGTCTGTCCACAGCCACCCGAGCCTGAGAATGGAGGCTACATATGCCACCCGTCCCCCTGCAAAGAGCCATTGACATCTGACAGTGTCATAGAGTATTTATGTGAGGAAGGCTATCTGCTGAAGGGAGACTACAAATATTTGACTTGCAAGAATGGAAAGTGGAACCCAGACATGGAAGTTACCTGTAGGCTCAGCCAAGGTCAGTAATGCTTCACTGTGAATATATTCATTCTCATTTTGTTGAATGCTTTTCAAGTACTAGCACATAAATCAGCACCTGTCTAGACCTCAGAAAATGCATTGGGTTAACCTTATTATCTAAGGGCACATTGCCACTGCAAACTTGTAATCATGTCTTTCCTGAAGTGTAAGTTGCTGTGTGAGAGACAATTCTGCCAAAAATCTCTAGCCCATTCCTACCCAAAAATTTGACATTCTCACACACCAGTTTTGGTTGGTAAAAAGGTTTCATGCATAACTCTGAATGATTCCCCTTGATCTTCTTTTAAAATAGCAAGCTTATGGTTTAAGAGCAGCCCTGTAGAGGTTGTTTGATTTCAAATCCCATCAGCTTCAGTGAACCTGGTCAAGTTGAGGGAGAGGGGTCTAATTTGGATATTGCTTGATTGTACCCTGCTGCAGCACAGAATGTTCTCTCTGCCTAGTCCTGCCTGTCTCAAAAATAAAAGAACTTTCCCAAAGTAACTTGACAGTTGTGTCTTGCAAGGTTTTTACCAGTTGGATAGGAATTCCTTTCCCATGACAGAAAGCCAAGAAGTCTGCAGGAAAATGTTTGTCATTTAATTGACCATGAGGTATTGGAGCAGAGGGAGGGAGGAGTGTGTGTAATTGAATAAAATGTTGTGGAAAGGAGAAATTCCCTGCGAGCTGGATGATGTGCTGAAAATCATGCATGTTTTTAAAGATTGTTGGGGTGAGTGGAGGAAGGATTGGTGCTTTCTGCACAACAGGAAGACAGGCTATTAAACAGATAAGATGCAGCAGTCTCACAGTTCACCAATATGCTTGATGAGAAGTTGACTTAGTCATCCAGACATAAATAAGGAGAAAATTTCAACTCCTTGTTCCCTTGATAAAAAATGCAATTCAGATGAGAGGTAGGGGTGGGTGGGTGCTAGCTAGTAGGGTTAGCTTGCATTCATGTAACCAAAAAGCCTCAACACTTGAAAGGGGCCCTGGCTGTCAAATGGTTAAGGGTCACTTGACAACCCAATGAATGCATTTTGGACAGGTCTCTCCCTAGGACAATTCCACATGGTACTGACTTGAGGACAAAGCTGGCTTTGTGAAGACCAGAGCATCTTTATAATCCTACTTTCTCTCCTAGCCCAGTTTATTAGGACTCTTATTTGGTGATGGGAAACAGCTGCTTCATAAGAAGAAACCATTAAAAAACAACCTTTTCTTTTGCTCTACAGATAAAGGTTCACCTCCAAGTGTAGGAGTGCCCACCCTGTCCATAGTGGCGTCCACAGCAAGCTCGGTAGCTCTCATCCTCCTCTTAGTTGTGTTGTTTGTTTTGCTGCAGCCAAAGCTGAAGTCCTTTCATCACAGCAGGTGAGCTTCTGGGAGTTGGTGGAGATGACCTGTAACTAGAGGGCAGATGTTTGTGCGTGCAGATGCTGTTGTCCTGCCTACAATCATGCTTATTGCCTGCTCCTTTTTATTATTCTTTTGGTGTTATTTTCACTCTTGTGGATTTCTTCTCTAGGTTGAGTTCTAGTAGGCAGAGTATCTGCATTCTTTGGCAAAAAGTTGCTATCAGGCTGCTGATCCTGCTGCAAGTCTGCACAACTAAGACTGATCACTAAGCTTAATGCAGTCTAGCAGCTCCATGTTGCGACCTGCAAAGGCTTGATAAGCCTCTTTTTCTTATTGCCTCCAGGGGATTGTAGAAAAGGGGGCGGGGGCTGTGAAGACTGCATTGGGCTTGATGGTTCTCAAGTTGTGCAGGCCTCTAAAGACTGCAGTCTCATAATCTGTAGAGAAGATTCAGCCTTGGTAGTTCCTTGGGAAGCATTCCTTAGACACAGCTTTTACTGATGAATTTTGGCAGGGGTCCAAAACAGCCTGCTAAAAGTTGTGGCTGCCAAGATCCTACAATTTCCCTTGCTGGTTTGGTCACTGCATGGCCCAAAGAGCCTTCTCACTCTTACCTGCAGGAAAAGGGAGAGTGGGGGGCTTGCACACTTGACCTTTGTGCAGCTGAGATGCTCTTGGCACTTCAGTAACACAGTAGCTAAACAACCCCTATCCAGCCTCCCACTTTTGGAGCTGTGGGGAGGGATTGCAGTGCAACTACCAGAATACTTGTCCACCACCATAGTTCAAAGGTTGGGGGCTGCTCATGCTCCCCTGATGGTGGCAATGCACTTGCTGAGTGGAAGCTTTGTTTTGGTCTTCACTTAGAGGGATAGGGTAGGGCTTAGTATAGAAGCTTAGTGAGCCTTCCAAGTCTCTGCTGCAGAGGCTGTTAAATGGCAGCAGTTAAGTAGCTATTGCTGAAATACAGGCATTAGTATGTGGGTTCTGGGTCACATAGAATCATAGAATTGTAGAGTCAGAGGGGCTCTGAGGATCATCTACTCCAACCCCCTGCAATGCAGGAATATGCAGTTGCCCCATACAGGGATTGAACTTGCAACCTTGACATTATCAGCACCATGCTCTAACCAACTGAACTATCCAGGCTTACTCACACAGAGCATATTTTGCAGCGAGGTAGAAGAAAGGCATGTTCTTTTGAGAGAGAAGGGACTTTCCATCTTACTAGTTTTTATATTGGAACAAACAGTGAGCTTCTCAGATGCAGAATGAGGCATAATTTTCCTTTCTAAGCCCAGTATCTGAAGTAGCAGGAGGCTTGGTGGTTGGGGAGAGAAAGTCTGCCTCTTAACAAGATAATGAACTCAGGGCAGCAATCACACAACACAGAAATTATTCATTGAGGAGAGCGCCAGAAACATCTGTGGTGCTCTTTTGCAATGTATGTAGGCGATGAGGCCAACAGTAACAGGCACTGCTTTGTTGCTTCATGGCTAATTTCTGCAGCAGTCCTGTCTGCTGTTCTGCTTTTACACTCTCCAATTTTGCATGGAAACAGATCTGAAGCTTAGTCTCAAACCATATAGACATGTTGTCTTTCCTATACCATTCTCTTGGATAATGGACACCCCCCTTCCCCCAAAAGAAGAAAACATTTGTGCATTCTTTTTTAAGGTATGCTGTTCTTTGCAGCAGCAGCAGTTGTGAAATGGAACACCCATTTTAGGGGTGGGCAAACAGAGACCAATAATACTTGTCCATTTCACAATTGTAAAACTCAGCAAAAGCCTATTTCACGGTAGGGAGAGTGTTGATGTTAGCTGTTTCTCTGTTAAGGGTAAGTGTAAAGGGACCCCTGACCATTAGGTCCAGTCGCAGATGACTTGGGGGTTGTGGCACTCATCTCCCTTTGCTGGCCAAGGGAGCCTGTGTACAGCTTCTGAGTCATGTGGCCAGCATGACTAAGCCGCTTTTGGCGAACCAGAGCAGCGCACAGAAACGCTGTTTACCTTCCTGCCTGAGTGGTACCTATTTATCTACTTGCACTTTGACGTGCTTTTGAACTGCTAGGTCGGCAGGAGCAGGGACCAAGCAATGGGAGCTCACCCCGTTGCGGGGATTCAAAACGCCAACCTTCCAATCAGCAAGCCCTAGGCTCAGTGGTTTAGACCACAGTGCAACCCGTGTCCCAGTTTCTCTATTAACCACCATCAATACACATTAGACCACCTCATTACGCTTAAAATAAAAACAGAAAAATGGGCTGCTGCTACTGAAGCTCAGTTATGAGGGCAAATCAGAAGCCACGGTAAGAAGGAAGAGAAGCATGCACACCTCCCTTGGCTGGCCAGAACAAGGAAGGAGACTGCCGCTGAAGCCAGGCCATGTGACTCAGTGGGGGCAAGCAAAAAGTGTGTTATAAGTGATGGAGAGCAGGGAAAGAGTGCGCTTTGGCTGGTGGATGCAAGACGGGTGCTGCTCCATCTGCCCCAATTAAAGAGCCACCTCTGATTCTTTAGATTTTGGTTTTCTACTAGGAATTTGGACATTGCTTGGGATAGCTATCAATTCCATTGTCTCATAAGCTGAAGCCCTTGCTTGAATTGGACATTCGAAATCTTTTTTTTTTTTTTTTATAATAATTTTTATTAATTTTCCACACATAAAATAAAGAACAATGTAACACAATATAACTTCATACTCATCGGTTCATAGCCTTTTTTCTTTGACTTCCCCATACCTCCCCATCCCTGCATCCTTGTTTAATAATTCTTTAGCAACCCTTGGACATTCGAAATCTTACTTAGTTCTGGAGACTTGATGAGGGTTTGTTAAAACAAACAGACACATATGTGGGAGGAACCCCAGACAGTTCCCTGGAAATGCTGAGAATTTTCCCTCCTGCTATGGTCTGACACATGCTGTTCTTAGTCACAATATTCCCAGTCATTCTAGCTGTTCTTAACCTGGATATAGGGTTCAGTGCCGAAGCATTCCTGGTTGAGGAGTCTCATTGAGCAGTTAATCCTCCTGACAGACAACTTTTGCTGCTGTATAGACCATTTCTCTGGCTTCGGATGCAGAGAGCTGTTCCATAGAAGCCCAGCAATATTGCGATACCAGCCCAGGAAGTTAAATGCCATTTTTTTATTTAAAAAAATCAGGGTGCAGATTCCAGAGCTGTGGCTCCTCGCCTTGATTATGGGGTTATGGTATAAGGTGTTTGCTAATAGTTAATAAATTCACCTCAGTTTTCTGTCTGTTGCTTAACACTCATATGATACCGTTTGCTGATGAGGTGAATTGTCCCACTATGTCCCACCACTCTTGAGTAGCTACTATAGTCATTTGTGTCCAATATTTCATGTGTGTGAGTCTTAGGTCCCCCCCTCCCCAGTGTATAACTTACAGAGTTAGTATCGCCCAGTGCTCAGTTATGAACTGGGAGTGTCCAAGTTCAAATCTCAGTTCAGCCATGAACACACAGGGTGGTCTTAACATTGTTCCTTAGTCTCTTCCCTGCCCATCTGCAATGCACAGAGGGATGGTCATATTGCCTGTCTTACCTGCTTGTAAGGGCTGAGGTGTAAAGAGCTTAGAAACCTTAAGTGTATTTCCTTTTTTAACCCAAAAGGGAAGCATGGAGTTTGGCTGCCACATGGCTGATGTGCCCTGGGTGCCATGACAGGCTAGGAAGCCCCTTGTTTCCCTTTCCTGCTCCAGCATTCCAGTTGCTAAATTGTCCCCAGCTTTCCTCCCAGGCTTGAAACTGGGATGGGGATTAGACTGCCAAACAGTTGCTGAGATGAACCTTGCCCACCCACCCCCTGCACCTCCAAGGCCAGGAATCTTGCTTCTTGCTTGCCATTGCCAGTGAAAGTGTTGAAGTCCAGTTATGCTGGCTGATTTCAAGTACAAAGTGTAATGAAACAGCATGTCAAGAAGAACTGAATCTAGGAGTTCTGCAGATACAGCATTGCACAAATGCTTTTGTATTCTTGGGCATCACAGAACATAATGTGGATTCTTTCTCTAAAATTCAAATGCAGGCGTGATCAAGGTGTTTCTGGGGACCAGGTGTCCATCGTGGTGGATGGAGTCCAGGTGGCGCTGCCATCCTATGAAGAAGCTGTCTATGGCAGTGCTGGGAACTGCATACCTCCTTCGGATTCACGGGTACAGATTGTCCTTTCGGAGGGAGCTGGGCAAAGTGGAGCGAGGGAGATGCAGCAGCCACCAGACCAAGTGGGTCACAACTGCTTTGCTGGGGAGGATGAAATCCCTGGACGTTCTGGACTGTGTGAAGCTAGCAGCTCTCACCACTCGGAGGCTGTACTAGTTCATCAGGCGACCACCTCCTCTTGGGTTGCTGGTGCATCTTGTAGCAGACCTGGGCACAAAGAAGCTCCAGACTCAGAAAGCAGTGATGTACAAAGCCTTCTATCACTTGCTTCCTCAGAGGAGTACACTGATGGTAAGCAAACTGAAAAATAAGTCTTTCACCTAAACTCTTGCTAATTGGAATTTTAAAAGTTCATACACCCTAGTATTTCCAAAGTGCCTTTCACTCTTACAGTGGAACAAGGAGAAATACTTTATTAAAAGTACTAGGATCCCCCCCCCCCTTATCTTCCCCCTTTCTCCCACATGGACACACAATCCCTAACAGCGTTCTGGTATAAGTCATTCAGTAATGGACTGAGTAATGATGTTGCTTCTGGTGTGGATCTACAATGGTGGCTATTCATTGGTCATAAAAACTGGCAGTCACAATTGTAGTGCACATTCTGGGGAAGAAAAAACCCTGCACATTACAGTTTTTTCCGTGGATCATAGCTGCTAACTAGCAGCAGCTAGAATGGTGACTGGGAGTGGCCTCTTGGACCATTTAACACCGGTCCTAAAGGATCTTCATTGCAGAGGCAGAGCTAGCTGGTCCGGCACCTGGAGCGGCGTGCAACCGGGGGGCGGGGCAAGCATCCCAGGGGGGCGCTGCCCACGGTTAGCATTCCAGGGGGTGCCCCGCCCGCCGCAAGCGTCCCGGTGCGGGCGGGGCAGCAATGTCACCCTCCCTCAGGGATGACACCCGGGGCGGGCCGCACCCACCTTGGTCTGCCTCTGCTTCATTGGTTCCCAGTGTGTTTACAAGCACAATTCAAAGTGTTGGTGTCGACCTTTAAAGTCTTAAATGGCCTCGGCCCAGTATACCTGAAGGAGCATCTATCTATCTATCTATCTATCTATCTATCTATCTATCTATTTATTTCTAACTTTCAAAAACAAGTGCCCACCAAATAGCCTTCTATGAGGCCCAATTTTTGCTTCCCATCACGAATAAAATTGTCCGCGTTTGAATCAAGCCAAGAACAACAACAAAAGCACATCCTTATCTTGTAATCTGAATAAACTCTACCAAATTAGTAAAGTGTCCTAAATGTGCATAATTGGTTCCTGCTGCTGAACTCCAGACTTTGTATTTTGATGTGGATGACAGAAAGTGCAGGATGTTGTATGTGGAGGGGAAGAGAGAAGTTGATCCTTTCTGCTGTGATTATTTTGCAGTCCTTTGACACCTGCTGAAGAAAGCAGCTTTAGTCAGTAAGCCTTAGTCTCTCATCCCAAGAAAATCCTCAATAGTTAAGAGACTTTGGGGCTTTGCTAGGGGAAAGTCCTTGAAGAAGCATGACTGACAAGGGTTTTAAAGGGTGGCTCATTTTTATAGAAGCTTGACATGGTCAAATAAGAACTTGATAAACGGAAAGGGCTTTATGAATAGCCGAGACTTATATCAAGACTGTGCTGTGTGGTATTTCAGATATGGAACGTAAACACAAAATATTGTTTAACTTGTCTTTTTTCTCTCTTCCTCTCTCCCAATCCAGATATTCCATTGTTGAAAGAAGCATGAGGCTTGCTGCATTTGTCTAGCCTTTTCTCTCCATTTTCCTTCTTCCGGGATGGTGAGCACTCCTCGCAGACTTTCCCCACCTTCATGCGCTGTGCCCTGAATACCTCCAGACACATACCCCATAGCTGAAGATCCAAAGGATGCCGCCAGGATGCCTCCTCGATGCATCAGTGGGGTGTACAGAGTGCCAGCCGTTCCTCCCCACATTTTATCTACATTGAGGGGGGGGCTTCAGTGACGTCAGTGGACTTAAGCTCCTCATACCTCTCCCCTACCCCACCAAATGTTTGAGTGTGGTCCCTGGAGAGCTGCTATTTACTTGTGCCTTGCTCTTTCTCACACTGGCTTGTTGCAGCTTCTCGTGGGCTTTACTAGCTTCTGGATTTCTGCTCAGAAAGCAGGGCCAAAAAACAACAACCAAGCTTGCTTTTCTGGGTGCAAAGAGCTTCCTTCCATTTATTCACTGTCTTATGAAGGCAAGTCAGAACACCTCTGGATGGGCTGTGAGGAGGGGTGGGTCAGAGTCCAGCTGTAGCGACATACACATACTGTTTCCCTCAGTTGTTTTCAGCAACATAGACTACTTAACGTAGCTGCACTTGAACTTGGGCAGTGTTGGCTATGTTAAAGGCCACTGCAACTTGCCAACCTTTTTTCTTTTTCTTTTAAAGAAAAACAAGATCATTAATGGCAAGCTTAGGTTGCCACTTGCTTTTCTTTGTTTCCCAAAGAGAGGGAGAAAGTGAACACTTGCCTGGGTGAAGTGTCTGTGCCTCTGCAAGTTTCCATTTAAACAAAACACAACTGTCCCCCCTCTATCTTGGTTCATCAAGGACGATTCTCTAAACTTGGTGTGAGCTGAAGTCTAGGGTTGTCTTGAGACAAACAGCTTAGAGCAATTCAATCTATGACCAGATTTAAGAGCACTTGCATTGAGAAGCCCACATGGAAAATGACTGCCCTCTTCCTAGAACAGCCAGCCTGCTAGCAATACAGCTGTACCATAGTTGATCCAAAGCCTTTCATCTTGGAGTGTGTTGAGCTCGTTTTCTGTGGAATGACTGTAGGATGTCAGTGTGTGTGCACATTGTGCTGTTCCCTGAGTAGGGTTCATCACCTATGCCTTTACTTTGACCCACCTTAATGAGAGAGCAATTTTGGCCTCACCACTTTATTTTTGTTGCTGTTGTTGGGTCCCATCCTTGCGAAAGCAATGCCAGGGCTTTTAGTGTTTAGCCTACATTGCTTATGTCTTCCTCCTGGTTCTGTTAGAACCTAGTCATTGGAAAATGGATCACCATTAGCAAGTACCTAGCTTTTTGTATCTGGCATGTCCTGTTTGCCTTGAATGAATAACAGTGATAGTCTGCCTTAAAAAAAAAATAGAATGGAAAGAGCCATGCTGCTGTCTTTACCATTTTGGAAGACCCCTTGCCCCAGTTTCTTCCTCCACCCACTCCCATTGCACACTGCTTCTTTCTATGCAGGGAATATGTTCACTTACCTCCACCTTTTTCCATATAAATATACTTACTGCTCTTGTTTATCTAGCCCACTGTGGTCAGTGCATTGCAGTTTGATGGCATCATGGAAGTATAAAATCCCAGATTTTCTCCAGTGAGCCTAACAGTTCTGTGACCTTTCCTAAAGATTCCTACAACAAAAGTGGTTGCCAGTTCTCACACTTGGCCCTGTCTCAAAGCCAGGAAGAGCACACAGAACCACAGTGTGCTTTAAAATATCAAGGGAACTAGAAAGCCCATCCTTTGAAAAATGGAAGTGGCAGAGGTCAACCCCGTTTACTGCCTCATAACAATGCACTGACGTGGGAGACAGCTGTGGGAAAAGGCAGCACTTTGCCTTTCCCCTCCAACCTGCCTACCACCAAAAAATCTGAATGGGAAGCAGCACGATTCCCTGGGCCACTGTCCGTGTTCTCCAGCATCAGATGGGCATTGCACACTGTGCACATTCCACACAAAAGCACACAGTTTGGTACTGAATATAGACCCAAGCATTCAGATAATTACAGGTTGCAGCTTTAATTCAAAGCTGTTTAGCTCCTTTGTGAAAATTGCCTTGCAAATCTGTGGGAGATGTATCTGATTGAAATCAGACCGTCGTCTTTTCATCACCGGCTTATTTGTATGCTGCTTTCTCACAGGATTTTGCTCAGATTGGTTCACAACGTATCTAGGGACTGGCAACCGCAATTAAAAGAACGTAAGAAAAAGTAATTATAATGATAATTAGAAAAACACATCATTTAAAAATCAATATGTACAATGCTGTGGAAAACAATATACACATGCTAACATAACAGTTTAAAACTAAGCAGAAGAGAGAATAAAGTCTCAGGGCTCTGCATAGTTCCTCGTGCTTCATCCTGATTAGCAGAAGCAAACTAAATTGCCCAAGAGTAATCCAATGGATGGCAATTAGTTTGCTTTTCATAATGTATACAGGGCACAGAAATGTGGATTGCCTTGATGCCCAATATTGGCTGTTATCACAGAATACATATATGGCCCTAACCTTAGGCTTTCCAGGCTTGCTCTTTGAGACCCCCAGTGGTAGAGCAGGTTCTCTCACCTTGTTCAGAGAGTGCTGCTCTTCTTCAATGTGGTGTTTAGATCAGCCTTCACTAACTGGATGCCCTCCAGATGATTTGGAGTACAGTTCCCATCAGCCCCAGCCAACACAGCCAGGCTGTGGCTTAGATTCCTCTGCTGTTTATAAAAGAAAGCCCCACCCCCACCCTGTCTGATATATTCGGGATGTTGTTGCATGGGGAGGTTATGTCAGCAATTAAAGAGCACCATTTATGCAGAAGGATTTAGCTGTGCCCATACCTATCATCTTGAGTTGCAGTGACAGAACTCCTGCTAAATGTTTTGGACGGTGTGAAAGAGTGGCAGAATTTTGGGTGACACCCAGCCCAAAGAAAAATATCTGGTTTCTTCCTTTTTTGTTTCAGTAGAATGAAGCAATAACACCACTCTTAATTTCCATTCCCCCATTCACCTGTGGATGGTTCATATTTTTTGTGCAGATACATGAAGAGTCAGATATCAACTTGGGTCTTAAATCTGGAATAGGCATTTCACCTGAGTAATTTAAACAAGGGACACAAAATAACTTTATGGTTGTAATCTTATGGGAGACAACAGAAGAGCAGTTTTTCTCTTTCATAAAATTTGGTTTTTGAAAAATGAAATACAAATGTTACGGTCTTCAGGCTAAGAATGTAGGTGCCCCCCCTTTTTAAGATTTTCTATTCTCAGGTTCTTAAATACAAATTTATGAAGGGCAAGAATAGCAATAGCTATTATCTATAATGCTCAGGGCATCTATTCTAATGCTCAGGCTGGAAATGAAGGGGGTCCTCTGTTTTAAAACCATGACACTTTTTTAAAGAATTCTGAGACATCAGTTGAAACAACCACTGGCCCAATGCTGTGTGGCTGTTAGGTGCCTAATAAGTCAACTAATTTAATTAAATTCTTCCAGTCTTGTGTACAGAATGCCAGATGCTGCAAGGACATACTTTGTGCCTGGCAAGAATAAAACTCATCTAAGGTTGTATTTGTCTGCTTTTGAAAATTGTAGGCATCTAGAATTTGATTCTGCAGGCTCACCTTTGAATGCTGGAACAAAACACCTCTGATAAATGAGTGGTTCCCATGCCATGTCACCCTCCATTTAGAATATTGGTTGATCATATGAAACTGCCTTATACTGAGTTAATGCTGGTCCAGAAAAGTCTACTCTGACTGGCAGAGGTCTTTCCCAGCTGAAGTGGGGTGTGTGTGTGTGTGTGTTTATGTGTGTGTGAAGAGCTGAGGAATTGAATGTGGTACCTCTTGTGTACACTGCATGTACTCTACCACTGAGCAATAGCTCTTCCCTTATACTTCCATGCACCTACTGCTAAAAGCAAGATAACACTTGTTTAAACTAAAATGCAGCACTTCTCCAGTGGTTAGATACCTACTGTGGTAAGCTGCCAGGATATTTGTGCATTCAGTTTATGTATGGCACATACAGCAAGTGTCTCTTAAAACAGCTGCTGCTGACATTGGAGACCTGCTGGAGAGAGGGCAGGAGTCAAGATTGTCTGTTTGAGGTATGATGAGGCCCATTAGCTACCGATGACCCAAGAAGCTTTAGCATTTACAGGAAGCCTCATGCCCTTGCCATGGTGTCACTCCTCTTGTAGGAAAATCTGAAACCTGAGAGCCCATGCAAGTTGCGGCAAATAGGATTACCATTTAGGTTGCAGTACCATACACATTTACCTGGAAATAAGTCCCACTTAACTTAGTGAGGCCTATTTTTCAGCAAACACTTGTAGGATTGTGCATTCAGGTTTTTCAAGTGCTTAGCTTTGAAACTTGCTCTCACGTAAAATTAGTTGGAGCAAGAGGTGAAGTAAGACATTGGATTGGCTTTCCATTTTTAATGGCATGAATACAGTAGGCTTTGATGCACCCTACAGATTGAGAAAAAACAGGCAGGACAATGGATGAAGGGGAACTGGAGGGGCAGGGCACTTGGGTGCAGGCTTCTCTTGCATCAACTCTTTTCTAGGGCCACTTCTGGTACACATTTTTTCTCACTGGAGCGCTTTTGTATGATAATTCCTTGCAGCATTTTTAGGCAGCGTGTTAAATGCATGTTACGAACTCTGAGAGAGAAAGGTGCCGCCCAACTCCTCATTGCCTTTTAGAAGTAAGTGGAGATTGAAAGGGCTTCTTTGTACACTCCATACTTAATTTTACCACTTTCTCGTTGAGAGATTTTCTTTTGGATACCACAGGGCTGCCAGGGGCTTTTTGCACATGAGAATGCATACTCATGTCTACCAAATAAATGAGTAAATACCACATTAGTTGGTTTCTGTGGCACATGGGGAGAGCATTTCCAAAATCAAGATGCTCGTGGTACTTGCACTAGGGTAATATAGCACATGCACAACTGAAACTGTTAGTGTACTGTTTCTTAATCCTTGTGAGGAAGTCTGTGACATCCTTGACCAAGCTGCTCCCCACCAGAGGTTTCTTACTACAGTGTTTTCAGGTGGTTTAAGCAGTACTGGATGCATTGTATTACAGCTCTACCATCATTTCCAAATATGGTCCACCCGTACACGTTCAGAAAAACAAAGTTGGGCGCGAGTTAACATCAGTTCACAATTTACACATCTATGGAGTGACTACTGTCTAGTGTCTGTAAACACGTCAATACGTGCATTTCTGTCACACTTTATTATTGGTATGGGGAAACCTGTGGACCTCCAGATGTTGTGGGACTGCACCTCCAATTATCCCTGACCATTATCCATCCTGGTTGGGGCTGATGAGTGTTCCCACCCCTGCATCTACAATAGATGTTGTGCCCACAGCAGAAAGAACTGCTGTTTTGATGTGTGTATCAGCCCTCTGTTTCCCTTACTGCTTTTATAGTAGCGTAGTGAGCATACAAACAAAGGACTGAGTATGGGGGGATTTTTTGGTAGGAAACCTTCCATTGGCTCAATTCATGTTAGGTAGTATCCTATGGAGAACTCTCTCTCTCTCTCTCTCTCTCTCTCTCTCTCTCTCTCTCATATGCTTCAGTCCTGGGCTTCTTTCCTGCAGATTTTTTAAAAATTGCTTTTGGAGTTGACCACCTCTGTCACTTTATTAAGATTTCAATGCTTGCACCAGAGGAGATGTGTGTTGAATGGTGAACACTTCTATGTTAATATATATCTTGAGATACTGGCTTCTGCTAATACTGGTTGTCCATTTCTACTGGAGATAGCACTGCTGCATTTGCTTTTACATGGAAGCTCACACAGTTCAGACCAAATGTTCCATCAGAACAAGCACTTGCACACCTTCTGTTACCCAGTGGGCAGGCTGCAGGTAGTTGGAGATGCAAACACACAGGGAGAACCTGGTTGCCTTCAGTGCTTTTTATTTGTTTGTAATCTGAGTTGCACCACTATGAAACTATTTGCAGAATGGTACTCGTATATATGTGGGATTTAAAAATACCATAACGCTGTGCAGGATGTCAATCAGTTTTTATTTTGCTTTATTTTATATATATATATTTTTCTGGTATCCTGTACATTGAAGTGGGTGTGAAGATAGTATTTTAATATTTGTACAAAGTTTAATTTAATTTCAATTATTCTATGTATATAACTGCATTTCTAAATTAAAAAAAATCTTTTGAAGTTAATTGCTTGAGGGTTTTTTTTTTGTCTGTACAAGAAGTATTTTTGCCTCCTTCATAGAATCAGAGAATTGTAGAGAAGTATTTTGATGTGATCCTCCTTCCTTCCTTCCTGATACCATACAGCTGAATAATAGCCCATTTATCAAGCTCATAGAACAGAAGGCTCATCAATTTGGAAAGCGGATTTCTCTGCTGGCAGAAAAATTGCTAGCATGCCTCCTTCATAGAATCAGAGAATTGTAGAGTTGGAAGGGACCACGAGAGTCATGTAGTCAAACCACCTGCAAAATCTTTTGCCCAATGTGGGGCTCCAACCCATAACTCTGAGATTAAGAGTCTCAATGCTATACCGAATGAGCTGTTCAGCAGCCGTTCAGCAACTGGCTCACCTGGGCAGAGGGACACCCCTATTCAGTCTCTAACCCCTTCCCCCCAAACAGCCCAGCATAAGTGCTGTTTGGATTGCTCTGTTACTAAGGATCTTTTGTGTTTCTCCAGCCTGGCATTTTTCTTATATGGCAAGCTTGAGGCAAAGTATTTCCATTTTGGGAGACATGGTGCATTTATTTTTATTTTTTTTAAATCTGAATAGTCAAAAGTGGCCAAAAAAACCCCCACTTGAGATCCTCACCAGTTCATTCTGCATCCGGGAGATCCTACTTTCGTTCTGACAAGTTCCAAATTTGTCTGAAACAGCCCCACTTTGGTTTGGGAGTCATCAGTCTCTTTTTTTACCCCCATTCTACTTGGTGATAGTTTAAAAACTGATTGTTCTTTCCATTTTGGTGGAGAGTGGGTGGCCATGGGTGAGAAGCCAGATGGCTGAGAACTGAGCTGTGAAAGGAAACATATATTTGGACACTCAGGTTTGGAGGGACCTAAACAAGAAAGTTCAGGAACTAGCCGGGGTATCCACTTTATTTGCTGAGAGGCAGAGATAAGGAAAACGGAAAGGACCCCTGCTAAGCCTTTTCTGAGAGGGAAAGGCAAGAATTAAATTCACACGCTACTCAACCTGAGATTTCCTGTGTACTTGTGGTTAATAAAGTCAAAGATTTAGTCTTACAAAACAATGTTTACTGGAAGTTTAAAATGTTGGATTGGTCTCTAGATTCAAAACATCTTTGGTTTCACAGATTACAGTAGGTGCTTATAAATTCACTACTACACCAAAAGACAAAGAGGGATTAAGTGAGGGATTCACAGCACCCTTATACTCATTCTTGCTCTCCCATCCACGCAGAAACACAAATACTTAAGTTGCTGAACATCATAGGAGTGTGCTCTTAACATAGCTTCCCATAAGCTGAAGAATTTGGTTAAGATGCACTGTTGTAACATTCTGATGCAATATTAGGTCAATGGAATATCAGTGTTCTGCTCTTAGCAGATGAAAAGGATTGGGAAACAAGACCAAGGGAAAGTATAGAATTGAGTGCCAATACTGGAGAACATGGTTGCTACCTCCATAGCACAAATGTTAAAGAACTAAGAGTCCTGCTGGATCTGACCAAAAGTCCATCTAGTTCAGCATCCTTTTCTCGTAGTAGCCAACCAGATGACAAAGGGAAGTCTGCAAAGTGGACCTGAGTGCAACAGAACCACCCCTAGCTCCAGGTCATTTATGGACAAGTTAAAAAGCACAATCATGGAGATTTTCAAGTTCTGTCACTTCCTGCTTACAAAACACTGATACAGCATTAGCCCAGGTGGTTTCTTCAGCCTGGAGGGGGATAGAGGACTACATGAAAAGATCTAGTCAAGCAGGCAATACAGCAACAGGAAAGTGAGATCCCAGGAAGAAGAACCCAAAACTGGAATGGCAAGCTACATCTATCAGCCCTTGATAAGGAGAGGTGATAAAGGTAAACTCCCCAATCCAGTTTTGGGTTCATCTTCCTGGTATCTCACTTTCCTCACCTATATCAATAAAGGTTGTGTCTGGGATTATAGTTGCTTCTTATTTATTGCTCTTCACACCTTTTATGGTTCTATAACCTCCATGTATATCTTCAATTGCCATAACTTCTTCCAAAGAATACTTTACAAAGTGGCTGTAATGGATTTGGAGTCATTCACCCTCTCTCCTCTTATTATATTTATTATAAAAGTATTTATATACGGCTATACATTTTAAAAAAAACAAAAACAGAGCGGCTGTGGGGATCACACAGGGTCCCCGGACGTTTGACGGTCTATAGATCCCTGTGCCACCACTGGGATTGCTTCCCCGCTGCCACCAACCCGTTTCTCTCAGGTACACATGGAGTCCAGACAGTTGTTAACATTAAATCAAATAAGCAAGTTTATTTTATAAGTCTTAACAAGTTTATGGTTTCAGATAATTTTTCTTGTCAGTTTCTTAATCTTAGTTTCTATACCGGCCTATACCTTTCCTAATAACTGCTAACTGATTATCCCAACTGTCTATCTGACTCCCAGTGGCGTAGCGTGGGTTGTCAGCACCCGGGGCAAGGCAAGTAATTTGCGCCCCCTAACCCCTGGATTTTAGCACTTGAGTGCGAGCGCGCCCCCCAGATGTTGCGGCCGCCCCCCTGCACCCCCCACGCTACGCCACTGGGGCTGGGGGTGAGCGAAGGAGCCAAGGACCCCCCCCCCTTAAGGCTCAGCAGGAATTTATTAAATTTTTTATTTGCGGAGCCCCCGCGGGCCGAGGCAGCCAAAGCCCCCTCCCCTCGGGCGCCTCCCCGCCCCCTCCTCTCCTTGGGCTGTAGGTGGAGCCCGCGCTCCGAGGCGCTCCAGATCCAGGCTTGGCGAGCGCCTCTCCTCCCCCCGGCCTGGTCCGGGGGCTTCCAGCCGCGCTCCGTCCTCGCCCGACCCCCCCCCCCCGTGGCTGAGACTTGGGCTGAGAGCCGGAGCCAGCGGCGCCCCCTTCCGCCGGGAGACCCTCGCCCGCCCGCCGGCTTCCTCTCGGAGGGTTTTGGGGAGAGCAGGGCGCGGCGAGGCCCCTCGGAGCTCTCCTCCCTCCCAGTCGGCAGAAGCTGGGCCGAGGGGATGGCGGCGGCGTCGGGGTGCGGAGGCTGCCCGTGCCCGGCCAGGCGTTGGTGGCGGCGTTGGCGCTGCTGCAGCGGCTGCTCCTGCGAGCAGTGAGTGGAGCGCAGCCGCAGCAGCGGCGGCGGCGGGGGGCGCGCGCGCTAGGGCGCAAGGCTGGCGGTGGCGGCGGGGAGCCCGGCGGAGGAAGGAACTTGTCCCTTCCCTCTGGACTCGCGCCCCCCCAGATGTTGCGCCCGGTGCGGCCGGCACCCCTGGCACCCCCCACGCTACGCCACTGCTGACTCCTCCTATCCGTTTCTCTCTCACACAACACAACTCGACCAACCCACAGACTTAGCCTCCCTCTTCCTTCTCCAACTCCCAACTGACTTCCACACAACTCCAACTCTAACTCCTCCCCTTGGGTTCTCACTGGCCAATCACTTCACACTCATTTAACCCTTTCCTTATGACCCAACTAGGAGGCAAACGCCGCAGTGGCTTACAACAGTATGTATATATGTGTGTATATATATATATATATATATATATATATATATATATATATATATAACAGCAACTAAGTTGGTCTGTGTGGCAGAGTCTACAAAAAGCTTAAAATTGTTAGCCTTTAATTGCCACAAGACTCATTACCACTTGTAAAGATGCCCAATGTTTCTTGAAGGTATAGAGGTCAGCATTACAGTGGTCCATATGGTGATACTATAATCTTGCGTGCAGTATTATGATACCTTTATTTTCCACCTTACTGTAACAACCCCTTTAGGTTTTCAGTTTTGTAAGCATGCATTTGCATCCATTTTTGAATGGTCTTATTTTGGTATAAATGATTACTTTTGCTTGAAAAACAGCACTTAGACAGTAACTTCCAAAGCAGCCCTGACCTGCAACTAGTCTTCTCAACTCTGACTGCCAAAACCTATTGCAGGAGTTAGCTGAGGCTGAATTCGTTGCTATCATTCAATCTGCTTTCCTTACCTTAACCCCCAAAGCCCTTGAAGGTGGGTGTGATTTGTCTATCACAGAGCTAAGTTTATAAACTAAGTCAAACCACAGGCTGTAAGTGGGGAAATGAACACCAGGCTTTTAAAACGCTCTTTCCTGTGTAGGTGGGTTTCGTGTAAGGTGTGTGGGTGGTGACTGCAGCTTCAGGGAAACTGGCTTTTTTTTTTAATTATTTGTTCATTGTTTTGTGCAAGGTCAGGCTTTCCTGCAACACTTGCAGCTGGGATTATTTTTCCCCTTCCAGTGTTTATCTGACAAATCATGTACTGGAAAGAATTTGTCTCTATGGTTTCATGCCTGTAATAGTGAGGTGGGGTATATGCGACATGACTGAGCTAGTCAGAGGGTGAGGAAGGAAGTATTTGTGTCTCAGATAAGGAATTGTGGTTATGCTTCTGTAAACCAGAATGGGGCATTCCAAGCATCCAAAGGCCTGAACCAGGCGAAGAGAAGTGTCTGCCTCTAGCCTTCAAGCCTGCCCAACAGAAAGCAGCCTAAGAATAAGAATAACGCTGCTGTCTTGCTCAGCCAGCCAGCACTTTGTCAATCAGTTCAGCTTATTGCAGAAATTGCTTCCAAGCCATTCAAGTCCATGGGGTTTGTTTGCCTGCACGATCCAATCAGCACTCATTATATGCACTTCTTTGGCCTGTAAACAACGTTAAGGATGATTTGCGGTGCCTTTGGTTCACTGCTCATGCTCTCTCCAGCTCAGCCTCCCTTCATTAAAGCCTTAATTTCCATCTAGCGAGAGCGTTCTCAAAAGGGCAAAATACAAATTAACAAACCCTTCATTGAGGGATTTGAGATTAAGGGTTATCGGATTTTACAATTGCGTAACCTGCTGTGACATTAAATGCAGAATAGCCTTTTGCCCTCATCCCTGACTCAAATGTGTCAGTATTTGTAAATGCACTTCCTTGCATTCATCCTGACTCCTCCTGTTCCTGTTTCCCTCCAGCTGTTGATGCTTGAGCTCTAAACACCTTGCGGTGGCGCAGGGGGAGTTTCAGAGAAAAGGGTAGTGAGTTTGCAGCCCTATTGTGCTGAAGAGAGGCCGCTCCTAACAGGGAAAGTCTGTGACCCCGTCTGCACTGTACAATTAGAGTGGCATCATACTTTTTTGAACAGTCAGGGCTTCCCCCAAATAATCATGTAGTTCCTTAAGGCTGCTGAGAGGTGTGAGGAGACCCCTCTCCGCCTCTTTGGGAAGAGGAATTCATTGTTAAACAACTGTGACAATTGCAGCTTTGTGAGGGGAACAGGGGTCTGTTCACAACTCTTAGTACCCTTTACAAATGACAATTTCCAGAATTCTTTGGGGGAGAGGAAGGGAAGGCGTGGCTGTTTAAAGTGATATGATACTGCTTTAAATGTATAGTGTCAATGCGGCCTAGGAGGTGTGAGCAAGGAAGAGCCGGTACTGTTCCGTTTGCCTTGCTCTTACATGTGCAGTGCTATTTTTCTAGAAGAAGAGGTGCCAGAATGCACCATGAACGCCTTCCTTGTTGCGTGGCGAGTTCCCGCCCCCACCAGGATAAATAAAGACACAAGACACCGTATGTAAGGTTAATTGGGCGAATTAGGCCACAACTTTATTGAATTCAGAAATGAGAGGCATTGGCATAGGCATTGGTCCTAACGGCTATCCGGCTCCAGCCCATTTGCTGGAGACACGGGGAAGGGTTAACCTTATATCGGGGGAGACTCCCGCGAGGCACGTCGACTAGGAGCTCCCCCGGGTCACCGCTCTGGGGCGTGCCTTTGGCCCACACCTCCATAGGCTTCGGACAGGGCCACGCCCCCCGGGGTCCTTTAACGGACCACCCTTCGCTCGCTGGGGGGAGGTGATGGCGTTCCTCCACCCCCACACATCGTCTTAACCCCTTCTTACCAATGCCTACCGCCAATGCCGAGAAGTTGTGACGAGTTGCTACGAGGTAGGCGAAAAACCAAAAGGCCCGAAGTTGCCAATTGGGAAAAATTCCTACCATGCCCCTTGCGGCGACAGACCGAAGTCCATAGCAATGTCAAGACCTGCCTGAGCCTAAACCCGAATAAAGGGAGGGAGGGTGGGAAAAACGTGGGGGCGAGCCAGCGAAAAGAGGGCGAGCCCCCTCCGCGCTGGCCCTAAATAGGGCAAGCCACGCCCCCCCGCCGACCAGCTGATTGGCTGGCTGGGGGGGGGCCGGCCCGCTGGGGATTCCCCTGGCTCCCGCGGGGGCTGGCCCCAGCCCCCGCTCACGTGGGGTGGGCGTGACGCCCGCAACCCCACCTCCTGGGCAGGCCCGGAAGTGGCTTTGCGTGGCGAGTTCCCGCCCCCACCAGGATAAATAAAGACACAAGACACCGTATGTAAGGTTAATTGGGCGAATTAGGCCACAACTTTATTGAATTCAGAAATGAGAGGCATTGGCATAGGCATTGGTCCTAACGGCTATCCGGCTCCAGCCCATTTGCTGGAGACACGGGGAAGGGTTAACCTTATATCGGGGGAGACTCCCGCGAGGCACGTCGACTAGGAGCTCCCCCGGGTCACCGCTCTGGGGCGTGCCTTTGGCCCACACCTCCATAGGCTTCGGACAGGGCCACGCCCCCCGGGGTCCTTTAACGGACCACCCTTCGCTCGCTGGGGGGAGGTGATGGCGTTCCTCCACCCCCACACATCGTCTTAACCCCTTCTTACCAATGCCTACCGCCACGCGAGCAAACGCTCGCCGCCAATCCTCTCATGCCTGAAACCAATCCCTTATCCCCTTAGCTATGTCCTCCAGCCATCTATCGTTTCCTGCATCAGACAGATGCACGCCATCAAACCGGTAGAGGGCCTCACAATTGAAACGAATGCCCGGGTGTCGTATGACCTTTCCCCCCAGGGCTGCCACTCTACGCACCACCGCCCGATCCACGGCTTTCCTCGCCCTATTTATGGCCATCGGGCACCTGCAATCCCTCCAAACCCGCCTCTCCATCAAGGAGGCCCAAATGATTGTGAGGTTTGGGTAAGCGGCCTTAAGCTCCTCCAAGTCACCAAATATGTGCCACTGCAGATCGGCCGCCTTCCTATAGGCTAGGTCGTTTTCACCCAATTGTATAAGTAAAGCATCCGGGGGGCCCTCTCTCGCGACTTTGATCTTAAATGCGGGCAACATCTCAGCCCAACGCATTCCCCTCCGTGAGACCCAAGATATCGTGATGCCCTCAGGCAAGCCCAGTCGCGGCCCCAGACCGGAATTGATGGCGCGGACCCTGGCCCAATGCACGATGCTGTGCCCGATTATCCAGACGCGCACCCCCATAACTCCTGCAAGAAATCAAAAGACAGGCATGGTCAGTAATTCCTTGGCTGGGATGTCATGAATTATGTCTCAGGTAGCGCTTGTATGCGTCCGATTTCCAGCGGCCTAGATCCTTAATCCTCTCGGCCGAAAGGCCCAGGTGCATTGCCGTGGTGGCCGCTCCAATCCTAAAGGAGTGTGCCGCGAAAACTGCTGGTGGGAGGCCACAAGCTTTAAGTGTTATGCGCACGACCCTGGTGAATTGGTGCCGTGTCAGGGGTACGCCGTCCGCATGGATCAATAGAGGCCCTGCCATGTTAGGTCTCATAGACAAGAAGCGTCTGGTGTCTTTCACCGGACATGGGCCATGTTCCCCTGTTGCCAGTAGCCGGACCAGAGCCCCCTTTCTGAACTGGTCTGTCTTGGAACTACGAATCCGCACGACCAAATCGTCCTGTGAAAGCGCAATGTCACTCAACAGTAAGCCCCGGGAGGAGCCGTGCAGCCCTTCCTCAAAAACCACCTCACCCACACGCATTGCCCCGAAAAAGGCAATGGAGTATGCCGCTGAAAACAAGCGCGCCTCATATTTTGACCAACAGACCGTTCTCAACCTTTTGTGGATCTGGGAAAGTATGTCAAAAGATATAGGCCTCCTTGCATCCTGAGCTGGGGGCTGCAGTCTACGCCAGCCTTCGAGGGTCTTACGTATGACGAACTCAGCGCATGGGTCTGACGAAAATAACGCTTTGCAAAAGAAAGAAATCGCTGCGGCCTGTAGATTGAGGGTTTTTGGGGCACGTCCCAGGCGCTTCAAGTGCACTAAATAAGACAAGACCTCAGACCTAACAGGAGGGGCTTTGCTCCTGGCGGCGTTGGATTTCTCACGGAACTTTAAGAAATCTGACCACGCCCTCTTATAAGATCTCAATGTGGAGGGCGCCAATGATGCTAATACTCCCTGAATCACTTCTGGTTCCCAGTACTCTGGTCCCCAAGTCTCCACAGCTGTTCCGGGAAGGGCTGAGGTAGTAACTGAGCATCCGGTGCTAACGAGCGGAAGCGGTCCATCTGAAAACGAGATAGGGCATCCGCGATATCATTGTTAACACCAGGCACAAATTTGGCAGAGAAGTGGATATTAAGTTCTAAACAGCGGAGAACAAAGGAACGCAGGAGGGCACCAACTCTAGGGGAATGCGCGGCCTGCCTGGAGATGACTGCAACTACCGCCTGGTTGTCGGTGTGGAAGCAAACCCTATGGTTGCTAAAGACCTCTGACCATAAGTGGGTTGCCACTACAATCGGGAAGAACTCTAGGAAGGTAAGGTCTCTGGTAATGGGCCCTCCCCTCCAGGCTTCCGGCCAACGCTGGGCACACCATTGCCCCTTAAAGTATACGCCAAACCCGAGGGAGCCTGAAGCATCCGAATGCACTTGAAAGTCCACCTGCAGTGATAAGCTCTCCTGCCATAGAGAAATACCGTTGTAGTTCTCGAGGAACTTCAACCAAACTTGTAGGTCAGATTTTACTTCCCTAGAAAGCCGAATCCTATGATGAGGGGAACGCAGGCCAGCCGACAGCCTAGCGAGGCGACCACAGAAAGGACGGCCAGGGGAAACCACGCGGCAAGCAAAATTTAGATGACCAAGAAGAGATTGGATCTGCCTAAGGGTAACTTTTTTAAGAGGGAGGAGTTGCTGAATGAGATCACCAAGTGCCACCAGCTTCTCTCTGGGCAGTTTTGAGGTCTGCGCTACCGTGTCCAACTCGATGCCTAAGTAGACCATGGTCGTAGCTGGGCCCTCCGTTTTGTCGTCGGCTAGGGGAACCCCCAGCTCGCCTGCTAAAGATATGAAAGCTTTGAGAAGCTCTGCACACCCATGCCTGCTATCAGCTACGAGGATAAAGTCGTCTAGATAATGTGACACACCCTCTGAGCCAGATCTAAAGCGAAGGGCCCAGTCCAAGAAGGTACTGAATGCTTCAAAGGCTGCGCATGCCACTGAGCAACCCATGGGCATAGCCTTGTCCACAAAATAAGCCCCCTCAAACTTGAATCCAAGCCACCGGAAATCTTCCGGGTGCACTGGCAGAAGCCTAAAGGCCGACTCGATGTCGCATTTTGCCAGCCACGCTCCCTTACCAAATTGGCGAATGACTTTGACCGCTTGGTCGAAGGTGGCGTATTTCACTGTACAAAGCTCCTGCGGTATCGCATCATTGACGGACCCTCCCTTTGGATAGGAAAGGTTGTGAATCATGCGAAACTCGCCGGGCGCTTTCTTGGGGACTATGCCTAAAGGGGATACATGAAGGCCAACGATAGGCGGAGCTAAAAAGGGGCCGGCTACCCTGCCTGCTTTGATTTCTTTGCTAATTTTCTTTCGGGCAACCTCCGGCATCTCCCTGACTGACTTCTGATTAGGGGGATCGCCCGAATTGGGTGGACACGCTACCGGGATTCTGAAACCAGAGCTAAAACCTTCCCATAAGTACACTGCAGCTGTTCTGTTGGGGTAGATGTCTAAAAGGTTTTTTAACGGGGCCAGCTTGATGGGGGAATAGGCCAATGCCAAATTGAGGTTACTGCCTGTTCCCTTGAGGTCCGAAAGAGGCTCCCTGGCCACCTCTGGGACCGTGATTGTAGGAGCCCCTACCGCCCCGAAAGGGCTGCCTCCCTTTAATGCAGGCAGTAGCTGGGTGATTACCCCAACATCTTTCACATTCGTGACTGTACTTACAGGCCGGCCTTGCACAAACCCCTTTATTAAACTCCCAACATAGGCGCTTCTGCTTGGCGGCGGTCCTCCAAGATCTTGATGGATCCTGGTACTTCTTTTCCACGAAGGGGCCCACATGGTCCGACCAATAGTTTTGGTCCCTCAGGTCCCAGCGCGTGGAGGGTAGCAAAGAAGCATTTCTACGGAAGTCTTCGTCGTAATTCATAGCAGCAAAATCACCGGCTAATTCCCGCGCCCTCCGAACATGGGCCAAGTACGCGATCAAATGCATTGCCCGTTTAGGATAAGCAGCGCTGACCACACCCATA
Source organism: Podarcis cretensis (assembly GCF_951804945.1). Taxonomy (NCBI): domain Eukaryota; kingdom Metazoa; phylum Chordata; class Lepidosauria; order Squamata; family Lacertidae; genus Podarcis; species Podarcis cretensis. Next base: position 48,740,142 of record NC_137170.1, on the reverse strand, counting down.
AACACCTGGAACCCATTGAGCCAATTGTCGAAAGTGCGTTCGACTCTTGGTGCTCTGTATTTGCGCTTCCCATAACTGCGCCTCTTTTCCCCTTTCCCTGTCAGTTTGGCAGGGGGCAACAATCTGAATAAATCAATAAAATCCCCATTGAGGATTTTATCCCTTTTTCTTTGGGATAAGTGGTTGCCTACAATGAAATCTGTGGAGGAATGAGTGGAGGTTTTTACATCTGGCACCAGGGAGCCATCCTTCCATTCCAATGTTCCATTGAAAGTCTTACGATAGGAGTTGGCCCTCCTTTCATGTGCCCATGCAGGAAGACCCACGCAATCCTCCCCATGGCCCCAGTACTCCTCCCTAGGAGCATCGCTATCAGAATCGGATGAGGAAGAAGTACCTGAGTCCTCCTCGGATTCCGACCGCCTGCTCTTCTTGCTCTTCTTGGACGTGTGCTTCCTTTTTTCTTTCCTCTTCCCCGAAGGGACCTCCGGGGGGGCCTGTTCCGGAATGCCACTTGCGAGTACCGCCTGTCGATCATGCACCTCCTCATCCGAAGTTGATTCCGACGCGCCCTCGGCTGGCGCCGTCTGCGGGGGCGGGATCTGAAAAAGACTAGATGCACCTAGGACTTTCTTAGGGTTAGTAGCCTTAGTGCCCTGGGTGCAAACCTTGCCCTTCGCGGCTCCCCTCTGGCCTCCTCTTGCCTTGCCTGAGGAGGCCGGCTGAGAGCTGGTGCTTTTCTTACGCCGACCTGTCGCCTTTTTTGCCGCAGCCAACACCGCCATCGTGGATGTCGAAGTACCAGGAAGTACTACCTCACTAAGTTGAGAGTCTTCAATGTAATCCTGGGAGAACGGTATTGGCGCAGAAGGCGCCGATGTTCCTGCTGCCGTTGTCATTGGCGACACGATTACCGGTGCAACCGATGCGGGCGCTGTCGCGATTGCCGTTGAAGTTGCTGCCCCTGGCGCGGGTGCCGCTTGACCTGCCGACCTGCTTTGCTTATAAAACTCCTGGAAGGCAGTGAAAAACTGGGCCAAAGCCTGAGGGTTACTAGGAATAATAAACGGTTGAGACTCCTCCTGGTTCCCTTGGTTCCCTCCAGATCCAACGCCATTTACCTGATTGCCCTGAGCCGACATATCTTCAATCAGCACCCTGGATTAAGCAGTGGTCTGAATGTAGTTCAGTATTGACTGCACTTAGCTGAAGCTAAAATCACTGGTAAGTGTCACTGCCGAATGATATTAGCTCAGTACTGTCTGCTTCAAGTAGAGTGATATTAGCTCAGTACTGTCTGCACTGTAATAGCTCTGTTTTTTTTTTTTTTAATTTATTATTATTATTATTATTTTATTATTATTAATATTTATCCACTTATTTATTTGATTATCTAACTATTTATTCGTTTTATTCTAGCCGGAGTACCCAAGGGGGGAAACACTAGGGAAGTTGCGCTATACCCTTACCGCAGTAAAGCTAGGCTGCCCGTGCCTAAGTAATTAATTAGATGCCAAATAAAACTCTTGCAAAGAAGGTTAGGACTAGATTACCTTTGAAACAGCTTATGAATTATATAAAATAGTAATTAAATGATTAGAGGCACACTTGGTTTAATTATGCTATGCCCAAGACAAGCACTTTAATTAAAATTAGCAGCGTGAAAGTAATCAAATTAGATCAAATTCAAAGAAAATAAAATCTAAGTGAAATGAAGTAAAGTAAATAAGAAGGAAAATGAATCAAATTAAGATTAATCAAATTTAATTAAATCGAAATAAATTAAGGCCAAGCCAGTCGCGGTAAATAAGGCCAATTACAACAATACCAGCAAGGAAATTAAGTAATAATGCAGTAAATCCCAGTAATACCAGCAAATAAAATCAAGTAATAAGGCAGCAAAGGAGTGATAACTGAATTGCCTCTGCTGCACCTACTGCAAAGGGTTGACTGCTATTTGATGCTGTGCCAAAATAAATTGCCCTAAAATTACCCTTCAAATTTACTAAAGAACCGAGTTAGTATTTATTTAAAGGATAAGAACACTAGTGAGGCAATTGCCCAAACACACGCTCCCACGCGTGACCGCCTATCCCAAAATGGCGACCGCTATGGAGATCACGTGGTCCAGCAAAATGGCGCCCGGACCGGCTGGACGCTAAGCAATGGTGCCAACCGCTGTTAAACAAATCAATCCGGCCTTAAGCAAGCGAGTGATGTAATCAAAACCCAACAAAAAAAATGGATAAGCGCTGCACACAGTCAGAAGTTACACGCACTGTTCCAGTACCCTCCTGAATTAGCCAAAGCAGCGAGCCAAAGCAACGAACAAAGACGCACTAAAATTTAGTTCCCACGTGGCTTGCCTCACCTAAAATGGCTGCCGCCTCAAGCCCACGTGCTCAGCCAAAATGGCTGCCAAAACTATCTCGTCGCCTAGCAACGCTGCACAATCTCCGAGCAGCCGGTAGAAAAGCGAGAAACAGCAACCCCAAAAGCAACTGCCCTCACAATAACAGATTAAAACAATTAAAGAAACTGAGCAAGGGACCTGCGCGCTCCTCTAACAGCGGCTAAGAATCACAGTAAATTAACGAGATACAACCTGATGGCGAAGTCCTCTTCTGGAAGTCAAGCAGAACCGCAGGAGAGTAACAGCTGGGTGGCGGCTGGCTGGACCCCTCAGCCTGAGCGATCCGGGGCAGAACGGATGGGCGCGAGCGCTCTGTCCTGCAGCAAAGGGAGGGTAGGCAAAGCGCAGGCGAAGCCCTGTCCTTCCCTTTATTTCCTCTCTCCTTCAAGTCTCCTGGTGGCAAGAGAGAATCGCGGGGGCCAGACGGAGACGCCTGGCTTCCTTCCTTCGCCCCGTCTCCTCCTCCTAACCACGGGAACCGGCCAGATCTTCAGCGGGGCCAGGCAGGGAGCAAACAAATGAATCGATGCGGGGGGCGGGATCGCAGAGAGGCGAGACGGCGCGCAAAGGCAGGACCCGGAGAGCTCAGGGGTTGGCCCGCCGGCGCGCTCCGGAGTTCCTCTCGCACATACAGCTTGGAGGCGCTCACTTTGTGTGGAGCGAGCTAGTGAATGGGAGCGCTCTCGCGCTCGCTCTCTCTTTCCAGAGAGGCGTGCGCCTTTACAGAGCCGGTCTCCTGATGCCTTTGCCCCACAGCAACCTTTCCGGGTGCGCAGAAGGCTGGAGATCGGCAAATGGCTGGAGAGGGATGGTGAACTTGGAGCGCTTTCGAGAAGTGAGGTCAGCAGCAACGTGGGGGCGAGCCAGCGAAAAGAGGGCGAGCCCCCTCCGCGCTGGCCCTAAATAGGGCAAGCCACGCCCCCCCGCCGACCAGCTGATTGGCTGGCTGGGGGGGGGCCGGCCCGCTGGGGATTCCCCTGGCTCCCGCGGAGGCTGGCCCCAGCCCCCGCTCACGTGGGGTGGGCGTGACGCCCGCAACCCCACCTCCTGGGCAGGCCCGGAAGTGGCTTTCTCTTAAAATGGCAATTGTGCCCACCTGAGAGGTGTCCAAACTGAGTTCTAGCTGAAAAAAACCCCTGTATGTAAGACGTTTGCAACAGAGAGAGCCGTTTCACCACACTTGTCTCCCTCCAACCCACCCCTCCAAAGACCCTGTGGTCTTGACAGAACTGATAGTTCAGCTTTTCAAACGGCTTAAAAGGAAGAATGCAGGGATCTACTAAGAATAAAGGGAAGTATGAGCCAGAAGGGGGAAAGTGTGCTTATCGGTGGAGAACAGGCCCTGGTTTTGTCATTGAAATACAGTCATCCGTCAGTCCCAGCTGTAGATTGTTTGCCTCAAAATAGTCTGCTAGTAGGAACCCTCCCATGCAGCCTTAACAATCTCCTCCTGCGCCGGTCAATGTGCTTTGCTATGGGGCCACACAGTGCTCTTTTATCTCCCTTATTTTACTCTGTGATTATCCTTTTATGTGCAGCTCTGCTTTTAATCGTGAACCCTTAAAAGCGCAAGGGAGGAAAGGAGGCAAGAATAGAGAGAGGGAGCCCCAAGAGAGCTTCTGACACGGAAGGCGTCTGCACACAAAAGAGAGGATTCCATCCTGCTGCCTCTGGGGCCTGGCTGCCAGCTGCTCTGCCATAAAGGACAGGCATGACATCACAACTTCCACATCTCCCCATGAAAAGTGCTGAGTTGCTCTGTCCTGCAACAATACAGATAGCACATTGTGAATCACAAAAGGGCCATATTCCATCTGCGCTGAGGGAGATGAGGAGTGACTGCGGAAACACAGAAGCGCTGTATTCAGTGATTGTTTACAAGTGACTAAAATCTTCACATGCCTTACAACACCACACACATTCCCTTCAACTGGGCCTGCAGTCTCTGCAAGACACACGTGCTGGAGGGGGAGAATTTGGTTGGCTTTCTCTCCCATTGGGTGTACCGTAGACCGCCTTCATTAACGTCTAAGTTTCTTGATCTGGACAAGAAACTTGGCCAAGATCTGGACAGTAAATCCAATGGGGTGCCATTGGATAACAGCAACAACATCAATTTATTTATACTACAACAACAACAAATTATTTATACCCCGCCCTCTCCTGTCAAGACTGGGCTCAGGGTGGCTAACACCAAATATAAAATACAGTAAAACAACAACAACACAAAACCCAATTGATTAAAATACAGCTTAAAATGGAACCTCATTTTACTGGCAGCCCATAAATCAAGACCATAAGGGGAGGAAACATGAAATATTAACCAGGGCCAGTTATCCATGCTGGTCCTACATGGGCCAGCAAAAGGGAAAATTTATATGCAGGATCCCATATAAGGGGTTCCATCAAAAAAAAGAAGAAGAAGAAAAGGGGGGGGTCAGACTGGGTCCAGACCAAAGGCCTGCCGGAACAGCTCTGTCTTGCAGGCCCTGTGGAAAGATATCAAATCCCACAAGGCCCTGGTCTCCCGCGACAGAGCATTCTACCAAATTGGGGCCAGTGCTGAAAAGGCCTTGGCCCTGGTTGAGGTCAATCTAACCTCCTTGAGGCCCGGGACCTCCAAAGTGTTGTTATTTATGGACTGTAAGGTCCTCCGCGGGGCATACCAGGAGAGGCGGTCCCGGATGGTGGAGGTCAAGGCCTGGGTTTTCTGTGATGGCTCCTGCATCTTCTACCCTTGCCCTTTAAAAACTTCATATATAACTTTGCTTATATATGGGGACGACAGAGGACGAGATGGTTGGGCAGTGTTCTCAAAGCTACCAACATGAGTTTGACCAAACTGCGGGAGGCAGTGGAAGACAGGAGTGCCTGGCGTGCTCTGGTCCATGGGGTCATGAAGAGTCAGACACAACTAAACGACTAAACAACAACAACTTTGCTTGTAGGGCAGCTCCATGCAGTGCGTTTTTGGGACAAAGTTGTTGAGCTTTTTTTTTAGTTTTGCCCAAAGTTGTTGAACTTTCATTGCAAAATCTAAAGCAAGAGAGGGAGAGAAGAATTTTTGAACTATTTTTAAAGAAATTCATCCAAATATACACTTCTGACATGTGTTTCCATACGTCCAGATTTTCCCGGACACCATCTTTATTTCCCTTTGGCATCTATACATATTAATGGACAAATGCTAATTTTATGCAGATGTGTGTCATGGGCCTAAGTTCACATATTTTAAATAACCAGCAATGCTCCTAGGCACATCTACATTACCTACAACTTCTACCAAGTAACTTTAGGCTTCTAGCTATCTTTTTTGTTTTTTAATGCACTGTGCTAGCTGCTGTACGACTTCATTTTTTTTTAATTCTTTTGTTACTTATACATTGTATTCTATAGGTTTCGAATTGCAATACAATCAAATATAAGAAATAAAAGAAGAAAGAAAAATGAAAGAAAAAGCCAATAATCTGATGGATCGCTGCCTTCCATCTTCCACGATGCATTCACAGATACGCCATGGACCAAATGAATGAATTTTTCATACCACTGTTTGGGAAGCCCTGACCTAGAGCAAAATGCTGGCCCTGGGACCATATCCAATCCATTCTGCAACAGTTTCACTTGCTGTTGGTTAGCTTCCAGACTGAGTTCAAGGTGCTGGTTTTAACCTTCAAAGCCCTTTATGGGCTGAGATGCTTCTAGCTATCTAAAAAGGCGCCGGACTCGGTGTTCAAATGGAACAACAATTCCCAGAGTAATCATAACAGTTATAGATTAAAACTTGTTACTTACTGAAGACTGAGATACTGAAGACACATGTGGCCGGGTCTTACTGCATCACTGGCACAAGCTATATGCCTAATGAAGAGTGATAATCATCCTGGGCTCCTTGAACTTTGGGTCTGCTCTCTGGCCTTATCCCAGCTGTACTGTTCTTGTCCATAATGATACTCGATTAATTATTAAACATTTATGCCATTTTCCCATAAAAAAATAAGAAGCTCTGCCTGACGTGGCTGCCCGATAAATCATATACTGCCGGAGACTTGCCTTGAGAGTTGGCTGTTTGGGTGTGCCTGTCTGTCTTTGTGCCAAGGAGATACTGATAAATCTATGCCCTACCCCATAATTCCTTCTTTCCTAAGCTTCCTAGTCTATGTCCTTCACCCGTCTTTCCTTTTGCCCTAGTCAGTTAAAATACATCCACACACTGAACTTCCAGAGTAGCAGAGGAAACTTTCCACGCACTTAGCTTTTGCAAAGAGCATGTGTCTGTATAACTGGATACATTAGGTCTTTTGCCTCCTAATTGGAACATTACTTTTTGGGACTTCTAGTTACACGGAAAGCCTAACACTTGCATGCTTTATGCAGCCATTTATGTGAATCCATGTGCATTGGAGGTGGGGGCTGCTGCCACACTCCCTTTCCTCTCTCACAAACACTTTCAACTTGGATGTGTGCCATCTGAATGGGGCTCTTAGCACCCTGCTTTCAGCAATCTATGGAGACACGCAAGTATCAGGCAGATTTGGGCACCTAGGTTAATTCACATCCTATCAATGGACAGATGAACCTTTCTGGTTGCCATAGGAGCCAAAATGAAAATAGTACAGCTGCCAGGAGAATTGCTCCTCCACTATCCCTGCCATGAGCTAGACCTGGCCTAATGAAACCTTAAAAGCTCATACAAGGATCAGGGATGGTTGGCATCCATTTAGTTTCAAAAGTATGGGGCAAACCTCCCTAAGGAGACAAGAACAGAAAGCACGCACTACGTATTCCCCTGTTAGGAGAGCATGTGAGCACTAGTTGATGTAAAATAACACTTAGTGAATTGCTCAAGACACTTCACAAACGTTATATCAGTCAGAGGAGCTCCAGGACTGAAGGAATTCTTCACAAAGTGCTATCTAGTGAGCATCCTCGCCCCCACAATGTTGCCTCCCCTCTGGGTTCAAGAGGCTTAGCTTGGTGACACAAACAGTTTAAGGAGCGACTACCCCCCCCCCAGTGACCCAGAAGTTAAGTTTTCTTCATGTGTATTGTCAAAAACAAAGATGGCAGCCATGTGAAGCTGACAGAAGTGTGGTTTTCTTAAGGAGCCCTGTGCAAGCATCAGCAATGGGCTGTGCTGGGATGTCATCTGCTGCTGCCAGGCCTCATTTCAGTATTTCTCACAAAAGCCCTCTAAGAAAGGTCAGTATGGTCGTGGTCTTCCTTAAAGCATCCTTGTATGTCCTCCTTTATAAATGTTGTTGAAGAGGCAGAACTCCCAGATAAGTTTGGAGTAAATATTTGAGTATCAAATCCAATAGCTTGGCACCAACGAGCCCAAGATTAACCCAACCCTCTAAATAATAACTTTTTTTAAAAAAATCAGGGTAATGTACATAGTACTGTATGTTTGAGGGTACCGGAGTAATTGATTAAAGCTCATCAGATGGTGGCAGCATCCTATCATATATACAGCAAGAGACATCATTCTCCTGGGACCTGGGACATCACAGATGGTATGGCTCTGCGTTGAAGAAATCCTTATGACAGTGGGCCTGTTTTAACAAATGTATAAGGCTAATTGTGATGCAAGAAGGCTAAATGGAGTGGGATAATTTGTCCTTAAACTCTGCTCCTTGCCTTGCCACATGTTGTTCCCACCGAGATCAGCTCAGTTTTGGAGGTAGGTAAGTTTCAGTCAAATTGCTTGAGAAAATAGTAGCTTGCTGGGGTGGATCAGTGGGCAAAAGGGCGGATGAAGAAAACTTTGAGACCCAGCATATAGAAAAGGGGCTCAGAGAGAGTAAGAGCAGAAGAGAGCTGAGGGAAAAGAGTCTCAACTAATTGGTTATGAGACTTTAAGGATTCACAAGGAAAAGTTGGCCATGGCAACACAGATACCAGGAATATAAGAAAGCTACTAATGGAATCTGTCCTAGGCACCCAAAGGGCTGAAATGAAAGCTCTGACTTCTGGAATGACTTTAAAAACTGTGTGAAGAAGGCAATGAGCTTGCTGTAATTTTTCTTTCATGTGCAAATTGGAGATTATGAAAGTGCCTGGCAGGGAACAGTTGTGTTTAGGACAGAAAGGGTCACCCTCAGCTTGTTTTTCCTGTTCTTCAGGTATGCTGTTGCTTAAGGAGAGCTGCAAAGGCTCCTTCCCCCAAGGACAAGTCACTTCCTTGAAAATCTCCTCTTCCTCTCAGCAGTATTTGATGTTTTTGCATGGGGTGGTTTTAGAGAAACACCTTACAAGGGATTTTTAAAGATGCATGCCGTACATACGTAGGCATAACAAAAAATGCATACCACCACCAGAACATATGGAAGCATGCAGCTAAAGATAAAATGTTGAAACCCATGGTATGTTGTAATCACTGTTTTGCGCAGGATAGAGGCAATGACTCAGCCGGTATTTTTATCACCTGTCTGTCTGTTTGTCTGTGCTTCCAGATGGCATTTATTGTGGAATCAGTGCTGCTTGTGCACACGAGGTTCTTTGCAGCATCCACATTATACCGTCCTCAACCAGCCTGTGCTTTTTTAAAAGAATCCATGCCCACTTGTCCTTTCCACATGCTTCTCAAAGCAGCTTTCAACAAGTAAAACATGCAGTGTTCGAAATCTAAGATGTAGATTCAAACATCTGAAAGCAGGAACATTTGAGTGGCATTCACGGTGCAAACGCCTTCTGAAATAAAACTGTTTAGATGCCTGAAGCTCTGCAGGAATGGTGCCTGTCTAGTTTCTGCTCGGAGGGTGTTCTGTAGAGAGACCTACACCGAAGGCACAATTCCTCATTGATAGGGGTCCTGCATGTGGACCATGGGAGACCGCTAAGAGTGTTTCCCCAGAAGTTTCCTGTCATAAGCCTGGGATATTCTTGGCTCTGCCTTTGTGACTTCCCTTTGTGCCCAGTTCCACTAGCTTCCAAGCCACCTCACCAGTCCAGTGATCCCAAGCCACTACTGGCCGCTGGTTGTGTGGAAGCTAGTTAGTGCATCTGGAGTGGGGGGGAGGGGTCAGTTTGTAACATGTGCGATGACCTTTCAGCAGGTAGTCTCTCATACCACACCCCTGCTCCACACCTGAGCACAACCTAGCCATTTTGTTTCCTGCGGAAAGCCAGGTGCGTGTTTGAATTTCAACAACTCAGTTAGCAGGAGCTGTACTCTCAAGACCGCCACAGTGGGGGAGGACTGCTTTGGAGACTGTAATCACAGTACATACACAGAGGTGGTGGTGGTTTTTGGTTCTTCTTTTAAAAGAGATCTTCAACAAAACCTTTAAAAATGACTCTTCTAAAAATCACTCTACTAAGAGTGATTTCTAAAAATCACTCTTAGTAACGATAGCATCACTCTTGCACAATACCTCAGCATTGGTTTTTTAAACCCAAATGGAAATTGATATCCCACTCACCCCAAAAACCGCACAAGCATTCATTTTGCTCATTGTGAAACATGGCAACATTTGTTCTTGTTCACCTCCTAGAGAAAGGGAATTTCCTGAGATACAGAAATTCCTGTGTGCATGCTGAGAATAGGAAAAAATGGAGGGCAAGAGAGGAGTGATTGAGTAAAGGGATGCAACACACACACACACACACACACACACACACAATTCTGTCCAGCTCTGCCCATCAGTGTGAATGGCAAGTGGCAGTATGGCAATGAATATCCACGACTGAAAAACAACAGCAGGCAGGTGTGAAAGCTAACAAGCCAAGAATGCTCTGAGCAACGTGTTTGCAATATGAGGCCTGGTCTGGAAGTGCCTTCTGCCTGAATCATGAGTGTGTGCTTACTCTTCTATCTAAGTTATAATAAATAATTATAAAAAACAAACGAAACTTCCTGGGTTGCAATGAAGTTCAGCCAGTGTACGTCACTCATTGATTGAAGCTGTTGGCATTCCTAGATCCTGCAGCACAAATAGTGTAATTACTGTGACACACAGAGCTTGGATACTTGCCAAATGAAAGCCATGGTCAAATGGGATGTAAACAACAATTTGTAAGAAGGCCACTATAGGGGCCCAGTCTAATTGGACGCTATTAGAAGAAGAGTCAGTAAGCCCACAAAGCTATAAAAATTAATTTTCCTCCCTGTTGATAGTGTTTGTGGGAGGGAGACTGATCACAGAATTGTAGTGTTGGAAGGGACCCCAAGGGTCATCTAGTCCAACCCCTGCAATGCAGGAATCTCAAATAGTCACACATAACAGATGGCCATCCAACATCTGCTTAAATTCAGGATGTGGAAATGACAGAGGGGTTGGTGATGGGATGCAAGCCCATTCAAGCTCAGGAATTACATACCGCATTTGCCTTCTCAAGAGAAGACAACAGTAACCTTACAATTAAATAATTGTTTGGTTGGTTAGTTGAAATCATTAAGGACTCTGCTATACAGCTACAAATAAAACATTTTAAGTGTGTTGTAAAGTGCAATATACAAATGTGACACTAGATGGTGATGGTGAGCTATGACAAATTCAATATATTTTTCCAAACTCTTTTTTTAAAAAAAATTCCACAACTTTTTAATGTGTGTGTAGATTCCACCTATGTGGAATGCCATTTATGGACTCTTTAACAGTGGTGACCCACCTTGGAAAATTCTTCCTCTGCATAACTGTTAAAAATTGTGCTGGGCTAAAGTTGTCACAAATCATGAATGCTGCTCATTGCTTTAAGAGCAAAGAATCAGGCCATGCCAACTGTTCCAATGGCCGCTATATGATTTTCTTTTGAAAAATGTTTTGCACCCTACCAACCAGTCAGCTTGAGAAGTATTGTAACAACTTTTGAATAAAATTTATTGATTGTTAACATAATAGATAGATAATTTCCCCAAAGCTTCGCATATTTACATTGAACAAGAATAAAATGAACGTAAGGATTTAAGATGAGACTGCTGGATCAGGCCAATGGTCCATCATCCTGTTCTCACAGTGACTGACCAGATGCCTTTGGGAAGCCTTGTGCAAGCATGATCCAAGCACAAGAGCACTCTCTTCTGCAGTCATCAGCAAGTGGCATTCAGAAGCATGCTGCCTGAACATGGAGGCAGAGCTAGAAGCCACTGATAACCTGCTCCTCCATCAATTTGTCTAATCCTCTGTTAAAGTCATCCAAGTTGGTGGCCATTGCTGCCTCCTGTGAGAAAGAGTTCCATAGTTTAACTATGTGCTGCATGTGGAAGTTTGATGTCCACATCTCTTAACCAGACAGAGGGCCTTCTTGGTAGTGGCGCCTGCCCTTCCTTCAGATGTGAAGGAAATAAGCAGCTATCTTCTCTTTAAAAGACATCTGAAGGCAGCCCTGTTTAGGGAAGTTTTTAATATTTAATGCTGTATTGTTTTTAACACTCGATTGGAAGCCGCCCAGAGTGGCTGGGGAAACTCAGCCAGATGGGCGGGGTATAAATAATAAATTATTATTATTAAATTATTATTAAACCAACACCCATGCTTGGTGCCATTAATGGCAAGCTTAGGAGAGAGGCTAGCAACTAAGTGTCCCATGCAGACTTGGGGAAGAGCCATTGTGCTCTGTAGAGCACATGTTGTCATTCAGAAGGTCCCAGGTTCAGTCTGTGACATCTCCACACGTGGCTGGGAAAGGCTCCTATCTGAAATCCTGGAGAACGGCTGCTGGTTGTTGTAGTGAGCTAGATGGACCAGTGGTCTTAACTTAGCTTCCCATGTTAGACCACTTGTCTATCTAACTCAGGACTGTAAAAAGGCAACAGCTGGAGTATTTGCAGTGAGCAAGACTTGCCTTCAGGCCAGGGGTCCGGAACCTAGTGGCCCTCCAGATGTTGTTGGACTCCAGCTCCCATCAGCCACCCACTGGTGGTCAAAGGATGATGGGAGTGGTAGTCCAGCAGCATGTACTGGATGGGGGCACACTAGGTTCCCAATCCCCGTTCAAGGCAAACAAGCACTGGCTGCAAGTGAGTTCTGAGCACAGATGGAATAGCAAAAGCAGTGCAGTGGTACCTCAGGTTACAGACATTTCAGGTTACAGATGCTTCAGGTTACAGACTCCGCTAACCCAGAAATAGTACCTCAGGTTAAGAACTTTGCTTCAGGATGAGAACAGGGCTCCGGTGGCGTGGTGGCAGTGGCAGCGGGAGGCCCCATTAGCTAAAGTGGTACTTCAGGTTAAGAACAGTTTCAGGTTAAGAAGGGACCTCCAGAACGAATTAAGTTCTTAACCCGAGGTACCACTGTACTTGAAATAAAAATGAGGAGGAAAACTGCCACACACTGTGGATGACGCATCTATGAAAGTACTGTATATATGAACACATAAGGAAAGATATAGACATCAGGCAACTGCGATTAAATGCCACCATCTAGTGCTGAAAATGAATATTACCTGTGCCAAAAAAGGAAGCGACAGAGGGCTTGCTCAGACCTGAAAACCTACATTTTCCAAATCCATTTTGTTCTCCATAGCCCTCTACATTTTCATACCTACCCCATATGTTAACAATTCACACAGCTCTGCATTTATTGATTTAACAGGACGACAACTGCAGACCGTTAAGCATGCTGTTAGTTGATAGGAAACCCCTATTCCCCCACAGCTACAATTCCCAGAGTGGTTTAACAACCAATCCCTCTTTTCCAAGACCTTGCAGAACTGTAGCCCTCTTAGCATCCTCCACAAATTACAGTTTTCAGCATCCTTTGGGGGAAGCCATGACTGCTGAAAGTGGAATGATACTGCCTTAAATGTATAGTGCAGATGGGACCCCAGTTAAGTAACCTAGAAGCGGCATTCTGCACTAACCAAAGTTTCTAAACAATCTTCAAAGTCAAGCCCACACATATAGCACATTACAGCTGTACATGTTAATGATGCATTAGAGGCTTTATGTGGTTTTTGTCCCCTTATAATACAGAAGAAACCATTTACTGAAAACTCTAGAGATTAACCATTGCCAATCAATTTATCTATGCCTGGAACACAGAAATATTAAGGGCATGTTGTGGGCTCCCTAAGAGAATGGTGCAGATCACACATGCCCTTATTCCTGAAATTCAAAGCATCATTGTTCAGTCATTTGGCACATGACTGAGATGGCAACAGATGGCTGGCCGCCGTGCCGACATGGAATTTCCAAGGCACTTGGCTCAGGGGCTCCTGCTTACAGCACTACTCTTGTTGTTTTTCATTTTCAAAAGCTGGATTTAAAGAGAGAGAGAGAGAGAGAGAGAGATTGGTCATACAGAAAAATAAAAAAGCAAGCTGCGGTGAAAGGTAGAAAGACCCCTACATTAATTTTACATGTGTGTAACTGTGGTTACATGTAACTCTTAAAAAGCAGAGACATCACGTTGCCAACAAAGGTCCGTATAGTTAAAGCCATGGTTTTCCCAGTAGTGATGTATGGAAGTGAGAGCTGGACCATAAAGAAGGCTAATTGCCGAAGAAGTGATGCTTTTGAATTATTGTACTGGAGGAGACTGCAGGAAGATCAAACCTATCCATTCTGAAGGAAATCAGCCCTGAGTGCTCACTGGAAGGACAGATCCTGAAGCTGAGGCTCCAATACTTTGGCCACCTCATGAGAAGAGAAGACTCCCTGGAAAAGACCCTGATGCTGGAAAAGATGGAGGGCACAAGGAGAAGGGGACAACAGAGGACCAGATGGCTGGACAGTGTTCTCGAAGCTACTACCATAAGTTTGACCAAAATGCGGGAGGCAGTGGAAGACAGGAGTGCCTGGCGTGCTGTGATCCATGGGGTCACGAAGAGTCGGACACGACTAAACGACTAAACAACAACAACTGTGGTCTGCAACAAAATGTTGCCGTTTGGTATGGTGCTGTTCCAGGATCGCTTCCACTCCAATCCACACACCCCTCTTCTGGTTTAGCTCCACCCACCCTAAAATAGTCCACATTCCGTGGCCACTGAGCATGCTCAATCCTCATGGGGCTACCTCTTATGTGTGGCTTTGACTACATAAGCAGTAGCCCTCACAGCCTGGATGTACAGATTATGGTATCTGAATCCAGCCCATTTCATTACTCCCTGGAATTAGTCCAAGCATTTTTGCATTTTAATTGGGATATTTAAATGCTTTGTAAGCTGTAATGAGACCATGTGTGCTGTGTTCAGAATTTTCTTTCTTTGTAATAATGATTTTAAACAGTCCTTTTCCCCCTGGGGGTACTCAAGGTTACGCAGTACCGGCACCTTTTCTTCTAGATGAAAAGCACTGATTTAAGAAATTGCTTTTGGTTCTATGGATGGTGTTGTTTTGCATTGCATTACTGTTTTTGATGTTGTAGGCTACTTTGAGCCAATGAAGAAGCCAGATTATTATTATTTTTTAAATGGTATTATAAAAACAAAGGTTGAAAAATAGCCTCATAGTGGCTACTAAATGAACTGGAATAAAATCCAAATAATTAATGAAATAGTGATTAAGCATACCTGCTAAAGGTCCCTATATGTGTCCTGGGATGCCACTTTTACAGATCTTTTACAGATTAAGTTCCATTTTGCATAGCAAAACAAGTCCTACCCTGTTTGATTTGCAAAATACTTGCCAAAGCTCATAATAAGAGCCAATCCTGTCAAACAGGTCACACTATTGCGTCTCTGTTTCTTAGTCTCCATACCTACGTTTTTATTTTGTAATAGCCTTTAGTTGAAAAACATATGCATTGCTGTTGATGTCAATGATTTCAGGGATAAACTGCAGAGGCTCGGGAAAACACTGCGTGGAATATACTTTGCTCCTGGCCCCACTATAATTAGTAAGGACAAAGGCTCATTCAGAAAAAAGGAACTTACTATGATTAACTTGGACGCAGGTGGCGCTGTGGGTTAAAGCCTCAGCGCCTAGGACTTGCCGATCGAAAGGTCGGCGGTTCGGATCCCTGCGGCAGGGTGCGCTCCCGCTGCTCGGTCCCAGCGCCTGCCAACCTAGCAGTTCGAAAGCACCTCCGGGTGCAAGTAGATAAATAGGGACCGCTTACCAGCGGGAAGGTAAACGGCGTTTCCGTGTGTGGCTCTGGCTCGCCAGAGCAGCGATGTCACGCTGGCCACGTGACCCGGAAGTGTCTCCGGACAGCGCTGGCCCCTGGCCTCTTGAGTGAGATGGGCGCACAACCCCAGAGTCTGTCAAGACTGGCCCGTACGGGCAGGGGTACCTTTACCTTTACCTTTACCTTTATGATTAACTTGTTTGAATGACATTTGCAATGCACTCTGAAACATGCCTACCCACTGAGTACAATAGGGCTTGCTCCCAGGAAAGTGGGTATAGGATTGCAGTTTTCATCACAACTAACTTGAGTTGGATCGGTGCTTTCCTCACCCCAACTTCTCAAATTAGGTGGAATATAAAACCTGTAGTTTAGCTTGAAGACCACATTGTACTTGCTAGAGTCACCAAGTAGGTAAGCTCTCTTTGAAAAGCCAAACAAAGGATAGTTCAGTCTGATCTTCAGGTCAGCTTAATCTTGTCCCAATTGCTATCCTTTTGTTTTGTTGTCTTTATTTTGGAGATAAAACACTATAAAATCTAGGAGATTTCTAAATGCTTAAGGTAAAGGTAAAGGAACCCCTGACCATCATGACCGACTCTGGGGTTGCGGCCGAGGGAGCTGGCGTACAGCTTCCGGGTCATGTGGCCAGGATGACTAAGCCGCTTCTGGCGAACCAGAGCAGTGCACGGAAACACCGTTTACCTTCCCACCGGAGCGGTGTCTATTTATCTACTTGCACTTTGATGTGCTTTCGAACTGCTAGGTTGGCAGGAGCAGGGACCAAGCAATGGGAGCTCACTCTGTCACAGGGATTTGAACTGCCGACCTGCTGATCAGAAAGCCCTAGGCTCTGTGGTTTAACCCACAGCGCCATCCACGTCCCCCTTCTATATGCTTAGTTGCATTTAAAAGATTGTATTTTTAGGGCACCTCTGCCACTTTAAAGTGGTATTATATGTTTTTTACTATTACAGTCGTATTATATGTTTTTTACTATTACAGCCTTATACTGAGTCTGACCAGGGGTTCTGAAACTGTACTCTGTGAACCAAAGGCAGTGGTCAAGGAACTCCATTCAGGTGGTCTGTGGAAAGGCTGCAGAATGGTCAAGGAAATCTGTAGTCCCCCCCCCCATTCCCCTCTCCTCTGCTGTCAATTGATATAAAGCCCATTTTGACAAGAGCCAGATTATTAACAAGGTCCTGGTTTAGGGCCCATGATTTTCATAACATGGTACTGGTTTTGACAATGATGCTTATGATGCAGCAAGACATGGTGCTTTATTTTTCTTTATAGTACAGTAATCCAGAAGTGAAAGGAATATGTGTTCTACAATGTACCAATGAACACTCCCCCAAAACAATTTTTTTCAGTGTTCTGCTGAGACTCTAGCAGTTGTCAAGTGGTTGTACTGCTGAGTCAGACTATTGGTTCATCCAGCCTAGGTATCGCCTTCTCTGTTAGGTGCCAGATCCTTTTAACTAGAGGTGATCAGGGGTTGGACCTGGGACCTTATGCGTGCAAAACATGAGCTTTGCCACGGAGCTATGACTTCTCCCCAAATAAGAGAGCCCCCTTAGCATGTGTGAAATGGATTTGAGAATACAGAATGGCCTTTAGTCCACCTATCCCAGTCCTGTCTCCAGTGACTTGCAGTATCTCTCTAGGATGAGGTCCTTTCAACTGGAGATGCTAAGAGCAGGGCATGGGACCTTATCTGTGCAAAGCATGGAATAATGTGGAAAGACTGGTAGTGCAGGTTTGTTGCGCCTGGTGGAATTTTGGTGTATGAAACTTTGTTACACCTACAATGATTTGAGGTTCTTCTACCTTTGCTGTTACAAAATTTCAGACTACCCTCCATGTGTAGTGTTATGTACTGAGCTGAATCCTGGAACAATAGGATCCAGAAGGCAGCAGTCTGATTGGCCTGCAGCCGCAGCCAATCAGGCTCCTGGATGAAGTGAATCAGCAACCTGATTGGCCTGCAGGAGCAGCCAATCAGGCTTCTGGAGGTGAATCCGCAACCTGATTGGCCTACAGGAGCAGCCCGGAAATAGCCAATCACACGGGGCCCATTGTGTAAATAATGTATATATAGCTAGACGTATTGGGGAAAGTTTCATTCATTGCTAGTATGAGTTGAAAAAAGAGCATGAAATTCACACTTGACTCTGAATATATTTCACGTAGGTAAGCTGTTGTTAGCTGGCAAGTACTCTCCTCAAGTTTTTGCTGTGTGAAGCCTCTCAGCTCTGAGTCAGCTTAGCCTAGCAGTTTGATTGATCCTGCCTCTCAGCTCTGCTTCAAGGGAAAAACGCATGGTGCAGATTGACTGATATTAAAGCCAATTGCTGGAGAAGATAAGGGGTGGAAAAAAGAGTCATAGCAACCTGGTTTTTCAAAAGATTGAAAAGGCTGATTCTTACGTTCACATTCTTGGAAGAACAATGATGATCTATAAAATGACAACAAAAGGCAGACAGATTAATAAGAAAGAAGTGCTTAACCTTTGGCAACAATCCCTAAAGATGTATAGATAATTGATTGAATGGGAGAGGTATGGAAAGTCACAGCACTCCTTTCAAACACACAACCAAATAACACCAGTACAATATGGTGCCAGCACGCTTGCCCCAATGCACTGCTGGCCCAAAGGTACTCATGGAGCACAGAGGCAGCCCAGTTCTGTTCAGTGGTAGGAATGTTCCAGGCATGCAGAAGGAGTAAGGTGTTAAAAGGCATTCTGTCAACATTGCAAGCAAAGAATGGGCGCATTGTTTGACCCATTTTGCTCAGAGCGGATATTTTTATGATAGTGATTGCTGTTGGCACAGCAATGTTTAAGAGCAAAAAAGGAAATCAAATTTCTTTAACGATGGGGTTGTATCCCACAAAGGAATCCCATTTTTATAAGGACTTCCACTGGCAGGGGAACTTCTCCTCCCCCTGCTGTTCCTGGTTTCCCCCCAACCCTCTGAAACTGATTGGGGGAGTTGGTAGGAGTGTGGAGAGGGAGGAAAAGATCTGCTGTGCAAGCAGAGGTCCTTGCATGAATGGAGCAACTTTGCTGGATATAGCCCCAGTGTCTGTATGATGTTAACTGGTGAAACAGCTAATTCTGCTTCACTCACAATGCAGAGAGGGAGGTGGCTTGCTTGCTTAATCCCAGGGAAACAGGAGTCCTAATTCATGTGGGGTGCTACAGTCATAGCACCCTGACCCTTCAAATGTGCTGTTCAAATGGGAGATATCAAAAGAGGGGGTGGGGTTAGAGCAGTGGACACTGAGTATATCTTTAGATAGAAGTGGGAAACCTCCAGCCCGCAGGCCAAATTTGGACTGCCAGTCTGTTTTTCCCAAACCATGCCTACTTGCCCCACACCTGGTCCTGGTGTCAGCTGGAATTGCTGCTCAAGCAGCTGATCCCTGAGGAAAGCAGGGGGTGGAAGTTCAGTTCTGTCTGATGGCTATTTTCCCACCCCCCTGGGTCAACTTGGACAGGTGGACTCCATCAGATTCACCTGTCTTTACGTGCACCTTCCCCGTTTTGATGTCTAGAGAGAGATAGAGATGCAGAGATCTCTTCCCTTTCGCAGCCTGACCTTCGGGGGTAAACTGTCCCATTTCACCACCTGAAGTGAAGTGGGATGGTTTCATCTGCTGAAGAAGCCTCACTTACCGGGATTGTGTGGCATGACTTCTGGCAAGAGCTCGTGAGATCTTGCGGAACTCTCATGAGATTTTACCGGAAGCTACAGTCACTTCTCCTTGCTGGTGATGGCAGCAGGGCACCTGCTAGGACACCACCACCCAGGCTTCTACCTTGTGGGTGGGCCAGCCCTGCTGACCTTCCTGTGTCCCATGCATCAACCGTGCATGCCCATATCTTAACTAGATAACTCAAAAGGCTTTGAAGCCTTATGAGGAAATAATGTTTTTCTATACAGCTCCAGCTAAAAAGAGAAAGAAGAATGTTGTAAGGGCTAGTTAGTTAAACAGAAACCTGTCAAATACTCAAACAGTCTGACAAAGAACAGCTGTGGAGGCAGGACTGGCTCAGGAACTTGAAACAGGGCTGAAAAATATACTGGCATGCTTATGCAATAGCTTCCAAGTAACTGGCTAAATGACAGAGGCCTTTTCAGACTTTGTATAATCCAAGTAAACCACTCCCTCCCCTTACTTAACAGAATTAAACTGCATTATTCTAGAGGCAGCGGGGTGGGGGCAGGGAGCTTTTCATTTGCTCAGAATCTGCAAGTCAAATTGGTCGCAGCTGAATTGTTGGCATTGAAACTCCTTCTGTTGAATGTAGTTCCACTTTCTCTCCTCACGTTTTAAAAGCACATGCGAAGCCCATCCCTATGCGTGTTCACTTGCATGCATGTCCCATGCAGTTCAACAGAGTTTACTCCCTAGAAAGTAGGTTTAGGCTTTCAGGCTGAACTCCAGTTGTATCCTCACTCTAAAAGAACACGTAATACTGTGTTCAGGATATATCTACTTTTTAAAAGCTCACAAACTGACTGACAGGGAAAATTAAGTGAAGCATCCAAATTATGTAGTTACTGAGCATAACATGCCAAGTTATAGTATTTGGAACGGAGGACATTTCTGATCTATTGCTCTTACCAAAACTGAAAAAAACTCCCTACATACTACTCTATCACCTATGTGCCCCCAAGAATCAGGAATATTTTTTCCAGCTCTCCTTTAAATTTATTACTGACTCTTAAGATACCATCTCCCCACCCCACAATGACACACCCTATTCACATACTGCAAACTGAAATTGTGTTGTCAATGCCATAACTCTGGAGAAAGCTCTTTAGGCTACATCTCCATCAGCTGTTTTTCCCAGGCTGGAAAGTACATTAGCACAAATTGTATGGAATTTATTTCAATCCTTTCAATGCACTTGGTATTTGTGCTACTCTCAGGATGGATTGAGCCCCTACTCCAGGATGATTAGAATATTAGAAAATATAAAGTGTCCTACTCTAATGAGTGCCAAGTATTTTACACAAAAATACATTGTGCAATAGCCATCTGTGTCGTACTGCTAACCTGATGTTACAACTAAGGAAAGTGATCCAGTCTCTCCCACTCCTTTTTGCCACATCTTGACTGTGTGTGGATGTAACTATAAAAAGTAACCCATCAGTCACCAGGATATTTTAATGTTGACCTAACTAACTTCTTCATAAAAAGCCAGTCTGGCTACTCCTCAAGGGGTCTATTACAATCTATGAATGTATAATTGAAGAGGGTTCAGATCAAATTTAAAAGTGTGGTACATATGTGTGTTCTCCTACAAATAAAATTAAAATGTAGGCGTGGAATGGTGGAAAATAGCTGAACACACTAGGAATGTTAAACATGAGCTTATATATAGGTCATGGAGACTACACCCTAAAGCAGCCTTGAGAGTATCATACATATGGATTCATAAACACATTCCTTTGGATTGGGGATTATTTTCCATAATCAGGGTCCCCCGAACCCTAGGGACGGATGGGGGACTTGAAATTAGTTCCTCTAGTTTGGAGGCACTCAAGAGTCATTCAGGGAGGTTACATGATACCCTAACTGTTTTTGCCTAACAACATTGTAATCCAGTTTACTATTTGTTTGCCTCAAAATAGAAAGATCCCCTGCAAAAGAGATGATGGCTGCACTAAAAGCAAAGCATAACCAAACCAAACCAATGTCTAGAAAATCCCTGAGATTTGGATGGAAGATTTTTTTTCCAGTCACGACTTTCCAGAAGATGGAAACAGTGTGGGTGATTTTACAGATACAGAACTCCCCCCCCCCCTTCTGTGTTTGCCTCTCTATACATGTACAGTAAGCAGAGACGCTCAATTTCCTGGCATCTGTACCTTATCATGCATAAAGCCTGGAGTTGTGCATGTGTACATAAAGTGTTTCGCTTGATACTGTAGAAGTGTAGGGAACAACTCTGCAAAAGTGAAACACATTTGCCCACTGTTATGAGAAAAAACTGCTCCTTTTCCCTTATGGGGTACACAACAGCCCATATGGGGACACGGGTGGTGCTGTGGGGTAAACCACAGATCAGATCAGGTTTGAATGCCCGCGATGGGGTGAGCTCCTGTTGCTTGGTCCCAGCTCCTGCCAACCTAGCAGTTCGAAAGCATGCAGTGCAAGTAGATAAATAGGTATCGCTCCGGCAGGAAGGTAAATGGCGTTTCTGTGCGCTGCTCTGGTTCACCAGAAGCAGCTTAGTCATGCTGACTACATGACCCGGAAGCTGTACGCCAGCTCCCTTGGCCAGTAAAGCGAGATGAGTGCCGCACCCCCAGAGTTGTTTGCGACTGGACCTAATGGTCAGGGGTCCCTTTACTGTTACCCTTTAAGAGCCCATACAGAGTCCTTTTATAGGTTCTCTATCGGTAGGAGAAAATAATAGAGACCAACCAGAGAATATTGAGAAGCAAAGCAGCTAGTAAGCCTGATTTTTATTAAAGCTGTTGCAACAGGGTGCTCTCCCTCCACCCCCCCCCCCGGGCACACAGGGGAGGGGGAAGGACCCAGAACAAAATGTGTGCCCGCCCTTATATAGGCTTTTTAAATTGCTCATCCTCAAACTCCAGACCACCCACAAAAACATCATACTTACATCACAGGAGGGGCGGACTACCACAGAAATCTGAGTTGTTTTTTTCTCCTCTGCTAGGTTGCTTGATTGGATTACCTGGGCATCCTGGCCACTCTTTTGTTACTCAATTCCTGAATCCAGGTCACAGGCTCACACCCTATTCATATCTTAAATGTGCCCTTATGACAGGATTTGCAAAAGAGACAATGGGAGATTTCCCATTTCCTTCGACCTTGCAGAGAAATATCTGAGGACATTTTGGGAGAGAGAAAATGGTTTCAGGACTTTTCTGTGGGTTTCAGACATGTGGTTTACATATTTGTATGTGTTTGCTTGGTACATTTATGAAATATATATATATATATATATATATATAATTATGACCTTAAAATTCTTATAACACCCACTATTAATTTAGATTTAAGCATGTGTTTGTGACTGCAGGTACAGAATTGTAGCCCTGATGGCTTAACTGGCTGGATTGTCCCCACAGTGAGTGAAGCAGCTATGATACCCTTGATAGAAAACCAGATGCAACAAAATCAGCCATTTTTTTCCTGGAGTCTCTTATGTGATCCAAAGTGCATCTGAGCCCTGTGGTTTGTGTTGTGTTTGGCATTGTTGGCCCTTCACTCATTGACTTTGGAGATGAAAGTGTATGCGTGGGTGAGGAGCGGCAATTGCAGTGCCAGCAAAGCAGGCGCCACTTGCACTATTTCAGGATTTTACAGTCCAGTAGTTCCACATGTGTGTGCCAAAGTTCGCATAAGCTCCTGCTCGTGCCCTTTCTAAGCATACACAGCTCCTCCCTGCAGTAGTATCACTTCTTATCTTTAAAGCATACAGAGCAAAGGGACTGTCCTCTCCTCAAAGCCTTACCCTTATTCTGCTTTAACTGCTGCCTGTGTCACATTACAGTAACTCAAAATAACTCATGGAGGCATAAGTTCAAAGTTAACCATTAAAATAGTGAGGGATATTTGACAAAACTCTGTGGCTTTAAAACTGATGTAAAAACACATTTGAATGAATATGTCTAATGAAGTAAACACACTTCCAATTGGAAGCATAAGTTTGAGGTAGCAGGAAATTAGCCAAAATTGCTCTTGCCTCTCCTTAGATAGGGATCTGTCCTTTGTTCCTTTATGCCACTCTGTAAAACATTGTGTGTACATAGATGATGCTGTAGAAAATAATAATTACTGAGGGTCCAACATGCCTATACTAAACAGGGGAGAAAGGTAAGTGGGCTGTGATTGCTAAAAGAGGGGACACTTCTGACATATTTAAGGTTGCATTTATTTGTATACATTTTGTTTAATGTTTTTGATCTGGGATTTGTAAATTTAATATAATCCCTTTTCATAAGCTTTTATCAAGCTTCACAACTTCGCTTGCGATAGAGAACTAACATCCTAAAAAAGGAATTAAGCGCTATCACAGCAAGCAGTTTAATTAATAATCCTGTGTATACAAACTTTATTACTATATAAACATGCAAAAAATTCTGTACCAACATTATGGCGGTGGGCAGCATAAAATCAACAACGAAGTTGCATGCCTTATAAAAACAAAAACAAAACGCATTTCAAATCCGTTGCAGATTTTTCACCCCGCAACCACTCCAAGATTTAACCATCATGCAAACTGGAATTCTGGGAAGGTGCTGGAGAAGTCGGGCCTGGACTAGAAAGCTGCGCGTTGTGTAACCGGATATTTTTATGGAGGCGGACGTCGGGGTGGGGGGGACTGTGGCAGCATGAAGTGCTTATTTCAAAATGCCGTCCAGATCACTTCATGCTAGCTCGTGGATATTATTATAGGGCAAAAGTGGGAAATGAAAGGCTGCCTCCGAAAGGAAAGCTCTTAAAAAATAAAAAAAATCCGACATCGCTTTAGGGAAGCAAAGCCTGCAATGTTATGAGCGTTTAGACGGGAGTTAAGTCCCAGGACTTATTAATAAACAAGCATACAATCACGTTTATGGGTAAGGTTTATGAGTTAACTCGAAATGGGGAGACTAGCGAACCCCCCATCCGGTGCTTCGCCCACTTATGCAACATCACTCTTACTTGCACTGACTTATTTACCCTCCCTATTCTATTCTTCTCTCGACAGCTGACAGGAGTGGGGAGGCTGTAAAAGGACGCCTAATGTTGCAGGAAAAAACCAAATAATCTCCCAATAGCTCTTTCCCTTTCAGCTCGGTGTGGAACACCAACTTCATCGAGCTTCGTCGCGACTGCGCACGCGCGCCGGCCAACCTGACCCGCTTATCCTCTTTTCTTCCCATGACTCAGCCCCGCCGAAAGCCCTCCCCCCCGCCACTCCACCGCTGACCTAGATTTTTGCATCCCTTTCCACCTATCCCTGAGCGACAAGGGCGTCACGTGCCTTCTCGGTCACGTGGTGCCAGCTTCCATTTTGTGGCGCAGTCAGCGACCGAACTACCCAGTCGGGAGTTAGACGCCGTTGGAGAAGGTTCGAGGTAGTTGATCGCCGAGTGTCGATTGGCATCTGTCCTACTTCGATCAAGAACGACCGATCAGAAAAATACAGGTTCGTGCAGCTTTTGCAGCTGTTTGGAGACTGCGAGGGGGGGCTGAGGAAGGGATGAAGCGTGAGGAAGGAATATCCAATTAGCGGGTCAACGGGGAGGGTCGTTTTTTTTTGACCTCTTGCAGGTGTCGGAAGAAGGAAATGGGGGTTTGCGTTTGAACAGTGGCTGGGCGCGTCCATATTTAGTTAGGCCGCGGGGAGCGCAGGCGGTGCCGCTGCTGAAAAGTCTAAACGAGGGCTGCGGGTGCGGCGGGCTTCCGCCGCCATTTTGTGGAAGAAATGGCGTCTGGCGAAAAGCTCGGGCCTGCGGTAGAGCGCATGCGCGGGTCGGTCGCTCCGAAGCCTCGCGGGGCTGGTAGTCGGCGCTATGTCATAAAAGGCGAAACGGATGCGTCGTTCTCTGATTGGCTTTGGGGAAAGGCGGTGCTTGGACGCGAATTCCGACTGGAGCAGCAGGCGTGGAGGCGGGGCTTGTTTGGCGCTCTGCCTGCCTTGATGTCAGATTGCGGCAGCGAAAGGCGGAGCCGGTACTGCGGCACAGTCCAAAGGGGAGGGCGATGCCAGCAGCTGCTGACCTATTTTTGTGGCAGCCATCTTGCTTCGGCATTTCTGTTCGTGGTTTCCTGCTTAACGCATTGTTTTTTTCTCTACAGCTGATTCATCTTTAGATACACCATGAGTGGTTGTCGTGTATTCATCGGACGGCTCAATCCAGCCGCCAGAGAGAAGGATGTTGAAAGATTTTTCAAGGGATATGGACGCATCAGAGACATCGACTTGAAAAGAGGCTTTGGATTTGTCGTAAGTGGAAATAAGCCGTTCATGTACAACTAGGATGTCAGTGGATAAATGGCTCTCCCTTTTTTTGGGGGGGGGGATCTGCCAGTGGTAAAATACTGCATCCAATTGCATTTTTAGAGAAATAGAAGCAATGTTTTCTAAATAAAAATAGTTTGGTTTAATGTAAAGGTCAAATGTGACTTAAGGATTTGGGGGGAAATGTAAAAAAAACTATGTTACTGGTGTTTAAAATGTCATTCTGGTTTGTTAAATTAATTGACTACAAAGCCAGAACTCAGCAGATCCTATTTTTAACAGGAGTTTGAAGATCCAAGAGATGCTGATGATGCAGTCTATGAATTGGATGGAAAAGAGCTCTGCAGTGAAAGGTAGATCATTAGTATCTTAACATGTCTTCCCCAGGTACTGTAGTTTGCTGATCTGAGTGATTATGAATGCCTGAACAATGAAATAAATTGGTTTGGTCTGTCTTTCTAGGGTTACAATTGAACATGCAAGGGCCCGTTCTAGAGGTGGAAGAGGCAGAGGTCGATACTCTGACCGTTTTAGTAGCCGCCGTCCACGAAATGATAGAAGGTATCATGTACACATACATAGCTAGAGCTAAATGTGGTCTAGAGGACCTGACAGATATTTAATTCATTTTTTATTAGATGTTGCTACTGAACTAAACATTTTGTTCCAGAAATGCTCCACCTGTAAGGACAGAGAATCGTCTCATTGTAGAAAACTTGTCATCCAGAGTCAGCTGGCAGGTTTGTTGAAACATGATTATCTCTTAGACATCAATTAATGGGTATGTAATATGTAATATGTAAATTGTTTTTTATTAGAACTAATTTTTATCTTAATTTTAAAACATTATCAAAATTATTAATATTTAATGCTTAAATACATTTTCAAAAGTAGATTAATGGTAGAGTTTTTAATGTAATTTTACCGTGTTTTCAAAATCCATTTTAACCACTTTAAAAATCCATTTTATTTGCCAGCCTATCTGTGTCGTTGGCCTTATGACGAGGAGTGCCTGTGGGTTATCCTAATCGTTCTGTCTTGGTCACTCTTGGTTGGGCCTGGTTGACTTATCCAGTCAGCTCCTCCAGTGTATCAGTTGGCCACCTCTAGATCTGTGTTTGCTGGTCTAGACGTAATCGATGCACTTCCTTAAAGTGCCGGGTTGCAGCGATCCCCGAAAGTTAAAGAGCTCTGAGTCCTAAGTTGAGAACTGTACCTCCTGTAACGCTTCGAAAATAAGATGATGATGATCCGAGAGAGTTGAAAAGAGATACGCATTAGGTGGTCGTTGGAATCCTGATCGCAGTAAAGTGGTCCTTGGTGTAACTTCACAAGATTAGAGAATGTCTGGATCCGCCAGTAGTCTGCTAATAGGGAGGGCTGTGCGATTAAAGGCTTCCTTCGACTGGGTAGTGTTCTTCACATGGTTGGCGAAGAGCCAGTCGGGCATATATCATGACGGTATCTTCGATCGCTTAATGCAGTTTGCTGCTTGGCTAGCCTAGGGAAATTTTAATGAAGGTAAAGTAAACTATATTTTTAATGACATATGGGGCACAAAATAACTGGTGTTTTTGTAAATGTACTGTTTAATCATAAAACATTTCAGAATGCTTTTCTGCAAATAAACTGTTAATGCATTCTGTTTAGTAAACTGTATAGACAAGTAACTTAAATGTTAAAAGTTGTTGAGCATTTTGCTTAAAGCAATTTGCTGTTTTCATTTATTTCGTGCCCTGATGTATTCTATCAAATGTAGTATTATCTACAATTGTGGCATCTGCCACATTGTAATTCTTAACACCTTTTCTTACAGTAGTATTTTTTAAAATATTATTCATGAGTATTGTTTACTGCTTTGTCTTAACGTGTTTGATCTTGTGTTAGGATCTCAAAGACTTCATGAGACAAGCTGGGGAAGTAACCTTTGCAGATGCACATAGGCCCAAGTTAAATGAAGGGTAAGTATCATGCAGTAATAGTAATTGAGGTATGGAGTAATTATACTTAAACTGTAATAATGTATACTGTCCTTTCCTGCCTGGTGTCCTCTAGATGTTGTAGTCACAAAACATTTGGAGGGCACCAGGTTGGCAAAGGTTGATGTATAGTGTTGGAGAAAGGTCTATTAGAAGAAATAGTAAAAAGACTATAGTAAAATGTGCTTTTTTTCTTAAGCTTATTTTATTCACTAATTTGTATGTCCTGTTTTATACTACTAGGGTGGTTGAATTTGCCTCTTACAGCGATTTAAAGAATGCTATTGAAAAGCTTTCTGGCAAAGAAATAAATGGAAGGAAAATAAAACTAATTGAAGGCAGCAAAAGGCACAGGTAAGAATTTTAATTTATAAGTGTTTGCATATTGTCATGTTTGAGATCTCTGCACAGAGAAGAACCTAAAATGAATATTTTATTCCATTACAGTAGGTCCAGAAGCAGGTCCAGGTCTCGTAGTAGGAGTTCCTCAAGGTCTCGTAGCCGTTCTCGCTCCAGGAGCCGCAAGTCTTACACCAGATCTAGGAGCAGGAGCCGTAGCAAGTCACGCTCAGTTAGTAGGTCTCCTGCCCCTGAAAAGAGCCAGAAACGTGCTTCCTCAAGTAGATCAAAGTCTCCAGCTTCTGTGGATCGCCAGAGATCACGCTCAAGGTCAAGATCTGTTGACAGTGGCAACTGAACAAATAGTTTGCCCTGGGGACTTTTAAATCATACTTGCTATTAGTTGTGGTAAGTATGTGACTCCTGGGAAAGAGGAACTGAAGGGGGGGGGGTTAACAGCTTTGTATATGTGGACCACACAAGTTACTGAATTAATTGTATTGTCTTTTTGATAATCCTTTTCCTGCTCACTTCATTAAGTCAGAAGTGCATAGCTTTATGTATATTGCTAGAGCTCTTTGAAGAAAACTTTTTTTGTATTTAAAGAGAACCCTACTTTTGAACATTTTTAGTTATCGGTGTACTCCAGTATATGACACTTCAGGTGTTGAAAACGTTTTATTGGCAATAGAGCTCTACACCAGCTGTAAATAAAGCTTTATTTCAGATTTTCCATGCTTCCTTAGTGTTCCTGCATTGGCTTGGTCTCCATTCTTAATTAAATAAAATGCTACTAAAATTGTGTGTTTTCTTTGAAAAAAGTAGTTAGCATAAGGTTGGTTTATATATACACAGTACTTTACAACTACTGGGCAGAGAATGTAAGGGCAAGCTTTTCAGAACAAATCATAATCTCTGCATGACTAGGCACTCCATTTGAGGGGGGTTTTGAGTACAAGGGGAGCTGGAACTAGAACATAGGTGGTAAATCCCTACATTGCAGAAAAACTGCAGGACTGAAGGCTTGCGTAATGGAATTTCTGCACTGATAGTATAAGATAGTATGCTTTTTCATTTGTCTGTCTTGCCTGACTTTAAAGTCCAGTTTTACATTGCCAAAGGCAACCCCTTCCCAATTTATTTATTTATTTGCTGCAGCATCTGCCTTTCCAAAGTAGACATTAGTTTTCACTCACTACATTCGACCCATTTTAGTTAATCTTCAAGCCTCTGCTATGGCAAAAAAGCCAAGAGCAGAGATGACACTGGCTCTTGATGCATCCCTGTAGGAGCAGCAGCAGTGGCCTGATTTATATTGAACTTGACCAGGTTAAAAAAAATAAAATCCTGTCTGCAGCATTTAAACGATTTTGAGTTCCTTAACAGTCCAGGAGGGTTAGAGGAAAATACTGCATTTTCATGGAATTGTTTGTTCAAAAGTACTAGACCAGATTTTAATCACTACACAAAACATGGTGAAATCTAGACAAAAAACATTTTAATCACTGTGTGACTAATGACCCTTTTAACAGCTTTTCTTGTCCAGTTATTAGGCCCCTTTACCTAATGGGACGCAGGTGGCGCTGTGGCTTAAAGCCTCAGCGCCTAGGGCTTGCCGATCGAAAGGTCGGCGGTTCGAATCCCTGCGGCGGGGTGCGCTCCCGCTGCTCGGTCCCAGCGCCTGCCAACCTAGCAGTTCGAAAGCACCTCCGGGTGCAAGTAGATAAATAGGGACCGCTTACCAGCGGGAAGGTAAACGGCGTTTCCGTGTGCGGCTCTGGCTCGCCAGAGCAGCGATGTCACGCTGGCCACGTGACCCGGAAGTGTCTCCGGACAGCGCTGGCCCCTGGCCTCTTAAGTGAGATGGGCGCACAACCCCAGAGTCTGTCAAGACTGGCCCGTACGGGCAGGGGTACCTTTACCTTTACCTAATGGGTCTAGCATCTGGAAATCCACCAGTAGCTTAACATACTTGAGCAGTTGGGGAGGATTCACATCCACGAGAATAAATTAGCCCTTCCAGTTGTGCAGAACAATTGCTCTTCAGACTATCAAGGCAGTTCACAAGAGAAAAGTACACAAGATAAAGTTGTTTAAATGTAAATTAGAAGATCAAATATAAATTATATATTAAAAATAGAATTTACTTGAGGCATTTTGAGAGTGCAAATTCAGAAGCCGGGCTATGCAAACTACATAGGCCTGGATTAGATGGTAGGCCCTATTTCAAGAACCTTTACCAAAGGGTTTCTCTTTTCCTATATGGGGTGGGGGGCGTAGTAGGCCATCTCAAAATCAGGCTGAAGCTAATGGCCCCTGCACACTTTGTTTTGTGCCATTCAGAGAAGAAGCTAGGAGGATGTATTTCCTGCTGCCGTCTGCCAGGCCCCGAGGCTGGGTCAATGCATGCTTTCCAATTGACGTCTTGTAGTGCGTGGGTGGTGATGGGGGAGCTGATTATGGAAGGCCAATTCTTGCAGTCTTGTAAGATTTTTTTTTAGCTGGAGATGCAGAACAATTCTCGCTAGAAAGGGAGGCGAGGTACAAAGTCGAAGCGGCAGTATTTTAAAGCGCTAGTTAATCCTTGCGCGGAGGAGTCCGTTGCTGGCCTCTCCAGCAGCACCTTGCGCGCTGCCGCATTATCGCCGAGACGCAGGCTTCGCTGCTACTGGGCGAGGCGGAAGCTCGCGAGCCCGAAATCGGGAACCGGACTTGCCATTGTGTCAACTGCATTTCCAGACTGTTAAGCAACCCGCCGACGATCCCATGTCCTATCCACATACAGCGGAGTCACTCCGTGCCGCCTCTTAAGCCGCATAAGGAACCGGGGACTGTCACATTTGTGGAGCCGCTGCTTCTACGTCCCCACTTCTGCAACCAGAGCAGTTCTCGGTGACTCCCCTCTTTCCTCCCCGTCTGCAATGCGGAAGCTAATAGGCATTTGCTGCATATATATTTCTCAAATGCCGACAAGCTAACGCGAAATATTCGCAGCTTAGGTCTTCCTTTGGGGGGGGGGGCACAAGTTGCTGCCCAGCAGCTGCGTTTATAACCAAAGCGCTGCGTTTCTCCATGGGCAGCTTCCCCCTTTACTCGGCTAGCGTGGGTGGGGAGCAAAACAAAATGGCGTCAAAACTGCCTGGTTTTGTGGGTCTCGCGAATTATGCAACCATATCTGTGCCTCACGGTGTCCGTGTTTCAAAGTCTCGCTCTGCCCGCTGCCGTGGCTGCTCAGTTTCCCAGGGAAGTCAGCCGCCATTTTGTCGCGCAGCGGGCAACGGGGTGGGGATGCTGTATGGTTCCCATCCCACCGCGAAACCTATTTTTTGTTCTGTTAAGCGAGCCTTGTTTGCGCTGCGTGTGACAGGGAACTTGTAGGCACGTGTTGAGTACATATAAATTCATAGCGAAGGGGTTCTGTATTGATGAGGATCCCGCACGGAAGGCAGGGCGCCTGTCTAGTACAATAAGGATGAAGGGTTGCTAATTTATTGCGTCTACATCCTGCCCTCGCCCCCCTCTCCAATTAAAGAAAAACCCCTCAAGGCAGCGTTCCTCGTTCTCCCCTGGTTTTCAACTCCACAACAGTGGCGATCAGCCCGAGGCCAGTGTTCCTTCTCTCAGCAGGGAGCGTCTTCCACTCAAAAAAGTTGAGCAACTCAGATCATGTTGCAAGAAAATATCTCCCTCCATGGAAAAAGTTTGGCTCCAAAACAAGGATTATTTTGAGTCACAGGGCAGGGCTTTTGTACCTGTAACAGAGACATGACAGGCAGACATTCAACAGGTGTGCAGCTCTCTGTGGAGGTTGGTTGGTGTGGAAATGTTGAATTTCTGCCTGGCAAGCTTTAGCTCAAGACACAAGAATCCGGCTTAGTCATGGGGAAGGCCAATCCAATCCTCTGAATCATGCAAGTGGTATTAACTATAAGCCGTAAATAACCAAGCCCTATGCAGAGTAGACCCATTGAAACTAATGGACTTAAGTTTGTCATGGCCATTAATTTCAATGGGAGGTATTCAGCATAGTGCTATGGCAATCGTTCCATTGGTTCAAACATTTCAGCTGGTTGGACAAAAAAACCACTCCACCCCCCACCTCTGCTTCATACTGTTCAGTGGGTTGTCTCTGCCCTTGCTTAATCAATTGGGGGGGGGTATGGGAGGAGAGGACGCGGGTGGCACTGTGGGTTAAACCACAGAGCCTAGGACTTGCCGATTAGAAGGTCAGCCATTTGAATCCCCACAACGGGGTGAGCTCCCATTGCTTGGTCCCTGCTCCTGCCAACCTAGCAGTTCAAAAGCACGTCAAAGTGCAAGTAGATAAATAGGTACCGCTGCAGCGGGAAGGTAAACAGCATTTCCGTGCGCTGCTCTGGTTCGCCAGAAGTGGTTTAGTCATGCTGGCCACATGACCCAGAAGCTGTACGTCGGTTCCCTCGGCCAATAAAGCGAGATGAGCACCGCAACTCCAGAGTTGGCCATGACTGGACCTAATGGTCAGGGGTCCCTTTACCTTTACCTTATGGGAGGAGAAGAAGGGGTAAAGCCCTGTTGCGCTAGTGGAGGTCCTTGCTTGGCTTCCACTAGCAAGACCTGTTAGCTGAATCCAGCCCAATGTGCCTACTCTGAGTAGGACTAACACTGGATACAACCCTATACAGTGGTACCTCAGGTTAAGAACTTAATTCTTTCTGGAGGTCCGTCCTTAACCTGAAACTGTTCTTAACCTGAGGTACCACTTTAGCTAATGGGGCCTCCCGCTGTCGCTGCGCCACCGCTGCACAATTTCTGTTCTCATCCTGAAGCAAAGTTCTTAACCTGAGGTTAGCAGAATCTGTAACCTGAAGCGTCTGTAACCTGAAGTGTCTGTAACCCGAGGTACCACTGTATCTATAATATGAAACCACAAACTAGAACCCATCATTTATGGAATTTCACCAAGTAGCATAGGAAGATAGTTTAGGACCATAAATGTGATGTGCTTTATTACAAGGTAGTAGAAGTATTGAAAAATCATTTTTTTAAAAAATTCCCAATAATTAGCCATTTGTTATTAAAATTAAGAACATTTCAACAGGTAAATTACAGCTGTTTGGTAATCTTGTGAAACTGTGAGATATATTGGAAAACAGGTGTGTGATAAAGAAAGAATGACTGGATATGAGTTCGACAATTAGCCCTGGATCATGGTGATCATCTGTGTTGATCTTAATGGGACCAACTCTTATTTGAATCAGGAATGAAGGTAACGTCATTAGTGCTGAATCGCTTCAGGATTTGTTTCAGAAAACTGTGAATATTGAATAACGTTCCTCACTCTTCACAGTCATAGGACTCAGCTGCACAGCTGCAAATAAAATGTTTTAAGTGTGTTGTAAGGTGCAATATACAAATGTCACACTAGATGGTGACAGTGAACTATGGCAAATTCAATATATTTTTCAAAACATTTTTTAAAAAAGCATTTTCACAGCATTTTTTTTATATGTGTGTAGATTCCACCATGTTTTGTGCAGGACTGTCGCCAGAGTTCAGCAGACCTCAGCCACAGGAGTAACCTGGAGCTCTGACAGTATAGTTGTCCTTTTTGTGTGTGTCAGCCCTCCATTGGATTATTGATTCTACTTAGGGGCTCTAGTGATTGGTTGGTTTCCACTTCACTGTTGTCCACATTTCTGTAGATCATTTTTGCTGAATCTAAAATGAAAGGCGAAGAAAGAGGGAAGATGCTCTGTTACCTATATCAATGGGGGGAGCTTTAGGAAACAACCACTCCTATTAAACCTGTAAATATATTACTTTTGTCTATCTCTGAGGCAAACACAGTTAAGTCTGCCCCATGAAATCCAGATTAGGTTTATTATTATTAATTTTAAGTATTTATAGTCTCCCTTCAAATAAACGTTTTCCCAATAAAACAGATAAAAATGCAATAATACAATCAAACCAATAAAATCTAAAAGCCACAGATAAAATGAATAACCTGGGATACAATTACACATATAAAAGGCCTTTGAAAATAAAAGGGTCTTTGCCTGTTGCCAGAATTTATCATCAATTTGCCATTTTGTTCCACAATTGCTGGTTAACTAATTTAGAGCCAGATTAACAATGTGGAAAAGTGCAACTGGGAAAGGCAGTTTCCATGTGCTTAACTATATCTACATGCCTATGCATGTAGTCATAACTGAAGTTTACACAAGTTGAATCTCAAAAACCAAACAGCTCTCAGTTTTACAAAGTTCCATGTCATTGGAAACTGAATGTATGGTCTATTGCTGTATCATAAAAATTAACAAGGAGATTACATGCATTGAATAATCCAAATGATGTAGATGATTTTATTGAAAAAGGCATCCTTTAATAAAATACTTCACTGATAACTAGGGCTGCCATACATCCAGGATTTCCCAGAAATTACCGGGATTTCAAAGGCGGAAGTGACGTCCAGGGAGAATTTCGGGAAGGCAGCTGTTTGTCCTGGATCTTCAGCAACTTTCGGAGTGCCTTGGTTTTTACTTTTGGAAATATGGCAACCCTACTGATAACCCTGAAGAATGGCAACTACTGAAATCACAGATTGGACTCTGGCAAACTTAACTAAATTGATCTGTCCTGGCAATCTACAGAATAAATGCTGATCTTTAAAGGAAGGAACAGGTGCCCCCCTACCAAAAGATTGTACTTGCCATTTGTTTCTTTTATCTTTTCATAACTCCTGAAGATCACAACCAGGAGAAGTCTCTCTCCCAACTGGAAAATCAGGTACAGAGAAGGGAAGATGAAGAGTGGCCCAATGACTTCAGATGCAAAGGCCATCTTGAGGATGGTTGAACAGAGCTGTACATTCTGGCAACTATCCGCCTGCACCTGTGCAGGAAACACAGAGTGGTATGTGACTGTTACATGGGACTATAGTTCTGTACATACCACTCCCAACACATGATCATTAGTTTTCAGAGTTGCTCACACAGTTTTCCCATATCACCAACTTTATCTCACCTACTTTAGCACTATGGATAAGTACTCCAGACCTTGAACTCGCCAGCCAGCAGTAGAAGGGTGGAAAGGAAAGGGTCAATTAAAGAATAGCAATGCTGCTTTAAAGTTGGAGAAAACAACCCCTGGATATAATTCCCTGTATAGTGAAGTTGTTAATGTTTGGCATTTTATTATGCTTTTATATTTGTTGGAAGCTGCTCAACTGGGGCAACCCAGTCAAATGGGCAGGGTACAAATAATAAAATTACTACTACTACTATTATTAATCAGCTCTGTATGTGTGTGTGACACATAGTACATAATTTGTCATCTGCTGTAGAGTTTGGTTGATATAAGAAGTAAGGCATTTATTTAATAGTGGAAGCAAGATGCCTGTCCTCATGTTCTGAAGGAAACCTCGGAGAAGGTTAGCTGGTGAACATCAGATTCAGCCACAAGATGCTAGATCTGGACACCTCCTGAGAAGGTTGATTTGTTCACACAGTTCTTGGAACAGGGCCTTCTCTGAGGATCTTCATGTGTCGGGAGTTAATTCAGAGGAAAACAATTTATAAGGTAAATCCTGTTCCAAACTTAAAGATTGACTCCACTGAATTGTGGAGCCGATGTGCTTCATTTTGAACTAAACAGAGTTTCTAAGGAGTTTGCAAAGGCCTCCCCAATATGGTAGTCAAGCCTGGAGATTGCCAAGGTATGTTTGGTGGTGGTGAGGTCTCCCAGGTTCTAGAAGTGTCCACATTTGGCACACCAGTCTAGGTTGGCAAAAAGCACTTGTCTACAGCTGTCTCCAGGAATTCTAGAAGCATCCCCAAGTTGTGCACCTGCTCATTTAGACGAATGTAACCTCATCCAGCACAGGCCCTGTATTGGACTGTGAGGCCATTTCCCCCAAGCCACATGCACCTGTCAATCAGTTGATGTCACTGGGTGACATCAGCTAATGGGCGAGGTTTGATCCTGCTGGGTGCTGCTTTAACAGCACATTTCCTGTGGGGTACGTGCTGGCAAAGAAGACCCCAGCAGCCATCAGGATTGAATCCCCTGCTCATCAGCAAACAGATCCCTCTCCCCATCCCACAGGTCAACTTGGACAGGTGGGTGTGACCTATCATGACATCAGATGATTGACAGGCAGGCAGCCTTACACACATGTCTAAGTGGACCTGCAGTGGTAGAGGGTGATAAAGGGCCAAAAATGTTCACCAGTTCTGGTGCAGATATTAAAAGGCACAGGGAACAAGACACAACTCGGTGGTATGTCAATCAATCAGGCTTCCAATCAAGCAGGGAATTCTACTGGTACAAGGTGGAGTGACTTTCACTGATCCCCAGTTCAGTACCTGTCTTTAGGCAAAAGGATTTGGGTTTAGTTAAGAGGACATACTGATCACTGAAGCTGAAGAATGCAGACAGAATATAACCAAGGAGAAGCCAATAACAGGCATCAAAGCTGATGTCCCCAGCAAACGTGGAGAGAAGATGATCAAGATACTGCATCCGAAACTAACCACACTCAGAACAATTATTGTGATAGACAGCACAAGCAGAACAATCATACCTGCCTGAAAAAGGAAGAGAGGTTAAAACAAAACACCACTGCAAAACAGAATCTGTCTGGTCTCTTGCCCATGCACCCCACACATCCTGAATTCAGACCTGTCCGGACGTTAGGTATTTACCATACAATCCCAGGTGACTCTTGAAATTTGCAGGAATGATGATCAAGACACAAGTTCTCAAAGTTCACATATAAATTAGGAATAACATTTTCCTGCTTTGTAAAGCTTTTGGAAGGAGGAGCAAGATAAGGGAATGTTGTTATACACATGAAGCCTTAGAGAAAGGCACCATTTTCACTGCAAAATTAATGACATTAGGATCTGAAGGCTGTCTGAACAACTTGAGGTTTAATCCAGACAAGAGAGAGGCACTCCTGGTCAGTTGGAAGGCGGATCAGGGAACAGGGCTTCTACCTGTGTCTGGTTTACAGTCCCCTTGAAGTATGGGCTCACAGTTTGAATGTACTCCTGGATTCTGCCCTGACTTTGGATGCCCAGGTTTTGTTGGTGGCCAGGAATGTGTTTGTATAGTTACGACTCATGCACCAACTATGCCTGTTCTGTGAGATGTCAGATCTTGCCACGCAGTGATGCATGCTTTAGTTACATCCCAGTTGGACTACTGTAATGCACCCCAGATGGAGCTGCCTTTGAAAAAATGTTTGGAAGCTTCAGTTGCCCAGACTGCTGTGGCCAGACTGAAGGCAGGCTGGTTACAGGGAACATGTCACTCCCCTGTTGAAACAACTTTACTGGCTACTGGTCTGTTTCTGGACACAATTCAAAGTGCTGGTTATGACCTATAAATCTCTATATGGCTTGGGCCCAGGTTATCTGAAAGATCCTATCTCCCTTTACACACCTGCCTGGGTGCTAAGGTCCTTGGCTGAGCACCTTCTCTGGGTCCCATCAGTGTCAGAGGCATGGTTGGTAGAAACACGAGAGAGAGCTTTTTCTGTGGCTGTTCTCATATTGTGGAATTTCCCCCCAAGAGAGGTTAGACTGGATCCCTCCTTGTTATCTTTCCTTTTAGCTGGAAATGTTAGGGATTGGATCCAGGACATTATATGAGGCATGTGCTCTATGCCTGCGTTTTGTCCTCTCACTGTTCCATAATAGTGATGAATGTGGCTATGTATTTTTTGGACAAATGGGGAAATCCCAGCCTTGTATTCAACCCAGTAACTATCTTCCTGTCAAGGTGGCTTTGCCATTAACTGTCTAGTTCTGCCTTCCTAAGCACTAGCACACATCCTGCTTACCTGAGGTTCATGTCTCATTTTGATGCCAGACTGAGGATGTTGGAAAGATCAGCCACAGATGAGTACAGCCAGTGCCTCAGTGGGTTCCAGTTGGAAGAGTTTGCCCAGCACGAATGCTGTCAGAGGCATGATTCCATACTGAGCCACCACGGCAACAGCTACTTCCCTGGTTTTCTGGAGATAACCCATGATCTTGGAGATCTCCATTGTGCAACCCAGAGATACCATAACAATGAAGATGACAACAATAATGACGCCATTCAGGGCATAGTCAGCCCTTTGACCAAACCCAAATGGAAAAGTGAAATTAGCCAAAGAGGAGTTGGCCAGCTGCCTTGGCCTCCAGTGTTCCAGGTTTTCATAGGTGTTGCTAGTGTCAGCTGGTGGAATCTTAGTCATCATTCTCCCTATGGGGATTGACAAAGGTGTTGAAGAAGGTGATGTTAAAACATTGAAGCCATAATCCTCATTGAGCCTACTGATCACTCAAGACCACTCTTGTCATTTGTTGAGGATGTAGAACACTCTACACATGCACTACAAATACTTGAGCATTACCTGTTCATTTGTCTTGTTTTACGCCGGTTTTGAACGCAGGTTATAGGGTTCAATCTGGCTCCACCATTGTTCCCCCCTCCCTCAAATGTTCCTATTTTGAATCATAGGAATGGATAAGGATTTCAGTGATACTGGCATAGTTGAAGTTTGTTTTGCACCCACTATCTTCTGTTGAACCAATGCCTGCTCTATGTCAACTGATCTTGGTCCATTTTCATTCCTTCTTATTGAACATTTCTGTAGTGAAGCTATTTACTGACACATTCCCAACAGAATAATAGACATTATGGGAATGCACACGCAAAACACACACCACAATAAATTAATTTACTAATGATTCCATACACCACTTTGCAGGGCAGTTGCATTTTGCTCCAAGTTCTACTATGAGATGAAGCTTAAAAGCACCATTCAGTCGGGGAGAATCCTTCTTCTGTCTAATACTATTTTTGTTTGTTTGTTTTGCTTTCTTACCATAGAAAAGAGAGGAAGGTCAATGATTCACCATGGAGATTCATTCCTTTGGAGATTAGATATCTGATGCTTCCTCCCCTCGGTCCATTCTGGATGTGGGAGAAAATAAAGATTTTCACTTCACTGCTTTCTTCCTCTGTTCTGGAACTTCTGTGCCTTTCTTATTAGGAAGTTACCCAGCTCCTGTCTTTAAGCACATGGTTAAATTATTAATTCTTTCTGTTAAAATTGAATCACTCCAGCAAGCCAATTTCCCAGCCAAATTGTCCTGGGAACTCTGCTGGCAAGAGGAAGGAATGTGGTAAGCTTTTTTCTCTTCCTGGCTTGCCCTATTCCCACTGATTTCAAACAATTCTGAATCCACAGAGGGTCAGAAGAAGTTTGGAGGATGGACAACTCTTGCTCAAATTAGGGGCAAGACCAAGACAGCTGACGCAAGCAGTGTGAACTAGTGCCTGGAATGCACGTGCATTTTCTTCCCAGACTTTGAGGTCTGTCAGTAGACCACAAGGTTATTTATTCAGTTATTAGGTCAATTGCTGACTAACGGCTCCTTCACTCTAACCCAGAGCTAATTCAAAGTCATCTGACACTGGGTACAATGTTTTTTAGGGTTTTAACAGTTCAATAATGCATGTTTTCTCAGAAGCGAGTTCCACCGGGTTTAATGGGAATTACTACAAGGGCTGGACCTTTAAATACCTAGTTATGAACATGGGTGTTGAGCCTGGGAGAGGTAATTTGAGTGCACAGATTTTAATAGGCTCAGGGCTTGTCCATACCATGCTTGAGTGTGGTTTAGAATTGGTTCCCATTCATATACAGTGGTACCTCGGGTTACAGATGCTTCAGGTTACAGATGCTTCAGGTTACAGACTCTGCTAACCCAGAAATAGGACCTCAGGTTAAGAACTTTGCTTCAGGATGAGAACAGAAATTGTGCAGTGGCGGCGCGGCACCAGCGGGAGGCCCCATTAGCTAAAGTGGTACCTCAGGTTAAGAACAGTTTCAGGTTAAGGACGGACCTCCAGAACGCATTAAGTTCTTAACCTGAGGTACCACTGTAGTCTGCTCTCAACTTGCAGAGTGGGCAAGTTGCTCACTTGGAGCTATCCGTGGTTCTGAAACTTCTGACCTGTCTTGCCCCATGGATTCTGATGTGAGGCCTGAACATGACTCTTCCTGTTCTGCTGCCACACCATCTCTCTCTCTCTCTCTCTCTCTCTCTCTCTCTCTCTCTCTCTTTCTCTCCCCTGGCCAGATTCTATTAAAAGCAACAGGACATTTCTGTGAGCAATTTGTTCCATTGGTTTCAATAGCACTTAGCAATCATGACCCACTTTATCCAGAGTAGAACCAAAACCACCTTCTTGTACTCTTCTTAACCTGGTGTTTGCTTTCCACTACTCAAAATGCCCTTGTGCTTCCATGCCTCTAACATTTCTTGCCTTTTGGATGCAGTTCTGTAATTCCATACAGAGCCTGTGGTATGTCATGGTTGGACTACTGGATCAGGATGCAGGAGACCAGGATTGAAATCTACATTCAGCTACGAAGCTAGTCAAGTTTGTTAGCCTAAGCTTCCCCACAGGGTTGTTGTGAGGATGAAAAGGGGAAGAATCAGCTCCTTAATATTATTATTACGATTAAATGGCCTTTGCCAACTAACAAAGGCTTTGGTGGCCAAAAGGTCTTGGGCATATTGCAAAAACAAAGAGCCATTTATATCTTGTGATATGTGAGATGTATTTCCCATATTGCTGGCAGTTGGACTGATCCAATGCAGTGATGGGCTGGATGACATAAAATGCAATCACTGGCTGGGAATGTCGTGACGCCTCCCCCTCC
Source organism: Podarcis cretensis (assembly GCF_951804945.1). NCBI lineage: Eukaryota > Metazoa > Chordata > Lepidosauria > Squamata > Lacertidae > Podarcis > Podarcis cretensis. The sequence continues at coordinate 48,699,689 of NC_137170.1, read as the reverse complement.
ATCCCACAGCCCCAATCTGGTTCTGCAACACACACACACCAGATTTTTGTTATTTTAATCAGACACACAAGGCCAAACCATGTGAACAACATCACATGTAATTTGTTCCTGAAATTCTCCATTTGTGATAATCAACTTGGATGGCTTCTGAATATTGTGACAGAAAGGGGGATTTCTCTTGCCGGGGGAATTGACAGATTTTGTAGTAATACCAAACTCTACAAAGCGTGAAACTCTTTCTGAAAGTTGTATGGGTTTAAAATTAACATCATGAGTTCAGGGTCCGTTTTTGCTTTATCAGATTCAATTCAGCTGTGACATTAGCTCAAACTCCAATTGAGTGGCATGTAAGGACCACCAGATGGCAGTGTGAGACTTCTTTTTCCATATGATTTTATCTCCAGTTCAGGCAAAGTACCAGCCTTTTCATTTGTGCATACATATCTTTTAAAAAATTCTTGCTTTGTAGCAAGGAGCATAGAAGTGATCTTTACCATCTAAAACCAGCTTCAATGTTGGGAAATGTTCAATGTTGGGAAATGTTGGGAAACTGAGGCATGAAGAACAACAGCAGCGCTTTACAGGGAAAAAGCAGTTTGAATGTTCAAAGCACGCAGTCATCACATTGAGCCTTACAATGACCCTCTGAAAGAGGCTAGTAGTAGCTCTGTACATCTGTTCCTCATACAAGGGCAGTTTGGCTCCACTGGTGCATCCATGCAACCCCAACATTGCTGCTGTCCTGCCCTACCTCAAGTTAGACTCTCTTTGCAGTCAATGACAGGCAAATCCAGTTCTGGCAGAGGACGTCAAAACGGAAAACAGAGCTCAAGTCTTACCTTTTGATTGTGCTTCTTGACAGTTGGCATCTGACCAGATAGGCAGCCCAGAGCTATGAAGGAGAGGGAGAAGGAAGAAGAAGAAGAGTTTGGATTTGATATCCCGCTTTATCACTACCTGAAGGAGTCTCAAAGCGGCTAACTTTCCCTTCCTCTCCCACAACAAACACTTTGTGAGGTGAATGGGGCTGAGAGACTTCAGAGAGGTGTGACTGGCCCAAGGTCACCCAGCAGCTGCATGTGGAGGAGCGGGGAATCGAACCCGGTTCACCAGATTACAAGACTACCGCTCTTAACCACTACGCCACGCTGGCTCCCAAAAGGTAAACACCACCTGAAAGCAAACAAATGCTCATCAAAATGGGGAGCATTTGAGAGGTATGCATTGAAGTAGAACTAGGCCTCACATATATCATGAGAAAGTGGGGGGACGGGGACAAAAGGCACAGATCTGCGTAAAAGTTGGATATGCTTAATGTATAGATATCCAAGCAAATTGAGGAATAATCAAGTAATTTAGGTTGGCATATGATACAGCTCATCATAGTCAGGAAGGCTGGGACCAGGTGACCTGTCTGGCAGCTTGGTTTACTGCCCAGGCGTTAACTGTTGATGGGCAACTGCAAGGCCCGCCCCCCGGCTCTCCTTTCTTATGGTTAAGAGATGAAGCTGCCTTATACCGAGTCAGGCCATTGGTCCATCTAGCTCAGTGTTGTCATCACTGATTGGCAACAGCTCCCCACTGTTATAGGGAAAGAGCCTGGAGATGCCGGAAATTGAACTTGGGACCTTTTGCATGCAGTCTTTAAACTGGACTTGGATCATATAGCCTTTCAAACAGAAGGCAGTCATCTGCAAAGCAGGACACACCATCACACCAGCAGGAATTGTTGGAAGCTTTCTGGAAAATCCAGTCTATGCATTCCCACCTCCCACTTTCGCTGCTCCCTCAAAATAAGAGGTTGTGGGGATTTGTGTGTGGTGGTTGTGCATGTGTGCGTTGAAGTTGTCTTGTTTTAATTACACTTAGAAGGCTGCCATGGTTAGAAATATGCTTTAATTCCTACCTGCTTGTTCTGATGGCAAACAAGGGGCAGCCTAGAACAAAGGAAGCCATTATCTGTCCCAGGGGGCGCTCCAGGAAGTTTCACTGTAAACAGAACTAACAAGATTAGTGTAAATGGGGGACAGGGTGGTGGTGGCACATTCCGTCAGCTGCAGTGATCAGTAAGAAGTCAAGACCAATTAGGACCTTTGGAGTGAAATTATAGCAAGATTACACTTGTAAAGGGCTTTTATCTTTGTGTTAATTAGAAAAATGCTTACAAGCAGATTTACAAACTGTACAGTCTCCAGAAATATATCAGCTTCTTGTAGGAGACAAATGTCTCCACATAATCTGAGGTATGGGTCAGAAAAAGTTGTACACAAATGCAAGGCTAGTAAATTGATTTTTAAAAATATACTGTATATATATAAAATTCATTGAAAATAGTTTCTTATCAACTCCTCAGCCTGCGAGGTGGGAGAGAAATGCCCCTCAGAGCACTCATGACTATTGATGAAATTATAGTAGGTTTCAGAAAGACAGAGAATGCACATGCAGCGATGGGATTTTTAAGAACCAGAAAAGGAATGGAAGAAATAAGATGTAGCTGCACCTGCATGACTAATATTTGCAGGCAGTGTTTGACGTTTCCATTTGGAGGCCACAAATTGAGAGCCCTCTTAGCTCCCTCCTGAAGCTGGCTGTCACTTTTGCACAGGCACTCGGGAGATATGGCCGGCAATTTCCTGTCCAGATTCTAACACCCTGTGGATTGAGTTTCTCTGCACCTGACAGAGGACCTTTCTGCACCTCACATGATTTAGATGTGGGTAGTGGGGCAAGGCAATGTTTCCTGTTATTTCCCTGTCTTTGAACCTTGCACACTTTTTCTCGCAGAAGAGCCACTTTAAGATGTTGGAAATAATTACCTAAGTAACACCAGCTAGCCAATTAGTCCAGCAGTTATCCATTTGCTACCATTAGTAAGATAATTTTTTTGCTTCATATCACACTATAGATTAATAGAGTTTCTTCTTCTCTGCTGTCGCTAACAGAGATTCTTTTAGTTTTCCAACCACCGCCTCCCCCACCCCCACCCCGTGTCCTTGCCTGAGCTCAGGGAAGTTAGTTTGTTCTTGATGCTGAGGACACTCACTATGATTGCTTTGCAAGATCAGCCTTAATATCGAGGCTGCCTTGTTTGATGCAGGTCAGCATCACAATCATGAATCTGTTTCAACACAACCTGAATAGCACAATGAGGGACAGGTGTCAAATCATTGCAACATTCCTCTTTCTTATTCCTTTGGTTTCTTGCACTCAGCAGCAATGTGGCTCAATGTTGCTGCCATGAACACAAGCGACTACAAACATTTGGTGTTTGCCATTAAACCTAGCACAGGGGGAAAGGCACACACAGAGATATTGGAATGGCTGAGGTACATATCCTTCACACTTCCATCTTGAAGCGAGCAGGATCCGTTCATTACTTCCCCTGTTTTCCACGGCAACTGGGTTTCCAAGGCTGGGAAAGATCTTCAAAACCATACTGAAAACTGCTACCCGAGTCTAGCATTGGAACGTCCCCAACATTTTTTTAATGCAGTCAAAACAAACTGAAAGTCCACCACAACACTACGGCATGCTTTGCCTAAGCAGCAGTAATTTGCTTCATTCCATCTAGGACTAAAAACATATAATTCCCCCAATTGCTATTTTGAGAAGGGTGGACAGCAAGCTTTATCCATTATCCTCCCAGGATAATTGCTCTCAAACCCTAATGCCGTTCTGTTTCTGCAAGAAACACAAGCTTCTCTGCATCTCGTTCCCCCCTCCTCCTGTTCTCACTTTCTGATGGCCTCCTGCCCTTTCCTGCCTCCCTTCTAAACAAAGAACCAACTCCTCCTGCTTCTCTTCTCTTCCTCCCCGTTCAGCTCCCTCAGCCTTTCCTAACCAGCACAAGATGTCAGGCTCTACTGCAAGAGCTTCTCTTGAGGAGGCCTTATATCCATAATGTTCTAGGAAGGATATCTTTTTGTACTTTACTCTGACCTTACTTTCACTCATTTTTTTAAAAAACCTACCCTGTCAGGGGAAACTTGCTCCTCTTCACCCACTCACAGTTGGAATTTCCAAGTTTACAACAATGCCCAGGGATACATGCAGATTTAGGGCTGTATCCAGCATGTTTGTGTCTTTAGTGCAAGGACTTTCCTCCTATGCAATGGGACCTCCAGCCCCTCTTCATTCCACTTGCACCTTCCATCTGTTCTGGAGGGTTGGAGGGAAAACCCAAAATAGATTTTGGGGAGGGGAGCCCTGTTACACTAATGTAACAGGTGCCTTTGTTGTATATAACCCTTAGACATGAAGAGTGTTCTGTCAATAAATCACCATATATGTTTAAACTAGGGCTGAGCGCACACCATAGCTTTAAATCGCATATCTACTACCACCCTGAAAGAATCCTGGAATCCACATGGAGCTGCAATTCTCAGCACCTTTAATAAACTACAGTTCTCAGGTTTCTTGGAGGTTAAAAATGTGCTTTAAACATAGAAGGGTACACATCCTATATCTGGTCTTCCTTGAGCATTTGTTCTCACTTATCTGTGGGGGCAGGAATAGGACAACAAGCAATCATCCTGATTTCCTTGCAAGGTTTTCTATGCCTCCGTTTTAATCATTCATTCATCCCACACTTTTCAGTGCATTTTGCTGACCCTCTCTGAACTGCAAAAGTATGTTTGTTTTAAAGTGGATTTGTTGTGCTAGGGCGACAGAACACTGTAAATCTGAAATTCCAGCTTGAATCCCTCCTGCAAATCACACCAGTCTGGAGGCACCCAAAAGTGATCATGAATGAGAAATGAACAGGAGCTCAATAGTTGATGGACCCTGTGTGACAGGCAGGGAAGAGAAGATCTCCTCAGGTGGGAGGATGGGAAAAGCAAGGGAAATTCCCAGGTGAGAGCTGGGAGGGTTCACCTTTCTCTGTGTGGGACAATGTAAGGTTTACCTGCAAAAGAGGACTTTGCATTCTTTTCTCTTGCTTTCTGAAGTTTTTGTTTAGATTAGTTGGTTTTTTATTGTAACGTATTATGAAATGTATAAATAATAACAATATTTTAAATATATGTATAAACAAACTAACAGAAGAGGGAATTGCAAGCTACAGCTGCTGAATTATTAAGGTAGCCTCTTTTGCATCTACCTACCCGAGTCACAAGCTACACAAGCCTTTGCTAACTAAACACTTCTCATGACGTAATTCATAATTCATATACCCAAAATGTGCAACGTAGCAGCGGCATTGATGAAAAAAGCAATAGCAGAAGTCAAAAACAAGGGGATGTTTATACAACAGGGTACAAGGCACACTGTGGCACGGATTGTTCCCTTTGGAGCTTAAAGAGTACATACACGGAGGAACAAAGCCAGACTGCATTTTGTACTAAGATAAAACATTATTATTTTTTGCAAGGGAGTCCTGCAGGTGCTGCTAGCCTGGTGTTCCAGGTGGCATGCCAGCAGTTCAGGATGAAATTCACCAGGTGTCCTCTAATACCCAGGCACAACGGGATACCAATTTAATTACTTTAGCACAGTTCAAAGCAGAACAGAGCCACATATTCTCACACTTGCGCAGAGTATTTTAATGGGTGCGCTGACCAGGGCATGGGTGAGAGACACAGTGGATCATTTAAAAGTTTTCCTTTCCTTGTTAAAAGAAATCATGTGGTGATCTTTAGGCTCCACACACACACTGCAGCTCCCCGCTGAGTCGCTTCTTACCCTCTACAGCTGGAGGGCAGGGGCTAAAATGTGCCAGGAAATAGGTGTGGAGGTATGAGGGTAAAAAAAAGTGATAGGAAAAAGGATCCAGCTGGGTTTCTATCACTTTCACTTAATCAGTATTCCTCCTGACTTTTTCTGCATCCCCCCAGAAACCCCAATGCCTCTTGCCTCTCATTTGTGGTAATTCAAATATTCCAAATTATAAATAATAACTGTCAATATGAAATAACTGTCAATATGAAAAGAGACAAAGTATTCTCTAATTTTTTCCCTTGGTTATATGTATCTTCTTTTTCTTTTGTATTTTCTTTTGTTGTAAATATGTATGTTTTCTAATTTGTACTTAATAAAATTTAATTAATTTTTTTTTAAAAATCAAATATTCCAAATTATCTAAAGCATGTCTGACGTTATCTCCTAACTGTCTTTTATGCATCAATCCACATTAATCACAATAAATAAAATTCTCTAGAATATTTTAAAATCCTTTTTACAAAATCATTGTAAAGAACTTATAGTCTAATGAAATCAGTTGGTAATTCTTTGCTATAATCAAAATCTTGATCTTCTCTAGGTATGAGTATGATGTTAGCTTCTCTCCATCCATCTGGTATTTTACCACTATGTAAGATACTGGTTTTTTAAAAAATAATTTTTATTAAAGATTTTCCTTGTTTACAAAAGCACATGCATAGGTAAGATACTGTTCCTCGTCCGTTGTAAGGATTATAAAAGTTTTGCCTTCCAAAGGTTTGTAATATGATGTCGATAGCCTATCTGGGCCCTGGACACAAGGCTGGACAGTGCAGAGTGAGTTATGGAGCAGCTGCAATACCCAATCCAGTGCTTGCTGAGCATGGGAAAGGTGGAAAAAAGGCACAATCACAAAATACAAAAAACTGGGCAAACAACAGCCACACCTCCAGCATCTCTGGAAGCGCTGCTGTAGCCTAACTATCAGGGACCCTGTTGGTGGCAAGGCTGACATGCAATGCAGACACCAAGAGACTCAAACTGCGGTGACTGAACTGGGTGTATGACGTATGCCCATCAAGTAACTTCATCCCCAACCAGCAGAAATGCAGAGAACTAAGCAATAGTTGCTGTCAATGGAGTCAGTCACAGAGTTTCTTGGTTGATATTTCCTTATTGGCCAAATGTTTTGCCTCCGCCTCCCATCTCCCAGTGGTAAGAGCTCTAAGTATGCGTGGCACATGGGGCAGAGAGAGATAGCTGCTTGCTGAATGCCCTGTAATCTGTGATACGTTCTCCCCATTTGGGGTTTATATTTACACAGTCATGTGCCATAGTGGAGTGCTGAGTCCTATCATATCACAGTACTGTGTCATGGTGCCGTAGGCAGAGGCAGAGGTGGAGCTAGCTGCTCCAGCACACATGCTGTGCAGCCAGGGGTGGGGCGAGCGGCGAGTGGTCCAGGGGGGCTCCATGGTGATGTCACCCCCCTCAGGGATAACACCCACGGTGGGCCACACCCACCGCATCCCCTTCCAGGGCATATTAAGTATATCCGGCACCGTGGTGCAAAGATCCCTCTGGCGCCCCCCTCATTTCCCAGAGTTGCAGACCTTTTTACAGTGCTGCCAGCAGCTTTGCGGGACTGGGGGAGGCAGGCAGCAGCTGAAGGGCAGCTTCTCTGGTGGGGAAGAACCAGAGGCTGTGGGTGCAGCGCTGCTTCAGTGAGGCGGGCGATGGCAGCGAGCGATGCCGGGAGGCACCGTGCCCAGCATCTGCCTCTTCCCTGGTGCCCTCCAGAACTTGGTGCCCTGGCACCCCACGCCACTTGCCTCTGTGGGCAAGACGCCCCTGCCCCCTTTCTTCACCAGTGGGCAGAGGTCTCATTTTCACAGGGGTAGCAGCTGTTTTTATTTTTATTTTTTAAATCCCTCCTGTGAAGCCAATAGGAGGGGCCTCTTTTGCTGGTGTAACAGTCTGCTGTTGATGAGGCATGGCCACAGGATATGACTCTGCCCTGTTTCTGCCATTCCACTCTTCTTTGTATCTTTGCCAGTTGAACAGCTAGGCTGGTGGTATGATACACAAGCCTGTCTGGAGTATTCTGCTGGCATATATGCCATAGTGGTGGTGTATCTGGCAATTCAACAGCATAGTGTCCAAAACCTATAGCTGTTCAGCTGGCAGATCTCAAGTTTAGAATTAAGTGAAGATTAACCATGAGCCAAGACAAATGAGTTAATTGTGCGACTGTTCCCCACACATTCATTGCTAGAAAACTGGGTGCCTCTTTACTATCTCAAGGTGCATCTCCCAAGTCCTAACATATCTAACCTGCTAGAGATAAGAGTGCAGATATTCAGGAACTGAAGGGGGTGAGCTATTCAGTGGGTTAGAGTGCTGGTCCAAAATTATGGCAATCTGGTTTGAGTTTCCTGTTATTAAAGCTGGAGTAAATCATTATTCTTCATATTACCCAGGGAAACCTGTGGCTCTCCGAATCCTAGCATCCTCCCACACCAGGCTGCTTGACCTGTGGTCCCTTTGGACATGTGGAAGTACTCTGAGCTGTGTTTACCATCCCAGTGCCCCTTGCCCCTGTGAGGTAAGAAAGAGCTATCATCCCTCCATTGCTTGAAAAGGAAACAAAGGCACCAAATGTCTAACTGTCTCTTTTTCTATTTCCTTTTTTCAAATGGTGCGTCATACAAGTCTGGCTCTAATTGTTACAGTTCAGATTTCTTTTTTTAAAATAAAAACGGTGTATCCTAGGAGCAAGTGTGTGTGTGCTAATGCCATTTGATTACGTTTTTATGTTCGTATGATATCAAAACAGGAAAGGGGGAAGGTATCCTCTGTGAGTGGGGTGTCATTTTCAGGTCAACCTGATGAACTAGCTCATACACTGTGGCAACTGAAATGCAACTAACTTTGTATTATACATGACAGTATTGCAGCCCTCCTTGTGACTCTAGGCTAGGGCAGACTAGAAGTATGATCATGCAAAAGCAATTGCTATCCCTTGGTCACAATGAACTTCTCATGTAGTGTCTCCACCAGTGTCCTCTAGGGTGTGCATGCGCTTCAGAAGTCCTGCAAGTGCAAGGAATGGGAGAGGCAATATTCCCTGTACGCAAAGCAAGATCCTGTCATCCACCTTGCGTTTCCTTCTTACACTGACATTGATCTTGATCTGCTGAAGAGCGAGGGCTAGTTTCTGGTCTAGTTCTCACCCAAGTCCTAGCCTTTCTGTCATCTCAGTCCATGGGACCAACTGCCATGTAAGAGGAGAGGTGAATCTAGTTTTCATCTACTGGGATTGGGTGGTTGCAAAGAACAGGCCAAACCAAGCTGAAGGCAGGAAGGTGCCTCCTCCCAGTGAATCCTGGCATTTATTGCCTATAGGTTGATTCTGCCTCTACTGGGCTTGCAGGTTGCCACAATCACATAAGCTAGGGGGGATGTTGAGCCTGATGTTTGTCACCCTCCCCAATGGGTTTGTTTCTGCTTCTTCTTTGTTCTGTGGTAGAGAACAGCATAAGTACATGTGCAATGCTTTCCCTTTCTACAGGTCCCAGACATCTGCCATATGGGTGACGGAGATGTGCACATTGGTATAGCACACGGATTAGGGTCATCACACCCACCCTGAATCCTGGGAACTGTAGTTTGTTGGGAATTGCAGCTCTGTGAAGGGTAAACCACAATTCATGGGATTCAAGAAAGCCATGTATAGTGGTACCTTGGTTCTCGATCTTAATCCATTCCGGGAGTCTGTTTGGCTCCCAAAATTGTTCAAAAACCAAGGTGCAGCTTCTGATTGGCTGCAGAAGCTTCCTGCACTCAAGCGGAAGCCACATCAGACATTGGGCTTCTGAAAAACATTCGCAAACTGGAACACTTATTTCCAGGTTTGCGGCGTTTGGGAGCTGATTTGTTCAGGAGCCAAGCTGTTCAAGTACCAAGGTACCACTGTACTTTGAATGATATGGATGTGACCTAGGTGATTTATAGAGCAGCTCTCTCTTTCCTGATCAGGTCTGCAGGGGAGGACTCTCAGCTCAGTGGGGGAAGCATCAGCTTTGCATGCCAAGGATCCCAGGTACAATCTCTGGCATATCCAGATAGGCTTGGGGATGTCTGAGCTGCTGCCAGTCAGGGCTTATCCAAACTTACTGTTCCTCTGTGCTTTCCAGGCATGGCCTGTGCTTTAAAGCTCAGTGTTCAAATACTCTCTTCTTCTTTTTTGCTTTGGAGCTTTCCCCGCAAAAACCCACTCTTTACCACTGAATTGGAGCAAACAATCGGTGGAAAACCTGAATTGCTGTTTGTTGTGCTTTAGCTTTAAAGAGATGGTTTTCACAGGGAATGCTCTGGGGCGAAAAGAAAGAGTGCTTGGGCACAGAGCTTTAAAGTGTGGACCTGTGTCTGGAGAGCGCAGGGCAGAAAGTGTGGATAAACCCTCAGTGTAGATAATACTGAGATGGATGATCCTCTGTTGTTCCTCTCCTCCTCAGTTATTGTTCTTAAATCCTCAGCAGAAGTCTAGAAAAGATTTCCCTCCCTTTGCTATCTTGGTTCATGCTTCCAAACAGAAGCCTTCCTTCCCCACACACTGAGTGCTTGTAATTACCTTTGTACTTCAGTGCCAGCCATCCTCAAACAAGCATCATTATTGAGCAGAGAGAGAGAGAAGAGGCGAGGGAGAAAACGAGAGAGAGAGAAAGCGAGAGTGCCACAAAACTTAATTTAATCGCACTGCCCCATGCTCAATTGAACAGCCACAACGGCTCAGAATGGGGTCCCTGTGCAATGGGAGGGCAATCAACGGAGCGACCCGGGAAAGAATTAATTGTGGATGACAACATGTAAACAGTGCGGATGAATAGGGCGTGCAGGTGTGAGCCACCGGGGCCATCCTGGAGACATTTTCACACGAATTTAAGTCCCTTCACTGCTGACCTGCTCCCTAAAATGTGATTAGTGTCGGCACTGGGAAACCATTCAGGGTGTCAGGAGTTTGCACATATTAATAGCTGGTGTTGGGGGGCTGGCAGCAGCCGGGGAACATGGCTGTGAAAGGAGAAAGTTAAAGGGACAGAACATCAAAACATACAGCACAATAAATAAATGCCTTAGTTAGCTCAGGGGTCTTTGCTGCGCTTGCTGCAACATGGCTCTACTCTTCTAGAATAGACTGGCCCAGTACTAGATGACTTTTGGGGCCTGTGAAATAAGGGAGCCAAGAACTTGGAGGCACGACCCTCTCTAAAGTATAGGGCTTATACCAGTAGCAGACAGCATGGTGGGGTGCTGCAGCTCACCTGACCTCCTGACAGCTGAGTTGTTGCCTCCTGACTGTTAAAGTGGTATGGTGCTGCATTTACATGTGGTCATAGTCAATATCCTGGTTCAATTAAAACATCCACTCGGGGCCCGGCGGCTGTGAAAATGTCTGGTTTCATGCTAGCAATTGAAAATAACATTGCAAGACTTTTATGGAAAGCAATGGTGCAACTACCTATAGAGTACTAGAGTTGGTTCTGTTTGGCCCATCTAAAGCTGTATCTATCTTAGAGGTGGACATGGGCAACCAAACCAACCAAGGGACTGGAGTCCTGAGAGTTGTGCCCTAGGATGACTGCTTCTGGCAAGGCATGCAAAAGGTGTGGGTAGCTATATATTCATCCAGTGTGGCTCAGAATTCCACCTCCAACTTCCCAGCATCATGCCCTATTCAGTGAGTCCCTGGAGGTTGCTGTTGAGGTTCACCTTGTTGCTGGCTGTGTCAGTGGTGCTGATGGACTGGGAGAACCATGGCTCCCTCTTATGGGAGACACAAAATATTGTAACAAGCTGATTTTTTATACTTCTATCTTAACTGAAGACCAATTTGTGATTGGGTTTACAACTCTAATGTTTGCATCACATCCCAAAAAGTGTATTGTGAGCATTTTTGGATCTTCGGTGTGGCATACGTCAGCTTTCCCCATGCACCTGTGCATGTGCTTTTAAAAAAAGATTTCTTAAGTATATAAAAACAGTGTGATGTCTCTGTCTTCAGGTTATGATTTCTACAATTCAGTTGCATTTGTTGTGAGACATTAATGGTACATACAGTGTTAGGCTAGGAAGAAAAGAGGGTGGGGTGGGGTGGTTATGTTTCTGTTCTTCTATTTAGTGTATGTGTGCCAGCATTACTATTATGGGTTTTCTTACTATTCACTTGTTGTGTTTCTTTGGTGATGAGAGAGGTAGAGGGTGGCCTAGCATGTGATTGGTTGCCCTTGGGTGGCTGTAGTGAGATTTATTTGTGTGCAAGAGCGGGGTGTGTGAGTATGTATTTTTTTTTAAAATCAGGTTAGCCAGATTGATTTGTATGCTGTTGGTGGAGTTTTGTTGTTATCTTGTGGGGTTAGGAACATGATAAAGGGGAGCCATAGTGGGGTGAAGGTGTCTTCTTCTATTTGTTCCTGTGTCAGTTTCAGTTTATTGGTTAATTTTTCTAATAGGGCTGTTTCCCATACTACTTGATAACAATGGTCCACAGTGAGTGGGGATTATTGTCTTGGAAGATGCTTAGTAGGGCCAGTTCTGGGGTGATATCTAATATTTGCTTAAGTTATTTTGCATATTTCTTATACGATTGCTGTCCAGAATTGTTGGATTTTGGGACATTCCCACCACATGTGGAGGTATGTGCCTGTGGAGATGCATATCTGTGCATGTGCTTTTGAGAGCAAGCAGCTCCAGGGGTGGGAAGTATATAATTTTGCTGAGTGGGGGAAGGGGGTGGTGGAATGATTGTGGATGCTCCTGGGTGAGAACAGATAGCTCCAGGAGTGGGAAGTGTGCAATTTTAGAATGAGCTTAAGTTGGGGAGATAGCAGCCAAAGTGAATGCTGGAATATGAAGTGCTTTGTGAATTGCAGCAACAACAAAGTACAGCACTGATTTCTTTCTATGCTAGGTTTTCAAATGTTATTATTATATACTATAGAAGAAAAATAAAAGTACTGATTTTGACAGGAGAGAGTAGTGTAATACCATAATCACATTAAACTACAGACAGTAATTTTAAAGAAATCTTAATGGAGTTAATTTCATTCATTAATTATTCATTCATTTCTTGAGGGCAAGCAATTGGGTTTCCCTTTGTTTGGGAGAAATGGGGAGGTGTTGGCCTAGGATCAAAATGCCTTTCTGCTCCCTTTTTGACTTATGATTCTGCACAATAGGCACAATCTACTAGCCATGTACTGTGGTCTTGCAGTCCCTTCTTCTTGCAGTCCCATCAAAAACAAGAGTCTTAATCAAGGTGCCTGCTAGAGATCTATGCATTCAGGCAGGTGGATCATAAAATTTGGAGGCATAAACTTAGTGTTAGAGTGAACTAAAGGAGCTGAGAACTTAAAGGGAAGGATTTGTTTCTCACAGGCCGTGCCTATCAGCCGATCCCCCCCCCCCCCGCGATTTCTTTGCTCCTCTCAAGTGTGTGTTACACTTGCCCTACCATTTTAGAGGTAATTTGCACTCTCCTAGTTCATTAGCTGGCACCCCTGTCTGACCCTTTACTGCTACAGCAAGAGCAACGGCAACAACAAACGCCTTACTGTTCAAAAAAAAGCACATGCAACAATAATTAATGCAGACCCTAATTGCGCCAATTCGGACCACTCAATAGTTCTAATTAAAGCCTCTCTCCTGAAGGACGCTGAAAAGTAGACAAACTGTCATCCCAGACAATTAAATTATGGAGTTACGACCGAGTTGTATTCCCACCACAACCACCTTGTGTGCAAATGTTGTTGTTGCTGCTGCTGTCCGAAAGAGTAATTGGGGGAAGGATTAAGTAGGGCTATTGTGGACTCCGAAGGGGAACTAACTGAACAACAAACAAACCATATTGTCTGGTCACAGTTTGAAACTGAGAGAGACCCTTTCGCTCTCTGCTCCCTTCCTCCATCCCTGCCATCCCTTTCCTCGCCTGACCTCCACCCAGAAAGTTGCACCTGCAAACAAAGTGCACATGTTTTCTGGTTATAAGACACCTGGACTCCACAAGCCAGTAACTGCAAAGGAGGAGATGAGGGAGAGAGGCTCTTTATTTTTTTTATCTCTACAATCTTGGCTCTTGGGGTCTTTTTTGTGCACCATAAATAACTCTGCAATTACATTAATTGGTTGCATATTTGTTAACGGAGTAAGTGGGGGAAAGGGGTTATAGGTTCATCCCGCCCCCCACCCCACCCCTTTTATCCTTTGGTGCGATTTTATACTGCTTTCCTCAGATGTCCCCTAATCCCCCCTGCTCCCCTTCCCCCAAGCTTTTAGATTCACGCTTCTTTTACAAACAGCTTTGTAGGTACAGGGTTCAAGGGAGGAGAGCATTAAAAGTCCTTTGACAGCAACCCCCCCCTACACACATCTGTTCTGTTAAGTTGCCTTGGCAGTGTCTATCAATCATAAGATAAAAGTTAATATATACCACAATGGGGTATTCCAGAAATCTGGTTCTAGGCAATTTCTGCTTAGTGAAAGGTTTCTCTCTGTATATAGTTTGTGGCAGGAGGGGTCAAAAGAGGAGGGTAATTTTTAGAAAATATGTTTTTAAAATAACAGCAAAACTAAAGGTGTGTCTTGATTTGTTTGCAGACCAACTTGTTCTTTTAGGGACTGGTAAATGCAGAAAAATTAACACACACACACACAGAGTTTTAAAACCTCAAACATAATTAGACCTGTAGTAGTATCAAAGCACTAACCAGAACTGAACAAGAAGTGTGTGAAAAGCTCACAAATAAAATTTGGTTCTGTCCTGATAAGCGGTATACCAGGAAGTAAAAGTTTACAACACACCACCCTATTTTAGTGTCTGGAAACAGCCTCCCTTTGTCTTGAGTAATATTATTATTATTATTATTAATAATAATAATAATACCCCACCCATCTGGTTGGGTTTCCCAGCCACTCTGGGCGGCTCCCAACAGAATAGTAAAAGCGCAATAAAACATCAAACATTGATTAAAGCATCTGACATGCTTACAGGTTCTTATGAGGGTGTGCTCTGAGCCCAGAGCCATTGGAAGTATCTTGGTCTGAGCATCTGCTTCACACATTATGGCCAAGGTCTAGTAATCAGAGCAATCATTTCTCTGTCTCTCTCTCCTAATTTCAGAATCCAGAGATCCTGCTTGAGAAAAATCTCTGCCCTCCCTTGTAGCAGGAAAGCTAGACAGTTTGTGAGCCATGATTACACTGGAACAGTTTGAAGAAAGACTCATTTCTCTGCTTCAGCTTGCTGTACTACAGAAACGAATATGCACAGATGAAAAACTTCTACAAATCAGACATTAGATAACTTGTTTGTAGGTAGAGTCGGCTGTGCTCCTCCGGTGGCCTCATTTGTTTGTTTGAACAGTGTTTTGTCTATTCTGCTTTGGATTTCATAGCTGTATGCCGGGCAGAAATTCAACTGGGGAAGCTTTTTCTACTATGGAGAACAAGAGGAAGTCTTTCCCTATAGAATATCTATTATGGAGCTGTTGAAAGCACAGGAGACCATCCGGAACATAATTTGTCAATCATAATTCCCATAGAAGATGAAACTGCTGGCTGGTATCTGGCAAACAGGGAGTTAAGCCACAATTGTACAAGGGCTAGCAGACTGCAGAACCAATCAGAATCTTAATTAAATGGGGGGTAGGTGGGGAGGAGGGGAAGTACTACAATAGCCATAAGGAACGGAGGAGTTTCTTAATATTGGGGTCTGTTACGGTATTATATATTTGTTTTTCAGAACGCTATTCATGATTAGCCTATAAAAAGCCTCAAGAATGTGAATTTTGGTGTAGAAACAAGTGGCTTAAGGCCTTTTTTTAAACAAGTTAAAACTTTTATTAGTTTCTGTAGATTTTTTTTTTAAAAAAAACCCTAGTAAACTTAAACTAAGTTTAGGCAACAAGGCCTTTCCCCTGTTGCTTTGTTGTGCTGGCAGTGTAATGTATACAAATATATAGCAGTGATGCTTTTGGTGAAAAATCTTGCCTATCTACTCAGTGCATTTCAACTGTAAGAAAAGGCCATTGAAAAAAGCAATGGTGCAAATGCTTAAGGGGGAAGTAGAAGGGCCAGTTCTTCAAATAATCTGCAAAATCTAGTGATTGTTTTTCACTTTTCTCTTCAACTTCTGCTCTCTGCTCAGCATCAGTTGCAAAACAAGTGACTTTAGTTAGCACAACTTGCTACCACACATTATTAGCTCATATACTTTCCCCCTTTATCTGCTCCTTTTAATCCTTTTAAGCACAGACATCACTACAGAATTTTTTCCGAGTAATTTGTGTGTGCTGAATCTAATAAATGGTTAATTGCTGCTACAATTAACACTGTTTGTATCCCACTTAATTTTCCAGGAATTTATGTCTTTCTCGTGTTGACCATTCTAACCCTGGTCATGATGCATTCTGTCCCAGGCAATAATTATCTACTCTGAGTAAAACTTAGCTGAATACCACCCATGGTAAGATGAAGCTAAAATGAGGAGGGGGGAAACACAAAACTAATGGTATTGGTTGCTAGTATCTTGACCAGACACCTGCTTGACCAGACACCATGAACAGTGCTTCTGCCTGGCTTTATTGCAGGTTTCCCTTGTGAGATGCACCCATAATTTATAAACTCTGTAGTGACCTCTGATAATTTAGAGAATCCCTCTGTCCAGCTTTCCTTAGCATTTTCCAACTAAAATTACTTGTTCTTTCTTGAACGGTCACATAAAGCCCAACAGCACCATTCTTAATTATTGCCTCTCTCTGTTGTTGCTATAAATCACTTGGAAGCGTTTGCCAGTGATGGTGATGATAATAACACTACAGACAGATTTGCCTGGCTAGTTCAAATCAAGAGGCGAAATCCAGCATTTTAGCACCCTGGTTCTTTCCCCTGTCTCCTTAGGGACCACCAAGTTCCAATGCTGCATTGATGAAAAATGCTTCAGTGCAATTCCTAAAAGCAGAGAAACCTTCTAGCCTTAACAACCCAATTCTCCCAAGGTGAAGTCTTTCCCCTAGGACTCTTGTCAACCCCCACCTTTCTTTCCCTTTAGGCTCCTACACTGAACTCCAGTTGTTTTTACTGCCCCTTTCCTTCAGCCACAATGCTTGGGCTTTCTGCCCCTTCTCCTTCTGCCATAGATGATGTGTGAGGTTCTTAACTTCCCATCCAAACTTAGAACTATTACATCTATACCCAGTACTTTTTTTTTCCTTAAAAAAAACGTTTAGGGGTACTCTCATTTTCCTACTCATATTGAAATTCTGCCCTCCAATGAGGCCAAACTTAGATTCACAAAATGTTTAGGGGTATGCATACCCCTTCATTGCCCCCGCCCTTGAAAAAGCACTGCCTATACCCACGCTCTTCAGAATAAATCCCATTGAACTCCCTGCAGCTTTTGGCCCAGTAAAGGTAGTGGAAAAAATACCCATAAGCTTTGACATTTATGCATAATAATTTCTACTTTGAGGGACCAGTCACACTAGCATATGAAACTACATAGTAGTTACCTTTCTCGTCCTGATCTGGCCACAGTGATCCATGTGATGGTCACCTCCAGGCTTGATTATTGTAACTCACTCTACGCAGGGCTGCCCTTGAAGCTGACCCAGAAACTCCAGCGGGTGCAGAATGCCGCGGCAAGGCTCCTTACGGGGTCCTTGCCACAGTTTCACATTCATCCAGTGCTTTACCAGCTGCACTGGCTCCTGGTGGAGTACAGGGTCAGGTTTAAGGTGCTGGTTTTGACCTTTAAAGCCCTGTGCAGCCTAGGACCCTTGTACCTATGAGACCGCCTCTCCTGGTATGTCCCGCGGAGGACCTTAAGGTCCACAAATAACAGCACTGGAGGTCCCAATCCACAAGGTGGTTAGATTGGTCTCAACTAAGGCCAGGGCCTTTTCAGTATTGGCTCCGACTTGTTGGAATGCTCTGTCACAAGAGACTAGGCCCTGTGGGACTTGACATCTTTCTGCAGGGCCTGCAAGACAGCGCTGTTCCGCCTGGCCTTTGGTTTGGACTCAGTCTGACCCTTATGTTTCCCTCCCCTTATGGTTTTGATTTATGGGCTACTATTAAAATGAGGCTGCATCTTAAATTGTATTTTAACATGTATTTTAATAAATTGGTGGTTTTTGTTTGTTTGTCCCCCCCCCCCCATTATGTTTTATTGTAATTTTATTGGTGTTAAGCTGCCCTGAGCCCGGCTCTGGCCGGGGAGGGTGGGGTATAAACAAATTATTATTATTATTATTATTATTATTGGAAAGGTAGCAATATCCACTTTTCATGCAAAGCTGGAGATGTGCATTCCACAATCATCCGTGAGGTGACTGCCTCAGGTAGCAGGATCCACCTGGGCAACAGATTCCAATGTCAAACCTTCTTCTTCCCTTGCTCCCGATGTAGCATTTCCCTGGTGGGGAGTAGAGGAGCCATTTTGGGGGCTGCTGCTGGCGCCAAAATGTCTTCAGCTGGCAGCCCTGTTTTTTTTGGAGGGGGGAAGGGTGTGTGTGCTCAAGATGCTGTCAACCATTTTTGGTGAGCCAAAGCCTCAGTTCCTTCATTTTTATACACATCAACTGCTATTGGCATAGGGACCACCTAGCTTGAAAGATGGGACTTTGCGAACCTTTAGCAGGTTGCTTCTGATGCTAGTCCAATTGTTATCTCCAAAATTAAATTATTTTATTTGGAATTTTAAAAAGTTCAACCTTATTTATTACTGAAGTATTACTTCTGGGTAGAAAATGTTTCGGATTGGCCAGCCCACTGGGGGGAAAAAACCTGTGACTGTATCATACCTTCAATCAAACTTCTGATTCCTTCTTGGGGTGGAACTTTTATATCTCTACAAAATGTCAATTCTATTATTCTGTGTCCTTTGTGGTTCATCTTTGGGGCAGAGGTGTGTGTGAGAGAGAGTGCGCACAAATGGGCCGATTTCAAATGCAAAACAAGCACAGAGGAAAAGTGTGAAGGCTGTGCTGCTGCCCTTTATAATTTTCTTTTCACGCCATTTATATACCGCTTGACTGGAAAGAAAACCTCGAAGCCGTTTCTAAAAACAGCACCCAAAACATTAAAACTCTCGATGAGAAGAAAACAGTTAAGAGCAGGGATGTAAAAACATTCAAAAGAGTGGCCAAAACCAGCAGTAGCAAAAGAGAGCCAGGCAGACAGATAAAGCACATACAAGTCTCCTGTATGTGGGGATGTGTCTTCTCACGCTTTTGACCGGGCAGGGAAGCTGTCCGTCAAGCGGCCCGGCCTCGCCTGGCCCCGCCCCAGCCGCGCGCTTTATAATAGGAATCCTTCCTCCGAATGGCATTTAACCTGTTGCAGCTGGAGGGGGCACAACGCGCTCGCTGTGGGGAACAGAAGGCGGGAGAATTCGCTCGACTTTCTCGGCTTCCAAAGGGGCGGAAAGCAGCAAGCTGAAGAAGCCACCCCAAAGCCAACACCTTCAGGCACCAGCGACGAAAGGGGGAAGTCTTGTGGCTGCGTTTTCTTCCCTTCTCCTCCTCCTCCTCCTCCTCCTCCCTACCCCTAACGATGTCTGCTCGACGCTGGGGCTCTGGGGCTCCTGGCTTGCTGTTGGCGCTGCTGCTGGCTGTGGTGCCTCAGGTTTCTGCCCACCGCGCGACGGGGCCCCGGGTGAGTGGAACTCGCTTGCTTGCCTCGCCGTTTCTGGTGGGAGGAAATGGAGGGGGCGTTAAAGTTTGCGCCACGCCTCGCCTGGTTTAGATTCCTTCTCGATAAGGCTTGCTGGTCACTTCTAAACGGCTTGACTGAAGCTGGGAAAAAGTTTTTCCTTTAAAGCAAGCTTTTCCCTTTCATACCTATAACTGGCTCTTGAAAGACACTCTGAGGAAAATGTATTTTAAAAAACACACAAAAAACCATCACCACCAACTTACTGGCTCAGTGTGCCTTTCCTGACCCCACGTTGTTGGAGATGGAGCTCAGCCATTCTGGGGAGCTGTTTTGTGGGGCAAGTGGGAGACAGACTCCTCTAGGGGTGTGCGGGAGCCTGCTTGGGTTCTTAAGCCTTGTTTTTAATTGTTGTGGTTTGATCCCCAGGATCAAAAGCCCAGGCGCAACATGAAGGGCTAAAACTGCAGTGCGGCAAACATATGGTCAGGGAGTAATTTAGCATTCTCTTGTTAATTTTGCATTGAACAAAATTGCCTTGCTATCCAAACATAGCTTTAGGACTTTCCCTTTTTTATGTCTCAAAGGGGGAGTAAATGAATCTGTTTGCCCTCGAGTTAAATGCCCCATAAGAACACTGATGTTGCATAGAGTCCAGGTTACAAGGGTTGAGAACTGTGTTTTAATCATTTGCGAAAAGGGAATATTTTACAATTTCCAAAAATACTTTGTGAGAGAACCAGTTGCTTTCTTTCATGTTTTAAAATTAATAGCACACCTCAGACTGGTGCAGAGTAACTCTGGATTCTAACCATTTACGGCTGAAGTCCTATATGCACTTACCTGAGAAAAAGCTCCATTAATGATAATAGGCTGACTTCAAATAACAATGATAAAACAGCCTATATTAGCCAGTCATTTCCCTCCTCCTCCTATATTGTGGGGGTAGATCTGAGGAAAGCACTAAAAAGTGTCCTTACACAGTACCTCTCCAGCTGGAAAGTCAGGTATGTGTACTATATATTTTATGCACTAAATCTAATGCCCTGTTCAAGACTGGAAGGTTTATGGAGTAGAAGCTGCTACTGAGGAGAAGGTGAGAAGAACCCTCTTCTCCAGCTTGCTGGTGAACTATCTCAGTACTAGACTGCAAAAATGTTTTAAGAACACCCTACTATTAAGCAGTATAGAGGAAGAAAAATGCATCCTTCTGTCATACCTTTTCTAGCCCCTTTTATGAGCAGATGTGTAGCACAACAACAGCTAAAATGTGGTAAAATGTTCCAGTGCATGTCACAAATCTTTGAAGTCAATAATTCAAAGGGCACCAGAAAAGCAGGGTCTCTGCTCTGTGCATGGAGTGCTTTAACCTAAAGTTCCAGTGTATACCTAAAGCACTTCTATCCCCAAGCCATGCTACTTGGTATGATGGTGGCATCTCTTTGGGAAAGTATTCACATGAGCTCCAGTGTTGTGGTATCTGAGGGCTTTAATTAGGAACAGTTGAGCTGAAAAGCGAAGCACACTAATCCTGATGCCAGCCCGTATAAACTACATACGCTTGTCTATCAAACTAAATCCACGTAGACCATTTTTATATACTTGACTTTACAAGCCTCTCTAATTGCTCCCTGCACAGTATCTTTTTGAGGAATAGAAGCTATTTCAGGAGACCCCTAAGCCCAATAAAAAGCAGCTGCTGATTTGCCACTTTCTTGCTACATGGGTTCAACAAACTTTTAATTTCAAATGGTGCTTGAGTTAAAGCTTCTTTTTCTTCCTGGTTTGCAGCGAACCTTACGTCCCCTATCTTTGTTGTGGAAGATCTATGCCCTTTAAAACTCTTTACTTGTTTCCTCTTCAGTGTAAAACTGTGGATTTAATGGATGTTTAACTCGTAAATCCCGTCTCCTCCCCCTTCCCAAGTGATTTGTTTGAGAAGTATGGGGCTTTTATTTTTGCCTGCTCGTTTGTTAGCATGTTGAAAGTCAAAGGGGGTTATCCTATCTGATACACTTTCCCCTGACCATTAGGCTCTGCCAATAAAGCTGTCACTAGTATAAATATGCTGTGCTTTACATCTGCATAACAAAACATTTTTTGAATAATTCATTGCAGGGCTTTATAGTGGCTAAGCCATATTACTCAGTTTTCTCTAATCCTGTTATGAGATCTGCAGTAAGGGGGAGATGTAAAGCTCTGGCTTGCTAAATAATACCCTCTTCAGGAATTACTTCCACTTGTTTGGGGGGTGGGGAGTAGCAAGCATGTGAAATCAGTGCTGTAGCTTGATCAGAGTTTTGATTTTCCCCAAAATTAGAGAATGCAGAATAGCAAAAAGTTACTGGAAATCTAAATCCACAGAATTCATTTTGTTTAATTGGAAATGATGGCATTGTCCTGCCCCTGAATCCTACAGATCTTACAGTGCTTTATCCTTGGGTGTTAAAACTGCCTAGTTGATGGAGGCAGATGGTTATTCTAATAATAAGATTCCCCTCCTGATCAAATGAAACAATTAGTGTCATTTCTTTTTAAAGAGGCTATTTTATTCTCTGCGTATGTTATCAAGATGTCAAAAAACACTGAAAGGATTTAGATCAAGTCTGCCTCCCTTCTCATTCCATAGATTGATTCTAGAAGTAGTTACTTTCCCAAGCATATTAGGCTAGGTAATAGCGCTCCCCTTAAAAATGCATGTATTTATGGAGAAGATGCTGAAAACAGGACAGCTCCACAATTCAGTTGTGTTGATGCCTGAAACTTGCCTGGAGGATTTACAAGGCACTACAAGATGCTAGAGAAGAATGCCCAACACAATACATGTTGTGCACCTTCTACAGTGGTATCTTAGTTTACAAACTTAATCTGTTCTGGAAGTCCGTTCTTAAACCAAAGCGTTCTTAAACCAAGGTGTGCTTTCCCATAGCAGCAGGGGGCTCAATTTACAAATGGAACACACTTAACAGGAAGCGGAATATGTTCTTATTCCAAGGCAAAGTTCACAAACCAAAACACCTACTTCGGGGTTTGCAGTGTTCTTAATCCAAGTTGTTCATAAACTAAACTGTTCTTAAACCAAGGTATCACTGTATGCTAAATGGGTATACATTCCTTCTTCCCTGTGAAGCTTCACAAGTTTGCTCTCTGAGAAAATAACCTTATAGGCTAAACTTTCAGGCTGGATAACTACGGTAGTTTATCATATGGTTTCGAGAAACTGCCATCTACAGTTTGCGTGTGGGATCCGTTCCAGAGTCCCGGACGCTCGCCGAAAGAGACGCTCAGCAAAGCGCCACTCTGCGCATGCGTGAAGCACGATTTAGCGCTTCTGCACATGCGTGAGTGGCAAACCTGGAAGTAACCCGTTCCGGTACTTCTGGGTTTGCCGTGGACGTTGGACGAAATGGACGCTAAATGGGGCGGACTCAAAATGAGGTACCACTGTAATGGTGAAAAGAGCCCCATCCATTTAAAGTATATCCAGCACACATCTAAAGTGCATGTCTTCCCCCAAAGAACCATGAGAACTGTGGTTTGGTAAGGTGGGTGGGAATTGTAGCTATGTGAGAAAGATACTATCGTCCTAGGATTCTTTGGGGAAAATCTTATGCTCTTGATGTGCGTTTAATGTGTTTGAAATGTATGATGCACCTTGGGTTTTTCTAATGTATCACAATACTGAAACTGACTAGAAAATAGAACCTTTTCCAAGAAGTTTCTGCAGCCCCTTCTGTGGAAGAGTAACTGATCCATTTTACAAAAGCAAATATATATTTGTATAAATAAACTCTCATCCCTGACTATTCTGCCTTTTTTATTTTCTAAAAATACTTAAACAGTAGTGTTTCAAAACATAGTGAGCTGTTTCAAAGGGGACACAACCTTTTTGTGTCATCTGGAATGTGGAATCTACTAGATAATAAATGTTGCTAAATTGGGTAGAGATAGTGAAACATCTGGGTTTTCTGTCCCCCCTATATGTTTGAAAGATTAACAGTTCCTGGAGAGAATAAAAGAAACTTCTGGCTGTGTGTCAGGAAGAAAATATGAAAACATAACTAATCACACTTGAATTAATCCCCCCCTTTCTCCCACCCACCTACCTTGTCAGCTTGGCTTGCCAACTGTAGATTAATTTACCTACAGTATCAGTCTGTTCATTTATATGCAGGAGAATTCTTCCATGCTTTCCATCAGGCCCTTCTTGTTTGTATTTTCCCACAGTATAGTGAAAGCTTTTAAAGGTAATCTGAGCATGAGATGGAAGTATGAGATAGGCCAAAGAGTGGGATTGGGGTTCGGTCTTGGCACTATTTCTGTAGAGCTCTTTTGTGTGAATGTTTGTGATGGTGGAGGACTCGGGAAGCACAGCTTCCTTGGACCTTTGCTGTAACTAGTCAGCTACCTGATAACAGTTTGCAGCATAAGGATCCCCAATGTACTAGACCAGAAAGGGTTTGGAAGTCATCCTACCTACCTACCTGAAATCATTGTCCCTGCCCCCTTAATGGACATAGGTCCTGCACAGGGGAAATATTGTACATGGTCACTTCCGACTTGTACAAGTACTTGTAACCAGTACTTCTTAGGCAACTGGTTCTTTGTGTATCAGTAATAAATGTAGATGAAGAATTGTTGTGGCAAGCTCATACTGCTTCTGCTTGCTTTAAAGCTCAGTGCAATGAAGAACAACTACTTTCCTGTTCCTATGCTGGAAGAGAAGAGGTGGGGATCTCTTGTCACACCGAGCAGAGGCCCGCACTAGTGAATCAAGGCCTCTTGCCCTTGTGGATTGGTAGAGGCCTGTTCTTTTTCATACAAGTAGCTGCCATTCTACCATTCTTAATTACGCAATCATGCTCTTGTGGTCTCTGCAATGAGGCACATAACGTTCAGGTCTGGAACATTTAGTTCTGCGAAATAAATGCTGGTTGGTAATACCTTTCACATTGCCCTGTGTTCTCTTGTGTCTTTCTCTTTCTCTCTCCCCCCACCCCCAATTCCTTACCAGGAGCCTAATATATTTTATTGGTTGGGACAGGTAGGAAAATACTGTTCTTCCTACAGTGCTGAATTCATGCTGTAGAGATGTTTTAACCCCTTTCAGGAGAAAAGCACAACATAATATTTGCCTGCACATCCTAGTTTTAAAACTTTGCTTAGGTTTATAAATAGCTTATGAAAGTATGTGCTCAGTGTGATTGTTCTTCCATTGGATGTGGTGTATTGACTAGTGTACCTAAATATGTGAGGCAGTTCATGGTTTCAGTACTAAATACTATCTTGGCCAGTTAGTCATAATAAATTCCTTTCCTGCGGTGAAGTGATGACTAAAGTCTTCCTTCTCATTTCTTGTGTTGGAATTCTGTTGCTGCTTCAGGGTTGGGTCCAACTCAGAGTAGACCCATTTACATTAATGCTTTTGACCATTAATTTCATTGGGTCTGTTCTGAGTATTACCAACACTGGATACAGCCTCCATTGCTTGCAATACATTTGAACTGTGTGCTTGTGGGTTTTAGATTCTGACTTTGCAACCACAAGAAATTACCCAGCATGGGTGACAGCTCTACACTTCAGGATGTATTGGCATATGCAACTAGTGTTCAAGTAGCTTGTAAATAGTTTCTTACTCTTCCTTCCCTGCAGGCCTTATTGTACAAAACCAAAAACAAATGTTCATGTTTCTAGAATCATGATACGCAGCTCTTTAACATCTTCCAAGTTCCAATGTGTTTTCTTAAAACCCCACTCCCTGCAAATAACAAGTCCACAAGCAAGCAGTAAATAAGATTGTGCCCAGCCCTGCAACATCACTTATGTGGAAGAGATGCTGTATGGATCAGAATTATTGCAGATGATCAGCTAAGAGGTTTGCATGAGAATTTAAGTGTTTGGAAGGGCCCAGCACAGATTATGTATAAGCAAATTAAAAAATATTTAATGCCTGAGAGCGTAGTGCCCTGAAAAACATACGAATTCTCCTGTTAAAACACTGTTCATTCGCTGAGTGGTGAGAAGTTCAGGGATAGGGCTCTAGGGCTTAGTTTCCTTAAATAAGAGTGCCAAGGATACTTGTGGTGTCTCTCAAAAAGGAAGCTGGCTTCTTCCCATTGCAAGATAATGTTGCCTCTATATGAATAATACCCAAACAAAAGATGTGAGAATCCATCAGATTGTATCTTAAGATGCAGTTTGTATTTAGGAGTACATGTGTCTTCTGTCTGGCACATATCAAAATGTGTCCTGGAGACCCTTGCGTAAATACTCTGTTCACAGAATTAATGTTAATCCCTTTCTAAGCAGAAGTTTACATATAGTGTCAACAAAAATGCAAAGCACGTGTGGCCTGACAGAATGAACACATAAGCCATACCAAAATGAGCCTTCCCATGCCCACCAGTTTGTGTACACTGAATTACCTTGCATAGAGCAACAATTCCCAAACTTATTCCAGTTGCTTATGTTTGAGAAACAGAAATGACTTGTATGTACTTTCGCCATCTGGGGAAAACAACACTAGGAGACCTGAGAATCGGGTTGTGTTGATGAAAAAAATGTTCCCAATATAATCTCAACAAGCTTCTTTATCTCAATTGTGAGGAAATGTTTTGACTACACACAGACACACATTTCTTCATTCTCAGGCTCCCTAGACCTAATCAACAAAAACTGAAGGACAGCCTATGAGAGGCTTTTAAATACAACAAGCAACAGATGAGCCGCAAAACTCAGCTGGGTCGTCTTGTGGCTTTGCTTCAGTCAAAGCCTTATAAATTTGACAGTTGATAATAGAAAGCTGCTGTCAAGATCCAAGTGGATTGGCATGAAGTCTGCATCTTAAGATACACACTTCATATAATCATAGAACTGCTGAATTGGAAGGGACTCAGATGGTCATCTAATCTGAACCCTGAAATGCAAGAATCTCAACTAAAATAGACATGATGGCCATCCAACATCTGCTGAAAAACCTCCAAGGAAGGAAATTCCACCACATCTCATGGGAGTCAGTTCCAATGTCAAACAGCTTACTGCCAGAAAGAGTCACAGTGGGCCATGTGTGTTTGTCCCCTTTTCTTCCCCTCCTCTCGTGCCTGAATTTAAATTGTGAATCTCCAGATAGGAAACTGGGTGCCTTCATATTGTATAGAATTGCCATGTGCCTTGAGTCCTAAAGGTAGGGCACAACATGGACTTTCCCCCTTCTTTCCCCCAGAAAGTACTCAAGGACTTCAGTGACCACGAGCAGTCAAACTCAATTTTTGTCTCCTCCACAAAACAATAAATATTCTGTTGGTGGTCTCCCATGTAAAATGCAAAACATGTGCAGCGCTGTTACCTTTACTGTGAGTTTGGATAGGCTGTGATTAGCGTGGGTGCAGTTCAGTGAGCAAACCATTGGAGTATTTCAAAACATTTCTCTAACTGGCAGAGGACATTATGGGGTCTCTTGAGTTGTGCAAATTGAAACTGATCTTATACATTGCTATCACAAAGTCCTTTTGCACCAGGAGTTCAGCTAAAGCCTGTTTGCTCTTCTCTGAGTCTTGGCACTCTGACCCCCCAGACTACACTGGATGCATCCCAAAGCAGGAGCTGCACAAAACACAGACACTTGGACAGAATATAGCTGCACTGAAATACAAGGTAACTCCTTTTAGTCATTCATGCTGGAGGAAGTTTATAGGAACCTGCTCCAAAGCGAGAGTCCTGAAGGATCTGCAAGAACAACTATCACAAGAGAAACCAGCTGCATGAAGAGTGAGACTGTCTAAAAGCTGAGCAGTTCACTTGGATCCTCACACAGATTTGAAATACTTCTGTTCAATTATAATAAAGCAATGGAGACTTTAAAAAAGGGAGCAATTTCAACAAGGTGTATAATAAGTTGTCCAGTAAAATGAATATGCTCTTTTAATAAGAACATAAGAACAGCCCTGCTGGATCAGGACAATGGCCTATCTAGTCCAGCATCTTGTTCTCAGTGGCCAACCAGATGTACATGGGGAGCCCACAAGCAGGACCAGGGCACCATAGTCTTCTCCTCACTAGCAACTCCCAGCAACTGACCTAGCCATTGTGGCTTGTAGCCATGGATAGCTTTGTCCTCAATGAGTTTGTCCGATCCTCTTTTTAAAAATCATCAAAGTCAGTCGCCATCACTGCCTCTTATGAGAGTGAATTCTATAGTTTACAATGTGCTGCGTGAAGAAATGCAGTAAGTCAACATTTGCATGGAGGTTATGTTCAGAGGATTGCGCTTAATGCCAAAATTGTGTATAGTCAAAATACTGTGGTACCTCGGGTTACAGACTCCGCTAACCCAGAAATAGTACCTCTGGTTAAGAACTTTACTTCAGGATGAGAACAGAAATCGTGCGGCGGTGGTGGCGGCGACGGGAGGCCCCATTAGCTAAAGCGGTACCTCAGGTTAAGAACAGTTTCAGGTTAAGAACGGACCTCCAGAACGAATTAAGTTCTTAACCCGAGGTACCACTGTACATTGGATTCAATGGCAGGTAGGATTGCCAAGGTCATTTTCCCCAGAACCTTGCCCCCTTTCTATCCCCCCCCCCCACATAAAGCTGAATGTTCACAAGTTAAATGCACATAAGTTGCTGGCTTACTGTACTTCGTTTTATCTGCCTTGGATCTTCAAACATTCAGATTCATTGAATGCCCCTCTATAACGCCTCCTATTACTCACCTTAGAATCATAGAATCATAGAGTTGGAAGGGATCCCTAGGGTAATCTAGTCCAACCCCCCCTGCCATGCAGGATTCTTTTTGCCCAACGTGGGACTCAAACCGACAACCCTGAGATTAAGAGTCTTGTGCTCTACTGACTGAGCTATATGCTTATAACTTTAAAAGCCCCAAATGGTTACAACCGTTACACATTCCTTAACGACTGCTAGAATAGAGGAATAAAATAATCCTGGTCTACTAGTCAGTTGGAACAGGGTTGCAAGCTATTGTGGAGTGAGGGTTTAAAATACCAGTTGTGTTAGTGTTAAGTTACCGTTGCCTCTGGTTATTGTTACAAGGAAAGCTGTAATGGCTTTATCCTGAAATTCAAAATATATGCTGGAAGGTTAAATGGAAAAACCACTGCTAAGTGCAGAGCTACTCTTAGCACAAGATGTCTTTTTCTTTACCCTTTCTTCCCCTGTGATGTGTTGTACAATTTACTTTCTGCCCTGACATCAGTATCTTAGTGTTTCCTTATAAGGGAGGAACCAATTATGTGAGGAAGAGAAACATACAGCATAAGGTGAGGATTTTACCACTTGGCAAATCAGAAGAGCTCAGCTTATATCACCCAAATGTTGTGTCTCCTACCCTAAATTCAAGACCTGATTTATTTCATTTCTTGGCTGCAAATATTTCTTGGTACATTTCTTGGTACATTTCTTTGATATACCAGGAAACAATGCTAGAATTGGCTTGATTCCTGGGCAAACCAAACAGAAAAAAGCAACATTAACCCATTAATATTACTACTTGGCAGCAACTTTAAGATGCCAACTTTACCTTGGTCTAAGAACGGAAGCCAAATGGTGGAAGGGCACCGGCAGCGGGAGGCCTCATTAGGGAAAGTGCGCCTTGGTTTAAGAACAATTTCAGTTTAAGAACGGACTTCTGGAATGGATTAAGTTCATAAACAGAGGTACCACTGTACAGCTTTGTTTATATGGATTAGCCTGATGTTGTGTTAATCCACGGTACCTTCAACATTTTGATATTTAGACAGTCTGTAGTTTGTGGAGATCTGCATTGTTTACTTAGTTTAGAAGCAATGCATTAGTATTTTTGTTTGTGTATAAATTGACTGGGCCAAGTAGTCATGATGCCGCCTTAGGAGGACTTAAGGAAAACACACATGAATGCTAATGATGGATTAAGTTACAGCTGTAAAGGATGACTGTGGCAATAAAGCAAGATGGTGTGCTTTGATACATCTATCTTTGATATAGGCTTGCTGCACATTTCGGCATCTGGTCGCTTTTCAAATGAGGTCTCAGTTCTCCATTTGTAGATTGGAAAAAAGATACTAAGATAACTTGTGTGGCAAAGAAAAAGAATAGATGCCATGCTTTTCATGTCATACACACAGATGATAGTATCGTTTGGCTGTGAGGGCATCTCTCCTGCCCCAGCTCCTTTGTTTTCTATCTTTCACTTCCTCTTCCTTGGTTGAATGATGATAATCAGTCCAACTTTGTTCTTTCTGCTGCAGGGAAGTTCTTTGGGTGCTGATTGCAGCTTCACAAAGGCTTGCCCAGACTGCTCTGTTGTAGGTTATGATGTGCATTGTGCACAGATGAGAGCCCTAAATGAGTGACCACCAAACCTCTTTTTTCCCCTTTGTCTGGACAGACCCTTCCCAAGCAAAATCCTAAAAGTGCTTCCAGCTAAGCAGCTGCAAGAAACCTGTTTTTTCTCACAGACATTAAAAGTTCTTCAATCAGTGTTTGTTGTTTTTGTCAGCGGTGGTGCTGAGGTGTGGAGAGAAAGAGCAGATGCTCTTGCTTGGCAAATTTAGCTATCTTCTGACCTCTCTTATCTCACCTCTGCTGCCTTCCCAGGTCAGAGGAGGCTGGAGTTAGTCCAGGAAGCAGCTATAAACATGCACCTGTGTAAATGCATGTTCAAAAGTAAAGGGTTTAAGTCCTCTTTTGAATACTTCAGGAAGGCTTCCTCTAGCAGTCACCCAAGAATTTGTGCATTTAGAAAAGAGAGGCTACTGCAAAATCCTGTTGTAGGTTCAGATGCTGTATTATAGATAGTTCAGATGCTGTATTATAGATAGTTGAATACTGAAACTTAGGTACAGAGCGTAAGCCTAAAGTATTCAACACTGAATACTTTACCTGCTTGTTTCCACCCCCACAGAATCCACTTTTCTATTATCTAAAATTGGCCAGTCCTGAAATAGTAGTAGTAGGGGGTTGGGGTTACATAAGGTGTCCCAAGTGCTTGCTTTCTCTGTATACTTGATATTGGACCTCCAGAGATTACAATCAAAAGCTGCAACTGTGCCATTTAAAAGTAGCGATTTACATGCAGAAAAGGTAGCTCAAGAAAATGAGCCGCAATTGACAGACTGTGATAAATAAATATATTCTGCTGTTAAACACATTCAGAACTGGCTGCCTGTTTGAGACAGGATGCTTATTTTATGTGGACCCATGATTTGACCCCTGCTAGGCAAAGGAGAAACTCTTTATCCAGCCTTAAATACATGTACTGCTTTTAAATGCCGCTGCAAAAGTACCTACATAGCTATGACCCTTCCTCAGCTTTTCAAAATGTGGTATGCAGTGGTCTTTTTTTCTTAAAAAAATGAGGTGCTGATACTCATAACTTGATAAAAATGCAGTGGGCACCAGCACAAAATGGCTGCCATGGGCAGCAAGAAAAGAGGTGATGGTACTATGTGCTGGTGAGTACTATTGCAAAAAAGCACTGGCAAAAAAAAACAGGATAGGCTATTTTATGCAGATTTTTATTTAACATCTGCACCATCACCAACACACTGCAAAAAATAAAACAAAATCCCCAAACCCTGGAAATTTGTGTAATGTGTTTGTTTAGGCAAGAGGCAAAATCGTAGATTAAAAGGGGCAGGGGAACAAATGTGGAACCATGGCCTACATTGCATGAAGTGTAGAATTCATGTGTCTT
The DNA here is from genome assembly GCF_951804945.1 of Podarcis cretensis. Classification (NCBI taxonomy): domain Eukaryota; kingdom Metazoa; phylum Chordata; class Lepidosauria; order Squamata; family Lacertidae; genus Podarcis; species Podarcis cretensis. The sequence continues at coordinate 48,668,627 of NC_137170.1, read as the reverse complement.
CTGTCAGCTCTTGTTTGTATAGGCTTCCTGCACAAGAGTGAGTTGGCATAGAGAATAATTTGATTTTAAATCTGTAGAGCTTAGGGTTTTGGTTTTGAAAATGAAGTAACTGTGCAAAGATGCACACTTCAGAAATGCCTGCTTTGGCCAAGCCAGCAAGCCTGGAACTTTGTGTGTTTTTAGCAGCTTTGGACTTGGAAAACATCTAACAGATTTATATACCTGTTCTCTTCAGTTTCGAAAGAGAGCCTATGTGGTGTAGTGATTGGAGTGTTCAAACTAGGGTCTGGAAAACCTCGTGTCAGATCTATTTGGTCTTGAAGATTGCTGGGTGACCTTTTGCTAGACACCTTCAGTTTGCCCAACCCACCTCAGAGTTGTTGTGAAGATAAGGAGTGGGGAAATCACATATGTCAACTTGAGCAACTTTCAGGAAAAGGGGGCTATAAATGTAACAATAAAGAAATACATAAAGGTTTACACAACTGTTGCATCAATTGTAAGAACGGTGATTACAGCAATGACTCTGACTTTTCTTTGTGGCGCATGCCGCTATCCGCATGCTGGTCTCTTGGGACGGTTCTGACGTAAATTTGGTTGGATCCTTGGGGGAAAGTGATAAGATAAACTGAAGGAAATGCTGAGACTTTCACCTTATGAACTGTGTCTTTGTAAGTGTGCAGAAAGCTTGCATTAGTGGACATTGCAGTGTTCTCTTAGGCCAACAGTTATCTGAATCCAGTGTTTTTTTTATTTCTTTATAAAAGTATTTATATACCATAAAAAATGAAAGCAGTTATACACACACACACACACACACACGATTGACAATAAAACAAAATAAGAGGCCATCAACTAACTATCATGGAAAGGTGTATTTTTAATTGCCTGCATAAGCCTGGTGGAATAGAAGAAGTTTCAGCAGGTGTTTAAAGATTGAATCGGAAGGCATTTGGTCAATGACAATAAAGGCTCTGTTTCATGTTGATATCAAATGGGCTTCACAAACTTAAGGGACAGCCAATGACATTCCGGAAATGATCTCTATGATTGAGTTGGGATATAAGGATTCAGGTGGTCCCTAAGGTATCCTGGGCCTAAGTCTTTCAGGGCTTGGTACGGTAATACAAGGGCCTTGAACCTGGCTTTGTAGTGGATGAGCAGCCAGTGTATCTGTTTTAGCAGAGGCATCCCATAGCACCAGCCATGCGCCCCCACCAGCAGACTGGCTGCCACATTCTGCATCAGCTGGAGCTTCTGAAGGGCAGCCCCACATATAGTGAATTGCAGAAGTCCAGTTTAGAAGTGATCAACACAGTGGTCAGGCTATCCCTGTCCAGCAGTGACCATAGCTGGTGAACCAGACAAAGCAAGGAAGAATATCTTCAGGGAGGGTATATATGCAAACACATTAATAACGCTAGAAAAAGGTAAACAAAATGTATTAAAATTCACAGTACTTCATTTTTAATTTTTATTTTTAAAAACATATATTTTACTTCTTATTTTTCACCTTTAGTTTTTAATAAGTGATCGTGACAGAGACCCGCAATGTAACCTCCACTGCTCCAGGTCCCCAACCAAGCCCCTCTGTGCTTCAGATGGCAGGACGTACGAGTCGATGTGTGACTATCAGAGAGCAAAATGCAGGGATGCAAGCCTGAGTGTGGTTCATCGAGGCAGATGTAAAGGTAAGGAAATGAAAGTGTCTTTATTGAAAATGGTATGGTTTTTGTGTGTGTGTTTTTCAAACTGTAAGTTGATTCTTGCATTATGCTAGATAAGCACCTCCTAGGATTATCTGTATTTGCAAATAACAGTTTGTTGAGGAGGAAATGGCTAGCATTATTTATTTCAACAATTTATATACAGCTTTGCACTGTACAGTATTCTTCACATGGTGCATATTCATTCATTCATTCATTGATTCATTCCCTGCCTTTCCTCCTGACCGAGCCTCAAGGCACTTAAAAGATAAAATAAGATAGCAAAGTTATATTAATAGAGTGTGAAGGGATAAAAGTGCACTGTGAGTGAGTTTATTTTACAGGCTGTATTTCATTCACTCCATTTTGGTACCTCTGCAAGGTGTCCTCCTGCTTTTCCATTTTCAGATTCTGTTTTCCTCCCTTAGAGCTGTTTCTTTTCACCTCAGTGGAACAGCTATGCATTTCCCCAGATGTAGTTGACCAATTGTGTAACTGTTCAGTAGCTTGGCCACTTATATGGATTGCTCTAGACATTTTCTTTTTTATGGACTGAGGGTCCTCTGGAGGATCAACTTTAACCTTTCCCTTTACCCGTAATAATGCCTCTCCATCAGATTCTTCTCCCGCCCTTCCCTCGCTGCCAAATTGCAGCATAGGAGGCAATGATGATTTGGAGTTCAGTGATGAGGGTGGAGTATTTAACCCCCTCCACCATATAATGGTTTCTATTAAAAATTTCCTCCCATCTAGGGGTAGGGGATAAATTTGCTTCTTTATGCATTTAAACCTGACTCCATCTAATTTTCACTTTCTGAAAGAATATGTGAACAAATATGCAACTATCCTTCAAAATTCATGCTTACCCGAATTTTGTGATGAAGTTCTCCAAACAGATGGTAAAAAACATATTTTGATCGGCAGAGAAATGAAATTACTAGCTGTCAGAGCTGCCCGAGGTCCCAGCTCACAAAGGACCAACGCTAGTTCGTTGTTATATACAAAAGTCTTTATTGAAGTTCATTTTCGATTTCAAAGCCGCGGCGTGCAGCTCTACGTCTTAAACTCTAGACCGCTGAAGCTCCGTCTGAATCTCCTCCCCCCAGACACCAGTTTAAGACTCTAGCCTTGCTCCACCTCTTCCTTTGCTCTTTCCTCCTCTGGGTCCGCCTGTCCGCTGGGGTCTTGCCCTTTCTAGACTCTTCTGACGCTGAGTCCCCTGAGTCTTCCCCCTCCCTCCGGCGGGCTTTAGGACCTGGTTCCCAATCTGGGTTTCCTGCTGTGCCGCTCGCCTGTACATTCGAACTTGGCGCGCGCGCCCAGCCGGCAACCTTCCTTCTGACTGTTACACTGCTCCTGTCACTGCTTCCCCCTTCGGAGAGGCTAGCTGGACCTGACTTCCCCTCCGTTCCCTCACTCTGCGATAGAGGCGTGGCCAGCCCTGATTCATCTTCTCTCCCTGCTGGAGGAGAAGCTGGCCCTGATACATGGGACTCTTCCCCCCCACTACGCTCTGGTGGAGGAGCTAGTCCCGATCTCCCGCTGCTGCTTTGGGAGTCCCCGCTGGCCCCTTGCTTCTGGTGTGTCCCCCCTGGGACCCCCCTTGCCCTGGCCATCGGCGCCCCCCTCTGGGAATCTTCCGAATCGCTGGAGAAGCTCATGGAATCTCTCGGGCCACTTTCATACTCCCCTACGCTGCCCTCTGATTCTTCCCCTTCGCTCTCCATTTCCTCTCTCCCCTGTGCCTCTGCTCCTGAGCCCCTGACACTAGCGAACATAAATATTAGCAAAAATGCTTATAAATGTGTACATTAGTCAAAACTGCTTATACAAATGTAAGAGAAATTTGCACTAAAATGCTGATGAATGTTCATGAGGATTTTTCCTCCTTAATTCACAAAATGCTTAAAAATGTGGAGACCTGAATTTAAGAACTGGAAGCAGAACTGAAATGGACAGTTCTTTCTGTTCCTACTACCAACAACTGGGGCTGAGCTAAGGGGGATCTCCACTTGGCAGCAAAATGTTGTTTGGGTTCCAGAACATTTGAAGCAGAGCTGCTATTCTGATTCCAGTTTAAAGCAGAGCAACAATGATTGGTTGCTTCTAAATAGCCCATGTGTGGAAGCAGCAATGGGTGGTGTCTTGTATTGCCTGCTGCTACTTGAATTCCTAGTGGATTTTGTCCCCCTCAGATGCTGGTCAAAGCAAATGCAGAATAGAAAGGGCTCAAGCTCTGGATCAAGCCAAGAAGCCGCAAGAAGCAGTCTTCATTCCAGAGTGCACTGAGGATGGATCATTCACCCAAGTAAGATTTTCATCAAGATTCTTGTTTCTTTTTGTTGAGAAGGTGCATGGAAGGGATTGCCTAAGCTTTGTGTATTTTGCAGAAAAAAACATAGTTTAAATGTGTGTTGTACTTTGCTTGTGTATTTTATACTCAGCTATCTATACCCAAATACAAGGTGTACAGTGGAAGCTCAGATTGCGGACGTAATCCGTGATGGAGGCACGTCCGCAACACGCAGCGCCGCATCTGTGCACGCGCATGACACACTTTGGCGCTTCTGCGCATGTGGAAGTGGCGAAACCCTTTCTGGTATTTCTGGGTTTCCCACGGTCCATAACCTGAAAATGCATAACCCAAAGCATCTGTAACCCGAGGTACCACTGTATAATAAAATATATGGGTCGGATTTAACATCTATATTCAATATTTGGAAATAATTTTCAGACACCAGTGCTTTTCATAAAACCCTAGCCCAGAAAATCTATTGCTCAGTAACCTTTTTTAAAAATAAGAACCTTAACATTCTAGCATGTCTGTATTTACAGACACTGTATGTTTGTTTACATGCATGTGCCCATGTAACTCACTTGGCCATGCTGAGAATTCCTTAACTACAGTATCCTCCCAAGACTGGATTCTTTTTTTCTCTTGGAAAATTGTTTTCCCGAATACAAAATGAATGTTTTTCTTCCTATTGCCCCTGCCCTCTTGTTATTCAAAGAGCAGGGGGAAATGTTTATCTTATCTGTCCTTTGATGTGATTCCTTATCAAAATGCCTACTTGGAAGGGGGTCAGTGGGCCTTAGGAACAGCAGTGCTTTTCCCTTTATTTTTTAGCTTTTGCTTGTAGAAAAACTGAAATGTCTCAGCTGTTTTAGCTCTGTATCAAATATTTTAAAGCACATCCCTAAAATTGAAATGACTGTTCTACATTTTGCTGCACTCACAAGGGAGTAATCCTATTAGGCCTACACTGCAAGCTAAACAGAATTAGCTACTTGTAATTCTACCTTTGGAAGTCTGCCTCCTCCATTCATGCCATATTGCAGTTCTTGAAGATTTCACTGATCAGTACATCTAGAACACACAGTGAAGAGTTCTCTTTGGTTGTCCCAACACAGTAGAATTCTTTTCCTCCAGTGCTCACCAAATCTGGGTATATCAAGCTATTGTTTGGGCAAAAAAGTTTTAGTTTAGTACTTCATATTATAATCTGAAGTCATATAAGGGCATCAGCTCAGCTCATTGGGTCTGGTTAGTGCCTGGATGAATGACTGCCCGCGAACCACATGCATCCTTTGGTTCCATCATGAAACAGAAGTGGGATTTAAATGTGTTCAAAAGATAGACAAATAATTACTTCAGACTTTTCTTCTTTATTTAATTTGTATACCATCTTTCATCTGAATATCACAGGGCAGTTTACAGTATAAAACACAAAATACATAACACAATAACAAAACGAAAACAAAAAAACAAAACTGATATCCCCACACATTTAAAAGGCCATAGATTGTTCTTCATCCAGGCCTTTGGCTGATTAGACAATATTTTTGCTTGGCACTTAAATATATGTAATGAAGTTGCCAGGCAAGCCTCCCTGGGGGGAGCATTCCACAAGCCTTAAATCCTTTGGGATAATCTTATAGTCCATTATGGCCCCACAAACCTCTGTACCCTATACTCCCATGTATTGTATATATGCTCCCTTCTCAGGCTGGCATATATTTACATCTGAGTATTTCTGTGTACCCAGGAACTCTGCTTTCTATACCAACTACAGTGGTACCTCGGGTTAAGAACTTAATTCGTTCTGGAGGTCTGTTCTTAACCTGAAACTATCTTAACCTGAAGCACCACTTTAGCTAATGGGGCCTCCCGCTGCCACTGCGCCACTGGAGCACGATTTCTGTTCTCATCCTGAAGCAAAGTTCTTAACCCGAGGTACTATTTCTGGGTTAGTGGAGTCTGTAACCTGAAGCGTATGTAACCCGAGGTACTGGTAGGAGAAGTGAAATTGCATATGCTGTTTCTGCTTTCAACCATGATATGTTCAGCTTCATGTTTGCATATGAACTCCAGTTTGCATGCCACATAGTTGGGAATCATGGAAAAAACTAGGTTCCTGATCACACAGGTGGAGACCTGTATACATACAATTGTACATGTGCAAGTTGTACTGACAGCATACCTGACCCCACTCTTCCTCTGTACAGGGCTAGGAACAATTAGGCAGACACACATACCTGGTTCTACCAGCCCCACCAATCCTACTCTGTGAAGTTTGCTACAAGTATTTTATAGCTCTGAGAACACTGCTTGGCAGACACCTTGGAGCGAATACACCTCCCCCAAACCATCACACTCCCCATGCAGTTCAGGCTACCAGTATTAGATTTCTGTACCACTGAACTTTTTGAACATGGCCTCTGATTTCCTAAGTTGTTACAGGACAACAGCTGCTGTATTTTAGCTCTGAGAAATGATGTAGGAGTCAGTACGAGGGAAGAAGGGCAGGCACAGATTTCATTATAGCATGGGCTCCTGTCGGCAGCATACTGAGCCATATGATTAATCCTGGCCAGTTCCTGTATTTTCCATACACATACAAGTCTATGTTTTCCCTTCGCCAGAAGATGGAGTGGAAACAAATCGGCCCTTGATTTGCCTCTGTCAAGTTATAATGGACGATCCTGCCAGCTTGTTAAAATGTTTATGTAGTCCTTTGAAACCTCATTCTGGCATCTTCAGTGAGGAACTGAACAGACCTCAACAAAGGCCCCATTCTCCCAGAGGAGCCTGCCAGTGGCTACAGTTTTAATGTTTTCATATTCTAATGGTTTTTATGGGTGCAGGAATTTATTTAAGGGCCCACTGGTTGAAGTGTTGGCTTTTGTTCTATTTCACACACTGTAATTGATGTGTCTGACGTAGGGGTGGGGAGGGCTGTAACAGGATTTCTAATTAATTTGGGAAATGGTGACAGAGCAGTTCTGTTGTGCGATATTTCCTGCTATTTGGTCAATTTGAGCTGGGAGCTTTTAAGCTGTGCGTTTATCTAAATTCGACAAAAAGACAAAAGAAGCATTGCTTTCCATGTGATGGAAATTTGTAGGTGGCAATCCAGAATAAAAATGTGTATGAAAGCCTAGGTAGTCACCCAAAAGCTTGTGCAGCATAAGAGTTAAGAACATGAAATATGAGTGTAGTATAGTGGTTAAAATCATGAGCTATGAGCTAGGGTTAGGGATGAAGGAGATTTTGGCTGTTGCTTGCATTTTAATGAGAAACTGCTTAATTCACACTTCTCAAATCACTATGGAAACTGAAACACGGCCATCCTTTGAAATTTGCAGTTTTCTGAATTTTGTGATGCAGTTCTCCAACCAAATGTTATGCCCCAAAATTCATGTAATAGGGGGAAAATGGGCAGAAAATGTTTTATATTTAGGGAAATTGATTTCAGAAATGCATATATTAATCAAAATGCAAAAAATGTGTTTATTAGTAGAAATTTTCCCTAAAATGCTGATGAATTTCCATCAGGTTTTTAAAAAAATGACCACAAATTGCTTCACAAAATTTGGAGAACTGAATTTATAACTGGGAAAATGAGGAACTTGGGGAACTGAAATGGTCTGTTCTCAGTTGGTGTATTCCATTCTTTATTCAGCTGTAGACTTTCTGGATGAATTTAAGCAAGACATTTTCTGCCCCCCTCATCTCTAATGTGATCATTTGGTTGTGATTCAAAAAGGCTTGTAAGTTTTGTTTATAATAAATAAAGACTGTTGTGCTTGAGCTGTATTACTATAGTTGGCTATTTTGAATATATGGAGAAATGAAGGAATTTGAGGGGAGGCAGAAAAGATTAAATGGGGATTGTAATGAAGATGACCGATCAATGAAAGTTGATGGTGTGATGCAGCTTTCGGTAAATATCCTTTTCGAAAAACAAAGTAATGCTAAGAGCCTGCTGAATCCAATCGGAGGCCCATCTTGTCCAACTTTCTGTTCCCACAGTGGCCAGCCTGTGGCAAGCAGAACTTGAGTACAACAGCACTTTCCCCACTTGTGAGTTACCAGCGATTCAGAGGCATACTGCCTCCATCAACAGAGAAAGAACATAGTCACCATGGCTAGTAGCAAGTGATAGCCTTATCCTCAATTAATTTGCCCAGTCCTCTTTTAAAGCCATCCAAGTTAATGGTCAACACATGTGGTGGCAGATGCCCTAGGTTAACTGTTTGTTGTATGAAGAAGTACTTTTTGTCTGTCCTGAATCTTCCAACACTCAGCTTATTATGAGAGAGGGAGAAAAGCTAGCACCAGCACAAGTTTCAGTATTTCTCCATCCTGCAGAGGTAGAGAATTCACAATGCACAAGCATGCACAATGAGAGAGCATGAAATGCATTTACAGGTTTTTTCAGTGTTTTTCAGTTATATGTTATATGCACAAGCAAGGGGCTGCCTGTAACTGATCTTCAACATTATTGCAGATTGTATTGGTCATTTTTGCTAGGCTTTTTAAAAAAATTACAGTTTAAAAAAGAAATTGGTTAATTAAGAGTATGCATCACACTTTCCCTAAGTTTTTGATTGTTTTGGCAGTGCCATAGCTCAGTGCCAGAATACTTGCTGTGTATGTCGAAGGTCCTTGGTTCAATTCCCAGTATTTCCAGTTAGTAGGATAGGATTAGGTACCAAGTGATATGAACTGCTGCCTGTCCTAGTGGACAATATTAGAACAGGGGTCACCAACCTCCTTGGGCCCATAAGCACACTTGCAAATGAGAGAAAGTGTTCCGGGCACCACACACACCACATTCAGGTAAGTACTGCAATCTGTTCTATTGGTTACAATAGAATGCTTTTTTCAGTATCATTTGGGGCAGGGGGTGAGGACTGTGCATGGGCTACAGAAAGCCTTTGTGGGCTCATTGGGGCCCCAGGCTAGATGGACCAATTGTCTGACTCCATATATGGCCAGGTTCATATGACTACCGATCTTTGGCAACATCCCATTCATATGGGTTTCATGAACTGCTGCAATCAGGCATTTTGCCAAAGGATCAATAAACCTCTTGTAGTCTGAAATAAATCCAGCAAGTCAGGAGCTGTGTTGCTTCAGCTTTTTAACTGATTGTGTTACTTTATTCCGTTTAACTTTATTGCTTACTTATGATAATCTCTAAGATCTTGACAAAAGCTATTCATTTGTCTTGTATCTGGTCTTGTGATTATATTACTGTACGAATTGCTCCACTGTTTCTTTCATGGAGGGTTTGCCCTGTTCCACTAATACATAACTGTGGCTTGACTTCCCTGCCCTGCTGGCAAAGCTGAGGAGCTATCCAGCAGGTTAGGGAGCAGGTCTGCTGCAAGGTTCTTCATGCAGCAGTGGAGCTGTCCAGCCAGAGAGCCAAAAAGAGCTGAGCGGAGTTGCAAGAGGCAGTGAGCAGCTGAGTAGTTTATAGCTATCCCCAGAACCCTAATCTGAAGCATGTGCTGGTTCTTGCTTTCTCCTCCTGGCTAGGGCTCATGTTGTGAGGGTTTGTGCTGCCCGATGTGCAGTGCAGCAGCTTCTTCTTGGGCTCATCTCTCTGCTATTGTGGGTGATTGAGGACGGTCTGTAGCTGGGGTCTGTGACCTTCAAGATGTATCTTCTCTGTTTTTCCTTCTCTTCCAATGTGTGCTAAACTTGCTCCACCTATTTTTGCAGTAACTGTCTCTAACTTGTTTGAGGAAGCCAGAGGCTTTATATAAATTGTCTGATTTTGGTTGCTACCTTCCTGCTATGGACCAGCTATTCTTCCTTTGTTTGCATATAGATATTGCCTAGACTGGGAGATATAACCATTAAATCAAAAAGTGCAAAACAAACACTTTTCTCATTTCCCTTGAAAATGTTTATTTCTTAAACTCTAGTGGTTCTTTAATGTCTCTAATAGTACAAAAGTTTTCACATTCACTTTGGGTTATTGGATGAGCACAGGTTGCAGGTGGATTCTGGGAACCCTGTAACTAGTAAGTTTCCTCTTCTCCAAACAGGTGCAGTGCCATACCTATACCGGATACTGCTGGTGCGTCACTCCAGACGGCAAACCCATCAGTGGTTCTTCTGTACAGAACAAAACTCCTGTATGTTCAGGTACTGAGGGCTGAGAAAAAATGATTGCTGCTTTTGATGCTCAAATAGGAAGAGAAAGGGACAAGCATTTTGGCTTTTAATTCAAAGGTCTTGGACCCGTTCATACAACGCAAAATTAGTCCTACACTCAGGGAATTGAGATAATAGCTGCTCCATCTTGTGGCCAGGTCAATCTTCAGTGCTGCTTGAAAACTGTCATTCATTCACAGCTCATCTTCATTATATGTTGCAAATGGTTTTGACCATCAGGTGAAATGAGTAGAAGAGAGTAAAGCAGTTTGAATTTGCTCCGCGTTTTTTGGTCATGATAATTGGCATACATTGTTTCCAGCATGTGCTCTAGCTTGGGCACCTGTGAACATATGATTCTCCATTCAATGACACATTGCTTTATAACTCTTTGGGTATCAAACCGAATATATTTTTAAATAGCCTCTTGATGCTGTCTGAGTGGCTTCTTTTCCATGAAAAATAAATTATGTTAGAATAGATACTTGTCAAAAGAGTTGGTTAGAACAGGATTTTTTTTAGGGATGAAATACGCTAAATGGATTTAGGCCAAACCAGACTTCAGAAAACGTTTGTAATATATTACAAACCGGACCATCTATCTCCAGCAAGCATCTTGCCTTTCTTTTCTCTTTCTCTCTCTCTCCCCCACCCCATTCTGTCTATCCTAAATGGTGGGCACAATAGGATTCCATGGAGGGGGTGGGGCAGGTGCCTGACAAACCAATATCTGTTGCTGGCAAAAAAATCTTGGAGACTAAAATACAGCTACTAGGCAGTGTTTTTTAGGAATCTTGACAGAAGGCCATCTGTGGTCTCCTGTGCCAGTCCAGGCACTGCCCCCATCAACCAGGTCTTGTATCTGTCCATGAAGTATCTACCACCTGCCTATCAACACATTTCATTCTGGCCATACAGTCTGTAACGTCATCAGACCAGACTGCAACACTCATATTTCAAAGGAACCCCTTCCTCTGTACTTTGCTCTTGCAGATAGTAAACTTGTATCCTTCAAACTGGATTCTACAAAATGACTGAGCCCAGTACAAAAGTGGCTAGAGAAGCAGCAAGATTTCTGGGGATTGGACACATGTGTTGGGGCAGTTGCTTGGAATTTTTTATTTTTTATTATTTTTAGGGCATGGCATCTAAGGCAAATGGGCCAAATTTGTGCCAATGGATTTGGCTGAATTTGTTGAGATTGTATATCTGTGACTGCTTTACCCATGTCATCTCTTAAATAACAGAATTATGTGTTTCCTTCTCTTTAAGGTTCAGTAACTGACAGGCCTTTAGGACAGGGTAATTCTGGGAGAAAAGGTGAGTGGAGTTCTGTGCTCACAGAAGTGGGTTTTGTTTTGTTTTCCGATGTAGGGCTTTCCAGTCATTTTCCTTAAGTCATGTTGGAACTTCTCATAATATCAAAAACATTACTATAATGCAAATGGTGCCATGGTATCAAGTTCTGAGTCTTAAGTTCTGCTTTCATGAGGAGAATAAGAGTACATAAAAGATAAGAGTACATAAGAGTACATAAAAGCAGAAGCTGCAGGATAGTCCTCATGAACTGTGTTAATCTTGAGTCGCCCTCCTGAGTTATCCTAAGATTGAAAGAACAGAAGACTGGCATGGTCAACACAGATCTATAGCAATGCTGAGCATGCGTTTTAAATTATGGGCCAGCTGTTCCCAAGTGTAGAATTTTCAGAGGTGCTGCGCATTGGCCTAACGTAAATTCTCACTGTGATGTTGAGATCATTGCCTTGTAAGTGTTTTATTTATTTTGAATTCAGCAGGGGAATAATCAGGCCAAAACTAAAGCACTGTTGAACTATACAACTTCATGCTGCCTTGCACTTTCCATGAGGAAGTTCTACACCAGCTGGCAGAACCGTTCTGAATACTTTTTACAAGCAAGATTACTAGTACAGTCCACCAGCTTCTCACCTTGGTATAAAGTACTTAAATGTTGTAGGAATACACGATGTTGAGGAATAACTTGAGTTAACTAATATTTTAGGTGACACCAGCTAGCCTTCCAGAAGGGCGGGGGGAGCTGGAAGATTAATTTTGCATTCTGTTTTCTGAATTTTTGTGTTGAGGGAAAATCTCCCATACCACCATACTGTTTTTGCCTCTTCACTTCAGATGTAAAAACTCTATTGCTGCATTCAATTCCATAGGAATTTTTGCATACAGTCAAGCGTGCCTAAAAGAGGCAGAAGAGCTAGAGATGGAACACAAGTGTCGGCTTTTGCAATATGAGCTGTCAAAATAAGGACTATAAAACTGGAAATCTGAAATAGATTAGTAGGGATATTCATCCTTCCTTGAACTGCTGCCTTCCAAATGTTTTGGACCCCTCCAGCCCAACAAGCAGAGCCCTGTGAGGCTGGTGGGAGTTGTAGTCAAGCATCTGGAGGGCACAGACTTGTGGTAGGCTGATACAGATGCTGTAATGTTTCAGATTTAGCTGCAATATTCACTTAACAAATTCCATCGGTGAAAGCCTGTGCAAGGATTTCCACTTGTGCAATAGGGATTTCCTCTCACCTCCCAGTGCACCTCTAGAAATTGGCTTGGATTCCTTTACTGCTGTTCTAGAATGACTGATTATAGTGTTGAGGTTCTTTTATCTGGAGTTTTAGAAAACGTGATCCTGCCTTTTCAGAATTTGAGTGAGGAAAACAATGGATACTTTTGGAATATGGCTGCCCAGTTGTAAACCTTTAAGATAGGTCAGCAGGCATTCCGTACGTGGATTGTTCCCTGCGTTCCACTTTTGTAAGATGCATCTTCTGATGCTTGTCCTCACTAGTTAACATGAGGGAGTGGGTATGCCCAAGACAATCAAGCCAGGACTTCTGGAAGTAGTGGGAGTTTGGGTCCTTTGCTAGACATGCCATTAAATACCATGTGAAACCAAAATATTATAATCATCTTTTGGGTCCGGGAGAGGCTCTTGAGCATGCGCTTAAGGAGGAAAGTGCAATACTGGGGTTAATACTCCTCTGTGATCTGCTAATTCTTTTGTGTGTCCTTCAGCAAGAAACCTGTTTTTCACTAGAGAAAAATTCATTTCAGTTTTCCACCCTGCCTTTTCCCAAGCTCTCTATTGAACTGATAAAACATTTGCCTCCCTCTAGAGCGGCATTGGGGTGTTGATCTCACTGAGGTCTGGGCAATGTCTTTTTTTAAAAAAAACATTTTTTTTTGAGACTTTAGATTTTTGATATTTAAAATGTTAAAGTTTAGGTTTTAAATTTTGTATATTTTATTGTTATAAAGTGCTGTTCTACATTGATGGTGAAAAGTGGAATATAAATTTTAAATAAGAAATCTGTCCATTCTAAGCTAAATTGTCTGCTGTTTTGCAATTTGCCTTGTCAAATATGTTTGTTCAACCCTGTGATTCAGCTTCCGTCACCTTGAAAGTGAGAACAACAACTGAGGTTTATAGAACCTCTTGTTCATGCATCTGCAGTCTTGGATTAACCACTTATGACCTTTAATCCTTCTCATATGTGGTTGATGCAAAGCAGATCAGATCAGCTCTTTTCTGCCATGTGTTGAACGGTGAATTGACTGAAGCTTGACAATATTTTTATGTGTCTCCATCCTTCTGGCACTGCCCTTGCATTGAACTTTCCCATTTGTTTGTCTTGTTATTAGTCCTGAAAGTAAATTGCCAGGTGTGTTTTTTAAAAAAACACACACACATCCCCAGTAGTCATCAAAATACTTTTTTTCCTTGACAAATCATTATTGAAAGAGCACATTTCTCCCTTAACCTCAAAGGGATACATGCAGAACAAAGCTTGCATGTTCCTACACCATCCAAAAAGTGTGCGCAAGTCTGTGTTTTATGCAGTTTGGGGATAGTAGAGAGAGTGGGAGAGAATTTCTCCCACCCCCTAATAAGCCTACCTTCTGTAAATTCTTGCTAACGTTTGCAGGTATCAAGCATCCAAAGGACAATCAAATCATAGATGTGCTACAATTTCCATAGTGATTCTATGGATTAGAAATTGCATAAATGACTTCCCCCTTGGCTTGAGTGAAGGCTTTGACTTCAGATGGTTGAACTGCCTTGAACTCTGTGAGCTGGCTTTGAATATGGTAGTCACTGTTCTTTCGTTTTTGGTCTATAAAACAATTTAGCCTCCATACCCCAATTTTGAAAGTGCAGTGTGATTTTGTTTTCTGCTTTATATTTTACCTGATCTTTATTTTCTTACATTTTTATCCCACCTTGATTCTGTCAGTGAAACCCACGGTGCATGTGGATCCTGCAAAGACAGCTGTGCAGACACTAACCAGACCCTCACCTACTTAGCATCAGGAAGGGGGTGGCCACCTGTGCCCTTGGTTCTTCCATGGTCCAGATTCAAATAACAAGCCCTGCTAGTGGAAACTTGCATGACATCCTCTAGTGCGGTGGGGCTTTCCACTTCTCTCCTCTCCCTGCAATCCACGCCCCCTGCAATTGGGGAAGGGTTAGAAGAACCCCCAGAACATCACACGGGAGGAGGAGAAGGGAGATTATTCCAGGAATGCTTGTACTGTATTCCTTAGGACTACATTGAATTCCTTCCTCTAATATGTTGCTTCACTTCATACTTTTTGATTCTGCTTTTATTCTGGTCACATTTCTTGCCTGATCATAGATAATCCAGGACACCTGCTTCTCTGAGCTTTACCTGAATCCACCACCTGACTTGTCAAATTGTGTTTTTTACATCAGTTTTTGGTTTTCGCAGTTTCCTGTCAAAAGTATTAAGTCTTATATCTTTAAGATGCAGCCAGGATCTCTCCCCCACACAGACCTTGGAGAGTCAGCAGAGGGTGTTCCAGTTTGTTTAGGCTAACAGCATCATTGTACAGTCTTATAACCAGGTTAGCTCACATTCCTTTAGTCAGAATATTTTTTTTAAGTGCGGAAGGCAAACAGGTGCATGCCTCAGGCACTAAATCATCCACTGTTGACTCAGTGGGAATCTAGCAGTCCACCTTTGTGATGGTTAGCAAATTCCAGAAGTTCCAGAGTCAATGGGTAATCCGTTTGACTGCATATGGAGAGTCTTTTCACAAAATGAATTGTTTATTAAACTGAAATGTGATGTGATAATTCCTTCCTCAGCAGGGCTTCAATTCCAATGTAAGATCACCGGTCCTGTCCCTGCCCCCTGTTAAGTGAATAGGCCAGCAATTTAAAAGTGGGTGCAGCTGGGGAACTCAAGAGTTTGTACACTAAGCACAAGAGAATTCATGCCACAATAAATATTGATCTTTAAGATGCCCTGAGACTCTTGATCAGTCACTAGTGTGTGTGAGTTCATAAAGACTGGAATCATTCTGAATATCTATTTTCAGAGGAGAAAGCCTGGGACAAGAATAACAACCTCTTGCACTGATTCTGATATGTATACAGCTGGAGTTTTAGAAGAAAAGGATGTGCAGGTCTTAGAGATGACAAGAAAAAAGAACTCCATTGAAAATTATGGCACTGTATGTTCTATTCTTGAAAAGGCTCAACATTGAATGTCTCTTGGAATTTTGTATCAAGCTTTTTGACTATTTGCTTAACTTGTTGAATGTAGGTAAGAATGGTTACATTCATTCAAGAAAAATAAGAATGTGGTCAGAAGTCTCCTTAAAGCCACGTTGATGGCCACTGAGAATGAGTTGTCTTTCTTTTTCTGCCTTGAATGGCTGCAGAGTGGCACAACAAAGGGGAGTAGAAGCTTGCTAGGATTCAGGATATAGTTTTTATTTATTCGCCCAAAAATAAGACTTTTAAGTTTTGGCAACGGACATTCGTTCATTAGCCAACTAGAGGGAGAGACTTTTATGTTCCCCATCTTTGGTCCAGACAGTGATGACTACATAGGAAAAAATCATAAGATATTATATATTAGGGAAGTTGATACTATTGCTATGGGTGGGGGTAAAGGCAGTAAACCTAGTCTGCTTTTGTGATCCTGTCCAGAGAGGTATGTGGCATTTATTAGCTGACAGCTGCACTAAAGCAAGAAAGTGGGCTTATTAAACTTAATTCCATCTAAAATTTGGACTGGTGCTAGCGTGTTGCTTCTTTTTTACCCTTCTTGCTGAAATTGTTATGAAATGGACCATGAGATGATTCCAGGTGATTCCTTCCATCTCGCTGAGGCCCTCTACTTCTTCATTGTGACAATTTTTTTAATAGTGTTTTTTGAGTGTGGAATTGTTCAGCTGATTGATACCTGTTGAACTTGGGTTGTTGCTTCTAGTTGAAATTGTTCACTCTTCACTTCGAAGAAAAGCAGTGTCAAAAGAGAGCATAACACAGTGATTTGTATGTGTGCCGTTCTCAGTCTGTTATTCACCCATCCCTTTATTTTCACCCTTCCCATTCTCCTCCTCCCTCTCTCTCCCCCTCTCCCCCTACTCTCTCTCTGCCCCTCACATGCAATACAGACATAGCTGACGAGGTGTCCATTCTCTTCTCTGAGGAAATGAAAAGGCATATTGTAAGCCCGAAAACTCAGTCTGGTTGTCAGCCAGAAATTAGTTCTCTAAAGAAGACGGCAGTGGGAGGGAGGGAGGGGAGGAGAGGGATGAGAAGAGAAAAGTACACTTTGCAATAGTTTTGCCTAGGTTCACTGCACATGGCTGGATATGTGAAGGGGGTATTAAGGGTCCTAAGCATGCAGGTTTCAGAAGGAAGGCAGATTGTGTGTCTGGGAGGAATTAGGCAAAAAATTTGGACTATTTATTTAATCCTCTCAAGCAGTCTTTTTCTTCTTCTCCCCCTTCTGTTTTTCTTTTTGTGTCGAACAGACCGCTTTACAGGGGGGCACGTGTGGTAATTAACACATGCAGCTGTAGGGCTTCCACCATATGGTTGAATTTCAAATGGCCATTGATCTGGGAACTCACTGCATTACCCACCCCCACTCTGCAACCCGAAGCCTTGAAGATGTGAGGGAGGTTTTATGGAGAGACTTTCCTCGGGAGAGAGAGATTGCTGGGCTGAGCAGAAAGTAGCTTAAAGGCACAGGGTGTTCTCTCAGGTGCCTTTAACTGCATTGAACTACTGAAAACGTGCATTAAATAGAACAACTTAGGAGGCATATATTAAAAAGACACATTAATTATAGGCTTTGCTTACATGAAATCAATGGCTCCTTTTCCTCCCTTCATCTCTTCCCACTATTTTCAAAGAGGAACCCTGAACTGGGATTTGACCCTGGAACTCCCTGGTCATAGTTCCTTTCCAGACTGGTCATTGTGCTTATCGAAAGGAAAGTCCTCTATCTGCTTCAATAGGCAACAATATATTAACGTGTCCCAGTAAAGGAGTGTGAGAGAGTTACTTGTTTGTGAACACACCTGCCTGGTTATCCAGGAATGGCTATTGCATTGGGCTGTGTCAAAAATTGTACAGAAAGCTTTGGTGAGCGATTTCACCATTAGACAGAACAGGGATAAGAGTATCTATTTCACGGTGCATTCCCAGCTGAATGGTGACACTTTCATGCTACTTATTGATGCTTATAAAATTGTGTGTATTAGAAGTTGATTGAGACAAATGATTTAAGACACATGCGACATGTAATTGTCCAGACAGGTGTTCTGTATATCTGCATTAGATCACTAGCACTAACAAACATCTCTCCCTCCCTGTGTAGACAGAATTGTGTTGGTTATCATACTTCAAGATGTACAGGGCTAAGGATGGAAGAAAGCATGCCTAAATTGATTTATCGTGATGGCATTTACTGAACTGAAAACTCGCCCATTCTGTCAAGGTGAGGCTGCCAATGCCAAGCCTCTCCTTTCCATCCTCCATCAGCTACAAACAGAAAAAAAGGGAAGAGCAGTTCCCAGAACTGATCCTATTCTGCCATTTCTGAAAAAGACCTTCAGGAGGAGGTGGTGTTCTCATTGATCCTGTTCTCCGCAAATGAAGCTACATCTAGGCCAGGAAATGTTTCTTGACACTGTGTTTGGAGATGCGTTGGCTAAACCAGTCCCATGCCAGACCAGTAACACCAAGGGACCACCACTGGAGGACAGAGTGCAGTGAGTTAGAGTGACAGTGTGGCTGATTGACCAAAGCCTAGGAGTTGGCATAAACTGATATTACACATGCCTTGCAAATTTCCTTTAATGGTGGACGGTATCTCTGGATGACACATTCTGTGTGTCTTTCATACTTTTAATTAGATACATAAATTTTCTTGTCCCGGATGAAATTTGAAACCTAACTTCCCTTGGTATCCATGCCAAAGGGTGGGAGAGAAGAAAAAAGCTTCCAGACATGCTTATTAAACTACCTGTTTGCACCCCAAGCCATTCTTTAAATGCTATCTAAACCCATACAAAGGGACGTGGGTGGCGCTGTGGTCTAAACCACAGAGCCTAGAGCTTGCTGATCAGATGGTCGGCGGCTGTTGTTTGGTCCCAGCTTCTGCCCACCTAGCAGTTCGAAAGCACGTCAAGTGCAAGTAGATAAATAGGTACCGCTCCGGCAGGAAGGTAAACGGTGTTTCCGTGCGCTGCTCTGGTTCTCCAGAAGCGGCTTAGTCATGCTGGCCACATGACCCGGAAGCTGTCTGCAGACAAATGCCGGCTCCCTTGGCCTATAGAACAAGATGAGCGCCGTAACCCCAGAATCGTCCACGACTGGACCTAATGGTCAGGGGTACCTTTACCTTTAAAGCCATACAGATTAATGGCAGGTTTGCAATTGGACAAATTAATAGCAGGGTTGCAAGTGGGATGTGGTTTTGTACCCTTGGTGGTATAGAGTGGGTGGGGTGCTCTGTATCAAGATTTCAAGAGTCACGGTTTTCAGAGCAGTGCCAGAGTGATGCAGCTTGTAAGAAAAACCCAGCAGCAGCAGGCCCTTTTGACATATCCTTTTTAAAGGGCTGCTTCCAGGAAGAGGGGATGCTTTGTCCGTGGTCAGAATAAACGCATTGTACACCCAGACAATTAACTCTTCAAGTGACTTGCCAACCTCTTTAAAGCCACTATACTCTCCTTCGGTCTATCCCCAGCTCTATTCAAACACTTAAGCACACCATCTTTGTTTTGTTTATTATTCAAAAAAAGGGGGGGAAAGTCCTTCACAGGAATAGCTGGAGCGGATCAACATTGTCCTCTCAGTGGCATTTATCTCCAGCCAGCAGTGAATGTGTCAATCAGGAATCAAAAAGCCAAACAGAAGAGGCTTTGAATCATGTCATCAGGGGTCGAAGTGACTTCCAGCTGTCTGTGCAACACCAAAGAACTGTGCTGTCTTTTGCAGAAGTATACTGGCTTGACGATATTAGATCACAAAGTCTTTGAGGAATATTCCCCAACCTCCTTCATACTGATGCACCTGCAAGGGAGATATTTGGGGTGGAGGAAAGGGAGGGAGACTAATGTATTCCAGAAAGTCTCATTTCTGCTTGGTTGAAGATTCTTTCAGCATACTGTTGCAATTAGCATTGGCAGTGTTTTGTAAAAAGCAGGCACCGTTTATTTCAGAAGTGTGCAATTATCTCTCAGGTTGGAGTTCACGATGGCCTTGAATGTTGAAGCATTTGGATTCTAACCAAACATTTTTGTGTTTATAGTCTTCTAGGCTGATATCTTCTAGGCTGATATCTGACCCCCTTTTATGAAAGCCCTTTAAAACTAGAATCAATACTGCCTTGTCTTAAGTAACATATCATTTCCACGCCCCTGTAAGCAGGGTGGTTTATGACATATGTATTTTGTCATTTCCTTTTGTATTCTTAATATAACAACAGCCCTCTCTCACAAATACATTTAAATGGCCCATAGAAAGCCTTCATTTCCCATCAAGCCTTTTTTATTCTAGGTCCTATCTGCACTTCACATTCAGAGCACTATTATACCGTGATTATATTTGTGACTTTTCAATATAAGCCAAATAATTTGATATCATGTTAGCTTAGATTAGGTTTATTAATTATATATGTCCCTTCCAAATCAAAAGCTCTAAAGCAATTTACAACTAAGTAAAAAATAATAATGCAATATTCATAATACAAGGGTAGGAGGGTTTTCTATGACTAAAATGGAATGTATCTTGTTTTGCAAATGTTAGTCTTCCGGAATGTCACTTGTTCCAGACATAAAAAATAAAAATGGAACGGTCAGAGATATGTATCTTGCTGAAGAATGTGTGTTTTAATTTAGTGAAAACTGTCTTTGGTGTGAGCAGGTAACAAGGGTGAAAAATTTGTCATCATTATTATATATTTATTTATACCCTATCTATCTACAAGTTCATTACAAAACTTTTCATCTTAAGCATCATTTGAGGAGACCAGATGCCCTGGTTTCTCTTTATTCTGCATCAAATAATTACTCAGTCCTGATTTAGTTATTGGCAGGAAAAAACCCTGAAATCTTTCATTTCTAATAGAAATTACGGAAGCAGGCAGCACTGTTTGGTGACCATGCAGAAACTGATGGGATTACAGTTCTGGGCTTTTGATCAGCAACTGTTAATCCAGCTATGGGAAACATCAGCCCAATACTAGATAAAGTTAGTTGCACCTAAATCCTGCTGAAATGAATGAGAATCTTTGGAGAACACTTTCTGATTAGAAAAAGTTAGTCATCTTGTCACTAATTAAAATGAGGAACACTGCTTAACAACTTGGAAAGCATTAAAATCGGCTTCTGTAAAACAACAGCTTTAGCTTAATTGATTTTAACTGCAACTAACTTTCTTCTGTATCAGCACTATTTGGCTTTAAGCTTGTTTTCTCAGTTAACTGGTTAGTGCTTTATTTTTCTTACCAAGTTGTAATCAATTGTTTTTTAAAAATGTGATTAAACTTTTAAGAGTTGAATCACACACCCTGGTTACAACACACAGGCGAATAAAACACTGCCCTTGCATCTCCCTTCCCACCTTGACATTAACCTCATTGGGTCATATGTTTCTTCCTTCATCTGCTTCCTGTTCTTTTTATGTGGAATTCTGTATGTTGGCTGGAGCAAGGATGATATTTCCCCTGTTTTTGGAAACTCTGCTTTTAGGATTACTGCACCTGGAAATTCAGCAGTGGTAGCTTACCAGTTGATGAAAACTGGGCAAGGATTTTTGTTTTAAATGTTGCATAGCACTTCATCATATTATACTATGGTTTTGTAACTGAGATTTTCTTTCTGTATATCTTGTGTCAGGACATGAGGACACAGAACATGTGACAAGGTATTTAAAGCCACAATATGCTGTAAATGTCCCCAAATTCTCATGATGTCACTTGTTTTTATATGCTTACATGACCCAGCTAAGCAGACAAACTAATGCTTTTTATGGTTTTATTTTTGCACATTGTAACTTTTTATGTATTCTTATAGCACATACGTAATACAAATACCAGTAGAGGAGATAAACAATGGCTACTTTTCATTGATGACATGTATGCTCAAACTCTAGATCCAAAGTCTTCTGACCTCAAACCCTTTCCCCCCTTGAAATGAGATAATGGGGTTGTAAGTTTAGGCATTCATGGGCTGAATCAGTCAGAGAATGACTTTGTCCCCATTTGCTTCATTCTGTGGCCAATTTTCAAAAGATTATTTTTCTTCATGGTTTTAATTTGTTTTGGGTTTTACTAGGTTCAAGCATTTATGAGAACTGCTTCATTGTTATCTTTGCACTTGGAGAATTTCAGAACAAGGGAGGCCAATAAGAACACATTTCTTCTAGACGCTCTTCTGTTTTAGCTATGTTGGTATTGGTGATTTGCCAATGTAAGCATTAGAAATAATATGGCATACTAGTGATTGCAGCCTAATTTCTGTGCAGCAAATTGTGATGCCAGATTCCATGCTGATAAGATTCAGAAAACAAGATATTTCAACAACCATGAAAAGTATAAAGATGAAATATATCTGGAAGGCCAACCATTTTAGCAAACAGAATCTTAGGCCTAGTTTTCATATCCATTACTTAACACGGTGGCCTTGTGCTGACAGGCTTCTATGAATTAACCTTTTGGCACAGTGAGGTGCGACTTCACCTGCTCATATACTAGCCCATCGTGACATCTCATGCTCCCAAGCCTTCAAGTTGTGATTTGTGCCATGTGTTAGTGTGATACCACATCCAAGAAGCAGGGAACCGCCATCTAAAGAATAGGTAACTAGGGCCACAATGAATAAACTAAGCCCATCTGATCCAAACGACGGCCATTCTTGCCACGCAGCCTTCCACAATACACCAAAAAGGAGAATGTTCTTTGGTTTTGGTCAATGCAATGAATGTGAGGGATGACAAAAAATGACCATTCTGAAAATGATTTTAATAATTCTCTGCTATGTTATTCTTTAAGCAAACTCCTTAAAGTATGTTGCCTTTTGTGTTCTTATTCTTGTGATTTTCTCTCTGATGGACTTGGCCGGGCCATGTAAAAATCCCAATCATTCAACAATACTGGAGAGTAGATAGTATTTACCTCAATAATGGTAGTTTCTTTTCGATTCTTTTTAACTCTCAATTCAGATGATGGTTCGAAACCAACACCCACCATGGAGACCCAGCCTGTTTTTGACGGAGAAGGTAAGAACCTCAGAGACGTTTATTCTCACGTAATACGTGTCAGCCTAGTATTTTGTTATCCCATAAGAAAAATGCCTACCACCACATCACACAATATATTTGATTTGGGTGTTAATTTTTTTGCATAACTCTCCCTGGATATTGGGTTGCTTGGAACAAATGCCAGTGTCAACTGGGTTCACTGCCATATCTGTGACTATCCATTTCTGTAATCACGATGTGACAATAGAATTAGTTTACAGCCAAGTTTGCACCTCTCAATAACAACAGCAACAAAAGATAAGAGGAAATATTTGGAAGGTCTGCCACTTCCTGCATGCGACGCCATGTTTAAGAAAAATAGGCCACTTGAAATATAGGCGGTGGACAACTTGGAAACAAGGCTACTGGTAAATACAAAATAGGAACACATTATCAGATCTTTCACTTCATTTGTTGAGATATCTCTATATCTCATACCTCTCCTGGTATGCCCCGCAGAGGACCTTAAGGTCCATGAATAATCATAGTTTAGAGGTCCCGGGCCCTAAGAAAGTTAGATTATCCTCCACCAGGGCCAGGGCCTTCTCAGTGATGGCTCTGACCTGGTGGAATGCTCTGTCCCATGAGACCAGGGCCCTGCAGGATTTAACTTCCTTTTGCAGGGCCTGTAAGATAGAACTATTCTGCCTAGCTTTCAATTTGAACCTGGCCTGATCTTTTGTTTCCCTTCCTTCCCTCTCCCTCCCCTTTTTGTGAAGATTGCCCGCTCTGGGATCCCACAGCTGGTTCTCCCCTGGTCTCCTCGCTGGCCCAAGTGGGACTAGCCCTGGTGATCAACTAATGTTTATTGGATGGATTTCCCCCCTAAATTGGTTTTTGATTCTTTATTTTATTGTTATTTATGCTTTATACCATATTTTATGCTGTTTTTGTTTTGCTTTGTTGTAGCATCAATGAAGTGTTTTAAATTTGTTGTTAGCCGCCCTGAGCCTGGTTTCCTGAACCAGGAAGGGCGGGGTATAAATAACAATTTATTATTATATTATATGTGGAATTACATCCTTTTATGGGACTAAGGGACAATCTTATACCCACTTACCTGGGAATAAGTCCCATTGAACTCAGTGAAATAGGCATCTGAGTAGACATACATAGTACTGTGCTGGAAAGTGACTTTTCAAATTGATTTGCAATTGCTCCCCATATTGGTGAAAAGGAGTTGTTGGTATCCATACTGAACAAGAGCAAAGCTGCCAATTTGGTCATCCCTCCTGTGTTTTACAGAATTACTTGAGAGAGCTTTTAGTTGCTTAGGGGCTGATTAGGACTCTTCTTCTGCTGAGCTACATGTTCTATGGACTGTGCAGCATTTTCTCTCACCATACCTGTTCTGCTTTGCATATAAAATGAGAACCTCACTTTCTACACCCAGTATGTTGGTTTGGGGTTTAGTTCTTTAGAAATCTGTGAAACTTGCAGGTATGCAGCTACCAAAAGCCTGAATTTTAATTTTTTTAAAAAAATGTTGTAATATATGGGTTGAGAATTTTAGTTGCACTAAAATGGTGACTGGTTCTGCAAAAACATGCTGTTCTTGTTTTGTGAACACACAGAGAAAGAGAATTAATAGGCAAAATTCCTGAACTGAAATAGTTCTGCGGTATAGATTTGTGCTACCATTATTAACTACATCTTTGAAAATCAGGTTATTGGAACTTGAACACCTACTAAACTCCCAAACACTTGAAAAACTGAGATCAAGTGCCTTGTTCCTGGTTTCACAGACTGGAGTCTTGATGTTGTGAAACAAATCAATATATACAACTGACTACTCTGGTTTTAATAAGAAATCTCCCCTTTCCTTTAATGTTTTTTCCGCACTCTGCAAATGAAAAAACTGAAGCATTTTCTTCTTCTAATCCATTTCTCTAACGCCCAAAAAACTGTAGCTTTCAAACTTTCCTTTTTAAAAAATGTAAAGGAAGGTTTTGTTTCTCTTACACAACTTTGTCTATTTTTTGTTTTTGTTTTGTACACACTGTATTTTTTGCACTCTTTGTTTTGCTGCTTAGACAGTAATTTGTTAGTCTTTAAGATGCTGCAAGATTTTTGTTGTAATGAGAGAGTAACATGGTTACGCCTCTGGAAATTGTCAGAATACTTTTGACTTTTATTTATTTATAAATATTTATATAACACTTTATACAGGGCCCTTATAGAGATTCCTGCTTTCCCGCCTTATTAATTGCCTGAAACTGCTTGTACCACTTAGTCACATGGTATTGGAAGAACACCAGTGACTCAAACACAAGGTGTGTGGAAATGGGCACTGAGGTTTTCTAAAACACATTGGTATATAACAGCAGAATTGGGCCTTCAGTTTCCATATTTTTCCACTGCTTCAAGCAGTATCCCAACACAGCAACTTGGAAAACAGCTGCCGTGATTGCACAAATCATGGCAGTGCTGTTTTTATTATCTAGAGTTTATATATTTATAGGCTCACCCTATACAGTGGTACCCCAGGTTAAGAACTTAATTCGTTCCGGAGGTCTGTTCTTAACCTGAAACTGTTCTTAATCTGAGGTACCACTTTAGCTAATGGGGCCTCCTGCTGCTGCCGCTGCGCTGCCGCTGTACGATTTCTGTTCTCCTCCTGAAGCAAAGTTCTTAACCCGAGGTATTATTTCTGGGTTAGCAGAGTCTGTAACCTGAAGCGTCTGTAACCCGACGTACCACTGTAATAAAAGTTCTCAGGGTAGCTTACAATTTAAAAACAGTCGTATCATAAAATATGATGCAGAATGAAAGTTAATGCCAAATTAAATTCTAAAACAGAAAAAGTGGAGAGCAAATGTATGAGCTAAAATGGATTTTAAAAGCTACAGCACATTTTAACAGGACTGAGAAAATTTTAAGAAGTCTTTTACCTGATTCTAGAAGAACTTACAGGAAGCAGGTGCCAGGTGAGCCTCTCTAAGGAGGGTATTCAGTAAGTGGGATGTCACTGCTGAAAAAGGCCCTCTTCACTCATAACCGCCCTCTGCTCCTCACCGGGCTGATGGCACCTGAGGTAGCCCTGTGCCCTTCTTGAAGTGCTCGTGCTTAGCCTGCTGTAATGGTTGTCTGATTAAAGCTCTTAATCTACCGTAGTTTTCGCTCCATAACACGCATTTTTTTCCTCCTAGAAAGTAAGGGGAAATGTCTGTGCATGTTATGGAGCAAATGCTTCCCTTCTCCATGGCTCGCTTTGAAACAGCAAAGAGGGAGAAGAGCTGCTGAGTGGGGAGGAGAGAGGGACAGAGAGCCTGCTTCTTTAAAGGAGCAAAGCGGGAGAGGAGAGGTTGGCTCCTTTAAAGCAGGCAGGCTCTCTGTCCCTCTCTCCTCCCCACTCAGCTCGCTAAATAGCATTATTAGCAGCATCCTTCTCCACACACCCCATGTGTGCTTCTTCTCCCCTTATACCCCTCTTCTGCATTATTAACAGCATCCTTCTCCACCCACCCCACGCGTGCTCCTTGTCCCTTGAGTGCTTTTCCTTCCCTCCCCACTTAAAACATGGTTACAAAGCACAGATCCACATGGATCCTCAGGATTTTTGCACTGGGTCACCCCAAATTCACCATCAGATCACATAGCATGTCCATGGCTACAGTTTGCACCAAAAAAATCACACACCCACTGTTGCCTGGGGCCGCAGTGGTGCAGAAACGTGGTTACAAACATGGATCCACATGGATCCTCAGGATTTTTGCATTGGGCTACCCCAAACTCACCGTCAGATCACATGTCTGTGGCCACAGCATGAACCACAAAAATCATACATCCACTGTTTCGTTTAGAATATTTTTTTTCTTGTTTTCCTCCTCTAAAAATTATGTGCGTGTTATGGTTGGGTGCGTGTAATAGAGTGAAAAATACGGTAATTCAATCTACCAGATAAATTGATTAAAGCTTGGAGCCCCTAGTCTGTAAGAAAACAACAAATTTGTTTTATTTTCTGAAAGTAACAAATTATGTGGCATAGAAAATGAGAAGGAAAATTTTAAAGACATCATTTTTCTGGGATCCAAAGCAGTGCCTGCTGTGTCCCACTTGGAAGAGGACATCTAGCTCCACAGTTGAAGCAGCAGCAACCCTTCACCCCCTGAACCTTTTGATGTTTGGGGTGTGTGGAAGCCCTCTGGAAATGACTCCCAGTGTGGGGCTGCCACTGTAGGAGCTTTGTGCAGATGTGCTGGGCAAGTTAGCTGAATCCTGGCCAGTGAAAAGTAGCTTTTCTTCTTCATCTTTTTAAAAATTATTTTATCTTACATTTTTTCAGAATATTTTGATTTGATGTCATCTTAAGGTTTTATAACGCACAGGACTTAATCAACTTAATTGCTGCCCTCTCCTGCAGAATGCAGTGATCAAGCTGAGTATGTAGGGGATAATATTATAGGTATCCAGGTCCCAGCCTTGAACTTAGCTTAGTAGCTTACTTTTCAGCACCATAACACTGTTTAATACATTAGTTACACACATATATATCACACACGAACACACACACATATATATTAAAAGGCATCTGTTCTTGTTTTTCAGAGATCACAGCTCCCACCCTTTGGATTAAGCATTTGGTCATCAAAGATTCCAAACTGAACAGTTCTAGTATGAAAAATTCAGGTAATGCTTACTTATCTTCCTTCCCATGTTGCAGACGGGGGCTAATTCAATCCCGCCTGTAGTTTTATTAATCAAACTGATGAGAGTTTCCTCCCCCTGGTATCTTTCCAAAGAATTTTCCACTGTTAATAATTATCCTAGGTGATAGCTTTGTGGTCTGACTTTTGGAAGTTCTTTTTACGTGCAGTCAGAAAGGCATTCTGGGCACATGTGATGGGCAGTTGACTGGGCTTAGCTAAAATAAATATATTCTGCACAAAATGAAGCCATACTCCTCAATTTTCCGACATAGTGATGTTTAATCTCTCAGAATGTTTACCAGCATTGACTCCTGATTCTGCTTGTATAATCTGAGACTAGGAGAAACTCACAGTTCTAAAGGCAAAACAAAATAAAAAAATTCCTTCCAGTAGCACCTTAAAGACCAACTAAGTTAGTTCTTGGTATGAGCTTTCGTGTGCATGCACACTTCTTCAGATACAGTGTATTTTTTTATTTTGTTTTGACTATGGCAGACCAACATGGCTACCTATCTGTAACTAGTTCTAAAGGCTGAATTGAGAATGAAAAGCTGAAAAGTGGATATATTTTACAGGTTACCTTGGGTAAGGAGCAATGGACTTTATTAAAAATATCATTCTGATTACTATTCCATATTCTTACTCTTCACCATAAGGTCTCAGGTTACAGCAATTATAAAAAAATATTAAAATCAATTCAAAACCAATTAAAGGAGGTTGTGTGTGTTTGTGTAATGCCAGGTACAGTGGTACCTCGGGTTAAAATCTTAATTCATTTTGGAGGTCTGTTCTTAACCTGAAACTGTTCTTAACCTGAAGCAACTCTTTAGCTAATGGGGCCTCCTGCTGCTGCCGCCGCAGCACGATTTCTGTTCTCATCCTAAAGCAAAGTTCTTAACCCGAGAGGTAATATTTCTGGGTTAGCAGAGTCTGTAACCTGAAGCGTATGTAACCCAAGGTACCACTGTAATGAGGTGTGTTTTCGGCATGAGGTGGAAGCTACATAATAAAGGTACCAGATGCACCTCTGTGTGGAGGGAATTCTTCAGTTTTGGATCTGCCACCAAAACTGATGCTCTTTCCTGGAGCTCCACCACCAAACTTCTGAGGGTAGTGGAATTACCAACCAGGCCCATGCTACCAGTCTGAGTCCCTGAGAAGGGTCTGCAGGCAAGGAGGCCACCGTTCAGATATGGGGCCTAAGTCTAAGCACTAACCAGGGACACCTTCCTTCTTCCGCTAGGCTAGTCTGTTAACTGCCCTAGAGCACATTAGTTAATTGCTGGTGCTACTCATTCGTCACGAGAGGAGTTTGAAGGCAATGCCTGAAAATTTGGTGGTTTTCCTTGCTAACGGATCAAACAGAGAAGACAACTTTTCAGAGAGGGACTGTGGGGTAGCCCCTTCACTGCAAGGTATGGGCTTTGCTCAGAACCCTTTGTACCACAACGTTTTTAAGTTTGGGGTAAAGAGGGATTCCAGCTGTGCAGCCAGCCTACACTGTCAACCTTTCAAGAAAACCACAGGATGATGTAATGAGTGGATAAATGGAACTATAAACAGCTCTGGGAAAGCTAGCAGTAGCAGTCAAGTAAATACTTTGCAGCAACTAGTGGTCTGTACATGACGTTATTTGAAAGGAAGAATGAGTAATCTATTAAGGTTAGCAGCTGAAGACAGGTTCTGTATGTGTGTGTCTTTTTTTTAAAAGCCAGCCTTGGCACCCAGAAATCTGGGCACTTTAAATAGAGATTCAATAGAGATTTTCTATTATAATGTGAGCAAAAATTCAAATAGTTCTATTGTTTAAAAGTTACTTGATTCAATCAAGTAATGTAAGGAAAGTGGTAAGTGGGACCTGAATGATATTATTTTAGTTGGGAGGCAAGGGGATGGTGGCACTGATTGCAATGAGTTACAATATGATGCAAACTGACCAGCACTTGAAACCCGTTAGAAAGTTTCACATGCATTTTATAGGACATCTGTGAACCGGTTCAGTATAAATTTGGTTGACTATTATTATGAGATTTAGCAAGCATTTTTAAAAGCCCCAAGACCACTTTGTTTTAATGTGAGTTTACATCTGAAGGTATTTGAAAAACTCAGTCAACTGAATTTGCTACTTGCTTATGTAACATGGTTTCTAGGGGCTATATGGAAAAAAGATGGCTGTTCCCATGTTATTCCATGGGGTGGCCATCTTTTCCCCCTGTACAGATCCTTGAAACTGTTCGATATGACCACATAGTGCCATTTCCCAGAACATTCCCAGCCTCATTTTGAAAGCAGATGGCCTTTATGTTTTAAGGAAGTTAAAGGAGATACAGAAGACACAAGAAAGTGGCTTTAAAACCCTTGAACCACCTTGTAGTATGGCAAATTTATTTTAAAAAACGACCTCACATGAAAGCTGCGCATGTGCAGAAAGTATAAATTATCATTTAGTCAAATATTGATTTGAAATATGAAAATATTATAGCTTGTTAACATCAGTGTGTGTATGTGCATGTGTGTATAGAAATCACTAACATATTAGATTCCAATTATGAAAATGCTCATTTCTAATTTCTGTATCATCGCTTAATTTCTCCTGCTTGTTTTCCAATGTTCCAAGTGTTTTGCAGTAAATAAAGCATTATAAAATAAAATGCTGCTTAAACATACTAGGTTTGTAAGAATGATTTTGATTTGGTGAGGAGGAACGGATATTCTGTTACAAGGATACAGATTATTTAGCCCAAAGAGATTAAAACAGGCTTCCCCAACCTCGGCCCTCCAGATGTTTTGAAACTACAATTCCCATCATCCCTGACCACTGGTCTTGCTAGCTAGGGATCATGTAGGCCAAAAACATCTGGAGGGCCAAGGTTGAGGAAGCCTGGATTAAAATATAGAAAGTTAGTCTATAGGGCTCTGCATTCTAGCAAATGCAATAGTGTTAGAATACCAAATGCACATTTCTGGAAGCCTGACAGAATTTGGAATGGTTGTTAGAATATTTATTGGCAGTGGTGGAAAAAATATATTTGAACCATTTTATTTTATTTTATTTTATTTTATTTTATTTTATTTTATTTTATTTTATTTTATTTTATTTTATTTTATTTTATTTTATTTTAAATTAGAAGTGGGGTGGTCCATCCTTGGTGAACTTAAGCTTTAAGTTGGCTTGTCTGGAGGCAAGTATGGCTGAAGCAAGGCAAGGAGTGATGGAAGAGGCTAAGCCCTTCCAGACAGCCAGCAAACAAAGTAATGAATAACATGCCACTGGGAACCAGTTAATCTAACCTTATGAAAAGGTGCAAAGTATACAACTGGGAAAAATAACACCATATAATAATCAGCACGCAATCATAGGTGCTAAAACCATATGCAGCTAGACAAATAAATGAGGTTCGCTCCTGCTGGCCATGTGATAAATCACTCTCAAAGAATTCAGTCTCTCCCCTACCTCCAAAGAAAGAAAACAAATTACTCCAAGCACAAAGTCATAACAGCAACCTCCCCACAGCTGCTGTAAAGTCACATAGGGGCAGGAAGGGAGAAGGGGAGGAAAAGAAGCAAGGTGACGGGGGAGCAAGGTGTCATGAGACGTTAGAACGAAATGTCAAAGTGCTTGACTGGGAGCCCATGGATTGGCCACTGCAGTTAGAATGAAAACAGAGAGGCACCAATAAACGCTGGTTAGCTTTCCTGCAAAAGAGGTGCTGGGGTTCAAGCATGCCACTAGTTCCATATCCCATGTGTGGGTCGGTAGGTGGACTTTGCACTCAAGTGGTGAGACAAATGCATTGTCCCTGTTCTCTAAGACATTGGCCTTATTCCAGATGTTGTGGAGCTGAGCTCTGGAATGTATAATAGGTTTGGGGGCTGAGCCCTGACTAATGCTAAGCTCTGTAATTTAGGTTAAAAATGGTGAACTGGCAAAACAATAATAGATGTTTACTGTTTTTAAGCCTTTACGTGCTAATGTGTCACACGCAATATGCTGCTTAGAGACTCTGGTAATTTAAGTGGTATATAGATAGCACAAATAAATGAAAAAAATAAAATGAATTTATTTATTTATTTATTTATTTTGAGCCAGAATGCAAGGTCTCAAAATAGATGTGAGCTGGTGTTCTGGGGTAGAAGCATCTTACCCACCGCTCCCCAAGTGTATCAAAAATAACTTCTTTGTGGGCAGTGATGAAAACCGAGAAAGGGAGAGGAAATATTTCAAATACATATTTCAGATTATTATATTTAAGATGGTTTGGAGTTAATCTGGACACACACCTGGAGTTCAGAATAGTGAAGTGTGCCATCTGCGTTCTTTGCAGGCGAGTTCTACTAAGTGTATTTTGGAGAGTTTTCCACTGTATCAGTTTGTTCTCCATCTTGACTCCTCCTAATGGTTTATGAACCAATACTGCACATTTGCCATATGGTTCTGTATGTACTTCTCTGCATTTCAAATAGGAGAACCACAGTGAAATTCACTAGCTGGTAAAGGCTCAAAGGTTATCTACTTCAGAGACCAAAAGCACTTGTAAACAAAATTGAAAACAAAATTGTACTGTATTGTGTTTTACTGTAATCTTTCTTCTTGTGCTTTTTGTAGAGGCATAGAAAGCCAAGACAAAGCATTTGGTCTTCTAGAGACTGTGGTTATGGAAGGGGAATAAAAGCCTTCACTTATTTCTTTTTCGAAAGCAAAATACTCCAGTGATTGCTATCCGACCCTAGATGGTATGTCATGAGAAGTGCAGGTGTTCTTGTATAAAGGGAGTGGGGATAGAGAGGCACTTATGCATCTGCTCCTCCCAATGTTTGCTCAGCTGGTGTTGTGCTCCTAAATGGAAAGGGGAGTTTTTGCCCTTTCCTTACCTGCTGTTTCCATGACTTGCAGGCTTTTCTTTTGGGGGCTGAAGGGAGATGCCTCCTTCCCACACTGAAGACTTGTCAGTTACTGAATGTATTGCATGGCTTTTTGTTTCTTTGGTAGGGAAGGGGAAATTGTGTCATAAGGAACATAAAGCCTCCGATCTCTGCTGAGCGTTTGATCTGGGGATACAAATCTCCATTTTCAATGTCCCAGCCATAGCATTTCGTACTCAATGCGCTGTTGCCAGACGAGCCATTTTTGTGCCTTAGGTGGAAAATCTGTACAGTTCCACACAAGGCGGTAACACTTAATAATAAACTACATAAATAATAAAGGGAAATTTCTACGTTTATTTAAGATGACCCCATATCTACTTGTTGAGATGGGCCACCTCACCCTCTCTAATGTTGACAGTAATATTTCTCAATAACCTCTGGGTATAGGGTGGTATATTATTCAATAAATAATAAAAATAAAAATAATAAAACAAATCTGGGGTGATTCCTGATAGGTTTGGAGGATTTAGCTGGTATTGTTAGTGATCCTGTTAAGAGCTTTGTTGGCTTTGGAATGGTGAAGGCCTCTGGTGGTTGACTTGATTCTCCCTTCACATGCTATGGAGAACCTATTTAGTACTAGGGAAGGATGAAACAGCCAATTTAGTTTATTTTCATTTCTCATTTTTTCAAACTTAAATTCAGTTCCTCACATTTCTGCAGCGATTTGCATTTTTTAAGTGCCTCACAAAAATTCAAGATTTTAGTGCGAATTTCTTGTAATATACACATCTTTGTATGCAGTTATCCGTGCTATACACATTTTTGCAAAATAGTTCCCGTCAGAGCAGTACCTATGTATCTACTTGCACTTTGACGTGTTTCGAACTACTAGGTTGGCAGGAGCAGGGACCGAGCAACGGGAGCTCACCCCATCATGGGGATTCGAACTGCCGTCCTTCTGATCGGCAAGCCCTAGGCTCGGTGGTTTAACCCACAGCGCCACCCACGTCAGGTAGCATAAAAAGAGGTCCCCAGGCTCCAGATTATCCAGCTGTGCAATAAATGTTTAAGGGTAAACTCGAGTAGGATTCACATGTGAAGCTAGAATAGAGAATCTAGCACAGAGAAGCTGTCAACATGTCCCCAACACTCAATAGATAAAAAAACAAAAACCATTGCAATCTTCCCAGTCTATCACAACCATCTCCACTTCTTCAGTCATCTGCTTATCCAGAGTTTGAGGACATAGTATGTCTTTAAGAACATAAGAAAAACCTGCTGGATCAGGTCATGGGCCCATCTAGTCCAGCATCTTGTTTTCATAGTGGCCAACCAGATGCCTGTGGGAAACCCATGAGCAGGACATTAGCACAAGATCACTTTCCCCTCCTGTGAGCCAGGAACAGATGCTCCATATTTTGAAGGAGTGTAGTCAAGATTGCTTTGCTACCTCGTCTGATGCTGGTGTGAACTCTTGGACTCGACATTTTGCTTTGAATTCCTGCATTGCAGAACTCTGCAGAGTTAAGATGTAAATATGTCTGGAATGCCCTTCATTTCAGTGGAGCATTTTCCATTGCATAAAACAAATAAATGGAAAACTTGAGCAGACCATGAAGGGGATTATTTGGCTCCCTTTCCCTTGCATCTGAATAAATGAATGACCCACCTCACCTTGACAGGAAAGGTGTAAATTGCTGTCAGGCAGAGAGCTTGAGTAATTTGGCAGCTTGTGATGTAATTGATTTGTGAGGATGCCCAGAGGCCTCTAACTGAATAACTCCTCTGTTTGTATACAGCACAGAAACAGTCACCTTAAAATAAAGAGTAAAGCCTGTCAGCAAAGCAAAGTTCCCTTAAATATCAGCTGAGGACTGAATTTTTCAGATTTTGTTCATTTTTAAAAAATTACCCCTCCTCTCTACTCTATTTTGCAACCCTGATCAAGTTGCTCTTGTTATGCCAAGTTGCGCGCGCGTGTGCGTGCGCACACACACACACACACACACACACACAGAGAGAGAGAGAGAGTTGTTGTTTAAAGGCATCATTTGCGGAGATTTTTCTGAGGTAACATTATTTTGTGTGTGTATGGATGTTGCTGGACTAAACTCCCAACATCCTTAACAACTAGCCATGCTCACTGGGACAGAGAGGAGTTCTAGTGTAGTATCATTCACTGCCTATCAGTAATCTAGGCAGTGGTTTCAAAATCCATGGAGAAATCTATGCTACACATGTCCCATGGTATCCCTGTCTTAGGCTGTGTATGCACTAAATCTTTTGTTAAGGGTGGCTGGGAATCGTAACTCTGTGAGGGTATTTTGAAGATGATATAAAATTATAGCATGCTCATAGCCTTACAGAATCATTTTGCATGGGATTCTGGGTCGTATTCTTGGGAGCGCTTACAAAGCATCAGCCAGGACTGTCAAACAGTGATGATGTAGTCTCTGGAAACTGGCTGTACCTTTGAACATGGTCAACATTCCTCCCCTATGGCTGTCTGTTCCACCAGCAAGAATGGTGAAAAAGCTTAAGGGAGGACCTCTTGATAAGATTCCCAGGAACTGCAACATTCCATGGAACACAGGCTAAAAACTGCTGGATTGAGAGATGTACTAGCAACTGCAGCTGTTGGTATCTTATCTCCCTTAAGTAAAGGTAAAGGTAAAGGTAAAGGTAAAGGTAAAGAGGCCCCTGACCATTGGGTCCAGTCGTGGCTGACTCTGAGGTTGCGGCACTCATCTTGCTTTATTGGCCGAGGGAGCCGGCGTACAGCTTCCGGGTCATGTGGCCAGCATGACTAAGCCGCTTCTGGCAAACCAGAGCAGCGCATGGAAACGCCGTTTACCTTCCCGCTGGAAGGTATTTATCTACTTGTATTTATCTACTTGCACTTTGACGTGCTTTCGAACTGCTAGGTTGGCAGGAGCAGGGACCGAGCAACGGGAACTCACCCCATCGCGGGGATTCGAACTGCCAACCTTCTGATCGGCAAGTCCTAGGCTCTGTGGTTTAACCCACAGCGTCACCCGCGTCCCTTATCTCCCTTAACTATCAAGCACTAAAAAGCAAAACAAAACAAAACAAAAACCCCACACAAACCTGACCACTGGCTAAAGATTATCTGGCAACGTAATGTCTCGTAAAAACCTGAACCACAGTGGTGACTTTTGTGACAGCATCTTAGGCCTTTGGCTGTAGGATCATATTGTAAGTCATGTTTGAAGAAGGTAAATAGGGCTTAATTCCTTTATTTATGGGGTTTCCTAAATTATCAAGGTGGGAACTAGAGGTGGGGCTTCATCATATGCCCTGGATAGTGACCCTCCCTTTCTTTTCTTTTCCAGAGAAAGTTAACTCATGTGACCACGAGAGGCAGAGTGCTCTTGAAGAGGCCAGGCAGAACCCTCGTGAGGGGATTGTTATCCCTGAATGTGCCCCTGGAGGACTGTACAAGCCAGTGCAGTGTCACCAGTCCACAGGATATTGCTGGTGTGTTCTGGTAGACACAGGCCGTCCTCTGCCCGGTACTTCCACACGGTAAGAATCACCTCCTTTTGAATTACATATTAGAAAATAAAATAAACTGTGGCCTGGGGGTCAAGGAGCCACCACTTTAGGGTTCAGGACATACACTCAATATACACTTTCTTTCTCATCTGCAAGGGTGTTTTATTGTTAGTGAATAGCATAGTTGGACCCAGAGGACAGAGGATTTATTGCCATTTCTGCTAGAGGAAAGCCATGGTCATGGCGTATTAAATGTCAAAGAGAGGCAAATTTAAAATTAAATAATATTTTATACGTCAGAAATGTTGGTGCATTTCTCTTCTGCACATTAAACTGGCTTAAACCCCAGACAGATGGAAAACTAAGACAATGGTATTTTAATGTGATTCTGCATATTTTATTTAAGTTCCTCATTTTCTTTGCTGCTCCCTCCCTTATGTTAAACCTGCTCTCACTTGCCTCTCTCTCCCACACTCATTGCACTTGTTCCTTCAGGGCAGCCTGTCCCCACCCATTCCTGTAGAACCTTGGGAAACAGGCAAAGAAAACAGTGTGATGATGGGCTAGTGCAAATACTATAGACACAAAAATATTAATAAGTTACCAATGCCTTAAGTATAAAAACAAGCCAACAACAAAAAAAGCATGTGTGAGACAGGTCTATTTAGTCCTGCGTTCTGGTTTGCTGAGGATTCTGGGAGAGTTGTGGAGTGGTTTTGGGGAGTCCCCACAAGACAGTGTGCCATGTCTGCTAAGTGGTCTCCTTAAACCCTTCGGACCCCTGGGAGTGGGGTGGGAGGTCAAGATGAGCAGTGTTAAGCCCAAAGGAGAGAATCCTGTTCTTGCAACAACCAGTCCTATTATTTTGCTCTTTCTACTCCCCCCCCCACAATACTCCTGTGTCCAATTTCTCTGATCCATTCCCTTCCACTAGCTCTAGGTATATAAAGTCGGCAAATAAATGCCAGAGGGCACAATGTTCCCACCTGCCTCTTGCGCTGCGGCTGCTCTAGCTAACACTTGTTCACGGAGTGGGACAAAGAGTGGGAGAACTCCTGAAGTCCATCCCTAAGGACATATTCTTTTTATATCTCTTTGGTCTCTAGATACGAGACCCCCGTGTGTGAAAGTGATGCCAGATCGAAGAGCCCAGAAACGGATGACCCTTTCAAAGACAGAGAACTTCCAGGTCAGAGAACTTCCAGGTCACTTGCTTATGGCAGCATTAAAAGCTAAGATAAATAAGATGATGAGCATTATAAAATCTCAGATTTGTAGCGATGGAAAGGACCCAAAGGCCCCATCTGGTTCAGCCCCCTGCAATGCAGGATTCACAGCTAAAGAATCCCAGACAGATAACCTAAGAGAGAACCTCTGCTTAAAAACCTGCAATGAAGGAGAGTCCACCACCTTCCAAGTTGGTCCGTTCCACTGTCAAACAGCTATTGCTGTCAGAAAGTTCTTCCTAATGTTTTGTCAGATGGCTCAGAGTGCTCTAGGGACAGTTAGCAAGTGGACCTCTGAGTTGAGCTTTGTCTTGGGTTTTTATCTGTGCTCATACGTTTATTGCTACACTCCCTGAAGATAATCGTAGGAAATTTCATCATGGTATGTTTATTTGTATGCCACTGTCTCCCAAAGTGGCTTGCAATATATCAAATGAGCAGTAATTATAGTAGTTCAAAAGGCTTATTAGAAACCATTTGAAACAGCCATAAGAAGAAGAAGACCAACCCCACCCCCCGAAAAATTAAGGGGAAAAAAATTCCCTCTCCATGTAAAGTCTAAAATAAATATATGCTTTGAATGTGGGAAGTAATCCTATTCCACCCCTGTTGCCTCCTGATTTTCCACTTACTTCCCATCATTTCTGTTGGGCTCCATGTTCATCAGAGTAATTCTTGTACAAACTTTGGTACAAAAATGGTGGAGGCCAGAAGAGTGTGGCTGGCTGGTTACTCAAACATGCCCTTCTGCACATGTGTGGCTACTAGTTTTTTATACTAGTTTACTGATGATTTATGAGCTGCTGGAGGTAATTTTAATTATTTTTAAATCTTGTATTATCTGGTAATATTTATGTTTAAATCTAACCTTGCATTTTAATCCTTTATGGATTTCCACGTCACCAGAAACTGGATTTGTGTGGATCCTACTGTATTTTATATGAATGTAAACAAACATCCACACTGTGATTTAAAACATCCATGTGAACTGAAATCCACGTTAACCTCTGATATTGCTATCTTGGTGGCTATGTGTGCTTGAGTTCCTGTGTCCTCATCGCCTCCTTTCCCTTTTCCCTTTGCTGCATTTCCTATTGTGCCGGGAGGACTTTTTGTTTGCTCATTTACACTGATTTCTATGCAGAACTTGCTGTATGCATTTGTTCAACCATACTTCTGTCTTTGCCTTGTTGACTTTGGGAGCAGCACCATAGAATGCATATATGACAGAAAACTACAATGTGGGTCACATTTGGAAGGAGGGTGGGCAGGTGTGATTTAGGCTGCCTGCAAAAATGCAAGACACAGCAGTCATTAGAACTGCACCCAGACAAAATTTGACAACTCCATACAGCATAGACATGGCCTTAGGAAGAAGAAGAACCTGTTCTGACTACCATTTGTTCAAAGGAAGCTTCTATTCCCTTTGCAGGCTGCCCAGAAGGGAAGAAAGTAGAATTTATTACAAGTTTACTAGATGCTCTCACCACAGACATGGTACAGGCCATTAACTCAGCAGCACCTGCTGGAGGCGGAAGGTGAGTTTGGGATGCATTCAAGTTAAACTGAAACAGGAGAACCAAAGATGTATCTGGTCTTAAAGGAGACTATTTCATTTGAATAATACACTAGGGAAATTCAAGCTCTGGACTCGTTCATAAGTAGGGATGGGGAGGAATCTGATTCAGTTTGCTTTTGAAGGTGTATGTACCCGATTTGTCATTTTTGAAACAATATGCAAACTGAGAAACAGCCGTTCTTTGAAATTCACCCTTCTCCGAATTTTGCAATGAATATGCATCTATGAATCAGTCTGCCTAAGCCTTGTGCATTTCCCATTGGTTTCGTAACAGTGCACATTATCATATTTTAGAAAGTAAAAGTGCAGTGGGCAAAATAATATGACCTTCAGTTTCCAAAGCAGATATTTTTGAGAGTGTTATTTCATATCTTATTTACTGAATTTTAATGGCTTTTGTAAAGGATATCCTAATTTGGCATTTCTGCCTTGTTAATCGTATTAGTGGTTGAATGTCTGTGAACTGGATGTTCTGCAGTCTGCTGGTATGCTCAACATGCAATGCAAATACAAATACAGATGATAATTTTTTTAAAAAACACCCTTTCCTTGGATTTAAGACTAATATGAGCCAAAAACCTCTGTAGGAGGAAGTATGCTTACCCTTTTCTAAGCCAGAAGTGGCTTGCTTTCAGATTTAAGTAATTCTGTTGTATCAAATACAGTGAGTCAGAGGTGAAGAAGACTCCAGAGAGTATATGGCATCCTTAATAGCTTGAGTTTCAATCTTCATACCATTATAAACAGCACACTTTAAAATAAAGGAGGCAAAGTTAGTTTGCTGGAGAACCTAGGTAAATGTAAATAGAAAAATCTGTGATTTCTTAAAAGCCCTTACCATGCCAGTAACTGATTTTCATGAAGTAGTGTTTGCAGAAAATAAATTTTAAGCAGTACCTGATCTCAGATGAACTCACCAGAGGAAAACTGCATCCTGGTTTTTAGGAAAAAAGGAAGGACAAACTACATTCTGAGTGCAGGAAAAGTATGCTAAAAGGGGCAGGGGAATAGCAGCTTTTTTAAGATCCCAGGGTTTCTCATTGCCTGGTGTCCAAACAACTCATTGACTGAAAATACTGACAGGAGAGAGCAGCCAGAAATTTAACGGTTGCATTTTTCTTCATAACTTGCTTTCTAGTAGGGCTAGAAACTTGCTGTTAAAATAAAATAAAATCTCAGGCACCCCAGGGGGTGTCACTAACCACACTCTATCTCTGCATATAGGAGACAATATGCTTGAGACAAAGCTTCTGAAGTTGTGATCAATATGAGGGGTGTTTTTTTTAGCCCTTCAGCATTTCAGGCTTCCATCACACATTCCCAGTTACTTACATGGTTTACATTACAGTCGTACGTACCTTGGATCTCAAACGCCCTGGAACTCGGACGTTTTGGCTCCCAAATGCCACAAACCCAGAAGCGATTGTCCCAGTTTGTGAACGTTCTTTTGGAACCCAAACGTCCGGCGGGGCTTCCACAGCTTCTGATTGGCTGCAGGAGCTTTCTGCAGCCAATCAGAAGCCACGATTTGGTTTTCGAATGTTTTGGATTGAATGGACTTCCAGAACGTATTCCGTCGACTTCAAAGGTGCGACGGTATCTTGATTTGTTTCTGTGGGAACTGGGTGGCATGGTCAGATGGAAGGTATCAGTTAAGTCACAGCTTTACAGCATTTTTTACTATTTCATTTTGCTTGTATGCCAGCCTTTGGGGGATAGCATGAGGTGACAAACTGGGGC
Source organism: Podarcis cretensis (assembly GCF_951804945.1). Taxonomy (NCBI): domain Eukaryota; kingdom Metazoa; phylum Chordata; class Lepidosauria; order Squamata; family Lacertidae; genus Podarcis; species Podarcis cretensis. The sequence goes on along the minus strand of NC_137170.1, from coordinate 48,628,289 downwards.
AGATTGTAATGTGGTGATTTTAAACCTTGCTTGTGACTATAGAGAGGTGGGTGTTTGAGATGGGTGCTTGTTTGGATTCAGTTTGATGGACACAAATGTGTTGCAAATGAATGACACAACTATTTTGAGAAGCAGTAATGTGCTGGGTTGTCGTGACTGAGAAGAACCAATGTGCTGGTTGTGTCCTCCTCCTCATTTGCTAAGGAGCATAATATTGTGCCCTGATGTTAAACTCAGATAAATCTGGCAGGAGACAGAATAGTATGTGGTGTTCATTAGTGGGCTTTGTTTCTGAGTGAGGTCAGCGGTTCCACTGTTCTGTCACTCGAATTCCTCACTTTCTATCGTGAACAACTGTTTTCATCTTGATAGCAGGGCCAGAAACTGCCAGCCCACAGAGGGCCTTAGCAAATGTTTTCAATTTTCTACAGATGTTCACTCAGCAATTTGCTGTCCTTTTGAAACCCTGTGAGGCAATTTGTACCTGCAATACCATACCACATGTTTTCAGACGAATTTATTGTGCAGATGCCTTTACATATGTCCAACTTTACTATTATTTTTATTTAATTACTGCAAGGGGAGAATTCTGATTGTGGGAAGATGACAGTACTTAAGATTTCCACTGCATTATAGAATCTTCAAAGTGCTTCACATTGATTATCTCAGAGGTTTAGGCTATACCAGATGAATTAATAAAAGCATTTCAACTCAAAGGGGCTAGGAAGTAAAAAAAACAAAAAACAAAAACAAAAACAAAAAAACACCGCAGCAGAAGCAGCACAACATCACATGGTATCTAAAAAGCACATTCAAGCATGCAACTAAATTCACTTACCTTTTAAATGGCTCAAAAACCGCAATACCTCAAGGGGCCGCCTCTCTGCATATGTACCAGCCCAGACCCTGCAATCACTATCTGAGGCCCTTCTTTGTGTGTCTTCTCACTAGAGATCCTGAGGGTGGCAACATGAGAGCGAGCCTTTTCAGCAGTGGCTGAATGTGGAATGCTCTTCCCAGGGAGACTCGCCTGGCACCTTCATTGCATATCCTTAGGCACCAGGGAAAAACCTTCCTCTTCTCCCAGGCCTTTGCTTTGTACATGTTGTGGTAGGACTCCATTTAAAGAGGAAGAACTGCTGATGCCCTGTCTAGTTTGACCCTTACCTTAATAACCATTATAAGCCTATTGATGGAGTAACAGGCGTTAGCTCTGTCTTGCAGTGCACCTTTGCAGATGGTTTTATTCCTTCATTTTGTAGGTGGATAAAATGCGGCTCACTGTTGGATCCACTATAAGACCTCGTAGTGGAAATTGTACTCCATAACATGACTGTGTGCTTGCGTGCATCTATACGTGTTTGTGGTGTTACCACAGCAAAAGGGAGAAACAGCCTTATGTTTGCCAACCCCCTTTTCCCTTAAAAAGCTGACAAAGGTAAACTTGTTTTTGTTGGTCAGGTTAACCTAGGTGTGTGGAGGAGGGGAGAGGTGATGTCATTTCCTCCTGCATCTACATCTAAGGAGCTTTCTTCAAACTATCTGTGTGCAGCATTAGCAGAACTGTTGGCTTTGTTTTGATGTGGTCAAGCAAAGTAGGCTCTTGAGACTTTCTACGTTATTCCTTATTTTGTTGTAAGTCTTAGGGGTTTTTTTGTGTGTGTGGTGGAGCAGAAGGCAAACTGTCTTTTTGAACAAATTTACTGCCCCTTTTCTGCAAGACTTGCAGTTTGGAAGATCTTTCATGTGGTTCAGGTTTAGTGAGAGATGGTGGCATGTAGGGAAACAGTAACCTACGAAGTGGCTAACTGTGTTCGCTTACAGGTTTTTTCCTTTCTTGATGGTTTTGGCTGAGAGTGAGGCAACACACACTTTAAACAATAGATCTAAGCATCACTAAAACAAGTACCTTCTAAGCCAGGTGTATGTTGCGGATCTGCTTCACCACCAAGAGCTGAATTACAAAGAGAAATTTAAATAAGCAATATCCCTTGTTTATTACATTAATGCTCTAGTACACTAATTTTCTGTTTGAATTTCCCCATGTGTTAGATATTATAAACAAGCCCTTTCAGCTGATAGAAGAGACTGCTAGAAGTCCCCTTAATGATTTCTAAAAAAAATCAAAAGCACAGCTTTCCCTAATAACCATTTGCTGTTGCTAGACTTAAGCAAACAAAATAGGACTCCATCAGAACTTTTGTCAAGAGTCTGCTCTGCCAGAGAGAGAGAGAGAGAGAGAGAGAGAGAGTATTGAAAAATTGGGGGTTACGTTTCCTGTGAGCCTTCCTTCTCCTCTTGTTTCCAGGTTCTCTGAGCCTGATCCCAGCCACACGTTGGAAGAGCGGGTGGTCCATTGGTATTTCAGCCAGCTGGACAACAACAACAGCAGTGACATCAACAAGAGGGAGATGAAGCCCTTCAAGCGCTATGTCAAGAAGAAAGCCAAGCCCAAGAAATGTACGCGTCGCTTCATTGACTACTGTGACCTCAACAAAGACAAGTCCATCTCACTACAAGAACTGAAAGGTTGCCTGGGCGTTGGGAAGGAAGGAGGTGGGTAACACTTTTGTCATACCTAAAGGACACGGGTGGGGAAGCTCAGGCTTGACAGGGTGGTAATATTTCTGACCATCAAGATTTTCTCCAGCCAAACCCTCTCTCCAGCCCTACTTTGAGTGCTTTTGCCTGGCAAGAATGTTTGCCTGGATGCAGGATAGAGCTGTGTGTGTAGAAACCAGTTTATTGTATAAAAGTAATATTTGCATGCATTACTCTGCCCACCTTTACCTCTTGCCTCAGCTGTCGCTGGCATGTGGCCCCCAGAAGTTTGCGCAGAAGGGAATGTGGCCCCCAGGCTCTCAAAGGTTCCTCACCCCTGCGGGAGCGCTTGAACAAACCAGTCCGCTTTAGGAAGCAGCCTAAAGTTTAGCACCCTCTGGTGGCCATTGCCAAAGATGTCAGTTTGCAAAAAGAAACATGAAATCATGTTTCTGAGCTTCAAAGGTGCCCAGATGTGTTCAGTTTATATGTCCATGGACACTAAAAGAATTACCTTTTATAACCAGAAGGCACTTTTGCTCCTAGCAAATTTATACCTGAAAGCACTCGCATCTTTAGCAAGAGGTGGTTATCTTGAAACCAGCATCCTCAAGTTTTTTTGAACAAATCATCATTCTGTTAGAACGACACTTACTGGTGGTGGTCTGAAACATTGCACGTGGCAGATTGGTTTGCACGTGGCAGATTTATTTTTCCTAAATCTGCTTCATCACTGAACAAAATACTTCTTGAAAATACAGGCTACTCTGACTCAGTCAAAATACCTTTACTGTAGAGGGATGTGACCTTTGCACTTTCTGCTTTACTTCTTCCTTGCGGGGCTTCAGTCGTCATCACTGGTAGATCAGCCTTGCTACTTTCTTAAATCTGCAGTCTTTATTATACATGGAAAAATTCACTGGACAAAGGATTTCTATTTTGCAGGGAGCGTTGGAAGTTTCCCCCATGGAAAAAGACAAGGTGTTAACCCTTTCAGTAAGTACTTCTGTCATTCCTTCCCCTTCCCCCTGATCCGAGTCAGTCTTGATCAGCTGTGTATTTTGGGGTTGTTCCCTCCCCAACCGCAATCCTGCCTAAACCTACTGCTAGCCATTGCCTGGCCAACTATAATGGAAAGGAGCTAGTTCTGTGGATATTATTACTGATTAACCAGGCAAGAGGGTGCTTCCATATGACAAGCTGATTTAATCGCTGGGATAGCTGTTGTCAGTATTTATTTACTGAACTTCATTTAAAATACTTGGATGCTACCTTTTCACATCTCTAGGTATCTCAAGGGGAAATAAGATTAAGACAACAATGAAATTCAATAAATGTGCCTAAGACAGTATATATTCATATGCGTGGGAGAGAGAGAGAGCACTCCTGGAGAAGCAAAACACAAAATAACCCACCTAGCCCAATGTCACCTAGAATAAAAGTGATTGGCAACCTTTCTGAAAGAGGGCACTCATTCGGAGCCTGGCTCTCACCCTTTGACTGCAACTACTGCCGAGTGGAGTTGTCCTTGAGATACATGGGTCCCAGGCTGAATGGTTGAAAGTTAACCACCAGCACTTGGAAGTTAGTCTAGACCAGGCTTCCTCACCCCCGGCCCTCCAGATGTTTTGAGACTACAGTTCCCATCATCTCTGACCACTGGTCCTGCTAGCTAGGGATCATGGGAGCTGTAGGCCAGAAACATCTGGAGGGCCGAGGTTGAGGAAGCCTGGTCTAGAAGCAAATTGTCAGCCGCCGCTGCTGCTGCAAATTCAAACATATCCCCATCTCCTGATGTCAGTCAGGAGAGAAGCAGCATAGTTTTTGATTAGCTGCAGCTTCTGAGTTGGTTTTAAGGGCAAACCCAGGTAAAGTCCTTTACACTACTCAGCGCTTAGCCACACTTCTGTTTGTCCCATGTTTTATAGGCATGGGGTCCGAGAAGTGGTGTGGGTTTTCCTGGGGAAAGCGGTGGGACAAATGAAAAACCTCTTGGAACTGTGCCTAGAAATCACAGGACAAGAGGAAGTTTGGGTGAGAGCTCTCAGTCCTCCTGGCTGCATATAGTGAGGTTTCTGCTGTCTGAAAAAGGGGCAAAACTTTGGCAACAGGTGTGGCCAGTAAAATGTGCTCCTTACCGATGAGTTTGGTGTATACTGGCGGTTGTTACCAAATTGGTATGTGCAATAGCAGAGATATCCCCACCCCAGCAATTCATCTGTTTAAATCTGCATTAAACCCCCAGGTGTGCAGAAGGGAGGGAGGGAGAAAGAGAAGCCCTATTTTTTGTAGCCTTACTGCGTATTGCATTCCCAGGTATTATTAGTTTGTTTCACAGGGAAAATCTGTTAATTACTTACTAAAAATCTAATTGGAGATTTCACTTTTTGTTTCTTCCCTCCCTCAAACTGTTGCTGTTTCCCGCTCCATCTCTCCCCAACTTTAGTCGGACGTCTTGTCTAAGAGCTGATGGAAAAGCATGAACCAGATGGAAGGAAGGACGAACCGGACAACAGGTGGAACTGGCAACATCCAATGTAGCAGAAGTGGCCACCACAACATTTGCACTTTTGGAAACAAAAAATAACGAAGAGGGGTGGAAGTTGGTCTACTTATTATGCCATTTTATATAGTACTTTAGAGAAGAAGAAAGAGTAAACAAAGAAAAAAGAAAGATAAAGAAAACTGAACAGCTACTGATGATTTAAATGTTAGGGATTTACTTGGACTTGAAGAATGATGTTTTATATACTGTATATAAATGTAAATTGTACAGTTGTCTTGTGCTGGCCTTAGTGTGACTATTTGGTTTCTGCCTATGACTTTTTTTGAAACTGGTTTAGATTAAAGGGGTACAGAGGACTCTGGAATCCAGGGATGCATTGGTTTCTGCAACCAATCAATATTCAACTTTTTTCTTGCACAAGCATCATCATGATTCAAATAAGTCAACAGTGTTGGTGGCTCACACATTACTTGAACACTGTGTGTGCATGTGTGCACGCTTACATACACATCCATACACAAACACAAATGCAGAAAATGGGACTAGTCAGCACTGGTCCCACTCAGAGTAGTTTCTCCCTCTGGAGCATCTGAGGGCTAATTTTGTATAGCTCAACTATGATCTCTCAACCAGCCAGTGCTCAAGGCCAAGACTGCCTTAGCTACAGCGGTACGACAGTTTCATGTGCTTTCAGGGTTTGCTCTGATATTTTGTGTTATGGGGTTTAAAGCTAATTGCTGCATTGGCATGAGAATAGCTTTCCCTACCCCATGCTAAATCTTATTCCTGCTGGACTAGCTGCAATCAAACTCCTGATTTTGTTTGGGTCTTGGATGAATGTTGATAAAAGTACATGTCTCCCACACTTTTGCAGAAGAAAGTGGCGTGGGGAAGTAAAAGGCTCTCTTGTCAAAATGAAATGGAGCAGGAGGAGGCAAAACTGTTCTTAAAAGATAGCATGTGTGTGCTAGCAGTATTTGTGCTGTCCTTGTTCCTGTATGCTTGCAGGGTCTTTGTGCTTAACATCTCACTGTTGAGAAATGAGGGATCTGAGTGCTATAGGTTTGCTTCCACCTTTTCTGTTGGAAGTTGTCCTGCAAACCTGATTGCCTTGGGTTCCTCTGCTTGCACTGTGATTTGTGAGTCCATATAAATGCTCCTCAAGAGCAATGTGGCAATGCATCTCCATGTTTTAGCAGTGGGCTGTTGCAAGCTGAAATACTTGAACATCATTGAAAAGTGGCTGCTTTTCAAGCAAGTCACAATGGTGGATTTACAGGACAGTGCCTTGCCCCCCCCCCTTTTAAAAATATTTTGGTATAGATAGTTGAGTCTCAGTTACCATAGAGGATGCTCAAGCTGAGGAATATCATGCTTTCTGATTCTCTCCCCCCCCCCTCCATTTTTGCTCATGCATTTCATGCACGGCCACTGTCCTTTGAAACTTTCTGGAGAACTTTCAGCAACACCTTTATTGTACAGCCATGCAAAGTGGCCGAGTCAGAAGCTCATCTTAAGCTGATGCAAGATAGTGTGTAAGGACTGCTTTATTTAGTGGAATTTTTTTTAGTGCCTATTTTGATTGGATTTGGTAGCAGAGCAATCAATAGTCTGTAGTAATAGTTCAGACTCTGAAATAAACCCCAATAGAAAACACCAGGGGTCATGTTCTACTGTTGAGAAGCAGCCCTGCATCGTCTTTCTCAGATAGTTGTTCCATCATGGTGTCTGTTTTGGCAACCTTCAGTATGTCACTTGACAGGAACATATGAAGCTTGCTGGTCCTGGCTCCTTAAATGTTCAGCAGAAGCGAAGCAAGGTTGTAAAAATAGTAACACGATTCTTTGGATTCTGAATCTTAGGGGACTTCTCTGTGGGTAAAAGATTTAAACTGGCCACAAAAGTTTAGATGCTTCTCTTTGAAAAGCTGTGCCAAATTGTTTCGTAAGTATATTTTAATGTTAATCTTTGTCTCATGGATGGAACAGCAGCACCCACTGCTGGCTTCTCTTGCATGTCACATACAATGTATGTGCCTTCCCCCTCTCCAAACTCCTCTCTGAATATTCCCCTCTTCTTTTGTAAACTGATCGTAATGTGTATGTGTATTGTGTTACTTGGTTTTATTATACAGTGTAAAAGAGTCTTATGTGGCCCACTTGACCCTGATGTAGGAATGAAGAACAACTTGTAAAGAACTTTCTGTAAGCGTTCTTTCTTTTCACATGCTGCCTCCCCCCTCCTCCAACAGCAATAGCACAGACACTGCTGTAAATTCTTCTGTGACTCACTAGCTCACCTTGTCAAAATGGCCATTGCTTGTTCATCTGGAGAGGCAGCTTTCACCCCACCTCAGCAATACAACTTTTCAGTTTTATTTCTCACACAGTGCTTACATCATCTGATCCATGGTCTCTCTAGCTGAGCATCTTGTCCACAAGGGCCAAATAACCTCTTGTTGGAAACTGTAACAGCAGCACATAGTCCTAGTTGTTCTTTCCTTGTCTGCCCTTTTGATGTGTTACAGATACACTAATCTTGGGGATGTTTGCCCTGAGCAGAAGGACGTAGAGTGGTACCTCGGGTTAAGAACTTAATTCGTTCCGGAGGTCCATTCTTAACCTGAAACCGTTCTTAACCTGAGACACCACTTTAGCTAATGGGGCCTCCCGCTGCCGCCGCGCGATTTCTGTTCTCATCCTGAAGCAAAGTTCTTAACCCGAGGTACTATTTCTGGGTTAGCAGAGTCTGTAACCTGAAGCGTCTGTAACCCGAGGTACCACTGTAATAACAGTCTTGCAGAATTAGACCAGGGCTCATCTAGCCTAGACTTCCATTGCCACTGTCTAGCTAGATGCTTCTGGGTGTACTCATGAGCCTGTGCATAAGGGAGTGATGGCCTCCCCTTTTTGGTTGGCTTGGCCATCTATTAATAAACTATGGATATTTCTGTTTATCAGTGTCTGGACATTTTTGTCTTAAGACTGTAAATTCACCTTCTTTCCATGTCTGGCTACATTCAACGGAAGGACAGTACTTTAAGAGAGCATTGCAAACCATCCCATAGAATTGTAGAGTTGGAAGGGACCCTAAGGGTCATCTAGTCCAGCCCCCTGCAATGCAGGAAACTCAGCCAAAGCATCCATGACAGGTGGTCATCCAACCTCTGCTTAAAAACCTCCAAGGAAGAACAGTCCACTACCTCCTGAGGGAGTCCGTTCCACTGACTAACCGAAAGTGTATCTTTTGAATGACAGTGGACAAGGCTAGCCATTTTGGGAGTTTTCACATTTCATAGCCTTTCCGCTCTTTATTTTCCTGGCTGGTAAATTGCCACTGGATCATTTTTGTTTGATTTTCATCCCGGTCCATGGCAGGTCAAAAGCGTTGATATTTTGATCCTTATTGCTTCTCACCATCCTTCTGCTTCCATTCTGATGACTCCTTCACATATCGTTTTTTCTTGCCTGGAAAAATGTGAACACCCACAGGCACTATCATGTTTGAAAATTGAGTGAGTCGGTTGTAGGCATCATATGTCTGTGAGAGCCACAGTCTTCTAAGCCACTCATGAGGCCTGATTAAGGCAAACTGGTTTGGCCACAACTTGACATCAAAACCATTGCTTCACACAGCATGCTGCCCCTGGGCTGTTCACCTCATGGATTGGACAATGCCCCCCAGTGTGGGCCCCTTTGGGCTGTTGGTCTTCAGTGATTCTGCATTTCTGATTACGCACATTTTTATTAGCTCCGACCATTGCTTAATGACACAGTTGCGAACCCGACTGTTCTAGAGCAAGGCTGGTCAGACTTCAGACTTGTGGGATGTGCTTTGTTTCTCACAACATCTCCAAGATGCATCAACCAAAGTTGGGGGCAAAAGACATACATGGAAGCCTTATTTGGGCATTATTCACCCCCCTGTACATCAACACAGAAGCAGAGAGTATGGCTGTGCTGCATAAGGCCAGCCCCTAACATCATGCACTTCTTCATCAACATGTGAGCTGCAAAGGTCTTTAGGGAGGACAACTTCGTGTGTACATATGAAGATGTCCTGGGATCTCCTTGTTCCTGTGTTGTACATGGGAACAAGCAGTGCTCAGACAGGGCTTTCAGATTCATGGGCTCAGATTTATTTATGTGTACCAGAATAAAGATACACTCAACCATTCCTGGTTCAACCCAGTGCCCCCTATGCTTTCTTCAGCAATATATATATATATATATATATTGTGGGGGTAGAGAATCACTATGCTGCTTTAAAGCAATCTACTTCAAATCACCAAGAGACCTATCAGTAAATCCCAGTCTGCCTTCTGCACCCACAGCCAGCTCTAAATAATCAAAAGTTGAATGGAGGGAGATTTGCTCCAAGTTTCACACAAGCTGTTGGGTTTTTTTTTTTGCACAAGGGACTATTATCTGTCCAGAATGCCACAGCCCTGCTCGGCACCCCTCATTTCAATACACCAGTTCCAATCGAGTTCACAGGACAGCTGGCAGAACTGTGCAGTTTTGTTATTTTTATTTTAATGGTTTGATATAGCATCTCTAGGTTGCAAAGGCATTGGGCTATGTAGGTGTCACATGAATCTGGAAAACTAGACATTTCAAAAAATGGGGTCTGTGTAATTTCTAATACAGTAAAAGTATATGCCTCTTTCCATTAGCAAACCTGTACACATGGAAAAGCAAATAGCATTTAGAATAAGTACCGCATTTTCCCGTGTATAACACTCCACCATGTATATTTTTTGTATACCATTTTTGGTATACCATGTATAGCATTTTTGTGACTCCAAATTGAGGAAATGGATGGGGGGAGATTGCCCAGAGTTGTTGAGCTTTTTCTGGGGGGGGGGAGGGGTTGCCAGCACCCAACAAAAGCCCACACAATTTCCGCAGCCACAAATCTCCCGCACAGACACCGGTAGTCCACCTCTGCACTGTCCATGTGTAAGACAACCTCATATTTTTTGCTTTTATTTATATTAAATAAAAATCGTCTTATACACAGAAAATATGGTATATTTTATAAGAGAAATGCAGATACACTTCATTGCCTTTAGGTGCCACTGTTCGCTCTTTTGCTTTGTTTAACAAGGTAATGAATTTACTACCTACAGTCCATTAGGTATTGCCTTTCCATTATAGAATGTTTGAGTAATAGTAACAGTAAAATGCAATTTTTCATCAACAAGTGAAATTAAAGCATTATGAACTAAGATGAGGAACTCAATCTGACCAGAGGGCTGGATAGAGAGGTGGCCAACCTGCCTCAGGCCATTTTGACCGGTATGTGAGGCCACCTGCCTGTTAATCCGCTGCAGCTGCTAAGGTGGAATCAGAAGCAAGCTCTCTTAACTGTGCTGCTGGCTCTTGCTTTGCAGCCAAAAGCAGCAGGAAAAAATGACAAATTCAAAAAGTCTCAACATTTGGCTGCAAAGCATGATACTACCTTGAGCTGTTTCATGCCTGTGTTGTATGACATCATAACAAACCTTTAGCAAGCTACATAGGCATAGCTGTCAACTTAGAGATTTGAAAATAAGGGACCAGCAGCCTCGAAAATAAGGGATTAGCAGCCAAAATAAGGGATTTTAGTCAACCAGCAGCCAAACGAAGCCTCAAGCGGTGGTTCCCACAGCGCAGCAACCCGGCAAAGGGGATGCAGCAAGGAAAACCACAGTCACCTCTCCGCTGGGAAGCGCTAAGCAAAGGCGAGTCCCCAGGCAATGCGGCCGGTTTGATTGGCACAAAGCATGCAAGCTCCATCCCCCCAGTCGTTCTTAGGCTCCTTATTGGGTGAGCAACGCAGCCAAGCAACACAGTTGGAGCCTCCTCCCTGGCTGGCAGGGAGGGAGGGAGAGGAGCTGCTTCCTTTGAAACCCGGGAAATTTACGGGATATCAATCTGGGACAGCAGCAGGAAACGGTGCTGGGATAAGGGAGTTTCCCACCAAATAAGGGACGGTTGACAGCTATGTACATAGGACTTTCAGAGATAGCCTTCTTCCTATTTAGCCACACTATTCCTGCCTCTCTTTCCTATGGCAAAGTCAACCTTTTCATTATAAAGCAAAGGGGACATCCTGTAGCTTAATGGTTTTGCACAACAAGCAATAAACAAACAAGGTAGTAATAAATGAAGGGCTCATTAGATGTGAAGGAAGCAGCATGTTCTGTTGGACTAATTTCTGCTGTTGAGCTTTTAATTATTTTGACTTTGGGTGAGTAATGCTGACTGGAAGCGGCAAAGGAAGCTCAGATTTCACTTTGGATCCAGAGCAGGGAGGATGTTTTTACTTTGCTTGTAAGACTTTAGAATCAGTGTCTCATTCTGGGTTGCTTTGTGGAGGAATTTCAATAAAAATAAAAGAGTCTTTTATAAACTTAATTTTTCTTGGCATAATGAATTCACTAACATGAATCTCAAATACAGTTCATTCCAGTTACACATTTACTCTTCCAAAGCTGGTAAAGGATGTTTCTCCTTTGACCTGGTCAGCACATTCTCTGCATGGTATTTAACAATACAGGGAAATATTGACATTTCAGTGACATTAGCGGTGCTGTTCAACAGCATCTAATACCAGAATCTGTTACATACACGGCAGAAAGGAAGCTGGGAACTCTCTGCATGAAGGCCTACAATCCTACATAGAGTAGGAACAGCTCTGAGTATACATGGGGTGTGTAGTAACGAAGTGGCAAAGCAAAAAAGCGAAGATGCAGGCAAATTAAGCACCTGCGCAAGTTCAGTCAGGTCCTGAGCTTGCCTGCCTCTTTGCTTCTTCCTCTCATTACAGTAAGCTGGAGAGCAAACCTTTTCTAACCTCACCAATTTTTATTTTAGAAACTGCTCTTTCAATAAATTGGAAAACATGTATTTCAAAAATAAATAAAATAGCTGCTTTGCCCACTTGAAATGCTGCCTTTAGTGAAAACTATTGTGCTGCTCCATGGACAAAACTTTTTTGGGGTTTTGTTTTAAAGAAAAGGGTGCATGCACACAATGGATCTCAGATTTCTGTCATTTCCAGAGGATGAGGAAGTAGTAATTAAGGGGAGCAAAGCACAGCACAAATATGTCCCACCAAGCACCACCCGGTTGTGTAAATGGGAAACACAAGACAGAGTTAAATGGAAAGCACTCGTGTGGACAAAAGTGCACAAAGGTGTACACAGAAAAATCAAATTTGTATGGCTCCTAAAACGCAGACTTCCCTGTAATGAAAGAAATTCATTGGTTTGTCTAGTATTCTCCACCTATTTACTCCCAGGGTTGTGTTGTGTTCTTCATGCAGCCTCAGAATTTGTTTCCAGTCACAGGATTGAATTCTGGAAATAATCATTTAAAAAGGGCCCTTGCTTGTGAAGAGCACCTTATCTTCCTCACATTGCGTGGATGTCTTCTGTACAAAGCAATGTGGTTCTGCGATGTCCTTAAAGCCTAGGCTGTCTGACAAGCCTGGTTGCTTTATTACTTCACAGGTAAATTCTCTCTTGGTCGAGTGTTGTTTGCACTTTAATTTTACATTGGTTTTAACACTTGCCTTTGGTGAAGCTACTCCCTGTTGTCGCACCTGTGAGAGCACACTGGAAAGAGAGGAAGGGGCATTTTCTGCAGAGGCCTTGGCATCCTGATCCTTCCATCAATAGGAAATGTATTTCAGCCATCCATTTTATTGAAGTGCCAGCGTTTCATTTAAGGTGTAACTCAAAAGGGAATGGAGAGAGGCTCCCCTCACCCTCACTTAACAGGAATTCTAGGCCTGGGCCAACTAAAGATAGCTCCCAGTCCCATTGAAATAGACTTAACTTGATTTAAACACAGAAGACACCATAGAGCACAGTATTGTTTTGTAAATTCTGGTTTGTGTGGCTTTGTTGCTTGGTCAAAAATTCCACATCTGAAATGTAAATGTTTCTTCTGTCTGCAGGAAATATAACCAAGTACAGTAGTACCTCAGTTTACGTAACCCTCTGGTTACGTAAACTTCGGGATGCAAAAGCAGCAAACCCGGAAGTATTTTAATGGGTTTTGCCCCGCATGCATGCGTAGAAGCAGTCCTCTAGTTGCAAAAATCTCAAGATCTGGCCAGACCTCTGGAACGGATCCCGTCTGCAACCGGAGGAACCACTGTAGTATTCTTTCATGTTACTAATTCTTTCCATGTTTATCATTTGGTTCCAGCAAGATAAAAGATATATACACACACACTTTCCCCTCTTTTATGTGCTTCTTCTCTTCTGCTTTGATGGTTGTGCAAAAGACCTTCACACAACCAGCAAAGCACCTTCAAGCTGAAATGAAGGGGCCTGAGATCTGTCATTTGTGTTGACTTTGTTCAGGTAGATATGGGGCAGGCATTCCCAAGGCCACATTCGTTTTGGGGCAACTTTCTGGGGTGCATATGCTAGTGATGGGGCAGAGCAGTGAATGTAAATTTTACCTTTGTTCATTGGGCTACATTCTACATATACACAACCTTCTCTATCTTCTATCCAGGCAAACAGCAGGTATTATCAGAGTGGCCTTGGGTATGTGGCATGGAGCTGGATGGAGCATGTCCCACAGGCCAGATCAAGAGGCCTAGAAGGCTGCATTTGAGGTCTGGTCCCAATGTCTCCTGCTCATGTAACAGTGTACCATCCTAGCCCTACACATGTGAAATGGATTTCCTCCAGTGCCATCCTTGCAAGCAGAAGGTCTCTCCAGGTAGGGAATGTCCCCTTGTTTGATAGGGGGCGGTATTTGCTACAAAGGTGCTATTTTTGCATCACCCATACTCCTATGGCAGTGTACAAACATGCAGAAGACCATGCAGGTATAAAACAAAAAGATTAAGCTATTCAGTAATAATAATAAAAAACCCTGCTGGTTGAAGATGAGATTTAAGGCTCTCTCATGTTGTCTCAATCTCTACAAAGCTAAAAAATTGGAAGGCTCAGATGCTTCAAGACAACTTGGGTGTGGGTGGGTGTGGGTGTATAAATTAAATTTTCTGTTCTACAATTTAAAGCACTCATTTTTACATCCTTAAGATATCAATGACTTTCCTTCTTCTCGTTCCATGGTTCATTTTACATATCATAAATCCCTGCATATTTTACAAAAAAATACCATTTAGTATTCCATTATTGCATCCAACAAACTTATTTACACTGTTGAATTTATCTGAATGCTGCCAGCGTTTTCAACTGTACACATATATTCACTAAATGCTTTCCAATCTTCTCTAATCTTTCCAATCTTTTCTTGTTCTCTTATTCTATAAATTAAGTCTGCAAGCTGCACATATTCTGTCAACCTAAGTTGCCACTCTTCTTTGTTTGGGACCTCACTCGTTTTCCATTTTTGAGCTAACAAAACACGGGCTGCAGTAGTGGCATACATAAATAACCTTTTTTTGGACTTGGGGCATCTTTGATGGTCCAAGCACGCCAGCCTCCCCATGCAGATTTGGGCCTGAAAGTGTGGCTGCACAGAGAGTAAGCTGTAAGCACATACTGTGCAACTGTCCTGACTGATGCCCAGGCGTCTGCTCTCACCTTGCGTACGTGCACCACTGACTCCTCTTCCTCTTTCCAGAAGTGGTGCCAGCTTCTGGAAGTATGTCAGCTGGAGAGATGAGTTGCTGCAGCCTTTGAAAGGACAGCAGTGGGCAAGGACCCATCAGCAGGAGGGTGTGTTGGAAGGGAGGAGAATGGTGAGCCCTGATGGAGAGAGGGAGCCAAGAGCCGGGGGTGGGGGGCTGAGTGAGAGTAGGCGGGGCATAGCTAGCTGCTCTGGCAACTGGAGTGGCAGGGGTGGGACGATCCGCCCAGGGGGGGCACCACATCAATCTGCATACAGGGGCACCGCAGCGATCCGCCCAGGGGGGTGCCACAGCGAGCTGCCCATGGAGTCCACCTAATGGATGCAAGCCCCACACTGCCCTTTCGGGCAGTGTGGGGCCCTGAGCCACCGCATCACTCCCAGGAGAGATGTGTGGCTGAGGCGCGCTGCAGGCCAGGCCCTGTGGTAAATGCTACCCCCTGTCGTGCGCCATGTTGTCACCTCGGGATTGACACCCGGGGCGGACCACGCACCCCCACCCTCCTTCCTACGCCCCTGGGTGGGGCCTCTGTTAAGGTCATGTCCCCATTTGCCTCACTGAGATGTTGGAGGCTATGTAAGCAAGCAGAATTTTTGATATTGCGCAGCCACATTACGCATCATGGGGTCTGCTAAGGCTTCAGCAGTGTGCATGTGTATGGCAGTGGGGGGGGAGCAGTTGGGTGTGTGTGGTTGTGGTTGCAAAGAGGGTTGCAGCATGGGGCAGGGCGTGCGGTGCAGCTGCACTTGGGGTTGGGGCCTTATTTCTGAGGTTTCTAGCTGTGCCCATGGGCCCCAAGTGGTTGCCACCCTTTGTCTAACCACTGTACCACCTTGTCCCATTCCATAACTAAAGGAAAAGGCATTGCACACAGAGGCCACTAGGTGGCTCCCTCTGCAAACACTGTACACCTGGAAGAATGTTCCCTTCAAAATTTAAAAGGTGCGCGCAACATTTTGGTTGCGTGAACCCTGTCAGTGGAAACCCTGCTCAAGTGCTTCTGCTTGCGCAAGGAGACTTTCCTCCCTCCTCTCGTACCCACTGAAATTGGCTCCGGGGGAGTCAAGGGAACCCAAGAACGCATGCAGTGTGAGAGGCTTTACTGTTCCATCTGCCCAGCAGCAATCTTTGTGCAGAAGGAATATTTGCAATAGCATGGTGCTGAATTCCACCCAGCGGTGGCTGCCATAGGTTTCAATGGGTCATGAAAACCTTAGTAGCTCCGATTCAGTAAATACAGTTCCTTAACTTGAATAGGAGAATTGTGGATCCACTTTTAGTTGATCAGCCATTCTCTCTCTCTTTTCTTTTTTCTTAAACCACACATCATCTCACTTTCAGATTTCACAAGACAGAGGAACTCTATGCTTCACTACAGGATTGGCATGCATTCCTTAAAAGTCTTACCGCTCTCTTCTCAATGCAGAATAGTGATTGTTCTCACACCCTTCTAAGCTTTAACAGTATTGATTTAGGCTTCTGCTTCTGGCAGGGCTCCAGCACCCTCCATAGAACAGCAGAAAAGTTTAACGCCATGAACAACAAATGATCAACATTTGATCATTTACTGCCATATTGCTCATTTATTTTGAAAAGCTGTTCATTAGATGTGTTTTTTATATCCATTATACCAAACATATTCTTGATGTAAACATTCAATAAATTCATGGGGTTATTTATTTATTTATTTTTTAAAAAACCCTGAACAGTTTCCCAGCATGCATTGCCTGTTGAATTTCTGCCTGTTCTGCAATTGCTAAAGGTGAAAGAGCCCCCAGAAAGAAAAACATAACCTGCATGGTAACATTTTTAGGTGACAGCAAGCTCTCCTTTTTTGGATGCTAATGCTTGCTCCAAACTACAGCATTTTCCTCAAGCTACAACCAGCGCCTGACACGGTCTTCTGTTGGATCTGCGCTGCCACAGCCAGAAGAGGCCTTGCTTTGCAGCAAGCTGGCTGCCTCCGGCACTAGGTGCAAAAATGACGGCTGTAATTAAAAAGTTTCCTGTCTACATAGTGATCTCTGTGTATTAGTAGTGACAAGAGGCTCCCAGCAGGGACGCCTCCCTATGGCAGACCTGCGCTTGGAAGGGGCCGAAGGAAGAGTCTGCTGTTTTCTTTCAAGCTGGCTAATACAGTCAAAAAGGTTAGTTCTGTCACAGTGAACTGAACTGTGCCATTTCCTAATTAAATTAATTCAAGTGAGCTCCTCAAGCATTGGAAGAAAGGGCATAACTATTTCAGGTGAGGAACAAAAGCGAAGTAATGCTCCTGGCTAGATTCATGCCAGGAAAGAATTAACAAGAAAAGGTGGAAGCTGCATTCTAGGGAGAGTCTGCCTTTATTAGGCCCTGCATCAGGAAAATTCCTCCTTCTGTTTCAGCTTCTTGGCTGAGGTGGTGCTTAAGGTCACATTACTGCACCTGGGGGTTTCACTGACACATGGTTTTAAGTGAGGCCTGACTGCTTAAACACCATCTCCTTCCTCAGAGGAAGAACATGGGCTTGGTTCTCACATAATGCAAAGCCGTGATTTATTGAACCAACCACAAGCTAACTACCAGCTGTCTCACAGGTGACCAAAGTTGTTACTCAAACACTGGGTTTGTTTCTCATCTATTCTTGCCTGGTGCCTTTGTAATCAGCTGAGCACCTGGGCTGAGGTGACCCAACAAATGATGGCTATGAGAAAGTGCTGGATTTGCACACCAAGCTGTAGTTAAAGCAAACCAAGGTTTGTAAACCAACAATAAAGTATGGCTTCAGGTAGTGGTTTACTGACAGGGGGAAAAATCATACTCATGTGCTGATGCTTATATAACGGTCAGGAAAGAGTAAATGACTCTTTGGAATGGTGCTCCCCCCACCCCCATGAATGGAACAAGAGAGAGAGAGGTTGGGGTGTGTGTGTTCACATCCTGGGAGGTTTAATGCAGGTGACGGACCAAGAAGTCAATGTTAGAAGCTGGCGGGTGGCTGGCGCATCCTTCCCTCAGCATGACGAACAGAGCAGGCTCCTCAAGTGAGGCTCTTTACATAAAATACTTTTCCTTCAGCACCGTAAACCGTGTTTTAATGAAACATAATGGAGGCACATTGCCTTTAACATCTCAGTAATGGCTTTAATAACTCCCTGAGCTTTCTAAGGCTGTGGACTGAAACCCCAAAAGACTTCAGCCAGGAATGTAGAACAGGAATGAACCTGCTGAAAGTGGCAATTTGGGGCAGCATGAGAACCAATGGGAGTTTCCCCCTTGACTTGAGGACTGTGCCACAAAAGCTTTCCCTTGCAGAAAGCGGAGCAGAGAATCCAGAGGCTTCACCTCTTCCAGAGAAGTCTCCCCCTGGTTTTTCATAAGTTCAAACTATGGTTGCCGTATTTCAAAAAGTAAAAACCAGGACACCCCAAAATTGTTGAGATTTTTAAGGAAACCCCCCCAAATTCATGACTTGCCTAAGATTCAGGACAAAGTGCCACCTTTCAGAAATTCCCCCAGGATGAAATTTTGTTATTTAATCGTGGGAAAGGGAATAATCTCTTGGGCTGGGACATGAGTGGAGTGGAGCTCCACTTGCAGGATGCTCCCACTGCCATTATTTGGGCAGGGGGGCAGGAGAAGGAAGGCAAGCAATTTTCGTGGGTTCTCTTTCCCTTGCAGCCCCCCATTTGCTCTGCAGAAACAGTGAGGGGTAGTAGAGGGACTGTGGAGTGGAAGGTGAATAAGAGAGAACCATATCTCCCTCTTTCCCAGCAGAGCCTTGGCTGGATTGAATGAGTAAAGGAAAGGGACACTTAGTGGAGTTCTAAACATTTTATAGTGGGAGAAACCAGTACGATGGCCACACAGGGTTAACGGCTGACTCTTAGCTGCTTGGAACCTACTTACAGCCTGCTGCACTAGCACCACAGGCATGGCTGTTGTGGATTTGTGGCTGTACTGCTCACCAAAGCAGCTGGAGAAGAGTACAGAGAGTGAAGAAAGAGCTGTGAGGCCTTTCCCCATCCTTTGGACAACCTGGGAAACTCAGCACACCTGCTGCACCTAGAACTGGGTGTGGAGGGCCAGCGGAATGAGACACAAATGTGGACAGCCTGAGGAGATGCCATCTACTTTGGGGCTGCCCATAAAAAGCAAGTCTACATTGAGAGACTATCCTGTCTGCTGTTTCCAGGAACTCCTCTAGTTGTAAGAATTTTGTGGGTGAGTTGAGAGTTCGATTGCACCTGGGCAAGAACCTGAAGGCTGAGAGGGAGCGTGTGTCAGAAGGAAAATTGATTTATATTGGGTTTTTTTATATATTAGTAACTTTTTATTAATATAACTGTATTTTTGTAATATTTTGTCTGTTGCTTCTTTTATTGTACCCTTCTCAGAAATCTTTTTAATAAGTGGTCTAGAAATTAAATAACCAATCAATCAAAACAAAGACAACACAACAGTTCAGTTTATTTTTCTTGTATTTAATGACTTAAAAAATAAAAGGAAGGAATACTCCACTGATATAGTTGGCCCAGAACAGTTCTTTTCAGTGCGTGTTGAGGGCAGCAAAGTAACCATGAGATGGGCAATGGCACTCCTCCCAGGCAAGGTGATCTTAAGAAAGAAGTGGATGGGAATAATGTATCTGATACCACACAAGGAGACATCATTTAACGGCATTTGCTGTACCCAAGTTAGGTTTATTAACTAGGCATGGGAAGGCAGAGCTAGGCTGGATCAAATATGAACTCACCTGATGACCTTGAACCGCCCAGGCCAGTGCTCAAATAAGAAAATAAATTAATGACTGGCCACACAGATCATGTGGCACGAGAGCAGGAAACCAAGACACTTGAGAGACAAAGCAGGTGAGATGATAACAGCTTTCGTTGGACTGGACTGAATGTTATGACCTTTCAAGCCTTGCAGAGCTTTCTGGCAGGCAGAAATGAGAAGCTCAGAGGTCGCGCTGCTCAGCCTTAAGCCCACCTCACAAGGTTAGTGCAAGGATAAAATAAGATCTCAGCTTCACTCTCCAAAGCTCCTTTAGGGAAGAGCAGGAGGCCCATGTGACAGACGAACCCAAGCACATATATAAACAAGCAATGGTGGGAAAGCGAGCAGTTAAGAAAACAGAGTTGTGGTAGAAAGATAGTTGGAACCAAGGCATTGGAACACCTAGCAGGTGTGAAAGAACATAGTGTTGAATAACAGAGATTATATATGGTTGTGGTAACTCTGATTCTCCCCCCTGTCAATAAAGTAAAATCCAATTACTTTTTTCTTATTCCAGAAGAGCTGATCCTTAGACTGCTAGCTTTTCATTTCTGAAGTCAAGGCTCCCTGTAGGGCAGGCACCAAAATATTTATTCATCTAGATTTCTAGCTCCCCCTTCCTCTGAAGCACTAGGACAGGCAAAAGCAAACCAACCAAAACTAGGTCAGAAAAGCACGGCTGATGTTTGGGCTGGAGCTGGGATGCCTACACAGGGTTACAAGTGGTTCCGTAAAAAGGAACCAGCTTTGTGACTTTGGGCGCAGCTCACCACTCTTGTGCCCTGATGCAGCTCTCAGGCAGCCCCACAGGAGACCTTCTCCAGTCCACAGCGCCCTTTCTTCTCACGCACATCTCCATTGGGATGATCCACTTTTCGCGTAGTTTAAGAAACCTAATTTCTTCCTGGAATATAGCCACCTTTAACTAGGGTTTCGTTCTTGGGGTGTGAACCTCCTCACCCCCTCTTAAGCTAGTTGCCTGCGTGACCAAAGCACACTCATTTCTGTCTTTAAGCTTCTTTCAGAGCAATCTTAAGAATGCCTGTTTAGAAGGAAGCCCTATTAAGTTCAGTGGGGTTTGCAGGCTACATCTACATCTACGTCTATCTCTCTGTGTTTATCTTTTGTGATAAGGAACTACAAACGTAGTGTGGCATGTATGAAAATTCTCTGTGGTTTCATATGAAAATAAATACTTCATTTTCTTTTCATTCGTTGTCATAACTCTTTAAGAACATTTCGTATTTTCGTATTTAGTAATGCATTCCTTTGGCCACTGCAGCTTTCTTCTTGCCGTTTTATGCAGCTGCCCATGAGTGGGGTGTGTGTGTGTGGGGGGGGGGTGCACACACCACCCAAATCACTCTCTCCCACATACCTATTTTTCCTGCTTTTAAAACTTATTTACTATCACTGATCCACTCTGATACCACACAACAAAGACACTCCTTTTCCTGAATTTCTAGCTACTGACTTCTCTGCACCCCCTTTAATTGGCGCAGTTAGAGCACCTAAGGTTTTTGACAGAAGAAAAATCTCATTTTTTTAAAAAATAAAGCGTAACCTCCCCCAATTTATATATATATATATATATATATGTAAATATATGTGTGTGTGTATAGATATAAGTATAGCTTTTATTACCAACCCAACATTTCATTTGCAACTGTTTATATAATATTTTTCTTTTTAACAATTACCATTGGAAATTTAAAGGGTGCTTTTTTAGAATGTTCTTCACATGATGCAACCCCACCCAAAGAATGTTGACAATTAAGACTACCCCCCTCAATCTAACAGAAACCAGAAGTGTTGGCCCCCAGAGGAGGGTATGAAAGAAAAACAACACAGACGATTAGAATGGGAAACATCACATGAGTTGGAAAAATATTGTCAGTACTTCCTTTATAAAAAAGGGGAAAAAACCCCACTGAAACCCTGCCCCTCACACCCAAGGGGATTGGGATTCGCTTTGTTGTGTATACAAGATGTCAGTATACTACAGTAACCAGCCATGTAGCATTATCCATGAGGTCATACTCTGTCTCAAAAGAGGTAAGGAAGTCATCTGGCCGGAACACCAAGAAATCGCCGAAATAGGTTAATGAAATTGTGTCCTAGATCATGGTGTTTCATACAACGAGCTTTGCTGCCAGTTTAAGACAACAATGATCATTAGGTAGATCTCCAGATGTTTGGAAACACACTGCCCTCACTTGGCTATAACACACCGAACCACAGTTTAGCATTTTTTACATAAGCCCGTTCCCCATCCTCTCCTCTGACATGGCTGTGAGGAGCAAATGGGAAGCAGTAGCTTCTATTTTAAACTAGCTGAGGATTCTTCTTTCATTCAAACTGCACACACTGGTAAGTTTTAACCATGCTTTATCCAAACAAGCCAGGGTCAAAACAGCACCTTAAATTTGGCTTGGTCCCCCCCCCCTTCCTAAACAACTTACAGTCATACCTTAGTTGTCGAATGGAATCTGTTCCGGAAGTCCATTGGACTTCCAAAAACGTTCGACAACCAAGGCACAGCATCCAATTGACTGCAGGAACTTCTTGCACTCAATCGGAAGCTGCGGAAGCGGCAGACATTCGGCTTCCAAAAAACGTTTGCAAACCGCAACACTCACTTCTGGGTTTTCTGCGTTCCGGAGCCAAAAGGTCTGAGTCGCAAGGCGTTCGAGAACCAAGGTACGACTGTATATTGTAAAACTAATTCTCAGTTTGGGCATAAAGGCAAACTGTGTTTAGCTGAAAATGGATGCTTCCAATCTCTCCTATGTGTCTTCCTTAAAAGAGAAAGGAGTTGTGGGGTGGGGGTGGGGGAGCACATGCCTGAGGCTTGTTCATGTAACATGAAACCATAGTCTAGTATTACATCAAAATGCAGTGTTTGAGAGCTTCCGTTTACAAATGGGATGTTAAAGCAGCTAGCAGATCACCATCCATGAAGCAACCACCTGGCACTGCTCGCCACGAGGGACCACCAGAATTTCATTCCTCCTCCTGTAATGTTTTTATAAGAACAAAGCCAACCCATGAAGAAAATGCTTGGAAGACTTCGAGCGGCACCTTAAGACCTCAAAGATTTCTTTTCATATGCACCAACAAATGTGAGAAAAAGCAAATTATTTACATCAATTCATTTCCATTTTTTTCTTTAGAAAAAGAAATATTCTCTCTTTTCTCCCATAAACAGAACAAACAGTCTATTGTGATCAAAAAATGAAAACAAAATAGAGAGGGGAAAATAACTTGTGCTGTTTTTCATTACTCCTGTTTTCCACACTGCAGGCTCCCACCCTCCTGCCTTTGTGTTGGTTTATTTATCTTTCAACTATATATATATAGTTCTCTGTAGTGCCAAAAGCTTTAAGTTAATTACACAAAGAGAATTGCCATATTCAAAATATACAAGTTACATACAATAATGTTACAGGTTGTTCTTTCTTTCTTTTTGGTAGCCCACGCAGGTGACATTCTCCAGCCTTCAATGGTATATTTCCTGAATGTGTCTGTCTGTCTGTGTGTCTGTGTGTCTGTGTGTCTGTGTGTCTGTCTGTCTGTCTGTCTGTCGGTCTGTCTGTCTGTGTTTGCATTTCAAATGCAACAGGCTAGCACTGTAACTCTAAAAGAAAGTGAAAAGAGCGAGCTTTTTCATAGACATTGTTTATGCAATGTAAAAAGAAGAAGAAGAAGGAAAAAGAAAAGCATTTTCATCTCCAGCACTGACACTGGCGTGAGGTTTGGATGTGTTGACCATTTTCAGGCCCTGACTGAGTGCTAAAAAAGGAAAAATATAGATCAAGTAAGATTTGCCACCCCCAGTTTTTTTGTTTTTTAAAAAACCACCGAAATATCCACCCAAATTATTTATAGGCTTTCCATCTGAATACGTGACATTTGGTAAGGCGGAGGAAGGAATAAAGTTGAGGTCAGCAGCAACGTTTGAACAAATAGGTACTTTGAGAAGCTGCTGGCATTTCTGATTTGACTGGATGGGATCAGCGGCTGGGTTGACATGGTTGGCTTTATTTTAATTGTCAGGGTTCCCCCCCCCCCCCCTTGTATGAGGATAGTTTTGCCCTTCTTAAAGCCCAGTTGTCCTTCAGTCTGGGCCGTTATGGAATCTTGATTGATAGCTGTCAGTCCTGGTTTGACAACGCTTTGAGGACTGGCATCCAATGAGGTAATGAAGGAGGGGGAAAGCCCTCCCTTCTTCCAGCTCCGTGGCTTAGAACCCTTTGATGTAGCAATAGGCCTCCAGGGTGGCAAACAAAATGTACAGGAGCCACAAGCTCACAAAGAGCAAAGTTGTGGCAAGTCTGCACCCTTTGGGGCCCCCCAGTTCCCCTCCGAGGTGAGGCCGCCTCCGGTACAGCAGGACGCTGACGCAGACGAATGCGAAGATGGTGAACAGCGTCACAGAGAAGGCGAGGGTGCCTGCTGACACGTGGAACTCCTCTCCCTGGTAAGCCCAGTAGATGGCGGCCACTGACCACGCCAGTCCAATGCCCAAGAAGACGTTGACGGCATTGCTGCCCGTGACATTGCCAATGGAAGCATCTGCATACACGTCCTGGACGGCGGCTGCTTTGCTAGCAAAAGTGTCTGAAAGTGAGAGGTGAAACGAGGGCATGAGGAACAACGGAAAACAGCGGGAGGTGGGTCAGTCATGCTAACTTAGAGCAAGATACTGGCAGACAGAGGATGGAAGTATCTTTTTGGGGTGCAAGGAGAAGAGTTGGAAACGTAGGCCCCACTTCAATGAGGTGGTAAACAACCCTGTGTCTGGGCTAGAGCATTTCAGTCTGCAGTGAGAACTCGCATAGTGGCAAAGGAATTTCATCTATCTGTTTATTTGTTGTGAGGAGGAGCATTTAGTCGTGTGAACCCCAGCTGCAATCTGAAGTGGTGCATCCCAGGTTCAGGTATGACTATCACCTCAGAAGAATCAAGGCATATAATCAGTGGAATATGCATTAATCTAAAAGGTTTATAAGCCACCTTTTAGCGTAACTACTCACATACGGGGGCAACGCACAATATGAAAATCACAGATTACAGTGAAATGTATTCAAAACATAAAAGGCAAAAAAGGTAAAGGACCCTTGGACAGTTAAGTCCAGTCAAAAGCGACTATGGGGTTCTGGCGCTCATTTTGCTTTCAGGCTGAAAGTATTGTGCGTTAAGAAACCTCTTAACTGTGGTAGTCATTTCAGATAACCAGCCATCATAGGAAAGTGTGTGCTTTTCATGTAACAGATATGACCATGTCAAGGGGATAAGTTGGTGTGTGGTTACATGATTACTTCTTTTCCCCACAACCCTGCTCCCAAGCTATTTCCAGCACTTGTGCTCCCAAACAGTCTCAGAGACTGGGGGAAAATGTGCAGCATTATGGGGTAGAAAAAAAGTTGTGGAATTGCTGCACCAGGAAAGGAGGAAGGCAATGGCAGGCAGGGGAAAGGGGGAGCAGCCTCTGCTGCTGCATCTCCCAAGCATATTCTGCCCCCCACCGCACTGGTATGCCTGGCCAAACATAGAGAAAGCCAACCATTCACCCAAGAGCCTCCTCACCTGGAACTGAAGTCCCAAAGGCCACAAAGATAACAGCAGTCACTGAATCCTTGAGGCCAATGGTGCAGCCAAAGTGAGAAGCCAAGTCTCCAATGACGGCGGTGAGCATGCCGATGATCAAGATGGACACGATGAAGCAAGCCCAGCCGTTGCAGTACTCGGTGGGCGGGACGCAGGCAAAGAGCACCTTCCAGAAGACTGTCAGGAAGTGCATGACATAGTCAAAGCAGGAGGGCAGGCGCTCTTCGCCAGACTCATCCTCGTCCTCATCGCCAGCTGCAGGAAACAGGAAAGAGGAAACACTGAATTGGTAGTCTCTGTGGGAACCACACTACATTGAGCGTCACCACTCCACAGCATCGCAGGAAGTTCTTGTGAGTTCTGGTACTTGCTTTCTACAGCTGCTTTGTTACTCTGACCTTCTGCAGTAGGGGTGGAGAACGTGTGTTCCAGATGTTGCTAGACATTGTCTCCGATCATGCTGGCTGGGGCTGATGGGTGTTGGAGTCCAACAACTTCTGGAGGGCCAAAGATTGGCTGCCCTTGACCTACATCTACCCCCTCTACCTGCAGACATGAATAGCCCTTCCTGGACATTAACCTGCCTTCCTTGCTTGCAGTATTCCCATCCTACCTTGCTGCTGCCTGACCCTCCCAAAAGGTGCCTCAAAATCTGATCTTGCCATGAGTCGTTAGACTATGATTCTTGCCGGCAAGAACATTCATGACCTTTAGAAACACAGAAGTAGTGAGTTGCTTACTTTGGGAAGCTAACCAGGAGATATACTGTCCTCTAAGCTGACCACAGTAAAAGCCTCTTTCCACTCAGAGGTCTTAATTAGAGCTGGAAAAATAAATGCTTCTGTTAGCTTTGCCTTAGTTTCCTCTGCTTCTCTGGGACTACTGAGGGTTAGGAAGGTGAAATGCCTAAGGACAGCAATGGCGTTCCCCACACCCTGTAATGGTACCAGCATCTTTGAAAGTGGGTCAACAACAAGAGAATCATCTCATAATGCCCTTAACTTTGTTCTTGCATGAGGACTCAGAGGATATGGTCATATTTATTACCATAGCAACAGCATCATGAAAATACTGAAGGCCACTCAGGCATTCTTATTCATCTTTTCTCACACGAAGCAAGCAAGCAAGCAAGCAAGCATACATTTGAACTCAAAGGGTATTCAAAGAAATGGCTTCCCTGCACAACACAGTAGTTGAACCACACAGTCACTGACAAGACACTGGAGCACAGGCTTCTCCTTGTTGTGAGCTTTGCCATACCGTAACACAGTGTTTCCCAACCTTGGGCCTCCAGCTGTTTTTGAACTACAATTCCCATCATCCCTGTCTTGCCAGCTAGGGATGATGGGAGTTGTAGTCCAAAAACAGCTGGAGGCCCACGGTTGGGAAACACTGCCTTAACACACTCGCTGTTATTAAATGAAGCTAGTAAAATGGGTGTGGCACGTGGGATACCTGGCATCAGGGTGGAAGGATGGTTTTGCCCTCATCACGGCAATGGCTCCAAGTGCAAAGTCATTTATATGGAAGAAAGACAAGGGGTGTCCTTGGAGGCATCCTTCAGGATGGCTAAGCCTGCTTCCCATCCATTTTACCTACGTTGGCTGATTGGAAATTAACCCTTCATCCAGGAAGAATGCAACGTGCCCAGCAAGCTAAGGTGCCTCATGAAACATCTCGCAATGGGGTACCACAGCTTTAAAAGGGAAGCAGCTGATTTCTTCTGTTTTATTTGCTACCTTTTTATATTCTATTTTGTGCCAAAATATTATACAGTTTCTTTGTGGGGCTTTCTTTTTAATGCTTAATCCTGGGTCACTCATAATCCCAACCACAAAAGAAAATTGTTTTTAAGCACTGTTCATGACTGAGAACTAAGGGGGCAATTTCCATGCTTCATGTGAGCTGCCAAAGTGTAGGTGAAGCTGGGATGAATTAAGTGTCCTAATATAATCTAGCAGACCAATCAACTAGTTTAATCTTGTTGATTAATCAGGATGGATCCATTTTAATTGGTGAGGGCTACTTTTAATTATTGAATCTGAGAATTAAGTGAGCAATGCAGTTCATTTTTGAGGCTATTTTGATCTTGGCAAGTCTCTGTGATAGAAATTGGAGGCGGAGGGAGAGAAAGTTCAATGAAAAAGCTGCTCCTTTTACCAGTGACTGATCTCACATTTCCTTGAATATCTTAAAGAGTCACCTAGATTTACGTTTTGCAAATGTGCAAATAAAAAAAAGGTAACATTTGTTGTTTAAGATGCTGGTGAGCAGTCATTCTGTGTCCAATGTGTGGGTGAAACAAGATAGCAAAACATAGGAGGGAAAGCCTGCAAAAACTCTGGCCCATCTGCAAATCTGAGGCCTCTGAGTGGAGACCTTAGTGGTAGGTGGTGCAGGGCACAGTGATAATCAAAATGTTTTTTTCCTCCTCTCTCACTGTGGGTCCCAGTACCCCATCTCACCTGCACTGACAGTAATGGCTTCCAGGAACTGGTCCCGCCACGAATGCGTTCCTACAACCAAGGCCAGGTTTGTCTTCTTGATGAGCTTGTCCACGGTACTCTGTCAATGACAGAAACACAAAGAATAGGCACCTGTTTGTGTACAGGAGCAGCAATGTACTGCATAGCTCCTCCCCCTAGCCTTTGCACAAAGAGCGTAGATTTCTGTGATGCTTTTGCGAATACAGCTGCACACGCTAAGGTTCTCTGTGCCAGGGTTAGGGACAGGAGCCACTCAGTGGTCCTCCAATTCCCGATCCAGTGTTGACCAACACAGGAGCAAGTCCCACCCCTCCAAACAGGGCTCAAGCTGATGGCCGCCACCATGTCTTTCACAGCTTAATGATAAGAAAACTATATTCCCACAGAACAAACCACTGCCATGTTAGGAAAGAAAAGAAGAGGAGGTAAGCTTAGAATCCGGTCAGTTGGAAGGCAAGCTTCCCTTGATGGCCAACTGGTGGCCCTAGAGTGAAATCTGCCTCTACTGCCCAATTTCAAGACCAAAGAAGTGAAAGAGACTGGCGGAGGAATCCAAGGCTGAAGCAGCATGGAAATGATATCCCGCACGTGACCCAATGCTCTCTACTTCCTTTTCAACTCTTGACTGTGACTGTGACCACAGTAAACAGGTTTTATGTCCATCTGCTACAACAAACAGTAAGGCAAAAGGGAACAGTGCAAGCAAATGTTTTTACTGACAAATGTATAGGAATCTCTCTCTTTTTAAGAAGCACAGTTGTAAACATGACTGCGCAGACTGAGTAGGCGCTAAAGAACAACATTTACTATCATCTGTTCTTTCATGTGAAGCATAATAAGGAATGCTTTTTCTGGTGATATATTTGCCAGCTGCTTAGGGTTAGGAGATTTGCTTCTTTTCCAGATTTTGTCTTTCAATGGCAGCCATTGGATTAATCAACGGAATGAATGGTGACAACTCTTCTTAGCTGTGCATGGCCATGTAATTGTTGGGCATATCTGGCCAAGTTGCTGTTCAAACAATCTGTTTTATTGGCCTTATTTTCAGCAGTCACATGTCAGGAGAGGGTTGTTGGATGATAGAAGGCAGCCTAATTCTGTAACGTTGTAATTCAAGTATTACTTTATTTTTCCTCAGATTCCCCCCTATCCTTTTCTCCATGGTCTTGCTACTTATTTTTCTCATTTTCTTCTCTTCCCCCCTCAGAGCCTATACCTCTCTCTTTCCCTGCCCTTCACTGTTGTTTCCCTTTTCATACACCACTCTTTCTTCCCTTCCTTTCATCCTTTATTCATTCTCTGGTCAATCCCTTTCCTGTACTTCCTCCTCCAAAGTCTCCTGATACCCAACACTGACCTTGAATTCATAGGACTCTTCAATGATGACCTCCAGCTTAGGATGCTCGCCCAGTATTGGCTTCCCCATCTCTGCAATACGCTTGGCTTCCTCCTCTTCCATTGTCAGCTTCCTTTCTGCCACTTCTGTGGGGAAAATGTCAACATACAGAGAGAATGTCCTCCACACTTCCAACAAAGGGGAGAGGACACTGGGCAAAAGAGCTGGGCTGGTCAGAGAAGGGGCTTGTATGCTGCCAGTCTCCATCACAAGCTCCACAGAACAGATCTCATGAAGGTGGGGCCTAGGATTTGACACTACTTACCTCAACTGTCTTATGTTGGCCAAAACAGAGAGTCAATCCATTTTTGGGGGTCAGTTATGCTTTTTTCTTTTGTTCTTGGAAATAGAAGTTTACTCCAGATTGGGCAAATGCCCAAAGTGGGAACTTGTTGAAAATATTGGAACAGTTTCCTCCATCCCTACTGTTTTCAATTTTATATATGCACTGGTAGTTTTCTAGAACCCCAATCCAACACAGAGTTGGATACATTGACTCAAACATCCAAAAATTCACGCTGTCTTGTGGCTTTAGTCAGTTTAATCTGGATTTTCTTTGAGGTCTTGCTATAAGTACACGAAAATGAGAAAGCATGCATTTTATTTGGGACAACCTGATTATATGAGAATATAAAAAACACATTGATCCTTTGAAAATGAGAATAGAAAAAATTAGCAGATGTCAGTATTTTATTGGAAACAAAGATTTCAGTAGGCAAATGCAATAATTTAATATGAAGTGAATTGATCAAGGAAAGGAAATAATTACATGGGGTGAGGGCCATATTATTCTGTAAGATGTCCTTCTATGGCACTCAATGCTGCTAATTCAGTTTGGGAGAGATTGAGGTATCTATTATTTCTTTCTCTGTCCTTTTAAGAAAACTTCAATGGTTTCTATGTTTGCAATGAAGAAGAATCTTCCCCAATGATTACACAATCACACTTAGTAATTTGTTCAACTTAGTACTGAAGGCTCACTCATATACACTAATGTTCAGTTACGTGTGGAACACACACACAGAGTGAGTTATGTGTGCACATGCACTTATTGTTTCCTGTGCTTCAATGAATCATTATTTGCTGCATTTATATCCCACCTTTTTTTACTCTAAGAGCTCCTAAGGTGGCATACATGGTTCTCCCCCTCTTCATTTAATCCCCACAACAACTCTGTGATACCCTCTGTGATACAGGGGTTAGGCTGAGAGGCAGTGACTTGGCCAAGGCTGGCCTCTCATGTCCTTGTCCAACACTAACTGCTGTGCAACGATGGTATCTCATTCATAGAATCACAGAACCTTAGAGTTGGAAGGGACCCTGAGGATCATCTGGTCCAACCCCCCTGCAATGCAGGAATATGCAGCTTTCCTTTACAAGGATTGAACCTGCAACCTTGGCGTTATCAGGACCATGCCCTAACCAACTGAGCTATCCAGGCTGACTTCATATGAGTTCTTTTAAATGTTCAGAAGAAACAAATCATGAATGAACTACATGGTTTTCATCGCCACATTGTGCAGGGGTGGGGAACCTTTTTGAGCCCAAGGGCCACACTTCCTTGTGGCCAACTTCTGAGAGTTAATGAGAATGAAGCGTGGGGTTAGAGGCAAAGTGGCTGGAGCAATGGAATGCAGTCGTTAAGTAGGTCATATTCCAGCCACACAGAAACCAGAGATTTCTACACACAAACACCACATACACCTCTCCAGACAAAGCAGAGACATTATCAGCCAGGCAAAAACACTTAGGAGGTGTGTGGAGCAGGGCCAGGGAGAGGCATGTTTGGGGACAAGGGGTGCAGCCCATGGGCAGGCATGGTCTAGAGCTGCTTATAGAGGCCTGGAGGGGTTGTATTTGGCTCCTGGGCCTGAGGCTCCTCACACCTGTCATAGCGCAATGAAGGACCTGGGAGGACGTTTCACTGAACAAAATCTTGTCTTCAGGACGGGGAGGGAAAACAAATCAAGGTAAATGAATTCATTAGACCATCTTTGGCTAATTTGGTGCCCTCTAGAGGTTTTGGATTGCAACTCCCATCATCCTCAGCCAGCAGAGCTAACGGTTGGAGACAATGGAAGTTGTAGTCCAAGAAAATCTGGAGAGTCACAAGTTATCCATCCCTGCACTAAGTCTTCCCCCACCCTGTACACCATTCACAGATCTCTTTGTTAACAGGCAGTACATATATAGCATTATTAACAACAACAACAACAACAATAAACAGAATTTTCTTGACAAAACTATTATGCTTCTGCCAAAACTGCTTGTGACAATATTCTATAGAGCAATCTCAATCCACGTAGGAGGTTTTGATCAACAGGGGACAATAAATAGAGAGTTAATTGAACAACAAGAGTAAGAAAGGATGGAGGTAAGCAAGATAAAGCAGTGAAACAAATCTTTTAAAAAATATATCAAATAATCTACAATGTGGTGTATAATTTATAATTTATATTGTGCAGGGTGAACTTTCAGGATTTGCTTTTGCTGCTTTGGCAATTTTGATGTTAGAAACAGCTCACGGAGAACTTTCCTTGTCCATGGTGCTGATGGGCACTGCTCATTGAATTAATAAAAGCAACAGAACTTAGGACTTCTTCACACTTACCTTTTCTCCACTCTTTCCACACATGGCCTGCACTTTAAAGCTCCATGTCTGGTGGCTCCCCCTTTTTTGCTCCAAAGCTTTCCCCATAAAAATCTGCCTCTAAAGCTCAACTGGAGCAACTGGTTTTCTGCTGAAAACATGAAGTGAAGTTTGCTCTCCAATGTTTTATACATTGATTTCTATCTGCTGCAGTTAAATAATGTCCACCCTCAACTGTAATTGGTTCACTCTTCTTTCCAGGTTGTGTGCATTTTGAGAGATGACCAACCTACTCTGCAGGTGGTTCTTCCTGCTTCCTTAAAGATGTCTGCTTCATATGTGATACTGGTAGCATGCTGTTTTTTTTGTTTTGTACAGTCTTTCCCACATGGATCTGTTTGTGTCTGCCTGGGGCGTCAGACACTTTGTGAATTTGTGCATGATATGACCGACACGGGAAGCCAAGGATTACAGCCTCCTGGTGCAGTCTTTCACACACTTACTAAAAAGTAAATCTCAGTGTATAACATGCTTTCAAGCAAACACCTATAAGGCTGCGCTTTTAGAGAGCAGTCATGAACCTGTGGAAATCACTTCCAGTCATTGCTGTTGGTGTTATTATCATCCTTACTAGAATTGATGCTCTGCCTTTCTACTGCAAATGTTCAAGGCAGCTGAACAGTGGTCCCCTAAAAATGCAAAGAATGAAAGTTCCCTATCAAAATTAATCTTAAAACAAAAGCCTTAATAAGAAAGGATCACAAAACCAGTAGTAGTCAAAACCTCCAGCTGTCAATTAAGATACAAGACTGAAATAATAATAAGTCTTGTTGGTCTACCTGCCTGCAGGTGAGTAGCAACAGGCCAGGTCAACCTCCCTCAGGAGCACAATCTAGTTGAAAGTACCCTGCCCTGTGCCACATATGAAACAACCTACAGTGCTGCTTTGGGAAAGCAGTAGAGTTAGTAGCTATGGCAACTAGTGTCCTTCTCTCCTTTCTTTGATGAACACCCTGGCCGTTCAGTTATGCACTGGCACGCAAAGGAAACATAACCCAGGAGTCTAAACCCTGTAGGTGCCTGGGTTATAAGGCTTTCCCTTGGATTTATGAAGACTTCAGGTCATTCTGTGAGCACAAGATGCCTGATGTGAAAGGACTTATAAATCCTGCATGGACTCCCACAGGCCTCATATTCTCCGTAAGAAATTATTCAGAGGCTAAAAACTCTGCACAGATGCTCCATATATCATTAAAACTTTGCCTCAACTCAAAAAGCCTTCCGGCCTACAAATATTATTAACTTTGCAAGGCCAGCACAATTTACAGAACACACAAGGACTCCTGTTTCAGGAGACCACATTAATCTGTTGCAGCAGCAGCAGCAGCAGCAGAGACAAATCCATCCACCTTTTGAAGTCAGTAGCACGTTGAAGTGTCAGGGCTCTTTTGTGAGCTCCCACCGAGTGCTCCAGAATGGGGAATCCCCTGCATGAGTCAGAAATAGCTCCACAAAAGAAGAGAAGCAGAAACTAGATGCATCTCTGAATGTCGGAGCCATAATCCTTTAATGCTCCTCCTAGGTGTTCAACTGAGGAATATCCCCAACCACTTGAGTCATCGCCATACAGAATTATGGGCATCGCTTTTCAGCACCGTAAACTGAATTCATCTTTCTTTCTTTTCTCCAACACTAAAATTTCCAGAGGCAATAGCAATGGTGCTAGCACCTGCATACTATCAGAACTGAAGCAACAGGCATGGGGGGGGGGGGACTATGAGGCTTAACAAGTCTTCCGTGCACTTCAACTCCAGACCTCACTAAGGGTTCGTCCACAGGTCCGTGATTTTTAGGCACAAGTCTGAGTGGGCTTTTTGTTTATCCTGCCGTTTTCCTGGGAAAACCCAGAGAGGCATATCCTACGTTTTTCCCCAGATAAATTTGTCCTGGGCAAATTGCTGGAAACACATTGCTGGAATTGCCTTGGGCCCACAGATGAAGTCCCACCAAATTGTGGCAAATGACTCAGACTCAGCTGTCCCCCTGCAAAATTTCAGTTGCTGGATTAGTTTTTCTGATGGTATAAAAATGTTTTCCTAACTTTTTAAATTTTGTTGGGGGAACCCATACTTCAAGATCCAAAGGGGAATTCAGATCATCTTCTTATTACTGCGTTAATGTCCAAATCAGTCCCAATCAGTCCAAACAAAGTTCATAATTCTATCCAGTCTTATCTTGGTGTTGCCACATCATATCTTGTTCGTATAGTTTCTCTTTTTCCTTTACGATCTCTTCTGTTAGTCTCCTTAAGCCAATAGCAAGTGTAATAATCCTGTGTGGATTTCCTGTTCCTTCACTAAGTCCAGATGGTTTCCATATATCTCCTTCGTAGATAACATCACTTTATCCATCGTAAATTTTGGCATTTGTCGCTCTTAAGTCCCACCGAGGAGTTGATTCACGATATGTAAACAACTCTATTTTTCTCTTTCTCCTCCCAGACCCAAGAGCTCCCACAATGCCTCACAAAATGGCGAACGGCATTTTTTCCTGACTGCGTCACCCCAAAACTCTTAGCTTTCCAGCTTCATCTTGAAACATTGCTTTGGATCGAAAGTTTATCTCCACACAGCCTTAAATCCACAGCTTAAGTCCTTAATTTCTGACTCATTAGGGGAGGGGGATTCTTGTTAAATCACATAAAAAGGTAGAGGCAGGTTTTCCCCCCCTCCCCCCTCAGTCATTACCGTATCTTGACGTTCTTCTCGTATTTTATTGTTGTCTTGTTATCAGAGATCTCTTCTGTCAGCAGTATTTACTCCCCTTTTTCCTTGATGTATGTGCAATTAATCATGTCCAAATTATTTCTTTTAAAGATCATTGCAACCAGCGGCGCGAATCGGGGACGGCGTCGAGGAGTGCCGAAAATCCCACAGGAGGGCTTTGTGCCTAGTGCCCCCACCCCCACAAGTTCGGGGGTGGTATAGGGCACAGCAGGCAAGGGCCGTCCCCCCCATAATCCGGGGGGGGGGGGTTAAGGAGGCTAATTACCCCCATCATAGCCTCCAAATTACCTCGTGTGGGTCGGAGAGATGTTATTGTCAGCCATCTTCCGATGCGCCACCTAGTGGCCCCCCACTAGGTGTGATTTAATTTGATGTGATTGGCCAGTTAATAAAAATTATTTTTTAAAAAAAAATGTTTTCCTAACAGTCTATCATGAAAGTTTGCACCCTCTTCCACCTTTAAGGGACGATCAATCTAGCAGCAACCAATGGGTAAGTAATAAGTTCATTTGTGGATATATCAGAATGATTTCTGATATGTCCATTTGTAGCTGCTATGTGCAGGCTAGAGATGGGAAGGCCTGGGAAAAAACCTGAAAAAATGGGGGGGGGGGGAACAAGGGGGAAATCTGGGTTCCCCCCCATTTCCCCCCAGGCATTCCCATCTCTAGTGCAGGCCACTTGAATTTTCTCAGTGAGATGTCTGTGGCTTTAGGGTAAGCTACCTATAAGTGCACCACCAGGTGGACTGAATGCTTTTCTCCACATCACTGAAAAGTGGTCTGAAAACATCTGTCTGCTCAGAGAAAGTCGTTCAAAGTCATTCACTGGCCTGCAGTCCATGGCATGCATTCCCCTGCTAGGGATGCCCTATTCATTCCTCACTTAAATCATGGGGTGCATCTTCCTGCAACAGACCCAGCCATCCTCTAGAACTGAAGAGACAAAGGTGTGTGGCATAGAGCTCTCCTGCTATTCCTAAGCATGTTCCTGGAGAGGAGTCACTGGCTACTGCTATGGGCACAGTGTACATGGGCCACATGCCTGGGCATGTTGCAATGTTTTCAGCACATTGTGTGCTCAGCTGAGGGCTATAAGGGGACTTACAAGGCTCCACGGAACCCTTTGAGCCTTAGAGAGGAGACCAAGAGATGACAGGCATCTTCAAATATCTAAAGGGCTGTGACATGTGAGGCGTGAAGGCAGCTCTCTGCATGGCCCTTTCCACCTGGCCTAGGAGGCTGGGCCCACACTCACCAGCCCTACTGAAGAGGCTCCTCATGAGGCCGGAGGAACATCGCCCAGCTAATGTTTTATTGATTTATTGAGTTTAATATGCTGTAAACCGCTTTGAGATTTTTATTAAAAATATAAAGCAGTATAGAAATAAATAAATAAATAAATGGAGCAGGCTTGTTTTCTCCTGCTCCATAGACTAGGACCTGAACCAATGGATTCAAGTTACAAGAAAGGAGATTTCAACTAAACATCGGGAAGAACTTTCTGACAGTAAGAGTTGTTTGACAGTAGAACAGACTCCCACAAGAGCTGGTGGACTCTCCTTCCTTGGAGGTTTTTAAACAGAGGTTGGATGGCCATCTGTCATGTATGATCTAGCTGTGATTCCTGCGTTGCAGGGGATTTGACTAGATGACCCTTGGGGTCCCTTCCAACTCTACAATTCTACAATTCCTTTCTTGTATGTTCAGACTGTACTTTCTCACTCCCAGAGAAGTATGCTTTTGGGGGCCATTTAAAAAAAAGAAAGAAAGAGGCATCGGAACTGACTGTTCCTGGCCTGATCCATTCACAACAATGATAACGACGGTCACAACTTTTCATGTAGCACCATCTCCCCAGCTTCTGGCACTCAAGGAGCCATACAGAGAATAACAAATGCACAAAGATTTTCAAGAGAAAGGAAGATACCATAAAGGAGAAATCGACTGCTGACAAGTCCACAGCACAGTTAAAACAAATCGCTTTTCAGGTCCTCTTTAAAGATAGAAAGGAAGGCACAGCCGTGAACATTGAAGAGAGAGAGTTCCACACTCATCGGCGATGAAGGCACAATCACCCACAGGCTTAAAGTGGCAGGAGTCCCAACAGCAGGTATGTCCGGGAACAAAAAAAGCTGAAGAGTTTTTAATTTGACAGGTCAAGTCTGTCAAGGTGAAAGCTGCCAAACTGCAGCTTAATTATTAACCAGCCCTGATTTGTTTGCATCAGCCTCAGTACTCAGCTTTCAACATGGCTTGCACCCGAGACTCCCAGCTGTCAAGTCCAATTAGTGCTGATAAGGTCTGGAGATGCCAGGCAGGGAAATGAATGTGCCAGTTCCTCCTCGGCTCCCATCTCTGCTTTCCAGATATGGCAAAGGTTGGGAGGAAATAATTCCACCTTAACACCCTTCGTTCTGAACTTAAGCAAGTGCTAAATGGCAGGTGGGAGGCAAGATGCCCTCTTTCTGGACAAGGAGAAATGGAGGGTGCATTTCCAGGACGGTGGGGCAAGCCTACCCTTATTGCAAGAGGTGTAAATCACAGACACTCTGGAGTGAGTGAAAGCGGTTCCAAAATGATACTGAGATTTACTTTAGAGGAAAGGAAGGTGAGTCTTCACTGAAAACATCACAAAGTATTTATGTCCAGGTGGATAATGATCACGTCCATCCTGGACATTACACTTCTTGTGATGTGAGAGAGATGTGAGACTCCTGTGCCAAATTCCCTATCTATCATCTATCTATCTATCTATCTATCTATCTATCTATCTATCTATCTATCTATCTATCTATCATCTTTCTATCATCTATCTATCTATGTATCTATCATCTATCATCCATCCATCCATCCTGCATGAATCACCCTCAATATAAAAATGAACTGTAGGATGATATAAGAAGACATTTAAAAACTATCAATTTATTATAAACCAAACCAACAGTGCAATAAAACTAGGATGAACCAAACCTTCAACCAGCTAAAAATGCTATAACATGCCTGGGCAAATAAGGTTTTAAGCACATGCCAAAAAGTACACAATATTGGTGTCAGGCATGCCTCCCTTGGGTACATTATTTGTGTGTTATTGTGGCATTTTTTTAATTGCACTATTTATATTTATCATTTAAAATTTGTTTTAAACTTTACTGTACATTGCTCAGAAAACTATGGTATGGGGTGATTAACAAACAATACTACAACTATTAGTTTAAATAATCATGCATTGGTGAATTGTTTTACATAGTGACAGATTGTGTGAATTATCTGTTGTAGGAGTATTTCACTGCATAAACTGGGATGAACTAGGCTCTGATGACCCATAAGCTCAACATGTGTCTGACATGTCAGAATATTCGAACAATGAGTCACACTGCCAGAAATTTGAGTTGGAGTAGCTTCAGTCACAACTTAAGTGTAGTTCCTAGTTACATGACTACTAGAATTCCATATCTCTGAATCTTGGCGATGCCCAGATATGAAACTCTGGACTCCTTCCTTATCTTTGCCGTTACATAGCTATCCCTCATGACCAAGATTCTCAAAGAGGGAAGGGGTTAGAAGAGTCACAAAGTCTCTCGCCCTGTGGCTCTCAACATCTTTTGGAACTTCAAAGCCCAGTTAAGGTGCCACAACAGTTAAGAACATAGCAATATTTCCTAGTACAGCTTGTGCCTCTAGAAGATTCTATTTTGAATGTCAAACATTCAGATAGATGCTCATTGATGGTGCAGGTCAGGAACAGGCAACAGTGGCCTTCCAGATATTGTTGGATTCCTCAAACCTCCCTCAGCTTCTGCCCACATGGTCAATGGTCAGCAATGATGGGAGCTGTAATCAAGTAACACTTCTAGAGCAGAGGTCCTCCATCCCTAGCATAGGTCAATGTTAGAATATAGGATTAAAAAGCCCACATGCTTTCATTATTCCTTCACATCTTCATACACCCTAATTTGAATTGTTCTGAATTTGGATAGTTTTAGGTAGGCAACCTTACAAACATGTAATGCCTAGTTCTGAGAGACAAACAAACAAACAAACAAACAAACAAACAAACAGGTTATCAAGAGCAACCGAACTTCTGAAGGGCAGAGAAAACATGTAATGTACATAGAAGACTCATGAACATGGGGACAATAATACAGCCATTGTGTCACACTGTCACAGAGTAAGTGAGTGAGAGAGAGAGATGGAGGAGAGGAGGAGAGTGAGTGTGTGAGAGAGAGAGACAGGGAGAGTTTTCTATGCAGAAATGGGCCTAAAGAAGGCTACGCAACATAGAAGTTTTGTGGTGGTGGGGAGGCAGAAGCTAGAGGCAAAGAGACTTCAATGTAATTTTCAACGTAATTTTTTCCAACACTCCTGAAATGTTTGCATTTTCTAAATCTAACATGACATGGACTAAGTGAAAATGTCACCTCCATTCTTTACTTATTAGTCATGATCTGTCCTGAGTGGCACTCTACGTGCGCAGTGGCATATGCATTTTTTATGTTGCTTTGGATATCATCTGCCACAGGATTTACAGGGTTTGAAGTAAGTACATCGTCCATGCGTCCAAGGGATGTCAACGAAGCCCGTGGAAGGGGGCCCGACTGCAGAAGTTAAGTGGAGGAGAAGTGTCATTATATAAACCTTGCTCACTCAACAGCTCATCTAAAGGAGGGGGGTGCTGTCTGGAGCAGATGTGGCTGGTGAGGAATTGGTGCTGTGTTCTGGGCAACTTTTTTCTTTCCTAACATGGTCAGAGATTTAGCCTCTTTCCTTATTAACTTAAGAGCAACTTCCAGTAGTGCCAAGTGAGTGAATTATCCAATGCTACCTGCCAAAAGCAATCAAATCTGAGCACAAGAAAGGGCAGAAATCGTATTATTTTAATACATATTATTTGGTTCCAGAAGATCTGATTAAATTAGCACACTACTGAATTAGAGCAACAAAATTACTATGGGAACAGCTGAGAAAGACTTCCTGAAACTGAAGAGCTGATCGAATTATAAGAAGGAAAGAGCCTCTTTGCTTCCCAGTTATTCTCCAGTTGGTGTCTCTCTCTCTTTGTACACAAGGGATCCAGGTGTGTATACAAAGAATGTAATATAGAAATGTCTCTGGAGGTGTTTTAGTTTCGTCTCTCTAGATAACAGGAAGCCACCAATCACAGCAGCTTCTTGAATCCTGAGTGCATGTTGGCATTGAAATGTACATTTACAACTAAGAGAGTATGCATATTCATGTGCCGTTCTTACTCTACTTTATACAGTCATACCTCATGTTACGTTTGCTTCATGATACGTTTTTTCAGGTTGTGTCCTGCGGTGACCCGGAAGTAGTGGAAAGGTTTACTTCCGGGTTTTGCCGCTCATGCATGCGCAGAGGTGGCGAATCGCAACCCGCGCGTGTGCAGACACGCCGTTGCGGGTTGCGTTCTATTCATGTTGCAAACAGGCCTCTGGAATGGATCCCGTTTGCAACCAGAGGTACATATATGCTTTACAGATACTTATAAATTCTTTTTGGGGTGGGGAAAAAATGGTGAGAATCATTCCTAGCTGACAGAGATTTGGGGGCACGTTACATGCTTGGCCCCTGTGTGCTTCCACCAGTAGCCCCCTAACTTCCATCCACTTCTTTTTCTGCTTGAGGAGCTCCTCTGCTAACAGGGATTGGGTCATCTGTTATGCAGACCTGAATGTTATGCAGACCTACTGAACGTGAGCCAAAGGTAAGGTGCCATTACCGATGAACACACTAGGTGAACTCTGTGGTGTGTGACGGAAGCCATATAACTTTTAGACTGGAGGCAGGGAACAGCTTTTAAGAGATGTGAGCGATATGATAAAGGCATTGTTGCCTACGATGTAAACACTCGTCTCCTTTGTCCTGTTATCAGTGATGACCAGTCTGGTGGTTTGCTGCCAGGAATTTCTGGCAGCTGCTCTGAAGAAAGTAAGGGTGGCAAAGTGCATTCTACGCTATAACAATGGGGAGGCAGCGGTGGAGGAAAGGGCATTGCAGTCGTCCCTGGAGAAATGTGTGGCTGCTTCCTAGAGGGCCTCAGCAGCCTATACAGGCATTTGGCCTGCTAGCCAGTCAGCAGCCACTGCTTCTAGGGGGTTGCTGCTAAGAATGGGTTCAACTCCTTTCCTCAGTTATTCAGCTGCTGCAGAAAGTAATTATTTCCAGGGATTCCCTCCACTGCCCACTGCTGCCCTCCATTATTCGAGACAAAAGAAGGTCTGCACTACATACACCTATACACTTTAATTTGTATTGGTTCACTGCCCAGAGAAAGTTAGTTTTGGATGGTATGCAAACAGCGTTAATAAAAAAAATGGCAGTCTAGTCAATTTCTACACATGGAATGGGAAGGAGGACGCCATTTTGCTATTTGCATCTTAGGCCAGCTTCAATGTACTCTTGGTGGGGTATCTCACTACTGTGTGACTTTAGCCAGCAGGCTTTGCCAAGACCATAACAATTCATAACAATATGCCATAGGCTCTCTCTTTCTCATTCATATATTATATATGCACTTTATTAGCATTAGATTTTGGCATATGTCCGTTATCTCAGTAACTCGGATGTCCTGAGCGTGGCTTTATTTCAAATGCCTCTCCGCAACAAAGCCTTCTAAGAAAATTTGATAGAGGGCACTTTGAGTTGGTCCACAGAGCTGCAGCTGTCACGC
This sequence comes from Podarcis cretensis, assembly GCF_951804945.1. Lineage (NCBI taxonomy): Eukaryota > Metazoa > Chordata > Lepidosauria > Squamata > Lacertidae > Podarcis > Podarcis cretensis. Next base: position 48,587,320 of record NC_137170.1, on the reverse strand, counting down.
CGGAGAAGCACTTGTCAATCTCCAAGCACATAGATCATTTCTGAGAGCTGCAGCCAGAAGGACTCTGACAGATTCAGGGAAAGGGAAAGTGATGGTCCAAGCACATTTGAATACAAAACACCAGCCTCATTCTCCGGGCTGTGAGACAGATTCTTATCATTTTGCACTCTTTTTTTAAGAGCACAAGCTGAACCATAATTAAGTGTGCAGATGACACAAAGGGGAGACTTTGGAGACCGGGCTGACAATAGCTACTGTCTGATCCTATGTGAATGAAGGTGGCAAGAATGTCAGTCACTGAGGGGGGAGGATCACTAGAAACTGCACAGATGGGGAATGAAAGAGCTAAAGATTGCAAGCGAGGGCAGCAGGAGGTGGGGAAGTGGGAGGTGGAAAGCAACAGCAGCAATTACTGCTTTCCAAGAGGCTTGTTTACATCCTGCCTGCCTCTTGGTAATGCTGTCCATTAAGCTGTGGATGTAAATGCAAACCTCCTTCACATCATGATGACAGGTCACTATTGACACCCACTAGAGTCTTAAAGTGGTGTTTTACAAATGGTAAAAATTTGTGCTTTCTCCCTTCTGTTGAAACTTCCAATGGAAGCCCCAGGCAGAAACGAGCATACAGTTCAGACTCGAAATGGTCTTTTAAGTCAGGGCTACAGGCAACCTGAGTGGGGGCAGCTCCTGGGTGTCCCCTGATTCCTGATACAGAGGTAGGAGCAGGGAGCTTCTAGCCCTTCAACCATTTAACGCGTCTCAGCAGAGTTACCTGAAGAGAACAGCCCTCTTTGCCTGATAACAGAAGCAGTGCCACCACGCTACTGAGGCCTTCACCTGAATGCATACAGGAGCCCTGGCAGCAGTTCAGAATTTGGGAATACCGGCTGGCTGACCCCCCTCCCCGGTGTGGGGGCTCAATGCCAGGTCTGTCTGCAGGAAAACATCAATCACCCAGGATTTTCTCATGGATGAGGGGGCTCACCGGGCAGATTAGCTTTGTGAGCCTATGCTAACCCAGCTGTGTCTGTCTGGGTACTTGGTGAAGCAGCATTGCAGGGCAGATGGATGGGGCAGGGGATCATGAGATCATCCATAAAAATTCCATCACCCTCACCAGGAGATTGATGTGCACTGTGCCTGAGGGACTGCTTGTAGTGATCTGGCAACTTCACCATACAGTTTTTGGTGAATCTGGAAGCAGGGCACCTTTGACACCTGTGTGTGTGTGTGTCCCATCCTATTTTGTGATGGTAAGTTATTTAAAATTGTTGTAATGTACTCTGGGACCTTAACTTGAAGGGTGGGTAAATAATACTAATAATTTGGTAGCGCTCTCTCTCTCTCTCTCTCTCTCTCTCTCTCTCTCTCTCTCACACACACACACACACACACACCCACACACCCTGCCCCCATCACCCCCAAATGCACTGTCTCCATTTCAGACCTTCCCGGCACTGAGAGGGAAAGTCTGAAGTGGGTTTCTAAGTACACATATAGCAGAAGGCTCTTAGAATTCATCCTATGATCACGGTTCCTGTTCAGATTGTCCAGCATACCATCAAATGCCTGAACAGGGCCTTAAGACAGCAAGTATGAAAAAGGGGCTCCTTTCTGTACAACGACCTGCATCAACAATAATAAGTGCAGTGAAAGTGAGGGAGTTTCTTCTTCTGCTATTACTGTGTTTATTTGATCTGGGAAAGAGCAAGGACATGGCAAGGCTCTCCTGTTCTGACAATCCCACCCAAATCCTTGCTACCTTAGAACAGATAAGAAATTCACAGCACGTGTGTGGACATGAACTCTCAAATTAGGTTGTTATCAAGGAAAATTTTGCTGCACAAATGCGCAGAAACAAGACTGAAGTATCCTTTTTGGCCTGAGGGCCTCCTTCCCTTCTGGGAAGCTTTCAAAGGGGCATATGCCAATGGTCTTAAATTCATATAGTCTCAATGCACAGCTTGATACATGAAAGGTCAAGGAGCTCCAAATAAAAGGGAAGCATTGAAATCAAGGCCACAACAAAGAGAAGAACAGAGCAAAGAGCAAACCAGTTAAGGAAGAGAGGAAAAAACTTACCTTGTGTCAAGAGGAGTGCTATATAAAACAGAAATATAAAAAAGAAGAGAAAAAAGGGAACAGTTAATAACATACGCATGGCAGTTTCATTTTGCAGATGACTGTATTAAATGAGCAATGAACTTGACTTGATGTAGCTGTGAATTTTCTGCCGCCACATGCTAGATGCAGGTTTGTGAACATGCCTGGTAGCAGCAAAATGAGCATGAAGCTGGAGAGAACAGGTGTGTACCAAAGGTTCTGGCTACCAGAGGTTTCCCCCTTTCCTTCATGAGCAGAGGCAGGGAGGTGGGGCTTGAAGGGGTGGGGTGGGGTGGGTCTCTGGAGTCAGAAAGTGTGCCAATTCGCAACACTTTCTCAAGATCTGGGATAAGTCAAAGCTCAACCCAAATAAGTTGTTTTTTCTGATGGGGACTTCAGTCATGTTAGAACCCTTAGAATAGTTGGTGCTTAGCGACTGTAACTTTGCCTTTGCTCAAAAAGTAAGATGCGAGTCATGATTCATGCTTAAAAATGAACTTTAAGCCACCTTACTCCGTAGCAAAATTACTGTTGCTGCAGTGGGAAATAAAACATCACCCCAACTAATTTGCCTGCTCGCTTTGATAACTCCTTTAGCTACGGTAATTGTCAGTGATATTCCACCTATAGCTGTAAGGGGGACTGGGTACAATTCCAAGATACAAAGTGAAGCTCATAGCATGGCCAGAGATGGAAGAATAATTGACGGCCCCAAGGCTAATGCCTAGACCTTCCTTAACTTTCCCTGGGAATGTTACAGAGAGTTACAAATGCACTTGTAAAGCAATTCCGAGAACCAAAACAAATTTGTCTAACTGTATTTTGAGCTCTGAAATAATCTTCTTGTGATTTTGTTCTATAACGCTTGATCAAGATGCAGGTTAAGTGCTATTGAACCCTAGAGCTGTAAAAGTACAAGATAAAACTACAAGATAAAAGTACTGATAAAACAACAGGAGCTGTAATGTTAACAATGACTAGTCACAACAAATAACTTAGGCCACATGATTACATATCTTTCTCAATCTCATAATGCAGCTGGAAATCTCTTCTGATGCAAGTCTTTTAATTTCTATTTGCTAACTGGAAGTCTCCAGGTGAGACAGACGGCTGCCAACAACAAATTGGTAGTCTGACATGGATAGGAGTAGTTTAACGACAGAACTGTTAATTTAGGTTTAGACAGTTAATAATCTTTTTAATGCTAAAATGCCTCATTTAATCCCATTATATCGCTTTCCTTTTTCATGTTTCAGATTTAATATGACTCATAGGAATTTTGTAACAGAAATTGGTTTTTTTAAGCCAGTTACCATTGTTTCTGTAACTATATTACTTTGAAATTCATTTAAAAACTTGTATGCTTTGAGATTTAGTATGTCTGAAAGCTTAGGGATGGAAATGGCTTTTCTCACTCAGGTACCAAGAACCAGACTGAGGAAGTGCAATCCTGCTGGTTCCCCTGGATCTTTCAGTGGCTTTTGATATCATAAGGAAACCCAGTAATAGACAGTAGTATTGGAGGGCCTTTATTTCACCCCATGGCCAATGAACCATGGGGTACCTTTATGGTTTTCAACATCTATAAGAAACTGTTGAGAGATGGCATCTGAATATTTGGGTTTAAGTGCACCAACATGAAGATGACATGCAATTCTACCCCTCTTTTTCATCTAATAATCCCAAGGAGTTCCTAAACTAATGCTTGGAGACGCTTTTGGGTTGGATGAGAGCAAAAAAGCTAGGATTAAACCCAGGCAAGGTGGCCATTCTGCGAGGAGGAGAATTGCGGTCTCTGGATAGAGGGGTACAGGTAGACCTAGGCGAGTTTCCACTCCCCCAAAGGATCATTTGGGGGAGATCCTGGATTTGTTCCTATCTGGGAAGACCTAGATAGATGCAGTGGCCAGGTGCACTTGTTTCCAGCTTTGGCTGATATGCCAATGGCAATCTTTCTGAGAGAAGTCTGATCTGGTCTGAGTTATCCATACACTTGTCACATCCACTGTAATGTGCTGAATGTAGGGCTGCCTTTGAAGACAATTTGGGAAATGACTGTGATTGGAACATGCAGCACTTATACTGTAACAATTGCTCTGATAGCTAGTAAGCTTCCAAGTCCACTTTAAAACCTTAATGGTCTGGGTCTGGGTTACTTGAAAGGCTGCCTGCACCCATAACAGACTGCTTGTGCCCTGAAATCAACAAAAAGAGGGTCTATTTGTTTAGGTGCCCACCTGTTAAAAGTACTGGGCTGGTGGCCACCTGTAATAAAGGTTCTTACTTGTGAAAATATGTCCCTGTGGGGATGCGGCAGGTCTCATCCTTAACAAAGCCCTTCAGAGGGCTTTGAAGACATACCTCTTTTGGGGGCTTTTAATAGGTCATGTTGGGAATTTTATGCCGTGAGTCCTTTTAGTTTAATGTTGTTTTGCTGTTTTATTCCTAAAGTTAATGGGTGGGATTATTTTTTTCTTCTATCCTGTAAAGCAATTTTAGATATAAGGTAGTGTAAGTTGTTTTGTGGAGAAGATTTCTCAAAAGCAGGCTATAAATATAAATAAATGAATGAATGACTGAAAGTTCACCCCAATGTAAAATGCTATTTCTCATTGTTTTGAATATGATAGTATGATGGGCAGTTTAAAGCACACCATTATATTCTATACATTAATATGCATGAGTTAGAAATGTACTTATTTTTTGTTCCTGATATTGTTTATGCAGGTAAACATAATTTATGAATTATATAAATTAAAAATCATGGCAAAAGTTAATGGCGGAAATCATGAATCCAGGGGTAGGACATTGCTGGCAGTCTGTGGTGCACATACAACCAAGTCTCTGCTATTTTTATATCTGCTTCTATGAAAGGTTGCCTTAGCAGGAAATATAATTCTGAAATAAGAATGTAATTAAGAACAGTCTGGAGAAATATGACCTTTTTGATAAAAGTGTGAAATGGAGACAGGTTAATGTGCGTTATCTTTTCAATGTCTTGGGAAAAAATCTTTTACAAACTTAGCCTGCATACTGTAATCTAATCAGAAGGAACAGATGAGCCCCTCTCCTTGCTCCCATATGCACCCATCAATGATACTGCAGCTTGCAGATCACAATGTTGATGGTGAAACCCTCTCAAGCCATTTCTTACATTCTGCTTCTGTTTCTGTTGTTGTTTTGTTTTTTTTGGGTGGCACTGCCTACAAAAGGCCAGTCTAGAAGGCTGCTTAATTTGATTGCCAAAGTTGTTGCCATTTAAGAATCCGAACTCTATATCCATCAATGTCATCCTATTAGTGCAAGGGTCCCTGCTGATTTTGAGCTGTTTGGATTTATTTACATGTTTTGTAAACTGACTTGTCTCCCCAACCCCAATGCTTTGCACTTTGAAAACTGGCTGTTGTGAACTGCTTCGGGCATGGCTAATTATGGAAAAGGGACATATAAATACACTAGTTTTTTAAAACAACAACAACAACAACCACTTCTGTGACAAAAGCAGACCTTTATGTCTCTTAAAACACCCATTTCTTGATGATCTGGGATATTTTCCTTTCATTTGCGCTTCACTCAAGTAATGGAGTGTTTTTCTCTCACTTCTAATGTTTCACATGAATATTTGAAGAACACTATGAATTCAGGAATGTTGGTTGGCAAGGAAAAATATAGGTATAAAAAGGAGAATTCCCTGAATGCCAAGATCCAGGTTTGGGGCAAGAACTCTTGGGTGAGAGAACCCGAACAGAGATTTAAAATCACAAAACATGCAGCAAAGTAAAGTGTGGAAATATAGGCTGTTAGATCTTTAAAATATGCCCTTCAACTTCTTCCAAAGTTCCCCTCTTCCCTTAGCATAGAAAAAAGACCACACATTTAGTAAGTTAAAAAATTGTTTACTTACAAGCTCACCAAAGGTCAGATTCATTTGCTTTTCATACAGCATTCAGAATACACAGGCAGCAAAACTTAGGTTAGTTACAGTGGTGAAGGTAAGGTCCCTAAATTATTGGAACTCAAGAATGGCTTTTAAAAGAGGCCATGCATTCTGAGCTTGGAGCAACTGGCCCAAACCTGGAGTTCACATGGCAGACTATGACGGGAAGAATAGGCTTCCATTCCAATCCCTCTCAAGGTGAGCGAAGCCTGGTAGGAGACTTAAGCATGCTGATTAGATGAGGCTGGTTATACTACAAACCCCTTCTCAGGCAAATACACCAATTGCATGTACAATTGATGAACCACCTAGAGTCCCATCTCGATTCAGAGGTTCTCAAAACTATCTCTTGGTAGGGAGTTGGTCAGAATGCTGGCTGTCATTTCTTTGGTTTGACAGTACGCTGATTCAGCAAGTCCATCTGGTATCACTGCAGGCACATAGTAGTATTTCACCCCAATGTGTTTGGGTCTTGCATGAAACCTCTTGCTTTGAGATAATTTCAAGTAGCTTTGAGTGTACACCCATCAGACAAGTTTCTCCCCACACAACCCGAAGTCCGTAGTTATTGGTCAATCCAGACCATTTCTCTGTATGCTGTGGCTGTGGCTATGTACTCTGAGGAAGACAAAGCTACAGAATTTTGTTTACAAATGGCCCAGGAAACAGGACAATTTCCAAACATAAAGAGAAATCCACCTGTTGACTTATACTCCTTTGGCTTTCTGGCTCAGTCTGCATCCACGTACTCATAGTTTTGGATTGTTGTCAGCGTAAGTTTACAATTCATAGTTCACTTTAAGTAACTAACAACAACTTTTCACAGCAGTTCAGTCCTTCTCAGTGGGAGAGCTAACTTTCCTGCTTAGGATTCCCACTGCATTTGCTGTCAGGTCTGGTTGTTGTGGTTAAGTACAGGAGCTTTCCTTTGGCCGAGCTGTACTCAATTTCCCCTTCTGCACCCAATTGCCTTCTTGTCCAGGTCTGGTGCTGGTGCAGTGCATCAATCTCTTCCTGTGCAGCATCCCTTCACAGGTGAGCTTCAGCAGTTAGCATCTGCTCTATCTTTTCCCAGGTGGAAGGTTCTAGAGGTTGCGATGACCTTGCAAGATGGGACAGTTGTGGGACTGGGTCTTGGTGAGCACCTGACACCTGGCTCTGGAACCTCGTCTGCTTCTTCATCACCCTTTAACGCAAACATGTCGTCATTAGTCTGCTTCCCTCTGGCTGTGCTGCATCTTGGAATCTGCTCCTCTGCTTCTCTTTCCTGTTCAGCATCTGTGCTAAGTGGTGTGACAGTAGAAGGCAGATCTGGACTGTTATACATCAATTTTGGTAAATTTATGAGGGCTTGTGTTTCTTCCTCTGACTCACCAGAAAAGTCCATCACAGTTCCTCTCTTGACAGCTCTCCTGTATTCATCAAAATGAACCACGTCTTGTGCTGACTTTTCCAGTACCCAAGTCCATTACTTTGTATCCTTTGCTTCTCAGAGCATAGCCAATCACAATAGTCTCTTCTGCTCTGGAATCTAACTTGTGCCTATCCTCCTTGGGTACACAGGCATGGGCAATACTGCCAAGTACATGCATATGTGGCATGTTAGGTACTCTTCTGTGCCAAAGTTCAAAAGGTGTACGTGGTTGGCAGTCTACTTTGGAGATATACTGCAGTGGCTACTGTATCTTCTCAGATGCGTTTGGTAAGGCCAAAGTCACTCAACATGCACAAAGCCATTTCCAGAAGAGATCTAAACTTTTCTCTCAGTGATGTGAGTTTTGCCATCACCCAATGAAAAACATGATTTTTCCTTACAACTCTCTGTTTCTCCATAGTTCTTCCTCTGGGACTTCAAAACACAGAGTTGTGTCTCACACAACTCCCTTTCTCTTTCATTTCTTGGGGTGGGGGCTAAAAAGGAGAGCTGTGTTTGCTGCCTGGGCAAACCAAACCTTGCTTTGCCTTTGTTACACATGCAGAAGTGTGTGGCACAGCTGGAGAGGTTCCAATGAAATGCAATTCCTTCTCCATCTTCTGAACCAAATGCTGTGATGGAATTATACCTTGCATTATACCCTTCAGGCCATTATAATTTAGACTTTGGAGCACCCTGACTGAAAAAGGAGACCTGGTGCTGTAGCCCCTCTAATGCTGGAGTGTCAAAACTGTTGTGTGAAGGGAATATCCAGCCCAAATTTCCCTCGGGGGCTGACAAAGTAAAAGGAAACCTAGACCCCAGTTGTCAACTAATGTGACACTCAAGCCATCAAATGAGTTAACAGCCCAGTGAAAAGATGTCATCTTCCTAGCAAGGAAAAAAAAAGGCTGGATTTACTGGAGGGACACTCAAAAGGTACTGACAGTAGGGCGACCAGAAAGGTGACACAATCTGCTGGAAGGCTTCTAGGCCCTGTTATGTTTCGCCAACAACGGTTTGGTCCCTGTCACTGCAGATAAGGGAAACATATAGAACCATGGGACTGCAGAATGAGATTAGGAAGCCTTGGAGCCAATCAGTGGAAGGGAGAAGAAGGCAACCCATTTACAGCTCTAACAACGAGAAGTTCAACAAACTCTTGGTGGTGGTGGTTGTTTTGCATTTGTTATCACAAATGGAACAAGGGCATTGGCAAGAAGAGATATATTTGCTGGTGGGTTCTGATCCCTGTGTTCCTTACCAAGCTACAAATTAAAGAGAAAGAGGATACCCACCTCAGGCCTAATCTGGGGGGGGGGGCATTGTCACAGAATGAGATTACAAAAGAGGGAAATGTCGGGAAACTGATAACGCACAGGATTATGAGGGCCGAACATAGTTACAGCCAATAATTCTGAAGGGAATTCAAACGTAAAATGGCTGAGGAGCTCACAAAATACAATTTAATTCAATTTAGCTAATACACTAGAAGCCTGGAGGGTAACAAAGATTGAACATCTTATAGGATGAATTTATCTAAATAGGATGAACAGTTAATCCGGGAGAGAGGGAAGGAAGAGGCACACATTGGTTCAGCCTCATTTCTCTACCAAATAACTTGGCAGAGTGAAATAAACATTAAAATACAAATTCACACAAAGGATAACAGAGCTATCAACACCTGCTCTCATTTCCACACAGTGTCTCCAGCCCAGGCAGTGGCCAGGACTCCACCTGGGTAGTTGTACATTCTCTAGGCTCAAACCCTGAAAGGGGAATCAGACCCTGTAATAATGGTCGTAGCAGCAACATGTGTGGCCGCCTCAGGAGGAACATAGAAAGCTGCCTTATACAAAGTAAGGCCATTGGTCCATCTACCTTAGCACTGTTGACACTGACCGACAGCAGCTCTCCAGAGTTTCAGGCAGGAGTCTTTCCCAACCTGACCTGGAGATGCAGAGATTGAACCAAGACTTTCTGCATGTACAGCATGTGCTCTACCACTGAGCTTCAGTCCTTGCTGAATTTGTCTCTGCCACATGGTTATTAAAGATTAACAGTTAGGGCCAACTAGATGATATGGTAGGAGATCTGGGACTGGACCTCCTCTGATTTTTATCTGTACCTAAAAGCACTCATGAGGTGGCTTGAGTTGGACAGTGACCAGAACAATGGATGAGGAAGCTGTCTCCCCATGACATGTGAAATAAACCAACCCCCCCCCCCAAAAAGATGCTGTTTGCCCCATGGGGACATAACAGGCAGGCAATTCATTAGCTCTCTACCCCCGCCCCACACACTGGGGGCTTGACTTGACATTGGGTCGCTCCATAGCAAAGTTTAGCTGTGAAGAAACCAAGGGGAGATCCATCACGGATCTCCCTTCACTTTATCTGGAAGGGAAGAATCAAGAGTATAGAAATAGTAGAACCAAGGAAAAAGCTAACAGGGCTGTTGTGGATGCCACTACTGAAGTGCATTAGGAAAGGCTGGGCTGGGCTGGGGAGGGAGAGAAGAAAGGTAGAGCTTATTAGGTGCCGGTAACAGACATGCGGGAGGGAGAAGAAGCATTGATGGAAGGTTGGCATTCCCTTAGCTGAGAGGCAAAGGAGTGGATTGGGAGGACTGGATTTAGGGGATTATGAGTAAGCATTGGAGAGGCTTTATTCAAAAAAATTAGCTTAAAATACTTGATTTAAAACACTTGAATAGTTTCATCACACACTTTTAATTTCTTTGTTTAATATTGCATTATGAACCCTCAGAATAGGGCAGGATTACCATACACAAACAAATCAAGCTCTTCTGGCTTTATGCTTGAAGGAATTGATGCTTTAAAATTTTGCAGCCTTTTTTTAAGAAGAGCCAACAAAAATGTCTCCCCAGTATTGTTGTTGTTGTTGTTGTTGTTAATTATTTTGGAGAACCATTATTTAATGTCACTTTTTAAAAAACGGCTGTACAAAAGCATCAATTTATTTAACCATAAAGCCGAGAGAACTTGATTTGTTTGTACGATAGGTATTATACTAGGAAACACAATTTATTGATCTAAAATATTTAATGCATGCTTTGCTATAAATTAAACAAAATACTTTAAAAGTGAGTTTATCTCTGCCTTCTCATGACTTCTGCATTCAGTGGTATAGGATGCTGCTCGCTTTGGTCAGTGGTTTGGTACACTGGGACCCCCTTGACAAGACCCACTGAAATGAAGAGGAGCTGTGTGAAAACCCTTGATAGATCCTCGTGTGCCTGCCCTTTTGAGGTGGGTGCCTGCCACATGCACATAAACAGGCCTAGGAGTGACGCCTCAGAAGATGGTTTAACTTCCAAAATCAACAGACTCCTCTGTTGCTGATGTGCAGTCAGCTTCATTTTCATCTGCCAGCTAACCAGAAGGTTTAGCGAGGTGGCGCTGTGGGTAAAACCTCAGTGCCTAGGGCTTGCCGATCGTATGGTCGGCGGTTCGAATCCCCGTGGCGGGGTGAGTTCCCGTCTTTCAGTCCCAGCTCCTGCCCACCTAGCAGTTCGAAAGCACCCCTAAGTGCAAGTAGATAAATAGGTACCGCTTTATAGCGGGAAGGTAAACGGCGTTTCCATGTGCTGCACTGGTGCTGGCTCGCCAGAGCAGCTTCGTCACACTGGCCACGTGACCCGGAAGTGTCTCCGGACAGCGCTGTCCCCCGGCCTCTTAAGTGAGATGGGCGCACAACCCTAGAGTCGGACACGACTGGCCCGTACGGGAAGGGGAACCTTTACCTTTACCTTTAATGTTAGAGCTGTGAAGTTTTATTAATAAAAGTATAATTTTTCCCTGCCAGGCCAGGCTGTCAGATTTTTGCACCGAAGAAGCAAACAGAATGCAAATGCTCATTGTCATTATTATGACAGAACCCGTTTATTACAATTCCAGCTGTAGGTGTTAAAAAATAAAAATTCACCAGCACCCAAAGTCATCCACAGCAAGTTATGCCACAGAAAAGGAGCAAGGAGGCGGAGGAGGCGGGAAAGACTGTGCAAGATACAGAACTGGGGAGGAAGCTGAAAAGGCAGCCATGCAAGTTGCATTCTTTTGGCAGGGCTGGGGAGGGCTTTCAGTCTCAGCATGAGGGAGAAGGCCAAAGATGTCACCGAAAGGGGGAAGAAAGCGAGAGAGAGAGAGAGAAAGAGAAGAAACGCTTCAAACACACGCGGCTCACACGGCCTGACAGGCACAAGCACTGCACGAAAGGAGGATCCGAAATAAGCTAGGCTCAAAAACTCAGAGATGGGACCGAAACAGGGTGAGAGCGAGAATATAGGAGGGAAAGGAATAAAACTTGGTCCGTGTAAAAATGAAAGAGAAAAAAAGGGTGGGGGGGAGCAAAAAGATTACTTTTTTGTGGATTTGGGTTTCTTTTGTTTGTTTTTCCAAAAAGAATCTCACACCTGATATTCCTCGTTCCATCCATTTCGGTTCACCAAGGGCAATGAAGAAATTCTCCTGCCTTTCGTATTCCTCCTCATCTACTATATTAACCCTTACGGTCTTCCTGTAGGGACAACAAGAAAGACATGTGTGTACAGTGGGTTGCCTGGTTGGGAGCAGATGCAGCAAACAGCAGCAGCGGCAGCACCTCCACCGCCACACCATTCCCACATGCACCATTCCCACTCCTGCCACTGCCTGTGGCAGCCCTTTCACTGGCTTTCTATGGCACGCTGGTCGTAGCTGATCTTTAGGTGAGTCGGAGAACGTTAGAGGAGGAAAGGAGGGCTGGGAGGGGCAAGGGGCGAGGAAAGGGAACCTGGTCCTTGTTGATGGTTAGTGGAAGGTGATTTCTGCAGCACATTTAGTTGAGTGTCACATGGTAATAACAGCTTGTCAGCTGGCTCGACAATAACCAATCAAAAATGTCCATAGGCAAAGCAGAGCCAAAGACACACACACATATACCTGAAGTGTTTTAGGAGAAGAGCCAATTTCTCTCTCACACACACATTTTATAATATCAGGTTTGGTCTTTGGCGGGGAGCATGGTTACATTAGCATACACACATACACGTACACACACGCACACCTCTTTCCATCTAGGGTAGTACTCTTGCTCCAAGAAGACACACACTGACTTTTCCCCTTTCCTTTAAAAACGCACGCCTGCAATTGCAGGTCCATTTAAGTTTAACTATGGTTTACATATATACTGGTGCATGGAGCTAAAATTGCAGCTGCTTGGCTCCTTCTCTGCTCTTGCTGAGAATGAATCCATCAGTATTACACCTGAACTCTGGCCTGTCGTTTGTTTTCCCCAAACAAACCTTGCGATGGAATCCAAGAGGAAACCTTAGTTACAGCTCGTGGCTTGTTTGGAGAGGGACAATACAAGCCTCTGTTTGGATGTAATGCTAAGACAAACCATGGCTTAGTTCCTGGCAGTGTGGCAGCAGCAAAAGCGTGAGGGGATTAAAGTGCTTGCAATTTTTGCACTGGGCACCAGCATGTTTCTCATTCAGCTTTAAATCATAGTTAAGCATAATGCCAACCAGGCCAGGATCTGATATGCTTATGTAGTTTTTTTTTTGGGGGGGGGGGGCTGGAGGTGCCTGTGGCTTAGAAATTTGCTTTTGCTGAATGAGGTGCTGCTAGGCCTGCCATACGTCCGGATCCCCCCCCCCCCCTAGACATTACCAGGATTTCAAAGGTGGAATTGACATCCAGGGGAATTTCCGAAAGGCGGCACTTTGATCTTAGGAAAGTCAATCAAAAAATCAAGCTTCTTTGGTGTTTTTGTTATAAAAAAAGTTCAACAATGTTCGGGGTGTCTGTCCTGGTTTTTTACTTTTCTGAAATATGGCAGCCCTAGGTGCTACTCAGTGTTCATGAAATTCAGTGTTACAAGGTTAAAGGCACAATGCAATCCAACCAGGTAAGCATGTCATTTTCATTCAAAAAAGAGACACTGGTAAGAATGCAGTTTAAATGACTTTTACAAAGTTCACTGACTTGATTCTTTCCCTTCCTAATGGTACATTATGTTAACACTAAGGCAGCAGCAGAAAAGGGCTAATGGTAACAGTATGGTTGCTTTTATTCTGTCAAATGTGTCAAAAGGAAGAAAACTGATCATTTCCTACTTTCTCTTTCCCCCTGGAGATTGCCCTGTAATGTCCCTGGGGCTTTCTATTAGAGCTCTTAGGCCAGTTCTAACACAATCCCTCCTAGTTACTTGTTCAGGAGAAGCAGATATGAAAATTTCATCCCTTACATTTTGAAACCACACATAGGTAAGGTAAGTGCCACAAAGTAGCTACCGTCTGAAACAGGCCTTTGTAATGTGAAGAATATCAGAAGCAACTCTGAGAGACAAATAAATAGCAGTCAAGACTTTTGTCAGACACCTATCTCAGGGCATTTCCACATATGAGGCTTAAATTGGCTCCTAACACAAATGAAAAATCTACCCTGGCAGCGGCAGATACTCTCTTCTGAATTCTCTGCCAAATTAATACATGGCACAAAGAGTGAAAAAAGCTCAAATGTGTTTTTTAGGTCGCATGTTTGAAACACTCTCAATTCCCACAGTACAGTCAGGTGCATCAGACTGCCACCATTTTCTGGTAAAGTCTCTCTATGTGTATTGAAAAGGCCTTTAAGGAAGAAGGTATTTAGGTAGCTGTGTATGTTGCCACTGTTCCCACATCTACACTTCTGCCTCCAGGGTGATGTTGACAGCCTCCAAGGCACTGCTCAGAAACAGTCCTGGTCACAAAGATGTCAGGTCAACATCAAAATAATTGTGTGAAGGAGGAGACCCTGAAGTTGGGCTCCTGAGTGGCTCAGCGGGGAAACAGATGTGGAACTACATTTAGGTGTTGCATCTAACCTTTTCTTAAAATGCAAAATGTTACACTGAGACTGCCTCTGCGTTAATCCGGAAAGAAGTCATGAGGGTAAAAGAAGTGCACTTGGAAATAGAAGCCCAATGGAACAAAGAGCAAGTGCATGGGTGTGTGTGTGTGTGTGTGTGTGTGTGTGTGTGTGTGTGTGTGTGTGTGACAGTGAGAGAGCACACACGCAGATATGGGTAGGCCAAGGAGAAATCACTGCTCAGCTATGCTGCCATTGGGGGAATCATGCCAGATCATTTTCTCAGCCAGTCGTGGGCAGCGGGGTGGAGCAACCATCCAGACATTGCCATCCCTATGGCTTACGCTTGGGCAAGACAACAGCATGGTCAAGGCTGCATGGCAGGGCCAGCTTAAGACATTTGAACTACAAAATGGCACCCCTGCCAGGCAAGTAGGGGTGACTGAGGATCTACACTGGGAACAAGGGCGGGGATAAACTCAACCTTATCTGATGGTTAAAGTGGGAATCAGAGGGGGTGAGCAGGGGCCCGCTCTGAATCACACCAGGCAGGTGCAGAGCTCAACAGACCCCAGAGGGCAGCCCTGGCCATTTCTTCTCTGTGGGTGGGAGGAGACCAGCAGTGGCTCCTACTCATCAAGAAGTTGCTGTAGAGGCGGCACTGGGGATGGGCTGCCGAGGAGGTGGCAGATCTGCCTCCAAGGAGTGCAGCAGCAAGATATACATTGTTTGGAGGCCAGATCTGCTGCCCCTGTGGATCCTGCTGCCTGAGGTGGTTGCCTCACCTTGCCTCTTGAGTGGGCTGGCCCTGATGAAAGTACACACAGGCAGGAGCCCTGGACTAGCTCTGCTTCCGTCTTTGCACAGCCCCAACCACACCACTCCTGCTCTCAGCCTAATCAACCTCTGCATAATCACACTTCAACAGATGTAGAGAGGTTTTCATTTGGGTCTATGGAACCAACGTGGAGTTGAAATAAAAGTGCAACCATTGGGTAGAATCTGTGTCCTTACTGGCAAGGAGAGTGGCATTGGCATAAGCTCAGGAGTGCACAAGAATGGCACAAGAGGATGTTGCACACAGTGAAATGTGGAAATATTGGACGTATGTAGCCTGAATTTCTATTTGTTCATGATATCACCGCTGACTGCAATATTATCCATTATGCCCAAAATCCAGTAAGTAGAAATACCATTTTTTTTAAAGGGCTAGACAAAACTGATTAGTGAAACTTTTCCTTTTGCAAAGAACCAAACAGTTACTCTTGCAAAGCGGTGTGCTGACCATTGTGCATTGCAGACATCGGGGTGTTGCCTGGCATACCAAGAGCAAATGCTGTCTGGGAGGATAGCTCCACGGAAAGAGCTTCAAGAAATACACAGCTTTACTTCATGATGGAACACAGTGCTTCACAGCCTATTCTGTGGTGTCAGTGATAGAGCTGAAAACCCCAGTGTCTAGTTATTCCAAGAATGTGCGCTGACATTCACAAGCCACACACACCACAGGCACACACACTTCCCCACACCTAGAATGCATTGTCTCGCTAGCTCCCATCAGTACCATGTGACAGGTTGTGCATACACAGCAGTGTTAAGGATTGAGCAGTTGGAAAACAAAAAGAGACTATAGAGAGTGAGAAAAGAAAGGCAAGGAGACGAGAAGAGAAAGAGGAAAGAAGAGTGTTAATGTTAGTTGGGAGAACCAGTACTACACCTTTCTGTAAACTCATATCCACCATGCGTGGGCCCATCAGCTCAATGAAGAAAGTCTTGTTTTTCTCATACTCCTCATCATCAATTACCTTGATGTGAATAGTTTTGCTGTGAATGGAAAAATAATAAGTGTCATAATGGGGAGAAGGGGCGGGGAGGCAAGCTGGGTCAAGAGAGGGAGAGAGAAGCCAAAGAGAGATTTTAGATGGTCAAAGCTTACTCACCCATTACGAATGGCAAAACACAGTAGAGATTTAAACCTTTTGCTGGGCAGCTAGCTAGTCTGGCAGAACATTGGCACCAGACGCTGGCCACACAGTGCTAAATTTTGTTCTTTTTGCAAAACGAACTCATATGCTAAGCCCTCTATTTACATCTAAAACCTTGTTGTCATAGGAGTCATATCAGAAGGCATTTGCCCACCACATACACAAGGGTTAACTTAGGCAACTCAAACAGGACATTTAAGATGCATTGTTAACTCTGAGTTAAAAAATTAAATAGCATATCGCAAATGGAAAGGTAATTTTTAACAACCCACTACATTTTTAAAATGGAACATTTCAGAAATTTATGACACAATTCAGTTGGCTAGAAATGAAAAAAAATTATTTTGCATCAAGGTTACAAAACACTATTCATTTTAACACTTTTTAAATTTTGTTCTGTTTTTTAAAACCAAGTAAGCAAAGATTCTGAAAATATTATAAGATCGGGGCATTCCACACCAAAGTTTGTTTGTATAAAAGTGTCAGTATAAGAAAGGTGTCAGTAGGAGAAAAATGTTAGAACTCTATTAACGCTAAAAATCTGTAAGAAATCACACCTGTTCCTTGGCATATAGATCCTCATAGTTGGCCTTTAAATTACAGTATATCTTTGATTTTTCTTTATTTTAAAAGCAAACACTCATACCCCTGTAAAGTGCATGTTGTGTTAAGACAGTAATGGCAGACAGTGTTACTTCATTAACTAGATCTGTTGAATGTGACTCAGGGCCAAACTAGACATGACATTAATTGCATGAATGCAATTGATGTGCACATTTCTCATAATGTAAAATAGCAATTACAGGAAAACCAGAGTAGTCTCAGAACGATGGGGTGGGCGGGGAAGTTTTTAACTCTTTCTCTCTTTGCAGCAAAAACCAGTCCTCCCCAAATCTACCATTTGCACTTCAGATGAAGCCTGCATTGGTGTACTCTCTTCCAGTTCTCTGTGTGGGTTAGTGAGTGCCTAAAATGATGAAGGCAACATATTTATTTTGACATTAATAAAGTAAAAGTAAATAATGGTAGATTTCCTCCTACCCCCCCCATGTGTACCCCATGCCCTCTCCAAATCTGCTCCAGATACTTGGGGGAACTACATGACAAATTAAAGGGAGGGTATGCAGGGGGGAAATGATCTGTCATGCAAGCAACCACCACTATTTTCAAATATTAAAGGCACACTATTGCATGTCAGCCATCCCTTGCTCTGTTGTTACTTCTATTTCCAAGCCTGTTTTGCAAATAACCAAAAACTCTAGTTCTTCACATCTGATGGTCTTGAAACAGTTTCAAAACTTATCCTGAGGACTTCTAAAGCAACTGCTTTCCTAACTTGCAACAGCAAACCTTAAGCAAATTATTATGATGGTAACAAGACAGCGCTTCACTGGGGAACTGAGGAAGGAAAGAACCTGGCTGCAAAATATGAAAATCACCACTAAGGAAGTAGGAAAAGTGGGGGGAAGGGGAAGCAAAGCTGCTTTGATTTGGGTAGATAACCAAAATATTCAGAAGTTCCTCCCAACATTAAAGTCCAACATAAAGGTAACAATTTGATTCAGGAAAGTTAGTAAAATCTCTGTGGAAACGCTACCAATAGCCTTTGAATTCCTTCTTCAGGGGCAGATGCTCATCCATCAAGCTCTAAATCAGTCTCCCCCAATCTGGTACTTTCCAGATGTTTTGAACTACAACTACCATCAGTCACAGACAGAACTGCTGGGGAAGACTGTGTTTTAAACTGTTTGAAAAACAACTATTTGAATTGGATAACAAACCCGGGAAATGGATGGTTTCCTCCTTGTTGCAAACCAAAAAAGGTCCTGTCACCTTATTTAGTCATTAATGACCCCAAGATTTTCTCATCCTGTATGTTATGTTGAATTTGCAAACACTCAATGTGAAGCAGAAGGTGCCTTACATAT
Source organism: Podarcis cretensis (assembly GCF_951804945.1). Classification (NCBI taxonomy): domain Eukaryota; kingdom Metazoa; phylum Chordata; class Lepidosauria; order Squamata; family Lacertidae; genus Podarcis; species Podarcis cretensis. The sequence goes on along the minus strand of NC_137170.1, from coordinate 48,569,098 downwards.
AAACAGTGCTTTTTTTCTTTTTTAAAAAAGTTTAGGGGTACTCTCATTTTCCTACTCATATTGAAATACTGCCCCTCAGTGAGGCCAAACTTAGATTCACAAAATGTTTAGGGGTATACGTACCCATGCGTACCCCCAGAAAAAAGCACTGCATATCTATCTATCATCTATCTATCTATCTATCTATCTATCTATCTATCTATCTATCTATCATCTATCTATCATCTACCTATCTATCTATCTATCATCTATCTGTGGCATGCTGCCAGCTAGTAAACAGATGAATGGTGCTGTCTTGGAATCTATCTTAGGGCTGAAATTTATCCCTTGAGAAACTCCCACTTTCAAAATAAATTTCATTGAGACTGGAATGCATCAATAAGAATATGTCACCTTAAATATTACTGAACTCCAACCCCACCCTTTACCTGACTCATGTGGGCAACAGGCATGCTCTTATTTCCTCACTTACAAAGCACAGTATACAGTGTTGGAGCTTGACAGATAAGCAAAAGCCTCGTCTCTGCCTCAAGGAGCTTCAAGTTGGAATTGAGATGGGGGTGGGTTACGTGAGGCAAGGGTAAAGGTAAAGGTAAAGGTACCCCTGCCCGTACGGGCCAGTCGTGTCCGACTCTAGGGTTGCGTGCTCATCTCGTTCTAGAGGCCGTGAGCCGGCGCTGTCCGAAGACACTTCTGGGTCACGTGGCCAGCGTGACGAAGCTGCAGCTGGCGAGCCAGCACCAGCGCAGCACATAGAAACGCCGTTTACCTTCCCACTATAAAGCGGTCCCTATTTATCTACTTGCACTTAAGAGTGCTTTCGAACTGCTAGGTGGGCAGGAGCTGGGACCGAAAGACGGGAGCTCACCCCCCCGCGGGGATTCGAACCGCCGACCATACGATCGGCAAGTCCTAGGCACTGAGGTTTTACCCACAGTGCCATCCGCGTCCCGCCAAGGGTAACAAGGAACAAATGCAAGCGAATGTTATGAAATGTTTTGCTCCCACAATACTGGTTGTGAATCCAAAACTGAGGTAAGATCAACTCTGTTTAAGCAGCATTTCATTGCATCTTTCATATTTTTGTTGGGTTACTATGATCAAATACAATGTGCTGAAGACCTGATCCAAGATAATCAGAAGAAGAATAAAAACAAAAAAGATGGTGGCTTCATGTGTTCAAATTTACAAGAGACTGTTGCAATTATCAAGAAAAACAAAATGGAATGTGTGAAGATTTATCACTTGGTGGCAGCTTCAGTAGTCTATTATATATAAAATACTAATCTAAATGCTAGCAATCACCAACTTGCAGCACAAGATAAAGTACCGAATGAAAAACAGCCTACTCTTTCCACTAATTTATTGACCTTCCTGTGTAACAGATGAATAAACAGTATAGAAAGGTTGGATTCCTACCCCACCCATCACCCTCTAATACCAAACTTGGGTGGTGAGTGCTGAGACAAAACAGGACCACCTGTTTTGGAGGAACAAGAGGAAAAGTATAAGGATGATGGGGATAACTTAAGGATGTGTGAATATTTTCAGATCCTCTCAGTTTGTCATTTATCCAACCTTAAGTTCATTTCACCATACTTCCATATCAGTTTGCAACTTTTAAAAAAACAAAGTCCTCGTGAAACTTTCTCCTAATAAACATATTTTTGTATGCAGTTTCTCGTGCATGCTTGAGATTCCTGTACTGCAGGGGATTGGACTAGATGACCCACATGGTGTCTTCTAACCCTACAATTCTATGATTCTATACTTCTCCTCAGCACTTATAGTCAGCACTATATTCAGTGCAGAGTGACCTGCAACAAAACACTGCAGGGTATTCTTATCTCCTAATAGAAGTATTCCTTTTCAGGGTTCCAGTCAGCCATGCCCTCCTCCAACATGCCATTCTGTTCCTCACCACCAACTTTCCACTCTTCTTTTCCAATTGATCTAGACTACTGAGTCATTTCAGGGGCTTTACATGTTTCCTTAATGTACCGTATTTTTCCGTCTGTAAGACGCCCCCATGTATAAGACGCCCCCTATTTGGGGGGACTTAGATTTAAGAAAATGGGGGAGATGTATTTGTGTATAAGACGCCCCCTAATTTTTGACATTACTTTTTAGGAAAAAACCCCATGTCTTATACACAGAAAATACGGTACTTCTGCAAACCTGGGTTTTTTCCCGAGGGATGGAAGAGAAATTCAGTTCAGTTCATATTCAAAGGCAAGTCTAACTAATTTACACTTCCCAAAACAGCATGCCATCTATTGAAATGTGCCCTTCTCCGAATTTTGCAAAGCAGTTGTTAAGCCATGTAATGAGTACAAAAAGGCATACGGTAGGGTAAACTGTTCATAAAACGAACGTGTTATTGAAAAAGAACATAGAAAAAGGCATTGCATTGTTGAAAATGGTTGTGCAAAAATGTGTATAATTGGGAGAAATTTGCACCAACATCTCCATGAATTTTCCTAAGGAATTATAATTTAAAAAAATAAATAATTACAGCACTACAGCAGCAAGGATCCTTCTAGCAAAGTATTGGAAGACACAAGAACTCCCCACACTGGAAGAATGGCAGACGAAAGTGATTGACTTTATGGGATTGGCAGAAATGACTGGCAGAATCCGTGACCAAGAGAAAGAGATGGTGGAGGAAGATTGGAAGAAGTTCAAAGCTTATCTTAAGAACTGTTACAATATTGATGAGTGCTAAAATGTCAAGGGAAAGGAAGATACAGAATTGCAGCGGAAATTGTTAGTTGAAATAAGATGAAATTGAGAAAGATAATAAGTTTTAATTAATTGGAGTAAAGGGTTGCTGAAAAATTGTAAAATATGGATGCAAAAAGGGTGAGGTATGGGGAAGTCCGAGAAAGAAGGCTTATGAAAATGAGGTTATGAAATTATATCTGTGTGTTTGTTTTTGTTTGTTGATGTGTGTATGTGGTTTTGTCTTAAAATTGGAAAATAATAAAAATTATATATATATATAAAAAATAAAAGTCAATAGAAAAAGTGAATGTGGACAATGCCATGTACCTCCTGAATGAAGCTTGTAGACCAGTGGCGGTCCACAGAACAGAGTTTGTGAACTTGTGCTCTGTCCAGCGCCTGAATGAATAAACAATTTTTTCAGTCTAAAATAAATAAATAAATAAATAAATAAATAAATAAATAATTAGCAAACTGATGTGGAGATATAGAGAACTGAACCAAAGAATAGAAAAATTAGAAGCTGAGAAAAAACCAGAATGGACAAATTCGCCCATCCTTAGGAGTGATTAGTCACAATAACCAAATACAGTCTCTGCATATATACAGGGCAACATACATCTGGATGCTGGCAGAAAACAGCACACCCAAAGACATCTGGTTGGCAACTATTGGAAATACTGGACTAGATGGACCTTAGTCTGACCCAGCAGGACAGTTCTTATGCTATTATGAATCCCGCTAACAAGTTGGAGTCAACAGCTCTGATTGCAGTTGCTCAGGGCTTTTTGCTGTCTAGCCTTCAATCGCAATGATGATGTTTCATGTTAAAAGGAAAAGCAAATGAAAAAGAAACCGGTGATACCTGATTTGATAAAAAAAAGAACACTGCTACCTTAGACCATGGTCACCCATGCCTGGCACTTCCCAAAGAGCAGCGTACAGAGATGGAGAGCCAGAAAGAGAGACAACATAATGTGAAGATGTCATGTTAATATAAAAGGTGTGACAAGCAGGCACCAAAAAAAGAAGAGAACAACAGAGAAGGGGCTCTGTGACACTCTGCCATGAGAATGTCATGACAATCTTTTGAAATTAATTGAGCTGGACTCTAGCAGAGGAGAAATTATCAACCTAGGTTTGACAGCTGCATTCTCCTGAATGAAAAGCGAGAGATCCAAAGAGCACTTGGATTGGCTGAGCGGCTCTCACTCACAAACACTGAATTCCAGCTGCCTCTCAGGTGGGCACTTTGTGTAATGTTCTCTGTCTTCCCCACACCCTAGCTGACAGTTGTGTACCAGACATGGTGTCCCTCCACAACTGGATACTTCTAAAGCGGCAAATAGCCCATCCAACACACTAGCATGGCAGTCAAAAGCATTGCAAGGCCACACTGGGACCTTAAGGCTTCAGGAGTGATCCATCACTGATTGCTCTCCTTTCTCTGCATCCAGGCAGCTGGGGCAGCCTCAGCTAATATGTGCAAAGAGAAATACATCTGAAGAAGAGTATCAACTTGTGTGTTCGTCTGGTCGTGGTAGCTTTTTAATCAATCCTTTGCGGAAAGCGACAGGAAAACTGAGTGTAGTGGCTTTGTTCCTCACGGAGAGCTGCACTAGGAGAGGAATTAAATATGTAATAGTTCCACAACCAGGCCGTCCAACAGAGTCGAGAGCTTCCAACATGGCTGCATGATTGGGAAAAACTGTGGGCACGACAGTAGGAAAGATTTTGGAGAAGTGAAGAGGCTGCCTGCTGCTCTACACAGAACCTCACTGGAAATGCACTGGTACATGTTCTTCATGTGCATAGGCAGGAAGTGTTGGGGAGAAAGAGAGGAGATGCTTATCCTGAAAGGTCTAGTGTTAAGGACCCTAGCGAATAAACAGATACATAAAATAACACAACGAAAAGTGTGATGTTTCGCTTTTGTGTTTTTGTCAACAGGGTTGCTAGCTACAGATAGGTAGCCGTGTTGGTCTGCCATAGTCAAAACAAAAAAAAAATTCCTTCCAGTAGCACCTTAAAGACCAACTAAGTTAGTTCTTGGTATGAGCTTTCGTGTGCATGCACACTTCTTCAGATACACTGAAACAGAAGTTTCCAGACCCTTCTATATAGTGAGAAGGTGGGGAGGGGTATTACTCAGAAGGGTGGTGGGAATGGGTGATTGGCAGATAGCTGTGATGAGCCTGTTGACGACTCTTAACGACTGCAATAGGTCTTACAGGAAAAAGCAAGGGGTGAGAAGGTGAAAAATGGCTTTGTCATGTATAATGAGATAAGAATCCAAGGTCTTTGTTCAGACCAGGACTCTCCATGGTTTTAAGTTTGGTGATAAGAGCTTGAGATCCAGAAAAGTGTGCCAAGAAAGACAAATTTGGCACCACCACAGTACACTAAATACCAAATTCTTCGTTTGCTTCAAATGCAGAAGATGCACCTGTTTCACATGCTTAGGAGTTGGAAAGTGTGTCCTCTTGCCCCAATCTGCCCCTCCCTGACGAATTACAACACATGATCCATATTTGGCACATGCCTCCACTTTCTATAGCACAACTTGCCTGATGATCGCTCAATGAGCATCTCTGCCTTCCTTACCTCGCAGTAGGCCTAGAGATGGCCACCATATCAATTTGGTTAGCACCTTGTGCATTTCCTTTTTTCTGAGGCATCCTAAACTTTTTACTTGTGGCCCAATCTGACCAAGTTTAGCTTTGCTTGGGATCGCCAAGAAGGCTCAGGAAGCCACTAACGGTTCTTGAACCTCCATTTGGGAATCAGTACTACTGTGTGTTAAGCTAGGGGGGAAACGGTGGAAAAAACATTGTTTTGGTTTAGTAGTAATTGGGTTTCAGTGGGAGGGCTGGGAGCTGATTTTAAAGAGTTTTCTATTTATACTCATAAACTTGGTAAGTCTTACTGGCAAGTGCAATGAGTGAACTGCAAATACTTTAAAATGAAAGTTGTTCCTCAGCACTCTCAGGAGTCCATTTCACAACCCCACAGGAGGCAATTATTTGTCTGGGCTCATTCCTCACATTATTAGCCCTACGTTCAGCTCCAGCACCAAAGGGGTATCAAGATGGTAGCCTCAAGGCTCTTCCCTGCCAGAAGTACACACACACCTGCCATTGTTTTAATTGGAGAGATGCCAGAAACTGCCAGTTCTTTGCGTCTTATCAGTCTCCCTCCCTCCTGATGGTCTCCAGGTTCCCTTGGCTCTCCTACTTTGTCTTTCCTCCTTTGAGTCTAATACAAAATGTTTCCAAAAACACTGAGGGGCCTGACCCCATAAGTCTGTGGCAATCAGTGAGGGTGTCTACTTCTCTTTATGTTTCTAACCAGTGTTCCTCCCCAAATTTCTCTGTCATTGTAGAAGGTCTTGCTAACTCCTTAGTTCCTTGGGCAGGGATAATATGTTTTGCACAGCAAAGTGACCCAGGCTTGATCCTTGGCATTTCTAGGAAGCATTGCGAATGTCACCTGTCTGAAACTCTGGAGAGTTACTGCCAGTCAGGTTACTACTGAGCTAGGTGGTACAATGGTGTGGCTCAGTGCAAGGCAGCTCCTTGTGTTTCACACTTGACTAATGATAACCCTCACCAACTAACTGTTAATTTTTCTTTCACTTCCTTACCAGAATCTTGTGGTCCTACCACTTCTTTCTCTTGTAAGATATCCTGAAATTACCCTTTCTGTTCTGCATTTACTGTTAAATCTGTACTCAGATCATTTTTCACCTGAAGCCACCTTCTTGCTGGTATTCCCTCCTCTGTATTCTCTTTCCCCTTCCCATTTCTCAGGTCAATTCATAATGCCCTTTCCTCAATCTTTCTTGTAAACCACTTGTAAAGCAAAACCTTCTTTTCCAAGTCCTGCAACCACAACATCTCTCTTCTTCATGACTGCATCATTCCTGAGCTGTAGAGAATTCTTAAGAGAGCCTTGTCTTGGAACAGGAACATAACAGGACCCTTTAACCCTTATGAATCAGCCACCCCTGCTCTCCCCTCTTGACCTCCCCCCCAGCAACCAGTATTCAGCCTCAGATCCTGGAAGTAGCATACAGTTATAAGAAGAACATAAGAAGAACCTGCTGGAACAGGCCACTGACCCATTTGGTTCAACGTCCTGTTCTCACAGTGGTCAACCAAATGCCTGTGGCAAGCAGGACCCAAGCATATAAGACCCTTCTCCCCTCCTGTGGCCTCCAGCAATTGCCATTCAGAAACATGACCACCTCTGGCTACAGAGGCAGAGGATTTACTAGCTGCTACTAAGCACAGGTGGCGCTGTGGGTTAAACCACGGAGCATAGGACTTGCCGATCAGAAAGTCGGTGGTTCGAATCCCCACGACGGGGTGAGCTCCCGTTGCTCGGTCCCTGCTCCTGCCAACCTAGCAGTTCGAAAGCACGTCAAAGTGCAAGTAGATAAATAGGTACCGCTCTGGCGGGAAGGTAAACGACGTTTCCATGTACTGCTCTGGATCACCAGAAGTGCCTTAGTCATGCTGGCCACATGACCCGGAAGCTGTACGCCGGCTCCCTCGGCCAGTAAAGTGAGATGAGCGCCGCAACTCCAGAGTTGTCCGTGACTGGACCTAATGGTCAGGGGTCTCTTTACCTTTACTAACCAGTAGTAACTGAGTACCTTAACCTCCATGAATTTGTTTAATTCCTTTTTTAGGCTGTCCAAGTTGGAACTCTTGTTCCACAGTTTTAACTATATGCTATGGGAAGAAGCGCTTTCATTTGTCTGCCCCGAATCTCCCACTATTCAGCGTCACTGAATGATCCCGGGATAAACCCACCCAGACCTCAGAGGGCACCACAGAATGCAGTTAACCTTACAGTTAATCCACCTTTGTTTCTGTGCAAATTTCTCCTGCTTTGAGCTACAACATCCAACCTCCTTATTTCATGCACAGTTCCCGCCGCTACTTCACTCTCAGTGGGCAGAAAGAGAAAGAAGTCTTGACACAAAAAGCAATTTCCTTTTGTGTATTCCCCTTGTACTCTCAAGCTAATTAGTAAATTGGCCAGTGTTTCAATTAGAGCTATTGGGAAATGCTTTTGTGTTGATGCATGGTAATTAATGGGACATGGTCAAGACCAAGCCATACATATAAAATAAAGATCTTTGCTTCTGTTAAAATATTAATATTGAAAGATTTGTAATGACTTTAATGTATTATTCACCAGTAGTATAGCTGCTGTAATTTTTGTCGGCCTCTTGGGGTGGGAGAAACCGCAGCTCATCGTGAACCTTGCTCTCCAGTTTAAGATGCTAGAAGCCAAAGAACTAGAGGGGTTTGGCAGAAGTTACCCTTAGGAATACAGCATCCTATTGTAAGTTGCCACCCTGTATGCTCCCAAGGACACCTGCTCAAAATCCACCTTTTTTTGAAGCCTTTGGCTCAGCCCCCTGTTTCTCATGCCCTACTGCAGCTTGAGCACACACACCTTAAGATCACAAGAAGATTCCTCCTGGATCAGACCGGTAAGGTAAAAGGTAAAGGACCCCTGGACAGTTACATCCAGTCAAAGGTGACTATGGGGTTGCGGTGCTCATCTCAATTTCAAGCCGAGGGAGCCAGCGTTTGTCCACAGACAGCTTTCCAGGTCATGTGGCCAGCATGACTAAACCACTTCTGGTGCAATGAAACACCGTGGTGGAAAACAGAGCACACAGAAACGCCGTTTACCTTCCCACCATAGTGGTACCTATTTATTACTTGCACTGGCGTGCTTTTGAACTGCTAGGTTGGCAGGAGCTGGGACAGAGCAACAGGAGCTCACTCCATCGTGGGGATTCGAACCGCCGACCTTCCAATCAGCAAGCCCAAGAGGCTCAGTGGCTTAGACCACAGCACCACCTGTGTCTCTATCAGGCCAGCAGCCCACCTAGTCTAGCACCCTGGTCTCGCTGTGGCCAGACGGAAGTCCAAAAGCAGGACCTAAGAGCACTCTCATCTCCTGTATGTTCCAAAAACTGACATTCAGAAGCAATAGAACCTCTGGTTGTGAAGGCAGAGTACTGCCATGGAAGCTAGTAGTCACCAAGAGCCTTATCCTCTGAATTTCTCTAATCGTCTCTTAAAACCATCCAAGTTGGTGCCTTACACAACCTTCAGCCTTCATCTTTTGCTGTTAATCTCTGACACAACTTCTCTCTCCTTCCTCTACTGTTTCAACTGCTGTACTGTACAAATGTCACACTGTACTGTATTCTCCTTAGGGCAGGAATAGTGAATACTCTCATGGAGGATGTGAACAGGAAGGGACTTACGGGTGGCTTCAGTACAGTCACATCGACCACAATAGTTAGTTTTCAACTGATTTTATCTCTATGGTATTTGTTACGGCTACTGTATACCACCTAGAGACAACTAGAAATTAAGCAGACTAGAAAATATAATAATAATAATAATAATAATAATAATAATAATAATAATAATAATAATAATATTGTTAACATTTACTAGCATTTACCCACTGTCCTGTTAAATAATTATTTACTCAAGTCTGGCTACTGATTCAAATTCCTTCTTCCTGTTCACACTTGCTGGGACATGAGCCAGTCCTTTGCCAAAGCTACCCATGCCCTATATCATCATCATCATCATCATCATCATCATCATCATCATTGGAAAGGGTCATAACTTATAGTGCTAGAGTACACACATTTCATGCAATGCTCCTGGGTTTAATCTCTGGCATCTCCAGCTGGGGCTGGAACAGATTCCTTTCTGAAACCCTAGAGAGCCTCTGCTAGTCACTCTAGACTAGGCCTCCTCAACCTGGTGTCTTCCAGATGTTGTTGGATCACAACTCCCATCATCCCTGACTACTGCCCTGGTCATGGGAGTTGTAGTCCAACAACTTCTGGAGGCCACCAGGTTGGGAAAGGTGCTGTAGACAACACTGTGCTGGATGGACTAGTCTCCTGACTTGAAAGAAAGCACCCTCCTAGGTTTAATATTTACCTTGTTATCCCTTTCCTCTCTCGCCTTGTCTTGCAGCTACCTCTCTGCAAAAGTTTAGACATAAGGTCCTGGAGCAGACACCTGCCTATGCTGTAAAGCACAATGAATAGCGATGGCACTAAATAAATATTAATAACAAGGACACAGTAGCGGTAATTAGGACAAGGACATCAGTGTATAATGTACAGGCAGATCCCCAAGTAAATATTCCTAAGCAAATACTGTGCAACCACTGTGTAAATGATAACTGTAAACCCCAGACATCCGTTTACTCATGTCACATATGAAACTTAATAAAAGCTAACGTGTGCCTTAATATAAAGGTAACTTCCTTTCTTGCACTCAGTGTTATTTTTCTAGAAAAAGAAGTGCTGGAACTTAGCATGAATGCCTCCCTTGTTCTCTTATAATGGCAATGGTGCCCACCTGAGAGATGTCAGAATCGAGTTCAGGTGAGTTCTGGCTGAAAAAAAGCCCTGCTTGCACTCCTACACATTCAGGAATGACAAGTCATTGCTTTACCACAAGGCACAACTGTCCTGAATATGATACGTAGCTAAAGCTGAAAGCATAGCCAACATGATTCCCTCCAGATGTTCTTCAACTACATCTCCCATCATCCCTGACCACTGAGCATGCTGGTTGGAGCTGATGGAAGTTGTTCAGCAACATCTGGGGCTGCCCCTGCATTAAACTAATACAGGGACCCACTGAATGCTCTTGGAGCTCTTGCTACTGCAGAGCCACTAAAGAGGGTGTGACTCTGATTCATAACATGGGCGGATAGCTGTCAACTTTTCCCTTTTCTTGTGAGGAATCCTATTCGGAATAAGGGAATTTCCCTTTAAAAAAGGGAAACATTGACAACTTTGGGGTGGAAGCCTCCTGGGAGCCCAAAGTATATAGGGAATTAAGTACCATAGACACATTCTTTAAGGACGTTAAGTACTTCATTTGGGCTAACTTCTGTTAAAGTCAGTAAGTGGACCTCTCATTTTCTCCAAGTATGCTATCTTGATTTGCCATTTATGAAAATCCAGAGGAGGCACAGGAGCGAAAGCATCAGAGCATTCTTTTGCATTCACTTTGCACTCATGCCAGTGATTAATTGAGAAAGGAGGCCAAACGGGATCAGAGGCTCTTGATGTAACTACATATGCAATTTAACAGATGGCAATTAGCAAATTAAGTAACAAGGAAAATATTGCACAAAGAGTCCCCATTTCAACTTATTTTGCCCCCTCGTTTTCCTTCCCTTCCACCCTGCCTTTCTAAATTCAGAGCCTGTTTTGTTTTTCATTTTTAGCCCAGTGAAATCTTTATTGCTGTTAGACTTTATTTCAGTTTCCGTTTAAAAAGAGAACTCCTGTTTAGCCTTTTTGCAATATATTACTGTATTTTACGGGATGTGAAATCCTGTGCTTATCCCAGGAACAAAGACTCCTTAGCATGCTCAGTCCATGTTTCCACACACTGATCATCCTCTCCTCCTGGCATCAGGAGGACATTTTGCTTCCTGAGGTGCAGCAGCAAATGATGCCAAACCCTCTCCAAAGTCCAGGGATATAATAATCAAGGCCAGTGAAGTTATTTTGGCAACTGCGACAGGAAATCCCCAGTCTCCTCTCCTGCTCTCTGGCAGTAAAAATACAAAAATGATAAATTAAGTAACTATCAATTTTCTGTTTTTTCATGACATCCCAAATCAGCTGCCTAAAGTGGTAACCTCAGTCATGTAGGGCCGGCCCTGCCTGAAACATTTGAAAGATAGAACAGAGTACATGAAATATCCAATTTTTAATTTAAATTACATGAAAATACTGCTAATGAGTCAATTAAAAAACAATGTCACCCCTATCCTTCATGCAAGAAGTCATCATTTACCATTCTGGCCTCTATTTTGTCACATGCAGCACTCTTTCTGTTCTGCTGTAGTTCGCCTTCCACTAAAAACCACACTATTCATCTCACTGTATGCTATGGAAAAATTACATAACTTATATAATTAGTTATGTAAATTACACATATCATGGTGTCATTGCATTGTTCATTTCAATGCAAAGGAAACACAACTGTGAATACCAATTTTGTATTCGCTGGATTATTTTCCATTCTAGACATGTGACTAATGAGCAAACATTGGTAATTCCCACTATTTTATGTGTGTGTGTGTGTGTGCAGTAGGTTAGGCTGGGAAAGCTGACTGTAGCAGATGTTGCTGGACTACGGTTTCCATCTTCCCTGACAACTGGCTCTATTGGCTGGGCCTGATGGGAGTTGGAACCCAGCAAAATCCAGAGGGCTGCAGATTCCCTACCACTGGTCTACGGTGACTGGGTTTGCTCCATGACTCAGCCCAGCTTCCCTTAATTCACTCTGGCAATGATAACGACAACTACACATCACTCAGGCTGTGCTCGGATATAACAGAAATCACATGTGTCAGAAACACTTGCCATAACAGGCACAGCAAGTGAAATTGTGGGCCACATTCTGGGAACAAGTTTGTCCCTCAATCCCAGGTATCCACAGTCTCTCACACTAGCTCACAAAGGATCAAGGGCCCCTGTCCCCCTGGCAAAGAGCAGTCCCAGCAGCTTCCAGCAGGCCTTCTTGTGCCTCAGTTTGGAGAATGGAAGCAGCAGAAGGAGTTTCTCCTGTTTTTTCTTCCCTTCCCCAAAATGCATCAGAAGCAAGAGGGAACATCATAACATTTTCTCAAGTCTTCTGTATTGGCAAGAGTATAAAAGGGAGAGGTTGGGGATTGTTCCCTGGTTTTTTTGTACATGCAAAACCCAAAAGTTGGGCCCCCAAGGAGTATATATCCTAGTTTTTGACAATGAGAAGATAACAGGGCAAGGGAAAGGAGTGGAGGGGAGTGAAAGACACAGGTAGCAGGTGGTGTAAGCACTGCAAAATCTTAAACTGAATAAATTTAAGAAAGGTAGTAGACTTCTTGGCAATATCCGTCATGTATTTTAATTTTTTGCTCTAATTCTGCTCCACCTACTTTAAGAACAAAATCTTGTGTCAAACCCCATCATGGATTTATAGCCTGATGAAATAATCAACGGTCTTTGGTTCTCTTGAAAAACATGGGCTCTTGAAGTGTAGTAGGGATCCTTTTGAAGTCTAGAGGTAGGACTGAAAGGTTTTTGGATGCCTTCCTGCACAAGTGTTGAAAAGGAAGGCAAATGAGCTCAGGGTCCCCAGACTACTCCCTATCTCCTCTCCACTGAATGTACTGCCCTGCCCTGCCATGAGGTGTCCAGAACTTCAAACTGCCTCCCTTGGTTTAAGGCTTTTAGCTGAAGGAAGGGAGATCTGGAAGCTATATATAGAGACTCTCTCTCTCTCTCTCTCTCTCTCTCTCTCTCTCTCTCTCTCTTTTTGGTTATCCTTCAGCAGCAGAATGTTGTTGCTATGGAGATGGTGGCAAAGATGGGATTGTTCAAAGAAGTCAGAAAGAAGGTTCTGTGAGAGGATCTCTGTGCAACACGGAACAGTTGTCAGCTTTGAAGGCTTAAGCATCCTTTGTGTCACAGAACCCATATCTATCTGTCTATCTATCAAAGCACTGATGGGTTGTGAGATGAGGTTGGCAGCAGGAAACGATGCCTGCTGATTAAAGTGTGACACCCCATCCCTCTTCCTGGTGGCTGCTCAATGGATCCAGACACTTTCTACAAGTGGGTCCACCTCACATGTCTCTCCTGCTCCCCTGTGCCTTCCTCTCTCTTATTTGGGCACCTTTACCCTTTCCTCATATATCGTGCCAGCCTTCCTGGCGTCTTCATCCTTCCTTATGTCATTCACTGAATTCTCTCCCAAAAGGTTCTGTTATTGCACTGTCACAGAATGAAACACAGAAAGGCAATTATGCCAAAATATATTAACTATTACATGCTTCCATGCTAAAAAAGAAGAAGCTGCTGTGTACTAAGTTCCAAGGTTGTCTTATGCCGATGCAGTTTGGCACTGCAAGTTCATGATGGAAGATATGCTGCACTATATTGCCTAAAGCGCAACACAAATTTGGAGATCAACTATCGGACCAAAGAGAAGGACCAGGAGGACCAGGACTGTGGAGACCCTGATTCAAATCACCATTCAGCCATGAATTCACTGGGGAACCTTGGGTTTTTCACTTAGTCTAACTCACCTCACAGGGTTGTTGGGAGTGAATGGAAGGTAAAATGGCACCTTACAAAAATGTAAAATACAACACTAAAACAGTTTCAAAGCATACAATTAAAAAACCACAATAATAAAAAATAGGGTAAATCATGAAAACATACATCTTAGGTATCAAAGGCTAAGGTAAAGAGCATTCACCAAAAACTGTATAAGGCATCCAGGACAAGTTGTTTCTCAACCTCCCATCAGGCATATGTCTGTGTAGAGGAAGTTCCACAACTCACAGAGAATGCATTCTCCTCGAGCTTCTGAGGTGGCAGAAGGGCCCCCCTACACAGCTCTTAGCACCCAAGAGATTTGTAGGAAAGGACACAGCTTTTCAGATATTTAGGGCCTGGGTTGCTTTGGGCTGTAAGCCAAGGGTCTGGATCCAAACTGGCAACCCATAAAAGAGGAGTAATGGGATTTCAGTGGAAGCCCATTCAGTAATCTGGCTGCTGCTTCATTTCTGACCAATTAAAGTTTCCAAGTCATCTTCAGAGGCAGCCCCATGTAGAGCGCATTGCAATAATCCAGTCTGGAAAGTACCAGAGCATGGAAGACAGTGGCCCAGTCATTTGTGTCCAAAAGGAGTCATAACAGGTTAACCAGTTGGAGCTGGAGAAAGGCACTCCTAACCACCGAGGCAACCTCTGCCTCCAGTGACACTGTTGAATCCCAGAGTACCACCAAGCTGCAGACTTGCTCAATCCAAGGGAGTTGCAACCGTATCCAGGACAAGTTGTTTCTCAACCTCCCATATGTGAGAACTTGGGACATCTAACACTTCTGTCCTTTCAGGATTCACCCACAATTTACTGGCCCACACCAGCCCATCACAGCTTCCAAGCGCTGGTCTAACTCTCCTCTCCCAGTTCAGATAGGGCAGAGGGATGGAGCTGAGTGGGGTAGGTGGGTGGGTTCTTACGTCCACTTTATAAAGGCACATCATAGATTAGTTTCCCCGAAAACACTTGAATCTATGTCCCTGTTTCAACAGCTAGTAACAAAACAAATTGGCTTGACATCTCAGGCTGTGTAGTGCATTTCTGATCAGCTCACTGTTAAAATGGCATCATGGGGTGGTGTGTTTGTTATATCCCAATGATTCCAGATCAATTTTTTTCTCAGTTTGCAAACAAAGAGATAGTGTTTATTAGAGCCCAGAGATATTGGTTTAGAGTCAAGCTGTTCCCCTTCCCCACCTTTTCTCTCACAGCAACACAAGTAATAAACACATTGCAGAATAAACGGGGCCCGTGGTGACAACACTGAAGCCCAAGTGAAGGCGAATGTGCCACACAGGGACAACAAAGGGTGGAACTGGGTTTGAAAACATTTATGGCTGTTGACAGTGGGCGTTCTGTCAAAGAGTTGCATGTGATGCTGGCAAACCTTTTAAAAACGATGTTCTAATTTGAGAGCACATTTGATCTGGAATCACCAGGAACTGATTCATGCATAAAATACAACTGTTCAAAGGCTGGTTCATACAACTAGCCAGTGTTACTTGCTAAATGGCTCCAGCAATTTTTTCCATCCTACCCCAAATGTTTTTAAATGTTTTAAAATATGTTTTAATCTGTGGTGTTTTAAATTTTGGTTTTTGGTTTGTTTTTGCTCTGTTGGAGGGTAGGATAAACATTCAGTTGGGGCTGGGGATTAGTTTTAGTATAAATGTAATTTTTTTAATAATTGGTTTCTACTGTCTTATTGGTTTATTGTATAGTTTGTATTCTGTTCTGAAGGGGAGAGGGTCAGGGCTGCCTGGGAGTGGGCCCTAGCCAACAGAATGGCTGGGGAATGTTCCACAGTGGGGGGATGCACCGGGACACCTGATCTCAGTGATCATGGGTAAGAGAAGGAGTTATGCTAGGACCAGACCATGTCATTACTGAAGAGGCAGGTTTACTCGTTGTCGGAAGACTATCCCTGCCTTCGGATCTGGTCATGACCGGATGGATACTGGAATCAGCAAGGGATACCCACATGACCTGAAGGTGCTGCTGTGCAATGCCAGGTCAATGATTCACAAGACCGCTGCCATCCATGATGCGATCATGGATGGAGGACTTAACCTGGCATGTGTAACAGAGACTTGGTTGAACGAGGCAGATGGGCCTGTTCTTGCCCGCTGCTTGTCCACCAAGTTTTTCTTAAGCACAGCAACCCAGGTCGTATGTGTGGGGAGAGAAGGGGTTGTAGTGATTTTTAGGAAGTCATTAGTTTGCACCAGGCATCCTATTGGGAAGACCCAGTTTTCTGAGTGCATGTTCTGGAAGCTGGGCAATAGGGGCAATGCAGGATTCCTTTTGGTGTACCGACGTCCCCGCTGCACCAAGAATTCCCTGCCCGGGCTGCTTCAGGTTGTGGCAGATGTTCTCCTGGAGACACCTAGTTTGGTTGTCCTAGAGGATTTTAACATCCATGCTGGCACAACCTTACAAGGGGTAGCTTGGGACTTCATAGAAAGCATGGTCTCCATGGGGCTGTCCCTGAATAAGTTTGGCCCAACTCATAGCCATGGAAATCCCTTAGATCTGGTGTTTACCTCTACGGATGTGGGTGATTTGACATTAAGGAAAAGTGAAACAAAAGAAGTGCCATGATCGGATCACTTCCTGATGCAACTAGACTTCTCCACAACCCTTTCCCTCTGCAGGGAGGTAGAACTGATTCGGATGGTCCGCCCTCGCCACTTAATGGATCCAGATGGTTTCCAAAGAGCGGTAGGGGATGTTTTATCCCATGCTGATGGCCTCTCAGCTGATTCCCTGGTGGCCCACTGGAATGCGGAGTTAACCAGGGCTATCAACTGTCTGGCTCCGAAGTGCCCTCTCTGATTGCATGGAGCCCGGACAGCCCTGTGGTTTTCTCCAGAGCTGAGGGCGATGAAACAATCACTGAGGCAGCTAGAGCGCCAGTGGTGGAAAACATATTCTGAACTGAGCAGACGTGGGTTAGAGCTCAACCAAGTGGTGATAGCAACAGCAAAGTGGACCTTCTTCACCGCCTCTATTGCATCTGTAGAAAATAGCAGCAGGAGACTTTCAGGTAGTTTGCAATCTAACAGAACCACCTTCACCATCAGGGCCTGGTGAGGACCCCAAGATCTCCTGGAATGATTTTGCAAAGTTGTTTGCAGATAAAGTCACTCAGATTTGGAAAGAGGTAGACTCCACCGTGGTAGTAGACTGAGACCCTACCTGCCCACAGACTGTGTCACCAGAGTGGTGCATGCTCTGGTTATCTCCCGCTTGGACTACTGCAATGCGCTCTACGTGGGGCTACCTTTGAAGGTGACTCGGAAACTACAACTAATCCAGAATGTGGCAACTAGACTGGTGACTGCGAGCGGCCACCAAAACCATATAACACCAGTCCTGAAAGACCTATATTGGCTCCCCGTACATTTCCGAGTACAATTCAAAGTGTTGGTGCTGACCTTTAAAGACCAAAATGACCTCGGCCCAGTATACAGTGGTGCCTCGCAAGACGAAAAGAATACGTTCCGCAAGTCTCTTCGTCTTGCGGTTTTTTCGTCTTGTGAAGCAACCCTATTAGCAGCTTAGCGGCAAAGCGGCAAAGCGGCTATTAGCAGCTTAGAAAAAAGAAAAAAATCGCAAGACTTGCAAGACGTTTTCGTCTTGCGAAGCAAGCCCATAGGGAAATTCGTCTTGCGAAGCGCCTCGAAAAACGGAAAACCCTTTCATCTAGTTTTTCGTCTTGCGAGGCATTCGTCTTGCGGGGCACCACTGTACCTGAAGGAGCGTCTACACCCTTAATGTTCAGCCCAGATACTGAGTTCCAGCTCTGAGGGCCTTCTGGATGTTCCATCACTGCAAGAAGTAAAGCTACAGGGAACCAGGCAGAGGGCCTTCTCAGTAGTGGTGTGCGCCCTGTGGAATGCCCTCCCATCAGATGTTAGGGAAACAAATAACAATCTGACTTTTAGAAGATATTTGAAGGCAGCCCCCTTATTGGGAAATTTTTACTGTCTGATGTTTTACAATTTTTTATGTGCTGTAAGCTGCCCAGAGTGGCTGGGTAAACCCAGACAGATGGGCAGGGTATAAATAAAATAGTTGTTGTTGTTGTTGTTGTTGTTGTTGTGTGCACAGTCATTAGATGAAGTGCACGTAAAACGTTTGATGCATGAAGCAGCTTCCATGTGCTTGCACAACTGTTGGTTTTGGACTCACTCATCAGCCCTTAGCTCCACATATCCACAGTGGCACAATCCATGGGATTGCTCAACATCAAAATAGGCTTGGATTATTTATTTTATTTATTAAAAGATATATATGTAGTTAACAGAGTATAAGGACAGTTTACAAGATATGATTATCCCATACTGCAGATAGGAGGGCTGAGAGATGGAGGGTTGCCAAAGATTTTGAGGTGAAGTGGGAGCATTCCAGTGCATAGCTCATGTTCTTAACCACTCTGTTCCATAGTTTCATTTCCCAGTTTTTTGGGGGAGTTAGAAAACTATTTTTGCTGCTAGAATTCAATTGTGGAACTAAGTTCACCATTTTCACATTGCCAAAAATGGGAACGCACAGATTTCTATAAAATTTTATCATCCAATTTATATGCATAGATGCAAATGAGGACATAATTACTATGATTTATATAGAAATTGAATACAGCTCACCACATGGGAGAAGACTGACCAGGCGACCTGTGTGCCAGCTCAGTTGACTGACGAGGTATTAAATGCTGAGGGGGAACTTCATCCCCCTTTTATTTACCTTCATCTTGAAACTATTTGAAGGAGCCTTTCAAACAGAGGACTCCTTAAAATAGAGGGCATGTCCTCTGTAAAGGAGGCCACCCCACTGCCCTGCATGAAGCCTTAATGAAAAATGATGAAGGCAGGGTGCCTTTCCTTCATCATCACAGAGCCGCAGTCATCCTACACTTCAGGAATTTGAGGAAGGACTTCCATGACAGAACTCTCTGCAGGCAGGCACACAAGGCCTGGGAGCTTTCATTTTAGAAATTAAGCACTGGAGATAGAAATGGGTCAACTGTCTGGCCTCTGCAACTTGTGAAGGATTGAGTCATTCCAACACGCGGGCATGCTCTCCTTCCGTTCTTTTCCTTCTGCAAAAGGGTGGGGAAGAAGGGAAAAGCTCTCTCCTTCAGGAAGCACATGTGCTGCTGCGTCCCCTCCAAAAGGCAAGACATGCCAATTCTTCCAGCCCTGTCTCAAGACCTCTGAGATTTCGGCCTGCGTCAGGGGCTGGCAGCCATCAATCACCTTTCCTAGATTAAGTGACGCCTACTGCCTGGTTCAGCTCATGAAAAGGAAAAAGAAAGTCGCCTTACTGGCTGATATGTGACAGGAGCAGCTGAGGGTCTACTGTCTGCAGAAGTTACCTCAGGAGCCCAAGTGAGCAAAGTTAGCCAAGTGGGCCGCACAGAGCCACTGCTTCTCACTGGAACCGCCCTCCTTGCTTCCCCCAGTTCTCTCATTATGTAACTGCCATGGGCTAAAAATACAACTTGCAGCCGTGATGCAGCCCAAGCTGAGCAAGATGCAAATTTAATGAGGCTACCATGGAAACAAGCTTCACTTAGCCAGGGAAGGGGGAGGCTGGGTTTGTTTGTGGGGAGCCTGGCAGGGATGCTCCTTGGCCAAAGCAGAAGTTGCAGGAAACCAGCCCAATTAAAAATAATATATAATATAACATAAGTCTGCCTTATTATGAAAGATCAGAGTATTCTGGTGAAGTCCAGCCAGGTTTGGGGGGGGGGGGGCGGGAAGGAAAAGTGAATGTTGGTCTCTTTATTTTTAGCGTGAGGATAAATATTTACAAGTTGATCTTAAATTAAATATAAGCACACACCATGAATGATGAATTGGGGGAGTTTCCACCGAGGTAGCTAGATTAAAAATATACCTTCTACAAAGAACAGTATCTTGTCAGATTTTATGTGCCAGCCAGACCATGTTCTGAAGTAAGCTACACTTCTAACAGTGGGGGAACTTTCTGCCAAGCCTCCATTGCCCTCCCCCAAAAAGGAAGGAAGGTCTATAGGTTACTGCTGTTAACATGGGCTGGATTTCTATAGGCGTTGCCTTGCCAAACTGAAGTGTCTACTGGTTGTTTCATAGCACTCTTGACAGGAGCCAGCTGAGCAATCTGCCATCTTTAAAACCAGATACTAGTACCTGTGAGGATTCTGAGTAGTCTCTAGCCAAAGTCAATCCCAAGAAGGACCTCAGTGGAGAAATCGTTTCGCAGTCTTCACTTGCAGCCTCAGCTTTCAAAGCTCTCCGTTCCCCTCAGCCAGCTCCACAAATAATCTTGAGGCCTTGTCCCCATCATGAAGTCTGAGGTTAACTTACATTGCACTTGATCCTAGCCCATACTTGGCATGTCCTGATGGAGGACATGGTCTCATGACCTACCAGCATGCTCTCCCAGACAACTACTACTGTTCTCACAAACAATATAGCATAAAGGGGGAGGTGAAGGGGACATGGGAAACGGCTTTCAACCAAGTCAGCCATTTCCCCATCTAGCACAGTATTGCTAACACTTCCAGAGTTTTAGACTCCTGTCTTTGCAAGTCCTACCTGGAGATGTTGGGGATTGAACCTGCAACACATGTGTTCTACTTTTGAGCTATGGAGCCATCCTTGTGGCCAGCTGAAGATGAAGAAGAGCGCATGAGAACAGGATTTTTCAGTAGTGGCTCCCCACTTATGGAGGCCCACCTCCCCATGGAAGCCCAACTTGGCACCACAACTAAGCTAGTTTCTGACACCAGGCAAAACATTTATTTTCAGCCAAGCTTTACGTCTTAAATTTTGATAGTTTTTGATATTCTGGCCTCCTTAAGTAGGGGGATATGTTAGATCACATTTTAAGTATATGAATGTTTTTAGCTTTTATTTAGTTTAGATCTGTACAGTTGTACCTCGGGTTACAAACATTTTGGGTTACAGACTCCGCTAACCTGGAAGTAGTGCCTTGGGTTAAGAACTACCTCAGAATGAGAACAGAAAACACACAACGGTGGCGCAGCAGCAGGAGGAGGCTGCATTAGCTAAAGTGGTACCTCAGGTTAAGAACGGTTTCAGGTTAAGAATGGACCTCTGGAACAAATTAAGTTCGAAACCAGAGGTACTACTGTATTGGTTTTGATTTTTGTATTATATTGTAAGTTGCTTTGAGTTTACTTTTCAAAAAAAGTGACTAATAAGTGCAAACAACTACAATAACAATACATAGCACATATCTGATATGACAGGAGAGAAAACACCCCTACATTTTACTTTGGGGCTCCTCAATTCTGAGCTTCCACCCCCCAGAACTTTTAATAAGGTCCCTCACTCGACTGATCAATGACAGCTTGGCTTTATCGCATGGTACATATTCACACACTGGTGACAAGGTAGTCCCTGAGGACAGTGACTGATGATTATTCACCATCCTCATGGGATCATCTTTTCAGAATTCAGAAAGATTGGATTCCACTTAGTTCCCACTCCTATTCAGTATAGTCATATGAGACAGCTAAATGAGCTTGGGATCAGTTTGATGCATATGTCAGCAGAGCCTTCCAGAGTTTATGGGAATCATTTCACTCCCAGAAAACTTTGATTTCTAACATAAAATGCTACCCAAACCTTGCCATCACACAATATACCCACACCAAATATTAAACCACAAAGGACAAAATAGCCTCAAATAATCCCCCCAACCACAAATATATTGTCTATGTATATTTTTCCCTCTTGCAAAATATACCACAGAATATATGTGAAGATGAAGCTAGATTATAACCAAACCTACACCTGTCCTTCTCCTCATGGGATGTTTACTACAGCTACTCAAAAGTCACCCATAGCCTGTTTATGCATTGGTCAATTTCATGGATGTCACAACAATTTTGCAATTTTCATGCTGTCTGTGAAATCTTGATTTACACAGTGGCTAACATTACAGTCGCTTTTGCACAGGTTTCCACAGGGTCAATTCAGATGTTTGTTTGCTGTGAAGAAGAGAAAGCACAGCTTCCTAGCTCCTCTATTGTAAATACAGCATTCGCCTTTTCTATTCCCGAGAGATTGTACAATCATAGAATCATCTATTCCAACTCCCTGCAATGCAGGAATCTCAACTATATCATAAATGGCAGATGGTCGTCCAACATCTGTTTAAAAACCTCCAAGGAAGGAGTGTCCACCACATCTCGTGTGAGTCTCTTCCACTGTTGAACAGCTCTTACTGTCAGAAAGTTATTTCTGATGTTTAATTGGAAACTCCATTCTTGTAACTCAAATCCATTGGTTTGAGTCCTATCCTCTGCAGCAAGAGAAAACAAGCTTGCTCCATCTTCCATGTACAGCCCTTTAGACATTTGAAGAAGGCTATCATATCTCCTCTCAGTCTCCTGGTTAAACATACCCAACTCCTGCAACTGTTCTTCCTCATGCTTGGTTCCCAGGCCCTTAAACAACTTGGCTGCCCTCCTCTGCACATGTTCCAGCTTCAGATAGGTAGCCGTGTTGGTCTGCCATAGTCAAAACAAAATTAAAAAATTCTATTGTTCTATTACAAAGGAATTTCAGAAATAGACTGGAAAGAGAAGCTGCTGAATTGCAACTTATCACCAAACTTAAAACCATGGAGAGACCTGGTCTGAACAAAGACATTGGATTCTTATCTCATTATACATGACAAAGCCATTTTTCACCTTCTCACCCCTTGCTTTTTCCTGTAAGACCTATTGCAGTCGTTAAGAGTCGTCAACAGGCTCATCACAGCTATCTGCCAATCACCCAATCCCACCACCCTTCTGAGTAATACCCCTCCCCACCTTCTCATTATATAGAAGGGTCTGGTGACTTCTGTTTCAGTGTATCTGAAGAAGTGTGCATGCACACGAAAGCTCATACCAAGAACTAACTTAATTGGTCTTTAAGGTGCTACTGGAAGGAATTTTTTTATTATGTTCCAGCTTGTCTTTCTTAAATCATGGTGCCCATAACTAAACACAATACTCCAGGTGTGGTCTGACCAAGGCGGAATAGAGTGGTACTATATACTATACAGTGGTACCTTGGTTTACGAACTTAATCCATTCCGGAAGTCCGTTCTTAAACCAAAGCGTTCTTAAACCAAGGTGTGCTTTCCCATAGCAGCGGGGGACTCAATTTACAAATGGAACACACTCAACAGGAAGAGAAACATATTCTTATTCCAAAGCAAAGTTCACACACCAAACACCTACTTCGGGTTTGAGGTTCTTAATCCAAGTTGTTCATAAACTAAGCTGTTCTTAAACCAAGGTACCTCTGTATTTCTGTTGATGCAGCCTAGAATAGCATTAGCTTTGCATCACACTGTTGACTCATGTTAAGCTTGTGGTCCACTAAGACCCCTAGTTCCTTTAAACCTATACTACTGGGAAACGAGGTGTCGTCATCCCCCATCCTATATTTGTGCAGCTGGCTCTTCCTGCCCAAGTGCAGAACCATGCATTTGTCCCTACTGAAATAGTTTGGGCCCAGTTTTCAATCTGTTAAAGTCATATTGAATCCTGATTCTGTCTTCAGGGGCATTTGCTGCCCTTTCCAGTTTGGGTTACCTGCAAATATGATGAGCCTCCCCTCAATTCTTTCATCCAAGTTGTTTATAAAGATGTTGAACTACAACGGACCCAGGACAGAACCCTGTGGCAGTCCACTTGTCAGGTTTTTTTCCAGGATAACAATGAACCATTTGTGAGCACTCTTTGTGTTCTCATCAGTCAACCAGCTACAAATCCACCTAATAGTTACCTCTCCAACCCACATTTTACCAGCTTATCCACAAGAATATCACGAGGGACTTTGTCAAAAGCTTTACTGAAATCAAGATACATTATGTCCACAACATTCCCCTGATCCACCAAGCCAGCAACTCTATCAAAAAAAGAAATGAGATTTGTCTGGCATCACCTGTTTTTGAGAAACCCATGCTGGGTCTTAGTAATCACAGCATCCTTTTCTAAGTGCTCACAGACCAACTGCTATCTGTTACTGGACATTTCCTGGTATCAATGTCAAGCTCACCAGTTGGTAGTTACCTGGGTCTTCTTTCCCCCGCTTTTTGATGATGGGAACAACCTTGGCCCACTTCCAGAATGCAGGGACCTCATCTGTTGTCCAAGAATTCTCAAAGATTATAGAAAGAGGACCTGAAATTACACCTGTAAGCTCCTTTAGTACTCTTGGGTGTAGTTCATCAGGCCCAGGAGATCTGAATTCATTTAAAGTAGCTAGGTGTTCTCTTACCACCTATTTTCCTATATTGGACTGCAGCTCCCTCCTTGCATTGTGTATTCTGTTATCACCAGGTTGGGCACTGCTTACCTTTTGGGTGAAGACAGAAGCAAAGTAGGTGTTGAGCAGTTCTGCCTTCTCTGTCACCCAATAGCACTTCTCCACACAAACCATTTGTTTGTTCAAGTTTATGGAGAGAAGGCAAGATTCAGGTTCATGATGAGAAGGCAAACTTGAGCAACTCCCAAGCTGGGGGCAACTGAAAGTCTGTATTTCCTGAAGCACAGCCATGATTGTCTGAGGCTGTAGAAACAATGAAGGGCCTCATGGCATGTTAAAGACTAACACATTTATTCTGGCACAAACTTTTGTGGATTATAGTCCATTGCACTAGATCAGTTAAGTGTTACCCCACATTGTAGTTCCAGGGGTGAGGTGGAGCATACACAGGGGACCACCAAGGCAGACAATGTGTGTTTATTTTTTCTGCATAGCAACAGAAAAGCATTCAAAATTATCATCACATATAGTCTAGCCACCCTGCTGTTCCTACTCTGAATGGACCTGTGGCTAAATCCAGCAGAGAACTCAGTATATTTCTGAGTAAGTCAAGGCAGAAAGCTCACAAGCATTGTCTCTAAAGTAGTGGTGCAGTTAGATAATTTCAGAGTCTGGATTTACTAGTCTCAGAACTACTACACACACACCCCACGCTTTGTATGGTAATGTATATTACTCTAAGCACCTTTCTTCCCAACCCCACTGTCCTATTCACACACACACACACAACTCCCACTGTGTCCAGTGGAGTTTATTCCAAGGTAAACACAACTCTAATTATGCACAATAAACCTCTAAGCTTTGCAGACAAAAAATATATGGGGAATGAGAGACCAGATAGAAATAAGGCACACAAAGCAAGGAAGGCGGGTTTCTCCCTCGCACTCCATCCCATGCTTTGCAACTGCTGCACTGCTAGAGCAGAAAGCAACCCTGATAAAACTGCACAGTTTGTGGTTTTAAACTCACTTAACTCATCTTGATATCCCCCTAACTACAGGAATAATATATCAAACATTTTCCTACCACTTCAGGAACACAGCAGCACATAATCAGGAACAGGGGGAGTCTGCCTAGAGAAGATGTAACAGGGTGTTGGTGGGGGGGAATCAGCAGGATGTAAGATAGGGGCTCACAAGCACTTCTTGCTATAAGGAGAGAGATTTCGCTTTCATGGTATCTGCTCAGCTTCACATGGTCACCTTGAGATCTCCCTTCCACCCCCCTCCATCTCTCTCTCTCTCACACACACACACACAGAGGGAGGGGGAGATCTTCACCTATCTTCAAGAACACTTTGAACAATAAAATAAATGGCAACTGAACATTGGCTTACTTGGTTGGCCACACATAAAACTTCTTTCTGATGCTTAATAGGCTGCCTTTAAACAGCGGGAATTAATCCTTTATACTTTTTTGTAACAGATCCAAAGACTTGATTTCTCCTTATCTATTCTAAGAGGTGAAGAACAGTTATCTTTAGTACTTCTAAAAAAGATTCTTGGGAATTTCACCTACGACTCAGGTTACATGGAAACGTAATGCTGGAACAGTAATGAATGCTGCCTCTATATCGGAAAAATGATACATGATTATTTCCAGATTCTTGCTCTACATGTGTCTGGCGTTCAGGATAATTTAGCTAGGCTGATTCACACATGCGTATATGCCACTTGATCCTCCATCACCTTAATATATATATGGTGAGTTGTACTTGAATACTGAACACTGCTGGAGTGATAAAAACGTATCCATTAGAGGGCTTTGATCTCCAGCGGCTCTTTCCCTTTCCCCATCATTTAGTGTTGCAGCCATCAATTGATGAGCATGCAGTTGTGCATGGGTTGTAAAGTTCCAGCATTTTCATATACTATAAGATAGGAATAGGGGGTCTGTGGCTTTGCAGCTATAGGCTATAGGTCTTAGCATCCCTCACCACTGGCTATGCTGGCTGGGGGCTGGTGAGTCGAGTAATACACAGAGGGCCATAGGTTCCCTGTCACTCTTGGAAGACATGTGCATAAAACTCAGAGAAAGGTGTCCATGTCTTCCACATGTCACTGCTATATATAGCTTAAAAAAACCCTGTAGATTTTGTCCCATGGCTAGGCAATTCTTTTGGGAGAGACACACCAAAAATTCAGTGCTTGAGAAGAACACACTTTTCCATATTCAGCAATGTAATCAAGTATTAGGGCCATCCTGTGGGTTCAAACCATATGCTAGAAGGTTCAGGTACAGCACAGAGATGGGACAAGAGAAATGAGTTGCAAGTCAAAGAAGACATGGGGCCCCCGTGTATTGGTCTGCTGCTGGTGCAAGTTCCTTTCCGTGCATCTGTCTAGACAGGGAGATCTGTTCAACTTGAATACAGCTGTCTCAGGCTTTTCCAGGAGGGGTTTGCTGGACAAAAAGTGCTCTCTCTACTTTGAAGAAGAAATAGTTCTGACAGCTTCTTCTCTCACTAAGCATTTCAAAATACTTCATGTCCCTGGACTCTCCCACTTGCTGTGCCCCTTGCACGTTATTGCTATTCCTTCCTTGCTGTGTGTCTCTCCCCTGGGGACGCTGTCAGTTGCAAAGAAGCTCAGGCTGCCTCGATGGCCTCTGATCCCTCTGCAGCGGCAGGCTGCTTACATTCGTGTGATCGCCATGTACCTCTAAAACCAGAAACGGCGTTATCATGGGACATTCCAGTACCGAGTCGCCTTCTGCTGCTGTGCAGGCCCTGGTGTGGGAATCACTCCAGCGATGGTCATGGCCTCCCATATCATGGCTTGGTCACACATGGATATGTGGGTAATCCACAAGAAGAATGTGGTGTGGTGCAGATCACTGTATGTTGGCCTACAGCAAGTCCGGCTACCACGTGGCTCCCCATATCTACTGCTTGAACTCTCAAATTCCATCAGTGCCAGCCAGCATGGTCAATGCTCAGGGATGATGAGAGTTGAAGTCAAACAATATCTGGAGGGTCGCAGGTAAGTCAGCCCTGGCATTCAGCTTCTCATAACCTGCCTTAGCATTACAGTCCAAATCCTTTTCCTCCAGAACTGTAAAGCACATTAGCAAGGGCTGTTCACACTCCATGTGGATAAAAAAAAAAGCAAGGGTGCCCCCCTTCTCTTATAGCCTATCATGCAATCTGAGTACACAGCAAATAGACCTGTATGTGTATAGGCTTTCCCCTCATATTTTTGTTGGTGGGGTGAGCTGCAGAAATAAAGTCTGTGCACACGCAAGGGGAGTACCCACCTCCGCTGGCTGGAAGGGGTGAGTGTGTGAAGTGGCAGTAAAAAGAGGCATCCTGGGATCTCATAAAAGCTGAAGGCAGAAAACTGCACTGCAGATCCAAGGATGGAAGGTAAGACAAAAATATTGCATGCTCTAACTGTACCAGATGCAGCTATCTGTAGGGAGGCAGAATCTTTCAGAGAAAGATGGTGCCTAGGCTATTCTTCAATTTTTCACAGCTCAAAGGGCACTCTTCATGAAGGTGGATGAAAACTGGATCAGCCAAACATGTGTCGGAGAGGGTTTTTTTGTTGTTGTCCCATCACTTTCCCCAGGAAAACCCACAATTTACTGCTGAATCATCGATCCGTAGAAAACCGGACAGACATTTGCTCCAGAATTCAGCAGTAAACTGCAGGTTTTCCTGGGGAAAGTGGCAGACAAAAGAAGAAGCCCTTGGACCTGTGCCTGGAAATCACAGCACAAACAGGAGTGTGGGTGAGCTCTCAGTCACTTGCAGGTTGGGGAAATAATAACACTTATCTACTTTAGATTCCATACTTTTGTGGAGTTGCTCATTGGCAGAGAAACTTTCAACACCCACCTGCCTTCTCCACCACTGTTGAGATGGGGAGCTTGTGCAGTTTATTCAGAAGGACTGTGGAGGTAGGAAAAAGGACAGTAAGCCAACTGGCTGTGTACCGAAGGAAAAAGGAGATGTTCCTTGGCACCAAATCCCCCTAGTTTCTATTACAATTTTGAGCAACTGTGTCAGGGCAAACATAGGACACTCACTGTATACCTCATCAGACCCATGCATTTCCCAATTATGACAATTCATAAAAATGGGATAGGGGGAAAAGAGCCAAACACTGTTGCCATGTGCTTCTGGGTCTGGTAGGGAGTGAACACTGAAATGCAATCCTAAATGATATAGGGAAATACAGAGCCAGCAGATATAAGGTTTCCAGCATAGTTTTGTCAACACCGTTCTGACCTACCTCACACTCTGCTCTCCTGCCCTGATCCTAGTAGGCAGCGCTCTGTCAATCCATCAAGCAAGGCCATCCAGCGCCCCTCCAATAATGCCATTCAGTTCTGGCTTGCAGTAGCTATGCTGTCATCTGAGCCCCAGGAGGACATCCTAGCGAAGACCATGCCAACAGTGCCAGACTGATAGTCTGCTAGCAGGCATGGCTAGATACACAGACACTATGTCTTGGGAGGAATTGAATTTTGTCCGTCAGGTGCTGTATGGGCTAAATCCCAGTTTCTTCAGGTCCCTAGGTTATGATCCCTTCCAGGTTTGTTGGGGTGATGATTTAGTTTAGTGAAAGGTTGAGTAAAGGGCAAGGGGAGAGGCATGATAGTGGAATCTGAACTTATGTATAGTGTGGAGAAAGCAGAGAGGGAGATTTCTCTCTCTGTAACCTTGGGTCACTCCATTAAGCCAAATGGAAGAAGGTTCAGGGCAGGGAAAAAAGGAAGTATCATCATCATATTATTCTTATTCTTATTCTTATTCTTATTCTTATTCTTATTCTTATTCATTTATACCCTTCCAATCTGCCTGGGTTGCCCCAAACTCTGCTCTCCAGAGATTTTCCACCAGGCCTTTGGTCAGGGCGCAGCCTGACCCCCTCCTCTGGCAATCTGCACAGAATTTTGCTTAATGGTTGCCATCAATTTGATTTTAATTAATTTTATAATGAATGTTTTTAGAATGTTGGATTATTTTGATTGTTGTTAGCCACCCTGAGCCCAGCTTCGGCTGGGGAGGGGAACTTCTCTTCTTCTTCTTCTTCTTCTTCTTCTTCTTCTTCTTCTTCTTATTATTATTATTATTATTATTATTATTTTGAGCTAGAATGGCCAATGCTGAAGTGATAAAAGGGCTCTAAATAATTGAGTGATTTAAAGGACACAAAGAATGTGTGATTTAAAGCTCCATATTTCAGGAAGTATGTCTTAAAAGAGGGGTATGCAGAACAAGGATGCCCCTCCGAGTATTTCCACGTGGTCCACAAAGCTGCTTCTGTCACAACGCCGAAGCATCTGTCAGGATTCACACCAAAACACCTTCTGCTCATCCTAGCCAGGACCAAGAACGGGAGGGTTTTCGGATACCTTTGTTTGCTTGATGAACTGTACTTGTATATAAAAAAGGCCTTCATTCTCATTCTTGGTGGCTGCACTACTCTCCGATAGAAAACAAACTATAATTGCACTTTCTACAAATACAAGGAGCAGAGATACATAAGTAGAGAACTTGGTTGTATGGTGGCATGTAAATGCAATTAATAAATATACAGTGGTACTTTGGGTTACAGACACTTCAGGTTACAGACGCTTCAGGTTACAGACGCTTCAGGTTACAGACTCCGCTAACCCAGAAATAGTACCTCGGGTTAAGAACTTTGCTTCAGGATGAGAACAGAAATCGCGGGGCGGTGGCACGGCAGCAGCAGGAGGCGCCATTAGCTAAAGTGGTACCTCAGGTTAAGAACAGTTTCAGGTTAAGAACAGACCTCCAGAACGAATTAAGTTCTTAACCCGAGGTACCCCTGTAGTTGATTCACAACTTACGCACGTTTCACATGTGCAATTTCAACTTTACGCAGTTGAAAGATGGCCGACTGAAACACAAATTAAACACATGGGAGTTGGAGAGTTTAACAGCTCTTTCTGTGCTGGGTTTTACTGGTGCATAAAGAACTTTAAGCTCTCTGACTTGGTTACCAGGCTTTGGGGGGCTCTTGCAAGATCTTGGACAGCCCCGCGAGATCTCGTGAGAGCTTCCCAGAGCCCAGTAAGCAAGCCCGAATGCTTAAGAGAAGTCGCTGGTAAGTGCTGAGCTGTGCTTTTTACAGGCAATTTTCCGGATTTTAAGGGGTTGCTTTGACTATATGTGATTTTGGCTTTACGTGCTGTCCCTGCAACATAACCCATGTGTAAGATGTGAGTCAACTGTAAATGATCAACAGAATCATGCGGTGCATTTGGTGCTTCTAGATTACCTCTTTACTGGGCACTTTTGCTGTTTGTTTGCGGGGAGCTTAGACATCACCATCTATTCACTGAGCACCCATTCTGATTTGTTTATGGAGAGGTTAGACTGACGTTGTGTCAAGCAAATGTTATCCCATACTATCCGGTGCATTTTCTCATTACTTTCCCTATTACAAAAGCTCAAATTTTGGGGGTCGTGAGTTTGTTGTGTAAGAGCTCCAAATCAAATTTAATTATGAAATGTGAATTTGCCAGTGTGCAGTTTAGTTTAGATTCCTGCATTGTAGGGGTTTGGGAGCACCTTACAACTCTATGCTTCTGTGATTTTATGATTCAATGAATCCCAAAGGGAAAAAATAGTGACAGTCTCCTTATTGCAGGAGGGAAACTACATGTTTGTTTGTTTGTATATAGTGTGTTCGTGTATGTGTACAAACACACACACATATATTATTCCTGCACAAAGAAAGCTAGCGTGCCTGGGGAACTTATTTTAGGATGCCATGCTAGTTCTCTATGTGGAGAAAATATTTATTTATTGGGAAAGAGATTTAAACAAAAGATTCCCCTCCAGATAGCACTACCCACTTGCTGAAGCAACGTGAGTAAGATGTGGCCACATCACAGCAGTCAACACATAATAATAGGATTGGGCTCTGTGGCATTTCAGATGGCTTGGATAAATGGAACTGAACAATTTTTTTAAAAAAAAAATTTAGATTTTCTTGTTTGTTCTTAGTTATTAACATTTGACATGAATGTTTTTTGTCAGGAGATATTTTGGCAGTTTTCCTCCTGACAGGAAATGCAGACACAGCAGAGAGAGAGAGAGAGAGGGAGAGGGAGAGAGAGAGAGAATATAAACATAAACTCATGAGTTTCTGCTTTAACCATATTAGTTGTTCTTTTTTAACTTGAGAGGTTGATCATTGGTGGGAGGGCAGATACAGCTCTAACATTCACACACACACACACACACACATACACACACACACACAAATATAAAAAACCATGTTGATAAGAGATAGAAATCTAACCAGAAATACTCCAGCAACTATTTTGATACAAGCCTTTTGAAATGGTACGGTATGTGAATGAAGTTAAAGCTGTTTTAAGCCACACATCATGTGTGGAGTGCTGCTGTTTGTTTTTTCTCTGTGTGGAGCAATGACATGAGGGAAACATCCCAGATAGTTTTATTTGGTTACTTGAGGCACTGGGTGACCTTATCTATCAACCAATCTTTGCAATGTTCATTCCCTCCTCCCCACCAGCACTGAGTATCACAGCATATTGGCCTCCGGTATTTCTAGTGAGTCAGCAGCGCTGACATCCTTGGAATCATGGAAATGCTCCCAATACTCATGCGGAAGATCTAAATTTATGGCTTTTACGAGGCTGCAAGTTTGGAGAAGCTGCAAGTACAGCAGTTACAAAGAGAAAGAAGAAATGGGGGGGGGGATTTATGATGATCCACATTCATATGTGCCCCTCATGTCATTGCTGCACACAGAGAAAAAACCAAGCAGACAGAGGAGGATACAGGCACCACACACATATATATCTCAGCAATGGTCACTATCACATCGTACATTTAACACACTCGGCTAAGGGAAGTAGGAGCTGTAGCTCTGTGACAAACTGCAATTCCCAGAATTCTTTGGGTGAAGCCATGACTACTAAGGTGCTTTAGATGCAATGCAATAAATCACAAACCTGGGGCAGGGGATCGGGTACTCTTTTCCATACTAAAGCCTGAATTAATAAATATGTTTTAAGCTGCTTGGGTGTTGCTTAGGTGCAGCAAACCTCTTCCAGGTCCCTGAAGATCTTAGGAGTAAAGGACAATGTTGCACTCCCTTAATATAGAAGCTACCATGGAAGAAGAGACTTTATCCAGTTCACAAGAACGGAGGGTCAAAAGCGAATACAGTGGTACCTCAGGTTAAGAACTTAATTTGTTCTGGAGGTACGTTCTTAACCTGAAACTGTTCTTAACCTGAGGTACCACTTTAGCTAATGGGGCCTCCCACTGCCGCCATGTGATTTCTGTTCTCATCCTGAAGCAAAATTCTTAATCCGAGGTCCTATTTCTGGGTTAGCGGAGTCTGTAACCTGAAGCGTCTGTAACCCGAGGTACCACTGTATGCTATTCTGTCAGGAGAGCTAGATCAGAATAAAGTGAAGCACTGTACACTACAAATTTACCTACAGATGCAATCCACCTGGAACTATAGCTGTACAATATCCCATGGATTGTGCCCTAAATCCAGAAATGAAGAGCTCTGTAGGGTTCAGTAGCAATATTTTATCCAGACCTGTAAGCGCATCAGCTGTGGACATGAAAGAACATCTATCAGCAGCACAGAGCTTAATCTGATCTTGTGACTCCTCATGGAAACTGCTGCTATGTTAATTCGTTACACACTTGTCCCGCTATGTGCTATAGATTCCATTAAACTGTGACATAATATTAAGTTAACACCGGGCAGCTAAAGGGATTTTTGAAAGGTCACTAGCAATGGAGGTTTGCCTGAGCAGATAGATGAGAAAGTGAAGATCATTAACCGAGGATCAATGATTTTGCCACACCTACTTTTAGGGATCAGGAAAAACACTGTTGGCAGCAGAAGCACCCAAATGTGCATATGAATTAGTTATTAAATTAGTCATTTGCATTTTTATTCATGCTGTGACTTTATTCATGCCATAATTTCCTGACAGTTTGATATAACCACACTGCTTTCTTTCTCCAGCTGATGAGGTTGTAGGAAATGTGGTGGGAGAGTTAAGAGGAATCATAACACCTCCACATTGGCCAAAATACATAGTTTCTTAGAAATCACACTAACTGGGAACCTGCACATTTTCTGCATCTGTGAATTAGAAATTCTGCATATGCCCTGACGGTGCATTGAAAAGAAAAGTGAATTTGGGAGTGGAAGGTACGAGGTCAAAAAAAAAACCCACTGCATGCTGAAAAGCACCATGGTTAAATTATACAATGCTATAACTGGAAAACCCACAGTTCTGCAACAAGGACATTGTCTCTAAATTCAAGAAATCATGTATGTTTATTATTTGAATTGTAAGAAACATATTTGCATGGGAAACCTGGCTGGCTGATTAAACAATCTATGGCCTTTAAAATGTGACGGGCTATGTGTTCTTTTTTTTTTTTTTTTTGCTATTTTGTTATGTATTTTATGCTTTTATTTTGTTTTGTTTTTCTGTTGTAAACGTCCCTGTGATCTTTGGATGAAGGATAATATATAAATTATTATTATTATTATTAAGCCATGCTCTTCAGGTAAGGAGACATGACTTCCAAGGAGTTTGGATATCTCCTCCTCCTCCTCCTCCTCCTCCTCCTCTTCTTCTTCTTCTTCTTCTTCTTTTTTAAAAAGGAATACTAATAATTCTTTAGAGAGCCAAATAGAAACCTTAGCTCTTCCAGTGTGTTGCTGTGTACACATAATATATAGGCATGAAATCCAGAGAATCTTTGGTTGGTTCCACAAGAGGCGAAGTATGATTACCTCAAGAATGTAAAATGAAAAGCACATACCACATTCTGAGAACAGAGATAGGTAGGCATACATACATAGTCAAAGAAAATGACACAAAAGGCTAGGATGAGATTCAGAGTGAAACTACATTCTGCTGGAAGAAATGCAGCTATATTTATTTCCCCTCTTCTCCCTCAAGAATGTTATGTACAATGTGTGCTAAGCCTCCCTGCAGGAAATAATATTTTGCATGAACTGCTTCAACATGTAGATATCTCAGGGAGTGATTTATGAAAGATCTAAAATACCGCCACAAGGATTAGGAAAGTGAAAGAGTAGAAGAATAAACCACACTGTACAGTATTGTATAAGGAAATAGGCTGTTAATACTGCAATCCTATGCACACTTACCTGAGAGTAAGCACTACTGAACTCAATAGGGCTTACTTATGGATAGAAGTGTAGAACTGAATGATAAGCATCCTTTTCTCTCTCTCCGCTCCGACCCCCCCCCCAAGAGATTAACATGGTGGCTGAGCTTAGCTGAAGGAGCAAAATGGTAAGGAAGTATGTGAACTTCCTTTGGAGTTATTCTCAGTAGAACAGAAGAAATTTATGGATCCTGCCATTCTCTCTCTTCAGTCCATATTTTACTTCAAACATACTGTATTCTAAAACCAAAAGAAAGGGCAACATCAGCGGATCAGCACTGCTATTTGTGATTCATAAGTACGTTTCACAATGCATGGCAACGTCTCCTTTGAAACTTAGGTTCCGTTCCATTCTGTGAAGGAAAATGTGAAACATTTACCTTGATTTGCATTCTTTACCAGTTTCATCAGATGGGTTTTCCACCAGACTTTCATCCTTACTATCCAGAAAATGTATTGTTTAACAAGTTGTTAATTTGCTACAAACCCCCCCAAACCCCAGAAAATTAGCAAGTGAAACGAGATAAATTCCAGCAAATGTAGAAGTTCCAGAAATTCACTATCTCTGATACAGACAGGTTCGTACTAAGCACTGAAATATCAAACTGTGAAGCAAGTAAAATCAAACCAATTTCCTCCCTCCAAGTACTCTCAGGTATGGTTTTTAGCCTGGCATGGGGCAATGGTCAAGGACTTTCCGGAGTCAAGGAACAGAAGGAAATCTTATTAACTGTAAGTATTTTCTGTTTTGCAATGGGTTTGGCCGAAGATTTGAGACCAGTCTGTGGGTGGTTTTTGATGCCCAACAACCTGCATGTCAAAAGATCATAGGAAGTACAGTGGTACCTCGGGTTAAGTACTTAATTTGTTCCGGAGGTCTGTTCTTAACCTGAAACTGTTCTTTACCTGAAGCACTACTTTAGCTAATGGGGCTTCCCGCTGCCGCTGTGCCGCCGGAGCACGATTTCTGTTCTCATCCTGAAGCAAAGTTCTTAACCTAAAGCACTATTTCTGGGTTAGCGGAGTCTGTAACCTGAAGTGTATGTAACCTGAAGCGTATGTAACCTGAGGTACCACTGTAGTAGCACCAGAGCTAAAGGCAAAAAACAGCTCCCTTTCCTTCTCCTTTTATAATATCCTAGAGTATCTGAGCTGCAAATAATCTCTTATCTCACAGGTAGATCTTAACCCTTATCTCACACCAAAAGAGGTGGACCTTCCCAGCTCTCACTTGGGAGCTTCCCTTTCTTTTCCCAGCCTCCCAGCCTGGGAGATCTTCCCTTCCCTGCCTCTTACATGAAGTCTTTCACCTGCCTCCACCTTCTTGCAGGGAAAGAGTGCATACCTCCCTTTCAAGATTAAAAACGGGGAGTTCTGTGTGTGAGAACTGGCTCCCCACCCCATCCCCTGGTTTAACTGCATGGCGAACCGTTGCAAGATCAGCTGCCGGTGGCTTAGTGCATCACTCCTTCCATCTTGAAAAAGAAAGGAATCTCCTACAAAAGCCCGTACAAACCCTCGCTGCCTGGAGTACCCGTTGCCACCTACCCCTCACCATTTATCCATGGCTGTGGTTAGGGCTTGCTTTTAATCTCCTCTCTTACTCCCACCTTCCTCATTACTGTTGACAAGCACATCCCCATTAATGTTCATACGTTGAAGAAGCAGGGAAAAATGAAGTTGTTTGTGGCATAACCCAGAAGCACACAGCTTTGTTTGTTTCCCTCGTGGGAGAGGCCATTTACCTTTCGATGCACCAGCCTCTCAACTGACAGTTTGACTGTACTCTTCCAACACATTGCATCCCCTCCGCAGTTCAAAGCTCGCCCTAAACATGTGAGGATCACTGGAGTTCTGTTACAAAGTCGATTCCCCCCTGGGGTTTGGACACGTGCAGCCAGCTTGTTCTACATCCCAGGTCTCATCAGCTAAGATCTGGAAAACATATCCACACGTGTGACTTCCCCTTCAGTGAATCCTCACACGTTCCCTCATTGAGGCAAAACACAGTTTTCTCAAGCGAGCCACATGTCTCAGAGTTAAAAATATCCACCCTCTCGCTCAGTGTTCATTCTTAGTTTGAGACGGGGGATATCCGCAGTCCTGCAGGTCAGTCTCGTAGCTGGATTCAAGATTCCGGAAATATCTTCAAACAGGCACAACATCGAATAAATGCAACACTGCCAGGGAACAGAAACTATGAATGCTGCATGATTTAGAAAGGTCACCTCTCTCATGGCTTGAAGGGCAGAATTTCAAGAGGAGCACCTCAATATGAAGTATCCTTTGAGAAAAGAAGGAAGGGAGCCAAAACCATCATTTGCACTTCGCCTTATGAAATGAGTGTTGTTTTGGTTAGCAATGCACATCTTAACAAAATTTCTTTAAAAAGTACGCAGTGGTAGAAGATAGACATATTTTGGAAGGAAGTTAACAAAGTGCTCCTCCCTAAATGTTTCATATTTAGAGCAGTGGAAGAAGCAGCCCGGCAAATGAAGTGCACGTTGTCTCAACATGAGGAGAATTCATGTATTTCTGCCTTCTGGGAAAATATCAGTTCAGACTACAGGCAGGGCACTGCATGGTGGAATGCTCTGCCAGCTAAAAATCTCCCTGCACACAAAAAAGTAACCTTTCAGGGAGAAAGGTTCTAACCTAGTCTTTGCCCCTGACTTGCTACTTTTCTACATGCAGGGGAAATTCTTGCTGAAAACACTCCCCCCCCCCCCCGCAATCTGAAGTAGGCCTTTGAAATTACTCTGCATTTACACTCTATAGCCCAACTGCCTGGCCTAAGTCAGCACTTACTCTATGCACCCCCTGCCCTACATTAACATAATTTCAAAATGACAAATATGTGTGGCATATACAGTGCTTTTTTTCTTAAAAAATGTTTAGGGGTACTCTCATTTTCCTACTCATATTGAAATACTGCCCCTCAATGAGGCCAAACTTAGATTCACAAAATGTTTAGGGGTATGCGTCCCCCCAGAAAAAAAGCACTGGGCATATGTATGGAAGGGGACATGGGTTACAAGTTGGTTCCAGCCCCTCCAAATGAGGGCCATTGCTAATTATTATAATATACCCTCACAGTTCATGGAGCAGTAGGGTGGTACTTAAGCCCCACCCTCAACCCAAATACTTAGCAAGTGTGCATTATGCAAATCAAAAACTCAAAGTCTGAGACCACACCAAGAAGGAGGGTGCCACCACAGAGAAAGCCCTCTCTTGCACTGCCACCAAGTCTGCCTCAGAAGGCAACATCATACACAAGAGCGGCACAAGAGCTAATCTTAAAGGATAGGCAGATCTGCTTGAGAGAAGATGGTCCTTCAGGTCACTTGGTTCCAAGCTGTCTAGGGCTTTAGGGCTGATAGCCAGTGCCTTGAATTGGTACCCAGAAACAGACTGGAAGCCAGTGCAGCTAATACAATAAGGGAGGATGGTCTCATCTCACCCAAACGCTGCAGTTCTGCATTAATGAGCTGTTCAAGAGAGGGACTGGGTTTCATGCACAAATAAACGGCGCTACTGCCAATTATTTGACCGAAGGTGCGCACATGCAGTCCTGCCTGCTGCATGCATATACACTGTTGGAGTGGAGTCCAACGGAGCACTGAGGAAAATGTTCTGTCAGTGCAATGAATTCTCCACTTGTATTCTCAACCTCTCCTCCCAAAGCGGCTTGCTAAATCTGTTCTAGGGGTTCACCCAACCCTCTGGAGCAGATTTGGGGAGGCTGTGGGGTGCATTGCAGGGGGGGGAGCCTATTGCACAAGTGGAAACCCTTGGGATGATGGGACTTACCAGAACACTACCCTTGGACTAGGGTCAAGGAACACTACCTGAGTCTCTCTCAGTTATCCTCGCTATCAGACTAATATGGTGTGATCAGATACTGGTTTCAGCACTGAGAATCTTGGTTACAACCACACATTTAAGCCAGTTCTGGAGGGCCCTTGGACAAGACTCCTTCCATGGGTCACACCCCCCCACCCCTCAGCAAGGCTCCCTCCTCACCCCCCCCCCCCCCATTATCACCAGCTGCTGTGGCTCCTCCTCTCCATCATCATCATCACTATGATCACATGCCTGCCTTCCAGGCAGAGAGCCCAATTAGCAACAAGGCAACATCATCTACAGATCTTTCACCTTGCCCACCTCCACTGTTGTCTCGGCCTGAGCGAGAGGCAGGTGAGCAAAGAGGTTGAAATAGCAAAGAGGAGCAGCAGGTCCAGGGAGCTATTATCAATGGGGTCACTGCTAGTTTGCGGCCGCTTGGTGCTTTCCTGGCCATGCAGACCCTCAGTACCAACTCTGCATTCCAGAACAGGTCTCCATGAGAAGCAAGCACTGCTAGCTAACAGAGTCTCTTTCCTTCTTTGCCCTTTCTTTTTCTACAACTGTGTTCCTCCCTCTCCCCCCCCCCACCCAATAAGTTGACGTACGCATGCGGATGACTCATCCATGCCTAAGCAAAAAACGAGATCAGCATCAGCCTGGGAAAAAAAAGAAAAGGAGGTTGAGAACTGAGTTGGGGTAGGGGTGGGAGAAGGCTTGGTTTTTTGTTTTTGAAATGTCTGTAAGGATTTCAAACAGCAAAGCCAGAAATTGAATATTATTAAGAAAGGGGGTGGGGGAGAGAAAGACCCCTGGAGTCATACTATGCTCTCGCTTGACTTCTTGTAGCCCTTGGCTGGCACTGCCCAGAGTATCTAATTCCCAAAGACAGCTCTTTCCCTATGAATCATAACTTTGTCTCTGAACAGCACCAGGTAAACATTGTGCCTTCACACCCATGGAACTGCAGTGACACCTTTTCCCTTTCATGATAGGTCAGCAAAGAAACTTCAGAGGAAGTACGAGGAAAGAGATGGTGGGGAAGGGGACACCATAGAAGGGTTTGCAAGAGCCCCCTTGTTGTTATTCCACAAAGCCATTTGGAAAGCACAGAAGAACGAAAAGCGGTGGCTTGTCCCACACTATTAATAACACAAGAAGAGATGTGGATCAGACCAAAAGCCCACCTGCTAGTTCAGCATTCTGCAAGATGGCCATGAGAGCAACAGCACTCTCCGAGAGTTTCCCACCAGTAATAGGGATTCAGAAGCATCCATTCCTGAGGTACTGGAGGTGATATTTAACCATCATGGCTGGTAGCCATTGATGGAATGACTTTATCGCTTTTCAGTTCAAAAATGGCTTTATTGTTTTTAGTTTATTGAGTTTCCTGCATTTTATTGTATTGTACAGCTTCTTGTGGAATCTGCAAATAAATAAATGAATAAGAAGCCTTTTCCTCCATGGATTTCTCTCATCTGCTCAAGCATTTCAGGTCGGTGGCCATAG
This sequence comes from Podarcis cretensis, assembly GCF_951804945.1. Classification (NCBI taxonomy): domain Eukaryota; kingdom Metazoa; phylum Chordata; class Lepidosauria; order Squamata; family Lacertidae; genus Podarcis; species Podarcis cretensis. The sequence continues at coordinate 48,529,326 of NC_137170.1, read as the reverse complement.
CTATGCTCTCCCAAGTAGATCTCTTGCGTTATCCCAACCACAGAACTGTGTAATAATGTTATTCTGTTGAAAGGGATAAAAAAAATGAATGCACCAAAACATTCCGTTTTAGAAATCCACAGCTCGTTCTTCAAGATAAGATGCAATTTCAGGAGATAGAACAATCTTCAAAGCAGGTCACCACAGATAAATGGGAAGATTCACCTGGTACCAGGTTTGGAACGAGGCAACTATTCTTTGGCGACAGCTGCTTTTGTAATGACAACAAAAAAGAAAGGGGGGGGGAACACCTGAAAGATGTGTTGGATAAGAAAAAGTGGGGGAGAAATAATGCCAGAATAAAACAAGTGTATTAGCCTTTGTTGCTGGCACCAGAGACAATGAAGTGCTTCTCTGGGGGTGAAGTTAAACTGCTGCATTCACAACACCGAAGTGACCTCCTCGGGGCACAGGCCTGGGCAGTCTGTATGGAGGAGCTGAGCTGCCTAGATTACAGACCCGCCCCCCCCCCCCCGGCCTTGCTGGTGTGGCCCAAAGGAAAGCAGAGCAATACATTTGGCACCAGCTTGGCTGCAGGAGTCGCCAAAAGGAAGCATACATGACACCATCCAACTGTCTTAAGGACTCCACTCCGGATTTGTGTAGGATTTACTCCTTAGCCTTTTCTTCTCCCAAAGATATCCCACAAGGCAGTGGATGTTTAGGATCAGAGTTTTCCTTCTCTTAGATGGGCTACCTTCCCAGGTTGACAAGACCCCTCTGCCCCTCACTTCCCTCTCCAGCATGTGCAGAAACTGCCTTCTTGACTGTTAGACCCAGTATTGGGTCCACTGGAGGCTGCCGTCACATGCAAGGGAAGTCCCTAACCCTCTGAGGGTCTGAGACCCATCAGCCACTGTCATCTGGTTTAGCTGGCCAGTCAAATGTGTTTCCCGAGGTGTGTTCACTGCCGCATGCTGACAGCTTCTAAGAGCCACAGGTGAGAGATGAGTACAGGGCGGGGACCAAAACTACCCCAGAAGAAGCATAACGTGTGCCCTCTAAAGATACTATCCCTTTCCTAACACCACATACCTCCCTGTGTATTGACCATACTTTTGGGATGAAGAGAGACGGGGGAAAACATGAGAAATGATTTGCAGCACAAAGGCAGGTACAATAGAAAAGAGTTTTGCAAAACTCCACTTACTGAGAAGAATGCATTGAATGTTCCAAAGGCAAAACACAAAACTCGTGTTCCTCTTGCAGTTTCAGCAGCTGGAAGAATAGTCTCCTCTCCCATACCTCCTCACATGGTGGGCAACTAACACTTGGCATTTGTACATTGAAGAAGTGGCTTGAAGCCTGACAAAGGAGCCTCAGGATACCACACACTGTGAGAAGCCTGAGGGTGACTGAGATATTGGACAGTCAAACAAACTGCCTGGACAGAGGACAAGGGGACTGCCAGTAGATATAAAGAGCCCTGTTGGATCAGACCAAAGCATGTCTAAGCAAGCACCCTGTTCTTTCACACTGGATTTTATGATGAAAGACAGAAGAGGAAACAGACTGGTTGGTTAGGTTTTGTGAAAATAGCTTGTGTTTCAATTGGGTTTATATACTGACAATTTTACTGACATATATGATAAAATGGAAAGGGGTTGCTCCTGACCTTCTTCTTCATATTGGCAAACAGTGGAAGAGCATCTGCCTTGCATCCAGAAGGTCTCAAGCTCAACCCCTGGCATCTCTCCATGAGAGAACCCTGCCTGAAACCCCAGAGAGCTGTGTGGTCAGTGTAGACGGTGTAGACAATACCGAGCTAGATGGATCAATGAGTCTGGCTCTGTACAAGGCAACTTCTTACTTGCCCTTTCCCAAAAGGTCCCAGGGCAGGTTAGAACGATGTGGTCATATAATATTAAAGTCTACTGAAGTTAAACTATTTAAAACAAACCAAATAATGTTCATCAAAGAATCAGATAAGTCTTAACTGTCAAAGGCCAGCATAAAGAGGTAGGTCTTCAGCAAATGATGGAAACAACATAATGAAGATGCTTGATGCACCTCTGTGGAGAGGGGGTTCCACATTTTGGGAGCTGCCGCTAAGAATGTCCTCTCTAGGCTGCCATCTCCTATGCATCCAAGCTTTCCCTCTCCATTTCTCCCCTCAAAATACTCAAAGCAGCTGACAGTACAACAAAAACAAGTGTGTGTGTGTGTGTGTGTGTGTGTGTGTGTGTGTGTAAATAAAACCCAGAGTCTGAGATTTATCCCACACACCCAGAAAGGATAAATGGTTTGTTAAAGCATTCTATGTACAGCGGTACCTCGGGTTAAGAACTTAGTTCGCTCTGGAGGTTCATTCTTAACCTGAAACTGAGGTACCACTTTAGCTAATGGGGCCTCCCGCTGCCACCGCACCGCTGTCGCGCGATTTCTGTTCTCATCCTGAAGCAAAGTTCTTAACCCGAGGTACTATTTCTGGGTTAGCGGAGTCTGTAACCTGAAGCGTCTGAAACCTGAAGCGTCTGAAACCCAAGGTACCACTGTATAATTCTTGCTAAGTACTTTTTACATCAGGGACGCGGGTGGCGCTGTGGGTAAAACCTCAGCGCCTAGGACTTGCCGATCGCATGGTCGGCGGCTCGAATCCCTGTGGCGGGGTGAGCTCCCATCATTCGGTCCCAGCTCCTGCCCACCTAGCAGTTCGAAAGCACCCTTAAGTGCAAGTAGATAAATAGGTACCGCTTTATAGCGGGAAGGTAAACGGCGTTCTGTGTGCTGCTCTGGTGCCGGTTCGACGGAGCAGCTTCGTCACGCTGGCCATGTGACCCGGAAGTGTCTGCGGACAGGCTGGCTCCCGGCCTCTAGAGTGAGATGAGCGCACAACCCTAGAGTCTGTCAAGACTGGCCCGTACGGGCAGGGGTACCTTTACCTTTACCTTTTACTTTTTACATCAGATTCAACCACTGGCTAATCTAGCAGTATTGCATAAACGTAACGGGGTGTTTTAAAACCCCTTTTCAAAATTTTGATGCAACAAAGCTGAAGGAAGTTTGTTGATTTATGGATTTTGCTTGTAATGATCACACTGTGGGCGCACAAAGTATTCCTCTGGATACTGGCAACCTTCCTGGGCTCGGTTCTGCCAATGCAATTGCGCCGTGACCTCCATCAGCACCTGCTGTTCCCCTCTGCTCTCCTGCCAATTCACCTCAGTGCTGAACTACCACAGAACCTTGCTAAGCAAAACATGCTCCAGACTGAGCCAAACTGGAAAGCAGTTTTGAGAAGAAAAAGAAGAGGGGGAGAGAGATTTCTGTGCTGCGGCTTTCTAGTCAGAGGTAAGGGCCGGATCCAGTGCAGAAGGAGTGATGTGCAGGAGGGAGCCTTCCATTCACCCCTGCCTCCCATTCCTGCCACTGCTTGTACAGCATGATCCCATGTATGTGTTCTTGTTAACAAGCAGACCCACAGATGCAATCCCATCCTATCTAAAGAGAGTGGGCTATCATGCAAGTGGAGCCCTGGTGCCCAAGTGCAGGAGTTGAGATGATGATGATGATTAAATGTATACAGTGGTACTTCAGGTTACAGATGCTTCAGGTACATATCCTTATGTGGTACATATCCTTATGACCACGGCTCCTTGTGCATTTTTCTAATCTATGGGTTGTGCTGAAGACGATTCCAGCGAAACAGTCAGATTATCCGGGATCACTGTCCTACATTGTTATTCACTTACCACTGCGGCACCATGAACGCCTAAAAAGTTTTATCGCTTAGCCCACAGGATAGCATCTATTACTTTGTTTCAGCTATATTTCTACGGACTTTCAAAGATTGACAGACGTGTGTTCATTTGATTTCAAATATATTAGAGAATTTACAAGTGTACACATTTTGTTTTTGTTGTACTAAATTATGTATATGATGCAATAAGAATTGCAGTGCTATCTAGTATACTGGTCATTGTGTTGCTTGTGTTGTTTGTTGTGTTAAGTTTGCAACACTGGGGTTCGTTGTTCTCTATAGCTCTGTGGTAGAGGACATGTGCCGCACGCAGGAGGCTCCGGCTTGAAATCCACACAGTCTCCAGTTAAAAGAAACAGGCAGCAGGAAAAGACCTCAGGGGACCCTGGAGAGCTGCTGCCAGTCAAAGTAGAGGATGATTTGCTAGAAGGACCAATAGTCAAACACGGAAAAAGTACATGAGGGGGCCTCATAGGAACATAGAAAGTTGCCGTATACTAAATCAGACCTCTTCTCTCTCTAGCTCCTTATTGCCTACAACGAACAGCAGAGGCTCTCCAGGGTTTCAGGCAGAGGCACTGGCAGCCCAACCTGGAGGTGCCATAGACTGAGCCTGCCACCTTTTGCATGCAAAGCAGATGCTTTTCCATTGAACTGTGGCCCTTATTGACTTGTTTTGTTTGCTTCATAAAATTGATGCACCACTAGATTGTAAAAAACCCTCAATAAAAAGGGAAAAACGGCACTGCCGACATGGGCTGCCATATGTCCAGATTTCCCCATATTTGGGAGGGCTTGTCTAAACATAAATGTTCTTAGTAGGTGCCAGTACAGCGTGTTTTTGTGAGGGATATGCTGGGAAGAGGCTGGGATCCCAAACCCACCCAGTCTCCTATCACTCCTCCAAACCAGAGGGAAATGTAGATACTTTTCTCAGCATTTCTAAACCCGTTTTCTGTCCTCTTACCCCTCTCTGATTCTTATTTCTTTTTCAACTCAAATCCCGGAAAGCGGAAGGAGGAATGGAGGAGCACAAAAAGGAGCCTGGCAAAGGCACTGGATGGGTCGGCCAGTCATAAAATTGCAGCCTAAGGCTGTAATCTTATGCCCACTTACCTCGGAGTAAGCCCCAGTGAACTCAAAGAGACTTACTGCTGAGTAGACAGCTATAGGATTCCACAGTAATTCATGCTGAGTTATAAGCAGACAAAAGGCTGTTCAATACAGCATCATGGTTTCCACTTAAATATTTTCTCTAACATTTATCCTGGGTTCTACTGCTGTTGTTGTTTTCCCCACAGAAAAGCCAGGCATTTGCTACATCCTGCAAACAATTCCCCCTGCCATCTCTTCATGCCTCCCAGGAGGTCAGGCACTGTGTTCTGGAAAACATGTCTTACAAACAAACCAATATCCAGTCTCGGGAGCTTCGAAGTGAAACATTTTCTATTTAATAGCTAGGGAGACAGCTGCACGACAAAGAGCTCAGAAATAGTGATACCACTGGTGCAGCCTTCTCTTAACAGCAGATATAAGAAGACGAAGGTCAAGGCCAGCAAAGGCGACTTTAAAAGTAGTAGCCAGACAGTTTTAATGAACAAATACTGTGGGGTTGGAGTTGGGACCAAAGGTGAATTGCCTGCATGAAGGGAATGCTGTCGAGAAACTCGTACTATACACCATCTACTAGACAGGAACAAAATGGATTTTGCTAATACAAGAAGAGCCTGCTGGATCAGGCCAAGGGCCCATCTGGTCCAGCATCCTGTTCTCACAGTGGCCAACCTGTGGGAAGCCTGCAAGCAAGACATGAGTACAACAGCACTCTGCCCATTTGTGATTCCTAGATTAAGAGGCATGATGCCTTTTGGAGGCAGAACATAGCCATTGTGACTAGCCTTGTCCTCCATGGATTTGTCCAATCCTCTCTTAAAGCCATTCCAGTGGGTGACCATCACTGCTCCCTGTGACAGAAAGTTCCATAGTTTACCTACGTGCTGCATGAAGAAGTGCTTTCTTTTATCTGTGCTGAATCTTCCAACATTCGGCTTCATGTTATGAGAGACGGGGGAGAGAGAGATTTTCCTCTACGTACTCAGTTTCTCTGGGCCAGGCATAATTATAAAAACAAGAGCCCTTGCTCCTTTTTGCTCTTCAGCCACATTGCCTCTGAACTCTGTTCCATATATTCATCATGACTCAGAAACATATTCTCAATTAATATATCAAATTCCCTTTTCAAGTAATGTGGGGGGCCACTGCCATAGTACCTTGTGGCAGCATTTTCATAAACCAGTTACACATTGGTTAGTTGGAGAAGTACTTTCTGTTGTTCAGCCTGACTCTCTTGCCACAGAATTTCACTGGATGACCCCAGGTCCAACTGGCCACCCTTTGCTTGTCCAGACAGAAAGGCCCCTCACCACCACCTCTGTGCCCAAGTCAGGGGCTGGGCAGGAATATAACCTTCCACAATGTCCTCTCCCTCCTCAAGACTGGCACCACCCTGTGGTTTCTTCTTCCCAAGTCTCTCAGTTCACAGGGAGCTGTTAATGAAAGCGCTGTGAGTGGTGGCCTGTGGAGAAGCAGAACTTAGAATGTCACAGCTCATTTCGGGAAGGAGGAGATAAAGGCACCCTGGAGCCCTGATTTTTGTTCGCATGTCACATCAGTGTCTGCTAAGGACTCCACAGCAGTGGAAATCTCAAGGGGAAAAACACTCCACGTGAAAAGCAATGCGCTTTTGGAAATTGGGAAAAGGAAGACAGGCAGAGAGAGAGAGAGAGAGAGAGAGAGAGAGAGAGAGAACGCTAAGTCAGCTGAGATGGTTCAGATAGTTATGAAAGGCTATTTTCAAGCTACCTTGAAGACTAAAATAGTCCCGTACTGCTGCGTGTGTTTTCAACTAACGGCTGAGGTCTCTTTCCCAGACATTTTTCCATGCTGCTTCTGATTCCACCCTTTGCCCTTCTCTCTTGTTACTCAACTTGCTCACTCCAAGTAGGCAAATGAATGAGCTGGAGTTAAGGCAGGGACTGGGGAGTATATTTGGCAATGGATGCAGGAGTACTGCCAGGTCTGAGGTGCTGTCTGGAAGGATCCCATATTGCCCTGGGATACTCCCTTCCCCCACTGCTCTCGGTGTCCTTACTGATCCACTGCTGCCCCATTTCTCCCTCCCGCATCTGGGTCCTCTGGCACTTTCGTACCCTCCCCAACTGCTCCAAAGACCAGAGTCTTTGCTAACCTGCCTGCCACATAAACTAAGACACAGAGGTGGAGAACAAGAAGGGTCCCTTTAAAAACATTAATCAGGAAGAGACATGAGGCACTTGTTTCCTCCAGCATCAGGTGCCACTGCCTCTAATGGTCATTTAATAATAACATACCCTCCAACATTTCTCCAATGAAAATAGGGACATCTCATTCCATAATGATAATTTTACTATGTATACCCCGCACATCTTACTGGGTTGCCCCAGCACTCTGGGCAGCTTCCAACATATAAAAAAAAAACATAATAAAACATTAAGCATGGGTTGAATAACTCCATACCCTCCAACATTTCTCCAATGAAAATAGGTACATCCTAAAGTAAAGTGGGACATTCCGGGATCAAATCAGAAACCGGGATGGCTTCTCTAAATCAGGGAGGTCCCTGGAAAATAGACACACTTGTGATAATTATAGTTTCATTATTTACACCCTGCCCATCTGCCTGGGTTTCCTTCAGCTTTGCGGGCTGAAGGGAACTGGACTTAGGCCCTGAGATCCAAAACCATGTGTAGGCAAATTAAGGCCCAGCGGCCAGATCCGGCCCAATCGCCTTCTAAATCCAGCCCGCGCACAGTCCGGGAATTTTTACAGCGTATTTTTACATGAGTAGAATGTGTGTTTTTATTTAAAATGCATCTCTGGGTTATTTGTGGAGCATAGGAATTCATTCATTCTCCCCCCCAATATAGTCCAGCCTCCCACAAGGTCTGAGGGACAGTGGACCACCCCCCTGCTAAAAAAGCTCGCCGACCCCTGTCCAAACCTAATGGGGCCATTGAAATACAGTGGTGCCCCGCAAGACGAACGCTTCGCAAGACGGAAAACCCGCTAGACGAAAGGGTTTTCCATTTTGGAGGTGCTTCGCAAAACGAATTTCCTATGGGCTTGCTTTGCAAGATGAAAATGTCTTGTGAGTTCCTGCGGGGGTTTTTTTCCTCCCCCCCCTTTTTCTAAGCCGCTAAGCCGCTTATCTGCTTATCCGCTAAGCCAATAAGCCGCTAAAAGCCGCTAATAGCGCTAATCCGCTAAGCCGTCAATGGGCTTGCTTCGCAAGACGAAAAAACCGCTAGACGAAGAGACTCGCGGAACGGATTAATTTTGTCTTGCGAGGCACCACTGTACCACAAAAGCTACACATAGTACTGGGGATATATAAGATTAAGGAACAGGGTGAGCACTTCCATTGCTGCTGCTACAACAGTGCCCTTATTCCACCGAGATGTAAACTGCTAACCAGGGCTACTTAATCAAGATCAAAAGTTGCCTGAAGAAAGGACCATTTTTGCAAGATACTAACAAGCATAGGTGCTGCATGTGAATGCAGTAATTGCAAAAAAGAAATTAACAGTGAAATCCCATCCATGCATGTTTGCTCAGAAGCTGTTGTTGCATAGCACCTCCTTTGATAAAAGCAAATTTTACTGTTTGATCTTCCTCAAGGAACTGTGCAACAGTTAGAAACCTGTCAGTGGAATTTTCTAATATACATCTCAATCAGTTTCAGCATCTTTTTTTGAATGCCTCCATTTTTTGACAGTCAAAAATGGTAACAATTATTCTCTGCACTTAATTAATTAGCTGCATTTAATTAATTCAGGCAGCTGGATAGATCTGCAAGGTATGCCAACCTTAAAAAGCCACAATGAGTTGTAACATTCTAAGCAAGTGTTGATTTGTTATTTATCAGAATCTTCAGAACTTTATGTTGAAGATCCAACAGGCATGTGAGCACTTTTCCAACTACCTCACTTCTGTGTGTGATGATAGTTTTGTGCTCATTTGTGCGCAGAGAACTTAAATTAAATTAAATCTTAAGTTAAGAACACTGGCTTTGGTGAAATTAACAATTTTTGCACATTTTTCTAGAACAGAATGCAGGACTTCACTCATACTTTTGAAAGCTAGCACTTCTATGTGGAGAAAGCTGCATTTGGAACAACTTGGTGAACAAGCTGGATGCGTCCATTTTTTCCTCTCCCGGCTGTTTCACCAGCTGCTGGTAGACAAACACAGTTGCTCCACATTGTTGAATTTTCTATTATGAAGCTATCCAAAGCTTTGAAAATATAATTTTCTGTAGTTGTGGTTGGCAGCTCCTTACTGAATAAAATTTCTTCCGCAGTTTCTTCTCCCCATACATACCTCCTATATGCAAGAACAGCATGCTTGAACATCTGTTGACTCATCTGCATTGCAAAATGCTTGCTTTGGTTTATATGATGAACAACTTGTGTTTTTAGATAATCAGAAAGGTCACCATTTTTATTTTTTACTTACTGTGGCTTCTGATAAGAGTATACTTTTCAGCTTTGCAGCTGCTGGCTTACCAAGCGTTTCACTGCACAGATCAATGACAGCTGGCAGTAAGTTTTTCACCAGTTGTGAACTTCTATTTTCTTTTCCTTTTGCAATTTGGTGAGAGTAGAGATGTGAAGACATGGTGGAGGAGGGACGCAGAACAATATGGGGAAAAGAGGGTTCCCCCTTTGTTTAAAGAGTTTTCCCCCTGAAAAATGGGAGACTACAGTCGTACCTCAGAAGTCAAACGCCTTGGCTCCCGAATGCCACAAACCCAGAAGTGAGTGTTCCGGTTTGCGAATGTTCCAGAACGGATTCCATTTGACTTCCAAGGTACGACTGTATTTGGATTATGAAATACGTTCTTTGAGAAGAATGAACAAAATGTTTAAGGCAATGTATTTCTAAAATCATTTCTAAACCTGTGCAACATAAATAATTTTACGTAAAACTATGTACAGAATCCGATCATTACAATTCCTACACACTGAGGACAAGCAAGTCCTGAGTTGTACAGTGAAAGTACAACTCTCAAATGCAAGAGCAAGATGCATTTCTGCCTCGTGGAGGGTGCTGCCATTTACAACAGAAAAAAGAAATATTCAACTCCTTCTTTGCTTGTGACTTTCCTCTTGTTGGCATAGTCGGTGCATCTGTTTCTGTCTTCTTGACTTAGGCCTCAAAGAACTGGGAGTGGGAGAAAACAAAGAGCAACCTATTTTTGGTCCTATTCAATTCATGACTCTTGCAAATCCCTCCTAAGACCCCTGCCCATTCCCCTCTGGTGGAGAGCAAGTCTATGCCGCCTATGCAGCATCTTGCCCCTCCCCTAAAGCCAGCTGCTTCAGCCGCAGTAGCAGACCCTATCCCATCACTAGTATTGAGTCAATTACCAGTCCAGCTGGCTTCTATGTGTGGGAATCCTGTCCTTCAACCCAGGAAGCAAAATGTCTTAGGCCATCCCTGTTACCTAGTGCTTAGTAACCAACCCAGTTGCCAATAAAGAGATGTTCCACCCCATAAGCAGATCCACATAAGTCAACTTTAACTGTCTGTCTGTCTGTATGGAGGCAGTGAGAGATTTTACTTTCTTGGGTTCCATGATCACTGCAGATGGTGACAGCAGTCACGAAATTAAAAGACGCCTGCTCCTTGGGAGAAAGGCGATGGCAAACCTAAACAACATATTAAAAAGCAGAGACATCACCTTGCCAACAAAGGTCCGTATAGTTAAAGCCATGGTTTTCCCAGTAGTGATGTATGGAAGTGAGAGCTGGACCATAAAGAAGGCTGATCGCCGAAGAATTTATGCCTTTGAATTATGGTGCTGGAGGAGACTCTTGAGAGTCCCATGGACTGCAAGAAGATCAAACCTATCCATTCTGAAGGAAATCAGTCCTGAGTGCTCACTGGAAGGACAGATCGTGAAGCTGAGGCTCCAATATTTTGGCCACCTCATGAGAAGACTCCCTGGAAGAGACCCTGATGTTGGGAAAGATTGAGGGCACAAGGAGAAGGGGACGACAGAGGACGAGATGGTTGGACAGTGTTCTCAAAGCTACCAGCATGAGTTTGACCAAACTGTGGGAGGCAGTGGAAGACAGGAGTGCCTGGCGTGCTCTGGTCCATGGGGTCACGAAGAGTCGGACACGACTAAACGACTATACAACAACAACAAATGTACCGTTTTGTGGAGGGCCTGTTGCCAACTTTTAATTTTAAAAAAGTAATGGCTCCTTGGGGCAGAATCGGGTAGACCTGCCAGGGTGGTGGTGGTCAGAGGAGGAGCCTGTGAAGTTGCGGACTGAGTTTTTCAGGATCCAGACCTGGTTGGCTTTTCAGGCCCTGATCACGGTCACTGAACAGAACCCCTCTTTCCTGCTCGGAGAGATCAAATACTACTTAGTGGCCACCTCTACATGAAGGAAATAGCCTTCCAGGCCATCCGTTTTGTTGCCCATAGAAAATGCCTTCCTGCCCTTCGTTGGAATGCAAAACACATTGTTGTGAGGGGGAAACAGCATGCGTTTGCTGCTGCCTGTGTGCTACTTGCCCTGGAGCAAAGTAAATGCCTCAAGTTGGCAGAACTGTCACTTCAGCACTCCGCTCGCTTTAAAATGTATTAATAAAAGTGAAGAGTCAAGAGACCTTTGAGCGCAGAAGGTCAGAGAAGGACAGTGGAATGATCAGACCATGGAAGAAATAGTAACTTGTTTTTCCTATGGGGCTACTGCAGCCTAGGACTGGGAATGCTGCGAATATCCCTAGTTTTCTGTTCCTAAAATATTTGCTGCATCAGGACAGACAGTCATTTGGGGAAATGTTTTTGTTGAATCTGCATATAAACAGCAAAACTGGTGGCTTAATTGCACAAGCTGTTGCTCAAATAAGTTAAACTGCACATGGAACATGCAAGAATGGTCCAGATCGATATTATGCTGTACTCTTGACTGTGGAACCTGAAGATCAGGCCAGTCTGTTGTCGGTATTAGGCTGCATGGAATGTGCAAAAATCATTTGGAGCCGCTTTCTAAAAATCCTATGTCCGCTTTTGTGGATAAATGTCCTGAGCATGTGATGCCAATGTGTAGGAAAGTGGAAATGCCTTCAGAAAGAAAGCTGCCCGTCTCACTCTTCCCGAGTCTGGATTTCTTCCTGACCTCTGCTGGTAAGAAATTCATGCCCTGAAGCCTGACAATTCAAAGACACAGTAATTATGACTGCTGGCTAATGCTACTGCAGATGCTATTCTTACTCACAGAAATGTCTGATCCTAATGCCTAATTCATACAAATGCTCAGAGCAAAAATGGAATCAAAGGACTCTGTGCAGGAGACAAGAAACAATTACCAAAGCAGGAACTGCAAACACAGACTGCCTTCCATCCCCAGTTGGATCTCCATCTGTCAGTGACAGCACTGCCAGCTCCATGTCTCTGTAGCTCTCCAAGAATTGACACTTCAAATCTATTTCCCATCCGTGCCGTCTGAAGCCACAGGCTAAGGAATAAATGAACCCCTTGTCTAACACCCACGTGTCCTATTACCCCCCATTTTCAGATGAGGTTAAAGTAGTCTTGGAACTTTTGGGTGGAATCCAGCATAGAGCTAAGGCAATCCTTCTGTCAGTGCAAGAATTTCGGCTTGCACCACAGAATGTTCTCCCCTCTCCTGCCCCCATGCACCCCCTAAATCTGTTCTTGGGGTCCCCCCAACTTTCTGGAACATATTTAGAAAGGGTTCAGGGTATGCACAGGGGGGAGGGGGGAAGTCTTGATGTACAAGCAGAAATATTTGCGCTGGTGGAACATGTAAGTAGAGTACCACCCTGTGGGAGGAATTATAATTCACCCTCTCCTGATTGTTCCACCAGCACAAACATTTCCACTTTTCAGATGGAATGACCTGCCCCCTCTCCTCCCAGATTTGGGTGAGGCATGGGGGCACATGAGAGATATTGGAAAGGCCTATTGCAGTAGAGAGGAGTCTTTGTACTGGCTTCAACTAGCACGCAAGGTTAGATGAATCTGGGCCTATGTTGTTATTATGCAATTTTATACAATTTTCCAAGAAGCATCAGGCAAATATATTCTAAAGAGAGAAATCAAAATGTTTTTTAAAGTCTAGCCAAAATAGTGGCCATCTTTTTCTCTGAATCATGCAAGAAGAATTAGGTTAATATCATGTTACACTTTAGTAAGAATGCTTGAGAAATTCACGCATTGCAAAATTCTATATGAACTGGCCTGATTAACAGTTCCTGGACTACTGTGCAGATTGGAACATGCACTTCTCTGAACTTTTCAATATAGTTTTGGACTTCAAAACATACAAAAAATGCATACAGTACTGTAATTCAGGATAAAAATACATCTAGAAATGTATTTGGAGAGAAAATATCTTCAACAATTTCGAATTTAAGTATGAATATTCATGCATATAGATATATAGATATATATGGGAGAGAGAGATTGTTGAAACAGGATGGAGCAGACATATGAATGAACACAAGTAGAAGTGATTCAGACCAGAAATAGATTGATCCTGAAATAGAGAAAAGAAAAATAAGTTTCTCCTGAGACTACACAGTCACCATCAATCATTATGACACCCATGGCTTCTTTGAATGGATATAATAACAGCTCTTGGAACAGGCTAAAGAATACGGTATTTTTTGTGGCTGCTATAAGTTTTATTGATTTTTCTCATATTTTCATACAGTAATTAACACCAAAAGCAAGTACCGTATTTTTCGCCCTATAGGACACACTTTTCCCCTCCAAAAATGAAGGGGAAATGTGTGTGTGTCCTATGGGGCGAATGCAGGCTTTCGCTGAAGCCTGGAGAGCGAGAGGGGTCGGTGCGCACCGACCCCTCTTGCTCTCCAGGCTTCAGGAAGCTCTGCGCAGCCCTCGGGAGTCCGGCGAGAAGTCCCGCTGGGCTCCCGACGGCTGCGCGGAGGTGCCTGCAGCCCCGGGCTTCGCGCAGCTCTGTGCAGCCATCCGGAGCCCAGCGCGAAGCCCGCATTCCGAAGCCTGCATTCCGAAGCTGCCTGCATTCCGAAGCCTGGGACGCGCTGAAGAGCGTGCCTGGGCTTTGCGCACCTCTCCGCAAGCCTGGGGAGACCGACGCTGGGGTCGGGGGAAGCTCAGGCTTTCCCCGCGCCAGCCCCGTGCCTGGGGGGGGGGAGATATAATTTTTTTTCTTTATTTCCCCCCCCAAAAAACCTAGGTGCATCCTATGGGGCGGTGTACCCTATGGGGCGAAAAATACGGTATAAACTTGCCATGTTAACCATGTTGCCCCAATTCCTCCACACCCTTACCACCCTCAGTTTTGCTATTTATACACACACACACACACACACACACACACACTGTTCATTTGCCAGAACAGCTTCTAAGTGGTTAAACAGAAAGTAAATGTCATGATGGGGTTAAGGAGAAGCCAGGGGTTATGGGGTTAGGAACATTTCTGAACCAGGGTGGTTGCCTTTTCAACCCTCAATTCATCAGTCATAACCCAAATAAGTCTAGGAATTCACTCTGGTTACTTGGATTGTCTCATCATATCCTCTCTTATGGCAGCTAACTTCCTGGTCCCATGACGTCTGGCAGCAAGTCATGATGTACTACCTCCATGATGTATTCAGCCTCCTTCCGAATACCTATTTATGGGGAAGAACAGTGGGAGAGGGCTCCTGTGGGCACATTCTGCTTGTGGGCTTCCCACAGCCATCTGGCTGGCCACAGTGGGAAACAAGATGGTGACTATGACAGGCCATTTGTCTGAGCCAACAGAGGGTGTTGTTACCACAGAGACATCTTTGTAGTGTTAGTTGCATGGAGGTCTCAGAAATCTCTCGTTTTGACCAGAAATTAGCCTTGATGCTGTATAGGAATATGTAGGATGTGTATGGATCTGAATTCATGGGAAGTCTTAAGGACCATGTTAAGTCCGAATAGTATTTCCTTGCAAAATGGATGCCTCCCCCTACAAAGCCCCCTGCCCCCAACATACCTCACATTTAGCAATTCTCACTATTACTATCACTATTATTCAGGGTCAAGTGCACACAAAATGGTTGCTCACCATGTCGGGGGTGGGGGTGGTTGCGGCTCCCTCACGCTCAGCCTTCATCCCCAGCAACTAGGCCGTGCTTGCTCACAGGCTGCTGCTGCTGATGATGATGATGATGATGGGGAATTCCCCTTGGTCAGCAGAGGCTCTGCTTGGAGGGTGGTGCCTTGCCAGCTGGCCGAGCATTAGGTGTTGCCATGCTCAGCCTGGCAGCAAGGCTTAAAAGGCCAGCCACACATGGCTTCTGCATTTTGCAGACTTAAATCTGAGCCTCAGATGCAAGGATGGCAGAGAGTATATCCCTCTGCTGAAATGGATGTGTCAGAGGTCCTGCTCTTTAATCCATTTCCAGGTGTGTAAGGGATTTTAAAAGCTTAAGGTCCAAAGCCTGATTCTCTCTTGTGGTGGAGAAACAGACTCACTTCCCTTCTGTCTGCCTGGCACCTAATGTAAGGTATGGCCTGGGCACTATATGCAAAAGCATATATTCTTCAGGGCCTAATTTCAGGCAGGCCAGACGAAAGGCTCAGTTGACTGGTGAAGTGTGTGAACCAAAACCAAGGAATAAAACTGCACTCCATGCTGCCTTGGGCCTCACTAAAAACTCCCATCGTGGCACAGGTGAGTCACTCAAAATACCTCTCCAGCTGCCAGTGGCAGCAACATATTGTGTTTTGCTCACCTTTCGCTGCAAATGTACTGCCCCTTTTGACAGTCCATAAAAACCTGAAATATATGAGACAGGAAATCTGCTTCTTTTCCCTCCCGCTTTCGGAGACCTTGTGAGATTTATTACAGCAATTAAAAAAAGAACAATGGAAAAGGAGGGGGAAGAAGGAGGCGGTGCTCCTCCTCCGACTGTTCTTAACAACGCCAGCCCAGGTTCTTGGGAGGCTGGTCAAGAGGGATTCCTCAAAGGGAAATGGCGAAGTAGCAGTCCCACCAACATTTATATTTTGTGTGCAGGTGTGCTCACTATGTACCCATATGCTCAGTTTCCATGTACAATACTGCTAGCAAAGGATCATTTAGTCCAATTTTGATCAATACACCTGACAGGAATCAGATAACTCTGGTCTTGAAGAATCTGCACTGGCTGCCTATATACTATCAAGTCCAAGTCAAGAGGTTACTGTTAACATCAGAAGATTCTAAACGAATCCAGAAACCTGAAAGGGTGCTTTTAATATCAATGTATCACCAGCCTGTGTTTAAAAATCTGTGCAGGGGAAGTACCAAGGCACAGGATGGGATCTTCTTGGTGCTAGCACCCCAAACGCAGAATGCCCTTTCCTCTGAGGTACAACTTTCCTTGACACCAGTGATTTTTAAGCAACAGTTAAAGATGTAGCTGTTCTTTCAAGTTTATTATGCTATTTTGTAACCCATCCTGAGATAATGGTTTCATAAACGGCAGGACAGAAATGGAGTAAATGAATTAATTCAATCAAATTTATACAGCAGGGTAACAATTAGGGGTGTAGGTACATTGTTCTATTCTGTTCTGAGTTTATATACAGCCTGCCAGTCCATTTAGAGCAATGCAACCTATTCAGGATCCCAAACCTGAGAACATCTTTGCCAATACTCTTCCCCCATGAAGATTCCCACCTTACTCCTTTGATCAAATTTGTTACTTTGTGTAACCTGAGTGGAAGGAGAACAGGAAGCACAAACTAATTATACCATCTGTTCTCTGTACTTCCAAAGCAGAACTTTCACATCTCTCCTCCTAGCAAAATATGAATGCTGTCCCTGCAACAGGAATTAAGTAAATCTAGGGTTGCCATACGTCCAGAATTTTCCAGACACATCTGGAATAGTGCTGCAGTGTCTGGGTGGAAATCAGTAAAATGTCTGTGAAAATCCGGACGTATGGCAGCCCATAGCAGCAGTGCCATTTTTGCTGATTCCCCCCCAAAATAGCTCATAAAAGCTCAACAACTCTAATTCCATTTGAGAAGGGATAAATGACCACTGAGAACAGAAAACCTGAGAGATACTCCTGTTCCTGTGCAATTGCACAGTGCCTTAAACAATTACTCACCATCTCTCTAGCACGACAAGCAAGGATACAGTTGGCGTTAATGGATCAACAGGGGGAAACAGAAACGAACACACCAGCAGGCTACAGAAAAGGTCAGAGGCACCGAGTTCCACACGGCATTGGGGGACTCGTTGAATGTGTGTGATGTCACCCGTGGAGCACATGAGTGACATCACACACATTGGAAGGAGGCCATGAGGCCCGACAAGCCCCTCTGCCACAGCAGAGAGGCCATTTCCTAGTGGTGGCCAAAGTGAGGATTACAGCCTCTCTGCTCACACAACTCTCCACTTCAGCCCTTGCAGAAGTTTATCATTTACTAAATGCAATACCCAGCAAAAGAAATGCAGAAGAAAATTCAGAAGAGAAAGGAAGAAAAGTAGCCATTTGTGTTCCATATGTTTAAGCAGGCCTAACTCAGGTATTCCTGCAGTTTAAAATTCCACTCAACTGGGATTCAGGCAATTGTTATGAATATAATTACAGTGGTACCTCGGGTTAAGTACTTAATTCGTTCCGGAGATCCGTTCTTAACCTGAAACTGTTCTTAACCTGAAGCACCACTTTAGCTAATGGGGCCTCCTGCTGCCGCTACGCTGCCGGAGCACAATTTCTGTTCTCATCCTAAAGCAAAGTTCTTAACCTGAAGCACTATTTCTACGTTAGCTGAGTGTGTAACCCGAAGTGTATGTAACCTGAAGCATATGTAAACCGAGGTACCACTGTATTGAATTTAGGAGCTTTTTTCTGTTGGGGTTTTCTCACTCCCAAAGTAATGAGTAAAACAGAACTTCACAGAAATCCTGCTTTGACTCCTTGCCTGGATTAAAGTATCCTGTCTGAGAATGAATTCTCCTACTCAAATTGCATGAAGTAGATGCCTTTGAATGTTTCATTCATGCTTATTGTTTTGCCCTGACAGGAGCTTTTAAACAAATGGCTAATTTTCTTCTTTTCCTTTCTGAATGTTCTTCTGCATGCCTTTGGGGGTGAGGGAGAGATGGATGATTTAAGAGGATCCAGCATCCCACAAAGCAAACCTCCATTCTATGCGCAACAGGCAATAATTCAACCTGACTCTTTTGCCATCAATCCTTTCAGTGCACCTTTCCTGTCACGTCCTGGCAAGAGGAAATAGATTGCAGATGCTTGCCAGTCTGTCATTTTGGGGGGAGGGGATCAAGAGTAGTTGGGAAGGAGTGACCTTGCTATTTATGCCAGCAAGTAAGATATGTCTTGTTTCACAGCAAGTGGTGATCTTTTTAAAATACATCTTAGCTTTGCAATTGAGATGCTTTGTGAGCTGCAGAAGGAGGGAGAGAGAGAGAGATGTATTAGTCTCCTTAAAATGTGCCTGCAGGAAGAAGGAAGACTGTGTCTTCACCCAAAAGGAGAGCAATGCCCAACTCCTTATAAACATAATAAATGATTTAGGGAGGGAGCTGCAGCCCAAAATAGGAAAAGAGGTGGTAAGGAACACCTAGCTACTTTAAATTAATTTAAATCTCCAGGGCCTGATGAGCTGAGCCCAAGGGTACTAAAGGAGCTTGCGGATATAATGTCAGAGCACCTGTCAATAACCTTTGAGAATTATTGGAGAATAGCTGAGGTCCCTGTTTACTGGAGGTGGGCAATGTATCCATCTTCAAAAGCGGGGGAGGAGAAAACCCAGGTAACTACCGACTGGTGAACTTGACATCAATACCAGGAAAGGTCCTAGAACAGACAATTCAACAGTCGGACTGTGAGCATTTAGAAAAGGATGCTGTGATTACCAAGTCCAAGCATGAGTTTCTCAAAAACAAGTCATGCCAGATGAATCTCATTTCTATTTGTGATGGAATTACAAACTTGGTGGACCAGGGAAATGCTGTGGACATAGTGTATCTTGATTTCAGTAAGGCTTTTGACAAAGTTCCCCAAGATATTCTTGCGAGGAAGCTGATAAAATGTGGAAGGTCTCCTCCTCTTGGGATGTTGTAGAATCTCCTTTCTTAAATGTTTTCAAGCAGAGATTGGGTGGCCATCTGTCATGGATGCTTTAGTTAAGATTCCTGCATTGCAGGGTGTCAGTTCCTTTGGGTCCCATCCAACTCTACAATTCTATGATTCTGTGTCTCATTTGGCTTCCATATGAAACATGCTCCATTTACAAGCCAAAGGAACCTTCTTTTTGAAAGTGCTAACCTTGCAAGCTGTCTTTTGGAATCTGTTATAGAAATCAGCCTTTCTCTGCTCCTTATCCAGCTCAGCTGGTAGTAAAGATGCTGCACTCTGAAATTAGCTGAAAACCCCACTGCAGATGCACAACCCAGAAGAGTTTTCAGGGCAATCTCAGGTAGCTGTGTGCTTTCTGCAGGTCTACCAAGAACTCAAATGGGATAACTCATAGAGCCATATAATATTATGTGGCGGTAGACTCCTGACCATCACAGAAGTGGATGAAAGGAGAAAGAAGGAAGGAAACTGTCTGCAAAGCTGTCTGCTGTATAATGGAAGATTTCCACTTGCTTTTTCAATAGCCCTGGGCAGTTTTGCAAACAGAGACCAGCAACAGAAAACTGTTGCTAAACCACTTCATTTTGGATCTTCATATATTGTCATTATTAAGCCACTCCCGACCTAATGAGGGGGTGGGGTTGCGGGTTCACGACCCCTACTACAATCTCGCGGGGCCGGCATCAGCCCCGCGGGACTCAGGGATTCCCCTAGCTCATCAATATTCATTACCCTCGGCGCCAGCCAATCGGATGGCGCTGGGGGGCGGGCTTCCCAGGTGCATTTAAGGTCTGGGCAGCCCTGACTCGCCCCCTTTTTCTCTCCTGCAGCAGCTGAGGTTTCCCACCCACCCGCCCTCTAGGTTCGCATTCGGACTTTGCTATGGGCTTTGGCTGGTCGCCGCAAGGGGCCTGGTAGGAGTTTTTCCATTTGGCAAATTGGCTGTATTTTCAAGCCGCTTGGTTTTTTTGCCTACCTCGTAGCAAACGTCACAACTTCTGGTTTCGGTGGTTAGGCATTGGCAGGGGTATTGTTATGCAAATGAGGTTGGGGGGGAGGAACGCCATCACCTCCCCCAAATCTTGATGGGTAGTTCGTTAAAGGACTCCGGGGGGCGACGCCTCGTCCGAAACCTACGGAGGCTAGGGCCTAAAGCGCGCCCCCGAGCGGTAACACCCTTGGGGGAGCGCCTACGGATGTGCATCTCGGGGGCTCCCCCTAGTGGTGCTTAACCCTTCCCGGTTAGACCGGATAAACTGTTAGGGCCAATGCCTAAAAGCCAATACCGCTCTTACCTGTAATCAATAAAGTTGTGGCCATTTTCGCCCATTAACCTAAATTCTGGTGTCAGGTGTCTTTATTTACTCCATTTGTGGGAGGGGGCGGGTATCGCCACGCAATTCAAAATCAATGAACCAAAATAAATGGAAGTTGTATAAATGTTGTGTTGTGATGTGGCTTCACTGAGACAGAGGCACTAATGGTTTTTATTACTATTTACAACAATTATCTCAGGCTTTTTTTAATAATAAAAAAGTCATATGCTACCTAAACACAATACCAATTCCATGCTTCTTGTCCAGCAAACCAAATCTCTTTGCTGAAGAAGACTAGCAATTTGACTCTTATTTGGTAGCTTACTTGAAGTTTAGTAACCAAGTCAGAAACAGGCTTAAATTGCTACAACATACAGTCAGCTGAGCTTCAAGGTGGGTGGAGGTTTGACCTGCATGAAAAATGGGGACACGGTATATTGCCACTTGTTTCCACAGTTGTTGTACAACAGTGAGACTCCCAAAATAAATGCCATACAAGAATAATCCATAGAAGGATGAAAGATCAAACTTATTCATTATTAAACATGCATTTCGGTCCAACATGGGTACCAGTGAAACCTATGCCATGCAGATATAAACAAGACTTTACTTTAGACGTATATTAGAAATATGTAGAGTTGACCTGAAATGGTAGGAGGATGTTTCTTGGGGAAGGGCCAGGGCTTACTATTACAGCCCCTGCAAGCAAAAGCTCCCAGTTTCAATCCCCATCATCTCCAGATAGAGCTAGGAGAAAGCCTGTCTGAAATCCCAGAGAGCGACTGTCACTCAGTGTGACTAATAGCTAGATGGACCAATGGTTTGACTCGGCATAAGAGCCCTTCCTTTGTTCCTATGTTTTCACCAACATGTTAGACTGAGGGCAGATACAGGCTTTGTTTGCTTATAGGATATGAAAGATAATGATGTCGTCACTTTCCCTACACGATCCCCGCTTGGTTGGGCTTACTCAGGAAAAGAAAACGGTGTAATAAGGCAGCATGAGCTACAAATGACTGCAAATAGCAGTAAATAATGTGGCTTTTAGGGAACATCTTGCACCATGCCTTTAAATTGTTTGCAAATATAGGTGCAGACATAGATATAGCTATAGATTATGGTTAATGTATAAGGCTTTATTCGCGCCACTCTACGGATAATTTTATTATATTTATTTTTTACAAGCCTCAGAGCACGTTAAGACTACTTCACCCCGACAATTCTCTTTAGCTCTATAATGTAGGTCATTTTCTTAAGAGTAGTCTGGAAAGCTTAAAGTAAGCCCATTAAACACATACTTCCTCGGAGGAATGCATGTACGGAGTCTTGCCTGGAGCTTTGAAAATTGGAAGAGGGGGGAAGTTTATCAAATGCTTATCAAGGCTGTGATACATGTTAATTCACATGGCTAGGGGTGTGTGGCTTGGCCGTATTTGACAGGTCTGGGTTAGAGACAGCTTCCTCAGGAAATCAACATCTGTGTCTTGGGGCACCCTTCCTGTTGGCGTGGCATGTGAGTGTGTGTGGAACGCTATGGGGGGAAAGGCAGTGCCCTCTCTGCCAGCGCATCCTTCAGATAACATATGCACAGGCCATCCTCAGCTAGGGCAATCATGCTGTGCTCTGCCAGAGTCACTGCAGCACCAATCTTTCTAATTATTATAATGTGCAATTTTCTCCAGAAGAGAGGAGGTGGGCGGGGGAAGGAATACTTTATGACGATCTCGCTCAGTGAGAGTAGTATGCAGCTCATATTGACCAAGTATGAAATGTAGAGTCAGTATGACAAGGAGAAAAGCAAATGTCAGCCCAAACATGCCCATAACTGGAGGATGAAATTGTAATGTTTAGCAGGAGCAGGAACCTAATGTTTAGACAAGTCCCTGGATGAGCACAACATCCAAATGACTGCTGCTGAGAAACCTTCCCTCTCTCTCTACAGACTATGATTTGGCCTTAAGGAATAAAATATGCAGTCGGAAAGGACTATTGTCTTGTGGGCTTTGCAGGGCCATCTGGCTGGCCACTGTGGAGAAGAGAGTGCCTCTGGCCTGTCCCACCAGGGCTCTCTGTATGTTCTTAAGTTAATTCGCAACAAGCAGTTTGGGAATTAGGAAGAAAGGAAGCTGCCTTACATGAGGCCAAACTATTTGTCCATTGAGCCCACCGTTGTTTGCACTGACAAGCAGGACTCTCCAGGGTCTCAGGCAGAGGTATTTCACCTCACCAGTCATTTTCATAGGAGATGTCACCCGGGACCTTCTGCATGCAAGGCATGTGTTCTGCCACTGAGATGAAGCCACTCCCCAAGGACTTCCTGGAAAGTTTTAAACTGACCTAACTAGACTTATATATATTAATTCACCCTGTAAATCTGATAAGGTCCAGAGGACTGCTTTCAGATATAGAGCAACTCATTCTGACAGAAGAGAAATATAAAACCCAGTTGGCCTGTATGTACAATTGGGAAACAGATCTGCAAAGGGAGCTGAGGGAGAGCACTGGTAAAATAAATAAATCTGGGAGACCTATCCAGCTTTTTCTTTATAGGTCAGCATAAAGGACGCATTACACAAAAGCCTATCTAGATGGTAGCAAACCACCAACCTGCCTAATCCCCTTGGGCTTAACTGGAGACAGCGACTAAGAAGCTACCCACCATTTTGTATTTACCAGAATGTTGCAAAGGGGCAGCTATGGAGTTGCTCCAGGGCATTGTGGGAATTGAAAATGGCAGGCAGCTTTCCAGACTCAGCTCCTCCTACCAAATAATCCTATGACCAGGCAGTGTGCGTGGAAGTCAGGGAAGCTGACCACAAGGCTTTTTGCCGGGGCCTCTCAACCATGGAGATAGCATGGTTGTAAGACTGAGCACCAAGACTAGGCAGAAAGACCTGGGAACTTGCTGAACCAAGGGGTGCATTGCCACAACATACATTCTGTACCATTTCCGATTGCTATTCCTAGCCTTGTTTCTAAGCACATTTGAAGGGAGGAAGCTTAAAGGAGAATAATTCTCTCACATGAATCCCCTTCTGTAAAGAGGGCAAGACTGACGGGACTAGTTTTATGCCTCAGCACCTCTGGCATGACTTAGAGGGCATAACATGCAGTCAAGACAATATCAGCGCCAACACAGCAGGGAACTGGAGATTTCCACTGGCAGGTGAATACACTTCACTGCTACATGTCTGATGAAAACAGCCTTGTTCCTTATTGATTGCCAATCAATAGCCCCATCCCATCTCTGGCTTTCGGTTCCTGCAGCCCTGAGTGACAGTAATCAAAATCAGAGGAGCTGCTGCCTGATAAGATACCATTATCGGGGAAGGAGCCAAGTGGGACCTCAGGCCCAAGCTGCCATGTCACATCCCTAGCTCTTAATGCTCAGGTTTGATTTGCATCCTCCTGCTGTTTCCTTTTATTCTTCTGTAGGTTGCCCCCAGCTCACTGCTCACTCCCATGCCCCCCGTTTCACCCTGTGAACAGCTAGCAAAATAAAAGAAGGTGCCAAGGATGGAAATATCAACTCCATTATATTATCCAGACATTCCATAATCAAGGGGTCACCACTGAAAAGGCCCCTTCCCTTGTGAGCCTCCCATCCCTGCCTTATTTCAGCTAGTGGGAAGGGATTCTGATGGTTCTTGTCATAAATTCTGCTCAATATTGGTCCAGAGCAGATTCCAACGTCTAGTTAGCAGAGTAAAATAAACATGGCACGTTGCAGGATTCCCAAAAAGTAGACCAGAGGCAATTAATATTTCATTCAGCAGAGCTTTACTGCTACTACTGAAGGTAAATAATGGTCACAAATCCAATACATTCGGTGTGGTGCGAAGAAATTTTTATTCTGAAAGTTTGACCCAGAGAAAAAAGTTTGAGAACCACTGACCTTTGGTCCTTGGTGGGCCAAAGCATCTTTTACTAGCTTATACATGTACACCAAACACAATCCTACTTCGATGATGCAAACCTTTCAGTTTTGATTTCTCTGTTTCTCTCTTTTTAAAAAAACTATTAAGCTCAGTTCCCCACATTTCTGCATCAGTTTCTGATTTTTTTTCTTGTGAAAATTCATCAGCATTTTAGTGTGCATTTCTCCTAATGTACACCCTTTGAGAACCACTGTCATGGTGCTGGTTTGAGACTAGCCAGTACAGTCACACAACTCCCCTCATATATTCTAAACCATTTTGCTATATTGCTAATCTCAGACGTCAGACAAATGCAGAACAATGAGGACGACTGCACCCAGCAGGGAAGTCCATTATTATTATTATTATTATTATTATTATTATTATTATTATTATTACGCTCCCATCTGACTGGGTTGCCCCAGCCACTCTGGGCAGCTTCCAACATATATAAAAACACAATAAAACATTAAACATTTAAAAACTTCCCTATACAGGGCTGCCTTCACATGTCTTCTAAAGGTTGTATAGTTACTTATCTCCATGGCTCGGAGATTACATAACTCCATACCCTCCAACATTTCTCTGATGAAAATAGGGATGTCCTCAGGAAAAGCAGGACATTCCAGGATCAAATCAGAAACTGGGATGGCTTATATAAACCCAGGACTGCCCCTGGAAAACAGGAACACATGATCTGCTTGTCTTCTACCATTCCTAACTAAGCTATCTTCCTGATTTATCCTACCCTGAATGGTGTCTTTCAATTCCTAACCAGCTATTCCTGGGACACTTGGCCTTGTTTGACTTTCTGTCTATGACTCTATTTCTCACATTTTGCAAACAGTAGCATAAAACCCCATATTTGTGTAACTTCATGCTGTGTAAAAAAAAAGCAAACATGAAGTTCTGTTGTCAAAAATTTATTCTACTCCAACTGCACTTTTACAGGACACTGAGTAAGTTCCCAATGTAACTCATTCAGCCAATAATTTACGTCTGTCAAAATCTTTTTGAAAGAAATAACATTTGCATTGAAAAGAGAAGGCAAAAATTCCAACTTGCATATATGATTTAGATTGCAATCTATACACACTTACCTGGAAATAAGTCCAATTAAACTCAGTTAAACAAACCTCTGAGTAGACATGCACAGGACTGCACTGCAGGCACACAAATTTCCATTAGCACCAAATGTCAAGAGATACAAAAGGACAGGGGGATAACCTTTTACTAAAACAATCTTGTTGGTGAAAACAATGAATGTTTTAGACACATTTTCTGACCCATGTAAAATGCATCTCTTTCCAGCAACAATATCTTTCCCTATACCTTGTTGAAAGGGTGTAACACCCTTTGCAAGGAGATGGCTTGGTAGGGGGACCAGGGACCTGGGGGGCGGGGATGGGGTGGGAGAGAGGGAAAGCATCCTTAATGCCAAGACAACTGGGCCAAACCTCCCTCACCTGATTCAGTCATGTGTCATGGGTGTAGCGGGGGGGGGGCAGGAGGGCAGCTAAATAAATAAATACTTAACTAACTGACCAATCAAGTCGCAGATAGCTCAGTTCTGCCCCCACCCCCGCCAACAAAAATCCTGGCTAAGCCCATGTCAGGTGTACTTGATTATTTCAGGTAGAATGTGGGTGGTGATGTTCATTCAAATACACAACCCACCATACAACACTTTAAAGGTAATTAAACAGGGATGAATGATATTAGCATCTGACTGCAACACACATGATTATTATTTTTTAAGAAAGTAGATATATAGCAGTGAGATAGAACATCTTTTGAGTGGGTAAAAAGACACACAAAGAGTTTTGTAGACACCGCATTTGGTGGGGTCATCCACGGTTCTGTCCAGACCTAAGGATTTACCGAATACTGGCCAATCCTGACTTTATTTTCTTTATCATAGATTCATAGAATTGTAGAGTTGAAAGGGGTCCCAAGGATCATCTAGTCCAACCCCCTGCAATGCAGGTATTTCAATCAAAGCATCCATGACAGATGGGCACCTAACCTCTGCTTAAAAACCTCCAAGGAAGGACAGTCCATAAACTTCCAAGGGAGTCTATTCCACTGTCGAATAGTTCTTACTATCAGAAGCTCTTTCTGATGTCAGAATCTCTTTTCTTGTAACTTAAAAGCTATTGGTTTGAGCCCTACACTCCAGAGCAGGGGAAAAATACTTGCTTTGTCTTCCATGTGACAGCCCCTGAGATATTTGAAGATGGCTATCATATTTCTTTTCAGTTTCCTCTTTTTCAGGCTAAACATATGCAGCTCCCTCATCATTCCTCATAAAGCTTGTTTTCTAGACCCTTGATCATCTTGGTTGCCCTCCTCTGCACACTGGGTGGCTTCCAATAGAACACTAAAAACAGAATAAAACTTCAAAACTTCCCTAAACAGGGCTGCCTTCAGATGTCTTCTAAAAGTCCTTGACATCTGATGGGAGGGCGTTCCACAGGGGGGTGCCACTACCAAGAAGGCTCTCTGCCTGGTTCCCTGTAACCTCACTTCTTGCAGTGAGGGAACCACCAGAAGGCCCTCGGCACTGTACCTCAGTGTCTAGGCTGAACGATGGGGGTGCAGATGCTCCTTCAGGTATACTGGGCTGAGGCAGTTTAGGGCTTTAAAGGTCAATGCCAACACTTTGAATTGTGCTCGGAAACATACTGGGAACCAATGTAGGTCTTTAAGGCTGTTGATGCAGCCTCGAATAGCATTACCTTTTTTTTGCTGTTGACTCATGTTAAGCTTGTGGTCCACCAAGACCCCTAGATCCTCTTCACATGTACTGCTATTAAACCAGGTGCCTCCCACCTTATATTTGTGCAGCTGGTTCTTCCTGCTTGAGTGCAGAACCATACGTTTGTCGCTACTGAAATTCATATTGTTAGTCTGGGCCCAGTTGTCCAATCTGTTAAGGTCATTTTGAATTCTGTCTTCAGAGGCATTAGCTATCCCTCCCAGTAAGCTTATTTCATAAAAATTATATGATTGTAGAAAAAAACCATCAAAACAGTGTTTAGCATGAAAAAAATATCTCATAGGGGTGGAGCAGGAAGGAGGGGCTGTAATGCTGCAGAAGGCAAAGGAGAGCCTGAGGCCTGTCAAGATGGATACAAAAGAAAACAAGGACTGGATGATGAAAATTTGGTTTGAATTGAAGAATGAGGAATGGAAAGATCTCCTTCTGTGGAGATCTGAAGATCTATGGACTATATATCTGAATAAGGTGGAAGTTGGAGCTTTTGGGACATTTGGACTTAAAAGGATTAAGAAACAAGATTTGAGCTCCACCTTTAAATATGGAGGTCTGGCTGGAAGGAACATGGACATTATTGGGACAGAGCCCCTCCGAGACTTGGTGTTTAATACAAAGGACTATCAAAAAAACCGGCAGAGAGGAACTGAGAGAGATTTAAGAGCCTCAGACGTGAGGTCTCCAGGCTGATAGCAGATGGATTAATGGACAATGGTTCGGGGATCGAAACCGGGAAAGGGAGGGTGGGGTTTGGGAATCCAAAGGGTGTACAAATATATCCTGATTTTTTCTATTTTTTTCTTTTTTTGCTGTGTTATTAGTATAAAAATGGGGATTTCGAGGAAGGGAAATTGGGTCGATCTTAGAAAAAGTTTTTAAGTATAACGATTGATGTATATAAGTTTAAACTTGATATATAAATTGAATTAAATATAATAACAAATTAAGGTTAAAAATTAGGGATAAGAACTTGTTGAATAAATATTTGGATATGGAATACAAGAAGGGGAGGTGAGGGGAAGTCGCGGAAAAGAGTTATTGAAAATAAGGACTGTAAATGTTGAGTGTTTTTTTTAATTCTGCTTCTTTCTTTTTTGATATTTTAAAATTGTTTTGCTATTTTTTGTTTTTGTGTATTATTGGAAACTTTAATAAATATCATCTTTTAAAAAAAAATCTCATAGGGGATGGTTGGTGTGAATGGGCACAGGAATGAAATATATAGAACAGCAGAATGAGCAGGGAAAGGGTGGTACTCCTTTACAGACGGTTGCTAAAGGGGAAGGTCTGACAGCACACACACAAGTTCTCAAAAACCATCATGCATGCCTTGTGGAATTGAATTTTTAAAATAGGAGAAGATGCACAATGAAATGCAAATCCTATTTAGAAGAAAAATGGAGGAAATGTATTATCTCTCTCTTTTTTGTATACATGTTTGTCTGCAAGAGAGGGATAGAGAGAGAAGGCCATATCCTTCATGAAAAAAAAGAGGGGCTGGGGATAAACACTAAATAGTTCCACAGCTGCAGAGAGGTTAGCTTGAGGTTGATGCTTTAAACGACAAAACTCTGCTAAGAAATCACATCCCTCAAGCAGCCTTGAAGCAATCGCTGACATTTAGATCTGCATCATTTCCTAACAGAGTATGAGCCCCAATGCACTGTGGGTAATCAAAGGTGGCGTGAGGTAGCTGCTTTACAATGTTCAAAGATCACTGCTTTCAGGAAGGGGGTAAATGTTCCATAGCCTGCAATAACTGGAGCATCATTGGGACCAACCCTAAGACGGTCTATCCTGCTTTTTTAAAAAACACGATGATGCAGAGTTGTTGAAACAAACCAAAGCTCTCAAGACCCCTTGATCCTCGCCATCAATGCAGGCTAGACAGCTGGACCCGTCACCCTTTCAAACCGAGCACCTCACATTTTTTTCTTCACAAAACCAATTTTTCAAAGCTCATTTACTTTCTGTCCTTAAGAATGGACTACGGCTGTTTCAGTAAGTTAGCCACACAGGAATCCTAACAAGTGCTAATGAGCTTGCTATTTATCTAAATAGACAAATGCCCATAATTATGACAGGCAGGATGAGAGTTGGAAGGGGGGCTTGTACACAACTCCCCATTTGAGCATCTGCTGGTAGCAGGTTGGTCATGTGTTGTCAGAGATGCTGGCGTTGTTCTCCCAGTGCAAGACTGCCTCTAGGCAGCACTTAACATTTCCCCCTTGGATAAATGATAGACACTCAGTTGCATGGGCGGAAGGGATGCACTTGAGGAACACCAATTGGGTGGGGGTTAAATCCGCCCCATGTCTCTGTAAACACCCGTGTCTAAGGAAGGTGACTTTTTTTTGCCTAACTACACCCTGGAGCGTAGACAGTTTCAAATGCACAGGCTTGATATAGGCACCTAACAGCAAGAAAACGACACAAAGGAAAGGGTTGAAACACCACAGCTCCAAATTACCACGCACACCACGTGTGTGTGTGTGTGTGTGTGTGTGTGTGAATTTATCACAGAACTCCCTGTGGAAGATATAGCCTGGCACTTAATCACATTTCAATTTGATGCTAGAATTCTGCTCCTTTGGAAACTGGCTTTTATGGAGACAAATAGATGTGCTCATATCATCTATTATCATATTAATAATGCTCATTGTTACCTTTAAGCTGCCCAGGTCAAAGGCAGATTATTATCTGGCAGTGGCCGTCTGCCATTCAACCACTGCCCCCTGCCCCAGTGTAGACTCTGTCAGAGGAAGAGAGTAATACCCTCTTTCATCTGTTTGCTGTTCTTTGTCCCCCATCTCCCCCCACACACACATTCAGGAAAGGCAAAATAGAAACATCAAAGTATGTACTGAAGGCATGCAGACGGGGCATTGTTTGTGGCTGCCAAACATGACATATTGGCAATTTCTGTGCATGTTTTTAATCAGTTTCTGCACATGTTGCTGCTAAGAAAAGCAAACTGCTAAAACACACAAACACACACACACACACACACACACACACACACACTTTTCTGCTAGACAAAGGTAATTGCAACTGTGATAAGTCCTCTGCCTGATTCTGCACCAACACCCTCTGAACTCCTCCCCAGCCATCTAACCAAATATTAAGATATGTGTGAGTGGCAGACCCCATTAGGAGTGGGTAGATTTTCTGTTTGTGAAGCAGTAGTTTTCTGCTCTACTTCTCCCCCCATTCCCTTCCTCTTTTCTATTTAAACCCTTGACAATTAGCACTTGATGGATCAAGGGCCTAATTAATAGCAAGCGCTAAGGGAGGTGAAGTGAGCATGTGGGAAGCATGTGAGGAGGAGGAGGAAGCAGCTCCCTTAAGCAAAAACTAGCGCAAACAATAAATGAAAACACAGCAGCAATGCCTGCCCTGTGCCAAAGGAGGTGGTAGAAACTGGCACTGGAGGGATTCTGTGATGGCACCATGCTGTTGTTGTTTTAGTTTCAAACCACACCTTTCTTTTTAAGGTACATGAGATGCAAAGTATCCCCAAATAGATAACAAACTCCAAATTTGTATTATTTTAGGTGCTACTCAAGGACAATGTCAAGAGCTTCTAAATTCTAGGTGATACAGTGATGAGAGGCAGTCCAATTCAAGATATGGCACCAATGAGAATCCAATATGAGCCTTTCCCCCTTTTTATACATAGAGTGGCCTCAGCAGGTTGCAGGTGCCTGCTCAGTAAAACTTTTTTTAAAAAAAATATTGCATCATTTAAAAGAATGACAACAAATAAGAAATGACTATTTTGTATCTATTAGATCCAAGAAAATGAATTTCAGATTTAATTGCATTCTTAAGTTAAGAAAAACCAAGTGGGAATTTGAGTCTTTTAACTATGAGATGTTCCCTTATTGCTTAGCCCTTAGATCAGGGGTAGGCAACCTAAGGCCCGGGGGCCAGATGCGGCCCAATCGCCTTCTCAATCCGGCCCCCGGACGGTCCGGGAATCATAAGTAGAATGTGTCCCTTTATTGAGAATGCATCTCTGGGTTATATGTGGGACCTGCCTGGTATTTTTACATGAGCAGAATGTGTGCTTTTATTTAAAACGCATCTCTGGGTTATTTATGGGGCATAGGAATTCGTTCTTCCCCCACCCAAAAAAAAATATATAGTCCGGCCTACCACATGCTCTGAGGGACGGTGGACTAGCCCACAGCTGAAAAAGGTTGCTGACCCCTGCCTTAGATTGTACCTGGAATGAGATTGGGAACAGACCTTGAGTGGCTCCAAAACACAAGTAACCCACACTTACTCTGTTAACATGGATGGATGGATGGATGGAAGGAAGGAAGGAAGGAAGGAAGGAAGGAAGGAAGGAAGGAAGGAAGGAAGGTCAGATAACCACACACACAAACCATCTCCTCCAAAACATGAGAACGTTTGTGCTCTAGATCCCTATATGGCTCATCCATCTCACCATGTTGGAAAGGAACACAGGTTTCTGAACTGGAAATGAGTTCTCCAGAAAAATATAAACAAAACACATAATTTTGTATAACATCCAGAGCTAGGCTGAAGGAGAAGTGTGACATGACTCAGGACTATTTCCGGGGCTACAGAGTGGAAGCTTTGTGTGAAGGAAAGGGGGCTGAAGAAGGTCCGTTTATGCCTTATAGGACAAAAGGTCTGAGATGCCTTGTAGTTTGTGTGAGTGCCCACTCCACAGATCCCCTCTCAATGAATTATTGCTGGCAATTACTATTTCCTGGAATCTGGCACATCTCTGCCAGGAATTTATAGAGAACATTTGCAAAGTAGGTTAGGCTGAGAGTTGAAAATGTTAACATTCTGTTGTCAAACATAGCTTTTGTCCTCAGCTGATTGGGGGCATGACCCTTACACGAGGTGCTGTGAGGAAGTGGACAGGGGGCCTCAAATGCACATTCTGCCCCAGCCTTCTTGGTGTTCTGCATACTGTAGCAAGATTAGGAGCTGTCTGTGGACTACAACTCACATCATTGCAGACTATTGGCCAAGGCAGCTGGAGCTGATGGGAGTTGGGACTTCAACAACATCTAAAGAGCTGCAAGTTCACCATTCTGGGTCTAGATATTTTGCTAAATTGGCCCAGCTGGAAGGTGATTTCACAAGTACTCATCCTTAAAGTCTCCCCACTCCCACCTACTTGCTTTCCCTTCTTTTCAAGTGGCTCAGTCCCCAGTTCAGTTCGGCATTGAGATTCAGATCTGCCATCTTCAAGGTCTCTTCATTCAGTATTCTCCCTTCCAGAAAGGAATAGGAGATCTAGACACAGCCCTTGCTCATCTTTTTCACGAAAACTGTCTCCATTATCTTTCTATTTGTTTCTTCTTCTTCTTTTTAAAGATAACATTCAGATGACATCCACCTCCCACAGATTAAAACGATTTAAAGGCATATGCTGAATTTCAGGACTAGGACAGTAATGCTAACATATTCATTACAAACTGTGACAGCTACATTCATTCCTATGATACCTTTTCAGCTGGGCGAGAATTGCAAAGGATGAAAGAACAAACACTGTCTTCCTAGTGTCATTAGAGCAATAGACCCACAGGATAATAGACATTTGAGACATGCTGGGAAGGGAAGCATTTGGAAATGACAAATGAACACGATTCCATCTAATGCATACAGAAGAGATTAGCACATCTTAAGGGGCTTACTTTGGGCCATTTCACACACTGTCTTGGGGGGGGGGGACTGGTTTCCCACATGGGAACACACCATAAAGATCTGAAGTCATTTGGGAAATCTCTGCAGTACATCAAAAATATCTTTTAAAAACAACTGTTTTGGTGGTATGAAACATTCTGTTTTCAGAATGCATTATATGGGTACATGCTAAAAACATAACTGTTGAAGTGATCTGCTGTAAGTGGGGAAATGGTTTTGAGCATCCATGGATTTCTTTCTTCTTCTTTTTTTAAATGTATTTTTAATTAATTTTTACATAACAAATTTAAATTCAAACACCATTCACCTCCTCATTTAGGATTCTCTGAATTCCTTGACTTCTCTCCGTCCTTCCATGGTTACCATTGCCATTCTTTTTTCCATCTGCTTAACTTATTTTCTCCATTATTATTTTTTAAAAAATAGTCCATTTTCCATAGTTTTTCGTACATTACAAGCATTACTCAAATCCTGCCAAAGTTTTTAGTTGTTTACAGTGTTCTCTTAAATACATTATAATTTTTTTCCATTCCTTCTTAAAATTCTTCTCTTCCTGGTTTCAGATTTTTCTAGTCAGTCTCACCATTTCGGCATAGTCCATCATCTTCATCAGCCATTCCTCTCTGGTTGGAACTTTGTCTTCTTTCCATCTCTGGGTCAGTAGTACAGTGGTACGCTTCAGGTTCAGGTTACAGACTCCGCTAACCCAGAAATAGTGGTTCAGGTTAAGAACTTTGCTTCAGGATGAGAACAGAAATCGTGCTCCGGCGGCGCAGCAGCAGTAGGAGCCCCCATAGGCTAAAGTGGTGCTTCAGGTTAAGAACAGTTTCAGGTTAAGTACGGACCTCCGGAACGAATTAAGTACTTAACCTGAGGTACCACTGTATCCTTGCTGCTGTCGTCGCGTACATGAATAATAATTTCCGCTCCCTCAGAATCTCTGTACCTAAAATGCCTAACAAAAAAGCCTCTGGATCCATGGATTTCTTTCTATCCCTGGAAGCCCAGGCGGTTGCAGAGGCCAGGAGCTCTCTGTGCCAACTCAATCCAGCAAGAAGGCCGCAACTGCATTGTCTGGAGAAGACCTAGCAAATCTCTTCCATGCCTTTGTAGTAGACTACAGTAACGTGTTGAAGTGGGGCTGCCCTTGATGAGAATTTTAAGGTCTCCCCCAGTGCAGAAAGCAGCAGCCCATCTTCCGATAGGATAGGTCACTGGAAACACATTCATCCCAAGTTCAGCATCTGAACTGGTTCCTTGTTTCCTTCTGGCACAGATCAAGGTGCTGGTGTGTGCGTGTATTATAGTTTTATTCTTTTTCATTAAAATGTACAAATAAAAGTCAAACGTAAAATGTAATAAATGAGTTCCAATCTGTTCCAATAATGCAACACAACTTCTTCCACATTGCCTTCAACTATTTATATTCTGTAAGTTTATTAGATTTCTCCTTCCAGCCACAAAACTGAACTACTTTATATATAAGCAAAAAGGAAATTCTTATAACATTGGTAACACTACTATTTTCTTGATATTTAATTCTAATCCAAAACCTTTACTGCTTTCCCACAAACAAGCTAACTGAGGCAGGTTCTGCTC
Organism: Podarcis cretensis; assembly: GCF_951804945.1. NCBI lineage: Eukaryota > Metazoa > Chordata > Lepidosauria > Squamata > Lacertidae > Podarcis > Podarcis cretensis. Next base: position 48,495,090 of record NC_137170.1, on the reverse strand, counting down.
CTCTCATTTTAAAGGATAAGTTAATTTGTTCAGCATGAAATTTTGCCAAGTGCTTCTCCATTTGTCCCCAATGGGAGCTGCTTTATTTTTACTTACACACACACACACACACACACACACACACATCCATCCTTATTGCTACCAATAAATTACCTATCAACTCTCAGCGTTCAGGGCTAATACTGTGTTTCATCAAGCTCAATAAAACAATAAATGATCCTTAGCATCTTTCCAAAATTGCCATATCTTTATACAATATATTTATTCATAGAGTCTGGTTGATCTTTTTACCCTTCAACATTCTTCTGATGTATTTCCAAACTTCTTTTTAATTTTCCTGCACATGTATAATCCCACTGGTACAAATCTTTTTTTTTTTTAATGTCGAAGCACTGCTGCATTTAGAGATACAACAAAAAATACAACCATTGAGATACTGGGATTATGAACTGCTAGATCAGCTTTCCCCAACCTGGTGCCCTCTGATGCTTTTGACTCTCAAATCCCATCAGTCCCAGCCAGGATAGCCAATGGTCAGGGATGATGGGAGTTGCAGTGCAAGAATACCTGGAGTTCACCCAGCTGCTCTAGATATTCCTTCCATATCTTGAACCCCCATCAATATATTACAGGTACTTGAGAGAGCTTGTTTAGAAGTTCTTAAGTTTACTCTAGGGATGCAGGTGGCGCTGTGGGTTAAACCACAGAGCCTAGGACTTGCTGATCAGGTCGGCAGTTCGAATTCCTGCGACGGGGTGAGCTCCTGTTGCTCGGTCCCTGCTCCTGCCAACCTAGCAATTCAAAAGCACATCAAAGTGCAAGTAGATAAATAGGTACCGCTCCGGTGGGAAGGTAAACGGCGTTTCCATGTGCTGCTCTGGTTCACCAGAAGCGGCTTAGTCATGCTAGCCACATGACCCGGAAGCTCCCTTGGCCAATAAAGCAAGATGAGTGCCGCAACCCCAGAGTCGGTCACCACTGGACCTAATGGTGAGGGGTCCCTTTACCTTTTTAAGTTTACGCTAAGAGGTCCCGCTATCTTTCTATTCTCTTGGTCAGCTCTCTGCAGTCTCACTATTAAATTCATGATCTGTCTAAACACAGGTAGTCTGTTGCAGCAAAATAACAGTCTTGAGGCACAAGAAGACTTGCACAAATTTTCATGGGCCAATGGACTCCGGGCCATGGCAATTTATGTTATAATGCTTTTGTCAGTCTCTTTGTTGCTCAGACTTCCAGACTGCACGATTTCTCTTATTTATAGGAATGCAATACTTTCATGTTCTTTAAAAAAAACAAAAAACATAAAGGCATATTTCTCCCATGTACTTAAATCACCTGTGCTTCTGCCCACGCTAAAATATTTGTGATGTGATTGTGACTTGTATTAGCTAGAAAGAAAAGGCTAACACATCTCTATGCTTATCCCAAATTCTAACAATAGAGATCCTCTTTCCATACCTTGGCCTCCAAGGGAATGATCAAAACTTCTTGTTCCAAGTTCCAGCACAAGTTATATTTACATGCCTCCAACAGCTGCTAAGGTGACACTCAGCTATGTTTGGCATCTCCACTCCTCCCTATAATCAACATTGCAGCAATACCCTTTTCTTTTAGACCAATTAATACATACTTGGTATCTGATTTAGCTTCTTTTGTTGCATAAACACCAGTAAAGTTAATAATAAAGAACAGATATTTCAGTCAGGTTTTCATTTTTAGCACTGCTTTCTGACTCATCCACGAAAGCTTTAACCTTTACCGTGTCTGGAAATCTTTGGTTGTCTTATGTAACAATGGCTACCATAATGTAATCCTACTGTATATTGACCCGGTGGGGTGATGGGGAGAAAAGATTCACCGGTGAAGCAATTGCCACATCCTACGCCCTTCCATTTCAACATGGGTAGGACATGAGGGAGGAATTTAGAAATGGGAGGGAATTCATTACACCAGTTTCTGGGCTGGCAGAGAGTTGAACTGGTTCCTAGCACTTCTCAGAGAAGCAAAGGGGTTCAGGGTATGGCATCTCCATCCCTGCCCTATCACCCCTCCATACCTTCTGGCATGCCCAGTTCCCCTCTCCCCTGCCAGCAGAACATCACAGGCAGGACACCTATGGCCATGCAACTTCCCATGACCAGGCCAGTGGACTTTGGGCAGCATCCGTATCATCCCACCAGTCTTTCTCTTTCTCTACTGCCAGAGCAGCATTCACGCCACTTCCCTGAAGCTCAGTGAGTTTAGAATCGCTCTCCAGATTGTTTTCCGTAGCATCTGAAAGATGAATGACCCTGCCGCTTGGGAACCAGGAGGTGGCCAGCCCAACGGACGGCAAGCACGCGCCTTTAACAGGTTTATTCCGCTGGCAGGGATTCCTTTCAGAAGCATTTGGGTAAGTGCTGCACACCACGGAGTTCAATCTGCGCTAAGCAGATTAGTTCTTTACCGGTGAAAGGTTCTGGGCAGCAGGATAGAGTTACTCACCATGTGATATGAGGCGCTTGTCATTAGGTTTCACTGATAGGATATAATTATATGCTCCCTGGAGGGTACTTCTAATTGAATTATAGGGTGTCTCACAAGCATTCTGGGCAGTGGTTAAAGGAAGCTGAGCCGTTCTCTTGCCCAGAAGAAGATAGAGACACACCCCGTAATTAAATTAGAAGTACCCTCCGGGGAGTGTGACCTTACCTCATGAAGTCATTTCTTATAAACACGTCGATTGTTGTTGTTTTTTTAGTTAGCAATCTTAAGATTCACAGATTCCCCTCCCATATCCTCAGCTTGCTTGCCCCTGCTTAAATCTGAGATATGAGCAAGCCTATAGCTATTTTTGCACAGCTCTCTCCTACTCCCTTTCTCCTCCATCTGCGATTGTGTCAGAAAGCATGACACTACTGGAGGTGCTATTTTCACCCAGGAACAAAGATTATATATTCTGTCTGCAAATATTGGATGAGGAGTTTAAATGACTAAACTACACGTACAGTTAATTACATACCTGCTACCTGATATTTTCCACCATGCCTTCAATTGAAAACGAGGTTCTCCTGTAATCAAACTGGCTGTGCTGAGTTTGTTTTACACAAAGAAAATAGCGTCCTCTGTCTCAAGGCTCCCACCCCAAACGCTACAAAAAGAGGCTCTTATGTACGGAAAAGTAAGAAAGCTTTATTCAAGGTTTACAATGGCACAGGTCAGGCCACGGATACAGATTCCAAAGGCATGGTTAAAGAGTTCAAGAACAGCATCAGATTCCAACAGCAGACAAAAGCTGCAGAGGCGTCTCAACAAATGGTCACACCCTTCCAGGCAGCTTTTAAAGGCAGTCTTGGGAGACTCTTTCACCTTACAATATGGTGCATTTGGAGGGACGAGTGTCTGTTGCTAATGGTGGAAGCTCCTCTGGCTCCTCCTTCCCTCCAGCTGACCAGCCTCCCCTCTCCAGCTGGTCAACACCCTTCCTCAATGCTAGGGAATCTCTACTCCACTCTGTTGATGGGGCAGGACAGGGAGACAGCAGGACTACTGCTCCTCCCTGACATCTAAAGGTGAAGGAGCAAGGCCAGAGTCCTTCCCCTCAGCCTATCCCTGCTGACAGTGCCTTCCAAGCCCTCCTCTTCTTCCTCCTCTGACAGCAATTGTCATCCTACCCTCCAGTCAGTCGGGATTGTGGGGCTCATGACAGTGCTCCGCCTCAGAGGGGTAGCTGTTAGTCTGTTGCAACATTGTAAAGGAGACAGTGCAAGAGGACAGCTATAAATATGTAGGAAGCCATGACCTGGTTTAACACAAGCCTGAACTGCAGTTAACTTAAAAGCAAGGACAGTTATTGCACGACCCTCCATACATTGCTGGACTACAGCTCCCATTACCCCTAACCATTGGACATATTGGCTGGAGCTCATGGGAGTTGAGAGTTCAACAACCCTCTGGAGGAGGGCTGCAGAGGAAAGGAGAAGATTTCACAATGTGCACCTCAACAGCTGAACCTCAACAACAATATAAATGAATCTGGGCATACATGGCAAATTTCACTGTGATGCTTTGTGAAAAGAAACTGGAATTGAAAAAGCCAGTGCCCTGGTTTCACATACTATGAAGCTATTTGCTCAAGTTCAGTGTTAACCACACTGAATATTGGCAACCCGTTTTATTTGCATAGAGATCCCAGAAATGAGCTTTGGGTACCAGTGATGCTTGCATAAAAGATGAGACAATCATTATGAGCCCCCAAAATATTCTATGGGCCAGAAAGTAATTCCTAGCTTAGCCCACCTCACCTTATCTCCCCCAACCTCTCCTTTCCATCCAGTCTCCCTCCCTGATCCCCTCCAAATTGCCTCTTCCCATCCCTTTCAAAACAACTGACCTGTCAGGGGCAGCCAGATGCAACAAGGAAGGCCTGATCATCATGACTATTACACCAGTCAACTGACATATGTCAGGAATTCTAGCAACCTTTCCAGCACGATTCCCTGTTAGCCACCCTGTGTATTTCTGTTGCAACAAAAAGTGTGGTATATAAAATACAGATAGGAGCATCTCCACCCTCATCATTCTGCCTGGACACTGAAGTCCAGCTCTGAGAGCCTTCTCGCAGTTCCCTCACTGTGAGAAGTGAGGTTACAGGGAACCAGGCAGAGGGCAGTAGAGGTGCCCGCCCTGTGAAACGCCCTCCCATCGGATGTCAAAGAAATAAACAACTATCTGACTTTTAGAAGATATCTGAAGGCAGCCCTGATTAGCGAAGTTTTTAATATTTGATATTTTTTATATTTTATCACTTTTATTATTATTATTATTATTATTATTATTATTATTATTACTATGTTGGGAGCCGCCCAGAGTGGGCAGGATATAAATATAAATATCATCATCATCATCATCATCATCATCATCACCACCACCAATTATAAAATTCATGATATTGATTTTACCCATCATGAAATGTTGAACCTGGCATATTTTAAGATGTTACCTATGTTTCAAGAATTCAACCTTGGGAATTCACTGCCAACTCACTTTATTATGATTATTTTAATTTGTATGCCGTTTTATATTACTAGCGATCTCTAAGCATTTACATATTCCAACAAAAATCAACCTATATTGCTAATGTTTATTTAAATCTCAACTACCAGAACTACCAGAACTACCAGAACTAGCGACAATAATTTCTTCTAATCTTGTGTGTGCATTGTTGTTTTTTAAAGTTCTTTCCAAATATGGGCAGATCTGATTTTGTACAGCTTACAAGGAATAGATAAAGTTTCAATTCAGAATGGGAATGTACACAAGGCTCTGTGAAAGAGGAAAAGGAATGGCATTCCTCATATGTCTTCACAGGCTCCGTCAGCATGATGAGTATCCCATTGTCATTCGTATTGTATTTTCTTTCTGGGGTCATCTTATACATGGGAAGTGCAGAGGGGGGTTGGGCGATTGGTTGCATCTGTGATCAGGAGCTTATCAGTGGTGATTTGGTGGGTGGCTGCGTCAAGGGCTGGCTTGGATTGGCTGCTGCTGCGTCCAATTGCTGGCTGCTGTTGGCTTTGGCGATGCGTGCGATTGGCAGCGTTTGTCAGTCGGGTGAGTGATATTTAGCATCCCCCCCCCCAAAAAAAGCTCAACAACTCTGGACCATCTCCCTCCATTTTCTTAAATTGGAGTCCTGCAAAATAGGGGGCGTTATACACGGGGACGTGTTATACACAGGAAAATACAGTAATTTTATTCCATGAATACAGTGATTGTATGAGGCACATCAATCCTTATTGTGTGGCAAGTCCCCTCCCCCATGTGAAATGAAGACACCGGACACATTATTTAAGGTTAATGGGCATAAAAAGGCCACAACTTTATTGATTACAGGAATTGAAAGGTATTGGCCTTAGGCATTGGCTCCTATCGACTACCCGGCATGAAGACTGGGAAGGGTTATCCACAAGCCGTGGGAGTCCTGTTGAAGTACGGCAACTAGGATCCCACGGGTGTCACCGCTCGGGGGCGTGCCGGAGGCCCTTACCTCCCTAGGTTTCGGACAAGGCAATGCCCCCCGGAGTCCTCTACCGGACTACCCTTTTCATTGGGGGAAGGTGATGGCGCTTCCTTCCCCCCTTCATTTGCATAACAATTACCCCCGCCAATGCCTAACTGCCAATACCGAGGAAGTTGTGACGTTTGCTACGAGGTAGGCGAAAAAACCAAAAGGCTGGAAGTGCGCCAAGTTGGAAAAATTCCTACCAGGCCCCTTGCGGCGACCAACTGGAGTCCATAGCAAGGTTATAGCTAGCTAACCTAGAGGGTGGGTGGGATGGGAAAACCCGATCAGCTGCAATGGGGCAAAGAGCGCCTGGCCTTAAATGGGCTAGGCCACGCCTCCCCAGCCCGCCGATTGGCGGGCAGGGTCGCAGGCACACCCAGGGATTCCCTTGTTCTCGCGGGGGCAAAAGGTCAGCCCCTGCGTGTGCGGGAGGGGGTGTCCCGCAACCCCCTCTCCTCTGAAGTTAGGAAATGGCTTAACAACGAAGTCACCTTTTGAGCAAAAGAACATTGTTGCTGCTATCCATGGTGCTAAATGCATTTGCTCTGGACTGAAACCTTGACTTTAGCATGGAGACCCTCTTTAGTACAAGCCAAACTACCAGGTACATAGGAAAGCAACTACTGCTACTCATTGCACATGCTAAATTCAGCTATCTAAGCTGGTGAAGAGAAAATGCACCTCACACGCAAAAACCACATTCTTGCAAACTTAGGGTGCAAACTCCCCTAGGTCAGGGGCAGCCAAACATATTTTGCTGCCTGAGGCAAAGAACAAGATTGCACCCCTCCTTGTTCCACGTGTGGAAGCTAACTGGCCTGGCTGTTGCATCTTATTTCAACACTGGTGGCAGGATCGCACCCCCCACTGCACCTGCAGGTCGTCTAGGGGGTCCAGGACAGGTCATGTAGCATACACAGCTCTGTCTGGCACCAGGGCTTAGGGGGGACAGCAGACGATGGCCCAGAGTGGTAGAGATGCCCCTACAATACTACTACCAGTAACTATGAGTTGGATCCAAATAATAGCTAGTTTCACAAAAGCTTGCATAAGAGGTTGTGCAAAGGTTTACATAATGCTTTAATAGTAAGGATCTAAAGCAGTTCTCATGATTGCACAAGCTCTTTGGATAAACATTTTCCACATTTGTAAAGGCACTTTTGGATTCAAATCCTTGTAAAACTAGGGTTAACACTGCAGCATGAAGTCTTACATTAGTCTAACAGGAAGTCCTGGCACATTTCCCATTCAGGGGTGCAATACTCGGTTGGTGGATAATTTAATGACAGTGACGATGTTTGTACTACCACAGCATATGAGGTTCTGGCACATTTTCTGGCTGTATTAACATATGTACTGGCCTTTTCGCTAGAGCTTTTGAAGATGAGATTTAAATGTAAGGCAGCTATCAGGCATCCTTCCCAGACGATATTGGATGAGAAATCAGATCAACAGGTTTGCTCCCCATTAATATTTCCAGAGTCTTATTTAATACCTAAAATGAAAAGGTGTTGGACATTCCGATCCATACTGGAAACGAAAGTTCATTCTGGCAGAAATATATTCAATATGTGAAAATCTAAGGTTAACCACTATCCATTGGCCAGCTTTAACCCACATATGAGGCTCTGCCATCTCAGGGCATTGCCAGATCATTTTGGGACACTCTTTGGGACGCTGCGCAAAGAGTTGTTGCTGCCTCCTTCCTGTCACTTTTGAAGCAGCACAAGCCCTTGGTGCGGCTCATCTGGAAGGAGCACTTGAGATCAAATGCAAGATTTGGTGTAAAGGCACAATACTGTGATATATAACCTTCAGTCTATGCCTTGTTTGGCTTGGTGCAACTGTTCATGGGATTCAGACTGGTCCATTCATGTTAATATAATTTAAGTGCCTTGAGGAATATGGACTTGTCTACTAAAGCACATTCAAAGAAGATTGTGAAGCTCCGGGTAACCTTTTCAAATTATTTAGTCTTTGATCAGACAGACAGACAGACACACACACACACACACACACACACACACACACATGCATGTGATAGTAAATGGGGCTGTAGAAATATCTAATTCTATATAAAGGAATTTTAGGGATTTTCCTCCCAGCAGCAGATTTCTCTCTGTGTGTGTGTTTATCTGATTGAAAGCCAGTGAAATAAAAATAGATCTTTCCCTACAAAATCTGGAGGGAATGGCTGAGATGGATTTATTTAGGCTGCAAGGCCACAGTAAAGGAGGGCCGATAATTGAATCCTTCTAGCTTTGTAGCAAAGGGATCCTAAACAAAGGCCTTTTGCAGACCTGAATGAATGGAAGGGCTCATATCACATGGATGCTTTTTGTCTGATCAAAAAAAGTATGCACTCTACAAATCCAGTGAAATGGAAAGCCAGCCACCTGCAGGAACAAGGTTGGATCTGGACTCTATCCCCAACACATCTATTTTTAATGGGGCAAGGACACCTTTTCAACAATGGCCAACCTTACCTTCTTCTAACCATGAGATCATCAAGCAACAGCATCACCTCTAGGCTGAAATTCAACCTACAGTTATGTATATAAAGAAATATGGGCAAGACCATGAATGAACCAGTATAGCAAAAGCAGATGGGAAGCGACTTTTTGCCTGCATTTCTAAACATCGATGGATAGATCTCATCTCTGTTCCATGTCACTAAGACACAGGATATAACAAGTTACTTCCTTACCACAGTGAGCAAGAGTAGCAGAACTCTGAAACCAACCACCAATTAGTTGTTTGACCTGAAAAAGGCCATTTTTAATCCACTTTGGGATAAGTTCCCTCTAAGATTATGCAAACACATGGCCCATGAATTAATCTTACAGCCTTTCCACCATGGGCTGCTAAGAATCCTCTTCACCTATTATCTTCACTGTCAATGTATTTCACTCAAGCTATGGGCGATTTGGGACTCTGGGAGTTCCCCTCATTTGAAGTTGTCACACAAATCCGTTCACACGCCATTCCATTCCCTTCCACCCACCCACCCCTGCCTGACAGGATGCCATTTGTCCTTCACATGGACAGTTGGCATGTAATCCCCATCAGCACCTGTCAGCAAAGGCTGTAAGAGGGTAAAGATCAACCCAATGCTTCTCCTGTTTAAGCAATTGTCAGGGTGTCCCATTTCAGAAGACTGATTTCATGCATTCCTGAAACGCCACCACAATCATCTGATCCTAATCTCACAACACACACTGCTCCTCAGCCAGTCAACATGAAAACACCACAGATAATCTCCCCAAGTCATGCCAGCCAATGCACAGCCAACATTCACGCTGAAGTGTTTCATACCATAAGTATGGTGTTTCATACCATAAGTATGTACCATAAGCACTGCATGTCAAAGGGAAAATAGATTTTTTTCTTAGTGATTATTAAATCCTGAAAGAAGGGGAGCTTATCTACAACCTTTGACACATATTCAAGGAGCAGGACATAAAAGTAAATCCAACATTTACCTCCCCCCACCAAAAAAAGCTTCCACCATTGTGGAGCCCCTATTATACAAACCTTCAAACATCTATACATGCGGGTACATGACACTGATATTTAGGACCTGTGTGTATCCTGTCTCTCATAAACACAAAACAAACTCCTTGATGAAACCATGCAAGTATCTCAATGTTTTGGATGCATTATTTAAATGGCTTGTCTTCAAACGACTGCAATCTCCTCCCTGGAAGTCCTTAATTGAAAAGGGTCATTTTGTGAAACAAAAAATTATAGAGGAGAAATACTGGCTACGGGAAGCAGACCTCAGCCTGCTTACAAAAAGTTACAGAAGCTGTAATTTAAACTTGGTATGTCAGTAAATGTGTCTTCTTAACATTATTAATCCCAGGGCACTGACTGTGGTAATCAGAGAATTCCCAAGAGAAGCATGAGAGATGATTCTTAAATAGCTCAGCCGACAATGGGCGGCCCACAATCCCTATAAGTTAGAATCTGATGGGAAGTTGGGAGGCCGGCAGCAGCAGCAAATAAGTGGCAAGGATGTAAGGCAGTGAATGGAGAGAAAGCATCTAGTATTGTCAACAATCAGAATTTACAAACACCCTGCTAGACAATGCTGTCTGCAATTATGAAATTCTTTAAAATATACACCTGTAGGTTTCAGAGGCACAAAGCAGTGAAACCATGTAACTTCTACTTAGGCATCTCTATCAAGAATTAGATACAGACTTACTGTCCTTGCTCTAAAGTCATGGCAGCCTCTCAAAACTGGTAATTTATCTGCCACCATACTCCCTTACTAAACCACAATGACGTTATGCCTTAAAGTAGGCAGGCATCTGTACTGAATCAAATATCTGTGGATTACTCTACACTCTTCGGAAATAATCTCTGAAGGGCTCCTCTCCAATTATAAATGGGACTGTTTGAATATAAAGCATGCATGTGAGCCCGTGTGGTGTAGTGGTTAAGAGCGGTAGTCTCGTAATCTGGTGAACCGAGTTCGCGTCTCCACTCCTCCACATGCAGCTGCTGGGTGACTTTGGGCCAGTCAAACTTCTTTGAAGTCTCTCAGCCCCACTCACCTTACAGAGTGTTTGTTGTGGGAGAGGAAGAGAAAGGAGAATGTTAACTGCTTTGAGACTCCTTAAGGTAGTGATAAAGGGGGATATCAAATCCATAGAACTGGTACACAGATTTGATGAAAAGTTTCAGTGGTGGTCACTTCATCCAGTGGGCTAAAATGTAATAGAATTGTAGAGTTGGAAGGGACAACAAGGGGCATTCAGTTTGATTTGCACCCCCAAATCCTTGCTCATATTCTATGATTAAAAAAAGAGAAAAATAAATCAGCCCAATCCATGGGTGCTTCTTCTGTACTAGTTGCTATGTTTGGAAATCTGCCATGTTGGAAAGCCGTGATGTATGTGCCCTCCAAAACAGCGGCTTGAATTTTAAAATCAATTACTGGAGAAAATGGAACTTCATCGAGCAGGTTCACAGGCATCGCAGTGACAGCACAAGTCCTGCTAAATATATGTAGTTCTCACATTTGCCCTTTGCGGCATCACTTGGGGCAATGTGGCAGCTATTCAATGTTGCAGAATTGGCTCTTGAACTATTAAATGGATTACGTAAAAAAAGAAGAAGAAGAAGATCCAAAGGTCTAATGTGTTTGAGCTTGCTACTTTCCCAAAAGGCACTTCAGTGCATTAACTGGACTAATGATGGGGATGGAATAAGAGGGAAATGAGAAGCGCTGCCTGAGGCCCACGTCAACAAGGAGCAGGGGCAGCAGGAAATGCTTCCAGTGGCCTGGATGCTCTCCAATGGCCTAGCACTCCTCACCAGAAGGCAGGATTCTCTGAGCAAGGATAAAGTACATAGGATCTGTAGAGGCTTGAGCACTGCTGTCCTAGACCTCACAGCTACCTGTCAATCAGCTCTGAAGCTGATAGGACAGAGCAGATGGCAGCAGAATTATAGCTGTTGGATGAGGCTAGTGGATCTTCCATAGGCCCCAACCCAATATGGTGGATGGGACTGCTTAAGGAGGGAGCACCAGGGTGCAGACCTCACAGGTCTGTGCATAGCTGTGACCTCATTGCCACCTCAACTTGCCCTATCCCATGCAATAAGCTTGGAGACACTGCTGACAGGAGGATACCACTGTGTCCACCACCACACAAGCCAACACAGCTGCTAGTATGTGGCCAAAATGAACTCAGTTCCATGCTTACTAAGAGGAAGCCTGCAGAGGCAGAGCAACAGTGATGTAATCTGCACACCATCAACAGGTTGGCACCAGTGGCAGTACCAGCCCGCCTGTGTAGAACAGCTGGGTTGTGGGATTTGGATTGCTTGCAGAGTCACAGAAATTAGAACTCCCCTCAATTCCACACTCCTTCAACAAGAGAGTTACACAGAAGATCACCTATCCACCAACAACAGAGAAATTTCTCCCAACCCACCTCCCTAAATATGGGTGAGGAAACTTTGACCATACTGGAATTACAGAAGCAATAAGCAAGACCCGGCAGCAGGATCCATCTGCTTCCCACAGAATTGAAGTTTGATTCAGGGGTCTTTTTATTCCCACACTCCACCCAAGATAAACATTTTTAGGGATTCAGCATGGTTTCTTTTCTTTTTAAATATTTTAATGATACACAAACTTTTGCCACTTAAGGAAAAGCATCCTGTGCAATCATCTCTGGTCATTGTCTCCTAAGTGGTAGGCAGTATCTCCAGGACAGAGCAAACTCCATTTCCTGACTCTTTAATGTTTTCCTGTATACCTACTTGATTGAGATCAATTGGGGTGGGGGGCGGTGGGGGACATTTGTGAATGCAGCTAACCTAGTGCTGACATGGAAAAGAACAACTTAGAATTCTAAAGGAAAACAACTTGCAGTTGTAGCTGTTTCGCTTTACCACTCTTTTCTTGTAAATAGAGGTGGTCTTTAGGTTGCATATGACAGGTTTCCATTTGCCTTTTTTTAAAATCTGGCACAGCATCCAGAATCTCCTCCTGAAGGATCAGCTTTTTCCATAATGGAAAATTAGAGAACTATTAATTAAACATGAAACTGTTAACATGTATAGTGCATTTTGCTGCGATGTCACTGGACAGTCACAAAAATTGCAATTATATGATTGCGAGTGAAAGAGAAAAATGCCTCTGCCCAGGGGAGACCAAGTCAGACCATTGGAGCACCTAGCTCAGTATGGTCTGTTCCTCTTGCATTCACTAACAAACCCTCACAGTGACAGAGGAATCAACAGAGGCAGGGCAAGCAGAGCAGCATAATAAATCTACTAGAGAGGTTGCTTTAACATGTATTTTATAAAGAGGAAGGTATAACAAATTAAATGTGTGATTAATAAAGCTGTGTCTGTTTTAAGCTTCAAGCTAAAAGAGATGATTACACTGAAGGCATCTTACAGATTTTTCCACCTTCCAACTTTATCTAAAATATCTTGCTAATTTAAACTGTAGATCAGAGGTGGTCATGCTACCAAACCTTAATAGAGGAATGTACATTGCTGTAGACTTGGCTAACAGAAGATTTTGTTTCCAAGAATAATTGCAATGTGCATCATCAAAGATGGTAGAAATCCCTTAGTATGTAAAGGAATTTTATTTGCAGGGGAGCACGTGAAAACTGCTCGGGTTTCCTACCATATTTCTTAAAACCTAATTAGAAGCTTTTATCTCTCTTTTGAAGCAACCGATGTGTTACTTAGACTCAAACTGAACTATCATTATTGGGGGAAATAGGGATTAATTTGTGGGCTGGAAAGAAGCAGAGGAGAATGTAACTGGTTGGATAAAAAAACATTAAAAATTGTATCTGAAGAAGTGTGCATGGACACAAAAGCTTATACCCAGAACAAACTTAGTTGGTCTCTAAGGTGCTACTGGACAATTTTTTAATTTATTTTGATTGCGTCAGACCAACATGGCTACCTACCTGAATCTTGTAACTGATTAGATGAACCAGTAAGATCAGGGTATGATGACCAAGGATCTAGTCCTACAACCATAACTCGTTCAATCTGATAATAGCATGTGTCAATGACAATTAACTTGGGGAATATTCCTCTGGACCAAGACCCCAACTTTATTTTGCAATTTAATCTTGTCACAGTTTTAACAATACTCAAGTAAAGTTTCAAAGGTATTCCCATTAGGCCATTAAAGAAGAATGCAGCCCTATTTATTTATTCCTAGGAGGAGAGCAGAAAAGCCCAGATCCTGCTGTAGGGTTCTTGCCTGGGGGGAGATAAGTATGAAGACTAGAGGGAAGGGAGAGAGGACAGTCCATTACATGTTGCCCTTGTTTACCTGTGATGGAAGAAAATTCTGGAGTTAAATAGTTGACCTCTGAAGAAATTAAAGCGAGGTACTTACACAGTTTCATCGTTCTTGAACTCCAGCTCCCCATAAGCATCTTCAAAGTCCTCTCCGCCTCCTTTTGCTGTTCCTTCTACTGTTCTAAAAGGGACTATGACTGTACCTCGGGCACCAGATGTCCTAAGGACTTTCACCTCCATTACCCCAATGCTCTCACTGACATGTATCACGTCACACTCAAAGGTGAAGATGCCCGCATGGTCATCATCTAAGATAGTCACAGTGGCCACATAAGGAGAGGCCAGCATGGCCTTGGGGTATGGCAAGTTATTGAGCTCTGGAGGAGGTTCGTCTGTCTCAACCACCCGCAGGTTGCTGAGGCGCACAAAGAAATGCTCATCTTCCTCAAAGATGTCATCATCAATGATCCCTATAGAGAACTCTTTCTGGGTCTCCCCTGACTTCAAGACAACCGTCCCTTCTGTAAACTCATAGTCAGCCCCCGCATTGGCAGAGCCATCCTCCGTTTTATAGTCCACATAGATTGTCTTGGATATGTCTCCTCCTTTCCGAACGACGGTTAGGAGGACAGCACCACAGTTCTCCAGACACTGGTAGGAGCAAGGATCAAAACAAATTTTTGAGATAAAGTCCTCTGGTTCCTCTGGCCGCACCTCATGCAAGCTAGCACTCCTCTTGGCTTGCTCAGCTGCATGCTTTTTAAGGATATTTCCTGCTCCGGTCATCATCCTGGTGGCCTGAATCCGATAGAATGCTCTGCTCTTTTGCTGATGAGATAAGGCATGGTAATTGGCCATTTCCACCAGCTGGTCTAAGTCTTTCTCTGGGTGTTTTTGCTTCAGATCCTTGAGAATCCGGATCATCTCTTTGCGAGACTCGTCCACCTCTTTCCCCTCCATAGGCACTAGGTTTCCATCCAGAAAGTGAGAGTTCATCATCTTACCGTCCATTTCAATCCCTTTGGGGTGCTCCCCCTCAGTCTCAATGATAATACCTCTGTGCTTGTCAGTACGGTACTTTTTGTGCATATACTTGTAGAAGAACAGCCTTCTGTCTGCTATCCAAGCCAGGAGGACACAAACAGGGAAGAAGAACAGAGTGAGGAGGCCTTCCCATACCTGGACCACGCCTGGAGAGAAAACCGCAAGGATCATGTATAACCAGATATAGGCGAAGATGCTCCAAGCCGCAGTGACAAAGAAGACCCTCAAATGCTTTATCTTCCTCACCTCGCCATCAGGAATGACATAGACACAGATGGCTATGATAATAAACATATTGAAAGCTGCACTGCCAACTATGGTTGAAGGTCCCAGATCGCCAGCAATGAATCCATGGCCACAGACCTCTATCAATGACAGGAGGATCTCAGGAGCAGAGGAACCAAGAGCCATGAGGGTCAAATTGGAAACAGTTTCATTCCAAACTCGGATGGTGGTGGTGGTGGTTTCTCCATTGGGTTTCCTGATGGTAACCTCTTTCTCTTGCGAAGTAATGACCTCTATGGATGCCATGAAGCGATCGGCAATGATGGAGACTCCGAGGAACATATAGATCAGCGCCACAAAGTAAACAATAACCCTGGCAATTTTGTCCCCCAGAGATGGGTTTTCTGGGTACCATATTGGCAAGATAACACCCTCCTTGCACACCGAGGAACCTGAGCATGTACTGTTTTGTCCTATGCTGGCTGGATCTGCCCCCGTGCCAGCGTCCACCTGCAGACCATGTAAAAAAAGGACAAAAGTAATGAGCCCAAAACGGAGGAAGGCTGAGCTGACAGGTTGCAACCTTAACCACGCCATACACAAGATTTAGCTTCTACTGTCCAGAGTCAACAGTCTTCCTTCCAGGTTAAGAACCTGCAAGAGAAAAGAATGAAAAGTATGAGATGGAAGAAAACAAAAGAAAGCTGTTTCATACATAAACAAAGTGTTTCACTGTTATTCACCTCAAGTCACATCTACTTATTAAGTACACATGGAAACAGCAACAATATCTGGAGGTGTTTATTTAGCGCAGGCAAAATTGTAGCACTGATGAGCAAAAAATTCAGAGGCCAAATGTTTACACAGATCCCACAGTGACTAACAGTATAGTTAATTTAGATACCAGTCTCTGGATTGTAATAAACAAAATCTGCCCCTATTCCCTTATGGGGGACACAGGAGCCCTTATAGAGTCCTTTGTAGGTTCTCCATCAGCAGGAGAAAATAACAGAGGCCAATCAGAGAATACTGAGAAGCAAAGCAGCTAGTAAGCCTGATCTTTATTGAACTGTTGAACAGGGTGCTCCCCTCAAACACAGGAAAGGAGGAGGACCCAGAACCAAGGTGTGTCTGCTCTTATATAGACATTTTAAATTGCCTTCCCCGGAGCTCAAGAGCACCCCTCCATACATCATACATACATCACAGAAGGGGTGTAACCCAAGACCACCACCCCACAAACATCATACCTGCATCACAGAAAAGGTGGTCTACAACAGAAAGTTGCTGTTGTACAGCAAATCACAGAAAAGGTGGTCTACAACAGAAAGTTGCTGTTTTTCCTGTCTGTCAGGTTATCTGATAATGCCTTATCTGATTGCCTTTCCTGGTAGTCTGGCCATTCCTTTGAGATGGTGATTTCCCAATTCCTGAGACAATGGGAAGGTTCCCTCACCCCCTCCCTCCTTGCAGAGAAAACATTTGGTCAGTTTGGGAGTCAAAATGGTTTCAGTCTTCCTGTGCTGCTCCAGACATGTGGTCCACATAGTTATGTACATGCTTGGTTGATACATTTATAAACATTTATTATATATATAAGACCTTAAATTTTTAATTTCAGGATGAAACAGTTACCAAACGGAAACTGAATTATTATCAAGGAAACTCTACTGCAAGGGTCAATCCTACCATGATGCAGATAGAGGTGAAAAAATTGCAGCTACGTGCAACCCAATCCTATCCATATTTATTAAGTTCAGTGAGACTTACTCCTAGGTAAGTCTGTATAGGACTGGATGCAAATCTCCCACTTCCACGGGGGCACACAGGGAATACTACTTCTTTCCCGCCACAGAAATAAACTTCCTGGTTTATTTTGAAGCTATTTGGGGATTTTTCCTCATGTGTTTGTGAGAGTTCTCAGATTTCTCTATATCACTTGTCAATCACTGTTCTGAATTTATTCATTGACTATCAACACTGGAAGGTGAGGATATGCTCATTTCTCCCATCATCCCTAGCTAACAGGACCAGTGATCAGAGATGATGGGAATTGTAGTCCAAAAACAGCTAGAGACCCAAGTTTGGGGAACACCGGACTAGATGACTCTAGTCTAAAGTTCTATGATTCTATGGCCAGTATATGGCTAATCTAGCACCTTTAGGAAACTACCCAGTCCAACGGTGGTAACCTCCATTTAAGAACAATTTGTTTTACAAACTCCACAAAACCAGAAATAGTGTCTTTGCTTGTGAACTTTAACCTTGGTCTAAGAACGGAAGCCGAACGGTGGAAGGGCACCGGCGGCGGGAGGCCTCATTAGGGAAAGCGTGCCTCAGTTTAAGAACGGTTTCAGTTTAAGAATGGACTTACGGAATGGATTACATTCGTAAACCGAGGTACATGGATCCTCTGCATGGTCCAACAACAACCAAAACTCTTAAAAATCACTTTGCCTATATTTTCAGTGTCAAGGGGGAAAGGATCCCTGGGGAGGAAAGGACCTGCAATAGCATGAAGCCGATCACTCACAAAGAGACTTTGGCCCAACTTCTGCCTCTCAGTCCAGTCCACATATATCCCAAAACAGAGCTGAGGGAGGAAAGAGAGAGAACTTACACTTCTCTGAACAATCTGAGCAGCAAACTCAAAGCCTAGTTCTTATTACTTCTGCTGTGAGCTACTCATTGCTGCAAAGCTGTATCTGTAATTTGCTGACACATAAATCTGAATAAGCCCACCTGCAGGCTCCAGTGGCACATGTCATACATTCTGAACCTCTCACTAGCGCGGTTAGAAGAGATTCCAAGAACGCTGTGCACATGGCCAGAGTTAAATAGTTTATATGCATAATCATAGACCAGAAATGTCTCAAATGACTAAAGAATTTGCAGCGCTGAGTATATTCCAGGAATCATTTGAATGTTATCAGTGTGAACAGATGCATCACAAATGGCAGGTTTATCATCATGTTGTGTCATTCGCTTCTACCCCCAAGCAGGCATAATCTGTCCAGTATCAGCAACGACCAATAATTTTTTTATAAGCTTTCAGATAAGTATATATAATGACAAGCAAAACAGGAAGAAAAGAACGAACAGCGACTGCAAATGAACAACAACAAAAAGACCCACCAGGCCTGAAAAATGGAGAGAATTGATTTTGTGGTATCAGAATCACAAATCCATATCAGACATCCTTGGGATAGATGAGGAGAGAAAGAAGTAACACATCTCCTTGGCATTACACAGATTAATTCAGACATGACATATTCTTTCTGCCTTGCTCTCTGAAAGCCTAGTTATTTATTTCCTTTTCTAATTTGGACCTGACTTTTGGTGTTAGTCTAGGCTAGGGGTCTGCAACCTTTAAGACAAAAAGAGCCACTTGGACCCGTTTCCGAAGGAAAAAAAACTGGGAGCCGCAAACATGCGCGCCGCTGCCCTCCGATCTGACAGCAGGCGGGAAGGTGACGTCGGGATGGTGCGTGACTAACGCACACACTGCCCCCATGTCACAGCCAGTACAGCACCCGCCACAGTGGGGAGTGTCGGGGCGCACAATGCGCCTCCTCCCCTCACTAGTATCCGCCCCGGAGCCGCAGCAAAGGTGTAAAAGAGCCACATGTGGCTCTGGAGCCGCAGGTTGCTGACCCCTGGTCTAGGCAGAGAGAAGCTAAGGTTGTAAAGCGGATTCTGGGGCCAACCTTGCAAGCCCTGACTCAAATTAATCACTGTAGATAAATGTTGCTGAAAGGTACCATGACGACCAGCATTTAAGACAGGGGTATCCTTTTCTGTATTCATGTAGAATACAGTGCCTGGTTGGGGGGGGGGGGCTTGAAGATCATTGTCCTCCTAAACCAGTGTGGTGTAGTGGTTAAGAGTGGTGGACTCATAATCTGGTGAACCGGGCTCGTGTCTCCGCTCCTCCACATGCAGCTGCTGGGTGACCTTGGGCCAGTCACACTTCTCTGAAGTCTCTCAGCCCCACTCACCTCACTGAGTGTTTGTTGTGGGGGAGGAAGGGAAAAGGAGAATGTTAGCTGCTTTGAGACTCCTTAGGGTAGTGATAAAGCGGGATATCAAATCCAAACTCTCCTTCCTCTTCTTCTTCTTCTTCTTCTTCTTCTTCCTGAGGCAGAAAAATATGTGGCTGCATAGATATGCAGCTTTCCACATGGGGGAACCATCCTATGGGCCACATCCAATAGGTTTTTTTATACCCCGCAAACCTCTCAAAAACTGTCATTAGTTTTGTGTGTGTGCTGTCCTACAGGTCACCTGCTGTGATACCATGATACCAAAAGGGATGGAGTATTTTTTTTAAAAAAAACTACCCCCAATTACACTTTTTATTGATTTTAATCCCCACACTGATTATTGATTTTAATCCCCACCCCAAGACTTGCCTTTGAGGTGGTCTGGAGTCAATATACAAATGTAGCTGAGCAGAGAAAAATCTACTTAATAACATGCTTGTCACCTGATGTGATGGTGACCTGCATGTGTGAACTGTCCGATCTAACACCACAGATGGATCTTCTTTATCACATTACCAGAAGCAGGGTTTTCAGTGGTGTGAGTTTACACGTTCAAGCTGCATGTTATACAGTGTCAACTAATCAAGCGGGGGGGGGGGGGGGAGGAATAGAGCAGAGCACATGCATGTGTGAACTGAAGAGGTGCTGCTCGGTAGAGAAAGGACTGCAGGGGGACTTCCGGGTTAGCGCCAACATCTAATGGCGGATTCCCTCCGATCTCTGGAGGGAATCGGCTCAGTAGGGATCGGGTTCTGCCGCGCCGGCGACGCGGGGACCCTTAAAAACCACAGGTGCGGATGCCTGTGGACGTGGTGACTCAGCGGGCACCATTAGCGCCCCCCCGACCCGCAAAGGAGCCTTTTTAAAGGCTGCGAAACGGGGGCGGGGAGCGGCGCGGTGCTAAGAGTCCTCTGCTTCCCCTGCTGAGCGAAGCCGCATGCCATGGATGGAGAGCGCTGACTTTTTCCTTCAAATATTCAGACTAAAAGCAACAACCCGTGAGTAATACGGAAATTGGACTTAAAAGGGAAATTCTTTTTTAAATTCGGTACAATCGGGGGAAGTGTAAAAAGGAAGTCCGCCCCCCCCCGCCTTGTAGATAATCTAAAGGAAGGATCAGCCAACTAAAGTTGGGAGAAACATCTTTGCCTTTTTGGAAGAAAAATTATTATCTTCGCGATTGGACAGTATAATTGATTTTGCTGGAGGATAAGAATCGGTTTAAATTAAAGTGCAACCCCCCGGGACCCGGGAGTGATCTGTGAGAGAGCCTGCTGAAAAGATACGGACTTTGACAGCTGTCAAACTAGCTGTCAAAGCTGGGAAATAAAAAGAAACGTTGTTTTTGGTGACTCTGCTGGCTAGATTTGCTTAAATTTGGATACAAATTGTCGGGAGCAAAGGAAAATAAGTTACGTTTGGTCTATTGGATTGAAATTGGAAAGACACTAAGTAAACAGAATCCCCCTAGTGGGGACTCTTGAAATATTGCAAGAAATGGCTGTAAGTGGAAAAATACTCGCTGTGTTGAATAGGACTTTTTATCTCCTGGGAAAGTTCCAGGACCAGAGCGATATCTTGACAACAAGGGCAACAGCATTGAATGATACAGTAAACAATCTTATGGGAACAGGAAGAGACTTGACACAAGTTTTCGTTTCTGAACCAAAAGCCCTTGAAGTTGAAACAGAAGCTGCTGCAGCTGGGGAAATGAAGTTTGACAAACCCCAAGAGACATATGAGGACTTGCTGGAAATTGAAAGTGAAGCCACAATGTTGCGGAAGACAAAGCTGGACCAGAGGCCTGGTAGCATAAATTTGATTAAGATGGAAATTGGAGCTTTTGGGGCATATAGATTTAAAAGATTTAAGAAACAAAATTTGAGCTCCACTTTTAAATATAGAGGCCTGCTTGGAAGAAAAAAGGACATTATTGGGACAGAGCTTCTTCGAGAGTTGGTGTTGAAAATAAAAGACTGTCAAAAAGACCGGCAGAGAGAAACTGAGAGAGGTTTAAAAGCCTCAGGTGTTTGGGATCCAGGCTGAGAAATGGACGCATTGATGGACATTGGTTTGGGGACCAAAACCGGGAAAGGGAGGGTGGGATTTGGGAATCCAAAGGCTGTTAAAATATAATCTGTTTAGATCTTGTTTATATGTTTAATGTTTTTTCTTTTTTTGCAACTTTTATGGAATGTGGAAAAATCGTGGAAGGGAAATTTGGGTCGACTTTAGGAAAAAGGTTTAAGATTAAGTTAAAATTGGGTTTTTTAAATTAAATAGACATAAGGTTTTAAAAATAAATTGAGGAATGAAAGAAAGAAGAAAAGGAAAATAATAGCATGATTTAATAAAATTATTAAGTTAAGGTTGAGAAATAAGATAAGAACTTGTTGAGCGGATAGTAATGAAATTATAATACAGAAGGGGGAGGTGTGAGGAGGTCGGTGAAATAAGGTTTAAGGGGGGGGGGAAAGGATTGAAATTATACTTGTATTTTGTTTTGCGTATGTTTGTGTGTTTTTGTGTTTTAATGGAAACTTCAATAAATATCATTTAAAAAAAAAAGAGAGAAAGGACTGCAGGAAAGTTACAATCTCATGGCCAGCACAGGTTTAACACCACAGGCAGAACTTGCATCTCAGATACAAAAACAGTTCACGTGTTAATTTACAGTTCACATGTTCATCTTACGTCTAAAACAATGCATACGTGATCCCGCTTCTCAACGGTTTCAGTTGTTTTTAGATGGATTTGGAAAGAGAGAAATAGCCATGTTTTAATTGACCAGAAGAATTTGTTTCCCACAGATCAGGGCAAAGAGATGGAAGAGGAAAAGTTGAAGGGGTAAGCTGTCACTTGCGTAGGTGCCACACAAATCGTGCTATTCATGGGAACAGGGGATCCTCTCTCCCATTGATTCAAAAATTCTGCATCAGAACGGAAATGTCTATCCTGATAGCCTGCTTTTAAAACTGACCTCATACAAAAATTGTCCTTCTGGTTAGAAGGCAGCTGTATGAGTTTGAGAGTCTTTGCATTAACAATATACTGTGGAATTAATTACCGGCTTCTGTTTCTAAGCTGAGAGGTAGAAGCAGCAGAGCCTCCTGTTTTCGTGGGCTTTGTTCAAAGCAAGAGAGCAAGATCAAAAGATCGGGTGTGTTTTGTGTACCCTGTGCAGAAAGTCTCACCAGAGAGCAATTTTTTTCAATAAAAACCACATTGTGAATGTATTGCCAACAGCTGAAAATAAATATGTAAATTAAATAAGAAAAGCTGCTTTCACACAGCTCAGTTCTCTTGTTAACAGTATGTGGATATTAAAGCCCACATTAGGAGAGCTCTTCTTATGCATAATTTGCATGTGCAATTACTTTGATTGCGCCGCACATTGCATGATTATGCACATACAGATTGTACCTGCAAAAAAACCCAAACCACTTAAAAAACATAGGCTTGGATTTTGGCAATGGTATCTGTACTTTTCTGCAAATGAACCAACAAAAATTCTTAAGAGAGAGGCAAGTTTTTTTTTTTAAAAAAAAAGCATTACAGTTTGTAATCCAAATTGTCACCAGAAATTTATTATGTACTTACTTACTACATTTTTATGCCATCTTTTCCTCCAAGGAGCTTAAAGAAGCACACATGGTTCTCTCCTCCACGTTTTATGCCCACAACATTCCTGTGAGGCAGGTTGGGCTGAGAGAAAGTAACTGGCCTGAGGTTACCCAGTAAGCTGAGTGGAGATCCGAACCCTAGTTTCCCAAGAGATAGCCCAACATTCTAGCCATTACACCACACTGGCTCTAAACCCTAGAGAAAATTTTTGTGTGTTGAAAAGAGCCCTAAAGAGAGGATTTCTAGAATGTTCTGCTAAACAACTAGTAACCAGTGACTAAAAGAAAACAAAAGTTTTGAATTTCTACATATCCTTTTTCACAAAGTTACAGCAGTCGTGATCACAACTAGTTACATCTTACAACCTGGATCTCTAGAGCAGCCTTTCCCAACCTGGTGTCCACCAGACTTTTGGACTACAACACCCATCACCCCTAACCATTGGCCATGCTGATCAGGGCTAATTAGAGTTGGCAGTATGAAATACCAGGTATGCGGATGCCACTCTAAGGGTGTGAGTTGCAACAGGATTTCTAAGAAAGAATGTGAGTTTAGAGCCGAGGTTCTCACTTTGTGGTCCATGGGCTCCTACCAGGCCAATGTGTGGAAAGGATCAAGAACAGCTGAGCTATGCACAACTCTCAAAATTGTCTTATGCTATTTGAGGAAAGGAAACCTGCAGTGAATTTTTTCATCAGATTTCTCCAGGGGGAGGAGAAATCATCCAAAAGATGGGACGCGCTATTACCAGTGGCAGTTGCACAGCTTATTTCTTTTTTCCGAACTTCTCCCCCCACTCCAGCACCAGTGTTAGCAGCCTGGCCATCATAGGAGCCAACTCCCTTCACCCCCTCAATAAAATACCCTAACCCCCCCCCCCAGGTTGATGGGCATTGCCATTCAAATGGTGTGC
Source organism: Podarcis cretensis (assembly GCF_951804945.1). Taxonomy (NCBI): domain Eukaryota; kingdom Metazoa; phylum Chordata; class Lepidosauria; order Squamata; family Lacertidae; genus Podarcis; species Podarcis cretensis. The sequence goes on along the minus strand of NC_137170.1, from coordinate 48,471,398 downwards.
ATGCATCACATCATGTGATCAATGCTACAGTGTGGGGCTTACTCTCCCCCCCCCCATTATTATATTCAAGTTGGCACTCCTGCTGGCCATCATTTTGCATCCTCCATAGATCCCCATTGACCCTAAACAATTGAAGCAGTGTCATACCCCTATAATCAGTCGCGCCTTCTCCCAAAGAATCCTGTTAAGGGCACTGAGAGTTGTTAGGAGACCTCTATTCCCTTCACAGAATTACACTTCCACAAAGTTCCCTGGGAAGATGAACTGACTGTTAGGCGCGCATAGAATTGTTAAATATGCACGATCCAGCTTGTAGTCTTCAACACTGACTCTTACACTAACATTTCCATTTAACATACCAGTATTCTCGAGAATGTCAACCTATAAACAAATGGCAGACTCATTCTTCAAGCATAGATATTTATGCAGCCGAAATGGAAGGTGTCAATAGGCTTGTAGGGGCGGGGGATCACAATGTTTGCAAAAAAAAATAAGGGGGTAGAATCTAATGAGGATTGAGCATGCTCAGTGGTCCACAATTGCTGGCTATTATTATTATTATTTATTAGCTTTATATACCACCTTTAATCAAAAGATCTCAGGGCAGTTCAGAAGAGAAAATTGCAAGATAAAAACACAAAAAAAGCAATTAAAACAAACACAACAAAATAATAGCCCTCTCCCCTCCCATAAGCACATCTAAAAGGCTGTAGAATATTAATCAGCCAAACGCCTGGTTGAAGAGGAATGTTTTTGCCTGGCACCTAAATATATATAAAGAAGGCACCTCCCTGGGGAGAGCATTCCACAAATGGGGAGCTAGTGCAGAAAACACCCATTCTCGTGTTTCCACCCTCTGGACCTCATGTGGAGGAGGAACACAAAGAAGGGCCTCAGGTGATGAATGCAGAGTCTGAGTTGGTTTATATGGGGAGATGTAGTCCTTGAGGTATTGCAGGTGAAACAGTGAGAATGGAATAGAGTATTCAGGAAAACCAGGTATGCCTGGCTGGCTGTCACCCTGAATATGAAAACTCTACACTGCAACAGTTTGTTACAGGTCTTACTTATAAAATAATAATAATAATAATAATAATAATAATAATGTGCAAAAATGCTAATCAAAATATAGAGCAGCTAAAATAACCCACCCACCCTACATTAAAAATGAGTAAAGAAGCTCTAGTATCTAAGAGTTCAATTAAGCTTATACTCCCTGAATCTCCGCAACTGTTTTCAACAACCTCTGACATCAGGAAGAAGGTGGAGCCAAGAGTTTATCTTGTTCATTTGCTGTCACAATCATATCACTTACAAATATCTTTCAGCTCAGTTCTTTAAAAAAATATTTTAGGACATGCACAGCTCAGATTGTGGACAGTGCTCAAAAAGGGATTGTGTCATTTTAAGCCTGAAGCAGGACATGAATTTAAAAACAGCACTGCCAGATGCTCACTCGGATGGATTCCTAAAGAGGTTCACGGCAGAAAGAAGTCTAGCAGGTCTGCTGCTCTCTTCACCACCAGCCTCGGCTCTGGTTGCTGTAGGAAATAATCTTTCCACCATGCCTGCAGTGGATAGAGGACTAGCTGGGCTAGAGAGACCACTGTAGCATAAATAGCTAAAGGCAGAAAGGGCTCCTGCTTTTTCTCCAGGAAAACTGAAACCTGAAATTTGTTTGTTTAAAAAATGCTGCTTGGATGTAGGAAATGTCCAGCATCACAAATCTAAACATCACCATGTCCTTTTTGTCCTATTTAGAAACTGTTGTGTGTGCTACATCTTCCAAACATATCCAATTGTGGGGGAAACAGTGGGCTTCTCCCCTCCTTCAAAGGAGATTTTCTCCACGTAGAAACATGGCACATGTGAAGTACTAAGGACTGCTGACTTCTTAAAATCAGGTTTCTCCAAACTGGAGCTTTCTGGTCATGTGGCCAGCTTCTGGTGCAATAGGACACTGTGACAAGTGCCAGAGAGCATGGAAACGCTGTTTACCTTCCCGCTGCAGCGGTACCTATTTATCTACTTGCACTGGTGTGCTTTTGAACTGCTAGGTTGGCAGGAGTTGAGACAGAGCAACAGGAGCTCGCCCCATCATGGGGACTTGAACTGCTGACCTTGAGATCGGCAAGCCCAAGAGGCTTGGTGGTTTAGACCACAGTGCTGCCCACTCCCTTACCAACCAACTAACTAGGGTGGCTATAAAAGAGGATTAGACAAATTAATGGAGGAGAATACTATTAATGGTTACTAACCACCATAGCTCTACCCTGCCTCCACTGTCAGAGGCAGTACAGTGGTACCTTGGGTTACAGACGCTTCAGGTTACAGACTCTGGTAACCCAGAAATAGTACCTTGGGTTAAGAACTTTACCTCAGGATGAGAACAGAAATTGTGTGGTGGCGGCGTGCTGGCAGTGAGAGGCCCCATTAGCTAAAGTGGTACCTCAGGTTAAGAACAGTTTCAGGTTAAGAACGGACCTCCGGAATGAATCAAGTTCGTAACCCAAGGTACCACTGTAATGCTTCTGAATACCAGTTGGTGGAAGTGGCAGGAGGAGAGACTTTTATCAAGGCTATCAGTTAATTTTGTGAATATGGCTAGAAACTGCTTGCTGGTTTCCCCCAGACTTCTGGGTGCTGGACTAGAGGAGCCAGGGGTCTGAACCAGCAGCCTCTTTTCATGTTCTTAGATGTCTCTACTTAAAAGCGCCTTCGGAACTCTCTGCTGAAACGCCACCCCCATCTTTGCCTTGTAACACTAATGCAGGGACAGGAGATGTTTGCAAAGAAGCATTGACCCATGGGTAGGGAGTACATAAGTATTTCTTTATGCATAACTATTCTCTGAACCCGCTCCCTTCCCAACTGTATTTCTCCATTTTCTGCCAGTCAGCTCTCAGACCAGAAATAGCAGCCCAGCTGAGAAGGAAAAGTCACTTAGGGGAGGGAATGTGTAGGAATATTATTAGTAGGAGAGGGAGGTTAAGCAACTTCTGCCCCCAAATCTCCCTTGCCTCCTCATCGCTGTTAAGTGGCAAACAATGCTTGGGTTGTGTGTGCTGAGTCAACACACAGTTCTGTCCCCTCAATTGTGAATCATTGGCCGAGCAACTACAGAATGGCACAGAATTGTTATTTCAAAGAATGGATAAACACAGCACTCACAAGAGAGAGAGACAAAAGAACAACTGCCTCCAAAAGGAGAAAGAAAGGTTCTGTTGATTTCTGCAACAAACTAGATGTACATATTGAGGGTTGTATCCAGTTGTGTCCCTCCACTGGTGAATGGCTCTTTGCTTCCATGAATGGAAAGAAGGAGGCAATCTTTGCAAATTCCCCCTTTCTCCTACCTCCAGATGCCTCCCACCCTCTGAAGTAAATTTTGAGATGCAGAAGGGTATAGAGGGAAGGGAGAATCAGTGAAAATCACACCCCCACACACTTGCCCTTTCATTCCTCCACTGGATCCAAGAGGCTTCCATCAGTGGAGGAGCACAGCTGGATATAACTTTGAAAGACTAGACCTGACTGATTTTATCATAATTGATTGACAGTGTGTACACCCTCATGGTATATATACTTTCTCTGACTTTGTGTTTCTGTTTCTTCCTGAAACATTTTTATAAATAGAAATATGCAAACTTAAGGATCATTTGACATGGATTTGTTACCCTTTCACACTCTTTCCATCACTTTTTTCATATTTGCAACCAAGGCTGTACATATAAGGGAGGATATTCACTGCCCTTTCAGCAGCTACTTCTGGCTGAAATTGGGGTTTCTAATCCTTTTAATTTATTGTAAGGGTCTAAAACAAAAAGGGTGGTTGTGCTTCCAGGGTCAAAACTACACATTATGCAGGAGAACCATGACTGGATTTTCTAAATTGTTAGGTTCGTGAAACACTTGCCACTGGGTTTTTGTTTCCTAGGGTGGGGGAAGAAAAGATTTCCTCAAACTGCTATTTGCCAAGGTGCTGTTGACTATGGGTTTCTGGATTGCAATCTGGGATGATGCTTGTGATTGGAAGATACATGGGGGAAGGAAGACATTGAGACACCCCTTGCCTCCCCCACCCAACTGCTCCAAGAACAGTGGCAGCCCCCAGCAGAAGGATTTCAATAGAAAACAAACACTAGGAGATCCAGTTGCCCCAACTTTGCCACCACCCTGCAGCCCTGCCACATCACACAAGCCACAACACACACACATACGGCAGCCACAGGTATTTATAAAGCAGACGAGTGACAGAAGACTATAGTTATTTGCACATCCTCCCCACTGCAACAGCATTTAAGAAGAGTAATCTCACTCCAATTTACTCCAGATCCTTCCTTTGCCAGGTGTCTTGCTCCACATTTGCCTTCATGTAAAACATCCCAAATGCTGGGCAGACCTAGTCATAATTTTATTGAAACACGGGGGCCAGGTTGGGAAGATCAATTTATTTGTCTGCTTGGTAAGAGATGTATACTAGCCACTTTCCACAGCCTAACAGCAGGAGCCAATTGTTAAGTATAAAAGATGAAGTGGTTGTCTTTCCCTCAGCGTGACCCTGTGGCACTCCTTGCAGAATAGACTCTCCAAGGCAGAAAGAGTACCTGGAAGCAACCTGACTAGTACTCATGAACTCCCATCAGAAAGCTTGAAAGCCTTTACTTCCTTCATGGAACTGTTTTATTCTTCTTAAAAGGAGGGGGGAAAGGTACAGAAATGGGTTGATTTATATATTTGTTCAAAACATTTATATCCTGCCTTTCCAATACCAAGCCTTCAAGGTGGCTTACAAAATCAATAAAAACCATTTCACAATATAATCCACATAAAAAGATCCAATTAAATGTTGCAGTGGCAACAGAGTAGGATACTGTCATAATGTCATTCACTAAATGTTCAGGAAAAGAAAACAGCTTTATCTCGACACCTAGAAGGCAGAAGAGGAGATGCTGAGTTACTATTTCTAGAAAGGTTATTCCGTGATCACGGAGCCAGCAGAGAAAGCTTAGCCCGAGTCGCCAGTCAACTAGCCTTTGCAGGTAGGAGCACCTGGAGGCAAGCCCAATAATCTCAGTGAATAGGCAAATTGGTACAGTGGTGCCCCGCAAGACGAATGCCTTGCAAGACGGAAAACTCGCTAGACGAAAGAGTTTTCAGTTTTGGAGGTGCTTCACAAAACGAATTTCCTATGGGCTTGCTTCGCAAGACGAAAATGTCTTGCGAGTTCCTGCGGGTTTTTTCCCCTTTCCCTCCCCCTTTTTCTAAGCCGCTAAGCCGCTTAGCCACTTAGCCGCTAAAAGCCGCTAAACCGCTAATAGCGCTAAGCCGCTAAGCCGTCAATGGGCTTGCTTCGCAAGACAAAGAAACCGCTAGACGAAGAGAATCGCGGAACAGATTCTTTTCGTCTTGCGAGGCACCACTGTATTAGAAAAGGCACTCCGATTTGCAGCTGGAAAGCAGGGTTTGAAAGATGAGGTTCAGTTTACAAGTGGGTCCCATAAGGATGAGTAAATTTTCCTCAGATCTCAAAGTGGGTCTCGCTTCAGAACATTTGAAGAGTCCTGGTTGAACCAGCTTCCAGGTGAACAGATTTAGTTAAACGGATACCCTTCTGAACATACAAGGTGTGACCGGAAAGTTCGGTGAATGGTCACAGAAATTGGACAGCGAGAAATATTCGAACATACAATCGGCTTTGGAAACCCACGAAATGCTCACAATTGTGTATGGAGATGAAGCTGTAACTCGAAAGACAGTGTATGAGTGGTTTATAGCATTTCCATTAAGGGCGGCAAACCATCAAAGACGACCTTTGGTATGGCAGACCATTGACGAGCAGAACGGCTGCAAATGTCGACAGAGTTTGTGAGTTATTGATGTGGGATTGGCGTTTGTCTGTCCGAATGATGGTGGAAGAATTGCATATTCCGCATGAAATCATTACTGAGGTTTATGAGTTGTCCCACCCCCTGATCTGGCCCCACCAGATTTATTTCTTTTTCCAAAACTGAAATCTGCACTGAAAGGGCACAGATTTTCCAACATTTCACACGTCCAAGCTGCTGTGACAAAGGAACTGAAAGCAGTACAAAAAGAGGACTTCTCCAGATGTTTCCAACAGTTCTACAAACGTTGTCAATGGTGCATTGTATCAGAGGGGGCCTACTTTGAAGGCCTGTAAGGTATGTATGTTCAGATATTTCTTGCTGTCCGATTTCTATGACCATTCACCGAACTTCCCGGTCACATCTTGTATTTATGTGTTTGTGTGTAAAAACATGAGGAGGAGCTCAACAAATTTCGCTTGCCAAACAAAACAGTCCTTCCTCTCCTCCCCCATGCTCTGTTCTGGGGGGTTCTCCCAACCCCGCAGAGCCAATTCTGGAGCTGCAGAGACAACCCAGTGGGAGGAGGAGATGGGAAGTCCCACTGCACAAGTGTAAGTACTTGTCCAATGGAGCTTCCTCTGATGGAACAGGAGGAATCCAACCAATGGACCTTTGTCCAGCAGGAAGTGGAATGAGGCCCATCAACATATTTTATATAAATATTCCAAAGCTGAATGTGAATCTCCCTGTCAAAGGCTGTAAAGGAATATATCTCAAACTGTTTTGCAGATTTTGTGTTTCTTCTGAGGAAATTTGTTGGCTCCAGATCTGAAGCAAGACGCTGCCCATGCTTCTCTCTGGGCTGTGTACTATCTTTAAGACCTGCTGTAAATGCCCTATTGGTTCAGCATTGCTCAGTCCCAACTGAATCTGACTCGATCCATTAGTTCTACAGATATTAGCTCTTCGCAGCCCATGACAGAAGCTTGTGGCTGTTTTGTGGTACCTCTTAAGTAAATATATCAAGGACCTGGAGTTTATGGCAATGGAATTTCAAGAACTGTCTGGCCACCCATATAGTCTGCAGTAGCGGGATATTAAAAAAAAGAGCCGGTGCTGGAGGGCTAAGTCAGAGTCAGACACCTTGACAATTCACAATGATTCAGATCCCGGCAATCTCTTCATTTTAGCAGTAGCAAAATAGGAGTTCTGGTTTGGGGGGGGGATTGTTGACAATGAAATGCATTTCTGATTTATAAGCAAACAGCACGAGGAGGAATTATAGGGCATAAGAAAATGTTTTCCATCCCTTTTGAAGGAGACAGCAATTGGAAGGAGGCAATTTCAGTGGAAGGAGGCAATTTCAGAAAGCTATAGACATTTGAATAATGGCTTTCTTTTGGGATTTATTTTTTTAAAGAAAGGCTACCCCCTCCCCTTTCCTCAGGGAAAAGTGCACCTGAAGGAAGTGATGTGCAAACACGCACATACCCATTAATCACTGTGGCAAATCTACTAGTGGGAGCCGCACATTTGCAAAGAGGGGAATGCAGTCATTTTATAAATATTTAAAGAGTAAGGATGCAAGAACTTCTTTGGCTCAGTCATGTTCTTAAGAAAAGTAATTATTTACGCTGAAGCTTATGCTGTGCCAAGCAAACACATGTGCAACATGGTCAGAAGGCCGTATCTCAAGCTTTGGCAGCAGCAATTCCGCACTCCCTGCGTTACCCGCTCAAGAACACACAGCTTTAAATTCTTAAAACGTGATACAATATTTAAGAGGTGGACAGCACAATCTGTATTTATTCAGAAGTGAGTCCCACCCGTTCCATATTTCTTACTCCCATGTGAATGTCCGACCCCATGCTCATTTACTTGGGAGCAAGCTTCATTGTACCTAATTTGCTTACATTTGAGTAAACGTGCACAGGTGTGAGCGGAGGTGAAAATGACGGGAATAGATTAAAGTGATGAAATAGAAAAGAAAGGTGAGGGGGAATATTTTCAGAGGAACAAAAGAAAGAACCGATTATTTAATTCTCAGCTGTAAATTAAAATGCTTTAGAATGCTTTGTGAAGCAGGCAGAGTGCTATGGATTGTTAGCCAACGCTCGGTGGCTTAGCCCTATTAGTGGGGATTTTGCAGAATTACTGAAATTGGAGACAGAAGAGAACTATTAAGTGTCTGCGGCTCCCATCCCTCTTCCCCACTGCCCTTTGTCCCTTAAGCACGCTATTTTTCTAATGTGTTGTCCTTTTTACTTTTCTATTACCCACAAGAGGCCGATGCCACATCCTCCCCAGGAGACTAAACTCGCAATCTAATTTATCGCAGAGATTTGGACTTCAGCCTTCAGAATGAAAGTAAGCAATTGCATTTTATTCAACCTCGTTATTTCCTACTTGGTACTTTCCGACAGTCTCTCATTACTTGGCATTTAACACTCCAGATACTTCTGGAATAGAATTGTCATAAACTGGAATGGGCATCTCTCGGTCAGACGAAAACATCTTATTTCCATAAAATTTTATCAGCCAGCAACCTCGCCATCTGGATCATTCTTCTTTCAGGGCTTTCTAATTCATCCCTCATGTTTTGCCATTCAGAAACTATGGGGCAAAGTACATGTACTGTTAGCTATGTAGCTGTGCCTTTAAGTTTAGAGTTTTTAAATAAAAATTGCCAGTGTGGGGCCCCTGATCAGGACCATACTGAGGGGCAGATTAAAGCCCCGCCTCAGGATCCCAATTCACATCAGGGGCCCTACACTGGCAATTTGTGTAAAAAAACAACAACACCAAATACTGTACTTAAAGGAACAAATACATAACTAAGGCAATGTGTAGTTTCGGCCCTGGTGCCTGAGGACAAAATGGCGCAGTTCACAAGTAACACTAAGCCAAAACAAGGCTTAGCACATCCCTGGGCTTACATTCCCTCTAACATTTCTCCAATAAAAACAGGGACATCCCATTCCATAATGATAATTTTACTATCTATACCCCACACATCTTACTGGGTTGCTCCACACCAGGGGTTGGCAACCCAAGGCCTAGGGGCCGGATGCAGACCAATTGCCTTCTCAATCCGGCCCGAGGACCGTCCAGGAATCTGTGTGTTTATACATGAGTAGAATGTGTGCTTTTATTTAAAATGCATCTCTGGGTTATTTGTGGGGCATAGAAATTCGTTCTCCCCCCCAAAAAAAAAATATAGTCCGGCCCACCTTCTGATGGACGGTGGACCAGCCCATGCCTGAAAAAGGTTGCTGAACCCTGCTCCAGAGATTCTGGGCAGCTTCCAAGATATATAAAAACATAGTAGATCTTTAAACAATGGGGGGAAAACTTCCGTATACAGGATTGCTTTCAGACAGCTTGGGGGGGTCAGATAACTCCATACCCTTCAACATTTCTCTGATGAAAATAGGGACATCCTAATGAAAAGTGGGACATTCTGGGATCAAATCAGAAACTGGAGCAGCTTCTCTAAATCAGGGACATCTTTGGGAAATAGGGACACTTGGAGGGTCTGGACTTATAATATCCAACAACTGCTACTACCAGCTTGGAAACCACCGGCAATCTAGGACCCTCCTAACGCTTTAGAGAAGCCCGAGTTACACCGTGCTACAGAACTGCCTCAAGAAGACCAGGCCTCATAAATGTTCTTGCCCGTGGCATTTCACGTGGAGTAATATATATGAGTCCATAGAAAGGCTGTGTTAATGGGTGGAGCTCATTATTATAAGCACAGATGTTCCGAGCGTGCAGCAAACATAACAGCCCTGACTGGAAACTCTTACAGAACTGGCCAGCCCCTCCTCCGACTGAGGGAACATGGAAACATACAAGGGCAGGTCAGATCAGCGATGGCCAGTTGAAAAAGACACAGATCCTAATTTAGAGGCAGGAGCAGGAATCTGTTTATCTGGCTTTAGTTCACCAGTGTCACATCCTCATTCCATTTCCGTCACAATTAACCACAACTTGCATATCCAGCATTTGAGATATTTTCTCTATAGCCAGTATGTTTCCCTAGTTTAATGTTGTTTCCTTCCTCTCCTTATGTAAAATATCCCTCACCCTGCATATTGCTTCCACAGCTTCACTGAAGCTTGCAGCCCCTCCCACATTATTATCTTCAAGATTAATTAATTGAATCTTTCCCTCTTTTAGCTAGTTAATGGTGGAAAGGCAGCCTTGGCTTGGGACAGCCTATGCGGCTCCTTGGCAACCCTTTTTTCAAGGCAGTGGCCATGCCTGTTGCAACGCAGCCCTTTAGCCAATGTTTAGACGCTCTAAATATGCATCTATATGAGCCAATTAGAATTAATATCTCAGGTAAGCTTTTGTGGCGCATGGTAACAGATACTCTCTCTAAACACCACTTCATCACAGTCGCTGAACTTCTCCGACACACTCATTTTGCAATTAAGTTTTCTTTAGTGATTGAGTAGTTCATCTAGCATGATTAATTTCTTATGAGCCCAAGCTGCTTATGCTCATAGCTTTTATATATTAGATGCTTATGGATTTCTTTCTTAATATTGGTTCCCATTATTTAACTGAAGTCAGATTAACCATGCACGACTAGCAAAAAAGAGATTGCACGAGAAAAAATATTAAGTTCGGCAGTCACGTACAATTAAGAGTTGCCACCCCACCTAGACAGTCCTCCCTTGCTCTCCCTCATACATTAATTTATTTAAATACAAGCTCATTTAAAGTTGTTGCAATACCTTAGCTTGGAAACTGATAATAGGTGGGAAATGGACAAGCTTTTTAAAGAAAAGTGTCAGGCAATTAACATTGGTCAGGGGACACTGCGTATTTTGTAAAGTAGGAAGGACAAATATTCTACTACTCATTTGTTTAACCGACCCATGCCCTTTTGGTCTACAGTCTTATCAAAGGATGCTGGGAAACCTAGGGTTCCCATATTTCAAACAGTGAAAATCTGGAAAAGTTGTTGAGCATTTATTTATTTCATTTTTGCCCAAAGTTGCTGAGCTTTTTAGGTCAAAATCTTGAAATAATGCCGTTTTTGTATGGAAAAATGCCACTGCCAACATAAGACTGCCATACGTCCAGATTTTCCTGGACATTTTTCCCAATTCCCACCTGGACACTGCTGCCGATTACAGTATTCCGGATATGTCTGGGAAGATCTGGACATATGGCAACCCTAGAAACCTTACAAGTCTTTTATATTCCCATGCAATCACTATTCTAGTTGTTGGCATCTGTCTGTCTCAAGAGACAATGGAGTGTGCCTCCAGGGGTGAAGTCAAACTGCTGGAGAATCACAGCACCTGCTGTGGCTGCAGAGACCAGTAACTGCTGCCTTCCACATTGTTGCTTTCTGCATTAGCATCACTGAAGTTACCTCCTTAGGGCACAAGCCTGGCCAGTGTCTCTGGAGGTCCTGGGCTGCCCAGACGACTAGACCCTCCTCTCGGCCTTGCTGATGTGGTCCAAAGGTTTGGCACCAGCTTGGCTGCAGGAATTGCCAGAAGGAGCTGTACAGTGGTACCTCGGGTTGCATACACTTCAGGTTACAGACTCTGCTAACCTGGAAACAGTACCTCGGGTTAAGAACTTTGCTTCAGGATGAGAACAGAAATCGTGCTCCAGCGGCGCGGCGGCAGCAGGAGGCCCCATTAGCTAAAGTGGTGCTTCAGGTTAAGAACAGTTTCAGGTTAAGAACGGACCTCCGGAACGAATTAAGTACTTAACCCGAGGTACCACTATACAAGGACTCCACTCCAGATTTGTACAGGATTTACTCCTTAGCCTTGTCTTCTCCGAAAAAATATCCCACAAGGCAGCAGAAGTTTAGCAGCAGAGTTCTTCTTCTAGATTTGCTACCTTCTCAGGTTGGCGGGCCCCATCTACCCCACACTTCCCTCTCCAGCACATGAAGAAACTGCCTCCTTAACTGTTGAACGGGACCACGAGGGTCATCTAGTGCAACCTCTTGCAATGCAGGAATCTTTTGCCCAACATGGCGCTTCAACCCACAACCCTGAGATTAAGAGTCTCATGCTGTACTGACTGAGCTATATGATGTGTAAGTGGTCACCTTTGAGCAGAGCGGTATGCTTCTACCACATCAATCAAATTAAACAGCCATATTTCCGGGGATTACAATTTGAATTAAAATAGCCATATGAATGATATTTGGATTTCTTTTGCACGTGTTAGAAACAGAAAGCCATTTATGCAGTCAATTCCTATGCATGCGTAGCTCAAGTAAACCCTTCTGAATTCAATGGTAAAGGTAAAGGTAAAGGGACCCCTGACCGTTAGGTCCAGTCGTGACCGACTCTGGGGTTGCGGCGCTCATCTCGCTTTATTGGCCAAGGGAGCCAGCGTTTGTCCGCAGACAGCTTCCGGGTCATGTGGCCAGCATGACTAAGCCGCTTCTGGCGAACCAGAGCAGCACACGGAAATGCCGTTTTACCTTCCCGCTGGAGCGGTACCTATTTATCTACTTGCACTTTGTGCTTTCAAACTGCTAGGTTGGCAGGAGCTGGGACCGAGCAATGGGAGCTCACCCCGTTGCAGGGATTCGAACTGCCGACCTTCTGATCGGCAAGTCCTAGGCTCTGTGATTTAACCCACAGCGCCACCTGCGTCCCTGAATTCAATGGTAGTTATCTCCAAATTATATTGGCAAAGGGCTGCAGTTAGCAAGACCTGTAAAATCTACAGTAGACCTATGCAGAATTATATAAGCTACAGAAGGAGAAGCCTGGAGGGATTGCTGTGTGTGTTGACCAAAAAGGTATTTTACTGGGAAGTAATGGAGCAAGGGTACTGGGATGCTTGCAGTTTACGCATTTATAGAAGATTTACCTGATGCCCTGCACCTCTGAATTGTTTCCCGGTGAGCAGCACAAAAGGTTACACCATGCCCTCCAGTGGGTACAAAAGTACAGTGCATCCAGGGGGCGAGTCTACATACCTATCTGAAAGCAAATCCCAGCACTGCCAGAAGGAACAAGTTGTATTTTTAGCAGGGATGCTAGCAGGGTCACTGCTCATGCTGCATTCACCCACCATACCAGTTTTCATGCAATAGGCTGTGTGCACTGGACGTCACCAGGAGGGCAACATCTGTCAGGATGGGTTTGGGAAGATGGATTGCATAAGGGAGAAGAAGGAGAGCAGAGGAAAGGAGGAAAAGTAGCAATCCTGAAATGCCCAGTAAAGTTAGACACGAGGGCCGTAGTGTGGGATACGTCTTACAGATGGATTAATTTACCAGAAATGAAGAGATGGGGTGCATTAGAATTTGGCTAATCTATTTAGCACCAATGTTTTTTGTTTGCTTCCCATTTTACCTTGCCTCGTGAGCTAGCAAACAAGAATGACTTTGCTGTCTCCACTGCATCTTCTTTATGCTGTCCAGTGGGGATTTTCCTACATGCTGGCCCAAAGGGGTTTTGGAACTCGCAGTGGTGCGCTGTGATTGTTTGCAAAGCATTTCAAGGATAGTCGCTTGCATCCGTTGGGACCTTAGCTCTTCTGTTACAGCAGACAGATCTCAAGAGGCGCTGGTCCTCTTTTGTTGGGTGAGTTTCAGCTGGTACAGCTCAAGGATGTGAATAAGGTGCTTGTATAAACTCCACTTGTAGTCTTGATCCTTTCCCTTATGGCTGATAAAATTGAGTAGTGAAGGAATGGTCCATTGAGCCAGGGACAGGTTTCCATATGAGAGTGGGCAGTCCCTGGCTGCCTGAAGGAGGCAGCGTTAAGATCATTCCTTAAGAAATTCTACCTGAACCAGGAAGATCTGAATAACTGTTGCCTGGTCACTAATGTCCCCTTCCTGGGCTTGGTTCTTGAGCAGGTGGTTGTTGACCAGATCTATGTTCTCTTGGATGAGACTGATTTTCTAGATCCATTTCAAACAAGGTTTAGGTCTGATTTTGGCATGGAAACCACCTTGACTGCCGTGTATGATGACCTTCATCAGGAAAGAAAAAGCAGGGAGTGTGACCCTGTCAATTCTCCTTCATTTCTTGGTGGCTTATGATACCATTAACCTTGGTATCCTTCTGGAGCAGCTGTCTGAGTTGGGAGTAGATTGTCACTTTGTGGTGGTGCCAGTCCTACTTGGATAGCCATCTCCAGAAGCTGGTGCTTAGGAGGTGCTGTTTAGCTTCATCCAAAGCGGGGTGCTACAGGGGTCAATTTTACGTCCCACACTATCTAACATCTACATGGAACTGCTGAGTGGGGTCATCCTAAGTTTTGGAATTCACTGTCATCAATACACTGTTGGTATGCAGTTCTATTTCTGGCTGGAGGATGTACTTAACTAATGCCAGGTTCTGGTAATGGACTAGATGAGAACCAATAACCTGAAGCTTAATCCAGATAGACTAATGCACTTAGTGGTTCCTCAAACTGTATGGGGAGGGTGCAACTTGTTCTGGATGGGGCTGCACTCTCCCTGAAAGAGTAGGTGCATAGCTTGGGAATACCTCTGGGTCTACTACTGTCACAAGTTGCCTCATAGTGCAGAGTGCCTTCCATCAGCTTCAGCTGGTGGCCCAGATGCAACCCTATCAGGATGGAGATACTGCACCTTGGCTTTCAGGAGTCAGCAAACTTTTTCAGCAGGGGGCCGGTCCACTGTCCCTCAGACCTTGTGGGGGCTGGACTATATTTTTTTGGGGGGAAATGAATGAATTCTTATGGCCCACAAATAACCCAGAGATGCATTTTAAATAAAAACACACATTCTACTCATGTAAAAATACGCTAATTCCCGGACCTTCCGTGGGCCGGATTTAGGAGGTGATTGGGCCGGATCCGGCCCCTGGGCCTTAGTTTGCCTACCCATGCTTTAGTTACTTGAGAATAGATTCATGTAGACCTCTGTGCACACATGCCATCTGGGCAGGATAATAATACCAGTTTACACGTGCATGCTCATCACATGATGACTGCATTATTTATCTCTTCATCTATTTGTTTATTTTCCGACCGTTTTCCTTAACAGGAACTCAAGGCAACTTACAGATAAAATAAGAATTTCATGACCTGCTTACATGAATGTGCTATCATGCATCCAATCCCACACAGAGAAGTTATGTATCACCCATCAGCTTCATCTCAAGCAAGATGCTTTTCAGTGGAGTTTCAAACACTCAGCTTTGCGTACTAAGGGATGATGTGATAGGCAATCAAGTGATCAACACGTGCACCAACCCTGCAGGCCTCTGAGTGGGTTCAGGCAGAGGTATGGGGTCCCAGAATCTAGCTCAGCACAATTCTCACTCCGGCATTCCTTAATTCCAGCTCCACCCCTGAAATCCAACCCCTCACCTTCTGATCCAGTCTGCCCACCCACGTAACCCCTGGCACAGATTCTGCTTCCCTCATTCCGAGCTCCTTGTTCATCATTTAGCTTTGTCCTCTGGCTTCTGACCAAGAGCTGCTTTCTGACCAGAGCATTGGCTTGCCCTTAGCGGATCTGCGGCCTCCAGCACTTTGGCTCTGACAAGGTTTCAAGCCTGACCTGGTGACCTGATCCCTGGCAGGCAGAATTGGAAGGGAAAGATGCAGCATAGTGGTGCATCCTCTTCTTTATTCTTACAACTCTGGAAATGGCTCGATTCTGCTTTTGGGGAACAGATCTACTGGAGACGTGCAAAGAGGAATGCATGTGCTAATGATGATCAAGACCACAAGATGGATGGTACCCTTCAGAAACGGTGGATGGAACAAAGTAAAGTACATCACAAAGCTACATGCTGTTATTTTTATTATTAATTATCTTTCAACTGTGAAACCTACACAGAATGAAAACGTTGTGCTTTCCTGACTATATTATCTGTTGTTCCTGAGCGTGTATCTCTCCTCTTCTTCTGTGCCTTCTCTTCACTGTCACTCAAATCTCTCTACCCAAATGCTTCTGACACACAGTAATCACGGCAAACTGCTTGAATCTTTTAACAAGATCCCAATATGTAATTTCCTCAGCTTGGGAGGACACCTGCATGTGTTAGGCTATGTAAATGGGCCTGTTTGCTGGAGACAGTTCTGCCCACAAAGAAGGGGGGTGTGTCTTGACTGATTCAGTCGTTTTTGTGATCGCTCACAGATAAATTGATGAACACAAGCTGTTCGTAAAGGCATCTCCTGCCAGGCTATGCACAGGTAACTGTTTCTTCTTCTCTAAAAATGAACTACTGCTACCACAAGGCTGCCAAAGGACCACCTTTCTCAGAGGGGAGGTAGGAGAAGACAGAACAGCCTATCAAGCTGCCCATCTATCTAACCCCTCACATTCCAGCTGAGGTAGCTTCTCTTTCCCCAAACTGCTACAGCAGGGCGACCTAGGAACCATCTTGTTCATAGGGGATGAGAGATCTAGCTTGCAAAATGTGTTTCTTTCTCCCTATCAGGCCATTTTAGGATGCAGTCTTAATATTGCTGCACGTCACTCCAGTCTCTGAGCTCTGCAAGATTCCAGGGGCTCCTGACGCTTACCCAGGGTTCATGTTTCCTTTTGGAAATGAGGCACAGCAGAGACAGTGGTATCTTCATGATTTATGGCTTATTTACACATATATGCAACCTGAGCCTACGATGGAGGGGTTTGCAGCATTAGCACCCCAAAAGGGTCTTGGATAGCCACAGCCATGGGTTCAAACAGACATCAAACATTGCCCTCCGATTCTTTCTCCAGCTAGCTGCTTTACTTCTAGGTCATATCACTGCAAACTCTAAATTCAGGCTTTGTCCTTCTAACTATCTCTGAGTTGAGGGAGGGGTCTCACCCATCTGTCATATCACACAGAGCCCCTCCTTTGTAGTTTCTAAAACAAAACAGGAGCTGAAACAAAGCTATCCTTCAAATTTTAAAACAAAATAAAAAATTCCTTCCAGTAGCACCTTAAAGACCAACTAAGTTAGTTCTTCGTATGAGCTTTCGTGTGCATGCACACTTCTTCAGATACCTGAAGAAGTGTGCATGCACACGAAAGCTCATACCAAGAACTAACTTAGTTGGTCTTTAAGGTGCTACTGGAAGGAATTTTTTATTTTGTTTTGACTATGGCAGACCAACACGGCTACCTATCTGTAACTTCAAATTTTACAATTCTCCAAATTTTACAATGCTGTTATCAAACCAAGTAACTTGTACAAAAATGGATATGCTAGGTTTGAGTGCCTGTAAAAATGCACATTAGTGAAAGTAACACAAAAAAATGTGTTATTTTAGGGAAAATTTATCTGCAAAAAATATGTATATTGGGCAAACTTGCATATAAACAATGGCAGAAAATGCTAATGGAAGTGTACAACTGAAATAGAAATGTACAACTGAAATAATACATCCTATAAGTTCAATAATGATGGGTAGCTGGTCTGCCATTTTCATTCTTCCCATCAAGGAACTCCCAGTGAATCCAAGGACTCCAGTAATACAGTTTGGACACCACTGATCTAAGTATTTAGTTCTGTAAAAAATAAAGGGAGAGTTTCCCATTCTTTAAAAATTTTCATCTCAAAGTGGTTATTTTCCAGATTTTAGACTATTTTAAAGTCCTGTAGAAATAGTAGAAATGCTATTTTATTTTTGTGTGTGCCTGAATTATTATGAGTTTAAGCCATATTTGAAATTCTTGCCTTGCCTAGACACCTGAAACAGTGAGGGTCTAGCTACATGTGACACTTAACAGCATGCTTAGCAATCCTGCTGTTGGTCATTCTTAGTTAGATACCTGGTGGGAGGGAAATAGTCATCATCACTGCAGTGTATGGAGGAAAGATTTGGGCATTCCTTCACTAGTGGAAATTTCAGAAAAATCACATCTCCTGTGTAGCAATTAGGAATTAGCATTGGGGTTGGGGGGACATCCCACTGGTGCCAATGCAAGGGAGAACAGGTGATGGATTGAACTAAATAGCTAGAAAAGTATGCACAGACCACAGACCCAGAGTCCCCTATTTGCCTGGGTTACAGGCTGACAACAGCAATTGGATGCAGGTCCCAAGGTAGAATCTGGTTGTCCTCGTTTTGCTAATAAGTATTGAATAGTAACTTCACGGAAAATTGTGAGATCAACAGGAATGTCAAGAGTGGCAAATAATATTTGGACCATGACAAGCTGAAGGACAGCACAAACTGAATTTGTGCTGAACTAAATCTGGGGAGAATCAGATGAGACAAGGTATCTCAAAGGGATGGAGTGAAAGTTAAGGAAGGATGATTCCTCTTCTCAGATAGGTCTCATTTGTTTGGCAGCCGTATCTCAGAGCCTTTCTGCACAATCAGTTTATTTTACAATAAATGTGCATTTGATTCTTATTTGGCGTGCCTTCCCTCAAGTCGTGCTTCTGATGCAGGAGGATTACATTTTGGAGCACTTAAATTCACAGTATTTGCAGCTGAAAAAGTGGACTATTTCTCCCAAGTAGCCCATTCATTGCAATTTTTACTGCTGTGCGGAAGGTGGCTGTACAAGGATCAGGAATGTGAAGCGGATTTTTCTTATCACATAATTAATGGTATGTGACACAACTGTCCCTTCTTCCTTTCCCCCCCATGCTCTGCCCCTGAAAAAAATAAAAATATCGGAAGGATATATTCTCCCCCCCCCCCCCCGGATGAAATTCCAACACATCATCATTAAGCCCCAGCAGACACCTCCTGTCCCTATCCCTAAAGCAGGGTGTAGAGCCCTCCAGAAGTTTTGGACTACAACTCCCATAAGCCCCAGGGATAATAGCCAGAGAAGATGGAAATTGTAGTCCAGGCTTCCTCAACCTTGGCCCTCCAGATGTTTTTGGCCTTCAACTCCCATGATGCCTTGCTAGCAGGACCAGTGGTCAGGGATGATGGGAAAACATCTGAAGAGCCAAGGATGAGGAAGCCTGTTGTAGTCTGAAGCATCCATAAGGCACCATATTGGCTCCCTGTCTCAAAGTCATGCCCTGCCATTTTGTAAACTTGTCTTGGGTTTTCCTTCATTTTTAATTCTCCACCCCCTCCCCAGTCCTTTGGTGCAAATGCATAATATCCCATCTCACACCCTATGAAGCAGATCTATGTAGATTTTTTGTTAAGAGGTACAGTAGTACCTCAGGTTAAGTACTTAATTCGTTCCGGAGGTCCTTTCTTAACCTGAAACTGTTCTTAACCTGAAGCACCACTTTAGCTAATGGGGCCTCCAGCTGCCGCTGCACCGCCGGAGCACAATTTCTGTTCTCATCCTGAAGCAAAATTCTTTACCCGAAGTATTATTTCTGGGTTAGCGGAGTCTGTAACCTGAAGCATCTGTAACCTGAAGCGTATGTAACCCGAGGTACCACTGTACAGGTGACAATACAGCTATTTCCTGCATCACAGCTATCTCCGCTTCCTAATGCTATATCTCCATCCATTCCAGGTGGACGTGATCCTAGAGATGCGAGTGATGCTATTGCCATTGCAGAGAGACCTCTGACAGTATCAAGGAAGTCGTAAGCACAGATGCATTCCACTCAGGTCACATATGGCACCAAAAAGGATCACCTGCACATTTTAATTCATTAGTTCACATATGAATAACATTACCTCAGGAAAGAACTCATTCAAAAAAACTGAACATAAACTGAACCCAAGGTTTTCATCTACACAGAGATTTCATTCACATTAGGAGCTATTTAAAACAGTCAAATAATTTATGCTCCTGTGTGAAGCCCCAGAGATAACTTGGTCAACACACCAACCGATTTCCTGTCTGGCCCACAGACCTGAGGTATTCTTACACCTCATGAAGCGATCTAGGCTGCCATAAAGCGGATTGGGGTGATGATGATAAAGCAACCATTTCACTCAAAAACTGGTGTGAATGTAACCACCTGTAGCTACCAAGCCTCCATCTTGTTCCATGGTGATGGCTCTTAAATGTCAGCAAATCAGGAACAAAAGCCCCTGAAGTAAGCAATTTCACAAAGAATCTACATTTATTGCCCCCATTGCTGGCAGCCTAGCAACCCACCCACAAGGCTAATTTGGGATTATTATTATTATTTTAATTAATCACGATCTCACTTTGCTTGAAGAGATACAGTTCTGAGGCAACTTGCCTAAATGTGTCATTAAAAAAACACCAATACTTGCAGAAAGATTTATCTTTAGATTTAGATATTCAGCATGACCCCAGTAGCTGAATTATGGGAACTAATAAGGGATTATAGATGTGAAAGAAACCTTCTTCAAGCAGTGAAATAAAGAGTAACTACATGAGGGGGAGCAGAAGATGAGACTGTTAGTTCTGCCCCCCCCCCAATCATTCCAACACCTCCCAACTTCTTCTGAAGTGAGGAGACTTCTATACTCATGCGCACTTTACCCTGCGGTTCTGAAATGTGTGGGGAGCATCCACAAATATAGAAGGCATATGGCCATCCATTTAGTGCAGCTATCAGAATGGTATCAAGAAGCAGGGCAAGACTACATAAATGATATTGAACTACATTTTGTAGGAATTCTGCCAAATGCTCTTTTGTGGATGAATGACAACAACAACAAAGTTAAGAGAAGGGGCCAAGTGGCATCTTCCTGAGATTATGGAACATGTGGGATAAACCCCAATTTTCCTCACTGGCCTCTGAAATTTTATAAAAATTGGGCTATTGGTATGTTCACTAACAGCCAGAAAGGCAGTCATAATAAATTTCTGATTGTAGCTTTAACACAGATGGAGGATAGATTGGAAAATTCAAATTTCATATTATTTGAGTATTTTCAAATATGAGACTTTCTAAACTATTGGTTAAGATTGAATGTCAGTGAACTGAAGCAGTTAAAGCGGTTCAGAAAATCAAATTTGGGATATATACGCACCATCTAGAATTTGTTTAATTATCTTATCCAAAGAAGAGAGCCGAATCAGTTATACCACACATGAAAAGGGAAATAATATTTAGAGAATAGTTTTTGATGGCATATGGAAATATAGTTGGCTAAATATCAACAGATACATAGCATCAATAACCTTAATAGATAATGCATTAAAATGTGGATAAATTGGTACCTAATCTTTATCAGGTTTACTTAGGATTTATAAAACCAAGCGTTCTAATAATTGGAAATGTGGAATGGGCAGACTGACTTTTCCCACTGGTGGTGGACCTGCCCCGTGGCAAAGAATTATAGGCAGGAGATTTTCCAGAATGTTCAAATGATTTTGAAATATAGACTATAGTTTGACTCTAAACTACTTTTATTGAATTATTTTAAAGATGTTGTCTCGCAGGTGAAAGAGAAATTATTGTTATTTATGATTGTGATGGTGAGGACACTTTAAAGTATTGGAAAAATAATCAATCTCCTCAGCTGCAAGAATGGTACATCAAAATGTGGAATTTCACTATACCCCATGGGTAAAGCAATTGTGGGGTAGCAGGGATTTGAATGGATTTAGTGGGTTTGAACAAGAATAGGCTTCTTTTTAAAAAGTATAAAAGAAGCAAGGGAGCTAGCCTGCATTGGTAACCCTTGTCCTGCTTTCTAAGTTTTAGCTAAGTAGATTAACACAGAGATAAGCATCTTTTCTAACGACAGACCTGTTCTTGGAAGTGCTCTTAATGGGTTTCAGCCCTCATAAACATAACATTCTATTTATATTCTTTAATATGATAAGGATGCTTCCTATTATTTTTCACATTGTGCATTTTGTAAATTAATTTTGAAAAGGAAAGACTCCGAAAGGTTGCCTTCCACGGGTCGGAGAGCCATGTGACTGACATCCTTGTCTCCAGCATCCCATTTCATATACTTGTGTCATCATTCTTTATCGTAACATGTAAAGAGGGCTAGAGTTGTATCTGTGTCAGATACCAACTTTCTGTGGGAAAGTAAAATGGCAGCTCCTAGATCCCAACTGTGCCACAGCGTTCTGGAGAGGAACTATGTTGCGGGGGCACCGTGAGATACTATAATGGTATCTCAAAGATCCCAGCTGCCTGGTACTCATTGAAAGAAGATAAAAGGGAACCTCAGCACAGGTGTTAGCAGTGCACCTGTCCGAGTGGTAGTGTCTGAAGATGGCCTGTGCCATATCCCTTCTTGCCTTGCCATTGGCTGGGTCTGACACTCACACACCTGACACAATGCAGTTTTGTTGTTGTTGTTTAGTCATTTAGTCGTGTCCGACTCTTCGTGACCCCATGGACCAGAGCACACCAGGCACTCCTATCTTCCACTGCCTCCCGCAGTTTGGTCAAACTCATGTTAGTAGCTTCAAGAACACCATCCAACCATCTCGTCCTCTGTCGTCCCCTTCTCCTTGTGCCCTCCATCTTTCCCAACATCAGGGTCTTTTCCAGGGAGTCTTCTCTTCTCATGAGGTGGCCAAAGTATTGGAGCCTCAGCTTCATGATCTGTCCTTCCAGTGAGCATTCAGGGCTGATTTCTTTAAGAATGGATACATTGATCTTCTTGCAGTCCATGGGACTCTCAAGAGTCTCCTCCAGCACCATAATTCAAAAGCATCAATTCTTCGGCGATCAGCTTTCTTGATGGTCCAGCTCTCACTTCCATACATCACTACTGGGAAAACCATGGCTTTAACTATACGGACCTTTGTTGGCAAGGTGATGTCTCTGCTTTTTAAGATGCTGTCTAGGTTTGTCATCGCCTTTCTCCCAAGAAGCAGGCGTCTTTTAATTTCGTGACTGCTGTCACCATCTGCAGTGATCATGGAGCCCAAGAAAGTAAAATCTCTCACTGCCTCCATTTCTTCCCCTTCTAAACTTCAGCTGAGAAGACAATGTGGCACGGAATACCTGTTCCATTTTCACACCTGCTGTTGCCACAGACCACTGTGGCACAGACTCGGTCAGCAACAGACTATTCTGAAGACAGCTACACTGGAACCCACAACTTTCCTTTATCCAGCATTACGGTCAAGTTAGTGGATCTACTGGAGAAATGGTGTGGTTCACCAACTACAGCATTGTCTTAAGACTACAGGCCGCAAGTCATCGCCTCCAGCGTAAAGAGAGGAAGAGACTTTTCTAATAAGCAAAATGGCCACAGCGCCCTTACGTAATGCATGCTCTTGCTTCACTGAAGTGAATGAACAAATGTTTGCTTCAGTGACAGTACAGATTCTGCCAAAAAGCAGCAGTGAAAAAGTCCTCTTGCCTGGTCACCTGTGGTGAGAGAATTTGTTCCAGATGACCATGAAAGTAAACTGCTATAACCTGGAAGAGCTACATCTGCTCCTTTTTTCAGGCAAATGACTAACAGAGAAATCCTGTGCATATTTATTCAGAAGTAAGTCCCATTGGGTTCAAGGAGCTTGTTCTCAAGTAAGTATGCAGAGAACTGCAGTCTAATGTATGTATGTTTGGGCAGACGGACTGATTTTCTGAGCCAGTAACTTTAAAAGAATGTTTTCCTGTTTGTTTGTTTGCTTGCTTGCTTGCTTGCTTGCTTGCTTACTTTGCCACTTTAAAAAAGCCCAGTAACAGCATCTGATCTAGATATCCCCATCAGGTACTCTGAACCATTTGCCATATGTTAGCAAATTGCATCAAAACGTTAGGGTTCTTCTTAGCTAAATCAATTGGAATACTCTGCAAAATAAGTAATATGTGCCAGAAGCAAAAGTATGGAGTCTCTCAATTGGGAGATCTGTGGATGATTTTCCTGACTTTACAGCTTCTGCCACAACATAAAAACGGTCTCTGTGTTTATTTAATTTCTTTAAATATTGAATTAGATCATATTATTGCTTGATTGAGAAACAAATGAAATTTGGCAGGCAGCCCAAGCTGGAGCATGTTAAAACACACTGAAGAAGGCCAGCTAAAGAAAGTACTCATTTGGCTTTCATGTGAAATGTTTTTTTAAAAAAACAGAGTCTGATTATGGGGGGGGGGAGCAGAGAGAACAAGCACATTTTTCTATTTGTATAATCATATATTGCCTGCAATAACACACTGGATTACCAGTTGAGCTGAGGGTCTCTCACTTGTTGTTCAAAAGGTTGCTGAATCTGTTACATGCAACAACAAAACAGAATTCAGGCAGACTTAAGCACTTCCTAACATTCCAGATTTCCCTGGGACACGTGACTGTTTCTTCTAAAAGATCAATAGAACTTTGAAAGTGTTTACCACTGAGTGGATTGGGGCCAATACCCACAACTGCTGATTTCCTAACAATTGCATCTAAAACATCTTAGTGCGGAAATAAGTGCTACTTATTTTAAACAGTTCTCCTAACAAATATGGCACTTGGGATTTCAAGTACTACCTAACCTCCTTCTCCCTTTCAGTTTCATGGTATTGAGTATTATAGAGTTATGTATTATGGTATTACAAACAGTAATAAGGGGTAATAATGGTGTGATTTTTTTGTTAATCTAAAATGACTAAGTACTTATTTTGCCTTTTAGTGGGCCTAAATCCATTCCACTGAGTTAGGTTTGGAGATCTATAAAACATTTAAAATGTTCACACCCACTGTGATGATTGCAGGGGGGTATTTCAAATTTTCTGTGGTCTTGAACAGACCTGCCCAACATAAGTTTAACCCAACCTGCTAATCTCCTTGTCTGCCATTGCTTGAATTCCAAGCTTGCCCACCATGGCAAATAATATAATTTGCCCATGGCTGGTGGTCTGCATTTGGCTGGGTAGGTCACATGTTATGTAGGCTTGGCTTATGGCCATCTTCCTCTACCTGATGAGCTACAGATGTTTTTGACTACATCTCCCATCACTCCAGACACTAGCATGTAACAATGTCAGCTACGAGGGGAGTTGCAATCCAACCACATCAGGAGGATGCCAGGTTAAGGAAGACTGGCCTAGAGTATTCTACAAACCTGCCATGCTCATCCAAATGGGTGCCCTCTTTGGATAAACTACCAGAGGATGTTTTAGGGCAATGCAAACTGAGGATACACTCCACAGCAACTTCCTCAAAATGGGGATAGTCGGCTGCAGTCTAAAATAAGTTTATCGCAACAGTGCAATGACAGCTTTTGAAACAAAATCAACTACGGTATTCCTTGCTACTTCTGCTCTTTTGCTTGCTAATGATGGATCAGGCTGCCGGCCTTAGCACCTATTAACTATGAGAAAGCTGCAACAAAACCTTACTTCCAGAAAAGGTCTTTAGGATGTAGTTACAGGGGGGGTTTTAAGTTCTGCTCTGGGATCTGTAGTGTGGGGGAGCAGGAAAGAAAGAAACAAACATGATATTATTTTGCACATCACACTAAGCCAAACAATGGCTTAGACAGAAAACGTGAGCTCCCAGAGAACATTTTGCAGCCTCTCTGCTCCTTTTTGCTGCTACCGCTCAATGAGCTAAGCAAAGGTTTAGTATGTTATCTGAACCTTGGCTGTAACCAAGCTCTAACCTTGGCTGTAACCAAGTTCCAGCTCATGGTTAGTCTGGAGGCAGCTTAACCATGACACGCTATGGCAGATCTTGGCTTAGCATGTTGTGTCACCCAAAGGGACCATGGAGGAGCAAAGTGGCTGCAAACAGAGGTGCGTCTGGTATCTTCCTCATACAGCAAATGCTAATGACACACCTCTTTACCCTGTCTTTTGACACTTGAGGTGTATATTTTTAGTTCCCACTTTATGACGGTTTGTAAATATTGTGTTTTAATATTGTAGCCTGCCCTGGAACCTTAGGGTGAAGAGTGGGTAAACAAACAAACAAACAAATCACCACCATCTTCATCTAGCCCAGCGTTAGAACTGAGTAATCAGCACTAAACAAGTACCCATGGGGCAAAAGTGTCACATTTAGTCAATGAGGAAATTTAGCAGGCCTCATTTTCAAACTCAGGAATTTCCCCAAAGTGGCTGAAACAATATTTTTTTTATTTTATATCACTTCTCTACAATCTGTGTGAGAAATTCTAGTAGTCATGCTAGATTGTAGCAGCATTCATTGTTGTTTCTGAAAGAAACTAATAAACTCAAACCTGGACTTCTTGCTCTTAGTGTATCCCAACTTTTGTAGAATGCCAAGTTAAGAGTACAATTCTGGTGAAGCAGCACTGAGAACTGCAGTCTCTGGGCAGATTATCTGTAATGGTTACTGTGATTCATAAACTTCAGAATATATATTAGAAAGGCTTCAACTCCAACTTGCATTTTCACCAGAAGCTCTTGATGCATTTTTCTGCCTGGACGCAAAGGGCCACTGGCAATTTCTAGGCACACTCTAGGGCTAGTTATCAAGCAGAATTCATAAATGAACAACATCGAGTTTTAAGCAGTTCTGCTGCCTACAAGCACTATGTCAGACATCTCAGAACAGGCCCACTT
Source organism: Podarcis cretensis (assembly GCF_951804945.1). NCBI lineage: Eukaryota > Metazoa > Chordata > Lepidosauria > Squamata > Lacertidae > Podarcis > Podarcis cretensis. The sequence goes on along the minus strand of NC_137170.1, from coordinate 48,445,248 downwards.
AAAATGACTTTTTTCATGCTTTGGTAGATGTAAAAATAACATAACATCTTAGATGCACAGCTCCCTTAAAACCAATGATGAGAAATCCATACAAAAAAAATTTTTTTAACAGGAAGCTGGTTTCATGGCAGCATAATTCACGAAGATTATAGGCCAGCTGCTTCTCCCAAATAAACATAGGGTACAGATGGTATAATATTTATATTTGCATTGCACTTTGGTGTGTTCAAAGGACTTCACATACCAAAACATCCTGTAACATAGATCAGTATCATTAATCCATTACAGTGAAACCTCGTGTTACGGACGGGATCCATTCCGGAGGCCCATTCGTAACACGGAACTGATGTAAGCTGAAGTGCCGCGTCTGTGCATGGTGCGATTTAGTGCTTCTGCGCATGCGTGAGTGGCGAAACCCGGAAGTAACCCATTCTGGTACTTCCAGGTTGCCGCGGGACGCAAGATGAAAACACGCAACCTGAAGCAGACGCAACATGAGGTATGACTGTATTACAAATGCAGATCTAAGAGGCAGAGGTCTGTCTATGGCACGGGTGGCCACCATGATGCACTTCAAGTGTTGCTGGATTCCAACAGCAGCCCCAGCTGGCATGGGCAATGATCAGAGGTGATGGTACTGGAGTTGTAGTTCAGAAACAAGTGGAGGGCACCATAACTGCTAACCCTGTCCTAAGGTCACTAGTGAGTTCAGGGCGAAGGGATTTCCTAATTCATATGTCACTGGCTTAGCTACTCTGCCAGCATTCCCACTGTGTTCTTCTTCGAAATGCGAAGCAAATCATTTTGTATGTACTGAGAGCAACTAGGCAGCTCATCAGTCTATTGGAAGGACATTCTCACTGGTAAGTGAAGAGACAAATGTTTATTATACAGGTATGTACATTTAAATGACCTAAACAGGATGCACATCATGAGAATGCAAACATGGTATATATGTCTGGGGTGGGTGGCTTCGAGTGTGTTACTCTGCTGCTGTCAGAAAAAAATACAGTCCACATAGTGTGATCCACAATCTAATGCTATCAGGAACTTGCCCAGCAGCCATAAAACCAGAGAAATCCAGCTGGCCTTATGGTGTTACCAAACACATAAAAATTCCATTGCCTCCATGGTTGCTAATGTCTTTGCTGTTAGAGCATTCAGAGAAGCTGCAGAGGGTTGCTCATTACTCTTTACGAATAAATGAAATTATTCACCCAATACCAATAAAAGAGCTGTCAACAGAAACAATTGACCAATGTCTCTCTGGCTAAAGCCTATCCAGCACACTCCACAGATAGCAACCGCTTTAATATGCTGTTGTCCTGGCTAGACATCAGCAACTGCCAGGGTCCCCCGGAACTGACATGTGCCCTGGGACCCCCACTTCAATTTCCCATAAAAGCACAGGCGTGCCATGGGACACTGTGAGATATTAAAATGCCAGCTCCGAGCCAGTCTTGGAGCACTGCTGCCACTTCTTCCAAGTATGCCTAAGGGAGAATGGCCATCAATGTAAGTGGGAACCCACATTGTTGAGGACCTCACTCAAGCATGGAGCTGACCCAGCCGTTACCAGAGCTTTCTTGGCTCCCAGCTTTTGGAGTACCTGAATATGTCATTTTCTTACTCTGAAATTAGCATTAATATTTTGCTGCTGTGATAAACACACATGTAACCTCTATTGAATAGATTTCAGTTCCTCCTCTTTCATTCTGCAGTAGATAAATATCAGGCTGGTTACTCTCAAGAACGCAGAAGAAGCTTGAGTGACTTGTCCAAGGTCACGTCACAAAATATTGGTGGGTACATAAGTGGAATCCCACAAATCATTCCTTTTAACTTGCTCAACTCAAAGCTTTCCTCTTTAATTCAGATTTTATCCTTTAATCATGCAACACACACATGATCCCCACTAAGTACATCTTCTACCATCTAGCAGTGTCTAATTGAAGAACAGAGCCTTCCCACAGAAAAGAAGGTCCACTCCCATCATTGTGGGACACCGGCTTGTTATAGCTACCATGTGAAATTGCAGTGTTACACCAAAGGTTCGCTGAAATTACAGAGTTATACCAAATGGATACTTTTACCAGTCAATGCAGGAAAAGAATGAAATAAATATCTAAAGCCCAGCTTCTCATGAATGAAACTTTTACTGACTAGGAGGGATCATCCTGTTCCAACTGCACAGAATTTCAGCCACTTGAGTTCCTCTAGTCTCAATCCATCTAAGAGATGGATTATTAGCAAGCAACCAATGAGAACAACAGAAGAGAAACCCAGTGTTGTTCTGCACTAGAGGGTTGAACTAAAAGGAAGTGGGTTTGGATGCCAGTAGGCAGCCTTGATCATTTTTCTTGGTCTACCTCCCAACTGATAACAGGTGACCTTCCATTACGGGCTAATTATGAAGATGGATGAAATCAGAAAGCGTTCTCAGGTACCTCGAGCAAACAGAGTGCAGGCTATACAGAGAAGGCTGGTTTTATTTCCACTGCTTTGGAAGTTTGTCCTTTCCAAAGAAAATACCACAGCAAGTTTAGTTAAAGCCAGTGTACACATTACCTGAAAAGCTTTCCAAAAGGCAGCTGGAATCAGGATGTGTGGATCTACAATCTCAGTACACGTCTACCAAAGAACTCCCCAAGGCGCCATGCCAAAGTCAGGTTTGTGGTGACTCCACCACATAACCACTATATTCTAAAAACGGCCACGTAGAATAGCCATCGGAATTAAGAAGTAGCAAGCAAGGCAATCTTGGTCCCACCAGAAAACCCTTCTTCAAATATCTCTTTTCTTTCATTTTCCATTGAGAACTGTGTTATTTAGGACTGTTCTACAGGACAGAGCTATGCCACGCAAACTAAGAACCACATTTGCATGCTTCTCGTTAAAGGGAAATGGTCCTGTCAGGATAGGACAAATGTGCATTTTCAGAATCTGCAGAGGAAGGGGGAAACATCACATTTCAGAAGAGATAAACAATAACTAATATTTGTTCCTGTATTAAGTTTTCAAAATTGGCCCTTAGCATTAAAAAAAACAAAACTTAACCTGTATGTATTTTCATTTATTCCTGCATAAGGCAGCAGCACTACACTTCCAAAGAAGCACCTGATCTACAAGTGTCCTTTATTTTTAACTGGCTGAACCCCTTATTCAAAAAAGGGTTGGGGGCATACACGTGATTTTTCACTCTAGGCTTGGGGGCTCTTTGGCCCCGGTTCTCCCTCCTGACATTTTGGTGGCGTTTTTTAAAGGAAAAGGGAGAATGGGCTTGGTAGGCCCAACAAGCCAGGAAGGGGCAAGGCGTGAGCCCCTTCCGAGGAAGCAGCCACGATCCCCGTCCGCCCCCTTGCCTCCTGTTCCTACAAAGTGAACTGCCCTCCCTGCCCTATTTAGGAAAGTGGATGGCGCAGGAGCTATATTTGAAAACCGAGGTAAACAAGATCTCGGCGGTAGTGGATGGAGCACGACAGCTGCCTAAGATTAATCGCGCAAGTCGAGGGGGGAAAGGGAGACCCGCGCAAACACATGGGAGGATCGGGGGGGGCTTGCCTGCAAGGGCTTCCTTTGCTTTCATTTTGAAATGGGTCCCGAGCCCAAACAGCGGCTGGAAATCCCTTTTCCTTGAACTGCAGCCGGCCCTTCTCTCTACCCGAACAACCCCTCCTCGGCCATTAAAACAGACATACAGTATAGATGTTCTGTGGAGTGATCCCAGCACGATCGCTGTTTGTTTGTTTTTTAAGGAACAAGTCGATTCGTTTATGGGGTCTCCGTTTGCGCCACTTTTTGTGCAAAGCTCTTAGCTATGGCTCCAGACCCAAACAAGACCCAAATAGGGCGTTTGGGGAGAGAAAAAGAAATTTATGGCCACTGCATTAAAGGCATCTATTCTGCCCATTGCTCCTGCCTCCCTTCCCTTCCCCCCCTCCCCGGGAAAAAAACCCAAATCCTCGTCTCCCCTCACCTCCTGCACTGAGCCACCTCGCTCGCCCTTCCCTCCTGCATCTGTTCCAAAAGGCTGTCAGCAAGTTCGGCAGCAAGGAATCAAGGAATCCCCGGGTTTTGGCTGTGAAACAGAGCGCCCTGCACGCTTCTCGCCGAAGCCCTTGCCGGCTTGTTATTACTGTATATTAAAATCTCACCGCCCCCACCCAGCCTCCCTCCTGATCCCCATGCAAAAGCCGCTACGGCTAGGGAGTGGGGTGGCAGGAGAGTTTGGAGAGCGGCAGGCAAAAGCGAGCAGGGGCAACCTGCTTCTGACGGAGCACAAACCCCGAGCAGATCCCCTCCTTCCCTGCAATTTCCTCCGGCTCCTTCAAACGGTCTGCGTGCAAAACTAGGATGCGAGGCTGCAGCACCCGGCTTATCTCCATATGCATGTGCAACACACACACACGCACTCACAAATGCACAGCCTCACACGCAGGCAGGCGACAGCTCCATCCTCCAAGCAGGGAAACGGCCCTCCTGTTTGCATTTGCAACATTTGATCCAGCAGTTTCCTGATGGGGGGCTTGGTTTTTGCAAAGAGACCCTTCCCTCTCCTCTCCCTAAACGCACACATACACACACGCAACTATATAGGAATTCGCATGCAGTAGCGAAACTAGGACTTCCCAGCCACAAACCTGCATATTTTGTTTACAGTGAAATGGGAATGGACCTCTGCCACTTACCTTTCTGATTCTTTGCGGGGGGGGCGGGGGTCCTCCTTGCTCCCCAGTTTACAGATCCTTCCGGTTCTCTAAAGCGATCTCATTGCATCTCGTGCCCGTTCGTTGCCAGGACAGGAGGGAGGATGGTGAGGTGTGGAGCGGAGAGGGCGGGGGGGGGGGGGCTCCTTGGCATGTCAATCCAACTTGCCTGGCTCGCCGGTGGACCGAGCTCCTCTTCCACCGCTGCGCGTGGGGAAGTGCATTTGAAAAAGGGGGAAGTGCGTGGGTTTAAAAAACACGGGCGATTCCCCCTCCCCACCGCCCGGCCTCGCTTATGCTCGGTGGTGTGTGCAGAGTAATTTGGAGAGGGGAGGGAGGGAGGCACAGTGGAGATGAAGATAAGGTGGGCGAGCGAGAAGGGCGGGGGTGGTTGGGAGGGAGGTGGTGTGGTGGCGGCCCACCCCGCCTCTTCCAAAAGAAAATAGACAGCAGGGTGGGCTTCTTCTCACACCATCCCTGGTGCTTCAGAAGAGAGAGAGGGAGACTTTGCAGCCTGGCAAGACAGCAAGCGGGCCAACCTCGGCGCCTGCTTGCTTTCTGGATGAGAGGCAGACCCAGCCAGTCTTGTGCACAACTGCAGCAGAGAAGCCAAATCAAAAAGCCAATCTGCGAGCCTCTCCAAACTCCACGTCACCCTATCAGCTGGGAGCAAGAACTGCAACCGAATTACAAGCCATGCATATTTATCCTTCGCAACGCTGCCGGGGGAGGGGGGGCTTTTCAGATTGTGTACTTTGAAGCGCAGGGAACCACAGGCAAGCCCCGTGCAAAATAAATACATGAATGGGCTGCCTCTCTCCGACGGACGAACGAATGAACGGACGGACAGATGACTGGAGACCCCCGGGGGGCAGAGATTCTCCCCCCCCCCCTCCCCTTTTAGTTATGTGGCTTTGACTTTGCACCTTCTATATTGGGGGTAGCAAAAGGAGGAGGGAGAACAAGACCCGACCCTTGGAATATTATTATTTTTTCAGAAGTAGAAAAACAAAACCCCAAACTAACCCAAATCTTTCATTAGGTTGGAAGTATCTGCCAAGGACATCTGAGAGAATAAATATAGCTGCTGAAAACTGCTTAGGCAGAATCCGTGTTGGCTTTTGGGAATCGGTTGGATGCAGCCTGTTCATGTGGCCATGGTGAGGTTGGTGGGAATGCGCCCAGTCATCTTTCTTAACCGAAGTCAAATAACTACTTGGGAGGCAGCAGCAACCATTTGGAAGCTAAAAATATGACCCACTGCCTCACAAATTGCTGTTTGGCTTCAGTGACAAATGACCAGGCTTCCAACTGTGGGTTCCATCCGCCTGGAGGGGAATGATAGCTTTTGAGTTTTGCAACTGGAGACCATGAGCAGATCTCCACCCCGCTGCCTGTAATTGCCTCTAAATTTGCCATGAGCAAGCATGGTGTCAGTCCGTTCCAAGAGGCCTGCCGCTTGGCATGGGGCGATCCCTGCTTTAAAGGCTACATTATAGAGATCCACTGGGGAAGTTCTCCTGCCCTAGAAATGAATGAGAGCTGTGCAAAAGCACCGCCATCTTAGCTTGCATTAGTTTATCAGTTTTTAGTTTTTAAATGAAGATGCTCTGTGGTTTCAGCCTCTTATTTTTAGTGCTTTGTAAACAGTGCTAGGAGTCTTTAATAATTCCAAGCAGGAGCAGAAAGTAGGTTGAGGCACAAAGATACATAATTCTTGTCGGCGGAAGCAGGACTCCAGATGTGTTTTGCAGCTGCAGCAGTATGCTAAGACAGACAGTGATTTGAGGTGCGCAGATGTTTCATTTCAACTCATCTCCGCAACCAAGCACATCAATGCGTGTCAAATAGTTACAAGGATTCCTCTTTCCTCCCTCTCCTCCCATCTCACATGTGGCTGTAGAACTTGCTTTGAAACTTAACTACCGGTATATTCCCTTGGGCTTTGTGTTCATGATTTCCCAACTCTGACCTCTTGTGTGTGCAGAAACCTGAGCTTCTACTACCCAAATGGAAGCATTAATAAAAAGAAATGTCCTGCAAAGTTGGGTCACATCCAAACTGGTTCTTTTTGACAGCAGAGCCAGCCCACAGATGGGGCTGGGTGAAGCCGCCTCAGGTGGCAGAAAAGCAAGAGGCAGCATCCCGCCTGCCCAACCACTTTCGCTGGAGCAGCTCTGCTTTGCTACTGGTCTCCCACCACCTTTAGGATTGGAGGGGGTCCAATGGTTTGCCGGAACATCCCCTCTCACCGAGGTTCAGTGAGAGGGAGGCCTGCAGTGAGAGGGAGGCCTTGCAGTGAGAGGGAGGCCTTGCAGAGTTTGCCTCCCACTGCCAGGCAGCAAGGCTTTGCAAGGGCTTTTCCTTAAGGGGAAGCTCTTGCAGAGCCTCAAGCCCATTGCAGGGGCTTCCCCTGTTTGACAGTCATTGCAAGCCTAAATGACTTCAACAGCAACATTGTCCTTGCATGAGATTCAGGAGCTAATATGTATCATTGCAGCATCCAGTGCTTTTTTTAGAAAGAAAGAAAGAAAAAGGTGCCGATATTCACCATGAAGTTGTTGCAGTAAGTGCCACACTTTTAACATGGGGGGGGGGGTAGGTGCACGTACTGTGTATTCTTGAGTACCCCCAGGGGGGAAAGGCACTGGTGGCATCCCAAAATTTCTTCCCCTGAAAACCAGTGAAAGGCCAGCCTCTTGAAAATCATTTCAGTGGAGCTGGTTTTAGTTGGCTGGCGTGCCTTCAATGTGCATAGGCCTTAGGGAGCTGTATAACATGAAGCTCATCATGGGCCAGCTAGTTCAGACCTCCCTGCTTTACCCTGATGAGCAACACTCTCTGGGATCTCAGACCATCTTGAAGGCCAACATGGAAACTGAGCTGTGGTCCAGTTTGCAATGAAAAGAGAGTGGGTCCTGGTTATGAGGGGCTCACCATCTATATTTGGATGCAGAACAAGAAAAGAGAGAAGGGTACAATAGTGGAAGCAGGAAGAAGAGGAGGAGTTTGGATTTGATATCCCGCTTTATCACTACCCGAAGGAGTCTCAAAGCAGCTAACTCTCCTTTCCCTTCCTCCCCCACAACAAACACTCTGTGAGGTGAGTGGGGCTGAGAGACTTCAGAGAAATGTGACTAGCCCAAGGTCACCCAGCAACTGCATGTGGAGGAGTGGGGAATCGAACCCGGTTCACCAGATTACAAGTCCACCACTCTTAACCACTACACCACACTAGTGGTGTAGCATAGAAGGCATATGTGTGGAGGTAGCCAAGACAAAGGGAAGTGTGCATTATTTCAGCCACATTTCAGTCATGCTTAGTTACAGTGCAGCAGTGTTGGGGATCCAGTGGCCACCCCAAATGTTGCTGGACTCTAAGTCCCATCCGTTCCAGCCGGTGTTGCCAGTGGCCGGGAATGATGGGCTTTGTAGTTCAACAGCATTTGGAGGACTGCAGGTCCCCCCGGGCAGAAACTAGAAGGTTATGCCAAAGGTGTCGTGGAAAAGGTGGATTTGGAGGAAGAGAGATGTGCCGGTTTCCTGGAAGGCAGTTCTCAGCATAAAGGGAGGGCGCCATGGGAGAAACAGCAGAGATGAGAAAGGGAGCTGGAGACCTTCAGAGGATGTCTACGGAGTGCCGCAGTTGTGCCTGCCATTTCATTCAGAGACGCACGCTGCTCATTTCTAATAAAATAAATGGGTCTTAAGTGCATCTAGCTGTGAGCTGAATTACAGTCCTTCACCTCAGCATGCATGTGGCTCTCCTCCACCTTGCAGTGACTTTCCCAGTCACTAAATGGAAGGGGGACACCAGCTAGCCATTACGATGTGCTGAAACATCAGGAAGGGTGAGAACTGAAGACTGGGAAAATGAGAAACAGACATTGAGAGAGTCACGCAAGTGAAGGCCGTTCATTCCATGTGCACAACATACGAAGCTCCGGATTGGGGCATCATATGTTTTATATTTTTGCCTTAAGTTAGGGAGATTTATTTTCTTTCTTTCTTTCTTTCTTTTTAAATCCTTTATTGAAATTCATAGATATCATACAGTATCTTAAATACACACATACAAAGAAAAAAAATAATCTTACATAAATTTACATTTAAATATTAAATAACTTTACATATTTTCTAACTAAACTAAGATAAAATAAAAAGTAAAATAAAGTAAAGTAGACTTCCCATCATTTCCCAATGTAATTAACTTTTGTAATATTGGATGTACTTGTAATCATTACCTTCCTCTTAATATATTTTCTAATACTTTCTTACAACATGTCGTACCATTTCCCCTTATTTCTTAATATTTACTTTACACAAGGATCATTCGAATGCTGCCATAAATTTACATCACTGTTACATTTTTGTAAATATCTCTTGAACATATCCCATTCTTGAATGAATAAATGATTGTTTGGTATTACCCCTTAGTTTATTTGTCAATAGAACCATTTCTGCGTAACCTAATAATTTGTTCTGCCATTCCCTTAATGATGGTACTTTCCCCCCTTTCTAGGGAAATTTATTTTCAGCCCTGTTTGTTGTGCCTTAGCACTTTCCCACACATGCCTAGTTCTTCATACTTTGGAATGAGAGTAGGAACTGGGGAAGTGCTCACTGAACTCAGTGGGGTTTACTTCTGAGTAGAAGTGCATAGGCATGTGCTGTAAGAGACCTTGTACCTAGAATGAGGCCTGAGGCATTTCAATGCCTGAGGCAAAAAAAAGCCCCATTATGGGGGCGCAAAGTACTTAAGGAGTCTCCCCTGCTGGGCAAGAGGTGAGGATCAGAGATCCTTTCGGGATGCCGGCCCCCCAGCAGTGGGGCTTTGCATTGGCTCCTCACTTCAGGAAAAGCTGGTGCAAAGCCCTGTCACACCGCCAGGAGGGGGGGGGGAGAGAACACCCCAACCCAGCAGCAAAGCAGAACACCTCTCCTCTTGCTGGCTCTGCTCCAAGATAATTTGTTTTAGGATAAATTCATAAAAATCCTTAACTCATAGATAAATAAGGGCATCCTTTATTAATTCTCATGTATATGCATAGCATATCCAGAAAGAGTGATAAATGTAGCTAATCTTTAGGGAAGCTTTTAATGTTTAACTGACCACGGTATTTTAATACCTGTACTTTGTTGGAAGCCGCCCAGAGTGGCTGGGGAAACCCAGCCAGATGGGCGGGGTATAAATAAATTATTATTATTATTATTATTATTATTATTATTATTATTATTATTACAGTGGTACCTCAGGTTACATACACTTCAGGTTACATACACTTCAAGTTACAGACTCTGCTAACCCAGAAATAGTACCTCGGGTTAAGAACTTTGCTTCAGGATGAGAACAGAAATCGGGCTCTGGCGGCGCGGCAGCAGCAGGAGGCCCCATTAGCTAAAGTGGTGCTTCAGGTTAAGAACAGTTTCAGGTTAAGAACGGACCTCCAGAATGAATTAAGTACTTAACCCGAGGTACCACTGTATTATTATTATTATTATGAGTTCATTATGTGCAGAATACAGGTAAAATGAAAACCTGCCTGTCAGCTTCATAAAATGCTACAACATCCACAAAGTGTGTTCGTATTGAACAATAATATGAGATCACATAAGATCCTGTATTGCTTTGCCTCCCCTGACTCCTCTTCCAGCTGCCCAGATTTATAGCAGTTGATACGTTCAGACACAAGACACAGCGCTCTATATGTCAGCAGTTGATGTGTGGTACGTATTTTACTATAACCACCTTGAGTATGCAGATAAGCCACTGATGGTTTTTTTTTTTTAAGATTGATACAATTTATTACAACCACAATAATAGTAAAACTACCCCACATTCAGGTAAGGGCCCTTTGGACCCTTAAGACTTTGATCCTACATACAGGGAGTATGTGTCCAACTGCAGTCCATGGACTTACTTTTGAGTTGCAACTGTATTTGATGTGCGTGTCAAAAACACACCCACACCCCATCGCAATAATAGACTTTTCCAAAGTGGCCCGAAGCCAAAAAAAAGCACCAATATTATCTGAGTCCATATCACTCGAGAGCAGACACACTGGTTAGAATTGCCTCTTCTTTCTGTCCCAGTGGTTGCAGAGTGTACATGATTAAAGGAGACTCTTACATAAACAGTTTTAAAATGCATTTTTTTTCACCATAATCAAGCCTTGATAAATGCTGCGTTTTGCTGTGACACAGAATGGAGAACTCCTGATAGGCTTTTGCATCTCTAAGGCTGGTTGGCTCTTTTCCAGGAAGTTGGCTGATGCTAAAGCCCTACCTGAGCCCACAAAGGTAGCAGCATCTTCCACCATCCAAACACCAGAGGCAGAACATTAATCAAGACACACCCTGATGCACCATCTCTGCAAACCCCCAAAGAAGCTTTTGAATCTTGACAACAGATGAACAAATAGAAAGAGGTAAGAATTAATCACTCTATCAAATCTTAATTAACCTAGACTCATAGAATGGTAGAGTCGGAAGGAACTCCTGAGGATCATCTTGTTGAATCCCCTGGATGCAATCTTATCTGTCTGTCTAGCTAGCTAGCTCATTCATTTATTATATCCCACCTTTCCCCCAAGGGGCTCAAGGTGGCATTCATAGTTTCCCCCCCCATATTATCTCCACAACAACCCTGTGGGGTAGGTTAGGCTGAGAGTGAGTGACAGGCCCAAGGTAACCAAGTGGGGATTTTAGCCCTGGTCTCCCAGCTCCTAGTCCAACACTCTAACCCAGGGATGTCTACTGGTAGATCCCTGGGAGGTTTTGGTAGATTGTGGTTGATTGCTGGGCTCCTTTCCTTAGTGCTGGTAATATCGAATCCGGTCCCGCCCCCTCGCCCCACCCTCCATTGTTGCACGATTTGCAGAATGGAAGACGGAGTTTTCTCAGTGAGGGTGTTTGATGCTCAGTTTCTGTCCCTCCTTCTCCCCCAAAACCCTTAAAATTGGGGCTCTAAAAAAAGAGAAAAGGTCAACAACTTTGACCTGAAACGCCCCCCCCCAAAAAAAACCGGGGGTAGAGCACTGCCAGTTTTTAATTCTGTAACTAGATCACAGTCTCTTGGGAGTTGGCCACCCCTGCACCACTACACCACACTTGGCTCTCAAATAACATACCTTACGCCAAAGGAGCTAGTCTTGAGCATAATAATGTTCAGGACATAATCCACACAGAGAAGAAATAATTCAAGACCTTAATTAAAAGTTTTAAGTTGGTACTCCCAGACTAATTTTTTTTTTAATTAGCATTTGAAATTCCTTGTCTTCCAGAAATATTTTGGGTGCTATTTTTTCAGAAAACCTCACAAAAGTTTATTTGAAAACAAATATTGTAATTAGAACTTGTCCCCCCTCCCCCCTCAGGTGTGTATCCATTTAGCCCATTTCTGTTCATCTGACTATGAGCCCAGTACACTCAGTATGTTCATCTGAACATGAACATATGAATGTGCCAGTCCATACCCGCTGTCAGCCCATCCAGCCCAGGATTTTCTTTCGTGTTTGGTAGTGCCTGTTCAGGCCCTGGCAAAGGTCTTTCCCAGCCTTGCTTCCTGCGATCCATCTAGCTGGAGTTGCCAACAATGCTACCTGAGACCTTCTGCATGCAAATGATGTGCTGCACTACTTAGCTGGAAACCCATTCCTATCCTGGTGTCTCACTGTTGCTCTATGTCAGGTCAAGTCCCCTTTTCCTTCTCTGCTATCTTGCTTTTCTCTTAGATTTCTGATGGAAGCCACTAACCTGTTAAACCATGAACTGGTACCTGGGAGTCATGGTTCGTTTTGGGTGTTGGGACATAAACATTTATATGACAGATATTTGTAATACGACTGTTTCGGTGGATCTGTGGCACAGAGCCAATTTTTCTGTTTTTGCCTGTCTCTCGGTATGCCTTTTATTGATGGATGTGTCTAAGGTAATAACAGCAGCAGCTGTGGTTTTGCTTATTTCTTTAAAAAAAATCTTTAAAATGTAAGCACTAAAGGGATGAGCAGTTTCGCTTCTCTGTTTTCTTCCAACTCCCTCTTCATCTCAGCACAGCAGTTTCCTGTGACGATGACACTTACTTGCCTTTTCCAGTTTTAGCACCAGATACTGGAACATGGTGCAGGAGTAATTCAATGTTGGGTTATTATTAAGAAGGATTCTTACAGCGCACCAGGCACTTTGTGAGGCCTTTATGAGGCAGTCATGGAGGCAGCCATAGAGTGGATTTATTGCATGCATGCAAGAGTGTCTGGTCTCACTGCTATTTAACAGGAGGTGTGCAAGATGGACATCTCCCATTGGGGTGAGATCCAGCTCTGAGGGCCTTCTGGTGGTTCCCTCATTGTGAGAAGTGAAGTTACAGGGAACCAGGCACAGAGCCTTCTTGGTAGTGGTACCCACTCTGTGGAATGCCCTTCCATCAGATGCCAAGGAAATAAACAACTATCTGACTTTTAGAAGACATCTGAATGCAATAAATGAAGATATCTGATGGCAGCCCTGTATTGGGAAGTTTCTAATGTTTGATGTTTTAAATATTTTGTTGGGAGCTGCCCAGAGTGGCTTAGTCAACCCATTCGGATGAGCGGCATATTATTATTATTATTATTATTATTATTATTATTATTATTATTATTCCAATTATTTAATTGATTTTCCATACAAATTCAATACAAATTTAAAAGCTGACTCCTCCCACCCCGAATTCTCCTCTATTTTCCTGCCTCCTTTGCTGCTCCCAATAAAATAACTTTTCCATTTATCATTTCAAAATGCCTTCTCCCTACACATTACCTGTTCAATTACCAGTTTCTGCTATGGCTTTTATACTTTGTTACAACCTGTCCTCAGAATAGTCAAGCAGAGTGAATCCTCTTTTATCTAACTATAATCATCATTCATCAATTTTGAAACATTTCCTTCTGATACCTCTTGAGTAACACTTTGCCTGAGAAAAACAGGCTTCCTCCCAGACAACATACACACATTCCCCCCTAACATGGCTTTGAACATTGCTGCCTGACATCTGGCTCCTATTATTATTATTATTATTATTATTATTAGGCAGTATCAACAAACCCATATCTGACCCACATCTGAAAAAAAAGTATTGCCGAACAAACTTTCTTAACAGAGATTGTGTTACCAAAATTCAGGTACCTGTTATCGTAATGTGAATTTTCCCAACCAATTCTTCCATTCTTCCCTAGTGCTTGCATCTGCAGGGTCAGAATTGTTAGCCCCAGCAGTAGAAAAGCTGCCTTGCCACCACTAATTATGACTTTGACATCCAAAGCGACGTCGTCTGTGAGCAGATACACACCTTCCCTCTGTAGAGCCTGGCAATATTGAATGCATACAGAAAACAAAAATCATTCGAGGGAAGCGTATCATGGCAGGCTCCTTCCCGCTTTCGCTCTCTCCAGCTGCTGCCGTGGCTAATCATTTTCATAGTATATCAAGATGTGTGAAATTGCTGCTTAATTTTATAAGTGCAATTTTCACCGTGAAAGGTGGAGACCTAAAACCTCAATGTCGTCAATGCAATCACAGCTGCAAATTTGTTCTTGCTCTGACAAGTCACTCCGCTAACCTCCATTATGGAAACGTGCAAGGAGTTTTATGTATGTTACCCTGTGGGGTGCTGAGCAAAGAGGGGTGAGAATTTCTTTCCCAGAGAAGAATTGCTATTATAAATTATGAAGGAGGTCCATTGACTGAACCTTAAACGCACACATCATCACCACAGTATTTCTAGAAGGCTTACTACCAATAGCTCACTTGCTGGATCATAACCTTGTTGTGGTGAGTGGGTTTGAATGTTCCGATGATCCTTGTGAGAGAAGCCGTCAAGAGCAAAGTGTAAGTTTACCATAACTTCCATCATAGAGCTTCAATATGCTGGTGACAACATAGTGTGCGCACCCTCATAGAATGACCTCCAAACCATCCTATATAGCTTAGCAGAAGCTTACCAAAATCTTGGCCTATCGCTCAACATCCAGAAAACCAAAGTGCTGCACCAACAAGCACAAAACAACCCCTCTGTAGCGCCACAAATCCAACTTAACGGTGTAATGTTGGAAAATATTGATCACTTCTCCTACTTGGGTAGCTATCTTTCCACAAGGGCCAACATTGATGCCAAAATCCGGCATCGCCTGAGCTCTGCGAGTACAGCTTTCTCCCGATTGAAGTGCAAAGTGTTTGAGGACCGGGACATTCGTAGTGAAACTCAAATTCCACGTGGAAACAGCGCAGCATGGAAGCACCCTTTGTATACAGAGAGCTAGTAGCCCACCGTGGGCAGGAGTCGTGCCTGAGCATGAGATGGAATTACAGTTTCATGGTCCTATGTCTTTTCAAAAGCTACAAGGCATTCATTTCCCCAGCCCCCTTGTTTTAATATGATGGATTGTCTGATAATGACAGGCAGTGGCTTCAGCTGACATGCACAGAGTAGTAAAAGAACAGGAAATTGGATACAAGGCTCTGTGCCGTCTTTTAGAGGATCCTCAAATCACCAGAAAGACTGTGAACACTATCCCAGTCCCCTCGGCCTTTGTCATGCGGTTGCGTGTTCAGTTTCCTGCCATCAGTTGTTAATGTCTGTTACTCAGCCACAGAACAGGAGTAGGAAGACAGGTTGATTTGGAGATTTCCCTGAACAAAATGCCAGCTTGTGTGCACAAGTAAGAAACAAGCAGGGTTGCCGTTTTGCTTTTAGACCACAAGCTCCCCAGAGTCAGTAGCGAGGAGGAGGAGGAGGAAAGTCAGGCTGAGATGGAGCCAATATAACCTCTCTGCTGGTTCTTGTACAAAGGCAGCATCCTCATTTGCAAGGATGGGCCACAGGAAATTGGTCCTGGAGTCAAGCAGGTCCTAGGAACAAAGGAAACTGTCTTAAGATGAATCAGACCATTGGTCTATCTAACTCAGTATTGTCCACTCAGCCTGGCAGTAGCTCTCCCGGGAGTTTCAAGACAGGTACATGGAGATGCTAGTAACTGAACTGGAGGCCTTCTGCATGCATCTACCGCTGAGCTGCAGCCCTTCCCATGAGATCAGTACACCATCTTCTTGACTCAACCAATAGAGTGCCTTGTAAATATTCCATCTTCTTTTCCTCTAGCTGCTTACATGCAGGCTCCACAGTGATCACACAAGCCTTGTTATCTTCACTCTGCTGCCTTCAGTACCCTGGAGGGGAAACTGAATTCCCAGCCAGAGAGAGAGAGAGAGAGAGAGAGAGAGAGAATATGAGGTAGCTATTTCAGAGCTGAGGACGTGGGAAAGACTTTAAAAAGTAGCATAAGCCAAATAGTATTTGCAGAGAGTAACTTGTATTTGCCCTGGTGGTCGATAAGACCCAAAGTCTGTCTATTCCAAGCAGCAGCCCGTCTCGGACCCTGGATATTCAAATGCCAGCGACAACTCGCAAGAGGGATGGCCATCTCTGCAGCCTCTGAATACGGAGATTTCATTTAGCTGTGAGACTATCCTATTGCTATTGGTAGAGCTCTCCTGTTTTAATTAGGCCTGGTCTTTTAAAAAGCCATCTAAGCTACTGGCCTTTTTACTGCATCTTACAGCTGAGGCTTCCGTAAAGTACATGAAGAAATACTTGTTTTTGTTTGAACTAAACCAGTTTAATTGGCTGACTTGTCCAATTCTAGTGTTTCAAGAGAGAAACATTTCTCTCTCTCTTTTTTGGAGGGGTACATTCAGGCAGGTGCTTTATGTGGAATACAGGCATTTATTATTATTATTATTATTATTATTATTATTATTATTATTATTATTATTTGCAGCACAGGACACTGCTGGCATTTAATCCAGATTTACCCTTCCCATGGAAAATCTGCTATGTAAAAAACCCCCAGCTGTTGGCAATGATCCATTTGGGATATCTAAATGACCCGTTTGTCACATTTAGCCTCATGGTGGCTCTGCTCCACTTACCTGGTCAGAGGCAGTAATGCTTCTGAATAGCAGCTGCTGCAAACCACAGGAAGGAAGAGTTATCTTGGGCTCAGGTAGTTTGCAAACCTCCCACAGGCATCTAGTTGGAGATTGTGAGAACAGGATGTTGGAAGAGATGGGCCACTGTGCTGATCCAGTAGGGTCTTCTCATGTCATTATGTCTGGAAGCACCCATTGCCTCTCAAAACCGAAGTGCTCTTTGCCCCTCCTGTGCCCTCCACACTCAAAGTTTTTTCTTTCATTCTGCCACAGCACATGACACATGCTTCATACAAGGCTGCTGTGAAATTCACAGTGGCAGTGTCTCAAAAAAAAAAAAAAAAAAAAAAAAAAAGCACAGCTACCATCATGGAAATCACATCATCTCCCATAAAATGGCATTCCGGTCATGCATTAATTGGCATAATGTGTCAGCTCAGCAATCCAGACAGCAGGCTTCAAACAGGCAGGAACCAGCACATCCAGAGGAGTACCTATGGAAGGCGAAAACTGCCAAATGGATTGATCAAATACAGGAAGATGTCTGTTTTTTGTTTTGTTTTTAAAATCGTTTTTCTGTTAACTTTTAAATAGTAAAACTACAGTGTTTAAAATTAAATAATAGCATCTTCTGATCAACATGGAATACAAGCAGGATGTTCAGGGTTTGGCTGTTGTGATATATTGCTTTTCTGAAGGCTCCAGAAGTTCAGTGCATCGTTGTTTAAATTAAAGGCAGAAGTATTTAACTTGGCCTCTTCTAATATGGTTCTTATGCAGATTGTGAAGGAAGCATTGCTTTTTTTCGAAGGTGGGAGGAGATGCACAGCAAGATACATCTCACTTGCTGAACAAATATATTCCAGACCTGTATCTCTCAAATGCATACAGATCTTCATCTCCTACTTTAATGCAATACATGAAGCTACACACAGAGAAGAGCTGGGATTATGCTGTGTTCACACTGTGGAGACAAAATTGCTAAATTCTGTGGAAAATTGAAACTCTCTTTTATTAAGTAGGATGAGCTGAACAATCAAGAGAATATTGATGCAACATCAAACTCATTACGGAGACCTTTGATGTGAAAAAGATGGGCATTGTTTGTTGGGAGAAAATCCATGCTCAGGTGGCCAAATCTGTTTAATATAAGATACTGGAAATTGTCCTAAGGACAGGGCACTTTGGACCGTGTATGAAGTGCGTTATTTAGATTGTTTTGCATTACTTATATTCAACACTTTCTGGTGTATTTTAATATCATTTTCCATGCAGCAAAACGTCTGGATTTTGCGGGAAGAGCGGATTAGTTGCACAAGAGCACCAAATCGCCATTAACTGCACAACTTGAATTTGCCAGCATCTGATTGAATCCCACCTGAAAATCATGACAGTCTAGGAGCACCCCAAGCTAGTTGCCTTCTAGCTGTTGAACTGGTACCGACTGCAATGTCTGTTAATTTGATAAATCCGTGTTAGATAAGAAGTTGAGGCCTGAAAGATCATTTGTTTGTTTGTTTAATAAAATTTATATACTGCTTGATTATCAAAAACAAAACAAAACCTCAAAGTGATTTACAAATCAAGTGAAATCAAGAAAAAATTACAACCATATTTTAAAACATACAAAAGCTAAAATACTAAAATAGATTAAAGTTACCACCAGAACTGCTGTGGAAAAGACCCAGGAGTTGTCCTTTGCAGTAATTCAGAATAGCTCTGAGTCATGTTGTTGACTATATTTTGGGACCAAACACTATCAGACTTTGGGAAACTGTTCAGGTCAGTAACACATTTTCCTTCCCACTCCAGATGTTTGGGTTTGTTGCTTATCTCCCCACTGCCTGCCCATTCTGTCACCTCTGAACAAAACATATGGTGACTGAATATTTTATTGTGCATGCAATACAGAGCTCGTCGTTTGGTGACATAAGGCATTCAGTAGTTTGCTAAAATAAGACCCTGGCAATTTGGGCATGTCCTACTGTAGCACCCTGCTTGTGGTTAACGCTTAGCTGGAATGAAATATTCAACGCAGCAATAGAGAAATTAAAATAATAATTTATTTGTCAGACAAATAAATATGAGGCACAGTGGTATATGGTTACCAAGCTCTGGCCTGGCCTCTTGCCATTCTGGCCAGCACTTATATTTCCTTAATCCAGCCCCCTTGCTCCTCCTGTGGCTGCCTCTGTCCAATCAGCCTGGTTGAAATTCCTATTGGCTGTTTGCTAGAACCAATCACAAAAGATACACCCATTTCCTCTTGCCTTTTATGGAAATCAAAAAGCTATATATTCTTCTATCTATAAATGACAAATAAGTAGTAATATATCTTACATGTGTCTCAACAAGGAATCTTAATTACCAGCTCACCTCTTGCCCTCCTTGCCCTATTGCCTTCCAAAACAGATGATTAATCTTGAATTTTTATCTTAAACATATGTCAAGGATTTTGAGTTCACATCAACATTGAGAGATCTCCTTCATCTGAAGGTTTCTAAACAAAAGGCCTGACAACCATATATCAGGAGTGCTCGATGGCGTCTCCTGTCTGACAAGGGGGGGGGGGGCTGGTGGCTGATGGCCCCTGTGATCTCTTCCAACTATATGAAATAAGAATCTAGCATTTCTTAAATCCTTTGCATAATTATATTTAAGCTAATATATTTAATACATAAATAACCTTTTAAAAGGAAAAGAAATCTTAAAAGGATCTTAGTTTAAGAAAGAAACAGCTTTAGAAAAGACTTCCCAAAAATGCTCTGTTTCTGCCAGCCAGACCAGTTGCTTTTTCACTGCTCTTGACCTTTTTAACCTTAGGAAGAAGATATGGCTCATTTTACTATTTATCCACCCTTAATTTGTAGGGTCAGTGTAACCTTGGCTGTCAGCCTGTAATTCCCTTTTTACGACTTTGAGAATTGTTTTCTGCTATAAATCAGGGGGCCCCTTGTCTAGGAGAAAAACATTGCCAAGGTTCTTCTAGGCAGCTGCTCTTCTGCCTGGCATGAAACATTTATGAATTTGAACTCATTTTTAAAATACAAGCCCTGATTAAACATATAAGCTTTAATAAAAATGCAGGCTTATAATTAGATGCCTCACTACAAATATGTGCACACTGCCCCCCCCCCCCCCGCCGACCCAGCAATCCATGGGTGTGCAGTCCATTCTCGTGCACATAACTGCTTTTGGTTCAAGGTGAAACCCCTAAATTTCAAATCACATGGCTTGTTTCATCAAATACACTCAATTATGGAACAAAGACACATCTGCTCTACAAGCACACATAGTGATTTCTCAGAGCTTGTCTTGCACAGATAGACTTGTAGCTTTCTATTTGAAGTAAGCGAGGATTATTCCCCTATGCTGCCCTTCCATCCCAGCTTCCTCCCAGAATGCAACTTGTGTTGTGTATGTGCCATTGTGCTTAGTTCCATAGCAGGGGCGGGAATATCCCTTTTAATCTAATCCTCGGAGCTCTGTCCAGGTCATACCCCTTTGCAGAATCTGTCCCTGCTCTCCAAGCCACGCCCTCTCACTGGCTGTGCTCCATACCATCTTCAAGTGCTTTTGCCTGGCCAGGTCATATCCTCAACAGTGATAATGTTTAGATTATCCTTGCCTGGATGGAGGATAGAGAGATGCGTGAGCTGATTGCATGTGTGGCTGGAATGCAGCCGACTGAACAAAGGTAATCCATTGCTCCACACTCTTTTGCCTCTAAAGGTAAAAAGTAAAGGACCCCTGGGCAGTTAAGTCCAGTCAAAAGTGACTATGGGGTTGTGGTGTTCATCTCGCTTAAGGCGAGGGAGCTGGCTTTTGTCCACAGGTAGCTTTCTGGGTCATGTGGCCAGCTTGACTAAACCGCTTCTGGCACAACGGAACACCATGACGGAAGCCAGAGTGCACGGAAACACTGTTTACCTTCCCGCCACAGCGGTACCTATTTATCTACTTGCACTGGCATGCTTTCGAACTGCTGGATTAGGAGGAGCTGGGACAGAGGAACAGGAGCTCACCCCGTTGTGGGGATTCGAACCACTGACCTTCCTATCGGCAAACCCAGGAGGTTCAGTGGTTTATACCACAGCGCCACCCGCATCCCCTCCGGAGGCCATCTCGTCCAAGCCCCCAGCTCAGTGCAGGATGTACAGTCATGCAGGATGCAACTGGAGTGTCCAGCCTCTTCTTAAATACTCCCCTCCATGAAGAAGAGCTCTCCACCTCCCCAGACAGTCGCACCCACTGCCAAAGGAACTTGACTCAGACATGCTGCTGCTGGGATGTAGCCGTCAGCTCATCAAACAAGCACAGCAATCCAGGCAACAATAGTGCAGAACCTCAGCAGTCTTTGCACTGAGGCAGACTTACTGTCGCAGTAGCACATACAGTCAGGAAGGCTTGCAGAAGAAATTGCCACTCCTAACCAGAAGGTAGAGGGAGACACACAGAGTGAGCGACAGAAGGTTGGATAAGCTGTGGGGAAGCTCCATAGCTCAGTGGCACAATGCATGCCAGGTTCAATCCTTCACATCTACAGTTAAAGCAAGGCTGGGGCCCCTGGGGCCATACATTATGTTCTTAGACTCCAACTCCAACATCAGCCCCATTCAGCATAGCCAATAGTCAGAGATGATGAGAGGTGTAGCTCAGCAACAGGTGAAGGCCACTGGTTTCCCTGTCCAGGCGCTAAAGGGTTCAGTTAGTGCAAGTCTGGGAAAGGCATTTACCTGGGATTTCAGAAAGCTGCCCCCAGTCCCTGTGGACCAAAGAACTGGCTCAAGATAAGACAGGCAGTTTTATCGACAATGATTTCCCCCAGTTCAACCAGAGACGGCAAGACTTTGTGACAGGTTTCTACAGAGACCTCATGCTAAGGAGGACTCTAGAAGCAGAATTAGTATTCTTGGGAGGAAGCGGAGCACTGAAGTTGTTGTTATGCTGTCAGAAGAACCCAGATTTGGGGGGGGGGGACCCTCAAACAACCTCAAACAAATGTCTTTATTTATTAATCTCAATTATCTCTAAGTAAATAACAGCTCCAACTGTGGAACAAATGCAAAAAGCATTTTGAAACAATTACTGTTCTAGGCAATGCAATATAAATAAAACTTCTGGTGGCTCTGAATTGTAATAAAATAAAATAAAAAATAAACAAAAACAAAACAAAAAAACCCACCTCAAATGAGGCCCAGAATGCTAAAAGGGTGTTGTTAGAACACACAGAGGATGGTAAGGAATTTAAAAGCAGGTGATCTGGGCCTTTCCATTTGCAAGACAGACTGTGAACAGAACAGAAGGAGCAGAACATAATGTTCTCACATGTAGAGAGTTGCTTAGTGGGTGGACACTGTTATCTTCCTTAAAATAATGTTACCTATTCAGACCATCTTTCATTCATTTGTGCCTTATTTGGCTCTCTTTAAATGTTACGGAGAACACGCTAAATTTAGGGCTAAAATATTGAGACTGGCAGTAGAACTGCAAGTGTTGACTTTTTCAATGGGTTTGTACACACTGGGGCTGCAGAACCCTTTTCAGTGCCGGGGCCACATTCCCACCTGGGCAACCTTTCAGGGGCCACATGCCAGTGGCGGTTGGGGCCTGAGGCAAAATAAGTGTTAATGAAGTTCAAGGACACATTGAAACCTGGCCGAAACCTTTCAGGTACAAAGCAGGGCCTGTGAAGGGTGTGGCCAGAGGCCTGGAGGACCAAATTTGGTTCCCAGCCTTGAGGCTGGAATACAGCTTCTTCTGCGTACATCATTCACCTGCTTACCGAGTCCTGTCTTTCTGCCTCACACTGTAATATGCAGGGTGGACTTTGGCTCATCAGCATATCTGGCAAAGCAAGGCAAAAGAACCCTGTAGGAACCTGCCAGTCTTCTGTAGTTTCATTAGGCCAACTGGAGGGAGCTGTGCAGCAGGAGGCCGAGTAAACATGAAAACGAAGGTTCAGAACAGAGAGAAAACATCGCACCTCGGCCACTGCCAATGCAATGAAGCACAGATCTAGCCTACTGGCCAACAAAAGGAGCAGTCGGAGGGGGCAGGAGACAAAGGACCTGATCCTGGAGCAAGAGTGTCTGTCAAAGTGGTGAGCAACAGAGGTGGATGCATAGGATTAAGAGGGGCTGCTTTTTTAATCCAGGCACTAACTGGGTACAACAGTCACTCAGGCAACTGACTGTCTTTTCACCTACACACTGAGCATAGCAACAAAGCCTGATCTCAGGTGAATGCAGCAAGGGACAGATTCAAACGCAATTAAAACTTCAAGCCAGGGTGCCTAATGTGGGCCTTGAGGCCTCTCTACCTGTCACCTGGGACTCTCCTCAGGCCATGTCCTCTCACCAGCACACAGAGCAGCCCTGCCCCATGGCCCACTGGAGTCTGCCCTTGAATTATAACAAATACCTCTTGTGTATCTGAATGGAGGGGTGTGTGGGTGTGTAGAACCTCTGACTTCCCCCCTCCAAGGCTGCAATATAGCCAAGTGTAGCACAGGAACCCTGAAATCACTTACAACAGAAGCAGCTTGGTGAAAGCAATGGGATTCCTCTAAAGCTCTGGAACTGTGGCTTACCTGAGTTTCCCCAAACCATTGTGTGGCACCCGGGGTCAAAGCTGTATGTCCTTCAAAAGGACCAGTTAGTATATCTTGCCTAAATGAATGGACTGGTTTGGATTAAACAAAGCAGGTATTTGGGATTTTTTAGGGGGCACTTGAAAGAACACCTAGAGAAACTGAAAAATGAATCCTAATAATAATAATAATAATAATTAAAAAAAAAAATAGGAACATTGTTTGATGGCAGATTGCATGCTGTTTATGGGGAAAGTTACAATCGTTGGCTAAGTGTTTAGCCACACTTATCTTTGACCCCGCGCTTTCCAGGCACAAGTCCATGCCTTAAAGCTCTGCGTCCAAGCACCATTTCCCCCCTTTCCTCCATAGCTTTTCCTGCAAAAGCAAACAAACAAACAAACAAAAATGCTCTTTAAAACAGTTATTCATGTGTTCCACAGATTGCTATTTGCTTCAATTCAGTTTTAAAGAGCATGTTTACACAGTGGAAGTTCCAGAACAAAAAAGGGGCATAGAGCTTTAAAATGTGGACTGTGCCTGGAAAGCTCAGAGGAAAGGTAAGTGTAGATAAGCCCTAACTATTCCACTTCAGGATCTTTGCTTTTGTGTGACTCTAGGATCATGCAACAGTGTAGTAAATTGTCCATAAAGGTAAAGGTAAAGGTAAAGGACCCCTGACAGTTAAGTCCGGTCGCAAACGACTCTGGGGTTGCGGCGCTCATCTCGCTTTGCACTTTGATGTGCTTTCGAACTACTAGGTTGGCAGGAGCTGGGACCGTGCAACGGGAGCTGACCTCGTCGCAGGGATTCGAACCTCCGACCTTCCAATTGGCAAGCCCAAGGCTCAGTGGTTTAGACCACAGCGCCACCCGTGTCCCTTTTAAATTTTCCATAGCTAACCACAAAAAACGTTAAAATGATTAAATGTTTATGTCCACAATCCATGGCCTGGTGCAGCCCCTAAAAAAGGTAAAAGGTAAAGGTACCCTGCCCATACGGGCCAGTCTTGACAGACTCTGGGGTTGTGCGCCCATCTCACTTAAGAGGCCAGGGGCCAGCGCTGTCCGGAGACACTTCCGGGTCACGTGGCCAGCGTGACATCGCTGCTCTGGCGAGCCAGAGCCGCACACGGAAATGCCGTTTACCTTCCCGCTGGTAAGCGGTCCCTATTTATCTACTTGCACCCGGAGGTGCTTTCGAACTGCTAGGTTGGCAGGCGCTGGGACCGAGCAGCGGGAGCGCACCCCGCCGCAGGGATTCGAACCGCCGACCTTTCGATCGGCAAGTCCTAGGCGCTGAGGCTTTAACCCACAGCGCCACCTGCATCCCTCGCCTGTGCAGCCCCTAGCCTGGGTCAATTTCAAGTGGTATAATGGAATCCCATATCATGTCCTGTACCGTTCCATGAACATGACAATCCAGCTTTTGCATCCTCCCGCCTAACAGGAGATCTCCTGTTCTGGGTTCTAGCTAGCCATTCCCTCTGATGGCAGCATTTCTCTCCCCGCACCCCATTTCTCCTCCCATTTTCCACATAACACTCAACATTCAATGACTACTAAGCACACTAAGTCTTCAGTTTGGTGTTTTTACCCCCCCCATATGTTGCTTTCATAAGAAGATTTGCTTCTGCAAACATCCCCCCACCTAACATGCTGATATCTCCCTTTCATTTCTGAGTGGGCTCGTTACAACTCCATAGTCATCAGCGCCCACAACCCACTATTAGAAGGAGTGGTGACTTACACAGAACTAAAATAATAATACTAATAATCTTGCTCCTCTAGCTGAGTGCAAGGAAGCTGAAGTAAACAACTATCCTGCTGCCAGCTTGCTGATAAATTCCCCCCACCCGCCCCTCCTGTCCCATATGCAGCTTAATACTTAATGGTAGAAGACACTGGAGCATTACACATTCTCTTGACTTGGAAGCCTATGGCTCTGATCTCATTGCTCATGTAGTCAGAGATCTTGCTGAAGGGATGCTCTCTGAGCAGAAGTCTCATCGTTTTAGTAGGTCTTGCTAAAAATAGCCATCTTTCCCAGAGCGGTCAGTGTTTCCTTTTGTCCCCTCCTTTCTTGTAAGAATGCAGCAGTTCTTTCCCCACAAATGAATGCCTTATTTTGCATTCCCTCCTGTAGCACAGGGCTTTAGAAGATCACTTACTGAACGAAGGAAGGAGCGCAAGAAGAGAGGTGATGAAATTACTCACTTCTGTGCTGACGTTCTTGAGATCAGCTTCTGATTTTAATCACCAGACTTAGAGCCAAAGTCTGTTTCAAGCCATTTTACTGGGTTAGAAAAGTTAGGAACTGTGAGGATTTCTATGGGCAACGATAAACAAGGGAACAATTAGAACTGGCAGCCTTTCTCAGATGAATGGGCTGTGCAAGCTGAAGGTGACCACATGGTGTGAGGTGGGGAACCGGTTTGCACATGTGTGTACTTCAAATGATTTCTCATTGGTGCATTACTTAGCATTTGATGGCCTGCAGGCAATTTGTGTAAAGTCTGATGCTGAAAAGCATTGCTAGTGGAAGTGACAGGAGGGGAAGTTAATAGTGCTCTCTAAAGTGTTCTATCAGTGGCAGGGAGAGAATATCAGTCATTGTGCCCTTAGAATGGAACTCATCATCTGCTAAAAAAGTGAAGGTCCCTCCTCCTCCTCCCCCTTTTTATTTGTATGCCACTTTTCCACAAAATTGTGCCCATCAAGTGAACAATTATGTATAACAATTACATGTTCAAAACATTAATGTCAATAAATATTTTTTTTTAAATCCATATAAGTTTGTATGCAACACTAGCAATGAGCCAATCTAATTTAACAGCTGAAAACTCAACAGGAGAGAGAACAGTGCCTAACACATAAATTAAAAAAGTAGTATACAAAACATCCACATGCTCTAGATGGTCTTTCCCATAGTTTGGGTCCAAGACTCAGTCTCCAAACATTCAGGGACCCCATCCCATCTCTCACCTGGGGTACCACAGACACTCCCGCTCTGGCTGTCACCCAACAGGGTCTTATGGTCCTATTATCATGACTCTTGGTCCACACAGAGGTCCTGCACTTGGACCTCTCACCCACTCTCTCTAGTCTAGAAGTGGGCAACCTGTGTCCACCTGCATCCCTCAGTCTTGTTTTAAACCTCAGCATCTCCCAACCACGGGGAGCACAGGACATCCTTTGGAAAGATGCTCCTGTTTCTGTCATGAATGCAACCTAGGATTGGAGGAGGAGGGCACAGAGACCAGGGTGGCAGCAGCAGTTTTCAAAAACAATTTATTCATTTAATTCATTCAAGAATTTGCAAGCATCCCACACATTCACACATGCTCTGCAGAAGTATAGGTACCCAAGGCAAATGCTCTGGTCAAACTGGCCAGTTTAGCAACACCAAGGGCTACTCTTGGGGATGCTGCAGAGGTTTTCTCCTCAAAATATATCTGCTTGCAATGGTCTTTTACTGGCTGATGTGTAGATTGTAGATGTGGTTTCTGGATTGCAAGGGCTATGTGGCAAGCAAACAAGACTGCGAGGCCTGTCATCACCTTTGGCAACTGTCCTGAAATGCAACATGTCTTTGAAGCAATGTTGTTTTCCTTAATCCGATATTTTAAATCCTGTTTATTTAAGATAGCCATCAGCAAGGGCCATGTTCCCTGTAGCGGTTGCATTTATTTCCAATGCTCATCCACCCTTTCATTCATTCCAAATAGCAGTATTACATGAGTATATTCACATAATCTCCATTTTGCAAAATCATAGGTGCGTGAAACAGCTAAGCTCATCGCAGCACCTGCCGGCTCGTTTCTCTTTCATTATCCTCATTGCACACCACTCTCTTTCTCTCTTAAGATCATCAGTAACCAACACTGTTTCCTCTCTTAAGACTACCACCACCACCCCTTGAAGAAGAGAAGAAGAAGAGTTTGGATTAGATCCTACCCAAAGGTGTCTCAAAGCAGCTAACATTCTCCTTTCCCTTCCTCCCCCACAACAAACACTCTGTGAGGTGAGTGGGGCTGAGAGACTTCAGAGAGGTGTGACTAGCCCAAGGTCACCCAGCAGCTGCATGTGGAGGATCGGAGACGTGAACCCGGTTCACCAGATTACAAGTCCACTGCTCTTAACCACTACACCACACTGGCTCTCAGTGAGATTCTTAAGAAAGAAAGAGAACCAGTGTGGAGTGGAGGTGGCTGTGAATGTGGGGTGTGTTAGGTGGTAGCAGCACCTGTTTTGTTTAATTCAAACTAATCCATTCTTCCTGCCCACTACTAACTCTACCGCTGCCCATTGACAGGCGACTCTCAAGAGATCACCTCCTAGATAATGCAGCTCTCGATGGGGGGGGGGAACCTTGTCTGTAGGGCACAGAGTTTATCAGTGTTCAAGTGTCATAACTTAAGGCCAGTTAAAAACTCTGTAAACATCCACTCTGGCTGACTAGAGATGCAAGGCTGGTCCCTCCACAAGGCCATAACCATTTTCATGCGCCAACACTTTCCAAACAAAAAGGGAGCCAACAACAAGAAAGCACACAAAACATGACTTACGGAGGGTTTTTATTTACAGTGACTCTTTAAAAGACTGAGAAAAACATCCATTTATGGGTGGGTGAATGATGAATTTTTTAACCTTAGGCAGCTGCTGAGACTCCTTTGTGTGTCCTTCTTCTCAGCAGAAAGGGAAAGCTGTGGTAGCAGCCGCCACTGCTGCTGCCTGGGGGATAAATAAATGGGAGCCTGGTACATGATATGATATGTGTAGAGAGGGCATCATCAGGTTAACAGCAGATTCTTCAAAGGGCATCAAGAGACAGGTTAGTCTGAGATGTTGTAAAGTGTACCTCTATGATTTACAGAGAAATGGGAGGCAACTTGTGGGGGCCGGCATGGATATGGTACTATCAAGGTATAAAGGCATAAAGCAGCTCCAGGGCTCTTTCACATCTTCAGTGCTTGCAAATACAAGATTTCTGAAGAGGAAAAAGCAGAGGGAAGAAAGGCATTCGGATAGATTAACAGATATTCCAAAACAGTATGTAAGGCAAAAGGGGAAACATGGGTGCTTGATCAGAATCACAGAATCACACAGAATTCAGCAAAGTCAGCCAGTAAGTTCACTCCAGGCTATTGACGCCCCTTGGACCCAACTGGATGGAAGAGTTTATCAGATCTCTGCCTTGCAAATGGGATGCTTCTGTAGGACATCTTGCAGATGCTGGGGCAATGCTTGGTGGAACTTCAGAAAAGTCAAGAGATTCCCAGGAGCTGCTAGAAGCTGCTAGAGCTTCTGTGTTTTGCTTCTGTGGCTAGTATTTCATAGCACCTAGTGCACCTAGTGAGTCTGACCAAGCTGCGGGGGGCAGTAGAGGACAGGAGTGCCTGGCGTTCTCTGGTCCATGGGGTCACGAAGAGTCGGACACGACTAAACGACTAAACAACAACAACAACAACAGTGCACCTGGAAACACACAAATTTAGTAGACCATAAATTATGCAGCACTATATTATAGTTCATAAAGGTAAAGGGACCCCTGACCATTAGGTCCAGTCATGGCCGACTCTGGGGTTGCGGCGCTCATCTTGCGTACAGCTTCCGGGTCATGAGGCCAGCATGACTAAGCCGCTTCTGGCGAACCAGAGCAGCGCACGGAAACGCTGTTTACCTTCCCGCCTGGGCGGCACCTATTTATCTACTTGCACTTTGACGTGCTTTCAAACTGCTAGGTTGGCAAGAGCAGGGACCGAGCAATGGGAACTCACCCCGTCACGGGGATTCAAACCGCCGACCTTCTGATTGGCAAGCCCAGAGGCTCAGTGGTTTAGACCATAGCGCCACCCGTGTCCCATATTATAGTTCATAATAATGAGTAATTATAGTTCTTAATATATAGCACATGAACAAGTGTCTGCACTCCACCCTCCTGCTTTACAGCCATGAGGATAAGGTAGGAAGCATCAGCTTTCATTTTTGATGAACTACAGCTTACCACTATGTTGAGACTGGGAACTGTGGTTAGTTTTAACAATGATTTGCTGAAACAAGTCAACTTCAAGCCATCGTTTACGATCCTGGCATGTTTGGATAAACCATTGTTAAAGCTAACTACAGTTCTTTGTTCTGGCGTAATGACAAGCTGCAGTTGGGTGAAAGTGGAAGCAAATGCTTTTGCCATCGTAAAATTATATAATTTTAGAATTGGAAGGGATCTTGGAGATCATCTAATGGCAACTCTTCATTTAGTGCAGAAGTCTGTAATTTTAAGCGAGCCCTCCGAACAGATGGCCACCTCACCTTTCCTTAAAAACCTGGAATGAAGGCAGCCCACTCACCCAGTTACACGATTCAACCGCATTTTCAGTTAGGAGTTTTATCTTCATGTTAGCCAAAAACAGTTTCCTTGCAATTGCCACCCATTAGTTCTCGTCCAACAGAGAACAAGTTTGCTCCATCTTCTACCTGACACGTCTTAATCAGTCCTTCTTTGTGCTAACTGTATTCAGTTCTTTCAACCACCTCTCATAGGACTTACTACTTACAAATGTGAAGGAAAGAGCATGTGAGGATTTGTGTAGTGCTCAACAGCAGTTTATCATGTCTGAATGAGATGCACCAGAGTGCATCTTCTGCATTTCTAGGACCAGCCAGTACTGTGGCCCAATGATTAAGGGATCTGGTCTTTGAATCAACCAAAACCTGTTCTATTCTCCAAAGAATTCCTCAATCAGCTCCAGAGTCATGGAATTTCAAATGTCCCTTCCTTGGGGGTGGGGGAAACCAACACGGCTTGTAAAAATTGGGCAACTTTGGTTACATGGTATGATTCATTCTACTTCTACTATGGTTAGGGAATATCAAAGAACTCTGCATGGCTGGAAGTCTGTCCCTTAACCTTCTGCAAATCTTGCTCACTCACTCCATCCTCAACATGCTTCCTGCAGAATTTCACAAGGTGGTTTTTGTTTTTTTGCAGTCTTAAGAAGTAGAAACTTGCTTTTTAAAAAAGCAATCTGAGATGTCTGGGCAGAAAAATAGACTGCTGGGAATGGACTTGGAAAGCTGGTTTTTTATTACATTATTTTCCCTTTCCTCTGAAATATGCAATGACTTTCCTCAAGCTATTTTTTATTTCCTAAGCTGTATGTTATATCACTGTCCTTTGTTCGAGAAAAGATGGGCAACTAAGTCACTAAATCACTATACAGAAGGGAAACGATTTCTCTTAGATTTGACTGGCCTTGAATTACTGTTTCTTCATTTAAAGAAGCAAGTACATATTAGGGGCTTCCAGGCTGTTGCTATTTTAGGCTGGGTTTCAATCCCATACTGGCAAATTCAGGTTGTGCAACTGAAGCTGATTTGGTGGTCTTGAACAATAAGCCTACTCCCCATCTGACTTTTTGCAATAAAGGTGGCAAAAATGCAGAGGAAAGTGTAGGATAATCCTTCCTGCATGTTCCCATTGTGTAATATCCTCCCAAACTTTGTACAAACAAATCAGGATGAATGCTCAATAAACAGGTCATTTGGAAGCAATCCTAGTTTCCTTAGTGCATACAGCACAGGTCATTGTGTAAGACAACCACAGCCTACAGTGGGCTGGACGCAACAATTGGGGGAGTTGTAATGGCAATCCTGCATTTCTGGGGACTTTGTATAATATTGTTTTAAACTGATTACCTTAAATTAATTGGGAGAAATATGCATAGCCAGGATTTTTCTTAGGGGGGTCAGGCTTTTGTTAGGGGGGCAAACTTTGTGGGGGGGGGGGCAGAACCTCCAAATTGTATTAATTGGGGGGCAGCTGCCCCGTGCCTCCCCTTGGCTACACCCATGTTGGGAGGATTTAATTTTCCTTCTTTCAGAAGACAATGATCTGCTTTTCACAAAGACTATTTTTTTCTTATTAATTAATGCCCAGGTACTGTGATTTGTATTTCAGCTGAGCCCAGGATTTGCTGATGCCTCTCTAGCCAGGAAAGGAAAAAAAATGTTGAATAAACGCATCTTTAGGTGGCTCATGCAAGGCATCTTGATTCATACTAATAGTCATGTTTGAAAAAGATGCAAGTTTCCAGCATGTGCACCCTCTCATATGGCCTCCAGCCATTTCCCGACAACTATACATTCTTCCTGCCTATGAGCCAATAGCACTTTTTGTTGAGGAAAAAAAGAAGCTTATGCATTCTACAGAAACTCAAAATATTGCCTAGTTTGTCTAATCCAAGGATATGGGATGGAAAATTTTCCAAAACCTATTTTCCCCCAGTGCTTTATTTTTCCAGTAATCCTCACACCCCCTGGCCACCGTTAGTTCATTAGTAACAATGTATAGATGTCAACTTCAAATTGAATATTAGGCAAGCTTGGGAATTTCAACCATTTAGCTTTGTTTACTAAATACAAGTTAAATAAACATGCTAATTACATAACTCTCTAGGTCAGGCACATCAAACAGGTACGTCTACCGGTAGCTCACTGGACGTCTTTGGTAGATCACCGGCTCCCCTCAACAACTTTGGGTCGCCTAAAAAAATCAAATCAACAACTATGACCCAAACCCCTAAAAACAGGGCTTTCCTCCCTAAAAAAAGCTCAACAGCTTTCACCTGAATTCCCCCCCCCCAAAAAAATAGGGCTTTCCTTCCTAAAAAAAGCTCAACTTTGACCTGAACCCCCCAAAAGGGGGTAGATCACTGCCAATTTTTAACTGTGAGTAGATCACAGTCTCTTGGGAGTTGGCCACCCCTGCTCTAGGGCATCAGAAAATTTCCTGATGCAGATTACCTTTTTAATATTTCCTGGGAAATCTATATCACTAATCTTAACATTTCTGGTTTCAGACTGTGGTTTTCTAAATTTCCTGTTTCAAGGCACTCCAAAAATGTCTGGGCCAGGGCTCCTCTTGGAAAAAGAAATTCATTACATGCATAATCTACATTAACTTGTTAAATTTAGTTTACAAATGCTCTTTCGCTTTGACTCTTTTAAAAATCATGCTGAAATGTTCAATGTGTATGTGTGTGGGGGGACGACACATACACACGCATACATTACTCCAAAAAGGTCACCACATGCACAAGTCTGACTCAATATGAAAAGGGCAACAATATTCTTCAGCATTATTTATTACATTTGTGCCTTGCTGGTTCATCGTAGGGCTGTTTCCATATGGTTTCAGACAGAAATCACCTCAGGGCCAGACTCCCAACAGCTTTAGCAACAGAGTTTCCTCCCAGCTTTCTCTGAATGGATTTAAAAAACGGTTGTGCCGATTCCCTGAAAGGAAAGATTGCACAGAACATATGCTCCCTAGTCAGCCCATTCCAGGACAATTAGCTTGTTCACAGCCCCTGATGAGCAGCTAAAGCTCCTTTGACAAATACCTCTTAAGAAGGAACGTAGGAGCCTGCTGAATAAGGCCTGGGCACCCATTCTTACAGTGGATAACCAGATGCTTGTGGGAAGACCTCAGGCAGCACCCGAGTCCAGTAACACTCTCCCAACTTGTGATTCCAAGCAACTTGGCATTCAGGGACACACTGCTTCAGTCAGTGGAAGTACAACATAGGCATTGTGGTTTGTAGGTTGACAGGGAAAGAGCTCATCCTGTACGAGAAAGAACTTGGCAAGTAACACGAGGGTAATATCAAGAGAGACCCCTTTTCTTCTCCCGTGTCCCACATAACAGATGCCGAGTTATACTCTCTCGGTTTATATTCCTCAGTCTGACTCAGATAGTTCCATCAGCAATGCAGGAGCTATTCCCCTCTCAGCTGACTTCAGGAAAACATGGAGCTGAATTAATATGGAACAGGCACGGGGAACCTGAGCTTTTCAGAAAATAGCCCAGCATAATAATAATAAAAAAATGGGACTGGGTGACATTTTT
Organism: Podarcis cretensis; assembly: GCF_951804945.1. Classification (NCBI taxonomy): domain Eukaryota; kingdom Metazoa; phylum Chordata; class Lepidosauria; order Squamata; family Lacertidae; genus Podarcis; species Podarcis cretensis. The sequence continues at coordinate 48,412,077 of NC_137170.1, read as the reverse complement.
GTTTTGTTGGCATACTTTCTTACTTAAAATATCTATTGGGATATATGGTTTATGTTGTTTATTTGTTTCTGTAGTGTCTTCTGCTCTTACCTGAGGTTAATTAGTAATTAAAAGCATGATCTACTGTACCATAGTCAAAGGATTTGCTCCTTTTTTATCGATCTTTGAAGCAAAGAGAGGGGCCTGAAATTATTAGACAGGCTTTGAAGGCTTTGAAGTTATTTCTGCATCTGTGAAGGCTTCAAAAATTTTAAACCGAGCATTTTCACACACACACACACCCAGTTGAGTGTCATGATTTCAGATATTTAGTGTGAAAAATATTTGTAGCTAAATTGTTCCATCTTATATTAAACAGAGCTTATAATTGCACTAAGGGACGTGGGTGGCACTGTGGTCTAAACCACAGAGCCTTGGGCTTGCCAATCAGAAGGTCGGCTGTTTGAATCCCCACAACGGGGTGAGTTCCCGTTGTTTGGTCCCAGCTCCTGCCCACCTAGCAGTTCGAAAGCACATCAAAGTGCAAGTAGATAAACAGGTACCGCTCCAGGTGGGAAGGTAAATGGAGTTTCTGTGTGCTGCTCTGGTTCGCCAGAAGTGCCTTAGACATGCTGGCCACATGACCCAGAAGCTGTTTGTGGACAAACACTGGCTCCCTCGGCCTATAAAGCGAGATGAGCGTGCAACCCCAGAGTCGTCTGCGACTAGACCTAATGGTCAGGGGTACCTTTACCTTTACCTATAATTGCACTAGGAATTAAAAATCTACAAATTTGGGGTGGAATTCATATTTTTGTGTATGTCATAATAACACCATACCCTTGAAGAAAGCCTTTTATATTTGCCAAATTAGGCCAGTATTAGTCCTCCAGAAGTTGTTGGGCCACAGGTTCGTTACACCTGCTTTAGTAGGGTGGATTGGATGCCAAAGAATGGCAGAAGCAAGACAAGAGATCTTCCACAATGCAGGTCTGAACAGTATCAAAATGTGTGGCTCAGTAACTCAAGATCCCTGTGGATTTCCTCTCAGACTTATGCTAGGAGATATCTCAAGGGTAATGACAAAGAAATCCCCAGAGATTGTAAGTACTGTGCTTCCACAGAGACACACTGACGGAGGCCATCCTTTAAAAAAAAAAAAAGTGGGGGAGAGTGTCCTTAAAGGGAATACTTTTCTATTAAGTCACTCAAGATTTTCTTCTCCTGCGAAGATGGTTTGGGTTGGGTTTTTTTTTACTCCCTAGGCTCACAGTAATTATGTGTTATGCTCTGCTAAGCTAGAGTTCTCAAAGGCCCAAGGCGAAGCAGCCAACAAGGTTTTAAACCTTTAAATTTCAGATTGCATTTGTAATTAAAACATTCTTCCTAGCAAATGCTTCATGCATAGGTTGAAATTTACTCAAATTGGTATGTAAGCTTCCAAGCAATAATCCATATGAATCTCTAATGAAACACTGGAGGAAACACCCCCTCTGTGCCTGAAGACGTGTACCATATAACATAAAATTCTCTCTGATCGCATAATAAAACAACGCCAAGAATAACAGCTTCTAATCTAAGGCAATTCAGGGAAGATTCCCCATCCAGTTTATTCCAGTGAGCAGCCCAAGTCCAATCCTAGGTGCCTCTAGACTTTCAGGATTTTGCAGGAGGGATTCACACGCATACTGTAAATTTAAATGAGGTTTTCCGCGCTTAAAATGGATCATGTTGCTCTGTTGCCCTAGCACAGGGGTCGGCAAGGTTTACCTCGCCTGAGCCAGTTCACTCCAGTGGAGATCCGATGTCTGTGTAGACGCAATTTCCGGCGTCTGTGTCTGCGCAGACATGATTTTCGGCATCTGCGCATGTGCAGACGCGATTTCTGGTGCCGTGGAAGCGAGTCCCAGTGCTGCGCTGCGCGGTTTAGAACAGCGCATGGGGACTCACCAAGCGGGCAGCTTGGTTTGGGGGCAGCTCGTGGGCCGGTTAAACGGGCCCCGTGGGCAGCTTGTGGCCCATGGGCCTTAGGTTGCCGACCCCTGCCCTAGCACAACAAATCAGCTTTTAAAAAACATCAATATTTTTTGCAGTTTGGAAAATGATGGGTAAAACGTATTGGCCCCAATGGCTCAGTTGTTTAATGGGATTTGCTTCAAGTAAGCTGTTGGCTTAGTCTCACAAATGCATCACTCCCGAGGACCGTTCTGCACAACCCAGGACTGATTTGAGGTTATAAATACCAGAAAGTGAGACACTTGGGGCAACAGGCAAAGTTACTATTTCAACTCAGGCCTCTATCACACTCATACAACGACACACTGGAGCTACTTCTCTGTTGCAGCTGCAAGGCGTGTGTGACACCGCAATCATATGGACAGGATGTGATCCTCCTGCCAAAAGTAAGCATGCCAATTGGCTGGGGGGCAAGGCAAACAATTGGTCCTGCTCTTCTGGCATTTACCCAAATTGGAAATGTATGGACTATCAAGCTGGGTGGGGTGGGAGGGGGTATGACTCCCACAATTGTATGCATGCAAACAGAGCCCCACACATCAGGGGACAGTTTATAGAAAGGTGATTATAAGATGCAAAGGTCTGCTGTAAACTTACAGAACTCTGAACACAAGTTGGATATTTGTGGCCCAGCCAGGAAATGGTATTTGGATTCTGGGACAGCTGTTCTCCTCTGGCTGAGGTGAAACCAAAAACCTGCTTCCAAAATTGTGGGCCAAGAAACATTTTCATGGTAGACATCCCTCTTTTCACTGAACATACGAATGTTTCATGGCAGCTTTATTTTTTGTTCGTTTGCCAGCTTGATTTGTATTCATGTCTGGAAAGATATAAATATCTTTAAAATAAATATATTCCAAATATTAATGCAGAAAGAATCACACAAGACAACGGAATAAAACAACTGGGCTTGGCCTCCCTAAATCTAAACAGACGGAGGGGGCATGATGAGAAAATGCTCTTACAAAGTGCCACACTTCAATGTGTGTGTGTGTACTGGATCGCACATCGCATACAAAGACTCTTAGATTTCGCACAGGGAAAAGCTGCCAGCAGCAAGACCAGTGCAAAATAAAATATGTAGCAGGCAGAATGAGCCATTCATGAGGCACAACTGAGTCTAATGGAACAACAATAAGTCCTCTGGGAAGTGCTAGACTATAGCATTTCGTAACAGCAAATGGAACTCTTTGAGTAAGAAAAGGTTACCTATGGATCACTGCGAATCCTTAAGGGATGGTCTTGTCAAGTTCTCCCTGCCCCACAGACAGACAGACAGCTAGGAAGCTTGAAACAGGCTTAAGAATCATAGGGTCGTTTAGTCCAACGCCCTGCAAAGCAGGAATCTCAACTAAAACATCCATGACCACAATGCAAATTCCAATAGCCTTTCTAGGCCAATGCTCAGCAGTTACAGCACATGCTTTGCATGCACACCCCTGAAATAAAGCTTGGAAGAAGCATTCTACTGGAGCAAACAGAATCTGTTGTTGAGTATGCCTGTGACAATTTTGGAAATGTGCCTACAGCCCCCCCCCCCAAGTTGGCAACCCCTGCATTAAAAGATCTCAAGTACCAAGGCTGAAAAAGAGCTGACGGAGATGCCAGGATTGTCAGCTCTTGAGCATTTTCTGTTCAGAACAGACAATAGCAGGCTAGATGAACCAAAGCCCTGCTGGCCCAAAGGGTATGAACTTAGAAATGAACTTAGAAACAAAAGCAACAATTCCAATGATTTATTGAAGGAAGAAATGTGCCCGGACCAGCACTGAAGCCTTTTGTTGTCCTGCCCGCCCACCTCAAAAACTGTCCCACAGCTTGGACGTATTTAGTTTTATTATTGTTATATTATTATTCATAATAAATTTATTGCCCACCCTCACCAGCAGGTCCAAGTGCACGTTGCAACAATTTAAAATTAAAAACTGTTAAAATAGATTACACTTGCAGGAACATGGTGGGTCTGGAAAACAAGCATCTCAGGTGTCAAAGGCCACACAAAGCGGGGAATCTTCAACATTTGCCAAAGCTGTATCGTGAAGAAGCCCATTGCACCTCTGTGGGGTAATATGGTGGTGGCTGCAAGAAATCACCATTTAGATGGCCCAGGGCTGGATTTAGGGGCAGGCATCCCAGGCTACTGACTGGGTGCTACCCTTGGGAGACATGTGTCATGGGCTATCCTCTCAACTATCCACTCAAGAGCTGAACAAATTGCCCAAACAGTGAAACTTCATTATATAGCTGGTAATCCTGGCCTCTGTGACCAGTGTTATGTTTGTGTTCTTTATCATTATTCTTGGGGGAAATTACAATAAATTATAAAAACCACGTTAGTCACTGTGATCAGATTCATGTTCAAAATTGTAATACCTTATATGACGGGGATAAATTGTGTATGCAAGTCATGTATTGAAGTTGTGAAGTGTATTGGAAATGCGATAAAAAATAAAATGTGAAGGTTGGTCCTGAAGGGACTCCTTGCTTGCATCACTGTAAGGTCTAGCGCCAGACCTGGCTGGACCTATTAATAAGGCAAGAACCTGGACTGAGTAGCTAAATAGCAATCTACCTTTTGGTGTGAGGATTCTGTCCTTAAATCCACTGAAGAAGCAAAAATAAACTCTTGATGTTCTTAGTGGGAAATGGTCAGCCCATTCTAGAAATGTGTGTAGTAGAGGAATCATCAATGTGGTGTTTGCAGACAAACATGAGCTTGAAGAGGCATTCCCTGGTACCTATCGGATCCCTCCTATGCTTAAAAGAAGCATTCCTTTGTACCTAATAGAACAGGTTGCAGTGTGCATATGGTGCCAACAGTCTCTTTGGTTTGCAAAGATGCCCATGGGTCCAAAAAGGTTGGCAGCCCCTGGGTAGAATATTGCTAATCATTGGGAAACACAGTGCTTCACAATGTTTATTTACAAGGCTTCTGCTAAGACATTCTGTCAGATCAAAATGGTTCTTTTCATGCTAGGGTTAGCTACTGCTTCACCCGTCTGCCGGAAAGAAACAGTTCAAGGTCACACCAAGTCAACGCAGTGAGGCTTATCTCCAGCCAAGGCTTTTCTGGCGCTACCGCTTCTGCTCTTGTAAAGACTTGGACTCTTCCCATGGACGGGGCCCTCTGATGTTCTTCCAGTCGTCAAAGTTGGCATCTTTCAATTTCTGTAGGCATAAACAACAACAACAACAAGAAAATAAACTAATAAACTAGAAGGAAAACATTCTAAACATCCTCAGGTTCTCTTTATAAATTAAAGTGTCTCCTTTGGAACACATAACGACTAAGATTTGTAGAGGAAACCATTAAGGAAGCATCCCAAGATCAACACAAATGAAGCCACAATTCAGCGTGAGCACCGCTATTTCTCTGTAGCTAAAGAAAAACAGGGACACTCAGACTGGAGAAGCAAGATAAGTACCTGACTCTTTGCAGCACCCCTGGAGCATCTCTTCTCTTACATTTTGCTGTATCTTGCTTTTGACTTCACCCGTTCTCAACTTCTGAAGCAGGTGGAATTTGTGTGGGAAATAAGAAGCAGTACTGCTCCTCTTGTTCCTGGAAGCTGTTTCCCCTCTGAAGTGGCTCTCAACAGCTAAGCTACCTATTCAGTTACCTACAAAACTGGTGTGTTTGGAGGAGCAAGAGCACAGCATGTGAATGCACACAAGGGGAAGTCAATGAGGCCCAGCCGTCAAATGATTTATTTATTTTTTTACTGTGGCTGTGAAACCACCACCACCACCACCACCATTTCCCAACTCAAACCTAAAGACTCCCATTCCCGCTAGAGAATAAAATAAGGGGACTGCTGGGTATTTTTTGTCAGCTGTAGTGCTGAGAATGCAAGGCTCACTGTAATTTTAGTCACTGCCTTATCACAAGGATAGCATAGGCACCAACGTTGTTTTCTAAATTTTCTACCCACAACCTAACTATGTGAGGTTGCCCTAACCTCATTATTCTTGCCCACTAACAATCATGGAGTTCAGATGTAGTCAAAATGGATTAGAAAACGTATTTTATTCAGCTTCGTTTTGTTATGGAGAAAAAGCAAACTAGTGATACCTACCGAAAATATATTTAGGAATTTTTGCCTGGGAAAAATCCAAGCTGGAGATGGAGTTGTTAGATACTGAAGGTAAAAACTTATCTAAAATGTACAAGCTTTTGCTGGAGTGGCATACGAAAGATGAACAAGTTAAATCGGTGATGATAGATTGGGCAAGAGATTTAGGACATAATATAATGTTTGAGGACTGGGAAAGATTGTGGAAGAAAGGGGTGAAGTTCACTGCATGTACTTTGTTAAAGGAAAATATTATGAAGATGATGTATAGATGGTATTTGACTCCTGTAAAATTAGCAAAGATGTATCATAACTGTGATAATACATGTTGGACCTGCCCCAAGGTGAAAGATTTATAATGAATTGAAAAAAATGTTGAAATATACATTTACAAAGAAACCAGAGGCCTTTCTTCTTGGAATAATAGGTTCGGAATTGCCCAAGAAAGATGTTAATCTATTTTTGTATGCCACAACTGCGGCTCGTATTCTGTTAGCTAAAAAGTGGAAAACTCAAGAATTACCAACAGTAGAAGAATGGCAGATGAAGATGATGGATTTTATGGAGCTAGCCGATCTAACCGGAAGGAGGAGGAACACCATGAAGAATGGAAGAAATTTAATGATTATTTAGCTAAATTTGTTAAGCTAAAATAACTGGAAATAGTGTCCAGATACTCAATGGGCTTAGGATTGTACTTATGTTAACTGACAAAATAATATGTTTAATACAAGAAGGAAAAGATTTAAAGATGTTAACGTTTAATTTAAAGGGTATTAAAATTGGGATTTAGAAAACCGTTATAAGGATATGCAGTGAAATTCAACTAAGGGGAAACGAGGAAGTCATTTTACAAAGTAAATAACTGTTATTTTCAATAAGGTTAGGATTTATGTTTGTTATGTTTTGTTTGTTTTATGTTTTTGTTTGTCGTTGATATTGTAAAAACTAATAAATTTTTTGCAAAAAAAAAAAAGGAAATATATTTAGGAAGATGTTCCAAGCCCTGTTGAGCTCAAGTTAGGGGGCCTCTGATAGGCATCTGTTTGGCTACTATGAGACTAGATTGGCCTTTGACCTGGTCCAACAGGCTTGTTTATGTTTGTAACCCAGGAGTGGATAAAGAAAGAAGGCAGGCCAAAGCAGAAAAAGAGATGCTTGTATAAAATAGGGTTGCCATACGTCTGTAAATTCCCAGACTTTTTGAAATATGGCAACCCTAGTATAAAATGGCTCCAGCTACTCCAAGTAGGCAGTAATTCCCTGACTGGCTGGCAGGAGCAGTGAAAAGAGTATTCGTTCCTCTGGGGTGGATCAATCAAATAAATTCTTTAATTTACCATATCTTATATGGAAATATTTTTCTAGCCAAGAAATAAGCAAGCTATTGTACAACTTGCACAGTAATTACAGCAATAGTAATAATGGTGTGGGGTGCAGAAAGATGTAGATGTGTGTGTGGGGGGGGAGAGACCTCATTCCCTTTAAGGCAACCTACTGGCACCCACAGCACAGTGGTGGGTGGGAACAAATGAATGTAAACATTATCTCTGTACAGTGAGCTAGTTTCTACACACACAGAGACACCCTCTACTCTTCATCCAGGCCAGCAAGATGAAGGATCAGATTCCAAAGACACATTCTAGCCTGGCCAAAGCACACAAGGAAGGTGCGAAGCAAGCCTGGCGAGGGTGTGTGGCTCGGAAGAGGGGTGTGACCTGTGGAGAGTCCCCAAGGGCCAGGTAGACTGGGAGGGCAGCCTTGATCTCCCAGACCTCAGGTTCCTCATCTGTGATCTCCAAAGTAGTGGGACCCAAACTACTGACGAGCATTCTCAGGTACTGAAGTAAGGTGAAACATTAAAAAAATATGCATGGTTTGGAGTGTTTAAAACTATGAGACTAACAGAGCAAGACATGGCTCTTCATTTTGCATTCACCGTTGTAAGCTGAAATATACTGGGAGTCGAGAGTGGATTTCATGCTCTTTATTCAGCTCATAGTGGTGAGGAGGAATGGAAGTTCCCCCAGAATGTCTGCTTTATATACATTATTTACACAATGAGCCGCACATGATTGGCTAATTCCGGGATTCACCTGTAGGCCAATCAGGTTGCGGATTCACTTCCACCTGGAGCTGGATTGGGTGGCTCCTGTGGACCAATCAGATTGCTGCATTCTGAATCCTATTGTTCTAGGACCAATCAGACAGCTGCCTTTTGGATCCTATTCAGCTCAGTACATAACATAAGCCATCGGATATTTCAAGAGCAACATAAAAAAGAGCCTAGATGAACACAACTGTGGGTTTTAAATGCAGCAAATAAAATCCAAAAGGAAATATGAACAGGGACCAACATACTCCACCTCCCCTTCAATCAATAAGATGTCTTTTATAGCCAATTTATTCTGTTTAAGAAGGGCCCCCATGATTCCTTTTAAGTGAGAACCTCAAACCACCTTCTGTCTGGTTAAGGCATTTTATACTCCCTGAGCCAAAAGGTTTTGTTGCTCTATTACCAACTCATATTTTCATCTTGCTGGTTTCGTTTTTTGAGAGAGAAAGAGACTAAAGAGTTGCAATTTCTTGCCTTTTGTTGCTGGGCCAGTGACTGAAAGTTTAATATCTTGTGAATGTGAATTGTTTCTCTCCAACTAACAACCTCCTATGGGGAGGCAGATTCCTTACAGGTCAGGGCTCCTACTAGTGATGCAGACATACAACTGGTGCAATTTCTTCTGTATGTCAACTGTGCATGGATTGTGCAGAAGCTTTACAGGATCATAGTCTGCTCTAGTCCATTATTTGGCCACTGTGTTAAATACTGTTCTACTGGGAAAGGTAGCATTGAACATCAAATGGCTTCTGGCATTCCACAGAAGATCCTAAACAGAACCTTATTAAGAAACTTCATCAAGAAGTAAGACAGGGCCGCAAAAGTGAACAGCTGACAATTCAAGAGCCCTCTGGTAAAACATTCCATGATAAGAATAAAAAGTTCATCTACTATATATATTGGAAAGCAGTTTGTCTCTTTGCCTGTTCTCTATGCATTTGGACACCTCTTAAGATATTGTAACCAAATGGTTCCAAAGATCAAAGAGTAGGATTTCTCTATAGTTGCATATAATTGGACACTATTTTGAATTATTGGTTTAATATTTTGATGTTTGGGCTCTTTTGGGAAGAAAGGCAGGATAAAAAAATAACTAGTAAAGAAATAAGATGGCAGACTGAGCTTTTCAAAACTGCAAATTTTAATTAAATCATAATCAAAATTTGCACGATGGTGTTTGAAATGAAGGAGCAGTGGTTTTTACCAGTTTTGTCTAATTGAATGCCATTTTGTATCAAGATGCTGACCCAAATCCTTCAAAACTCTGCAGATTTTAACCACTGATTCCAAAACTGGTATCTTAGAATTCCTGAGCAATGTTATGCACTCTTTGCCAATTCTAATTTGTAATGGGAGAGGAGATAATTATTTCAACCAAAACACAAACACACACAAACACACAAACACACAAACACACACACACACAGAGAGAGATTATGTCAGGCCACTTATGAGGCACCAATGTACTTGGATCAACGGCACCTTGAAGTGTGGTTCATTCCTTCTGGATCTGGCAATGACTCTGTTGTTAGTTTTGGAAACACAAAAAGGGAAACTAGTGCATAAAGAAATGACTGTGTTCATGTTGGTAGTTACTCAGACAGAAAGAGCATGTCACTGGAAGACAGCAAGCTTTTTGGTAAAGGGATGGACTGCCAAAGTCTGGCAGCTTGCCTTGCCTGAGAAGCTTACACAACATTGCAGAGCTAGCAGAGGACCTAAAGTGAAGGACAAATCTGCAGATACTTGGATGCCTTGCCTAATGTATATTGGCAAAGGTACCCCAGCATTGATCCCACCTTCAGCACATAAAGAGAGGTGTGGCTGCACATTCGTAATGCTTTAATGTGTTGCAATGGAAGTGTGAACTCAAAGTGGAAAATAGGTAACGGGACAAGAGCATCAGTACTCCAAAGTTTGTTGGAAGTTGTTAAGAGTTCATTATTGTAACAGAGAATAAAAATACTAATCACAAAGTTTAAAGTACCGTATTTTTCGCCCTATAGAACACACTTTTTCCCCTCCAAAAATGAAGGGGAAATGTGTGTGCGTCCTATGGGGCAAATGCAGGCTTTCGCTGAAGCTTGGAGAGCGAGAGGGGTTGGTGCGCACCGACCCCTCTCGCTCTCCAGGCTTCAGGAAGCTATCAGCAAGCCTGGGGAGCCCACGGGAGTTCCCGCAGGGCTCCCCAGGCTGCGGATAGCAGCCTGCAGCATGGAGCGCGGGGCGCCCTGAAGCAGAGCGCCCCACGCTTCAGGCAAACATCGGGCAACCCCACAAGCTCGGGGGACAGTAGGGAGGTGTAGTGCCGCCATCCCGCTGTTCCCCGACCTGGTTTTGGGGAGGAAATAAAGGGAAAAAAATTCCCCTTTATTTCCCCCCAAAAAACTAGGTGCGTCCTATGGGCCGGTGCGTCCTATGGGATGAAAAATACGGTACCTCCATGACAAAGGGAGCCGAGTGCTAATGTTATTGCTCTCCTGTTCTAAGCTACGTGTCACTGTAATTGACAGACCACACAGCTAGGGAGGGGGCGAGGATACAGTGATATATATATATATATATATATATATATATATATATATATATATTTCACACTAACGGTGAAAAATATTTACCCTTGCCCTTTTCTTCACCAACAGACTGCTAAAGTTCATTCTCTCATGCTCATACAGGGCTTATTGACCCTTCCCTTTTGCCCTGCTCTTCCCAGGAATAGGTTCATGGCTCCATGTCTGAGTGTTGGGGTTTTTATGCTCCGGTGCTTTCCCTGCAAAAACCTGCTCTTTAGCACTCACTCAGAGCAAACATCGATTTGCGTCTTCTACTGACTGCTGTTTGCTCCGATTTAGCTTTGCAGTGAGGTTTTTCACAGGGAAAGCTGCAGAGACAAAAAAAGAGGCATTCGGACACAGAATTTTAAAGCGTGGACGGTGCCTGGAAAGAGTGAAGGAAAAGTAAGTGTGGATAAACCCTCTTGCACACCCAGGAGGCAAAACAGTTGAGTAGTTATGTAAGAGAGATTTTGAACTCTGCCAGAAGAGTGGGTAGCTTCTTATTTGCTTTATCAACAGTGTTGAGTTAGCACTTTCCATGCCTCATGCCACTGCTCCTAGTCAGCCAGGATCACCATCCTTCTAATCTTCCTTTGCTCCTTAGCTCCTGGAGGGGGAGAAGTGGCTGATGGGCCGAGAAAGGGTGCAGGAGGCTTCTTGGGATCGGGCCTTCCAGCTCACTTGAGAAGGCTGTGGGGTTTGGAGCAGAAACTGGTGTGCTGTAGTTAAAATGCATATGTATTCAAAGTGCTTGGCATATGAAGACCTCTGCATGGCGTACCTTACACACACAGGTTTACACTAGCATTCTGTTCGAGCTAATGGGGTACCATGTACAGATTTTTTTAAAAGTGATTTTCGTTTCATTACACAAATATTGGGAGTTTAAATCCTAGTTATGCTCAGGAACTTGAGTGTGTTTGAACCCTTTTTTTAAGCTACATTGCAGAATCCAAATTAAGAACTGAGGTCAAAGCATTCATGTTTTGGGTTGGTGTTTACTTTTTTTTTTAAGTGCTCTATTAAAGGTGAGATGTAAGTGGATTTATTCTGTATGTATTGGAGGGTAGGAGTTGCTGTGGAATTTAAGCCTTTCAATTTTTGTCTGTAGCCAAATTTTTGTCATATACCCTTTGTATGCTATAATATATTAGCAAACTGTAAATACCGTAAACCATTCACAATTTAGTGGGGGGGGGGAAAGAAAGTGGCTCGTGACCCTGCCTTCTCCCCATGGTTCAGGCTCTCACCCATTCACCATGCTGTGGTTGGAATTCATTATCTCCTGCAGTTAAACTATTTCATTAAGAAGAAACGGCACAAGTTTAAAAATAAAGAAGACATTGGGAGAGAAGGAACTGGTTATGGATGTGTTGTGACTTTGCTAGTTTGGGAGCAGCAGTGAGGGGATCCGACAGGAAAAAGAGGGCACTTGCCTGGGGACAGAGCTGCTTGCCTCCCTTGGGTGTTCAGAAGGTGGGGGGCCCAGAGAGCTGCAAGGAGAAGCTGCCACTTAATCAGAAGACAGAAAAAGTGACAAAAATAAAATTGCAGCCAAAGACAGGAGACAGGTTCTTCTTTTCTCCCCCGCCTCTTGAACAGCAATCAATCAAGCCAAGCAAGTTGCTGTGAGCAACAGGGCAAATGATAGGGAAAGACGTGTGCAAAGTGGTGATAGATTTGTCTTCCCTAAATGTCAGTGCACACCCAAAACACACACCTCTTTCAGAAGTCAGAAGGGTGGCAGAGAAAGTATGGCTGTGTGTCATATGGATACCTCACGCAAAGCGAATGTACAAACCATGGCTCTTGCACATTAAAACACTAGTGTGGCAATACCATCAGTCTACTCATTCAGCAGAAAGAGTCTGGACAGAAGGTTGTATGCGGTGGAATATCATTTTTAGAATGCTTCCCCACATAAAAGAAAAGAAAGCCGGAAGAAATGACCTTGGAGAATTTGTGGAGATACAAGGTAGGGGCTAGAATCTGCTGTGCAGATTGTATTTCTCTTTTCTGTCAGGAATATCCACTGCAAGCAACCTGAAATGATGCACATTTCAGAAAGGCTTTATTTCACAAAGGCTTTAACACCTCTTTTATTTGCATGTGTAGATCCAGCCTGAAGTCTAGAGTTTACAGAATGTCTATGTAGACAATTTAGCCTGCTTACACACTATACCTTTAGAGCATATTCAGAGCACATTCCCTCCCTCAAAGAATTATGGGCACTATAGTTTATTAAAGGGTTGCTGGGAACTGTAACTCTGTGAAGGGGTAAACTAGAGTTCTTGGGAGGGGAAAATGAGCTTCAAATGTGCTTTGAAGGTACAGCATGTGCAGCCTATGGCTATCCCATATATAGCTTGAAATCTTCAGTTCCTTCAGCTCAGTTACTCTGGTATGATGAGGTATGAAGAGCCTCTCTCTCCTTGCCTCAGTTCCCATTACCCAAGTGTGATGCCATCACTTAATGGCTGAGCAAGATCAGCTCCTCCCTTCTAGCATGAAGCTAACCCATCCAGTGTGTACCAGTTGCTTGACAAAAACACCTAATTGTGTGTGGGCCCTGAACACCTTTTTCACCCCTCAGAAGTGCACGTGTCTTCGGGGGGAACGGGGAGAGAGAATAAAGTCACCTAAACTGAGTTTCCCCCGATCACATGCTGTGTGATCTTGAGTTACACTACATGTCAACGAGGAACTGGAGTAGAGGGGGACAAGTACACACTTTCAGTACAAGAATTAGGGTGTCTTCAACAAGTTTGATTAAGGTGCATATAGGAAGGAGGTAGTTCAAGGGGGATGACTTAATCCTTAATTAATTAATTGATTGATTGATTGATTGATTGATTGATTGATTGATTGATGTAAGGTGGAGAAGACTGGATGCATCAATACTTTTGAGAAAACATGCATGCCGTAACAGTCAGAGATAAGATGAGAGACTCAGGCAAGGTCGGCTACTTCCCCTGTGATCCACCAATGCTTGTGCTTGGAAGAAAAATGTGGGTGTTCCTTTGCTCCCTCTCCCAATTTTCCATGATATTGCAGGGTCCGTATTTGCTACTTCCCAGCTGGCTTTTCTCCATGCAGATGAGTGTAAGGAAGCAGTCTCTGCACGACGGAAAGACAATATAACCTCCTGCAAGCACCATGAATTGGAATAGACAGAGATATGCAACGACTTGACAGTATATGCAACAGAACTGTCACTTTTGGGAAAGGCCTGTGCAAGCTTCCAGGTCAGGTGAGTATCTAGCAGAGGCAAGGCTCAAGCGCCAAGCACACTTGAGATCCAGCTGGTTCCCTCAAGCTCCATCCCAAAGAGGGTTAGCTTAAATGTTCAAGACAAGCAAAGGATTGTTAGGTGGAAGGAGGAGAAAACAACCTCTGCTCAGCTAGACCCTGGGCTATTTTGCACTTTGCAAATGAATAGACATCAGACAAAGTCAGGTACTGTGTTGCCACGGGGATTAAGTTATTTATTTTACATCACATTGGCTCCATTTAAACAGGGACAATTTCCCCTGCTGCCAACTATGCCCAAGCAGGAAGGAGCCTAGTGGAGCCATTAGTTTAGAGTCTTGGTACAGCATTAGTGAAACTTGGGTTTTCTTGCCTCTTGCTCATGTCACATCCATTCAGAAGGGACAGTCTGTTATTGTTTCTTTCTGGAAAACTGTTAATTCGCACATTTACAGGTTCAGAAAGAATGAATGAGAAGAGGCAGAAGCAAGGCAGACCCCAGACCTGGAGGCTAATAAGCTTGGAGGTAAAATTGTCACCTACCCCACTGAAAAAGTGTGTGCGTTTGTGCACCCACCCACCCACCCACACAACACGTGCATGGTGTCTGACTTTATTTTACTATACTATATCTTCCCTAGAATTGCTGAAGCTATCCAATTATTAGTTTTCTTATGGGGAAATCAATATAAAAGCAGAAAAACGGGGTACAATACATGTAAAGATATTAAGATTTTTACTTCCAGGGTGTGATGTTTGGGACCTGCTTGAGCAAGTTGTTCCAACAGACTAATGAGAAAGATGAAAATGACAAGAGGAAGTGTGGACAAAAAGAATTTGAAAAAGAGGGGAAACGGATTATTTCTTTCAATTCCTTTGTGCATTATTCCAGTTATAAGCAAGACATATTTAATAACATACGCAGTGTGGTACAGGAGTCAGAGTGTTGGGCTTGTTGGTGGGAAACAAAACACTGCATTGGCCTGAATATAAGCTGCCCTTTCCCCCCCAAGTTCCAACTGTGAAAAGTTAAAATGCGGCTTATACTCGGAGCCATGCACCGACACCATCTTGGAGAGTGGGGCACCGAGTGCTGGATACCCGTCCCCGGTTCAGGGCGGTAGTGCTGGGAGGCAGGTCACACTTGCAAATAAGCCTTGTATTTTAAAGGTGCAGCTTATTTTCTGGTGCTGCTTATAGTTGGGCCAATATGGTACCCACCACAACTGGGTTGCCTTGGGCACTTCACTTGCCTGTACCCAGAAGACTTTGACTTTCATGGATGGAAAGGCTTCACACATCCATTGAAGGCTTTTGACCCAGTGGAGACAGCCCACTGACAGGGATGGGGAAGCTACCTTTGCCGATTTCCCCCTTCCCCTGCAGCCTCTACCACCATTGGCCCCATTGTTTCAGAGGGTACCATGTCGCCTCAGACCAGAATCAGAAAGCAGCAGCCACATGCCTTTTGTGATGAGAGCAGCAGCCCCACATCTACTTTTCCCTCTGTCCATGTCCGCAAAACATGTGGTGACCTGTCACTCTGCTGTGTATTCTCTTGCTCCAATTCCATGTGAAGGGGCAGGGAAACTCAAAGTGAAATCCTGCAACGTATTTTGTAGGCTAGTTATTACGGGGTAAGATTCTTACCGTAAGAGAGAAAGAGGTGGCAACAGAAGGCTGCTGCTTTGGAGCTCTTGTGATGTCTGCTTCTGTCCCCACCTGACTCATCAAGGGTCTGGAAACCAAACCTTATGAGGAATGGTTGAAGGAGTTGGGTATGTTTAGCCTGGGAAAGAGGAGACTGAGAGGAGATATCTGAAGAGCTGTCACAGGGGAAAGGGAGCAAGCTTATTTCCTGCTGCTCTGCAGAGTAGGACTCGAACCAATGGTTTTAAGTTACAAGAAAGGAGATTCCGACTAAACATATGGAAAAACCTTATGACGGTAAGAGCTGTTCCGACAGTGGAATAGTCTCCCTCGGGATGTTGTACTCTCCTTCCTTTTTAGGCAGAGGTTGGATGGCCATCTGTCATGGATGATTGAGCTGAGATTCCTGCATTGCAGAGGGTTGGACTAGATGACCCTTGGGTCCCTTCCAACTACGATTCTATGATTTTATGATTGCTGTGAGGCAAAGGCCTATCACTTCAGTCATCAGGTGGAGGTTCAAATGACTGGATGCTCCACTGTAACTCCATGTAGAAAGCAAGAATTGAAAATTTAGGCTACAGCCCTTCTTGCTGACATTCTACTTTTTCTGCAGATGGAATTCAGTGTGGGCAATATTTAAACTGCACAAGACCCCACCTGAAGTCTGAAATGGCATAGCCCAGGCACAAATTTGACACCTCTGTAAGGCCTAAATTAAGGTTACCCGTTTCCTGGGGCCAGTCCCCAGATTTACAGATCAGTCCCATACAAAACCCACTGAAGTTGAAAAGTGTCCCCGGATTCATTGAAAAAAATATGGTAACCTTTGCCTAAATGGCTGCTCTTGAGTTCCTCAGAGAAAAAAAGCAAGATAAAAAATTAATATAAATATGCTACTTTGTAGCTCTGAGGAAGTTATTTCAGGGTGTGTGTTTTTAAGCCTACAGTTCTGTTGACTATTTAAAGCAAATTATCTGTTAGGGATTCATTTGCCACTTGTACCTGTGTTGGTTTATTTTTGGATTTTCACCCGTGCCTTGCCGCTTCAAATAATGTAGACCGCGGTGTCCAAGCATGAAATGCTATGCTTTGCATTTTTACAATCTGCTTTACAAGGTGCATCCCAGAAGCAGAGCTACATTCCCATTAGTTCTGGTGGCACTTATAGAAAGAGCAATGATTTATTAGGCAAATGAGACAGCTAGGCCTAGCTGACTGCATAAGAACATATAAGTGTGTGAGCAGAATGCTTTAAACTCTGTGGGTGGATGTGGGGGTAACTTGGGGAAGGAGCTTACTCCTAGAACACAAGACAGGATAGAATTCATGACAGACCTGAAAGTGCAGTCATTTGCTATACAAATATATGCACCAATTGTAGCTCTCCTTTGAGATCTTGAACACCATATCCAAGCAGAACTTCGCTCATCTTATACAATTGTTTAGTCGTTTAGTAGTGACCCCATGGACCAGTGCATGCCAGGCACTCCTGTCTTCCACTGCCTCCCGCAGTTTGGTCAAACTCATGTTTGTAGCTTTGAGAACACTGTCCAACCATCTCGTCCTCTGCCTCCCCTTCTCCTTGTGCCCTAAATCTTTCCCAACATCAGGGTCTTTCCCAGAGAGTCTTCTCTTCTCATGAGGTGGCCAGAGTATTGGAGCCTCAGCTTCAGGATCTGTCCTTCCAATGAGCACTCAGGGCTGATTTCCTTAAGAATGGGTAGGTATGATCTTCTTGCAGTCCATGGGACTCTCAAGAGTCTCCTCCAGCACCATAATTCAATAGCATCAATTCTTCGGCGATCAGCCTTCTTTATGGTCCAGCTCTCACTTCCATACATCACAACTGGGAAAACTATAGCTTTAACTATACGGACCTTTGTCGGCAAGATGATATCTCTGCTTTTTAAGATGCTGTCTAGGTCTGTCATCGCTTTTCTTCCAAGAAGCAGGTGTCTTTTAATTTCATGACTGCTGTCACCATCTGCAGTGATCATGGAGCCCAAGAGCTTATACAATACAGCTTTGTAATTATTCAGAGGCATAAGCGCCTTCTTGAAATTTATGGTACAAGTACTAAGTTGAAACCTTTTGTAATTCAGAAACAGGGGTGGGCCCAAGGTGGATCAGGATCTACTGGCAGATCTCAGAGCGACTTCTGGAAAACTGGCAAGGATTTCAGACTCCCAACAGCAAAAGCAAAATGTCTATCCCCACTTCCAACTGCTAAAATGAAAAAAGTTATTGGGGCGGCAGTAACCAGGAGTGGAGTTTTGTGTAGAAGGACTGTAAGCTTTGTTCTGTTTTTGTATCCTAAAATATTCCTGGGCTCAGAATTCTTTAATTCTAAGTGGATGTCTTTGGCACCATGTTCCACCTGACAGGTATAAGAGTTGAGAGGAGGATTAGAGTGGGGGATCAGATAATGCAGATCTGAAATCTGCCCACTCCTTATACAGTGGTACCTCGGGTTACATACACTTCAGGTTACATACGCTTCAGAGAGAGCCAGTGTGGTGTAGTGGTTAAGAGCAGCAGACTCGTAATCTGGGGAACCAGGTTCGCGTCTCCGCTCCTCCACATGCAGCTGCTGGGTGACCTTGGGCTAGTCACACTTCTCCGAAGTCTCTCAGCCCCACTCACCTCACAGAGTGTTTGTTGTAGGGGAGGAAGGGAAAGGAGAATGTTAGCCGCTTTGAGACTCCTTCGGGTAGTGATAAAGCGGGATATCAAATCCAAACTCTTCTCTTCTTCAGGTTACAGACTCTGCTAACCTAGAAATAGTGCTTCAGGTTAAGAACTTTGCTTCAGGATAAGAACAGAAATCGTGCTCCAGCGGCGCGGCGGCAGCAGGAGGCCCCATTAGCTAAAGTGGTGCTTCAGGTTAAGAACAGTTTCAGGTTAAGAATGGACCTCCGGAACGAATTAAGTACTTAACCCGAGGTACCACTGTACATATTTTAAAGACTATGTTGCTCTTTGTATTTCAAAAAAGAACTCAATTCAGGGGTGGGAAGCCTCTTGCCTGTGAGTCAGTTTTGACCCAACAGGTCTCCCCATGTGACCCATGAGGCTGCTTTGGACAAGACATGGCCACCTGCCCTCATACATTATGTCAGGTGTGGGGTGAGTAAGGAGGGTGCTTGGTCAACAGGGGTCTTGTGCATTGCTTCCCAAATGTCCAACAACCAGCTGAAGCTTCTTCAGCCCTGTGTTCTGTGATTCACTTTTGGAAAAGCACTATTTGTAGTGTTGGATCAAAAAAAATTTTTAATAGAAAACCCTCCACTACCAGCTGCTGGCTAGATTGAATTCCCTCTACACAGCCACATAATTAAAGAAGCCCAACACCTTGAGAGTTTACAGCTCTGTGTACATGTATTTAGCTAAACCCCATTGATTATAAGGTACTTTCAAAGCCGAGACAATTTAAATTCCCTTCCACTATGAGAGTTGTTTGGATTTGGCCTCAGTGGGTTTTCAGGCAAAGCAGAAGGGTTTTTCAGCCACTTCCTCATCTAGTACAGTTCTTGCAAGCATCATCTGAACAGATTTAATGTTTTAAAATTTCATGTTTCTCTGTGCCACTTTTGTGTCATTACTTCTGAATTTCCCATGAGACTCAATACCATTCTGGCAATCTAAATATTGGTCTTCAGGCAGCTACTAAAACCTGGTTGGGAGAAAGTACTGCATATCCAAATAGGCACACAATTCTGAGATAAGTTGTGTGTCAAGTGTAAAGGAGAGAGCCTCTTCTTTGCATTATATGATGGTTTCTTTACATAAATAAATCAGAGCAGTTACAATAACCAGTAAGGGAATATAGAAGACAAAAGGCTCTCGAAAGGCAAGAGAATTGTGTGTTAATGGATTTTTAAGTTATGAGTTTGAGGCAAACAATTTCATTCCACTTGCAAAGAATGATGCTTTCTGTCACCCAAATGATGCAGAATGAAATGCATTTTTAAGCATGCCTCCAAGGATTATTGTTGGGCTTTTGTTTTTACACCAAGGTGAATAGTAAAGATCGAAGTGAAAGGGTTATTTACAGGAAATGCCTAAGAACGTAGGAAGAGCCCTGATGGATCAGCCCAAAGGCCCATCGAGTCCAGCATCCTTTTCCTCACAGTGGCCACCCAGATGCTTAAGGGAAACCCACAACACATAAGCACAGTTTCACTCTCTTACTCATGTTCCCCAGCCACTGGTATTAATATGTACAAGAGACCATACACAAAGACCAGAAGAGGGCTGAATCTACATTGGTCCCAACCCTCTTTGGTGCTCCTTGGGACCTGGAACATACTAGGGATTTGGGGGAGTGGGGTGAGATTGAGGTCAAGTACGAAAAAAATTATGGAAGCCTTTCCTGACGGAGATGAAATTAATGTTTAATTCCACAGTCTCCCCACCACAACTGCCACCAAAGATTTCCCAAGGAAATGAAAAACATTTCTTTGCAAGAGTATATATATATATATATATATATATAATGCTGTAAAAGAGAGCCAGAAAACCTGAAATGTTACAAGTGGTTTGAGAGAACAATTATTTAACAGCCAGTGTCACTAAAGCAATCATATGGTTTTGCAATTAGCCACATGGATCCCATTATAATATTAGCAATATAAATGGAGACTCCTGCACATTCCAGTCAGACCTGCAAATCTTTTATAGACTAACCACAGGAACAGTTAAAATGTATTTGCAGTGTTGTATTTGGCAGGCGGACATCAAAGAAGAGGAGTGCTATAAAAGGCTTTGAACTCTCAAATATTGCTTCTATCCAAAAGCAAAGGCTGCTTTTACTGGACGCCCATGAATCAAAGCCAGGGCTGTTTTAATTTTAGCTAGGGGAAGAAACACCATTATTATCACTAGTGAAGGGTAGCAAAGAAAAGCCTTCAGTGCTAGAACATGCAGTGAACCATACCTCATATTCCGATTCCAGAGTCACTTTATTCTTCTTGATTCTTTCTGCCAGAGCTGGATCAATCTGCCAAGTCAAAAAGACCAGAAAATATCTATCAAACATTGTACATTTAAGTTTCGAAAAAACATTCAAAACAGGAAATATCCCCTCTAGTCTGTTGCAGTGTGCTGTTCCTCAGCATAGGAAAAGAATCAAGAACTGCATTTCCAATTGGCTCTTTGTCACAGTAGATTCTGGCAATATCTCTGAAGCAGAGAGACTTCTGCAAACAATGCTCCACTTAAAATCCACAGCCTTTCACCTTGATGGTACTACACCTTAAGTCTAAAGAACCGTGGAAGGGAAAAGATGATATGCATATGAAAAACAGATCACTGAAGATGTCTCTCATACATTTTCATTCATAAAGTAGGAAACTGGGACAGGTACACAACTACCTCTCTCTTCTAAAAATGAAAATGAACTCCTTTAGTTCAGTTTTGATCACAAACTAAACAATTTAAGATTGCAAGAGGCTTGCTTGAACTCAGTGTCTCAGAATGGATCACACCAGGAATATGAATGCAAGAACCCTCCCTTTGGGAATCCACCTTGGAAACTGCAGACTGGCATTCTAGAGACTTGGAAGAAAAGACCGGCTCTCACATTCAAACACAGAGCTAATGAAATTCAAACAATGAACCGACCATTCGGATTTATCTCCAACGTCTCCTAGGGCTGAATAGTTCCTTTTAGCAGCCCAGTGCTCATTCAGATTTGGTTTCCCTTGGAAGGACGTCACTAGAGGCTTATGCTATTTTGTAATATTTTATTTATATACAGGTTGAACACAGGTGGAGTCACAGCTTGACCCTCCAACGGACAGCTAAATTGGAACTTCACAGAGAGGCAGCCCTATCCCCTGATGCACTTAGCTTACAGAATCTTAAAACTTAAGTCTCTCTATTGATCATAGTCTCCAACTCAAATTACAGTTTCCCAAATTACATTGTCCTTAGCAAAGAATGGGGGACATGCTCTCTTTTCAGGTTATTTCCTAGCCATTCTGAAGAATTAAGTAAGATTGCCCAACAGTTAGCTCCAAGGAAAACCCACCACCAACAGAATACCCCCCAGGCTTAGCAAGTTCAAAACTCTCAGACATTGCCTTAAGCTAGGGTTTCCCAAACATTTGGGACATCTAGTAGCATATCGTACAGCACTGATGCTCTTTCTGTGGTTGGTGCTTTATTGCCATTAGTTTTTGAAAAGAACTTTAGGGACCTGTGAGTACTCTTCATCTTCACTGTCTGGAGCCAATCTCCCCCTGAGCCTCTAGCAATAGTCAACAGTATGTTGTGGGGCAGAGATGTGCTATTTTCAAACATATCTGTGATCCTGACAATTCCATCTTTGTCTCAATAAAGGAGAGAGAGGACATCTGTGCTTAATTTCCCTTCCAAATTGTCACCTTAGAGCTAGAATACAACTAAGATAAGTAGTTATATTTAGGAACCACTGCCCTACCCTCATGTGACTCAGGAGGTGAAGGATGACAGACAGAATCACAGCAAGGAATGAGATGAGTGATTGTTAAATGAAAGTAATTTATTTATTCATTATTTAAAAGACCAGATTTTGGAGAGGCCTAGGGGGCCACAAATAATATTTTGTTACAGTGGTGCCTCGCAAGACGAAATTAATCCGTTCCGTGAGGCTCTTCGTATAGCGGTTTTTTCATCTTGCGAAGCAAGCCCATTAACAGCTTAGCGGATTAGCGCTATTAGCGGTTTAGCGGCTTTTAGCGGATCAGCTGATAAGCGGCTTATCAGCGGATCAGCTGTTAAGCGGCTTAGGGCTTAGGAAAAGGGGGGGGGAGGGAAAAACCCCCGCAGGAACTCACAAGACATTTTCGTCTTGCGAAGCAAGCCCATAGGGAAATTCGTTTTGCGAAGCGCCTCCAAAACGGAAAACCCTTTCGTCTAGCGGGTTTTCCGTCTTGCAAGGCGTTCGTCTTGCGGGGCACCACTGTATTACAGTGGGGTACCTATGGGAGCAATTAAACTTAAAAAAAAAAAAGACAAACCTCGTGAGCACAGAACACTTTAAGGAAATTTGCATATACTACTGCTATATATACCTTATGATAGTTAAATCACCACAATGGCTTGTTTTGGTCCAAGAATAATCTAGTTTCAAAGCAAGATCTGAACTGCATAAATGCAACTCTCTGTTTTCAGAAAGAATAAAGAAGGAAGGTGGGGGAGTAAGCCTAGCCCTAGCATAGAGTGCAGGTCTCCAAAGCAGACTGGCAATGTCAGTTTCATTCAGCAATCAGAAATAAGAGAAAAGATCCTTTGATGTTTGAGGATCCCCACCCCTATGCCTGCTTAGGACACCATCTCTATCAACCACTGCAGTGAATTCATTCTTGTGTTGTAGAAACATTTCATACCCACTATTTATTTATAGATACAATTTCTGGACCAAAGCACTGAGATTCACAGTAAAACAAAATCTGCTTTGTCTAAGATCTGGCTGATATTGACCCCATAACATATTACAAAAAAAGAATGTTTTTACAAAAAAAATGACTTTGGAGGTCAACTGTGTGCCTAAGTTCCTAACCAAATCCCTCAGCCCAAGACGTTTTAGTGGACCTTGGACTGTTGTCAGGTAAAACTGGCCACATTCTACCCAGAGGTTGGCAATAACTGAACAAATGTTTGTACTGCAGGATTTTATGGGCTACAAAACTAATTTACACTGCTAGACAGTTCCAGTACATTTAGAACAGTTGTTTTCACCCCAGAAATAATTATTTATAAACGGTACTGTTTACAAATGGAGATCCCTTTCCTGTCATAACCCACCAAGTATAAAATGAATTCCGCTTTCATCCTGAGAGGGGAAAAGAAGTTAATTTCTTTCCTTGTCCCGGCATCAATCATGAAAGGAAGCATACACGGTGAATCCTAGGTTGTAGCAGAGGTTGCTTTTACTGTGTGCTTTTTAACTCAAGGCTTGAATCTGGGGAACCTCTCAGATAATTGCGTCTATGTAGGCGGCATTGACATGGTTGAAGAGAATGGCTTCAGGAGACTATAAATTAGCCGATCAATTTATTGAGTCTAAAGACAAAGATTATCAATTCACATATCCACTCTTGATCAATGCAATATCGGAGACAGAGCATGCCCATTATTTGCAACCACCAGGAAACAATCATCTCATTTTGCAAAGCTTTTAGCTTCCTTTTGGTTATCTTCCCCCAAAGCAATATTAATTGCTCAGTAGGCAAAAGTGGCCCTGCCATCTCCCCTTCCTTTTGCTATGTTGCCATATCCAAATAGGAGAATAGTTGCACACCACTAAAATTGCATACCAGTGAAGACTTTCACTAGTATGACTGTCTCGAGTCTGTCCTGCCGTTGATTCTAGTAGGTGTTTTTCCTTATGTCTTTCATAACCTCCTCAAGGATGAACTACCGTATTTTTCGCTCTATAACATGCACCCGACCATAACACGCACGTAGTTTTTAGAGGAGGAAAATCCGTAGGCATGCCACCTGTAGGCATTCCCTCCATAACACGCACAGACATTTCCCCTTACTTTTTAGGAGGAAAAAAGTGAGTGTTATGGTGCAAAAAATACAGTAATTTTTTCATTTTGCCTTAGAGCAGGAGTGGGGAATCTTTCCAGATCGCAGGCTGGATCCTCACCTTCCCCAACTCCTGACAAAGCCACTGCCATCAGATGAAGACTTTACTTTGCCCAGGGGGTGGATTTCAAACTGCAAACCCTACTTTTGGAAGGAATTGCATATTTACTTGCTCCATACCTGACAATGTATATGGTGTCAGGTGTAGGGCAAGTGGGTGTGGCTTGGGGAAAATGACCTTGTGGGCCAAATTAAGGCTGCTGTTAGGCCCATGGGCTGGTGGTTCCCCACCACTGTTTTATATAGCACACCCACTTTCACATTCATTCATAAAGCATCAAAACGTACTCTGAATTTTGTGTTCAGAATACAATACAACCCACTCCCTCGTGGGTTTCTGCATTCTCCCATTTTCAGTGATAAATAGCAATGGCTAAATGTGGTCTTTAAACTGCCTGCACAGTGAGGTCTTAAATACAAGTTTAATCTTCCAAAAGACACTCCATATCATTTTCACACTCTCATTCAATAGAATTTTACTAGCTGTCAGTAGCTATCCCAAATATTCATGATGTGAGGTTCAGAGTATCACTTCTTTTATCTGTTCAGGAAGCAAGTAAAGGAGAGTTAAAATTGTTTGTGAAGTACAGGATGAATTTTTTTTCCACTACCCAAGTCCTCTGAGGGAAAAAGAAGGGCAAACCTTGGAATGTGTCCTAAATGTTAACAAATTCCACAGTGCATCACCTTTCTCTGGTCACGCTCAGCTACAGAACTTATCCAAGTCCCTTGTGTTAAGCTATGAAGTCTAGCCTGTGTGAACCTACTGCACCTTTCTGTGCATTCGTTTCATGGATTTCTCTTACCTCAGCTATATATGGAAAAAGAAAAAGCAAGCAACCCCTAAGGCATCCCACTACACATACTCAAATGACTGCAAAAAAAATAAAATCAATGCTTTACTCTGAAAAGATGTAAGTAGCAGAGGCTCCTCCTCCTGTCCAACTTCTCCCCCTCACTCTCAGCCCCGTTTGCTTCTTGTCTTTCATGTGCCTGGGACCTGGGCCCTGCCACTCTACAAGGGGAAGAGAGTTCTGAATAATGCCACCAATATGTGTGTAATTTTAAATGAGTAAATTTAAATAGCAATTATTTATTTAACTAATACACATACGTGACAATTTACCCTATAATGTTTCATATTTGTATATGAATTTATGTATAATTATTTGTTATCCTGCCCTTCGGTTCTACAACTCCTACAGCTTGCAGTCCAATTAAGAACAAATAAGCAACCAAATAATATCAATTTAAATGAGTATCAAAATAAAACAAAATAAGCTAACTGAAGTAACACTGGTTTTGGCCTATGTAGTCATGGAAATTGCAGAAGCCAGGACAATGAAACCCACTAGTGCACTGGGTTCCCCCCTCATTCCCCATGTGCCCCCCGATTGGCTCGGGGTGGTGGGGAGTGCATGGAGGTAGGAAAGGAAAAACTGTTCCGTCCATGTTTGCACTGATGAATTACTGATGAATTACTGCCTTAGAACAGGGGTAGGCAACCTAAGGCCCGTGGCCTGGATGCTGCCCAATCGCCTTCTCAATCCAGCCAGTGGACAGTCCGGGAATCAGTGTTTTTTTACATGAGTGGAATGTGTCCTTTTATTTAAAATGCATCTCTGGGTTATTTGTGGGGCATAGGAATTCGTTCTCCCCCCCCCCCATATAGTCTGGCCCACCACATGGTCTGAGGGATGGTGGACCGGCCCGTGGCTGAAAAAGGTTGCTGACCCCTGCTTTAGAACAATGTTGAACTCCATCTGATATCTGAGAAAAGGGGAGGAGAATGTGAAATTCAGAAAATGGAAATCAATAACGGATGTGGGTGCAAACAAATTGGAGTGGTGCAGAATGAGAAAGGAGAAGTGTTATAGAGGAGAAATAAAAAAGAAGGGGTAGTTAACAGAAGGAAGAGTTCAAAGGAAGCCGGGGGGTGCAAAGAAAGAAGAGTGCATGGACTGTGGGACACAGTTAGTGAAATGACGTGCCCCTCTCAAATTAACAAGTGAATGTAAAAGAAGCCCTTGGTTTAAAGCTGTGGTTCCCAACCTTTTTTTTTTTTTTTTGGCCATGTCCCACCAAAGTATCTCTAAAATCGTGACTGCCCACCCCCACCCCCACGACATATACAGTGGTGCCTCGCAAGACGAAATTAATTTGTTCCACAAGTTTTTTCTTCTTGCGAGTTTTTCGTCTTGCGAAGTACGGTTTTCCATAGGAATGCATTGAAAATCAATCAATGCGTTCCTATGGAGACCGTCCGGGGACAGAGGGGAAGCGCCGCGCGCCTTCCCCTCTGTCCCCGGACCTGTTTAAAGCAAGGGGCGGCGGGGAGAAGATTGCTTCTCCCCATTGCCTGCCCCGCAATCTCCGGGGACAGAGGGGAAGCGCCACGTGCCTTCCCCTCTGTCCCCGGACCTGTTTTAAAGCAAGGGAAGGGGGGCGCGCGCCTTCCCTTCTGTCCCCTCTTTTGAAGCCTTCCCCTCTGTCCCCGGAGATTGTGGGGCTGGCAACGGGGAAAAGCGATCTTCTCCCCGCTGCCCCTTGCTTCAAAAGAGGTCCGGGGACAGCGGGGAAGCAAGCCCATAGGGAGATGCGTCTTGTGAAGTGGCTAAGAAAACGAAAAACTCCTTCGTCTAGCGAGCTTTTCGTCTTCCGAGGCGTTCATCCTGCGGGGCACCACTGTAATTATTTTTATTCAAAAAGTGAACTCCTATTCACATGGAGGAAGCCTAAAAGGCCATTCACTGTTAATAACTCATTCTCAAATTGCCCCCCTTAAAAATCAATTTACACCCCCCCCCCCCCGTGGGGCATGTGCCCTGCGTTGGGAACCACGGGTTTAGAGGAAATAAAATATCCTATTTATCTAGAGCATCCATTTACTACTTTTTCAATTAAAAATTCTGGGGCTGGCAGATACTCTATTGTGTCAAAAAGCAGGACTGCTGTTGAAAAATGCAGAACTCTTTTGGAACTGGAACTCTGCTGCTGAAGAGCCGGCTGACTCATCCTGAACGTAATGGAGGTAGATAGGGCAGGGGAGTAAGGAAAGTAAGACACCTATGTTTAAAATATTAAAAGACAATTCCTCAAGGTGCCTTTGCAAAGCCTCTTTAATATGCTATACCTGTTCTTTTACAAACCACTTAAATAGCCTGAAGTGCAGGATTTAAAATGAAATGCCCTCGAGGCCTGGGCCGAGAAAGAGGAAATGTTACATAGCGCAGTGTTTCAAAACTTCCCTTCTTTTCTTCTGTTCTTCAAAAACGGCATAATTGTATGAAAAATTCACTGACATTTTCTGCTAGGATTTGAAGTCTTTAAAACGTCAAGCATGCAACTTGAAGTCTCATCCACTGCAGTGTCTTTAAAGAGAAAATCTGCTGGGTCATCACAATTATATCTGTAGCATGTGCTCCTAACTCTTAAAAAAACCACATACCCCAAAAAACCTCACCTCTGTAGTTAAAACCACTTTTTAATATATTTTCCAGTCTTCCCATTATTCATGTAGTCGGCCCTACTCTACACTGGAACAGTTTGTTGTCTTTTGATGCCACAATGGCACTGGAGTACCTGGTAAAAAAATAACTGAGGAGGCTGAAATGACACAATCCAAAGGCCCAGGCCTCTTTGAGTATGTTCAAATAAACAAACAACAATCCAATTCTATCAGGATACAAGTAATTACTGTACAGTATACAACCAAACACTACTACAACAACAACAACACAGCCACAATAAGTTTCAAAATGGTGCTTATGTGGGAGCAACTTGGAAGTCTAATAGGGTTACATACCCTACATATATGTAAATAAATTGTGGAATTTAGTCACAGCCTTTTGGCTGATAAGTCTAGTGAAATGTTCTTCAATATTTCATTGAAGGCATCAGGTCTTTAAATCTAACTAATTTGCTTTTCCTTGGGGCTTAAATGGCATAGCAATAAAGAAGGATTCACTTCAAGATTCACTAAATACCAGTCAAAGTAACTTCTATACTGACATCTAGTGAACTTCTATAGCAACAAGAAATAACACAATAATTTTAAGCATTTACATTGTACTTTTCATGTTCAAAGTGCTTTACAAATGCTCACTTCCAAATCCTTTGTAGGTAAAATGAGAATGTATGCATTTCTATTACTCTTTTTTATATTTCCAGGAAGCATTTGAATTTTTTTTAAAAAAATAATAATACCATTTTGTTTTTGTGGTTAATATTCCAGTTTCTTGGAAAGTATCATTAGAAACATCTAGAGAAGTTATGATTCAGAAAATTTGCATTCAAAACATTATTGATAAAATTGCCAACATTGTTATATGTATATTTTTGGACCACTGCATTCAGGCTTTTTCATCTGCATTCTGGCTTTTTCATTTAAGGCAGGCAAAGATTAGGAGTTTTTAGGAATCACAGTTAGCCTGACACGTCATCAATTGCCATGGGTGAAAAGTTGCTATGATGACCAGACAGAAAAAAGGACATACATAATAACTATAAGAGGTACAGCTTCTCATGCAGGTGAAGAAAAGAAAAAGCTGCACCTGCCAATATTCAGTCTGCATATAACCATTTGAAGCACATGTACCAGCATGGATTTACTACACCCTGGTGTGGCTAACTACGTTTTACCCAAAGTAGACCCATTTAAATGAACGGACCTAAGTTAGTCAGGTCCATTAATTCAAATGGATCTACTCAGAGTACAGTATTGGGTACAACTCCAACATTCTAACCCTGATAATGAGAAGTTCGTAACAAACTATTAATCTCATCATCGCTTTGGGGACCTTGGCCAAAAAGAGGTATCAAGGAAATATGAAATATACCCCAAATACGCAGCTGCTTTCGTGTGAATATAGAAGGGCTCTTGGTGGTAAGCTAACATATTAAAGCAATTCTGAGAATCTGTCACAAGCTAACATATTAAAGCAATTCTGAGAATCTGTCACAAACACTTACCTATATCAGCAGGAGCTTTGAGGCCACTTTATCTCATCTAAAATTATTTCAGCTTCTCTGTAGAGAACACAAATTTTGAGCCTCCCCCCTTCATGGCCTAGGACCCTCGTACCTACGGGACCGCTTCTCCCGGTATGCCCCACGGAGAGCCTCAAGGTCCATAAATAGCAACACCCTAGTGGTCCCGGGCCCTAAGGAAGTTAGATTGGCTTCAACCAGAGCCAGGGCCTTTTCAACTCTGGCTCCGGCCTGGTGGAACGCTCTGCCTCATGAGACCAGGGCCCTGCAGGATCTGATTTCTTTCCGCAGGGCCTATAAGACAGAGTTGTTCCGCCTGGCCTTTGGCTTGGAGCCAATTTGATTCCCTCCCTCCCTCTCGTTCTTTTTTCTTTTCCTTCTCCTCCTGCGATGAGGCTACATTTTAATATTTCAATGTTCCATTATTTTAATGTTGTATTTTATTTTTGTTTTTAAGTTGTAATCATTCATCTTGTTTTTATTATTGCTTGTAAGCCGCTCTGAGCCCGGCCTTGGCTGGGGAGGGTGGGGTATAAATAAAAAATTATTATTATTATTATTATTATTATTATTATTATTATTATTATTAGAGCTCTGCTGGATCAAACGGAAGGCCTATCTAGTTCAGCATTCTGTTCTCACAGTGACTACCTAGAATTCCCCCACCTCCTAGAAAAGCCAGCAGAAGCTACACAGCCGCTTTAAAGAGCGCAGGGCTTTTGCGGGAGGTGGGGGAATTCCCCCATCTCCCGCAAAAGCCCACAGGAGGGAGAAGGGACGGACTCCTCCAGTCTGTCCCTTCTCCCTCCTTGGGGAAAAGCCTGCTTTCTACCACCGCCAGCCTCCAAGCCGGGTTGGAGAGTAGCAGGAAGGCTTCGCGCGCCTTCCCACTGCCCCCCATCCTCTGGGGCTGGCGATGGGGGCAGCGCTGCTTTCCCCACCGCCAGCCTCCAAGCCGGGTTGGAGAGTAGCAGGAAGGCTTTGCGCGCCTTCCCACTGCCCCCCATCCTCTGGGGCTGGCGATGGGGGAAGCGCTGCTTTCCCCCACCGCCAGCCTCAAAGAGCAGACTCTCCTGGCTTCAGCAGAAGCAACGCGAAGCCTCTGGAGCGCAGGCTTCGGAGGCTTCGCGTTGCTATCGCTGAAGCCAAGGAGCCTGCATTCGCCCCATAAGACGCACACACATTTCCCCTTCATTTTTGGAGCTGGAAAAGTGCGTCTTATAGGGCGAAAAATACGGTATGTACAACAGCTTGGGCTCATACTAACACTTCCACATGTGTCCAAAGAGGGACCGCTGTAATTGATTGCATGAAAAGGGAAACTCAGTAAAGCCATGATGTATTTTTAAAAAGGATATCATCCCTTCACTCCTCTCTGCTGTGATCTCTTAGCTTGGTTCAAAACGTAGGCTCAAATAAAGTCTAAGATTATTCACCAGAAGCAAAGCCATTTCTATCAACAACCAATTCTGCATGAAAGGAAAAACAAAAATTGCAGTATTAATTATGCAACTGCATTAAACCTTCCATCAACTGGGATGTGCAGCAATGAACTAGGCTTGAAAGCAAAATTTATTTAAATTAAGCAAATGACTTTTGTTAGTAGAATTCTGATGAATAACAATAAGCTGCTGTTGTTTGATATGAGCACAAAGAAAGTATCTGTATCACTCACAAACCTTGTACATGCTAAATTGCGCTTCCAAGTTTTCTTAAAAATAAATAAATAAATTAGGGGGTGCAGCCAAGTTGCCATACTAATGAATTTATTCTCTGCAAATCAACTTACACAGAGAAATTAGCAAATGTTTATCTTCATTAAACTTGGAACATAGGCCTTATTGGACCTGCTTAACAAGAAGGGAGGGGGAAAATGATCAGTGATCATCATCAATCCCCTGCCGCATGAAGTCACTGCAATTAGTTTACTGAAAAGCCAATTAAATGTAGGAAGCCTGGCTAGACAAGACAAGACAATAGTAGAGTCTGCTTCTGCTTTACTGGTTATTTACTCTATGTCTCTCTCACTCACATACACACATATCCAATACAGGGCTGTCCACCGCCAATTACCCTATGGAAATATTTCCAAGAAAGAGAGAACAAAGTAGGGGGAAAGAGGGAATCTTTTACATGCAAAAGCACCCTAGTTCAATCTCCTGCATGTCCAGGTAGGTCTAGGAGAGAATCCTCTCTGAAATCCTGAGGAGCTGCTGCCAGCCAGAACCAGCTGAGTTAGATGGACCCAGTGGCGTAGTGTGGGGGGTGCAGGGGGGGCCGGCCGCACCGGGCGCAACTTCTGGGGGTTAGGGTTAGGGTGCGCAAATCCACGGGTTAAGGGGCGCAAATCCACGGGTTAGGGGGCGCAAATTACTTGCCTTGCCCCGGGTGCTGACAACCCACGCTACGCCACTGGATGGACCAGAGGTCTGAGGTAGGTTCCTAGATTCTATGTATGCAGGTAAAGATCACTTCAGAGCCTGTATCAACTGAACCATCCCTTCCCCCGCTCCTGTCAGGTCTTTCTACCACCAACTACCTGTGGGGAAGGATCCCAATGACGTTTTATTAGTTAATTATTATTTTTTAATGTAATTTAATGTTTCTGTAAGCTGCCTGGGAAGGATTTATATCCTTAACGGCAGGGTAATAAATAAACAAATAAAGTCTGCCATGAAGTTACAGTTCATACATTGTTTTCCAGTTTTTGATTTGCCTTAATTAAAAAAGCAGGAGATAATATTCCAACATCCTTCTAAGGCCACACTGCCCAATAGACCTAAATTGAAGGCAAGTCCACAATGCAACTTCCACAATGCAAGCCTACAAACAACTTCTAAGGAGCAGCAGTTTAATCCAATCTGCTCAGTGACCAAAATCATGACTAAACGGTATTACAGATGCCATTCTTGTTTATGTCCTTGCTACTCTCCGATACCAAGGAAATATTTTTATGAATTCTTCTCCAACTTTTTGAAGGCAGCCCAGTCCTGTAAGGCTAAACCTCAAAAGAGCTAGTCAAGCCTTTTATTTCTTGTTCACTATCCTTCAGACTTTACCTGCTCAGTGCTGCACAGAGTCCATACATATTTTAACACAGAAAGTGGCCTGTGAGGAAATTAAACGTACTGAACCAAAAGGGCAGCTGCCTGGGGTCTCAATGCTCTGAGGGCACACACACAGCTCAGCAAAATGCAAATGTCCTAGTCAATACCAGGGCAAATTCCAGGTTTGAGGGGGGCCTCAGCAAAGTGGCTTTAGGTGGGCTCCCCTCCTACACCAGAGGAGTCTGGTGGGCTTACCTGGCAGTGGCACCTGGCAACAGTGCTGCATCAGCATTGGACAGATTAGAACTGCCATTTAAAATTTCCGACAGTGGTTCCAATGCAATGATGCTCCAGGGCGTTATGGAGAATTTTATATGGTGGCTCCAAACTTCTTGGCAGTGGGTCAGGCAAGTGTCAGTTCAGCAGCAGTGTGCTCTGCCAGCGACAACCCAAAGATGCCATGCACTGATACTGGGGCTGAGGCAATGCAAATTCAACTTCACAGTTATTTACACTCAGAAACTGGGAATATATAGAACCCAAGAAAACAAAAATAGGCACACCAAGTTCTATGCTAAGAAAATCAAGATGTTGTGCTCAGTGAATTAATTTCATCTGTAATGAAATTTGCACAAGCCAGAAGCTTCAGTTCATAATCACATTGCCCATATATTTCAAGCCTAACTCCTCAACCAGGATGTTCAGAAATTTCCTTTTAAAATGCAATGTTTGACAAAATTTGCAAGAGATTTCAGATTCGTTGCTCTACAAAAAAATAAAATAAAATAGGACTTAAAGCCCAACTTTCCAAGCTGTGCCTTTGCTTGCTGTGTGTTGGAGTGTTTGCTGCTATTATGAAATAGACTTTATGGCCTAATCTGGGAGTGCAACTTTCAGTAACCATAGCACCTTGGTTAAGTATGTGTTCATGTGTCAGCTCCCATACATGTATGTGTGCAAGCCTGTGCTGATTGGCAGAACCCAGTGTACACAGTTTGTCTAGTTCTCTTGAAGCTTGTGTTCTCCAAGTACAGGGGAGGATAATTCAGCTTACCTTGCTGTGGAGCTTCTGAGCATCATAGCGAATTTGGGCAAACTCACGGAGCCCAAAAGACCCACCAATTATAAGCACCTGAAATATAAAAAAGAGGTAAAAATAACCAGAATAGAAGCAAAGGAGTACCCAGAACATTGTGAGCTAAAATACACTTTCAAAAAAGCAAGAGATGGAAAAATAACTAGGATGGAAGGAAGGAAAGAAAAATCTAGAACACTATGTACAAAGCCAAGAAGCTGCTGGCATGAGCTGTTGTAAGGACTCTCAGGATAATGCATGTAAAGGTTTTAAACAGTCTAAAGGTGTTAAAGAAATGCCAAGCATGCTATAATACAATAGTGACTCAGACTCATTAGCACAGATTCCATGATGGCCCCTCGGTTTTCCAAAGCACATAAGCTTAATCTTTGTTCATTGATGCAGGCATGTGCATATAAGAGAGAGAGATGCATGGAGAATCTGCTCCAGGGAAGAGATTTGTTCTAGCTTCTGATAATCTAACTTGATTGACTGTCCATTTCATGTCAAATGGATGGGGCTACTACAGTTTTCATTCACAAACATATCAAAAATGTCTCATTCTTGCACAGAGGACTTCAGAAGACTGTTTTTCTGAATCTCTCCTACCTCCCATTATATTTCTGACTCTATGTTTCACCTCCCACGATGCCTTTTCCCTTTAACAGCATTTAGGGAGCCTTAACATCATAGCTCTGGGACTTGTCCTCACCATTTTCAAACTTTTAACAATTGAAGCAACAATGCTCAGCTGGCTCATTCTGGTGCCAAAGTGAAAAGGACCCAATTAAGCTTTTGGAAAAAGCCAGCAGATTGGAACCAGAATCCTATGAAATGTTATTATGTAGCTAGATAAATCAGTCCCTTCTGCACCTATACTGTATCTTCATTATAGCTAATAGCTCCAAACCTCTGAGACTTATGAATAGGAGCAATATGTAAGAGAGAGAAAGAAATTGATATCTATAGGAAGGTGACATTTCTCTCTGTCATAAAATGCAAATACAATTTTTGAAATCTTATACCAAGGCAAACAGAGATGACATGCTCATAGTTCTGTATTAATATACTTCTTTTTGGCGATCCCTTGTAGCCAAGTAAGACTGTCTTCCATGAACATGG
This sequence comes from Podarcis cretensis, assembly GCF_951804945.1. Classification (NCBI taxonomy): domain Eukaryota; kingdom Metazoa; phylum Chordata; class Lepidosauria; order Squamata; family Lacertidae; genus Podarcis; species Podarcis cretensis. The sequence continues at coordinate 48,377,566 of NC_137170.1, read as the reverse complement.
TCTTAACAGTGAGTCCATAACTGGCTTTGGAGGCCAATTCTGGATCCACACGTCCTTCCACAGTGGGGACATAGGTTTCTGGGAGGGAGTTGATGACGGTGAGGGTTTGCCAAGAATGCCTTCCTCTTCTTTTTGCCCTGAGTTCGAGCTTCTTAAAAGTCCATGACATCTTTAGTAAAGGCTGTTCTCCAACTGGAGTGCTCGCGGACCAGTGTTTCCCAGATATCAGTGCCTATGTTACATTTTTTTAGGTTTGCCTTGAGTTGGGAATAGAGTAGTTGCTTTGGAAGACGGTAATCAGGCATCTGAACAACATGACCAGCCCAACAAAGTTGATGTTGAAGAATCATTGCTTCAACACTGGTGATCTTTGCTTTTTCCAGTAAACTGACATTAGTTAGCCTGTCTTCCCGAGTGACGTGTAAAATTGTTCGGAGATACTGCAGCTTTCTCTTTTAATATACAACAAGCGTGCGGAACTCCAAACACTCAGGCAATTTCCCCCAAAATTCACCAGCAAACCACTACTTGCTTTTCAAATCCAAGCCTGGGTGGTATAGCCTTTACTACAAAAAGAGGATGAATAGAAGTCTCAGTGTATGACAGGAATTCAAACCATCCAAGTTGAAATTGGGAGGATGATACGGCCATGCCCTCCCCACACAAGCCTTGTATTTAGGAGCCAGAGGATACTTCAATTCAAATCCCCAATCCCTTTTGATTGGCAAAGGCTCTCCTGAGTTCCTATTTGCCTTATAGCAGGGGTAGGCAACCTAAGGCCCGTGGGCCAGATGTGGCCCAATCGCCTTCTAGATCCGGCCCGCGGACGGTCCAGGAATCAGCATATTTTTACATGAGTAGAATGTGTCCTTTTATTTAAAATGTATCTCTGGGTTATTTGTGGGGCCTGACTGGTGTTTTTACATGAGTAGAAAGAGATGCTTTTTAAATAAAAGCACACAGAGTTATTTGTGGGGCATAGGAATTCGTTCATTTCCCCCCAAAAAATATAGTATGGCCCCCCACATGGTCTGAGGGACGGTGGACTAGCCCACGGCTGAAAAAGGTTGCTGACCCCTGGCTTATAGAGTTCTAGCTCTGCGCTCCAAATATCTGAAGCAATCTTCTCTAACTACTGGTGTTCTACTGCCACCATATAGACACTTATATCTTTGACTGATTTTGTCACAGCCTCAATATGTTGACCTAACAGGAGATGTAGTTTGAATGAACAAATATTTATTATTATAGTAACAGCTGAATATAACAAGTTCTTATTGTTTGTTTTCACTAACAGTGCTTGGATACTTTGTATGATGTAACATGTGCCTAGAATTCTATTCCTAATGCAAGTTCTAATCCTATCTTATACTTCCCCCTACTCCTCAGTGCCACACCAGCCAACCTTCTTCTTCCTCCAAAACCCAACTACCTCTTTTCCTCACACGCAACTGTTCTAAAAGTCACACTCCACTCTTAGCCAGTCAGCAGAAGACATGTGCCAATATCTCATTCACACCTTACTTTATATCTTACAACTATCTCTCTAAATAACATTCTACTGTATATCTCTTAACATACAAATCTGCGCAAGTCAGGGACAATGATAAACACCACAGACACTTTTTGCAAAATAATAATAACGATAATTATTTATTATTTTTACCCCACCCATCCGGTTGGGTTTCCCCAGCCACTCTGGGCGGCTCCCAACAGATTAAAAACAGAATAAAACATCAAATATTAAAAACTTCCCTAAACAGGGCTGCCTTCAGATGTCTTCTAAAAGTCAGATAGTTGTTTACAGTCATACCTCGGGATGAATACGCTTCAAGTTAAGTGTTTTCGCGTTACTTCTGGGTTTCGCCGCTTGTGCATGCGCAGAAACTCAAAATGATGTCACGTGCATGTGCGGAAGCGGTGAAATGTGACACACACACAGACGCACAGACGCGTGTTACGTTCACTTCAGGATGCGAACGGGGCTCCGGAACGGATCCCGTTCGCATCCACTATATTTCCTTGACATCTGAAGGCAGGGTGTTCCACAGGGCGGGCGCCACCACCAAGAAGGCCCTCTGCCTGGTTCCCTGTAACCTCACATCTCACAGTGAGGGAACCACCAGAAGGCCCTCGGAGCTGGACCTCAGTGTCTGGGCAGAATGATGGGGGTGGAGACGCTCCTTCAGGTATAATTTCACCCACTTTGTAAAGCATCCCACCTCTCAATGTGTGTGTTGCAGGGATGAGGGATCTGAGGACCTCCAGATATTGCTGGACCCTAACTCCCATCAGCTGTGCCAGGCTGGCCAAAGATCGGGAGGATCAAATTTGTAGACCAGCAACATCTGGAGGACCACAAGTTTCCCACACCTGATTTACTGGGAGGAGCTGCAAACAGGGGCAAAAAGCTATTCAGGGTGAAGAAGCATTGCCTTCAAGCTGACTGGACTTTGTGACATTGGTTACCTACATAGCATTGTAGCATCCTTATTTACAACAGGATTTCCAACTGCCTGGGATTAGACCCAGAAACAATCAGAAACAGTGGTAAGAGGAAATTAAAAGGGGTAACTTACAGGCATTCAACAAAAGCCTAGGAACAAGTATAGGGTTTAATGCAGTGTGTTTGTCTTCTTTTAAAAATTTAAAACTGCTTTAAATGAACACACATGCTCATAATTTCTTCTTTAATGGTTATTACCGCAGTAATCATTTGTACAGGGGCTGACATAAAAAAGGTTAACTGAATGCAGTTTTGCTCTCCATTGATTTACTGAGTATATACATTCCAACAAACCCACAAACCCACAGCAATATGCCCATATGAATAATAGCTGTGCAGGACTGAAACAGCTGTACCAGGAGGGCCTGGCTTCTCAATAGTGAAACTAATTATAAAGCAACACTTAGCTGTGCTAGATCCATTAAGATGTTGTTTGCCTCTCTTCAAGCTTGCAAAGTGTATACAATAGTGTCCATGTTTCTGTTACATTTCATTAGCATATAGATATTGAATATATCATAACCTGATTTTCCCCCATAAAGAAATTGACCAATATTTCACATACCAGAAAAAAGCTAAGGGTGAAATCCTATACATGTCTATTGAAAACTAAGTACCGGTACTATTGAGTTCAATGGGGCTGACTTCCAGGCAAGTGGGCTTCGGATTGAAGACTAATTGAAATAGTGTGTACATAGATTTTTAAAACTCAGGTGTGTTTAAAGGTCCAGAGAGGTCACTGGAGCTTGTGTCTGATGGATGTCTGCAACTGTCTACAAAGATGTGTAGAAACTAAGACAGATGCTACTATTGTGTTTTTAGCTTTTGTAGTACCTGCTGCTTTATTGGGGGGGGGGTTATTGCTATAATTTATTTTTTATGATTTTATATAAGCTGCCTTGGGCATCAACTGATGGAAAGGCATAGTGTATCGATTTTTTTTTTTAAAGACCCATAATCTTGCCCTTCCAAAAGGCAGTGAATTTATAGATCGTCTTCACACACCATGTATTTTCCTTTCGTCTAGGGGTATACAGTACCATGCTTGTAGCATTATTACTGTAACAGTTAACAGTTAGCATCCTCTACTGTAAGCATTTATGTGTTGGGTCAGAGGTTTTTCACATTTAAGATTAACAACATGAGGGGTCTGCTAATAATATGAGGTCTGTGTGGTGCACAAGAAAACCAGGAGAATTAGGTTTTGAACTTACATGCAGAATTGTCTCACTTTGACTCTGGCTACTGTAAAGCCAGGAAAACATGGCTACATTAATAGGTTTTTGCATTTTACATCTGAAGGTCACCTTTAACAACACAGAACAGCAATACTCCTCACTTAGACCGTGCTTTACAAACTAACCTGGAAACAAGCCAACAGCACGGTTTTCAGAACTATCACTTGATTCAATATTCAAAGAAGGATTTTGTTGGTGTTTCAGTGAGTTCACACCAAGACACACATCAAAAGCAACATTTTTAATGAAATTATATATGCACAGAATGAAAGGTAGAATGAAACATGGGAGGCGACACAGAAGCGCCATCTGTCATATATGCTCAGCAACCTCAGTAACTGTTTCATGAAGAAATTGACATTAATTTCTGTTCAATAGCATTGTGAAAAACTAATTTCTGTTATTTTACTGAAAAGCATGTTAAGTAAACAAATACCGACAGAGCACTGTACACAGAGGATATTAACGCTCATCAGCACAAGACAAACATAAATAAAGACTGAGTAAGTCAGGCCTCCTTAAACCCTGTGTTCTACTACAGATTCCAGACTCACCAAATTATTCAGTAAAATCTAAAGCAGCCAACCCTTAGGTTAGCAAAACAACAAGCAGCAATTTCTCCAGCACTGCCTAGCAATTTGCAGCGTTAGATCACCTCTGTTGCTAGAGAAACTCATTCCGTTGTTGTAGCACTGATTTTGAAAGCCAGATTACAAAATTACATTCCCTTTGTCATAAATCCCTAAATTAATCACATCACAATATTCACTGCTGGCAACACAGATCATGCACTGGTGAAAAGAAAGCCGGGGAAATGTTATGAAATATTTTACTTGAAGAGGGAATGTGATAATTTTCAAGCCTCTTCTTTAAGACTGTTGTTGTTGAAGCCTCCAGCTATGCATTGTGCAGATGCAGAACTGGAACAGTCAAATGAAATATTCTCTTTTTACTTCACAGTGATGGGAATTAAAGAGATTTGGAGGGGGGTTCCTTTTTTTAAAGAAAAACTGCTGTGTGTGCATTTTAGAGCTGCTGAAAGGTCCCAATGTGACAGCTCTGAAAACTACAGTTCTTCATTTATTCAAGTACAGCAGGGGCACAAAAAGCAAAACCCAAAAAACCAAATGCTGGCTACCAATATGGCTCAGCCCCAGACACCCTAAAGAGTCCCCAATCTTTTATCTTTCAGAATAATATGGGTTTTGCTAGAGGCAGCTCTCCCAAACAGCTCAGGTGTACCTAAACATTTGTAACTGTGTTGTCCCATTCTCCAGGAAGCTATGTGTCATCAAAATGTTTTTGTCCAGGAGACCTTGCTCTGCAATTGCAAGCTTTGAACACATAGATGAGACTTTAGAAATATCACCAACCACTTATCCTGTCACTTTTCAACTTAAATTAAGCACAGCCAACTTTGGGTTTCTCAGCAGCCTCTGGATTCTCAGCAGTCTAGTAGCCTGGATGCATAGCTTACTGTATGAATCATACTGTGACAAATGTAGCATCGTTCCTTAGATGTCGTATTCATACCTACAACTTTGTCAAGACAATTATCTTCATTGTCTCACACAGGAACATAAGATGGCCTATCTAGGCCATCATCCTGTTCTCACAGTAGTCAACCAGATGCCTGTGGGAAGCCTGCAACACAGACCAGAGCGCAACAGCACTCTGCCCCCCTGCGATTCCCAGCATACTGCCTCCAAAAGTGGAAGCAAAACACAGCCATAGTGGTTGGTAGCCACTTCTCATCCCTGAATTTGTCTAATCTTCTTTTAAAACTATCCTAGTTGGTGGCCACCACTGCCTCAGGTGGAAGCAAGTTCCATAGTTTAACTATGCACTGCTTGAAAAAAAATACTTTCTTTTATATGTCCTGGATCTTTCAACATTCAGCTTCATTGTTATTAGAGAGAACTTTTCTTTACTCAGTTTCTCTGGGCCAACCATAATTTTAAAAACAAGAGCCCTCCTTGCTCATCAGCAAGTGGTTCTCAGGCACATTGCCTCTGAACTCTTGAGGTTCCGTATAATCATCAGCACACTACTTCTCCATTAATATATCACATCCCCTTTCAAGTCGTGTGAGTGGCCACTGCCTTAGTACCTTGTGGCAGCAATTTACTCCATGAAGAAGCACTTTCCTTTATCTGTCCTGAATCTTCCAACATTCAGCTTCATCGGATGTTATGGAGGAGGAAGAAAAACATTTGTGTCTCCACTTTCTTCATGCCTCATCTCAACTTTTCTCTAAACTAGTAAGTTTAGAGCAACCTTTCTTCACAGGGGAGTTGCTTTACTCATTTGATCATTTTGGTTGCCCTTTTCTGAACCTTTTCACAGCATAGATCTCTACAGACCTGCCCTATCCCTTCATCTTTCATCTCAAGCAACACTGATCCCAGAAAGTCCCCCTACTATCAGTCTCAGTACAGTATGCAAGAGTTACCTGGGAAATGAGTACAGAAGCACACTGACAAACAAACCAATATTGCTATGTATGACTAGACAAGTCCCTCAAAACACATACAAATGTTTTGCAAACGTGTGGGTACGCTCACATTTCATACACTCCTAAACCAGAGTTTATTTTAAACAGCCATTCCCAAATTCGGCCCTCCAGCTGTTTTGGGACTACAATTCCTATCACCCCTGACCACTGGTCCTGTTAGCTAGGGATGATGGGTGTTGTAGTCCCAATACAGCTGGAGGGCCGAGTTTGCGGATGCCTGATTTTAAACAATTATTTTAAAACGACACGCAAACCAGGCCTGTGGCCATCAGGTCTTTTGGACTTGCTCTGAATAGCCAGCTTCATGTATTATCATTCTCTCAACTTCCAACTGTAGTCTTTTGTGTTCTTACACAAATGTAGCCAAACGATGGCACCACCAATACATAGAAGGGCAGTACTCCAAGGTCTGTACGAGTACAACTGAGGGGGAGATACCCCCCCAAAAAACCCCAGTCCAATGAGAATTCAGTGGCCATAGAACATTGGCTGGTTGAAAGCAAAAAAATCTGATAACCAACTAGAAGAATAGTTGAAAAGGGGGCGTGTCCAACTGACTGGAACAGTGAACAGGAACGTGCCAGGCTGCAGTACTTTTTGTACATCCCACTTATATATGCCATCAGCAAGCTAACATACATAGAATGGTTGGTGGTGCTAATGATTTTTTGCTGTTTTGTGCCACATCTCAAACCTTGCTACTTGCAGAAGACATTTTCCCCAATAAAATAAAGATGTAATCAGTAGGCTGGAAAACCATCTAGGTTAAATAAAAAAAGATGTAGACTGACATCAGCCTTATTTGGTTCGCCTAATCTAGTTTATGAGTGTTATGAGCAATTCTGAGAGTGACAAGCATGAAATACCACTTGCCAGGCCTTTGGCTCTTCCATTTGGTTGGAAACAAGCTGGTTTTGTCCTTGATTCCAAGAGAGGATCACTCTGGTCATAAGATGCCTATCCTAAAGCAATTTTTATGGATGAGTGGGAAATGCTAGCTTCATACTTCCTTCCATCTTGAATGGAGAGGTAAAAACAAAAGCTGCACATTTAATCACAAAAGACTCCCTGTTGAGCAAATAACCTGCTCCTCTGAGCCACACAAGAGAGTTTCTGGATAGGGAGGGGGAACGTGTGTCCCTCCAAAAGTTCACAGAATCATATAATCGTAGAGTTGGAAAGGACCCAAGGGTCATCTAGTCCAAAACCCCCAAAATGCAGGAATCTCAGCTAAAGCATCCATGACAGATGGCCATCCAACCTCTGCTCAAAACCCTCCAATGAAGGAGAGTCCACAACCTCCTGAGGAGTCCGTTCCACTGTCTAACAGATCTTATCATCATTAAGTTATTCCTGATGTTTAGTCGGGAGTGTCCTTTCTTTTAACTTGAAGTCAGAGCAAGAGAAAACAAACTTGTTCCCTCTTCCATGTGACGTGATTGCAACTTCTGTCATCCCTAAGTGATGAGCTGATGGGAATTGTAGTCTAACAACATCCAGGGGCCACAGTCCCCCTACCCCTGTTCAGTAAAAAAAGAAGCTCCCTTAGGCAAATTAATGTGATGAAGTACAGAAAAGATATTTTGCAAAAAACACAAAGAACCCTCTAAAAAGAAGGCAGCCCATATGTTCCTCAGTGCAAGCATGAGCAAAAATGGCTCCTTCAACCAGACTGTTGTCATTTTGCATTACACACAGTGCTTGGCCAGGTCAGATAACAAGGGAATTAACACAGCTGCTTGAAGAACAAGTCTGTTTTGGTGGGTCAAGAACAGCTTTCCTGTTAAAAACAGGGCTGTCCCTTTCTTCCTTTAAAACAAGACACGTTGCATTTTAAGAAGTGAAGAATTCTCTCCCATCTTCATTTCAGCTCCATATGCAATGAGCCTGTCATTGTTTTTTAAAAAAAGAAGAATCTGTAGATACCTAAAGACTAGTATTATTTCTTCAGTAGCTTCCACACAACAGGGAAGCAAAACACCACACACCCCAACACAAGGAATTAATATTCCCTTTTATCACCCAGTGTTCCATGATGTAAGAAATACAGGGCAAAAACAAAGGATAAAGATTTGGAGCCCCCCAACTCTGCAGTTAAACGCTGCTGCTCTTTCATTAGTTGGGCAGTGACTTTTCCTGGCCAGTTAAATGGACTGCAGCAGAGTTGCTGAACTACAACTCCCATCACCCCTGGCCAATGGGCATGCTTGCTGGAGCTGATGGGAGCTGTAGTTCAGCAACATCTGGAAGGCAAAAGTTCCCCACACCTGGACTACAGGGTAAAATAAGAAGCTGTGGCAAAACAGCCAAATTCTGAAAGGAGAAAAAGGAGTGGGAGGGGCAAAGGTCAAAACTGAGGAACAGACTGAGGAACAGAATGGGATGACAGAAAAAGCAGCTAAGAGTTCCTCTAAATGACAGCATCACCTGCAAAGTACTCATGCTCCCTAAACATGAGGATGGGATGGAGCAATGCTCAATTTCTGAGAATGGCTGAGCAACAGACTTACTGCGAATGGGCCTCCTTTTCTGTGGTCCACTAAAATTAATGGCATACCACTATCTATGGTGTACCATGTTTGAATGGCAAAGGCATGTAGAGACAGTTTTCCTTAAGCAGCTGGCTCACAGGTATGGGATGCTCTCCCCTAAGGGCTTAGGGTTCACCTTTGCATGAGCATTTTCTGAGGGCAGCTTGGGATAGTATCTGGCTAGTGTTATTTCTTCATGGTTTCCAATACACATAGACAAACCACTTGACTTCAGGCTTTCATCTTTCTTCTTCCAACATTAAGCAGCAGAATGTGTACTATTACACCTCCCACTGCATATATTGCCCATGGCATCAGCCATCAGTAACGATAAAAGACAAACAAAAAACAACAGATGACAGTCATGGCAAATACAGAGATGAAAAATTGTTTTTCTAAACACAAATTAATTTAAGCAGTGGGCAAAGTGTCAGCCAGTGTGATGGCTGATTTTATTTTGTCCTATAGAAGTCATGACAATCATTTCTTGAGGATAATATAAAATAGCTGCAGTCACCAGCTTGTGATTGTGATTAGGCAAAACTTGCCAGTCGGCCCTATGGATGCGCCAAAGCTCAGCAGCTTTATTTTCTTATAGAAGTGAATGGCTTCCATTCACTTCAATGGGAAAGAATAAAGCACCAGCAGTGCATGAGAACCCTCCAGAGAACAGGATGAAAGACATTCTAGTCGTGCTGCCTGTCTAACTAAAAATAAACCACATATGATTGCATAGAGACAGTATCAAGATTTTTACACCCATCTTCTGTTGGTTTTAAAGGGACACTTTTCAGATGGAGTCAGTGTTCCAAATATGAAATTCTGCATGTTCAGGAAACAGTATAATAGCAGTTTTATTGTACCAGTGACACAGAACTTTGCTGTCCCAGTACAGTATGCAAGAGTCACATGGGGAATGAATCATTGGCAGCTGCAACTATTATCAGAAAAGTGAAATCAACACTATATTTTAGAAACAGGAGCACCATCTACTGTATTTGAGAGCTAGGTACACTTCAAATAGAATTTCCGAAAAGAAAAAGCTCTCATGGCTCTTAGAAATCACTTTGGAAACAGTACAAAGTAGTAAGAGGCAGGGAGATGTGAAAATCCAAGCATGCGGAACAACCTCTTGTGAGACATATAGTACATATCTACAAGGTCACAAGAATTCATCCCAGCATCTGGACAGATGTTCCCATCCTGGTGCTGTGGGACTTCACACCCTGCAGCGCATAAGCTGTTAAACAGTGTTCCATGCCATCTTACATCACTCTCTTAGGTTTTTGCTGCCTTATGCTAGGCACTGATATGATCACACATATTGTCAAGTTGAAAGGTGAAGAAAGCCAGATTGGAGAATTCCCCCAGAATAATCATTGTATTCAGCAGATTTACCTGTGTTAGTTATTTTAATCCCCCATAAATCAACTTCTTCTTTGTTCTAAAAGTTTATTTGGTTATTTAATTCACAGTCCTAGCCTTCCTAATGCTGAAATATATGGAAGAGTTACAATAGATTAAAACATAAGCAATATTGGTTTTTATTGGGGGTTTTTAAAGTCAAAGGCAACTGACACATGGTAAAACTTGATTTCCCTAGAACACTACTATCCACTTGGTAAGTGGACTCACTACTCAGAAATGAGTCACACCAGTTGCACAATGGCCATTTTCTAGGACGTGTTTTTTTTAAGGATGTGAAAAATGACAAAAAGAGCAGAGGTGGGCATATATAAAAGATCCACAATGCTCATGCTATTGTCCTACAAGGTAAGCCAAGATGTCTTAAAAACCCAGGCAGGAAAGCAGCAGAGTTTACAATCAGCACCAAATTGAAACAGCATCAAATGTAAGATGCACTTTTAAGGGACAACTGGAAGCATACACCAAAGCTCCTAATTCTTCCTTTGCAGCTGCAACTTTATTTATCCCATGCTTTGTTTCATATAGGTCACATGCCAGAGGTTCCATACCCATGTGCTCTGGTTTTTCTAAGCAAGAACACAAGAAACTGACAAGATTCCTGTCAAAAAAATTTGTAGCTGATCATAGCCTTGCTAATTTTATTCTCATGATGTTTGTATAGGTTGTTCTATGCACATAAGGCTCAGGAGAGAGACCTTTGCTGGGGTCTCTGAAGGCAGGATACATTAGATTTTACTTAAATTGAAAAGTCTTCAATGTTATTAGCAGATAGCAATAGGGTAACTGTAGGGAAAGCATGCAGTTCCCATGTCTGATATCAAAGTCTGCTAGACTTTCAGCAAAATCAAATTCACTGTCACTTGCCTTTCTTTGGGACCCCAGAAACTAAGAATTCTACATTCTTCCTGTACTATGCCTACTTGCTGGGTAGAGAAATAAGTATGGAACAATCTAACAAAGCTACAACTGGGAGAATTCTACAAAGCCTTCCACAATTCATTCTTTCCTTTAAAAAAAAAGTTACACACAAACACACAATAGCAGGGGTTTTGGGGTGGGGATTCAAACAACTTTTACCCATAGCTGTCAACTTACAGATTTGAAAATAAGGGACCAGCAGCCTTGAAAAAAAGGTACCAGCAGCCAAAATAAGGGATTTTAGTCTACCAGCTGAAATACGAAGTTAAAAGGGACCAGATAATTTTGGAGAACAGTGCCGGTTTTTAACCCTTCGTTTCCAGAGGCTGCTGCTCAAGACACCAGCCGATGAAACACTGCAATTAAATAACTACAAGCAGCCACCACTTTTCACGCAAAACGAAGTCCAAGCTACGAAGATGCTGCTGCAGTTCTGTATCTTTTCTCTCGTGCTCCATCTGCAGCTCTCAATTCCATCAGGTGGGGGGGGGGGGGGAAATAGTGTCCGAAGTAAACCCGCAGATCAGACCATCTATGCTAGTCTACCGCTACAAATCTATGGGAGAAGCGCTTGCGGTCCTTCCCTTGTAGCCCTTGGAACACCTGCCTGCATCTCCGCCTCCTCCTCTCTCTGAACTGCTTTCTCTATGGTTGCCCTTGCTCTCCTCTCAAGGCACCTCAGCAATTCATAGGCCATGCCAGGCTGCCCATCTCATCCGGGTCCTTCGGTGGCACAGCCGCAGTACGGCCTAGCAGGAGCAGGAGCAGGAGCGGCGGCGATGGGCAGAGGGGAGGCCCCAGGCAGAGACGTTCAGTTTGGCGGCCGCGAGGCTGCTGAGAGGGGCCGGAGGGGGGCAGGCCGGGCAGCCAAGCAACACAGTTGGAGCCTCCCTCCTCCCTGGCTGGCAGGGAGGGACAGAAGCTGCTTCCTTTGAAACCCTGGAAATTTAAGGGACATCCATCAATAAGGGACAGCAGCGGGACATGGCGCTGGGATAAGGGACTGTCCCTCCAAATAAGGGACGCTTGACAGCTATGCTTTTACCCAGTGTGCTATGACTTCCTTATACCAAGTTTATTGTATTATTTTGTATTGTATTAGGCTGAATAGTACTATGGTATTTTTACATCAATTATTATGTTTTTGTGTGTGTGTTTGTGCCTTTAACAGCCCGGGTTTTAGTGCTACTTATCTCAATGACCTGTCACATATATTAACACTAACAAACAAATAATCCTATTCAGTTAATGACATAGGCAGGATTTGTGAATAGATATTGAAGAGAAAGAATCTAATAGGAACCAAGACTGGAATTCAATCATAACACTAAATTCTGTACAAAGTCACATTTGCTGTCTGTTCAGTTTCTGCAGAAGCATGTACCATTGGAACAATGAAAACTGACCAGAATTCTGAAGCTAATGGCACAAAAACCATCATGCAAACAAACCAAAACAAACCCCTTAAGCAAAATCTACTTGTCAGCAAAACAACTGAATCTTAAAAGCCAGCAAACTAAATGTTGTGCAGCCCATCATCTATGCATCATGGCTTTTCAGGTACTCAGCAACTTTTCTAACGTTGGCCCACAACTTATGCACATTTAACTTGTGCACATTTAGCTTTACGCGCATGGCAAAAATTAGTAATTTTAAAGGCCGGAAAGGGGGCAGGGTCCTGGAAAAAATTACTTTGGCAATCCCATCTACCATTGAACCCAATGGCTTTTGACTATATGCAATTTTGGCATTAGGCACGATCTCTGGAACGTAACCACTGTGTAAATGCAGTCTTACTGTATTCTAAATGCAGGTGTCATCCAGCCAAACTCCTGAATTTTTGTTGCGCTTTTCCCCTTGTTCTCACCCCTTTGTTTTGTATAATATCTAGGCTGATTAAGAGTTCTGGAGAATTCAAAAGCTTGCTGATTTCAGACAATTTGGTTGGTCCTCATAAAGGTGCTGCCTTTGCTTTTTAAGCATAATAACCTTACCAAGGCCTCACAATACATGGCTGTTAGGATATCCTACTGAGCTTGGTGACTTGGAAGTGAAGTAGGCCTGATTTCAACTATTAAATTACTGAAACGAAGCACTACAAAGATTTTTCCAGAAGGAAACTTCTACAGGAAAATGAGCATTGCTACACAGTTAACCACAAACAGAATGGTAGCTAAAATTCTTAGAATGTCTGAAAGTCAGCTTATTTATGAATTGAAGTGACATGATTGGCACTTAGAAAGTATGTTTGCTACCATTATAATAGAAAAAAACGTTTTTGCTTTGCTAATGCCAAATTTTAAATTTAACTGTCCTCCCTTTGGTAATACTTGTTGCAGCCAACTGGAAATTGCAGGAAAGAGTACTGTTGTGCTCAGGTCCTGCATGCAGGCTTCCGCACAGGCATCTGCTTGGCCACTGTGAGAACAGAGTGCCAGATTAGATGGGCTTTTGGCCTGATTCTGTGAGGCTCTTCTTACATTTAGTCTCCCTGCAATGGCACGGGTTTCAACTGGATGAAGTCCCTTTCAACCTAGTAATGATACCCCAAAGGCATGTGGAAGTTCCTTTCTTCCCCGTGTCATAACAAAAGAATCTGGAAAGGTCCATCATCTAAGCCGGTACAGCATTTTGAATCTAACGGCATTCGGAGTCTAACGGCAGCCAAGCAGATGCTCCTGGGAAGCTTCCAAGCAGGGCACAAAGACAACAGCCAAGGCATCTGCCGAAGCGCCAGGCACAAAGACAAGAAGGGGGGAGAAGTTGAAAGAGTGCCACACATCAGCAGCCTTCCAGGGCACTAAGATGGTCACCAGCTGCCTCACATCCGGCTGTGTCTTTCCAATGTCAGGCAAATTGGGGCAGGGCACCAAAGCAGCGGTGCTCTTTCATGCAGTAGTCAGAGCTATGAGCTGTAGAATCGCAGAATCATAGAATCAGAAGGGACCACGAGGGTCACCTAGTCCAACCCCAGCGATGCGGGAATCATTTTGCCCAAGCCTTGAGATTAAGTCGAGTCTCCTGCTCTACCAACTGAGCTATCCCACATATGCCTGCTCCATGTATTTCGCTCACACCTGCTTTCCAGTACAGTGGTACCTTGGGTTACATATGCTTCAGGTTACAGACTCCGCTAACCTAAAAACAGTACCTCGGGTCAAGAACTTTACTTCAAGATGAGAACAGAAATCGTGCTCCGGCGGTGCAGTGGCAGCAGGAGGCCCCATTAGCTAAAGTGGTGCTTCAGGTTAAGAACAGTTTCAGGTTAAGAACGGACCTCCGGAACGAATTAAGTACTTAACCTGGGGTACCACTGTACTGGCCGGGACGTGGGTGGCACTGTGGGTTAAACCACAGAGCCTAGGACTTGCCGATCAGAAGGTCGGCGGTTCGAATCCCCGCGACGGGGTGAGCTCCCGTTGCTCAGTCCCTGCTCCTGCCAACCTAGCAATTTGAAAGCACATCAAAGTGCAAGTAGATAAATAGGTACCGCTCCTGTGGGAAGATAAATGGAATTTCCTTGCTCTTCTCTGGTTCGCCCGAAGCGGCTTAGTCATGCTGGCCACATGACCCGGAAGCTGTACTCCGGCTCCCTCGGCCAATAAAGCAAGATGAGCGCTGCATCCCCAGAGTCAGCCACGACTGGACCTAATGGTCAGAGGGTCCCTTTACCTTTACCACTGTACTGGGTTACAGCTAACTAATAAAATTATTGGGGGGGGCGGTTTTCCTTGTTTCTTTACCCGACAAGCACAGCCACCCTCTAAAAACAGGGTCAGTTCTCGAATACTGTACTTTAAAAGTCACGCTGTAATGCGTCTCATGCAATACGGCAAGAAGAATATAAAGAACGACACCATTTCAGTATATAATCTCATCTGCCCCCCCGGGGGGGGGGTTGTCACGTGACCCTAGTTAAGCGGGGGGGGGGGAGCGCAGAGCGAGCCGTTGCTGAAACGCTCGCGCCGCCCGACCCAAGGCCTCGTCGCGCCTTCGACGGCCTTCCCGAGAAGGTCGCCCCCTCGCGGACGGTCCGGGGCGCTGCAGCCTCCGCCATTGGCAAACGAAGCCCCGCCCTCCGCCAGCGCTTCGCGGCCCCTCTGCTGAGCTAGTTCTAGGCGAGCGTCCTGCCCGCCGCCCCCTCCCCCCGCCCGCCGCTCACCATCATGGGGACTCCATACTGTAGCGTCTTGCTCTTCCGCAGCGCTCGCATTCCGACCATGGCTGGAGCGGCCCAGTATCTCGCCTTCTTGGGCCCGGAGGGGGGGAGGAGGCCGTTCCTGCAGCGCTTCCGGCGTCCTACCGAAACGCTGGTCCCTCGGATCCCGAAGCCGGGAGCAGCCGAGTTCCGACGTGCAAAAAACGAGATAACTGAGGGTTTGTGTGTAAATAAAAATAAAAATTTCCACTCGTAGGGACTCCTCGAATGGGAACCCGATTAGCGGTCCAGATGCCTGAAACCGACGGGAGGAGGACTTGGCAGGCAGAAATTGGACGGGTCCAGTTTCCCCGAATTTGGAGGCAGACAGATAAAGGACATAATTAGTAATTAGTGCTGCTTGTGTCCTCGATTTCACCGAATCATTTCGCGGCTAATTGGTTCCATCCTGAAAGCACATTTCAGCACACCACAAACGTATAAACTAAAGCATATGCTGGCGCCGTGCGGACGACGGGTTATTTCGGATCTTTACCCTAAGCATAAGAAATCAGAACAAATCAAACTTATAAGTTCTACACCATCGTGTAAACAGAAGTCCCATGTACTCGTTAGAAATTGGGACTTCCAGATCTGATGGGTGGTGTTTCCAGGCAGATTATCTCAGTGTTTCTTTTTCTATATTTTTTAATATCTGTGTATATGAAGCTGGCTGGTGGGCTATACAGTATTCTGTCTCAAAAACTCATCATATATGCTTGGCAGCAGTGACACTAGCCTTCAAGAATGAATAAATGACATACTAAATTAGAGGCTGCGAAAGGAAAATAGATCTGAGAAAGCCGTTTTTTAAAGCTATTATGCCCAAACCTAGACACAGCCCCCCCTTTCCCGGTAATGCGACCATCTTAAAATTGGCAAAGCAGATTTGATCACTGTGCTTGCGTTTATCCACTAGATGGCATATTCTTTATACCAAATGTTAAAGCAATGCCTTTTCTCCCTGCTATTTTGCAGAGAATTAACAGCTACAGTGGTACCTTGGGTTAAGAATTTAATTCGTTCTGGAGGTCCGTTCTTAACCTGAAACTGTTCTTAACCTGAGGTACCACTTTAGCTACTGGGGCCTCACGCCGCCACCACGCAATTTCTGTTCTCATCCTGAAGCAAAGTTCTTAACCTGAGGTTAGCGGAGTCTGTAACCTGAAGCATCTGTAACCTGAAGCATATGTAACCCGAGGTACCACTGTATTTAAAAAATGGAATGAAATCCTGTCTTCCATGCAGGCTTCTGGATTATACAGAGCTCTGCACCAAACAGAATCTGGAGAGTGTTAAATTATCCTGCTGTTGTTGGCATCCATCTGTCACAAGAGACAATGGAGTGCATTTCTGGGGGCGAAGTCAAACTGCTGCGTTAGCAGCACCAAAGTGATCTCCTTGGGGTGCAAGCCTGGGCAGTGTGTATGGAGGTCCTGGGCTGCCTTGCTGATGTGGTCTAAAGGAAAGCAGAGCAATACGTTTGGCACCAGCTTGGCTGCAGGAATTGCCCAAAGGAGGTGTACAAGGCACCATCCAACCGTCTTAGGGATTCCACTCCATATTTATGTAGGGTTTACTCCTTAGCCTTCTGTTGTCCTGAAGATATCCCGCAAGGCAGCAGAGATATGGATCAGAGCTTTCCTTCTCCTAGATGGGCTACCTTCCCAGGTTGACAAGCCCCATCTGCCCCTCACTTCCCTCTCCAGCACGTGCAGAAACTGCCTTCTTGACTGTTGGACCCGCTATTAGTCTTGTGTGCTCAATCTGCCAGAGCTTGTCTTCGCATGCAGGGGAGGTTCCTAACTCATGGAGGGTTTGAGACCCATCGGCTACCCTCACCTGGTTTAGCCAGTTTTGTCCATCTTTCATCCCCACCCTGCACTCAGCTCTCACTTGTAGCTCTTAGAAGCTGCCAGCATGTGACACCAGCACCAGCCACATTCCAGGAATGAATATTAAAGATTTGTAGTGTTTCAAAATAAACCAGTGGTTAAAAAATAATAATACTCCAAACACTGTAGGGTTTGTTTGTTTTGTACAGCAAATATAGAACTGTAGAGGATGAAGAGTAGCAACACTGCAACATCATATACAAATGTGATTGATGCCTTAAATACATAAAGGGTCTATCACAGTAATCTGTACAGAAAAAGAACTGTGTTGAAACAACAGCAAGCCACAAGCCTCATCTTTTCTTAAGGTGCTGTACAGACCAGAGAGAGGACAGGAATATCCAGTACCTGGTTTGTTCCCCCAATTCACTGAACTCTAATTCACTGAAGCTGTCTGCCTGAGTATGTACAGACCTTAGCTTAAACTGTAGCTTCTGTTTTCTAATTGGATGGAAGTTGATTTGAAGGAAAGCGCATCAAACAGGAGTAATTCTCAAGAAGCTATAGGATGCCTAAGGATTGTGGCTAACGTAATGTGTACTCAGCTTCAAACACCAATGGTGGGAACACGCTGGAGTCCATAGTAACATGTACATGACTTTAGGCTGCAATCCTATGCAGACTATCCTGGGAGGATGTTCCACTGAACTCAGTGCGGCTTATTCCTGAATGGATATGCATAGGATTGTGCTGTTAAAGAACTTCTGTGCTTCCCATCAATTAAAAAAAAAATCACGACAGTTTGCATAATTAAAACAATAAAATTAAACAGAACCAAAAAAAAAGCCTCAATAAAGACCACACCATATAAAACAGCAAATAAAAGGCATTAAGTGTCTTAAAACCAGAACTGTTAGGGAAAATTGAAAGGGCCTAGGATCTAACCTTCTGGAAAATTTCATTAAGATCAGTCATGTAGTTTAAAGATAACTGTTATGTTTTATCTCCCATTGAATTTCTAAGACAGCCATAAGCAGTCAAGCACTAATGCTTTGAGGGGACACATTAGTCCAAAGAGTGGTGTAGAAATAGCTTTTATAGCCAGGATAGAGATAAGCAGCTCAGAATCAACCCTGTTGTTTTGTTAACTCCTCAGAAAACACTCAGCTGCATTGCAGCAAGAACAGGACTGCAGTCTGGTATCAATACCAAAGGCCTTCTTCAAACACATTATTGTACAGCATGCATTGGATTAGGCTGCCCATCATCTTTTCTCTGGATGATCTTCATGTGCCTTGAACCAGAGGGGCAAGTACAACACATAATTTCTGCAGTTTATCTAAAGCTTTTTAAAAAGACAAATCCACCCATGAAACAGCAAAACAGCTATGGTTGCTTCCACACAGTGTTTCGTTTGGAAAAGCCATCACCCAGTCACTTTTTATGGAGAATCCAATCAAACAATGATTACACAAATATGTCTCTACATATTCAAAAATATAGGGTGGGAATTACCCAAACTCTTCTCCAAAAATAGTATGGTCCGGCTGAGGACCCTTTGAGGTGAGACCAGGTGAAAATGTGACAGCTGTTCGTTTCACCCAGCATCTGCATATTGCTGCTGCTTTAAGGTGTCTAGGTGTACTTCCTTTTTGAATTTATTTTCACCTAAAGATGAAGAGAGGATACTAAAAGCAAGCAGAGAATGTTTCCTTACAACTAACCAGAGCACAGATGTCAAGAAATAGTAAGTTGCTTGAGTGGCTGAATCTAATAAACCATAAAGGCTTCTTTCCAAGGGAAAGTGACTGTCTTATTGAAAGGAGGCATGTCAGAAGTTTTCCATTTCAAAATTTCTTCCAATTTGTTCAGTTGGCTTCTGGATCATTCCACTGAATTGTCACAGAGCATGTGTGCAATCTCTTCTGTCAGACATGGGGGGCTATTACCATCATTCAGAATTGAAACTGATGCAAACCAGCTCATAAAAATTATTTTCTGATAAATGTTTTAGTATGCATTGTTATCTATATTTTTACCAGTGCAAGGGCAGCAGACACCCAGAGGAAGTTAGCTCCATACACTCAACATTGTCCAATTCCCCAGCTAAAACTGGCCAGTGTTTTCACCAGTGTCCACCACAATACGGGCCTGATACACGCTTCAGTGCAGGATAGTGGTTAGAATAGCATTCAGTATACCTCAGTACCAGTTACTGAGGAACACAAGTGCGAGAATGATACCTTGCTTCCCACAGGCATCTGTTAACAGCAAAACCAGACACCTTCATCTGCCCCAGCTGCAACAAAACACGTCTCTCCTGTAGTGTTCTCTACAGCCACAGCAGGCACTGTGGCTCTCCAATGGTTTGACTTTACCCTTGATGGCACACTTTTTCATTGTCTTTCAAGACAGATGGATGCCAACATGCTGTGTCATGCTGAGCACACACACACACACACGAGAGAGAGAGAGAGAGAGAGAGAGAGAGAGAGAGAGAGAGAGAGAGATGCAGCATACAGATATAGGGATATTGATGTCTGATGATCAACAAAGCTGCCTGCAGTTTTGGTTTCTCCTTTGTCAGCATGGCTATGGGTGTTGTCACAATGAGCTTCTGCATTTCAAAATTCACCTCTAGTTTATTGCTTCTAGGTCAGAGGGCATAGGATGGCAGCCTGAGATTCTTAGATCAGGTATGCTGACACCAGCTGATTCATCTCTGTTTTAATGCAAGGCGTCTCTGTTAGATTCAGCAGCAACTTCCTCTTCATCTTTTTTGAAAGCCTTGGTAGCTGCCTCTTAAGTGTCTCTCATCATGTTTACCAAAAGCTCCCTGATTTTTGCATGCACAAGTTAACTAAATGAGGCCCACTTGAAAAACGCACTTTGAGTACTGACAAGCATTTCGCATTCTGCGCTGGCAGAATGTATACTTTTGAGGGTCAGTGAGGGCACAGGAGTAGGTACATTACATCCATTTTCTAAATGAACCAAGGCTGGCAATATACAAGGTAGGGAGCTAAAGAATGAAATGTCACTTTAGTCCGGACACCATCACATCACCCCGGAAACTGATCTTCGTCATGCTAATGGCTGATTGGAGTGATTGAAATACAAATACAGCAGAAGAGGAAAAATAAATAGCACCACAGGGCACAAAAGGGTAGAAATAAAATTGAGGTGATTGTGTGTGTAACTGAACCAAATAAATCTATGTATACACGCAGCAATAATGGGAATTTAATGTTGCATCGGGTCAAGTGAAGAGATAATAATCACTAGGCTTTTGTTTAGCAAATTGCAAAAAAATATTTTCCCCCTCTTTCTAATGGCTTTAGGTGGCAGGACAGCTGACGTTATTGGAACCCCCCCCCCCACTTTCCAGTCAGTAACTGCAAATCAAAAGACCTTGAAACAATGCAAGCACTATGGGCCCTCACGGACCAGTGGTTTTTTTTGCAGTTGTATCCTACAACATAGAATCCTAGAACTGTAGAGCTAGAAAAGACATATACAGTGGTACCTCGGGTTACATAGGCTTCAGGTTACAGACTCCGCTAACCCAGAAATAGTACCTCGGGTTAAGAACTTTGCTTCAGGATGAGAACAGAAATCGTGCTCCACGGCGTGGTGGCAGCAGGAGGCCCCATTAGCTAAAGTGGTGCTTCAGGTTAAGAACATTTTGAGGTTAAGAACGGACCTCCAGAACGAATTAAGTACTTAACCCGAGGTACCACTGTATAGGACTGAGCTCTTAAAGAATGACAACACCCATAAAAATACAGAAAACAATCAAACAAAAAGTAGATGGAGTTCAGACTTGACAAGAGAAATGGTATCTACCAGGAGCAGAATGTAAAGAATTGTCTTTTTAAACAAAAAGCCTTGCAATCAAATGCAGAACAGAAACTCAGCCAATGAATGTCTGCCATAATACTAGGAACAATTTGCTGCTACATCTCACCCCAGATTCCTCTTTCCAAGTGGATATTTTGCAGCAAGCTTTCCTCAGCCCCACCCAGGCAGGACTAAAGCCATGCGTAACAAGCCATTTCACATAATGCAGGTCACATGGCTGTTTGTTGGCAGAGAGTGAGACCTGGGAATGTCAGAGGATGTTGCATTCAACGACTGCTAACTCTCCAGGGCAATAAAGGGGCAACTCAGCCCCATAATCCCCACCTCCCACCCTGAAGAGCAGCTCTAGGAATTTCAAAATAATGACAATCACCATCATGCTGATTCACATAAATATTGCTCAATGAACTTAGGAGGAAAAGACTGTGCGGTGCCAGTTTGGAGGATAAACAGAGAGAAGCAGACAATGTGGAGTCAGCAGCCCTGAACAGCCACGGGGAAAAACAGCATGTGACTGATTCTGGGCATGGCCATCTGCAACGGCAGAGGGTCAACTCATATTCAGTCTAATAATTACTTCCTAATTCAGATAGCGTTGTTTTTTTAAGAGACAATTTATTTAGACCACTTCTATACCACTTAATGTATAAAAAGATAACTCTAAGTGTTGTACAGAAAGGAGCTTATATTGGAGAGCTTATGCAGTGTGTGTGTGTGTGTCCGTATATAGTATAGGCTCCATTTTCCTCAGAGACTGCGGTCACTTCCAGATGGCCTGTTTATAGAGAATTCATGATTTGCTTGGACAGATCCTAAATACAGTTCTCCACATTTCTGCAGCAATCTGCAACTAAAAAAAAAAAAGTCCTCATAAAAATTCGTTAGGACTAGTATACACATTTTCAGGACTCAGTTGTGACTAATATACACATTTTGCAAGACATTTTCTCCAGTATGGTCCATTTCTGCATGTTATTTTCATAAGCATAAACATATTTATAAAAAACATTTCCCTACTATATGCATCTTTGCTTGGAGAACTGCATTACAGAATTTGGAGAAGTGTGAATTTCAAAGCACACTTGCGCTTTTGTTTGCGTGTTGATTCAAAGTATGCTACTTAGGTGGTTGCTCATCAAAATGCAAACAAAATCAAATTTCCACCCCACCCCTACTTATGAGTAAAGTATACTGCAACACTGCCAAGATCAGGCTACAGGAGTTGAAGCCCATGAGGACGTGAATTTCCAGCTATCTCCAGAACCGACTTCCTGGAAATTCCTCCTGGGACCAATTTAAGGTGTTTATCTTGACATTTAAGGCCCTAAATGACTTGGTCCTCAAATATCTGAAAGAATGGCTCCATCTAGACCAGACATCCCCAACCTTCGGCCCTCCAGATGTTTTGGACTGCAATTCCCATCATCCCTGCTCACTGGTCCTGTTAGCTAGGGATCATGGGAGTTGTAAGCCAAAGCACCTGGAGGGCTGCAGGTTGGGGATGCCTGTTCTAGACCAACCTGCCCAAAGATCTCCAGGGGAAGCCCTGAAAGTGGTTCCTGCATGTAATGAGGTTTGTG
The DNA here is from genome assembly GCF_951804945.1 of Podarcis cretensis. Taxonomy (NCBI): domain Eukaryota; kingdom Metazoa; phylum Chordata; class Lepidosauria; order Squamata; family Lacertidae; genus Podarcis; species Podarcis cretensis. The sequence continues at coordinate 48,354,956 of NC_137170.1, read as the reverse complement.
GTGAAGACCTGCTGGTGAATTTTCTTTGGAACGGCCTCCCTCTGAGGAGTGCCTCATCCCCACAATGATTTTCATTTGGCACCCAGTGAAGACGTACCTCTTTGCCCAGGTTCTTTGGGCAGGGTTGAAGTGAATTGGGCACGCTTATGTTTTTGCTGTCACTATTATATTTGCTGTTTTACATTTTCAGTTTTTGAAGTTAGTGGCATCAATGAGTCCCATCAGCAGAAGCTCTGTAGAAGGACTTCTGCTTGCACATCAGGGTTTTTCCCCCTCCTCCCCCCACTCCGTGCCCCACAAAATTCATAGAATCCTAGAATTTTAGAGTTGCAAAGGACCCTGAGGGTCATCTAGTCCAACCCCCTATAATGCAGGAATCTCATCTAAAGCATCAATGACAGATGGCCATCCCACCTCTACTGAAAAACCCTCTGATGGTTCAAGGGGGTCAGGAAAGCCACTGGAACAGGACTGAAGAGGGAGAAGAAGGGGGTTGTTCTATCAGGGCAGCTGAAATATTTCCTTCTCACAAGTTGAAAAGCCTAACAGTGTGTGTGTGTGTGTGTGTGTGTGTGTGTGTGTGTGTGTATTTCCACTTCGGAACCTATGGTTGGATTATAAGTATTAAAAATATTTTTTTCAGTTAAAAAATCCCAGTCCACCATCAAGATTCATCTGTCATTTTTTGACACACCTCGTACTACAAATAGAAGCTTTAGGATTAAGGAATATAGGAAGCTGTGCTATACTGAGTCAGATCACCTAAGCTCAGTTCAGTGGTGCCTCAGGTTACGAACTTAATTTGTTCCGGCGGTCCGTTCTTAAACTGAAACTGTTCTTAACCTGAGGTGCGCTTTCGCTAATGAGGCCTCCTTCTGCTCCCGCCGTGTGATTTCCACTCTCATTCTGGGGCAAAATTTGAAACCTGGAGCAACTACTTTGGGGTTAGCGGAGTTTGTAACCCGAAGCGTTTGTAACTCGAGGTACCACTGTATTGTCCACACTGTCAGTGGCTCTCCAGGTTTCAGGCAGGATGTCTTTCTCAGCCCTACCTGGAGATACCAGAGACTGAACCTGGGACCTTGTATGGAACGCAGATGCCCCATGGCTGAGCAATGGCCCTTCTCTAAACATCAGAACCTGAGCAGTAACTGATGTCTGCACCCAGGGGCTAGTATGCACTCAGACTGAAACCCCTTTACGAGGGTTGCCATATTTCAAAAAGTGATAATAAAAAAAACCCCATCATGAATTTCTTAAGGAAATTTGCCAAAATCTACACTTTTGACGTGGGTTGCCGTATGTCTGGATTTCCCCGGAGATTTCAGCGATTTCCACCAGGACACTGTTTCCAACGGGAAATTCTGGACGTATGGAAACCCTACCTTTACCACCCTGAAAGAAAATGAAGCTTGTACAGGCTTGTATTTAATGCAACGGCACAGAGTAAGAACCCTGTCAGTTCATGAATTTACGCTGGAGCAATTAGACTTCCCTGCTCTCCTGCCCGCCCTGCCCCCGGATTTAGGAGTGTGTGACCATTTCATCCACACTGGGTATCAAGGTAAGAGGGCACTGCAAGGAATGCTGCAACAATGAAAAATCAAAGAAGATGAAAGACAGCTGGAGGGTAGGATTTGGCGTTGCACAGGGTGCCGCTGAAATTTAAAAACCCAAAGTCTGCCACTGCCCCACACATGCTGAGGAGGATGAAGTAGAGGCCTGGTGCAAGGCAACTTACTTTGTTCCTATCTAGCCTGGGCTGCCTTGGACCAGTTGCAATCTTGCCACTCCTCCACTGCATCTCATCCTATGGGCTCTTGTTAGCATTTGATGATTTGATTTGCAAAAAAAACTGGCAGTCTTCACATAAGACGTCTCAGTGGTGTAACTAGCAGTGGAGACCAAGGGGTCTCACCCACAGAGCTGCTACATAGACGGCGTTTTGTCTCGCTTAAAGCACTTTGTCAAAGATCGAGATATTGGGGGGTCACAGTACGAAGCTCACAGAAAAGGACATTTTGGAATGCTGGGAATGATCAAAACCATGCTAGGTATGATTAGGGAAAGGATCGGAAGGAAGGAACCAACACGTCATTATATAAATCGGGTGGGGAGCCTTCGGCTTCGGGGCCAAATGTGGCCTTCTAGTTCTGTCTGTTCAGCTCTCAGGGCCCTTCCCAGGAGCCATGCTGCACACTCTCTTCAAGGGCTTTTGCCTGGCTGGAATGTGCCCTGGAACTGTGATGCTGCCTCTTCCTTCCTGGATGGAGGATGGTGATGCATGCATGAGTGCGTATATATATATATATATATATATATATATATGAAACCTATGGCTTTTACATGACTGGCAGGTAACCTGCTGTAGAAGAAGAAGAGTTTGGATTTGATATCCCGCTTTATCACTACCCGAAGGAGTCTCAAAGCAGCTAACATTCTCCTTTCCCTTCCTCCCCCACAACAAACACTCTGTGGGGTGAGTGGGGCTGAGAGACTTCAGAAAAGTGTGACTGGCCCAAGGTCACCCAGCAGCTGCATGTGGAGGAGCAGAGACTCGAACCCAGTTCCCCAGATTAGGAGACTACCGCTCTTAATTACTACACCACACTGGCTCTCTGTACACAGGAACTGCCCACCTTTGCCTCTGGAATTTACAGTTCTATTTGCCTTACCTTTTTTAAAAAAATAAATAAAGCCAAACTTAACATATTTTCAGCTGCTTTCAGCCCATTGGTCTAGCCACCTCAGTACAGTGGTACCTTGGTTGTCGAACAGCTTGGGTGTCAAACAAATTGGCTCCCAAACACTGCGAAACCGGAAGTGAGTGTTCCGGTTTGCGAACGTTTTTTGGAAGCCGAATGTTTGACGCACCTTCCACAGCTTCCGCTTGAGTGCAGGAAGCTCCTGCAGCCAATCGGAAGCTGCACCTTGGTTTTCAAACTGTTCCGGGAGTCGAATGGACTCCCGAAACAGAATAAGTTCGATAACTAAGGTACCACTGTATAGTGTAATCTGACTGCCAGTCTTAGACAGAGGTCTTTACTACCTGGATATCCCAGGGATTGAACTTGGGACCTGATTGTGTGGGGAGTGCAGGTGGAGCAACATTTCCCTACAAAGAAAGTCTTAAGAAGTGGTGCTTTTGTTCTGTTGTGAGCACTGGCCCCCGCTTAGGTACATATTCAGGACAACTCCATGCTGGGCTCAGGCTGAAGGCTTCATGAGACCCTATCTCAGAAGTTACTATATTTGCAGTTATCCTCAGTCAGAGCCTTAAATAGGAGCTGTGACTCTGTTTTGGTAGCTAGCTCTGCATTGGCAGTTATAATCCAGCCACAGCTAGAGGGACACAGGTTCCCGGATTAAAGACCTGAGATTAAACCCCTGGATTTAAAGGCCTGAGAACCTCTGCTCAGAAAGGAGTTACAAACTTGACTATTGTGTGTCTTCCTCTCACTCGCTCTAATAAATAAATAAAAAGTCAGACTCACACATTCATTATTATTTTTTTTAGATTAATTTTGCTATTGTAGTTGAAGGGTAACAAGTCCTTCGGTCTCTTATACAATATTCTAACTCACAAAATAATCATAATAATCATAATCATAATCTGCGGCGGTAGAAGGGCAGCACCTTTCATTTATCCATCAGATGGTTTTTAGAACCTAGTGATGACAAAAAGAAAGAAAACTGAGGAGATAAGAGAATTAACTGGAGCTTGTTGCTGGTCTTGGGGTGAGAAAGGTAAGCTCTGATTTTGGTACTTAAAAGAGGTGCACTATGGGTAAGTTGCCACCTCAGAAAAACAGGAGAGAAGGTGTTTTTGTGGTCACTGCTGGAAGAGGCAGGGGATTAAAAGAGTCCCAGGTAAGGGACTTCTCCGTGTGGCTTCCCTTCAGGCCTGCTGTGCCACATCCCCATGATTCCAGCAGTTTTTGTTTCGTTTTGTGTATTTAAAATCAAAGAGTACCACCTAGCCTCAGGAGCTTAAACCCCACACTCTTTGACGGAGTTCTGGAGTGACGCGGCTGAGAAACAAGCTGTCCTTTAAAAAAGAGGCAAGGGTGTTCATCTTCTCCTTGAGAGGTGAGGCTGTCCAGTGTCCTCGGAGAAGGATGTCAATGGCAAGTGACCAGGCAATGGGGCAGAGGCAGAGGCTGGGCAGAGCGGCTCCTCCAGGCACAGTTCAGACTCTTGTGTGTCTGCAGGTCCGTGAAGGGCCTGAGGCGGAGGCCGCTGCGGAAGTGGACGGGGATTCCTCGTCGGTGGTGTCTCCCTGCTCTTCCTTGTGGAGGCCGAGGCTGATGTGGCTCTGCAGGGCTGCTGGAGTCAGCCATTCCTTGGGCAGGCAGCTTTGCAGGAAGGGAATGCAAGAGCTGAAGTAGGCCAGGCGGTTCACCCAGCGGGGGATTTCCTTCCCACACAGGATCTGGGGGAAATGGACAGAAGAGCATCAACAACAGGTAACCGTTATATTATAGGTGCCTGATGAAAGGTGACTGCTCCTCACACGGTCACCTCCCCATGCCTGTTCATGTTTCCAGGGGTGGGGAGCATAGCTTTTCCCTTTTCTTGCAAGGAACCCTGTTCAAAATAAGGGAATTTCCCTTTAAAAAGGGGAAACGTTGACAGCTATGGTGGGGAGGTGGGAGAGAAATGATGCCACGTATCACTGCCACGTTCTATTGTGGCAGTGAAGCACACAGACCATGTGGAAGTGTCACATAAACCCCAAAAGCAAAGGGGGAAACACTTGGCAAGTTGGCATTTCAGCTATTTGGGCAACTTGTGATTGGGGGTGCAGTCGGGTAATTTGAGACTTTGGACTTAATGGTTTCATGGGGGGCACTCTTTAGATCAGGAGATTAACCTTTGATTTGTGAGTCTCCCCCACTCATAAGATATATTTTTTCTGGACACCCCCCACCAACCCCACTGCAAGACCCCGCTGATTTTGGCAACAGCAACTGCAAAAAGATTTTAATGAAAGCAGACACTGTGCTGGAGTGAGTGGGATGCAGCAACCTGATGAGCATACAGCTTACCCTTCCTGGTCATTAGATCAATCATGTCATGAGCAGAGTGAAGGTAATAACCACAACCCCCTCCTCAGCATAGCTGCATGGATCAGTTGAGGAATGGGTGGCTGTCTGTCTGTCTGTCTGTCTGTGTGTGCATGTGAGGGTGCTTGTGCAAGAGTTCTATGTCCACCCTTGCAACTGGCAAGTGGACTCCAAAAGGTTGGCCAAAGGTGAATGTGGCCTTCAGGCCAGGAAAGATTCAGTACTCCTGCTTTAGAGGGTGTGTACTGCTTTTCTTATTTTAAACGGGCACTGCTTGCCCCATTGTGTTAGGGGGCCCTCCTGCTCAGTTTGCTGAGCAGGGCTCTGGACCTTACAGTTTTGTCCTGGCAAAACCAAAACTGTGTGATCCCCTTATATGGAAGATTCCCGAGAAATAAAGCGTACTCATCACTTCGTTGAAATACGAACATGCCCACATACCACCAGAATACAGGTCTAAAGCTGGATTTGTTCTACATCTACTGCAGGCAGTGGGGTCAAGGAAGGGAAGACCATGCACTTCCCTCAAGAGGGAAAAAGAAGGCCTACAAAAAGCAACAAAACAAACTAGGCAGGTGGCAACAGGCCATAAAATCCATTCTACGCGCAAGCTCTAGGGACAGAACGGCCTTCATCTTGCAGCGCTGAGAGAGCATGGCAAATGAGCAGGAGTGGAGAAGCAAGCCCTGCAATGCCTACTGTGAAATAAGATCCCACGGCCAGAAAAGGGGGAACAAGAAAGCTTCTGAGACCAAGCCAACAGTAGCTGGCCTAGAGACCTCTGCAGTCATCTGGCTTTCTGCTTGGAAGTTGATCCAAAGAAGGTAACATCTCTGCCTGTTCTAGGACTGTGATTTTGTGGAACTAACATAGGCCTGCTGCATCACATCCTGGCTGGGGCTTCAGTTTCTATAGAACAGGCCTGAACAACTTCTTAACCAAAGCTAAAGCATCTGACCAGTCATGTCTTGTGGTCTGTTTGACACAGAACATAGGTCAGAAGCAGAAATGCTTCTGAATACTAGTTGTTGGAAACCATGGCAGAGAAGAGAGTCCTCTTGGGCTCAGGTTCTGCATATGGATTACATGTGCTATTGGCCTGATCCAGCAGGCTCTTATGTTCTTATTGTGAGGTGTCATACACCAAATCAGACCATTGAGCTCAGTATTTTCTTCAATGACAAGTAGTGGCTCTCCAAGGTTTCAGACAGAGGCCTAACTTGGCCCTCCCTGGAGATGCCACAGATTTAACTTGGGACCTTTAGCAGGAAAAGCATGTGCAACAACATGTCTCAAACATGCCCCCTGGTAAGCTATGGGGGGCTTTGTAGGGCAAATGTTGTGAAGGCCTAGTCTAGATTGTAATAAGAAGCGCTAAATGGCTTAGAACCAGGTTACCTCAGAAACTGCCTGCTCCCCTACAAAACCAGACTTGGAGACCTTGCTGTCTGTCCCATCCACACAGGAGGGTGGATACAAGAGGCAGAGCCTTCTCAGCAGTGGCCCCACTCAGTGGCAATTCACTAGGCTCCCTCCCTGTCTTTCCACACTTTGAAGGGAAGCCAGCTTTTAATAGGTGATCACTGTTTTCTTTGGATGTTTGATGATGTTCTTGCTGAAGTTTTAATATTATTGCTTTAATGATTGCTGTTTTTATGTGTATTTTTTCCCCTTTTACCTTGTTTTTTCACTGTAAGTTTCTTTGATTATTCATTTTTAAAAGTAGAATGGGTATAAATTCAAGTAGGCTGCTGTGGTGAGTCAAAGTTCTTCAAGCTCTGGGCTCCAAAAATTTAAACCTGCCCCTCTGAATAGAGCAGGGAAGCTCATCAATGTGAATAACTGCAGCTTAACCCAGCCTTCCTCAGCCTGGTGTCCTCCAGATGTTTTAGACTGCAACTCCCATCACCTCTGACCATTGGCCATGTTGGCTGGGACTGATGGGAGCTGGAGTTCAAAACACCTTGAAGACACCAGGCTGGGGAAGGTTAGTCTAGCCAATAAGGGCTCAGAGAAGCAAGCCTGACACCCTTGCAATATGCATGAGTCCCCACACTTCTGCGATCCAAAGAGCTTGGTTGAAATGCAGTTCTGCTTTTTTATGCATGAAGGTCCTTGAGATGAAGATTTTTAAGTACAGGGAGCAGCTGCAGGATGACAGGGAAGGTAACAAGTGGCTCTCTGGGGAAGGCTTGCTTATAATTAAGACTAAGATTACTGGTGACACTTGAGAATAATGGCTTTCACTCTGAATGGATGAACAACTGTAAGTCATCTTACAGTAAGCTGCAAGTTTACTGCATTGGCACAAAATGGATTTTCTCCCCCTATCCCAGTAGGTGTTGCTACATGGCCACTGTCAGGACAGCCACAATTAATGGCTAAAGGAGTATTATGATTACACTGTGCTAGATGTTATGTATTACAGCTTGGTATTGACCTTGAACAAGTGATGTGGGAAAGCTGATCTGGCACCTATTGGCCTTGTGCTTACCAAACTGTATTAAAAACAAGGCCTGTAACTCTTCTAGATATAGTAATGCAGCCGAAGTTCAGAACTGGAGAGTGCAGAATATGAACTTTCCCAGTTTGGAACTTCCAGATAATCCCAAACCCTTCCAACATTCGGGCTTAGTTCATAATTACGTACATTAGCATCAGTCACGCTCATTGCTGCAGCTGCCCCCTTCCCTTCGCCACTGAAACTTTGCTGGCAGTGGTGGCAGCAATGAGAAAGACTTCTGTGTCAGCTGTCATTAGGCCACAGCACCATCTTAGGAACCATATCCACGGCAAAATGCCATTTCCCAGGGCTTCTGATTCCTTTTATGTTGTCACCACCACTACACCAATGGGACACAGCACATAATTCCAGGATTGTCCCAGGAATACTGGGCAACTTGGAGAGTATGAGAGGGCCCTCATACAGGATTCAGCTGCAAAAGTGGAACCTTCCAGTTTGTCTTTTAAAGAGACATTGCACAACACGGTAGGTGGAAACTGGGTGCTACAATTTGCATGAGGGAAAGTGCTTTCTTTTCATGCAAAACTACTACAGAGTAGTATGGCTAGTGCCCATTGAGACTGGTAGAGCGGAAGGCAAGGAGGCCAACAGTAGGTGGAGCCAGAGCCAATGACAGCAGAGCCAGCTAATTCTAGTTTTTCATAGAATCACAGAGTTGGAAGGGACCAAAGCACCATCTAGTCCAACCCCCTGCAATGCAGAATACATTTGCCCAACGTGGGGCTCAAACCAACAATCCTGAGATTAAGAGTCTCATGCTCTATTGACTGAGCTTGTCTCCATCCTCTTCATCGTTGGGTTCTGCAAGGGCAAGTGTGAGACTAAGGAAGAGGGAACTGACTGCTCTGGCCACCCCCTGGCCTGGAAGTAAGTAAAAAGGTAGGCATGTGGGGCCTGGCTGAGGACAAACTCATGGACCAATCTTCACTGCTATCACAATGGATACAACTCCCAAAATGAGAAACATGCCAGTGCTGTAGGAAGAGAAGTGGCTCTAGTTGCTAAGATGCAAATACTTTCCACAAGTCACTCTATCAATCAAACCCAAGAATACAATGTGGGGGAAAGGAACCTTCAAAATAATAATTGCACTTGAATCCTGGCCTGAAATATAATCATTTCCAACTTAAAATGCATCTACTTGGTTTGAGAGAGATGATATGGCAATTTAGAAAATGCCTTGAGATGCTTAACGTTCTGAATCGACATCCCACAGAGTCCGGGAAGAAAAGAACACATCACACGCCTACACAGCCCATTTCCCCTCTCAAAGACTTCGGAGGAAATGCAGCTCAGGTATACCTGAGTAATTTGACTTATTAAACTACACAGCTAAGCTGCACCCACATGGAATGAAACCCTACCAACCCCTTTTCCATTGCAAAGTGCCTTTGGGGAGGGGACTGTGCATCTGGCAGGGAAGCAGGTGATTAACCCTTTCCCCTCTCAGTTGCCTTCCTTCTGCAGCCCTCTCCAGTTGCAGTAACTCTCCAACAGTTTGACTTCACCCCTGAAGGCACACTGTTCCATTGCCTCCTAAGACAGATGGATGCCAGCCAACCAACCCACCAGTGTCCCAAACCTTGTTTACCTTGCAAGTATGAGTTTAAAACCTCATAGGGCTAAAAGTGGGGGGGGGGAGGGACGGGACAGGGAGATACCAGTGGAAAAGTGATGGCAGGGGAAGGGTTAAGCAGAAGGGACCACCAGACTTCATTATTCACAGCTACAGTGTGACAAGCAATATACCCAACTGTCAAAAGTTTTGCAATTCTTTCACCTGTGGCCTTAGAGGCTGCTGAACAGGTCGGAATGACTGATTTGGCCTTTTCCTCTCTGCCTCTTTCATTATGTTAAAAAAAAAATGTAGAACAGTTTTATAGCAGTCAGGAGACACATAAATAGCTCAGGGAATGGGGAGTTGCTGTGCGATAACAGCAGTTTATGACCTTTTCTATGACACTTCATATGGATTGCACATACAAATCTGAAAGATATCACAGTTGAGAGCAGAGCCATGTTGGATTCCCACCCCCCCTTTTGAAAGTGGAAAGTACGGAACCTTTTAGTGAGAGCAGCTCTACTCTGTGATTTCAAGAAGGATGCCTTTCAAACAAAGCAGGTTTGTGGCTCCTAATCAATTTCCTAATTATGGACACTTCATCTCAAGGATGCATTGCAGCTGGGAGCAGCAATCAGGAGGAACTGATGAGTAATCAGCGTTAATTTGTGCAACTACAAAAGGGAGCAGGGGAAACATCGGCTAATCGCCAAGTGCCTTTCTGGTCAAAGGTCTTGTGCCGAGGGGTTTCGGGTTTCATTCCTGGTGCAAAGGAGGAATACCGAAGGATTTGTATGGTGAAGACTGGGGCCCCAAATGGCATATCCATTCTGGGGCAGAGCAGCCATGATAAAAGCTTAGCCTGTGCTGCTGTTTCAAACTTTTCTGGGCCATGGATGACCTGATACTAATGGGAGTCCCCTCCCCTCAAGGCTAATTGCCTTCCCCCCCCCCCATCCCTAATGGCAGGCCTGTTTCAAGAAGTTTTTAATGTCTGATGCTGTATTTTGTTGTAAGCCACCCAGAGTGACAGGGGCAACCCAGTCAGATGGGCGGGGTATAAGAATTACTACTACTACTACTACTACTACTACTACTCCAAAGGCCCTATAATGTAATGTAAGGGTACAGCTCACTGTACTCTTGCAAGTCAAGTGAGATCAAGGCACCATTGTGCTGGTTGTTAGGGTAACCAATGAGAAGTATGGCTATCATATTTGCAATGCAAACAGGCAAAGAATAGGAAGCAGCGGTACAGAGCAGTACAGAAGTAACTCAACTCAAGGCCTGTCCATACTTTGACACAATGCGGATTGTGAACCCCTTATGACTCCTTTAATTGCCCTTTATCCACGCAGTGCTCTCCTCCAGCTACTGCTGTCCCATATCTGTTCCTCCCTAAATCTGGAGATTCCCTATGCATTGAACGTCGGAATAGGAGAGCTACATTGATTGTGTCTTTCTACTTGTACATAGATACATTATGGCCACCCTCATAGCTGTCTAATTACCCATTTTAGACCAACTACCACTCAGTGCTATGCTTGTAAAAGCTCTCAAAGGGTAAATGCCCATCAGGCTAGTGCAAAGGGTGATTGAAGAACAATGTTCTGATCAGAGACCTGTTCACGGCTGGAGGCCAAAGTGCCATACAAGTACACTACACAGAAACAGAATGGAAGATGAACCAACCTCTGCCAGAGCAGCTGAAAAGTGATTGCAATTCTTGTGCATGAGATGGTAGGCATTGCCCTTGTACTCCTTGCCCAGTTCCTCCATGATTTTATCCACATCTTCTTCTGTAAAGTCTGTAGTGCCCAAGGCAATGGATTCTCTGGGTTAAGCAAAGGTAAGCATCAAAAGCAGGGAAAATTCAGCAAGATAATCATGAAAGATGTTAAGGCAGCCCAGGAGAGAGACACTGTAGTACAGATATATTTTACCTGGCAGATAGAGCCAAGGATGGAGTCCTTATGGAATGTTGGAACAGAGTAATGCTACAGACTTAAACAGCTTAGAAAGTAATTCAGATAGTGCTCAGCTTAAAAACAACACAATAACCTCACACAATTAATTAGAAACCATTCTTGCCATGCACACAGGATATAGTACTAGCATAATCTATTTTTATATTCTCTTTTAAAAGAGAAAGAGAGAGGAAAATATGCTGAACAGAGTGTAGGTTTGAGCTCTACTGATATAGTTTGGGGTTTAAACTTCACATAGTTTAAAAATGTTTAGTGGTACATGCAACAGGGCTGAGTTTGTAATATTTCTTGTAAGCTCTCCATTCTTGAGCCTCTGCATCAGCAACTTATGCACCAGAAAACCAATGGGGTTGGGGATTAAGGAGATGATTTGGGTAGTCAAGACCCGCTCTGGAAATGCAAAAGTCTGGCTCATTTTCATAAGTCTGCCTCAACGTGCACTTTTCTAAATTTACATTCTAGCTTTAAAATTTGAGGTGAGAGATAAATTTTTAAATGGAACCAAGGTCTATACCATATAGGGTTTTGTACATGAATTAAGTATTGGACTGGATGCAATGACATATCTGTTTAAGAGGACACTATAGTGGAAGTTTGGGGGACTATACAAAAACACTCTGGGTCTTGTATTCCCTGCTGGTGCTGCCTTTAGCAGATGGATTCATCGTGCTGCATGGCACAACTTGCTTGGGTAACATTTATGTATATAAATTGTGATTGCACACAAAAATGTGTGATTACAACAGATTGCCCAAATATTTTCTCTCTCTTGGGCCAAAGTCCTTGGCACATTCATTGCTGTTCATTCTACTTGGCAATAAATGCCCTGGCCCATGGGCGGTAATGTAAGAAGTCTCAGACCATTTGGAGGAGAATCCCATGCTATAGTTGCACCCCAAGCCAGTGCCATCCCAAAGTCATAGATGAAGGATGTTGGCATGGGGCAAAGCTGCAGCATGGGCTCCTCACGTGTGGTCCAGGGGGAAAACAGTGCAGCAAGTGGTGTCAGCATGAGTAGGAACAACAAACTCCAATTCCTGGCTTAGTATTACATCTGAAAACCAGAAGCTGAGTTTTCATTCATTCCAAACAAACTATATTGAGAAGTCAAGGTTTGATCTTGGTTTACCAAGCATGGTTTGTTTGAGGGAAACAAACCAGAAACTATGGTATACTGTGATGTGCAGGTTGACCCAGTGTGTACATAAACCTGCAAGGAGGTGATATGCTGGGAAGATTTTTGTTGCTGTCCATCTTGTGTATTTAATGACATAATTTAAACAGGAACGTGGGAGTCATTCACACATTCATTAACTATGGTTTACTGGGATGTGGGAATGCTGCCACAAGTTGTCAAGTGCTTCCCTAAAAATGCATTGCCCTTTTGACAATTCATGGGCTGCAGGACAGCAGATGTTGAGAGGAGAAGGAAATGCCCTTACTTGAATTTAAAGGTCTCACCAAGCTCCACAGCACTGCCTGGTGTGATTTCGAAAATCCCACTGAAAGGGTAGGGATGCCCTCCATAGGCGAACTCTGGCAAGGAAAGAAAAAGACGGTAAGAAAGGATAAGACCAAAGTTGCATCTGAAAAAGGCTACAACTGTCTACATGGCTCAGTGTTAGTATTTAAGTCAAATATCTTCCCATAACTGGTTTCAGATGGGCCTCAACTCTGCCCTTCCTGTATAAAGAACATCGTGACAGCCATAAGAATGTAATAACAGCCCTGATCGATCAGGCCAGGGACCATCTACTTCAGCATCCTGTTCTCACAGTGGCAGAGGCGTCACGTTGTGCCCCAGATTGGGCAGCATCACTCGTGTGTGTGACATCACACATGTGTCATGCATGTGTGACATCACCCATGCAATGCTGGGATGTGCACTCGGCCCAATGATGCGTGCACAATGCAACATCCTGACATCACATGTACAACGCTGGCATGTTGTGCGTGCGAAGTCACATGATGCACACTGCCCCCTTCTTAGTCAGAAGCTGCCAGACGTGATAGTGTCGCCAGAGAAGTTGCTCTGCTTAAAATCCTGCCTTGATGCAAAGAGTTTGACCACAGGGCTACTTCCGATCTTAGACTTATTTGAATCTGTGTGTGTGTTTAAGGCTGGCAGTTGCAAACTGTGCACTGGAGCACAGCAACTGCGCATGCATGGATGCCACACTCCTCAGAAGGCAAGTTTCCCATCCGTGATGAGCAGCAAAACAGAGAAGCTTGCAGCCTTCAATTCTGGGACCTAGCAGAAGGTTCTACTCATTTCCAGGCACAACTAGCAGAAAGCTTCCTACCTCTGCCATAGATCTCAATCCCAGAGTGAAAGACTCCAATGCCCAAGGTGGAAGTGTATTCATTTATCCAGTACTAGAGAAAGGGGGGGGGGGGAGAGAAAGAGAGATTTTGAAAGTATTAATGAAACAGACATTGCTTGGACAGTTTTATATTTATGCATCATTTTACGTAGCTATTGCATCTCATTTCATCCTGAAGGCTCTGGATAGGTAGCAAAACATTTAACATAGAAAAGCAAGCCTGTAAAATATGTCTCATGGGGTGGGGGAATCAGATATAAAATTGCACAAAACCCAACAAATATAATAATAATAGCTCAAGCACAGCTTAACCTCAGCCCACGTATATTTACCAGTAGGAGAATATGTTCAAGTGCTGCTAGAACGATCACCCGCCCCCCTGGCTTTGAATGCTTTGAAACATTTTCGGGTCATGGCTGACTCTGACCCGCAGAACTGAGTCAGAACATGAGGAGCTGTGGAATGTGTCAAAGCAACCCCAGAAGTGGTCTTCCCACTTGGTAGATGCATCACAGGGGAAACTCATGCTAGCAAAAGGAGGTGAGTCCACAGAAAATCTTCAGCTGTCAACCCAAGATAGAACAGGCTTGAATGGGGATTTCCCCAAAATTTTGGAAATCAGTGTTATCAAGCAGTTTTCATAACTACAACGAGAGTGGGGAGAGACAGAAAATACCCCCATTGGCTGAAATAGCCAATAATGCTCAAAGACAGCTGAACGCTGGAAGTTTCAGGACAGATGAGGAAGTATTTTTTCACACTGCTCGCTGTTACACTGTGGAAATTGCTTTCACAAGAGGAAAGGATGGCCAGCTACTTGGATGTCTTCAAAACAGGATTAGATAAATTCTGGGAAGATAAGGCTATTCACCCTGATGACTACATTCTACCTCCACTGTCAGAGGTAATATGCTTCTGAATACCAGTTGTTGGAAAAGGCAGTGTTCTCCAGAGGCCACTACAAAAGCACAATGCTGAACTAGAAAGGCCACTGGCTTGATGTAGCAAGGCTCTTACGCTGTTGGCATTATAGATTTTGGAGAGACCCCAAAAGGGAAGATTGGAGGCCAGTGGAAAGTACTGGCTAAGCTTTCTTTCCAAGGCAGGGTCTCACATGGGAGAGAAGCATCAACATGACAAAAGGTGTCATGTGGCCCATCTGAGAGAAGTTGCCATGGTGATTGGGTGGGGTTCAAAGTGACAGGAAAAGAGCAAGGTGTGCTGGGAAGAACGGAGATTAAAAAAAAAAAGCCTGGGATCCATCTTGCGCAGGCTGGTTGGGAGAGATGCCTTTGACTCCAGTGCTGCACTGCTGTGGGGAACAAATCCTGTGTGAGATGACCATGCTGTGCCAGCTGGACTCCCTACACGCGGAATGAAGGTGTAAATAGGTGAATAAACCACATTTCTTAAAGCTACGACACTCTCCGCCACATCTTCAATCCGCCAAAGGAGCACAGACGTTGGGTTAGCAACTGGAACTCCCTGGAGTTTTCTACTGCTTGGCAGGGGGTAGCACGCACTATTGTAACATTATGTTATGTTATGACATCACAGTTTAACTTCCCTGTTACTGCTCAAGAAAAAATCTGCATCTTTGGGGCAGGGTTTTTCCCCTTAAGGTCCAGAAACTTGAGGGGTTTTTTTTAAAAAAAAAAATTCTTAGGATACAGAGTTCAAATTCTGCCTTTCTGTACTTGAGCCACAGAACCCACAATGCCATAGTGATAATGAACTAACTGGTCAGCAACTCTCTCTTTCTCTTCTCTCAGCTAAGTTGCTTTCCGCAAGGCCCTCTGCTTCATTCTCTTCAGTGGTATTTTTCTGCCATCTGGCCTTTATAGACCCACCTGTCTCTGGGTGGCCCTGATATGTAGTAGTATCAACTAGTGTGCTCCTAGTGGATATACTTAATCCACTTTCCTTGCCTCCTCCCTTGCATTATTGATGATTCTGCCAGTCCTATTAGCTCCCTAAGTATCTGGAGATGCATTTTGAATGAACGCTCAAGTTCCATATAAAATCAGAGTTGCCTTATTATTCAAGAGAGGAATCCCAACGGTGACTGGAAGGAGGGAGGCTCAACCCAAATAGCATCAGCTCCTAATTCTAAAGTGCCTTGCCAGCAATTTTCCTCCGCTTTACAAGCCTGCTCCCCTGCCAGAAAGCCCCTTAATGTTCCTTGGACTCCAGCTAGAAACTAATGCTCCCATTGTAGGGAAAAGCCTCGCATCAGACCTGAGCCTCTGTGGCCCCCGACCCATCTGCCATATCTTCCACTATGCTTCTAATCCCAGTATGTCCCTTATTAAGCAGGCATTTTTCCAATCTGAGCAGTGCAGAGCCCTGTGCATATGAAAGCAAAGGAAGGGAGCTAAGATGTCAGAGAATCATAGAATTGAAGAACTAGGGTCATCTAGTTCAACCCCATGCAATGCATGAAACTGTGTGTGCACACAGACACACACACACTCTTTTCTGGAGCAGTCATTATGGTTTATGTCTGTTAGAGTCAAGAAAGCAGAAACACACACACACACACACACAGAGAGAGAGAGAGAGAGAGAGGGAGGGAGGGAGATCTTCATTTCAGTGGGCTCTGGCTAGGTGAAAGGGACAGAATCATTATAGTGCAATTTCCAGCTAAAGTAGAAATCAGCTGGGTCAGCATTGATTCGTAAAAGCAGGGATGAAGGACCCTTTCAGCTTGAGGACTGCATTCCCCTCACAGGCATACACGAAGGGGCTGCATGCCAGTGGTGGCCAAAGCCAGAGGCAAAAGTACACAGAGCAACAGATACGACTTTTCCTTTTTGGACAGCAGCCTGCACACACTCCCGACACACTCTTTTCCATCTAGGCAAGCAAGAGGTGTCATCGCAGTTCAAGATCACATCCCAGCCAGGCAAAAGCACTCAAGGACAAGGCCTGTACAGGGTGTGGCCTAGAGAGAGGAGGTGTGGCCATTTAGAGAGGGCTGGAGGGCCCACCCCCACTTTAAAATGTGTGCAGCACTGGCCAACCAAGGTGATCCTATCTAGGGCTTTTTTTCAGCCAGGGCTCGCCAGAATGCAGCTCCAGCACCTCTCAGGTAGGCGCCATTGCCATTGTAAGAGAACGAGGGAGGTGTTCATGGTGAGTTCCAGCACCTGTTTTTCTAGAAAAATAGCACTGATCTCATCCCTCTTCCCTCCAAGCACCAAAGATCTATAGTGACCTGTTTTGGCCAGAGTTGGATCATAAGAGGTATAGTATGGCAATATCGACTTGGAAAATACTGTAGTCTGAGTAGGGCATATGGCTCTATACATTGACCCCAAGGCTATGTACATGTTAGTGGCTTTAAAAGTAGCAAGGTCACACACACTCCAATGTTTCAAGCCACATTTGCATGTTGCTGCACACAAACCAGTGAGAGGGCAGGGATGTCTTCACCTCATGTACACCTGATGTTTGGTTTCTTTGCCCCTGCAACCCCTATTCATGAAGCTGTCATCTGCACACGCACTGTCATCTGCACATGTGCAATGAGTGTCTCAAATGTACACTTCAGGCTTTAACTGCAAAGTGAATGTGGCTTCAGTTTTGCTTTTGGAGTGAAGCCAGTTTGAAGGGGAATGCGTCAAATAGCAGCATTTCTCAAGAAACTACACAATAGCTCTGCATTGTGGGTAATATCATGCGTTAAGGTAAAGGGACCCCTGACTGTTAGGTCCAGTCGCGAATGACTCTGGGGTTGCAGCGCTCATCTCGCTTTACTGGCCAAAGGAGCCGGCGTACAGCTTCCAGGTCATGTGGCCAGCATGACTAAGCCACTAAACCAGAGCAGTGCACGGAAATGCCGTTTACCTTCCCGCTGGAGTGGTACCTATTTATCAACTTGCACTGCATGCTTTCGAACTGCTAGGTGGGCAGGAGCTGGGACCGAAAGACGGGAGCTCACCCCGTCGTGGGGATTCGAACCGCTGACCTTCTGATCGGCAAGCCCTAGGCTCTGTAGTTTAACCCACAGCGCCACCCGCGTCCCCAATATCATGTGTACACAGATTCAAAGCCAGCAGTGGACGTGCACTGGAGCCAGAATAACGGGTAATGTGTAAACAAACTAAGTTTTCTGGTAAACGGTCTATAAATTACTCAGCTTTCTATACTGTATATCATCAGTGAAACTTGTAGCAGAGAACGTCCTAAGAAAAGGAAAAGGAAAATAACACACATATACCATTGAAATGTACATCCCAGAACTAATTTGGGAGTAATTCTCGTTGATTTCAGCAGAACTTGTGTCAGGAAGTAGCTATGCTTACTATGTCAGCCTTATTCTTCCTTTGTGGCTTTATCTCACTTTCAGATTACAGATCTACAAATTCTGTGAGGTAATAATCAAACATCAATTTCTCACAAAGGACTAGAGCTTGTCTGAGGGTAAGCTTGCTCACAAGACAAGTGGGAATTTACCCCAGCATAACAATACAGACTTTGAATCAGTGTCTCCACATATTTCATGGACATGTAGCAGTATAAAGCCTAACTATACCATTTATTTGCTTGTTGGCTAATTCTTTCCCATCAGTTTGGCTCCACTGAGCCCTCTGGGAACCTAATTAAATAATATAGAAGCACATCATGGACCATGATGATGAAAGAATTTGTCCTCTGCCCCTCTGCATCACCAGGAGTCCTCATGGCAGCTAACAATGATACAAACTTAACACAATAAAACACAAGCACAGGGAAGCATCAGTGCAAAACTCCAATCCCTTTTTTAAAATTGAAAATTTATTTGTGTGCATCTGGACGTACCACAGTCTCTAAGCGGTGAGAAACCTCACAGCATTATCACTACAACAGATATTATTCCAACCCTTTTAGGTTTCTAGGTTACCCACCTTCCAAATTCATAGCTTTGGTTCCAACACAGAGAGCTATTCAGGTGTAAGTGTATTCCATGCTAGCCCCAATCTACTGTTCTCCTGGCCTTAAGATGATGGGGCCTCCGGCCAGACGAAGGAAGGGAAGCTGGCCTCATCCTTCTGATAGCATTGCTGGCTTAGCTGTTGCTAAGGCAACAGACCTGCTCTTGACCAACTCCTTAGACATGCTGAAGGGGGCCATTAACAAAGAAACTGGTTCGATCACTTCAGCAGTTCCCTCTACTACAGAACCCCATCATACAGCTATAAAACCACATGCTAGGAGAGAATCCAAAGATGACATCCAAACCAACCAACCAACCCCCCAATCCAATAGCACTGTTCTTCCCCTTGAAGAGGTCTGCCCCAGACCTACAAAGAAACAACAGAATCACAACTTTCCTTGTAAAGTAATAGCAGTGCCTGGCACAAAAAGCATGTGTGATCAAAAGCACATAGTCATAGCATGGTTATGTCATTAACCATGCCAGCTGGCTGAAGAAAGCTGGAATCCAGTAATGTCTGGGTGGTCCACACGTTCTCCACCTTTGCAGCATGAGAACCATAAAGGCATTTAAATGGATTTTTATTTTTATTTTGGCCTAAAAATGATTGTATCACAGCATCTTCTGATGTCTGGCACAAACCAGCACTCATTTAATATTTATTTTATTATTAAATTTGTATTTAATCATTTGCAGATCTCAGACAATGACAAATTGGAAATAAATATGCCTCAGCTACTCTGAGCGTGCAGGTCTCTGCCACCTTCCTAATGTATTTTATTTTATTTCGATTGTTGAAAACAATCATTTTGCATTTTGCTTGACCTACCTTTTCATTTTTAAAAAGTGAGCTCTCAAAAGTGAGATGCACACACACACACACACAAACACACACACACACAAACAAACTTAACCACAAAATAATGCTCTCATCATTAAGCGAGAGGGAATGGTGTTGCTTGTTTGTAGGATGAACCAAGGACATTTGGGGGGGGATCAGGACCCCCAGCCTGAGCAGTGATGAGCAGCGACAGCACAGGTCCCAGGGTCACAGATTAAGGAAGGGCAGTGCCCTTAGGGGGAAGCAAATGAGGCTTGTTGTGTCTCCCTCAAAAGCATGAAATTCCCTTTGAAGTTCAGCAAGGAAGCTAAAAGCAAAGCAGATGAATCAAAGCATCCACTTTGTCCTCCCTTCACCTTCATCTCCAGAGAGCTGCAGGAGGAGTTCAGGGGTGTGCATGACTAAACTGTGCAAACAACTCATGGCTCTTAGGAACAACCCCCGGTATATCTGTAAGGGCAGCTGCTCTGTCACTGTTTATACAACCACACAGTTGCTTAGTGAGCTGGAAAAAGCATGGACTCCTTTTTAGAAACCCACAGACACATGGCTGCTTCGACAGCCCAAAGAAGTGTAAGAGCAAAGTGGCAGCACAGTTAAATAGAGGGACCTCAGTGCTTTGCTGCTCTCTTCGTAACACTTTCTCAGGTCAGGTGACTGTCAGAAGGCAGTAATGGCAGAGCCTGGAATCCTGCACAGAATTTGGACTCCTCCTGTGGGCCTCTCAACTTCCATGTTTCGGTTGGTGTATGTGGCTAGCCCTCGTGGTTTCAAAGCAGAGGCAACAAGTTCCACCCAACATTGGGGGGGGGGCTCATCACATGTGTGTGATGTTACAAGTGGTAGGTGCATGTGATGTCACAAGTGAGACACACCGCCAGGAGGCCAGCAAGGCCCTCAAGATTGGAGAGGGGCTCAGCCCCATCCCCACATACTTGGGGGGGGGCTGCCCATACATTTGGTCCCTATGTTTCAAAGACAAACCTGGAAACCTGCCCAACTTGATTTTATGATTCTTTCTCCTGAAGGCTCAGCATTTCATAATGCAAAGCAGCCTTAGAAGTTGTGATCAAGAGCTTGCAACAGCAGGGTGGGATATGGGTGAAGAATGAAGAAACGGGCTGCTTAACCCTTCTCCCTCCAATTATTTCCCATACTTGAAATTATTCTCCAAGCTGCTTTCTCACCTGTGGGATGAAAAATTCATGTACCTAGGGAGTGTGATTTAACATAAGAGAGTTTAGGCTGTTGCACAAGTGGTTGTACAAACAATAGTGCAAGTGGTGGCATGCAAAGCTGAACTGTCATCTGCACAAAGATGGCAGTTACACCAGAGGTTTCACGCCATCTTTTGCAAGTGCAGTGCACCTATTGGATTCAGCTGTTACTAAGAAGAGGGCTTACTAAGAAGAGGCCTGCTCCTTGGGAGAAAGACGATGGTAAACCTAGATAGCATCTTAAAAAGCAGAGACATCACCTTGCCAACAAAGGTCCGTATAGTTAAAGCCATGGTTTTCCCAGTTGTGATGTATGGAAGTGAGAGCTGGACCATAAAGAAGGCTGATCACCGAAGAATTGATGCTTTTGAATTATGGTGCTGGAGGAGACTCTTGAGAGTCCCATGGACTGCAAGAAGATCAAACGTATCCATTCTTAAGGAAATTAGCCCTGAACGCTCACTGGAAGGACAGATCGTGAAGCTGAGGCTCCAATACTTTGGCCACCTTATGAGAAGAGAAGAGTCCCTGGAAAAGACCCTGATGTTGGGAAAGATGGAGGGCACAAGGAGAAGGGGACGACAGAGGACGAGATGGTTGGACAGTGTTCTCGAAGCTACAAACATGAGTCTGACCAAACTGCGGGAGGCAGTGGAAGACAGGAGTGCCTGGTGTGCTCTGGTCCATTGGGTCACGAAGAGTCGGACACAACTAAACGACTAAACAACAACAACAAGAAGAAGAGGGCTCCCCTTTGCAGAATGCCACTTGTATGGGTGAGCTGCCACAATTCCATATCGCCTAGTATACCCCCCCCCCCGCAGGTAGAAAAGTTCTGCTGAGAGTGATGTTTAAGAGGAAAGATTGCCAGGGGTGAAAGAGTTAAGCAACCCCTCCCCTGTCACTCTTTTCACTCTCAAGCACACTCCCCAAGGTTGCTTTTCATTTGGAAATAAAATATATGGGGGGGGGGGTCGAGAGAGAATCACACAGCTGAGGATCATGTGTAGTTTCAGCCTCAGCCCTGGCTGCAATTTAGCAATGCTGAACAGCTTGGAAATGGGCAACACTGAACATGTGGGAAACATTCCATCAGATCTTTCAAAACCACAGATGTATCACACACGGAACATTTGAAAACAAGGGTACAGCTGGAGCCCAATAAAATGGTTTGGGGACATTGTGTTTCTGGTTTTTGATTCAGCCGAGCCAACGAAGGAAGTAAATTCTGCAAATAGGATATGGGTTTAGATTTGGATTCCAAATACATCTATGAGTTCCTGTTTCAGTATGTTGGCTCCACACTAGCGGCTAAGGCTCAGAGTCCAGGAGCATCGCTATTATTTTGTTAAGGACCAGTACATTTTCCATCTGCGTTATACTTCAACAGGCTAGGAGCCAAGGCTAACTTGAGTGTTACTGGCAGCTGGCACTCGGTTTGCTTTCCAAAGATGCATTGTTGGACTGAATTAGTCAGCCTCTGAACAGTCACATCGTGCCTGGATGTACTCTCTGTGCTGATCATGAGAGCCGTGTTCATGGCAGTGCATTCTTCTTGGGGTCTTGAAATCCCGAGTCTCCATAGGGAGGTGCATAAGCCATCTCTGCAAGAGGGGCACATGCATCTTCCCAGGGCAGACATGCATGATTTGCCCCACCCTACAAGATGTCTAGGAAAAAGTTCCCACGAAGCTAGAACAGCTAGAGGGAGCACTGCGCAGCGCTCCCTCTAGCTATTCTGGCTTTTGGATAGCTCCCGCAAAGCCTCTGTAGGGCAGCGGGATGAAGGCTCCCCGCTGCCCTGAGGATGCTTCGTGCGGCTCTTGTGGGAAGTGGGGGGAAGGGACAGAGCTCTGTCCCTTCCCCCACCTCCCAGAAAACCCCCCAAGAACGGCCCTCCCTGTAAAGAGTGCACGGTTCTTGGGGGAGATGGGGGAAGGGACAGAGGGCAGCCTCTTCCAGGCAGGGGGAGCCTTCATCCCGCTGCCCAGGAGAGGCTTCAGCGGCTATCCCAGAAGCCAGAACAGCAAGAGGCTATCCCAGAAGCCAGATCCCTCTTGCTGTTCTGGCTTCTGGGATTCAGAATTTTTTTTTTCATGTTTCCTCTCCCCCAACCTAGGTGCGTCTTATCGTCTGGTGCGTCCTATAGAGCGGAAAATACGGTAGATAGATGATAAATAGATGATGATAGATAGATAGATAGATAGATAGATAGATAGATAGATAGATGATAGATGATGATAGATAATATATGATAGATAGATGATAGATAGATAGATGATAGATAGATAGATATTCACATGTTTATCCTGTATTTTATTGATGTAAAAGGTAAAGGTACCCCTTCCCGTACGGGCCAGTCATGTCCGACTCTAGGGTTGTGCGCCCATCTCACTTAAGAGGCCGGGGGCCAGCGCTGTCCGGAGACACTTCCGGGTCACGTGGCCAGCGTGACGAAGCTGCTCTGGCGAGCCAGCACCAGCGCAGCACACGGAAACGCCGTTTACCTTCCCGCTATAAAGTGGTACCTATTTATCTACTTGCACTTAGGGGTGCTTTCGAACTGCTAGGTGGGCAGGAGCTGGGACCGAAAGATGGGAGCTCACCCCGCCATTAGGATTTGAACCGCCGACCATGCGACTGGCAAGTCCTAGGTACTGAGGTTTTACCCACAGCGCCACCCCCGTCCCTAATATTTTATTTCATTTATGTATTATCTTGTAATTCATAAACTGTCCTGGAAGCACTGCTGAAGAATTTCATTGCTTTCCATCTATAATCTGAAAGGGCTGACCTGAAATTCCTCCCTAAAATTATTGATTGGCTACCTGGTGATGCTATGTGATGACAAAGCATTACCACGATGCCAGTTAGAGTGACAGTAGTGCTTTCTGCCCTCACTCTCAGAAGTGTTGAAAGGAAAAAAGAGTGGAAGGTAGCTGCAGAGATTTTGGGAAGCACTATCAATCCCACAACCTTGAAACAGGTGTTGGCAGTGGGAAATGGTAACCTGGTTGTGTATGGAGGGATATTTGCTCCCTTCCCACCTGAGCCCCCAAATAGGGGGCATATTTTTGTAAAAGAGCTTTCAGCTCAGCCCACGTTTGGCGTGGTACAGTTCAGGATCATGTTTATTCTTTGATTATTTGCTGCTTATGCAGAATACTTGTCACTTCTTTTCATTTTGTGTTGAGAAAAGTGTTGAAGGAAGGTTTTGACCCAATCCTGTATTATGGACAAAAATGTTGGTTGAAAACATTTGTACACCAGCTTTCATAAAAAATTGATTCCAGTGTTTATGCATGAGAACATGTTTGAAGAAGGCAGATGTAGCTGCAAACACATAGCTACATAATTCATGCGAAACATGGGAAAACCCATTCATGATATCAAGGTTGAAAAGGAGCCAAAATCATTATTAGAGCCAGAGCCATATTGATTGAAGGAGTCGGCTTCAGGCATGGAAACAGGAGGTCGGGGTGGGAAGGAGGTGAAGTACAGTCTCGACATTAACTTCTTGGGTTGTATTGATCCTGATGTGAAAAATGAGATCATGGCAAAGGGGAAAGGAGCTACAATATTTTCAAAAAGACAACAACAGTGAAATTGTCTAGCAGTTGTCTCTCGCCACCCCTCACCCAACACTAATACTTACTTGAGCCAAAGGCAAATTGTAAACAAGTGAAACCTGCTACAAAATCCTGCAGCGTGGAGTTCTCAAGTTTAAAGTTACGGCCAGCCATGTCCTCTTTTGGAATATTCCATTCCATTGTGCTCCCTGTTTTTTCCCATGCCTCCCCCCAATAGGTCCTGAATATTATATGGCCACTGAGCATCCTCATTCCCCACTAGGCTGTTTTGGGGGTCACCCCCACCTGTTCCGATTCCATCAGTCACCCCCCCCCCCAAGTTGATGGAATTTGCATTTTAAAAATTGCATTTTAAAAATCCTGCACATCTGATTCAAAGAATCTTAGTGTAATTTGGCCCTCACCTACAGTATAAGGCAAACGGTTAGAGAGATTTCGCTATTGTTGCCTCTCTCCCACCACTTCTGTGACTGATAACATTCACCAGCACTACTTCACTTTAGAAATGTGATAGACAACATTTCACAGTTGCAAATCAATCTAATGACACCTGTTGGGCTTGGTGTTGTTGTTTTTTTAAAAAAAATCGAGTGGGAGTCAAGTCACTATTGCAACAGGAAAAAAGTGAGACCAAACCAAATTATTAAAGATTATCTATTTTTTCATTGTTGGGAGATTCTGCAGTTATCCAGGGAATGCAAAACAGGCTGAAAATGAACATGAAACCATATTCTGTGGCCCAGGTTTTTTTTATCTCCCCAACTACTCCAAGTAAACCTTGTGTCATATTCTCTGGTGGCAGCAATAATGGGAAGCTATTGACAAAAAGCAGCTGTTTCTTTCTTGCAATGAGAACTATTTGCTGAAGGAGGCAATTGGCACTTAAAAATTGCCATGTTACTGTGGGGAAATTTCATGGCTAAGTGCTGCACATGGAGGGATTATCACAGCAGTGAGATGGCCGGCGAAAGGAGAGATCAGCCAGAAAACACTTTGTTGAATAGAGCATATTGTGGCATAAATCATAGTTTGCAGAGGGAGATGATGCAAGAACATAAATGCTGTCCAAAAAGTATTGTAACACCTTGCGCCATTGGTTTTCTGAATTGCTGAGCTATTCATGATGTGGCAGAATACGGGGTGGCATTAAGCCTGTTAGTGGATGCATATCCTAAGTCCTCTATGTTTGAGTAACATGTGAAGAGGGAAAATTTGCTGGAAAATGCCTCTGGGCTGCCCATTTCGCCAACCCCAAAGTTATAATAATACAAATAATAATACAAATACTAATAATATTTATATTCCATCCATCTGACTGGGTGGCTCAGCCACTCTGGGCAGCTTTCTGGAGTGTCATATAATAGAGCGAAAGGCAGGAAAAAATTATGCAAAACACATTCTTCCCTGCCCCTCACCAGCCCAGGTCTACACTCATACGGTATAAATATATAACTCTCTTCAAAGTCTCCCACTGTGACATGCAATTACTTTGCAGCATATTCTTCTACACGTACTGCTTAAGTATACATTTCCAGGATCTTTAAAGCCATTACCAGCGAGGGGAGAATGCATATGGAAATGTAAAAAAATAAAAATACAATTGCATACACTCAATACTTTTTTGTTCCCCTCTGTCTCCAGCCATTTTTGCCTGCAGGAATTTATAAAGGAATTGATTTAACGTCTCAATTATTCCTAGTGAAGTCTCACTCACAGTCTTGTCTCATTTAAGTAGAAAGCAAAGTGTAGAATCATATCTGCTCTGTTCCCAGTGGCATGGTTTACAATTTAAAGGAACGGTCTTTATCAGGTAACGTGGAGTGTAACCCTAAGCAAATTTCTTTGTACTTACTGATCAAATGTGTCCAGCAACAATTAACTAATAAATGCAATATTTAGAGAAGACATCAAGCATCACCCCATAATGATGACCTATGTAAATCCCTAAGGGAACATAAGTATGGATCTCACATGCTTGCTCATCACTTGATGACTGCAGCATCAAGGAATCAAGACTGTGTTAACTAATAATCATGTGTAAAAAAATATATCACCTCATCTCTGACACAATGCTTTGTAATACATTCATTTCACACATTAAGAACATAAGAAGAGCTCTGCTAGATCTGGCCAATGGCCCATAATAGTCAAGCATCGTGGTCTCACAGTGGCCAACCAGAAGCCTATGGGAAGCCCACAATCAGCAGTGGCTAACTCTGGTCTTTAAAATTTCATTGGCACCATGTGCAATGCCAAAATTGGTCAGGCATAGCCAGTGGTCAAGCACTGTGGCAGCTGAAGTCTGGGTCACAGTCTGAAGTCCCCTTCACTGTTTTAAAGCCATCTAAAGGCCATCACTGCATCTTGTGGCAGCAAAGACCATAACTTAATGATGCATTAGGTATGTAAAACAGGGGCAGTGCTCTTTTCCTCTTTCCAGAGGCACCCAAGGGTTGAAAGAATGCTGTTGCACAATGTGCTGAAGGACAGAAGTATTTTCTGCATGTAAAAATAGCTCCACAATTTACCGTATTTTTCGCCCCATAGGGCGCACCGGCCCATAAGGCGCACCTAGTTTTTTGGGGGGGAAATAAAGGGAAAAAAATTATTTCCCCCCAAGGCGCGAGGCTGGGGCGGGGGAAGCCCGAGCTTCCCCCGACCCCAGCCCCCAGAACAGGCTGCTCTCCGCAAGCTGTGGGAGCCCTCCCGCGGTTTGTGCAGAGCTACCCGAAGCCCCAGCACGACTGCTCAGCACACCAGGACTTCGGGATAAGAGGCAGCGCTGCGCAAGCCTCTTATCCCGAAGCCCCAGCGTGCTGAGCAGTCGCTTTGGGTAGCTTCGGGATAAGAAGCAGCGCTGAGCAAGCCGGGGGAGCCCTCCCGTGGCTTGCGCAGAGCTACCTGAAGCCCCGGCATGACTTCTCAGCGCGCCGGGACTTCGGGATAAGAGGCAGTGCTGCGCAAGCCGGGGGAGCCCGGGGGAAACTCCCGCGGGCTCCCACGGCTTGCGGATAGCTTCCTGAAGCCTGGAGAGGGAGAGGGGTCGGTGCACACTGACCCCTCTTGCTCTCCAGGCTTCAGCAAAAGCCTGCATTCGCCCCATAGGACACACCCAGATTTCCCCTTCATTTTTGGAGGAGAAAAAGTGCGTCCTATAGGGCAAAAAATACGGTACATTAATTTTCCTAAGGGAGCAAATCCACTGACCACTCACATGTGCACACTTCTGTCCTCATCAGAGAATGAGTGAACCATGCTAATTTTGCAAGGCACACCATTTATTGATACATTTTTATCATTTCATTTATATATTAATCTTAATTTCTTTCTTTCTTCTTGAGTAACAGACTGGTTTACAGGCAATAACATAGAATACACAACAACAACTAATAAGAACAATATTATTAAATCTTAAAAAATAATTTGAAAAAACTCCAGATTTAATCTATTCGCCTCTGGATCAACATTGGATACCTTTTTGGTTGTGGTCTGGTGCTGGCATTTCCCTGATTGTTTTCTTTCCTTTTTTGCACCCTTGAGGCTACAGCATCTTACTTTTCACAACTAAGTTAAAAAGTGAGAAAAAAATGGAAGTATGAGACTTGGGGTGGCACTTCTCACTGTCTAGGAAAAGTATTTCCACACTTCCACTGAAGTGTGCACAGACGTCAGTGGCATCAGCAGGGCAGGACTTTGGGGTAGACGTTTAAGGCCCCTCTCAGCAGACTGGGGGTGAGGGCAAATACAGCAGACCTGGCTTGCCACCATTTGGACCATAGAAAAGCTGCCTTACATGGAGTCAAACCACTCATCCATCTAGCTCAAGGCTGTCTACACTGCATGGCAGAGTTTCAGACAGGCATCTCTCCTGCTTCTACCTAGGCATGTGTGAGATTGAACCTGAGACCTTCTGCATGCAAAGCAGTTGCCCTACCACTCTGGCCCTTCCCCATGGAAGAAGAAGAAGAAGAAGAAGAAGAAGAAGAAGAAGAAGAAGAAGAAGAGTTTGAATTTGATATCCCGCTTTATCACTACCTGAAGGAGTCTCAAAGCAGCTAGCATTCTCCTTTCCCTTCCTCCCCCACAACAAACACTCTGTGAGGTGAGTGAGGCTGAGAGACTTCAGAGAAGTGTGACTAGCCCAAGGTCACCCAGCAGCTGCATGTGGAGGAGCGGAGACGCGAACCCGGTTTCCCAGATTACGAGACTACCGCTCTTAACCACTACACCACACTGGCTCTCAAGCAATGACCCTATCAAGAGCACCCATCTCACCATTAGACCACTAACCCCAGACTCTCTATTTTTTTTTTTAAATGAAATTTATTATAATTTCAAAAAATACACAAAATATACAAAAGCCAGAAAATAAGAAAGCAAAAAAGAAAAAGAAATAAACAAAAAAGAAAAAACATTCAACATTTAAAATCCTAATTTTCAATAACTTTCTTCCGCGACTTCTCCCCGCCTCCCCTTCTTGTATTCCATGTCCAAATATTTGTTCAACAAGTTCTTATCTCTGATTTTTAACTGTAATTTATTGTTATATTTAATTCAATTTATATATCGAAATTTTAGCTTATATATAATAATCATTATGCTTAAAAACTTTTGCTGAGGTCGATCCATTTTCCCTTACACAAATTCCCCTATGTAAAAGCAAAAAAAAACAAAAACAGTAAAAAGAATCAAAGTATGCTTGTACACCCTTTGGATTCCCAAACCCCTCCCTCCCTTTCCCGGTTTCAATCCCTTAGCCATTGTCCATTAGTCCATCTTGTATCAGCCTGGATTCCTCACATCAGAGGCTCTTAATTCCCTCTCAGCTCCTATCTGCCGGTTATTTTGATAGTCCTTTGCATTAACCATCAGATCACGGAGGGGCTCTGTCCCAAAAATGTCCATGTTTCTTCCAGCCGGGCCTCCATATTTAAAGGTGGAACTCAAAGCTTGTTTCTTAACCCCAGACTCTCTAAAAGGATCTAGCTGCACCCATGGAGAGAGAAGTGAAGAGCTCTATTTAATATTATTGTTTACTGGGCCCCATCAGGTGGCCCTCATTTCAGCCAGGGCTCCCTCCAGCCCCTGCTCCGTATGGAGCAGTGCTGTTAGAAGTTTTCTTGGGTCACAAAAGTATGTCCTGTTTTCAAATCATAGAGTCCTTTGTACAGGTCAGTGGCCTTCGGTGTGAGACCTTACTGTTGCAGGCAATATGGGGTTGAAGGGAAAGAGCAGTGGGGAGGAAAAGGAGGGAGGCAACGCCGTAAACTTTCATCCTTTTACATAGTGTGTGAGCAGAGCTTTTGTGTCAAGGTCAGGTAAATAGGTATCTTATGGGCCACTGTGGATCCTCTCTGGCCAGCCTTCGTCCCTCACCTCCCCCTGCCAGATTTCCAAGCCCCACACCCCACTGAGCTTTGTAGAGAAAGGATCTGTCTGTTAAAATCCCCTTCCGAAGGCAATTAGGAGCTGCCACTCAGCCTGTCCCCTCCAAAGCCCTCCAGCCACCCTCTGGGGCAAGGAAGGGGACAGCGGGAGAGGCAGCTGTGCCCCTGGCCTCTAGGCTTTATGCTTGATTCCCCTTTGTTCCAGCTCCCTTGAAAAGAGGTTCCCTTTTATTCGCAGGGGACCGGCTTTGCTAGGAACTGGCCCACGCACCTGTTCTCGGCCTTTGTCTCCGTCAAGTATTTAGCTGCCGTGGAGAGCGATTCCCCGAGGTGCAGAGCTGCTGCCGCCGCCGCCTTTGTGACAAGGGAAATGTGATTGCAGAGAACTCTGCGTCTAACCTGCAGTTTTCTAAATGGGGTGTTTTTTTGAGGGTGGGGGCAAACTCACTTTTTCTGTTCTATAGCCCAGCAGCTCCCAACAGAAAGCGAAGGGCGAGGCACAATGTCTGCCGGTCTTCGGCAAGAGTTTCATGCAGGACAGAGCTTTCAAGAGATGTCATTAAACATGGCCTTTCTCTGTGGTTGGGCCTTTCCCTGCCTGAAAGTGGCAGGCAGATTTCTGGCTTGTCAGGTTGATTTTGGTTTGCCCACTCCACCACAACCTCAACAGCTCCCAGCCAGAGCTAGGTGCTAAAGTCAACAAGTCAGAACGAAAGCACATTCTGAATTTGTTCCCCTAAGACAACTGAACACTCCAAAGTCTTTCCCACACCATACATTTAAAGCACATGGCTACCCTCAAAGTGTTGTGACGTGGGGTTTGTGATTTCAGCTCTCTTGACATAATATGCTGGAGACAGCTCTCTAGTAACACTTCTTTATTAAGCAACAAGACTGGGGCCTGAGGAGAGGAGAGCTACATTTATAGGGACAGGGAACTAGCTAGAAAGGATACATTTTGGAGGGAACAATATCAGGCAATCACAGTCCTGCCTTTTGGAGGAAACCAATAAGACAGAGGATCCAAATACAGCAGCTTAAATGAACCAATAGTAGCTGTACCCTCTGGAACCAAAAGGCAGTTACTTTACCCTAATGCAAATACAGACAATAATAATACAGATATAAAATCCTTTGACTCAATACACAACACCCCTCCCCCCCTAGTGAGCACAGCAGACGTAATCTCTTGGGTACTGTGGGGTCCTACAACTTCTACTTGATCTCCTGACAACAGGTGTTGCCGGTCCTGGATTGGGTGTCACCTGTGGTAGGGGGGGCTGCTATAGGGGTTTCGTCAGGAACAGATGGAGTCCCAGACATCTCAGGGTCCCCTACCTGTACCTCGTCATCCTGAGGACTAGCAGACCCTGGTTCATTTGCTGAAGCCCCTGGTGATTGCACCTCTGGGCCATTTTCACTCTGGTCTTGCAGCTCTGCGTCGTTAGCCAGGGATGAATTATCAGACTCCTCCCTGCTGAGCCCCCGGCGCCTCAGCTGATCTATATGTCTCTTCCAAACTTGCCCATTTTCCAAGGTCACATAATAGGACACAGGTCCACTAGTCCGGGTGACCACACCAGCCACCCACCGCAAACGTCGTGAATAGTTCCTCACCCAAACCAGATCTTCAGGGGCGAAATACCTTGTTGTGTCAGTCTCAGCCTGGGGGTTTGCTCTTGAATTACGGTTTGGCATTTTATCCGGGTGGACATAATCCAGCACCGTTACCAATCTTCTACCCAAGAGCAGCTCAGCTGGCGACTTGCCCGTCGCAGTACACGGTGTCGCATGCTGCAAAAATAACATCCGCGCGATGCGAGCTGACCAGTTACCCTCCATTAAGTGCGCAATGGATTCTTTGGCTGTTCTTACCATGCGCTCCGCCTGCCCATTGGAGGACGGGTGAAAGGGCGCGGATGTGACCCCTCTTATGAAGTTATCAGCCAAGAATGCCCTGAATTATTGGGATA
This sequence comes from Podarcis cretensis, assembly GCF_951804945.1. Taxonomy (NCBI): domain Eukaryota; kingdom Metazoa; phylum Chordata; class Lepidosauria; order Squamata; family Lacertidae; genus Podarcis; species Podarcis cretensis. The sequence goes on along the minus strand of NC_137170.1, from coordinate 48,323,567 downwards.
CAAAAGCTGCCCCATTATCTGATACAATGGTCTCAGGTAACCCGTGGGTTGCAAACAGCTGCCTCAACACCTTGATTACGGCAGCTGATGCCATGCTAGGGACCATCGCCACTTCTAACCATTTGGAATATACATCGACGATAACCAAAAAGACCTTCCCCTGGAATGGCCCAGCAAAATCTAAGTGCAGCCGGCTCCAGAGAGCTCTGGACTGCTCCCACCAGTGAACTGGTGCTCTGGCCACTTCTGGCCGCACCTCTTGGCATGCCTTGCATGCTCGTACCCATTGTTCTATGTTCTGGTCCATTCCAGGCCACCACACATAACATCGGGCTAGCGACTTCATCCTGACTATTCCCGGGTGTCCCATGTGAAGCGTCTCAAGAACCCTGTTTCTCAGTGGTGCTGGGATGATCACCCTATCTCCCCACAGGAGGCAACCCTTATGCATGGATAACTCGTGCTGCCTTGTCGCATAAGGCCTGAATTTGTCTTCATGCGGACCACCTGGCCACCCCCTCCCCACCCAAGTGAGCACACGGGAGAGAATAGCATCTTTCCTCGTTTTCTCAGCAATATCAGTAGCCGTTACAGGAGCCCCCGGAAGTGTTTCCAGCATCATCATGTGCTCCGCTGGAGCAGGATCCTCATTGCTCCTGCCAGGAAGGGGCAATCGACTCAGCGCATCAGCGTGGCACAACCGTTTCCCCGGCACATGGGTCAAGGTGTACTGGAACCCGTTCAGGAATATAGACCAACGCAACATTCTGGGGGAGAGAATTTGTGGCATTTGTTTGTTCGGGTTGAACAACCCCAACAGTGGTTTGTGGTCCGTTTCAATGGAGAAATGACGACCGTACACATGATCATTGAACTTTTTGATTCCTGCCACAATTGCAAGTGCCTCTTTGTCAATTTGAGCATAGTTGCGCTCCGTGGGCGACAACGTACGGGAATAGAAAGAGATGGGCTTTTCCGACCCATCCGGTTCCCTATGACTCAGCACCGCCCCCAGGCCGTATTGAGAGGCATCACATGCCAGGACCAGCGGCTTCGATTCATCATAATGAGCAAGGACGCTCTTGCTACTCAGCATTCCTCGCAAGGAGTCAAAAGCCTTCTGCTGCTCCTGCCCCCATCGCCACACATTCTTTTTCTGCAACAGTCTATGTAATGGTTCAGCTACAGAAGCTTTCTGGGGTAAGAACGAATGATAAAAGTTAATAAGTCCCAGGAATGACTGCAACTCCGTCTTGTTCTGTGGTCGTGGTGCCTCGATGATGGCCTTAACCTTAGCATCTGTGGGGTGGATGCCTGATGCATCAATTTTAAACCCCAAGAATTCCACAGTTGGCACCCCAAAACTGCATTTTTCCTTTTTTAGTTGCAACCCCACCTCCTTGAACTTGAGCAACACGGCACGGACACGCGCAACCAGTTCCTGTGGGTCTTTTCCAGCAATCAAAACGTCATCAAAAAATGGCAAGACCCCCGGCAGACCTCTTAACAGGCGTTCCATGAGCCCTTGAAAAATCCCTGGGGCCACACAAACTCCAAATTGTAATCTGTTAACTCTGAACGCCCCTTTATGTGTGACAATAGTCTGTGCTTCCACTGATTGTGGGGTTACTGGCAGCTGTTGGTAAGCTTGCGCCAGGTCAATTTTGGCGAACACCTTGCCCCCAGCCAGTTTAGCCAACAGATGTGATACGACTGGAATGGGGTATGAGTTTCCCCTGAGTGCCTTATTGATAGTACATTTGTAATCAGCACAGATCCTGACTTCCCCATTTGCTTTAAGGGGCGTGACGATTGGAGTCTCCCACTTAGCGGAGTCCACGGGTGAGAGAACTCCCTGCTTGACCAATTTATCCAGCTCTGCTTCGATCTTGGGTTGCAGTGCAAATGGCACTCGCCTTGGTTTGAGTCGGATTGGGGCCACCCCCGGGTCCAATTTGAAGTCAACTGGGGGCCCTTTATAACAACCCAGTTTTCCATTAAAGAGACCAGCAAATTCTTTGCATAATGCCTCGCTCATCTCAGGGCAGGTTTGGATTGAATTAAGCCCTGATATACTCAGTCCCAGGGCGGGGAACCAGTCAGTGCCCAGGAGACTGGGGCGACTGCCCTTCGCAATCACCAGTTTGAGTACCGCCTGTTTGTCCTGGAACTGTACTCTCACGGCACACATTCCCATGACATGGATGCGGCCCGCTGAGTATGACTGCAAAGTTGCCGGGAAGGGCTCCAGAGGGGGCAACTTACCCCTGGGGAAGAATGTCCTCGCGGTCTGGTCCGACACGATAGTGAATCCAGATCCGGAGTCCACCTCCATGTCGCACAGCTGACTCTCAATCTTCACCTTGACGTGTGTCTTGCCTTGCGCTGGAAACTGCACGACCCTCCTGTTGATCTCCGTTATGTAGTGGCAGTCCTTTAGAACATGGTTTGCTGTGGGCGATCTGCGATGCTCCAGTCTAGGTGCTCCTGTCGCTCCCAACGCCGCCAATCTGCAGACCCTGGTGATGTGACCTGTCTTTCCGCACGACCGGCACGTAGCATCCCAGAAACGACAACTCTTCCGCTCATGGTTTCCGCCACAACCAGGGCACCTGCCTTGGTGATCTTTGTGCACTGTGCAGGCCTGACGCACTGACTCGACCCCACGGACTGGGCTGTGGCTCGGAGTAGCCTCTAGCTCGTCCATGGCATACGCAACTTCTATCTGTGGCTTAGGGGCCCTGCGACTGGCATCAAGCTCCTCTCTTTCATAATTCTCCGTGGCGGTGGCCTCCTTCAAGGCTGAAGCAAGGGTAACCTCTTCTTTGGCCACGATGCGTCTTCTGGCTTTCTTGCTGCTCAGACCACCGATAAACCGATCCAGGAGAGTCTCTTCCAGATCTTGGAAGTCGCAGTACTGAGCGAGCTTCTGCAGTTCAACTAGAAATGCAGATACAGACTCCCCAGCACGCTGCTGCCTGTTATGAAACTCCATCCGCTGGGCCATCTTAGTCTCAGTAGGCGCTATATGGCTTGTTAGGCAGGCAAGAATATCTTTGAGAGATGTTTCACTTAGCTTCACTGGGGCAAGTAATGCCTTGGCCAGCTTGAAGATCTCAGGCCCACAGTAGCTCAGGAATGTGGCCCTTCTTTTGCTGGCATCGGTGATCCCTTGAGCCACTGTGAAGAACTCGAAGCGTTCGATGTAGTCTTCCCACGTGTGGGGCTCTGATGGCTGGAAGGGCTCCAATACCCTTGGACTCTCCATTGTCCTGTGGGCAGGGTCGTCTTCTCAGCTGGCCAGTGAGTCTTGTTCTTAGCTACAATCCGGACTCTGAGGCAGGGCTGCGTTTAACCGCTCCTCAGCATTCCAGATCCCATCCTCGTCGCCAGTTGTTGTGACGTGGGGTTTGTGATTTCAGCTCTCTTGACATAATATGCTGGAGACAGCTCTCTAGTAACACTTCTTTATTAAAGCAACAAGACTGGGACCTGAGGAGGGGAGAGCTACATTTATAGGGACAGGGAACTAGCTAGAAAGGATACATTTTGGAGGGAACAATATCAGGCAATCACAGTCCTGCCTTTTGGAGGAAACCAATAAAACAGAGGATCCAAATACAGCAGCTTAAATGAACCAATAGTAGCTGTACCCTCTGGAACCAAAAGGCAGTTACTTTACCCTAATGCAAATACAGACAATAATAATACAGATATAAAATCCTTTGACCCAATACACAACACAAAGAATCCTGGGAACTGTAGCTTACCCCTCGCCAATCTACAATTCCTCGGCAAATGTCAGTTCCCAGGATCCTTTTGGGGGGAGCTGCATGCTTTGCACATGCTTTAAATGTGCTTTGAAATGGTTGTGTGGTGTGGATGCTACTAAGCATTCTTGATTTCAACTGCCTAATTTAGGTGTTTTGTTTTTGCAGGTAGTGAAATGGTATGTGATGCCTAAATGCTGTGTAAATAAATCATCTCCCCTTAGTTTGCGGCTGGGCAGCCTGTTGCTGAGAGAAACTTCATTGTTCTTTTTATTGTCCTCTTCACTCTTTTCTCCTCCTTCCTCCCTCTGTTCCACCTGCTTCCGCCTGTCTCATGCCTCCATTCCAGCCACCTGCAATCTGCCTTTGGCTGAGGCCAATTTGTTGTTTTGTGCAGACTGGGCTGCTCATACAGCAGCCAAGATTTTGGTTCTGCCTGCCAGGCCTACCTTACAAGGCTGTCATAAAGTCTACAAAGATAATGTATGTCGAGTGTGTGAACCAACCAACGTGATATATAAATGCCCTGTGAAGAAATAATTTATAGTTTGTATAATGAAACTTTGACTGCACTGATTGGCGTCTGCTTACCTGCCTTCCGAGATTCTGTAATTAGATGGATTAAAAGGACTGCCATTCAAAGAGCTCCTTGCTGGTGAGCAAAGATAATATCAGTTTGTTGTTAATTTAAAATTTACCCATTCCACGGGTTCAAATAGGCTTACACCTTCAAAATATTATGCACCTAGGTACACACGTGCTGGATATCATATCCCACTTCTGATACTCTCTGGAAACACACTGACATATTGTGTTGTGCATAGAAGATGGGATAAACTTGGAAAGGAACTGAGCCATCAAGAGTACATTGGTTTTTAGCTACTGAAAAACACCAAAGATATTATAACCTTGACAGGTGGTAGCAGGGTGGAAGGAAGGACTGGGCCTGATGACTGTGTGGGTGGTCAAAATAATAATCCTCCTCCTCCAAGTGAATTGAAAAAACAAATCCAGGAGAGGATTTGGATTTTTCTCTAACGGACAAGGAACAAATGCAAGCAAATGCCTTTCTGCACACTATGTCTAATTGGGCAATAGTGCAAAACCTTGCAATGTATGGTGGTTGGAATTAATATACAACCTTCTTGTATATTATTGTTATTAATAGAATAACCTCCTTGATAGGTCAGACATGTGGTCTGTCTATCTTAGCAGGAGCACAGCAAAAAAGGAAATTGCTACAGTCGTGGGTGCATTAACAGATTGCTCCATTCCTTGCTATTTACTGCTCCAGCCCTCACCCATCTTTTCCTCTACAAGTCTCATTTCTGAAGCAAGATTTATAAATTAAGCACCTGCATATTTATGTTTAAGCACCTGGAAAGTAGCTTACAACCAACAGCAGTGGTTTCCTACTGGGAAATCCAAACTACTACAGAAGACTTCTTTGGATATTTTTAAGCAGAGGCTGGATGGACACCTGTTACTGGTGCTTTAGTTGAGATTCCTGCATCGCAGGGGGTTGGATTAGATGACCCTCAGGGTTCCTTTCAACTCTACTATTCTACGAGTCTATGTGCTACCTGCAAAGGACAGAATATGGGCTTTATTTACTTGCAGACTTAGAAGAAACAATATCAAAGGTCATTTGTCTTCCACAGACTAACAAGCCTTCTACTTTCACCAGAGACACAGGGGGTTCAAAAGATGCAGGAACATGCAGGGGCCATGACACCTCTGCATTCTGCACATCATCTAGCACAGTGCTACCCTGTCTAATTGGCTCTATAGGTAGCCAGATGCAAAGAAAAAAAATGCAGGGCTGCTCTGTTTTGAATAGTTGTGCAGAGGAGGACATTTCAGCTAGTGTAGATTGCTGAAATGCCTTCTTCTGTACAACTATGGAAGGTGGGGGGGTGGGGTGCACCTACTCATCTGAGGTATAAAGAAGCAGATTTTGCAATGATGCAGGCTACCTTGACTTCTATAGGATTTCAGCAGCCTAAATTTGTACAATATTGTAGCCCTTCTGGAAAGTCCCTTTTAATTGATTAATTAAGCTCCTTATTGCTCCCAGTTCCCTTTCTCCACATTGCCTGTAGAGCATAAACCTCTAGGCAGGACTCTTTATTTTTCCCACCCAGTTATTCTCCCCTCCCAATTTTTTGCAGTTTCAAAAATAAAACAGTTTTACACACACTCACACACACACCAATCAATCCATACCTTTACACGGGGTTCCCTGAACCTCAGGACTCCCCCCCCCCCCCGGTTTCCAAAGTTTTTCCTCTTTTAACTGCCTCTAATTAATTGACCAGTTATAAGTACTTTGTTGCTGTTGTTGCTTTATTGTTAGGGCCTATTATTAATAACAATATTTATAGCCTACCTTTTCTGCCAAAGGGAATTCAAGGTGCTTACACCTGTTTTTGTATATTTCAGATATAAGTGATACATCGACCTTTTCTTAGTGAGTATATAAAGCATTCCCTCTTTTGAGGTGCTTGTCTTTGGGGAAGCAAAGTGTTTAGAACATAAGAAGTGCCCTGCTAAATTGGACCAAATACCCAGCATCTTGTTCTCACAGTGGCCAACCACTGCTATGAGGATGATGAGGATGATGACAGCCAGATGCCTATAGAAAGCTGGCAATCAGCATGGAAAGATGACCTGAGCATGAGAGCACTCTCTCCATTTGTGATTTTCAGCAACAGGTACACAAAAGCAAACTGCCTCCGATGGTGGAGGTGGAACATTGCCCTTATGGCTAGTTTGAAACCAATAGTTTCATCCTCTATGAATTTGTCTAATCCTCTTTTAAAGCTCTCCAGGTTGGTTGCTATCACTACATTTGCAGGAGAAGCATCCACAGAAATTGTTGAGGCCCAGAATTGCTGCACTTTTTCAAAAGTCCCCAAGAAGAAGAAATATAGTAATTTGTGGGTGCTGATCCTATTTGTGAGATCTTATTTTATCTCAGTTTCTGCACATCACATAGTGATTTTGCTCAGATAACAGCAGAAAAATAGTCTGGGAAATGAGTGTAATCACTGTCTAGAGCTAGACGCCATCCACTTGCTTTCTTTTTTGAACATTTCTTTACATTTGGAAAATCTGAAATAAGTATAGTACGCATTCAGGAAAGCATTTTGTTAAATTGCTAATATTGCTGTTGTGATTCTCCATGCCCCAGTTATTTGTAATTTTGTATGTAATTTTAATTATTGGTCATTAGTCCACTGAGGGCTTTTTTGGCTGACTAGCTTAGAATAAAAAGAAATAATAAAATACTAAGGGAACAGATAGTAAATCAGTGTACATTTTGAATTTCATTCCAAAGCTGGTAAAAGTCATTCCTAGCTTTTGAGGTCACTTTTGGATTTTTAACGACAGAGATGGCTCCCAAAGCACCCCTATACTATGAACCTATACTATGAACCTGCTCCTTCAGGCAATTGCCAACTATATGGACTCAGCAACCACCTACTCAGAGAGCCTCTGTCTTGCCAAGATTCAGAGACACTTTCTTGGCCCTCATCCAGCCACCACTGAGTCCAGGCACCAGTCCAGGGCTTGCACAGCCTCTTCTGAATTGGATGTCACAGAGAAATAGATTTAGGTGCCATCAGCACACTGATGACGCCTCACCTCAAATCTCCTAATGATGTTAAACAGCACTGGAAGCAAGATGGTACGCTGTGCTCCTCACAGCACAACTCTCAGGAAGCCAAAATAAAACCATCCAATACTCTTCTCTGCAACTGACCCTGGAGATAGGATGGGAACAAAAGTGAATTATTTTTTTTAAGTGCTTCCAATACCAATCTCACCAGGAGGAGATCATGGTCAATGGTATCAAAAGTCACCAAGAGATCAAGAAAGACTAACAGGGTTGCACACACCCTCTCCTTCTCCTGATAAAGGTCATCTGTCAGGGCGACCAAGGCTGATTTAGTCCCATAGCCAGGCCTGAACCTAGAAGGGGATGGGTCAAGATAATTACAGTAGTTCCATCCAATAAAACTTGCAGTTGTACATTTCAGCCCCATTCAAATCATTACATCCAAACATACAACCGGGATACAAACATATGTCTACCTGTCTACAGGGCTAACCTAAAACATTTTGTTGCCAAGGCGAAGATGAGATGTTCAGTTGAATCTGACTTTAACGCTGGCTTGGATGGTATCTTTCTCCATACCAGAGGGCAACAGACTAATTCTGGCAGGTGAAGAGCAAGGTACATGATCCACACTGGTCTGACCTCTAGCAGGGGGGAACAGCTGGGCTGCCCCTCACATTGATTGCCTGAGGCAATCCCCCCACTCTGCCTAACAGTAGGGCCAGTCCTGCATATGTGTAAGCAACAGAGGTTAGCTTTTATATATAAATGTTTGACCCTATATAACTATATATACCTATATACTACAGTAGGTAGAAAATGCTTCTTTACTTACAAAAGAAAAATCAAGGAGCACTGTGCAGCTTCTTGAAGGATGACCATGTACATTGCTACATGTCTACGCATTTGTCTGGTCACCACCCAAGCAGGTAAAGCAATTCATGCTTGCGTAGACTGAGATAGCAAGCCTGGGGGTCCTATACTCTAAAGTGGCCCACAGTACACTATGCTGCAAATGACCGTAATATCTAATTCTCTTTTAGCAGAAGTGATATTCCTGCAACGCATGACGCTGTGATTGGTTGCCAGGCGATGTTGCTAAGCATAATCTCTCCATCAGTGACAGAAGAGGCTCTGGATGGTATTATGCAGCCACCCACGCAATGTAGCTCATTAAATCCAGCAAGGGTTGCATTTATATCTCGCTATCTCCCCACCTTTGAAACACAATAACGACACGCCAGCATCATCTTCAGTGAGAATCTTCCAGTTCCTTTCCGTATTTATTAATCAGGTTTTTTTTTATTTTGGGGGAGGAAGGGGGATAGTGTCATAGTTTGTTCTCAGCAGTGATTTATCTAGTAATTAGAGATGGGCGGTGACTGAGACTTCCAAAATGCGTGTGATTTAGCATTACCCCCATTTGTCTTCAAGTGGATTAGGGTGCCCTTTGGCTGCTTTGCCCTTAGCAGCCGAAACAAGTTTGGCTTAATGTTATTCCCCAAACAATGACCAGAGGGAAACCTGCCAGCTCTAGACTAACGGGTGTCCATAACAATCACATGCCATGACTGGTGGGCTGATGGCACTGCAGTCAAGAGCACGGGCTGTGCAAAGCCAAAAGCTGAACATACCCCCAAGGGAAATGTTATTTGGAGGAAGATATTGTAGATTTGTTTTCAGTCTCATGGGGCTGTTAATTCCCAGAAAAGGTAGGATTGATCCATTTGAGGGCAACACAAATATCAGTTGAAGCTTTAGCCATTCCACCTCCCTAGTGTTGCAGCTCAACTCCCATCACCAAGGACTCTTTGTCATGTGATGACTTCAAGATAGGAACATAGGAAGATGCCTACACAGAGTCAGGCCACTGGCCCATCTAGCTCAATATGGTCTCAGTTGACCGGTCATGGATCTCCAGAGTTTGCGGCTGGGGTCTTTCCAGCCCCACCTGGAGATGCCAGGGACTGAATCTCACATGGCTTGAATTGGGTCTTTTGAGGAAGGGCATGACTGGGCCAGCATACAGTCCATTGGAATGAATAGTGCTTTTCAGAATCAGATTTAAAACTTAACGTTCCTGGTTCTGGCAGCATAACAACCACAATGTCATATTAGGAACCAAAATTACAACCCTAAATTAGTTAAACAGTCATAGGTCCCACATTCACTTTGTGGAGGACTAACTTTACACCTGGATAGCTCAGTTGGTTAAAGCATGGTGCTGATAATGCCAAGGTTGCAGGTTCAATCCCTGTATGGGAGAGTTGTGTATCCCTGCATTGCAGGGGGTTGGACTAGATGATCCTGAGGATCCCTTCAAACTCTATGATTCTATGACTCTTTATTTGACACCCCTGAGTCTCTCATACAATTAGAATTCTCTCTTGCCTTCCTGACCTCCTCCAGCAAGACTTACCCAAAATGTCCTGGAGATTACAGACTAAATTCCCCGCACAGTGGATGATTTGGTAAACCTTCCACTTTGGACCATAGGATGGGGCTCACATGACTTAATGTGTGTGTGTGTGTGTGTGTGTGCGCGCGCGTGCGCGCGTGCACACTTAGAAACATAGCAAGGTGGACTAGACTCTGTCTCCTTGAAAGTTATGTTTCCTTTGTGCAGGGCTTTTCTCTTTTTCTCTCCTTTCAGTCATGTGAACACTATCCTGCCATTCAAAGTGGTACACTCCAGAACTCAGGTTTACCCCCAACTGAGCATCATCAGTGCAATTCAATGGCCATTGTTGTTTGCTCATGCTAATTATATTGTAGGTGGTTCAGTGAGTCCTGATCAATGAGCAAATCACTCATGTGTTGTGCCAGGAAAAGAAATTAAAGTAGGTCATAAAATCACTGTGTGTTACTTTTCCATTGATCCTTCATATTGAAGGATACCAGAAAGCTAAGCCAGCTAGAGTGAAGCTGCTAATGTTTTTAAAAGTGTACAACAACTCAAACACCTCTTAATTGTTTTAAGGTAAGAAAGGATAAGAGGCAAGCCCCTCAAAAGACACCCACCTCTCAAAAATACAAAACTAATATGAATTTTGGAGTTTCAGTACAATTCTGGCAGAAAATATAATGAGCCACAGATTTTTCCTTTGTTTTTTCAAAATTAAAAATTAATTTATAGTTGCCTGTAATTTGGCAGGCTACGTCAATTCACTCTAGAATGGCTCCTGTGTCTGCAAATTTTATCTACTTTTGCCAAAAGTGAACAATTTAAAGCTTCTCATAAAAGTGAATGGGGAACACAGAGCACAGAGTGACTCAGAAACATATCAGATTTTTTTAAAAACCACAACTACAGATACAATATGACTTCTACAATATACCAGTATGAAACATATTCACTATAAACAGTTGCTTATAGGAATAACTGCCTGATGCCATATGAATTTGCCTTGTTTGAATATCATCTTTGGAGGCCCTGACCTAGGTTCCCCTGCCATTGGAGGTTGAAAGGGTAGAGTCTGGGGATAAGAATTTTCTGTAGTGATGCCCCTACTGTGGAACACTCTCCCCAAGGATATTCACTTGGCAGTCCTGATGAGCTATAGGTGCCAGGTTAAAACTTTTCAATATGCCCATAAATTATCATTGATGGTTTTTACTGCCACTTCTGTATTTTATTGCTATGTGGTTTTATGATAATGTTACATTGCTTTCTGCTGGCTTATTGATCTGCTGTAGTATTGGATTTGATTGTGTTTTTATGATGTTTTTTGTCTATTTTAATTGGAAGTCACCTCAAGAGATTTGTTTTGTTTTAATTGAAAGGTAGCATATTAAATAAAACACCATCCCAAGCTGGTTATACCACTTACTATAAGGATATATGGTTTGTCCGAACTTTGTTTGAAGTCCAAAGAAACACACAGTTCCTGGCTAGCAGAGATTGACATTGTCATGAAGAGGTGCAGCTCTTCAGAATAATTCCTGCTATTAGATCTGGGTTTATTGAAAGCTAAGGACATTTTTAAAATCTAGACTGATATTATTTGAGTCACAAGAAGGCATGGCAAACAGTCAAGTCTTCAAAATCTGAAATATTTTAAAATACAAATATGTAGTTGACCAATCAGATAATAATAATATATTGTCCTTTCTTCCAAAGGAGCCCAGGGCAGCAAATACACAAATATTAAAACATCTTAAAACACATAAATACCATTCAAGTACAGATGCAGACCAGGAAAGATCTCTACTTAAAAGGCTTGTTGGAAAAGGACAGTTTTTTATAACCTCTATAACTACAAATCCCATTCTCCCTGATTGGACACAACACTCAGGAGTGTCCTTTCCAATGAAGAAGGAAAAAATCTTCTCCACTGCTAAGTCCTCTTCACTACTGGTTACCTCCTGCCCCTTATTGAAGATAATTTGCTTTGCTTGGAGAGCATCTAGGATGAATGGCTGGTGGGGGAACACATTTTGAGGTGAACCCAAATTCAAAGGGGGCTGGGCTGGCTAAAAAATGGGCAGAGGCTTTTTGAACTTGGGGAGTTTGTATTCTGAATCTTCTCCCCCTGAACCACTCAGTGCAAATTTGCCCCATCACTATTTGCTATTATAGCTGTTATCCATATTACACTAGATAGGCCCTTAGGTCTATCTAGCGGGACGCGGGTGGCGCTGTGGGTTAAAGCCTCAGCGCCTAGGACTTGCCGATCGAAAGGTCGGCGGTTCGAATCCCTGCGGCGGGGTGCGCTCCCGCTGCTCGGTCCCAGCGCCTGCCAACCTAGCAGTTCGAAAGCACCTCCGGGTGCAAGTAGATAAATAGGGACCGCTTACCAGCGGGAAGGTAAACGGCGTTTCTGTGTGCGGCTCTGGCTCGCCAGAGCAGTGATGTCACGCTGGCCACGTGACCTGGAAGTGTCTCCGGACAGCGCTGGCCCCTGGCCTCTTAAGTGAGATGGGCGCACAACCCCAGTCTGTCAAGACTGGCCCGTATGGGCAGGGGTACCTTTACCTTTACCTTTAGGCCCTTAGGTCTGTGAATTAGGCTTTATTTTAGGCAGGCTTGAATCCTGACAGCTCCCTGACTTACAACTGATTGCTATTCCATACACTACCTACTGCTGATAATTATTTTTTTCTTTTAAACCAAAACTTCCCTAGCTGGATCTGAATTACTTTCTTGGGCTGGCAGGAGCAACTGAAGCTACCAGACCTTCAGAGTCCAGGGATTTTCTTTTCATTTGCCTTCTGTCTCGGCAGCCACAGGTTAACCATTAAAAGAAATCTTCAGAGAATTTTGGATTCAGGTTGATCCAGCTGGAGACAAAAATGCCATTATTAAGCCCACAATTTCAATTAGCCATCCAATGAATCACCTGTTCCCCACCCTTCACAGGTTTCTTGTCTGCACAGGAAACTTAATATGTTCTTCTCCTACATTGCCTTATTTAAGTAAAGGAAAGGTGAGTGGTTGTGAGTTCTTACTTGATGTGATAGGAAAAAAATATTACAGGTGTCATTTGTTAACATTTCATTAATGATGTGACATTTCATTCTTGTGTATGTCCAGCACAATGAAGATAAACAGTTAGAATCCTTGAATAGACAAGACATCAGGGCTTCATGAAGCGGCTATTTCATATGTGCACAGAGGCCATTAATTGAACTTTTGTCCTTAGGCTATGCTTTCCTGTGGCTCAAGTGCTCCCCGTTACACAGTCAAGTGATATTCTTTCTCAGGCAAGACAGAGCTTTAAATTCATGTTAATTGCTATCCCTAGATGTCACCCCGCTTCCAATAGTCACCGTTACACTACTGAACAGTTACTGTTTTGTAACTGTTGTTTAACAGCTTTTCCCAGTCCAAAGATATATGTCTGCCATGATACAAGATCACTGTGTATCAAATAGGAGTATGTGCTGAATATAAGATTCAGTTCAGATCCTGCCTGGAAAGAGGGTTGAATCAACTTGGACCAACTTGGATCTGAATCAGAAACTTGGCATTTCCAAGCTACGTACCTAGGCCATTAGAGGAAGCATCCATACTGGCAACTGGTATATATTCTCAACGTGGGAGCCACCTACCCATAGAACCTCCATTTCCCCAGATTCTAACTCAGTTTATTGCATTCAGTCCACCACTCTCTTAAGGCACTGAGCCAGAGCTTGTCCAGTTTCTCCTGAATCAGATTTTAGCTGCATGTCATCAGAGTATGGACAACACCATGCTTCAACACCCCTACTGGCCATTCCCAACGGTTTCATATACTGTAGATGTTAAATAACATTCATGACAAAATGGTGCCCTGAGGAATTCTGTAGTTGAAGGGGCAGTGTTACCTTGCTATTTGAGATGTAACAATCTGGAGGCAAAACACATAACTAGGCTTCAGCATTTACTACTACTGCTACCAGTATCACACCTGAGGGAACCATTACCTTTGTAAAAAAAACAAAAAACAAAGAAGCAATTAATATAGTAGTAAAATAAATCCATCTGGAAAGCATACTATTAATTCCAGAACAATTAACTGTTGATTTATTTAAAAAAAATTAAGGGGGTGGAAATCTAAGGAAGGAATAGCAACCAAAATTCAGAGCAAGTCACATTCTGCTCTTACTATATTAAACATTAAGGCTGCAATCCTATACCCCCATACATGGGAGTAAGCCCCACTGAACTTAATGGGACTCACATAAATAGGATTTATTTACTTATTTTACAGATTTATAAACTGTGCCACACAAAAGCTACTAAAGTGGTGTACAATAAGACAAAAAGAGATAAAATATAAACGATACAGATTATTAAAAAGGAAAAAAAACCACAAATTATTACAATTGTGCAATTCATATGCCATAAAATGACTCATACTTCAGGAAAAGCCTTCTAAAGCAAAAATATCTTCAGTGGCCACTAAAACGTCAAGATACTAGGCCCCAGTCTAATTTCAGCTGGTAACTGATTGTAGAGGGGTGGAGTTGCAACACTAAAAGTTCAGTTCATAGTACAAACTAAGTGACCTCTCAGCAGTGTCCCACATGAGGATTGCAGTTGCAAGGAAGGGATATGTGGAGTGAGGCAGTCCCTTAGGTAACTTGGTCCCAAGTTGTTTAGGGACTGCATTTGGGCAGATCAATCCTGAAATGGTAATGGCGGGTGATTCTGTGGCAGAGAAACAACCACTCATTAAGCTTTCAGTGCATGCCCATGAGGTGCAAGGTAAGGAAAGTAGCTGCTGCTGCTTCTTCTTTTGCTGTGGTCAAGTTTAAAAAACCCAAAACCCTCCCATTGATCACTTTGGACTGTATCTAACTAACCACTGAAATGAGCAGATGTAAGCCAGCCATGCCTATTAGTTTCAAGGGGTCTACTTTGAGCAGGACTAACATAATCTAAGCCAGCTCCAGGACTGGTGTAGTTTTGCGACCAGTTTGGGGGAGTGTGATGGAAACAAGGAGACTTAGGAACCTGCAGATCCATGGCCTCCTCTGATACACCCTGTTTTGGCCGCCACCATTGCCCATGGAACAGTGATGGCAGTGAAGTTGTCCACCAGGAGACTCCCAGCAACAGACCTCTCTTCTCTGTACATAAACCTCCCTCTCCTGCTGTGGAGGAGATCAATGGGATCCAACAGTTCCTCAGCTGATCTTCCCAGGAGCTTCCTAAAGTTTTAAACACAATTAATAGGAAGCAAACTTAATTGAGTCCACAAGTGTTTATTTCTCACTAAACACTAAACGTAAGGTTTGTATTTCATTTCGCCAAGAATTATAAATCAATCTCTTTATTAATGACCAATATTGCAAATAAGTATATTTTAAGAGCATTTGTTGCAGTAATTTTTCAAGTACCTCCTAAAAAATCGAGACGAGAAGCTCCTAATGTGTTCCTTTGGCTTAAAATGGGAGATGGGGCTTGAGTTAATCCTTGAAAATAAATCACACTTTCTGGGTGCAGTTTCCAACTGGAAGGGCACAAACAATGCAAGAGAAAGGGGAAACAACATGATTTGAGAAGCTAACATTTAAAACAATGGGAGCATTCAGACAGACAGATATTGACATGACACATACTGCTCTTCAGGCCAAGTTAGTCTGGTGGGAGCCCCTAAGTACGTCCTGAAAATAACAATGCATTAAAATGGCACAGAATTTTTATCTGATTCTGGTTATGGCCAACAAAAAGAAGAGATGAGTAAGCAAGACTGCTTTCTTTAGAAATATTTACTTATATTTGCAATAATTTTTTTAAAGAGAGTTCAGTGCCCTGCTAGGTGGGCACTTTGAAGTGTGTCAGCCCAAATGTCACTAGATAGATAGATAGATAGATAGATATAGATAATAAACACACACACACACACTCCTGCCATTTATAAACCCAACACATGGTGAGCCTTTAAATGTCTGGAACAATTTCAAAACAAAACACTGCCTTACAGATGGCTTTGTGGACACAGTTATAGCAACATAACAGATCTGGCGGAAGAGAGCTTCCAGGGAGAGACAGCTCTTTATAAAGGTTAAGGCATCCAGAACTGCCACAGACATAGGCTGTAACTTTAAGAACCTGTTCTTGAGCTTGCTTGTCACTCCTTCCTTTCTTATCCCTTGTGTATCCTGTGTTTTCATATTGTGACCCTGAGGGAAAGGACCACCACAGAGGTGATTTTTTGGTAAGTTGTTCTAAGACTTTTATTGGCTAAAGGGGGGTGGGGTATAAGTAAATTATAAATAAATACCAGAACCTGTAAAATGCAAATTATCAAAATGTTGAAACGGTAACCAAACTAAAGTGGCCACCGAGACCACAGAACACCAGCCCTGAAAGACCTACACTGGCTCTCAGTACACTTCCGAGCACCGTTCGAAGTGTTGATGCTGACCTTTAAAGCCCTAAACGGCTTCGGCCCAGTATACCTGAAAGAGCGTCTCCACCCCCCCCCCATCGTTCAGCCCAGACGTTGAGGTCCAGTGCTGCCAGTTCCTTCACTGTACGAAGTGAGGTTACAGGGAACCAGGCAGAGGGACTTCTCGGTAGTGGCACCCACCCTGTGGAATGCCCTCCCATCAGATGTCAAGGAAATAAACAACTATCTGACTTTTAAAAGACACCTGAAAGCAGCCCTGTTTAGGGAAGTTTTTAATGTTTGATGTTTTATCATGTTTTTAATATTCTATTGGGAGCCACCCAGAATGGCTGGTGGAAACCCAGCCAGATGGGTGGGGTATAAATAACTAATTATTATTATTATTATTATTATTATTATTATTATTATTAAAATAATTTTTATTAACTGGCCAATCACATCAAATTAAATCACATCATATAAATTCCGAATTACAAAGCCAAATTTTTAAATTTTGTTGGGGGAACCCATACTTCAAGATCCAAAGGGGAATTCAGATCATCTTCTTATTACTGCGTTAATGTCCAAATCAGTCCCAATCAGTCCAAACAAAGTTCATAATTCTATCCAGTCTTATCTTGGTGTTGCCACATCATATCTTGTTCGTATAATTTCTCTTTTTCCTTTACGATCTCTTCTGTTAGTCTCCTTAAGCCGATAGCAAGTGTAATAATCCTGTGTGGATTTCCCATTCCTCCACTAAGTCCAGATGGTTTCCATATATCTCCTTCGTAGATAACATCACTTTATCCATCGTAAATTTTGGCATTTGTCGCTCTTAAGTCCCACCGAGGAGTTGATTCACGATATGTAAACAACTCTATTTCTCTCTTTCTCCTCCCAGACCCAAGAGCTCCCACAATGCCTCAACAAAATGGCGAACGGCATTTTTTCCTGACTGCGTCACTCCAAAACTCTTAGCTTTCCAGCTTCATCTTGAAACATTGCTTTGTATCGAAAGTTTATCTCCACACAGCCTTAAATCCACCGCTTAAGTCCTTAATTTCTGACTCATTAGGGGAGGGGGATTCTTGTTAAATCACATAAAAAGGTAGAGGCAGGTTTTTCCCCCCTCCCCCCTCAGTCATTACCATATCTTGACGTTCTTCTCATATTTTATTGTTGTATTGTTATCAGAGATCTCTTCTGTCAGCAGTATTTACTCCCCTTTTTCCTTGATGTATGTGCAATTAATCATGTCCAAATTATTTCTTTTAAAGATCATTGCAACCAGCGGCGCGAATCGGGGACGGCGTCGAGGAGTGCCGAAAATCCCACAGGAGGGCTTTGTGCCTAGTGCCCCCACCCCCACAAATTCGGGGGTGGTATAGGGCACAGCAGGCAAGGGCCGCCCCCCCCCCATAATCCTGGGGGGGTTAAGGAGGCTAATTACCCCCATCATAGCCTCCAAATTACCTCGTGTGGGTCGGAGAGATGTTATTGTCAGCCATCTTCCGATGCGCCACCTAGTGGCCCCCTATTATTATTATTATTAAAGTCCAGAATACAAAACTATTTAATATCAAATACTAACCAATTGCCCACATTGTAATCACTCTAATTCAGTGGTGTCCAAACTTTTTTCAAAGAGGGCCAGATTTGATGAAGTGAAGGGCCGATCAAAGGGCCAACCAAAGGGCCAACTCAAGTTGTTATCCTTTTTTTATGATTGAAGTTGTTGAACTTTTTGTATGATTTTACCCCAGGAAATAAACTGCCACAGGGGCCAAATTAAACAGACCAGCAGGCCGGATTAAGCCCCCAAAATGGACTTTGGACATGCCTCCTCTGATTGGAATTCCTGAAAAACCTTTTATCATCATTCTTTAATGAGGGCTTTGTGACTTGTTGCTACAATTTACCTTCATTAGTGTAACAGATCCTTCATAAATTTTTCAGAAGTGAAAATGAGCATTTACAAAAAAAGCCAGCTGCTGGGCCTAATTTAACAATAAAATTGAATGATGTTTTGTGACGTCTGACAAACATTTGAGTATTGGATTAGAAAATGCAGGGAAAAACATCACTCAAAGAGGTACTGGCTATATACCACAGCCAAGCCTATTCTTATAAGAGAGAAGTATATTAAGTTATCCTTGAGAGTCCATGAGAAACTGTACATTAAATACCCCCTATGCCTTGATATCTCATTTTAAAAATAGGGGTTAATCAAAATGATTTCCATCATCACCAGGAGAGGACTGCACAGAAAAACAACAAAAGATCAAAGTTAACAGCAAAGGGAGTTCCAAAATCCCCAATTGGGTAAAATCTGAAGAGAGTGTTTCTCATAGACACCACTGCCTGAGAACGTGCTTTATTATAAACCCACAAAGAGCCTGCTGAATCAATGGCAAATCTAGTCCAGCATCCTGTTCTCACAGTGGCCAACTAGATGCCTGTGGGAAACCTGCAAGCAGGACCTGAGCACAAGAGCATTCTCCTCTCCTGCAATTTCTGGCAACTGGTATTCAGAAGCATTACTGGCTCTGACCATGGAGGCAGAGCATAGCCATCATGCCTAGTAGCCATTGATATACCCTTCTCTTCCATGAATTTGTCTACTCCTCTCTTAGTCATCTAAAGGCTATCAGTGCCTCCTGGGGGAGTGAGTCCCATTGTTTAACCACGTACTGTGTGAAGAGGAATCTTCTTTTCTCTGTTCTGAATCATCCAGCATTTGGCTTCATTGGATGTATATGAGTTCTAGTGTTACAGTGGTACCTCGGGTTAAGTACTTAATTCGTTCCAGCGGTCTGTACTTAACCTGAAACTGTTCTTAACCTGAAGCACCACTTTAGCTAATGGGGCCTCCTGCTGCTGCTGCTGCCGCGCCGCCAGAGCACAATTTCTGTTCTCATCCTGAAACAAAGTTCTTAACCTGAAGCAATATTTCTGGGTTAGCTGAGTCTGTAACCTGAAGCGTATGTAACCTGAAGCATATGTAACTCGAGGTACCACTGTATGAGACAAGGAGATGAACCCTGAGGACCCAGTGATAGAAGCTTTGCTACTTAAAATTGGGTATTCCTCTGGTTACAATATTCATCTTCAATTATATCCCATTTGATCAAGGTGTCCGCACCGACTTCACTCATGCTCCTGAGGTCCTAATGTGGAATGTGAACATGAAGGCTGCAATCCTCTGCACACTTACATGGGAGTAAACTTCATTGACCTCTGTTGTATTTTTTTCCACACATGATCAGGTTTCAAGAGGGTCTGACATATTAAATCTCTCTCCCCATTCCTCTCTAGTCTAGAGTGTTTAATCGCCTTGAATGTCAAGGGCATCTAGCTATGAAAACAGGCTATTCTGTCATAACTCTCCCGCTGCCTCCCCCCCCCCCCATCCCCAGTTGGGCTTTTGAAAATTAAAGAGGAGGGATGAAAAGCCTTTCCAAGGTACTATCCCCCAAAATTTCCTGTCATCTTTTTACCTTGAGCTAGCTCTGACAGGCTGTGAAAAAGCAAAGAAGCAAGTGTCGGCGCCAGCATCCCTGTCACACCAATGGCTGTGAAAATCTAGCCCGGCCAGTGCTGTGAGTTGTGCTGCTTGGCTCATCATAATAGAATCTCTTGTCCAATCAACATCCTGGAATCGTCTTCCTCACCGCCCCCCCCCAACCACCACCACCCCAACAGAGGCATCAGATTGTTTCTTACTCACCATGTCATAAACATTCAAAATCACTGGTTCATTTGCCATTGTGGATTGCAGCGAAGGCTGGATTTTAAGTCTTTAAATCCCTGCCAGATGTGGCAGTGCCCAAAGGGATTGGGGTCTTTCTTTCTTTCACTCCTAGCTGCACAGGGAAGAAATGCTTGTGTGAAGAATAGTCTGTTGTGATGGGGATGTCCAAGAAGGGCTTCCCCCGCTCTTTGATGCCAATTTTTTTTGGAAAAGATGCTCCCCTTTCACCTCCGAACAGAACATTCAGTCTTTTGCTTGCTTTCCTCTTTTAATACTGCAGCTGACTGATGTGGCAGCGTTTGTATAGCATGCTCAAGCCAGACCCCGTCCTGCCTCTCTCCTAACTGCAAATCCCAAACAGCACCAAAGGGCTGGATTGTTTGCGTTGTGGATGAACCCTTGTCCTAAATCTCTCAGAATGGGGGGGACCACAGAAGGGAGACGAGAGGATTAAAGGCTGGGTGGGGGGAAGAATCCGGAGCAGACTTTCAGCCAAAGTATAAATATTTATAATGAAGTTCAAAGTGTGGAGTGACATTGGGATCGGGGAAATGCTCTAGTAAAGAGTAAAATAATAAGAATAAAACACCTTAAAGTGAAGCTTAGCACCAGGTTTCTAGACTAGAACAGCTCTCTGACAGGCATTGCACACAAAATAAGAGCTCATCTATGCAACACAGAGAGCCTTTAAATTCAGCTAAGGAGAAAGCAGCAACGCCACACTGCTTCCTGGGGGTCTCTTCTCTGTTCCCAAAGTTTCGGCACCTGCGGGAGCTCTCCAGGGTCCTGAGGTTTACGTCTTAACACCTTGGCTCTTCAAGGGATGTGTAGCAAGCAAGCCATCTCATAAGATTTCTTTGAAAAAAGCAAGAAAAGGCTTGGATAACTCTTTGAGGCTCTGGTGGGGGGGGACCCATACTCAGTAGGGGGATGAGTTTTCTTAAAGGGAAGCTGGACGTGAACAAAAGCATTTAGTTCAGCCTCTGGAGCGGTTCGGCGGAGGAGCTGTCCAGAGTGCTGAAGTCCCTCGCGCCGTCCATTCCTCGGAGCCGCACTCTGGAGACCCGTTGACGAGAATCGCGTGCAAAGAGCTCTCCAGATGCTGACGAGAGGACAGCAGTGACCCGGAAAATCCTGAGCGCAAAGACTTTGCTCTTCTCAGCACTTTGCACTGGAGGCTCAAACCCCTGATTTCTGCGCCAGCTCGCCTCAACAGAAGCATCTCTTGGTGGCTGGAAAGAGCAGAAGAGTTCCACTCCATCTTCTCCGAAGATGATGCATCTCCGAAGGGAGACGATTCGACAACCAGGAGCTGGGGAAGGAGGTCAGTCACAGCAGCTGAGACTTCTAGCAGAAGGAGGGGGAGGGAGGGTGTTGTGGACTTTCTCCTATCCCGTCGCTAGTTAGGGCTGCGGGGGTGTAGCGGGACTGTGCATCCTTGCCGGAGACTCGCAAATCCCGTTCAAATCGGACCTGGAGGCCAGAGTAAAGTATGAATCCATTGCGGTATATTTCTTCCTGTGATCGCTCCTCCCTCCCCTTCCCAAAAAAACATAGTGGGATGTGCAATCAAGAGATAGGGAAGGGAAAGGGGGGGATAAGGAAAGAGGGTGGTCTTTCTGTGTCCGGTGAATTTCAGGGAGGGGAGTAAGCTGACCTGAAAGCTGGGGAAGCGCAGATCCTGCTTGGAGTAGCCAAAAAAGGGAGCTGGGATTACCTCATCTGAGTTGGAGGCGTAGCTGAGGCTGGCTGCCAGCTTGCAGCCAACCACATCTGAATGAAAATTGCAGAGAGCCTGTTACATCAGCATAGCCCAGCATTCCCTGGTCTTTCGCAGGCAACAGCTGAATGCTTTCCCTCAGCTGCATGCGGACCATTCAACAGAGAGAGAGGAAGAGAGAGAGAGAGAGAGAGAGAGCCTTCCTACCTTCCATTTGAGGAATGGCAAGATCCAGCAAGCATATTGATGCTGACGATAAAAGGTCCGGCTCACCTGCCTAACCCCCCCCCCCCCCGCGCTTCTCTGTTCTGAACGAGGGGAGACCCATTTTATTCTTCTGCAGTTTCTTCTACAGAGAGGGCACATTTCAGTGGATTTATCAGGATGATGGAGATAATTTTATGCACCCTGAATAAGAATACAGGACTGACAGGGACTCATTAATCCAAATGAATGCTTAGAATGTATAAGATGCAAGGACGTGCTTCATGGGATGTATGAGGAGGTCTCTCTCTCTCTCTCTCTCTCTTTCTGTGTGTGTGTGTGTGTGTGTGTGTGTACAGCCTACATCCCATCTGTTGGGTTACTCATTAAATCCAAGGATGCAGTCCTGCTCCTGCTGAGCTCAATGGCAAAACTCCCTAGCTTACAATGGAGACGGCTTGGATCCCAAACTCCTAGTGTTGTGATTGATTGATTGATTGATTGATTGTAATATCCTATGTAACATCATACTCTCTTGGACTGAATAATTTTGACCTAACGTTTTTTTGTTTCTGCTCCCAGCCCCTTTTCTTTCTGCAGCAAAAGTTGTTTTGTGAAATATCGTCTCTGAGTGCCATCCAAGAGTGAAATACAACTGGAGAACCTGAGAAATGTGGATTCTACAGCCATCCATCCTGCCCCCTTGAGATTGCAGAGGAACAGTTCAGTCTAACCACTGCAAGCCACTCAGTCCACCCAGCCACTTTCTTTGATGCTCTGTCAGGTTAATGCAGGCTGCAATAGGCAGCACTGGTTTGAATTAATGGGAATAATAAAGGTTGGCGCAGGCTATGTGCATTGGAATTCTCACTGGAGCAGACTTTCGTCTGAGGTTTGGTGGGAGAGGCTGAAGAGGGGTGAATATCACTCCCTCACCCCCAGCCCTCACTCAAATCTGGAAGCTGGAAAAAATCTCAGGCAGAGGCAGCAAGCTTCTGAATGCCAGTTGCAGGAAACCACTGGAGGGGAGAATACAGTCATACCTCGGGTTACAGGCGCTTCAGGTTGTGCGTTTTCGGGTTGCGCACCGCGCCGAACCCAGAAGTACTGGAACAGGTTACTTCCGGGTTTTGGTGCTCGTGCATGCGCAGAAGCGCCAAATTGCGACCCGTGTGTGCGCAGATGCAGTGCTGCGGGTTGCAAATGCTGTGGGTTGCGAACGTGCCTCCTGCACGGATCACGTTCGCAACCTGAGCGTCCACTGTACTCTTGTGCTTGAATCCTGCTTGCTAGTTTCTCACAGGCATCTGGTTGGCTACTGTGAGAACAGGATAGTGGACTAGATGTGCCATTGTCCTGATATAGCAGGCTCTTCTTATGTTCTTATGGAAGCTGGATAAAAATCTCAGTTGGGCAGGGGAAGCAGGGAAGACATAAGAAAGTGCCTTACACCAAGTCAGACCATTGATCTAGCACAGTCCTATCAACACAAGCTGGCAGCTGTCTGGGTTTTCAGACAGGGAACATTACCACTCCTACTTGGAGATGTCAGGGATTACACCTGTGATGTTCTGCATGCTAAGAGATGCTCTACCCCAAATCCTGTGGCCCTTCTAGAAGTTGTTAGATATCTAGAGGATGGCAGGTTTAGGTGAAGGTCTGTAGTTCAGTTAGAGAGCAACTGCTTTGCAAGCAGAACATCTCAGGCTTAATCCCAGGCATTAAACAGCCAGAAGTGGTTTGCCAGGTGAAGTGGTGCTACTACACTAGCTTCCCAGGCAACGGGTTGCTGTTACTTACTGGGAGAGAGCTGGGGTGGTGGTGAAGAGGAGGCTGGTGCAGTGCAAATGCACCAGCAGAGCCGCCAATCTGGTGCTTCTGCTAATGTATCCACTGCACTGAACTCCCCAACACCTCTATAGCAACCCACTGTTGGGAGGCTGCCCCACCCAGTGAGCTGCTTCTGTTTTCAGCATCCCTAACCATTCACCATGCTCTCTGGGGCTAATGAAACTTATATTCTAATGATCTCTGGAGGGCATCAGGTTCGGCTCTGATTTGGTTGTAATCTAATGGCAGTGTACCTCCCTTGAAGTGTGCTTCAAGGACTTCGAACTGAAAGCCTCGATTTCAAGTTGCATCTCAGTATCTATTTATTTGATGCATTTACATTCTGAGTACTAGGGTAAAACTCTGTGAATAAAATGTCAACAAAAACACATCCATTAAACAACAAAACATTAAAACAAGATAAATAAATTGATGCCTAAAACTGCCACAATCAAAATATGAAAACTATCAGTTAAATGTCAAGTAGAAGAGAATTTTTAAAATAAAGTTACCAAGGAGGGGACCAAAGGTAGTACCCATGGGAGGAAGTTCCAGATATGTGGGGCCATCACTAAAAAGGCCTTGCCCCTACCGACAGCTTGTCCTTAACAGTGGACTAGAGAGCTCAGCTTGTGAGGCTGATCTCACAAGTGGTGAATTCACTAAGCACCAATGAACAAGTCATTATCTCTCCATCTGCAAAATGAGAAGAACAGGAAACAAAAGTGAACAGGTGGAAATGGTCGTACTTTTTGGAAGGTTCAATTAATATTTTGCCGCTGCCATGGCCACCATGATCCAAGCTCCCATTTTGAACCAGAATTTATTATTTTTAGCCAATCTATCCAGTCTAATAACACCACACTCTATTAGGAGAAAAGGAGAATTTAAACTTATGCTGAAATGTTAACTAGACTGTTCATTCCTCTAACTATTGGTGGGTGTTTTTTTAGAGTTACAATGAAGAACTAAACGGTGCATGAAACTGTAACTGTCTGTTCAATCCTATACATGTTGCCTCTGAAGTAAGCCTAACAGAGTTCAAATGGACTTACTCCCAGGTAAAAGTGTATAGGATTGCAACCAATGCCATTTTGTTACAATCTTTATCAGGGTCACCGTAAAACAAAGCAACACTATGTTTTATATGTGGTCTGTTAAAATGTGATTTTTTAATAGAATTATTGCCGACATTCAGGTAACTCTAACTTAACTTTGTCTTAATGAAGTGGGCTTTGTCTGCATATTAGAACACAAACAGTGAAGCTCCTGGTTAAATTTTGTAAAGTGGGTGTTTAAAGTAGGTTTTGACAGTAATATGAACTTAGAGTATATAACTTCTAATAGCTTCCAAGAAACCATTACTGTTAATTAACAGATTGCATGCTGTGTGCAATGCTGGCAGTTGCTTCCTTTTCTCAGTATTATGAAGAATTTAGATACTTACCCCCTCCTTTAGCACCCATTAGGCTATTTGCATGCTCTGTTGTTTTATTTGTGAACTTTATATACCACCCTTCCTTGACAAGACAGTTTACTACATAGCAACATAATAATAAACAATATAATGTACCTACATCATAGCCATAAAACAGAAATAATATAATTATAATTATAACACGTCGTTCTGAAATTAGCCAGGCTTTATCTTCTCAGAAAGAGTAACCCTGCCTAGAATTTGCATTAAATTCTGGCCCAAATTTAAATATTAATGAATTGCTTTAATAACAACAACAATAAAAGGCACAATGAAAGGTTCTCTGCACAAAACGCTCTAGATGGATCTACCTGAAATTTGTTAGACTTAATCCAGGGGAGGTAGGGAGGCTCATTTGTCTTCAAATTTCATCCACTTGTGTGAAAAAGAGAAAGTTGTGGCTGTTTTTAGACTCCCCATTCCCTAGTGAATCTCAAGCATAGGAAATCTTCAGAGATGGGTGCTTGTTAGAAATTATCACTTTGTGCAGAGAATGGAAGGGGTGTAAATTGAGAGCCAGTGTGGTGTAGTGGTTAAGAGCGGTAGTCTCGTAATTTGGTGAACCGGGTTCACATCTTCGCTCCTCCACATGCAGCTGCTGGGTGACCTTGGGCCAGTCACACTTCTCTGAAGTCTCTCAGTCCCACTCACCTCACAGAGTGTTTGTTGTAGGGGAGGAAGGGAAAGGAGAATGTTAGCCGCTTTGAGACTCCCTAGGGTAGTGATAAAGTGGGATATCAAATCCAAACTCTTCTTCTTCTAAATTGGAAGAATTTCCTCTTGGGTTCCTGTTAGACAGATTTAACTAAAGAGAAGATAGTGCTGCGTTTTGGGAAGTGGTCTGCTTGAGGTGCGCCTATTCTGGGGGACAAAGGTATTTCTGAACTTTCTCTTATCAGGTTAGGTCATATTTTCTTGCTCTTCACTTTCAGGAAGCTGGAGGTAGATTGTGCCGTTTGGGTACTGAAGCACAGTGAAGTCTGTAAATCCAGCGGCAACTAGGGCTGCAGCTCAGCAGTAGAGCATCTGTCTTGCAGGCCGAAGGTCCAAGGTTCAATCTTCAGGTAGGACTGGGAAAGATTCCCTGTCTGAAATCCTGGAGAGCTGCTGACAGCCAGTGTAAACACTCCTGAGCTAGATAGACCAATGATCTGACTCCGTGTGGCAGCCTCCTGTGTTTGACTTAGCTCTAGGTAGCTGCCCTCTTATTGGGGCTCTGTGGATGGTTGCTTTGGAACAGAGATGGGGAACGTGTGGTTCTTCAGATGTTGCTGGACTACAACTCCCACCATCCCTGACCATTGGTCCTGCTGGCAGAAGCTAGTGGAGAGTTGAAGTCCAACAATGCCTGCAGGGCTACAGGTTCCCCCACTATTGCACTGGAGGATAGTGCAGCACTGAAGCTAGGTGGCTTTCATATCCAGGTCATGGCCATTTGGATCCTAGCCTTTCTTATTTCTGCCCATTTGTGAAACAAAATGAAACTCATTTCTCCAAAGTACAGCGTATTTGCCTTGTCCAATTCTAGTGCTGTCCAAAACCACTCTCTCTTTCACCTCTCTCCAAATCTCTATGCTTGAAACTGAAGTTGACATCATCACTCTGAATCTTGCAGGCTCATCTGTCTTTCAGAATGACAGCTTAGCAGCATGTCAGGATGAATCTTCATATATTTCTAGGGACAAAGGTATTTCTGAACTTTCTCTTATCAGCTTAGGCCACATTTTATTGCGCTGGGCTTTCATAAATTGAGAGAGAGAGAGAGAGAGCGCAGTTTGGGTACAGAAACACACTGTAGCCTACAAAAATTCAAGTTTAGTTATATATGATTTGGAAAGAACATCTGGCAACTGTTTTCTAAGTAGATTCCCAACTTATCATTCTGATGCAATGACCCCAGACCTCTAGTAACTTTTCTATACCTTTTTAAATGCTATACCATGAATTTTCAAACTCTCTTGATATACTTTTGCATAGGGATAGACAAATCTTTCATTTTTTATTTATCTCAGTTTGAATTCCCCCCCCAAAAAAAACTTTCTTTTCAAATCTTTCTCCACATTTCTGTAGCTATTTATTTATTTATTTATTTATTTAAAACAATCCTCATTAAAACTAGACAAATCAGACCAAAAAGTTACCTTTCAAAAGGACCTTATATGAGGATATTGTTCTAAATGTTAAAACTTTTACCACTGCTATTACTACTACTACTTTTCTGACAACAGGAAGTGCCGCTTGTTTTACTCCACCATGGACTGGCAGTCTAAATGGCAACCACACTTCTCATTTTTAATTCTATTATTTTGCTAAAGCTGTGAAAGATGACTTCATTAGAAGCAGCAACTTTAGCCCTGCAATACCTGCCAAACAGCTCCTTGGGAAAACCAAGTTCTACATTAGTTTCATTTAAATACACTTAACAGGGCAACATTCCTTTCAGACTTTGTGAGACAAACCATTGGGTAGAACTACTCTGTCTCCACCTGCTGGCAAACCTATATCTCATCTGATGGCCCTTGCTTTGCCTCATGGTTAGATCGGGTGGTAGATCAGCAGAGGATTTAATTTTTAAAGCACACACTGGTCACCTGTTATGAACAGCAGCAGCAACTACAACAATCACAGCTGTCTATTCTAGAAGTTAAGGAAGCATGGATTACTGTAGCCAGGTCTGACCTCTCTAGGAAATGGGACAACTGCCTCATCAGCCATCAGATAATGCTTAGTTACTGTGACCACCAGATCATCTAAGAGTGGTGCTGCATCAAGAAACATCTACCCAAGCATCAAAGTTGTTTTTTTTTTTTTTTTTAAGAGTAGCATCACCCCATCCAAAACAGGATATGCACTTACTCCCAGATCAGGTGTCCCACTAAAGCAGACATTCCTCTGTTTCTTCTGAATTAAGTTTCAGGTTGTTTTCTCCCATCCACTCCCCTAAAGTGAATTCCACTGCATCCCTAGGATCTGAAAGAAATGAGAGACAGAGCCAAGTGTCATCAGCATACTGATGAGTCCACAGCCCAATTTCAGGACAACCTTATCAAGCAGATGTGGAAGCATTTAAGGGATGAGATCAAAATGTTGTGGCGCAATGAAAGCCCAAGGAAGATTGGTAACCTTCTACCACAAGCGTGGGGAATCTTTGAGCCTCCAGGTGTTGCTGAACTACAACTCCCATCAGCATCAGAAATAATGGCCAAGGATAATGGAAGTTGCAATTCAGCAACACCTGGAGGGACAAAGGTTCCCCACACCTGCTCTTGAAGACCAGTAGTCCCTCAGTACCACCTTGTGGGACCTATCCTCCAAAGATGAGCAGAGCCACATGGCTCCTGTGCCTGGCAAACTCATCCCTAAATTGGCACATAAGAATTCCATGATCAATGGCATCAAAAGGATCTGGAGCAGCCTTTCTCAGCCTTGGGTCTCCAGATGTCCTGCTATGGATGATGGGAGTTGAAGTCCAACAACATCTGAGGATCCGAGGTTGAGAAAGGCTGATCTAGAGCGGGGTTTCCCAAACTTGGGTCTCCAGCTGTTTTTGGACTACAACTCCCATCATCCCTACCTAGCAGGACCAGTGTTCAAGGATGATGAGAACTGTAGTCTAAAAACAGCTGGGGACTCAAGTTGGGAAACCCTGGTCTTGAGAATCAAACAGGGACTTGAAAATCAACAGGAGAGATAGGTAGCAAAACATCCCCAGTTGATTCTATAAGGCAGTCACAGGACATAGAAATGGATACGGTCTTGTGCATAGGAAGTCTGCTCACGTTTACTCCAAAGTAGTTCTCACTGTGTTCATTTGGGGTAGTGTGTGCATTCTTTCGTATGTAAATAAAATGCTGATTGCTGGCTTCAAAGCAAAGGCAGACAAGAACAAGGCTTCCTTCGTTTTGTTAGGAATTCAGGGTCTGCAACCACCAATGGCATGCCATTACTGGTTGTTGTGGCACACCCCTTTAAGTGAAGAACAATGAAGCCTGCAATTTAAAGGATGTGTTTGTACATTGAGGAGAAATGTTTGGAGCTGAATGAAAAGGCAGAGTTTACGCTTGAGTATGGCTTGTTGTGCCAGACCAGCTGAGCTGCATCAAATGCAGACAACGGGAGTCATCAAGAAAAAGCAACCTGTGACTCACCTTCCATGGTCCCAGTGAGGTAAAGTCACATGGGAAGTAGGATGGAGTCCTGTAATTTAGAACTGCCAAGACATCCTCCATCTGCAATGAAAACAAAGGACCATGGGATGCTATTGGTTTGAGTAGAAACAATTTTCAAATGACTTACTTTGGAGCATTCCCATTGAAGTCAATGGGGCTACTCTGGCTTTAAACATCATTTAAGGAACACAGCAAGTCCTGAATCCTGTGCTTACAAAAGGAGCAGCCTGAAATCTGGGATGGGAATTTGTGGCCCTGAAGATGTCCCAGTAGCCTCAGCCAGCATGATCAATGGACAGGGATTATGGAACAACATCTGGAGTGCCACAGGTCCCCAATCCTTGTCTTAAACATTGTTGGGGGGTATGCAAAAAGCAGAAGGAAAAACCCTGCCAAGGAAGATATATTTGATGGGTTCAAAATTTTAATTTAGTACATTTAATTTAAATGGAAGGCTCTATTCTGAATTAAGATCAAATGCAGTCTAGACCTCAGTTTTTATTATTACATATATCTTGCACAAGAGGTAGAAATCAGATCCTAACTGTTAAATTATTCTAACTATTGAGCAGTATGAAAGGAGGAACTGCTGGTTGCATTGACTGTGAAACAAAAGTAATGCTAATAGGAAATAATGTGATCTTTCTCTCTGGTACAATTGTATGCATCCATCTGCAGAGTAACCTGGGGTTAATGTAAGTGCATTTAGCTTTCATTATTTTATTTGTCAGCTACAGAAAGCAGATCAGCCCTGGAGAGGCTGCTGTGCTAACACAATTTGCTTTTCTTTGCAAAGATTGCACGGCTGCTTTGTGTCATATTATACTGAAGTGAAGTGAGATAAGAGGGAAATGATTTTCCTTAACCATTGCTCCTTTTAATCCACAGAGGATTATATCTGGCAGTCTAATTGCAGGTCATCCAAATATGCACACTCATAGACCGGAACAGAGGTTCTCAAACTTTTAAGCCCCGTGGCCCACCTGAGAAGCCTGAAAATTACTGAGGCCCAGAGTGTAGCATAATCTGATGGTGATTACAGACATCGTTTTCTACTGATATCTTACCCATCTTTGGAAATTGGTAAATGCATTTTCCTTGCAGCAAGGTGTTCCATAGCTCAGCTTTCCCCAAGTTAAGTACGACATTGCTCTGGATGTATTGTGACTTCCTGCCCTCCTCCTTTCAGACAGAATTTGCTAATCCAGAGGCTTTAAGTGGAGATCTCCCTTTTATATACAGTGGTACCTCGGGTTAAGAACTTAATTCGTTCTGGAGGTCTATTATTAATCTGAAACTGTTCTTAACCTGAGGGACCACTTTAGCTAATGGCGCCTCCTGCTGACGCCACGCCGACGCCACACAATTTCTGTTCTCATCCTGAAGCAAAGTTCTTAACCTGAGGTACTATTTCTGGGTTAGCGAAGTCTGTAACCTGAAGTGTCTGTAACCTGAAGTGTCTGTAACCCAAGGTACCACTGTATTCCCTTCGCACTCACACATGACTCTCCAAGTATTTTTCACTCATCTCTTGCAGTCTTTTCCTTCCATTCCCCTTCCATTTCATACTTAAATTGTACCTTATTCTCTCCCCTCCCTCACCCACTTGACCTTTCTTCCCTGGTCTTTTTACATCCACTTGTTCCTTCCACAACAGTTCTCCATTTCCCCCTCTGTTACCCTTTCCCCTCAGAAAGGGGAGACCTGTGAGTGTGTTTGTGGAGAAGAAAAGGCAGACCTTTACAGGGACACAGGAGAACCTAGGATTCCTTAATAAATCTGCAAACTGAAGGATAATTTTAACTGAGAGTATATTTAGAGTAGAGTAAACTCTTCTGCTTCCCAATCATCTATTTCAAACTCTATCCAATGACCTAGATCAAGGAACTGAAAGGACTGTGCACACACTATGTCTTTAAAGCACTCTTTTTTCCCTCAAACAACTCTGGGCAATGGAGTTTACTGCTCAGAGTTGCAAGTCTGGTTGAGACTTCGGTATAAGGCAATGGGCAAGTCAAATAAATGAATAAACAAAGTTAGTGTGTGTGTGCGCAACAAAAAATTGCTCTTTCCTGTCTCCTATCTCTGATTAACAATGTTCACAAGTGCCACTCTGGCGTCACACCAGTGAGCTGGCAAAAGATTCATGTCGGCTTCTCATTTTTAATGACCCAGGAGACATTTCTGAGAGTCCCTCCTCTGTCTGGAAGGATGTGGACATTCTTATCTAAATGGATAAACCCTATGAAACTGGTGAGCCTCTTTGCTGAACTATTGCTGTTCCTTGGTCTGGCTGTGAACCAGTCAATATATTATTCCTTCTTTGCCAGCACTAAAGCAATGTCCTATCTTGAAAATGTAACACGTTCTAGTAATAATGTGACTTCCAGGATACAGAGAGACTATGTGCACACTCTCATCCACTGCACCCCTGCCAGTAGTTTGGGAAGAGTGCACATTAGCCACAATCCATATCTATCCAGTACCTATCCCATTGTTTCTTATGAAACTCTGCCCTTTGATGCATTTTCCCCCAAGCTAGTATTGATCTGAACTGAAAAAAGAACAGCCTTGTGGCATGTTAAACCAGCACTGTGTACACAGCCTCAGATGATTGAAGGTAGACCTAAGGATGTCACAGGACATCCTTAGAAGTAGAAGGTTTCAGTTTCACCTGTGCCCTCCCTTGTGGCACCATATCTGTCCTTGGCAATTGTGCTTCCTTCAGCACAATTAAAGTTGTTTCCACCGATATCAAGGAAGCCTTTAGTGCAGACTCCCAGAACAAGTGAGCAAGAACTGTCTATAAACAGTGATCCCTTACTTTAGCTCTGCCTCTCCTTCTCTGCCTCTGTTTCCCATTGCCCTTGGCAATGAAAGAGAGAGGAGCTCAGCCCTACGGATCAGATTTTGCAGGGGTGGCGGAAGAGCCATCTGCGAAGTTGACTAAGGGCTTGGCTTGTAGGAGAAAGATGCCATATTAATAAATGTTTCAATTTAACCTTGTAGTCTAAGCCCTTAGACAATTATGCCACTCATCATTCTCTTAGGAGCCTGCAGGGAGAGATGAGCTGTGAAATTGACTTAAGGACTTGGCTTGCTGGGCAAAGAGGTGATAGTGACTAATCCGAACACTTGGCAGTTACCTAGCAACAACCCCATGTGCTCCTCAATTACTTCTGGATTGGGGAGCCTGCCTAATGTGCACCAGCTTCTCCCTAAACTCTCCAGCAGTGATGACAGACTCTAGGGTTCCATGATTCACTTCGAATCTTTCCTTGTGTCAGTACAAAGCTCTCCTTTCACCACCACCTTCCATTTCCCCCCTGTATTTAAGTAGGAGTGTGTGGAGAAGAAAACATTTAGCAGGTGAAAATGCCATGAAGATACACACACGCGGAAGTGAAAGCCAAGTGTTTGGGTAATGCCCTCTTCATCTGAAGAAACCCTCCATTTTCAGGCGGACTGTACCA
Source organism: Podarcis cretensis (assembly GCF_951804945.1). NCBI lineage: Eukaryota > Metazoa > Chordata > Lepidosauria > Squamata > Lacertidae > Podarcis > Podarcis cretensis. Next base: position 48,290,729 of record NC_137170.1, on the reverse strand, counting down.
AATTTCTTCTTGTAGGTCATCAACGGTAGCTCCTTATTGCTACAAGACAGTTACACTTTTCTATTTCAAAACACTGGACCCATGTAACACACTAAACTTCAGTTGTGCAACACCAGTGATTACCTTTGTTTGCTCTCAGCATCCTCCTGAGGCAAAGTAACAATCACAAGTGACAGGGGCCTGGGTGTCTCCAAAAGGCTGCTCATCCGGACAGAATTTATTGGATGTACCTCCCCCAGGCCAGCTGGATCAATGTGGTTGTGACACATGTAGTCAAAACAAAATAAAAATATAGCTCATTTCAATACCACCATTTTACAGTGCAAGAAGACCCAATTATTGGTCATCATTACTAAGCTACAAGAAGATGCAGCACACGTGGGACCTGCAACAAAATGTTGTGTTGCATCCCCATATCTGGGCCCACATCTGAAAGGCCACCCTATTGTAATGCTAGCTTGATTGGATTTCATTGGCCCCATTATGTTCTGTGACCGTGCCTTACAATGTCACTTCTGCTGAGTTGACCAGTTTAATCCCTTTAGCTGTTTCCCCCATCCAGGAGGCCTCCTGAGCCGTACTGAAGCAATTTTAAAATCATATAGGCAATACAGGAGCAAAGTGTCTCCCAGGCTCCTGTAGCGAGCAGCCTGCCAACAGGGGCATATCTAGTAATGCAGGCCTCCTGCCCTCTTCTCCACATACGGACAATGAAAAGGGCCCTCTGCATCGACCTGGTGATCCCCCCATCCATAGTATTCTTTATTAAACAATTAGTTAATGAGTGGGCAGGAAGAGTCATCAATTGATAATGAGGGTGAAGAAACAGAAACACAAACAACAATTTGGAGTCTCATTACAAAGACTGACCACAGTGGGCAAAACGCTAAGCGTACACAAGCCTCACTTTGTAGGCCTTCCTTGTATATAATGATGACTTCATTTTCTCTTCTGTGAAGCCCCCAACTTTATTGAAATGATTACTTAGCCAACTCAACCGCTAGCCTTGTTCAAATGGGGATGCTGCTATTCAAATATCCATTAGGAGTGACTCAGATTTCACATCAGCTTCCTGAACAGACAATAAAGATTTGCCTTTCTAATAGTTCTGTGTGGTAACCAAGGGAGGCTCTGGAGTCAGTTCTGGGGGAAAAGAGACCCAAGAAGACTACATTCTTGTTTGACTGTAAAGTTCCCTTTCATTTCCCCAACTTGAAAAAAAGAAGCATTTGTTGTGCTAGGCAAAGAGAAAACGCAGGGGAAATTTGCTGAGTTTTTTTTGTCCCAGGGCATCCCCCAAGTGGTGGGGAAGAGAATTTGGAGATTTGGATTGAGGTAGTCTAACCATTTGTTTTAGGTCCTTTTCCACTGATTTGCAGGTGATCCTCACAAGTGGTTAACAGAATATATTAAAACAATAAACATCACTTAAAATTGTAAAAGAGCAAAAACATGCTAGAATGGATTTTTTTTTTAATGCTAGATACATGACATGTGAGGGAAAGATGGTCCTTATGTAGCCCTGTGGTAATAGTTGGGGGGTGGAGGAGAGGCCCCCTCAACTGGAATATGAGATGCTGGACAGCGAGGGCTGTCCTATTTCTTCCTGTCTGGGGAAAAATGGTCATTTGGTAGCCTTGTTGCGGAAGAGCCATGTTCATGGTAGAGCTGGGATGAGGAACCTTTTCCAGAGCACTCTGAAGAAAACATTCCATAACTGGGGTACCACCACTGAGAAGGTCCTGTCCTCTCACCTTCACCTTGTCAGGGCACCTGCAGGAGGTCTTCAAAAGAAGCTCTTTTGAGTACAAGTAGGCACATACAGAAAGGGACATGGGTGGCGCTGTGGGTGAAACCACAGAGCCTAGGACTTGCCGATCAGGTTGGTGGTTCGAATCCCTGTGACGGGTGAGCTCCCGCTGCTCGGTCCCTGCTCCTGCCAACCTAGCAGTTCGAAAGCACATCAAAGTGCAAGTAGATAAATAGGTACTGCTCCAGTGGGAAGGTAAATGGCATTTCTGTGTGCTGCTCTGGTCATGCTGGCCACATGACCTGGAAGCTGTAAGCCAGCTTCCTCGGCCAATAAAGCAAGATGAGTGCCGCAACCCCAGAATCGGTCACGACTGGACCTAATGATCAGGGGTCCCTTTACCTTTACCTTTAGCCCCCCCCCCCCCAATATTCTCAACTAAATGCAGTTTCCAAGGCTTTTTCAAAGGCAGCCCCATATAGAGTGCATTACTGTAGTCTAACCTGCAACTTACCAGAATGACCTGGTTACTGAGGCCAGTTCCTAGCTAGAACAGCAGTGATCCACTGGGTGTATAAGGGATAATAAATCAGTCTCTTCTCAGCCAACCTGGTCCTGAGCTGTATAGGTCTTTAGATGTGACTAAGTAAGGTTCATTTTAAGTGAGCCTGCTGGGAAGCCAAAGGCTTTGGGTGGAATTAGTTGCACTAAGATTGTCAGCACAAGCATGTGTTTTCCAGATGCAAGAATCTCCCTCTGCTTCTCCCTGGGCCCTGTTCTGGGGGTCTGCCCAACCCACCAGATATTTGGAGAAAGGGGGAAAGCCCTATTGAGCTAGCAGGAGTCCTTCTGCTGGCTTCCACTAGTGCGCCAGGTTAGTTGAATCTGGTCCTTTAAAACCAAAATCAATTATTTATTTGCACAACTGAGATCTTTCTTGTGTGTGAATGCAGTTTTCCAACTGGCTTTCCTCTGCAATGTGGTTTATAAAGCACCACGTAACTTCCTAAATGCAATCTGGAGGGAGACCACTGGAAGGACAGAGTGTCTCTAGATGCCAAGTGAGGAAACTGAACCCCGCAAGGCATTCAAGGTAATCTTTCCATAGCTTTTCTCTTTGCAAGATGCTTGTGAATTTCCATTAGGAAAACAGCACGGCTGTCACTTGGTGTTGCCATAGTGCTGCTGAATACAGAACATAATAAACTAAGCTGCGGTGCCTCTGCCCCACTCCAGCTACTGTGACCTGCAGTTTGTGTGGCAATTCAGAAAGGTTTCTCTTTAAAAGCTGTTGCTTGATGTATACTCCCACTTAACAGATGCTGATTGCTGCCTTTCTCCTGCTGCGTTAAAGGTACACCAAGCAGATTTTGGGGGTGGGGAGGGGGACACAGTTGCACAATAGGAGCACTTAGCAACAGTGGCATTTGTAATTGCTGCCGCTTTGAAGTGGAGCAAGCAAGCCCATTTCTTTTGACTGAATCGATAAGCAAAATAGCCCCTTCCGTCATGTCCTGGGTGTGCCAGTCTCCAGTGTCTCAGGCAAAAAACAGTTTAACTCCAATAGCTGATTGATTCTTATTTTTTGTATGAAAAGTCATCCTTTCAGGGTCATCTTCGACAAACCAATTTGTTCTTCTCAGCTTCCCTTTCAGGCTTTCCAGCAAGGACCCTTCTGACATTCCCTCAATACGCTACACTAGCAAAGAAAAGCAAACAATGGTGTGTTGGCAAATGGTAAGAAAGGGATTGAATGCTGCTGTAATGTGCTTCTCGCTTAGAACATGCTGGGTGTATTTGGTTGGCCACTTCCAAAGGGATCAGGCAAAAATACAGAAAAGAACAGGAAATGTTCCCTTCCAAATGAGGAAAGGGCAAAACACTTGGGAGCATCTCTTCACACCTGGGACCCAAAGCGGGCACTTTACAGTTTGCCTTGGACTGAGAGTGCAGTCTAAATTAAAGAGAGAGAGGTTATAAATTTCAATTTTAGGGTGTTGTCTGCTTGCCCCTCCAAAACATTACCAATCTAAAAACCTAATATAAAAATAAATTCCATTTCTTTATTCTCAATCACCCATGAATTGTCACTATTAGCAGAGAAGAGGAGTTTGGACTCGATATCCCGCCTTTCACTCCCCTTAAGGAGTCTCAAAGCGGCTAACAATCTCCTTTTCCTTCCTGAGGATGAGAGACTTCAGAGAAGTGTGACTAGCCCAAGGTCACCCAGCAGCTGCATGTGGAGGAGCGGGGAAGCGAACCCGGTTCACCAGATTACGAGTCCCCTGCTCTTAACCACTACACCACACTGGTGAAGAGGGAGGGGCCAAGATACCAACAAATCTCCATTTGCCCTGCTGCTTGCAGAGGTCACTGGCTGTTGCAGCAGAGAATGTGGCCAAGGACTCCCCTTCCCATCCTGCCGTTCCTTCCATGGGAATCACTTGACGTCACCTATTGCTAGTGGAGGTGCCAGCTGTCCACTTTCTATTTTGCACTGATTTTTAGCCAAACATTTATGTGACTTTGATTTCTGACAGTCATCTTGAGCTGGATGGTGAGATTTGAATTTCATTAGGGTTTGATTATTAAACAGTGCCCTGCCGGATCAGACCAAAGGCCCATCCAGCCCACCAATATTGTTATCTCAGCAGCCAAGCAGATGCCTCTGGGGAAGCCGACAAACAGGACACCACTCTCTTCCTTGCGATTCCCTTGCTGAATCACATTTTCCTGTAGCTCACTATATACCGTATTTTTCGCTCTATAGGACGCACTTTTTCCCCTTCAAAAATGAAGGGGAAATGTGTGTGCGTCCTATGGAGCGAAGACGCCATAGCCCCGCGACCCTCTCCCGGCTGGAGAGGTGACGCACGGCTATGGCAGGAGCCTCTATAGCCGCGCGTCACCTCTCCAGCCGGGAGAGCGCGCGGGGGGCTAAAGAAGCACCCCGCAACCCTCTCCCGGCTGGAGAGGTGATGCGCGGCTATGGCAGGAGCCTCTCCGCTGCGCCTTTCCGCTGCTCCCTGACCTGCTCTTTGGGGCTGGTGGTGGGCTTCCCCCCGCCATCCCCAAAGAGCAGGTCGAAAGGAACCTGAAGCCTGGAGAGCGAGAGGGGTCAGTGCACACCGACCCCTCTCGCTTTCCAGGCTTCCAAGGTAGCCGCCTGAACGCACCTTAAACGGCACCTTGTTTTAGAGCGGGAAAACAAGAGGGGGAAAGTTCTCCCCCTCTCTGCGCAGCACCTCCTGCCGCTTCACTGAAGGGGCGCTGGGCAGAGAGGGGGAGATTTTTTTTTTCTTGTTCTCCCCCCTCTAAAACAAGGTGCGTCCTATTGTCCGGTGCGTCCTATGGTGCGAAAAATACGGTATTTTGTTTTGTTCATATGTTTGCTGGTTTGGGGACCTTTGGACTGGAAAGTGATATGCAAATGCATAATATTAATGGCACTAAGTTCTGGTTGCTGGAACCAGTTTCCCTAGGAAGTCAGACCACTGGCTCATAAGGCTCAGCATTGTCAACACTGACTGGCCGCAGCTCACCAGGATTTTCAGAAGAGTCTCTTCCAGCTCTACCTGGAGATCCCGGGGACTGAACATGGGACCTTCTCCATGCAAAGTAGATGGTCTACCACCAAGCTATAGCCCTTCTTTCAAGTTCAGGAAAGGGGTGGGGGCTCTACACTAGCCAAGCACCAGTCATGACAAATACCTCAAGCATTTCCTCAAAATCCTGTAAAGAAAAGCTAAGAGATTAGGAAAGCAAAGCACTGTAAGACTACAGTTTATAGTCTCAATATATATATTGCATATGTGATTTTATTTTATTTTTTGGCATCATACAGATCTCTCACATCAACGTTCTTTTGCAAAGTACAGGAAACATATTCGCTTAAAGAAACGTGAAACGGATGCTGCTCAAGCCATCAAACAGTAAAATGCAATCCACCTGGGAAGGTTAATTGTCTTGAAAGTGAAGTTGTCGCTGCCTTTCCTTTGTGTCCCATCTCAACATCATCTAACCTCTATTTTAAAAATGGTTCGTCGCAGCAAGGCCCATGGATTATGGCTCAAAAACTGTACTGGGCATTTACAGGAATCTATTCAGGCTCTTCAGTCAGATGATGTGTGGCATGAACATGCAATGTTCATTACTTGAAAGACATACTCAGTACTCCAGGACCGTGGGAACTAATTTGATCTCTCCACCCAAAACATGATTTCTTAGAAGGAATCTCCAGAGTTCCATTGGATTGACTTTCTAGTAACTGTGCTTAGGATTACAGCTTTTGTCCTTCTGAAATGAACACTGAATTTACCCCAGATCATTGCAAGGTTAGCTGTCAGTTGACTATAACACTCAATACTATCACTGCTTAAGCAAAGGTAAGGGGATGCAATGGGGCTATGCGTAATATTTTCCTACTTCCTAAAGGTGTCAAGAACCATGATGGATGAACTGGGTTAATAAGGATGCAGTATGACACACACTGTCCTCTGGGTTTTGCAGTCGCTGATCTTCAGTTCAAGCATTGATCTTCCTGCCCAAACTGTTCAAGGCAGCCAGGTGAGTTTAGCTCAACACACCTAGTCGAACCATGACAGCCCAGTGACAGTTAGCTGAACTTTCTCCTCCCCTGCCCCAAGGCTGACTTGGCCGGAAGCATGAAATTGGTAGCACAGGCATCTCCTGGGCAGATGTACAATCAGAGTGGGCAAGGCTAGCTTTGTTTCTCCAAAGTAAACGTGTCACCAAATTAATTCTCCCATGTAAATATTAGCTATCGCTACGCTTCCCAGAAGCCACATCACCCAGTTCTTCTCCATAAAGAGTAGTGTTGGGTAGACAAACACCCCTCATGAAGGTGCATCCACTTTGGCAGAGAAGTATCACAGGGAAAATGAATATTCTACCCCAATATAGCTTTCCATAAACGGAAAGCTGCACTCTTTGATTAGACCCCCAAGTGTTGCTTTGCCTTAATGAACTTCCCCAGCTTGATGCCCTCCAGATGTTGCTGGACTCCAACTCCCATCACCCTGAGATGGCATGGTCAAGGATGATGGGAATTGTAGTCCTACTAGCATCTGGAGTGCACCAGTTTGGGGAAGGCTTACTTAATATTTCATGCTTTTTCCACCCCAATGGATTCATGCTTCTTCTCAAGAAGCTGAGCACGATCCCTCATTGTAACTAGGGCTTCCTGTTACATCTCATTTGAACCTTTTCCTTGTACTCTAAATCCTATGCATGTACTTACTTCGGAGTCAACCCCACCAATTTCAATGGAACGTATTTCCAAGTCCATGAACAAAACCTAAGCAGCCCCTGTAGCTGGCACCTCATTCCCTTCCCCACATGGCCCTGTTAAGCTATGCCACCCCCTGCCCTTTCAGGGCAATCCCAACACTTATGGCTTATTTTGTACCAGCAATCCACCTGAAGTGGGAACTTTAGTCTAAAAAGCCTTAGACTAAACTCAGTATCCTTCTCTAAGGCATACCTTTGAAAGAATAGTCTGCCCACCACAACCATTATATACATTCCTCTCCCAGTACAAGGGGCATGTGTATGGGCTGTGAGAAAACTTGAAATTTTATTTTTAGCATTTCCCCTTTTTTCTTTCATTTACCAAAAAAACAAAAACAACCCACTTAGATGCTGCCTCTGTAATCCAGAGAGGCTCTTTGAACAGGCAAGCAGAAGCTGCTGCCTGCTCCAAGGCATTTTGACTCCCCACAGCACCATCAAACCACAGCTGGGCTCGCAACTTCTCCAGAAGTTTTGCCTAAGTTACAGAAGCAGCTTGTCAAGAGGCAGTAGAAGGATGACAAAAGCCCTCTCTGGTCACGAGACGCTAGCTGTATAGATCTTGTGCATCCCGGCCCACATTTCAAAAACATTCAGGGGACAAAAAAAGAAAAAGAAAAATCAGAAGGCGATTATGCCATCTTCAGCAGAACCCGTGAAGTGGGACATCCCAAGTCCAGAAACAATCACTGTACCTCCATATACATGAAATACGCAACATCACAAGCAGCAGCAACTTTACATCAGGCAATGATTCTCTCCTTCCCTCCCCCATGTCAGTCCAGAATAAGATTGTTGATTTGCTCTCTTTAAATTATTTTGTAGATCTGTGGGTCTTCCAGAAGAAGTGGTGTCAAGTCACACCCGTTGCCGGTATCTCACGAAGGCCCACACGGCAGCCGCCACTATGGCCAGCCCTGGCACTAAGATAACCGCCAAAGGAAGGCCTCCCGGGTCTCCGTCCCCTCGGTGGCTTGAGGGACCGTTCTGGGGCAGCAGCTGAAACAGGAAGGAGAGCAGCATTGAGGACAGCCAAGCCAGAGCAAGAAACCTGAAGCAATTTCTAAGGATCACGTACTTCTCAAGCCAAGCAGGAGCAACACCCTCAAGTCAGGAAACCCAAGTTAGTATTCAACAAAGAGATTCTGCTCCAAGTTAGTATTCAACAAAGCTGAACATTCATTAACCCTAGACGGCTTGTGCTCTTTGCACAATGATGAGACTACCCGAACTTTCTTTTTTTCTTTTCAATTTCCTACCTTCGCCAAATCTAGCCTCCAAATTATGCTTGAGATAAGTCATAAAGTCTCCCACCTCTAGAGAATGGCTTCTTGTCATTGTTGAAGGCAGACTGCAGACGCCTTCCTCAACAGCCACTTTTCCCACAAAGCCCACCAACAACCTTCAACCTCAAACTTTGGATCATATCCTGCTTGGGACAAGAGAGACTCTTTTTTTATATAATTATGATGCTGATGTTGGAAAATCTTTTTCCATGCTACAGTAATCAAGGAGAGGATTTTACCTTCAGCATATCACATGTTGAGTGAGATTTATTCTGAAGGTGACCACATGTGTGTGGCAACAGCAATCATTTACAGTGTTAGGAAACAAGAGAACTGAGAGACACTCTTGAAGACACATCACACTGCAGCACAGGGCTTTGTAGGTGCTGCCTAACAGGTGCTTGCAAACCCTTTTTAGACGCAGCCACATCTTTACCTTCCCCTCACCTCATGTTATATATGAAGTCAGGTGTGGGACAGGAGGATGTGGCTTGGCCAATATGGCTTGGCAGGTCAAATGAGGCCACCTGGTGGGACGGATTAGCCCTGCAGGCTCCCCAACACTGCCATGGGGGCATACCAACAACAAATATTTGTTTAGCTTATTACATTTATAGACAGACTTCCTTCCATCATTAAACTCAGGGTGGCAGCCACTGGTTTCTCAGGTTCCCACCCAGATACTGACTAAACCCAGACCTGCTTAGCTTCAGCAAAGTAGTGACCTCATTTGCCTTGAGACTACACAATCCAAAATCTTTCCAGTGGGTGGAAGAACACCAGAAAAAAGGGCACCCCGAGTAACACAGGGATTGAAAAGTTTCATGTTTAAAATATATGTACAGCCAGATAGGAACTCTTTCTGCCCCCCATCTTCTTAAGGCTCCTCACCTTCATGGATTACCTCAGAAGCAGCAGTTGGCAGGGCATAACCTTTCAAGCTATAGCGGTAAGTTCCAAGAAACAAAATAATACACACCCTATGTTGAACCTTTAGTAATACTTTATCACCCGCAGTCCTGAACAGATCCACAACGTGCTGGTGCAGCATGTTCTTCAGCTCCTTCCCATTAACCTGAGAAAAAACCATTTTAAAACAACAAATTAGGCATACACAGGCAAGCCAGGTTAGATGCTGGATTGTACATAGCATTGACACAGTATGTAAGTGTTCAAAGGGCTTCACACCCTTTTACATTTTGGGAACAGGCAGTGAAATGGCCAGGATTCTCCATATATTATTGAAACAGAAAATCCATAACTTCTTAACTATCGGCAAGTACCCACGCTTGTGAAATCACGCTGGTTTTGGAAAGCTTTATGTGTTCAGCAGTAAATGTACGTTACTTGGGATAAATCTCATTGAGAACAATTAAGAATTCCTATCTGTTTTAAGTACTGCACTGTAAAATAAGCAGACAATACGATAGTATTCCGACAAGTACCTCTAAACAAATCCAATTTGAATCAATTACTATCCCAGCCTAAGTGTACCTTCTTTTTGTTAGATGCTGTGGATTTGTCATAGGTCACCTATTTTCCAGGTGAGAACAGAAGGGTTGGATGGGGCAGACACACACATACATAAACTGAGGAGCAGGAAAGCCTTAGAATCCAACCATATGGGCTCAGACAAAAACAAATCAAAGCAGTAGGGATGTCCACATAGCCACATCACTGCCTCCAGAAGAAAGTTGCTTATAAATGAGTATTTCTACTTAAAATCAAGAGTAATGTTTAGAAAGAGGGCTCAATAAAAATACTGCCAATGTAAATATTAAAAGTTAGCACATTTCCAGAGTTATGAGAAACGTGGTTACATATCTCCCCACCCTCACAATTGCATGCACAGTGTGATGCCATGAAGACAATTTGCATGTGAAGCAAAAATAATAGTAAGTTGACAAATAGAACTAGAGATTTGGGGCAGCGAAATTCCACCCTCAACCAGTGAAACTTGGTTCTCACACTGCATTTTTGCATCCCTGGTCACCTTGCCTCTCCTTCTGTTTCCCAGCATGCACCAATGTGAAGAATTAGATTTGTGAGCTTCTTAGAGTAGGGACTCTTGTCTTATTTGCTTGTCTTACTCTTGAAAACACCACATACATGAATGGAGCTGCGTAAGTTAAACAGTGGTTTCAAACCGAGAGCAATGCATACTCTAGAAACACACTAGGGAAAACTGTGGCTCTTTATAGCACATTTTTATATGGCTCACATAATGAAAAATGATGTGTGACGGCCTAAGGGCATCAGTGAGTACATATTACATTTTCAATGTGCAACAGAGCCTTTACTGTGAGGCAATATTTGCTACTTTAAATTTCAGCTGGGGGGGGGGGGGAGAAAACTTGGAAAATATCAGTAAGGTTTCTTTTCCCGCAGAGGCAAACAGTCCAAACTTCTAGAAGGGTGGAGGAACAGCATCAGTATCTTACCCAGAAGATCCCTTCCTTTCATTGCAGAAACAAACAACTCTCAGGCAGGAGGAATTAGCTCCCAGCTTTGGATCACCTGCCTCTGGAAAGGCGGAGAAATGCCTCCATGCATTTGTTGTAAAATAAAGTCACACTGAGGAGGCAAACCAAGCCAGAGCGGATGCTCAGAAGGAGAGCAAACCCGTAAAGAAACCAAAAACTCAGCTGGGCTTGAGTTCCACTCACAAAAAACCCTTACAAAGGTCAGTTTCCTTGAGCCAGTTTTGAGGAAACTGTTATTATTGAACCTGAAACCATTTCTGTGGAGGGGCCTAAACTACTTACTGCTAAAATTTTGTCCCCCTCCTGCAGGCGTCCATCGAGGGCGGCAGCTCCATCTTCTTTGATTCGACTAACGTAGATGCCCGTGTCATTGGAGATGTACTGCTGGTCTGTTCCACCGACTATATTAAACCCCAAACCTAAGAACAAGAACAAGGTAAACAGAAATGAGAACCAAGACTAGCAAAAGGCCAGGCACCCAAAATACCCAACTGAGGCCATCCTTCTATGCCAGTAGAAATCTACGCCAAAAGCTGGGATCGAGGCCAATGCTATCTTTTTAAAAAAAACCAATTCTAGTAAAAGCATATTTTTCACTTTAATGTTAAGTAACACGGTTTGGAAAGAAGCCTGAAATTACAATAGTTTTAGGGCCTTCTTTCTGGATACACGATCTTCACGTAAGAGTGAGGTCAGGCAAATGTCTCCTTGTGTAAAATTGAATTCGTGCATTCCACATACCTTAATCAGACAAAGCCAGTGTTAGAAACTCAAATATACAGTGGTACCTCGGGTTACATACGCTTCAGGTTACAGACTCCGCTAACCCAGAAATATTACCTTGGGTTAAGAACTTTGCTTCAGGATGAGAACAGAAATTGTGCTCTGGCGGCACAGCGGCAGCAGGAGGCCCCATTAGCTAAAGTGGTGCTTCAGGTTAAGAACAATTTCAGGTTAAGAACAGACCTCCAGAACGAATTAAGTTCTTAACCTGAGGTACCACTGTATTAGCTATTCACCTAATGCCCCCTTAAAGCTAGGTTATGGGTGTAATGACAGAATATCTAGTTGCAATTTATTTTGCAAGACAAAAAAATGAATTGTGCATTTATCAACATATATACACAAAATCAAGAGTAATGTTTAAATCACTTTTCTGCCCCTCGTTTACTGTTTTTATATCCTGAGGCTCATCCAAGAAGAAAAGCACACTACATGGTCCCAGAACTTCATGGTCTGTATTCTCAAGTGGTAGATTCCATGTGTGACTGCTCCCTCGGCTCAAATGCCTTCTGAGCATGGGAAGAAGAAAGGCTAGGATTAAATCTCTGCTCATGTGCAGATAATGAGGATGATGATACAAGGTGGTCAAACATGTGATCCTTCATCTGTACTAGAAAATGGCTTAATCCTATGAGGATTGTGCAAGATCAAATAGTTCTGATGCAGGTTGCCTTGTCAGTTGCTAAGAATTTTAGCAGGCTAGGCCAGCCTTCCCCAAGCAGATGCCTTGGACTACAACTTCCATCATCCCCAACTATCAGAGATGCTGGCTGTGGCTAACAGCACTGGTAGCCAAAAAATATTGAAGGGCACCCAGTTGGGGAAGGTTTGGCTAGACCAAATTTGGACTGTTAGTGAGAAATTGCTTGTGAGCAACAAGCAGCATTTCAGAGACAGAGAGTAAAGTGAGTGGATTGGGGCCCAGTCTATGGTCGGTCACATCAGTGGCTCCACTTTGTTAATTTTAAAGGGGAATGATGGTGGTGGTGAGAAATAGTGACCAGATACAGGTGACAGATTTCCTTCACCTATTATATATGTATCAAAGAAAATATTTTGGTATCTTCACTCTTGCATGTCAAGCTGTGCCCACACAAAAAAAATCCCCTCTTTTATACAGCTGTCAAAAATACAGCAGCCCTGCTGCCTTTGCTTCTGGTCACTCTAAAGAGCGAAGGATATATATGGAAGGAAGGAAGAAAAGCCCCATGTTGATGCATAGTCCTGGCCCTGAAACAGTTGAATCCTACTAGCCTAGAGTTCATTATTCATGCCATCTCACTTTTCCAGGCAGCAAAGGACAGGCAATCAAGAAGGCCAAATTTCTACAGAAAAGTATTCAGGAGATTCTACAAAGAAGAGTTGACAATGAGAGGGGTAAGTGGGGTGCAGATCCAGTCTGCAACCACTAGTACAGTGGTACCTTGGGTTAAGAACTTAATTCATTCTGGAGGTCCGCTCATAACCTGAAGCTGTTCTCAAATCCTAGATTCCATTCCAGATGCTGCCAAACTTTTAAACACAAAAGTCAGCAGCAGGCTCAAATGCTCCCTCCCTTCCCAGTCAGCCATAACGTGCTTCACCTTTTCTATCTGCACCCAATGTCTAAACCAAGGTTCCAACTTTAATCAAAATTTGAAAGCAGGATTTGCAAATCCTGGTTAAAAAGAGGCTTGCCTTTTTACTAAGGCAATGGCAGGGTAAGATATTTTATGATGTTAATAGAAATCATTTTGAGCCAGAGAGTGATGAGTACACCCTGATTCTACTCTTCTACTGGAGAATGCCATTAGCACAGGTCACAATTCATATTAGCATTGGGATTAGTCCATCGGGCAATGTTAAAAGGAAATAATCAACGCCACATGATATGAAATTGTCAAATATGCTAAATTAGAAAGCAATCAAAATGAACCAAAGTTGCGAAAAGGTAGCCTGTACTGTATGAATCTTAGTATTCAAAGGAGGAATTATGAGCTTTAATTTGGGGCAAATTCTGAACTGTAGCAAATATGATAGGATATGGGCAGTTCCTTTCTTTCTGCAACAGCTCTATCTCACTCTTCTATCGTGCAGCAAGTGGAAGCCTATACATCTGTGTATATAGGAGGGGTGAGTGCTCTGCTCTTGTGACTAAATCCTGCTTGGTTTTCCACAGGTATCTGGTTAGCCACTATGAGAACAGGCTGCTAGACTAGATGGGCCCTTGGCCTGATCCAGCAGGCTCTTCTTATGTTCTAATTCAGAAGCTCCCTTGCATTCAAGGGAACTTAGTACAAGGGAAGTGTGCACAGGACTGCAATCTCAGTCTTGCATTCTGCTGCTGGTGTGTGTGGGTAGATCATACAGAGTTCCACTGCACCTGCAAATACATGCAGTTTGCCTCAAATATATTCTCAGAAAAACAAAAATGTGCTTGCCCTGTTAAGAAATCAATGCAATTCTGAGTGAGACCGAAGGTTAAGTTTAAAGCCTTCGATCCAGTAACTATATAATACTCAAAATGGTAAGCATGTGATGTAGCGACTTAAAATGGTAGGCAATGTGATGTGAGCCAGATTGCAATGCCGTGGGAACCGTTCTCTCTCGTGCTGCAAGGGGTGCGGGGGAGAGAGAGGCCGAAAAAGCTGCACCGAGTCGGCACAGTCTATTATTAACATTTCCAAACAGAGGCGTCCTCTCGCCCACGCAGTGAAGTTCTGTACAAGCGGCTTCGCAAGGACAAAAAGTATACAGGCCTCAGCCGGGCGCTTTCCTACTAACTCAAGAGTCAGGACCCAGATCCGAAAGTTGGTGGTTGCTCGGCGCTCGGGGAAGTTGGCCGGGTCAGATCTCGGAAGCGAAAGGCTGCGATCCAAGCCCACGCGGCCGCCCTCTCCCCACCCCACCCCACCCCCCACTCTGGAGTTGTACCTGAAGGTCCTCTGGTGAGATGGATCACTTCCTCGGAGAGGAGGTAATCCACTCCCCCGTTCATGCTTTGCTCCTCAGCGGCGCTGCCTCCCGCCCGGCCGCCCCTTCTCCGCGCGTTTGAAGGTGAAACAACCGGACCAAAGCGGCAGCTGCCGCAGCAGCAGCAGCAACAGCGGCGGCAGCACTTTCAGTTTTATCAGCCTCGCGACAGGAGGAAAGGAAGGCGGCCGCTGAGGATTCTGGGACTCGTAGTCCTCAACGGGCTTTGGCAACTTGCGCGCGGGCCCTTCCCCCTCAGGCAGTCGTCTCCTCAGGTGCAGGGAGAGACGTTTCGTTTCCGTAATCCTGAGGGTCCCATTCGTTCGTTTATTATTTATGGAAGTATTTATATTATGTTGTAAGCCGCCCTCTCACGAAATATAAGGGCGGTGGTTTGAATAATAATCAATAATAACCATTAATAATAATTAACAATAATTAATGATTTAGACCGTCCTCTCACAAAATATAAAGGCAGTCAGTAGCGACAACATTTTAGGCAGTACTGTTTGCAAGTAGTAAGGAGAGGGCTTCAGGTTCATCGTCTGTGAGGAATTGCGCCTATTTTTCAAAAACGGGACGCCACTTCCATCATCTAAATCCCAAATGTTCTACATAAAACCCAAAGCGGTCCCACAAAGACCCGCCTGCGCGCCAGGAGGGGTGGGCAGAGCAGAAGCAGCCCAGGCCAGGGAGGTCGCCTCATCCATCAGCTCCTCGTCAATTTTATTCTTTTATTTTACGCATGAAACGCAGCATGCAAACTTTGGACGTCTGGCTCCCTGGCTACTAAACCACCGCTTGGGGGAGGACTTGGACCAGCTGAGGCTTGGAGGGAGCAGGCTGACACTCTTGAGGCAGGGGAGAAATCCTGTCCTGTGGATCACAGCAAGCGAGGGAGAGAAGTCTAGATCTCTCAGCTCTGAGGGAAACGGCTTGAAGAGCTTCGTGGTTCCAGGAGCCGTGACAAAAACGGCTGGAGCGACCCGAGGTCGTGACAGAGATTGTTAGAGGAACCCCTACGAGGAAAACTGATACCCTGAGCCCTCTGCCAATGGTAAAATGCAAGGTTTTTGTTTTTGTGTTTTTTTTGCTGTATTCTGGAGGAATGGGAAGCTATGGTAGCTGTATGAAGATGTCACTGGTAGACTACAATCCTAGATCTATTTACGTAGGAGTAAATCCCATTAAATCCAGTGTGAATTTCTTTTGAGTAGGCATATGTTATACCACTGTTAATGGTATGGTTACCTTATGACTTCTGGTTTGTTTGATTCACATTGTGTTGTATGAAAGAGGAAGGTAAAAGGTGTGTGTGTACTGATTTTAGGTTGAAAAATCAATTGTAAACATATTATCATTAAAAATCCTTTCTTTTCTGTTACAAAAAGCTTAGCCTTCATTTTCATTTCCCTGTTTTGCTGAAAAAGCAAAGCCTTCTGGCACGATAAAGATGAATATATTTACTATGGCATAAACTTTCGTGGATTACTGTCCACTTCATCCAATACATGAAGTGTTACACAGTGTTATGGAGGTTACTTTTGGAAGGATTGTGAAGAGTGAGGTCATAGTAGTCATTAGGGGATTTGGAACATGGGTCTTCAGGATGCTGATGACACTCAAATCTATGGGCAGTATTCAATTACTATGTCCAATCAGTGTAAGGATAGCTGCCTGTGTAGCATGACTTCCCCCATCCTCCCCCTGTATGGCCTCCCAAAATCTGCTCCAGAGAGTTGAGGGAACTCTAGAACAGATTGGGGCACACTGGGGGAGCGGGAGCAGGGAGAGCTACGGAGCCTGCCCCCTGCTTCGGGCAGGTGTCCGCAAGCCTCGCGCACCCGGCGGGAGGTCCTGCCGGGCGCGCAAGGCTTGGGGCGGCAGCCTGTTCTGGGGGCTGGGGTCGAGGGGAAGCTCTGGGGGGGAAATAATTTTTTTTCCCTTTATTTCCCCCCCCCAAAAAAAAACTAGGTGCGTCCTATGGGGCGGTGCGTCCTATGGGGCCGTGAATACGGTAATGGTTACCTCCAGATAGGGTTACTGCAATATGCTCCCTCTGGGGCTGCCCTTAAAACTGATATAGAAGCTGTAGCTTAGTGCAGAATGAAGCAGCGAGGCTGTTGAAAGGGGTGCTCTACTAATTACATATGTATAACCAGGGGTGGTGCATCCCATTTTGCCACTTGAGGTGAAATGGTGCCGTGCTGCCCGCATTGCTGCCAGCACTGCCTCTTCTCCACCCACCTCCGCCAGCTGTGGTGCCAATATCTTAGCTCAATGAGATCTCATGAGATTTTGTCCATTGGAGTGGATGAGGTGCCTGCGGGGACAGCACCTTGGGGGCTTCAGCTGCCTGAAGCTGCTGCTTCACCCCCACCTCATGGATGGGCCAGCCATGCATATAACAACTAACTGAAAGAGCTGCACTGACTTCCAGTATGCTACTGAGTCAAGTTTAATGTCTTGCTGTTAGTATATAAAGCCTTGAACAGCTTGGCATCACGCTACTTCTAAGAATGCCTTACCACTTGTATGCTGCTGGTGGTCACTTCATTTTCAGGAGAGACACTCCTGGTAGTACCGTTTGCTCCCAAGGTTTGTCTTAGGTTCATTAATAGCAGGGCTTTTAGTGATGTGGCACCTGCCTATTGCAATATGCTTCCAGTGAACATCAAGAAGATTCCTGTACTAGTGGCATTTAGGTGCCTGCTTAAAACTTATCTTTCCACTCAGGCTTTCCCTGAAGGTTGAACCAGCAATGTTGATGTACTAATCTGATCTATTCATTTATGATGTATTTGTTTTCTCAATGTAATTTTATTGTTGACCAAATCTTGTAGAATTGTAGAGTTGGATGGGACCACGAGGGTCATTTAGTTCAACCCCTTGTAATGCAGGAGTATTTTGCCCAACATAGGGCTCAAACCCACAGCCCTGAGATTAAGAATCCAATGCTCTACTGACTGAGCTATCTCTTTGCCCGATAATGGTGAAGAACCCTAGGTCAGTGGTAGAACATCTGCTTTGTATGTATAATGTCTCAGGTTCAATCCCTAACATTTCCAGGTAAGGCTAGGAGAGACCTCAGTCTGAAATCCTGGAGACTATCAGTCAGTATAGACCAGGCATAGGCAAACTTGGCCTTCCAGATGTTTTGGAACTACAAATCACATCATCCCTAGTTAACAGGACCAGTGGTCAGGGATGATGGGAGCTGTAGTCCCAAAACATCTGGAGGGCCAAGTTTGCCTGTGTCTTGTGTAGACAATACTGAGTTAGATGGACCAAAGGTCTGACTTAATACAAGGCAACTTCCTATGTTCTTATTTTATGTCATTCATTATCATGGTTTTTTTAAAAAAAAAACATTGGTGTTACAGAGAGCTTTGAAAGTGTTTATGTGTATATGTATATGCACACATATATACATATTGTGGGGGGTTTTCAGTGAGTGCAATATTTTATCTGGAGATAAATTACATCAAAGATCAGTTTAAAAATGCTAATGAAAACCTTACAGACACAAATATATATGTTTTGCATATTACTCTACTTAATTTCCTTTCTCAGTTTTTGATATAGCGAGTGCATTGTTCACTTCTCTGATCTAATGTGTGCTTACTTCCTGCATTGATTCTATTGGATGGATTCTTGAAATCAGTCTTCTTAAGTGATATAGCAGTATAGTCCTGTAAAACAAAGTCAGGCCAATAGCAGCAAAAATGACAAATGCAGTTCCTACAATAATTGCTATCACGGTACCACTCATGCCTTGTGGAGCTGGTCCACTGTCAATGCTGCCACCGTAGCCTTTATTGAGACAGTCAGGAGGAGCCCAGCCATAATCACAATGACAATGTTTGTGGTTGTTGCATTTCCCCCGATTATGGCACTTTGACACATTACAATCATACTTCAAGAGGGACATGCTCTTGCATTCCCTACTAATGCACAACATGCCAGTCCCACAAGGGGTGCCATCTCTCACTGCTGCAGTATCGATTATATCCATTCCAAAGTGGTAATCTGCACCCCAGCATTGGGTACTGCCAATTAAGGTTTGAATTATGGTGCGGTGTTCCACCAAAGAAGGAAGTGTCTGCACGTTAGCGCACTGGATTTGCCCACACAGGACATTCTCAGCATTACATTTCTTGTAAGTTCCAAGTCCCAGGCCACAGTTGCCAAAGCGATCACCACGAGCATTCATTACTTTGAAGCAATTGTCTGAAGCAGCTGATGCTTTCTTGCCAAAGATCATTTTGCACTGCTCACTGTGAGTAGCGCAATTCCCATGATAACAGTGTACAGCACTATTGCATGGGGCACCATCTTGCATATAAACATCTTCAGGACACAATTGTGATGATCCGTTGCAGTACTCAGGAAGATCACAGTTGCTAGTTTTCGCTCTGCAAATAGTTCCAGCTGGAAGATACTGACACTTAGTGCAGCACTGTCCAAAAGCACAAATGGCACCTGGACTCAGCCTACAATTAGATTGGCAACATGGATCTGACTTACACTTAGCTGGTGAGCCACAGTCGCATTGCTCTTCATCTTCCACTATTTCGTTGCCACAATAATTGAGATTATTTTTTTGATCAGCTGTTGGTGGAGTGAGCAAGCAGTTAGAGTTCCTTAGTTTATAATAATCGTTATAACTGCAATTGCTAAACTGATCGACTTCATCTGGAAAAGCAGCCATAATGCAGGATTTTCGTTCACAAGTACAGTATGTTCCATCATGTTGCATGCCAAGATTATGTCCTAATTCATGGGCAAAAAGCACAGCAAAAAAGGACACACTGTAACCCACATAAGATTCAACACCAGATGCCCAGTTAGAGCTACAAATTGTTGCTGTGAATGCTAATCCAGCTGTCTGTCCATACAGCTTATGTACAAATAAGTGACCGGCATCATTAGGTAAATGTTTATTTAGTGTGTTTTTTCTCCAAGTATTGAAAGTTTCAAGTAATTGTGACATTTTATCAGCAATTGCTATGAGGTTCTTTTCTGACCATATCTCCAAGCCAGCTACAGACAAAACAACACCAAGAGGCTTAAAGAATGCATTGGCAGTATGGACTATCTCTAGAACACGTGCACTGGTCAAAGTTTGATTTCTCCCAAGCTGTATATATAGTTTTTGTTCCACCACAATTGCAACTTCTACATACCTGGAGTCTGTCCACCAGTCATTTTCAGAACGTTTGGCTGGTAAATGCTCTCTCTCCGGGATCATGGCCTCTTGACGACGTTGTTCTTCCTCTGTTAGCCCACACCTCATACGGATAGTATCCTCCTTTTCTTCCAACCTATATACCATGTGCTGAGAAGTAGTAGATCCCTGAATAGGCTCAATTTCATAGGTGTCATTTTCTAAGTGCAGCAGACCCCTGAGGCCCCCTGAACAAGTGCTGAGGGTAACCCAAGAGGAAGGCTTGCCTTGGACAAAGCCACGGTAGAAGCAGTCATCTCTGATGAAAGGATAGTCCGTCTGGAGGTCCCCTTCCTTACTGTAAGTGAAGACAGGGAAATGTTTAGGGACAAAGCCCCTCTTTTGCTTGAGATGAATCACATGCTCTTTTCCCTCAATTTGCAATAGGTAGGTGACATCATGGGGATTTTGTTCTCCATATCTAGGGGTCAATTTCTTTGGAATGGTCACCTCATAAGAGGCATATCTAAAACCCTGTGGTGGTTTCTGATCTGCATTCCCACTCACAACATTGAATGAGATCAGCACTAGCAGCCACACATGGTGGCTAGTCATTTTCCCTGACAGTGGAAAGCAACCTCCAGAATACAGTACCCTGCTCTAGCTTTCTATCCCAGCCCCAAAAGCCTCCCACAACTCAGCTGAGAGCAGACCAGAAAGAAGATGAGAAGGTGGTTGTATGTGAGCTAGACAAGGAAAGGGAGGATTCTGACCCTGGCAACAGTCATTGCAGTTACCTTTAGAATGTAGGCGGAGCCTGGAGAATCAGAGAAATAATAGAATGGAGAATAGGGAAGCACATGGTGGAAGGGGAAAGGTGTAATAGACATAGCTGGGTTAAAGGGTTATGGGAAGAAGAGGCAAGTGCAATGGGAAGTTGAGAAGCAGGGGACCAAGAAATGGGAGATAGTTCAATATGTTGACAGTGTAATAATAGACACGTATGGCATGCAGGATTTGGGGTAGGTGCAAAACATCCATTTGATGAAGGGACCTTCTTTGGAATTTTACTAATATTCTGAGAGTAGACTGGAGGATGTGGGATATGCGGATATAACCCATGGGTTAGTACCTAGGTCCCCCCCCCCTTTTTGTATTTATTTTGTATTTATTTATTTTGTATTTATTTTGTATTTAGATTTTGGTCAAGTTCTCACCCAGGAAAACCTGGGACCTTAGGAGTTAAAAGACCCCTTTTTAGTGTAAGTGAAGACTGGTACATTTTTAGGGACAAGGCCCCTCTTTTGCCTGAGCTTCAGCACATGGCTCTTTCCCTCAAACTGAGCAGCTAGGTAATGCCTCGGGGTTCTTGTTTTCCACATCTGGAGGTCAGTTTCATTGGGATGATCACATTGTAAGAGCTATGCCTAAAGTCCTGAGGCAATGTCTGACCATTGGACTCACTGAGTCTCCTCCATAGGATCATTATCAACACTTTGTCTGATAGGAAAAAGTCCTCTAGACTAGAGCACCCCACTCTGGTGCAGAATGGGCAGCGGATGAGGAAATATATTCTGTTCCTTGCAAGGAGTTAGTAGCTTTACAATTGGAATGTAGGTGGAGCTTGGTAAAGGACAGCGCAGAATGGTGAGAGAGTAGGTTATAGTTTGAATGTGCATGGAGCTTGGTCAGTGATGGATAGAACAAAATGGAGGTGTACACATTGTTTTCTTGGTACATGATTTGAAGGAATCATGTAGCACATAAACAGGAGCAACCTCTACCAGCAGAATATGGGATGTGAGGAGCAGCAGGTTGTAATGAGTATACAGCAGAAGTGATACTGGGTGCAAGTTGCTGCAGCTCAGCCTCCCCCAGACTTTAAAATGTATATGTATTTATTTATGACTAGAAAAACCTATCAAAAAATAATTCCTTTTTTTTTAAAAAGACAGTCTTCAGATAGGATTTGGGCCAGTAGGCAAAATCTTTGTATTAATAAACCATTCATCTTATTGCTTTGTCGAATACAACCCTTGTTGAACGTACAGGCTAGTCTGGTCAATTGGTTGTGGTCATAGTTGAGTTGGCAGGGAGCCAGTCAACTGAGCTTCCCATCTCTTGCGGTTGGGGAGGGGCATTGGGCATGATCCGTAGTCAAATAAGAGGACCTCTGGGGGCTTAGGCAGGCCACTGTGCATCCAAGTTTCATGTGAGATAGCTTACCAGTACAGCCCACGCTAGTGTGGGTAGTGTGCTAAATGAGCACAAAGATTCTGCATGCCAGTGAAAGCTGGGTTTGTGTTAGGAGGGAATAAGTTAATAATAATTATATGTGATGCATTCTGAAGTGTGGGGGATTTTAAGTGGAAATCCTAACCAACCTCAGACCCTCCTCTAAACTGCTTGTCAAACGCTAAATAACTTAAATTGCCCTCTCAGACCTCCTCCTAGACCAAATTAAGTACCCAGTTGCCTTTCAAAGAAATCAAACATACGTTGTACATGACCCAGATTAAATCACTGACTACTGTATTTTATGCTCTCACCCACTCTCAACTACAAGCAATCAGATGACATACACATACATCAGCAATCAGTTGAAATGTTTTGTTGTGGAACTCCACTTGTTATCTCTTATTGATAAAGACAAGATTTCCATATACTGATGTGACAGGAATACAAATTGCCATACATCCAAATGCAATTCTTAAGAACTGATGAAAGACTTGCAAAGTCAAATATATCTGCATATTTCCCTTTCACACTTTTTATATATTCTGTCATTGTTCAGTTCAGTAATCTTCCTGATTGTGTTCAGTTGGATGGGTTCTTGCCCTGTCTTCTCCAGCATTGCATCAGTCCATATCTCAAATAAACACACAGGCAAACATAGTGATGTTAAATTCTAGAGAATAATCTTTTGAAGAATATTCTCAATTAATGAGAATATTAGAGAATTCCCATTTAGAATAGGAGAATATTCATTTTAATGCATTGGAAATGATATTAGTTAATATACATGTTTATTTATGGGTAAACTTGTTCAGATGGCAAACAAAAACTGTACAGATACTTTTATTTAATGGGGCAATGTGATGAATTCATATTCTTTGATAAATAAAAATATAGAAATGTCAACTGTTTAAATCAAGGCCACTTCACATGCTGTTACACATAATTGTATAGATACTTTAAGTGTATAAAGCATTAAAGCTACTGTCAGAGCTGCCTCTAGGTCCCAGCTCACAGAGGACCAACGCTAGGCTGTAGTAATGTACAAAAGTCTTTATTGAAGTTCAGTTTCCATTTCAAAGCCACAGCGTGCAGCCCTACGTCTTAAACCCTAGATCGGCGAAGTCCCGTCTGAGTCTCCTCCCCTATGACACCAGTTTAAGATCCTAGCCCTGCTCCACCTTTTACGCTGCTCTCTCCTCCTCTGGGTCCTCCTGCCCGCTGGGGCATTGCCCTTTCTGGACTCTTCCGACGCTGAGTCGCTTAGCTCCTCCCCCTCCCTCCGGCGGGCTTTAGGACCCGGTTCCCAATCCTCATTCTCTGCTGTCCCGCGCTCCTGTACATTTGAACTTGCCTCTCGCGCCAGCCCAGTGACCTTTCTCCTAACTGTTACACTACTTCGGTCACTGCTTCCCTCTTCCGGGACACTGGCCGGATCTGACCTCTCCTCCGTTGTCCGACTTTCTGATGGAGGCGTGGTCAGCCCTGCCTTATCTTCTCTCCCTGGTGGGGAATGCACTGGCCCCGATCTTTGGGACTCTTCCCCCCCACTCTGCTCTGGTGGGGAAGCTGGTCCTGATTTCCAGCTACTGCTCTGGGAGTCCCTGCTGCCCCCTTGCTCCTGGGGCATTCCCCTTGGGAACCCCCTACCCCTGGCCACTGGTGCCCCCTTCTGTGAATCTTCCAATTCGCTGGAGAGGCTCATGGAATCCCTCGGTCCACTGTCCTCTTCTCCTACGCTCCCCTCGGATTCTTCCCCTTCGCTCTCCATCTCCTCTCTTCCCTGTGCCTCTGCTCCTGAGCCCCTGACAGCTACTTTATGTAAAAAACAAAACAAAACACTGTATGACCAAGGGTATAGAATTGCTAAGAATAAGGTCACACCAAAATATAAAAAAGGCTATTACATATACAGTGGTACCTCGGGTTAAGTACTTAATTCATTCTGCAGGTCCGTACTTAACCTGAAACTGTTCTTAACCTGAAGCACCACTTTAGCTAATGGGGCCTCCTGCTGCCGCTGCGCCGCCAGAGCACAATTTCTGTTCTCATCCTGAAGCAAAGTTCTTAACCTGAAGCACTATTTCTGGGTTAGCGGAGTTTGTAACCTGAAGTGTATGTAACCTGAGGTACCACTGTAGTTGAAATACATACGAATTCAAATGTTCATGAAATTAAATGAATAGCATTTTTAAAACTAAAAAAATAAATAAATAATTCTGTAGCTCACATTTCAGAACTGCCAATGATGAGTGACACACTGCCCAGTAATGTAACTCATTTTTCATTACTTACACTGGCAATATCACAGCTTAACTTATTATTTAATAGATTTTTTTAATGTGGGTTGTAAAACTGGTTCTCACATTTGAATTTACAGTTTGTGGAGAATATTCTCTGGATAATTTTCTAGCAGAGAATATTCTCACTGCTATACAGTAGCTGGTGTGTGCCTAGTGATGTGAGGTGAGAATATTATTGAGAATGAGAATATTCTCAAGAATATTATTCTCATTCTCAATAATATTCTCACCTCACATCACTAGGCACACACCAGCTAGAGCGCTAATAACAAATTCAATTCCTTCAGCAGTTCCTGCAATGACAGTGTCCTGGTTTGGTGGAGGAGGGCCACTGTCAATGCTCCCACAATAGCCTTCATCTACACATGAATGGCACATTCTAGCATTCCCCTTAATATACATCTTGCCACAAGGAGTCCTATCTCTCACTGCTCCAGTATCAGGTTTAGACAGTCAGGAGGGGCCCAGCCAGAAACATATTGACAATATTGGTAGTTGTTGCATATTCACCTATAATGGCACTTTGTGACATTACAATCATATTTCAAGAGGGACCACCCTCTTGCACTCGACATTAATACACATCATGTTCTTGCCACAAGGAGTCCCATCTCTCACTGCTCCAATATCAGGTATACCCTTCCACTGTGGTAGTCTGTTCCCCAGCACTTCTCATTGCCAATAAGTGTATTAACTATGGTGCCACATTCTGCATGATATGGTCCATTATTTCACACACATCTGTTTGGCACATTCAATGCATTGTTCAATTCTGTGATTTAGTCTGGACTTTCTTCTTTTTTAATATCTTGCTCATGCTTTCTTTCTCTCAATCTGACAAACATTTCTCTCAAGTGCTTCCTGAAATAAATACCCAGAACAACAAGAACACAAAAAACAAATATAATTACTCCTATAATTGCTGCTGTGCTGGAATTTGGGCTAAAAATATTCTGTGGTGGAGGGGGTCCACTATCAATGCTGCCACCATAGCCTTCACTGAGACAATCTGGAGGAGCCCAGCCATAATCACAATGACAATGTTTGTAAGTGTTGCATCTTCCCCGATTATGGCATTTTGTCACATTACAATCATATTTCAAGAGGGACACACTCTTGCACTCCCCATTAATACACATCATCCTCTTGCCACAAGGAGTCCCATCTCTCACTGCTCCAATATTGAGTATTTGTATCCCACTGTGGTAGTCAGTACCCCAGCATTGTCTATCTCCAGATTGTGTTTGAATTATAGTGTTATGCTGCTCTAAAGAAGGTAATTCGTCGATATTATCACATTGGATTCGACCACACAGGATATTCGTAGCATTACATTTCTTATAAATTCCATGTCTAAGGCCGCAGTTGCCAAAGCGATCCCCTCGACCATTCAGTTCATTGAAGCAAGCCTTTGAAGCAGCTGTTGATTCCATGCCAAAGATCATTTTGCACTGCTCACTGTGAGTTGTGCAATTTCCATGATAACAGTATACACCATCACTACACGGGGTGCCATCTTGTACATAAACATCTTTAGGACACCACCCTGAAGTCCCATTGCAGTACTCAGGAAGATCACAGCTGCTAACCTCTTGTCTGCAGACATAATGAGCTGGAAGATACTGACACTCAGCACAACACTGTCCGAAAGCACAAGTGGCACCTGGGCGCAGCATGCAGTTAGACTGGCAACATGGATCCAACTTGCATTGATCTGGTGAACCACAGTCACATTGCTCTCCATCTTCCACTACTTTGTTACCACAGTGTTTCAGCTTATACATTTTATCAGGCTCTGGTGGGATTAACAAACATGGAGTGTTCCTTAGCTCAAAATAATTCTGATAACTGCAATTGCTAAACTTATCAGTGTTTGCCTGAGCTGCAGCCATAATGCAGGCATGTCGTTCACAAGTACAGTATTTTGAATCATGCTGCATGCCAAGATTATGTCCTAATTCATGAGTAAATGTATTAGAAAAATCAGACAAACTATAACCAACATATGATTCAACACCACATGCCCGATCAGTCCAACAGATTGTTCCTAAATATGATAATCCTCGTGTACGTCCAAAGCCCTTATATACAAATAAATGAGCAGCATCATTCTCTAGATGTTTATTTAGGGTGTTTGTTCTCCAGTCATTGAAATTGGAAAGCAGGGTGTAAATGTTGTTATCAATCACAATGAGGTTCTTTTCTGACCAAATCTCCAATCCAACAAGAGTCACGACGACACCAAGTGGCTCATATAATGAATTAGCAACATGAATGACATCTAGAACTCGCATAGCAGCAACAGTTTCATTTCTATCAATTCTCACATATCTTTCGTAATCCACAACAATTGCAACCTCTGCGTAACGGGTGTGTGTCCACCAACCTCCTTCTGGAGCACCCCTAGCCACTATATTCTCTGTATTTTGGATCGTGGTCTCTTGATGCCTTTGCTCTTCTTCTGTTAACCCACATGTCATACGTGCAGCACCCTCTATTTCTTCCAACCTATACATCACATGTTGAGAAGTAGATCTCTGCACAGGCTGAATTTCATAGGTGTCATTTTCTAAATGCAGCAGACCCCTGAGGCCCCCTGAACAAGTGCTGAGGGTGACCCATGAGGAAGGCTTGCCTTGGACAAAGCCACGGTAGAAGCAGTCATCTCTGATGAAAGGATAGTCCACCTGAAGGTCTCCCTCCTTACTGTAAGTGAAGACAGGGAGGTGTTTAGGGACAAAGCCCCTGTTCTGCTTGAGATGCACTACATGGCCTTTCCCCTCAATCTGCAGTAGGTAGGTGACATCATGATGTTCTTGTCCATACCTAGGGACTAGTTTTCTTGGGATGGTCACCTCGTAAGAGGCATACATAAAGCCTTGTGGTGGTTTCTGACCTGCAGTCTCACCCAAAATATTCAACAAGATCAGCACCAGTTGCCATATGTGGTGGTTAGTCATTTTCTCTGACTAGGAAAGCAACCTCCAGAGCATCCTGCTTCGGCTTATTATCCCAGCCCCAAAAGCTTCCCACAGTTGAGAGCAGACCAGAAAGATGAGAAGGTGGTTGTTTATGAGACCATCAAAGAAAGGGATGGTTCTGTCCATAGCAACAGTCATTGCAGTTACCTTTAGAATGTAGGTGGAGCTTGGAGAATCAGAGAAGGAATAGAATGGAGAATGAGGAAGCACATGGTGGAAAGGGAAAGACGTTGCAGAGATGGCTGGGTGAAAGGGACACAGGAAGAAATGGGTGCTCACTCTTTTCAGGTGGGCAGCAGTTGCAGCCCCTCGCTCTCTGCTGCCATCCTGGCTGTCAACTCATGCATGTTTGTCAACTGTTTTGGGCATTCCCCCAGCCAGCATGTTCTCAGGGTGGAACTTCTCTTCTTAACCCCAGCTTCAAAGGGGCCAATCAGAGGCCCCACCAGTTGGGCAGTGCCTTGCTGGCTAGCCAAACATTGGCTTCTGCCATGCCTGCACCAGGCAGCAACACCTTAAAAGAGCTCTCTGCACTTGCCTTCTGCAGCATTGTCGGCCAAAGAGCAATCTTACCCTTCCTCCCTTATATTTAATTGTTTTTTACATATGTAGGTCAATGTCCTATAATGTTTAACCATATTTCACTTTTCAGGTTGCTGCTTTAACCCTGCTTTATTCCTTAGGTTGTATTCCGTCTAACTGATTTTGATTCCTTATGCCTTCCTTGCTATGGTTGCTAGGCGGGAAGGAATTTGCCTGCAGATGAACTGGACTGTCTTGAGGTTTTGCCTTCCCCACAGCAAAACATCACAACTTTTAGTGATTAAAGCATTGGGTGGAATCCAAGTCTTCAGGTTTTGGGTAAAGTGGTGTATCACCCTGTCCTGAACATATTCCGGGTTACCCGTTAGACAGATCTCGGTGGATGTATCTGTCCAGAAGCCAAGAATGAGACTGATGGGCCATAGAGCTTTCAGCGGTGACCCTAGATCAGCAACTTGGTGAGGCCATAATCTTTGGCACTACCCTGAAAATGTTCCAGCACCTCTGGCAGAAGGCTTCCCAGAGTGGCTCGGGCAACCTAGTCCAAACGGGCAGGGTACAAATAATAAATTATTATTATTATTATTATTATTATTATTATTATTATTATTATTATTTATAAGGCTGGAATGGATATACACCCAATGCCTGAGCCAAAATTCCACCTATACCTGTGATCAATAAAGTTGTGGACATTTTTAATCCAAACCACTGTCTGTGCACGTTTGGTCTATTACATCTCAATTTGGTCACATGCTGGGAGGGGAGGCATTGCGACTGGGACTGCAAATTAAGTGCAATGGGAAGTTGAGAAGCAAAGGACCAAGAAATGGAAGAGAGTCCAATAAACTGACAGTAGAAACATAGGCATGTAGGGCGTGCAGGATTTGGGGTATGCACATAGCATGTATTTGATGGGGACCTCCATTTTCACTATTTACTAACATTCTGAAAGTAGATGGGAATATGCAGATATAACCCTTATGTCAGTAACTAGGAATTATTTTCCTATTGTATTTAGAACTAGGTCAAACCCTCATTCCGTAAAACCTAGAATCGCACAAAAGATGTTTGAATAACATGGCAAATGTGATCTCAGAACCACTGGCAGTCATCTTTGAGAATTCCTGGAGAACAGGCGAAGTCCCGGCAGACTGGAGGAGGGCAAATGTTGTCCCTATTTTCAAAAAGGGGAAAAGAGAGGACCCAAATAATTACTGCCCAGTCAGTCTGACATCAATACTAGGGAAGATTCTGGGGCAGATAATTAAGCAAACAGTCTGTGAGCACCTAGAAAGGAATGCTGTGATCACCAATAGTCAGCATGGATTTCTGAAAAATAAGTCATGTCAGACTAACCTGATCTCGTTTTTTGACAGAATTACAAGCCTGGTAGATGAAGGGAACACAGTGGATGTAGCCTACCTTGATTTCAGCAAGGCATTTGACAAGGTGCCCCATGATATTCTTGTAAAGAAGCTGGTAAAATGCGGTCTTGACTATGCTACCACTCAGTGGATTTGTAACTGGCTGACTGACCGAACCCAAAGGGTGCTCATCAATGGTTCCTCTTCATCCTGGAGAAGAGTGATTAGTGGGGTGCCACAGGGTTCTGTCTTGGGCCTGGTCTTATTCAACATCTTTATCAACGACTTGGATGATGGACTCAAGGGCATCCTGATCAAATTTGCAGATGACACCAAACTGGGAGGGGTGGCTAACACCCCAGAGGACAGGATCACACTTCAAAACGACCTTGACAGATTAGAGAACTGGGCCAAAACAAACAAGATGAATTTTAACAGGGAGAAATGTAAAGTATTGCACTTGGGCAAAAAAAAATGAGAGGCACAAATACAAGATGGGTGACACCTGGCTTGAGAGCAGTACATGTGAAAAGGATCTAGGAGTCTTGGTTGACCACAAACTTGACATGAGCCAACAGTGTACGTGGCAGCTAAAAAAGCCAATGCAATTCTGGGCTGCATGAATAGGAGTATAGCATCTAGATCAAGGGAAGTAATAGTGCCACTGTATTCTGCTCTGGTCAGACCTCACCTGGAGCACTATGTCCAGTTCTGGGCCCCACAGTTCAAGAAGGACACTGACAAACTGGAACGTGTACAGAGGAGGGCGACCAAAATGGTCAAAGGCCTGGAAACGATGCCTTATGAGGAACGGCTAAGGGAGCTGGGCATGTTTAGCCTGGAGAAGAGGAGGTTAAGGGGTGATATGATAGCCATGTTCAAATATATAAAAGGATGTCACATAGAGGAGGGAGAAAGGTTGTTTTCTGCTGCTCCAGAGAAGCGGACACGGAGCAATGGTTCCAAACTACAAGAAAAGATTCCACCTAAACATTAGGAAGAACTTCCTGACAGTGAGAGCTGTTCGACAGTGGAATTTGCTGCCAAGGAGTGTGGTGGAGTCTCTTTCTTTGGAGGTCTTTAAGCAGAGGCTTGACAACCATATGTCAGGAGTGCTCTGATGGTGTTTCCTGCTTGGCAGGGGGTTGGACTCGATGGCCCTTGTGGTCTCTTCCAACTCTATGATTCTATGATTAGCAGTTCTTCCATCTCCACTTACCTGAAGTAAGGCCCAAATGACCATATTTATTCAGCTTAGCAAACCACATTAACAAGAGACTGGTAAAATAGACAAAACCATAAAGTTATCCCAAAGTTCAAAACTGCCCACCTCCTCCCAAGGTTTCAGTGTAATCCTTTGACTTTGTTTGTTCATGGTTGATTCAAGGATGCAGTCATGATGTGAGGTCCATTGTAATTTTCAAGAAGATGCATCAACTTGATAGTGTTGTAATATAATATCTCCAGTATGTTAATCTGGGTGCATTGCAAATACTTTAGGCAATCAGTGACGGGTGCAGATTTGTATTCCAACCAGCAAGCAGCAGCAAATCATTCCTGTAGCAACTTCTGGTCTTTGCACCATCAGCCAATTGTAAATGCAGGTGAGATCCCAGATGTCGATGTGACTCAACAAACACGTTCCTTCTTGGTAGAGATTTCAGCCAGGAAGAAAGTGCCCACTTATAGTGATCTTGGCTGATAGTACTTACAGCACAGGTCTTTACTGCAGGAGTTAGCAGATCTCCAAGCTCTCAGCACATCAATAGTACATCTAACAGCAAGCAACAAATCTTCATTTCACAAAGGAAGACCATTTTAATCTTCAGCAGAATTTAACCCTTGCACTGCCGGGGGCACTTGTGCTTAGGGTGAAATGAGCTCTTTTAAAACTTATTGAGGGTTACTGGAGTGGAGGCAAAAGTGTCCCAAGCACTCATTTGTTGCTGAACATACATCAACAGTTAAAGTTAAGCATATGTTACAGCTCCACCAAACATGCAAATCAGCCTCCTTCACAGGGATGCATCTTGGGTTTCTTACAATAAGAGTGCGGTACCAGACTTAACCATTTGGCAGCATTTGTTTCTCTGTACACACAGGCGTAGGCTCTATCAGGAAGATGTGGGTTGCAAGGCACAGTAGTGGAAGTAATAACTATTGAAGTAATAACAAATTTAGGTTGCTATAGCTAATATTTGACAACTGGATTTATCAGTTTAGTGCTTTCAAATGTTTATTTGCCTATTATTTATATAAACATGTCTCTGAACAACAAACACTACAGATAAAATCACAGAATTTTTTTTAAATGTGCAGTCACCAGATCAAACAGGATAAACAATAAAAGACAGTGAAGAGGAGATACCATTGCCCAGAAATAGCCACAGCAGTGTGTGACCCAAGTAATATCTCACAATCAAGAAAACACCCTTAAAAAATTCACTAAACAGATCTTTGCAAACTGCCTGGAGTGTATAACAATTATACATTGTGAAGTTTCTCATACCGCCACCTTTGCCATATGCCTTGCCTATACTGCAGTGCTCCAACATTATTCCTCCTCGACAGTGGGAAGCAACAGCATCCACACAGAGGAGACACTCCCATCCCCATAGGCAGGTAAGCTTTGTGTTGGTTGAAGCCAGGCACTCCACTCTATAAATATTGCCATTGCTAGCCTTACAGGAGCAACCCTCAAGGGCAGGAGGGAGCAGCAGGGAGATGTGAGGGAGGGAGAAATGGGGGTGGGTGGGTAAATTAAGCCTGTTAGGATGCCAGCCATGAGGGTTGCCTGTTGGACAAAGTAGCAGGGGAAGGTTGGTCATATGGGTTGCTGAGAGAAGGTGGGTCAACAGGACTCTTTGGTACATGCATGACTATTGGTTCATGCAGTACTTCTCCTGGTTTGCTTAAGTGTACCTGAATTCAGGGCAAGCCTCCACCCTTTGCTACCCACCTGTCAAAATGGCCCACATGGGGGAGCTCAACATCTGACCCACTGATTATCATCACCTGTTCCCAACACAAGCAGTTCTACAAATAAGGCCTCCTCTTCCTCCAGCCCCTGAGTTTCCTGGCATCTATGATTGGGGCACAGGAGTGAGAGAGGCAAATGGTCGATGATGTGTCAGATCGTTAAGTACTTATGGAATTCCCTGTTGTATTTGCAGTCTGCGTTTGAAATCTTGGAACTCTCTTTTCCTCCTGACTCAATCTTTTCTCTTCTTTTTTTGCAAGGCATGAAAAAGATGAGGTCATTTTCTTCCTGGTGCAGCTCAAAATTCCATATTCTGCTTCCCAACCCCATGCTCTATGGCAAGAATGGGGAACCTCCAGTTGTTGCTGGACTACAAATCCCAAAATCTTTAACTGGGGGTTGATCATCCAACACTATCTGGAGGGTGTCTCGTTCCCCATAACTGCCATATGGAGTGAGCCACTGGAGCAGGAATGCTGTCAGTTTGTGTTTGTGGCTGCCTTTATTGCATGGTCTGTCTCCTCCCTTTCACTGCTCATCTTTCCCTTCAATGTGTGTGGCTGAAGGTTTAGCACCTCCCTTCAGAACCACATCTTGATCCCTTATTCCACTGTCCCAGAGGGCTGTGTGAGTGACTAAAATACCTGCCTGTAAGACTTACAGTAGTTGGGTCATTGCTGGCTCCAGCGTTGATAGATCGGGGGATGCTATAGCATCATCTTATGTGTGTTATGATGCACAACGTGTATTGGGAAGAGGCATTCGCATAGCAGCAGTGCTTATGAAGGTTTCTGTGGGGAAATAATGATATTGGGAAATGTGGCTTTTGCTCAGTGTGCAGTTATCCATTCCAGAAAACAGATGTTTCCCTCTGTATTTAGTGGAACAACATTTCAGAGGATTAGAGGATAGATAGCCTTGATAAAAAGCAAGTTTCTTACCTGCTGATGAGTCCAAGATTTTCATAAACTGATTTGCTAAGGAGAGTAACTCCACAAAAGCAGTGAAATAATAATACTCAAAAGCTTTCAGACTCAAAGTTACATTTTTGTAAAATACTGCCTATTATTTTCTTTGTATATTTTTTATACAATGTGCATTGTTGACTTCCATGATTTATTGTGGGTTTTACTCCTGTTTAGATTCAGTTTGAAGGAATCTTGAACTCAGTCTTTTAAATTAGTTTCTCAGTCCATTTCCCTTAAACCAACACCAACAGAAGGAAAAGGATAGATACAATTCCTATAAAAATTCCTACTTTGTAGCCAATCCTGCGTGGTGGAGGGGGGCCACTGTCAATACTGCCGCCATAGCCTTCATTGAGACAATCTGGAGGAGCCCAGCCATAATCACAATGACAATGTTTGTAAGTGTTGCATCTTCCCCGATTATGGCATTTTGTCACATTACAATCATATTTCAAGAGGGACACACTCTTGCACTCCCCATTAATACACATCATCCTCTTGCCACAAGGAGTCCCATCTCTCACTGCTCCAATATCAGGAATCTCCATTCCAATGTGGTAGTCCGTACCCCAGCATTTCCTATTGCCAATGGGTATTTGAAATATTGTGCTGTGTCGTTTCAAAGAAGGTAACTTAGTAATGTTATCACACTGAATTCGACCACACAAGCTATTGGTAGCATTACATTTCTTATAAGTGCCATGTCTAAGGCCACAGTTGCCAAAGCGATCACCTCGGGCATTCATCTCTTTGAAGCAAACCTCTGGAGCAGCTGTTGCTTTCTTGCCAAATATCATTCTGCACTGTCTGTCATGGGTTGTGCAATTCCCATGGTAACAGTATGCACCATCCCCGCATGGGGCACCATCTTGTACATACACATCTTCAGGACACCATTCTGAAGTCCCATTGCAGTATTCAGGAAGATCACAGCGGCCAACATTCTGTCTGCAAACAGAATGAACTGGACGATACTGACACTTAGCACAGCAAAGTCCAAAAGCACAAGTAGCAGCAGAACGCAGCATACAGTTAGATCGGCAACATGGATCTGACTTACACTCACGTTTTGAACCACAGTCACATTGTTCTCCATTTTCCACTACTTTGTTGCCACAAGATGTGATTTTCTGCATTCTATAAGGGTCTGGTGGAATTAACAAGCAATGAGAGTTCCTTATTTTGTAATAATCTTTATAACTGCAATTACTAAATTTATCAGCGTTAGCTTGATCTGCAGCCATAATGCAGGCATGTCGATCACAAGTACAGTATTTTCCATCATGTTGCATGCCAAGATTATGTCCTAATTCATGGGCAAATGTGTTAGAAATATGGAACAAACTGGAAGTCATATAGGATTCAACACCAGATGCCCAAAGGGTACTACAAACTGTGCCTATGTATGCTAATCCAAGTGTACTTCCAAAACTCTTATATACAAATAAGTGAGCAGCGTCATTCTTTATATGTTTAACTAGTGAGGCTGTTCTCCAACGTGAGAAACTCCTAAGCGTGTCATTTATACTGTTAGTAACTTGAATGAGGTTCCTTTCTGACCATATCTCCAGTGCAGATATAGACAATTCAACAGAAAATGGCTCATATAGTGCATTGGCAGTGTGGAGGACATCCAGAACTTGCATAACAATACGACTTTCATTTCTGCCAAACTTGACATATCGTTCATGTTCTACCACAATTGCAACCTCCAGATACCTAGTGTGTCCCCACCAGCCTTCACCAGCAGCACTGTGGGTCAATATATTCCTTGTGGTTTGCATCATGGCCAGCTGATGGCTTTGCTCTTCTTCTGTTAACCCACACCTCATGCGGATAGCCCCATCCTTTTCTTCCAACCTATACACCACGTGTTGAGAAGCAGAAGATACCTGAACAGGTTCAATTTCATAGGTGTTATTTTCAAAGTGCAGTACACCCCTGAGCCACCCTGAACAAGTGCTGAGGGTAACCCAAGAGGAAGGCTTGCCTTGTACAAAGCCATGGTAGAAGCAGTCATCTCTGATGAAAGGATAGTCCATCTGGGGGTCCCCCTCCTTACTGTAAGTGATGACAGGGAGTTGTTTAGGGACAATACCCCTCTTTTGCTTCAGCTGCACCACATGACCCTGCCCCTCAATCTGCAGCAGGTAGGTGACATCACTGGGTTCTTGTTGTCCATAACCATAGGTCAGTTTTCTAGGAGTGGTCACTTCATAAGAGGCATACCTATAACCCTTCGGTGGTGTCTGACCTGCAGCCTCAACCAGGGCATTCCGTAGTATCAGTATTAACAAGCTGGCAGAATTGCTGATCATTTCCACCAAGAGACAAAAATTTCTGCTAAATTACTCTACTCCAGCTTCTTATACAGGGCAAGGAAGCCCTCTGTAGCTGCAGGTGGGCCTGTAGCAAGACTGGAAGGAGACTGCATGTGGGATAAAGAAGGAGGATGATTCTGACCATAGCAACAGTGAGTAGAATCACTTTTTGGAATGTGGGCGGAGTTTGAAGTATCCATGATGGAACAGAATGGGAAAATAACAACAGAGGGTGTCTAGTAATGGTGGGAAATACTTTCTGGCTGGGAGACCACATTGGCCTGCCAATGGGGAGATATCAAATTTGACAGGTGAGTAGGGCTGCCCACCCATCAGTCACCTGGCATTATAGTGACATCGGGGGGGGGGTGCTGTGCTTTGAAGCCTTGAGTTGAAGGACTTTAAAGTGTGTGGCTCTTTGAAAGCCCTTTGCAAGCAGCCTCATGTTGCTGCATTAAACCTCTGGAATTTGGATGTTTAAAGCAGAAGTGCAAGGCTGTTTGCTAAGGGCTTTGAAACATGCTGCTCTTTGAACCTCTGGTTTTCCAAAGTTCAAACAGCAGTGCAGAGGTGTTTGAATGTCTGGTTGTTATGTACATTAACCACTAAATTTACATTATCCCTGACATATACACAAAAAAAGGCATGAAAAGAATGGCAAGAAAATGACAAATTTCTTATGGGCAGGGGGAAATGCCAAATAAGTATCTTTAGGAAATACGTAGGTTTGAGTATCCTTTACTCTGCAATATTATTGTGTAAATACTTTTGTGAATTACAAGTTGGTTTACGAGAGATGATTTAAATATTTATGTTTATACTGCGATAACAAAAACAAATTGACAGATTTCTAAAATACATTGGGTGAAATTTTGGTACATTATTGCACCCCAAAGCAACCATTCATGTTTTGCGAGATAGACACATGATGGGGCTGAGACTCACAGAGCTTTCATCCAAAATTTTCTAGAGAGAACTCTGTGAGATCCCTTCCTTTGTTTGCCTTGGCAGGAAGCTGTAGCACTATATACGTCCTTGCTGCCTAGGCATCTCTCTTTCTTCATTATGCCTCCAAGCTGACCACACATGCATGTCTGAGCTCTGAAGCTGACACACCATTTTGAAAATACTGCCCATCTGACTAGGTTTCCCCAGCCACTCTGGGTAGCTTTCAGCAAAATATAAAAACACCATAAAACATCAAACACTAAAAGCTTTCCTATAGAGGGCTGCCTTCAGATGTCTTTTAAAAGTCAGATAGCTGTTTATCTGTTTGACATCTGATTGGAGGGCATGGCATAGGGTGGGCGCCACTACCAAGAAGACCCTCTGACTGGGTTCCTATAGCTTCAATTCTTGCAGTGAGGGAACTGCCAGAAGGTCCTCGGAACTGGACCTATGCGTCCAAGCTGAACGTTGGGGGTGGAAATGCTCCTTCATATGTACAGGGCTAAGGCCGTTTAGGGTTTTGAAGGTCAGCACCAACACTGATTTGTGCTCGGAAACGTACTGGGAGCCAATGTAGACAGTTTAGGACTGGTGTTATGTGGTCCCAGCAGCTATTCCCAGTCACCAGTCTAGCTGACACATTATGGATTAGTTGTAGTTTCTGAGTTGGCTTCAATGGTAGCCCCACATAAAGCACCACAGGAGCCAACTCCTAGGGGCTGAGGTCCCTATGCCCCCCCCCCAGTAAAATATTTGAGCGGGCTGGGACCCACCAAAGTTGATGGACATTGCCATTCAATTGGTGTGTGGGTGTAGGTGTGTGCTGCATCATGTGATAAATTATGTGGGGCGTAGCTTACCTGCCCCCCCCCCATATTTTATTCAATTTGGCACCCCTGTAGAGCATATTGCAGTAATCCAAGTGGGAGATAATCAGAGCATGCACCACTCTGGCAAGGCAGAGTTACTTTTGTAAGTTAGAATACAGTGGCACCTTGGTTTTTGAGCATCTCGGAAGCCGAACGTTTTGGTTTTTGAACGCCAAAAATCTGGAAGTAATTGCTTCCGTTTTCGAATGCACCTCAGAAGTAGAACAGCTTCTACTGCGTGTTTTTCAATTTTTTCAATTGAACTTGCAGCCAGCCCTTTGTGTCTCGGTTTTCAAACGTTTCGGAAGTCGAACGATTCCAAATGTACCCTCGTGGAGCGGGCCCACTGTCAATGCTGCCACCGAGACCTTTGTTTAGACAGTCAGGAGGGGCCCAGCCAGAAACACAATGACAATGTTGGTAGTTGTTGCATATTCCCCTATAATGGTACTTTGTGACATTACATTCATTCCTCAAGAGGGATATACTCTTGCACTCCCCATTAATACACATCATGTTCTTGCCACAAGGGGTGCTACCTCTCACTGCCCCAGTATCCGCTATCTCCAGTCCACTGTGATAGTCTGTACTACAACACATCTTGTTTCTAATTTTCGTTTGAATTATGCTGCTGTGTTCCTTCAAAGAGCATAATACACCAACATTTTCACAATGGATTCAGCAACACAGAATATTCTTAGCACTGCATTTCTTATAATTTCCATGTCTAAGGCCACAGTTGCCAAAACAATCACCTTGACCATTCATATGACTGAAGCAAGCCCTTGAAGCACCAGTTGTTGCCAAATATCATTTTACACTGCCCACTGTGAGTTGTGCAATTTCCATGTTAGCAATATACACCATGACTACACGGGGTGCCATCTTGTACATAAACATATTCAGGACACCACTCTGAAGTTCCATTGCAGTACTCAGGGAGGTCACAGGGGCTACTCCTATCTCTGCATCATAATGAGCTGGAAGATACTGACACTCAGCACAACACTGTCCAAAAGCACAAGTGGCACCTGGGCGCAGCATGCAATTAGACTGGCAACGTGGATCCAACTTGCATTGTTCTGGAGAACCGCAGTCACATTGCTCTCCATCTTCCACTACCTTGTTGCCACTGTATGGAGATTTAAACATTTTATCAGAGACTGGTGGAATGGATAAACATGGATTGTTCCTTAGCTTGTAGTACTCATTGTAACTGTAATTGCTAAACTTATCAGAGTTTGTGTGAAATGCAGCCATAATGCATTCAGGCCGATCACGTTTACAGTATTTTCCATCATGTTGCATGCCAAGATTATGTCCTAATTCATGAGTAAATATGACAGAAAAGTAGAACAAACTAAAACCCATATATGATTCAACACCAATTGCCATATATTGATTGCGAATCGTTCCTAGGAAAGCTTTTCCAGGTGTAAAGTCAAAATTATTATTTATGAATAAATGAGAAGCATCATTTTGTATATGCCTAGTGAGTGATTCTCTTTTCCAGAGATTAAAATTCTCTAGTGTAATATCCATATCATTAACAACTTTTATGGGGTTCCTTGCTGACCATATATCCAGTGCAGCTATAGACAACTCAACAGCAAGTGGCTCATATAGTGAGTTTGAAGTGTGGATGACATCCAAAACTTCCATAGTAACATGACTTTCATTTCTGTTAAACTTGACATATAGTTGATGCTCTATCACAATTGAAAGCTTCACATACCGGGTGTGTGCCCACCAGACTCCTGCAGCAGCACTTGGGGCTGCTGAATTCTTTGTATTTTGGATCAAGGCCACGTGTTGAGAAGCAGCAGCAGGCGCCTGGATAGGTTCAACTTCATAGGTGTCATTTTCTAAGTGCAACAGACCCCTGAGGCCTCCTGAGCAAGTGCTGAGGGTGACCCAGGAGGAAGGCTTGTCTTGTACAAAGCCACAGTAGAAGCAGTCGTCTCTGATGAAAGGATAGTCCGTCTGGAGGTCTCCCTCCTTACTGTAAGTGAAGACAGGGAGGTGTTTAGCAGTGAAGCCCCTCTTCTGCCTCAGATGCACAACATGGACCTTCCCCTCCGTCTACAGCAGGTATGTGACATCATGGGGTTCTTGTAGACCATATCTGGGGGTCAGTTTCCTTGGGATGACCACTTCATAAGAAGCATATCTAAATCCATGTGGAGGTTTCTGACCTGCATTCTCACTCAAAACATTCCATGAGATCAGCAGCAGCAGCCAGGCAAGTTCATTAGTCATTTTGCCTGACGGGTGGATGAATTCACTAGAGCACTCCACTCTTGCATGTCATTCAACACAGGGAAGCTTCTTTTGAACCTCAAGCAAGTTGGGAAGCAAGAGAATTATGTCCGTAGAAACAGTCAGTATATTCACCTTTGGAATTTGGACAGAGCTTGGTTGAGCACAGAACTTAGTACAGTGGTACCTCAGGTTAAGTACTTAATTCGTTCCAGAGGTCTGTACTTAACCTGAAACTGTTCTTAACCTGAAGCACCACTTTAGCTAATGGGGCCTCCTGCTGCTGCCATGCCGCCAGAGCACAATTTCTGTTCTCATCCTGAAGCAAAGTTCTTAACCTGAAGCACTATTTCTGGGTTAGCGAAGTCTGTAACCTGAAGCGTATGTAACCTGAGGTACCACTGTAGAGAAAATGGATGGAAGAGAGGTTTAGCTGAACAGGCACTGACAGAATATAATAAAAACCCTGCTGGATAAGGCCAAAGGTCCATCTGATGCAACATATTGTTTCTTCAGTGGCCAAGCAGATGCCACTAGGAAGCCCACAATCAGGAACTGTATGTTTACCCCACTTGTGATAGGAAGTGCTATTGAGTCACATACTGCCTCTAATAATTGAGGCATGCCAGCCATTTTGGCAAGTAGCCTTTGATGCCTTATCCTTCATAGATTTTGTCTAACTCTGTTTTAAAGTCACACGAGTTGATGGCCATCATTGTACCTTGTGGGAGCAAATTTTGCTTCAGGTTACAGACTCCGCTAACCCAGAAATAGTACCTCAGGTTAAGAACTTTACTTCAGGATGAGAACAGAAATCACGCAGCGGCTGCACACCAGCAACGGGAGGCCCCGTTAGCTAAAGTGGTACCTCAGGTTAAGAACAGTTTCAGGTTAAGAACGGACCTCCGGAACAAATTAAGTTCTTAACTCAAGGTACCACTGTACTGGCAGTAAAATACGCCTCAAGTAGGGGGAAAGGTGTAGGGTCCACCACAGAGGAGGCTGGTAAAAAGGAAGCTGAAAAGCAAATTCAAGACGGTAAAATCACTCCAAAATGTGTCTGAACACCTTTGGAGGTAACATGAACTTGCAATAATTTAACCTGAGTCATTATAAAACAAAGTAGCAGCCTATAGATGGATGGCTATTCTGCTAGGGAGGAGAAGTGTGTGTTTTGTGAGGAGGTAAGTTCTGGTTACAGAAAGCTGATTTCATAGACTTATTTTTAATGGTTTAATTTTTTTTCTAGGGAACTTCACCAGAAGCAAATAAATGTGCTTGTTTGAATTTACAATGAAGAGACAGATAGTTGAAGCTCACAAAAGCTTAACATTCCTTTCAAAACAAGTAGCAGAAGTTGTAGAATTGATAAATTCCCACTGTCCATGTGCAAAGTTTAGACTGCAAATGTTTTTCAGGCAAAAAAGTAGGAGGTTGTTGTGTTAATCCTGCCTCCTGCACTTATGGGCTCAATTTCCTACGGTTTCACAGAAGCATCCATACTTTTGTCTGAGAAATGTTGGATGGGTAGGAGAGCAGCTTGGCCACCCACTCCAATCTTTGGACCAGAGAGGAGAAGGAAGACAAGGTAAGTTGATAACACTGCTTCCTTTTCCTTGGCCTGTTCCCCCTGCAGGCTGCTCCATCCCCACCCTCCTCATCCCCTTCTAATTGGCCTGGAAGGGAAAGAAGATCTGGAATGCAGTGAAATGGTGGGCCTACTATTGGTGGAATGGGATGGAACTCAGCCACAGGAGACACATACTTGCCTGACTGGCTCCCATCCTCCTTCCTTCTCATACAGGCAACTAGGGGAAACAGCTGACAGGCAGGCAGATGATTTCCAGAGAAAGTCACTCAGTTGCCTTGGTAAATATGGACATAGCATGATTAAAATATTTAAAGGTTTTCCTCCTTCAGTGGTGGGACCCCCTGGGTGCTTTAAAAATCCACACACTTCCTTAAGAATGGGTTCTTATTTGGGAACTAGAATTCTGCTCAGTGTTTAACACACATACACCCAATTAAAAAACCTGTGGCTCTCTAGATGTTGTTGGAAATGGTTCCCATCATCCCTGAACATTGTCAGTGCTGACTGGGGCTAATAGGGGTTGTTATCCAACAATACTTAGACTATCACAGCTTCTAAATCCATGAGGTAGAGGCAGTGCTATTTTTTCTAGAAAAAGAGGTGCCAGAACTCACTATGAATGTCTCTCTCATTCTCTAAGAATGGCAATGGCACCCACCTGACAGGTGCCAGAACTAAGTTTTGGTGAGTTGCAGAGGGGGGAAAAAGCCCTGGGTAGAGGGAATACTTTCTGGAAGACAGAGGATGTAGTGAGGCTCAACATATAATGTAATTCTCCCCTGTTGAGAAAACCAAGATTTTCACAACCTAGAGTGCCTAGGAGGAAAATTTAATGAAAAGATTTTTTAAAATAATCAAAAACTTAGCAAATTGAATGTATATCTACATAGTACAATCTATTGTTTGTTCTGTATCTGGTACACTGCCAATTGTTCATTTCTGTGATCCGTTGCAGAATTTCTTCTTTTTTGTGCTTGACAAACTCTTCTACTTAAATGTAAGAACTTCAGTCTCAGTCCGTTCCTGAAATAAATATCCAGACCAACAACAACAATAGTAGCAGAACAACAAATCCAATTACTTCTGTTAATCCTGCACTGAGATTGTTACGATCCAGAATGTTACCTCGTGGTGGAGGCCCGCTATCAATGCTGCCACCAAAGCCTTTAGAGAGGCAGTTTGGAGGGGCCCAGCCATAATCACAATGACAATGTTTATGAGTATTGCATATACCCCTATAGTGGCACTTTGTGAAATTACAATCATAGTTCAAGAGGGATACACTTTTGCACTGCGTATTAATGCATATCATGTCAGTGCCACAAGGAGTCCCATCTCTCACTGCTCCAATATCAGGTATCTCCATTCCACTGTGGTAGTCTGTACTCCAGCATTTCCTATTGCCAATGGGTGTATTAACTAGGGTGCTGTGTTCCTCCAAAGAAGGTAGTTTATAAACATTTTCACACTGGATTTTTCCACATAGGATATTCTTAGCACTGCATTTCTTATAGGTTCCATGTCTAAGGCCGCAGTTGCCAAAGCGATCCCCTCGACCATTCAGTTCATTGAAGCAAGCCTTTGAAGCAGCTGTTGCTTCCATGCCAAAGATCATTTTGCACTGCTCACTGTGAGTTGTGCAATTTCCATGATAACAGTATACACCATCTCTACACGGGGTGCCATCTTGTACATAAACATCTTTAGGACACCACTCTGAAGTCCCATTGCAGTACTCAGGAAGATCACAGCTGCTAACCTCTTGTCTGCAGACATAATGAGCTGGAAGATACTGACACTCAGCACAACACCGTCCGAAAGCACAAGTGGCACCTGGGCGCAGCATGCAGTTAGACTGGCAACATGGATCCAACTTGCATTGATCTGGTGAACCACAGTCACATTGCTCTCCATCTTCCACTACTTTGTTACCACAGTGTTTCAGCTTATACATTTTATCAGGCTCTGGTGGGATTAACAAACATGGAGTGTTCCTTAGCTCAAAATAATTCTGATAACTGCAATTGCTAAACTTATCAGTGTTTGCCTGAGCTGCAGCCATAATGCAGGCATGTCGTTCACAAGTACAGTATTTTGAATCATGCTGCATGCCAAGATTATGTCCTAATTCATGAGTAAATGTATTAGAAAAATCAGACAAACTATAACCAACATATGATTCAACACCACATGCCCGATCAGTCCAACAGATTGTTCCTAAATATGATAATCCTCGCGTACGTCCAAAGCCCTTATATACAAATAAATGAGCAGCATCATTCTCTAGATGTTTATTTAGGGTGTTTGTTCTCCAGTCATTGAAATTGGAAAGCAGGGTGTAAATGTTGTTATCAATCACAATGAGGTTCTTTTCTGACCAAATCTCCAATCCAACAAGAGTCACGACGACACCAAGTGGCTCATATAATGAATTAGCAACATGAATGACATCTAGAACTCGCATAGCAGCAACAGTTTCATTTCTATCAATTCTCACATATCTTTCGTAATCCACAACAATTGCAACCTCTGCGTAACGGGTGTGTGTCCACCAACCTCCTTCTGGAGCACCCCTAGCCACTATATTCTCTGTATTTTGGATCGTGGTCTCTTGATGCCTTTGCTCTTCTTCTGTTAACCCACATGTCATACGTGCAGCACCCTCTATTTCTTCCAACCTATACATCACATGTTGAGAAGTAGATCTCTGCACAGGCTGAATTTCATAGGTGTCATTTTCTAAATGCAGCAGACCCCTGAGGCCCCCTGAACAAGTGCTGAGGGTGACCCATGAGGAAGGCTTGCCTTGGACAAAGCCCCGGTAGAAGCAGTCATCTCTGATGAAAGGATAGTCCACCTGAAGGTCTCCCTCCTTACTGTAAGTGAAGACAGGGAGGTGTTTAGGGACAAAGCCCCTGTTCTGCTTGAGATGCACTACATGGCCTTTCCCCTCAATCTGCAGTAGGTAGGTGGCATCATGATGTTCTTGTCCATACCTAGGGACTAGTTTTCTTGGGATGGTCACCTCGTAAGAGGCATACATAAAGCCTTGTGGTGGTTTCTGACCTGTAGTCTCACACAAAACATTCCATGAGATTAGCACCAGTTGCCATGTGTGGCGGTTAGTCATTTTCCCTGAGAGGTGAAAGAATTCACTAGAGCGCTGTACTAATGCCTGTCATTCATGACAATCCCTTTTGGTCTGGAATGGTGGTGGGAATAAAGCTGCATGCTAACTAGAGCATGAGGATGATTCTGACCATAGCAACACTCCGTAGATTTACCTTTAGAATGTGGGTGGAGCTTAGTTGATTGATGGAACAGAATGGAGAAGGAAGATGGAGGGTGGGAATGCATGAAAGCGTAATTACAGAGCATCAGAACTTAAAAAGCCCTGCTATGTCAGGTGAAATGCCAATCTAGTTCAGCATCTTCTTCCCAAAGTGGCCAAACTGGGAAGCCTACTGTTAAGACTTAGGTGCTTTCCCTTTTTCTGATTCCTATCAACTGGTATTCAGAAACATTGGATTTCCACTGAATTTTACAAAATCATAGAATCATAGAATTGGTAGGGACCCTTAGGATCATGTAGCCCAGACATGTCCAATGTGTCAATCGTGGGATGGATGTGCGTAAGAGAAACCTGGTGGACAAGCAGTGGCAAGAACAGGCCCATCTGCTTCATCCAACAAAGTCTCTGTTACACGTGCCAGGTCAAGACCTCCATCCACAATCAAGTTATGGATAGCAGTGGTCTTATGAATCATT
Organism: Podarcis cretensis; assembly: GCF_951804945.1. Classification (NCBI taxonomy): domain Eukaryota; kingdom Metazoa; phylum Chordata; class Lepidosauria; order Squamata; family Lacertidae; genus Podarcis; species Podarcis cretensis. The sequence goes on along the minus strand of NC_137170.1, from coordinate 48,245,865 downwards.
GACCTGGCATTGCACAGCAGTAGGTTCAGGTTATGGGGGTATCCCTTGCTGATTCCAGTGTCCATCTGGTCAAGACCAGACCCGGAGGCAGGGATAGTTCTCAAACAGCGATTAAATCTGCCTCCTTAGTAATGACATGGTCTGGTCTTAGCGTAACTCCTCCTCCTACCCGTGATCACTGAGATCTGTTGTCCCAGTGCATCCCCCTCTGTGGAACCTGCCCCAGCCATTTTGTTGGCTGGGACACACTCCCAGGCATCCCTGACCCCTCCCCTTAAGAACAAAACACAATAAAACCCAAAACAGTAAAAACTACAAACATACCAAAATTGCAAACATACTAAAACAGATTCCCAAACCCAACTAAACATCCATCGCACCCCCCACACCAAAAAGGAATTTAAAAAGGTAAAAAAGAAATTTAATTTTTTTTTTAAAAAAACTAGTATTCCTAATTTGATGTAAACAATTGAAGCTTGGGGTAAAATATCAGGATACTCGATTAATTGATCCAAATTGGAATTGATGCCAATAGGTGAAAATTCAATTACCCATTCACTTAAAAGGTAAAGGTAAATGACCCCGACAGTTGAGTGTAGTCACAGGCGACTCTGGGGTTGTGGTGCTCATCTCGCTTTACAGGTCAAGGGAGCTGCAGACAGTTTTTCCGGGTCATGTGGCCAGCATGACTAAGCCACTTCTGGCACAACAGAACACCGAAACCAGAGCAGCGCACGGAAATGCCGTTTACCTTCCCGCTGGAGCGTACCTAGTTATCTACTTGCACTTTGACGTGCTTTCGAACTGCTAGGTTGGCAGGAGCTGGGACCGAGCAACGGGAGCTCACCCCGTAGCTGGGATTCAAAACGCTGACCTTCTGATCAGGAAGCCCAAGAGGCTCTGTGGTTTAACCCACAGAGCCACCAGCATCCTACCCATTCACTTAAGCAAATTCACTGAGGCAATATCAGTTCTAGATTTGTATGTTAACACCAAGAGATATAACTCAGCTAGTAAACATAAATGAAATACATAAAATAACAAACATAAATTTTAAAAAAGAGGCTTCCCTAGATATTGATAGATGGGAGCCATTAAACCTTACCACTTGCAGAAAGTTGAATGCTCTCGAAATGAACATTATTCCTAGATGGGCTCCCACTATGTTTCCAAGCACAAATCAGTGTTGGTGCTGACCTTTAAAGCCCCAAATGGCCTCATCCCTATATACCTAAAGGAGTGTCTCCACCCCCAGTTTTCAGCCTTGACACTGAGGTCCAGCGCCGAGAGCCTTCTAGAAGTTCCTTCACCGAAGAAAGTGAAGTTATAGGGAACCAGGCAGAGGGCCTTTTTGGTAGTGGCGCCTGCCCTGTGGAATGCCCTCCCATCAGTTGTCAAGAAGATAAATAACTATACAACTTTTAGAAGAAATATAAAGGCAGCCCTATATAGAGAAGGTTTTTTTAATGTTTAATGTTTTACAGTGGTGCTTCGGGTTACAGACGCCTCAGGTTACAGACTCCGCTAACCCAGAAATAGTACCTCAGATTAAGAACTTTGCTTCAGGATGAGAACAGAAATCGTGTGGCGGTGGCGCAGCAGCAGCGGGAGTCCCCATTAGCTAAAGTGGTACTACAAGTTAAGAACAGTATCAGGTTAAGAATGGATTTCCAGAACAAATTAAGTTCTTAACCTGAGGTACCACTGTATATTCTCTTAATGTAATTCTTGCTTTATTCCACTTTAGAAAACAAAACTTAAAGGTCATTTGCAATTGTTCAAAACTAATATTTAATTGAAATAAGAGCTGTTCGACAGTGGAATTTGCTGCCAAGGAGTGTGGTGGAGTCTCCTTCTTTGGAGGTCTTTAAGCAGAGGCTTGACAACCATATGTCAGGAGTGCTCTGATGGTGTTTCCTGCTTGGCAGGGGGTTGGACTCGATGGCCCTTGTGGTCTCTTCCAACTCTATGATTCTATAAGTCACCAGTAATGAAATATAAGCGCACATTGCCCCCAGATTGGTGCACGGTGATTTAAATGCCATTTGAAGGTAAAACTGATTTGCAATCATTCAACCAAAGAATCACAGTAAAAAAGCCCTATACCATATAATATTTTTCTGCTTTTTAAAAAAAATGATGACTTCTGAAAGTAGGGTGTATTTTGTGAAGAGGTAGGCTAATTACCGAGAGCTGATTTCATAAAGGTAAAGGTAAAGGTACCCCTGCCCGTACGGGCCAGTCTTGACAGACTCTGGGGTTGTGCGCCCATCTCACTTAAGAGGCCAGGGGCCAGCGCTGTCCGGAGACACTTCCGGGTCACGTGGCCAGCGTGACATCGCTGCTCTGGCGAGCCAGAGCCGCACACGGAAACGCTGTTTACCTTCCCGCTGGTAAGCGGACCCTATTTATCTACTTGCACCCGGAGGTGCTTTCGAACTGCTAGGTTGGCAAGCGCTGGGACCGAGCAGCGGGAGCGCACCCCGCCGCAGGGATTTGAACCGCCGACCTTTCGATCGGCAAGTCCTAGGCGCTGAGGCTTTAACCCACAGCGCCACCTGCGTCCCAGCTGATTTCATAGGTTGTATTTAATAGAGCCGTGCACACCCCACAGCCCAGCTGTCCAAATCAGGTTGACCTGCCTGGCTCAACCCAGGGACCACCAGCCTGGCTCCCTTGCATGCTCACACAAGCAACATCAAAAGGGAACAACTGGCAGGCACACAGCTCATTTCCAGAGAAATGCACTCAGTTGCCTTAGTCAACAAGGAAAAGGTATAGGACAAAATATTTAAATTCCTTCTTCCTTCAGTATCACTATCTATGACTAATCTGGTGTGCCATATTTCTGCTTTTTAACAACGAATAATCTCATAAGATCCAGTCACCTTCATGTGTCACATTGAGTTTGATCCAACTTTGAAGGTTCACAATAACTATATACTATTAATGTATGCAAATCACATTCAATACCAGGCAATTCAACACTGCTTTTCAAAATTCAATTGTATTGTAATTGATTTCAAAAAGGATATTTCTAGTTCTTCTATTTCCATAGGTGCCAACTATGTAGGGCCCTGTCGGGATCTCTGCTCGGCCAAGCTTATAAAGCTCATTTTCATCCGGCCAAGTACTTCAGAAATGCCTCTGACGATAACAACCTGAGCCTTTGATGAGGCCTCAGGCACATTCCTGTTCAGCAGAGTTTCCAGCACAGGAAAGTGATGAGATTTATGGCTACATCGCTATGCTTTATTTCTTACTACGCAGACAGCAAAGAAATATACATCCTCTCTCTGTGAAAGCAGAGAGCAACTGCAAACAAACAAAGGAACAGGAAACCAGTAACGTCACATCCGTCTCCCGTGAGACTTCCAACAGTATAGAATGTGTGGAATGTAAACAGTCTTGTGACTCCAAAGCACTACTCAGTGGCAAACAGAAACTAACAGACCCTGGGTGCCCAGGCACCCACAATTTTTAAATGAAGGGGCCACTGCCCCCAGATTCCACTCTACAGTGGACACAAACCATGGGGCGTGCCAACACCACATGCATAAGTCACAGTGATGTCAGCATGCCCATGACACCCACTGTTGCAGGGTCAAGGCAGCAGGCCTGTCTATTTCCCTGACTAAACGTAATTGAAATGAATTTGTGCATCCTTCTTCTTGGCATAGCAGAAGTCAGTAGTTATATAAGGAAATGGTGTTTCCGTGCACTCTGGCACTCATCATGGTGCCCCGTTGTGCCAGAAGTGATTCAGTCATGCTGGCCACATGGCTCAGAAAACTTATTGTGGACAAATGCAGGCTCCCTTGGCCTGAAGCAAAATGAGCACTGCACCCCATAGTAGCCTTTGACTGGACTTAACCATCCAGGCTCCTTCATGGATCACTGCCTTGTTGTGGCAAAGGGAATTGAATAACTCAGAGAAGCTATGAGCTATATTGTGCAGGGCCACCCAAGATGGACAGGTCATAGTGGAGAGTTTTGACTAAACGTGATCCACCTGGAGCAGCAAGCCACTGCAGTACTGGAGTATTGGAGAAGATCAGTCTACATCCCAATCCCAAAGAAGGACAATGACAAAGAATGCTCCAACTACCACACAATTGCGCTCATTTCACACGCTAGCAAGGTTATGCTTAAAATTCTACAAGGCAGGCTTAAGCAGTATGTGGACCATGAACTCCCAGAAGTGCAAGCTGGATTTCAAAGGGGCAGAGGAACCAGAGATCAAATTGCAAACATGCACTGGATTATGGAGAAAGCTAGCGAGTTCCAGAAAAACATCTACATCTGCTTCATTGACTATGCAAAAGCCTTTGACTGTGTCGACCACAGCAAACTATGGCAAGTTCTTAAAGAAATGGGAGCGCCTGATCACCTCATCTGTCTCCTGAGAATGTGGTACAAGAAGCTACAGTTAGAACTGGATACGGAACAACTGATTGGTTCAAAATTGGGAAAGGAGTACAAGGCTGTATATTGTCTCCCTGATTATTTAACGTATACAGTGGTACCTTGGGTTACATGTGCTTCAGGATACATACGCTTCAGGTTACAGAAATAACTCAGAAATATTACCTCGGGTTAAGAACTTTGCTTCAGGATGGGAACAGAAATCGTGCTCCAGCAGTGCGGCGGTAGCAGGAGGCCCCCATTAGCTAAAGTGGTGCTTCAGGTTAAGAATAGTTTCAGGTTAAGAACGGAACGAATTAAGTACTTAACCCAAGGTACCACTGTATGCAGAATGCATCATGAGAAAGGCTGGACTGAATGAATCCCAAGCTGGAATTAAGACTGCCAGAAGAAATATCAACAACCTCAGATATGCAGATGACACAACCTTGATGGCAGAAAGTGAGGAGGAATTAAAGAAACTTTTAATGAGGGTGAAAGAGGAGAGGGCAAAATATGGTCTCAAGCTCAACATCAAAAAAACTAGGATCATGGCCACTGGTCCCATCACCTCCTGGCAAATAGAAGGGGAAGAAAGGGAGGCAGTGAGAGATTTTACTTTCTTGGGTTCCATGATCACTGCAGATGGTGACAGCAGTCACAAAACTAAAAGACGCCTGCTTCTTGGGAGAAAAGCAATGACAAATCTAGACAGCATCTTAAAAAGCAGAGATCACCTTGCCAACAAAGGTCCATATAGTTAAAGTTATGGTTTTCCCAGTAGTGATGTATGAAAGTGAGAGCTGGACCATAAAGAAGGCTGACCACCGAAGAATGGATGCTTTTGAATTATGGTGCTGGAGGAGACTCTTGAGAGTCCCATGGAATGCAAGAAGATCATACCTACCCATTCTTAAGGAAATCAGCCCTGAGTGCTCACTGGAAGGACGGATCCTGAAGCAGAGGCTCCAGTACTTTGGCCACCTCATGAGAAGAGAAGACTCCCTGGAAAAGACCCTGATGTTGGGAAAGATTGAGGGCACAAGAAGGGGACAACAGAGGATGAGATGGTTGGACAGCGTTCTCGAAGCTACGAACATGAGTTTGACCAAACTGCGGGAGGCAGTGGAAGACAGGAGTGCCTGGTGTGCTCTGGTCCATGGGGGCACGAAGAGTTGGACATGACTAAACGACAACAACAAACCATCCAGGTTTACCTTTACCTTATAGGGGAGTTTTTAATGTTTGATGTTTTATTATGCTTTATGTTTGCTGTAAGCTGCCCAGAATGGGCAGGGTATAAATAATAAAAATATCATCATCATCATCCTTGAGGATTTACTCAAGGAATTATCCGTAAAACTAATATATCTCATTTGTTTGACTTCAGAGCAATTTTATACTTATATTGGATTGAAAACATTGCCATTTGTACTTTCAGTGTTTATGCACTATCTTCTGCATATAAATAAAGATTAAGGAAAAGCTCTTATAAGTAAGGTTGCTGTATATTTTAGCATTATAACATTGATGTTTTTTGCTTCCACAGTACCTTTTTCAATGCCCATCCTACACTGGTGGAAATAACTAAGACTGCATACATTTCTGCTGTTCAGTAGCTAAGCCAATCAGCTGCAATATTATTGCTAGACAGTCAGCATATCTTAGGTTAGCATCTCAGTTATTTCAACAGAATCACTATGTAAATTTCTGTGTGAATGGGATTTTCTTTCACAGAGGGTTTAGCCCCTCCTGCCCAGGGCTTTTCCTGCTGTGGGCTTGAGGAAGATACATATGAGAGTTAGAGAATATAGACCACATTGCAAAATTTTCCTGTTTGTAGTGCCTAGCTGAAAAAAAATAATTAAAAAATACCCCTAACTTTTAAGAGTAATCAAAAGGTTAAAGACTTAAATGTATTTCTGTATAATATTGTCCATTATCAATTTTGCACATCAATTTCAGTGCATTGTTCAATTCTCTAATTCAGTTTGGAATGTCTTCTCCTTTTTAAATATTTTTTTCATGCATTTGCTCCTTCAGTTGGCCAAACTTCTGTGTCTAGTGCTTCTTGAAATAAATACCCAGAACCACAAGAACACAAAAAACAAATATAATTACTCCTATAATTGCTGCCATGCTGGACCTAAATTTCAAAATATTATATCAACACTGCCACCGTAGCCTTCATAGAGACAGTCAGGAGGAGCCCAGCCATAATCACAATGACAATGTTTCTGAGTATTGCATATTTCTCAATCATGGCACTTTGTGATATTACAATCATACAGCAAGAAGGACATGCTCCTGCAGTTCCCATCAATGTACATCAGGTCACTACCACAAGAAGTCCCATCTCTCACTGCTCCAATATCGGGTATCTCTATTCCAGCGTGGTAGTCTGTACTCCAGCATTGCCTATTGCCAGGGGCAGTATGAAGTATGGTGGTGTGTTCCTGCAAAGAAAATAATTGATCAACATTTTCACAATGGATTCAGCCACACAAGATATGCTGAGTATCACATTTCTTATAAGTGTCATGTTAAGCCCACAGTTGCCAAAGCGATCCCCTCAAGCATTTATTTCACTGAAGCAATCCTTTGATGCACCGGTTGCTTTGTTGCCAAATATCATTTTGCAATGTCCATTGTGAGTTGTGCAATTTCCATTATAGCAATATGCACCATCACTGCACGGGGCAGCATCTTGTACGTAAACATCTTCAGGACACAACTCTGAAGTCCCATTGCAGTAATCAGGAAGGTTACAGGCATGAACTTTCTCTTTGCAAACAGACTGAGCTGGAAGAAATTGACAATTAACACAGCACTGTCCAAAAGCACAAGTGGCATCTGGACTCAACATGCACTTAGACTGGCAACATGGATCCAATTTGCATTGCTCTGGTGAGCCACAGTCACATTCCTCTTTATCTTCTACTATTTTGTTTCCACAGGATGCAAATTTATACATTAGATCAGGGACTGGTGGAACTAACAAACATTGAAAGTTCCTTACTGAGAAGTAATCCTTATAACTACAATTGCTAAACTTATCTGTGCTTGCTTGGTATGCAACCATAACACAAGCATGTCGATCACAAGTGCAGTATTTTTCATCATATTGCAGAGTTCCGCCCTGTTGTGCCTAGTAGACAAATATAATGAAGAAGGGCTTTAAAATGTATCTCTGCATAATACTGTCCATTATTTCCTGTGCATCTATTTGACACATTCAGTGTATTGTTCAATTCTCTGATTCAGTTGGGACAGAATTTTCTTCCTCTTTTACACCTTCTTCATATGTTCTTTCTGGTTTTTTTACAAACCGCTCTCTCGGGTGCTTCCTGAAATAATTACCCAGCCCAAGTATAGCAACAACAGTAAAAACAAGAAATACAATTGCTGCTATAATTCCTATGACGATGTCAATATGCTGTGAAGCCTTCCCTGGTGGTGGAGTTCCACTGTCAATGCTGCCGCCATAGCCTTCATTGAGACAATCTGGAGGAGCCCAGCCATAATCACAATGACAATGTTTGTAAGTGTTGCATATTCCTCGATTATGACACTTTACGACATTGCAATCATATTTCAAGAGAGACACTTTCTTGCACTCCCCATTAATACACATCATTTCTGTGCCACAAGGAGTCCCATCTCTCACTGCTCCAATATCAGGCATCTCCATTCCAGCATGGTAATCTGTACTCCAGCATTTCCTATTGCCTAGGGGTGTGTTAATTATGGTGCTGTGTTCCTCCAAAGAAGGTACTGTATCAACATTTTCACACTGGATTCGGCCGCACAAGATGTTCTGAGTATCACATTTCTTATAAGTGTCATGTCTAAGCCCACAGTTGCCAAAGCGATCACCTCGAGCGTTCATTTCACTGAAGCAATCCTTTGATGCACCGGTTGCTTTGTTGCCAAAGATCATTCTGCACTGCCTAGTGTGAGTTGTGCAATTCCCATGATAGCAATATGCCCCATCACTACACGGGGCACCATCTTGTACATAAACATCTTCAGGACACAACTCTGAAGTCCCATTGCAGTACTCGGGGAGATCACAGCTGCTGACCTGTTCTCTGCAAACCTTATGAACTGGAAGATACTGACACTCAACACAGCACTCTCCAAAAGCGCAAGTGGCATCTGGACTCAACATGCAATTAGACTGGCAACATGGATCCAACTTGCATTGCTCTGTTGAGCCACAATCACATTCCTCTTTATCTTCCACTACTTTGTTTCCACAGTATGCAAATTTATACATTAGATCAGGGTCTAGTGGAACTAACAGACACTGTCTGTTCCTTACTGAGAAGTAATCCTTGTAACTGCAATTGCTAAACTTATCTGTGCTTACGCCATATGCAGCCATAACGCAAGCATGTCGATCACACGTGCAGTATTTTTCATCATGTTTCATTCCAAGATTATGTCCTAATTCATGGGCAAATATAACAGTAAAATCAAACAAACTGTAAGTCATATATGACTCAACACCAGTTGCCCAGTGGGCAAGACAAATTGTTCTTACGTACGCTAATCCAACTGTAGGTCCAAAACTTTTATATACAAATAAATGAGCAGCATCAAGATGTATATGTTTACTTAGTGACTCTCTTACAAACATGGCAAAATTGAGCAGTGTTTTTTCTATTGTGTCTTCGATTTTCATGAGGTTCTTTTCTGACCAAATCTCCAGGCCAGCTATAGACAACTCAACAGCAAGTGGCTCATATATTGAGTTTGCAGCATGGATAATATCTAGAACTTGCAAAGCAATACGACTTTCATTTCTGTCAAACCTGACATATCGTTCATGTTCTATCACAATGGCAAGCTCCAAGTATCTGGTATGTGTCCACCAGGCTCCTCTCGCATCAGTTTGATCTGTTACATTATTTGTGCTTTGGATCATGGCCTCTTGGCGTCTTTGCTCTTCCTCTGTTAGCCCACACCTCATTCGTACAGCACCCACCATTTCCTCCAATCTATACAACACATGTTGAGAAGTAGCAGATGCCTGAACAGGTTCAATTTCATAGGTGCGGTTTTCTAAGTGCAACAGACCCCGGAGTCCCCCTGAGCAAGTGCTGAGGGTGACTCGAGAGGCAGGATGGCCTTTTACCAAGCCGCGGTAGAAGCAGTCATCTCTGATGAAAGGATAGTCCATCTGAAGGTCCCCCTCCCTACTGTAAGTGAAGACAGGGAAATGTTTAGGCACAAAGCTCTTCTTTTTCCTGAGCTTCACGATGTGGCCCTTCCCCTCAATTTGCAGCAAGTAAGTGATAGTGTGGGGGTTTTGTCCATATCGGGGGGTTAATTTCCTTGGGACAATCATCTCATAGGAGGCATACCTATAGCCCTGTGGAGGGTTCTGACCTGCAGTCTCACTCAACACATTCCATGAGATCAGCACCAGCAGCCAGGGAAGACTGCTTGTCATCTTCCCTGACAGGTGAAAGAATGCACTAAGGCACCCCATGGGATGGCCTGTTGTGGGCCCAAAGCAAAATGGGAAGGAGACTCCTATAGAGAGAGAAGGATTCTGATGATAGCAACCGTCTGTAGATTTACCTTTGGAATGTGGGCGGGCCTTGGTGATTAGGGACAGAATAGAATGCAGAGACTGGGCGAGCGGGAAGCGGGTCAGAGTGCCTGACAGGGGACTTAACAGGAAGAACAGAAAGGAGTGCTGATAGGCTGAGGACCATAGTGTCAGGTAATCATGGGAACTGAGTGCAGGGCAATGGAAGAATACCTAGTCGCATAGCTGTCAACTTTTCCCTTTTCTTGTGAGGAATCCTATTTGGAATAAGGGAATTTCCCTTAGAAAAAGGGAAACGTTGACAGCTATGCGCTAGTAGGAGTTCCTATGGCCTTGTCATGAACAAATTTGGTATAGATATATTATTTCTTGTGCCACTGAAGGGCTGGAAGCAGGATATGTGAACAGCAAGTTGCCTGCTCTACAGAGATTTGGCCAGCAATATGCAGCAATAGCAGGTAAGGCGAAGGGGGAGTTTTTAATTATTATTATTTTATTAAATTTGTATAACGCCCTAAATCCATAGATCTCATAAATTTACAATAAGATATTAGATGCAGGTTGGAGTAAAGGTAAAGGTAAAGGTACCCCTGCCCGTACGGGCCAGTCGTGTCCGACTCTAGGGTTGTGCGCCCAGCCAGCGCTGTCCGAAGACACTTCCGGGTCACGTGGCCAGCGTGACGAAGCTGCTCTGGCGAACCAGCACCAGCGCAGCACACGGAACGCCGTTTACCTTCCCGCTATAAAGCGGTACCTATTTATCTACTTGCACTTAAGGGTGCTTTCGAACTGCTAGGTGGGCAGGAGCTGGGACCGAGAGACGGGAGCTCACTCCGCCACGGGGATTCAAACTGCCGACCATGCAATCGGCAAGTCCTAGGCACTGAGGTTTTACCCACAGCGCCACCCGCAGGTTGGAGTTGTTTGTATCAAATGCTATAAATTTTATATGAAGGTATTTTTAAAACAAATTATAGGAAGTCTTTACTTGTCCATCTGGTCCATAGAGTCACACTGTAGCTGTTGCATACGTGCTCCTTTTGATGAAAAGGCTCACATTCAAAATTCTCCAATGTGTCTACTCATTTTGAGGTGGCTCACTCCTTGCCCCACCAACACACATACAGGGCATAGAGGGCAGCTGCCCCTCATCCCAAGGGCATCTTGGCCGTGACTCTTGGCTGCGAGTCCTGGAAGACCTGCTCTCTGCCTTGCAGCCTTTTCCCTGACTGACTTCAGCTACAAAAGCTGAGACTGTTGAACACACCCTTGGGCTGGGGTGTTGTTTGCCGAATTTTGTTGGGAGGGGTAGTGGTTGCTGCTGTTGCTGGTTTTTTGTATCTTTATTATAGATCTTGTGATTTATGTGGAAATTGTTCAGTCTGGTTGTATATTTTTTATGCTTTCTTTATTGCTTTTGACTACTTTAGTTATGTTGCAGTTATGAGTCCAGCTACAAAAGCTGAGGCTGCTGAAGAGGCCAGAGACCATCTTGGCTGTCTCTTAGTGCAGACCCAGGTCATCGAGCCTGGGCTTCCTCATGAACTACCATTGGCAGTATTGTTTGCATACCAGTGCAAGTAGATAAACAGGTACCGCCTTACTGAATCAAGATAGACTATATCCACAGCATTTCCCTCATTCACCAAATTTGTAATTCCATTAAAAAAAAAAGAAATCAGATTGGTCTGGCATGACTTATTTTTGAAGCTTTCAACACCAGAAATCTGACATAGCTTTTTAAAATTCCATTGCATTTAGAACATGATAATGGATTTCCAGAATATTTTTTATTTTATTTTCATGACTAAATCAATTTTATTTGTGACAAATAGTTTTGTTTTGATTTACTGAGTGTTACGGGTCACACTCTAAATATATATTAAGCAGAATACATTTTTATAAAGAAATTAAAATAGTCTCTTATCATAAAACCATAGTGTAATGGTTCTAGGGGTTGCTCGTGCGTAAACCGGCGCCACACCTGGCTGGGTTGCCTGAGTGAACCTTTTCTGTCCGGACAGCCACTCACCTGTGGCTGTCTTAAACGCTGGCAGAATCCGTCAGTGGGCGTTTCTTGAACTTCTTCCAGCAAAGCTCTTTGACGCCTAATCTCCGCCTACTCTCCCTGCGCGGAAGCCTTCTGTGCAAGGAGGGTGTGGGCAGCAGAGGACCCGTGCTCTCCCCGCTGGTCCCCGGCAAGGAGTCATGGGACCGCCTCGCCGATTCCCCCATCTGCCCCCCTTCTCCACTGGTGCTACGCTGATTTCCTTCCCCAGAAGATGGGCTGCTTCTCCCCATCCCGGGACGCTCTCTGGAATCCCTCTGGAGCCCCCTTTCTCCCTCTGGCTCCGATGGCAGTTCCCTGACATCCACCTCCTCCCCAGGACCCCCTCCACCCCCGGCGCGATTTTCCCATACAACCTCCTCTCTTTCCTCGGCTGACAATGCAGGGAATCCCCTGAAGTAGGTGTCATCATCCTCTGAGGATTCAAAACCAGCCTCCCCCCCGCTCAGATCTCTTCCCGCAGGTTGAACCTCCCAGTCTGATTCTTCTCCCTCTGACACCTCCCCTTCCTCCTCTGAGGAGGCAGGAAAACCCACAAAGTCCCCTTTGTCGTCTGTGGGTCCAAATTCTTCCTCCCAGAATCTAGCTAGTGGTTTTGGCTTATACGGGAACAAACTGTGGAATTCTTCCACCAGATACCCGTCATTGATTGATTCAGCGGGGACCCACGTATTTTCCGACCTGGGTTCTCCCTCCCAAGCTACCAAGTACTCCACCTGGCAACATCGCCATCTTGGATCGAGTATTTCCGTGGCTTGGTTGCAGTGTTCCCTCTCCTCTACCCGCGGGTGGGTGGTGACTCCTCCCTCCCACCCCGGAAATTCCTGCCCCTCCCTGTACGGTGAAAGTAGGGACCTATGGAACACCGGATGTATCTTCATGCTGTCAGGCAACTTGAGTGTGAATGCCACTGGGTTCACCTGCTGTATTACCTCAAAAGGCCCCAGCCTCCTCAGCTGCAACTTCTTGCACCCTCCCTTTAGAGGTAACCCTTGGGTTGACAACCACACCCGGTCTCCCACCCGTATGGCCTCCCCCTCCCGACAGTGCCTGTCCACCTGCCTCTTGTAAACTTCCTTGGCTCGCTCCAAGTTCATCTTGAGTTGCTGGTGCAAGGCCTCCATTTCCTCCACAAATTGCTCAGCCACCGGTACACTCCATCTTTCCTCCCCCCTCCCCGGGAAGGCCCTGGGGTGACACCCATAATTGGCCATGAACGGGCTCATTCCCGTGGACACATGTTCAGCGTTATTGTACGCAAATTCAGCCAAAGCTAATTTCTCTACCCAGTCGTTCTGTCTCTCGCTGATGTAGCAGCGTAGGTATTGCTGAAGTATACCGTTTGCTCTTTCGGCTTGTCCGTTTCTGGGTGCCTCGCCGTCGAGAAGCTCACCTCGACCTGTAGCAAGCTCATGAGCTTCTTCCAGAACCTGGAAGTAAATTGTTTCCCGCAATCCGAGATTACCCTCGAGGGAGCCCCATGCAGTCTGAAAATGTGATCCACAAACAACCTGGCTGTCTCCTCTGCTGTTGCCGTGTGTGAGCAAGCTGTGAAATGGCACATTTTTGTCAGTAGATCGACTACTACCATGACTGCTGTCTTCCCCCTTGACTTGGGCAAATCTGTCATAAAATCAATGGACACCACCTCCCAGGGCCTTCCCGGTGTATGTAAGGGTTCCAGTAACCCTGCGGGGTCAGCCCTCTCCCCCTTTGCCCTCTGGCAACGGTCGCACCCTCATACATATTCTCGTACGTCTTCCATCTTTGGCCACCAGAACTGCCTGGTGACAAGCAGCATGGTCTTGTGCTGTCCAAAGTGTCCAGCTGTTGGGTTGTCGTGGAGTTGTTTAAGCACCTTCCCCCTCAAGGTCTCCCCCAGTACATACAGTGCCCCCTTATAGTACAGTAGCCCTTCCTTTTCCTCAAACCCTCCATTGTCTTCCCTTCCGTCTCGGAGTTCCCTGATTTTTGCTTGAGCGGATGTGTCGTCTCTAGTAAGCCCTGCCAGTTCTCGTTTCCCAACCAATGCTCCCACAAACACACAACAGCCCTTGGGAAACACATGTCGGATCTCCGGTGGTCCCTCTCCTTCCATGTACTCCGGTATCAAGGGGAGAGCATCTGCTCTTACGTTTTCCTCTCCCGGCACGTATCTGATCTCGAAGGAAAACTTGGCGAACTCCTGGGCCCATCGAATCTGTCTCTGGTTGAGCACTCGTGCGGTCCGCCAGTATTCCAAGTTCTCGTGGTCAGTACAGACCTGGATCTTGTGCCGCGCCCCTATCAATAGATGTCTCCATTGCTGAAACACCACATAGATCGCAAGCAGTTCTCGGTCATACACTGTGTAGTTTTGCTCTGACTTGCTCAGCTTCCTTGAGAAAAAGGCACATGGCCTCCAGCTCTGCTTGGCCCTGGGCTGCAAAAGGACCGCTCCAACGGCTCGGTCGGACGCGTCCATCTCCAGTCTCGTGGGCTTCTCCAGATCCACGTGCAGGAGCTGCTCTTCTGAAGCGAACGCCTTCTTCAGCCTTTCAAAGGATTGCTGCGCACTCTCTGTCCACGCAAACTTCTTTTTGCTACTAAGACAATCTGTTATGGGCGCTGTCAAGTGAGCGAAGTTCTTTATGAACTTAATGTAGAAGTTGCTGAAGCCTTAGAACCTCTGCACATCCTTCTGGTTTTGGGGGGCTTTCCATTCCAGCACTGCTTTCACCTTGCCTGGGTCCATAGCTAGGCCCTTGTCTGACAATTTGTACCCCAGAAACTCGACCTCTCTGGCGTGGAATTGGCATTTTTCCAGCTTGACCCACAACTGATGCTTCTGCAATCTCTGTAGCACCTCCCTGACATCTCTGATGTGTTGCTTCTCATTGTCCAAATAGATTAAGACGTCATCCAAAAAGGCTACGCAATTCTTGTACAGCAGGGGCCCCAACACGTGGTGCATGAATGCTTGAAAGCAGGCGGACCCCGATTGTAATCCAAATGGCATGACTAAGTACTCAAAAGCCCCCAGGGGGGTGAACATGGTTGTTTTCCATTTGTCCCCCTCCCTTATCCTAATCAAATTGTATGCTCCCCTGAGGTCCAGCTTGGTAAAAATCTTTCCCTGCCTCACACGTGTTAAAATGTTGTCAATCCTGGGCATTGGGAAGGTCACGGGTTCTGACACCAGGTTCAAGGCCCTGTAATCCACGACTAGTCTGGGCTGATTAGCCTCTTTTTTGTCTACAAAGAACACCGGACTGCCCCCCACCACCTTTGATTCCCTTATGAATTCTCTCCAGGTTCTTGTCAATAAACTGCCGCAGGTCCTGCATCTCTCGGTCAGACATGGCATACAGCTTACCCACCGGCAACTGAGCCCCTGGGAGTAGGTTGATTTGGCAGTCAAAGGGCCTGTGGGGGGGTAGTCTATCTGCCTCCCTCTCACTGAAGACCTCCTTCAAGTCAGCATATTGTGGTGGCACCTCCCCTTTTTGTTCCAAGGCCAGCCCAGCCACCCTGGCCACTGTAATTCTTAGGCCCTTCCCTCCCAGACAGTGTTCTAAGCAGTAAGCTGACCCAAAGGTGACTGACCGCTGATGCCATGACACTACTGGATCATGTATTGCCAGCCAGCTCATTCCCAGTATTATTGGGGGTCCTGCCAGCGTGGCCACATGAAAGGCAATGGTCTCCGTGTGCCTGGAGACCCTCATTCGCATTGGCGGTGTCTGGTGTGTCACCTCCCCTCCCAGAAGTTCCCTGCCATCGATGGTGGTCACCTGCAAGGGAAAATCTAGTGGTAACAGGTGGAGTTGGTGCTCCAGAGCGAAGTCTCTGCTGAAGAAATTACATGAGTGCCAGAATCTAGCAGTCCCTCCACTTTGACGGGGTGCCCATTTGGGAGTTCTAGCACCACCTCTATGGCTATAGCTGCCTTGGGGGGGTCAGGCTGGGGCACTTCTATTGGTCACTGGCCTGGCTGCTGCCCCTGCTGGTTGGCAGCCATGCGTTGTCGTTTCCCTGCACCGGCCCTTCCTCCCCCTTCTCGTCGTGGCCTGCAGCCCCCATCATGCCTTGTCAGGCTTTTCGTTGAGAGCAGACCTTTGCAAAATGTCCCGGTCGCTGACAGGGGAAACACTTCTTGGTAGTTTTCCACTCCTTCCCCTCCCTTTTCCAACCTTCACCAGCATTTGATACTTCACGCGCGCGCCCCCCATCAATTTCCATCGGCTCCGCCGCCTGGGAAGGCTCCCTCGGTATTTCAGGAATGCGGTTGTCATGGAAACGTTCCCCTCTTATCTCCCGCTTCTCCTGAGCCCGCGCTTCCTGGTGTACGCCGATCGCAAGCACAGCCTTTGTGAGTTCATCCATCGACCGTGGCCGGGGCGCTTGGGACAACACGTCTTTCACTTCGGGGGATAGACCCGCCTCAAACAACATTTGTATCAGTTCAGAGTCCAGATCCCACCCGAGTCGGTGGACTAACATTGCAAAACGCGACCAGTAGTTTCTGATGGACTGGCCCCCATTCTTGCACCCCATCAGTTCCTGCTGTGTGACGCTTTGCTCCACCTCGCTGGAGAACATCGCGTCAATTGCCTGGTAGAATTTCTTAAGGTCCTTCAAGGCATCATTTTGCGTCGCCATTAGGGGCCTGATCCATTCGCGCGCCCCATCCTGCAGATGCCCCACAATGTAAGCCACCCTCTCCCCGTCATCAGCAAAGTCATCTTTCTGCAGTTCCAAAGCGTACTGCACTTCCGTTCGGAAAGCATTGTAGTCTTGGGGCTTTCCACCAAACTTGTGTACCAGCCCCGGTACCTTCCTTGCAATGGGGGTGGTTCTGACCTGTGCATCCTGAGCCCGTCTCTCGTCCAGCCGCACCATCAGGGTAGCTACATGCGCCTCCAGGTCTTGGTTCCTCTTGACCAGACTCCGCACCGCAGCTTGTTGCTCCGTCTCTCCGGCTGTCCCTGTTTGGCTCATCGTGCTGCCCCTCCGGGGCTGCGCACAAGCAACGTCAGTGATTGACAGATTGCTGTAATGGTTCTAGGGGTTGCTCATGCGTAAACCGGCGCCACACCTGGCTGGGTTGCCTGAGTGAACCTTTTCTGTCCGGACAGCCACTCGCCCGCGGCTGTCTCAGTCGCTGGCAGAATCCGTCAGTGGGCGTTTCTTGAACTTCTTCCAGCAAAGAAGCTCTTTGACGCCTAGTCTCTGCCTACTCTCCCTGCGCGGAAGCCTTCAGCGCAAGGAGGGTGTGGGCAGCGGAGGACCCGTGCTCTCCCCGCTGGTCCCCGGCGAGGAGTCATGGGAACGCCTCGCCGATTCCCCCATCTGCCCCCCTTCTCCACTGCTGCTACGCTGATTTCCTTCCCCAGAAGATGGGCTGCTTCTCCCCATCCTGGGACACTCTCTGGAATCCCTCTGGAGCCCCCTCTCTCCCTCTGGCTCCGATGGCAGTTCCCTGACACATAGAATCATCGAGCCTGAGCTTCCTCATGAACTACCATTGGCAGTATTGTTTGCATACCAGTGCAAGTAGATAAACAGGTACCGCCTTACTGAATCAAGATAGACTATATCCACAGCATTTCCCTCATTCACCAAGTTTGTAATTCCATTAAAAAAAAGAAATCAGATTGGTCTGGCATGAGTTATTTTTGAAGCTTTTAAGTCACTTTCAACACCAGAAATCTGACATGGCTTTTTAAATTCCCATTGCATTTAAAACATGATAATGGATTTCCAGAATATTTTTTTCTTTTATTTACAAGACAAAATCAATTTTATTTGTGACAAATAGTTTTGTTTTGATTTACTGAGTGTTACGGGTCACACTCTAAATATATATTAAGCAGAATACATTTTTATAAAGAAATTAAAATACTCTCTTATCATAAAATCATAGAGATGTAGAGTTTGAAGGGATCATGAAGGTCTTCTACTCCAGCCCCCTGCAATCCAAGAATCTTTTGCCCAACATGGGCTCGAATCCACAACCCTGAGATTAAGAGTCTCTGCCCTACTGACTTAATCTAGTTCTTTTTAAAAGTAATTTTGATTTTATAAAAGATGACGGCAAATGCAAATGTTTGTTTGTTTATTTATTTATTTAATAAAATTTATATACCACTTGATTGTAGGGGGGGAAACCTCAAAGCAGTTTTGAAAAGTAATATGTAATTGAAATAGGTCACAAAGAGTTACAACATTATACAGCACACACATACAAACTGATTTAAATACAAGTTTGGGATAATATGAATTTGTAGTAAATCAGCAGAGTGTCTTGGTAGAACAAATTGTTTTATAGGCTTTAACAGACTAACTTTTTCTAATACTTTTTCTGGCAGAAAAACATGTTATCTCTGAAATGAGGGTGTGTTTTTTTTTACAGAGGTACGTCCTGGTTTTCTATACTTGCCTTTTATTTGTAAGGAACCTCTGTAGAAACAAAGAAAGGTGGTTTTCTCCATTTACAGCGGAGAGATGGATAGCTGAGGACCAGGCTCAAAACAGTGCCAGCGTGGACTCTGAGCAAGTGCAGACCTCAGACTATAAGCAAGAAGCCTGATGCCACTGTGTAAGATTAGCTGTCTCGGTGACTAGCAGCCTCATTCCCTGGGCTTTAGTTTCCTATTGTTTCAAATAAGTGTGCCTACTTCACCTATGAAATTTTGGAGAGTAAAAGAGCAGCTCAGCCCCACATTCCAATTTTTAGTCTCCAAAGAGGAGGATCTAATAAGGGCATAATACTGCTTCCACCTTCCCCTTTTTCCTCTGCAGGCTGCTTCACCTTCAACTGTACTGAAAAGGAAAGAGCTGGGATGCTGTGGAATAGAGCATTGAAGCTCCTTCCTCCCTCAGCTGCAGTATCTGTGGCCAATATTTGCAACTCTGTTTGTGTGTGAGAGAGAGAGAGAGAGATGAGATCCAGTCACCTCTATGTGCAACACTGAAATTGGTCCCTATATAAGAAGATCAGTCTGCTATTAGCAGAACTTTGGAACTTAAGGATTAAAGCATCCCACTTTTGTCCATAGCAACATTCAGTAATCTCCCTTTAGGGTTTATTCAGAAGAAATTATTCATAACATTAGGACTTCTCAACCATTTTACACCTATTTCGATAAAAAAAATGTTAGCATTTGTACTTTCAGAGTTTTTAATCACTGCTTTTTGTCTTTTAAAACAAAGAAATAAACGCTTACTTGTATATTTTGAGCGACTGGTTGTGAGCCAGAGCCAGGCTCTCTTGGATGAAACCAATTTTCTGCATCCATTTTAATCAAGGTTTAGGTCTGTTTGGCCATGGAAACTGCTTTTGTTATGCTGTATGATGACCTCAGTCAGGCGAGGGATGGGAGAATGTGTTAATTCCCTGTTAATCCTATTGATCTCTCAGCGGCTTTCAATACCATTCACCATGGTATCCTTCTGGAGCAGTTGTCCCAGTGTGAGGGTGGGCAGCACTGCTTTGCGGTGGTTCTGGTCCTACTTGGATAGTCATTTCCACAGGATGATGCTTGGGGAGTGCTTTTCAGCTTCACAAAGTCTTCAATGCAGGGCTCCTTAGGGATCAAGCATGGCCCCCATGCTGTTAAACATGTTAATCTACAAGATGTTAATCTACAGGAAAATGCTGGGTGGAGTCATCCAGAGTCTTGCAGTACGTTGACAGCAATATGTTGATGGCACATCTGGATTTCTTAACATCTACAAGTGTAGCAGTGGATGTGCATGACTGATGTCTTGACTCAGTAATAGATTGGATGGGAGCCAATAAACTGAAGCTCAGTTCAGATTAAACTGAAGTGAATGGTTCCCTAGACTGGATGGATGGGAAATGGCCTGCTCTTGATGGGATTACACTCCCTCTGAAGGAGTAGTTACATAGCTTGGGGATACTTCTGGAAACTTCGCTTTGCTGTCACTTGAGGCTCAAGTGGCCTTGGTAGCATGAAGTGCCTTCCATCTGCTTTGGCTGGTGGCCAGCCATACTCTGATGACCTCTGGGTTAGATTACTCAATGTGTTATACATGGGGCTGTCTTTGAAGGCAATTCAGAAGTTGGTACAGAATTCAGTAGCCAGGTTGCTCATGGAGGCAAGACAGTCTGAGCACATAACACCAATCCTGGCCCAACCACACTGGTTGCCAATCAGTTTCTGGGCCCAATTAAAAGTGCTGGTTTTGACCTACAAAGCCTATTGTGGCTCAGTACCCAACTACCTGAAGAAACAACTCTCCCCGTATAAACCAGCATAGACTCAACAATAATAATCTGAGGCCTTTCTTCTTGTGCCTCCTCCTCAGGAGTTCTGGGGGGTGGCAACACAAGAAGGGGGCTTTTCAGTGGTGGCTCCCTACTTATGGAATGCTCCCCCTGAGGAGGCTCACCTGGCATCATGAAGAAATAGCTTTAGGAACTAAGCAACCCCCCCCCCCTTTTGCTATACCTTTGTTTTTAGTTATCTGTGGTCTCCAGTGGTTGGAATGTTTTAATCCCGCCTTTTCAAAATGGGATTTTATTTCACATTTATCTTTGGTTTTTATTTTATTTTCTGCTGGTTTCAATGTACTGTATGTGTTTGCTTTTATATTATAAATCACTTTGGATTACCTTCTTTAAAGTATGAAGAATAAATTTGATAAACAAATCAACATTTTGTCATTTTAACATTTTGTTTCCATGGTTCTCTGCATTCTTCAGTTGCTTTGATATGAAGACATGGAATCACTAAGATTACGTAACATTGTGATGCTCAGCTGTTAAAGTGTTTTGTTGCCTTTTTACTGCTCTACAACAGGCATATTTTAGGATATCACCTCAGTTACTCAAATGACATCAGTGGTTATATTAGTTTCTGTGAGAATGGGATTTTATTCAGAGCCTGGCTTTTGCTGAAAGTATTTAGCATTCCTGCACATTATTTTCCCCAGTGAGCTTAAGGGAGATACTTCTGAGAGTTAGAGACTGCAGACAACATCAACACATTGCAGAGTTCTGTCCTATTGTGCCTAGTAGACAAATGAAGAAGGGCTTTAAAAACTTTAGAAACTTAAATGTATCACTGCATAATACTGTCCATTATTTCTTGCACATCTATTTGACACATTCAGTGTATTGTTCAATTCTCTGATTCAGTTGGGACAGGATTTTCTTCCTCTTTTACACCTTCTTCATGTTTTTTCTGGTTTTTTTTACAAACCGCTCTCTCAGACGCTTCCTGAAATAAATACCCAGCCCCAAAACAGCAAAAATAGTAGAAACAAGAAATACAATTGCTGCTATAATTCCTGTCATGTTGACGCTACGTTTTGAAGGGTTCCCTGGTGGAGGAGGTCCACTGTCAATGCTGCCACCATTACCTTGGTTTAGACAGTCTGGAGGGGCCCAGCCATCATCACAATGACAATGTTTGTAAGTGTTGCATATTCCTCGATTATGACACTTTGTGACATTGCAATCATATTTCAAGAGGGACACATTCTTGCACTCCCCATTAATACACATCATTTCTGTGCCACAAGGAGTCCCATCTCTCACTGCTCCAATATCGGGTATCTCCAATCCAGCGTGGTAATCTGTACTCCAGCAATGCCTATTGCCAAGAGGCGTATTAATTATGGTGCTGTGTTCCTCCAAAGAAGGTAGTTTATCAACATTTTCACACTGGATTCGGCCGCACAAGATGTTCTGAGTATCACATTTCTTATAAGTGTCATGTCTAAGCCCACAGTTGCCAAAGCGATCACCTCGAGTGTTCATTTCACTGAAACAATCCTTTGATGCACCAGTTGCTTTGTTGCCAAAGATCATTCTGCACTGCCTAGTGTGAGTTGTGCAATTCCCATGATAGCAATATGCCCCATCACTACACGGGGCACCATCTTGTACATAAACATCTTCAGGACACCATTCTGAAGTCCCGTTGCAATACTCGGGGAGATCACAGCTGCTGACCTGTTCTCTGCAAACCTTATGAACTGGAAGATACTGACACTCAACACAGCACTCTCCAAAAGCGCAAGTGGCATCTGGACTCAACATGCAATTAGACTGACAACATGGATCCAACTTGCATTGCTCTGTTGAGCCACAATCACATTCCTCTTTATCTTCCACTACTTTGTTTCCACAGTATGCAAATTTATACATTAGATCAGGGTCTAGTGGAACTAACAAACACTGTCTGTTCCTTACTGAGAAGTAATCCTTGTAACTGCAATTGCTAAACTTATCTGTGCCTACTCCATCTGCAGCCATAACGCAAGCATGTCGATCACACGTGCAGTATTTTTCATCATGGTTCATTCCAAGATTATGTCCTACTGCATGGGCAAATGTAACAGTAAAATCAAACAAACTGGGAGTCACATATGACTCAACACCACTTGCATAGTGGGCAAGACAAATTGATCTTAAGTACGCTAATCCAAGTGTACTTCCAAAACTTTTATATACAAATAAGTGAGCAGAATCAAGATGTATATGTTTACTTAGTGACTCTCTTACAAATTTGACAAAATTGAGCAGTGTTTTTTCTATTGTGTCTTCGATTTTCATGAGGTTCTTTTCTGACCAAATCTCCAGGCCAGCTATAGACAACTCAACAGCAAGTGGCTCATATATTGAGTTTGCAGCATGGATAATATCTAGAACTTGCAAAGCAATACGACTTTCATTTCTGTCAAACCTGACATATCGTTCATGTTCTATCACAATGGCAAGCTCCAAGTATCTGGTATGTGTCCACCAGGCTCCTCTCGCATCAGTTTGATCTGTTACATTATTTGTGCTTTGGATCATGGCCTCTTGGCGTCTTTGCTCTTCCTCTGTTAGCCCACACCTCATTCGTACAGCACCCACCATTTCCTCCAATCTATACAACACATGTTGAGAAGTAGCAGATGCCTGAACAGGTTCAATTTCATAGGTGCGGTTTTCTAAGTGCAACAGACCCCGGAGTCCCCCTGAGCAAGTGCTGAGGGTGACTCGAGAGGCAGGATGGCCTTTTACCAAGCCGCGGTAGAAGCAGTCATCTCTGATGAAAGGATAGTCCATCTGAAGGTCCCCCTCCCTACTGTAAGTGAAGACAGGGAAATGTTTAGGCACAAAGCTCTTCTTTTTCCTGAGCTTCACGATGTGGCCCTTCCCCTCAATTTGCAGCAAGTAAGTGATAGTGTGGGGGTTTTGTCCATATCGGGGGGTTAATTTCCTTGGGACAATCATCTCATAGGAGGCATACCTATAGCCCTGTGGAGGGTTCTGACCTGCAGTCTCACTCAACACATTCCATGAGATCAGCACCAGCAGCCAGGGAAGACTGCTTGTCATCTTCCCTGACAGGTGAAAGAATGCACTAAGGCACCCCATGGGATGGCCTGTTGTGGGCCCAAAGCAAAATGGGAAGGAGACTCCTATAGAGAGAGAAGGATTCTGATGATAGCAACCGTCTGTAGATTTACCTTTGGAATGTGGGCGGGCCTTGGTGATTAGGGACAGAATAGAATGCAGAGACTGGGCGAGCGGGAAGCGGGTCAGAGTGCCTGACAGGGGACTTAACAGGAAGAACAGAAAGGAGTGCTGATAGGCTGAGGACCATAGTGTCAGGTAATCATGGGAACTGAGTGCAGGGCAATGGAAGAATACCTAGTCGCATAGCTGTCAACTTTTCCCTTTTCTTGTGAGGAATCCTATTTGGAATAAGGGAATTTCCCTTAGAAAAAGGGAAACGTTGACAGCTATGCGCTAGTAGGAGTTCCTATGGCCTTGTCATGAACAAATTTGGTATAGATATATTATTTCTTGTGCCACTGAAGGGCTGGAAGCAGGATATGTGAACAGCAAGTTGCCTGCTCTACAGAGATTTGGCCAGCAATATGCAGCAATAGCAGGTAAGGCGAAGGGGGAGTTTTTAATTATTATTATTTTATTAAATTTGTATAACGCCCTAAATCCATAGATCTCATAAATTTACAATAAGATATTAGATGCAGGTTGGAGTAAAGGTAAAGGTAAAGGTACCCCTGCCCGTACGGGCCAGTCGTGTCCGACTCTAGGGTTGTGCGCCCAGCCAGCGCTGTCCGAAGACACTTCCGGGTCACGTGGCCAGCGTGACGAAGCTGCTCTGGCGAACCAGCACCAGCGCAGCACACGGAAACGCCTTTTACCTTCCCACTTGAAAGCGGTACCTATTTATCTACTTGCACTTAAGGGTGCTTTCGAACTGTCTTTACTTGTCCATCTGGTCCACAGAGTCACACTGTAGCTGTTGCATACGTGCTCCTTTTGATGAAAAGGCTCACATTCAAAATTCTCCAATGTGTCTACTCATTTTGAGGTGGCTCACTCCTTGCCCCACCAACACACATGCAGGGCATAGAGGGCAGCTGCCCCTCATCCCAAGGGCATCTTGGCTGCGAGTCCTGGAAGACCTGCTCTCTGCCTTGCAACCTCTTCCCACCTGACCTAGGAGGGAGGGACCCTGACTGACTGCAGCTACAAAAGCTGAGACTGCTGAACACACCCTTGAGCTGGGGTGTTGTTTGCCGGATTTTGTTGGGAGGGGTGGTGGTTGCTGCTGTTGCTGGTTTTTTGTATCTTTATTATAGATCTTGTGATTTATGTGGAAATTGTTCAGTCTGGTTGTATATTTTTTATGCTTTCTTTATTGCTTTTGACTACTTTAGTTATGTTGCAGTTATGAGTCCAGCTACAAAAGCTGAGGCTGCTGAAGAGGCCAGAGACCATCTTGGCTGTCTCTTAGTGCAGACCCAGGTCATCGAGCCTGAGCTTCCTCATGAACTACCATTGGCAGTATTGTTTGCATACCAGTGCAAGTAGATAAACAGGTACCGCCTTACTGAATCAAGATAGACTATATCCACAGCATTTCCCTCATTCACCAAGTTTGTAATTCCATTAAAAAAAAGAAATCAGATTGGTCTGGCATGAGTTATTTTTGAAGCTTTTAAGTCACTTTCAACACCAGAAATCTGACATGGCTTTTTAAATTCCCATTGCATTTAAAACATGATAATGGATTTCCAGAATATTTTTTTCTTTTATTTACAAGACAAAATCAATTTTATTTGTGACAAATAGTTTTGTTTTGATTTACTGAGTGTTACGGGTCACACTCTAAATATATATTAAGCAGAATACATTTTTATAAAGAAATTAAAATACTCTCTTATCATAAAATCATAGAGATGTAGAGTTTGAAGGGATCATGAAGGTCTTCTACTCCAGCCCCCTGCAATCCAAGAATCTTTTGCCCAACATGGGCTCGAATCCACAACCCTGAGATTAAGAGTCTCTGCCCTACTGACTTAATCTAGTTCTTTTTAAAAGTAATTTTGATTTTATAAAAGATGACGGCAAATGCAAATGTTTGTTTGTTTATTTATTTATTTAATAAAATTTATATACCACTTGATTGTAGGGGGGAAAACCTCAAAGCAGTTTTGAAAAGTAATATGTAATTGAAATATGTCACAAAGAGTTACAACATTATACAGCACACACATACAAACTGATTTAAATACATCTTTGGGATAATATGAATTTGTAGTAAATCAGCAGAGTGTCTTGGTAGAACAAATTGTTTTATAGGCTTTAACAGACTAACTTTTTCTAATACTTTTTCTGGCAGAAAAACATGTTATCTCTGAAATGAGGGTGTGTGTTTTTTTACAGAGGTACGTCCTGGTTTTCTACACTTGCCTTTTATCTGTAAGGAACCTCTGTAGAAACAAAGAAAGGTGGTTTTCTCCATTTACAGCGGAGAGATGGATAGCTGAGGACCAGGCTCAAAACAGTGCCAGCTTGGACTCTGAGCAAGTGCAGACCTCAGACTATAAGCAAAAAGCCAGATGCCACTGTGTAAGATTAGCTGTCTCGGTGACTAGCAGCCTCATTCCCTGGGCTTTAGTTTCCTATTGTTTCAAATAAGTGTGCCTACTTCACCTGTGAAATTTTGGAGAGTAAAAGAGCAGCTCAGCCCCACATTCCAATTTTTAGTCTCGAAAGAGGAGGATCTAATAAGGGCATAATACTGCTTCCACCTTCCCCTTTTTCCTCTGCAGGCTGCTTCACCTTCAACTGTACTGAAAAGGAAAGAGCTGGGATGCTGTGGAATAGAGCACTGAAGCTCCTTCCTCCCTCAGCTGCAGTATCTGTGGCCAATATTTGCAACTCTGTTTGTGTGTGTGTGAGAGAGAGAGAGAGAGATGAGATCCAGTCACCTCTATGTGCAACACTGAAATTGGTCCCTATATAAGAAGATCAGTCTGCTATTAGCAGAACTTTGGAATTTAAGGATTAAAGCATCCCACTTTTGTCCATAGCAACGTTCAGTAATCTCCCTTTAGGGTTTATTCAGAAGAAATTATTCATAACATTAGGACTTCTCAACCATTTTACACCTATTTTGATAAAAAATGTGGCTCAGTACCCAACTACCTGAAGAAACAACTCTCCCCGTATAAACCAGCATAGACTCAACAATAATAATCTGAGGCCTTTCTTCTTGTGCCTCCTCCTCAGGAATTCTGGGGGGTGGCACCACAAGAAGGGGGCTTTTCAGTGGTGGCTCCCTACTTATGGAATGCTCCCCCTGAGGAGGCTCACCTGGCATCATGAAGAAATAGCTTTAGGAACTAAGCAACCCCCCCCCCTTTTGCTATACCTTTGTTTTTAGTTATCTGTGGTCTCCAGTGGTTGGAATGTTTTAATCCCGCCTTTTCAAAATGGGATTTTATTTTACATTTATCTTTGGTTTTTATTTTATTTTCTGCTGGTTTCAATGTACAGTATGTGTTTGTTTTTATATTATAAATCACTTTGGATTACCTTCTTTAATGTATGAAGAATAAATTAGATAAACAAATCAACATTTTGTCATTTTAACATTTTGTTTCCACGGTTCTCTGCATTCTTCAGTTGCTTTGATATGAAGACATGGAATCACAAAGATTACGTAACGTTGTGATGCTCAGCTGTTAAAGTGTTTTGTTGCCTTTTTACTGCTCTACAACAGGCATATTTTAGGATATCACCTCAGTTACTCAAATGACATCAGTGGTTATGTTGGTTTATGTGAGAATGGGATTTTATTCAGAGCCTTGCTTTTGCTGAAAGTATTTAGCATTCCTCCACATTCTTTCCCCCAGTGAGCTTAAGGGAGATACTTCTGAGAGTTAGAGACTGCAGACAACATCAACACATTGCAGAGTTCTGTCCTACTGTGCCTAGTACACAAATGAAGAAGGGCTTTAAAAACTTTAGAGACTTAAATGTATCTCTGCATAATACTGTCCATTATTTCCTGCACATCTATTTGACACATTCAGTGTATTGTTCAATTCTCTGATTCTGTTGGGACAGGATTTTCTTCCTCTTTTACACCTTCTTCATATGTTTTTTCTGGTTTTTTTCCAAACCGCTTTCTCAGACGCTTCCTGAAATAAATACCCAGCCCCAAAACAGCAAAAATAGTAGAAACAAGAAATACAATTGCTGCTATAATTCCTGTCATGTTGACGCTACGTTTTGAAGGGTTCCCTGGTGGAGGAGGTCCACTGTCAATGCTGCCACCATTACCTTGGTTTAGACAGTCTGGAGGGGCCCAGCCATCATCACAATGACAATGTTTGTAAGTGTTGCATATTCCTCGATTATGACACTTTGTGACATTGCAATCATATTTCAAGAGAGAAACATTCTTGCACTCCCCATTAATACACATCATTTCTGTGCCACAAGGAGTCCCATCTCTCACTGCTCCAATATCGGGTATCTCCAATCCAGCGTGGTAATCTGTACTCCAGCAATGCCTATTGCCAAGAGGCGTATTAATTATGGTGCTGTGTTCCTCCAAAGAAGGTAGTTTATCAACATTTTCACACTGGATTCGGCCACACAAGATGTTCTGAGTATCACATTTCTTATAAGTGTCATGTCTAAGCCCACAGTTGCCAAAGCGATCACCTCGAGCGTTCATTTCACTGAAACAATCCTTTGATGCACCGGTTGCTTTGTTGCCAAAGATCATTCTGCACTGCCTAGTGTGAGTTGTGCAATTCCCATGATAGCAATATGCCCCATCACTACACGGGGCACCATCTTGTACATAAACATCTTCAGGACACCATTCTGAAGTCCCGTTGCAATACTCGGGGAGATCACAGCTGCTGACCTGTTCTCTGCAAACCTTATGAACTGGAAGATACTGACACTCAACACAGCACTGTCCAAAAGCACAAGTGGCATCTGGACTCAACATGCAATTAGACTGGCAACATGGATCCAACTTGCATTGCTCTGTTGAGCCACAATCACATTCCTCTTTATCTTCCACTACTTTGTTTCCACAGTATGCAAATTTATATATTTTAGTGGAGTCTGGTGGAATTAGCAAACACTTCCTGTTTTTTCTGTTGAAATATTCTTTATAACTACAGTTACTAAACTTATCAGACATTGTTTGATATGCAGCCATTATGCAAGAACTTCGATTACAAGTACAGTATTTTTCATCATGTTGCATGCCAAGATTGTGTCCTAATTCATGGGAAAATGTGTGAGAAATAAGGAACAAACTGGGAGTCACATATGATTCAACACCAGATGCCCAATGGGTGTTACAAACTGTTCCTGTGTACGCTAATCCAAGTGTACTTCCAAAACTCTTATATATAAATAAGTGAGCAGCATCAAGTTGTAAACGTTTACTTAGTGAAGTTTTTAAATAGTGGGTGAACGTATTATGATTCTCATCTATGCTGTTAACAATGTTTATGAGGTTTTTTTCTGTCCATATTTCCAAGCCAGCTATATACAGCTCAAGAGACAGTGGCTCATACATTGAGTTTGCAGTATGGATGATATCCATAACTTGCCTAGCAACACGACTTTCATTTTTGTCAAACCTGAGATATCGTTCATGTTCTATCACGATTGCAACCTCTATGTACCTGGTATGTGGGAACCAGGCTCCTCTAGCAGCACTTTCAGTCAATACTTTTCTTTTGTTTTGGAACATGGCCTCTTGGCTCCTTTGCTTTTCCTTTGTTAACCCACACATCATGTGAACAGCACCTTCGATTCCCTCCAATCTGTACAGCACATGTTGAAAAGTACCAGGTGCCTGAACAGGTTCAATTTCAAAGGTGTAATTTTCTAAGTGAAGCACACCTCTGAGCCCCCCCGAGCAAGTGCTGAGGGTGACCTTAGAGGAAGCCTTGTCTTGTACAAAGCCATGGTAGAAGCAGTCATCTTTGATGAAAGGATAGTCCACCTGGAGCTCTCCATCCTTACTGTATGTGATGACAGCGAAGTGTTTAGGGACAACGCTCTTCTTTTTCCTGAGTGTCACCACATGACCCTTCCCCTCAATCTGCAGCAGGTATGTGACATCATGAGTTTCCTGTTCTCCATATCGGGGAGTCAGTTTCCTTGGGATGATCACTTCATAAGAAGCATATCTAAAACCCTGTGGTGGTTTCTGACCTGCATTGTCACATAACACGTTCCATGAGATCAGCACCAGTAGCCAGGCAAGATTGCTAGTCATTTTCCTTGATCAGTGAAATAATTCACTAAACCACTCCACTCTTGCTTGTCTTTCTCAATAGGGAAGCTCCTTGTGGGTGCAAGGCAAGATAGGAAGAAGGCTGCATGTTAGATAGAGGAGAAGGATTCTGTCTATAGCAACCGTCAGGAGATTTCCCTTTGGAATGTGGGCGGAGCTTGGTTATGAACAAGACGGAATGGGGAGAGAATGGAAAGGGTGGGGGAGAACCTAGAAGATGGTTAGCAAAAAGGGCAGTTACAGGAAGAACAGGATGTTCTGTGGACAATTTTCAGACCAAGATGTTAGGGTAGTGGAAGATAACCAAAATCACTAACTTCATATTAATACAAGATATATGAACTCTATTTAGGAGAGGCTCCTTGGGGGTTGTTACTATCTTGCTTTCACTGGAGCGATCCTCTTCAGAGATAATTTTAAGCTCCCCAAGCACAATGTTATAGGGAGACAGGCCATGTCAAGGAACATTAAAGGTAAAGGTACCCCTGCCCGTACGGGCCAGTCTTGACAGACTCTGGGGTTGTGCGCCCATCTCACTTAAGAGGCCAGGGGCCAGCGCTGTCCGGAGACACTTCCGGGTCACGTGGCCAGCGTGACATTGCTGCTCTGGCGAGCCAGAGCCGCACACGGAAACGCCGTTTACCTTCCCGCTGGTAAGCGGTCCCTATTTATCTACTTGCACCTGGAGGTGCTTTCGAACTGCTAGGTTGGCAGGCGCTGGGACCAAGCAGCGGGAGCGCACCCCGCCGCAGGGATTCGAACCGCCGACCTTTCGATCGGCAAGCCCTAGGCGCTGAGGCTTTAACCCACAGCGCCACCTGCGTCCCCCTCAAGGAACATTAAGCCACATCAATTGGATCCTGTGTCATGTGGATAACCTCCTTTCAGAATCTGAGACAAACATCAGGCATTCACCTAGTTCTCTGGACCACAGGAGCCTAAAGTTGCAGGCTTGGTTGGCTACCAGATGCAGAAATGCACGCCAGGTGAATAAAGACTTTGCATGAGTAAAAGGAAACTCTTGAGCAAGTCAGTCTTCAAAAGCAGACCAATTCCTCAGACAATACTTAATGGACCATAGCTATGCTCTTGGTGGGAATCTGAAGGTTCAAGCTTAAGTTATAGGCAGTGGAATTATGTCTGTGCACCACCACCACCCAGATTCCAGTCTTAGGACATTCCAGAGCTAGATGGATCAATTATCAGACTCAGTATAAGGCATGTCCCAATGTTCCTATTCCTGCTGTTGAGTCTTCAGGATAACTGTTTTTTCCCCTCCTGCCTGCTGGTTTTCACAGCAGGAAAACCCTGACTAGTATCATGGCAGTTTGCACATCAAAGTAAATGGTCATAGCCTGAGGATTTGTCATGCTTTTTATTTAATAACTGACAAAAGTTTCAGGGTAGAGAGGAGGTCACTGAGGTATCATAGGGGCTGTTAAAAGGGGTTTTGAATACTTGAAAGTGATTAATCAAATCATGATGTGCTGTGTATAAAGGCTGTTCTGCTGCTAGAATCTGCTGTTCCCCTTACCACAGACAAGATAACTTTACAATTAGACGACCCTTGCACTTGGTTTGGTAGCTGCAGCTAGTACAATATGCAGCTGCTAGGTGCTTAGTGGAACAACCTGTAGTGATCAGTGTTAGAAACCCATGTATATAAGCCAGGCACCAAATGGCTCCTTAAACCAAGGTTACAGTCGCCAAAATGTAATGTCCAGTTCCCATTTTAGCATGAATGGTTCTAAATTCTTATTTTTCAAATGATGGACTGACTGTGATTGATTATCAGTTAAATTTCTGGCTCGTTCAGATGACTACCTTGAGCTAGGTTAAGAAATTTGAGAACTTAAAGAAGGAAGAATCATAGAATCATAGAGTTGGAAGAGACTACAAGGGCCATCGAGTCCAACCCCCTGCCAAGCAGGAAACACCATCAGAGCACTCCTGACATATGGTTGTCAAGCCTCTGCTTAAAGACCTCCAAAGAAGGAGACTCCACCACACTCCTTGGCAGCAAATTTCACTGTCGAACAGCTCTCACTGTCAGGAAGTTCTTCCTAATGTTTAGGTGGAATCTTCTTTCTTGTAGTTTAGAACCATTGCTCCGTGTCCGCTTCTCTGGAGCAGCAGAAAACAACCTTTCTCCCTCCTCTATGTGACATCCTTTTATATATTTGAACATGGCTATCATATCACCCCTTAACCTCCTCTTCTCCAGGCTAAACATGCCCAGCTCCCTTAGCCGTTCCTCATAAGGCATCGTTTCCAGGCCTTTGACCATTTTGGTTGCCCTCCTCTGGACACGTTCCAGTTTGTCAGTGTCCTTCTTGAACTGTGGTGTCCAGAACTGGACACAGTACTCCAGGTGAGGTCTGACCAGAGCAGAATACAGTGGCACTATTACTTCCCTTGATCTAGATGCTATACTCCTATTGATGCAGCCCAGAATTGCATTGGCTTTTTTAGCTGCCGCGTCACACTGTTGGCTCATGTCAAGTTTGTGGTCAACCAAGACTCCTAGATCCTTTTCACATGTACTGCTCTCAAGCCAGGTGTCACCCATCTTGTATTTGTGCCTCTCATTTTTTTTGCCCAAGTGCAATACTTTACATTTCTCCCTGTTAAAATTCATCTTGTTTGTTTTGGCCCAGTTCTCTAATCTGTCAAGGTCGTTTTGAAGTGTGATCCTGTCCTCTGGGGTGTTAGCCACCCCTCCCAGTTTGGTGTCATCTGCAAATTTGATCAGGATGCCCTTGAGTCCATCATCCAAGTCGTTGATAAAGATGTTGAATAAGACCGGGCCCAGGACAGAACCCTGTGGCACCCCACTACTCACTCTTCTCCAGGATGAAGAGGAACCATTGATGAGCACCCTTTGGGTTCGGTCAGTCAGCCAGTTACAAATCCACTGAGTGGTAGCATAGTCAAGACCGCATTTTACCAGCTTCTTTACAAGAATATCATGGGGCACCTTGTCAAATGCCTTGCTGAAATCAAGGTAGGCTACATCCACTGCGTTCCCTTCATCTCCAGGGTTGTAATTCTGTCAAAAAACGAGATCAGATTAGTCTGACTTGACTTATTTTTCAGAAATCCATGCTGACTATTGGTGATCACAGTATTCCTTTCTAGGTGCTCACAGACTGTTTGCTTAATGATCTGCTCCAGAATCTTCCCTGGTATTGATGTCAGACTGACTGGGCGGTAATTATTTGGGTCCTCTCTTTTCCCCTTTTTGAAAATAGGGACAACATTTGCCCTCCTCCAGTCTGCCGGGACTTCGCCTGTTCTCCAAGAATTCTCAAAGATGAGTGCCAGTGGTTCTGAGATCACATTTGCCAGTTCTTTTAATACTCTTGGATGCAGTTCATCTGGCCCTGGAGACTTGAATACATCTAAACTAGCCAAGTATTCTTGTACTATCTCCTTAGTTATTCTGGGCTGTGTTTCCTCTGCTGAATCATTTGCTCCAAATTCTTCAGGTCGGGCATTGTTTTCTTTATCGGAGAAGACTGAGGCAAAGAAGGCATTGAGGAGTTCAGCCCTTTCTGTGTCCCCTGTTTGCATTTCACCATCTTCTCCTCTGAGTGACCCCACTGTTTCTTTGTTTCTTCCTTTTGCTACGAACATACCCATAAAAGCCTTTTTTGTTGCTTTTAACCTCTCTAGCAAGCCTGAGTTCATTCTGTGCTTTAGCTTTTCTGACTTTGTGTCTACACGTGCTGGCTATTTGTTTGAATTCCTCTTTGGTGGTTTCCCCCCTTTTCCATTTTTTGTACACATCCTTTTTTAATCTTAACTCAGTTAAAAGTTCTTTAGATAGCCACCCTGGCTTCTTTAGGCACCTTCCATGTTTCCGTCTCATTGGTATTGCCTGAAGTTGTGCTTTTACTATCTCCCTCTTAACAAACTCCCAGCCATCATGAACTCCCTTTCCTTTTAGTATTACTGTCCATGGGATCTCACCCAGCACTTCCCTAAGTTTTATGAAGTCGGCTTTCTTAAAGTCAAGAAATTGAGTCCTAGTATGCTTGGCTGCTCCTTTCCGCTGTATAGTAAACTTCAGAAGAGCATGATCACTCGCGCCTAATGATCCTTCCACTTCTACCCCACTAACCAGGTCATCAACATTGGTTAGGACCAGATCTAAAATGGCTGTTCCTCTTGTTGCTTCTCCCACTTTCTGGACAATGAAGTTGTCTGCAAGGCCAGTGAGGAATCTGTTTGACCTTATGCTCTTGGCTGAGTTTGACATCCAGCAAATATCCGGGTAATTGAAGTCCCCCATTACTACTATCTCCCTTCCTTTTGCATGCTTGGCCATCTGTTCCAGGAAGGCATCATCTATGTCCTCCGTTTGGCTTGGGGATCTATAGTAAACTCCCACAATGAGGTCCCTGTTATTCTTCTCTCCCTTAATTTTGACCCAAATGCTCTCACTTTGGCTTTGAGGTTCTAAATCTTGGATCTCTTCACAGGTATACACATCCCTGACATATAACACCACTCCTCCTCCTTTCTTGTCTGGTCTGTTTCTCTGAAATAGATTGTATCCCTCCATTATTACATTCCAGTCGTGGGACTTATCCCACCAGGTTTCAGTGATGCCTATTATGTCATATTTAGTTTGCTGTACCAAGAGCTCAAGCTCATCTTGTTTATTACCCATGCTTTGCGCATTAGTGTACAGACATTGAAGTTCATTAATCATTTCCCCGTGTCTCTTATTTAAGGATTTTTTCCTCCCATCACCAGGTCTGCTTGCTGTTTGCTCCATTCGGTCGATGACATTTGGATGATCATCTTCATCAATTGATAGACTCCTACCTTCAGGAGCACTGTCTTCCTCCCCCACATTAGTCAGTTTAAAGCCCTCCTGATGAGGTTTCTGAGATTTTTGGCAAAAACATTCCTCCCAACCGCTGTGAGGTGCAGCCCATCTCTTGCCAGAAGTCCATCTTCAAGAAACTGCAGTCCGTGATCTAAGAATCCAAACCGTTCCTGTTTACACCATTTGCGAAGCCAGCTGTTCACTTCCACTATTTTTCTCTCTCTCCCTGGGCCACGTCGTTCAACTGGGAGGACAGATGAGATGACAATTTGTGCATTTAATTGCTTCAATTTCCTGCCCAGAGCCTCATAGTCGCTTTTGATCTTCTGGAGGCTATTGCTTGCAGTGTCACCTTTATCCAAGTACAATTCACAAATATATTGGCCTATTCCAATCTTTTTTTCTTATTGGTGAAACAGACCATTCATAATGTTGAGATATTCTTCACAACTGTGAGATAAGTGAAGACAAGCTACAATAATGAACCATAACAATGTTCACTGCTCCTGCTCAAGCTGCACAGAAAAAAGCACTTTGGTTCCTGAAATTAATTCCAATTGTGCAAATAAAATATAACTGATAGAATGACTTGCCTGTCTGGCCCCCATGCATCTTCCTTCCTGCTTGCTTGTTCTTTTCCATGCTCGCATAGGGGGAACAACGGCAGAAAGGCAACTCATTTCCAGGTACATACATTTAATTCTCTTGGTCAACAATGAAAAAGGATGGAATATTTGTAAGACTTTTAGGTCTATTTCTAATGAGATAGATGATAGATGATAGTAGATGATGATAGATAGGTAGATGATAGACAGACAGACAGACAGACAGACAGATAGATATTCCAGTCACCTATCTGTGTTACAAACTCTATATGGACCACCCTCAATGTAAGACAAACTTGTTGTATTTGCAGACTCTTCTACACAGCGGAATGATGAGCAGTACGTGACACATACTTTTCTTTACTTTATTTACACTTCAATGCTGAGAGATTACAAACATGCATCTTGCCTCTGCGAGAGCAGAGAAGCAACTTCTCTCCTCGGAAACACCGAGAGAACTGGTGAAAAACAGGAAACCAGTGTACGTCACATCCAGTCTTCCATTCCTGTGGGAAACCCAACAGTACTCTGACTGTGGAATGCAAAACATTGTCCCGTGACAAGCACTTCGCTGCACAGTGAAGAAAGCAGAAACCAACAAAACTATCAGCAGAATTTTGGAGTTTCACAATAACTTTATACAACTGGGGTATCTATGTCACTTTTTCAGTACAAGGGAATTTGACATTCCTTTTTAAAAATCAATTTTATTTTGAAAATTGTAATGTATTTCCAATTGGACAGTTATTTATTTTTCTCCTATTTCCATGACTAAATGTAGTTGAAATGGCTTGATGCATTATTATTTTGTCCACATCAGCTGTCAGTACAGTTATCTTTCTTGAGGATTTATTCAGAAGAGATTATTCAGAAAATTAAGAAATCTCATTTAATGGACTTCTGAACCATTTTACACCTATATCAGATAGAAAATGCAGGCATTTTGCGTTTAGTTCTTAAGCACTGTTTTTTCACATTTTTAAATAAACAAATAAATAAATGCTTCTTATTGGTAAGATTCTTTTATATTTTGTCCATATAACATTAATATTTTTGCTTCCACAGTTCTCTGTATCCTCTTTCTAGGTGGTTTGAATTTGCTCATTAGCAACCCAATGAGACAGGAAGCAAATAGTGATAAAAGACTAGAAACCAGATTATTTCTGTTTAATGATACACAGTTCTTCATGTAAGGCATATTGTCATACAGAAGATAATTTAATGTGACGTTAAAATAAGTATTTTTTATTTATGTAAAATAAATTACTGTAATATTACATTGCTTAAAGTTGCTTCATTTTCTTCAAAATTTGAGAACATTGTCATTGTAGTTGCACTGACAAAGCAAGCAATCAGTGCATGCCATTGGTCATCCTCTTTGCTACTTCCAGACTATCCAGTTTTGAAAATGAACATGTAAGTTCCATAGCATATCTTAATTTCCAGGTTTCCTGACATTTTTAAAAGCCAGGCTGATGGGCCAGAATTCTGGGGCCTTCAGCAGGGTGATGACATGTAAAAATGAGTTAGACAGCAAACAGAGAAAGAAAATGATTCCCTGAACACCATTTATACTGATCAAGAGCAGGAGGATAGAATATTCTATTTCATTTTTGTTCGCTTGTGAACTTATATAAGATATCGGCTATGGCGGGGGTTCCCAACATGGTGCCTCCTGTGATGCCTGTGAAAGGTCTCAAGAAGTAACCTCTCAAAACTGCAATGCATTAGAGAATGTTTGCTCTTCCTGCTTAGTTCTTGTTTGAACTGGTTTGGCCTTTACCACACTGAATACCTTCGCCCCTTAAACATGCCCACCCCTTCACTGAATGCCAGAACTGGACACTCACCATCCATTCCGTTCTAAACAGAGAAGTGATGGATTCTCGCTGCAAGCAAACACAGCAGTGGATTCTATTGGTGCCCTCTCCCCATTGATGAGGTGGCTGACCATTTTGTGGCCCTGGCTCTTTTTCTACTTTAAGATGTGACAGCCATTTTGTGACTGGTTAAAAACATTTGGTTTAAAAAGGAAACATCCATAGGGCATTAATTCTACAGTTAATTCACTGCCCATTGCCTTATCCCTTCTTAACACCCACCGTCCTTTCCCTTGATTACAAAAACAATCCCATTCCCAGGGCCTAAATTGACCTTTCCCTTTCAAATTCCTGCTCACTGGAATTTGAGCCATACCCCCTGATTTCACTAACTGCATTAGCAGCTGAGGGAAGCTAGTCAGGCATATAAATTTAGATAAGCCTAGTGAGTAAGCCTGTTCAATTGGCTAGAAGCAGATACAGGAAACCTTTTTGACTCAGCAGCCAAGATCTTTAATGCCCCCACCCCATGGGCCACCTTCGACAGGTACACAGTAGCCACACACCTGTCAATAATAATAATAATAATAATAATAATAATAATAATAACAACAATTTATTTGTACCCCACCCATCTGGCTGGGTTCCCCCAGCCACTCTGGGCGGCTTCCAACAAAGATTAAAAATACATTAAAATGTCACACATTAAAAACTTTCCTGAACAGGGCTGCCTTCAGATGTCTTCTAAATGTCAGGTAGTTATTTATCTCTTTGATATCTGATGGGAGGGCGTTCCACAGGGCGGGCGCCACTACCGAGAAGGCCCTCTGCCTGGTTCCCTGTAGCTTTGCTTCTCGCAGTGAGGGAACCGCCAGAAGGCCCTCGGCGCTGGACCTCAGCGTCCGGGCAGAACAATGTGATTGGAGACGCTCCTTCATGTATACTAGGCCGAGGCTGTTTAGGACTTTAAAGGTCAACACCAACACTTTGAATTGTGCTCAGAAATGTACTGGGAGCCAATGTAGGTCTTTCAATACCGGTGTTATGTGGTCTCAGCGGCCGCCCCCAGTCACCAGTCTAGCTGCCGCATTCTGGATTATTTGACATAATGATGTCAGGTAACTGATAAGTGTGCAGTACCATGCACATGCTAAAGTTGACTTATAGGGTGAAGGGAGAGGTTATTTGCATAAAATGCAGTGGCAAAGCAGCACCCAGCAAGATTAAGTGCTCCACTCACCAACTGGTGAGTAGAGGATTCAATTCCGCTCTCTGCAGGGATTTACTTTGCTAATGTACTCCCCACTAGTGAAGCAGCACCCAGCAGGATTGAACCCTGCCCATGAGCTGATGCCACCGGTGGGTGTGGTTTGTGGAAAATGTCCTCATGGGCTAAATTGGAACCCCTGATAGGGCCAAGATTGACCTGTGAGCCAGAAGTTCCCCACCCCTGAGCTAGAGGGAGTCCCAACCGGCAAAATGTCAAAATAGGTCTGCTAAATAGCCAGGAACATTTGACAGCATAAATGACACTGGAGTGGCAAAACCCAATGAGGACTGTACCAACTCTAACACTGTATGTGTTTCAAACTGTCACTTTCATAGATATCATCTGCTTTGCTCTCATTAAATTCCTTGAGGTGTCCCAATAAAAAATATTGCACTGGCTGCAGAAGGCATGACTACCAAATAATCTACAGTAATTTATGTCTAGAGGCTATTATTACTTTGAATAAAAGGCAAAAATTAGCTGTAATTGTAGACAACTATACTGTTCCAGGAATGATTTGCATTCATAAAACCAATCACAATACCAAAACAAACTGGTGTTCTCTTGATGAAAAGCTGATATACACCTTTTTATGAAGACATCACTATTGCAGAGTGTTTAACTAGCACCAGGGAAACCTACGTTAAATTCCCATGCTGCCATGAAATTAGCAGGGACAGACACCAAGATCTATCTGAGACCAGATGCTATTACCTACCTCACAGGCTATTGTGAGGGGGGAAATGAGATCTATGTATGCTTATTTGAGGTCCATGGATGAAAGGTGAGATACAAATGTAATAAATAAAAATACTTTTACATAAAATATTTTTATTAATCTGAAATAATTTCTAAGCAATAGTTTTCATGGTTGTACATCAGTAAAGGGCATTCAAAACAGTATATTGTACAATATGATAAAGATAAATTACGAAAGATGGATGATATATATATATATATATATATATATATATATATAAACTCTCACTGTTCTGAGCAAGTATCACTGTTAAGAACTGTAAACTGATTCTTCCAGGAAATATCCAAGTGTTAAACAATGCAGTCCTGATGAAGGGTTTGTGAGAGGGAAGTCAAAGACGAATGCTTTCGGTTAAATTAGAATGCAAGACAGACTGAGACAGAAAGGCAAAATTTGTATTTAATTGAACCAGTTTCACTAGAGCAATTTTCTTACATTACACAGGCCCATATATAATGTTTTCACCCCAGATGTTTGATTGTTCAAAGGGCATACAATACTGCTATAGAACATATACCACATAGCTCTGCTGGCTTGCACTTTTGTGTTCTGCAAAAACCATACATGAAATCTCCCAGAATTTATATTGTATGCCATTGCAAATCAAAAGCATGAGTTTACATTCATTCTTGTGAGGCAGCTTATGAATAGTCATAACATACTGGAGTTATGTATAGAGCAGCAGTGTGTCAGTTATACTACTAATGGATGCTGCAGTTCCCAACA
This sequence comes from Podarcis cretensis, assembly GCF_951804945.1. Lineage (NCBI taxonomy): Eukaryota > Metazoa > Chordata > Lepidosauria > Squamata > Lacertidae > Podarcis > Podarcis cretensis. The sequence continues at coordinate 48,206,218 of NC_137170.1, read as the reverse complement.
CACTTACACATGATTAAATATCATTTAAAGAGCTACACAAATCTTGAGTAAGAGGTTCATGAATGTGCAATTGTCAGATGTTTTACCTCATTCCTAAAGGCATTTCAGATGTGTGAAGAAACCAATTGTATTGTCATTATTGCAGTTAAAAGAATTGTTCATAATTCTTTTTGAATGTATCATCTTTCTAGGTTTGTCTCTGGATGGCATTCTCTTGCTACTTCAATTTTTTCCAAGCTTCCAATCCTCTCTAATTTACAGCGTACAAAAGTTAGTTTCACTGTATGCTTTTGCCTCCACAAAATGGCATTTAGAAAGATTCTTGTGGGCTTGAATATATTTTATTAGAATGGGCATATACATAATTTGCTTGAAGATGCAACTGTAAAACACTGTCCAGTTTAATTCTTTGAGCAAACTTTGTAAATGTCCACTTCCAATGGAATGTTATTAAATGCATGCATAAATTGTTACATGAGCTTTCTTGTGGACCCAACATTTTGTTTTGGAAATTAACTACTGATATGCTTGGCCTTCAACAAGAACATGGGACTTCAGTTTCTCCATTCAGAGAGCAGAGGTACATTGTTTTTAAAAACCACAGGTGCCAATTAGAATAATTGGTCAGGTTTCAATTTATTTCCGTAATAAACAATTTGCATTACCTCCACATGACCTGCAAATAAGATCAGTCTGATACGACCTATTTAAACAGGCCCTGGTCAGCCCCAACCCACACTAGAGTGCTCTGTTTATGTGATACTCCACAGTAATTATGTTACAACAGGCCCCATGGGAAGTCATCCTCAAACATTACTATCTAGGTGCCCAAGTATTTTCATAAGCTGATGAGCCTAGAAAATTAATAGCAAGTCAGATTTTTAAACTACTAAGAGAGGCCAGACTTGTTTTACAAGCAACAAAATACATTATTTGCAGCATAATGTACTGAGTGAAATCCTTTATAAGCTCAACATCTCCTAAGTGTTTGCAATGTCAGATTAGACACTTTAGGACTTGCTGTCTTTTGAGAGCTTACTGGAGTCTGACACTTCAATGAGTAATATACAGTAAGTAATTTCAACCCTTCTATCAGTGAAATTCCTTATATGATTCCAACCCCAGCTCCAATAACAACAGTAAAAATAACTATTACAATGCTTATAGTCATACCTAAATTGCCACTCTTAGGTGGAGGGGGTCCACTGTCAATGCTGCCACCATAACCTTCATTTAGACAATATGGAGGGGCCCAACCATAGTCACAATGACAATTTTTATGAGAGTTGCACATTCCTCTGTTGTGGCACTTTGTTTGATTACAGTCATAGTTCAGAAGGGATACCTTGATACAATACCTATTAATACATATCATGCCATCACCGCATTGTGTGCCATCTCTCACTGCTCCAATATCAGCTATGCCCATTCCACTTGGGTAGTATGTACCCCAGCACAAGTTGTTGTTAACAGGAGTTTGTATTATGGTGTTATGCTCATTCAGATTGGACACTTTATCGATATTTATGCACTGGACTCTTCCACACAAGATACTACTTGTTTCACATTTCTTATAAACATCACCAGGAATAATGCCACAATTGCCAAAGCGGTCACCTCGCGTATTTATTTCTTTGAAGCAATCTAGTGGGGCAACCGTTGCTTGTTTGCCAAATATCATTTTGCACTGTTGAATGTGAGTAGCGCATTTCCCGTGATAGCAGTAGGCACCATCATAGCATGGAGCTCCATCTTGCACATAAACATCTTCAGGACACCACTCTGAAATCCCAGTGCAGTATTCAGGAAGATCACAGATGTCAGTCCTTTCTCTACAAACTGTTCCAGCTGGAAGAAACTGACAGTTGGCACAGCATGTTCCAGAAGCACAAGTGGCTCCTGACCGCAACATACAATTCGACTGGCAACATGCATCCAATTCACAATGAAATTCTGAACCGCAATCACATTGTTCTCCGCTCTCTACCACCTTGTTTCCGCAGTTTTCGAGCTCATACAGTTTCTCATGCTCTGGTGGAATTAACAGACATTGTTTCCTACCACTATTCATTAGGGTAGAATAACTATCAAAACTGCAATTGCTAAACTGACTTGTGTTGCTCTGTAATGAAGCCATAATGCAAGAATGCTGACTACAAGTGCAGTATTTCTCATCATGTTGCATGCCAAGGTTATGGCCCAACTGATGAGCAAAAGTTATAGTGAATGAGAACAAACTAGAAGTAATAAATGCCTCGACAGCAGATGCCCAAATGGGATCACACACTGTTCCCACAAATGATAATCCAAGCTTATCTCCAAAATGCTTATATACAAATAAGTGGCCAACATCATGCCTTAGATGGTGGATGAAGGTCGTTTTTCTCCAAGTATTAAAAACATCAAGCAGTTCATCTATACTTTTAGCAATTGCCATGAGGTTCTTTTGTGACCATATTTCCAGTCCAACTAGGACTACATGAATCCCAAGAGGCTTATAGAGTGAATCTGCAATATGGACAATATCCAGTACTTCTCTAGCAGCAAGACTTTCATTTCTGCCAGTATGGACAAACAGCTCATGTTCCACTACAACTGCAACCTTCACATATCTGGCATGTGTCTGCCAGAGTGCTCCCTGGGAACTTTTGAGCTCTACATTCTCTGGGATCTGGATCGTGGCCTCCTGGAGATTTTGATCTCCCTTAGTGAGCCCGCACCTCATGCGGACGGCGCCTTCCTTTTCTTCCAGCCGATAAACCACATGTTGAAAGTTCGTGGGTGCCTGGACCGGCTCGATTTCGTACGTCTTGTTTTCCACCTGCAGGAGGCCCCTAAGGCCTCCTGAGCATGTGCTGACCGCGACCAGAGAGGAGGGCTGGCCTTGCACAAACCCGTGGTAGAAGCAATCGTCCCTGACGAAAGGGTAGTCCGCCTGGAGGTCTCCCTCCTTGCCGTAGGTGAACACCGGGAAGTGCCGAGGCACGAAGCCTCTCTTCTGCCGGAGGTGCACCACGCGGCCCTTCCCCTGCAGCTCCACGAGGTACGTGAGGTCTTGGGGCTCCCGCCCGCGACGCGGCGCCATCCTCCTCGGGATGATCACCTCGTAGGAGACGTATCGGAAGCCCTGAGGCGGCGCCTGGCTCGAGGCCTGGCTCAGGAAGACGCCCGAGGCCAGCAGCAGCCACGCCAGTCCCCCGCCGGCGCCGCCCGGCCCCATATCTCCCCTCGCGCGCGGGCCGGGGGGCGGCCGGAGGGCCTCGCCTCACGCGGGAAGGCGGCAGCCAGGCAGGGAGTGGGAAGAAGAAGGGCGAGGCTCCTCCGCTGATGCCGCCGACGCCACCGGCGCCACCGCTGCCCTGCGGGGAGGAGAGCAGCCATCGGTGGTGTCCTCCAGCAACCGTGGAACTGAGCGGCCCGAGGGGAGGGGCGAGCGCGGGAGCCGCGGCGGCGGGGGGGGGGGGCGGGAAAACGACGCCGTTCCAGAACAAAACAGTGGCTTACCTGGCTTTTCCCCTCCAGGCCTGATTTTGCGGTCTCGCCGCCGCCCTTCTCCCGCCGCTGGTCAGCCGCCGCGCCGCTCTCCCTCGAGGCTCCCCTGAGAGGAATTCAGCAGGTGCTTTTTGTCCCACGCGCGCTGCTTTCCCGTGCCAAGAACAAGCTCCCCGCGCCTCGTTTCTCCGCCTTCTCCTCAGGGGTTTATTCGGAGGGTGTGGGCGCGAAAAATAACAACAGTCTCTCTGTGGCGCCTGCATGAACCGAGAGGGCGGCGAAGCACACGGAGCCGACGGCCGGTGGGTCCAAGAAGGCGGTGCAACCCACGAGGGCGCCTCTGGCCCTTTCCTTGAACAGCGTCGTCGCCTCTGAGGAGGAGGAGCCGTGATTTTGCCGCCAATGGAAGCGTGTAATCCACCGGGGTCCAAACGGCTCCCAAGGCGGCGGGCATGACAGATTTAAGCTCCTTGGTGGTGGGCGGCATTCGGCCCTTAAGAAACGGTTAGCGAAAGGAACCTCGCCTGGCCGCCCCGAAGCCTCCCACCGGCCACAAGTGTGCAGGCGCCCTTCGCTGAGGGAAGCATCTTGGACGGCTAGAGCAACGCCGTCGCCTTCGAGGTCGGGGAGCATCTCGCTCCTCGCTTACCTCTCTCGACGGCGCGGCGGGTGACAAGGTGTGAGGGAAAGGATGCTTGCGTGAGAGAAGCGGCTGGAAGTGCCCCTGAACCACTTGCGCGCTCTCTACCCATCCACCTCTCGGTGTTATCGTGAGTCTAAAAAGGAGAGAGGGACAGAGAGGATGTAGAGTTAAATATTTCAATTGAGGGGTACGATCATAAGAATAGCCTGCAGGCATGGGGGATCCTGGGACTCTCAACTGTTGTTTCATTGCAGCCCCCATCTTCCTTGATCAGTGTTTGCATTGGCAGAGAGTAATGGGTATTGCAGTCCTGGAGGGCAACAGGTTCCTCATTCCCTCCTCACAAGGCTCACACCTCCCTATTAACAGTCTATGAAAGTTAGATTTTGATAATCTCTGAAACGGAACAATTCAGGAAAATTAGGAGAAGATACAGTCAGCCATCTACTCACTTTCTTATTCCAGAATATGGTGCAACTATTTTTTTCTGATCATTTATAGACATTTAAACTGTGCTCTTCTTTACATCCATGTGAGATACGCTGAACACTTAACTTTGAAACACTCCATATGCCACAATAAAATGTGTTAGTCTTTAAGATGCCAAAACCCCTCTTCATTGCTTTTGCTAACACAGCTACTGCTCTGGCAATTGTTTTAATATGTAATTCTATCATATAAAAAAAGCACATTGAACACTTTCCAGTTTCTAGCTCAAAAGGCTTTGGTTATTTTCAAAATAAGCTCTGCTTTCCTGACCAGCTGCTTAGCTTCAGTTTCAATCTAAAAGGTGCTCAAATTGTCTGTTTGTTTTCTGAGTTGAGAAAGGACAAGGAGAGAAAGGATTTCCTCCAATGCCATAACCACATTTCTATTCCCTCTCACCCTCCGCCCCACCCACAGACAGCCTGGCATTGTCTCAAACATTTACAATCTGATTTTCACCATTCTCTGTACTTTGGTGTCATCTGCAAGCCTGGCTACCTACTGCTCACCTGATTGTAGATAACTTGGAAAACTAAATAGCACCAGTTCTAATAAGGATCCTTTTGGGGGTGGGGTTTCATTTTTTGTGAAAACTTTCCTGTTCTTCAACGTTTTACCAGTCCAGAAGAAAATCTGTCCTCCTGTTCCATGGCTGCCAAGTTTATTCAGAAGTCTGTATGTGGGAACGACTCTTAGGACTTTTTCCTATATATATGACACCTAGCATGTCATGCTTAGTAGTAGCAATAGCAGCAAATTCCAGATAATGTAAAGTTTCAAATGTTACACATGAACTCACCAATCTCCTTGGATTAAGGTGATGGTACACCTACTTTGGAAGATGGAACCTGTTTTTCCTTCTTTGAAAGCCAACGGGATGTTTATCCAAGGATTGTAGGATGGTTTAGCTGAGATTCTTGCATTGCAGGGGGTTGGACTAGATAACCCTTGTGGTCCCTTCCAACGCTACAATTCTATGATATGCAGCAGGCAGGTAGCAGAAATTTATCCTGACTTTTTGTCTAGTAAAAATTGTCCCACCAGTAAGGTAGTACAGCACATCTAGAGATGCCACCTGCTTTGATCACTGTCTTTGTCCTATTTGCATAGCCAGGCAGCTATCAATACTGTGCAGTAGAACGAGGGCCGGCAACATTAATTTGGACAACTTGATGTTTGTGGCTTCATCAGAACACCATTTGACTTAAAAGGAGCTCACCAGTAATTCTTCATACTCCATCTTTCTGTTACCGTATTTTTCACTCCATAAGACACACCTGACCATAAGACGCACCTAGTTTTTAGAGGAAAACAATTAAAAAATATTCTGAATCACAGCCTCCTCAGGAGGAGAGCGATCCCCTCAGAGGCTTGGGAGGGAAGCTGCGTGCCCGTCAGCCATATGGTTGGCAGCCCACAGCTTCCATCCTAAGCCTCTGCAGGGATCGCTCTCCTCCCGCGGAGGCTTGGAAGGCTTTCCTTCTCCCCACTTTTTTCTCCCCCTCCCCAAGCAGCACAGGCCCCTTTTCCAGCCTCCTCTCTATCCCTTTTGCCCAAACTCCTCAGCCGACATCTGCAATTTCTCCCCTTCGTTGATGCCTCTCCTTTGAACTCTACCATGACTCTCCACTCACGGCAACCTACCTCCTTTCCTGCTTCTTAGTCCCCCTCCTCTCCGTCCTCTTCCTCCCCTCTCTCGGGAGCTGCCTCTTCTCGCCATCCTCCGGCCAACATTCCCAGAGCCATCAGGGGAAAGGGGAGTCCATTGGCAAAGCCTCTCTCAAAGAGAGCAGCCCAGGAGTGTGGGGCAACAGCGCACAGCTTGCCCACCACTCCCAAACCTTCCCAGGGGAAAGGAGAGGCTGTCGGCAACCCAGGAGGGTGTGGCAACGGTGCACACTGCACTCGGGTGATTCAGCTCCAGGGACCACACATTTGCTCCATAAGACGCATAGACATTTCCCCTTACTTTTTAGGAGGAAAAAAGTGTGTCTTATGGAGCGAAAAATACAGTATCTGGGGCAATGCTAATTACATAAAAGGCTCAACTTCTTATATGAGGAGATTTCACCCCTCCCATATCCAAGAATCTCCTGAGGAGCCTGCTGATTCTACGGAGAGGAGGAGCAATGCTCTGCTTTCTACTCAGTCAGCGAGTCAGTCAGTCAGTCAGTGTATCGGAGAGAGAGTGTTAGAGATCGTGTCTAGAGATAAGGTTGCTGCTAAGAGCAGCTGCAGACTCTCAGTGTAGCATTGATTTATGCTTAGATCTTTTAGCTCTGTATATAGTTTTGTATCATAGTTGTAGCTATAGAATAAAAGGAAGATATTCTACAGAGCTGCTCTCCGAGTGGTTTATACTCTGCAAGACTCTGCAAAATTCTGCTGCGCAACAACTGTATTATTGTACAAGTGAATCCGGTGCTCTCAGCTCTAAGCTGTGAGTCCACAGCACAGTGACCTGTCCCTGTGAGAAAGGTGGTCGCTGGCAGTGCTACCCAGCTCGCCTAGCCCAGTCGGGGTTGGTACACTGGCTCAAGGGCGATGCTGACATCGGTTATGGGCCCAGTCATCTGACCAGTTGTTGTTCCAGTCATCCCAGTTGTCCCAGTCGCCAGAGGTTTCTGTTGCTGATTGCTGAACGGCGGAACGGAGGCTGCATGCTGGACTGATTTGTGGTGCCTAGAAGCAGAGCTGTGTTGGAGCAGAGTGCTCAAGCTGCCGCTGTTGCTGTTGCTGCTGCTTGATTTATGGAGGTATGTTGCTGACTGCCAAAGAAAGAAGATAGCGTCCCTGTTTGCCTGTTAATTGCACTCTGAGTGGGAGAGAGAGTGGCTGAAGAAGTCCAAGGCTTTATCTGTGTTTGCACGAGGGAAGTGTCTTGCTCTAAGTAATAGCAGACATGGCCTGTGCACATTCTGGCCAGATGGCTCTGTCCTTTCCTCTCCTCACGCCTGAAAACTATGCAGTTTGGCAAGTTAAGATGAAAGCACTTTTACAGAGGGAAAAGCTATTTCACACAATAGAAGATGACCCTCCAGATAAAGATGATGATGATTGGGCTGAATGGCATGCTGCAGATATGAAAGCCCGAGGGACAATTGTTTTGAGTGTTTCAGACCACTTGCTGGTGAACTTAGAGGGTCAAGAGACTGCACAAGCTGTTTGGCATAAGTTGAGAGATATGCATCTGAGACAAAATGCTGGTTCCAGTGTGATTTTCTTCAAGAAGCTGTGAGGGTTACAGTTGGAGAAAGGTGGTGATTTGCCTAGCCATCTATCTCAGTTAAAGCGTCTCAGACAGGACCTTGTTCAGCGAGATCTGGCTATTTCAGAGGCTGTGTTTGCAATGCTGATGATAAATAGCCTAGATGATTCTTACGATGGAGTAGCTGCCCAGATTTCTACAATTCCTGCTGACAGAAGATTATGTGTCTAGCGTGCTCTTGAATTAGTGGGATCGCAGACAGGCTGTTAGAGAAAGCCGGGACTGTGCTGCTAAAAATGTGCTTGAAAATGTGCCTGAGTCTTCAGCAGGGGAAAGTGAAAGTGAAACTGCTGCTGTTAAAGCACTAAAGTTGAAGCGGTGCTTTTCGTGTGGAGCACAAGGCCATTTGAGTTTTCAGTGCTGCAAGAAATCTTCAAAGAAGAAGGGAAACTTCAGAGGCAGAGGGGGAGGAGGACGAAATCCCCAAGCACCTGCTACTTCAAAGGCTTTGATCTCTCGCTGCTCCAATCAATGTGGGCGGAGTTTCTTTGTAATCGACTCTGGCTGTACCAACCACGTAGCCAAAGATCAGGATCTCTTTGTTCAGCTTGAGAAGCAAGAGAAATTCATCAAGCAGATGGGACAGTTCTCACGAGTTTGGCTAAGGGAACTGTGTTCTTAAAGAGCCTGAATGCAACTATTAAGAATGTCCTGTATGCGCCTGATATTCAGGACAATTTGTTGAGTGTTTCCCAGCTTGATCGTCAGGGGTTTAAGGTGGTGTTTGCTAAATCTCGCTGTGAAATTCGTCGAGATGGCAAGCTCATTCTATATGCAAAATGTGTAAATGGTCTGTATCAATTGCCTTTTGTTTCAGGTACAGGTACTGCAGAAGCAACTGAGAAAGAGTGTTGCAATTTGTATGTTGATAAGAATGAAAAGTTGCATGACCAATGTATTCATTATTACCACGGTGTTTATGGTCATTTGAATTTCCAGGCTGTGGCAAAAATGCCTGTACAGGGTATGAAGTTGAAAGAATGTCCCTACCACATGAAATGTGTTTCTTGTGCTGAGAGTAAGGCATAGCAAGCTCCCAAAAGTACAGAGTCTGGGAGAGAGGTCAAGAAACCATACGAAGTCATTCATGCAGACTTAGTGGGGCCTCTAGTGCTCTCTAGAGGCAATTCAAGGTTTTTCATGGTTTTGATAGACTCCTATTCTAAATATGCATGGGTCTATATGCTGCAGAAAAAGTCTGAAGCCTTTACCAAGTTTTGTCAGTTTTGTAAATGGCTCAGGAATGTACATAATGAGAATGTACGTTATATTTTCACTGACAGGGGTGGAGAGTTTTGTTCAGAGGAGTTTGAGGCTTTTCTTTCTGAACAGGGCATTGAGCATAGGACAGCCACGCCCAGATCACCCTGGCAGAATGGTTTATGTGAGAGAATAAACCAGACCCTGCAGCAAGGAATCAGAACACTGTTACATGATTCGGGGCTGCCCAATCCTTTTTGGGCCAAAGCTCTTTCGTTTTTCTGTCACGTGTATAACAGGAGGTACCAGTCCGCAGTAAATTGCACCCCATATGAGATGCTTCACGGAAGGAAGCCATGTGTGAAGCACTTTAAAATTTTTGGGTCAGAGGTTTGGGTGCACAACTCACAGGGTGACAAACTAAGTAAGCGTGGAGAACATGGTGTTTTCCTAGGATATGAGAAAGGGTCTTATCGTGTCCTGATCACAGACACAAAAACCATAAGGCTGACCAGGAGTATTGACGACAACCCACAATGGGACAGAGTTGGCATTTTTCAGTGCCATCCCATTTATGATGATGGTGCAAAAGGGGCAAAGAAAGTTAAGAGGGAGGCAAGTTCTGATGTGATTGATAATGCTGATGCCAATGTAGTTCCGGATGGTGGCACAGATTTTCAGAGCCCAAAAGCCTCAGGTGAGTCTGACGCTGATTCAGACTTAGCAGCTTCATATACTTTAGCTCCCCATTCTCCCAAAGAGGAGGAAGCACCAGAACAAGAGGATCAAAGAGTTTTGCGCAGATCTGAGAGAACAACCAAGAGTGTACCACCGAAAAGGTTTTCTGAAGAGTTCGCTAAGGCTGCGGTCACATGCAACTCTGGTGGGGTTTTTAAACCTAACATGAAGTGTGCTGAGAGTAGTAGCACAAAACGCTTCATTTATTTCCTTACCTGACATTTGAAGGATCAGGATTGAAGGAGCAAGCATGTGTTTAAAGTGGTTTGTTCAAATCTGCCTAATTAGAAATGTCAATTTGTATCTGAAAGAAATGTGTGCGAAGATTTTTCCAGAAGCTGCTTATTCATTTGTGTATTCACAATGTGTATTTTGTGTGAGTTACAGGTTGAGGTTTATGTTTTAACTCTTTCCTAATGGACACAGAGTGGTTGCAGTAACTGTATAATGATATTGATAAAAGTATCTTAGACAAAGGGGGAAAGAGATACCTGCAGATATGTTAACCAAGGTTGTAAGCAGAGAACAACTTTTGGAGTGTGTGTGCAAATTGCAGTTATGTTAAAGATTCTTGAAATGGTCAGATGAAATGGGGGAGGATGAGGAGATTTCACCCCTCCCATATCCAAGAATCTCCTGAGGAGCCTGCTGATTCTACAGAGAGGAGGAGCAATGCTCTGCTTTCTACTCAGTCAGCGAGTCAGTCAGTCAGTGTATCAGAGAGAGAGAGAGTGTTAGAGATCGTGTCTAGAGATAAGGTTGCTGCTAAGAGCAGCTGCAGACTCTCAGTGTAGCATTGATTTATGCTTAGATCTTTTAGCTCTGTATATAGTTTTGTATCGTAGTTGTAGCTATAGAATAAAAGGAAGATATTCTACAGAGCTGCTCTCCGAGTGGTTTATACTCTGCAAGACTCTGCAAAATTCTGCTGCGCAACGACTGTATTATTGTACAAGTGAATCCGGTGCTCTCAGCTCTAAGCTGTGAGTCCACAGCACAGTGACCTGTCCCTGTGAGAAAGGTGGTCGCTGGCAGTGCTACCCAGCTCGCCTAGCCCAGTCGGGGTTGTAGTGCATGAATCCAGTTGGTACACTGGCTCAAGGGCGATGCTGACAATTTCTTGCCCTGACATTAACCATAATAAACAGGTCAAATTACAAAAGGCAAATACAATATGATAAGTTCATTATGTGGCCAAGATGTTAAGTGCAACTTATTCTCTCACCAACTTTAATTAGAGGATAATATGGGGTAGAGTCAGGAGTAAATACAATATATATATATGTTCAAAAACCAGAGTACCTGAGTTTATTTCAACATTACACTGTACAGTTACGAAAAATTAACAAAGGTAAAACTTTATCGATATATAAAGCACTATGGACTCAAAAGCTTATAAAGAGAGTGATCGTTCCAATTATGTTATTTACTGAGATAGTTACCAAGAAAATTTTGAAATTTCAGCCTACATTTCACTTCCAATTATATGGATTCTGTAAAACAGTTTTGAAAATATTTTCATCTACTGCCAACACCTTTCTTCAAAGCCCAAAGCATAACTTGCTCATTTCTTCACATAATCCTGCCACGCATTTGTTATTCTGTAGTACATGTAAAAAAGAGGGGTAAAAGGAAGATAATGATCAAGGAATTAGCTAGTTTTGCATTTGTTTTTTCTTGATGGTCTTTCCTGAAACATCTTTTTCCAAGGTCTAAGCTTATTAAAAGAGGACAGGTTTCTAGCCAAAGACATGACACTGGGGGTTAGGTACACTAGATGAAATACAGCCTTCAATATTAAAATAGGGAAAAGGCCAAACTATTTCTTCCTGTATGTAGCTATAGGTTTGCAGCTAACAGGTTTGTAAACAGTTCAAAAGAAAAGAGCCTTGAAATGTCAAAAGTCCACCACACAGTTGTCATTCCTTTCCTTGCTGTATTGCAGTCCAAGAGTATAATCTTCCCTTCTGTCATTGCAGTCTCATCCGTTTCTCTGGCGGTCCTTTGGTGCCGGTGCTCTGTTGGGTGATCTTAGCCGTGTCCTTCTCCTCTTGTTTTGTAGCTTCAGGGGTTGGCTCTGGCTCCTTCTTGATCTGATCCACTGGAAAAATAAAACCAAGAAAATCTAATTCTAACAACTTTATATATCTGATTCTTCTGTAAGATTGTTTTCCAATGCAAAACTGCCAGAATAAAGCAGTAACTTGAATTGCTGCATTCAGATTTTCTATTCATACTGGAGTATCATAGTTTCCTGCACCCAGAATGTTTATAAATAAAGTGGTATTTTTTAGGGTCCCAGCACAGGGGATCTCACTCTATCTTCCCCCACTCACTCTCTATAGTGAACATGACCTTAGATAGTGGCAATATTCTCATAAGCCTCAGCTGAAAAGAAAACTGCAATGTCTTTGGATTTGGTTCTGTTTAAAAACAATGACTGAATTCTCACCTGGAATGGGTTTTTCTCCAGACTTTTGCTGTGAAGAGGAAAAAGAAAAACAGTCACTAATAAAAAAATACATGCATTTGGCTTTGGCATGATCTTGCTATTGTCCTACTAAGAACTGCTGCCCTATATAAAAAACCATTTAGTTGATTTTTTTAATTAAAAAAAAATCAAGTACAGCATGTCAATTAGACAACATCTGTCTATGTATATGCTTGTTGACACTCTCAAATAATAGGTTTTTGAGGCAGAACTTAATCTTGCAGAAGCCAAATCTATAGCCTTGTGCAATGGCTTTCATTACACAAGAGATTTCCAAATTACATTTTTGCACAGGAAAATCAAGTTATATCACTTTTAATAATCACACTTTAAAAAATCAAGTAACATATGAAACCAGCTAACAAGAGATGCCCCCAGGTATAGGGCAGTATATAAATTCAATAAATAAATAGGCTGAAGATGCCAACCATAACAGATGCCAACCTTTAGGCTTGAATGACAGCTCTAACACCTACAGTTACATAACCTTAATACATCCAATTGATGTACAGTGGTACCTCTGGTTACGAACTTAATTCGTTCCGGAGGTCCATTCTTAACCTGAAACAGTTCTTAACCTGAGGTACCACTTTAGCTAATGGGGCCTCCTGCTGCCACCAGCGCACACTTTTTGTTCTCATCCTGAGGTAAAGTTCTTAACCCGAGATACTACTTCCAGGTTAGCGGAGTCTGTAACCCAAAGTATTTGTAACCCGAGGTACCACTGTATTATCAGTGAAAGTGTTAGCCCAACTAATACCTGCACAAACTTTGGGGGAAATTTTTGCCTCAGATCTAGGAGTAATGCATCTACACGTTGTCTCTGGAAAATGGAGCTTGGTTCTTCCTTTTTTTTGGCTTTGGGTTTGGCTTTATCTGAAAATAATTTAGAGATTGTAATGAAGCATCCCATCAGAACATAAACTTTTAACTTTCTTTTATCTGTCCATTCTTCATTTACAAAATAAAGCTTCTTGCCTCCCTTAGTTTGTTAGTTTTGCAGCAGAAGTTAACATTTAATTTTCTACAACTTTCCAGAAAGGTTTCTCCCTTCTGCTTACTTTATATCTTCCCTAAGCTCCTTCAATTGATTTGGTATCCCTGCAGAATTAAATTAATGTAAGCTTTCACTTCCACCAACAGTGCCCCATCCTACATGCCCAGACACCTAAAATGACACTGTGTTGACACCATTACTTTTCTGGAATGTTTTAACTCTTTCCAACTCCTGTGGTACATTCATTCATTTATAAACCAGCAGAACAAACAGGCATTTCAGAGAAGTCAACACACCAAGCCCAAGCCCACAATTTCTATCAAAGGAGAAAGAGCATGTATTTTAAAGCCTAGAATGCTACCTCGTTCCTCTTGATCTTTGAAATGCCACCAATAGCCTTTCGAAGGGTGATAGCGGCAGTAGGACATGGCTTCTTCAAAAGCTGACTGGATTCCATGTACTGCACTGAGCTTGAAAAAAAATAAGTTTGTAACAAGATACATGATTTCCCACATTGTGCTATATTTTAGCCAGCCAACTCACAAAATAAATGCCATTATACATAGGTAGTCCAGTACTCTGAGTTTGGGGTGGAATCTCCCTGTACCTTCATGCACAGAGGCTGGAAGATTGGGAGGGGGATTGAATAATACCATTGAGCCAGATCTTTCACTTAGGAGGTGGGAACACATGGAGTAAATGCAAGGTAGTCTGCACATGCTCAGAAGTAATTTCTCTACTACATATACACCTTCAGAGATCAAATATCTCCATCTTCTGAAGTTAGGTAGTTGGTAACCATTGAGGGGGCCTTCTGAGATGTGGTACCCCACTTTGGGAACACTCCCTCTAAGGGGGGGAAACCTATTCTGATACAGGGCATATTCAACCTTAAACTTAAGAACAAGACACCATTCAAAAGTCAACAGTCCAGAACAACGGTAAATCTTCTTACTTCCTACAACACATACATTTTTCACAAAAGGTGGAGATCCTTTTTTCACACATTTTGCCCCCAAACCTGAGGACAAACAAGGGGGGAAAAAACCCCAAAGCACTTGCATTGCTAATACCTTCATTATAAGAATACAGGACAGAGACTTACCACTCTGGAGTTTACAACTGACCCCAAGTCAGGGGCCTGATAAATCACTCCAGCAATAATATAATAATCAGCCAGTGGGGTAACTATAAAAGAAAAGCACAACATTAGTCCAGCTACCAAAACACTAGATGAACAACTGTCATTGCAAGTGTATTTGGTACATCGGTCATGGGACATTCAAGCCTACTATCCAAAATCAAGCAGAGTGCCTAATTTCTCTCATATGTGGATCACACACACATGGCCCAGTAGGGCTCAGTTTGTGGGGACTCAGTCTTCTTCCACTTTTTTTACTTTTGAAGCAAGTATTGGGGAGAAAAACTCAATGGTTAGAGCAAATCTCAACCCATGATTAAAACATGAAGAAAGCCGGGGGGGCGGCGGGACGGGATGGGATTGAATGCCTTTCTCCTCATGCTTTATTGCCAGCCCAACACTTGAGCAAAATAACATGGGAAAGAAAACATTTTGAGACTGTACAGTAATACCTCCATGAATGTCCGCCTCATCTAGCGTCCATTCTGGCAAACATCCACGGCAAACCCGGAATTACCGGAACGGGTTACTTCTGGGTTTGCAGCTTGCGCATGCGCAGAAGCGCTAAATCGCACTTTGCGCATGCACAGAAGTGCAAACTGCTCTGTGCACGTGCGCAGGCACGGCGCTTTGCCCTGTGTCTTTTTGGCTAGCGGCAGAGCCTCCGGAATGGATCCTGGTTGCAAAACAAGGTACGACTGTACAGGCAAACCTCAACCTGAGCTGTATATCGAAAACAAGGGAGAGGAGTATTCCTCCCTGTTTAGTGTGTGTCCCTCCCATTTTTTTAAAGGGAAAACATCCATCTACGGTAGCCCCCTGCTATGCTTTCATCGCATACCCGTCCATGTTAATATTGTCTCCAAGGTCTCCTACATGGTGAAGATACATGGTGTCTTTTCATGCCTTTACCTTTTTATTAAAATACCTTTTTATTTTCCCTAGACCTTTAAAAAATCTACTTTTTTTTAGTCTGCTCTTGGCAATATTGCCATGCTACATTTTGCTTTTGTTCTTTTATCCTTGTTACTTATGGGTATTTTTATTATTTCTTTTATTATGCGATTGCACTATCCCCTGCCCTAAGAGAATTTTTAAACAGAAGGTACAAGCTGAACTAGAGAAAACTAGAGAAAAAAATGAAAAAAATGAAATGACTGCTTAATGGTTTCAAACACTATGTTCCTACAGGACTGCTTTGTGTGCATGTAGTCCTTATTGTAAGTTCTTTTTTAAAAATCCTGTTACTTTTCTTACATTTTTCTGAACACCTGGGGAGTCTTTAAATGAAACATGCAAATGTTCACTAGGAAAAGGAAAAGAAACCTGCATCTGTGTCTGGATCTTATCCCTGCAGACTACAGACCTTCAGGTTTGTTTATATCTGAGAGTGTGCACCTGTAAAATGAATTTTAATGTTATTTTATATCTGGCTTTTACTTTCACTCAGTCACAGTATATGAGATGGGAAATTGCTGCTGTACTGCTCTCCAGGCTGCACTTGTTTACACTGAAATGCATTTGCCATTTTACTGCCCATTCGCTCAGCTTGGAGAGGTCCTTTTGGAGCTCTCTGAATTCCCTTTTTGTTTTAATGACCTTAAGCTGTTTTGTACCATCAGCAACCTGGCCTCCTCACCGCTCACCCTAACTCTGGGTCATTCATAAACAACTTAAGAAGTTTAGATTCCAATACTGATTCTTGGGGGACTCTACTTTCTAGATGCCTTCATTCAGAGAACTGTCCATTCTCTGCTTCCTGCAGCTTAACCAATTCCTGATCCACAAGAAGTCCTTTCCTCTTATTCCATGGGAGCTAAGCTTACTCAGGAGTCTTGGGTGAGGTATTTTGTTAAAACTTTTTGAAAGTCCAAATGCACTGTGTCAACTGGATCACATCTATCTATATGCTTGCTGACACGCTCAAAGAACTCTAATGCATTAATGAAACAGAACTTACTCTTCCAAAAAATTATTAATGATATTTTACAACTGCATTCAGAAGTTGTTCTGTTTGTTGTCACATCACCTGGTTTTTATTTATAATTATATATTGAGTTATATACTGCAGGTTTTGTTTTTAAGATTGACTATGCAGTGGCTTATTGCTCAGTGGGGAGGAATTACTCCTCTTTACATACAGAGATTATACATGACAAGCAATACATAGTTATAATAAGTCATCAACACTGCTAAAAACATAGGACTGCAAATAGGCATGTTTTTACCAGCACTATTTGCCTTTTGCCACAAGAGGGCATTCTTTTACTATTTCAAAAAGGAAATTAGACCATAAAGCAAAATTCAGGAAGAAAATGTAACCGCAACATGAATTCTGGGAGCTAACATTTCTACCTATGCTTCTGTGAACAGGAAAACAAAAGCAGGTGGAGCATTCAGAAGTATGCATAGGCTATGATTCTTTCCTGTGTGGGCACAGCACTAAACACAGGATTCTCATTTCTGTCCATCCCCCTGCCCCCCAAAAAAGCCACAAGCTGATATGAGGAATTGGAGGTGGAATATGCGCCTTCTGTATGCCTAGATTCCTCCCCGTTTGCTCAAGATATGAGAGCTTCACTTGATCAAGCAGAACAGAAAGCCTGGATGGGGATATGCAGAGACCTCTTGTTCTTCAAAAACAACAAATCACTTCCTGTATGTGCACCGAAGGGAGGTTGGAGAACATAGATTTGCTTAGTCCTGTGAAGATTCCTCTGTATGTGAGCACTGCATCTGCACAGGGAAGCAACGTACCCATCCTTTTTTTTTTATTATTATTTGTTTCCATCTTGTCCTCCACAAAATACTGTGCAAATCCTTACCATGCGTCGGACTCTGTCTTTGCTGCTTACGAATAATGAAGAGAATTGGCTCTTGTGCATGTAAAAGGATATATTCCACTCCAACCATTTGACTGAAAGAATAAAGACAAGACTGAACAAGGAGATAAGACTACTATTTATTGTAGAGGCTAAAGAAGCCAACTAAAAGTACAAGTCTCCCTCTGACTGATCACACCTATAGAATCATAGTATTACAGAATTAGGAGAGACCCCAAGGGTCATCTAGTGCACACTTCGAAGTGTGCCCCTCTTGGACCAAATAATGTAATAACTTGTCCTAGATCCTAGTAATTTTCTGACAGTCACCTGATGGATCTATTTGCTCTAAATCTATCGGGTTTCATACTGCTGTCCTTAATAAATTTGTCACCAGCTGGACTCCCACCAAATTCACCGATAGCTTAACATCACCATAGGTAAAGGGACCCCTGACCGTTAGGTCCAGTCGCAGAAGACTGGGGTTGCGGCGCTCATCTCGCTTTACTGGCTGAGGGAGCCAGCGTACAGGTTCCGGGTCATGTGGCCAGCATGACTAAGCCGCTTCTGGTGAACCAGAGCAGCGCACAGAAACGCCATTTACCTTCCCGCCGGAGCGGTACCTATTTATCGACTTGCACTTCGTGCTTCAGAACTGCTAGGTTGGCAGGAGCAGGGACCGAGCAACAGAAGCTCACCCCGTCGCAGGGATTCAAACCGCCGACCTTCTGATCTGCAAGCCCTAGGCTCTGTGGTTTAACCTAGGCTCTGTGGTTTAACCCACAGAACCATAGGATAATTTAAAATCAAGTGTTCATATTTGGATTTGATTAGTGTGGTTATTGGATTCTGAATCTCTGCAGGTTTGGAAGTGCAACACTATAAAGGATCGCAGCCACAAATTGTACTAACAAGGACTTCATTAGGAAATTTCAGAATATTCAAAAATAAAAGAGTTATCTTATTGTACAGCATTTTCAGAGCAAATAGAAATAAAAGACAAAGGAGATTTCAAGGTAACTGCTTACTAATGAGACCACTTAAATTACTCTCGAGGCTCTTTTTCCAATGTAAAAAAAGAAACAGTGCTTGCTTCCTTGGGCTCATTAGTATGTCTTTCCCAATAAATATATTTGTTCATTGTTTATTTTGAACATACTTAATAAAGCTATCCTTTAACAGCAATAGAAAAAATTATCTGAAACAGTTATGATGTTGTTCATCTTGAAATGAATTTTAATTTAACATTAATTAAAGCAATCTTTTATTGCTCCAACTTTAGTTGATGTTAAAATATGCAGACAACTGTGTTGCAGAGCATTCTATAATCAACAGGAAGGTTGTCAATTTCTCATATGCATGGAACAAAATAGATTACAAATGTAAATGCTTTAATCACTTTTGACACACAGTATCTTAGTCATTCAACATCTACCATTTCAAAACAGAATAAGAAACTTTCAGTAGACCACCAGTTAACAGGCATTTCTCTAATCTTACATAAGCCAGAATCATTGAACCCATATTTCATCCATAGCATAAGACAAATTGGGTGACTGTCTTCTGCTTATAGAAAAGGGCAGGGCAAGCAGTTTAAGTGAATCAGCTGTCAAGGAAAAATAGGGACAAAGAGAGGGGGAAAGTTCTATCATCTCTGGCTTTAGTACTTCAATTGCTGGTAGTGTTTACTTTTCACAGGTGACAACTACCATTCTAAACCTTGTTGTATAACCGCAGGAGGAAACTTTTAGTCTCAACAGCCCAGACCCTCCTCTTTCCCCACTCCAGCAGGTCAGTTGTGAAAGGTGGGCTGGACTATCCTTCTGTCAATCATGTGGTGTCATAATTACATCAGGTGACTGGTGGGTGTTTAAGTCCCTTGCATAATGCTTCCAAAGCACGTGACAACCAGGTGGCTATCGGGCAGTTGGAAAGAGCTGCACTAGGAGCTTTGCCATCATTTCTCACACTCCAAGCAAAGAGCTAGCAAAATGCTTCACACAGCAGTTTCCAATCACGCATCAGCCAGTTGGTTGTCAGGAAACTGGAAACTGCTTGAGAACAGGGCTTGCAGGCAATGCCAACTAACATATATATGAAGAGAGCTGTAGCACGTGGCCATGGTGTCCCTGAAACAAATAGGACCAAATAGGGAGACCTGCTAGGATGAATCAGGTCTGTAGGCTGAAGATTCCCTATTCCTGTTTTATAGGATTACTTTACCAATGTCTAGCAGTAACTTACTTTAGGTGATCCAGCGATAGCCTTTGCATTTTGACCATTTCATTGTTGCACGTTCGATCATAGAATGGGTTGCTACGCTCTGAGAAATAATCCAACACACTTCCACTGTTTAATATTGGAATCCAAGCACTATCAACCCAGGAAATTCCCAAGAGGTTATCTGGAGGAGAAAGAGAAATGAATGGTTAGCACAAGTATAGTTACAATAGCAATAGACTTCATCAGTGTGAGAGATTGTGTCTCACTGGTCAGCTACTGCCCACCTTAAGCCGGGCAGCCTTGGCCAATAAAATGCTGTGAAAGACCTGTTTCTTTTGAATTTGTCCTGAACCTCCTGGCAATTTCATTAGGTGATCCCGAGTTGTAATGTTATTAGCGTCTTTCTTTTCCTTTCCTTGTTTTGTCTACTCTCTCGACAACAGAATAATGTTTATAATTTCAAAAGCCCCAAAACCACTAATATCGCTTCTAATCTCAGCCGCAGATCGGCGCAATGTTACAATGTCTTTGGGCGCAGGACTTATTAGGAGTCTTAGAAAAGCAACGACAACGACACTTGATTCCACTGCGTCTTTTTTAAAAATAATAACTGGAATTACTTTTATTCTGCGACTCCCACAAAGGTTTCGTCCACTCCCTCCTTTCCAGTCCTATCGAGACGACAGACGCCGCTCGCCCCTGCTTTCTGCATCTGCCTCAGGGGCCCTGGCGGACATGGATGGCAAAATGGAGACACACGGGGCGGGAAAGGAGCCGGGAGTCAGTGGCCTGTCCTTAAACAAGGTGCCTAAGCAGATATAGTAAAGCAAAAGAATCCAGTCTCCATTACCTCGTATGTCCACCGCCGCCATGGTTTCAGCGCCGCGCGTCCCATCCGCCCCGGCGCAATGCTATGACCTCACCGCACCATAGAGAGAAGTTGCCTAGGATGCCGAGCCACGGAGATGAGGAGAAGCGAATGGCTAGAGCGGCGACGAGAGAGCCGAGCGGGAGGTATGCGTAGTTGTTCAGCGACTGGAGGACTAAGGCGGTTGTGTTTTGGGTTTCCAGAAGGATTGCGCACCCCTGATGAGCGCTAAAAAGCAAAGGGAGTGAAATATAAATTTAGGAGTGAAAAGTAAAGGGTGTCTTTTTAAGGATTTACATTATAAAGTTTAAGGATGCGATTCTAGCTCCACACACGGGAATAAGTTCCATTGGATATCAATAGGATTTACCTCTTGAGTCGACGTGGTTAGGATTGCGCTGAAAAGTAAATCACACACACCAGCGCTTCAAATGCAACACATATGAAGTATATAGTTGCATAGTTGGTTGCAAATCTAACCTGCCAAAAAAGAAAAGGCCAACGTGTGTGCTTTCAACAGCACATTTACACTACAGAAACCAGATTTTGGGGCATGGAAATAAGGACCAGGGAGTGGTGGCGTTTCTCATGTCTGCTAAATTTCAAATATGGTACTGTTGAAGTAAAAAAAAAGCAGAAACTCATGAACAACAAAAATTGGCAACCTTAATTACAGAGGTGGATTGAGGGGAGCACAACCGATTCGGTTGTACTGGGCACGGAGCCACAGGGGTGCCACTACTATGATGAATGAAATGTGGGGCTGAAATTTGAGGCCCCAAGGTCTGCCACTCTAATTACAAAATATTTAATCTTAAACCCAATATGCTATGGAGCCCATTGAAACCATGCACCCTAAACTAGTTGGCTGGGCTTAGTTGCTTGTGATCTGACCTCTGTTCTTTTAGGGTACATTCTTGAGAGGTATTACAGTGAGATGTCTTTTCAAAAATAAGTTCCACTGAGTTAAGTTGGGTACATTCCAATATAAGTGGATATAGGATTGCAGCCTTAGAATAGATTGTCTGCTGCTTAACACCTGTAACCACTATTTTTTTCTCAAAAGTTGCACACACACTTTCCCCAGACCCGAATGCATTTCATCAAGTGTTTATAGGTTAAGGTTTCCTAATTCGTATTCATGATTATCATTCTACTGTCCAGACCCATGTTGCTGAGTCGGTGTTTTTTCAGCTGTGCTTCCAGAATGGAAGGAGGTAAGCATGTGTGGCACCTGCAGAGGAACAACAAGAGTTAGGGGATTGCCCAGAATCTACATCGGAATTATTGGGTTTGCAAATCACATCCAGTGCAGAGATAGGACTACTGATCTATGGTAGACAGTGGTACAGTTAGGTAATTTCAGACTCTAGGTTTAATAGTCTTGGGGGTGGGAGGAAGCTTTTTAGATGGCACTGTGTCATCTCTTACTTCTGACACCAGTGTTGCTTGCCATACCAATCTCTGAGCAGCAAGAGATTCCCAGGGTCCAGGTGATAGTCCAGGGTTCCATTTTCCTTTTGGAAATGAGGCACAGCAGAGACTGTGGTGTCTTTATGATATATGGCTTATTTGCGTGTGCACACACACACACACAGACACACACACACACAGCCTGAGCCTGTGATGGAGGGGCTCCCAGCATTACACTCTGGCTTCTTCCATAGCTGAAGCCTTGGATTCAAACAGACTTCAAACATGATATAAAACATTCTAAACTCTCCACTATGTTCCATAAAGTCTCCTTTTGTCTTCTACCTGACACAGAGCTGGAAGAGAGGCCCCCTCCCATTTTTATTCTGGCACAGAGCCTTTGCCCTTTGTCGCCTTTTAATGCCCATCTCCACAGTGAATTATTTCATCAGGAAGCATAGCTGTCCACGTTTCCGTTTTTTAAAGGGAAATTCACTTATTCTGAATAGGATTCCTCGCAAGAAAAGGAAAAAGTTGACAGCTATGTCAGGAAGCCAACCTGGCTTATATTTTAACATTTGCTGGGTCCAGGGGTTAAAAGATCTGGCACCTACAAGCTTATAACAATATTATAGGCCAGCCCTGCTGAGTTTGGTGGTCGTCCTGCTAATTCTGCTGACCAGGGCCTTGGCTTTTGTCCAAAGTCCTGTCCTAATTGCATCCCAACCCAGAAGAGGCTAATTGGAAGTAAAAGGTAAAGGTAAAGGTACCCCTGCCCGTACGGGCCAGTCTTGACAGACTCTGGGGTTGTGCGCCCATCTCACTTAAGAGGCCAGGGGCCAGCGCTGTCCAGAGACACTTCCGGGTCACGTGGCCAGCGTGACATCGCTGCTCTGGCGAGCCAGAGCCGCACACGGAAATGCCGTTTACCTTCCCGCTGGTAAGCGGTCCCTATTTATCTACTTGCACCCGGAGGTGCTTTCGAACTGCTAGGTTGGCAGGCGCTGGGACCGAACAGCGGGAGCGCACCCCGCCGCAGGGATTCGAACCGCCGACCTTTCGATCAGCAAGTCCTAGGCGCTGAGGCTTTAACCCACAGCGCCACCTGCGTCCCATGGAAGTAGGTATTACCATATCAGTGAATTATACAGGCACAGTGGGCAAGCCCATTGGTCGGTGAATACTTTGAATTCACAGGAGCCTTTCATTATTTTTAAATTTTATTTGTCATGACAGATTGTAGTTTCCTCATGGCACATAGTTTGTATTTACTGGCATAGGAAGAATACTTAGGAATGCTGCCTTCCAAACTTCAAAAGTATTTTGTAAATCATTGACCAACAAAGCTGATAGTCTCGTTCTAGTTCATGATGGCAGATAAGAATGACAAAAGGGCTGGTCATTCTCAAAAATTGTCCTATCCATGTCTACTAAGAAGTAAGTCCTGTTGAATTCAATGGGTCATGCTCAGGTAAATAGGAAAGGATTCCAGCCTAAATAATGGTGGGAACTTACATGTCTTTGATCCAAGAATCTTTCATAGCAATAATTATATCCTGTGGTGCATCTCTTAGGTGGAGGTGAGTAGGGATTAATCAGTGCTCATGTTTGCTTTCAAAGTGCATTGCTAGCAAAGTTTAAATTACAGACCTCAAAAGCTACAGAAGCACCTGTAACACCTGGGCATCATGGGGAAAAGCAATGTCTACCAAAGACTAATTAGAAACATCCTGGGAAGCAACACTTACTATACCTCTATGATTCTCTATGTCTGGCAACAGATCTTGGTGACTTTCTAGTTTCTGCTGATACTGATTGGAGGATGCAGAGAAAATGGTTATATCTATATTTTGTTGTCCTCTTTATTAACTTCTCTCATTCTTACCTTAAATTAAGCTATACAAAGATGGGGGGGGGGGACTTGAAAGGAACACTCTTATTCTCTGTATTATTTTGGCTCTCTGTCATTCTCTGTTGTGAATGGCAAGAGTACCATATTGCAAGAGAGTAGCCATATGTTACCTGCCCCAGCCCACCCATTTCTCTGTAGGGATAACACTGAACTATATGGAGGGATTATCAAGAGCCACTGATGTGCAGCCAGCACTGCCCCAATATTGCAGGTAGCGAATGTGGTGCCCTCCAGAAGCTGTTAGACCACAACTCTCTTCAGCCTTGCCCCAGGCAGCATGGCCAATGAAATATACTCAGAGTCGCAAAGTAATTTCATGCTCTTTATTCAGCTCATAGTGGTGAGGAGGAATGAATGAAAGTCCCCTCACAGTATCTGCTTTATATACATTATTTACACAATGGGCTGCACATGATTGGCTAATTCTGGAATTCTACTGTAAGCCAATCAGGTTGTGGATTCACTTATATCTGGAGCATGATTGGGTGGTTCCTGCCAACCAATCATACTGCTGCATTGTTCTAGGACCAATCAGACTGCTGCATTCTGAATCCTATTGTTCTAGGACCAATCAGACTGCTGCAGTTTGGATCCTATTGTTCTAGGACCAATCAGACTGCTTCAGTTTGGATCCTATTCAACTCAGTACATAACAGCCAACAATCAGGGATAATTTATTATTATTTATTATTTAAATGTTAAACTGCTTTGAGCATATAAACATGATGGGAGTTGTAGTTTGACGGGCCCTATTCTACAGCAACGGATACTAACAGTGGACTTGTGTTACAGAGTTGTTGCAAGTCATTCCCTGGTCATTTCAATAGATAATGAGTTTCAAACAACTGCAGGGTAATTTAGTGCCTATGCATAGTAGAGGCTGTCAGACAGAACTGCATTTAGACATGGTGGAGATGTGCCAGGGTGTTTCTGCCTTTCCATCTGGTGGCCTCAAGAAACAGCAATCTGGAGATTGCTATAGTGGTCTGCACTGCAAGGCTGTCTTTGGCCATTCTCTCTCAGCCCCAGCTCCTTGTTCTCAAATGTAGAGGAATTAGACCTTTAAAAATAGGGCACAAGCATTTCAGCATGTTTTATGACTGATTTTCATTTTATAGTATGGCCTTGCTGGCTTTTATTAGTATTATGACTACTAGTTCTATGTCTTTTATTTGTTTGTATGCTTTTTTATTGTAAGCTTATTAGCAACTATACACTGCCCTGGGAATACTGAAGGGGGACTCTAGAAATTACTTAAATAAATCCCATCTCTCACAATGCCCCACCCCCCACCCCATGATCTGCAAAAGCAGATAATAATATTGGACAGTTTATTTCTAACCAGTTTAGTAAAGGGAACATACACAGCCAAGGCTTCAAAAAACAGACAGACAAACAAACAAACAAACAAACAAACAAACAAGAAATCCTTTTCTTAATCAGGAAACCCCAGCCAGAAAGACCCAGAAATGGGACTCATTAAAGGTTCATTCAAATTTGCAATAGCATTCCAGAGCTGGGAGGTGCTACTTTAAAGGATAGTCCCCAAGATGACCTAAATGGCAGAGAAATGCAAATATATATAATATAGAAATCCTTCCCCTCACCTGCACCTGCGATTTGATGTTACTATGCATTATGATATGTGGCTACGTTATGTAGTTGTGTGTATGCAGTATATGTTATTTTAGAATATTACTTGCTTCTTAAAATAAAAGGTGATGGAAGCTGGAGCTCAACAATCTCTGGATGTTCCCATCTATGTTCTGTGGAGCAGCTAAATTGCCCCCACCTTCTGCTTAACTTTCATCTTGGTTTGTGCCCTGTTGGTCCATTTATTTCCATGGTCCTCAGTACCAGTGATATATTTTCAACAGATTTCCTAACCTTCTATGGAATGTGACAAATAAATTAATCACTTTTTCCAGAAATCTAATTTGCTCCGCCAGTTCTTTGCTTTGAAGCCTTCCTCCCTGCTGTCCTTTCATGTTATTCTTTACTAGTTCTGGTTGCCTGGTAACCCCAACCTCTATCTTTCTCTCTCACTAATTTCCTTTCCTCCTCCACCCCCTGCTCCCCTCCCTGTAATACATGATAACATTCATACGCACTGTAATATGTTTCTTCACCATCTGCGCCTCTTTGACGCTATCTCTTCCAAGACTGCCAAGTGACCAGCATATGGAGCTCAGCCTGTTGTTTTGCTTTTGCAAGAGATTAGAAGCCATTTAATGACCTTTTTTCCCACTGAGGGGAAGAAAAATTTACACAGCTGAGAAGGCAGAAGGTTTCAACCTCATGTCTTCAAGCATCACACGGCATCACCCTCATGCTTCCACTTCCAAAAGGCTGTGCCTTGCAGTTTGTAGTGAGGGCCTTTCCTCACAGCATGTTTCCCCTCTGTGTTTGCTCCCACACAGTCAGCCTCCACACCAGGCGTAATAAGCATGTCCTTTGTTTTGAGTGTGCCCCTATATATTCTATATCCATATGCACAGAAAAAGCATGGGGGGCAGGTTGTACTGGGAGAACAAGCAGCCATAGCTTGTGGCAATCTGGAGAAGAGACATTGTGTCCCTGGGCTGAATCTAGACACAACAAAGAAGCATTTCATTTTAAATTTGTAAATTTTCAGTTGTAAATTTAAACAGGGAAAACGGGTAGATAAAAATGGGACACCACGTTGCCATCTAGTGGCACAATGTTATATCACATATATGATGCATGTAAATCGCTTTTTCTTTACCAGTCTAGCCAAGTCCCTGGTTTCCAAATAGCTTTGTACTTCCCTTTCCCCCATTGTTATTGCATGTGGCAAGGACTGGGGGCAGACCTAACTTTTCCCTCAGGGTTTCCAGTGGCTGTTTAATTGGGTTCTCCCTCCTGCTGCAATTAGTGAGAAATGGCCAGAGGAAACTGTTCCTAATTAACCTAGGTTGAAAAGATAGGTTGCATATCTTTGTGATATTCCCCTACAGAAAAAGAGTTGAGCAACAGAGCCCTGTAGCTGCTGCCTGACAAGCCCCTGGGGGTTACTGCAGAATGTGCTAAACAAACTTCCCTGCTTAGTGTAAGGGAAATTTGTGCTACTTCAGTCTGTGGTATATATAGCTATACCTCAGGCCTGGAGGCTAATTGTGGCCCTCCAAGCTTCTCTATCTGGCCCCTTGGAGCCACACCCTCTCCTTAGGCCATATACCGTATTTTTCGCTCTATAAGGCACACTTTTCCCCTCCTAAAAAGGAAGGGGAAATATGTGTGCATCTTATGGAGCAAATGCAGGTGGGAGGCTCTGCTCAGCACTCCCTTTAAAGAGCCGCGTGGAGCGTGTGTGCAGCTCTTCGGGGCTTTTCCCCTTTTCTGTTTTGCCAGGCCCAAGAATTCCTCTCAGATGGGCTATCAATACCTTTTGTTATGTTGATCCCAGGTGAGGCCCTGGCTTAGAAAGAAAGCTGAGCCCCTCCTTTCCACAGGCCTGCAGTCTTCCTTTCAGTACTCCAAATAATCAAAATCCTACCAATTATTAATTGTTAGAACAATCTATAGCAATATAATTTCAAAAGCCAGGGATATTGTGCAGTCTTTGTTCAGTGAGCCATGATACAATACAGGGTATCCTTCAAAACCAGTGTTTCCCCAAACTTGGGTCTCCAGCTGTGTTTTTTTGGACTACAATTCCTATCATCCCTGCCCACTGGTCCTGGTAGCTAGGAATGATGGGAGTTGTACTCCAAAAACATCTGGAGTCCAGAGTTTGGGAAACAAAGCCTCCAGGGCAATCTCCTTGGGACTAAGCCATAAACTAGCATAGAGGCACAAAGGCCTGGCCATATTCTATTGGGGTGGGGGAACAAATATACCTGATATTCCAACAAAGAAACAATGTTCTGCAGATCCTACTGAAATACCGTACTTTTCAGTGTATAAGACTAGGTCCCCCGCCCCCTTTAAAACCATGCTTAAAAGTGGGAGTCATCTTATACATGGGTAGTGCATAGAGTGGACGTTTGATTGGTTGCTGCTGCGGCTGTCAGCAGCTATTGTGCATGTTATTGGTTGCTGCATCAATGGCTGGTTGTCGATTGGCCAATGCTGCGGCAATTGGGCGGGCAATTGGCAGCTTCTGCTGGCGAGGAGACAGACGGGAGGCGGATTTTGCGATGCATGTAGTGATTTTCCTTAAAAAAGCTCAACAGCTCTCAGTAATCCTCCCCCAAAAAAGCTCAACAACTTTTTGCCATCCCCTCCCCCCATTTTCTGAAATTTCAGTCCCCCAAAATAGGGGGTGTCTTATATATGGGGGCGTCTTATAGATGGAAAAGTACGATAACTCGAACTCAGAATTTGTAAATCGCCAGGAAAAGGGCATGTGATTTGAAACAGGCATTTCGCCATTCTGCCCATACTGTGGAAGGCAGCTGATCCACCAAATGCAGAGCTGGTAACAATCCAGTATGAGAGGTGAGGGAAAGGCCCCTGAGATGCAGATGGGTGCTTTCCAATGCTTTGCACACATCAGTGAATTTCCATGTGGTGGAATTCTCTCTGCAGGGCCAGATGGGGCCGGTTGCTTAGCATTTAGAATAGGAATAATTCGGGGCGGGGGTGCGTGTAATTAATTAGCCTCACAGTACACGGAAAAGAAATGCATTCCAAGTACATAACTAACCTGCTCTTATGCAAAGAGCCTAATTTGTATAATTAAAGTTCCATAGTGGCTTCCTGCTTTCCATACCAGATTAAGACTCATCCTTCTCCGTGCAATGCAATTGTTCTGCAACCTGCAGAGAATCAGTATTTTTCTAGGAGGACGGAAGCAACGTAGCACAGAACATTACTTATTTATATAGGCAAACAACTCTCATACAGGTCAGGGTTCTCACTTCCCTATTTAAGAAACAGGAAAAAAGGGAAGGCAGAAGAAAATGGTAATTATGTTAATTAGCATCTATAAGACATCAAAGACTTAGTGCAGGCAACTCATTTGTAGAAAGCCCTCCCCAGAGAGGTTCATCTGGTCCTTTTAACACAAGGTGAAGACCTTTTTATTCCTTGCAAGCCTTTGAATTTTAGTGCATTTTTAAATCCGTGACATTTACTATTCTTGGTTTTTTTATTATGGTTTTATGTGTCTTGGGTTGGTTTCATAGCTATTTCTGTTTATTTTATGCTGCGACAGATATTATATTAACATTGCTTTAGTTTATTTTTATTGCATTCTTTATTTTTCATGGGGTTTCTTTTTGTAAAGTAACCACGGGATTTGCTTCATAGGTGTATAAAATACCATAAATAAAATTAATACATTAGAAGAAGAAGAGTTTGGATTTGATATCCCGCTTTATCACTACCCGAAGGAGTCTCAAAGCGGCTAACATTCTCCTTTCCCTTTTTCCCCCACAACAAACATTCTGTGAGGTGAGTGGGGCTGAGAGACTTCAGAGAAGTGTGACTGGCCCAAGGTCACCCAGCAGCTGCATGTGGACGAGTGGAGACGCGAACCCGGTTCATCAGATTACGAATCTACCGCTCTTAACCACTACACCACACTGGCTTAGCACATTGACACTGTTTCATGCATCTCCTAAAAACAAAAGAAGAGGCTGCTGGATCAGACAAGTGGCCTTTTTTAGTCCAGCATCTTGTTCTCACCATGGTCAAGCAAATACTTCAGGAAAGCCCACAATCAGGACCTGAGCCCAGCAGCACTCTCCCTTCCTGCAGCTTCCAGCAAGTGTCATTCAGAGACATACTGCTAGTCAGTACAGGCAGGTGGCACTGTGGTCTAAACCACTGAGCCTCTTGGGCTTGCTGATCAGAAGGTTGGCGGTTCAAATCCCCGCGACAGGGTGAGCTCCCATTGGCTCTATCCCAGCTCCTGCCAACCTAGCAGTTTGAAAGCATACCAGTGCAAGTAGATAAACAGGTACTGCTGTGGCGGGAGGTTAAGCAGTATTTCCGTGCGCTCTGGTTTCCATCACGGTGTTCCATTGTGCCAGAAGTGCTTTAGTCATGCTGGTAACATGACCCAGAAAGCTGTCTGTGGACAAACGCCAGCTCCCTCGGCCTGACAGTGAGATGAGCGCCGCAACCCCATTGTCACCTTTGACTGGACTTAACCACCCAGGGACCTTTTATTATCCCTACATTGCTAATAAGACCTGAGGCAGAGAGCACCAAGCTAAGATCGCCAAGTGAACTCATGGTAAAAGTGAAGTTAGAACAATGGCTACCTGGCTCACAGCTTACTTTCTGAGTGACTGTGCTACACTAATTCACAACATATAACAGACTGTTCATTATATCTTGGCAATGGTATTTGGAGCTTAACAGTACTAAATTTGCAGGGCCACCTTCCAGTTTATACAATATCTCACCTCCCTCCATAGAAATCAGAGTGACATAAGTGGATCTTCCTCCCATTTCAACCTCACAACAATACCCTGTGAGGTTAGGTCCAAAGTCACCCAATGAGTTTCATTTGTGAGTCAGCATTTGAATCCGGGTCTCTGATGCCAGCAAGAAGGGCTTTCTGGGAGTGCTAATCAGTTGATCAGTGAACCCCACTGAGTAGGGATTGGCTGCGCTAGGGAGCTTCCTCTGCTGGCCTCCGGGGTGGGGCAGGGGAGTGGCGTTTGGTGGAAATTGCCAAATAGGGATCCCTGCCTTTCGGCATTTCAGCACCGTGGAACATCTGTGGCATGCATGCTCATCACTGAAGGCTGCAAAAGAGCGTTGAAATGACAAATGGCCAGATAATTTTGTAAGATTACTCACAGTGTTTCACTATTCCCAGAAATACATTATTGGCACTTTTCTCGTCTTCATGGATGCAGCCAAAGCACTCAGTCATGTCAAGTAGTTTTTGTATCCCAAGCTATAAAAAGATCTGGAGGTGAGGACATCTTTGGAAATTAGCCAAAGCAATTGGACAGGCACTAAGACACCAGAGTGGTTCAAAACACTGGACTGGTGAGTTGCATGGTGTGATTGTCATGGAGAATTGTCTGGTGGGAGAGAAGTACTCAACTCTTGCTCTGCCCACACTTTCCCCTCTGCACAAACTGTGAGTCTAGTTTAAAGATAAAGAAAAACTGTGAGTCTAGTTTAAAGCTAAAGAACTGTAAGCACAAGCCTTGAAGTTGATCATCTGAGGAAGCTTGAGCGCCTGGTTATTGCCTTTTCCAATATTTATTTATATATAGAGAGGGGGAGATTTTTACAAATAATTTTCAAAAATCATATCATATACTTTCTTATCTTATACAATGTTTTGGCCTTCCATCAACCACATCTGAAGATTTTTCAACCTTTATCACTTAATCTACATTTCTTAATTTCTCTATTACTTTTAATTATCCTTAACTAATAACTCTCTTCATAATCTTCTCTGCAATACTTCGCATAATCCTCCTTACAAAACTTATTGAAGTCCTACTAGCGTAATCTGTTTATTACCATTGCTTTTCAAATAGTTCAGATATTTACTCCAGTACTCTGAGAATCTCTGGTCCCACAGGTTTCGGATCCTTCCTGTCATCTTGTCTAATTCTGCATAGTCCATTAATTTCGTCTGCCATTCTTCTTTCGTCGGTAGTTCTTCGTTTCCATTTATGTGCCAGTAATATTCTTGCTGCCTGAGAGGAGTTCCCTACCAGGACAGACTTTGCTTGTGTGCTCGACATCGATTCCACAAATCATATTTTGTTACATTGTGCAAAATATGAGCAGGCCAGGGCTGAACTGATATTACCCTTGCTGGTACCTTTCCCGGGAAAATCAGAGGCTCACTATGTCAGGTTCCTACTGGAAGACCGGACAAATGCTAGAACGTTAGCAGTGGCAAAGTTTTTATCGGTGGTTGCAAGAACAAATGAGCCCTATATTCTAAACAAAATGCTTGATTAACCTGGAGGTAGGCTGTATGAATTGTGTATTGATTTGTAATGATTTGTTGGGTCTCTGGACCGTAATAAAGATTGATTGATTGATTCTTGCTGCCGTTATTGCATATAAAAACAGTTTATTATCCTGTTTGTTAATATCCTCCCCTACAATGCCAAGCAAAAATGCTTCTTTTTTTAATATATAAATGTATATTTCAACATCTTTTTCATCTCATTAGATATCATTTCCCAAAGCTTTTCACTGCCTTCTCCAATATTTCTAGACTCACATCTATACATCTAAATCAGCATGTTACGCAAACTCATGTGTGATTCATCTCCCCCCTTACTTTGTAGATGTGTGAGTGCCACCCTGGTGAGCTCTCTTTCCGTACTGCTCCATGTCTCTGAATTTCAGTCACTCATACGTTCTGCTGTGGGGAAGCAAATTTGAGGACAGGCCCTGATGCTGTTAAGAGCTCTGAGGACCCACTTGGACAGCCCACAGCCAGGAGAACCCTCCCATTGCATCCCTTTCAACACGCTACACCCCCTTGAGGTTTTTATGCTTGACTTCCAGTGTGTCCTTATCCCTTTGGGGAGAGGAAGTCCAGTGTGACCGATACTTACTTATGCTTCTTTATTCATTACTTGGCACCTTTTCAGCTGCAAAGCAGGCACATCCCTTCCTTGAAGAACTTGTCTAAAAGCCTCGCAAGAGAATTTAAATAGAATCTGTGCGTGTTGCTATTACAGAAATCATGTGATGGAGTTGCCCGCTTGAGAAGTCCTTCCAGAACATAATTTCCAGGCATGCAGTTCAAGCTGCCAAAATACAGATCTATGCTGCTTTCCCCCCGCAATATGTTTTAATAATTTGACTGCAGTGAGAGGGCAAGAGTCAGCAGAGGGACCACAAATGTGTGCTGGGGAAGGTCAAGACAAGAGCAAGGATGGGAAAGATTATGATAGGGCAGAGTTCGGCTTCAGTTGTATCAACTGAACCTTGGGCCCTCCAGAACTCCAGTTGGCCATGAGTGATGGTGCTGATGGGAGCTAGCGTCTAAGACAACCAGAGGGCCACAGGTTCCCCATCTGTGATTTAAGATGTGTACATCTGGAGCTGGTACAGGTTTGTTTTGTATTGTTGCAGGAGACACTTGTGCTGTGACATATGCACCTGACTCTGTTCAGAAGTTTGAATAATGAACACATAGCAATCAGATTCAGTAGCCATGATCCTCTTCTTCCACACATTCATATCTACATGAATGAGCATGTGAATGGGGCTGAATAGAGCAACACATCTTCGCGACTTAGGAACTGGATTGTTCTGTAAGACTGTTTAAAGTGTGAGATTGAATTCCTCTTGCTCTCTTTTTTACATCTTTAAAAAAGAAAGAGAAGAAATAAAATTCTTTCCATATGCACCTACCCAGACCCTGAGATCATCTTTTGTGTGCCTCCTCCTTGAGAGGTCCAGAGGGTGGCAACACGAGAACGGGGCCTTCTCTGCAGTGGCTCTCCATCTACGGAATGCTCTCCCCAGAGAAGTTCGCCTGGTACCTTCATTACACACCTTTAGGCGCTAGGCAAAACCGTTCCTTTTTAACCAGGCCTTTGGTTGACCTGATTGACATCCTATACCCTTTTAAAATGTGGCTCTTTGGGGGGGGGTTATTGGGTTATTGTTCTTATTTTGATTTTATATATTGTGATCTTTTCTGTGAACCGCCCTGAAACCTCTGGGTATAGAGTGGTATATACAGTGGTACCTTGGTTTAAGAACAGCTTAATTTATGAACAACTTGGATTAAGAACGCTGCAAACCCAGAAGTAGGTGTTTAGGTTTGTGAACTTTGACTTGGAATAAGAACATGTTCCACTTCCTGTTGAGTGTGTTCCATTTGTAAATTGAGTCCCCCGCTGCTATGAGAAAGCACGCCTTGGTTTAAGAACGCTTTGGTTTAAGAATGGATTTCCGAAATGGATTAAGTTAGTAAACCAAGGTACCACTGTAAATTCAATAAATAAATAAAAAATAAAAATAAAACATGCATGGACATGGTAAGAATACAAAAGAAAAACAACATAAATATAAATCTTGTAGTATGTTTACGGTATACATTTAGAGAAAAACCAATGAATGAGCATTAACATCTAATTGTAAGGAAAAAATAAGGGGGGAAATAGGCAAGCAACCTAAGTCATAAATGGGAAAAGCAAACTGGGGAAGCGCAAATTATAGCTACTTCCAAATGAATTCATACTTTACGGGAACTATATTGAGATAGGGTTGGTTAATAAGAAACATCACAAGGGTTCACCAAATGTCCACGTAATCCTCAGGCTCCGCAATTCCCCACAGCGTTGCATACCTAGCTGGTCAGATCTTCTGGCAGCACAGGACTTGGTGGCAATTCCAAAAGAATCGGTCTGAAAAACTGAATTGGGAGGTAAACATCACAGGGAGTGCCAAGGCATCTAGCCTTTCTAGTCCCTATTCCTTGGGGAGGGGGGGAGGTTTGTGTCAGTATTATTTTATCATCTTATTTTGAAGACGACTACGCCTGTGGGTGGAGTGGAAAGACTCCCATTTCTTGTGGGTTAAGAGATTGAAAGAAAACTTGGGTGTATCTGAATTCATACCTAGAGGATTTCCAGGTATTGTTGTGGCACTCCTTAACTAATCAAATGTCACCTTCCACAAATGACAAGACACAATGGTATGCAGAACATATCATCCTAGTCATAGGGACAGGTTGCTGGAGAAGGGAGCATAGTTGGTGTGCCTTATGGCCCACAAGGGAGGGGACGCAAGGTGTATAAAAGGTAGGCAATGCATAAGCCAAAGAGAAAATAGATTGTGTCACATAAAGGCCACAGTCCAGAGGTAATTGTGTGTGACCCTGGCAAGCAGACTGCGATACATGAAGGAAATCATGCAATATGAATGCAGACTAGGCAATGTGCTTCTATTTCTATCCCAGCTCACTTAGTTGCAAGCACACACACACAAATCAGCCCTAATAATAGCAAAATTTTGCAACACTTCTGCAAAGAATTCAGAGATACTGTAAATTCTGACAAATCTCCAGAAGGAGGGAGCACAACGATCATAGAACAGCCTGATATTTGAACTTGATGCTAAGAAGGTATTCTTGGCTAATCGCAGGGTTCCAATAATATTATCCATAGCTATTTTGGGGAGAGTGCTCTTGAGGTCGGTCCTGTTTGTGGGTTTCCCACAGGCATCTGGCCACTGTGAGAAGATGATGCTGGACTAGATGTGCCATTGGTCTGATCCAGCAGGCTCTTCTTATGTTCTTATATTCTTAAGTAAGGATGCTGGAATCGTATGCTACTAAAGAGAGACCCAACCTTGTTAAGGTGAAGGCGATGCATTCCACTGAACTGTTGAAACTTCAAGGGAAGCCCCATGCACGGGAGCCTTGCAGGAATCTGTGTATTTGTCAGGGACTGGGCAGAGGAGGAAACCAGCTTGACCCTCCCAGGGAGGAGGAAGAGGAAGACAGGGGTTTGAGGTGGGTCACAGCTCATAGGCAGATGAGGGGGAAAGTTGGGAAATAATGGGAGGGGAGGAGGAAGAGGAAGCGCCAGGGGAGCGACAGCTGATGGATACAGTGTATTTAGAAAGCACTCCAGACCCCACCCCACCCAGAACCCAGAGAGCCTTTAAAGTAGGAGAGCAAAGAGCTCAAAGGCAGAGGGCACGTAGCAGCACCCGTAGGAATGACAATGCAAATGACGAAGGAGGAAGTGGGAGAGATGGGGGGGTGGAGATTCACTCGGGACAACGCCATTATCCAAGAGGCTGGATTCCATAGCCTCTTTCTGTAAATACCAACTAAAAAGTGGATGGTAAGAAACAATACCTTGTCTTTGCACATTCGTTGCAACCAGCTGGGAGTTGCTGACAGCAGCCTGACAAGATTAGTATATTATTATTGTATTGTATTGTATTGTATTGTATTGTATTGTATTGTATTGTGTATATATATGTTTGTGTTTATTAGTATATACTGGTAAACGGCATTTCCATGCGCTCTGGTTTCTGTCACGGTGTTCCATTGCACCAGAGGTGGTTTAGTCATGCTGGCCACATGACCCAGAAAGCTGTCTGTGGACAAACGTCGGCTCCCTCAGCCTGAAAGCGAGATGAGTGCTGCACCCCATAATCACCTTTGACTGGACTTAACCATCCAAGGGTCCTTTACCTTACTTTATTAGTATATGGTATAATAAAAATTTCTGAGTTTAAAATATTCCAGCAGTCCATCCTTGAGGGTAAAATATAGCATACTGTTGTCACACTGCAACACAGTTTAAATGAGAAGACAGAAATAAAAGAAAGCATCCAGTTGAAATTGAGAGATTAAAATATGAGACAGGAAGTCACAAGAGGTGGCAAACTCAAATCATGTGTTGTCTGATTTCTTGGCACCGGGAACCTATGAGTGGCAGGTTTTAAAGACATCAAAAAATGTCTTTAAATGTCTTCACAGACATCCTGTGAAGCTTAGGAGAGATATGAAAGCAATGGAATCTTGTTCTCTGCGCATCAAGAACAAGTTCTGCAAGATCTATGATTCTAGTCTTCTATGAAGATGGGTTAGATGGGTGGCAAAGGCAGAGCACCACTGAAAGAAAAACAATGAAGGAAGCAGGGGGATATGCTGTAACAATACAAGCTCAATACACAAATGCTTGACATTGTTAATTAGATGGCTGCCATGCATCCCAGTGAGGAAGCAAGGTGGATTTCAAGTATTTGATTGTCGACTGCAGACAATGCTGTATTGTATTAATTAGATTTTGCCAGTATCAGATCTTTCTAGTAGGAACAGTGAACTTATAAAGCCTGATCTAAAAAAAACAACTAAACTGATCCTATCTATTCCCAGGGTGAATCTAAAAAGTGGAATCCTTCTTGGAATATAAGGTGAACAGCATGACAAACTATTATTTAAAACATGAAATGAATGGTGAGAGTGGCTGATGTTAAAGTGGGGGCAGTGAAGGATCCAGTCTCAACCTTCATTTTAAACAGACAAAAATGCCAAAACATTACCAGACAACCGGAAATAAGCTGTACATTGTTCAGACTGCAGCCTTCATCATTTAGAAACCAGTGTTTCTAAAGTGTTTAGTGTTTAGGCAATTGTTTAGAAATATGTTATATCACATACAAAAGATTCCACTTATTTAATGCAAAATCAGCCTCCTTGTAGAGAGTGGTGAAATGTTGTGCTTTTTTAAACGTTACACTGGCAAATGCAGTGGCTGGGATTTGCCCCCTCTTACCTCTCTGCCCAAAGAATTGGAGTCAATCTGATATTGACCTGGGTAAATCTATACAGTCCTCTTCATAGACTGGATGATGATGCCATAATGCATAAGGTATTGTGTGCATGTCTAGTATTTCTCTGAATCAGGATGGCTCCTTCTGAAATTGCACTGCAAGCATTCAGATGACCTAGGCAACCACTGCTTTGACAGAAGCCAGGTTTCCCCCAGGTCAGAGTGAGTTGTCTCTCTCATTTAATCTGTACTTTCTAACCTACCAGTCCAAAAATATTTAGCTTAAACCTTCATCCACAAACACCTTCTCAGGTCTCTGCCTTGTAAGTTGGCTATGATAAGATAGCTGCTCCAATAAACGTCTACTCCATAGACTAGACTCCCCTGCTTGGTAATCTATATGCTACCTACCTGAGTTTCAAAATCAACCCAGTGTTAACTTTAAAGAAAAAAAGTCTCAGCCATGCCCTGGAATGTGCTTGTCTCTACAATAAATACCTTGTGGACATTTCCATTCATGTTTGGACATGGACAGACTTTTCGTCCCATTTGCATTGTGTCCTTAAAACTCTTAAAGTCAACAAACACTGTCTTTTGTGGCCATAAACATGCTGACTAAGTCGATAGTCACAGACAAGGAAAGGCTGAATATATCCTTGTCCTAGTCATCATCCAACCCCCTCCCTCTGCCCAGACTACTACTACTACTACTTCTTCTTCTTCTTCTTCTTCTTCTTCTTCTTCTTCTTCTTCTTCTTCTTCTGTTTTGCTTTAGGAGATGTACCAATCTGTTCTTAATTCTTTAAAACTAAGTAATTGCAAGAAAACAACACGCTTACATGAAACTACCTGGGCTCCCATTCATCCCTTGATACCTTTGCTTTTCCCCTCCCTCTGTTCTCACCCCAGCTCCACCAGACTGGGCAGAGGAGGAATGGTGGAGACTGCCTCCCCACCCTGACCCTTCCAGGGAGGAGGAAGAGGAAGACAGTATAAATTTACAACAGGGGGGTTTGAGGGAGGTCACAGCTCAGAGGCAGATGAGGGGAAAAGTTGGGAAATCATGGAAGAGCCGGAACAACACCCAGCTGACACATCATCATTAGAGAGCATTCCAGACCCTCCATCTCCCAGAACCTGGCGAGCCTTAAAAGTAGGAGAGCAAAGAGCTTAAAGACAAAGGGCACGTAGCAGCACCTGTAGAAGTGACGAATGAGGAAGTGGGAGAGACGGGGTGGAGATTCACTCACGACAGCACCATTATCCAAGAGGCTGGGTTCTGTAAAGATTGAAATAAAAAAGGGCTGTAAGAAACTTTCCTTTCTCTTTATATTTTCCTGGGCGACCAGCTAGGAGCCACTGACAGCATCCTGACAACTCCTTGAGGAAGCGGCCTGACTACTTTCTAATTATTCTCATGCTGCAAAATGCCCTGCATGTGCACTGTTGGGTTTAAACAACAAATAAACAAAAGATCTGGATGCAGGGACTAAGGCCCTGGTGGTCAAAGAGCAACAGAGAGATTGCAATCATGTTTAAAAGAGAGTGCGCATAGTGTAGCGGTTAGAGTATCAGACTAGGACCTGGGAGGCCAGGGTTCAAATTCCTGCTCAGCTATGAAACTCACTGGGTGACCTTGGGCCAG
Source organism: Podarcis cretensis (assembly GCF_951804945.1). NCBI lineage: Eukaryota > Metazoa > Chordata > Lepidosauria > Squamata > Lacertidae > Podarcis > Podarcis cretensis. The sequence goes on along the minus strand of NC_137170.1, from coordinate 48,167,671 downwards.
TCACAGTCTCCCGGCCTAACCTACCTCACAGAGTTGTTGTGAGGAAACAAACATTTTAAGTGAAGAATATTATCCCAGTCTGTAATAGATTTGAAATTATTTTTACATATGGGATTGTGTAGAAACAATGCCAGGCTAGGACAGACAAACGGTCTAACATGGAATAAGGCTCCCTCCCATCCCCATCTCTGCTAGATCCATTTTACCAACAGGAAACTAAGAGCAACTTGCCAATGGTGGATATCATGTGACTTCATGGATGAGCCTGACTTTGGAAGCAGGGTCTCAGGTCCAAGATCGATACTGTTCATTGGCCCAGCCATCATACAAAAGGAAGATACTCTACATGGTAAAACTGATGTTCTTCAGCAGCTTTTTTGAGCTGAGAAAAAGTTTGCTCAGTTAGACAGTACATTGTAAGACTAGCTGTGACTAACCAGAGGGGTGTGTGTGTGTGTGTGTGTGTGTGTGTGTGTGTTGGATGTGACATTTGTAACAAGTCTATAATGCAAAACACAGAGACTTTTATCTGGATGGTCTATAGCCCTGCTATGCTGCTGCTAAAATTCTTTATCTGTTGTTTAAGTGCTTCCACCCACTTATTTTATCTCCTTCTCCAGGCTTTATCTGTCTAGCTTTTTCTGCACTAGTAAATCCTGCCATGTTTGAGAAAGTCTGCCTGGCACTACCATCTTCCCCTTAAGCCCTTGTAGGAACTGCTTGCCTTGTTTGTTGTGGACAATGTCAGATAAGTGTTGACACCTATTATAATGAAAGTATCGCTAACTCCCTGGGACAATTTCCTTTTCCTCCTTAGGCAAAGAGAATACTCTAAAATCCAGCACTGTGCATTTTATTGCATGGAATTCATCAAAATGCAATTAAATGCCATCAACAAAGCGACTGATTGAGTCTTTTATACCTGAACTGGAGATAATTGCCAAAAGATGACTAACGGCAGTCTAGTAGGATTTTCGTCTCTTTTACTTCTATGACACACCCACACACCATATCAGTAATTTATATGATTAAAGCTCACAGGTTCTGTCTCTGGTTTCTACCACACACACCATTATTTGTTGCAGAAACACACACGCAAACACCCCTCAAGCCTTTACTTTCTTTCAATTAACCTATATTTGCAAACAATCTATCACACGTGTCCATGTATGCACACATATGCATATGGAAGTCCTTCATATCATTTTTTTTGTTGTTGTAGCTTGGGGGAACTGCTAATCTTGAAGGGAGGGGGGACAAAGTTTTTCCAGCTGGGCAGCTGGGCTTTGGTAGTAGTTAATAACCGTGGCATAATGAAGGGGGAACACAGGGAAGCAGAACTTTGGGATATTTTCAGAGCAGGAGCAATGACATCACCAGTTGGGAGCACAGGGATAATTTATGGAGCCTCCTTGCTCTGGCAAGGGAAAGAGGTGATAATGAGGCTTTCAAGTATGCTTGTACTAAGGAATACGCTTTCAGCAGAGACTGTGTTGTTGAGCTCAGGACCTGCTTATAGGTTTCCCACAGGCCACCCTGAGAACTAAATTGCTGAGTGCTTAAGCATTCATCCTGACCTGTTTGCACAAAGTCTGCATAGAGGTTATAAGGCACCAGCTGTTTAGTGAGCATTCAATCTGAGTTGTTTGTGGAGGGGTTACACCACCATGCCATGTCACAAATGTTACTCCACATTTCCCAGTGCAGTTTGTCACTTTATTTACCACAAGAAACAACTAATTATTGGGGGGGGGGGGAGTGGTTCATTGCACAACAGCTCCAAATCCACTTTAATTGGGCAACCTGAATCCAGTCACAATGGAAATAGGGGAACACAGGGGACACAGCCTTAAGCAGAAGTTAATATGGCCAAGGACCTGGGCAGGGTGGAAGCATGTGGAAACTTGTAGGACTGGAAGAGTCTTGTGACTCTGTTCTGAGGGGGTTGTGGATAAGCATGGGACAGTGTGTACAACTGGGCCAACAAAAGGGATGGTCAAATGCATTGAGGAAAAGGCTATCAGTGGTTAGTAGTCATGATGGCTATGATCTCCATGATGATGGCTATGATGGCAGTGGGAACAGGAAGGAGATTATTGGACACTAAGGTCCACTTCTGAGGGTCTTCTGGAGGTTCCCTCACTGTGGGAAGTGAAGTTACAGGGAACCAGGCAGAGGCTCTTCTTGGCCGTGGCAGCCTCCCTGTGGAACGCCCTCTCATCACTTGTCAAAGAGGAAAAGAACTACACAAATTTTAGAAGACACCTGAAGGCAGCCCTGTAGCAGGAATTTTTTTAATGTTTGACATTTTTTTTTATTTTTAATATTTTTCTGGAAGCCACCCTGTGGCTGTGGAAACCCGGCCACATGAGTAGGGTATAAATAAAATAACAACTACTACTACGGGGGCGGGGGGGGGGGCGGGTTGTACTAGATGACCCTTGCGGTCCCTTCCAACACTATAATTCTTTGATTCTATGACAAGAAAGACAGACCTTCCAACGACCCAGAGCCATTTGGGGACGAAAGAAAAGGCTCTGCATGCAAAAAGCCCCAGGTTGGATCCATGGGCATAGACAGGATTTTTGTTTGGGGGGGGGCAGGCTTTTGTTGGAGGGCGGAACCTCAGATTTGTATTGATTCTTTTTATTTTATTTTATTTTATTTGGGGAGGGGGAGCAGCTGCCCTCCTGCCCGTGGTGGCTGGATTCCCCCAGCAGCTCCTGGTAGGGCCGGTAATGTCCTCTGAAAAGCAGCTGCTGCCACTCAATGTGGACAATACGAGACTCCGCGCAAGGCAGCTCTCGGGCTCTGAAACCAAATGGACCGATCCTGCCCTCCAACTTTTGGACTTCAACCGTCCCGCCACTGCCCCCCCCCCCCGAGCTTCGTGCCCTCGCGCCCCAGCTCCAGCCGCTCAGCGCAGCTCCCATTTCGCGGGAACCCCGCGCGTTTTCCGCACAAGTCTCCCTCGCGCCACAGGCAGGCGCCGCCCGCTCCTCTCCCACAGCCAAGCGCAGGCGCCGGAGAGCCCCCACCTCCCCGGTTCCTGCCCCTAATCAGAAAGCGCCGCCTGCGCCTTTAAGAGCTCGCGTACCTAGGCTGTAAACAGCAAGGAAGGTGGGTCGCCGCGGCGCGCGCGTGGCTCGGCGTCCGTCCCCCCGATTTGCCGCGCGCTCCTTTGCCTACTCTTCCCCTGCCGGCGTCGCCTCCTTAGATTTTCTCGTTGCACCTCAGTTCCGGAGCGGCGGTGAATGAGTTCGTGTTCGGGGAGTGAGCTGAGCTGATCCTGGCCCCCACCTCGCCTCCCCTCCCGCGTGCGGAGCGAGAAGCTCCTTCCGGGTTAGCCAGAATTGCCCCCCTCGCAATCCTCGCCCCAACATAACACGACGCGGGAGGCGGCGGCAGCAGCAGCCAGACACCCGGCGCGCGCGGGGAGGAGCAGGAGCAGGAGCAGCAGGAGCAGCGGCGGCGGCGTCTCCCTCCTGGCCGCGGGAGGATGGGAGCGAGCAGCCGAGCCCAGCCGAGAGGTGGCACCACCAGCCGCAGCCAGACGGGAGGCTGTGGCGCCGCCGCCTGAGTGTCCGGGCGGGCGGGCAGGCAGGGCGAAAGGCGGCGGCGAGGAGCGAGGCAGCGGCGGGCATGGAGCGGCAGTGCTCCGGCGCGGCCGGGAAGCCCAGCGCGGGCAGCCGGACGGCCCCGGACGGCGCGCGGGGCGCGGGACCGTCGTCGTCGGTGGGCGCCCTTCAGCGCGGGGGCAGCCAGAGCGCCGAGCCGGACGAGCTGATCCGCAGGGCTCTGGATTTCAAGAGCCAGGGCGCGCAGTGCTACAAGGAGAAGAAATTCCGCGAGGCCATCGGCAAGTACCACCGCGCGCTGCTGGAGCTCAAGGGGCTGCTGCTGGCCCAGGAGGACGACGACGACGTCGGGGACGGAGACGCCGCCGCCGCCGCCGCGCCCTCGTCCTCCTCCTCATCCGGCGGCGGCGGCGGCGGCTTGGGCAGAAGCCTCACGGGCGAGCAGAGCCAGTTGCTGGAGAGCATCGAGGTCGACTGTTACAACAGCTTGGCAGGTCAGCAAAGGGACTCTTGCGTTCCTTCTGGCGGGAGATCATTCGAGGGGCGCGCGCCGTTCCGCTGCTCTCGCCCCGACGGCACCTGGAAATAAACTTTGCCCGGAGAGCAGAGCGTGAGGGGCGCCGGGGAACGAGGGAGGGATCATGGGGAAATGTGCCCTGTCTAGTCCCCTGCTTGCAAGGTCGATTGGAAAGCGCCGCGCCGACGACAGGTGCCGTTTCCCTCCCACCCCAGGGCCGGAATTCCGGACTTGGGTCAGATGGAGGCCGCCCTCCTGTTTCCCCAGGGTCAGGAGAGGCCGCCTCTCCAAGCCTTTTCAGGAGCCCCCCCCCCCCCCCCAGCGAGGCAGCAGATTAAACGCCCCTGGCTCAGGATGGCAGGCGGCTCTCTCAGGTCTCCGTTGCATGCTGCCTCCTAGTCTTATTTATTAGGAAGAGCCAGCAGGAGAGAGAACTACTGCCAGGAGCCCCAATATCTAATGCTCGAGTGTGCAAACGTGCGGGTCAACATCAGGGAACTTTCTCAAAGTAAAATAATCATGGAGGCAGGTCTCTGTCCCAGAAGCTTGCCATTTATATTTTAGCATTAGAGAGGGGGAGAGAGGAGGAGGAAATGTCTGTCTTGTGGAACCTTAAAGCCCACATTTTTCTCCTGGCATAGGCTTTCATGGACAAGAGCCAGCTTTGTCAAGGGAAAGCCTAGCTCAGCAGTAGAGCATCTGCTTTCCATGCTGCAAGTCGCAGGTTCAATCCCCGGCATTGCCAGGTAGGGATGAGAGAAACCCTGGGGAGCATCTGCCAGTCAGTGTGGACAATACTGAGCTAGATGGCCGAATGATCTGACTCCGTGTAAGGCAGTATCCTGTCAGATGCATGATGTGTTGTCCCTAGTTGACAGATAGAAATAGGTATCTGTTGACTGTGAGTAACACTTCATGCATCTGCCAAAGCGGGCCCTGCTCCAGGAAAGCTGAAGCCACAATACATCTGTCAGGGCCCCTCCAGACGGGTGTTTTTCTGCAACATGTCATTGAGGCAATAACAGGGCATTAGTGGTGGATTTATACCTGGCTGTCCGCACATCATTCTGCTTTATTAATCGCTCTGCGATGCTTCCCAAATGATACTGCATTATTGCCTTCCGGGGGTGCGCTCTTGCGCACAGAGCTGCAAAAGCAGAGCAAAAACAGCCCCGGAAAATGGGGGGGGGGGTAATGAAAAGTCACAGGATTTCATCAGGAAGTTACAGGACGTTCCCTGCCTGGAAACGAAGTAGTCTGTCTACCCCAAAACTCTTGCAGGTGTTGGCAGGATTGAAAATGGGATTGCATATAAATGTTCTTATACCATCTCTTACAAATAACCATAAGATGTGCAATAAGGGGGACACCAGGAGAAGTTAAGGTCTGTGGGTTCTTTCTGCTGTTTTTCGTTGCAGCCAAATAACACAGCTCTGCCTCTGGAATGGGTCACCAAGGGAAAGTTAGCATCACTGTAGGTCCAGTGGCAGCAGATATCTCTCTCTCTCTCTCTCTCTCTCTCTCTCTCTCACACACACACACACACACACACACACACACAAAAGGAGAGGAGGGAGCACAACAGCAGTGATGTGTGTTTGGAGAGAGTAGGGAAGCAACAGCAAAGTTCTTAGGTCACGGTGTATTATTTGTGTCAGGAGACCAAGAGGTTAAGCCAGAGGCTCCACTAAAGAAGAGATAAATTGGAAGAAATCCAATAGTGGTTGGGGGGGGGGAATATTTCCATAACTGTGTGGTGAAGAGAGGGGGACAGGAACAGAGGGGCAGCATCCAGCAGATCTCTCTTGGAAGTTGGAGCAGTCGACAAAACAAGCAAGGCCAACTATGGTGCCTAGCAATGTTCTAACTCTTAAAACCCGTCATGCAGTGGGGTTAACGTCTGTTCTTTATGTCTTTCAAGAGCTGTGTAAATAGGAACCTGCAGTTCTGTGGGGCAGCTGCTCTGATGTCGGGGGACTTGAAAGTGCTTTCCGTCCTCCAAGCTTATACACCAGCTTTTTCCGCCTGCCTGTTTCCTGCAATTCTTTTTACCATGGCTTCAGTTCAGTCATTTGGTATGAGGAGTGTTGCAGTGGGGAGCGGAGTACTTGTCTGTCCTAGGATCAGTCACCATCACATATGTTGGGTGTTTTTGTTTTAATTGTAGATATCAAATAGGTCAGTTAAATTTTAATTTGTGCCAGCTGTGGGGGACCAACAGGAACTTGTGGCCAAGCCTGGATGTGCAACTTACAAACAATTGTATTCTGTTCCTGCAGTATTTACTCCAACCAAAACTGACCTTAGCTCTGTGTGTGTGTGTGTGTGAGAGAGAGAGAGAGAGAGAAAGAGAGAGAGAGGGAGGGAGGGAGGGAGAGATGATACAGTAGGGATCATATGCAAGTTTCTCTTTCTTGTCCTGCCCTCTTTCTCAAGCTTTTAAATACACATTTTATTGACTATATGCTATGAATGTATAAGAAGCCTAAAGCACTTTGGTGTAGAGAAGAGTGTGACAGCCCCATGAAAAGGATGGCAGTTGTTCTATACTGGCAGATTTGTTTCTGTGCTTTTTGTAAGGCATGCAATTTTTAATAACAAAAAATATTGACTGTGACCTACGAGATGGCAAAGACTGGCCAATCCAGTCTTTGCACTTTGGAAACACTTTGAGTAGGGCAAAGACAAATGGAAAACCCTGTCAAGAGAGGGTCAGCTGAACGAGAGAGCTCTGGCCTGTTCCTGTGGGCCATGATGGCTGAGAGTGGCAGAGCTTCAAAGGTCTGGCAATGGGATTCCTACCTTGGGACGAAAAGGCAGCTCATTGCTTTGTTGTGCTGGCAGAGCTATCCAGCCCTGCTCGGTGCAGCAGCATCCTTTGCGCTGCTGGGTGCCAATTCTCCTTCTCCAGCTCTTAGGAAGAAATAGTGGCCAGTGGGTTGCTCTGACATGGGTGGGGAAAGGAGTCTTTTTGTGCCCACAGGAGCTCTGGAAAAGGGTTCAATTCTCATAGAAAAGAATCTTTCTGTGAATTGCACTTTGCATCACAGAACAGAGGCATGAGAAAGCCAAGAATTCAGAAAGCTCTCTTGCTCCTCTCCTGTCTGCCTTTTGCATGTTTCTCAGGTCTGCTAGATCTCCATACACCTAGGAACCGTTTAACATGTGCCTGTAAATCAGTTGATGCTCACTGCCGAACATGTGAATTGCCTCCTTTGAGAAGGTTGGCATTTGAATGTTGTCAGAGGCAATGCAAGGTCTTTTTGTGGTGTTTGATCTGCAGTAGCTTTTTCTTGCATTCAACCCCTCCTGGGATGTTGCAGTCAAGGAACGATAAACATATATGTGTGAACTCTCCCTGAAGCTATAAGGCTGAAACTCTTTCGCTTGCAAGTCAAAGCAGCAATTAGCTTCTCTCAAAACACATTTGATGATTTTGTGAAATGTCGTCCCTTCTTTTCATCCAACATGCAATTTTTCTTTTTGCTGTAGTGGAACATTTTGGAGAGAGAACATCAAATGACTTTGGGTTGTCCTCACCCCACCCCCTAATTCATTTTTGTATATGTATAAATGCTGCAACATTGCTATCCTTATCTAAGGCTAATTCTTCCTCTTTTGTGAAAAGAAGCAACACTACGCACATTGATTTGTTTCCATCTCCCATTGCACTTTGTGCTTGCAAGGTACTATATACATTATCAGGGCTGCAGCATTAATAATTCAGCAAATGCTGAAGTGCTCCCTAGTTTTGAAAAATAGATATTGTTAACTGGAAAACATCTGCATGATCGTCAGTACAGAGATGCCAATCAAACGGATCTGAAATGGCTTTGGGTGACGTTTTGGCAGTGCTGGTAGCCTTTCCGCTGAGCCTGCAAGTTCCCTTGCTGAAAATGTCTACCCGGGTGCTCGGAACTGTTTTGCATCACAATAGCGGCGTATGATACGACGTGCTTTTTCTAATTCCTTGTACGGCTTTGTTATTGTTCCTTCCACATTTTACTACAGCAGAGGGGAGAGCGCATTTATTGCACTTTCCCTCGATGTTCCCACAGGGCTTTTTGCCTTTGAGTGGCAAGGATGCCCACTGACAGTTACCAGCCCATCGTTTTGTCTACCAGACAAGTGAGACAAGTTTGTGTGCCGTCCTTTCTGTATGAATCCCACAGTAGTACACACTGCTGTAGATCAGGTGTACAGGTCTGTGTAGACCTACATGATTTCATAAGGGTCAGAATGCTTTCAGAATGGCATAAAAGATGCCTTTTGCTCTGACCTGCTTTGTCCTATCCAGGGCAACTCCATTGATCCATCTCCTATTTCTGACATCTTAGTACACCTGCCTGCCATGGCTCCTCTGAATGAACCCAGCTTCCCTTCTGCATAGCTTGACATCCCAAGTCACCTTGCCATGTCAGTGCAAGACAACCGGCCTGTTAGAGGACAGCATAATTAACCTTAGCAGCAAGGACAGTCTCATCCACAAATCACTGAAATACAGATACGCATTGACACTAATAGAACTAAATTAGCTGACATCCAAACAACCTGGCATAGTTTATTGGTGGGTCAAGCCAACAGGGTTTCCCTGGCGACTGTTGCATACCTTATAAAAAATTGACTGTAACGCGTGATCTCCTGCCCCTCCGATGTCTCCAGCTGTATTGCGGAGCTACAAAAGGGAGCACAGCTGTAGTGACTTCAGCGCAGTGTTTCAAGTGGGGGGGGGGCGGTGTCACAGTGTATTTGAAGGATGCTTGGCATATCAAAATGGAGTGTCCATCACCAAACAAAACAGGGCAGGCTAAAATCATCACTAGAAGCCTATTTTGTGTGTGGCAGAGTTGATGTACCAGGAGAAGGGATAATGTGTGAGGAGGTGGCTGCTATGGCTAAAGATGCTCCTTAGGATGCATTCCCATCTACCCATCCTAGGAGCAGGTGACATTGCAGACACACACAGTTCATTAAAAAGGATGAGGGGAGCAGAAGGTTTGTGGAACGCTTTAGGTTGGCAGAAGCAGGCACCCCAGGGCTCACCCATTTTCTCCTGCTGCTTTTCCACTGTGAGTGCCTGCCTGCAGATCTGGGGTGGGTGGGGACTTCAGCAAAATGCTCTCAGTGGTGCCCCCTCCATCAGTAGGCCTGCCTCCTCAAAGCTCTCACCACTGCCTGCTTGTTGATTGTCCTAGGAAATGAAGTTCCTTGGCTACACCTGTATTGCTTGACTATGTTCTTCTGAACGAGTTGCCCATTTGATCTGCTAAATAGGGTACATGGACCTGGGAGAGAACAGGATTCAAAGCCCAAGCTAGTTTTCTGATCACTATCATCACATAACCAAGGCAGCTGCTTCCTGAAACGGTTAGGGCAGGTCCTACGAAACCTAAAAAATCCCTCCTTCAAAACTAAATCCCATCATGTCGGCATATGATTACAAGGCAAGCAGAGCTCCGAGCAACCATTTGGTTATGACTCATTGCCTGTCTGTGACTTTGAGCAAGAGAAGGACTTGACCTTCTTTTGCCTCTGTCAGAATGAAACCACAAACAACGGGGGAAGGGGCGGGAACGACGTCTTGATGTTGCCACAAAACTGAGATTAGCTGGGTCAGTAGGTTAGATTCTAATGGCCCTCTCCCAGTCAGTAACAAATAACCAAATAACGGCTCAAGTGAATAATTGCTCATTTCCACCGTTTTGCCTGCTCTTTTTATCCATTATTGAATCACAGGTGACCCCTCCATCTATTTCTGTTCTTGATCTGTCCTTAACCTCTTGTTGGCGGTATTGAAGGAGGTACTGTTCACCGTTTGCTGCTTTCCATCTCCTGCCCACCTTGCTTCTGATGTGGAAAGTCTTATTTCCTGTAAACATATCAGAACAATAAACATTGATGAAGCGTAAAACAAGAGAGGGGACTTTCAGAGGAGTTCCCTCGCATGTTAATAGCAGGCATAAAGGGACCGACATTGCACAAACAAGTGTTTTGCTCTGCTTGCTGGCTACATCTTCCTCTAAGCATATCTTCAGTGAACACGAGAGGAGCCTTAGGCATGTATGAATGGATCTGCATAAGAATATTAAGAAGAGTCCTGCAGGATTAGGCCTGTGTCCCATCTGGTCCAGCCTCTTGTTCTCATAGCAGCCAACCAGATGCCTGTGGGAAGCCGGCAAGCCAGGCATGAGCACAATGGCTCTCTCCCCAACTGTGATTGCCAGCAGCTGGTATTCAGAAGCATGCTGCCTCGGACAGTAGAGGTAAACTCCAGATTGTCCTAGGTTATCCACTTACATCTACATGTGCACATTCATGTCTGCATAGGGTCCCTTCTTACAGTTGCTGAATGTATGACTGGCAGGTGAGGTCTGGTTGGTGGGTGGGGCAGGGGCAGGGGCAGGCTGCTCTGCAATCCTCTCCTGAGTGGTTTTCATGCAGGGATGGAGTGTGTGATCATCCTTAGGGACTGTCCATGGTCTGTATACATCCGTAAAATGGGACTATTGCTGACCCTAATATTCTCCCACTCCCCATTATAAGACTCTTTGGGAATGAATAAGGTAAGGACATTTTGTTGCATTTCCTGAACTTAGCAGTTACTAGCAGCTTTTCCGTTAGCGCCAAAGTTTGTTTAGGTACTGTATCTTTTAAATATCCTAACTGTATTTTTAGAATACTTAACAGTTTTAACTGTTTTTCATTATTTTAACTGTTTTTAATTATGAATTTTAAATTCTTGTAACCGGTCCTGAGACCTATTGGTGAAGGGTGAGGAGTAGTAGTAGTAGTAGTAATATCCAAAGGGAAATTATTATCCACTATATCCCTTATCACTTTTATTACAGCTTTTTTAAAAAATGGTACAATTATTCCACAAGCACCATGTGATATTTTGATGATTCAAAAGCATCTGAACTGGCTGCCTATATGCTGAACCCAATTCATGGTGTTAATGCTCTTCTATAAAGCCCTAAATGATTTAGGACAAAGATACCACTCCCTATACCAGACTGCCTGGTGGTGTTGCAGCACCAGCTTTGGTTTCAAATGGATTCTTGTGCTTTGGACTTTGGAGGTTTTGTCGTCTGGGTAGCCCAGGACCTCCATACACACTGCCCAGGCTTGTACCCCAAAGAGGTCACTTTGGGGATGCTAACACAGCTGTTTGACTTCACCCCCAGAGGCGCACTCCATTGTCTATCGAGACAGATGGATGCCAGCAACAACATGTCCTGGGATCATTCATTGTATCAAGTGTGAGCTAGAAATACAAATCAATCAATTATCAGTAAATAAAATACCTTCCATGCAGAAACATGACCTTAGGGCTAAAACCAACCCTGACTTGGCAGAACCACAGCGCAGGTGGCGCTGTGGGTTAAAGCCTCAGCGCCTAGGGCTTGCCGATCGAAAGGTCGGCGGTTCGAATCCCTGCGGCGGGGTGCGCTCCCGCTGCTCGGTCCCAGCGCCTGCCAACCTAGCAGTTCGAAAGCACCTCCGGGTGCAAGTAGATAAATAGGGACCGCTTACCAGCGGGAAGGTAAACGGCGTTTCCGTGTGCGGCTCTGGCTCGCCAGAGCAGCGATGTCACGCTGGCCACGTGACCCGGAAGTGTCTCCGGACAGCGCTGGCCCCTGGCCTCTTAAGTGAGATGGGTGCACAACCCCAGAGTCTGTCAAGACTGGCCCATACGGGCAGGGGTACCTTTACCTTTACCTTTTAATAGCCCATTCTTTTGTCCATTTCCCAATGCTCAGAGAAATGCAAGAGCCAAAAGGGAGAAAAGAACAAAGATGTCTATTGTGCATATTAAGTACCGAGTTGTGAATCAACAGCTTTGGGTTTTATTCCTGACTCACAGGCTTTATGATCTTGAGCTGGCACTATGAAAAGGAGATAATGAAGCTTACTTACCATCTCAGTGGGGGGGTTTGCAAGGTTTAATTAATTAATTACACCCATTCCAATTTTCATCTTAATTAACAGAATAAATGTTTCTTTTTTTTTTTAATCTAAAGAGTTTGAAGAGGGTCATTAGGCACTGTGGCTGAAGGTGCTGCTTGTGTTTAACTGCAAAGGCTTACGGTTATGGTTAGCATTAGCATTATGGTTAGATTAGCATTCAACAATCAGAAGACCAAAATTAGCAACTTTGGGATTTAAATATATTCTCCGATGGTCCTCTCAAACGGAGGACGGGATGGGGAGTAGCCAATACAGAATGATGGGCTGCCTTCACGGCATATTGCATTCGGGGAGGTGTGCAATAAATTGGCATGTTATGCAACTATGTAGGTGCCCAGAGGAAAGATGATGGCAGCTCTGGTCCTGCTGTGCTTACCTAGAGCTAAGCTATGGTTTGGTTCAGCATGTGGTCCAAACCAAGACTCACAATCTGTCATCTAGAGAAAGCACAAGTGGTAAGCCAAGAATAAACATTAGCTTAAGTGCATGGCTTCATTAGAGCTATGCGGACTGTAACATTATGGTTTGGCTCAGCATTATGTTCAGACATAATGCTGAGCCAAACCATAGCTTAGCTCCAGGTAGTGTACATTGGGGAAGGAGCAAAGTGGCAGCCATTTCCCCTTTAAGCACCTGCAGGTCTGCTGCTTCACCCTCAGCCATGGTTTGGCTCAGCATTATGTCTGAACCAAGCCTATGAGTATGGGTCAGGGACTTGTATTCTCCCTTTGGATTCAGTCTCCAAGGGCAAATGGTTCTTGGTGTGTTCTTTCTCTTTTGTAGCAACTGTAGCTCAAATCCAAGGCTGCTCTGTCCTTTAACAATTGAACCGTTCAAGTTGGTTTTGTGTGAGTATTCTCTAGGGAAGTCAGAGTGACACAGCAACACCACGCCAGCCATCCTGGAGCCTTGTGGATAAGCATCCTTTGTATGCGTAAACAAACCAGTCCTACCCATTGTGGCATTAAAGGATTTCAGTCCACTTGGCGTGAAGACTAGGAACTATTCTGTTCCTAGGACTAGTCATTTTTAACAGATACTATGGACACATTAACCTTGAAGCTTTACACCAATGTGCCATACTAGTCACGACCCCGTGCTCTCCCAGAAGCAAAGTTCAAAGCACAAGAATCCATTGGATACCAAAGCTAATGTAGCAACACCTCCAGCTGCTCCCACAGTGCCTCTGGTCATTCATTTGACCCTCACCCATCCTCATGATTTTTGCTGATGATGCTTCCATGGTACCAGTGGCATCGCATGAGGAGAGCCAGAGGGGCGGTGGCCCCAAGCACATTTCAGGGACGCATTTTACTCCTCGCCAGCTGTATGCTGTGCTGCGCCTCTGCCCACCCGTGGCCCTTGGTGGGTGTAACAACCTCTACCACCCCACACTGCTTTGTGATGCTGCAGGGCTGCATGAGGAGGATGCAATAGGGAAGTCCCTAACTCACCAAGGGTTTGAAACCCATCGGCTACCCTCACCTGGTTTAGGTGGCCTGTCAAAGCCATTTCCAGGGTGTGGCTGCTGAGTGCCAGGGTAGAGGCCAAAGGTGGACAAACTACCCCAGAAGGAGTATGACATTCTACTGCTCTCCTAACACCTCACACATCCCATACACACACCTTTAAGGCACTAAAATCCTAAATGCATTACAGTGGTACCTCAGGTTAAGAACTTAATTCGTTCTGGAGGTCCGTTCTTAACCTGAAACTGTTCTTAACCTGAAGTACCACTCTAGCTAATGGGGCCTCCCGCCACCACCACCGCGTGATTTCTGTTCTCATCCTGAAGCAAAGTTCTTAACCCGAGGTACTATTTCTGGGTTAGCAGAGTCTGTAACCTGAAGTGTCTGTAACCCGAGGTACCACTGTACATGGAAGTGAGAACCATCAAAACCAGACTTTCTATGGCTATATCTGCCACTTGGCTGCCCATTTCTTTTGCAAACAACAGCAGTGTGGTCAGCCACTTACCTGAGAGGTTCATTCAGAGAGAACATACAAAATAGCCAGAGAACCATGACTGGTCCGCTTCAGGGAGCCTTGGTGAGCCTCTGAGGCATCATGAATTTTGTCCTCTCTTTTCTGTCATGATTGTTGTAATGCAGGTAATGAAGCTCTCAGCTTCTCCATAGGATTCAGTCAGCAAAGACATTCACAAGAGACTGGCATCCCTTAGGGATAATACGATCATCTGCTGCAGTAAAAACAACAGTGTATTCTGGCACCTTGGAGATGATCACAGTATTGTGGCATAAATGGACTAGGCTAGAGCCTGCTTTGTCAGGTGTGTGAAATGTGTATGTGTACACCAGTAGGAGCAGGGAAGGAGATTTCAAAACAAGCGAACATAGATCCTGAAATCAGAGCGGTCAAATTACACTTCAGTGATTTTCTTTAAATAGTCTCACTGTTGGTTCCAAGAGAAAGAACGAGGAAAGAACAGAACGATGCAAGGGATCTTTCTGGGAAAGAGCAATAAGGAAGGAAAAGAAAGGGGTTCTTCAGCCAGTCTTCTGGTGCTTCCAGGCAGGAACTTAGTTTGTAAATAGGTCACTGAGATATTGCAAATGGGAAATTGGCAACAGGTTTTTTTAAAAAGCTTGCTTGGTTTTCTCTAGATAAGGAAGCTCCAGTTTAATTTTTTTTTGGTGGGGAGGAATAGGGGCTGGTGTTTTGATGCCAACAACATTGCATGGCCAAAAACCTGCATGCATGATGAGAACATGAGAAGAGCCTGCTGGATCAGGCCAGTGGCCCATCTAGTCCAGCATCCTGTTCTCACGGTGGCCAACCAGATGCCTTTGTGGAAGCTGCAAGCAGGACCTGAGCACAAGAGCATTCTCCCCTCCTGTGGTTCCCAGCCATTGGTATTCTGCTGTGGAGGCAGAGCTTCACCATTGTGAGCCCCAATCCCCCAATCCACACCCATCTCAGAGTCTGCTTCCTGACAGGCCTTGCAAAAGGAGGAAAAGTAAGTCAGGAAATGAAAAGGAAGAGCCTCAGCAGGCTCTACAAGATGAATATTGATTCTGAAAGATAAAAGCGAGGGCAGAGATGATTGGGGTAATTAAAAACACACACACAACAGGAACAGAGATGAAGAAACTCCCCGGGGCATTTAACCTGCTTAATCAACAGTAACAAAAAAAATGAAAAATCCACAACCAGAATCAAAAGGAACAGTAGAAACTGGCCAGAAAGCAGAGGAGGTTGGATGGGGGAATATTCATCAAAGCAACATAAGCTGGTTAATACAGAGAACTGGGTCTTGCCTTTACTGAGTTCCTATTATTTATATGGTTTCAGCTTTTTTAACAATGTGAGCAGTACCCAAACAAAGTAAGGCTAAAAGTCACAGTGAAACTGCAACCCGCAAAAACCCTGGAGAAGGCACTGTGCGCATGTGATGAAAGACTAAAGATGAAAACTTCCTCTAAGCTGGGTAGCCTTTGAAGTTGCATCCAAGCCCATACTTTTCCTATGCCACACTTTCTTTCCTTAAACTTGCTTTCTCATTTTCCTTTCCATAAGCCTGGGCTGAATGGAATGGACTTGACTGACCTTTTAAATGAATCTTACCACAAATCACCTGTTTGCTTCAATTGACAAATGGTTCTCATTAAGACTTACTTTAGTCAAGTTTTCATGATTCTGGAGCCTCTCAGGGAACAAAGTAGGGCACATGGCATAAAGTAGACAACCCAGTGCCTGACCTGCAATATGCGGTGGTCCAGCTGCACCCAGAGGCAGTCCCATAGTTGTCACAGTGGCAAAGAAACCCTCACCTATCCTAGACAAGAAGGCCTTGCAAGGATGCTGATGTCCCTTACTACCAGCAGAGTCAGGGTCCTCAAAATTGAGCCTGAAACAGCTTTTGTCAACTTAGGTTTTCCTTCTACTAGCCATGATGGCTCTGTTTTACCTCCACTGCTGGAGACATTATGCCTCTGAATACCAGTTGCTGTGAATCGCAGGTGGAAAGGATGCTCAGGTCCAGCTTACAAGCATCTTGTAACGGGCATCTGGTTGGCCACTGTGAAAACATGGTGCTTGGCTATTGGCCATTGGCCTGATCCAGCAGGCTCTTCTTATGTGTTTCTGTTGAGTGGTGGGGTGGTTGATGCACTAGCTGAATCCCTGTTCTGTCTCTCATATCCAGAACTGGGCACAAGGCGACAATATAGGTCACCTTTCCCCATGCAAAAGCTGATGGTGGGATTTCATTCCTGCACTGGCCACTATCTCCCACACTCTTTCCCTAGGCTGCTGCAGACATGAGAACTCAATGGGAGACAGCAGAGATAAAGTAGGTTTTTCTCCTGCTTCACCCAACCATATCTTAGGCTGGTGGCTTCAACCTATCTTTGCACATCAGAAGCTATAGCCTCAAAAGCCTTTATCTCCCAGAAATCCCAGGGTTGCAGGGAAATTCAGAATTTACGGTCCCGGCTACCTTAGTATTAATTTCCCTTCCCTGGCCTGTAGTTTTATTTATTCAAGACATTTCAGGATATCTATGCCACCCCTTTACCAAAAGGCCGCAGGGTGGTTTGCAAATTTAAAATGGCATGAATGCACCAGCTCCTTCCCCATTCTGAGCCTGTTCTGCCACACACATCTCTCAGCAGAAAAACAGTTGAAAACATTCCCCACTGTTGTTGCTGTTGCCTCCACCCACCCCATGCCCCCAATTGCTAAGTCTACCTTTGGGCCCCTGAATCCTGCCTGGTGCAGCACAAATCGATTCTGGCTAGATTTTCAGGCTCACACACATTCTGCTGCACTTA
The DNA here is from genome assembly GCF_951804945.1 of Podarcis cretensis. NCBI lineage: Eukaryota > Metazoa > Chordata > Lepidosauria > Squamata > Lacertidae > Podarcis > Podarcis cretensis. The sequence goes on along the minus strand of NC_137170.1, from coordinate 48,150,815 downwards.
GTGCCACATTGTATGAACACTGAAGGGCATAGCTAACATAATTTTAATAAACTAATAGGAAACTTAAATGAATCAGCTGCTAGTTGGAAAGTGGCACTTAGTTTTTTTAATTTTCACATTTACCACAGTACATCTGCCAAGCAGTAGTATAGCCAACGGATCTAATTAATGCCAAACACGATCAAGGAGGCTGTAAGTAGCATGTCATTTGTGAGGCAGTCGAAAAACCCTCTTTGTTTGCAAGCTGATAGCAATGGGAAACCTCTTAAAGAGACATGCTTTGGAGTCCTTAGTAATATGGACAGCTATGCAAAGGATCTTTTTAAGGAATGCTGACAGCACTGGGTCAATGTGGGAAAGGATGCCTATAGGATTAACTCAGGGGTGAGGAACCTCAGACCTTGGGGGCCTCATTTGGCCTTCAGGGCCTTATCAGTGTGGCCCCTGGGACTCTTCCTAAGCCATGCTCCCTTCCAAACTACACCTTCCACCGGATCTGCTCTACATTCTCTTTGACTGTTTTTGCTTGGCTGGAATGGGTCCTTGTGATACTGCTTCTTGCTTGCCTGGATAGAGAAGGGTGTCTGTGTGTGTGTGAATTATGTGTGACTGGAATGTAGCCTACCCTGTAAAGGTTAAAAGTCACATCCATTGCACCACTCACTTTTACCTCTGGCCCTTCCAGCCCCTGGCATGTGGCCCCTGAAAGGTTCCCCATGGCAGAATAAAGCACCTCAAGCTGGGAAAGATTCCCTAGCTATGGCTGAAGTGTGATACAGCTATCAGATGAACACTGGGAGCTGCCTTATGCTAAAGTCAGACCATTGAGACATGTAGCCCAGCCCTCTTGACTCTCAGTTGCATTTCCAAAAAGTAGCCTTCCTGCTTGGGCCTCTCACACCCAAAATCAGAATGGTGATGTGGGATCAATAAGCTTGGCCTGTCTCCTTTCTAACACTGAAGCCCAGTCTCTCTTCAGGGGAACGGGCAAATCCTCATCAGTGAAGATCTGACAGAGTTGCTAGGCAGGGGTAGGTCTGCCAGATGTCGTTGGGCTACAGCTCCCATCATCCTCTACTGGCTTGATGGGATTTGTAGTTTAACAATATCTGGAAGGCTGAATGTCTTTGCTGTAAGGGAAGGGGTGTAGCTCAGTGGCAGAGCATGTCATTTGCATGCAAACACTCACAGGTTCAACCCCAGCCATCTCCAGGTAGGACTGGAGAAAACTGTTGTCTGAAACCCTGGACAGCTGCTGTCCATGAGCTGCGGGTGAGGGACCTGTGGCCCCTGCAGATGTTGTTGGGACTCTAATTCCCCTCAGCCCCAGCCAGGATGGCCAGTGGCAGGGGTGGTGGGAGTTGCCTCCCAGCCACATCTGGAGGCCACCAGGTTCTGCATCCTAAATGTTGACAACCCTGAGCTCAATGGACTGATGTCTTCACTTGGTGCAAAGCAAGCTCCCTGTCAGATAATTAACGCTGAACGTGTTGATGCCCGGAGCACTGCCTTTCTTCACCTTTCACACTTTGTATAAGTTTGCTTTCTCCGGACCCTTCTGAGACTATCCCATGCTGAGGGATTGCTCTCCAGTGCTGTTGGACGGGCCTCTTGGATACCTCAAGGGCAGCTGCTGCCAAGGCTGTACCTGTTATTCGACACATAAATATAGAACAGCAGTCGCCAAGCTGTCAAGGGCTCTAGCATGAAATTCACACTTTAAACGCAAAAGTGTTGAGAGAGGGAGGGGGAGAGGAAGCCTAGGCAGATCATTTCAAGCTCTGTTAGAAGTGGGGACAGGAAATCAGCATTTGACAAGCAGGAGAGAATAGTAGTGAATAAAAGAAGCATTTTGAACATCATTTTTGAGGCTGCACCGCAGCATAGTTTGCTATGGAAATCTGCTGTGTGTGCCCTTCTCTGATGACAGCCACCATTTTACAGGTTTACATCTCGCCACAACCACCACAGGGATACAGTCTGTAAAGCTCATTTCTCTGAGATGTAACTAGTCCAGACAGCTGCTTCCTGCCCTGCTGGCTTCATGATTGGCTGCACTGAACTGGAAGCGAAGGACACAAGACGAGCAAGAGAAGAGAGGGTTAAAGCTGCATGGGAAACTTCCAAAACAATTCCTTGGCAATCCTTGTCGAGAATCCCAGGCGGCAAGGGTGCTCTTGCCCTCAGGTCCTGTGTGCATGGACTTCCTGCGAGCAGCTGGTTGGCCAATACAGGAACAGGATGCTGGACTAGATGGGCCATTGGCCTGATCCTGCAGGCACTGATGTTCTTCATTTGGACTGTGTCACCCCTGCTGGTCCCCTGCTCTGCACAGTCTTCTGCTGCTTGGATCAGCTCAGGGGCCAAACGAAGGCAGGACCTTTAGATGTGCATTTGCAATGCAATGCAGCGTGCTCTAGCACTGAACCGCAGCCCCACCAATGAGTCCTGCCCACAAAGCCTGAAAACAACCTCCTGCTATGCAATTGCCACTTTGTGTACGCAGTGGGTTTGCTTCTTCAGCAGTTGTTGAGTAGCTCTTAGTGACTCAGAGGCTGAGCTGGGAGTGCCTAGGAGAAATTTTGTCTCTCCCATGAACTCTTAGGCAATTCAGTCCGCTCCTCATTTGCAATATGGGGGGATGTTATATACTGACCCGGCAACTTGGATACAGGATACAGTATTATCCCCATCCTTTTAGAAACCTCCTTTGCCTTATAACATAAGGAAGCAGCATTGCTAGTGCATGTGTGTTGTCCTTTTAATTCTCTCTGGTCATAACTCACAACATCAAAAGAGAAATCACAAGAGTGAGAAAGATTAGGAATAATGTGTATCTTTGTACTCAGTAACCTATTATGTCCAGTTTTTTGTTTTTTAAAAGTCCTCCCTTTGTTTTGCTCTGCTTTGAAACTGCCGGTCACAATTCACTGCCCACATTCACTTTTCCTTTGCTAATTCAAAGCCACCTACCTGTTTTTCTAATGTTTGCTTCCTAGCCTACAGAGAATCCCTGCCTCTTTTACAAGGAAAACAACACCTACCAATGTATGTTTACTGAAATATCTAATAATAGGCCATTTCTCTTGAGATTAAGGACTGACAAACTGGATTTGATGCTCAGGCTAAATGGCTGTGCCATTTCCTGAGTCATCAGCATCACCTCTCGCTCGCTGTTCCCCCAGCAGTGGTGAAGAAGGGGAAAGAGCAGCTCTCTAAACATCCTCACGTTGTCATTCATTTCCTCTTCTCTCGTAGCCTGCCTCCTTCAAGCTGAGCTGGTGAATTACGAGAGAGTCAAGGAATATTGCCTGAAAGTACTGAAGAAGGAAGGAGAGAACTTCAAGGCACTCTATCGGTCAGGCGTAGCGTTCTACCACCTGGGAGACTACAACAAGGCACTTTACTACTTGAAAGAAGCAAGGTCCCGACAGCCAACAGGTACTGGTGGTGAGGAGGAACCACTGTCAGGTTGCACCTGAATTTGTGCTCTCTTCTGCTCCTTTCACATTTGTCATCCACAGAGAGCACACACAAAAGTCAGGAGGAGGTATTAAACTTGGGATGGAGTTGCCACTTCAATGTGATGCCTTCTCCTCCCTCTCCCCGTTTACTCGTGTCATAACATCATGGCATGCAGCATTTCCCCGCACCATTTCAGCAACGAATAATGGTAGAAGCAGGGAAACACATAACATAATGGTGCCTCCGCGCAGATAGGCTATGATGGATAGGCCTCCTGTGCTGATTCAAGAGACAGCTGGGAGCACTCACAATTCACAAAGGGAATTGCTAGCAGGAAGGGCTTTCACCTGCCTCTTGGAGCACTTTCTCCAAAGCTGATCCTCAGAAGCAAAAACCCAACTCTAACCCATTCAGCTCTGAGAGGCATCAGCTCTGAAGCCTCAGGTAGAGGGTCTTTCCCAGCCCTGGTACCGGAGGACTTTAAAAGTGAGGCTGGCAAGGAATGGACCTGGGGAACTTCACCTATGCATGTCATGGGGACCACTAAGCTGTGGCACATGTTTTAAAAATAATTGGCTTTCTGCCAGAATAAATCCTTTCTGCACCGAGGATAGTACATGCATGGGCCCTTGCTGCATTACAGGCACATCACCTAAAGACTGCTGGCAGAGTCCATTTTGGTAGTACAGTGGTACCTCAGGTTACATATGCTTCAGGTTACATACGCTTCAGGTTACAGACTCCACTAACCCAGAAATAGTGCTTCAGGTTAAGAACTTTGCTTCAGGATGAGAACAGAAACCGTGCTCCGGCAGCGCGGCAGCAGCAGGAGCCCCATTAGCTAAAGTGGTGCTTCAGGTTACGAACAGTTTCAGGTTAAGAACAGATGTCCGGAACGAATTAAGTACTTAACCCGAGGTACCACTGTAGTAGTAGTAGTAGTAGTAGTAGTAGTAGTAATAACAATAATAATAATTTATTATTTTTACCCCGCCCACCTGGCTGGCTTTCCCAACCACTCTGGGCAGCTCCCAACAGAATATTAAAAACACGATAAAACATTAAACATTAAAAAAACTTCCCTAAACAGGGCTGCCTTCAGATGTCTTCTAAAAGTCAGATAGTTGTTTATTTCCTTGACATCTGATGGGAGGGCGTTCCACAGGGACCTCTTTTGGACAGAGGTGCTGAGTCACCTTCATGATGCCGCCTCCACCAGTTATCAGCGCAATCAAAACTGCCGCCAGCAAGCATCTGACTGGCAAATGAATGGAGCAGGGGCGGGATCTGCTCATAAGGACCCATAAATTGGGACTCTAATATCCAGATGGGTTGAGGTCAAGGTCTCTGCTTTAGCCAAAGAAATGCAAGATGCGTGGTGTTCAGTTTTCCACAAGACATGCAACAAATTTAGGCTCGCTCTGTCCTCCTCATATCCCATGTGAGGCATTTTGTTTCCATCTGTCGTGTTTGGGCAGCATTCTGCCTGAAGCGGTTTCCATTTGGCCTGAGCAGCTGCACACCCTATACATACTCAGCCAGTGTGTTTATAGACCCTTTCAACTAGCCTGGCTAGATTAGAGGCTACCATCCCTCCTCTGCCTTTCAGTTAGTTCCCGGAAATGCCTCGTGAAGATGACAACTAATGAGAGGAGAGAATTGAATTACGCTCAATTCTTCTTGAGGTCCCCGTAAAGTTCAGATACAGGTCAGTTTTTCCAGCCATTGTACATTGAATTATAACCCCTCTACACATCTCTGTTTCCCTTTTATGGCATACAATCTGTTTTTATTCATTTATATAGTAGATGTTTGTTTACTTTTTTAAAATAAGTTGCCTCTAAACCACATTTTTTGAGAAGAATGTTTAAAAACTAGAGTGAGTTCCTGTTTATGTAAAGAGAGAAAGAGAACTGATCTGAAACTGCCAACAAACCATGGTGGTCCACCTCTTTGTTTTCAAAAAAATCAGGACCAGTTGCCACAGGTTAGCCACCCTTAATTTAGATGCTCTGTTTGACCTCAAGTCTTTTATTTAGCTTCCATTATTGCTGTGAGTCTGCCCTGGGAGCTGTCCCAGGTCCTGCCCTACTTGACCCAACTTGAGCTATTTGGGTCCTGGATATCTGGCTACAGGGATGCCTCCTGTCCTCCAGCCCTTGTTCAGTTGCCCCTCATGGCTTTGCCAGAGGAAGATACCTGTCAGTGTCTTCCACACATTGGAAATGTGGGGAGAGTGGTGCAGCCAAGAAGAACTGAGACAGCTCTTTTTTAGAAAAAGAAAAAGGCTGGAGTGGTGATATAAGAAACTTGGAGCACTTTCAACAGTAATGTGTTATATAAATGTTTATTATGACTCTAACTACCATTCTAGCCTTCCTTGCCCCCAGTTTTTCTGTCTGTAAAATGGTGGCATTTATTTCTCCTTAGCTTTTTGTGAGGGCTCACGCTTGAAGTATCCCAAGAGTGTGCTGTCTGAGTATATCTATTTAATAAGGATGCATTAGGACAAGCTGGTGGAAAATTACTTCCCCGAACAAAAGAATTTCTTAAATGGCCAGCAGGAGTTTGCTTCACAGAAGGCTCCTCTGTTCTGAAAGCCTGCTGGTGATGAAGCAAATCTCTTAAAGCTATTTATTTTCCTGCCAAAGGCTTACAGAGCTGAAAACTAACCTGCCCAAATTGCTTTTCTCCCTGCCCTTTAACCTCAACCCACAAAACAAGCTGAGGGGGATCTGAGGTAATTCTGCAGTTCCCTCATTAAACAAGGCAATCTGAAGGAGGACAGGAGGCCATTAAAAAGTTGGGGTAGCTTCTCATACTCCTGATATGAGCTAGGCTGTTGGTACAGCTGAAACTTTTGACTCTTCTACTTCTGCCAGCATCTCCCTGTATAGAGAGCCTCAGCATACCTAACAGGAAACTAATTTCTGGCAATTTCCTCTCTGGAAAGGTAGGCAGAGGCTGGCCCCAACCATCAGTCCTACATTTACAGAAAAGAGGAAAGGCCTCCTCTTTATGTTGCTCCCACCATCCTTGATCACTAGCCAGGCAGATGGGACTTGGAATCCAAGAACTTACAGGAGAGGGGCAGAATAGAGGATATTATTACTAGAACTGTGATGGTGATAATGTCTTCTTCTTACTCCTCTCCTTCTTGTCGCCATCAGAGTACAAGGCACTTTTCAACATACCACAGGATAGGGTCCCTGCCTCACAGAGCTAACAGTTCAAAATTTGACATATGGGAAACAACAGAGGGAAGGGGAGGAAGGGACAAACAAGAGGGTCATATGCAGCTATTTCAGTGGTGTGTGCTTAGCCTTAGTTACAGGCTGGGTCACAGAAGTTCATGAAAACTAGGAGGTTGTACCAAAAGCTTCACAAAAGGGGGGTATGGAGGAGGAACTAAAAGAAGTAAGAGAGGTTGCATCATGCAGGTATTCAAGGAGGCAGTATCAAGCATGTGGGGCAGCAACAGAGAAAGGGTGGAACTGTTGGCAGTTTAGCAATGTACTGTTTACCTGCATTCTTTATTTCCCAAGTATGTCAGCTCCTTTAGAATATAAGACCTGCAGACCAAAAGCACATCTAGTCTAGCATCCTCTTCGCAGACCGGTCAGCCAGATATCCCAGGGAAACCCACAAGTGGGACAGGAGCACAGAAGCCACTCTCCCCACTGGTGTTTCTCCAATAACTGGTGTTCAGAAGCATGTTGGAGATAGTACAAGATCATAAGGACTAGCAGCCATTGGTAGCCTTATAATGAAGAAATCTGTCTATCACTTTCAAAGCTGCCCCAAGTGGGTGGCCATCTCAAAATATTGTAGCAGTGATGTGGGCTGTGACCACTTTGCCGTGCTTGCAGTCATACTTGGTGCCTTTGCAGCACACATTCCCAGACCAACGAACACTCTTCTGGGTGCCCCAGCACTCACATAAAATTGTACAAATTTCCTGATGAAAAAATATAGCATTGCAAGACATTAACCAAATGGAAAAGAGATAAGGGATGTTAAGTTGCAGTATTATCAATTCCAACTGAATGCAAAGCCATTGTACTCAACTCCTAAGAAGAGAAGAGGGCCTTTTATCAATGGAAATGTTTGCAAAAAGAGCCTGGATCAAAATTTCAGTGAAGAGTTTATTTTCGCGGGGATCGGGGCTTGCAGGTGGCTGGGGAAGGAATAGGCCCTGCAGGATCTTTCAGACTTTGCTTCTGAGAATATAAGTGGTTTGTTTGTTTGTTTGTTTTAAAAGTCTGAGGTTCTGTGCTAAGACTTGCCTGAGAGAGTTTTAGCTAGCAAGCACTGAGGGTGTCTTCTGGCATGTTAACTTGCTTCTATTCTGCCCCTAGCTCTTGAAAACAGAATGTCTTTGATAAATTATCTACGTGGATGGATATGTGCTGTGGTGGGTCACTGCTTCTCTTTTTTTGTGGTGCTGATGGTCTCCAATTGGCACATTATTGGGCTGAACTTTCATCTATTCCCCCTTCTCCCTCCACTTTTAGGTTTCTGGTTGCTGCAAGCTTCAGCATGTGTGATTTCCTAGCATGCCTAGGCAATTAATGCTCACTATGTTCACTTGGCATAGATTCAAGATAGTAAATGTATGTCATGAGGAAATTTACAGAGGATAAGAGAGAAAGCTACATTCATTACTTTGGTTCCATTTGGGGGTTAAGATCCATTAGGAGTATAATGACTTACATTGTAGTTCCACGTATTTGAAATTTTCAGCAAGGAGTCAAATCCGGTTTTCTTTCCTTAATACGAAGGGTGCTGAAGGGAGCTGAATAGCCACAGAGCTAGTAAAACATGCACAGATTTTCCTAATTGCCCATCATGTTATTTATTTTGATCCTGCTGTTCCATCCAAGGGCTCTCAAAAGTGGTGTGCAGATAATTAAAACAATAAAATTTGAAAACGGCAATACAAAAATAGGAAACATTACAACAGCAAAACCCACATTAAAACAAAAACAAAAGAACTGGGACACTTAAGATAGGAAATAGATGTACTCAATATGTGTCCAGGTCTTTTTGGCTACAACTTCCTCAGCCCCTGTTGTATCAAGTTGGTAAAGACTGCACTATTGGCCCAACAAATGATACCTCTTATCTGTTTGAACTGAGGATATAGCATTTAAACCGAGAAAATAGCTCCAAAGATCTAGCTGACAAGATGATGGTGGTCACCAAGGGAGGCTAGGAAAGAATTAGATAGACAGACCATAGAATCATAGAATTGTAGAGTTAGAAGGGACCCCAAGGGTCATCTAGGAATCCTGCCCTGAGTGAGCCCAAACTACCAACTTTCTGGTTAACATTGACCCATATTGCCACTCTTCTCAGGCTACACCTCAGTACCAGTAGACAGAGGGAGATGGTGCATTAAAGAGAAACAACAGTGAAGTCCTGAAATATATATAGTCATACCTTGGTTGTCAAATACCTTAGTTGTCAAACAAATCGACTCCCAAACAATCAAAACCCGAAAGTGAATATTCCAGTTTTCGAACTTTTTTTGAAAACTGAAAGTCTAATGCAGCTTCCATGGCTTCCGATTGGCTGCAGATCAGAAGCTGCGCTTTGGTTTCCGAATGTTTTGGAAGTCAAATGGACTTCCGGAACGGATTCTGTTCAGTTTCCAAGGTACAACTGTACTGAGACTGGAAAGGTCATCAGATTTTTTTTTTAAGCTGAATGGAGATTATGTAGCCCAAGAACTTTTAAGACCTTGTAAGGGATCCCTGGGTACAGTTCTTTGATCATGCAGTATTGTCACTCCGGACTGCAAAATGTCACGGGCGCTCACCTTGAGTGCACGTGGAGAATCAGATTTCTTGTTCTCTTCTGTCTCCCTCCCCCCAAGGTTAGCTGCTAGGATCTCAGTTTTCATATTTCTTAGACAATGAATCTGCGCACACTTGACTTCAGTAATTAAAACCACCCTTCCTGTATACGTTACAGGGCACAGTTTGCCGGGAACACTGCAAGGTTGCAGCAGCATCTGCGTAGCATCATAACTTCCTGAGCATTTAACATTTACCTAGCAAGATGGGTGGGGGGAAATTGAGAAAGGAGATGAAGAAGGGCATGGGTAGAGGAAAAGAAAAGATAGGCAACAGAGGCCACAATTCCAAACAGTTCCAGAGACCGAGAAAGCATTTTTTGCCATATTCTCTGAAGCAAGTACTAGAACCCAAGAACCCTGTTAGGCTATCAAGTCTAAAAGGCCACCAAGAATCCTGTTTCCAACAGTTAACCAGCCAGAAGCTTCCAGAAGGCCTGCAAGCAAGGTGCAAAGGCAGCACCCCTCTTGTACCCAGAGGCATAGCCTGACAATGGCTAGGAGGCATTTGATAGTGCATTTTGGTGTTGCATTTGAAGTGCAAGGATTCATCATGACAGCGCCCTCCAAGATGTGCCCCAAGCAAGATCTAAAAATTCAGGCAGTTGCATTAATCCATGCTTACACACAATGCGGCCCACAAAAAAAAATCAGTACATAGCATAATGATCAGTTTATTAGGATCACTATGACTGCATCATGTGTCTCAGAAGCAGGTGCAAGAAGACAAGGGCTATTGTGTGCAGGACCTGCTTGTGGGCTTCCCATAGGCATCTCGTTGGCCACTGTGAAGACAAGTTGCTGACCTTTGCTCTTATTCAGTGCTATTTTTCTAGAAAAAGAGGTGCCAGAACTCTCCAGGAATGCCTCCCCTGTTCTCTTAATAACGGCAATGGTGCTCACCTGAGAGGTGCTGGAAAGAAGTTCCATCTTGTTCCAGCTGAAAAAAAAGCCCTGCTTTTATCCAGCAGGTGTCTTCTTAAGTTCTAGCGTGCACAGCAACCTGAGAGTAAGGCTGACTGAACTCAGCAGTGCTTACTTCTGACTGCATAAGTTCAACTAGTGAGCTTTAACAAAGGACCTTCAGCCAGCTGAAATGCAACCTTGAGCTTTTAATTAGAAATGAAAATGATTGCACAAAGAAGTGTTCGCATTTAAACTGCCAGCTCAAGGTAGGAAAGGAAAAGAGGCAACTAGCTTTTTCTCGATGATCTCCCTCTTCTCTGGCTCCCTCTGTGCTAACCTGTCAGATGCAAACGTTTGCACTTCACACAGCAAAGAGGGCCAATCAATTATTCTGGCTCTCTGGCAGGTGACATCATTGCTCCTGCTCTGGAAAAAGTCCCAGGGTTGTCCTCCCGTGTGTGTGTGTGTGTGTGTGTCTGTGTGTCTGTGTGTCTGTCCCCTCCCCACTGCTCTGCACCAGTGCCTCTCTTCCATGAAGGATACATCTCAGGCTGTAGTTGCTTTTCTGACATGTTCACCTGGAGTCACTTAGCAAAGTCTAGCATGTCCAAGAAACAGAATCAGGTGGGGTTATGCAGATGAAGGGGTGGGGTTATGCTGATTGGAATGGACTCACTTCTCAGCGGCTCTTGTTGAGTTCTGTGGGACAAAGCAGATAATCTGGGGGGCAGAGCCTGCCACATGTCTGCCATGGTGTTGCTAGTGATCCCTGCAGCATGTAGACCGGCCTTTGCCAACCTGATGGCCTCCCGATGTCTCAATCATGCATATTTCGCACTTAACAACTATGGTTTAACACAGGCATTCCCATCATCCCTGACCACTGGTCCTGTTAGCTAGGGATCATGGGAGTTGTAGTCCCAAAACATAAGGAGGGCTGAGGTTGCCTATGCCTGGTCTAACATGACTGGTGACTGTGCTAAGCTGGTGTCTTTTGACCCTCTTCCCCCTGCAGATACCAACGTTGTGCGGTACATCCAGTTGACAGAGATGAAGCTGAGCAGATGTTCCCAGAGGGAAAAAGAAGCTTTGTGAGAAGGCGTCGGACTGCATGAGAGGATGTTTCCTCCCCTGAACGCCCCTCAGGCGGACTTTTCCTCTCTCATGGCTCCACCTTAGCTGACAGTCTCTTCCCACCAACTTCCTGCTTTACTTTTGATCCCAGCTGGAGTGGGGTGGGGTAGGGTTGTTCATTGGTATTAGAAAGGAGAGACTCAAAATCCTGGTTCTGGCTTTGGCTGCTTGACGGCACAAATCGAAGCCCTCAAAGCACAATCGATACAGCCAATGGCCTTCTGGGACTTCTGGCCAAAGGTTCAAAGGGAGCAATGGAAGGCCATCTCCTCCACCTTGTGCTTTTACCATTCGCTGCTGCTGTCACACTCACCAGCAAACAGAAGGATCATCAGCGTTTCTTCTCAAATCCAGAGGCAACAAGGAGGGCTGAGAGTCTGCAGCTGCCTCACCAGAGCCAGACCCCCATTGGGCAGCTTTCTACACCTGCAGATTTTTAAGTTGCAGCAAGAAGCGGCCTCCCATCCCACAGAGGCTTATTTGGCAATACATTCTGATGAAAGCACACTGGGGAGAAATGTACTTTAAGCAAGTACTTTATAGAGTCCAAAAACTGGGTGGGGCCTTAGGGACATGGAAGAACCTGAAACAGAATGTGAAAGGACACTGTATTGTTTGGGGAATGAAATTGTGCAATGGTTAACTAATATCAAATACATGTTGTTTAACAGGCAGCAACCCCATATATTATAATAACAATAATATTTTTCGGAAAGTGCACCTGGTCCCTTTGACCTAAAGAGGCAGCATGACCATGTAACTAGTCTCAGCTCAGACAGTGCAAACTGGAGCACCAAATTATGATTTTTGCCATCATCTCGATAACCACCCGCGGGCAAGTCACTTACCCTTTCTGTGCCTCAGTTTCTCCATCTGTACAGTGGGGACTATAATGCCTCCCTACCTCACAGGGGGTGTTGTGAGGATTTGTTTAGTTGATGTTTGTACAGTGCTAAATATTATTATTGGTACGCTGGACTGAGTCTGCAATTCTTCCATCTCGTATTAGTGCCTCTCTGAATCGTCTCTCTTTCATTCGTATGGGGAATGCTGATGCCAGGAAACGCTGATGCAGTGAAGACGCCTTAATCCAAAGGCCCAAACAGGAGGGATGGAGCAGGAAGACTTGGTCCAAGCCTCCCCCCCCCCCCCCAATCCCTCTCCTGGCCCAAGCCATTATTACTATTATTATTTATTAAAATTCTATATCACCCTTCATCCAAGGACTACAGGGCAGTTTACAATATTAAGCGCACGTGCTTTTTAGGCTCACTTATTTCATTGGGAAACTAAACATTTTCTTAATGTTCTCTCTCATGGAAACCAACTTAAAAAAATGTAGTTCTTCACTCAGAGGCACATTTATTATTGCCGAGTGGAATGCTGTTGTGTGTCATAATCACCCAGCTCTCAGACATTTTCTGCAGTGTGAATGGTAGAAACACACTTCCTTGTAGCACTTTTGTCATTAAAAAAAATGCTTTTGGGGGCACAGCCCAGCACTCTTAGACAGCTCCCTGTGGAGCAGCAGACATAAAAGGTAAAGGTAAAGGTACCCCTGCCCGTACGGGCCAGTCCTGACAGACTCTGGGGTTGTGCGCCCATCTCACTTAAGAGGCCAGGGGCCAGCGCTGTCCGGAGACACTTCCGGGTCACGTGGCCAGCGTGACATCGCTGCTCTGGCGAGCCAGAGCCGCACACGGAAACGCCGTTTACCTTCCCGCTGGTAAGCAGTCCCTATTTATCTACTTGCACCCGGAGGTGCTTTCGAACTGCTAGGTTGGCAGGCGCTGGGACCGAGCAGCGGGAGCGCACCCCGCCGCAGGGATTCGAACCGCCGACCTTTCGATCGGCAAGTCCTAGGCGCTGAGGCTTTAACCCACAGCGCCACCTGCGTCTCTCTCATGGAAATCAACTTAAAAAAATGTAGTTCTTCACTCAGAGGCACATTTATTATTGCCGAGTGGAATGCTGTTGTGTCATAATCACCCAGCTCTCAGACATTTTCTGCAGTGTGAATGGTAGAAACACACTTCCTTGTAGCACTTTTGTCATTAAAAAAAATGCTTTTGGGGGCACAGCCCAGCACTCTTAGACAGCTCCCTGTGGAGCAGCAGACATGCTAAGTGTTAATAGCGGTCCTGTTTAATGGGCAGGAGTCCCTGTCACATGCAAGTACCTCCTCGCAGATATACCAGGTTTTACATCCAACACTATGAAATTAGCCTAAACCATACTTATAGGCTGGAGGCCAGTCAAAATCCTCTTGCTGCCTTTGCATCCTGATGATGAAACAGTATTTTGTAGGTCATGTTTTTCAGTCTTCTGTAAGCTGTGGGCTATTTATTTTTCCTGAGGTTTGTGCAGTGCCCCTTGTTCTGTAGTAGCACATCTCCATCATCCTGAGAAAACCCCTTAATCCTGATTTTATTTTATTCTTTGTTAGATTTACAAAAAGGAAAACACACACCAGTAAATTTAGAAACAGAGAAGATTAGAAAGCATTTTTTTTGTAATTTAAAAATTGAGACTCCTTGCACTCCACCCTGCTCCTCTTTTCTTCCCGCCCAAGGTGGCCCTGCCTCAGAGCCAGTGTGTCATGTGGGGTTGGGCCCCGGGGGCAGCAGCCTCTCCTCCTCCTCCTCCTCACCTGCTAGCAGCTGCTATGAGCTGCCCAAGAGAGGAGGCCAGCAGCAGTGGCCATAGAGAGGGCATGGGATGCTCCTTTGCCGCCACCACTCAGAAGCAGCACCAGCTCATCCTGCTCCCTGAGCTTGGTGGCAACAGCACTCATAGGAAAAACAAGGACATTGTGGGATCCAGTCAGAAGTCGGGATGACTTTTGTAATTCCAGGACTGTCCCTTGAAAATCGGGACACTTGGAGGGTATGGTAGCAATATGGAACTGGGACCTCACTTTTGGTGAGCAAGGGTAGGATTTTTCTCTCTTTTTAGCAACACATATTGCAGAAATTGTGTTAGGTTTATGAATCAGTTAGCCACAAGGTACCTTGCTGCCTTTCCTTCATGTATCAGAGAGCTGAGAGCTGTCAGTGGGAAGTCGAGTCAGTGTGGTGTAGTGGTAAAAGCGTCAGACCAGGACATGAGAGACCAGAGTTCAAAACCCCACTTGGCCAGGAAATTCACTGGGTGACCTTGGGCCAGTTACTGCCTCTCAGCCTAGCCTTCCTCACAGGGTTCTTGTGCAGATAAAATGGAAATGGGAAGAACTATGTATGCCACCTTGAGCTGCTAGGACATAAAAGGTGGGACATTTAAATCAATAAATAATAATTAAATAAGAGGCAGAAGTGAGTGGCAGGCTGGATGGAGGCCGAAATCTCTTCAGGATTCCTCACAACTTCAGACACTTCCTGGTCTAGAGCCAGCCATTGGTTTCCTCATTCCAGCTTTAGGGGAAAAGAGAGACCACTCAGCAGTAATCTTCTTTTACCATTTCCATAATTGCATGAAATCAACTGGTTTATAACCATATGTGATTGAGGCCTCGGTTGTCACATTAATTTGCAGTGCATTATTAAGGCCATTATGGGGGGGTCTTTATATCATGCCTTCCTGCATCCCCGTGTGATAAATAATATACCTCCATGGGTTGTTTTTTTAAGCATGCCAGAATCCATTTCAGTTTTCAGAGTTTCCCCTTGACACGGTGAAGACACACAAGAGTGCCTTCAAGTATAATATTGACTACACAAACCTGATACAGTGAAACACATGTAGCAACTCCTCCCACCCTTAAAAGGGGGGGGGGAGTCACAGGTGATGTTTGGTGAAATTGCTACAGCCGTTGGACAGCTTTTTCACCATACATATGCTTGCGTTTGAAGAGACCAAAGACATACAGAGAAAGAGGCAACCCATTGCCAAGACAGAGTAGAACAAAACATGATCGGAACGGGCCCCGAGTGAAGGCAAACAGAGATGCACAAACAGAGACTGGCTCCCCTTGCCTATCCATTAAAAACAACAATACTCAAGTTGCACAGAGACTTCTAACTGTTATCAGATGGAATTGCCCTTTAAAAGTTTCTAAATGGCTGCCTTCATAAAGTTCTTAGCTTGACTTCATTCACTTGCTCAGAAGGATGCCCAGCTGAACAAAGATCCAGGTCTTGACAAGCCTTCCAAAGAAAAGAAGTGAACTACAGGAAAGTTACTCGCTTTGAAGTGGAAGATGATTGCGTGACTTGATGCTTTTCTATTAATATTTACCGTAGGTGGAAATGAAAGAACACCTGCAGATGTAATGATACCACTCACTTCACATTTGCTATTGGGCAGGCATAAATATCTGTCAACCATTATATATGTGTGGGTGGCTGCTTGGCTCTGTGTGTGTGCGTGTGTGTGCGCGCACGCATTCAAGCACACAGGTTTTCATTTTGTTTAAGCCACAACAAATGGAGAAGACTCAAGTGAAAAATTAGTTTGATGAGAAAAGTAACAGGGTGCGTCAAAGACAGAGCATGCGAGGAATAAGAACTTGATTGGCACTAAGGACGTGGCCCATGCAGAAAGGAATACCCAACCCTTTCCATGTATTTAAATCTGGCAATTGCAGGAGTGCTTGACTAGTCTTAAAACGAAGGTGCATGTGGGGTCAATTTTACCATGCGCATGTTTGTGCTCTGCTGTCCACACACGAGTGCTTTCATTTTTATGTGTTTAAAATAGTGGATGAACAGTGGACGGTGCTTTAATTTTTGGTGTGTGTGTTCATGCTGTGCATTGTTGTCCCCTCCCCACAGTACTTCTCCAACTTCTGTGAGTTCCCAAAACCTGAGGTCAGTTGTGAGCATGCACATGGGTATCTGTTTACCTGTGTGTGTGTGCACCTTTTGAAATTAAAAAAGAATGTATGTGGAATTGTGGGAATTGTGCAACAACAAACTTCCACCAAAGCCAATGTAGGCAAAATAGTCATTCTTTGAAAATAAAAAAATGAATATACATTTTTTGATCTATCAGATCAGTTCAAAAGAGCAGGTTAAAATTAATAATAATAATAATAATAATAATAATAATAATAATAATAATAATAATAATAATAATAGAAGAAGAATAATAAGAAGAAGTGGTGTATGTTCTACCCAGCCACACCAGCAGCCCACCCAGAAGTGCCTTGCAAGGGCAAAGAATAGCCAGACAGGTGGGGGCCTGGGCACCACTGATCCACAAGGGAGAGAAAAGGGGAGGTCCTGCTTTGTCTTGGGGTTCCGCAGATTGACTAATTGAAAGCTGCTCACATTTCTGAAGGCTGTATAATCATCCCCCGCTGCCCCACACTCCATTCATGCACTGCACTTGCCTTTTTGCACGCAGGAAGCATTTTTTATTTTTTAATACAGCTGTTTTGCGCTAGAGCGAAAAAGCTGTTTTAATTCATTTATTTTTAATCCACAAATGCAGCACCTTTTCCACTGGGGTGATGGGAGCAAGGAGTGTGGCAGTAGATGGCAGCTGGCGAAACATCACCACACACATCAATGAAGCCCCTGGCCAAGCAAGGCATGTCAGTGCCTCCACAGCTGGGCAACATGCAATTTTATATTGGATTCACTTCTCTGATTGGATTGTCTCTGGATCAGGAAGATCCAGATTGAACAAGGGGAAAGTGCAGGCTGCCCTTTGGGTCAGGGGGATGTTCATGTGGGTGACACTAAAAAAATGAGGCACAAGTAGCTTCAAATCCACATTAAACTCCCATGTGGATGATGTAGGAATAGTCAGGCCTGGATTAGACAAGAGGCCAATGCAGCTAAGAAGGGAATTTGGAAGGTACACCAAGGGCAGACTTTGGTAATATGGTGCCTTGAGTGAGGACATTTGATTGCCCCGCCCTAAATAGTTTTTTTTTACATGCCCTCGTCCCTCTCGCCTTCCATCCTGTGCCCCTTTCTCAGCCCCTCCTCAGCTGGGCACCCTGTGGAGGGGAACTGCCTGCCCCACCCTCAATCCAGCACTGGGCGTATCATCACCATTTGGGCCTTGGAGAAATGAAGATTGTTGTGCATTACAATGTGATAGACTCTAATTTTTAAAACAACGGAAGCTTTCTTCATATGTTACTAGCCTGAAGGAACACAGACAAGAGAGGGCTGTGGAGCTGCACATTTAGACTTGGCCCTGAGGTTGAGTGGCTCCTTCCAGCCCATCACATGCTGAGGGATAACCTCTCCAGCCAAAGAAGGAGGTGTATATAAGCAACCTTTCTAATAATAATAATAATAATAATTCCCCCCAAAGCAAAAAGTGTGAAAAAGTGTGAAAAAGTGATAATAAAAAAATAGATGAAAACCTCCATCAACATTAATATTATGAAACAGGGAACAATAATAAAAAGTGGTGAAAATGCAATAACGTCATTTCAATTTAGCCAGTCAGTTTAGCGTAACATTTGAAGAGCCGTGAGAAAAACATAATACAAGCCTGACTTTAGTGATGGTGGGTGCACATTGGGACTGGTAGGGTGGAAAGCAAGGAGATCAACAGCCAGAGCCAATGACAGGCAGAGCCAACTCATTCTGGTTTTGTTCCCATCCTCTTCCCTGCTGAGATTTACAAGTGCAACACTGAGACTAAGAAGGAAACTGTCAGGCAGCTCCACCTCCTGGGCTGGTTGTAAGAAGGCAGGCCAGTAGGGGCTCTTCTCCTTAGGAAGAGAATTCTGTAACTGCCCGAAATCTTTTCTGCCTGGCAACCTAACCATCCCCTCCATGGCTGTTCTTTATATCTGGGCAGGTTCATATGGGCGCAGACAATTCTTTGAGTAGCTTGGCCCCAAACTGTTCAGAGCTTGAAAAATGACAAGATGGAGGGATTCACAGCAGTAAAAGGGTCTTGCTTCTTCCACAGCCACAGCCTTGGATGCCAGCAGAAATCGAGCATGGGTCTCTCTCTGCTCATACCAAGAACTAACTTAGTTGGTATTTAAGGTGCTACTGGAAGGAATTTTTTTATTTTGTTTTTTCTCTCTGCCTCGCCATCCTCCCGCTCTCTCATCTAGCTTCTAGCTCAATTCTCAACTCTCTGGCCATTTGTATTTCTAACTAGCAGACAGTGAGGGAGGGAGGGAGGCACTTCCTTTGTTCCCTAAGGATCCTTACTTAGGGGGCGATTAACAGGCTGGCCTGGCTATTCCAAGAATTAGAAGGTGGGCCCAAGCATTATAAGGGTCTGGGCCTACCCCCTCCAAACTCATAACAATACAAGGGGTGGGGCAGTTTCCATGGATGATTCAAGTTTCTCTCCTTTTCTGTTACTTGATAGAGATGATAATGTGTCCTTAGCAGTGGTATAACCTTGCTTCAGCCAACTTCAGACTTCTCTGTTAGCTATTTTCTGCTCTGAACAACTTCTTATTTATAAATCCATGCATTCTCAGCAACCCCTACTCAAATGTTGGCATTAAGCACGCAGTTTAAATGCATTGTAATTGCTGACAGAACTTTTAATGTTCGGCTTACCCAGAAGGAAACATATGGACAAATGTCTCTCCCGATTTTGCTTAGCAAAGGCAGCTAGGGATTTGAAGCTGGAGGTAGATGCTGATCACAAAGGGTTTTTCCCCCTCCTCCCCCATGCCATCTTTCAAGCAACAACGGCTCACAAGGGTAACTGATTTGTCAGCCATTTTCATTCCTTTCTAGGTTTTGACAACCTGAGACAGACAGCTTGGAACGAACTTGGGGAGAGTCAGCTTCCTGGGCAAATTGTAGGAGTCAGCTTGTCAGCTTGTTCAGAGAACCTTGCAGAAATAATACAGAGCCATTTTGCAGCATTGCATTAATCAGTAAAAACTATTCCTGGGGTGTTTTGAAGTGTAACAACTGCTATAGGAAGAAGGCTAACTACTTCCTTAAAGTTTATCTTGCCAAAGGAAGAAAAAGAGCATTTTATTTGGTGTGTTTTCACAACACAATAGCTCTAGGAAAAGGGAACAAAAGCAGGACTTTGTCTTTGTCTTTCTCGCCCAAACCTTTGAGCAAAGATGGGCTCCTGGGAAGCAGCTCCCTCGTGTATTTGGCTGCCTGGAGAGATGTCAGCATGGCTCAGTTTTTCCATGGGGTGATGACGACGTACAATAAGAATCATAGTAAAACAGCAGAACTTTTTGTGACACAAATGGCACAAAGTAGGCTTTGTATCTTGGTAGCGCTCCTTTCAGGCGACGGAAAGCAGAAGAGAGACATTTGAAAATCAAGGGGCCATTGCAGCCAATGCACACTTATATTACAGGCATAGGAAATGCAAAGACCACACTGGAGTGTCACATGAAGCGAAACCCGCAGTCTCCGCTGCTGGCAGATACATTTCAGAATAATGTTGTGAGTTCGCGGTAGGGTAGGCTGAATGCCTGAGTCCCTTCTAATTCCTAGATCCAACATGGATTCAATTGCTGGACTAGCCAGGCAAGTTTTGTGGAAATGGCCTCAATATGGGTCATTAAGGCAACAAAGTGGCTCTGTGCCAGATATCAAAGTGGTTGGCCCCCTTCCCTCAACTGTCAGACAGAAAGACAAAAGCCAGAACTGAGGTGTGTGAGCTAGAAGCAGGCTAGGTAGCTGAGAGACAGAGCCATGCCTGATTATGGAAGAGGCAAGACCCTCTTGGGGTGTTAATGCTGTGAGCCCCTCCATCGTAGACTCAGGTTGTATGTGTGTGTAAATAAACCATACATTATAAAAACACAACAGTCTCTGCTGTCCCTCGTTATGAGGAAACCAAATCCTGGGAACCCCTGGAATCTCACACCACTCAGAGATTGGGGTGGCATGCAACAATTACAAGTGAAAACAATATCCCCCCCCCCATTTTATTTTATTTTGTATTCATATTCTTTGCCACTGTATTGTATTTCATTTAAGCTGTAAGCAGTTCTGGGTGCTCCATGAGTAGAAGAGATGGGGTAAAAGCAATCACAGAACAACTTTGCAAATTCTCATATTTGCTCATTTTATACCATTAGCGTAATTCATGCAAATTGTAAAATTAAGATTTTCTTGGCAGAACGTTCATTCAATTTTGGGTCCCCCTACAAATTGGAAGTTTGGTTATAGTACCATCTAAGCCACAAACTCATGAGAGAGTTCCATTGCTTGACAGTTACTCTTTTTCAGATTGCCAGTATAGTTCTTCCTTTCCTTCTAGCAGACAACTGACAATCTCACTAAGTGGGGAAAGAACAAGTGGGCTTTTAACAGCAGATAGTATTTCTGTGCTAACATCAGCAGATATGATTTAGCTCTCAGAACGGGGAGTTATTGCTATTTCTCAGGAGCCCCTGTCCCGGGAATATAATTAGAAGACGTTCTTAATTGGACTGTGAAGATGAGTTTTGTATTTCTTTTTGCTTGTTCAGCTTATTGTATGGTCGAACAAGACATTAACTTTAAGAAGGGATTGCAGACTTTAAAGAGGGGAAAGCAACAGTCAGCTCAATGTGCCTTGTCGGAATCTGAACAGCTATGATTTCACAAGGCTGAGGAATCCCTCTGTCCTCTATTTAGAAACATATCATGGGAAATATTCAAAAGAAGAAAGATGATTAATCTCCAGGGGTGGCTGTGCAGTGGATGAATATTAACATCATAAACTCTGCCTGGACTGCTTGACTACTCTGTATTCACAAAGCCTTTCGTTTCTGCAGTATCCAAAATGAAGACAACACATTAACTAGAGTTAAGATGAAACACTCAAGTGACATAGAAGCCACACCTGCAGGAACAAGAAATATAAATGGGTAAGGGCATCTGAGCCAGTCCCTACAGTTGGAGTGGCTTTAGATCAGAGGTGGTTCAAGTGTTGTCCCCCAGATGTTGGTGGGACTTCAGCTCTCATCAGCCCCAGGCATTATTGCAAATTTGTATTATGATGTTTTGAATGTTTGTTGTAAGCCATTTTGGGAACAGCTGATGGTGGAAAAGTGGCGTATAAGTAATCTTAATCAATCAAATCATCAGGAGTGATGATGAGAGAGGTAGCCCACAGAAAACTTTTGGACCCTTAACTGAAGCTGTCATATCACTGTCCTGTCAACACAGGTGGCAAGATTGACACGCTGTGCACATTTTTTATATGTTCACACAACACAGACTAAATCAGAATGCCTCAGTCATGAGATATCTGGGAATCTTTTATCTCCATTCCAATTGAATTGCTGAGAAAACTGCAATGATTTCCACAAAATCCTTTGAGCATGCTGGTAGCCACCTATTCCATGGCATTTGCTTTGTTTTGTATACTTAGTCAGGGTAGTTAAGAGAAATGAAAGGGGGAAAGATCAGTCCAAATGTTCCACTGCATTCTTACAGAGAGAATGGAATCTTAATCTTCATTAGACGTGGTAAATACAAAACAAAACCTAGGGAGTTTGGTGGAAAATGATATGAGCTTGTGCATATAGCACAATTGAATTACTTGTCCCTGCTATTCTACCAGAGCTTTTCCCAAAGATGCTGCATTTGCTTCAGCAGATGTGTGAAATCCCAAAACGTATTACACAAACTGGCCAGAAACACTAAAAACTAAAAACATAAAGGTCTTTGTTGCCACTTTGCAAACAGTACAAGACTCTGAAAATGGGCTCTTGGATCATTGCATATACAGAATTTTTCAATATGGCATCACCTACAAGGTCCACTGGGAATGGCTGCCCATGAGAGCTCCTGATCAGAATTCCCCTGGACAGGTGATCTCTGCCTCGAGCAGGGCTTGCTTTTGGCACTGCATTTAGCATCAAATGCAAGACCTGTCCCAGATTCTTATTTTTACAGTAAGGGCTGGAATGGAAGACTTGGGAGTGCATGCTCAGTGTGCTCCCAATTCTTCCTTTGAAGCATAATCACCTGATGACAAATGGCATCAGGTGATTGGCAGGTGGGTGCCTCTGCTCTTATGTCAAAACTGGCCGACAGGAAGATGATGGATTGTATGGAGCTAGCCGATCTAACCGGAAGAGTCCGCGACCAGAAGGAGGAGGAACATCACGAAGAATGGAAGAAATTTAATGATTATTTAGTTAAATTTGTTAAGCTAAAATAATTGGAAATAGCGTCCAGATACTTAAAGGGCTTAGGATTGTATCTATGTTAACTGATAAAATAATATGTTTAATACAAGAAGGAGAAGATTTAAAGATGTTAATGTTTAATCTAAAGGGTATTAAAATTGGGATTTGGAAAACCGTTATAAGGATATGCAATGAAATTCAACTAAGGGGAAACGAGGAAGTTGTTTTAGAAAGTAAATAACTGTTATTTTAAATAAGGTTATGATTTATGTCTGTTATGTTTTGTTTGTTTTATGTTTTTGTTTGTCATTGATATTGTAAAAACTAATAAAATTTTTGCAAAAAAACAAAACAAAACTGGCCGACAGAAGTTTGGATGTAGTCTGCCTGCAACTTCCAGTTCATCCCTCCTGCTCTACATAGATGGTTGTTTGAGGAACTGAGCATGCAAATCCTTGAGCAGTCCCCCTAATAGGATGGGACAGATATACCATTGCTGGGGTTTTTTGCCACTGCAGGCAGCTTTTTAATTGGAAGAGAATATACACATTTATATCAGTCATTAAAAGGCACCTGTAGCAAGGGAAGCAAAAGCAGAGGTAGATGGTGGTGTGCTAGAATGTCTTAATAAACATGTGTGCTCCTGTTTCTTCAATAGGAACATGCAGAGCTTCTGTAGTCAGAAACACCTCTTGCCAAAAAGATAAAATGTCAAAGTGTTTCATCGTGTAGCAACGGTGAGTAAAGACCCTGTGAATTGCTTTCCGTCACATTTAAAACTAGCTGGAAGGAGCTGCAGAAACTTAAGCTACGATTGTTGCTGAATACAAGAACAGCTTCCGAAGCTGAATAATTCATCTGAAGCCAGGAACAGCCAATGAGTCAATGAACAAAAGCAGTGTACAATGCAACATAATTATGAAGTGGCGGCAGCAAGTGGAACACACAGATGGAGCTTTCAGATCCACTGATTATGACATCAGACACCAGGCAATAATACCAGATGAGCACCCAAGTCTGTTTTCATTTTTAATAATGGTGCTTTGTTCTTGTAAGATGAGCCTCTTAAAACTGCTTTTAATCCTTGATTACACTTCACAGGATCACTGTGAGACACCCAAGCAGCAATCTTTGTAATCACAGGGAGAGAAATTATTTTTAAATGCTTTCCCCACCTTTAAAGGTCTCTGCTGGGTACTGATGCTTTGCTGTTGACTGAAGAGTGAATACAGCTGCACAGGAAACACTGGTGCGTGATGCCAAACAATTTACACCTCAGTGATAAAGTGCAAGCTATAAACCCTGGGTACCTGAATTGCTAAAGTAGTTCTATACTAAGGGTTGCCAAACACCTGGAATTTCCTGTCTGGATTTTCACTTTTTGAAATATGGCAACCCTACCCTATACGTAGCTGTCAACTTTTCCCTTTTCTTGCAAGGAATCCTATTTGGAATAAGGGAATTTCCCTTAAAAAAAGGGAAAAGTTGACAGCTATGACCCTATACCATAATGGCGTATAGATAAAAGGATTTTTATTATGTTTGGTTTAGCAGTTTACATTGAAACCAGAGAAGGGAAAACACCAGCTGCTGGGAAGCGACGTGGCTAGTTTGATGTTGTGCTGTCCAGAATGTACAGGGATTATAGGAAGAAGCAATAGGCATGTTAGGGTCAAAAACCACCTGTCTGTGAATAATGCAGCTCATCCCTTTATAACCTCCTCCCAGAAGGATTTCAGTGGTGAGCATAATGGTGCCAAAAAACCCACTCTCATTATTATTTCTTCAGCATAAGACACTACAAGAGCATTGGATATGAGCCATAAACTATTGTGTAAAACCAATGGTGAATTAAGAGAGTTTTCCTGAATATAAGCTGGCACAAAGGTAAATGGTTTTGTGGACCATTATCCATCTGGCCAATTGAGCTATAGCCAGGTCAGCTCCCACATCTCTCTCCCAGACTGCCTTCAAACCCATAATATGAGAGAACAAGGCTTCCAAAACGATAGAATAAATCAAAGAGACCACGTCCTTCTGGTGACCTTACCGCCAAACTTTCAAAAGCTATCAGGGACCTCTTTGCTTGACCTTAAATGGTGACATCTGATAGAAAATAGCTGGACTGATGAAGTTTTAACCCATTTTAACTTGAACCCCTAAATCTCCTTGAGTGCTGTAGTTTAGTCACTGGGGAATTGTTCGGAAAATTTTAAGGCATGCACTTAAAACTGTAACAATGAAAGAGAGATCAGTAATGCTTCAAATCAGACATTTGTCCTACATGAGATCCTGTACAGATGTACAGTTGTATGTCTACTTTGTCCAGTCAGATTATATGGAAGCAGCTGCTTGCTTTTTTTAAAAAAAATATGAAAAATCCATATCAGATTTTTTAACTTTGAACCGTTCAATCTTTTTCCATGAACAAGGAAGAGAAAGGAAACCCGCAATGCAGAGCATAGGGCACACAACATGCAGCACTCACTGGCAAGATGTGTTGCAATTTAACTAACTTGGCGTACTGGCAGAAGCCCGCGCAATGGAGCTTCCTTGCACTTCTCCCACGATGCCTCCCCCAAATCTACTCTGGAGGGTCAGGAATATCACCCAGAACAGGGCACAGAGGGAACTTGTGCTGATGGAACAATCAGAAAACTGTTACATTGAATTCCCCTCCTAATTTCCCAGTATGTCCTTTTAGGGTGGTCTTCAACCGCGTTTTACTCCAAGTACACCCATTAAAATTCATGAACATGACCAAGTTTGGTCCATTAATTTCAAGGGGTCTGCTCTGAGTACAATTTAGCTGAATACCAATCCTGTTGTTTTAATCTAGTTATCAGAGCATTTAGTTTATTGTGCTAAGGTTTTGGTTATGG
Source organism: Podarcis cretensis (assembly GCF_951804945.1). Classification (NCBI taxonomy): domain Eukaryota; kingdom Metazoa; phylum Chordata; class Lepidosauria; order Squamata; family Lacertidae; genus Podarcis; species Podarcis cretensis. The sequence goes on along the minus strand of NC_137170.1, from coordinate 48,125,539 downwards.
GGGAGGGATGGTTTTTACTTGAAGTAACAGAGCTTCATGTGAGATAAACAGGAGTTACTTACCAGGGACTAAGGAAGGTGGCGGCTGAGTGGGGGGTTAAGAACAAAGCACCTATCTGTAATGTTGTCAATTGATGCCCCAGTATACTACAGAGTATAATCTCTTGTGCGTCTACGTCTCCTAAAGGCAAGTGATGGTCTGCTGCACTCAGTTGCTCTGAATAAATTTCCTGGCTACAAAAGGCCTTCAAGATGAGATTGATCTAAAAATGCGGGATTTTCTTCTGATGCTCACTCATCTATTGCACACAATAATAGGATGCCTGCTGAAAAACTGTCTTGACATTAGAAGTAATGAACAGGATATTTTTTTTGTTCATAACTTACCAGAATGCTGTAACCCATGGCCTCAAAAGCAGTGAGCAGAAAATGGATCATATCTCAAGAGACTGGTCATTCACAAACAAATGTTTAAGATATTCTCAAATCTTTCCCTACATTGTCATAAAACCCCTATGAGACAAAACCCTGTGGGTGTTTTATCTTCCATTTCCTTACACAAAGTCACTACGTCCCTCAGGAAATTAAACACATTTCTCGACCGGATGCCACCAACAGATTAATTAAGATAATTTCTGAAGTCTCATTTAATTATCTAAATTGATGACAAATTTGGCAATTAAGGACTTTATCTAGGTTTCACTTTGTTGGGCAGGGAGGGAGAGAAGGGATATGGGGGCATGTCTAGCAACTGCTTCTACTACATAATACAGCTTTAACATTGTGTGGTTTAGTAGTAGCAGTAGTAATAATTATTATTATTATTTCTACCCCGTCCATCTGGCTGGGTTTCCCTAGCCACTCTGGGCGGCTTCCAACAAAAGATTAAAAATACATAGAACTAGGGAGGACAGGTGCAGTAATGCTCCAGCCACGCGCCCCTCCCTCACCTATCCTCATCATCCAGCTGGGTCAGGTTTAGAGAAACGGCGGCCGGCAACATATACTTTTTACAGGACAAAGCGCATCAAAATAGGTAGTTGCTGCCACCACTCCCCTGTACCAGGGCACCAGAAGACATAACCCAAGGGAGAAGGTTATACTTCCTAGTTACTGGCTGCCCCAACCTGCAAATTGTTTCCACAAATTGTAGGCAGAAATTCAACAGATGTAGTATGGCTGATTGATCAGGCTCTGGATTCAGGCTTTCCCCCAGAATGGCACACAAGACACAAGAAAGATCTCTTTTTAAAATTTATTTAAAAAACAGGATTAAACATACTTAAAAAAGTGGGCACATCTCTTGTACGTTTCAAACAAGTAAAACAAAGACATTGTAGAATATGACTAGCTAGTATACTCACAAACTAAGAACAAAGGCAAAGTTAGGATGATTTCAAAGTCCTTAGCTGGTTCCGCATCTCAAAGGCAGTAAGAAACTTCACTACAAAGACTCGCATGTCAACGCAGCAGGACTGTCAGAATGACACAGACAGACATGCGAATTGTGGATTGCAGAGCGCACTTTCTCAGTCCTTTCCTAGGATCTTTATTTCTAAACCTCACGTGGAGACAGAAACCAGACCCAATCAAAATTCTTGATTATGTTTATTTTTTTTTAATAAATTTTTATTGAAGTTTTAAAGGTTACATGAATAATAATAATAATAAATAACAGCAGAAAAAACACCCAATTAGACCAAAAAAGAAAGCATAACAATACATAAAAACAAGTCCCATCAAAGAGAAAAATAAAAAATAAAAAAGAGAACAGACAAAAAAGAAAAAAAGATGCATACAGTCAAAAAAAAGGAACAAATTAAACCTTTACATAACTTTCTTTCTTTAGCTTATTTCCTTGACCTCCTCACACCTCCCCTCTTTGTATTCTAGTTCAGTTAGATATTTCAGCAAATCCTTCACCTTTGTTTTTATCCTAATAATTTATCTTTATATACTATAATTTAACATTCTCTTCTTTTACCAATTAATTATTCATTTTTACTTTGCTTCATCTTATTTCTCCTTAAAACTAATAAATTTAAACTTAATCTCTTAAAACATTTCCCCTAGGGTCATAAAAAACTCATTCCACGATTTTTCCATCTCTCATTAAATTTTTTTTTTGAAATCTCCATATATACACTTTAAATTCCCAATTTTCTTCCACCGTCTCCCCTCCCCGGTCTCGGCCCCTGCCGTCAGTTCCATCAACCTCCCAGCGTCCATCAACTTGGAGATTTTATATCCGAGGCTCTTAACTCTTCTTCACTTCCCTTTTGCCGGTCTTCTTGATAATCTTTGGTGCTAAAAAGCAGATCTCGGGGGAGCTCCAACCCAACGATGCTTATATTCCTTCTTGACAGATCTGCCAGATTTCCATAGTTAAAACTAGGGCTCATGAAGTATTCCGAATCTTGTTTCACAATTCTTCCAAGTCCAAAGGCCCCAAAAGCTCCAATCTCCTCCTGGCTCAAATTCATATTCCAAAATTCATTTGATCCCTGCATAAGGGGATCTCTCCACCTTTCCTTTTCCAGATCAGGGCAGGCACCCATCTTCAAAAACTGGCTTCTCCTAATTACAGTCATATAAGGACTCAAGTTGTAATCCTCCATTTGCCTCTTTAGGGTTAAGGTTCCCCCTTGTTTTGCTTTGTCCTCAACAACAGCAACTTTCTCCTTCTCTAATTCATCAATTTGTTCAGTTAAAAAGGATTCCTGTGCTGGGTTCTTGTCGACTTCTATGCTAATATCCACTTTTGTTCCCAAAATATCAGTATTAGTAGCCATGGCATCTATCTGTTTATGCAGCTTTCCCAACAAATAGAATGTCCTATTCAGTACAGACGCTACTTCTTCCTTTACCGACATTCTTAAGATGTTCAAGGTCAAACCCAGTTTCTCACAGTCTTTATCTTAAGCTGCTTGATTATGTTTAAATTCACCAATGGTGAGCTAGTTTGCTAATAAGTTTAACTTGTGACAGCTGAGCTCGTTAGTTCCCAGGACTTTGGATCAAAGGGTTCCTCCCTTCTTCAGATACTCAGCAGATACACATTCTCAGAGTGATTGGGGTTCAAAAACAATGCTGTTTGGGTGTGAATGAGCTAGGCACCAGGTGTCAGAAGGCCACTAATCAACTGGAAAAGTTCCTTTCTGAGATAAGCAACTTCACACATTTGGAGACTGTTAGTCTGTAGTTTTAAAGTACCAAGGACACATTCCCATAAATCTTACAGCTTTGGTCTTCCCATAATACTTTGCTTCCTTACTTGACCAAAGTTTTGTCTATTGAAATTTCCTAACTTCACTACAACAGGGATCCAATCCTTGTTCTGCTAGGTGGTCTCAGAACACTTTTTCTCAGTCTAACATTCCTAACTTAACTCGCAGGGATGTTCTTTGAGGATAAAATCCCAGCAAGGCTGTCACAAACATCTTGGGGAAAACAGAAGGAGACAAATAATACTATTATGTGTTTGTGGGTGCCAGGCCCCTTTCCCCTGAATACAGCAAGTGTTAAAATCTAATCAAGCCTTCTGATTCCTTAAATCCATCAAGTGTTAAAATATAAGCCAGGCTAGTTTCCTGTTGGGCCATTAATTACAAATGAAAGGGGGCTCTGTGCCAGACGGCAACTGGGTGGGGTCCCTCTTTCAACTCTGAGATAGTTAGGACGACAAAAGTCTGAGTTTAGAGTTGAAAGGGGCTGTGATGTGAACTAGAAGCAAAGCAGCAAGCTGGAAAGTGCGGTTAGACAGCAATGTTTGATTTCTATTTGAATCCAAAGCTGTGGCTATGGAAGAAGCAAGACTCTACTGGGCTGCTGATGCTATGAACCCCTCCATCGTAGGTTCACGTTCTATATATGTGTATGTGTAAACAATATATCATAAAGACACCACAGATTCCACTGTGCCTCATTCCAAAAAGAAACATGAACTCTGGCTAAGTGCTCAGAACCCTTGAAATCTCATACCTCTTACAGATAGGAGTGGCATGCAACAATACAGTGGTACCTTGGGTTAAGTACTTCATTCGTTCCAGAGGTCCGTAGTTAACCTGAAACTGTTCTTAACCTGAAGCACCACTTTAGCTAATGGGGCCTCCTGCTGCTGCCGCGCCACCGGAGCCCGATTTCTGTTCTCATCCTGAAGCAAAGTTCTTAACCTGAAGCACTATTTCTTGGTTAGCGGAGTCTGTAACCTGAAGCGTATGTAACCCGAGGTACCACTGTACTGGAACACAAAGCCCTGGTTCCAAGGGACAAAGCTAGAATACCTCAACTCTATTCCTCGAATTTCTTTTGGCACTTACCCAAACAACTGGTACACCCATGCCCCAACAACATGTCACCTTCCAAATTGGGGTGGGGAAGGCAGAAGATGCAGAGCTATTGCATGAAGATAGTATCAAACACACATGTAATGGACTGTGTACGTGGCATGTGGAAGTGGGTTAGCTTTGCTACAAAACTATGGCTCATTCGTGGGTTTTTGTTTTTTTTTTAAGTATCAAAAACAACATGAGCAATGGAGCATCTAGTCTTCAAAGCTCTAAAATAAAAAAAATTAAAGTTCACAAAATGTCAAGCCACTGCTTGCTTTTTAAAGGTACCAATAAAAACAGCAAACAAATTCAAGTCTGTTCACTTTTCACCACCCCTTCCTGAAACTTCTGGTGCTTGCTCTCTTCCTTAATATACTAAAGGCAAAGTATCCATTATCTTCCGCAAAGGACAAGTTTTACCAGGGCCATATTCAAGGATGCTGTTGCTCTCCAGAGATGCTCAATTTGCAGTTGGATCTCAAACTAAAGCAATCGCGAGAGAAAGTTTACATAAATAGTAAGCGTGAATTAGTTGAAAGATGCCTGTATTCTGATTCATGAAACTGATTTATTCCCAAGGAGTAGTTGTGGAAAAATAGTTTAGGTTCAAAAGTAAGGAAGTTCCATACGCCCACCAAATTCACATTGTTTGCAAACCTAATCGAAGAGGACTGTAACCACTGGAAATTAAAAGACTAGCTCCTCAGAGAAATTAGATTTCCACATGATTTGTTCAAGCTAAGGCAGCAACAGTTCACAGAGTCCCTAGAAAAGCTTATAGATATTCCCTACACACCTGATATCTTCAATTCCTTTAACATCTCAGTCGAATAATCCTAGTTGCTAGGTATAATCCAATGAAAAGTCTAATGGAGCTGAATAATCAATGGACACAATCTCTTCAAAATGTATTACTGCAGAATCTAAATCCTTGCAGATTCATCAGCTATAGCTGGAGATCCTGAATACTCTCCGTGATCCCTTCAATCTAAAACACATTTTTGCCACCTTTGGGCTGCCTGAACTTACTGTAGATAAACGTTCCTTTATCAGCAGTCACTGTGAAACAGCAAACAGCAGCAGAACTTCATTTTTTGCTTATCAGACTGTACAGAACTGCAGAAACCCTGAACAGCTCCCACACTGGAAGAATGGCAGACGAAAGTGATTGACTTTATGGGACTGGCAGAAATGACCGGCAGAATCCGTGACCAAGAGAAGGAGACGGTGGAGGAAGATTGGAAGAAGTTCAAAGCTTATCTTAAGAACTGTCATAATATTGATGAGTGCTAAAATGCCAAGGGGAAGGAAGATGCAGAATTGCAGCTGAAAATGTTTGAGGATTTAAGGTGAAATTGAGAAAGATAATAAACTTAAATTTAATTGGCTAAAAGGGTTGCTGAAAAACTGTAAAATAAGGATGCAAAAAGGGTGAGGTATGGGGAAGTCCGAGAAAGGAGGCTTATGAAAATGAGGTTAAGAATTTATATTTGTGTGTTTCTCTGTATTGAGTGATGTTTTATGTTGTGGTTGTTGTTTTGTTTTAAAATTGGAAAACTAATAAAAAATATTATAAAAAAAAACCCTGAACAGCTGACTATAGAGGCTACCTAAGTCCAAGTGATGCAGAGTTCAGTGTATTTCAAACTTTGTTACCAACAGATCAAAGTAAACCTCTCAGATTTAGCATTTGGTCTCAGATTTAAGTATGGGGGACCACCAAGGAGGAGGGTCAACCCTGAAAAATGACCACTCTTACTAGAAGAGTAAAAGAAGAGTGAAACCTGAGTAAGGCATCCCCCCCCCACAAAGTAAAATATTTGTATGTGTAGTGATTTAGCTTATAAAAAAGGTCAATTATATAACATTGTGCATGGTGTGAAGAAAGTGGACAAGAAAAGTTTCTCATTTTCTCATATTAGAACCAGTGGACCAGAAATGGACAGATTCAGGACAGACAAAAGAAAGTACTTCTTCACAGAGTGCATAGATGAACTATATAATTCATTCCTGCAAGATGTAGGATGACTACCAATTCAGAAGGTTTTAAATGTGGATTAGACCAATTCAGGGCAGATGAGGCTATCCGTGGCCACCACCCAGAACAGCTGTCTACTACAGGGGTAGGCAACCTAAGGCCTGGGGGCCGGATGCGGCCCAATCACCTTCTCAATCTGGCCCGCGGATAGTCTGGGAATCAACATGTTTTTAGATGAGTAGAATGTGTGCCTTTATTTAAAATGCATCTCTGGGTTATTTGTGGGGCATAGAAATTCATTCATTATTATTTTTCAAAATATAGTCCGCCCCCCCCACAGGGTCTGACCAGCCCACGGCTGAAAAAGGTTGCTGACCCCTGGTCTACTATCTCCAGTATTAGAGGCACTTTGCTTCCCCATAGCATCTGGATGGTCACTGTGAGAACAAGGCTGGAGACTTGGTGTGCCTATGGCCAGACCCAGCAGGGCCCTTCTTACATTCTTGGGGATGGGTCCCTGAAGAGAGGGGCAGCTGAAGTAAATGGAATAGATGCCCTCCCTGCCTGCATCATCATAACCATCTTTACACTCTTAACCACTTCCCTAACGATTTGAACAGGTTGAAAAGGTTAATTACAGTGCACAACGCGATCTAACAAATACACGTTACACAAGAGCTGGACATGTGCAATTTGTGACAGCTGAAATTAAAGTTGGCCTGTGTGCTTGCTGGGGCTTGACTGGCATTGCTCTAGAGCAGGGTGGTTCAACACGCAGCCCGGGGGTTGCATGTGGTCTTTGAGGCTGTTTTCGGTGGCCCTCAGCAACATTTGATGCCCTCCTTAATAGTCCTCAAGCCGTCTTCCCAAAGCCAAGTACAGTGGTGCCTCGGGTTAAGAACTTAATTCGTTCTGGAGGTCCGTTCTTAATCTGAAACTGTTCTTAACCTGAAGCACCACTTTAGCTAATGGGGCCTCCCGCTGTCGCCGCACCACTGCTGTGTGATTTCTGTTCTCATCCTGAAGCAAAGTTCTTAACCCGAGGTACTATTTCTGGGTTAGCAGAGTCTGTAACCTGAAGCGTCTGTAACCCCAGGTAACACTGTAAAGGAGGTCAAAATTTGGGTCAAATGACTTACACCCCATCCTTCAGGTGAACTTAGATCCTTCAAACTATGTGGTGGAATGCATCTTCAGTTTAAGGGGCGGGGGGAGAAGTCTGCTTCTATGGCTATGCATCAGTTGAGGATAATTCAACACCAACAGCCCCAAGGCATTTTCATTCCCGTGTGTAAGTTTTTACCACATATTATGTCACACAGTTAGAACAGTTTAATTCCAGGATACATGCATGCTGGATACATGCATCACGCTTAATCCATTCTTCCTGATCTCCAAAACTAATTTCATCATCATCTTGAGTTCATCCATTCTCTTTCCCCTTCAGTGCTTTTAAAATCAGTTTATAGGACTGCTTTATTTCCCCTCTCCCGAGAATATGTGGATTTTTATCAAGTTATCAGAGTCCACTCATCCATGCTTCTCTCTTCTGCCTCCTACATCAACATATTTTTAAAAATAGTCTTAAAATGAGAAAGACTTCCACAATCCCAACTCACACTGTTTAAAATGGCATCTGCTCCCCTACAGTTGCTTCCAATAAGTCCAACCCTCAGCACTTAGGGTTCTCGAAAGGAGAAACTCATTGGTAATTGACTGCTGTTCTAAGCTGCTCCTGACCCACAAATGTAGTGGACAGAACTAGTCTGCATTTTATAGAATGAATACGTTATCTCACAGTTAAATGCAATGCACCATTTGCAAAGACAGAGGGAAGGGAAGCATTTTCAGAAGAGCAGCTGTGTTGATCTGTCACAGAAAAAAAGCAACACAAAGTATTGTGGAACCTTACAGACTAAAAAAAACTACCCTCAAGCTTTTGTGGGTGCTGCAGTTCATTTCCTGCCCAACATAATTTCATTATTTTCAGTTCACCAAATGCACAGCTTATTAGAGTTGCTATTTTGAATAAACTAAAAGCCTTTCATCAGACTAAAAAAAAATGCCCATGAATCAATTAATTTTATCAGAAATTGAAATAATTCATTTTTTACAAAGTTATTTAAAACCTGCAGGTGGTGGGTGCCCTTTTGAAAGTGACACCCCCTCACTCTCACCCACAGAGAGGGGCTCTTAAAGCACTGCCTGCTGTTACACATGTGTTCACATTTCGAACCCTACTTTTGTGCAGTGGAGCTTTACTGGTTGTGTAAATTTTCACAGAGATAATAGACAGAACTGCAAGTCCTCCCAAATCTGCAATTGTACACCTCCTCAGCAGGCTTTACTGCACAGAAAGTAGAACCCTACCCCAACTAATTCGGCTTTTCTTCAAGACAGTGAGTGTCATTCTCCCATCTCTAAAGAGGCTTATATCTGTCGGATTTTCATTAGAAATGAAGGGGAATCACTGCTCATTAGTATTAGCTGTGTCAGATGGAGAAGTGTGAATTTTCCTTCCTTAATCAGATTATATTAGGGGAGCTACTAGGAGATTCTGAAAAGAATGAGTTAGTGCTCAGACCACCTTGGTTCACAGGAGAATAAAATGGTTTCTACAGTGCAGTGAGCGCCATCTTCTGGCTACTGTGAACTTTTTAAATTTAAGAGATGGCAAGAAATATTAACATTTAGGCTGCTGTCCTAACCATGTCTATTTAGGATTAAATCTTAATCAATTCAGTAGGGATTATTCATAGGTAGGTAGGGTTAGGATTACAGCCTTTCTCTTCTAAATTAATCCAAGAGATGACAGGTTAAATTAGCAAATGCTGGTGAGATTATGCAGCCTGGGTCTCATGGAATTAATAAAAGAAAACTACCGTATTTGTTCTGGATTCAATTTGAGGTGAGTGGGGGAGAATATTAAGCCGCATGGAGTTTTCTGAGATGGGAAGCAGTGGAAGGAGAAGAAAAGTACAGAATAAAAATGAATCACATCAAAGAGTATGGAAAGAAAGAAAAAAGGAAAGAAACAAACTTCTAACCAAGTCTGGAAAAGCATGTTGTATGGTGGGGAGAAGAAATGGCTAGCAGGTGGAATGAAGACAATATTTCATGTCTATGCCACTTGAAGTGCAGTGTGGGCCATATTTATCCATTGCCTCTACTTAAAATGCTAAAAGCTGCTTACTAAACACACATAATAATAAAATCACTAGGGCAACAGAAAATATATAGCCTACCTCACCAGGAAACTTTTAAAGATGGAAAGAAAAATGATTCTCCTTACTATATTTGTTATTCTGTCTGCAGTTTGTTTCTGTTGCTATTGATGCTGTCTGCCCTTTGACCTTAGAGGGAGAGTTGATACAAATCCGAAAAATAAATAAATAAATCCTGCGACTATTTACCTGGAAACGAGCCCCACTTGGTTCGATGGGACTTCCATAGGCATAGATCTGCAACCTTTCCCTTCAAGTAATCAATTTTGCTTAGTACCCTTGCATGTGTATGGAGAGCTAAACAGTCAAACAGAAATATAGTATCTTGTCTATAAATGGACAATCTACTGTGTATGAGGCACATCAGCTGCACAGTAAAAAGTTTTTGATTATGCTTCTAGCTGTATAAAGCCTCTGTTTAGCAGTAAAGTAGTATGTTTTAATTGATAAAGCAGTGCTTGTTCAAGAAATATATGCTTTTCAAAACGAGAAAACTTATTTCAGAATCTATGATTGAAATAATCTTGACTGAAATCAATCCACGGCACTCAGGTTCAAGACCGAAGAGAACACACAAAGGGTGCTCTTCATCAGAAATTACCTGTATTGACAAAGCAGGTTAGGATATGATAGAAAGCGAGCACAAGGATATAACATACACACAACATCATTAAAGCCCAACATTTCTAGGTAACATTTGCAAAAAAGAGAAAATAAAGCTCTCACTACACAATTGGTGTTTATAACGGTTTTATTCAAGTTTGTGTGCTCTAATCTTGAGACAAGGCCTAGAATAGCATTACACTGTAATACAATAATAATTGTAGCCATTGAACCAAGCCTGCTTGGCATCCTTGTTTTACTTTCCCATCCCCCACCATACATCCAGGGAGGGGAAGCAAAGAGAAAAGCAAACATATATTATCAACTTCAATTAGCTCCATTTTAATTTAGTTATTATTCTCTAGCATAAATTAAAAATGTATCAAAGGTATACACATAACACATTGACAAAGAACAGAGATACAGTAGATTATGCAAAAGTGTAACCTGTAGATGGGTTAGCTACAGTGAAACAAACCAGTCACTGATGCCATTTAATTACCATTTTTAAGCCCCAAAGGGTAGGAGGCAACAGGTTGTGTCACAAAGCTTGGTTTTTTTTTGGGGGGGGGGTGTCAGTCATTCCCACTGCCAGCTTACAGCTGAGCCGAAGTTAAAAGGCAGGCTCCAACATCACTTAACCACCATCACAAAACAAAGCACACAGTAGCATTTATGTAGTAAACAGACTGTAATATTAATTTGGGGAGTGGGTTGGGGGAGTGCTTTCTAATGCTACTGCGTTAGAGATACTTTTGTGAACATGGCAATTGGGACAAAAGCCCTGAGGGGGGTTCAGCACAGTAGACTGAATCAGCAGATATCAAGAACCAAACTCTCTCTACAAGGTGCCTTACAAAACATTTGTCACATTGCACCTACACAAACATCAGACGTGAGAGTATGCTACACCTGGGCATGCAAGATCACAGGGACTAGCCTATGAGAAACATCCTACATGCGGAATTACTCCACATGAACACAGCCTTTCAACAAAACATAAACCAGACCCATAAAGGAGACCCAAGCAAATCACCTTAAGTAGTTAAGTGCTGGCAAACATGAGCTCTTCAAGAAAGCTGATTTTGCAAGCCAAAAAAATTAAAAAGTTGTTTTGGATTTAGCACCCTGATCAAAAATAGAAACACAGATATTAAATTGTTATTAATGTTAAAGTAGTCATCTGCAGAGTTATACAAATGGGATCTCCAGGTATGCACAGAAACCTCCAGAACCACAAGAATTTGGGCTGACAACCTAGGATGCCTGCCTTCTCCTCTCAGGAAGAGCTTGGGAGAAGAGGAGCAAGCACCTTTCACTCAGCTGTTGTGGAAGTAGTGAAGAAACTGCAAGAAACTCTTGTAGCAGAAAATGGGGGTGTTGTATGATTGCACAGAGGACCATGCAAAGGACAGTTACAAGTAGGAAACTTGCATACTGTGGGCTTATAGAGATTACATACTAGGAAACTGATGTTCCTGAAGGACAATTTGGTGTCCTAAAAGGCAACAGCTTTAAAGAAATGGTGTACTGCATTTGATGCATTTGATGCAGAATGTACATCAGCTGCAGAGCTGGGATAGCTCAGTTGGTAGAGCATGAGACTCTTAACCCCAGGGTCATGGGTTCACGCCCCACATTGGGCAAAAGATTCCTGCACTGCAGGTTGTTGGACTATGATTATTTAAATCATAATGGTAATCACACAGTTTTAGTAATGGGCCTGAATTCTTTAAAAAGGTATAGTGCCTAAACATCACCATGAAGTGGGAACAGGGAACCTGTGGCCTTTCAGATGTTCTTGGGCTCCAACTCCCATCAGCCCCAGTCCACATGGCCAATGGTCAGGAGTGATGGAAACTGTAGCCCAACAGTATTTTGGGGGCCCACGGGCTCCCCCACCCCTTTCCTAAAGTTCAGAGTTCAAGACCCTGCCAGGGCTCGTCTAATTTTTTTTAATGGATGCAATCTAGAATAAGGAAAGTTGCTGACTTCAAATTACCAGTACCAGAGTTAGGAATGAACCACCCTTGACTTGCAGGTGCTTATAACTGCAGTAAGTTAAATGCTAAGCAGGACTTGACTCTCATGGAGTGAGCCATTTAGACAGTCTACATGTCTTCAAGAAAATATAGTTTATATTGGCTCATCTGGACTGGCATAGAGCACAAACTCACCTTGAACTAGCAGATCACTTACATAGCACTAAAACTGCCAGAGGGGGACTGCTTCCTCAGCATATAGAACTCAATAAAGTTACAAAGTTGTATAGCCCCACTTCTATTTAAGGTGCACTGATATGGTTCAACATGCACAATAAGACTACACTTCTGCTGCATGAGGTAGCTCTTGGTACAGATGGAGAAACTGAGGCACATATGGCAAAAGTGATTTGCCCAATGTCATACAGCAAGCTGGTGGCAGAACCAAAATTAAACCTGAACTAGCACAGATTTTCAGATTTTTATTATTTAGATGCTAGACAATATTTCTACAAGTTTACACAAAACCCCTTAAGAGTGACCACTTTTGATTCCTAGTAATGATCTATACCCACTTTTTCAACAGAGATAAGTAGTAAACTGCTATAGATACAATTCATGACATATCAGGAACATAGGCAAAAGGGATTACAGCCTAGGAATAAAAAAGGAAACTTACATGAGAGAGGTTTTAAACACCTTTTTCAAAACTTCAGATAGGTCTTTATTTTAATATGGCAACAATAATTTAAAACCAGATGGGAGAAATAGATCTAGTCATAAAAGAGTGTGATAGCAGCAGGGGTCCAGGGATTTTGGCTAGCCTCAGTAGCTTGCCAAAATTCATGCACACCAAAGGTCCTGGAAGGGGCCTTACATGACAAAATGCTGAACTTTGGAGGTATAATGTAGTCCTCCTGAAATCTGAGATGGTGGGGGAGGAGATTGCAGAGGGTGGGGTAATAAGCTCTGTTATGCTCTGAGCACTATTTGATACTAGACCAGTGGGATTGCATGTGCTCTTCAGTTCCTGCTGAGACCTGGAGACTTCTATTTGCTTTCCAAGTATCCACAAGTCTTGTCATTAAGGTCAAGTGTGCAAGCTGTTTCTCTCCACCAGAATCTCTATAATGCTCACTGTGATTTTTCTTTTTGGAATAGCCATGTACATGGTATTGGGGGTGGGCTATTTGTCAGCTCAACAATGGGGAGACAAATTGATTATTAAATCTGGAAATTACTTACCTAAATGAAGTAAGATTCAGGGGGGAAAGGGCATATCCTGACTGGCAGTTTTTCATGCAATGTACTACTAAAATTTGTGAAAGAATGCAACGTTTCATATCAAATTACAAGATTAATCATTGTGTTTCACCACTTCCTGGTTGTGTCTCATTAAACTTCATGCTCATGTATGATGGGTCCGAGCCAAAATCTCAGCGTCCCACCTCTATTTCTCCACTATCAATGCTCCACCCCGTTGCCCCAATCCTTTTGCACCACTGCAACCTGAGACATCCCTTTTTTATTTAACATTTACTTTCAGAAACTAAAAAACAGGTGGCTCCACCTTTTTTCAGCACGATGCATAAAAAGTATAGAGGTGGGTGCTATGGGTCATTGGTAAGATCCTGAACGCCCCACCCCCCCAGCAGCCAGTTCTAGGAGGAGGAACTGTATGCATACCAAAAATGAGTGAACATTTGTTCTGGGACATCAAGGGAGAAAAGCTCAATCAAATGCAACAAGAATGCTGGTTCAGACACACTTAAACCTTTATATATATAACAGTGTAGATTGTATTGCATTGTAACAGTGTAGATAAACACTGCTTAACATTGCATTTAAAAGGTAGGAGTTGAGGTTATTACAAAACCCATACCAACAGAGGGTATCTGAGTTCTTGACGGTCAAGAATGGAGGCTTACTTGCCCACATTACTTGTTGCAGTTTAACACTGTAATGAAAATACAAGGAAGACCACAGGAAACCCCACAAGAAGAGTCAGCAGCTCTGTGTAGCTTAGCTACATGTACTTACAAAAGGCCAGGTACCCCAATACCATATCTGTTAGTGGAAACAGCACTGTGATATGACCTCAGCAGCATCTCTCTACTTCACCTGTCTTCAAAGTGCATTCTTAGTGCAAGAAGTAGAACTGAATCTAAAGGAGCTTACCAATCCCTTGTGGATTTCATGCTAGGACCAGAACTCTTGCTTGAGTTCATATGCTGCAGGTTTGCGTGTTCTGAGTTCAGTTCTGCATAGCGGCACGGTGCTGTCCTGGCTCTGCCCTTCAACATCCATGTCCAACAGTGTCCGCTCCTCTTCAGGCAATCTGACACGGAAAGAAAGCAGTGCAGGCCTCTCTTCAACAGTGCTGCTACTGCTGGCAAAGCAGGAGTCCAGGTTACTGGGAGTTTCAGTACTGGAGCTATTAGCAGAGGACTCGCCCCTAGCATTACTGGGGGATACAAACCAGCAGGGGTCAACCCGCTGCCTGTTAGCTGAAGGGCGTGGCCTAGGTAGGAATTCCAAGGTCTTGGGTCTCTCCAGCATGGAGTCTTGCTGAGCATTATGGCGCCTGGGGGTTGGAGGAAAGATGAGGTTGGGGTCTGGCAGTCGAGGGACTTCATTTGGACCCTGACTTGGACTGGGAGTTTTTAATACACCTATTCCCCCACCAGAAGGAGGAAAAGAGGGAAAAACACAGTGAACACAAGAAAGGAAGGGGGAGGAAGGGAGAGAAGAAAGAGAAACCAACTGGTTAGACAACACTGATGAAGAGAGACACCGGGCTCATTAAGTAAACAAAGGGTGATGTCAGACAAAGGATTGATTCAGTTCACCTGATGCATGCAAACCACATGGGAGCTGCAATGATCTTCATGCTGATCCCTGCAAGCTAAAATGGTAGATGTTGGCGGTAGCAAGGCAGCAAGGCTGACAGAGTCCAGATATGTAACTGTCTAAGGATTGTTGTGTGAACGCACAATGTGCATCTCTGTACCTCCTTTTTCCTTGATTTTTCTTCCCACACCAGCATCTTAGTGCCAAAGTGCAACCAGCAGTATGGATGCAGCCATAGACAGGGAAGAGGACAGCATACTTAACATTGAAAATATGTTGGATGCTCATAGTGAAACATGAATCTTATGAAGCTAATTTGCTTCTTTACTACAGAAATGTTACAATTACATTTTATTTACCAACTGTTCACAGCTCTTAGGTAGCTCTGTCTACCACTGGCAAACATATCCCAGGGCCAGAGAAAATTGATGAAGGTTCTGAAGTTTCTCCCCATAACCATTGCTATCTCTAGGTAATACATACATATTTTCAGGGGAGGGTATAGGTTTTATAATTAGGAAGTGTTAACTTGTGCCCAGAAGCTCCCATTTTAGAACCAATTTTGCAATTCAAAAAAGGCAAATGGAGAAGGAAAAGACTCAGATTGGAATAGATTCCATTTTTAAAGGATGGTATTGGGAAGCTGCCGTTTCTACTTGCTGAGGAAATTTCACAATTCTTCCCAGAGGGGCTTGTGCAAGTGGCTGAGTCAGTGTACCCAAAACAGTCACACTCTACCAGATATCTTGCACCCACATCAGTTTGCTTATTATAGTTGGAACTGTACAACACTGAAACAGAATGTTAAGGCAGAATGAAGTGGTAGTAATGGTTAATCTCAAGAGATGACAAGTTAATGTTAACTGATTAAAGATTTATTTCCTTGACTGTCTGGATTGCAATCAAATTTATCAGTTAATTTATAGAATTCAAATGATTCTTTGTATTGCAAAGCCTAAAAAGGTGGAAGCAAAGGCGAGTTTCACTTAAACTGTAACTGTAGTTACACCTTTAACCAACACTACCATTCACTGTTTAAAGTAAAAGGAATGTTCAATTTTCCCCTATTAAAATAGGGAACAAAGCACTCCTAATACAGTTAACACATCTAGACCAAACTTACTTCAAACTAGAGTCACATTCAAGTTATTCTTAGGAGTGTTACTGAAGTTTCATGCTTAAGCTGCTAGTTATGGGTGATAACTGGAATCAGAAAGTAATCTTATGAGACAAGAAATGTAATTTTATTTTGCCATTCTTACTGTGTTTTATTGTATTAATTGTATACTGTAAGCTGCCAAATCCAAACCAGATCAGTATATGAATGCTAAATAAAGAAATTAGGCACAGGAACTGATGCAATATAATTTATATGGCTACAGGCTTTCTCAACAATGTAAGAGTATTTACTTTGCTTTAGAAATTATATTTTATAATCTGCCAGACCCTGTGTCTAAAAGGTTTCTTATGACAATAGCTAATATTCAGTTTAGGGAAGAAATGCCTATATTGGATTCTTTTGCTTTGATAGTCCAAGCCTGTGTTGAAAATAAATCCCTCATTGAATGTCTATTACACTGTTAGTAAAGGGAATAGATTAGGATTTTATGTTGCAGCAGTGCTGTTCTACCCAAAGTAGTATTTCTTTTGAAATACAGCAGAGGGGATGTTCAGTGACTTGTCATTTATCAATAAGATAAGACAATAAATCAAGAAGCAGAAATTCCTACTGGCATGAAATTTAAGCACATTCAAACAATTATGGTGAGAGACTCTGAATCGCTTCCAATGCCAAATCTGATGTTATTACATGCACCAGATGGGGTTAATTAAAGACATTTTTAAAATGGGAGAGGAACTGGGTTTGAGGAAGAGAAGGAAGCAATCATTAGGGTGGCAAGAATTCTTGAGAGGAAGAAAACACTTGAGGAGAACCTGGATACGTACAATTTGTGTGGCATGGGAAAAATGTGTTTAAGGAGGGAAACCATATTAAGGGAAATAGAGGAGGAGGGGAAGCTGGAACTAGCAGCCACACAGAAGGCTGCAAAGTATGAGGAAAGATGACTAAAGACCACACAAAAGCAGCCTTCATTACTCCAGTGTTTGGGGGATTCGTCTCTACTGTCCACCCTACCTATACATGGGGGACACCTCCATCCTCTGTTGTTGTAAGCATCTGTCTGTCTCGAGAGACAATGGACTGCGCCTCTGGGGGTGAAGTCAAACCACTGTGTTAGCAGCACCAAAGTGACCTCCCCAGAGTGCAAGCCTGGACAGTGTGTTTGGAGGTCCTGGGCTGCCCAGATGACAAGACTCCACTCAGAGCCTCCCTGAGGTGGTCCAAAGGAAAGCAGAGCAACACATTTGGCACCAGCTTGGCTGCAGGAGTTGCCAGAAGGAGGCATACAAGGCACTTTCCAACCATCTTAGGGACTCCAATCCAGAATTGTGTAGAGTTTACTCATTAGTCTTGTGGCTAAGGCACAAGGCTGCAGAGGTTCAGGATCAGAGTTTTCCTTCTTCTAGATTGGCTACTTTCCCAGGTTGATGAGCCCCACCTACCCCTCACTTCCCTCTACATCATGTGCAGAAACCGCCCTCTTGACTGCTGAATCCACTATTGGTCTCATCCACTCAGTCCACAGAGCCTGTATTCGCATGCAGGGGAAATCCCTAACTCACTGAGGGTTTGAGACCCTCAAAATACAGAAGTAAAAAATTATACATAGTGCCTCTCGTTTCCTTCAGCTATTGCCTTCCTTCAATCTTACCTGAGAGGCAACATCTGCAGGAAGTGCAATGGCAAGAGCATTCACTTTCTGGAGTACAAGGATGGAAAAGAATAACGTACCTGATCCTAATGCTGCTGCAGAAGAATTCCTGGAAGGGGATCCATTGGCAAGTGGACCAGTCACATTTATGGCACCATCAGAGGGAGTCCGTCTGTGCCCCCTTTGCCGGGCTTCAGAAGAGATAGTCATATGTGTGGGAGTCAAGGACTGGTTGGGATCTCGCTTGAACCTTTCAACACAGATATTAACTAGTGGGTTACTAACTACTGGCAAGGGAGCCTTCAATGTCACGGGGCTGACTGGCATCTCATACACCACAATCTCATCACTGTCTGAGCGTAACAGGGAACGGGTTGAGTTACATTCAGAAATGGAAGACAAAGAGAGAAGGGTCAGGGAGTTGGATGGCTCGCCCAGCAACAATGTGGGCTCCTCTTTTTTGAAGAGCTTCCTTGAAGGTGGGCTGGTGCTCCGACGGAAACGTCCAGCCCGCTGGAAAATACTATCACGTTTCTTCTTCTCTTCCTTGGGGGCATCCAGCTCATCCTGGCTTAGCAGCTGGCACTTGCCAGCCTCCAAAAGATCAAAGCCCAGGCCAGCAGCAGCTAAGACAGCCCCACAGCCCAGAAAGGCAAGCTCGCATCGTTTGTGCTGGGAACCTCCACGTTTCAGGCTGTTAGTGGGGGTGAGCTGAGGGGTGCTTGTGGTAGAGTTCATAGGAGTGGTTTCCTCATTAGCATCACTGGACTGGCCATCCCAGTCCTCACTTCTCTGAAATGGGATGCAGAGGTATGATTGGTTAGACCCAGGTGATTGCTGCATCTTGGTCTCTCCGTTTTTCAAAGAATCACTGTCTTCATTCTCTGCAAAAGAGATACAGACACACACACAAAAGAGTGGGGCCATGACATTTTAACTATGAATAAGAATGGTTATGCTTCATCTTGTGTGTAAAAATAGAAACACACTGCTACCATGGAAAAACATGTTTGCATTTTGAACGAAGAATATGGAAACTTCGCCCCTTTCAAATGATGGCAGCTGTCAAATGTACATGCCACATACAGTTTATTGGATTCCAATTTCAATATAAAAGCAATATAAGTTCAGATGATCCTCACTAAAAGGAGTTGAGATTTGAAATAATGCACAGCTAAAACAGAAATGAGCCACTTGTTGCTCAAAGCAGCCACACATATTTCTAAGGACAGCTCCCTTCAGCCTAGCCGCTGAAGCAACGCAAACAGAACAGAGGGAGGAAAAAGGAACTCTCCAATATAAAAATCATGCATGGTTTGTGTGAGAGGGTGTGTGTACACACACACACATAGCAACTTCTCTCAAAATAGTCCACCACTTCAATGGATCATATATATCAAGGAGAAAACACCTGAAGGTGAATGACAGCACACAAATCTACCCAGGGAACTGTCTGAGAAATCACATTTTATAACACTGGAATTTAAGTTTTTATTTTGCCATTTAATCACTATTTTAATAGTGTGTTGTGCTGACTATGTGGCTTACTGTATAGTTTCTTATTGTTTTAAATAACCATGTACTTAAAAGCCATAAATGGCTTTGGACTCAGGTAGCCTTTCCCCACATGTACTTGACTATGCATTAAGATAATTGTTGGACATCTTTATCTGAGTGTTCCCAGTTTCTGAAGTGACCTGATAAATCTGGGAGGGGAGAAGCGGAATTGCATTTGGTCCCAACCAGGCCAATGGTGTGAACAAAACTTTCATGATACTGTACATCTTTTTAAAAAAAATAGGTGCAAGTCTTGAAATTTAAGACTACAGAAGCAGATTCCGAGGTTTGCTTTTTTGTAAGAGGTAAGTGTTGGTGGACAGAAACAAACATGAGACTGAATACAGTGCATTTAAGAAATTCATTTAACAGGTACTTACCCATCTCTGTTAGACTTGTAAATCCTGGGAAAATGACTGGTGTTCTCTGAACTTTTCCTAGATTTGGCGCACTAGATGACCACTGTTTGGATCCATCCAAACACTTTAGACTAAAGTAAAGAGAAGAGAAGAGACATTTAAATGCAGATACTTTATTTCCTCTGTCTGTTTTTATGACCATTTTCTTAACTATTCTAATCTATCACAAATATTAGTTTATTTAGAAAAATAAGCTCCCATGGTGACATATAGTTAAAAAAACCAAATTCAGTAATATATAAAAATACAGAAAAACAGCAGCATCACATTCAATAACCCATATAAAACAAAGATAATTATTATGCATGCAAGAATATGTGGATGTTAAAAAAAAATTTGCCTGGACTCAAAAAGACACAGCATACATCACACTAGCTTTTCTAGCATCTTTCCAAAATGTAGCATTTTGTCACCACCCTCCTAACTGCAGATGGTAATGGGACTCTTGAGGGGGACTTCCGAGAGCCAAGCCTCAAGTCATTTAGGGCTTTGCGTATAACCATCAGCACTTTGAAATGTGCCTGGGAGCAGACCATCAATCAACTGTCTATACAGCATATCTTGCCAGCTCTTCTAGCAGATCCTAGTTAGAAACTTAACAATCATATTCTATACCAAGTGAGGTCAAGCCTATAAAAGCTTGTTTAAAATGTATGGAGGCAGTCCAGTCTTAAGGTTACCAGGGTAACCTTACCCCCCCCCCCCGAGTATATGGTTACCCTTTGATGCATTTTCCATCACACCAGTAAGGCCTAGGGTCAGGTTAGAACATGCCTTTTAGCCCACAGCTTTCCAAACTGTGTGTTGCAACACATTAGTGTGTTGGCTGCAGTGTGTAGGTGTGTGGTGCGAATGCTCCCCACGCTCCTCCCAGGGCTGGAAAGGGGTTAGTTTAACCTCTGGTTTGCTAGTAAAACTGAATTAGTATGTCACAAAAAGATGCATGTCTAAAAAGTGTGTCACCAACATGAAAAGTTCGGAAAGCTCTGCTTTAGCATATTGTACCCTCACAATGAGCCTGTGAGATAAGCCCAGAAAATTCCAGTGAATTTATGCCAGTTTTATTTATAACCATATACTCAAAATCTTATTTTCTTTGCAGACCAACCTATTACTGAAGGAATCAACCCAACAGAAGAAGTTCATGTATTGCATATTTGCAATAAAAATTATATTTTATGAATTTGCCTTTGCAAGTGCACTATTCTCTTCTATGTTTCATTCATCCTTAGAGATATAAAATTATAGGGAAAGGATACTTGCAATGTTATTTATCATCTCATTTATACTCTGCTTTTTCTCTGAACAGCTCAGAAAACCTTTGATATGATTCACAGCTGGTTTCTTATCTAGGCAGTTCATAGGGCTAAATCTGTGTATGTTTAGCATTTGAACTGCAACATAAGCCTTACATTCAGAGCATTATATAAGGAGGACCCCAATTTAAGTACCTAGATAAACATCACTAAGCAGGCGACACATACAAAAGTGAAGTTAGCATGCTCACTTCAAAAATAAGAAGAGCCAAGGTAAAGTATGTAATTTGGGAGAAGGTTGTATTCTTATCCTCCACTCAGTTAGAAGGTTTACGTTGCATTTCTTGGTTTTGCCTACTACAGGCAAAAACCCCTCTCATATATAGAGACAAAGTGTAGGCTTCATCTTGGTCTTGAGAGTTACACAATATTCTGGGTTGTCCTTTGTAGCATGGCAGAGCAAATATTGCTTCCTTCATAAATGAAAACAGAGGACGACAATTCTTTGGCAAGCCTTAGCTGAGGAACAAAACCTGTGAGTTAAAAAAAATTTTTTTTTCCTTATTCTGGAAAAAGTATTCTATTTTCCTGGGTTGTAAAAAAACCAAGGTGGTCACTAGAGGGTGCTAAAAACAATTCAGTCTCTTCCCTACATAGCACAGTAATTAATTTACAATAAAGTAGATTGTACATAGTTCCCTGGAATAGGACTTACTCTGAGACATACTGAAAATGAGGGCCTATTTGAGCAGTGGGGTCAAGTATAAATTCAAAAGTATATAAAAATAAATTTCTGCCCGATTCACTGCCCACCGGGATTTCTGGCAAGCGAATATGTGGCAACAGTGCCCTTCCTGCCAATTCCATCATTGCTGCACTCTTTAAAGGAATCTCTCCCTGCCTGCTCATCACCTTCCCACATGGTCTTCCGGCACCATAGTGCTTCTTCCACAGACAGAATAGCATGTTGTTGGTCTGCTCTATTTCTTTCAAAGAGATGCTCCTTTCAGACCATTGATAGCAGGACTTCTGAACTATCACAGCTCTCGCCAGGTTTAAAGAACCCATAAAATCCAATTTTTGTGCTGTGAGTGTTCATTATTTCTTATTTAGGGAGCATAGCCCAAAAATCTTTGAAGACTTTATTGTCTAAAGACCCCTCCCTCTGTTTACATTAGGATTGACATACGTCTAGAATTTCCCAAACATAGCCAGAATTTGGCTGTTGGAAACAGTGTCTGGGCAGAAAATGCTGCAATGTCCGGAAAATCCAGACGTATGACAAGTCATTTCCGAAGTGTTGATTTTGGTGAATTTCCTTAAATAGCAGGAAAACTGTTTTTTTTGGGGGGGGGGGGGACTCAACAACTTTTGTGTCCGGATTTTCTCTTTTTAAAATATGTCAACCCTACATTACATGAAGAAGGAATACTGCACTATTGCACTGAAAAATCTGAACGTCTAAAATGTAATTATAGAACACTTGACATGGTTATGTGGAGAGACTTTGGTTTTGATGCCTGACATAAGAAACCAAGTAATTCTTGGTTGGAAAGACCGACTAGCCTGAAACTTGAAAAATCCTGTTCTTAAGTAAAACTCAAAGAATAATCCACACTACTGCTAGTGACTGCTACTTAACACCACAATCCAAAAGGAAAGCATGTGAGCCATCTCTCAAATTTGATGGGAGTTTTACTTGCAGAACCTGTTTCATCCACATCCCCCATTTTCTGACCACATATACCAGCTGTGTATCCAATTCAGCAATAAGCATCTTCTAGATTTCACTTACATATTTATGAAGGATGCGAACAGCTTTTGGGAGGATAGCCCAAAAGATATAGAGAACTGATTACATTAACAACTGTCACTTTTTGCAGCGATACAGTGCTCCTGAGGGTCCTTGTAGTAATCACAATTTTGCCAACAGAAGGCTTAAAGATGAAGTTTGGCTGCTTTATTCTGAGCAAATGAGTCTGAATCATAAAATATTCCTCCATCATCTTCCCTCCTCAAGGTAATCCTACAAACTGGTTGCAAACGTTACAGGCTGATAAACCACAAAACAGTAATTTGGGAGAATCCACTGCCCGAGGAGCCTCCACTAGATATAAGTCAATTGCACAGACTGAAGGAGTCCTTCTGTTTGTTGAACAGGGCTGAATCCACCCAATATGATTCTTCCATAATTCCTACCTACCACAACAGCCATTTGTATCAATAGATTTAGGATCTTGACTCATGTATACTTTATTACATAATGCAATCCGAAGTATGAGAAATGTAACACAAAACTCAATTGAAATGTGTGCCCCTTTGTCTCCTAAGAGAAATAGGTTTGTCCAAATCAAAAATGATATTACTGTATTAATAGGACCGATATTGCAAAGATGGCCAAAGCACTCAAGAAGAGCTGGATGTTCTGCTTGGGTTTTTTGTGGTTTTTTTCAGGACAATTAGATGCCCAATTCTCTCCCAGCCAATTAACAGAAACGACTTCTGCCTTTCTCATTTCAGGAAAATGCCAAAAGTCTGTCTATTTTCTTCCGAAGGACAGCAGGAGGGTCATGGTGAAAATTTTGGCTAGTTACCAAAGCAAGCCAAGATTCGTTGAACCTTGTTTTGAAAGTAAGCTGCCATGTACACACTGTTTTTGGCTTCATGGAATATTTGATTGCTGTCAAATAGACAACTGCCATTATTTGGCTGGTCAAATGACCAGATGGCCAACCCTATGACAATGAAAGAATAATTTATAGCTTGCGCCAGTGACTTTAGCCAAATTCTCTCTGTCTGCATTCACCTAAGTGCCAGACTACAGGACAGGAAAGAAAGGCATTTCTATACCTAGAAACTGAGTAATAAACATAATTCTGATTAAATGGGGTGGGCAAGGGAGCATGGAAATACTAAGATTACAGAACAATCTTTGAAGTAGCAGAGATGTTACTGAAAAATCAGACTGGCTAAGAGGAGATGGGATTTTGAACATGAATCTCTTGCAGATGAGATAGCTGATTTTGTATTTTTTATGCCTCTAATCTAAAAAAATAGGAGGCAATCCTCTCCCCGTGTGTTAATGATCAACTAAAGAAATGATGCTTCAAACACCATCAGATTACATTGTTAAAATTGAGAGCAAAGAATGCCAAGACCTTCTCTGAGATAGTTGTACCTTTGTGGAATAACCTCCACACAGATCCCCATGAGACCATATTGTTATAGTATTTAAGGGGACATTTTTTTGTTTCAGGTTTGAGTGGGGAAAGTTTCAAGTATTAACACTCAAGAATGTTCTGTTTTAATTTTAACAAGTAGGCAGTGATGTGAACCTTTTTTCTTTCTCTCTCTTTTTGCTATCTGCAGTGAAGTATAAATATTATTATTTATTAAATTTATATACCACCCTATACCTGCAGGTCTCAGGACGATTCACGAGGTAAAATAACAATATAAAAACACAAAATACATAATCAAAACAAAAACAAAAACAATCCAATACCTCCCAACACATTTTAAAAGGGCATATTACTATTTATTAAATGTATAATTTATTATTGGAATAAATAACATGAATGTAAACTGCAATGAATGTAAACTGCTTTGGAAACAATTATACCAGCTAAAGTATGGCAGGTTTGTGGAGAAAAACGGAAGCTGGACTGAGGCTTTATGGCACAGTGGCAGCTAAGATTACGCTTCTCACCCATCCTCGCCTGCTGTTAGCTCCTTATGACAAAGAGAACTTGGGCCCCACGTGCGACCTTTCTTCTTCTGGCCTCTTTTTTCTTCTTCTTCTCCTTCCTCTTCCTTCTGGCATACAGAGTTGCGCCCCCATGTTTTGCAGCTTTCACTGGGAGTTACTGGGAGGGGGACAATAGGACAGAAAAACATGAGCATGCATTTATGCCATTATTTTGTATTACTGCAAGCAAATAATCAGACGCCCATAGATTTTATTCTTCACCCTATGTTCTTACCCAGCACTGATCAGTACCATACTGACTGCCCATATAATGAAAATAGACTACAGGGGAGGGGAGCGGGTATCCTTACTGTGGAAAAGATGGCCGTTTGCCACTTTTGATCTTGATTTTTAAAAAGGTATTAATCTAATGGGTTTTTATTTTATTTTAATGTTCTTATGTGGGTTTTTGTTAATTTGTTGTTGTTTTTTAGCTGAAAGTCATTTTGAGTTGAGACCAATAAAGTATTATTATTATTATTATTAGCAACCCCGCTATACAGGAAGCATTGTGGAATCCTGTCCTAAACAGAAACCATAACCTATTGGCACTTGGCCAAATTTTATAGCAAACTACTTACACTGGATGGCCCTGAGCCTAGGAATGATGGTAGGGCTGGCAGGAGGGCTGGAGCAGCTACTGATCAAACTTTTCCTTTTATCCATCGTTGGAGAAGCCTGCACAGTGAACTTGTGCTGGAAATCTGTTAATAAAACAAGACCTGATATACTCATTCGTCACTTCACTATGACATCACCTAAGGAAATGAATTCCTTCTTTCTGCTATAGCATTTTAGCAGCATTGTAATATGAATTTAAATTTAAATCCCCAGTGAGATGTACATTTTTCACTAAATGATCCAGTATGTATTTTTAGTGAATGCACTTTTTTCACACAAGCCCAAGAGGTGGTAATAATCAATATGTCTTTCTTTGTCAACAGTTGCAAAGAGTATTTTGGCAGGTATGGCTGTTTTCTACTCAGTTATAATAGGCACAGGAACCAGTGCCCAGTACCCTGCCTGCTCCCAAACAAGAAGGTGACAATTAAACAAGCAATTAAACTGCAGCCTGTAGAAAAATCACAATGCATTTTCAGGTAATCTGCAAGACTATAATAAAGTAAGATGAAAATGTTAGCGGTCTCTTGCAGAGTACACAGTGAAGAATGAACAATTTTTAAAAATGCATTATAGTTACAACGAAAAGCATGGGGAAGAGGCGGCTTAGTGGAAAAATGTTTGTTAACTTTGCACATACCCCATGTGATGAGACATTTGCCAGTCAGATACTTATACTAAAAATGTATTTGTAGTAGTCCTTTTTAGATATTTCAACCACTGTCACCAAGGTCACACAGAGCATATTCTATATACATGTCTAGAAGGAAGCTACAGCAAACGATTACTGTACTTTTCCATGTATAAGACTATGCTTTTTTACTCTAAAATAATGTTCAAAATCTGGGCTCATCTTATACATGGATAATATCTCCTCCCTATTTCCCAAAAATAGGGGGTGTTTTACATGTAGGTGTCTTATAGACGGAAAAATACGGTATATGAGTGCAAGACAGAACTTTGTTTAGCCCTGTTATACTGGGACATACCAGAAGGGAGACTGATGCGATTGCCATCTTTCAACTTGAGCCGGTTTTTCCTGAACTTGCCCATACGTTTTTTCACACGCGGCTTCTCCTGACACAGTTGGTGGATAATTATGTTGAGTTCCCGTTCCAATATGTCAATCTCCCGCTCTGCCAGCTCCTGCTCCCGTCGCCGCAGAAACTCCTCATGGTTCTTTTGTTCAACAGCGGCTCTGGTTAATTCTTCTTCCCATGTCCGCAGTTCCTGCAAGGAAACAAGGCAATATTCCAGATTAGAAGTATCATATATTATCTCAGTTGCCCACTGAAAAATGGCAGCAATTATGATTGGTAATCTTTAGTTCTAAGGCCTATGAATGAAAACACTGGAAAAGGTTTACACCAGAGGTGAGGAAATGCATCTGGCTGGATTTATCAACCACCTGGTGTCACCATGACATGACGTGACCTGTTTTCCTCTTGTGTGGTGCACAGCACTTTGAAGCCCTGATAATCAGCTGTGTGGTGCACAGCTCTCTGCAGGAACCACCATCAGCTCTATCTGCTGGTGGATGGCCACACCGACTCGGCCCGGGACACACTGATCAGATGCTTGGAAGCTGTGGCTGGATGGTTTCGTGGGAGCCAACTGAAACTAAATCCTTCGAAGACAGAGGTCCTATGGCTGGGTCGGGATGGCATGGGGATGAGGGGCCAACTCCCTTCTCTTACGGGAGCCCAATTAGTGCCATTGCCTTCCGTTAAGAGTTTGGGTGTAATCCTTGATGCCCCCCTTTCCATGGGGGCGCAGGTTACAGCAACAGCCAAGGCGACATTTTTCCACCTTCGCCGCATCAAGCAGTTGGTCCCTTAACTTTCCCACCCTGACCTGGCCACAGTGATCCATACGACTGTCAGGCTTGACTACTGTAATTTGCTCTATGCAGGGCTGCCCTTGAAGCTGTCCCAGAACTCCAGCGGGTGCAGAATGCTGCAGCGAGGCTCTTCACGGGGTCTCTGCCATGGGAGCATATTCACCCAGTGCTTTTCCAGCTGCACTGGCTCCCGGTGGAGTACAGGGTCAGATTTAAGGTGCTGGTTTTGACCTTTAAATCCCTTCACGGCCTAGGAACCTCATACCTATGGGACCACCTCTCCTGGTCTGCCCCACGGAGGACCTTAAGGTCCATAAATAGCAACACCCTAGTTGTCCCAGGCCCTAAGGAAGTTATATTAGCTTCAACCAGAACCAGGGCCTTTTCAACACTGGCTCCAGCCTGGTGGAACGCTCTGCCTCATGAGACCAGGGCCCTGCAGGATCTGATTTCTTTTCTCAGGGCCTGTAAGACAGAGTTCTTCCGCCTGGCCTTTGGCTTGGAGCCAATTTGATTCCCTCCCCCTCTTTCTTTTTCCTTTCTCCTCCTGTGATGAGGCTGCATTTTAATGTTTCAGTATTTTAATGTTGTATTTTAATCTTGTTTTTAAGTTGTATTCATTCAACTTGTTTTTATTATTGCTTCTTAGCCGCCCTGAGCCTGGCCTTGGCTAGGGAGGGCAGGGTATAAATAAAAATTATTATTATTATTATTATTATTAACAGTCAAATGCTGCGACTTGCAAAGACACACGTAGCACACAATACACAACGCTTTGCAGGTGCCACTGATCAGCTGATTGGTGGTGTCTGCAAACTCCTTCTTGGTCCACCCACATCTTTAACTTCTCCATGTTTCATTTCCCAGGGATAAATGGGAAGGCCTGGTGAGCCTAACTGGACTCACAGGTCCTCATCACTGTGCTGTCAAGCACTGCAGAGAAATGGTAATCAATGTGCTGCAGCTTCTGACAGTGGTTTAGTTGTGTATACATATCATCTGAATAATAAGTCTAATTTATTTTTTAAAATAAAAGTCATTATATTGATCAGACTTTAAATATAGTACTACTGGATTATGCATGTCTACTTCAGTATTCCACTTCTACCAGCAGACTGAGGAAGAAATCTGGAGGAATCACCTTTTTTACAACCTTCCTATGTTCTTTTGACAAGTGCTCAGTCTTCAGGTAGAATTAGATCTTTCATGTAGCCAAACAGAACATAGTGTTACACAATATCTCATATTTGATAATATCCTTAATTTTAACAAGAATTTGCTTTGAAAATTGAATATTCACTGGACATTTCCAAAAGATGTGAATATTGGCAGTTTCTGCTTGACAAATTTAGACTGTGAGTATACATTCATGCAAACCACTGACCCAAGATGCATTATTTTTACCAGCATTGCAAGATCAGCTCTGATTAAATAAAATCACTTAATTAATATAAAATACAATAACAACATTAGTATAAAATCAATATCCAGCACCATTTACCTTTTCTTTGGCCCTGAGTTGGTCAAACATCTCCTGGATCTCAATTTTCCAATCTTCTTGCAAGGAATGGAATGAGTCCTTTGGCATTTCAAAGAAACCAGACTCCTCTATGTTGGTTAGATGGTTTAAAATATTGGCAAAGGAGGGCCTTGAATGAGGGTCAGCATTCCAACAATCTAAACAGATAAAGACAAGACAGAACATCAATCTACTTCAAAAGTTGCCAGAGTATTTCTGGGCCATGCCAACAACCTGTATTCTCTCTGTTGTTGATATCTTTAACCCTCTGGTCTACCACTCTTGAATTCATATGATTATACCCCATTTGCCAACTTTTTTCTACACAACAGAATCCCAAATAATTTAAATTCTACACTAGAAACTAGCACATTAGCATTATTACAACCATCTCTAAACAAAACTTCTTGTCATAGATCTCTCACAACACACCTACTTTGCCCCCATATTACAAAGCTTTCCAGAAACAATGCTAATTAATGCACACCATTCTACATCAATTACTCACTTACAGGTTCTCAATGCCTAATTCAGAAAAGTAAATAATATACTCGCCATAGTTTGCCCCATCATTCCTAACAGTAAAAAGTTTCACAAAAGTACTTTGAATTTAATAAGGATCTATCTTGATGCCTTTTCATTCAAATATGTCACTACTGGCCTTTCCCACACCTCTGACTTTATACATTTCCTTACACAAATTTGAAATTACCTAAACCAGGGTGGTCCAATGCATGGCCCGAGGCCTTTTTTTGGTTGCCCTCAGCAAGATTTGCCCATGAGTGTAGTCATGATTTTGGTTAGGGGGAAGGCTTTTGGGGGGCAGAACCTCAGATTTTATTGATTTGTATTGATTTAGGGGGGGGGCAGCTGCCCCCTACCCTCCCACCCTTAGCTACACCCATGCATTTGACTCCTGAAGACCTTGCGCTTCCTTCCCAAAGCCAGGGCCATAGAGTTCTTCCGCCTCCTTCCCAAAGTCTAGTTAGTGCTTTCCCAGCTTGTCTCGTGCCTTGCTTAGCTAGCTTTAGGAAAGCAGTACAAGGGATGTGCAGGGTCAAATTTTGGCCTTGGTCCCCCATCGCCTGTGCAACAAGGCAGTATGAGGTCCACAGGTTCTATGTCAAAGTACTCATGCGGCCAACTTGGTATGAAAAGTTGGGCCGCCCTGGTTTAAATACAGCTGATTTCTTACTTAATATCTTACTTGATTTCTAGTAGTCAAAACAAAATAAAAAAATTCCTTCCAGTAGCACCTTAAAGACCAACTAAGTTAGTTCTTGGTATGAGCTTTCGTGTGCACGCACACTTCTTCAGATACACTGAAACAGAAGTCACCAGACCTTTCTATATAGTGAGAAGGTGAGGAGGGGTATTACTCAGAAGGGTGGTGGGATTGGGTGATTGGCAGATAGCTATGATGAGCCTGTTGACGACTCTTAATGACTGCAATAGGTCTTACAGGAAAAAGCAAGGGGTGAGAAGGTGAAAAATGGCTTTGTCATGTATAATGAGATAAGAATCCAATGTCTTTGTTCAGACCAGGTCTCTCCATGGTTTTAAGTTTGGTAATAAGTTGCAATTCAGCAGCTTCTCTTTCCAGTCTATTTCTGAAATTCCTTTGTAATAGAACAGCTACTTTGAGATCTGGCCCTGGCTTTGGGAAGGAAGCGCAAGGTCTTAAGTTTGGTAATAAGTTGCAATTCAGCAGCTTCTCTTTCCAGTCTATTTCTGAAATTCCTTTGTAATAGAACAGCTACTTTGAGATCTGGCCCTGGCTTTGGGAAGGAAGCGCAAGGTCTTAAAACCATGGAGAGACCTGGTCTGAACAAAGACATTGGATTCTTATCTCATTATACATGACAAAGCCATTTTTCACCTTCTCACCCCTTGCTTTTTCCTGTAAGACCTATTGCAGTCGTTAAGAGTCGTCAACAGGCTCATCATAGCTATCTGCCAATCACCCAATCCCACCACCCTTCTGAGTAATACCCCTCCTCACCTTCTCACTATATAGAAAGGTCTGGTGACTTCTGTTTCAGTGTATCTGAAGAAGTGTGCATGCACACGAAAGCTCATACCAAGAACTAACTTAGTTGGTCTTTAAGGTGCTACTGGAAGGAATTTTTTTATTTTGTTTTGACTATGGCAGACCAACACGGCTACCTATCTGTAACTTGATTTCTAGTAAACATCCATGTTATTAAACCCACTGATTTCCATAGGGTTGTGCTTATAAAACTTCTGAAAGCATACTTGTTAAAGCAGAATCCCAGTAGTTATGTGAGTTTGTTACCTATCCTACAGAATATGCAAAAACTATGAAAATGAATGCTTTCTGGAGTCTTAGTTACAGAGTTGTCATCAGACAGTAACAATTTAGCTTGTTTTTATTTCTACTTCAGTTGTTAACTAGTCCCTGAACAGTGCAGTGAAACAAGATGAGAGAAAGGAAACAAGGCCCTGCATTATTACTGTTAGGATATTTCCGTTCCACCTTAAAAGGGGACAGGCTGTTGTGAGTCACAGCCTACGTATTTCCTGCTCACAGGAAGTTTCTGTTTTTGTATATAGCTGTTGTTTTTCTCTCTGTGTGTCTCGACACGCAGGCAGGCAGTCATGTTTTTCTTCGTTCTGACCAACGCTGAATAAAATTGTAAATAATGCTCACTTGAGTGCATCTTTTGTTGTGCAAACTCTGCAAAGGGCGTGCACCAGTCCTTGGAATGTGGACAGATGTTTCTGAGGCTTGTGTCGCTAACTGACTGGTACTGCGTTTCTACGGGAGGTTGATGGATCGTCCGGAGACGGCGTGGGGGCATGATGGCCTTTGTCTCCCTGGCAGTATCCCAACAACAGGGTTCTTTTGGCTCGCTTCACTTTTATTTCAAGATATTCAATAGTGTAACAAAACAGCATGGTTGTTGTTATTTGAGAGTCATGCAATGCAGAACAGAGAACTACTAATGATCCACACAAACATACCTACATTTAAAAGGCATTTAAATTGGATGGTCCCATGGAACCCCCCCCCCCCCAATTTCTCTTTGGTTTTTCTTCACTGGGTTTTGTTTTCCACTATTGTGTCATAATTTTAAAAGCATCAGGAACTTCAAGGGCCTCATTTTGGATGTTCAGATATAAATATTTATACAAACCTTTAATTAAGAAAAATAAAGGTTAAAGAGGGACGTGGGTGGCGCTGTGGGTAAAACCTCAATGCCTAGGGCTTGCCGATCACATGGTCGGCGGTTCGAATCCCCGCGGCGGGGTGAGCTCCCGTCTTTCAGTCCCAGCTCCTGCCCACCTAGCAGTTCGAAAGCACCCTTAAGTGCAAGTAGATAAATAGGTACCGCTTTATAGCGGGAAGGTAAACGGCGTTCCATGTGCTGCGCTGGTGCTGGCTTGCCAGAGCAGCTTCGTCACACTGGCCACGTGACCCGGAAGTGTCTCCGGACAACGCTGGCCCCCGGCCTCTTAAGTGAGATGGGTGCACAACCCTGGAGTCGGACACGACTGGCCCGTACGGGAAGGGGTACCTTTACCTTTACCTAATGGTTAAAGATGCAATCATAACCCCACTTATCTAGGAATAAGCCACATTGAATTCAATAGGACTTATTAACAGGAGTAGACATAGTTAGGACTGCACTATTAATTGGATCAAAAGTGCCACAGAAAAGGGGGGGTGCTACTTTTTTGCAAATTTTCCCTATTCTTTTCTCCCCTGTTATTAACCAGTTACTGGCAATCAGCAAAATAGACGTATCCTGAAGCAGCATTGTGCCTGCCTCTTTGCATCAGGATTATGACAAGAAAGGAAACATGGCATACTGTAAAACGAAGTGCTGCTGCCAACAAAATGCATGAGTGAGTAAGCAGGATAACTACAATGCAGGTGGCCTGTGCCTTTTCAGTTCCCCAGGCTTCAAACTGTCACAGTATTTGCACTAATGAGGACTGCAGTGATATCCAAAAACCTATTTAGAGACAAGAAGGCAAGTTTGGTATTGTTAGCTTAGTGAAGCCCACCAGCGTAGTTAATGGAAGAACAAAATAAAAACTGAAGTTACACAGTGAGAGAATTAATGGGTTTGAGCAGCACTTTATAAAAGGACTGAAGTTATAAACAAGATCTTCATCTAGTTTTATTATTTAAAAATCTTGAAATAACTGCAATGCATTCCTCAGTTCTAGTAGAAACCACAAGAAGCCCTTTTGTTTTTTAAGAAATAATGTCATCTCTATTCTCAACTTATTTTGGTTTTAAAATTAAGACTATTGGCCTATTGCTATAAACTTAAAATGTTCAGTATTTTCTTAGGTTCTCAAAAGTGAACACAATGCATTATATAAACTGTATAATAAAACAAACAAGTGGGACCTGCAACAAAACATTACAGTGTGGAGTGCTTCCGTTCAGGGCTCCAGTCAGCCACTAACAACTTCTTAAAGCACACTCCATACCACCTCCAATTTTCTATCTCTTGCTCTCATCAAATCAATGTTCTGTGCCCACTGAGTATGCTCAGCCTTTATTGAATGGTTTGCGGTGTTTTCCCCACACCTTCATTTTTCTCTCTCTCCCCCCCCCCCCGAACTTCTGGAAACCTTGGGTTCCTCAAGCCAGTTGACAAAAGTCTTACAGTGCAATGCTGCTTATGTTTAGTCAGAAGTAAGTTAAATTGTTCAGTGAGATTTACACCAAGATTAAGTATACCAAAATATTTTTCTGGACACTGTTGGGGGAGAAATGTACTCATGTCAAAATTCAGAACAAAGATAGTAATTCAAAAGCTGTATAAATGTAATTGCTTTCATGACAGTATAACTTGCCAACTGAGAATTGTAGATTTATATATGCAGCCTTTAGGAGTCAATAATGGATTACATCAAGTGCAACTCAAATCCTGGCACAATCTTTACTAGGTGCTACCCTCTCATGTGCAAAAGCTTCATCCATATAGCAATCTGCTATTGCAGCAGAATACATACAGTAGAAGAACAGATTTCTTAAGAACATAACAGACTCCTGGATCAGGCCAATGGTCTATCTTTTCCAGCATCCTATTCTCACAGTAGCCAACCAAAGGCCTGTGGGAAGCCTGCAGACAACAGCACAACAGCATTCTGCCCACCTGTCATTTCTGGAAACCGGTATTTTAGTAGACAAAGGAAACAACATACTACCTACTTTGTTGAAAAACTACAGAAGCCAAATTGTTTTGCATCTTCATAAAATCAGTACTGAACTGTGTCCCAATAGTAACATGTATCTTGTCAGGTCCAGTGCAGTCAACACTTACCTTCCATCAGTCTGGCAAAAGGTTCCGGGCAGGTTGAAGGGATAGGAAGGGCAAGTTTATTCATGGCAACACCATATGCTACTGCTAGGCCATCAATTCCTCGAAATGGTACTTCCCCAGTTAGTAGTTCCCAAAGCAACACACCATAGCTATGAAAAGAAAAGTTTAATAATGTAATTCTCTCTTAAAACCAACCAATTCTCCTAGAAGTGACAGCAGCAATTAAGTACACATGGATGTAATGAATGAGTTCTGTGGAGATGTCACAGAGGGGATGGTCAGATCCTGAGGGGTTTGGGGAGATGGATGAACTGCTAAGGGTCCTAGGGGAATGGGGGAGGAGAAACCGGGACTCCAGGAAGTGTCTGAACCTAGGTAAAGGTAAAGGGACCTGTGACCGACTCTGGGGTTGCGGTGCTCATCTCGCTTTATTGGCCGAGGGAGCCGGCGTACAGCTTCCGGGTCATGTGGCCAGCATGACTAAGCCGCTTCTGGCGAACCAGAGCAGCGCACAGAAATGCTGCTTACCTTCCCGCCGGAGCGGTACCTATTTATCTACTTGCACTCTGATGTGCTTTTGAACTGCTAGGTGGGCAGGAGCAGGGACCAAGCAAAGGGAGCTCACCCCATCGCGGGGATTCGAACTGCCGACCTTCAGATCGGCAAGTCCTAGGCTCTGTGGTTTAACCCACAGCGCCACCTGTGTCCCATCTGAACCTAGGTAGAGGGCCTGTATTCTGGAAGATAGACGGGTACATCCAAGCAAGTTGGTGAAGGAATGTTCCACCCCTGTGACATCAAACATCCCTGCCCAGACGCCTCTGCCTCTTTCTGTCTAGGGAGGGAGGAGCCTCCCCTCCCTCTAGGGAAGCAACTGAGAGTAAATCAGATGCTGAGCTGGCACCAACACCATCTTCCTTGACAAAGACACCTCGGAGACCAAATCTGTTTACTTGCCCAGTGTCCAGAGTATGGCTACTGTGCCTGCCACGATATTCAAAAGGAAGATGCTAGGGGCATGCCACTGCTGGATCAACATCCTAGTTTCCTAATAGCCTTCTGTCTGCACCTTATATGTATCTGCTTCACCTTATAACCTGTGCCATGACCATGTACCAATCCTATTTATGCACTGAAGTCTTTGGCAGAAACAGAACTGGGATTTTTAGTTCTTTGCCCAGCAATGAGGGCCAAGATAACGGACAAAAGGTTAAGACTATAAATATAATACCTACACTATAAATATAAACACAATACTTGGAACAAAACTGGAACATCGGGTTTTTTAAAAAGGGCATTTTGGCATTTTACCGATTTGGTGATTCCAAGTTTTATCATCTTTGACAGAAAATTTATGAGTCAGGAAGTTTCATGCTGGAAAAAAGGGCATCTAGTTTAAGTAACTGACTTGAACCTGTACCTTGTTAAGTTGTGGGCAAACATATCAGACGACACAGCGATTCTTCCAAAGCAGCTCTTTATTTGTAAGCTGGAATAGAACTAAGCTGAGGAGCTCAGTCAGCCTGCTTATATAGAGCTCCAGAACAATGTAACTGTTGCCATTTTCTAAAACTATCCAATCACTGAACATCACTTTTCGATCCTTCATTTGCATAACTATCTACAGTATCCCCCTGCTGGCCCAGGGTGAGAACTTCAGTACATAAGATACCTGTTGGTAGTTTGTCTATTCTCAATACAGAAAACTAATGTATAAGCCAATGTACATCTAAATAAAAGTGTAAGAATTTAGAACAAAGCAATCAGAAGCACAGAAACAAAAACAGTATCAAAACAAGATGTGGGGGGAGCGATGCTTTGGTAAATCAAGTGTTTAGGAATTCTGTTCAACAAGTAAACATAATTTCAAGCACAGAAAGTTAAAATAGGTTTCCAGGAGCTGCAAGTTAACATTCCAATGTGTTTAGTGCCAATATACTTACCTCCACACATCACTGCCTTTAGAAAACATGGAGGAACGGATGACCTCAGGAGCCATCCAAGCATACGTCCCAGCAGCACTCATTTTGGTCGTCCTATGCCATTCTCTGGCTAAGCCAAAATCTGTGATCTTCAAGTTCTTGTTGTTTAGGTCTCCATTTTCCACTTTCTCAAGTATCAATACTGGCACAGGGACGAAAAAGGTTAATGTTTAGTGAACATACAATTTATACTTAATGCTTCCTCTAAAAAAAAAAAGTCATTTTTTAGATCTTGTCCGTAGGTGCAGGGTTGGGTGGGGTGAAGAAGTGACAGAAGCTCTGCTACTGCACATGTCACACTGAATGTGTCTAAGGTGTAAGGGTAGAGGAGAATTTCATTTGCTCAGCATTTTTATTTAAGGTTATTTTTAAATTGCTTGAAATATAAAATCTCTAAGTAAAAGGTAAAGGTAAAGGTACCCCTGCCCGTACGGGCCAGTCTTGACAGACTCTGGGGTTGTGTGCCCATCTCACTTAAGAGGCCAGGGGCCAGCGCTGTCCGGAGACACTTCCGGGTCACGTGGCCAGCGTGACATCGCTGCTCTGGCCAGAGCCAGAGCCAGAGCCAGAGCCGCACACGGAAACGCCGTTTACCTTCCCGCTGGTAAGCGGTCCCTATTTATCTACTTGCACCCGGAGGTGCTTTCGAACTGCTAGGTTGGCAGGCGCTGGGACCGAGCAGCGGGAGCGCACCCCGCCACAGGGATTCGAACCGCCGACCTTTCGATCAGCAAGCCCTAGGCGCTGAGGCTTTAACCCACAGCGCCACCTGCGTCCCATAAAATCTCTAAGTAGTGTAGATCAAATTATGAACACAAATATTACAAAAATATACCATAAAACAATCAATACAAGCTACTGATAAATATGCTATTATCTGTACCATTATTAAATCGTAATCAATACCATTCTTAAGCAAATCAACCTAATTCACATCTCCCCTAATGGGAATGTAATAGACAAGAAAGGTACTGGTATTACAACTCTATGATTCTATGAGATAGCTTTGAGAAATATATTTGGCCTCTCTACTAAAGAGGCTCTCTGGAACACAGACAAAGTGGGTAGAAAGTGTCATTTCTGGCAAGCAAAAAGCCAGGCTGAGAACTAAGACACCAGCAAAGCAGCAGGCTGTATTCTTATGAACTTCCCACTATACTACAAGAACAAATACCCAACATCAAGGCACTATATGGTAAAACATTTGAATACTGCAAACTTACTGGGAGTTTTTAATAACTTTGAAGATTAAGATGATGATGATGATGATGATGATGATGATTATTATTATTATTATATCACCCTTTATCAAAAGATCACAGGGTGGTTCACAACATATACAAAATAAGAATACAAAATACACAATAAAACTAAAACAGCCCCAAACACATTTAAAATGCAAAAGACTTTTAATCAGTCAAACGTCTGGTTGAAGAGAGACATTTTTATGGTAGCTCCTGCAAATCGTTGGATATCTTATTTATAAAGTCTAAAAAATTTCATACATGTTTTTAATTAGATTTGTCAAACAGTCATCTATTAATTACACTTTTTAAATACCTTTCTACAGAGGTAAGATGGAGGGGATAGAAACAAAGTTTTCACTTTAAAATAGTTAATTTTAAAAATAAAATAAAAACTGATTTAAATTGGGGTGGGTGGGTGGGATTGAAAACATTATGCTTTGCTTTTAAGATACATAGCCTGAGATTGAGAGAGCCCTAAATCTATTTTCCTACAAATCTCATCCACCAGGTACTCAAGGAGACATTCTCAGGCTGTCAGTCTTAGTAAAAGCAACAGAACTTGAGGGAAAAGAAGCTCTTTGGGTATACAAGGCCCAAGTCATTTAGAGCTGCATAGATTTGAAGAGTGTGTCTTGAGTTGTACCCAGGAAAGCTACAGGAATTTGAAGCAGACACTGCAGCACTGATGTAATCTGCTCCTGACAAACCACTCTCTGGCAGGATGCCAAGGTATGTATACCTCGGCCCAGTGTACCTGAAGGAGTGTCTCCACCCCCACTGTTCAGCCCGGACACCGAGATCCAGTTCCGAGGGCCTTCTGGCAGTTCCCTCACTGCAAGAAGTGAATGAATGAATGAATGAATGAATGAATCTTTATTTGCGTCAGCCATCGGCCATAGCAGTAAAACAACAATACAATATACAAAGACTAGAAATAAAAAGTCAATTATATAAAATACATTTTAGGGTTTTGAAACTGCGAGAAGTGAGGTTACAGGGAACCAGGCCTTCTCGGCATTGGCACCCACCTTGTGGAATGCCCTCCCATCAAATGTCAAGGAAATAAACAACTATCTGACTTTTAGAAGACATCTGAAGGCAGCCCTGTTTATGGAAGTTTTTAACATTTGATGTTTTATCGTGTTTTTATTATTCTGTTGGGAGCCACCCAGAGTGGCTGGGGAAACCCAGACAGATGGGCAGAGTTTATTTATTTATTTATTCAATGTACCAGTTGAAGCCAGTAAATGGCGCCTTGGGGACAACACTCTACAGCAGCCAAGCTGGAATTTTCCAAAGGCTCCAACTCCCATCAACCCGAGTGCCAGCATAGCCAGTGGTAAGGAATGATTGGAGGTGCAATCCAAAGCATCTGGAAGATGCTAGGTTGGGAAACGTTATGCTACAGTAGTCCAAGAGGACTTCAAGGTTACAAAAGAAACAAATGAAATCCCTACTAAATATTTCCCTGTGATGCAGTTCTGTTATCCCCAACCCATGCTTTTAAGATTGCTCAGTCTCCAGAGTCCAATTATGGCCACTTTGGGTGCTTTCAGTTTCTGGCCCCTGGGCATTATTTTGCTTAAAGTACTGCACTTGAATTAGAGAATGCTGGGGATGCCATGCACAAAATGGCTCCCATGGAAGCATGGAATAACACAAATTAGAGAGACAACAACCCCAATAGCTGACTTCCCATGGAAAGCATAAGCTTACGCGCTCTCTCACTTTCATATGCAAACATATGCAAACATACACAAACACAAACAAACACACGCCACACAAAAAGAAAAGCTGAGAGACTGGAACACCTGCCCAGAGTGCCAACAGAAGCCTTCATGGGCACCATGGTGCCCACAGGCACTGGACTGGTGACCCTTGGTTTAGAACCTAAAATGGTTGAAGACAACTGATCTAGGCCACTAGGACCACACTTAGAATTGTAGAGTTGGAAGGGACGCCGAGAGTTATCTAGTCTAACCCCCTACAATTCAGGAATCTCAACTAGATCATACATGGAAGATGGCCATTATATCTCCTCTCAATCTCCTCTTTATCAGGCTAAACATACCCAATTCCCTCAACAGTTCCTCATAAGCCTTGGTTTCCACACCCTTATCATCTTGGTTACCTTCTGCACACATCCCAGCTTGTCATATTCTTCTTAAATTGAGGAATGAGGACATGATGGGACCTTATGGAATAATGAATGCCCATTAA
Source organism: Podarcis cretensis (assembly GCF_951804945.1). Lineage (NCBI taxonomy): Eukaryota > Metazoa > Chordata > Lepidosauria > Squamata > Lacertidae > Podarcis > Podarcis cretensis. Next base: position 48,086,083 of record NC_137170.1, on the reverse strand, counting down.
TGAAAGTCCTTTCCATAAGATCCTGTTCAAAATTAACTTTAGTGAAAAGTTGAGATAAAGCAATATTCTGTTCTCTTTAACCTGAAATGCTTCCATTTACAACAACAAAATGCCAATGTAACTGCACGCTGAGACAGATATGTGACTGCAGATATTTTGGATAGATGCAGCTAAACAAAAGCAGATTCAAAGCCAAAGCTCCATCTACAAACTTCCCATCTAAAAGGCATCTTACCCAAGAGGGATCACAGTGATCCTGCAAAAGAACGCCTTTGGCAACTTGCATTTCACTGCACTTTAGCTGCCTGTGCTGCTTGATAGTTATCCATTTTTCATCTGCCTCTCCTATTGCTGAAACACAACACCAAAATGAATTGCAATAGATAGTAAATTGCATGCAGTGATGTCAGCAGAATGCATGCAGTAAGACAGACAGAGGATACTGAGTAGCAGCAAGTTCAATGAAGTTTCAATGAAGCATATTTACTCCTGTAAAAATGGTATGAAGCTATTAGAAAAACTAGCAGAGCCAGTTAGAAAATATCATCATAGGAGGACCAACTAAAATATTATGGAGTAGAAAGCCACCTCTGTCTCAGTTTTGATGGCTGAGGATGCCAGATTATTATTTCAGCAGAATGGCAATATATGGAAAGCAAGCATTTCTTTAGGTATGCTTGTAACCATGTAGGGCTTCAAGATAAGCATCAGGACTCTGGATAGCTTAATCCTTCCTCCTGGGTGGAACCAATAAAAATCACTTTCTTTAAATAGAAAAATATCTATATTTTCAAAATGGCAAAATCACTACTGGTAGAAACAATGCTGGGACTAGGGCAGGTAGGGGAAAGGATTCATTTCATTGTTTTATATCCCACCTTTCCTTCAAAGAGCTCAAGGCAGCATACATCCAACCTCACCCAAATTTCATCCTAAAACCCCATGAAATTAGTCCATATCTCTCAGCCTAATTTACCCTTCAGTAATCTCCATGGCTGAAGGGGACGCAGGTGGCGCTGTGGGTTAAAGCCTCAGCGCCTAGGGCTTGCCGATCGAAAGGTCGGCGGTTCGAATCTCTGCGGCGGGGTGCGCTCCCACTGCTCGGTCCCAGCGCCTGCCAACCTAGCAGCTCGAAAGCACCTCCGGGTGCAAGTAGATAAATAGGGACCGCTTACCAGCGGGAAGGTAAATGGCGTTTCCGTGTGCGGCTCTGGCTCTGGCTCTGGCCAGAGCAGCGATGTCACGCTGGCCACGTGACCCGGAAGTGTCTCCGGACAGCGCTGGCCCCTGGCCTCTTGAGTGAGATGGGCGCACAACCCCAGAGTCTGTCAAGACTGGCCTGTATGGGCAGGGGTACCTTTACCTTTACCTTTTAATCTCCATGGCTGAGTAGAAAACTGAATCAGGATCTCCCTAGTCTATTATGACATTCTAATCACTACATCAAGCTGCCTCTACAATGATTAAGCTCTTACTCCCCACTTCCTGATGCTGCTTATGCTACCCACAAAGGCTATTATTTACATTTTTATGCTATGTGTTTAATGAATTCACACAATTAGCATCATATTAACTTGGGTAATTAGGCTCCAAATTCATTCAATATAATACAAGGTAGGGCTCCAGACACCTTCCTAAACTTTGCTACAGAACTATCTGTCACCAAGTAGAAATGGATATGAGTAATTTTATCCTCAAAATCTTTAGCAAACATGTCACAGCATACCTCTGAGGGTTCTTTCACCTTGACAATCCATCTGTGAGACTGTTAAACTACAGAGAAAAGTTCCAATGGATAATGCCCTGAGAATACGCACGTAGTGGAGAAAAACTGTTTTTCAACTCTATCATTGCCACAAAGTAGGTTAAAAACGAAAACTCTGGTTGCATCCTCACTGAGTTTTGGGCTGGTTCATAGCCCCCAGTTCACTGGTAAAGTAGGGTGCCAATCAGACTTTGTACATGTCTGCATTATAAGCTGTGTTTTAAACTGTATTTTAAGCCGTATTTTAATTAACTGTTTGTTTGTTGTTTTCGATTACGTTTTATTGTAATTCATATTTGGTGTTAGCAGCTCTGAGCCGAGCCCTGGCCGGGGAGGGCGGGGTATAAATAAATTGTTGTTGTTGTTGTTGTTGTTGTTATTTCTTGAATAATATGAGGAACTAAAACAATAACAGGAACTGAGCACTGTTTAGGGCAGGTGCTATCAATTTGTCAAATTCTACCTGTGCTTATCAGGTATGCATTTCATTTTACAACTAAGGAAGTTCACAACTGTTCTATTGCAATACTTAAGTCTGTAGCCCTAAAAATTTTACATCAACATTCTTACTCTACCAGCTTGCCAATATGCTACCATGAAACACAAAGTTGTCAACATATTAAAAGACATGCACTCTAATTATCATGTATAGAAGGTCCTCAACTATCCTATTTCAGAAATGGCAATTCAAACATTAAGATTTTGTGCAACAATATGAAAGCATTAGAGGTTGAGGAGTCTTCCCAAAGCAGTATGCAAAGAAATTAGAGCGCCTATTCACCTGTTCTTAAACAGATGGAATTACTTTGGTAGAACAATTTCTGATTACTCATATGGAGATTAATCAGACACTTCAAAGAGGAAAATAATGCTTAATATATAGGTTAAATTCCAGTTTGGCAGCCACTTTACACAGTAGACCTACAACTTACACTCTTTTAACCTGTGCGCATTCAGCTTTACACGCCTAGCAAAAAATAATATATTTTTTAAGGGATGGACATCCAGGAAAAAAAGACTTTGGCAATCCCACCCACCACTGCACCCAATGTGTTTGACTATATGCAATTTTAACTTTATGTGCTAGCCCCAGAACGTAACCCCTGCATAAGTTGTGGGTCTACTGTACAGTACTGGAGACATACTTGTTCTAAATTAGTAAAGCCCACATTTAACCAATTATGAACTAAGAACAGGAATATGCCAGTTTTGCAAGTGAGTTCACAGAAGTAACTCTTGCTCACTTACCTATCTAGTATATCCCCATTGCAACTTAATGACAATCCTTACCTACTGCAGGTGACCACAAAAGTGGCTGTTTAAGAGCCTGAACCCCATCTTCAGAAACAAATTTGGGATGAAAATCCCAGCAGCTAATTTGTTATTGCAAAGCAAAACAGAGTTATTTGCAGGTGAGAAATAGCAAACAAGTGCCTAAACATTTTCCTATACACTTCTTCCCAACCAGACTACCTGGTACTCCAAGATTCACATCAGTTGCCAGAAAAAGCTAATGATATTATTTTTCCTAAAGTGTTGCCCTTAAGATACTTTTACTCCTATATCCAGATTCATGTACTGTGGAAAAATAAAACGAAGACAGAGAACTTTGAAAAAATGTATGATGTCTGCTTTGCAACTATGAGGGACAGAAACTGGATTTAAACAAAAAAATGTGGCCGCTTTGTTACACACTATGGATAAGGACATGTCACAGCTTCTTGCTTGTAGTGGAATTTGTCACATTCACTTCATGTAATATGGCAAAAATAATGCTACTGAGCACAACTGTTGTAGCCCTACTATACTTTGCTAGAAAACCTATTTGGTCATGTTTTGTAGTTTGATATTGAATTTCACAGATATTTAACTAACTAGTTTTACAAAAAAAAAAAAGGTTATTTAGTCACATCTCTTATCCAAAGTTGTGAAAATGTAAACACATCTTATGAAGCACTTATCTGAGCACTGAACTAACTAGTTCATGTAGATCTCCCCTTAATACAAGGAGCAACAAATACCTAAATGGTTCTAAGACAAAATTATTTCCAAGGTCAAAGAGATTTAACACACACTGACAGCTAGCATCCTGCTAATTGTATTGGAAACTGACAGAGAGGAGCTTTGCTAAGAGGTTTATTTTTAATTAGTTACACATTGGCTGCCAACAGTGTCTATTTTCTCCACAGTTAACAAACTTCACTTCTAGAACTTATCACAAATTTAAGTGAGAAGCTGGTGTTGCACACACAAATGACAGGAGGGTTCTAACAAAATCAATTTTATCATCCTAGATATACTATACCAAAGAGGAGGAAAAAAGGAGTCAAAATTAAGTTTGTTTGCTTTCTCCTCCACATCTAGGATACCTGCTCACCAAGAGTCTCACAAGGCTATCCCAATTTGTGTTGTACTCTCAATGTTACATATTCCCTCTCATCCACATGCTTGATTCCATCTTTCTAATGTGGAAGGAACAGTTACTTATTAATGCTGCTATACTGACCCATATTGAAAATTATCCAGATAGAGTATGCATGAAGTTCTAAGATAGAGAATTTAATCAGAGTAACTCTCCTGTGAAACTGTTACTTAACAAAACATGTGGAACTGCTTCAAATGTTTTACTTTTAGTCTATACATAATTCAGGTCCATAATATAGATAACATTAATCTCCTTTCTACATCATTTATTTCAAGAGTAATTTGCTAAGATGTTTTTTACAAATCAGATTTATTCAGATATGAAAGAAAAGGCTTAAGTAACTACCCAGAGTTGCTGCCTAACCATTCTACTGTTGCCAGTCTCACTCCACCTTCTGGAAATATCCTATGGGCTAGACTGGCAGCAGGAGTACACCAGTATAGTGGTACCTCTGGTTAAGAACTTAATTCGTTCCGGAGGTCCATTCTTAACCTGAAACTGTTCTTAACGTGAGGTACCACTTTAGCTAATGGGGCCTCCCATTGCTGCCACCACACGATTTCTGTTTCTCATCCTGAAGCAAAGTTCTTAACCCGAGGTACTATTTCTGGGTTAGCGGAGTCTGTAACCTGAAGCATCTGTAACCCGAGGTACCACTGTACTTGCATCTTTCATACGGCAGCCCAGTGTTATAGAAAACTGCATATATGACTGTGTTGTCAAAGTAAGGGAAGTCATTCTTTCTTGATCCAAGTGACGAGAAAAGTGGTAAATTACAGAACTGTCTTCAAGGTTCAAAGACTTCATAGGTAATAGAAGTCTTGAAGTCTGGACTCCCAGACTGCTGATATGCTTCATGCTCATAGAAACAGGGCAGAAGGAGAAAAGACAAAAGAGGGGGAAATCAATCTACATCACAATGTTATTGCCACTACCATTTTTGACATCCAAACAAGCAAGGGCAATTAAACTTCCATCACCTTCACAACTCTGTTCTAAGTGTCACAAGTTTCTCTTAACATACCAGAGATGACAACTGGCAACAGTGCCTTAAAAGAAAGAGCGAGAAAGGAATTCACAATTGTGTTGGTAAAATCTTCAATACAAAAAATAAACTTCTAGGAGAAGGCTGTTCTCTAAACCAGGGGAAAGGAACCATTAGGCCAGAAGCATCATAGAATCATAGAATTGTAGAGTTGGACGGGACCCTGCAGAACATCTAGACCAACCCTCTGCAATGTAGAAATATGCAGGTGTCCCATATGGGAATCGTACCCGCAACCTTAGTGTTATCAGAAGAAGAAGAAGAAAAAGAGGAGGAGTTTGGATTTGATATCCCGCTTTATCACTACCCAAAGGAGTCTCAAAGCAGCTAACATTCTCCTTTCCCTTCCTCCCCCACAACAAACACTCTGAGGTGAGTGGGGCTGAGAGACTTCAGGGAAGTGTGACTGACCCAAGGTCATCCAGCAGCTGCATGTGGAGGAGCAGAGACACGAACCCCGTTCCCCAGATTATGAGACTTCAGCTCTTAACCACACTGGCATGCACTGTGTCATGAAATACCTTAGGAATTATCCTATAGCCTCCCCATCTCAGCTCCCTTCCCTAGCCCCAATCAGCAGTTGGGCTTAAGTTAACCTTCACATGAGCGGCAAAGTATTTTATCTAAGCCTAATTACAGTGAATGAGGATTTTCAGCTGCTAGGTAAGAGGAGAAAGGGAAGAAGACAAAAAATACATGGCTTATCACCAGTTCTGGCCAAACCCACTTTATCTATGCCCTCGCCAATTGCTGACTCCAACCCCATCCATTATAACTCCCAAGAGTTCTCCTCTGGGGAGACAACCCTCATAATCAGAAAGGTTCCCCATCCTTCCTCTAAAGAAGAAGAAGAAGAGGAGGAGGAGTTTGGATTTGATATCCCGCTTTATCACTACCCGAAGGAGTCTCAAAGCGGCTAACATTCTCCTTTCCCTTCCTCCCCCATAACAAACATTCTGTGAGGTGAGTGGGGCTGAGAGACTTCAGAGAAGTGTGACTAGCCCAAGGTCACCCGGCAGCTGCATGTGGAGGAGCGGAGACATGAACCTGGTTCCTCAGATTAAGAATCTACCGCTCCTAACCACTACACCACACTGTTTTCTGCCATTCTCTTTTTGTTCCTTAGCAGTTCCTTATTTGTTTATTATATCCCACCATTTCTCCAATTAGCTCGCATAGTTTGGCATACATAGTTCTCTGTGCTTTAATTTAACTCCTCTGTAAGGTAGTTCAGGCCACGACACAATGACTGGTCCAATACCATACAGTAGGATTAATGGCTGAATGGGGATTTGAATCTGGGCCTCCCCAATCCATCTGTCTAGCCACTACACCACTGGCTCTCTTAAGAGTAAGTCTCATGGAAAACTTTCATGCCCCTGCCTTTCATTCTAGCCTACTCATCAATTTTGTCCTCAAGCTTATGTGGCTGGAATATATTTCAAGTTGCTAACATTTTATCTATGCTGTCCACTTCTCTGTAAGTCCCAACATCACACCCGCTATACTCCCCACTTACTGTTGCTGGACTTCAGATCCCGGTGTATAATAGGAACAATTGCTTCATCATGCAGATAGTTCATTCCTCCAGCAATCTGGACAGCCCAATTCACTAGTATGTCTGGTGGGATTCTTTTACCAGACAGCACCCTATTCAGTGACCCTCCACGGGCAAACTCCATGATTAAGCAAAGGTTAGGTTCCTTTAGACATACGCCTTTAAGTGCAATTATGTTGGGGTGTTTTAGCATGGCAAAGAGCTTGGCTTCTTGATGGACATTCTCAATAGCCTCACTGATGTCTTCATCTGGATCATACCGAGCTGCCTTGACGGCAACTTCTTCTCCAAGCCAAATTGCACGATAGACCTTTCCAAAGCCTCCAATTCCAATGATTTCCTCCAGAACCAGCTCAGAGAAGTCAATCTCCCGTACTATAAATGGAGAAACAAAGAAATATAAGTTATTTTAGAATATTAAATATTGTCAGTAGATAGCTTCAGCATTATTCCTTGCCTTAAACAATATTATTCTGCCATTTAAATGTAACAGTTTCAGCTTGTGTCAACAAATTCTTAAGTTCTTATTGCTATCAGAACTTGTCTGGAAAAATTGTACCAAGGTAGTATCATTAAATGCCCTACGCAATTTTGTTGTAAGCAACAATTCTATATACCTATTTTAGGTCATTTTATAATAAAGTTTTATTGGTGGCTTGAATTATAAAGTTGGATATATTCAGCAAAAATACAATGTTTCATTGCTAAAAAGATACACACATGTTTCACAGGTAGCTACAAACATATAAAAGAAAACAAAATGTATTTCAACTTTTCTTTGCTTGTGCTTAACATGTAGTTATTTCCATCAATATAAACAATTATTATAGCAATGAAGTTTTTTGTAAAGGCAGACATCTCTTTTTATTCTTTACTACTTTAGTTTACCCTGTACTACTCTTTTCATATGAGAAGCATCGGCTATAAAAATGTATAGCTGCCAGCAGCCTAATTCAAGTGTGCCAAATAGACAGAACATTTTATATTTTCTTTAACTGGGCAAGTGCCACACGTAACCTATTGGAATCAGTACTCATATTTAATGGCACTTTAAGGTTGCAACATGATATAGTACATATACTGCAATAAAACTATGACCAGTATGGTAAGACCTCCCCAGAAAAGACAGCAGTATTATGAACAATTTATATTTTAACTCGCCTCCCACCTGAGGTTCAAGGCTGGTTATTTTCAGGTTAGACTACTGCAATGAATTTTATGAAGTGCTGCCCTTGGAGCCTGGTACTATTACACCAGTGTTGTATCAACTGCATTAATTCCCAATTTGTTTCTGGCCACAATTCAGACTACCTCTAATGTTTTAATAGTTTGGGGCCTTTATGCTTGAAGGATCAACTCCCCTTGCATGAATCTATCCACATGCTGAAGTCTACATCTACCTCCACCCTGTAAGATGTGGAGGACAGAACACAGGCCTTAAGGCTATAGCACTCAGACTACACAGGACTAACACGCATCTCTTTTGATGGTTGGTCAATTACATGAAACCTATTGTAACCCATCTGACTAGGAGTCATCACTACTAAAGACTCACTAAAAGAGTTCTGAAACTTAAAATACAAAGCCACTCAGGAAATTTATGTTGAGAGAAAAACAGGAAATCTGCATGCCAGTACCAGGAAACATTATTGCCAACTCGCATACTTTCTTCACTTAGGGAAAAGGAAGTCGAAGTGTGTCATAATGCCTGACAGACAGCAGGAAATACAGTTCTGAATTCCCTACTTAAAAGTGCTTGAAATTACATTAAGTCCTTTGGTGAGCTATTTCAGGAGTAGTGAGAAGCTCTATTACATTGAGTAATACTTTGATGTGACATACCATGGGAGAATTTCTCAAACTGTAGGGCAAGGACCACTACTGGCCCTCAGCAGCACGACCTACCCCCATCATGCAGTAGTCTTTTCTACTGTCTTGGGAGTTTGAGCCATTTGGCTGTGCAGATGCTAGCAGCATCAGCTATAAAAGTAGTAGTGTAGTAATCTGGGAAATAGAGAGGAAGGGAATGAGAGGAAAGATGTCATAGGAGAAAGTATTGAAAAGAGGAGGGAGGATGAAAGAAATTGGCAATTTGGAAGTGCGTACAGGATACAAGTTTGAAAGGAAAATATGGAAGAAATAAAATGTTTTTAGAGATATACAGAGGGTGGGGGGATAGATGAATTATTCACTACTTGAAACTTCTGGATCAGCAACTTCTGGCTAAAAGGGGAAGAGTGAGTCATGATACCTCCAGAGCCAAAGCCTGTGCTTAGCTTGAGGAAAGCTGAACTATGGAACTCCCTATAGCAAGGAAACTGCTGTAGTAAAGAATTTAGCAATTTCCAAAGAGAAATGAGGCATTAATAGAAAATGGTATCAGTGATTGACATGATTGGCTGACAATCTCCACCTCCACTTTCTTATTGGCTCCGCCCCTGTACCCCTATTTTGGGACTGGTGGGCCTCCATAATTTGGGCCCTGGGAGTGGAATGTTTGCTGTAGGATGCACACTAAACATCTCTTGAGCATTCTTAGAGGGAAACTGAGGATCTAAACCAAACAGTGCTGAAGGGACAGCTCCTTTAATGATACAAATGGTTGTTAACACGGCAGCCGGTATTCTTAACATTCTAATGTAACCTTGCTGTTTTTGTGTTCTGAAGTGCTCTCTAACCACTAATGCATGGTTTACCCTGCCTCAAATGCAAATAGAGTCTGAAAATAAAACATGCTGCTTTTTTGTGGGGCGGGGGGGGGGGGGGGAGATGTAGGTGCAAAAAGCCTAGCACACACCATCTCAGTTACTTTGCAAAATAGTATGTATAAAAAGATATAGTTTAAATACATATTAAGTCAGTAAGAAATGTAATGTTTAAGAGACACTATGCCCTCATAACTTGCCTTTCACCAGTGGCAAGAAGCAGTTACTTGCAAACAAGTACTCAAATGACAAACCAATTCAAGCCCTTGTCTCTAAAGTAAAGACCAAGGTATATAACCAGGTCAACTTTTAACAGGTGAGCCCTGAGCAGATTGCATGAACAAGTCAAGAGAGATGGGCCTCTGAACCACTAGGTAAGGCTGTGTTGTGTTTTCCCTCTCTAACATCTTCTAAGACAGAAAAAGTCTCATATGCAGTTTGTCATAGCAGTTACAGGAACTATGCTGCTGCTAATTGCCCGGTTTCCTGATCCAAATACATCAGTGATAATCTGTCCAATTCCTTTCCTACCTCCTAGAAAGAAACAGCAGTCCCTGGCCATGAATAATTTATAGATTAAACCCCAAAAGGAAGATACAAAGTCTTACAATCCCTTGCCCACAATATGTTTATAATGAAATACTAATATTTCAAATATAATTTCATACAATAGAATAAAAGTCACAGTCCTGCATAAGTTTGTGCTTCAATTCCTTTGCATCTGCTTGCATGCAAGGAGAGCAGTGCAACATCAACATTGACAGAAGGAAGACATCCTCAAAACAAGCCCACTTGAAGGCAGCTGATGCAGAAGAACTGTGAGCAATGGGTTAGATTTAGAAGTATATCCATGTGTAGCGGTGAGAAAAAAGGAAGGCCTACAAGACAGGACATACCCAAAGATACAGGAAGTTGCAGTCTCTTTGCAGCTTCATTGTAAGAAGTAATGTATCTTCCTCATAAACTCTCAAAATGTGTTTTCTCTGCCTTCACCTAGCACTGAACTTTAGGCTATGCATTTCTTAACTCCTTCAGAACAAGTTACTTTAAAAATATGTAATTAGCAAAAGTAAGAGTAGAATGTGGAGAATGAATCACATTGTGATGAATTTGAAAATAGAGAAACACACTCTGGACATAACAAGATGTCTGACAATAAAGAAGAATAGTCAGCTGGACATATGGGAAATGCAGCTACATTCTATAGTTTTCATCTCTACTGAGAGGAAAGACAACTTTTGTTTTCATGAACTATAAGGTAAGCACACACATACACTCATTCAGTAACAGATGACAGTACTGAAAGCTGTCCTGGTTCTATCACCAGGTTACAATGAAAATACCATGAGACTGAATAACATTCATCTGACCTGAAGCAGCCTGGTGTTTAATTAGCTTATTAAGAAACCCAGATGAGAAGGGGCAGAACAGAAGAGCTCTTCACTGGTGTTGAGAGCAAAGCTGAGACAGAAAAAGCAGTGGCAGGATAAATATAACCCAGCGCCCAGTGCCACGCCCCTTCCTTCCCTACCTCTCCAAGCAGCAAGGTATATTGGCAAGTTCGCATCCCTGCAGTTTCGTTAAACAGGGAGAGGTAAAAAAGTAGGTACAGGGAAAACTGCCACCTCTAGGTAAAGATCCCACAATCGATCAAAATGAGCTAAAAATCACATTTGATTAACCAACATGCAGCTTATACAGATGGCACAGGTCGAAAACTCCAGCCACCTCGTCCTGCCTAGAAGTAAATACTGTAAAGCTAAAGGGTCGTCTGCAGCAGGGAGTCCCTGGAGCTGGGAGTCCAGCCTCTCCCAGGAAACAGGGGCCTAAAGGAATTAAGGGATAAGCACTGTTGGCTTCTCCTCCTCCCTCCCCCCCCCCCCCCGCCATGCCCTCCTCTCCTCCTCCCGCCTTCCCTCTCCTACACTGTATGGCGGGCGTCTGCGAGTAGCGGGCCTGGAGCTCGGCGGCGCCCCCCTGGCGGAGGCAGAGGCGGCTGCTGCTGCTGCAGCTGCTGGTCACGTAGTTGCTGGGGAAGATGCCGACGCGCTGGTCGAGCTGGCCGGTCCACCAGCCTTCGTCTCCGGACACCTGCGAGTCCTGCGAGAGCACCTGCACCACGTCGCCCGGGCGGAGGCTCAGCTCGTCCTCGCCGCACGCCTCGTACTCGAACACGGCCGTCCACAGCAGGCCGCCGCCGCCGCCGCCGCCGCCATCGCACGAGGCCGCTCCCGACGTCGCCGTCCTCCAGCTGGCCGTGGCCGTGGCCGCCGCCGCCGCGCCCTCATCCTCTTCGCCGTCCGCCGGCAGCGGCGGGTGAGCAGGGAGGCGCGGGCTGCGGGCTGCGAAAGGCTCCATGCGGGGAGCGGAGGAGGAGGAGGAGGAGGGCGACGAGGGAGCTGCTCCTCCATAAGGGGGGAGGCGCTGCCCGCGGGAGGAGCCGCCGAGAGCTCATGCGGCTGCCGGCGGCAGGTACGACCCTGAGGGGGCGCCTGGGCCCGAAACCGAGAAGAAGCGCCTCCTCAGCCCGCGGTGACGCGGCGGCGGCGGCGGCGGCGACACCCGGCCTCCCCGCCAGAGCCGCGTCTCTCTCAGCCGTCGTCGGCTCCACCACAGGCTGAAGCACCAACCGCGCATCCTGAGGCACCTGACTGACCGGCAAGCCGGGGGAGGAGGGGGAGGGGCGGCCTGTAAGGCCCGCCTACTCGTCGTTCAGATCTCCATCCCCGTTCGCGGTTGCAGCAGTCCTTCAAGCTCCTCCCTTTACCTGATTGAAGACCGGCTGCCCAGCCCCCGCCCCCTGCTTAGCCGCAGCCCACTCAGCCGCGTACAATCCCCGCCCCATAGACTCTTACTCGCACTCCCCCCACCCGCACGCGCTCCAAAGTTGCCCTTCCCATTGGTCCGTTCCGCGCCGACGGTGGCTTCCCCTATTGGCTGGGATCTCGCCTGCTCGGTGCAAGAAACTAAGATTGCATCTTGGCTAAATTCTCTTTTCCTTCAGCACTTCTCAGATATAGTACGTACTGGAGCTTTCATTGGGCTGTGAATGAAAGCGGGTGGCTCAGAAGACGAAATAGAGGGAGGGAGACGGGGTGGGGAGGGGAGACGCGTTCTATTTGGACTGCTCACAGGAACAACGCTTCTTTGTTTGCCATCGGCTCATTACGGGAAAGTATGTCCAATGGTTGGTCTATAATTCTATATTTCATCCGGTAAGGCAGCGTGGCACCTGCTAGGAAAGCTGAAAGAACTGCAGCTCTCTTACCTCTCTTGGCAGCAGACGAGAGAGAGAGACTGCCACGAGAATAATTGTGATAATGATTTTTATTAGTTTTCAATTACAATAATCCAATAATAGCCTCATTATATCAATGCCAAATGCCAATACAATTCCCAATGTCAATCATTCAGATACCAAATTACATAATTTAGGTGGCACCCCACGTGCTAGAATTGATGATTTGATTATTTACTTTATTTCTGCAGTCCAAAATCTTATTTCAACTACATTCCAGTCACAATAGTAATCCCTTATACAATAGCTGCAATATTTATAACTTTTACTCGTATTGACGCATTTAATGATTTATAAGTCTACAAGAGAAGATCTCATACTGTATCCTTGTTCTTCCTGTGTATGACATTTATTCTGTCCATGTTGTTTCTTCCTGTCCTTGTGAAATATTATGTTGCTTCTATCCATCATGCCTTGTGCGGAGCTGGTGTCCCGATGTTATTCCAAAAGTTTCTCCCTCACTGCCACGAGATAATTGGTGCCTTAGTTCCTTGTTTTCAGGCAGCATGTGATATATGTTGGAATACAATTTAAATCCCTATGCACAAGGGTTATCTTTACTAGAACATGTATCTTAAATGCATGGAATCTTCAGGCTGATTCATGGGAAACAAAATATATGTGCTGGGTTTTTTAAAGAGATGGATACAAATAAAGAGGAACACCATCAATCTCTTGCTCATGTATGCTGTTGAATCGATCTTTCAAAATCTGTGATTTCCTCCTTTGTGGGTTATTTTATTATGCAGAATACATGTACACCAAAAACATAATATGAAGTTGCTATCATTAACTAGAATTACAAAACCACTAATCTAAAACATGCATTTAACTAAAGAAGGAAATGCTTTGAGGATGTGGTAACTTCCGAAGCATCCCTACACAACAGTGATCAGCAATCTGTTTCTCCAATTCCTCTAGTCTAGCAAAATACTGTACTTGAATAACTTAAAAAATAAGCAGCACTGCCTTCTTGTGGTTGACATTGCAATAGCTTTTCAAACCTAATGTAGGATTTGTTTTTCTTGGCAAAGCAGATAAAGACTGCAGTCCTCAAGTCGGCATCAATGCAAGCTCAGTTCACATTAGTGGAACTTTTCTTGTGCAGCACTGGAGGACTGGGTAGAAACCATTCTTAATTAAATTGTACTTGCCAATAGACAAACAGGGAAATTAAATCTAGAATTGCTTTCCACACCTTCTCAGGTTAGAAATACTGTCCTAGGAGCAGGCTGCAGAAGATCCCATTGCTCAGTGACAGTTTAGGGGCCTAACTGAGGTTTGATGGGGAGGGAGCAAGGACTTAGAGGCACAAGTGCCATAGCTCAGCAGTAAAGCATTTGGTTTCTATGCAGAAGATCGCAGGTTCAATCCCCAGCATCTCCAGGCAGGAATGGGAATATCCCTACTCTGAAACCCTAGAGCAGTGGTCCTCAAACTTTTTTCTCTAAGCCACACTTTCAGAATAAAAAGTTGCTTGCGTCACACCTATTTTTGTATTTTTGTATTGATAAGACATACATTGGAAAACAAAACAAAACTGGTTGCTGAAGTTATTGGAGGCAAAGCTGATATAATGGATTAGAGGAAAACTCATTGCTGACATTTATTAATAGTAATAATTAGACAACCTGTTTAGGATTTTTTGGAAAAAATAAAGTGAGTTAATTTGAGACATTTGGGTCTGAAGATTGGGAAAATATTGCTTAACAGAAAGTAGAGCAGTTGGATTCATCCTAGAGCGGGGGTCAGCAAACATTTTCAGCAGGGGGTGGTCCACTGTCCCTCAGACCTTGTTGGGGGCCGGACTATATTTTGAAGAAAGAAAAAAATGAACGAATTCCTATGTCCCACAAATAACCCAGAGATGCATTTTAAATAAAAGGACACATTCTACTCATGTAAAAACATGCTGATTCCCACTGTCCGTGGGCCGGATATAGAAGGCGATTGGGCCAGATCCAGCCCCCGGTCCTTAGTTTGCCTATCCATGTAGTGATTGTTTTGAATAATTTCTTTTATGTAACCAACCGATGGAAATTGGAAAGCCGTTGTTCTTTCTTTCTTCCTTCTATTCTTTCCTTATTCCTTCTTTTTTATTTTGTTTTTCTTTGGTATCCCCTGCTCTGGGCCGTTATTAGGGTCCAAGGATTACACACAGATGAAGGTGGTGGATGGATCCCGAGTGAGAGGCAGGGAAGGGAAGACCTCCCAGAGTGAGAGCCTGGGAGAGGAAAGGAAAGCTCCCAGGTAAGAGCTGGGAGTGTCCGTCTCATTCTGTGAGAGACAAGAGTTAAGATTTATCTATGAGAGAGGATTCTGTGTTTTCTTTTTATTTCCCTTTTTTGTTGTTATTGCATTCTGAACAAGCTTTAATAAAATCTTATTTTAAAAAAGGAAAACAAAAAGAAACAACTCCTAGCAGTGCCTGAATTATATAACATTATACAACCGCTTTATAATATGATCATGTGACACCCAGAAAGTATAAAACAAGGCAGCTACTTAAGAACAGGAATCATTCCTAAAATTTAATTGCAGTCGTACCTTGGTTCTCAAACGCCTTGTGACTCGAATGTTTTGGCTCCCAAACACCACAAACCTGGAAGTGAGTGTTCCAGTTTGCGAACATTTTTTGGAAGCCGAACGTCCGATGCAGCTTCCACGGCTTCCGATGAATTGCAGCAAACTCCTTTTTTTCAAGTTGTGTTTTATACAGATCAGTTTCATTTGTTGTGAGACATTAGTGTTGCACGCAGTATTAGGTTAGGAAGAAAAGGGGGAAAGAGGGGGAAAGGGGGGGTGGTGAGTGGGGTGGGGTCGGGTGGTTATACTCCTAGTCTTCTACTTAGTATATGTGTGGGGTTTTGTGTCAGCATCACTTATATGGGTTCTCTTACTATTTGCTTGTTGTATTTCCTTATGCATCACATGTTTTTATGTTGTAGCTCCAGCTCTGGGATTGATTTTAATGATTATAAATCACATAAGTAACTATAACTGAAGATTCTGCAGTTCACATGGAGAGCCCTGATACATGCATGAACCTGGGTTTTTGTACTGCTTCCAATGTAAACTCAGAATTTACCCCAGAGTTTTCTGCAATATCCTAGACATAAGAGAAATCTGGGGCACCCACTCAGTTTGCAGGGAGACCCACAGCCTATGGTGGTTAAAAAAAACAACCAAAAAAAAAACCCATGTTGAACCAGCCCTGACTTCAGCAAAAAAATAAGTTGGAAGTTCCTTAGTTGATTATAATGTACACTAGCAGAATTCCTGACCTGGAAACTAAAGCAAGAGTGGTCTCATCAAAGCAGGAATCCTGAAGCAAACAGAAGCCAGACGCCTCAAGCACATTTCACAGTCTTTTCTGATAAAATTAATTTGCACTCATTTGGGTAAGAAAGCATAAATAATTTAAGAACCACTACTGTAGGTCATGGTAGAGTTTTATGTGGGCCGCAGAACATGTAATGACAACTGTATTTAGTAGCACTAATGCAAGAAAAACACTGTTAGAAGTATTTATACATTTCTTTACTGGATCAGGCCCACGTGGAACAAGAGAGCTTGACCAAAAGTCGTCTCCCGCCCCCGTTTCATCATTTTGACTTTTTATGATGTTTATGTTACTAAAATTTATTCACTCTGCATTCCAGATCCCCGTTATGCCAAGCTGTGTAGGGTTTCCACTGAGCAGAGGCAACTCTCTGCTCACTTCTGCCGGCTCAGCCAGCCTCCTGTCAGTACAGACCTCCCCCATGCACTCACCAAACAGGTGGTCAGGAGACTTGCCAGCAGTATCCCTGTCAGGGGACCCTGAGGGAAGGCCTTGAAATGGGGCATTCTGAGGGCAGGGTGGGGTTGGTTGGCATCTGTCTGTCTTGGGAGACCATGGAAGAGTGCGCTTCCGGGGGTGAAGTCAAGCCGTTGGAGAATTACAGCTCATGCCAAACCTGTAGAGACCGATACGGGAGAGACAGGTTTTGTTGCAGATGAAGTTGGGGCAGATGAAGGGGTCTGTTTGTGCTGATTGTAGCATGGTGTTTCTTCTCTCGGCGCTCCTGCCAGCAGCCGTTTCTCCTCTGACCACAGCTGTGGACACACAACCAGTCTGTCTCCAGGTGCTGTGGTCATCTGCAAGGCATTCTTTGCAGGGAGGAGAAAGGGCTGAAAATGAGCACAATGGCCCTCTTCCCACTTGTGATTCTTGACAAGTGGCATTCAGAGGCATAGCACCTCAAATATGGAAGCATTATTCTTGTCAGTCTTCGTGGAATCTGATTCCCCACCCTCATGGCAGACTGTCAGTAATGGACAAGAAGCTGTTACAAGATATTTTATTCAGTACTCACAGAGAGAGATATAGAAATGCTGTCTCAGATAATGGCATTGCTCCGAGTAAAGTCCCACCCCCTTCCGTCTCTCCTATTATATTTCATCCCTACATTGGCTGATCGGTGCTTTCTGCCTCTGAGCTTCCTGTTCTCCTACTCTCAATGCATGCCAGGACCTGGGAGCAGGAGTGGAGGAAGGGGGTGGTGGGGACGGCCCTCCCTGGGTGTCACCACTGAGGGGTGTATGACAAAATGGCGGGCAGCACTCACCGCGGGGCCTGCAGCGCCCCTGAGCTACATGTCTCTCCTGGGAGGGATGTGGTGGCCTGGGCGCCCGCAGGCTCCGTGCTGCCCCAAACGGTCTGCCTGCCGCCTTCCCCTCCGCTGTAGGGTGGCTGAGTGGGAGGAGGCAGGGAGACTCTTCGGACACCCCGCGGAGCGTCCTGCCCCAGCTTGCCCCATCCCCACAGGCGGCTGGCCCCACCCCAGGTGCCCGATCAGCTTGCTCCACTGCTGCCTGGGAGACAGGGAGGTCTGGCATGCTTTTCTAATGTCTAGGCAACACGATGACCATGTACATTTGCAATAGACAATCTTTTATAGAATTCCTTCAAACTATAACAAGTCCAAAATTAAATCTTTAGTCTCAAAGTCTCTGAAAATCTTTAAATGAAGTGAAGTACCAGACTTTGTACGATGAAAGACAAGCTGTGAAGCTTTGTGTATTCAGCAAATATAATGTCCAACACTGAACAGTGATTCCGGATATTGACTACTGCTTCGTAGAATTCTTCGTCTTATTTTGAATGAACATTGCTCATGTAATGGAACAGTGCTCATGTAATAATGTAGTCACTGCTCATTATTACATGAGCACTGTTCCACAGCATTTGATATTTTCATTTACATACACTCATTCGAAATAAGATGGATTTATGAAGCAATTCCATATCCTCCCACCACGTGTTGCCTAGACATTGCTGATGTTCTCTTTGCAGCACAGGGGTTTGGTTACTTATTGTTGTACCATGCTTTCCAATGACACTGAGTCTGTCAGCTGTCTCTCCCTTGGTGCTTTCTCTTCCTCCTTTCCTCTCCCAATATTTCCCAGCTTCTCCCCTCTGTAGCCTCTGAACTGTGACCTTCTGCAAACCACTGTTGTAAATCTATACCAGGCATAGGCAAACTCGGCCCTCCAGATTTTTTGAGACTACAATTCCCATCATCCCTGACCACTGGTCCTGCTAGCTAGGGATCATGGGAGTTGTAGTCCCAAAACATCTGGAGGGCTGAGTTTGCCTATGCCTGATCTATACTGTCTCCCTCTTCTCTGGGAAGTGCAGGAGGAGGGGGCGGTCTCCACCATTCCTCCTTTGACAATTCTGCACTGGTTGTGTTCCACTTACCTTTATTCAGAGTGGACACACTGAAATTAATAGCCATGGGACATCCGGGTTAGCGCCTCTGGTAATGGAGGAATTCCTCTGATCGGGAGGAATTTGCTTCGTAGGAATCCGGGTCTGGCCCACTAGAAATCACAGGCGGGTGAAGCCTGTGAACGTGGGATTCGGCTGGCACCCTACTCGCGGGGAAACCCGGTTTCGGGGATCCGGAGCGACGTGGGGTGAGCGGCGCGGTGCTTCGAATTGACTGCTTCTTCCACGGAGCGAAGCCGCATAGCTGTTGCCGGAGAGCGCTGACTTTTTCCTGTGGACAATTTGATCTTAAAGCAACTACCCGTGAGTAGAGCGGAGAATTGGATTTTTAAACGTCTTAATTTGGTGACGAAACGGGGAGGTCTAAAACAGGAAGTCCACCTTCCCCTTTTGTAAATAGATTGAAGCAATGAGGATGCAAGCTGAAGTCTCGGAAAGCCTATTGTAAAGGACTAAATTTCCATCAGTAAAAAATACTAAACCCCCCTTGGTGGCAGGAGAAGAGGGGGGAAAGTTTTGGACTGAGTATACCTGCAGGAGAGAGCGAACAGAGTTAATATACCACCGCTCCGATCCTGGAAACGGGCTGCCAACAGGACTGACCGTGATTAGAACGTTCACTGACAGTTAAAAGAGAGGAATACATTGTTTCCATGGTCTCCGTCTGCGTTTAAAAAGGAGTAAAAGTAACAGAAAATTGAAACTAACTTTATTGTTTGAATTCAGTTTAAAAGGACTAATACAAATAGAAACTGTTTCCCTCTAGAGGAACTGTTTCCCTCTAGAGGAAGCTTTTGAAACTGTCACAAGAGTTGAGCTGGGGGAATTTCCAGCTGCAAGATAAAAACCTGTGAGATTCTGGGGACCTTGAATCAGTTAAGAATGTTGACAGAAGAGCCCTTAGTGGTTGTATTATGTAAGATAAGTGACTCACTGGAACAGCTTCACAAAAAGGTGGATGTGGTAACTACCAAAATTGACAATTTGGGACAAAAAGTGAACACCAATATAGAAACTATTCAGAAACTGACACAGGAATCTACTTTGACATGGCAAACTGCGGAGAAGGCTAGGGAGAAAGTTATTGCCGTTGAACCTAAAGTAACACAATTGGAGGGAGAGAGAGTCCCAGCCTTACAGATGCAATTTGATGACCAAAAGTTGATGCCTGCTATGATTGAATTTAAAGAAAATCAGATTTTGAGGATCAGAGCCCTACCTGAACTGGAGAAGGAAAGTTTGACAGATTTCCTTACACAGGAATTTGATGACTTTTGGGACCGGGACTTGGGTCAAGAAGAGATTAAAACTGTGAGGGCTCTCGGACTTGGAAGAGGAGGGAAAAGAGAGAACAAAATAAGAGACTGTTGGAACTACCAGAGGAACTTAGAAGAACAACAGTCAAGAGTGGAAATTTTGAAAGATGTCCTGAAATACCTTTCGGATCTTAGATTTAACTACGGAGATTTGGTTGCCCTGTCGAGAAGGAATAAAATTATCTTTAGGTGGGAGTTTCCCCGAGATCTACTCTTTAGCCTCAAAGGAAGGAAAATGAAAATAAGATCAGTGGAAGACAAAGTAAAGTTCATGTATAAATATGAAGAAGACTCGCAGAAGGGACTTGGAAAAGAGTTAAGAGCATCGGACAGAAAATCACCAGGTTGATGGACTATAGGGAATTGGCGGATATGACTGGCAGAATCCGGGACCAGGGAGAAGAGTTGGTGGAAGAAGATTGAAAAAAGTTTAAAGACTATTTATAAAAATATTGTAAAATTAATGAGTGTTAGAAAAATGTTGGAAAGGAGCTATATGGCTTCAGTAGAAATGTTACAAGGAATTAAGTACAAATAGATTATTAGAGTATTAAAGGGAAAATAAAGTTAAAATATGTTAAGATAATTATATATTAAAGGGAAAAATAAGGTTAGAATATGTTAAGATAAATTACAGGACAGAAAACAGAGGAAGATGGAAATGAATTGCTGAAACAGTTAATTAAAGTGGAATACAAAAAGGGAGGTGTGAGGAGGTCGTTGAAACAAGTAAATGAAAGTTAAGCTACTGAACTTATTAGATGTGTTTTAAATTGTGTTTGTTTGGTTTTGTTAATTTAATGTTTGGGGGTTGGTGTTGTGTGGTGTTTTTGTTTTTGTATTGTATTGTTTTGTTTTGTTTTGTTTAATTCTTTGTCTTTCTTTTGCAGTCTTTAAAATGTTAATAAATATTTTTTTTTAAAAAAAAGAAATTAATAACCATGATTAACATGTCTCTTCAATCACAAATTACTCATTCCTTGGCACATGCATTGAAATGTAAATTGAATGCGAGAAGGGGCTGTTGCTGTGGGATCCAGCACCCAACACTGGTGGATAAGTTACTTTGTCCTTTTAAGAGACACCCTAACCCTGGAGACAGTTCAGTGATTTGTATGCTGTATGGTAGTCATCTGCTCTGGAGACTCTCAAGGAGCCTAATATGGATCCCTGGGCTTATGCATGCTATCCAAGGCTTATGGACTTCAAATAAATGCTTATATTTTGCAGCAGATCTAATCATTCTTAAGCATGCTATAAGTCTGGAGCCAAACTATAAGTCACCAACTTTACACAATTATCTATTTTAAAAATGAGAAACTACTGCCTGAGAGAAGAGGATATTTGAAAATTATATTCCATTTTAAAAATAGAATGTAAGTGGATTAACTTACTGCTCAGGATAATAAACATTGGACTACAACAATAAAGTGGTAGTCTAATAGTCATAACAGTTATTTTTCAGTTATTGTAAATGAGCAGTTGGAATTTGCCTGCTGTCTTTTTTAATATGAAAATACCAGCTGAAATTGTTTGCACTGTTAATTAAAGGTTGCTATGCAATTATATGACTCTTCTAAGCTCCCCCTGCCATAAACGTGAGTTTTATGTTTGCCTAGCAACTAAAATCCAACATAGTCTGTTATCCCTTTTACCTTCTGCATGGTTCTAACTACTGATAGACTGTATTAGGGAATTTATTTCACCCCATTCTAGTTAAGACATAGTCTATAGCAGCTTTTGGTAGCAAAGTAATCACATAACAGTATTTTCTGCATAGGTCTAGTCATATATTTCAGTTTAGATGGAATAATGAATTAAATTTATAGTTACATTATGAGTTCTTTTATGTTTCTTTTTATGTTCTACACACAATGCCCTAATGTTACCAGCATTATTTCAGTCTTATCTGAAAAGAAAACAAGCCAGGGATCCAGTGGATCATTAGTAATATTCCTCAAGCTTGATGACAACTGCTCACACAGCAATTAACTTCCCCTCACAGAGAAGGGTGGAAATGTAAAAATGTTATTTGCTGGATTAAGCCCCTTACTCATAAATCATGGACTTGTAAGCTATTTCTCTGTGGATGTTGCATACTGAGTAGTCACAGGCTTCTTGCTTGCCCAATCTGTCTTTTCTTAAACTTTGCTTTCAAGAAGATAAGTGCACAACATGACATTTCCAGTAACCTTTCAGAATTCATTTTTGGCTATTGTTCTCAGTGGAAGTAGAAATCTTCTAACCAGCAGGAGTTTTCATTAATTGACTATTCTAGTCTTAAAGGACCTCAATTAACCCAGTAGAAGACTGAAACTCTGTGTGTGAAGACATGTAGAGGAAAGAAAACAGTTGACAGGTAGCCTCATAAAGGGCTAATCCTTTGCCCTCCTGGAAGCATAGCAACATGACATTCTGATCTGTTCAGCCCTGCAGTGAGTTCCGCCAGTGCTCATCCAAACTGTTTTTCAGTGTGCTGGATCAACATGTATTTCCACTTTGGGTTCCACATTTCCCCTTCATCCTTGTATTGTTACTGGCCACCCCAATCTTTGCCAAGCGGTGCATGAGATTCCAAGGGGAAATGAGGCATGGTGGAGTCTGCAGTGTCTTTGAAATATGATTTATTTACACCAGAAGCTTTCAATGGAGAGAGATGTCACAGCATTCGCATCTCAAGAAGAGTCCATCCTTCAAAGCAGCCTAGCATTGAATTCCCAGACATCTCTGTGCCTCTCTCCCAGCCTGCCTTCAGTCAGCCCACCAAGATGGTGCTGGCCTTCACAGCAGCTCATCTCGTTCCCCTCCTTCTTTCCCAATCTCTAAATTTCAAAAGGGCACATTTTCATGCCTCCTATAACCTTGCCATCCCAACTCTACTATTTACTCAGAGCTGTGCTGCTAGAGGCTCAATGACTGACCATAGTCCAGTAAATTACACCTTGATGGCTCTTCTGCCCAGGAATTTCCTGGTTTTGCATGCATAAATCTAATGTCTAGCATCTTCCCTCCCAAATATTATCTAAATAAATTCTACAATTTATTAATTTCTAACATTCTCTAACTCTAGCAGTTGTGGATGGTCTTGCACCCCAAAACTCTGTTACCCTAGATCTAGAAACAGTATTAAGGTGGTATAGTCCACATCCATTTATTTCTAGCTCATCAGAACACAGTTACATACACACAGTAGTGGTTGGCATATATTGAACCTGGCAGGGCTGCTAAGAAACCAAGGGGGTATAGCCATGAGACCACAGGGGTATGGTCAGTTGTTCTGGTTTGCTTCCCCCTGCCGCCCCCCCCCGCATTTTTAAAAAGATATATACATTATAGATACTGTGGACACTTTTACCCTCACCAGTATCCTGTAAAGTAAATCATAGTGCATCTTCCACACACAAAAATAAAATAAAAAAGAACAGCAGCAGAACCTTGAAGACAAATGAATCGTGGCATAAGATTTACTGGGCTACAGTCCACTTCATCAGCTCCATCATTCTTGGAAATCAATGAAAACATATGTAATACAGTGGTACCTCAGGTTACAGACACTTCAGGTTACATACGCTTCAGGTTACAGACTCCGCTAACCCAGAAATAGTACCTCGGGTTAAGAACTTTGCTTCAGGATGAGAACAGAAATCGTGCTCCGGCGGTGCGGCGACAGCAGGAGGCCCCATTAGCTAAAGTAGAGCTTCAGGTTAAGAACAGTTTCAGGTTAAGAACGGACCTCCGGAACGAATTAAGTTCTTAACCCAACTGTAATACTGTTGTGAGTTGGGGGGGGGGATTCTATTGTTGAAGTAGCCAGAATAGCTTATTGGTAATAGCCCCAATTACTGGGTCGTGGTGAGAAAGACAAAGGCCAGACCAGTGTATAAGAGAACTGGGCTAGAAGGTGGCAGAAGTCTGAGAGTGAGAGCCATGCTTGATTACTACTTGAATCCAAGGCTGTGGCAAGACTTTCTGAGGTGTTAATGCTGTGAGCCCCTCCACCTTTGGCTCAGGTGTATATACATGGAAATAAACCGTATATCACCGTCTCCACTGCCCCTCATTCCAAGGAAACTGGACCCCGAGTAAGTGCTTGGAACCCCTGGAATCTTGGACAGCTCAAAGATTCAGGTGGCATGCAACAATACATTTGTCAGCCTTTAAAGCACTGTCCCCCCCACCCCTGCTGTAAGCACAATTAACGGGCTACCTCTTTAGAGTAATATGCCCAATACTGCCTAATAAGCCTGTGACAGTGAGGAGGAATTTCAAATTAGGTCTCCAGATCTTCTGGTACAGCTGCCTTAAAAAAAAGATGTAATTGCCTTAATGTCAGTACATTTTCCTTCTCTTTATTAGGAATTATGAGCTTCAGAAATAAATGACGTTAGTATGCACAGGGTGCACCTTTTTCACCAATATGGTCTCTGTTTGTTTTTAGTAGGATGATTCCACAACTGCCACTACTGGTCAAAAAAAATAAAATAAATGCATCCCAGTATAAAGTTTTGCTGCTTCAGGATTAGTAAACACATTTTCAAAACACACAATGTAAGTCCTCCAAATATCCCCATTCATACAAGCAAATTGTCTTAGTAAAAAAAACACCATTTGATTTTACAAACAAGACACTTGCAGTGTGTCCAGTGGGGGTCACTCATTCAGAAAGGCAGTGAGGAAAAAGAAGCAGGCAGGCAACAAACACTCTTGAGGCTGGCTGCATAGGTGTGGTCTTCCAAGGAAACTGCTCTGAGCTTCCTCAGAACACATGTCAAATTGGCTCCTGGGTCTACCTACTAACAGACTTGGTAAGGTTAGAATCCATGGCTGGATTGTCAGCACAAAATCAGGAGGGAGGGGGAAACTGCTCAACCAGAGCTAAGAGCCAGTAGCTATGATAAGATAAAAAAAAAAAAATTACGATCACATAGTTTTTCTGCCTGGAGACAGATGGGTGGGACATCCTGGCTACAGCAATACTCTTGGATTGAGATTGGCTGAGTGGTGCAGAGAGCTGATAGGCCAGAGCATGGGAAACTGACAAAAATAGCCCCTCTCAGTTAAAATGGATTACAGAAGGATGTGTGGGATAAGAGTACAGTACAGCTTTGAGATCTTTTGCGGGAAGGGGGACAAAAAGAATTTTACTTGGTAGGGCTGAGCCCTGGTTTTTTTAAAACATATTTTTTATTAGATTTCTTGGTTTACAAAAGTATGTGCAATGTCTCTTTTTTTCAAGTTACATTTTCTACAGAACAGTTTCATTTGTTGAGATATTAGTGTTACATTAGGAAGAAAAGGGGGAAAGAGGTGGAGGGGAGCATGGTGAGTAGGGTTAGGGTTGCTTCTATTCTACTTAGTGTGTGTGTGTGGTTTTGTGTCAGCGTCACTCTTTACTATTTGCTTGTGTTTCTTTGGTTGTGAGAGAAGTTGGGGTTGGCCTAGGGTGTGGCTGTTTGTTTGTAATTGGCTGTGGTGAACTTTGTTTTCATGTGTGAGTGGGTGTTTTTTGATCAGGTTAGCCATATTGATCCGCTTTCACAGAATTACGCTTCCAATTGATGCCCTCGGCAGTGTTGGATGGACGCTACGGCAAAGTACATTATGAAGATAGACTTTGTCTGTGTGGGCAACCCTGTGTGGAGGACCTGTGCCACTATTTATTGCTGTGCCCGTTATATATAGACCCAAGAGACCGATTCATAAAACCCCTGTTTCCGAATGGAACTCACTTGAATAGGGTGGAAAGGGTGAAATGGCTGCTGGGTGATACTGATGACTTTGTAACTTATAAAGTAGCACTCTATGCATTGGCAGCTAAGAAGATCAGGAGGAAAGAACTAGATAAAATAGTGGTCAACTGCAAAGAGGATTCAGATATATAATTTGGCACATTTTACTATAGAATCTTCTGCTATTCTGTTTTATGCAACAAACCATCTTAGTAGTTGTGACCATGGTTTATATTGTGTGTGTGGTGCCTGATGATTTTTATGGCTATTGCTGTTTTTCCTTTTGTTATTTTTCTGAATGATGCCATGATCTATGGCTAGCGCAATAAAAGTCTACGATGATGATTCGTATGCTGTTGGTGGATTCTTGTCGTCTTGTTGGGCTGTGTATGTGATAAAGGGGAGCCATACTGGGGTGAAGGCATCTCCTCCTATTTGTCCCCATGTCATTTTCAGTTTATTGGCTAGTTTTTCTAATAAGGCTGTTTCCCATCCTGTTTGAAACCATGGGCTGGGCCTTGGTTGTCTTACCATACCAGTGCCCACAAGTACGTCCTGCATTTGGGGGGGGGGGTGTCCCTGTCTCTCCTATATATTTCCTATGGAAATTATAACTCATGTAACAAACAGTGAGTGTAGTGACTAAGAGGCTGAGCAATGAACAAGGAATTTAGTAGTCTGAGTATCCCCTCTTGCATGAAAACTCAGCAGCTGCCCTTAGGCAAACCACTTTCTCTGCTCCTCAGCTTGTCATCTGCAATATGGAGATAATAATACTGACCTACCTTACTGGGCTATTGTAGTAATTACAATATAATTTATGTGGAGTACGCGGAACGAACACACACACACACACACACACACTAAGTATTATTAACAGTATTATCACCAATGGTATACTAACAACAGCACTTGCATCAATTACATTATCCCCCAGCTGAAGTGCATCAGCTGTTAAGGTGGCTGGGGCTCCTTACAGGTGAGACGCCTGCGGCAATTATCCACCTCATTGCTCGTCCACCCACAAAGCTTGCCAAAGTGACATACGCTTAAAAGAAATGCAAATGAATGATTTATGGCTCCTGAACTTGGTGATACGGTCTAGGTTCAAAGCTCTTCCTCCAAGAAGTAAGGAGCAGAAGGGACTAAAGATGGATTCAGGCTGTTAGCAAAGGTGCCAGAGCAACTCACAGAAACTACTGATCTTTGTTGCAAACATGCTTCCTTATAGGAATAATGCACTTGAGTTGGTCTACGGAGGGTATTCCCTTACCTGAGCTTTTGCCCATGGGTACGCTGTCCCAACACTCACAATTACTTCTGTAACAGGAAACTCTGTCCAGTTATCATTTGCACCAGGCAAAAACACTCCTCTCCTCACAGGCCTTTGGCTAATTAGGCAATCTGTAGCCTTTTAAAATGTGCTGGGGCAGGGAGTGTTATCATTTTGTTTGTTACTATGTCTTTTTATAATGCAAACCGCCCTGTGATCTTTGGACAAAGGGCAGTATAGAAAGTTAATAATAAATCCTGTTTGCATCAAGCTGCCGTTTGTAGGATATTGTCCCTACATCCTCCCAGCAGGGTGATCCTTGATTAAAGGACTATACAGTGGTACCTTGGGTTAAGAACTTAATTTGTTCTGGAGGTCCATTCTTAACCTGAAACTGTTCTTAACCTGAAGCACCACTTTAGCCACTGGGGCCTCTCACTGCCACTGCACCGCTGCACACAATTTCTGTTCTCATCCTGAAGCAAAGTTCTTAACCCAAGGTGCTATTTCTGGGTTAGCGGAGTCTGTAGCCTGAAGCATCTGTAACCTAAGGTACAAGAGTAAGCACCCCTTGTCACAAAATGGACTACAACTCTCATCATCCAGACTGGCTGGGGCAGATGGGATTTGGAGTCCACGCACAGGTACAGGGCCACAGGTGCCTCATCCCTGCAAAAAGAAAAAAGGGAAAAAAGTAATTGAGATACATAGGAATGTGGCAAGCAGATGCCCGATGCTGGAAGACAGACCATCGTCCGGGGTGGCTCACCGCCCCGAAGGAAGTTTCGAAAGGCGGAGCGGGCGCTCATCAGTCACTGCTGGGAACAGAAGCAGCTCAGCGGCCGGACTTTTCAGCGGGACAACCAGGAGCAAGTGTACGGAGGGCTGCCCTGTCGCCATGGCAACAGAGACGCTTCCCTGTGTTCTCGCAGGAGCACGCAACCTCGCGAGATGAGGGAGGGAGGCTTCGGGCGTCTGCAGCCGCTCTCTGAAAATATAACATAGTTCGTTCATTCCTTCTAGTCTGATGAATCCAGTTCCGAGTGGAAACCCATGTTAGTCTTCAAAAAAAAATTCTGCAGGCTTCGGAAACATCCCCCTTAGGGGGCCTGGGGAAGTGGGGTGCCTCTGCAAGGGTCACTTTCTGCACAGGTGTAAAATCAACAGGGGATGCAGCCTCCGGGGAGATCTGGGGCTGCAATCCCAACCGTCTCTGTTGGGATTGCAGCCCCACATCTCCCAGCTTCTGGATCTGCTTCAACTAAGGAGTTACTATGAAAATGCAGTCATAGCTGTCAAACCCCCCCCCTTTTTTTAAAGGGAAATTCACTTATTCCGAATAGGATTCCTCGCAAAAAAAGGGAAAAGTTGACAGCTATGAATGCAGTTTTGCCCATCACACCACAACCCTCAATGTTTGTTCAGCGTTGGCAGCTAAAACTCTGCGGTTGCACGGATCAAAAGACCCGTTTCAGCGGCCCATGCGAGGTGGGTGGCTGTGTCTCCGGGAAACTAAGCTGCAATCCTAACACCTCTTACTCCTGAGTAACTTTCATTGGATTCAACAGGACTTGTTGCAGAATATATGTGGTTAGGATCGCAGCCGTGTGTGTGTCTTCCGTATTTCGACCCCAACTTTGGGGCAAAGCGGCAAAATAATTAAAAACAAAAAAATGGCCGAAACTCAAATCATTGTTTCGTTTTGTTTGAAAAAATAAAAAAGACACTCCTCTGGGAGGTATTCGCTTGGCGGCCTTTTTCTGGCAGGAACTTCTGTCGTCTCACGGCTGAAAGCTTCCCCAGCTTCAGCCCGTCACCAGTGCTATGCATCGGGGCCAACACCAACTGAAACGCGGGGAAAATGCGACGCGGGCTCCGAGCTGCCAACCCAGGGCCGAAAGGAGCGACGTCTGTAATGCCTGCGCTTCTGGGTGCTTTGCTGCATTCCCAACGCAGCCCGGGAAACACGCCGTTGCCGAGCAGAGCCCTGGCTCGTGGTGGTGGAGGAGGGGGGTCCCTCCAGCCGCTCGCCTGCTTCGCTTGGGGGCGAGCTAGAGAACGCGCTGAGACGCCGGGGCGCCGCTCTTCGCCTCGGCGGCTCCTCGGGAGAGGCAGAGCCAGCTAAAGGCGCGCAGGGTGGTGGAGGGGGGGTTGTCTGCGGTCTCGCCGCGAGCGCCGCAAGGGCCGCTGGTCCATGGGCAGCCGAGCGGCGGGTGCGCGCGCGCGCGACCCCGGGGCCCGGACGTAAGATGGCGGCGGCGTTGGCGGGGGGTGGGGGGAGGAGGAGAAGGCGGAGGAGGGGGTGGCGGCTCCTGTGGCTGTCGCGAGGCTCGGGCTGTGGAAGCGGCGGGCAGTTGTGGCCGGGCTCGCAGGGCGGATAGAGCGAGCGGGGGCTCGGGCCTGGCGGGACCCGGGCCAGGGCGCCATGGGCTCCCAGGTGCTGCAGATTCTGCGCCAGGGGGTGTGGGCGGCTCTGAGCGGCGGCTGGTACCAGGACCCGCACCAGGGCGCCGGGGTCAACGCGCTGCACCTCTACCTGTGGCTCTTCCTGCTCGGCTTCCCCTTCACGCTGTACATGGTGAGTGAGGGGGGCCCGGCCTAACTCTCCTCGGTCCCTGCCTCTTCCCTTCGGGGGGGGGTCTCCCTTCCCAGCCGGACTGCGCTGGCTAGCTGCCGCCCGACCCCCTCAGCCGCTCTCTCCCCTTCACCCCGCATTTCCACTTTATTTCCGAGGCTTTTTCTCCCAGGCGGAGGGTGGTTCTGTTCCACAGGTACCGCTGCCAGTCCGTTCAGATGAAGCGCTTGCATCTGGCGCGCCTGGAAATGTGAAATCGGCCGAACGGGGAGGCTGCTTCTCCTGCCACTTAAAAACGTAAACAGAAAATGAGTAATGGAAATGTGACATCTGGCCCGTCGGGTGTAATGGCTCTTTGGTGGTTTCTTCCCTTTTTTTGGTTTTGGTTTTAATATACTGTAAGGGTTGATCGGCTGGTTTGGGGCCGCTTCATACGCAACAGAATTTATGCACAAAAACTGCTTTGTGTAAGTGTCGAGGTGATGCTCCGTCTCTTGTGTAAATAGTAGTGGGTGGCAGTTTTACACGTGGGATCCTCTTGCTGTGTGTTTTGTGCCCTCTGAATCCTCTACTGGCTGCAGCTTCTCAACATGTGTACACTGCCTTCACGCAGCAGCAGAGAAAGGCCTGTGCATAAATCACACCACTGCACATCTTTGCTGTGATTGTTATCGTTGTGGTCCCTAAAAGTACAGAAACAGCTGGAAGGGAAATGTTACTGCTAATGTTGCAAAATATATCTGTGAGGTTGGGTAGAAGATGTTCTCTCTTGCACAGAGAATACCACAGCTGGAGTTCTGATAAATACCCGAAGGTTCAGGCCCTGGCTACTCTTTATCTTTGGTCGTGCTGATGTCTGTTGCTAAGTTTAACTTGTATAAATGTGAGTTAAAAGGCTGAAGTATAGAATGCATTTATGTATGCCTTAGGTGGAATGTTGCCCTGGTAATAACAAGTATAGGAACACTTTTCTTTCTTCTAATGTGGAGGGTCAGCACTTAACTATTGGGATATGACAAAGATTGCACACAATTCTGAAAAGCTACGACACTTTCTGCTAGTATGGTTTAAATTTGGAGCCATAACTTTTCAGATGTTTTTGGACTGCAACTCTTAGCCACTGGTCAGGGATGATGGGAATCATACTTGAGCAATATCTGGAGGGCCACAGTTTCCCTGCCCCATGTATACTGTGAGTTAATATGTGGGATGAATTATGTGGGATAGCAGTGAATCAAATTCTCTTGCCATTTGGTATTATATACATATTAAATTGCTATTAACTTGGGTCCAGTCATATTAGCTTGTAGGCTATCTGTACAATGTCTGTCAAATCCATGGATGCGCAATAAATTTGACAAGTGCAAAGTTTGAGACTCTGCTGCCCAGTCCTGGCCCAGCTCCTTTGTCCCTTTATTCTACCTTAAGGCACCTGCCTCCATGATGTATGTTGGTAGTATGCAGGATGTTTCTGCAAATCTTTTTTTCTAAATGCTTGCCTCCTGACATAATGACACTAACATTCTGGTGCCACTTTTGGTAATATAGTTTTCAGGATCCAAAGTGATTAACTGAGAGTGTTATGGAGTAGAATGGGGAAATGGGCACCTCTAGCTAGGGCATTCATATAGTGATATTTCACCCCCACTTCCATCGATGACTTTATTTTGCCTACTATGCATGAGAATAATTTTTTTTTGTCAGTGTGGTGTTGCTGTGGCAACCAGACACTGATCACATTTCATTCCTGGTAAATTCAAGTAAACATACAAGGCAAAAGCTGACTTGTAAAAGATGTATGTGTGGTTCATCAAATGAGACTCCAGGGAGAACCCTGCATGAGCTTGCAGCTATAGGAGTGAAGAGCTCAGTGCAAGTGTCTACTTGTTTCATTAGCAATTACTGCAGTTTGACAGGAGAGTAAACTCCTTGCAATTAAAAAAGTATTGGGAAAGGCTCCATGGCTATGGTTACATTTCTGAACCTCAGTCTTCTTGGCTTATTTCTTGTTATCACGCGTGTGGGGGAGGCTTTATCACATGATTGAAAGCAATATATTATTGGCAAGGAAATGGGAGACAGTGACAGCTCATGGCTTTCTATCCGAAGCTGTAATGTGTAATAGATGAGCAATCATAGCTTGCTTATGACTAAACATTTTCTAGCAAAAGCCATTTCTGAAAGTTGCCTTATCAGGCAAGTTGTCTTTCTGAAGGATAGCCAAGTGTAACTGGGATCCAGTGCTCTTTCGTTTCTCTGGTAATACTACAGACCATTAGAAATCAAACTGGCATATTTGGAATATGTTTTGGGTTGATTTGTACAGGATTTGATACATGTATTTGCCTCAGTATGTGCCCACTTCCAGTTAACTTGTGCCTGTTGTGTGTCTACATCTAAAAACTTTGTAGTAGCATAGTCGATGTGGGAAGGCTAGATGAGTGATACAAACATGCTGAAGCAATTGCACAACTGTTTTGTCAACCTTTGTACTTAACCACTCAAGACACAGGCACACTGTGTGGTTGTGAGGGTTTACTGGTGTTGGGTGATCCTTAAGGAACTTTTGTGTGGCCTCCACACTCTTCTTAGCACCTCGCAGACTTAATGCTTCTTTAAAATGTGTTCTTTCTAGTTCTAGTGGAGAGAAGCATGAACCTCTAGAGTGGCATTTTGAAAGGCCTAATTAAGGGGGAAAGGAAGAACTCCTCCAAATGTTCTGTGTTTCTAAATCCAACAGTTTCAGTGTGGTCATGGTTTAAGGGATGATATCATGAGCAGGAGCATTTTGCAGTGACAGTGTTTCGATTTCTTTTTTAGCCTTTTATATAGCAAGAAGACATGTATCAGCTGTTGCTGGCTCATTGCCCACTTTGTAAATGCAAATTGTTCTTGGTGCCTCAGTAGGAAATGCAAAAGATGTTGTCTACCCTTCTCTTAAAACCTGTTATACGTCATTGGAGAATGCTAACCCAGGCTACTGCGACTGTAGGAAGCTGCCTTGCACCATTAGATCATTGGTCTGTCTAGCTCAGTGGCTCTCCAGGGTTTCATATAGGGGTCTCTCCCAGCAAAGCATGTGTTCTACCCCTGAGCTTCAGTACACTGCCCGGAACTGGAGTCTGCATGGGTAGGATATAGTTTGCAAAGGCGTGCTTTCCCAGGAGAAAAATATACAAGGTGATAGAATCGAGTTGACATTTCAGAGCTGTTGCTGGAGCAGTGACTGTTTTAGAATCCTCTTTCTTCAGATGCATAAGAATAATTATTGTTAGTCTCTTGTGCTTACAAATAAGGAAAAAGCAGGAAAATGATAATCTATTACAGTAGATTCTTTGGGGGGAAATAATTGTTGAATAGCCTTGGATGGTAACAGGAAATATATAGATATAGATCAAATTAGTTGTAAGTTAAATGGTTTGAATCATTATTGTCTGTTTGAACTTTTTCATATTTTGCCACGTGTGTAGTCTAGACATATTTTAAATAGATAGAACCACTGTGGTCATCTCATTCCTTACTTTTTGAAGTGCTGTTTACTGTAGGCATTCTGGAGCTGTGCCCTTGAAGCAGTTGCACAATACAGAAATATTTACAGCACATTTTTGAGGTAACTGGAGTCGTTTAGGATGTGGTTTGTGACTGTGTACAGGATTGGTTAGCTTCAAAATTACAGTTTCTCATTTTTCAAGGACATTTCAGGGTAAATCCCCCTGCCCCAGTTGGCACAGTGGCATAGACCAATAGCAAGGGTTGGTGTGGGTTTCTTACAGCCCAAGCTCTGCCTTATTTGTAATAGACCCTTCCCACTATGATCGGCAGTTTTAGCCATGCCTGTCTTTTGCCCTAAAGCCCTACTGCATTGCTTATTGAGGGGCAGAATGAATGGGGCTAACTGCTGTACATGGGTGTGGCTATGTTGGCTGTTGCATAAGAAATATCCAGATGTGTGCCAGGAAGTGTTTCACCATTGTTGGTGTTTCAGTTTGAGTCCTAAGCTTACATATTTTTTTCTTTCAAAAAGGGAGTTGTAGGAGGCAACCCTTTAACTAGAAGGAACAGTAGTAGGAACAATTTAGAGAATTCAGTACACTCACCTGAAGTTTAGCTCACTTTGATTGGATTTAATATTTGCATTTCACTTTTCCAACAACAAATTTTGCGCTCAAAGTGGCTCACAGTAATCACAATAGCATGAGGAAAAACAGACTTCCATAATTGGGTGTAGATTCTGTTAATAATATGAAAAGCCTGAAAAACGGTACAAAGGTAACTATAGATTTTTATAATTGATTGAAGAGCTTTGTCTGCATTATGAATTGACTGTGTGTCAGTGATGAATAGAATCTTACCTGTGTCCTAGTAGCAGTTCCTATTAAGCAAATATGTGGGAACCAGTGTACTGCTGTCAGCAGTTGTATAGCTGCATTGTACAGGTTACTTTGCTTCAAAGAATGACAAACGTTCCTGTAGAGTCATAATGTCACACATGGAGATGTATTGGTACAGAAATTCTTAATTAATCTCTAACTTGGCTGTCTTCGTTGCCATGTGCGGGCTGAGCAATTCTCAGCTTGTGTCCTCCCTTGTCCCCCCCCCCCCCACATGCTCATTTGCTACTGTTGGCCTTCCATATGAAGCAAAATATGTGTGTGTGTAAATACTGAGCCAGTTTTGTTTTGTTGGTTTGGTGTTTGCTTAGGGCTTTTTATGTGCTTTTACGTAAGTGCACAAAATGCTGCATTAGTTCTGTACATTTCTGTAAGTCTAAAAAAGTTTTTGAAAGGACTATTATGTGGAAGTGGCAGACAAGCAGAACTCTTGTCAGAAGAGTGGTAAAAGGAAATTGCATCATGAAAGCCTGGAGGTACATTGTTGGTGTAGGGATAGATCTTTGCTATGCTAACATAAGGTTTGCTTTGAGTTCTGCCACACAAAGATATGCTCAGACCCTTAATGGGCATGTTAAAGCTTCTCCAAACTGTCTTATAAAAAGCCTAATAAATAACTCTCATATTTAGCACACACAAATGTGTTATGTTTAGAAATGCTGGTTGTGTTTTCCCTCCCCCATTGTCCATTTCACATCAGCTGTTGACTTGTACCCAGGCTACACAGACATAATAATGTAAACACACACACACACACACACACACAAACACACACACAGAATTCAGTTTACAGTACTTTAAATTTGGATGCAGACAGAGGAAGGGAGTTGGCAGGGCATGAGAGGAAATTGTGGTGTAAAACTGGGAAAGAATAAAAATGTGTAGGGAAAGTAGAGGATCTCTATTAATGCAGAACTTAATTTGCAGGTTTAAATGGATGAAGTGGCAAACCGAAAATAAGAGTCTTTTGGGGACAGCCATCTTTTCTCCTCAAGAATGTCCCTGGGAATGATGCTACATTATGACGTGGGGTCATTCCCAAGGGCATTCTGTTCCAGGAACGTGGCTGGAGCAGCTGCACCACTGCTTGAATCAACAGCAAGGCTTTTATTAAAGTGAGAAGAGAGATCTCTTGGTGTATTTAAGGCAGACTTCCCCAGCCAGGTGTTTTGGACCCCAGCCAGCATGGTCAGTGATCAGGGCTGATGGGAGTTGTAGTCTGGAGGACACCAGGTTGGGGAAGGCTGATTTCAGGGTAGCATCATAAGATTAAAAATTCACCCTAAATCGCCAATTGTTCCTTCCAGTTTTGAAAGGGATATTCAGTCCAGAACTAGTAAAAAAAAGGGGGGAGAGCTTTATGTTTGTTTTTGGTGTATAATTCAAATTGCTAGGTGTTTCTGATAGAAAAGTGTGGTACAAATAAAATAACAGTAAAAGTACAGTACAAATGTATCTTGCATAGGGTTATGATCTGGGGATGGTTTGTACATGCAAAAACGCTTATACTTGAACCATCCCTGTGTGAACATCGTTACCTTTCTGGAGCCAGTGCGGTGATTGGGCCTTGCCCCCCCCCCACCCCCAAGCAAAGGAGACATCTCACAAGAACACCCCAGAGTGCAGTAAGCAAGGCAAAACTTAGAGCAAAAAGAGCTTTGAAACTCTCTGCATTCCATGCATTTAATATATGTTATTCCAAACAACTGGCCTTCAACCATGTAAGGTTGAAATCACATTAAATGTGTTTAAGAGGTGATTGTAGTAATAATAGTGTGCCATTGTTTCCTGGAAAGCCCTATATGCAGCTTGGTACCCAGGCATTTAAAGAACCATCTTTTCTCACGTGAAACCTGCAGTTCATCAGGGACTGCTTTAAAGGTTCCCTTCCCCTCTTTGGAGGTTCGATGGGTGGTGACCAAGGAGAAGGCCTGGTCTGGCTATGGAATAACTTCCCAGAGATGCTTGCAGGGCACTTGCTTTGTTTGCTTTGAAATTATTTGAATAAAGCTTTTTATCTGAGCATCGATACTGATTTTATTTTATATATAATAAATTGGTAATTGGTAAATCTTTAAGGTGCCATGTTTGCAGCAAAATACTAATACAGTGATCCCTTTGGAAATTGATTTTACTGTTGCTTCTGATGTTGGATTGCTGTTTGTGTTCTTCATATAATGTTTTTTCTTTCTTGTGCTTTCTTGAGTTTTATTGATAATTTGGAATTAAACTTGGCTAAGGAATAACTAATAACAAATATTGTGACAGAGGGAGAGTCTTTTAAATCTTTCCACACCAGCACATGATTTTATAAACCTGTAACACATTTTCCCTAGCTCATATTTCTTAAAACTAAATACCCATAAATATTTCATCTGTAGTGTCCCATAGATTGGCAACCTGAATTGTGCACATTATTCCCAGTGTGGTGCTGCCATACATTTATGTCACTGTGTGACGATAGTGGCAGCTTTATTTCCAGTTGTGTTCCTAGTACTGTACGACGTTTGCCTTTTTACCTCCTCAGCATATTTAGCTGATATCTTTAGTGAACTGTTCACTCTTGTCCCAAAGATCTTACTTGAGTAGCCATAACCAATTCAGGCTCCAGCAACTTTTCCTTTCTCTCCCCTTTCAACTAACTCCCTCATCTTTGAAAGATTTCTTTTTCTTCAAAGAAGAAACTATGTAACTATGTCAAATGTCCAGACAGTTTTCTTTTCACATATATGTTGAATTTGATACTGTCATGGGCCACTATTGATCTTTATAAAACCCATCTCTTATCAGGTGCTGATGAGTATTAAACTGGGTCAACACCCCTCTTGTCAGGTCTATGACAAATGCTTTTTCTTGAAGGTAAACTCTAAGGGGTCTCTGATATACAGTGCTCCAAAAATAATTTAAAAATCAGAGATCAAACATTCAGTTCTTAGACTCTGGGCTGAATAAATATTTTGGATTCCTAAGCATCCTGGCAACAACATACATGGGCTTTAAAAAAATCCATGGCAACTTCGGTTTGACAACTTCAGTTTTGTTTATGAGCACTCTGAGGAACCTTTACTGTGTTGATTTGCATAATTAAAGGAGTTGCTGCATTTAAGTAGATATATCTCTGGGGGTGTTGAGGCAATTGGGTATTGCAGTGTTGTTTTCATCACCATGGTGCTTTAGGGCGGGGAGTGCTCAAGCTTGATCCAGTCTGGCAAGGTGAAGATGTTTCAATAAGTTATAAGGGGGCAGACCTCCTAAGTCAGGGAAAGGGTTAATATGCAGGGGAGTCTAAGACTCAGAGCATTAAATTACTGGTGTGGTAAAGAGGTTGAATTATTAGTTATACATTTTAAAATGAAGGTTTAAGTCAAGGTGCTCTCTGTGAATGAAAGATTGGTGGCTGTGGTGAAATCTCAATACAGAACATTAATCTATTAATAATAGATTTGCCAGGGCAATCTTGTTTACCAAAGAACTGATTTGCACGACATGTTCAAAGTTTATGAGTAGATTGTATGGAAGTACCTTTAAGCTTCACTTACTGGTGTGTCAACAGTATCCTTTTTGGAGTGGTGCAACTGGAACTCTAAACCAGGGGTCCGCAAAGTACTTTTGCAGAATAATGTGAATTTTGAAGTTTCATAACACTTAGCTACCTTTATTTAAATAGCAAACTTTATTTAAAACATGTATATTTTAGATTCCAGGGAGGTATACAGTATGAAACCAATACAATAAATGCATAAGCAATCAACAAATAAAATATTTGGTTGATATGCTAATCTCTAGAGTTGAAGTAAAAGCTGGTTTTTTTCTTTTTTTTGGGGGGGGGGAAATGGTTAATTGATGATCAGTGGCGTAGCGTGGGTTGTCAGCACCTGGGGCAAGGGAAGTAATTTGCGCCCCCTAACCCATGGATTTGCGCCCCCTAACCCTAACCCCCAGATGTTGCGCCCGGTGCGGCCGGCCCCCCCTGCACCCCCCACGCTACGCCACTGTTGATGATAGCACTGTCGGAACCAAGTAGACCTGTTTGAGTAGGGCATTCCATTACAGTGGTACCTCAGGTTACATACGCTTCAGGTTACAGCCTCCGCTAACCCAGAAATAGTGCTTCAGGTTAAGAACTTTGCTCCAGGATGAGAACAGAAATTGTGCTCCGGCGGCGCGGCGGCAGCAGGAGGCCCCATTAGCTAAAGTGGTGCTTCAGGTTAAGTACAGTTTCAGGTTAAGTATGGACCTCCGGAACGAATTAAGTACTTAACCTGAGGTACCACTGTACTGGGATGCCATGCCAAGAAAGCCCCCTCCCTTGTAAATGATTGTTGTTTCTCTGGTGGAAGAGGTACCGGTAAATGGAGAAGAGCCCCAGCAGATGAATTTAGAGTATGAGTATGTTGATATGGGAAAAAGTACTGCTCCATTAATGGGGCCCCAATATGATGTTGTTAAATTTTTATACAGTACTGCCCTTCTTCAGAAGATCATAGGGTGGTTCATAACAAAAAAATTCAAAATGAGAACACA
The DNA here is from genome assembly GCF_951804945.1 of Podarcis cretensis. Classification (NCBI taxonomy): domain Eukaryota; kingdom Metazoa; phylum Chordata; class Lepidosauria; order Squamata; family Lacertidae; genus Podarcis; species Podarcis cretensis. Next base: position 48,047,703 of record NC_137170.1, on the reverse strand, counting down.
AAATACATGATAAAAAACAAAACCAAGCTAATGATCCGCTCCCCCAAACACATTTAAGAGATCATACAATATTTAATCAGCCAAAGGCCTGGCAAAACAGTAAGTTCGGGCTACATCTAGACAATCAGTTGTTTATATTTTGAAGGGAAAGATAAAAGAATAAAAAGTAATTGTACTGAGTAAAACTGTGGTTGAGACTATCAGTTAAATGCATTATATAAAATATCCATTGTGAACCATTCATCAAACATTCCTGCAAATAACCTTTTCATTATATTAAACATTATATAAATGGAAAGTGCAAATTCTATTTTTAACAGTACCAATTCAGAAGCCCACTTTCCTCTAATGCATATTTTCTTGCCAAATGGTCTCTATGCCAAGTCATTTCCCTTTTATAAGGCTTCCTAAAATATACCTCCCACATTCTCTGTCCTTCCAAGATAGTATGGGGCTGGGCCAAGGCTGGGTCGTGCAGCATCCTTATCTGAGATCAAGCTTTGTCAATGGATCTGTAGTCATTGTTGCATCCTGCTCTTTTCTGAGTTGGAAGGAGTTTCTATCACCTGAGCATTCTGTCACAAGAGGCTTATTATGTGGAGTCTCAGATGCTGGGGTTCCCAGTTGGGGCCATGGAATCCTTGACACTAGCACATTTTTTCTTTATGTAGCTATGAACTTGGAGTCATATTGGAGTCTGAGGGCTTTTGAATCATGAATGGATGGTTGAAACGGATGACCTTTAGAGTAGAATGGATCTGATGTATGTAGCAAGCTGGATAGTTGAAGAAAACGGAAAATTAATTGGGTATCTAGACTCATAGAACTGTGAGGAATGTACACCAAGAGCTTGATAAAAGAGGCTGGATCTGTGTAGTAAATAGCTAGAGGACATTGCTGGAGTGAATTAAGTGACAGAAGTGTTGCTAGTTTTCCTTGGTGCATATTTCCCTGGTGTTGCCTTGTAATATCTTGAAGAAAGACTGGTGACCTGACATATATATATGTGCATGTACTGTCTCATACTGTTTAAATTGGGAAAATGCATTGTTAGAAACTGTATAGTGTTCTTATAATTGCTAGGTGGTTGCCTTGGTACCTGCTTACAACTATAGTTGAATGAATAAAAGTCATTTACATCTTGTCAGGAAAAAAAGTTTTAATTAGTGTAGCCTTTTGACAGCTTTCGTATGCATTAAGCTGCTGAAAAGAGATGGCTTGCTCAGGGTCTACAGTTTCTGATCTATGCATATTCATTTGTTCATTAGGAAAAAAAGGAGTTGGAAGAGGATATTATCAGTTGGGATGATAATGATAATGAAAACACACATTTGATAGAATCATAATCAAGGGAATTTTGATGAAGAATCATACCCTCCCTGTATAATCTTGTGCAAAATCGTCAGTGGATTATTATTTTTTAGTAAAAATTTCAAAATTTCATTTTGCAATATATAATAAACTTCTGCTGCCTTCAGGTAAGGGTAGCTGACTTTGAGTTGCCTGTGTTAATGTGTGTGGTTCTTTTTGCTTTTCTTATTATTTGTCTAAAATTAATCATTACTTTCCGAGGTCACTGTACTTAGGTGATCCAAGGGTTATTTTATTGTTTCGCTTTGCCGTCTACTAGTCACCTGAGCCAATGATCATTAGCAAGGGGTTTGTTGTTTTAAAAGGGGGGGGGGCACCATATAAAGCAATTCATGAGAGGCCTGCAGAATTTCTGCTCCAGGTCGTACAGGTGAAAGCAAAAGTATGTCAGTGGTTCCATTACATGCAACCGTAGTACCATAACTTCCTTCCCTTTCTCTCAGGGTAACATTTAACAAAGGATGCATTATAGCTAAAATGGATTGGTGTGTCTGTGACTAATCCTTTCTGCCTTAGAAGTGAAAAAAAAATTTGCAAACCTAAACAGAGGCTAGAGATTCTTTATATAGGGAAATCTAAATTTTTTATTGAGAGTACTGAAAGCAATATGAGGGTGGGAGAAGGAGGAATGAGCCTGGGGGTTGATTATGGAACTGTACAGCAAAAGCCTTGTTTCGTGTTTCCCTATTTGCCTTGACCAAAGGAAGCTATTTAAGTCTTCAGGTGAGACTATTTCTGGCACTGTTACTTATGTTATTTTGCGTGTGTATTGTAGAAATGGGCGCTTTTTAAAAAAGTCTCTTGGATAAGACCATCTTATCCCTTATGTGTCCGGTAGATTATTGTGGCTACGTTTCTCCTGCAAGTTTCAAAGATCTCAGAAGCCTGATCAACAATAACTCACAGCAGGACTTTTAGTGTGGCTGCCCATGTACTTTGGAACAGAGTTCCTGTTGAGAAGTAACAGGTGCTGGCTATCAGCTCTTTCTGGAAACAGTTGATAACTTGTTTTCTTTTTGTTTTGTTTTAAATATATATGGGGACTTGGGTTTATTTAAATGGTTTTTAAACTTTTTTTGGCTACTTTTTTTCTTGTACATCACGTTGGATGATTGTACAGAAGATGATTAATAAACTGATGATGGTGATAATAATAAATGCAAGATGTGATATAGAAAAATATTGCAGCCCAGAGCTAAACCTAAGAAACATTAATCCTCTTATTGAAAATTTCAAGAGCTCTCATCGCTTTTGTCCCTGTGTTGTTGCAAATAAAGATGTGCTCTTCAGCCACTTTGAATAAGAGGTATCTATTTTAAAATACACAGGGAGGACATCCTGCTTCAGAAAATCACTCTTCACAAACAGTGTCGAGAACAGTGATATAGGAGGTGGAACTAGCATGTTCATTCCCACTAACCCCCTCACATGTTTACTTAACTTTTAGCCTACCACCCAAAGAGGGCTGTCTTTTCAGTTGAATAAAAAGGTAAAGGTAAAGGTACCCCTGCCCGTACGGGCCAGTCTTGACAGACTCTGGGGTTGTGCGCCCATCTCACTTAAGAGGCCAGGGGCCAGCGCTGTCCGGAGACACTTCCGGGTCACGTGGCCAGCGTGACATCGCTGCTCTGGCGAGCCAGAGCCGCACACGGAAACGCCGTTTACCTTCCCGCTGGTAAGCGGTCCCTATTTATCTACTTGCACCCGGAGGTGCTTTCGAACTGCTAGGTTGGCAGGCGCTGGGACCGAGCAGCGGGAGCGCACCCCGCCGCAGGGATTCGAACCGCCGACCTTTCGATCGGCAAGCCCTAGGCGCTGAGGCTTTAACCCACAGCGCCACCTGCGTCCCTTCAGTTGAATACATTTACTCAATTCAGCGTTACTTGCTAACGTTAATGAACTTGTGTGTGGTTAAATATGTGAATATGATTCAGGATTCTTCCTCATGACCCTAATATGTATAACAATAAGACCCGTTTTGGACAACATTGCATAGAATGCAGTATAAAAATGATATTTATAGAAGATATATGCCGATTGCCATACACAAACTTCAAGATCCTTGTGTTAGGTGACTTTTTTGCTTGTATCCTTAATGACTTCATTTATTTTTGTCTCTTTTGAAAGGCCCTTCCTTCTTCTATGGTGATAGTAGCAATCTACTGCCCTGTGATAGCCGCTCTATTCATTGTTCTGAAGATGGTAAACTACCGTCTGCATAGGGCACTTGATGAAGGTGAGATTGTGGAGAAGAATGCCAGTGAGCGTATGGATAGAGGTGCAAAAACAGAACAAGGGAACTCTTCTGCCAGAAGAAAGGACAGTAATGGACCTAGGTAAGGAAACTTAAGTCCATGTGATGGATACTCCCCACCCCCCTGTCATGACCTAAGGCTTAAACAGCTTAAAGCATGTTGTAGTTCTGGTGAGGGGTGTGACCTAACTGAGTCTAGCAATCCAGTTCTGTAGTCTTAACCCCTTCATGCACAAACTAGCACTCATGCATAGTTACGTTTGACTGCAATTTTCTGCAAGTTTGTCCCCTTGAACGTAGTTCATCAAGTCCATCCATTCTGTTAGAAAGGTCTAATCTGTTATTCTGATTTACATCCTAAATATAGACAAGCACTGTTGTCTAAGTTTATTTCGGTTGGAAGGAATTGAGCAAAACCTCTGCAGCCATATTTGAAACTTTGCTGCAAACTTTGATTGTAGTAGTGGTGTTTTTGTATCTGTAGTCCTCAAGGTGTTGTTGTGCTCCTAACTATTAGCCTCAGCCATCATATTCAGTGATAGGAGTGATAATTGGAGTTGCTGTCTTACAGCATCTGGAGTATCAAAGGTTTCACAACCCTGTTCTATATGCTTAGTAGATGAACTCATTATCAGCTGTCTAGAGACTTGCCCCAGATGTGCCTTCTGACTTATTTGTCATGAACAACCAGAATACTGTAATAATCAAGATTTCTTAAACATTTCATATTTAGTGATCCTGGTGGAGGGATCGAGATGTCAGAGTTTGTACGAGAAGCCACTCCTCCTGTAGGCTGTAGTTCACGAAATTCCTTTGCTGGCCTAGACCTAAATAACCAGGTAAGAATTAATCATGCAACAACTGCTTTCTTTTTATATACCATTATAATGGATACTGTTGTTGTTCCAGTTAAGTTCAGCAGAAATATGCTCCAATACATGATGTTACCTTTATTTTTAGTTCCGTCTTCTCTGTCTGAGGACAGCTGAGAATCTCATTTTGCTAGTCTTTTAAACATACTTTATTAGTTTGTTGGTTTCAGCTTTGCAGGTTTTAGAAGATTCTTAGCTATTTCAAAATTGTGTGGATCAAAAATTGCATAATTTCAAATGTTTCTAAGTTGCATGTTGAAGCTGTTCCTACAGTGAACTAAGGTTGTTGGGTTGTTGTTTCTTTGGCCGCTGCCTTTTATATGTTTTGTTTTTAATCCTGAGCTGCTGTGGCTCCTTGAAACACATAATACACTCCTATTCTTCAGATGTTGACAAAACTTTGTGAAGATGAATTTGTGAGAATAGAAAGAGATTAAACCTGTTTGTTCTTTCACACCTAATTATTGCTATTGTCTGAGGCGCAAATGCTTTTGTGAGTGGCAGGGAAGGTGTGTTTGTGGAAAGGAATCTAGTTTTAACTCCTATCACTAAAACAGCAAACTAAAGTGTCCTCATGTATTGCAGTTATTTTGTGGCATTAATTGCCAGGGTTTCCTTGCTATCATCCCAAATTAATTACTTTGCTTTTTTCTCTTTACAAAAAAGTATTCTGTGAAGTCTTGAAGAATCAGTAGCAACATAGTGGCTTTTTCAGAAAGAGAAAACAAGCAACTATGAGTTGCAGCTAGTGACAAGCCACTTGGATCTAGTGAAGGCTTTCCATCAGTAGAAAAGGAGGGAGGTGATTTTTGCCAATTCCCCAGATCTGCTGCAAAAGGTTTGGGGAACCCTTTAGAACAGCATGGGAGGTGGGACAGAAAACTGCAGAGGGACTTGGTGAAAGTCATCTCTCCTCATTCCACCTGCACAAGCCTCTGCTGGATCGAAGAGGCTGCGATCTGCACAAGGAGCACCAGGGGATGCAGCTCTTCAGTTTTATTATTCTTTATTATTCTTGCAAGTGCCATACTCCTGCTGCATACATGGGAGAAATTGGGTATTTCACTTGTCTTTGCGAGTCGTAATTGTTTAGGCAGGTAAATAAACTTTGTTGCTTCATTTTAGATTGGATCTGGCTTATCTCGGCGTGGAACTGCAGCTACCATTAAAGGTAAGGCCTAGTTATTAAATTCATCTTCAAGCACAACTGGTATCAAGTAGCCTTTTCAATTTATCAACATACAGTTGGTTCATGGGCAAGTGATGCATAGTGTAGGACTATCTGTAAAGATCGCCAAGGCTTAGCAGAAAGTGTTATAATAGAATGCTATTGCAGCTTGTTCACTTAAAATGGCTGCACCCACCCATAAAACAGATTGACAGGAGCCATATTTTTCTCCACTTCACATTTTCTCCTGTAGTCAGTGGTTGCAAGATTATGCTAACTTGCTGCTTGTATATGATCTGGCACATCAAATGGAAGTTTTCTGTTCTGCCAAAATATTTTGGATTAGATGACTTTATAAAATAGAAAATTAGCATTTGTTTGTCAGTGAATATATGAATTCCTGGATGTTTCATAAGTGTGTTCTGTGACATTTAAGTTTACAGTAAGTGAGCTGGTTGATGACCTTTCCTATCTAGTGTTCATGCCTTTGGCGAAATAACTAACTGTTAAATACTTCAGTGTTTTCATGTTATGCTTTGTAGTAATTCTCACCTCCCAGTTTTGAGTAAATATTGCTTATCAGAACAATCTCTATCCATTTTGATTAGATCATACTGTTCTGTATTTGATATGAGCTGTATAACCCAATGGTTTTGGTAGGAAAAGGCTCCTAGCTTCCTCCAATGGGCACACCCTTTCCTGGCCACTATATCTTGAAATCATGCACAGCCCATACTCTTGGGCTATATTGCCCAGCATCATAGAACCCATAAGCAGCCAGAGATTGGTGGCAGACCATTGGTTATGTGTTCTCTAGGCCAACCCATGGTGTTTCTTGTCATTGGGTTCTAGATTGGGAAAGACTTCCTATTCTGTGACATATTGGTGCTTCTGCCAGCCTAAGTAGATAGCTGCTTCTAACTCATGGTCCAGGTTCCCTCTCCTGTTGTCCTAGCCATTTTAGCAAGATTTTTCTCTGCTTTGAACATATCTCTCTGTGTGTCACAGTGTTGTGCATACTAATTGACAAGTGTCTGGTAATCTTCCTGCTCTGCTTTCCAACTGTGAGAAGGCAGGCTAGAGAAACTCTGAGTATTGGATGGCTCTGTGGAGAGGCAAGAGATGCAAGGCAAAAATTGCAGTTTCAATTCAAATCATGAAATTTCCCTTGGTTTTAGTATTTGTTGTCCATCACTTCATCATGTGTCATTTTCATGAGAGCTGCTGTTAAAAGAGGGCTTACGTCTCTTGATTGGGTATGGTGGGTGTATACTGTTTTTTGTAGATAGCGCTGTTGGCATCAGAAAGGGTCTGATACTGGAATAGTGGACAAGATGGTGACTGGGCAACATAGTAGCAGCCTCACTGCACAGCATTATTTGTTTTATTTTCTGTACAGCCTTTATATGCCACCCAATAACAAAAGTTCTCTGGTGATTCTCACTTAAACATGTGCATAGCTTCATGAGCTGTAAAATGCAGTGTTGCACTAGTACAAGAGGAATGAGTACCAATGCTATTGTCGTCATTTTGGTACATGGGGGAACACGGGTGGTGCTGTGGCCTAAACCACTGAGACTCTCAGGCTTGCTGATCAGAATGTCAGCGGTTCAAATCCCCATGATGGGGTGAGCTCCCATTGCTTTGTCCCAGCTCCTGCCAACCTAGCAGTTCAAAAGCATGCCAGTGCAAGTAGATAAACAGGTACTGCTGCAGCAGGAAGGTAAACAGTGTTTCCATGCACTCTGGCTTCTGTCACAGTGCTCTGTTGCGCCCGAATCGGTTTAGTTGTGCTGGCCAAATGACCTGGAAAGCTGTCTATGGACAAACGCCAGCTCCCTCAGCCTGAAAGTGAGGGAGCACTGCAACCCCTTAGTCGCCTTTGACTGGACTTAACTGTCCAGGGGTCCTTTACCTTTTTTGTGCTCATTTGGTACTTTGGCAGGATGGAATGTTGTAACTTACTTAAATAACACCACGTGCAGTACTTAAGTATCCCAGCTAGAAATAATGCCCCTCAAAGACGCATTCTCTTCTTAGGTTTGCAGGATACAGCTTTGTAAACTAACACACTATTTCTGTTGATGTGCAGGTGATACAGACACTGCAAAGACGTCTGATGATATCAGTCTGAGTCTTGGCCAAAGTTCTAGTCTCTGTAAAGAAGGGAGCGAGGAGCAAGGTAAGGCATATTATGTTGTTATGCAAGCTGTCGTATATTAAGCTCATTGAGATGCTATTTAGGTCAAGATCTACACTGTCTAGAAATTAAAGTTTTGCATGGTGTTATTAGTTTAGCTGCATATTGTGCTGTGACCAATTGATAGGTTTAAGCATGCGTCATAAATCCGTTCCATAAGCAAATTGATGGTGTGAACCCCTTCTAATAAATTAGCACCCTTTAAAAGTTTTCTAACGCCTATTCTATTTTTCTGGCAAAGTGTGAAGGATGCACTTTACTGTGTTTTCCTCCGTGGATTCATATGCATAGAATATGAGTCTTCATAGACATAGGTTTGCAGTGAGTTAAAATGAAACACTGATGAGTTTCTTTAAAGTTTATCTGGAACAGAATTAATGAAGAGATCTTCCCACATGACCATATGGCATTTTCACAGGCTTCCAGTTTGCAGCACTTTTTTTTGCTCGGTAAGCTTATATACTTAACATGACATTCATACAACATTAATGATTGGATGTGCATAATTCTTTCCGTTGTGACACAAGACTTCACCAGAAAGTCAACTCATTACTTATTTTTCCTTTTTAAATATATTTTTACACACATACACATTTCTGTTTTCTCCCCCCTCCCCCAACAGTGGGAATTGCTGAACTGAGTGTATGTTGATCTCGGAACAGACATTGTAAAGTCCAGTCCACATATTCACTTACCAGAATGCACATCATGACCAAAGACATAGACAACTGTTCTTAGATTAATTGTATGTGATGAAAGCCACTACTTATTATCTAGATAAATGCTTCTTAATACATATATCAACAGTTTAGTTCTGTCACTGGACAAAGCTTCCTATAAGCACATAGAAGAGATTGAAAACAGTCAGGAAAAATGTGCTAATTTGATGGCAGGGAGGGTATTATCTGTGGGCTTGTTTATATATTTATGTAAATGCAATGCTTTGCCTCTTGATCTGGCCCCAAGCATTTTGTTCTCCCTTTCCTAATTTGTATCCAAGATCCATGAAATAATATTTATTTCATGATCTCTACCTTGCACCGCTTTAATGCTTCCATTATTTAAGCTTTCTATCAATGTGATGCATGTTACTTTTAACAGTGAAGAATTGCTGGAATTGACAAATCAGACTTATTTCCATGCTAAGTTAGCTTTGCATGCACTAAGTCATAAGTCTGTCCAGGTTTGTTTTTGTTTTCTACAGATTTTTAAAATAATGCACAGACATTTTGCATTTGAATTGCACATTTTATATGCATTCTTCCTCTAAGATAAAGCATTTTGGATGCTTTCCTGGCTCCCCAGGAAAAAAAATGCATGCATTTTTGTGTTAAATATCTTTTTTGAACCAAAGCAGCATCTCTAAATTTGGAGGTGCATAATATGATTGATAGCTGTATTTTGATTCACATTTTTCTCCCACATGTTCTGTACGCGCTAGGTAGGTGCACAAATGATTCTTCTTCCTATTGTTATTAATAAGATGTATAGCAGTGTTTCCCAAACTTGGGTCTCCAGCTGCTTTTGGACTACATCTCCTATCAGGACCAGTGGTCAGGGATGACGGGAATTGTAGTTCAAACACAATTGGAGACTCAAGTTTGGGAAACACTGATTATTTATCCCGACCTTTGGGTGATAGCATAAAAATTTCTGGGAAGTTATCAGCATGAATCACAGAGGTTCAATGGCTATAGCTGACGAGACACCCTTAGCTGGGCATAAGTTCACTTTGCCACAGATCACCTGTGTTTCCACCAGCAGCTGGAATGTCCCCAGATTGCATACCTCTCAGGAAGAGGGTTACCCCATCTAAAGCTGGTTCCTGAAACTGATTCACTGGATCCCCTTTAGTTCATTGACCGTTATCGAGCACATCACTTTTTCCAAACTCTGATTCAGCACGTGAACAACCCCTCCTGATTCAGATGGCATGGAAAGACAGCTGGGTATCTTCCATACCGAAGGCATGGTATTCCAATGACAGCTCCCAGTGGTTTCATATAGATATTGAACAGAATGGGGCAAGATGGACCCCTGAAATACCATGGGTCTGAGTAGTAGTTCCTCAACGCTATCTCTGTCACCTGCCCTACAGATAGAAGTGAAATTATTGTAAAACAGTGCCCCAATCCCCAAAGTTATTCAAGGAAGGTAGCATACTCAACAATGGTAATAGTAAAGGATCCCTGGACAGTTAAGTCCAGTCAAATTCTACTGTGGCGCTCATCTCCGCTTTCAGGCTGAGGGAGCCAGTTTTCATCTAAAAACAGCTTTTCCGGGTCATGTGGCCAGCATGACTAAACTGCTTCTGGCGCACAGAACACCGTGACAAGAGCCAGAGCACACTGCAGTGGTACCTGTTTATCTGCTTGCCCTGGTATGCTTTTCAACTGGTAGGTTGGCAGGAGCTGAGACAAAGCAATGGGAGCTCACACCATTGGGCGGATTTGAACTGTTGAGCTTATGATCAGCAAGCCCAAGTGGCTCAGTGGTTTAGACCTCAGCACCCCCTATACTCAGCGGAGTATATAGAGATATCAAGAGAATCAAGAGGGTAATGCTCTCCCTGCCTTTCTTCTGATAAAGGTCATGGGTCAGGGTGATCAAGACTGTTTCACTACCATACCTAGGCCTGGAGCCAGACTGAAGTGAATATGGTTGGCTTGATTTAAAATGTAGACTGAACTAATTTATCATTCATGCCAAATAAAAGAGTTGATTGCAATCAACACTACTAGAATTGTGTGGAAAAGAAGGCCCCTAAAAGATGAACTTGCAGCCAAACCACTATTTGATTTCATTGTCTAATGCATTTTCTGTATTAGAAAAAAATCCCTCAAAAATAAAATGGACTTGATATATTCACTTAAAGTAGCATGCACAACAACATTCACTATGTCTGTTCTGGCATTACATTCAAGGGAGAACACTCCACCTTATGTTAATCTTGGATGTGGCATATTGTGAATTGTAAGGAGAATATAACAAATGAACTGAGTTGTACCTTATTTATTTGCACAGGTAGTTTGGAAGATAACCACATTCAAGTGGGTGCAGTCCACAATAAGTTCCTCCACAATAAGTGAGAAAGTGCGCAAGAACCCCAGACAGAGTTGTACCCTGAATATAATGCGCGAGAAAGACTTATCGCCTACACTACTCTTAATTTAATAGAACAGTCACCTTAGTTACCATTGTTCATTGCACTGCATTGATGGGCTCTAATCGTTTCTCAAATAAGATTTGCTTATGTAGTGGAAACTTACAAAAAGTGATCCTGTCTCTGTGTAATTTAATAGTGGACACCAGAGTAAATGCTATGTGTACATGTTAGATTAAAAGGGAATATATTTTAAAAATGTTAACAATTTGAACAAGCAAACAGCAATTGTTTCATGTAGGAATTTACAAAAATATAATCAAATTGATTGCTTTCTTTGCCCGAACTTAAGCTATTAAACATAAATCAACTAGCTTAATTTGCAAACATGCCTATACAACTTTCTTTTTTATTTATTTTTAAAACAGATTTGGCAGCTGATCGGAAGGCATTCCATCTGGTCTCCATTGATTCCTTTGTGTCCATTCAACCATCATTATCATCTGCACAGGAGTTGCCACGGGATAGCACTGACAAAGTGTGCCTCCCTAACAACCACCATGTAGATCAATCTATGTCCAATGCATGTGACACTGAAATGGCTTCTCTTGTGCCTTTGCATTCACACTCCTATAGGAAAGACCATAGGCCTCGAGGGGTGCCCAGGACTTCTAGTTCAGCTGTTGCTTTTCCAGATGTTTCACTGAACGACTTTCCCCTCTATCAGCAAAGGCGAGGCCTGGATCCTGTCAGTGAATTAGAAGCTTCCAAGCCTCGATCTGGATCCAAAGAATCCTTAGCTGAGAACTCCTGCATTTCTGGAGTCTTTCAACTGGATGATATTCTGAAATGTAGCAGCCCACAGCTGCTGGCCAGAAGCTGCAAGAGCAAATCATTACAAGCGGACAAAAGTATAGATAGTCTAAGAAGCCTCAGTACTCGAAGTAGTGGCTCAACGGAGAGCTATTGCAGTGGCACTGATCGTGATACTATCAGTACTGTCAGCAGCTACAAAAGTGAGCAGACGAGCTCCACTCACATAGAAAGTGTGTTGTCGGAGCATGAGGAGTCACCTAAAGAGGAGAAGAAAAGCAGCAAGAAAAAGGACTGCTCTGTTGATTCTGATGATTGTAGTTTTGCTACTGACAAAAGGACTAGTAGCGAAAGAACTGCAGTAGAGATGAGCGTTGGCAGTAACATTCAAGAGCAAGGCAGTTTGAACGCATCAGAGGAGGTACACAATCAGAGGGCTCTTAGTACCTCTGCTTCAGAAGAAGCAAATAAGAATCCTCACGCAAATGAACTGACGACACAAGCAGACCAGCCTCCTGGGAAAACGGTTGAGAAAAGAGATGAGCAGAAAGAGAAATCTTCTGCGGTTGACGCAAGAACTTGTAAGGAGATGGTAGGAAAGCAAAAGGATGGGGATGTACGGCCCAAATCGTGTAGCTTAATTCACCGAACAGCTTCAGCTCACAAGTCCAGCAGGCGAAGGACAGGGAAAAAACGGGCTAGTAGTTTTGACACAAGTCGACACAAGGAGTATATTTCCTTCCGAGGTGTCTCTGGTACCAAACCCCACAGTGCAGTTTTTTGTCATGACGAGGACTCAAGTGATCAGAGTGACTTGAGCAGGACCTCAAGCATGCAGTCAGCCCACCAGTTCAGCAGTGATAGCTCGTCTAGCACCACCTCCCATTCGTGCCAGTCTCCTGAGGGAAAGTACAATGCCCTAAAGACCAAATATATTGCAAAAGACAGGGGCACAGACTTGGAGTACACTTACAAAATCCACCTGGCCTCTGAGGCAAATGGCAAAAAGCACTCAACACGACGGACTTCCAGCGCAAACAGTGCCAAGAGTCGTACCAGGGTATTAAGCTTGGATAGCAGTACTGTAGCCTGCTTGAACGATCCAAATCTAATGATGCCAGATACCATAAAACAACTAACAACTTCTAAATCTGATTTGGATGCCAAAGAGGGAGAGGTGCTTGATGAGCTATCTCTGTTGGGAAGGGCTTCACAACTAGAATCAGTCACTCGTTCTAGGAATAGTTTACCAAACCAGACTATTTTTGCTGAAGGGGAGGAGCAGGAGCAGGGAAGTGTTGGTAAGTAATCGGAGTCCTGGATGTAACACTGCTAGTCATTGCAATTGTTTTCTTAATAGCACCATTTCCATTGTAATGAACTCCAGCTTTCTGTTTATGAAGCTAATGCCTTATATGGAGCCTTTTGGATCATTTTCTGTTGTGAAATACTACAACATCGCTTCCTGTCAGTATTATTTAGAGTTCTTTCGCTTTTGTAAGTAGTTGCGTGGTTGTCTCAACCGATCATTATTTCAAAGGATGATACCTTTTGAAGAAAATGTGTATGTGCAACCTTCTAGGATGGTTTAACTAGCATAATTACTTGCCATAATTTTGCTTTCCCTGAAATAATTTAGTTACTGTTAACAAAATAGCCTAATGTTGAAAGTACTTGCAGTCCTCATCCAGTAACAAATCAGTATGCAATACAGTTACAATTGTGGTATTTTATATATATATCTGATCACCTTCCCTGTAAAATTTGGCTTCACACCTTATTAGAGTGGCCGATCTGTGTGTACCATATAATTAGGCCTTGGTGTAGCTTTGTCTTCATATCCAGAACAGCACTTATTTGCACTAGGATTAATATCACCATCAAACTGTTGGATGTAACTCCCACTTTTATTTTATGTTTACTAAATGTAAAACTGAGCTTGTTTTCACCTTCTGAATTGCCTATTGGAGTAGTTCTTATACTAAAGTAGGCCTAAAGAAGGTGCACACAAAAGTGGATTTACATTCATTGAAGGCACTGAGATCAGCTCTTTGTACTCACATGTTCTGGAGTCGAGAAAAACTTTTATCTTCCGTGCTTTTTCATCTTTAAAGTATGCCGTGAGCTATATCTTTCCTTTGTTTAGTCTTTGCTAGTCCTGGGCTAAGCGATGGCTCAGATTTTGCCACTCAAGTTTTCTTTTACTTTTTATTGTTATTATAGACGTTGAAAAAAATAACTTAATACTTGGGAGTCTCAGTCTTAGAGGACTGGTCCGTAGGCATAGGGGCTGTTTTGCTCTTTCTTGCAACCCTTCAAATGTATATCAGGAGCTTATGGGAGACACTCACATAATGTCATCCTGCGTATGAACATGCGCCTTCACATAAGGATTGTACCTAAAGATGCCAGCTTACATAATCAAGTGTGTTCCTGTTTGAGCAACAGCCACACAAATGGCAGCAGTCCACATATGCAGATGCTGATTTATAAAACTGCTTCTTGCCCATGGGAATCTCCTGTGAGCTTAATAATAATCCCATGGGCTTTTGTTTGGTTGTTTCAATTCTGTTCCTGCAAGACATGGGTATGTATAAATGTAACTGTATGAATGCTTTTGTTGAACTGTTCACTTTTTGCTTAATTTACCAAATAGCAGATGTTTGGTATTTTGTAGGAGTGTGTTTAAAGTTAAGCCTGAATGCAGCATATTGGGCAGAATAATTTATTTTATCTTATGGAACAACTGTAACAGTTTATGAAAAATAAGCATAAAATTGCATTGTGAGAATCAGTGATGCAAGCATGCTTAATTTTCATCTAAGATTGCATTCTTGCCTTTATTATGCCTTTGTGGCAGGTTATTCATTGCTTCCCATCTAATGCCAGCAAGAGATTAACTTGAATTTGGATTAGCAAGTGTTCAACCTTCACTTCTGTGATCGGCACACTGCTTAATCTAACCACAGTTAGAATATCTCTGTCTCGTGTACTCCTTCCCTTTTAATCATGATTAGACATGGGCTTGAAAACTCTGATCTGAGCTAACTGTGATACAGAGGTGGTACTAACCAGCTTTAGCTCCAAAAGAGAAAAGAAAGGAAGTGTGCAAGTTATGCAGGAGCCCATAGGGTGCCCCCACTCATGGTTAAGAACTTGGGTGGTTTTATGTCTGTGTCAGGCAAATGTGATGCAATGACCTAGAAACAAAGTGGGGATATTCATTGTAAACACCTAGGCAACCTTATTTTCCTGTGAAGCGCCACATATTCTCTGGAGTAATTTGTTGGAGGCCACTTGGTGAAAGTGAGTGGGGCCAGAGGTAAAAGTGACTACCCAGAAAGTGGCTGGGGCAGGAATGGATTGGTCTTGTCAGAGTTCTGACCTGATAGCTTGCAGAAGGCTTTTGAAATTAGGGCCACAAGTCGTCCTCTCCTGACCTACAAGGGGTAATAACTGACTAATGATTGGGATTTACATCGTACTTATTCTTGACAGTTAAACATACTTAACTTGGCACAGAAGAGTAGTTTACAGATAGTGGCATTACATGCAGCAGAGAGGAACTATTTCATTGCCTGTTTTAAAACTTCGGAATGGTGTCAGACCTTCGCTATGAATCTGTGAAAGATGAGTCTCATAATTGGACAAGATAGAATCAAGACTGCAGATATACTTTGTGGTGTACCTACATCCTTTTGAAATCAATTGGATATCATTGTTAATTCTAGTTGTGGAAGTAAATTAACAAATTATTAATTTATGCATCCTCATATGGACATATCAAGCGGCATATTGATTATCAATAATGGTTACTTGGATGAACATTGGATACACCACCCTACCACTAATAGCTGCTAAAAGCAAACTAGAAAATATTGTTGTCAGTTAACATGGGAATTCTTTGTCAAGATGTGAGATGAAATTATTGCTTTGTGCACTTCTGTTGTCTGGTTGGCTGGAGACAAAAACCTTGCAAGACGTTGGGTGTTGGAAGTATAATCTTGAGGGTCATAGAAAAGAAGTTTTGGCTCCTAAGCTTTCCTCTTTGCCAAACTTGCTTTAAATTCTTTCTGCTTCTGCTGCTTCTGCTTCTGCTTCTGCTTCTGCTTCTGCTTCTGCTTCTGCTTCTCTTCACTTGTGCCTTGAAAGCAGGGGTCTGCAACCCGCGGCTCCGGAGCCGCATGTGGCTCTTTTACACCTTTGCCGCGGCTCCGGGGTGGATACTAGCGAGGGGAGGAGGCGCATTGTGTGCCCTGACACTCCCCACTGTGGCGGGCGCTGTACTGGCTGTGACGTCGCATGGGGGCAGTGCGTGCATTAGTCACGCACCATCCCGACGTCACCTTCCCGCCCACTTTCAGATCGGAGGGCAACGGCGCGCATGCAATGGTTTTGCGGCCCCCAGTTTTTTTTCCTTCGGAAACTGGTCCAAGTGGCTCTTTTTGTCTTAAAGGTTGCAGACCCCTGCTTGAAAGGATACCAAGGATTATTCCTGTACCCCTGGTCATTTTGCTGCTGTTGCCATGCTAAGCTTGACTTAGCGTGTAATTTGAACCCAGGCTTGTGTTTCAGTTTTGCCAGCCCAAACCACAAGCTATAAACAAAGAACAAACCTCGGTTACAGTTCACAGTTAGTCTGGAGAGAGTTAAACCATGAGCCCAGCTTAGCACAGCGCAGCAGCAAAACAAGCTGGCAGCAGTGAACTGGCCATGAACTCCGTCAGAGCTTGTGCTAAGCACTGGTTTCGTTTGCAGTCACACGCAAGTCAGGCTGTTTTGTATTTCCATGCACATAACTTTTTTGGGGGGCCAGCACTTCCTCAAAGTCAGCATCAGTGCCTGATCTCCAGCAGGTCTCCCCTCCGTGTTAACTATGCATGTTTATGCACACGAAAGCTTATACCAAGAACAAACTTACTTGGTCTCTAAGGTGCTACTGGACAATTTTTTTATATATTTTGTCTTCGTCAGACCAACATGGCTACCTACCTGAATCTATGTCCTTAATGGTTATGCATCCTTATTGGAATCTCATCTATTGGTGCCACTGGTTTATAGAAATCAGTTTGTGACTTAATGAGAGCTCTGCCCAGGGCTGTACTTATTCTTTCAGTGACCCTGCATAGATGTCCGTACTTTAAACAGAGCAAAGGTAATCCTCATATTTCAGTGTTCATTTTTTTTCTAGCCTCACTGTCTGGAATTAGACTGTTTACAACTTGCTTTCCTAATGCCACATTCATGTGCTTCATCTTTTCCATAAATTGTGAATCCTGTTCCAACATACCTGGCTTTTTTGTTATGTAGAGGTCAGCTACTTTGATGTATACCTTCCCTTGAACATGCTACTTCTTTTGATGGTTTTCTGCCTAAAGTTCATGTAGAAGAATAGAGGGTGCTTTCATGTTCAAGGGACAGAAGGACTTTACAGAGACTTACAATTTTGCAGTGTGATTCTGAACAAAGCAGTGCACAAGCAGATTAAATGGGAAGGCTAGAGAGGATCTCTGTTAACAACCACTACATCCTTTTCTCTGGCAGATGTAATGATCTCTCATACTTTGCTTTGGTACAGAATCTAAGTGGAAACTGTAAGCCGCTGTTATCTAGAACTTTGAGAAGTTTTCTAGGACAAAGGCTATAGAAGATAGCACTGATCCTGGAAGAGAGTTACTGAAACACACATTTGTGCTAATAGATATGAGGCCTTGAGTGTACTGATAATAAATATATAAGAAGCTGCAAGATTGTCACTGCTTCTCTACAAAGCTTTTAACTGGGCATTTGCTTTGTCAAGTTGATGTGTTAAGTATCTGCCTGGAAAATATGCCAATACTTATAATTAAAATGACTGTTTGAACTTGTAATTCCTTCCTTAATGTTCCATAGCCATCTTGGATTCATTATGATTTGTATCAAAGAACAGCTTGATCAGTAATGCATATAAGGTTCTGTGCAGGTACAGTGGGAATGCTTAGAAATAATGGCTCCATAATACAGAGGGGCAAGAATATGTTGTTTGTATATTGCTCCGCCACAAAAACATGCTTTGGCACTAAGGAGTCGTGTACAGAATTCCACAATTCTTTGTTGTTTTCCATCTAAGGAATGTATCTTGTATGCAAGATACAACAAGATCATGCAGAATTAAAACTAGTCTGGTTCATTCCATCCTTGAGGAGGAAAACACCAACAGAATTGACCTAAAGGTATATTAAAAATGCTATTTTGCAGCTTCCTATACAGACTATTTTATGCCAGGTGTGGGAAATCTATGATCTTCCAGATGTTGTTGAACTATAATCCTTGTCATCTCTTATCACTTGCCGTACCGGCTGGGGCTGGTGAGACTGGCATCCAACATCATCTGAGAGACTTACAAATACCCCATTCCTGCTTTGTGTAGTACATCATGTTCCTATGTTGTCTCTGTCAATATTTTTTTTAAAACATTTTTTACATCTTGAAGTGAAATTCCTTATATACTTAATTTGGCTATTTATCCTCCATTAGTTGGAGCTTTTGTAAAAACACATTAGTGTTTAAGTTCTGTCATGGTTTTTAAAATCCTGTTGCTTTCCCTTAAAACTGAGTAATTGGAAGTTTCTTCTATCTGTGGGAGAAAGATACAAGAAATTTTGCTTGAATTTAAGAATTATAACTGAAGAGAAATCTGGGTTTTTTATATAGTTACAGAGAACCAGGGTTTAGTTATTATATTATAGCATTAGCTAAAACAAATATTGCAGGGGATCACAAATTTTCTGGGCCTATAGATGCACATGCAATTTTGAGAGATGGCCATGGGCACACTCAGTATCTTCCTTTCTGGCTGCCCCCAGGAGACAGACAGAGACACACTCTGCCTTTTCCTGGGGTCTGGGTAAAATAGAGCTCCATTAGAACTAAAATGTATCCTCTTGAATTTGCATGATTTTACGTGGGGTCCCCCCAAAGATATTAAAAGAACTTACACTGGTAGACACTCAGTAAATATTCTAGATGACAGCACCACTGCAACAAGGATTTAAGGCACAGATCTTCATGAATATTTTACATTAGATGACAACAAATGCACCAACAAATCATAGAAGACATCTGTTATGACCTATGATTTGATGGTGGTTTTGAAGAGATCCCTTGGGTGGGAGGGAATCAATGTTTTTGCTTCACAGTTGATCTCGAAAGCACCAAATCCATGATTTTTGCAGGTCAGTCAATGGAGACACATGTGAGCTATGATTTTATTTTGCGGGGAGGGGGCATGTAAGGACCAAGCAATTGTTTTGTAAAACAGTGCATACACTTCCTCCTCTGAAAATTATGTGGAAAGCTTGCTGTGTTGTGTGGAAGTAGGTGGGAGAGTGAACATGCACAACCTAACTAGGAGAAGCTTCAACACTATTCTGACAATGACACTGCATCCCTTTGGATGACTGGTAGATTTTCCTTTTTTGTCCAAGCAGTGGCACAGCTAGGTAATATAGCAACAGGCCTTTACATGAATTGTATCTTGATCTAACAGTAAATCTGTGCTTCACTTTTATATAGGCAGTGCTTGAAAAGTTCTGTGCTTAATGAATTGATCAGATAAAGTCCCATTCAAAGCTGATGAGCTACAAGAGAGGATTCTGCTCTCCAGCACTGAGTGGTGACTGAACTCATTAATAGGATTGCAGCAGAACTTGATGGTGTCTTCAGACAATGTTAAACCGTGATTTAGCACCAGTTGAACTAGTCCTGTTTTTGCACTCTTCCCTACCCCCTGCCCTAGACTCTGATTTGCCACAGGCTTTAATGCAGAAAAATGGGCTTCTTTTAAAAGAGTGATGTATGGTTAAATGGGATTGGGTGTGTTCCTGCTTGCATAATGCTTTGATATTCATTTGCCGTTTTTAATGTAATGTTATGGTTAAATGTCAGTTTATAGAACAGTAGATAACAAACTTTGTAAACTGCCTGCTTACTTGATTTTTTGCAAACCACTTAGAGGTTTTATTTATGAATGTTTAACATTGTCAATAATACGAAGTTAAAAACAGGCATTTAAAGAATATCAAATATGTAATTAAAATCAACAGTAAACTAAAATCAAAACACGTCAGCATCTACAGATCTGGATAGGCTTGCCTAAACAAACATGTTTTTAGCAGGCTTTGAAAAGAGTATAGTGAAGTTGCCTGCTTGATGTCACTAGACAGAGATTTCAGTGCCACTGCACTAAAATATCTGTTTCTTACAAGTGTGGAATGAATATTAAGTGGCACCTGTAACAGTGTCAGTTCTACAGACTGAAGTGATTGAGTGGGCATATATGGGGTAAGGCAATCTTGCAAATAAACTGGTCCTGAGCTGCTAACAGCTTTATATGCTAAAAGTAACACCTTGAACTTGACCCAGTAGCAAATCTGTAACCTATGCAAGTCTCTGAGGAGAGGTGTTATATGCTGGCAGGGTCACACTCATGTCACCAACCGTGCTGCTGCATTCTGAATTTCTGGATCAATCACAAGGGAAACCCCACATAGAATACATCGCAGCAATCCAAACTTGAAGTCACTAATTGCTGAACTACTGGGGTCAAGCTCTACCAGATTCAGGAACATCCATACCTGTTGTACCAATGGTAAAAGGCTCTTCTAGCTGCAGAGGCTGCCTGGGCCTCCAGTGGCAAAGCTGGATTGAGAAGCAACCCTAGACTATATACTTGTTCCTTTCAGTGGAGTGCAACTCCATCCAGGGAAGGCAATTGACTGATTCCTTGGACATGGGAACCACTCAACCACAGTGCCTTTGTCTTGCCAGGATTCAAGCTCAGTTTATTTTCTGTCATCCATCCCACCATTGGAAGGAGGCTGGATTGATCTCCCTGCAAAACAAATTCAGGAGGATTTAACAGAAGGGAATCTCTGACCCTTGGAGCTTATGTGTCATGCTTGAGCATATTGGAACCAGGATGGATTGAGTTAAATCATCAAAAGAAAAGACACAATTCAGATCGTTGATCAAAAATTATCCATTTTATAATTTATACATTTCCAGATCAAGTATGTTTGTAATTGGTTGCTAAAACAATTCAAGCATATTGTTTTGGAACTAAATGGAGTGAGTGTTTGTGCTCCATGCTGTAAAATCTTGCTAATGCAGCACACATGCTTTTTGCACTACAGAATTTTATTTTCTTGGAGGCTAAGGGACAACTGTAAAATTGATTTTTCTTTTGACTTTTTGTATGTGCTCAAAAAGACTTAAGGCCGAGGTCCAAAGAATAATTAAATTTAGTTCCTAAATCCAAGGTGGATTTAAGGTTGTTTTTTTCCACCTTCCTTCAGAGTCGTTAACTTTCTAATACAGAAAAGCATATTGTGCATATTAGAAGTTCATGGGTTCAATTTAATATATAAGTATAGATTGTTTTTGCATTTTAAATTAATTTAAAATAAAGCTATATTTTAAAAGGCAGACATAAAACAACGTTGGTGGGTTTTGTTTTGTTTTTAAATGATAATTCCACACTTAAACTCTATGTGAGCAAACTCTACAATCCGAACAATTGCTCCTTCTGCTGCCAGGAAGTTAATTTGTGGGGGAAAGCATGAGATGCTCTGTACATAACTGGACTGGGCTCCAATTTGACTTGGTCTGTCTTGATGCAGCAGCACAAGCCAGTGAGGAGGTGGTCACAGTTCGTCGTGAGCGCAGCACATTTAGGCGTCAGGCAGTACGGCGCCGTCACAATGCAGGGAGTAACCCTACCCCTCCTTCATTGCTCATCGGCTCACCCCTAAGGTATGGTATCCGTGTTCCACTGTATCTAACATGCATGCAGCTGATCACTGCTTCCCACTCCCAATGGTGTTGCAGAATTGCTTTGTTTTGCCTTCCCTTCCTCTTCCAACCAACCAACCAATATTTTCGAGCTGTTACGGCATGCATTTGTGATCTTTTTGGATTGCGCATGTGTACACTGCACTGTTCATATCTCTCTCCCCCAACCCATTATCGTCAAAATGAGTAGGCCAGTGAATGACTTTGAGTCAGCTAAAATGCTAACAAACTGACATTAAAAACTAGCTCTTTCATTTAAGTTTGTCAAATCTTTCAATGTTTCATTAAGTTGCATTAAATGATCCATCTGTCTGCCTACTTCTGAATCTGAAAGCTTTCGAGAGCTGTGAGGTAGGTAAGTTCAAATTTTATGCAACACCTCCCCCCCCCAAAAAAACTGGCTAAGTCTTTCCTATTCTTATTAGCATAACTTCTGAGGACATTACCAATAGGATGATCCAAATCTAATTATTCAATCATTTACATGTGATACGTGCTCTCAAGCCATTCACAGTTTTAAATCTTTGATTCAGGTTGATTGATCACAAGGATTTCTGCTTCAAATCCAAGCAGAATAAATTACTTAATCAAGACTCAAATACCAAAGGATAAATATCTCAAATTCCTCTTAAAAGATTAAAAACAATAATTAAAATTTATATCTGTTTTAAAAGTCTACACCTGATTCTAAAGAATTGCTGTAATTTTGATGCTCATAAAGAAAACTTAGGAATGCCATGTGCTACTGGATGCCAAAGGAAGGATGTTTTAGGAAAAAATAAATGTGCTGGTACAGGACTGGAAAGATACTTTGAATTCTTTGGATCAGATTTTTAAGCAGAATGAAAGTATAACAAATGTTATGGAATTAAATTGCAGAGTAAAGCAAAACATATAAACATATATACATACCATAACAGTCGGGTTTGTTTGTCTGCATCACCATCTTTAAGACCTCTGACTTTATGACTGGACCACACCCATAGATTTACAAACCTATTTTGTCTCAGGTTGTCTTTAAACAATTTAGAGGACTGAAACAAAGCAAAGTTTTATGTTCACTAAACCAAATGTTGGCACAAGGCCCTTGTTTTGTGACAGGAATATTTTGTAAAGTTAGAATTCAAGGAAGTTGAACCCACTTAGAAGTTTTCTCAATGAGAGGAACTAAACTGGGTAACTTCAGGAAGGCATTTGATATTCCACAGCCATCGTGCTTGTTTTGAACCTTTATGGAGTAGAAAGTACTTGGAGTAGAAAATACACGATACCTATTTCACATTTATTTGTTCCCATGAGGCAAGACTCAGTTAAAAGGTCTTACTTAACATTTCCTGGTAAATAATAGACAATGTCATCAGGATAGTGCTGGTTCTTTAAATGGAACTAGCAGACAGACTTGTAAAATTAGTGTGTAGTGTAGTGTGTTAGTGTGTAGGCCAATGATTTATCCATGATACCAATCAGCTTGACACTACGGGCTGGCCCATGCAGCCAATGTGGGGTGGGAGCTAGGTAAACTTGCCCCGTGCCTCGGAGGGCTAAGTTGGTTGGGGACCCCCATGAGGGACTGGCTGCTTTTTTGTTTATAAATTCTAACAAGACTCATGCCTTGAGCCTCAAGACATGTACTGCACAGGCCTGACTATGGGTGGTATTCAGTTAAATTTTTACTCTGAGTGGACCTGTTGAAATTAATAGACCTAAATTAGTCATGTTAAATAATTTCAGTGGGTCTACACTGAGTAATACTTAGCTGTAAAGTGGGGTGGTATTCAACTATCATAATTTAGTGAGCATTTGATGCACACAAAAATGAACTCTGTATTGGTAATACTAAAAAAAACACTCTCTTTACACTTTCACCTCCTTAAACCCTGTAAAAATCATTACTGAAAATCGTAATTTTTTTATTATTAATCCCTAAAGTGTGTAGAATTAGGCATATTGCATTTGTGCTTAATGGAAAAAAGAGAATTCTCAAGATGGTTGTTTGCTCTTCTAGCAACAGAGTCTTAACATGAGACATCTTGAGGTGTATTCATACTAGAGGTGTAATTACCACTAAGAACATGTATTATGTTGCATCTAACTGTGTGGGAATACATTTGTGAGAAATAGCTTTATGCAACTTTAAATCTGCCACTGTAGGATTTTTCTAGTATGACTAAAATTGCCAAAATTCATTATGAGCTACTTTACACGGGTTCATAATTGTTAGGGAAGCCATTTGTGTAGCTTATGCTCCAGATTATGCTTTCAGTGGCAGCTTTTATAAGGAAAGAAGAGTTCCTTAGGCAAACAGTGCGAGTTACTTGATGTGGCTTCTGTAATGTTCACACATGGTTATATAGAGAATTAAACATGAATTTGCATCTACTACTACTGTTGTTGGGACGCGGGTGGCGCTGTGGGTAAAAGCACAGTGCCTAGGGCTTGCCGATCGTATGGTCGGCGGTTCGAATCCCCACGGCGGGGTGAGCTCCCGTCTTTCGGTCCCAGCTCCTGCCCACCTAGCAGTTCGAAAGCACCCCTAAGTGCAAGTAGATAAATAGGTACCGCTTTATAGCGGGAAGGTAAACGGCGTTTCCGTGTGCTGCGCTGGTGCCGGCTCGCCAGAGCAGCTTCGTCACGCTGGCCACGTGACCCGGAAGTGTCTCCGGACAGCGCTGGCCCCCGGCCTCTTAAGTGAGATGGGACACAACCCTAGAGTCGGACACGACTGGCCCGAACGGACAGGGGTACCTTTACCTTTACCTTTTACTACTGTTGTTGTTGTTGTTGTTGTTGTTTTACTAACAAGCTAGGAACTTCAACAGAGTGAATCCCATTTATTGAAGTTCTGTCTTGTTGAAGTTCTACATTATCCATTGTCTCTCAAGACAGAAGGATGCCAACAACAGCAATCTTGGTAGTTCTTTTTCTGTTTTCTTGAAGAGTATACCTTCTCTCTCTGTGTGGCAGGTGGCTAATGTGTAGTCCTTCAGGTGTTGTTGGACCACAGCTCCCATCAACCCCAGCCTGCATGGCTAAGGGCCAAGGATGATGGAATTACAGCTCAGCAACTTCTGAACAGGCCACAGGTTAGTCACCTGTCTTAAAAGGTGCACCTTGGGAAACAGTGAGGCAAATCCATATTTGAATAATATGAGGTTGTAATACAGAAGTAGGAACGTGGAGTCCTCTTCGCTCCCACTGCATTTAAGAAAGAAAAAGGCGCATTGAGTTTGTCTCATTGAAATAATGTTAATGGGAACATAACCTCAGACAGCAGAAATATGTGATACAAGTTTTCTGATTATAGCAGATAACTATTTTCCCGACCTTTTGCTAACTATTCTTGCAAGTTTTTGTCCTCTCCTTGCACTTTCGTTATGCCTCCTTCTAATACCCTTTTCACAAATCAGGATGTTCCTACGTAACAAACTCAATGTTTTCTCATTTGAAACCAAAGTTGCCACCACTTCCAGATAGTGAACCCATGCTTATCTTTTACCCTGTCAGAGAAGTGAAATAGTGTATTTTAGGAGTGGCAGAAAGAATCTCAGGGCACCTAATCACTCTGCTGCCTACAATTTAGATACCAGACCCTAATAAATGTTTGGGAGTTTTCCAGTTCTGTGTAGAGTTAATTCCTAAACATTTTGTAGTCTTTAAAAATGTGGAATAATTTTTTACCAGGTTAGGACAATAAAAATATTGTAATAATCCTTTCTGCTTCTTTCAAGTGTTAGAGTTGCTTCAGCCAATTGTAGTCTGTTGTAGAATTAATCTCATTTTTTTTCAATGGCGAAGTAGTTGTGGTTGTTTAGTTTTTGTTTTTTTTCAGAAAATCTAAAAAAATGCATTTACTTACTTACTTACTTACCGTACTTACTTACTGCCCTTCCTCCTGAAGGAGGCCACTTTGCACTTTCTTTTTTGGTGAAGAATTACTTCATATTCCAATGCAAAACTAAACAAACAAACAAACAAAATATCAGCACTTACAATCTGAAACGTATTGATGAATCTACTGAAGTTCATCAATTGACTTGTTTCTAAGAAGGACAGTTACTGAGGTTGGCTGCCTAACTTTCCAAGGCTAGACCTATTTTCTCACAACATTTACAGTGGTGCCCCGCAAGACGAATGCCTCGCAAGACGGAGAACTCGCTAGACGAAAGAGTTTTCCGTTTTGGAGGTGCTTCGCAAAACGAATTTCCTATGGGCTTGCTTCGCAAGACGAAAATGTCTTGCGAGTTCCTGCGGGTTTTTTTCCCTTTCCCCCCCTTTTTCTAAGCCGCTAAGCCGCTTATCCGCTAAGCCGCTAAAAGCCGCTAAACCGCTAATAGCGCTAATCCGCAAAGCCGTCAGTGGGCTTGCTTTGCAAGACGAAAAAACCGCTAGACGAAGAGAATCGCGGAACGGATTATTTTCGTCTTGCGAGGCACCACTGTATATGTACCTCTAGTGACCTGGGTGCAACCACTTCCTCTTGGCTACTGGAGACTGGGTGTTGATTGCCCAGGATACTAGACACAGGCACTGAGGGACCACATTGGCAGAAGCTGCCTGGGCTGATGGGAATTCAAAACCATCTGAAGGACATCAGGTTGGGGAAAGCTGTCCTTAGAGGTACTGTACATGCTTAAATGAGGTCTTATTACCAATAATTTCAGAGGGATTTACATCTAGGTAAGGCTGTCATGTAATAGGAGTCTTTGAGAGGCTTCCTAAGCCTAGTTAATTCCCTATCTAAACTAATCAGTAGATGCAAATGGGAAAACAGAAATATAACTGCTGCTAAATTACCAACCATTAATGTTTTCTGGGCCATTCAGACTAACATTGTTCTTACTGGCCTGAATGTGGCATGGCAGCATTTGTCTGTGCAACTGCCTTGAAAAATTGAAGTGAATGTAATGTGCCTGCAAGTGTTTGTTGATAGTATTTTATATTGTGATTCCTCAAGCCTTACTGAAAGTTTCTCTGCTATTCACTTACAACAGTAATAGTTCTTTAGCTTCAACTTGTAGGTGAGTTAAAAGAATAATCTTTATAGTGTTTTTTGCAACAGTAGGAGTTAGCAAAGATTTTGGGGGAATAGCACATTATTATTATTTTTGCTTTCTGGGGGTTCTTGTTGTGAAGTCATGTAATAAAAAACCACACCTTTAGCAGCAGAAAAATCTAATCTAACTTGTGTCCTTGTGTCCTCTTAGAGAATTAAATTTAAATGCTATTTTAAGGAGGTATTTAATCAATAGTCTCCCATGGCATTTGCTTAGAATACATTTCTGGTATTAACATAACATTTAACAAAATTGAAATCTTTAATTTTAATGTCTCCCAAAATTACCCAGTGGGGTAGGTTATTGCTGTTTTCATTTTTTATTGTCCATGATAAAAATGGGATTTAAATTAGAAGTAAAATCTATTTGATGGGCTTCAAATTTCTGCAATACAGAGATGATCAGTTTCACAGCAATCCTCAGTCACACTATTTGTTCAAATTCTCAAAGCATAAACTTTTCCGTCACCTCTGATATGTCAACATATGAACATTGAAATGAAATATATTGAAATATTGCATACAGCATAGTTGTGTACAAACGGCTACTTTTTAAACCTGTTTATAATTCGTCAAAACAATTGCATTACAAAACTGAGGCCCATTTATTTTTATTATTATCATCATCATTTTATCTTTCAAGAGTTTGACTTTGAACTTGCATGAAAGAGTGAACTTTGCAGTTTGTTAGCATAAGAAGAGCAAATGTTACTTTTTAAAAGAAATATACCACCACTTGATACCTCTGGCACGGTTCTGCACACTCAAGTACTGTTTAGGACCCTGGGGGCTTTGAAAGTTCTCGGGACGACATGAGGGGCTATTGAGAGTGGTGATATGGCTGGAATTTATTTATGTATTTACTTACTAAGTAGCCTAACTCCCTGGACACGTAACATGCTCTTGGTGCACACTGACTCATTCACTGTGGTTATACTACTTGTTTAACCTTTTTTAAGTATAAAAAAGTGTTAACTTGGTTTCTAGCTGCTGTTTCTGTGTTCTTCCCTGTAATGTCTCCCACCATCCGTGTTCTTTCGTAGCCTTCAAGATGTTCAGCAAGGACTGCAGTCCACAACCCAAGTCAAAGTCCAGTCCCGCCCCCATTCCCAGGCAGCAGTGCTCAGTGCTAGTGCCTCCTTGCTGGTGAGAAATGGGAGTGTCCACTTAGAAGCATCACATGACAATGCATCTGCTGTCGGCGGCAGCAGTTTGCAGGATGAACTTGGTATGCAGGCCTTATCTAACCTTGGTGCAATCAAAGTGTTTATGCAGCAGATTTGTGGCTTATAATGCACTGTGACTTGGCTTTGTTGATTTCTGAATTTTCAGGACGTGTGACAGCAAATTGTTCTGGTCCCCCTTTTTTTTCTTTTTCTTTGGAACACTTTGCAGATTAAATTTACTCCAGGTCCTGAATCGCTCTTCTGAATTAGAACTTGAATGCTGCCTTGAGTATTATGTACTTTAGTCACATCACAGTACCTTAGGATTCTGTTCCTAAACTTTATGCAGTGCTTTTGAAGGCTTTAATTGGGCATGAAGCTGTATGTGTCCTATACATGCAAGAATATATTATTACGTATTCAATGTTAATTTCCAGAATGCAGGTGATATATTTCAAAATCTGTTGCGTTCAGACCTACAGCTGTAAGTTGTAGTTGTTCTTAACAGCATGGGCATGTTAAACTATTTTTCAAGAAATAACCACAAAATTTCAGTTTTGTAGTAGAAAATGTTGCATTTGGGAAACAATAAAGATTGAGAACTCATGAGTTTCATGTCACCCTTATGTTTAAATAACTGAAGCATTGTAATGGTGAAAATTTGACCAGTATTTTTAATGAACTGATTATGAGTTAAGAATGCACATTTGCAATTTGTCATAGGAGTGACAAATGTTGCAAAGAAATGTTTCATGTTGGACTGTTCTACATTTGCACCAGAGCACAAAATGTGGCATTTGATCACTGCTAAATTGTCGGATCTTTTATACAGAACCTTATTAATATTTTAAGAAGTAGAAAAACATTTAGTGCTTGACAGCTTTCCCTTTTTAATTTATGTGAGGGATGAGGGAATTGCACAAGCCATCATAAATATAAAAGCACTCCTGGATTTCATTCAAGTGTTAACACTTTCAATCTTAAAAATATCATGAAAATAATATTTTATTCGGGGCTTATATTGATATCTCTGATCTGAAGTCAAAGGACTCACATCAAGTAATTAGGATGAGCCTTCACCCCCTATCCCATTCACAGTATGCACATAAAATTAATAGCGTTTTCTTTAAAAGCAAATTATTTTCTTTTTGAGAAGTTTTAGTATTTCATTTACGTAGGTGAATTCCAGATGTCTCATTTTTCTGGTCTGTTAACTCTTTTTATTCTGTGGCAAAATAAAGCACTGGAATTGGTGTTGTCTTTTGTGATTAATTGAGAATAGTAGTGAAACAGGAATATTTTATTTGAAAGGGACTGCCTTGAGGATTCAGTGGGTAGGAAGAAGAGCCTTTCCACTAAAACGACAACTTATAGACTGCAACAATCTTAAGATAATATTAAATAGCTTACAATATGCTATACTCCTAAGCTCACAGGTCTTAGTCACATTTTTCTAGGAGCAAGTCCCATTAAATTTACTTCTGAATAGAAATTGCATTAATTTGTTTTGTGGAGGCACTTCAGATCAGTTTTTCAGTCCAGTAAGTTTGACTTCTTACTTTTTGTTTCTTTGATAGAGATTCTGCCTGTGGATTCAGCTCTCCTTTTTAAAATTTATTTCTTGTGTTGTCTGAGTAGGTATGTTGAATGTATGTGCTAAGTTTCTTCATTCTCCCATGTGAATGCCACCACCAAAAAGCGACAAGCACATTTTGTATTGGCACCAGATAACTTCCAGGTGGATTTTTCAGCAGATAGCAAACAATACAGGAAGCCATGCTGATTGTAATTAATCCAAGGCATGGGTGAAAAGAACAGGAGGGGTCATGGAGCACAGTCTGAAAAGTGTGGTTCAGAGCAGACTTCCCTACTAGGAATCTCTTCCATGAGATACCATATCCCCTACACCATTCTTTTGGAGGAAGCTGAAAGCAGACCATGAGTTTACAAGGTCCTTTCAAATGTGATGTCCTTGAGACTCTGGGAAAATAAAACTAAGCTATTTCCTGTGTAATATTTCTAAAACTGAGTTTAAGGGAGGGGGTCCTTGTTGGTTGGACTTGGAAATTCTCCCACATTACTTGACAACCCTAGTGGTTTTCAGGCTGGAATCAGCTTGTAGTGGCAGCCTGTCATAATTCACTTTTGAGAATCCTTAAACAAAAGAGGGTCTGCCATTGGGCAATGTCAGCCTCTCTCCCCCCCCCCTTTCTGAAATGTGAGAAAAACTATTTAGAAGGTTTGCCCATATAATCAGGTGCCATCTACTGTTCTGCTGAAATATTACAGAATCCAGTTATGCTTTGTATAGGGTCTGTCTTGTGGTAAGACTGGGGCCACAAGCATTCGGATGTGACTGCTGTTCCTAGCTCCCAGTGAGAATGCTGTACAGCTACCACCACTGGTTCCAGGGCATACCTCATAGACTGTAGTTTTAATTGTTGTATGGTGTGAAGGATATTTGGGACGTTGGCAGGACTGAATCTACTTTCCTGTTCATACGTCATAGAATTGTAGAATTTGAAGGGATCCCAGGGGTCATCTAGTCCAACACCCTGCAATCCAGGAATCTCAGACTAAAGCATCCATGACAGATGGTCGCTCCATGACACATCCTACCTCTGCTTAAAAACCTCCATTGAAGGAGAGTCCACCATTTTACATTTTTGTTGTCAGGTGCTCCTCTGTTAACAGATCTGGCTTCAGCACAATAATGTAGCACTTGGGAACAAAGAGCTCAGGAGCCAAGCACTGGAGGTCCTGATCGGGGGTTGACAACCTAAGCGGCCCACGGAGGTCATTTAACTGGCCCACGAGCTACCCCCAAACTGAGCCGCCCACTCAGCGAGTCCCTGCATGCTGCGCTAAACTGGCGCAGCACAGGTTCTGCTTCTGCAGCACCGGAAATCGCGTCTGCACAGACGCCGGAAATTGTGAACGTGCGCAAGATCCGGCCCACAGAGGGATCTCCGCTGGAGTGAACTGGCCCAGGCGAGGTAAACCTTGCCGACTCCTGGTCATGATAGTGAAGACCTGAACGTCTACCATGTACTTACTCTCTGTGCTCAGGTAGGTGGGCACAAAGGATACCCAAACACTGCAGAAGACCAGCAAGCTAAAGGTGATTAGCTTGGCTTCACTGAAGGACCCAGGCAGCTTCCTAGCAAGGAAAACCACTGTGAAGCAGATTGCAGCCAGGAAGCCCATGTAACCAAGGGCACAATAAAACAACACAACATACCCTTTGCTGCATTGCAGAATGATTTTTCTGGGCAGGGAGAGCATGTTGGAATCTCAGATGTTGGAGGAGAATTCCAAGCCAGGTAGTGCAGATGACCAGTTGGACACTGGAACAAGAAATGACAGTGGAGCTGGCTAGACTCTTGTCCAGCCATCACCTCCCCTGGTTCCCTGGTGCTGTGATGAGGAAGGTCAGCACCATAGTGATACGTTCTGCCAAAACAGAAGAAATTGCAGTTGAGAAGATGATGTTGAAGGCCATTCGTTGGTGAAGACAGGTCGCTTTCCTTGGCTGGCCAATGAAAAGGAAGGAGGGAGGAAAGGAAAGGAAAGCAAGAGGGAGATGTTTTTCTGCCTGAAGAACTATGTCTTCTCTGGATAACAGTTAGGATTATTGTTCATTTGCCATTTTGGTCTTGGACAAGTATGAGGGACTTCCTATTCATAATAGTTCCTGCCTTAGAATCAAGGGTGAGCCTGCAACTCCCAACTTGACGGTCTTTCTTCTCCTGCATTACTCCACTGATTTTATCTTTCTGTAGACTTTGACTTATAAACAGGATTCCATCTCCAGATTCAGTAATATGTGAAGGTGGATTCAGATGACAAGGAGACTATGCTTCTTAAAAGCTTAACTGTATAGCACCTATACGGCAGTTGTCTGTTGCCTTGAACCACGTAGTTAAGCTCAATATTAGCAGTTCTCAGCGCTGCTTGGAAGTACAAGGAAGCAGACAGAGGGGTGCTAACTGCTTGGTCAGAGGATCCAGATAGCTCTGTTCCTGTTTTGTTAACTCAATGTAGTTACTGTAATACCTAAAAAAAATAACAATAATTTTATTTATATCCTGTCCTTCTGGCTGGGCTTTCCCAGCCACACTGGGTGGCTTCCAGCAAAATATAAAAAATAATAAAATGTCAAACATTTAAAATCCTGATACAGGACTGCCTTCATATGTCCTCTAAAAGTTGTGTAGTTCTTTATCTCCTTGGCATCTGATGGGAGGGCATCCCACAGGAAGGGCACCACTGTTGAGAAGGCCCTCTGCCTGATTCCCTGTAATTTCACTTCCCGCAGTAATGGTAATTCACCTACCATTAATTAGCGCATTCTGTGTTTTAAGAGTTCAGTATTTAATATACCGTCTCTTTGCGGGACACAACTACACTGGGGTGTAACAGCTTAACACTGACTTCATTCCAGAGTCCCATGGATGCTCTGTGGCTGAAATCAGCTTTGCTGGAAAAAAGTGAATGATGGCTAGAATTGAAGTGATACTGCACTCAACAATAGTGATCAACTTCTGTTAAGTTGTGGACTGGTACACTACCAAATACTCTCAAATTTATGATGTTGATATATTCTGATCGAGGGTAAAGGAAGAAGAAAATTATTCCAGGTTGCCAAGCCTGGAAAGGCAAGGTATCCTCCATTTATATTTTAAAATTAGATTGGATTGGGGGGGGGACTGTTTCTGGGGCAATTTGAATTATAGGACAGAACAAACTATCCTTGGACAATCAGAGAGTATCATTTTCATTAAGCCTCCCTCTTATCTATTGCACATTCATTCTGATTTGCTTGTACACATGAAGGTTAGATTATATTCAGTCTTCGTTGAACATTCATTCTGATTTGATTGATTTCTCAATGCATTTCCCTGTCACCTTCGTAACCGCAGAATTTCAGTTTCTTTTTTAAAGTGGATTTGTTGCAGTAGGTAGAAAGAATGTTTTAATCCACTTGAATTCCACAAACCTAAATTTCCTGATATGTCCTTTAATCTCTCCCACAAAATGCTGATAGTGTGGAAGTGCCTTAGCTGCTAGGGACTGGGGGAAATCTCATTCATCTTTTGCCTTAAGTAATGCGGGGGGGGGGGCGGCTTTGATATTTTTCACATGGTGTTTATTATCAAGTTCCCTTCTCCGTTTTGGTTCTGCAGGCATGGACAGGGCACTGTTTGCTTACTGAACTGTGTAGGAAAATTGCAATATGTTTTTGTAAGAGGGTTGCCAAGAGTTACAGCTGCATCTAAGCAACAACTTTTCACATGTAAAATTCGGTGGAACGCACATATATATATATATATGCCAGATTGTATGACTGATCTTCACTGGGATCACATCTTCTTAATAGCTTGGTGTTTGATAGTTCTGGCACATCCTTTTTTATATATGTGAATGAAAATTATGGGGGAAACACACTAATTCAAGCCTTAGAAATAAATGCACACTGTTTAAAGTGTAGCTCATTCTTATATTTTATTGTTTGCTTTCCATTCCTAGATTGTGTTCTGCTTTAACAGGTGGTAAATATGCTTTCTAAATATTTGACCTTTGTGACCTTCAAAATAAGGCTGCCACTAATACGATGTTACAGGTGTACACAAGTATGCAGGGGGAAATGTGCTATTATATGG
Source organism: Podarcis cretensis (assembly GCF_951804945.1). NCBI lineage: Eukaryota > Metazoa > Chordata > Lepidosauria > Squamata > Lacertidae > Podarcis > Podarcis cretensis. Next base: position 48,014,209 of record NC_137170.1, on the reverse strand, counting down.
GAATGTTGAGTTTGTGTTTGTTGTACTGTATGTCCACATACTGTGATTTCTAACCATATGTGTCAGTGACAAAATAATCCAGGAGTAGTCTTCACTCATGAAAACATACATTGCTTTTGTATGTGGAAAGAACCCAAATTGTGATGTGTCTTTCTATAAACATGCCCTAGTCATCTCCTATACCAACTCAGCCCAATCTTTTAAAAACATTTGACCCTTCTCAAATACTTTGGGAGGAATAAAGCATGATACGTCCCCAAGGCCTGTCATTGCTATGCATGTGTACATTTAAAAAAAAAAATACAGCTTTAAAAATAGTGATGAAGGGAGCCAAACTTTCTCAGTTAAAATTTATGTTTGTACATTTGTATTAACATTTATTGCAACTCTAGATTTAGGGTTATCTCATTATATTTTGTCAGTGAGTCATGAATGACAATAGGGAACAGGTACCAAGAATTATCTAGGGCATTCAGTACATGGAGCCCTGCCTGGAGCATTCAACAAGTCCTGGTTAGACAGATGTTAAAATAAAAATCTCTCAACAATTACAGTACAAAGTTTATAGATTGGCTGTTCTGTGTGTGGTGAAGTTGGGAGCAGCATGGAGGGGAGTTAAAGCTGGAAATATTGTCCATGTGGCGTACACATATCACTGCCGTATGCAGTATATCTAACACTTATTCTCAACAATCAGTAGGACCTAGTATTAAGGTTGCTGTTGGTTTTTACTTCAGTTTCCATAGCCTGAATTCCCCATAGTAATTAGTCTGGCTCAGCTTGTTGTTGGGCATGCATTGTCAAATGACTGAAATGTGCATTCTTAAATGGAGTGTTGTTCCACTGAATCCAGATTTTTTTTTTGTACTTCCACAAGAGCTACCTCACATGGTAAAGAAAAAAAATGTTCACACCATGTATTCTGATGGTGAGATGTCATCGGTGAAAATGGGACTGTGGGTGTTTGCTTGCTTTTGGTTTTTATGGCCTGTGGAAGTGTGGAAAAGAAACTGGCAAAATTTGGTGCTGTGAATCCACCATTCCCTGTTTAAGAATGCAGTTAGCATTTTGAAAGGAAATTGTCTGTGCATAAAAGCAGAGCAGAACTGGCTTCTGCTATTTCAATACATAAATAATATTGTTTAGATGAAGGCATGTGTGGAGCCTCAAATTATTCCACTTGTCTTCCCGTCTTATATTTGTTTTGACCTAGCAATATCTGATCAAGGATCTGTTCAATTCCAACAAAAGGTCCATTTTTCTTGAACTTTCAAAACTTGAAGTGGCTGTGAATTCCATATATTAATATGTGCTGCCCAAAGAAGTCCTATATTTACGCGAATCTAATGTGCCATCAAATCTAGTGCGCACCTCAGTTTTCAAAACCTTGAAACCAAAATAGGATTTGCTATGTCAGTAGTGTTTCTGAGGCTTGCAATCAAATCTAATTCACCATCAAATCTAATGTGCACCCTAATTTTTGTGATGTAATTTGGCCAAAAATGGTGCACATTACATTCGAGTAAATACGGTACTTGCTTTTGTCTGTCCCACAGATATTATCAATTTTTTGAATGAACCCAAGTTCTAGCATTATGCATGAGAAAATTATCTATTATTATCATAATTCTTGTGTCAAGTTATATGGAAAGATATGGTAGTAATTTTACCTTGTAAAATAAATAGGCTGAACATCTTTACCTCTTCCTGATAGAGGTGATAGAATGCAAGCGTCTAAAGAAAAAACACCATAGTTAATTTTTCAATGACTTAGTGACTGATTTATTTTCCTGTTTCTGGACTGTGTCCGCTAGGTATGAAAACCTAGCTCAAAGAAAGACCAGGGACATGCTAAGGAAAGATGTGTGCATTACACAAGTCCATAAGTAACTCTTTGCTTATGTACATTAATCTGCATTCTTGGTTGTGACCAATTTGGTCTCATGGTCCCTGATCAAGTAAAGTCCTCCATTAACCGTTTATGAAGTGTGTGGATGTAGCTATAAAATACTTATGTAGATTTGTATTGTGTACAAGTAACCCATAGCATATACTTTTTGTTACTACAGTGTAGAAATATGCTACAATATTTAACCTATCCTGACTTTCTCTTTTTGACAGGTAAGTTCAGTTCTACACTCTACGAGACAGGGGGCTGCGATATGTCGCTTGTGAATTTTGAGCCTGCTGCAAGAAGAACATCTAATATCTGGTGTGTTTTTGAAAACCAGTATCTGTGGTTTAGTCAGCAATGCTGAATATGCAAACAATTCTGTAAGATTCTTAAGCGTCTGTGTATTTTTGCAAAAGTCAGAACACTTTCAGAATTGTGATTTGATGTACATGGGAACCTTTTGGTAATTTTATATTTTGTCAAAGAATACCCATTATATTGAGACTGAGGAAGTTGCAGGTTGAATGAAGAACTGAGAACCAGAACCAACTTCATTCTCATGTTTATATAGTGCAGTGGTGGGGAACTTTTTGCCATTCAGATGTTGCTGGACTATATCTCTTCTCAACCCCAGCCAATAGCTGAGAGTTTCCTGATAGCAAGGGAGTTGTAGTCCCACAGCATCTGGAAAGGCAGATGATACAAATGGTCATGGCACTTTGCATACTTCCTTTGCACACAACCCTTGAAGACTAGGCAGTATTTCAGAACAATCAGTCAAAGTGTTAATTACATTTTAGAATGTTTTATTGCTTAACTTTGTGTCTGGATGCATGGCTTTATTCTGTTTGAATTTACATATGATTTCTGAGCTGCTGCCACCACCACAGGGTGGTGAAGCTATCCTGTTTTCCCTAGCCAGGATTTTGGATAGGCTTTGCCAATTAGGTCATGATACCCTTTCAAAGAAAGAGAGAATAATCTAACAATCTTAGAGCAAAATGAGTACACGAGATCCTTGGACAGGATTTCATATCCTTTTTTAAAGGCAGTAAGCTGAATAAGAGTCATGGTGCTTGGAGTAAATGACTGCTTTGGGGGCATAATGTCCCCTGGGACATGCAGATTCCACGCCCACCCAACCACCCAATAAAGATACAGTGGTACCTCGGGTTACAGACGCTTCAGGTTACAGACTCTGCTAACCCAGAAATAGTACCTGGGATTAAGAACTTTGCTTCAGGATGAGAACAGAAATCGCACGGCGGCAGCAGGAGACCCCATTAGCTAAAGTGGTACCTCAGGTTAAGAACAGTTTCAGGTTAAGAATGGACATCCAGAACAAATTAAGTTCTTAACATGAGGTACCACTGTACGTTTATTACAAAATCAAAGAAAAATAGAATGCAGTGAAATACATCGTTTTCTGCCATTGCTTTGCATAAATTTCAGTGCATAGCAGAGTCATGCAAACCAAAGTATTTTCAATGTGGAATTGTCTTTATGGTGCAGTAGTAGCCAGCCCCTAGCTGGCACCCAATCTTCAGGAGTTTTCTTTTTGGCTCTCCAAATACATATATTTTTAGTTTTAGCTGCTCCTGTGGGTCCTCTGCTGTGGCACCCTGATGTTGAAAGCTTTTTTTTTGACCCAACAAGCCCCACCCCCAAATTTATCCATTTAAAAATCATGCAACACCTTCTATTTACTGATTATTTTCATGGGTCGCCTGCTGTAATTCTGTGATACCAAAAGTTTTCGTAACCCCTAAACCCCAAATATGCCATTAATTATTATTCTTACATTTGTCCAGGACCACTTGCCCACTTCTGCCACTCCCACTTTGACATTTGGCCCTGGAGTGTTTGCAGTGGACCTTTATTACCCTCTGCCTGAAAAGGGCTAGCAATCACTCAGATAGGACTAGGTATTCATCCCAGAATGCAACCCCATATCCACCTATCAAGGTATTAATGCAGAATTAATGGCTTGTTACGAAATAGAAATAGAAATGCTCGTTATACAGGCCTCCTTCTTTCTTAATGTCAGCACATTTGGGTAATAAGGTGCATTGTCCTATCAAGAAAGTGTATCATTTCTTTTTCCCTTGGTGAAAACAGTACTGCCTTTCCAGTAGCAAGTTGATTTAAACTGGGGTAACTGATGTCCTACAAACTACAGAAAGAGTAATCTCTTAAACAAAAGAAGAGACTTGAATTGGAGAACAGTGTGTGGTATCAAACTAAAGTAATCTTCTTGTTATTATAGTGACACGGATTCTCATGTATCAAGTTCTACCTCAGTTCGTTTTTATCCACATGATTTAGTAAGTTTTTGCATTTGCTCCTTATTTTATTGCAAGCAGATGATCAAATGTCACTCTTAAGTTGTTGAGATACAATTAAGTATTCTGTCTGTAAATTTAGCACAGGATTCGAGTGGTTCAAGTTGTCAGCAGCTGGACAATGCCATGCCTTCACTGCTACAAATAATTGGAGAATTGCAGCCATGTTAATACTTTAATAACGTGAGACCTGATGTGTGTTTAATTAGACAAATGCAGTGCCACCCACCTCTTAGATCTAAGAAAGTGGTGTCCAAGCCCTGCTCAATACAGAATGGATTGTAGACTATCACTGCTAATGATTTGTAAGGTCTTTGAAGACTTTAGGTTCAGCTTGCTAGATCCTTACCATATCAGCTTGAAATACCCTGGAGTAATTGAAGTTGTAAAGAGGAAAGGGCCCTTCTACTCAGCCTTGTGTGTTGGATATTACTGGATCTGCAATTCCCATTGTCACTCATCATTGGCCATGCTGGCTGCAGATTAGTGGTGGGGATTTTCTGGCCATTATTATTATTATTATTATTATTATTATTATTAGAATTTATATACCGCCCTATACCTGAAGGTCTCAGGGCAGTTCACAGAATAAAACCAAATGAATTCAGGTGATTGTTAAAGTGGCTCATGAAGAGTTGACCACTTCTGAATTCTGACTTCTGGCTGGATCCAGTTCCTCAACCCTTCTGCAAAAGATGGGTGTTGTCGTTCCAACAACATCTGGGGACTCAAGTTTGTGGAAGCGTATTCTAGATGGAGGGTAGAGTGTTGTTTGCATGTGCACTATCCCTGCAGTTCCATAAAGTTTTATAAAGGGTCAGTGCTTTTGCTTCCTGGAAGAAACCAGCCAATCCAGATACAGGTTGGAACTCTACCATGAACCCATGCCAGGTTTGAGCATGTAGTCTTCAACCACTGTTAATCAGGTGTGCCTTCCTGAAATGAGATAAACTGCATCCTCCTCCACCTTCCCTTCTCCCTGAACCATACAGATTTGCAAAGAAGATGAGACCAAGGGGGTAGTTCCCCATAGAAGATCTTTGGCCCATGGCACTCTTATGTTCCTTAAGATCTATAGTTTATAGTCTAAAGAAGTGTGAATGCAACTTATTATTGACTTTATTGTAGCTCTCCCTACCCCAGATCAGGCTGAACAGGCTGTTGACCATAGATACAGATCTCCTCGAGCACCAAGACATTGACCTAAGCCCTGACCTGCAGGACCATCTGCAACCTCAAGAGGAAGCCGCCCAAAAAGTCAAACACTATTATCGCTTTTGGATCCTACCTAAGATCTGGATTGGCATCAATTTTGATAGACTGACTCTCCTAGCCTTGTTTGATAGGTGAGATCCCATGAGCACGTGCTGTTCTAACATAGTTCAAGTAATTATTTGCATCAGGTTTCCTTTTGCTTGGTTCGTATGCTAGTGATTGATGCACTGTTCAAAGCATTAGTCAAATCAGGTGGTGGGTACTGTTAGAAACGGGGCCAAAATGGGCCCAACTAAGAACAGCAGTAACAACAAGGTGTCGAGTGTCCAGTGGAAAACTGGGGAGAGGGAAGTTAAATGGAGGACCCTGGAAGAAAGCATGATACACTGGTACCCTGAACATGTCCACTCCTATCAGGAGGAAAGGTGTACTGCAGCACTTGAATTTAGAGCACTGGGTTGTGCAGATAAGCTACCCTCTGTTGTGCACCTTTAATGGTATAGTGGGCATTGGGGTATCCAGCAAGCCACCATCATTCTGCTCAGCAGTTTGCTTTCTCCGCCCTGGAGTATCTATACTGCTTTACAGACTTCTTTTTCTTGGAGTACCTGTTGGGATACTGCCAGGGAGACCAAGTCCATCATGCCCCCATGCCGATGTCGGACGATCCATCGATCTCCCGCAGATACAGTATCAGTCAATTAGCGACATGAAGTCTCAGAAATAGCTTGCCACATTCCAGAGCTCGTGCACGCTCTATCAGCAGAGTTCGCACAACGAAAGATGCACTCAGGAGAGCATATTTACAATTTTATTCAGCGTTGGTCAGAACAAAGAAAAAAACATGACTACCTGCTTCGATGTCTCAGGCACAGAGAGAGAAACAAAAGCAATAGACAAACAGAAACTTCCTGTGAGCAGGAAATATGTAGGCTGTGACTCACAACAGCCTGTCCCCTTTTTAAGGTGGAACGGAAATATCCTAACAGTACCTTCACTCGTTTTTCTTCTGCAGAACCATTACAGAAACCTTATTTTTTCTCAAGACATACTGCAATGTAGATTTTTCTGGGAGGGGATGGGTATGGATGGATTTATCTGTCTTGTGGTTGGGACTAGGACTGGGTGACATTTTTATCCTTTCTGACTGATTCTATAGAATGTGTTTGAACAGCCATTTGAACTCCAATAAAACGACAATAGATTCAGCACCTGAAATTTGCATGCTAAGGCATTCTCAGACTTTTGAGATACAGTATCATAGGTCATTTTCTTTAGTTTCCTTGAACTCCTGCAGCCTCTCTTCCAACTGTATAAACCTATTTATCTTCCCAGTACCACGTACTTTTCCTTTTCCATAGAAATCGTGAGATCCTGGAAAACGTGTTAGCTGTCATCCTAGCTATCCAAGTGGCTTTCTTGGGTTCTGTACTTCTTATTGAAGGCTTCTTCAAGGATATATGGGTTTTCCAGTTTTGCTTGGTGATTGCCAGCTGCCAGTATTCCTTGCTCAAGGTAACTTCTTTTGCCACTGTCAATTTTAAATATTCATATTCTGCCAGCATTTGGACAATCTATCTTGAGTTAATAAGAAGCCTAGTCGTGGCTGATCTTTGTTGGGTGTGCATGCAGTCCCTTTGCAAGCAAACCAGGAAGCCTTCTGCTAACCACACTTTCATGTTTTGCCCAAATCAGGAAACAAAGGTTAAGAGCTTCAGAGCAGGCCAGGATATTAAGCCAGCTTCAAACAAGAGACGTATATCCCAAATTGTTCTGATGCTATTAACCACAGTTTCCAGGTTTGGATGAAATGGGAAACTACATATTAAGCCAATCAAAATATTGTAAAATAGTGATCAAGCTTTCATCTCCCCCAATCATCTCCCCCAATCAACTGTTGAACAAAGAAAGTGTGTGTGTATGGAATCCAGCCTGTTGAAAAGTACTGGCGAACTCAAAAGCTTGCTCACTATTATGTGACATTTTAATGGGTCCTAATAAAGGCATTGCTTGGGTATGGATTTTTCCTTATGAACCCACTGCATTCCTGGGATGATCTTAGAAAGTATGATTCTTCTGCTCTTACCTCTTCCGTTAAGTTATTTTCAATATTTTAAAACTTTCACTTCAGACCCCAGCTTCTCATGCTTTGTTGAATGCTGCTTGAGAAACTAACTTTGGGGGTGGGAACAGCGAGGGGATGAGGGGCTGTGACTGAAAAACACACCATGAGAAGCCTTGATGTGTCCATGGAAGTTCTGTGCATCCTACCTGTTAAAAGAGTCTTATATTGAAAAGTAACCTTGAAAATAAGCCTTACCTAATATTACCCTTTCATTTTTCTGGTCTGTTTTTTAGAGTGTGCAACCAGATTCTTCATCACCTCGGCATGTAAGTTTTCCTATATGGAACGGAACTTTTTATTCAGAAAAGGCATAGCTAATACTCTGGTGTATCTGAGTTCAACACACTGAACTTTCTAATTTAAAGAGGCATGCGTAATAAAGTTTCAAAACCAAATTTTGAAGAAAACAATAGTTATGATTTGCAACTTTGAGTTGCAGTAACCAAACTTGTTTTTTTCAGGGTCATAACCGAATCATCGCCTATAGCCGCCCTGTTTACTTCTGCATATGCTGCAGCCTCATTTGGCTGCTGGACTATGGCAGCAAGAGCACTTTCACTGCAAGGTTCCGACTATATGGAATGGCTTTCACTAATCCAATTTTGCTGCTATCAGCAAGGGACTTGATTATAGGTGAGCAATTTCTTTATGGCTCTGATGCATTGTATTTGCTTCTTTAGTTATACGGTGGTACCTCGGGTTACAGACGCTTCAGGTTACAGACGCTACAGGTTACAGACTCCACTAACCCAGAAATAGTACCTCGGGTTATGAACTTTGCTTCAGGATGAGAACAGAAATCACGTGGCGGCGGTGCAGCAGCAGCGGGAGGCCCCATTAGCTAAAGTGGTGCTTCTGGTTAAGAGCAGCGGGAGGCCCCATTAGCTAAAGTGGTGCTTCTGGTTAAGAACAGTTTCAGGTTAAGAACGGGCCTCTAGAACAAATTAAGTTCTTAACCCGAGGTACCACTGTAAAAGTATTTTTATACTGCCGTATCATAAATTAACAGGGTGGTGTAAACTCCATTAAAAGCTATGTGGATGGTATGCATAGATCGTTTGCCCATCGTGGAGACCATATAGATTTCTGTTCTTTAATGGAGATACAAATAAATGGAATCCCTTCCTTTCTCATTCTGTCTTTTAAAAGTTGTTATAATTGGAGAGGAAGTAGTTGTCATTGTCAGTTCCATGGGTGGCGCTGTGGTCTAAACCACTGAGCCTCTTGGGCTTTCCAGTCAGAAGGTCAGTGGTTCGAATCCCCATGACGGGGTGAGCTCCCGTTGCTCTGTCCCAGCTCCTGCCAACCTAGCAGTTCGAAAGCATGCCAGTGCAAGTAGATGAATAGGTACCACTGCAGCGGGAAAGTAAGTGGCGTTTCCATGCGCTCTGGCTTCCGTCACGATGTCCCATTGCGCCAGAAGCGGTTTAGTCATACTGGCCACATGACCTGGAAAACTTGTTTTTAGACAAACACTGGCTCCTTCGACCTGAAAGTCGCCTTTGACTGGACTTAACCGTCCAGGGGTCCTTTACCTTTACCTTTTATCATGAAAGTCATTGCATGATTAGAACTTTGGTAAACATGGAGAATTGCCATGCAGTGTACAGAGGATCTTCAGATAAACTCTTGATCCACTTCTCTTAGCCGTCTCATAACTGGCAGCTGTTGTATGGTGGGAATGACAGCAACTACCAAAGTGCCACATATTTGTTCATGTTAGTCTAGTTTTGATTGCAGGCTACATGTCTTGGAGGGCTGTCATGCTGAAACATGCTGTCCCTCTCCTGTGGGGACACTGCAAGTTATCTTCTTACTTAATGACATCTTCATAATCCATCACCACCATTGTCTCCGTTCCACATCATTTTTCAAGCTTTCCCCTTCTCAGTTTAGCTCCTTGCAACCTTCACAGTCTTCCTCTGTCTCAGTCCTCTCAGGGATGTTCACTTTCCTGTTGAGCATATCTGGCTAAGGTGAAGAGGCAAGAAGAGTAAGGCCTTCACTTGGCCTGACAAACATACAGATGCAAACATACTGCAGTTGCTTGTTCCGAAAGTGAGTAGGGTGTTTGCTACATAGGAAAAGGAGTCTGAAAAGAGCTGTATGCCTCACGTCAGTGTTCAGTTACTCACAGCAGGTAGTTATTGGCAACTGTTTTGAAATAAAGAACAACAGCTATGTGAAATTATTTCTTGTGCAAGGGTGGTATATAAATTCAGTAGATAATAATAATAATAATAATAATAATAATAATAATAAAAAATAATAATAATTAAGGAACACCTATATCCTCTATAGTTAAAAGTGGAAGGATAACAAATAGTTCTGTATGTATTTACTATTTTCTTCCTATCATTTTTTTTTTTTTTTGTCTCTTGTAGTGTTTACGTTATGTTTCCCTATAGTGTTCTTCATTGGTCTTCTGCCTCAGGTGAACACATTTGTCATGTACCTCTGTGAACAATTAGATATTCATGTCTTTGGTGGCAATGGTGAGTTGAGCTTCCTTGTTTCATAGATAATTCAGCAAACGACTTTCAGATCTGTTTAAGAAAAGGTAGTTTGAGGGCTTTATCCAAAGGATCAATTTAAGTACATTCCTACTTCATTTTAGCCTTTACAGATGGTCCTTTAGGTCCTCAGTTTAAGCAACTGCCTGGCATTCAAATGGTTTTCTTTTCTGTGCACTAAACAGTCTAGTACAAAACTGTGGTTCAATTCAGACATAAATGCCAAATCATACTTTGATGCCATATGAATATGCTTGGAACAAGCCTTCCTCCTCCATGCACTGTGATTTCCTCTCTTCCTGTATTGGTATGCTGCTTTATAGTGGAAATTGTAGTTTGCCCGTTCAGATATAAGGGCAAACCATAGTGCGAGAGGACAGGGAGCGCAGCAGGCTTGTTCATGTTGTGCCAAACCATGGTTTAGCATTCTCTCTGCCCTCAGCCATTAAGGAAGTTGTTGTCAGTTGCACTCCAGAAGCCAGTCAGCTGAAAGCAAAATTGGAAGGGGCTTCTACACATTTCAGAGTAATGTTTCATATATTCAACTGTATGGCAGTGCTCTCCAGAAGAGGCTCAGAAAGTTTGCCTTCATGCATACCAGACATGCCAATGACTTTGTTATTCAATAAAATCACATTTTCCTCAAAAAGGTATTCTTGCCATTTGAGAGCTGATGAAATGTAATATCCCTGAAACAAAAATGCTTTCTGATGGAAGCCTATAAATCCTGCATAGCAAAGGAACAGCTGCATTGTGGGGTCTGTAATAGCTCGTATGGTCTACTTAAGTTGGTTCAGGCTCATTGGGAAAAGCACATCTTTGAATTAACTTTTCCAGTGAAAGAATACTGCGCAACAGTAATATCACGCAATAAAAGAATCCTCAAAAGTAGCATAAGTTTAAGTGTGAGATAATCTGCTGTAAATCTTTATAGTGTTGTAGTAGAAACAAAAATCAAAGGGATAAATGTTTATTTCTTGAAACCTAAATATGTTCTTCCACTGTTAAGGGTTTCTTTTCCTAACAAACGTTTTCTTATTCTCTAGCGACGACAAGCTTGCTTGCAGCACTTTACAGTTTTATCTGTAGTATTGTGGCAGTAGCATTATTGTATGGATTGTGTTATGGTGCCCTAAAGGTGAGTGCTATATTTTTGAGTAGTAAATTTAGGCTTGATACTTGTACCACTTCATGAAACTAAAAGTTAAATGTTATTACCTGAACTTCCTAACATTTGTAAAAGGTGGATGGATGAAGATTGGTTTTTCTTCTTTCCTTGAAACACCAGAATTTTTATTATACACTGCCACCCCTCCACACCATATGGTACATCCCAACAAGGGAGGCCAAGGGACTACAGACCACAGATAAATTTTCTTACTCAGTACAAAATCAAAATGGAGATACATAACAATTTATAAAACATTCACAAATCCTTAGGAAAGGATGCTTATTTCATGCTCTGGTAAAGCCATGGAACCCACCATAAATGAATACCGTATTTTTCTGTGTAGAAGACTATATTCCTTCCTAAATTTTTGAAGTTTAAAATAAGGGGCCGTCTTATACACGGATAGTGCATAGTACATTTTTAAAATTTTGATTCCCCTAAAATAGGGGGCGTCTTTTACATGGGGCATGTTATACACAGAAGAATACGATAAATATCCCTTGTGCTCCACAGCAACACTAACAACATGGTGTCAGCTTGTATGCGAAAGCTGAATTGGTGCACGATGCCATCCATATCTGAGAATTGATACCTGAGATATGCATACATATTTATACCCACCCTGTTTTCTTGATTGTACTTTGGTTTAACTGATTTTGATATTTCCCTTCAAGGTGGAGGGGAAATGTAATTAATTTATTTAAGGAATAATATTGATGCAGTTTATTTCATAGATACACAGGATTTCCGATTCTGTAACCTTAAAAAAGAATAATTTTTCCCCCCTATGGACTCTGATTTTGCCCACAGGATTCTTGGGATGGTCAACATATTCCAGTGCTCTTTTCAGTATTCTGTGGCATGTTAGTGGCAATATCCTACCATCTCAGCAGACAGAGTAGTGATCCTTCTGTGCTTTTGTAAGTAATAATTACCTCTTTGTATATTACGTAGAAGTCTTATTGCAATAATTGTTTGTGCAAGGGAGAGGGAATCTGTTCAGAAAACATTGTGGGGAGCAAAGGGCCTAAAAACTTTAGACAACCTCCACCTGATGCAAACAGTTTTCATATTTGGCTAACGTGTGACCCTCCACATGTTGTTGGACTTGGCATAAGCCAGCATGGTCAATGGCCAGGGATAATGGATGCAATATGAAGGCCCTTTTCATAAAGGGGGACAAAGTGCAGATAAGTACCAATAGTTGTTTTCTGCTTTTATATATATATATAAAAACCTTGATTTGTTTTTCTTTTTGGACTCAAATCAGTGCACAATCATTACAAAGAAAACATTTTCTTTTCTTTTTTAGTTCTTTAGTGCAATCAAAACTTTTCCCTACTTCAGAAGATAAAAATCCAGAGGATCCACTGTCTGAGGTTAAAGACCCCTTACCTGAAAAACTGAGAAATTCAGTGGTAAGTTGGCTCACTTTTGTAGCATACTAAGAAGACTGATATTACAAGGACACTTCTAATGATTCAGGTGTCCAGGGAATTATCTGTTGATGCTGTTTATGATGCCTTAAGTACCTCTGTCTGACAGTTGTGATACCAGTGGTTATTTTCCTTTATATTAGATCACTAACAAGAAAGAACATTAGTTACTTCAGCTGTCATGTTGATTTCTTGGGAAGGGGATTAAATTTCTTTATTGGGAGGGGTTAAATTATAGCGTGTAGACAATGATTATCATGAGTACTTAAAACTAAAAGAGAGAAACAGTTTTCTGGAACTCTCTTAGTTTTAAAAAAGTTATTTCTTTCTTCCTAGAGTGAACGCTTGCAGTCTGATCTGGTGGTGTGCATAGTCATCGGTGTACTTTATTTTGCTATTCACGTCAGCACAGTTTTCACAGTATTGCAGGTACCTTACTTTTCCCCTCCCCTTATTTTCAAAACTATCCTTACCAGTTTCTTTTGTATCTGCCTCTTGAACAGTGTTGTTGACTTCAGCATTTATAACATGACGGGGTTTGGGTTTGCTCAGCAGCACGGGATATTGGCTTTTGGTTTAAGATGTAGGATTTCTATTGACTTTTTAATGTCCCTTGTTAGTTTTCCCCAGTTCTGCAATGCTCAGCCTGGCAAACTCCCCATCCTTCGGGTACTGTGAGGAAGGAACATGAGGCTCACCAGAAGATGCAAAAGATCTTGTAGTTCTCCATGTTCCTATTTATTGTGTTTCCTGGAGACGACTCTAGTTGGCATCGATAACACAAAGAGATGGATCTAATTGCATGAGCAATTGAAGAAAGTTAGGATGTTAAATGGTGCAGTGCACTGCATCTCAAAGACAAGTTTGCAGGGGCAGCATTCCTTGTATTGTGTGTATCAGGAAAAACGGAAACACAAGGAATATGACCTGTTTTAATGATACTCCCCTCCCAACAAAACTCAAAATGGTCCATTTGGAGACAGACATGGGTTGCACCATGTCGTGGGATGTATCCCGAATAGGTAGGGAAGCAGTTGATGATGAAGGCACCCTTTCAGCCAGTGCTGCCATACTGCCCAAATTGAGAAGCACAATTCTGACAGGAATTGCTATTGATTGTTTTTGAGACTGAGTCTCTTTATTCCTTCTTAAATTTTTCCATTAGCCTGTCTTGAGCTATGTTCTGTACGCGTTGGTGGGCTCAGTTGGCTTTATGACCCATTATGTACTGCCACAACTTCGGAAACAGCTCCCTTGGCACTGTTTTTCTCACCCACTGTTGAAAACCAAGGAATACTATCAATTTGAAGTCCACAGTAAGTAGTACAATTCTTCTTTTAAGACTCTGCCTATTCCCTAGGCATTTACTGTGAACTATAATTAATTATATTGTGACTTTACAATAAAACTGTTCTTCTCGTTTCCTTCTATAGAAAACTTAGTTTCTTGCAGTAAAGTTAAAACTTTGTAGCAATGGAAAGTAGTTCAGATATCTTACCTGTTATATTGGAGGGATGGTGGGAAAGAGGGGTCAGATAGACATCTGAGCTTGGTTTGTTTCCTGATACACTTTCCAGATTCCTATAGCATTCTGTATTGTATTTTGTGACTCCTCTTAGATGCTGCACATGTGATGTGGTTTGAGAAACTTCATATATGGCTTCTTTTTGTGGAGAAAAATATTATCTACCCTCTGATAGTCCTCAATGAGCTCAGCAGCAGTGCGAAAGCTATTGCTAGCCCAAAGAGACTGGATATAGAGTAAGTAGAAAACAGCACATAGGCACTTCCTTTACTTTAATTATGGTTTGTTTGTTTTTAATGTCCTATTGCAAAGGCTATCTCTGTTGCTTGACCAGTCTCTTGAAACTCCAGATTCTTCTTTCTTAAAAGGGGTCAGGCATATTTAATGAAAGATAGTAAAGTGAGAAATATATCGAACAATTTATTAATCTCCAAGAACGTACTGAATGCAGATAAAGTGAAGAGTAAACTGATCAGCTTGACAAATATATTTTCTCATTGCAGATTTGGTGCTTTAATGATTACTATTGCTGGTATGAAGCTGTTGCGTTCCTCTTTCAGCAACCCAACCTACCAGTATGTTACTGTCATTTTCACAGTGCTTTTCTTTACATTCGACTACAAACGTTTCTCAGAGACAATGCTGCTAGACTTGTTCTTCATGTCCATACTCTTCAGCAAGGTAATGTCAAATAATAATACAGTGCCCAAGCTCTGTGTTCCATAACTCTGTGGCAAAACGAGATGGCAGTAGATCTTGCAGTTGGCATAGCCATCTTTTCCACAGTCTTGAAAGGCAACCTTAAAAAGCCACCAATTTTATATTTTATGGTAGCCCTACGGTCTTAAGAGTTTAACTGATGATCTTGAATACATTAAAAGCGGTACCAAAACATTTGTTATTAATAATATTAGGACATATACTGCCATCATAATATAGAATCTCATTCTCTCTCCTTCCTCTTTTCCATTGTCTCCTAAAGGACAATCTGACCATTTGTTATCTATAAGAATTGATATATGATATTTTATCATGTTATCTGATGAATTGCAGATAGAAAGGAAGTTTATTTATTGTTGAATAGAGAGTCTCCACTTGTTTGGTTAAATATTTAATGTACAAATTTGACAAAGCATGGCATTCTCTTACATTTCATGCCTCTTAAAACAGAACCAGTTGATCGGCTGTGGCATACATGACGCACAGTTTTACAAAAAATTTTTGCTAGTGCCTCTAAAACTCCTCCTGGGAAATTCAAATCATACATGTGTCAAGAGTACAAGATCTGTGACCAAATTTGTTTTTTAAACGTTTCCTTCTGTTTTCTTTCTAGCTGTGGGAGCTTTTCTACAAGTTGAGATTTGTATACACTTACATTGCTCCTTGGCAAATCACATGGGGATCTGCGTTCCATGCTTTTGCCCAGCCTTTTGCTGTACCACGTATCCTTTTTGAAAGCTCCAGATGTATTATGCTGACAGGGAAAAGAACTTTTGAAGCCTTAATATATTGTAAAAGTCTACTAAAATGTATGATTACAAGCCACACCAATCTCTTCTGAGCAGTTTCGATTGCAAAGCACTGTGATATGAATGTTTGTGCAGTGTAGCAGAAACATTGTTTTTGCTATAAGTTGTCATGCTTCTACACTAAGAACAGTAGTATATTACTTCATTTTTCTGTACAATGGTTGCCAAGTGTAGTTTACGATGCTGTTGGACCTTTCTAAATGACACAGATATTTGAGCTATTGTGGTTGTTCTTTTTTTTTTTTTATTCTGCCCTGACATGAAGAAATCAGAAAGAAAGAAAGTTGTGGTTTCCTTGACTTTCCTTCCTTGCAGATTCTGCAATGCTGTTTGTCCAAGCAGCTGTGTCTGCTTTCTTCTCTACTCCACTAAACCCATTTTTGGGAAGTGCAATATTCATCACTTCTTATGTTAGACCTGTCAAGTTTTGGGAGCGAGACTACAAGTAGGTGATTTTGAAGGCATAAAAAAACCTCCTTCTGTAGTAACGAGAGATTTTTTTAAAAAATTAAAAATAAGTTATAATATGTGATGTTTCTGGATGCATGATGCTAAATTCCTAAAGTATGCCCTGCAGAAGAATTATGATTCTGCGCAGTCACCACTAGTTTCTTGCTGTGGAAAAATATCCTCACTTCATCCTACCTTTAGCTGAAATCAGCAGAAATACTTCTGAGGTAAACCTCTGGAATCTCTCCCTGGTGACCTGTAGAAGTCAGAAATAACTCATCTTGGCTCTTAGATGAACTTCTTGTGCAATCATGTAGTGAAAAATGATTTCACTTGAAAACCCAACTATTTTAGTGTTTTACTTTGGCCACATTCACACAAAATTAATCTGGTTAATCTGGTTAGTTAATCTGGTTAGTTTAACAATCCAGCTTCATAACCAGTGGTCTGAAGTTGGCTTGCTGTGAAACTTGCAAGTGTTTGCTTTAAACTAGGATCCCTGGTCAAACATAGGCCAGGATTCTGGGGACAGGATCACAAAGCTAATATAGGAGTAAACCCTGTTCTCTCATTTGTCGCCTGTGATGTCAACTGGTGAGCAGGCAGGCGTGGTTTGGGGAGAAAGGCCTGTGTGCCAGAGGTTCCTCAGCCCTAATTAAGATGCGTATAAAACCTGGCCCAGTATACAAAGAGCTACTTGGGCTCACAGCAGCCACACAGCCTCCATGTAATTTTCCAGTTGGAAGACCTGTAGTGACAGCAAGTGCACATATTCGTCTGTTTGCTGAAAGAGACAGTATGCTATGCCTAAACTTTGTTTTCACATCCAGAGAAATGCAGTGGAGTGCTGTGCCTCTGGTCTTAGTCTTGAAAGAGAGACAGACAGGGGAAAAAAATGGAGGACTGGAAATAGCAGCAGTTAGCACTTAGTTGCATTTTCTTAGCAGGGGTGACAAACCAGGTTACACTGGCTTATTTTTGTAAACAATTCATCTTTCAGCAGACAGAGCCTCAGGGAGTTGAGAGAGAATCACCAGCTGGGAAAATGCAAGAGGGTGTTTTACTTTTGGCATGGACCTTTTATTTCATTTTTCTTGGGGGAAGAAGGCATATGGTGGTAGAGAACCCATGAAGACTTGCCATGGTACATTTTGTAATAACTTAATATTTTGTCACTTTCTTCAGCACAAAACGAGTGGACCACTCAAACACAAGATTGGCTTCCCAGCTTGATCGAAATCCAGGTAGTCCTTTAAAATATATATATATATATATATTGAATTTTACATATTTATCATAATAACATCATATCAGATAACAAAAAACAAATACAATTCCCACAATTCCCTCTCCTCCCCACGACTTCCCTCAGCTTCCTCTTCTGGTTTTTTACATATTGACTTCTCCTGCTTGCTTTATTGTATCTTAATATTAAATTCTTTAACTTAAATGTTGTTATACTCTTATCGTTTTAACATCATCTTTGTAGTTTCTCTATTTGTTTTGTTGATTGTAAGTGTTTACTCAAACCCTGCTAGTGAGTCCATTTCTTTACATTATTTCTGTAGATACAACATAAATGATTCCCAGTCTTTTTAAAAGTCTCTATTGTCTTCATCTCTAATTAGTTTCGCCTTTTCGGCATATTCCATCAGTTTGAAAACCAGGTAATCCTTTACCAAACCAGAGACCTGCTCCTGCTAGTCCGGGCTCAAAAAAGCCCTGTGGTAACCTTCCAAAGCAGCCAAATTGGGCTTGGTATTTGTCTAAATCTGATGCAGGCCCCTAATAAATACATATATGTCTGTAGTAATACTTTTTGAAATTGTGCTTAAATTACCGTATTTTTTGCACCATAACACTCACTTTTTTCCTCCTAGAAAGTAAGGGGAAATATCTGTGCGTGTTATGGAGGGAATGCCTACGGGTGGCGGGGGGGATCTGCTGCAGTCGTGAGCAGAGGATCCATGGTTCCCCTTCCTTCCCTCCTCCGTGGTTCGCTTTGAAACAGCAAAGTGGGAGAAGAGCCGCTGAGTGGGGAGGAGAGAGGGACAGAGAACCTGCTTCTTTAAAGGAGCAAAGTGGGAGAGGAGAGGAGCCTTCTTCCCTTATACCCCTCTTCTTCATTATTAGCAGCATCCTTCTCCACCCACCCCACAAGTGTTCCTTGTCCCTTGAGTGCTTTTCCTTCCCTCCCCACTTAAAACGTGGTTACAAAGCACGGATCCACATGGATCCTCAGGATTTTTGCATTGGGCTACTCCAAACTCACTGTCAGATCACATGTCTGTGGCCACATGAACCACAAAAATCATACATTCACTCTTTCGTTTAGAATATTTTTTTTTCTTGTTTTCCTCCTCTAAAAACTACGTGCGTGTTATGGTCAGGTGCGTGTTATAGAGCGAAAAATACGGTAACAACAAATAGTTTGTTATCTGTTATCAATAAAGGACAGATCTTTCAAAATGTTGTTTGTCAAAGAACTGTAGATATGAATCGAAAAGTTTAGTTTAGACTTAATGAGATCTGGATTTTTCCTTCCATCTAGGTTCAGACGACAATAACTTGAATTCAATCTTCTACGAACACTTAACTCGATCCCTTCAGCACAGCTTGTGTGGAGACCTGCTCCTTGGGCGATGGGGGAACTATAGTACCGGGGACTGCTTTATCCTTGCTTCTGACTACCTCAATGCACTAGTACACCTTATAGAGATAGGCAATGGATTGGTCACCTTCCAGCTGAGGGGGCTTGAATTTAGAGGTAAAACTAACTAAATTAAAGTTCCACCAATCTCCTTGAAACTGTGTTGCAAGCTAGTTACTTAAGATGGGGCATTTGGTTTGATAGACATTTTAAATATGTGAATGTTTGGTAAAGGCAACAGATGTAAACAAGCTTCCTCTTCCAAGCTTAGTCCAATTATATATTGGACAATTTAAAACTTGGCATTCATAAATGCTTGAAACAGAAGCTGATTAGATCTTTGTCATTATCAGGCAAATGTAGCAATATCTTGCCTCTTTCTACCGGGCTGTAGCATCGTGCTTGCGAATTTGAGCTGTGACCCATGTGTGATATGCCTATAATAATTTCTGGTCTACTTTGTACAGCTGTTGCAGTTACTGCTTTGTTGCTGTTACTCTGCACAGCTGTTGTAGTTCCTTTTTCGTCATTTCAGGAACTTACTGCCAGCAACGGGAAGTAGAAGCCATTACTGAGGGTGTGGAAGAAGATGAAGGGTTTTGTTGCTGTGAACCTGGTCACATCCCTCACATGCTCTCTTTCAATGCTGCTTTTGGCCAACGCTGGCTAGCCTGGGAGGTTCTGGTAACCAAGTATGTCCTGGAGGGCTACAGCATCACAGACAACAGTGCTGCATCCATGCTTCAAGTCTTTGATCTTAGAAAGATACTCACCACGTACTATGTCAAGGTGAATACAAATCCTAGACCTCACGTTTGCTATTGAGAGCAGAAAGTGTGATCGTTAGTAATTGAGTACTACGCGAAAAGCAGGTGATCTGTAGGCGAAAGCAGTCAAACCATCTACCTCTTCCCATATTTATTTTTATTTTATTACTATATGTATATCCCACCCTTCCTGCAAAGAACTCAAGGTGGCATACATAGTTCTCCCCATTTTATCTTCACAAGAACTCTGTGAGGTAGGCTAAACTGAGAGATTATGAATGGCCCAAGGTCACTCAGTGAGCTTCATGGCTGAGTCGGGATTTGAATCCTGGTCTCCCAACACTCTAACCCCGTGGTTTCCAACATGGGGCACATGCCCCACACGGGGGCAATTTGATTTTTAAGGGCTGGCAATTTGAGAATGACTTATTAACAGTGAATGGCCTTTTAGGCTTCCTCCATGTGAATAAGAGTTCACTTTTTGAATAATAAGAATTATATGTCACCGGAGGGGGGGGTGGAGATCAGGATTTTAGAGATGCTTAGGTGGGGCATGGCCCAAAAGGGGTTGGGAACAACTGTTCTAACAGCTACACACTGCATCTCACAGGAAAGAAATGTCAAATGTATAATGTGATTTATCAAGCTGTTGATGTGCATATTTTGTTTATTGAGACTTGCTGTTCTACTTATTGGGCTGGGTCATACGTAACACTAAACCGTGGTTTAGCGCTACATGAATGAGCTAGAAGGAACGAGTGAAGCCTCAGGCTCACATTCTTCTCCTGCTATATGGTTGGCAGATGTGCTTCTTTCTTTACCTGCTCCAGTCATGCAATGGACACACCAGTTTGATAGCTTTGGCCACTTTACAGCATGTCTTTATTTCCTTTCAGCATTTTTTTCAAGGATGTATACAAACCACCATAAAGAATTGTAGTCAAGTCTACATGCCTTTAACCTTTTGTCTTTACAGGGTATCATCTATTATGTAACATCCTCCCCCAAGCTAGAGGAATGGTTATCAAATGAAACAATGCAGGAAGGTTTGCAGCAATGTGCAGACCAAAACTATGTTGATGTGGATCCTACATTTACTCCTAATATTGATGAGGATTATGACCACCGCCTAGCAGGGGTCTCCAGAGAGAGTTTCTGTGTCATTTATCTCAACTGGATAGAATACTGCTGTTCTCGGAGAGAAAAGGTAAGCATCTTTTAATTATTCAGGGATCCTGGAATATATATTAGTCTGTTAGTATTTAAATCCCAACTAAAGTTCATATTAAAAGTTAAAAGCACACAAGGAAGTGATTTTTCATTGAAGCAATGTAAGGAAAGGAAAGAATAAAGAGCCATGTTGGAGCATGAAGTGGAGAAAAATGTTCATGAGCTGATTTTGTTTCAGGCCAAGGTTGATGTAAGACATAATAGCAATATTTCCTCTGGTGGTTACTTCTGTTTTCCCTAAGCCTTTCACTTTTTCCTTTACTTGAAGCCATTGAATGCAGATAAAGATTCTTCCCTGGTGACTCTTTGCTATGGACTGTGTGTTCTTGGCCGGAGAGCTCTGGGGACTGCTTCACATCATATGTCTAGGTAATGTAAATCTCTTACTCTAGAATTTTACAGAAGAAAAAGTTCGGATCATTTAAATCATGTAATTTGCACATATGCTTCTATCCTTTGCCCTAAATCCTTTTTTTTTAAACTGCTTTTCATATTGTGGGCAGGATTCACTTAGCGAGTCCCATTAAGGTTTTCTGCTTGTGCAGTGGGCCTTCCCCCACTCCCCTCCCCTCACACATCCCCCCCCCCCAGCTGTGAAATTGACTTGGGGAGTATATGAGAACCCCAGAACAACACAAGCGGGAAGGAGAGGGGACCATTAGGTTTGGCAAGCTGAATTGTTTGCACTGATGGAATGATCAGAGGAGCGCAATGTTGAATTCTTCCCTGTATCTTTAAATTGCTGTACTCTGCCCTGGGACCTTTGAATGAGCGTATACTTCACAATGCTTGTGTGAGACAGGCCTCAAGATCTGAGTAGCTGACAATTGTCTGCAGGAGAAAGTGTGAAATGACTATTATTGCGGTGTATTTAACAGGGATGGCAAGCCTAGCGTTATACAGAAAATGTATTTCCTCTGTGTGCCCAGCATAGCTGAGGCAAGGTCTCATATAGAGGGTTTCAAGAGACCTGTTTTCCAGTGGAAAGCTCCACCTGCTTAAAATTAATGACAGTACAGTATTAAATAATCCGCCTTTATGTTGCTGGTTTGTTGTGAAAATGAGAAACACAATCATAGTGCCTAACAAACCTCCAGGGTTGGGAAGGAGTCCCAGATTCCACCTGACATTAAGAACAGGATAAGTCTTAAGAAAAACAACAATTGAGGGAGGTGAAATATTATGGGATGGTCAAATCATGGCAAAGATTGGTGTGAAATTGCTGTTTGTTTTTCAACAAATTAGGAACTGCAGTATAGTAAAAGCTCCCAAGTAAAACTGCGGCTTTTGGCCTCATCAGCCAGAATGATTTAAGCTGCTGTCTGCAGGGGTACTTGGAGATGTTTTGCTCCTCGGGCACTTCAACATTCCCCTTCATATATAGTTAGGGCAGAATTTAGAAGTGATTGTTGGCAGTTTTCTACTTCCCTGTTTACGTTTGTATGTAATGGCAGTTCTAATCTGTATTGGCAGTTGTGAGTATGGAATTGGAAGTGTTAACAGATTCTTTTCGACACTTTTCTGCTCACATGGAATGTTGAATAGCCTGCTTTAACATTTGGGGTTTCTTTTCCAAACTAAACAGTAATTTGGAATCCTTCCTTTATGGGCTCCATGCATTGTTCAAAGGGGATTTTCGTATCTCATCGATTCGAGATGAATGGATCTTTGCAGACATGGAGTTGCTGAGGAAAGTAGTCGTCCCAGGAATACGCATGTCATTAAAACTACATCAGGTATATAAGGACTGCTTGCACATGGATGCATCAGGGCTAAAAGGGGCATGGGTTGTCTTATTCAGGCTGTGTTCAAGTGCTCTGTTGCGCAGCTATAGTATGGAGACTTGACAGTTATAAAGGTACAGTTTGAGGGGCAAATGGAAATGATCTGTTTTTAGTAATATGCAAGAAAATACATAATGTAAAATTAGGTCTACCAATAAAGGACAGTAATAATTTGCTTATTGCTACAATTTGGGGTGGAGCATCCTTAATTCATTTACACATTTTTGAAAGTTCAACCCCACCCCCACCCCAGTTTATTAAGGTGAACTTATTCAATTACAGTCTTGGGTACCTTTTTTCCCTCCCCCAAAAAGCCTACCATTGAAAAATCTTGCTTTGACTGAAGTGGGCTGCTTTTTGCAAGTAACTTAAATATTTTTGTAGAATCCTTAAGTAGTCATATTACAGTCTTTGTAGCAGTCTCCAAAATATTTGATAAATTAACTCTTTTAAGAATTACGTTTTTAATGTGTATGGATGACACCATAAACAGTTTTGAGGGTTTGTGAGATCCTACTTGTTAAGCGGAACATAATTTTAGGTAAAAGGTAAAGGTAAAGGACCCCTGAGAGTTCAGTCTCAAACAACCCTGGGGTTGCGGCACTCATCACGCTTTACTGGCCGAGGGAGCCGATGTTTGTCCGCAGACAGTTTTTCTGGGTCATGTGGCCAGCATGACTAAACCGCTTATGGTGAAACCAGAGTAGCCCACAGAAACGCCATTTACCTTCCCACTGGAGCGGTACCTATTTATCTACTTGCACTTTGATGTGCTTTCGAACTGCTAGGTTGGCAGGAGCTGGGACCGAACAACGGGAGCTCACCCCATCACGGGGATTTGAACCACCGACCTTCTGATTGTCAAGCCCTAGGCTCAGTGGTTTAGACCACAGTGCCACCCGCATCCTGGCATAATTTTAGGGTTCTTTAAAATGAAATGCTGCTCTTTTCACAGTGAAGAACCTACTGAACAATCCTTTCACTCCTCTATTTAGGATCATTTCACATCTCCAGATGAATATGATGATCCTGCTGTTCTCTATGAAGCCATCACATCCCATGAACAAAATCTGGTCATAGCTCATGAAGGGGACCCTGCTTGGAGAAGTGCTGTCCTTTCCAATTCTCCTTCTCTGCTTGCCCTTCGCCACGTAATGGATGATGGCACCAATGAATACAAAATAATCATGTTGAACAAGCGCTTTCTAATCTTCAGAGTCATTAAAGTAAGTTGCCTGACTCACAAAAAAAATATTTCATGAGTTGCATCAAATGTGTGAGCTTTCCCAAAATGATGGTGAGGCTGGTGTTTTTTTAGGGAACCCTGACCATTAGGTCCAGTCGTGACTGACTCTGGGGTTGCGGCGCTCATCTCGCTTTATCGGCCGAGGGAGCTGGCGTACAGCTTCTGGGTCATGTGGCCAGCATGACTAAGCCGCTTCTGGCAAACCAGAGCAGCACACGGAAATGCTGTTTACCTTCCCGCCAGAGCGGTACCTATTTATCTACTTGCACTCTGACATGCTTTCGAACTGCTAGGTTGGCAGGAGCAGGGACCGAGCAACGGGAGCTCACCCCGTCGGGGATTCGCACCACTGACTTTCTGATCAGCAAGTCCTAGGTTCTGTGGTTTAACCCACAGCACCACCCACGTCCCGGCTGGTGTTTTAGTTACTTTTAAAAGCTGGATTTGTGTATTTATCTGACTCTTGCCTGCCCTTCACTCTGAGTGCCCAGGGCAAGTTGCAGCAAATAAGTAATACCATTTTAAAAAACCAAAACCACTAATCCAAAAGAGTCATACTATTTCAAGGTAGATTGTTACATTTCGACACATAACAGTAAATGTACTGAGCCAAGAACTGCGTTCTAAACTTTGGAAAAGTGTGCGTTCTGATGAATAATCATGTGTATTTGTCTGCGAGGAGTGAAATAGGCCAGTTGACTTAAAGACGTAGACTGAATGAATTTTTTCTCTGTCTTTGTGTGCTATGTGCTTGCCACTTTTACTTTCCCCAGTGACATTTTCCCCCTATTTCTGTGCTCCTGTAGGTCAATAAGGAGTGTGTTCGTGGTCTTTGGGCTGGGCAGCAGCAAGAGCTGGTTTTCTTGCGCAATCGGAACCCAGAAAGAGGGAGCATCCAGAATGCAAAGCAAGCTTTAAGAAACATGATAAACTCATCTTGTGATCAGCCAATTGGATATCCCATTTATGTGTCCCCTCTGACTACATCTTACTCGGATAGCAATGAGCAGCTTAAAGAGATTCTCGGGGGTGCCATCAGTTTGGGAAACATCAGGAACTTCATAGTCTCTACATGGCATAGGTGAGTGGTTCAAGAGATCTCCAGAGAGCATTCACTAGAATCAGTATGTTCCATTGAAACAGTCTCAGTACATAGCTTACATAACAAAAAGTTTTGGCGCTCCATAGCTTTCTTTTATGTAGCAAACGCAGGGTATGATTCCTACCGTATTACAGGGGAATTGTACAGTTCAAATGTATAAAGCTGATTCCAGGCATCTTATATAATTTGAATTTTATATTTACACTGCTAAGTCATTAGAAAACGCAATGTGAATAGATTATGTCCAGAAATCTGATCTCAGTTGTATCACTAACCTGCTGCGAGAGTTAACTGAGCATGGCACCTGTTTTCTATGTAAAATTCATTTTTCAAAAGCCTGGCTGGGGAACTGTAGAGGCCCTGGAGGCTGCTTACCTACAACTGCACGAGTAAACTCCTTGAAATCCATACAGTTCATCACAAATAAAACAAAAACAAGGCACTTGCACAGCTGTGCGAGATTCTGCTTTTGCTAGATAAATATATAATGCCACATTGATGCTCACTGTTGCAAATTGTCACGCACTATTTGCCAAATATATTTCAAAACATTTTCTGCATTTACTCGAGGTAGAGTTGTATTTTCATGTCAGAGTTCTCCCCCTCCCCTATATAATGTGTTTCCCAATGTTATCATCTCTCTGCCCTTAAAGCAGCAGCTAATACTGGGTTGGGGCAGGAAAACATGATGAAGCCTGAACTCAGGGCAAATTTCACGAGAAATTCCAGCAAGAATGGGTCTTTCTGACCGGGGTTGCATCAGAACCTGGTGTCTAGTTTCTCTAGTCTCATTTTTTTTCCTGCTGTGTTTCCATTGTGTTCAGGTTAAGAAAAGGCTGTGGTGCTGGATGCAACAGTGGGGGGAACATCGAAGACTCAGATGCTGGAGGCGCAGCGTCCTGCACAAGTAACAGTGCAACTGCCAATGACTCTCAAAGCAGCGTATCTCAAGGAGGAGGAAACGTCACAGTTGGACAAGCCCCTGGAACAGGACTGCATCCTCCTGTTACACCTCACCCTGCCACTCTAGGTAAATCTGAGCCAGGGCACGAGTCTACATTTAAGCGCCTTAGCGCTTTTGTCATGCTGTGGAAGGAAGCAGCGGAGAGAGATACACACACATTCTCCATAAGGAGAATCCTGAAGTTCTATAACCAATTATTGACAGGCGTATCAGAAAACGGTTTAATTTCCTGCGCCAAACCTCAAATAGCAGCTTGATGGTAGGCAAAAAAACCCCTCCATCTTATCCAGCATTTGCCCAGTGAAGGACTTAAGGCTGTTACACATCTTATGCCTGCCAGAACAAGGCTATTTTAAATTCCTCCACATGGTTGCTTTAAGCACCCACTATGAGCTCTGTGTGTGCAGCAGCTCAGCACATGGGTTAGACAGTTTTGACAGCGTTATGTCTCAAACAGAACCCAAATCTGTGGTGGTATGGAAAACTTTGCCCAGTTCAGCTAATGTGCCACTGTGCAGAAATAGCTGATGACATGGTAAAGCAGCTTAGACGAGGCAACTGAACGAAGATGAGGAGAAATGGAACAGTTCATTTTGAATAATGTAGAAAGTAGATGGTATTTATCCTTTATCAGGTATGTTTTATACTTGTGTATGAATGAAAGATGTACTTCCAGAAGGCGCTGGAACAGATTGTGGATTTGAATTATTTGACAAGTATTGAAACCTCGTGGAGCTTTTCTAATTTGCTGATCAATTTTACATCAAGAAAGAACTGGTATATTAAAGGCTTAAAATAAAGCTGTTAAGATATCAAAGACTCCCACTTACCCTTTGCTCTCATGGTCCTTTATTTCCTTATTAGGCACCAGTCATAGTGCTCATTCTGTGCAGTCCAGCCTTGTCAGACACTCTCCTGCTCGTGCCTCAGTTGCCAGCCAGTCGTCCTATTGCTACAGCAGTCGTCATTCATCCCTGCGCACGTCCACTACTGGCTTTGTGCCTTGCCGACGCTCCTCCACCAGCCAGATCTCCCTTCGCAATCTTCCATCGTCCATCCAGTCGCGTCTGTCCATGGTGAACCAAATGGACCCCCCAAGCCAGACAGGTGTTGCCAACATGCAACATGGCCTACCTTCCTCAAGCAGCTCCAGCCAAAGTATCCCTGCCTGCAAGCAGCATGCCCTCGTTGGATTTCTAGGGACAGAGGGAATGAGTAACGTTACTGATGCACAGCCAGGCACACATGTGAGCCCTGTCAACCAGACACAAACCAAAAGGGAGGATGTTAGATATAGAATTCAGGTAAATCAGCTTGAATAGTAGTAGCAGTAGGAATAATAACATTTATTATTGTTGTTGTTGTTGTTGTTGTTTAGTCGTGTCTGACTCTTTGTGACCCCATGGACCAGAGAAAGCCAGGCACTTCTGTCTTCCACTGCCTCCCGCTGTCAAACTCACATGCTGGTAGTTTCAAGAACACTGTCCAACCATCTCATCCTCTGTCGTCCCCTTCTCCTTGTGCCCTCCATCTTTCCCAACATCAGGGTCTTTTCCAGGGAGTCTTCTCTTCTCATGAGGTGGCCAAAGTACTGGAGCCTCAGCTTCACAATCTGTCCTTCCAGTGAGCACTCAGGGCTGATTTCCTTTAGAATGGATGCATTTGATCTTCTTGCAGTCCATGGGACTCTCAAGAGTCTCCTCCAGCACCATAATTCAAAAGCATCAATTCTTCGGCAATTAGCCTTCTTTATGGTCCAGCTCTCACTTCCATACATCACTACTGGGAAAACCATAGCTTTAACTATATGAACCTTTGTCGGCAAGGTGATGTTTCTGCTTTTTAAGATTCTGTCTAGGTTTGTCATTGCTTTTCTCCCGAGAAGCAGGTGTCTTTTAATTTCATGACTTCTGTATTATTATTATTAATTATTTTATTATTTATACTCCACATATGTGGTTAGGTTCCCCCAGCCACTCTGGGCAGCTTCCAGCAGAATATAAATACATAACAAAATAAATCTGATTCCCAGTCTTCTTTACAATCTTTAGAATCAGCACTCATCACTAGCCAGAGAGTGGTACGTTAGTTTTCAACCTCTTGTGTAATGCAATATTCTAGAGAATGGAGCTGAGGTTCTTATGGTAAAGTATCTGTAGAGATGATATACTTTCTACTACTTACAAATACCTGCAGGCTCTAGACCACGAAAGATACAAATGTTTGAAAGAGGCACGCGACTTGGCATGTTTCCAACACAGCTTTTGAGCTTTAAGGCTGCCTTACAATGATTGTCATTCTTTTCCGCATACCCTGTGTCGACTAGTAACCTTAACTGATCGATCTGGAGTTCACAAATCCTTCAAAGCATTACATCAACTAGCTTCCCACGCTATAGGCGCAGTGTAGGAGATTAGGAATGTGTTCCTGTTTTATTCTACGTACCAAAGCTTATAAAATGAAGAGATTTGCATGCCTAGTATTAACTAGTATTGGTAACAAAATTTGGAAGATTGGGGAAATGGGTTTACAATGGGGGAATATTAAATTATGCAGCCCCTCCCCTGTGTACTGAAGTGGTACTGTCCTAGTACAATATCCTTTTTCCAATAAGCAGAAGTGAGAATTTAATTTCCATTTAAACAGATTATTCCAAAATATTTTAAACACTTCCTGTTGCAGATAATGGATCCCAGCCAGGTATTGGAGGGGATCAACTTGTCCAAAAGAAAGGAACTGCAGTGGCCAGATGAGACGATACGGTTAAAAGCTGGAAGAAACAGCTGGAAAGACTGGAGTCCTCAGGAAGGCATGGAAGGCCATGTAAGTTGCTCTCTGCAGTGGATTTTTGGAACATTTATCCTAACAGTCCCATTGAACATACAGCACAGGACTATGTATACTTCATGTTTCAGAATAATTTTGAGCATTAGGAAAAGCTCAATTTTGCAGCCTGTAAGTTATGCTACATATATGGTGATTTTCATAATCACCATATTATATACCTTTCAGAAAGTATATAGAAAATGGAACTCATGCATGCAATAAGTTACAGCAGTCTTGCTAACCTGACACCCATGAGTGCCGCATTGTCTGCAGAGGCTTTCATGGGTGTCCCTTGGCAGGTTTCCCAGACTCTGAGCTTTCAGGTAAAAAAAGAAGTAAGCTCTAGCTCTCCTTGAAAGAAAGTTATGAGGCAAAATGTGGAGGTAACTTTTAAGTGATTTTTGTGAAATACGAGTGTGTGATCTGTCCACATTGTATATTTTTCCTGGTACTGAGGAATACTCCATATTGTTATTAGATGGTAACAGCATCAGACTGTGGGGGGGGGGAGAGAGAGAGAGAGAGAGAGAAATCAGTATTGTGTAATCTCCACAACCGGGACATAATGGGAAGCGATAAGGTTTTCAGGAGTGGATGTCTCTTTGAAATGTGCTCACTTGTCCCAAAAGATCGGTTTAGAGATGGGATTGTTTGCATTTCTTTTCTTTCAACACCTCTCCTCTTTCAGTTCTTCATACCTCTTCTACTGGTTGTTACACTATAAACTACATTATGAGAAGGAAAGACACCAGTGCACCCTCTGTTCAACTAGCATACCTGCAGATAGATATTGAGCAGTCTTTGAGATGGGGCAGACACATCTGATGGGCAAGACATGGAAGCGTAACCTTGGTCCACCCACCAATTAGGGAGAAGATGATCATCCAGTCTGGGTCATTGCCTTGTCTCCATAGTCTTTCAGAATGATGAAAGTTACACTATCTACGTTTTCTGTGCTTGTCCTTCCTCCAGGTGATTCACCGTTGGGTGCCTTGCAGCAGAGATCCAGGAAGTAGATCTCACATAGACAAAACCATCCTGTTGGTCCTGATTGAAGACAAATATGTTCCTGTGATTGAAACTGGAGTCCTGGAACTTGGGGCTGAAGTGTGAGCTGCTTGGACAGTTTAGCTGCTTCTTGTCCCTCCGCAAGGTTTAGAAATGAGGTTGGGTTCTCAGGAGGATGCTCCTCATGCCTCAAGTAATAGAAAAAGACTTGAAATCAAAGTGGTTGTGTGTCAATCTCTGGCCCAAAAATAAATAAGGGGCGTTGCTTTTATTTTTATTTTTCAAGTTAGCTACTGAGGAAAACATTTTGCATGAAGGGTAATGTTCTGTTTTATACTTCATTTTATGCATTACAGTGCTTTAAAAGAACCCCACATTTTCCAGTTTTAAAATAGGAACATCTCGCTTTTCTAATCGTTTTGCCAAAAATGGCCATGTTTTGTCACAGTAATGTGGATTCCATTCATCTTTTCTTTTCTTTTTTTTAAAAAAACAACCGAGTAGCGTATAAATCTTGAGTTCAGTGTAAAGCAGAATGGTGGGTTTATTCTTGGCAAGAGTGACCAGACTTAAAAGATTCTTATTTCTTGTGAGTGAAACGTTTCAGTGAGAAAACTGCACTATTTTTTTTTTTATGGCAATGCACTAAAAACAAAGGGTCTGAGGTTGCTCAGAACATTTATTTATATATGTATGTATAAATATATAAAAAGAAATACCATTATTTAAATTGCCTTTGGGATTAACCCCCTCCCGCTCCATGTTCATACTGATGGTAGGACCTGTGCCATTGATCCGTTTTTCTGGCTTAATATACTAGATTGTGCATCAGTACATTCATATTGTCCTATTCACAATATATGGCGGAGTACAAATAATTGCAGAATAGCATGCCAGAGGTGCCACTCCGGGTGAAACCAATGGATGGCACAAATGTGCAGTAATTTCACCTTGTTACAAAGGGCCCAATCACACTACTGTGCATCTTCTGTCTCTACCTTTTGCTGCTTTCCAGCTCAGAGCCAACTAAAAGATGCTATTGGCATCCTTTGGAATAAATTTTTACTTTTTCAAGGGAAATTGGATGAGACCCAGTGTTTTAAATGGGATAGTGGTTTTCTATGTGCATTTGGACTTCTTCCTATATTCAGTCTGGTGAAGCAGCTGGAGGGTTGTTGTCGTTGTTGTTGTTTTTATTTTTAATTCAAGGAAAAATACAGGAGGCACAGCCTGACTGTCATATCATTTTTACCATTTCGCCTTTTAGCTCCCTTTAGTCATTCTTTTCTGTGACTTGAATTTTATTTTCAGTGATTATATATTCTATAATAACTGTACTTCGAGTATAACTGTGAAATTGAATTATGTTGCATATCTTAGGTTTTACTGTGTTTAGGTTTGTTTGTTTGTTTGTTTTTTCCATAGTGTGTGTGTGTGTGTGTGTGTTTTCAGGGAAACAATTTACTCAAATAACATTGGGACGAGGAGAGGAAGCTGCAGCTTCTTAATGTGCTATTATTCTGTGTCTTGCCCCCAGCAGTCATGAAAAATTGTGTTATGTAGGGATTGTTTCCTGTGTGCGATCTGGAACTCTGCAGGGCTCGATAGGAAACTCAACACAGTCTGCAGCTGTAGCTTTTAGAAGCAGCCATCTTTTTATTCTCTGGAACTTTCCAAGTATTGCCTCAGTTTAAAAGCTTTATGGGTGATCTTGCAAGGGAGGAATTGCAGTAAAATTAAAAGCATTATACACCTAATGAAAGAGTTGAAGTACTTGTGACCTAATGTGTATTAATGTCCAAATACAACTTGCCCTATGCCTTTGCACTATGCAAAGTGTCAATACAATGTTGTTTCTAGTAAACTTAGGATCACACATTAAGGTCACACATTGAGCAAAGATTTTCATTTCCCAGTAATGTGAATTTCACTGCATGTTTCTCATGCATGTGAAATCACAGGCTTAACTTTGGGAGCAGGAGGTAGAACATGAATGTAAGAAAACTATTGAAAAGAATTTGCTATTCTGGCCTGCGCTACAGCCTGTGTTCATTAATTATCACACGAGTGTCTGAATGTCTTCAAATTAGCACCGGGCTGTGTTGGCATTTTCATCATTTTATAGGCATGAGAGAAACCAGCCTGTATGTTGACAGGTCATTCTTGTATTCCTTCTCAATTGACACTTTTAAATTTCATTTATCACTCCTATCTTGAGTTTCCCAAGACTGTTAAATGATGGACAACCAGTCATTTAAAAAAAACACCCAGTGATCTCACACACTATTACACCCATCAGTAAAAGCGTTTTTAAAAAAATAAAATAAAATGTCAGTTTGACTAAGGCAGTGACTTGAGTACATTATGACAGGTCTGTGCTAGATTTTTCTGAGAAAAAATATTCTGCTTTCCCATTTTTAACATGCAGCTGGTGACAAGTACCCTACAAATCTGCGACTTAGAATATTGCCCTCTGGTTGCACTTGATCCAAGATTCAATTTTTTAAAAGATATGGTAATTTTAAGGCTTCTGATGTGTTCATATATAGATCCTTTTGTAATTTGGTACATTCAGTTATTGAACCCAAGTCCCTAGTATGCAAGTCATTAGCTCAACGTGGTTCCAGTTGCACCAGTATTAGGTAGAAATCTCATGCAGTTAGCAGTGAAAATATCTCAAAAAAGTATGTGACCACAGTTTCACCTCAGGTTTTTTAGGTTGCCCATATTCCATTAATTGGGAAAGAGCTCTGGCTTTCTAGGTTCTTAATGTATGGTCACCCACTTAATACCTAGGGAATTTCTATCCAAAACCCATCTGCTTTTCTCTTGGAGCACTACATTAGGTGGGTTTGTTGACCAAAAAGTAAAATTCTACACAGCCTTCATTATATGGAGGCATAATATAATCCAACATTTTCACGGATTATAACCTTTCCAGCAAAATGTGCAATTTTTAAATAATAATAATAATAATAATAAAAACCTTAGCACTTTTCTAAACTCTGCCTTTCAATACTTGGCAATATTGTAAGTAGCTGGTAATCTGCTGGATTAATTTTTCTCTGTGCTTAGACTAGCTTCTGAGGATAGATATTTAGAAAGTTTGTGAAAATTAGTTTTTCTACAGGTGATATTTATAAATGTATAACGACTACCCGACCTGGGGGGAATCATTAAACATAGAAGCATGCTTAACATCCCAGTTGATGCGCTGGGAAAATAAAGCAAAATCTTTTCTTACCTCATTTTGAAATGCTTTGATTTTTTTCTAAAGTACACAATCCTACTCATATCCGATATTGCAGTAGTGAATTGTAGACTTTTTTTGGTAAACCAGAAAATGCAAGGAAGTTTTCAACAGAAGTGTTGCTGTTTTTCTTTTTAAAAAAATCTCTTAGAGGAGTGTCTGAAACGTTTCTGATTTCAATTCTGTCATAACTTTACCTCCCTGTCTTGTCATTTGGGAGCTGATGGTGACAGAAATGTATGAAAACACTGGCCAGATGTACACTCTGAATGGTATGGCAAGAAGTCCTTAAACTTTGCTTTGGGACAAAATGTTAGGAAAGCAGGCATTGAAATGAATTATTGCGAGATCAAATAACCCAGTGATGTCAGTCTTCTTGTTAAAAGCCCTTTTAAAAAAAGTAATACCTTAACTAAATGAAGTGGTATAAATGGAAGACCCTTTCAGAGCATATAGAAATACTTCATATTAGGTATGGGGTTAAGCCACCATGGTATTATATACCTAATTTTATTAAGGGATTTTCTTTTACCTATTATATAGGTTTCTACTTGTCTGGCCTTACTTGGTGTTTAAAAACACAATGCCCTTTGCTTTGTGATGCTGGACAGTGTAAGAAATTATAGCAGTATTTAATCCGTGCCTTAGTAAAATGATGGTGGGTACATAACACCTTGGTGGGAACTACAGACCTTGACTAGTTTTCACCCAGATTTGTTTAAAAGGCTGTTTTTAAGATGGCTGCTCCAGAAGGCTTCAGGGGGTGTAATGCAAAAACTTTTTAAAAAAAACAAAACAAAACCCTGCCATTGACTTTTGACTGTGTATACACACAGCCCTGTAAAGTCGCTCACTTACGACTTCGACTCTCATAGCTTGAAGGTCAAACTTGTTAGCATCCTTGTGAAACTTAGCCTGACAATGAACTGCAGGAGGGAGAAAACAGAGCAAGCAAGCAAGTAAACTGAGTTTGAAACGGGATGTGGAATATATATATATATACCTTGCATCTACCAGCATATGGAGATCTTACCAGGGATAGGGGCATGTGTACTTGGTGTGTGTGTGCTGTTGGAAACAGCCTGTAAATATTGTAGCTGTTTAAAACTGGGGAAAGCTGAGGGGGGTTTGTTTTCAACATGCATTGAAAAGAACAGTATTGACAGTGGAAAGAAACACTGAAATAAAAAAAAGTCTTTTTCCTCTTGTTGTCCTTGGTTTTGTTTTCATTTTTATCTTTTGGTTTCTCACACCTGTAGGAGCACCACCCACACTTTACCTGTGAAGAGTAATATCTAAAAAATTGAGGGTCACCTCTTGATCCGTGAAAGGAGATGGTGATGTATTGTATGCCCACTGGCTCTGCTTGGTGCAGACTTCAGGGTTGGAAGTTCAGAGCCCCGCAATCCAGAGGGATCTGAAATGTCACTAGAGAGTTAACTGGCAGCTGATAGGTTGAGGGGTGCGCAAGGCGCAGGACCCAGCTATGAAGTTAAGCACCACGCCACCCAAGCTCCAGTCACTTGTTATCTTCCTTTCCTACACTGGAATGGCGTTCGCAGGGTGTGGGGCAGCATAAGACACACCACAGCGTGTTTAGCCGCCATGCCCTCTCTTCAACTTTTTGTCTCCTCAGCAGTGTACCGTGCCCTGTCTCTGACCTTTGTCTCCTTTGCAGAAGGCTTGCTCAGTTTCCTCTCTGATGGGAACATGACGTGGTGGAACAGGTAGCGCAAGTCACAGGGCAACAGCCAGAGGGCTTGGGATTGGAGGAGGACAAAGGGCAGTCGTCCTGAATGTATCTGGCTGGTTTTGCATATCTTGCTAACTAAAAGAGCTCTGCGAAGCTCCTGAGTGTGGTTCGCACAGCCCACCTGCACCAGCTCACCTGCACAGCCCACTCCTGTCTCGTCTCAAATCCTTCAGGACCCAGAAATAAAAATGGGGAAATAAAAATGGTGGGTAATCAGCCTCAGCTGGTACTTTGCTTTGTAGTGCTCTGCGCCCCAAAGCTTTTGTTTATTTTAAAAAAGCAAGCAGACTGGGTAGTCAAATGAATGTTCCAGCCACACAAAAGCGTTAAAAGAAGAAGGTGGGGGAGCATTTAGGGAACAGCACAGGGTGGCCAACGCAGCAAGGAAGAGACAGTGACCACCACTGTGTTGGAGGCTGTGAGAGAAGGCCTCACCAGAGGCGGATTTAGGGGAGCGCAACCCGTTCAGTTACACTGGATGCCAAACTCTAGAGGGTGCCCTAGGGGCACTGAATTTTGGCATCACACAAGGTGCCGCTGAAATGTGAGGTGAGGAATCAGGTGGGGAACCTTTAGATTTCCACTTCTTGCTCAAACTCCTGATTCCATCAGCTCCAACAGCGTGGCCCCAATAGGATCACTGGGAGTTATGCTTCAACAGCAACCGGAGGCCCAAAGCTTCTCCTTCTGTGGCCTACATCATATAAATAGTTACATTGCCTATAACAGTATTATGTGATCACTGCCAAATTATTATTATTATTATTATTATTATTATTATTATTATTCATCATTAATTAACTTTATATAGCATCCTATACCTGCAGGTCTCAGGGTGGTTCACAAGAAAGAATTACAATATGAAAACACAAAATACACACCGTATTTATTCAAGTCTAATGCGCCATCGAATCTAATGTGCACCTCAAATTTCAGTACCTTGAAACCAAAAATGTAATGGCGAATGTAAATGTGCCATCAAATCTAATGCACATCTTAAATTTTGCAATGTAATTTGGCCAAAAAAGGTGAGAATTAGATTTGAGTAAATGCGGTAATGAAAACAGAAATAGCCGAATAACATCCCCCTCGAAAAAACATATTAAAAAGTTTAAAACTATTTAAAGAAATTGAAAAACACAATGAAAATCACAGTACAAATTCAGTTCTGTACTGAAAAGTCACATTCACAAGTCAACTTTTAAAAACCAAATTGGTGTGATTGATCATAACCATAGCACAAATTTTTCAGCTATAATTTCTACCAGGTCACACTCACATTCCCCTTGTTTTTTGAACCAGAAACATTTCTAGAGGAAACTGCTGGGCTACTGCAGGGCTATAATAAACATGCATAGGTTTCTTTCAGCAAGTAAGACCACTGGTCCATCGTGACCAGTACGGTCTACTCTGGCCGTATCTTTCTACAACAGAAATCTTTCTACAACAGCTACCTGTGGACCTTGCCTCTAGAGTTATGTACTGGATCTGGAATCTTCAGCAAGCAACCTTATGAGGTATGGCTGAACAATGAATCATTACATTTAAAGTCTTTCAAAGCATTACATGTTCACTATTTGATTAATGACTCTTCTATTATGGGTAGGCCAATAATACCTTTTTGCAAGGGGAAGGAGAGAGTGTTGAAAGTAACAGAATCAACATCTGTTGCTTGCTGCCTGAGTGAATTTTGGCTGAAATAAGAATTCCATGTTCACTCTCTTACCTGCTAACTAGGTAGAAAGTTGAGCTCAGTGTTGTCATTACTGCAGAGATGCCACTGAAAGCCATGAGACATAACGAAGACTCCCCAGGGACAATGTTTATAGAGAATAATAGCAAAGTGCAAAGCCCTTGGGGACCCTAAATAAGACGAAGAGCATCCCTCTATGTTAGCATTGCACAAGTAATTGATGAGTAGGAAGAGAACCAGTTTTGAGGACAGAATAGCAGAAGTTGGGCAAGCGAGTGAAGCAGGAATGATAAACTCTATCAAAGGTACAGAGGATGAGGGCTTGGGGGGTGAGGAAGGCATGAGTGATTTTCACGAGGACAGTTTCAGTGGAGTGTAGTATAAAAGTGCCCAAAAGCAGAACTGAAGGAGAGCGAGTCATGGCAGTGGCAATAAGCAGCTTGTTCCAGGACATAAAGAGTAGAAGGGAAATTGGGGCTTGCTTGGAGAGGGAGGAGAGAGGTTACTACCCATGATGACTTTGTATGCTGCCGAATACCCACTGCTGGAAATCACAGGAGAGGAGAGTGCTGTTGCCCTTAGATCTTGTTTTGCATGTTTCTCATGGACATCTGAGATGCGGGTGGCGCTGTGGTCTAACCACCGAGCCTATTGGGCTTGCCAATCAGAAGGCTGGCGATTAGAATCCGTGCGACCGGGTGAGCTCCCGTTGCTCTGCCCCAGCTCCTGCCAATCTAGCAGTTGGAAAGCTGCTCACACCAGTGCAAGTAGATGAATTGGTACCACTGCGGCAGGAAGGTAAATGTTGTTTCTGTGCACTCTGGTTTCCGTCACAGTGTTCCGTTGTGTCAGAAGCAGTTTAGTCATGCTGGCCACATGACCCAGAAAACTGTCTCTGGACAAATGCCAGCTCCCTCGCCTTAAGCGAAATGAGCGCCACAACCCCATAGCGGCCTTTGACTGGACAACTATCCAGAACAGGATGCTGAACTAGATGGGCCACTGGCCTAGCAGTGTTATCTTGTGTTCTTATGGATCAAGTGATTGGGTGTTTTTTTGTTTTTTGATTTAGAACTGGGGAAATAGTGTGGAGTTTGGATGTTGAAGGAGAAGGAGCCACAGGAGAAAGGTAGGTTATAATTTGCAAGGGGAGGGGATCCAGGTGGGACACATAAAAGGGTTAGATAAAGATAAGTAGTGTAACTGTGGACTGTGCTGAGGGAGAGGATGATGACCATACATAGGTAATATTGCAGGGTGTATATCGAAGCATTCAAAGGTGCTGTACTCTGAGCTGACACACATTCTGTAGCGCACGGGACTCCTTTTGAATCCAAAGGGAAGGGAAAATGCTGACTACCACTGCAACAACCCTTTCTATTTTTAGTCAGCATTCACAGTGTGCTAGTCGCTGCACAGAAGATGAATGGAATCCGCATTTTAAGATAGTGGCATAGATACAAAGGTCTGTGGGTTGGTGTTCTGTGCACACCCTGAAGCTTTCTCTTTTAACCCCTTGACCACTTGTAACACATCTGTTGCTAAGCATAAGGAATGGAGAGTTATACAGCTGTTGTGGGTTGTAGCAGGCGGGATCCTCTTGCCCACGGGGCACTTTTGTTTTGAGCCAGCACCTGAAATCTGTGAAATAAATATTTCATCGACTGCTTCCCTTACCACAGCTGATCTAATTCAGATACAAATAATGTAGATTCCACATACATGAAAAGCTTGTGAGAGTGGAAAGCCAGGCTAACTTCCATGAAACAACCATTGGTGCAGAAGTCTGCAAAGGAGTCCTGAGCAGATGTAGTACAGAGAACGTAAGGGCAGCCCTTCTGGATCAGGCCAGTGGACCTGCTAGTGCAGCATCCTGTTTTCACAGAAGCCAACCAAATGCCCCTGAGAAGCCTGCAACACAGCACTGCTCTCCCCTCCTGTCGTTTCAGCGTTTTGGGCCTTCAGAAACCAGAGGCAGCAAATAGCCAGCATGGTTAGTAAGCTCCCTTCTCCCTCTTCAACCAGCCCCAATCCCCCTTCTACTCTGTGTTCAGTGCCCACCCCTCTGCCCAATTTCCTGTCTATTCTTTATGCCGTTGATAGCCTTCTCTGAGAGCCAGTGTGGTGTAGTGGTTAGGAGTAGTAGTCTCGTAATCTGGTGAACCGGGTTCGCGTCTCTGCTCCTCCACATGCAGCTGCTGGGTGACCTTGGGCCAGTCACACTTCTTTGAAATCTCTCAGCCCCACTCACCTCACAGAGTGTTTGTTGTGGGGGAGGAAGGGAAAGGAGAATGTTAGCCGCTTTGAGACTCCTTAAGGGGAGTGAAAGGCGGGATATCAAATCCAAACTCCTCCTCCTCCTCCTCTTCTTCCTCCTCCTCCTTTTAAACCCACCCATTTTGATGGCTATCACTGCCCCTTAAGGAAGCAAGTTGGCTATGCATTGTAGTTGTGGAGAAGTACTTCCTTTTCTCCTGAATCTTCCAACATTTAGCTTCATCGGATGTTCACAAGTTCTGCTGTGTGTGCCAGCTTGGTATTTATTTTATTTGAAATATATCCTGGCTTTCTAGAGTCTAGGTGGTTTATTTATTGAGCAGGTGTGCAATATCACATGAATAGCACTCTTTATTTATGTGAATTGCGTGAACCAGGCTATAAACCATTTGCCACGAGCAATGTCAAAAATACAGCTTCACACCAACATGATTTTGCTCTTCCCACCTGCCAGTATACATAATTTCATGCTGAGGAAGCAGCGTTCTGCTGAATTAGGGGGAACGGGAGCCTTCATCAGTTCTTGGTGACAT
Organism: Podarcis cretensis; assembly: GCF_951804945.1. NCBI lineage: Eukaryota > Metazoa > Chordata > Lepidosauria > Squamata > Lacertidae > Podarcis > Podarcis cretensis. The sequence continues at coordinate 47,974,926 of NC_137170.1, read as the reverse complement.
TTTTAGCACGGATTTGTCTGCCTAATCCTAGTGATATATTCATATATATATATACACACACACATGTAATTGAGTTAAATGTAAAACCTGCAAAATATCCAAGGTAAAAATATCCAAAGAGTAATATAAACAATTACGTTTATTTTTCAAAATAGCCTCATGTATTTCAAGCTGGTTCTTTAAAAAAAAAAAAAAAGATTATAATTGCTAATACATTTTTTTGACGGGGGGAGGAGCTGTTAAGTTCAAAACACACTAGATCATTTTGAAAATAAAACTGATTGCCTACACACATTCAGGTACTGTATTTTTCTTCTTCTTCTGATGTTGTTTCTGGAATGAATCTAAAACGCCCAGCAGGTGGCAGCAGCAATACAATCCTGCAAATGTGAACTAATGATGCAATTCAATGCAGGCTTTGATTGGGAACAGTTGTGAGGCACTGTTTAATTTTGTTTAGCATAGTTATACCCCGCTTTTCTATTGGGGTTCTCAAAGCAGCTGGAAACTTAGTAAACAAAGCAGCTGCGTCTTAGAACCCCACTTTCGTAAACTGAAAACAACCAGCAGCCCCCCATGGAAAAGGAGACAACAGTCCAATGTTCTTCCCCGCGGGGCAGTCAATGTACTTTGGGGGGAGGATGGGGGCGGATAATCTGACTGGAGCAGGTCGTAGGGTCATCTCTACCTGCCCGGCTCGTCTTCTTTGCCACTGGGCAATTGCTGCAAGGTGACTGGAGGCAGAATTGGGGAGGGCGAGGGCATCCAAACTCGAGCAGGCCTCAGTGCTGCCTGGGCTGGCCAGCCAGCCTCTCTTAGGAGGAAGCTACACTGAAGGTTTCTTTGAGAGTAAAGTATTGCCAGGATCTTCTTGAAGATGAGGCATAATATCCGGCTTCTCCTTTGCTTGTCTTGGCCTCCTGCCCAAGTGGGGGCAGTGCTGGATCCTTCAGCCTATGGGGCCTATGCTTCCCTCCACCTCCTCTCTCTGCCGTGTCCATTCCTCACTGCTTTGTCTAATTTTCTCTCCGTTCTTGCTTATAAATGGCCTTGGATTCCAGTTCCAAAAAAGTTCCCTTTGATTTTGAATGTTTTGCATTAACATTTCTTTTGTTAATAACTTGCATGCAAAGATCCTTTTCCCTCCCCTCTCCCTGTGCCAGACCTTTTTAACTACTGCCGTTCTGTTTTGAAAGCATCCAGATGTGTGTGTGTTTTATATATATATATATATAAGGAGTTATTGTATGACATTTCTCAGGTTTAAAGATTAGACTCTTAACATGAGATGGGTGAATCATGTCTAAGGACTCTCAGCAGCCTAGCATGAGACTTGGTGGTGCAGCAGAGAAACTTACCTCATGTGGGGAATGAGGGAAACAGAATCCCAGCTCAAGCTAGCCACTGACACAGCCATTAAATCTTTTTTAATAACGTTTCTCTGACTGAAGTGAGTAGTTCACAATGCATCTCCACTGCACCTGCTCCTTGAATCATATTTTCTTCCCCGTCCCACCACCCCCACCCCCAAAAACCTTTTTTTATTAAGTACTGTACAGTAATTTTCAAGCTGGTATCCACATTTTATGTGGGCTGAGGCAAACGGCTGTGACAATTCTGGTAAAGCGGAGAGAACAGTTTGCTTTTGCACAAGCTTGTTATGCTATTAGTATAAATCCATAATGCAACACAATCTCTGCTTTAAAAGGGCTGCCAAATGGTGACTACCATTTCATCAGGTATTAGCCTACTAGAAAGGATTACTTTCTGCACAAGATGCATACAGAGCTTGCTTCAGCTATAAGCTTCAGCTATAAGCATGTTCAAGGCTGTATTCAGTGGTACCTTGGTTTTCGAGCATCTCAGAAGCCAAATGTTTCGGTTTTCGAATGCCAAAACCTAGAAGTAAATGCTTCCATTTTTGAATGTGCCTCAGAAGTCAAACAGCTTCCGCTGAATGTTTTTCAATTTTACCCCTTGCATTTGCAGACCACCCTTCACACCTCAGTTTTTGAACGTTTCGGAAGTCGAACAGTCTTCTGGAATGGACTATGTTCAAAAACCGAGGCACCACTGTACAAATTCCAAAATTAAAAGCATTACCTATTTTGTTTTCACCAAACAGTGCCCTAACAGTTCATGATCACAACAAGGCGGTCAACGTCCCCACTGTGGAAGGACGTGTGGGTCCAGAATTGGCCTCCACAGCCACTTACGGACTCATTGTTAAAACCGTGTTTATGGAAGACAATCTTACTTGGCTAGGAGTGATAGCCAAAGAAGAAGATTCATGGAAGTCTTTTCCATCTTCAGACTTCGTCTTCTATACTTATTGGCAGAACTGCCCAGCCACCCAATTCCTGGTTCTGTGTATTTAAAGCCAACGGCCTTGGGGTTGGTTGGTTGGTTTTGCAAGCTATTCTCTGATAAATCTACTACATGTTTTGGAAAGTTTGTTCATGCAAACTTTGTACACTCCTTAAGATACAATAACCAGATTTTGTATGAGAGTTCCCAACATCAAAGAGCTGGTTTTCAGCTTTGTTTGGCCATAGTTTTGAATCAAGATGGCAGACTGAAGCTTTCAAAAGTGCAGTTTTTTTGTTTCCAAGAATTCCTAAGCAAAGGCTGATACTAGGCTGCTAGTAAAAATATTCTAGTTGAATTATTGCAGTGGCACCCAATTCAAAAAAGCTAATATGAACACACAAATCCAGGTAAACAATATATATTTGGATGCAGTGAAAAGTCTATGGAAGGGGGCTCACAAAAAAGCCCCTCTTGGTGCTCAGGGGACTCTGCTGAATGGAGCAGGCTGTGGTGCAGGGGATGGAGGGCAAAAGGGGAATCCCAGAAAACGGCAGAGATGCTTTTCACAAGCAAACCTAAGTGGACATTTCCCCCTGTGGTCTCAAGCTATTTTCTTGTATTTGTCTAAGTCTTGTTTGGGGAGCCTTTTTGCTACATCTACCCCGTTGGGAGGCAGCTCCTGCCTTATAAATTAGACTCATTGCCTGAAAATTTACTGGCAAATAAAGTCAGTAGTGAACAGGGATCGTCCAAGACATTTTGCTGCCCGATATAAACACTCTGCCCCTCCCCACATAGTTCCTGTGCAGAAGCCAATCAGACTGGAAGTTGAGACTGACAGATGACTAGACCACGGCCTCAGTTCTCAACCTGTGGGTCCCCAGATGCTGTTGGACTGAAACTCCCATCATCCCTGAGCTCTGGCCTTGCTAGCTAGGGGTGATGGGAGTTGTAGTTCAACATCTGGTGACCCACAGGTTGAGAAAGGCTGGCTTAGAGGGTACAAGCGGTTAGTGGCAGAGGAAGGGGGGTTCGGTGGGTGTGGGCCACCCTGGGTGTCACCACTGGGGGAGGGACAAAATGCTGGGCGGCATTCACCACAGGGCCTATATCGTGCCTGAGCCACGCATCTCTCCTGGGAGAGACACAGTGGCTTGGACGCGCACAGGCTCTGCACTGCCCAAACGGTCTGTCTGCTGCCTCCCCCCAGCTGTAGGGCGGCTGAATGGGAGGAGGCAGGCAGACTCCGGAGGCCCCTCCTTGCCTGGCTGGCTACTATGGTGGTCACCCAGCCGCAAACATGCTGCCCCCTGGAACTTGCTGCCCAAGGCAACCGTCTCACCCTGTCTCAAAGTGGGCTGGCCCTGTCAGAGACTGTAGCATAGTGCTCTGACTGGCTAGAAGGAAGGAGCAAAGGAAATCGCCATCCTCACCTCACCTCTGGTTTTTCATTGTGTCACCTTGGTCCCCTCCCTTCTAAACAAGACCCTGAAGCCATAATCACACACTTCTCTTATTGCTCTGAGGACACCCGTCCTTCATTCACCTTACCTTCAAACTCTCCATTCTTGCATCATGTGACCTTTGCTCCACCACCCTTAGTTATCTGAAGGTCTCTTGAGATGCCAAAAAAATTGCTACCCTTGCTTCCTGTATGCTTGGAATTTCTTCCAAAAAAATCTGTATGGTACCACCTCTCCTACTTTCCTCAGATCCCTCTCAAATCCCACCTTTTGCATGAAGACTTGGGCTCAGCCCCCAGGTTCCCACGCTCTACTGTATCCTAGCCTGATCATGTAAAGCTGAAATAGTCACATATTCCTTCGCTGTTTACTCCTGCCTCCACCCATATCCCATGCGTTGTGAATGTAAGACTGTAAGCTCCTCAGGGCAAAGACCTGTCCTCTGTAATCTGTTAGGTGCCACGAGCAGTGATTTTTATTTTCTCTTTTGCATTTGTATGACTAGTGGCTGAATATGTAAAAAACTTCCTTTAGAAATTGGGGGGGGGGGTCATTTGAAATAGTTTCCTTTTTTTAAGGGCGTTTAGAAATTGCAAGGGGAGAGCATACTGAGTAACTACATGCAGATTTGTCTAAAGTCATTTAAAATGACCAAATCGCTATTAAAAATCCCAGTGCAGTCCTCAATACATCTGGGGGGCTGCCTAAGGCGAAGCATCCCTACCCATCTCTCCAACCCCCATGTGCAACAGTACAGTGGTACCTCTGGTTATGAACTTAATTCATTCCGGAGGTCCATTCTTAACCTGAAACCATGCTTAACCTGAGGTACAACTTTAACTAATGGGGCCTCCTGCTGCCGCCACGCTGCTGGCGCGTGGTTCCTGTTCTCATCCTGATGTAAAGTTCTTAACCCGAGGTACTACTTCCAGGTTAACAGAGTCTGTAACCCAAAGTGTTTGTAAGCCAAAGTGTTTGTAACCTGAGGTACCACTGTATTTGAGTCCTTCGCATTAGTGATGGAAGAAATCATCAACCAGTGCGAAGTATTTCACACACTTACTCAAGCCATACTGTGGTTGTGCTAGGACTGAATTGCCAGGTGAAGAAAAACTCTCATTTCAAACCCCGCTGGCAACAGCGGATTGCTGCTGCTTAAATGACTGCCAGATTGGTCTCTCCTCCCCCTCCCCGATATGCCTTTTGCTAAAGGTCAGCTGCAAGGATTAAAATGTAAAGTGAATTAAGCATAGGAATATAGGTAGACTTTCTCCACTGTAGCCAGCCAAGGAAAGACTTCCATGGAGAAACAGGGTTATAATTAACCTTTGTAAAAGCTGTTTATTCCTTACTGGAGATGTGTCACCTTCTGGTGTGTGGAAACCACCTCAGAATTTTGCTACCTTTGACACTTGCTAATGTAACCTTATTGGAAGTTTCCAGTTCCTGTTGCAAAGCTGTGACATGACATCCCTACGATATTTGAGGAGAGGGATGTCTGAAACTTGACCCTCTGGTGCTCTAGGGGGATTTACTTATTTATAGCTAATGTTCTGTCACTGGAATGCTATTGCAAAATTTATTTCGAAGGATGGCCGTGTTTTGGTTAGTGCATTGTTTGGGGAACAGCAAATTAAGTAGATTTGCCTTTAGATGTGAACTGAACTGAATTTCTCCTCCATCCCCAGCTGCAGGTTCCACATCTCTGTCCTATATGAGTGGGACAGCCATGTAAGCCAAACCAATGTATCTTGCCCTAAGTGGGAGGTTATACTGCACTGTCTAAACACGTTGCAAATATAAGGTGCTGGATAATTGCTCAGATAAGGCCATTCTGAACCTACATGTCACACATGGTTGAGATTTGCTGAGTTTCATGACAGCCGAATGTCAATCATGTCAGAAAAACTATGCCTTCTGGGATGCTCCAAGCAAAGTGGGCAAGAGCTAGGAAATTTCAGAATAGTTGGATAATATTTTGGAGAAAGTTATTTTACAGTGAATCCTAATCCAGAAGATATAAATCATTGTTGGAGAATCCGCACCATAAACTGCCTTTAGAGCAAAGCTATATTGAATGTATTCCTGCTCAGCTGTATTGCCTGGCAACAATGCATTTCTTATCCATCCTTTTCTTTTAAAATTAATTTACCTTGCTGTTTTGATAAATACTGAAGCTGAAAGGTGAAAATGATGGCAGCAGTAGTACAATGCCAAATCACGATTTTGTTGTTAAGGTGATTACAGACAAGTTATTTCCCTTTTTCATGGCCATGCCCTCTCGGAAACACAATTGCCTCAAGTATTAAGCTCATCAAATTATCTTACAATTGGGCACAGACAGGGCCTGAATGCCAAGGGAAGGAATGTGTGTAGAGATCAACAGGTGAAAACCTATTTGACTGTCTACTAAAGCTGGAGAAAATGACTTTGAGTCTCAGGGGTTTAACACCCTGCTGAGCAGAAAGGTTGTCTTAAATCCTCCATGCATCTCCCTCATTCTCTGGCAAAAAAGCAGACAGCAAATTAAATATCTAACCATTTTGCTGCCCTTTCAAGAGACCTATCTATGCTGGCTGAGGTGATTACTCCACTCTGCCTAATGGTAGGGCCAGCCATGTTATGGAGACTTGCCCATGTTCAATGGGGATTGCTATGACTTATGAGCCCTAGTTGCCCACCTCCCATCCTCTGTCCCAGGGACTGTCAACACAGTGCCCTTTCGGATGTTGGATTACATCACACATCATTCCTTCCCATTGGTCATGCTGGCTGGTGCATCACGTGCATCTGAAACATCCCATGTTGGCAACCCCTGCGCTATCTACTACAGAACCATAGACTTGGAAGGGACTTCAAAGGTAATGTAGTTAGCATGTACTTTGGCCCTAGTTGTTGAAGAACAGGATATGTATGCCTTGAGTCTCAAGTCTGGTTCCTGGGAGAATGACTGAGACCATCCGCCACACTAGCAGAGGAATTAATGTAAGACTAGGTGAAAACAACACTAATTTTGTTGGTATCTGTCTTTAACCCACATGGCCAAACTGCCCTGCCTGGAATTTGCCCAAAGCCTTGGCTGGTGAATGTCTCAGGAATGTGCAGAGTGGCGACAATTTTGTTCCATTCAATTTTTCTCAGCTTGATGAGACACAGTCTTGGAACAATAACATCAAATTGTTTTCAGGGTCTTAGAGGCATTTTATAGTCATCCTTCCTTTCCCTTCTCTCCAAGAGACTCCAGAACCAAAACTGGACATTATATAGCCACTTTTCACCAAGGCCTGCTTATACCAATAAAAAAAAATGCTCTATGTCACTAGCAGAGATTTCCAGAGGAGTGGCTGCATTAGTCTGTTGCGGAAAAAATCAACAGAATACATAAAATTGCGCTTTGTTGCACACTGAAGACTGAGAGTTGGATCTGAAAAGCATGCAAACAGCAACAATTCTGATAGTGCTGCCGTTGTATTGCACAACACTTAGTGGAAGACTGCACAGTGCGTGCATGCATCTTGAGACATTGTGCAAGAGATTCGCCACACCTTGTGCGTTGATTTCCATTCTCTTTCACACAAGAATCTTGTGCCGAGTCTAGAAAAGTCCTTCTGCTAGCTGTGTAGGAGAAGGCATTTCAGCAAGGGCAATTTGTCATGTAAGCTACAACTGCTGAAATTCTCCCTTCTATGCGTCTATTAAAGGCGGCAGAAGCCTTATCAAGTTTTCCAGCTGGCCACCCTGAGAAAACAGGGATGTGACAAGCGCAGGGCATGAGTTAGAAAGAAGAACCTACAGCTTGAATTACTAAAGGCTCCAAAATGTGCAATCAGAATATTTAACTCCATAGAGTTTCCTTTACCCCAAGGAACCTGGAAACTGTAGTTTTATAATTTATTTATTTGAACTATTTAGAAAACAATCTGTGCATCTAACTGAAGTTCTTTAAACTGGACTTGAACTGGACTGTCTTTTAGTACAGGCCCAGGTTGTTGAGCCTGAGCTTCCACAGCTGCCACCCTCCATGAATAACCAATGGCGGGATTGGCAGCAACAGCAGAAGATACATTCTAATCAGGGCCGTCTTATCCATAGGTGCTAGGGGTGCGGGCACCCGGGCACTGGGCTCTCAGGGGTGCCAGGCCAAGAGTCCAGGGCCAGAAAGCTGAGTTCGGGGAAGAGCCCGCCTGTCGGTCGGAGCCTCTGCGCCACAAGTTTGGGGGCGACCGAGCCGGCGAGGCACTGAGGCAGCTGGCTGGCTCTGCCGTCCTGCGCGCCTCGGACTGGGCAACCTGGGTGTGTGTGTGTGCCAGGCGGATCTTTGCACCCCGGTGCTGCATATACTTAAGACAGCCCTGGTTCTAATGCTCATGGTAGTATCTTATTCCCTTCCTAATTATGCTGTTTAAAATGTGCATTTTATAGTTGACTTCCTTTTGTAATGTTTTCTTTTGAAATGTTTAAGATAATATTTTCATCTCCTGTTAATTTCGTTGTTTTGAATGTATATTGGTCTTTCTTCAGTAATGTTTTATTCTTGTTTTATTTGGTGTTTTGATGTGTTGTAAACTGCTTTGGGATTTTTTTCTTAAACATATAAAACGGAATAGAAATGAAGTGGTGAAGAATAAGAATAAGAATAGAGAATTGTGAAAAGGCATCCCTGGATGCAATGCTAATACAGTGGTACCTTGGGTTAAGTGCTTAATTCGTTCCGGAGGTCCATTCTTAACCTGATACTCTTCTTTACCTGGAGCACCACTTTAGCTAATGGGGCCTCCTGCTGCTGCCGCGCCGCCGGAGCACGATTTCTGTTCTCATCCTGAAGCAAAGTTCTTAACCCGAGGTACTATTTCTGTGTTAGTGGAGTCTGTAATCTGAAGCGTATGTAACCTGACGCGTATGTAACCTGAGGTACCACTGTACAGTCGTACCTTGGAAGTCAAATGGAATCCATTCCAGAAGTCTGTTTGACTTCCAAAATGTTCGTAACCAAATCACAGCTTCTGATTGGCTGCAAGAAGCTCCTGCAGCCAATTGGAAGCCATGGAAGCCCCACTGGACATTCGGCTTCCAAAATTCGGAACAGTCACTTCCGAATTTGCGGCGTTCTGGAGCCAAAAGGTTCAAGAACTAAACTGTTCGAAAACCAAGGTACAACTGTATATCGATTATGGCATAAGCTGTGTAGCCCATGAAAGCTTACACCATAACAAGTTTGTTATTCTTTAAGAACAACAATTCCATGTGATAGGAGAACCCTCTGCCCTTTGTAAGGAAAGGTTTACCGGAGGGTTCCTATTAAAAAGTTCTTTACATTGGTGTGATTTTTCCCTGTTAGGCAATTTGTAACGCATTCCTTATTATTAGCCAAGTGCGCCAGAATGCACACAGTCTGTTTTTGTACCCTTTTAAAGAACTATCTGATAAATTTTCTACAGAAACAGACATTTGCCTGCCAAAATATTATGCTGCGATAACTAAGCCTAGTTTTTGAGGTGCTACAGGTGTGTTTGTCTGGTCATAGATGACCCTTAAGTGCCTATCATGGAATGTCTTCCCGTGTCTGGTAGGTTTGAGGAAAATGACAACTTCCTTTTTAAAAAATAGGTTTTTCACTTTCATGGTAATGAGGCATCTAATCATAAGCCTGCATTTTTATTAAAGCTTATATGTTTAATCAGGGCTTGTATTTTAAAAATGAGCTTAAAGATCTTCAAATGTTTTATGCCAGGCAGAAGACCAGCTGCCTAAGAACCTTGGCAATGTTTTTCTCCTAGACAAGGGGGCCCCCCTGATTTATAGCAGAAAACAATTCTCAAAGACGTAAAAAGGGAATTACAGGCTGACAGCCAAGGTTACACTGACCCTACAAATTAAGGGTGGATAAATAGTAAACTGAGCCATATCTTCTTCCTAAGGTTAAAAAGGTCAAGAGCAGTGAAAAAGCAACTGGTCTGGCTGGCAGAAACAGAGCATTTTTGGGAAGTCTTTTCTAAAGCTGTTTCTTTCTTAAACTAAGATCCTTTTAAGATTTCTTTTCCTTTTAAAAGGTTATTTATGTATTAAATATATTAGTTTAAATATAATTATGCAAAGGATTTAAGAAATGCTAGATTCTTATTTCATATAGTTGTAAGAGTTGTAACTATCCTGAAATTAAGTCAGCCACCAGCCAAGCCCCTTGTCAGACAGGAGACGCCATCGAGCACTCCTGATATATGGTTGTCAGGCCTTTTGTTTAGAAACCTTCAAATGAAGGAGATCTCTCAATGTTGATGTGAACTCAAAATCCTTGACATATGTTTAAGATAAAAATTCAAGATTAATCATCTGTTTTGGAAGGCAATAGGGCAAGGAGGGCAAGAGGTGAGCTGGTAATTAAGATTCCTTGTTGAGACACATGTAAGATATATTACTACTTATTTGTCATTTATAGATAGAAGAATATATAGCTTTTTGATTCCCATAAAAGGGCAAGAAGGAAATTGGTGTATCTTTTGTGATTGGTTCTAGCAAACAGCCAATAGGAATTTTAACCAGGCTGATTGGACAGAGGCAGCCACAGGAGGAGCAAGGGGGCTGGATTAAGGAAATATAAGTGCTGGCCAGAATGGCAAGAGGCCAGGCCAGAGCTTGGTAACCATATACCACTGTGCCTCATATTTATTTGTCTGACAAATAAATTATTATTTTAATTTCTCTATTGCTGCGTTGAATATTTCATTCCAGCTAAGCGTTAACCACAAGCAGGGTGCTACAGTAAAGCAAAAAGTAACAGCAACGAGCATGTTATGCATGGACTGCCTCGCGCATAATCCAGCAACAAATAATTATTGAAATTTATTGAGCATCTGCTATTAGGTATTTATGGACTGCCTGCTTGCTTCTGCCTGTGCACAGAGAAGCTAAGGCCAGTTCCATCTTCCTGATCTATGTGCATGTATAATACACACATCATATTCATCCTTTACGATGTGTATATGAACATGTCCAGTATTTTTATGTCTTCCAGAAAGGGTACATTGTGCTAGTCTGTTGCAGCAAAACAGGCTGAAGGAACTTAAAAGATTAGCGCATTTATTATGACATAAGCTTTTGTGGATTAGAGTCCACTTCATCGAATGCACGAAGCATTGTCTTCATTTGCCATGTGTATATAAACATGGTGGGTGCAGACGGAGGGGGAGAAGGAAACAGTGATGCCAAATGTCACGAAATGCAACAAGTACACCTGTTCCAAATCCACTGAAGTTTAAATGCAAGCAAAAAAATAAGCACAGTGAACGTTCACAGCAAAAGCATCTGGCAATTGCACACTCACCTTTGCATATCTGAGTCAATTAACAGGTTAAAGAAATGGATATTAAATGCTCTGACCCAGCAAAGGAAGATTTCTGCATGCAGTTGATAGAGATTTGGATCTGGATGGAGGGCCACATCTTGATTGCTCATCCAAGCTCTGTGAAACTGGAGAGTTGTATTTAATGTAAGTGGAGTTTCACTGTTGTGGTCAAAATAATGCTAAGCAAAGCCTGAGTTCATGCTAAGTAGTTTAATTACAACAGTTGTTCAGATTCTTCTGCTTTTGGTTCTTGCCTTGCTACAAGGATAATCTGTGCATATTCCCGTTGGGTATTTTTGGCGGTGGGAGGGACTGTTTGTCTTTTTAGTAGGTTTTTAGCTCTGGTAAGGGACGCGGGTGGCGCTGTGGGTTAAACCAGAGCCTAGGACTTGCCGATCAGAAGGTCAGTGGTTCAAATCTCCGCCACAGGGTGAGCTCCCGTTGCTTGGTCCCTGCTCCTGCCAACCTAGCAGTTCAAAAGCACGTCAAAGTACAAGTAGATAAATAGGTACCGCTCCAGCGGGAAGGTAAACGGCGTTTCTGTGAGCTGCTCTGGTTCACCAGAAGCGGCTTACTCATGCTGGCCACGTGACCCAGAAGCTGTACACCGGCTCCCTCGGCTAATAAAGCGAGATGAGTGCCGCAACCCCAGAGTCGGCCACGACTAGACCTAATGGTCAGGGGTCCCTTTACCTTCACCTTTTAGCTGTGGTAGTAAAACAAAATATGATAACCGTGGACATATAAGGATTGTATGTGAGGTCCGTAAGTGAATCTCTAACTTGATTAAAAACAGCAGAAGCTGTGTATGTGAATCCAAACAGTGGTAGGTTCAGGGTAAAGCATTTCCAGCCAATTTATGATTCAGGAGTTTCTGGATCTAGGCTCATAAAGTGAGTTCTAAATTGTTTGATAGCTGAGACGTATTTCTCTTCGGCATTAAAGTGGAAGGTGCACTCCACTCTTTGACACAAAGGGAGGCATAAACTATCGGAACTTTCTGCCCTCAGAGGACCCCCTTCCCCTTATTTTTGATGGGAGTTTCTATTCTGGGCACCCCTTCTCTTGAGAACCAGCGTTTGTACTGCATGTGTACGTCAGGAGCCAGAGGCGGAATTAGCTGCTCTGGCACCCAGAGCGGTGTAAATACTGTGCGCCCGGGGGCGATGCAAGTGTCCTATGGGGGCGGCGCAGTAAGCATGGGGTGCTGCCACCCGCAGTGAGCATCCCATGAGGGCGGGGTGGTGATGTCACCCCCCTCAGGGATAACACCTGGGATAGGCCGCACCCCCCGCATCCCACTTCATCTGCCAGTGGTTAGGAGATCTAAGCAGAATCTGGGTGGGCGTGTCTATGCAGCTGATGCCTACAGGATTCACCACAGCACCAGAATGCTGCAGTTGCTTACACATTCCTCATTTGCTCAGAAGTTTGAAACACCAAAAAAGTGGAAGCTTATGCATCCTTGAACTCAAAAATTTATACGCCCCTGGACTCCAAAATAAACATTGGGATACCCCATATCATACACCTGCACAATCACAACAGCTTCCAAAATATGCTTCCAAAATACTCCTAAATGTGTGCTGACATTGCATAGTACACACACACACACACACGAGTTAGTTGTATTTATTGTATTTATTGATTTGGGGTTTCTTTTTCCCTCAGACTTCCCTAAATGCAGTAAACAAATGCAACCATTCTGTGCTTAAAATACTGCAGTTCTGCGTGTTTCCTCTAATAACGTTTGCACTTGACCAGGAAGAAATGCTCTAGCTGTGATACTCACGTAGAATAGAATCTCCCTATTTTCATCAGAGAAATGTTGGAGGGCATTGAGGCATCTAATCATAAGCCTGCATTTTTATCAAGCTTATATTTTTTGATCAAGGTTGTATCTTAAAAATGAGTTCAAATTCACAAATGATTCATGCCAGGCAGAAACTAGGCTGGCTAAGATATTGGCAGATGTTCATCCTCTTCCGCCAGAGAGGCCCTCTGGTTTATTGCGGTCATAAAAGGCTGAGCAGAGGTCACTGACCTTGCATATTGTAGAGTACAATTAAGCTACAATTAAGTTGGTAAATAGTAAGAATTATTGTGCCTCCCATTAGAGACTTGAGCCACATTTTCCTAAGGGCAAGAGCTAATGGAAATAGGGAAAGAAAGTGTTTTTAAGTTTTTTCTTACTTTGAAAACGTCTTTGCTTATAAAAAATTATATATATTATGTATTAAAAATATATTGGCTTAAATGTAATTATGCAAAGGAATTAGAAGCTAAGAAATGTTAAATCCTTATGCTAGATTCCTATTTCATATAGTTGGAAGAGATCACAGGGGCCATCAGCCACCAGCCTAGCCCCCCCTTGCCAAGCACCATCGGAGCACTCTAGACAGATGGTTGTCAGGTTTTTGTTTAAAGGAACCTCCAATGAAGGAGATCTTTCATTGATGATGCGTACAAAAGATCTTTGATACCTGTTTAAAATAGAATTAGCCACCATCTGTTTTAGCCATCTGCTCTATTTTAGAATTAAGGGGGCAAAGGTGATTTGGTAATTAAGGTGCCTTGTAGAGGTTAATGGCTACTTGTTTGCCAATTATAAATATGGCTTTTATTTCCCATAAAAGGGCAAAAGGAAATGGGTGTATCTTTTGTGATTGGTTCTAGCAAACAGCCAATAGGAATTTCAACCAGGCTGATTGGACAGAGGCAGCCACAGGAGGAGCAAGGGGGCTGGATTAAGGAAATATAAGTGCTGGCCAGAATGGCAGGAGGCCAGGCCAGAGCTTGGTAACCATATACCACTGTGCCTCATATTTATTTGTCTGACAAATAAATTATTATTTTAATTTCTCTATTGCTGCGTTGAATATTTCATTCCAGCTAAGCGTTAACCACAAGCAGGGTGCTACATTTTATGGTGCCGTGACTCAGATAAGTGGTCTGCTGGAACGCAGCCCCTTCGCCCTACTGGGCAGGGTACAAGAGAGAGGACCTCTAAACTGCTTACCCAGCGCGCACTGGGAAATTTTTCCAGGGGAACGCAGAAGACTCGTCTGTCTGATACCCTGCTCACTGGCGGCGACGGACCGGGGGGAACCAGAGAAATAAACAGGGAACCAGCCAAGGGTAAGTGCACAAAGGGGTTTTGGCCCTCCAATTAATTGGGAGGAAGAGAAGTCTTGATCAAACTTCTGCGTCTCAGTAAAGGGGAACTGAGTACGCTAGGTGGCTGGGTACATCAGATGGTGATCTGGTGTAGGGAAAGGTTGGGAGGTAGAGTGTGGTGAAGTATCCAGCGCATTGTATGTGTGAGAAAGTACAGAGCAATTTGTAGCTGACCTGAGTGTGGAGTGAGTAGTACTTCGGTTCCCAGTGAGGCGACTCCATCTGGGCAAGGAATCTCACAAAGCGCGTGTATGTGTGACTGAGTGGATACTTCACAGGGCCATACAATGGGAATTGGGGGTTCAAAGGGGGGAAATACACCTCTTGAATGTATGTTAAATAATTTTAAGAAAGCCTTCTCAGGGGCATATGGAGTCAAAATGACGCCAGAGCGCTTGAGAACGTTATGTGAATTAGAATGGCCGAAACAAAATACTGAATGGCCATCTCAGGGAACCTTTGATATAAATTTAGTAAGCAAACTTTGGTCTGATATCACCAAAGAAACTGGAGGGTGCCCAGAACAATTTTCATATATAGATTCTTGGCTGAGCACATTAAATAAAAAATCCTCCATGGATAAGGGAATGCAAAGTCAAACGATGCAAATTATTGGCTGTAAAAGCCGAAGCTAGGAAAGGAATCTTGCCAAATAAACTCAAACCCATTTTTGAGGGACCAGAGGAAGAGGTGCTTCCACCTCCACCCTATGCTCCACATCGAAGGGAGCCTAATCCAAACACTCCACCAGTTGTAACCCCAAGGCAAGAAACTGGAATGAATAATGGGGGTGGAGTCACAGAGCTTGATTCCTTGATAGATTATGATAAATATCTTCAGGAGGCATTGGAGTCCTATAATAAAGCCCAAGCAGAAGTGGTTATTCCACCTGTGACTCCTAATAGACCTCCATCTACAGTCTCCTTTAGTGGAACAACTGATTGCCCACCCCAAACCCCTGTACATCCAAGTCCCAGAGAAATATTACAGAAGTTACAGGGAGACCTTGATCGGTCAGCAAGCAATACAGCCAGGCGTATAAAGCTGTTAAAAGAACGCCTTGGGACAGATACTATCCCCTATGATTTGAGGCCCCTAGAGCAAAGTGAAGAAAAAGGTCACGTAGTAGCCCCTCTTAGAAGAGTATTTGATGCACTTGAGGAGCCTGTGCTGGTTAACGGGCAACCCGGACCACGGCCACCTCGAACTTCAACCCTGCAATATATTCCATTCACGACTACGGATCTGATGAATTGGAAAACACACACCCCATCTTTCGCAGAAAAACCTCAGGCTATGATGGACTTGGTGACTTCAATAGTAAATACTCATAGTCCTACTTGGACAGATTGTCGCCAGCTCCTAAATACTCTTTTCACCACTGAGGAAAGGAGAGACATAATTGAAAAGGCACAGATATATTTGCGTGAGCAGGCCAGAGTGGGAAATATTTTTAATATTGATCGTCATCTTCAGGACAACTTTCCCTTGGAAGATCCTAATTGGGATCCAAACAATGCAATTCACCTGGCCAGACTTACCACCTACCGCCAGACACTTGTGCAAGGTATCCGCAGGGCATGCCAGAAGCCCACTAATATGTCTAAAGTCTCAGAAGGGTAGATGTGTTACCCATAACACTGTTTCGTGTTCGGTGTGCACCCACAAAGAGACTTAAGTTGTCACCTTTTGAACTCCTGTATGGGAGGCCACCCTCCTTTGTTCAGGATATTCCAGCTGACCTTAAACAAATAGGAGACCATGTGACACAGGGACAAGTGCAATCTCTCTCCCGTGTTGTTTTTGTTTCTCTTAACAGGTGGGCCCTCGAGCGCACGCTGTGCAGCATTGCCGAGCCGATTCATCAGTTCCAGGCTGGCGATAGCGTATGGGTGAAAGAGTGGAAACGCGATCCACTTGCACCTAAGTGGCGTGGACCTTACACCGTCTTGCTCTCTACTCCAACAGCGGTGAAGGTAGCTGAGGTGACCCCCTGGATTCATCACTCTCGTTTGAAGAAGTCTGAAGGCAGTTGGACGTGCAAAGGTGACCCCTCTAATCCTTTAAAACTGACTCTCTCCAAAAACCCCTGTATCTAGCCCTACCGGGAACGGGCTAGGTCACGGGCAACATTAGACGACCGGCCTGCTGCAGCCACAACCTGGAAGCTGGCTGACCTGCGCACGCCTGAAGCTTGAGGAGCGTCTGAACCAGTGACTGTGGACGGGAAGATTCTCTTATACAATTGATTGACTGCCCCCTTGTGGAACAATTATAAGGGATATTACTCATTGGGGATCCTCGGGATATATGTTTTGGTCTTGGTGGTTCCCCATTTCTGTCACTGGGGGAATTATATTGGGGCTAATATTTATTTGCTATCACAATAAGGTAATTTTTTGTGGAAGGAATGCATATGCTAGACATCAACATGATTTTATTATTAATCCTGATCCCTTGGGAAGGGGAAGGGTCCTTGAATCTGACCAAATTTGCTAAATATGGATTCCGCCATGACCACAATATGTGGGTAGGCTTAGCTGAGATGGTAGCCAATGTTGCAAATAGGACTAATTGCCTTGTTTGCTCTCTTGGGCCAGATGATTCAGAGGGAGGTATGCCCTTATTACCGATACCATTAAATGCCATTGGTATGGTAAGCGAAATGCCACACCAAACAGAAGTACAGAATTTCCCCGGATGGAACTCAACTAAACCAATACGAGTTATACCTGTGCAAGGGGAATTCTGTGTGCATAAATCATCAGATGCAGCTGATCCTACCATGATAGGCTCTTCTCATTGCCACTATACTTGGGATTATAATAAGAATAGTCAAACCTGGGCAAATGGTACTACGTATCGAACTCGGAATACCTTGCCCTGTGCACCTCCTTTTATTCATGCATGGAAAATGGTATGGAACATAACTGTGACAGAAGAAGGCAATCTAACATACTGCACTGTGAACTCTCTACCCCTTTTGATATTTCGCCTTCTGCACTCCACGTACCAAAAACCTCAGACCCGATGGTTGTGGTGGATATGTGGAGAATGGGCATACAAGAAACTCCCTTCCAAATGGAGTGGGACTTGTTTCTTGGGATGGGTATTACCACCAATGTGGATTATGCCCACTAGTTCGGCCAAGCGTACACGAAGAAACGCTGACATTTCTCATATAGCAGGAGGAAGTACCCAAAGTTGGAGCGGTACTGATGATTGGCCACCAGAGCGCATTATAGCCTATTATGAACCTGCCTCCTGGAATCCTGGTGAGCTCATACAGGGGGCACGGGATCCTATTTATAATCTAAACAGAATAATTCGATTGCAAGCAGTAGTGGAACTTGTAACCAATGCAACGGCCCAGAGTTTGAGACTTATTGCACAACAGTTGGATGAAAGTAGAGCCGCCATTTTGCAGCTGAAAATGGGAATGGATTATGTACTTGCCAGGCAGGGAGGCCTATGTGGAGTCTTGAACTTGACAGGGAATGCCTGTTGCTTTAACATTTCTGATAATGGTGAGGCAATCCGTGTGTTGGCCACAAAGATGGAGAATATAGCACATGTCCCAGTACAAACATGGGAAGGATGGGATATGGGATGGCTCACCAATTGGTTACCGAATGTTGCGGGACTCAAAGGGATACTATTGTCTTGCTTGTTTTTCTTGACAGTAGTAGTAATGGTTTTATGTATGGTGCCATGTATCATTTCATGTTTTAGAAGTACAATTAGCAAGATGATTTCAAATGAAACTCTACCTCATATCATGGCCCTATACAGAGCTTTACCTCAGGAATATGATGAAGGTCAAGCTATCAAGGACACTTGGGATGAAGGTCCTTGAGCTTGAAAGGGGGGAATGAGGCATCTAATCATAAGCCTGCATTTTTATCAAGCTTATATTTTTTGATCAAGGTTGTATCTTAAAAATGAGTTCAAATTCACAAATGATTCATGCCAGGCAGAAACTAGGCTGGCTAAGATATTGGCAGATGTTCATCCTCTTCCGCCAGAGAGGCCCTCTGGTTTATTGCGGTCATAAAAGGCTGAGCAGAGGTCACTGACCTTGCATATTGTAGAGTACAATTAAGCTACAATTAAGTTGGTAAATAGTAAGAATTATTGTGCCTCCCATTAGAGACTTGAGCCACATTTTCCTAAGGGCAAGAGCTAATGGAAATAGGGAAAGAAAGTGTTTTTAAGTTTTTTCTTACTTTGAAAACGTCTTTGCTTATAAAAAATTATATATATTATGTATTAAAAATATATTGGCTTAAATGTAATTATGCAAAGGAATTAGAAGCTAAGAAATGTTAAATCCTTATGCTAGATTCCTATTTCATATAGTTGGAAGAGATCACAGGGGCCATCAGCCACCAGCCTAGCCCCCCCTTGCCAAGCACCATCGGAGCACTCTAGACAGATGGTTGTCAGGTTTTTGTTTAAAGGAACCTCCAATGAAGGAGATCTTTCATTGATGATGCGTACAAAAGATCTTTGATACCTGTTTAAAATAGAATTAGCCACCATCTGTTTTAGCCATCTGCTCTATTTTAGAATTAAGGGGGCAAAGGTGATTTGGTAATTAAGGTGCCTTGTAGAGGTTAATGGCTACTTGTTTGCCAATTATAAATATGGCTTTTATTTCCCATAAAAGGGCAAAAGGAAATGGGTGTATCTTTTGTGATTGGTTCTAGCAAACAGCCAATAGGAATTTCAACCAGGCTGATTGGACAGAGGCAGCCACAGGAGGAGCAAGGGGGCTGGATTAAGGAAATATAAGTGCTGGCCAGAATGGCAGGAGGCCAGGCCAGAGCTTGGTAACCATATACCACTGTGCCTCATATTTATTTGTCTGACAAATAAATTATTATTTTAATTTCTCTATTGCTGCGTTGAATATTTCATTCCAGCTAAGCGTTAACCACAAGCAGGGTGCTACATCATGACCATTGGCCTATCTATCTCAATACTATCTGCCCTGACTGGCGTGGCTCTGCAGGGTTTTAGGCAGGAGTCTTCCCCCAGACCTCCCTGGAGATGGAACCTGGGATTTTCTGCCTGCAAAACTGACTAGCGGCCCCATCTTCCCCATTATAGTTTGTTCTTCTCCTTTCCACCAAGCAGGTTGCTTTTTCTGCTGCGGAGCATGTAATGACGCATGCTGCCTTTGCTTTGCAGGCCGTGCCTATGAATAGTTCCATATGCTTGCATTAGCTCACTGTCACTTCCTCATTATGCCACTTTTGCAGAGAAGTGACTGTGCATCCCTGGGACCTTGCCTGCTGCTCCTTGCTTACAAGCAAGGAGAGCTCTAATTGCCATTCCGCTCTGCTCTCAGAAGTGCACTGGGGGTCTGCAGGAAAAAAATTACACTGCTAATTAAAACTACTCTAGGATGTACAAAAGCTACAAAGTGTAAACACTCGCCCACCCACCCCCATTAAAATTTACTTGATACGTATTATCAAGATGAGGGGGGTAGTGATTAAGTGGGTTTTTAATTCTACCGAACGGTGATGCACATGCTGAAGAAGCACTGCAGTGCTTATGTCTAAAACACTGCCTCGCCACTGTGACAAAATGCTGGACTAGATGGGCCTTCGGTCTCCTACAGCAGAGTTCTCCTTGCGTTCCAAAACTCACTGTCACGCGAGAACAGCCAAAAAAATATTACAAAGGGCATGTGCTTTCAAAACAAGACCAGGACTGTAAGCCTCAGCCTGCACACTTTGGAACAAGTTCCATTAAACTTGGTAGGACTTCTGAAGAAAGACGCATATGTCCACATTGTGGCTAATTTGTATATACTAATTTAATAAATTAGACAGGAGTGCCTGGCGTGCTCTGGTCCATGGGGTCATGAAGAGTCGGACACGACTAAACAACAACAATTTAATAAATAAATATAAATACAACCCATGGCCTTTTAAACTAGTGGGTAGGGGGAAGGGGGCATTGTTTTTGTTATGTATTTTTGTGATTTTATCTTGTAATAATAATAATCCTCGGATGTTGATGATGATGATGATTTGATCCTCGGATGAAGGGCTGTTTAGAAATTTATTAAATAAATGATAATGTTAGGTATGCATTTTTTGGTACAGAAAGTATTGATCTAATGTGTAGAGATCTTTTCTATTCTAATCAATTCAAGAAGGTTCTGGAAGCTTCTCTGTGTGATATAAGTTGGTGCAAGCTGGAAGTTTCTAGCTGACAAGCAAGGTTATATTCTGCCTAGAAGCAAGCGGAAGGTTCCTGATGTTTTGGTTATCCCTTCAGAGAAGCTGTACAACTGGTTTAAACTGGTTCTGTTATCTCTGTCAAGGTCATGCTGACTATAAGTACAGGCCAGAAGGAGCCTGAGTTTCACTTTCTGTCTCTTTTCTTCTGGTGTAGTGGTTTGAATATAGTATTCTTAGTGTTAAGGTTTTAGTCTTATGGTAAGTTATTGTAAGTTTATGTTAATTTTGATGCAACTGGTTTTCTTATTTATTGTGCCAATCCTGAAGATTTATGGATTTGTGACTATTATTGCTCATTTACCTTCAGTAGTAAAGCTCTGCTGGATGAATAATTAATTGCCTCTGGTCTATTTTTTTGGGAATCCTTCAACGTATTTAAGTTTTTACTCTGCTAACTATACACTGGAGTCTGCTTTGAATCAATATGAGCAGTACCAAATAACAAATAATAATAGCAACTATCTGGGACAGGGTTGCCAACTTTTATTCTGATGGTGCTCTTGTGCTTGCAACATCTGCCTGAGTGGCACAGATCAAATGAATGAAATGTTTCCCACTGACTGAAAACAAAACCACTAGTACTCTTCAGTGCCTGGTCAATCTCTCCCTGATTTGGAGTGAGGGTAACAGAGAAGCTTCTCACTGATGTTGCCAATTCTAACCAGCTGTGAAGTGCTGATATGATAACTTAGTGGAGGTCTTCCCTGTTTTAAAAAGAATGGCAGCAGAGAATTGCAGCAGAACACCAGGGAAGGAATGGCTTTTAAAAGGCATGAAAATTGTGTGCCAAAGAGTGGAAAGTGTGGGAAGGGAAGCTGTGTGGTTTGCAAGCAGGAGGAACACTTGCAGCAAACCTCAACAAAATCCAAAATAAGATGTAATGTTGTAAGTGCTGCTTTGGTCCTAATGCTGTGTGTTGTGACACTTGCAGCAATATCCTCAGTGTTGTCACTACTGTTCTGAACTGCCCAAATGTCAGAGAAATGTTTGCAGGACATAGGTCTTGGCAGCTATTACATGGTGAGTTGGGAGGTGTGGCGGACGTGATTAATTTGCTTGCATGCAATTATTTGCTTTTATCCTTCACCTAAAGTCAATCTCTTGCCACTTGGAGTCTGCTGTGTCTGCCGACAGTCAGAGTTACCTCACAGCGGCAGCCTGTACCAAATGGCTGAAATAGTGCTCTGCATCAGAATGGCATGGAATCCAAGTCCTGTTCTTTGTTACCTGGCAGCACCATATTTGTTTTCCTGGTTAATGTAAAAATAATAATAATGGCCAAGGCCATAAATAAGCAAATAATCACACTATGTCCATGTTGGCCATTAAAAATGTGTGTCAATATATATAAAAAAATGTGGTAAAGGAATCAACAGCAGATATAAGACAGTAACATTTCCCCTTCATCAACCAAATCTCCCAAATCACAGACTTGAATACCAGCAGTAAAGTCATAGAAGCATTCAGTTTTATTTACAGAAGTCCTACAGATTTCAGAAGTGCCTCTATTTTCTGAGGAAGGTAAATAGAGGTTGCCCTTTCTGGTTATCCTTTGGTTTTACCCTACCCACAACATGCAACTGGGTGTAGCCCAAACTTCCACAATCCAAGGCTACAGATGCTTTGCGCTCTTAAGTACCATCAGCCCCAGTCACCACAACCAAGTTGCTATCGTTATTAATTAAATTTGTATACCACCCTTCTTCTTCTGAAGATGCCAGGGCAGTTCACAACTGAAAAATTAGAGAACACTGGTGCAGAAGAAAGTGTTAGACTGGGGAAGCCTAGGTTCAGAGATTCCCTCTCAGCCATAGCCTAACCTACATTGCAGGGTTCCTATGAGGCAAGATGAGAGAAATATTTGTAGACTCCATAGAGGATGGGTGGAATACAAATGTTACTGTATAGGCTGTGCTGACTCTTGTTGTTTAAAAGCAGTTCTAAAGTGGCATTAGCTACCTGACCTGTTGCTATTAAGTCAGCAGCCTTTGGAAGGCCAGGATATTTAGTGCTGAATGTTTCTCGTCCTCTATGGACTGCAATGCTAGAGCGGGAGTATTTTTACATAGATGATGGTCAATTAGGGAGCTAAACTAACATGCTCGAAGTAGACATGGCAAAGATAGAATTTCACAGCTGTTCTATCTAGAGTTCTCCCTTGGGAGCCTAAGACTTAGCCAGAAGGATGACGATATATTGGCATCTGTGAAATTAACGTTAGCTGCAACTGAAATGTGGATTCCCCACTCCACACGCACCCCAGTGCCCAGTTCTCTCAGATCTTGGGCGAACGAATGACAACTATGAAAGGAAGATGCAATAAAGAATGTATCAATTGGGACTTCTGTCTGGACCACAAGCTGAGCTTTCCACATAGGAAGGGAAATGATTCTCACCAAGCTCTAATTGCAGCCAGCCTTACCTGCTTCTGTTCATGCAAGGGGCTTATGATAGCTCGATTGATTTTACATATATTGCTGCATGCCACCCCAATCTCCAAGCAGTGCAAGGGATTCCAGGGTTCATGTTTCCTTTTGGAAATGAGACACAGCGGAGACAGTAGTGTCTTTATGATATATGGCTTATCTACACACATATATACCACCTGAGCCTTTGATGGAGGGGTTCACAGCATTGACACTCCAAAAGGGTCTTGTTTCTCTCATAGCCACAGCATTGGATTCAAACAGACATCAAATGCCATGCTGTGCCTTTCTAGCTTCCCAGCTTGCTGCTTTTGTCTCCAGCTTCTAGTTCACATAATAGCTCTCAACTCTGGCTTTATATGTTGAGGGAGCCCCGCCCCCATTTTCCATCTCATGCTAGCCCCTTGAGCCTTTGTTAATCATCATTTAGGCAATCACCTTGAAACAGGATGCTAGTCTGCCTTAATTAGCTTTTAACACTTGCTGGATCCAGGGATTAGAGAGGTCTGGCAACCATCTTAACACCCCAAACCTTGATTAAATTCTAATAGTTACAGGATCCAGGAATTTAGAAATGTCTAGCATCCCCCCAAAAAACACATAACAATACCTGTTTCATTCGAAATTCTCAGTGCACTAAAAACTAGTACAATATTATAACAGGATATATTGTATTCATTTTAATAAATGAATCTTTTCAACAGATTCCTCCACTTCATGCAGGGATAGTCCGACCATTAGGAAGAGTGGGGCAGCTGCCTTAGGCAACCAGTGTTGGATATGGGGGTGTGGGGAGATAGCAGCAGCTGCCCTCCCAGCTTTTCCTCCTGTGTCTCCTGGCTATTCTTCTCTGTTGGAGGAACACAGCTGTGTCACATGCATGGGGCTGGGTGAACCCAGCAATTTCATTTTCTTATTTTTCCTGCCTTGAGTTCCATTTTTCACCTTTAAACAAAGGTTTGCAGCATTTTAGTGTGACTTGCTTCAAATATGTACAATTTTCTTTGCAGTCTTGTCTAATTTTTGCAATCCATTCTCTCTAATTTAATGCTTTTTTGTGCAGCCAGTATATGCATTTTGTACACTTTGCTTGACCAGAGAACTGCATTGCAAAATTCAGAAGAGCACAAATTTTGAAGGCTTGCTGCATTTCAGTTCATGTGATGTTTCAGGAAGTGTGGATTATGTAGGTTCACCTTTAAAAGTCAGTTGAGCTAAACGCCTCCTCCCCAGGGCTCTTGTCCTGCACCCCCTATGCTATCCTGCTGCTCTCTGGTGCAGCAGCAGAGGGTGCTGTCCTGTCTGGCCTGTGTTCAAGTGAGACCCTGTACATGGCAGGTTCCCAACCCCTGATTTAGGGCCTTAAAGGCTAAAACCAACACTTTAAATCTGAGCTTGGGAACAAACAGGAAGCTAGTGCAACTGGTGCAGCAACGGCAGAACACATCCGTGAATGTGCAGGAGCCAGAATGTATTTGAAGACATCCAAACATTGTTAGCATTTCAGTTCTGAAAAGCCCTCTAGGCACTCAGGAAAATCTCAAAATGGGTCAAGTCCATCATCTCCTAACCTTTGCTGAAACTAATTAACTGCAGAGGGCCAAAAGGCAGGTGCAAGTGCAATCACACCTCTTGCAATGTGCTCTACGTGGGGCTACCTTTGAAGGTGACCCGAAAACTACAATTAATCCAGAACGCGGCAGCTAGACTGGTGACTGGGAGCGGCTGTCGAGACCATAGACCATAGAGTGGCGGAGTATAAATGAATTATTGTTATTGTTGTTATTATTATTGTTATTATTTTTATCTTGCAGAACACAATTTTGCCTACAAAAATAAGTTTCCATTTTTATTTTCACAAATGGTGCAAAGTTGTGGCTTCTTAACTTGAAAAGCAAACAAACCCACATCCATCACACGAATGCTCATCCATCACACGGTTTCCACTGATGCAGTAACATTCTTCTGGTGATATCTGGCATCCATTCACAAATATCCTGGGAGCTTGCCCAAGTGGAACTGCTGACAGAGGCGCTGGGCGCTCTACTGTTCTTTCTAAGCTGTTTTGCTTGTTTAATCAGCAGCTCTGAATTCAGAGGGCTTTTGCCCACCCAGTTGCTGCCGTGTGCAGTACATTTTGTGCTTCGTTTTGTTATGTACGGTGCGCTGTGCTGCCTGAAGCTTCCATTGACTTCATTGTGTCTGGTAATGCATCAGAAACACTGACAAACCCAGGGCTCAATCTGACTCATGCTAAGCTACCGGAAGTCTCACTCGCTTCAACAGAACAGAGATCAGGGCATGATTTACTCTCCTATAGAAATATAAATCATTGGGAGTTAAACATACTTATCTTTGGCTGGATTGTGCCCATGTGGATGCTGAGTGCAAGTTCATTTTGCCCAACATATGTAGAAGACAATGCAAGCATCTGCCTTAGTCACAACCATCTAATTATTCATGTATATGCTGTGGACCACCTGAACAAGGCTCGTGAACTGCTGGTGCTCCACAGAGCACATTTTGGAAACCCCTGGCCAGGATGGTGTTGTGCACACTTGCCTTAGAGCCTTGGGAATAAAGTTCTGTCAAGCCATCCCTCATTCCTCTAGTCTCTTTGTGGACCCAGAACCGATCTACACACAACATAGGTAAAGGTAAAGGTACCCCTGCCCGTACGGGCCAGTCTTGACAGACTCTGGGGTTGTGCGCCCATCTCACTCAAGAGGCCGGGGGCCAGCGCCGTCCGGAGACACTTCCGGGTCACGTGGCCAGCGTGACATCGCTGCTCTGGCGAGCCAGAGCCACACACGGAAACGCCGTTTACCTTCCCGCTAGTAAGTGGTCCCTATTTATCTACTTGCACCTGGGGGTGCTTTCAAACTGCTAGGTTGGCAGGCGCTGGGACCGAGCAGCGGGAGCGCACCCTGCCGCGGGGATTCGAACCGCCGACCTTTCGATCGGCAAGCCCTAGGCGCTGAGGCTTTTACCCACAGTGCCACCCGCGTCCCCGTGTGATGATAACACAACATAGTTATCATCAAAATGCCAACCCATTTTCCACCCCTCCCTCTTATTTAATCTGGGTTTACCTTTTGCAGGGGAAATCCAATAAGTTTAACAAAACCTGTTGCCAACAACCCATTTGTGATATGTGAATGAGCCATTTGCAATATTAAGCCTCTGCCTGAAATCACCCTTAATACCTTGCAGCTGTTTTTATTGTCCTGCTGTATGTTTGCTTCATTTGATGTTGGAGTTGGAATCTACCTTGGGGCGGGGGGGGGGGCGACCTTTTGATGAGGTAGGTAGAAATATGTTTTAAAACAATGGGAGGAATTCGGAATCCGACGGAATAAAACTTTCCATCAGCACAAGCCTTTCTGCTTGTCTCTCTCCTCCCTATATGCTTGGGGGGGGGGACTGGACACCCCAGAGCTGATTTGAAAGTGCCCAGGGTGCAAGGGGGAGAAAATCCCTGTTGCGTTAGCAGGAGTCTCTGCGCTGGGTTCTGTTAGAATAACTACTTAGTTGAATCTGGCCCAATAAATGAAAGTACTGCCACACAAAAGGTTGGCTGGGGAGGCCCAGCCAGATGGGCGGGGTATAAATAATAAATTATTATTATATTATTATTATTATTATTGTGTCCCCCCCACCTACCCCCCCAAATGTGTTTTGTGCAAAGAGGTTTTGTTTTTGTAGGGGGTGGCCTTTGTTTGAAAGTTGTTTTGAGGGAGTTCTCAATAAAGAGTATAAAGAGTATACTGTGGGTATAGGGTGGTATAATAATAATAATAATAATAATAATAATAATAATAATAATAGTTGAAGTAATAAATCCATGATAAGTAGCAGTAACTTTCCCCCTGGGCCCCGTGAGCCACCTTGCACCAGTGACCTCGCAGTGCAAGCAAGACTGGAAAGCAATAGTTGTAAAGCACTTTGCACACTGAAAGAGCAGCATTAGTGATGTTAACTGTGATATTCTGGCTTGTTGTGCTAGATTGCCTTGTGGGGAGGATTTGGCTGAAAACACTCGCTGTTACTATGGAAACGCATTCTGGTACTACAGTGAGTGGGTTTATGACTCACCATTACCATAGGTAATAAACATCACAAGGAACAATTTGAGTTGGGGCTGATGGAGAGGGAGTGGATCACATATATGTGGTTCATAGGGGGTAAAGATTTTCCAGATTCTGGGGACAAGCACATCCTCTCTGCCTTCCCAGTTCTCAGAGGTATTTGGCAGCCTAGTATTGGAGACAGTGTTCAGGGCAAGGTGCATTTGTGAACATACACATACTTCTAATAAAGGAAGAGTGAGATGAGCATGTGCAGAGTGCCTTTCCTAGCCACCAGGCAATCTCCACTGGCGCACCCTTTCCAGCTGCCAACCTTGAAGTGCATCTTGAGCAGCAGCCCAGCACCTCCCTTTTTAGAAACTGGCAATTTAGTTAAAATACAGCACTACCCCGCGCAGGTCTACCTAGCATTAAGTCTCAACTGCAATCAATAGGACTTACTCTTGGGTAAGTGCACCCTGAGAGAGATCCCAAATCACATTCATTAATCCATCTTTCAGCTGACATATTGAGCAGATAAGAAATATTGCCAAAGATTTCACAGGGTGCTTGTTGTTGGGGAACAGTTTTCTATTTATAGTAGAACACAGCCTTTTCTCAACACACAGAGTCATAAAATCTAATCCATTCAAGTATAAAAATATAAAATGGGCAATTTATTTTATTCATTCCCTTCGCAGTGCAATCCTATGCATTTTTATTTTTGTAAACTACCCAGGGGTTATGGGCAGTTTAGAAATTCCCTGAGAAGATCCCTGGGAAGAGGGATTGGACGTTAAATCGCTCTGGAAATGATAACTGTCAGCACCCTTAACAAGTCACAGTTCCCAGGATCCTTGCAGGGAAGCCAAGACTGTTTAAAGTGGCATGATACATTTTGTTGCAGGACCCACTTCAATGTACTATTCCCCACTCACTGCCCTAGACTAGAATCATAGAATTGTAGAGTTGGAAGGGACCTCAAGGGTCATCTAGTCCAGCCCTCTGCAATGCAGGAATCTCAGCTCAAGCATCCATGACAGATGGCCATCCAACCTCTGCTTAAAAACCTCCAAGGAAGTGAAATTGCAGAGTTTTGAGAAACTAAAAGATAAAGTGCGAGATTGGCTACATTATCATCAAATAAGAGAAGCCTTCAATTTGGATAAAAAAATAAGCTTCCAGGTGGAAAAATCAAAATTAGAAACAGAACTGTTAGAACCTAAAACCAAGATACTCTCGAGAATGTACAACTTGCTGTTAAAATGGAATACTCAGGATGAAACAGTTAAATCAGCTATGATTAAATGGGCACAGGACATTGGTCATAACATTATGTTCGCTGACTGGGAGAGGTTGTGGACCACTGATATGAAATTTACGGCATGTAATGCCTTAAGAGAAAATATTATGAAAATTATCTATAGGTGGTACATGACCCCAGTCAAGCTTGCAAAAATTTATCACCTGCCTGACAATAAATGTTGGAAATGCAAAGAAGCTGAGGGAACATTATTTCATCTTTGGTGGACATGCCCAAAGATTAAGGCTTTCTGGGAAATGATCTATAATGAACTGAAAAAGGTATTTAAATATACCTTCCTTAAGAAACCAGAGGCCTTTCTCTTGGGCATGGTCGGCCAGTTGGTGCTAAAGAAAGATAGAACATTCTTTATGTATGCAACAACTGCAGCAAGGATACTCATCGCAAAGTACTGGAAGACACAAGATTTGCCCACCTTGGAAGAATGGCAGATGCAAGTGATTGACTATATGGAATTACCGGTAGCAGAAATGACTGGCAGAATCCGAGACCGGGGAGAAGAATCGGTGGAAGAGGACTGGAAGAAATTTAAAGAATATCTTCAAAAACATTGTAAAATGTTTGAATGTTAAAATGATGTGAGATACAAAAATAATAGGGCACTAGGGGTTTGGTAAAAAGAAATATGCAAAAATGATGTGGAAAGGAAGGGGCAAGACCAGAGTACTATTATGTTGTGTTTAAACAAATGATATAAAGGACTAAGCTAAATTACAAAGAACATGTGATAAAACTTTCTTTTCTTTTTTTCTTAAAAGAGAAGGAAAATAAATGCATAATAGGTTGAAATGTACAATATTGAATAAGATTGGAAAGAGGGTACGAAATTGCTAAAATTGATTTGTGTAAAGGGGAATGCAGAAAAAGGAGATGTGAGGAAGTCAGGAAAAAGGGTTATAAAACTAGTAAGTAAGCAATAATTTTTTCTTTTTTGTTTTTGTTGTTTTGTTGTGTTGTTTTTGATTGTTAATTTTGATGTATTGTTTTGATTTGGATTTGTTCTGAAAAACCTTAATAAATATTTCTTTAAAAAAAACAAGACCTCCAAGGGAGGAGAGCCCACCACCTCTCAAGGTGAGAGCACTTACTATCAGGAAGTTCTTCCAGATCTTTAGTCGGAATCTCCTTTCTTGCAAATTGAAGCAATTTGTTTAAGTCCTACCCTCTTCCATGGGACAACCCTTGAGATATTTGAAGATGGATACCACATCTCCTCTCAGTCTCCTAAGACTAGAGAGAGCCTTAGCATCAAAACCCCCAGAACCTTCTCAAGCAAATTACTTGGGAACCAGCTCCAAACCCCACAGAAATGTGTGGATTTACTCTGTATAAACAGATCTGTGTTTCAAGAGGAGAGGAGAGCAATATGTTTGCTTTCGGTGGATGCTTACAGCATAATGTGCATGTCAGAGATGCCATGTCCATTTGCCTCCAGGAGCTGTTTACTTGCAACGTTTCCTGTTCCAACACGTACCAACTCTGGCAAGTATCCTGT
Organism: Podarcis cretensis; assembly: GCF_951804945.1. Classification (NCBI taxonomy): domain Eukaryota; kingdom Metazoa; phylum Chordata; class Lepidosauria; order Squamata; family Lacertidae; genus Podarcis; species Podarcis cretensis. The sequence goes on along the minus strand of NC_137170.1, from coordinate 47,945,065 downwards.
TGTAGCAGAAAATGCTACATGTTTCGGTGGACATCAGTTTATACTTCAAGCTACACATTATTCATCTCAGTTGTGATATTTATTTCATGGTTCTTTACCCTTGAAGAGTTTTTTTTTGTGCTGGAATGCTTTCTAGAATAACAAGGCGATCTTTAGCGGTGCTGAATAATTCATTGCTTTGCTTGAATTTATGACAAGGCCAAAGAATTTTCCACATGCCTTGAGTGTTGCAGTGATGCAAGACCTCTCTGGGATTAGAACCACACTAGTAAATCAGCCCAGTTAATATCCTTGCAATATCCTATTATAGATCTTACCCCTAAGAAGATCCCATCTGTGTTGTTAATTTGCTTGATGACTGCCTCCTGGAGTTTTATTTGACTGACAAGTCTCTCTCATGCTAGGATGTAAAGGACACCTTTTTAGAAACCAGTTCCTGCAAAATGACAATTTTGCTCCCTAATAGCACTCTTTAGACTTTATGAGAGAGAATTTTTACAAGTTGCCTGCAAAAGGGAAAAATCTTCTTCCATCACAAGACCACATTAAGGTTTTCGGAGTCTCTCTGTGTTGTTTTTAATTCTTTTGAACTCCTGGTTTCAGTCTTCAGACATTCCCCAGACCACAAAAAAGTTGGCATAAAAGGGAGCTGCATAGCTGATGACTCACCACCACCAAGCTGAATACAGCCTGCCAGCAGCCATGAAGGGAGCCTCTCAACATGCTCCTGTTTTTGCTGCCTGTGTTGGACTGCCAGCATAAGATTAGCACCATGCAGGGCTCACTATAGGACTGGAGCCGGGACCAGCCCTACCATTAGGCAATGCGAGGTGGCAGTTTGGCCTTATCATTGAAGGTTAGCAAACGGTTAGTTATTTCATCATTATTTATGCCACAGTGAAAGGTACCATTTCACTTTGGGGCTCTGTCTCTGTATGCAGGTCAGACTCACAACATTTGTTTGTTTAATTTATACACTGCTTCATATTTCAGAAGAAATCTCCAGGCCATTTGCAAATCCTAACAAAAAGGGATCAATACAAGTATGCAAAATCCACGTTCAAAACCAAACACTAGCACTGTATTCTTGTTATTATCTCACATTCTAAGTAATTTGCTAAGTAACATGATTAAATTACTTGTTTGTCATAAAATAATGCTTTCATATAAAAACATGTACATGCCAATGTAAGGGGGAATCAGGCTAGCCTGTTTTTGCACAATTTCTGCTAATATATAAACAGGTGCCACGTATATTGTCCACACCTAAACCCTTGTCCTTCCCCAGCAGAGCAGCGCTTGCAGACATTTCTAGCATGTGAGTTTTCAGTAAAATCTTATATGTATGCTAACTTTGTCACTGGCATTGTTAAACGTTGTCTCAGCTACCATCTCCTTCTGCTAGCAAGGATCCCTAGCTCATTGGAAGGGCATCTGCTTTCCATCCAGAAGGTCCTGGGTTCAAACTCTGGCATCTCCTAGTCAGGCTGGGAGAGACCCCTGTCTGAAGCACTGAAGAGAGGCTGCCAGTCATTGTGGATAGTATTGAACTAGGTGGATCAATAGTCCGATTCAGTTTAAGGCAGCTTTCCACAACCCTACAACTAAAGGTTTTGCTTCTAATTACAATTAATTTAAAGGGACGCGGGTGGCGCTTTGGGTTAAACCACAGAGCCTAGGACCTGCCGATCAGAAGGTCGGCGGTTCGAATCCCCATGATGGGGTGAGCTCCCGTTGCTTGGTCCCCGCTCCTGCCAACCTAGCAGTTCGAAAGCATGTCAAAGTGCAAGTAGATAAATAGGTACCACTCCGGCGGGAAGGTAAACGGTGTTTCTGTGCGCTGCTTTGGTTCGCCAGAAGCGGCTTAGTCATGCTGGCCACATGACCCAGAAGCTGTATGCCAGCTCCCTCGGCCAATAAAGCGAGATGAGCACCGCGCCGCAACCCCAGAGTCGGTTACGACTGGACCTAATGGTCAGGGGTCCCTTTACCTTTACCTTTACAATTAATTTCCTAGGTAAAACAGGAAAAGTAGCATGTGGAGGAAGGGAGCAGGTGGCATATATTTGTATGCCAGTGAAACATCGATGAGTGGAGCATAATATTTAATTAGTATGGGATGCAGGTGGTGCTGTGCTTTAAACCACTGAGCCTCTTGGGCTTGCCGATCAAAAGGTTGCTCTGTCCCAGCTCCTGCCAACCTAGCAGTTCGAAAGCACACCAGTGCAAGTAGATAAATAAGTACTGCTATGGCGGGAAGGTAAACTGCTTTTCTGTGCACTCTGGTTTCCATCACGGTGTTCCATTGCGCCAGAAGTGATTTAGTCATTCTGGCCACATGACCCGGAAAGCTATCTGTGGAGATGATCGCCGCAACCCCATAGTAGCCTTTGACTGGACTTAACTGTCCAGGGGTCCTTTAATTTGACCTTATTTAATTAGTACCATTTCTTTCTTTTTCTTTTTAGGCATCTAGATTTGTTTTTAAAAAATTGCACCTGAAGATTTTTATGCTAGGTTAAAGCAGCATGACAAACCAATATCATAACAACAAGGGGCATAGTTCAAGGACTCTCGCTAAAATGATCTAAGGTTGCAACCCACTGACATGGGAGTAAGCCTGGTTGCATCAGAAGGGAATGACTTCTAAAGTAGACATGGTTAGGATGGCAACTTGAAAAGGTAAAGGCATTCCCAGAAGGCCCTTCCAGGGATCCTCAGTCAGTAAAAAGTAAGGCAGCAGGGAGTAGATACCAATTTTGCATTTCTCACCGGGGAGAGAAGTGATGAGCAGAAGGCCCCACAGGTCTGCCAATGTGACCTGTGCAATTTAACTTCAACAGAACAAAGCAGCAACTTAAGCGACAGCGAGTGCTTGCGTTGCAAAGGGACCCTCCTCTCAGTGAACTTTCCATTGTGCTCGGAGTGCGGGAGAGAGGAGCAAAGCAGGTGAAGTCTTGGCTCCAGCTTTTATTTCTTTTCAAGCAAAATTATAGGGCTGGATTTATTCTTTTTCTCTCTCCTCCAGCACCCCCCTCCGCCTTCCTCCAGCTGCAGTGAAAATGCATTGCATGATAAAACACCAGATCTGACAGGGGCTGGGCTGGCGAAGCATGAACAGTAAGCAGTATTGAAAGAAAATCATGCGTTTCTTTTGCTTTGCGCTTATTTTTGCTGGGCCACTGCCACTGCCGATGCCTCTCTCCGCAGCAATGTGTCCCAAAAGCAGGAGCCCAGCCAGAGAAAGAGCAAAGAGCCCAGCAGCAGCAGCAGCAGCAGCAACGGGTCCTGCACAAACATTTGCTTTTAGCTGAATGAGAGGGCTTAGGATCATTTTTCCTGTTAGGCTACAGCTGAGGTTCGTATTTCTCGAAAGGGGCAGGTTTCTGGTAAGATTTTGTGAAGATAAGAAGCCAACGAAATAGGATATTTTATGGTTTGTGGAAGTTCACAGTGGGAGAAAAGGAAATTGATTAGCTTTGAGGGAGGGTTGGGGGGTGTTAAGATGGACTATCTCACTGCTCTGAAAACAGTCATACGCATGCTTATTTGGAAGAAAATCACGATGTGACCGTAGAGTTTTACCTCCCCCCCCCCAGGAAGGGGGAGAAATAGATTCAGTTGATATTTAAATTTGCACTTACAGAAACATTGTGAGACCCGAAACAGTCATCCTTTGAGATTTACATTTCTCTGAATTTTGCAGTGCAGTTTCCCAGCCAAGTAAAGTATACAGAAATGCATATACAAGGGCGAAGCATGCATAAAAATGCATGTGTGGGTGAAAATAACATACGAACATGCATTAGAGTAAGGAAATTTATTTGAACAAATGTGTATTGGGAGAAATTGCATGCAAACGTGTATATTAGGATAAATTTACACTGAAATGCTTCTGAATTTTCATGAGCATTCCTTTTTTTAAAACTGCAAACTGATATGAATATGTGGAGAAATTAGCTTAAGAGTTGAAAACTGAAAAACTGAAATTGTCCGTCCTTATTCTCTGAGATCAGGATTATGGCTTAAGTAACAAATGTAGCTAAGAGTCATTCACTTCTAAGCTGCAATTCTATACCCATGTACCTCGAAGGAACCCCCACCAACCAGCATGGAACTAGTTTCTGGGTAAATGTACATAGGGTCAGGCTCTTATTTATGAGCCCCGATTTTCATAGCCACTGTGCAAAAAAACAAAATATCACAGGGGAACTGCAACCTTTTGAACAGAGATTAGATTCTACTACAAAATGCAAGAGTGTGGTGATAAAAAAATGTACAATATTAAATCCACACTGTGAGTGAAAATACCTAAATAATACAGTATTTGGAAACTCACAGGTTTTAGGACCAAAGCGTTCAATCAAAACCAGCTGCAAAGAAAACTTGTGTAACATGCTCTTTCAGTAGTATTTATCTCCAGCCACACCACTAAAAAAATCAATGTTAGTATGGTTATCAGTCAAGCACAGATTTCATAATTTTATGAGGAACTGCAAGAAGATTAAAATGTACTGGAGAAAGATTTAGTCTGAAAATTAATGAAATGTTCTCCCATAATGCCCTGGGAATCAGGGTGTGCGCTTTTAGGGGGCAAAATTTTTTGCAAATTTCTTCAGTGAGTGGTCTTTAAAATATGTTTTTGGGTGCAAGGAATTAAAATCTGCTATATTGGAAGGTAGGGACGCAGGTGGCGCTGTGGGTTAAAGCCTCAGCGCCTAGGGCTTGCCGATCGAAAGGTCAGCGGTTCGAATCCCTGCGGCGGGGTGCGCTCCCGCTGCTCGGTCCCAGCGCCTGCCAACCTAGCAGTTTGAAAGCACCTCCGGGTGCAAGTAGATAAATAGGGACCGCTTACCAGCGGGAAGGTAAACGGCGTTTCCGTGTGTGGCTCTGGCTTGCCAGAGCAGCGATGTCACGCTGGCCACGTGACCCGGAAGTGTCTCCGGACAGCGCTGGCCCCTGGCCTCTTAAGTGAGATGGGCGCACAACCCCAGAGTCTGTCAAGACTGGCCCGTACGGGCAGGGGTACCTTTACCTTTACTTTACCTTTATATTGGAAGGTTGGTAAGTGTACGTTCAATGAAGAAGCACATAAACTGCTTTTGGAAAGCCAAAGAATTTTACTTTTACTTTTAAAAATATCAACTAATGATAATAAATAATAGCAGCAGTATTAATATGCAACATAACTGCAAGTACTTAGAAATCATTTTAATTTTTAATGATTTCTATGCAATTTTAAACACATTTTACTTACCAAGGAAAACTCAATTGTATTAATCTCACCAGAAAATGTTTTGAATTCCCAAGTCATGTTACAACTTTTTAGCACCCCATATTATTGGAATTGAAAGTTGAAAAATTCAACACTCCCTCCCGAGGCAGTCTTATTGGGTTAAATCCTCATTCCAGCAGATTTGCACTCCTGTCTCAGTGACATCTATGTTGACTTGGTCAGGTCCACAGAATGGAAGATGGCAGGATCCCCAACGACGTGTCGTACGGGGAACTGGCTTCAGACACCAGGCTCTTTGGCAGACCAACTCTGTGTTACAAAGATGTCCACAAACATGACATGAAGGCTGACAACATTAACCCTGCTGTGTGGGAATCCCTTGCAGGCAACTGCAGTGCCTGGAGATAGGCAGGTCATGTGAAGTGTCGCTGGGTTCCCACAAGGCAAGACACAGTGATAACAGCAAGGACCTTTATTGAACTAACAGAACTGGACAACAGGGGCAAACCAACTGCTTATATACATTTCTGCAGGCCTGGGCCACTCCCACTCCCAACGTGATTGGCTATCTAAACTCCCAAGCTGTGAATCATGAGTTTAAGGGCCAATAGCAGAGGCCGAAATCCTGAAATGTTCTCTGATTGGATATCATGTATCAGATCAGAACACAGGGGCTCAGAATCCTTAGTCCAGACTCTAGCTCAGTCAAACACAGACCACTGAATTCATAACATCATGCATCCATAGCAGTGGCCAGAGGAAGAATAGCCACTGGGAGGAGCTCAGAGAGAAGAAACGCCATGGTGCATCTGCAGCAGCACAACCAGATGTGCCCCAGCAGCAAGAAAACATGTCCTCAACCATCTTGCAACAACTCCACTTTCCTAAGGGATATTGTGCAACACTTTGAGTATAAACTATTTTGTACTTCCTGCCCAAGTTCTAGCTAGGCAAGATGGGTTACTCAAGGTGCTGCTGGAATCCAGACGGAAAGTAGTAAGTGGTGTGTTCAGCAAAAGGGCCAAAATGGTACCTCATCCATCTCCTGCTACAGGCTATCTGAGGAAGAAGGCAGAGAAAGAGCAAGGATAAATTAGAAGCAACAGAGCAAATAGATAGAGGTAAAAATATCAGCAGAGGTACAGTGGTACCTTGGGTTACATATGCTTCAGGTTACATACACTTCAGGTTACAAACTCCACTAACCCAGAAATATTACCTCAGGTTAAGAACTTTGCTTCAGGATGAGAACAGAAATCGTGCTCAGATGGCGTGGCGGCAGTGGGAGGCCCCATTAGCTAAAGTGGTGCTTCAGGTTAAGAACAGTTTTAGGTTAAGAACAGACCTCCAGAACGAATTAAGTACTTAACCTGAGGTACCACTGTAATAATATCCCAAACTTAGATGCTAGGAACTGTTTCAAGATTCCCCCATCTCACTTCAGTTTACTGCTGCAGTGACACTCTGCTTTCTGAGAGGATAGACTGGGAAGATCCTAGCAGTCCAAGGCAATATGGTTTCCTGTGATATGAGTGTTTATCTTTCAAAATACTGAGTAAACGCTTCCTGTTCAATCTCTCTGTGTTTGCATGACTGTCTATTTATTTTGACCCAGCTCATCAGCCATACTGAGCTAGTATTATTGCTGCAAAAAAAGGCTATCCTATTATTTATAGCCCTTAATGCATTTTATTGATGCCTGACTCTGGGGACAGATTTTGAACTCTGAAGCAAGCATGTATTCTTGCTCAAGCTGAACAAATCTTAAATTGAGTGTGAGGAACGTTTGGGCCTCCAGATGTTGCTGAACTTCAACTCCCATCATCCCTTGTCAGTGGTCATGGTTGCTGGGGCTGATGGGAGTTGTAGTTCAGCAACATCTGGGGAGCCACATGCTCATCCACACCTGTCTTATATGGTATCAGAAATGGGGGGTCTGTTGGGAATTGTAGTCCAAAGATTTTGTAGGGCACTAGGTTGGGGAAGGTTGTCCTATCAGCTGCAGTAGCATATGGAGCTATTTAAGCCATCAGCATAATGGGAACCTTGGCAAAAGCTGGAGCGAAAAAACTTGGCAAAAACAGAAGCTTCTGATTTTACCTGACAGTCACAAGAACCATTTGTCAGTCTGATCCATTTAAATTGCTGTCATGCTTCATTAAATGGGAGACGGGGCATAAGAAATGTAGAACAATGTGCAAAATGTCCAGTCTCCAAGCAAAACTCTAGCAGAAGCCCTACATGTTTTTAAAGTTGCTTTTCAACCAAGAAAGAGCCCAGTTGTTGTTCTTTAAAAAATAATGATTAAAGCAATTGGTTTGGAAACATATCTGATGAGGCAAGCTGGAAAAGATATATTTGTGTCTGAGCTGAAAGAGAAAGAGGATTTTGTTGTTGGTATCCATCTGTCTCAGAAGATAATGGAGAAATGTCCCTTTGGGGGTGAGGTCAAACCATTGGAGAGTTACAGTGCCGGCTGTGGCTGTAGAGGCCGATATGGGAGAAACATGTTTTGTTGCACCTGGGGCAGATGAAGGTGACTGGCTTTGCTGCTACAGGTGCACCATGGCGTTTCTTCTCTCTGTGTTCTTCCCAGCGGTCATTCCTCCTCTGGTAGAGAAGACTTTGAACCTGGTGTAGCAGAGGACTTCATGATGGGGTTGATTGAATTCAGTGGGACAGGGAATCCAAGAGCTACAGAAGTGAGACGTGCTACTACCAGACCTTTTATCAGGATATGAATATGGGCACCACAATTTTTACCAAAAAGATACAGAGAAAGGAAGGAAGGAAGGAAGGAAGGAAGGAAGGAAGGGCAAGCACTGGGTTTAAACAACCACAAAGAACGCAAAGAACAAAAGGGACCAAGCTAAATGACACCCATTTGTCTAAGATCCTCAGAAACCTGAAATTTCAAGCTAGACAGCGGAAATGAAGCAGATAAGGTACCAGAAAACACTGTAGCAATATAGGGTGCAAAAAGCAGGCACCATCAGTAAATTAGTTACTTACTGAGGTACCAGAAATAAATTGAAGGGTGGAATAAAAGCTCACCGTAAAGCCTGGCTCAATGAAGCATGGCTCACACTTTTCTTTATCACTCAGAAAAATTCCTGCACTTGCAACTAGGCTAATGTCACCTGGCCTAGCTGCTGATGTGCCATAGACTTGGGATAGACATGCATATGATGATCCACCTCTAACTGTCTAGGCAATGTATACTGACAGTAATATGTTTCTGGTGAAAATTTTGTTATTTATCCAGGCATTTCCTATGAGAACACTGTGTATTATATATGATGATGGGTTGTATATTACAGTGGTACCTCGGGTTACATACGCTTCAGGTTACAGACTCCGCTAACCCAGAAATATTACCTCGGGTTAAGAACTTTGCTTCAGGATGAGAACAGAAATCGTGCTCCAGTGGCGCGGCAGCAGCAGGAGGCACCATTAGCTAAAGTGGTACCTCAGGTTAAGAACAGTTTCAGGTTAAGAACGAACCTCCAGAACGAATTAAGTACTTAACCCGAGGTACCAATGTATTGGGGTTTTTTTGTTTTAATGTATGGGTTTTTTTTAATAATTCTGTACGCCACATTGAGTATAATGTGGTTTATAAATGTTCTAAACTAAATAATTTTTTTTTAAATGCTCCACCCTGGATCTCATTAGGCAAGTTCATGTGGTTCTAATGCATGCACTCTCCAGTGAAGAGCAAACTTCTGAAAGATGTCCTGCATTGAGCAGGAGAAAGGGCTACATGCAGGGCTTTATTTCTGGGGGTACCCAAGGTTACACAGTACCGGCATCTTTTTTTTCCTAGAAGAAAAGCACTGGTTTAAAATGTGTATTAGGATATATGAGCTGAGAAATAATAATAATAATAATAATAATAATAATAATAATAATTTATTTATACCCCGCCCTCCCCAGCCAAGGCCGGGCTCAGAGCGGCTTACAAGCAATAATAAAAACAAGTTGAATGATTACAACTTAAAAACAAAATTAAAATACAACATTAAAATATTTAAACATTAAAATATTACAATATAGCCTCATCGTAGGAGGAGAAGGAAAGGAAAAAAGAAAGAGAGGGAGGGAATCAAATTGGCTCCAAGCCAAAGGCCAGGTGGAACAACTCCGTCTTACAGGCCCTGCGGAAAGAAATCAGATCCTGCAGGGCCCTGGTCTCATGAGGCAGAGAGTTCCACCAGGCCGGAGCCAGAGTTGAAAAGGCCCTGGCTCTGGTTGAAGCCAATCTAACTTCCTTAGGGCCCGGGACCACTAGGGTGTTGCTATTTATGGACCTTGAGGCTCTCCGTGGGGCATACCGGGAGAGGCGGTCCTATAGGTACAAGGGTCTTAGGCCGTGAAGGACTTTAAAGGTCAAAAGCAGCACCTTAAATCTGACCCTGTACTCTACCGGGAGCCAGTGCAGTTTGAAAAGCACTGGGTGAATATGCTCCCATGGCAGAGACCCCGTGAGGAGCCTCGCTGCAGCATTCTGCACCCGCTGGAGTTTCTGGGACAGCTTCAAGGGCAGCCCCGCGTAGAGCGAATTACAGTAGTCAAGCCTGGAGATGACCATCGAATGGATCACTGTGGCCAGGTCGGGGCGGGAAAGGTAAAGGACCAACTGCTTGATGCGGCGAAGGTGGAAAAATGTCGCCTTGGCTGTTGCTGTAACTTGCGCCTCCATGGAAAGGGAAGCATCAAGGATTACACCCAAACTTTTAACGGAAGGCAATGGCACTAATTGGGCCCCCGTAAGAGAAGGGAGTTGGTCCCTCATCCCCATGCCATCCCGTCCCAGCCATAGGACCTCTGTCTTTGAAGTATTTAGTTTCAATCGGCTCCCACGAAGCCATCCAGCCACAGCTTCCAAGCATTTGGTCAGTGTGTTTGGGACCGAGTCGGTGTGGCCATCCATCAGCAGGTAGAGCTGAGTGTCATCAGCATATTGGTGAATGCCCAGCCCAAAGCTCCGGATAATCTGGGCAAGGGGGCACATAAAGATGTTAAAAAGCATCGGGGAGAGAATTGCGCCCTGTGGCACTCCACACACCAAGGAGTGGCGTGACGACATTTCCCTCTCTAGTGCCACCCTCTGTCCCCGATCAGAGATAAAAGAGCACAGCCAGTTACGGGCTATGCCCTGTATCCCCACGTCTGCGAGGCGGTGGTCCAGAAGATCATGATCGACCATGTCAAAGGCTGCTGACAAATCTAAAAGGATCAGCAGTCCTGACCCGCCTCGATCCAGTTGTCTACGGAGATCATCTGTTAGGGCAACCAGAGCCGTCTCGGTCCCAAAACCAGGACGGAAACCGGACTGAAATGGATCTAAAGCCGATGTTTCCTCCATAAACCTACCAAGCTGCTCAGCAACCGCTCTCTCAATTACCTTACCCAGATATGGAAGATTTGAAACTGGGCGGTAATTGGACAGGACTCTGGAATTATGTCCTCTGTTATTAAGGACCAGAGCTTCAGGGGTATCTAGATAGGCTGAAACAGGGGTCAGCAAACTTTTTCAGCAGGGGGCCAGTCCACTGTCCCTCAGACCTTGTGGGAGGCCAGACTATATTTTGAAAAGAAGAAGAAGAAGGAATTCCTATGCCCCACAAATAACCCAGAGATGCATTTGAAATAAAAGGGCGCATTCTACTCATTTAAAAACACGCTGGTTTCCGGACCGTCTGTGGGCCGGATTGAGAAGGCGATTGGGCCGCATCTGGCCCCCGGGCCTTAGGTTGCCTACCCATGGGCTGAAACAAGCCATTGTTCAGGTGCTACAGCAGAACTACAAGAAAGGCAAGTGGGCACACCCAAAAACAACTTGTGCTCGTGTGTGTTCCAGAGAAGATAATCTAGAGCAGCCTTTCTCAACCTGTGGGTCCCCAGATGTTGTTGAACTACAACTCCCATCACCCCTAGCTAGCAAGGCCAGAGCTCAGGGATGATGGGAAATGTAGTCCAACAACATCTGGGGACCCACAGGTTGAGAACCGCTGATCTAGAGCTTGTGCATTGGGAGTGTTAAAAGCATGCAGACAAAACTTTCACTCAGATTGTAAAGGAGCTGTTGGTCATTGTACTCATTCTGACCACATTCCATCAGCATGAATGTGGCATGCTTGTGAATATTCAGTCTGACCACAAGCTTCTGGAAACTATCATCACAAAGCCAATGGGTGAAATGCCAGAGAAGCTACAGTGAATAGTTCTTCTGCTACAGAAGTGTGACATACAAATTTCTTACGTGGCAGAGAAGGGAACCGCAGTACTCACCCAGACACTGAACCTGCTAGGGGAATACTTGTCAAAGTGGGGCAGGGGTGTAGAAGCAATCAATAAATGAACACTGAGTCAAACCGTCTGCCTGGAGAGTTTGAGAGATGCTGCCTTTTATTTAAGTTAGTAAATTTATATACAGCTTCACATTTCAACAGAAATCCCTAGCCGGTTTACGAATCCTAATAAAAAGTAATCAGAAACACAATACAAACTCCATATTCAAAACAGAACAATACTAAAAACAGTGCTTACAGTAATCCTACATGTTAAGCAACACAATTAACTGAGCATCTCTGGAATCATCTGCTCCTCTGCTAATTATCCTGATTGGCTGTTGTTGGCACCTGTCTCAGAAGACAATGGAGGAGTGCGCCCTGATTGGCTAGGCATTGCCAATCTTACACAAAGGAACCTCAAGCCTTCGTTTCAGTGGGAATATGTGGTTGTAGACCACACAGATGCTGGTGCAGCTGGTGGTTTTCCTGCTGCTAAACAGGAATTGACATGACAGACAGACATACAGACAGTGAGTGCATAAGTAGACAGTGAGTGGCTTTGTATGGGAAGAAAAGAAGGAGAATGTGCTCTTTGGTTTCTGGAGGCTCCAGCTAGCCCTGCCAAACTTCCCTGCCACTGAACTCCAAGCCTGAGCCATGCAATGAACAAAAACTGTATGGGAGCTGTTATTTTATGGTTAATGTTTAATGGGTTCCATAGACTTTGGAAAGTGGCATTTGTCAGTTTAGCATGTTGCCTGAATTTAAGATAAAAGAAGAAGAAGAAGAAGAAGAAGAAGAAGAAGAAGAAGAAGAAGAAGAAGAAGAAGTTGTTTATTTTTTATACCCTGCCCATCTGGCTGGGCAGCTTACAGCACATAAAAAATTGTAGAACACTAGACGTTAAAAATTTTCCAATACAGGATTGCCTTCAGATGTCTTCCAAAAGTCAGATAGTTTTTTACTTCCTTGACATCTGATGGGAGGGCATTCCATAGGGCAGGCACCACTACCAAAAAGGCCCTCCGCCTGGTTCCCTGTAAGCTCACTTCCAGAAGGCCCTTGGAGCTGGACCTCAGTGTCTGGACTGAACAATGGGGGTGGAGATGCTCCTTCAGGTATATAGGGCCGAGGCTGTTTAGGCCCTTAAAGATTAGAACCAACACTTTGAATTGTGCTCGGAAATGTACTAGGAGCCAATGTAGGTCTTTCAGTGTTATAGGGTCTCGGCAGCCACTCCCAGTCAGCAGTCTAGCTGCTGCATTCTGGATTAATTGTGGTTTCCAAGTCATCATCAAAGGTAGCCCCATGTAGTACAAACTGCAGTAGTCCAAGCGGCAGATAACCAGAGAATGCACCACTCTGGCAAGACAGTCTATGGGCAGGTAGGGTCTCAGCCTGCGTACCAGATGGAGCTGGTAGACAGCTGCCCTGGACCCAGAATACATATTTATTTATGTATTGCTTGTGAAGCAATATATGGTTGACTGGGGGTGATGAGAGCCCAAAACATCTAGAAGACAACAGGTTGGGGAAGGCTGGCCTGGAGGGCCACATTTGGTCCCTGGACCCAAGGTTACCCATCCCTGCTTTAACCTCTGCATGTTTTTTTTTTGTTGACATTTGGCTCCTGTCCAGATGCATAAGGCAGATGAAGGGAATAGCATCTCCTGTGCCTCTCTCCAACAGGGTAACATTTGGTTCTACGGTTACAGCAGTGAGCTTCTCCCAGGGAGTCCATGCACCCGACCTCTCTGTTTCCATAGCATTTCTCTCAGGTCAGATCTTCAGCCCTAGTGCCTCCCTTGACATAATGAGTACCAAACAGGCTTCAACCAAGTGGGAGGAAAAGATGTACAGCCACTGCAGAAGAAAATGTCAAAAGTTACACAGGAACAGAGTGTCATAACAACTGGAAGAATGGAGGGGATATAGCCAAGCATTTAGAAGATAATGAAAGGGTATGGGAAAGGGATGATACTTTTCAAAGATGGGAAATTGGCCCTTTTCTTTTGCAAATGTATTGAAAGAGCAAGCACCAAAAACAAAACAAAACAAACCTTTGACAACTGGTGTGTGTGTGTGTGTGTGTGTGTGTGTGTGTGTGTGTAGCATCAAGGCCTCATCTGCACTAGACATTTGAAGCTGTATCATACCATGTTAAACAGCCATTTTTTTCTGCCAAAGAATGTTGGGACTTGTTAAGGGTGTTGAGAGTTTTCTGACTCCTCACAAAGCTATGATTTCCAGAGTCTGCTGGGAAGAGGGATGGGCTGCTTTACTGCTCTAGGACTTGTAAACTCTGAGGTGAATAGGGCTCTCCTGGCAACTCTCAGGACCCATAAGAAGCTACAGCTCCCAGGATTCCTTGAGAGAATCTATTATTGTTTAAAGTCATATGATACTGATTTAAATATATAGTCCGGATGGGGCTCAAGTTTGGTCCTGAGACTTTAACAACAATGCTGCAACTGGAAATTCATCAGGTAGACTCAGCCCTATCATTACAGAGAGTGAAGCTATCATCTCAGGTGGCAGATATGAGGAGATTATCAGTAGCACCCATGGCCTTCCCATGTGAGCCATCTGTGTGAGATGTGTGAGGAAAACTACACCTGCTGAATTTCTGCCTGTCACGCAGCTACCCCAGGCATCGTCATGGAGCCTCTGTGGGGGAAAGTAAATGATAGCAACCTGAATTATGAGCATGAAACTAGAGCTTGTGGGTATTCAGGGTCAATTATTCCACAACAGGAGCATCTCTAAACATCCTTCTTACTGTGCACTCATGATTATTTGTGCTCACGATGGTGTCAGGGTGCCAATACACGATCCTGCTTTCAAAACTGTTGGTTCCTCCAAAGGTTTTGGGGGGAACATACTGCTTCATTTCCAATCAGTGCATGTCCCGGAGCTTCCTGCTGAAATCCTGTTTCTTTTCATACCACAGATGTTCCGTGTGTGTGTGTCCTGCTTTTCTTGCGCTGTAGCACAAGAGTGCCCCACCAGCTGGCAATAATGCCTTAGCACTGGGGAAGCGTCGCAAAGGACAAGGCAACAGAGCCCTGTAATCCACCTTAACTGTGCAAACCTAAATACCCAGTATGTGCTTGAATCCTTCCTGCAAAATACTGACAGTCTAGTGGAGGCAAAACTATGAACAACAAGAAGGAACGTGAAAATGGCTGAAACCAATTCCTTTTCACTTGCAGTTCAGCAGCGGAATACAGCCTCCTTCGAAATTGACCCAGGCAGGTACTATTCACAATACACAATACATTTTCTGGTTGAAAACTCCCATTCAACAGAAGCCCTAGAGTGTCTCACAGCTGCACATCTCTGTGAAATCAGCACGGCCCTCTGGTCTCCTAATGTAGTATATGTATTTTAGAATTTATTTTTATAAAAAACCTTTGCAATGGCATAAGGACAGAGTTATGTAAATGGGTTTATTTTGTCTTGAGGTTGCTTTGTTTGTTTGTTTGTTTTGCTGCAGAGGCAAGTTTGCAGTGTGCTTTTATTTGCAATTTTTATCTCATTTTTAGCATGTGTACATAATATGTACATAGGATATTTGGTAACAGAATAATGCCCCATGTCACCCACCTTCAATTCTAAGTGCTTAGAGGAGAAGAAAACCAAGGTTCGGGTGCCCAAATCAACCACTAATTAGATAACGTAAAACTAATGTTACTTTTCACATTTATGCACCATAAGATTGTGTGTGGGGTACGCTCCTCTCAAGGTGGCATGTTCCAGCCCACCAACTGGCAGCTTAGCTTCAAAGTCCTGTTGATAATGTGCTAGGAAAATTATATTGTACAGGAATTTACTGCTTGGCAAAGTCGAAATATTTCATTTCTGGCTACCAGCTGTATATTATAAATGGAAGTTGTACAGTTATGGATGTTGCAAATCACCCCAGAGATCCTGCCTCGCAGAGCCCAGGTGGAGCTTACGATAACAGGACGCAGGGATCCGTTCCAAAACGGTGCTGGAACAAAAGAACAGAAATCCCCCAGGAAGCCACAAAACCTACCTACCTTCTTTAAAGGTAAAGGTACCCCTGCCCATACGGGCCAGTCTTGACAGACTCTGGGGTTGTGCGCCCATCTCACTCAAGAGGCCAGGGGCCAGCGCTGTCCGGAGACACTTCCGGGTCACGTGGCCAGCGTGACATCGCTGCTCTGGCGAGCCAGAGCCGCACACGGAAACGCCGTTTACCTTCCCGCTGGTAAGCGGTCCCTATTTATCTACTTGCACCCGGAGGTGCTTTCAAACTGCTAGGTTGGCAAGCGCTGGGACCGAGCAGCGGGAGCGCACCCCGCCGCAGGGATTCGAACCGCCGATCTTTCGATCGGCAAGTCCTAGGCGCTGAGGCTTTAACCCACAGCGCCACCTGCGTCCCCCCTACCTTCTTTACTGCTGGACAAAATGCCCATATCTTCATCACATAGATGCACCTCTCCAGTAACCACTGGTCTCAAAAAATATGGTATCTGAAGAAGTGTGCATGCACACGAAAGCTCATACCAAGAACTAACTTAGTTGGTCTTTAAGGTGCTACTGGAAGGAATTTTTTTATTTTGTTTTTTCAAAAAATATGGTGAAACGACCATCATGTTGAAAATACCAAAGATTTTTTTAAATGTTGCAACAGGCCAGACATGCACTTGTGTGCAAAATGTCCCTTTCTTGAAACCTCAAAGGGTTTCTCTCTCTTTTTTTAGGGATAATGTTTCTTTGTTTTTGGAAATATAGAATTTATTTCAATGTACGATAAGGCAACATGGCAGACAGACCTATAGGCTGCTGCCAACACCAACCATAAGAGAAGTTCATTTTATTGAACATTTGTTTCCTTCCCGTCCTTTTTCCTTCCCAGTGTTAGTGTTTCATCAAGAAGGATGATCTGCAAGGCTGGAGCTTTTAAATCACTTGAGTCTTTCTCTTGTGGGTGGAGATACTCAGTCCACATTGGATGTTGCTCTAGACTGGTGCGGGGAGGGGGGGTTATACAAGAAGCAGATGCAAATTTATAAACATTTATTTGTATAAAATGCCTGGAATGAAATAAATTTTAAATGAATAAAATATTTAAAATTACTACCTCAAATATCATCTTCATGTAGACTGATTTGGCTTCGGGAGGTTAGTGCTTTATTCACTACTTCATAATCTATAAAGTTTAAATTTCTGCATTTTGGGGGTGGGATTGTTGCTGGAGATTCTTACGTTCAGCAATAAAGCTGCGGTCTCTTCATGTCCCAAAAAACTACATCTTGTCTCTGTTTTTTGCTGATGCACAACAGAAACCGCCCACCCAATTCCTCATGCAGCAATGGTAACATGGAGGCAACCCTCTCTTCACTCCTTAAACTGTTGTCAGTGGCAGTGGCGTAGCGTGGGAGGTGCAGGGGGGGCCGGCCGCACCGGGCGCAACATCTGGGGGTTAGGGTTAGGGGGCGCAAATCCACGGGTTAGGGGGCGCAAATCCATGGGTTAGGGGGCGCAAATTACTTGCCTTGCCCCAGGTGCTGACAACCCATGCTACGCCACTGGTCAGTGGAGAGCACTTTCTCCCCATTGCAGAACTGGAAGGCGGAAAAAGTTACTGGTATTTATTGTTGCCTATTGGGACAAATTTCTATGCTAATTTACCCAATGTCATCTCAGAGGGGCTGCTTACATATTTCCAAGGGGCAAAAGAAAAAGAAAACGCATATTTGAAAAAGAGGACCCTATTTGTGCAGAATTAGAAGAAGTTACTATAATTTAAATACCTCATACCATAGTGGCTCGGTGATTTGTGTGCCAGCTCAGGCTGCTTAACCCCTGCTGTTGACATTGCTTTATCTTCTGATGCCTCTTTATCTTAAACAGAGGACTGTCCTGTATACAGTAGGACACATGGCCACCCTGAGATTTATGAATCATAGAAACGAACATATCTGATAAACCTCATACACAGGAAGGTCATGTCCATGCTATTTAATTGTCGTTTGGGGGTGGGTGGTAGTGTAAAGAAACGTTTAGTTCTACATTTGAACATCTCTGTTCATTTTGGGGGGGCAAATGAACGGAACTGAAAATCCAATGAGGCAAGCTGATTCTGAAAAATGTGCATGGGTATCTCTTGACTTGAGGGATTTTGCAAAGTTTCGCATACATGCAATTCCTTCCCTCAATATCCAGCTTGTGGCAGCCAGTGAAGTAAAGTGTTTTCGCACTAAACTCCTTCAGTATTAAGTGTTTTGATTGTTCTGCTGTTCTCATTCCTATCTCCCTTGCACTTTGGAAGCCAGTGCTTTGGAGGCCTTGCAAAGGAAAACAGAGGGTGGGGCGGGAGGGAGGGAAAGCTCCACACCAGCACATGAGCAAGACAAAGCCTGGATTAGATTGTAACTTGTTTATGGAAATGAAGGAGAAATGAACAGATCACACGCATGTTAGGAGCGCAGGCACTTCCTTCCTTCAGAGGCAGAAGCCCAACAACAACTAATCTGTAAACACCAGATTCCCGAGTTTCAATCTCTGGTTGTAATTAGAGGTAAGAAAGGGGGGGGGGACACATTCTTTAGCCCAACACCCAGGATTTTACATGACCAAAATTCCCCAGAATCTCAAAAGTTGTTGATTCTTCCCAAGGATTCAAACTTGGCCAGGTATTGCCAGATGATTTAGGAGAGCATCAATGATAGTGAATAGGAAAAGCGTAGGTGGCTAAATCCCATCTTCCACTAAGTACAGTGGTACCTTGGGTTACAGACACTTCAGGTTACAGACTCCGCTAACCCAGAAGCAGCAACTCGAAACTTGCCACAGAGCTTAAAGCAATCGCTTCTCCCATTTCCCAGGGATGGCAGCAGGAGAATCTGAAGTCAGGACTGGGGTGCGAAGGGGGAATCATCTGACATGTGTCGTCCTCTTATTGCCAGCTGCCATTCTTGAAGCAAGGACCACACCTACTGACCCACCTCCCACTCAGAAAGCAATATCCTGTGGGCCTTGAGACGGTGGGATAGAAAGACTCTACACACACACACACAAACACACACACCCCAACCCAGTGAGAAATTGCAGTGATCCCACTGGCCTGGAGCAAAGGTAGCTAGTTATTTTGAATCATCTCGTTGCGTGCTTTCCACCAGCAGATCACAGCCCTCCCTGCCCCTGGATTCCCAAGTGAGATTTGATTCCATTTGATTCTTGTTTCTTAGTGTCCTTCTCTGCCTTGAACTACTCTGTCTCCTAAACAGCAAATCCCCCTGAAGCTTACACCCCTACCTTCTCCATTTCCTATATGAGAGTTTCTCCCATGCCTTATCTCCCTGCGCTTTGCCCTTCGATTCCCACTTCTCATTTCCTTCTCTTGCCAACCATTTAATCCTACAATCCAAAATTTATCCTCTTTTGAAACAGACCAAGCTATATTTCCACTTTCCTCAGCGACATTTTTCAACATCCGATGACTTTCCCCTGAGCATTCAGAATGTTTATGAATATTCTATCACAGCAGCTTGCTCAGGATCTGGAGAAGAAGGGAATCCAGGTAGGCAGAAGTCCATTTTTAGCCTGTTGTATAAAAAATTACTTTAGGCTCAGTTGTGCCACATTATTGCTCAGGTTAGAAAGTTAAATGCTGGATGGAAAGTGACTCATACAAATACTGTTGGAATGGTGAAGTATTACCTTTCTTTTCTTTCTCCAGTTATTTAGTGCAGCTGGAAGCTTTTATGAGTGAATCTGGAAGAAGTTCCAGAGTAAGTTGTGCTGGACTTCCCAGAAAAGGAGCTGTAAAAACCTCCAGGAATTGCCAGCAGTCATCCAGAGTTCCTTGGCTAATAATGTGAGCAAGCAACTTAGATAGCCTAGTAGCACAGAATGCCTTGAAGCAGGTAAAGAAAAACATTGTCTAGCTTGGCAAAAAATGTTGGTTTCAATGGTACTAGGCCTATAAAACTCGTTTGTTTTTGTGTAATTCC
Organism: Podarcis cretensis; assembly: GCF_951804945.1. Taxonomy (NCBI): domain Eukaryota; kingdom Metazoa; phylum Chordata; class Lepidosauria; order Squamata; family Lacertidae; genus Podarcis; species Podarcis cretensis. The sequence goes on along the minus strand of NC_137170.1, from coordinate 47,925,548 downwards.
AGTAGGTCTCTCATTTACGCAGTTCCCCTTGAGACACACACACACACACACACACACACACACACACTCCAGTTTAAGTGTTCTGCGCTGTACAAAATAACCTCTCAAAACAAGGTACCATCCAAAATCTTTTGTTTAGGTGAACAAAAATCAGGATGGGAGCCATGAAGTGTTTCCAGGGATCTTTTCTCTGCTCCACTCAGAACATTTACCATCTTCTCCTTGCTGTCTTTGTGCCATTCCTTAAAATGAAATGTAAAAAGCCTCTTTTACTTTCTCACAGCCTTAGACTGTGCAAGCTTTTTCAAGGAGAGTGATGAAGCCCCCATGTGAACTTTCTTCCTCCTTGTGCTTCTCCCCTCCATCTTTAACCCATTCCCTCTGCTCCCACAACTTCAGCTGGACTCCTCTCCACCTCCAGTTACTTGACCATATCCACGTGGTCCATGGATATATCCATCACATCCACACTATGCATTCAAAGTCCTCCTATACCACTCTTATCATGGCTTTACCCAAAGAATCCTGGGAACCATAGTTTGTTAAGCGTGATGAGAATTGTTAGGAGCAACAATTCTCAGCACCTTTAACAAATTACGGTTCCCAGGATCCTTTGGGTGAAGTCATGATGGTTAAGTAGTAGGAGAGTCCTTTAAATATATGGTGCGAGCGTGGCCTTGGTTTCCTCCCCCTCTTCCCCTGAGGATTATGGAAAATTTTATCGTGATGGGGCAGACTACAGGGACAAACTTCTAAACACAAGCTGGAGACTTAACCGCATTTATTAGGATACAAAAGAAGAAGAAGAAGGCACTTACCTGCTGAATAACACCTGCACACCATTGGTGGCATTATTATTAATAATAATTAGTAATAATTTATATACCACCTTCATCTTCCAAGGATCTCTAGGTGGTTTACTCCTCCCTGCCATTTAACCCTCACAACAACCCTGTGAGGTAGGCTAAGCTAAGAGATGGTGACTGGCCCAAGGTGTCCACGGAGAGAAACAAGATCACCTGCTTTTTTCCTGCACGTGAAGCTGATTGCAAAGGTACAGCAACCTAAATCGTCACCAGGAGGAGATCCCAGGGCCCACTCAGAAATTTCTAGCAAGTTCCCTCTGTGTGGGAGTACCGGTAACTTTAAAAAAAATAAAAAATGAGGCATGACTGTGGAAAGTGTATGAAAAGTTGAAAGTTAATAATCTGAAGGATCTATTTCTGTGCGAGGCTGAGCAGTGAGGGCAGAAAGGAGGAAACTGCTCGGAGGGACTTTTCTACCCCTGGAAACATTTCCTCCTGAGTTATTTCCTTTGCAGTGCTTTGAAAGGTTAGACTCCCAATTAGCCATGCATTAGGCCTAACCCGCGTCCCATTATGATACGCTCAATGGACTGTGATGAATTTTCTCCCAGGTTAAAGCAGACTTTCTATTAAAAGGGGAAAGAACAAATATAAGGATCAAGTTGGTGGTAAAATGAAGGGTTTCCCCCTCTCCTCCCTGTCAGCATACCATGCATGCCTCATTAGCTTGATATAAAAGCAAGATATTTTTTAATAAGGCCCTTTCATATTCACCTTTACTCTTGGTCTTCTCCAATTCATTGAATTAGTAAAGGATGCAGTTACAAGTGTTTCTCCCTGGTCTGTGATCTGCTTCCAAACCTCCATGTGGCATGCAGCAGCCACATCTGAAGCTGCTAGCTTGGGCCTCATCTAGACATTGTGTTTGCCATGGAGATTGGCATCCCAGGGTCAAATTTCTCATGCTCCCACACTCCCACACCCCTGCCCATACACTAATGCGGCCTTCCCCAACCCGGCACTTTGCAGTTTCTGCTTGATCCCAACTCCCATCACCCCCAACAGGCATGATCAAGGCTGATGGGAACAGTAGTCCAGCCACACCAGAGAACACCAGGTTGAGGAAGGCTGCATTGGACTGTATTAGAGAAGGCTGCTGTGGCAGAACAACCATGTACACCAGTAGCAAACACCATTGCTGTGGAACAGAGTCTGCTAAGCTGACAGCACGACAGCCCTGCCCATTTATTCACAGTCAGAATTTGAGAATACAGTGGTACCTCGGGTTACAGATGCTTCAGGTTACAGACGCTTCAGGTTACAGACTCTGCTAACCCAGAAATAGTACCTCGGGTTAAGAACTTTGCTTCAGGATGAGAACAGAAATCGCATAGTGGTGGTGGCGTGGCGGCAGCGGGAGGCCCCATTAGCTAAAGTGGTACCTCAGGTTAAGAACAGTTTCAGGTTAAGAACGGACCTCCGGAACGAATTAAGTTCTTAACCCGAGGTACCACTGTAGTGCAGTAAGGAACTTCAGTCAACAGGCGGCAGCAAAGAAGCTGCAGCAACAACTGAGGAATATTGCAAGAAGGACCTCCAGCAGCTGACAGCAGAGGTCCTTCTGTAATTCTGCAGCTCCAAAGCCATAGGAATTGCTAAACCAGGTATAGAGTGGTTGCAGGCTTATCTCACCAAGGTAGATCTCTGCCCATAATAATCCAGCCAGTGAAGTCTGGCAATCTTCTAGTTAAAGCATTTCTACAAGAAACCAGGAAAACCCATCCATATTCTCTTTAAAAGCCTACTTTCCCCCTTCCCAGATCTGTGACCCTTGCTCTCCTCTCCAGAAGTCATAACTGGTTAGCATGAACCATCAGCAGCATTCTTAAATGACGGTAGCTAGTGGACAAGGAGTCACATGTGAGTCAGACACCCTTCTGTTTATTAACTTAGTCCAGAGGTTACAATAAAAAAATATTGTTGTTACTATCCAACATGCAAATAAAGTGTGGCATGCTGGATTCGAACACTACCTTCTTCTCTCTGCTCTAGCTGCTTCTACCATTTGGTGGAGTGCATTTTCTCTACATCTTTACATTAATGTGTAGGATTAGCGAGGAAGAAAGTAAGCCTTCAAGGAAGTGCTATTTTGTCATTGGAGAGAGAGGCAAAAAGCTGATCAGGTTTTGGAAAGTGGAGGGGGTCTGACCCTCTAAGCCATGTCAGAAATATTGTGCATCAGCATAATAACTTGCAAGAGCCTAGCAGAAACAGGATGGTGATTTTAAAAAAAAGGATGCTTGAAGTGCCTTAAAACACTTCTGAATGTAAGAAAGGTTATTTTCCCCAGATCCAGTCCCCCCCCCTTTGACGTGTCAGTGAAAATTCACATGCTCTTAGCCATTTGCTAGATGCACATAAATCCCCACTGAAGTGAGAAACAACTTCCACAGTAATTGCTAAGGAGATGTGGAAGATCGAAGGGAGAAGTTGCCGCAGCATCGGAGGCCTGGATAATAAGATGTGATAATTGTATGGAGCCCACCTTTCTGCCTCTGCCAGAAGTGTCCATAAGCTCAAGGTCACGACACAGCAGCAGATCCCAGCAACAGTCCGGATTAATGGAGTGGAGCTGAAAGTGGCGAGTTCTTTTCCTTCAATTACCTCTGTGCTGCCATGAATGAGGATGATGACCAGTCTCTTGGGGAGATTTGTAGGAAGCTGAAGTTGGGCTCAATTATATAGCAAGTGGAAGTACACATCAAAAGCAGAAGGCCCAGAAACAGCAAAGGCTTCTGTGGCTCTTTTGTGTCTACAAATGTGATAAAGAGGATTGTAAGGGTGGTTTTCTTTTTCTTTTCTTTTTCTTTTCAGAGAAGTGAAGAAAATTCTCTTTTAGGCCTTATCGCCCATAGTTTTGTGTAGCTTAATAGAAAATGATTGGGACTTAATAGAGAGGCAGAGTTGTATCTAAACAGTCACACATTGGCAAAGCCCCATTGAGAGATGCAGTCACTAACCTCACACCTCGGGTCAAAGTGCACCTTCTGGAATAGGGAAGGCAGCTCTGCAGACGAAGCAGGGAGTCACATGATCTCAGAATAAGTTCATTACCTGTGTCCTGAATACAGCAAGACAGTCTGGCCAGTGGACCATTGCACGGGTTTAGCCTTTGTGAAACATAAATAAGTTTGATGCCTAAGAGTGAGTGGATGTATAACGTAGTGCAACTGAACCTTGGTAGAATTCCTGGAAATCTCAGGAGGAGAGAATGCTCTTATGCTAATATTTTACTTGCTGGTTTCCCACAGGCAACTGGTTGGCTACTGTGAGAACGGGTTGCTGGACTAGATGGGCCCTTGGCCTGATCCAGCAGGCTATTGTTATGTTCTTACTTAGGGTGAACTAGAGGAACCTGTAACAGCTGGGAGACCAGAGTCAGAGGCAGGAGAAGCTGCAGGATTGGAGAGTGAAGGAACGGATGCAGGAGGAGGGAGAGATAGGTCAGGCCGGTGTGGAGTCCAGGGCTTCCACACTGCCTCCTCCTGCCCTCACCTCTCCTGCTCCACTGCCTCCCAGGACCAAAAGAGGATTGAAGAGGGAGGAGCAGAAGGTGAAACACAGGCGGAGTCTGCACCTGCTTGTGCACAGCTCGGATAGGGGAGATACATAAGCTGAGGTCAGCGGCAGGGCCTCTCTGTTGTTGTATCTGCTTCATCAGGTGCACACCTAGAAGCAGCTGAGAGACGTAGGACTAATAGACATGCCTTTTCCTAACTCCTAATTCCTCTCTGTGGACATTCCCTGCCTGAAGGTGCTGTGACAGTGGATTATGTACTATATGAGAGGAAAGGGAGGGAGTCACAAAGGGGTGCTTATCATTCTTAGCTGTTACAACTACTACTACTATTTTAAAAACTAAAATCTGCCAGATTAATCAGGGGGTACCCTGTTAGTTGATTTTTAAAATGGATTAATCAAGCTAATTAGTGGCCTGGCATGGCCGCATTCCTAATACAGCGGTACCTCGGGTTACAGACGCTTCAGGTCACAGACACTTCAGGTTACAGACTCTGCTAACCCAGAAATAGTACCTCGGGTTAAGAACTTTGCTTCAGGATGAGAACAGAAATCGCATAGTGGTGGTGGCGGGGTGGCAGCGGGAGGCCCCATTAGCTAAAGTGGTACCTCAGGTTAAGAACAGTTTCAGGTTAAGAACGGATCTCTAGAATGAATTAAATTCTTAACCCGAATACACTACTGGATTGGATTTGCTGCTAGTTCCTTCCACAAAGGTGGCTCTAAGTTGAATTTAAACTAGCTTCCTTTGTGCAGCCAAATGCTGAGAAAGTTGTAGACAGTGTTGCACACCTCCCCCCCCCCCCGCTCCCCGTCTTTCAGGCACATTATCTGCGCTACAAATCTTTCACACGGGTTACTGGTAGGAGATTTCTACTGGGAGAGCTACCTTTGGAGAAATGCCTCAGGCAGCTCTGCCGCCAATGCCCACACTTCTGATTTATAGTTTTGAAATGTTTTTGCCTTTCTCCCTTATGGATTTTCTTCTCGTCTCTGTTCATTCTTCCAGAAAAGAAAAGCACTGGTATTGACATGGGCGCATGACTCTGAGCAGGCCACTTTCTCCAGGGCGATGGGCTTCCGCTTTGCTGGGTTTCAGCAAGCCTTTTCCTTCCGGTAATATGCTGTAATGTTTTAACCTTTTGGGTGGTCTGCAAACATTGTATTCCCCCCCCAGGGCATGGTGAAGAATCCTGACCCCATGATAACAATTCCAACCTGTCCATGCCATGCCCTGACTGTTGGGATGGCTTGTTTCTTTTCTTTTTTTTAAATAATTTTTATTAACTGGCCAATCACATCAAATTAAATCACATCATATAAATTCCGAATTACAAAGCCAAATTTTTAAATTTTGTTGGGGGAACCCATACTTCAAGATCCAAAGGGGAATTCAGATCATCTTCTTATTACTGCGTTAATGTCCAAATCAGTCCCAATCAGTCCAAACAAAGTTCATAATTCTATCCAGTCTTATCTTGGTGTTGCCACATCATATCTTGTTCGTATAATTTCTCTTTTTCCTTTACGATCTCTTCTGTTAGTCTCCTTAAGCCGATAGCAAGTGTAATAATCCTGTGTGGATTTCCCGTTCCTCCACTAAGTCCAGATGGTTTCCTTCGTAGATAACATCACTTTTTCCATCGTAAATTTTGGCATTTGTCGCTCTTAAGTCCCACCGAGGAGTTGATTCATGATATGTAAACAACTCTATTTCTCTCTTTCTCCTCCCAGACCCAAGAGCTCCCACAATGCCTCACAAAATGGCGAACGGCATTTTTTCCTGACTGCGTCACTCCAAAACTCTTAGCTTTCCAGCTTCATCTTGAAACATTGCTTTGGATCGAAAGTTTATCTCCACACAGCCTTAAATCCACAGCTTAAGTCCTTAATTTCTGACTCATTAGGGGAGGGGGATTCTTGTTAAGTCACATAAAAAGGTAGAGGCAGGTTTTCCCCCCCTCCCCCCTCAGTCATTACCGTATCTTGACGTTCTTCTCGTATTTTATTGTTGTCTTGTTATCAGAGATCTCTTCTGTCAGCAGTATTTACTCCCCTTTTTCCTTGATGTATGTGCAATTAATTATGTCCAAATTATTTCTTTTAAAGATCATTGCAACCAGCGGCACGAATCGGGGACGGCGTCGAGGAGTGCCGAAAATCCCACAGGAGGGCTTTGTGCCTAGTGCCCCCACCCCCACAAATTCGGGGGTGGTATAGGGCACAGCAGGCAAGGGCCGTCCCCCCCATAATCCTGGGGGGGGTTAAGGAGGCTAATTACCCCCATCATAGCCTCCAAATTACCTTGTGTGGGTCGGAGAGATGTTATTGTCAGCCATCTTCCGATGCGCCACCTAGTGGCCCCCCTGGGATGGCTTGTTTCATAACACTGATGGGCAGCCCTCCCACCTGCATCCCAGAAGGCATTTGTGTGCTACCTACATCAAGAAGCCAATATTAGATGAAAGGCTTTTATGCTACCCCAGAGTCAGCCTCTTCCATGTCAGGCAATAAAGCAGGGAAATGAAAGACCAAAACCCCCAACAACATTGCATGCATGCTCATCCTCGCACTTACCGTACTCCTGTTAATCTGCCCAACAGCCGGATCTGGAGGTCCTGTGGATTATTTGTGTGTGTGTAGAGGGAATGGAATGCTGCGGCTGAAGAGGATTTCTGATTTACCATCACCAGCCAGACTTTTACAAAAGTAAAACAGCAGGAAGGATAAGCTGTATTTGCGGAATAATGATTTATAACTGAGGATTTTTGTGGGCTGACAAAGTGAAGAGTAACTCTACTTGACATTTTGGGAATGTGTTATAGTTAAATAAAAGTCTAATTAGGAATCGAAATATGTACAGCTGATGGGAAATGAAGAAGGGGGAAAAATAATGATAAAATGCTAAAATATTTTAAGCATCGAAATGTTATTAGGAAATGTATGTTACACTGAGCAGTGAGGAAGGAAGGAAAGAGAAACATTGTGGGAAGTCAACGTTTAAATTTGTATTAAATTATTAATTTGATGTTAATTTGTTAACTTTTTTGAAAAGCAGTAAAACATTAATTGGCAAATCATTATCATCATCATCAGTCCAACAACCCAGAGATATCACAGTGGAGGAAACATTCTGCATGCCCATAGTGTGGCCTTCTCTCTTGCTCTGACATAACAAGAATGGCCACAATCCAAGGAGCTACAGCAAAGCTGAAAACTAGGTGGCAAATGCCTTTCAGGGGAAGATTAGGGAGCTGGTCATTGTCACACTAAGCTTGGGAAGGCATTGAATGACGGAGGACCTATGACCATGTCCAAATGTTGTTGCCCTCCAGCTCTCATCAGTTCCAGCCAGCTTAGACAACACTCAGGGATGATGGGGATCTATAGTCCAATCACATTTGGAGAGGGCTGCCAGTTCCTCACCCCGGTTTAAAAAGTACAACACTGAACCAAAGGCAAAAAGGCTAGGGGTGAAAAGCTGGGTTTTGAATTCTGTCCGCAAAAAGTTGATAGTACAAACTGTTAAGTACTAATGGAATCACACAGATATCATTATGATGCTCATTGTCACTATTTATGAAAGGAATAGATGTGGGGAAAGGATGCAAAGGGCAGGCACCCTTTGCACTGTCGCAACTAATCGCAGACTGTGGTGACAGCAGCACCACTCTAATGCAACCTTAAGCATTTTGTTCCCTGCCCCCATTGTTCTTTGCTGTTTCTGTGCAGGTTTTCTGACTGTAGCTATATATTACATGTGTCTGTACTTCCTTTCATGATCATTGAGCTATTCTTCCCATCTGTTGTGCAAGATGTAATACTTAAAAAATAAAATGCCTCAAATACATGTGCAACCAGCCTGTAGGTAGGCACTGCTAAGGTATATCCAGCTGGGCTCTATAATCCTGGTAAGAACTGCAGAAATGGGAAGCCCTCCCCCCCAAGACATTGTATTTGCTCCCTGAAATCAGAGCCAGCCCCAATATTCCACGCACCAGTAGGGAATCTGCCTTCTCTGTTCCTATTCTTTCAGGTAAGCTCGTACTTGCTACCTGGTGCTCAAAGTATGCAATTTATGCAGAGATATTTTTCATGGCTGATGAAAGCAATATGCTGGAAAACTGATGAGCAAAGGGGAAAAAAGGGAAGCCAGCAAGGCAACTTTTAAAAAGCACAGCTCTCCATTTATTAACCTAAGCAATCGAAAAGACAATCAGGAGCCGTGCACCTGGGAACCAAGGCCTCTGCGGTTGGCTGCATTCTTCACAACCCAGCATTTGGATGGCCTCCCAGAATAAGAAATGGGGAATGTTTTACAGAGGACAAGAGGATTCAAAAACCCTTCATCTGCCTTTTACAATCCTCTTCACTCCGACGGTTCACAGCCCAGGCCTAACCGTGTTTACTCAGAAGTGCCCCATTGATTTAAATAGCACACATTTCAGAGTTAAATTTGCTTGGGATTGCAGCCCAAAAGCCTGAGCACGGCAGTCAAATATGTATGACTGAACGCTTTATTTTCCAGGGAAGACCGCTTTGGGAGCGGGTGGAAGTGGCGGTGGAGGGCTTAACAATATTCCTACCTGGAACCTCCTTGTCCAGAATTGACTCACTGGATGGTGTGTCAAATGTATGCTGCATTTGAACCCTGTGTTTGCCTTCTAACATGTAATTCTGTCCTAAAAAAGATGGGCAACTTTCTTACCTTTGTTATAGGAATTCCAAGGTCTTAAATATAGAATAAATGTTGAAAATTGCACAAGGTAAAAACACATAAGTATGTAACCACATGTCAAAAATAGTACATGAGAGCCATCCAAAAGCCATCTTGGCTCTCCTAAAGACTCTAAATATTTCCTCTGCTTCCTTAATCCCCCTTGTCTGAGAACAGGTAGACAGATAGCAATCGGGAAGTTTCTGAAGGGATTCCTCTCCTATATCTATGAACCTCCTTTGTATTAACTGTCATTGTTTGCCCAGACGCTCTGCATTGAGGGGTCTCTGATGGGCATCCTAATTGTCTTATCAAATGCTAATGTCTTGTGTAAACTGTGTCTGGAACTATGTAAAACTTGCTAAATCCTTGGAATATTACACCTTAGCCTGCCTGAGCCACAGTAACCCCACTTTATGTGTGATGTAATTTCTGACTGTTTGTAGAGGGGATGTGCTTCTTCTCCATGCCGAAATGCAAACCCTTAAAAGAGATGCTTCTTCTTGGTTCTGGGTCTCTCTTGCCTCCTTACAAGGAGGGGAGGGAACTCTGTTGCAACAGAAAAAGTAAGATCTGCCTCGCTTTCACTGTATCCTTCCTCCATCCATTCTTCTCTGACCAATCATGGACTTAGGGGACTCAGTCCCTTGGGGAGTTGGGCAGCAAAAGCCAACCCCCCTTATTTTTTTCTAAATCACCTTGAAGCAGAAGTGGGAAACCTGTAGCCCTCCAGATGTTGTCAGTGCATGTCTAGGTATAGTATGAAGACACACAGGTCTACCATTTTGCAGAAGCTAAGCATCTCCAGATCTGGCCAGTAACCTCCACAGTTGGAGGCAGCAATGCTCCTGAATACCAGCTACTGGAAACCACTGTGGGAGGGGAGGGGACTCTCATGCTCAAATCCTGCTTGCAGATTTCCCATGGGGAACTGGTCAGCCACTGTGAGAACAGAATAATGGACTAGATGGAACATTGGCTGGATCCAGCAGGCTCTTCTTACTTTATTCTGGCTGAGTGACCGCCTGGGAACTGTATGGACTCCACCTTGGGTTGCATGATGGGAGAAATCTGGGATATAAATTCAAGAAAACTAATAATGCCTGCTAAAGAAGGTAAGAAAGTTAACACTGATTCATCCATGCACAATATTAATCACTTCTTTGTAGGAAGCCCAGCATTCTTTTTCCTGTTCTACCCATCTCCAGGGAAGGAAATTCAGCGGCTTCTGCTGCTTATTGTGCAGTTTTGTGTACCCGAGCAGCCCCCTCTCCCCACGTACGTCCATTATTCACAGAGATGGCATCGGCATTGCAGAGGCAGAAGCTGATAATCAGGAAATGAATAGTTTGCCTTCCTTCAAGATCTCTGGGGAGAAAAGAACCCTTGTGCTGCACTTGGAGTGACGTCTGAGTGCTGAAAGAACCTTTTTACTTAGTAACCTAATATTGCTTCCCATCTTTCTGAATGATAAAGGGCTTGGTTTCTAATTCATGTAATGTTTCCAGTGAGAACAGTGCCTAGTTTAATCATTTGATGAAAGCCTATAGGAGGTTATTTTGATGGGGGGGGGCGGAAATTAGGAGGCTTCTCTAATAGGTGAGGTCTGAGTGGCCCAAGGGGGATGGCAGTGAGATGCCAGCTGCTTTTGAAGGTCACTTGCTCAAATTCGTCCAGGTTAAGGCAATGTCTGAGAGCTCTTTGATTGCTGTTTAAATAAAGATGAGGTTATTACAGGTGGATGGTGTCGCCACCCCAGATGTCTCCTCAGTGGATGCACTCAGTACCAAGATGAAATGAACTACTGGCCTGTTAAGAGTGAGCAAGGAGATTTGTGGTCTCTCAGATAAACACAGCTATAGGCCAGTGCTCACATGCACCACCTGATTTTCCATCATTGGATTGCTTGGCAATTGACAACTTGCTGCTGAATGTGCGAATGAACAAAAAACCTTGAATTTTATTTGTTTATTAAGTTTTTATCCTGCCCTTCTTCCCAAAGGAACCCCAGGTGGCAAACGCATCTGTGGTATACCACTAAAAGTAAAAATAAGAATGCATTTAAAAACAATTTAAAGCACACTTCATCCTCTTAGCAGTTGAGCCTTTGATGTCCTGGAGCAGCAGGCAAATGTGTCATTTGTTTCTTTTGTTCTGCGTTGAGGGATGCATCTTACTACCATTTGGGAATATTCTAGACCTTTTGGCTTTGCTTTTGTTTTAACCAGTTTCATATAAAATGTTTACAGGCTCCTCACTACAAGCTGCCTAAAATGGAACATTACCAGCAATTCAGATAAACAAGGGGAGCTTTCAGGATGAAAGCAGAGCTACTCTGAGAGTTCAGCACCTCTGCAGGTTAGTTAACACATGGAAAATTAATTACCAGAAGCATGACAGGCTTTTAAGAACTTACAAGGAAAAGAGGCCTTTGTCTGCTAAAAAAGAAATTATACGCACCATCTCACTGTGTCTTTTAACATACCTTTCAAAATGTTATCACGGTGACTAAACATTTCAGAATATCTTACCTAGCTTGTTGGTTTTTCTTTTTCTCAGAAGCAGAAGACCAAAGTGTTCCGACTCAAATGTATTAAGTATCTACGAGAGAAAGGCAGCATTCCGGACAACTTGCTCCTTCAATGGTTGGATGTGAATGAAGGCCTTCCTCTAGTTTGCTTTTCCTGAGCTTCACCCACATGGTCTTAAAGAGTCAACCCTCTGACCTGAAGGGAAGTGGTTCTTTGCTTTTCTGTGCCATCTCGTCCATAGGTGCCAACTCCCTGGGGCCCTGGATACCTGAGCACCCACAAAATTCCCCAGGAAGAGGCCAGGCACCCACAAGTTTCAGTGCCAGGGCCATGCATGCTGCTTGGTACCCACAGCCCTGGGCATCCATGGTCACGGGGCCAAGTTAGCACTCCTGATCCTGCCTGTTGCGCTCCCTGTGTTGATAGGCAAACATGATAGTGCAGAAGCCATTAGATTCCATCAGCAAGTCAGACTTGGCTGACAGCCACTGTGAGAGTCTCAGAATGAGTCACAAGTTCCATGGACTCTGGGACCACCAGTGTCAGACTCAGCATCAGGAACCTGGCCCTGCTGGTGGCACAGCAACCCCAGACCTGCTGGCTCCTCCTCCTCCAATTCTGAACCTAAGGATGGTGCCAGAACACTAAGTCTCCTTGTTTTGGACTTTCACATTATGAGCAGGGATGAACAGACAAATCTGCAGTTGGTATCGGCAGTGCTTCTGACCTTGAGGCACCACAACACATTTACAATTGCCATGCAGCATTGAAGCTGCCTCTCTGTGCTTCTCTCCCACGTGACTCTGGTGTCTGTGAAAGCTGCACCCATGTTGACAGGGCTGATCTCATGAGATTTTTCCCACCCAGCTAGTACCCTGATGCTGATGAGCTGGCCAAGATCCATGCTATCAGCCTCCAGCAACCCTGCTACAAACACCACACAACTCCACAGAGAGACAACGCCCATCTGGTTTGCTGATTTTGTGAAGGAAGCCTTAACCATCAGGGGAAAGGGGTATCAGCTGCAAAGCCTCTTAAGCATTCCATCATGGTCAACTTTCTGGAGGGCCTTTCATGTCAGTGGTGGGTGGAGCCAAAGGAGAAAGTGGGCTGAGCAACTTACATGACTCTCCCCTTTGTACAGTAGGCTGCATTCCACTCATGCAAAAATCAGAGGTTTCCTCTACATGCCCGCCCCCGCTTCTCTTCACCATCCAGCCAGGCGAGCAAGAAGCATCACCACACTTCAAGGCTGCCGCAGAGCTGGGGTGAGGGGTCCCAAGGGCTGGATAGAGTGGCCCAGTTGGCTGCTTACAGTTCCCAGACCTGAGGTTCCTCACCCCTGACCTTGAGATGTCAAATCCCCAAATAGGAATGAATTGAGAATCCAAATGCCTAATCACTTTCAAGCTGAGAAGCAGATTACTAGAGTGGTGTAGGAGCTACTTTCCTATGGTCCTCTGTGAGATGAAGCACGTGAGCTGGCAAAACATTGTGGTTCCTTTAAGCACTACAGTTGCCAGATCCTGGCATGGACCAGCTTCTGAGTGTGGGTGGAATATGTTTTTCAACTGGGCTTCAATGGAGGCTATTGTGTGGGGAAAATGTGTATGATGCAGCATGGAGCTTTTGAAGAATCGGAAAGCTGGCATGGTGGTGCCTTATGTGAGTGACCTTTGACCCTCCAGAGGTTGCTGAACTACAACTCCCACCATCCCTGGCCACTGAACAAAACTGCAGGGTCTTGTAGGAGTTGTAGTTCAGCAACATCTGGAGGGTCACAACAGATCCTGCTGTAAGGAATAAGTGAACTGGGAGTCTGTCCAGGGAGTTGAAGAGATGAGCTGGAAGGAGATGGGGAAGTCTGGGAAGAAACCTTTTAGAAATCTGCCATCATCCTATGGCTGAATTGTCAGCTTACTTATCTTTTAGAGTCTTCCATGAGATGCTCTGATTGCAGTTAATATGCCCAGACCAATATGGCTGTAGCATGTGTTTGAAAAGACGTTGCACAGTCGTTCAGCTTGTGGCTTCTGGCCTTCAGGTAGGAGGAATGAAGCAAAAAGCTGGAAAGCTGGCAGCACTTCTTGGCACTTCTAAATGGAAGCTATAAATTATACTTTTCAGAGCAGTGGAAAATAGAAACCCTCATCAATGCCTAAAAGCCAGTCCAAAAACGGGGAAATTTCAGAAGTGTGAGTGCTGGATTTCTCATGAGGAACAAATATAATATTTGCACTGTTTTTCCTGGTCTTGTGGTTTTAATAAACTAAGCATACAGCTAACTCCCAACCATGGCAGTTTTACATCCAGTTCAAACCTGGCTGTCCATAACAGCTAGAAATGCAAACTATATGGAGAGGGAGCTAAACATGAATCTGCCTTCCTGATGGCCAGGACTCAAGTGGTGGGTTCGCCATGGATTTCTATAACGGTGCCTTTTAAAAAAATGTTGTTTTCTTTTTCTACTTCCTTTATCTCCCTGACATTCCATCTGTTTTTGACAGCTTATTATACTGATGTTTCCATGGAAGTATCCATAATTCCAACACCTGCTTTTGAGTGGTAATGGTAGTTAATTTAGACGAAAATAGACCATTTCACATATTTTCCACTAAGCACAACTTTGTACTTCACACCTGTCATTTCTCTACTTACCCTTCTAACACTGCGAGATCTTTCATTATTCCTCAGGATCTCAAATCCTGTGGTTAGCAATGCTTTCTTTGTAAGCCTGGATGTATCTAAACAAGTCTGCCTGCTAGTTTTTGTTAAAAAGGGGGGGGGAGATTAAGATGGGGAGGGAAGAAGAAGAGGAGACTGGAGACTCCAAAATATCTGCTAAAAGACTTATGGTAAAGACAACTAGGTTATGCCGGGATTCAATAAATTGCAAAGCTACAGAAGCAGAATTACCGTACCTTACCCAAATGTACCTTACCCAAATTCTACAAGGAAGGCTCAAGCAGTATGTGGACCGAGAACTCCCAGAAGTGCAAGCTGGATTTAGAAGAGGCAGAGGAACCAGAGACCAAATTGCAAACATGCGCTGGATTATGGAGAAAGCTAGAGAGTTCCAGAAAGACATTTACTTCTGCTTCATTGACTATGCAAAAGCCTTTGACTGTGTCGACCATGGCAAACTATGGCAAGTTCTTAAAGAAATGGGAGTGCCTGATCACCTCATCTGTCTCCTGAGAAATCTCTATGTGGGACAAGAAGCTACAGTTAGAACTGGATATGGTTCAAAAATTGGGAAAGGAGTACGACAAGGCTGCATTTTGTCTCCCTGCTTATTTAACTTATATGCAGAATTCATCATGCGAAAGGCTGGGCTGGATGAATCCCTAGCCGGAATTAAGATTGCCGGAAGAAATATCAACAACCTCAGATATGCAGATGACACAACCTTGATGGCAGAAAGTGAGGAGGAATTAAAGAACCTTTTATTGAGGGTGAAAGAGGAGAGTGCAAAATATGGTCTGAAGCTCAACATCAAAAAAACGAAGATCATGGCTACTGGTCCCATCACCTCCTGGCAAATAGAAGGGGAAGAAATGGAGGCAGTGAGAGATTTTACTTTCTTGGGCTCCATGATCACTGCAGATGGTGACAGCAGCCACGAAATTAAGAGACGCCTGCTTCTTGGGAGGAAAGCAATGACAAACCTAGACAGCATCTTAAAAAGTAGAGACATCACCTTGCCAACAAAGGTCCGTATAGCTAAAGCTATGGTTTTCCCAGTAGTGATGTATGGAAGTGAGAGCTGGACCATAAAGAAGGCTGATCGCCGAAGAATTGATGCTTTTGAATTATGGTGCTGGAGGAGACTCTTGAGAGTCCCATGGACTGCAAGAAGATCAAACCTCTCCATTCTGAAGAAAATCAGCCCTGAGTGCTCACTGGAAGGACAGATTGTGAAGCTGAGGCTCCAGTACTTTGGCCACCTCATGAGAAGAGAAGACTCCCTGGAGAAGACCCTGATGTTGGGAAAGATGGAGGGCACAAGGAGAAGGGGGCGACAGAGGACGAGATGGTTGGATAGTGTTTTCGAGGTTACCAGCATGAGTCTGACCAAGCTGCGGGGGGCAGTGGAGGACAGGAGTGCCTGGCGTTCTCTGGTCCATGGGGTCACGAAGAGTCGGACACGACTAAACGACTAAACAACAACAACAACAAACAACCCAAATGTTCAGAAGCTCAGAGCTATACAAACTTTGGAAAGAAAGCTGAGTCCTTTCTCTTGAAAGTTTAGAACATCTGTTGTGAAAAATTGCAAAGTAAAAAAACCCACATTTGAAAAAGTGGCTGTTGCTATTCCCAGGTTCAATTTCAGTCTTATTACATATTAGGAATGTTGAGCCCCACAAGATATTGGACATAATATTCAACTGTTGTCTTGGGAAAAATTATGGAAGGAAGATCTAAAATTTGCAGTGTGCTGTTCGTTGAAGGAAAACTATATGAAAATGATGTACAGGTGGTATTTAACACCAGTAGAAGTAGCTAAAATGTATAGAATTGCTTCTAATGTATGTTGGAAATGTAAAGAAAAAGAAGGCATGTTCTACCATATGTGGTGGACGTGCAAGATAACTTAAGTGTTCTGGGAAATGATATATAACAAACTGAAGAAAATGTTTAAAATAACATTTGTGAAAAAAACAGAGGCTTTTTTGTTAGGCATTTTAGGTACAGAGATTCCGAAAGAGCAGAAAAGATTATTCATGTATGCGATGACAGCAGCAAGAGTATTACTGGCCCAGAGATGGAAAGAAGATAAAGTTCCAACTAGAGAAGAATGGCTAATGAAGATGATGGACTATGCCGAAATGGCAAAATTGACCGGAAGAATCAGAGACGAGAAGAAGTTTAAGAAAGAATGGGAAAAAAATGTAATTTATTTAAGAGGACACTGTAAACAACTAAAAACTTTGGCAGCATTAGACTAATACTTGTAACGTACAAAACACAATGGAGATAGGTAATAATGCTGTTAGCAAATTAGCTAAAAAATAGATAAGCTGAAAGAAAAAGGAATTGACATTGAAAACCAGAGAAGGCTGGTGAGAAGTCTAGGGATTCTGAGAATCCTAAATGTGAAGGCGAACGATATGTTTGAACTGAAATATGTTATGTAAAACTCAATAAAAATATTTATATAAAAGAATGTTGTGCCCCCAAATCTGCTCCAGAGTATTGGGGGATCCTCCAGAACAGCATGGGAGGAGTTAAATGGGACTCCGTGGGAGGAGTTGCATGGAATCTACTATGCATTCCCCTCTCTCATCTGCTAGCCTGGCATGTGCCCACCTTCCAGTCATGAAAGTCACCAGCTGTTTTGGAGTAGAAGTTGGGTTGGGGCAGCGATCCCCTTTCCATCACTTTTTTTTTACAAACCAGCCCAGCACGATGAGTCTGCACGCTCTGCTCTGTAGCTATGAAATGTTCAATTTGTGCTGCTTTTCATTGTGCAGAAGACAGACTGAGTTTCTATCTAATTGAATCCTAAGTGGGACTCTTTCTACTGCAGATAAATTAAGGGGGTGGGCAATGTAAAGGTAAAGACATTAATCGAGGCAATGTGCTGGCAGCGTGGGTCCACTGCGAATTTATCTTGCATTTGAATATATATATACACACAGAGAGAGAATATATATGAGAATATATATGAGAAAACACAGAAGATAAAAGACTCTGTGTGTGTGTGTGTGTGTGTGTGTGTACACACATACACACACAAAGACACAGTCTTTTATCTTCTGTTTTCTCATTATTCAGCTCTGTTTGCAGTGGATTTTATCAAGCCAAGCAAATAATTGAAAATTGTCAATTTCCCCACAGAGAGCTTTCTTTCCTTCCCCCTTCTTTACCTAAAGGTACAGCAAATCCCCTGCCCTTTCTGAGGAGATCTGTGGAAAGTTGCCTTCTCTTGGGGGAAGTGAATGTCATGTTGTTTTGAAGGACTGTGGCTAGAATTCTGTTTGCGAAGCCTAAATGGGGCCATGAAATGGAAATGCTTCAGTAATTAATTAATTGGCTTTTAACTGATTACTGGATGAATTAATTGATTTCATTTAAATAAATGTACACATTGCAAACCTCAGTACTTTGCATAGCCTGAAGGGGGAAATCAGTTTATCTTAAGATAAAAAGAAGAGCCCCACTGAATCTGGCCAAAGGCCTTTCTGTTGTCTCCCACAGGGCCTACCAAACGTCTAGGAGATGCTCAAAAGCAAGACAAGTGGGCCCACACTCAGTGATATTCCCCAGTGACTGGTACTGAGTGGCATGCTGCCTCTGAGGAGATAGATATATATACAGAAAGAGAGGGGAGGAATCATGTTATTTTAACTTCAGCATTAATAAACATGATTTACGGACACTGAGGTCCAGAACACCCTCCCATCAGATGGCAAGGAAATGAGACATAATAGAATGATTTTAATAATTAGAAATGAGTTTTGAAAGAGGGCAAGGATTTGCTGTATCTAATTGGGTAAAGAGGAACACAAAAAAGGGAGGTGTGAGGAAGTCAAGAAAGAAGGTTAATTAAGTATGAATTTAAAAATTGGTGTTTTTATTTTTTGTTAGCTTGATTGGTGTAATTTTATTTGTACCTTTTTGCTGTTTTTTATTTCTTTTTTTTCTAAGTGTATTGTTGACTATGTTTGTTTTTCTTTATTATTGTTGTTGTTATGTGTTCTTTTTTTGTAAAAGCTTAATAAATATTTTTTTTTTAAAAAAAAAAGGAAATGAGTACAGTGGTGCTTCGCAAGACGAAAAGAATCCGTTCCGCGAGTCTCTTCGTCTAGCGGTTTTTTCGTCTTGCAAAGCAAGCCCATTAGCGGCTTAGCAGATTAGCACTATTAGCGGCTTAGCGGCTTAGCGGATAAGCGGCTTAGTGGCTTAGAAAAAGGGGGGGAAAGGGGGGAAAGTCGGAAAAACTCGCAAGACATTTTTGTCTTGCGAAGCAAGCCCATAGGGAAATTTGTCTTGCGAAGCACCTCCAAAACGGAAAACCCTTTCGTCTAGCGGGTTTTTCGTCTTGCGAGGCATTCGTCTTGCGGGGCAGCACTGTATCTATATTACTCTTAGAAGACATCTGAAGGCCTTTTAATATGGTATAGGGAAATCTTTTAATGTGCAATGTTTTATTATGTTTTTATATATGTTGGAAACGGCCCAGAATGGCTGAGGCAATCCAGTCAGATGGATGGGGTACAAATACAACAACAACAACAACAACAACAACAACAACAACAACAACAACAACAACCTATATAAGTGGTAAGCACATGGGGTGAGAGATGCCAGAGTTTCCTTCTTATTTCCTCGTCCAGGAAGACGAGCAGCAACTCTCCATGCCTATGTATCACAGGCAAAATACAATTTCCTCAAAAGTTCACTTTTCTTCCTGATCAAGACAGGGACTTCTCAAAAGCACGGACAGAGCCTGGCTCACTTAATCTATATCCTCCACAAAGCGTATCTCCTTACATTTTGGAGCCAGGCTCTACCTTGCTCTTTTCCAGTCGGGAATATTTTTAGAAATGCTCTTACTCTATTGATTCCAGATTATTGAGGAGGTGAATAGCATAGCGGTTGTCCGGAACCAATCCGCATTTTGCAGCTTCAGTCTCTCTGAAATCTTAGTTGGAGAAGAAGGTGAAATCTATATCCTTTCCTTGGGAGTCTTGATGAGCCAAGGGACAAAACTGATAAGAGAATGGGGACAGGTTGCTAACAGTATTGATTGTTGCCAGTAAGAGTTGCCTTTTTTCATCATGTCTTCTTGTCAAATCCTCTGGGATCCCTGAGCACACTGTGGACATCATATAGGTTGAAAGGGAGAATGGCTGTGCTTTCCCTTACATATTTAATTTATGTGCTAATTGGGGGGGGGTGTCTAAAGGGGAATTTTTTATAGTTAGAAGTGCAAAAGAAAATTGGATAAGACTTTCATGTGAGCATATAAAGTAGGGGTTGGTGCCCAGCACCTTCCCATCCATCCCATGGCTTTGATCCAGGGGTCCTGATCCAGGGCAACTCACCCTGGGCTAACCTGGGGACCACACACCTCACCCTGTATCTAGTTCTGAAGTAGCTGAGGGGCAGGGCTTATGTATAAGAACCTTTTAACTCTTAATTGCTCTTCTCCCCACACCCCCAACCTAGACTAAGTGGGGTGGTGGTGGTATTTTTCTTTGCTGGCAAAGAAGCATCCGGCCTCAAGCAGGCAAGAAAGTCAGGTGGTGTGTTCCTACCTTCTGTTGGTGGTCTGGAAGATTTCTCCATTTGATGCCAGATCAGGACCCAGGCATAGTGGAAAGGAGCTTTTGCTCCCCTCTGTGGTCCTGGTTTAGATCAGGGGCCCTGTGTCTGAAATTTGGATGAGGGTGAGTTCCGGTTTCACTCCAGTTAGATCTTTCCTGTGTATGCAATGCTGCCATAAGATGACAACTCTCCCTTGCAACCCACAAAGTGCCTGAAGAAGAGGACTTTGATTAATCTGTATCCTGCTGGTCACAATTTTTAATTTTAAGAAATTATTTTAAAATACATAAAGAGTGTGCCTGTGCAAACTCCATTAAAACATGCAGTTACATATTCACTTAAAACATGCAATGCATTCATAGCAATCTGACCCAATAGAAAAATTAATAGATATTATACTTCATAAACCCATTATGCAAATCACTTACATATAATATTTCTTAATATATTGAATTATAGCCTCCATTTTTCTAGCACTAATGCATATTTTTAGATGATCTTCGAAGTATACTAAAGCTTAACCCATCTCAATTTGGTCCCTTTTTAAGCAATTATGTTCTAATTGTATTTTTATTGCTCTTCCCTATTCTTGAAAAAAATCTAATAATTAGAAGTGGGGAGAAAATGCAGTAAATGCTTTTTTTAAAGTGTTTTTAAAAATACACTGAATTTTTAATAAGGCTCACCATCGCCATCTAGTATCACATTGCATATTGCACTTAAAGCACACTTGAAATGTTTTATTTGCAGCTGTATAGCTGAGTCCTCAGTGTTGGCCTCTCAGAGAATAAACATGTTGTGCCAATCCCCTCTATTGAACAGGGGCATACTTTTCACGGAACCATTTTTTGTTTCTAGGAAACGGTTAATGCCATCTTGCCTTGACTTTGGATAGCCCAAAAGAGGCTTCTTTCTTAGCTAAGGACCATTAAATCAACTTTAATTATCCCTTTCTGGATAATTAAATCTCTCCCAGTAGTCAGCAATGACAAGACAACAGTAGTATTTTGTGTTGGGCAAAATATTACAGAAAAACATTCAAAGCTTAAAAGGGAAAGCATCAAACCGCAGACCGTTTAACATTCCAAGAAAATGCATTTGTTGTGAGCACTTAGGAGTTGTTGTTTTTTTAAGGATCTTGGAGAACCCAATTGTTGGTAATGTAATTTCCATAACTGTTCTCCAGAGACTGATCCACACAAGAGTGAAAATGGAGGAATGCAGTAATGAAGCTGCTCCACCTGCCTCCGTTGCAGCATAGCTGGAGAAACACAGAGACATTTTATGTTTCGGTATGCACCTCTAAATGCAAAATACACAGACAAATCATCAACTGGAAAGGTTGCTGATAGAAATGAGCCATCATATCTCCGTTTAAGCTCATGGCCTTCCTGGTTGCTGTTTTTGTTTTTTTGAAAGGTAAAGGTTGTATCTTCACTATGTGGGGACGCACCTCATAGCTGATGTTATACCCTTCTGGAGCAACCCCTGGATTTTCCACTACACTGCGCACTCCTGGACATCAGTGTTCCATCGCAGGCCAATCAGACCACAGGAAGGAAAAGTGGGGACTGGAAGGAAGCAGAACAGAGCTTTTGAGAGATTGTTGGCATAAAAAAAGAAATGGATGAAGAGTCAGAGGTGGGTAAGTGAGAGATAACCAGCAGCAGATGATTTCAGAAGCAGCGACCACTGGGGTGTAGGAGTGGAGTGAAACTGGAGATCCAATAAATGAAAGTGGCAACA
Source organism: Podarcis cretensis (assembly GCF_951804945.1). Classification (NCBI taxonomy): domain Eukaryota; kingdom Metazoa; phylum Chordata; class Lepidosauria; order Squamata; family Lacertidae; genus Podarcis; species Podarcis cretensis. Next base: position 47,903,892 of record NC_137170.1, on the reverse strand, counting down.
GAGAAAAGGCAAGAGGCTGACAAATCAAAGGGATCATCAGTGGCATGGGTCGGCAAACTAAGGCCTGTGGGCCAGATCAGGCCCAATTGCCTTCTGGATCCGGCTCACGGACGGTCCGGGAATTGCCGCGTGGATCGCCAGCATGCATGCGTTCTTTCCCTCTCCCTCCCTCTCCCTCACACAGTCGTGGTGGTGGCACCTCCTCCCTCCCTCCTCCTGGCTTCTCTCTGCCCTGCCTAGAGGAGGAAGGGGGCTGGGCTTTGTTGGTGCCAGCAGCAGCCACTCTCGAGCAGCTGCTATTTTAAGCAGCCCCTCTCCGAAGCTCTTTTGTGCGCCGCTCATTGTCCCGCCGCTGCCATCAGCCCCTGCTGCTTGCAAGGCACAGGTAAGCAGCCACCGGGGCTCATGGGACTCTTGCATCATTTTTTTCTTCAAAATATAGTCTGTGCCCCACACAAGGTCTGAGGGACAGTGGACCAGCCCCCTGCTGAAATAGTTTGCTGACCCCTGATCAGCGGGAATACTGAGCGATGCTTGATTTCTGTTTGAAGTCAAGGCTGAAACTATGGGGAAAACAAAACCCCTTTGGGGTGTTAACGCTGTGAACCCCTCCATCGTAGGCTTAGGTTGTATATATGTGTAAATAAACTATATATCATAAAGACACCACCATCTCCACTATGCCTCGTTTACAAAAAGAAACATGAACCCTGGAATCTTGCACCACTCAGAGGTTGGGGTGATGTGCAACAATATTTATGGTGCTCTGAAGATGAACACGTTATGGTGCTCTGAAGATGGACATTGACGTGTGACATGGTAGCCAATTCAGGCAGACATCTATATTTCCCAGTGCAGGAAGATGGAGGATTTTATTGGTTTACAAAGTGGGCCCCAAAGGTAAAGCAATGCACAAGATAGCAGGAACCATCTCACAGTACAATGCAGAGCAGAAGTGAATAAAGAAACCAGTTCAATGAATGCAAGATCCAATTCATGTGAGTAGGACCCATTCCCAACTAGCAGCCACTGATGATAACATTGCCTGCCCAATCCATGACCAGGTGATCACAGGCTAGAAGTTCTCTCGCTAATAATAATAATAATAATAATAATAATAATAATAATAATAATTTATTACTTATACCCCGTCCATCTGGCCAGCCCTCCCCAGCCACTCTGGGCAGCCCCCAACAAAATATTAAAAACACAATAAAACATCAAACATCAAAATCTTCCCTAAACAGGGTTGCCTTCAGGTGTCTTCTAAAAGTCAAGGTAGTTGTTTATTTCCTTAACATCTGGTGGGAGCGTGTTCCACAGGGCAGGCACCACCACTGAGAAGGCCCTCTGCCTGGTTCCCTGAAACTTCGCTTCTCACAGTGAGGAAACCACCAGAAGGCCCTCGGCGCTGGACCTCAGTGTCCGGGCAGAACGATGGGGGTGGAGACGCTCCTTCAGGTATTCTGGGCTGAGGCCATTTAGGGCTTTAAAGGTCAGCACCAACACTTTGAATTGTGCTCAGAAACATACTGGGAGCCAATGTAGGTCTTTCAGAGCTGGTGTTATGTGGTCTCAACAGCCACTCCCAGTCACCAGTCTAGTTGCTGCATTCTGATGTGCTAGGGTTGTTGTTGTTTATTTGCAGGGTGTGGGAATATTCAAAACAACGTTCCCAGCCTGCATCTATAGCATTCTGCCATATTCACCAAGGTGACAGGAAACTTCACTATATGGTAGACAAAAGCCAAGTGGGATTGGGTGTAGCATCCTGATCATCAACAAGCAGCTGCCGAAGAACTGAATCATGCGACAATTATGCAGACAATCATTTTACCTGTGAAAAGTGAGTATGAACTATTATAATAGTTTATACCCAAGTTACCTGGATGTATAAGGTTGAAAGCAACAGATCGCCTTGCTTCATTGCCAAATTCTCATTAAAGCGGATTTACACAGCCAGTTCTTCCTGTTCATGTCGCTTTCCGCCCTCGAGGGTGACACCTGTATGAGATGAAAAGGCTCCGTCATCACAGCTCACAAGAATTTCATGAAAAATATGCATGACTGCATTGCATCTGTCCATATTAGATCTGGAAAAGAGCTACACGTTTCTCTTGCCTGACCCTAACTGTTTGGGCTTGAGCTCTCTGGCCAGTTGTTGAAGTGTGTGCTGTCCAACTCATCACCACCTAAGCTTCTGATGTGAAGATCAAGGCAGCAATCAAAAGTCCACATTCTCCAGTGAATGAGAAAGAGTCACTGCAGTTTTTCAGGCAGTGAAAAGGGCCCACTTGACTCCCTGAAGCACTTGCCGCATTATTTCCTTTATTTTATCATTTATTACAGCAGAAACAAAACAAAAACCTTCCCAGATATAGGCAGGGAAGGGAAGAGGGTGGAAGTAATGCAGGGAGGCTTGTGAACTACAATTCTGGGGTGGAGAAGTCTGAGAGATAGCTAAACATCTGAAACCCAAAAGGAAATGAATTCACACAGCAAAGGGAGAGGACACAGAAAGGTCACAGATGTAGCTAAGCAACAAGGAGAGAACTCCTCAGTTCTGTTGTCCCAGTAAGGAATGCCACACAAAGCAAAAGGATGGCTTTGCTACTGATAAGATAAGACCGGGGTGGGTAAATTAAGTGTCCTAGATTCTATTCCCTACTTTTGCCAGTGTTCACCAATGACCTTTGGGAAACAAAAGTCAGATATTTTCTTCGTGAAAGATAAATCTGTTGGGATTTTTTAATCCTACATCTGGAACATGAATGTGAAACTTACATTGTGTGCCTTTGGCTTTCAAATGGATCTCTTCTGTTCTCTAGCCTAATGAGGCACCCACAAATTGGGCGAGTGAGACACAGTGAACTAGGAATAAACTTCATTGGAAACGAAGAGCAGTTCTGAGGATAGGATTGTACAGTTGGAGGTGCTTCTCCATGTCATGCGGGGGAAACACGCATCACCCTTTTGCAGAGGCTTTGTCAGCCATGTATTTTTATATCACTTCGCTACCTCATAGAAGTCTGGGAAGTGTTAATTCCATGTTGTTTTCAAAACACCTTCAGATTCTCACACAAAAGCTGTTACAGCCATGCAGAATAATATATATAAAAATTAAAGATTCCTCCCCCCTCTTTTTTAATGGATAGGCACACAACAGGAGCAGCTACAACATGTGTTTGTGTAGGAGTAAATGACTCATTTGAGTTGCTTAGAAGCTCGCTGCTAACTGTACTTAAAAACAGACATCAAAATAAAACCTGACATTATAGATATGAATGGTAGAATGGTGAATGCTACACTGTATGTCACATGCAGCCTTCTGCACCCTTATAAGTTAGCACCAGTTGCTCTAGATTGCAATTGACTACCCAATAGGTACAGGAAAGATTTCGCTGAAGGATGGAGACATCCAAAAGAGAGATTCCTAGGGAGTTCTGACCACTGGAGCAACAGGCTAGTGCTGGTGAGGAAACTCTTCCCCTGAAGTGGCAGCAACAACAACAACTCAAGATCAGGAGTCTGCAATTTAAAACAGTACCAGCACAAGTGGGATTCAATGACATACTGAAAAATTCAGGCTGCACAATTAAAATAGATTTAGACTCTTGCACAGCATAGTCACTTCCAAGAAAGTGTAGTGCCTGTGTATTATTCTACACACTTTAAACATGCATTCTGCATAAGGATTGTTAAATGGGAAAGCTCCTTAGAAATGCAGGCTTTTACAGCATTTAATCAGAATACCCTTATGAGACTTTATACTCTGCAGCCTAGAGGGGTTTGTTAACAACTTCCTCATATACCGGAATGTGATGCTGACATACTAGTAAAACATAATGAAGATATCCTCAGGAAGACAGGGGAAAGGCACTTTGCATTTCCTCTCTTGGGAAGAAGTATTGACACTCTCCTGCTTATCTTGGCAAATCGGCCTCTGATCTTTCAACATGTGCTTCTCTTCAAGACCAAAGCATTTTGTAGGTGTCTTTCCCAAAGCAGCAGCAGAATGTGAATACCTCGGGTTACGAACTTAATTCGTTCCGGAGGTCCATTCTTAACCTGAAACCGTTCTTAACCTGAGGTACCACTTTAGCTAATGGGGTCTCCCGCTGCTGCTGCGCAGCTGCCATGCGATTTCTGTTCTCATCCTGAACAGTTCTGGATTTACAAAAGCCATCCCAGTTTCTGATTTGATCCCGGAATGGAATGTCCCACTTTTCCATAGGACGTTCCTATTTTCATGGGTGAAATGTTAGAGCTTATGTCATTTTGGTTGCTCTCTGCCACTGCTTTCCCAGCACTACAACATCCTTTTGGAGAACTGCACAGAACAGTCCAGGAATGATCACACCATAGATTGCTGTAAAGGCATCACATTATTAGCAGCTGTTATTTCCCTTCCCTTTCCTCATGAGCCATTTCTATAGAATTTGCCAGTGACAGAGGAATTCTCCTAGAATAGAACACGGACATGTTCTTGCACAGGTCCTTTTCAGGTCAGTGGGGCGTGCACAGAAGTTCCTGGTGATCTGTGCCCAGAATCGGAATGTGTTCATTTCAGTGGAAAAGGGAGTGTCACCCTCCTTGCACGTACCTCCATGCACCTAGACCTGACTGCCTCTTGCATCTTCTTCTTTTAAGCAGGAATTCCTTTACAGGTGGAGGAGCTCTTTGTGTGCATTGTGGTCCCCACTCCCACAACTGGTTTTTGTAGCAGAGGAAAATATGTGCAAAATATGCAGATTGCCTCTGGTTCATGGTGCATTTTCAATATGTTTTTGATTCTCTTCCCCCCGCCCCCTCTTCATTTCTTAAACTGAAAACAACAGTGAAGATAGTTCATGACCATTATTAATGGGAAAGAACAAATCATACAAGCCTGGAGATTGTATCAGGTCAAAGGGATATTCTCCATGACAACGGGTGTTGTATTTCTCCCTAGGAAATATAGCAAAAATAGGGAGAAATAAGGCCAGAGCATGGACTGGGAAAGCTTAATGACTTTTCCAGGCATGCTATTTATTTACCTGAGATTTCTTGGAGGGATTTAGAAATTTGAATGGCGAGGGTCTTATCTTATGCCACGTGTAGCTAATAAAATGCACATCATGTACTTGGTGCACTTCTAAATGTGAGACTATGCTGGCGTTCTGGGAAGGTCCATGAAGCGATCAAAATGAAGGTTCAAAATGAAGGACATCTATCCCTTGTCTAACATACCCTGTTTCTTTTCCTTAATCTAAACTGAGTCATTCGCCTAGGAGCTGAAATCTTGTTCTGTTTCATATTGGCAACAATACACTACTAACCTTATAGTGTCAGTACTGCATTATCAGATGCTCTTTTTAAAACAACAGCAAGAATAATATCAATCGTAATAGGAGAGGGGGCGGTGATATGCGCACATGCACTTTCTTTCAGTGCTTTAAGTTAGATATAGAATTTAATAATTGCATGGCTCAACTTTCCACTGAACTATGCAAAGGAAACCAGCAACTGGACTATTATGAAACTATTACAGCAAGAAGCTTCCTTCTCTTTTCCTGCAATCCTCTTAGTGCAGCTATGCTTTTTGGCTGACATGATCTGCCAAGATCAGACAGTCTTAAATTGCAAGGAAATGTACCTTTGTCAGCTTTATGGAAATGTTTCCCACCAATACTATAGAAAACATGCAGTAGCACATGCAAAGTACTTCCTGCCCACCTTTTTGTTGTTGTTGTTGTTCGCATGTGCTGCATTCACCTGTCTACAGGGCTTTTCCTGAATGCAACGGCAAGTGGAGTAGAGGTTTCAAGAGGAGTGAAGGAGAAACGAACAGGCGCTTGGGGTGTATGTCTTCCTCTTCTGTGGTGCATTGTCAATTTCACCAAGTTGAAATTGACAGTGCTGTACTTAGCATTACTTTGTGGGGTTCTTCTTCTTCTTTGGAGATCTGACAGCAACAATTGCAGATAACAATGGCTCTCAAAGTGAACCATTCACAGTGGGATCAGGTGTTAAACAGGGTTGTGCTATTGCCCCAACTCTATTCATTATTTTCATTGCCATGATCCTACACTTTGCGGGGTATCACATTTGTCTTCACAATTTTAAAATAAAAAGCGAAACAACGTGGAGTATTGTTGCAAGAAAGGGAGCCAGCTTTGTTGATATTTCCTTCATTTTATAATTTAAATGTTTGTTGAAAGAGCATGATTTCCCAGACTTAGTGGTATAGCAGAGAGCTTATGTGGATTTTGTTTTTGTTTTTAAAAATCCACAGAATAACACTGGATGGGGGAGAAATAACTGTGGTTTCTGTGGCTAGTGATGTCATTGGAGTGTCTGGTGTCACACGTACCACAGGTCCACACGGCCTGTCACAGCAATGTGCAAGCACTAGTGGCGGTTGGAGTTTCATTTTCTAGGTAACACCAGGCAGAAATGTATTGCTGGGACAATGCAGCTTCCTTGTAAGAGCATGAAAGACACCTAGATCCCCTGAAGCAACTGAAATGGAGGTATAAACAAAAGAAGACAAAAACAGCTAGAATAAGAATGTGAAAGCGTCAACTTTGTGTTGGCCTCTCACAGCAAAAACACCACCACAGAGTGGCACCTTAAAGACTATCAGCTTATTATAGCATAAGCGTTTGATGTCCATTTCAACAGATGCATGCCTGCTTCTGATTCCAAAAGGAAAGGAAAGAAAGATTTGTTATTGTTTCTGAAATATACTCTGAGTCAAGAGTGGATTTCATGCTCTTTATTCAGCTCATAGTGGTGAGGAGGAATGAATGTCCCCTCAAAGCATCTGCTTTATATACATTATTTACACAATGGGCTGCACGTGATTGGCTAATTCCGGAATTCTCCTGTAGGCCAATCAGGTTGTGGATTCACTTCCTCCTGGAGCTGGATTGGGTGGCTCCTGCAGACCAATCATACTGCTGCATTGTTCTAGGACCAATCAGACTGCTGCATTTTGGATCCTATTGTTCTAGGACCAATCAGACTGCTGCATTTTGGATCCTATTCACTCAGTACATAACAGTTTCAAAAGAACAGAATGGCCAAAAAGAATACAGTAGTGTAGCAGGCCTCAGCTGCAAAGTTTAGCTATACAAAGTCATATTTGAGAGCAATTTCTGCTTTAAAAATAGCTGGGAGTAAAGGGAATGAATTAATGTGACAAATGACAGATCAAGCCTTAGTAAACTGACACATACTGACAAGGGAATCCAATTTCTTAAGCTACCCTTCATGTTTTCTTTCTAAATCTCTTGAGATGGCAAAGTGCTCCATTTGGTACAGACAGCCCAATCTAATTTCATTTTCAGTTATTTTCCATTAGAAAAGAGTTTCAGCAAAAGGTTTCCCTCAAACATATTGTGTTCCATAAACCTTCTAAGACTTTTACAACATTTGTTAACTAATTTGGAATTTATTGCTGCTTTCAGCTCTGTTCTCTCCATCCCTGAATCTCTTTGAGTCATTCCGTACTGTGTTGTACCAAGGACAAACAGCCCTGTCAAAACATTTCAGCAAAGAGCTTTTTTTAAAAAAGACTTTTAAATACAAATATTGACCTGAAATGTTTTAAAATAGAATTTAAACAATGCTTCAATTGCTTCTGTTCCTTAGTCTTCTTAATCTTTCAAGCATGCCTCCCCATTCCATCCCAGGAGAGACGAAACAGCAGTAATTAGAGATTAAAAAGCAAAAATTGATTTTGTAATTCCTTATTTTTAGCAGCTTCATCCTGCATTAATGGAGAATGAGAAATCATTTGGAAACACTTGCTTTCGTTTTATCAAAGGGCAAGGGCTTGGGAAAGAAAAGAACAATCTGGGGATCACAGAAAAAAGGCAAAAGGGTATTGTGAGACTAACAAATTTATTATGGCCTTAGCTTACATGGGCTACAGTTACCTTCATAAAATGCATGATGTGTTTATCCTGTGTTACAGATACTTAACTCTCTGGATTTAGATAACTGTTGGCATCCACAGTATTTATATCAATATATGAGTACTAGTGCCCCATTATTAAAGGGACCCCTGACCATTAGATCCAGTCGTGACTGACTCTGGGGTTACAGCGCTCATCTCACTTTATTGGCCGAGGGAGCCGGTGTACAGCTTCTGGGTCATGTGGCCAGCATGACTAAGCCGCTTCTGGCGAACCAGAGAAGAGCAAGGAAATGCCATTTATCTTCCCACAGGAGCGGTACCTATTTATCTACTTGCACTTTGTGCTTTCAAACTGCTAGGTTGGCAGGAGCAGGGACCCAGGCTCTGTGGTTTAACCCACAGAGCCACCCGCGTCCCTGTCCCATTATTATTTTTTACTAAAAAATAATATAAAAGGTACTTGTGTGTGTATATATATTTAGAGAAAGAGAAAGAGATAGAAACAGACAGGCATGCATATACACACACACATACACGGTTGGCATGTTGGTGGTTTGTAAACAATGGCATCCGATGGAAATGAAATGCAGGAAAACAGAGAAAGTCATAATTAAGTAATTAACAGTTATGATTCAATAAAACAGTTGTAGATAACACAGACATCCTAGCATGGGTAAACCAGCTGAAGCATAACAATGTGCTGAAACTCCTTTGTCTCAGTTCAGTCTACAAGCGAGAGAAATGAGCCTTCTGCTGTATCCTAATTCATTGATTTCTTGTTGCATTTTCCCTTTGAAGAAAAAAGGCCCTGGAGGAGCCACTGGTTGGGCAACAAATAGCCTGAAAGAAAAAGGTTTAAAAGATAAGCAAGGTGGGTGTCAGCTGCCATTTCTCTCTTCCTGAACACGAATTTTGCTTGAACACATTTAAGTAGAAATATTTGATGTCTCTCCAGCTTAGGTGTACATGGCAAGCATTGGATATTATTTTTCAGCAACAGATCTCAGCTCTTGGCTACCTGGATGAGGTAGAAGCTGCTTAGAACACAGATATCAGGAGGCTCTAGCAAGTTATGTTAATCTGATTCCAAACAGGCCTTGCTCAGAAGCCTCAGGTTACAGAGGCCGTCCAGTGATAACAGTGAATGGAAACAATACTAAAAAAACTCAAAACATAAATGACTAAGAAGTAAGACATTTCCCCATCTTTATTCATTCCCCTCCAAAGATGTAGAAAGGCTACCTGAGCATTCTTTTCCAAAGTTAGAATATATTGAAGGTAATTAGCATATACTATTAAATCTGTTATTAAGATTATTATCGATATTCTTATCAAAGCTGACATGAACACAGCTGAGATGGACTTAACAGAAATAAATACTGATTTCTGCCGTATGCAAAGTGAGCTTCTCTGTAATTGCACATGTTGTCTTGACTAATAAAGAAGCAACATGCTTAGTGTTTTTTATTTATTTAAAAATGCCGTATTCCAAGTGGAAACATTTGACACAATCTCTTTTTTTTATTGTCCCACTAATTACTGTTCTCATATTTTAATAAACAGCTTAGATGCAAGAAGAGAAGGATAGCACTGGTGTAGCACCCTGCTTGTGGTTAACGCTTAGCTGGAATGAAATATTCAACGCAGCAATAGAGAAATTAAAATAGTAATTTATTTGTCAGACAAATAAATGAGAGGCACAGTGGTATATGGTTACCAAGCTCTGGCCTGGCCTCCTGCCATTCTGGCCAGCACTTATATTTCCTTAATCCAGCCCCCTTGCTCCTCCTGTGGCTGCCTCTGTCCAATCAGCCTGGTTGAAATTCCTATTGGCTGTTTGCTAGAACCAATCACAAAAGATACACCCATTTCCTTTTGCCCTTTTATGGGACACAAAGAGCTATCTATTCTTCTATCTATAAATGACAAATAAGTAGTAATATATCTTACATGTGTCTCAACAAGGAATCTTAATTACCAGCTCACCTCTTGCCCTCCTTGCCCTATTGCCTTCCAAAACAGATGGTTAATCTGGAATTTTTATCTTAAACATATGTCAAGGATTTTGAGTTCACATCAACATTGAGAGATCTCCTTCATTTGAAGGTTTCTAAACAAAAGGCCTGACAACCATATATCAGGAGTGCTCGATGGCGTCTCCTGTCTGGCAGGAGGCTGGGCTGGTGGCTGACTTAATTTCAGGATAGTTACAACTCTTACAACTATATGAAATAAGAATCTAGCATTTCTTAAATCCTTTGCATAATGATATTTAAGCTAATATATTTAATACATAAATAACCTTTTAAAAGGAAAAGAAATCTTAAAAGGATCTTAGTTTAAGAAAGAAACAGCTTTAGAAAAGACTTCCCAAAAATGCTCTCTTTCTGCCAGCCAGACCAGTTGCTTTTCAATTTGCTCTTGGCCTTTTTAACCTTAGGAAGAAGATATGGCTCATTTTACTATTTATCAACCCTTAATTTGTAGGGTCAGTGTAACCTTGGCTCTCAGCCTGTAATTCCCTTTTTACGACTTTGAGAATTGTTTTCTGCTATAAATCAGGGGGCCCCCTTGTCTAGGAGTAAAAACATTGCCAAGGTTCTTAGGCAGCTGCTCTTCTGCCTGGCATGAAACATTTGAAAATCTTTAAGCTCATTTTAAGATACAGGCCCTGATCAAAAAATATAAGCTTTGATAAAAATGCAGGCTTATGATTAGATGCCTCACTGGCAATGATTCTTCTGATTATCTGGAGTACAGTTGTAATGAAGAACATGAATATGGCTTAGCAGGGGCGGGGAAGGTTGGGTGTTATATACGCCTTTCTGTTGAATTAAAGTAATAATTAAATTATTAATTATTAATGTATTATTTATACCCTGCCCAACTGGCTGGGTTTCCCCAGCCATTCTGGGCAGCTTTCGACAGAACATTCACTTCTCCACCCCCATTGTTCAGCCCGGACACTGAGATCCAGCACCGAGGGCCTTCTGGTGGTTCCCTCATTGTGAGAAGTGAGGTTACAAGGAACCAGACAGAGGGCCTTCTCAGTAGTGGCGCCCGCCCTGTGGAACGCCCTCCCTTCAGATGTGAAGGAATTAAGCAGCTATCTTATCTTTAAGAGACATCTGAAGGCAGCCCTGTTTAGGGAAGTTTTTAATATTTAATGCTGTATTGTTTTTAACACTTGATTGGAAGCTGCCCAGAGTGGCTGGGGAAACTCAGGCAGATAGGCAGGGTATAAATAATTTCTTCTTCTTCTTCTTCTTCTTCTTCTTCTTCTTCTTCTTCTTGGGTAACAATGCATGCAATCAGTGTCACAGATGCCAAAGACAAGGTATGCATTCCACTGACTGACCATGCAACATGCATGATTGACAGTGCCATTATTCTCTCCCTGCCCATCAAAAATTGAAATGGCAACAGAAAAGCTGTGATTAGATCTGCCATGTAAAAGTTTAAGAGCAGCCACATTTGGAACAGTCTTCGGAGTGACTTTTTCCAATGAAAATTGCTCCCAGTGCTGCTATTTCCCCCCTGATCAAAACATTTGTGGCACCACATCTGTATGCTTTAATCCATATGGCAAACAGCAGCTTTGAGGAGGCAATGTTCATCAGTAAAACAGGAGGAGGATTAAATACTCCCTGTTCCCAACACTGGGACCTTGATTGTGTGCCCCTCACTACTATCAAAGCTAAGAAACATTTTAAAATAGAGGATAGACCAATCATCCATTGACACTTGTAGCTGTGCCTTAGATCTTTTAGCTGTATCAGGGATTCCGTTTTCCATATTATAGATACCTGGGCATGACAGCCATTCACTGCGAATTTCTGCCATGCAGGGGCCATTGAAATGAATGGGAGCTGCAGCAGAGCTGAATAGCCCTCTTGCACAGCTCCTGTTCATTTTAACGGTGCCTGTGCAGGAGAACTTATAAATTGTGCACTCTAGACTTTGAGATTTAGGGACACGGGTGGCGCTGTGGTCTAAACCACAGAACCTAGGGCATGCCAATCAGAAGGTCGGCGGTTCGAATCCTCGGAACAGAGTGAGCTCCTGTTGCTCGGTCCCTGCTCCTGCCAACCTAGCAGTTCAAAAGCACGAAGTGCAAGTAGATAAATAGGTACCGTTCTGGCGGGAAGATAAACGGCGTTTCCATGCGCTGCTCTGGTTCACCAGAAGCGGCTTAGTCATGCTGGCCACATGACTCGGAAGCTGTACACCGGCTCCCTCGGCCAGTAAAGCAAGATGAGCGTCGCAACCCCAGAGTCGTCTGTGACTGGACCTAATCATCAGGGGTCCCTTTACTTTTTTACCTAGACTTTGAGATAGTTGATAAATACATATCATTACCTGGGGCCCTTCTCTTACGCCTTCCCATTTCTGTGATGTGCTACAGGATGATTTCATTCTACATCAAATGCCATGGCAGAATTCTATATTGCAGTCTCAGAAGGAAGTGAAAGCGATGCTACAGAACAAGATGCACATTATCATTTATTTTAGTAATTGCAGCTGCTATGGTTACCAATTGTGCTCTTGCCTATTTTCAAGTTGAGGATGTTCAGTGCCATGACGTTGCACATTGTTTAACAGAAGCCAGATAAACCACGGGGGTGGCTGGTAGATGTAGCTAACTACTCACTACTCACTATGGAAGGAATAAGTTCGCAAATGCTGGGCAGGTGGGAGATGGTGGAGTTCTAGGGCTTTCTCACAGTTGCTTTGTGTAGACTTTAATAAAGATACACAAAGCTCACGAACCATCTCTACTGACTGCTATTTGCAGCAGGGATGGGGAACCTGTTCAGATGTTCTTGTACTCAAACTCCCATCAGCCCAGCCAGCATAACCAGGAATAATGGAAGTTGTAGTCCAACAACATCTTCCACACTTATACTTTGCCCATAATCCAGAGTGTATTTACTCCAGAGTGTTCTAAAACTAACAGAATGGTTCAATAGTAGATAGGGACAGCCATTTTTCAGACTGGTCTCTTACTATATTTAGTACAGTGGTACCTCAGGTTAAGTACTTAATTCGTTCCGGAGGTCTGTTCTTAACCTGAAACTGTTCTTAACCTGAAGCACCACTTTAGCTAATGGGGCCTCCTGCTGCTGCCGCGCCGCCAGAGTACAATTTCTCTTCTCCTCCTGAAGCAAAGTTCTTAACCCGAGGTACTTGTTAAGTTGTGGGTAGACATGACAGACGACACAGCGATTTCTCCAAGCAGCTCTTTATTTTGTAAGCTGGAATAGAAACTGAACAGCAAACAGCTCAGCCGGCCTGCTTTTATAGGCAGCTGGCTGTCAAACATTGTAGCAAGAACAACCCAGGGTTTCCCGCCTAAAATAACTGATGTGGACCTGAGTGAAAACTACATACACAATACTCCTAGTGGCCTGAGTGAGAACTTCAATACATAACACCCCTCCCCACCGAGATAAGGCGTTAGTTACAATCGTAATGGTTTCCTTATATACAGCACTACACGTAATGGTTCAATTAGGCACAAAGCATATCGGTTACATTTCACATTACTTCCATTAGACCAACAGTGTTACATGTCCAACAACATAGTCCTTTAAATATGGTCTACTGGCCTTGTGGATTTCCTGGGCGGAGAGTTCAACAGCTTCTGAGGCCACGGCCTCCTCAGTGGCTTTCTGCAGCGTGAGGTCTGGCATGGCGAGGAGATGCCGTTGCAGACGGATGTCCCGGACCCCACAGATGATTTGATCCATCAGGGCATCATCTAAGTCTCGGAACTCGCAGTGCATTGCAGCCTGTCAGAGGGTGGTGGTGTAGTTGTTGATTGACTCCCCCTCTGCCTGGTTCCAGTGGTAGAACGCATGGCGGGCAGCAATCTTGGACGGCTTTGGTGCGTAGTGGTTGCGGAGCTTCTCTTGAATCGTGTCTCAAGGTGCTGCCTGGACTGCTAGAGGCGCAACCAATGCTCGGGCCGTCGCGAACACTTCGGGGCCACAAAGGCTGAGGAGAGGCCCCGCTTCTGCTCTACAGACCCTCTTGTCAGCTCATTTGCTTGGAGGTAGCAGTCAAACCGAGCGAGGTAGGAGTCCCAGGATTCAGAGGCTGGGGCAAACGACGGTAGAGGCACGAGTGAAGCCATGGTTCCGATGCCGACGTGGAGGCGATGGATGGTACACTGTGCTCTAGCCAGAACGGTCAGCTCTGAATTGGTTCTGCTCCGTGATTTCGCTCAGTGTTTCAGCTCCGTGATTCAGCTCATCTCAGAGGGTGGCCGCGTCTGGCTGTGCTCTGATGTCCATCGATCCCACCTTCGTCGCCAGTGTTAAGTTGTGGGTAGACATGACAGACGACACAGCGATTTCTCCAAGCAGCTCTTTATTTTGTAAGCTGGAATAGAAACTGAACAGCAAACAGCTCAGCCGGCCTGCTTTTATAGGCAGCTGGCTGTCAAACATTGTAGCAAGAACAACCCAGGGTTTCCCGCCTAAAATAACTGACGTGGACCTGAGTGAAAACTACATACACAATACTCCTAGTGGCCTGAGTGAGAACTTCAATACATAACAGTACTATTTCTGGGTTAGCGGAGTCTGTAACCTGAAGCGTCTGTAACCTGAAGCAGTGGCGTAGCGTGGGTTGTCAGCACCCGGGGCAAGGCAAGTAATTTGCGCCCCCTAACCCGTGGATTTGTGCCCCCTAACCCCCAGATGTTGCGCCCGGTGCGGCCGGCCCTCCCTGCACCCCCCACGCTACGCCACTGACCTGAAGCGTATGTAACCCGAGGTACCACTGTATATGGTAGTAACTATAGCCTCATGCCAAACATAGCTGTGTTTACCTGGAAGTGCAGCCATGCTTTTAGCTCCACCCCTCACATCATGCCTCCTTCATGTTACAACCATGGTTTGCATGTGGCTGTCTGTAAAGCAACTGCAGTATGCAAGCTCCTGCTCATGAGGAACCACAGAACTTTGTTTTATAGAGAGCGGCTTGGAACTGGAAAGGCAGATAGAAGTAGACAGAGCGCAGAGCGACTTAGGAACAGAATTTTAGAAGAAACACAGATACAGATGGGAAGTGAATTTGGGGTCCATGCACACCCTTACTATATGCTAACTTCATGAATGGATTACTTCCACATCTTGAACAACCCTTGTTCATTAATCACAGAAGTGGAGGAAAGCTAGCTAGGAGAAGACAGCTCTAGGATAGCTCTAGGCCAGAGGTGGCTGAGGGAAGACTTCAAAAATGTGTATGTTAGGCAAAATTGAATACAAAAATATGTATATTGTGATAAATTACCACCATAATACTGGTGGCTACTTTTCTTTTTAAAAATGCAAACTATGGAGTACTGAACTTAAGGTCGGAAATATTAGAATCTGAAAGAAACATAAATAGACAGATTCTCCCCTCCCCAGTGGTGTAGTGGTGGTTGCCGGTGCCCGCCCTGGCCTGGCCTGGGCGAAAAGGTGCCACTGATGCTGTTGGAGCGACCCCACCCACACAAGAGCAAAGCAGGGCTGCACAGAGCCACCTGCCCACCCTCTCGGGTGGGAGGCCAGCTGACTGACGCAGCCCTTGGTGGGTGGAGAGGAGTACTAGGCCAGCCTAGGGGTGCCTGCGCGGGGGTGCCTGGTTCATGCCCCTTTAAAAATTGTGCACTCAGAGCCACAGCCCCTCTAGTAGCCCCCACGCTATGCCCCTCCCCCTAACTCTTGACTTATTGATATCAATGGGATATTAAAAGCTTATTGACATATTGCTGCACATGTTGATTCAAAGTATGTCCCACTGAACATAATGAGGCTTACTTCCAACTGAGCAGGTGAAGTATTGCAGTCTAAGTCAATGGAATCCTGTCTATGGGATACAAGTACTGCAATAATAAAAATTAGTTTAATTATACAAACCGTCACTGTTAATTTCTAACCTGCTGGCAACTGAAGTGATACCTTAAGACACTATTAATTATATAGCTAGAGTTCTTTCCTAACCAGAAGGTTAATCATTCAGCCACAGGCCAATGAAAAGAAATCAAACTGAGGAGAGGCTGATCCATCCATCTTGCTGGTGCAAAGTAGAGGCAGTGGAACATTTGGATGAAGGGAAGGCAGAGCAGATTCCAATCACTGTTCAGCCACGAAGCTCTCTGCGTGGGGCTGAGAAAGTGACTACCTCAATTACAGAGTTGTTGTGGAAGCGAAGTGAGATAATTGTTAATAACTTTCATGCACCGAAATAGTCTATAGAAATTAATAATGATAGCGTTAATCATCAGCACTGAAAATATAATAGAGAGAATAGAGATTCCATTGAATAAGCAAGCACTTACCAAAGTCAGCATTGTTGTTGCAGGCAGTAGAAATTACTGGAAGATTTGTGAAAATCTTTTGCTATCCAGTTTGTTATGTTTCTCCTCTCATTGAAGCACCACTCCACGGTTATAGAAGCGATGGGTATTTCTCCTTCTCTTCCTGATTCGGTGTTTTGTCTACCTGGGCAACAAGCACTGAGTGCAAACAGCCCTTTCCAAATTCATTTGTAGGTTATCATTTTTAAAGCTTTACCCCAAAGTCAAAACAAGACTTCAGAAGTAGAACTAGGGTGGCAATAGATTGGTGTGTTGTTTTCTTGTGACTGTTGCAGAAACATATTAAATAGTGTTCTGGCTGACCCAAGACGTTTTGCTGCTTGAGGTGAAGAGCAAAGTGGTGCATTTCCCAACATGCCCTGTAATTTTATATACAGAAGCTGAGTGGACTGGTAGCAGTTGAATCTTACAGGTCCAGGTCCTCAACCACACCCAAGAGCAGCAGCCTCTTGGGGATGCAAAGCAAGACCTGTGGCACACACAGCTGTGTCTTCCAGCACCTTGACACCGATTGCTCACATCTCCAGGCTGACACCTGTTCACTGTTTAAACAAACGCCACATCGCAGAGGCTGTGCCACCAGCACATACATTCCAAGTGTCTCTATTTTCCAGGGACTGTGCTGGAATTACAAAAGCCATCCTGGCTTCTGATTTGATCCTGGAATGTCCTTATGTTTCCCACCAAGCTCAGGGAAGAGGATGAGCTGGCGCTTGTCATGTGGAACTTCGGTGGAAGTGGTGGCTGTGAAGGAGCATCCCATGGCCTCTATATGACTGTTGCTGCTGGCCTCCTCCCTTGGAGGTGTGAGTTAGAAGCTAGAGGCAAGAAGAGGCTGCAGGTTGTTCAGCTGGGAGACTGAGCCATACCAGATTTCTGCTGGAATCCAGGTGTTTAACCACGGTTCTTGTTTCCCTTGGGAATGAGGTACAGCAGAGACTGTGGTGGCTATAGTTTATTTACACATGTATATAACCTGAGCCTACAATGGAGGGATTCACAGCATTAAAAACCCAAGAGGGTCTTGTTTCTCCCATAGCTGCAGCCTTGGATTTAAACAGAAATCAAGCAGGCCTCTTTCTCTCTGGCTTCTTCTTCCTGCTGCTTCTCTAGCTCCACTGCAAACTCTCTGCCCTCAACTCTGGCTTTGTTCTTCTAACTAACCACAAGATAGGGTCCCATACCAGTTGCCCTCTCACACAGAGCCCCTTTCTTTTGTTCCCCTTAATGGCCCATCACCCAGGTGATCACCTCTTCAGGAAGCTAGCCTGGCTTATATTTTAGCACTTGCTGGGTCCAGGGTTTAGAAGGGTCTTGGCATACAGCCTATTCCCCCACTCAAACTCACAATACTACTATATAATCTCTGTTTCTTTTCTATTTTCTGTTGAATATGAATCAAGAATATGAACTAAATTGGCCTGTATGTTGCCCAGTCATATCTGGCTCATTGAACATGATTGGCTTTAAAACTAAGCTGCCAATGACTAACCTTGCGATACAAGCAGAATGGATCTCAAGGAAGTATCTTTAAAAAGCTGTCTGGGAATAGGAGCCTGGGGTGCACACACTTCCCAAAAACAGTGTTTGTAAAACAATCGATTCACATGCCTAGCCTAATCAGATGAGACACGAGATTGCAAGAGGTTGGCTGAAAAATACAAACAGGATATTCATGATGCTTAAATAATATTCTGAGTCAAATCTTACAAGATTAGCTAAGGGTCAGACTGAGTTCATGGTAGATAGGAATTACTGTGATGGCTGCATCCAACACCAGCTAATTTATAAGTGATTAAAATTGTTAAGATTTCCTATATAATAATGCTATGAAATGTTATTTCATGCAACATATATTTCATAGAGCTTCTATAAATATATTTTTTTCCATTTTAGAATGCATGATGGATTCTGTCTGAAGGCTCTGACATGCATTACAACCTCATTTTGAAAGCATTTTACCGCAATCACACAATGTTTCCCACACTTTTACAGTCCCATGTATAACTTTAGGCTCTGAGCAACTCAGTAATCATCTTGTCAGGCAGATAGCTGTTGCCATTTTGGACCTAAGCTGGATCTTACTGCTCCACGAACAGCTTGATATCCTCCCATCGTCTCCTTCTTCCCCAGGAATGTGAGGACAGGGTAAAGCTAAGTCAAACCATTGCAGGTGGTGGTTCCTCCTTCTTGGCTTTTCTAAGGACCAAACTGCACCTCACATTGTACCAGCTGATTGAGAGTAAGGCCAGATAACAATTTGGCCTGTGGAGCCAAAAAGGTTGTCCCCCCCTCCGCCCCCGCTTGTTGTTTTTACAGAAACTGCCAGTTCAGAAGACCTGATGTGGATCAGGAACCCAGTGGGGGCGGGGTGCTAGGGGACTTTAACCCCTTGATCTCTGCCATGGTCCCAATGCAGACCAACTCCTCTGCACTTCCAATTTCCAGTGTTGAAGCAATGATTCTTCAACATCAACTTATTTGGACTGGTCATGTTGTGCGGATGCCTGATTATCATCCTCCAAAGCAACTACTCTATTCCGAACTAAAAAATGGAAAGCGTAATGCTCGTGGTCAACAAAAGAGGTTTAAAGACTGTCTTAAGGCAAATCTAAAAAAATGTAGCATAAACACCAACAGCTGGGAAACAGCCTTTACCAAAGGTGTCATGGGCTTTGAAGACACTCAAACTCAGGACGCAAGGGAGAAATGTGCTAAGAGGAAGACAGGCATGGCAAATCCACACCGTGACCAACTTCCACCCGGAAACCAATGTCCCCACTCTGGAAGGACATGTGGATCCAGAATTGGCGTCCACAGTCACTAACGGACTCATTGTTAAAACCGTGTTTATGGAAGACAATCTTACTTGACTATGAGTGATCGCCAAAGAAGAAGAAGACGACTTCCAATTTACATGGGGTGGGGGTGGGGAGAAGCTCCAGTTGGAGTGAACAGGGATTTTCTTTCAGTGCAAATTGCAGAAATAGGGGTTTGATCCACAACAGGATCATGGGAGCTATTAAAGGTCCTCTATCTCTCACACAGGGATCAGAGGCCCCATGATGTCAATTTTGTATAAAAACAACTGGACAAAATCCTTGTATTTAAATGCACAGCCTTGCAGCTAACATAGCAGGTAGTTTGGCCCCAAGACCAGGAGCATGGGGGCTCCTATGCATGCTCTTTAACCAGATGCTAGCATGTAAAGCAGCTCTGAGCTGAAGCCATGATTAACTTTTCTTTAGCACCGCCAGACTTATCCAACAGGATTTGGGGACTATCATCTTCTTTAGCCTGCAGTATTCCCTGTGGATTTTATCACAGCTTCCCTTTCAGACTTTCCTTGACCTTAGCCCAACAGCTGGTTAATAACTTCAATGGGCTTCACTGCTGCCTGGAGGAACAGCCGCCTCTTAAGTTTTGTGGTTTTGAAAGCCATTCACATACTTTTTCCTGTGGTCTTCCATTCACTGTCCCTCTTGCCATTCATCTGTGGAAGAAATTCCATTACCTGATCTGGGGCTTCCCAGATGAAGGCTACAGGGGAGTTTGGGGCATCTTTTTCAATTAGCACTTCCCTAGTGGCGGCTGCATGGAGTGATATTCTTGTTCCCAAGGGTTAGCGCAGATAGAGATGCCGCTGGGGGATAAATGTTTTCTTTTTAATTGCAGAAAGGACAATTCCAGACTCTTACTATTGGCTGTGGTTCAGTCCCCTACCAGCCAAATTCAGGTTGCATGATTAAAGCTGTTTGGGAGCTCTCACACAACAGACCCACAAATATTGGATGTTTTGCAGTAAGGAAAACTGATAGGGAAATGTACAGTGGTACCTCAGGTTAAGTACTTAATTCATTCCGGAGGTCCGTTCTTAATCTGAAACCGTTCTTAACCAGAAGCACCACTTTAGCTAATGGGGCCTCCTGCTGCTGCCGCGCCGCCGGAGCACGATTTCTGTTCTCATCCTGAAGCAAAGTTCTTAACCCGAGGTACTATTTCTGGGTTAGCGGAGTCTGTAACCTGAAGTGTATGTAACCTGAAACATATGTTACCTGAGGTACCACTGTACTGAAAAGCATGGGATAATGCTTGGTTGATGCCATGTCGTCTGACCTCCTTGCAGACAAATCAGAATGAAAGCTCAATAAATAGCCAATACCATCTGACCTCCTTGCAAGCAAATGCAAACAGGCTAAAGCACCTCTTCAAACTTTCTTAATTAGCCAGTCATTTTAATGATTCTTTTATGTTTTATTGTAGAAATTGTTGTGCACTACCTGGATATTTTATATGAATTAGCAGTTTATATATTTTTGAAAATAAATAAATGAAAATCAAGATGAATGCTCAATAAACAGTGTTTTCATTTTAGTACTGTCAAGTGGAGGGAATGTGATGAGGATAGTGGGGGAAGTGTTGAAAGTTATTTATAGAGACAGGATATTGAGATGTCCTGAGCTGTCATGGCAGGGACTTGCAATGAACTTTGCAGTGTCCTCATACTATACAGTAACCAAGGGACGCGGGTGGAGCTGTGGTCTAAACCACTGAGCCTCTTGGGCTTGCCAGTAGGAAGGTCGGCAGTTCAAATCCCTGCAACAGAGTGAGCTTCCGTTGCTCTGTCCCAACTCCTGCCAACCTAGTAGTTCAAAAGCACGCCAGTGGAAGTAGATAAATAGGTACCACTGTGGCAGGAAGGTAAAAGGCATTTCTGTGTGCTCTGGCTTCTGTCATAGTGTTCCGTTGTGCCAGTAGTGGTTTAGTCATGCTGGCCACATGACCCGGAAAGCTGTCTGTGGACAAACATTGGCTCCCTCGGCCTGAAAGCGAGATGAGAGCCGCAACCCCATAGTCACCTTTCACTGGACTTAACCATCCAGGGGTCCTTTACCTTTTACCTTTACGGTAACCAGGACTGGTTCTGGGCTTGAAGGGAGCCTGAGTAAAGTAGCCTGGAGCCTTCCAGCTTCTTTGTTAGTGGCCCTGACTGACTTATCTGGTGTCAGGCATTACAGAACTAAAATCCAGAGACAAAATCTTTTTGTAATGTATTGCAAACAGGAAAAAATATATATTATTTTGAAAGGTAATGACGAGAGATGCAGTCAGCTCAAGCTCAAGCACATATCTTAATAAGCTTGTTGTCGGTCGTTGCAAGATGAGATTTAATGGTTCACAGTTAACACTTGTCAGCTTCTATATTAGACAGTTTTGATAGGCTAGTTGTTAAAATTGTTTTGGCTCTCACTGACTTATTGTTAAAGGCCAACGAGCAGGCTCTAAAGGTCAATGGGTTGTGACTGAAACTGTATATAAAAGGACAGTCACACAGCATTGTTGAGGGGAATGTGGTTTGGTAGTCAGTAGGGGCAGGAAGCAGCCCAAGAGCCAGGCAGAGAGCTAAGAACCCAAACAAAGCTGGTGTGAGTTAGCTAGGAGTGCTCTAGGATAGCTTCTGGTCAGAATGACAAAAGTGGACAGTTGGCCTCAGGGTCAACAAAACCTGCCTCGCCAGCCCATCCCTCAGCGACGGTGACGACAGATGGGCACGGGCTATGGAGGGTTTGTGGGGCCATGCTGTGCCTACCTACCCATGCAGGCAGAGCCAGAAGGATGAAGAGATGCCCCCATATATAGAACAGTATCTCTACCCACTCCCTAATCCTTTTGAGCCAGCTAGTGAAAGCTATCAGCTAGAATCACCCAGAAAGCAAGGACTGTAAATAAGTCCAAGGCTCTAACCAGGGTGCCACAGGAAACCAATTAACAGAAACCTAAGTCAATAATTTCCTGGCAACTAAATTTAGCATAGATCTGTCATCCCCCACCCCTTCCCTTCTCACACTGAAAGCTCTTGCTGGGACAATGCTGTCTTAGTGGTTCAGTTCATTCTCCTCTACCACAGTCACTGGGTCCTGTATAGCCACCAGGAAATTCTTTAAATACTCAGGCATAATTGACTGACTTGCTTAAAGGCATGCAATCAAATCTGTTCTACCTGTCTGTTCTAACATTGGTGCATGAGAACTGAGTGCCCCCCACACCCACTGCCTTTTCTCTTGCTAGTAAGCACACGGCAGCAACAATGGAAATACCATCATGAGTGACAGAGGTGAGAAATAATGCTGAGCAAAATTTTGGCATAGCGCAAAAAAGAAAAATAAGACAGAGGAGTGATAAAAAAATGCTGTGAAATAGTCTTGTAGTCATCTTGTCAGTTTTTCCCTCTGCAGGGATGGTAAAAAAAAATCGTTTTTGAACAATCCCACTAGTTTATTTTCCCAAAGACTCCTGGCAGGCTGTCACAGAAGGGGAAGATTATGATTAACTGAAATGTCATCAGCCTGTTATTCTCTGCAGAGGCGATATGAATGGGAATTAAGTAATGAACTTCTGCAAACAGATGATAGGAGAGAAGGAGTTCCAACTAGCCAAAGCTGATTTCTTATTTTAATGCACAGGGTGCACTGACAAGGTTGAGAGAAGCTACACTCCTCCTCTCCCTCTCGACAGCTTGCCACATTGTTGAACCAAAGCAGGGTGCAGGGAAAGAGAACTTTGATGGCAAATTCAAACATTTTAAAAAATGATCTCTAATCAAACATTTGACATTTCTTGAAGAATTGCTATTTTTTCCTTAAAATTTTGGTTATGCTCTGCATGCTTCCTTTTCCTTCCACAAGCATCCCATGATGATATCTCTGTAGTAGCAACAGGGATGCATTTAAAGCCCGAGAATCAAAGGAATAAAGCAAACTCTGTCCCATGGGAAGTTAATAGTTGATTCAATCAAACACACTTTAATTAATTTTTTTATCAAAAGGGAAAAAAGCAAATTACAAATTAGTCCATTATACAATTATAACTGGGGATGAGATCAAGCCACATAGTTTGCATCTGAATTTCAAACACGTATTATAGCAATAATGGCACTTCGCCATGTACTGTCCGTATCTAATTTCAGTCTACATCTTGTGAGTTTATAGCTACAAGCTCTGCTGCATGTACAGATCTCTGCTTGTGCGTCTTTGAGTCTGAGCCACAGAGTATTTCTCAGCTTTAAAAGGCAGTGCAAATTGATAGATGCTGAAATGCCAGCACTGCAATGCAGTTGTCAGGACTTGCTGCTGCATACAGTGAAGATCCACAAAGTCACCCTAGATGTCAGTGCTGGACGAAGACATTTACTGGCTGAAGAAAATGGCACCCACATAGCACCCTTTAAAAAGTCTGACTCTACCAGACTTCACCTTTCTGCCTTTCTATCTCCCCCAGTCCTTTCAATGGTGTTGCCTGAAGCTGAGCTGGTCCTTCCAGTTGTGCTCTCTCTGCATAATTTACCCTGTCCTCCTAATAACCCCTTCAAAAGAAACAGAGGGCCCCCCTGGACATCATTTTTATTGCACTTTCATGATGATTTCTGCTTAAGAAGCTGCCTTATCCTGAATCAGACCATTACAGTCGTACCTTGGAAGTCAAACAGAATCTGTGCCAGAAGTCCATTCGTCTTCCAAAACATTCGGAAACCAAAGCACGGCTTCAGATTCGCTGCAGGAAGCTGCTGCAGCCAATCGGAAGCCGCGGAAGCCCCAACAGACGTTTGGCTTCCAAAAATAGTTTGCAAACCAGATCAGTTACTTCCGGGTTTGCGGCGTTTGGGAGCCAAAACATTTGAGAACTAAGCTGTTCGAAAACCAAGGTACGACTGTGTTCCATTTAGCTCAGTTTGGGTTGCCATATTTCAAAAGGTGAAAATCCAGACACAAAAGTTGTTGAGCTTTTTGGGCAAAATCGCAAAAAAGAGAGAAGTTTTTGAGCTATTTTAAAGGAAAATCGCCAAAAACGACACTGCGGACACATCCAATTTCCGCCCGGACACTGCTTCCAACTGCAGTATTCCAACTATGTCTGGAAAAATTCTGGACATATGACAACCCTAACTCAATATTGTCTGCACTGACTGGCAGAAGCTCTCCAGAATATGAGAGATCTTTCCCAGGGTATGGCAGCTTTTTCCCACGCCTACCTAGAGATGTCAGGAAAAGCATGTGAGCCAGTGTGGTGTAGTGGTTAAGAGCGGTGGACTCGTAATCTGGGGAACCGGGTTCGTGTCTCCGCTCCTCCACATGCAGCTGCCGGGTGACCTTGGGCTAGTCACACTTCTCTGAAGTCTCTCAGCCCCACTCACCTCACAGAGTGTTTGTTGTGGGGGAGGAAGGGAAAAGGAGAATGTTAGCTGCTTTGAGACTCCTTCGGGTAGTGATAAAGCGGGATATCAAATCCAAACTCCTCCTCTTCTTCTTCTTCTTCTTCTTCTTCTTCTTCTTCTTCTTCTTCTTCATGTGCTTGGCCACTGAGCTATGACCCACCCCCATGCTTCTGCATGTAACTGCTTGGATCCTAGGTTTTTTCAGGGTCTGTGTGCTGCAAAGAGTCCAGATTTACATAATTAAACCAAAAGAATTAGCCTATGCATCAAACTGTGTTTTATTTTTACTCTTTACAAACTGGCTAGGCTGCATTCTGTTTCATTCCATTTTCTCAGTGTTGTTCCGGTGGTAGAAAGGAAGCAATCCCAGGGAGGTTTTGCCTAGTATGAAGGCTGACCCTGCAGGTATGCCCAGCTGTGTCCTATAACTGTCCCCTCATACTTCCTCTTGTAATTGGCAGAGTAGAGAAATGACTAAAACCTGCACTCTGCTAGAAAGGCGCCAGTTTTACAGGACCCTGGGGAACTGATTCCATTAAGGCTCCACAAAATCAGGACAAGAGAAGCAAGTAGCTGGAAGTTTAGCAGGTTTTCATTTAGTTGACTTTGCCCATTTTAGGCCAGGCAGTGTGCTTGTGGAAGCACAAGCATTTCCAGGTGCTTCTTAGGGTACACTTATTTCCCTGAGAAAGGATAATCCTGATGGGCGCCTTATACAGTAAATGGGTGAGCCAGATTCAATTTTTCCGTGTGCATGTTTGGCATGTCAGCTTGCACACAGATACATTCCTGGTTTTTCAGTCCTGTATATTCACTGCTGATCTGCTGTTTGTTCTCCATAAAAGTGGATAGAGCTTGGCAGGAAAATATGGAGGTGTGTTTTCTATCCCAACATATATACTACAGTTACAGTCTTTGAGGTAATTCCTGTACTGTACATGTATTATTTTCAGAAGAACATCAGAAAGCAACTTTTTTCAGGTTGTTGGAATTTCAATTCGACTTCATTTATGCGACATTTGGTGCAAAGAGGCCTGCTCTTATTGTCTAAATAGCCAGAACAACCCCGCCCGCACCCCCCAAATTGTGCTCATCGGAGGAACAAACAGAAGTAGGAGGCTGCCTGTCAAAATGTCATCAAGCATTTAACAAACTTCCCACTAAAAAGAAAAGAAGCACTTGCAAAGAAGCTTCCATGCTAGCAGTGACAGAAGATGTTGTGTGGTAAGGAGAGATCCAGATTAAATACTTTTTTAAAGAAAGTATGGGGTGACATTTTGATGACAACAATGGTCTATGAATGTGGCAAAAAAACCGCAGTAGTCCACAATAAACTTCCATGTGGCAGAAATTCAACAGAAGCTTTTCCCTCAGTGGGGGAATGGGAATGCAGAACACTTTTTTGTTTTGTTTTGCTTTGCTTTGTTTTTGACAACAGTATGTCTGCCTTTTTGGAGCTAAGAACACAGGATTATAACCAGGCCCATCCCTCACTTCCTTTCAAAAGAAAAGTGTCAATTTTGATTCCTGGTAACTCAAGTCAATTTGTTTGTGCCTGTTCCTTTGGCCTGTTGATTTATTCCTCAAGGTATAACAGTTCTCTCTAGAATTTGCTTATGCTTAACCCTTGATAGAGTGGGACGCGGGTGGCGCTGTGGGTTAAACCACAGAGCCTAGGACTTGCCGATCAGAAGGTTGGCGGTTCGAATCCCCACCAGGGGGTGAGCTCCCGTTGCTTGGTCCCTGCTCCTGCCAACCTAGCAGTTCAAAAGCACGAAGTGCAAGTAGATAAATAGGTACCGTTCTGGCGGGAAGGTAAACGGCGTTTCCGTGCGCTGCTCTGGTTCGCCAGAAGCGGCTTAGTCATGCTGGCACATGACCCGGAAGCTGTACACCGGCTCCCTCAGCCAATAAAGCGAGATGAGCACCGCAACCCCAGAGTCGGCCACGACTGGACCTAATGGTCAGGGGTCCCTTTACCTTTCCCTAACCCTTGATAGAGCCTGATGCTGTCTTGGCCTGTGATCCAATTGTGCAAGCATCTGTTTTGGATTCACGAAACCAAAAAGGACAACGTATCAGTATCGCAGAAAATTGAAATTTCTGTTGGTATGTCCAGCATGAGAAGCAAACTATCTGTCTGTATTCCAAGGGTGAGGGATTAATAGGATAGGAGCCCGTTACAAGGTTTCCCTGTTTGTGAAAGTTCAAGCAAGCAAGGGAACGTGGTGAGGGTCAAAGTGTATTTCAGCGAAGGATCTGAGATGACATTTAAGGGTTCAGCTTCAGCTATATGCACATCCATTTGGAAGTATCACACTTCTAAATAAAGATGCGCAGGAAATGGCTGCATGAAAGATTTCATTATGTGCAGAATATAATTTCCAGACAGAAAGCTGGATGAGGGCACCCCAGGATGAGATTTGACAGTGGTCACTGCTGTCTCAGTTCTGCGCTATTGATGTGTGAAAGCCTTTTAGGCATGTCTAAGAATGCATAGAATTCTGCCATCTATTTTCCTGCCAATCTATCTTTCTTCCTCCATGCCAAAATTAGACCACGATTGTTTATTGACAAGGAGTTCCGGTTTCCTACTTACATCAGCTCCTCTTGGAATGTTACAATGGGCAGCCTGTTGCAGAATAACCTACAGCCAAGGCCAAGGGTAGAGTTCTTAAGAGAGATGGGGTTACCAGCGTATCTTTGGACAGGACCTGAAAAGTGCTGTTATATTAGCCTTATGGTGTGTGTGTAATATTACTGCAATGCATTATTCAACAAAGCAAGTTCAGATCATCGTTTTAGATTTCTGTGGTGTAACCTGCCCTGGAAAATGAAGGATGGGCTAGAAATACGTTGTACACTGCTTTGTTACATTTTCAACGACAAGTGAGATTCATAAATGTTTCAATAAATTAAATAAATATTTAAAAGGATACCAAACAGAGATCATATGTTGCCATGAGGAGGAGGAAGAAGAGATGGATGTGTGTGCACGAACTGGTTGGATGCTTGTGAGTGGGGTGGAGGGATAGGTTGGGAGGATAAACCTGAAAAAGTGAGAGAATGGGGGGAGTGAGTTTATTTAGAAGTAATTTTGGCAAATTGGCTGCCTTCTGGGGTTTCTGTTGGACAGAAAACTGCAGTTCAAATGAGTAACTTCACTTTCAGGAATGAGGAGGGGCAGAATGCAATCACTTGAGAGTCAAAGAACATAAAGCTATTACTTTATCTCATAAAACTAAGGAACAACTAAGCCAATAAATGAAGCATTATAACAATAAATAACCATATCACATTGTCCCAACCTCACATCAATACTGGTTATTCATCTCAGCACTTTTAAAAAAGATATATGAGTCAATGATGTCAGATTACTGTCGCAGTTTGGGTGATAAAATTTCTGACCCCAGTCTTTTGGCTTGTCAGAGCTCACTTTAGTTTCTGCTCTGTTGTGTAATGGCTTCCTTCCTCCCCCCCCCCCTTTCCTTCTTGGTGACATTGCTCTTTCTTCAGCTTCTCATCACTCTGCTCTTCTCTTTCCTCACCCCTCTACTCCGAGTCCTTCTTCAACAGACTTTTCCTTTTCTTTCCCACTTACCACCCCATACTTTTTAATTTATTATTGAATTTATATACCACATTATACCCAGAGGTAGTTCACAGAATAAAATCAAAATATAAAACCACAAAATACATAATCAAAATAAAAACAACAACCCATTAGCCCCATACCCCTCACATTTGCCCAAGTCATGCCTAAGAAAGGCCTTAGGCAAATTTTGCCTGACCAGTTTGAAATGGCTTTTCAGTGGAGAGGTTTTGTATACAGAAATTGACTCCCCCCAACTCAGCTTGAAACTCAGTTTCTCGAGCAAGTTACTTGTCCTTTGTGACTAGCCATAATCCCCATTTTGTGATGGTGCCCACAGCAATTTTTCAAATTCTCAAATGTGCCTGTATGCTGAAAAGTGTGGTATCCCTTATTGGGGAATTGTCACACAGTAAGAAAGATGGGGTGTTTCTAGGCCACACACAATGAAAAGGGCTCCAGTTGTAAAATGGCTTCTCAAATATAACAAATTTTTTCATTGCTTACACTTGCTTTAATTACATGCCTATCACCTTAAAAGGGCAGCAGGGACCCATTTTAAAAAGCAAAGATAATAGATTTCACAATCCGAAACACCCTGTTAGTTGTGGCCAAATACGTTATCTGCTCTCTGAGATCTCTCTGAGTGTCATGAATTTATATGACAGTAATGGGTTTTATGGAACAGTTCCCTTCCATCTCTCTCTACTCCTTTGAAAGTGGCAAGCAAGAAAAGGAGGCGGAGTTGGGAGCATAAGATAATTTCTCTTTAAAAAATAAGAAGTCACAATTTGATTGGTTAATGCTCACATTTTGTTTAAATTACCCTTCTTAGCTGGAAAACATGCTATTTTTGTAAAACTGGAGGAAGGCGACTGTGAGATGGTGTCATTCTGTAGGGAGAGGAATGCATCCCTCCACCCTAGAATCTGTACTATACCACTTAGGAGTTCAGAAACAATATTTTAACTGCCAGAAAAATGGGGAAGATGTTGCTATAAAAATAAGCTACAAGCAGATTGCGTGGTATAATATTTTGAAATAAACTTCATAGATAATTTGTATCCAATTGTACACGCACACAGAGACACACACACACACCGCTGTATTTTCTCTCTCTTTTACTCTTGAGTTCAGGGGACTTACTTGAAATGTGATTAAGGTGGGGCTTAGGGAATGTTGTTCAGCCCCATGAAATGTGGGGTTTGCAGGTTTACTTTTATCCCCCATGTAGTTCAACATCAACATAAGTGGGACAAGCTGGTGTTTTCAGAGTACATTGTTAGTAATAGGCTGATGAAACGCAGCTCTGTTTCTTTTTTACACCTGCAGGTGTGGCAGTTGATGTGCTAGATTGATGTCTGGCCTCAGAAATGAACTGGACGAGAACCAATAAACTGAAGCTTCATCCAGACAAGGCTGAGGCATTGTTAGTGGGTGATTCCCTAGGCAGGATAATAATAATAATAATAATAATAATAATAATAATAATAATAATTTATTTGTACCCTGCCCATCTGGTTGGACTTCCCCAGCCACTCTGGGAGGCTTCCAACAAAGATTAAAAATACATTAAAATGTCACACATTAAAAACTTCCCTGAACAGGGCTGCCTTCAAATGTCTTCTAAATGTCAGGTAGTTGTTTATCTCTTTGACATCTTACGGCGTTCCACAGGGCGAGCGCCACTACCGAGAAGACCCTCTGCCTGGTTCCCTGTAGCTTTGCTTCTCACAGTGAGGGAACTGCCAGAAGGCCCTCAGCTCTGGACCTCAGTGTCCAGGCTGAACGATGGGGGTGGAGATGCTCCTTCAGGTACACAGGGCCGAGGCCATTTAGGGCTTTAAAGGTCAACACCAACACTTTGAATTGTGCTCGGAAACGGGACGTGGCCTACTCTGGATGGGGTTATACTCCTTCTGAGGGTACAGAGAGGGTATTTCTGGGTCCATTACCATCACCAAGATGGCCCAGAGTGCCTTCCATCAGCTTTGACTGGTGGCCCAGCTGAGCCCCTCTCTAGACAGGGTTAGCCTAACTTCTGTTGTCTATGCTCTGGTGACCTCTCGGTTGGATTGCTGCCATGTGTTAAATGTGGGGATACTTTTGAAGATGTTTCAGGAATGTCAGCTGGTGTAGAAATCGGAAGCCAGTTTGCTAAGCAGGGCAGGACAGTCTGAGTGTATTATAACACCAATTCCGGCATGACTGCACTGGTTATAAACTAGTTTCAAAATGCTGGTCTTGACCTATAAGGCCTAATGCCTCAAGGACTGCTTCTCTCCACATGAACTGACCCAAACCCTGCAATCTTGAGCTGAGTGCCTTCTCCAATTGCCTCCTCCATGAGAGATAGAGGGTGGCAACATAAGAACAGGTCTTTTCAATAACTCCCTGCTTGTGGAATGCTCTCCTGGCCTTATTTTTATCTATTTTATGAACTAGACAAAATATTTCCCCTTTGAAGGGTTTCAAGTATTTGTGGCTGCTTATAGAAGGGCAGGTTCTTGTAAGTCTTGCCTTTCATTTGTATAGATTTTTTTTGGGGGGGCGGGTTATTGGTTTGTTTGCTGTAATTGGTTTTAGGGTTTATAATATGTTGTTAGTCGCTTTGGGTCATTTTTGTGAGCAAAGTGACTAATATCAATCAATAATAACAACTTGTGGTTTGATGGTACGCCTGGCCAGGTTGCCGCACCATTGTTTTCCTGTAGTGAAAACCGTGCTGCAAACACAGCCATCCAAATCTAGTCCACTGCATGATCTTTCCAATAAGAGGTTGGCAAGCAGGGCATAGCCTACCTGTCTGTCCTAATGGTAGAAAACCAGACAATTTAAACTGTCACTGTCTTTATGCAGACATCAAAACTAAGAATGGATTCAGTTGGTGACTGGTGTAAGTTTCTCATCAGCATCTAGCTGATCATTAGCAATGACAAATCCCTCTAGAAGTCTAGACATCTCAAGCTTATCTCAGTTTTGGTTTATGCTTTCATGCCTTCTGAGACTAGAGAATAACAAACCTGGAGCACAGAACTTCCAATCTGTTAATGCGCTCTGTTTATTTCGTACATTCTTTATGAATCGTTGCAGTGTTGAAATACAGTCATTTCCGAGGTTATCAACAGATGTATTGGATTTAATGAATCACGGACATCTTTGTGAAGCCTGAAAAAGAGACCTCCTCCATATAACAGCATATAAAAAGAAATAGAATTTCTGCCAAAAAAAAAAAAAAAACGCCCTAAGCAAAATGAGTGTGTTTTAATGGATGTTTAGCCCTGTACATGACTCAGAGGGAAATGTGCTGCAAGGTGACATTGGAGGTACCTACCATTAAGGGATGGAAGAGAAATTTGATTTTGCTTGCATTATAATGAGAAAGTACCTAATGTGCCCTTCTTGAATCAATATGCGAACTGAAACACATCTATCCTTTGAAAGGCGAACTCCAAATTCTGCATTGCAGTTTTCCAAGCAAGTAATTTATATAAAAATGCACCTATTGGGCGAAAGTGCATACAAATGCTTAGCATTTAGTGTGAACCATGCAAAGTCCATACTGAAAATGTCAAATAGGCCCATAAAGGTAAGGTCCTGAAAAAGTAAGGCTACAATCCTAAACACACTTGCTAGAGAGTCAGTGGTATTCTTCTGAGAACCAGTGCACACTGCTAGATCTGTACATCATCTGATTTATTGCATTTTTTATATTTGTTGCTGACCATCTCAGCTGATAAAGGAAGTGAGATTTAAAAGTACAATTGTATGGAACTTGGATTGTTACAAACCAAAATGCATTTTGAAATGAAGATTAAAATAGGTATTTCTTTGGGCCACACAATACAGAACACGAGCTAATTGCTATCTCTAAAGGAGCGTCAGCTGCCCCCAAGATAATTTCTTCTTCCATTGTTATGATCTGTAGAATCAGACAGAAGTGATTTCTTTAAGATTAGAATTCCTTAGGCTCAAGTTATAGCAGCCGTTTCAGGGGAGAGAGATTTCTTGGACAGAAACCCAGATAAAGAGTTCTTCAGACATGAGAGAGGTCTTACGTAGGTATTTTGTTTGGCTTGTAGCTTGTGTACTCTTGTCTTAATTAGCAAGAAGAGAATGTAGGTAGAGACATTTCTGCTGGATAGTGTTTCCTTGGGCTGGACAGGAATTTTGTAAATAAACTGGGAAGTGCAGATACTTTATTTTCCTTAACAAGGATATCCTGTGAACTTTTCTCTCTCTCCAGTCTTCTCTTCACTGGATAAATGCTGCAAGCTGCATAGCAGACTGTCAGACGTCCCAGAAAGTAGCATCGTTAATGGGAGCAAAGGGTCACCAGAATATTTGAAGATTCTATTTCTGAATGGTGAGCTCAGCTTTGGAGGGGCTCACTGAAGCAGATGTGGGTGTGAGTGGTTAAACGGGAATGCTGGAGCATCAAGAAAACCCTTTCGTAGTTCCACAGATTCAAAACCAACTATAGAGCTACTTTTCCATTTTGTAGGGAACCCTTGTTTATAAAGCTTGAATCCAGAAACAGATATTAATATTGTTTGGGGGACATGGGCAATAATATTGTGTATGTTTTGCATGCTTATAGTTGACAGGTAGCTAGAATTTTACAGGCTCATTCTGGATTTTACCATCTTGTTCTCTTGCCAGAACTAGGATG
The DNA here is from genome assembly GCF_951804945.1 of Podarcis cretensis. Taxonomy (NCBI): domain Eukaryota; kingdom Metazoa; phylum Chordata; class Lepidosauria; order Squamata; family Lacertidae; genus Podarcis; species Podarcis cretensis. The sequence goes on along the minus strand of NC_137170.1, from coordinate 47,871,142 downwards.
TACATTATTTGAGCTGTTGAACCTCGGCGGAAGTACGCTCACTGTGTTGTATACAAATGTACAATTTCCTGTCCAAGATCAAGCTAACAGGAGGTCAGTTCTCCCTGTTTACAGCAGAGGCTGGCTATAGACAGCACACTTTGGCTGGCACTTGAGTCGTCACTAACTTTTCTAGTCCCTAGTACAATTCTGCAGCTCTTTTAACATGGATTTTCAGTAATAAAAAAAATTATAATGCAATCAGCAAAATGTTTAAATGAATAGAAGATTAGTGCTGCACTTAAAACTGCTTTTTTAAAAAGCAGAAAGCTAAAAAGTCCATCTGAAGATTATGGGAAGGGGTCTACTTTATGGGCAGAATTCAGTGTTGTTTTGGACGCTATTTATGATGGAAAAATCCTGGATATGTCCGGGAAATCCACAGTTAAAGCCCAATTTTTTGTGGTTTTGAGGGTGGAATATGTGTATTCACTTTAAGATATGCAGCTGAACCATAAGAAAATGTGGAAGGTGGGAAAGCATCAGCACTCCTTTCTCTGTAGGGGCAACTGACAGAAGCAATAAAACACAACAAAAACCATTGCTGTAACCTAGTAGTTAGCATAATGTCTTTCTCTTTTTCTCTTTTTACTGTTTATCCCTCAAATGCAAGCACTGCTCAGCCTAAATAAATCTATCATATGCTGATTTTTTTCCTTTCCTTCTCATATCACAACCTCATCTATCTCTACATGTGTCTATCATCACCTCTCAAATTTGGCTCGAATCTGTATTTTGGCTCTGCTGAAGCTGTTACTCAAACCACAGCCACTTCCTGACACAACATTAATGCCTATACATCTGCAGTATCTGTACATGAAAGGCCAGTCATTTTCTGTTTTCTTCAGACATGCATTGCGTGCTCAGAAAAAATAATCTTAGCGTGCATCTACATTTCCCCTGATACCAGTGTTCAAATTCTTATTTTCTTGCCAGTTGGGATCTTCACAAGAGAGGCTAATGGATAGTCCTGAGTATATCACTGTTTCATCTGTGTTTCTGCTTTTATCTTTCCTAGTTAATCTTCCAGTAGAGCTTTATAGTATTCACAAAAGGGCTTATTAATTGTTGGAAATCGCAACATGTCTTTGGGGCACCATCAGTCAAAGAGTGCTTTTCTGAGATGAGACAGATCTGTAACTTGAGATGATGCAGTAGGACGTTTGCTACTAGTTTTTGGTAGAATGAGACAAAATTGATATTGCTCTTTATGGTTGGGTGAAGTTTCACTGAAAATTATACTGCTATACAAAAAGTATTTGCTTTATTATTGCTATACAATATAATGATTAATTTAACATATTCCTGGTTATTTATTGTCTTTTAAATATTAAGAATATTTGATATATTTCGGACATGCTTTCCTCTTCCAGACAACAATGTGACACATTCTTTAGATGATAAGACTCGTAGAAGCATCTGACCTGTTTGAGAGGAAAGTTTCAGATTTTGTAAAGAGGATATGTGAGCAGTATCCCTCAGAAGTTCAAAAGGGCTTTGACCATTTAAGCCGATGAGGCTTCTATCCATAATGAAAATAAAAAAAGAAGTGAGAACACTAAATAAAAATAAGGCAACGAAACCAGAGTGAGTGGTTTGTTGAATCAGCTAATCTGAGAGGACATGTACATCATTGTCTAATCTTGTGCAATTAGAATTGACATATTTGTTTTAATATTTATGAATATTCTTAAATCTTTAAGATGACAAAATCTATGGGAGGAATTCAAAGTAGCGCTTTAGCAATCATTCAATCTACTTGCCAGATGGAACAAACCCTCACTGTTTTGGGGGTTCTCCTGACCATTTGGGCCAATTTAATAGTAATGGTAATAATAGTAATAATTCTATACCATCAAAAATCACAGGGTGGTTTACAATATAACAACACAAAAATATATACCATAATAACAGTATTGGGAAGTTTTTAACGCTTGTTGTTTTCATTGTGTTTTTAGATATGCTGTAAGCCGCCCAGAGTGGCTGGGGAAACCCAGCCAGATGGGTGAGGTATAAATAATAAAATTATTATTATTATTATTATTATTATTATTATTATTAACATAAGTTACAGGTGAGTTGCTGGATCTAACAAAGATTCAATTGATGGAATAGGTAAGCAAGTTTATTGGTCATAGCCCTTAAGCATGTAAAAACTTTCTATTAGTTCTTGGGTAATAGCTAGGGTGATGGGAGTGGAAGTCCAGCAACATCTGGAGAGTTGAACAGATTATTCAACCCTGCAACAGCTGCTTGTTGTAGAGAAATTTAGCAGATGAAGCCTCTGTTTCCCCCTTACTTCATCTCCTCATTATTTCATGTCCATGCCAATAAATGTCACATTTATTTTACTTTAAAAATAATTTGGAGAATTTAGGAAAGAGCTAAACTGAAAATGTATTTCTGTTTTATAATAGTTTTACTCAGGGCTATTTTTCTAGAAAAACAGGTGTCAGAATTCACCGTGAACGCCTCCCTTTTTGTCTTATATTGGCAATGGCACCCACCTGACAGGTGCCAGAACTGAGTTCTGGTGAGATCCAGCTGAAAAAAAGGCCCTGGTTCTACTGCCACAGATTCCCACAACAAGTCTTGGAAATTGTGCTAAGAATTCCATTAGTGATCTCTACTCCACATCACATAAATACTGTTTTTCAGAGTTTACTGGGAGAAGGGCAGTTGCTAAATTAGTTCAGGTCTACAGTAGATATATCCCCATAGATTTAGCATGAGCAGGCCTCTTGGTGGCATATTACTATATACAATACTAGTAAAATAAGGCCCCTCCCCCCATTTTGGTACATTTGTTACGATTTTTTACAAATAAGCAAACAGATCATCATGGAAGTAAATTCTAAGAGCAGGAAGTATAAATGTGAATCCTGTTCAGATTCTTATACTACTGCGTTTCAATGAAGCTTTAGATGTAGCCCGCTCCAACCCCCAGCTCACTACATCAAATTCGCAAACTCTTTTTCTGGATTTTGATTAAAACATTAATTCAAATTATGTTAAATAGATGTATATGACTGTATTTACCCCTCTGATCACTTTACAGTGTATCCACCCAGCTGTTATGTGGTCATGAGTGTTGCATAACTGGACAGAGCAATCCAGTGGGGAGAGTCCAAGATGGAGGAACTGCCAACTCCTAAGTATTACTGGCTAGGGTGGGAGATTGTGGGGCACCCCCTCCCTCCCGTGCTGTTGTTTTTTAAAAATTCATTCCCATTAGTTTCAGTAAGAAGTAAACAACTATTGTTGTTTAGTAGTGTCTGACTCTTTGTGACTCCATGGACCAGAGCACGCCAGGCACTCCTGCTTCCCGCAGTTTGGTCAAACTCATGTTAGTAGCTTCGAGAACACTGTCCAACCATCTCGTCCTCTGTCATCCCCTTCTCCTTGTGCCCTCCATCTTTCCCAGCATCAGGGTCTTTTCCAGGGAGTCTTCTCTTCTCATGAGGTGGCCAAAGTATTGGAGTCTCAGCTTCAGGATCTGTCCTTCCAGTGAGCACTCAGAGCTGATTTCCTTAAGAATGGATGTGTTTGATCTTCTTGCAGTCCATGGGACTCTCAAGAGTCTCCTCCAGCACTATAATTCAAAAGCATCAATTCTTTGGCGATCAGCCTTCTTTATGGTCCAGCTCTCACTTCCATACATCACTACTGGGAAAACCATAGCTTTAACTATACGGACCTTTGTCGGCAAGGTGATGTCAACTATACCATAGCTTTTCTCCCATGTTGGCGGGCTTCAGATACTGCAGAGCCAGGGCCTCTTCTGCTTGGCCCGCTGTTGGAGTGTCAGTTGAAGAAGGTTCGCAGTGGCCAGAAGACCTCTGCTAACTGTGGACACAGAGAGAGGAGTCTGCAATATTCAGTGGCTCCTTAACCATGCTCCCAGAGAGTTCAGGATTGCTCTGTTAGTCTTCCCTGCTAAATGAAATCATTGCAGGCAATATTTGTCAACAAAGATCTACTGTCAACTAGTACTAATAAGTGCCAGGCGAAAACATTTCTTTTCAACCAGGCCTTTGGATGATTAAACTACCTATGGCCTTTTAAATACTTCAGGGAGGTATTGGTTTTTTACTCTTCTGTTATGTATTTTGGTTTTTTATGCTGTAAAGCTTCCTGTGATCTTCGGATGCAGTACAGAAATTTAATTATTAAAAACAATTCTACTGATGCCTGTTGTCTTTAGGGAAGATAGTAAAATCCTCTTCTGCACTCAAAGAGAATAATTATTCTATAACTGTCTATATTCTGTAACTATATATAACTGTCATTTCCCTAATTATAGGCGGACCCTTAAAACACATTGCATTCTTTTTGCTATGAACAATGCTGGCATTTATCAGTGAATTAATTACGCAAGTTGCCGGGTGTTCTAATCATTGTGTTTAATGTTGCTAGGGAGATCATCAAGTGATATAAAAATGCTATGGCCAAATTTACAGTGCAACCAACTCAGTTTGTATTTATAATGGTTTCTATAAAATGTCTAGAGTTGTGATTGAGGCATCAATATATTTTAATCCGTGAAAGGAAAAAAAGCTACAAGATGAGATTGAATAGCTAACAGGCACAGATTAGTTTAGGAAGATCACCGCATTAAAAGCCATATTTGCTCAGAAACCTCAGAGCTGCAAGTACAGTTAATTTTAGAAACATGTATTTATAAATGCACTTTATGTTAGTATCAGTCAGACAGATTAATTCACCATACTGAGCTTTCAATGCTCACATGGTCGCTTGAGTCATACCAGTTGCTGGGGAAGAACAGCAGAAGCCTACTGTTTTCATCTCCTTCTTGTAGGTTTTCCGTAAGAATGTGGTTTGTCACTGTGGGGAAACAAGATGCACGGCTGTTCTTACGTTCTTATGGAACTGTTTGCATCACACATCCTTGATCAGCAGCACACATGCTTTCTGCTTGTTGTGCACAGTGATCTGAATTAGGCTGGTGTGAGGCTGGTGGCAGGTTCTACATTTTGGTTGGAAGTTTGTCTATAAACCCTTTTGGTGTCGACCAATGCTGAGGTTCAGGGTAGAGACAGGTACACAGCCTTGTATATTATTATTATTATTATTATTATTATTATTATTATTATTAGTACCCCGCCCATCTGGCTGGGTTTCCCCAGCCACTCTGGGTGGCTTCCAACAAAGATTAAAAATACATTAAAATGTTGATCTTTTCACAAATTATCTTAAAAGGCAACAAAATGAACTGGACTCCTTGGCAGGTTTTGAATAAACATACACAAATTTATTGGTTGATAACATGATAGATAGATACGGTAATGATATGTATAGTTTTAAAGGGACGCAGGTGGCGCTGTGGGTTAAACCGCAGAGCCTAGGGCTTGCCGATCAAAGGTCGGCAGTTCGAATCCCTGCGACGGGGTGAGCTCCCGTTGCTCGGTCCCTCCTCCTGCCAACCTAGCAGTTCGAAGCACGTCAAAGTGCAAGTAGACAAATAGGTACCTCTCTGGCGGGAAGGTAAACAGCGTTTCCGTGCACTGCTCTGGTTCGCCAGAAGCGGCTTAGTCATGCTGGCCACATGACCCGGAAGCTGTATGCCAGCTCCCTCGGCCAACTGAGAGCCAGTGTGGTTAAGAGCGGTGGACTCGTAATCTGGTGAACCGGGTTCGATTCCCCGCTCCTCCACATGCAGCTGCTGGGTGACCTTGTGCCAGTCACACTTCTTTGAAGTCTCTCAGCCCCACTCACCTCACAGAGTGTTTGTTGTGGGGGAGGAAGGGAAAGGAGAATGTTAGCCGCTTTGAGACTCCTTCGGGTAGTGATAAAGCGGGATATCAAATTCAAACTCTTCAATAAAGCGAGATGAGCGCCGCAACCCCAGAGTCGGCCACAACTGGACCTAATGGTCAGGGGTCCCTTTACCTTTACTATGTATAATTTTATAACATGCAGAGAATAATAAGTGCAGAGAAATCAGAGAGAGGAGCTGAGGGACGTCCTTGGTGGGAGGGATGGAAGGGGGGTGAGGAAAAAAGGGGGGAAATAATGTATGTGATTATACGGTTTGACAGTTTGTTATGTTGAAATTGCTTAATAAAAACATTTTTTAAAAAATACATTAAAATGTCACACATTAAAAACTTCCCTGAACAGGGATGCCTTCAGATGCCTTCTAAATGTCAGGTATGTAGTTGTTTATCTCTTTGACATCTTATGGGATATACAACCATCCTGGCATCCACAGGCACCAAAGGATTCCATGCAGGTGAGCAAGTGGGCTGGAAGAAAGGGGCACTGTTCCAGCACTTTGAATTAGGACCGGAAAGTAATCACCAACCCATGCAGTTGGGCCACAATTGGCATTATATGTTCAAACCATTGTGTGCTCAAACTGTCTTGCTCTGGTGAGCATCCCTGGTGGCTGGGAGCAGACAGTTGAAAATGATTCTCTGTAGGGATCCCATAATAGGAGAAAAACTTCAGAGATGTTTTGCTACTTCTGAAAGGAACCCTATATATGTGTTTCTTCAAGAGGTCCAAGTACCCTTTCATTCCTTCTTTTTAATGAAATAGAGGCAGCTTCCAACAGAAGGGAAAAAAGTAAGTATACAATTTTCTATATATCTAGTCGGGAAGGAAGGCGAAGGACTGTATTTATAACAATATGTTGAATGTGTGCAGAAAATAAGCAGAAATATACATAGTATGTTTTCCCTGGCTTGCATGCCTACTTTATCAGCATTGGTAGATTCTGAAAAGTTGATGGTGTCTTTTTTATGTAGATTTGGAAGAAGTACGGGCGATTATTATTTTTTACACACACAAGAAGAATATTTGTTGTCCTGAAATGAAAATATTATATATAGCTCCTCACCTGTGGTAAAGCTTCTAATTTAAAGGCTATTTTTTTTGGAATGCAACTGCGTAACTAATTTGTAATTCTTTAAATGTGTTAGGAATGTAAACTCAGCAGGCTTGTCTGCAAAGAGTGAGGAAGTGTAAGTAGATTGTTAGGAATTTCTCTCCAGTTTATTTATTTGTTTGTTTGTTTGTTTGTTTGTTCGTTTGTTCATTTGTATACTGCTTAATCATAGCTGTATCTAAGTGCTATATAGGAGATCCAATACAATAAGACTAAATATGAATTAAAACTATAAAATCAGGATTCAATAAAAAGCCAGTTCACTAATCGCTGGAAGTTCAACAGGGAGTGGGCCTCAGCTGACCTAAGCTGGAAGGGATTTCCACCGTATTGGGCCCACAATATTGAACCCATGGCTCCTTGTGAATACAAGCCGCGCATCCAAGCCATGGGGGATGATTAATAGTGAATTTTCCCCAAACCTCAGTGATCAAGCAGTGACATAAGGAATCCAGCAGTCCCTGAAGTATCCTAGACCAAAGTTGTCAATGGCATTGTAAATGAATACAAGAACCTTGAACCCAGCCTGGTAGCATATGGACAGCCAGTGCAAGCCTTTGAGCACCAGAGCTTTTGAGCACAAGATGCTGACGCTGTTCTAGTCATCCTCATCAGTAGTCTAGCTGTAGTATTTTGCAGCAGCTGGAGCCACTGGACAGATGAAGAGTAGCCCCAAATAGAGTGCACCACAGTAATGGGGTAGTGAGGTTATCAATGCATGAATCACTGTGACCAGACTATCCCTGTCCAAGAGTGGCTGTAGCTGATCTACCAGCTGTATCAGGTTAAGGGCACTCCTAGTCACTGAGGCCATGTGAGCCACCCACGATCAAGATGGAGCACCCCCAAACTCGAAACCTGTTTTTTCAGAAGGTGCTCAGACCCATTCAGAGCAGGCAACTGGCCAGTCGTCTTGGCATGGGAACCACCAACCCACAGTGCCTTTGATTCTGTCCCAAAATGGCACCTGAGCCCTGACTGAAGTTTATCTAGATACGTAACTGGTATTCTCCAGGAACTCCCAACAACTGCCCAGTTTTATTTTGTATTTGTGAACTATTCCTTAAAGATAAATATCTGTATCATCTAATATTTTGTTCTGAATAATAGAAAGTCACAAGACTACTCTCACATGGATTAATTGCCATGTAATCATTTTATATTACAGCATACCTTCTTCAAAGACTGAAAAAAACAAGTCTCTTTATCTATCCTTACCATCTTGAATTAGAAGTTACTGTATATGACATTGTGACACTGAAGGCTAAATTTTTGTCTTTTATTTTATTTTTTATCTGTGCTAATTAATGGCCTATACATCTCTCTTTTTGGAAGTATATAGTTTGCTTGCTACTGTGTTGTGAACTGATAAATCACTAAAGATAGCCTACATGTATCTTTTTGTGTGCTAAACATTGGAGGGTACTTCCTTCTAATCTAGTATGATAAAACCTTTTGGCCCTGTTTTAGAAAGCGTAAAAATGATGCAGTACTTGTGGACTGCAGGACGACAAAAAAGAAAGAAGAAAGGGGAAAACTTAATATTTATGAATATGATTGAACATTTATCTGGACTAAAATATGTGGCCTGCCAACATCCATCTTAACTGAATGCTTCCAGACTGATATCTCCCAAAGGATCACCCCTGAGTATATCTTTGCCTGTCATCTTTCCATTGTGTACCATATATCTGATTTCTACTCTATGATGTTTCATCTAACTTTCCTCCTTGGTAATACTTTCCATAATGATGCAGCAATACAGTTTTTATGTATTTTAAATCCCACTTTAAGAACAGGTGACAGCAATCATACACACAACAGGTTGGGGTAGCTAAACTGTAACTTGTGAATTACCGTATTTTTCGCTCTATTAGATGCACCGGAAGACTGGACGCACCTAGTTTTTAGGGGAGGAAAACAAGAAATAAGAAAGGAACGCAAAGCATCCTGAGCTAAGAGGGAGCGCTCCTCCATCTTCGCTCAGGAGGCTTTGCTTGGCTATCCCTGAAGCCTGGAGAGCAAGCGGGATCGGTGCGCACCGATCCCCCTTGCCCTCCTGGCTTCAGCGAAAGCAAGCCTACTGGCTTTCCTCCCGCAAGAGCCGTGCGCTCTTTAAAGGGAGTGCGGCTCTTGGGGGCTTTTCTGGGAGGTGGGGGGAAAGCCCCCAAGAGGCTCCACGCGGCTCTTTAAAGGGAGCGCTGACAGAGACTCCTGCCTGCATTCGCTGCATGAGACGCACACACATTTCCCCGTACTTTTTAGGAGGGGAAAAGTGTGTCTTATAGAGCGAAAAATACGGTATGTGTGCCTTGTAGGTAATGTGGGGCTTCTGAGTGATTAAAGTGATGAGAAATGGATTTGTGGGAGCTCTGCAATGCACATGTGATAGAGGCATGTCCTTCCCACCCTATGCTGAAGCCAGTGGTGAAGCTGCATGCTGCACTACCGGGGGCAGAGAGCAGGCGGGGGTGGGGCTGCCCCAGGGGGACATGGTACGCCACCTGCGAGGGTGTGGCACGCCACCCACAGGGGCATGCCGCGTGTTCTGGGGGCATGACATGCCGCCTGTGGGGGTGCGGCGCCTGGTGCACGGGGGGGGGGGGTGGCACGTGTCCAGGGGGGCCGCCGCGATGGCACCTTACCGGAATAGTGGTGCCGGGGGCAGTCCGCTCCCTCTGCACCCCTTTCCTCCCCCAGTGGCTGAAGCCAAAGCAATCTAGAAGGGAAGGGGAAAGGATTTATAGTAGCAGAATCTGTGGGGATCTGGATTATGAACCCAGATTTTGCAGCAGGTATTTCATGAACTAATATGTGGGAATGAACTAATTTAAGTGGTCTGCAGAAATCGTAATCTCTATTGAAAGCAAGATGCAATTATCTGCCTGAAAGCTGTGGAGAAGGAGAACATCAAGTGGGGGAGAAGGCAAAACAAGCAGAAGTTATAGAAGGAAAAGTGATAGTAGAAGCTCAGGGTCCTTTGCCTCTTGGCAAATGAAAACAGGTGTAAAAATAGGCACTGTTATTTCTTAAGTTTAGGAACTTTAGCAATCTTTGAAATAGACAGACCTTTGTCTTATAGGACTCCTGGTTTAGCAGATCTGGAAGGAAGTAATGAGGTGCCTTCAAAATTCGTAATGGATGGTTGGGGCGGCATCTAGAGAAGACTTGCAGGGTAGGGTGAAGGAGGAGAGGAAACAGAAGTCCCATTCTTATGTTGTAAAGCTACAATTTTAGGTCAAATTCTGCATATTGACCAAAATGGGAATGTAACCAAATATTGTGGATTTTAGCCACAGGACTTTTTGTAGAATAGCAGACTGATTGCCAATCCGGTCTCCTTCCCTCCCCTGGATCCTGTGTAGGTGGCCAGCATGATGTTGTTCAGATGAGAAGCTTACAGAGCAAAACACCAGTGATTCATGAGATGTATAAGATATAAACAGAACCAGAAGAAGAGAATGCTGCTTTGATCATCTCAAGTGGGTGCTTCAAAAGCATTGCTGAAGCCAACAAACTCAGTATATGGGGCAAGATTCTACAGCAGCCAGAGGTGCCAACTTCTAAAAAAGATTGGGGGCGCCTGACACGATGGACTGATGTCACACGCTCAACGTTGTGAGGAGCCAGGGGGTGGAGCTGAATGTGGTCCCAGTGGTCAGCGGCCCCCATCTTCCCCCTCCCCGTGCCGCACAAGGGAAAGACGGGGAAAACTGCCCCTGGCCAGTGGCGGTGGCAGTGGCAGGAGGAACCACTGGCCACTGAAGCCACACCATGCCTGGCTCCACATTTGCCCTCCTCCACCCTCTGAACAATGGTGGGGCTCAGCCCCCTCAGGAAAACATTGGGGGGAGGCAAAGTGCTTATGACAGCAACTACTTCATGCACTTGTCTGTGTGCAAATGAACCAATTTAAGGTGGCTTGGTGGAGTTACTAATATTAGTTGGTTTAAACGCAAGTACAGTGGTTTAAGTGGTTTGTGCTTGTCACTTGAGAAGCAATTTGCTTTGAAGTGGATGGCATCCACTGATGCCAACATATTAATAACTGCAACACAAAGTGCAATCAATGTTTCCAATTAATGAGACTTGGCAGCTTTTCCTATTTGCAGTGACTCAAACCATGATGCTTGATAAGTTTTAATCTTTTCAATATTGCAATTTAAATAAAAGTCTGAAAATCTATAAGGTCTTGCTGGAAACTTTCAATCACTTCCTTTGTTTGGTTTTCAAATGACTCAGTACTTCCTTCCATATGTATATCACAAGCTGGCATCCAGTCTGATTTATATTTTGTATGAGTCCACCGGAGATTAAAATTCAAAAGTAAATAGCATGTTGATAGGAGAGAGGAGAAAGAAAGAATATTTGTGACTATGCTATTGCAAGAAGCAAACACTATAATTCACTGGCTTGTTAAGCCTTAAGGGAAGGCTGGAAAACAAGGAGCCAATATTCTGTGGGCAGAGCTCAGCATGGAGAGGGAAACAAAAAATAGAAAGTACATGTTTGCCTTAAACGTAATTGATTTTATGTTAAAAATACTGAATTCTATGGTATCTTGGAAAAATTCCAAACTCTCTAATTACAGTATGGGGAAGATGGCAGGTTTGGGAAAGAAGAGTTATGTGGATTCATGTAGGCATCACTGCACCTTTTTAGGTATGGGTGTGGCATGTGTTTTCAAAGGTACCCTCATTGTTTTTCTAACTTTTTAATTAAGGGCATAAAAGCAAAGCAAAATAGGATTTTGGATATAGTGTGATGAGAGCATATTTGTGGCTATGCAGAGGGAATTAACCTGGCCAATTAAACACCATTAATACATGGGCCGTGGCTGGGGAAATTTCCAGCAAGAAAGATACAGTCCTGAGCTGCTTGAGTCTAACATTACCCTGGATTTCTTCACCTCTGATGTGTCACCTTGGATTCCCATCACAGCAAGCAACAATAGGAGTGAACTTTCCTTTCCTGAGACCACATAATGAGTTTACCAGTGCTTGGCTATGTTTTTCAATGGCAGGACACCAGGAGAAGTGATAATAAAAGAGTGACTCTGAGTATGTGTACAATGGATTCCTTTTGCTAATAAGTAACTACAACCAGGCCTCACACATTCTGAATTACAGAAAAGAGGTGGAGGGTATGCTTTCTGGGGATGTTTGACACATACCACACCCCTCTGTTATTTAGGAAATGAAGCCCTGGAGTTTTCTCATTTTGCAAATAGCAGAGGAAGGGGAGTGTTCAGTTGGAATCATTGTGAGGTGCCTTAGACCTAGTGAAACTGTAGAATCCTCAGAAATAGGGAAGAACAGGACTTTTATCAGCTGTAAAACATGTGAATCCCTAATCTCTTAATCCCTTAGTATTCATGCAACATGAGCTGGGCTTTGCAAGCTGATGGAGTTATGAAGTGGGAACAGATTATTTCTGAGAATGCTCAGAGCACTCCCACTTCTCAAAGGGACCTACCGGTATATAAAGGAAAACAAAAGCTAGCTAAGCTTCTATTGCTCCAGGTTACCAAGCATGGGAAACTGGAGAAAACCCTCCCCCCAAATGATTTCTGGAAGCATTAGCAGAATATCTAATGGTAACATACGTGATAGGAGGATAAGATCTGTCAGTGGAATGGACAAATACTGCAGTTCCTAAATTCTGCAATTATCAGATTTCACTTGTTTTGGAAAGTTCTCCTGCCGTACCTTTTAGGTAATAGAAGATTCCACAGTTTGGTTGGTGCAGTATTGTCTTTTGCTACTAATCTCCTCATACATGACAATTCTTGGCCTCTTTTCTCACCTGCTTTTTTCACCTTTTCCTGAACCTGTCTTTATGCTTCTTTATGCCCACACACAACCTTTCTGTAGAATGTCAGGTGTAGAGATTTCCTCATGTCTGTGGATTTTTGTCCTTCATTTGTGTGTGCATGGTTGTTTCAACATTAAAAATAACTTATGTAGCATTTCTCTATATACAAAACCCTGTACAATGTTTCTTTATCTTCAAAGCAACACTATGTTAGGAGAGCACTGGTAACAGGTATTTGTCAGCATTTTATTGAGGCTATTTTATTTGTAAGTTGCTAGAACAAGAGCTGTGTGCCTTACTTTGGGAACTGACCTTAATGAAGTGGAACACAATAACTTAAGTTGTGCTTCCTTTAATAGGCCATGTCTGCATTGCAGTAAACTTGTCTGTCTGATGTGGTGTTCAGTTGGATTGCTTACACTGCATTTGAGCAGGCTGTCTGCTTTTCTAGTGGGTCCACTAATTCTACTATTTCACATATATCTGGCACCAGGAGTGGACTAGACTCTGTATATCAGAAATAGATGGGCAAGACAGGGTCAAGAAGGAAAAAGTGAGATGGGGCATGCATCTTATATCCAGGTGTACTCTATTCCTAAAGGCCTTCTTAAGCATCTTATACAATAACTTTCCTTGGAAGTAAGTGCTATTGAAATTAATGAGACTTACTTGCAAATGAGCATTGCTAGGATTGAACCATAGACCATTCACATCACAGGAAATGACCAGATTCAGGGACACCTTTTTTTTTTTTTTACCAGCAAAAGCACAGAAAAAGAAATATCTTTGTTTAGTTTATAGGTGCATGCTGTTGTTTTTGTGCAATAAATGTGCACCCCCCCCCTTTGCATGCACCAACAGCCTATAATCCCTCAAACTGCCTTTCTGTCAGGGATAGCATGGTTTTCCAAGTCATTGTGCACTATTTTTTTACCTGTGAAAATATGGTGCTTCCCACACAGAAAGCATTCAGTGCTATTCAGATTGCTGTGTAGGATGTGGTTGCTTGAGTGCCACAGTTTAATATAGTGGTGAGCCACAAGTTTCCCCTCACTCTGCAGCATTTGTTGCATTTTAGTTTAAAATAACTCTTTAGTGACTGTACAGATCCAAACACATCTAATTAAACAGCACCCTGGTTATTTCTCATGCCCCCCCAAATGCATGGATTGTGAAGTATGAGGAGCCCAGGTACAAATCCCCCCTCTGCCATGAAACTTGCTGCACAGCCTGGGCCAGTCACTCACTCTCAACCTAAACTACATCACAGGGTTGTTGTGAAGATAAAAAGGAGCTTGTGTATTACCTCAAGGTCCCCTTCTTGAAAGGAAGAATGTATTCTCATATTTTTTAAAATAATAAAATTTGCGTTTATTTACTTTGAAGTAAGTCCCACTAGGTCTGTGGCGTCTGTTCCTGTGGCTGGGATATTGGAGCTTTATGTCTGTGTCTGCTGGTTGCTGCTGAATTCAATCAAATTGAATTTTACGCAGTTATTTGGGAGCAAGCCCTACAAATAGCAGCAAGACTTGCTGTGTGCATAGCACTGGGCTGTTGATCGCTAATCTGTGTGATGCTAAAGTACCCACCCGCTGTGTGTTCGTGCATGGCTTGATGGAAAAAGCCACTGCTTTGCACGGAAGTCGCTGCACAGGAAGGCTTCTGCACCTTTTTTTTTTTGCAATAAGTTCCCAAGGACAGTCTCCACGCTGGATTTATGTCGGAAAAATTACGGGCGAGAATTTAGCAGCCGCATTAGGTATTATCAGTAGGTTGGCTGCATAGCCGCGAACCGCGAAGCAGCTACTGGGGGCGCCTTTCCCCCGGCTTCGTCCGTCGAGCCGCTGCTGCAACTGCAAGGGCGCGGAGCGTGCCTCGATTTTCAGAGCCGCTGCGGAGGACAGGATACCGCAGCGACAACACCCTCCGGAGCCGAGCTCCCTTTCCCCCTTTCCTTTGCCTGGGCTCGCAAGGCTTGGCGGTCCATCGCTAGGCCCGGCGCTTGGCAGTTGCCATAGTAACTGCCGCGGCTGCTCGGGTCCCACTCTTTGGCGCGGCGCGCGGCGATGGCCGCAGCCACGCGGCTTCTCGCGAGAGTTGGACTGGTAAGCAGGCGGAGCGAGGCAAGCTTGCTGGGTGAGCTCATCCCGGGCGCTGGAGAGGGAGCGAGCAGCGGCTCACGCAGAAGCAGCAGCAACTTTGTTGGGTGAGTTCTGGGGAGGGAAGCAGGGAGGCAGGTAGCTGAGCGAGGCTGGGCTGGGCAGCGGGGCGACGGGGACGGCTTCAGACCCCCCCTCTTTCCCCCACCCCACCTTCCTCTGCTGCCCCCGAGTGCGGCTGAACCTGACGAAGACACGCGCGCGCGCACACACACAAATATGCATGCACACATACATATTTCTAGTCTCCTCCGCATACTGACGGGGCAGCGGCGACACACAAACCAGGACCCCCCCCCCGTCCTCCAACCCAAGTCCCCCCCCCCAAATGACTCTGGTAGTCGCAGCGGGAGGGAGCTGATAAACCTGAATGAAACGGGTGGAGGCAACACGCCCCCTCTTTCCCCGCTCTAATCCCACTTCTCCGAAAACCTCTGCTCCTAAAGCGCCTTTCCCCTTCCCTTCCCCCTTCCCTTTGACTCCCGAGACCTTGAGTTTTCTGTGCTATTGATTCCCACCCCCCACCCCGCACCTTGCCAAAGTCCTGCTGCTGCATGATGGTCGCCCCCTCTGTCCCCCAATTCATTAAACCGGGAGCCTCTCCTCCCCCCGCCCTCCTTCGATTCATTGGAGAGAGAAAGACTCTCTTTTCAGCGCCCCCTGCCCAAATATTTCCTATATCCCCGAGAAATGAGCTGCACGGAAAGTCTGCGAGCTTCGCCTGCAACTGACCAGCGAGATTCGGAGCTGACTTGCTCACCCTGCCCCCAGTTTAAACAAGGGGAAAAAAAGAAGCAGCGGCATTCACTTGGCTTTCCTTCTCTCTCCCCCCCCCCCGCCCCGCCTTCTGGTACTCATTGGATTCATCTCTTTTCCACCTTCCCCCCTCCAAAAAAAAAAAAAGGAAAAAAAAGAGAGAGAGTGCGGGAGGGAGAAGAGGACTCGTATTTCTCCCCAAACCTCTTGACCAAGTTGATTATTTTTCCTCTGGGTAGAACCGACAGGCGGTTGCTGTGGAAAGGTTTTCTTCCTCTGTGTTCCCCCATCCTTTTTTTGGGTGGTTGGGGGAATGGGTCAAAAGAGTCAGCAGTTTTAGTTGTCAGCTTTGCTGTAGTTATTTTCTTCTGAACCAGTTTGGACACTGTGATAATTATTAGCTAATTCAAAGGTAATGCTGTTGGGGATAATCTGAATGTTTATAGTGTGGGAAAGGGAGTGGAAGGATGAAATGTAGTTTCTTTCCCAGTAGTTCAGATAAGTGAATAGGGAATGCTTTAAAACTGGATCTTGTAGAACAGGTAGCTTTGAACAGGTTTGTTTCTAAAATAAAAATAGGCACACTTTTCCATTGTCTCCCGAGGCGGATGGTTGCCAACAAAATGGATTATAAGTGAAGTAAAACTACATTTTATTTTATGTTCTAAATGTTATATTTTTAGTAACAGTTCTGCCACATGGTATGGTTTTAAAATTAATGTATGCATATCTATTGGATAATCATGGATTATGTTTATTGCTGAGGAGTGCACTTGTCTGCATTGGGGGGGGGGAGATAGAACAGAAAATGCTTTTAGTAGGAAATTCTCCTTGTCTAACCTTGACTGCTGCTGTTCTTTTTTTTCTGCTACAAATCCAGACTTTTTTTCCTGAATTCATTTTGTCCAGGATGATTTAAAAATCTGACTACTGATTCTTGGGTTTTTGGTGATTCTGCTAAGTGTGGGTCCTTGCAGTGTTACAATTTTCCTTTAGAGGTGTCAGGTTTCATTAGATTCCCAGTTTGTCTGTCTGGATGAATGAAGATTGGTCCTTCCTCTTTAAATTTTGCCTTTCATGATGAAACTGACCTGGACCCTCCTCTTTTCCACTGCTGTGCACATTGCATGTGGTGCATGTTCACTTTTATGGATTTAAATTGTAAGCAAGCTTCATAAAGGATTTTCTTTTGGTGCTTCTTGTTGGTTGTGCAATAGGTGTCTCCAATTTCATATAGAGTTGGGAGTATAGCATTTTATTTTTGAGCAGTGCAGTTCAACAGTACAGCTCCTTGTTCTGCCTTTGAGGCATAAGGGAAAGTGAAATCTTAAGTTTCTGACAATAGTATTTATTGCAAAAGGTTTTCATTGCATTTATATTTCACTACCTCCATTTCCTAAGTTGTCCTTCTGGCTTACTGTCCAGAGGTTAACCAGGTCCAACTTTACTATATTTTTAAAGTATTTTGAAGAAACGAGTACAGTGATGGTCAACCAGCAAGAGCCTTGTGCACCCACTATTCTGTTTGAGGAGTCTTTCTTTTCCCTCTGCATAGTAAATGATCACCTGTTGGGGGAAGGAAGCAGTTGAAGAATATCCAGGAATCACTTTTCCTGATCATTTGTTTGTTGTGTACAAGGTCCATGAGCACTTATACATTTGTATGTGTGTTAAATATTGGTTGCCTGCAACCAGCAGCCTTAAGTTTTCAGTTACTCATCAAATTGTGCTTGCCTGAACATGTCTGTTCTTATACCCAGTTGTGTTTTGCTGTGTTTATAGTTTGCCTTCTTGTTTTAACCAGTTTTTGCATAATGCAGTATAATGTCATTTAGATAGTATTCAAATTTTTGTTAAAGCATCTTGTCTCTTATGCTGCCTTTGAGAGTAAACTCCTTCAAGTCAGCTTACAATAGAGGTATCAATATGCAGTTGGGTTTACTTTGGGTCAGTTTACCTAAGCGGCTGAACAAAGTACTAAGTAGGTAATAGCTGTATCTTTTGTTCGAAATGTTGGTGATATTGGTGGTTCAATGAATTTTACTTCTGTGGTGGTGTTAGGTTTGAGCTTGGTATGTAGCATAGCTGTCAACTTTTCCCTTTTCTTGCGAGGAATCCTATTCGGAATAAGGGAATTTCCCTTAAAAAAAGAGAAACATTGACAGCTGTGGTATGTAGACATTTGTACTAGCAGCTGTAGATTTGAATTTGGATTAAAGACATATAGTATGAATTGAAATAGCACGTGGCACTTCTTCTGCTATCTCAGCCCTATACACAGCTCTGCATATGTGGAAAGAGATACTTTTTTGACAATTTCAAGCCTACCCTCCCAACTTGGATGCAGAGCTCTGGGGAAGAGCAGGGTTGCAGAATCTCTTACATAGGACCCATAATGGATTGGTGAACCTGTGGCCCTCTAGATACTGTTGGGACTGCAACTCCCATCAACCCCAGACAGCATGGCAGATTGTCAGAGATTATGTAAATTTTAGTGTGAAAACATGTGGAGGGCTACAGGTTCCCATCCCTTCCCTAGATAGAATCTAGGGGAGTATGACTAGACCTCCCACGTAACGGTCAAATGTATTATAGTGAAATACTAGAACATTTATTTAAAATGTTTTGTTAAAATCAAGACTGTTACTTAAAAACAACAACCCCACTTTCAAACAGTTTATGAACCTACTTTGTATATGATGTATTCCACTAATATCTTAACTACATTGTATCAAGTATAATTATTTTTATTTTGAAACATGTTGGATCTTATCTTTATTCTTTTCTTACTATTCTGTATGTTCAACTAGGGATTCATTTTTTTGTACAGTACATGGAGAAGGACAAATTGAAAAGCTGGAAGACAGCCATTGTTTTAGACAACCTACAAACTCTGAAAGAGGGAGGGAGAGAGAGAGGATTGTGTCCCCCTTGAATTTCTTTTGTATCCATCCTCATTTATACAACCATAGTATGTCTCTTCAATGAGAGAAAGGGGCACAGATTTCTCTATAGCAGTAGTATAGGCTTTACACCAAGGAACTTGCTGCTTAATATTCACTGCTTACAGGACATTCAGGATACCCCACTGGGATACAGAAAAAGCTCCAGTGTTGCTTTAAAAAACGTAAATCCTGCAGGTTGATCGCTTGTCTAACAACTATTTTCTTACCACCACCTCTAAACTATTTCTAGTGAAAGTTGGGATTACTTTTGGTATGTCAGCAAAGTACTTTTTGGGTGTTATTTATCTATTGCACCATGCCCCTGTTTATAGACGCATCTATCACTTAACTCCAGTATATACTTGGATGTACTGAATTTTTTGAATATATAACTGGTGATTCATACCTTGGGTTTCCCCCCTATTAACATCATTTCAGAAGTTTTATTTTTAATTCTTTAGAAATTTGGTATATAGTTTTGTAGTGTTTTGTAAATGTGTGTGTATGCTGGATTTCTTTTGATATTATGCTACTGTCAACTAGGGGGAAATGCCATGCTCCTTTGTATCTTAGGTAGGGGGAGATTCTATCACAGGGTTTGTTGGCTAATTTTCTATATCAATAGTTCAGTCTGTCATTTTTAAATCAGTTGATTTAATTCAATTTGAAAGGAACCTGAATGTGATGTTCCATGGCTCTTGGTAGATATATATATATGGATATATATTTTCTTTTACGAAGGGTAATTGTGTGTTAAATAGCATCTTATAATCAGATGAAAATGTGCTGGATTGTTCTTAGTTTCATGTTTCCAGGGAGATATGACTCAGTGACTTTGCTTCCCAAGAATCTCTGTTAACGTAAGATTCCCCAGTTGATACATATTTATAAATTGTTGGCTTCATTTTGATTCTTATTTGAGATATAAAGCTGCTTTTTAAAAAGTAACTCCTTAGCAAATTGGACACCTGCAAGTGATAAAAAATAAACTTGGTGATGATTGTTCATACTGTTAATTAATTATTTCAATAGCTATTTATTAGTACTAATTATGGGATCTTCTTTTTTTTTTTAATAATATTTATTAAAAATTTTCCAGAATAAAAAGGAAAGATAGCAAGAAAGAAAGAAAAAACAAATATGATTTACACTTGGTTTCAGTGGCATCTTTGCCGGACTTCCCCCCCCTCCCCCTCTTGTATTCCATTTCCCTTAAATTGATTCCACAGATTCTTACCCCAAATTTTAAAACCTTATTTGTAATTTTAAATAACCCATTTATTCCAAATTAATTTATCTTATTTATCTTAATGAACCATTTCTCCTTATATTTTATATAATTCCCTAAGATCGACCCCATTCCCCTTCCACGAATTCCCCTATTTCCAAACAACAAACATGAAAAAAGTAAAGAAAGAAATAATATATAATTTTACAGCCTTTGGATTCCAAATCTCCCCCCCCCCCATTCCCCGGTTCCAATCCCCAAAGTTCATCCATTGTCTACTGCCAGCCTGGTGTATCCACGTCTATATCTCAACTCCACTTTGCCATCTTTTGATAGCTTTTAATTTCAGAAAGTCCAATCTCGAAAAAACTCTCAGAAAAAGTCATTGTTCTTCCATCCAGACCTCTATGTTTAAGAGTCTAACTTAAATTCTATTTCTTGGTCCTTTTAAAGTCTGGATGTTCCAAATACTCCGGCTTCAAATTTGGTCCAGCTCTTATTCCTCAGGTTGCTTTTTCCTGTTCTGCTGCAGAAACCTTCTAATTCAGAAACTTCTTGTTCTCCACAGAGGCTTTTGTTATTCAGGAACATAACTTGCGTCAAGTCCCTTCCTTTCTTCAATAGATAAATCCATTGTCTCCTTTAGTATAGAAACCTCTGTAGACAAAATAATGCTTCGTTTTTGCAGCTTTCCCAAGAGATAACAGATCCTGCTCAAATTCATAGTATTTTTCCACTTGCTGCTACTGTTGCAATGTCCCAGCCTCCCTCTAGAGGGAATATGGTAACTTAATTTCTTTCAAAATCAGACCCAAAAGTCAAATAACTTGTTGCCTTTATTTCCAATAATTTATGTCCAAATTGTAACAAATCTAACCAGCAAAGCCATCGTAACAAAGTTCTCTTTTATTTTCCTGCTTTGACAGCTACTTTGACAGCTGTCAAAGTTTCTGTGTCTCTTCACCAGTCTCTCATAGCGGATCGTTCCCGGTTCCCGGGGGGGTTGCATTTTACTTCCCACAAATCAGTCTTCTCCTCCAGCACAATTATTGTAATTTCCCTTCGTGAAGTTAAAAATTTTTTTCAGGTAAACAAGTTCATCTCTCGATCTTAGTTGTCAAATCCTTGCGTTGAGCCATCTACAACAGGGGGGGGGCGGACTTCCTTTTTGCACTCCCCCCGCTCGCTCCAAATTCAAAGATCAAATTTCCCTTTTAAGTCCAATCAATTTACTCACGGGTTGTTCCTTTTAGTCCAAATCCGAAATTTTCAAAGAAGAAGTCGTTGCTCTCCGCCGAATGGCATGCGGCTTCGCTGGGCAGGGGAAGCATTGGACTCACAGCACCACACCCCCCCCGTCACCCGCTCCGCAGCCTTTAAAAAGGCTCCTTTGCGGGTCGGGGGGGCGCAAACGGTGCCCGCCGAGTCACCAAGTCCATGGGCATCTCCGCCCATGGTTTTTGAGGGTCCCCGTGTCGCCGGCACGGCAGGACCCGACCCCTACCCAGCCGACTCCCTCCGGAGCTCGGAGGGAGTCCGCCATTCGGCGATGGCGCCGACCCGGAAGTTAATTATGGGATCTTCTAGGTTGCTCTTATGATTTTAGTTCTCTACAATTGCATCATGGAATTAACTTTCTTCACTATTGTTGGTACTCATTAGTGTGTGTTTTTTGTAAATATTTTTTTATTAATTTTCACAGATATTAAACAATAAAATAAAGATACAAAAATCAAACCACAATCTAACATTTGAACTTCTAATAAGGAATCCTACTATTTTACAAACTTTATTTTGAGGTTCTTTAAACCTCAAGACTTCCTTCCACCCCCTTCTACTGATTCTTTACATCTTCTCTGCATTTTGTTTCCATTTTTATCCAATTGTTACTCCTTAACATTTTCTAGTTCCTTACTGCTTACAAGTACTCATTAGTTTTTGACAGCAAAGGTTTATGTAATGGTGAATCTTGTAAACATCTCATGTAACCCTGGAGCTTCCCAAATCACCTATTCAGGGTTACGTCCCTGGAATTAGATGGTGGAAAAGAAAGATAGATCTGTGTTTCATCCACATATTAATGCTACCTCTGCTCAAACCATCAGTTGATTTCTCTCTGTGGTTTTACATACCTGTTGAAAAGCATGAGAACAAAGACAGAACTTTAGGGCTAGATGTGCAATTAACCCTAAATATCAATGGCCAAGGGATGGAACAAAAGTCTCCCAGCACCATATTCTGGGTTTTTAACCCCAGAAAGGGACCGTAGCCATTATCACACTGTGCCTCCAAGTCTCATCCTAGAGAGTTGCACCAGAAAGGTTATTATGGTCAACGGCATCAAAAGCTGTAAAAGGTCCAGAAGAATCAGTGGACTCACCCTCCCCCAGTCAAATTTTGTGGCATAAGTTATCTAATCCAAAATTCATTGGTTCAGGTTATAGCGGGAGGGGGGGGGGAAATTGAGCAAACAGATTCTAACAAACAAGCTAAAATAATAGAAAATGCATACTAAAACACATGCAAAAGAACACATGAAATATAAAACATACACGCACACACGGCATGTATCTCAGGTTGCAAGGCTTTCCTGAATTGGAAAACTATTACTGCAAATTTAGCTGTATTCAACATGACAGGCAGTGGATGTGAAGGCATTTTGATTTCTGCACAAATGCTGGGGAAAATGTGGTTTGGTTTCCATTTCAAAACAAGTTTTTCTTTAAGTGAAGATTTGATTTAATCCCCATGCTACCTGGAAATATATGTATATGCGGTGATCTTGTTGAGAAATCTAATTCTACCCACCAAACTATAATAAAAGTGGGCCACAACCATTAAGAAGGCCAGGTGTTTGAAACAATTTTTAATACACTTCTCTATTAAAGAGAACTCCCCCTCTCACCAAGAACCTAACTCTACAAACCTGACTAGGCTACTTCTAAGGTTTGATGAGGCTAATTATCCTTCTTCCACTCATCTTAAAAGTCCTTAATGATATTAAGAATAATGGAGAGAGCTGTAGATTGAAACATGTTTGGATCTGATATGTTTCTATTAATGCTTGATACCCAGTTCTTGAAAAATGTTCTCATCACTTAACTGTCATCACTGACAGTGTACCGCTTTAATTTCTGATTAATATAAATGATAGTTGTATGACTGTAGCTGGATGGGAAAACCCATGCTTTACATGCAAAAGATCCCAGGTTCAGTCACTGGGATCTCCACTTAAGGCTGGGAATTATTCTTCTGATCTGAAACTCTAGAGAGCAGTTGCTCATCATTATGATAATACTACAGTGATACCTCGGGTTAAGAACTTAATTCGTTCCGGAGCTCCGTTCTTAACCTGAAACTGTTCTTAACCTGAGGTACCATTTTAGCTAATGGGGCCTCTTGCTGCTGCCACACCGCCACCGGGCGATTTCTGTTCTCATCCTGAAGCAAAGTTCTTAACCCGAGGTGCTATTTCTGGGTTACTGGAATCTGTAACCTGATTTTACCCCAGGAAATAAACTGACTGGCGGGCCGCATTAGGCCCCCAAAACAGACTTTGAACGTGCCTGCTCTAAGTGTTTCATAATCTGCTGAAAAATGATATAAGGAATATAAAATTAATTAAAATAAAACATTTTATGTTTTCCATTTTCAAATGTAGGCAAAACTGATAAAAAGCTTAGAGAGGGATTTCCCCCCTGTAGCTTAACCACCCAAAATACTTATCTGTGCTGCTATTGCTCAGTAATTGTGAATTGATGGCATTGTTAAGGGGGCGTTGCTGAGAGGGTGCACATGGGAATGGTGCCAGTATTTAAAGAATGTAGGGCCAGATTTTTTTACTCCAAAGCTAGTTTGGACCAGGAGCATCAGTGCTGTTTTAAGCACCCATGCTTGGTGGGAGACTGATGGATGTGATCTGTCTCATTTTGAGTCTCCAAGGCAACTTTCTCAACCTAGGGCCCTCTGGATGATTTGCACTACAACTGCTGTTAGCCCCAATGAGCATGGCAAGGAATGACAGGAGGGCACCAGGTTGGGGAAGGCTGCTCTAAGGTGTGAGCGCTTTCTCCTCCCAGTAGACAAGCCTTGTGCTTCTGAAGGCATGGAACTTGCTTGGTCCAAGGGTAGGTGGAAGGTTTGCACCAGTATTGTGTGGTGTTTTCCAAGTGTACCTGGAGTAGCAAGATGATGACGACTGATTTACCAAATAATGAGCTGTCTGGGCAATAGCTGCCTGAGCTGCAAGCCACTATCAACAGATCTTCTTTTTAGTGATGCAGAACTCTAATTTTGTTTTCTTTTAAAGAGTAAGCCATCGATGCAGCAGTACTCTCACTTCTGCCATTACTACTGTGAAGTATTTAGTACTGGTGAAGTGGATTGTGTTGATGTAAGTGTGCATCCTAAGGGATTTATACCTTTCTTTAAAGGGATTCCTGGCACTTACAATTATAATTTTCATTCTAGGTTGCCTTGACTGTTGGAAAGATTGACTTTTTGGCTTATCTGCACCTCTGTGGTGTTTTGTTGGAGAAAGAGCAGATTTCGTGATGCAGTGCGCACTGTTTCAACAATATTTTACAGGTGGTAGCGCATAATAGCAGCTCTTGGCTGTGCTTTCGTACGTGGGTGTTTCATGCCTGTTCTTGCAGTTAAGGGCTATAATATTAAACACAAACAGGGCTTGTTTTTGTATGCATTCTGTGATGCAAGACATGCATTGGAATTGGTTTGTGCACCTGCATGGGTCTGTTGATGATAAAAGGTGTGTAAAAGTTTTGCTGCTGAGGCTTTTTTAAAAAAAAATTGCTCAGAAATTGACATTGATTAAAATAACAACTTAGATTTAATCTATCCCATTGCTTACAATCATTGTTAATAGTTGAAGATATTACTATATATTACTATATATTCCATCACGGTGTTCTGTTGCCCCAGAAGCGGTTTGGTCATGCTGGCCACATGACCTGGAATGCCGCCTGTGGACAAATGCTGGCTCCCTTGGCCTGAAAGTGAGATGAGCGCTGCAACCCCATCCAGGGGTCCTTTACTTTTATTACTATATAAAACGAGCCCTTATTGGACAAAGCAAAGTAAATTACATGGAATATCATAGAAAGGGTAAAAAAAAAAGTTGAATGCTTACTAATAGTATTTACACATTCCTTTCCACTGATGTCACATTCCATGTTTCGTTAGAAGCATTGAGGAAGGGGAATGATACATTTGTGTCTCTATATCAGCCTTTCTCAACCTGTGGGTCCCCAGATGTTGTTGAACTACAACTCCCATCACCCCTAGCTAGCAAGGTCAGAGCTCAGGCATGATGGGAGTTGTAGTCCAACAACATCTGGGGAACCACAGGTTGAGAACCGCTGCTCTATATGAAGGGAGTACTGTACAGCTCTAATGAGGCTCATTGCAATTCTTACATAAGTGTGAGCGCTTCTCCCAGCAGTCAGATACTGGCATTGTGGTATCCCAGTACAACAGGGGAGAAGGAATCTGTGGTCCTCCAGATGTCATACCCCAGCTCCCATCAGCCCCAGCCAGCATGTCCAATGGCCAGGGATGATGGGAATTGTGGTTCAGCAGCTGAAAGACCACAGGTTCCATACCCCTGCAATGGAGCATTTCTTCCCTTCTACTTTCCAGTATTATGCCATAGTAGTCTGTTCAACAGACATACCCAACTGACCCTTGGAAATGAGGCCCTTGTTTTATCTATTTGTCACTGTGTTAACTGTGCAGAATTCCTTGCCAAAGGGCATCAGTGTAGTCTGTGACATGAACTGAATAGATTCTGTTCCCTTGATGATGCTACAACATAATGCATTGCTTTGCTACCAGAGCTGTAGTAATAAGCTAGGATATGATTTATACGACTGCTGGGTGACTAAAACTTGCTGATACATGCAAGTTATTCAATACCAGTACAAACTTTTTCAAGTTATAAAGGTATAATTCACAGTGTTCATAAGAACCTGTTCCCCAGAACCTGAGCTCAGTGTAAAACACACGTCTCACACGAAATAAATACAGGTTAAAAAGCCCATAGAATGCTACATGAAAACTCAGTTTGCATATTACCTTAAACCATAGTTAAAATAAACGATGGTTTAATGTGAAACAGCTGCTGACATCCTGGGCACTTGACTCCTTATCTGCACCTGCTTCTGTTGCAGCTGTGCTGTCTGTTCTTTCCAAACAAACCATGAGCAGAAGACAACGGTTCATCTTGACTTGTTTCTTGTGAGTTTATCTGGGAGAAATAAACACGACAAGTCAAACTATTGCTCTTTCCCTGGGAGTGTGGGAAGTTTAGGGCAGTGTTCCCCAACCTTGGGCCTCCAGCTGTTTTTGGACTACAATTCCCATCATCCTTGACCACTGGTCTTGCTAGCGAGGGATGATGGGAGTTGTAGTCCAAAAACAGCTGGGGGCCCAAGGTTGGGGAACACTGGTTTAGGGGGAAAGTGAAGTGCCTTGGCTTTCAGCAGTGTGCATCAGCATGTTGCTCATTCACATTAAACTGTAGCTTATTTTAATTGTGGTTTAATGTCCCATGCAAATTGCCAGTTTGTATATCCCCCCACTCCTTGGTAACTTGGCAGAAATTACACAATCACTGCATTCTTTTATCCATGTATTTTAAACTCAATGAAACCTACTTCTGAGTAGATATATTTTTTTTTAATTTCATAAAATTTATATACCACTTGATTGTAGAAAAAACCTCAAAGCAGTTTACAATATGAATATGACCGTGCTGTAAAATATCAAGCCACAGATTGGATGAAATTTAGCTATTTTTTGTGAAAAGTTTTATCTCCTTGTGTAAAGGCACATAACCTTCATAATGCACTATTCAGAAAAAAGTTACCACATGCATGTATACTGGCATACCTTAATGTCTGGTACAGAGGAGCTCCTGTACTATATTGGAGACACAAAAGTCGTGGGACTAATTTCCTGGGGATTAAGTTGAATTGAATTGTCAAGTGTTGGGCTTTTCATTCATTCTGGAGAGTCAGCCTGTACAACACTTTTACTTCATTAATAAATTGGAATGAAAACACTTAAAAAATTAGTCCACTATTGATGATGTCGTTTTATGAATTATTTCCAGCA
Source organism: Podarcis cretensis (assembly GCF_951804945.1). NCBI lineage: Eukaryota > Metazoa > Chordata > Lepidosauria > Squamata > Lacertidae > Podarcis > Podarcis cretensis. The sequence continues at coordinate 47,844,157 of NC_137170.1, read as the reverse complement.
ATACAAATTATTTCCAGCATGTATTGTGAATGCTACTACCAATCTATATCCGCATCTTTGTGTTCAATGAGGGTTGTATTAAATACTGTGAGATGAGTAGTTGCATCCAGTTAGCTTGCAAATCTCCTCCTGATTACTTGCCTTTGATAAATGGTGAGATTAGAGCCAGCTGGGGGCCTATTGTACATAAATACTTCCTCAATTTGTTGCAGTTTAAATGCCATTAGCATAACATTAGTAAAAACACATTCAGAAAGGATTTTGTGAGAACTGTTCTGTTCTAGATATTGACCACTGGTGTCTTATGGAAGTCATGTCTTACTGTTATCATTATCTCCCTATATTCTTACCCAGTTTAATTCTGCAAGTGCTGTTGCTTTACTTGCTTATGTAGCCAGAACAACAGTAGCCACACAGAAGGAGGTATCATTAGGCTTGGAGTATCTTAGGGACCGCTTACCGGCGGAAAGGTAAACGGCGTTTCCGTGTGCGGCTCTGGCTTGCCAGAGCAGCGATGTCACGCTGGCCACGTGACCCGGAAGTGTCTCCGGACAGCGCTGGCCCCTGGCCTCTTAAGTGAGATGGGCGCACAACCCCAGAGTCTGTCAAGACTGGCCCGTACGGGCAGGGGTACCTTTACCTTTACCTTTTATCTTGAGATTTGCAAAAGTACAAAAACACTTTTGGCATATTTTCCTCCCCATCACTTTTTTAAAAATTAAAAAAAAAGTCCTTGGAGTGCGCAGCATGTTCAGTGGGCAGAGAATATTGATTAACTTGTGTGTGTGTGTGTGTGTGTGTGTGTGTGTGTTTTGTTGATTCTTGGAGAGAGGGTGAAGGCAGTGATGACTATGCAGGGCTTTGCATTGGATGAAGGACTTAAGTATTAGCAAAAATCTGTTTTAAGCTGGACTGGGCATTCAAATTCTCTTTCCCTTTGGACTTGTACTAATCTCACTGTGGAACTGTGGAAATGAGTGTAGACTGGAATTCCTCCCTGGACATGGTTTATTTTTCCATTTTCTGTTTGTTCATTATTATATATGCAGAAAATAAGTAATATATTGTTTAGAAAAAGAAAACGAGAAGGTGTGGGACTGGAGGGCCCTAAAGAGGAGCATCTCATGTTGCAACCATTTGTTCCAGGTATCACTTGTTCCTTTGTATTACTAAAGGGCAAGTTGCAGGAAGGCACCAGCAATGTACCTGCAGAACGCCAAGTGAATGTTGGCATTGATTCCCACAGCACCACTTAAAAAGAAGTGAATAATTAAACGTGTCGTAATAATAAATAGTCCACCTTTCATTTTGCCTAGCAGTGGTGTAATGCAGATGTGTGCTCTACCCTATTGCAGCATTGTATGCACACTGCCAGGCCTGTCTTAGGCTGTATTTGCAAGCAGAGTCTTGTGCTGAACTTCATGTCCAAGACAGCAGGGCACCTGCCCTGCCAAGACTCATTAAGAACCTCACTGAGGGGGCAGATTTATGACTTCAAGGGCAGCATTTTCCCTCTGCTAATTTCAGTCATATGTTTTTAGAAGTCATTTGTGTGTTTGGATTCTGCTTTTGTGTTTAAGTAGCACATGGGTAGGCAAACTAAGGCCCGGATCCGGCCCAATCGCCTTCTAAATCGGGCCTGCGGACAGTCCAGGAATCAGTGTGTTTTTACATGAGTAGAATGCGTCCTTTTATTTAAAATGCATGTCTGAGTTATTTGTGGGGCATAGGAATTCGTTAATTTTCCCCCCTTCAAAATATAGTCCTGCCCCACACAAAATCTGAGGGACAGTGGACCGGCCCCCTGCTGAAAAAGTTTGCTGACCCCTGAAATAGCATCTTAAAGATTGTCGCAACAGATGTAACTTCCAAGTCATTAGCTTCTCTAATCCCCAGACTTCAGTCTAACAGAATCTTCTCAGGTTTGGACTTCTGTCAGGTTAGCACAGGGCTGCATATGAATAGTGGAGCTTATGTACAACTAGTTTATTATCTGTGTTGCTGATAAAGTGTGCACAGATCCATACTGTTTTCCTGATTTAAACTTCTTTGGAGTAACAGAAGTGTTGCAAAGGTCAAATGAGCCAAATGCCTAGTGTATTTGAGGTGCCAGAACAGAGAAAACAGTATGCTCATATTTATTATCTTACCTTGTTACACATCCTTGAATCTTGCCTTCCTGCAATGTACCTTCAGACTCTGACAGTTAAGTCCAGTCGCGTATGACTCTGGGGTTGTGGTGCTCATCTCGCTTTACTGGCCGAGGGAGCCGATGTTTGTCTGCAGACAGTTTTTCCAGGTCATGTGGCCAGCATGACTAAGCCGCTTCTGGCAAAACCAGAGCAGCGCACGGAAACGCCGTTTACCTTCCTCCCAGAGCGGTACCTATTTATCTACTTGTACTGGTGTGCTTTTGAACTGTTAGGTTGGCAGGAGCTGGGACTGAACAACAGGAGCTCACCCTGTCATGGGGATTCAAACTGCCAACCTTCTGATTGGCAAACCCAGAGACTCAGTGGTTTAGACCATAGCGCTACCCCCGTCCTAGCAATGTATCCTACTTGCCTGTAAAATAACGTTCCCATTAGTGACACATAAAGAAAAGTAGGAAAACTATTTGTTTCACAAGTAGTTAAAACAGTGAAAGGTGGGCTGCTCCGCAACCATGCCACATTGCAATTGGTTCCCTGTTTCTCTGGTTTCTTGCAGAAACTGGAGTCCTTTCCAAGAATTATTTGAGAGAGTTCAGAATGACAAGGCTCAGTGAAGTACAGTGGAACCTCGCTTGTTGAATGCTTCAGAAGCCGAACAATTCGAAACCCGAACGCCGACAACCCGGAAGTGAATGCTTCCGTTTTCAAACACGCCTCGGAAGCCGAAAGGCTTCCAAGATGCGTTTCTCCATTTTTAAAAAGGAATTTGCAATTGTGCCTCAGTTGTTGAATGTTTCGGAAGTCGAACCGTCTTCTGGAATGGATTACGTTCAACAACTGAGGATCCACTGTACCCCTTCAGCCCTGGTTTCTCCAGCCCTTCCCCCCCAAACCTACCATTACTAATGGTGTCAGGAAGGGTAGGGTAGAGGATTTCAGCAGTGCCAGAGATACTGTATTTTTAAAGGCCTGGATGCTAGAGCGAATTTCCATTGTTGCTGGGGGAGCCTGGGAAATAGAGTTCTTTGTTGCTGGAGTGGGAGGCATTGGTGACACGGCCTCTCATATTCCCTGGTAGTAATGGATTCTCTTGATGGCCACCTGGGTCTCAAACATTACCTCTACTTGTAAAGATAGTATTTCTACAGTATTCCCTGCCATTGGCCCCTCCTTTTTTTGCAACGACACGTTTTGAGAAAGGGGAGAGACAGGTGGCAGGAAGGACTTGTTGATGCTGTGGTGAGCCATTTTTGAAATTGGGCAGGATATGGGCCCTGCCCATGAAGGATAGTTTTCTGATCTGGGGTAATTCATTTCTGATCTTCTTCCCAGTTCTTAAATTTATCACCCTTACTGCTTAACATGTGTGCTCTTCAGGCACTACTGGTTTAAATACTGTCAGAACTGTACCATGTGCTGCAGAAGCAATCCTTGTGTTATTGTGTTGTGTATTTTATTGGTGATTCTTCTGGACTGAAAGGAAATACAAATATAATGTATCATATACTGCACTTATACTGCCTTTTTTATTTATATAAACTAGGGTTTGCAATTTGATTCTGACAGGCACATGCAGGCCTTACTTCGTCTCCTTGTAGACCTTTGTATAGCTACTTCTTTAGTTATAGAATAAGAGTAGCAGGTAGTCCCTTGCATGGTTGGAAAATAAACAAAACAGGAAGCAATGAAGAGGTTTGATGCATTTGTGTTTGGAAGTTCTTATGGTGCGTCTCATGGAGGATGTCCAAAAGAAGGTTTGATCATCTAGTGCAGTGTTTCCCAACCTTGGATCTCCAGCTGTTTTTGGACTACAACTCCCATCATCCCTTGCTAGCAAGACCAATGGTCAGGGATGATGGGAATTGTAGTCCAACAGCAGCTGGAGACCCAAGGTTGGGAAACACTGATCTAGTGGATAGATGTGTTATATTTTGTGCATCAATATTTATATTGCTGTAATTGCACATAAAGCTTTTATTTGTTTGGCACTTTCTGCTATTGATTTTGTTAGAACAGTTGGAGCAGTGCAAATTAGTTTACTACTGTAAACACTCCAGTTGTGTTCAGAGCACATTCATTATTCATATCCTACTCAAACATTCCTCTTATTTACTGTGATAGGCTGCCAACTTTCGAAAGTTAGAGACGTGTACATTTGTGACTTGGTCCTCTGGCTTCTCACATATATTCTATTGTCTTTGAATCCAAGTTATCAGACTGTTTCTGTTCAGACCAACACTTTAAAAATATTTTCCATGCAGCTCTAAAAAAGTTACTGGTGAAGAAATGTGGCCTTTGGGCTGAAAATGTTTCCCCACTCTGGGTTAGAGATTATGGCTTGCATTTGTTGAAGACCTGGATTCAAGAGTTCCTAAATGTTGGCTGGTCTTTGTAATCAGCCAAAATTTATACTTGCCAGGACTTTGTCCCAGAATGGTGAGATCGAGGCACTTGTATGTGATCAGTATGATGTCAAAGTTAATATATCCCTTCCAAGCCATAGGCAGAATGTTTGGGACCTTCTGTGCCACCCTATGCTTGAAAGCACACTGAGGAACAATATTATAATCTCCTGCTAAGCTTGGAGTTGAGGAAGGAGTCTCTGCTCTAAAGGTACAGAAACCCTTCTAGGGAAGATCTTGAACGGGGTCAACTTAGTGTCTTAGAGCCTGTACCCACCAGCACTCTCATCTGTTAACCAGACAGATTAAACTTTTTGATCCAAGGGGGCTTGACTGTTAACTAACCCCACACTAATCTCACAAGCAAATGGGCCAATAACAGGCCTTATAAAACCTTCCCCTCCAAATCAGCTCCACAGTATGAGCAACTATTTGCTTCAGTAGCAATGCAAACTCCTTGCCTCATTGCTCTCATTGCCTATTTAACCTAGTACCAGTGATGTGGGTTTTCCAGGAATATTTGAATTGGAAAATCATCTGGAAATTTTCTGATGCCCTAGAGCAGGGATTCTCAAACTTTTTTACCACTAGGGCCAACTTGAGATGGTTGAAAATTACCGTACTGAGGACCACCAGTCACAAAGTGGTGGTGCAGGGGTAGAACCAATCACAGAATGGAAACAGATGGAGTCAGAATTTGGCATAATCAGCTGGAAATTGCTGACATCCATGTCTACTGATATCTAAATTATTTGCCTCAAAATTTTCATTGTGGAAGGAGTTCTATAGTTTCCCAGAATCTCAGTGCAGTGGTACCTTGGGTTACATATTCTTCAGGTTACATACACTTCAGGTTACAGACTCCGCTAACCCAGAAATAGTACCTCGGGTTAAGAACTTTGCTTCAGGATGAGAACAGAAATCGTGCTCTGGCAGCGCAGCAGCAGCAGGAGGACCTCTGGAACGAATTAAGTACGTAACCAGAGGTACCACTGTACAGTTCTTATCCTGAGGCATGCTTTTGCTAATGAGGCCTCTTGCTGTGTGCACGATTTCCATTTGCATCCTGGGGCAAAGTTCGCAAGCAGGAGCAGCTACTTCCGGGTTAGCGGAGCTCGCAACCTGAAGCATTCGTAACCAGAAGCGTTCGTAACCAGAGGTACCACTGTACAGACATGTGGCTCAACCTCCCAAATTTGCTGATCCAAAGGCTCTAAGCAGAGGGGTTTTTTTATGTTTTCCCTTCACATCCTGACATGCCTCTGAACGTATTTTACTCAGCCCCTGTAATTTCTTCTCCCATTCTCCTTATACCTTATTATCTCCAGTTGTTTTCATCTCACCTCCCTTATCCTTTTACGTTCAGTTCTCTCTCCTATAACAGCTTTCCTTTCTTCCTTTTATGTTTATTAATGTATTGTAGTTGTTGTTCCCAGTTAGTTATTATTCATGGGCGTAGCCAGGATTTATGTTGGGGGGCAGGCTTCATGATAGTGGGGGGCAGATAAATCAAATTTAGTGGGTATTTTTATTGATATACTTGATCTGGGGTGTATGCGGCAGCTTGGTATTGTTATACCAAGGCTTCTTGAACAAACTTACTGTACAGCAATTAATATCAGTGGCTTCTTCTGAATTATTTAGGCTCTTTTGATGCCCCTTATTGAATGAGTGCCTTGTTCTCACTCTGGTCTGTTAGCAGCATGTTAACAGCAACCAAATTCACTGCAAACCTTAGTTCTTGGTGCTTTATAAAGCATATGCTGAGGCTAGCAGGCCCCAATATAGTAGCAGAAATTTAGATCAGGAATGTTACTGTTGACTCATGGTATCAGATTTAAGGACAGCCAGGGCTTTTAGGAAAATTCTGCCGTGAGCAGAGAGATTTGATGAGAGATTTAGAAGCTTATGGTTCATCGTTCATATAGTTACAGTACTGCAATTTGAAAATTGATTTGAGTTTTGTATGAACCCAATCTTGGAAATAAGCACACAAGTTAGTTGTTGTTGTTGTTTAGTCATTTATTTGTGTCCGACTCTTCGTGACCCCATGGGCCAGAGCACGCCAGGCACTCCTGTCTTCCATTGCTTCTCGCAGTTTGGTCAAACTCATGCTGGTAGCTTCGAGAACACTGTCCAGCCATCTCGTCCTCTGTCGTCCCCTTCTCCTTGTGCCCTCCATCTTTCCCAACATCAGGGCCTTTTCCAGGGAGTCTTCTCTTCTCATGAGGTGGCCAAAGTATTGGAGCCGCAGCTTCACGATCTGTCCTTCCAGTGAGCTCTCAGGGCTGATTTCCTTAAGAATGGATAGGTTTGATCTTCTTGCAATCCATGGGACTCTCAAGAGTCTCCTCCAGCACCATAATTCAAAAGCACCAATTCTTCGGCGATCAGCCTTCTTTATTGTCCACTTCTCACTTCCATACATCACTACTGGGAAAACCATAGGTTTAACTATACACATCTTTGTTGGCAAGGCAATGTCTCTGCTTTTTAAGATGCTGTCTAGGTTTATCATTACTTTTCTCCCAAGAAGCAGGCATATTTTAATTTCGTGGCTGCTGTCACCATCTGCAGTGATCATGGAGCCCAAGAAAGTAAAATTTCTCACTGCCTTCCTTTCATCCTCTTCTATTTGCCAGGAGGTGATGGGCCCAGTTACTAGCCTGCACATTTTTTACTAGCCTTTAAGAGAGGCTGGTAGTCTGCATTGCTGGTCAACTGTGACTTCTAGGCAAGTTGTTAAAAACAAGACAGTTATGAACCAGCATGTTTGTTTTTGCTCCAGATTTCATAAAACAGCTACTTGTTTCTGTTATGGCAGGAGTGCTGCCATTACTTGATCAGTGACTTGGCTAAGTATTGTGTTATGACTGGCTTAGCTGCCCTGGATTTATCTGCCTCAAAGGCAGAAGAAATAAGTACTAAGGCAAAATAAATAAAGGACTTCTATTTTTGTATGTTGATTTGTGCGCAGTGGATCATTCAGAAAATCAGCTAATAAATTTAATAAACTCTTAGCAAGTATGTGATTTCATATTGATGACCATCTACTTAGTCGATTCCAGAACTAGAAATGGAATCTTATTCTTTTTAAATAAATGATTATTGTTCTGTCTCACAATAGAGAATGATGTTCAGACAAACACTGCATGGACATTTTCCTATATGCTGTTAGAGATATGACTATAGATAACTTGTCTTATGGTTTGAGAAAAAACATGCTCATGTTTCAGTATTTGAAAATATGAATGATGGGTTGAGTTGCTGGGTTTTTAAAGAAACTTTTTTTAGCATCATAAGCCTCTCTAAATGAGAAGAGACACCAATGCTTTACTAAAGTTGGACTCATTAATTTGGTCTGTGAAACAATTCCGTTAACTGTATAATCCCATAACTGAACTATCCCATCGCCCTTTAATCTCCAGCACGATAGCCACCATTTAATTATACACTGCTGCAAAGGCTTGCTTTGCAGTTTGCCCTGTGCATTTTGAGATCTTTAAGGTAAAGTGATATTTCTAGCAAAATCACAAGTATTATCTGTTTTGTTTTCTGTAGGGTACTTAACTTGGTTTATTTGTGGTTTCATGTCCACTAACAAAGGCTTATACTTGTGTTTTGAATAACCAGGGCAGGGCTAGCCAATGGGATGCCTTCCAGATGTTGTGAAATAAAAATCTCATAAGCCCCGCTAGCATGGCTAAAGATCAGGGATGATAGCTGTTGTAATTAAACAATGTCAGGGGGTACCATGCAGACTACTTTGGATGTAGGCATTGAAAAATGTATTGCATCATAAACCTCCAGCCAGGGTAGATTTGATTGAATCAAATTGATTTAAATCACTAATCAGTAAGACTTGATTTAAATCATTTTTTTACATACTTCTGCCTCGCCAGAGTGGTGCATGCTCTGCTTATCTCCTGCTTGGACTACTGCAATGTGCTCTACGTGGGGCTACCTTTGAAGGTGACCCGGAAACTGCAATTAATCCAGAACACGGCAGCTAGACTGGTGACTGGGAATGGCCACCGAGACCATATAACACCGTTCCTGAAAGACCTACATTGGCTCTCAGTACATTTCTGAGCACAGTTCAAAGTGTTGGTGCTGACCTTTAAAGCCCTAAATGGCCTCAGCCCAGTATACCTGAAGAAGCTTCTTCACCTCCATCATTCAGCCTGGACATTGAGGTTCACTTTTGAGGGTCTTCTGGCGGTTTCCTCCCTGTGAGAAGCAAAGTTACAGGGAACCCAGCAGAGGGCCTTTTCGGTAGTGGCGCCCTCCCTGTGGAACGCCTTCCCATAAGATGTCCGGGAGATAACGAATTGCACAACTTTTAGAAAACATCTGAAGGCTGGGTTCAGGGAAACCCAGCAAGATGGAAGGGGTAATAATAATAATAATTTATTTTACAGAACCTTTCCACCCTTGTTTGTGGAACCAAGAGATCTGGAAATGTCCTTTCTTAAAATATAAGCTGAAATTGTCAGGGTTCTGAAAGAATGGACAGACTTTTAGAATCATAGCCATGGAAGAACTTCTGTTTGTAAATTCCTGTTATAAAAACTGCCACTCTGGTGCTTTCTTGAGTGTTGCTTTTAGAATAATTCTTTTGGGTAGGACATAAAACTGAACTTGTTCTAGAAATCCTGTGCATGGTTTCTGTGGGAGGAGAGAGGAAATGAGAAATCCAAAACATAAAAGAACTAGGCTAGGCTAGAGGCAGCTTATTTTCAGAGCTGTGCAAATAAGAAAAAAATCTGTGCTAAGAGAAGCTGGGTATTGTGATGGGTATAAAATTGAGCACACTCACTTAAATAAAATAAAATTAAATAAAAAGTTATGTACTAAGATAGCACAGGTCAAAATATCATTCCACACCTCATGTAAATTATAAATGTATGTCTTACCTTAAAAGACAAATCACCAAGGTCAGTGAAAGAGACTTTGCTTAGCTAGAAGTCCAAACTTGAAGCTGCTCTGTTGAAAGAAAATATATGCATGGTCTGCGTGACAACTGGAAAATGCAACAAAAACTATTACGTATTACATATAACTTGCCATTGGGTCTTGCCAACCTAAATCCGTCTCCCATAATGTTTTCCGGCCAGTGATGGTTCCTGTTGAAATTTCTATTAGTTTGTTGTATATATTTGACAGTAGACCCATAACATCTAGAATAGAATCCTAGATCAGAAGTTCAAACCTTGTTAATGGGTTGGCAGATTGTAATTTGGATTTTCAAAGAAAATAAAACCACTAATGTTCTTGCAACCACCCCCAGGTAATTTTACAAGTCTAGCCTTAATTGTACTTAAGTAACATAAAAGTCAATCCAAAAGCCCTTCAGTCTATATAACCCTTTTTTGTCCAAGCCTTCTACCAATTTCCAGAAATCTATATTACTATTTTTTTTAAAGCTAGCATTGTATTCAATAGGTGTTAGAGGGAAAGAGATAGGAATCAATTTTCTCTGCCATTCTTTCCAGACCACGTAATAAGTGGATTAGAAAGATACATCCTAGGTGGAGTAAATGTCTGAAACAGGTCCTGCTTGCATGTTTCCCACATATTGTGGCCGCTGTGAGAACCAGATGCTGGACTGGATGGAGCATCAACCTGCTCCAGTAGACTCTTCTTATGTTCTTAAATGGCAAGTCTCATAGTAGAAATCTTACTCAGCTATCATTCTGGTTTCTGAGCTTTCAGCAGCCATTGGCTGCACACTTTCTGTAACATCTTCCCAAACGTAAGGGCAAATGTGAATTACTTTAAATGTTGTTGATGCAAGTCATTAAGACGAGAGCCCTTTAAAAATCACTGGTGTTGACTTTTCCATTTTGTAATTCATATATTCTACGAACAAGATTTAGTTGCAGCAAATGAACACAAATTGGTTTGCAGCTGAATTATCCCACCTTGAAGCATAATCCAAGATCTCTGATCATGTATTTTGCACTACTCAATTATATCTGCCTGTAGAGATGAGGTGGGGATTATGAAAATTAATTTACTGGCTTTCTTGTATGTGTGCAAAGTCTGTAAGTAATATCATTTGGAGCGAAGGGCCACAGTCCAGCATTCTGTGTCCAGAAACTAGGCTGATAATTATTGGGGTGGGGGGGGGGAGTGCTTTTCCACATAGGAACTGTAAATATTACACTTTCTCTGGATCTCGACAGCTAGGAATCTTGGTGTAAAACAAACTAGTCACTTTCAGAAAAGCCCGTCTCAAACTGTAGGTTATAAAGCTGATTTACATACAATTCTAGTTTGTACTTAATGATAAGTTGGGATTCAGGATAACAAAGTAATTTTGGCTTCTCTCTTCCTGCTGGCCTAATAGGAAGAAAATAGGAGGTGGGTGGGAATCTTTGAGTGCAGCACTTTGCTTTGGTTTGCTTAAGTTCTCCAATTACCACTAAATCAGCATACTTAACATGTTTATACTACATGCAGATTTCATTTAAAGGACAACTTTTTATCTAATAATATAACTGAAACTGAATCTTATTTAAATAATATAATCTTACATTTTAAAAATTGTTCATTCTTTGAAAGGACTGGAAATATTTTATTCCTAAATGGACACTCTTAGGAAGCTGAATTTGGCAATTACATGACTTCAAAACTCCTGTGTTTTCCATTTTTGAATGCATGAATTTGATGCAAAAATGCCGTCATTTTTTCAGCTTTTGTAGCAAGTCTGTTCATTTGACCTCTGGGGATCACAACAAAATTAACAGTAAGTTAGTTAACTTAGTTGGAGAAACTGCAATATAAATGCTGTGTAGTCGCGCCAGTAGAACAAATATATAAGTTGATCATGGAGTGCCTTGAGGACCTGTATAATGTAATTTATACTGTGCTGGAATTGAATGTGGGAGACCTTGACAGGTTTAAATCTCTGCTTGGGGCAGTTACTTACTATGTTCCTAGAGCTTCATCTACATTTTTTCAGTAATCTTTACGGCAACTCTGAAAAAAGGAAGCTGAAGCTGAAAGAGTGGTTTGCTTTGGCACATCCAGTGAATGTATAGGATAGCTGAGAAGAGATTTGAACTCAAAACTATTTGGCTAAGGGTAGCTCTTAACTACTATACTTCATCTGCTCATGGTGGTAGTTATACTGTTACAGTGAAGCACTTGGTGCAGTGAAAGGATAAATGGGGTGAAATGCTACATGATGTATTCTGAAGATCAGTGTGGTTTTGTGTTTCTAAAATTCCAACCCAGCCACTGAAACTACTCAGCACAGATGACTGGCTATCTGCAAAGTTTTATTAGATGAAATACTCAAAAACGTGTTGGGTTTTTTAATGTTTAGGCACATTGACTCTTAATTGTAGATTATGCTTCTTAAGAGTTGTATGTCTAAAGCACTGAATTCATTTTTGTTTAAAGATGTACAGATCCTGGCCCCTGGATTCAATTAAAAAATCTAGTAGATCACATTAGGGCTTACCAAAGCTACCGCCAAAAGACACTAACCTGAAATCCCCAGAACTTGTTTCTGGCCTAAATTTGCTCAGCAGATTCTCTTCCCCAACTACTCCTGTGCCAGCCTTCTGTTTATGGGATGTGTACATAGATACACTCATGCTCAGTTCTTTTGTGTGCCTCAGCTGTTGTGCATGAAGGTCTTTGTGTAGGAATAGTAAATACACAATCAGCAGGTGTGCTCCTTCATCTCTCCACCACCCGTCACATGGGGTCCACCTCCAAGGAGGCTTACAGAACAAATCTGGCAAGGACTGGCATCTTTGACAGGGGAATACTTTGTACTGTATGTTCACTTGTAGGACCCTAGTGAAGAGCCAATAGGCTCTGCAGATGTGGAAGGGGTCTAAGGCAGTGTTTCCCAACCTTGTGCCTCCAGCTGTTTTTGGACTACAATTCCCATCATCCCTTGCCACTGGTCTTGCTAGTCAGGTATGATGGGAGTTGTAGTTCAAAAACAGCTGGAGGCACAAGGTTGGGAAACACTGGTCTCAGGAAGTAGCAGTGCATGTTCAGTGACCGTGCACAAAGGTGACGGTCAGGAACTGAGTGAATCCTCCTTCCAGCAGCTGTTAGCTTAGTGTCCAGATGTGTTGTCACTTACCTCATTTCCATCCTTTTCATCTTGTCCCACACTTACTGGAACCAGCTCTTTTACTGAGGGCTGGAGTCAGGAAAAAATGGGAAATGCTCAAGGCAGAATGGTTTCTAGCTGTTGCCTATCTTCTGACAGCATGTTCTTGCATATGGTCTTGCCTCATGGAGTATGTGGGCAGATTCATACCAGATGCTTAAAGCACATCTAATGCTCATACCCCAAAAGAATCCTGGGAACTATAGTTCTCCCTCACAGAGCTACATTTCCCAGCACCCCTAACAAGGCACAGTGTCCATTAGTCCTTGTTCCTTTGAGCATTGAGTTGGATGCATGAAGAACCCGCTTTGGGTTTATTTTAAGCATACAGCTTAAAGGATACTATGCATTCTGAAGGTGAGCACATGGTTGCTTGCCCGCCCTACAAAATACTCTATTGCATAAGAAGAGTTGGCTCCTGTCAGTCTGGTCTGTAAGTGGCAGATCATTAGAAAAACTCATGACAAGATGATTACTATCTAGTTTCATCTCAAAAGAATAATGATCTTGAATGCTTGATCCCCCCCCCCATTTTGGGGGTGTTGCACTTTAAATTAAATTAAGCAAGCGAGAAAAAAGAGTTGCACAATCTGCAAACTGCTATTTTCATTTTCACAGAGAGTCCCAGAGAGGGAAGGATAACTGGATAGTATACCTTTTCCCCTTCCAATTCACCTGTCAACCAAGGTCCTTGTGCGTATGGTGGCAATCCTTCCAGTCTGGAGGTGGTGTTTTCGAATGCCATGTCAGTACGTGGTAAAATATGACCTCCCAGCATCTGACCTGGAATGTATAGCAGAGCCATGGTTGGAAGAAGTGGATGGGTAAACATATTTTATCTCTCTGTACCAGGTTTCTCTGTAGAGCCATCAGCTGAGACTGTGCATGTATGGGCAGGCAAGGAGGCAGAATTGCTGTGGTCTATCATGATTCCATCCACCCTGACCTAGTGCCCTGTTTGAATCATTGAGTGTTTGTTCTTGAGGTAGGTGGCTGGCACAGAAGGGAGATTCTGTTGTATAACAGGCTCTTTATGTGACCTAGCTAGGGTAGTTTCCCATGTTGTTGGAGTTTCCCAGCCTGTTGTTACTGAGTGACTTTGACATCCATGCAAAGACCACCTTGTTGTAAGTTGCTCAGGGCTTTCTGCCCTCCACAGCAACTGTGGGGCTATCCCAAATTATATCGGGACTCCTTCACATAGCAGGATATACTTTGGGCTTGAATTTTGTTTTGTTTTTGTTCTGAACAAGAGGTATGGAGGGGCAGTGTACGTTCCTTTCGTCATTGACAGATCTTGAATGCTGGAACCTGTCTTCAGACTGACAGGAACCTTCATAGGAGCGCTGACTTATGTAAAAAGAGTTCCTAACTACCTATAACCCCCTGTTGAAACGGTCCCCTCTAAACCCCCCATCATGTTGGACAATTACCAACCAGTCTCAGGTTTACCATTTTTGGCAAGGTACACGAAGGCATAGTAGAATATCAGTTTCTTGGATAAAATGGATTATGATCTATTTCAATCTGGCTTCATGCCTGAAGTTGGAACCAAAGCAGCTTTGGTTGACTTTGTAGACAACCTCCACTGGGAACTAGACAGAGGGAGTACATCCCTATGGGTTCTGCTGAACTTCTCAGAATGTAGCAGTAGGTCTGTCTTAACACCTATCCGGCAATGTCTACACTGGTTGCTAGTTGTTTCTGGTAACAAATTGAAACTTCAGTGATTCTCTTTAAAGCTTTAAATAGCTTAGGTCCACAATATCGGAGGAGCTATTTCCTTCCGTAGTAGTATTTTGCTCGCTCCCTAAGATCAGAAGGAGATGCCCTTCTCTGTGTTCAACCTGGGGTGGAGGCATGGTTGATGGGAGCATGGTTGAGAGCAGCACTTGATAGGGCCTTCTCAGCGGCTGCACCAGTGTTATGGAATACAGTACTGTATCTTGTTTCTTGAAACATGTAGCCTCCCCCTCCCCACCTGCCTGTTGGTAAATACATTCTTTTTTTAGCAGGCTTTTGCCTGCTAAGTATCAGCAGCTTTGTGTAAAGGTTGGATTATGTTTTTGGTCATCGCTTTTGTTATGTTTTTAGTGGGGCAGTGAAGTGGGTGGTGTTGATGTGATTTTAAGTTACTGTATGCTGTGCTGAGTTGTGCATATACACCAGAAGGGTAGGATAGATATTTCTATATAAAATAAATAAATATATTAAAAAATATAATTATTATTCACTTGTTTTCCCCCATGTCAGTTCTCCTGTTGGATATAATTTGAATACAGGTGTTTATTTCAGCAGCCAATTTACCACCCAGTCCAGTCATTTTTGCAGGAAATAGTAGTACTCAAGAAGCTGCCTAATAACTGAGACAGATCATTGGTACATCTAGTGTCAGTACTGTTGACACTGACTGGCAAAGTTTCAGCTGCGACCCAGGACAGAACCTATGGCGTTTTGCGTGAAAATCATGTGAGCAACACAAGCTATAGCCCCTCTCCTGCAGCTTAACAGATGTAAATCTTCCAGGACACAGAAACTAGTTCAAGGGCTGATCTTTTCTTGCTTGAGCCTCCTGAAACATAATCAGTGTTGCTATAAAAATTAATCTCTTGTGGCAAAGCAACTGACTGTTTAAATTAGATATAGAAAAAAACATTCCTGATTCGATTCTAATCTGCCCATCTTTGAGAAAAAGCAAAAATATACAGTGGTGCCCCGCAAGACGAATGCCTCGCAAGACGAAAAACTCGCTAGACGAAAGAGTTTTCCGTTTTTTGAGGTGCTTCGCAAGATGAATTTCCCTATGGGCTTGCTTTGCAAGACGAAACATCTTGCGAGTTCTTGCGAGTTTGTTTCCTTTTTCTTAAAGCCGCTAAGCCGTTAATAGCCGCTAAGCCGCTAATAGCCGTGCTTCGCAAGACGAAAAAACCGCAAGACGAAGAGACTCGCGGAACGGATTAATTTCGTCTTGCGAGGCACCACTGTACAGTATTAAGGTGTTGGCAATTGTATTTGGTGTAATCCAGCCTGCTGTGAAGACAGCACTTACACATGAGATTCCTATAGACCAGGGGTCAGCAAACTAAGGCCTATAGGCCAGATCAGGCCCAATTGCCTTCAGGATCTGGCCTGTGGACTGTTCGTGGATCGGCGTGGGGATTCTGTTCGTTTGGGTTGCACCATTCCCCCCCCCCCCGGTGCCATTCCATTCCATTACCCCCCTCCCTCCCACACACCGTGGTGGCACCTCCTCCCTCCCTCCTCCTGGCTTCTCCCCGCCCTGCCTAGAGGAGGAAGGGGGCTGGGCTGGACTGGCTGAGCGCCATTTTAAGCAGCCCCTCTCCGGAGCCAGCCCTTTTGCACCACTCATTGTCCCTCCGTCGCTGCCCTGGTGCTCCTGTGGGCCAAAGAGCGGAGCGGATGAACTCACTCTGCTTACCAATGAGAAGCAGCGGTGGTAGTGGTGGCGGCGGCAGCAGCCCCTGGGAAGGTAAACGCAGCAGCTGGGGGGGGGGAGGAGGACTACTTGCCCCCCTCACCTCTTCTTCCAGCTCCCCCTCTGTGCTGCTTCTCCAGCCCACCACAAGGTCTGAGAGATAATAGACAGGCCCACGGCTAAATAAATTTGCCAACCCCTGATATAGACTATAAGAGTCCAGTCATCCCACCCCATGGCATGCATGTGTGAGCATTCAGCATGCTAGGCTGTTACAGCGAAGAAGAGGCCTCTTATTGGATCTTCTCCCCTCAATTCCACCTTCTGTTTCATTAAGGAATATTGTGAATGGACCTGAAGGGGGGAAAGAACTTTATGCGGATATGAGAGATAGGAAGTACACCCTTGCAACTAGCTTGCCCTGGGCTCCTATGCTTTTCCTTTTATACTTTCTCAAGCAACTTGAGATTTTAGAGTCAAGGTGCTAGGGACTTGTTTAAGGCAAAAGCCAATAGCACTCCCATTAATGTATATTTATGGTGTAGTGAAAATGAGTTTAGCAGTATAGAAAAGGGTGGGAGTGTACTATAAGGGTTGTTCTAAAAGTTAGAATTTACTACGAGGTCAACCATTTCCTACATGGTTATAAAATAATCTTTCTCTTTTCTTTGTCCCCCTGTATTTTACAGCTAAAATGCTCCCTGGGTATATTGTACAGTGATGCTGACAAAAGGAATAGGAACTTCAATTATGTTAATGAGTGATCAGACAAACAAAACTTGAGGTAAGAATATAAACTTGGAAGAAGCACAATGTGTCTGAAGGCAGCCCTGTATCAGGAAATGTTTTAATGTCTGATGTTTTACAGTTTTTTATATGTGCTGTAAGCTGCCCAGAGTGGCTGGGGGAACCCAGCCAGATGGGCGGGGTATACAGTGGTGCCTCGCAAGACGAAATTAATTCGTTCCGCGAGTTGCTTCGTCTTGCAATTTTTTCGTCTTGCAGAGCGCGGATTCCCTGGGTATTAACGGCTTTAAGAAAAAGGAAGCAAACCCGCAAGACGTTTTCGTCTTGCGAAGCAAGCCCATAGGGAAATTCGTCTTGCGAAGCAACTCAAGAAACGAAAAACCCTTTCGTCTTGCGCGTTTTTCGTCTAGCGAGGCATTCGTCTTGCGGGGCACCACTGTAAATATTATTATTATTATTATTATTATTATTATTATTATTATTAGTGGAATGGACAGCCCCAAATTCCAGATGTTTGGCTTTGTAGTTACTCTTGAATTTTTCTTTCTGGAATTAAGTGAGGTATTTCAGATGTATAGGGCATTGCAAAGGGGTTTTAGAGGAAGGGGAAAGATCCTGACCAAGGTTTAAAGATTTGCTTTTTTGTATAGTCAAAGCAGACACATTTCTTTTTCGTCATGGATAGCTAGTTTATAAGCCCACTTCCCATAACAACTTGCTGTGGTCAGGAATTGTGGTTGTCATGAATGAGTTTGGGTGACCTTTGAGTTCCTGCACTCGCCCTCTTTCTTCCTCCCCTACAACCAGTTAATAATAATAATAATAATAATAATAATAATAATAATATAGTTTTGTGTCTTCACTCTTCTAACCCTAACCCTTCTTAGTCCAGAACTATAGCTTGCTTAGTTCCCACTCATATTGGTGCTTAATGTATACAGATGGTGCTGGTTGACCAGGGCTACAACCAAAGAGTGGTGGGTTACAACCCAGGGCTACAACCCAGTGGTGGGTTGCTTATTGCACTGGTCTCTTTGAATAGAAATCACTGATTCTTCATCTTCAGAGGAAGAGGAATAAGCTAAACCTAAATGCTATCTATCAGTCATGGTCAATGGGAACAAAACCTGAGCCACTAAGGTTCCTTTTAAGCTACTGAGCAGCTGCTGATTTTGAACCAACTGCTGAATGTTGGTTTCCTCTCTGTAGAGAGATCACAGTGCTGGCTGCTTAAATGAACACCAAGGCAAGTTTTTTGTAACAGAAGCATTAAATAAATGGTTAATTTAAATCAGCAGCACTTTACTGGCTTGGAAACAGAAAAAATCTACTCATTTGCTTAATAAAACATTTGTAAACAGAGGATTAGTGTAATGTGTGATGGAGTGAGCTACAGTTTAGAAAGTTGTCTTCTATCAAGTTAGATCATTGTTCCATCTATCTCAGTATTGCTTGCACTGGTGGTCAGCAGTTCTCCAGAGTTTTAGGAAGGGTTCTTTTCCAGACCTACCTGGAGATGCAGGGGATCACACTCGAGATTTTCTGAACAAAAAAGCATGCACTCTACCACTGAAATACAGCCTTTCTCTAAAGTAAAAATCAGTAGGAATGCAGACTGATACTTGCTGCCATTAGCTGATTTTATTCTTGTTCTGAGGGCAATCTTGAGAAAGGAGAACTAAAAACATTTAAACAGTGGCTAATCCTTTGGTTTACAGTCAGTATGCTGGTTGTGGTAGATAAAAATATGTTGAACATATGGAAATGGAATGAGATTAACTACTTTCGTAGACCCTTCAAATAACATACCAGATGGAGCTAATATTGCATGGAGCTGAGACTTGCCTGGAACTAGTGATCTTGATGCAGCGATATCTTTGCCCCATGCCCATTTTTCTAAGTTATGTAACATCTTTGAAGGTATTATATGCTCAGCCATCAATTGCATGATGTTTTAGTCACCAGAACCAGTCTGCTTTGGCTCTTATAGTCTACATTTTATGGGTCTTGAATTTCTCTCCCTTCCCACATTGGGTCAGATTTTGCCTTTATAAAGACCCTTCTAGACAAATGGCTGAAACTTCATTGCATAAAAGAACTGAATCAGTTTTGTTTTTCAGGGTGAATACTAGTGCTTTTGATCTTCTTTAATCTGATCCTTTTATCTGTCTTGTTTTAGTCCTAACAAGTTAGCTCATGTAGTGGTTACACTGAGGTTAAGAGATACTGTGACTTAAAGGATATCTCTGCAGATGCTTTGGTGTTTCAAGCATAAAATACCTTCAGGCTACTACAGCTATTCAGTTGCATAATCTGTTGGATTATGTGCTTTGAGTACAAGACTGATTACATAGCCTGTGTGTAAGTCATCTCTAAGAGCTTCAGAAGCAATACATTGTGATATAAAGACACAAATAAACCAGCATGTTATTTTGCAGATATCTGCAAGAGATGCACCATTGTATACTCAAGATTCTTCATATAAGAACAAACTGCATTGTAAATGTATTTATTTTACAGCACTCAGTCCCCTCAGGCGTTACACTCATCTCCCACAAGCCTTGATCCAAGGGCAACATTCTGCCCCTCATAGTAAAGAGGAATGAGCTTTGGGGCAGGGAGTTTTCGATAGGGTTGCCATATGTCCGGATTTTCCTGGACATATTCGGAATACTGTAGTTGGCAGCAGTGCCCGGGCAGAAATCGTAAAAAATGTCTGGTACAATCTGGACTTTTGGCAGCCCATGTTGGCAGTGCTGTTATTGCTGTTTTTCCATAAAAATTGCTAAAAATGGCATTTTTAAAAAAGCAATTTTGCCCCAAAAGCTCAACAGTTTTTGGCAAAGCTTAAAAAAGCTCAGTAGATTTGGCATAAAGAAAAAAGCTCAGCAACTTTTCTGTCCAGGTTTTCACTGTTTGAAATATGGCATCCCTATGTTTCGATCTGTTACTCTTTGCCACGTGGAAGAAAAGATATTGGATGAACACACTAGTGCTGGAGTTTTGCATTGGGAGAGTAAACAGGCACAGAAGAATGTGAATGAAGTTAAGTTTGGGATTGACAAAGCAGAGTAGTGCTACTTGTCACTATATAATTGTGAGGCTGGCCAGCAGGGTTTTCTTTCTCTTTATTCTATGTTTTTGTATTGCACATTACCTTGTTTCTTTTAGGCATTTTATGAATAGTTTATGTTAACATCACAGGCAACAAGTGATAGTTGCCCAGGGTACCTGTACAAACTGCATTTCATGTGGCACCTGCAATAGCAAAGGATGTTTTGAGGGGGAAGTATCACATTTTTGAAAGGTGCAAAAGGTGGTGTGTTGAGTGTCAAATGTATTATTTTAGCAACTTAAGCACATCCTTCAGGGAAGTAGTTTGGACTAAGTACAACACAAAAAAACTGATTGTAAACAATGGAGACATGTTGCAAGAAAAACAGTGGACTATTTTAAAGTTAACCTTTTATGTTTTACCAGAGTACCTTCATGTAAAGGGCTAAGATCTATGTTTTCTTCTCTTTTTAAAGTTAATGATGTTTTACAGTTACTTTACTATGGTAAAGTAACCTTGTGCTCATGGAGTGACTCCTACAGATAAACTTTTCCAACCCCACCAGTTGTTCCCACAAAACTTCACTGAGCATGTTGTGACATTGTAGGGCAGTTGCTGGATTACAATTTGCATCAATCTGGACTAGTGGTTGTGCTGTCCGGGGCTAATGAGAGTTGGAGCCCAGCAACATCTTGGGGGGGGGGCAGAGTATAGTCATCCCTTCTCTAGGGCCATTCAATAGCAGCCATTGCCCTTTTGAATATCTGTAGCATCCTCCCATTCCTGGCTCTTCCCAAGGCCCCCCATGTATGGCACTCTTCTCATGCTTCTTTAGCTCTTCTTCACATCTGAATCCTGGGGCAGAGTTGGCAACACAGCAGGACATCAGCTGCTATTGAATAACCCTGCTGGGCCATAGTGTGCTCTGAAGCGCTGAGTGGAGGTAGTTGGTGAGCGAGGATTGTCACGTGCAA
Source organism: Podarcis cretensis (assembly GCF_951804945.1). Classification (NCBI taxonomy): domain Eukaryota; kingdom Metazoa; phylum Chordata; class Lepidosauria; order Squamata; family Lacertidae; genus Podarcis; species Podarcis cretensis. Next base: position 47,823,250 of record NC_137170.1, on the reverse strand, counting down.
GACTCATAGAGCCTTATGGAAACTGCTGTTTGAGCACAGAGCTTTCTATGGCTTGGATCCTAAGTTACTTTCTGTCAGTGGAACTGAATGGAATGAGCCTCTCCCACCTTCCCTTCCCAATCCTAATTAACAGATTGATACCTGCAGTTCTTCCATTATGAGGCAATTACAATTACAGACAAATATGTGTTAATGTTGGGGTTTTACTCCCAGTTGAAAACCAGCTGTTTCTCGTTAAAGCAGAACTCTTTATGATGAAGCTGATTCCTTTGGAGGCACATAAGGCTCTGGCAATGACCAGCAGAGTAACTGATCCAATAATGTGATAGACCAGGTGTGCCTCATGGCTATCCCAGGAACAGTTCTCTCAGTCCTGTGATGTAATTCTGAATTTGTTGCAACTTGCTGCACACATCAGAACAGTAGAACTGGAAATGTTTGTGTGGCCTAATCCTCAGAGTGTTCCAGCCATGTCAGCTGTGTTACAGTTGATTGGGCTGGCAGAAACATAGCACTTTAAGGGTCAGGTCATGGAGAAATAACACTTGTTGTTAAGTCTCTCTTTGGTTACGCCCTAACTAGCAGTTGCCAAGTAAGCTTTGTGTGCATGTGTGTCACGTTTTGATATTTGATAAACATTAGCTCAAGATGGCTTCTGAACATGTATAGCAACTATTTGGTCTTGTGTATTTTAAATTATGTAATTCGAATGATTCATATAATTGAAATAATATGTGGCTATATAGCTAACGCACACAGCCACTTTCTCAAGCTGGTGTTAGGCAAGCAGTCTCAGGTGTGTCTCTGCTTCCAATGTAGCCTGACTTTTTCATTCACAATTGGTTCACCTCTGGGTATACAATCCTGGTGTTGGGTGAAAAGGAGGCCAGCAAATCAGTTTTGCTGCAGGCAGTGTAGCTGGCTGAACGCCATGATGCATTGGATATATTATCACTGGACACACAAGGCTTGCATTAAAGAACACTGGTCTTCAACTGGTCAGTTGGGACCCACTAGCGGATTGCAGCCTGATTCAAGGTGGGTCACAACAAGACCACTACCATCATGCAAATATATGGTAAAAGATTAATTAAGAAATGGGTCCTGAAATGCATGTTTGGGTTAAAACAAGTCCTGGGATACCTGCCCTGGATGACAGAAGGATAAGATCTATTACAGTCAAACCTCCACTTACCACCGCCTCTTCCTATGGTCGTTTCATGTTGCGACCGCAGCAAACCCAGAAGTAACTGGTGGGTTTGCCGCTGTTCGCACAGGAGCAACGATTGCGTTTGTGCATGGGCAGAAGCGGGCAATCGCCGCCCACACCTGTGCACAATGGCACCTCTCCCAGCGACCCATTTCGACCTCCGGACAGACCTCCGGAACAGATTATGGTTGCAAATAGAGGTTCCACTGTATTTGACTATTGGTGTAAACCTCCAGAATGTATTTTGTATAGTTAAGTTTTTACCTCTATCTTCAGTACATTTTATTTTATATAAAATTGCTATGGCTAGTGGCTGATGCAAATAAAGATTCTTCTGATCCTGATAGGAGGATGCCTACATTGTGGTGTGGTGGACATTGAGGCAGGTCAGGTTATGATTGGAACCTACGGTAAATGGTGGGAAGTGCTCTGTGATGATGACCAAGCGTCTCCTAAATATGTTCTGGGAGTTCACTCAGCCCTTCAGAGCAGATTGGGGATGGTGTGGAGGCATGTGCAGGTGGAGGAAGTGGAGGTTCCTGTTGCACTACAGCCCATAATCAGAAAAAAATAATAATTTAGGAAATGAAGAGAATTTTATTTTTATGTTACTTTATTAAATTTATATACTACCCTTCTTCCAAAATGAGCCCAGAAATGAAAAATGTAAATACAATAATAAGATTTCTGATAGTGAAACTGTTGAAATATATGATGGTCAACTATAAACTGTTCCAAATTAAAGGAATATATTTGCGAAGAGAAATTAAAGACATTACGACAACATAGAAAGATTTTACTAAGACCGAGAGAACTCATATAGTGAAGATACACAAAACTTAATGATTCAGAAAAACAAGCAAATGAGATAAAGAATCCCAAGATGTGTTTTTATTTATAGTAATAAAATTGGGTGACATGTTAACAAGAAAAGGGGCAAAGATGCACTAATACCAACATGGTTTATTTATCTTCCTTATTCCCTTCCTATGTACAAAACATATAGCATTTGAATTATAATACAACACTCCACCTTCAAACCTAGAAAATATCCTTAAATTGTCTCTTCCAACACCCCAGCAAATCACTCATCACAAGCAGAGATGGCTGTTGCTAAATGGTATGCACAGATTCTCTTATAAAAGGGGTGGAGTCTGGCCATACACAGTTCAGGAGGCATTCTGATAATTGTGAGGCTAAACTCTGCAGTATGCTGGCTCATCCTAGAGGTCTGCTTGGTTTCCTTTCTCTCATGCTTGCTTGGCCACAGGGGAGCATGAATCATGCTCAGTCAGTGATGCACGAACTCATTCACAAAACCAGATTTCATGCATATCCATTACAGCGCGACTTCCATAAATCATCTCGCGGCTCACTAATGGCTGTATGAATTGTACTGAATAGACAAAGCTAGCATTGCTGATAATATTCTAATGTTGATGTAGTAGTACATAACCAGTGACTCAGTCTGTTAGCCGTTGTGCTGTAGAGACAGATAATGTGGAGGTGCAAAGTTCAATTCAATATTTGGAAAGCTGGGTGAATTGAGGCCTCTAGTTTTAACCAGCTTATTTGAGACACCAGAATGAGGTATATGTTCAGAGCACAATTCTATGTTCCATAATTGTATACTAGTTTGACATCCATTTTCAAAGTGGGTGACACACAAAATTGACTGATTCTTGTCATCAAGCACCATATTTTGCTAGTTGTAAAACTCTTTACTTTCAGGCACCTCAAAACACTTGGTTTAAGTATTCCTTTGGCTGAGGTGTAAGTGAAATCTAATGTGAGCAGTATTTAAATTGGGGATTTTAGATAGTGTGTCTTGTACAATTGGAAAAGTTATTAGTAGCTGCAGACTACCTGGAATCAGGCCGTTTTTGTGATACACCAGTAGAATGTCTCTTTATCTGTTTGGAGGCCATTCACATTACGTACAGAAATGAAATAGGTGGGAGGGAGCTGTAACAGACTGAGAGAGTAATTAGTCTATTCACAAATATTTTCCTGGTATCAGGGACTCAGTGTCGGTTCTGAACTCTGTGTTTTGCCACTGTTTGGGGTTGGATGAGGTCAAGCAAGTTAAAACTTAATTTAGGGACAATGGAGGTCCTGTTGCTTAAGGATTCCAGTGATCTGGGAGTATGTGTATACAGTATCCTATTTTGGAAGAGTTAAAATCAAGTTTGCAACTTGGAAATACCCCTCTGCTTCTAGATGGCTAGGTAGCAGCTGTTGTTAGGAGTGCCTTTTGTCTGGCCACTCACTCCATGCTTTTCTTTTTGAAAGGGAGTTCAGTTCTAATGAGGAACAGGTAAAACAAGCTTCTGCTTGGTCTGCAAAATCCATACATTCCTTGCTCATAGCAGTGGGTGGCAGATGAAAACCAAACATTGGCTGGCGAAGCATTGCATGCAAAGCTTTGTGGCTCCCTTAGGATAACTCTGCAGTCCCTGCCCACAGGTTGGGAACCACCATTCTAGATACCATTCTCTTAGTGTAGCTACAGTGTTTGACAACGTTCCAGATAACGTTCCATTTTATGTTAAGTTTTATTGCTTAGTGTTGTATGGAAAAGGTGCAGCAATTCTTCAAGTTAACATACTTTAAGTATGCAGTGAGTTTTTAGGAGTTAGACAAAAAATACCCAGAAATAAATTAAAGAAAAACATTAATATTCCTGGGTTTAGCCTATGCCCTAGCAGTAAAAAAAAAGTCCTGAAAGCACTTTCATATTAGTTATATTAAATATATAGCAGGAAACTGAAGCTAGTCTTAGTTCTCTTGTGCATATCTGCACAACACGTTTGTCACATGTGTACATGATGTTTGTGAGGGAGCAGGTGGTGCTGTAGTCTAAACCACTGAGCCTCTTGGGCTTGCTGATTGGAAGGTTGGCGGTTCAAATCTGTGCGACAGGGTGAGCTCCCGTTGCTCTGTCCCAGCTTCTGCCAACCTAGCAGTTTGAAAGTAGATAATTAGGTACTCCTGTGATGGAAAGGTAAACAGCATTTCTGTGCGCTCTGGCTTCCATCATGGTGTTCCGTTGCGTTTTAATCATGCTGGCCACATTACCTGGAAAGCTGTCTGTGGACAAACACTGGCTCCCTCAGCCTGAAGTGAGATGACCGCTGCACCCCATAGTCGCCTTTGACTGGACTTAACTGTCCAGGGGTCCTTTACATGATGTTTGTCTGTACAGATGTATTATTGTTGTTGTTTTAAATTTATGTTTTGCCTTTTCTCCAAAAGGAGCCCAGGGTGACAAGCAACAAAGTGATAAAACAATACTATTAAAAAGAAAATAAAAACATTAAAAATGTAAAAACATGTAAAAGGATTATGAACATGCAAACGTGTATGGAGCAGCCCTAATTTTTTGGACAATAAACACCCTTCCCCGATTCATAAATGTCCCCTAGGTATCCTTATGACATGGAGCAGGCACAGCAGGACTTAATGAGACAGCTATGAGAGAGGCACCAAACCTTGGGCTAGTTAACAGATGCTGTGTGTGCTGAACATCTGCCTTCAGCTGAAAGACAGGCCAAAAAAGTCATTCAGGATTTTTTCTTTTTGCTTGCATTGCAGACACCAAGCTATTTTAGAATAATACACTTAATCCCCCTTTAGATATGGTTTATTGTTATCATGTCCCATCTAGCAAACCCACATAGGGCATGTTATGAGTGGTAAACAAATTTCCCCTCTATTTCTTCAGGATATTTTGTGTGGCTCAGATTTGTTATGGAAAACATATCCTGTGTTTGTTTTATGGACTGGCTTTTTATGCCTTTTTGATACCAAGCAAAAGTTTGTAAACATTCATGGGCCTGGTTTGCACATCACATTGAACTATAGTTAAAAGCGAACTACGGTATGTTTTAATATGCAGCATGCCAATGCATACTTCTGAAAAGTTCTCAGTCTCCTTTTCAGACTTCAGTGCACTTTCTCTGTTCCCCTCCTTTTGACATATCTATGGACATCTAGGGGAGATTTTTATTAGTGGTGAACTGATGATGTGATTCTGTTTCTCTGTGTCTACCTTTAGTCTGTCGAGATGTGTTGATCAAATATAAATGTACATGTGAACCAGCTTAAGGTGAGTTTTTGTCCTTTTTAGATTGTACTTAATGTTGTTGCTCTTGAATCCTGCTGTGCTATTCCACCTGCTCACACCTAGATTTCATGGCACACCTGTATTGTCCCATCTCTTTCTCACTGCAGCTGAATTACTTCTACTGTTCCTATTCAGAGGAAGTGTCTTGAGATGCTAAACCAGTGCAGGGTGTGTGGCTGTACTGGAGCAATTCCAGTTTTGGCTGTTTGACTGGCACAGTGATCCTTACACCTTCCTTTAACAGAGCACTTAGCATTTTCAGAGGTTGTATAATTTTATTTAGAACAGGAGGCCCAAATGCCTTGTGCTTCCTGTTTCTTGGGCTCTTCGCCATTGTCCAAAATGGAACTCTCACGAGCTCCGTTCTGGATGACACAGAAGAACAGGAAACACAAAACACTTGTGCTTTTCCTGTGTCGTCCTGCATTCTATAGTTTGTAAAACTGCTCTTCAATTAAAGATGGGTGCAAAAAAAATTATGTAGATTGTTTTCTATTTAAAGCCAATGATAAATAAAGACTAGAATTGAATGCAAAGATGAAGAGAATAAGCAACTTTGGTTGTATCCAGTGTTGCTTGAGAGAAGTCAGCTGGTGCAGCTGATGATTCCCTTTTTGAAATACAACTTATTTACCCTTCTAATAATAGTAAGTGCTTTAATTTCACTCTTGGAAGTTAATTTGGATATTAATGATGGGAAATTGGAAAGGACATAAAATTGTGAGTTGCTGTAACCACATTTCCTTAGGGGCATTTTTTTAGTTAAGAAGAAATATACTAGTTTTGAAAGAAACCTTTGTAGAATCAAGTTCAGACCACAATTGCTCTTCGGAAGGAAGATGAAGTGGAAAAATGGTTGTATTGATGGAAAAAGCTTACTGTGGCACACTTCCCAGTTCTACCCACAAAGCTTGACCCATCTCAAAAGCCCAAATGAAACCACCACCGTAACTATATTTAAGATCTTAACAATAGTTGTTTCTTTTTGTTGTGTTTGTAAAATGTCTAACCATGTTGGCATCTTACACCTTAATGTTGACATCACCATGTAATGAACAGTGCTGTTTAATTCTTTGTGCTATTGTTTTGACTGGCTATAGAATTTGCATAACATCTTCGTTGAATATATTCAGTGCAAGCTTTTTGAAAAGTGATTTTATACACCCCTTATTTGGTTCAAAGACCACCCCCAAAGCAATAAAGTAATACAAAAGAGAGATACAGTAAAAGTACAATAAAGCAATATAAAATGGCAGTATCACTCTGCGATAACACTGCAGGTGCATTTGTGAGTTGTATTCATGCTCTCACTACAGATGCAGCTCCTCATCATTCTACCTCTCACTTGAAAGCACGGTAAACTCAAATTCTCCCTCTCAACGCCTGTCCATTGCTCCAATCTCTCATCTAGGAGTAGGCCCACCCATAACTGTTCACCCACAAGGAATGCCCTTGCCCTCGTCACACCCCAAAGGAGAGATCCCAAGGGATTTTTACCCTTTGCTTTTGGGGTTATCCCACCACAGATGACCCTTTCATAGCTGTCAATGTTTCCTTTTTTAAAGGGAAATTCCCTTATTCTGAATAGGATTCCTCGCAAGACAAGGGAAAAGTTGACAGCTATGGACCCTTTGCCTCCCAAAAGCCCTTAGTGGGGCTAGCTAGCCAAGCTTTCTGGCTGCTTCAGTAGGTTGCCATTCACCAGGTACCATGCAACAGAAAAGGTATGGGGAGGCTAAGGTTGATATCCACCTCCCAGCCAGCACCTGTTCTGCTATTGCTGTTTAACAATTATTGATGTTACCAAAAAGTGATGCTGATTTGATTAACTTGTTGAGAATTTGCACGGTTCGACAGCTAGGAACAGAAAATGCACAAGTAGTCAGTGCATTTCCGTGGAGGCTGACTGGAGGCCTAACTTAAAACTTTTTTAAAAAATCAAGAGATATGGAAGGTATGTCCACTTAAGTTTGTTGGCTTGAGCAGATGCTTTTTAGTATTCAGGGGTTCAAATTTCTAGGCAAGCATTTTTGAAGATCATATATTTAACATAGACTGAGGAAGTTTCATTTTAGTGACATCTCTGTAAAGTTTATACTAGAAAGCCTAATCATAATTTTATGTTAGGTAACATGAATATGATTGTCGTATTTATTCAAGCTCAAGTAGCTGTTGTTGGGGTGTGGGAATTGGATAACAAAATATTCACTCAACTCTCACTTTTTCTCAGTGAGTTCAGGAGAGTTGGTAGAGAGTAGGGGATTCCATTTGTCTTTTTGAATATATTTTGCTGCTCTGAAGGTGGGCAGCAATTTACTTTTTATGGCCGCTCAACCTCCCTTTGTGCACTGCTGAAATTCATGTGGCCACACATTTGGTTTAAGTGACCTGCAGGAGCAATATAATTACTACCTACAAAAATATTACAAGGGGCTCAGGTTGAATTTACAGGGCAATATGTTGCCACCCTTTTAAAAATAAGTAATGGAATTATATTTTTTTTCTGCTGCTAATCACTCTGAAAAAAAGACCACATGAGCTGGCTTATAAAGCTAAATACAATAAAAATACATAAGCACCAGAACATATTCTTAAATATAACTCCTAAAACTTCACACAATAATCAGAAATAAAACATTTCAGGCCATATGCTGCCAATTCCTCTCCATAGTCCACAAACTGCAAAGCCTAGACCCTTTTGTTGTTGTTGTTTAGTCGTTTAGTCGTGTCCGACTCTTCGTGACCCCATGGACCAGAGAACGCCAGGCACTCCTGTCCTCCACTGCCCCCCGCAGCTTGGTCAGACTCATGCTGGTAACCTCGAAAACACTATCCAACCATCTCGTCCTCTGTCGTCCCCTTCTCCTTGTGCCCTCCATCTTTCCCAACATCAGGGTCTTCTCCAGGGAGTCTTCTCTTCTCATGAGGTGGCCAAAGTACTGGAGCCTCAGCTTCACAATCTGTCCTTCCAGTGAGCACTCAGGGCTGATTTCCTTCGGAATGGAGAGGTTTGATCTTCTTGCAGTCCATGGGACTCTCAAGAGTCTCCTCCAGCACCATAATTCAAAAGCATCAATTCTTTGGCGATCAGCCTTCTTTATGGTCCAGCTCTCACTTCCATACATCACTACTGGGAAAACCATAGCTTTAACTATACGGACCTTTGTTGGCAAGGTGATGTCTCTACTTCTCAAGATGCAGTCTAGGCCTGTCATTGCCCTTCTCCCAAGAAGCAGGCGTCTTTTAATTTCGTGGCTGCTGTCACCATCTGCAGTGATCATGGAGCCCAAGAAAGTAAAATCTCTCACTGCCTCCATTTCTTCCCCTTCTATTTGCCAGGAGGTGATGGGACCAGTAGCCATGATCTTCGTTTTTTTGATGTTGAGCTTCAGACCATATTTTGCACTCTCCTCTTTCACCCTCAATAAAAGGTTCTTTAATTCCTCCTCACTTTCTGCCATCAAGGTTGTGTCATCTGCATATCTGAGGTTGTTGATATTTCTTCCGGCAATCTTAATTCCGGCTAGGGATTCATCCAGCCCAGCCTTTCGCATGATGAATTCTGCATATAAGTTAAATAAGCAGGGAGACAAAATGCAGCCTTGTCGTACTCCTTTCCCAATTTTGAACCAGTCAGTTGTTCCATATCCAGTTCTAACTGTAGCTTCTTGTCCCACATAGAGATTTCTCAGGAGATAGATGAGGTGATCAGGCACTCCCATTTCTTTAAGAACTTGCCATAGTTTGCCATGGTCGACACAGTCAAAGGCTTTTGCATAGTCAATGAAGCAGAAGTAAATGTCTTTCTGGAACTCTCTAGCTTTCTCCATAATCCAGCGCATGTTTGCAATTTGGTCTCTGGTTCCTCTGCCTCTTCTAAATCCAGCTTGCACTTCTGGGAGTTCTCGGTCCACATACTGCTTGAGCCTTCCTTGTAGAATTTTAAGCATAACCTTGCTAGCGTGAGAAATTAGTGCAATTGTGCGATAGTTGGAGCATTCTTTGGCACTGCCCTTCTTTGGGATTGGGATGTAGACTGATCTTCTCCAATCTTCTGGCCACTGCTGAGTTTTCCAAACTTGCTGGCATATTGAGTGTAGCACCTTAACAGCATCATCTTTTAAAATTTTAAATAGTTCAGCTGGAATACCATCACTTCCACTGGCCTTGTTATTTGCAGTGCTTTCTAAGGCCCATTTGACTTCACTCTCCAGGATGTCTGGCTCAAGGTCAGCAACCACACTACCTGGGGCATATGAGACATCCGTTTCTTTCTGGTATAATTCCTCTGTGTATTCTTGCCACCTCTTCTTGATGTCTTCTGCTTCTGTTAGGTCCTTTCCACTTTTGTCCTTTATTATGGAAATCTTTGTACAAAATGTTCCTTTCATATCTCCAATTTTCTTGAACAGATCTCTGGTTCTTCCCATTCTATTGCTTTCCTCTATTTCTTTGCATTGCTTGTTTAAGAAGGTCTTCTTGTCTCTCCTTGCTATTCTTTGGAAATCTGCATTCAATTTCCTGTATGTTTCACGATCTCCCTTGCATTTTGCTTGCCTTCTCTCCCCCGCTATTTGTAAGGCCTCATTGGACAGCCACTTTGCTTTCTTGCATTTCCTTTTCATTGGGATGGTTTTTGTTGCTGCCTCCTGTATAATGTTATGAGCCTCCATCCATAGTTCTTCAGGCACTCTGTCCACCAAATCTAAATCCTTAAACCTGTTCCTCACTTCCACTGTGTATTCATAAGGGATTTGACTTAGATTGTATCTTACCGGCCCAGTGGTTTTTCCTACTTTCTTCAGTTTAAGCTTGAATTTTGCTATAAGAAGCTGATGATCTGAGCCACAGTCAGCTCCAGGTCTTGTTTTTGCTGACTGTATAGAGCTTCTCCATCTTTGGCTGCAGAGAATATAATCAATCTGATTTCGATGCTGCCCATCTGGTGATGTCCATGTGTAGAGTCGTCTCTTGTGTTGTTGGAAAAGCGTGTTTGTGATGACCAGCTTGTTCTCTTGACAGAACTCTATTAGCCTTTGCCCTGCTTCGTTTTGATCTCCAAGGCCAAACTTGCCAGTTGTTCCTTTTATCTCTTGACTCCCTACTTTAGCATTCCAATCCCCTATAATGAGAAGTTTACCTTAAAAGTTTCTGTGCAGTTCTCTCTTTGTCTTACTCTCTGTGTGTCTCTGCCTCTGCCTCTCTTTCTGACACCCACACCTAGTTAACAAGTCACTGCTTTTTGCACTTAGCAACTGATTTTTAAAACTCTTGTTTCTGAAATCCCACTTTGCAAAACCGTGGGAATTCAACACTTTGAGTCACAGACCTCCTGATGAGCCCAACATCAAATGCATTGTTTGACTCTGCTGCAATTGGGAGAAAATTGTTCTGTGCTATTTTTTCCAAGAACAGGGACATCATCACATTAGCAGCCTGCTAACAATTGTTTGTATGGGAATCCTAACCAAGGTCGTAAAATTGGTGACAACTAGCAAGAGGAACTTGATTTTAATAATTGTAAATTGCGTAGCAAATTTACATCATAATGGAGTAATTTAAAAACAGTTTGGAAACCGTGTTAGCAGCCCTAGGAAAATATTGTTCTTCTGCATGCTTCTTTGCCAATGGAAATACTCGTGAGCAGGCTAAGTTGTGAGTCTTCCAGGCTACTGAGGGGATGGAGATGTTCTCTCCTCCTTACTAATGGCACCAGCTAAAAGCTTACTACTTCAGTCAGGCTTTTAATGATGTTGATTTTGAAATGATAGGCCACTGATCCTTGGAGTGTGAATAGTTATAATGTTAGTGAGTTTTATAGTGCTTTTATGTAATCCTTTATTCCTTTTTTATTCCTCTTTCGTTGAATCAATCTGTTTTTATTTTATGTACCCCACACTGTGTTCACTTATTTGATGAAGGGTGTGTAGTAATAATAATAATAATAATAATAATAATAATATTTATACCCCACGCATCTGGCTGGGTTTTATTTTGTACAAAAATAAAAACAGAAATGAATCCCTACAGTCCCAAGTATTGGGCCCACAAAATTTTCCTTTCAGAGGTGAAGCAACAAATAGTGTACACACAGAGAGAATGTATGTATAGTTTGTATAAATCAGTTTTAGTTTAAGTATGTGTTACTATGAGACTGAAGCTGTGAAATGAGAATTCCTCCAGTTCTGATGAACTCAGTCCAGTTGCAGCTTAGAGCACCCTTACTAGGGAATTTCCACTTGCAATATAATGAGGATACTGAACTACCTTGTAGGTTTGTTGCAAGGATTACCTAGATAACGTGTGTGGAGCACTTTGAACACGTGAGGGTGCTGCATGAGGCTAATCATTACTCATTTCCCAAAACAACAAAAAAAAATAGTTAATCACCCTATGGCAACCCAACAGAAGTTGCTGCTGTGCAGCACCATCCTATGCACACTTGCTCACTGGGGTATACTTCTGAGTAGACTTACATGGGACTGCCTTATTTAGCAGCCAGCCCTCCAAGGAAAGGGGGTATTAGAAAGCCAGCAAGCGAGAAATGAAATGAAACGAAACTCTACCTTTGGCCATAAATTAATTTCTGTGTTTGAAATTTCCTGCTGTGGAGGAATGAGGAGGACAATGACGATTTGGCAAGCACAACAAGAACTAGCCCGGGAAAAAGAAAAGTAATTTCATTTGTCAAACTAGAACTCAGGCAAGCAGCAGGCCACTTATCTGAATTAGACTTCCTTTTCCTTCCCTCCCAGGGAAACAAACTCCTACAAACTTTTCTTTCTTGGTTGCCCAAAGCTCCCTCACCCCAAAGGTAAGAAGAGGGGAGATGTTGCATTAGAGACCTTGTATTTTATGTTCTTTGCTTTCTTTTACCCATGCACGAATCAGATCATGGGGATTTGTCTCCCCATCTCTGCACCTGTCATCTGCCACCCCCTCTTTTTTTAAAAAAGCTGCTTCCGCTTTCACCTATTAATGGTGAAAAAGAAATGGGAAGGTGGAGATGAAATCAAAATCAGCACCCCATTGCCTTTCCCACACATGATGCCCACAAATACACACTGCCTGTGCTCTTTCTCTTGCCAAGAGCCTCTCTGTCTACACCAGCCACAGGGTACACCTAGAAGCAGTTGTCCAGGCAGCTCAGTGGAGAAGACAATGACAGCCCCTGGTGCCTGAAGAAAGGAGGTGAGACCCATCACCAGGCAGGATGACCAGCCTGTGGACCAGCAGTGGGTCTGCAAGGCAGGGATGGCAGCTGGCAGCAAAACTCACAGCAGCTCTGTAGGCTGACTGGCAAAAACAGTAGCAGCAGCAGCAGCAGCAGCAGCAGCAGCAGCGAGCCAAATAGCTGTAGTGGGCAGGCTGCGAGACCTGATCTGCCTCTCCTCCTGAGGCATTGCATAAGACAGATGTCTCATGGTGCTAATAGGGGGCTGGCCCTGCCTAGTACCACAATTAAAATGTAAAAAAAGGGTGATGAAATGCCACCTACATTTCCTTTTTAAAAATGCAGTATAAAAAGTATACTGTATCCTTAAGTATACAGTAGCTTCAGTTATATAACAAAAGTTACGCAACTAACAGTTAAATCTAATGCTACTGGTTATAAGTCAGTATATATCATTATTAACAATGGAATGTATTAAGTAGATTGTCATACTTTGACAGCTCATTAAATAAAATCATTACATTGGTTCTGAAATCTTTCACTTACAGTGGTAGCCAGCACGATGCCCTCCAGATGTTGTGAACCACAGCTCCCTTCATCCCTGACCCATTGGCCATGCTGGCTGGGGCTGATATCCGCAGAAGCCATTTGACTTCCGAGGCGCATTTGAAAACGGAAGCATTCACTTCCAGGTTTTCGGCGTTCGGCTTCCGAAACGTTCGGCAGCTGAGACATTCGAAAACCGAGGTTCCACTGTATCTCTGGAAGTTTAAAGAGAAACTATTTCAGTTGTCATGACTGAATGATAAGTACAGCCTTTCAAAGCAAAATTAATTTACTTGTCTTTGAGGTATACTTTGTACCACAGTCTATGCTCGTTCATTTTAAAAAATGTTCTAAGTCCCACTTTTAGTTTGGGTTGCCTTAACCATTTCAGGAAGTTTCCATTTATTTTGGTCTCATGAAAGTATGTTGACTGACAGAGTATATTCAGTTATTAATTCTGTTGCCTGACTCTCTTCAAACAGTAATGCGGTAAAGCAGGTTATGTAAGCATTTTACAGACAATAAAACATATTTCCATGCATATATTATGGAGTTGATTGCTGAAACAAGTTTGTTTCTTGAGCTTCATTTGCACATCAAGGTGTAATGATTATCTGTACTGCAGATGGGTAAAGCAATTCTCTCTTTGAAAAATAAGTTGTAAACTAATGCAGATTTTGAAGTGCTGAGAGTATAAAGAGTTTGATTAGCAAGACCTCTAGCTCTCTGCAATATATATATATATATATATATATATATATATATTTCCTATGTCCTTACGTAGTGCCAAAGCCAAATATGAGATTTAATCCTACCTAAGCCAAAAGCCATAATCTCCTATTTTGGGAGAAATGGGTGGTGGTGGAAAGTCAAACTCCTAGTTGCAAGCACTGTTATGAAACTGCTCAGCTGATTTGTGCAGCCAAGGTGGTGGTTTCAAACTTGTTGAAATTTATTGTTCAGCAATTTAACAATCATTGCTTAGAACTGAATTCTTCTTCTTTTTATAAAAAAAGGACTGAATTATATGGTATCTCCAGTTCCCGTGAGTGTTCAGCTGCTTGCTTCTAGGCTGTGATACTCCTCTATGATGTTAGAAAGCAGATCACTCAATGGCATAAAGAGAAGTGGATTAGTCATGGGTTAAAAATCAAAGAAATTTTACTAGTGTGCTGTTTGGTCCTGGCCCTGAAAATAATTTCACTTCTGCACTTATCTTGAATCCACTAAAGGTCTTTAGGGACTTCAGCTGTGTGTTCAAACTTGGTTTGGAATACCAATTGCTCCATGCGGGAGACAAGTGAAAATCAACATGCATAGGATTCTGTCACAAGACAAGCAGAAAAGAAATCACAAACTCAAGTGACGGAATGTGGACACTTGAGTCTTGCTTAGTGTTTGGAGTACTTTGGTAGAGACATTTCTCCTTACAGATAGTTATGCTTTCTGGACTACAGTGAAGACGTTTGACACCTGTTCAAAGCAGTTACAGAGAGGGGTCAGCTCTTAGGTTTATGGGTGTGTGTTTTTACATGTTGAATGCAACTTGTAATGAGCTGAAAGTTCCGAATGCACTGTTTCAAAATTTGGAACAGTAAAATGAGTTGTCCTTACTGATTTAGGGACAACTTAGCACATGTGTATCTTAATTTACCCAGTGGGACATGAAGAGGAAACCCTTTCTTATTGGATTTAGTTGACTATTAAGCAGAAAATGCCTTCTGAGGTGCCTCTATTGGTAGACAGACTCACATGGCTAGTATGCTGTAGTTTCTTTTTTTAATAGTGAGGATGAATTATTAGTGTATTCATGCTGAATCATAAGGAAATGGGAGGATTCTTTTCATAGGCACTGTTTCTTTTTTCCTCACATTTGTGATGGGTGTTTTTTGTTGTCTTCAGGGAGGTAACAGAGGTAGCAACTATAAATGGAACAATGATAAATGTGGGTGGAACATAACATTTCATAGTAAATGCTTATCTTCAGGTCTTTTAACTGTTTCAGTATGGATAGTATTTTACCTGGACATAGTATTAAAGCCCTATACAGCCTAGGACCCTCGTACCTACGTGACCGCCTCTCCTGGTATGTCCCACAGAGGAACTTAACGGTCTGCAAATAAAAACATCTTGAAGATCCCAGGCCACAGAGAGGTTAGGCTGGCCTCAACTAGAGCCAGGGCCTTTTCGGCCGCGGCTCCAACCTGGTGGAACGCTCTGTCACAAGAGACCAGGGCCCTGCGGGACTTGACATCATTCCGCAGGGCCTGCAAAACAGAGCTGTTCCACCAGGCCTTTGTTCAGGGCGCAGCCTGACCCCCCTCCTCTGGCAATCTGCACAGAATTTTGCTTATCGGTTGCCATAAATTTGATTTTAATTAATTTTTATAATGAAATGTTTTTAGAATCGTTGGATTATTTTGATTGTTGTTAGCCGCCCTGAGCCCAGCTTCGGCTGGGGAGGGCAGGATATAAATAAAATTTATTATTATTATTATTATTATTATTATAGCTCTATGCTATCAGAATTGTCTGCTTCTGAAGGTATTATTTCTTAGGTGCAATTACTGCTTAATGCCACTTTAAGTAGTGCTAGATATATTATGTAACATAAAATATAGAAGCTATGTTACCATGTTAAATATTATGCCTTGCTTAAGTGGTGTTTACAATAATGTTTTTTATGCTGCAATATTTGATATACAAACAAGTAAGTCTAACCACTGTTTGGCATGAAATCTTCAGTGAGTGACTGCATTATATCCACTGGCACCTGCCAGTTTTGTGGTGAGGATGACCTGGTTTCGCCCTGTAGTGGCTTATTTGGGGGTGTAAATCTCAAATAAATTTGCTCCTGAGAATGTCTCTGAAATCTTTGTAATGTTACACATTATATCCGAGTGTTTTGGAACTTGAAGGAGAGACAACACAGCTGGATCCTGCACGCTTTATTGGTAGCTAACCAACAGGTTTTACAGCATTGGAAGGACTGGATGGCTCCTCTCATAGCTTGTTGGTTGCAGAATCTCTTTCCTCTCTTGCAGTTTATGAAAAAGCTGCTTTTGCCTAGAGGTGCAAAGGGCACAACTTTTCTGAGATCCCATCTAGAGCTATTGGTGCAATATGCATGTAGTACGGGCTCGGCCAGAGCTTTATCCTTTCCTGTCTGACTCCCTCTCCCCTCTTTCTTGTTTTTTATTATTGGTTTCCACATGTGCCTGATTTTGTAAAATGTTTTTATGAATGGACATGTTTTGCTGATATATTTTCTTTTTCCTTCTTTGTGCTGTTAAGGGGAAAAACCAATAAACAATGCATTTTAAAAGAAGACTTTTTAAAAGAAAATGTTAGCATGTTGAGGTGTCCATATGGCTTGACGTTGGCAGAATGATCAGGTTGACACTATCCTCAGTTTTTATTTGGAGCTGTAACTTTGCATATCTTTGAGTGGTCAGGAAGGTAACACTGGGAAGTGATAATGAGTTTGACATCTGTTGGGACTGGTATAATTCTCAGGTTTTTGTCTTGCATGCAGCTGCAAATGAAAAGCCATTGCCCAATCTCAATGTAAAAGAGTTAAGAGTTGGAAATTAAACAGAGCTGAGCCAAAGAAGTAATACGTTTGGTTTTCTGTTGTTAGAAATTATCTCTGTTTTTCAGGAAGCTTTCAACTGTCTCCTTAGAACTGCCTTCTATTTTTCATCCAAATTATGGACACTAGAAGGAAGTGTGCAGAAGCTCCCAAATGCTGACTGTTAAGGTTCTTACGACCTTTGCAGCCCCTGAGCTAGCTCATCCGGCATGACTCAGGGAAGCCCCCAGGCCTTTGGAACAAAGGTGATGTGAAATTCCTGAGTTTGTCTTCTTAATGCTAGGTAGAAACCTGAAGTGTTGTGTAGGATTAATGCAGAGCTCTTACTAATTACATCATGGCCCTGAGGGTTTCTTCCTGAGAGTAAATTAATAGGTTCTGCTGAAGCTGTTACTTTCTCTGGGATAGCACAGCTTCCAAGAGTTGGGAGTATGGAAGCTTCCATGAGCTCTGCCCTTTTTGTTAGTCCAGGGATTGCCCTGGGACTACTACATAGCTCTGTCTAGGCTATAATTAGATGACAAACAGAGAAACACTCTTCATGTGATTTTCTTAGCTGTTGAAGGTCTCTCACTGAACAAGCACATTCCTCCTTAAAGTGAAACTCGTGACAATGCAGCTTGGCCTTTAATTAATGAAGTGAATGATTTGAGGAGGGCTGCAGATTCATTAAGATCTCTCCTTTTCTTCCCTTGCATATAATAATACTAGCTGGAGGTAATTCCAAAAATAGAGCTTGTAACCACAGTTAAAAGCAGGTTGGTTTTAACAACTAAAGCTTTAGTGCTGATATTAGTACAGGCATAATGTTGCTTCATAGTTCTGAACAGGAAAGTGTTAATTTGCATCTGAAGGGGTGGGGGAAAGGAGATGGAGAATGCTTCAGATTTCCTAACTGTAGTTAGGAGATGGGAAACGTTGGTTGTACTGATTATGATTAATATTATGCATCTGCCAAGGTGTCGTATGGCTTGTTCTTCATTGTGGCTGAAGGATTGTGCTGGGTGTAAGAGTGTGTGCTCCTTCCCATCTTGAATACAAATTCCCTCTCCCCTATTCCTCCTGGCCTGATCCATTATTACACTGGCATCACGATTTACCATGGTTAGGGCTTCCCATAGTTTCCATTTTTCCGGGATTTGAAGGTGGCTTCGTATCCTGGCTAAGAGAGAACTCTGTAATGTGAGAAAGGTCTACGTCTAGTAGTACTTGTAGAAGAGAACATGAGGCCTATGCATATGAGCCTCTCAGTTAAGGTCCTGGTGTGTAGAACATCAAGAGAATTATTAAAATTTTGCCTGGTGATTGTGACGTGTGAAAGTTATGTAAGAGAGATGCTAGAGCTTACTATTGGCACTAAAGAAAAAAGCAGGAGAAAGAAGGCTTTCTAGTGTTCTAGTGAAATGCATCATAAGGTTGGAGGTTGCATTTATACTTGTATAGTATATCACTAAAGACCTGAGATAGGTTTGTGTGGGGGTGCTGATCACAGTGGAAATGACAGAGATTGCATATCTTTACTCAGTCTGAATATACACAATCTGGATCTTTGGAGAAAGATTGGGCACAAACTTATCTCTCATTGTGGGGTCTTCTGGCTGAATTTGTATTACTCATTCATTTATTTATTTCATTTATGATCACTTCTCCTGAGACATCCCAAAGCAATTTACAGGACAACGAAAAACATACACAGAACAGCTAAAACATTTTCGTATAGAAAACCAACCATGTATATCAAAACAATTTAAAAGAACAGCAAAAACGGATATATAAAATCAGTTCAAATTCAAACCAGCTGGGGGAAAAGACTCTACAGTACTTCGAAGACTTGTTGAAAGAAAAGTGTTTTCAACAGGTACCAAAAAAACAATAGAGGAGGGCCTGTCTGATGGGAGGGAGTTACCTACCTTGGCGGGTAGATGCCGCCAAGCTAAAGGTAGGTAACAGAAGGTAACAGAACATGTCTGTCTGGATGAAATTATAGTTGTGAAGCAGAACTTGGACTGTATTCTACTTACTTCAGTTACATTATTTAAGTAATGTTGTGCTGTTGGAAGACTACTCAAGAGTTCTGTTAATGATACTGAAACAGGTAATAGATTTCTAAAGCTATTTCCACGTTCTTCAATGTGGATGAAATTTGTATGAATCTTAAAGTACGCTTTATGAAATCCTGTATGCCAAAATGGAACTCTAATTCTCCAGTGTAATGAGAATACATAACCTGTTTTACTATTGCTGGTCATCTGTAACTGTATCTTTGTTTTCATTTAAAGTAATTTTTTGTTGCTGAGATCACTGACATTATCCGAGAACTGAGACTTCTGTTTCATCCTTGTCCCATCTTTAGCTATTCACTTAACAATGCAGTGTCATTAACGCATTACTACTGCTGCTAAGCAGTAGTTGTAATAAAGAAATACTGTTGCTAAAATCACAGTTCAGCTGTGATGAGATTTGCTTCAAGGATAAAACGCTATGGCGGTTGCTACTATTGGCTTCCATTCCATTTTTTCCTGGCGTTAAGGTCAGGATCCCTGACATTTTTTTCATGCTGGGGAAATGGTATGTTGTATTATGGCAGCCTCTTAGGATGAGGGGGAGGAGAAAAGAACAGATGAACAACTAATGAACTTCCCAAAATATATTAGCACAGCAAAGCTGTTTGGATGGTGAGTAGCAATGAACTTATCAGATGACAGATCTCTGAGATACCTCCAGTATAGTATTTTGAGGGGAATGGAGAAATCTATTATTAGATTATGATGATTAAAAGTAATATGCAGTGATGTTGGGGGGTTTTTTGCAAATGAAACTATGAATTTCAGAAGTACAAACTATAGACTACAGATTGCTAGTACAGTGGTGCCTTGCAAGACGAAATTAATCCGTTCCGCGAGTCTCTTCGTCTAGCGGTTTTTTCGTCTTGCGAAGCAAGCCCATTGACGGATTAGCGGCTTTTAGCAGCTTTTAGCGGCTTATCGGCTTAGCGGATAAGCAGATAAGCAGCTTAGCGGCTTAGAAAAAGGGGAGGGAACCCCGCAGGAACTCGCAAGACATTTTCGTCTTACGAAGCAAGCCCATAGGAAATTCGTTTTGCGAAGCACCTCCAAAACGGAAAACCCTTTCATCTAGCGGGTTTTCCGTCTTGCGAGGCATTTGTCTTGCGGGGCACCACTGTAATGTTTAAATGACTTAACTTGGTGACTACTTAAATAACTTCTGTCTTTCAAAGACCCTTCTAAAGTATAACTCCTTTTGTCTTCTTGAAAGTTATATGTGGCATAATGCATATAATGCTTCATACCCATAAAAGCTAACAAGCTGAGGACACCATTTTGGCTGCAGGACACATTTGTTATATACAGTATTCGCGTAACATACAATTGTGCTGCAAGAGTCTTAATTTTTATGTGTTTGTGAACTATCTGCCCGCTGTCAACTCTCTCTCCTCAGTTAGTTGCCCATCCAAATGGTGCAGCAGTTAAGTCAAGATTATTAACCATATATGCACTTTGGGTTAAAAGCATCAAACCTGTTATGGACAATGTCTAAATATTTCATATGGATGCACTCTCACACCCATTCTGAAATAAATGAATTTTAATTTTTACACTGTTTGCTCCTAAGTGAATATACTTTGAATCAAGAGAATGTTTTCAATGGTGATGCTAATTAAAAGACATATAGAATGTATGTGTATAAACAGTGAACATAAAACAAGGGGACATGTATGTTCATAATGTACTATATAATTCTATATTATATTATATAATGTACTAAATAAATTCAATAAATAATAAAATAATAATAATTCAGTAGCAGAAATACATACACAAACACACCGAACACACACACACACACACACACACACACTCACCAAGCAGTCTTGCCAGTCTTCCCTTCTTGGACAAGATTCTTGAGTTGCAGACCAGATCCAGGCACTCTTGGGGAAAACAGATTTTCTGTATCTATTTCAATCAGGGTTTAGGCCCAGTTTTTGCATAGAAACTTCTTTGGTTGTCATATATGATGACGCACAGCTCTATTTCTCCATTACATCTCCAGGTGTGGCAGTGGATCTGCTTGACTGTTATCTTGCATTGGTAATGGGCTGGATGAGAGCCAACAAACTGAAGCTCAGTTCAGATAAGACTGAGGCCCTGTTTGTGGGTGGTTCCCTAGACCAGATCAATGGTATTGTGACTTTGAAAACAGCTGCTGCCTGTTCTCATTGACTTTACACAATCTACTGATTCTGTCATACAGAGGCGCTGCAGAGTTTTCAACAGAGTAGCTGGGGAAACCCAGCCAGATGGGTGGGGTACAAATAATAAATTATTATTATTATTATTATTATTATTATTATTATTATTATTAACTAGCACCATGAAATTGTCAGGGATAGTGCTGAGGCTTATGCCAATATCAGAAATACACCTGTGACATCAATAAATATGTTCCATGTGTCCCAAGCTGACTTTTTGCTATTCTTGGCAAAGAATATGGTCACACCACAGCCAGTGAACACATGAAACATAGTTAATACCTATGATTTCCTTGAGCCCAAAGTGGTTGCAGTTTTATATGCTGCAGTGTACCTGTGGCATTTGTCTTTGCTTTAGTCACTGGAATGTTGGACACAGTCCCATCTGACCATGAACATTTGGTGCCCAGTATGTGCTGCATTAGATGGATGCAGCATCATTAGGCGTGTCAGCTTCCTTGTGTGAACTTTTGTCCTTTCTGCTGGGTGAGCATAGTATTTGGATCCCCGCAAACTACTGTACACTTGTTTGCTTTTTTAATGGATGCAATATGTTCCTCCAGCAAATGGAACGGATCAGTTTTGTTTTCATAGACTGTGAAGGAAGCTGTCAGTTACTAGGCAATCTTATTGCAAGATCCGCTCTCTACTTCAAACTGTTCTCTTTCCTCTACATTTGCTACCTTTTGCATATGTTTTATGTAGGCATCCAGTACCATGTTCTGGCGTGTCCACATGCTCTAGCTGTTGATGTAGTCTAGGAATGCTCCTGAGTTTCCCAGCTGTTATGGTCTAGTCCTGCCACCATCCAACAACCACCAATTTTTTCGCTCTATAAGACGCACTTTCCTCTCCTAAAAAGTAAGGGGAAATTGTGTGTCTTATGGAGCGAACGCAGGCTGCACAGGTATCACTGAAGCCTGAAGAGCGAGAGGGATTGGTGCGCAGTGATCCCTCTTGTTCTTCTGGCTTCAGCGATAGCCACGCAAAGCCTCTTGAGTGCAGCCAGAGCGCTCCTCCCTCTTCGCTCAAGAGGCTTTGCGTTGCTTTCTTGTTTCTTGTTTTCCTCCTCTAAAGACTAGGCGCGTCTTATGGTCGGATGCGTCTTATAGAGCGAAAAATACGGTCAGTGCTGTTAGCCCCATTGTACCTGCAGCTAGGGCATTCACCTGTTATTTAGTCTGATCTTCCCTGTATAATGTACACTTTGTTTTGTGTGCCACAAACAGAGCAGAATTCATGGTATGCAGTTGGGTAAAATTGTGGTAAACCAAACATGTATGGTAGTTCCCCCCCCCAAAAAAAATCTTAGGATATTCTTAATTACTGTGTTCAGTCTTGTTATGCCTGCAGTAAGAATAATAGATAGTAATAAACAGTGATGGTTGTGAACATGATTAAAAATTACATTATGAGTATGTAGGCCCATGCTTTTCATTATCATTTTAAAGTTGTATTAGCCAGCTACAGAATCATCACCATCATCATCTCCTCCTCCTCCTCCACACAGTTACCATTGTGCCCTAGATCTTTTCTGATGTGCTTATTTGAAACTTGTACCCATTTTTGTTATAGCCTAATCAGTAAGTATGTTTGCTGCCAGAAATGGAGAACTTGTTACCCTCTAGGTGTTGTTAAATCCCAACTCCTATCAGCCTCAACCAGCATGGCTACTAGTCAAGGATAATGGGAGTCCACCAACATCTGCAGATGTGAGGAAAACTTTCCAGTGCTTTATTTTTCTGTGAAGAATTTGCCATTTTAAAAGTTTGGTGGCAACAATGAACCAAATGCCAGTTTCAAATACAATATTAAGAAAGCTTGGCACTTTCACCATTTTATGATTTGTTTAATAAATGCCTGTAAAATAGACATGCTAAATTAGATCACTCTCAAAGGTGGGGATGGAGAACCAATGATCAGGAATGATGGAATGGACCATATGAACTGACCTGGACCCTGTGATCATCATCTGAGACCCTTATTTGTGTGCCTCTTCTGCAAGATGTCCAGAGGTGGCAACATGAAAACAGACTTTTCAGCGGTGGCTCTCCCCGGGGAGGCTTGTCTGGCACCTTCCTTACGTATCTTTATACACCAGGCAAAAACATTCCTCTTCTCCCAGGCCTTTGGCTAGTTAAACAATCTATGGTGTTTTAAACTGTGTATGGTGGGGGTATTGTTGTAGGTCAGTAAGACCTGGAGGACCACAAGTCCTCCTTCCTGCTCTAGAGGCATCAGTAAGTTTTCTGATGCAAATTACCCTAATTTTCATAGGTTATGTTTTACAGTTCAGAATTTTCTGGAGAACCAACCTTAGTGGTTGGCCTACAGTCAAACAATTTAAAGCTACCAACACACTGTAGAAACATGACACATTTATGCCATACTTGGTCACCTGTTTTGCTGCTCTCATTTGCAATTAGGTTTGTGGTGCAGGCCACCTCCTAAGGGATCTCTTTGGGTATACCACCTGTCCTTCCCTTTGTATCGTGCAGTCAAAGGGGTACTTATTAACACTCACTGAGAGTGGTATAAGGAGAATCACTTGTGTCCACAGGGATTCCTGGAGACTCTCGGTTGTAAGTTACTCCATAGTGTCTCATGCACTGAAGGGCAGTGAGGTGTCTCTGGCTGGCTGGTTGTGTGTGGTGGTGTCTCTCTGTATGGATTTGCATAGCCCATGCATGACTGATCTGAGGGAAATGTTGCCTTGTTCTTTGCAGCTGATTATTATGGGTGCTTGGGGAATGGCCGTCAGAGTTGCAGTGTTCCCTATAGCATCCTAACAAAAAGCAATGCAGATATTAAGACTGGGGTAAGTGGGCCTGCCAACCTAGCAGTTCGAAAGCACCTCCGGGTGCAAGTAGATAAATAGGGACCGCTTACCAGCGGGAAGGTAAACGGCGTTTCCGTGTGCGGCTCTGGCTCGCCAGAGCAGCGCTGTCACGCTGGCCACGTGACCCGGAAGTGTCTCCGGACAGCGCTGGCCCCTGGCCTCTTAAGTGAGATGGGCGCACAACCCCAGAGTCTGTCAAGACTGGCCCGTACGGGCAGGGGTACCTTTACCTTTACCTTTAAGTGGGCCACAATTGTGGCGTGCCTATAGGATTGCCAGGACTGTGTCTGATTCTTTCTGATTGCTTCATGTGTTTCATATGAGTTGTCCTTGGCTTTATCGTGTGATGCCTGTTTGGACTAAAGGGTTAGCTCCTTTTGTTTCCAGGCAACCAGTTACCCATGTTTGTGAAGCCTGTTTGAGGAGGGAGGAGAGAGGCTACAATAGAGTTCAGTTTTCTTCCTTCTCGCTTCCATATACGCCTACACTATTGTGTTTTTTACCCAGTTCGGCAAGTGGTTTTTATCACTTTCTCTGCTGTGTAGGCGGCCTTCTGTGTCATACTTGAACTTTGTAAGAAATTTAAACCCGTTTTGTACAGCAGATCTATAATTTAACATTAAAGAAAAAGAAAATGGAGGCGCTGTTTTCAGAGTTGTGATGCATTTCAGTTATAGCCAAGAAGGTTGCAGCTCTGAGAAAAGTATAAAAAGAAAAGAAAGTATTATGCAGATATATATTACGCAGATCTAAACGATGACATCACTGGGTTCCTCTTGTGAAAGATATTCATCATTTCTCTCCTCCCCCCCCCCATTTGAGGTTTCTACTAAAGTAAAACAGGGCAAGATAAGCAAAAGAGGTTTTGGTATTTTTAGAGCCCCTGATTTGGATTTCGCAACCCCCTCCTACCTAGCAGCTGAAACTTTTGCCTTTTTAAAGCATGCCACATTTAGTTTACTAAACTGAAATATCGATAAACATTTCTGGATTTGGAGTTCATTTGAGTATCTTTCATTACATGCTCATTTATATTGTAACGATGCCCTCCAGATGTTGTGAACCACAGCTCCCTTCATCCCTGACCCATTGGCCATGCTGGCTGGGGCTGATATCCGCAGAAGCCATTTGACTTCCGAGGCGCATTTGAAAACGGAAGCATTCACTTCCAGGTTTTCGGCGTTCGGCTTCCGAAACGTTCGGCAGCTGAGACATTCGAAAACCGAGGTTCCACTGTATCTCTGGAAGTTTAAAGAGAAACTATTTCAGTTGTCATGACTGAATGATAAGTACAGCCTTTCGAAGCAAAATTAATTTACTTGTCTTTGAGGTATACTTTGTGCCACAGTCTATGCTCGTTCATTTTAAAAAATGTTCTAAGTCCCACTTTTAGTTTGGGTTGCCTTAACCATTTCAGGAAGTTTCCATTTATTTTGGTCTCATGAAAGTATGTTGACTGACAGAGTATATTCAGTTATTAATTCTGTTGCCTGACTCTCTTCAAACAGTAATGCGGTAAAGCAGGTTATGTAAGCATTTTACAGATAATAAAACATATTTCCATGCATATATTATGGAGTTGATTGCTAAACTGATTACTAAACTGAAATATCGATAAACATTTCTGGATTTGGAGTTCATTTCAGTATCTTTCATTACATGCTCATTTATATTGTAACTAATGGTATAAACAGCCTGAGCCATCTGGATTTGTTTTTCTTAAATGTCTACCTTTTGACAATAGATGAGCAGGGCTTGGCTTCTCCTGTTGTCTGTAAGTGGCACACTTGATCCCAGTCTCTTACTAGATTCACAACTTTGTTTTGTTGTGCAGCATTTGACACTTAGTTGGAACCAGTGCCAGGATTTGAGATGAACTAGATCATGGGTAGGCAAACTAAGGACCGGGGACCGGATACTGCCCAATCACCTTCTCAATCCGGCCTGCGGATGGTCCGGGAATCACCGTGTTTTAAATTACCACTCCTTGATAGAATGGCCATATTTAATAACTTCATTTTTTTCACTACCACCTGACCAAGCTTGCCACATCTTAAAAAAAATATACTTCCTTCTCTGGAACCTGCCCAGACTTCACATAAAGCTTCACTTCTCCTTTATAGCAAAGGGCTTCATACTGGGAGCTAGCCCTTTTCCCTCCCTCCTGGCCTAACCAAAGGCCAAGCAGCCAGGATTCAGATAGATATTTTTCAAAATATCTGTGGGTTGTATCCAGTGGTGTTATTCAGTTGATGGTAAGCCAGTGCGGTGGGAAGTGAAGCAATTTTCTGTGATTCTCCCTCTCCTTTGCAGCTTCCTCTAAAACTGCTCTAGAGCATCTTCAACCCTCTAGAGCACATTTAGGAGGGGTGCAGGGAGCTGCAGGGCTAAAGAAGAATCACCAAAAATTGCTTCCCTTTTAGTTCCACTGACAGAAGCCTTGCCACCATTGGATACAACCCTGTCTTAGTAAATCTCTCTCTCCCTCTCCCCCCCCCTCTCTCTCCTGAATGGGTTCTCAAAGTATAACTTCATGGCATGCTTTCTTGTTCACAGTACTTGTAATAAACCACAAATGGCTTTTGAAATTCCTGACAGGATACCAAGCAGCTTGTTTGGCCACTCTTTAAGCATAAATAAATTTGGTAGCCTGAGTGCATATGCAGTTTGCCACAACTTATGACCCCAGCCAGAATTTATGGGGGTCATATCTATGACCCTGCCGCTCCCTCAGCATGGAGAAGGGGTTGGGTCTCTGACATGGAGACTAGAGGCTTGTCTCTGTTGTGCGCAATTCTGTGATGCTCAGAGCTCCTCTGAAGTGCAGCATGACTGAAAGGGTGATACCATTTCCTCCCCCTCCGCCTGCCTGTAAACTTGGGAGAAGGAGGTAGCCTCCTCACGCTTGCCAGAGATGGAGGGATGGTTTGGTGAATGGATTTGTGGAATTCTGGCCACAAGACTTTCTACATTGCACCCATAAAGTATTTTAAAAGAAATCAAGTCTGTCTACAAATAAGCATGACTGCCCTGTTATAGTATGCCATATTTTCTTTTGACTTGCACAAACAGTGGCACCTCTGGTCCATTCCGGAGGTCCGTTCTTAACCTGAAAGCCAGTGTGGTGTAGTGGTTAAGAGCGGTAGTCTCGTAATCTGGGGAACCAGGTTCGCGTCTCTGCTCCTCCACATGCGGCTGCTGGGTGACCTTGGGCCAGTCACACTTCTCTGAAGTCTCTCAGCCCCACTCACCTCACAGAGTGTTTGTTGTGGGGGAGGAAGGGAAAGGAGAATGTTTGAGACTCCTTAAAGGGAGTGAAAGGCGGGATATCAAATGCAAATTCTTCTCTTCTTAACCTGAGGTACCACTTTAGCTAATAAGGCCTCCTGCTGCCGCCGCCGCATCACTGCTGCGCACAATTTCTGTTCTCATCCTAAGGTAAAGTTCTTAACCCGAGGTACTACTTCCAGGTTAGTGGAGTCTGTAACCCGAAGTGTTTGTAACCCGAGGTACCACTGTAGTGTATTTTGAAGTTGTCTGACAGAACATGTTTCTCCCTGTGCTGTATTTGAAGTTGGAAGACTGTGCTGTTGCGAGCAGGATTTTTAAAAAAATGTTCCAGTAAAGCAGCCGTCTGAAAAAGCTTGTTTTGTGGCATGTATTTCTGTCCTAAATATAAACCAGTGCAGTAAACAGTTGTTTTGTCTCCTGAATACTTTGTTTGAAGAATGTAACTTGTCTTGTGACACTTCTGCTTTAGCACATTTGAGCTGGTTATTCAGGGGGGAAATTGGTCTGTTGTATGTACCCTTCACTTATTTCTCCTATAAGCTATATTTTTAAAAAAAATGTTTACCTGTACAACAGATTTGTTTCCATATGTGCAATATTGTCTTCTATATAGCTCAAAGTTTATTCTACTTTTCCTTTATTGTTTTTTCCAAGTCAGTTTAAACAGACCAGATTGCTAGGTATGATAAAGTATATCCTTTTGCTTGCTCCACAAAATATAAGTATCAGGAATACAGTCATACCTCGGGTTAAACATGCTTCAGGTTGCGTTTTATCGGGTTGCGGACTGCCGAAACCCGGAAGTACAAGAACAGGTTACTTCCGGTTTTTGGCGGTCACGCATGCGCAGAAGCGCTAAATTGCGCTTTTTGCATGCGCAGAAGCGCCGAATCGCAACCCACGCATGCGCAGATGCACCACTGTGGGTTGCGGATGCTGCGGGTTGTGAACATGCATCCTCTAGGGATCACGTTCGCAACCCGGGCATCCACTGTATGTGGTTATTTGCTGAAAACACTTCTTTGCGTATTTGAAAACATAGGGTTTGGGGGAGAAGTTGGTAGGTAACAGTTACATTCACTAAGGCAGTGAAAAACCTATAACGTGGAGGTGGAATAACTTATTTTTCATCCTGATGTTTCATCATTTTGCTCTCCTGTGTTTCATTTCCTTTTGTTGTGTTTTCAATCAATGTTTTTCCCATTATCAGTGTAAAATCTCAGTGCAGGAAAGGGATGGCTCTGAAAAATGTGATCGTATCTTGAGTATTTTTACAAAATCGAATAAAAATATTGGCAGCATGCCCCTCCTTGTTGGAAAGCAGTCTGGTGAAACACAGTGTGTGAGATCAAGAATGTAATTAGCTGTAACAAAGAATAGGATGATACACAAACCTTCCCCAGTGACCCCTACATAAAATATCAGGTATCAACCATGTGCAGAGAGTCAGGAGAATACACATTTTCTCCTTGTTAGGAGACCTGTACTTGGGCCCATGTGGGTGGTGCCTTACCATCACCATGTCATTTTAGCCTAGCCCAGTAACCCCTTACCTTCCACCACCTTTTTCTCTGTGCGTGGTTCCAGTTCCCGTTGTCTAAATCAGTGGTTCCTAATTGATGGTCTGCGGACCCCAAGGGCTCTGTGTAACCCACCCCAGGGGGTCCGTGGCACCATTCACTAGGGCTGGGCGATGTCAGCTTTTCAACATCGCGGTTTGGCGATATACCATGATGTTGAAAAAACAAGATGCATTGGTCTCTGTCCACGAGTCACTGGGTGAAACTGCCCCAGCTCTCACCTCATGAGCTGAGGTGGTTTCAGCCAGGCTTGCAGGCTGGGACAACGCAGCTTGTTTGCGCTGCTCAGCTGGGGTGAGGGAATGTCCCCCCCTCCCAGCTGAGACAGCCCCGGTGCTCTGAACGTTTGCATGTGAATGCGAACTCTTGACTTCCTCCAGTGGACGCTGCTAGCAGAGGGACTGAGGAGCAGTGGCAGTTTCACTAGCAATATACCACCGACATTGCGGTCTGCTCCTCATACCAGTCCTGGGCGATATACCATCCACATAACAAAAACTACCATAGAGATATCAAAAATTTCAAAAGTATGGGGTCCATGGCTTGGCTTTTGAAAAACAGGGGGTCCACAGTACTTGGAAACCATTGTTCTAAACCATTTTGCCAACCTGAAGCAGTTGCCTGTGCATAAAGAACAGCCTGCACATGGTTGCTAGTTTACTAAGCCTTCATTTGCTTCCTGCCTTGCTTCCTGCTCAGCCTTGATGTTGCCCAGCTTCCATGTTCCTATGCCTTAGGTTTTAAGGTTAGGTTGGGGTTGGGGGGGGGGCGCGTTAGGTAACTGATACCTACTTGTCTTTGTTGAACAGTGACCGCTTATCCCTGTGGAAACTATGCTCCAAACTCATGTATGATGGGCTTATCCAGATGAATAAGTCTTAAAGTATCTAAAATGTTTGCCTTAACTGGTATCATACTGTTTACAAACCAAGATGCAAAATCCTTTAAAGGCTTGTAGGTTCCCTGACTTGAGCAGCTGTCAAGGGACCCTTAACCAAGTCTTGTTCTTCATAATGGTTTCTTTATCCCTTTAAAAATTAAGCTGTGAGCTCCCCCTTTACAGGGCTGAAGGGGAATAATGTGGTACAGGCTTTCTCCTTCTCACCAGCAAATTTTTAGACCTGTTGCAGTAGTGTCTGCTGGGATTTCAATCATTTTAAAAGATGCACAGCCCTAGCAGCTGTAATCTTTCCTAGCTCAGATTTGTAGCTTATTCTGATGTGGCTAGAGAGATTGGCTGCATTTAAGAATTCTGCTGTGTATCCATTCTAAATAAATTGTGCTTTCACTTCAAATGAAAGACAGTAAAGGATAAAATATTTTCTAAATCATTCTTACTGCATTCAGAAGGGTGATAAATGCACTTTCATGCACTGTATTGTGGTTGGAATTTTAATTATAAAGGGATCTGCACATTTATCTTTGTCCCCTCCTTTCCCCCCTGAAGTGGCAATGGTTGGGGGAGGGGGAGAGAATTCACTTGGCAAAATAGCAGGCACACACATTTTATTTTATTTTTTTTAAAAATCTTGCTTAGCGTTCTGGTTATAAAAACATTATGGCAATAACCATGGGAACATAAGAGCTAGCTAGCACTTATGTTATGTATTATGGAAGAAAGTTGTAAACTTTGAATCCTACTCTCTCTCTCTCTCTCTGTGTGTGTGTGTGTGTTAGTTGTACTCATACTGACATGTCTCTGGGTAGTTTCAAACTTTAAACCTAGAAAAACGTCTATCCTATTAATGATGAATTTGTTGCCAGGCATGGTGGTTGTCTAGGATGTATGTTGTGAATAATATTACTACAGAAGCAAAGACATATAAACCCTTATGTATTTGAATTCTGGGAATAGAAAGGATGAAGGCTATTGATCGCAGTATAGACACAAAGAAATTGAAAACACAGATTTAGAAACAGTAGAAAAGGAAATTTTCTGGACTCAGTCAGTAGACAGCCTGCAGCTTTATTAAATCAGTGTCTCTGGGAAACACATGGATATGTTTTTGTCCCATTCCTTGATTAATTCCGTCTTGGAACTCAAATGTTATCCTCAGCTGGTTACCATCACTGGACCTTCACAACTGTGCAGAGAAGAGCTCTCTCATGAATATCAGCCATGCAGCCTTATTCATGAAGGATGAAATTTTGGTCACAAAATTTAAATTTAGTGGGATGGGTGAAGATGCAGGCTATATTCTCTCTGACTGTGCCAAAGCTCTTGGTCCTAGCATCTTGCCCACTATGACAATAGATCCTTGCAGGGAAAGTGAAAACTCCCAATACCAAAGTACTACTATATGTACTTTAGATATTTTTGAGATTGTCTAATTCAGAAATATTCAGAATGTATTTTTTTTTTAATCAAGCTTGCCTGATAGCTGACAAACAGAACTTTATTTGGAAGTTAGAATGTTTTCTAGGTGGGACTACCTTTGAAAACTGTTTGGAAAATTCAGCTGGGCCAGAATACAGCATCTTAAAGGCTGGAACTGGCTTCCGTGATCATGTGACTCCTCATTAGAGACAACTTCATGGCCTTTCAGTCTGTTTCCTGGCCCAATTCAACATGCCGGCTTTTGTTTTTAATCAGATGAGCCTACTTTCATTTGTATCTGGCCAACCTATTGTGTGAAGAGATGAGATTGTGGGGGAAGCAGGAGGGAGCTTTCTTTGTGGCCATGCTTTGGAATTTGATGCCTGTCTTCCTGCTGCTTTTTATGTGGAAGATTTTTCCTTTTCGGCAATCAGCCAGGACATGTTTTTGTCAACTGGAAGAGAGTTGTTGGCCCTTTAGTCATAGGAAGGAAGGTGGGAGCAGCAGCGGGTGGGCGGAGTCTTAAGCCAGCTGATGAACAGAATTCCCCCCTGCCACTGCTGCCGATTCTCTAGCTGTTTTATTTCCCAGAAAGAAACAAGGGCATAGTCAAAAGGTGGGCAACCAGTTTGGCTTCAAAAGATCTGAATTTGATGGGCTTATTGACTGGAAGGGGAAAAACAGCTTGTTTACAAAATTGCTGTTAGTAAGATTTACTATCCATTCTGTCTAAGGTAAAGGTAAAGGAACCTCTGACCATTAGGTCCAGTCGTGACCGACTCTGG
Organism: Podarcis cretensis; assembly: GCF_951804945.1. Taxonomy (NCBI): domain Eukaryota; kingdom Metazoa; phylum Chordata; class Lepidosauria; order Squamata; family Lacertidae; genus Podarcis; species Podarcis cretensis. The sequence continues at coordinate 47,791,520 of NC_137170.1, read as the reverse complement.
GGTTGCTGCGCTCATCTCGCTTTATTGACTGAGGGAGCCGGCGTACAGCTTCTGGGTCATGTGGCCAGCATGACTAAGCCACTTCTGGCGAACCAGAGCAGCGCACGGAAACGCCGTTTACCTTCCCGCCTGAGCAGTACTTATTTATCTACTTGCACTTTGATGTGCTTTCGAACTGCTAGGTTGGCAGGAGCAGGGACCAAGCAACGGGAGCTCAACCTGTCGCGGGGATTCGAACATCCAACCTTCTGATCGGCAAGTCCTAGGCTCTGTGGTTTAACCCACAGCGCCACCTGCATCCCATCCATTCTGTCTACCTTTCTCCAAATGCAATTTTTCTTAGGGTAGAGGATGTGTTCCTGCAGTTCCTAGGAGGGGTTTGTGTAAGGTGCAGGAATTTTTGGATACTGTACTTGATTCCATAAACTTTTTCTTTGAAAAGTGTCCAGAATGTAATCATATGCATTTATTTTTAATATAAAAAAATCTTAGATATTTGAAATTTCTATTTACAAGTTAAAGGCAGGTATTAGACCCAATACAGTGATACCTCGGTTTTCTAACGGTCTGCAGAAAACTGGGGGGGGGGGGGGGGAAATAACATGTACAGACAGCAGAAGCCATTCGACTTCCAAGGTGCATTTGAAAACGGAAGCATTTACTTCCGGGTTTTCGGCGTTCGGAAACCGAAACGTTCGGCTTCCGAGATGCTCGAAAACCGAAGTACCACTGCATCTATTTTACAATTAGTGATGAGCACATTTTTCACGGATTTGGTCAGTCGGTATAGACATCCACAGTGAAGTGTTGATAAGTTGTCTTCAGAAATGTCTGCCTGAAACCACTTTGTTAGCTTATATCTTATAAATTGGTTTCACAAAAGAACACCTGCTGGGCATCTGGTAATGACTCATGCTGTTACCCCAAAATAGATTTGCTACCATGAGAGATTAATTTTACATCATTCCTGCTGTGGAATTCATGGAGCCTTGATAAGTTATTCCTGAGTTTTTGACCTGGAGGTGGCAGACTGGCCCAGGTGGTATTGTAGATGTATGTCTCTAGAGGGGGACTTTACTGTGGGAAATTGCTTTTTAGTATCCCTGTTAAACTTGTTCATGTTCCAGAACACATAGTAGGAGAGTGGCTGAAGTGTTATAATGAGAATTTTTAAAAAGCACACATTATTTTGAATACACAAAAAGAGGCGGGGGATGCAGGTGAAGATCGTGTCCGATCCTGCTGTAGCTAGTCACTTCCCCTTACCCTACCATGGCCCTTCTAACAAGTACCCTGAGTGAATGATCCTGATATTTTATGTTAATATTGATTGCTGTGGGGTTTTTTTTAATTAAAAAATAGTTTAATGTTACTTGCAAGCTGCCATGGGAGGATTTGTAACCTGAAAGTCCGCACATACCGTATTTTTCGTCCCATAGGACGCTCCGCCCCATAGGACGCACCTAGTTTTTTGGGGGGGAAATAAAGGAAAAAAATTTTTCCTTTATTTCCCCCCCAAAACCAGGTCGGGGAAACCGAACCAGGTCGAGGAACAGCGGGATGGCGGCGCTGCGCCTCCCTGCTGTCTCCCGAGCTTGTGGGGCTGGCCAATGTCTGCCCAGCGCGCGGGGTGCTCTGCTTCAGTGCGCCCTGCCCGCCGGGCGGCAGGCTGCTATCCGCAGTGTGGGGAGCCCTGCGGGAAACTCCTGCAGAGCTCCCCACGCTGCGGATGTCTGCCCGGCGCGAGGGGCACTCTGTTTCAGGGTGTTCACCGCGCCGGGCGGCAGGCTGCTATCCTCAGCCTGGGGAGCCCTGCGGGAAACTCCCGCAGGGCTGCCTAGGCTGCGGATGTGTTCCCGAAGCGCCGGGCACTCTGCTTTCAGCGCGCCCGGCGCTCCGGGAAGCAAGCTGCTATTCGCAGCCTAGACAGCCCTGCGGGAACTCCCGCAAGGCTGCCTAGGCTGCGGATGTCTTCCTGAAGCCTGGAGAGCGAGAGGGGTCCGTGTGCACCGACCCCTCTCGCTCTCCAAGCTTCAGCAAAAGCCTGCATTCGCCCCATAGAACGCACCCAGATTTCCCCTTCATTTTTGGAGGGGATAAAGTGCGTCCTATAGGGCGAAAAATACGGTAAATAATGTTAATAAATCAATTCACATATAGTCCTAGTAAATCCATGCCACCTCCCATATCCTACTAATATCGAAAGTTAATTCAGTCACTATTTGGTCAAATAGTAGCAGCAGGTTTATAGATCTTAGTTCTAAAAATGTTGACATAAAATCAATTCAATGCAATTTAATTAATGCAAACTTTTCGATAGGGATAATATAAATTATGAAATATTAACCACATTCATGTAGTGTGCATGCATGTGGGGTTGTGGTTTAAGGAGGGGATATGGATTAGTTACTAATTAAATCAGGAGTTTAATTCTTTTTTAAGTCTTGACTCAATCAATGGTAAACTTCTCCATGCTTGTTTTATAGCTTATAAATGCATCCTGCATTATGAATGATGGGCATTGTTGTGTGTTAAATACTGCTGTTTGCTCAGAAAGAAAATAATACAAGCTACTTACGCTGCAAATTTTTCAATAGATTTTTATTGTTTATAGCCAATGGCCATCACAATACAATATAAGCACAAATCATATAACTACAGAGTGAAAGACATTACACACATCAGATCAAGACACATATAAAATGTCCAGAATGTTTTTTAAAAAACATTCCTTCTGTTCATCATCCCTAGGGTTTGGCACTTGCACTATCCATAAAGGTTCCCCTTATATTTCTTGCTGCTAGTGCAAATAGTGCCACCCTATAACTGATGCATTTATCAACATCTTCCAACAGCCATTTAATTTTAAAGACATCTGATTGACCTTCTGAGGCAGTCTGAAAAGGGGAGATAAATTTGGATCTGGGTGAATCATACAATGAGCAATCTAGAATATAATGTCCAATATCCTCAATAGACCCTGATCCACATATACAGAGGCGCTCTCTTGCGCTCTCTAGTATATCTCCCAGCCAGGTATTCAGTAGGCATGGTCTGGAAGCTGAGCTGGGTGAAAGCATGTCTAACGGGGGGGGGGGGGTTTAGTTCTTGCTAGTACATAGCCCTTTTGTGGTCTGTTTTAATTTTAATATACCAAATAGCAGATTTACAATTTTTTATGTATTCAAGATCTATTTTTGCATCTTCACTAAACACAATATCTCGTATCTTACAACCAGAAGTTGGAGAGATCAAATAACTCTGCATCAGACTTCTACAGGATTTTACCCAGCCTTCTCTATTCTGCAATCCCCCAAAAAAAATCTTTTGGGTAAGTGTTGTTCTGGTTGTAATGATATTTTTTCCAAGTACAAAAATTTAGATTTGTGTCTATGGGCTTTTATAGAAGGAAGATCTAGTTCAGTTCTTAGTAATGCTCCGGGTGTACTATGTAGCGCTGCCAATATCATACCCAGAAACTTATTTTGAATTACATCAAGTTCCTCCCTGCAGTGGTTACCCCAGACTGGTGAACCATATAAAAGGTGAGACACAATCTTGGCTACAATTTTTTTAAATGCTGGTTCGACTAAACATTGGCCCTCTGTGTGATACAGTTTCTTTATGGGCCCCAATAAGCATGTAGCTGAAAGTGTTATTGTTTCTAGGTGGGTGTGGCATAGGGTATTTTCAGAAAAACTAAGCCCTAAATATTTATATGATTGGCATTGTTCAATATTATGTCCATCCATGGTCCATATGTGTTTACTCCTTTTGGCAAACACCTTTGTTTTTCTGTAAGTCCTCTCTTACAGTAGCTTCTAAATTTGATGTGTAACCTTCTCATACCAATTAGATGAGTGTCTTGTCATCTGCATATAGCAAGACTGGGATCTTCTCTTTCCCAACTGCAGGAGGGAAAACATCAGATGAGGAGGCAAGCTCCTGGCCTATGTTCTTTATGTAAAGATTAAATAGAAGTGGTGCCAAGATGTAGCCCTGTTTAACTACCTTTACTGTTGGGATTGAATCAGATAGCAAACCTGTCCTGCCAACTCTACTTTTAATGTCAGTATTGGTATAAAGTTGTTTCACAAGATACAGCAGGTGTTTTATCAACTGAAATGGCATCTGGTTTCTTCCATAAGTGTTGCCAGTCTATTGAGTCAAACAAAGATGAAAGTGCAATGAATGTAACGTAACTTTTTTAAAGGGCTGTTTACATACTTTTGTATAAGGTACTTCAAGACAATGCACTGATGTATTGTGCTATACCCTTTACAAAACCTGCCTGTAATGGGGACAAAACCTGATGTTCTTCTACCCACTGTTCTGATTTGTCTAGTAGATCGGTATATATGCTGTGCAAATATATTAGCAGGGACATCAGGGAGGTTTATTGGCTGGTAGTTCTAAGGGTCTTCTTGATCACCTCTCTTATAAATTGGAACTATAATGCTAGATGTCCAACAATTTGACATTATTCCAGTTGAATTAATTGATGTGAAAAGTTTTGCCAGGATTGGTGCCCAATGAGATAGAAATCCGTATTTCCAAAATATGAAACCCATTTGGCCATTGGAATTTATCGCCAAATCACGATACTGGGCTGGTGATAACATTGTGATGTTGAAAACCTGACCTTGCCCAGCCCCAGCTAGGGGGTGGTAATGGGGTGAGATCAGTCCTGGTGAAATGGCCCCATCGCTTGCTTACCTTACACTTATTGTGGTAGTGGCACCTCGATCACTACCCTGCACCCCCAATTCCTTCTTTCAGGCATTGCCTGATTTCAGGAATCTCAGCCTTTCTATAAACCATTCTCTGTGTACTGAGGAAGATGGTAAGCCAGGACTGGGTTTTTTATGTATGTGATGGCTCTTCTATAAAACTAAAGCAAAAATGTGCTGAATGCTTACAGAAATGCACAATGCAAAGGCTTTCCTTTGTATATGCTTCATATGCTGACTGAGCTCTGTGAAAAAACGACACTTCAGGGTTGCCCCCACCCCTTTGGCTGCTTGCATTTTTGGAAGCAGTACAGTGAAATGATTGAAAAGCTTGCATTCTTTTCATAGTCCCATAAATTAATTTTCTTCTTGTGTGAATGATTGCATTGCTGTAGCATACCATAGTTCCCAGATTAATAAGATCATGGTAGTCTATGTTGGTATAAGTATCAGATACCCGATTTTAGGAATTACACTCAGTTTTACTGAGAGATGTTTAAGCATGTTCTCTATGCACACTGTTAGATTTTAATTAAGTGCTTGCGATATTTTGAATGGCTTTAATAGCAATTTTTAATATGTTTTAAAGTTGTCACATGGATCTATTAGGTTAACACCAATGGGTGGAATGCAGTTTTACTGTTCCATGAAACAAAAGACTTCAGATCCTGCTCACACCTCTAGTAATGGAAAGGGGGTTATTTTTCCAATTCACCTTTCCCCCAGCAGCCACTTTTGTCCCCTGAAAATCTGCTCCACGTGTTTTTTTTTGGGGGGGGGGGTCCCTCCAGGAGTGTGTGGAAGGTGGTACAGAAGGTGCGGAGAGAATCACACCTCCTTCTATTAAGAAAGACCTCTTCTAGGGTAAAGACACAACACATTTCTGTGAATGGAAGGACTCCTGTTTGCATAAGGGTACAGTTTGATACAACCCAGTTTGCACAGGTTAACTGCATAAAGTATCTGAAATAAAGGCTGGAAGACTGAATATAGTGTTTAGTGTTTTTAGAGGAGGGGAAGAAAGCAGAAGTGGATTATCTTTTGCCTCTAGATATGGTCCCATTATTCCTGACTATTAACCATGCTGACTGGGACTGGTGTAAGAAATAAAGGCTTGTTATTTCATTTCATCTGCATTTCTTTGTTCCCTGAAGTATCCCTGGGGGCTGTAGGCTCAGAGGTGGGGTGTAACTATGAAAAATAACTTTTAAGGTCAGTGGGCAACTAGCTTTTGCACTCTTTCTCTACCCCACCCCTTCTTCTTCTGGGGTGCCTATTTTCCAAAACTTAAGAGGGGTTAACAGTTTTGTCAGTGAACATCTCCGTTTAACCCAGGACCTTAAGCTAATTTCAAACCCTGTTCTTTGTGGTGGCCCCCATTTCCCTCACCCTCTTCATCAGGGGCATTATGAGTGAAACAAAATGGCTTCCAGGCCAGGGCTGCTAAAAGATGAGCCTAAGGGGCATCAGCAGTCAAGAAAAGGAAGAGGGAGACTCTGGCTACCTCTAAGGCTAGCAGTGAGCTTCCTTTCAATCCTGACAGCAAACTTGGGAAGAAGAAGCAGGATGCGGTTGAAGAGATGTATACCATTGCATGTGCCTTTTAAATTATTTTAAAGTTTAGCTTTTTGTTGCATTAGTGGATATACCCTGGTGGCGACCATTTTAGGTGTGTCCAGTTGATGTATGACCGCAGACATGCAAGTACTTTTGGACCCAAAAGATGGAGAAATGGGGGTGTGAGTGTAATGAAGTGGGGTATGCTTATGCGTGCTCTGCCAATGAGCGCTTTGAAGTGGAACTCAACCCCTGTGGAAATGGGGAGTTGCCTGTGTATTGCCCCCAAACCTGAATTATTTAGATCTATTTGAGCAGCCCTTGAATAACATGAATGACTGCAACTTAAAAATGTAAGAATACTAAAATGATTCAAAAAATGAATATAAAAAGGAACTGAATGTGTTTATTTCATGGTCTTGTCTAGTACTGCAAAATAACCAACAAGTGATGATGATGATGATGATGATGATGATGATTCCCCAGCCCCTCTAGGCAGCTTACAGCATATCTGAAAACATAATAAAAACATCAAGCATTAAAAACCTCCCGATACAGGGCTGCCTTCAGGTGTCTTCTAAAAGTTGTGTAATTCTTGACATCTTGACATCTGAAGGGAGGGCGTTCCACAGCTACTACTGAGAAGACCCTCTGCCTCCAGTAAAGGTAGCATTTTTACACAGCTGGAAATATGTTTGCAAGTGAAAGGATATTAAGTATATTGTCATATGCTTTCTAAAAACTTTTTCTTCAAAATGAGCTTGTATTTTAGTCAAATTTACAATTCCCTAGGCATTGCTAAATTATTAAAGGACTGGAGAGATTTTTTAATATTAAAAGGAGGCAGGTTCTACGACTCTTAATCTAGTGGATCTTTTGGCTTGAATATAGCTTTTGTTATTGAGAGAAGGATGTGTACAGCTGCTAAATAGTGAAATAGAGGAACTATCAGATTTTACTTATTACTTAAGAATCATGTTACAATGAAGCAGTTGAGACAATACGTATTTAAAATACTTATTTCAAGGTGTCTCACAACAGAAAACAACAAAATACAATAAAACCAACAGTACTGTATACATTAAAAAATCGAACTGGAATAACCAACAGTTTCTTTTATGAGAAAATGTTTCCCATAAACACTGAACTGAGAAACTATAACATAACTTTTTGAAAAGTTGAATTACTTTCTTCTGAAATTGTTGTTCTAAAAACAGGAATAGAATTTCAAAAACCAGAGAAATTTCTCGTTTCCTTTTCCAAGGATCTTTTAAGTCAAAAGAGCTGTGCAAGTAAGTTAATTGAGGGAAGAACAGAGTGAAACATTCTGTATCACGTTCCATCAGTGCAGACATTTCAGCTTGCCAGATGGAAGAATACCTCCCCTCCTCCCACTGTGTGCTGTTCTCTCGACCCCCCAGAGCAGATTTGGGAGACATCGGCAGGAGAAGAGGAGAGGAAAGCCCCACTGTGCTAGTAGAAGTCCTTCTGCTGGCACGCTTGGTTATTTAAATCTGGGCCACAAGTTTTTACTATTGCAAATCTAGCCCTTCCCTCCTAGACATCACTTGCCTTCTCAGATGTTCTTAAAGTAACCTGTAAGCCAAAGGGAGAACCTGACGAGTCTCTAAATACACTCATCGTATTTAACATATACTCATCAACTTCAGGAACATTGGATGCAGCTGGAAACGAAGCATATGGTTTCTAAACATTTTCTGTACATCTTAAAATAGCACTAAGCTGACTGCTGGACACTTCCTGTAGATTAATAACCCTCTGGGCTTTCAGTACAGCCCAGCTGGCTATTAATCTGCAGAATAATATCATGGACATGAGCTTGTTAGCATTTATTCCAACCGCTGTTCGGCTGTTCATTTATGCATTCTTTGAGCAAAACAGAGAACTAATTGTCTTGGGCTGTGGTGCTGATCACACCTACTTGGAAGGTAGCCCTGATGAAATTAGCTGGACCTAGTTCGTTGTAAGTGTGACTGGAAATTCTTGCTTGCAGGAAATAGGTGGTTGCTTGCTTGCTTTTCAACTTTATACTGTATTTATGTTATGACTGAATCAGTAGTGCACACTGAAGCACAGAAATGCAAAAGCTTGGTGCCAATCAGAGGTGCTGAAATCTGGAGGAATTTACTGACATTTGTCTTCTTTCTGGAAAGCAGGCATTGAACTAAAAATAACAACAACCCGGTGATCTTTCACTACAACCCTGTTTGACACAACTTATGTAAAATGTGCTCATTCCTATTACCTGCTCAAACTTGTTACCTGCATTGAAATCCTAAGGGTAGATACAGTGATGCACATTTAATTGTGTGGAATTGGTCGATCCCAAAGGAGAAAATATTATGGATGGGCTTTTCTAACTACAAAGAGAAAATGAAAGAGAAGTTCTCTGAAGCCATGTTCAGGAGTAGACACAGAAGTACATTTACTAGTAACAAGTATACTGGGACAAGTTCCTATAAAAGCAAGAAGCACTTTTTCTTCCCCAGTGGGTAAGATTGCATGGGGAGCTGATCCCTTTGTTTCTAGCTCTATCCTGGGAACAGCTTATTGCTGGGAGCAGAAGGGACACATTGCTGGGTATGAGTCTTTTTCTGCATCAGCCATTACATGCCCACATACCACTTGTACCAGTCCTTTTTTTCTAATATACCATTGACAACATAGGAACGTTGTTCTCATTTTAATTATTGGGGTTTTTTAAAGCCCAAATGTTAGTATTGTGAGATGCTGAGGATGATTAAAGTAACACCATTCACACACAGCAGAATGCTGCAGTTGGCAGTGAGCTGTATGACAATTGCACTGCTGTGAAACAATGTAGTAGCACTCTTCTGGAACAATAATAATTGCCAAACAGTTATCAGAGTTTATCTGATATTTCTATGGTAACAAATCTCTTATTTCTACATCTATGTTCAGTACTACATTTATTTTTTTTTAAGAAAAGCTGTCATCTGAATCCCTTTTATCTATCCTTTTAACTTTCAGTGTTTACTGCCGTGTGTAATGTTTTAGAGAAGTAGGCCATAATAGCTTTCTTTGAACCTTCAAAGCAAGGTGCAAAGGGAACACTTGCACAGCAAATGCTTATTTGATGCTCAACAGCATATTTTTAATATGCCATGAAACATGAAGGCATTGCTGCATGCATGCTCACTGCATTTTGACATTCAGTTGCACAAGTTTTTAACCAGAGGGTTGACAGGTTGGGGGTGGGATAGTGAAGCGTATTTGTTGTTGCAATCAAAAGGAAATCTCTGTACGAGTTTATCTGGTCCAAAAAAAAGACAGGTGTATAATCTCAGAATGCTGCAATTGGAATTCAAAGTTTTTTTAAAAAAAGTTTTGCTAAATGAGGGCCAACTGTGGTAGAGTGCATTCCTCTTTTGAAGATGTAAGATTTAGAGATGAACCCTTGTTCTTTCCTATATTATCATGTGTATTAGTGAAAGATCTTGAGGCCTTTCCATAATTAATGATACCTGATCATGACTTCATGCAGTATATATAATTGGGTGCCTTTAGATAGTAATTTTGGTCCTCAGTAAAGGTAAAAAATTACCTCAGATATCTTTGCAGACTGTTTCTTCATTTTATCCTGGATAAATAGAGATTGACACAATAATAATTTCTGTATAATGAATTTTAATTTTTTGGAGGTCAGTTTGGTTGCTTACTGGTTTTTGCTTTGTCTTATGTGAAATTAGGCTGGCAATGGGAAACTGTTTTGCCATATGCTTCGTTTCTCACTGCTGTACTGTGTTTACAGCAAAACAAACATAGCTGGAAGCAAAGCTAACTTTTCTTCTTCTTTGTGCATTTCTTTTTGTGTGTGTGTAAGTCTCATACCAGTGACCATTGGGTGGTTTTAGTTTGGCACTTCTTTTGTTCTTGTATGATATGTTTTAAATATTTTTTTAAAAAAAGTATTATTCCTGGTTCAAATCTGCATGAGAAAAACAAATTTAAAATGTTTAATTTGTTGCCTCGAAGCTTATCAAAGCCCCCTTTTCAGCAAATTGATTTGGTGGGATTAAGTTGTACGTTAGAATGAAAATGCGATGTGCAAAGTCAACAAGTATAATAACATTCCATAATGAACTAAATTATATGGACAGGAGGGAGGTTCTGCTGCAATATCACAAAATGACTAAACTCAAGTGGTGTATAGTAATAAATAAATATATTTCAAAAGGACAAACTACCACATGGTTTTAGCCAGCAGGATTCTGTTTTTTGCACCTTAAATGGAAACAAAGATGCCACAGTCTAGGTTCCAATTCAGATGCTTTTGTTCCATAGCCTAAGATTAGGTAAACTTTAGGTTGAGGTGCATGTATAAAGTTTAGCCTAGGCTCAAACTTTTAAGCTGACTCATTTGAACTTGAGAAGCTGAAAACAGAATGTTTTAGACCCATAGACACATTTGGGGTTTTTTGCTTTAGTGCCTTGGGTACCATCATGCATGGCCACTTCTACCCCCCCCCCCCCGCTAACCTGGATAAGCCAGAGAAAGATGGAGAAAAAGCACACACATGCACAATATTTGCTTTTCCAAGGGATCTAAGTAAAAATCAAATCCGGTAGATTTAATTTGAGCCTTGAAAAGCCTATAGTTAAGCGGGAAAGTTTCACCCTTCCAACTTCCTCCTTTAACAGTATGTACTTTTCAAGAGGAAAAAGAAGTAACTATTCTCATCACCTCGTGACCAAAGGCAGTGTGTAGGGAACTCAGAGCTTTCATTGGGACCAACAGGAAGACCTCAAGGGCCACTGCACTCACAGCCACCACATTGGCTGCCGCTGCTGAACAATAAGCATTACTGAGCCTGGATACGACCCAAAAAGTCGATCTCAGAAAAGGTCTTTAGAAATTCCAAGCTTGGTCTGCTGTGGTGCGTTTGGCCTATACATTAAAGTCCTATGCTAAGCTTAGTTTTGAATCTGTTGGCGGCTGGCGTAGTGAGTAAATGCGGAGATGAGTAAGACTGAAAGAAGCAGGGAGACTCTCTGATTTCAGCAAAGTAAAATGTTGTCTGGGTCATTGAGATATTAGACAAACATAGGTAATGCAGTGCTCTGTTAATTCCTTTAAAAGGAGTTGAAAGGAACTGCTGCTGTGTGATAGCATCAAGCAGTATCGCTGAGGGATATCTAATAGCTGATTATGCCATGCTGACACAGCAACTAGAGATTCTCTCCCCCCCCCTTCCTCCTTGAAGCTTCTCAGCTTAGTACAAAGTCACCTTCATGGGGGTTTTTTTGTACTGTTCCAAAGAATCTTACAGTGGCAGTGCTTGTGTAAATGGAATATTTAATATAACAATAAATATTTATATAGCCCATTTCAAGTTTTCAAATAGTTATTCACACGTTATCTCAGTAAGCCTCGCAGCAGCTCGTATTATCCCCATATTGTCAATTAGGATGATTTACCTAAGATGTCCTGTGAGTTCATGAATTTGTGATTTGGGACAGTATCCAACAAACACGTCCTGTCAGCCCAAGGATTTCCCCATCTGACCCCAGATCTTCTCTGGACATTTGGGGGAACCACTAGAACAGGTTTAGGGGAGGAGATGGGGGAAGTCCTGTTGCACAAGTATAAATCCTTATATTAATGACATGTTACTTTGGTACTACTTTGCATAGAACCCTAGTACACTGCCTACACCAGTTTGCATAATGCTTGGGCTTATATGCTTCTCTCTTCTTTTTTGTCAAAAGCTTCTGCTTTTGATTTTATTTTACAGGTGGCACCCACTTTGCCTTGGGGGTCCGTTCCTGGCCCCCGCACACGTCGGTGGAGTGCGCATAAGCATGTTCCGCCCCATTCAGCCTTCTACCACGTCCAAAAGGACCCACACATCAATTGCACGTGTGCAAAATGGTCACTGCCTGAGATCACAGTTTCCCTTAATGATCAAACTTAATGAATTGTGGCTTGTTTAACCTGTGTTGTGTTTGACAACCGACAAGAGCAAACCATGTTTTCAGATTCTGGTTTGTTTTCATCCCCTAGTTTAAACAGACCATAGTTCCCCAAGTTGGGAGAACATGGGCAATTCTTCCCTTTTATATCTAGACTACACTACATCATCTTTTACTGTGTCTCTGGGTAACTATTTCCAATTACTTTCAATTAAGTTAGCACTTCTAAACATTTTCTTCAAATTGTATCTGAAGGTGGGAATGTAAATATTGTATCCTCTTCAGCTGTATACAAGATGCTTTATGGCACTAACTTATAGTTCATAGTAAAGAGCATTTTTAAAAGGTCTCTGAGGTGTATATGTTTAGTCTGAATAATAATTGGAAGCTTTTGTACACACACCAACTTTTCACTGCCATGGAAGGTTTCTCTCCCACCTTCCCCTTTATTGTAATGTTATTCTCTGCCACTCATAGGAATTCACAGCCACTGCCTAATCAATCTTATTTTCTTATGAAGCCCACCTATCCAACTGTGTTCTTGTTAGTATTTCCACTAATGAAGAAATATTTTTTAAAATATATGCTCTTTTAAAATAAAAATCAAGGATAAAGACCTTCCTAGTATAGAATATTGGAGTACAGATTCTTTTGCTCTGAACATGTTGCATATAGTGGGTTTCAGTGTGGTGTTAAACTGTTTGCAAATCAGGTGGCACTAAGATTTGCTTGCCTAATATTAACCTGCCAATGTTCAGCACATTCACTGGTAGAATTCTTTTGTTCTCATGAACCCTACCTAATTTATAATTAATAAAGTATGTTGTACATACCTATGCAAAGCAGATTCCTTGGATTCTCTTTTGCAGTTACAGAATGTTACCCAGAAATATACTCAAAGGGTTTGAGACTCGCTTCATGAGCTCTGTGACCTGCTCTGTTCCAGTCTTGCATGAATTTCTGCAGCAGGGACTTGTAAAGTTGCCAGCTGGGTGCCTGTAGATATCTTCAATTCATTAAGCATTACACTCTTGATTTAGCGGTTAGATAAGGGACTCTGTTTGAAAAGCTGTGCTTCATTCATTTTTTGGCTCCAGTGTGGTGCCTCCTAAGAGGTGACATTCTTGCCTGGAGAAAATAGCACTCCACTAATCATTTTAGCAATAGAAGGGATGTGTTGCAGCCTGCTTGCTTTAAACTAGAATTCAGTCCATTCACACTTCCAGTCCGCCTTCTGCATTATCTTGGAGCCCTTCAGGCACTTGTAAAAACCACACTAAATCTGGATTAATTAGTCCAGAATAAATCCATTCCCTCCTTCTGACCTAAATTGCTAACTTCTTATAATTGCAACTTCACACACTAGGGCTTCGGGCAATTCACCAGGATGCCTAAAATGTTTAGCAGGGCAGAGTGCATCTTTATCCCAACTCCCAGTATGCCAGTTGTTTCTTGAAAGTTTAATTGAGCTGGAAGACTAAACCCACATAATTAAAAAAAAAAAATGGGTATCAAGTGACTTCAGTAGAAAATATCAGATCACGGTGCATTTCAAGCTAAGGCACTCGTCATTGTAGGTTACAGTATGACATTAATAATAATAATAATGAACTGAATCATACATATACATACTCAATTATCTTATTAATAGAGAGAAACAATTTAAAACATCCTGCAAACATGAGAAAAATGAATAACCATATAAAGCTCCCATATAGTTTTTAATAACAGTTTTTGTATTTGGGAGAGAAGACTGCACCCTGTACATAATTCAGCAATAATGGCAATTGTTAAGTAATTCAAAGTGTATATGTCTACCCAGAAGTAAGCCTCCTTGGGTTCAAGGGAACTTATCCCAAGTATGTTTGTATAGGATTGCAGCCTAAATTTATTTGATTTTTAGTTTGAATAAATATAATCTATTATTACTAGTTATTTACTTAAGGTAAAGGTAAAGGTACCCCTGCCCGTACGGGCCAGTCTTGACAGACTCTGGGGTTGTGCGCCCATCTCACTTAAGAGGCCAGGGGCCAGCGCTGTCCGGAGACACTTCCGGGTCACGTGGCCAGCGTGACAAAGCTGCTCTGGTGAGCCAGAGCCGCACACGGAAACGCCGTTTACCTTCCCGCTGGTAAGCGGTCCCTATTTATCTACTTGCACCCGGAGGTGCTTTCGAACTGCTAGGTTGGCAGGCGCTGGGACCGAGCAGTGGGAGCGCACCCCGCCGCAGGGATTCGAACCGCCGACCTTTCGATCGGCAAGCCCTAGGCGCTGAGGCTTTAACCCACAGCGCCACCTGCGTCCCTAGTTATTTACTTAGTACTTACTAAAAACAGTTGGTAAAAAGTCTTTCTACTGTTCTTAATGAACCCAAGTGGTTTTGGGGTTTTTGGACTAAGAAATGAAATTTTTTATATATATAGTTACAATTGAAAATTGAAGAAAATTACTCATAATTCGATGACTTCCGGTGGATCGCGAAGTGAAAGCAAGTGGGATCTCTTGCTTGCGAGAGTATCCAGCTATTGGGAGAGAAAAGGGGGGTTTGCAAGGGCGCCGCAGCCCCCCAAATACTCTTGGAAGGGAATCCAAGAGGCAGGGGTCCTGGCACTGCCATTTAAATTCTCCTCCGGCCACCAAGTAGCCTCCTTTTTGGAGGCGACGAGTGTGGCGGGGTTGAGACATCGGCAGTGGGAAGCCATTTCTATCTCTCTATAGCGAAGCCCCTAGCTTGCGCACAAAGCGATCTGTTTTCAAACAAAAAGAAAACGAATTGGAACCTAAAAATTTAAATCTAAAAGTTGGATTTGAACTAATTCGTGGCGGTAAGGTGGAAAAAAGGAGGTCAGCCTTGCCGGGAATTTTATTTAGACACAAGAGGAATTCGCGGAGTGGAAAAAACTGTAAGTTACGACAAGCGGGAAGTTTTACGGACATACTAGATGGTTTTTATTGGAAAGGCTTCTCACAAAGATTAAAACTAAGTTACAATTAAGAGGGGGAAAGGATTTGCTGAGAAGCATATGAAAACAGTCTGTTGGAGAATCGGCTGTGAGTGTCGGGGAGACAATGGGAGACAGCGAGTTGGATTACTTTCACTTTTAAAGAAACTGCACAATTAAAGTTACGGACCCTAAGGCATTGATTTGGAAATTAAATAGAGCCTTTTGGCCCAAGTAATAAGAAAGGAAATTTAAGACTGCGGACACCAACCTTTTTTGCTTTTATTTGTTGGGATTTTCAAGGACTTTGTGATTATAAAACCCTCTTTTTTATGCGGAATACAACCCCCCCCCCCTACTCTTTGGAGCTATAAGTTGGAGATACAAAGTGCCATCTTGT
Organism: Podarcis cretensis; assembly: GCF_951804945.1. Classification (NCBI taxonomy): domain Eukaryota; kingdom Metazoa; phylum Chordata; class Lepidosauria; order Squamata; family Lacertidae; genus Podarcis; species Podarcis cretensis. Next base: position 47,775,936 of record NC_137170.1, on the reverse strand, counting down.
TGCCAGTGAAGGAGCTTCTTGTAGCCATTTTGTTGCCAGTGAAGGAGCTTTCCCTTCCTTTGTGGATATAATTGCTGAGGATTTAATTTTTGAAGACACATTTGGACACGACCGCTTGGAAGAAAGAGGTTTCTTCTTATATGGTTCCCCCCCCCCCCTTTCCTTGAAGACTACCAGTTTGAATCGCCAGTCTGCACTTCCTTCATTTTATATTTGTATTACTGGATTTAAAATAATGCGATCTCTGCAGGCTTGAATAGTGATGTTAAAATTTTATCAAAAATGTATAAATTATTACTTGAGTGGCATACAAAGGACGAAGAAGTAAAATCAGTTATGATTCAGTGGGCCAAAGATTTTGGTTATAATATACAATTTGATGAGTGGATAAAATTGTGGAAGGAAGGAATGAAATTCACTGCATGCACTACAATAAAAGAAAATGTTATGAAAATGATGTATAGATGGTATGTAACACCAGTGAAACTTGGTAAGATGTATAAAGTCAGTAATAAATGTTGGAGATGTCAGGAAAAAGAAGGAACATTTTATCACATGTGGTGGGAGTGTAAGAAAGTAAAAGGTTTCTGGGAAATGATTTATAATGAGATGAAGACAACGTTGAAATATACTTTTGTTAAGAAACCAGAAGCATTTTTATTAGGAATATTAGGGAATGAAATTAAAAAGAAGGATGTGAAGTTATTTAGGTATGCAGTGACAGCAGCTAGAATTTTGATGGCCCAGAAATGGAAACAGGAAGAAATGCCGACGAGGGAAGAATGGAGAATGAAACTGATGGAATACGCAGAAATGGCTAAATTAACGGGGAAAATTCGGAACCAACGCGATCAGAGATTCACCGAGGACTGGAATAAATTTACAGAGTATATAAAAAATTGTATATGAGGAGCAATTAACGTTTGTTGGCTTTCAAGAAGCTCTGTGAAAATGATTGATAGAAATGTTGCTTAAAAGATATGATGAGATTAAGATTGTTAAAGCGCAATATAAATTTAAGAAATGTGAGTAATTGTGATAATACGGAAAATTGTCAGACAGGCTGAGGGAAGTCTAAAAGATGTATATGTTAGAAGTGGATGTTAAACATGGATGGAATGCATATTGGAAATTGAATAAAAATTAATTATATAAAAAAAAGAAAATTACTCATAATTCTTGCTAACGAAGTATGTAAAAGGTTCCATTCTTTGCAACAACATATAGTGTTATACACTGGATGTTGGTGAATTAAACCTGAGAGTGTCACTTCCCTATCTATATAGGCCAGGCCAAGCTAGACAGTGTAATTAATGTATTTTGGTTTTATTATTTAAATAGTAACAGAGGAGAGGCGGGGAGATCAGTACTGGGACTCCACCATGTTGAAAGTGTATGGCAGTGCACTTGGTCCCAGAGAGAAGGAAGATGATACAGCATGGCGATGTGGAGGGGAAGAATGAGAGGAATGAGGTGTGGGAAGTAGTGTCAGATACAGTGGTACCTCAGGTTAAGTACTTAATTCGTTCTGGAGGTCCGTTCTTAACCTGAAGCTGTTCTTAACCTGAAGCACCACTTTAGCTAATGGGGCCTCCTGCTGCTGCTGCGCCGCCGGAGCCCGATTTCTGTTCTTATCCTGAAGCAAAGTTCTTAACCTGAAGCACTATTTCTGGGTTAGCGGAGTCTGTAACCTGAAGCATATGTAACCTGAAGCATATGTAACCCGAGGTACCACTGTATAGGGAAGGTTGTGAAGCAATGGGATGGATGGATGGGGATGAGTTGATAGGGGCATTTGTTCTATGTGGAGAATTAATTTCCCACAGGTAGATAACCAATATATTTTAAGTCAATTGCATCTATTTAACTTTCTTTGGCAGCCAGCCACATACTGTTTCTAACAGGATATGTGCTTTCAAGGAATAGGGGGAAAGGAACTTGTAAGAGCACAAAGATGCTGGCAATCAAACGCAGTCTGTTAGAAGCCTCTGTTTCTAAATCCACCATGTCTAAAACTGGCAGCTGGGAAGCAGAGCAGAATCACAATAGTGCAGTAATGTTGTTTTATCTTCTTAAACTCTTTATTTAGTCAAATAAATAGGTTTCTGTGCCCGGAAAGTTCTGATGAGACTCCCAGAATATAGCAGCCACTTTCCTCTGGAAGTATCTAGCAATTATTTTATTCTTTTCAGGTGCCTTCTTGTTTCAATAGATAGACATTTAACTGTCCCAACAACATACGGATTCTTGAAATTTAGCAATGTAAAGTCTCTCAGATGCCTATGTGGAGAGGTCATGTGGGGAAACATTGAAAGTGAGTAATGGATGAAGCACAGGAACCTTGTGATAAGATGGGAGTTCTCATAATATTACATTGGTGGATATTTTCCTTGCTTCTTTACTGTACTTTGCTATGTACAAGCCTGCAACTTAAATAATTTTGTGTTGTATGTGTCTGGCTTGTGATGTTACCTGTACAAGGAATGACAAGGTGAGTAAGCGCTGTAGATCTGTGTGTGTCAGCCATGAATGCTGCACCATCAACCCTCCTGTGTTGAGCAGGAAGATCTAAAGGGACCTTCTAAGAGCAGTCAGCTGAACATGCTTCGGAACCTCTTTGTGAACCTTGATAACACAGCATGTCTCTGCATACCAGTTGCTGGGAATCTCAATTGGGAAGAGTGTTGTTGCACTCACATCTGACTTTGAGCTTCCCGTGAACACCTGGCTAGCTACTCTGAGTACGGGGTGCTGGACTATGGGCCTTTGACCTAATCCTGCAGGGTTCTTCTTCTTGTGTTCCTCTTGTGTCAGTTGTGCTTAGAAGACACATTCGTACCTTTCTAAAACATAATGTAATGGTTACAAGGGGTTACTCGTGCGTAAGTTGCCACCAGTCCTGGCTAGGTAGCCTGGTTAAACCTGTCTGGCTGGACAGCCCTTCACTTCGTGGCTGTTAAGTCGCTAGCAGAATCCGTCAGTGGGCGTTTTTTGAACTTCTTCCAGCATAGAAGCTCTTTGACGCCAAGTCTCCTCCTACTCTCCCTGCGTGGGAGTCTTCTGCGCAGGGTGGGTGTGGGCAGCGGAGGACCTGTGCTCTCCCTGCTAGTCTCCGACGATGAGTCCTGGAGCCCGCTCGCCGACTCCCCCATCCGCCCCCCTTTATCCCTGGTGTCACACTGATTTCCTTCCCCCGCCGATGAGCTGCCCCTCTCGCTGCTGGGCCCTTCTCCTGCATTGCTTTGGAGCCTTGCCTCCGCCTCTGGCTCCGATGGCAGTTCTCCATGCTTGGCAGGGGGTTGGACTCAGTGGCCCTTGTGGTCTCTTCCAACTCTATGATTCTATAAGAAACTTATGGGGTATGCATGGTAGGGACAGGGTTGTTGGGGGCAGGAGGTGACATTCCCCACCCCTGTGTTAGCATTCTCTGTACAGATAATTTTGTGAGAAGAACCTACTCAAGACTCCTTGACTGAGGATGTGGTAGCGATATGCATGCATGAATTTGAGGTATTCTGGATGATGGAGTGAGTTAAAATGTGGGGATAAATAGAGAAAGAAAACAAACTTCTCGGCTTTCTTAGCAGGAATCAAAGCAATATATACTGAGCAGTTTGCAAGAATATTAGTAAATAATAATCTCTCAGATTATTAAATAAAGAAGGGAACTAGACAAGGCTGCCCTCTATCCCCATTATTGTTTATTACAATGTTGGAAATACTGTTGCAGAATGTCAGGGAACTGCCATCGGAAGGACAGGTGGTGAGAAGGCTTCAGGAGAATAGGAGAGACACTTCTTCAGCAGAAGAGGGAACCAGTAGGGGGAGTGCGGGAGCTCCAAAGGAAAGGGAGTCGGAGGGGAGGCTCTGGGATACTTCCAGTGAGAACAGTGAGGAGGTATCAGGACAGCCTTTAAGGACCCCCACCCCCCGCCGGAAACTGTCACGCAGGGAATCCAGGAGGCGCATGTCCGTGAAACAGCTTTTATGTTGGAAACGTTTCCGCAAACGCCCACTGTCAGATTCTACCAGCGACTGACGGAGCCATGCTGAAGGGCTCCGCTCAAGGCAGGGCTTCACTAGACTGAGTGAGCTCTGAGGGATCCAGCTTCAACGCACAAGCAGCTCATTATCCCACCACAGCAATCTGACAGTCCCTGAAAGCAGCTTGTGCAAAGAGAGGCATCATGAGCAACCCAGCCGGAGCCGGAGATGGGGGAGCAGCTGCAGCCGGTCCTAGCCTGGAAGAAAGGTACAGGATGTTGGAGGTACAGTTAGCTCTGCAAACGGCGAGGCTGGAGGAGAGGAGGGCTCATGATGCAGAAAAGGGGAAAGCCGCCCAGCTCTCGAGGAAAGTGCCTGGACTGGTGCAGAAGTTTGGGGGTGATCCCAGGAATTATCAAGCCTTCAGGACAGAGATGCAATATGCCCTCAATCTGCAGTTTGATGATTTTCCTGATGAGGAATCGAGGGTTGCTTATGTGATTGGCCATCTCGAAGGCGGGGCAAAACATTGGGTGAGGCCACTAATGGCAGCCAATAATGAAGCCCTAAGGGACACAAGGAAGTTTTTTCGCGCCATGGATCTGATGTTTTCCAGCGAGATTGAGCAGGGAGTGGCGCGCAGGCAGTTAATGGCGTGTAAACAAGGGAACCGATCTGTCCGTGAGTACTGGACTGAGTTCACCATGTTGATCCATAAATTAGGTTGGGATTTGTCAGCGGAACCGATACAAATGCTGTTCGAAGAAGGACTATCTTCGGCAGTGAAAGACGAACTTTCCCGGGGGCCCAGGGCGGAGTCTATGGACCATCTGACTAAATCAGCGCTGGCCATAGGATCACGCCAGGAGGCCACAGCCTTGGAGAAGCGGGAAGGGAAAGGGGAGCGTTGGAGGGATTTCCGCATTCCAGAGATGCCAGAGCAGCCTTCTCTGCCAGCAGAGCCGATGGAAATCGGAACAGCGCGCGCGCGCGCAATTTCAAACCCCAGTGAAGGGCGGAAGAAGGAGGGAAAAGGCGCCAAGAAATGTTTTCTCTGCCAACAGCCAGGTCATTTTGCCAGAGTTTGTCCGCAAAGAAAGGAATGGCAAGGAATGGCGGGAGCTGTTGGGGAGGAGGGAGAAGGAGCTAAGGAGCAAGTAAAAGCCAACGCCTGGCTGCCACCGACGGGGCACAGCAGCCAGGCCAAGGAACAGTAAATGTGCCCACGCCAGAACCCCCAAGACCAGCTCTTGTAATAGAGGTATTGCTGGAGCTGGCAAACGGACACCCACTAAAAGTGAAGGCGCTATTAGACTCAGGCAGCTCCTGCAACTTTATGAGTAAGGAGTTTGCAGCCGCACATCAGATACAGACCATTCCTTTAAAAAATCCCCTGCAGGTGACCACGATTGATGGGAGGGCGCTGTTGGGGGGAGAAGTAGACCAGCAGACTGTCCCCATGACAATGAGGGTGGCAAGACACACGGAACGGATAGCGTTTAATATAGCCACGTTGGGAGGAGCGCCCATCATTTTGGGGATGAGCTGGCTAGCGCTGCATGATCCGCTTGTGGGATGGCATCAGAGAGTGGTTTCCTTTGGGTCAGCACATTGTATGGGACACTGCACAGAAAAAGGGGGCCAAGTAGGGACTCAGGCCACGTTAGCAAAGATAGAAGCAATGGATCAAGGTAGGGTACCACGACAATATGCAGATTTTGCCGACGTCTTCAGCGAAAGGGAAGCAGATAAACTACCCCCGCACAGACCCTTTGACTGCCAAATCAACTTACTCCCAGGAGCGCAATTGCCAGTGGGCAAGGTGTATGCAATGTCTGACAGGGAGATGCAGGAGCTAAGGGAGTTTATTGACAAAAACCTCAAGCGTGGGTTCATCAGGGAGTCACGAGCGGTGGGGGGTAGCCCAGTGTTCTTTGTGGACAAAAAAAACTCGGACAAACCGAGATTAATTGTGGATTTCAGGGCCCTAAACGCAGTGTCCGAACCCGTGACTTTCCCTATGCCCAGAATCGATGACATTCTGACCCGGGTGAGAAAAGGGAAGATTTTTACCAAGCTGGACCTGAGGGGGGCGTATAACCTGATACGTATGAGAAAGGGAGATGAGTGGAAAACCACTATGTTCACCCCCTTGGGGGCATTTGAGTACTGCGTTATGCCTTTCGGCCTCCAGGCGGGATCAGCAGTATTTCAATCATTCATGAATCACGTACTAGGACCATTGCTGTACAAGAACTGCGCTGCGTTCTTGGACGATGTACTGGTGTACTCAGAGGATGAAGAGCAGCATGTGCGAGATGTACGAGAGGTACTGAGCAAACTGCAAGAAAACCAGCTGTGGGTGAAACTGGAGAAGTGTCAGTTTCACACCAGGGAGGTGGAATTCCTTGGGTACCGGTTGTCGGACAAGGGGCTGGCCATGGATCCTAGCAAGGTGCAAGCGGTGCTGGAATGGAGGCCACCGAAAACTAAGAAAGATGTGCAGAGGTTTTTGGGGTTCGGAAACTTCTATCGGAAGTTCATCAAGAACTTCGCCCATTTAACAGCCCCCATCACGGATTGTCTCATCAGTAAGAAGAAATTTGTCTGGACGGAAGAAGCGCAGCGAGCTTTCGAAAGTTTAAAGAGGGCGTTTGCTTCGGAAGAACAACTCTTACACGTGGATCTGCAGCAGCCGATGAGGGTGGAAACCGACGCGTCTGACAGAGCGGTGGGCGCCGTGCTCCTGCAGCCAGGAGCGAATACGTCGGAATGGAGACCATGTGCCTTCTTCTCGAGGAAATTGAACAAGTCTGAGAGGAATTATACAGTGTACGACAGAGAATTACTCGCCGTCCACGAAGCGTTCAAGAGATGGAGACACCTGTTGATTGGGGCGCAACACAAGGTTCAAGTGCGGACAGACCACAAAAATCTAGAATACTGGAGAACAGCCCGAGTATTGAACCAGAGACAAGTAAGATGGGCGCAAGAGTTCTCCAAGTTCAATTTTGAAATTCGCTACGTGCCAGGGGCTGAGAATGTCAGGGCGGACGCTCTCTCCAGAAAACCTGAGTACTTGGAGGGGGAAGGAGGGGCGGAAGAAAGACATATCATCTCAGAGGACCACTGGGTTTGTGGGGCGGCATTGGTGGGGCAAAGAGAACTGGTAGAGGGTATTGAAAACGATGAATATGCCCAAGAAAAACTTAGGGAACTCAGGGAGACAGGTGAGAACGCAGGGGGGGTTGAGGAAAAGAACGGAAAACTATATTACAAAGGGGCGCTCTACATACCAGGTGGGGAACTAAGAGGGCGGGTGCTTAAACAGTTGCATGACAGCCCCACGGCGGGGCACTTCGGGCAGCACAAGACCATGTGGTGGGTTACCAGGGAGTTTTGGTGGCCCAAGGTGCGGGAAGACGTGCGGGAGTATGTCAGGGGATGTGACAGGTGCCAAAGAGCAAAGGGAGAGAGGTTGGCGCCAGCAGGGTTATTAGAACCCTTACCCACCCCAGAAAGGCCATGGGAGATGGTATCCATAGACTTCATGACCGATCTACCGAGATCCAAAGGGAAAACCGCGGTCATGGTGGTGGTAGATCTACTAACTAAGATGTGCCACTTTATAGCTTGTTCACATGCAGTGACAGCGGAAGAAACCGCAAGGTTGTTTGTGGAGCACATTTTTAGGTTGCATGGCGCCCCCTTGAGGGTTTTGAGCGACAGAGGAAAACAATTTACTTCTAGGTTCTGGAGGAAACTAATGAGCATGTTGCATGTGGAGGTAAGTTTTTCCACCGCCAGGCACCCAGAAACAAATGGGCAAGCAGAAAGGGCAAACGGGGTTTTGCAACAATATCTGAGGTGTTATGTAAAGGACAGAGAAACTGATTGGGTAGACTGGTTACCTCTGGCAGAATTTGCCTGCAACAACGCGGAGAACGTGTCCACAGGGATGAGTCCCTTTCTAGCCAATTATGGGTGTCATCCTCGGGCGTTTCCAGGAGAGGGCGGGGGAAGGTGGAGTGTACCTGCAGCGGAAAATTTTGTTGAAGAGATGGAAGCGATCCACCGTCAGCTCCAACTCAACTTAGAGAAAGCCAAAGAAGAATATAAGAAGCAAGCAGACAGAAATAGGAGGGAAGGCGAAACCATAAGGGTGGGTAACCGGGTGTGGCTATCCACCCAAGGACTGCCGTTCAAGGGAGGGTGTAAGAAATTGAGACCCAAACGGTTGGGACCCTTTGAGGTCATACAGCAGGTCAACCCAGTAGCATTCAAACTCCGATTGCCCAGTCACATGAAATTGCACCCAGTATTTCACAGGTCATTACTGTCGCCATACAGAGAGGGATGTGAGTGGGGGGAACATGAGAGGGAGGTCACCCGGACACCCGTCATAGAAGAGAGAGAACGCAACATGGATGTGGCAGGGATCATTGATTCCAGGTGGAAGGGGAATCAGGTGGAATACTTGGTAGAATGGGAGGGGGAGGAAGAGTCAGAAAACACATGGGTACCGGCAGAGGAAGTCAAAGACGAGATTTTAATAGAAACGTTTCATCGGCGTTTCCCAAGGAAACCACAACCAGTGGCAAGATTTAGGAGGGAACACTTCGGGACTACAGATGAGGAAGGGGAGTTTGAAGGGTTCCCAGAGTCGGGAGTGGAGGTGGAAACAGATTCCGACGAAGGAGAGGAAGAGGGAGAAAAAGACGGAAGGCCGTGGTTAGAAGTGTTTGAATCCTCGGAGGATGAGGGGAGTTCCTTCCAGGGATTTCCGTCCTCGCCGCCAGTAAGAGAAGAGGCGGGAGGGGGTGAAGGGGGCCCTGGGGGGGAGGTGGATGTCAGGGAACTGCCATCGGAAGGACAGGTGGTGAGAAGGCTTCAGGAGAATAGGAGAGACACTTCTTCAGCAGAAGAGGGAACCAGTAGGGGGAGTGCGGGAGCTCCAAAGGAAAGGGAGTCGGAGGGGAGGCTCTGGGATACTTCCAGTGAGAACAGTGAGGAGGTATCAGGACAGCCTTTAAGGACCCCCACCCCCCGCCGGAAACTGTCACGCAGGGAATCCAGGAGGCGCATGTCCGTGAAACAGCTTTTATGTTGGAAACGTTTCCGCAAACGCCCACTGTCAGATTCTACCAGCGACTGACGGAGCCATGCTGAAGGGCTCCGCTCAAGGCAGGGCTTCACTAGACTGAGTGAGCTCTGAGGGATCCAGCTTCAACGCACAAGCAGCTCATTATCCCACCACACAGAATATAAGGGGAAACAAAGATATCAAAGGTATAGAACTAGGGCGTAGAACTTATAAATTAAAGGCTTTTGCGGATGCTGTGGCCTTAACAGTGGAACAACCTAACGTAAGCATTCCCAAGGTTTTTAGAGGAAATTAAAAAGTTTGGAAAAGTGGCAAGCTTTAAAATAAATATAGAAAACACTAAAATCTTGATTTAAAACATAGATGAGCAGTCGAAAGAGATTTTGGAAAGGTTGTCTGGCCTAAAAATAGGTAAAAAAAGGGAAGTATTTGGGGATTTGGCTAACAGTGAGAAATCTCAACATATTTCAAAATAATTATATTAAACTGTGGAAAGATATTAAAAAAGAGATAGAGATACGGGAAAGAATTATTTCCCAATTAGGTAGAATTTCAGCCATTCAAATGAATGTATTACCTGAGATGTTGTTTTTATTCCAGTTGATCCCATTTGTCAACAACCTAAACTGCCTCAGAGAATGGAAAAAATATATTTCTAAATTTGACAAGTCTGGCAGAGCAAAGCTTCCTCTTTCTTTTTTATCAATCAAAATTTTATGTTTAATCCTAGACTCCCCCCCCCACCAAATTTAAAACTCACTGTAAACAAAATCAACATGCTACAAGTCATCAAGACTTCTCAGTGTTGGTGGAGAAATGGGAAACCGGAATAGGATTTGAGGTGGTCCTTCCCATAGTTATGCCTGCGTTGGGTTCCTTCTTCTATAAGGCTATTTAGCCACTAAAAGGAAATCTAAAATAAAGTGATTTCTGTTCTAAAATTGTACTATTTTCAAGAAATCAGTTCGGTTAATACCCTTTGGAGCTCACATATTGTATAGAATTTTTATCTCATACCAACACATTTTGATTAATTTGGTAATTCCTTGGAATGTCAATTAAGTCTGTATTCTGCCAGTATATTGGTCCTGGCTTTTGATACCTCGAGTGATCTTTACAGTCAATAGAATATTCATAGCTCTTTTCATTTAAATATCACAGCCTTTCTCTGTTTAATTAAGTTCTGCTCTGTTATTGTCCTCCTGTTAGATGAAACTTTTTAAACAGAAGCAATAAGGCTGTTACTTCAGGGTGTGATGAGAGCTAGGCTTAAAAATGCAATATGTACGTTGTGGGTTTTAAAATTGGCCAAGGCACAGGTTCCACACACTGTTTGTCAGGCTACCTGGCACCTGCATAAGCTCACATTTTGAATTGTAATATTAGTGATATTTTATACATGCCAAACAAGCCAGCAGACTCCGCAGTGCCAAGCAAAATTAATGTGATGCTAATACTTCTTGTGGACACAGCTGGGCCACCGGTCGGAGCTGATGGAAGACACTCTGAGCCACTGAGGCCACCTGAGCCTCAAGTGACATCAATGGATTCAGAAGTACCCACAAGCCACTCCTTCACAGGGAGTCTAACCCCATCAAGAGCAGACCACCTCCCACCCATCTGTGGTTCCACCCAGGATGGGGGACTTCAGCCTAGGGAGGTTTAGTTGGCTCCCTTCTTGATGCTTTTACATCACCTTGTGAAGGCCTTTTATTATTCTGGCAGGCATTTGTCTTCCCAGGTGGCTGGTTGATTTTGTTTACTTTTGTTAATTTTTTTTTTTAACTTGCTCTCTCTTTTCTCCCAGTATAATTCAAAATATCATGGTTTTATAGTTTTGTATTTTTTACTGACGTAAGCCACCTTGAGTGACTCTTTTGAGACAGAAGTATGGATATAAATGAAATAAACCAGCCAAATATTCTAAGCTCTATCCAATTTCCCACATATTTTGCTCTTGTGAAATATGTCTAGGCATCTATTGAAGGGATTGTTTTGTGGTTTCTCTCACACACTGCTATTTTTTATTTTTATTTTACAACAGCAAGGTATCACTATGCTCAGTACAAAGTATGCCTCTTGTATTGGTTGGCATTCCAGTGTGTATCCTCAGGCAACCATATACGTTTTCAGGAGTTCAAAAACAGTGAATAGATTTTTACACAATGAAGTGAATAGTTGTTTTGAATTAAATACGTCTGCCCTCTGTTTGCACCCAATTGGTTTGAACCCTGTCCCTGGATTTTTGGAAATTGTTTCTCTTACGTCGACTTAGCCTTTCCACCCTTTCTTCTTGATTTGCATTATCATTGTTGTTGTCATTTGTAACAACTGATTGTCCCCTGAACGTTTTGTAATAGTGGCATATTGTTTGTTTTCTCTAGGTTTTACTCTTTACTCTGTGGATGCTGAAAATGAAGTTCACGAATTTGCCAGGATGCCCTGAAGCTATAGTAGGTGCTTCTTTCTTTCCCATTGTACCTCTTATATGCCAGATCCATATGTGTACATGTGAAACCATATGGCTTCATTCCTAGGCTTAAATCAAGACTTTGGTTCTACAAATAGAAGGAGAGGGAGGTGACCTTGGCTGGTTTTCCTCTTCCACTGCAGCCTGTTGCATTGCATTCTCTGAAAACATGCTCTGGAGAGTTGGGGAACAGTGTGGGAAATGACACTGAGGACTACAAGAGGAGAGAGGAATAGTCAAGTGTTGCCTCCCACTCCTTCAGCCCCCAGGATCTCCCTGCTGGTTCAGAAGCCTTCAGGGTGTAATGAAGAAAAGAATGGGCATTCCATTTGTGAAGGGGAATTCTGGCTTCAACCCATAGGATGGGGAAATGGTTTAGGCCAGCAGGCCAGATCTTTACCTCCTTACTCCTGTGCCCCAACTTCGACAGATGGGCAGGATGTCAGTCAACTGATGGTACAGTGACATCTTGGTTGTAAGTCCTGGAAGTCCTGCTCCCTCCCTGCCTTGCAGGCCTTTTTCCACCTGACCAGGAGGGTAGGTCCTTGACTGACTCCAGCTACGAAAGCTGAGGCTGCTGAACAGTATCTTGGGCTAGGGGATTGTTTAGGAGGGTTGTTGGCGGGGATTGTTGTTGCTGCTGCTGTTAATATTTTATATCTTTATTTTGGATCTTATGATCTTTGTGGAAGTTGTTTGATTTTGTTGCATACTTTTTGAAGTTTTGTTTATTGTTTATGACTAGTTTTGTTATATTTGTAGTTATGTAGTTTTTATACATTTTAAGCCACCTTGAACATGGTTTTAACTTTGGAAAGGTGGCATACAAATCAAATGACTGATTGACATCAGGTGATTTGTTTTCCTTTTCTCACATGGTTTGACATCAAACTGTTTGAGCCAATGTATAGGGCTTTGCAGGCACCACCAATCGGCTGATTGTCAGTGCTTGCCAATCCCTGTTGTGCCTTTTCAGGCAGCGAACATCATGGTGCTTGTAGGCACAGCTGATAGTTGGCTCTTGCAACTCCCTTCTGTACAATTGCAATGATCACCTATTAGCTGATTGGTACCATTTGCAAAGGTGCGGGTTTTTTCAGGCACCTTTACCTGTCCCACACCTGACAACACCTTGTGGACCAAATGCGGAGGCCTAATTAGGTTCCTCATCACTGCCATAGTATATGATTAATTTTATTACTGTGTGTTGTTCTAGTGAGCTGTAGAACATACTAAATACATATTTTTGTTGGGTTCAATTTAAGTTTGGACATCTGAAATAAAATCTGGGTTCATCAGCAAGAAGGTTGATTAATTTCACCTTCTGTGAAATAGCACACTGCTCAGGCAGTTCACTTGAAATGCAAATCTTCTTTTTATTTTTAGCAAACAATTAATCCCTCACAGGGGAATGTGGGTGTAATTGTCAAATCTAGCAAAGGACTGCTATTAAGCCAACTGCAACAGCAGGTGTTGGGTGGAATCTCCTCCAGCCTTTACCAACTATTGCGCTGATTTTTCATTCTTAAGATAGCCAGATGAAGCTCAAACAAAAAGGAAGGTGTTTCATGTATTCTTCCTTACCTCCCTTATTTATTTTGATTGTTTGGGAGAAGGTTCTCTCTCTACCTTGAAGTTTTGAGTCTTACTGATTTCCTCTTCCGTATTTATGAAAGCAAAATTAGTCTGTGCGGTAAAGTTGGGACAATTGATTTTGAAGAAGGGACTTTAATTAGACATATGAAAATGAATTTTTAGTACAGAGCCTGGGGGCCTGTTGGCTGCATCAGTGCCATGAGGATACAGTTGCTGGAGTTACCTTCTTTCTCAGTCTGCTTCCCATGCACTTCCTATAGTGTGCTTTGTGTAGGTCAGGTGTTTAACGTGTGTGTATTGTCTAAGAATATACTAGCCATATTTAGAACTGTCAGAATTTCACTGCATTTATATTCTGGGCCAAAGTATATGGTTCTTTCCAAAGGTGGTAGGATATCGTCCAGAAGACCACAACCTGTAGATCATTTCCAGCCCCCTCTTACAGCAGAGGACAGGGTTTAGAGCTTCTCTTGGCCCATGCTTTGGAAAGCCCCAGCTCATTATTAGGATAGGATTGAGGATATCTTTCTGTTTCTCTCTTTGCCCCGTCCTCCACCTTCCTTCCTTCCTCTGTGGCTTATAAAGCAGAAACAACCTGTCTCCTGCCTCTGTTCTTCCAACCTCACCCTCCTGACATGGGTGGGGAGAAAAACAGCCTCAGCATCTCTTACAGCCTCACCACAGGAGGCTTTGCACTGGCAGACATGTTTCTGCTTGTGCATGAAGAGCACCTGATTCCTCCAACACAGTGCAGCCTCCTTTGCCCCCAAAAGCTTCTCTTGCTCATGGGGATAACAGAATGGGATATGCCATAGTGGGCTGATGGGATCGGGGACTTGATGAAAATGACTATTTCAGCAAAAACAGCTAGCCAGAAGTCCACTAAAGAATCTTGACTCTTGGACTCTGCTGGTTTTGCAATTTCTGATGACACCTCTGCTGTCCTACTTGCAAAAACATTCAGATGTGCTGTTTCAGCATGTCAATTACATGTCTATATAATGTTGTAGTCCAGAGTGATGCAGCATTTATAGTAATTGTGGCATAGCATGTTTTTGAACCTATCCCCGACTTGTACCTCCTGCTCCCAAAGTTTCCAGAACTAAAATTGCTGCTATAGAAGATATTGTCTATACAAACTTTGTGGCTTCTTCTGTGAATGCAGTGTAGAAACTGCACTTTAAGATAAATTTGATGAGCTCTCCTTGATTTTATAAGAGGTGTTTTCTTTTATATTTTTCATCTGTTCAGTAGCACTTCAGGTCATTTCCTCCGCTTCTCCAAAATGTTTGGACTACGCTCCCAATTTTGGATAGGCTTTCTTTTCATTCTCTTGGCATTGTATTCCCCACGCAATGCTCATAGCTTCTGCTGTTGCTTTAATCAGTCTAGCTATCAGTATTACAACACAAGGTCAAACACTACCTGAATTTGGGGCAGGGACAAGGTGAGATGCAAAGCAGGTACTGGTGTTCAATATCTCCTCCTACAAGCGCAGAGGGCAATGTGCCAGCCGAGTTTGCTCTGGAATGGAAAAAGATTATTCAGGAACAGGTGGGTTCTAAACATCATTCTAAGAGATTGTGTTGTCGAGTTTGAGATGGTGCTCAGAGAGTGGGTCTTCCCACTTGCAGAGTTTCTTCCAAAGCCACAGCTAATGGAAAAGTTGCTATAATCTCAAACCAAGTGACAGACACTTAGCAAGTTACTGGCATCTATTTTATAGTATGTGTGTTTTTTCTGATTCCTGGAAAAAACATATTAAACTTCTAGCTGTTAAACAAAATTGTCAGATTCTGGTCCTTTCACATACAGTGGTACCTCAGGTTACAGATGCTTTGGGTTACAGAGGCTTCAGGTTACAGACTCTGCTAACCCAGAAATAGTACCTTGGGTTAAGAACTTTGCTTCAGGATGAGAACAGAAATCGTGCTCTGGAGGCGCGGCAGCAGCAGCGGGAGGCTTCATTAGCTAAAGTGGTTCTTCAGGTTAAGAACAGTTTCAGGTTAAGAACGGACCTCCAGAGCGAATTACGTTCTTAACCAGATGTACCACTGTATAGACCCTATCACTGATAGACTGATAGCCTTTCAACCAGGCTTCTGAATAGTCTGATCAGACCTGTTCACAGGAGATTTCTCCACTTCTGCATCAACGATCAGCACTCTCTAATATTGTGGCTTGCACTATGATCTTTCTACTTTACCCTCTCTGCCAGTCCCAGAAAATTAACCAATATTCTGGTTTCGTTAGTAGCTCATCTCCACTAAATGACTATTCACATATATCCTTTTCTAAATTATCTTCTCATCAACATAGCATTGTGTCAGAAGCCCAGTTATACTAGAGGACCTTGATCAACTGGGAAAATAGCCAGATGCAACCAGTTTATCCAGCACCCAGAAATTATTATAGGCTCAGTAACCCATAAAATATTTGTTCACAGGCAGTGATCACTGGCTATTCTTGCTTATCGATTCATTTAGGACAGTCAGGAGTGTCATGATCTTGGGTACTGAGCCTTTTTAATTCAACAGTCCCATGCACTGAAATTCTTCCACGAACTCTTCTCTACTCTGGAAAATCCCATGTATGGGAGAGACAACATAGTCCTGGGGATTGTCTCTTCTTTTTTTCTACATATCTGCTTCCTATTCTGAGGTGGGAACACAGCCCACATCAGAACGTGGAACAGGAAATAGCAGGGACATCAGAATGTGGAACAGGAAATAGCAAGAACAACTCACAAAGACCCAGTTAGCTAGATGGAATTATTTAACTTGAACATGTTTTCAAATAATGCTTCAAACCATGAACCAGTTTTTGAATTGGCTAATAACACAAAGATCCCAAAGAATAACCATATGTCTGCCTCTGATACGTGGGCAAAGTTCTCCTTTCTATTTGGCAGGATGATAGACAACCAGTTCACAAAATGATTTCATTCACATTTGATAAATGGTTATCTGATTCCACTCTATGTTGCTGAATATCTTCCTTGATAATGTGATCATGATAGTTTGCTGTACTATATTGTTGTACTTTCACTGATACAGAATACAGGCATAGTTCTAGTGAAGCAAGTGAAAAAGCATATGTATGTAAAAGAAGAAGAAGCTAGGGGCCTAGTCTTTTCCCAGTAGCTTCTCACGTGTATTTAACAACAAAAATAGTTGTTTCTGTACAGATGAAACTTCTCACTTGTCTTGCAAAGCACATATTTTCTATTTTGCATTCTGTATCCCGGTAAAAAGCACGACACAAGGAAACACTCTCAAATATTTAGAGCAATTTCTGCTTTCAGGTACTTTGGTATGAAATATAAAGTCAGTTTCTAAATATTGCCATGGATATTGTTTAGGGCTAAGGATGTCCGCTCTTAAATAACGGGTGAGTGGGTGGTGTGTATGCGGAGCTTGAGAGCAAAAGGCCCTTACACTCCCCATTACCATCAAATGTCACACCAGGATGCAAATGAAAAGGTAGGCAGCGACCTACACAAGAGCATTCTTGGCATCCTGAAGGACTTGACTGCTGTGAAATAATAGGAGACTGAGTTAGCTGTTTGATTAGCCAGTTGACCGGCTTCCTCACTTGGTGCTTTGCAAAATCCACTCAGTTGAATGCTTTTCCTTTTTACATGCAAATGCATGCGCACACAAGTGCTATCTTTCATTTGCTCGCATTAATTATAAGTTTGGTTAGTCTTTGAGATGCCACGAGCCTGCAGCAGACTAAACACAATTACTCCTCTGGAAATTAATTATAAACGTATCTGTGACAACTTGAAACTACTTTTGAGTGAAATCAACCCATGTTTCTTACTTCTTTGTTACTCTTAGTCTCTCTGCAGATTAAACATAATTTAGCTTTATTTTAGGAGGGCGTGAGTTATCAGGCAAATATGAATTAGCACAAAATTGTTGTGATTTGCCATCTCTCAGCATCTGCATTCTGAAGTGAAGAAACCAACCTCCACACTGTGGTGCAGTATAGAGTTTACAGATGAATCACATAACTTTCGCATATCTCTGCAGTTTTATATTTATCTTTTATACCACTAAAAGCATTAAGTTTATGATAATAGCCATTTCCTTAGTGTGACACTGTGGGGGTGGGGGGGTGACAGTGACATGGAAGATGCTGAAAGAAGGAGCCTTAAAGCATGTTAAATTTCATTTTTAATGCTTTTGGTATCTCACATCAGCAGCTCATGTCCCTAATTAATTAAATCTTCTAGAACTATAGTCATGGAGAGTGTAGCCAATAGACAGGTGAAGTTCTTGTCTCCCACGAAAGACAAATTATGTGTAATAGCGAATAGCACTGTGTAACAGAGAGAGAAAAATGTAATTGGATGAAAATTTGGAGCTGACTTTAATAGATATTGGTCAAGTAAAGCAAAATATATTCAGACCTGCACTGAGATACACAAGGCTTGATTGACACTGGATGGAACCCCATAGCCAGCTCCAGATGGAAGGGCAACACAGAGGATGCTCAAGTCTCACAGCAACCGTCTTGTATTTGTATTAGTATCACCTGCTAGAGGAGTCTCCTCTAGTCTTTTACCTTTTTTTTTTCCTTAGTGCAATGAAGCTGGTCCCATTCTATGGTAGTGATGAGGAACTGTTCATCAGATGGCTGAAAGATTCCTATCCAGCCAACTGAGCCTCTGGATCTAGACCAGGAGTGGGACAGGGTGGGGTGGGGATGCAGTTTGCATTGTGGGTAAAACATCTATTCGCTTGTTTGGAAAGGCTTCTGTTCACTCTACTGTGAAGCATACCCTGCTGTGTTATGCCCTGCCCCCCATTACACCCCTGTTCTGCCCTCTTCTGGGTCCAAAAGGACCCATGCGCTGGCAGTCATGCATCAGTTGGACATAATAAAATGGTTGCCTCCTGTAGGATAATGGTTATGGCAGTAAAATAAAAGGGCTGGAATTTTAATTGATAAATTGTGAAAATTAAAGTCCCTTATTTCAGTGGATAGCACCCTATGCTGTGTTTTTTTATTTTTTTTAATTAATAGATTCTTGACTTTTTCTTTGTCTCAGCCGTGGGAGGCCTTTTTTCAGTCACAAATAACCAACAGCCAAATAGGCTTACAAAATTCCATCCTAGAATGAGTTAAATTTACTTTTATAGAACTCTTACCCATGTGACGTTATTATATAAACTGCAATCAAAAAAATAGTGTGGAAAGGCTGATTAAAGCTGTTTGATGCAGAGGAACAGGCAGACGCCTACACATGTGCCGTAGGTAATTTGCTTGTGCGGATTTTGAATTTGAATCTAAATCAGATTGTTTATGTGCATGTGTGTGAGAAGTAAAAATAAAAGCAGGCTGGAACAGATGTGAGTATTTTCCTTACTAACCATAATTAACCATAGAGTTGGAAAGGATTTTAAAGGTCATCTACTCCAAAGCCCTGATCAGTGGCCATCTACCCTCTTTAAAAACCTCTAATGAAGGAGAGTCTTCTGAAGCAGTCTGTTCCACCATTGATCAGTTAGTACTATCTGGAATTTCTTCCTAATGTGTGGTCAAAATGAGAAAAGCAGAATATTCGGGGGCAGGGACCTATCCATTGGCATCCACCCAGCATTGCTTCTAACTGGTTCCTTGTTAAATAAAAGTAATTGAATATCACTGCTAACTAGAATTAACGCCTAACTAGACATGCCCAAAATGAGATTTGATAATGGATTTAGAACTATCAGTAGATCGCCAAGGATGTGCTCCAGGGAGAGCTGACTTCAGGCACCAGGCCCTTTGGCAAAGCAGAGGAGGAATGACGACTGGGAGGAGCGCAAAGAGAAGAAACACCATGGTGCATGGTTGTGAAGCAGCACAGCCGGACACTTTCATCTGCCCCAGCTGCGACAACACATGTCTCTCCTGTATCGGTCTCTACAGCCACAGCAGGTGTTGTAACTCCCCAACAGTTTGACTTCACTCCCAAAGATACACTCCTCCATTGTCTCCCAGGACAATCGATACCTACCAACCAACCAATGGATTTAGAACTATCAGTAGAATTCCTAGGCAGCGCTCTCATGGGTTCCATCCAGTAGCCTTGTTTGCAGATTCAGCAGGCCTTTAAAAGAATCTGAAGCTTTGATAAACATGCAGCAATGGCTAGAGACTCCTGAGGGGGCTGAGGCCTATGCAGAATCATCTCAGATGGTTAAGAGAGAACATAGAGGGTCTTGATTTTTGTGCAGTTTGTTGCCTGACTGAAGTTACGGAGTGTTCCATGCATATGTAGGGGCATCCAAAGTTGTTCTTCTAACTCAAGTTTGGGGAACCTCCAGGCCAGGGGCCAAAGGCTTGAAGGGTCTGGAGTTTAAGCTCCTGCTTAGCTGCGAAGCTCACTGAATGGCCTTGGCCATCACTGTCTCTTCAGCCTACCCTTAGCTCTTTGGAGGAAACATGGGACACAGATGTTATTGCTAGATTTGTATTGTTTTGATTATCATTATTTGCGTTTTGCTGGTGGCTTTGAAGATCATGGATTTTGAGGAAAGGATCCCCGCATTGATTTACGGCATTAACATTCTAATAATAAACTTTGCAGTGTGCAACTTGAGCATCAAGGTCAAACAGCTGGTGTGGCTTGCGACAGCCAGCTAATAAGGTAGAAATGAGTTTACCCCAATGCTTTTTTTATTTTAAGATCCCTAGATCAGTTTAGTTCATTTCAATATAAATTATAAAAACAAACAGTTAACACATAAAACAGGCAAAAAAAATGCAGCCACTCCCTTCCCGGCTCTTTCCTAAGCTGAATAATATCCAGTACATCTAAAGCTCTGGCTCCACCCTACAATGTCACTTAGCTTGTTTTTCTTTGGTTCTCCCTTCTCCCCACTCCAGTATTTAAGAGGCTTGTTTGTTCCATACCTCCCCTTTGGCCAGGATTCTTAGGGAGTTTTTTTAGGAGTAGATTGCCATCCACCAGTGTCATAAAGTTTCGGTGCCTACAGTTATAAATCTGTAGCCTTGCCATATGTCAGGAAAATTCCTGACACGTCCTGGTTTTGGGCTGTAAAAATGGTGTCAGGGGGAATTTTGCCGAATCAGGGAAATCGCTGTTAAAACAAGTTTGAACTATGACAACCCTATGCATCTGGCTCAATGCTCAACATGTTTCTTCTTTGACAATCACTGATAAATTGTAGTCAAGCTGGAGAGCACAGCTGACATTAAGACAAGAGCTAGATTTGTTTTCGCAAATATTTTGTATTTCCAGTCAGTTTTACGTGTGAAACAGCACAGAGCATGCAGAGTTCTCTCTAGAAGTAAGCACCAGACAGCTGGATTTATAAAAAACACATTGAATAAACCCCAGATGACTAACTCCCCCCGCCTCTTATTTTTACTTGTTTTTAAATACCAAATATTTACTTTACAGATTACGTTTGGCATGCAGAAATTATACCTTGTCATTGAATTATATTAAACATAAAATACTGTATTCTTTCTTTTTCTTTTTTCTTCATTTTCTTTTTCTGAGCAATTGTGCTTTTACAGTGAGTTGTGATCAGTTGAATCCAAGGAAGGAACAGTTACAGTGGTACCTCAGGTTAAGTACTTAATTCGTTCCGGAGGTCCGTACTTAACCTGAAACTGTTCTTAACCTGAAGCACCACTTTAGCTAATGGGGCCTCCTGCTGCTGCTGCGCCGCCGGAGCACAATTTCTGTTCTCATCCTAAAGCAAAGTTCTTAACCCGAGGTACTATTTCTGGGTTAGCGGAGTCTGTAACCTGAAGCGTATGTAACCTGAAGCGTATGTAAGCCGAGGTACCACTGTATAAGCTCACCAAACTCAGTGGATCTCTCTCTCCCCTCCATTTTCTTCAGAGTTCATCTAGGCACCCCAGCTATTTAAATACTCAATTCGAAATAAAAACTTTTCTGAAGAAGTTGAAATTCTCCCCCTCCCCTTGATGAGTATCAATGTAAAGGGACCCCTGACCATTAGGTCCAGTCGTGGACGACTCTGGGGTTGCGGCGCTCATCTCGCTTTACTGGCCGAGGGAGCAGGCGTACAGCTTCTGGGTCATGTGGCCAGCATGACTAAGCTGCTTCTGGCGAACCAGAGCAGCGCACGGAAATGCCATTTACCTTCCTGCCAGAGTGGTACCTATTTATCTGCTTGTACTTTGACATGCTTTCAAACTGCTAGGTTGGCAGGAGCAGGGACCGAGCAACGGGAGCTCACCCCGTCACGGGGATTCAAACCACCAACCTTCTGATCAGCAAGTTCTAGGCTCTGTGGTTTAACCCACAGCGCCACCCGCATCCCTTTGATGAGTATAGCGTCACGTAATATTTATTGCCAACAGTAGTAATTCAGATATTTAAATCTATAAAATGAATGTTCTTTTTAAAAGGTTAGATAATCCTTTATGAAGACACTTAATGTGGTCATTACTGATTGTGAGATGTCCCTGTGGAACAAAAATCTGCCTGCACAGTGGGACTTCTGGTTTCTCTCGGCTCCCCTTCAGCCCCTTTGTGCCACCAAAATACGCTCTAGAGCAGGGGTCGGCAAAGTTTTTGTGGCTTGGGCTGGTCCACAGTCCTGCAGATGCTGCGGTGGGCCAGAGTGTTTGTTGCGCAAATGCTATTTCTGGCTCTTTTTCCTGCACAAAGGAGGTGTGTGCAGCTTCCCATTGGCTGCAGGAGCTTCCTGCAGCCAATGGGAAGCTGACCAGCATTGCAGAAGGCGGTCCCCGCTCTGCTCCACGCCGGTTTAATGCGACACACAGGAGCCAACCAAGCGGGCGATGGGGGTTCATGGGTTGGTTAAACGCTTGTGGCCCATGGACCTTAGGTTGCCGACCCCTGCTCTAGGGTGTCCATAAGCACTCCATTGCAGTTTTTGGGGATGTTCAGAGGGCATAAAGGGGGCCGAAAGGAAGGAGAAGCCCCACTGCACGAGCAAACTCCCATTTGCACTACATTGCTTCTCATCCTGTGTGTTTCTAAAACCTTAATTATAGATTTTAAAATAGCAATTGGTTTATGAAAGGCGTCTTAAACATGGATTGTTTGGAATGGCTTGTTTAATTAACAGTCTAGCCATTGTGTTGCCTTAGCAGATAAAGCATGGTGATTGTTAACTTAGACATATAAGCTCTACTATTCTTTCAATAATGGATAATAGGAAATTGCAAGGCAAGCGTGTGAATATTGCAGCAAACTTGTGGCGCATTTTATTGCAGTTTTAAACATGAATATTTTGCCCACATAAGGGAGGCCTGCAACAAAACGTTGCAGCCTAGGGTGCTTCCGTTAACTGTTCCTTTTTGACAGCCATGCCCTCTTCCAGATACTGCGTACCATGAAATGCCTTTAAATTTGCTTGTTGTTGGAGGCAGGCTATGTTCTGGCTAGAGGTTTAATTACTGTGGTAGCAAGCACTTGTTACTTTTGAGAAGAGGCTGCAGAAAGTGCTGGTTTCCCTAGAACTGTCAGAAGCCTTGATTTGTACACAATGCTTCTCTGTCAACGTGGTGCTGGTTCAGCAGCATCCTTACATGCATAGACTTGGCAAGTATTTGAAGGCCACATTTTGTGTAATTGGTTGAGTCTCTGAATAGGATTCTCTTCTTTGTGTTAAAGGGTGTATACAGCAGTGCAGGGTTTTATGCCGACATTCTCTTGCCTTTGTCTACTCCCTGCCAGGGTGCATTTGTGGAGGTGGCTTTTGTTGTTGTTCCTGTTAAAGATGCTTTAAAAGACAAACTCCCACTTTGTAATCAGTCCAGAGCCAATGTAGGAAGTGCCTTTTGTTTCAGTAACCTTATAAAATTAGAATTTAAAAGGTGCTTTATTTTGACAGAAGATAAGACATTTGCATTTTAATATGCAAGATGAGTGTAGAAAGAAATCATTCGTATATTGAGTCACTAGTTTGGGGCAGGGAGGGTTTGAGTATTTGTATTTTCTGTTTTGTGAACCTTCAGGTAAAAATATTGCGGAAATGCTTCAAAATGTTTTCATTTGCTTTTTGCGTTTTGTTTGGGCAGCTTTCACAATCGAGGGCTTTGGGCCAGAAAACGCTTCTGTGGAACCTCTGATTTTTCACCCCAGTTGTGGTCCCAGAACTGCTGTTCCAGAAGGTTCCTTGACCTTCAGAAGCCATTTTTCAGAAGGTGCAAGGGGCTGTGCTAGAAAGGAAGTTGAAAACTCAGTTGCAGATGCAAAACTCCATTTGTATTTTTATAGCCGCTCGTGGGGGAAATGCTGCGATAATTTGTTCTAAGCAATACTTTTTCTCGCACCAGAGTACCACATGGCTGTCTGGAGTCCCACTGGTGCTAAGCAAATGTGTTATGCACATTGATGACTTGGATAATTTGTGAACCATTACGCCAGATACAGCCCACTAGCCATGTATTGTGGGCTACTAAGGTCTTACAAAACTACTTATAATAATAATAATTTATTATTTATACCCCGCCCATCTGGCTGGGTTTCCCCAGCCACTCTGGGCGGCTTCCAACTGAATATTAAAAACAGTACAGCATCAGACATTAAAAACTTCCCTAAAAAGGGCTCCCTTCAGTTGTCTTTTAAAAGTAAAATAGTTGTTTATTGCTTTGACATCTGCTGGGATGGCGTTCCACAGGGCAGGCACCACTACCGAGAAGGCCCTCTGCCTGGTTCCCTGTAACCTTACTTCTCGCAATGAGGGAACCGCCAGAAGGCCCTCGCTGCTGGACCTCAATGTCTGGGCAGAACGATGGGGGTGGAGACGCTTCTTCAGGTATACTGGATCAAGGCCGTTTAGGGCTTTAAAGGTCAGCACCAACACTTTGAATTGTGCTCGGAAACGTACTGGGAGCCAATGCAGATCTCTCAGATGTGGTCCCGGCAGCCACTCCCAGTCACCAGTCTAGCTGCCGCATTCTGGATTAATTGCAGTTTCCGGGTCACCTTCAAAGGTAGCCCCACATAGAGCGCGTTGCAGTAGTCCAAGCGGGAGATAACTAGAGCATGCACCACTCTGGCAAGACAGTCCGCGGGCAGGTAGGGTCTTAGCCTGCGTACCAGGTGGAGCTGGTAGACAGGCTACCCTGGACACAGAATTAACCTGTGCCTCCATGGACAGCTGTGAGTCCAAAATGACTCCCAGGCTGCGCACCTGGTCCTTCAGGGGCACAGTTACCCCATTCAGGACCAGGGAATCCCCCACACCTGCCCGCCCCCTGTCCCCCAAAAACAGTACTTCTGTCTTGTCAGGATTCAACCTCAATCTGTTAGCTGCCATCCATCCTCCAACAGCCTCCAGGCACTCACACAGGACCTTCACCGCCTTCACTGGTTCTGATTTAAAGGAGAGGTAGAGCTGGGTGTCATCTGCATACTGATGAACACCCAGCCCAAACCCCCTGATGATCTCTCCCAATGGCTTCATATAGATATTAAAAAGCATGGGGGAGAGGACGGAACCCTGAGGCACCCCACAAGTGAGAGCCCAGGGGTCTGAACACTCACCCCCCCCACCACTTTCTGGACACAGCCCAGGAGAAAGGAGCGGAACCACTGTATAACAGTGCCCCCAGCTCCCAGCCCCTCTAGATGGTCCAGAAGGATGTTATGGTTGTTGTTTAGTCGTTTAGTCGTGTCCGACTCTTCGTGACCCCATGGACCAGAGAACGCCAGGCACTCCTGTCCTCCACTGCCCCCCGCAGCTTGGTCAGACTCATGCTGGTAACCTCGAAAACACTATCCAACCATCTCGTCCTCTGTCGCCTCCTTCTCCTTGTGCCCTCCATCTTTCCCAACATCAGGGTCTTCTCCAGGGAGTCTTCTCTTCTCATGAGGTGGCCAAAGTACTGGAGCCTCAGCTTCACAATCTGTCCTTCCAGTGAGCACTCAGGGCTGATTTCCTTCAGAATGGAGAGGTTTGATCTTCTTGCAGTCCATGGGACTCTCAAGAGTCTCCTCCAGCACCATAATTCAAAAGCATCAATTCTTCGGCGATCAGCCTTCTTTATGGTCCAGCTCTCACTTCCATACATCACTACTGGGAAAACCATAGCTTTAACTATACGGACCTTTGTTGGCAAGGTGATGTCTCTACTTCTCAAGATGCTGTCTAGGCCTGTCATTGCCCTTCTCCCAAGAAGCAGGCGTCTTTTAATTTCATGGCTGCTGTCACCATCTGCAGTGATCATGGAGCCCAATAAAGTAAAATCTCTCACTGCCTCCATTTCTTCCCCTTCTATTTGCCAGGAGGTGATGGGACCAGTAGCCATGATCTTCGTTTTTTTGATGTTGAGCTTCAGACCATATTTTGCACTCTCCTCTTTCACCCTCAATAAAAGGTTCTTTAATTCCTCCTCACTTTCTGCCATCAAGGTTGTGTCATCTGCATATCTGAGGTTGTTGATATTTCTTCCGGCAGTCTTAATTCCGGCTAGGGATTCATCCAGCCCAGCCTTTTGCATGATGAATTCTGCATATAAGTTAAATAAGCAGGGAGACAAAATGCAGCCTTGTCGTACTCCTTTCCCAATTTTGAACCAATCAGTTGTTCCATATCCAGTTCTAACTGTAGCTTCTTGTCCCACATAGAGATTTCTCAGGAGACAGATGAGGTGATCAGGCACTCCCATTTCTTTAAGAACTTGCCATAGTTTGCCATGGTCGACACAGTCAAAGGCTTTTGCATAGTCAATGAAGCAGAAGTAAATGTCTTTCTGGAACTCTCTAGCTTTCTCCATAATCCAGCGCATGTTTGCAATTTGGTCTCTGGTTCCTCTGCCTCTTCTAAATCCAGCTTGCACTTCTGGGAGTTCTCGGTCCACATACTGCTTGAGCCTTCCTTGTAGAATTTTAAGCATAACCTTGCTAGCGTGAGAAATTAGTGCAATTGTGCGATAGTTGGAGCATTCTTTGGCACTGCCCTTCTTTGGGATTGGGATGTAGACTGATCTTCTCCAATCTTCTGGCCACTGCTGAGTTTTCCAAACTTGCTGGCATATTGAGTGTAGCACCTTAACAGCATCATCTTTTAAAATTTTAAATAGTTCAGCTGGAATACCATCACTTCCACTGGCCTTGTTATTTGCAGTGCTTTCTAAGGCCCATTTGACTTCACTCTCCAGGATGTCTGGCTCAAGGTCAGCAACCACACTACCTGGGGTATATGAGACATCCATTTCTTTCTGGTATAATTCCTCTGTGTATTCTTGCCACCTCTTCTTGGTGTCTTCTGCTTCTGTTAGGTCCTTTCCACTTTTGTCCTTTATTATGGAAATCTTTGTACGAAATGTTCCTTTCATATTTCCAATTTTCTTGAACAGATCTCTGGTTCTTCCCATTCTATTGCTTTCCTCTATTTCTTTGCATTGCTTGTTTAAGAAGGTCTTCTTGTCTCTCCTTGCTATTCTTTGGAAATCTGCATTCAATTTCCTGTATGTTTCACGATCTCCCTTGCATTTTGCTTGCCTTCTCTCCCCCGCTATTTGTAAGGCCTCATTGGACAGCCACTTTGCTTTCTTGCATTTCCTTTTCATTGGGATGGTTTTCGTTGCTGCCTCCTGTATAATGTTACGAGCCTCCATCCATAGTTCTTCAGGCACTCTGTCCACCAAATCTAAATCCTTAAACCTGTTCCTCACTTCCACTGTGTATTCATAAGGGATTTGACTTAGATTGTATCTTACCGGCCCAGTGGTTTTTCCTACTTTCTTCAGTTTAAGCTTGAATTTTGCTATAAGAAGCTGATGATCTGAGCCACAGTCAGCTCCAGGTCTTGTTTTTGCTGACTGTATAGAGCTTCTCCATCTTTGGCTGCAGAGAATATAATCAATCTGATTTCGATGCTGCCCATCTGGTGATGTCCATGTGTAGAGTCGTCTCTTGTGTTGTTGGAAAAGCGTGTTTGTGATGACCAGCTTGTTCTCTTGACAGAACTCTATTAGCCTTTGCCCTGCTTCGTTTTGATCTCCAAGGCCAAACTTGCCAGTTGTTCCTTTTATCTCTTGACTCCCTACTTTAGCATTCCAATCCCCTATAATGAGAAGAACATCCTTCTTTGGTGTCACTTCTATAAGGTGTTGTAAGTCTTCATAGAATTGGTCAGTTTCAGTTTCTTCAGCAGCAGTAGTTGGTGCATAAACTTGGATTACTGTGATGTTAAAAGGTCTGCCTTGGATTCGTATCGAGATCATTCTATCATTTTTGAGATTGCATCCCAGTACAGCTTTTGCCACTCTTTTGTTGACTATGAGGGCCACTCCATTTCTTTTACAGGTTTCTTGCCCACAGTAGTAGATATGATGGTCATCCGAACTGAATTCACCCATTCCCGTCCATTTTAGTTCACTGATGCCCAGGATGTCAATATTTATTCTTGCCATCTCATTTTTGACCACCTCCAACTTACCCATGTTCATGATTCTTACATTCCAGGTTCCTATGCAATATTTTTCTTTACAGCATTGGACTTTCCTTTCGCTTCCATGCATATCCGCAACTGAGCGTCCTTTCGGCTTTGGCCCAGCCGCTTCATCAGCTCTGGATCTACTTGTACTTGCCCTCCGCTCTTCCCCAGTAGCATGTTGGACGCCTTCCGACCTGAGGGGCTCATCTTCCAGCGTCATAACTTTTATATGCCTGTTGTCTTTGTCCATGGAGTTTTCTTGGCAGGGATACTGGAGTGGCTTGCCGGTTCCTCCTCCAGGTGGATCACGTTTGGTCAAAACTCTCCACTATGACCTGTTCATCTTGGGTGCCCTGCTCGGCATAGTTCATAGCTTCTCTGAGTTCTTCAAGCCCCTTCGCCACGGCAAGGCAGTGATCCATGAAGGGGGATGTTATGGTAGATGGTGGCAAAGGCCACTGAGAGATCCAGCAGAACTAGGAAACAGCTCTCACCTTTGTCCCTAGCCCGCCGGAGATCATCAACCAGTGCGACCAAGGCAGTTTCAGTCCCATGGTGAGGCCTGAATCCCGATTGGAAGGGATCCAAATGGTCCGCAACCTCCAGGCGTGCTTTGAGTTGTTTAGCAACCACCCACTCAATCACCTTGCCCAGGAATGGTCAATTTGAGACTGGGCGATAGTTTTTTTAAGAAGCGGTTTAATGACCGCCTCTTTCAGCGGGTCTGGGAAGGCTCCCTCACAGAGGGAAGCATTCACCACCCCGCAGAGCCCATCGCCCAGCCCTTCCCGGCTCGCTTTTATCAGCCAGGATGGGCAAGGATCAAGGAGACAGGTGATCGGTTTCACTTGTCCAAGCAGCCTGTACTTTTGTTTGCTTAGAGTAGCATAAACAGGGGAGAAGCAATAAATGGTTGGCAGGCTGTATCCAGCCGGGCAGTTATCAGGGGGCTGCTCTATGGCTCCAGCTTAAAACTTCTCTGTGACGATTCTTGCACTGCCCGCCATTAGCAGTAAGAGCTTGCTTATGCAAACAGAGTTCCAATTTGGGGGGTGAGAAGAAGATTTGGGATGGTGGGTAGAAGGGATGAGAGAGAAAATAAGTTTGGGAACATGAAGCTAGTAAGACCAGCTTTGTAAGAGGCTGAGCAAGCCTGATTTGGAAGTCTACTGTTAACTATCAGTTTATTATTATATATTTGGCACCATGAAGGTGACATTTGGATATTCTGCCGTCAGCAAAATGTCTTGAGTCATCTCTGAACACTAACCTATGCCAAGGTTTACAAGGAGAAATGCTTTGGGAAGACTTCCTAGTCATCGTCCTGAAGGTTGACTTGGACTTTATTCTTCATTGGCCACCTTTGAAATTTGATCAGAAGCAAACTCCAGGAACTCACTCAGTGTTCTCCCTTCTTTTATTCCCCTACTCTTGGTTTTTTTTCAGAATTTTATGGACCTAGTACTTGTGGCTCCTGCTTTCAAGGAGGGGTCTCTTTTTGATGATCTGGGGGGAAGGGGTGATCTAAGCCATCTCTAATGAGATTGGCACTGCCAGGGCAGGGCACCTAGCCTGCTTGGGGGGGGGCAACTTACCCAGCACACTATTCCCCCAGGGTAACCCACCTCCTGGTTAGTCAGCTCCACATAGGGACACTCGTCAGGAGTGTGGAAGATGACTTGGCCCTTCCTTCTTCTCATTCTCTGAGCTTGGCAGAGGAATATCTGCCTCATGTTGCCTCATTTTCAGTCAGGGGTCGGAATCATTTAGTGGTAGTTGCAACCCCAGCACGTCAGGAGGAGAGCCACTCACTAAGACCCCTCCCAAACTGCTGCTGTCTCTCTCCACTACCTATTCACTTCTTCACCCTCTTGGTGAGTGAAAGAACAGCAGGGAGGCAAATGAGCCAATGCCACAGGCAGTGGCAACACCAAAGACGGGTGTCACTGGAGAGGAAAGCCCACCCAAATCATCTTGCCAAGGGCTTCACAAAACCTAGAGTTGGTCCTAGTTTTGGAAGTGAGATTGGTGATTTGCAGCACCATCTTCTCGGTAGTCACATCAGCTTTGCTACATTGTGTGAAAATAATTGATGTGTAGTTTTTGAAATGTAGATAGCTGCCACGAGGTGAGCCAAGTGAACAGGATCAGGTCCATGCACATGGGGGGGATTAACTCTTCAACTCTTCCTATCCACTGTTACACCCCCCCCAAAAAAAAATATCACTCAAGGTATTTTTAGCTTTTCTTTTGTTTGGGGAGGAGGGACATTTTCATTGGGGCTGTGATCAGAGGAGGGTTAAACCCTCACACATTTTGATCCCAGTCTTGGGTGGTCATGTACCGTATTTTTCGCCCTATAGGACGCACTTTTCCCCTCCAAAAATGAAGGGGAAATGTGTGTGCACCCTATGGGGCGAATGCAGTTCCCGCCGGGCTCCCTAGGATTGCGGATAGCAGCCTACATCCCGAAGCTTGGGGCGTGCTGAGCAGCGCGCCCCGGGCTTCAGGCAGATATCCGCAAGCCTGGGGAGCCCGGCGGGAGTCCCAAGGCTTGCGGATAGCAGCCTGTTCTGGGGGCTGGGGTTGGGGGAAGCTCGGGCTTCCCCTGCCCCAGCCCCGTGCCGGGGGAAATCCCCCCCCCTTTATTCCCCCCCAAAAAAACTAGGTGCGCCCTATAGGGCGAAAAATACGGTACATTTCAAAAACTGCTTTCATGCAATTTATGAAGAGCTTTTTCCTGAAATATTGTAACTGACTTTCATTTCACTTTGCTGCTACTGCTGAGCTTCAAGATACGTCTTTTTAAAGATGTCTTCTGAATTTTGAGTAGAAAACCAACCAGTTAATAATAACAATAATAATAGTCATAACAATGATAGCAACTAATAAATAGATGAAAAGAATTGCTTCTCAGGTCTGTCCTTGGGATATCAACCAGCAGTAGTAGCCTGGTTCAGCAGTCATCTCCAAATCAATCCTGACTACTCCATACAAAAACTCATAATTTACACCTGGTCTTCCTAAATCATACATGTAATCAATAGACAATCTGCTAAGAATGGCTTGAATCCTAAGTAAATCCCATTCCATAAATGTTTACAAAATTGAGCTTTCATGCTTCCTCCTTTCCTCTGCAGTCTCCTCTGCCCCCCAAAATCTTCTGTTGAGGGTTGGAGGACCCTCTGGAACAGAGTGACATGAGAAGGGAGAAGGAGCAATTGCCAAAAATAGGGGGTGGAGAGTCCCACAGTACAGAACCGAAAGTGCTTTCCACTGGCAGAACAACAGTTTGGATCCAACTCAGTATCTCCTAACTGAGCAGCACATCTGTTCTTTCTCCATATTTATAGATGGTAATAGCTTTCCTATAGTTCGTTGATCTAGAGAGAAGTCTGTTGTATATATTGAAAAGTAACTTACATCATTCTGCATTCAAAGCTGTTAAATACAGTATGTTAGGTCTCAATCGCTGATCTTTGTGGTGAAACGTACTGAGAAAGCAACTACTGTATTGAAGCTTTCAGTTTTCTGCTTTATATAACTGTGAATGTGCTGGCTAATCACTTTCTCTTCTTTATTTGCTCTAGGATTAAAGCAAGTTTACCAGTTGAAAGTTCATTCTTCAAACGAAGATTATTATTTTTTGACGTATGGAAGGATGACTACTTTTTGAAATGGATGGATTAAGACTTCTAAGAAGTCAAAAGTGATTGAACAACAGTCGTTCGTAGAAAAGCTGCATCTGTAGAACATTTGCCATTATATTACATGATCATAACTGGGATCTCATGCAACCTTTGTGTTTTCTGGATAACCTTCTCCGGAAGAGAGTTATAAATGTGAAAGGCAGAGATGGCTGTGTTTTCTTTTGGAGCTTACTAAGGATAAACACGTTTTCCAATAATGACCAGTTTGAAGCGGTCCCAGACTGAAAGGGCTGTTGCCACCGGAGTGTCAGATGGAACTCCTAAAGTCCACTCAGATGACTTTTATATGAGACGCTTCAGGTCACAGAATGGTAGCTTGGGATCTTCAGTGATGGCTCCAGTAGGCCCTCCACGCAATGAAGGGTCTCATCACCTTACATCTACTCCTGGAGTACCTAAAATGGGGGTTAGGGCCAGGATTGCTGACTGGCCCCCAAGGAAGGAAAATGTCAAAGAAAATAGTAGATCAAGTCAAGAAATGGATACATCAAGCTGCCTTGATAGTATGTCTTCAAAAAGCAGTCCTGGGAGCCAGGGAAGCTCTATTAACTTGAATTCTAGTGACTCTGTCATGTTAAAGAGTATCCAAAACACACTTAAGAGCAAAACAAGGCAGTCTGAGAACCTAGATTCTAGGTTTCTCACTCCTGATGGATACCACAGCTCCCCAAGAAAAGCTCTTCGCAGAATAAGACAGCGAAGTAATAGTGACATTACCCTAAGTGAGCTTGATGTAGATAGCTATGATGAATGTATCTCTCCCAGTTATAAATCTGGACCATCACTGCACAGGGAATATGGCAGCACTTCATCAATAGATAAGCAGGGTACTTCAGGGGAAGGTTTTTTTGACCTATTGAAAAGTTATAAAGATGAAAAGTCTGACCAGAGAGGTCCAGGCACCAGCAAATTCTGTGAACTCCTTATAGCTAGTGGAAGTAAGGGCTCAGGATTTTCCTTGGATGTGATAGATGGACCCATAACTCAGAGGGAGAACCTTCGACTATTTAAAGAAAGGGAGAAGCCACTGAAGAGGCGTTCAAAATCAGAGACGGGAGATTCTTCCATTTTTCGAAAGCTGCGTAATGCCAAAGCTGAAGGGGATCTTGGGAAGTCCTCAGATCTTGAGGACAGCAGATCAGAAGACAGTGTCAGGCCTTGGACTTGTCCAAAGTGTTTTGCCCATTACGATTGCCAGAGCATATTATTTGATTTAAATGAAGTGGCAGTTAACCGGCACAATGTGATCAAACGAAGGAATACAACGACTGGAGCTTCTGCTGCAGCAGTTGCCTCATTAGCTTCTGGACCATTGTCCCATTCTGCAAGTTTCAATTCCCCAATGGGCAGTACAGAAGACTTGAATTCCAAAGGAAGTCTCAATATGGACCAGGGAGACGATAAAAGCAATGACCTTGTTATGAGTTGTCCTTATTTTCGTAATGAGATTGGTGGGGAAGGAGAAAGAAAGATCAGTCTCACAAAATCTAACTCTGGATCCTTCAGTGGCTGTGAAAGTGCCTCCTTTGAGTCCACTCTTAGCTCTCATTGCACAAATGCAGGAGTGGCTGTTCTTGAAGTACCCAAGGAAAACCTGGTGTTGCACTTGGATAGAGGGAAGAGATACATCGTTGAACACGTGGATCTTGGTGCATATTATTATCGTAAATTCTTCTATCAGAAAGGTGAACAGTCATTTAATACCTTGAACAGCATTATTCTTTGCTATTTTACAAAATGTTCTCCAAGTACTGCCTGGCGCACAGAATGTTTCTTGATCATTCTAGGCATAATTCATATAAACACTTAAATTTTGCAATTTGCTTTTTAATAAAATGACAGGGATTTTTTTAGACTTTATAGTTTAGGCAGTTTTCTAACATGTACATGGCACGAGACCAAATAGAAAGGTACAATCTACAGAAAGATGCAGAGGTTTTAAAAATATTTTGGAAATGGAAATGTAATTAAAACTTGTTTAACAGGGACTGTGAGAATGTTCTGGCACCTATAGCATTGTGAAACATTTATTAAAATGGTCAAATGGAGGTTTCTCTATTATAATATATTTCATTGTACTAAAAGGTTTTTCCAAATCTCCAGTTGACACAATTCTTCTTACTGTTCTAGAAAGGGAAGTATAATTAACATAATTCTGCTGTGCCTTTAATACAGAACATGGACCTCAGCCTGTAGGTTGGGAAAATGTCTGCTATGCCTGGAAGATGGTTTTGTGCTTTACAACATTCAAATATTACACTGAGCATGTGAACCAGATGTTCATAGCTACAACTGGTAGCAGTTTCTGTTATCACAGTGGTTAAAATGAGTATCATCAAAATCTTTAGGATTGGTTCCCAGTTGTACGTGCATGCTACATTTGCCCATGGGAGCATGTGCCCATGGATGTTTGGAACTTGCTCACATGTAGAACAAAACTGTCCTTAATCCTTTACTTATTATGGAAATGTAACATACAGAACCCTTTTTTTCTGAGATGGAAAATAATTTTTTCTCCTCCCGCACCCCTTTTTTTAAATGCACAAGAACACTGGAACTACTTTGGGGCAGATGAGAACCTTGGTCCCGTAGCTGTCAGCATCAGAAGAGAAAAACCTGAAGAAATAAAAGAAAATGGATCGCAATACAATTACCGCATCATTTTCAGAACTAGTGAGGTAAACAATATATGGAAAGTATAAGAATAAGAAATGCAAAAATGTATTTTCTATATACTCTTAAGATTGACTGCAAATGCGAGTTGTATAAGGGTTATTTTCATGTTTTGCCTGTGGTCTTAAAGGTACTGATCCTTTAAATCAGAAAATATATAAGATGACAGAAAGAGCTACTCAAAAGTGGAATGGACTACCTCAGAAGGTGGAGTCACCTTCATTGGAAGTTTTTAAGTAGAGATTAGATGGCCATCTGTCAGGGATTCTTTAGGTGTGATTTGTGCGTTGCAGGGGATAGGATTGGATGACTCTCAGAAATCCTCCCACCTCTATGATTCTACACTGGGTTGTTTTAGATCTGGGTATCTATTTTTTTTTAGGGACGCAGGTGGCGCTGTGGGTTAAAGCCTCAGCGCCTAGGACTTGCCGATCGAAAGGTCGGCGGTTCGAATCCCTGCGGCGGGGTGCGCTCCCGCTGCTCGGTCCCAGCGCCTGCCAACCTAGCAGTTCGAAAGCACCTCCGGGTGCAAGTAGATAAATAGGGACCGCTTACCAGCGGGAAGGTAAACGGCGTTTCCGTGTGCGGCTCTGGCTCTGGCTCTGGCTCTGGCCAGAGCAGCGGTGTCACGCTGGCCACGTGACCCGGAAGTGTCTCCGGACAGCGCTGGCCCCTGGCCTCTTAAGTGAGATGGGCGCACAACCCCAGAGTCTGTCAAGACTGGCCCGTACGGGCAGGGGTACCTTTACCTTTACCTTTTATCTATTTTTAATTGCCATTTTTTGCAATGTTGTAAACTGCTCTTGAGTATATAATATTTTATATCAGAAGGTAACTTGATCTCCAGGTGTTCTTGACTACAAATCCCAGCGCCCTTGACTATTGATCATGCAGACTGGGGCTGATGAAAAGTTACCACTCACTAATAACCAGGCTTGGTTCACACATACCTAAGCCGCAGCTTGTTTAGCAAACACGTGGCATATTTAAAGAATAAGCCAAAACACTAACTTTTTGTAAACTGCTTTGAGGTTTTGTTACACAAGTGGCATGTAAATGTTGTGAACCAAGCTTTGGAGAAACAATTTGTTGCTTATTTGTTCTGTGAGATGACACATGGCTTGTTGAACACAGCCTATGTCTGCTTAAATCATATTTACATCTTCTGTTCCTGGTACTTGGATTAATTTTTACATTTTCCTGCTTTAATTTTACAAAGAAACCTCCCTGTTTTAAAAAATTGAACTAGGTGTAAATCAAGAGAACATGCTAGTTTATGGACAGCCTTTAACATAGAAACCCAGGTAAAAAGAAATATCATATAGACAGAAACTGCCTTGATTCCCTGTCGGGGGAAAAGACAGGGTATAAATAAACATGTTATAATAATAGTACTAATAACAATAAATTAACTAGTCCAAATGTTGAGTTTGGGCAGGTGGGGAGCATTGTTCTTGTTTTACTTCTGCGTTAACAGTAGCACAGAGGTGCTTGACTTAATGAAACAAAACCATTTTGCAAGCAAGGAAGAAGCAAAAAGTGAATGCATGAGTAGCTTGTCCATCTGTTTTCTGTATTTCTGGATAACATATCAAGAGGAAAATTCCTGCATCTTCTAGGAGCACAATGCCTGCTTTTCCATTTAAGGAATCATGCAGATTGAACTTGTGTAAGTTCTTCATATATTGGTACTAAACAAAATAATGATGCAGACATGCACAACTTAGTATAATTTACATATTGGAGTTTCTTTCTTATAACATTTGAAGTACACTACCCAGGAATCCTTAGTTCTTTGGGTTACTAGCCTACCCCCATCTTCCCTTCATATATCTAAGTAAATAACTTTGGTTTCACAGCTTACAACCCTAAGAGGTTCTGTCTTGGAAGATGCTATACCTTCAACTGCAAAGCACTGTACAGCTAGAGGGTTGCCCTTAAAAGAGGTGCTTGAGCACGTGGTTCCTGAACTGAATATACATTGTCTCAGGTTGGCCTTCAACACTCCTAAAGTCACAGAACAACTTATGAAACTTGATGAACAAGGGGTAAGTTCAAAATAGCAAACTTTAATCCTTTACTAGGCTAGCATTACGGTAACAGATCTAGATATCTTTTTCCCCCGCCATGTCTGGAAACTCTAAATAAATCTACCAAGTCTATCCAATGCTACAGAATAAAGGGTTTGCCTGAGATCTCAGGACTTAGAGTTTGCTGCCAAAAAAAGTGAATTAGGCAAACTCAAAAATTCTGAAATGTGTACTGTTTAAAGCAGAATATTATAACCCAGCATGTTTAATTTCTTTCTGCATGGTATAATGGAAGACAGTGTGTAAGACATTGATACAAGAATGATGCCTTATTTCAGCTGCTTATGTCATCCATGACATATTAGGGAATATCATGATACATTCTAACTAACAACTAAAACCTCTTATGGTATTAGACCTTGCTTTTTAATATCTGAAGACTCTTTGATACTGCTTTTTTATATCTAGAATTTTATAACAGAAATAACTTAACAGACATTAACTTAAAAGAAATTAAGTAATTAACTTAACTTAACAGAAATACACTAGCTTGTATTTAATGAAGCTGTTTAGTTGGTGGTGTCCAAAACCAAATTATTCAATTCATTGTTTGGATCTGTTCCAACTTGGTTTTCTGGCCTCGTTCGGAACTGAAAGTGGCTTCATTACTCTCTTGAATGGCATATGCTAGGAGATGAATGGGGCAGTGAGACACTGTTTAGTCTCCAGAACCTCTCAGCAGCTATCAGTAGTTTATTTATTTTATTATTGATTGGAAATATTTATAGCCTGCCCTTCATCAATACTGATACCAGGATGGAGTACAACATAAGATAATATAACAACCAGATTAATATATAATCCACAATAGAACACGAAAACCCACTTAAAAACTTCACTAGGTGCATATTGAAATCTACAGAATTTGCTCCCATGAGATTGCCCCCAACTTGGATGGTTTTAAAAGCGATTTAGACAGATTCATGGAGGATGTGGCTAGCCATTGTGTCTAATAGCCACTGATGTGTTCTACCTCTACTGTCAGAGGCAATATGCGTCTCAATATTAGTTGCTGTAAATCACAAATGGAGAGATTTCGTGTCCTGCTTCCCATAAGCATTTGGTTGGCTATGTAAGAACAGAATTTTGAAGTAGATGGGACTTAAAGTTGATCCAGCCACACTTATGTTCTCAGTATTCCATTGACTTGATTATTTCCATAGACTAAACTACACATTTAAATTCAAATCATCTCCCAATACAAAGATAATAGTGCTGCATTCAAGTCAAAACTCAATGGCATAGAAACATTACGCTGAAGTTTTTAAGTTTGTATCTACAAAACTGAAGTCTACAGTTTAGAAACTATATTTTTCTTTCTCTTTCTGTTTTGCATCCTTTGGGGGAAATCTTGAGTTGGAAATGCAAATAGCAACCGATGTCCTTTGCAGAGTGATTTGAAATACACAAATTTAATGTGCCTACATTTATTAGTCATAGTTTTCTCATTGTTGAAGGGGAAGAGGAAGAAGTCAGTGGTGACTTTTGGAAGGACTCTCTATGTTAGTCTTTTAATGCAGCATAGATGCTACATAAGCTGATGAGAATGCAAAACTTGAGTTTCTGTTTGTGTTTACAGCTAAGCTATCAACTTAAAGTGGGGATCATGTACTGCAAGTCTGGACAAAGCACAGAAGAGGAAATGTACAACAATGAATCAGCAGGCCCGGCCTTTGAAGAGTTTCTTCAGTTACTGGGAGAACGGGTTCGGCTCAAGGGATTTGAAAAGTACCGTGCTCAACTAGACACAAAGAGTAAGGGACCCTCTCTTATGCAGATTAATAAGACATAGTTACAGCCATGGTCAGCAAATAGGTTTTGACAGTGGACCTATTGAGGAAGTGGAGAGTGGCAAGCCGCCACTCTCTCTTATCCTTTCAGTGTGAACTTCTCAGAAACCTCCTCATTACAACACTGCAGCTGCAGCTCATCTTTGTTACAAAAGTACTTGTTCTGAGAATTTGGTTCATTTATACAGTCCCTCATGTTGATAGTCTATCTTTAGGGCATCTTCTCTTATTAGTCCTGAAATTTAATTTTGCTTGTACATGGCGTTTCACATGTAATTTTGCAGTGTACATGGCGTTTCACAAAATAACCTAATCAAAAGACAAGTTCCTGTCCTAAAGAGCTTTCAGCATAAAATACCTTCTTTCTTCTTAATCTCTACATAGTTTCCCCTCAATTGAGTGCATTAAAACATAGTTCCTGGCTTGGTTTATAAAATTCATGGCTAAAATGAAGTAAAGAAGTGACTTTTTGCCAAGATCTTGAAACAAAATGCATGTTTTTTAAGGGAAGGGGAGAAATCTGCAAAATTACTCCTGTAAACACCTCAGTGTGTAGTCCTCCCTGTGAAATACACACACCTATAGCTGTGAGCTTTCATTATGTGGTATTTAGATTCACCCGTGCGTATTGAGGTCCATGGTTATCTCACTTGCGGTATAGGAAATTAAAGTAAAGAATGCGTCATGAAAGTAGAAAAGTGTTCGCAAACAGTGCAGTGAATTTTCTGTTGCCATGGTTTCTGCTGTTACTGATGTTTTGACTATAGGCAGCAGAGAAGGAAACGATTAAAACATGAAATAACCTAGAATATTTTAAAGCCATTTAGATATATTTAGAAACGCCAATAAATGTCAAAATCTGTAGTACAAAACTGAAATTACTTTATTTCTTTTGAATTGAAATGACCTTCCCCTATTTCTACCTAGTCATTGCCATGTAATTTACCTGTAATGTGAGGGGTCTTATGCAGGAAAATATTTAAGGGAGAAGAGGGGAAAATAATGCTGGTTCTTCTAGCAAGTGTTGAAGCACTGCTTACCCACCTACCCTGGTCTTTTCTTTAAAGTTGAACTGTGCTAAAATGCAGCTAATGTTGTTGACGCTCTGCTCACTTTGCTTAAATTTATTATCAGCATAAACCTTTTCTGTTTAATGAGCTCTGAGTCCCTTAGTTTTTGCATGAGGTGACCCAAAATTGAATAGCTATTTACAGGCAGCAAGTCTATAACATGATTTGATAGGTGCTACATATTGCTTAGAACAGCTACAAAATGTGTTTATTATTTAGATTATTTACATGCTGGTTTTCAAACTGACAAAACAACCATATGCTCTTTTACTCTGAAGGATATCCCATTGAGATCAGTCGTGTTCATGTCTTAAGTAAGTGTAGATAGGAATGCAACCTAATTTTCAAAAGCAGCTGATGTGATGCATGCTACTTTTGATTTATTTTTATTTTTAATGCTCCTGCCCTCTCCCCTTAAACAAAAAGGAATCTTCAAGAGTAAATCATGTTGAGATCTTTCCCAGCCCCCTGCTACCTGTGATCCTTAACTGGCTATAACAAGGAGTGAATCTGGGGGTTTCTGCGTGCAAAGCACCTGAGCTTCAATCAATACATAGTGTCTCACTGATGTACTTGGCACTTTAGAATAACAAGCAGAACAAACAAAAAGTCGGTCCCTTCCCCAAGGAGCTGACAATGATTATTTACCATGCTTCCTTTTTATTTTCAGGTATTTAACAATCTAGTGTTAAATCCTAGACCTGAAAAACGACCAGAGTTGAAATATTCAAGTATATGAATGCCTTAAGGAAACGTTTCAGACCAAAAATTTATGCCTACTTTGTGCATCATTAGAAAATGATCATATTGAGCAATTGTGTACTTACAATTTTCTGCTTTCAGCTTGAAGAATTTCTCCATCTCAAAAGGGGATTGCATCCCCCATCCCAAATCTTTATAGGCCTAATGTTTGTTTCTCCTATGTTTTTCACACAGTAGACTTTTTATTTTGCTTTAAGTCAATGATGTTGACTTCAGATATAACCTCACTCATGGTTGAGGAGGACTGTGATTACTTACATGATTCCCAAGACACGAGTGTTTTATGATAAGCACTTGTTGCCTTGCTTGTAGTAATCTGCTAGTTCAGGTCTCGTTACTTAAGCGGCAAATGGCCTGGAGCCATTTGAAGACTCGGTTGCTTGATTTTTATTTTCCCCTGTGTTTTAGTTCACTGCTCCATTTAGATCAGTTCTCAAAAGTTTCTCTGCACACCAGAGCTATGATTATAATCATTTATGAAGTAAAATGAATTGTTAAACTAAAAGTTGTTACTGTTCTGGACTTTTAAAACTTTCAGAAGCTTGGTCATCATGAGAAGGCTGTATTTACGTTCGGCAAGAACCTTTTCCCAAATACTTGCTGCTGTGTGAAATATGCTGCCATCCTTTCCCATCTGTTTCTCAAGTTTTAGGCCTTGGTTTTGAAGTTTTCCTTCTACCAGGCAGGCAAACAAGGGACAAAATCAGCAACACATCTAATTGGGATGAGGGCACAGTGCAGATGGACTTTCCTTAAAGGATTCTGGTATCAGCAGCAAGAGACCACCCCTGCAGAAACCAATGCTGGTTCTGATTTTAAAATGTAGTCTTGGGAGCCATATTGAGAGTAGTACTAGGGCCCAGATAGGCAATTAAAAGAGGCCTGTACAACTTGTGACCCATCATAGATTACCGTTTAACAGCAGTAATAAAAGGCTTAATAATCCTTCTGCCCCCCCCATGACTGCAGAATTGCAGAACTTTAAGCACCTGCCACACTGTATGTAGTTGGTGTAGCTTGATAGGTCACAAATTGTGCAGACCTGTATTAAAATATAATTTTTTTGTTCAAATATTAAAAAAAATAAATTGTAATCATAGTTTTCCTATATCAAAGAGCTTTAAAACTAGTCTGTTAGTTAAATTACTTATCATATGTATTCTTTGGGTAGAGGGGATTGTACATATCATACATAATGCATTATATTAGGGAACATCTCTTGTAAAATGTGTATGTTAGGAAAAAGGCATTCAGGTATGTACTTCAGGAGAAATGTGCAGTAAAGTGCCTGTGAATTTTTGTGTGGTCTTCCTTTTTTAAAAAAATCACAAACTGATG
Source organism: Podarcis cretensis (assembly GCF_951804945.1). Taxonomy (NCBI): domain Eukaryota; kingdom Metazoa; phylum Chordata; class Lepidosauria; order Squamata; family Lacertidae; genus Podarcis; species Podarcis cretensis. The sequence continues at coordinate 47,734,938 of NC_137170.1, read as the reverse complement.
CCGAAATATATCATACTGAGATTAAGAGTGGGGCGAAATGAAAAAGTGGAAGCAGCCAAAGGTGATAAATTATTCCATCTCTATTACGTACTACCTCCCTTTCAGATTTTGTTTGTATTTTTCATGTTGTTCTTGATGCTATTGCACGATTGTTCCCATAGCTGATGCTTACAACATCACGCAGTTTTGCAGCTTATGTAAAAGTATTTTAAAATAGTAAGTTGGATTTCTTTTGTTATTTGAATCTTAGCTGATTCTACTGGCACCCACTCTCTTTATACAACGTACAAGGACTATGAAATCATGTTCCATGTTTCCACCATGCTGCCCTACACACCTAACAACAAGCAACAGGTAGGATTCATTTTCACTGTGTAAAGAATTCTGTGGGTCCATTACAGGTGTAACACTAAAACATTATTTAGCAGTGTGTGAATAAGCGGAAGAAAGCTTTTGACAGACATGATTTCCCCTCCCCTATCCTCCCTAGTGCAGCCATGAATAAGAGATTAGAGGCATTTGTTTCCTGTTTTAAACTAACCGAAATGTACCATTGTATCTGAATTAGGAGGAGCTAGGTTTTCTTTAGACTGCTTTGTGAATGGGTCATAGTCATAAACCTCTGTTGAATTCTGTCTTGTTTAAACAAGCCACAGTTTACACTAACTGGAGAATTTGGTTCATTGCAGAAGAAATTTCATGATGTATGACACCATAGCATAAGTCTATATACAACTTACAGCTATAGTATTCAAGTGTTAATTCCTAGCAGCAAGAAAAAACTTGCTGCAGTCTTGCATCTGAATCAGTATAAATGCACCAAGTAGGTTTGGAATGCTCTGAAACAACATTGCTCATTGAGTGATAATGTTTTCCCCACCCATTTGCATTGTTTCATTAAGATCCTCCAAGATGTTTGAGCTGTTTAAAAACTTCCAAGTGGCTGCAAGAAGTTATGTTGCAGTAGACAAGTTGGCTAGTGATGGCTTAAGATTTTGGGAATGAACAAATCTGGGGCTGATTTAAAGTTTGTTTCTCTTTAGGAAATGTGAGTTAGGTAGTAAATCTGATCAGCATAGCTTTTTCAAGATCATTTGCTTTCACGTGAGAGCTGTGATGGAGTCAGAGAGAGAGATGGCAGTCTGGAGTACAGAAGGGGTGTTCCCCCCCCCTTTGAAGTTTCCCTCCATGTGAACTATCTTTTACTGGAAAACCTTGTCTTATTCAACTATTGCACTCAAAAAATGAAACTTCAGACAACTTTGGGGGAATCTTGTGTTTTTACTGCTTAGAGCCAGTGACTAAACTTCAGCCGAGTTGATACATTCAGCTTGGGGTAGCGCTATGATAGTGTGGTATAAGTCTTGTACAAGAGCATATGCAAACTGAAGAATTTACCTAGGTTTGGGGTAGGAAGCAGCCCTTTCATGAGTGGAAGAAATTGTGTGCTAGTGCATGGGTGGGGAACCTTTTTTCTGCCAAGGACTGCATACCAGTGGGAGTTAGGGTCAAAGCCAGTGCATGGGCAATGCCAAAACCAAAAGTACATGGGGTATCCTCTCTTTTGCCTGCTGCCGCCACTCTTCGCTCCTTGCCATTCACATGTGGCCCTTAGCATACAGGTTGCGTCCCCATGTGCTAGAAGAAGGGCACACTTGGATCCACCCCATGTGTCCCATGGCACTTTTTTACATTCGTAAAGGCAATATCCAGGGGGCGCGGGGGGCGCTGTGGTCTAGGGCTTGCCGATCGGAAGGTCAGCAATTCAAATCCCCATGACGGGGTGAGCGTCCGTTGTTCGGTCCCAGCTCCTGCCCACCTAGCAGTTCGAAAGCACGTCAAAGTGCAAGTAGATAAATAGGTACCGCTCTGGCAGGAAGGTAAACGGCATTTCTGTGTGCTGCTCTGGTTCGCCAGAAGTGGCTTAGTCATGCTGGCCACATGACCCGGAAGCTGTCTGCGGACAAACGCCGGCTCCCTTGGCCTATAGAGTGAGATGAACATGCAACCCCAGAGTCGTCCGCGACTAGAGCTAACGGTCAGGGGTACCTTTAAAGGCAATATCTAGTTTCTTTCTTGAGTGATTACTATATACTTTACCACATACATTGCCCTCTTTGATATCATTTTAATTTTTTAAATTTTCGCTAATCATTGTTTGAATTGAACTGAGCTGCGGAAGTCTATGTATAGCTGGAATTTATATCTGATTTAAACAGAAAACAAACAAACCACAAAACAATTGTTAATTCAAGGAGCTAGCATTGAATTCAAGGAACAATAACATGGTTTAGTTGATTCTGCCTGCTCATGAACATACTTTAATCTCATTATATTTTAAATGGTCAGTTTTATCATACAGATGGTTAGTGCTATGCTGTAATTTAAAGGAAGCTTTCTGGCATTCTTTTCAGGAGAAAAAGAATAAGTTGACAAAAAAAGCATAACAATAATTTGTTTGGTAACACTGCCACTATCAAATACAAAAACACAGTTTTAATGCACAGAAGAACATTGTCTAGGTTGTGAACAATTTATAATGGTTGGAAGAAAGTAGCAAGTAGACAAACATAGTGTTATATTACGATAAATTTGATTCTAGAGACATTCAAAATCTGTCTGTTATGAAGACATTTCTTGGTATTAAAATAGATGTGTAGCTGTTGTTATGGAAACAGGGGGTGCAAGATGCTAGTCGTTAGTTTCAGCATGTCATATATTGGCCAATTTCTCATTTACTTGCTCAGAATAAAACATTGAATGAAATAATTTACAATATTCCATGATTCGCAAACATTAATTAACTAGAATAATGCATAATATGCTATAAGGGGGTACTCCCCCCCCAATACCTTATGTTTCTTGTCTTTACCCTCATAGCTCTTAAGAAAACGACATATTGGAAATGATATTGTGACCATCGTTTTCCAAGAACCTGGAGCAGAGTCATTCAGCCCAAAGAATATTCGCTCTCACTTCCAGCATGTCTTTGTCATTGTCCGTGTGCACAATCCATGCACCGACAACGTCTGTTACAGGTACCTATTACTTTGTGAACACACAGAGGCTAACCACATTTTGGAATTTTTTATGCTTTATTTTACAATGCTTTTTTACTGTTAATTTTCAGGAAAACTGTTTTTGGGTTTAACATTAAGTACTTGGCAGGCTGAGAACCAGTTAACATTTCTACTTTTTTTCCACAAAAGAAAGAGCATGTGAGTTAATTGGATACTTTAGAACCAGAGTTAGCTGCCTTGCATTGAGGCCAAGCTTCAAAAATGGCCAAGTGGGCTTCATATTAACCTGGTGATAATCCTAGCCTGGGTTAATTCAGTGTGTATGAAAATAAAATAATAAAATTCTGGCGAGTTGAAAAGCAGTCTGGAAACCATGTATGCCAGATTCATGGTGGCTTTCTCACATTGTTTATATGCATGGAGTTTCTTAGGAATTCACACCTAGGGAGCAGAGAATGTGGTTGTGAAAGATAGCAATATATTGCTCCCTCTGGAAAACATCCAAGAAGAACAGATGAATTCAGTCAAATTTAACATACTACCCTTTGGAATAAAATACTGGAGAAGTCTATTCTTAAGAAGTAAGACATAGTATTTCAGTAGAAATACTTTTCAGGACTGTTGTCCATGAAGTCTCAGGTAGTAAATGTCTTAGTCTTAAGGTGCCACAAGACTCTTGGTTGTGCTTGCTACAGAAGGCTAACACAGCTGCTCTGCTGTAAAGCAGTACTGTTGCTTGTTTGTTAAAGCATTGGCTCCCATGTGAAGTAGGGAACACTAGAATGCTGTTTCATGAATCCCCAACCAGCAATTTCAGTGCTGAGTGGGGTCAAGGTCTTTGATTTGGGAGAAAAGAGGCTGTGACTGTTTTCTGTTCTTGTTTGTACTGCTAGGCCATGCTACCCTGTTGTAGATCATAAATTTTGCCGTTTCTAAAGATCAAAGCAAAGAAGTGAAACACAGAATAGAAAGATGAGTTCCGTGGATTCAGCTCATCATTAACTCACATTTCCTTTTCCTTTATGTAGCGTTGCTGCGACGAGATCCAGAGATGTGCCATCGTTTGGACCACCAATCCCTAAAGGCATTACCTTCCCCAAATCCAATGTATTCAGGGACTTCTTACTTGCTAAAGTGATCAATGCTGAGAATGCAGCTCATAAATCAGAGAAGTTCCGTGCCATGGCCACCAGAACCCGTCAGGAATACTTGAAAGATTTGGCAGAGAAGAATGTCACAAACACACCCATTGACCCTTCGGGCAAATTCCCCTTCATCTCACTTGCCTCTAAGAAGAAGGAGAAGTCCAAGCCTCATCCAGGAGTAGAACTCCACAGTTCTGGTGCTGTTGTATGGAGTCTCCGTGCTAAAGACTATAGCAAGGGTGTAGATATAGACTGTCTCCTGGGGATTTCTAATGAATTTGTTGTTATCATTGAACAAGATACAAAGAGTGTTGTGTTCAATTGTTCCTGCAGAGATGTCATAGGGTGGACTTCAACAGACACAAGTGTCAAAATTTTCTATGAAAGGGGTGAATGTGTTTCTGTGGAGAGTTTCAAAAACCCTGAAGATATCAAAGAGATTGTCAAAAGGCTAGAGGTTAGAGTTTGTTCTCCCTCTCTCCCCCCCCTCCCCCTCTCTAAATATGTAGATCTGGTCTTCAGGCATGAGTAAATTCAAAGAACTGTTATGAAAACATTAACATGGTTTGGATCCATTCTTAGATTTTGGTAACAGGTCCGTTGATAGTGAAACAGTCCCTCAACTTGTGATGTAATTGTGCAAAAATATTAATGGAAATTATTTTCTAATTCTTCTCCCAGTTCTCCAAAGTTGCAAGCAGACTAGGACAAAGAATACCTTCTTACTTATTGCCCATTGCTTGTTCAGTCATTAACTGAGACCTTTGGGTAGTGTATTGCCACAGGAGCATTGACACGTAGCACAGTCCCTGACATGTATCAAATATTATTCAAGACTTAATGTTATAGTTTCTACCTATTCTAGTAGCAACTGCATTTTATTCTCTTATTCAGAAAATAGCAGTCTCTACGACATGAAAAAAGCTGCATTTGTCTATTGCATTCAAAAATATTCATAATTAGCAGGATCACTTAGCCATTAGATCAAGTTTGCATTTTGTGTAGATAGCTGCATGCCAGTAAATAAGATGACTAAATTACAAAGAACTACCAATTTATCGAATCAATAGGGATATAATAATATAAAGGAACATTCTGTCAGCCTAACCATGAATACTGGTATATAACCCCACCCATGAATTGTCCAGATGTATTGCTACATTACCTTAATGCTTCTATAATTTTCATAAAGTTCTAAAGCCAGTGATTTATACAAAATCTGACTGTGCCTGGATTTTCATCCAGTAGTAACCTAGCCAACTTGCACTGAAAACTGTACACAGCAGTAGCTGTCAAAATAAGGAATATCATTGTCCCATCTTGCTTCATGTACCATTTTTTAAAAAACTGCCCCATGTATTTGTCTCCCACTGAATGTAATTAATGGCACTAAACTCTTCCCATCTCTTTTCACTTCTCAGCTTGTGACAAAGGGCTGTGAGTCAGTGGAAATGACTTTACGTCGTAATGGACTAGGCCAGCTTGGTTTCCATGTGAACTATGAAGGAATTGTGGCAGATGTTGAACCTTATGGCTATGCTTGGCAAGCAGGATTACGACAAGGCAGCAGATTAGTGGAAATTTGCACTGTGGCTGTAGCTACTCTGAGCCATGAGCAAATGATTGATCTCCTGCGGACTTCAGTTACTGTGAAGGTTGTCATTATCCCACCTCATGAGGATTGTACCCCACGAAGGTATTTTTATTTGTGGGGGGATAAATGAGTTCTATCTGCTGCTGACTTTTTCAGGGTGTACTCCGAATTTATAAAGCAGAAATTTTGTTCTAACTTGATCTATATAAAAATAAGAGTCGCATTTCACATTAATTTGGCTATGGATGTAGAGTCGTAGGTGGTTACTGTGTTTTTAAAGGGGACCTATTTATTCTTAGATAAATATGTTTGGGGCACCGATGACGCTGTGGGTTAAACCACAGAGCCTAGGACTTGCCAATCAGAAGGTCAGCAGTTTGAATCCCCACGACGGGGTGAGCTCCCGTTGTTCGGTCCCTGCTCCTAGCAGTTCGAAAGCACAAAGTGCAAGTAGATAAATAGGTACTGCTCTGGCGGGAAGGTAAACGGCATTTCTGCGTGCTGCTCTGGTTCGCCAGAAGCGGCTTAGTCATGCTGGCCACATGACCTGGAAGCTGTCTGCGGACAAACGTCGGCTCCCTTGGCCACTAAAGCGAGATGAGCGCCGCAACCCCAGAGTGGGTCACGTCTGGACCTAATGGTCAGGGCTCCCTTTACCTTTACCTTTAGCTATTTATTCTTATAGTATGGGAGTGCTTCTGCATTGCCATTGATATGTCAAAGCATCCCACTGGATCGTGTTACATGTATAATGTCTTTGAAGGAAGCATTGGTGATGCTGAGTATTCTCAAGTCAGATTGCTAGTGCTTGTGTTTGCTTACATTCTCACTAGTCAGTTAATAATTACGTAGCCTTTGAATAGCTGCATCTCATAGCTGCATTTATGTTGGTGATACTCACTTTTTAAATAAATGCACGTGAGATACTGCAAAATCTTTAAATGTCATATAGCTATTTTAACACTTCACTGAACAAAAACACCATTTGCGCTTTAAGCTGGGGATCTACATATATACTTATTTTGAAGGAGCCCCTGCCTGTTTTTATTACCATATTTTTCGCTCTATAAGACGCACCAGACCACAAGACGCACCCAGTTTTTGGAGGAGAAAAACAAGAAAAAGAATATTCTGAATCTCAGAAGCCAGAACAGCAAGAGGGATCGCTGCACAGTGAAAGCAGCAATCCCTCTTGCTGTTCTGGCTTCTGGGATAGCTGTACAGCCTGCATTTGCTCCATAAGACACACACACATTTCCCCTTACTTTGTAGGAGGGAAAAAGTGAGTCTTATAGAGCAAAAAACACAGTATTTGGATCCTTCAGCCTGACCTCAGAATAACTTGAGATGAGTTTCACCTTTTACTTTAACTCTCTATACAAAAGTTCTAGTTATAGTTAGGTAGCTGTGTTGGTCTACCATAGTCGAAACAAAATAAAAAAATTCCTTCCAGTAGCACCTTAGAGACCAACTAAGTTTGTAATTGGTATGAGCTTTCGTGTGCATGCACACTTCTTCAGATAAATTGAAACAGAAGTCACTAGACTTCTGGTGAGAGGGTGGGGAGGGGTGATTGACTGATAGTTGTGGTAAACCTGTTGACAACTGTTAACGACTGCAATTGGTCTTACGGGAAAAAGCAAGGGGTTTACAGCCGTTAGCAGTCATCAACAGGTTTCCCACACCTATCTGTACAAAAGTCAAGTGCCAGGGTATGAAAGAATAGAACCTTTCTCCTGGAGCAGAATGAACAAATATTATGTGAGAGGCTATCTCCTTTTCCTAACAGCTAGTTCTGTGTTAAATGCATGTTTTAAGATAAGTCAGCTCAAAGTTAGGGCAATTGATGTTTACAATTTGGCAAATGTTATTAGCCATCATTCATATTGCTGCTTTCAGATATTTTTCAAAAACCACCTGTTCATATAATATAAAACTTGCATAGCCTTGAAGTAGAAGAATAGAACATCAAGGCAAGAAAACCCTGTCATTTTTGAAGTTCAGTATTTTTAGTTATTTCCTAAATGCAATTCTTAAAATAACATTTAGGCTGCAATCCTATACCCAGTTTCCTGAGAGTAAGCCCCATTGATCTGAGTTCCATTTCCAGGATCTCTGAATCCAAACTTTACTTCATTACCCTAAGCATATTTATTCTGCTGTAAGTCCACTGAATTCAGTCGGTCTTCTTTCTGTTTTTAGGATTGTAATTGATTTTTTTGGGGGGGGGGAAGTTCAGGTGATATGACCAGACTTCTGTTCCAGAGACTATGGGAGATATCAAGTGTTAGACATACAGAAACATTAGTTAGTTTAAGTCAGTTGATTTCCTTGTGTCTGAGTATGACTTGATTGGCTAGTGCCCTATAAATTAGGGATAGAATTAATGTGTAACTAACCAGTCTGGGCCAGATTTAGCACGCAAGAGTAGGGGTATCACAATTGCTGTCATATAAGGGTATATTGCAAAAACCTTGGTTTTCGAACACCTTAGTTCTCGAACGTTTTGGCTCCCGAACGCCGCAAACCCAGAAGTGAGTGTTTCAGTTTGTGAACTATTTTGGGAAGCCAAACATCCGACGGGGCTTTCGCGGCTTCTGATCGGCTCCGGAGCTTCCTGCAGCCAATCAGAAGCCGCACTTTGGCTTCTGAACGTTTTGGAAGTTGAACGGACTTCTGGAACGGATTCCACTTGACTTCCAAGGTAACGAGTGTACTTTTCTCCCTTATTTCAGAGTTGCATTATGCTTTCTTCTTTCTCTTTCAGAAGTTTTTCAGAAATTAATCGCATGCCGGTGATGGAATACAAAATGAACGACGGCGGCGTTCCATACGAGTTCAAGTTCCCTTTCAGGAATAACAACAAATGGCAGAGAAATGCTAACAAGGGACAAGGGCCTCATGGGCAGCAAATGCCATCCCAGATGCAAAGTCCCGCGACCACTAGGGTTGCCTCAGGGAAAGGTGAAGGGAAAATGCCTCCCCCAGAGCGAGCAGCCAATATTCCACGCAGTATTTCTAGTGACGGGCGGCCACTGGAGAGTAGAAGGTAGATAACTAATTTGTGTGTTGTCTTTCCTCCAAGGTATGTTGCAGCATTCTGAGACTTTCGAAACAACAGCAGAAAGAACTCTCAGGCACACAAGTTCACATTCCAATTCCCCCGCTTCTTATCCAGATCAAATCCGACCCCCCACCTCAACAAAATGTTTTTATTCACTTCCAGAAAGTACTTGGTATCTAAAAGAAATGACACTAAACTAGTTCACAGCATTTGGGGATTAACTCATAGTTTTCAGGTGCCAATTCTAGTCATGCCACCTTACTTTTCCAGTAACTGGAGTATGAAGAAATGCACATATACTCATGTCTCTCTATTGTTTAAAAAATTCTTTTTTTAAAAGAAAAACATCCCTAATTATATTTTCCTCTGCGAACCTGCAGAAACACATACGCCTGTGTTGTTATATCTATATTAAGAAAAGAGCATCTTGTAAGGCAAGAAGGGCAAAAGCAGTTCATATTGGAATATGAAAGAATCGCCTGTAGGTCTAGCCCTTCTGCTTGTGTTCACGTTTGGCAAATTGCCTCAGCACTCTAAAACCTTATTTCCATCCCCTTTTTGCACATTGAAATCAATGGATTTTGAACTTTTTAGGGGATTAGCACATGTTGAAGATTGGTTCGGTAAATGGAAGGGCTAGCTTTAAAGTATATGAATAACACAGTCCGTTGGAAGAAAGACCTCACTATATTGGTCATATGAGCTCTAAGCCTGTAGTCAGTAAAGAAGGGGGATAGTTCCAAGATAATTGTGCTTCTCTTTCCTCAGATATTCTTTGCCTGCTTTTAGGCAAAATGTTATTATAGCATTGCAGAGTGAAATGCCATTTACTTGGGGTACCAATACCTGTTGTTGCAATTTTAGATCTTATCAGAATTCTCTTCCTTCTGAAGAGAACATGTGAAGTCTCTGGCTGATGTTGTTTCTACAATACACAATTAGTTTTACATGTAAAAAACCACCAACCTTTTTTGTACATTCTGGATTTTCCCAACATTGCTGGAATGCAAAGCAAATGTAGTCTGAAATACAACATTTCTACACTCTCTTGTGCACACCAAAAGGACCAAGTAAATTGGCCCTTTTTTTTCTTTTTTGATCACTTGATACCAGCTATGCTTCCTGCCATTTCATGCTATCATGTGGCACAGCCAGTTTTGTTTAGAGAGCCAAGCTTTGACTAAAGCTCATTTGACACTGATAGAGCAAGCCTGTGTGCTCTTGGCTGTCATATGTTCTGCTCACAGCAAGTCCTGGGCACCGTAGAGTGTTGATGCCATGAAATGTACTTTTGCTTTATCTCTCCTACATCCCTTCTCCCCTCAATGAACTAGTTCACAGCTGAAAAGAATCACTGAAATTAAAAGTGTCAAGTATTACTTTCTACAGTAAACACCCTTGATGTTGGGTTTCTGCTGTGTTCAGGTGGGCCAGTTTCATTTCTTTGTTTTGTTTTGTTATTTATATTCCACCCTTCATCCAGTATAACCACAGGGCCACTTCTTCCAAATGTGTTAGGAATGCTGGGAGCTTCTTGTTAGTTGTAATTTGGTTATTGCTTTTGACAAGAATGGGCTTCTGAGGTAGCTCCCCATCTGTGTAATGCTCTCCTCGGAGAGGCTCTCCTGACGCCTTCATCACATATCTTTAGGCACAAGGCGAAAACTTTCCTCTTTTCCCAGGCCTTTGGCTAGTTAAACCACCTACGATCTTCTAAACTGTGTGTGTGTGTTGTTATTGTTTTGTTTCTTATTTTGCTTTGTATTTTTGTATTTTGATACCATAAGGCTCCCTGTGCTTGGTGGTATATAGACTTAATAAATAAGTAAAAATAGAAACTTGTTGCGATAACAAACCTGATAAGCGGACAAAGATTGGAAAACGCTTTATGCCACATGTTTTGCAACCCCACACACTTGCTTGGAAAAAACTCCTGTTGAAGACAGTGGGTTGTAGCCAGTGTATATTTGCAGTAGCAGAGAGCACAAGGTGTGGCAGCTCCCTTGCCATCTGAAAAGCTATTCTTGAGGGGTGAAGCACCCTCTGGAACTCTTTTGAGTATGGAGTAAAGAGGGCTGTGGTAGGTGAGGAAGAATAACTGGAAATCAGGTTCTCCACCTTGCAAAATAAAATCACTTTCCAGGAGCACAAAGCCACCTTTGGGTAGAACCCCTCGGAGCTTGCTTCCAAGTGAACCTGTGTTTAATTGAGCTGTGAAGGCACTATATTGGCAGTCACTCCTTAGGCAGCTTGCAAATTACATTTTTAGTTTTCTGCTGCTGCGTATATCATTACCTAACCCATTTCATAACTATAGAATTCAGGGACAAGGCACAGCAGGGGACGTTTTGTAATATGTGCAACATATTTTTGAGGCAAATACAGGGAGCAAAAAGCAGGTGCCCTCAGGCACAGAAGCAACAACTAAAATAAATATTTAAAAGAAACACAGGCAGAAGAACTGCCAAAGAACAGCATTACGAAACCTCAGCATGAATTTCAGAACAAAATATTTTTGGTATAAGCATATTATTTGTCTGAAAAATTAAACTTTGCAAATGGAAGCCTGGAAAATGGCTTTAATGCCTCAGTGAATATGCAGAGAGCCTTGAACTGGATAAATGATTCAAACTGTCTGGTTTTCAATAATAGCACCTCAAAGCCAATGCTTTTGCTGCTGTTAAATTGGATTTCTGCCCCAAGATGCAGTAGAATTTTTTAAAATGAAATTTAGTCTCTTGCAGCCAGCCAGCATTTAATTATTAGCAGGCAAAATGGTTGGGACATGAACTTCAGAGCAGTCATCTGGTAATAATAATGTTTAACCAAGACTAAAAATACTGATTTGAGCAAAATGGCAGACACCTCATTTCTAGGGATGCTAGTTGACCAAATAAAACAACCACCCTGCTTAGCTTTGCAAATATGCTAGCCGTTTTATCATGGCACCATATTGCTCAAAACAATCCTAGTCCAATAACGGGTTTTTTTGTTTTTTATTCCTAAGATAGCAGTTCCTAGACAAGAAAGGAGAGAAGCTGATTTCCCATCCATGTTAGCCAATTTAATATATGTTTTAATTTTAATATATATATATATTGTGGTGCATGTGTTGTGTACATATTGCTTTAACAAAAGTTTTGGCTGTGCTAGGTTTTTTTTGTGTGTGTTATTACATGTTATTTACATTTATTATTATGTACATTTCAAATCTTTGTAAGGCACTCCACCTTAACAGCAGTTGTATCGCACACATGGGTGTGCATGGCAAGACCAAACCTTCCCAGCTAGCCAAGCTGCCTGTTCTTTGCCAAAGGCAAGCCTGCTGGCCACCAGCCCAGAATAATCTATCTGGCTGTTATTTTATATTATATTTGTTGGTCGATTTTCTTGAAAAGCAGTCCAACGTGACTTACATTAAAGCTCATTCTAAACAACAATGAAAACCTAAAAGCACAGCCTGAAAACACAGGTAAACAAAAGGCAGGGCTATGGGTCCCACCCCACTTGAAGAGGCCACAATGACATCCTTCAAGTGAAGGGCCAAAAGTAAGAGAATAGGCCTTTTCATTTGTGGCCTCCTGATTGTGGAATGCTCTCCCCAGGGAGGCTTGCCCAGCACATCTTTATCCAGCTTTAAGGTAAAGGTAAAGGGACCCCTGACCATTAGGTCCAGTTGTGACCAACTCTGGGGTTGCGGCACTCATCTTGCTTTATTGGCCGAGGGAGCCGGTGTACAGCTTCCAGGTCAGGTGGCCTGCATGACTAAGCAGCTTCTGGCGAACCAGAGCAGCGCACGGAAACGCCGTTTACCTTCCCGCCAGAGCAGTACCTATTTATCTACTTGCACTTTGACGTGCTTTCGAACTGCTAGGTTAGCAGGAGCAGGGACCGAGTAACGGGAGCTCACCCCGTCGCGGGGATTCGAACTGCCAACCTTCTGATTGGCAAGTACTAGGCTCTGTGGTTTAACCCACTGCGCCACCCGCGTCCCACCAGCTTTAGGCATCAGAAAAAGACTTCTCTTTTCTTGTGTTGCCACCTTCCAAATCAGAGCTTTCCAAACATTTCATGTTGGTGACACACTTTTTATACATGCATCATTTCACGACACAGTAATTCAGTTTTACTACCAAACCGGAGGTTAAACTAATCCCTTTCCAGCCCTGGAAGGAGCACAGGGAGTGTTCGTGTGACACACCTACACAGTGCAGCCGACACACTAAGGTGTCGCAACACACAGTCTGGAAAGCTCTGCTCCAAATAGTCCATAGTCCATGCTCCAAATAGAAGGGAGTCAGATGGTGATCACAGGCTCTGGGTGGGTCCATGTGGGGAGAGACAGTTCTTGAGGTACTGTGGATCCTAAGCTACATAAGGCTTTAGGGGTAAGAATCAGCACTTTAAATTGAGTCCAGAAACTAAGTGGTACCCAGAATTTGTGTTATATGTTCCAACCATCCTGCCCCAATCAATGGTCTGGCTGCCAAATTCTGTACCAGCTGCAGTTTCTGAACACATTGCATTAGTCCTAGAGTTTACCAGAACACAGACAACAGAGGATAGGCAGTTGTTGTGCAGTGGTAAAGCTGGGCCACCATTGGAAGCTGAAAGAAAGCTGTGATCTACTCAGAACCCAACTGGGGTTGAGCAGTGCTGCGCTCATCTGTCAGCTAGCCAGCCAGCAAAGAAAGCTTCCTTTTCTTACATATGTTTTGCACTTTCTCAGTTGTACGACTATCTTCCTGCTGGACAGTTTAAAAAACGTCCAGGGAGGCTCATATCATAAAAACAGAAACTGTTTTTTACTGTTTCACCACCTGTGAAACAGTGTGTGTAAGTAAATCAAAGTGCAAAGTGAATTCAGGGACTGGTTGGGTGAACAGGCCATTAAGCTACTGATTATGCCAGGTGTGGGGAACCCATAGTCCTTCAGAAGTTGCTGAACTACAATTCCCAGCATCCCTGGCTATTGCCCATGTTTGCTGGGGATGATGGGAGTTGTAGTTCATCAACATTTGGAGGACCAAAGGTTCCCCAGACCCAGCTTATGACAAACAATTGTCTTTTTATACTTGTTCAGAGCTATTAAAAATGAAGCATTCCTGTGATGTAAGGACTTGTATCTGTAAATACCCTGCATCATGTTTTCTTGACTATCCGAGGAAATATGCTTTACCTAAAATGCCAGTATTTGATTTTGCAAAGTTGTGGCATGTTTTGCAGATCATGTTGGTAAATACAACGTTTTTAAAAAATGGTTTGCTAAAGCTTGTTCTGAGGTGTTTAGTTAAATCACATTTTATTTGGGATTTGTATAAAATATGCTACGTGTTAATATTCCTTGCTTGCAAATAGCAAATGCAACTCAGCAACTTTATTTCTGGAACTCCTTGGAAACAGTCATTTCTCCCCTTTGTCACTCTCTAATCTTTCACCGCTGTTTCATAGGGAGCAGGTTAATGGAGGAAAATACATACTGCCCTCCAGCTGGCTTCATTTCTTACTGTCTCAATGAATTGACACTGCTGATGTGGCAGTTCCCACAAAAGTGTTGTTGCTCTATCAAGCTTTGTGCTGCAATGGTTCCTTTAATAATGTAATGTTTGGGATTGTTTGTATTGAACAGATTATCCCCTGGCTCTGATGTTTACGTCACCGTTTCATCCATTGCCTTAGCAAGATCACAGCAGTGCCGTAACTCTCCCAGCAACTTATCATCCTCCAGTGAAACTGGCTCTGGTGGAGGCACCTACAGGCAAAAATCTATGCCCGAAGGGTAGGCCCTCGTATGTTTGTTTATTTTGTGTACTGTTTCGTTGAGACTGGAGAAGAGTATAAATTAGTACTTAGCCTCTTTTCAAGTGTTGTTAAACTCACTGGGCTGGTTCATACATAGCACCAAACTATGGTTTACTGCTATGTGTATCAGGAGGAAGAAGCCCAGAGAAGACTCATAAACTCATACTTTCCCCTCTCCTTCTCTCTTTATACAAGTTTTTGGAGAACGACTTTGCTAGCATTTCCCCTAATTCTGAGTGGTTTTCTACAAGCCAGAGATCTTGGTTTGAAACAAGCTTTAGTTCAACAGACCAGCTTCATAAGCCATGGTTTGAAGTAGGCTTGCTTAGAAACTGACCAGCATTTGTTTTGACTTAGCCTGTCTTTAACACTTAAGGCAGAGCGTATATTAAAATTCAATAATTGTTTTATGGGGCCAGTTCCCAGAATAGCATTATGCTTCCATGAAGTGGCTTTCAGGCAATTCCCACTGATGAGTATATGTGAAAACATTTCAGAAGACTTTATCTTCTAGTCTTGGAATACAGTGTTGCTGAAAGGCAACCTATCAACAGTCCCAGCTCATGAAATTGTCTTTGAAACAATAACATATATTGTCCAATTATTTCCACTTCTAGACATCTTTTTGTCCAACTTCTATCACCTACCCCCAAACACTGAATATGTAAAATGTTGTACTGCAACTGGCCCTGTATGTCTTCGCACTTTGTGATTTGTGAAAAATACTATCCAGTATTGCAAGTGGACATGAGAAGGCCATTGTCCCTCCACATTCTTTATTAGCTGTAGTTTTGAATGGGAACCCCAGAATAGGAGCAGTGATGCACTTTCAGAGTTGTAATGGCATTCTTGCATGACAGCTGCTATGTCTGAATCCTTGATGGAGTTGGTAGGATTCCTGGCTATGGCTGTGTTCTGAAAGTCCAGATTGTAAACTTGAATAAACAAGGTAGCAGCAATAATAAAAGTTTCTATCCATAGTCACCAGGCCAACAAATCTTCATTATCACCTTTCCCTGTTACTCATCTTCTGTCAACTCGCTCACATCTTTTCTCCATGGCTATTTACCAGTGCTGAAGCTGTGAGCCACAGGGGATTATAGCATTGTTAAAATGAATGACGAATTTGATTGCAACCAACAGTTCTGAATGGTTTAAGTGACTGAAATCTAGTGGTTACAAAGTCTACCCATTTTCAGATTGTTAGTATGAAGGAAATTAGAGTACAATTGTTTCTTACAAGTGGCAATCAAAAACATTGAAAGCTGTAGTGAAGTGAGTAAAGCAGAGTGCAGAAATTCATCCATGAACAGCCACTTCCCAAAAGCATTCCAGTATCATACAGGGCAATCATATGCATATTTACTCAAACATAAATCCCATTGTGTTCAGTGGGAATTATTCCCAGGAAGGTGTGTATAGGGTTGCACCCTGAGGCTTTCAAGAATGGAAACCCCTTACTGTCAATTTTTCCCTTGAGAAAAGACCAGGTGGAGGGAGCACACCCATTGGATTCCACTGATTTCTCTCCCCTTGTTCAGTGTAAGGAAGTCGGACTTTGCTGCCTAACAGCACCCTACACACCTCAGGAGCATCACATTTGTGTTGTAAAATTATGTTAAATAAATCAGCTTCAAGGAGAGCGTCATCTATGGGAAAGGCCAGGTGCAATGCTCTGCTACCACTGCTTCTAGACTCAAGGTGCTCTCAGACATTACACACCTGGCTTGTCTAATTATAATGTATTAGATGTGCAAAGTTCCTGCAAATGCACACCGATAATGTTGATCAATTTGGATGCCCTGGATGCATTTTTAGAATTAGTGTACCCACCCCAGTTCAGTGGGACAACAGTGCTTTCGGTACCATTTCTGGCACTGGAACTGCCAGGATAATTCCATACCTGTCACTGTCTTACTGTGCTGTCCCTGATATCCGTCTGCCTCCATCCAGGTGGGAATCTGAGCCACCACTTGTTCAGTAACCCACAATGGGCCCACTCACTCAGATTGCACCTCCACTGTGTATAAACCTCAGTTGTGTATCATACAAAACTTGGCCAGTCAGAATGCACCCCCATGTGGCATTTTCACATTTGGGAGGTCTACTGAAAGGACTGCTAGCGAATTCATGGTGAGGTATCTTTTCAGAGAATCCTTAAGTATGACTGAAGCCCTCTGTTTTGTTGCTGACTTTGGCTTTGAGGCCCTTTTGGGGCTAGCAATGAAAGGAGTATTTGTTGTTCATGTTCCATCTTTCAGACTTTTCTCTGTGCAGGAATGGGCATCACAAGATCACATATTTCATGTTTGGGTTAGTTATTACCACAGTCCTTTAAATCCTAGCTCTTCATACACTCGGCTAGCAGTAGTGGAGTTTACCTATGAAGGATGTTATATTCACAATTCATAATCCTAGAAATGGAAAGTCAGAAACCTCCACAATAATAAAAGCATACTTTTTTATATATATAAAAAATTCTTTGTATCAGAATTGCATTGTGTAAGTATGGCTTCTTGATGTAAAGAGATGTTTGCTGTATACCACATTTACCATGTATGGGACTAAAGAATAATTCTTTACCTCAGATTTGGAATGAGTCGAAGATCTCCTGCCTCCATCGACAGGCAGAACACAGATACGAGTGGCAGTGGCAAATCCACCCCCAGTTGGCAGAGAAGTGAGGATAGCATTGCTGACCAGATGGGTAAGCAACAACTTCTGCAGCAGTTAAATGGTTTCCCCCACAAGGTGACTTTGGCAACCTGTTCCTTCCTTAAAAGGAGCAATTTCATTTTATTTTTTTAATGTTACCCCTGTTAGTGAGACTGAATGATTAAATGTGAGGTATACTGTCATCTGCACTTTGTGTCCTTGAGACCTGGGAACATCATGTGATGTAGAAATAAAGTTCTCTAGAGAATAGATCATTTATAATGGTTCAGTGCCTGGGGCATCTTTTAAGAAGCAGTGGTGCAGCTACAAATATTGCTTGGCCCTACTGCTTATTTACCCTCATCTCTTTTCAGTACTGCATCAGCTTAATTTAATTTTTACCTTTTCTGTAGCTCTTTTTGTAGTGCTTCCTTTCTAATGGTGCTATATGCTGACTGTTAGATGGTTGAAAGTATAAACAACCCATGTAAAGATTATTATTTTTTAATGCAGATAAAATCTAAGTAAAAATGTACAGTTGGGTGAGAATCACTTTCTACTGCTGGGTGTATTTGCACGGTGCGTTGCAGTTAAGTAGTTAGATGAAAGAAAGATCCTCAGGACTCAGCAGATTAAATGAAGTTAAGCCTTCATTTGGCATCTCAGTACACAGACCTGTTTCTCTTCGTTTGTAGCTACTGAAGCAGTGACCTGACACTGGTAGATCCTGCTGAGGCTTTTGCATTAATAGGAATTTTACTATGGTTTCATTCATCTTGGCAGTGACACTGATACAGTGTGACTAGCTTTGATTAAGGATTCCAGCGTGGAGAGTGTGGCTTCCTGGTTGGCAGTACACCAGATACAACACATCCAGCCTGGTATCTGTTAGGTCTGGGAGGGAAGTCTGTTGCATCATCAGTTCTCAGGTCAAACTGGCATGGTTTGTGTATTGCGGGAATGTAGGCAAAGAAGAATAGGAGCTGGAAATGGTGGTACTTGAACTGGATATTTAAAAAATAAAACAAAAGAAGTTCTGAGACAACCTGATTCCCAGAACTATAAGATTTGACACAGGCTCAACTTCTCTGTAGGGGCTTATCTAACTACCTGGAATACCACATCAGAGCATGAACAAATTCTATATGATGTTACTTTGAAGACAGAAAGGTTCTGTGACTTCCTAGGATAATTGGGAGTTGGGAGATCCTTCCTGTTATCCTAGGTATCCATAATTGACAGCTAGATTGGTGGGTGGGGGTAACTCCATTGTCCTAGGTTAGCTGAATGCTAGAGAAGCTGAAGATGCTCAGCTTTTACTATCGTTCTTGTCATCACAACAGACTGCTACTGTGTAAATAAGGTAGGCTTCGAGACAGATTGAAGTATTCAGTGAATGCCTCAGGAGTTCAGGAAATGAAATGCGATTCTCAGATTCAAAAGATACACTTTTGTTCTAGTAACTTCAGAGGCTCAGTGAGCTGCGCCTTATTATTAAAGCCATCTGGTAATTCCCCATCCCCCATATCTGCTTAACAGGAAAAACCTGTGATTATACTGATCTCTAGTTTCCATTTTGGCAGAATACTTTAATCACATGTGTTTTTATACTGTTGAGATGGTAACAACATGTGTAAAGTTAATCTTACTCAGAATTACTTTTGCAGACCCTCCCTTGTGTGTTAATGTTGGCACTGAACATAGCTGCCCAAAAAAAATCTGCTGTGGAAACTAAAATGCCCCCATATCAACCTGAACAAAATGGAACAGATAGAGAGGGGAAAGTGTGGTTTTGGAGTGAAAGGACAATGTCATAGGTAGAAACCCAAATACAGTGATACCTGTTGGTTTCTTTGAATAGTTTAGTTTCCTGTTTTAAGGCAGTTAAAAGTACTCTCTCATATGCAGTCTTAAAAAAAAAGTTGATTCTAATTATGTAGTTCGAAATAATTAAGATACAAACTGTATCAGGTAAGCCAACATTAGTTCAGGAGGTGAAGAGGTGGCATACTCCTTTTTTACTTTCTTGTTTATATATTGGTATTTTTTGTAGTGTATTTAAAAGTTGTCAATGCCTATTGCTGGTACAATAATTTTGCTGATGATGAGAAAGCATACTCTGCTTTTAGTTCTCTTGGTTCTAAGCTTCTTCTGTTTTAATACCAAACTTCCTGAAAGCAAATGCTGTATTCCATGCTGCATTACAGAACCAACATGCCATCTCCCTGCAGTGTCGAAGGTACTGCCATCCTTCAGAGAGAGCCCCACTGGAAGGCTGATGAGGCAAGATCCAGTAGTCCACTTGTCTCCAAATAAGCAGGGTCATGTAAGTCCACTTTCAAAATTGTTGTGCAAAGTTGTTTTGCTCTCCCTGCAGTTCTCCGAAGGTAAAATATCCTTCACTTTCCCTGAACCTGTACGTCCTTGTTAAGAGTATGGAGGAAATGGCAGTAGAGCTGACCTCAGTATTTTCAGAGCTAAATGCAGTTTTAAGATAAAGTTTATTAATAGAAATGTTTTGCTGCCAACTCAAAAGTAGTATAGTGTGATAGTCCAAAGATCTGTGGGAACCTTCATTATTCTAGAAATAAGATTCCTCCTGCTCAGTCCGTCTGGCTTGTTGCGCATTCCACAAGCTAGACTTTGGTGACTTACCAACATTAATATGTTCTTTCAGCAAACTATTTATAGCCCTAAATCCTTTCTTCATTCTGTTTAGTTGAGATTCCTGCATCGCAGGGGTTTGAAATAGATGACTATTGGGGGTACCTTCCAACTCTACAATTCTGTGATTCTGTGCCCCCACTCCTGCTGCCTTAACTTTTCTTTTGAATATTTCTGCTTGGAGAGATCTGGTTCACATGTCATGGTAATAAACTATGGCTTGCCAAGAATGAGCAGCTTACGAGTGCGTGCTGCTCATTCAATCCTTCATTGCTCTGCCCTTCCTGGAGCCAGGAGAAACAAACCATAAGCTTTGCGTTACATGCAAACAAGCCATGAGCAGTTGCTCTACAAATCTTTGCTTCTGTTCATGGTTTGTTTGGGAAGAAACAAATGTTCTTTCACAAGTGATGCTGAGTCAATCTTCATAGTTGTTTCTCCCAGCTCCAAACAAAATGGTGCAGAGTGGGAGCAACTGAGCAGCGCGTTCTAGCCCACTGCTTGTTCACAGCAAGCCATAACCCATGGCTTACCATGACATGTGAACTGACTCACAGTGGTGTTTGTCTGACTAATCCACACTCTCGAAAGTGCACAAACACGACCCTTGTAACAATGTGCAAAGATTGGTGCATTGCCAGATTTCTAAAGGGGAAGGAACTAGCCCGAGAAGTAGGAATTTCCCCCAAACCATTAAAATCCTTTTTTATTTTAATAGTACATACCATCACATTTTTGCATTTGAAGCTCTCTCGTGTGCTCGCTCGCCCGCCCTCTCTCTCGTGTGCTCTCTCTCGCTCTCTCTCTCGCTCTCGCTCTCTCTCTCACACACACACACACACTTTTAACTGTTGCAGACATTTGCCAGTGTAACTTGTTTTATCCATATTCTTCAGCATGGCATCTTGTATACTGAGCTGCTGCTGTCCTAACTCCTTCATTAATCAGTTGCTTTAACTGGCATACAGCTGCCTTGAAGAAAGATGCAAAAGTTTCACTTCAGATGCTGTGAAATGCATAGGATGTTGATTGTTTGGTGTGTTCTGTTCCCCTGATGTCTTGAACGTCTGAATCCAATCTTGGAATCCTTGTGGTTCATTTCACCTGGTTCAGCTCTGAACATGTAGATTTTCATGCTCATAACTTTCCACTAATGATTTCTTTCTTTCTGACAATATGACAAATTGTTCTGCTTTGTTTGAATATGAATATATTAAACAATGAATTTAAAGTGGACTTACTTGCATTTGAAAGCAAATTGATGGAAAATTACTGTAAAAGTAAAAAGGTAAAGGACCCCTGGACGGTTAAGTCCAGTCAAAGGCAACTATGGGGTGCGGCAGTCATCTCATTTTCAGGTGGAGGGAGCAAGCATTTGTCTGCAGACAGCTTTCCGGGTCATGTGGCCAGCATGACTAAACTGCTTCTGGTGAAACAGAACACCGTGATGGAAGCCAGAGTGCATGGAAACGCCGTTTACCTTCCCGCCGCAGCAATACATATTTATCTACTTGCACTGGCATGCTTTCAAACTGCTAGGTTGGCAGGAGCTGGGACAGAGCAACGGGAGCTCATCCCGTTGCAGGGATTTGAACCACCAACCTTCTGATTGGCAAGCCCAAGAGGCTCAGTGGTTTAGACCAGCCTTTCTCAACCTTGGGTCCCCAGATGTTTTGGGACTACAACTCCCACCATCCCTGACCACTGGTCCTGTGAGCTAGGGATCATGGGAGTTGTAGGCCAAAAACATCTGGGGACCCAAGGTTGAGAACCACTGGTTTAGACCACAGCGCCACCTGCGTCCTGCCTGAAAATTATTGTGGAAATGGCTGTTTCATTTGTAAAGTGGTCTGTTGATGGGTGTTTCAGGCTCATAACTCTTGTAGCGTAAGTCTTGAGTTCAGTATTCATGAATTTTGTTCTTGTTAATTTTATATTTGGGCTTATGGATGTTTGGTCTTCAGTACTGTACAGTTATTCCCATTTTATTTTATTTTCTCCCGAAACTTTGAATTTATCTACAATTTCTCCCCTTTTTGCAGTCTGATAGCCACTACTCCAGTCATTCAAGCAGCAACACGCTGTCCAGCAATGCATCCAGTGTCCATAGTGAGGAGAAGTGGTATGACAGTGGAGATAGGACTGAGTCAGAGCTGAATAGCTACAACTATCTTCAAGGTACTTCTGCTGACAGTGGCATTGATACCACCTCCTATGGCCCCAGCCATGGCAGCACAGCCTCCCTGGGCAACTCGGCAACATCTCCCCGATCAGGACTTGTAAAAGAGAAAGTGGCACCACTATGGCACAGTTCCAGTGAAGTAGTCTCTATTGCAGACCGGACTTTAGAAAAAGACAGCCACATGATGGACAGGAAGACAGAGTCTTCGTTAAGCTTGGACATTCATACCAAAAGCCAACCAGCCTCCAACCCTTTAACAAGAGAGAACAGTGCTTTTAGCCTTAGTGATGCTGTTTCCCATACAAGGTAATATTCTTTAAAATGATGATTGGTGTCTCTAGATCTTTCTAGCAGACATGGGGAGTGAATGCTATGGATAATGGCATACCTGTGATTCTTGGCGGCCCAGCAGTTTGAAAAGAGGCACAATGTGGAGAGTTTGGAAATAGGAAGCAAGTTTAATATTTCCATATGTGGATGGAGATTGCTTTCCTTTATTGTAGGGGGGTCTTGGAACACATGGGAATCTGGATCTAAGCATGGCAGAAATATACATTGTGTTACAGTGCACACAGTGTTGCAGATGTACAAGGCTCGTGCAAATATGACGCTCTTGATCTCTTAGCCATAGCTTCAGTGATTGGGAATAGGTTACAGGATTGTCTGTTCTGTTTCCTTTCCAGCTCATCTCCTTCCTTCTCTCTGTCCCTCTCTGTCCCTCTCTCTCCCTCTCTCCCTCACACACATACACCACATTAAATTTAAGGCTAGTGTATATTACTTTACATCCAGGTATGGGACCTGGATGTGTAAAGTCTACAGAATGCTGGGACCTTTCTAAAGGAACTTCAAACTTGCACTACAGAGCTACTGGTTCACACATAATGCTTAAACCATGGTCTATGAGTACAAGCAAAGCCTTAGGCCAGGATTTCCCAAACTTGGGTCTCCAGTTGTTTTCAGACCACAATTTCCATCATCTCTGACCATTGGTCCTGAGATCTTGGGATGATGGGAGTTGTAGTCCAAAAACAGCAGGATGAGGGAGATAAGATAGATAAACAAGCAGCTTCAGTTTCACATTAAACTCCAGTGTGGATGAGACCTATGTTTCTAGCATTTATAGAACATGAGAGATGAGGCAAAAATGTGCAGACAGGCTTCTGCTCATTTGTTTTGTGAGAAACTAGCTTTTTAAAAATTTGGAGTATTAATACACCCACCCAAACCCAGAAATATTCCCAGGGATGTCCATGACTTTATCTGGACAAAATGAATAACACTTGTAGAGGTGAGAGGAGTTTCCACTTTGGCTTGATTGTTCTGTTAGAAAGCTAGCTATGACAAGGATAGATGCATCACCTAATAATGTAAATAGCCTTTCCTTCAACATACCAACTTTTTTCAAACAGGATTAGCATTCCTCAACACACCAATTATCTTGTCATTTCTCTATGGATATTAAGACTGCTGCCATTCAAACAGAGTGCTTCTTAATGTAAAAATTTCTATATCTATTTATATCTATACATGAATATCTACTCTTATATACTTGTACTCTTAATTTTATTATCTTAAGAAGCTGACTTGCAGACTGGTGCAGTGTTCGTTGCCTTTTCAACCTAGCCCTTTTTGTGGGGATTTGTCAGTCTGATGACTTCACCCTCTTCAATTGCATGTTGAGAAAAATAGATTCATCACATGGTGATCTGTCTGAATCTTTTCTTCAATTTCTGAAATCTTAGAACTAGCATCTATAGCATTAGACAACCATCCATTTTGTAAAACAGTGATTCACCTCTGGTAAAATCTCTTCTTCCCCCCCCCCCCCCCCCATCTTGAATTTTAGATGTTGAGAAGGCCTTAATGTACATTTAAAACACAGGCTTAAACACTGACGGTGTTGCTGAATTTATGTCACCAACACAGTGTTCTGCAGCATAAACACTCAGCATTTGAAATGATGGTTTCTTCAGGCCATTTATCTTTTCCATCATCTTATCTGCTTTTTCTAGGGAATAGATAGGAAACAACGTTTGTTGCAAGCATTTGTAATATATGGTGGCTTCTGAAGTTTATTTAGTTTGCTATATAGTAGGCAAGGTCATTTATCATTGCTGTGTAATGCTAGCATTCTCGAGTAGTTACCAAGTAGTTTAGTACCCTTTAAACAGGATGATGTAAATAATAATAATAATAATAATAATAATAATAAGGCTGCAATCCTATTTAAAATCTGGAAGCATGTGTCATTGAACTCACTGGGGCTTGCTTCTGAGTAGACATCTATAGGATTGTTCTGTTAATATTAATAGGACCAATGTTTAAGTGAAGGACATCCAGGAAGCAATGTGTATAATGGGAAAGAGCACTTACCCATTTGGAGCTGTGGAAAGATATGAAACCACCAGGCAGCTTCTCTGTAAACTGGTTAGTGCACTGCAAAGACCTGCCTTCCCAACACAACCTTGGCATGATGTAATGATGCAGAAGAGCTGTTCGCTCCCTTACCAATCCCAGTGTTTGAATAGGCAGCATTGGAGTGCATTTCAGTTTGGAAGAACATGCTGTTTCTTGAGAGTCGCAGAAGAAGCTGGGCAGCTATATTCAGCAAAATCTTTTAGACCTGGCGTGACCTCAGAGCAGCAAAGCAAATCAGTCGGTGGAAAACTGGGAATCTAAGTTAACAGCAGAATAAATCAGAATGCGTAATTTCTTAGAGCAATTTCTCACATTATAGTTTTTGCTCAGGGAAGTCCTCTCTTACGTCCCTTCCATATGGGAATATGTTACCACACAGTGGATTTATGTCTGGATTCTTAAAAGCCAAATGGAGGCTGAATAACATGAGAGTGTCTTAGCGTGCTGTACCAGTCTTGCACATAAAGACACACCAAATCCATCCCACATCACAGTTTTGCCACAGGAACAAACACGATGAGAGAAAACTAGTTAGTCTGCAGAGTCATTTCTCTCTCTTATTAAGTTTGATGCAAGGGATGGATTAGGGATGGGTGGGTCTCCTGATAGGTAACTAAGTGGTGTAGTTAATCTTTCTGTGCCTCTTAATTTAACAGGGTGAATGATTTGTTTTCCAGCTATGGTGTTTTTGTTTTTTTAAGGCGGCAAAGGTATCTGCCCAGCATGACAAAATGCAGCTTTGAAATTAATTGCACGTGATGTCAGCATGTACACTTAAGCTTTGTCTTTGTTATGCTTCTCTCCCAGTACCATGAGTTCCCGACACTCTGCCAGTCCCGTTGTTTTCACCAGTGCCAGAAGTTCACCCAAAGAGGAGCTTCATTCTGCCACTTCACCACAGCTTGCACCTTCTTTCTCCTCCTCTTCCTCCTCCTCTGGTCCTAGGACTTTCTACCCACGCCAGGGTGCTACTAGCAAGTACTTGATTGGATGGAAAAAACCTGAGGGGACAATAAACTCTGTGGGGTTTATGGATTCCAGAAAGTAAGAGCATTTTTTTGTTCTGTTCTGGTGGGTGCTAATTTTCAACATGAAGAGGCCTCTAAAATGTATAGTAATTTGATACATTATGGGAGGAAACTCTTTTAAGGGGTAGTACAGTGATTTAAGCTCTTAAACTCATCTAAGAATTCTATGGAGATTATTAGAGTGTTCAAATAACTGAAGTAAAATGGTTTAATTTAATGAATTTTAAAACTCTTGTTCTATCTCTTCAATTGCACATTTTATCCTATGGCAGGATGTTTTAATTGAACTGAAAAATACCAAAAATTCTCCAGTAGTGTTTAAGATCCTCCAACTGCAGTTTTTAAATGTATTGAGAGGAGGAGCTTTAGAAAAAGTGTTTAGAAAAAGTGGCTTTGGTAATAGAAACTGAACTGCAGCACAAAGTGTTTCAAGTCAAGTTAATCAGCAATCCCCCCCCCCCCCAATATTGCCTTGGTGTGTCTTAGCCATTTTGTATGGTTACCACCAATCATCTCTCTATGCAGAGAGCTTAAATTAGAGTTGAGTCTTATCTCGTGTGTGCTAGGATATGGGAAAGGTAAGAAAGAGTGGGAGGGAGCCTGTTATTCCTAATTTTCTCCAAACCACAACATAAAGCACCAGGAGAATCTGTGTCCTGCTGGCCATCCTACTCATCAGAGCTGGTGAGTGGATTTGTGGACAACTCTTACTGGTGAAAAAGAAACTCCCCACCCTCCTGCAAATAATGCCAATAACCCTTCAACTGAGTGCCAGTGGGAATACTGGGGGCCAGTGGGGAGACTGCAACAACAGGGTTTTGCAAATATGGGCTTTCAAAGATGATCTGAATAGGGTATTTTCCTTTTGTACTATTTCAAAAGGATTTGCCAATTAGGTTTTTAGCTATTGTGGAAAAAGAGCCGCTCTTTTATGCCAAGAACTGGCACTATGTCGAGAACCGAGATCATAATTGAAGAGTCAGGATGAGGGCTCATGCAGCAGAGTGCCATCATGGGTAAAATGAAAGTAAGGTCAAAGGTTAATCACATTCCAAGTCGTAAAGCATTACAGAGGGGGCAGACTAGGTTACAGATTGACTAAAAAGGGCTTGAATACAGGTAGTAGTGTTAAGACTGTTCTCAAGAAGGCATGTGGTTGGGATGCTGAAATGGTACTAAGCAAAACCAAAGCAAAGAGAATGATAGCAGCAAAGCCTCTTAGACATCTCTTTGATAATCATACAGCTTCACATTACCCAGTAAGGTGATAGTCTGGTGTCAGTTGCCTTAACTGTGGTTATATGGTGGCGATGCAGTCTGCCTTTTTGCTATTAGGATGAGCTTCTTATAGAGATATGGAAAAGCCAATGTACCTAACAGGTTTATTCCTTTAAGCAGGCATTCCTATACAACTTTTCTCAGTCCCTCTCCCCATCCAAGTGCCCACCTTCTATGCAAACATTTTCTCTGAATAACTGGAGGTTGCTGCAAAGGTCTGGCCCCAAGGGCTTGGATTCCTAAGTGTTTATCTTCCTTCCTTTAAAGGCGTCACCAAAGCGATGGCAATGAAATGGCACATCCTCGGTTGCGCGTATCAGCCAGAGATCTTCGTGCCTCACCAAAGCGTGCATCAAAGTCAAATATCGAGGAAGAGCTGAAGAAGCTAATAGATCTAGACAGCCCGACACCAGAGTCTCAGAAGAACTTCAAGGTAGGTGTTACAGTATGGTATCATCGCCTTCCTGCTGAGAAGAGGATGTCAAGGCCAGCCAGCAGCTGCTGCAGTTGGTGTGAAAGAGCAGGTTTTTCGCAGTCCTATGACTGCTGAGCTTATCTCTTTTTATGATTAAGTATAAACAACTGTGGGAGTCACAGTGCGCAACAAAAGCTACAACTGTCAGTTACCTTTCCCATACATTAACTTGCATTTCCTGTAAATAATTGATCAGTGGGTTCTGAGTGTAATGGCCAGGATGTTAACTTGATTTGGCCACAGAGATTCCCTTAATTCTCTTGAAGGGCTTCTAATTGCTTTCTCAGACTCGGTTCAAAGGTCTAGTCCTGATCTTACATGGGATGGTAGTAGCGTATCTTAAGAACCACTTTCTCCCAACTGCATTCCTATATGCCTAGAGATTTGCCAAGGTGTGTCTGCTTTTGCACTCCTTAGGGTGGGTTGAGCCACAAGGAACAGGGCATCTTTTGTGTTTTGTGAAACAAAATCTCCAGAGAAGCCCACCAAGTTTATTCTCATTTGGCCTTAATGGAGTTGCCCTTTTTGGCAACCCTTTCCAAACCCAATGTATTTCTAGAGAATGGATTTATGTGAACTGCTGGTTATTTTTCTTCAGTGGCTTTATGTTTATTTGTATATTTCTGAAAAGTGCGAGGCTGAGTAAAACACTAAATCCGAAAGTTTCTGAATATCTGCTAGATTAGAAAATGCTACTGTGTTTCAACACCAGACAGAGTAGGGAAGGAGATGAATGCTTTCTGTTTTAAAGAGCTTTCGTGGTATCTCACATTACAGCATCTTAACAGCATCTCATGGAAACCTTTTACAGCCCGATTTGTGGTCAGTTGAATGGTACAGAGCTTCTGACAGGGTGTGAATTTTCTTCATGAATTACAACATTGCCACTGGCCTCCTTTGGTTCTTGGGGAGTTTTAGTTAGGGAAGGTTTCAATATACTGCATTAGCAGGTGCCAATTGCACCTCATAGTTCTGCATGCAGCCTTTTATCAGAAGGAGGTATCACTTGCTGAAAAGCCACTAGTGCTAATGGAATGTTTTCTTCCAAAGGCCGCCTTCGTTCAGTTGAGTGTCTCTTCCACTTTTCTGATCAGAGCTCTTGAGTAATGACATGCTTGGAGTGAGCAGAACTTTTCTACTGAACCCATGCCTCATTTTGCGAGGGCCAAAATTGCTTCCCAAACTTTAAAGCACTTGAAATAAATCCACCCAGAACAATTCCTTAAGGTTTTACCAGAAGTACTAATGACTTAACCATCTTTAAACATCCAATGAATAATCTTGAAGAAAGAGCCTTGATTTCTAAGGCCTCTGTGCTGAAAGCCACTGCTTAACATTTCAAGCTTGTCAGAGACTAAATGGTTTCCACAGCAACCATGCAAAAGAGGGCACTCGCAACTTCTTTCTTTGCTTGTCAAAACCCAAAGAGGCTTATTAAAACTTGTAAGTATGAGGTTCCATATACAGATTATTTTTCAGTGTTGTCTTTGAGGCTGGAGCAAAGGCAAATTGCCACAGGCAAGTATTCCCCCCACCCAACTGCCTACTAGCATTCTAAGGGGAAAGATGAACAACTTTCTCATGACTCGTCAGACAAGGACTGTTCTCTTTTCGCAAAATTGCTAATCATTTAAATGATTGATTCTCCTAGTAGCTGTTGGTACATGTCTCTTGTGGAACTCCTCATGATCAATGGAGTCTGCTCTCTCTCAAATTATTTTCCTCATTGAGACGGTAGTCACTAGTTTAAACAAATAACCTGCCAAAATTCATGAATCCTGATACCAGTGTTACTATTACTGCCTATTCTCTTTATTTAAAAAATCCTCTTAGTAGACAAGGACATTAAGATAGCCCTTCCCTAACTCCTTGAAAGAGTTTATTACAAGCACTTACATTCTCTTTGTCCAAGATTAGCTGTTTTCTGAGGGGACGCTTCTTTCTTTCTTAGCCGCTCTTTTATATAATTTCCTTCACTTTCCTCCTGTCAGAAGAAGGGGAGGAGCCGTTCTGCTGAGTCCCTGCAGTGTGACTCCTCTTCTTTTGGCAAAGTGCTTCTAGTCCAAGAGAAGAACTTGTGCTACAACACCCACTCCGCCGTGTCCTAAGATTGCTAAGGGGAGCACTTTTCACAAATGGCAAAAAAAAAGTTTGTGAAGCTCCTCCTCTGCAACTCCCACATTTGTCTCAGGCACATCTCATTAGGTGGGGATTTTAAAAAATCCAAGTACACAATGGCCATATGGTTCAGCATCTGCAGTGTAAAGTGAGGTCTGGTCCAGAAAGAGTTTCACCTCTTTGGTAAGTTGTTTGTCTACCAAGCTTCTGCGTTACCACCATGCCTGAACAACTACAGAACTTTTGGCAGAAGACATGCAGGAGCAGAGTGGGCTTGCTCTTTCTCTCTCTAAAGATACTCATATGCATTGGTACAGTGGTAGAGTAGCTGCTTTGAGACCCTTGCATGAAACCCTGGAGACCCACTGCCAGCCGTTGAAGACCATACCAAGCTAGATGGACCAATGTTCTTGATAGAGCATCCTCCTATGTTTGAGGTCTCTTCTCTTCTCTTTTCTCCTCCTCTCTTCTCATAAACAAGCCATACAGGAGCAACTCACTTCAGGGATGAGTACTTCTGCCCTGGGGACCAGGTACAGCCCTCCCAGCAAATTTTATGCCCACCCCCCACCCCAATGGCCCCAGCAATTTTGGCAGCAGTGGAAGGAAATGAGAAAAAGTATGCAGTCACAACATTGGAGTAGGTAGAGAACTTTTAAACCTCTCTGTGAAGCCCTGAAGGGCATACAAATAGACCCCTCCCTATTCATCAGATTAATCTTAATGAATGGAGCGGTGGCAATAACTCCCCCAGCAACTGAGGAGGGGAGCTACGTTTATCTGTCCCGGGTGTGGAAGTGAGAAAGTATTGATGGCACGCAGCTCTCAGACAAAAGAAGAAGTAGTTTGCCCTACACTATGGCTTTTATCCACAACAACTCTTGGATAACTTTTGTACATACAAAAATACAGAATATAAGGCTTCAAAAAATTTCCTACAGGAGAAATAATTAATAAGCTTATGATTTGGAGGCTAATTCTAGTTTGGCACACTGCTATCCCACCCTTCTGGTGTCTACATGCCTCCCAATAATTCCTGCTACAACCTCACTATGCAGCGCTTGCAGCCAATCAGTGATGATTGAGAGATTTGGAACTTGGGAGATTGGGGAGGTAAGGGACTAAGGGAGACCTCTGCTTTTAGCATTGTTTACCATGCAGATGTAGGAGCCATTCCTTCCATATCTTCTCTGTGTAGGATGAATATTGCTGAATTGATAGATTCTCTTCAGCACTTTGTTGAAAGCTTATTGTATAATAAAATAGAAAATGCAGGAAGTAGAAGAAATGAGAATTGCCTTTTCCGTCTGAGGGGCCTTCTAGATGATTTTTCTTGTGCAGTAAAGGCACAGATGCTACTCATTTATTGTAGTGGATCCACCAAGCAACTTTCTTTTTTCTTTTTAATAATTTTTATTCAATTTTTTCCAATATAAAATTTATACAGTTCATACATCTTTTTTATATCCATTCTCTTTTTTGACTTCCCTCAACTTGGCTGATACTCATTCCCTTCTTGATTTCTTACACATTTCTAAAACCTTACTTCTGTTGTTTTTATAAATAAAATCTTACTTTACTCATATTCTAACATTTCTTTTTACAGAGCTTCATTAAAGCTTACAAGCGTTATTTGATTATCACTTAATTTATGCATATACTCTGTAAACTTTTCCCAATCTTCTATGAATCTTTGGTCTAGTCGATTTCGGATCCTTCCCATCAATCTATCAAGTTCTGCAAAGTCCGTCATCTTCAATCTCCATTCTTCTAATGTAGGTAGCTCCTCTTGCTTCCATTTCTGAGCCATCAATATTCTTGCTGCAGCCACTGCATATAAAAATAGCTTGCTTTCTTTCTTATTTATCTCATTCCCTGTAATACCAAGTAAAAACGCTTCTGGTTTCTTAAGAAAAGTGTACTTAAACATTTTCTTCAATTCATTATATATCATTTCCCAAAAGCTTTTTACTTTCTTACACTCCCACCACATATGATAGAATGAACCCTCTTTTTCTTTACATTTCCAACATTTGTTACATCCTTTATACATCCTTGCTAACTGGTGTACATACCATCGATACATCATTTTCATCACATTTTCTTTTATTGTTGTACATGCAGTGAATCTTAAACCTTCTTTCCACAATTTCTCCCAATCCTCCTTTTGTATATTATATCCAAAATCTTTGTCCCAGTCAATCATAACCAATTTTACCTCTTCATCTTTTGTATACCATTCTAATAATATCTTACACATTTTAGCCAAAACTTTAATATCACTGTTTATTATTTCTTTCTGAAATTTCGACTCTTTATCCTCAAAACCTCTTAGTTTTAGATCTTTTTTAAACATTTCATTAATTTGAAAATAATGCAGCCAATCATTAACATGTTCCTTAATTTCTTCAAACGACTTCAACCTCCATTTACCTTCTGTTTTTATTATTAAATTCTGGTATGTTACCCACCTCCCTTTCATATTGATTTTTTTCACACTCAGCGCCTCTAGTGGTGACAACCAATACGGAGTTTTTACTTCCAACAAGTTTTTATACTTTTCCCAAACCTCTATCAAAGATCTTCTTATGGTGTGGTTTTCAAAACCTTTATGTACTTGCTTTTTGTCATACCATAAATAAGCATGCCACCCAAATCTATTATCAAAACCTTCTAGATCTAGCAAATCAGTGTTTTCTAATTTCATCCATTCCTTCAACCAGCAGAGGCAAGATGCTTCATAATATGATTTCAGATCTGGCAGGGCGAAGCCTCCTCTTTCTTTTAAATCAGTTAGTAGCTTAAACTTTATTCTCGGCTTCTTACCCTGCCATATAAACCTTGAAATTTCTCTTTGCCAATTTTTAAAGATAGCTGACCCCCTGATTACTGGAACAGTTTGAAATAAAAATAAAAATAACATCTTTGGTAGCACGTTCATTTTTATTATTGCAATTCTTCCCCAAAATGAGAATTTCATTCTTTCCCACACCTCTAAGTCTTTTTTAATCTTACTCCAAGTTGGTATGTAGTTGTTCTGATACAAATCAATACTTCTGGGGGTTAACCAAACCAAATATTTAACTTACTTTACCACTTCTATTTCTAATTGTTGCTGCACTTTATCGGTAGTTTCTTGATCCATATTTTTACTAAACATTTTTGTCTTTTTCTTATTCAAAATAAATCCTGCCAATTGGCAAAACTGTTCTATTTCATTCAAAACTTCTGTTACAGTATTTGTCGAATTTTCCAAAGTTAGTACCAAGTCATCGGCAAAGGCCTTAACCTTATATTGTTTATTTCCTACCGTTATCCCTTTTATCTGTTCGTTGCCTCTTATTGCTCTTAAAAGGACTTCCAGTACCGTGATAAATAACAGTGGTGAAAGCAGACATCCTTGCCTAGTTCCTTTAGTTATTTTTATGTTTTCTGTTACCACATTGTTAACTATTAATTTTGCTCTTTGGTCTCTATATATTGCCCCAATACCATTCATAATTCCTTGTCCAATATCCATCATTTCAAAGTTTTTTAACATAAATTCCCAAGAAATATTATCAAAGGCCTTTTCCGCATCCACAAATATCAACATAGCTTGCTTATCATTCCTGGCATTCAAATATTCCAAAACGTTAATTACATTTCTAATATTGTCTTCCATTTGTCTGCCAGGAAGAAAACCTGCTTGGTCTTCATGTATCAAACCCTTCAACACTTTTTTCATCCTATTTGCTAATATATTGGCAAACAGTTTGTAATCATTATTTAGAAGCGAAATCAGCCTATAATTCTTAACTTGAGATAAATCTGAGTCTTGCTTGGGTATTAAGGTAATATATGCTTCTTTCCAGGTTTCTGGTATCTCTCTTTTTGTTAATATATCATTCATTACTTCTCTCAGTGGTACAACTAGGATGTCTTTCATTTCTTTGTAAAATCTTGCACTGAATCCATCTGGCCCTGGGGTCTTTCCACTTTTTAATTCTTTAATTGCATTTCTTATTTCTTCTATTTCTATTCTTTCATTTAATTTACTTTTCTCTTTCGTCGGAATTTTCTGCACCCCTTTCTCTTTCAAGTATTTTTCTATTTTCTTTAGATTATCTTTCTCCTTCTTCTTGTACAATTGTCTATAAAAGTCCACAAATCCTTTCCTTATTCCTTTCGGGTCATCAATCTCTTTATCTTCAACCACAATCTTATGTACCATACTTTGTTCTTTCCTTTTTTTAATCTGCCACGCTAGTAGTTTCCCAGATTTATTTGCATTTTCAAAGTTCTTTTGTCTCATCCTTTTGATCATAGAATCATAGAACTGTAGAGTTGGAAGGGACCCTGAGGATCATCTAGTCCAACCCCCTGCAATGCAGGAATATGCAGCTGGTCCATA
Source organism: Podarcis cretensis (assembly GCF_951804945.1). Classification (NCBI taxonomy): domain Eukaryota; kingdom Metazoa; phylum Chordata; class Lepidosauria; order Squamata; family Lacertidae; genus Podarcis; species Podarcis cretensis. The sequence continues at coordinate 47,701,099 of NC_137170.1, read as the reverse complement.
CAGGGATCGAACCTGCAACCTTGGCATTATTCCATTCCACTTCCTTGTTTATTATCATAGAGAATTGCGCTTGTAATGTTTTTATGTTAAGTTTCATTTTTTTATCATTAGGTCTATCAATAAGTTTCTTCTCATTTTCCATAATTTGTTTTAAGATTTCTTTTTTCCCTTTCTCTCTATATTTGTTTTTAATTGCATTCTGTTGTATAAAAAAAACTCTCATGACTGCTTTGCCAGCGTCCCAAACTATACTTGTTTTTGTTCCTTGATTCATATTGTTTATAAAATAATCCCTCATATGTTTTTGCGCATTCTCTATTTTTTGATCATCAAAAAGATTTTCGTTTATTCTCCATCGGAAAGGTTTTTTTTCAAATCCTTTTAAGGTACATTTTATTGGATTATGGTCCGAAAGCACCTTGGGTTGTATTTCAATCTTTAAAATTCTTGTTGTAAGGTCATTTGTTATCCATATTTGATTGATTCTTGACATTGATTGATTTGCTTCTGATTGATAGGTAAACTGTTTTTCCAATGGGTGTTTCAATCTCCAAATATCAATTAAATTGCAATTCTCTGCCATCAAAAAAAAAAAGCGCTGGGATCCTGATCCACTGAATCTCCTTTCAGTGGGTTTTGGGGGGCTACGGCGCCCTTGTAGCACCCCCCTTTGCCTCTTTGGAGCAAGTCACCCTCTCCCGAGGGAAAACTCGCCTGCTTTCACCTCGCGATCCGACCGGAAGTCCACCAAGCAACTTTCACGGGTTAATGATTTCTGTTTCTTGGAGATGTTTACCTAGCCCTCTGGCCATAATATTTCATTGTTGAAAAAATCAACAAACCCAACAAACATTGTTTGGTGGAACATGGTTGTGTGAGCACTCAAGTGCAGGAATGTTCAGTGACCCCTTTAAAAAGCGACTAACAGACAGACAGGCTTACCCTCCAATACACATAATAAACGTTGTGCTTTCTATTTCTATTTCATTCTTTGGAGGAGGGATGCAGCGCTAGAACATGTATCTGCCTGAAGTTCAGAAAATGTCAAGCAGCCACCAAGCATGCCTGATCGCTTTTTGTTACGTGAGAGCAGGTTATCATGTTATTAGCACAGACAGGAGAATATCACTAAGAATATTGATTTTACAATTCAGGATAGGCCTTTAGTCCTTTTCGGCACATGCTTACTTAAAATTAGTCCAGTGTACATCCAGATATGTTTTTCCACGTTGTAGCTGTGGGTATAAATGCCTTTGGGATGCAGACACGTGTAACCTTTGAATCAGTACAGGTTAACTACAATTTTCTGTGCACCCATTCTGAAAGACCTGTAAGGGACGAAATATTCTACTGGAACTGGTTCTCACTTTTAAAGGAACATTCTAAAATCACCTTATTATTACATGTTGTTGTCATTAATATGCCGCCCATCTGACTAGGTTATCCAAGCCACTCTGGGTGGCTTCCAACAAATTAAAAAACACCATGCGCTTTTGACATGTACTACTGGCAGTTATTGCTCCTTTCTCTTCTTCCAGTCTCCGTTCCCCAGCACCCCTACCTCAAGGCGTGCGTTGCAGAGGACTCTGTCAGATGAGAGTATTTACAGCAGTCAAAGGGAACACTTCTTCCCCTCGCGAGCTTCTCTTCTAGACCAAGCCCTGCCAAATGATGTCCTTTTCACCAGCACATATCCTTCTCTTCCCAAGTCATTACCATTAAGAAGGCCGTCGTACACGTTAGGAATGAAATCCTTACACGGTGAGTATGCTTCCAACTTCAGTATTATTGTGGAAGTGCCGTGCGTTGATTCAGCCGGCAGCCTGCTCTGTCCTGAGAACTCAGAATAAGCAAGCCTCTTTCATACCAGCCATGCTTTTGTGCTTAGAGATGGGTTCAAAGGTATGTTGGTCATGCCTTATGTAAGCTTGAAACGTGAATATTGCAGTGTATTCTGCTTGGTGCTGCCCTTGATGGTTCAAAAGCTACAACTGATATAGAATATAAGACCTGTTTTTGAAGAGTATGGCCATTACTGGCTTTTTATGCCAGTGCCTCCAGCATCTGCTTGGCTCTTTATTGGCTCTGGAGCATAATTTAAGGTGATTGTTTTGGCCTATAAAGCTCTATATGGCTTTATCTTAGACATATCTTAGAAACTTAGACCCATCTTAGACATATCGTAGAAACTCTTCAGACCAAGAACAATCTTTAAAATCAGTGGTATGTTCCTTTTTCACCATGCCACCGATATGCCAAGTCAGAGCAGCAATGGCACAAAGAATGGCATTCTCAGTGGATGGACCTATTAGTTTAATCTGGCCTATAATGATCAGTTACCTTCCTTTTCACTTTTGAATAACTTCCATGTGGATCTGAAGCTGTGGAAATTCAAGAAGAAATTTGTTTCTTTAGAATATTCTCTCAGCTCAATTTCAGTGTTGTTAGCTTTTCCTGATTTCTGCTTTTAATTGTGTGTTTGTCTGTGTTCTTTGTTGCTTCAGGAGAGTTCTCTGCCTCTGACAGCTCCCTCACAGATATCCAGGATCAGAGAAGGCAGCCCATGCCAGATCCTGGTCTCATGCCTCTGCCCGATTCTGCTTCTGACCTAGACTGGTCAAACTTGGTAGATGCTGCCAAAGCCTTTGAGGGTAGGTCTTGGCAGGTTACTGCTTCAAAAGCTCTTATGCCCTCTTTACAAATTTGTTTTAATTTGCCATGTCTTACATAGGTTTTCCAGCTCTGAAACCCAAGTTTCCTCTTCAGTTGCAATGACAATCTTATGTCACTTAACACTATTCCAGTGCGGTTTCTTTTTGCATTTTTGGTGTGCTTCCCATTTTATTATTGTATCTGAAATGCAATAGGTGCTTTGCTGTCAATCAGTGTTTTCAGTTCATCCTTATTTTAATTTGCAAATGTCAAGGCTTAAATGTGCAGCCTTTTGCCACAGGGCCGGAAAGACTTTTAAAAAAGGAATGTGGACCATTTAGTGATATAACTAGCATTTTCAGCAGAAAAAGGCTCCCAGAGCACCTTATACATGATCAATTAAAACAGGGTTGTTCCTGCAAGGAGGCTTGCAGTCTAGAATACATGACATAAAAAGAAAGAAATGAGGAGGAAAGAGGAAAACAAAATCAAGACACCACTTCATAAAGTCATTTCTGTAATGATTATCTGAAATGGAAACATTCTCAGAAGAGGATTCCAGTTCTTGACTTTGTTACAGGACATTCTTTTCCTTGTCTTCCTGTTTTGTTTTCATGTGAAAGAAGACTGCTTTCTTCTGCTGCAAAAGAAAAAAATAATTATTTTGTGGCATGTGTTTGTGTGTGTCTCTCCAGTCCAGCGAGCCTCATTTTTTGCCACTAGTGATGAAAACCACAGACCTGTCAGTGTTGCTTCCAACAGTGATCAAACCGAAGACCAGCTTCCTGCTCAGATGAAGCCTTACACTGGGTATGTAAAATGTTAAATGATGCTTGGCAGTTTATTCTAGGGAAGGAATGAGGAATCTGTGACCATCCAGATGTTCTTTGACTCCAGCTTTCATCAGCCCCAGCCAGCATAGCCAACGACCAAGGATCATGGATGTTGTGTGTAGGCAGTCCATCAACATCTGGAGGGTCACAGGTTCCCCATCCCTGATAGAGAGGATGAGTTCAAGGATCTGCTCATCAGCATTTCAAATAATCATTGTCTGGTTGATGGAGAAGACGATATGTGTAGTATTATCATACAATAGCTATGGCAAGTAGCACACATTGCTTTAAAACTCTAGAACAGGTCCACCTTTGAGAGAGTCTGCCTATGTTTTTAGATCAGTCTTTCCAGAAGGGGTATTGGAAACACGCAGTTGCTGTCATAGGATGCCAAACCAACCCAAAAGTCTATACAGCTGTTCCAAAACGTGTTGCTAAGGCTTCCCACAGACATAAACCCAGCCAGATGGGTGGGGTATAAATGATAAATTATTATTATTATTATTATTATTATTATTATTATTATTATTATTACAGGTGGACCCTGGTTAGCACTAACCTTGATTTGGTGCCTTAACCTGGTTAATAAGATGCAATAGGTTCAGAGCAAAGGAAATAACTGTTCCACACAGTGCATAATTAGCCTGGCAAATTCACTGCTGCAGAATGTTGTGATGTCAACTAGCTTAGATGTCTTTTAAAGAAGGAGAAATGTAGTGCTTGGTATCTGAATGGATCCTTCTTGGTCAGAACCATGAAAAAAGAAAGGGTATATGCTTTTCTTGGGGAAGGGCTAGGGAGTGGGTGGGTTGATATGCCTATGAAAACCGGCTCCTGAAGACAAACACCTGCAGAGGATGCCCTCCTCCGTGGCTTCCAAGAAGTGCCTGATTGGCTGGAATTGGAAATGAAATGTTGGCTTCGATTGACACTTGATCTGTTTCAAGAGGGGCCTTGTGTTCTTACTGATTAACATCCTTTACTTACCATGGGTTATATATGCAGATGTAACACTGATTTGTGATTAAGGAAAGCATACCACTGGTTCTGTCTGCATAAGACAGAGAATGGGGGACTTGGTGCCCTTCAGACATTATTGGAATCCAACTCCCATCATCCCACCATTAGCCACTGGAGCTGATGTGAGTTGGAGTCCAAAGCATTTGCGGGGGGGGGGGGGTTGGCCCTGGCATAAGGCCACAGAGAAAGTAAACAACTCTGTGTCTGTCTCCTCCTTCCTGCAGTAAAGAATCTCCTCCTACCCTTGCTTCTAAAGTGAACCAGCTGGAAGGTATGCTGAGAATGTTGCAGGAGGATTTAAAGAAGGTAAATATTTTGACTTAAAGAACTTCTGAGTTATTTCTGTTTAAATGCTAGTCCGTGCTAACAGCTCTATGAGCCCTGATCTCGTGCTGTATTTCAAAACAGAGTTTTTAAGAAGCCCTGGAACTAAAACATAGATAGGAGATGAAATCAGAAGGTGTACTTTCTTACAGCCAAACCAAGTGCAAAGCCTTTCACTTGAAGTGTCACTGGTGCTTTTTGTTATGCGTAGCTGCTGGGGGGGGAGTGTTTGTCAGGAGTGCAGAAAGAGAACTTGACCCTTTATTCCCCTACTACAACACTCCAAATAAAATCTGCCTTCCACAGCAGCTATTAGTCTCAGAAGACAAGTGTGTGTGGGAGCTTACCTCCTGCAACTAATAGCCACCAAACCAGAGGTGACAGTGGTGGTTTTCATTGAGAGCATGGCAGGAAAAGATAGATTTAAGCCCACATACTGTAATTCTAATGAGAATGGAGAGATCTGTGGCAGTTAAGAATAATTGTATTAATAGAATAATATAGTGATAATTTGAAAACCCAAGCACTTCTGATGAAGTGTGTGGTTTGGTGTCGTATCTTGTTTGAAACACGGAATAACATTGAGTCCTACTGATGGCAGATGAAGAGGAGATCTTGCTTTGGATCGGCCAGTGGTCCATTTCCTGTTTGGCAGAGGGAGGAAGCCTTGGATTTACAAGGGAAAACTCAGCAGAATTGATGGCACAAGGATCTAGAAAGAGGGAAAGGAATGTCATCGCAAACACCAGAAAACACCAGAAAATTTGACATGCCACAACATGGAAGTCTTTAATGCTTGACGTTTTGTTCTGTTTTTATATTTTGCTAGAAGCTGCCCAGAGTGGCTGGGGAAACCCAGCCAGATGGGTAGAGTAGAAATAATAAAATAAGTAGTAGTTGTAGTAGTAAATTAGAAGGCAGGAAGCCTGTGGAGGTTGGAGAGAACACCTTTTTGATGAAGGTCTGCCCTGGTGATCACTATAGGGCTTGTCACATAGAATCCGCATCTGAGATCTTTTGTCTTTTGCTCATTCTTCCAGGAAAAAGAAGACAAAGCCAATCTTCAGGCCGAAGTCCAGCATTTGCGAGAAGACAATTTACGGTTACAAGAGGAATCCCAGAACGCCTCTGAGAAACTGAAGAAATTCACGGAATGGGTTTTCAACACAATTGATATGAGCTAAGAACAGCACACATTGAAACAAACACATTGGCAAAAAAAAGTGAAATCACCTCTGTAGTGGGACTTTGCTTTAATACCACACTAATCATGACCTTTGAAAGTCCAGTCAGAGCACTTTTACATCTTTCATACTCTGATTACCCTTTTTTTGCATCTCTGCAAGCACCCAGAACTATTGCAGATCAACAATCATTGTCTGCCTTTTGTAGGAAAAAAATAAAAGCAACAAAAAAAGTAATTTTAAAGAAAATAAAAGTTTAACTGCTAAAATGTGAATGTCTTTATTTTTTTGCACATTCTCCTTACTTGTCCTGTACAAAATGACTTGGGAGAGTGGACCAGAATAACTTGTCCATCTGCCTCTATTTATTTCTATTCACTCCTTTGTATCAGTTTCAGATTAATCTGCTTTATTCTTGCTGCTTTGGCAAATATTACAACTTCTAGAAAACTAGGAAGATGTTTGTTTTGCTGCTTCCTTTCTATTGTTTCTGACGTATTCCACAAGCCAGAGGATGTGAGCTATGTTTTGGGTGTCACCTTAATTTGTGCTTGACCATCCTTAGCGCTATCTCCACATACCTTGTATAGAGCCATTTCCCCTAGAGTGTGCACGTGTACAAGTGCGTACAGTGTAGCCAGTGGAGACTTGAGCCATGGCTATGGCAAGTTACCCAGTTCCATTTCTGCACATCTCTTTGAATCTGTGGTTGTTGCGCCTTTGTTTTCCAGTGGAAGTGCATGGGCTTCCAGCTACCTAAGGGACAGAAAGGCAGTACAAATTTGATATGCTGAACAGATATCCTTTCTCAGGCTCCTTGAGTGAAGAGAATACTCACTCCTACCTAGGGACCTTTCTTTCACCAATCCCTTCCTGATAGCATTGCATATTTTACATTTCTTTAATACAGGTAGCCCACTCCTGTTGATCTGGAGATTGTGTAATTATGTCCAGTGTGGATTCTAGGTTTGGGGAGCTCTTTGGGCCAGACACTCTTCATCCGTGGGTCTCCTCCTCTTCTCCACTCAATGCCTTTCTCTCTCCCTCTTGGCCCAATCTGCACAACTGGCTAGAGGGAAGTAGAGGATGCTACCCTGCTTCCTCGTTTTTGTCTTTTGCTTGCATGTTTGGAGAAGACAGTCAGTCAGCAACAGCAAGGAGGAAAAGGGCCAGGAAGCAGTGGTCTGTGGGCCTTGACAGGGCCTACTCCCGAGAAAGGAAGTGAGCCAAAGCTCTTTCTCCATGCCCCACCCTAGCAGTGTGACACTTAGCACCCTTATGCAGCACCCTTGAAGTTTGCCTTGGAAAGGAGAACGAGACAATACCGACCCCCGGTTTCCATTGGTGGCCTTTTGACAGATAACGTGCTGTACTGTTAAGACTGCACACAAAGCCATGTGTGCCTGAATGCTGTTGACCTCAATGGATTTTCATTTTAATAGCTTGCATATTGAGACTTTAATAGGACACACCAGTGTCGCTGCCCATGTGTTATTTCTTAGCACTCGTACATATCCAAAATAAGGCGAAGCTGTGAAGCAACCATTGCGAGTTGCGCTCCATGCAGCAGCCGTCTGTCATATAAGTAAATTTTTTGTCATCATTGCCCTGAGTGAAAAGACAATGGGATGGCTCCTTTATTAACATGATCGAAGTCTTCCCTTGATTTTTAGAATCAGGAGAAGGAAGAATCCTTACTCTTGAATCTTTGGCACGTGACTTTTCCATTAGAACTACCATAAAACGTCGCATCGGCAAGGAATGAAGTCTTAGCATTGGGGGAAGAAACCGGCGTGCCCTGCAGCCTGCCTAAGCTTTGTTTCAAGTGGCATGTGGTAAATCTCATTTGTGACCTTCTCTGCATGCAGCCGTGATACTCTTTCCTATGCACTGTTGCACCTAACGGCAGCAGCCCATACCTGTCCATTTCATCAACCTTCCTCTCCTTCCCTGTGTTCTAGGCCTCATTCATCACTGGGAATGTTCTTTACCTGGCATTGAGTCTTCCTGGCCTTCTTTGATACGCATTTTCATAACTCTTAATTAACTGTACAAACCCACATGGTTTGTTTTGACCTACAGCTTCATTTGATGAAAATCCCCCTCGGGGTTTTTCCCCCCCTGATAACGTTTGGCCATGTGAGAGGATTGGTTTGAGAGTATTTCTGGAGTGCTTTCGCAGAAAGATAGAATGTCTTAGGGTGTTGTTGTTGTTTTTCATCTTCAATAATTTGTATGAAGGAGATCTATATAATGCCTGATGTAATTTGTAAATGGGAAATATTGCTAACATCTCTCAGCATCCTGACTTATTTTTCTTTCTCTTTAGTTTTTATTTTATTTTAAACAGTGGGACTTGGGGCAGACTATTTATTAGAGTTTTGCAACAGAGTTCTTGTATGAAGCCTCTAAAAGGCTACTTGTAAAAAATAATAATCTGACAATAAAATTCATTTTAAAGGCTCTTCTATATACGATATCCTGTTTATTTTCATTCTTTGAGCTTTCCTTACATAGTGATTCCCCACCACATCACCTGCCTAAGAATCCATAAAAACAATGACTAAAAACCTTTTTAAAAATATATATGCACAATTCTTTTTCACACATACCATTCCATACCCTTTGTAGTTTCCCTTCTTGCATTTTAGCACATTCCTATCTTTCTTGTACTAGAAACAAATCCATTAATTGTGGTTTTGCTTTAATTTCCCCTTATACTAGCACTTATAGCATTAAAAGGAAGGCTGATGCTGGTTGCTGCGCAGGGTGGTCCCAGCTACTTTTTTCTGATGCTTGAGTGAGAACGTTACTTCCTTAAAGGAGAGTGCTCATCTGGAGCCAAACTAGATGGGACATTTGTCAATGTAGTGTGCTGACCAACCATCCCTGGACACTAAAATGTGTTGAAATGCTAAAAAGAGACCCGGTTCAGAGTGGGAGAGCAGAGCGATCGACCCTAGGGAGCAAGATTCAATTCCCTTCCCCACTTCTCCAGAATGAACTGGGAAGCTCCTGCGGAGCTATGAGGCTTTGTTTTATGTGTATGTATTGCGGGTAGCACTGTGGGTTAAACCACAGAGTCTAGGAATTGCCAATCAGAAGGTCGGCGGTTCAAATCCCCACAACGGGGTGAGCGCCTGTTGCTCAGTCCCAGCTCCTGCCAACCTAGCAGTTCAAAAGCACATCAAGTGCAAGTAGATAAATAGGTACCGCTCCGGCGGGAAGGTAAATGGCGTTCCCATTTGCTGCTCTGGTTTGCCAGAAGCGGCTTAGTCATTCTGGCCACATGACCCGGAAGCTGTATGCTGGCTCCCTCAGCCAATAAAGCGAGATGAGCGCCACAACCCCCGAGTCGGTCACAACTAGGCCTAATGGTCAGGGGTCCCTTTACCTTTATTGCACCACTTCAGTTGCAACTCCAAACACTTTTATAGGGAGCAGGGCTGCACTTTAACTTGGGCTTACTTCTGAGAAGACATAGATCCGGCTGACACTATAACTTCCACTGTAGAGACCCGAGCTGCAGTCTTAAAAGTACTTATTCAAGAGTTATGTTCTTTGAACACAATGTGACTTCTGAGTAAACATGCCTGTGTGCTGTAAAGGCACTGAAGGAGACGTTCTTGATTTTGATTATACTGATCACGGTTTTATTTGGGCATGCGGCATCTGGGTGTTTTGTGAAATAGGTGCTTTGGTTTATTGGCATTCTTAGCAAGGAAGAATATTAAATCTCATTGTTTGAACTTACACTGTGTTGATGATATTCAGCTGTTCCTGTATTAGCTTGTGCCTTTGTTTACTTGCACATTTCTTGAAGTGAGTAATTTCCCTTTAATACAAGTCCCTTTATTACTCGGAAGCATATTTTAAGTGTACCATGAAATGTTCCTTTGACCTTTTATTTATTTATCAAATCACCATTCCTATGTCAAATGGATGTTGGCTGCAAGTAGCAGCCTTTCTATTTTGGCTGATTTACTATTTAATGCAGGGGGCAACCTTTCACCCTCCAGATGTTGTTGGACTGCACATCCCATCACCCCAAGCTAATATGGCCAATTATTGAGATGATTATAGACCAGCAACATCCCTTTCCCTGATCTAACTCACAGATTAGCAATGCATTCACTAGGCAAGGTTTTATTTTATTTTTTTTAAACCCCACTAGTACATCCGTTCCATACCAGAATACAGTGGTACCTCAGGTTAAGTACTTAATTTATTCTGGAGGTCCGTTCTTAACCTTAAACTTCTTAACCTGAGGTACCACTTTAGCTAATGGGGCCTCCCGCTGCTGCCGCACTGCCGGAGCACGATTTCTGTTCTCATCCTGAAGCAAAGTTCTTAATCAGAGGTACTATTTCTGGGTTAGCGGGGTCTGTAACTTGAAGCGTCTGTAACCTGAAGTGTCTGTAACCCGAGGTACCACTGTAGGAAATAAATGTTTGGACAAGGGCAGCAGTTACAGAGACATAAATAACAAAACGTGAGTTCATATTCTGTATTTAGAACAATTCATAGCATTTGTCCTTAGGAACTCCTGGCAGCAGAAAGATAATACCCGTGAGAGAGACCAAGAACCATGATTGACCTGTTGAGGATCTCTTGTCTTCTGCTGAGTCTGACTGCAGTTGATTCAGGGTTGGTACTATAGGTGCTCTCATCTTCACAGCAACAGAAAAAGGTTTGGGGAGATTTTTTTGCCTCTTGCTGAGTGTGGCAAGGCACCCCTCAAGAAGATGTCTTCAGCATCTCAACATAAGGCAGCCCTTGTCAGCTGTTCACCCCTGAGGAGAAATATATGCGTACTCCTTCTGGGTCTTCGGCTGCCGTAGCACACTCCTCCACCCCAGCAGTTTCTGTCAAAGTTGTATGACAGTAGAACAGACTCCCTTAGAGAGCAGTGGCTCTGCAGTGTTGGAGCTCTTTAAACAGAGGCCGGATGACCACCTGTCTCTCCCATTCTCTGACTTTTAGGGAATTGAAGCACTCTTCTTCCCGGTGCATTGAAAGCTGTGAAAACCAATTTCTCACAAGTCATTTATTGTGAACTAAGGGGTTTTTTAGGGAAAGAATTTCACTGATCAATGCAAAAATAAGCATTGGAAAAAACAGTTGCTGAAGTTTCTGTGCAGCCAGCATAAAAGCAAGCGCCTCCTCGTGACACATGAGCTCTCTGAGCATAATGCCAGCTGCTGCTGCTGCTGCTGCTGCTGTGCTCCTTGGCTCTTCGGTTGCCATGCCGCTGCCTCTATAGATGCCTTTCAGGAAAATCTGCATTCTTCCCAGTTCTGCTGCACATTTCATTATATACCTCTGGAGCTAGGCCAACATCTGCGAGACACATTGAGCAGATGGTGCTCCGAATAATTAAAGCAGATTCCTTGCCTCATCGATTTTTTCAGTACTCCAGGAAACCTATCCATCATCTCGGGCTGATACCTCAAGGTGCAACTTCTTACGCAGTGCCGTACTAGCAGGCTGGAAGCAGATCCTAGTAAACAGCTGACAGAAAAGCATAAGCCTCTTGCCTCAGGGGCAATGAGGGAAGGGGATTCTCCTTGCACTTGCAGGTTGTTCTTTTAATTAAATCCCTCGCCCTCTGCTTCTAAAATACTGCTCTTTCCCATTTCTGCCAAATAAACCAACAACTAGATAAATGAACGGATACAGTGGCTAAGGGTGAGCTGTAAATTAGAAAATGCCAGTTTCTGTGTGACCTCTCTCTCTTGTGACTGGAGAGAAGGCTGCCTTTGGTTTTGGAGCAACTTCCAGGATAGCCTCCTAGAAGACTTATCCCAGTGGCATAGCATAGACTGCCGGCATCCGGGTCAAGGCAAGTATCTTCTGCACTGCCCACCAATAGGCTGGAGAGAAGGAGAAATATCGTGGTGACCTACATGAGTGGCAGCTGCCGTGTGAATGCTGAACATGGCAGAGAGCAGGTATCTTTCTAAAGCCCATGCAGAGGGCACCCGGCACCCTAGCAACTGGACTGCCCAAATCCGCTCAGTCTGCCCATGCAAACATTGGGAGATTTTCCAAGTGAGGAGGAGAGCGCTCTCTTTAAACTTTTGTTACTACTTTATTTTCTTTTTGAAAAAGTAAAAAAAAAGCCTCTTCCTTTTTTGCCCCCACCCCTCCTGCTCCACTGTCTCCCAGGACCAAAAGAGGGTTGAAGAGGGAGGAGCAGAAGGTGAAACACAGGCGGAGTCTGCACCTGCTTGTGCACAGCTTGGATAGGGGAGATACGTAGGCCAAGGTCGGGGGTATCTGCCTCATCAGATACACTCTCAGAAGTAGCTGAAACACATAGGACTGATGGACATACCTTTCCCTAACTTGTAAGTGTGCTTTTGACAATGAAGAGTTGATTCCTCCCTCTGGACATTCCTTGCCTGACAGTGCTGTGGCCATGCTGGCTGGTGCAGATGGGTGCTGGAGGGCCAAGGGTTCCCCATCCCTGGCTTAAGGAGCATGTGCTCTGTCACACACAGCATGTACTGGGTGCAATTTGTGGCTGATTAGCTGCTCTCCCTGTGCAAAGGTCAGAGGGGGCAGGGTTTCTGTTGAGGCAGGTGATTAGCTGTGGGAGGAGCTTATCAGAGCTTGCAGGGCAGCGGCGTGCGCAGTTTGATCCATCTTTTAGATTTAGGGGAGCTAGTCTCAAACGTTTGTTGGGGGAGACCTAGATTTTTTTGGGGGGGAGTTATTTGTCCTGTCTTCACGCTTTTTATGATGGAGGACCGCTGTAGCCACCCCCAACGACACGTTCTCAAGATGGAGGGTGAGGGAACAGCTGGGGTCGCCTGCGGTTCCTGCGCAATGTTTGCCATCTTGCCAAAGGTTGCAGGCAGCTTTACCTGCAGCAATTGCATGTTGATTGCCCTCTTAGAAGACAAAGTCCAGCAACTGGAGGAACGTGTAGCTACGCTCCAAAGAATTAGAGAGCTGGAACTCTTCTTGGAAGCAACAGAGCACACCGTCTCCACCAAGGAGGAGACAGGGGACTCCCCTGAGAAGGAGGCTAGTTCACCAACACAGGAGCCAGATATATGGAGAAACGTGACTCAAAGAAGTAGGAGGCCCAGGGTTCGCTCTGATTGTTTAGAAATACACAATCGCTTTGAGGTCCTCTCCCCTAGCATGAAAGACGAAGAGCAGACTCCATTTGAGGATCTCTCCCTCATTACAGTCGATCAGGTATATGAAGACGAGCAGCAAAGTCAGTCCTCAGGGAATGTGCAGGCGACCTTGGAACGGACAGCTCACGGAAGAACCCCGACCAGACCTAAGAGGAGGCGTGTAGTGGTGATAGGGGATTCCCTACTGAGGGGAACAGAAGCAGTGATCTGTGGGCCTGACAAGATGTCTCGAGAAGTGTGCTGTCTCCCCGGGGCTAAGATCCAAGATGTAACTGAACGACTGCAAGGAATCATAAAACCCACTGACAAATACCCCTTCCTCTGGGTTCATGTGGGAACCAATGACACTGCAAGCAATAGCCTCCAGAAGATCAAAAGAGACTACGAGGCTCTGGGCAGGAAATTGAAGCAATTAAATGCACAAATTGTCATCTTATCTGTCCTCCCAGTTGAACGACATGGCCCAGGGAGAGAGGGAAAAATGGTGGAAGTAAACAGCTGGCTTCGCAAATGGTGTAAACAGGAACGGTTTGGATTCTTAGATCACTGACTGCAGTTTCTTGAAGATGGACTTCTGGCAAGCAATGGGCTGCACCTCACAATGGTTGGGAGGAATGTTTTTGCCAAAAATCTCAGAAACCTCATCAGGAGGGCTTTAAACTGACTAATGTGGGAGAGGGAGACAGTGCACCTGAAGGTAGGAGTCTATCAATTGATGAAGATGATCATCCAAATGTCATAGACCAAATGGAGCAAACAGCATGCAGACCTAGTGGTGGGAGGAAAAAATCCTTAAATAAGAGACACGGGGGAATGATTAATGGACTTTAATGTCTGTACACTAATGCACAAAGCATGGGAAATAAACAAGATGAGCTTGAGCTCTTGGTACAGCAAACTAAATATGACATAATAGGCATCACTGAAACCTGGTGGGATAAGTCCCACGATTGGAATGTAATAATGGAGGGATACAATCTATTTCAGAGAAACAGACCAGACAAGAAAGGAGGAGGAGTGGCGTTATATGTCAGGGATGTGTATACCTGTGAAGAGATCCAAGATTTAGAACCTCAAAGCCAAAGTGAGAGCATTTGGGTCAAAATTAAGGGAGAGAAGAATAACAGTGACCTCATCGTGGGAGTTTACTATAGATCCCCAAGCCAAACGGAGGACATAGATGATGCCTTCCTGGAACAGATGGCCAAGCATGCAAAAGGAAGGGAGATAGTAGTAATGGGGGACTTCAATTACCCGGATATTTGTTGGATGTCAAACTCAGCCAAGAGCATAAGGTCAAACAGATTCCTCACTGGCCTTGCAGACAACTTCATTGTCCAGAAAGTGGGAGAAGCAACAAGAGGAACAGCCATTTTAGATCTGGTCCTAACCAATGTGGATGACCTGGTTAGTGGGGTAGAAGTGGAAGGATCATTAGGCACGAGTGATCATGCTCTTCTGAAGTTTACTATACAGCGGAAAGGAGCAGCCAAGCATACTAGGACTCAATTTCTTGACTTTAAGAAAGCCGACTTCATAAAACTTAGGGAAGTGCTGGGTGAGATCCCATGGACAGTAATACTAAAAGGAAAGGGAGTTCATGATGGCTGGGAGTTTGTTAAGAGGGAGATAGTAAAAGCACAACTTCAGGCAATATCAATGAGACAGAAACGTGGAAGGTGCCTAAAGAAGCCAGGGTGGCTATCTAAAGAACTTTTAACTGAGTTAAGATTAAAAAAGGATGTGTACAAAAAATGGAAAAGGGGGGAAACCACCAAAGAGGAATTCAAACAAATAGCCAGCACGTGTAGACACAAAGTCAGAAAAGCTAATGCACAGAATGAACTCAGGCTTGCTAGAGAGGTTAAAAGCAACAAAAAAGGCTTTTATGGGTATGTTCATAGCAAAAGGAAGAACAAAGAAACAGTGGGGTCACTCAGAGGAGAAGATGGTGAAATGCAAACAGGGGACATCGAAAGGGCTGAACTCCTCAATGCCTTCTTTGCCTCAGTCTTCTCCGATAAAGAAAACAATGCCCGACCTGAAGAATTTGGAGCAAATGATTCAGCAGAGGAAACACAGCCCAGAATAACTAAGGAGATAGTACAAGAATACTTGGCTAGTTTAGATGTATTCAAGTCTCCAGGGCCAGATGAACTGCATCCAAGAGTATTAAAAGAACTGGCAGATGTGATCTCAGAACCACTGGCAGTCATCTTTGAGAATTCCTGGAGAACAGGCGAAGTCCCGGCAGACTGGAGGAGGGCAAATGTTGTCCCTATTTTCAAAAAGGGGAAAAGAGAGGACCCAAATAATTACCGCCCAGTCAGTCTGACATCAATACCAGGGAAGATTCTGGAGCAGATCATTAAGCAAACAGTCTGTGAGCACCTAGAAAGGAATACTGTGATCACCAATAGTCAGCATGGATTTCTGAAAAATAAGTCATGTCAGACTAACCTGATCTCGTTTTTTGACAGAATTACAAGCCTAGTAGATGAAGGGAACGCAGTGGATGTAGCCTACCTTGATTTCAGCAAGGCATTTGACAAGGTGCCCCATGATATTCTTGTAAAGAAGCTGGTAAAATGCGGACTTGACTATGCTACCACTCAGTGGATTTGTAACTGGCTGACTGACCGAACCCAAAGGGTGCTCATCAATGGTTCCTCTTCATCCTGGAGAAGAGTTACTAGTGGGGTGCCACAGGGTTCTGTCTTGGGCCCGGTCTTATTCAACATCTTTATCAACGACTTGGATGATGGACTCAAGGGCATCCTGATCAAATTTGCAGATGACACCAAACTGGGAGGGGTGGCTAACACCCCAGAGGACAGGATCACACTTCAAAACGACCTTGACAGATTAGAGAACTGGGCCAAAACAAACAAGATGAATTTTAACAAGGAGAAATGTAAAGTATTGCACTTGGGCAAAAAAAAAATGAGAGGCACAAATACAAGATGGGTGACACCTGGCTTGAGAGCAGTACATGTGAAAAGGATCTAGGAGTCTTGGTTGACCGCAAACTTGACATGAGCCAACAGTGTGATGCGGCAGCTAAAAAAGCCAATGCAATTCTGGGCTGCATCAATAGGAGTATAGCATCTAGATCAAGGGAAGTAATAGTGCCACTGTATTCTGCTCTGGTCAGACCTCACCTGGAGTACTGTGTCCAGTTCTGGGCACCACAGTTCAAGAAGGACACTGACAAACTGGAACGTGTCCAGAGGAGGGCAACCAAAATGGTCAAAGGCCTGGAAATGATGCCTTATGAGGAACAGCTAAGGGAGCTGGGCATATTTAGCCTGGAGAAGAGGAGGTTAAGGGGTGATATGATAGCCATGTTCAAATATATAAAAGGATGTCACATAGAGGAGGGAGAAAGGTTGTTTTCTGCTGCTCCAGAGAAGCGGACACGGAGCAATGGATCCAAACTACAAGAAAGAAGATTCCACCTAAACATTAGGAAGAACTTCCTGACAGTAAGAGCTGTTTGACAGTGGAATTTGCTGCCAAGGAGTGTGGTGGAGTCTCCTTCTTTGGAGGTCTTTAAGCAGAGGCTTGACAACCATATGTCAGGAGTGCTCTGATGGTGTTTCCTGCTTGGCAGGGGGTTGGACTCGATGGCCCTTGTGGTCTCTTCCAACTCTATGATTCTATGATTCTATTCTATGATTCTATGATTCAATCCCTGGCACTGTGACTGGAAATACAGTGGTACCTCGGGTTAAGAACTTAATTCGTTCCAGAGGTCCATTCTTAACCTGAAACTGTTCTTAACCTGAGGTACCCCTTTAGCTAATGGGGCCTCCCGCTGCTGCCGCCACGCGATTTCTGTTCTCATCCTGAAGCAAAGTTCTTAACCCGAGGTACTACTTCCGGGTTAGCAGAGTCTGTAACCTGAAGCATCTGTAACCTGAGGTACCACTGTACCTTTTCCTGAAACCCAAGAGAGCCACTTCTTTTTCGAAGAAGACAATACTGGGCTACGTGGCAAGTAGCCTGACTTGGTATGAAGCATCTTCTTACATTTTTTAATTTGATACATCACTATACACAGGTATGTATTTATTTGTAATAATGCTGACATTGCAGGGCAGGAATGGAAGGCAGGCTCCGCTTGAGCAGAAAATAGTGGTGCTGCTATTGCCTGCCAAATGTTTGTGCAGATTTGCTTGTCTTGTACTTCTGCTCTCCAATTTTCTTGAATGAGAGAAATAATTGCCGCTGACCAAGCTCTAATTAAAAGAGAATGGACACTCAGGCAAATCCTGCAGCTCCCCCCCAAGACATTGTGGGTATAATAAGGTCTTGCCCATCATTTAAAAAGTTAAAAGGACCCCTGACAATTAAGTCCAGTCGCGTATGACTCTGGGGTTGCGGTGCTCATCTCGCTTTACAGGCCGAGGGAGCTGGTGTTTGTCCACAGACAGTTTTTCCGGGTCATGTGGCTAGCATGACTAAGCTGCTTCTGGCGAAACCAGAGCAGTGGACATTAGTGCCTGATAAATCTCTGAGCTCTTTTCAAGGAATTAGTTGTAGGGCATGGCAATAGGGCAAGGCTTTCTCCGTTGCACATCTTCTGTTCACAAACCTGATTTTAAGTATCACAGGGCCTCTGCCTGCCTCCTTCTCCCTCCTGGCTCAGATTTCCATCTGCCCCATTCCCAGGTCTGAAGCCAGAGTGAAATTGGGATCAGATAAGGAGTATCATCCAGGACCGCCTGGTACTAAGCAGCCAGGAACACCTATTTTTAAAAATATCAAAGGTTAGATATTAATAATTTATTTCTGATCTTCCTAGGCTACTATAGGCAGTTCAAATTATTTTTAAAAATCTTACATTTTTAAAAAAAAACCATTAAAAACATACAATTGAAATCACAATAAAATAGAGAGTTTAAATACATCTATAACATTCAATAAACACCAAGAGGGAGCCTCAGCAACAACTCTTTCAGTATAAAGCTGAATAAAATAAGAGCCTGGACTGAAGGAGCTATAGCTGTATATCTCATAGGATAGGAGCCACCATAAGGAGGTCCCGTCACTGGTGCCCGCCAGCCTAACCGACCTTAAAGGTAGTTATGTGAAGCAATTCTCCAAATAACCTGCAACTAAACCAGCACTTTGAACTTAAAAATGGAAAGCGTAATGCTGGTGGTCAACAAAAGAGGTTTAAAGACTCTCAAGTCAAATCTAAAAAAAGGTAGTATAAACCCCGACAACTGGGAAGCATTGGCCTACGAGAGCTCCAGTTGGAGAACAGCCTTTACCAAAGGTGTTGTGGGCTTTGAAGATGCTCAAACTCAGGACAAAGGGAGAAACGTGCTAAGAGGAAGGCACGCTTGGCAAACCCTCACTGTGATCAACTCCCATCCAGAAATTTATGTCCCCACTGTGGAAGGACATCTGGATCCAGAATTGGCCTCCAAAATCACTCACGGACTCACTGTTAAAACCGTGTTTATGGAAGACAATCTTAGTCAACTACAAGTGATCGCTGAAGAAGAAGAAGAAGAAGACTTTGAATTGGACCCAGAAATGCACCATCAGCCAGTGTGCAAACATGCACAGAATGATGTCTGCTCCCAACGAGGTCTCAAGCAGCTTTGGCGAGGTAACACTTCTTTACCATCTTCAAAGGCAGCTCCAGGCCAGATAGATTAAGTCAGGGGTAGAGAACCTACAGATATTGCTGAACCACAACCCCTATCTTCACTGATCACTAGCCGTGTTGGCTGAGGCCAGTGGGAGTTGTTGTTTGGCAACATCTGGAGGGTCACTAGATCCCCATCCTTAGTTTAGGCCTCTTAAGAAATAGCCTAACCATGCCCTCCTTAAGAAAGCCAGGTACTTGACTTCAGATGCAATTTTATTTTTACATCAGTCATCCCCCTTCCAACAAATCAGCGCCAACCATGTCAGGCAAGCTGGTGAAGCAATAAGGATTTTATGCTGCTGTCACCATTAGAGTCAGGCCATGAGCTTGGCCTCTAACCCACAACCTCTTTGATTCAGTCCTTGTTTCTGCACCACCACATTTGCTGCTACACAGGCACTGCCATTTCACCACCCAAAGCGCCTTTCATAGCAAAGGGGGAAGATATTTGTGAAGGACACCGTGACAATGGGATTATTTTAAGGCAGCTGGCCCTCACGGCAGAAAAGAAGACTGGTGCCTCAACAGGTTAAGCATCTGCTGCTGTATTGGCACTTAAGACAAATGATCAAAAGCCTATTAGCCACAGACAATTCCTCATCAATGGAATAATCGATGCCAGAGTAACAGTAGCGCAGGATTGACTCGCCAATTAACTGGCTTGGACTCTCAACTGCATCAACACAGAGCAGCTTTTACCATTAAGTGTGACTTTCAGTAAAGTGTTTTCTGAATTAGCAACACAGATGCTAATTTTAATCACACTATTTACATTGGGTTCTGGGAAATCTCTATCCCTCCCTAGTGAACACAATCCAAAAGCTGCAGAGGCTTCATCAGTTTGAGCAAAGGTTGCTAGCACCCCCTAGTGTTCACTTTGACACACAAGATTTTATCCTTCCGAACAAGAGGAAACTTAGCAAACAAATAGCTTTTCTGTTAAACATGTGACTAAGGAGAACGTGTGCCTGTGTGTCTGAGATATTCCTATTCAATGGAGGAAGAGGTACCAGATGCTGCGGCTTCAGATTAGGGTCCAGGGTGGGTGATGATAGCTAGCTGCTGTTGTCAGTAATGTTGTTGTCTTGCAGCTAAGTGCTAGGTTTTGGTTTTAAAATTGGGTTTGAACTGATTTGGGAATATGGCACTGTGTTGTAAGTTGCCTAGAGGCCTCATTAAAGTCTGAAATGGTGGGACAGAAAATGAAAATGATACTTTTAAATTAAAACAAAGGAATACCAACATCAAGTTTCATTAGACACCACCACTTATAGCTCCCATTGGCCAGTCATAGTATAAACACATTAGTCTGCTCTGTGTAGGGATCATAGCTGTTAACATTTCCTGTTTTTTAAGGGAAATTCTCTTATTCCGAATAAGATTCCTCGCAAGAAAAGGGAAAAGTTGACAGCTATAGTAGGGATGGGAGAGAAATCTGTTCACTTTATATTTAAAAGCAAACCCACTTAATTTGCATATTCCGAAACATTACATGAACCACAGCCATCCTTTGAAATTTCCACTCCACCAAATTTTGTCATGAGGTTCTCCAGCCAAATAAAGTGTACGAATATGCATAGAATGGGGAGAGGTGTGCATAACCATGCGCATATTAGTGAAAACAACATATTAAAATGTGTTCTATTGGGGCAAATTGCTTTGCCAAAACATGTACATTCAACAAGATTGCATAAAACTATTGTGTATTAGGAAAAGTTCCCCAATGAATTTTCGTGATGACATTTTTAAAAAAGTAAAATTGCAACCAGATGCAGAAATGTAGATAACCAAGCTTAAGGTTGGGAAAATGAGACACTTGGGGAAATGTGTGTGTGTATTTCCCCCAGCCACTCTAGGTGGCTTCCAACAAATTAAAACACAATAAGACATCAAACATTAAAAACTTCTCTATACAGAGCTGCCTTCAGATGTCTTCTAAAAATCAGATGGTTCTGTATTTGCTTGATGGGAGGGCGTTCCACAGGGCAGGCGCCACTACCGAGAAGGCCCTCTGCCTGATTTCTGTAGTCTCATTTGTCACAGTGAGGAAACCACCAGAAGGCCCCCAGAGCTGGATCTCAGTGTCTGGGCTGAGCAATGAGGGTGGAGATGCTCCTTCAGGTATACAGTTAAGCAGTGCCCACACTGTATGACAGCAGTTCTCTGGATATATATATAATTTTTGCTAATTTATTAAAGGAAGGAAGAAAAACCCACAAAAGAGACTGGAAAGGGGGAGAACAAAACAACAAAACAAAAACAGAATCGTCTGCTCCCATTCACAGTACAAGAAACATCAATGTATCCATCTTTATTTACACATATGCCCTCCAAATATTCGGAAAGGTCTCCAACTGCACTTGGTGTTTATAGAAGGTAGCAAGAGCATTAAGGTTTTCAAAGCACTGCATAACAGATGGTGAAAAATGTCCTTTCAGGCTCAAATGTATAGGTTTCTTAGCAACCACAAGGACTTGTAGCATCCATTTTTGTTGTCCTGCTGTTAGTCCCCATATTACAGGAGTATAACCCTAAAGGACATGAACATCAGCAGCCATCAAGGATTTCTCCAATGCAAGATTAATACAGACAGCAACTTCAGACTGAAAAGGACACATCCTATGTGAGGCTCGTCTCCAGATTGTCAGGATTTCCCCAACCCTACCTGGAGATGTGGACGATTGAACCTAGGAGCTTTCGCTTGCAAAGTGTGCACCATTGCATAGTAATTTGCAGCGCGTGCACATTCATCCACGGAAGCGTGCTTTGAGAGCACGGAAACCTATTGTACAGTGGTACTTCGGGTTAAGAACTTAATTCGTTCCGGAGGTCCGTTCTTAACCTGAAACTGTTCTTAACCTGAAGCACCACTTTAGCTAATGGGGCCTCCCACCGCCACCACATGATTTCTGTTCTCATCCTGAAGCAAAGTTCTTAACTAGAGGTACTATTTCTGCGTTAGTGGAGTCTGTAACCTGAAGCGTCTGTAACCTGAGGTACCACTATACAGTGGTACCTCGGGTTAAGTACTTAATTCGTTCCGGAGGTCCATTCTTAACCTGAAACTGTTCTTAACCTGAAGCACCACTTTAGCTAATGGGCCCTCCTGCTGCCGCTGCACCACCGGAGCACGATTTCTGTTCTTATCCTGAAGCAAAGTTCTTAACCTGAAGCACTATTTCTGGGTTAGCGGAGTCTGTAACCTGAAGCATATGTAACCTGAAGCTTATGTAACCCGAGGTACCACTGTATATGGAGAAGATAGCAAGAAAGTAATCTCTCTCCCCCGCCCCCCATTGACTCCCACCCGAGATGATCTCATCAGAAGACTGCACAGGCTGCACAACACTATGTGCTGGCAAAGGCAGAATCACCGTGGGGAATCAGGACTCGTTCAACTATAACCAAAGTAACATCTGTGGTTCGGCTAAGAAGTGTACCTGTGCATGAAATATGCAGATGCAGAATCGTTACTGAGGCATCAAGGCACACACTTCTTCATTTCTGCAAGGATTAAACTTCCAGTATGTGGAGCAGGGGAAGCTATTCTGCAGCTTTGCAGACAGTTCCCTCACTTCAGAGGCCAAACATGTTCAAAACTTGTTACCCATTCCTCTTTCACTAACCATTAACTTGGAAGGATATCCGTCCAGAAGCTTGCAGCAGTTCTATGCAGCACCTCCAGGGTGTCTCTGCTATGAAGTCTCTGCTATGGTGTCTCCGTTATGATGCTTTAGCAATTCTACGATTCTAAGTCTTGCAATGCAGAGAAAGAAGAATCTTCATATGCTAGCTGGCCTTCTGCTAGGCCAAGCTTTTAATTCAGAAGCTTTTGTTTTTCTGAAGAAATACCAAAACAAAAAACCACACAGTGTGATTTGCTTCGTAGGGACACTTCATTGCCCCATTACTCGCCATAATTTATTGTTGCTGGAAATTTTTTTGGTGGTACTCAATGCTAGTCCTTTATGTCCATTGAATTTAGGACTCACTTAGGTTCATTCATTTCAATGGGTCTGTTCTGAGCAGGGGCAATGTGTCCTAATTCGCTGCACAATGGAAAGTGCCACTTTGCCCTGCTGTTGCCGCTCCCACCCTCACCTCCCTGCTCCTGCTGTACTCCCTATGTCCTGAAACATGGGGTAAAGGTAAAGGTAAAGGACCCCTGACAGTTAAGTCCAGTCACGAACGACTCTGGGGTTGCGGCGCTCATCTCCCTTTACTGGCTGAGGGAGCCGGCGTACAGCTTCTGGGCCATGTGGCCAGCATGACTAAGCCACTTCTGGTGAACCAAAGCAGCGCATGGAAATGCCGTTTACCATCCCACCAGAGCACTTTCACTTTGATGTGCTTTCGAACTGCTAGGTTGGCAGGAGCTGGGACTGAACAACAGGAACTCACCCCGTCATGGGGATTCGAACCGCCGACCTTCTGATTGGTAAGCCCTAGGCTTAGTGGTTTAGACCACAGTGCCACGCAAGTCCCTCTGCTGTACACAAGGACATGGCAGTTGCTAGCATGTAGTCTAGTAGGCTAATGAGTCTAGAGTCTAGTCAGGCCAGGTTCTCACCTCTGCAGCTGATCCAGGGATCAGGGCACCTGGAGATCAGTCCCATACACCCAGTCGTGATCTAACCAATATGGGCAGTTGAGGAGACACAGCACCTCAGCTCTACTTGCCTTTGCTACTTTGCCTGCTGATTGCAGCACCTGGGTTTGAAGAGGCATGTGATCCTCACCTGTTCTAAGCCTACTCCAGCTGATGAATCACATACCTCCTCCCAGAGCTAGTGAGCCCCACTTGGTCAGCTAGGGAGCTGGGCTGTGGGCCCTTGCCTACCTCAGCCTCCTAGAGCATTCCTTCTACTGCTCCCTATGCCTCAGAGCCCACTGTGTTCATGGAGACAGGGGCCCCTCTGCCTCTGGTGATGGGTCCTGCTGCTCTGATTCCTGTGCACTGACCCCCATCCCCTCACCATTCTCCGTCCTTCCGTGAGTATTTTCTACACCAACTTCTTCTCCATCCCCAACTTGCCCTGGAGTGTCCCAGTCATGATGACACCCCTCACTGGGATCCTCTTCCTCCTCCCCGCTATTCTGTCAGTTCATGACACCCTACCACATCTGCCACTGGCAGAGAAGCAGTGCTGCCATTGGCACAGATTTTGGGCAAGATCACACAGGTTTCGGGTGAGGTCTTGCCCCAAATCATGCATGCTCCACAAGATCTCATGTGGTTTCGGATGAGAGCTCTCTCTGAATGGACACAATCTTGCTGGAAATTGGCACCAATTGTGGCAGTACTTCTCCGCCAATGGCGGAAGCTGTGGGGCAGTTGGGGCACCCTGGAGAGCTTCTGCCGCCTGAAGCAGAGGTCTCATCCTGCCTAATGGTTGTGGCGGCTCTGGTTCCACTTGGTGGAATATCACCCACACTTTTTTCCTTGGCCATGCAGAAGCAAAGAACATGGAAAGTTGCCTTCAGTCTTTTCCACACTGGAGTCTTTTGTGGATTTGAAGCTGCTTCTGTTTCGTGTGTGTATTGTTGTTTTTGCAGCATTCACATGGCATCCTCCTCACCCAAAAGGCAGTCTGTGCTTGCCTACTATTAAATTTGGATTTTTGCAATACATGGACAATCTGATAAGGGGAAAAAACTCAATATAAAAGCACATTACCTGATTGTGTATGACCTGAGTTGCATTGTGTGGGCAGGTTTTTTAATGTGTATGGTAGCTGCTGGGCGCCATCTATCACGACACCCCATATTTCCATTTTGTTTCTAAAGGGAGGGATGCAGCCTGCCTTTTCCCACTGGTTGTTGCTGAAGGGAGGTGAGCAGTATTTTCATTTTTAACAGCCCTTTCGCACATAACGGCTCTTGCAGAAAACAAATACATTAAAAATAAAAATAACATCCACCCCTAAAAGTACAGGAGGCAGGAGAGGACAAAGGAAGTAAAGGAAGTGGCAACTTTTCCTGTGAGCAACGGTAAATTCTTCCCTGCCTTGTGGAAACACAAATTTTAAAAGTGCTTTTTTGTGGCAAATTTGGTATATCAAAATAAGTCGTATTTCAAAAACACACACACACGCATGCCCACACCAGAATTTAGGTCTCCTGTCTTGGGATTATTATTATTTTATCTGCTCTTTTGTGTAAATATGGTAGACTGAAAAACTTGTATTTCAAAAATACCTTTTTAAAAAAGTATTGCCCATAATGGACCTCAAAGTTCTGTAAGTTATGTTGGGCTGGGAAGTGCTAACTGAGGGGAGGGGCAGCAACATGCAGTGCAAATGTACCCCACAAAGTACCGCCCACGAGCATACTTGATAGATTTCAGAGGCATAAACTTGAAAACACACATGCACACATGGAATCAATGATGCCTGCAGAGCCCAAGACAGAGTCAGACTGTTGGTGTACCCATCTTAGCACCGTCTACTTTGACTGGCAGTGGCTCTTTCAGGCGGGGGGTCTCCCCACTCATGCCTGATGCAGCTGGGATTGACCCTGAGCATGCAATGCACATCCTCAATCACGGTGCTCCTTCCTCTTTCTTTTCGAATGAGGTGTGGATCATGGCTGCACAGCTCTCCTGGGAATTCATTAAAGCCTAATAGTAGTCGTGTCAATTTTATAGCTCGAGACGTCACCGTATTTCACGGAAAAGCCCTTGGCATTCTCTCTGTGCCTCAGACCACTCCGTTTTCCTCCTTCAAAAGGGCAACAGCCTTGGCATGTGCTGCATTTCAGCCACTGGGTGGCGCAGCCTACTGCATCATTGCATAGTACAATAGCTCCCGCACCCTTCTCGTTTTTGTGTCTGAGCTTGGCTGCTATAATGTAGAATGGAGAGTTTTGTTACAGAAAGTATTATGAGGAACTAGGAGTTGAAACCGTCATGTAGTGCCCAGATAACCCACCTGTGGCAAACGTGTCAGCAGAAGAATGGGCAGTGGGGGTTAGTGGCACACCTGGCCAGGAGTCAGGAGACCTGTTGTTTGTTGGACTCTTCTGCGATGTGATGCTGTGTGGATCCTGGCTCTGTTGCCTAGAAGGACACTGCTCTTTTGTTGGCGGAATTTGTTCAGCAGTTAGACACAGTATATCACCTCTCCTTCTGATAGACATGGTAAACTTGATAAACTTTCCTGGAACTCACTGCCATTGCCATTATAAGAGAACAAGTGCGGCGTTCATGGTGAGTTCCAGCTCCTCTTTTTCTAGAAAAATAGCACTGTCTAGAGGAGCTATGTCTCCAAACGTAAAAGCAGGGAAATAAGTCGGGTGTGAATTCTATGATACAGTGGTACCTCGGGTTACATACGCTTCAGGTTACATACGCTTCAGGTTACAGACTCTGCTAACCCAGAAATAGGACCTCGGGTTAAGAACTTTACTTCAGGATGAGAACAGAAATCACACGGCGGCTGCACACAGGCAGCGAGAGGCCCCATTAGCTAAAGTGATGCTTCAAGTTAAGAACAGTTTCAGGTTAAGAACAGACCTCCGGAACGAATTAAGTACTTAATCCGAGGTACCACTGTATAACTAATGGGCCTTTGTGACTTTGCCTGACACATCCCTGCTGGTTTGAGGATATAGCTCTCTCTGTGTGTTTGTGCACACATGCACACATGCCCTAGCACACTGAGCACAAGAATTCTCACAATCTGCTATGCCAGTGGATATGACTGTGGTGTTTGAGTGTGTATTACGTCGGGAGCAGGCAGGGGTGTCAACTTGAATAAACAATTGGGGAAATCCATGTAAAACCCGCCCTGCATAATCAATCACATGATACAGTGTATGCATACTATTTTAATGACTATGCCTATCAACGGGGGGGGGGCTGGCCCCCTCAGACATTTTAGGGGGGGTGGAAGACCCCTCAGACCCTAGGAGTTGGCTCCTCTGGAAGCAGGGATGGGCAACTATCAGTTTCGGTTTCTCTTAAGTTGAATTCTCTACATTTCTGCATCAATTTACCTTTTGTTTTATGTCCCCATGAAAAGTCATCAGTGAACTTATCCTAATAAACACTCCCCCCCCCCAAAGCAATTTCCCTTATTCAATGCACTTTTGTATTATTTTTCCCCACTAAAGATGCATTTTTGTACACATGGCTTGGCTTGAGAACTGCACTGCAAAATTCGTAGAGATGTGAATTTCCAAGGGCGGCTGTGCTTCGGTTCATGTACAGTTTTGGGAAATCAATTCACCTTTAAATGCAAACTGCACAGAACTTCTCCCATCCCCCCTCAGGATGTGAGTGGTGTCAGGCTTCCGTATCTGCAACTCGAAAAGCCACTTGACATTATTCTGAGTTCTCTTATGGGAGTCCGTGCTGTAGACACAGTCTTGGGAAATGAGCCCAGAGTGGATTGCTTTCCAAACAGTCTGGGCTACACCTGTATTTTGCTCAACTTCACCACTGTTGTACTTTCTTACTCAGTTGTTAATATGAAAAAAAGACAAAGGTAATCAATGTGTTAAAAAAAACCCCACAATGCAATTTCTTTCAATGAATCCTTCACTGATGAGCTCCTAATGAGACTGACCTTTAGAAGCCAATTAGCCTTGGTAAAACAGCATAATCACATTTAAATAATGCTTTTTCTTTATCCAAACGAAGCTCTTTGTCATTATGCAGGTTTAAAGAGCACAAGCTACCTAATTGTTCCACGCATGGGGGTCTGTTACCCTTCTGGGCTGAGTAAGCCACTAGGTGGTCACAGCAAAATGAAATCGGAGAGGACAGATGCCGAGTCTGATTGGAGACGGGTTTCTTAAGTTAATTTTGATCTGCTCTGGTTCAACTCTCTAAAGAGATGTTTCTGCAAGGCAGGAAAGAGACTTGGTCAGATCAGGCTCGTTGCCAAATTAAAAAAGATTTGTCAGCATCTTTGTACTGGGCAAGGGATGGGGAACCTGTGGTCCTCCGGTGTTGATGGCTGCAGCTCACAGCATCCCTGATTGTTGCTCATACTGGGGGGGGGGGGGGGGACATGGCTGGAGCCCACCATCATTTGGAGAGCCATGAGTTAGTCATTGCTGCTCTACAGAGAACACTCATAGTACAAGTTGTTGTATAAAATCTACAGTAGAAGCTGCAAAGGGAAAAATAATACAAAAGTGCATTGAATAAGGGAAATTTCACAGAACCTGCAAATAACCTGTAATCACTGGATTTTTCCGTGTATGACAAGGTTTTTTATTTTAAAATTATGTAAAAAAATTAGGGGTCGTCTTATACACGGATAGTGCAGAGGGTGGAAAGGCGATTGGTTGCTGCTGCGAGCAGGAGATTGTCAGCAATGATAGGGTGGGTGATCGGTGGTTGTGGCAAGGCTGCTGTCGATAGGCTGGTGCTGTGGCAATTGGGCGGGTGATTGGTGGCTGCTGGCGGTGAGTGGGTAGTTGATTGGTGGCTTTGTCGGCATTTGCTATTGTCAGCGTTGGTTTTAGGCAACCCCCCCCCCCCCCAAAAAAAAGCTCAACAACTCTGGGGGCAATCCTCCCCCCAAAAAAGTTTAACAACTCTTGGCAATCCCCCCCCCCATTTTCTTAATTTGAAGTCCCCCAAAATAGGGGGCGTCTTATACATGGAGGCGTGTTATACACGGAAAAATACGGTATTTTAAATAAAAGACTGCATCTTCAGGGCTTAGTTCCACCGAGTACTGAATGCTCTTATCTGCACATGCGAATCAAGAGCACTCAGAGTCCAGTTTTTGCTCACAATTAAGCTTACTTTGTCACTTTTGCCTTTAACCATGATACCCCCACCCTCAGGGTGTGTTGTAGATGCTTATTATCTGTCTTTTAATGATTAAAGATTATTCATATCCTGAAGGAGCGTCTCCACCACCATCGTTCAACCCGGACACTGAGGTCCAGCGCCAAGGGCTTTCTGGCAGTTCCCTCGCTGCGAGAAGTGAAGTTACAGGGAACCAGGCAGAGGGCCTTCTCGGTAGTGGCACCCACCCTGTCGAATGCCCTCCCATCAGATGTCAAAGAAATAAACAACTATCTAACATTTAGAAGACATCTGAAGGCAGCCCTGTTTAGGGAAGTTTTTAATTACTGATGTTTTAATGTACTTTGTTGGAAGCCGCCCAGAGTGGCTGGAGAAACCCAGCCAGATATGGGCGGGGTATAAATAATTATTTATTATTATTATTATTATTATTATTATTATTATTCCTGCTGTTGCAGATAAGAGAGCCAACAGGGTGTAGTGATTAAAGTGCAGGGCTGTAGCTAGGGGGTGGTGAGGTGGGCCCCCGCCAGGGGTGCAGGCGACTGGGGGGCGCAAAATCAGCTAAAAAAATATGTCCATAAATATAAATATTGATTATTGCCTCATAAGAAATGGTTTTATGAATGGGTGGAGGGGGGTGGTTGGAGGAGAGCCAGAAAGAAGAGCTAGTTTGTCTATGGCTAGGGGGTGCAATCTGGACGGTTCTGCCAGGGATGCAAGATCACCTAGCTACAGATCTGTTAAAGCGTCAGACTAGGACCATGGAGATCAGGGTTCAAATCCCTACTCGTCCATGGAACTGACTGGGTGACCTTGAGCCAATCACTATCTCTCACTCTAACCTACCTTACAGGGTAGCTGGGAGGATGAAATGAGGTGGAGAAACATGTGCTTCACCTTGAACTCCATGGAGGAAAGGTGGCCTATAAAATGTA
This sequence comes from Podarcis cretensis, assembly GCF_951804945.1. Taxonomy (NCBI): domain Eukaryota; kingdom Metazoa; phylum Chordata; class Lepidosauria; order Squamata; family Lacertidae; genus Podarcis; species Podarcis cretensis. Next base: position 47,671,566 of record NC_137170.1, on the reverse strand, counting down.
AGGAACAAATAATAATGAACAAAATCTTAACATCGCTACCGGTGAATATTTGGCTAGCTCAGACTAATCTCTGTGGAAAGGGTCATGGCTCATATGGCCTAGAAAGTGTCCTCAGCTGATTTTAAAGGTCACAGAAGGTCACAGAGAGGGCCATGGTCTCTGGGGATGTCCAAAGGTGGAATTCATTCTGAATGCTGAAGTACACTCCAGCGTTATTATGTTATTCTGGATTTCCCAATACATTCTGAAATGGTGGATCCACCCAGTCCTGCCATTCATCCAGATTTTAACTAGGCTTAGAGAGCATAGCTTGCCCCAAGTCATCTATGGAATTCAAGCCTTTGAGTCCAGGTCTTTTGGAATCAAGAATACAGGAACCCATGCTGAGTTAGGCTGTGGGTCCATATAGCTTAGTATTGTCTACACTGACCAGTAGCAGCTTTGTAGGGTTTCACACAGGGTTCACAGCCTGACCTGGGACCTGCTGCAATACTCTTGTTAGTAGGTCACACCATTTATGCTTTTCCAGGCCACGTGTTACATTGGCATTGGGTTACTTGCTCATTCCTTGACCATCCTCAAGACTCACACTAGACCACATCTGCCTTCACCTCAGCTTTTGCCCAAACAACCTGAGCATCTTGTGGATACCTCCAGGTCCTGCAGAGCTGTTTCTTTCCCACTTGAGCCAGAGACTCAGGGACAAGAAGAATGGTTGTTCCTACTAAGGCCTCCAACACATTCTGCTAACAGTTTGGGGGACAAAGAGCCAGGGTGGCGTTCTTTGAGAAATCTTCCCAAGCATGAGAAGAGCAAGTCCTTCTGTCTTCTGCTTCCTCCTTTCATGGCTATAAGGAAACAAGGAAATTTGACCCTAAAGGCTGAAGCAACAAGGGCGCAATGAAAGAGATGGAGGTGGCGTGAGGCTGCCATAGTGCCCACTGCATCCGAAGAGAATGATGCAACAGCAGACAAGTCCCATCCTGTTTCCTTCCTCCAGCTGGGATAGTGCAGAAAAATCTGAAACTTGAAGCAGGCACACAGAGGAAGGTGACTCATTTGAATGGGGTGTATTAATACTTAATAAATGTGTCATCCATAATAAATAAGAACTAGCCCACCCACAAGGGCACCAACTGCTCATGAATACCAACGGGAAGCAAAAACAATCCCAGAGGAGCTGATCTGATGGTGCCCTTTCAAGGGAGGAAAGAAAGATGATGGCTCTAACATTGTAATTGTACAGAAAATAATTAGCGGAGAAACAAAAGGTGCACACACTTCTAACCACTGTTCTAGGCTTCCCAACAAATACCCCACCGCCACCGCCAAGTCTAGGAAACCTGAGCTTCTATCTGAAAAGTGGCACCTTGGTAAAGTGATTCATGATCTGGTCATGTCCAGACTAGATTACGTAGGCTACCTTTAAAAGACGGTTCAGAAATCTCAGGTGGTCTAGAATGCGGCTACCAGAGACCTATTGGAGCAGCCAGTCATGTAAATTCTCATTTCTCCACAGCGCTTAAAAGTGTTTAACTGGACTGTGCGCAGCAAATTTTCCCTCCATATATTTTACAAGTATTATGTATTCCTCACTACAGCATGTTTCTTTATTATCTCTGTGTGCACATTCCCCCCAGAACTCCAAATACAAAGGCACAGTGGCAGTTTAATCTCTGTTTGCCAATCACTGAAGACCTGACAGGCATTTCCAGAGGGAATTGTGCGCATTGAACTATAGCTCCTGCTACAACAGTACTGAAATTTTCATAGGAAGACAAGAAAGCAGTTTATCTGATGGTTCTGAGCTTCTCCAAAGAATAATAAGGGAGTAACTCCTCCCCGCAATCTTGTGATGCAACAGAATCTTAAGTATGGAAGAAATTTAATACAGAGGTGAAGGAACTTCCTTATCTGTATTCCTCCTGCAGTCCTTCAGATCTTAGTTCCCCCTACTTCACACACATAGTAAACCCATCTCTTGCTGAACATGTTCTCTCTCTTTCGGATCTTCTGGTTTTGCCTCTCTTGCTTTGTAATTTCCCTGCCTCATCAGTGGAGCCACCTGAAAAAGATACAGCAGGGATCAGCAAAGCAGATTCTGAGAGAGAGCTCTTCTCAAACATTTGTTTAGTCATTTAGTCGTGTCCGACTCTTCGTGACCCCATGGACCAGAGCACACCAGGCACTCCTGTCTTCCACTGCCTCCCGCAGTTTGGTCAGACTCATGCTGGTAGCTTTGAGAACACTGTCCAACCATCTCATCCTCTGTGGTCCCCTTCTCCTGGTGCCCTCCATCTTTCCCAACATCAGGGTCTTTTCCAGGGAGTCTTCTCTTCTCATGAGGTGGCCAAAGTATTGGAGCTTCAGCTTCAGGATCTGTCCTTCCAGTGAGCACTCAGGGCTGATTTCCTTCAGAATGGAGAGGTTTGATCTTCTTGCAGTCCATGGGACTCTCAAGAGTCTCCTCCAGCACCATAATTCAAAAGCATCAATTCTTCGGCAATCAGCCTTGTTTATGGTCCACCTCTTTCCCAAACTGAAACATTTTAATATTTCATGTTTGCACCCAAATCCTAAAAATAAGAATCGGACAAAAAAAAAGAGACTTTTTTGAGATAGAATTTCTTCCAAGACTGGACGCTTGAAACTAAAGATGATTTAAAAAATGGCAAAGACTATTTAAAAAGACGGCAAAGTGGATTTCTGAAGGATTTCGGCCTAGAAGTGGGATCTCCAGGATGACAACAGGCATTGATGGACATCGGGGAACGCAATCGGGAAAGGGGGGAGGGAAATTTGGAATCCAAAGGGTGTTAAATTATACTATATTCTTTTTTCTATCTTCTTAAAACTTTAATCTGTTCTGCATACTAAAGTGGGGAACTCGTGGAAGGGAGCAGGGTCGATTTTAGGGGAGGGAAAAACATTCTTAATATTGGGTTAATTGTAATAAGTTTAAAATTTGGGGTAAGAACTTGTTGAATTTATTTGAAAGAATTGGAATACAAAAGGTGGTGGGGTGGGGAAGTCCTGGAAAAATGTTAATGAAAATAAGATTATAGAATGGATGTTTTATTTTTTCATTTTTCCTTTTTTGTCATATTTGAAAATGCTTAATAAATATTATTAAAAAAACAAAAACAAATCCTAAATATATTTACTCAGAGGAAAGTAAAAAAAAAATGATTTCCAGAAGATATACATCAAAGTAAGTACATTAAGGGCAGGAGCCTTACTTAAAAGCTGTTTTGGGTGGGATTTGCCCAGAAAAGTGGCATATAAATATGTTTTGGATTGAGCTGTAGTGCTTCAGTGCTGTCAGAAATGTGTCTGACCTCCACAAATTGAGCCACTGAATCAGCTGGCATACCAGGGTTCTGCCTAAGCCACTTTTCTCCCTTTGTATATTTTGTTCCTTACACCAGCAGCGCTCCACTGGCACAGGGGTGTCCCTTTGTTAGGGTCTATTCCCCAAGCACTACCACTGTTCTACCACACCGGGTTCTGCAAGCATAAGAGCAGTGAAGGGCTGAAATGAAGAAGATGGAGAAGACAATTGCTCCAGATAAGAAACAAGAACCAATAGATGGAAATTGTAGATAATCGGATTTCTGCTAAATGTTAGCAGAAACATAAGAGATGTTTGACAGCTCTTCCTGTCTCAGGAGGTAGAAGTTCCTCCTTCATTGGAGGTATTTGAGCAGAGACAGTGTCTGCCAAGAATGCTCTACTTTCAGATCCTGCATTGTGCTGTGGGTTGGACTACCTCACCTCCAAGGTCCATTCCAGAACTATGATTCTATGACAGGAGTGAGTCTGACCCCATTCAGCAGGCGTAACTCAGGAAAAGAATCAGCCCACCAGCCGCTCATTATCACCACTGTCTCATGGCGACGAACTGTGATTGTGTTCCTCACGCTGACAACAATGCTTTTGTGAAACAAACTCATTCCAGATACATTCATCTGGTCCACAGCTTTTGTCCCTTCCCGTGTCCCCTGCTGCTGACAGAGTGTCTAAACATTTAATCATCCTGCCTTCTCCGGCAAAATATATGACTTGCCTAAGAGCAGGACTGATGCATCTCTGTGTTGTCAGCAGCGGGGAGGAAGTCAATTGCGCTAGCTATTTGTCGGGAGGCTTCCTGTTCAGGGAACGTACCTGCTAACAATAGCAAGCTTGCCTCAAAACGTAATGCACGTATGTGATCCTGCAGCATTGTGCACCTCTGGGCACCTCTCTGAATACTGCTTTCAGTTAAACCTTCTGCGTTTGTGGCAGTTGTTTTCTTCAGTTCAACTGAACTTACTGGCCTGTTCTATGAAAGAGGCCCACACATATCTGACCCTATTTGTGTAGGTCACTTTCGCACCAGTGCCAATTTAGCAGCTGCTCGGTGTGTGTGATGAGCAATCCCACTGCCTCCTCATATACTTAGTGAACCTGTGAAGGGAATCGTGATCTGAAGGACGACAGGCCTGGCCCTACCATGAGACAGGCAGCAACCTCGGGTGACAGGTACTGAGGGGCAGGAAGTGGACAGGCCTCTGTGGGCCCCCTAAGCTAACCTGATGCCCTAAAAAAGTCCCAAGACACCCTTTGGACTTGGGTACACAACACAAAAATTGCTGCATTGTTAAAGAGACCACTTTAATTTTATTTTATTTTTGTAAAAGAGCGAAAGCAAGCTGACTAGGGGAACACACTGAGCAAAGGAGCGGGAGAGGTAGGGGAATCTTTCGTTTTGAAGGTGAGGTCTAGCATACCCTCCAACATTTCTCCAGTGAAAATAGGGACGTCCCATTCCATAATGATAATTTTACTATTTATAACCTACACATCTTACTGGGTTGCCCCAACCACTCTGGGCAGCTTCCAACTTATATAAAAACATAATAAAACATGAAAAAAATTTCCCCATATAGGATTGCCTTCACACAGCTCAGGGGTCAGATAACTCCATACCCTCCAACATTTCTCCAATGAAAATAGGGACATCCTAAGGAAAAGTGGGACATTCTAGGAACAAATCAGAAACCGGGACAGCTTCTCTAAATCAGCACTCGTCACACTGATTTGGGGGAAGAATGTTTAAATAAATATTTTCAATTGGCTCTATGCTGTTTTTCCCCACCACTTCCCCTTCCTCTTGTCAACTTAAGGGAGAGATTGCTCTCTTTCCCTGAATTGTTCATTAGTTCAGTGGAACTAACTCCCAGGTTTGGGTAAGTGGGTATAGAATTGCATTTACCTGGGAGTTAGTTTGCCACTTTTATGGGCAATAGGAATCCAATTGCAGCTATTGCAGTTTTTAAAATGAATAGACAGATGCAATGTAGAAAACGCTTTCCTGTATGAAAATATTGTTAGAAAAAAGATATTAAAATGTTAATTAAAAAATATATATCAGAATGCGGCTAGTGATGTGAACTGTGAGTGCAGTGGGTTTGTTTTTATGTTCTGTTACAGAGATAATAGACATTTATTGAGGGTTGTAAATTTTAAGGGTGTACTGGGAAGGGTGAATTGTAGCTCTGTGGGAAGTCTCCTGACAACTCTTAGCATCTTTAGCAAACTACAGTTCCCAATATTGTTTGGGGGATGCCATGACTATTCAAGTGTGTCAGAGTGATTGAAGCCTATGGTGCGGATGTGACCTCAGTTTTTAGAACAGGCCCTTTTCTGGGGTTGCAAGGGAATTCACTACTTTTATATTTTAATGTTAACTTTTAACATGAAATGTGTTTTTTACTGTAATTATCACAAAAGCCCTGTTAGCTCGGTTGTGAATCCTACATTGTATATATACGTGACCCAGTTTTATTACTGCTGTGTATCAGAAAGTTTACAATATTGTGTTTATGTTGCAGCATATCCAAACTTAGTACACTGTTTTCTAGAATAGGACCAAAAGCTTTAAACATGTGAGTGTGTAAAACATTTGCTGCTCCATCAGCAAGTGGAATGGCTATTGCAATTAGTGAGAATGTAACTCTGGAAGTCAACCATAAAAGTGCAATTCCCGGAGGCCTTTCCCCAGTGAAAGTTTCATGCAGGCCATGCAATATTAACAAAACACAGCCACCACAAAGCATAGAGTCAAAAACTTCCATGTGTTCACTTTCCTTCAGCTATAAAAGATTTTACTCTGCAAAGCTCCTTCAATATATCTGAGAAAATAGCAAACAACAGGTTCCCTTCTGGCTATAGAAGAGGTTCATGGCCACTAGTAGCTCAGATGAAAAACCAAATAAGCAGGGATTGCTGGCAGTTCAACACTGTTACAGTTAGTAGGGTTAAATTTGCTGATATACCACCTTAAGCAGATTATGGTGGCATGGAGCTAATTTCACTGTCATTGACATATAACCAGGAAGAAGATCATCTGGCCCTACAGATTTTGTTGAATGGCTGCAACTGGCTGAGCTTGATGATTTGATTTATAGTTCAGCAAATCTGGCAGACCAGAGGTTTCCCACCACCACATTGTAAGATTGTCTGCTTCTTGTCTACATATGGTACCTACAAATCACTTTGCTGTACTAAGGGACTGGATATCTTGAGCCACCCAGTCTTGAAACGCAACTCTTCAGGAAGCTGTGGGCTCCTATCAGAAGTGATTAGCCTCCCTACAATCCCTTACAATATTCACCCCAGTCTGTTATAAATGTTTACAGGAATTTTGAGAAGTAGAAGGATAGCTATTTGTGTTCCTAAACTACTCCCTAGGTTTGGCTATTCCATCCCTGTAAAGCTTTTACCTGACTGTGGATGCATGCAAGGAATATTTGTGGGATGTGAAACACAGAGCAGTCAAGTACAACATCCCTAGAGTGGACATAACAAGAGGATGTCTGGAGCAGCCAGTTGGAACTTCCTGTTTCCTCCTAGGCTGGGACAGACTTCCTCTACATGTGACCAGAGGTGGGCGTGGCCTCGCCTGTGCAGGTAACAAAAGCATAGGACAGGCCGTCATCTCTCTCTGACTACATTCGTCGAAGAAGCAACATTTGCTTAACCGAAGATTTTGTAGACTACAATCTACCTCGTCAGATGCATGAAGTGTCATCCTGACTTACACAGAGACAGACTCAGGAGGTCAGAGAGAAATCCAATGCCAAAAAGTACAGACAATAATAATTATGGAATCACTAGTAGTGCTGTATTTTATTCCAGATCAGTTCACAAGTGACAGTATTGAACTTATTGATGTATTGTAATTCAGCAGTTTCACTTTTCAGTCTCCCTTTGAGATTCCTTTGCTTCGGGATGGCCACTCACTCTTAAAGTCATATATAGGGTGTCCTGGTGGTTGAAATGTTTTGACACACTGGCTTTTGAATATTGCCATTTCTGATGTCAGATCTGTGTCCATTTATTCTTTCATGTTTATCCTATCATTGCTGGCACATGTGTGACATGGGAAGGTGAGCAGTTTTGTTTCCTTTCATGTTTATCCTATCATTGCTGGCACATGTGTGACATGGGAAGGTGAGCAGTTTTGTTTCCTTTCATGTTTATCCTATCATTGCTGGCCCATGTGTGACATGGGAAGGTGAGCAGTTTTGTTTCCTGTGCTGTAGAAAGAGCACTATAGTGGCCTTTTTTTATGAGCCCTCTGATAATTCAATACACATCATGAAGTTCTAAGTGAAAGAACTAGATGCAGCCTATCTCATGTCTCAGAGGGGCCAGCGCAGCATGGACAATCTAAGTTGTGACTGCAAGGATCTCACTTCTCATCCCAGCTCTGCTATCTTGTCATTACATTCATCTGTGACTAATGGTTCTGGTCTGATAGGCTACAGTCTGTCTCCCCTGCCCAAGGAAGCACAAAGAGGATATTGGCAGGATGATCAGTGATCGATCTGTCTAGATAACAGTGTATGTATCTATAGCTATATATATATCTGCAGCCAATGCCCTTGTTAAAAAACAACAACACTGTTTTTGCAATTTAACCTCTACTGAAAACAGGAATTGTGTCCCTACCTTGTTCCCATTCATTTTGTTCCTTATGGGTTGCCCCACTAATTCTTTTGACATGGCAGCCAACCCCACCCCCTGGCCCATTTATCTGCTCCAGATCTGTCTGCTCTGAATTTTCCTGCTCAAGGTTCTGCCCAAGACTCCTTCCCTGGCCCCAATCCAACCATGCCACATGGTCTGAAGACAAAGGAGGCTACCAACTCCTTGATGAAGCAAAACCAGTCAGGGTCTGGTCATGGCTGGGAATCACATGTATACCTTGGGTGCCTTGAGTTCCATGAAAGATGTGAGATAGGAATGTGAGAAAGTGAATCAACCAAAGCCCTTGATCTTGGGCACCAGTGACGATGAGGAGAGTCTTTGGGACTTGGCTTCTCCTGCACCGCTTTGCTGTGTTTCTGGTTTTGCATCACAGTCCCCAACCGAGAGTGTGGGAAGCAGCCATCTGGGCATGCTTGGAAAGCGCTTCAGAAATGGCCAAGTAATATTCATAATAGATTTCACAGCAATTAATTACTCATGAGACTTCTAGTTTCCTCCGTGTTCTGTTCCTTCCGAACAGCAGCGTTGTACTTCAAATACTTACACAACTGGGCTCTGCAAGAACTAGGTCACGTGAGAGGAAGCTGCTTCTTCCAAGCCGGAAAAACTTTTGAGAGAGGTCAACAGTGCTTTCAAAGCTGAGATGCGGAACAGGATCATTCTTCTCCCAGTCCGCAGAAATGAATGTGTACATTCTCTGTTGCTTGCTCAGTGGATCAAGGCTTAAAAGGAAATATTTGCATGTTGGTAGCATGGAAGAGGCAATAGAGTCCGGCAGCCGTTTGAAAATAGTATTGCTCCTGGATGTATTTAAAAGAATACTGTATGAAACTTTCTTTCTTGTAAATATTTTTTTCCAATCCATGGTCTGTCTAACCCATGTGCTTTTAAAGGTTGTGATCCTATGGATACTCACCTGGGAGTAAATCCCATTGGAGTCAAAAGGACTTACTCCTGAGTGGACATTGCACTGCATAGAACCAACTGAGAACTGTTTATCAGTATATAATTGCTGAGCTGTCTTGAGCCTGCTTTGTTAATAACTTTGCATCTGTTTTGTTTGATTTATTTTTAATTTGCATTTTCAAAAAGGTTTAATAAAGGAAAAATAATTCTAAAAGAACTACAGTTTGATGGGAACCTCATTTCAAATATTGTCTAAAACATCAGGTTTATGCATGTGTAGTTATCCAGTTTTAGACGGCTCCTGTCTTCCCCAATAGTTTTTCCTATGCATTTAGCAATCCAAAAGTGCTATTTTAGGTTTAAGACGCAACTTTGTTGTTGTTATTGGGGATCAAGCTGCTACTATGGAAAAATTAGAGGTCGAAAGAAGAATATGCTTTGCAATAACTCAGCTATTCTGAGTTAAATTCCTTTCATAGATCTGTTCTTTGCTGCATAATTCTTTACAAAGCTGACTCATCAGGACACAAGAGCACTTTGAGTGACGATATTGAGTCTGCTTTTGTACAGGCTGTGCATATTTTTGCAGCTAAGTAGTTAAAAGTCCTTTCCAATAAAGAAGTTTCATTATTATCAATTATTTACTCAGCGCTGTCATTATGACGGATAGGGCTGCCCAAGGCAGGACGACACAAGGATTTTACTGTGCTGCACCAAAAACAATCCCCACCAGTAAATAATGAGCACGTGAAGCGTGCTGAGACACGGAGACTGAGCCCAGATTGATTTACTTCTGCTTGCTTATCTAACAAGAGGCATAGCCTTAAGATGCAGGCTTCTAAGATGTTTAACAAGTAAAGCCAGGACTACAGAACTGGCGTTTAAACACCTGGTGCCCATTGGGACTGGTAAGGCAGAAGGCAGGGAGAACAACTGTAGATGAAGTCGGAGCAAATGAATCATAGAATTGTAGAGTCCGAAGGGACCTCAGGGATCATCTAGTCCAACCCCCCGCAAGGCAGGAAACTCCGCTCAAGCATCCAGGGCAGGTGGCCACCCAACCTCTGATTAAAAACCTCCAAGGAAGGAGAGTCCACCACCTCCAGAGGAAGACAGTTCCACAGCTTACTGTCAGAAAGATTTTCCTGATGTTTAGTCAGAATCTCCTTCCTTGTAACTTGAAGTCATTGGTTTGAGTCCTCCAGAGCAGGAGAAAACAATATTGCTCCCTCTTCCATGTGACAGCCCATTTGAAGATGGCTATAATATCTTTTCTCTGACATGCAGATCAGCCCACCACTGAGTGGCTGTAACTAATACTGGGAGCGGCCATCAAGACCACATAACACTGGTCTTGAAAGACCTACATTGGCTCCCAGTATGTTTCCGAGCACAATTCAAAGTGTTGGTGCTGACCTTTAAAGCCCTTAACGGCCTTGATCCAGTATACAGTGGTACCTCGCAAGACGAAAAATGCGCAAGACGAAAGAGTTTTCCGTTTTTTGAGTCGTTCCGCAAGACGAAGTTCCCTATGGGCTTGCTTCGCAAGACGAAACGTCTTGCGAGTTCTTGCGAGTTTGTTTCCTTTTTCTTAAAGCCGCTAAGCCGTTAATAGCCGCTAAGCCGTTAATAGCCGCTAAGCCACTAATAGCCGTGATTCGCAAGACGAAAAAACCGCAAGACGAAGAGACTCGCGGAACGGATTAATTTCGTCTTGCGAGGCACCACTGTACCTGAAGAAGCGTCTCCACCCCCATCGTTCTGCCCAGACATTGAGGTCCAGCAGCGAGGGCCTTCTGGCGGTTGCCTCACTGTGAGAAGCCAAGTTACAGGGAACCTGGCAGAGGGCCTTCTCGGTTGTGGCACCCGCCCTGTGGAACGCCCTCCCATCAGTTGTCAAAGAGAACAACAACTACCAGACTTTTAGAAGACATCTGAAGGCAGCCTTGTTTAGGGAAGCTTTAAATGTTTGATGCATTACTGTATTTTAATATTTTGTTGAAAGCCACCCAGAGTGGCTGGGGAAGCCCAGTCAGATGGGTGGGGTATTAATAATAATAATAATAATAATAATAATAATAATAATAATTTTATACAACCACCCATCTGGCCGGGCCTCCCCAGCCACTCTGGGCTGCTCCCAACAGAATATTAAAAACACAATAAAACATCACACGTTAAAAACTTCCCTAAACAGGGCTGCCTTCAGATGTTTTCTAAATGTCAGATAGTTGTTTATTTCCTTGACATCTGATGGGAGGGCATTCCACAGGGTGGGTGCCACTACCGAGAAGGCCCTCTGCCTGGTATCAGGCTGAGGTTGGTGTGGGACTGCCCCTTTCACCCTTATGGAGCACCTTCCATTGATAGAGCCCCTTGTAGTTTTTAGGGTGGAAGGGATAGCTGCCCCCATCTCATACACCCACCCACACCCCACAGAGTGTTTTGGCTCATATGCTACTCACCTTTGAACCAAGAAGAGGAGGCCATCCTTCGATTCAGTCAACCCTTTAAGGATGCCGGGTACCTGTCTGATCAACCAGCTGATGGAGGTTCCTTGCAAGCTCCTACAAACCCTCTTGCAGTTTTCCCCAGTGGAACTTCAAATCCATAAGTCAGCCAGGTGGCCCAGGCACCCAAGTCTAGAGGAAATGGAGTGGCTACAGAAAGTGCCCTCAGAGGTGGAGCTGGAAATGAGTCTACCCATGGGGGGAAAGCAATAGGAAGAGAGTGGTATATGCAATTTGGTGACATATTTCCTATTCTGCCAAACCTTTTAGGGTGTAAGAATTTTTCCACTGACCTTGCTATATGTTTTCACTGGTGTTTTAAGTGGTTTCGCTCTCCTTCTTCTTGCATTTTGTATTATTATAATCATATATTGGTTGGCACCTTGGGCTTTCTTTCAAATGAAGGGTGGGGCAAACCTTCACTGAAATAAATAATAAATAAGACAAATAATAAATAAAAAGACAAATAATGCCCAACACATTTTAGTGCCTGATATGAAAAATCCAAGTGGAATTCCCCTACCCTTAAAATAGCACGCAGCAAAGTCCACGGGGATCTTTTCCTGTGCAAGTCTCATTGAAATGAACACGCACTGCATAAGAGCACTCCTCATGTGTTCCATGTGTTGTCTATAGAACTGGGTGTCCAATTTATTTAAAATGTTATATATGACTCTGTAGCGGGGGTCTTAATGCAGGCTTGCAGCGGGGTTTCTCTTAGTCCAAAAGCCAAATTAGGCAAGATTTTAATTGTATGGTTGCAATCAGAATACCTAGTTTTTTAAATTTAGTTGTATATATGTAGAGGGGTCAGGAGTGGGATGAAGTGCATGGGGAGGGTTAATCCCCCTCCCCATATGCTATGACTCCAACAGAAACCACCCTTCCACCCCAAGCTGCTGTTAGCCTTTAGGTGGAAGGTTCAATTGATGCCAGTGGATTCCTATCTTTAATGAAAAGCAAAGTCATCCAGTAGAAAAACAACAACCCCATTGCTCTTCTGCACAGTACTGCAGCCTCCTGACACTTTTTCTCATTAAAAACAAAACAGTGAGGCTTCATCATTACATACATTTAAGCCCCCCACCCACTGCCCTTATTGTTTGTGCCCTAAACTTGTGGTTAGTGGACACAGTGAAATGGGCTCCTGCCATGCCTAGTAGTCTATGAACGTTTCAGATAATTTAAAACTCTGAAAGTGACAATCAGGGACAAAGAGCCTGAACCAAGTTTTTCTGTGAGTTGTTGTCACAACTTTGCATTCCAACATCATGTCAAACTGCCAAGCGGAGAAAGATGCATGCTTCATCCTGGCAGGCAGCGGAGCTGACATTCCTAATTTGGCCATGACATTTATAGGCTTTGCCAATCTGACACAGCTAATTGCAGGCTTGGCCGGTGTCCCAGGGCCACAGTGTTACTATGCTTGGTCTTGTAGCTATGAGTCTCTCTCACAGCTCAACAGATCACTGCCCCCACCCCTTCTCGACTCTTTGTTATCAGATGCAGCACTCTACTCTGGCCTTTTCTGTTAGGGGCTGGGGTAGAGGGGGGATGATGGCACATCTTGATGCCTCCAGAAGATGGAAAGGCATTGAACTTGTGGATGAAATGAATGGCAGGGCTACGAAAAAGCATTGTCTTGTTTAAACAGGAACCTGTGGCCATCCAAATGCCGCTGAACTTTGTGGAAGCATTCACTCCAGACATTTAAACCATAAAGGTAAAGGTAAAGGTACCCCTGCCCGTACGGGCCAGTCTTGACAGACTCTGGGGTTGTGCGCCCATCTCACTCAAGAGGCCAGGGGCCAGCGCTGTCCGGAGACACTTCCGGGTCACGTGGCCAGCGTGACAAAGCTGCATCTGGCGAGCCAGAGCCGCACACGGAAACGCCGTTTACCTTCCCGCTGGTAAGCGGTCCCTATTTATCTACTTGCACCCGGAGGTGCTTTCAAACTGCTAGGTTGGCAGGCGCTGGGACTGAGCAGCGGGAGCGCACCCCGCCGCAGGGATTCGAACCGCCGACCTTTCGATCGGCAAGTCCTAGGCGCTGAGGCTTTAACCCACAGCGCCACCTGCGTCCCGTATTTAAACCATACCCCCCAATAATTGTGAGCGCTGCAGTTCACCCCAACAGAGCTATAATTCCCAGCATCCTCAACAAACTACAGTTCCCTGGAAGGGGTGTGCACACATCCTCTATCTCATCAGCCCTTGCCAGCATGGTCAATGGTGAAGGGTGATGGGAATTGTAATCCCAAAAACATTTGGAGGGCAACAGGTTCCCCACTGCAGCTGTACTTGGATATCCACATCCTCCAGGGCTGGCTCTTGCGGGAGCCAAGTGGCTTGTGTGAAAGCACGGCTCTCCAAAATGGGTGTCCTTGGGGGTCGCACACTCGTGGGAGCCAAAACAGAACATCCCGTGATCCAATCAGAAGTCAGGATGGCCTCTGTAATTCTGGGATATCCCGCTCAAATCAGGACATTTGAAAGGTGTGCCAGAATGAGCAGAGCCTTGTCAAAAGGAGAGTCTCTTTACTACTGCTAGGACCATAATGTAAAAAGCTTTGCTTCAGTACAGTATAGCGGCTCATGGGATCAGACCAGAAGAACATCAGTTGTTTGGCTTGAGTGTTTGTGATGCTTCCTGTGCCATGCAGGTTATGGATAACAAGTGCCCCCAAACATTTCACTGCAAACCACCTGTGCTTTCATTCCTCATGTCGCTCCTAAAGATTTCTTATCTGGCCTACACACACACACACACACACACACACACACTCTTAGTAGAAATAGTAGATTTAAACACAGTGCATTGTAGGCATTTATTAATTTTTTTAGTACCTCAAGCCAAGTGAGGGAAAGAGCTTTGTGTTAATGTGTAAGGTAAAGGTAAAGGTACCCCTGCCCGTACGGGCCAGTCTTGACAGACTCTGGGGTTGTGCGCCCATCTCACTTAAGAGGCCAGGGGCCAGCGCTGTCCGGAGACACTTCCGGGTCACGTGGCCAGCGTGACGAAGCTGCTCTGGCCAGAGCCAGAGCCAGAGCCGCACACGGAAACGCCGTTTACCTTCCCGCTGGTAAGCGGTCCCTATTTATCTACTTGCACCCGGAGGTGCTTTCGAACTGCTAGGTTGGCAGACGCTGGGACCGAGCAGCGGGAGCGCACCCCGCCGCAGGGATTCGAACCGCCGACCTTTCGATCGGCAAGCCCTAGGCGCTGAGGCTTTAACCCACAGCGCCACCTGCGTCCCGTGTTAATGTGTAGCAGAGCACAAAGAGGAAGAAAGAAAACAGAAGGCTGCTGTGTCTGGTGGGAAAGGAGAAAGAACAAAGTATATGAAAATATATAAATTTAGATCTTTGGATGAGGGAATGTTTGTTGCAGGCTTATCTGTTGGAATGATAAATACTTTTGAGTGTGGCTCTAAAAGACTGGTGATCTCAGCTAGCTGCCTCTGAAAACAATATATAAGGAGTGACTTGTGCTTCAGCCCCATTGATTTTCGTCTGATTTAAGCCTGCAATACACATTGCCCAGACAAGCCATCTTCCTAAATCAGGTCTTTTGTAGCTGGCCTGGAAAAAACAGACCCCAAAGCTCTTCTACTCAAATGGAGCATCAGGGGATGTCTAGTAATTTCCACAGCCCAGTGAGGAGCAGCTGCGGCAGCAATCCCCAGGTCTCCTCTCAGTCTTCATTTGAGGAGGCCAATACAGCTCTTGTCTGTAAAGAAATTCTTACAGAGACATACATCTCTGGAGCACAGGGAACTGGGGAAGCTCTGATTGTGCACCACGTATGTGGGGGTCCAGAAGATGGGTCAAAATGCCCATCTTCCTATCTGGCTATGAATAGAATAAACAAGAATATGCCACTCTAAAATATTTTGTGGCTTCAAACATGGAAACAGGGAATAATAATAATAATAATAATAATAATAATAATAATAATAATTTATTATTTATACCCCGCCCATCTGGCTGAGTTTCCCCAGCCACTCTGGGCGGCTCCCAATCAGTGTTAAAAACAGTACAGCATTACATATTAAAAACTTCCCTGAACAGGGCTGCCTTAAGATGTCTTCTGAATGTCAGGTAATTCTTTATCTCTTTGACATCTGATGGGAGGGCGTTCCACAGGGCGGGCGCCACTACCGAGAAGGCCCTCTGTCTGGTTCCCTGTAGCCTCACTTCTCGCAATGAGGGAACCGCCAGAAGGCCCTCGGCACTGGATCTCAGTGTCCGGGCTGAACGATGGGGGTGGAGATGCTCCTTCAGGTATACAGGACCGAGGCCGTTTAGGGCTTTAAAGGTCATCACCAACACTTTGAATCGCGCTCGGAAACGTACTGGGAGCCAGTGCAGATCTCTCAGAACCGGTGTTATGTGGTCCCGGCGGCCACTCCCAGTCACCAGTCTAGCTGCCGCATTCTGGATTAATTGCAGTTTCCGGGTCACCTTCAAAGGTAGCCCCACGTAGAGCGCGTTGCAGTAGTCCAAGCGTGAGATAACCAGAGCATGCACCACTCTGGCGAGACAGTCCGCGGGGAGGTAGGGTCTTAGCCTGCGTACCAGGTGGAGCTGGTAGACAGCTGCCCTGGACACAGAGTTAACCTGCGCCTCCATGGACAGCTGTGAGTCCAAAATGACTCCCAGGCTGCGCACCTGGTCCTTCAGGGGCACAGTTACCCCATTCAGGACCAGGGAATCCTCCACACCTGCCCGCCTCCTGTCCCCCAAAAACAGTACTTCTGTCTTGTCAGGATTGAACCTCAATCTGTTAGCCGCCATCCAACCTCCAACCGCCTCCAGGCACTCCAGGGAAAGGGTAAAAACAGGGACCTGGGGAACATATTGTAGTAACAGAAATGCTGCCCCATGCCAGAGTTTTTAACAAGGAAATTAATCCAGGCAAGCTTATCTGCTTTCCAAAAATAAAAATTAGGTGATATTTATTGTAAGATGGTCTGCTCCCACCTCTATGCTAAATGAGAAAGAGGGAGGTAAACGTGCTCCTCTGAATGGCACATAAAATCAGACATGGCTTGTATTGCCTGGAACTGTTTGTAGTAAACATAACAACTTGCTAGGAATGTAACCAGTTCCATTCCACGAAGACATTGCATTAGCTGGTTTCCCAAATAATTACCGTACTTCAAAAGGATGCCATAAGGAACATGAAGGCGATTTGTTATTTTCTCTCCGTACGAGTGAGCTCCTCTCCCCACCAACACCTATAGTACAGGGCAAGATGCTGAGCATTTGTTTGACATATTAGGTGTTGGCATGGACTGAAGAAAGCCATTATGGCCCTAGCAGTAATGTATATAATGAATGGAGCATCTAGGTGCTGAAATGCTGCTATTTCAATTGGCCTCTTAAATCTCTCAAAACATGGGCAGCCTGAGACAGCATAACATTCCCATGGCCTCAAAGACTCAAAATAGTATTTCCTTCCCTGCCTAAGGCTACTTCAAGCTCTGAACAAACATTCTCCTACTTACATGGCTGTGAGTAGAGAACTGAACTCATTTTTTATACAGATTATGTTCTCACTACCCATAACCTCCCGCTGATAACCTGGGTTTCTGCCAGATAGCAGTCCTGCTTAAAATGTATAAAGAATGAACTTGCGTCTGACATTCAGCTCCCTCCGCATTTGCAAGTAACCAGAAGCGCTCAGTGCTTTTGAGGGAATGTCAACACTACACATGTAAACTGGTGTCACAGTAATTCCCTCTCCCCAGGGAACACCCTGGGAACTCTTCCTCCAAGGGCCAGAGGCTATGTTTTTGCTGGCAATGACCAATTGCCTGGTGGGTGGAGTTTGAAAGAGCGCCCCCAGTGGGCCAAAGCAGATGTGACATCAATGGCATGAATTCAATGTTTATTCCAATAAAAGCAGCAAGCCATGAGTAGGCAAACTAAGGCCCGGGGGCGAGATCTGGCCCAATCGCCTTCTAAATCCGGTCTGGGAATCAGCATGTTTTTACATGAGTAGAATGTGTCCTTTTATTTAAAATGCATCTCTGGGTTGTTTGTGGGGCATAGGAATTCGTTCACCCCCCCCCCAAATATAGTCCAGCCCCCCACAAGGTCTGAGGAACAGTGGACCCTGCTGAAAAAGTTTGCTGACCCCTGCTCTAAGCTGTGGGCACCTTCTTTGATTGGCCTTCTCCCTGCCACAGTTTCAGCAAATGCCATTTCTCCAAAGCTGCCATTTGGGTTTCATTTGGTGTCAGCGAATGATTCCCTTGAAATGCAAATGCAAATAGCAGCGCTAGGGAGGCAATTCTTTCTTGTTGTCAGGACTGTGTTAGGGAAAGAATTAAACTTCCCCTCTGCTTCAGTGCTGCTACATACACAGCAACAAAAATGCACATTAAATGTGTTAAAATTCCCCGTGCTTTTATTTAAATAGGCTGTGGGCATCCAAACAGGACAATCGTGGAGGGGGGATACATTGACAACTTAAGTCTAAAAACTTTCCTGTTTAGCTAAGCCTAGCCAGACATGTGAAGTTGATACGTATTCTAATCTGTCATATTAGCTTGCAATGTATACTTTTGCTTTTTTAAATAAACTTGTTTTTAACATTGACTTTTATTGACAAACGTAAGGTATATTTTATATTCTATGTAAACCGCTTAGAGCTTTCATTTACATACATACCTAAATACATACATAATTTTATTTGCATCCCGCCTTTCCACAGTTCAAGCTATGCTCAAGTCAGCTCACAACATGAAAATAATGCATAACTATAATGTAACAAAAGTCGGCATGACAATAAATAAGACATTAAAAATACACAACCAAACTGAACAATGTCCACATAAATCACCATAAGATATAAAATAAAGATACAAAAAGCCAAGAGCAGCAACAGCAAGTACCCCACCAACAACCCCAGCAACACCCCAACCCCAGTTAAATGCTATACAAATTTTTGTTAAAAAAATAAAATACGTCAGTGGCCATTGCATGGCTGATACATGGCAACACGCATAATCACTTGATAAATCAAGTGGGGGAACTGGATATGCTTTTCCACATTAAGTGGTTATATTTCTCATGCATAAAGCATGGTGAAGGTGCCATGGAGACACAATGGGTGGTGACTTCTGCTAATGCTATAGAATGAGTGTACTGCACAACAATCAGAAGTGCTGCCTGTGTTGAAGAACAAGATGGCACCCGTAATCTTACCTCTTGAATCCGACTAGATCGGGAGTTGAATCTGACTTCCATACTGGCTACAGGACAGTCTCCTCCAGTCTAGCTTATGGGGGCAGGACACTTTAAGAGATGCTGGCCCATCCACGGCACCCACTACCTGAGGCGTGTGCCTCCCTCTGCCTAATGGTAGGGCCAGGCCAGCCTGCATTTAATCTACCATTTAGTTTCGTCCATGGATTCACAGGGCAGCTCTGTGGGGACATTTCTGTATTTGTGCAGATCTGCTCCCACCACTGAAAGCCGGCCTATGCGCCAGCTCGATCTGAGCAGCCAGAGTCCTGGCATGTGGGTAAAACAGACTAATAATGGAAGTTCCAAATCTGTCTTGAATCTAAGCAGAAAGTTGGAAGAATTCTTAGAGTGAAAGATTTGCTGGTTGCATTGTCAATGCTTCATAGAACGGCAGCATTCGGTGCTGCACAATGTAAGTACAGTTTTTATCCTGCTTGTAAGATTTTCATCCCCGCTTAGCCAATTCATTGCCTAAATAGAGTTATTAAATATTTACAAAACAAAGAACCTTCTGCAAAGAGGTTGAGGCATTTGAGATTCTCAAATTTACAGCACAATGACAAGTCCAGAGTTATCTGGGCTGACATTTGAATGAAATTGACAATGTAGCGCAATATGCTCAAAAACCTCTGCATAAATACAAAAGGAGATAGATGGTCATTACGGATGCCTTAAATGTAGCTGGAAAGAATAAAAATATCTCACCAACCAGATTCCTGCTGTATTGAGCTTGAAGTAGTGTAGCACCCTGCTTGTGGTTAACGCTTAGCTGGAATGAAATATTCAACGCAGCAATAGAGAAATTAAAATAATAATTTATTTGTCAGACAAATAAATATGAGGCACAGTGGTATATGGTTACCAAGCTCTGGCCTGGCCTCCTGCCATTCTGGCCAGCACTTATATTTCCTTAATCCAGCCCCCTTGCTCCTCCTGTGGCTGCCTCTGTCCAATCAGCCTGGTTGAAATTCCTATTGGCTGTTTGCTAGAACCAATCACAAAAGATACACCCATTTCCTTTTGCCCTTTTATGGGAAATAAAAGCTATATTTATAATTGGCAAACAAGTAGCCATTAACCTCTACAAGGCACCTTAATTACCAAATCACCTTTGCCCCCTTAATTCTAAAATAGAGCAGATGGCTAAAACAGATGGTGGCTAATTCTATTTTAAACAGGTATCAAAGATCTTTTGTACGCATCATCAATGAAAGATCTCCTTCATTGGAGGTTCCTTTAAACAAAAACCTGACAACCATCTGTCTAGAGTGCTCTGATGGTGTTTTCCTGGTTGGCAAAGGGGGGCTAGGCTGGTGGCTGATGGCCCCTGTGATCTCCTCCAACTATATGAAATAAGAATCTAGCATAAGGATTTAACATTTCTTAGCTTCTAATTCCTTTGCATAATTACATTTAAGCCAATATATTTTTAATACATAATATATAATTTTTTATAAGCAAAGATGTTTTCAAAGTAAGAAAAAACTTAAAAACACTTTCTTTCCCTATTTCCATTAGCTCTTGCCCTTAGGAAAATGTGGCTCAAGTCTCTAATGGGAGGCACAATAATTCTTACTATTTACCAACTTAATTGTAGCTTAATTGTACTCTGCAATATGCAAGGTCAGTGACCTCGCTCAGCCTTTTATGACCGCAATAAACCAGAGGGCCTCTCTGGCGAAGAGGATGAACATCTGCCAATATCTTAGCCAGCCTAGTTTCTGCCTGGCATGAATCATTTGTGAATTTGAACTCATTTTTAAGATACAACCTTGATCAAAAAATATAAGCTTGATAAAAATGCAGGCTTATGATTAGATGCCTCATTAGCACCCTTTTTTCTCAGCAAATCTGATGCAGGAGGCCTAGGAACACAAATAAGATGCAGGAAGCATCTAGAGGTAACCATTCCAGTAGTGGGAGAGCTGGGAAGCTGAGCCCACTCCATTGGCTCTTCTGTGACAGGCCAGCTCCATCAGCCCTCTTCTCCCCTCAACTGATACCTAGGGGCAGTCATTCTATCAGGCTGCCTCATTGGGAGAGATAGGAAGCAGGGCTCATTCATCAGCTTTGCTACTGTGCTGGCTGGTCAATATAGGACCTACTGTTCAGAAATTGGTGCCTGATTTTAATTTTCCTCTTCCCTCCTCTTCCCTTCCCTTGTGTGTTATGCTTTTTTAGCTAGTAAGCCTGTGGTAGGGACAGTCTTGTTTTGATAGTATGTAAACCACTCTGGGAGCCTTTCTAGCTGAAGAGCAGGGTACAAATACACTAAATAAATAAATAGCAGCATCTCTTCAGGGTTTCAGGAAAGAGTCATTCCTGGCCCAACTTGGGGACTGCAGGGACTGAACAATGCAAATGCTGTGCCATAGAGCTATAGCCAATCTGATGCAGGAGGCAAATCTGACCACTGGAATCCAAGTGAAAAGCGAAGTCATTCAACATTTCCTGCTGTGAAATTTAGGCCATGGGTAAATTAACTTTTGTTTTAAATTAAATACCCTCTCTTGATCAACTTCCTTGTCATTCTGGTCTTCTGAAAAGGTAGATCTGAAGTTCTGAGGCATTGGATTCAAGAAATCCAGCCATTTTAAAGCATGATTCAACTGATTTGTTTCTGAGCACAATTCAAAATGCTGTTTTTGACCTATAAAGCCTTAAATGGCTCAGGGCTAGCTTACTAGAAGTACCACCTTCCTCTATAATCCAATCTGCAACTTAAGATCTCCCACAGAGACCTTACACATGGCTCTTTCAAGGTATTTGTAAGGTAACAGAACGTGAGATCGACTTTTCTGTGGTGGCTCCCCCACCTCTAGAACTCTTTCCCTCAGGAGATCCATATCGCTCCCTCACTGTTTGCATTCATGAGTGAAGTTAAAAACAACACACAATTCGTTTTTGGCTTTTGAACGCTCCTGGATATTTTGGCTGCTATGTATCTGTTATTGTTATGTGTATTGCTTTAGATATTATTTGTCATGTCTGATCTCCCAATGAAAACAATGCAGCACAAAAGTGTTTTGTTTTATTAAAATTCCTTTACACCCTGCTCTCTCTGTGATGTTGGAGGCATTTCCCTGAGATTGGAGCGAAAGATTCAGTATATCCTATGGCCCCTGGGACACCCTCCCAGGGGTCATAGGATTGCATCTTAAAGTGCTTTAATTTGGCTGGATCTTTCCCATCACTATTATTATATTAGGAATCATGCTTACAGGTCAGTCAGGATAAGCCCCCCACCCATAATAGTAACAGGCAGTTTGCAGATCTGTCTGTCTGTTCCAAGTGTTTCCACACATTTTTTACCATTGTAAATTTGCACAATGAGATAATACTTTGTGGGAGGGGTTGTCCTATTATGCTCCACACAGATTTTTCTTAAGATGGGTAGGGGAAGAGTCACCTTATGGGAAGAATAATTTACCTGGATATGAGTGAGAGTTTTTATAGTATAGATTTAAGCTTTTTAACCATGACACAGAGACAACAGTACTTCTAACTTCTGTGTGGTGCTTTGGGTAATACTGAATAATCATAATGGACCACAGAGATCTCGAAAATAGTGAATGTGGTTCAGTTGAGAAGGACTCCAGAAAATTCACCATGCTGCTGTATTTTCCTATAATTTATACCCCACTCCACTGACAGAATACATTTTGATTTCACAAATGACCACCATTCTGTTAATCCTTGTGCATGTAGCATCGTCTGTAACACACTAACTCCATCTAAAATGGTGGGGTTATTTGTGACGGGGTCTGTGCATGTGTTAGGCATTTAAAAATCTCATCTAACAATCATTCATGTGTGTTTCTTGAACCTGAGGGTGCCGGCCTGTCATGAATACTAAACACTCCTTATTATAGCAAAGTGCACCACAAGAGGAACTATGGCCTAAATGCATTCAAGCAAGTCTTCCTAACAGGTTCAGAACTCAGTGGTGGGCGGGGCCCATTGAAAATGGCAGGGCAGAAGACAAGGAGGCCAAGAGAAGGTGGAACCAGAGCCAATGGCAGACAGAGCCAACTAATTCCTCTTCCCTGCTGAGTTCTATAATGGCAACACTGAGACTAAGGAGGAGGAAGCTGACAGCCAGCACCACCACACGGGCTAGAGGTAAGAAGGCAGGAATCTGGGGACTGTCAGAACTCCAGCCTGGGATTGTTGTGATGCGTGATGGTGATTAATGTCCACTTTGGAGAAAGTAAAACCAGTGGCGGCTGCTCCATTAAGGTGAATGGAGAACTGCCCACCAAATTCAGCCTGCCTTAGCCAGTCCCCACCCAGTGGCAGACCTTGGTGCCTCAAATTTCAGTACTGCCCTGTTCAATGCCAAAATCTGGTGCCCCCCCATCTCTCGCCTTCCATTGGACATCATAGTTGCGATGCCTGCTGCAGCGCCCCAGAAGCTCCACACTCAGTACTCGACAGTTAATTTTACAAAAATTGTATTACCACATGCAGTGCTCATGTAAAAAGGTATCAAGTGTTTCGGCAAAAGGTTTTCCAAACAATTTCATGAATGATCAAATCGGACATGATTCCATGCTCTAAACTTGCTCCTTTTCTGATTTCTGAACTGGTATTTCCTCCTGCGACTTCCAATGAATCAATTGCACAACTGATCATTGCTGTGAGACATGCAGTCGCAAAGCATGGGAGAAACTCTCTCTGGTGATATGCTGATGGAATGGACACCTCAAATTTGGCATCTCACATGGATGGAAATTGACATGTAATTAGAGTGAGAAGGAAAAACAACACAGCAAAAGACTTTTACAAAGTTTGGGGAGACTTTATTTCATATGCAGTGTCTAAGGAACATGGCTTTTGACCACCCGCTGTTTATGGAAATCTATGGAAAAGTACTTTGGTATAAAACAACAACAACAACAACAACAACAACAACAACAACAACAGTTTCTAGATACCTTTAGTACTGAGCGGGAGTGGAGGAAAGATATGTTAGGGAAGGGATACATTTGTTTGTATTGTTTTGGATATATGAAAAAAAATCCAATTAAAATATTCTGAAAAACACACACCAGCATTTTAAATTGAGCCCGGAAATGTATCAGAAGCCAGGCCATAATTGGTGAGATGTGTTTGGGCTATCTGGTCCCTCATCCTCCCCCTCCCCTTGAAGGTAATTTTTCAGGATGACCAGGGCCAGTTCCATATCAACCCCAGGCTTGAACCCAGACTGGAATGGGTCCTATTTCCTCCAATAGTGACTGCAACTGAACTGCTGTTGCACTCTCAAGCACCTTACCCCAAAAGCGGGACACTGTTGTCAAACCCTCAGGGTCTTTTTCAGGAGCAGGTGTACCATCAACTCCTTTAAGGCAGTTGGGATAACCCCCTCATGCAAAGATGCATTAACCAGCCCCCACCCTGACTTGCATCAACAACCAGGATGGGCAAGGGTCAAGAGGGCCAGGGATGGGATGGGCAGCTAGAAGCACCTTGTCCACATCCTCAGGCCTCCGTAGCTGGAACTGATCCCACAGAACTAGATATGACAGTGTGCTGGATGTCTCGCCAGAGATTATAATAGCAAAGGAATCAATACAGGGGTACCTGGGGTTACAGATGCTTCAGGTTACAGACTCCGCTAACCCAGAAATAGTACCTCAGGTTAAGAACTTTGCTTCAGGATGAGAACAGAAATTGCACAGCAGCGGCGCAGCAGCAGTGGGAGGCCCCATTAGCTAAAGTGATGCTTCAGGTTAAGAACAGTTTCAGGTTAAGAACGGACCTCCAGAACGAATTAAGTTCTTAACCCGAGGTACCACTGTATTGGTATGAAGGCAAATGGGTTTGTCCTTGAAGTGCCTAGCAAACCTATCACAGCCCAGGCCTTTGATGCTTCCAGTGCCTCATTATCCAAAAATTGCTTCACAAACAAGCCAATGCAGGCCTCCGACACCTCTTTGGAGCCAACATGTAAAAGGCCCCGAAGCCATTCTGAAGAACTTTTGGCTGGCACTGGGAGGACACAATGGAAGCAGAGAGAAAACATTTCTTTGTTGCATTTACGGCCTCAGACCAGGCTTGACAGTGGGCACACACTTGCGTTTGATTGTATTTGAGAGTTTTCTTTCACGTGTTTATGCCATCTCCCTTAGTGGTTCATTATTCTCAGACCATTGCAGGCCCTGAGGGAGAGGAGATGACGCTCAAGAGCGATTGTGTCAACCACCTGGGCTGTCTTCATTATTCCTCTCAATTTTGTTGTACTGATGTGAAACGGGTTGGTTTTTTTAAATAATATAGTTTTTTTATTTTTTTAATAATATAGTAGTGCGGATTAGATGTTAGCGTTGTACCGGCGATTTAAAATGTGCACCGCCCTGAAATTAATTCAGGTACGTTAAGCAAAACAACAAACAAACTTGCTGGGGGGTTTTCTGCTGCACCTCCCTGGGGGCGGGCGGGCGGGCGGGCTGCGCGCTCTCTCTATAAGGCCTTCAGAGCCTTTGGAAACGAGGCTGCAGTTCCGCCCGCAGCCTGCAGCGGGCGCTGCTGCTACTCCCGCCAGCCCGCTGGCTCGCAAGGGACAAACCTGGGACTTGGAGCCTCTGTTTTTCCTTCTCCGTCCACATCTCCTCCCTCGGCTCCGCCGGGGTGGCTTCTTCTTCTCCTCCTCCTCCTCCGCCGCTGGGCTGGTCTCCCCGCCACTGCCCGGCCTGGTGCGGAGCAAGACGGCGAGGGCGAAGAAGAGCGTGTGCCAGAGGCGAGAAAGAAAGCGTCGCGCGCGGAGGGGGAATGCAGCGACGGGAGGCGTGAGCCGCCGAGCATGTTGAGCTGGGCTCCGCCGCTTCTCCCGGGTCCACCTTCGCCAGCGGCGCTGCCAGCCCTCCCTCCCGCAACCCCTTTGGCAGCCGGCAGGCGCCCTCCTGAAGACGACGGCGTCTAAGATCCCCTGAAAGGCGGGCGGGAGAACGAGAGATCCAGATCCCCGGGGAAGCCGCCTCTCCTTTAACCCGCCTCTCCCCGCCACTTCGGCTTCAACATGAATCAGGCTGCTCCCTGCCGCCCAGGGGAAATTTAAAAGCCGAAGGCGACCCACAGCAGATCCTTGGTTGCTAAGGTAAATTACGATAGCCCTTGCGCAGCGTCCTCGTTTCTTCACCCCCAACCCCCCCTCAAAGCTTTGTGGGGCAACGATGCCTAGCAATGCATGACCCCCACCCCCCGCTTTCCCACGTTAAAGGGACACGGGAACTCATTAAATCGGTTCTTCGGTTCCTTAACCCCAGCCCCAAGCAATGCGTGTGCAACTCCCTTTTGTGCAACGGGTGCGAAAAGGAGGAGCAGCAGCGGGATTCGGATGAAGCAGCTTCGCGGCCCCCTTGCCTTCCCCCTTTTGTTATTCTAGGGATGCAAAGGAGTTGGAGGAGACGCACTGGATCGCGGGCGTCGCCGTTGTAAACGCGCCCTGGGCGCGGCGTCCCATTCGGAGCGCAGCTATTTGCATGCGGGGCCGTGGGCTTGGGGAGGGTGCGCGCGTTCATTTTAAGCGCGGGGAGCGTTGGCTTCCCCGGGGGGCTTGCGCCGAGAGAAGAGGAGCGGGGTTTGCGTGCTAAGCGGGGTGCTGCGAATCGGGGCCGCTGGGGCCGCGCGCGGAGAGCGATCGCTAAGCAACCGGCTGGGCAAGGGATGGCGCTGGCTCGCTGCTGCGCCGCTTGCCCCTGACCCTTGGAGGAAACTTGGGAGCAGGAGTTTGCCGCCGGCGATCGCGTCTTGCTGCGCGCTGTTCAAATGCAGTCCAAGGGCGGGAGAGGTGGGGGAGGGGGAGGAACCGCGCTCGGAAAATGGTCGCGCTTGAATCGGCGACCTGCAGAGCTAGAGGTCGCAAGTTTCGCGTATGTTCGAAGAATGGGATTTGATTTTAAAACTCAAAGCAAATAAATGGTTTTGCAACCAGGCCCCGAAGTACTTGGGGAGAGGAAGGGCCGAGGGGGGGGGTCTTCCCAACACGACCTGCTGCATTTTAGGCTGGAATCTACATCCACTTCCCTGGGAGTGTGCGCCGTTGAACTGAGAGGTGCTTACTTCTGAGTAAATGCGCCTAGGGTTGCACTGTTAGTCTTTCAGCTGCTTCTTGTTGTTTAGTCGTTTAGTCGTGTCCAACGCTTTGTGATCCCATGGACCAGAGCACGCCAGGCACTCCTGTCTTCCACTGCCTCCCGCAGTTTGGTCAAACTCATGCTGGTAGCTTCGAGAACACTGTCCAGCCATCTCGTCCTCTGTCATCCCCTTCTCCTTGTGCCCTCCATCTTTCCCAACATCAGGGTCTCTTCCAGGGAGTCTTCTCTTCTCATGAGGTGGCCAAAGTATTGGAGTCTCAGCTTCAGGATCTGTCCTTCCAGTGAGCATTCAGGGCTGATTTCCTTAGGAATGGATGTGTTTGATCTTCTTGCAGTCCATGGGACTCTCAAGAGTCTCCTCCAGCACCATAATTCAAAAGCATCAATTCTTTGGCAATCAGCCTTCTTTATGGTCCAGCTCTCACTTCCATACATCACAACTAGGAAAACCATAGCTTTCTTCTGAGTAAATGCGCCTAGGGTTGCACTGCTAGTCTTTCAGCTGCTTCTTACACTTTCCTTTTGTTCCACAAAGGAGTTGAGGCTGGTTGGGCCCTAGGGATGGAACTGGAATCCTAAACTCTGACCCACTGAGATCAGATGAGGCTCTTCCAAGTAAACCACACTAGGGTTTCAGTTTTGGGAAAGAAATAAAGATTTGCTGGAAAAGAAAACACCCTGGTGGATTTCACCAATAGAAGTGCTGACTGTCAAAAAAACTAATATAGAGGGGGGGGAAAGCCACTTATGAAGAACTTACCAGGAAAACCGATCAGGGCATAAAACTTAAACGCTATGAAGAGGTAAAGAACTTATTTACAGGGTGGTTGCAATACCACCAGGTAAATGACTTGCTAAAAGAAGACAAAAAGAAATTAGGATTTGAAGATAAAAAAATCTAAATTTAATGTGGAAGTTATAGAAGGTAAAAATAAAACTTTGTCTAGGATGTATGATCTCTTATTGGATTGGTACACAAAGGACGAAGAGGTGAAGGAGGCTATGACCAAATGGGCCATGGATATTGGTCACAATATTGATTTTGTAATGTGGCGTGAATTGAGGAATGTTAATATGAAGTTCACGGCGTGTACGGCATTGAGGGAGAACTTTTGGGAAATGATTTATAGGTGGTATCTCACGCCAGTGAAATTAGCTAAGATTTATAGATTGAAGAATAAGAAATGCTGGAAATGCGGAGAGGTAGAAGGTGACTTCTACCATATGTGGTGGACATGCAGTAAGGTGAAAGGCTTTTGGGAACTGATTTACAATGAGCTTAAAATTTTTTTGAAATATACTTTTCCAAAAAAGCCTGAAGCCTTCCTGCTAGGAATAACTGGCATAGAAATTAAAAAAGAAGATAAAAATCTATTTTTATATGCCACAACGGCCGCAAGAACCATGTTAGCACAAAACTGGAAAATGGAGGTAATACCTACTATAAGTGACTGGCAAGTCAAGATGATAAACTATGCTGAGCTAGCTAAAATAACAGGAAGATTAAGGGATCAGGATGAATAGAAATTTCATGACAATTGGAACAAATATTTGACGTATATAAGAACTAATTGCAGAACTTTGACGACACTGGCAGGACTGGAATAACTCTAACAGCGAACGACTAATAAGTAAAGGAGTAAAGGAGATAAAATACGTGATTCCAGAATTTATCTGATACTTACCAAAGGAGTGGAGGGAAGTCTAAGGCTCGGTGGAGCTTAAAACAACTATGTAATATATGTATGATTCATGGACTGGATATGACACATGTAATTTATGTATTATACTTTGTATTTGTTTATATGTATATATAATGATAAACCAATAAAAACTCATTTGGGGGGGAAAAAACCACGCTAGGGTTGCACTGTAATCTGGTTTTCACAACTGTCCCCAAGAAGGCCTTTTAATGTGGAATGCATCATGTTGTGAATGGGGCGATAGGAACTGGAAGAAGCCAATTTTCAGTGGGGTAGAGGTTTCATCTATGGGTAGCCTTTGCCTTTGAGTTGTAGATGCATAGTCTCCTCCCCCAACAACAAACTAAAAAGACAGCAATACTTACTCACACATACTTCCATTTAGGCTGTGTACACACTATACCTTTAAATCACATTTAGAGCATGTTCTTTCGCTCAAAGAATTCTGGGAGGTGTAGTTTACCCCTCACAGAGTTCCATTTCCCAGCAGCCTTGATAAACTACAGTGCCCAGAATTCTGTGAGGGGACAAGTGTGCCATGCATGTGCTTTGGAGATATAGTGTGCACAGAGTCACTTAAAGCCAAGTAAGTACTATGGCATAACTTGAGTTGTGGCTGCATACCCATCAGACATATAAAGCACCCACCCTGAAACAGAATATTGGGAACGGTAGTTTAATGGTGCTGGGAGCTTTGTGAACTACCGCCCCCATGTGATTGAGAACTTGCATATTACTTATCTGCACATCTTTCCAAAGAAAACCAAAGGCTCTTGCTTGGATATGAGACCGATTTCATCCCCATGCCACTAGCAAGACCTGGCTGGTGACAGAGAGAGGAAGAGTGCTGACTGCAGGCATCTTTCCATATTCCCAGTAGCGCATGAGTGTGCCATGCTCTCACAGCTGCATTGCATGGCCATGCTGGTCCCACACAAGTCCCCGCCAGCTCTGTGTGAAAGCAGCTGTGGAGCAGTCTTAGGTACCCCATGTTTCTGGACAATGGGGATTAGAAGTGCTAGCAAAAGCCTTAAGGCTGTGGTCCCTTAAAATTAAAGCTCCCTGGATGGGAGTTGAGTGTGCCCAGGTGGGCTTTGGAAGGAAAGGAAAGCTCAGCTTTGATTGCTTGTTGAGTTGGTTGAACATGTTGCCTGCTGGATTTTTTTCTTAGGAAGCAGCGGTCCTGTCAATAGCTGTGTTTCCTTATCCTAAGCACAGAACAGGCTTGCACAGCTTGAAGCCTGCTCTCTGAGACTTTGATAAACCTTCTGTTTTTGCAGGTCACGATGAGACTGCTAGAAGAGCAGGGTTGTCAATTAATCAGCAGAACCCCCCCTCCCCCAGTGCATTGCTGGCATGGGCTGCGTTCTTGATGCGGGCTTCCATGTTGTGCAGGGCGGGTTGCTAAGTCTCTCCATTTTTAGTAGAATCCACTTCAAGTTTATTCAAAGGATGCAGCCTGAGCACTTCACCATTATTTCCCTAATCTCATTAAAAGAAATTATATAACCTAACAATGCAGGTGTATGCTTTTATTTATTTTAATTAATTATTTCTTGACTGCCCACCCTCAAAAGATACCAGGTTGCTGTATAAAAGTGTCTGTGAAATTAACTCACACAGCATACAAGTGCAGTTCAAAACCAACAAATAAGCACAACCAAATACAACAAGGCAGAGCTATGACTAAAGAGAAATCCTTAGGTGTGCAGTACCAAGCACACTTGTATGCACTTAATTTCCATTGAAGCCAGTGGGACTTGCGTACAAGGAGTCACGTTCAGCATCATTAGGGAATCATAGTACTCTCTTCCTCTAAATAGTTATCTTGAAATTGCACTGCTGAATTTGAGAAATACTTCTCTGGAAAGGATAATTTTATAAGGTGGGAAGGGAACTCGGGTATCCCATTTTTTTAAATTTTGCTTTTGCAGCATAATCCTACAAGTCCCATTTCAGAACAATACCATGCTGTTCACAGGTTGTAGATGAATGTGGAGGGTGGAATATCATGGCTTTTAAAGGCTGTCCTTTCAAAGGCTGGAGGATATGGGTTCAGGGGAAAGGGGGAAAGTGGTCGGCAGCAGCAGCAGCAACAACAAAATCTGTGATACACAGGAGCTGGAAATGGCTTGTATCAAGTGAGTCTGGAGAAGCCTTTAAAAACATGCAAATAGATAGATAGATAGATAGATAGATAGATAGATAGATGGATGATAGGGTTCTTACCAGCCCATCCCCATGAGGTCCCAGGGTGTGTTACAAAGATTAAAAGATAAAATATTGAAATCAGTTTAAAACAAATGTTAAAATACATGTTCCCCTCCTTGACAAGGTCATTCCTTCCTCTACCTATCCTTTTTACCTGTGAACTGGGGTGGGGAGTATACTATTGCCTTTCAGCTGGGACTTCCAAGGTTATCCTGCAGAGGTTATAAGATGGAAGGGATTCATGGAGGGTATAGCAGGGCAAGGGAGACCTAATTTTGCCTCCCCCACCCATCCAAGGAGTGAAGGGCATTTTCATACATGAGACCTAAAGCAGATTTCTGATATAACTGTAACTTTAGCCAGAATACCACTACTTGTTCTAAATGTCTTTCCTCCGCTTTCTCTTCCACATGAAGAAAGATCAGACATCTGCATAAATAGCGCAAAAGCAGCCCAAAGGCAATCTAAGCCTCCTACATGAAAGCTTTCAGAATCTGCAAGAGCCAGTGGGGTGTATTCAATGTAGACTAGAGCTGGTCTCTGCGTGGGAAGACCCAGACTTGGCCAGAAAGTTCATTGGGAAGCTGACCTTGGGCCAATCCTAATCCTTCAAACCAACCTGCTTCATAGGGTTATTGTAAGAATTTAGGTGGTCACCTATTTTGGAGTGCTTTTGCCGCCAATTAAAAGCACATGTTTTTGTCCTTCACTTTTAGTCCCAGATGCCTTTGGTTGTTACTATTGTGATGTCTTTACTGATGATTTTAGCTTCATTGGATTTCCATATTCAACTATTTAGTTTACTATAAACTCAATTAGAATTTAGGGAATTAGAAGGTATTGTGCAGCCTAAACAATGGGAAATTGCTTTTGAATCTATGCAGAATGTTTTCTTGGAACTGAAATGGATATTGATTCAGCCAAAATTGATATTCTGAGTATGTTGGGCTCCACAACTTTCGTATAGGAAGACTAACATACATAGATGTTGGAGGTGTAATGCTGAGAATGCCTATTTGAGGCATCTGATGTGGGCTTGTCCACTGATATATTCCTTTTAGTCTGAATTTGTTCCTTGCATCAGCTTTGTATTGGTGAAGCCCTTGCTATGGCAGATGTTCATATATTCTGAAATTATATCCCTGTAGTATGGGGACTAACAAGTGGACAACAAAAGTGGGGTTTGTGAGCCCTTATGGTGGCTAAGAGATTATAAGTACTCAGTGGTCTGAGGACCTCATTTCCCCGGCTATATTCAGTCATATCTCATATTGATATCAATTTTGTATGGCTACCTATTTCAGTATCTGGAGGGCTTAATTTAAGATTCAGGTACTGTTGGTGGTCTGTTAATTATTATTTGTATATAATTTGTATCATTACTATTTTCCCCCTTATTCTTTTTTCTTATTTAATTTTAATTTTTCTCTTTTTCCGTTCTCCTTTTCTTGCTAAATTTGCAAATAAAAATGTAAACTTTTCTAATAAGGAATAAAACACAAGTTGGAACATGTGGGAGTAGTTAGAGCAGGGGTCTCCACTGTTGACCTGTATTTATTTTATTTGATTGATTGATTGATTGAGTTACTTACTTACTGCCCTATACCCTCAGGTTTCAGGGCGGTTCACTTGTGGAACTTGCTTTGATGAAGGAAATCTCATACTCTGAGAAGTAACTCAAGGCATGAAAATTCAGTGACACCCAGTTTGCCATTTGGAATCCAGATGTTTTGGACTCCCAGCACCTATCACCAATAGCCAGTGTGTGGCCAAAGTTCAGGGATTAATAAGGGGAGTTGTAGTCCAACAACATATGAAGGACTGCTGCCTTTTGACCCATGGCCTACAGTTTAGTTAGATTCACCTTTTCTTTGTCTTCATTTGAGGGAAGCACTTCGCACTCTCAGACAAAATACATGAGATTTGAGAACTTTTGTTGTTGTTTAGTCGTTTAGTCGTGTCCGATTCTTCGTGACCCCATGGACCAGAGCATGCCAGGCACTTCTGTCTTCCATTAGATTTGAGAACTAGCAATCCTCAAGTACAATGATACAGCATATCTCTTGCCTGCCTCTCCCGGCCTGGAGAAGTCCTTCACCACCTTCAAAGGAGCCTCTTGAGCATCTGATTACTGAACAACAACAACTTATACTTCTCCTCCTCCTCCTCCTCCTCCTCCTCCTCCTCCTCCTCCTCCTGGTTCAATCCTGTTTTGCCCCCAGCTCAGTTTGTACATACAGGTTCAATTTCAGTTTGACACCCTGCTTCAAATGGTGATGGTCCTGTAGGTGAGGCAACAATTAACTAATTTTACCAACAGCAAATATATATTGCAGTTCATCCCTGAGTCAGCCATGCTCTCTGGTAGGAAGATGTCTGGATGATCCGCACAACAAATACGCAGCTGTACGTTTGTTAGGCCTTAAATTGATACTCTGAATAGACCCCCCATAAAGCTAATATTCATAGTTCCTTGCTGCCAAGAAATCTTTGCAAGAATATCTGAATCACGACATCAGTCGTTGTTCAAGCCCTGTTTTAAAGTGACAAGTTGTCATGTCAGATAAAAAATTGCATCAGGGTTTGGGAATTAGGTATGTGCCTTTCCAGTGGAATAGTTCATCTTAGTCATGAATAAGCATTATTATGCAGCTTTATACTGTAACTGATGACCAACCTTCCCTTTGGGAATCAGTTTTGCCTTGATAGCACAGAACTGTAGTGGTGTGTGTGTTTAATTTCGGGAGGGGGGTGTGTGCAAAAGAACTAGCCATTTGTCTTGCTACCTAAAGTCGTAATGATCTGCGTAAGCATCTCCCTAGCAACAGAATTTGATGTCATAAATAGAAGATTAAGGAATAAGATGAAAGATAAGCCACAGGTTTTATGCAAAATTGATTATTGGTGAAGCAATATCCTGCCATAGCAACGTCTTGAGCGTTATAAAGAGGGGATTTATTTAAGGACAAGGCTCTAACCCTGCACTACTTCAATTTAGTGATGTCCTATTCATTCCACGTACAACAGCTTTTCCATTCACTTCACTGGAAGGGCAGAGGGATATGTGAGATGAGGGATATATGGGGAAACCATACGCTGAGGAATGTGTACTTTTGTGGTCATTAGCTTACACCAGAAGGTGAAGCAAAGCAGTGTGGTGATGGTTGGGCTGGGGGATCTTGTCCGTGATCCTTGGAATGGGAAAATAAGGATTTGATTATGACTAGGTCCCTATTTTCACCTGTGAAATGTTATAATCAATGCTTGGAGCTGTGCATGCTCTTCCCAACATGGGATTGGTAACTGTGTGCCTTGCTCCAAGCACTGGTTATAGTGAACCAGCTTTAGGAACAGCACCTATACAATTCACCTGCATGTGTGCTGTTCATTGTCCAGCAGGGAAAACTTCCATGTACATCTGCTTTCACTCACATGTTGCTCTTGCTGGGATCTGATAACACTTGTTTACTTTCCTGCTATTTCAAAGGAAGAAGCATGCACAGGATTCGACCTGTGACACTATCAGCACAGTGCTTCCTTTTTGCTGACTGCTGATCTTGTGTAGTTCTTCTCTTAATTTGCAAAGTGCTCAACAATATTGATTGTATTAATCTTTGCAGTACTGTTATCCTAAATAGTAGAAACCCATTTAACAGATGCTAAAAGACAGTGACTTATTCCAGGCCATACATTTCTGCCAATCCCAGAAATGGGGCTTTAGTTCACTTCTCTGTTTTTTAGCTCAGCACTGGTTTAAGGTATCTTAAACTATGTCCCGTTTTTTCACCCTGATCCAGAAAAGGAGGTGCAGGCATAGAAGCAGATATTACTTGCTTTATCAGGAACTACAGACAAATAAATGCACATTTGAATATGCTGTTGTCTGCACGCATTGCATTATGTTCTATCGGTTGTGCATCTTGCACTACAATCCTATGCATACCTACTTGGGAGTAAGCCCCACTGAACTCATTGGGACACACTTCTAGTTTAGAACTGCATTGTTAATGTGTATCTTCATCTACGTTCTGGGGTAGCTCGTTTCACTAAAGTTGGGTCAGTGTGTTTGAATAAAAACTCTGCACACACTTCCAATCTCATCCACTGTCGTCTACTATATTAATGTCTTTATTTTAATGGCCTCTGTTTTTAGATGTGGAATTCATCATGGCCATTAACTGTGAAATGTTCTAAACTGGTTGGGTATTAAGCCCCTAAAAATACATTTTTATTATACGCTTGATGCATAGCAGTTTGTTGATGCCTCTCAGTCCACTGGCATAAAATAACAGATTGTGTTCTTTGAATCTCCTTGCTAAATGATGATGAAACTATTTAGACTCTGCCAATATTGACTTTATTTTTGCATGGTCTGATGCTTTTTCTAATGTATTGTCTATTAGCAAAAGTAATGGCAAATGTTCCCTTTCTCCTCTTCTCTCCATTCTAATTAGGCATGCAGTCATGATGGAGTTGTATTGTCAACTCCTGGAAAAAGAATTAACTTCCTGATTGTGACTTTCAGTAGAAGTAGCATCCATGGCTAAGTAAATGAATATGGACCCAGGCACTCCTCCACCACCCCTATGCAAGTCAAAGAAAATGTATTAATACAAAGCTTCAAAGTGAAACCGTTTCTGGCTAAGCATTAATGTAATTACATAGTGATGGGTCAGGACACTGGGTTTACCTTAAGAACTGTTGACCAAGTAGAGGCAAGTGAATGAGCAATGGCACAATCATTTCTGCAAAACTTTGGAGCCAGCAAGATCTCTCCTTAGGAGGAAAAACCTAATCTCTTAGATGCCAGTGGCTACTGGATGCCTGGACTTCTGTACTGATGGATATGAGGCTCCTCAAGTTGGTGGCGATTATTCTTTTGCTCTACAGCCTCATTCTTTGGCTCTCTTAAGACCCAAGATGCATATTTTTGGTTCTATACTTTCATACAGATTGCCATCATTTTACTCACTTACAGTAGGTGTGGTATGGGCAAGGGAGCTTTTGATTGGCAGGGATGTTTTTGTAGGAGAAATGGAGAAACGTCACATATGCTGCCATGTTGACTTCTGTGTTTAAGATCACCTGAGGAGGTTCTGTTAATGGCGTCCCATTATCAGAGTCCATCGCATGTTCTGCTTGCAGGGTTCCTACATGCATCTGGTTGGCAACTGTAAGAGCAGGATGAACATTGGCCTAATTCTGCAGCCCTGGTCTTCTGTTCTTAACAAGACTAATCAAGCCTTCCCCAACTTGTTGCCCGGCAGCTCCCATCAGCCCCAGGCAACAGCACCAAGCTTAAGTTCAACATTACTTGCTTCTAAGCAAATTACTAAGCAAAATACTACAAACACACCCTTGTCTCACCTGATCTCTCATCCAAAGAAAACAAAATTCTTTTTGCCCCTTGGCAAGGCAGTAAGCATATGTTTAGACTCAAGTTTGCCAGTCTGTTATTTCATCAGTGTGATAAAAATATTTCTGTATCTCATGCCTTTCAGGCATTATATAATGGGATAAAATTCCTGAGCACACTTTTCATCTTCTATATCTATGCTTATTATTTGATTTTGAATGTATCTTCCTGTCTTTCTTCCTCTGGGTGACCCATTGAATAATGTTCTTCCCTTTTACAGCCTGGGTGAAAAGAAGGCAGTTCATAATGGCCCAGGGATCCAGTGACATGGAAACAGCTGATCAAGAGGAGAGCTCTCCAAATATGATTGTTTACAGAAAAGTAAGACATTCAGAGGCATTCATTACTTCTGTGCCAGCTTCTGAGCTGGATGACTGTTTACATGTTTTCAAAAAATAACTTGCTGCATAATCCTATACATGTCTACCTTGAAGTAAACCTCAGTGAGTTCAATGAGACTTACTCCTAGGTAAGTGTGCATAGGACTGCAGACCTATTTTACAAATGGATTCTTCAGGTTTTGTACTATAAGATTAACGGTTTTCTGTTGTTTTTGTCTGTACTTGGGTACGCTACCTGTAAATTTAAAAGGAAACGTATGATATCACTGTGAGGAATATAGGTTGAATTAGATTCACCTTTGTAAGAGTCTGTTGTAGAACTGGTATTTTGGTTTGCTTTTTTTAACAGTAGACAGCCACAACCAAGCTAACTGCAGTTTTTGACTGACTTCATTGGAACCTAATTGGCATAAATCACTTTGACATTGGACTGTATTCAATATAGTGCTAAGCAAAACATTCTGTCAGTGCCAGGATTTCTCCTTACACAATGGAATATTCTCCACTTCTCCTCCCCCTCCCCCTCCCTACATCTGTTCTTGGGGTTCCTCCAGCCTACCAGAGCAGATTTGGGGGTGGCACAGGGCATGCACTAGGAGAGGGCATGAGGGGGATCCTGTCGCAGTAGCACTAAAGCTTGCAGCTGAACAGCTATTTAGTTGAATGCTGCCCAGAGTCGGCCAATGGAAAGGATTTGTCTTCAAGTTGAAGGTTCCAAAATAGTCCCATGTAGCCAGTATAAGCCACTCAACGAAAAACATTTTCTCTTCCTTCAATTTCCAAAGAAGGGGCTATGTTGGAAATGTTTTAGCACACATTTTAACAGAAATGACAGTATAATATCCTACTAGTTGATAAAGAAAACAGTAGAAGTTCAAATGGATTGATGGGCATATTATAACGGCACTTTTCCTTATGACCATGAAAGTGGTGATATATAAAATGGGCCTGCAATCCTTTGCTCACTTAAACTAAAGTAGGTCCCATTGGCTTTAGTAGGACTTACTTCTCAGTAGACATTCTGGAGCTGCATCCAGGTGGCCTTGCTGTGCTAAAGTAGCTGTAGCATTTAACCAGGAGGGGGAGGGGAGGGAGAAATGGAAAATGCACCAAATGGTTCTAGGTTTGTGCATTCCAGTTCCTGTTTGAGGTTTTAGCAACTGCATCAACTGTAACAGACTTCTGTCTGCCATTGGACTAGCGGAAATCAGCATGGAGACCACCACAGCTCCTGTATTCAGTATGTGTGTGTATCAGATATCCAATTCGCATACTTTGTTGGCATACCGGGGGATGGGGGAAGCAGAGGAACTCTGCCCTCTGGAAACCTCATTGTGCAGTGTGTGAGATCATGGTCATAGCGGGCCTTTATTAAAGGCACCTGCAGGTTGCTTTCTCGCAATCAAAAGTCAAGAAGACCAAGCTGTTGGTTTTAACCTTTCCTATTATTACCAGCAAAGTTCTGTAATGCAGCCTAGCCTTCAGTAAAGGCTATTTTATCTTTCCATAATGAGATAGCAGAAATCCCCTTGCGGGGACTGTTCTATTTCAGGTTTCATATGGGAAGCCAATGTTTTGAAATCACTTGCCCCCAAGTTAACACATCAGGCACTATGTCAGGATAGAACAAGACTTCTCTCTGGTAATTAAACTGTTGACACGGGGCGGTTTCCCCATGGATTCCTTTTTATGTATAGCTGGAAAGAGTACAGTCCCTGTGTAGGAGCTTTACCACTACTTAATGCATTCTACATTACATTTTTTAAAAGGTTTGGATTATCTGATTCAATACGTTCAATGTCGCATTAGAAATACTTCAGGAGATAGATTTTAAAGTTATATGTGACTGTGAGAGCATTAATTTGTACATTAGTACTTGTTCATCTACGAAGAATAATTGTTGTTTTTTTAAAGCAGAAACTAAACTAATTGCTTGCTTTAAACATAGCAGGAAATTCTCTTCAGTGCTGAAAGTGGAACTTACACATGAATCTGAATCAATAATCTTGTTTAACTATATATCCTGATAGAAGTGCTGGGTTTCATTAGGCTACCATTGTCAAGCACAATTTTTCTTTACACAAACACAGTATGAATCTGTATGAAGAGGGTTATATTTCAGGTTCTGGTGCAGTTGAAAATGCGTGTTAATATTGGGCAGCATCATATATACTGGGAGGAGGAATGCATGATCCTCCAGATGCTATTGGGGTTCCAGCTCCCATCATCCTTGGCCATTGACCATGCTGGCTGAAGCTGATGGGAACCGGAGTCCAACAACATCTAGAGGGTCACAGGCCCCCCACTTGTAAGATACATATGCTGAATCTTTATTTCCACGCTGTGGACTGTTGATGTGCTGTATAGAGTCATAAAACCAGGGAAAGCAAATGTTCTCCAGATGTTGCTGGAGTCCAACTCTCATCAACCCCAGCAAGCATGGCCAACAGCTGTAGCCCAGCATTGACTACCCCCACATCAACCTGTCAAAGAGTCATGACTGGTCAGAAAACCTTTAAGACAGTAATCTCTTCATTCCCCCCAGATTCTTGTTGTGTTGCTGTATGTAGAATCATGCCCTCTCCCAAGGCACATGCTGCAAAGGTTAAAGAGCTTTCATTTGAAGTG
This sequence comes from Podarcis cretensis, assembly GCF_951804945.1. NCBI lineage: Eukaryota > Metazoa > Chordata > Lepidosauria > Squamata > Lacertidae > Podarcis > Podarcis cretensis. Next base: position 47,632,461 of record NC_137170.1, on the reverse strand, counting down.
AATTGGGTTGTATTGGGGCCCAGTGGAAGAGCACCTGCTTTGAATGCAGAAGGTCCCAGATTCAGTCTCCAGCATCTCCAGATGGGGCTGGGAAATACCCCCGTCAGAAAACCTAGAGAGCTGCTGCCAGTCAGCACAAACAGTGCTGATCTAGATGGACCAATGGTGTAACTTGGTACAGGGCGACATTCTGTGCTCCTGTTGCTTATTTCCATGTCTGTCACTGTGAGCATGGCAGAAGATGGGCAAATTTGAAACAACACGGGGAGGATGCGAAATATTTTATTAAACAAGCAGTAAGAGGGAACATCAATTGATTTTTCATGACTGTCACTTGTCCTTGAAATCTAAGCTATACTGATTGCTTTGCTCATTTGAGTATTATTTCTCGGATCCAAATGGCCCAGGGCTTTCACTTTCCTTCAATAAAACTCATAAAAATAAGAGATCTGAGGGCCATGCCAGAAAGAAGCCTGCTTTTGTGCCATCTGGCAGAAAAGGCCACAGAACAAATCTTGGCCTCTCATTTCCAGGAAGAACTTTGTAATTTTGAGGGAGTTCAGGGGAACTATAAAAAAAATGGCAAAGGATTTGGGACAAATTGTATTTTAAAATGATATGTGTGTATGTTGTAAGTATGAGTAATTAATCTGCTTAGGAGCAGATAAACAGTTTGTGGGGCTTGGCCCAAAGAACACTGGATACTGTGAACTCACGCCCACCAATAAAAACTGCTTGCGTTTTAAGTCCCTTAAGATTAATGTCATGTTTGTGTTATTTGCTGTAGAGGCTTATGGATATTTATGTAGAAGTTAGGTCCGTTAAATGGAGGCTGCAATCCTATACTGCAGAGATAGTCAACATGATGCCATCTCATTGTTTTTGGATTCTAACTCCAGTTGTGCTTGACCAACGTCTATGTTGGCTGGGGCTGATGGGAATTAGAGTCCAACAACATCTGTAGGGTGTCACACGGTCTTAACTCTTTCGAACTCACTTACCTTGAACTCATTGGGGCTTCTGAGTAGAACTTGAGAGGACTTTGCTGTAAGTGGATGGATTCATGGATGAATTTATATGAAAGGAGAACCTAAAACTATTTCTGAATTATCATCATCATCATTATCATTATGGCAAAGAATGTAAAAATGTTTTCCTGGCTCAGTAAAGAATAATCTTAGCCTAGTTCAGCCTTCCTCAGCCTGGTGCCATCGATATGTTTTGCTCAACATCAGCTGCCTAGAGTTGATGGGAGCTGAAGTCCAAAACATCTGGATGGTTGGGGAAAGTTGGCTTATTCTTTAATGGCCTCGGTCCTGTATACCTGAAGGAGCTTCTCCACCCCCATTGTTCAGCCTGGACACTGAGGTCCAGCGCCAAGGGCCTTCTGGCAGTTCCCTCACTGTGAGAAGCAAAGCTACAGGGAACCAGGCAGAGGGCCTTCTTGCTAGTGGCACCCACCCTGTGGAACACCCTCCCATCAGATGTCAAGGACTTTTTGAAGGCAGCCCTGTTTAGGGAAGTTTTTAACGTTTGATGTTTTATCCTGTTTTAATATTCTGTTGGAAGCTGCCCAGAGTGGGGAAACCCAGCCAGATGGGTATAAATAATAAAATGTTGTTGTTGTTGTTGTTGTTATTAATTTGTTTTTGTATAAATGGGAGCCCTCTGGGAGGAGTCCTTCAAATGGTCTTTGATCTCATGTTCTCAACCTTCTCCTTTGACATATATATTAACGCAGTACTACTAGCAATTTTTCTGAAGCTGAAGAGGCCATTTACCTAAGCTGCCCTCAAGGCTTGCAGAAAAATAAGGTGTGTGAAATGATCCTCTGCCCTGCCTGCACCACAACAGGACTTAGTCAGCACTTTCCTCAAATTCATGCTAACTATAGTGTGATTTGAAGACTGGGGGGGGGGGGGAAGGGCTATATTAGGTTTAAGTTGGAAGGGAAAGTATTGGATGACTGTCATCTTCTATCACCACACAAAGCAAGGTACTGTTTTTCTCCAGGAGAGGAAAAATACAGAAAATAACTGCTACTGTTGCAATTGCCACTTGACCACCCATCTCATGTCCCTGGGAAGTTCACACTAGGGACAGCAGCACCTGGTTGATGCCTCCATGGCAACTAGAATGCAAGCATTCCCCTTTCCATTCCTGTGGAGGATCTAACCCTGTTAAGCTACGGTTATCACCAAAAACCTGTGTGTGCACGTGTGTGTAAACTGCTTCACTTGACAAATAGCGCTGTTCAGTTTCTGGAGCCTTTAAGTCAGAAAATACCTCAAAGAATGATCTACTTTCCTATAAGTTTAGGATCTTGCCATTCCTAGCCTTTAGTTGGAGGTGAATTTACTTCACTTTTAGGAAGATTCTTTCCTTAAAGCAAGCCTCCCATATAGAGGAGAGACCTCACCCAAGCACTTCCTTTTCTATTCTTTCAGCATCCTGCCCTCTCACCCTTCCAGCAGGGTGCTTTTTGCCATATGGTGTTCAGTAGGAATTATCTGTTTGACCTTTGAGGGCACTTGCCTACTCTACTCTCAATGCAACTGGCTTCTGGTTGGCTGGGTTTAAGCAGGCTGTGTCACCTTTTGGGTAGGTTGTGTGGGAAGGTAAGCTGAATTTAACATGGCAAGCACCCTCCACCACTAGCTTCCTCCTATTGTTGACCAACTTGGGTTTGTGCTCTTGGGACCTGGCATGTGCCACATGCCGAACAGCGAGGGTGGCTAGCACAGCTCAGGTCCCTCAGGCCATGACTTCACTTTTGAGGAAGATGCTTTTTGCCTACTACTACGCCTGCATTGGTGATGAAGTTCCTCTCGGGTAGTTTGGCTTTCAGAGGCAGGCAGGAGATTGTACAGATCATTCCTGTCTACAATTGTTTGGTACGATTAGCACAAGTTCTTCTTCATTCCAGGTCTGGTTTAAGCGCTAAGCATCATGTCTGTCTGGTGTCAGATACCATGGAGCAATGAGGGCAGTGGCGTAGCGTGGGGGGTGCAGGGGGGGCCGGCCGCACCGGGCACAACATCTGGGGGTTAGGGATAGGGATAGGGTTAGGGGGCGCAAATCCAGGGTTAGGGGGCGCAAATTACTTGCCTTGCCCCGGGTGCTGACAACCCACGCTACACCACTGAATGAGGGTTAGGAGTTGTTTCAGTACCACGGATAGCTCTCAGTGAGCAACTTTCTCTGACCCCCTTGAGAGAACTCTTCGTTCCTTAAAGAGCCAATCCTCTGGTCTGAAGATGGGCAATCCTCCTATGTTCCATGGCCACCTGCCTGGTGTGTGCCACTGGAATGATGAGGTAGTGGACTCCTCAGGCTCAGAGAACTCTACAGGTCCTGGTTCTGTGGGAGGTTTTTGTTTGTGGACTGTCAGCTACATCCCTACTGGTCTCCACATCTCCAGCAGCTGGCTCAGATCCTTGAACCTGATCTGACTCCTTGGCTGGTACCTCTGGCATCTCATGTTTCTGTCTGGATTGCTGCTGGACTTCGGTGTGTGTGTGTGACACCACACTAAGGTTCTAAACCAAGGGTGAGGGACCTGTGGCCCTTGTTGGACTTCAACTGCAGTCCTGTCAGTCCCTTGTGGCCGATGGTCAGGGATGATGGGAGTTGAGAGGCCAACAGCATCTAGAGGGCCACAGGTTCCTCACTTCTCTCCTAAAAGTTACTGCAGTTGGATAACCAGTGTGACTAAGCAACTGCTGATGTGAGTGATCTACTCTTACAAGCACTTCAGGTTCTGAACTTCATGAAAAATTGCAGCAGCCGTTTCCACAACGGCAAAGATTGCAAATAACATGTTTCTTCTTGCAGAGGCATCCCCTGCAATCTCCCAGGATCCTCCCACTTCAGACTCCCAATTTCAGCATGAAAATAGAAAAGGGAAATATTTTGACATGTAGCACTCATGCTGTTTTTTAATTACTGATCACTCTGCATAAGTGACAAATGAATATATATTATAAGTAATAGTTGGAAGGACAGTGCATATTTCCTGTTATAGACCCCACGGGAGCGTGTGAGGGAAATTGTGTTTATGCATTGTGCTGTGAGGAAGAGAGAGAGAAGAGAGTGCCTTGGAATTACTAGGATTAAGCAATGAGGAGAAGAGGAACATCAAAAATGAGATATGGGGGCTAGGGACTTGAAGGCTAAATCCACTGCAAAGAAGATACAAGATGCAAGTGAATGGGGAATCAAAGGTATATAAAAATTGAAGGATTAGAGCTATCTGACTTAATGACAGTGCTATATCAGAACTGGTTAGAGGAAGGCAAAATTCTGAGGTAATATGCCAAGAGGGATTTAAAGTAGCTAGGAGGCAGTTTTACTCTATGTAAATCCCCGTTGCTGTTTCAGATGGATAAGGCAGTCTGCTTTGAATCTGCCAATGGAGAAATTTCAGATCAGCTGGGATTTGCACCAGCATTGCACACTTAGGTGAGGAAAATAATATGCTGAGTTCATAGAATAGCTTGGTGCCCGGCTGGAATCAAATGGCTGGGGAGGGTGAAAGAACGCCAAGGCTAAAACTCAGCTCAACCAAGAATAGAATTTCTGTTTCTACCCCACAGTTGCAACAAAAGAATTTCAGGCTGCAATTAATTCCAGTACCAGAAGTGACATAGGAACCTGCCTTGTCCTGGGTCAGACCATAGGTCTACCTAGCTCAGGATTGTCTCCTCTGATAGCAGCATTCCAGGGCTTCAGACTGGGACCATTACCACCCCGTCTGGAGATGGTGGGGATTGAACCTGGGACACGCAAGGCAAATGCACTACAGCTCTTTCCCAAAGCTATAGTGTTTCCTAGTTGGCAAATGCATCCAGCACTCCATATTTTGACTACGCAGATGTTCGTGGGCCATCAGCTCAATTTCAGTCTCCCCTCCAGTGCCAACTTGACTGTCAAACAGCAGTGCATCTTGTGGAATGTGGAAACCCCACCTCTCAGTTTGTCCTCTTTGGGGATGGTTTTTGGTGACTACAGTGGCTGGACTTCAGTAGGCCTCACCCCTAGACTGGGTGCAATGCTGCCTCGTTGGAACACATTGCTTTCTGTGCTTCCTGTATTGAAAGTGGCGATTTGGAGGATTTCTACAGGGATAGCAAGAACAAAAGAAAGTACTTCTTCATATGGTTAAATCATGGAATTCGCTCCCACAGGATGTAGTGATGGCCACCAACCTGGGTGGCTTTAAAAGGGGGTTAGACAAATCCATGAAGGATGTCAACGGCTATAAGCCACAATGGCTCTGCTCTACCTCACTTGTTGGAGGCAGTATGTTTCTGAATCCCAGTTGCTGGAAATTGCAAGTGGGGAGAGTGCTGCTGCATTTGGGTCCTGCCTGTGGGCATCCCATAGGCATCCAGCTGGCCACTGTGAGAACAGGATGTTAGACTAGATGGACCTTTGGCTTGATCCAGTAGGACTCTTCTTATGCTCTTAGGTCATGGTATCAGAAAGGGTCTCCCAATCTACTATATGCTGTCTAAAAGTAAAGGTAAAGGTACCCCTGACCGTAAGGTCCAGTCGCAGACGACTCTGGGGTTGTGTGCTCATCTCGCTTTACTGGCTGAGTGAGCCGGCGTACAGCTTCCGGGTCATGTGGCCAGCATGACTAAGCCACTTCTGGCACAACCAGACCAGCACACGGAGATGCCGTTTTCCTTCCCACTGGAGAGAGCAGTACCTATTTATCTACTTGCACTTTGATGTGCTTTCGAACTGCTAGGTGGGCAGGAGCTGGGACCGAGCAACGGGAGCTCACCCTGTCGCGGGAATTCAAACCGCCGAGGTTCCAATCGGCAAGCCCTAGGCTCAGTGGTTTAGACCATGTCCCTATATGCTGTCTACTAACTCCTATATAATTTGTATTAATACCACTATGCCACATCAGCTCAACTCAAAATTTTGTGGTGAGAATCAGAAAGGGAGGGAGGGGGATTAGTTACTCTGAAAATGTGCTGTGAAAACCACACAAAAAATTGCCAGGGCATGTTTTGCTCATCGCATCAAGGCTTAGAGAAGTGTGGGATATGATCCATAAGCCAGTCACATCCCTGCACCCTGCATAGGGCATGCACTTGGCTTTGTGACATATTCACAATTCCAGAGAGACAATAATGCGTGGATGTCAGTCAGGTCATGGTTCTTTCTCTTAGTGAGTCAAGAGTGCCATCTCTGCTCCTGGGAAATTGTTGCATATTTAGAGAAATTGTTTTGGGTGGATCTTGCGCTTCTTTTACTAAGAGTTTTTAAAATGGAGAAGCACCGAGAGAGGAAGCCAATGACCTGGAAAACAAGCTCAAATTAAGACATGTCAGGTTGATGAGGACTCCCCAGGGGTTTCAAGCAGGAGTAGTTTAGATTCTTTCCTAAATGGAATATGAAGGAAGTGCAGCACGGACTTCTTCCATTTCTCATTCTATTTTAATTTCCCCCACTCCATTGCATACCTGGTAAGGCAGGCAGGCAGGGCTTCCTTTTAAGCATTGATGGATTTGTGCATATGCTTTTGGAATGAAAACTGACAAACTAAAATGAGGGAAATAGTTTTATTTTAAACATGGTAAGTGGAGATAGTTTAATGCCTACGTCCTTGGCTCAAATCCAGACTGTTAGAAGAGAACAGAGTTATTTATATGAAAGCAAGTTAGTATCTCCATATATAAATCTCACAGTGGTTAATGGGACCTGCTCCTGGTAATGTGCTTAGATCTTCAGCCTGCAGTCCTATGCACACTTACCTGCGGGCAAGCATCTCTGAAAACAGCGGATCTTGTAAACATGTATAAGATTATGCTGCATAGCACACAGGGGAAAGACACAGTTATGGGTGAAATAGCTTAACTATTGAAGAGAAGCTAAGTGGTTGAAAGAGGGCATTCAAATATGTATTTCTAATTTGAATGCCAGAGCTTTCTGTCCCCCCTCTATAGTTGATGGTGCCAGGAATGAAATCTATAACTTTACTTGTAATCTTTCTGATGGGTAATGTAGTGGCTGGGAGACTTTTGGATGCTGCTGCTTAATTAAACAGTACGTTGAACAGTGTCCAGTGGTATTTTCATGCCTGAGCTGGAAAGTCAAACTGACACCCTTTCCAATTTTGCATTGATTTATTTGAATGATTTTAGGAACTATTATGACAGTGTTGCACTATAGTAAGAAAACACCAGCAATGGTCATAATAAGCTGCTGCTACTATAAACCAGGCTTTGCCAACCTGGTATCCTCCAGATGCCTTGGACTGCAGTTCCCATCCCAGCCACGGATGATGTCTGTACTAGCTGAGGCTGATGGGAGTTGTAGTTCAAAACCTCAGGCGCTCATCAGCCTGCCAAAGGCTGCAGTTAATACTGTTATTCTTGTTATAGCTATTTTCTGCTTGTAAATCATGCTAAAAGTAACAATGGCATAAAAGTTCAGCGTAGAACAGCAGATTGGATAAAATCATCACACGTCCAGTAGATACTACATGCTAAAAAGACTGGGTGAATAATAATAAAAAGGCCATCTCCTGGCAGTAGAATGACATCTCAGCTGGTCCCGGATGAGCTTTCCTGGACAGGGAAGCAAGCACTAGGACTTCAAATGGTGCATGGAAATGCACCAGTATCCAGAAGCAGTGATATATGTTCCATGCAGCCAGTCACAGATAGGAAACTGACAGCTTAATTTGAGAGACCTTTGTTCTCCTCACAGAGCTACAGTTCCTGGGAAGAGGGTATGACCGTTAGACCACTCTGAGAATTGTAGCTCTGTGATGTGAATAGGGATGACTTTTATTACCCTTAAATAAACAACCATTGTTTGGGATATAAATGCAATAAATAAGTTCTTCTGCTTACCTGCTTAAGAAGGCTGGAGGGGCCAGCCAGATGGAGATGTTGGTCGCCAATCTGGCATTCAGAGAGCTCCACGTGGTCGCAATTATACCCACGCCAGTTGCAAAATGCGCCTGATGTCTGGCTAATTTCCAACAGTGCTGAGAACTCATTTGAAGCGAAGCTTCTGCTTTGCTTCACCACACACAGAACTGGAATTATCCTCAGCTGTAATCTGTGGGTTTCAGCTGCTGGTTGTGACTCAGTAGTGGGGAGCAGCAGCAGAGCACTTCACCTTGAAGTAGAAGCCACAGGTGAGCAGCTTCTGGATTGACAGCTGAGCTTGTGCCATTAGGTTAACATGTGATGCGAAACATTTTTTCCCCCCAGGGAACTACTCTATCACTGACATTAAGTATTCCTAACTAATACTGGGATCCGGTCCAAAGAAATGCTTTTTACTTCAGCTCAGCATTCAGTATATAAATCTCAAATTACTGCTGACAAAACAGATGCTAACTACAAATCAATGAGCATTTTGTTCCTTTGCTCTCTGAGACAAGTTCTGTGAAAAACACACACTCAGAAATAGTTAAAATGAGGAGACGTGTGTATATTCAGCGACTTTTTCATGCCATGGAACAAATTATTAAGTGGCTGACTGGTAGTCTAAATATTGAGTATGGTAGTTATTTGCAGGGTATACAGAACAATGCTGTATCATCTTCTTTTTCCTTTTGGGTTATGTCCTTTTAGATTCCAAGTCTAAGGGCAGGGATGGTGTTATTGTTTATTTTAATATGTAAGCCTCCCTGAGACCCTGATTGAAAAGTAGGGCATTAATGCCCCTGAAATAAATAAATATTCTTGCAGCTGCTTACTATAGCTCAGTTAAGATATATCACCCGAAACGTGGTTTGGAATTACACGAATGAGCATCAGGGTTTACGTACTCCTTTTCCCTTTTCACATTCACCAGCACTCCCAGGTTTGTAGCTGTAGTTTGGCCTTATAAGTTAAACTGGAATACTATGCACACAAAAGCTTATACCAAGAACAAACTTAGTTGGTCTCTAAGGTGCTACTGGACAAAATGTTTAGTTTTTTACATATTTCAACTGTGTCAGACCAACATGGCTACCTACCGGAATTTGGAATACTATGGTTGTGCAAGCCATGGTTTGTCCAGTTTGGATGCAATGGCAAACTATGGCTTGACAAAAAAGAAGTGGTGCAAGAGGGGATTGTACAGCAGAAATAGAGGAGGCTTGGTGTTAGGAATGTAAGAAGGTGCTGTTTACCAAGCCAGACCATTGTTCATCTAGCTCCGTAGTGTTTATAGTCCAAGCAGCTGCTGCCAAGATTTCATACAGGAATATTTCCTAGGCCTACTCAGAAATGCCAGGGAATGAACATGGAATCTTTTGCCTGCAAAGCAGATGCTCTACCACGGAGCTTTAGTGGAGACTACCTGTCATGACAGGAGAAACAAGAAGCTGGCAGATTCCAGCTAGGACCCGAGAGGCCAAGACTCTACTCTGTCAGGTCAATAACTTCTTGCTGCATTTATAGCCACTTCAAGGAAGGTTTGCCCACCAAGGCTTTTTTTTTGAACTTTTTGCATATAGCTGTTTCAATCCAAGCTGGTTATTACAAGAATGTTGTAGCATTAAGAATTTGATGCCAGAGTTTGCTTGTTTTCCTCTTCCCTCCCCATCACTTCCCCCCTTTTGTGCCATGTTTTAAGCCTGAGGGAAAGGACTCTGTTGTTTTTATTGATTTGTAAGCCGCACTCAGTGCTTTTCTGACTGAACAGTGGGGTATAAATGCTTAGAAAAAGAATACATTTAATATTTTAAGCTGCAGTAATACTTTTTTTTTTTTAAGTTGGGGCTCTTCCATTTTCTCTCTTAGTTTGGGGTCAGGTCAGGGGTAATGTGGCAGCAGATGTGCAATTAAAGCACTCTTTTTTTCTTTTTTGCACCCATGTATTGTTGAAATAAAAGCTTCTTCTTGCTGGAAATTAATTATTGAGTGTTGCGATGCTTTATAAGATATTTATATATTCTCTTGAGCCCTGTCTCTTTCTGTATCAGAGTGCTATCTAGAGAGCAGTTCAGGCGAGAGAACTGCTCAGCTTCACTTCCTGGTTCTCCCCTCTGCTGAACTGTATCAAGACAACACACTAAAACAAAGGGGGAGATGAGCCAGAGAATAGATAAATATTAAATTACACTGGTTGGTTTCATCTTTGGAAGGATGGTGACCTGAATCTGCACATGTAGCTCTCTCTCCCTCTCCCCTAGCATTTATTTGGATGTGCTGTGCTCTTGGATTAAAGCCTCCAAAAATAAAAATGATTTTAAAAAAGGCAGACAAAAGTAGGGCCCAACTACATGACCTATTCAGCCATAAGTTGTGTTTCAGCCCAGCATTTTCTTTTTTTCTTTTTACTCAAAAGTAACCACCTACAAGGCAGTTCTGAAGAAAAACAGTGGAGGGGAAGGATAGTTGCTCCAAATTTTTCATTCAGGTTGTTCCCCTCCCCCCCCACTCAATCTTTCCCCAGATTCTCTACCCGCCCCCCCCCCCCGCTTCATAGGTAACAAGATGCAGCGAGCTACTCATATATTTTTTTCCCTTGCAGCTTGCTGGAGGTGGGGGAAGCATGCTTTTGAGCAGAAAACCAGCCTGAGGAGACAGGGTTAAACAAACTGTAGCAATTGGTATTTATAGAGTTAAATATTGTCTCCAGCAGTTAATGAGTTGGACTCTCTAGCATGTTATTTTCCAATGCAGTTGAATTTTATTCTGTTCATCAATAAGCAGCCTCCTGTTCTGGACCTACAGAGTAAGTAACTTTGCTTTGTGTTAAATACTGTAAATACAGATATCTGTCCTTCTCTGCTGTATCTCTTTTTAAGTCCGCAGCATAGCATGAGTTAACTTTTTTAAAAAGAAAAACCACTGGTGAAAATATAAATGTGTAATATGTAACGAGTTGTAGTATTGTTGAAGAGATCTATTGCTGTCCAATTGTGATTAGTGCTGAAATATGCATGGGTCTTTCCCCATTTTTAAAAAAAACCTCAACTGCAGGGCTTAGCAAAAAATTAGCAGAATTATGATGTGCAGGGTTGTGGGGACAGAGATATGTTTTGTGTGAGAGTGCTGTGCACACTTCAGACAGACAGGACCACCTGTCAGGGGAGATGATTTTTCTTTTTGGTTCTAAGTCGCAGCGAGAATGTGATGGAACTGTGAGGAATGTGTATATGCACCAAAATTAATTTCACAATCCTGTATTCCTATCTATATAAAGATAATAATTTGCCAAAGGTGATCAATACTCAAGGGAGACAATTGCAGAGCCTGAGTTTGAAACCAGATTTTTCAGCTTCTATCTCACGTACTTTTTCCACTGGACCATGCCAGCTGTAGACAGGCTCCGGAGTACTGAACATTAACAGTTTACAAATTGGTTGGCAGCAGTTTACATTAGTGGTGTTTATTTTATTAGCTAAGCAACTGCTTTATTGGGCTATTGGAGCAGTGCCCTTTCCCCTTCTAGCAAGCATTTAATTATTTTTACAAGCCACAGTACTACAGCAATCTGGCTTATGCAACTATTCAGAAAGTGACCTGCAGTCCTCTCCTCCTTCTGGGTAACTAGGCTGTGAAGGAGATGCATTATCTTACGTAATTCTTATATTTTGACGCTTAATTTGTAGCATGAGGCCAGGTCCAAAACAACTGGTTAGCCTTCCCTGAGCCCCATGTATGTGGAGACTGGTTCAGATGATTCAGAAAAGCACCATGCACTCTTCTTGCGCTTGTCAATGCACTCTGTGGCTCTGGGGCCAGATCCAGAATGCCCTTTGGCGATCCCCTTCCTTCCTTGGCAGATTTCAGGTTCAGTAAACTTTGCCGGGTGATTCTATGAACATTTGCAAGAAGCAGAGCTCTGACCCGGAAGAGAACTTAAGCATATGCTTTGGGATTTTGATTTAGGACCAGAACACTTATCACAAAATCTCCTCTTTCCAAATTTAAAAACACAGCAAGAATCTGCTTCTGTTTTGGAGCGTTCAAAACCGTTTGCAGAGGGATGACATAAAATATTTGCCTTTCTGTCAGTTAGGCTCCGCAAGGTGACTTAGGAACTATGTAGAATCAATACAATTAAAAACGTAATAAGACAACAATGCCACAAGTCTTCCCTGGAGCTGAGTTCTGCTGTTCAGGCACCAGTCAAAATCCCATTTGGGATGAAGCTGAGATATGAAGAAAATAAGAACTTCATTGGATGTGGCAGGCAATGTGGCAGTAACTGCATTGCCTATAATTACAGAGATGTGCTTGTTGTTCTTCAGGTGAGCAAATATCCCATTCTTGCACTCCTGAGCATGCAGTTCAGGTGTAGGACTGAAAACACAAATGTAGTAGAACGCGAAGATAAATGAGATGTGCGAGAACAAAAGGTCTGTGGGCTCTTTGAGATTTAATGTTATGCTCTTTCGTAAAATCTAAGCTTCCACTTCAACAAAATGCAAAGCTTTTAAAAATCCCTTCCAGCTGTGAAGCTATCAAAAGCTATGTAGATAAGTGCATTCTTGCTTGTCTTGGCAACTTAGGTCTTTCGACTCAGTCAGTAAATTTAGTAGAGGACAACAGAGTTGTTACTTATTGCAGGATTATTATTCTGCTTTTAACATTAAAAAAATGACAGCAGCAAGGCATCATCATTGCCTCAGTTGGCCACAGCAGGACCAGGTATTCTAACTAAAGTAATTTACTGAACAGACCTATGCATGCATACTCAGAAGTCTCTGCATGTTAAATGGTGCTTAGTCTCAGGTAAATATGTGTAGGATTGGAGCCTTAGGATTTGTACCTTAAAATGCCAATGCAGAATGCAGATGTCTTTGAAATCTGGGTTTGGGAGGGTTTGGACAGGTCCAGCATCTAATTCTTCCTGGGGTGAATTTCCAGACTGCAGAAAGTCTAGTAATTCCTCATTACCTGCCCCTGAAGTTTTCATGATGTTTTTGACTTCCTTCAGCCAAGAGTGGACAGATTGGTTTTGTTTCCAGACATCTTTTTAAAAAAAGGATGTCTAGCCTGCAGTTCAAATATACATTATTCAGAGCTGCTTGCAGCAGCTAAAAGGAAAAAAAATGGAAAAACAGGTTTACTTGTTGCTTTCAAGGTATGTATGGAGAGAACCTTTATGACATTTGTATGAGTTAAACATGAGTTAAGAAATACACAGGGGGGAAATTAAACATTTGCTGTCAATATAAACAAACAACGCATAAATACTATTGCAGCAGGGAACTTAAATGAATGAACTCACTTTGCTGTTGACTTTATTGTTCATTAAACTGACTTTTCAATATGTTGAGCAAAAACCGAGCATATATTAAGATGTGCTGAACTGTTACCTTCATGAATATGTTAAATGCTTCCTTCATACCATCAATATTGGTATCAAAGACAATAAAGGAAGCAAACAGGGAAGAAGTTGACTATAGTGCTTTGAAAGTTGCTGTAATTGATTACAAAATATATGTGGTTAAAGAAGTCCTTGTCATGGTAAAAAAAAAAAAGTAAAGGTAAAGGACCCCTGGGCTGTGAAATCCAGTCAAAGGCAATTATGGGGTTGTGGCGCTCATCTTGCTTTCAGGCCAAGGAAGCCAGCGTTTGTGTGTTGAGACCTTGAAACCACCCTCTTGCCAATGTATGAGACACAGGGACACGGATATTAGGTTAATGTTATTGGGCAAAATTTGGCCACAACTTTATTGCTTACAGAATGTGAGTGGTATTGGCTTAGGCATTGGAGTTGACCCAACTATACCTGACTCCCGCCCGTCACACAGGGAGTCCAGTAAGGGTCCACCACCAATAGGGGGAGCCCCGTTGATGCAAACCAACTTGAGCTCCCCCAGGGTTCCCGACGGAGTTGTGGCATGGCCCTAGCCCAGCCCCGGACTTTGGACAAGATCCACACACCCCGGATTCCTTTAACGGAATACTCTTAAGCTTGGAGGGGCAGGTGATGTCCACACCTCACCTCCCCCATCATAAGATCAACCAATGCCTAACCGCCAAACCTTACAGAGTTGTGGCGATTGCTACGAGGTAGGCGAAAACCAAATGGCCCTTGCCAGCCTGCCAAGTGGAAAAATTCCTACCAGGCCCCTCAACGGCGACTGACCGTCGTCCATAGCAAGGCCAATGTCAAAACCTGAAATTAGGGAGGGTGGGCGGGAGATTGAGGAAGCGAACCAAGAGAAAGCTCTCCAGCTCATCTCATGCCTTTGTTTAAATGGGGCCTAGCCACGCCTCCCAAGCCAGCGGATTGGCTGACTGGGTGATGGTGTGGCAGGGAGCCTCCGCGTGACGCAGGACTCAGTCCTCCGCCCCCGGAGGGGAGTTGGTGTCCATGTGGTCCACCGCAACTCCTCCCCACTGCTAAGTGGAGCAGATTTGTCCACAGACAGCTTTCCGGGTCATGTGGCCAGCATGACTAAACTGCTTCTGGCACATCAGGACACTGTGACGAGTGCCAAAGCACACGGAAACGCCGTTTACCTTCCCGCTGCAGCGGTATCTATTTATCTACTTGCACTGGCGTGCTTTCAAACTTCTAGGTTGGCAGGAGCTGGGACAAAGCAATGGGCGCTCACCCCGGCGCAGGGATTCGATCCACTGACCTTCCAGTCGGCAAGCCCAAGAGGCTCAGTGGTTTAGACCACAGTGCCACCTGCATCCCTATTTGTTGTGGTAGGATGAGAAGTACTGTGAGTGGCCCCTTTTCATTCCATGGAGAAAGTGATATTAGAAACTGGAGTCCAAGGACTGAAAGTCCTCCAGATGCCAGTTCCCCTACCCAAATTCTGGGTACAGCAGTGCTGGCATGGGGAGGAGCCGGAGCACAGGTTCCTCCCATGTGCACTGGGGCCTCACACCTAATCTTCATAGTAAAGGATGGAGCAATGCTACAAAGACCTCCCCCACTGTGAAGGCAACATGGAAAATGGAACGATGGAACCATGGCATTTATCTCCTGCCTTTTAATTATTTTTAATCCTATTGTTTTCAGTCTCCAGGAGGCTTATTAATGCATATCTTTTAAAGCAAAGGAGAGCACAAGTAGGAGTTTGTATGTAAGCAGCTGAATTTATTGGCTTCTCCCTAATGACTTTGAATTAATAATTCCCTGGCACTGCCCCAGCAGAATCAATAAAAGTAAACAGTCTCTGTGGCAAGAGTTTCTTTGCTGTGTGGTTGCAGTCTTAATTTGGAGACTTGTGTCAGGTATGCACAGCATTCGATCTGCTGTGTTTTTCCACGCCTCTGCTGGGTGGTTGAATATGTAGTTTTGGGTTTTTCTTGAAAAAATGTTTTCCATTGTTATTTGAGCCCAGCTCTATTTCATTACTTTACTATTGTCAAAATGTCCTACTGACCGGTGAAAAATGGAATCCTGTGCCTTCATCACAATGTTTGCTGCTTTGACGCACAAAACCTTTCATGAGCTTACACCAGCAAGCATAGTTGTACATTTTAAACCATGGGCTGTTTATCTCTGCTACATTTTGCTAGCCTGTTGCAAATATTTGGGACTGGGTTACTTCATGTTACCATTTTCCAAATCAATTAGGAGTTCCTGGGAATGGTCACTGCGGCTCACAGAATTGGTGCCACTGTTGATGCAAGGAGACACAGGGCCCTGACTAGCCCAGAGCTCAGGCTTAGCACAGCCATTGTTGAACATTCTGAAGGAAGCCAGGGATAATGGATGTCTCTTCGTTGATGCTGTGTGTTTAATTGTTAATCCACCGAGTCATCAGCTGGTAGAAGTAGAGAATCATTATAATGTTCAGGGAAAGTTGTTTGAACACACTTTTTTTTGCATTCTGTAACATTTGTTTTCAAGGCAGATAGTTTGTGTGAGCTACTGTCATCACACTAAAGAGCACTTTATTCCATAGGGTTGCATTGGTTGCAAATGCAGTGGTACCTCGGGTTAAGTACTTAATTCGTTCCGGAGGTCCGTACTTAACCTGAAACCGTTCTTAACCTGAAGCACCACTTTAGCTAATGGGGCCTCCTGCTGCTGCCACGCCGCCGGAGCACAATTTCTGTTCTCATCCTGAAGCAAAGTTCTTAACCTGAAGCAATATTTCTGGGTTAACGGAGTCTGTAACCTGAAGCGTATGTAACCTGAAGTGTATGTAACCCGAGTTACCACTGTATGCAAATGGATTTTGAATTGTGGGAGGTTAAAATCATAGAACTATGGAGTTGGAAGGGGCTGTGAGGGTAATCTAGTCCAATCTTTTTGCTCAGGGTGGGGCTTGAACCCACAACCCTGAGATTACGAACCTGGCTTTGCTGCTAGCCGTATCTGCCATTCTTTCCTAGCAAACTTAAGCTTGCATAGAGAAGCAGACACATGGCACTGCCTGGAAGGGCTGGCTAGCAGCAGGGGGTGTCTTCCAGGCCTTGCCCTTAATATCTGGGTGCTGTTGAGCAGGTGTAGCCAATGTGGTCTCTTCAATGTGTTGTGGACTACCACATTCATCATCTTCAAGCTTTGACCATGCCGGCTGGGGCTGGAGGAAGCTGGAGCCTAGCAACATGTGGAGGACTCCATGTTGCCTACCCTTGTTATCTTAATGTGTGTTTCCAAGCCAATAAATTCTGTTTATTGGTACTATTGTTTGGGAAGCAGCAGGGGCTGAGTGGTTTGGGAAATCCTCCTCTGAGCTCCTCTCAGTGAAGGATGAACTTCCTTTATAGATATGATCTTCCTTTCTGAACCTCCAGAAAGATCTAAGTTTTTCCAAGTGTTCTCTGAGAAAACTCTGAAATCCCGGAGTAATTACAAAGGGAGCTGAAGAGAGCTTGTTCATGACAGTTTGATTGTTTGCTTCTGAGGTAGCCAAAATTCCATTTTAGAATAGCTACTGGAGTCTTCTCCATTTCCCTCTCTCTGCTGAGTCATGTTCTACACAGCAGCTTTGTGTGATGGCTCTCTGCTGTGGCTGGACATGGTGATTCTGTGCCAAGTCATGTTGCTGCATTAATTGGATGAACCGAGGAAGCCAGTGTTTTGAAGTTCTGCTAATGCAGTTTTGAAGTTCTGCTAATGCAGCAGTTATTGCGCCTCATTCCAGGCATTTATTTGCCACTGCAATGCTTGGGAGCATCGTGATCTATGCACTGGTTGATGTTTTCATTACTACTTAATACAGTGGGCAAACTTACTCTCTCTCCTTAGTGTGTTGTTTTTCAGTGTTTGAACCAGAAATATATGGTTTCCATTAGAAGTTGTTTAGTAAAACCCAAACTGTTTGTTTCTGGCATAGTCAACTTTAATAAGAGAACTACAAATTATTGGATTTTGTACAGTGCAGGGCTACTTATTTATCAATGCAAGATTTCCTTCTTGATTCGGGAGGGGGGGGTATGCTTTAAATGTGTGAGGTGTACACAGCCTTACTGACTGAGACATTGTTCCCATATTCATTTATTGCATTTGTTTCCAAAACAAAACAAAACCCTGGTCCTCCTTGCCAACATAGTAAACTTCATGGCAAGGAAATTTATGGTGTAGAGTTGAGTGGACATTTGGTGCGTATGTACGTATAAAAAGTGTGGCTTGCTCTCAGAGCAAATATACAGTGGTACCTCAGGTTAAGTACTTAATTCGTTCCAGAGGTCCGTTCTTAATCTGAAACTGTTCTTAACCTGAAGCACCACTTTAGCTAATGGGGCCTCCCGCTGCTGCCGCGCCACTGGAGCACAATTTCTATTCTCATCCTGAAGCAAAGTTCTTAACCTGAAGCACTATTTCTGGGTTAGCGGAGTCTGTAACCTGAAGCGTATGTAACCTGAAGCGTATGTAACCCGAGGTACCACTGTAATCTGTGTACTATATGCTGGCGGTTTATGCTTCCGCTTGCCATTTTGCAAGTCTCATTTGCCACACATCTGACCCATATAAAAACATGACTATCTTGCATGGACAGAAATAAGCCCCATTCACAGTCATGTGATTCAGTCCTGATTCTTTGACTTTGAGTCACAGATTTTCTCAGCTTCTCACACTATAGCTGGTGATGATAATCCTTCTTAAATAAAATATTGAATATATTAGTCCTGAAGTCCAATCTGTCATCTTAAAAAAATAAATAAATCTTGAATCCTCAGAGGATTGTATATTGTTCTTATACAATAAAAGAGATTAGGCTTCCTATGTTTTCTCTAAGGAAGAGAATAAAGAATCACACTTCCCTTTAAGAAGAAGAATTAGGATTGTGTAAAATAGGTCAGAGATGTATTTAATTTCAAAGTGGATTTGGTGGGGGTGAGCAGGGAGGGGAGAATTAGATTTTCCAAAACTCAGGTAACCCTGAGGTGTGGTTATCATGAAATAATTACACACAAGGGGTTATAGGCATCCAATGTTGCTAACGCCTGAGGGATCCGATTAACACAAGATAATTAAAGCACTGATGGGGAAAGCACAGGCTGAAATTGGGAAAGTGTGAAAATTAATGTGTGCACCTAATACGAGAATTTTGGTCCATTTTCTTCATTTCCTGCTTTTCACTATTGAGAGGCATCTTGAGGATGACCCAAAATGCTTTTCACTTAGTGCCCTCAATAAACTATCTATATATTAACTATCTTTTCCTGTGTTGTCCAGCTATGTCCAGATTTGGCAATCCCACCCACCATTGCATCCAATGTGTTTTGACTATATACTGTTTTGACATTATGCATTGTCCCTGGAACATAACCCCTGGGTAAGTTGCAGGTCAATTGTATGGCATTTATCTATATTGAAGGATGCAGGCAAAATTGTTACCCTGTTATCAGCTTGCATCCAGTAGCTGGGACCTACCCTCAACCATTGGTGCAAAGGAGCCATCTTATGAAGCAGAATTCCAATGTGTCCCTCTCTCAGTCTGAGAGGTGGGTTAACACAGCAGAAAACCTGCCTACTTGCTTTGAGGCTAGTGAGATAATTGACACAGATTATGACATCAGATGAGGGAATGGCCCCAGTACCAAGATATTAGAATCATAACATATGGAGATGTTTGTTTGTCCATTTGAAACTTAAGGTCTAAGTAACACCTCCAGCAGGCTGGTCTCCTTTCATTCACTAAGTCAGGAAGAGAAGACCTTTATTCTCAGTAAATAAACTGCTTCAGCTGTAACTGTGTCCGTCTTCAATAAGCCACTCTCCTTCAACATCCTCAGTAGCAGGAATTTCTTGATAACAATTTCTACAATAGTCTTATAGGAGTAAAAATAATAAAGAGTTTAGTGGCACATTTATAATGGCATGCATTTCCATGGAACATAGTCCATCAGATACATGATAACAACAACAACAACAACAACAACAACAACAACAACAACAACAACAACTTATTTAACAACAACAACAACAACAACAACTTATTTATACCCCACCCATCTGCCTGGGCTTCCCCAGCCACTCTGGGCAGCTTCCAACAAAATATTAAAATACAGTAATGCATCAAATATTAAAAGCTTCCCTAAACAGGGCTGCCTTCAGATGTCTTCTAAAAGTCTGGTAGTTGTTGTTCTCTTTGACATCTGGTGGGAGGGCGTTCCACAGGGCGGGTGCCACTACCGAGAAGGCCCTCTGCCTGGTTCCCTGTAACTTTGCTTCTCGCAGTGAGGGAACCGCCAGAAGGCCCTCGGCGCTGGACCTCAGTGTCCAGGTAGAACGATGTGGGTTCAGATATACTGGACCAAGGCCGTTTACGGCTTTAAAAGTCAGCGCCAACACTTTGAATTGTGCTTGGAAACATACTGGGAGCCATGACATGTTATCCTACGTTTCTCTTCAGATAGTATAAATCTTTCGCCTTTTGCTGATGTCTTTGTTTGCATAAGTTCTCCCAGCCATCATTCTGTGTGAAGTAAACAGAGGATTTGCGCCAGGAGATATAACTTCATATGAGCAATATTCCAGCTGCCTAGACCATGAAAATGCCCAGTCTCCCAGCTCTCATGTTTTATGTTTGCTTACTCGCATGCATGCACCTTCTGTGATGGTCAGCACAGGAGCAGAAGTAAGTATTGCTTGAAATGTCTCTAGGAGAACATACTAGTTAGACTAACATGTACCAAGAAGAGGAGTAGAAAGTAATGCCCAAGTGGATAAAAGTTAATGGTATATCTTTAATTGCTATGACTGTGGAACAGAGATTGAAAAATCATAGGGGGAGCTTTGGAGGTTACAAATGCAGTGCACACAGTTTAATGGGTGATTTTAAATTTTGTTTATGTTAACTGTGCAAATGTCACCTCTGTGTACAATGTGGAGAGTGCTTTAAATACCACAAATGGCTACCACTTTAGATGTGGTAGCATTGAAAGCCACATGATGAGAGGTTGCCATTTTTTTCAAAATGTAAATGGAGCACAGTGGTGATGACTACAAATGTGCTTGTATTTTTGTAAGAGGGCAGAAGGACAGATACTGGAAAATGCAAACAAATAGCCACCACAGTAACATTAAGCTTCAAGAGGAACTGGAGTTAATGAATGAGAATGCTAATTAGAGCCATTTAAAAGAGCCAGTTACAAAGCAGAACTGCCTCTTGCAATCTAAAACTATTATAAGAGGCTCAGCATAAATATTTAATCAAAAAAAAAAAAAAAGACAATTCAGTATAAAAAAGGAACACGTGGCTAAGCAGGGCACTGAGAAAGACTCTTTTGAATCAAGCTAGCAGCAACAAAAACCCTCAAATAAATAGAAGGCAAATGAGGAACACAGGAGAATGTATAACCTCCGGCAACTAACATAGAAAATGATTACAAGGAAAGCCAAGAAGGCATTTGAGGTAAAGACATAAATTCAAATACTGCTCTCATTTCAGACCATCAAAGCTAGAAATCATGCCAGAAAGTTAATGGGACCATTAGTCCATCAAGATGTCTACATGTGCACACATGGAGGATGTTGCACAGTTAAGTGAATTGTTTGTATGGGGGCAGTGGTTTGGAAGGGGTTCGGTATGCAGCTAGCACCTCTCTGAGTCTACAAATACTTGTCTGTTCACTGGTGTGACAAAGGAGATTCATTGTGGAAGGAGAAGTTATTTCCTGCCTGATTTTAAGCACTAAAGCACCAGTCAAGGACCACATGAGCTCACTGATTTTGAACAGTCTGCGTTAACTATGAAGGAACCCACATAGCTCAGAGTACACACAAGGCCCAGAGTTGAGCCCTTGGCAACTCATGTCTCCAGTGAAAGGATGTGGGTCAGAAACCTTTGAGAGCTGCTAGCAGAGTAGACCAGAGGGTGTCTACACACACACACACACACTGCTGTCTTAAACTGTGGAGTATGCTCTGCCAGAACAGTGCAGAGTTCCAGACTGGGGTAAGCTCCTAAGGAAAGCAAAAACCTCCTCTCTCCACCTCAAGGACTGTGTGTAGGCTTCTTGCAAGACAACTGTAACTTATCTACACCAAATGTGTGTGCATGTGACTGTATCCCTGGTCGTCTCTCCCTGAAAAGGAAGCCGAGGTAGAGCTGCTGAATTACAACCCAGTCTCCTTTCATTTTGATGTCTCCTGCACAGTATGAAAATCCTCAGCTGAAACATTAGATAAAAATAGAAACAGCCAGTTCTCAATACTTTCCGATTTCTCCCACACTAGGCTTACATAGCTTTTGATCCACCATGCACAATGCATCCCTCTGTGCACTTAGGGTGGAGAGGTCAGTAATGTCATGTATTATTCCTCTGCCCATGCCAGTCTCGATTGCAACCGCAGTTGAGTTCCATGATGTGCTGGGAAGGTGGGATATAAACAGTGTTATTTTTCTAAGAAAAGAGGTGCTGGAACTCACCATGAACGCCTCTCATGTTCTCTTATAATGGCAATGGTTCCCACCTGAGACATGCCGGAACTGACGAGTTCTAGCTGGAAACAAAAGGCCCTGGATATAGATAAAATAAAGCATATATCAAAGAAAGATGATGCATGCAATCTGTATAGCTGTTCTTTTTGGTAGTAATGTTTCTTTTTGTGGCCTAAGATTGAGAATGTATAACTGACCATTTCGTCACACACACACGCACGCACACACACGCACACACACACACACACACAGTTGGTACATGGCAATATCTTCCTTATCACTTGGCAGGATAATATTGATCAGCCTCAGTGAATTTGGTGTTGTCCAGATGTTTTGCACTATACTTTTCCTCAGCCTCAAGTCACGCTGGCTGGAGCTCCTAGGAGTTCAAAAATCAAAATCAAAATGTTTATTCGGCTTTACGCCCATCATGAAACACAACACAACAAAACAAAACAAATCAAATAAAACAGCGGACTCGTACAAGCCACAAGTAGTATAACACAGTTCACAACTCACAAGGACAAATATCAGCCATTCATAAGCTCAGCCATTCGGGACAAATATCAGCCATTCATTCAGCTCCTAGGAGTTGTCATCCAAAATATACAGAGGATATCAAGTTGATGAAGGCTGATATAGACAAGCTTTTGCTTCAGGAGAATTTGGACTGCTGATTAGGCTTTATTGGTGGTTAAGTATATGGCACAAAGATGGAGGGCACAAGGAGAAGGGGACGACAGAGGACGAGATGGTTGGACAGTGTTCTTGAAGCTGCCAACATGAGTTTGACCAAACTGTGGGAGGCAGTGGAAGACAGGACTGCCTGGCGTGCTCTGGTCCATGGGGTCACGAAGAGTCGGACACGACTAAATGACTAAACAACAACAACAAGTATATGGCAATGCTACGAATAGCTTATTGAAATAAGGATTTGGTTTCATTAACTAACAATGCCATCCTATTCTGAAGTAAATCCTATTGAAATCAATGGGTCTTCCTCCTAGGTAAGTAAGGTTAGGCTTACGGCCTGTTGATAGTAGTTTTGAGTAACAGTGGAAACTAAGGACAATTTAGAGGCCAGCTGTGCTGCTGTAATGCTATTGAAATATGCCAAATTACTCTTGTGTAAGTGATCTGTGGGGACGTGGGTGGCGCTGTGGGTTAAACCACAGAGCCTAGGACTTGCCGATCAGAAGGTCGGTGGTTTGAATCCCCGCGACGGGGTGAGCTCCTGTTGCTCAGTCCCTGCTATTGCCAACCTAGCAGTTTGAAAGCATGTAAGTAGATAAATAGGTACCGCTCCGGCGGGAAGGTAAACGGCATTTCCGTGCTCTGCTCTGGTTCGCCAGAAGCAGCTTAGTCATGCTGGCCACATGACCCAGAAGCTGTACGCTGGCTCCCTCGGCCAATAAAGCGAGATGAGCGTCACAGCCCAGAGTCGTCCACGACTGGACCTAATGGTCAGGGGTCCCTTTACCTTTACCTAAGTGATCTGTCAATCATCACTATAGAACTGCGTATCTTATGTTGACCTTTACTTCTAGGATCCCCTCTTTGAAGTGGCTCTGCTGTAGAAGTCCTAATGTATTTGTGCATTAGGCTAAGGAACAGAGCTGTTTAGAGATGTCTACGCAAATGAAAGGAAACAGATGTTTATGGCAAACTGTCTTTCTTACTGACAGCTTGAATAGAGTGTAGCAATTGCTATTAATTGTAACAAAGAAAGGAGGTGTTGCCTCTTAAGTGAACACATCCTCCAATTGTAAATTAACTCTATTAGGATAACTGAACACATGGCATTACTCTGGGTAGCGTTTGGATGAACTGAAATTATTCCATGGAATTGAAAATTTGGGGGAGGAGATGTGATTTCTACATTGTGCAAGCTGAAAATGCCTCCCATGCTTCTCCCTCACCTTTCCTCCATTTGAATTCTCTTAATTTAGGCTGTTTCCCTAGAAGAAAAAGGGAGTGATGCCATTTTTAAATCGGTCAAAGTCGGCTTTGGAACAAGAGCTCACGGCTCTAATTAGCAGTAGCGTACTGACTCTGCTAATAATGTTGGAGCGGTGTATAATCTTTCACCAGTTTCTTCCTGAAACAGTCCCCTAGCTACTATCTTCATCTTATCAGTGTAATTGCAGCAGAAGTCTGCCGATATTGATTTTAAACCTCTTGTGAAAGGTGGTTGTTTTTTTTTTTTTTTAAAAAAAATGCCTTCCATAGTCTTTCAATGGACTGCTTGTTACTGAGCCACCATATAAATGTTGTTCACAGGTAGCCAAATGTCCTCAGTGAATTAGACCTTTAGCTGTGCGTGTCAAACTGCGCCTCTTCCCTTTTTTTAGTTGATCAGCATATAGATGAATAACTGGTACCTGGGTGATTATAAGGAGAGCATTTGGGGATCGGCTGTTGCTCAGTGGCAGAGGCACATGTTTTGCATGCAGAAAACTCCACGTTCAACCCCTGGCATCTCCATGCAGGGCTGGCAAAGACTTCTTTGAAACCCTGTCAGTCAGTGTAGACAATACTGAGCTTGATGGACCAGTGACCTGACTCTGTATAAGGCAGCTTTCAATGTTTCCATGTAGGTGAGAAGTCTGAGTAGTTTTACTTGTTGTAACCTGTCCTGGGACCTTAGGGTAAAGGGTGGGTAGTAGCAGTAGCAGTAGCAGTAGCAGTAGCAATAGTAATAATAATAATAATAATAATAATAATAATAATAATAATACAGTGGTACCTCGGGTTACATACGCTTCAGGTTACAGACTCCGCTAACCCATAAATATTGCTTCAGGTTAAGAACTTTGCTTCAGGATAAGAACAGAAATCGTGCTCCGGTGGCGCGGCAGCAGCAGGAAGCCCCATTAGCTAAAGTGGTGCTTCAGGTTAAGAACAGTTTCAGGCTAAGAACGGACCTCCGGAACAAATTAAGTACTTAACCTGAGGTATATGTAGCTCTTGCACCTTCAAAGGGGAGCATACAGGAACATTTACATTTTGAACAGAAACTATAACAAAATATATTAGTATAAATGTGGTACAATATGTCGTTCCTGTGCACTGGTTTCGTGAGAATGAGAGATAAGACATAGGAATTGGGTGAATACAAATGACCATTTACCAAATGGTAATGGTCAGGTCTCGATGGTGCTGGAAGCAAGCTTATCTTTTTAATGAATGAATGAATGAATGAATGAATGCCATGCCATGCTTATTTCTCTTCAGAGTACTTTAACGCTTAGGACCTGGGCTAGTTCAGCTGGTAGAGCATGAGACTCTTAATCTCAGGGTTGTGGGTTTGAGCCCCACATTGGGCAAAAGATTCCCCCATGGCAGGGGGTTGTACTAGATGACCCTTGTGGTCCCTTCCAACCCTAGAATTCTATGATTCTGCAACTGGGGGGGAAATGTGAATGAAAGACATTCTTTCCTTTTAGCAGTGTCAAAGGGCACATTCACACCATATATTTAAAGCTCCTGTGATACCACCTGGGACAGCCCTGGCTGTAAGCAGCCTTATCTGAATCGCGGTCTGGAGGGTGTGAGGAAGCCGGAGCCTAAAACAGAGCAAGCATTGTTCTGTTGATCTGTTAAGAGGCAGGCGTCACCAAACCAGCGCCTTCGTATAGTTTGTACTTTACTGTTTGCACTTGACAAGAGGACAGCCCTCTTTTGAAGTGATGTCCAGACCAAGTCTAGTTTTAAGATAAATAACAACAAGCCCATCAGCACCTGGACAGCAGGCTGAGCAAACCTACACAGGTCACATGGCCATTGTCTTCCCCATTACAGGCAGGTATTTCTTTTCTATTTACACTATAGCAATCATTTCTATATTTGCATTTTTGATTTATGATATTTGAGCACCCTGGTGACAATAGGCGCGATACAGGGCAGGAGATCCAGTCTCCATCACCTGTCACCACAGTGTGCTCCTTGGAGGCTGGATCTGCCACCTCCTCCGCAGGTCCCCTCCCCAATCCTGCTTCTACAGCAACACTCTTGTTGCCGATTTTTTATTCACTCACCCCTTTTTCCCTGCCTGGGGTGAGGGCATTTTGTGGTTCGCCCCAGGTGCCAAGATGTCTTGGGCTGGCCCTGGTGTGATATGTTTTCTGCTGCCTATATCAAGAGACTTGTCTGTGCATTATCAACCATGTTTTGAGCATGCTTCAGACCTTGCCCATCTCTTTTTTTGTGAGCCTGATAGCTGACACAGTGAAGAGGGCCTTCTCAGTAGTGGCACCCGCCCTGTGGAACACCTTCCCATCAGATGTCAAAGAGATAAACAACTACCTGACATTTAGAAGACATCTGAAGGCAGCCCTGTTTAAGGAAGTTTTTAATGTGTGACATTTTAATGTATTCTTAATCTTTGTTGGAAGCCACCCAGAGTGGCTGGGGAAAACCAGCCAGATGGACAGGGTACAAATAAATTATTATTATTAAATATTATTATTATTATTATTATTCCTCACTGATTCTGCCCTGGTTGGCATAGCTGTAGATTGCAGTGCTGGTTTCCTCTTTTCATTAAGCCCTACCACTGCCTTCCAGGGGTTAAGATCACAGTCAAAGTGTATAGTCCAGGCATAGGCAAACTCGGGCCTCCAGATGTTTTGAGACTACAGTTCCCACCACCCCTGACCACTGGTCCTGTTAGCTAGGGATGATGGGAGTTGTAGTCCCAAAACATCTGGAGGGCCGAGTTTGCCTATGCCTGGTATAGTCCAGGATACATGGGGTGGGTAGCCT
Source organism: Podarcis cretensis (assembly GCF_951804945.1). NCBI lineage: Eukaryota > Metazoa > Chordata > Lepidosauria > Squamata > Lacertidae > Podarcis > Podarcis cretensis. Next base: position 47,605,913 of record NC_137170.1, on the reverse strand, counting down.
ATGACCATTAAGCATGTTATCCTTCTATAACTACACTTCACAATAAGCTGCTGTTCTTTCCAATGATGAAGCATTTTCATTACTGGATATCCTTGGACTAGGCATTCAGCCAGTTAGATCACTTTGCTTTAGCAGGATTTTGACAATCATTGTAATACAGCTACCTAGCTAATATAATAACTCTCTTCTCCACTGAGATTGCCCTTTGGGGTAGAACAGAAGATGGAGGGTTTTTAAAATAATGTTAAATTTTGTTTACTTTCTTTATTTAAAAAAAAAAGGCACCTGGTTCCTCAGTTACTGCATGGAAGAGACACACAACCAGAAGTGGGTTTTTTCTCACTTAGATCAGTATGGGAACAACTGTGGAGACAAAAAGCACAGATACGCATAAAGAATTTCAGTGTTCGAAATGTGAGATCTTTCCATTGGGCACCAAGCTCCTTTTAAAGGAGCTCATATTCACCTGCCATTGGGAGTACAAAGTATTCTGAAGGCTGCCATGTAAAACAGCTCCAAGAAGGTGAGACTCTTCCACTTATCAGAATCTTAATGTTCTTGCACTTCCTCTAGCATCTTCCTTATATAACGAAGCTATTTGTAACTGTAAAATGCATATATTAAAATATAACAAACAAGTATGAGGCTTTAAAGTGTTATAATTAATCCTTATTAGGTAAGCTTGTAAGCTAGGTCAACAGTATTACATCATTTGCCCCATATTAGGGGTTAGTCCTGTTCCAACATTACCCAGCTTCCCCACCTCCAGTGTTCATCAGTTCACCTGTTAGTCATGTAATCTTTGTGCATAGATTTCCTCCTGCAAACACCAAGAATCAGGGGAGCCTCATGACAAGGGTGTGTGTTCATTTAAAATACACTTCTTAAAATACATACGTTCTACAGACTTGACATATTGTAGTTGCTTCCAACTGAGCCTCCATGAGCACACAATTTATCTTGGTCTTTCAGCACCAATCCGTTTCCTCTGCATCTTGGATCTGGCCCAAATAATTTTGGACAGGCTTAGACATAGATCACCTCCTCCCGCAAACTCTCACCTCTGTGTAATTGCTTCCTGACATAGTTGCTGGAATTGCCTCCCAACCTGTCTACTGGAATCTTTCCTATACATTTCAACAATGGGTGTAGGCAGGGGGGCAGTTGCCCTCCCATCAATAAAAATCAGTACAAATCTGAGGTTACGACCCCCCAACCAAAGCCTGCCCCTCTAACAAAAGTCCTGGCTATACCCATGGGTACCCTAGGGTTTTGGGGGGCCTGGGCAAGAGAGTCATTGTGGCCATTAAAGGTATGAAAGCAAGTCAGGCATGAATAGAGCCAATTCTATACACAAAGCTGCAATGAAAGTACAGATAAATGATTCATTAATACATTCCTTGCCAATTTTCATTACAACTGGCGTGGAGAATATTATGTAAACTGGGTCTCTCCAACCTCTTCAGACCCATGTTTAACCCAAACATGCATTTGGAGACCCATTTCGTAACCCTATGCCACATATTTTCATGGTGATAGTGTTATGACCCATTTTGGATCCAGCTGCAACTCACTAGTGGGTCACCACCCACCAATTGAAGACCTCTGATTCAAACCGTTATATTACCACAAACTGTAAATACATGAATGCAAGGCATAAACAAGTTGTTACCTTCATACACGATTCTCCTTTGTAACCAGAAACAGCCCCCATCCCCCCCCAATCCCACAAAGTGGTGCTTTTTTAAAGGTTTTGTATGATATGGTAGGAAGGATATACTGTACGGTGAATTTAGTGATAGCCAGTTCACTGAAAAATAACATTATAGTGATTAATCACGTCAGAGTCAGTGTTTTCGTTCCTTATTTAATGAAATGAAAAATTGTTTCGCCTTCTTGGAAGCAGAGTCCTCAATCAAATTTCTGTAATCCAAACTTCTCCCAGTTCAGCTGACATCAGTGCTAACCCTACTAGATGTTCTTGCAACACATACTTCTTTTTATAAGTTCCAACTTTGAAAATGACCTCTCATCAGACATAACAGTTACAGATAGGTAGCCGTGTTGGTCTGCCATAGTCAAAACAAAAAAAATTCCTTCCAGTAGCACCTTAAAGACCAACTAAGTTAGTTCTTGGTATGAGCTTTCGTGTGCATGCACACTTCTTCAGATATGCACACTTCTTCAGGGTATCTGAAGAAGTGTGCATGCACACGAAAGCTCATACCAAGAACTAACTTAGTTGGTCTTTAAGGTGCTACTGGAAGGAATTTTTTTTGATCAGACATAACAGTTACGGTGAGAATCATTTGAAGTACTACACATAAATTGGGGCAAATAACTTGACTGTTACCCTCACAAATCAATTGAAGGGCGGCCAAAACTTGGCGTTTTTCTTGAACTTGGGAACCAGCTCTTGGATCTCAGCAGCACAGCAACTAAGCCACCCAGCAAGGCGATGTGATTTGGCTTCAGTTTTGGAAGTGTGTTCAAATGCTAGCAGTGGCTTCTAGCCATGATGGTTGTGTCTGCCCTCCACTGCCAGTGTTGTTGTGCTCAAGTCTAGCTTGCAGGCTTCTCACAGGCATCCGGCTGGCCACTGTGTGAACAGGATGTTGGACTAGATGGGCCCTTGGCCCAATCCAGCAGGTCTCTTCTTATTTTCTTCTTATTTTCTTAAATGCTGAACATTTATGAAATGAGAATGTTACATAATTTGACTATTATTACCTTGTTGAGGCCTATTTAGGCTGTTGTTCAGACTGTGCCTAGCTTATCCTAGCCATTACCTGCCTGCTTCCATCACAAGTGAGATACATAAATAGTTAAAGTCCAGTGGAAATGCATGTGGTTCTATGAGCAGGTTCCATTCTTCACTATTATTAACTATCATTTCTCCGCTCTTGGCGTTCTTCTGATCATTACAGAACGAAAAACAGGTGGGTGGGTGAAGTGTTTCTGGGCTTTCTCTGCCTGCGATTCAAAGACCCCTGGATTTCTCACTCCCAGGCCTCATTAACTGCATGTGCTAAAAATCATTAAAGCCTGGCAGTTAATTTGAAATAAACTAAAATTAATCCCCATGGAACAAGCAGAATTTCTCACCCATGAAGGGTAATTATTGTGTTGCTTTTCACTGTGGAAAGAATCTGATTTTGTTCCTTTTCAGCACAATAGCTCTAACAGCATCCGTAGAAGAGCTATTGTTAGAAAAAGGAACCTTGGGCTTACTCCCAGGTAAATGTGGGAGCAGGGGTGGGGATCTGGCCGCTGGGCCAGATCATTATCTCACCCACCCCTCATAGGCCAATTATGATAGGTTCCCAGATGCCAATCACCTGATGGCTTTAGGTGATCTTTTTTGCCCATGGAAGTCTTGCAGAGAACTTTGTAAGATCCCTGCTCAGGACCTGATAATCGTTTGATTATTGGGTCTTGCTGAGCTCCTTTCAAAGCACAGAACAAGAGAGTGCTTTGAAGGACTTCCAAAGACCTGAAACTCATTTCAAAGCACTATTTTTCACATAGGCCTAGGCAGCTGATCAGAGGTGCTCCAACCCTCCCTTTCACCTGAACCAAATTTTTACCTGCCTTCCACCAGATGCCATCAGGGGTTGGGCCAGGTGGGCATTGCCTTCCCCAAAGGGCCTTGTGGGCCTAATTAGACTCAGGGTATGGGACGTGGGTGGCGCTGTGGGTTAAACCACAGAGCCTAGGACTTGCTGATCAGAAGGTCGCCGGTTCGAATCCCCGCGATGGGGTGAGCTCCCATTGCTCGGTCCCTGCTCCTGCCAACCTAGCAGTTCGAAAGCACGTCATAGTGCAAGTAGATAAATAGGTACCACTCCGGCGGGAAGGTAAACAGCGTTTCTGTGCGCTGCTCTGGTTTGCCAAAAGTGGCTTAGTCATGCTGGCCACATGACTAAGCTGTACACCGGCTCCCTCGGCCAATAAAGCGAGATGAGCGCCGCAACCCCAGAGTCGGTCACGACTGGACCTTTACCTTTACGTAATGGTCCCTTTACCTTTACGTATGGAGGATTTTAGCCTCAAGCTTACCCTTCTAGGGTGAGAGGTTTTGAGGCAGAATGACTCCCTTTCTTTGACCTCCGCCTTTTAAAAATACAGGCAATACAAGAGTTCTGCCTTCTTGCAGTGTAGTTTTTAAATCTGGTCTCATCCTTAAGCAGGTTGGAAGACCAATGTCCCATTCTATCGCTCCCCAAAAGCCTCATGTTAGAGCCTGTGTCCAGGAGCCCGTTCTTTTTATATCTGTTCGGTAATATTACACTTTTATAAATAATAAATGATTGTAACCTTTACTGAAAAACTGTTTGGAGCTGTTGTTCCTTCTTTTAAGAAAAGTATAAAAAATGAGCTCCTGCTTTAAGGACCTCAGTACCAAAGTACTTACTGGCCATTTGCAGAGGTTTTCAAACGCTTAAGAATTCTGGCCATTAATGTGCTGTGGGTTTTATTGCAAAATCTTGTTTTGGATCCAGACTTTAAATTACAGCCATTTCTCCACATTAGCAGTAGCTGAGTCAAGGGATTTGGTGCTTTGAATGTCTTTCCAATTTCCACATTTGGAAGACTTTGGCTCAAGAGAACAGGGATGGTCAGAGACAGGGAGACAAGGCAAACTCCCCTGTGGGGAGCAGCTTCTTCCTAGGGCAGCGTGGCTGTCTGCAGCAGTCTGCCAAAGAGGAAGAAGAATTTCCCCACGCAGCAGCAGGTGCAGCTGTGCGAGGAGGAAAATGGTCCACTCTGAACCACCCAAGTGTTGTACCAAATTACACACTGCTTTTGGAAGAACATGGCATTAACTCAACATGCTACATGAGGCTCCTACAGTCTGGAACTTTCCGCCTCTTGACGTTAGGCAGGTGCTTTTCAGTATTCTTTTTGGAGCCTGATGAAAACTTTTCTGCCCAGACGTGTAAAGTTGAAGTGCACTTTAATCAGTCATTTTAGCTCACCTAGGGAGGCTCACCTGGTGCCTTCATTATACACTTTTGGGTGCCAGGCAAAAACATTCCTCTTCAACCAGGCCTTTGGTTGATTATTTTGTGGGAGGTGGGGTTATTTGTTTGTTTTGTTTTCATTCTTATTTTCATTATGTATTGTGGTTTTTTATGTTGTATTTTTAGGCTGTGAACAGCCCTGAGATCTTCCAATGAAGGGTTGTATACAAATCTAATAAATAAATAAATGTATACATTTAACTGTTGGTGTTATTCATTTTGGGTTTTTTTTTTAAAAAAAACACCAACAACTTGGCTTTATCATCATTTTTATTAACAATTTTAATGTATATTTTATTTTATTTTATTTTATCTGGCTCCTATGTCTTGTCAGAGCAAGGATTTCTTCTGCACAGAACAGATTTGGAGTGTGTGGAGTGGGAATGTTCTGTTGCTCAAGTAGAAGTTCTTGCTGTGACAGGAGCCTTACATAGTGCTACATTAGATACAAGTATTTGTAAACTGCTTAGAGGTTTTATTTTGTTTTATTTCATAAAATTTATATACAGTGGTACCTCGGGTTACATACGCTTCAGGTTACAGACTGCTAAACCAGAAATATTACCTCGGGTTAAGAACTTTGCTTCAAGATGAGAACAGAAATTGTGCTGCGGTGGCAGCGGAAGGCCCCATTAGCTAAAGTGGTGCTTCCAGTTAACAATAATTTCAGGTTAAGAACAGACCTCCGGAACGAATTAAGTACTTAACCTGAGGTACCACTGTACTTGATTGTAAAAAAAAAAGTGAGTTGCAAGGTTATTTCTTCCATTTTACAAAATTAACAGCAAAGTCATTTACAGTTACGTGGCATACAAATTTTGTTGAATAAGTTTTAAAAGTTTCTAAAGCAACAACTCCATCTCTTATTACCTTAGTGGTTTTGCTCATGTCAATAAAAATATTTATTGTGCAGTATGATGACACAATAAACAGTAATGGGTGGCCATACCGACTCAGCCCTGGACACACTGACCAGATGCTTGGAAGCTGTGGCTGACCTTTAAAGTCCTTCACGGCCTAAGACCCTCGTACCTATAAGACCGCCTCTCCTGGTATGCCCCACGGAGAGCCTCAAGGTCCATAAATAGCAACACCCTAGTGGTCCTGGGCCCTAAAGAAGTTAGATTAGCTTCAACCAGAGCCAGGGCCTTTTCAACTCTGGCTCCGGCCTGGTGGAACTCTCTGCCTCATGAGACCAGGGCCCTGCAGGATCTGATTTCTTTCCGCAGGGCCTGTAAGACAGAGTTGTTCCGCCTGGCCTTTGGCTTGGAGCCAATTTGATTCCCACCCCCTCTTTCTTTTTTCTTTTTCCTTTCTCCTCCTGTGATGAGGCTGCATTTTAATATTTTAACGTTTCAATATTTTAATGTTATATTTTAATCTTGTTTTTAAGTTGTATTCATTCCACTTGTTTTTATTATTGCTTGTTAGCCGCCCTGAGCCCGGCCTTGGCTGGGGAGGGTGGGGAATAATCATGAATTTGAATCATGTAGCATCAAGGAAGCTGCAGTATACTTTTACTGCTCTTTTCAATGAAAATTGCCCTGAAATTATCTTGCCATTACACATAATGTCAGCCAGCAGTTACCTGCCCTTTTCAGTTGTTGAGGCTACCTGTGCACTTAGCTATGACTGCTGCGGTTGCCTAATAAGATTTTATTATGATAATTTATCACCAACGTTCCAGAGTTATTCCGACCAATCTGAATATAACAGTAGTCGTAGTATTTTGATTCTTTGATCTGACTCTTCACCCTAAAGATATATTTATTTTTAATTAAGGCTGTTCAGCATCCTAACAGCATTTAAATATTATGAGTTTGGGAGCAAAACAGAGAAATAGGAATACCTGCTTCCAGCCAGACTTCAGTACCTTGTTTTGCATTAGAATTCAGAGATTCCCTGCAAAGAGTTATAAAAATAGAGGAAGCAGGACAAGCATCACTTTATTATAGGTCTCCTAAGGCAGCTGATGAATTATAGAGTCATCCTAAGAAACAGAAGACATTAAATAAGCCGATGATGAAATACATGCAAACACATAACTCCAGTTTGCTCCAAGCTACAAAATGATTTTTTCCTGCCCTTCTTTTGAGGGTTGGCATAAACACATTTAGATGTATTTTAACACTCCAAGATACAGCCTTGGGTGTGTGGTTTTTCCCACTCCCCTTTATTATGTGTTTGACTGCTTCTGTATGTAGATTGCTGCCACCTTCCCCTGATTTTCTTTTAAAAGCTGCATGGAAGCACTCGTGCTGAAGACAATTCTTTTCAGAATTAGACTTGATGCAGATATAGTGTGTTCATTTTTAAGCTGCTTTTCTATGTATCTCAGCAGTAAGATTGCCGTATTGAAAACTCCATCATATGGGACATTTACAGCTGTGGGGGAAATGCAGTTGCAATTTATCTACTCCTGGCTAATATTATTTGGATTTATTAAATTTCTATACTACCCATCATCTGCGGACCACAAGGCTGTTTGCAGTATAAAAACACAGAAATACACAACATGGTAACAAACAAAACCAGTGGGTCCACAGTCTAGAACTGCCTTCCCCAAGGGGTGATTTCCAGATATTTTGGACTACAACTCACACCAGCCCCACCCACTGTAGACCAGAACAACTGGAGCCTGATTTAGGCTGGCCTTCAGCAAAGAAGTACGGTAGCCCTTTTCAGTATACCAGATATAACCAGGAAGTGTGCTTTTCCTCACTGTGAACTGCTTGTGGCAGAAATCTGAGCAGCATGGAAAGGAGGTGGAGACATGAGTGACGCAGAGGTTACCAAGAAGCCGTCTCGTCATGTACTGAGGAGGTGCAAGAAGAATATGGAGCAGGAGCTGCGCAATGCTGAGAATTTCAATCCTTCCCAAGGCAGCGCTCGAAACAGAAAAGAGGTTTCTGGATTTTAAAACTCAGCTGATGTTAACCCCTTCAACGGAAGCCATATCAGAAAGAGCTTTGTGTCTTAACTGCATCCATGTGAAGTTGGGGAGAAGCCATGTCTTGGTGGGAGAGCACATACCATGTAGCAGAGTCCAGGTTCTGCTCCCAACATCTCCTTGTCCAAAGGAACTTCATGTAACAAGGCTGGGGAGGACCCATGCTTGGGACTGCCACAAAGTCAGAGCATGCAGCATTAGGCCAGATGGCTCAGTGGTCTTGCTCATCACCAGGCAATTTCATATCTAAATTGCAGGATCCTTTCCTCCTCCATCCCCCAGGCCAGGCACAACCGCCCTAATTTTGGAACACTGATTTCTTGGAGAGCTAATCAAATTTCAGAAAATGAGCAATGCTTCATTCAAGGCAAAACAATGTTTGTGAAAACTATTTTTGCATAAAGCTTTGTATGGTATTAGTGTTTTAAGACTTAACAGCCTTCGTTTCAAAAGAGAAGCCCCTTTTCAGGTTTGGGGGGTGGAGCGAGACAGTGGCTTGTTAGAGGGCTTTCTCGGTGGTAGCCCCAAAAATATTGAACTCCCTTTTCAGAGACATGTGTTTGGCACAATCTATTAGACTTTCCACTGGTTCCTAAAAATGCATCTCTTTACCCTGGCCTTTGAATTTTATTTTTTTTAAGTGATGTTGTCGGTGTCTTCCCTGTATGGATTACTGATTTTGGGATTGGTGTTTTGTTGTTTTTCTGTTTTTATAAGCTATAACCTTTGGACCCTCTGAGGAAGGAAAAAGGAAAGGTCTAAACCAGAGAGATCCAATGCAGTATCCTCCTAAATCTTATTTGACTCCAGCATCCATCAGTAACAGCCATCATTTCAAATGGCCCGGAAGTCGTCACCAAAGTCATGTCTACTAGCATAATAGCATATTCATGCTCACTCATAACTAATGGAATAAATATCATCACATCTCAGTTTACTGGTTAGCCTTTCTCAGAGATTTGGAGGCAAAGATGTGGGGGAAACTGTATTAAATGCTTTGGCACCAAATTTCAGGATGTATTATGGGTATGATGGATAGGCTCCATTTTGGATATAGTTGGATATGCCAATCTAGCAGTTTAGATTGACCCCAAGTTAATCTACAAGAAAGAAGATTCCACTTAAACATTAGGAAGAACTTCCTGACAGTAAGAGCTGTTCGACAGTGGAATTTGCTGCCAAGGAGTGTGGTGGAGTCTCCTTTGTTGGAGGTCTTTAAGCAGAGGCTTGACAACCATATGTCAGGAGTGCTCTGATGGTGTTTCCTGCTTGGCAGGGGGTTGGACTCGATGGCCCTTGTGGTCTCTTCCAACTCTATGATTCTATGATTCAAGTTTGCCATCAGAACAGACTGATGAGTCACATTCCAGGAAACAGGAGGTGTAGCCCAGATAGAGTTTCACACCTATTGTCTCAGCCACACTTCTTGCCAGTCTGATGTGTTAACAAGTCATAAACGTGTCTTGTTAAACTGGGGTGTTAAGGGACACCAGGGCACTTATTGGTGGTAGTCTTCTTTGCACCTTCAGCAGTGCAAAACATTAAGAAAGGCCAGGTTGAAAGCTACCTTCCCAATTGGCCAGAACCAAATCTGTTGGAGTAACTGGGCATGGGAAGGGGTTAATTTCTTTCATGAGCTTAAATCACCCCATGAATGAGCTAATTGCAGGTGCAAGATCACCCAGCCCAGTGTCCCTGACTATATCTGTGATTAATGTATGTCAGCTCAATTGTGTTCATCAGTGTGAGTCAGAGTCTGTGTTATGTCTTGAATTGCTGGAGTTTATTTGGAGCAATGGAGATACATTGTTCTAGTATGGATCTGTAGATATCTGTATCTTCAAAAGCCTACAAGCTGTATATATCTATGTCCAGAACTGTTTTACTGAGCCTTATCTTCTGCAGCAATAAACTATTTGGACCTGCTTCTGCTGCTGCTATGTGGTGATAGGTACTGGGTGCAACTTCCACTGCATGGGCATCTCATACCAGATTCCCAGCAAAATCTACAAGTACCACTAAACCTGATGGGCCAAGACTATCCCTTGCAAAAAAAAAAAAAAAGGTCACCTCCCAAAGTTCCCTTCTGAGAGAAATAGTTTTTTTCTCTATATATATTTGGGTGGGAGAAGAGAAATCACTTACTCTAGAGCAGGCATGGCCAAACTTGGCCCTCCAGATGTGTTGGGACTACAATTCCCATCATCCCTGACCACTGGTCCTGTTAGCTAGGGATGATGGGAGTTGTAGTCCCAAAACATCTATCATGTTGCATGTCCAGATGTGCTTGTGTAGATGCTGACTTTAGCAATTTTAGTACTGAGTCAGCAAAGTACCAACAGTTCGGAGCCAGAGCAGAAAATCTACATTTGGTTTCTTTTCTAAATTGCCTGCATTTCTTGAAGCCTTTGTCTCTCTGTGCTTCCAAAAGAAAAGAAAATCCTATTAATCAGGGTTGGTGGTGTCAGCTGAGTGGAGTTCTGCATGCTAACTAATACACACCTGTATGCTTATACTCTTAGGATAAGTTCTTCTCAGTCTTATTTAGTATGACCTCCTCTATAGACCATTCATATGTCTAGGCCCCAGATATTCAAATAGTCTGAAGACCCTATCCAGAGTTTGCAGTCGTGTCTCCAGGTAAGCAAATATTTGGGGGGGAAATGTGTCCATATGAATGTTTTGTTTTTCATACTTTGTCTGTATGGTAAATTGATTTATTTCACTGAGAAAACGTGGAACTGGTTGTTACTGGAGATTGTAAGCTGCTTTGTAAAAGAAGTTCTTCAAAAAGCAGGGTATACAATTTAAAATAAACAGTACTAACTGGAAGAATCTTGCCCGTTACATGACATGAAATTGAACTCCATAAACATTTGTATTGATTGATAAATATTACCAAGTTTTCAGATTTCAGCTTACATGTTGAAGGCTTGTAAGTCAGCATCTTCTGGAAACTGTCAAAATAAGCAATATATTTTGTGATAGGTTTGTGACTCTGCGTGTATTGGATCATTTGAACACCACCACCCCTTCATCCATTCTTTAAGGGACCTCTCCCAATTACCTTTCATATTTTAGGAAATATTCCACCTTCTCATCAGAAAAACCACCAGCCTCCTACATGACAGCTTTTGGTAGCTGTGAAAACATCCCACTCACCATTTCTTCTTTCGGCCAAGTGCAAATCTGTTTCTCAAGGCAGGAACATTTGCTGTCAAGTACTAAGTCAATCAAACAAGTGAAAACTTGCAATTCAGGAGAAAGGAACACTTAATGAAATTGAAAGGTAGAACAAAGAAAAGGAAAAAGTTTTTAATACAATAGAAAGTAACAGATGAAATCAACAGGAAATTGTTCCACTAAACAGATTGGAAGAATTAGTTTGAAATTTGAACACACAGTGCTCACCATGTTAAACCATAATACTGTGTTATTCTGCTACAGGCAAGCCTAAGTTATACACCCTTATCTAATAGAAGATAGGTGAGGACAGAACTACAAAGAAAAAATGGCTAACTGCCCAATTTTTTTAAAAAAATAATAATATTTATTCCAGTTTTAGAAATTACAAAAGAAAACACTAGATTAAACAAGAAAAAACAAGACAATACATACAGACAAGCAAAAAAATAAAATAAAATAAAACCCAGAAAAATACAAACAATTAAGAAAAAAAGAAAAAAGAAAAGGAAAAAAACAAATCAAACCTTCCCATAACTTATTTTCCATTTGCTTGTTTCCTTGACCTCCTCACACCTCCCTTTTTTGTATTCTAGTTCAGTTAGATATTTCAGCAAATCCTTTCCATCTTTGTTTTTATCCCAATAATTTATCTTAACATACTGTAATTTTACACTCTCTTCTTTCACCAATTAACTATCCATTTTTACTTAATCCTTTATATCATTTCTGCTAAAACCACATAACTTCATTCCAACATCCTTCTAACATTCCTTAATTTTACAATGTTTCTGTAAATAAGCTTTAAATTTCTTCCAATCTTCTTCCACCAACTCTTCTCCCTGGTCTCGGATTCTGCCAGTCATTTCCGCCAGTTCCATGAAGTCCATCACCTTCATCTGCCATTCTTCCCGGGTGGGTAGATCTTGTGTCTTCCAGTACTTTGCAATAAGTATTCTTGCTGCTGTTGTGGCATACATAAAGAGAGTTCTATCCTTCTTTAACACCAATTGGCCGACCATGCCCAGGAGAAAGGCCTCTGGTTTCTTCTGAAAGGTATATTTAAATACCTTTTTCATTTCATTATAAATCATCTCCCAGAAAGTCTTAATCCTTGGGCACGTCCACCAGAGGTGAAAGAATGTACCTTCAATCTCTTTAAAAGAACCACCGAGGACTTGACTTACTCTCAATGGTTCCTTTTACTTGCACCTGACCAGTGATTATCTCAATTTATTGCAAGGAATTGTTGTTTTTAAAGCAGCAATATTTAATCCTGAAGAAACTCATAGTGCTATAAAACAGGCTCTCTCATGACGCAAGATTAAGTAGAACAGACAATGAAATTTATGAAGTTAGCTCAAATCATGTTTCCACCCCAGTGTTTTTTTTAAACCTATTTTCTACATTTAAAGTAAGGCTTTTCTAGCCAATGAATATCAATTAGTCACGTGAATTTATTCTCGACTGCCAAATTCAGTAGCTTAGAAAAGGACTAATGCAACCACTGGCATCCTGGTTTCTTTCATTTGTGGGCCCAAACTTCATCCTCTTTCTCCTAGAACTGTGGGGTCAATAAACCAATCCTCACATCTTTAGAAATTAACTGTTCATTATGGCCTGTCTCACATAGCAATGGAGTCTGTTGACTGATGACGATAATAAACTTCTGTCCCACTTTTCCTCCCAAAGGAGCCCAGGGTAGCCATCAACAAAGTAGTAAAACAGTACAGTTGAAACTAAATAACACTAAATAAACACTAAATAAAACTAAATAACAACCTATTTAGAACATTTTTTTAAAGTTAAGAAATCTAAAAATATTTAAAAACAATCGAGAGCATGTTGAAACTTATTAAGCACTGCCTTTTGATATTCATCTGTTTTCACATACAGTCTTTAAGCTACAAAGCTGAACTAGAAGCCAGTTAGTGAAAGATTACACTTTTTCTTTAAGATATAAGAACAGCAAAACTAAACATATTTAAAAAGTGCAGTAGCTATCAATCAACAGCTTGAACTCTGCCCATATGTTCTTTGTATATAAAGAGGTCTTGCAGAGATGCCAAGAAGTTTTCTGGCATTCGGTTCTGTTTTCCTTTCATAGTTTTCCAGGATTAACAAGGCCTCTCTGACACTGTTACTTCAACGGCTTTCTGTAGTTTGTTGGTGTCTCAGCTCTGTTGCACTCTGTCCCCAGCCTGTCATTCTTCTCTGCTAAGGGTCAAATCACAACGTACAGTTTCTCAGAAACGGGGTCATGCCTGCAAGTGAGCCTCATACCAATGTTGTGTATAAAATGGATATTGAGACTCACTGAGCACAGGTTGATGTGGAAGCTGTTCTTGTTCTTAAAGCATCTATACAATTTACTTCATTGGAGGCAATAGAAGCACAGGAATCTCTCACAGAAGGATATCTATGCCTGTCAAATATAATATGTCCCTTATGCTTTTGACAGCAGAAGCATCATACAGAATGCTAAGCCAAACTATGGTAAGCAACGAAGCATACTGGTGGACATTTAGAAAATCGTGTCTGCTTCACTACTGCGACTGCCATACGACTGTATGTCAGGATGCTGTCAGTGGCTCCCGGCTGGTTGCCCAGGAAAGTTACAAAGACAAGGAAAAGTTTCTTACTGTCCTTCTTTATTTCAGTCTTACAGAGAGAGGCTATAGAACCCAGCCTCTTGGTGTTGTCCCTAGTGAATCTCCACCCCCCCACCTCTCCCACTTCCTCATTCATCATTCTCATTGTCTCTTCTATGGGTGCTGCTAGGTGCCCTTTGTCTTTGAGCTCTTTGCTCTCCTACTTTTAAGGCTTGCCGGGTTGTGAGAGATGGAGAGTGTGGAATGCTTTCTAATGACAATGTGTCATTATGTTGTTCCAGTTATTTCCCTGCTTTTCCTCTTATCTGCCTCTGAGCTGTAACCTCCCTCAAACCCCTGTTGTAAATCTGTACTGCCTTCCTCTTCCTCCTCCCTGGGAGAGTCAGGATTGGGAGGCGGTGACCACCATTCACCCTCTACCCAGTCCCTGATGCTACTGAGAGCTAAGTCACTGCTTGACTTAGTGTTTGTTCCAAGCAAACACAGCTTTGTGGTTTGTCTTAGACCATGAGTGGTAATTCAAGAACAAACCTTGTTGTTAATGTTACATTTCTCAGGACCTAGGGGATATTCAATTATCCCAAAAAGTTCACAATAGGACACACAACCAGGGAGAGTGGCCCACATGAACCTGACACACAGTTCCTCAACAGTTGATAATGTGTGTCATGGGGGGGGGGGACCAGGATCAGTCCACAGGGCTTATCTTTCTCTTCCCAGTGATTTGGCACCAAGAGCACATCACTTACCACATCCTTCTGTGTAAGAATTCCCACATCTCCTTCAAGCGGACGTCTAGGGCTGAAGAGCAGAGAGGGCATTCACAGACATTAAAAAATACTTTTGCTTATGTCAAATGTAGAAAGCATGTTAATCCTTAATTTCTATGGGAATACATAATCCATACTGCAAAATCAAGTATTTACAGAAAACCAAAGATGGATCAAGTCTACTAAATGTATCACTTGTATTCAAAACAACTGTATGGAAGTTCATCTTTAAAAAATGAAGATGTTCAATCTTGTTGCTGGTAACGGAAAAGTAAAAAGATTTGAAATGTTGTCATCAAATTTGCAGGAGTGTGTGGCAGTGTGCAAGGTCATGTGCAATTATATTGTTTGCATACATGATGTGCAGCGGTGCTTCTGATTTGTTGTACTGGTTAGGAAAACACAATTAAACTAGAATGAAGATGATAATATATGTGCTATGTGCAACAACTATTTGAAGATGTATGCATGATGCATATCTATTATTGTACATAACACTGATATTATCATCTTCCTGTGAGTTGCATGAAATATTCACCAAAATGAAGGGACAAGTTTCATTCATTCATAATGATTATGCATTGTCAGCCCACTGAAACGTTTTCCCCCCCATTGGGGAGTATCAGTAAGAAAGGACCCACAGCTTACTTATAGAAGAAAGTTTTGCATACTAAGTTTACCAAAATCCCCTCTAATCTTTAATTTCTTTCTCCCAGCAAGCCCACAGAAATGTCACAGTGTCAACTGACCATCTGCTCTCAATAACTAGAAAGGAAATTGTCCATAAAGGCCACACTGAGACTATTAACGGGAGAGGGAAATGGAGAGAGCACTTTCTCTAATTAGCACTTCATTACGTAGAATCAGCTAATGAGTAGAAATGCACCTAGCAGATAGCTGTGCATCTTTGAACCTCTAATTGCTTAAGTCAGAAAAGTGAAAATGTATTGTGAAGCTCCTTACATTTTGAACGTATTTCTGCCATCTAGCCTGTTTTTTTCCTGTACCAAAAAACTAGTACTGCATGTTAGTAGAACTACTGATATGACAGTGTGTGTTGGTGACATAGCAATAGTAACGGTAAAAACAGAAAGATTTTCATTTACATGGAATAAACACATGCATTTTGTAAATCAGAAGAGAAACAGCCATTGATCTTGGGATATCCAGCCACTAGAACTGATTTCAGGGATTCTAGGGTGGAAGGACTTGCAGAATGACAACCAAAGTTGGAAGTTTCCAAAATTAAAGAATTTAATTCAACCGACTTCAATAGTAGAGCTATTGAAATTAATGAACTTAAGTTAGTTACAGCCCATACTATTTTTCTAGAAAAAGAGGGGCTGAAACTCACCATGAACACCACCCTTGTTCTCTTAGAATGGCATGGCACCTACCTGAGAGGTGGCGTTGCTGAGTTCTGGTGAGTTCCAGCTGGGGGGGGGGGAGCCCTGGTTACAGCCATTAATTTCAGTGGGCCTACTCTGAGTAAAAGTGAGTTGACTACAATTCAAAGTAATGGCAATAGTGTCTGCATAATCTATTTCAAAAAGTGAAAAACAGAAATTTATAATTTGGTGCTAAACTAGGAACCTTTTAAAAAATGAAAATTCAGCTGCATTATCTGTGCTAAAGCTAGCAGGGACTGTAGTCTTCGTTTCATGTTTTGTAAGATGGTATTTTTAGGAGAGGGACGCAGGTGGCGCTGTGGGTTAAAGCCTCAGCGCCTAGGACTTGCAGATCGAAAGGTCGGCGGTTCGAATCCCTGCGGCGGGGTGCGCTCCCGCTGCTCGGTCCCAGCGCCTGCCAACCTAGCAGTTCGAAAGCACCTCTGGGTGCAAGTAGATAAATAGGGACCGCTTACCAGCGGGAAGGTAAACGGCGTTTCCGTGTGCGGCTCTGGCTCGCCAGAGCAGCAATGTCACGCTGGCCACGTGACCCGGAAGTGTCTCCGGACAGCGCTGGCCCCTGGCCTCTTAAGTGAGATGGGCGCACAACCCCAGAGTCTGTCAAGACTGGCCCGTATGGGCAGGGGTACCTTTACCTTTACCTTTATTTTTAGGAGGTTTCAAAGAATGAAATATATTGGGAGTTTGGCAGCCCTCCCTCCGCATAATAATAATAATAATAATAATAATAGTTTTAATTTACCATCAAGGTTAATCCCTGTAGAGAATCATAGAATTTGCTTTTAAAAAAGTAGTGTTGTTTTTTTTAAGCTGTCACTTATCTGTTGCTCTAGCTGGTAGCACTGAATAGCTGAATGTTTGTCCTTTGCTGACTGCTATTTTTAAAAAATGCTTTGTGAGGAAGTGGTACTATGGAATCATTATATTGATTTGTTCAGAAGTACCTTACCCTTTAGCAGTAGAGCAGGTTATGGAACCGCCAAAGGTTGTGCTTCCCTAAAAGCAAAACCAGACCCAAAATCCATGTGTAGTTTGAATATCAGAGGTTTTTATTTGTTTTGCTTTTAAAGTTATGCTGTTTATTTTAAATAATTATGCTGTTGTATTAAAAAAATTACAGTATTTTTTGCACCATAGGACGCACCGGACAATAGGACGCACCTTGTTTTAGAGGGGGGAGACCAAGAAAAAAAAAATCTCCCCCTCTCTGCCCAGCGCCCCTTCAGCGAAGCAGCAGGAGGCGCTGCGCAGAGAGGGGGAGAATTTTCCCCTTCTTGTTTTCCCGCTCTAAAACAAGGTGCCGTTCAGGCGGCTACCTTGGAAGCCTGGAGAGCGAGAGGGGTCAGTGTGCACCGACTCCTCTCACTCTCCAGGCTTCAGGTTCCTTTTGACCTGCTCTTTGGGGCTGGCGGGGGAAGCCCACCACCAGCCCCAAAGAGCAGGTCAGGGAGCAGTGGAAAGGCGCAGCGGAGAGGCTGCTGCCATAGTCGTGCGTCACCTCTCCAGCTGGGAGAGGGTTGCGGGGGGCTTCTTTTGCCCCGCGCGCGCTCTCCTGGCTGGAGGGGTGACACGCAGTTATAGAGGCTCCAGCCATAGCCGCGCGTCACCTCTCCAGCCGGGAGAGGATCGCAGGGCTATGGCGTCTTCGCTCCATAGGACGCACACACATTTCCCCTTCATTTTTGAAGGGGAAAAAGTGCGTCCTATAGAGTGAAAAATACGGTAATACAACAACGTTCAGTATCACTTCCTAAAAATGAGATGAAAACAAAACACAACTGTATATCATAATTAAAACTGAGCAGTGTACAAAGCAACACAGAAAATAAGGGTCAGAGTCTGGCAGAGCTTGGGTAAACACAGAAGTTGTAAAGTGGTTTTTAAAGGTCATTACTGCCTCTGTCACACCAGGAACATGAGGGAGAAAATTCCAGAAGGTGGATGCAATCACCGAGAAGGCCCTTTTCCACATTACCACAAAGTAGAAATCCGTCTGCTCAAAATGTCTCAAAGATTGGCTTGGTCTGTGCTAGGGGAAGCAGTTTTCTCGGTATCCTGGTTTCCTTAGAGCTTTAAATGTCAACAGCAAAATCTTGACCCTTGTTTGTTAGCTAATAGGCAGCTAGTGCAGATCTTTCAAGAATGGCATAATATTTGTAAAGTTCAGTATCCCACTAAGACGCCAGAAGCTGTATTTTGCACCAGCTGCTGCTTAATAGTGCTTTAAAATGCTGCAGTGAAAACAATATCCTCTCTGGCTGCATTGGATGCATTCAGACAAAAGGACACTTCCCAGATGCAGCCATGAAGAGCAGATTTGCTTCTGTTCTTAATTAAGCAACATTTAGTATTATGTCTGAATACAAGAGAGTGGTTCATTTTAACTAAGATTTGCTGAAACTAGCTAGCCTTATAAACCATAGCTGGAAGTTGATTTGTTTCAGTACACCATAGTTAAAACTTCAGTACACAGTTTGTCCAGGTCCAGACTATCATGCTAACCTGCAGTTAGTAGAAATAGAAGTAAAAGCTTGGATCTCTTCTTCACAGCTGTACCAGAGGAGGAGGAGGAGGGCCGGCCCAATATATTTTGGCACTTGAGGTGCACCACAAAATGGCACCCCCTCCTGGCCAGGGAAGAAGGGGTGAGTGAAGTTCTGCATTGGGAACAAGTGAGGAATAAAGATTTACACTGGGAACAAGGGATTTACACTGTGAAGGGGAGAACACAAGCAGCACCTTCTATTTGCCAAGAGGCTGCTGTAGAGGCAGCATGTGGGATGGATGTTGAGGAAGTGGCTCTAAGGAGTGGGGCGCAGGAGGCAATGCACTCCATGGAG
Organism: Podarcis cretensis; assembly: GCF_951804945.1. Lineage (NCBI taxonomy): Eukaryota > Metazoa > Chordata > Lepidosauria > Squamata > Lacertidae > Podarcis > Podarcis cretensis. The sequence goes on along the minus strand of NC_137170.1, from coordinate 47,587,125 downwards.
GCTGGATCTGCTGCCCCTATGGATCCTGCCCCCTTCCCTCAACTTTCTTGCCTTGAGGAGAAGCATGCAAGCCCAAGGGTCACCTGGGCATATTTCACATAATGATTATAGTTTATTGGTGCATCTAATCACAATGTCTCTGTGTTGCTAATTTGGATTTCCTGCATATCTCTCTCTCTCTCTCTCTCTCTCTCTCTCTCTCTCTCTCTCTCTCACACACACACACACACACACACACACACACGCCATTGCACAAGCCACATCTCATTTCATAGGAAAAGTCATTGTACAAATAATGAAAGAATATTTGAAGCTTTCTCCATTTGAGGGGGGGATATGTACTGCAAGCTCAAATGGTAGAGGATCAGGACCTAACTGTGAATGCACGTGGGATAAGTTTGAATGAAAGTCGCTCATTTGGAAAAAGTTGTGATATGACCGGAGAGGAGATTTAATGGGTGTGGTGCAAATGCAACCTCATTGTAACATATCTCCACTCCAAAAAAGTTAACCCGATGCCCCCAAAAGGATCACTCGCTCCTTTGGGAAGGTAATGCACAGAAGGGGTAATATTTTAGAACACTGGGTTACCATCTTGATCAAGCTTTCTACTATGACCCCAAGGTCTCATTCTTGGTCAATCACTGGTCAGTCAATCAATTTCAGACCCCATGAGTGTATATGCGAAAGTATACAGTGGTACCTCGGGTTAAGTTCTTAATTTGTTCCGGAGGTCTGTACTTAACCTGAAACTGTTCTTAACCTGAAGCACCACTTTAGCTAGTGGGGCCTCATGCTGCTGCCGCGCCGCCGGAGCACGATTTCTGTTCTCATCCTGAAGCAAAGTTCTTAACCTGAAGCACTATTTCTGGGTTAGCAGAGTCTGTAACCTGAAGTGCATGTAACCTGAGGTACCACTGTATTTTTTTGCCTGATTTGCATCACTTTATGTTCGTTTACACTGAATTGCATTTGCATTTTGCCACCCATTTACTCAGTTTGGAGAGGTCCTTATGGAGCTCTTCACAATTTCTTTTTGTTTTAACAACTCTGAACATTTTCACAGACTTCAGATACTTGAAGTATATGCCACCCACCCCCAGAATTAAAATTGGAAGCACGCTTTCCCCTCTTTTCTTCCCCTCACACATATCTTCACGTAATTCTCTGGCAAACAGCCTCCCTCTTTGCTTTGTTGTACTTAGCCTAAGTGATGCCAATTAGATTTGGGAATCTGTTAAAATGCTTTGCCTTCTCTCTGTGATTGGCTACCTTCCACTGAACTGGAGCTGCTTTGGCTTCATCCTTCACAGATACCTAATTTCAGTTTCCTCACCTGTAAGCAGAGCTTCCACTGAGATAGCCTTGTCTCCAAACTTAGCCAAGACTTCTTTCCTCCATGCTTCTATTTTGACCATCTGTGATTCGCCCATTATTCAGACCCTTTTGCAGCAGACACCCACCAAACAAAACAATATAAAGCTCCTAATAAGCAGCTCACTTTGACAAGCGGCAGGAGGTGGACTGAGGGCTTATGAGTTTCTTCATCCTGTCCAGCCCTGCCTACAACTCTACCCCACTGCTGGAAGTATGTGAATCCTTAAAGGGAGACCCCTGAGCAGTTCTCCTTTTTTTCTGTAGCCCTTACCTGGCACGCTCCGTCTTTCATTGGACACGCATGGTAGCATGGAAGGGACTTGACTCCTCAAACTGAGCTCAGGAAAATGTGAGGCCCTTTATCACTAGCCTCAGGAACCCAGCCCAGTTTCTCAGCCAGCGGTACAACATCCCCAGACTCAGCCAGCTTTCCCTCCTCTCACCTCTGAGCTTGAGGCTGCAGCCATGGCACCATTTTCCAATATGACTGAAAGAGCAAGTGGCAAGTGTGTTCAAATGTAGCGAGTGTTCAGGTGTGTTCAAATGAGCCAATGTAGGCCAAGTTCAGCTTGTGCAGGCATTTGGGAGAGAAAGCCTCTCTCCTGGAGATCTAGAAAGCTCCCCAAACTGTAGGTAGACCTCCCCTGATCAGTGAAGCCTGATTGCAGGTGTGGCTGGAGCGGTGAATTCTGGGAATGCGCGTAACTGCCTTATATTCAGACCGTTGGCTAATAGAGCTTATTATTCTCCACACTGATGGGCAGTGGCTCTCCAGGATTTCAAATCTGGAGATACTGGGGATTGAATTTAGGCCCTTCTGCATGCAAGGCGTATGTCTTACCATTGGGCTACAGACCTTCTCTTTCTGCAGAGACTCAGTGGACACTATTCTCTGGCACTACCACATAGCTCAGAACGCTTCCAGGGCCCACACCAGATGTTTGCCATGGGACATCTTGAAAATAATCTGACTGAAAAACCCTCAACCCTGAAGGGGGCCTTGCCTTTGTAGATGGTACCTTGAATCCATGGGAGCTTTTAATTCTTTAGCATACTACAGATGCAAGCTGTTTGTCTCACAAGTTCCTGCTGAAATTAGCTTTTTTCTTCTTCTTTTTTGGAACATTTGCCTTTTCCTTACCCAGATCTTTGCGAACAGAAGGGCTCGTGCTTTCATGACATAGGAAATCAGTCTTTTTGTAAACTCATCTCATTCAGCATAAGATTTGTCAAAAGGAGTATGCTTCATGTTGTTTTATACTTCTTTCTTCCCTGGGTGGTAGAAAGCTCCAAGCAGCTTGTATAGAGTCGTTTCCCTTGTGTCAAAGATTAAAGTGGGTTGTTCTCCTTGCGATTTTTGTGCATTTGGACAGTATGCACAGTTGCACTGTGTGCGGTAGTGTAAATGCTGAAAGAACACGCCAACAGAAGACAACAGAACCCATCATGCAGTCTGACTGTATGCAAAATTCATGTCCATGGAAAAATGGAGCATGTACCTTTGTAAGTTACAGGACCAGTACAAATGGGGCTATCTGAACCTGAACAGGCAGCTGGACTTGTTTGACAGTTTGCTATCAAATTCTTAAAGATTGCCCTGTAATAAAACGAGCCTACGAGTGTGTATATTTTATCAGTCTTGATAAGCTTTAGCCCTGGTAGCTTTTAGCCTCCAGAAAGTCCATGCAGGCAAATGTGCAGACTGGCAGAGAATGGGTGGAGTGCTCCATCCCTCCCCTGTGCTGAGTAGAGAATCTGAGTGGTCCCCTAGAGGAGGGAAGCCCCCTCCTCCATATTCAGCATAGAAATGCAGGGCTCCATCTCTCTTCTGTCAGCCCACCAGCAGGCATATACTGTAAGCCTTTTATACAAGCTAGTGACTTTAGCAGGGAGGGCTATATCTCAGCAGTAGTTCATCTGCTTTACATGCAGAAGGTCCTAGGTTAAATCCTCAGCATCTCTAGCTACGGTTTGGGCACAACCCTGCCTGAAACCCTAGGGAGCTGCTGTCAGTCAGCATAGACAATACTGAGCTGGGTAGATCAATAATTTGCCTCAGTTTAATGCAGCATCCTCTGTTCCTGTGGGGCATATTTATGAGACTGATCTGAAGCCTTGCAATGACAATCTGTTTTCAGCTTCGTTTATACTCTCTTGGCTTTGTATTCCACTGTTTCTCTTTGTTTTATTGCTTAATCAAAACAGCTTGAAGTGATACAAGAAGACTGCCCTAAAAATACAGACACGAACACTGCTTATTTATGTTTATGAACTTCACAGTCATAAACACTATCTTCCACCCACCCTGTTTTGTTCAGCACCATATCTTTTGATTGGTTCTCACCTCCTCTTCTGCATTTTTACACAATTTATTTATGTAAGAAATCACATCTAAGGTGAGCTTCTAAACGTGCAGAACAAGGTGGTGGCCCTCCAGCAGTTAATAGAATAGAGTTGGAAGCAGGAACTCCAACCTTTTTGAGACGGACAAAGTTGTTGAGTTGTATTTTAGAGGCCGCAACCACCTACCGCCGCTTTCGGTGCCATCAACACAAAATAACCCCAATGCCTTTTGCAGCCACCCTCCTTAACCTCATGTAAGGAACACAACTAAAACATCCATGACAGATGGCCTCCAAGGAAGAAGAGGGAGACCATTCCACTGTCTAACAACTCTTACTGCCAGAAAGTTCTTCCCTATATTTACTTGGAAGCCATTGGTTTGAGTCCTACCCTCCAGAGCAGGAGAAAACAAGCTTGCCCCATTTTCCATGTGATAGAAGACAGAGAAGCTCATCCTGGCAGCTTTCAAGCATATGCTGAGATGAATTCTGCACTGCTGTTGTATACGTGAGCTAAATGGCTTTTAGAGGTGCCCCTCAGATATTTTTGGACTACAACTCCTATCATTCCTGTCCTTTGGTCATGCTGGATAGGACAACATAAGAACATAATGCAAGCCTGATGTATCAGGCCAGTGACCCATCTAGCCAAACATCCTGGTCTCTCAGTGGCCAACCAGATGCCCGTGAAGAAGCCCACAATCAGGAGCCAAGCACAAGAGCATTCTTCCCTCCTACAGCTTCCAGCAACTGAAGGTGTTCAGAGGCATAGTGCCTCTGACAGTGGAGGAAGAACATAGCATCAGTGTTAATAGCCATTAGTAGTCTTCTCCATGAATTTGTCTAATTCTCTTTTAAAGCCATCCAAGTTGGCTGTCATCAGTTCCCTTTTTGGGAATGAATTCCATAGTTTAACTTTGCGCTATGTGAGGAAATACTTTTGAATCCAACATTGTTTTGATAGAGTTACAAGCCTGGTGGATCAGAGGAATGCTGTGGGCTTGAAAAGGTAACTGTTAGGTGGATTTGTAGCTTGTTGACTGGCCCAACCCAAAGAGTGCTCATCATCCTGGAAAACAGTGACAAGTGGGGTGCCACAGGGTTCTGCCCTAGGCTCATTGTGGTTCAATGTCTTTATACACAGCGTAAACAAAGGAATTGAGGAGGATGTTTATCAAATTTGCAGATGAAATCAAACTGGGAGAGGTAGCTAATGCCGCAGAAGACAGCATCAGGATCCAAAATGACCTTAACAGATTGGAGAACTGGGCTCAGACTATCAAAACAAATTGCAACAGGGACAAATGTAAAGTTCTGCACTTAGGCAGGAAGAACCAGATGCACAAATATAAGATGGGGAACACTTGGCTTACCAGTAGTACATGTGAAAAGGATCTAGGGGGCTTAGTAGACCACAGGCTTAACACAAGTCAACAGTGTGATGCAACAGCAAACAACAACAACAACCTAATGCTGTTCTAGGCTGCATCAACAGAAGTATAGTGTCCTGGTCAAGGGAAGTAATAGTACCACTCTATTCTGCTGTGGTCTGAGCACACCTGGAATACTGTGTCCAGTTCTGGTCACGACAGTTTAAGAAGGATATCTTCTCTACCTAGTAAGGTATGTAAATGTTATTTGAATTTACTGTAGTTCTGGTTATGATCTTTCTCCATCTTTAGACTGTGACTAAATGTAATCCTATGATGTTAACAACAAACCAACTTTTCTCATCCCCACCCTTTGCTTCCTAACCCACTTGATAGGGTTGTTGTGGGGATTAAATAAGGAGAAGGAGAACCATGTGTGCCTTCATGAGCTCCTTGTATAAAAAGGTGTGATATAAATGAAATCAATCAATATTGCCTGATGAAAGGGTTTGGAAAAATTTAAAAAAACTCGTTCATGCTTTTGTGATATTTTGGTTGCTTCTAGCAAAGTTATTGCGCAGTCATGGATTTTGGATTGCCTTCACTCTTTGTGTAGTGATTATTGAAAAATGCATGTCGCTTATAGAAGATTAAAGCGATGGTCTGCAAACCAACCTCTTGTACTTCCAGTATGACTCATTTGAAGTCAGTGGAAATGCTTCAGATTAAGTGGTTTGTGGTTAGCACCTAGGGCTACTATCCTGAGTTCCTATATATGTTCAGCAAGACTGTTTGGGAATAATTATGTTAAGAATTGATGGCAAAAGGTATTCGTTTCAATATCTTGGCCAAATTGCAACTGGGATAATTGCATTTCAAGATCTGCTGTGGTTTTAATTAGGCAAGTTTGTTTTGCTTCCTAAATGCTTCAGTAAATTGTTTTGGAGGTTGCCAGAATAGAATGGCTGCCACTTCTCACCTAAGGGGAAGTCTTCATTTCAGTGATGGGCAAATTAATTCCTGTGTCAACATTCTGAAAGAGATTTGCCATTCTGTTGGAGAATAGCAAATGGGGATGACTCAGCAAGTGCATTCAGACAGGTAGCTTTGTTTTGTTTCAATTTAGCCATAAAATGTTTAATTTTAGATTTGTTGGCTAGCAGCAATGAGATGATGTGAAGATTGAGTGATTTGCAAGTAATAAATGGATCACACCATTGTTCCACAACATTGAAGACTCTGTACTGATGACCCTTATCCTCTGAACTTTAAACTAGAATGATGATCATACATGTAGACTAGAAAACATTCCAGATGCATTTAAGGGGAAGGTTTGCCAGTCCAAGTCTGTTGATTATAGATGACTAGCATTGATCATAGATTTGTTAGAAGTCTGGGAATTCTCTGTTACAGATCCCTAATCAGAGAGCTCCTCTAGCCTCTCTTTCACAGAGCAACTGTCCGTGAAGATGAACTGGCTATTAGACTGGGGAGAGATGGAGATGGAGATAGCGATAGCGATAGAGATGCCCTAGATTACTTTATGTTCACTCCCTTATGCATTTCTATGCCAAGTGTAACTCAAGGGTTTAAGGAATAAGTAACAAGGCATGTTTTGAGGGAGGGTTACCAATTGAACCTTGCAAGTACTGCCTAATTCTTTGTGCCTGAGTGTGACTTGTTCTATAACACAATTCCTGTTTGGAATTGTCTAAACCGTTGGCTGATGTTAAATAGAATGGTGTTGGTTTTGCTGTGGAACAATCCTGATATGCCCATCGTGTTTGTATTCCTTAAAGATTAAGCATTTTAAGGACAACATTGGAGTACCCTACTCTGTGCAAGTTTCCTTGGAAGTCAGCCCCCCTGGACACAGTAGGACTTACTTCTAAGTAGACATGCATAGGATTGTGCTGCATATCTCATAATCCTCTTGACTATATGAGCTGAAGGAAAATGCTTATTATATTATTATTAATATTTATTAAATTTGTATACTCCCCTTCATCCGAAGATCTCAGGGCATTTCACAGCATAAAAATGCATCATCATCATCATCATCATCATCATCATCATCATACCATTAACCCCCCCCCCAAACACATTTAAAAGGACATAGAATGTTAATCAGCCAAAGGCCTGGTTGAAGAGAAACAATTTTGCCTGGTGCCTAAAGATGTATAAGGAAGGTGCGAGGCAAACCTCTTTGGGGAGAACATTCCACAAATGGGAGGCCACTGCAGAAAAGGCCCATTCTTGTGTTACCACCCTCCGGACATCAGGGTGTGTATTATAGTCTTAAATTTACACAATTTCTATTTTGTGAGTGTATCAATCTAACTACAGAAAAGAATAACATCTTGAGATTTAGTCTGTGGTAGCATCAGAAGCATGTTCTTAACTTTAGGACATTTGTGCACACAATGCCGAAAATGTTATATCCCTTAAATTTGCAACAGTTTATATCTCTCATTGGTAATGCAAATAGTGCAGGGGGAAAAAGGGCTCAAGGAGCTTAGCGATGTGTAGAAAAAAAGGTCTTGTGTACTGTGTCTGCTGCTGTAAGCCCCATCTTTACTCAATTTATTCTCTCCCCTCAGTGCCTACATTAAAATGTCCAGAAGAACAAAAGAGGATGCCATCTACAGACAGATTCCACAATTGCAGCATAATTTATAAAACTCCCATGAAGCTCACATATGCTACAATTATCCCAATGAAAAGATGTATTGTAGGAACAGGTCATAGTTCAGTGTTTGCCTCTAAAGCAAATTTAAATGTTTCCAAAACAGCATTTTTTACAGATTGCCTAGTCATTGTACACCTTTTTTTAAAAAAAAACACAAGACCTTAATATTTTGGTGTTTTTAAAGGTCCTGACAAAAGGGATTAAAAGTAAATTTATGCATTTTATGCAAAGTGTTTTTGATTCTTTTGTGATCAGCAATTAACATGTACAAGTAATCTGAATGACTGTAATTTCATTCATCCTTAATAAGGCTGTGTGATTTCTCTCTTTCTTAAAGATTAGAATCTTTGGAGAATTTCAGCTTTATTTAGATAATACATGCCTCCAATTGTAGTTCTTCTCAACCATATCTTGCTCTGTGCCAGTAATCCTTTATCTTAAGAGTTAAAGTAAGCTAACGAGAATTGGATTTCCTCCAATTGCTCCTTGAATAATTTGCTGGCAGCCAAGAATAACCAATCAACTGCCTCTTGCAATTCTTCATCTCTCTATTTGTATTCAGCCAGCCTACAATTAACAAGCTCAACTGAAGAAAAATCTCAAACTGGCCACTTCCCTAGTGCATTCATGTTAAATTAGTTTAATCCAATCTGTTTTATGTTTTTGCCAGGCTCTAATGAGGAGGCACCTTCTCTGATGAAAAATTGTAGTGGGAAGAAGTGGGAGTTGCCTTCTATTCGAAAATTTAATGGGGTGTACAAAAGAGTAATACAAGCAAATTAGGTAACAGCTTGCAGTAAAAGCTGGAACCATCAGCTCTTGATGCAGCACCATCAGGTAGCCCATGTGAATTTATGGGCCAGTGCTATAGTGCTGGCATATCTTAGTCACCATCCTATGTATGCAAAGTGGAAAGCAAAACAATGTTGGTAGAAATAGCATCACCGACAGCAACTCGCACAACGATGCTGACCAACACTGCCACCACCCACAGTGTTGTGCACCAATAATGAACCCAAAATAGCCATGCACGGAAAGCACAAATCAACACGTTGTGAAGTCAGAGGTGTGATTCCCCACACCCCCTTTCTCTCTCGCACACATGCTGCACCAAGGATTGTGCAAGCAAGAATCCTCAGTGCTTCTGCTGTCCTTGTGTCACTGGTTAGAAGGTTATCAAGTGACATTTGTAGCCACAAGCTCCACAGCTTTCCTCAGTTCTCTGTGCAGTCCAAACACAGCAAGCAGCAGCCTTCAAATAAATCGTTTGCTGAGTTAGATGAGGAAGAAACGGGACATTTCAATTGCGACCAAAAAGGTAGGGGGCCTGCAAGTAGAAACCATTGGCTACAGGCTCACTAGGAGAAGCAGAGAATCACTGAGAACTCTACTTTCCAGGATCCTCTATAGCAGGCTACTAAGAATCCAGAATCTGTAAGAATGAGACTCTGCACCTTCCACTTCAGCCTGCCCTGCCAGTCTCTGCTCATCAGGATACGCTTGGGAATGAAGAGAGCCAGCAGCAGGGAGTGATTGAAGGGGCACTGCCAGGCTGGTCCTGGGGCAGACCAGGTTCGAACAAACAGGCAAAGTTTTGGCTTAGCTTGTAATGCTTATTGCTTCCTGAATTGGGGAGTTAATCTCTTAAGTCCTCCCCTCTTCCATTTTAAATTGCCACCACCTCTGCGAGCATCACTGCTTATTTTGCTTATAAAGGGGCACTCACCTCCCAGACCTCCAGGCCACAGAAGAGACAACCATGACAAAGATGCAGGCTGCACCCTCCTGGAAAAATGGTCAGAGATCCCACTTCCACATCAAGTGAAGAACTGGACCACCGGGGCTCAAGCTTCCTGTCCACCTCTCAGTACAATGCAGAAGGACCCCTGCCTACTCATGTCCAAATCATGGGGGGGACGGACCACACATCCCCCTGCTAAAGAGGGGGAAGAGGCTTTTCAAACACAGAGGTATGCATGCTATCACAATTATTTTGAAGCTTTGGATCCGGCATCTTCCCGTCCATTTCCTAGCTTCCTATCAACACTGGAGAAGAGAGTTTATCATTGTTATGAAGCCCAGGCCTGAAGTACATATTCTAATGAAGTCAACAGTGCCACCTACAGTGTCTGGGATTTCACACTCTCCAGTGAATTCTGAATTAACAGCTCTCCAAGGGCTTTCCTCTGAATAAACATCCAGGAGTTAAGCTCTTTTGCACAATGCTGCATTCAGGTGGTGCTTACTAGGCCTTTTTAAATGTAAGGTCAGAGTCATTAGGGAGGTAGATCTGATTTCTAAATAATTATCTAATGGGCCAGTGGGATCAGAAATGGAGATTTTTTTTTCACCGTTGGACAAAGGAACACTGGATTAAACATTTATAGTACATAACTTCTCCCAAAGCATCCTGGGAACTCTAGTTTCCCCCCCTCAAGGAGCTATTTCCAATGCCATCACATTATAGTTTGCAGGATTCCTTGCAGGGGGTCATGTGTTTTAAATGTATAGTGTGGATCTGCCGCCTTCTGCCTTAGTCAGGAAGCTGGTTTTTTATAGGATTCAGATTCCCACAAAAATAGGAAGCTATACTATCAGTCTTCTTCCTACATCCAATTAGAAATCCAAAAGTGCCCTCTCTCAGAACCTCTCTCTTTTGCAGATGTTTTGAAACCTAAGACTGTGCTCAATCAGGTAACATAGCTTGTTAAGTTAGATTGACTTTATTGATTTTTTTTTTGTAAGTCTCTCTCTGTGATTCTTGCCTTCCCTTTTCCTTCCCCTTTCTTCTTCTTTTCCCTGATAAAATTGTTTATATGTTGACACTTGGCTTTCTTGGTTTGAAAAGGCAATTCTTCAGAATATTTTACTAGGATATTCTCCATGTGTTAAGACAGCAGGTTTACTAAAGCTATCCCTGGGTTTTGAGGATATTTCACAGGATTTTCTTACAATCTGCATCTGTCCTGGGTGTGCCAGGATATACAGTACATCCTATCTGCTGACAGACTATCGGAATTCTCTGGGGAGGGATTTTTATACAAAGTGGGCTCCAGCCAGAATGACAAAAGCCCACCACTGACCTGTTATAGTTGCCTACCTCATGAATACATTTATACCATTTTCCTAACAGCATCCTACATTCCAAGTAAGGTCCAGTGGGTCTGGTGAAAAAGTAAAGTTGAAAGTGCATATCCTAAAACCACTGTTCAGCCTCGTGGGGTTTTTTTTGTTTCACCACAGCCTAGTACAAAGGCAGTTCACTTCAATATCAGCTCTCCCCATTCACAATCACCCTGAATCATTGTTGGTTTTCGGCTGAGTATACACTGCACCTTTCTGAGCACCATTCAAAGTATTGGTGCTGATATTGAAAGCCCTAAACGGCCTGGCTCAGTATACCTGAAGGAGCGTCTCCACCCCCATCGTTCTGCCCGGACACTGAGGTCCAGCTCTGAGGGCCTTCTGGCAGTTCCCTCACTGCAAGAAGCGAAGTTGCAGGCAGAGGGCCTTCTCAGTTGTGGCACCCGCCCTGTGGAACGTCCTTTCATCACTTGTCAAGGAGATACACAACTTTGAGAATACATCTGAAGGCAGCCCTGTACCAGGAAGTTTTAATGTTTGATGTTATATTATGTTTTTATATGTATTGGAAGCCGCCCAGAGTGGCTGGGGTGTAAATAATAAAATTGCTGCTGGTGCTGTTTCCTAACGGGGTCCGGGATTCTTTGAGGTGAAAAATGTGTTTTAAAGGTAGAGTATGCATGCAGCCTTTGTACACCCTGGCAATTTGTAGAGTAGGTTTAGGTTTTAGGCTCTCATGTATAGCTGGAATTTATATCTGATTTAAACACACACACACACACACACACACACACACACACACACCAATTGTTAGATCAAGGAACTAACATGGAATTCAAGGAACAATAAATACGGTTCAATTGATTATGCCTGCTCGTGAACATACTTAATCTCATTATATTTTAAATGGTCAATTTTATCATATAGAAAGTTTGTGCTTTAGAGGAAGCTTTCTGGTTTTCTTTTCAGGAGAAAATTCTCAAGCACCTGTCAACGAATATATTTTGTTTCAATATTTGGGTTCGGGGGTGGAATTCAACTTAATTAAATATTAGGCACCACCATGGTTGCCTTTTCAGCACCTGTTAAAGATAGTAATTCCTTTTTCAGCAAGCCTTTTAGACTGAGACCTTTCCCAGTCTGCATCATATTGGAATTGCTTTTAGATGTTTTTATTGTTTTTTACTTTTGTGTGTTTGCCGTACTGGGCTCCTTTGAGAGGAAGGCAGGGATATGAATCTTAGCAACAACAATTTGAAAATAAATGTGAAAAGGGAGAGGAAATGCCATACAGAGATCTGAAGGAGCTGGTGCCTTTCACTGGTGTGGAAAGAACACTGTTCTAAAAACATTCCATTCCGTACAGCCCTTTGGGTGATTGGTCTCTGAAAAGAACAAGGGAAGGGATAAAACACAGTAGTGTATTTCATGTAACAAACTGATATCCATGCAGACATGAACCAACTGTAATGGAGAAACTGGTGCAGATTCAAAGGACCTTGAATAGATTGTTGCTGACAGATAAACCTTATGGTTGTAGTCAGTTCTTGTTTACCTCCAGTTTCAAAATCTTTGTGGGTGGCAGAGTTGGAATACACACCTACTTTTCCCTGGAAGTATGCTGGCTCAACTTTATAACCTCTTTCCTGCCCTGTGCTGCCAAATTATATTACCTAAATTTAAACTGAGGCATGTCAAGCCAGCCTTCAAAATGCCAAGGGACTTTTGTCTCATTTTTGCTTAAGCTGGAAAACATGGGGTAGCCTATTTTTGTCTGCTGTACGGAACCATTCCATTTGTGTACTTATCACGACAGCTTGGCCTCATTTGAACACAGCAGATGTATTTAAGGTTCGGGCAGCATAACAGGAATCGATGAATTGGTGTGTTCCCTTTTAAGAAAAAGGAGAAGCTGAAATAGGAAAAATGGCCATGGGGAGTGGAGAAGGTAAAAGAGAAGGGGAGAAAAACAACTTACAGAGCAGGGATGGGCAACCTCTGGCCCCCCAGAGGTTGTTTGAGATCAACTCAGGATGGTTGCCACCAGTCCCTATAGAAGAGGTTGGGAACTTGAGGTCTCTTAGATGTTGTGGGCTGCAATTCCCATCAGCCTCTGCCAACATGGCTAATGGTCAACAATGATGGGAGTTAAAGCCCAGCAAAATCTGGAGGTTTCCCGTTTCTGTTCCAGAGTTTGAGAGTCTTGCACAGAAATCTGAGCAAATACAGGATAAATGTGGTTTTCTTGAATAACTAGAGTGTGGTATAACTTTGTTAGAGACTCCTGGCCTAACTAAGCCTTTACAGAGCACCTGCTATTGTACATAAGACATGCCAAAAGAGAGTGAAACTGAGGTGTCAGCATAAATATATATTTTCCTTTTCTATTAGGACAAACAAGGCAGGATATCAGCTAGGTATTAAAATGGCAGGCAATTATTTCAGACGATGGAACATCACATCTCTGACTTTATGAACTGACTTCATGAAGTTATTAGGGAGTTTTGCTGAAACTAATGCTGTATACCCATTCCTTAGTTTTGGGATATTTAAATAAATGATTTTGTGCAGTAAAGGTAGAGCTGCAAAAACATGTAAAACGGTCGAGAAAAATAGAAGCCACCCAGTGGTGGAAGCTGGTAGTCCTTTCTTAGGTAAGAAGCCCTTAGCGCAGCACTAATTTGCATGCAATATGAAACTGTTGTGATAAGATAACAAATAGTACTTGGATGCTTGTACCTTCTTCCCAGGCACTCTCATTAAGTCATAACTTGTTTCTCCTTGAGCAAAAGTGGCACTGGGAGTGCAATCTTAACCCCCACTTACCTGGGAGTAAGCCTCATTGAATTTAATGGGATATCCTTCAGTGTAGATGAGATCAGGATTGCAGCTGAATAACCCTCTTCCCTTGTGGGGTGAAGATTACAGAGCTGAGTAGTTGCTGTTGGACCGCTTCACAGTAAGAGCTGAACTGTTGTTGAGCTGAACTATTAAAGAAGAGATTTGCCAACCTGCTTTCCCCTGGTGGGATCTTGAGCCAAGACGAAAAGAAAATAACCCTTTTTATGATGAATCTGGCCCAAGGGTTACAGTACGTCATTATGAAATGATGGCAACGTATTGCGCCACTATTTTCTTAGTGTAATGTATGTCTGTTTAGGATATCTGTCCTTTGATTTAAAATACTCCAAAGCATTAATTATTGATACAAAGTGCCTACAGACTCCCAGTATCCCCTCCTATACTCTTATTGCTGATTTTGTTAAGCTATTTATGTTCAGGGGTTTTTTTAGTTTACAAATGGGGAGGGTGCAAATTTGGGATTTGCCGGTGGTATCTGAAAAGGCAGGGTTTGTCACTGATGGTGCAAATGCATCTCCTCCACTGCCAAACACACCCTTCAGATTGGCTCGGGATAAGCTGTGCTATTCACTCCCACCCAAAGAGGGAAACAGTATTGTCTATTCCAATCCAATTTGAGTTTAATTAGCAATGGAATCTGATCCTTCCCATGAGCTTCCAGTTCCCCTTCCCCCTCCCTCAAACCTTCCATATGCCATTGTGGCTTCCAAGGCTGTGATGGAAGGGAGCCCCCTCCCTGCACCTGATGCTTCCTTGGTAGAATGCCAGGCACCAAGAATACTGAGAGCTACAGTTCCCAGGAAGCACTGTAAGGGTGCTAAGTTGTAATGTAAAACAATTAACTAAATAAAGCACACGGTTGAACATAACCCAGCAAAACGAGATTAGTTTTCTAGCATCCACCAGTCTGTGAGGAAAATCTCTTTTTATTGTCAAGGGTCAAACTGCTATGGAATTCTGTTTATGGAGTATGCGCAACCTTTCCCTATTGTTGGCTGGCAGAAATAAGCTAAAAACTCCCAACGAGCAGCAGCTAAAAGCACCAACGTTCTGAAATTCACAGTAAACAAAAATCTGTTCCAAATTGTTCAGGGTCTGAGGAGAGTTCCACATGAGGAGTCTTTGTCCATTTCCTGGCTCATTTTCTGAGGTAAATTCTTTTCCTGGGCACAAATAACCACAGTGCACTTCTCTCCCCTTCCCTCTACCATAACTCACACTGTCCTTCTTTTAAGAATAAAGTTTACTGTTGGACACATTTGTGCAGTTTGATGCAGTGTATTTCCTCAGAGGTAAGTCCATTTTGTTCAGTGGGGCTTGCTCTCAACTAAGTGTGCATAAGATTTCAACTAACTATAATACATTGGTGAAAATAAACCTACAGGTTATTTTATTTTACAATATAAAGCTGTTTTATAGTAGAATTTTTAATGAGCCTTTAAGTATATCCAGATATTCTAGCCATGAAATCTGTCACAGGCTCAGCATAAGTCCTTTGAATATGTGGCTTGCTTAACATTGCTGTTGCACATGGCTCTTCCTTTTCCTACTTGGTTTGAGAGCTATTTGGTGGCCAAGTACATTGGGAAAAAAATCTATCACCAGTTCTATTCACCAAGTGATAAGGTATAAGGAGGACAAGAGAACCCTTATTTCTCGCTAGAGAGAGGCCTTTGCTGCTTTCCTGCAGCTTTATCTATGAAAATAAATGCATTAACCTATGCTTACTTGAATAAGTTCAAGGAGAGCATTTATAGTATATGTTCAAGTTTACATTTTAGTGTTTACATTTTACATTGAATTTTCTCCTTCAGAAGTGCTATATGTATTACATATCGGTTTGTTCTCAGTCATCTGCTCCCAAGCCTAAGACCTGAACTACATATTATCACATGGTGCAGCCTTCCTAGGATTGTACCATTTGAGAATGCAGGTTGAACCAGGCAGCGGGCCTTCTCCGTAGTGGCAGCCTCCCTGTGAAATGCCCTCCCATCAGATGGCAAGGAAATAAACAACTATCTGACTTTTAGAAGACATCTGAAGGCAGCCCTGTTTAGGGAAGTCTTTAATGTTTGATGTTTTATCGTGTTTTTAATATTTGTTGGAAGCTGCCCAGATGGGCGGGATGATGATGATTATTACAGGATACACCATATTAAAAATGCCCCCTCCATGAACACATCAAGGTAAATGCTGAGCTAGACATCCCAGCAGCACTGTGTTCCATGTATGGAGAGGTGTCTTTTTGAAGGTGGGTGACATTCAGTCATGCAATTCTCCAACTGTATTCTGAAGCAATACAGCCTAATAATATTTCTGAATGTGCTGTTTTGATTAAACTACTTAGCATCTTCCCAGACTTTCCTCCCAGCACCCATACAGAAGCAATGCTGTTGGCAGTGATGCTACCAGCAGATGAGCTGGTCCCCCCGCCCCCTCCACCATGCACTCCCACCTCTTAAGATATGCTGGGTGAGCGACCTGTAAGTTCCATTACATATGAGCCCAAGAGCGTTCTTACAAGTTAATTCAACCGGAGAGCCCCTGAGAATATACATTATTCATAGGTTAATATCCGTTTTGATTACATTGATTTTCCCCTCCACAAAAAGTTAAATGTTAATTATTTTTATCTGCAGGGCTGTAGAAGATGCTGATATATGACCACATCCATACTGGTTTTTACAAGCCTGCTGGCAATCAATACATTCTAATACTTAATGGGTTTAGATTGGACCCCAAAACATCCCAATCAGCGTAATGGCTTCTTTGGCTTATCTTGAGATGTGCCTTGGAACATTCTTGCAAGCAGCTTGCTTAAAACTGCTGTTTATTAGAACAGTAACCTTTTGAGGGACCCTGCCTATTCTGACCAATGAGTGTTTTATCTAGTGGTATGAGCTAGGTCACTTCGATACAGTGGCTCAGTTTGATGCAACACTAAGCCAGTCCATGACTGAGCATGAATAAGCATGCAAGTGGGTACAATACTTGGAGCAAAAAGCATGGCCACTTCACTCCTCTCCTAGTCCAGCTGCTGCTGCTGCAAGTCAATGTTTGGTTAACATTATGTCCAAACCCAGGCTTCAGACAAACCACGAGCAGTAGGACAAGAACAAACTTAAGACAAACCATGAGCCCAAGTTTGGAGGTGATGCTAAGCCAAACCACGGCTTAGTTCTGGGTAGTAGAACAGCAGCAGGACTGGGGAAGGAGTGGAGCAGCTGTGATTCTTTTTCTCTGAGTACCTTCACACTTCCTTAAAAAAGTGTCCAGTAGCACCTTAGAGACCAACTAAGCTTTCGGGTGCAAGCACACTTCTTCAGATATCAGAACAAACTTAGTTGGTCTCTAAGGTGCTACTAGACAATTTTTAAATTTATTTTGACTGTGTCAGACCAACACGGCTACCTACCTGAATTCACACTTCCTCGTTCAAGCTAAGCTATATTTTGGCTTAGCATTGTTTGTGAACCATGCTATTGAGTTCCTCGTTCAAGCTAAGCTATATTTTGGCTTAGCATTGTTTGTGAACCATGCTATTGAGAGCTTGTGTGGAGACTAACATGTAAACCAAGAAGCCATGATTAAAGGCCACCCCAGTACCAAAGTTATGACGGTATTCCTAGGCAACTTACTGTATCTTATCATCATCATCAACAGAAATGTGGGTTGTGAACTAACTACAGCTTGTGAACTATCTAACAACTTTGATAAGAAATATAATCAAACCTGGTAAACAAACAAAAACAGGGTTAACATAATAATTTTTTTCCTTTAAAATATGAAGTGGTACAGAAGAATGAAATGAAAAGAATAACAGTAACAATAACTGAAATATAATGTGAAGTGCTTTGAAAGTTCAATATAGCTTCTAAGAGTTGTTGTTTGGCAATGATGGGATTTTGATTATAAGAGACAGCATTCATCCTGCATCTAGTCTGTAAACTTAGAATGGATATTTGTCAGACCTGTCAGTCCACTCCTTTCCAAAAATACATTTAAAAATGCAGATACTTTCATTTTAAAGTCCCTTATTAAAAATGAAACAGTCTTTTGCCTCGACTTGGGAAATAGATGCTACCTGACTGGAGACATTTTTAAAAAGCACAGCTATTTATTATTATCTAAAACATTTGCATCCCACCTTTCCAAATTTTGGCAGTGGAATTAACTTCCATTTAAAAAATGCATTATAAAGGGGAGGACCTCCTATAGGCAAGCCTTTTCAGTCGTTGCACCCCAAATCTGCAACAGCCTCTCCATGGAGGTCAGCCAGATCCCATCACCTGCTTGATTTTAAAAGGGGAAACAAAACAACTGTATTTCAGCTAGGGTTTTTTTTTTTAACTATACCATCTTTAAATTGTTTTTAATGCTCCTATTGCTTTTAGGTTTTCATTCCTTATTTAGTGTGCTTTGTGGCTTAACTGATATTTTTGTAGTTTTTTATTGTGCACTGTTTCTGTTCTAATGGCAACCTGCCTTACGCATTAGAAAAATTGCATACTAATTCTGAAAACAGACAAACATGTTTATGCTCTTGTGATTTCCCTCAGCAGTAGTCTTGAGAAGGTCCTGCCTTGGAGTAAGATGGTTTGTGATGGTTATCTTCTAGTTGTTTACAACCCTGTCATCCTATCCCAGTGTCCCTGTGAGATTTCCTCTGACTCCCTTCTTAATAGTAGCATCCTAATTTGTGTATATTAAAGAAGTCATTGAATGTGAAACAGTAGGACATAGATATGACACTTAGAACCAATCCTGTATAACTTTCTTAAAAATAAATTATACTGTGTTCTGTGGGATTTACTCCCATTGCTGGGGATTTGGCAGACTTTTGAGAGAAAGCTTTTGTTGGTGGTGGGGTTGATACTGCATTTGTGAAATTCTGTTCCTCGTGATATCAGGCCCTATCCTTATAAATCTTTAATAGAATTGTATGCATAGCAGCTTTTGAGCTACCCAAGATGAGCATAAATTTATTTGCACTGACTCATTTTTTAATTAGACAGTACATTAATCAAACCAATACACCATGTACAGATATAAGCCATAAAAAACTACCAAGAATCTTGTGGCATCATAAGGACTAACAATTTTTTAATGATAATAGCTTTAGCTGCAAGAGACTAATATGGCCACCTGCACCGGAAATAAGCCAGAAGGACACTTGTTGGCAATTTAACCCAGCAGCAATTTTGCACAAACAGGTGGTGCCTTAGCATGAGAAATGTAATAGAAACGGAGCAAACAGATCTGTAAGTGTTTTGATTTAAGGATACTATAAGAAAGAAGGGCAAGCTAAAAAGTGAAATGTGATCTGTGGCTGAAAGTGTATGATAAAGGCCTAATCTAGGCATTCCGGGGGTCTTCTACAGTGGCCTGCAGAGACTTGTGATAGGCTTTCTTAGCCTATGGGGATTGCTGATGGTACATTGCTGTGCTGCAACTGGGAAAGTATATTATGATTTGGCAGTATTTTTTCTGCCTCTGTTTTAGAGATTGACGTAAGACTCACCTAAGAGTCAAAGGTGTGCAGGAATATGAAATGGTGGTGCCACACTGCTGCTTTTCAAGTATGATAAGGACAGTGTCTGAACAGGGCAGGGTTGTGGCACTGGATAGGCATTTGGGAGAGGGCATTTCTGGCGGTGACCCTGCGTTTGTGAAATTCTATTCCAAGTGAGATCAAGCAAATCACATCCCTATAGGTCTTTAAATGGATCTTGAAGACTTAACATTTGTTTCCTGCTGCTGTTTTGAACTGATTTCCAGTGGCCTTCTGATGCTCTGGTGCTGCTTTTATTCTGATTACATGGGGTTTTTATGGTTGTACTGAGCTGATTGTTTTAATGTGCTGGCTCTTTTAATGTTGTTAGAAACATTTAAGTTGTGCTGTGTGCTGAGTTGATATAATATTTGTTTTTGCTCCCTTGTGAGGAAATCCTTCTAACAGGTGGGATGTAAATCTCTTAAACCAGGGGTCCCCAAACCTTTTAAACAGGGGGCCAGTTCGATTCAATATGGCTGCCGGAACCAGCCAGCAGGGTCTGCTCTGACTCAATGAAAATGATTTGGCTGCAGTCAGGGCCCTAACAGACTTCCGGGAGCCGCAGCCACGAAAAAGGAGCGCGAGGCTACCCTCCGGGGGGTCTCGAACAACATGGGGGTCCAGAGGCGTCACGAAGGCTCCGTGAACCTCGAAACCCCAGGAGGATTATCCTGGGGGACAGAGTACCCGGCGGTGCTGTGTGTGCTTTCCTGTTTTTTAGTTTTTAACAGGATATGAGCTGTAACATGAGGGGAAGCAACAAACCCCATGCTGTGAAGCCTCAGGCTCCGAGTGAAAGCGGTGAGCCTCCAACAGCAGTTAAGAAGCTGGGATACAAATAAGGCAACGAAAGCAACAACAAATAGAAATCTGGCCAAGAAATTTGGCTAAGAAAACCAGCGGAATAAGACGACGTGGGGAGAAAGGAGAAGGAGTCCACTGCAGCGGTAAGAGTAAAATGGAGTATAACGGAAGGCTGGGAGAGGAGAGAAAATAAGAAAGTAACCGCTAAGTGGGTGTAGCGGAGAGACCTCGGATACAAAGTATAAGAAATCTGAGGCAACGAAATGACTGAAAATATCTTAATAGACTAGAGAGAAGTGAATGGAAATTCTTTGTTTGTCCAGGTCGGAGTGCGTTACGCCAGCGACTAGTTTGGGACACATAAGCGAGACCCTGCAATCAACCCTCTTGCTTGCCTGTTTAAACAGTGCCTGTTTTAAATAGTGCTTAAACTGTGATTTCCGCCTTCCACGTTTAAACAGTGATTGTTTTATGCTTGAGGCGTCTGAAGGACTAAAAATTGAACTGGAAATAAGAGGAACTGAAACGCTGAGAGGCAGCGTCTCTTTAAGGAGGTTTGGGAGGAGAACACGAACTGTATGAGGAGAGTTTGAGAATACAGCGGGACTCTCCGCCGCCATTTCACATTTTGTTTCCTCCTCCTTCTTTAAAGGGGTACACAACAACAACTAATTAGGAGAAGATGGATGCTGCACTTTAAGCGATTGAATTACCGCTTTAGTCGGAGGAGACTGGGAGCAAACGGACAAGGGGAAAAGGAAGGAAGCCTTAAGTAGGACTTTTCGGCAAGACCTTTCGTTACCCCGGGAAGCTCCTCTTCTCATGGAGCTCCCTCCGCTTAGCTCCGCCTCTCTTCCCCGTTTCTGCTCTCACATTGAGACTCACCTCGTATCCTGTTCCTGTTCCTGAGAACTTTTTGGTTGTGTGTCTTCCCCCCCTTTTTCTCGGATTCTTGTTGTTGTTTTCCCCTCTCCTTCCCTCTCCTTCTTTGTATTTTTTGTATTTTAAGAGTTAAGACTTGGAAAGCAATTAAGGCGCCACCGTGTGGGGGTAGAAGGGAACTACATGGGAAGAACTACATCGGAAGAATAGAGAAAGTTAATATCTCAGCTTTGCGACCTCTAGGGGTGGGGAAAATCTTATTAGATAATTAATATAAGGCAACTAAGGTGCCACCGTGTGGGGGCAGAAGGGAACTACACTAGAAGAATTACATTGGAGGAATAGAGAAATTCAATATCTCAGTTTAGTGACCTCTAGGGGTGAAAAATTTTACTAGTTAATTAATATAAGCTGAAATACAAAATGAAAAAAGGGGAGGGAATGCCAGTAGAAAGGAGACCATCCAGACAAGAAAATGGGAAAGAAGGGAAAGAAATCAAGGACTATGACAGCTTAATGGCGGAAATAAGGAAAGAATTTAAACATAATGAACAATATATCGAGAAAAAGTTATTAGAAGTACAGGATACATTGGATAAGAGATTGGAGGGGGTGGTGGGAGAGCTAACAGGAAAAGTAAAAGATTTGACGGTAAGATCCAAAGCTCTTGAGGACTCAATGAAGAGGGTGCAAAAAGATATGAAAGAAAGTAGGAAGGATATGGATAGGATTAAAATAGAGATCAAGGAGATAAATAAAATACAGGAAGAATTGTTGGACAGTATGGCAATGACTCAGATGAGACAGAAACAATCAAATCTAAAATTCAGGGGGATCCCAGAGGACTCGAATGAAAATATAAGATCTAAACTGATTAAAGAACTGGCAGCTTGGTTAGATATGAAGGAAGAGGATAGAAGAGTTTGGATTTGATATCCCGCCTTTCACTCCCTTTAAGGAGTCTCAAAGCGGCTAACATTCTCCTTTCCCTTCCTCCCCCACAACAAACACTCTGTGAGGTGAGTGGGGCTGAGAGACTTCAAAGAAGTGTGACTGGCCCAAGGTCACCCAGCAGCTGCAGGTGGAGGAGCGGAGACGCGAACCCGGTTCCCCAGATTACGAGACTACCGCTCTTAACCACTACACCACACTGGCTCTCAATATGGGGAAAGAAAGTAGGAAGGATATGGGATATTCAATAGCAAACATCTTTTGGATAAAAGCAAAATCCGCTAAAGCTAGAGGGAAGAAACTGCCAGGAGACGTATTAGATATGTTCAACTCTTTGGACATGAGGAATGCAGTATTGAAACAGAACTATAACAAAAAGTTGTGTATTCAGGGAAAATCAATTATTATATTTAAAGAGATTCCTTCAAGATTTATTCGAAGGAGAGATGTTTATAAAAAATTAACCAACCAGTTGAAGAAAAATGGGATCCAATACAGATGGGAATTCCCAGAAGGGATTTCATTCTATTTTAAGGAAAAAAGATTTAAACTATCTAGTCCTCTGGAGCTGGAAAAAATTGCAAGAAGGTACGAAAAGGAACTGGGAAGGATGTGGGGATGGGAGGAAGGGGGGAGCGGATGGGGGGAGAGAGGGGTGGAGATGGAGGGAGTGGGGAGGGAGAAGAGGAGGAAAATTCAGGAGAAGAAAAAGAAGAGGAAAAGACAGAAGATAAGGAACAGTAGACCTAACTTTGATAACCTATTTATTGTATATCAACCATGGCTTTAAAAATACTGTCGTGGAATGTGAACGGGCTTAATAATAAAAATAAAAGGAACCAGATTGCCCACGTATTATTAAAGAGGAACCTTGATTTAATTTGTCTACAAGAGACTCATGTAACAAGGAAGCATAAAAGAATCTTAAGTAATAAGAGATTAGGGTTGGATTTTGTTGCATCAGATAATGTTAAGAAAAGAGGAGTGGTATTATATATAAAAGAAAAGCTCGACCCAAAATTAATTTATAAAGACGAAGAGGGGAGAATGATAGTAGTACAAATCACTTTTCAAGGAGAAAAGATAATTGTCGCCGGAATATATGCGCCTAACGATAAAAAGTCGGGGGTTTTTTTCGGAATTGGGTAATAAGTTAATAGACTGGATGGAACAAAAATTGATATTGATGGGGGATTTCAATGGAGTGGTTCTACCGAACTTAGATAGATCAATAAAAAAGCAAGAAATGAAGAAAAGTAAATTACCTAGAACCTTCTTTGATTTGGTGGATAATATGGGATTAATTGATGCCTGGAGATTTAAAAACCCTACTATAAAACAGTTTACCTTCTTCTCAAACCCAAAACAGAGTTGGGGGAGAATAGATTATATCTGGATCTCAAAGGAACTGATGCAAAATTTACTTAAATCAGAAGTTCTCCCACAAACCATATCAGACCACAATCCAGTATATATGGAGATAAAGGGAAAGGATTCTAGAACATTCAGATGGAGAATGAATGAAAATTTATTTAATGACCAAAAGATAATGAACAAGGCGGAAGAGACAATCAAAGAATATTTCAATTGGAATTTAAACAAAGGAACATCTATAGAAACGGTATGGGATGCAGGAAAGGCCGTTATGAGAGGCTTCCTAATTCAGAAAAATAGCCACCTAAAAAAAGAAAAAGAGAAAAAGAGAAAAAGAAAGAAGACATCTTATTACATCTTATGGAGAAAGACAGCTAACTATTAAACCAGGAGATGAAATAATAAAACAAAATATAAAGATGCTACAAGCTCAACTTTCTATGATAGTGAACCAGGAGATTGAATGGAGGATTAAAATGATGAAAAAAAAGAACTTTGAATCAGCGAATAAGATAGGGAAATACCTAGCGTGGCAATTAAGAGAAAGGAAAAAACAAAATATGATATGTAAGATAAGGGATGGAGAAAGGACAGTGGAAGATCCAATAGAGCTAAAAAAGATATTTCAGAAATACTATAAGGAATTATATAAAAGAGAAAATGAAATAGATAATGAAATAGAAGGTTATTTGGAAAAACATCATTTGCAACAAATGACGACTGAAGAAAGAGAACAATTAAATCAGATAATTACAGAAGAAGAGATCAGGAAAGCAATAAAGAAAATGAAAATAGGAAAAGCACCGGGGCCAGATGGCATATCGGCCAAGTATTACAAAATATTAAGTGACCAACTATCACCAATACTATGTGAAGTTATGAATAACATCTTAAAAGAAGGGAAAATTCCAAATACTTGGAAAGAAGCCTACATTACCTTAAACCCTAAAAAAGATGCGGATGGCCTTGAGGTGAAAAACTACAGGCTGATCTCATTATTAAATAATGATTATAAACTATTTGCCGACGTCCTGGCGGAAAGACTAAAAAAAGTGTTAAATAAAAGAATCCATAAAGACCAAGCGGGTTTCCTACCGGGGAGACAACTAAAAGATAACGTAAGAATCGTGATAGATATTATTGAATACTTGGAAAGCAGAATAGATAAGCAGGCAGCGCTGATATTTATAGATGCCGAAAAGGCATTCGATAATATCTCTTGGCGCTTTATGAAGGAAAATTTGAAAATGATGGGGATTGGAGAAGGATTTAGAAAAGGTATTGAAGCTATTTATCAAGAGCAAAAAGCCAAACTTATAATAAACAATAATATATCAGAATCTTTTGATATTGCTAAAGGGACGAGGCAAGGATGTCCTCTGTCTCCCCTGCTATTTATAACAGTGCTTGAAGTATTTAATAAGAGGTTAAGGGAAACAATGGAGGTCAAAGGAGTGAAGGTAGGAAGTAAGGAATATAAAATGAAAGCTTTCGCGGATGACATAGTATTAACATTGGAAGACCCAAAGAATAGTCTGCAAGAAGCATTACATAAATTAGAAGAGTTCGGCAAAGTGGCAGGCCTTAAACTCAACAAGAGCAAGACTAAAATGTTGATAAAAATATAAGCAAAGAAGATACAGTAGAATTAGAACAAAAAACAGGAATTATGGCAGCAAAGAAGGTGAAATATCTTGGAGTGTGGATTACAGCTAAAAACATAAACTTATATAAAGATAATTATGAGGCTACTTGGAAGAGTATTAAGAAAGATCTGGAAATCTGGGAGAGACTGAAACTTTCTTTTTTGGGGAGGATATCAGTTATTAAAATGAATGTCTTGCCCAGAATGCTATTTTTGTTTCAAACTATTCCAGTAATTAAAGGGCTGAAACAGTGCAAAGAGTGGCAAAGGGCTTTGGCGAGATACATTTGGCAGGGAAGAAGACCGCGAATAAAAATGAAAATATTGGTAGATAAAAAAGAGAGAGGAGGTTTCTCATTACCAGATTTGAGTTTATTGTGGGTGAAAGATTGGATAAAACTGGAAAATACTGACATTTTGGATTTAGAGGGCTTCGATAACAGGTACGGGTGGCACTCGTACCTGTGGTACGAGAAGGTGAAAGTTCATAGAGGCTTTCTAAATCATATTATTAGAGGACCAATATTCCAAGTTTGGGAAAGAAATAAAGATTTGTTGGAAAAGAAAACACCCTGGTGGATTTCACCAACAGAAGTGCTGACTGTCAAAAAAACTAATATGGAGGGGGGGAAAGCCACTTATGAAGAACTTACCAGGAAAACCGATCAGGGCATAAAACTTAAACCCTATGAAGAGGTAAAGAACTTATTTACAGGGTGGTTGCAATACCACCAGGTAAACGACTTGCTAAAAGAAGACAAAAAGAAATTAGGATTTGAAGATAAAAAATCGAAATTTAATGTGGAAGTTATAGAAGGTAAAAATAAAACTTTGTCTAGGATGTATGATCTCTTGTTGGATTGGTACACAAAAGACGAAGAGGTGAAGGAGGCTATGACCAAATGGGCCATGGATATTGGTCACAATATCGATTTTGTAATGTGACATGAATTGTGGAATGCTAATATGAAATTCACGGCGTGTACGGCATTGAGGGAGAACCTTTGGAAAATGATTTGTAGGTGGTATCTCACGCCAGTGAAGTTAGCTAAGATTTATAGGCTGAAGAGTAAGAAATGCTGGAAATGCGGAGAGGTAGAAGGTGATTTCTACCATATGTGGTGGACATGCAGTAAGGTGAAAGGCTTTTGGGAACTGATTTACAATGAGCTTAAAAAATATTGAAATATACTTTTCCAAAAAAGCCTGAAGCCTTCCTGCTAGGGATGACTGGCAAAGAATTTAAAAAAGAAGATAAAAATCTATTTCTATATGCCACAATGGCCGCAAGAACCATGTTAGCACAAAACTGGAAAATGGAGGTAATACCTACTATAAGCGAATGGCAAGTCAAGATGATAAACTATGCTGAGCTAGCTAAAATAACAGGAAGATTAAGGGATCAGGACGAACAGAAATTTCATGACAACTGGAATAAATATTTGACGTATATAAGAACTAATTGTAGAACTTTGACGACACTGGAATAACTCTAACAGCGAACGGCTAATAAGTAAAGGAGATAAAATATGTGATTCCAGAATTTATTTGATACTTACCAAAGGAGTGGAGGGAAGTCTAAGGCTCGGTGGAGCTTAAAACAACTATGTAATATATGTATGATTCATGGACTGGATATGACACATGTAATTTATTTATTATATTTTGTATTTGTTTATATGTATATATAATGATAAACCAATAAAAATTCATTTTGAAAAATAATAATAATAAAAAATAAACGGGGCCGGTTCACTGTCCCTCAGACACTGTTAGGGGCCAGACTATAATTTGAAAAAAAGATATGAATGAATTCCTATGCACACTGCACATAGTTTATTTGTAGTGCACAAAAAACAGGAAAAACAATACAATATTTAAAATGAAGAATGATTTTAATCAACATAAACTTTTAAGTATTTTAATGGGAAGTATGGGCCTTCTTTTGGCTAACGAGATGGTCAATATTGCTAATGCTCATTTCTACAACCCAGCCTACACATGGACCTCCCTCACCCCCCATGGCCCAGTCTACATGCAGGCCTTCCATGCCCCCATCCCCACAATCCAGCCTATACACGTGTCTTCCTGCACCCACCCACCCCCCACAACCCAGCTTATACATGTCTCCCTAATCCCCTTCCCCACGACCCAGCCTATGCATGTGCTTCCCTAACCCAGATCCCCACAACCCAGCATGCACCCATGTCTCCTTAAGCCCCATCCTCATGACCCAACTTACCCGTGCGTCTCCCAAACCTCCATCCACACACCCCAGCTTGCACGCCTGTCCTCCAACCCCAAATCCCCACACGCCAGCCTGCTTGCGCGTCTCCCTACCCTCTGTTGGAAACTGGCCCCCTCGGGAAAGGCTGGTTCCTCTTCCCAGGCTCTAGGGGCCTGTTGCCGGTGATCTATCCTGGCTGGCATCCTGGCAGACCAGGGAGACCTGGAATAGGCGGCACCTCCCTGATGAAAGGTGCACACCCCCTTCTCCCTTACATAGCAGCAGGAGAAAGAAAACAGTCAGAAAGTAGTCTTATTTCATTGCTACTTTTATTCCTGACTATACACTGTACAAAAGCATGTCTTCTCACTCAGAAACCTCCGAGCAACTGATTCAGTCCTCCTGGACACAAACAACAGGAAGGTCTCATGTTACACTGAGAACATAACCCTGAGAATCTCCTGGAACATCCTGTCCCATGCTTAGACCCATCGTGTGATGTAAACATCGAACTGCTTGTTCGCAGCTGCGTAGTACTCATATCATAACACCCCTGACCCCCATGGCGTGGCCTGCCCACACGTCGCCCGGCCCCACGACTCCCGACTTACTGCGGGGGCAGCTGCAGGGCCGGGCCACCCCTCCTCTGGAAGGTACCATCAACGAAGATGCTGTTCTTGCCCACATCGCAGCTCTGCAGGCACCGGGCTCTGGGGAGGTGAGGTAGGTGCCCCAGGAGGCGGCAGCAAGAGCATGGAGCACTGCAGCGCCAGCAAGGCCCTCGTGCTGGGCCCGACCTCGCCCGCAGCTGCAGCCATCTTCCAGCGCAGCGGGCGGC
Source organism: Podarcis cretensis (assembly GCF_951804945.1). NCBI lineage: Eukaryota > Metazoa > Chordata > Lepidosauria > Squamata > Lacertidae > Podarcis > Podarcis cretensis. Next base: position 47,559,126 of record NC_137170.1, on the reverse strand, counting down.
GGTGGCGGACGAGTAAGGCAGGCAGGCAGGGGCGGCCGCTGACTATGCACCACTGAGCTCCAGGGCAGGGAGGCAGGTGGACAAGCAGGGAGAGGTGGTGTTAAGGCTTCTGCGGCTTCCGATTGGCTGCAGGAAGCTCCAGCGGTGTTTCAGCTGGTGGGCTGGATTTATGAGCCTGGCGGGCCGGATGTGGCCTGTGGACCGTATTTTGGGGACCCCTGTCTTAAACAGATAAGGTGCATACACATATTTGTTTTGTTTTTTTTTAATGATATTTATTAGAAGTTTCAAAAATTACAAAAAAAAGCAAAAGAGAGAACAAAAAATTAACAAAACATACATAACAGTACATAAAAAACACATAAAAACCAATACACCAATAACAATAAAAAACCCACACATCCAATATTCCATATCTCCATCCTTCATTTACTTGTTTCATCGACCTCCTCACACCTCCCTTTTTGTATTCTAGTTTAGTTATTTGTTTCAGCAAATTCTTTCCATCTTTCTCAATTTTTATTGAATAATTTGTCTTAACATTCTAACCTATTAGTTAACTCAGCAAATCCTTTCCATCTTTCACTATATTCTGTCATTCAATTTACTTTAATTTATTTTATCCTTATCTTTCTGTAAAACACCTTAAAGCTTAAAACTTAATATTTATTTTTACATAATTCCTTATATCATTTCTACTAAAGCCAAATATTTTCATTCCAACATTTTCCTAATGCTCATTAATTTTACACTAATTCCCAATATAAGTAAAAAAAAATTCTTCCAATCTTCCTCCAGCGTCTCTTCTTCCTCGTCTCGGGTTATGTCAGTCCTTACTGTCCGTTCCATCTAGTCCATCAACCTGGTAATCTTATGTCCAAGGCTCTTAAGTCTTTTCCATGTCCCTTCTGCAGATCTTCTTCTTGTTTGTACTTGCACTTTACCTTATCTTTTTTTGATCTCTTTCTTAATTCCTTTCCTTTCTCATTGAGGAGTAGGTCTCCAACTCAAAAATATCTCCGTCTCTCCTCAGCAGATCGGCCCATTCCCCACAGTCCCATTCCCCACAATCAACAGTGTAGTCCAGAAAATATTTAAAGACATGTTTCAAAGTCCCTCCAAACTTAAGGACCCCCACAACTCCAGACCCCCCCTGGCCCACTCCAGATTCAACCTTCAACAACAACGGCTTATGCTCCTGTAGGGCCTCGGGCTTCTCCATTTGTATTACTTGAGGTTCAACAGCAGCCTCCTCCATTATCTTCTGCGTTTGCACTTGCTCTGTCAAAGCAGGTTCCTGAGTTGGCTCCTGGATGGTTTCTGTATAAGTATTCACTGTTTGTCCAAAATTTTTGATCGCAACAGTCATCAAGTCCATCTTCTCATGCATCTGCTCCAACAAAGCGCTTGTCTTGCAAAAGGCAAGCACCAAAACTTCTTCCAAGCACATTTTTGTTCGAGGTCACAGTCTGATCCCACGATCCTTATCACCACAGCTGTAGAGTCCCCAGATCGACTCCAGCAACAATTTAACAAGCTCCCTCTAGAGGAGACAATTTCTATTTGTATCCATCTTTTGAAAGCAGATCCAACAAAAAAAAAGTTACTTTCATTTTTCAGATTTCTTGTTTCTTTTAAATGCAAAAGGTAACATTGGAGACAATTTGTTTCTCTTCTTTAACTATCTGTCAAAGGATGCTCCTTTCACAGTCAGTGAACTTCACCAAAAATCTCTGTCTCTGACACCCCGTTCCCAGGTTTGAGACGGTGGAAATTTATCTTTCTTTACTCTCTCTCCTGCAGGCTTAAACAGTCAAAATTCCCCCTCTTTACTCCTGCTTCCAAGAGGGGTTTAGATGGTTAAAACAGGAGGAATTTTAAACCTTTATGTACAACTTTCCAGACTTTAGCTTACAAAAGCGGAAGGCGGACTTTCTGTTTAGAACCTTCCCGCTTGAGTGCCAAATTAAAATGTTTCTTAGCCCAATTTTCCATTCTACTCACGGGTACTTGTTTAGAGTCCAATTGTCCACAGGAAAAAGTCAACGCTCTCTGGCAACGGCTGTGCGGCTTCACTCCACAAAAATAGCGGTCGATTCAAAACACCGCGCCACTCACCCCACGTCGCTTCGGATCCCCGAAAAAGGGGTTTCCTTGCGTGTAGGGGAGGCGCTCCTGGTGTCAGCCGAATCCCACGTTCCCAGGCTTCCTCTGCCTGGGATTTTTAAAGGGTCTCCGCCTTCGCCGCCGCAGCAAGACCCGATTTTCGCGGAGCGGGTTCCTCTGGATCAGAGGAATTCCACCATTGCCGATGGCGCTAACCCGGAAGTCGGTGCATACACATCTCTGAATGCAACAGACATGTGTTTTCAAATGCATCTCTGCCATATGGATTCGATTGAGATGGTACCCAAATATAGAATGCTCTCCCTCTTGGAGATATAAAAACTGGTACCAACTCTCCTAACTTTTCAGCACCAGTTACAACGTACCTTTTTCATCAGGCCTTTATGGGGGACTTAATCATAGTTCTATTTCACTATTTGGGAGGGGTGGGTGGGACTTAGGACTTTCATTTTTATTAAGCACAGTTTTGACTTTACTTTTGCATCAGTCACTTAGGTCATCTTAAATCGACATCTGATTTTCTTTTGGATAATCTATGAAGAACGGTCTTGTCTGGCCATCTGAAATTGATCACTGAAGGAAAACATCTAATCAGAATGGGTTCCTTCTCAGCAACATTTTGTAAATAGAACATAAATCAAAGGACAGTGAAATCTCAGATCACTTCTTGTTTTCACAGCTCACCTAGTTTCATGTTTAATTAAACTCTTTAAATCAGATGCTAACAAATGTAGATATAAATAGTAACCCCAGGCTCAAACACCAGAAAGTGTGCCCTTACAAATGGCCCTAGCAATAAAGAAAATAACAATTAAAGTCTGCTGTGGGTTAAAGCCTCAGCGCCTAGGACTTGCCGATTGAAAGGTCGGCGGTTCGAATCCCTGCGGCGGGGTGCGCTCCCGCTGCTCGGTCCCAGCGCCTGCCAACCTAGCAGTTCGAAAGCACCTCCGGGTGCAAGTAGATAAATAGGGACCGCTTACCAGCGGGAAGGTAAACGGCGTTTCCGTGTGCGGCTCTGGCTCTGGCTCTGGCCAGAGCAGCGATGTCACGCTGGCCACGTGACCCGGAAGTGTCTCCGGACAGCGCTGGCCCCTGGCCTCTTAAGTGAGATGGGCGCACAACCCCAGAGTCTGTCAAGACTGGCCCGTATGGGCAGGGGTACCTTTACCTTTAAATATATAAGAATTAGGGGCCTGTAGCTGCCATTTTGCTTGGTAAATTCTGACACAGACCCTTCCCTAGGTCCTAGTTAGTAGATTACTGGAAAATCTCTCTTTCATGCCCCCCCTACTTGAAGTATGTTCTTAATCATTTTTACCTTCTCTTTCTGTCTATTTCACCTCCTCTCTCACATGTCTCTGTGCCTTCCATGTATGCCGCGTGACTGTTTTGCATTTCATTTATATTGATTCATTTATTTTTGAAAAGTATACTACCCCCCATCAAAACTGATTTAAAGACTTAAACAGCACAAATACATATACCTTAACAAAAGACTTAACACTTTGCATGGTACAATCGCTATTAGTCTCTTACTCATAACGGCTGTGCACATTTTCCAGTATCAGAGACAGTATGCCACCAGGCAGCAGATGCTGGGGGTGGGGACAGCAGTCCCCTTGCTGTTCTTCCCAAGTTTCCTGGCCTTTCCCTTCTGTTGCAGGATAGAGCTGCAGATGCACTCTATTCTCCCAGAGAGTTTTTCCTACAAGTCCCAAAACAAAGAATTCCAAACCACTGTAACTCATAGCAGAGCTGTCATTGTGGCTGCCCCTCGGGATGAGATACGACAGGCATCAACTATCTTTACTTTTCAGAAGCAGTTGAAGACATTTTTGTTTCAATATGCCATGTTTATTATTCTATTTAGTTTTTCCAGCAACTTTATGAAAACTTCTCTCTGCCTTGGTGCTCACTTTGTGCTGTTTTTAGACCTGTCTAGCTTGAGTTCTGCACTACTGTTTTCAGAACTATTTTCAGATGTTTTGATGGCATTTCTGTCAATTGCCTGGAGGCATATGCCAACTGCTGCAGGTGTGGTGAAGGACATGACCCCAACACCTGTGTTGAATTAGGAACGGACTGCCAGTCCAGTCAGCTTCTGTAAGTGGAGTGGAGAGAAATGAAGCCTTGCTCTTTGCCTCAGGCAGCAAAATATGTAGGGACACCCCTGAGTCTTATGTAGCCAAGACTGTGAACATTGGAATATAGGAAGTTGGCTTATACTGAGTCTGACCATGGGTTACATCTAGGTCAGTGGTTCCCAATTAACTAATTACTGAGGACCCCATATTTTTCAAAAGCCAAGCCACGGACCCCCTACTTTTGAAAATTCTGATAACTCTATGGCATGGACATAGCTCAGGGGGGCAGGCGGGAAGCTGCCCCCTCCAAACCAATACAAATCAATAAAAATCTGAGGTTTTGCCCCCCCCAAGCCTTCCCCCCTAAAAATCCTCCCCACAACAAAAATCTGGGCTATGCCCATGCTCTGTGGTAGTTACCTCTGAAAAGCAATGTTTTGAACAAAATGTGGGAGCCCCTAATAAGCAAATGATTTAAGATATACAAAAAACCCCAGTACATAAAATTTGTGATATTGGCAGGCAAAAATGACAAAAAAAAAAAGTTGGGGGGGGGAGGCAAGAGATAGGGCCGTGGATCTCCTGGGTGCATTCTGAGGACCCCCAGGGGTTCCCCGACACCTAAATGGGAACCACTGATCTAGGTCATTACTGTCCACACAGACTGGCAGTGACTCCCCAGGTTTCAGACCACAATCTCTCTCAGCCCTACCTGGAAATGTCAGGGATTGAATCTGGGACCTTCTGAATGCAAAGCAGATGTTCTAGCAAGAACATTATGTTTCTGTCCGGGCCATTCATGCAATTATTGCAACAGCTATTCACATCAATGTTGGAAAGTAAATGTAGCACTTGTCTCCCTTACAGCTTTGTTCAATTATTGGGATGGTGCCACTAGCCACTTCTGTGCTCCTCTGTCATTGAGATTATTTGAAGGCCTGCTCTTCTTCATGCAAGGCCAGCCTTGGCAGCCATCCTGAGAGGCACAGCCTTACTCTTGAATGCTGCAAGCAGATGAGTGCAGTTGCTCCTGTGACATGAAGAGCTGAAGTACTTGGATCACATTAGCACCCTGGCCTCACTCCAGCAACTGTCTGAGGATCCATGTAGGGTAGCAGCTTCAGCAAGACTCATTTCCACACTATCTTGGAAACACAGGCATGGAAAAAGTCTGAAGAACATCCAGTCCTATTGAGACCACGAACAAGCAGAGAACAGGAACAAGGAAGGTGCCCACAAAGCAGGGTGAACAAGCTTTGCATAGTTCTGTCTCCTCCCTCCCCCTTGTTTTGCTTTGTTCTGGGTTTGTTTGCTTTTTCATAAAAACAAAACCCAAGTTGCTTTGAGTCTTCAAAGTGATGTAGTAACATATCAACTTTAAAAACACTAAGAAATAAAAATAAAACCAGCACACATAAATACAAACGACTGTCAGAGCAATAAAGCAGCAGTCAGTAGAATCAGAATACAGTGGGAACGTAAATCAGTTAAAAGCCCTGGTGAATAAAATGGTGCCTGAACGACTGTAATTTAGGCATCTCACCACATTTCTATGCCTCCCAATAACAACATTCTCAAGGAAGCTTAAAATATCAATGAAATGAAGCAGTGAAGCCGTGGAATTATAAACTGTGTACCAAAGGAAAAGAGGACCAACCCAAGACATTTTGCTTCCTGAGACAAAGGACAAAATGGCACATACTGTAGAAGCTGACTGACAGGTGAACCTTGGGTAACGGTGATGGGACAACATGCTCCACTGCATGTGATGGCAGCAAGCCAGCTTAAGGGGCACAGGGCAGGCTTCCTGGATCTGTCCTCTGACACCTGTCCATCATTCACTGCTCTTCTTGCTCACTCAGACAAATTATGCAAAGTAGCAGTAAGGTCAGCATGCATCTCGAGAGCAGATGTGCTGCTGGATTGTGTGGTGTTGTCTGGCTGCCTCTTTCCCCTGCTTGCTCAGCTGGTGGCTTTTCCCAGCAGTACTGTCTGTAGCACATTGGGAAAAGACAATTCAGCAAACCAGCCAAGCCAGTCCAGCAATAACCAAACATTGTTGCTTGCCAGCTCAGGTGGAGAGTTCGGGTGGAATGGCTTGGGTGTGGGTGGGTGTTCTACTCCTGCTGCTGCCTTTGGTGGCTGCCATATTCTGCCTAATGGCAGGACCAGCCCTATCTCTCATACTCAAGTCCAGTCCCACAATCTTTCCATAGTAATTTGATAAGCCTGCACATACCACTACCGTGCTTGCAGCCAAATAGCCCTTTGCAATCACCATTCACAAGTTCAAGCTTTTTGCATGCTATTGCGAACTTATTATGTATGCCTGCAGGCAGAAACTTAATCCTGTCAATTCTAGTGGTACAGATTTGGCTGGCCATGGGCAGGGAAGTGGCACATGAATGATTCTGGGACAATTTCCCAGTGGCTGCTGCATGTCATGCCTTGATCTTTAGTATTAACTGGCCAGTTCAACCTGTGAGGGGAAATGCCTTTTCCCTGTTCCTGCTCCACATATAATGGTGATATTGTTGCTGTCTAGTTTCTATCCAGCATACCCAAGGAAGTACCCACTTCCTTTCTCTGCCTTTTAAGATCAGCAGAGGAGGCCCTGCTGTGAGAAAAGAGCGCGCAGAAGAAAGCAGTGTAACTGCCCAACATTTCTCAGAGGAAAACAGGCACTATGCTTGTGCTACACCTCTATCATCACACCAAATATCACCAACCGTGCACCTCAAGCCCTTCCTTAACACACGCTATAGCACATTATTGAACGCTATTCTCTTGAGTCCTGTATGCTGTATTTATTTCCTCTGTAGCAGCCTCCCCTATACTTCCAAAGCCATCCATGTGTGAGAGCAAACACATTGAAACCATTTTTAAAAAATGGTTTTAACTTTTGTTGTGGCCCAGATATCCAATAGCCACCAACTCAGAGAGAGGGAAATGCCACTATTGCTGCCTGAGAAGGTTCTGAGCCCAAGCCCAACAACAAAAAAAACATGATTCCTAGACCCCGAAGACCAGATGTTCAGTGACTACTGCCCCCAAGACATCTTTCACCAAAGAGCTGCTTTCTTTATACCCAAGACCCTCATAGTTAACCATTATGTCTCATCCGTGGAACCAACATGATCAGCATGACCTTTCAGAGAAGGAATGTCAGGTTCCTTTCAGACTCTGTATTGTCAGCAAGGGAAGGTAGCCCAGGTAACATTAAAGGGTTTAATTGAAACTTAAGGCTCATCCAGTCTTAAACTTCTCCTGCCACTTCCCATCAGGAAAATCCAGTCTTTACCACTAAATGGGAGCAAATGTCCATTGGGTTTCCTGCATATTGATGTTTGCTTTGATTCAGCATTAAAGAGCAGTTTTTACAGGGAACGTGGTGGGGCAGAGAGAAAACTGCTCAGATCCGTGCCTAGAAAGCACTGGAAAAGTGGGACTGTAGAGGAGCCCTGAGCTGATGTAACAATGCTATCTGCTCCCTGGGCTCTGTCCATGGTCCTGACGATCTCTTCCAACCCTACCTGGAGATGGGACCTGGGACCTTGAGCTATAGCTTTCCCCCACGGATTCTCCACAGGATATAGTGAAACTATATCATATTCTGATATGGTCTTTTGTTTTTGTTATTTGTTTTTGTTATGGCTTTGTACTAAAAGACATCCAATAAATAAATTAAATCATCCTAAAAGACAAAACAAGGACAGCCATCAGTAAATACAGAAGCACATCTGCTTTGGCTATGATTTCCATCAGCCTTTTGAATAAAATCATTATGGATACCATCTAAAATGATACACAGATATATTGTAACAAATGATACAACCTGCTGCTTGTTTGGAGAACAGAATGAACAACAGAATATTGGTTGAAATTCAGGAGCAAAGTGAGAGTAAGAGAATCTTATTAATGCTGAGTGATTGAAAAGCATTCATTCTAAGGCAGACTCCTGCCCGCTAGAGTTGGGAACCCAGTCTGGCTGCTCAGCTGGTAAGTTTATAGCTCATGATTCAATGTTTTGGTTACCTCTGGCACTCAGTTATCCATTTGCTGTTCAAGGCAAAACATATTCATGACCTCCCAGTTCTTTGAGCTGTTGTTAGTCACCAGGGCGGCGGTGGTGGTAATGGGAGTACAGAACAGATTCCTGTCTCCTCCTCCTTTGTAACTTTAGGTGGGATTTAAGTTTGGGAAACAGTGTGTGGGCAGCATCCCAGCCCTAGTCAAGATTGGATTTACTTGTGTCTGCTTTTAATGCCACGTATAGTTGGGCCCACAAACTCGTTTATTATACAAACTCTTCTGGATTTCCTTCTTTCTTTTTTAAATTTAGGATCTTATGATTTTTGATATGTCAGTGAACTCATAGCCAATTCCACCATTCCTTCTGCCCTATGCTTGTTAAGTCCTTTGTAACTTCTGTACCACGGATGTTTGAAAGAGGTGGAAGGTAATAGGATCTTACAGTTCTGAGGATGAAAGAATATATGAATGAGGAAGGTAGTGCAGGTGCCTTTAGATCTGAGTCACAACAATCTCTAGTGGAAAAATTAGTTTAACTGAAATTTAATTTTCTTCCAATTATAGAGAACGAAACACGGATAATAACCACCCTTTCTTTAAGAGAGGGTTTGGAGAACAATAGCTATTCACACACAATCTTTTCATGCGGAATAATATTATCATTTGATAGCTTTAGTCTGGCACTCATATAAACGTTTAAGTGTAATTGGAAATGGTTTATACATGTAGCAGAATAATCAGTGTTACAGAAATCCTGCCTTAGAAAGTTGAAAGGAAAAAAAGCAGTGGAACAAGGTGGACAAAATCATCAAGGTTTGAGGACCATGTAGCCTTCTCCTTTCCAAAGTGGGATCTCTAATTTTGCAGCTCTCTTTACAAGCATCTTATAATTTTGGTTGTATTGGTACGTGATTTATTTTTTAAAAAAGCAATTGCAGTGCAGATGGGAATGTACGTTCCTAGCCACAATAGCTCAGGCTATGCACATGTGCTTATATTTGGATCAAGAGTATTTTGCCAGTCTTAGCAAACTTAAGTTATGGCACATGAAACGTCTCATTCTGCCCTCTCCATACCCTTCCCACTATGTATGCATACAAACATACACTTTTATCATAACTATGCAGACAATGCTGTGCCTGAAAAATATCATTTGGGATAAATAGAGTAATCAAAAGATTAAAATATTTGTTATCCGACTCCATCTGTCTGTCTGTTACCTCCACTGGATTTAAGAAACGCAGTGCTTGAAAATCAGTATTCCACAAGTGAAAGCCTGACTCAGTGAAGCCCTTGACTTTTGCAGTCAGCCCCAATTTGAACATCTCCTTGCAGCTTTATTTATAACTGAGTGTGAGTGAGATAATTGAAATGCACGTCAAGCAGTGGAATGGAAAACATACCTCACAGCTAAGGCTCGTTACAAGAGACACTGTAGCTCATTTTGGGTCTGAAATTGCACACAGGCTGCATAAATCTGCTTCTGTCCAGATATTTTTAATGCTAAATTTCAGGTCTCAGGGAAAAAGCCATCTTTCTCATTAACAAAATTGTGCTCCAAGCCAAAATAGAGGACGACATCCAACTAACACATCCCACTAGTACAAGGATTTCTGCCTCTGTAATGGGACATTCCTAGTTCCTCCCCATATCTGCTCAAGAGGGTTGGCGGGGGGGGGGGGCGGCGGCGGCGGCAGGACAGATTTAGGGAGGAGGAGGAATGTGGAAAGCAAGTTCTGTTGTTCCAGCAAAAATCCTTCCGCTGATGGAACCATGATATTTTGCTACACTGGATACAATCCAGAAATATTTAGATATACCGTATATACTAGAGTATAAGCCGACCCGAATATAAGCCGAGGCACCTAATTTTACCACAAAAAACTGGGAAAACTTATTGACCAGAGTATAAGCCTAGGGTGGGAAATGCCAACAGCAGCAAAGGCAGAGGAGGAAGGAGCAGCAGCCCGAAAGGGCTGCTTTTGGGCTGCTCGTTCCTCCTCCACCGACAACAGCCTCTGCTGCTTGCAAGGGCAGGCACAGGAGCTGCGCTTGGCAGAGCGGTGGCGGCACAAGCGGCGGCAGCAAACAGTAAGTGGGACCCTTACTCGAGTATAAGCCGAGGGGGGCTTTTTCAGCATAAAAAATGTGCTGAAATAGTCGGCTTATACACGAGTATATATGGTAGGTGGATATGTCTCAAGGTAGCCAATGTAATGACCTCCAGGTAGTATTGGAGTCCTGTCATCTATGACCATGGGCTATGCTGACTAGAGCTAGCGGGAGCTGAAGTCCAACAGCATCTGGCAGTGAGAGGGAGGCACTCTGGTGTTGAGCAGCAATGCTTTATGGAACACGCAGACTTCTGAGTTTGGTGAGAGCTGGGTTGTTCCCACATGCTATGTTGCTGCTAAGCTCCACCCTGTGAACAAATAAGCCAAGCAGTAATGCTGTGAGCAGTGCCCTGGCTCTCCCTAACTAAGTTTGGTGAGAGCCAGGGCGTTCCTGCATACCAGGTTGCCGTTCGGCTTCCCCAGCCCCCAGCGCCTGCTCGGCACTGAACATACATTATTATCTCATGTTTCCAGTTGGATGAAAGAGGCCCTGTGCTTATTTTCCCCCCTTCACTTTACAAGTCCCAGAAGAGGAAAGAGGACGTCAGAGGCCTTGGAATGCTCTCAATGCAACTGCCCCCAATGCTTTTTCAGGGAACTGTATCTTATACGTACAGGTTCTTCCCTAGTCTGTATGAGGGAGAAAAGTGAGATGGGAACCTTTCCTTTTTTTACATTTCACTTAGGAATGCTTATCTTCAAAATCCTCTCCTGATGTAAAGAGAAAGGTTTCATGGTTGGTAAACAGGATTGAAAACAAACCTGGGCTTCGGACAGATTTGTTCATTGACTGCATATTATATTTTCCAACTGCTCCTACAATCTTTATGGACATTTTAGAAAAAGATTTAATTTCCTTCCATATAGTGGCATGACATGAAAGAGACTTGCTCGTCTTGATCTTTTGCCGCCGTGCTACGAACCAATCATTCGCTTAATGCCAAGCAAGTGAATCTATTACCATCTCTCAAATTGCATAGGCTGTGCTCACAAATCACACACAATGGAGGGAAGCAAGTAAAAGCAGTGCTGCTAAGTCATCCAGCAGCAATGACGAAGGTTCAGAAAATTGTCAGAGGACCTTGGTCAGCAGCTTCCCAATGTGGCGTAGACTTTGGACTTCGCCAGGAGCATCTGTTTTGATCATTTGCTGTATTTGTTTTTATACCGCCTTTTCATTCCCTGCAAAATGGAGAGCCAGCCAGGGCAGTTAGAAGCAGCAAAGATCCGAAACCCTCACAAACCCAGACATAGCAGATGAAAAAAAAAAATATGGATGGAATAGATAGGTAGACATAACTATACTTCCACAGAGACCCTTCTCACTGTCTCCTTCAGGTATCCATTAGGGACAGTATGTAAGAGGAGCTCTCAACGGTGGCTCCTTCTCAGGAATTTCCTCTCCTGGGATATCTAAGGCTCCTTCACTGCTTGTATTATTATTATTATTATTATTATTATTATTATTATTATTATTATAAAAATTTTATATTCTACTTGATTGTGGCTTATAAGAAATAAAACAAACATTCTAATTGTCAATAAAAGACAAAGTTAAAAATAGAGGTGGTTTAAAAAAAACCCTCAAAATAAAAATCACCAGTTAAAAACAAATGAAAACACATGCTAACTTCTATGTGTCTGGATAGGTTGCCTAAACAAAAACGTTTTTTAGCAGACACTGAAAAGAGTACAAGAAAGCTACCTGCCTGATGTCAATAGACAGGGAGTTCCTCAGTGTGGGTGCTGCCAGGCTGAAAGATCAATTTCCTACATGTACAGAATAAATATGTGGCACCTTCTGCAGGTCGAAGTAGTTGAGTGTATAGGAAGACTTTTTCGCCTTCCTAGACACTTTGGCAACTGAGCATTTTTTTTGCTGTTTACTTCTTTATATTGGGCATGTGCATGTGTTTGCCTGACTACACAAAGTGTCAGATTGTGGACGGATGCAAGCCATGTCCCTGACACAGCAGAGCAAAATGCACACTGCATGACCGCTTTGATTGATCGTTTCTGGTTTTGGTTCTGCTGTTCCATTATGCATTGCTCCTTGTTGGTTAAAAAGCTCTGGTTCCCCATCCGTGATGTAGTCCAGGGGCCCTGTTTGTCTCAGCCACAGACTGTTGTTCTGGTGACCGCAGCCGTGTCTCCGGGTTAATCAGTGATTGGCTGTGTTCACCTACTAGAGCAGAAGTGGCATGAGCAAAGCCGTGAAATGATTACTGAATTTCAGCTACAGCTCCAACCGGAAGCATCTCTGCTCTGCAGTATTCATTAGGTGTCATCCATTTATCCTCTCTTGCACATCTGCTCCTCAAGGCCATAACAGGTCACAAGCATGAGAAACATCAAATATAAAACAACTCTGTTCTACACTTGATAGAATATTAATGTGCCTTTCAAGACAACCAGGTCTGCCATTACTAATTTATGCTGCTGCTTACGTTCTTCTGCATTTATGCAAGGGAACTTGTATTTGTGTACGTTAAGATCAGGGCAATATGGTCATTTTTAATGAAAAAATAACAGGTTCATAGGCTCTTTGGAAAAAGCCCCTTTTGGAGGGTGTATGAATGAAAGGAGCATTGCTGAAAGAAACCAATGGCACGATGAGGAGTGACCCCATTTCAGAAACTTAGAAGAACAGAACTCAAACTTCAAATGATGACAGCCTTCTCTAAAACATCTGAACTCCAGAGACATGCCAGGCTTTCAGAAGTTCAGTGCCAAAAAGTGCTCGCTTTATTAACAGGTTTCTGTGTGAGGAGGCTTTCTATAAAGATACTATTCTCTATCCTTGGCTCTGCGTAGAAGCTGGAAGACTTCACCATGATTAATCTGAAAAGGTTTCAAAGCAGAATCAAATGTAGATGTGTCTTAAGGAGGCCAAAATGTAGCCTTTTGCAAGTTTTTAGGGTTTCCACCCCACTTTGAGAAGACCTTGGAAAGTTTTAATAGCATTGTAGGTTCTTAAAACTAGTAAGAAGAGCAGGAGGAATTCAAAGTACTTCCTCTCTCTCTTATCCTTTAGGTAGAAATAATGAGTGGCAATATATTGAAATTGATGCATCTAACTTAATCATATCTATAACATGTTCAGTCGATAGAGCATGAGACTCTTAATCTCAGGATTGTGGGTTCAAGCCCCATGTTGGGCAAAAACTATATCCTGTGTTGCAGGAGAGGGGTGTTGAACTAGATGACACTTGTGGTCCCTTCTAACTCCATAATTCTATAATCCTGTGGGGCAAGTGAGCAAAAGTTAATTGAATACCACCCAATATAAATGAAATGGCCCTCTTTTACCACTGCAAAGGCACAGTGGCTTGGCTTGGCTTTCTTGACTTGCTGTTTAGCACCGAACTGATTGATAAGTCAGCATCAAGAGCATGTTAGACAAGAAATCAAACTGGAGCTGATGGTGAAGAGAGAGAGAGACTTGCAACACAATCCTAACCCTGTGAACTCAAATGTAAGCCCCATTAAATTCAGTTGAGATTTACTGTCAGGTAAATGGAGTTAGGGTTGCAGTGTCAAAGTTTAAAATCAAAGCAGCATTTTACTTAATTTATATGTTTAAAAACTGATTATCTGGGGAGTAGCAAAATGTCTCAATTTAGCATCTTCAAACAGCGTGGAAGTTTAGATTTCAGGTTTTGCACAACTTCTGAAAGGTGTTTAAGCTCCTTGTTGGCAGTGAATATCTTGAGGAAGATAATAACTTGTTCTTGCCTTCGCACTACTTCCACTTTAGAAAAACCACACATAATGACTTTGTTAGTTTTCATTTCTTGCTCCATTGCCCATTCAGATAAACAGATTCTGTTAGAATAGTAGATACCTTGGTCATTTAATTGCTACATTCATTCCTCATACAAATCAGAAGTGTTTAATTTTCAAAAGTCTATTCTAGTTTTTCATGTGTGGGAGAGGGAAAAGCAATGGGGAAGTTTGACAGCAGGGAGATGCAAGTAGCAACCCCAAAAATCTTCCCCCAAGGAGCATAGCACATAGGGTGGAATTGTTAAGTGACAGAATAAATGTTTTCAGATACAGCAGGCTGCCCAGTGTTTCAGCTGGTTATCACTTTGCTGGCGTGACCGTCTGATCAGCAGTAGTGCTTGAGATCAGCATCCCTATCCATTGAATAGCACAAGTGTAGTATAATGAAAGAAAATATGAATGCTTTTCATTTGGTGAGCAGGGAATTCTCAAGTTTTAATTGAACGAGGACAAGTTTTGAAGGCTAGCATACCTGTCAGCTTATTTTCACAGTGACTCTTGTGTTTTATTTTGGAGCTGCAGGGCATTGACTGTGACCCTGAGGGGCCTGCCAGAAGAAAGAGGTATTGCCAGTGGCAGAGAGCAGTAACAAACAGCTGGGAATTGGTATTATAAGCTGGTAATAGTTGTTCTGGGAGCAGGATGCAGAGCCTCAGTGGAATCAGGAGCTGCAAGACATGAGATTGCTCTGACAAGATGGAGAGCTCATGGTGAACCCTTGTGCCCTGATGTGTGTCTTTATGGCCATCTAAGTCCTGCTGCTTAGTGGAGAGTAGAAAAGAATTCAAATGAGTAGTGCCTTGCCTTAAAACCCTGTATTCTTGTATCCTTTAACAGCGTCTAGAGAGCTCTGTAAATCCATATGTGGGCTTGCCAGTGGTGATCATCCTTAGTTGCACCCTGAGTTGCCTAGCACAAAGATCCCCTTCTCACTGGGCTTTTGCAAGAGGCATCAGGAACATTCCTCTGCTTAAGCCAGGCATAGGCAAACTCCGGCCCTCCAGATGTTTGGGACTACAATTCCCATCATCCCTGACCAGTGGTCCTGTTAGCTAGGGAAGATGGGAATTGTAGTCCCAAACATCTGGAGGCCGGAGTTTGCCTACTCCTGGCTTATGTTGACTCTTGCTCACGCCCACCATGCAGGACCAAACCGCACTCCTTTCTTCCAGGGAGACCCCTGGGGTTCCTCTCCCTTGCAAGAGACACAATCACAATAATAATGAAGGGCTGCTAGTTGTCTCCCGCAGAAGCCCTGTGTGAGGGGAAGAAACCGCTGTGAGGTGAAGGGTTAGGTCTAGAGCCAGGAGATCTGATAAGAGAAATGTCAGCAATACAGCAAGCATGAAGAGTCTTTAGATCATGGATTTGATTTAAGCCCACCCTCCAGTAGTTACACATTGAACCCACCTGTTGAGCTTCTGTTGAACTCAGTGGGGTTTACTCCCAGTTAAGTGGGATTAGGATTGCAGCCTTAAGTATTATCTTTCTTTGGTTTTGCAGGATTATGTAGATTCATCTCGAGTTTTCTTTATACTTTCCCCTCTATTTTTCAAATTTCTGTTGAAAGTCTAAAATGTTCGTATTGCATGCATATTGTAAGTGCATGAATCAAGAATTACAGTATATTGGGTGGAATTCAGCACCACGCTATTATAGCTTGCCAGGTGGAACATTCCCTCCTCTCCTCCCTCTGTGTGCTGTTCTGGGGCTTCTCCTGATTCACCCCCCCCCTCGCAAGCCAGTTTTAGGGGACAAAAGGGGGGATCACAAAGAATAGGGGGAATTCCCATTGTGGAAATGGAAGCCATCCTGCAGGGCTTTCTCCTGACTCGACTGAGTAGTTGAATCCCTCCCATTGTATTTTATATTGGGGCAGTGGGGAAGAGAGCAGTAGAATGCAGCAGAATTATTATTTTTAAAATGTAATCTTTTAATTTTAAAGAAACATATTTACACTTGAATTTACCCTACAGGCATTTCCCCCTAACATTAGGAAGGGTCTGTGTTCTAATTAGATTACAGCTCTAGAATTATGTGGTGGTGAACTCACTGAGAAATGACTGCGTACTCATTGCATGCAGAAGATTCCTGGTGAATGCCCAGCATCTTCAGGTTGGGTTGAGATTGCCCCCCCCCCAAACCCTGAGAGCTTATGTCTGACAGTGAAGACAATACTGAGCTACATGTACCTATGGTCTGACTCTGTGTAAGGGATCTGCTGCATTCATATTTAAACATTTGTGTAAAGTGTAACGTGGGAAGTTGAGACCCACTTCCCTGATACATATTTCCAGCCTGCCGGAGAAATAGAGACTGAATTAGGTTAACCTGGGCCAATGAAATGCTGAAAATACTGCTGAGGTAAATCTCAGTTGCTAGGCATTATGGGTATAATATACTGCAAATTGCTGTAGCAACGCAGGAACTATTTTCTTAGCTTGAAAACACCAGCTGAAGGATTAGTCTGGCCTTTCATTATTAGAAGCTGAGTGTTTGTTCTGAAGTGATTTTCATCGGGATTATGTAGAGCTTCAAACACTATAGAGCATGTATTTGCTTCAAATAAGTTCAGGCATACGAAGGGAGAAGAATAAACAGATGTCATGGGCTTTGGATGAATAAATGTATTGTAAAGTCCTTTTTTTACTTTAATTACAGCTGGGAGTACAATCTCCTGCCAGGCATTAAATTGGGTCAGCAGCAGCTTGAGAACAGTCACTGATGAATGCAAGTAGTGTATAGATACAGAAAATAAACTCCAGTGCAGTGCTAGGCTAGATAAGCCTGTGGGTATCTTGTAAGGCCCCCATTAACATTCAAGTAAAAATACATGAGAGAATTTGTGGCTGTCAAAAGATAACCAAAACTTTAAAGTATGTCAAGGCAGCACTGGGTTTAGCTGATTGCATTTAATCCTTTGGAAGGGGTGCCCCATAAAGCCAGTTCACATGCTTGTCAAATGGAGGAACATTGTATGTACCATGAGATATACGCTTATGGAAGTACAATGGAATGTGTGAAACAGGCAAAGTATACACCATACGTGCTTGATTCCTAAATTCCTCTTATGAGGTGGAAGGTCAGGCTTGGGCATGAGGTACGTAAGGAGGGTTCTGATAATTCTTGGGAGTCTCCATTACTGCTGGGAATCCTGGGATCTATAGTTTCTCTTCATCCTGGCTGCAATGGAAGCACTTGTGCTTATCAGGCACTTGTTCCAAATATTATAGATTTGACTAGTCATCTCTGAACTGAACTTTATAGCTGAACACAGATAGCAGTTTCTGTGTCAGCTATCAGCATCCGTGCAAAGGGCAGAAATGTGCTGTGTGATTTCAATCTACCTTGTACAGCATAGCAGTGGAAATGACGGGCATGTACAACATCTTGCTATTTTTACTTAAATGAGGGGATGAGACATCTGCATGTCCTATGGTTCCTGTTTAGAAGGAAAGAAGGGGCTTGTCTTTGTCAAGATGGAGCGTGTGTGTGTGTGGACAGGACAAGCGGAAGGCTGTCATTTATAATTTTTTTACCAGAAATTGATCATATTTACTTGAATCTTGGAAGAATAAAGGATCAAGCTAGCAAAATAGGGCAAGGCTTTGTAAATGCATAGAACTTTCCCATTAAAGTCTGAAATATTTATGGATTAATCATCACAACACTTGCTTTAAGAATTGACTGATGGTGTTCAGTTCTTTCTAGAAGGCAAACTGCCATGGGGCCCAATGAGTCACAGTACTTAACACTATGGTTATAGTGAAAGAACAGTGGGATGTGAATGATGCATGGAAAGTTTATCAACCTCTGTATGAAGTATCGCTGTGTGGACCTCAAAAACTTACATTATTTTCCATCAAGAGAAATTGTCTAATAAAATACATTACAATTATATTTCTGAACTTACGGTGTTTAGGTCATTCGTACATTTTCTTTTAATTTGTTTCTTCTGTTGCTCTTAATTTTTAGATTTGTCATTCATTTTTTTCTCCAAATTTTCCCCTTCCTAGTTGTTGTTTTTAATGCCTTCTCCCCTCAAAAAAAGATAAAAAATTATTCTACCATCTCATCATTCTTCAGGTATGGCCATTTACAAGGACCTATTTCAAAAGTCTGCTTTCAGTCAACTTGCAGCCAAAGATCTATTCCTCATCATTATGTATTGTACTTCTTAAACAGTGCTAAAGGTTATCTTGGGAATAGCAGACCAGGAGAATTAGAAGGCCTGCCAGGCCACAGTGCAACTGTGTTCTGATTACTCTCTTGTTAGAATTCCATTAAGTAAAAGGGGTGAAAAGTGCAAAGGCAACAAGTTAAATCAAAAGTGCAGGTTTTCTTCACACATTACATGCCTTATCCCTGATACTTAAAAGAAGGTCCTGGGCTAAGCCATAGATATTTTTATCCATCCATTTGGATCCTGGGCTTCTTCTCCAACACATAATGACCACTGCTTTCAGGATTCTGAACAGGTGATTAGCAGTGTCAGAGTGGATGGTTCCACTCATTTGATTGGCATTGCCATGCATTGGTACATAAAAGGGGCAGATTCAGAAGGCTAATCAAAACATGTTGCAGTGTACCTTCACTGAATGAAAGCAATTATATTAGATATGCTGAAGGATGGGTGGTTATTCCTGAGAATGAGTCTAATAGCATTGAGTCATGTATATAACATGAGTAGGACATGATACAAGAGCATCCTGTTTGAAAAAATATATTATTTATTGGAATCGGACTCTTTTGCTATTCTATGAGTGCTCTCTGTATTGCTGTGGGGATAGCTGAGCAACTCATAAAGAGTGAGATATATATTCTGTGGAAAGCCAACTTGGACATTTGTTTTCAAACAGGTTAAGGTAATAATAATAATAATAATAATAATAATAATAATAATAATAAATTTTATTTATATCCCGCCCTCCCCAGCCGAAGCCGGGCTCAGGGCGGCTAACAACACTAAAACAGTGCAACATTATAAAAACATTATAAAAATTAATTAAAATCAAAATTGATGGCAACCATAATCTAAAGTTTTGTAAAGATTGCCAAAGGAGGGGGTCAGGCTGCGCCCTGACCAAAGGCCTGGTGGAACAGCTCTGTCTTGCAGGCCCTGCGGAAAGATGTCAAGTCCTGCAGGGCCCTTGTCTCTTGTGACAGAGCGTTCCACCAGGTTGGAGCCGCAGCCGAAAAAGCCCTGGCTCTAGTTGAGGCCAGCCTAACCTCTCTGTGGCCTGGGACCTTCAAGATGTTTTTATTTGAAGACCGTAAGTTCCTCTGTGGGGCATACCAGGAGAGGCGGTCCCGTAGGTACGAGGGTCCTAGGCCGTATAGGGCTTTGAAGGTTAAAACCTGTACCTTAAACCTGATCCTGTACTCCACCGGGAGCCAGTGCAGTTGGTATAGCACCGGATGAATGTGATCTCGCAGCGAAGACCCCGTAAGGAGTCTTGCTGCGTCATTCTGCACCCACTGGAGTTTCTGGGTCAGTCTCAAGGGCAGCCCCACATAGAGCGAGTTACAATAATCCAGTCTGGAGGTGACCGTCGCGTGGATCACAGTGGCTAGGTCAGGGCGAGAGAGGTAAGGAGCCAACTGCTTAGCTTGGCGGAGATGAAAAAATACCGCCTTTGTTATAGCTGCAATCTGCGCCTCCATGGAGAGGGAGGTATTGAAGATTACACCCAAACTCTTAACGGACGGTGCTGGCACTAATTGCACCCCCGCAAGAGATGGGAGTTGCCCCCTCAATCCCATATCGTCCCGTCCCAGCCAGAGGACCTCTGTCTTTGAAGGATTTAACTTCAACCGGCTCCCACGTAACCATCCAGCCACAGCTTCCAAGCATCTGATCAGTGCGTCTGGGGCCGAGTCAGGATGGCCATCCATCAACAGATAGAGTTGGGTGTCATCAGCATACTGATGGCAGCCCAGCCCAAAACTCCGGACAAGCTGGGCGAGGGGGCGCATAAAGATGTTAAAAAGCATCGGGGAGAGTATCACACCCTGGGGCACTCCACACACCAAGGAGTGGCGGGATGACAATTCCCCCCCAAGCGCCACCCTCTGTCCCCGACCAGAGAGAAACGAGCGCAGCCATTGAAGGACTGTGCCCTGGATCCCCACATCGGCAAGGCGGTGGTCCAGGAGTTCGTGATCGACCATGTCGAAGGCTGCTGACAAGTCTAGAAGAATCAGCAGCCCTGACCCGCCTCGATCCAGCTCCCTGCGGAGATCATCTGTTAGGGCGACCAGAGCCGCCTCAGTCCCATGACCAGCGCGGAAGCCGGACTGGAATGGATCCAGAGCCGATGTTTCATCCAGAAACCTACCAAGCTGTTCAGCAACCGCTCTCTCAATCACCTTACCCAGGAATGGAAGATTCGAAACCGGGCGGTAATTGGATAGATCTAAGGGATCTAATGATGTTTTCTTTAAAAGCGGGCGCACCACTGCCTCCTTCAGTTCCCCTGGGAATGTCCCGGTGCCAAGGGACAAATTGATGATATCCCCCAGGGGGGCCCGCACCTCGTCTGGACGCGCTGTAATAAGCCAGGACGGGCACGGGTCGAGAGGACAAGTGGTGGGCTTTCCAGTTCGGAGGAGTCTGTCCACATCGGCTGGGGATATCCAGTCAAAGTGGTTCAATACTGGACCCGAGGACAGTCGAGGGGCCTCCAGCAGGGTGGGGGTGGAACGTCAATCCTGGCTTTCAGAGCGTAGTGATCAGACCATGGCACCTTCATCGAAGGAAACATGATCACATCTATACCGACGCCAAAGATCAAATCCAGCGTGTGGCCTGCTTGATATTGCCATTCATTCTTTCAAGTCTTGGGACCATTAAAATATCACATTGAAAAGCAGCCTGAATTTATCAGGGTAGCCAGACCTACTGTTGAGTGTACCTTCCTGTCTTAACCCTGGCATTGTTGCTTGCCCAATAACAGTGAATCTTTTCTCACAATGACTTTCGGCTTCCAAATTGAACTTCCAAACATAGCTCCCGTGTGACCTTTAGATCAGTGCATTCTTGCTATAACTAACAACCCTAAACTTTGCCATTAACAAGCAAGCAGCTTGTTGGAATGATGTGGGATTTCCCCTACAATACCACACCATCAGAATTCAAAATTGAATTAAAGTTGCTTCTGTGTTCGTTTTGGTGGACATATTTAGACAACTGGTAGCTTCTGGAATGCCTAATCTGAGGAAGTGGCTATAGCTTGCAAACATGTGGTTAACCCCGCTGTCATCTCACCAAGTGGTGGAAAATGAGATACGTACCCTGGGTTTGCAGCACAATTCTGTGTGTCCGAAGACAGCCCCTCCAGACACCCAGATAAGTGCATACAGGGTTGGAATCTTAATCACTTGGTTGAGGACTGTGGACTATTCTCTCTCCAATAGGGCACGGGAGTTATTTGTGTTTTTAAAATGTCCTTAAACTTTCATAGACCTTTTGCATATTGTGAGAACAAACGCCTTTGCTTCGAAACATTCCTGATGGGATTTGGCTAAGGAATTGAACGAGGTAGATATTTTTCCATCCCCTTTTGGTGGCTGCAATCTCCTTTTCATCTCTTTCACAGTGTTTCCTAGCCGTTCGCTCCTAATCATGCAGAGCGATGCAGTGCAGCATGTATTCACACAAAAATCATCTTGAAGCCCATTAAGAATTCCAGCCACCTTTTGAAAACAGCCAGGTAGTCCTCTGCTTTTTATCCATCTAGCTGTTTT
Source organism: Podarcis cretensis (assembly GCF_951804945.1). Lineage (NCBI taxonomy): Eukaryota > Metazoa > Chordata > Lepidosauria > Squamata > Lacertidae > Podarcis > Podarcis cretensis. The sequence goes on along the minus strand of NC_137170.1, from coordinate 47,537,237 downwards.
AACATTTATTATTGATGACCTTTCAGCACTTCCTCTCACCTGGTGCCCTCCAAACCCTTGTGCACCGCTGTGTAGGAACAGGTGGATGAATAGGCATGAAGCCCTGGATGTTGATCACCGGCCTGTCAGGGCTTGTTTCTTTTCAAGGCTGCTTGCCAGCACTTACATAGTTTCTTCTCAGCACCGGTATAGTGGTTTTGAGGCAGTGTTCATTCTCATAAAAGAAAATTGGGTGATTGTGGTCATAAAAAGTTTGAGCTACCCCTTTGCATATTTACTTGTACCATTGAAATTAGGGGAACTTATTTCTGACCAACATATGTAGAGAATTAGGAATTTAATTAGGCAGGGAAGAACACATGGGAGTTTTCTTGAGATTTGAGGGGCAGAGAATCTCTCTTCCTTCCAAAGTGCAACGTGAGAACCTTGTTTCAGCTAATCAAAACCTAGAATAACTTAAAAGTAGACTCATATCCAGACATAGTTGTTTATTCACGCTGGGGTCTGGGCTTACGTGCTGGGAGAAATAGTGACTGAGTTTCAGACAATAGGACCGTTAAAAATTATGGATAATGAATTATTATGAAAAGGCCTTCAGGCCTCAAACTGTGATTGCACAGGGCTCCGTGTTGGATGCAAGCCTACCCATCTTCAGCTGTATTTTTGTAGGGGTGGCGCTGTGGTCTAAACCACAGAGTCTAGAGCTTGCCGATCAGAAGGTTGGCGGTTTGAATCCCCGCGACAGGATGAGCTCCCGTTGTTCGGTCCCTGCTCCTGCCAACTTAGCAGTTTGAAAGCACGCCCCAAAGTGCAAGTAGATAAATAGGTACCGCTCCGGTGGGAAGGTAAATGGCGTTTCTGTGCGATGCTCTGGTTCGCCAGAAGCAGCTTAATCATGCTGGCCACATGACCTGGAAGCTGTACGCTGGCTCCCCCGGCCAGTAAAGCAAGATGAGCAGTGCAACCCCAGAGTCGTCCGCAACTGGACCTAATGGTCAGGGGTCCCTTTACCTTTACCTTTACCTTTTATCCTTACAGATGTTCATGAATAGAGATCAGGGGATGGGGCTAATCAGCGCAAATGATGTCAGGGTTTTTTTCTAACCAGCACAATCCCATCCCCTTCTTTGTGTTGGTCTACGCAAGAGATATAATGCCTGGAAAGGGCTATTATGAACTGTGATTGCATCATAGAACTAGGCTTAGCTATATTTGTGACAGTCATCTTGGAAAATTGATGCCTTTTCTGTCGCAGTTGAAAATCACATTTATTTTTCCCCCTTTTTGGTCTAAGGGAAACTATGCTGAATGTTTAGTTACTGCTAAAGTCAGTATTTGAACACCATAGCAGCAACCCGTAATCTAAAGGAGAAGGTGATTTTAATCACAAATGTAAGGCTTGCCAGATAATGATGCTGCACTAAGGTCTACTGTCAGACCTGAACACTAATAAGGTTTGACAACAGAGTGGGACATGTTTAGATTGCTGATGTGCAGCTCCCTATCTCTAAAGACTTAAAACCTTCTGTCTCAAGGTCATAAACATCTTTTCTTTCTTTTTTTGAAATTTGAAAAACGAAAATGATTCCATTCATTCTCAAAAAATAGCATTTATACTTCAGTGCTGTAAAATACTTGAATGTTAATTGGAAGGTGTAATCCAAGAAATATGAGTAATTTCTGGTGTGGTATATACATTACAGCTGTCTCATGGAAAATTGTTCCACATGAGTCAGGTTGCAGATGGCATATCCGTATCAGCATAAAAGCTGGGTTTTCTGGTTATCATTGCTCAAGGATCCAGGAGTGAAAACACTGAACATATGGGGTGCAATTCAACATAGTGCTAAGTGGGGTATGCATGGGGGGAACGAGGTCCACTCACACAATGGGACTACCCCCTCTCCCCCCCCCCCCCGTTCTGGGAGCAGATTTAGAGGGCACACGTGTAACAATGTAGTTCAATCCAAACCTAAAGGTTGTAATTTGACTAAAAATTAATTTGTAGGCCCCATAATAAATACAGTTTTACTAACTGGACAGTCCTATGGCCACTAGTCATTTTTCAAGCTGAGTCTCTCCCCCGCCCCCACTGTTCTGTTAAAGGTTTGCTTGCTTGCTTATCTATCCCTGCACAGAGTCTTGTGAGCCCATTTGGTGAGAGAGTGGTGAGATCTTGTGTCTCCTTGCCAACCTCTTTTGGATGAACCTCACCTTAGCTCCAAGTCTCAAGCAATAATGCCGAAATGTTTTTGGGTGCACTAAGAGTTCTGTCAGCTATAAGTAGCAAATGCGTATCCAGGAAATTTGGAGGGAAATACCAAATCAGAATCTTTGAAGAGTACGAGATTAAATATATTGGTAGTTATTGTGGGGAGGTTCAGCTGTAGTCCCTGTAAGCCCTGCCGTAGTTTGCTCACAGCGAAAGGTGATTTTTTGTTGTTGATTCTTAGGCTCATATGTCACCCCTGGACTCCAACAAGAAACTATTGTAGTACTGTAATGAAATATAAGTGCAAGGTTTTTCCCTTGGTGTAATTCTGCTGCAGACTTGTGTATTCTCAGGGCAGACCTAGCTGTGAATGTGTGTAACAAATTGCCACTTTTGCTCAGGGAAAAGCAGCTCCTGTGTTAGCTAGGGATGATGAGAGTTGTAGTCCCAAAACAGCTGGAGGGCCAAGTTTGGCCATCACTGTTCTAAGGAGGTCTGGATGCAAAGGATATGCACTTTCTGAAAGACAGAGGAGGAAACAGCTCAAGGAAATTGCAGAGTGAACACACACAGAGAGATAAACAGGACCAGCCTGCTCATGAGGCAAGATCTCTCCAGAACTTACTGCAGTTGGTGCCACCACACAACCCAAGGACGGGAGGCAGCGGCACAGCATCTTCCTGTTTTGTCTCAGGCAGGAAAACTTGACACTCCACACTTGCGCGCGCACACACATACACACACTTCTCCAGTGCAAATCAACCCTCCCCAAAGCTATTTCCCCCCACCAGAAATTGCTGTCAGGATTTTGTTACATACATAGTTTTTGTTACATGCATAGTTCCACCCTCAACTTTCAAACAATACCGTATCAGGCTGTGTCAGAGCTTATTCTGCTGCCCGCACAAGGTGGGAATGGATTGTTATTATTATTCTATATAAATAATAATGGCTGCTACGATGATGTCCCGTTGAGGCAGAAGCGGTTTAATCATGCTGGCCACATGACCTGGAAAGCTGTCTGTGGACAAACACCAGCTCCCTCGGCCTGAAAGCGAGATGAGCGTCGCAACCCCATAGTCGCCTTTGACTGGACTTAACTGTCCAGGGGTCCTTTACCTTTTATCTTTACTTTATGATGATGAGCATTAGATGTTTGACCCTCTTCTTCAAATCAGCTGCTGGATAGTTAGAGTTCTATTTTTAGAAGCTGGGTTGCTGCTGAAAAACTACTGGGAAAATTGTTTCAACTGTATCAGGTAAATGGATTGTATTTTTCATGCAGCTGATTTCCTAAAAGGTATAAATATTAGGGTACACATGTGCCCCAAGATTTGCCTTGTATTTGTACTTTTAAAAACAACAACCAATCTGTCATTCTTTGCTCTGTCTTCACTCTGCTCCAATCCACGATTCAGACTTTGACCTGCTCTGCATATAACGAAGCTCCATGTTCTCCATTCACTTTTATGAGAAATCTAAACACAGCTATAACTTCTTTCACTTTTTTCAGAAGTGGAACACATTTGCAGACACAGGAACCTCTTCAGTATTAATTATGTCTGTCAAATTGCTGGGGAAAGGGTCTAGTGGATTTTGTGTGGGAAGTAAAGGCGATCAACTTTCCTCCATAATCCATATTGGGCCAACTAAAAAACCTTATAGTGGTGCCCCGCAAGACGAATTGCCTCACAAGACGAAAAACCCGCTAGACGAAAGGGTTTTCCGTTTTGGAGGCGCTTCGCAAAACGAATTTTCCGACTTTTTTCCCTCCCCCCCCCTTTCTAAGCCGCTAAGCCGCTTATCCGATAAGCCGATAAGCCGTTAAAAGCCGCTGAGCCGCTAATAGCGCTAAGCCGCTAATATCTGCTAAGCCGTCAATGGGCTTGCTTCGCAAGACGAAAAAACCGCTAGACGAAGAGACTCGCGGAACGGATTCTTTTCGTCTTGCGAGGCACCACTGTATTAGTTTCATGGTTTTGAGGAGAGAGCAGGGGTTAGTCTCATGCTCTTTCACTTGTCAAAATAGTTAAGAGGTGACTGAGTTGTGTTGGATTGTTGCATATACTTTTTTTGGCTTCACACTAGGGTTGCCATATTTCAAAAAGTGAAAATCTGGACACAAAAGTTGTTCAACTTTTTTTGGCAGAATCTCAAAAAAAGAAAAGAAAAGAAGTTTTTGAGCTTTTTTAAAGAATGCAATTCACCAAAATCTAGACTTTCAACATGCATTGCCATATGTCCGGATTTTTCCAGACATTTCAGCGATTTCTGCCTGGACAGTGATTCTGACTATGTCCAGGAAATTCTGGACATATGGCAGCCCTACTTCACACCATCTAGCCAGTGTGGTGTAGTGGTTAAGAGCGGTAGTCTCGTAATCTGGGGGACCGGGTTCGAGTCTCCGCTCCTCCACATGAAGCTGCTGGGTGACCTTGGGCCAGTCACACTTCTTTGAAGTCTCTCAGCCCCACTCACCTCACAGAGTGTTTGTTGTGGGGGAGGAAGGGAAAGGAGAATGTTAGCCGCTTTGAGACTCCTTAAAGGGAGTGAAAGGCGGGATATCAAATCCAAACTCCTCCTCCTCCTCTTCTTCTTCCTGGTGTGAGGAACAGATGTCCTCCAGTAGGCATTAGAAGTTGAAGATTTCCTGAAGTGTACCTCTGGAGTGGTGAAGAAGCCCTACCCACCCAGCAGTGCGTGTGTGTGTGTGTGTGAGAGAGAGAGAGAGAGAGAGAGGTTGAGATTTTTTAAAAAGATAAGTTAAATTTTTAACTTAAAATAATCACTACCCAGTTGTATTTTTTTTTTTAAAAAAATCATCCATTGCTCAGTGCTATGCAAACAGCATTCAAGACAGCCCCATTTCTTGCAAACCCCATAACCAAGAGAAGCATAAATAGCCATAGGAAAACAGGAAAAATACAGTGTAAAAAAAGTAGAGCACAGGAAGACAGAGCAACATGACTCTTTGTGGGGAGTGTTAATCCTACTCAAGGTGCTTTTTTGACTTGAGAAGGAGGAAAATTAATCTAAACCATCCTGGTTTACCTCATTAATCTGTTCCAGCATAGAGTCGCTTTACATTGCAAATAAATATCATAAAAGTTGTGCCCATAGCTGTATGGTACAATTACTGTTATGAGACTCTACCCTGCCACCTTCCCAATGTGATCCCTTTCTAATGTGGTCACCTTTTTAGCTGAACAGGAAAGTTCAGGATATTCAACACCGTCTGCACATGCTAGTAATAGATGTCAGTTATATTGGTGTCCAGGTGCCTGCCCTGTAAGCTGAAAGAACAGATAAGCTGCATTCAATGGCTAATGACATATTACAATAAACAGAGACATATATTTTAACAAATCGGTGCTGCTTTAGTTCTTCAATAATATACAGTGGTACCTGGGGTTAAGTACTTAATTCGTTCCGGAGGTCCGTTCTTAACCTGAAACTGTTCTTAACCTAAAGTGGTTCTTAACCACTTTAGCTAATGGGGCCTCCTGCTGTTGCCACACTGCCGGAGTACGATTTCTGTTCTCAACCTGAAGCAAAGTTCTTAACCTGAGGTACTATTTCTGGATTAGTGGAGTCTGTAACCTGAAGCGTATGTAACCTGAAGCGTCTATAACCCAAGGTACCAATGTAATGAGCATGTAAAGACTTTGTCGTCCTGGCCAATCCACATACAGTAGTAATTTTGAGGCTGTATCTTTAGCTGTAGGCCTCAGTAGGAGGGTCTACACAATCTCCCTCAAGCATTGATAAAAGATGTGAAGCCATGTTGGCTAACCTTATGAAGGGCCACCAGATGAACAGCTGTGTGTGGAGGGGGGGCAGAGATGGCATGGCCACCACCTGTGTTGATGGCGCTGAGGCTATTTAGCACAACCTGTCACACGTTATTTCGGCAAGGTGATCTGAGTGAACCCTCTAGCATTTAGTTTTCTTTAGTTGTTTTCAAAGCACTAACCCTGGGTCTGAAATACATAAAATCCCAAAGCGCTTGGATCCAGATTTTCATTCATATTATCCCTTTGCTGTTGGGAGATTATTCACATATTTTTTTCCCCCTATGAAAATGTTCTCTTTACACATCTGAGCAAATTGTAGCTATGGAGTCAGGATGTGGAGAATACAGAATGAAGTGAGGCAATTAAAGTACATTAAGCTTCTCAGTAGTAAAATAACAAAAGACGACTGCATCGCTTAAGTGGTGTGTATGGAGGCTGATGTCTCTCTCCTCTTGGTAGCAATGCCATATGCTTCAAAGGATGGCACAGGGCATTACATTATGAAACAATTTGACCTCAGAGAAAGTATCTAGCTTCTTTATTCAAAGGTTGGCGTCTTATGTAACTGAATTATAGCTACTGTGTTGTGTACAACCACATGAATCTGGGTCTCCAGTCTCTGAATCCTTCTACTACCAAACACACAAAAGTATTCCTCTCAATTATTCTTTTATTCCTGCATAAATGCTTGTCGATATTCTCCAGTGGCCAACTTGTCTGTTACACAAAATATTCTGAATCAGAGCTGTCTGACTAAATTTGTTGTATTTTTTTTTCCTTTTGTGTTTTTCCTATTAAAAAATAAGCTGCTTGCATAGTGTTGTACACATTTGCATGTAACATGGAGTTTGGCCCTGGAAGAGCAACATTAACAATCCTTAAAATCAACTTCCTGAAGCCTAAGAAAGTGTTCAAGTACAAGGGTCATTTAGTCCAGCCTGGCCCATATGGGAATTGAACCTGTGACTTTGGCATTATTAGCACCAGACTCTAACCAGCTGAGCCAGTTTCTACAGTGGCAAATCTGCTGTACTCTCATAGGTCCTCTGGAAACTTTAAAACAGGGATGGGAACCTGGCACCCGCTAGTTGTTGTCTGAAATAAAATTAAAATGATAAGTAAAAAATATATATTAAAAAATATGCATCTCCTTCCCAGACCACTGGGGCTGATGGGAGCTGGAGGGCATCAAGCTCCCCACCCACAATTTCAGAAACTGATTGTGCAGGATCATATCCTTGGGTGACTCTCTGGGTTGGTTTAGGCTGAGGAGGACCCTGCCCTCTGAGGCCAGAAGGCAGTCTCCTTTGTCCTTCTGAAAGAGGCCGGGCTGCCCCTCCATCCCCAGCCGACCTCCCGCCTCATGTCTGTGATGCAGACGCAGTCAGTCCTCCTGTGATTCAAAGAGAGGCTGGGGGAGAGTAAAGACCTTTAAATCTTGTAAACTGACAGAGGAAGAATGGTGGGTAAAGAAATTCCCCCATCCCAGTTTGGCACACAGGGAGATGTTTCAGAGAGAGACCCAGACTGCAGCTACTCCCACTCCGTCTCTCATTGGCAACAGCTCCAGAAGCAATAGGGGGGCTGAGGTTAGCTAGTTGTGGAGCCTCGTGCAATTCTGGTCATGTGAACAGTTTGAATATGGCTAGTATGCGAAGGGAATGCGTGAACAAAAAACTCTCATATACATTAACTGTGCCTCCATATGGCATTAAATTTACAGATTGGCTTAGAAGTATCTCAAGCCCCCAAAGTTTTGAGACAATGCATTGCTATTCTTTCACTTATTTAAGGTGCTCGTATACCACCTGCCATATAAACAGATGCCAAGGGTTTCACAGCAAGAAATGGCAGTAAAATACAATTGCAGTATTGTATTTGCAAGGGTAAATTGCCAACAACAAGAACTTAACAACCCGTGATTGAAACAAAGGCATTTTTCAAATTCACCACAAACAATTCAGGCACCCTGAATCAACAGACTTGAAAATATCGCTTCCTTCTTCTTTCTTAGTATACATAAAAAGTCAGTGTGATGCTGCCGCCTTGGCCCCATTGGACTTCTTTTGGCCCTCTTAGGAAGAAATAAGCTCAAGGAACTGGCCTGAAGAGTTGCCATTGTGACTGTTTGGTTGAAGTTTTGGCTGGTGGGTAAAGAAGTTGCCTCTCAGCTCTTCATTCAAGCTGCAGCTCCTGCTGCTATGGCAACATCCTTGCGTAAAGGGCCGAGAGGCAGGAATAGGGCAGAAGAGAACTCTGTTCACCTTTTGGCCTGTCAGCCAAGCCACCCACCTGTGCCCTGGTCACACCTGTCTCCCCCTCAGCTCCATTCAGTTTAAATATTTCAGCTTCACTTTCCACCATGTGAACGTAAGCCCTTCAGAAAACCTGAGAGGAAACGGGCACCGCCTTTGCTTATTGAACCCTCAGCTTCACTTTGTGTTGGTAAACAGACTCTCTCTATGCCTTTGGGCCAAAGCTTCACTCCTTTTACATCTGCCTTTTGCCAATTTTCAGACTTAATTTTGGCCATGGTAGATTGCAGTGCATAGCATTAAATGATGCATGAAATGACCTGTCACACTGCATTATGTGGTGCAGAAAAGCACACAAAAAGGGGAGGGGGAGAAAATAGTGTGAGGGGGGAGAGAAGAGAGTATTAATGGTGCACTTGCTATTCACTGGAAAAATCTATTCGTGCGGAGTGGCTTTGTTAATCTGTATGAATTTAGCAACAGCAACATAAAAGGAAGGAAGGATTGGTACAGGTTTCCTCCACTAACTCGTTGCTGTAACTGGTAGCTATGATACTGTGCTTTTTTTCACCATGTGTCATTTGTTACAAATGCAGCCCTGCCAAACTTAGAGCTTCATGCTGGGGAAGTGATGGGAGCTAATACAAAACCTAATTGGAGTTTCCTTGTAGCGAGGGTAACGCTGTAATTTATTAGATTTCTAACCTGCCCTTCCCCCAAAGGCTTGGGGTGGGTAACAATATAAAACTAAAATCTGTATAAATAAAGCCCACTCGTTATAAAAAACACTATCTCGAGTTTAATGTAATAATAACAGTACTTCAGATTTCACCAGTCTCCATCTCCCAAGAAATGGGCAGAACTTGTTCGTAAAAATTGCCCACTTTTGTAGGAAGGGAAACATGTAACTCAAGGGTGGGGAACTTGTGGCGCTCTAGATGTTCAGAGAATCATAGAGTTGAGGAGGACCACAAGGGTCATTCCCCTGCGATTCAGGATTCTTGCCAATGTGGGGCTCGAACCCATGACCTCATAAGTCTCATGCCCTTCCAACCGAGCTATCCCAGCTACTGGATTACAATTGGCCATGCTGGCTGGGGCTGAGGGAAATTGCAGTCCAAGAACCTGAGAAGGGCCACCAACTGCCCACCCCTGCACTAAGTGGCCCAGGTTTTGTTTTCAATACAGTGCTGAAAGTAGGTAAGAGATTTCAGAGGCTCAGGTGGTCTCAGTGGCTGGGACTGTCTTTTTCCAGTTATGACTGGTTCGCCAGCTGCAGCCACTTTTGGACAGAAGTGACTTGGCCACTGTGGTGTAGTGGTTAAGAGCGGTGGACTCGTAATCTGGGGAACCGGGTTCACGTCTCTGCTCCTCCACATGCAGTTGCTGGGTGACCTTGACACTTCTCTGAAGTCTCTCAGCCCCACTCACCTCACAGAGTGTTTGTTGTGGGGGAGGAGGGGAAAGGAGACTGTTAGCCGCTTTGAGACTCCTTAAAGGGAGTGAAAGGCGGGATATCAAGTCCAAACTCCTCCTCCTCCTCCTCCTCCTTTCTTCTTCCTCTTCTTCTTCTTCTTCTTCTTCTTCTTCTTCTTCTTCTTCTTCTTCTTCTTCTTCTCCATGCACTTGTAAATTCCAGATCGGATCATTGTAATGCACTTGATGTTGGACTACCCTTGAAACTTCTATTGGTTCAAAATTCAGCCACCAGATTCCTGGCCGAGGTTCCATTTGGATCGCATATAACCCCTCTTTTTAAAAAGCTGCATTGGTTGCCGGTTTGTTTTGGGGCTTAGTTCAAGTTGCTCATGTTAGAACCCTCAACAACTAAGACCCCCCCCAAAAAAAAACAATATTTGAAAGGACATCTCCTTCCCTACAGGCCTTCTTCGATCTGCAAATTTCATACAATTCTGATGAAAGGAAAAAGGCTACAGCTTTTTTTCTTTTTAAAATTTCCCTATATCAAATTTGGACCCTGAGCTGAGTTGGACAGACTTCAAAGCTTTTTGGATTTTATTGGGCTGTTTTCCAAAGTGCTGAATTGGCACCCAAACTGAATCTTGTAGTTGGTGTGCACCCCAGTACATTATATCCATATGTTACCCATCAGCTCCCATATAGATACAAACCCCCATGTAGGAATTACGTCATGTCGTTATGTTATGTCGTTGATTTCAGTCTGTTTCAGTCCAGGCATGTTGATTTAGGATTACAGATTGGACTGGGAGGCTGCCATTCATAACCCACTCACTCTACAGCGACTCATTAATGCCTTGGCTGCTGTTGCAAAAGGGCATCCCTTTAATATTATACAGTATCTTCATATCCTTTGTGGGCGAATGAAAAGAAGTGTGGATAAATAGTCGAGGGCAGGTGGTTTGTGCACTTCCCACAGCTCTGCCCCCATTTCTATTGCATGCTATTGTTTCAGTCATTGTTACATGAACTGTCAAAACACAAAGACCTGCCTATCTTTATGTTATGTTAAGATATTGAAGTATTACATCAGAAAGCTGCGCCTGTTTCCAAGGCAACAAGTGCAAATAAATGTTGCTTTTACAGAGAAGCTGTGGATTTCCCTTCAGCCCATGAAGAGTTTAGCAAAGCAAAACTATCACTCTCTCACACACACCTTTTGCAGTTTGCAAAACCCAGTGGTGTTTCCCCTTTGGGTACTCATCTGTGTAGCTTCATCATTTGCATTTAAAATCTTCCCTGTGTCTTATCCTGCATTTGAACGGGAGAAGACATTTCTAGGTCACTGTTAAAATATAATTACTACTGGTCAAAAAAGAAAAGAACCTTAATCTAGTTGTTAAAATAAGTCCAGAAGGGTAGCCATTTCAGTCAGTTGTAGCAAAAGCAACACAAAAAATGTCTTGTGGTAGCATAAAGCCCACTGCATTTAGTGCAGTGTAAACTTTTATGGACTTAGAATTCACTTCATCAGATATATTATATGTTACACTGTATATACCTGCCAACGCAGGATAATGTTCCATGCAACTGATGAGGTCAGATCTCGTCTAGGAAATCTGTAATAAATGTCTTGGTCTTTAAGGCACCACAAGACTTTTTGCTTCTTAAAATGAAAATGCTGTTAGCTTGTGAGGGAAAAAATGCAGGGGTATTATCACCTGCCATGATGACCTTTATAATCTCAGAAGAGAGCTCAGTGGCATCAAACATAGAATAGAGAGAGAGCCACCCATCTATTGGGTGCCTTTGCTACCCCTGTCTTTCTCACAAGCATACACACACATGCGCACACACATGTTCTCACAAGTGTAACACTCTGTCCGAACCTATTCAGAGCCTAAATCTAGAAGCAATGATTATTTATTAACAGATTCCAGTTCCAGAGTACAGCATCGTCCTAGATGCCCCCAGTACAAGCACATATCGTGAGAAAGAACTGCTTTGACTCATCAGACGCCTCTGTCTATACCAGCCTGCCTTCATGCTTTTCGTGAAGCATGAGCACAATCTGAATCCCACTGGACAAAAGTCTTATTCAATAAAGCTTCAAGAATAAGGGAAAGCATGAAGACCAGAACTCCCACAGGTGAAGCTATGTTAGTCTGTGCTTGCAAAAACAACAACAAAAACTTTTAGTACCTAAAAAGCTAACTATTTTAAAAATGTTGTAAGTCTTAATCGATGAGAGTCTCCACTTCATCAGATGCATGAAGGGTTATCCTCAGTTGGCAGGTATGCAAACACATAGGAAGGGAATGTAAAATATGGGTTTAAATAGTAATGAAATACAAATATTCAGAGGGAATTCATTTGGAGCATATGCAAAAAAAAAAAAAGAAAAAAAAGCAGTGACCATTTACTGATCATACAGCAATAATTGGTGACAATGTGTCTTGTCCACTTTGCTAAATGAATTAAAACCTGTTGTGTTGAATTCATTCTCAGGTCACATCCAGGCTTCCAACACAACCACATACCTGCCAAGACCTGCAGCAAGGGAACGAGCCCCATAGCAATCTTATTGCTGCTGGTCCTCAACTCAGCCAAGGCATTCTAATTTTATTGTGCATGATAAATATTATTGTTGGCATCCATCTGTTTTGGGAGACAAGGGAAGAGTGTGTCTTTGTGGGTAAAGTAAAACCATTGGAGAATCACAGTGCCTGTAATGGCTGTAGAGACCAATAGGGGAGAGATATGTTTTGTTGTAGTTGGGGCGGATGAAGGTGTCTGGTTGTTCTGCTACTGATGCTGCATGGCATTTCTTGTCTCTGTGTTCCTCCCAGGGGTCATTCCTCTGGTCACTGCTATGGATATGCAACCCGACTGTCACCAGGTACTGCGGTCACCTGCAAGGGATTCCCACACAGCAGGCTTGCTGCTGCCAGCTTTCATGTCTCATTTGCAGAAAGCTTTGTAATGCAGAGTTGCTCTGCAACAGGCCCGGTGCCTGAAGCTAGCTCCCTGTCCTTGGGGATCCTGCTGTCTTTCAATCTGTGGACATGACCAAACCTCTGTAGATGTTGCTGAGACAGGAGTGTGAACGTGTTAGGAATGTGGGCTTGGAAGAGCACATCTTTGAGACTCTGTCCTCCCATGTGATGCCCAAAATCTTCCTGATGCAATGCATGTGTGTGGAGGTAATGCTCTGCTTGTGCTGAGGCACACCTCGCACCTGGCATGCAACAGTTTGCCAAGGAGCCTTGTGCCCACACTCCCTGAACTTCTGCCTTTTGGCTAGAAAACAGGGTTTTCCCCCTGACCGTTTGTCCTCTCACAGATTTGGTTACTAGACATAATGCTTGGCTGGAGCATGGCCGGGGACGCAGATGTAATCAAGTATCGGGGAACATTTTAGGGAAACACCTGCTGACACGTGCATTTTGATAATGCTGGAAATGTGCTTAGATGGAAATACGTCATGTTCAGAGTGGTTTCACTACTGTTTCCAATTGTTGACTTCTGCTAATAAAAGGAGCCTCTGTGGAACTAGCCGGCAGCCTGCTTGGAGCATGCTTGCCAGCTTGCTCCTGCACAGCTCACCTGCGTCCAACCTCCTGTCGTCCTCGTTATTCCTACAATGCGGAAGGTGTTGAGGCATTGCTCCTGGCAGTTGTAAGGTGCCTATGACTCACTTCCAGAAAGCAGTGTGTTCAACCTGCAGGCCTGGCAGATCTTCATCTTGGCATTGGTCGTTAGCAGCACATTCTTCCATACCCTTTTGGAGAGGTGAGCCATTGCCATAACTGCCTTGCCAATACACTTTCCCAGCGCAGTGTTGATGGAGAAGTTGCTGGTTATGGTGGAATCCAGGTAGACAAAACCACCTACCACTTCAAGTGTGTTGCCACCAATGCTGATGCGTGGAGTGCTGCTACATCCTAGCTCAGGGTGTTGGTCTTCATCAGGCTGGTGATAAGGCCAAACTCCCTGTAGGCTTGGGCAAAACACCTGATGATTCTCTGTAGAGCTTCCTTGGAGTGTGCTGTCAAGGTTGTGCCATCTGTAGACAACACCTCTTGGATAAGGACACACTGCACATTTTTCTTGGTGTGGAGATATGCCAGGTTGACCGGACCCCAGTGATAAATATGTGCAGTAATTTTAAAACATGGCCATCTGCTTGTAAGGTCAGGGTGCACATGGAACGCAGCATGAGATTAACATCTGTGTCAAGTGCAAGAGCACAGAAGAAATGAGTGTAGGGAGGAGCCCAAGAGAACACCTCTACCATCTAGTGATGGCAGTTATATAAACTCAAATATTCTTAGACAGAGTCTTCTACCTTTGCTTCCATTTGAAGTGTTTTTTCTAGTTTGATTAAAGTCTTTCTAAAAGTCAGTTGAGGATAAAGTGTGTATGCATGCATATTCTCCTCTGGTGGCATGTCTGAGGCCATTTACATGCATTAGTGAATTAAGTTCTACCTTACTTCCTACCTAGTGAATTATTCATCTGTTATACAGATGGTAAAGACACCTTTAGATAAACCAATCTTTATTGTAAGTCAAGAAGCACTGGGGATAGATCTCATACCTTCTAAAAGTTCATTCAGCATCATTTCATTGGTAGCAAACACTTTTCCATGATAGCTTTCACATTGTCACATTTGTCAGCACCTCTGGTTTTCTTACCTTCACACCTTGAGCCATCGCAGGTAGATCTTTGGCACCACTGAACCTCAGAGCAAACATAACAGTTTTCAATTGAGACAGTTCCTACATTTAAAGGCTGAGTCAAACGTTAAGTAATATCGTGATACACATGCTATATATCTCTACATCTATATCTATCTATCTATCTATATCTATCTATCTATCTATCATCTGTCTGTTTCCTGCCCTTCCTCCTGAAGGAGCTCAGGGCAGCAAACACATCCACAATAATAATGAAAAGCATTCTAAAACAGTTAACACCTTTCAAAACAGCTTCAAGTTAAAAACATTCTAAAAATAGTTATAGTTAAAAGCCTACTTTGTACATATATGCAACTTCCACAGTAACAGTAAAAGTTCATTGCATGCTAAAAAGCACCACAGATATCACTAGCAATAATTCTCATGTATGTGATTATGTGTAAATACAAAAAGACAGCAGTGGGCTAATCAGTTATGTAACTTTATAAGATGCAAGCTGAAGTTGCTGACAGTAATAAGGCTGGCGTATGATGTACTGTGTAGCTTTGAAATAATGAGTCATCATCACCCACATGTCTCCAGAGACATTATTTGGAGCAGAGCAATGACACTGGTTTCAATTATAAGCTTACTAGAAGGCAGTGGTAAAATGTAATTATGGGCTGCTGAAGTCATTAGACTGAAGACTGTGGATGGAAACTCCCAGGAAAGCAGAGAATTAGGTTTTTCCAATTAGAAACTTTAGTGTTTTAGGAATTTCCACTCCCCCTTCTTTCAGTAGTCCAGAGCATTTTGTTGGGATACATCTGTCTCGAGAGACAATGGAGTACTCATCTGGGATTGAAGTCAAACTGCTGCATTTGCAGCCCCAAATTGACCTCCCCAAGGCACAAGCTTGGGTAGTGTATATGGGAAGTCCTGAGCTGCCCAGACAACAAGAACCCTCTCTCGGCCTCGCTGATGTGGCCCAGTTCTATGGATGGACTTCATCAGCAGCATACATATGATCCCCTCCTTCACATTTTTTCAGGACACGCTGACACTATTTTTCTGTTCTGGTTTGTATTTAGATAACATTTTTGTGTTATGAAACATGTGTCTGTCTGCTTCTATAAATTTAATGTCAGTATTTTTAATGTTCATGTTTTAGGCTTTTTTATTTTAAGCCACCTGATGGTGATATTGATGATGATGATAAAAATAACAATGCACTTCTTTGTAATTCACAATCCTGCATTTGGTTCATCAGAACTTGATTTGGTAAAATACTTCCTTATTTCTGGCATGCATCATATTTGTTTTCAGCTATCTTGATTTACTTGCTTTTATGTTATCAAGATAATGCCATTTCTAAAGACTGGTCATTCGTTCTTCTTTTTCTCCATCCTTTTGGCAACCAAATTAAGGTTCAGCCGGTGCTATTCCTTCAGCTCTTCTCTTCTCTGCCTGCTCCTTTTGAGCACGGTTCCTTGTAACACCTGAGATGTTGGTGAAGTGTTCCTAGAACCGTTAAATATGTTGCTGCAGTCTAAATCTCTATAGTCAGTCACGTGGTTTGCAAGAATAACATTCATTGTCTCTTCCTTTCCAGATTGAAGATGTCATTACAAGAATGCAAGATGACAAAACAGGTGGTGTGCCCATCCGAACAGTCAAGAGCTTTCTGTCAAAAATCCCCAGTGTTGTCACAGGTATGTATGCTGTTTGAATTGTAACACGTTGCCATTCAGTTTGTTTCAAATCATAATAGTAGGAAGAAATAGGAAGTCTGAGCACTGGACCATCTTAACTCAGTGTGGTGTAGTGGTTAAGAGCGGTAGTCTCGTAATCTGGGGAACTGGGTTCGCGTCTCCGCTCCTCCACATGCAGCTGCTGGGTGACCTTGGGCCAGTCACACTTCTTTGAAGTCTCTCAGCCCCACTCACCTCACAGAGTGTTTGTTGTGGGGGAAGAAGGGAAAGGAGAATGTTAGCCGCTTTGAGATTCCTTAAAGGGAGTGAAAGGCGGGATATCAAATCCAAACTCTTCTTCTTCTTCTACTATCCACAATAAGGGTGGCTGATTTGTAGCCCTACCCATGTGGTTCGACTACAATTCCCATCATCCCTGACCATTGGCCATGCCAGGAGTTGGAGTGCATCAACATCTGGAAGGACAGAGCTTAACTACCCTGACTGGCAGTGGCTCTCTAGGGTTGCAGACAGGAGTCTTCTTCAACCTGGAGATGCCAAGGATTGGTGCATAAATTGAAGCTCCCTCATGGCAACCCAGGTGCTGGATTTTGCTATCCAGCCATGCAGGCAACCTAAGAGACACATGCGTTCTTCTCAGTACTACTATGATAATGAAGATTTTCAGTTCTCCTGGGACTTTCAAGCTCATCTGCAATCCCCAAATACTAAGTGCATAATGTAGGCCAGGGTCAACCAAAGTGAACATCAGTCCCAGGCAGCATGGCCAATGGCCAAGGATTATTGGAGGATTATATGTTCAACAACATCTGGAGGGCACTTGTTGACTATCATTGATGTAGCTATGCATACAGAGTATGAGGGCATGAAATTCATGTTGACAAACTTTGTATCTGACTGTCCTTTGGTTAAAAAAAGCAAGTGATTCATCTCTTTTGAGAATGTATCCCATCAGCTCAAGTGAGAAAGACACAAGTCAAGATGACTTAATGTATATTTAGCTAAGAAAAGGGATTGCTTATCTTCTTGTTTAATATTCATGGGCTTTATTTAAGCATTGGAGCTAGCCATCACTGTTCCTTAGGAGGACAAGGAAGGAAAAAGAAGACAATCATTTCTAAGCTGATTATACTTATCCTTATGCAGGATCAGACTTCCTGAAAACGGGTCTTTTGCATTCCTAGGAATAGCTGCAGTAAGGATTTTCTTGGCATTAAAAATGCTATCACAACCTGTTTGTTCTATAGGGTCAAGATAAGATGATATGCTGCACTGCATTTTGTACCGGCGAAACTGTGATTCTTCCCCATATATTGTCGGGTGGGAATTTTAGACTTTGGGCTTAAGGGTCTTAAAAGGGCTTTTCTCCAACTTTAGACGTGTAATGTGTACTACTAGTCCACTTACTTCGAAATTTGATAAGCCAGCCCTTGTGCATTTGGGGGACCCTCCTCCTCATTCTACTCAGACATTTACCTCAAAGTCCTATCTGAGTAAGTCACTGTTGAGCCCATAGGTTGACACTGTGGTTGCTGTGTGGAAAGCGTTGTCTCTGGCACCTATTGTCTACATTATGAGGTGACCAACAAACATAAATAATAAACACTATGTGAGTTAGGCTGCTGTCAAAGACTTAAAAGCAGGACTTCTAAAAAAAATTGGTAGCCTTACTTGACGTTCCTCATTTGTAAATCCCATCATCTCTGACCATGGGCAATGGTGGCTGGGTCTGATGAGAACTGCAGTCCAACACCACCTGGAAGGTCACAGATTGACCACCTTTAGCTGGCAGTAGAGAAGAGTGGTCCATGTAGCTAAGGAAAGGATTTGTGAAGGAGAGATTCATAGAATCCTGCCATTTACCATATTGCTGTCTTCGCCCTGACCTTCACTTAAGCAAACAGTTTGCTTTCTTTCTAGAATCCAACCCCAGCCTATTACACCTCCTTCAAATAAAATGTATGTAGAGGAGCTGCTGTGCCCATGAGTCAAAACATGACTGCGATGGTGGTGACTTAATGAGTTCCTATATATAGTGGCAGAAAGGAAATGAGAAAGCAGACCGTGGTATCTCACCCAAGATCAATTGTAATAGCTCAAGATGCTCATGTAACCCCTTAGAGTGTGTAATCTTAAAATTCATGGGACTTTCTTTCTCAACAGCACACTCCGGTGTAGAAATAAACACGATGAATATTTATGTATACTTTCCCTAAATGCTCTCTGTACTCCACATAAATTGTCTCACTAGCAGGCCAGAATGATTGTTTCGGAATATGGCTAAGGGGCTGAGACTGAAAGATTGCAGCTTGCTTAAGGCCAATCAGTGGCCTGTTGGCTTTGGGGCTGATATCCAGCTCATTAAATAATGGTGTCTGTACTTGGAACCGGTGGTCTAATTGCTGCCTACAAAGCAGGATTTGAAATCAGATTAGACCAAGATTTCCAAGTGAAAGCGGAAGCTGGCTGCATGAAGGGAGGGCCAGGGAGGGAGCATAACAGCGCACAGCTCAGTCTCATAGCCATAGTTCAGGGTGTACCAGCCTGAGATTGTTACATCTCAACCAAGCCAGTGAGTTTATGGCTGGATGGAGATTTGAATCAAGTCTATCCCCCTCTTTTTATTATTAACTAACAAATACTACATAAAAATGAACATAAAAGCAAAGACCAGAGAGGTAGAAGCCGGAGGTTTACAAATACTACATAAAAATGAACATAAAAGCAAAGACCACAGAGGTAGAAGCCAGAGGTTTACTAGCAGCATCTAGCAGTAATCCTAAATTCTGTATTAATAGTGGTTTTGCTTCTGCACCCCAAGTTCACCTATCATCCCTTCTGGACAATTCATAACTGTGATGTACAGATAGGCAGGTATTATTCAAGATTGATGACCAATGCTATCCATAATTTAGTTCTTCCTCCACAGTTGGAAAAAAACGGGTTTGGAAAGGTATTGATAGTCCTTTTTTATATCTGTGAAGGCTATGAAGTCAGTTTATTTAACCAGGGACTATTAACCACTGCACTTAGTGTGCAGATTTTACTCATCTGCCTCAGGGCATTAAATACCGTGAGGGTTCTTTAGAAAGAATGTTTCCAGCACTTTGGGGGGATAATAAAAAAAAGAATCCTCAAATATTGATGAAAAGGCTATGGGTGCCAGTAAAAAATGGCTGCTATGGACCACAAAGAAAGAGGTGCTGGTGCTTTGTACCAGTGAGTACTATCACACACAAAAAGCACTGGATGCTTCTATATGTCAGATCAACATTTTAATTTTTAATGCTGCATACTCCCTTTTCACCTACTTCTCAGTTGGAAGATCGCGTTGGTCATTGTCATATTCATTTATACTGATCCTTCAGACTTCCCCATCTCCCTTTCCGCCATTAGAGATTTCTTTTATCTTGTCTTCCTCTGTACTTTCAGGTCTCTGAGGCCTGCACACCAAAAGCTGAGGATGACTATGACACCTAGAAGAGATCAGACATAGCATACAGTGAATTAAAAATTCAGCATTTCCATTATTCCATGGCAGTAGTGGGCTGTGATACAATTTAAGAAGTCACTACCTCAGCTTTTAAAACATTTAGAGGGAAGGGTAGTGTTTCATTTCTGAGTTTATGATTCCCTCTCAGTCAGAGGGAGGAAAGGAGAACCAAAAACAGACAACGTGGACTGGGGGGAATGAGGAAATGGAAACTACCATTTTGATCCTTCAGGCAAACAGAGATAACCAGTTAGTTCTTGACTCTGCCAGATTATCCCCAATATTTAGAGAAGAAATAAAATGTAGAATAAAGACCTGTGTGTCAGCTTTAGTCAGGTAGCACTTAATAATATTTTACTCTCAAATCAAATAGACCAATTCCCATTGGCAATAATGTTCAAGTTCTCCGGATATATTGCTGTCAGCATAGGAAACATACGTATTAAAGGGAAACTCAGAGCTTTTAAAGGAGCATCTCTCTGGAATGTAGCACATGGTAGGTAGGAAAACCAAGCCCTTTGCCTATTTGCATATGTTAATTATTACCCTTTATGTCAAAAATGCCAGCTAAGTGAGCGTAACAGAACATGTGGGTGACTTGATCAAGATGTCCACAGAAATGGAGGGCAGGCTTAGTGCACCGATGTGACGATGTGGAGGGTGGACAAGAAGTATGGTCTACTCCTGCTTCAAACCAACATTGCCATATGTAAGAGTAATAATAATTTTATTATGTATACCCCACCCATCTGGCTGGGTTGCCTCAACCACTTTGGGTGGGGCTTGAATGCATGGATGTGGTTCAAGCTGTGTGAAGGCTAAGGGACAGAGGTAGGGAAACATACAGCATGATGTCATCAAGGCATAGAATGTTTTGGTAGGTTTTTCAGGGGAGAGGAGAACGTAATCAGGATATGCCTTTGTGTATACCAGCAGCCAACTAGTCATTGCTTAGTATTCGGGCTGAGTTTAACTTCAGCCAGGTGGTGAAAAACCAAATGCTTTCACTTAAAATGTCTTTTCATGCCAGACACTGTAAAGTCAGATAAGCTGGAAATAAACTGGCTCTATCTGATGCAGCAGAAAGCCCACTACCATTGCTGTTTGCTGCCCAAGAACAAATGATTACAGTGCTTTGGGGCAGGAACCACATATAGTTGTGCTGTGTGTACTGTGATTATGCAACAATGTGATTTGGAACACAAAAACTCCCTTCTTACTGTTAATGCCTTAAGATGGGTGTATTTCCTGATCCTAATTCTCCCCTGGTGACCCTGCTGAACTGTGGTGCATCTCTCATAAAATGTTCATCTAATTGGCTCCCATGTGACAAAGCTGGTGTCAAACCACTGTAATTCCAGCTGTGTGTCCTGCGGGTACTAGTTCCTCAAGGATAAGGGTTTACAGCAAGGGCTGTTGAAAAATGAATCCTCTAATGGTCTTAGAAACCGTAGGCTTTCAAGTTGGGTATTAAACAAACAAACTATGTCACAGATGCAGAAACATCTTGAGCAAATTGAATATGTCTAAGCAAAAAAAAGGGGGGGAAACCAATTTAAGCATTTCCTAAAACATTTCAGTGTCTTTCAAAACAACTCCAAATATTTGCATTTCAGCTGGAAGGAAGTTTTGTGCTTTTTATAGAAGCTCTGCTGCAGCTGTGTTGAGATGGACTTTCTAGGTGGCATGGTTTGATAGTGGGTCTCTTAATATTTGTGTGTGTGTGTGTGTGTGTGTGTGTGTGTGTGTGTGTGTTTCTCTAGTATGTTATACAATGAGAGGTGGTAGAAGCATCTATGATGAGGCTAAGCAATGGCTTCAAACCAGTCTTCAACCCACTCTGACTGGAATGGCCTCCTTGATCTGAATAGGACTTCAAGAATAAATAACTTGAAAAATTACAGTTTCACCAACACATTCTCCCTTCCGTGTCAGAGGTAGTGTGCCTCTGAATACTAGTTGATGAGAATTGCAGGTGGGGAGGGACCTGTTGTGAAGCTCAGGTGATGATTTGGGGCTTTCCTGGGCATTTGTTTGGTCAATGTGAGAGTGTTAGACTAGAAGAGCCTCCGGCCTGATCCAGCATGCTGTTCTTATGTACTTACGTTCTTATTCAGCGTAAAGTCTAGGCAGTATAAAATCTAGATTGAAAAGGCTTCTGGAGAGCATATAAAGCAGGCTTCCTCAAACTTGGCCCTCCAGATATTTTGAGACTACAGTTCCCATCATCCCTGACCACTGGTCCTGCTAGCTGGGGATCATGGGAGTTGTAGGCCAAAAACATCTGGAGGGCCGAGGTTGAGGAAGCCTGATATAAAGGGATGTGTGCTTATTCTTTAGCCCAGTTGCGCTGAGCAGCTTTCCTGAGCAGGATCAAGCAAGTTCAGGGATTGCATAGCTTTCTTGCTCAAGACTTTCCCAAGGAATTTCTCTGACTTGAATTCTGTGGATTAGCTGAGGAACTGCACAGTTCCCCGGAGCCTTTAAAATCAGCCTTTGTGGGGGTGGGGGTAGTTTGCAGAGTGCTGTCTGAGCTGTGATTAATGTCCAGGATAAAAAACAAACAAACCTACCCAGAGAAATACATTTGACCATGCTGCTGTCAAAGGAGGTTCTTTTTGATGGCATTTCGGAAACTGGTGAAAACAGCAATATGAAACACAGTAGAACATTACAGTTAAAAACCTATCTGTCACATAACCCCTGACTTATTCAGAAGGCCTGTACAAAGTCCTGGAGAGTGAGAACCGCCACTGGCTGATGGTGAAAAATAGGCAAAGTAGGCACCAGACAACATTCAGTGGCTGGAATGGGTCGGGGAGTGGCATTGCTAAGAAGGCTCTCTAGCAGGTCACAGGCCTCCTGACATCAATTGATGTTGGCAGAAGTAGCCAACTGCAGCGCCCAGGCAGGGCAATATAGGGAGAGCAACTTTATTTTTCCTATTTATTTCAATGGATGTTAACTGAATTGAAATCTTAAAATTTAAGGTTGGTGGTTATTTTAATTGGCTCCAATTGGTTTTTTAAAATTACCTCTTAAAATTCTGCATCATTTATTCAAACAATCAGACTAAATTCTATATATGATACTTGCTTGTCTGTGCTTTCTGTTTCTTCGTGTGCATATTTGCTGATAGAGGCACAAGCTGCATCCAAACTGTAACTTGTGTTAGGAGCACAAGTTAGCTGAAGTTCCAATCACAGCAAACAGACAGCGCTTATCAGCTATGCGTTTCACACTACAATATATCCCTCCTGACATCAGTAAAGGCTTCTGTTTCAGGGTCCAAAAGTTCTTTCTCCCTCAGTCCTGGAATCAGTTGGAGGAGACTGTAATCAAAAGACAGAAGTTCAGGACTCGTGACCTTGAACAGGGACTCAGGTTTTTAAGGAGGAAACTCTTACAGGTAAATTAGTCCATTGAGCCATCTTCCTGTTTTCTTTCTCCCCTCAGTTAAGGGAAAGGTTATACCTGCGCTTTAGCCATGACACTTGGGAGACCTGCAGTGTCCAATTAGGGTGAGCAAGGAGAAGGAATTCTTGACTCCTCTCTTCCACATCCATTGACTTCTTCCTATTTTGCCCAGCTACCTGGCAGCAATTTCAGTATAGAGTAGTTTTACTGGGTCATATCCTTAGCATCTCCTCAGAAATCCTACATGGAAATTCATGTCCAAGTTATTCATCGAAATTCATTTTCATTTCTACCTATTTTATCTGTTATAATATCTGGCTGACTGTCATTTCTTTTTATACATGCTTGGTTAGGGCTGCCATTCCAGGAGAGTGGAAGCTCCTTTCCTTTAATTGCACACACACACGTATATTTTTCAGGCCTCAGTCTCATTACTGCTTGGGAAGACCTACTGCAGCACCCACAAGGCCCTCCCCCCCCCCCACTGCCCTCCGCAGCCACACTTATACAACATCCTTTGCAGGGCAGGTAAAGCCACAACTGCAAAGAAGCATGTGGGCGTCTTAAAGTCTGTGTCTAATTCCTCCTCTGTAAGCGGGGCTTGCATTTGGTGCCCTTTAAGTCCCACTGTGATTCGTGTTAGCTGGGTGCACCTGGCCACAAGCAGAGTTTGCAGTGCCAGATGCAAGTACAACTTCTGAGCACCTGAGTGGAGCAACTCCATGAAAAACAACACTTGTCCATTGCAGCCCGGCTGAAATTCAAACTGGTTTGTAAACCGAAAACGCTTCAATCAAAGCACACAGGCAGAGGAGCATTTTTCTTTTGTAGACTGGCTTTTATTCAAGGGAGACACTACATCTGACATCATAGTGATGTCATCTGACATAGTGATGTCATCTGACACCATGGTGATGTCATCTGACAGGTGGGTGGCCTGGCCCACTTATCAAGATGGACCCCACAGAGTGGGATTAGCATTTGGCCCACGGTTAGATTCACATACCCCTGTTCTACTAGCTTCCCATACTAAGCTATACACAGGCCTGTGCACTGCTGTAACGGGGACAGCAAAAAAATCAAAATGAAAGCTAGAAGATTATTCTTTTAAAAAAAGCAAAGCCCCTCTCTAATATTTTTGTTACTGATCATTTCTTTCTATCTACTGAATACTAATGAAGCAATTAGGCCCCATCAGAAGTGTGACTGTTTTCACTGGAGCAATGAATGAATTTTAACTGAGCGTATACGTACATAGCATTTATACATGGCTTTCAGAAACCCCTTATTGAAAAGTCTATTACCATCAAATTATTGGGTTTTGAACAAAATTATATTTCTCTCCAAATTACTACAGCTACTGATCAAATAGAGCAGATTAAAGCTGTTTCTTAAGTGGCATTTAAATCCATTTGTGTAGTTCAAGTGGGACCCAAACAATCTCACACACGCACAGAATAAACCAGTTTTGCTAATGCATGGGTCTTCTTTCCTTTCCTCACATAATGTAAGTATGGCAGTCTCTGTGCCCCCTAAATAAAACAGGCAATGGTACTAATCATGTGGCTGAGATCTCTCCACCCAACCACCCCTCACTGAAGACACTGCTTTTGGCTTTTGCTGTTAGGATGGCACCCACAGCATGGGGGACTTGAATTTAGCAAAACAACTGAACTGACCTAGAGACTCACCTCTGCCATTCTACCCCAAGATCTAGGATGGCCACTTAAAAGGTAAAGGGACCCCTGACCATTAGGTCCAGTCGCAGACGACTCGGGTTGGTGTTCATCTCGCTTTATTGGCCGAGGGAGCCGGCGTACAGCTTCTGGGTCATGTGGCCAGCATGACTTAAGATGCTTCTGGAGAAGCAGAGCAGCACATGGAAACACTGTTTACATTCCTGCTGGAGTGGTACCTATTTATCTACTTGTGCTTCGTGCTTTCGAACTGCTAGGTTGGCAGGAGCAGGGACCGAAGAATGGGAGCTCAACCCATCGCGGGGATTCGAACCACCGACCTTCTGATCGGCAAGCCCTAGGCTTTGTGGTTTAACCCACAGAGTAAGTGGATGGCCACTTACACCTCACCAAAAAAGAAGAGTCAATGCATTGCTACAAAGGAGGACACTAATTTGCCAAAAGTTTTCATAGCTTCATGTACATGTAGAGTTGTATATAATTTGAGCAGAAATACATATCATCATATGTGAAAAAGACGGTGAACAACAGGCCAATGTGTCTGCTAGATCTGTTGTCCATGAATTAATGGTTTTTGGACCACATCAAAGCCATTTATAGTTTCCCTTCTTAAGCTCTTTTTCTTTAAAACAGGCTTGGGCTGGAAAGGCCTTCAAGCCAGTGTTCGAAACTCCCATTGTTCTAGGTGCATTTTGTGACAGGGAATTTAGCGCAAGCAGTTTCTGAGCTCTGGGCACAGTATTGAGCCTAAGATTTCAAATTAAAACTGCAGAATGGAAGCAAAGGAAGACCTTTTTTTTCTGCCTCCCCACTTCCAGCTACTCTCTGAAGACTCAAGAAGGGACCCTCATAAGAATATGGGGTGGGGGGAAGGCAGGGGAAGGACTAGACCAAGTGAAAAATAAACATAATATTTTAGCTGCATTCATATTCAGCTTTGTATTCTTGTTATAAAAAAAACACGCCTAGACATTCTGTTGTTGCGCCCATAACCTAGGTTTAAGGTGCCATTTAGCTCCCAGCTTTCATGTCTCAGTTTCTAACACTGCTTCAAGCAGAGGGCCCATTCAGACAATGGACTGTATAGCATCAATAGGAGTATAGCATCTAGATCAAGGGAAGTAATAGTGCCACTGTATTCTGCTCTGGTCAGACCTCACAGGGAGTACTGTGTCCAGTTCTGGGCACCACAGTTCAAGAAGGACACTGACAAACTGGAACGTGTCCAGAGGAGGGCAACCAAAATGGTCAAAGGCCTGGAAACGATGCCTTATGAGGAACGGCTAAGGGAGCTGGGCATGTTTAGCCTGGAGAAGAGGAGGTTAAGGGGTGATATGATAGCCATGTTCAAATATATAAAAGGATGTCACATAGAGGAGGGAGAAAGGTTGTTTTCTGCTGCTCCAGAGAAGCGGACACGGAGCAATGGTTCCAAACTACAAGAAAGAAGATTTCACCTAAACATTAGGAAGAACTTCCTTACAGTGAGAGCTGTTCGACAGTGGAATTTGCTGCCAAGGAGTGTGGTGGAGTCTCCTTCTTTGGAGGTCTTTAAGCAGAGGCTTGACAACCATATGTCAGGAGTGCTCTGATGGTGTTTCCTGCTTGGCAGGGAGTTGGACTCGATGGCCCTTGTGGTCTCTTCCAACTCTATGATTCTATGATTCTATGACTGTCCTTTTACCATCCTTCTGACAATAAACTGCCCTTTGTAAAGTAGGACACATAGAAACCCCCTGCCAAGATCCTACAGCAGGGGTAAGGAACAACATCTGGTCCGCAGGCTGGATCCTGAGCTCCTGCACTCCCTACAGGGCATTTTAAACTCAGATTAAGATCCTTGCCAAAAGCAGAGACTGACTGCACTAGGGAGTTCATGGTCAGGAACACCATAGCTCAGCTGATCCCAACAGGGCTTGTGGACACTGGCAGCTGATTGGCACTGACAGCAAGCCCCATTTGTCAAGGGACAAGCAGGAGCGCGCTTTAAGACTCCCAATAGCTCCTTTGCAGCTGCATCTTTACTTGCCTCATACCTGATGTCACAAGCGGTGTGATTGGGGGCAAACAGGCCTTGTGGGCCAAAACCTAATTTGGTTGATAGGTGGCTCCCCATTGCCCTCCTAATGCATCAATGGTCAATTAGTTCAACATAAAAATGGGTACTGTTCCATCTGTCATGATCAGTACTTTAAAAAAAATGTTTAGGGGTTCTCTCATTTTGACTCAAGACAATCGCCATTTTATAGTTCACATCAGGAAAAATAAATACATTAAATGGACAAAAGTACAAAGATTCACCAAATGTTTAGGGGTCTGCGTACCCCCAGAAAAAAAAGCACTGGTCATGATGGTTCTGTCCTCTTATGTGCTTATTTGTAGTTATCCCCTTCCAGTGTTTATGTGCCTCGTTACTGGGCGCTGACCCATTGTTGAGCATGCAGTGATTTCTAATTTACAGAACTTCTGGGTTTTAAATTTGCTCCAGATCTGCAACACAACTAGAACTAACAAATGCTGCCTTGGTGGTGAGGATCCAAGTAAGAACTGTGTACCAATTCCTTTGTGTGTGAATATATGCAGCATGGCATCAGATAATGTGAAGCACTGGCAGAAAACAATATTAACATCTCCATTGTGCCCTAGCTGTTCAAATAATTTATGTATGCTGGACTCTGATGTGTCTCTGTACAAAGAAGGTTACAGTCCATAAATAAGCCATATAGAGAAAGAACAGAACACACTTTGATTAAGAATTGTGGCTGTGATGTAGAGTAAGGAGACAAACCTTTGAGTCTTACCAGTGATCTATATGAGCTAAGTCCTTAAAGAGAAAGGGAGATTCCTCTTGAGATTTTCTGCTATTTGATCTTCCTTCAATTGTGAAGCAGTTACAATTACTATAGCCTGTTTCTGGAGGTGGGGGTGGGGGGAAGAAAAGGGGGGCAGTTCATCTCGTGCATGGAACGATGCGGAAGGCATTGTGATCACTTAATGATGTCCCAAGGGAACTACATTCCCAGCGGAGACCCTGGCAGTCTCAAGATACACTGTACAGCCACTGTAGGTGGAAATCTGCTTTGGCAAAGCTTTGCCATTTCCCTAACACTTTTCCTCCCAGGATATTCTTTTGATACTTCAATTTAGCATGCATGGCTTTGTGACCATTTGAAACGAGGATTTCCCACTGCTGCGTTGCAAAGCGCAGATAGCTTTCAAATTAGCTTTGTGAGTGTGTGTTTACTGAAAGTACACACACGTATGGGGATTTGCAGTGTAAAGGGTTTTATCAGCACAAGCTTGTGATGGATGTGTGATTGATGTGTTGCTAAACTGTAAGTGAGATATGTACGTCAACACATAGGCATATTTGCAAAACCTTCCTGCTGTGCTATCATGTCTTTGGATAAGAAACATGGAGAGTAAAAATGAATGGGGTGGGGGTGCTCAGGAATGCATGGCAGTGGTTGAGAGCAGCCCTTGTCAACCTGGGGCCCTCTAGGCTGGAAAACATTGGTGGGCTGATAGATAAAGGCTGCTGTAGAGGCATAGAATCTCAAGGAGGAAAATATCCAATGGCTTCTAACAATGGCCTAGAGTGGTGTTCCTATACAGAATATGTAAACATAACCTGATCCTTAAATGTGCAGATGAGGCTGTCAAATGAGAAATGACCAATTTTCTTACTGTGGTTTCTCTGTCTGTCTATCTATCTATCTATCTATCTATCTATCTATCTATCTATCTATCATCTATCTATCTATCTATCTATCTATCTATCTATCTATCATCTATTTACCAAATCCATATCCAATCACTTTGAGAGGGGCAGCTTTCCTGCTAGGCATCTCAGATAAAGACTAAGGAAATTTAGAACAGCAATCTATATGTCAGGGAACTGCCATCGGAGAGTCAGGTGGTGGAAGGGCTCAAGGAGCCCCCCGACTGAGTTTCTCAACCATTTACGCACAAGCAGCCCCTTAACCCATTACACTATATAACCACATTTTTTAAATAAAAAAACACACCTTAATAGATGGCAATACCCCTAAATTCATTAACTTAAAACAGCACTCAGCCCAGTAAAGCCATCAAATCACAGACATAATGTAAGATAAAATAGAACCAAAATTATAGCAGCCGGGCTGATTCTTAAATCATGGGAAGGCAGCAGTGAACAGGTAAGTTTTCTGCCTTTTCTTAAAGGCCTGAAGTGACGGAGCCTGTGGAACCGCAAGTCCACAATTTCCACCCTTCCAAAAGCCCCCTCACTTCTGCCTGTCCACCTATTTGCTCTCACGGGGGGGGGGGGGTCACAAGTAGTCACAAGCAGGCTGATAAGGGTGAGGGTAGCCCTTCAGCAAACCGAGTAATTTATATGGATCTCAAGAATTTTGTCTGTACAGGCAAACACATAAACTGTCTTATTCTGTCAGTCACAAGCGCATCATTTCTATCCCACATCTGCCTACAGCATCTTGTGATCAGTATATTTATGGTCCCACAAAAAGAGTGGAGACTTTTTTTAGTTTAGTTTATTAAATTTGTAAGTTGCTTCCCACAGCAGACAGTTTTGAAGTGATTTGCAAAAACAGAATGCAGTGATACAGAAAAAAAGAAACACAAGCATAACCAGAGTAAAAACATCCAGTCATTGCTGCTGCCCAAATTCCTGGGGAAACAAAATGTCTTTTCGTGGTGCCAAAAAAGTGACAAAGTTCCCATCAGATAGGCCTCTCTGAGGACAGCATTCCATGGACAGGGAGCTGCTACAGAAATGGCCCTGTTCTCTCTCTCTTTTTTTTTTTTTTTTTTTTTGCTAACATCCGGACCCCCCTCAGAGGTAGCACATAAATAAGAGTCTCAGGTGGTGATCTCAGGGTCGTCTTCTTCTTTGGCAATCCCTCGTAGCCTAGTTAGATTGTCTTCCATGAACACGGTCTTAACAGTGAGTCCTTCCACAGTGGGGACATAGGTTTCTGGGCAGGAGTTGATCAAGGTGAGGGTTTGCAAAACATGCCTTCCTCTTAGCAAGTTTCTCCATTTCGTCTTAAGTTTGAGCATCTTCAGAGTCCATGACACCTTTGGTAAAGACTGCTCTCCAACTGGAGCATTCACAGGCCAGTGTTTCCCAATTGTCAGTGTTTATACTACATTTTTTGTAGATTTTCCTTTAGAGAGTCTTCAAACCTCATTTGTTGACCATCAGCATTGCGCTGAAAGGCAGCCCTTTAGGTCATAGGGATCCTGAGCTGCATAAGACTTCAAAGGTTGAAACCAGCACTTCAGGTTTTGAGAGGCCCACACTCCTGGCTGTTTCATCTGCTGAACCAGATCAGTGCCAATATTATCACAAGTTATTTCTGTACCGTTGCACTCAAAAACACTATACAGTGGTACCTCGGGTTACAGACGCTTCAGGTTACAGACTCCGCTAACCCAGAAATATTACCTCAGGTTAAGAACTTTGCTTCTGGATGAGAACAGAAATTGTGCTCCAGCGGTGCAGTGGCAGTGGGAGGCCCCATTAGCTAAAGTGGTGCTTCAGGTTAAGAACAGTTTCAGGTTAAGTACAGACCTCCGGAATGAATTAAGTACTTAACCTGAGGTACCACTGTATACAATGCTAATTATTATTACAGAATAGGAACAGGAAATAAACAAGGAAAGAGCAAGCTGCGTGAACTCCCCTTCCTCAAATGTCTTCTTTCACTAGAAGACATTTGAGGAAGGGGAGTTCACGCAGCTTGCTCTTTCCTTGTTTATTGTTCCTAATAATATTCTAGGAATACTTCCATTGAAAGGAGACATACAACTGTTTAAAACTAGCAAACAAACAAAAGACCTGCCTTGCTCATTTTATGTTCTCATGCCTATGTTGGCCTATGAATGAGCCTGAACTTTTGGCCTTTGCAACAAAACATCCAGTGGTTGTTTCTCCCCACTGCAGAGAGACTTCTCCTAGCAGTAGCAGACTGCTGTAAATGCACATTAGATCAGTTTTCATATAAATTCTGTTTACGCTGAAAGGGCAAGCAACATGTTGAAGTGTTAATGACTGCTAATTCAAAATCAATGTGTCCACAGATGCCGGCAATCCACCTTAGCTAACACACACAGTATGTAGTACATTTTTAAATAAATAAATAAAATAATGGAAAGTTTTAGAATCAGTGGGACTTTGGCTTTCTATTTTGTGTACAAGTCCACCATCTGGTGGCCAAGTTGCATAACTGTTTCTGGAATGGTGCTTTGCTGATGACATTTTTGTGCAGAGTCAAGTCCTTATTTTGTGTGTGTTTAGCAGAAGGGAAGTTTGAGAAAGTCTGCACCTCCTGGACTAAGGTGCAGGTTGGGAATGTAGTTGTTAGAATGCAGGTTGGAATGTTGGTTATTCTTAGTACTTAGCGGACTTGACTATGCTACCACTCAGTGGATTTGTAACTGGCTGACTGACCAAACCCAAAGGGTGCTCATCAATGGTTCCTCTTCATCCCGGAGAAGAGTGACTAGTGGGGTGCCACAGGGTTCTGTCTTGGGCCCGGTCTTATTCAACATCTTTATCCACGACTTGGATGATGGACTCAAGGGCATCCTGATCAAATTTGCAGATGACACCAAACTGGGAGGGGTGGCTAACACCCCAGAGGACAGGATCACACTTCAAAACGACCTTGACAGATTAGAGAACTGGGCCAAAACAAACAAGATGAATTTTAACAGGGAGAAATGTAAAGTATTGCACTTGGGCAAAAAAAATGAGAGGCACAAATACAAGATGGGTGACACCTGGCTTGAGAGCAGTACATGTGAAAAGGATCTAGGAGTCTTGGTTGACCACAAACTTGACATGAGCCAACAGTGTGACGCGGCAGCTAAGAAAGCCAATGCAATTCTGGGCTGCATCAATAGGAGTATAGCATCTAGATCAAGGGAAGTAATAGTGCCACTGTATTCTGCTCTGGTCAGACCTCATCTGGAGTACTGTGTCGAGTTCTGGGCACCACAGTTCAAGAAGGACACTGACAAACTGGAACGTGTCCAGAGGAGGGCAACCAAAATGGTCAAAGGCCTGGAAACGATGCCTTATGAGGAACGGCTAAGGGAGCTGGGCATGTTTAGCCTGGAGAAGAGGAGGTTAAGGGGTGATATGATAGCCATGTTCAAATATATAAAAGGATGTCACATAGAGGAGGGAGAAAGGTTGTTTTCTGCTGCTCCGGAGAAGCGGACACGGAGCAATGGTTCCAAACTACAAGAAAGAAGATTCCACCTAAACATTAGGAAGAACTTCCTGACAGTAAGAGCTGTTTGACAGTGGAATTTGCTGCCAAGGAGTGTGGTGGAGTCTCCTTCTTTGGAGGTCTTTAAGCAGAGGCTTGACAACCATATGTCAGGAGTGCTCTGATGGTGTTTCCTGCTTGGCAGGGGGTTGGACTCGATGGCCCTTGCTGTCTCTTCCAACTCTATGATTCTATGATTCTAGTATTCCACAGTTTGAATTTTGCAATGCTATTCTCAACTAAAACTGTAGGAAAATGTGTTTAGAAATCTGTAATTTAATAAATAATAATTTTGAGAAAATATATTCAAAAATATCTATTTGATACCAATTATCATGCAGATTTTGATTTATTTATTTTTTAAATTGCCAATTAATGTGGAAACAGAATGGAACAGATTTATGAATGAAGGCATGTGAAAGTGAAATGAACTGGAAGCAGACTAGTGTATAGTATGAAATATATATAAAAAATAAAAAAAATTGTCCACAAAAGCTTATACCGAGAACAAACTTAGTTGGTCTCTAAGTGCTACTGGACAATTTTTTTATTTATATATATATTTCTACTGCGTCAGACCAACACGGCTACCTACCTGAATCTAGTGTATAGTATGGTTAGCTAACTGGAGGCTCAGAAGCAATATGCAGCCCCCACAAGTTTCCCAGAATAACCTGTGAACATACTCCCCAATATGCATCAGAATTGCACATGCTCCCCAATATGCATCAGAATCACATTCTCAGACACTAATACATAAAGGACTCTTTAACAGAGGATTTGTAGTGAGCCACTTTTTTTCTATCAGGGCCCCATTCCTTTGTGGGTCTTTTGTTGGGGGCCACACAATGGCCAATTTATAGATATACGCAGAATTTGGGCCCCTTGAAGCTAGAATTCAGCAACGGTAATTCACTGTTTGTAGTCATGTTTCAGAGTCACTGACTCAGATAACAATGCATACTAATAACTTGTGGGCCCCTCAGCTTTCTGCTTTCACCCAAATGCTCACTGCAGCTGGTGTGCAGGCATGAAAAAACCCTCCTGCCTAACTTCAAAGGTGTATTACTAGAGAGGAAGCAAAGCAGGGAGCAAAGGATTGAGAAAGCTGAGGAGGAAGCTGTGTGTGTGTGTGTGTGTGTGTGTGCGCGCGCGCGCGCGCAATGAACAGATAAACAAAGGATTGTGCAGCTTATGTTCTATATGAGAACATAGACTTGAATGTGATGAGCAGAGAGTGCCCAGTACATTTCTTGCCCGAGGCAGAATTGATTCATACTTCTGCAGGAGAGGTGTAGTTGGACAGCATCCCGTGTGAGATTTTGCCTTTCTAGTGTCTGATACTGGAATTAGGGTTGCATTTGCACATACTTTAGCATGAGGAACTTCCTGCAGTAAATCTGTACGCTGTTTTTCATATGGCACAGTATGGCGGGATAATGTAGATGGGGATTTGTGGCCTAGCAGACTGCAACTCTTTCAGTGGTGCTTACATTCTTTCATCTAATTTTTGTTGTGCTCCATGTTTGCACGTTCCTGTAAGAAAATAGTGAGGTACTGTGCATTTTTGTAAGAACATAAGAAGAGCCCTGCTGGATCAGCGACCAGCGTCCTGTTCCCACAGCGACCAGTGAGCAGGACCTGCATGCAACAGCCCTCTCTCCACTTCTGGTTCCCAGCAACTAGCATTCAAAGGCAATCTGCCTCCATGTTTGTGATTCCTTGAACCTGTGGGACTAAGTGGTTACTTGCCGCATACGTTGTTGTCTTGGCATATTCCAGGGTTTTCTTTTGGATGCTTGGCGTGATTTGGGCAAGCCTCCACAAACCTAAGCAGCACATGGGCTCACATGTTTCCCCTTCCCTTCTCTTCCTCCTGTATGGTTGAAAGGACCACTGCTTCTGAGTTTACTTTTTATTTCGAAGAATTTCAGCTTGGTGCTGTGTACTTTCTAACCAAGCAGACCTCAAACTACAGGTTATGAAGTTGGCTTATATAAGTAAGCATTGTGTTGTGGTTTGTTTTTGTTTTTGTACATAACATAGTCATACAAGATGCTTTGTAAATGAAAGTTAACATGGCCTAAGCCTTAGCCACATGGGAGGAGGCAGAGGGCATGAACCTGATGCATTGTGTTTGGCCCTAAGGAGGCTCATCCATGTAGCATTAAACTAGGACTTACATCCTCCATATGTTGCTGGATTTTATTTGGGCAGATTTTCAAGAACTAGTGGTTGGGCTTTAAATTGCTAGGTTGGCTGCTGCTCATTAGTGCCTTTATGTTGCTGTTGTTTTAAGTTTTTAAGGCAACAAACTTTTAAAGGCTTGTTGTTAAACATACATCAAAAGTCTCAGAATTGTGAGACATTTCAAGGGTGCAGAGCTGATCTGGGTCTGGTCCCCCCCCCCAAAAAAAGGTCAAATATTTGTGTTTATTTACAAATATAGAAGACAGAACATGTGGAGGTACACCTATTGTGCAGCTTCAGAAGCACAGAGCAGCTGAGTGGCGCAACTATTATTTTTGAAAAATTACAAAAAGAAGCTTCTTAAACTTCCAATGAAATTGTACCACCTTCAGGCATTCCCCAAGCAGCTTCCATAGGCAGTGATTCCAAAAAAAGTTTGTGTGACATCCTCCTATGGGCTTTCCCATGAGTTTGGATTGCCAGGGAGGTTGTAGGGCACAAGAGAATGGCGCAGGCATTATTAAAAAAGAAGAGGACACTCCTTGTTGTTGTTTAGTCGTGTCCAACTCTTCGTGACCCCATGGACCAGAGCACGCCAGGCACTCCTATCTTCCACTATCTCCCGCAGTTTGGTCAAACTCATGCTGGTAGCTTTTAGAACACTGTCCAACCATCTCGTCCTCTGTCGTCCCCTTCTCCTTGTGCCCTCCATCTTTCCCAACATCAGGGTCTTTTCCAGGGAGTCTTCTCTTCTCACGAGGTGGCCAAAGTACTGGAGCCTCATCTTCACGATTTGTCCTTCCAGTAAGCACTCAGGGCTGATTTCCTTAAGAGTGGATACATTTGATCTTCTTGCAGTCCATGGGACTCTCAAGAGTCTCCTCCAGCACCATAATTCAAAAGCATCAATTCTTCGGCGATCAGCCTTCTTTATGGTCCAGCTCTCACTTCCATACATCACTACTGGGAAAGCCATAGCTTTGACTATATGGACACTCCTTAGGTACCTCATAACAGTATTATGTTGATATTAAGGTAAATGACAAAGCCTAGCAGCCTAGAGAATTTAACCAACATTTCCAGCCTCTTTCCGCAGAATTACCCCAATGAATGGATGGGAAATAACAGACCAAAATAGACATCACAACACTAGCTTAAATATCAGAGACCTTAACATTTGGTATCCACAACACACACTAGCCAGCCAGTCTGAATCTAGGCATGGCAGTAGCTTTTGGTAGAAACAACCCTCTTAGTGGCTTAGGGTTGAGAAACTTAGATTACAGTACAGGACATTTAGCTCGCAGGTTGAAACTTCAGATTCAATTTCTGGCAAGTCTCAGAAGGACATGAAAGGATTTCACGCTCTCTCCTTCTCAGCTTTCCAATTAATGTTTCCGGTGTGCCACAGAGCTCAGATCCTGGGCGTAGCAGTTAAAGGTTTCCTGGGACTCTGATGTTGACAAGAATTCTATCAAGGAATAAGATGAAAGAAGATTCCCCCTTCCTTGGAAAAACGAGATAACGATTCCATTTCAGTACTGCTAATAAATTGAATGATGTCCGGCCCAAATCTTGAACGTATTTTATTTGCAGGCAGCTGATTGGAAATTTATTCATTCATCTTGGCTTTGGTTTTGAAATGAGGTCTTTGCTTACTGACAAGTAGGAATAGGGCTTAGAAAATATATATTCTCGAGCCCACCTTCCAGTGTGAATTCTTTCTCAATCTAAAACAGGCGTCGGCAACCTAAGGCCCATGGGCCACAAGTGGCCCACCAGGGTCATTTAACCAGCCCAGGAGCCGCCCCTGAACTGAATCGCCCACTCGGTGAGTCCCCGCACGCTGCGTTAAACCGGCACAGGGACTCGCTTCCGCAGCGCCAGAAATCGCATCTGTGCAGACACCGGAAATTGCGTCTGCGCAGACACAGATACTGGAAATCGTGGGTGCGCACACTCATGCTCACACACAATCCAGCCCACAGAAGGATCTCTGCAGGAGTGAACCGGCCTAGGCAAGGTAAACTTTGCCGACCCCTGATCTAGAAGGTAGAGATGGCACTGATCTCGACCCATTTCATAAAGAGTCCTGGTTTTAATCCCTATATTGTTGCTATCTTATCCACCAAAATAGTGAGAAGGATCAAGAAATCACAAGAAAGGGAACTGAACCCTGGGGGAGAAATATGCCATATAAATATAATATATGCTGGGTTTGTAAAATGGAAAAGGGTCAACTCTCTTAAGTAATATTGAATAATATTATACAAAATATCCATTTCTGATGTTACGCTGTCAATTTCATATTTCATTTCTGTTTGCCATTGTGATATACTGGTTAAGAGTCTTTGGACCAAGGCTGAGACCCATGTCCAACTCCCCCCTCCACCATGAGATTATAATACTCTGCAAGTTTCTTGAGTCATTTTTGGAGAAAGCGATTTATATATTCAGTCATCATCATCATGAACAAGAGTAATAGAGCTCACTTGGTAACCTCGGTACACCATCTCTTAGCCAAGCCTACCAACCAGGGTTGTTGTGAAGATAAATGGGGAAGAACCATGGGAAGAACCAACACTGAGCTTGTTGTGGGAGACATGGGATACATAGTTAATAAATAAATAAATAAAATTATTCAAAGCATTTTGGAACAGGTACCAGACAGATTGGTGGTGTGGCACCACTCCACTGACCTGGTGCTTATCAGGAGGGGTGAGGTGGTGGCCGAATCAGTGCAGTGCAAACACACCTGTGCCAGATTGTCTGCACAAGTCCGTTTCCACCGCACTGACCTTGCCTCTGCCTCCCAGTAAGCAGCAGTGGCAAAATCAGCTGGAGGCCTCCTCTGCCCAGTGGAAAGAAGGCAGCCTTTCAGATATAGGAGGCCTCAGCCTGACTCTTCTTGATATGTCATAGGCAGTGCTGCCATGACACACCCCAGAGGCAAGGTGCAGAAAATAAAGGGAGCGCTCTGCTCTCATTGCTCAAACGCTCCATGCTGCTGTTTCTTTCTTGATGCATCTGGCTGGCAGCAAACAGAGCAATTACCACATGCTGATACTGAAAGTGAAGCAATTACTGCACTTTCAGATGGAAGTGCCAGGATTTTTCATGCTGACATGAGCAGTTATTTACATATGAATTACAGGGGGGAAATACTATTAAATGGTTTTCGGACATTGTGGCGCAACATGGTGTTACATGGAAAATCCCTTGTCTGGCAGGCGAATTAGGGGGGGAAGAATCATAAGCCCTCTGATAGCAGGTCCCACACATTCTGTCTTGCTGATGCACTCTAAGGGCTTCAAACAGGAAAAGAAGACAGGCAACGGACTTGGGAAAGAGCTAGATGCTGCATCAAAAGTGCTTTGCCTTCCCTTCCAGCTGAAGACTGGATTTTGTGGCCGGCAGAGGAGGCAATGTTATTAACACTTCTTGCCCAAACCAGGATCAGGTTATAGCAGGTGTTCCCCACAGCTCTCTCTGCTAAAGCTGCAAACAGAGAGTGCTAGCATCAAGGCAGTGATAGAAGCTGCTATTTCCTGTTTTGATGATACAAGATTGACAATTTTGGTCTTTCTAATTATACCTTATTTCTGCATGCAAATCTTTGCCCCCAGAGGGAACTTTAATGACCTTTGGTAGCTGTAATAAAATGTTTGACATGACTAGCATTTGTATAGCATGAAATATGAAAATTAGCCTTAGAATACTGCCTAGTCTGCCGAGACTAAACCCCCCTCTTTAATTTTCCAGGCCCTTTGTGGGCATTTTTCTTGTACTTGCAGTTATGCTCTGCACATTTAATAAGTAGCTGTTGCAGTAGTAGCTGCAGTGAAATGGTAGTGAGGCTGGTGATGATTTTCATGGCAGCCCATCAACAAATATTCTCTGGAGCAAAAAGCAAAACAAGGTACAATAAAAGAAAAGTATTTAAATACAGAAAACAATAAAAATGCAAAGGTAAAGGGACCTCTGACAATTAAGTCCAGTTGCAAACAACTCTGGGGTTGTGGCGTTCATCTTGCTTTACAGGCCAAGGGAGCCGGCATTTGACCGCTTCCGCAGACAGTTTTTCCGGTTCATGTGGTCAGCATGTCTAAGCTGCTTCTGGCAAAACCAGAGCAGTGGCAGGAAACGCCATTTACCTTCCTGCCGGAGCGGTACCTATTTATCTACTTGCACTTTGGGGCATGCTTTCAAACTGCTAGGTTGGCAGGAGCAGGGACTGAGCAACGGGAGCTCACCCTGTCATGGGGATTTGAACCGCTGACCTTCCAGTCAGCAAGCCCAAGCGGCACAGTGGTTTAACCCACAGCGCCACCTGCGTCCTAAAAATTACAAAATGTTCCATCTAATGGGAAAAGAATATAATCATGAGCAGTTCTTTTTCCACACCAGAAACTATGTAGACTGTTCCATATTGTTCACCTCATCAAATATTATAAATGTGGTAGCCAGAAACACATTGCCAAAAAAAGAAGAGGTGCTTAATTCAAAAGAGATCACAGATTTGCATAACATTTGAATACACTAGAATATACTAATATGTATGTATAGATGCAAATTTAGAAAATAATCACTGTAATTTAACCAGAAATACAATTACAGATAGGTAGCCGTGTTGGTCTGCCATAGTCAAAACAAAATAAAAATATTCCTTCCAGTAGCACCTTAAAGACCAACTAAGTTAGTTCTTGGTATGAGCTTTCGTGTGCATGTATCTGAAGAAGTGTGCATGCACACAAAAGCTCATACCAAGAACTAACTTAGTTGGTCTTTAAGGTGCTACTGGAAGGAATTTTTTTATTTTGTTCAGAAATACAATAAATCCCATCCTAGTGGGAAAAGCTTTGACCAAGTGGCCTGTGTGGCTGCTTTGTCTCCTTCCAAGGTGTTAACTGTATGGGCAACTTCAAGGCCCCTGTGCCTCCTTTATCTTTAAACATGACTTGAGCTGGACATCCCTGTGGATAGAGGGCTGTCCTCTGTAAAGAAGGGCACATGGCTACCCTAACTGTAAAGACATATGGGGAGGCAGACAGGCTCAAGAAATTGTGGCTGATTTCTTGTGAGCTTTGCAATCTTCCATAAAAACAGTGTATCTCAGACAGTGGTGATTCAAATCCATTGTATCTATAATTCCTCTAGCTCTCAAACTTGTTATTTCCATTTCCCCCCCCTCTTTCCTTGATTGCCTTGCTGTTTGTCATTGTGACAGACGCTTGTCTGGTTACATTTTCAAGGAAGAGTGGGATCTAATATTTATGAGGAAATAGTTGGAGATATAGAGCTGCTATCCTGTCTCCATAATACTTCGTTATATGAATGAGCGACTTGGCAGTTTATGATCTGATTCACCGTTTTCTCAGTGTTATGTATGTTCATTTTTGCAGTGCAACACTAACTGCTCCAAGAAGTAAGGAACAAGCACATCTCGTAATTGCTGCTTCTTTGGGTATTACCCATAAATGTTGTATTGAATTATTTCTGTAGGATAACCTCCTTGAGATGTTTGATTTGGCCACAGAGCCACATGCCTTAGTCACCCATGTGGAATACTGTCCCATTTGGATTTACTGTATAACACGCTCTACGTGGGTCTGCCTTTGACAAGCGCTTAGAAACTTATTGTGGCTTAAAGAGCTGCAGCCAGATTGTTGACCAGGAGCTGCTTATAGGGAGCTAGAACAGCTCTGCTTACTACCGATCTGTTTCTGGGCACAATTCATAGTGCTGGTTTTGACCTATAAAGCCCTCTATGGCTTAGCTCCAAGCTATCTGACAGACTGTATTCCCTCATATCAACCTGCCCAGGTTTTGAGGTCTCCAGGGGAGAGCCTTCTGTCAGTCCCACTACCCTCACAGGCATACTTGGTTGGGATGTGGAAAGGGCCTTCTTGTTGGCTTCTCCCGGACTCCGGAACTCCAGGCCTGGAGAAGCTAGACTGGCTCCTCTAATAGTTGTCTTTCTGCCAACAGATGAAGACTTTCTTGTTCCAACAGATTTTGGGGAACTGATGGCTTTTAGTAAAAGAGCTTGTGCTGTGCTGCTTTTATTGTAATTATTGGTATGGTTTTAATAGATTTATGTAGTTTTTATTCTATCAATGTTTAACTGTTTTTTAATAATTATTATTATTTTTCTGTTTTAAGTGGTCCTTATTTTTATCTGAAATCTGCCTTGAGTCCCCATCAGGGGGAAAAGGTGTGTGTGTGTGTCTGTGTGTGTGTGTGCGCGCGTGCGCGCACGTAACAACAACTTGTTTCCACATCTTTTTTGTTTGCCTTATTTTGTATTTTTCTAAAAAAACTACTAGGGGCTGATGCCCCTCATTTATTGCTTACCAACCCTGACTACCTCCTTTGCCAAACTTCCATCCTTTACCTCTTACCCAAATTTCCAGTCCTCATTACTCCTTCTGCCCCTAACCATCCCCACCCTAACCCTGCCAACCCACCTCCCTGTTGCCAGGCCATGTTTTCCCACAGGCCACCCACAGGTGTCACCGTCACCACCCACAATTTGCCCCAAATTCCCGTATCCGCTCTAAACTCACTCCAGTCCCAAGATCCTCACAGGAGGAGAGTTTTTTCTCCTCTGTCCTCCATCCTGCCAGCAAAAGTAAGTGGGTTGCAGCATGAGGTGAAAGACTTTCTCCTCTTCAGAGGGCATGGGAAGGCCCACCTGGGCCATCTTTTGTCTGCTCACTCACTCAGTCTGTTTGCTTTGCTTGCTCGCCTTGCCTGCTGTTGTCATGCTGCAGTTGCAGCACATGATGACAGCCTTAGATTTTTATGTATATTGGAAGATATTCCCCCCCCCAAAAAAAAAGGAGAGGAATGCAGACCATAAGGCAGGGGTGGGAAACCTGTGGACCCCCAGATGTTGCTGCATCTGGCCCCCAGCATCTTTGGCCATTAGCTACACTGGTAATATAATAATATGTTTGTACCCCACCCATCTGCCTGGGTTTCTGCAGCCACTCTGGGCGGCTTCCAACAAAGATTAAAAATACATTAAAATGACACACATTAAAAACGTCCCTGAACAGGGCTGCCTTCAGATGTCTTCTAAATGTCAGGTAGTTGTTTATCTCTTTGACATCTGATGGGAGGGCATTCCACAGGGCAGGCGCCACTACCGAGAAGGCCCTCTGCCTGGTTCCCTGTAGCTTTGCTTCTCGCAGTGAGGGAACCAGAAGGCCCTTGGCACTGGACCTCAGCGTCTGGGCAGAACGATGGGGGTGGAGATGCCAACAACATCTGGAGGGCAACAGATTCCTCAGGCCTCCTATAAGGGATGAAATCAGAAACGTTGCCTACATAGCTTCCATTCTAACCATGTGTGCTAGTTATAATAGCTGCACAAAGCCAGGAAGAGATGCTCCCTTGATCAGTTCTGGGGAGGTGAATGTTGCCAACTTTTATACTGACCCTGCTCCTGTACATGAAAAGCAGGCTGACAGCAGCAGTTCACTAGCTGAGACCGTGGCCTTGCACGTCACTTTATCTTCATGCCGCAGAGCCAGTGAAATAGTTGGCAGTCTAATTTGTTACTCGTGGCCAAATGGAGTTGCCCGACTTCCTAACATAGGCAGGCAAGCTCCCTAAGATTAAGAGAGCCACAATACAATATTCATATAGGTATGCTATAAAAGGGGTGAGTTGGAACCTCAGGCTCAGGAGCCAAAGGAGGCCCTCCAGGTCTCTCTTTCCTGCTTTCAGAAAATGGGAATGTGTGTGTGTATATAGAAACTTCCATTACCCTGATCACTGGTGTGTGGTCCCTAGAAACATCCCTATAAAGAAATTTGGACACTCTCTCTCTCTCTCTCTCTCTCTCTCTCTCTCACACACACACACACACACACACACACACACACACAAACACAAAAGCATGCAGTTATTGCTGACATCTACCGCCACCC
Source organism: Podarcis cretensis (assembly GCF_951804945.1). NCBI lineage: Eukaryota > Metazoa > Chordata > Lepidosauria > Squamata > Lacertidae > Podarcis > Podarcis cretensis. The sequence goes on along the minus strand of NC_137170.1, from coordinate 47,495,149 downwards.
TGTTGCCCCTCCTTCCCAAATCTCCCACTGTTTGTCTCTCTGTACATCAGCCATTACTGCTGCTTTCCTCCTAAAAATGCAAGAGATTTGGAAGCCAAATAATGACCTCTCTTGTGTGCTGATGCCCCGAATAGCAGCAGTCCCTTTGTCAGTTGCAGACACCAGTGGGCCCATTTTTATCCTGTTTTGTGCATTCTGCTGGCTTTGATTTCAAAAATATGCAACGGGGGTTAAAGCTTTCTGCTTCTTTCCTGCATGATTAAGAAGGGCACCACGACTAACATATTCATTATAGAACATGTCTACAGGGCCAGAGACTTGAGAGGGGAAACTTTGGTTCTGGAAGGCATTGTAGTGGATAAGAAGATGAGCTCCATGGGAAATTTAACCCTACTTGCTTGTTATGAGATAAGGAGGTTTGTTTGTCTGTTTGTTTTTGTGTTATAGCCCACTTTTTTTGTAGAAAATAAACTGTAAGTTGGAGGCTTTCAGAAGACTTTTATTTTTTAATAGTGCCCATAGGAATTAGGGAGTTAGCTGACCCCTGGCAGATTGCAGAAAGCAATTTTCACTGCACACAGGTGGTGTAGTGGCAATAAAGGTTTATTATTATTATTATTATTTATTTTAGAAAATACAGCAGTTTCAGAAAAAAAGCCCATGAATAGCATGTAATAGCATATGATGCAGCCTGCATAATCACACACATGCACACACATATGCGAGTGTTTTCTTTGTTGGATTAATGGCATCTGGGGAGGAGGGTGTGGAGATATGTCTGTTTTCTTGATGAATGCTGATCAGACACATGAGTATTAGCAGTGACACTAATTAACAGGGGGAGGAAACGCTTGTCATTATCCTGAGGGTGAGTAATCATTTTTGGCAGGTGATAATTAATGGTCTGGCAAAGTCAACAGGAAGATAATCTGTCAGCCTTGGGGAAAGCTAGGGACCCACCATTTAAAAAAAAAACTACTTTCCTTTCTTGGTGCCTCTCAGGAGTCCTTTGGGCTTTCAAAAATGGTACACATAAAGGGGTGATTGTGCGGTGTTTCTGGAGTTATCTTTGTCCAAGCTTTGCAAATCTTCAGAAACTCCAAATTGTTTTGGAGTGTGGAAGGATGGCTGGCTGACTTGATTGATTGATTAATTGATTGATTGATTGACTGATTCATTGATTGATTGGGAGGCATAAAAATTTGATTGACCAGAAAATCTGGTTGCTGTCCTAAGCAATAAGTTGCCTGAGACACTGAAGGTATTGCTGTGTGTAATGTTTCTAACTTGATGTAAACCAGGGACAGCAAACACTGTACCCTACAGATACAACTCCCATCAGTCCTAGCTAGCATGGCCAATGGCCAAGGATGATGGAAGCTGTTATCCTGCAACATGGGTTCCCCACCAATGCTGCCACATCGCAAATCCAACAGGTAAGAAGACGGTAGAACAGAGAGAGTTCTGCCTCCACTGCCAGAGGCAGCCTGGCTATGAACAACAGTTGATGCTTGTGGGGTTCCTGTGGACATCTGGCTGGCCTCTGTGAAAACAGGCTGTTGGGCTAGATGGACCACTGCTCTGATCCCGGTTCTTATGAATGAAGGGGGTGCATGAGTGCGTGTGGAAACTAGCCTCCTATATAAAAGGTAAAATGCACATTTGTTGCTTTACTCATCTTTGCTTCTGGCCCTGAAGGCTGGTATGTGGCTTTCAGAAGATTGCCTAGAAGGGAGTGGAGCCATTGGGCTTAAGAAGGTTCCCTGGCCTTCCCTGTTTTAATTAGAAACGGAAACAACATTGCCAAGAAGTGTCACCATTTAAATGGGCAGCGGGACAATGGGAACCACGTCAAAGAAAAAAAGAAAGATGCACCCTGCCTCTACTGACTATATTCCTCATTTGCTGACTTCATCTTTGCTAATCTGTCGCAAGAAAACTTGAAAGTCTCGTCCTCACCTACTAGAGCGGGGGGGGGGGGCTCAACAATTATCCTGGTTCTCCTCCTGATGACAACCTTGCTCCTGCTGTAAAAAAGCCGAACCCCTCCCCACAGCATTTCCTCTCCACCACACGACTGAAAATAGTTCTTATTGCTTATGTATTCTTTGTCTCATTCCTTTTGGCTTTCTTCCTTTCCTTTCCTTTCCTTTCCTTTCTCTAGGGACGGACATAGTGCAGTGGCTCATGAAGAATCTCAACATTGAAGACCCAGGTAATTTGTTCTTCCAATGCCAAAAATATATATAAGCTTGGGGCTTGGTATTATCTATGGCTTGCAATATTGTATGCTATAAAATTAAACTCGGAATCTTGTGATTCTGTGGCATCCCAAACTGAAGGGTTAAGAATTCGTTGCCAGATTCTGGGAACACTGTTTCTGAGACCCAGGTGGGAAAAGTGACCACAAGATGAAAGACAGGTTGAAAGTAGTTTCGTGCCATCCCTAAATGAATTCATTTTCTCTTCTGAGTTCTCCAGAATTCTTTCTACCACATTTGGATTGACGAAAACTTTAGAGAAGGATAGGGAGGTGCCTACCACACACTCAAAATTGTGGTAAACTCTTCCAGAACTTGATAATTTTATTATTATGATATATTAACATAGTTTTTAAAGTTGTCTGGGTCAGCAGACTTGTCATATATTGAGGCTATTTCAGCGATTGCAGAGGCATTATAGCAGAACCTGAGGCTGCAATCCTGTACCCACTTAACTGGGAAGAAGCTCCAATGAATTCAGTGGGATTTGTATGTCTTTGAATGAAGGCGAGGCTCCAGATGCACCTCTGTGGGGAGGGACTCCCACAGCTTAGGGCCTATCACAGAGAATGTCCTCTTTTGGGCCGCCACCAGGCTCTGAGGGTGGAGGAACTACCAAGAGGGGCCCCCTCTGCCAATTTTAGCGCCCAGGTGTGTCTGTAAGAAAGGAGGTGGTCATGGCTCGGGGATTGCTGTACCAACAAGGTCCTGCCATCCTAGGCCTTGGGAGATGTTGCTTTGTACAGATATTTGACATATATTTTTTCTGCCTTAATTTCCAGCTGAAGCAATACATATGGGAAGTCTCATTGCAGCACAGGGATACATTTTCCCAATCTCAGATCATGTACTTACTTTGAAGGATGATGGGACTTTCTATCGCTTTCAGGTAATTTGGATTACACAACAACTCAACACCCTCCTTGATAAGAACTTCCTGCTTTCTCCTTGACAAGAGGAATGAACCTAGAGTAAAGGCATTCCAACACACACCTGCTGCCTTCTAACTTTTGGAGGAGCTGCTTTAGTTGTTTGACAGTGGCATGGAAATGCTTAACTTTTATTATAACTAAGCATTAACAGATGCTTATATATAAAGTTAAGTTTGGGGGGGGGTTGTTTGTTTTAACTGTGACAGAGATTCCTTTTAAACTAGTAGGGCTAGGTGTTGAGTCTCACACCTTTTTGGTTGCTAACCATGTGTTCTACCACATACTTATGCCCCGTGGCATGGCATATTATGATCAGTCTCATGCCCAGCTTATTTTCCTACACTTTCCACCCATTGGCAGCTGACAGACCCACAATGTGATGCTGCAAGGGAAGTTATAGTACTGTTCCAGTCTGCCTTGGTCAGATCCCATCTGGAGTACTGTGTCCAGTTCTGGAAACCACAGTTTAATAAGGATACAGTGGTACTTCTGGATTTTTGACGTCCGTGAACCGAAATGTATGACAATGGAGGTATTCGGGAACTTAGGTACCACTGTATTAATGAGCTAGAATGTGTGCAGAGGAGGGTGGCCAAGATGATAAAGGGTCTGGAAACCAAGCCTTCTGAGGAACAGTTGTGGGAGTTAGGTATGTTTAGCCTGGATAAGAAGAGACTGAGAGGAGATATGATAGCCATCTTCAAATATCTAAAGAGGTGTCACATGGAAGATGGAGCAAGCTTGTTTTCTCCTGCTCCGGAGCCTAGGACCTGAACCAGTTACAAGAAAGGAGATTCCAGCTAAAAATCTGGAATAATTTTCTGATGGTAAGAGCTGTTCAGCAGTGGAACAGACTCCCACGAGAGGTGGTGGACTTTCTTCTTCCTCAGAGGTTTTTAAGCAAAGGTTATATGACCATCTGTGTTAGCTGTGATTCCTCCATCTGTGTTAGTTGTGATTTCTCCATTGCAGGGGGTTGGACTAGATTACCCTCAGGATTCCTCCCAACTTCCTCCCAAGTCTAAAGTTCTAAGATGAGACTTGAGTCTGCCAGCTTGTTTTGACTGCCCAAACCACATCAATACAAGCATTTCTGGGGGGAAATTCGCCATCTTCTTCCTGCTGGAATGGCTACACTTCTTGGTTACATCACATGACTTTATATCAGTTTTCTTCATATGAGGAGGGAATGAAAGAAAATATAATTCTCACAGTATTTTACAACTGATCAAATCTTGTTTTATGAGTATTTCTCATTAACATAAGAATGTCCTATATACCTGAAGGAGCGTCTCCATCCCCACTGTTCAGCCCAGACACTGAGATTTAGCGCCGAGGGCCTTCTGGCAGTTCCCTCATTGCGAGAAGTGAGGTTACAGGGAACCAAACAGTGGCGCCTGCCCTGTGCAACGCCCTCCCATCAGATTTTACACACAAACACGTGCGCAAATTGTTTTTAAAATTGTTTCTATACATTTAATTGTTTTAACTGTTTTTTATATGTGTAACTGTTGTAAATATGTTTTTGTTATATTGTAAATTACTTTGGGATGCCTCATGAGAAGTGATTCATAAAATAAACATATTAATTATGATAACAGCAATAATTATATTTAGATGAATGCATCATAGTGATAAAAATTCACTGTTTTCCAGGCTCCATATTTTTGGCCTTCAAATTGTTGGGAACCAGAAAACACAGACTATGGTGAGAATTTGCGGTGACGTAATTTTTTTAATGTTATTTGTAAAAATATTTCCAGTGACCAAGTTGTTCTAAAAAGAGATGATTCATTATATGACCTACATTGCTTCTCCTTTCCCATGTAAGAAACAGTTCTATTCGCATGACTAGAGCTGGACTGTCTTTCAGTTTGGATGATAATAATAATATTAACCCTCATTCAACTGACATGCAGCATCTCATGGAGCAAATTCATGATATATAAAATGAGCAAGCACAAGAGACATTATGGGATGAATTATTAAATTAACAGTAGATTTTTTTTTCAAGAGCAGTGTTTTCCTCTTCCTAGCTGAACACTTGAAAATTGCTGAGGGTCTTGGTGGCCCACTTAATGATTTCCCTTCGTATTGTAGCAATTGTAATATGCTCTGCTAGGTGCTGAATTATTTTTGACTGTATTCTTCTGGCTTCTTTTATTTCTCATATTGCACTTACTGTATGTAATACAATTTGAAATCTATGTAAATTTAAATTTAACGCAACAGATGTGCATATTGTGTTAAATGTCTTAATCCTAGCCTCCCATTAACTTTTAACTAATATAACGGCAGATATATGTCAACAGATAGCTCTAGTTTTTAATTACTGTGAATCATTTCTCCAGGGCTCTCTCCAATCTCACAGTGTTTGGGGAGAAGATTTAAAAACTGTTATGTTTTTCCTGTGTATCCATGCCTTATCAAGTTCTGCCACTAGGGGCCCCAGTGTAACCTTGCTCCAGAGCTACCCTGAGTTGGGGCCCCAGAGTCATTTGGGGAGAAATTAAAACTGTGGGCACCAGCCACAGTGTTTCAGTGGCTGTCAAGACCACCTCCCTCCCCTTTTTTTGCTTTTGTTCTGTTGGCGCCCACCTGCCTCAAGGCAAGCAGAGCTGAGCCGAAGTCACATCACAGTTCTGCCCCCAATCCCCATACATCCATTTTACACTGGAAACATTACAGTCATACCTCAGGTTGAAGCTTCTTCAGGTTGAACGCTTTTGGGTCGCGCTCTGCGGCGACCCGGAAGTAATGGAACGCGTTACTTTTGGGTTTCGCCGCTTGCACATGCGCGGACGGTCAAAATGACGTCACGCGCATGCACGGATGTGGCGAATCGCGACCTGCAGTCGCGGGTTGCGTTCGCTTCAGGATGCGAATGGGGCTCTGGAACGGATCCCGTTTGCATCCTGAGGTACCACTGTACAGTATTTTTCAGAGCCAACCCTACTATTAAGCTGGTTTTGGGTGCCATGATTGGGCAGCAAATTGTTAATTGTTTAATTTATTATTGTTGCATTTTTCCTATTTGGGAGGGGTGCTTGTGCAGTTGGTGCCTCTAATGCCAAATAATTTGACAGCCTTCATTACTAAGCACCTTGATTTAGGATGGGGCACCACTTGCTCCCCTGTGGTGATATTAATTGTTGTGTGAAAAGACATTAAGAGTAATTTCAATAGTGCCGAGCCATATACAAAATTGCGTACAGAACAGAGATTAAGTTAATATGGAAATTAAGATAGGACTTTATTCAGATGCAACAGTGTCGATCTACAGCTGCAGATATGAATGCACTCCCTGTGTATAAAATGACTGCGTTGTAAAATGCCTTAAGGTTATTGCCATCTCGCATCATTAGTATGATTTTTGTACGAAGGTCAGGCTGTGATCTGTGGATGAATTTGGTGTCCTGTACGATAAATGATGATATAGCCTGGACACTAATATATAGTCTGGCTGATCAATAAACTGTTCTCTAACCAAAATTAGAAATCCCTTAGCAGCAGTAAATGAAAATGGCATTGCATTGATGTATAGCGGGGGCAAAGAAGAGTGATCAGTTTATATTAGCGGCTGGTGTCTGGCGTTGGGAAAGAAATAACAGTGGTTTATGAGCTAATAAACCACAGAATTCTCTATTAAATGTCTGAACAGCTTGAGTACTAATGCATAAAAGGAATATGTCAGCATTGTTATCTTTAGCTGTCTCTATGTGTTATTGCTGTCTCTTCTACAGCCATACTCCTCTCACGCTGAAATGATAAAATCAATTTTTTCATTCAACCGGGGCACTGGCAAAGGAAATGAATATACCTGTGCTCATAAAACAAGGGCTTTTGGCAGTGCTTTTTTTTTTTTTACAGGTTGACCAGAAGCAATTTATGACCACACAAAACAAACAAACAAAAACCCTTCCTTCCTTGTCACTGCACACTTTTTAATAAATATATTGTAGGATTTGTAGTTATAGTTGGAAGCAGAGTTGCCATCACTGTGGAAGTCATATAATGGTAATCACATTCAATCTCTTATTTAACTGTTAATAACTCCAACAAGTCAGTAAGAAAAAAAGATGTATAACAAACAATCCTTCTCCTCCTTTAGGCATTGAGTCCATTGTGCAGCTGTCTAAGCAGTTCTGAGTCCATTTTATTTCAGTGGGAGATATTTCAGCAGGTGCTTCATGCTTAAGAGATGGCAATTTCTGTTCCCTTATAACTGGCGAAATCCATCCAGTCGGTAACCCAATACATTGCTGCATTTGCATTGCAGGCTGTTAGACCAGATGACGCTTGGGGCTGCCATTTTAACCGTGGGCACATTTTTTAAGGGAAATACATCCTAGCACGTAGAGCATGCACAGGGAACCATCTTGAAAGACTAGCACTCACTGTCAAAATTCTTCTCCCATTTTATTCATGTTGATGTTTTGCTAAGATTTATTTTATTATAATTTATTCCATTTGTATCCTACCAATCATCATGAAGTATCTCAGGGCAGCATTTGGATGATACACACAACAATTCTACAGACATGCTCAGAATTTCTGGGTACCCAGAAATGATTTTTTTTTTGTGATTCAGGCATCTGAAAAAATGTGATTTTGCAGTTATGGGAGTTGGTCCACACCTATGGCTGGGTTTTCCCCCCCCTGTAGCAACTGTCCTTGCCTTAATGGTGACATTTTGTTTTCTTTCTCTCCATAGCCATCTATCTTTGCAAGAGGACCATGCAGAACAAAGCGAGGCTGGAGCTGGCAGATTATGAAGCCGTAGGTATACTGATTTTACAGTTACAAAGTGTAATGTTGTCCTCTAAAGCAAACCTCTTTTCTTTGTACAACAAACTTGAAGGTGGAATCTGTGCTTTCTAATCGTTGCTTCTATCTGGAAACTCTTAAATAAATGTCAGGAAATTCATGCTCTTTCACTTTTTGGATGCTTGTTAAACCACAGTGGATGTTTATTCCTGCACAACCCAGTGCTTCCTCTGGCTTGCTCAACAGATACACATTCCATCCCTGCAACCCAGACAGAACTGCCAATTGACTCTAACCACCAACCATGGTATATTAAACATTTTTATACGCTATATTATCACTCTTTACAGGGTTTTACTCCCACACATTTCCAACTTTATTATTTATAAATTCAGTTACAAATCTTTGCTTACTATCAGCTAGTCAATTGTGCGGGTTATAAAGCTTCTTTATGAATCACAAAGGGTTTACTCAGAGCCACCAGTCACGCTCTGGTATACATGCAGAGAAGGCATGGCACCAAAATGCAGTATTCTGGGGCCTATTGAGAGCAATAATTATCAGACAAGGCCAAACGATTAGATCATCTTTCATTTTCTTCAAGCCCATAGCTCACGTGATGAGCAACCACATCAACACTTGCCCGGTTAATTAAAGATAAGAATGGTGGTGTATGGCTTTAACAGAAGCTCTTGTTAAAACTAGGAACTCTATTTTGTTTTTAGGGGTGATTTTGTTTTTGTGGTTGCAAACAAACCATTGGATATATTATTGCAGATGTTTTGGAGGTTTTTGTAATTCTTTTTTTTATCTGTTTTTCCTTTGCTTATACCTTCTTTTCCCATTCTTTTGTCTGTATGTGAGTTCGTATCTATTTAATTTTTTTAGGCAAGGCATGTTGTCTGCATATTCTGGCTCACAGTGGATTTGTCGCTTAAAATGGCTGGGCTTTAATATTTAGTCCAATGTGTTGGCAAGGCCAATGATCCTTTCCTATACAAGTCAATATGTCATCTTAGATAGTGAACTTATTAAATGAGATTCCTGTTGTGGCATTTCCATAGTGTAGGTTGCTTTAATAATACATGGGGGGGGGGTAGAGAGAGAAAAATACACATAATGGATACGTTATATGGAAAGAATTGAGCTAAAATTGAGTGCTTTCAAGTCCTACTGACTTGATTGAAATGTTATGTAGATACTTGAAACGCTCCCATTTAAGTCAATGGGACTCTAAAAATGCTGGCTCAAATCCTCTCTATAAACACCACACTGACATCAAGACCATGGGACTCATCTTATGTGAAGCGAACAGACAGCAGCTAAATAATTCCCAAAATACTGGGGTACATGAAACAAAGGGGGGTGCACACCAGTAATACAAGAAAGGTGGTTTCATGCCCTGCTACAACTCAAGGTATTGTGCTCTGTTCTTTACTCCTTTATGCCCAATGCAATTTCCATTCTTGTCATTTCAACTGCTGCCGCCATTGCTTTGTGACTGTCCGGCTTTGCAGATACACATGACAGACGTTATAATGAGAGGTTCATTTTGATCATGGGTTGGTATCATTGGTGGCTCGCCTCATTTTCCTCTCTCGTTTAGGAGAACTTGGCAAGACTCCAGAGAGCTTTTGCAAGGAAGTGGGAATTCATCTTTATGCAAGCTGAAGCTCAAGTGAAGTAGGTACCAAGTGAACAAATCTTCTGGGGAGAGAATGTGTTAAGGCTAACCATTCCTTCTTAAAGCTTAGGTTTCAAGGGTACGTTTCCCTTCCCCTCTGCAAAGTGGAGGGAACTGAAAGATGCTACATTCTGTTCAGGATCTGAACAGTTAACATTCCTTCACTGCATATCTGGCTCCATTCACAAGGAGAACCTCTCCATTGATGGCATCAACCACCAGACATGTGCAGCTCTGGCATGATGATTCTTGGCACAATGATGTGGTCTTCATATGGTTGACTCTTCCCCCTTCCCCCTCCCCCAAAAATGCTGTCTTTGGATGAAGAGCAGTATATAAATTTAATAAAACAAACATAAACATCACCCATATTTTCTATGGGTGATACCCAGTGCCGCACAAGCAGATTTCCACTTGTTCAGTGGGACTTCTCCTTCCTCTGCAGTCCACCATGTGTGCGCATACACACACATGTGCGCACCAATTGTCTCTGGTGGGACCCTCATTGGATATCACCCTGTGCATGGCTTGTACATGGAAAGGGCAGGTGGGAATGATGGCATTAGGCCTAATTTGTCATTGTAAATGGTTGACTATTGAGCCATCACCTGCTGTTGAACCAATGAATCATTTCAGTGATTTTGCATATTCTCAAAACCACAATACATTAATTTGTCTGAAGATGAAGCTCCCTGCCCCCTCCAAAAAAAGAGAAAATAAATAAAGATGCCTTCTGCAATAAACATGTCAACTTACAATTTGGTAGACAAAAATGATCACACCTTGCTGGAGGGGATTTATTTATTTCATTAAATTTATGCTTGGTTGTGAAAAACCTGAAAAGAGAATAAAAATGATAACATTATTGGTAAAAACAGTTAAGAGCAACTGCTTAAAACATTAGAAAAAAACACAGATTTTGCAGCAAACTAAAAACAGATTAAAACACACAGCCTGTATTACAGCACCATCTTTCCCCCCCATTCCCTATTATATTAACACACCAAAACAAAAATAGCACACACACACAACCACCCAGAAGCCCCAAATAAACGTTTGCCCTTAACCTCCATTCTTGCCAGTTAAAATTGGGCTCCGCCAGTTAATCCACTGAACTCTTACAGCACAAGCTTGTGCATGTCTTCTCAGAAGTAAGTCCTGTTGTTCCGTGAGACTCCCAGCTAAGTGTGAATCTTCCCTGTCAGTTGCTTAATCTCCCAATTAAACCTTATAGTCCCAGTGTGGTGTGAAGAACTTCGAGGCTAATCATAATTAAATAAGCTACTTTTGTCACTTGCTGCAATTTGTCTTATTAATACGGGAAAGGTTTTAAAACTTCATTTGACTCTTGCCTTCTCTGATTCTCTTCACTTTTTTTTTTGCCATCCCTACATACTTGAGCATACTTGAGCCGAAACTGGAATAAAGGGGGTTTGTTTTGCCTGTTCCTGGCCACCTTCATTTAAAGGCCTCTCTGCTATGACAGAGACTTCTACCCCCATCCGTAGGGTATTCCCAAAGCCGCAGGCAACATTAAATGAGCCACATTAGTCAGTGTCAACCGCAGCGATAAGTGTGGATGCTCATCATTAAACTCTTGCTGCTAAGACTGTTAGATTTATGTGCCTAATATTGAGTACTTAGGTTTAACAGTTGTGCCTACCATGTCATTACTTACTCTGTATTTCCCTTCTGGCAGTTGTCAACATGGGGGGGGGGGGCCAAAAAGCTTAGTTCATAGCTGGGCTGCATTTGAATGACAAACACAGGTGTAATGGAGCCCTGCCAGTGGGTGGCCATGTGCCCCACTTTACAGAGGACAGTCCTCTATTTGAGGTCCTTTTTTTTGAATATCTGGTCCAGGTCTGGTTGAAAGGTAAGGATCCATCAGAAGAGAGAGCAGAGACCTTGAAATTGACCATCAGCTGTTACCACTTAGGCAGCAGATTGAGCAGGCAAACAAGTCACCTGGGCACAGACTTAACCACTATGGTGTAATGTATTTCTGTTTAAATTATAGCAATTATTTCTAAATTTGCACCTACAGATGTAAATTAGGACATGCCAGTTTTGTGCAATTTTGTGTGCTCCTTTTTGGTGATATGTAAATGGCCTCCCACAAAATTCATCTAGGCATTATGTATGCTTAACTGCTTTCTGCCCCCATGTTATTCTAAAGGTAGAGTGAATGTAGCCCCCATATATTTTTGCTTGCTGCTAAGGAATAAATTCGTGTCTTGGTTTCAAGGCATGCTCTCTGCTATGTGAAAGGAAATATGGCAATTGCCTCTTGATACCACAGAGAGGACTTGTAGTATAGTTCTCATGGACTGGTTGGATGCAGAGGAATGTGGGGATGAGCCAGCTGGGGAACAACTGCTTCATGGAGGCAAGAACTACCAGAGAGAGTTGCTGTGGTCATTCGGCCTGACACTTCTTTGCTGATCTCGTTTTTGCTAATAAAGAGTTAACTCCAAGTTGCACAGTGTGATTTACTGCTGGCTCGCTCCTGACAATAATGCACATACAAGTCCACCCAACAGGATGCAGTGAGCACCATGTTTTTGGTGCAGAGTTAGCAGCAACAGCATTCCTGCAAAGCCTTTCTAATCCGACTATCAAGTCTAACAAATTAGCCTCACAATCCTATACATGCCTTGTTGAGTTCAATAAACCTTGGGGAAGACAAGAGCTTTGGCCCAGGGTGGAGAGCATTTGGCCCTCCAGATGTTGTTGGACTCCATCTTCTCATCCCTGACCATTGACTGGGGTTGGTGGGTGTTGGGAGTCCAACAACATCTGGAGGGCCAGAGGTTCCCCATCTCTGCCCTTTGCTAACTCCAACTAGTGAAATTGTGGTCTGATTTCATTGTGGGATTGTCCTTGTGGAGGATTTTATGAGCTGTTGTGGGTGCTTAATATTACATTGCATTTGTATTCTGCCTTTGCTTTTCTATATAGCAATTGTGTTTGTAATGTTCCGAAGGTTATTCAATAGACCCTAAAATCCAATCAGTCAAAACACCACACTAAAGCTTAATCTAGATTCTCATACAAACCCCAATCAAACTTTTGTGATTTTCTTGTGGTTTGTTTTAGAATTGACAGAAAAAAGGATAAAACAGAAAGGAAAATTTTGGATAGTCAAGAAAGAGCCTTCTGGGATGTCCATAGGCCAGTGGTAAGTTAAATGATTTGTTGCTGCTATACACTCCGATGACATGTTCTATTTTGTTTTCACACATAGATATCGCGTGAGCTTTCATGTTTTCTTTATTTTATCCTATTTCCTATAGTATGGAAGAATTTGCACAATTCTGTAGATTAAAGCCCCTTCAGAGCTCACTTTTTGCATCAGAGAGCATGAATCTTCCCACTGGGAAGAGTGGGGAGGCAGAAGCATTTCACCACACAAAGGAGAGCAATGCCACTGGCAATGTATGAAATTGAATTCAGTTGCAGCTTATTCGTCCTGGATTGTACCTCATAGTGGCCTTTTGAGACTTTAAAAGCAGAGATGAGGAACTTTTGGCCCTCCAAAAGTTGTTGGAACTGCAGCTCATATTGTGCCTGTTCACTCATCATGCTTCCTAGGGCTGTTGAAAGTTCAGTAATATTTGGAGGGCAGAAGGTTCCCTGTCCCTGCATTAGAACAGCTCCTGTTTTTAATAACGGCACTTTAAATAAAGGACAGCAATTTTGGCTGTGTGGATCATATTTTGAAATTACTGGTTTTTAGAAAGCAGGGACAGTATGGAAATTAAACGCAGCCAGTAATCTCATAAATGTGTGTTTTTCAGCCAGGCTGCGTGAACACAACAGAGATGGACATCAGAAAGTGTCGGCGTATGAAAAATCCACAGAGGGTCAAAAAGGCAAGATTCCTCCCCCCGCCTCAAAAAAGTTAACGTTAAATTATGCCATACCTTTACAATAAGAATATCAAGAGTTTCATGGGATGTTTTTGTTATATAGCAGGAGGCACGTGGCCATGCCAAAGATACATACATTTAAGTTGCTTTTCAGTTTCATTGAGGTAAATAAATTGTGAATACTCTGGTTTCACCTCAGATCATATAAATCTTTCGCCTTTTACTAGAGGTAGATAAATTGTGTGTACCAGTTGTGAAGAATCATACAACATAACATGTAGACCTGATTACTTCTTTTATTTATTTATCAGATTTCTACCTTCATTGTAAGGTCCCGATGCGGCTCAGAGCAATATAATCATGTAATTTTTAAAAAAGTAAAAGAATTAAAACAGTTTATATGCAATCATAAAAACAAATAAAGCCTTCCTAGAAAGCTGCATACTATAGATTAAAGAAACAGAAGAGGTTGGTGCCACAAAAACACCTTAAATGACAAGTGTATGTCAAGAGGTGTGTTTTCAGGATATGACAAAAGCTGGGCAAGATGCACCTCTGTGTGGAGGAAGTTCCACAATTCAGGGGATACCTTATTTTAGAAAAGTCACTCTCAGGCTGCCATTCCTCGCACTTCTGAGGATGGTGGAACAGTAACACCCAAGAGAGTTGGTAGGGATGGAAGTGGTCTTTTAGATATTTGGGCCTAAGCTGTTTATGGCTTAGCATTATATATAGGGCTGCTGATGTATATGGTACTTTACAGCGTAAGACAACCTTCCCCAATATGTTGACCTCTATTTCTTTTCGATTATCCACCCCATTAGCTCCAGCCAATGTAGCCGATGGTCAGAGATGATGGGAGTTGTAGTCAAAAGCACCTGAGATTTAATAAGGCTGAAATAACATAATAATTAGGGGGTGAAAGGATAGGACCATACTCTGAGATATTTACTGTCAAATAGAAATGACCACCAATGGAGGGGAGGGGAGGGGAGGAAGGAAAGGAAGAGGAAAGGGATAAAGGTATAATTGTCCTAAAACCCATTAACAACTCTAGTGTTTAAAATCATAATCCACTTATTATTATTGTTGTTGTTGTTGTTGTTGTTGTTATTTTATTTTGCTTACCATACTGTTTCTCACCTGTTCATTGCAGTCAGTATATGGAGTTACAGAAGACAGTCAGTCCCAAAGTCCTGTACATATGCCCTCCCAACCAGCTCGGAAAACAACAAAAGATGATGTCCGGAAACAAGTAAGGAATCTTCTCTGTGACTTCTCATGTTCCTTTTGGAGATATTCCACCCTTTTTCTCTTTCCATGTTACTATAAATGGGACAGAATATTGAGTAAATATGAAATTGGAAACTTGCCTCTCCCTCAAAAGGAAACACATGTGTTTAGAGTATGTCATAATCTGCCAATTTTTAAAGTTATAATTATATCTCTTGTACTGTTGTAGTTTGCTGTAAGCTACCAGGGATCCCCTGGTGCTAAACACATTTCTTTGAAAGCAAGTCAGTTTATTTCACAGACACTTGCTTTCCTATAATCAACTTGTTCCTTCTTGGACCATTGCACTTCTCCATTCATGTCATGTATGGCCATTGACAATTCAGCAAATAGGGAAGTCTGGGTTTACAAGGCCCTCCAAATGCTCACCAGAATAGTCAGGAAGGTTTGGGTTGGGAGTCAACATCTTTAAGTATATTACAGTGTAAGTCATTTGAAGCATTAAGAGGTGTTTTATTTCTCTTCCGCCAGATAACATTTCTGAATGTGCAGATAGACAGACACTGTTTAAAAATGTCTAAAGTAGCAGAAAGGTAAGACTCCCCATTTACATATGTTATAATCGTTGTTGTAATGGTTCTCTGCTATCTGTTCTGTTTCCCCCTGTCAATAATAATAATAACCTATTATTTATACCCCAGTCATCTGGCTGGGTTTCCCCAGCCACTCTGGGCAGCTTCCAACAGAATATTAAAATACAATAGTCTGTTAAACATTAAAAGCTTCCCTAAACAGGGCTGCCTTAAGATGTCTACCTGAATGTCAGGTAGTTGTTTTTCTCTTTGACATCTGGTGGGAGGGCTTCCACAGGGAGGGCTCCACTACTGAGAAGGCCCTCTGCCTGGTTCCCTGTAACTTGGCTTCTCGCAGTGAGGGAACTGCCAGAAGGCCCTCGGCGCTGGACCTCAGTGTCCAGGCAGAACGATGGGGGTGGAGATGCTCCTTCAGGTACACAGGGCCGAGACTGTTTAGGACTTTAAAGGTCAGCACCAACACTTTGAATTGTGCTCGGAAATGTATCAAATGATTCAAGACTAATGTCGTATCTAGGAATGAGCACCTGAGCTGGGCATTTCTCCCTTGACTGCTGCCCTCCCTTGCTCCTGTTGTACGCCTACTTTGGCATAAAGACCCTGATTTGTATTGAGTCAGAGCCCCCCCCCCCATTACATCCAAACCAGCAAACTCTGGTTTAATGTGGATTAACAGTAAGCCCCAGTGCCCATCTATTCTATGTGGGGGTGTAGGAAAGCCACTAAGGGAAGCCACTCATGAAGTAGCAATTGCTGGCAGAGGCGGAGGAAGGGGGCGGTGGGGGTGGACTGCCCTGGCACACTCACTGAAGGGGTGACATTTGGCGTGTGCCCGCGACTCCCAAGCCCTACCCTGAGCCATCGGGGTAAGGTGGGAGCTGCACCGCTTTGCTGGCAGCATTTCCCCCCCCCTTCCTCCTTCATTTTGACAGCTTGGAAGAGGCTTGGGAGTCGCAGGTGGGAGGTGCGCTGAATGTTCACCATGGGCGGCTCACTCCGCCCCCAGCTGCAGGGTGTGTGCACCGCTCTGAGCACCCAAGTGGCTATCCCGTGCCTGGGAGGGCACCCTCCGCACCGCGCACCCCCCCTTGAGAGTGTGCCACGCCCCCCTCCGGAGGGGCATATGCTCCGCCACTGTTTGCTGGCACTGTACAGGATCACACCCTCCCACTTAACAGCTGTGTGACTCTGTTAAGCAGAGACATTGACCCTGCAGGAAGGAGAACTGCATCATGGGGTGTAATCCTGAGAATTAAGTCAGTAAGTAAATATTACATTTAAACTAACATAATTTCCCTCCAGTTTATTACTTGATGAAATTTATATCTTGCTCTTCCTCTCAAGGGATGACTCAGGATGACTCTGGTTACTTTAAAATAAGTGGCAGCTTCCAATCTCCTCTTTTCGGCTGTACCGGATGAGGAAAGGGGGGGGGGCGGGGAGCATGTGAGCACAAGGCATTGCTTTAAAGCATCATTTAGTGTTACATGTCAGAGGCTCGCAAGAGTGAATTAGGATGAAGTAGTTTTAAAGCCAACCCAAACAAGATCCTTTGACCTTAAAGTTGGGATAAAATGCTGAGCTCAGCATGGCCAGACTTGTTGATTACGATGGAATTGTTGTTGTACGGTAGCCTTTCAGACTAAACCCACAGTTTAATAGCTTATTGTTTCCACCGGGAATGTGGCAGATTAGCAGATCATAACGCATGAGGGCTTCTTTTCTCTTTATCTGTGCAGCATTAATTCCCAAGACTATTTTCCCTCCTAGAAGTCTCCAAACAAATTTTGCACTAGCAGTAAAGGAGACTTTGGCTAGAAGGAGACAAAGAAAAGCACATTGCAGTGTCAGCAAATCAGAATACTGTCCTAGTTGCACAATTTATGAGTGTGTGTGCCCTGAATTCCAGTAGCTATTAGGGATTGGGATGCAAAATGCCATTTTAAACAGCTTTTCTGTCGGTCTTCCAAAGGCCACGAGTATCGTAAAAAATACATATAGAATCACAAAATTTAGAACCGCAGATATACAGCAAAAAAGGTGAGGAAGCTGAAAGATAAACAGCGCTCCTGTTTAGTGCAGAAAGAGATTCTGTATCATTCAGCAGGGTTGGGGAGCATCAGAGGAAGTTTTTCACCAGGGAGAAGAAGGAAGAAATTCCTTGTGCAGTCACAGAGAAAGTAGATGGTGACTTTCCCAGACTTGCATGCTCCTAGATCTGCCATGTAGCATTGCGCCAACACTAAGCAAAGTGCCTGCAATGTTCAGCTGCAGAACATGCCTGAAATATTCAGTGGATCCAGTTTTCCTTCCTTCCTTTCATCCCTTACTTTTCATGTCTCTGCAAAACCAAGGCTGACTTTACAATTTGCCCGGTGCGATTCACAGCCACTCGATAATAGGCTCATCAAATTCCATGAAATGGCTCTGAAGTAAACAGCTTGAACTGCAACCCACATTATTTTTAACTCCTTGTGGTGCCCACAGTTTCATTGGAAAACATTTGAATTTCAGAAACTATAGTCCCCAATTGATTTTTTTTAACAGAAATTTCTCCCCCCCCCCAATGCTTCAGTTACTGTGAAAATTGAGGCTTTTCCTTCCTCCATCCATGGTGGTCATGAAACGTTATTAATGAAATAAGATAAGACAGGGAGGGACTAAGGACCCCGAGGCTTTATTGATAGGACCTGCATTTTGTTACGAAATGGTGTGATTGTAATGCCTTGTGAAATAACAACAACCTTCCTGTGACAGGCTGAAGGGAAAAAGAGCTCCACACCCCTCCAGCTCCACCATTTCTCATTAACACACACACACACACACACACACAGGCAAGTGATATAGCCTGGGTAAGAAGAATTAAAGTGAACAATTGGCCAGTGTTTGGACAGTTTGATTCTTGATTCTTATTCTTAGCTATAGTCCGTGCACAGTCTTAACAGTAAACATATGCGTTTTAGTAAATGCCGGTGTTCACATGTGGGTGCTGCAAACGGGTGGGGGAAGGGGGGCGGTGGGGGCAGGCTGCATGGGGTGTCACCACTGAGGGGGGTGACAAAATGCTGGGTGGCACTCACCGTGGGGCCTGCAGCACACCCAAGCCACATGTCTCTCCTGGGAGTGATGTGGTGGCTTCGGTACCCGCAGGCTCTGTGCTGCCCCAAACAGTCTGGCCATTGCCTCCCGCTCAGCTGTAGTGCGGTTGAGTGGGAGGAGGCAGGCAGACTCCTCAGAGGCCCCGTGGAGCCTCCTACCCCAGTTGGCCCCGCCCCACGGACAGCTGGCCCCGCCCCCGGGTGCAGGGTACACACGCCGCCCCAGGCACCCAGTAGGCTTGCTCTGCTGCTGGCTGCAAATCCCAGCTATGTGCCCATCAGTATTCACCTGAGCAATAATCTGGCAAAAAAAGTTGACTTGCCTTACGGAGACGAAATGAAAGCAATACAACTACTCAAAGTATGCACAGTGAATGGAGCATTTGCGAAAAAAAACTAAAATGATATATCTTGTTGATGCAATTATTATATTAAGCGGGACACTAGAAACCAATGAGCACAAGTCTACAAAACTTTAGTGTTTAACATCCCCCACTGACATCTATTGGACAAAGCACCAGTTAATTTTCTGTTGAAATCAATGCTTAGCTCTGTCCAATAGAAGTTAATGGGGGCTTGCTTTTGTCCGGTACACTATATCTAGTTAGCTACTTTGTTTTTGATCAAAAACAATCATCTGCCTAACCCAGGGGTCAGCAAACTTTTTCAGCAGGGGGCCAGTCCACTGTCCCTCAGACCTTGGGGGGGGGGGCTGGACTATATTTTTTTTTTGGGGGGGGGAATGAACTAATTCCTATGCCCCACAAATAACCCAGAGATGCATTTTAAATAAAAGGACACATTCTACTCGTGTAAAAATACGTTGATTCCTGGACCATCCGCAAGCCAGATTTAGAAGGCAATTGGGCCAGATCTGGCCCCCGGGCATTAGTTTGCCTACCCATGGCCTAACCACTTCTTTTTTTTAAGGAATGGAAACAAAAGTTACATTCCTGTGAACTTAGATAATGCAAGGTAGCATTAATTGTTTTGTAACATCTATTGGAAGACAAACACTTTGGCATAGACTATGTATCCTATAGGAACCAGCCTTTTTACTGACATTTGTGCAGTGCATGGGCAAATAATGAATACTTTTCAGATTAATGTACTTTTTTAAAATGGCAGTATATGTAATATTTATTTAAGTTATACACACAGCTCTCATCTCTGTATATTTTTTTTTATTTTCTCTTGTTACAGTTTAATTACTTATTCAGATCAGTACATTGACTATGACCCTTTTATAACTCCTGCTGAACCTTCCAATCCCTGGATAAATGATGACGCTGTATTTTGGGACTTAGAAACAAGGTAAGAAATTAATATTTTTCACACTTCTTACTATTATTTCTATACAGCTTTATATTTTTTTGGGGGGGGTCTCAAAGCTGTTTACAACCTACATTCATACTTTTGAAAGTGAAACTTTCAAAGATAAAACATTGCAGAGCTCTTTTGGCTGCACAGTTTGCATTATCTTGATGTAAAGGATTGACACCTGCCTATAACAGAGGGAGAGGTGAGATGGCAAGACCATGCAGAGAACAGCTGCTGGCTGGCTCCTCTCTTCCCAGAACTGACTCCCAAAATCCTAATAGTCATTGTAACAATTATTATTATTTATATAGCACTATCTATGAACAGGATGGTTTATTTACAAAGGAGGGTCCCTGCCCAGTTATCTAACATTATTTAAGAATTGGTACCTAAATTTCCTTCTCCACCTCTTTATAGATTCCTTTGTCCCTTATTGTATCCCATCTGTTACACTGATGTCATTATTTGAATTTAAAATAAGGGTAGTTAACTTTTCTGTCTCAGGCTGCATACAACCCCAGAAGAGGGATTTTGTGGGCTCCCTCAAACTTGTCATTAAATATATCATTAATTTCTTATTTTCTGAGATAAGAAATTTATTAGAGTAAGAGACCCTTCTGAGGAAAAGAATACAGCTGCATACTTATCATTCTCAGATTCTCCTTTCAATACATAAAACAGATACTGAATAGGAAATTATGCCCCTCTCTCCCCAGAAAATCATAACTCACCCCAAATATTGCAGGTTGACATTTTCCTCTCTTGGGCTACAGAGTGGATTTCTTCAAATTATAAGCAAGTGTTTATCTCTGATATCAGCTTTGTATCCACAAGCAGAGTACTACCTAGCTTATCTTTTTCTGACATTGTGACAAGGTAACAAATCATCTGTTTTCATACATACAGATTTCTCTACTCTTTGAAGTCAAAAGGATGTGTGTGTCCCCCTTTAATTTAAATTATCACTACAGGCTCACTAATGAGCATTTTGAATTAAGCTGTCACAGAAAAATATACGTTGGGAGACTCGAAAAAGAAACCCTGGCTGATCCTTATCTTTCTATCCTTTGAATAGCAAGGAGCCTTCTCAGCACCGGGTCAAAAGATGGGGCTTCTCTATAGATGAGGTGTTGAAAGATCCCGTTGGGCGTGACCAGTTTCTTCGGTTTCTGGAATCGGAATTCAGTTCTGAAAACCTCAGGTAAAGACCCTTCAGATACGCTAAAGATTTAGTGCTCCAAAGGTTGCAGTACTTGCTCAGCAGAAAAGTTCACTCATGTCAAGAGCAAGGAATGTGGGAATTGGACTCCTGTATGGAATGCTATAAATTAGCATGACAGCAGTGCTAGTCTGTATCTAAAAGGTACCCTTAAGGTACCACTAAGGAATTCGCCAAAATCTTTGTTAAAAGGCATGCTGGTTGGATTTTGATAGAAATCTACAATTCCCTCTAGAAGAAGGTTAATTTTCCATATATGTTGGACTAAAATTAGTTATGATGCGAGGCAAAAGCTAAACGTGAGCGATCCCTGTCACCCTGTTATCATCATAACAAACACAAGCTGCAGTGACAGCTCAGTCATTCATTTGCTTAGCATTACATGCAAACTCACATGCCTCATCGTTTTCAAAGGGGGCAGGAACAATCTCTGGACAGAGATCTGAGACCCCATCTAGTGTTTAACAGACAGCTTTGTTAGTAGGTTCCGATAATACATTTATATGCTTGTGTCAAACAGGGTCAGATTTTGAATCAGTGTTACTGAGTGAGCTAATTCACAAAGAGAACAGAACAGGCCTTATTAGTAAGCAATGTTTTCTGGGACGTCACGTAAGGCCACTGAAGCATAAAAGTAAAGGTAAAGGTACCCCTGCCCGTACAGGCCAGTCTTGACAGACTCTGGGGTTGTGCGCCCATCTCACTCAAGAGGCCGGGGGCCAGCGCTGTCCGGAGACACTTCCGGGTCACGTGGCCAGCGTGACATCGCTGCTCTGGTGAGCCAGAGCCGCACACGGAAACGCCGTTTACCTTCCCGCTAGTAAGCGGTCCCTATTTATCTACTTGCACCCAGGGGTGCTTTCGAACTGCTAGGTTGGCAGGCGCTGGGACCAAGCAGCAGGAGCGCACCCCGCCACGGGGATTCGAACCGCCGACCTTTCGATCGGCAAGCCCTAGGCGCTGAGGCTTTTACCCACAGTGCCACAAAGGATATGGCAGCACCTTGAGAACACTGTTCTGTGACCGCTCCTGCAGCTACAGCTAAAGACTAGTTTCAGAACCGCTACATTAGATGCTCGTAGTTCTGCAACAGACATCTTGGCGAATGCCCACACATATATCCAGGGCAGGAAGAAGAAAGGAATAACTGATATAGGGATAGCCAAAGGATCTCTGTGGCACTTGAAGAATGCAATACTTATTTCACTGAGCCTAGAACTGAATGTTCAGTATAGATGGATGAGACACAGCGTGTTGTGTACTGGTTAGAGCCTTGAACTACTAGGACCAGGGAAACACAAGTTCAAACCCCACTTGCCTTTGGACCAGTCAGTCTCTATCACTTAGCCTAACCTACCTCACAGAGTTGTTGTGCGGAGAGATGGGGAAGAGGTGTGCTGATGTGAGCTCATTAGAGGAAATTGCAGAATATAAATGCAGATGGTGGTGATGATACCGGAATAGTGAAGGGATAGTCCAATCACAGGGGAGGGGGCAATTGTGGAGTGCAGTTGTGGCTGATGAAGGAAGACCTCATCAAGATGCAACAGCCCCTAGGACCAGATGGGCTGCGGAAGAAGAGGCTGCTAGTTCTGGGAGTTCCAGGATCCTGTGGGAGGGAGAAGCTATTTCAGTATTTTGCCTATGGCGACAAAATGCCTAAAGCCAGCCCTGAGGGGGAGTTTCACCAGCTGTCTCCAGATTTTTCCTGTCAGAGATTTTTGTGTATTCGAACCAGCTGGAGAAATCTCCATCGTCACAATTAGAACTCTCTTTTCTCACTTTATAGTAACCTAAGAGTAAGGTAATTCCTGAACCGTGAAAGCAAGCATGTATGAAGGCTGAGAAAAGGGACATTTGTGAAGTACCTAAAGACCTTAAGGGTAGTTATTTAAAAAAAAAAGAGGATTCACACACACAAAAATAATGGAAGACAAGCAATTGGGTGGGTGGGGAGCTTTGTTAGGTTTACTAAATTCCCTTAATTTCAGATACTTTTTTATTTCCTTGTTTATTCCAGTGGGTAGCCATTTCCTCAGAACAGCACAGTGTTGTGAAAACAACAAATGCCACTCCTGTGAACACATCAATAACATCCTTACCTGATACACAGGATGCAGAATTAGTTGCCCCTTCCTCTCCCTCCTCTCAGTGTGCTTAGGGCAAGGAGGAAAGACCACAGCTCAGTGGTGGAGCACCTGCCTTGCTTGCAGAAGGTCTTGGGTTCAATTCCTGGCATCTCCAGGTAGGGATAAGAAAAGCACAGGACACACAGGCTTACTGAGACCAGGTTCCCAGAGAGGAGCTCCCAGCTGCTTTGCCCCTTTTTGCAGCTGTGCTATATACAAAGACAAGGTTTGGCTTGTTGTGCAGTCCAGCCTGGGGCTCCTGGTTCTGCTCTCGCCTCACTAACCCTCAGCTGTAGCCAGTGTTTGACCTCGACTCGCCTGTCAGCCGCCACCATGTGCATAGACACCTCAGCTGGGAGTAGAAATGGTTAGTTGCGATGCAGGGCAAAAGCTAAACGTGAGCAATCCCTGTCACCATGTTATCATCGTAACCAACACAAGCTGCAGTGACAGCTCAGTGTCAATCTGTCATTCATTCATTTGCTTAACGTGAAGGTTCAGCACAAAACTGGAAAAGATCCAATTGCCAAGACAAGAAATCAGCAAAAGTGATTAAACAATATACACTATGTATATGCTTAAAAGTATGCCTTTACCCACCTGGTGTCCTCTAGATGTTTTGAAGTACAACTCCCATCAGCCCTAGCAAGTGGGAGGTACCAAATCTGGAAGGTACCAGGTTGGTGACCTTATATGAAATTACTTCCAACATGATAACAGGAAAAGACACTACTGCAAGCATGTATGTGTCTATAAAGAAGCGAACAACAACAACAAAACACATTTTCTTGACAGTGAAAGACGGGTACTAATCAGACTCCTAAGGCATCTTGTCCTAAGAGATGGTACAAAAGGTAATGATTACTGTCTCTGTGTGACCTTTGAGGCAGAAATTCCAAGGAGCTGAAATAACTTTGCCGTTTCTTGACATCAGCATCTGTAGTCTCTTAGCCACTAGAGGGTGCAGATGCTCTACAGGTACTAGTTTCTGCTAAATTCAGGTGGAAGACCTCTGACATCATGTGGATATGAAAAGGAGTACTATATTCCATAGGCCTAGAGAAGAACCCAAAGCCTGACTGATTGTTGCTACTCACCAGTGTTCACAAGTTATACTGGAAATCCTGTAGAACTGAAAATTATACATGGAAAGCTTGCCACGCACCTCAGAATTGAGATGTAAATGTGAAGCATGTTTTGTTTTCCTCCTCTAGGGGATATCATAGATGCAGTGTCCTGAGCCACACTATGAGAACAGGGTCTGAATAACAACCCGATTATAGCCCACCTTGAGATCTCAGTGTTTTTGTTTTCTACACCCAACATAATAATAATAATAATAATAATAATAATAATAATAATAATAATAATAAAAATTTATTATTTATACCCCGCCCATCTGGCTGAGTTTCCCCAGCCACTCTGGGCGGCTCCCAGTCAGTGTTAAAAACAGTACAGCATTACATATTAAAAACTTCCCTGAACAGGGCTGCCTTAAGATGTCTTCTGAATGTCAGGTAATTCTTTATCTCTTTGACATCTGATGGGAGGGCGTTCCACAGGGCGGGCGCCACTACCGAGAAGGCCCTCTGTCTGGTTCCCTGTAGCCTCACTTCTCGCAATGAGGGAACCGCCAGAAGGCCCTCGGCGCTGGATCTCAGTGTCCGGGCTGAACGATGGGGGTGGAGATGCTCCTTCAGGTATACAGGACCGAGGCCGTTTAGGGCTTTAAAGGTCAGCACCAACACTTTGAATCGTGCTCGGAAACGTACTGGGAGCCAGGGCAGATCTCTCAGAACCGGTGTTATGTGGTCCCGGCGGCCACATAAGAAAATGCTCCTAGTCTCAGGAGCTGGAGAATCTAGTCTGGATGAATCATACATGCTTTCATGATGCCTGCAAGTGTCTGAAGCTTTGACACTGTAAGCCAATCTGAGAAGCAAATCCAAGCTGCACTGAGCTCAGAGAATTGGAAGTACAGGTGTCACAAATAAATACATTTCACACCAGTATCCTTTAACATACTGCTGGCCCTGATCAGAGCAAGTGTGATTCATTATATTTCCCATTATTTGGGAGGGGAAAATGAGTTCTTTTGCAAGACTGTGGTTTTAATTTTTTATAAGGCTCAATTAATATGAGCCTTAAAAACATAGTAATTTGGGTGCCTAGTAGCTTAAACGAGATCTGAGAAGGGCAACGAACGCAAACAGCAGAATCCTAGGCATATCTTCTCAGAATTAAGCCCCACTTAATACATGAATTTTATTTGTATGCTGCCTTTCCATGGTTCAACCCATGCTCAAGGTGGCTCAAAACATGAGCATATATATGTGGGAATCACTAATGACAGCTATCACTTCACTGGAAAAAAATACAGCTTTTGGACTGCCCTTATCACTTTTCATTCAAATAGATTTGGTATATATAAATGTTTCTTTTGATGAGCATGCTTTCAAGAACAACTATTACCGTACTATGAAGAAATGGAGAATATTCTCCCTTCTGGATGGTATAAATTGCATTACATGGTTATCTTTAGCAGACACTAGACAGTGATTACCGTATATAAGAAGGGGACATTATGTGGAACATATTTCTGCCACATCCTGGTGGGTTTTGAATACTATTCTCACAAGTAGTTCCTCTGACTTCCCATGACTTGAATGTCTTTGTGAAGACTACATTAGACCCTTTGGCTAGAAAGGGTGCAATCTACCAAAGTGCAGTCCCTCATTGGATATATGTTAAAATAAACAGTAAATATACCCTGGGTGGGTACATTCTTCCTAAGAGGCAAAAGGGTAAAGCACAGCCTCGATTTCTTCTGTGCTGATCCTTGCTGGTAACAGCCAGTATGGATAAAACTCAAAACCCACCTTTCCTTCTTTCCCCCCATATACTCACAATGACATTTGCCATTTTTAAATGTGTTTCTTTCTTATGGCTGTTTATTCCAGGTCTGCGTCCTCTTTGTCTGTACAATATTGCTGTGTTCCTCAAATCACAGCGGTGCCTGTTGTCGTAGGTTTACGTTCTATTCTGCCTGCCCACTGCCACAACTGTGTGCTGTCTGTAAAGAGAATGTAGTGAGGAATCCCTTTCCTCTGGCTAGGCAGAATCCTTTCTCCTCAGGCTGTCTTTAAAGTGTGGGGCAGCCATTGTAGCAGCAGAATAGCTTTGTCCTATTTGCTGAGGGTCTTTCCATGCCTGACATTGCCTTGGACCGTCACCATGTCCGCTCCTTATCCCATTTACTCTCCAAACAGAACCTCAGAGGAAGTCCATTTTGGGACCCTCCTTTCTTATGCAGGTTTGCTGATCACATTGCACACTAGTCCTGCATTTCAGTATACGGAGGAGAGCGTGTAATTTAGGCTGGGTTAGGTGTTTTCTTCCAGGATTAAAAGGTAAAGGTACCCCTGCCCGTACGGGCAGGTCTTGACAGACTCTGGGGTTGTGCGCCCATCTCACTTAAAGAGGCCAGGGGCCAGCGCTGTCCGGAGACACTTCCGGGTCACGTGGCCAGCGTGACATCGCTGCTCTGGCGAGCCAGAGCCGCACACGGAAACGCCATTTACCTTCCCGCTGGTAAGCGGTCCCTATTTATCTACTTGCACCCGGAGGTGCTTTCGAACTGCTAGGTTGGCAGGCGCTGGGACCGAGCAGCGGGAGCGCACCCCGCCGCAGGGATTCGAACCGCCGACCTTTCGATCGGCAAGTCCTAGGCGCTGAGGCTTTAACCCACAGCGCCACCTGCGTCCCAACCCTTCCAAGATTACAAGCGCTCAAAATGGGTCTGTGTAAACTGTGGCTCCCAAGGTCAGGCTGCACCACAGCTGATCATTAAAGTCTTCCATATCTCAGATGGCTTATCCTCCTTCCTCTTTCTCCTTGGTTGCCATGGCTATGGGGGAGGAGGACCGGAATGGACGGTCAATCAAACTGCAGGCGGTTTTGAAAGGCAACTGTGGAACAGCCCACCAGATCCTGTCACACAGATGGCTTTAATACTTCTTGCAGGGTGGAGAGATTGTTAAGAACAGGAAATCGCAGAATACAGCTGCCTTTTGGGGGCTAGGGGGAGGTACGAAAAGAGAAAACTTCACAAAGCTCAAGCCAAATGAATTAAAAATGTCTTTTCCCAGCATTAGCAACATGGCTGAGGTTTGTGATTAAAGAGGAGGGCAATCTTTACTCTCTTCAGTGGTGGAGAAGGAGAGAGGCACAATGGATGTACTTGTTTGCATTTATATCCCACTTTCCTTTCATCACAGAAAATACATGCAGTTCCCCGGTGGTCACCCATCCAGCACAGAGCAAGGCACGCACCTTCTGAGCTTCAGCAAAGCAATGGCCTCGTGACCTTTTAACGCCATGCATTTCTCAAGCTGCTCATAAAGGGTTTATCTCCAAAGTACATGCAGCATAGACGCCTTTGGAGATTTATTTATTTTGGGGGTCACACATATTTAATCATCATTGGCGACTTGCACATTGAATGAGCTGTCACAGACCGAATACCGCAGATTGCATTTCCGTATCACCTGACACGTAATGTTTTTACATGATGCAATTTCAGCTGCCAGTGGTGAGAAACCATAGTAGACAACTGAGCCAGTCCCTCTTCTACCACCTACAAGAAAAAAAGGAAAAGGGTGACAGAGCATGTGATTTGCATGCAGAGGCTCCCAGCTCCAGTCCTGGGCGTCCTCAGTTAGAATGATCAGGTAGCAGGTTCTGGGATTGCCCTTTGAAACCCTGAAGAGTTGCTCCTTATACAATTGCTTGCCCTGACAGCTCTTGTCTAGGGTTGCCCAAATTGGAGGGAAGTTGCAGTTATTGCGAATGCCCACTGGGTGTCATTATCACTTTGTGCAGATTCCTGTCAAAGCACTTTCTTGGCAGTAGGAAAAAGAGGTTTATTTCTACAGTTACTTTTAAGGGGCACCTAGGGGGGGATATTTTTGTTACGCATGTGTAGGCAACATCCACCCCACACCAGTGTGAACACATCCAGTTGCATCAATATGTCATGTTAAGCATTGATAAAATGTAAATGCCTCATTTGAGTTTCCTCTGGTGTGTTATCAGCTCCAGATGATTTATATTGATCCAGTTGGACAAGCATATGAGCACATTATAAGGAGTAAGCAACTCAGGCACGCAGTGTAAAACAGCAAATTGTGTATGGCAGATGTACATGTACAAATTGTTTGTTTGTTTCTTAGATTTTATACCCTGCTTGATTGAAAAAAAAAAGGCGGTTTACAAAAGATAAAACAGTAAAATCAAGAAAAAAACATAACCCTACTTTAAAATATACAAAAGATAAAATACTAAAACAGATTAAAATTACCTCAGCATTCTAGGCACCTGTGTAGACTTTTCTAAACAAGCATGTTTTTAGCAAGTGCCAAAAAGTGTACAGTGAAGGCGCCTGCTTGATCTCAATAGGCAGGGAGTTCCAAAGTCTGGGGTGCTGCCACACTAAATGCTCAAGTTCTCCGTTCAGTACAATGGAAGGAGCGTCTCCACCCCCATCGTTCAGCCTGGACACTGAGGTCCTCCTCCAAGGGCCTTCTGGCAGCTCCCTCACTGCGAGAAGCCAAGTTACAGGGAACCAGGCAGAGGGCCTTCTCGGCAGTGGTGCTCTCCCTGTGGAACACCCTCTCTGCAGATGTCAAGGATAATTTTTAGAAGACATGTGAAGGCAGACCTGTATCAGGAAGTTTTAAATGTTTGGCATTTTACTATGTTTTTATTTGTGCTGTAAGTTGCCCAGAGCGACTGGGGACACGCAGCCAGATCAGCAGGGTATAAATGATAAAATTATTGTTATTATTAAATGCAGAATGGGTATTAGGTGGCACCTGTAGTAGTGCCAATTCTGCCGATCAAAGTGGTTGACTGGACACCTGTTGGGTAAGGCCATCTTATAGGTAAACTGGTCCCAAGGTGTTAAGGGCTTTACATATCAATAGTAACACCTTGAACTTGGGGCAGTCTCAGATTGGCATGCAGTGCAGATCTCTGAGCACAGGTGTTATATGCTGGCAAGGCCTCACTCCTGTCAGCACCCGTGCTTCAGCATTCTGCACTAACTGCAGCCTCTGGATGAAGCACAAGGAAAGCCCCACATAGAGCACATTCAGAATCTATCTTGAATAAAGGCAATTTCACAGATGAAGTTTTTTATAAAAGAAATCCATTGTGTTTTCTATCAGTTCTTTACATGAATGTAAACTCCACATTGGATTTAATGTACATTCCATCTCAATTTATCTCCTACATTAACAGCATTTCCATGTTGACTCAAACCACAATAGACTCAAATGCACCACAATTGCGACCACTTTCCTAGTGGTTAGACCTATCACATTTTGGCTCTTGCAAAGTTTCTTTCACGAGCCACTGGATTAGTGTAACTGAGTTGCATTTAACATAATTTGAATATTGGCTGCATAACATGTCAGCTTCTGTACTATAAATGAATTTTCTTTAATGTAACCTTCAGTGGAGCTAGGACTGGGATTAGCCAGTGCCTTGGTAACTCAGGTTGAAGCACATCTCTGAGACGAATTTTCCCTGTCTTTTCCCTTGATACAGGTTTTGGTTGGCTGTCCAAGACCTGAAAAAACAACCATTGCAAGATGTAGCTACCAGAGTGGAAGATATCTGGCAAGAGTTCCTCGCTCCTGGGGCCCAGAGTGCCATCAACCTGGACTCTCACAGCTATGAGATAACAAGCCAAAATGTCAAAGACCCAGGGAGGTACACATATGAAGA
Source organism: Podarcis cretensis (assembly GCF_951804945.1). Lineage (NCBI taxonomy): Eukaryota > Metazoa > Chordata > Lepidosauria > Squamata > Lacertidae > Podarcis > Podarcis cretensis. The sequence goes on along the minus strand of NC_137170.1, from coordinate 47,465,252 downwards.
TGCACAGGTTCGGACTTGGGTGTCATTCCTAATAGTGCACTAGAACAGAGGAGGGGATGTAACTTTTTAATTTCAGGTTGGGCAAGAACTGTGTCAAGAAAATGTACTTGTGTTTAGCCAGTTAATATATACAATGAGGACTACGGGCAAAAATACAAGAGCTGGATAAGCCAATTCACACTATAAATGTATTCTCAAAAAGGAACTAATTGGATATGCTCCCAAACCTAGCTCATTCACAAAATCCATGGGACTTTTGTTGAATTTGCTCCTTCTACCAGAAGGTTAGAGTGTGTTGCTGATAACACCAAGGTTGCAGATTCAATCCCTATATGGGACAGCGGCATAGGGGGTTGGTCTAGATGATTCTGAAGATCCCTTTCCATCTCTGGGATTCTATGATGCACCCCCCCCCCCACACACAAACCTGGCACCACACTTCTCTATGTCCCATTAGTGCTTGAAAGTGTTTGAAGCAGGAACTGAGAGAGAGTTCTCCTTTAGCATGAGATAGCCAGTGCAAACACATTATAATGACATATCACGTTTTCTGGGGGCTGAGGCTTGGCACTGAAAACAGATTTCAAGGGTGAGACCTGGCACACCCTGGCTCAAATTAAGCAGCGAGTTCCCACAGGAGTTCACAGACATCGCATTCCTGTGCAGTAAGCCAGGCATAATTAGGTAAAAGAAAACAGTGATGTGGTAGGGAGGATATGAGGCTATTCTATTAAAAAACTATGCAAGATGGGAAAGAGAACAAACAATGGGAACATCCTTGGGTTGGCTGGGGGAGGAAAAGGTTTCGCTATGCAGTACTTATCTTTTTAAACTGAGCCCTCCCGTGAATTGAAGAAGTTATGTTAAGCCCTAGAATGTGTAGAATCTTCATCCAAGGGAAGATCAAATGGTTCTTGCCTTCTTAATATCAGCTCATTGAACATCATGTTTGCATAGGAGGCGACGCACAATAATTGCTCCATGCACCCCAGATTTGGTGGCTATCAATGGCTGGACAGAGCCTATGCATCCTGGGATCTACCAGAGTGGCCCCTGTTCCAGAGTGATGTCCAGCACATGGAGAGAAGGGCCTTATTTGCTTGCTATGGCTCTTCTCCATGCATAGAATAAGTATGTGCATGGTACGCAGCAGCAGGCGCTACCTGCTGCCATTTCCACCATGAAAAGCCAATCACCACACTCTGCACAGGTGTGATGGCAGGGCTCCATGCAGCAAGGAATTCTGAATCCTTTTGGGGTACGCTTGTGCGTGAGCCCATGTAGCAGCAGGAGTGGGAGTCTGCTGCCACCTCTCATAAGTGCATTCATTCTACATGTGGGGAAGAGCCCAAATGAGTGAACAGGGCTCGGAGGTATGCCCTGGAAGGAGATGGGGTTAGTGAGTGCCACGCCCCTCCTTCACTGCAGGTGGGCTCTGCATGCATCCACATAAGGCTTTAGTCCTTAGTTGAATTTAAGGAAGTCTCAGTTACTTGAACTATACAGTGGTGCCTCGCAAGACGAAAAGAATCCGTTCCGCGATTCTCTTCGTCTAGTGTTTTTTTCGTCTTGCGAAGCAAGCCCATTGACGGCTTAGCGGCTTAGCGCTATTAGCGGCTTTTAGCGGCTTTTAGCGGCTTTTAGCGGCTTATCAGCTTAGCGGATCAGCTGATAAGTGGCTTAGCGGCTTAGAAAAAGGGGGGGAAGGGGAAAAAAGTCAGAAAAACTCGCAAGACATTTCGTCTTGCGAAGCAAGCCCATAGAGAAATTCGTTTTGCGAAGCGCCTCCAAAACGGAAAACCCTTTCGTCTAGTGGGTTTTTCGTCTTGCGAGGCGTTCGTCTTGCGGGGCACCACTGTATTGTCCTACGGAGATTATTTATAGGAGCTAAATTCTGATCGCTGTTGGGAAATTTAACCCTGCTTCTCATATTCACGCACACCTACCATGTAAAGAGTTACCATTTTTGCCAAGCATGTGCAGAAGGCAGCAAGTCCAGCGGGATGAGTTTCAGAAGTGATGCCCATCACCGAAAAATAAACAAATGCAGATAATGCCTATTTGATTAGCAGCATGCCCAAATGTAACTGGTGTGGCTGGATCAGCTGAGACATAGAAATGGGAAGCAGCCAGGCATATATTTTAGGGAAAGAGAGAAGAGCTAGATCGGTCCTGTTGCTTTAGAAGGCAGTGGTGCCTAGAAAAAAGACATAGCAGCCCAGATTGTTTTTCTATACAGGAAATGAAAAAGGATTTCCCCCAAACGAGTAAGCGCATAATGGTAAACGCATCGTTCAACATGTTGATCTGCACTGTGTTTCAGAGGCAATGCACTGTGGCTTTACAGCATACGATGTATCTCCATAGTGGGCTTTAAAACAGCATTTGCCAATTATTACAAGTCCCCCCACCCTGATAACACAGGCATACGGCAAGCCCAGATGGTAGTTCTGTTCTGAGAATTACCCCACAGCCAAAGCCTACAGCCACAATGTGGTTTTGCCCTGCCTTTCAAGGGATACAGATCCGTATCCATTATACTCCTCTGCATATGTTTTTCACTTCTAATTCCCCATAGATGTGACCAAATATATCATAGTGCTGACACTTGCTGGAATGTGGCCTACAGTGCTGACAAGTTATTGTTGTAATGTAGAATGTTTGCTATTGTAGGCTGTTTGAATAAAGCCACATCCTGTCCCTCTACTCCCACTCGAGTGCCAAAAAAACCCGAAACTGCAAGAAAAATCACCATATTTCCCCTGCAAATATTTCAGCTTGTGGGCAACATGCTCTTCACAGAGGAATACATGGGGAGGATAAGGATGTTGTGGTTTCTTGGCTACTGATAAGATGACTGAGTCACAATTTAAAATAGAAACAGGACAGACATTATACGGCTGGGGACCCTGCAGAGAATCTGTACCCTTCTGTTGGGCTTTTGTGTAGGTGAACATTTTGCAACCTGGAGCCCTTCAGGCGTTTTGGAGCCTGACTGTGAGCTATTCTGGCTGGGGCTGATGGGATTTGGGAGTCCAAAACATCTGGGGGGGGCACCAGATTGGGTAAGGCTGGTGTGAACTAGCCAACTTCATTCTCGCCAACATTTCATAGGTGAATCTTTGTGGAAACTTTGTTTTTTACTCCCATGGAAAATGGGGTTGCCGCTATACTGACACAAAGGATTCATTGACTGATCAGCTCTCACCTTCCCACTTTACAATCACACATTTTCCTTCTCAATGTAGGGGGAGATTGAATGGTATACTTGAATAACTTATGCTATTGATGATATGCTATTGATGATATGTATATGATGCCACAATATATAACTGCTGAACTAAATCTCCTGCTAAGAACTTGTGACTTTGATCCTGCCTTCTTAGACCCAGTGTGTACCTGGATGAGAATTCAGTGTACAGTGGTACCTCGGGTTAAGTACTTAATTCGTTCCAGAGGTCCGTACTTAACCTGAAACTCCTGCAGCTGCCGCACCGCCGGAGCACAATTTCTGTTCTCATCCTGAAGCAAAGTTCTTAACCTGAAGCACTATTTCTGGGTTAGCGGAGTCTGTAACCTGAAGTGTCTGTAACCTGAAGCATATGTAACCCAAGGTACCACTGTATACAGTAGGGAGAATAAAGCCAACTCTCAAAGCAGGTGCTGACTCTGACCATTTCTGGTCTTTGCATCTCTACATGAATGGTTTTGTAAATAACGGCCAAAACCCAGAAGTAACCCGTTCTGGTACTTCCGGGTTTCGGCAGTCCATAACCTGAAAAAATGCAGCCTGAAGCATCTGTAACCCGAGGTATGACTGTATCTAGAAACAGAAAATGAACTCGCGATACTTTTTTCTTCTATGACTATGTAGCTACAAGTCAAGCAGCAAATGTGTTTAATCCAATAGCAAAGCCAGCTATTCCTATAGTAGAACTACTAGCATTGAATGTTTAAAAATGTGGCTGCAGGTGGAGTTAGAACAATAAGAGTACATTTAGGCAGCTGCCTGCTTGGCCTGAAGTACTTACATGAGACCAAGCAACTTGTGACACAACAAACTGAGCACCAGTCATGAACCATTTATTGTGACAGCCTCTCTGACAGCCTCCATTTTCAGGTAGGTAGCCGTGTTGGTCTGCCATAGTCAAAACAAAATAAAAGAAAAAAAATTCCTTCCAGTAGCACCTTAAAGACCAACTAGCCTCCATTTTTGCAGTCTTGGGCAGGCAGAAAAAGCAAGCGATCTATAGAGCCCTAATATGGGCAGGTACAACTCCAGGATTACAGTGCTCTAAATATGGCTTCCTTTGTCATGTCTCTCATGCTGCTGGATTGCCCCCCTCAATGTTGCCAAGTGGTTAAGGATGCTTTGTCCTCCTGTTTATTTCCAGGAGGAACGAGGGGCCTGTGAATGGGACCTTCTGCCAGTGGTGGTGATATTAGTGTCAGTGGCTGCCATTATAATTGCCCATGATGCACCAGAATCACATGGTTTTGCCCCGGGGCCTTTTTGGCAATTACAGTAGTGGCCACAAGCCTATTGGCAACCCAGGTAAGGGGTCTCAGGACAGTGGCATCAACAGCAGCGGACCCTCAGCAGAATACTGCATGCTGCAACTACAAGTTTTTCAGGCTGTCTCTTGCTTTTCCAGAGAAGTTATGGAAGGCAAGGGAAACCTCTTTTCCCCTTGTTCTTTCTTCAAGCGCATGAAAAAAAGGGGGGGGGGAGTTCTTCGGTTTGCACAACAAAAGGAAAATAGGGATGCTTTCTTATATTCTGATTAGCTCTGTTGAATACTCAGCGCAGAAGACAGAGATAAAAGTGACACAATTTTAAACAGTTCAGCTGTTCCCAGGATGTTTGTCTAGTACATTCAAGGCCCTGACTGGCTGGTTGCCCACCCTGTGTCCTAGCCAGGGTTGTTGTTGTTCAACGGTTGTGTAGGAGGAGAGGGAGCCTTGAGATCTTCCTGCCGTGGATTGATTTGAAGCAGGTGCCTTATCAAAGCAGCCTCCATCTTATCCCACCTCCCACATACCCATCTGGAGTTCAGGGTAGCTGTGGTTTTGTGTTCCTTTCCATTTGGTTCTAGAAAAATGTCCTTCATCTCTTCCCAGAGATATGGCTTGTACGTAACAGGAGGGAAATGCGGGAGCCATATCTTTATAGCAAGGTTTTACTTCCCTCCCTCCTCAGTTGTCAGCCTTGGTGCTTGGAGATTTCCTCCTAGACTTTTCTGACTGATTTATTAGCATGGCGGGGAGGGGGCATAGGTTATCAACAGTTATATCTTCGTGTTCTTTACTCTTTATACTCACAAAGTCAATCATATTGCAACACCAACCAACAGCCCCGTCCCATTTTGCCTCCTGATGTGGAACAGGAAAGTGCTGCCGCCCTGCCAAAGCCTCGCTTGCTGGGATTGTGCAGTGATGGCTTCCAGTGTGATCACATGAGATTTGTGGAGCTCTCACGAGATCTCACTGGAAGCCGCTGCCATTGCTTCTTCTTGCTTCTCCAGGGGCGGGTGCCTAGGTCTTCCGAAAGCTTTAGTTCTTCAAAGGTGGGCCTTCAAAGTCTAGTCTGCTCTTCTGGTGGTTCCCCACGCCCCTGAGGTTCAGCTGTCCTTCACTAGGGCCAGATCTTTAGCATGGCAGTCTCTGCCCTGTGGAACTCCCTTCCAGTGGAGGTTCAGCAGGGAGTTATCCCTGCCTTCTGAAAATGGCACTATTTAGGCAAGCCTTTGCAATATGGATTTCTCTTTTTAACCAAACATCTATGGTGTTTCAAATAATACTTTATGGATATTTGTGGATTGAGTTTATTATATATTTTAAATGTTGCAGATTAGAAATATTTAAATGAATGAATGAGTAAATGAATAGTAAGATTTCTAGAAGACATCTGAAGGCAGCCCTGTAGAGGGAAGTTTCTAAGGTTTGATGTCTTACTGTGTTTTTATATTTTGTTGAAAGCTGCCCAGGGTGGCTGGGGCAACAAAGTTAGATGGGCAGAGTACAAATAAAACGATAAAACTATTATTATTATTATTATTATTATTATTATTATTATTATTAGTCTGCCTGACAGAAGATATGAATGGGACAGCACAGGCTGTCATGGTTTTGTTACTAGGCCTACTCTGGTGTCTTTAAACAGCCTGATACATGAAGTTTCTCCATCCCATTCATCGCCATGCCAGAAAAAGGGGCAGGAGAGAGACCAGCTGGACTGAGTTACATTTTCAGTAGAAACAGATGTAACCTTCAATGGTGATAGAATTACAGTAAGGTCTGGGAAGGTCAGACCCCTTTGCAGCATTAGGGGCCTCCTGGCTTCCCTCCAGGATTCAGAGATATGCATTTTGTACAAAAAGAAGGAGCCGAAGGAAAAGAATTCTCCTTTGTTTCACCCAGACTGGTGTTCAAAGCACATGGAGCTGAGACAGGGAAAAGAACAAATTCACCCTAAGAGCTGTGTGAGGCAGAAGCAATGGGCTGAAAGGGGTAAAAGTTTCCCTCAAGTATTCAGGGCAAATAAAATCATAAATATCTAACACAAGTTACACAGGAAGAAATTGCATCCGTGTGCTTTCAGATCCTCTCAGACTGGGGGTTTGGATGTGTACTAGAAATCCACATATCAAAACTGAAGTTAGAAAATATGAATTCTGAATTTATCCCCTGCCCTCGGGCCGCTTTTTCTAAATTTTTCATTTTTGATATATCCACATTAGCTTCGTACATTTGATGTAATGTTGATTCACACAACGGTGTTCCTATAAAAATAGCTCTATCAAAATCTATAAACCATGGCAACTAAATGGAACCTCCATGTTTAGGGGCAGTCTAGCTCATTGATGACAGAAACTGATCAGGAAGGGCAAACAGTCTCCCATGCATGGTAGATTTTTGAGAAGATATTTATTGAGATCTTTAATGGGTGCTATAGGATATACTAAAGGGTGCAATGGTGCCCATGGGCACCATGCTGGAAACCCCTGCTGTTATTGGAAACTGCTCTATCCAGGTGCTAGAGTTCAAGTCATTACTCGGGTCTTTCAAAATGATGATGTAATTAACTGTGAGTAACAGTAGGTGCCCTAGGACAGGTCCAGGGGGACAAAGGGAGAGAAGACTTAAACTGGCTTCACATATTTCACACAATCAACCCTTTCCCAAGTGCTTTGCCAACACCCCTGGCCTTGCAATCTGTTGTTCCATGCCAAGAAGTAATTGCATATTTTCTTTGTGGGCTGCGCACACATTTTAGCAGTCCTGTAGCATCAGCAGATATTATTGGCATCTCCATAGGGGTGCAGACTTTAATCAATATAATCTGTTACCCTAAGAGTTTCTATCCACTGCCTGCATAAGGACGGCTTAACTATTGCTGAAGCTATAATTCAAGCCGGAGCCCTTGCAGAGGACTGCTCTCTCAGGTATGACAGAGAGACAGCAGCGACAGCTGCAGGGCACTCTCTGCAGCTTGCAAAGGCGAGTGCAGCTTCCCCAGCAGAAGTTGCACAAAGGATGAAAATGAGTGCTGCAATTCTTGGGCCAGCCCTTCATCTGGAAAGGGGAGCTTGCAAAACTTTGCAACCAGAGAAGGGACTGCCTGCCAGTCATTTGCCAGTTTCTTCCTTCAGCGTTTTCTTCATGAACATTCCAAGCTTGGGAATAATTTTAAACAATTACTGCCTGCCGGTGCTATTTTTCTAGAAAAAGAGGTGCCAGAACTCGCCGTGAACACCTCTGTTGTTCTCTTAAAATGGTAATGGTGCCCACCTGAGAGGTGCCGGAACTGAGTTCCGGCAAGTTCCAGCTGAAAATAAAGCCCTGTTGCCTGCCAGTGAACATAATAGAGTTGCAGTGGTTTACCAGTCCCAAGATAGGCAGTTCTTAGAGACGAGTCATAATTTGGTTATCTGCAAAAATAACTATTCATCAGTTGGCTTGGTGTTTTGTGGTTTGTTTTGTTCTGCTGCTTCTGCTTCTTTTTGAGCAGTGCAATGCGGATGTAGAAGACTTATGTGACAACAAAGAGGCACTCTGGGAAAACTAAGGCACTGGGAGAATCTGTGGCAGAGAGAACTCCAGAACAGTGGCAAAGCTGCACGCTCCGACACAGGGGGCGGAGAGCAGGAGGGGGGCATGGCTGGCGCACGTCCTGGGGGCGTGGTGTGCATCCCGGAGGTGTGGCACACCACCTGCAGGGGTGTGGCATGGTGTGGCACACTGCCACACGAGGGTGTGGCATGCATCTGGGGATGTGGTGCGCCACCTGCAGGAGTGTGGCTCGTGTCCCAGGAGCATGGCGTGAGTCCTGGGGGTGTGGCGTGGCGCCTACAGGGGCATGGCGCCTGGCGCGGTGGGGGGATGCACGGCATGTGTCCGGGTGGTGGTTGTGATGGTACCCCCTTCCCCAATGGTGCTGGGGGCGGTACGCTCCCCCCCACCCCCCTTTCCTCCTCCAGTACTCCAGAATCAGGCAGAAGCTGAAGCAGGCAAGTGGGAAAGGGCATGGGGCAGAGATGAGTCAGGCTGGTGAAGAGTCACAGGGATCTCCCTCTCTTGCTGCAACAAGCTGCCTCCCTCCCTGACTTCCAGAACCACAAGCGGCATGAAAAGTGCAGAGCAAAGGCAGGCTGCATGCAGAAGTAGTATCCGATTGCTTGGAAAAGGCCCTGGAGAGGAGGAGACATCCAGTAGATGGCTTGGGGAGGTGGGAACCTTTAGTCTTGGCAACTGGTTTCATGGAGTAAGACCTACAAGGAAGGAGCTGGTGTGCTCAGTAGGCCTGACTCTCAGCCAAGTCAGTGAAGATTGTATTTTTGCTAATAAAGTGTTAACACCAACTTTGACCTGGTGTGATTTGCTGCCTGGCTCGCTCTGTGACAGATATCAGGTGCAGGTGGTATTGACTGGTGACAGGAACTTGTAAATATGTGCAATAGCTTGATGGAGTAGGAGTGGATGGAATAGGAAAGGAGAACTGTGTATATGTTTGAAGAGGGGGGTTGGGGTTAGTGTTAGAGCCATATTCACAGCCAGAGCCATGAATATGCATACATACGCATTAGCATATGCAAATAGGCATTTTAAATACCTAGCCGATGCCCCTGGATACAATTCAAGGGGAACCTTGCACGTTACGTGTGCAGAGGTGCTTCTGTACCAGGATCATTCACTCCACCTCAGCCTTCCCCAACCAAGCACCATCCAGGTATTGTTGAACTACAGATCTTTCGCCATGCTGGTTAGGACTGGTGGGACTTGGAGTCCAACAACATTTGGGGGGCATCAGGTTGGAGAAGGCTGCTCTAGCTGGACTACAGCAATAATGTTTGTACTGTAAACATGCTCCAATGGCAGATACAAGTCTAGAAGATTCAAAGTGTTCTCAATGGCCCCATCTTCACCAGTAGAGAACATCTGTACATCTGTGTATCAGTAGCTGTGTTAATCATCTGTATTTTGGGTGATCAAGTCTGTTCCTGAAATGAGTTCTATCCGACTTCTGATAGGATGCTTTGAGGGTCTGCTGACTGAAAGATGAGATGGAAATGTTTTAGATAAATGTGCAAATAATAAATATTGTATAGTATTCATAAATGCCTGCTTCGTATCCAGGAAGCCTCTTTGGTGTTTTTCTTTTCTAGGTGCCCAGGAAATGTTGACTAGTGTCCCAGTAACAAATCTCAGCCCATTGTTTCTTCCCTTCCCACAGGAGCACATTTACAAGCTGATGAAGAGCGACAGCTATGCACGTTTCCTCCGTTCTAACGCTTACCAAGACTTGTTGCTGGCAAAGAAGAAGGTATCTGTCGGGAAGGACATGCTTGCATCTCTGAGCACTTCTTGACTCTTGCCTGCTGCTTGCTGCTGTGTGAACATGGAAATTAAGTTATTTGGGGGGCTTCTTGCTAACTGAAAGCATTTCTTTCTTTCTTTCTCCTTGAAGCTCCATGTTTGGCATCCCTATAAACAGCAGTCAATGTGAGGAAGACCTACTCTGAGCATCCTCTGCGAGGATCATGTGAACTAGAAGCTGCCTAGTTCTGAGCCTGGTCATTGGGAAGGGGCAAATGGCTTGATTGCCAAAGGGTCAGGGTTCAATCCCTGGTGGGACTGGGAAAGACCCCCTTTCTGAAATCCTAGAGAGGTGTATTGTCAGTCTCTGTGGACAATGCTGAGCTCTATGGACCAATGGTCAGAGTCAGTATAAGGCAGTTTCCTAGGCTCGTACATCAATTGCGCACACTGGCCGTCTGCCCGATCCTCCTTTCTCAACTCTTCTACCTCAGGGTCAAATGACAAAATACACTTGATGCACAATGCGCAGCTACATCTCTGTCTTTTCTTATTTGCAGCCCTGGAGGACCCTGATGTTGCTGGCACTGTTCAGCTCATCCCTCCTTAGGAGCAACACAGCTATGGGGATTAGTTCAAAAGTTCCCACTGGCACTAAGTTCTCATTGCCTCCCCTCCCCACCTGTTGCAGTTCTAATATCAATCCAGCGGAGGGGCACAACTACAATTACATAAGGGGAGGACACCTGGAGCCACAGCTGCATGCTAAGGAGGAGGTGTAATGTGTAGTTTGACCCTGAGGACCTTTAACCGGAGATGTGAGAGCTTAACCCTGGGACCTAGCATGGGATCCACCGTGGAGTTACAGCTCCTCCACAAGGATCTCTCAAACTAAACATAAGGCATTAAAGTCCCATTCTAAACTCCTTCAGGACAAATATGCGATATTGTGTAACGTTACCTATGAATCTCTTTATTTTTCATAACCATGGCAGTAACTAATGATTGGGAAGTAGCGCAAAACCCTCTTCCATTTAGTGTCTTATGTCAAGCTTTGTAGCTTTTCTTGTAAGGGATGCCTTGCATGGAGACTTCGTCATGATTTCTTATTGGCTCCCCTCTCCTCCTGTTTTACCTGCACTTTCCTGTATGTGGTTTCTCCCCTTCCACTTTTTTCCATTTAATTTTAAACTAATTACAGTAAGACTGGGAACTCCTCAAAAGCGGCACACCTTTCCATTCCTTTCTGCCTTTTTGGCATCTGCATGCCCATTATCAACAATATGTTTTCCATCCAGGTCAAAAAAACAAAGGGTTTCTTGTTGCGCTGATAATCACCTGATTATCCAGGCAAGGAAGAAGGGTGGGGAGCAGAGGTAGTTTTATCTCCATTTGTGGCTGTGTTTAAACGTCTTTCAGAAGCTCCTCCACCTAGAACCATGTTGGATAGACATCTGAGAGAATTCCCCACTTCTCTCATTCGCCTTTGACCTTCAAGACACTTTGTGCAGAGTTTTCCCAGCTTCTGCAGCTTGGGTTTCCTGCCGTTTCCTATTGCTTTGCTCTTTGCTGTCTCCATCCTGCTGGGGCTTCCATATGCTGCCAAATTAAAGTTAGCCTCCACTGCAGCTCCAATGTGCCCTCGATGGTTAGAATGGATTTCCCACAATCCAGCAGTCCCTTCTCTGTTCAGGAGCTCAGAGGCACAGCTGGAGTTACTGAGCAAAGCCTTCGCACTTCTGTTAGTGTGGCGGCGGCCTCTCATGCACTGTGGAGACAACTAGATTGGATCGAATGTGTTGGAACAATTGGGCGAAAACTGTTGTACTCTGAAGCAGCCTTCACTTAGCTCCAAGAGTGCGCCAGGTATTTTCCAGAACCATATTTTCCATGCTGTCTGCCATTGTGAATGCTGTATAGAGGCAACAGACCAAATAAGAGGTTTTCTTATACCAGACATTGACTTCAGGCTGGTTTTAGTGGCATAAGTTGAAATGGGAAAATGCAGGTACTATGGTAAGGTCCTATTTGCTCTGTGTAGTTTTCTTGATTATCTTCAGACTGCTGGGTTGCTGCCACACATGGATTGTGGGCTTGATGGGTTACTGTTTTGAGAGGCCTTCTTTAAAGTACACCTTCCTTTTAGTGTATGCTTCAGGGTTCAAAGTGACTACCTATGAGCATCGTTCTGCTGCTTCTGTTGGAATCTTGTCAGATGATGCAAAGCATCAGATTTTATTTAAGGTATACATGTAGTCCTAGTCTGGATCTTCAACTGGTGCCACAGATTCCTCTAGTAGTCTGGTCCCAGAAGGGGTAACCTTCTTAAATAACTGAACTGTGGGTGCTGGGTGATCAATCACCTGTAGTGGTTTTCTTTTTTCAGATGTAGGGTTTTGTACCCAAGTGCTTTAAGGGGATCAAGTAACCAAAGTATGGTTGGTTGGTTGGTTGGTTTGCTTGTTTGCTTTGTTTTATAAAGAAAATGAAATAATTAATGGAATTGTAAGAGGTTGTTTCACGAGGATGAAAGCTTTGCTGGAGTTCTGTTTCAATTTCAAAACTAGAAAGGGTATATAAGCTTCACTGCTGCAGAAGGACAGCAAAAAGTGTTTAGTCACTTAAAAAAACAAGAGTCCAAGACAGCTTTGGAAGCAAAGTGAGCTCTGTAAAGCAAAGCATCCCAAAGGAAAGCTATAAGGATGTGTTGATGCAAAGTGTTCTTCAGCTGGAAGGCGCAGGGGCACAACCCTGTCTCTGAGTCCTGACCGACTAGGAAGATGGCTGGTTGCAACACTGGGAGGCAGCATTAACTGAGCTACCTCACAGTTGTTAGGGCAATGCCTGCCCTGCTCTCTAAGAGTTGATGAGGGAAACATCTAATGCAGGCATGTTCAGAGTCCATTTTGGGGGTCTAATACGGCCCACCGGTCAACAACAACTCCAGCTCCAACTCTAAAAAAGCTCAAAAACGTCAATCCTGAAAAAAGCTGGTTGGCCCTTTGGTCGTCCCCCACGGCCCTTCATTTAATCAAATCTCACCCTCTTTGAAAAATGTTTGGACACCACTGACTAATGTATATTTTTAAGAGTGAGAGTAAAGTGTACATCTTGTTTTAATCCTGAAAAAGTGTGCATCAGCAGGCAAAGAACTATAGTCATTACCTCTTATTTCAAACTTCATGGTAATATAACACTATTTCATTGTCCCATGATAACAACCATTGATCATATCATTTTTCATCCCTCTATCTAAACATGAATGTTTGTTAAAGGTAAAGGTAAAGGGACCCCTGACCATTAGATCCAGTCGTGGACTCTGGGGTTGCGGCGCTCATCTCGCTTTATTGGCTGAGGGAGGGATGTGGCCAGCAGGACTAAGACACTTCTGGCAAACCAGAGCAGCACACGGAAACGCCGTTTACCTTCCCGCCAGAGGGATGTCTATTTATCTACTTGCACTTTGACGTGCTTTCAAACTGCTAGGTTGGCAGGAACAGGGACTGAGCAACGGGAGCTCACCCTGTTGCGGGGATTTGAACCTCCAACCTTCTGATCAGCAAGTCCTAGGCTCAGTGGTTTAACCCACAGCGCCACCCGCGTCCCTTTGAATGTTTGTTAAAGGTAAAGGTACCCCTGCCCATACAGGCCAGTCGTGTCCGACTCTAGGGTTGTACGCTGATCTCACTTAAGAGGCCGGGGGCCAGCGCTGTCCGGAGACACTTTCAGGTCACGTGGCCAGCGTGACGAAGCTGCTCTGGCGAGCCTGCACCAGCGCAGCACACGGAAACGCCGTTTACCTTCCTGCTATAAAGCAGTACCTATTTATCTACTTGCACTTAAGAGTGCTTTTGAACTGCTAGGTGGGCAGGAGCTGGTACCGAACGACGGGAGCTCACCCTGCCATGGGGATTCAAACCGCTGACCATACGATCGGCAAGTCCTAGGCGCTGAGGTTTTATCCACAGCGCCACCCGCGTCCCTGAATGTTTGTTAGTATCAGCTTAATTTGCTCTGATGGGTTTTATGTTAGCCCCATGGTAACCATGTTGTAACCTAGGCCTAAGGCTACATCCACACCATACATTTAAAGCACATGGCTTTCCCCAAACAATCCTGGGAGCTGTAGTTCATTTTCACAGAACTACAGTTCTTTTTATATATATAAAAAGATCGTATTAAGACTTTTCATAATACATTACAATAAAAAAACAAACTAATCTATAAACAAAAACAAAAAGAAGAAGAGAAAAATACAAAGTCCTCTCTCATGGGTAGATTTTTAACCCTTGTTTCACAAAGAAAGAGTTGGACCCTCCCATCTCTTACCTGGGAGCTCCCCTTTCTCTTCCCCTCCCACTCTGGAAGAGCTTCCCTGCCTCTCACACAGGGTCCTTCGTCAGCCAGCCATTACCTTCACCAGCATCAAATCCCCTCACTGGCCAAGAGAACAACAACAGCAACAACTAGAACAAAACAGAAGCAAGAGCAAAGCAAAAAAGGAAAGCAAAAAAGTAATACAGGAATGAGAAAGCAATACAAGAATAAAAAAGGAAGATCAGGAAAAAGAGAAAAATGAAAAATAAATAAAAAGGACTTCCAACTATTCGTCTGTCAATTGTACATACAAGAGTTCTTTAAAATATTCAAAATGTTTACCCCAGGGTGGTATCCAACTGTTCCTCCTTCTGCTAGGTGATGTTTTTCCCAGTCTTCAACTCCTGGCATCTCAAGTACAGAATTACAATTCTCAGCACTGCTAAGAAACTACAGTTCCCAAGATTCGGCTGGGGGGAGGAGTCGTGTACTTCAAATATATGGTGCATATGCAGCCTACCATCAAGCTGAATGGGGTGGCTGCCTCCAGTAGTTGAATTTGGTTGTCCTGAAAAGGCAGAAAATGGATAAATAAAATAGCTTTTATTGTTGTGTTTTAACGCCAGGTAGTACGAAAGCACGTCAAAGTGCAAGTAGATAAATAGGTACTGCTCCGGCGGGAAGGTAAACGGCGTTTCCGTGCGCTGCTCTGGTTCGCCAGAAACGGCTTAGTCATGCTGGCCACATGACCCGGAAGCTGTACACCGGCTCCCTCGGCCAATAAAGCGAGATGAGCGCCGCAACCCCAGAGTCGGTCACGACTGGACCGAATGGTCAGGGGTCCCTTTACCTTTACTTAGTAGGAGAGAGAAGTTGTGAGGTTTTCTGCATCAGGCGCCAAAATAACTTGGCCAGCCTCTGGAGTCCTGTGCACCTTAACGAGGGGCGGGGGGGGGGGGAGGTCATTTGCTGCTCTGCAGCAAAATGACTTGGATGTGAAATCCCCTGCAGGAATGACACATCCTGGCACTAGGTCTTGTATTCGAAGAACTAGATATTTGGGGGTTGGAGGAGGAACAATCATGTAGTGTGGTTAAAGCAAAGCAAGGGGAAAGAATGCAGATACAGTAAACTTATGGACCCACATTTTCTCATCCCCTTGCAGCTAACTGGAATGAGCGCTTTCCTTATCAAAGCATTTTTACTTTACATAGCTATGCCCAACTCTTTGCTACAACAATGGGTTGGTTTGTTCTCTTGTGGCAACTGCCCTCCCCCCACAACCCCCCCTTTTTTTTTGCATGTTTGAAAACTGCATAAGCCAGCCCCTGCATATTTGTATGTGCTGAATTCTGCATTTACAGAATGAGTGGAAATGTTAACATGCTGCCGCAGACAGAACGGTTAGGTTTGTAATTATTCTCCCTGCTTTAAGAGGGACACACAGAACGCTCCAATTAAATTCATCAAGGTTTACGAAACTGTCCCCAGAATGTTCACTTTTAGTGGACTCAAGCAAGCAACAAAGATCTAGTCACCCACAAGTTATCATCTGAGCATACTTCGTTAGGCAGGAATACTGTTGATAACAAAATACACACTTATCCTTTTTTTGATCTGTGTCAATCTATTTGTCATACTTGCAGTGCAATGCTATGCATACTTATGTGGAATTTACGTTCCCCTATGTTCTAGTAGGGAAGCAGGTGGCGCTGTGGGTTAAAGCCTCAGCGCCTAGGACTTGCCGATCGAAAGGTCGGCGGTTCGAATCCCTGCGGCGGGGTGCGCTCCCGCTGCTCGGTCCCAGCGCCTGCCAACCTAGCAGTTCGAAAGCACCTCCGGGTGCAAGTAGATAAATAGGGACCGCTTACCAGCGGGAAGGTAAACGGCGTTTCCGTGTGCGGCTCTGGCTCACCAGAGCAGTGATGTCACGCTGGCCACGTGACCCGGAAGTGTCTCCGGACAGCGCTGGCCCCTGGCCTCTTGAGTGAGATGGGCGCACAACCCCAGAGTCTGTCAAGACTGGCCCGTACGGGCAGGGGTACCTTTACCTTTACCTTTACCTTTTTATGTTCTAGCAAGTGTGTTTAGGATTGCAGCCTCAGAATAGCCTGGCTCAGGTGTGATGGCTTAGCAGGGAATGTCAACATGAGCAGGGAGGTGTGGGAGCTTGCATGTTCACCCCACCCCTAAGGCCCCCACATGCATCAGCTCCACTTACTCCACCCACAACCTTCCCACAATGCACTCGGAGTCCTATTCATGATAGCAGAGGGGCTTCCTGATTGCAGGAAGGCGTCTAAAAACATATTTAGTTTAGCATGCCTGGAAACCCTCTCCAGACTTTCCTGCTCAGCTTAGGAAGGTTGGGGTAGGGCAGGACATTGGGGAATTGCCCTGCCTACATGTCCCTTGTATTGGCATTTCCTGTTCCAGGATAATGCCTAAGCAAGGCTTATGTCTATAGTACCTGTCCGTTTTCAGAATGCTTGATGTGCAATATTTCAGCCATCCTCACAAGAACCTGGTAAGGTAGGCCAGAATTATTGTTCCCATGCTGCAGATGGAAAAAGGAGATACTGGTGAGGAAACCCACTGTTTGCCTAATGCAAGCTAATAATTCTGTGTCTCAGTTTGAACTGGAAATGTCAGAGCACACACCCTTTGCTTCATCATTACATAGGCTCTGAACTGATTTGGTCTCAATCTCTTTCAGCACAAGAAAAGGCATATAATAGGTTGTATTCATTGCTGTTCCCCCTTGAACTGATGGAAGGTTATTTGACGCAGCAGAGGCTTCGGTCAGCACAACAGGAAGGAAAACCATTTTCACCACTTCCTTCTCCCCCTGCAGACTGTGCACGCCCCCCCCCACCAAAAAAAATCTGCTCCAGGTGGTTAAGAGCAGTGTTGGGGCAGAGGGGTTTTTGGTTTTGCAGAAAATTCAATTTTATCCATTCATTCATAACAATGGATTAATGCAAAGTGCAAATAAACATTAGTTAGGTTTTTAACTTTGTTTACTAAATACCTGTAAAATAAACTAACTACATTAAATAGCTCTCTGGGGCATCATACAGTATTCTGTTGCAACCTGAACATTTCCCAATGAACATTTTCTGATGCAAATTACCCTAATCTGCATAGGAAGGTTTTCCAGACAACTTTCCCAGAAAACCCACATCCCTGTTTTGGGGACGCTTTAGAACAAGCATGGGAGGTGCCACAAGATGCTGCAGGGAGAAGAGGGAATTAGCCAAAATAAGCTCCCTCCTTATTTTGGAAATCTCCAGTTTCATCATCTCCTATTAAACACCACTGGATGCAACCCATTCAGGGATCTAGAACCAGCTGTGGTTTAATGCAATTCTATTAATTTCCCAAAAACTATACTTACGAAGCTGCCTAATGCGCAGTCAGGCCATCCAACTCAGTGTTATCCTCACTGAGGGGCAGCAGTTCTCTAGAGATTCAGGCAGGAGTCTTTCCAAGGCCTTCCTGGAGATGCCAAGGACTGAACCCGAGTCTTTCTTAATTCAAAGCATGTGCTACCACTGAACGATAGCCCCTCCCCACTGTGCTATGTTGGCCCCAAATAAGAAGGCCAAGAGACATCCCTTCGGTTCATCAGGGTGCAGATAAGCATCATTGTGCAACTTGAGCTGTGCACATCATCCCATAGCTGTCAACTTACAGATTTGAAAATAAGGGACCAGCAGCCTTGAAAATAAGGGACCAGCAGCCAAAATAAGGGACCTGCAGCCTCACCTGTTCCAGGCACTCCAGTCTTCCTGTCCTCCTGCAGTCTGGTCAAACTCATGCTGGTAGCTTTGAGAACACTGTCCAACCCACTTTGTAACCAGAGGTTCAACTGAACAGAATCTGAATCACATGCACCACAAGGCCTATGCAGCCTCAACTTAAGATGGCTCCCTGGCTTGGCTTTGCACTGCAAAGTTTGCAGCAGCATGTGCAACAAAATGGCGTCCAGCATTCAAAAAACCCCTCAGCTTGCATTAACTAGCCACACACAGGGCATGCAAGCTCCACCCCCCAGTCGTTCTTAGACTTCTTATTGGGTGAGCAACACAGCCAAGCAACACAGTTGGAACCTCCCTCCTCCCTGGCCGGCAGGGAGGGAGGGAGAGGAGCTGCTTCCTTTGAAATTTAAGGGACATCATTTAAGGGACATCCATCAATAAGGGACAGCAGCGGGACATGGCGCTGGAATAAGGGACTGTCCCTTCAAATAAGGGATACTTGACAGCTATGCAACATCCACAAGGCCATGGCCTGCACTTTCAGGGCCCTGCTTTCGGATACAGGGTCTTTCTGAACCGGTGTTTTGCAGCAAGTGTTAAAATAGGATATGGAACGCCTTTAGTCTCCCAAAGCAAGACACTTCAGAAAGCCCCGGAAGAAAATCTGTATATTTTAAGATTCTCTGATCCCAAACCTCAGCTTTTCTTAATTATGGATACCTAGAGGTCCCACTTGCAAAGAAGAAGCTTTTCTTTTCTTTTTTAAAAAAGGTCTTGCTCTACTCTTTGATGCTGAATGCAAGGCAATTTGAAGACCATTCAGAAAAGGTTCAGAGTTCAATTCCTCACATCGAGGCCTAAAATATTTTATTTACAGACATCTTTTCTAATAATTGCTGTGCTAAACTGCCAATGCAAAGGTCATCTCTCAATGCATTCTTTAATTGAGCATTTAATCTCAAGCGCCAGAAATTTTGCCATTAAGATTCTATTTTGGTGTACATGGAAAACTACCAGAACCAGATGAAAAGAAGTTGAAGGAAAGGCCTTAGTTCAGGGGTGGAGCATCTGCATAGCAGCAGACACAATGTCCCGGGTTCAACCCCCAGCTTATCCAGATGATACTCCTCTTAAATGGTCAGGCTGCTTCCTGTGTAGCACAGCCCTAAGAAGCTGTGCTCATAAGTTTTGCTGGTGTTGACAGCAGTTCCCATTTTTTTCTCCTTGCTTCTTATGATATGTTTTGACCTGAAAGATGTGTTTCTTCCTGTTTGTATGGCTGGCTATATGTCTTTAGGGCCAAAGGTTTCCCATCCCTGATTCTCCCTTGCCTGCTCCTATAGACTAGTATTGAATCCATCAGCCCCAGCCACCATCTGGAGGGCCAGAGCTTCCTCATCCCTATTCTAGGCAGATTCCTGAAGCAATCTTTTATCACCCGCTTTCACTTCTCTTCCATCTGCTCGTAGATCTGATCTGTAAGTCACAAGCACTGATTTTTTTCTTTTGTATTCCAGAGGAGTAGAATTGGTTGTGCTGAAAGTTCTCCAAAGAACTTGACCCTTTGCCATCACTCTTCTCCCTTCCATGCCCCCATGCAGCATCATCTGACAGGAAGTTTTCCATTACAGAAACATTCACTTGCCAAGCAGAGTGTTTAGTACCATTGTGCAAAGCCCTGCTCTTTAGATAACTTCCCAGTGTTCCTAACTCCCTTCAGCAAAAGTGTCCTTTTGCTAGAAAGGATTTCCCTTTCTTCCTTTGCTTAGAAGGGTGGCAGGTCTGCTGTTTTTCTCTGATTTCTTGACACTTCATTTTAAAAGAAAGTGCAGATTTAATAAAAACACCAAACACATTCATAATCACATGTCTCTGTTACTCCCCAACCACAAGTGAACTGGAGGTAAGGTAGTCCCCCCCCCGCCCCCGATGATGTGCTGATTGTTCCCCACCACCACCATTTAATCCCTTTATTCAACAAAATGGCAGGCTTGCTAGCAAAATTACCTCTTCTTTCATAGTTCCTAGGATTTGTCCTATGCCAAATGAATCACATTACTTTGGAGAACAGCAACATACCCAAAACGTTGGTGGCTTTCTTGTTATGATGAAATTATATTATTTATATGCTCTAGCAGATAATTTGTTTTTTCAACAACAACAACCACCACACCACATCATAGTCTCATCTTGGTGTCTCCCCCTGCCCCCAAAGCCATGTACAGAAGCTGGCCAATCCTGGTGGCTGAGACTTTCTACCAACACTGGCAATGGGATGACTTCAACCCAACACACCTGAAGGCAGCAGGGCAAGCCAGCTCTGTCTCCCAACATCTTGCTGCTGCTCTCCATCCACTACCCCCCACATTTGCTGTCTAATGGCAGGATTGGCCCTGGTCTCATCCTTGCTCTCTTGCATCTGCATATTTTAGGATAAAATAAATTGGTGGTGGACAGTCCTGTTTATTATGGAAACTTGCCTGCCATTACTGTCCTTCTCACTTAAGAGATTCCTGATAAACCTACAAGGAACCCTAGGGTTCCTCATAGCACAGTCTAAAAACCACTGTGCTATAGCCATTGTATATGTTGCGTCTCACCTGTGTGTAGAGCTATACAACAGGATAATAAAGCTATAAGTAGGTCAGTCTTGAATGATATGGCCCTGATCCAGTCACAAGTGGTTCATGGTCCCGTAAGGCAATGCATCACCATTCAAATTAAAAGACACATCCAACATGCAGGGGTGAGGAGAGCAAGTCTGTTTCCATGGGTGGCTCCATGTTGGATAGGGGCAATGACTGTTTTTAGTACCATATTGGTTCATTTTATAAAACCAATTAGCTTATCCTGAATGGTAGGAGACCACCGTGTGCTGATTGGGAAAGTTTAGGCTCTATCCTGAACCACAGAAGGGAAAGCTCAGGGATTGATTGATTGATTGAATTATTGAAAAGACAGATGCAGAATGCATCATTACGTATCTTTCTCTTGAGCTATGTAAGTTTGGACAAGAGCTACCTCCAGAGCCGCATTTTAAGCATGGAACACAAGATACTTCCCAATGGGAGAAGCTACCAGAATATTACAATACAAAAGTTAGTTGCTTTGCTCTTGCAAATTGTAGCTGCCATGTTTTGAGATGTTTTATCTTTCTTCTTTTCTTTTGCTAATGTTTTTAGATCAAAATTTAAGCTGAAGGGATTCTTTTTTTTCTTTTCTTTTCTTTTTCAGTAGTTTTTCCTTCCTAACTTTTTTTTCCCCTTCTAAAGCCCGAGAATGAGCAAGGTCGTAGAACTTCTCTAGAAAAGTTCACTCGCAGCGTGGTAAGTTCATTTTGCTTTTGCTTTTCTTTCTTTTCCCCACCTTCTCTTCAGCATTTTCTTTTATTTCAGAAATTATTTTATTAAATTTTACACCTCCTGTGTAGTTTACTCCTGTACAATAAAAAGGTAGAATTTCATGATATGCAGATTTCGGCCAGTGAAGGTACCCCAGTCTAACGTAATCAGAATGCTCCCGACAAGGCTCTAGGTTTAAGAGATGTTTAATGAACTTGTTTCAAACCAGTTGCCCAATAAAGGACAACTTACAATTTTCATTCATAAAAGCGCATGCAGATTCTGAACTCAGGCTCAAAATTCCATTACAGTTCTGTTGATCTAACATGGGCCTCTAAAATATCTTGGAATGGTCAGCTATGATTGAATAATGTCAGCTATCCTATGCAAAGATGCGTGAGACTAGTTCTATGAGCCTGATAGTATTTCATTAAAAAGTACTTTTTCCTCATGCAGCAGCACATGGCAAATTGCTTTTGAAACGGAAGAGAGCTTTAAAAGTAATTTGTGATGTGCCTTTAGTGGTTGGCAATTCAAAGAAGAAGAAGAGGACAAAATAAATCCAGACTAGCAAAAGTGTGAGCTTAAGCTGCTCTTTGAACCTGGCTGTAGAATAGAATGTATAACATTTCCTCAACCATTCATGAGAACCATAAGAAGAGCCCTGCAGGATCCAACAAAGGTCTATCTTGTCCAACATTCTGTGACCAACCACTAGCTTCTGAGCGTGATAGCCCTCTCCTGCTGTCATTCCCCAGAAACAGATACTCATGCTTGCCTCTGATCCTGGATGTAGCATACAGCCATCATGACTAGTAGCCAACGACAAACTTATCCTCCATGTAATCCCCTTCCAAAGGCATCTAAGCTAGAGGCTACTAAGTCTTCTCTTTTCAGTCACCAAAGTGGAAGACCTTAGGTGGATCAGAGGTGGATCTTGAGGTCAAGTCTGAAGCTTCTTTCATTCATACCAGCAACCACTAATTTCCTTTTAACTTTTTTGACCACATGTGCTTTATACTCAGGTATGAATGCATGAGTGAAAAAGAAGCAAAGTGGGAACCTGTGCCAAGTTCCTATTGCTGTTCCACAATTTCACTGCCTGGATATTATTCTACAGAGAAGTCCTTGCCACGTTATGAATCACAGAGGACTTAACAGCAACCCCACATCTGTTTTCAATTTAGGCTACACATACTGTTTCCCATTTCCCCAAACAGTAGAAAGTTCCAGGGACAGCTGCTGTAGTATCGTATTCTTTAGAAGGGAGAGAATGCTGGAGGTGATTGTCGATTTCTGAACTATGTGTTTATTTACAAATACACCATCTGACTGTGGAGGAAGGAGACAAACACCCAGACAGCTAGAGCAAGCCTTTAAACCAGCTTCCGTTTCCCAAAAGCAAATAGCAGGCCTTGAAAACCCACCAGCCAGTTGCAGAGATACTCAGAGGAATTTTATCTCCACTATCTGCATCCTAGCTGCCTCACTTCCCAGTCCCCTTGCAAGCAAGTGACGTGTGTCCTTGCTAGTAATCAACCACCCAAAGCCATTGAAGAAACATCTTGTAAGTCATTACTCTCCATACAGGAAAAATACTTAGCTGTGAGCTAAATAGGGGGAAATAATTTTCTGATTTGATAGCCATTACAGTTACAGCTGTGTTCTTTCATTGCCAGATTTCCCTTGAAATTAGCAAAGATGATGCAGCTGAACGATAACGAAAAACATTTGTACTCCTTTGGTTCTCTTTGGTGCCCTAGTGGGCTTCTGCCTTCTAACTTGCCTTCACGATCCTCTCCCTCATTTGCCCACATGGCTGCTCAGCCTGTTGGCTGTGGAGATGTACAGTATGTGGCCTTGTTTGCACCTACCCAGGATGTTCTTAGGCAGCACCACAAATCACTGCTGACCTCAAGGGGGTCCCCAAGGCCAGTCAGATTAAATGGCAGCTTGAGGCAAATGAAGCTGACAGCAGTAAAGACAACGAAGAAATAGTCCTGAGAAGAACACACCAAAACATGGAAAACACTTTTCAATACACTTTTGGAAGCATGAATAAGGCAAGCAGTTCCAGCTTAGTCCTAATAATAATAATAATAATAATAATAATAATTTATTTATTTATACCCCGCCCATCTGGCTGGGCTTCCCCAGCCACTCTGGGCGGCTTCCAAAAAAATATTAAAATACTGTAATACATCAAACATTAAAAGCTTCCCTAAATTAGCTGCCCTAATTGCTTTCTAATTGCAAATGCCACCATGTGAAACAGGGAGGGGGAAGCTGTGACCCCCCAGATGTTGCTGGTCTACATCTTCCCATCTTCCCTAACCATCAGCCATGCTGGCTGTCTAACAAGGTTTCCATCTCAGTTGTAGAATAATGGATAAGGCTCCCTACTTGCTTTTGCTTCTCCTTTAATTGTTTACATTCCCTCCCTTTTTATTTCTACTGAGGACAGAACTACACAATATATGTTCTTCCTTTTTTTTAAAAAAAAAATGCTCTCCCTCACATCCCACCACCTTTTGTGTCATGCAGGCACTGAGGTTGCCATTTGAATGGAAAGGTTGGTATGGGAAGAATGTGACTTCTGCTTTCCTGCTGAAAAATCACACATACCCTGAAGTTGTTCCTACCCTTGACGGAGAAAATATATGTCTGTCTTCCCCTTCAAATCTCAGCTTCAGTGGATAACAGTGTTCAAAAGAAACGAGTAGAAATGGCCACAACGAACCTGTTCCATGAGATTTGAGCTTGGCTGTCTGTCTCTTAATAGAAGTCTTCTGAACTGTTCTTTAGTGTGGAACGTCCGTGGTTCAGGCAGGTGACCCTTTGGATTCTTGCCTTTTCTTTCTTCAGCTAGCTTTCAATGCATCTTCAGTTTCCACCACAGCCTTTCTGCACAGCAGCAAAGAAGCAGATTCAGAAATGGGTTCCAGAAACCAAACTGCTTTTCATGCACGCACAGAAAAAAAGAGTATTTTTTTTTCTAAGGTTGGTTGGTACTTGTAGTGACTATGGCATTAAAAACATAGATGCTAAATCAGAACAAAGACCTATCAGGTCCAGAATCCCATTGCCCACAGTGGCCATCAAAAGCCTACAGGAAGCCCTTGAACAGGATGTGAAGTTTATCCTATTGTCTATCCTGAATCTTCTAGCATTCATGTTAATTGGATGACCTCATGTTGTAGTATTACTGGGGGGGGGGGGGCCTCCCTATCCATGTTCTCTGTACCATGCATAATTTTCTGCACCACTCTCATCTCCCCTCCTTACTTTTTCCTCCAAGACTAAGATGGACCATCTCTTTCCTCTTTCCTCCTTGATAATTGCCCTTTGATTGACCCGTGATGGCAGTGTATCCTGCCTTGCAAACCCATCCCACTTCACTGGCTGGGGGGCAATGGCAACACTGGGGAAATCCCACTGGAGGTTTCTCTGAGAAGCTGTTTCGGCATCCCATGCGCTGAGGACCCCAGGAAATGGTGCCCGAGTCCTTAGTTCAGATGTCAGTCACTCTGGACTGGGATACTGCCCAGAGTCTTGTCTCTCCTACACAGAATATGTGAGGTTTGTTATTTTTTCTCTCTGATCCTGCATGTTGAAGGGACATATCCCTCCTACAGCCAAAACACATTTTGCAAGGATTAGCTTTTCTTTTCTAATGAACCACTGCCAGCACCTCACCATGGCTGAAGGGCATTTAAAACTAAATAGCTCTATCTTGTTTAAGAACCATTGCTGGCTCCTAAGAAAGGCTTTGAATGTTTGCTCACTAGGAAAGCTTCCCAAACGGCATGAAACAGACTCATGTACACTCGATTGCTTTGAATGCAAAAAGGAATGTACTAAATGGTGTCTTTCAGTTTTCCTGTTATTTTATATATGCAGTGTAATGGATTTTCAAATCAGTAGTGGGTGCATATAATCAGGACTGGAGGAAAGTGCTGAAGGCACTTTAGTATTAATATTCTCTTTACTGACCCTGGTGAGTTTGAGCAATCACACCTGACATGCAGTTAACACACAGCAGTTCATTTAATTGGGGTGGTGGAGCAGGAGCTGGGGAAACAAGGAAAACTGCAGCTTCCTTGGGGTGTCACATTTACTTCCTTGGGGTGTCTACATTTACTGGCCAACAGGAGGCCTGCACAGTTTCAAGACTGTGTTTGGCCTTCTTCTCAGGGTCTTTCCCACAGAACTACCTTGCCTAGCAACAATCCCAGGGCTACCTGTTTCCAAATCACTAGACTGACTCTTATTCGTCTCCAAGTCCCCACTGGGGCTTCCCCAGGCCCCACAGAGCTGCTCTCAGGCTGCACTCCTTTTTTCTGTCTTTCTCTGCTTTCCCACCTTCTAGGTCATGGCAGGAGGTGCTGGGAAATGTATCCCCAAACTTGTGAGGGGGGGCGGGGGGGCTGACATTGCACATGTGATGTCATGCGCATGACTTCAGGACTTTGGGAGGAGCCAGGGGCGGAGCCAAATGCAGTGGCCACATGACTCAGTGGCTGGCAGCTCCTCCTCTGACTCCTCTTGGCACCATCAGCAGCTTCAACCCTCCTTCCCCTCTGCAGCAGGAGAAGGAGAAAGAAGAAGCCGGCTGCTCCAGGCATGCCACATTTGGTGATTGGCGGGCCCTGGCTCCACTCCCCAAAATATAGGGGGAGGCCAGAAGGGCCGGGTCCCTAGGAGCCAGTGCCCCTGCTCCACAGTCCTACAATTCAGGAGGAAAACTGCATACAAAACTGTTATATTAGGAGAAATACACACTAAAACAATGGCAGAAGCATTTGCAAAGTGATGCAGAAAGGTGGTGAGCTGAAGATTGGGGAAATGAGAAACTGAGGGGAAACCCAAACTGATAGGTTCATCCATCCCTTACTGCAACAGACTTAATGTTTCGCGGAGGTCTTGCATGCAAAAGTTAGGAGTTGAGGTGTACTTGGATGTTACCACAGCGCTGCTGTGTGTCTCTCTGTGCCCTGATCTTTGTAACCCCTCTAGATAAGCACAGTGTGTGATTTTCATCAGGACACTACAAGAAAGGGGGGAAGACGTGAAGCTGGCACAGTTTTAGTCTCTTGTAGCAGAGGCATCAAAACAGTGTTTACATTGCACAAGTAAGTTGGATGTTCTCCATCATGCCTGCAAGTACACCTGTAATACTAATATGAAGAGCTGCCCTTAAGGGAGGACACACAAAGAGGCTGTTTTTCAATGGCAGAGGGGACAGCTGTGTCTGCATGCTTGGTAGGCAGCACACCAGGTAGCAGAGGTGGCTAACCTGTGGCACTCCAGATGTTGGAGTTACGATCCTATCATCTCTTGACAGCCATTGGTCTTGCTGGCTGGGGGACAGTTTTCATTAAAAATGTGGAGGGCCCCAGGTTAGCCATTCCTGACATACAGTCATTGCATTTGTCATAGTGACTGTGCATGTACACCATCAGAAAATTTACCTTAGATGCAGCTGGAAATGAAAGGATCGGGCAGTCAGATAGTTACTGTGCAATCTCCGGGCGCCAATAGGGTAAGTGTGACATGCCTGTACTTAGTGAGCTGACATTTGTACATCCAGATTGTGATTCTTCATCTAGGTAAACGTTTAATTTCCATGGAAATAGTATTCAAGACATATGCTTTTGACTTTTTAAGAAAGAGAATCTATATAAGGCTTCGTTTTTATGTTGTTAC
Source organism: Podarcis cretensis (assembly GCF_951804945.1). Lineage (NCBI taxonomy): Eukaryota > Metazoa > Chordata > Lepidosauria > Squamata > Lacertidae > Podarcis > Podarcis cretensis. Next base: position 47,438,311 of record NC_137170.1, on the reverse strand, counting down.
CCATTATTTGTTATATGCATGCTAAATCGATTCTTCTTTTGATCTCTTTTCATGTGAATTTATCTGTGTAGATTTTATGTTCTCTTGACATTACTTTTCTTTACTGTTGCTTTTTAAAAAAAATAACTTACTTGAGCATTTAACTTTGTTTCTTTTCCTAATTTATGTTGCCCTTCTTATGTTTATGGTGTGTGTATCACTTCTCCCCCAGCAAATGCTAATAAAAGGCTGCTTATAAAAGGATATGGTCCTTAAGATCTTTAAAAGAATTATGCATTGAAAACACATGGAGATTTGGGGGGTGTCCTATGAAAAATCCTGGTTCAATAAGAAATGGTTATGCATGCCCTGTGTTTTTTAGGATTTGTTGTCAGTGCAAATTCTGAGAGGCCTAATGCACCGCATGGCCTGAATTAAGGAATATTGTAGCTGTAGATATAAGCCCGCAAAAACACAGCCTCTTTATTTCCCTGTATTGTCATTGTGGGAAAAGTTTACAGTCTCTCAAGAGGCTGGGTGCCTTCTGGATAGCTGAGAGGAATCCAATATTCAGTGTGAGTAGAGTTGATCAATTGGGGGGGGGGAGTTATTAGTATAAGGCTTTTTGCTCTCCGCAGCACTGGTTGAAGTACAGGAGACATCGTGTGCTGTCAATGCAAGTTGCTATGTGGCCTCCTGCCTGAGGAGATGTTAAGGGTCATCATGCCCCTCACAGCCATTTCCCAGGGTATTGAAGAATAGCAGTGTTGGAAGAGTTCCTCTTGTGGATCAGAAATGGTTAAGTAGCAGGAAGCAGAGAGCAGGAATAAATGGACAGTTTTCCCAGTCCAGGGATGTAGAAAGTGGAATCCCCCCACAAGGATTGGTCATGAGACCTGTGCTATTTAACTTGAGTCATGAAAATTAATATATATTGTGAAGATCTCCAAAAGGACCTCTCCTAACTGAGTCAATGGGTGGTAAAATGGCAAATGCAATTCAGTGAAAACAAGTATAAATCTATTCATGCCGGGGGGGGGAATCTTAATTTCGCTCATGGTGACATGATAGGCATTTATCAAATTATGGATGTTCATGGATGTGGAGCTTGCCTTCATGGTAGTACGCTGTCCACTCATGCCTGTATGCATGAGTTTAGGTCCTCTAAGAGTTTGGGCCTGTCGCTGGTTCCTTTTAGTGGCTATACCATGCTTCCTTTCAGCAGGACCAAGGAGGGCTGAGTAATTCATGTCGGCAATTGGAGTTTGATGTATTATAGGATGACACTCTGATTCCCCTCGCCAAATATAAGACCCAGTGGATAGACACCACCAGTGCATGAGACTGTGGATGAGTCAGTTGATCACAAGAAATTAAATCTGTTCAGTCATTTTAAATTTCTGGGGGTTTAATATAAGTTTTTTTATTCTGTGTGGTGCATATTTGAGAGCCATTTTGAGACGTAGATAATTTTTTAAAAACAGGATATAATTTTAAAAAACAAATAAAACAAAACCTGGGGCAAGGAGGAAGGCACATAGCTCACAGCTGCTTTCAGAAAGTCAAGTCGCTATTCCAGGATTTCAAAGTCTAGCATCCTGCCTGACACACAAAGACTGAGGCTACCAATAGTCATGTAACAACTCTTTGAAAGCTTCCCCCATTGAGGCCTGTAGTCAGATGGGGAAGCAAAACCCCTATTTCTTGCCAACACAGTTGAGCTCAATGTTACCACCGTGCTGCAGCAGCGGCTTAGAAATAAGAGGAAGCAGGGAGATGCTGAAGTTAATGTTCCAAAAGGGGCTAAATTAGTCTGCGTATTACAGAAGACATTTCTGCTCTACCTTTGACCTTCAGTTTAACTTTGATGCTGTGCTAAGCACCGTTGAGACAGTTCAGTGTTTGAGAAGTTAACTAACAAATGAGATTGTTCCTCTTCTCATTTCTTCCTCTTCTGTGAGAACCCATTTCTATGAATATCTGGAGGTTTCAGGAATAACATTCCCCTTGTGATTAGAGGCACCACACAACTGTGATTTTTAAACCCTGCAATCTAGCTCCTGGGAAGGAAGGGCAAGTCAGTTGCTCATCTCGTCCTCAGAGAAAGCCCCCAAAATATTCCTACCAGAGGCAGAGTGGCAATTGGCTCCACTTGCCTCAAAAGTCAAGGTGGATAGTAAAAAGATAAAGGGACCCCTGACCATTAGGTCCAGTCGTGACCGACTCTGGGGTTGTGGCGCTCATCTCGCTTTATTGGCCGAGGGAGCCGGCGTACAGCTTCCGGGTCATGTGGCCAGCATGACTAAGCCGCTTCTGGCGAACCAGAGCAGCGCACGGAAACGCCGTTTACCTTCCCGCCAGAGCAGTACCTATATATCTACTTGCACTTTGAGGTGCTTTTGAACTGCTAGGTTGGCAGGAGCTGGGACCGAGCAACGGGAGCTCACCCCTTCGCGGGGATTCGAACCGCCGACCTTCTGATCAGCAAGTCCTAAGCTCTGTGGTTTAACCCACAGCGCCACCCGTGTCCCAAAGGCAGATAGTACCAAAGGCCTAAATATTTTGACACCTGGGGCAGAAAATTATACAGGTACCTCTCACTGGGAGCAAAAATACAACAATAATAAAATAGCTTATAATTTGCTGCCCTTTTATGAAATCCAAAGCCAGGAGCCAGAGACTTTCTAGGGATAAAGTTAGCCCTGGCAGACCTACCTTCAGCTTCCTTCAGGACCCTGAAAATAAGAATGGTACTGGAATCATAATCAGGAGAGGATGCCCATTCCAGGTGTCTAAAGACAACTTTATCAGACAGGGCATGGGCAACACCAGGAAGGCCTCTGCCATAGAGTGCTCCTACATGCACATAGATTAGGTATTTGTTTGTTTGTTTGCTTGCTTGCTTGCTTGCTTGCTTGCTATAATCCAGACAGATTCATTTAGATTAGGAATAGCCAATGAATGCCCTCTAGATGCTGTTGGATTGCAACACCAAAGCACCATGGATGATGGAAGTTATAATCCAACAACCTGTGGAGGACATTACAGAATCTACTCTTCATTTAGATGGGTAACCAACCAGAGGTGTCTGGATAAAGGAAATTTATAAATAGTGGCAGAGTTGAAATCATGGATGCCTCCTCCCTCTTTTTGATAGTTCCCAAGAAGCTTAAATTGCAATCCTATATCTATTTACCTGTGAGTGAACTCTACTGAACACATTGGGATTTATTTCTGAGGCGGCGCACATCTAATTGTTCTGTTAGAGAGGCAAAAGCCACATGGGAGTAGCTAGGATTTATATTGGGGGGGGGGGGGCAGAACTGAGCTATCTGAGACGTGATTAGTCAGTTATTTTTATTTATTTACTTGATTGGGAGGGGCAGGTGCCCCCCTCCCTGCCTTCCCTTGGCTAGGCCCATGAAAAGCCTTTCTCAGCTTCAAATGGGTGCAAGAAGTTCAGGAGGAGGGGAAATTTTGTGTGCCCTCCAAACAACAGTACGTTGGTCCACAGACATAGCTGTGGGCAGAACTTCCACATTCAGTTCGCTACTAGATCTAGTGATTGCAAGCAAATGAAGAAAAGAAGACTATGAGTTAAACTACAGAAATGAATGATAAAGCATGTTATGGATTTTTCTGATCAGGGTGAATATTACCTACTGTATTCTGAGAAATCTGTTGCATTCTTTTCGCACACATTCTGTTATTTTGCATGCACCACTGGCTGCATAAACAAAGCTAAAAAGTAAAAGAAATGGCCGTAATTTGCATTACAACCCCAGAATAGTAGCTCTGGGAAGAATGCCTTGAGATAACTCTGGAATTTTATCATGTGGATGCCCAGGTAGGTACTTGTTGTGGAATTACACGATCATGCAGCTTTAAAGTATATCACATAATTCCAAATGTCAACTGTTCATCAATTTTGAACATGTGGGGTACTTTAACTGCCGTTAAGATTGGTATGAAAGTGTTTGATTTACCTTCCAGTTGGGGCTTGGCCAGTATCTATGTATGCAGGATTGGGATGCAAATGTAATATAAATTGGGCATAAGCTTATTGAATCAAGGAATTCAGAGAAAAGAGGAATTTCAACATCAGTAGGTTGGAAAGAGTATCTCTTCTCAACCAAGGGAAGGACTAACGGTTGCCAATAAAGGTTAAATATAAACATCTTTGTGCTTGTTGCTTAAGCAGCCATCAATTAGATCAATATGGTGCTGCTCAGCAAAATAGCCTTGGATTTTTTGTGAAACATTATACACTTGCCATTTCAAACAATGCAAAAACACACTCGCACACATACAGGCACAACCAGATTGCCCTGAGCATCTGGGCAAAGCTGAGAACAGTTCAAATGTACTGTATTTGTAAGTGTATGGCAGGACTCTTGGCCGCACAAGTACAACAAAGCCAGGATTAAACAGAAGGCTTATTTTGCAGCCAAGTAGGACCCTTTGGCAGGGAAAAAATGTGGTGGGATTAACTATACTTACCTAGCCTGCTCTACCAGCTGGGATGTGCTCAGCGACCAGCTCTCCAGCCGTCCTTGCAGCTATTTGAAGTGTGCTGAATCAGCAAGTTTGGCACCTGGGGTTTTTATCACCTGAAAGAGCCACAGCATAAGAAAGGTGTCCTCCCGACCCCCATACAGCCCATCTGGTGCCATCCTGATCTACAGCTTCTATCAGGCCCAGCCAGCATGGCCATTTGGCTGGAACTGATGGGAGATATAGTCCCAAACATGAGGTCACCATGGCCTTGCTAGGTGGGGCTGATGGGAGTTGTGGTTAAAACATCTGGTGGGCCCTAGGTTGATGAAGGAGGCTGCTGAACTATCACTGCCTTTCCTTTCCTGTCTGGTCACTGTGCTGACCTCCCAATCACTGAGCAATCTGGCCTGTTTTCCTGAGTAACTGGGATATATTCACATCCTTGGCTTTCTTCCCTCCCTCTCCCTTTTGTTTGTTCCTCCAGGGGAAGTCGCTGGCAGGCAAGCGCCTCACAGGCTTGATGCAATCTTCTTGACAGCATCGTCTCAGCAAGCGGTCGCTGGCATCTCCGAAGGACAGCTGCACTCACTCACCCTCCTCCACGGCGGAAATATCATTTGGGGGCAAATGGGTCACTGTGTGTGTGCGTGTCTGTGTGTGTGTGTGTGTACGGCTGGGAGTGCAAACGAGATGGGAAGAGAAAGAGACGGAAGGGAGCACAGGGAAGGCGAAGGAAACCACGAGGGAGAGCCTGGCCCACCCGGAGGTTCCTCTTTTCATAGTTTACATCAACACTTTTCTACTTGTACAGCTTTGTAATGGCACTGAGTTCAATCAAGCTAATTCTCTGTTTCTCGCTTGATTTCAGAGGAGCACAACTTGCTGTATGCAGGATGCCAACTTAGGCAGAGATGGTTGGGGGGACTGACTATGGGTGTCATTTAATGTAGGGGCCCTAAGAGAAATCTTGATAAAGATTTGGTTGAGATCCGTATTCGTAATGCAGGCACTTTCTCACACTCATGTCTCCTCTTGCTGCTGCTGCATGTGTACAGGCAAAAATATCCATCTTCTGCATATCTTGGTAGCCCTGGCGTTAATTCTCCCTAGCCATGGATAATGGCTGTTGCTGACTTGACAGTAACTTCTCAGATCTGGAATCCTTTGCAAAACCTGAAGAGGTTTTTTCCTCCGCCTGAGAGAATAGTACGCAATACATGTGTTGCCATCCTTGAGTGGAAATGCAGATTAAAGTAGGCAAAGAGGAATCAGAGCAAGAGGAAAGGGTGGTCCAAAATACCTTTACTCCCTAGCCACAGAAAGAGCTCTTGCTGATCTTGCCACATGTCCCCTTTTATACAACCGTTCGGGTCCAGTAAAATAATAATTGAAAGTTCCCTAAGGATGGGAGGAAGAATTCAGTTTTACCACGATGAGATAGTAGACATATTATCATCCACTTTTTAAATGATGGTTTTAAAAGTGCTTTTTAGCTTCTTCACTCACTGTCAGTAATATCCGTCCAAAAATATATTTTGGGGTCCTCAGCTGCATAGAAAGGGGCAAAGCTACTGACTGCCAGCTCAGGATTTGGTCCATAAAGCCAGACTCTAAGCTTCCTGTGAGGGATCTGATTTCAGTAGAGTTGCTTTGCATTTTGCACAAGTAAAAAATGTTGGCCCTGCTTCTTGGGCGATATGATCAAAATGTTATGCCAGGCCTGCACAGCTTGTGTAGCCCAAGCTTATAGGGTGGCCTGCCAAGTGTTTGGCAGTCTGTCTGTTGTTGCTTTGCAGTTCCAGGAAGGCAGCAAACATGGATGGTTTTCTGAACCCCTCACTATCTGTTGCACACGGCCAGTGGGCTGCATTCAAGTTTGTTGTATCACAAGTTGTGCTGGCCTGCTTTATGCACACATTCTGTAAAAACACCATATTTGAAGAGGTGATACTGGGTTGGGAAAGAAGTCTTGTCTTTGTTGTGTGGTTGCACTTTCTGCATACTATTTCCCATTTTGTCTGTCTCACGATTTAGTCACACAGAGTAAACCAAGCTGATGGGAGAATTCGAGACATCTCCCTGCGCTTGTAGGAAGAAAAAGACCCTGTTAGGGTTATTTATTCATTCCTGGACAACTAAGTCGCAAATAAGTCTCTTTTGTAGAGAAAGGGAGAAATCAGTCTACAACACTTTGGCTTGGAGGTGAATGGCTTTTTGCTCAATGTAATGGCATTTGAAAGTCTCTCACAATGTAGCAATAAATGAGGATGGCTTGAAACTGTGTGATAACTCAGCTAGGTATGGAAATAATATGGCTGATTTCTCAGAATTGTTCTCAATGCTCTGAGAAATGGGAGCACAGGGGAACTAGCTAAAAAAAAAGTAGTAAAAGGAGACAAAGTACTACTTTAAGTGTAAACTAAAACAAGTTCAATCCGATTTGGACCTGCTTAGCATCATAATGATGATCTAAAGCAGTCTTCTCCAATACTTGGTCTCTGTCTGTTGTTGGACTCCAACTCCCATCATCCCCAAGCATTGTGGCCAATGCTGAGACATCTGGTTCAATAACATCTGGGGACCTAAGGCTGAGGAAGGATAGTCTAAGTAGTGTTGATATTCTTGTGTTAAAAATTTTTCATAATACCTATATTCATAAAAATCTTCTTTCCACTTTAAATGCACATTAAGCTCTTTTCTTGGCAGTAGATGGATATATCTCTAATCATGAATTCTTAGTGTGGTGGGGGAAATATTCCTGTCCGCCTTCTGGTACAAAAAGGCAATGTGGGTAATTTTCTGTCAGACATTGCGCTACTGGTTCTTAGATGGACAAGTTTACAAGATGGATTCTTAGATGGACAAGTTTACAAGATGGATTCTTAGATGGACAAGTTTACAAGATGGATCCAGTACACAGCACATTGCAAAATAACAGTGCCCCAAGGAGTGTACAATCTAAATTTATTGACAAGTGGGACAATAAAGGGTAGAGAGGAAGATGGAATCTGAGGGGAAACAAAGGAAGAACCACTTAGAACAAGAGGAGTCAACCTAGAATCATAGAGTTGGAAGAGACCACAAGGGCCATCGAGTCCAACCCCCTGCCAAGCAGGAAACACCATCAGAGCACTCCTGACATATGGTTGTCAAGCCTCTGCTTAAAGACCTCCAAAGAAGGAGACTCCACCACACTCCTTGGCAGCAAATTCCACTGTCAAACAGCTCTTACTGTCAGGAAGTTCTTCCTAATGTTTACGTGGAATCTTCTTTCTTGTAGTTTGGATCCATTGCTCCATGTCCGCTTCTCTGGAGCAGCAGAAAACAACCTTTCTCCCTCCTCTATGTGACATCCTTTTATATATTTGAACATGGCTATCATATCACCCCTTAACCTCCTCTTCTCCAGGCTAAACATGCCCAGCTCCCTTAGCTGTTCCTCATAAGGCATCATTTCCAGGCCTTTGACCATTTTGGTTGCCCTCCTCTGGACCCGTTCCACTTTGTCAGTGTCCTTCTTGAACTGTGGTGCCCAGAACTCGACACAGTACTCCAGGTGAGGTCTGACCAGAGCAGAATACAGTGGCACTATTACTTCCCTTGATCTAGATGCTATACTCCTATTGATGCAGCCCAGAATTGCATTGGCTTGTTTAGCTGCCGCGTCACACTGTTGTCTCATGTCAAGTTTGCGGTCAACCAAGACTCCTAGATCCTTTTCACATGTACTGCTCTCAAGCCAGGTGTCACCCATCTTCTATTTGTGCCTCTCATTTTTTTTGCCCAAGTGCAATACTTTACATTTCTCCCTGTTAAAATTCATCTTGTTTGTTTTGGCCCAGTTCTCTAATGTGTCAAGGTCATTTTGAAGTGTGATCCTGTCCTCTGGGGTGTTAGCCACCCCTCCCAGTTTGGTGTCATCTGCAAATTTGATCAGGATGCCCTTGAGTCCATCATCCAAGTCGTTGATAAAGATGTTGAATAAGACCGGGCCCAAGACAGAACCCTGTGGCACCCCACTAGTCACTCTTCTCCAGGATGAAGAGGAACCATTGATGAGCACCCTTTGGGTTCGGTCAGTCAGCCAGTTACAAATCCACTGAGTGGTAGCATAGTCAAGACCGCATTTTACCAGCTTCTTTACAAGAATATTATGGGACACCTTGTCAAATGCCTTGCTGAAATCAAGGTAGGCTACATCCACTGCGTAACCTTCATCTACCACGGTTGTAATTCTGTCAAAAATCGAGATCAGGTTAGTCTGACATGACTTATTTTTCAGAAATCCATGCTGACTATTGGTGATCACAGCATTCCTTTCTAGGTGCTCACAGACTGTTTGCTTAATGATCTACTCCAGAATCTTCTCTGGTATTGATGTCAGACTGACAGGGCGGTAATTATTTGGGTCCTCTCTTTTCCCCTTTTTGAAAATAGGGACAACATTTGCCCTCCTCCAGTCTGCCGGGACTTCGCCTGTTCTCCAGGAATTCTCAAAGATGACTGCCAGTGGTTCTGAGATCACATCTGCCAGTTCTTTTAATACTCTTGGATGCAGTTCATCTGGCCCTGGAGACTTGAATACATCTAAACTAGCCAAGTATTCTTGTACTATCTCAGTTATTCTGGGCTGTGTTTCCTCTGCTGAATCATTTGCTCCAAATTCTTCAGGTCGGGCATTGTTTTCTTTATCGGAGAAGACTGAGGCAAGGAAGGCATTGAGGAGTTCAGCCCTTTCTGTGTCCCCTGTTTGCATTTCACCATCTTTTCCTCTTGAGTGACCCCACTGTTTCTTTGTTCTTCCTTTTGCTACGAACATACCCATAAAAGCCTTTTTTGTTGCTTTTAACCTCTCTAGCAAGTCTGAGTTCATTCTGTGCTTTAGCTTTTCTGACTTTGTGTCTACACGTGCTGGCTATTTGTTTGAATTCCTCTTTGGTGGTTTCCCCCCTTTTCCATTTTTTGTACACATCCTTTTTTAATCTTAACTCAGTTAAAAGTTCTTTAGATAGCCACCCTGGCTTCTTTAGGCACCTTCCATGTTTCCGTCTCATTGGTATTGCCTGAAGTTGTGCTTTTACTATCTCCCTCTTAACAAACTCCCAGCCATCATGAACTCCCTTTCCTTTTAGTATTACTGTCCATGGGATCTCACCCAGCACTTCCCTAAGTTTTATGAAGTCGGCTTTCTTAAAGTCAAGAAATTGAGTCCTAGTATGCTTGGCTGCTCCTTTCCGCTGTATAGTAAACTTCAGAAGAGCATGATCACTCGCGCCTAATGATCCTTCCACTTCTACCCCACTAATCAGGTCATCAACATTGGTTAGGACCAGATCTAAAATGGCTGTTCCTCTTGTTGCTTCTCCCACTTTCTGGACAATGAAGTTGTCTGCAAGGCCAGTGAGGAATCTGTTTGACCTTATGCTCTTGGCTGAGTTTGACATCCAACAAATATCCGGGTAATTGAAGTCCCCCATTACTACTATCTCCCTTCCTTTTGCATGCTTGGCCATCTGTTCCAGGAAGGCATCATCTATGTCCTCCGTTTGGCTTGGGGATCTATAGTAAACTCCCACAATGAGGTCCCTGTTATTCTTCTCTCCCTTAATTTTGACCCAAATGCTCTCACTTTGGCTTTGAGGTTCTAAATCTTGGATCTCTTCACAGGTATACACATCCCTGACATATAACGCCACTCCTCCTCCTTTCTTGTCTGGTCTGTTTCTCTAAAATAGATTGTATCCCTCCATTATTACATTCCAATCATGGGACTTATCCCACCAGGTTTCAGTGATGCCTATTATGTCATATTTAGTTTGCTGTACCAAGAGCTCAAGCTCATCTTGTTTATTTCCCATGCTTTGCGCATTAGTGTACAGACATTGAAGTCCATTAATCATTCCCCCTTATTTAAGGATTTTTTCCTCCCACCACTGAACACATTTGGACCAGGAACACATTTTAAATCCTGAGAGAATGTTCTGGGTACCAGTCACAAAACTGCTGTTGTTAGGGCATGGCATAACTCAAAATGGCTGCCATGGTTGTGGCATAATGCACTTGCTGCCACTTGCCCCCACACCACCCCCGGGGCAACCTCATGCTGGTCCTGATTGTAGAGCTCATACAATACTGATTTTTTCACACTCCCATTTCTCCTCTCTTTACCAAAGTACATCTCTCTCCCTTCCTCATAGACAATACCATTCAAACTCCCCACCCTCTTTCTTTCTTTCTTTCTTTCTTTCTTTCTTTCTTTCTTTCTTTGACCAAATGCATCTTTCTCACACACAGACTACACATAAACACAGAACACACATATATTCATATTTCTCTCTCTCTCTCTCTCTCACACACACACCCATACCTGAGCAGCACCCCCTACATTCAGTCAAGAGAGCCTTATGCTATGCAATACCTGTTGTTTAGGCATTTAAATGTGCTTATTCTGCATATTCGGTTCAACGCAAGGTAGGAGAGCATTCCTAGCACAATAAATAAAGTTCAGTGTGATCTGATCCTGATTTCACTACACTGGTGACCAAAATGTCTGCCTTCTGTGTAGAGAGATATATGTCTAGTAATAGTTTGTTTTCTAATGAAATTTCTGTTAAAGCAAAAGGCAAAGTATGAGACACATTTGCTATCTGAAAAATCTGAACCATTTATTTTGAACCACATCCTCTCTTTATCTGTCTTCCCCACTCCTCAACCACAGTGATATTTAGATACAAGTCCTTCCTCAGCTTAGATCTTTCCCCATTTCCCATTCTTTCTCATGCATATTCATGCTATATTATTATTTCAAAACATTCCACTGGATATCACAGCTGGGCTCTTATGTGCCTGGTGAGTGCCAGAAACTTCACCATTCCCACAGTAAATTTGCAAATCCTGCCCCCACATTCCCATCCATGCTCTACGCAAAGCTGTTTTCAGAGACATGCCTTATCATCTTATTTTGTCTATCAAAGCTTCTGTATCCTTTGTGCAACCCCTGAAACAGTGGCTGTGGAATGCGGAGGGAGAAACTGATGTGCTTCCATGTCGCACCAGGTGCAGAGAATGGCCACTAGATGTGCCCTCACACAAAATATTAGGTGATTTGGGTTCTGCTAAGGCATAACATCTGCAGGAACTCAACAAAAGCTAAATGCACTTTGGTAAGATTAGAATCATAGAATCATAGAGTTGGAAGAGACCACAAGGGCCATCGAGTCCAACCCCCTGCCAAGCAGGAAACACCATCAGAGCACTCCTGACATATGGTTGTCAAGCTTCTGCTTAAAGACCTCCAAAGAAGGAGACTCCACCACACTCCTTGGCAGCAAATTCCACTGTCAAACAGCTCTTACTGTCAGGAAGTTCTTCCTAATGTTTAGGTGGAATCTTCTTTCTTGTAGTTTGGATCCATTGCTCCGTGTCCGCTTCTCTGGAGCAGCAGAAAACAACCTTTCTCCCTCCTTTTATATATTTGAACATGGCTATCATATCACCCCTTAACTTCCTCTTCTCCAGGCTAAACATGCCCAGCTCCCTTAGCCGTTCCTCATAAGGCATCTTTTCCAGGCCTTTGACCATTTTGGTTGCCCTCCTCTGGACCCATTCCAGTTTGTCAGTGTCCTTCTTGAACTGTGGTGCCCAGAACTGGACACAGTACTCCAGGTGAGGTCTGACCTGAGCAAAATACAGTGACACTATTACTTCCCTTGATCTAGATGCTATACTCCTATTGATGCAGCCCAGAATTGCATTGGCTTTTTTAGCTGCCGCGTCACACTGTTGGCTCATGTCAAGTTTGTGGTCAACCAAGACTCCTAGATCCTTTTCACATGTACTGCTCTCAAGCCAGGTGTCACCCATCTTCTATTTGTGCCTCTCATATTTTTTTTGCCCAAGTGCAATACTTTACATTTCTCCCTGTTAAAATTCATCTTGTTTGTTTTGGCCCAGTTCTCTAATGTGTCAAGGTCATTTTGAAGTGTGATCCTGTCCTCTGGGGTGTTAGCCACCCCTCCCAGTTTGGTGTCATCTGCAAATTTGATCAGGATGCCCTTGAGTCCATCATCCAAGTCGTTGATAAAGATGTTGAATAAGACCGGGCCCAAGACAGAACCCTGTGGCACCCCACTAGTCACTCTTCTCCAGGATGAAGAGGAACCATTGATGAGCACCCTTTGGGTTCGGTCAGTCAGCCAGTTACAAATCCACTGAGTGGTAGCATAGTCAAGTCCACATTTTACCAGCTTCTTTACAAGAATTTGTAAAGAATTTGTAATTTGGTAAATTCCAGCTAGGGCAAAAATCACATTGGCAGATGGTCCTACATCATTGTAGCGATGAGTTACTCAACTAGAGAACAACAAAAAGCTTCCAATATATCCCTTAATTGTCAGGTATCATGAAATACTGTGATATGTAAAGTGGTGTCAAGTCATAAGGGGGCCCTATATGATGGTGTAATTCGTCTCCGTTTGATTGAGAGTCTTAACCGAAGACACTTACCTAGGTTTTCTTCCATCCAGTTAAAGAAGGAAGGACAGAACTCCATTCATCAAAGTATCAAATAATAGATATCAGTGGCCAAAAGGTGAACCTTTCATGTCTGCCCATATTGGAGGCTTATAGGCTCATCTTTTGCAAGATTGCTCTGGTCGCCTTGTGTGCCCATGAGTAATGCATCCCATTATGCAACAGCATGGCCTTCCGTGGAATAAGCCACTATTATGGAAGCTGTATGTGATGCTCAGCCCTGAAAGCTTCATCATCTTGCCTTGAGATCACCTTGAGCATCACACAATGCTCCTGTTTTCTGTGATTAGCCATCTTGTCATTTGGGATGTTGCAAGTGCAGGTGCTCAACTGAGTTTATGTCAGATTGAGTTTAAACCAATTCATGCATGCAAGGCTGAAGGAAGAAACGTTTTGTTTTTGAGGTTCAGTTGAACATGGATCAGTTTCCATTTCCATATCAAAACTTTCCTTTTTAATAAGGCGGGTCATTGCTTAAAAGTAGACAACCTGACCAGGGACTTCACAGTTCCTCTTGAAAGGCTGCGCAGCTTTTTTCAGTATGTACCTTTAGGGCGTACAGGGAAGTAGACAATTGGGGTTATAGGGCAGTTCTCACCAACCAACCTGACACCCTCCAGAGGTTTTAGCCTACAGTTTCAATCAGACTTGACAAGCATGTCTATGGTGTCTGGGGCCGATGGGAGTTGTAGTCAAAATTTCTGAAGGCACCATTTTGATAAAAGTTGCTGTAGAGCTTCCTTAGACTCATCCTTTTATGGCTCTATGGCTCTATGGTTTTTTCCAGAGAGATGCCCCCCCCCCCAAAAAAAAACCTGGAAGAAAACAATGCTAATATTAGCTGTAAATTACCAATCATGGTATTTATAAACTAGCTAGAAAATGGGGTTAGGCACAGGATGCTTCCTGCAATGCATCCTGTTGAGGCCTCATAACTCTTCGGCTCAGGCACCATATTTCTGCCCTCATTCAGGAGAGAAATTATGTACGCACAGGTAGGTCCCCTTCCTCTGGATCACCAGAATCACACCTGGGACTCATTGCAATATAAATCAACTGATTGAACCAGTGGCCAGTTGCCCCACAATGATGATACAGCCACTGTTCCCTGATTAATTACTGTCTTCTCAGCAGGAAGGAATTTTAATGATCAATCTCTACATGGCTTTGTTGGCGCCACAAGATGTTGGAGGCTAACAAGCCGGAGTGGATAATGGTTTTGTGCCCTCCTCTTAGACTTTCCCTGAGCGCCTCCGTAGTCATAGTCAGATGAGAGAGTGCTACTCTAGATGGGCCTGTTGGTCTGATCTAGCCTTTCCTGTTGATTGGAGAATGAAAGAGGCAGTATAAAATGGTATCGCTTACTAGACTTTGTGTTTTCATTATTTATTTATGTATTGATTAAATTTGTATACTGCCCTTCATCTGTAGATCTCAGGACGGTTCACAGCATAAAAACACAATATACATAATTAAAGCAACAACAAAACAATACCTCCCCCTTAAATTGCTTAAAATTAAAAAAAGTGCTTAAATTGAACCCTTGGAGAGTCCTCTTCAAGGATGCAGAGCAAGAAAATAATAATAATTTAGGACTTCTAGGACTGCACCAATTCAGGCTGCAGGTGGTCGATTGTACATTTGAATGTTTCCTTGCATCAAAAGTATTTCTGCCTGTGGCAAGCTAATACGCCAGGGAGACCATTCTAGCCTAATCCTCTCCTTGGCATCCTTGTTTTCTATTTGGGGGAGCATCCAGCCATGCACTCCTCCCACCTGTGATCTGAAATGGTCCAGCCTTACAGCACAGGCAGTATTACTGTTCACATTGTTGCTCAAGGGCTTTTTGCCCCGCTTGCTTTTCTTTTGTGATTTTCTGCGCAGGGTTGTCTAGCTCTTCTCCAAACGCTGCTCCCATAGTTTTGCGGGAAGCGCCAGAGCTACCTAGCAGCGACCTTGGAGCTGACAGCCTCCCGGTCCAGCAGTGCAGAGGAAAATGGTGCCAGTGAACAATTGGGGCTGTCAGCGTCGGGCACAGAAATTTGCAGACAAAATTTACCCTCTGGCTACTTCAGGCAGGAGAGCCTCAGGCCAGCTGGAATGCACCAAAACACAGCTGCGCCTCCCACCCCAAGCAACTGGGCGGCGTGCCTGCTGCTTTTGGACTGCAGAGAGGAGCAAATGTGTGCAGCGATAGCACATCCTGCACAGCAGAGCATCTGTGCTCTCCACCTACCTTCTGGAGGTAATTCAGCTCTTATCAACATGATTTGGGCATCCTGTTGATGTTAGACAAAAGCATATAATATTACAAAAGGCGGGTGGGGGAGTAAAATATTTAATACAAGGGTTTTTATGTAATTGTGTAGTTCTTCAAGCAGCTAAAATGGTAGATACTCAAATTTACCCCTTTGGCCTTTTGCAATCCCGGGCAGGATCTCATTATCCTTGCCTCACTCTTTGATTCCAAGCACATCCCTCAGAACTCCTGCCGGTTATTCTGCTGGCAGCAAAAAGACTAATCTCTTTCCGTTTCAGTCGCCCAGAAAGTAGCAGGTTAGTGCAACCATGAAATCCTTTGGATAACTCCAAACACATCCAGCAATCTGGATCAGTGATGCTGCAGATGTCAAAGATGCGGGAAGGTCCGCTTTCCATACACCTTTTGCAGAGACACAGTTATCCAAGCTCAGCAGTTGTGCTCTGCTTGACTCCCTTCTTAAAGCATCCATCCCCTCTGCTGGGTAGCCTTGCCTTGTGGCACCTATTCTGAAAGAGGTGAAACCTCCACCTTTTGTGATGTAGCTGTGTCAGTCATGCCACATCTACATGGCTCTTATTTAGGGGGGAACAGGATGTGCCATTCAGTATACCAGGTCAAAGAGCTGCTGGAGGCAGTGGTCTCCAGCAGTACCAATGTACACACACACACACACAGAGAGAGAGAGAGAGAGAGAGAGAGAGAGAGAGAGAGAGAGACCTAGGCCACTTGGGGATTATACAGGATGCATAGCTGACTTAGGGCACTGAAGCACCCTGAGATGTATGATTGTGCTTTTCAGGGGCATTTCTGTGCCTCCAGCTCTACCTATGATGCTTAACCAGGAATGTGGTCCATGGGAACATGCCCAGTACTAATTCACTCACTTCACTTTCAGCTCCTGTGCTGCAAAACTGTTCCACGCACAGCTGCCTCAGCCATGACTGTGTCTGTGGTGAGTTTCTTTCCACTCACAGCGGTTCTTGGAGCAAAGCCCAGCCATGATTGCATGCATATGGAACTGGCCAGGGCAGGGGCTTTGGGGCAGCAATCCAGAGCTCCAGAATGAGAAGGAGGGTCCCCAAAATACAGCAGGGTGGGTTTATCACACATTGAAGAAATGTGTGTTATCTATAGAATACCCTCCACATGAACAGTAGGTTCAGAGTCTAAAATGACCACAGGCTCTGAGAGCCAATGAGTAGCATGGCTTGGCTGACAGTTTTGTTTCCAGTGCCATCCAAGATTGCCTATGACACTTGTCCCAAGGGGACCATCCTATTCCCTAACGTTTCAGCTTCCAGAATCTTCCTCTCCTCATTCCTCCATAGAAAACGAGTGTTGGCCTCCCATGGGTCTGTTACATTGCCAGCAGGAAGGTAGGACACCCTGATTCTGGCGCTAACCTTTTCTTAAAGGGCAGCTTGCTCTGTTGGTGAAATGCTCTCGGGGTTTGGCAGTTTCCCTCTCATGTTGAACATAAATCTGCAGGCCTGTAACTTAAACTCACATTTCTCTGCTCCTATCCCAAACAATGTTCCTCCTGAATAATTATTCCCCTTCTACTTTCTGACATCCTTTAAAACATTTATAAACAGGGAGCCTGCTGTCTCTCTTAGGATCCTCTTTCTGTGGACTGAATACAAGCAGTTTCTTTAATAGCCTCCCCCCTCCCCCGCAACACACACCTTGCTCTGAATAGAGATGCTCTTTTAATCTTGGAAGAGGCATTCCCTATTCTTTCTGAGGCCAGGAAGGGTGTCTTTTTGGAAATGGCATCAGTTGTTTTAATCAGTACTACAGTCATACCTCGGGTTACAAACGCTTCAGGTTGTGTTTTTTCAGGTTACGGACACGCTGAAGCCCGGAAGTACCAAAACAGGTTACTTCCGGGTTTCGGTGGGCGTGCACGCGCAGAAGCACTAAATTGTGCTTTGCGCATGTGCAGAAGCACCAAATCGCAACCCACGCGTGCACAGACGTGGTGCTGTGGGTTGCGAATGCTGCGGGTTGCAAACGTGCCTCCCACACGGATCACATTTGCAACCCGTGCGTCCACTGTATGCTAAAACCTTTTTTTAAAAAGTAAATTTACTGCCCAATTAATCAGAGACTTTTTTTTTAGGTTGATTCAACACATTTGGATCAATGTGGTTTTTTCTTTAACCAAGTTATCTGATTCATGAATCCGTTAACTTGCACTCTGCTTTGGAAATGGAGCAGGGTAACTTGTCTGGTTCTCTTCATGCTTCCAGCCCCATCACTCATTTCTGCGGCTGGAAGTATCCTTCATAGCCATGGCAACCCATGGCAAACACTTCTCCCATCATCTTACATGGTGGAAAGCACCATAGAAAGCGAAGGAACATCTCAAGCCAAACATGCAAAGCTGCCTTTGTTATTGATCAGGCCAGATTGCATGGTTTTTATTTCTGTGTAGGAAATTCCACAGTCAGAATCTGTAACTAATTAGCTGTAGCTCTGAGAGAGCGGAGAAGAACTTAGGTGGAAGGGAGAGTGAAACTTAAAAGATTCCCTTGCTCCGAGCCCAGTTGTGTATGCCTCACTTTCATTGGAGAACAATAGCAACCTTTCCCCTACTACTTCCCAGTCAGTGTTAAACAGATACCCTACGTTGGGGGGAGCCAACATGGTGCCTCCCAGATGTTGATGGACTCCCAGCTCCCATAATCCTTGGGTCTTATGGAAGTTGAAGTCCACCAACATCTGGAGAGCGCGGCATTGGCTACCCCTGCCCTCTGTAGACCCGTGTGCCTTACTCAACTTGTTGTGATGAAAATGTCCATGGAGGACACAGTTTTCCGAGGCTGAAGTCCATCAGCTGAGCAATCTGCATGACTAGGGAAGGCTAAATCTAGTGAAGTGGTCATGCAATTGCTTGGTCATAGCCCCCACCTCCCCACTGCTTCAGTGTTGACAATGCCAACCCCAGCCTTAAGCCTCAGCTCTCAACCCCATTTCTGCTTGCTTTCATGTGAGTCGTGCATATGAGTTCTGGGCTGCACTTGTGAATACACAAATACTTCTCTTGATGCTGATGGCTTAGGGAAGCTTAGAGCAAAGTTGGGCACGTATCTTAAATATCTCTGGTTCTTGTCAGTGTTGCAGTCATTTTGCCTGGTGATCCTGCACTGCTCACTCACCACCCAGAGTCACATGGAATTAAGTTAATGGATGGACTCAATTTGACAACACATAGAGGAATGCATTAACTTTAGAGTCCATACCCCAGTCTCACCAAGTATCTAATTGCTAGGCCTTTTGTTTGCTCTTGCTGTGTCAAACTGGATGATTGATTTGGCCAGACAGGAAGATAACATGCAGAAGTCTCTATAGCCAATCTGGATCCCTTCCTTTGGGCCTGATGAATCTACACCTAGCTATTAAGCATTTAACTCCTTTCCCTGACGCTGAGTCTTCTTGGTGTCCGCTGCATCCTGTCTCTCTCATCTTCAGTCTCAAAGGCTATCTATTAGTGATTCACAAATGGTAAACAGGGTTCTATACAAAACCAGAGAAATACACCCCCCCCCTCAACTAGGACCAAAGGATTTGCAGCTAAAATAGGAGGTGCAGATGAGTTGCCTTAATCAAGAAATTGCAACGTACTGTATACTTTTTCCTTTATATCTAATGATAGACAATGAATGTCTTGATAGTTCTTGCATTCCACTGCTCACCCACTGAGGTTACTCTTGAAATTTCCTCTTCAGTCATGGATCATTCTTCCTACTGCAGCTCCCTTGATGCCCATAGCTCAATTGCCTCTAATATCACAGTAGGCTGGCTTGTGTTGTTCTTTCAAACCCTAGCTCTAGGGTTACAAGCCTAGCTGTGGCATAAAAGGACTGGGTGGAGCTCTGAGAGGCCACATCTATCGAACCAGCTGGTCCGCTATTGCAAAAGGCGTGTTGCAACCTTGGGATAAGGCAGCTGATTGATTATGGGGAGCAAGTAACCCTGCAAGTGTGAATTATGAGTTCCTTAAGCAGCTTCTGATAAATTAAACAGTGCGAGCGTTGTATTTACACCATGGGTTTTCACATGACACCTGCTGTTTGGCAATTCTTGAGGCTTATGACTATAGATTGACCCAGCCCTTCTTTTTCATGCAGTGTCTCATAGCGTTCCAGCCACTACACTTAGGGGACAAACTGAGGCGGACAGTATTACGAACAGGGAAAACTGCCTTATACTGCATTGGACCATTGCTCCGTCTCCCCCAGCACCCTCTACACTGACTAGTAGCAGCTATCTAAAACGAGTTCCAGGCAGGGGGTGTTCCCAGCCCTACCTGGAGATGCAAGGATTGAACCTGGGAGCTTCTCTCCTTTCCACCAATGTAGGGGGGAAACGGGGGGAGGCATAGGTCAGTGGCAGCGCATCTGCTTTGAGTGCAGAAGGCCCAAAGTTCAATACCTGGTGTCTTCAGGTAGGGCTGGGAGAAAACTCTGAAATCCCAGAGAGCTGCTGTTTGTTAGTGCACACAATACTAAGCCAGGTGGAACAATGGTCTGATTCAATTGAAGGCAGCTTCCTAAGTGTGGGTGCAGAATGTGTGCCCTGCAGGTTCAGAAAGCCTGAATATCAAGAAATCCCATATTTTCGGTGGTAGAAATTTGTATGCAAGGAGGCCAAGTCAGTTATACAGTGGTACCTCAGGTTATGTACTTAATTTGTTCCCGAGGTCTGTACTTAACCTGAAACTGTTCTTAACCTGAAGCACCACTTTAGCTAATGGGGCCTCCCGCTGCCACCGCGCCGCCGGAGCACGATTTCTGTTCTCATCCTGAAGCAAAGTTCTTAACCTGAAGCACTATTTCTGGGTTAGCAGAGTCTGTAACCTGAAGCGTATGTAACCTGAGGTACCACAGTATGAGCCGCTACCTTTCATTTTTCTGGTGTTCTATTGCTAAGAAATTCCCGTCTGCCTATTCTCTAGTTTCCCCCCTATAGGATTGTCAAGGGCACACTTTTGCATTGTCGGGTGGACTCCAACTGGGGAGCCACCTTTGAAAGCCTTCCTCACTTCCCTAAGAGCCAAGCAAGCTCTGTCAATACACGCCTTTTGGCTCCCAGTCAAAGGAGGCGGGGTAATAGCACTCCTGGTGGCTCTGCAGGCAGCTCATGTGACAAGGCTCCCGCCTCTCCCTCTCCTCAAGGAAAGTGTTTCCAGAAATGCAGCTGTGTTACTATATTAAGGTGTCCCCACCTGCCTTTGTTTCTAGGCCATCCCAAGCCAAGCTGCAGGGCGAAAGCAGAACATAATGGGGGGGGGGGAGAGTCTAGCAGCACCATATAAAGAAAGACATTTGAGCTTTCCCTTTGCATGGTTTCTGACATGATAGATTTCCCCTTCCGGGAAGACAGTTGAGTATTAAATAGAGCTGGCAAAGGCTGCATTAGAAAAATTCCCTTTCCCATCACTTCCATGGCATCCTGGAGGATAAATGAGGCCAATGGCTGGCTGCACTGCTCTTGTAGACCCTCAGAATAGCCAGCGTCTTTTGTTTTGCTGCACTCTTATTCCAAGCAATTGAAATCACGGTGGTGGCTTGCCTCTTTTCTTTGAATCCCCTGTCCTTTGTTTTCAAGCATTTGCTTTACTAAAAAGAACCTCCTGTTTTAAGTCAGATTTAACTACTCTACCCGCCGTGTGCAAGCTATTCGCATGTTCCTAAATTTATTTAGGAACTAGTCTTAGTAATGCTTGAGCATAATGCATGTGGAAAAAAATCTGTTTTACAGCAGCAAGAAGCACAGCTGGTTAGCTGAAGCCTGCCCTTCCACAAAAACATCCTGCCAAAAATGTGCCAAGTGTTTAGAAGGCCAAAAAGATATATAGCATGGGAAGTGCAGAATCAGTTTGCTTCCTAGCAAAGTTTTAACTGGGCATCAAAATTGTGTGGTCGTTTGTGAGTGACTTCATATACCATTAGTTCCCCAAATTTATAGACGAGTAGTCAGAGCAGCCATGATGCATTCGGTGGCTGGTGCTAAGCTAGCCCTGTTCTGCTGCTTATCAGCTGCGTCTGCCGAGTAACAAATGGCTGTGAAATGCCGGTGCCCATTCGAGTGTGCAGAGATAACAAGTTTGATCCTTCCTGGATGATACACTTCAGATATAAATTTCCTTCTATATGGAAATCAAGCAGTTTAAGGAGAAGGCTGGGCTAAACCTCTTTTTTCCTGGCATGTCAATTTCCATATGCAGGGAGAGGGTTGTGGAAATAAGTGGCTTCCCTATCTGATACAGCCCAGGAAGAGCTACACTACGTATTATTGCTTGCTATCCAAAAGAGCCTTCAATCAGGTAGGGCTGTGCTTGCCTAATTGGCTGAATCGTGGAGGGGGGGTGACTTTCAGGTTGCTGTGCTGCTGACTGCTCTGAGACCCTGCTCCCATCTTACTTCAGAAATGCCTCTTCTCCACGCTCGCTTGTGGAATGTAGTGGCTCTCTACACCATTGCTAGAACATGTCTTACTGCCATACAGTGCCTTGGAACAGCTTAACACTGCATTTTAATGCAGATACAAACCGCAATGCTGGGCTGGGCTTGAAATTGTACGCAGAGAGCAGTGAGGCAAAGAATCTCTTTTCCAGAATAAACATTGTGCAGCAACTCTCCAGTGCGCTTTAGCAGAATTGCCAGTGGCTATTGTAGCACAGGATCTGACCATGGTGGCAAAGAACCAGATATTCACTAGAGACTTTTCAAGGACAGTTAGGATCACAAGAACAATTGTATTTCTGGATATATTGTGTAACGTAGTAAAATGTACCTCGGCGACCCATGGATATTTTGGAGGCTTCAGCTTACAGATGCCACACACCACGTGCTAAATTGTTCCGGTACTTCATTTATCTCAGTGTAAGAGCTGTCCTTCTCCTAAGTATGTTTAATCAGATGTTAGTCCCACAGAGTTCAACAGGACTTGTTTCCTAGTAAGTGTGCTTACTATCACAGCCATGGTCCTGTCCACACGCAAAGGTTCTGTTCCAGAATGTGTTGTGTGCCGTACAAAATTTGTTTTATGTTTAAAGGAGGAAAAAGTCTACAAAAAGTATTGTCTTGATAGTGACAGAGCTCCCATTGGCTCTAGGGATTGTTTCCAAAAGTCCCTGGCAAATGTCAATCTAGATCAACCTTCAACCTCATGCCCTCCAGATATTTTAGACTACAACTCCCATCCTCTCTGACCTTTGGCCATGCTGGATGGGGTTCATCAGAATTAGAGTCATAGAATCATAGAATTGTAGCATTGGAAAGGGACCACAAGGGTCATCTACTCCAGCCTCCATCCATGGAGGAATCCTTCTGCCTAATGTGGGGCTTGAACCCATGATCTTGAAATTAAAGGTTGTGGTCAAAATCATCTGGAGTGTACCAGGTTAGGGAAGGCTAGTGTAGATATGGAGTCTTTAAGGACTCTTAAGCAGACTGGCATCATATAGTTTATAAATCCCTTCATATAAAGGTAAAGGTAAAGGGACCCCTGACCATGAGGTCCAGTTGTGACTGACTCTGGGGTTGCAGCGCTCGTCTCGCTTTATTGGCTGAGGGAGCCGGCGTACAGCTTCCGGGTCATGTGGCCAGCATGACTAAGCCACTTCTGGCGAACCAGAGCAGCGCACAGAAACGCCGTTTACCTTCCCGCTGGAGCAGTACCTGTTTATCTACTTGCACTTTGTCGTGCTTTCAAACTGCTAGGTTGGCAGGATCAGGGACTGAGCAACAGGAGCTCACCCCGTCGCAGGGATTCGAACCGCCGACCTTCTGATCGGCAAGCCCTAGGCTCTGTGGTTTAACCCACAGCACCACCCACGTCCCTTCATATAAATGTACAGGATGAAAAAGAGAAGCAGCAGTCAAAAATAGGATCTTATGCAAAAGATGTGCCAAGCTCGTATCACCTTTCACACCTCCCATCCAGGATGCAAACACATGTTGGCAAGCAAAGTGAGAATCCATGCGAGGAAAACTGACGTTCAGGTGGAGATGCAGATGGTGCTCATTTGGAGGTTAGACATGCTAGTCGGTGATAGAAAATAGGAAGCTGTCAGCCATGAAGGGTAATAATCTTTCTCGTCTCAGGACTGAGACCAGATGGACATTTGCCATGATCACAGGTGGGAGAGAGATGGCCAGGGGAAAAGGTGACATTCAAATAATTTGAATTGGTCACACAACGACATTCAGTAGTAAAGGAGGGCAGGATGCATATTAAATGTTCTCACTTTTGGTTCTAGTTAATTCCTCTCTCTCTTTTTACATCATTAGTTCTCAACAGCCCTAGAGAAATATTTGCCATTCATTAACACCCTTTTTAAAAAGTTGTTCATATTTCTTGGCCACTCTGCTCCTAGACCTCAGAGTAGACTATATTTAAAGATAATCCACAGTCAGATCAAGTCAGGTCCAAACAGCAGCCAAGATTAGCACCACCTGTCAGGTTGCAGCTTGGAGATGTTGCATTTCCCTTCAAAGGTTGCAGGATGCTGGGGGACAGTAACATCTCAGCTATGATGAGGAAAGCCCCATGTGGCTTCTGAGTTACTCTTGCTAATGCAGGGCATTCTCAGGATCTGGAGCCCATGAAGGTGGCCAAGAGGCAAAGAGGGTGCAGGTTCAGCTTTCCTCATCCTTGCAGAACAAGCTACACCTACTGAGATCCCCTCACGCTCATTTGAAAGCAATACAGGAAGATGCCCACCTTTCTGCATTGTCTACTATGCTGACTACTAGTAGCTCTCCGTAGTTTCAGGCAGAGGTCTTGCCCATTACTTGCTACCGATGCTTTTAATCAGAGGGACCAGGGACCAGATCAGAACTTTCACCATGCAAAGACTGTGATCGTCCCACCTAACTAGACCACTGGGGGAAACCTGACCTGCAGACAAGTGGAAGCAAAACAGTACATGCTTGAGAGAAATCATATTCACATTGCAGTGGTTGACAGTATGATCATGCCAACATGAAGGTGCCTTTAAAGGAACATGAGTGAGCATCATCTTGAGTGAGCCTGCAGTTGCTCTTTTTGTATTTGGAGATTATTAGGCCATGCCGCCACCCACTGGAATCAGTATGGGAATTTACTCACCCTGTTAATGTGTTTCTGTTCCCCTCTCCTTTTCAAAAATCATATTTTCCGTTTCAGCAACGGTTACAAGTAAAATAATTTGGCTACGAGCCTGAAAGAGCTCTCTCAGATTAGCACATCAGCCAAAATGTTGCAGATTGCGATGGTGGGACACCACATCATTCTTTTTCTGCACCAAAAAAATTTTTGGCACTTAACCAGCCCATGTGGGCACATCACAACCTAGGTGATGAAAGATGATCAGGTGTATCTTCCCTTATGACTTATGGGCAATATTTGAGGTGCTAAATCTACTCATGGCAAATTGTACCTTTATTTTATTTTTCTGGAGACAAAGACCTGTATTGCTGTTTAACTTGTGATGAGGCAGTTCTATAGAAACAGTTACTTACTTGCATGTACATAGGATATCTATAGCAACAGTTTATGGAAATGAATAATATATGTATAAATATATATATGTACCAAAAATGCAATAGATTACTGTGGGGGGGGATGGAAATAAATCAAATCCTACACAAGTTTCATTATGGCAGTCTGGTGTTCTTCCTTCCGTTACAAGCTTCGAAAGCAATTGCCATCAGGACTGCAGATCATAGTGAAAGATGTGAGCAGCATCTTTATGGCAGAGATCTTTGAAGGAGTGATATCGTTTTGTTCTGGCTTTAGCACTTAAGGGCTTCCTTCAGAACCTTCAATAGAACGGATACATGCATGAAATCCTAAAAGAAGAGAGTGCCTTTAGGGAACAGGCTGTGTCCATTGCCATTGCCACTGATAAATCCTACATCTGGAAATTGGAGAAGGTTTCCCATTAGGAGCATGTGCCTTATTATACACAGGATTTCTTGTTTGTTTGTTTGTTTGTTTGTTTGTTTGTTTGTTTGTTTGTTTGTTTGACACTGCAGAACATGTCTTAAAGCTCCCCAATTGGCTCCCAATAGAGTCTACAAAAGATGCACAGTATAAAACAGCTGCACCAACAAAGCTACAAGTCACATGAAACATTCATAAATCTCAGCACGGACTGTTTCAAGGGCTTCCTTATTTAAAAATGAACCGCTCAGTGAGTAGAAACTCTCCGGCAAAGCATCTTTGACAGCAACCTGTGCTCTACAAAGCTTTACCCATAGGCATTGCCTTTTGTATTGAACCCACCTGCCTAGCCCCATTGCCTTGGGGTCCCCCACCCCACCCCACATCCCTTTGAGTCCCAGTTGTTTTCATGGGCCTGTGTTGGATTGATTGAGTCCATCCAGCTTTCCATGGGTGCTGCAGATAAAAATGTGCACACAATTGTGCAGCTGGTGGGGGAATAAAAATGACTCACTCATATTACCCTCCCCATAAATGGTTTGTGAGGTCGTGTACATGTGTCCCCCACAACCATTTTACCCCGGCAACAACTCTGAGTTAAGTTAGGCCGAGAAATAATAAGTAACCCAGTGAGCTTCATGGATAAGTGGGGAATTGAACCAGAGTATCTTGGGTCATAGTCGTGACACTCTAAACACTGGGCCTTACATACCCTCCAACATTTCTCCGGTGAAAATAGGAATGCCTGTTCCATTAAAATAATAGAATCATAGAGTTAGAAGGGTGCCTGAGGATCATCTAGCCCAACCTCTTGCAATGCAGGATTATGCAGCTGTCACACGCGGGGATCAAACCTGCAACCTTGGCATTACCAGCACCACGTTCTAACCAACTTAGCTATTATTATTTATAAGCCGCCCATCTGACTGGGTTGCCCCAGCCACTCTGGGCAGCTTCCATATATAAAAATATTTTTTATAAAAAATTAAACATGCCTTCAGATGTCTTCTAAAGGTTATATAGTTACTTATCTCCTTGGCTTGGGGTTGTATAACTCCATACCCTCCAACATTTCCCCAAAGAAAACCGGGACATCCTAAGGAAAAGCTGGACATTCCAGGATCAAATCAGAAACCGGGGTGGCTTCTGTAAATCCAGGAGTCCCCGGAAAATAGAGACATTTGGAGGGTCTGGCCTTAGAAAGGGCCTGACACTGGCATGGATAGCGTGTGTTGTGATCAATGGGCTGCTTGGAAGCTGCGCTAACAAAAACCCCACAATATGGGACATGAAACTGTCTCTCACACACATACTTCATGTGGAAAACGATTTGTTCTTTACCAGGAACTTGGATTCACTGTTTAAGTCTGAAATGCCTTCGTGGAAGAAGGGGGTGGTCACACTTGCAACTCTTGTGTTTCAACCCACACAGGATTATCACCTGGGGTCCCATTTTTGTAAGGGTATAATAAAGCAAAATGCAACACTCCCTCTTAAAATATGCTGAGTTTTGGAAATGTTGCATCTGTAAACTCTGCTGTGAATTTTGCACCCCCAACAAAAGCGCTTGAAATGATGCCTGATTTTAGATGCTTGTGAATATATTTTTTTTTCCACTCCAAAGGCCACTGCTTAGCCATGTCTGCCGAGGCGACCGACTTCATTTCTTAACAGCGGCCTCTGACTCATGACTGGTGAGAGATAATGAAAGCATTTAACAAGGAATGAAATGTCTGGTTCCAGCAGCACACAAGCACCATCGCGTTCTCTGAGGACTGACCTGAATTATTAGACATGTCTTCCCCCTTCTCCTATACAACCTGTCGCCTTCTTTGGATCCCAGGATGGAGTGAGGCAGAGAATCTGCAAGGAAGGGTGCTGTTGCTCTGATCAGGCAGGCAGCTTTTCCTGTGAGTTATCTACCGCCTTTAACAACTGCATAACAACAACCCGCCCCCCACTGTATCTCCATATTGGGAACATTGTACCGGTTGAATTTCTGCCTGCTTTACAACTGTGCATTAAGAGCATCCAACAAAGAGCCTGTTGGATCAGACTAGTGGCTCATCTCGTCCAGTATTCTGTTCTCACAGAGGCCAACCAGGTGCCTGTCATAAAGCCCAAAGCAGAACCTGTGATCAGCAGAGCACCTTGGCTGTGTAAGCACAGCCTGTCCTGCACACCTAGCACTATCCTGCTGCCCTCAGGTGCAGTAAAAGCCACAATTACATTGGTAGTACAGTGGTACCTCGGGCTAAGAACTTAATTCGTTCTGGAGGTCCGTTCTTAACCTGAAACTGTTCTTAACCTGAGGTACCACTTTAGTTAATGGGGCCTCCCGCTGCCGCTGCACGATTTCTGTTCTCATCCTGAAGCAAAGTTCTTAACCCAAGGTACTATTTCTGGGTTAGCGGAGTCTGTAACCTGAAGTGTCTGTAACCTGAAGTGTCTGTAACCCGAGGTACCACTGTATTGAAATAAGATTCATCTGCTTGTCCAGTTGGTTTCTTTCCATGGAATTGCAACGGCAGCTAGACTGGTGAGTGAGCAGCTGCCAGGCCCATCTAACACCAGACCTGAAAGACCTACATTGGCTCCCAGTACATTTCTGAGCAGAATTCAAAGTGTTGGTCCTGATTTTTAAAGCCCTAAATGGCCTCGGCCCAGTATACCTGAAGGAGCATCTCCACCCCCATCGTTCAATGCTGAGGGCCTTCTGGCGGTACAGGGCACCAAGCAGAGGGCCTTCTCGGTAGTCACCCACCCTGTGAAACACTCTCCCATCAGATTTCAAGGGGATAAATTATACAACCTTCCATAGACACCTGAAGGCAGCCCTATATCAACACACTTTTAATGTGTGATGTTTTGTTGTTGTCTTTTTGTGTATTATGTTGAAAGCCGCACAGAGTGGCTGGGCAACCAAGTCAGATGGGTGGGGTAATAATAATATAATAATAATATATTCCAACTCTTTTAATAAAATGAAGAAGAAGAGGAGGAGGAGGATTTTTGTCCCACTCATCAGGCACCTCTTGTAGCACAAGCTCTCCCTGGTGACACACTGACACTTTACAGCCAGGTGAAAAACCTGAATATTTTCTGTGCTCTTGAGATTCCAAGTGTTTAATCAGGTACAGGCCCCCTCACAACAGACAGGTATGTCTCCTCTACAGGATGCAAAACTGGTCCCTTATTCTCCGCCTGCATCTGCTCTCCCAAAGGAACATTTTAATGAGACTCACACAGCTGTACTATCACACAGTGAACATTAACCATGCTAATTGCCTAAAGTTTAGCCTGTGAATACTCAGTGAGGGATACCTCAGTGACTTGCTGGTGTTGGGGGGTGGGGCTCAGTTCAGCTTCCATGAATTTGAAATGCAAGGCCAGGCTTGTGGAGGAACACAAATCCAAGAAGGGAGCATCTTCTGAAAGAGCTGCTCTATAAGCTTGTGTGACTTGTGCCTGAGCCCGGAGGAGGAGCTGATATCTCTGAAGAAAATTGCCATGAGTTGCCCAAATCCATGGAGGAAATTGTGTTGCCAGGCACCTTCACACTTGGGTATATAAAGGCCTGTGTGAAGTGAGGGGGAGGGAAGCTGAGGCTGGGAAGGAATTAATTGTCAGACAACTGCAGCTGTTAAGGCCTAAGCTGTGGAATCAGCTGGGAGATGCGGAGAGGCAACACACACACACACTCCTACCTACCTTCCTGGATTAGTTTCAAGCTCTGTGCTTGTGCACCATATGCACAGCCATTCTGTAGCTCAAGGTCACTGCAGAAAAGGGAATTGAACAGCTTTGCTTTCCCAGCTAGCTTGAGCCAGTCAAGCTCCCATAGCAGTGGAGCTTAGCCTTGGAAAGGGTAAACAATGCTGCCGAAGTCTGCATGCAGAATGGCTCCTGGCACAGCTATTACACTGCCTGTCTTGCCAGTTCCTCCTCTTCAAACTAGCCATTAGCTGATGCAGCGCAGCAACAGCCCTGCCTATCCTCTGTCTCTCTACTGGAATTCAAGCACTGGTGTTTCCAAGTGTAAAAGATGCATTTCCATAAGCTGAGCTGAGCCCCGTTCCAAATGAAAGAAGAGGCGGCGTCCCAGAATGAAGTTTCAGAATGCTAGCTTGAATTCCTATTCAGTGAAGGGTTGTTGGTTTTTTTAACATCCTCTCCCATTTTCCAGAGGGTGACCGTGTGATTCTTAAAGTTGAGAGTATTAAGAAGACGTAAATAATTGTTGGACTTGACATTCACATACAGAAGCAAACCAAAAACATTTTCAGCTAGAGTTTCTATGAACAACATCCTTAATTCCATAATGCATATTATAGGCTGTGCCATTTTGGAGCGCTATAGTTTTTGATGGCTCCTTTTTCAACTGTTGTTTCCAAGTGTAAGTAAAAGTAATACTGGGCCTCTAAATTTAGAACTGAAGACACATTATCACCCTCTTGACCAAAATGCTCAGGGTGATGATCTTCAGATGGAAAATGAAATCAGGGAGACATCTGAAGTGGCAGGTTGAGTAAATGTATGTTCTGGTCACGAAACAGGTAAAAATTCTAGATGTCCTAAACCATTATGCTTTAGATCAGCCATGGAAGCAGAAGGGATTCAACTCTGAACTTAACTCTAAGTGATGCCCATCACTTCATGTAAGTGTTGTTGAAGCATGAGAACTGAGATGACTTAAGTGTTATCATATATATTGCCAATGGAGTCTAACGCAGTCATGTTTCATTTCAAATAAGCCCTGCTGTTGGCATCCATCTGTCTGGAGAGTCAATGGAGTGTGCCTCCAGGGGTGAAGCCCCAAAGTGACCTCACCAGGGCGCAAGCCTGGGCAGTGTGTATGGAAGGTCTGGGTTGCCCAGACAACAACCCCTGTCCCCCGGGCCTTGCTGATGTGGTGGTCCATTGATGTGGTGTAATGTATACTGTGAGAAAATAAAGTTCACATTTGCACTGATGGGGTTCTGAGCTCGTAGCAACTAATAATGAAGGGATTCTGAGGTCATCGTGGATAGCTCAATTAACATGTTGACCCAGTGTGTGGCAGCTCTTTAAAAAAAGTGGAGATTATTAGGAAAGGGATAGATAATAAAACTGTCACTGTCATCATGCCTTTATATAAATCTATACTGTGACAACACCTGGTCAGCACAACTTGGGGGGGGGGGATAGCGCAGAGCAGAAAAGGGCACCCAAAATAATTGGAGAGCAAGAACAACTCCCAAGGAGGAGGAATGGTTACATTCAATGCTTGGAGCCATTTCAATTAGAGGAATGGTACACATAAAATTATACACGGAGGGGGGGGAATGTGGAGAGGGAAGAGTTTTTCTTCCTCCCTCAGAATGCCAGAACCACCATCCAAGGATGGCGAGTGGCACAATATTCAGGGTAGATAAAATGAAGTCCTTCATGAGGCACATAGCTAAAACTATGGAATTTGTTTCCATAGTTTGTTTCCATAGTTTCCAAGATGTAGTGAACGGTCACCAGTCCAAACAACTTTAACCTGAGGTTAGACAGATTCCTGGAGATCAGGCTACCAAGCTGCTAGTTATGGGTATACATATTGCCTCTGGGATCAGAGGCTGTATTGCCTCTGAATACCAGTCACTGGGGAACACAAACAGCAAAGTGCTAGGTCATCATGTCCTCTCATTCATTCATTCAATTTTTCCTCCAAGGAGCTTGAGGTGGCATACATGGTTCTCCCCCCTCTAAATCTCCACAACAACCCTGTGTGGTAAACCCTGTGTGGTACATTAGGCAGAGAGACAATGACTGGTCCGAGGATACCTAGAGAGCTTCATGGCTGAGTGGGGATTTGAACCCTAGCCCAGCACTTTATAGCACACACTTATGGGTTTTCTATAGACTTTTGGCTGGACACTGTCAGAAACAGGTTGCTTGGCTAAAGTAAGCCTTTGATCTAATCCAAGGAAGGTTCTTCTTACGTTCTCAGGATTATAAACTATTCCATTTTCTAAATCTCTTGACACAGACATACATATGGGCACATTTTAAGAATTTTTAAGTCGCTTTCTAATTAAATGTTTTAATAACATTTAGGAGGAGGACCTAAGCACAATGGTTTTCATGTACCCCAAAGATTCAGTTACAGATAGGTAGCCGTGTTGGTCTGCCATAGTCAAAACAAAAAAATTCCTTCCAGTAGCACCTTAAAGACCAACTAAGTTAACCAACTAAGTTAACCAACTAAGAGCTTTCGTGTGCATGCATGGTACATGGTATCTGATACATGGTATCTGAAGAAGTGTGCATGCACACGAAAGCTCATACCAAGAACTAACTTAGTTGGTCTTTAAGGTGCTACTGGAAGGAATTTTTTTGTTTTGCCCAAAGATTCAGTTTATCCTGTCTATAAACCAGACTCTAAGTTGGTGCCTGCCCTGAAAAGCCATTTAACTAGCTGACTGGGCTTGAGGTCATTATTAGTAATTATATCACTGCTGAAGACAAGGTTTGGCTGCCTGCCAGTCCTCACTCCAGCTTCCTATTCTGCTCTCACCAGAACAGAGAAACACACAGCCAATCAACCAAAGCCTTGACTGAACCCACATCTAGTTTTTCATTACCCTTGAAAGATGCTTTGAATGCTCAGCATGAAGTTCCTGGAACAACACTTGAATCGAAAAGTCTTGCAACTCGGAGCCAATTCTCATGGGTCTCTCTGGTGCATAGCAGCAGCATTTTTGGTCAGGTTGCATTGACTTTTCCTTCCCTGCCATGCATGGAGTTGATTGTGCAGATGCAGATGTCACACACCAAACTTGGCACAGATCGTTCTCTCTGTGCTTGCAAAAAGCTAGTGCTTTGAGTGCTGCTCACAATGGTACACAAAAACCAAACAGACACATAATACATGGTTTCTCCATAAGACCCACTCATATAAACTTATCTACATGCAAGGCCATTTTTAGGAACTTGCAATGCACTTTGTTATTTTAAAATGTTGGTATAGCAGCTAACAATATATTATTTTATTTGCTGGCACATGAAATCTTAGACTTGAATTGCCTACAGTCCTGGTCATACTTTTACAGCAATGAGTCCTATTAAAACCAATGGGGCTTACAACTAAGTATATGTGTAGGATCGCAACCTTAATTTGGGTTGGCTTAGCCTGCTCAGCTTTCCATTTAATGGGTTTCATAACTCATGTGTTTTGCTTCCAGTGCTTCCATTTGGGGCCCAAACAACTCTCAGTGCAAGAGAATATGAGGAATAATAATGCATTTTCTTGTGATCTAACAGCGGACAATGCTAAATGGTTCTCTTGTCCTTTGCAGAACTTGGCTGCATCATACGTATGAGTCCGGGTATATAAATGTGCAACTTGTTATGTGCTCTAATCTCATCATAATGAATTAAAAAATATTAAAGGTTACAGACAATGCAAACAAGAAAAAACAATTCCGTTTTTTTATAATTCATTGTGTTTTAATTTGTTGAGGAGGTGGTGGCAATAACGTCAAGTGGTGGTGGCAATAACGTCAAGTACTTCTTTTGACAATGTACATTTAAATGCTCAGGTGATTCATTTTACAGAGAAGCTTCGAAGAGTGCATATTTTCCCAAATGCAGCCTCACCTCAGCCATCTTCCTATCTGACTTCCATTGATCCCAGTGGAGCTACCCATTACTTCAGCAAACAAATTGCCCAGGAGTTTGCTTGTTAACAGTAATAAGGAATGGGATGGAATTTGTAAAGGAGAAATAGTGGGCAGAGAAGAGTATTCTATTCTTCCCAGGGCTCCTCCCAATTAACTGGGGAGACATGTTGCAGGTGTGCTCTGCAACATGTCAGTTGACACAACAACAGTGCATTAGTGGTGGGTGTATATTGCATCACTCACACAACATTCTGCTTTATTAGTTATTTGCCATCTAGAGGGGCACCCTTGAGGTATAGCACAACAGAAGTGGGACATTTGTTGTAGAAAAAGCTGCAGGATTTCAGTTGGAAGCCTGGGGACATGCACGGATAGGAAACTAAATGGGATGTCTGTTGCAAAACTTTTGCAGGTGCAAACACTATGAAAAGCGAGGCCACCCTGATACCATTATGAGTGCAAATCATCATGAATGGGCATGATGGAGAGGTCCTCACAAGATGGGGAAACGGTTAAGAACCTCCACCTGTCAGCTAATCCTTTCCTGCAAATATCCGCCCTCCACATTAGTGCCACATGGCAAACACAAGATTTGTAACTCCCCTGCTTGCCATTCTGCATTCCATGGACTGCTTCATGTTCATAAAAAAACCAATGCTTTTGTCATTTCAGACAACTTTTAGGGCCAAGAGAGACGTGATTTTAAACGCCTCCTTGGGTTCCATTCTTGCAGTTCATTATGGGAGGTATCCAGTGGTGGGATTCATCAGCAGAATGAGGGGTGGGGGCAATTTCCCCTGACAATTCCCTCTCCCCTGCCACCTTCCAGGCCCCCCCTTAATCTGCTCTCCAAAACATGTTTAGGGGAGCACAAGGGCTGCAGGAAAGGGTGAAAACCTCAAAATTGCCTCCTCCCATTCCGCAGATTGATTTGTTGTGTGAGCAGATGGTCTTTTTTCCATTTGCCTTTTTTTCTCCATTTCCCTGACCCTAAAAACTGCCAAATCAGTTTCTTGCCTTGCTATGAATGCTCCGTGCTACTCAGAGCATTACTCAGCAAAGGGATTAACTAAAATGTACATAGTTGCGTTGGCATTTCAAGATAACACTGTTCACCCCATCCCTTGATCTTAAACACAATATAATTGAAAGCAAATCCAATTATTTGAGAGCAACTTACTCCCGAGTACTGCAGGTTGATGTACTGAGCCTACAGAAATGTGTAGCAGCAACAGTGTCCAGGATGGATTGCTCTGGCACAAGACAGGCACCTCATATTCTGGGCACATCCGTCCTGCTGCAGTCCCATTTCCCAAAGGTTACTACTTAATTTTAGCTGCATAGCGTTGTATCAACTCAGATGACACATTTCAACCCCATGGTGACTGAAATGTCATCTCAGTCTCGCTCCCTCTGGGCAATACTGGGCCATACAATCACTGTGCGTAACACCACATCTGGTAATAGAAGCTGATGGGATGGAAGCTGCAGTTATGCCAACTTAGTTAGTGCTAAAACAGTGCTGTAGTTCATAAACATACACAGTGATAGCAAATGATAACACTTACAGAGCCAGCCAGCCAAAATTAAACTTTTTATGATTGAAATCTGATGCATGATTCTTGGGGAGCAAGTCCCTTCGGTGGGGTTTACTTTCGAATCAAGATTTAGGCTCTAAGTCTCATTGCTTTCTATGGCAGAAATAAGCAAAGTCATAGTTGAAATCTATGGGGCATAAAAGTGGTCAACCTTGGCTGGATTGCACCCTTATTTCTGAGTAGTGGGTTATGGCACTTTAAAATAGATTCTAGAAAATCTATTTTATATTGCATATTGCAAAACGTTTTACCAGCAACATTTCCCCCCTCACTTTTGTTTATTTAAGATCAAGTTTGAGGAAGAGCCTGGTGAAACTAAAAAATGAGCACGCTCCTTTGTGACTGTTAGCAGCTGGCCCAAAGAGAAGTATTAGGATTCTGTTCTTGCTGGAGTTTTCTTTTAAAACATGGCGGCCTGCACTTTTCTGAAAATAAAGCCTACTTGCTTCTTTACCTTAAGTGGTGGCCTTGAACCAAAGCAAATGGCAATTTTGAGTAGTTTCCCCTGGCATATTACAACAAATTAGTTATGGAACGTATACAATTTATGCATCTACATACAGCCATTCTTTCTCTAAAATCAAATGAAAGAAAAAGGGTCAAACACAATGTGTCAATCATAAGGACATTCAGACAACCACAGGTCAATGTTATAAACAGCTTAGTGCCCTGTCTCCCACTGTGCCAGTACTGGATCCTTCAAAAGAAAGCTGCAAGAAAGCAGGTGCTTATAGAATGAAGGACCCCCCGTCATCTTCCAGCTTCTTGCAATTGGAGGCTCAGGATATCTTGACAATCACAATGTATTCTGTAGCCATCTTAAATAATGATTGGTAGAGACCTAGGGTCCACAGAAGAGATGTAGGACACTACAACCATCTCAGGTTCACTTCTCTTTTGTTTTGAACACAGCATCTAGAACATTTGCAGGTCTTATTTTAGGGAGGGAAATGTGTTGTAATGGCCATTTTATATTTTCGTGAATCAAGCAAATCCTCCATTCAAATCTACAGGAACACCAGACTCTAGATTTTTCGCTTTAGCAAGGGGTTCTGCTGTGTGAGGAAGCCTCTGGTTTTGCATTTGCATCTGTCGCTCTACCCATCTGTTTGCCTTTGGAGCCTCGGGAAAGTTACCCACAAGGAAATGCTGTCCTCAGGCTGGAAAAGTCCCACCACCCTCCTGTTCGAACACATTGACCTGCCAACATTTAAGTTGGGCCAAAGGACACTGTTTCTTCAGGCCTGATCCGAAGACTTAAAATGGGAGCAGCACATGTGCTTAGGGTAGAGCACCCAACATCCCATGGCTGTGTGCATGATCCATAGGAAGTTTTCTTATGCAAAGCCCAGACCATTGATTCAGCTAGCTCAAGTGTTGTCTATGGCAAATGGCAGTTCTCCAGGTTTCAGACAAGAGTCTTTCCCTGAATCCCCAGCCCTACGTGGAAAAGACAAGGATTGAACCCAAGTTCAGCCTTTTGAATGCACTCCACCTCTGCACTGCAGCATCACTAGTCCAGGTTAAGCATGTTTAAGTATCACAGATTTAAGCCCATGCTCAACTCTCTTTCATCTAAATCAATGGCTATGTACAGTTCTTAGGAGCATGGTCCAGCCAAAATTTCCTCTAGTTGTCGGAAGGACATTTTAAAGTGTATAAAGCAGGGGCTGGGGCTGTAGCTAAGTGGTAAAACATCTGCTCTTCATGCAGAAGCTCTATTGGTCAATCCCTGGCATCTTCAGGTAGGGTTGAGATAGACCCTTGCTGAGTCAGGGTTGGGATAGACCCTGCTGAGTCAGTGTAGACAATGGACCAATGGTCTGATTCTGGATAAGGCAGCTTCCGATATTACCAAAACACTAAGAGACTTGGAACTCAGAATGTCAGCCCTTTCCTTGAACCTGCAGATTTTAGTAACTGCTTAAAGGACTCTTCAGTGTAGAGATGAAGGCGCACAGCTAGTATCCTCATGGTGGTGTCCTGATCCAGCAGCAACTGCACATCTGGTGTAGCAGCTGCACTCTGATGGCAGTCAGCCCCAGGGAAGGTGCTGCTCCTACACACAAGCACACACCCCCTTCTCCACCCCAGCAAGCGAGAGGCATTATCACAGTGAAGGACAAATTCCAGCCAGGCAAAAGAGCTTGGAGCAGCATGTGGAATAGGGACAGTGATAGGATGTGGCTTGGGGAACATTCTTAGCAACCTGGAGAGCGAAATTTGGACCCCAGGGCTGAATTTTCCCACCTGCTCAGATCTACTTCAACCCCATGTAAGCAGGAGGCTGAGGGCATGGCCAACAGTTAGGGATGGTGTTGAAAACAACATCTGGAGAGTCACAGGTTCCCCATCTCCACATACATGTTACCAGAGAATTGGGAGGACTTGGACTGGTAGCACCCAACATGTAGCTTGGGCCTTACTGTCAATGACTAGGAAAGAATTGAGCTGTTGTATCCTTTGAAGGTCCTCTACATCTAAAAGTGTGCTTGTGAGGGGGGAGTTCCTCTAGAGAGGGGTAGGCAACCTAAGGCCCATGGGCCGGATGCGGCCCAATCGTCTTCTCAATCTGGCCCATGGACAGTCCAGGAATCAGCATGTTTTTACATGAGTAGAATATGTCCTTTTATTTAAAATGTATCTCTGGGTTATTTGTGGGGCATAGGAATTTGTTCATCCCCCCCCCAATATAGTCCCGCCCACCACATGGTCTGAGGGACAGTGGACCGGCCCACGGCTGAAAGAGGTTGCTGACCCCTGCTCTAAGACACCTGCAGCAAATGATACTTCTCAATATCTTCACCACAGCTCTGCATCAAGGACGGATGTGGAAATGACACTGGCATTTCTCTTGGGGTGCTAGAGTGGGGGGGAACAACAGATCAAACAAAAAGCACAATGCCACACAGTTTAAATGCCTAAATACCAACAGTTACAACAGTTCCCTGCTTTGCTATTATCATAACACATGTGAATCTATTACGGCATATCTGCAATCATGCACTGCAGTGGGGATGGGGAAACATAAAAAAACAAACAAACCATGTGTCTTCCTTCTAGTAGAACCCAGGAGGTACAAGATTTGTGAAATCTACACTTGGACAGCAAATACCACAGAAATTTCTTTGAATGTCCATTCTCTTTCATGTGTGTACAGGTGTGTTTGTAGTGACATAGATCCTTAGGTGGCAGGTGACAGTTGTGTGCTGGTGCCAAAAGTCCAGGAACAAGCCCAGTTCTGGTCCACGGAGACTCTTCTAGGGCTGGAAGCAGAAGGCAGATGCTCTCTCTCGGAGAAGTTCTCGGCACAAATGACAACTCCAACTCCCTATAAATAAATAAATACAGTAATAAAACCATCAGATCAGTGAGTGGTCCTGGGGTACATCAATCAATGTCAGGCAGAATAAGTGGGAAAGCTATTTAAACCACACTACACAAGAGGACCAGTTTGTATGTCACACATTTCCTACAGGTAAAACATTTGCAGGTTGGAGGACATGCGGATCCACATGTGTGATCACAAACATGCATATTCCTCTGTCTGTGTATGGACAGGCTATATGTATTTTATATTAAGGACCAAATGACAAAAGATGCAGGCGTTCTTCATATGTTTCCCCACTGGAAGCATCAGTTTTGATTGGCACCCATCCCTCCACCACTCTGAGGTTGTACAATCCTTTTTTAAAAAAAATATGTGGGTACACACTCTAATCTGAAATATGCTGTGCACATCTCTGTGTCTGTGCATGAGTACAGGTACGCATACCTGCATTAGAGTTTTTTAAAAGCAATATTTAAAGCACCACACAACTACAACTAATTACAGTGATGTTTGTCACAGTTGTGTGATAAAGACAAGGCTGGCATCCATTCATCTTTGGAGACAGTGGAGGAGTGTGCCTTTGGGGGTGAAGTCAAGCTGTTGGAAGGTTACAGCGCCTGCTCTCTCCCACTTTGCAGTGGAATGCAGCACCAAATGGGGTTACAGATGCTTCAGGTTACATACGCTTCAGGTTACAGAGTCCGATAACCCAGAAATATTACCTCGGGTTAAGAACTTTGCTTCAAGATGAGAACAGAAATTGTGCAGCGGCAGCAGGAGGCCCCATTAGCTAAAGTGGTGTCTCAGGTTAAGAACGGTTTCAGGTTAAGAACAGACCTCCAGAACGAATTACCGTATTTTTCTCCCCATAGGGTGCACCGGCCCATAGGACACACCTAGTTTTTTTTTTGGGGGGGGAATAAAGAAAAAAAATATTCCCCCCCCCAGGCGCGGGGCTGGGGCAGGGAAAGCCTGAGCTTTCCCCGACCCCAGCCCCCAGAACAGGCAGTTCTCCGCAAGCCTTGGGAGACCGGCGCGACTTCCCACCAGGCTCCCACGGCTTGTGGATATCTGCCTGAAGCCTAAACCAGGTCGGGGAACAGTGGGATGGCAGCGCTCCGCCTCCCCACTGTCCCCCGAGCTTGTGTGGCTGGCGGCAGGGAGAAGCGCACTTCTCCCTGCCGCAAGCCTCCAAACCAGGTCAGGGAACCGAAGCCCGGGGTGCGCTGTGCAGCGCGCCCCAGGCTTCGAGATGCAGGCTGCTATCCGCAAGCCTAGGGAGCCCGACGGGAACTTCCGCGGGCTCCCAAGGCTTGCGGAGAACTTCCTGAAGCCTGCATTCACCCCATAGGATGCACACACATTTCCCCTTCATTTTTGGAGGGGAAAAAGTGCGTCCTATAGGGCGAAAAATACGGTAAGTTCTTAACCCGAGGTACCACTGTATAAACAAGGGGGATACAATGATGTATTGCATACAGTGTGCCTAGTGAGTGGCAGTTGTGTTTGCCAAATATACAATACCTTTCCTTTTGGGTGGTTTCACTAAATTGTATTGTATTCAGCCTAATAAACAGATGGATAGTTGAAGATGTGTCAAAATTACTTCTGTCCCCCACTTCCCTATGAGGCTGATCAGAAGGAAGTTAACTATGTAGAGATTTGGCAGGCAGTTGACTCTGTGAGGTAGGATTTTGGACTTGCATAACACATTTAATTATTTAGTTAACTGGTTGATTTCCCATGGCACAGGCATGGGCCTCATTACACAATCTGGAAAATCACTCCTTAGCTTCTGTTGAAGTCACCACACACACACACACACACACACACACACACACACTCAAAGACACAGCAGCTTCCACAATCAATATATATATATTTAAGGAATATTTTCAGGAACACTACAATGAGATTGGATTCCCATTAGCCTGTTCTTGCCTGCATAAATTTGTTTGCATCACAGCTAGGTAAGTGCTGACCTATAGTCACAACGCTAGAGATTATTTCCAAAAGCCATCACTTCGAAAACTTTGAAGGAAAGCAAAATTTGACCCGAGTGTGTAGTGGAGTCAATAAGGCAGCTGTTAAAATGAGTAACTAGTAGGTGGGAAGTAGGAAGAAGTTTTCTTGTCTGCTTTTGCTGCTGTAATAAAGAACTATTTAACACTGAGCTTTGTGCTATTGGCCTAAGCCAGGGTTGGGGGACATGTGGCCCAAATGTTGTCAGACTCCAGTCTGCATCAGACCCAGCCAGCATGGCCAGGGATTGTGGAATTTGTTGTCCAACAATATCTAGCTCGTTCCTGGTGTAAGCTGACCTAATACAACAAAGGAGAGGTTACATATGCCTGCTTGTAGACCTATCAGTTTCAGGAGATGCTGTTTCATCATGTCATAATTCTACAGTAGATGGAAAAGTGGAGATTGCTTCTGGTTACTCGTCTTTAACAATACCAGAAAGAATCATGATTTGCAAATGTCTACTTCTCCCTGCTGCTAAATATGCATCAGTTTTCAACACCTGAGACTCTAAGTCAGTGTTTCTCAAACTTGGGTCCCCAGCTGTTGTTGGACTACAACTCCCATCATCCCTGACCACGGGTCTTGCCAGCTATGGATGATGGAAGTTGTAGTCCAACAACAGCTGGGGACCCAAGTTTGAGAAACACTGCTCTAAATACCCTTGCAACTTCAGGGGCAACCCAAATTTGCCATGAATTGCTTTGGAGAAGGCTTGCTCTGTTCCAGACAAGATCCAAACCTCTCCAATGCATGCTGATTCAGTTTGTGATGTAGGTTTCATCTGAAGCAGGTGTACACCTCTAAATGTAAGTAGGTTTCATGAACAGTCATGTTTTCTAAGTCAAGAAATCACCCATTTGGTTTGTG
This sequence comes from Podarcis cretensis, assembly GCF_951804945.1. Classification (NCBI taxonomy): domain Eukaryota; kingdom Metazoa; phylum Chordata; class Lepidosauria; order Squamata; family Lacertidae; genus Podarcis; species Podarcis cretensis. Next base: position 47,397,634 of record NC_137170.1, on the reverse strand, counting down.
TTACTTTTGTTACTGTAGGCTTCTAAAATGCTTGCAAAGCAAGTTATAAGTCACCTGAACTCATCTGCTGGTGCAAATTGATGTGCAAGGAGTTTGCATTAGTATTTGTGAATCCTTTGGCTAAGTCACGTTGTGTAATTGCACATACACAGCATGATTTACAACAATGACTGCTTTACCTTTTTCCATATCTTGAAAACGTCTTGACCTTGTCCCATATTTTGGCAACATGGGAACAGGCCTTTTCTGTGGTGGCTCCGTTTGTGGCATGCTCTCCCCAAGGAGGCTCATCTGGCACCTTCATTACATATCTTTAGGCACTAGGCAAAAACATTTCTCTTCAACCAGACACTTGGCTGATTAACATTCTATGGCCTTTTAAGTATTGGAGGGAGTTTATGGATTGGTTTTGCTTTATTGTGTATTGTGTGTTTTCCATTTTGTATTTTTCTGTTGTGAACTGCCCTGTGATCTTTGGATGAAGGGTGGTATACAAATTTAATAAATAAATAAAGTTGGAAATGGTACCCTGAGTGCTCTCTGAGCAGAGAAACGGGACAGAAATATTTAACAACAGCAGCAAACAGCAAATAGGGTAGATTCCAAGCAATGTTACCTTCAGGAGGTTCAGAGACTGGTGGGTTTAAGCAATACATGTGATAGCCGCGGTCACAGTCATCACAGAAGAGCAGCTGGTCCTGATCCAAGAGTGTTAGGAGGAAAGAGAAGAAGACAAACATTAGATTAGTCATAGCAGCTGAAAGTATCTCATAAATGGGTGCATTGTGGTACTATAAATATGAAGTTGTGGCAAGAAGACAACAGAGAACATATATGAATGCAGAGAGAGACAGGAGCATCCCTCCTGCCTTCTGAAATGGCTGTCACTCTGTTCTCACTTTTCCACAGGCAGGAGTTCTGGACATAGCTGGCATGCATGTTGCAACTTGTATTTCAAATGGGGGGGGTCTCTCATTTTGCTCAGGGCATGGCCTAACAGCAGCATCAACACACACAGAGAGAGGGGGTGGGCTTCTTGTAGCCCTTGCATAAAAAAAGCAAAGTTTCCTTGCTAAAACAAGAGGGACTTGTGTAAGCAGCTTATTTTCTGTTTTTTTTTTATTGTTGTTGCCAGTTATTATCTTGGAAAGATGCTTAAAATCTCCAGTGCCAAGAGAAGCTGCTTGCCAGGTGGAGCAGAACTGCTATGTGGGTCGCTGTTGCTTAACAGGATGAAGGGGGAATGGCAAGGCAATGGGAAGGTTAGTAAAGGCAAAGGGACCCCTGACCGTTAGGTCCAGTCGTGGCCAACTCTGGGGTTGCGGCGCTCATCTCGCTTTATTGACTGAGGGAGCCGGCGTACAGCTTCCGGGTCATGTGGCCAGCATGACTAAGCCGCTTCTGGCAAACCAGAGCAGTGCTACGGAAACACCGTTTACCTTCCCACCGGAGTGGTACCTATTTATCTACTTGCACTTTGACGTGCTTTCAAACTGCTAGCTTGGCAGGAGCAGGGACCGAGCAACGGGAGCTCACTCCGTCACGGGGATTCGAACCGTCGACGTTCTGATCGGCAAGTCCTAGGCTCAGTGGTTTAACCCACAGCGCCACCCGCATCCCTATGGGAAGGTTGGCATGATGCAAATGCACCTGAGGAGTTAATCCAGAGTTCCTCCCGGTGAGTTTGCACTACACCAACCTCTCCACTGCCTCTCTCCTGCCCTTCTCCCTTCCAGTAAGCTAGGACAGTGGCTCTATCCCATCTTTTGAGCCACTTCTGCAGCAGAGACTCAAAAGGCATCCTCAATGCTAATTTTCAGCCATCTCTTGAAGACCCTTTAACACCAACAGGCTGTGCGAATTTTCTCAAGATGAGCCAGTCATTTTTAATGATTAGTCAATATTTTATTTATGGTCTCTTTTGCTTTACAACAACCTCCTTATATTGTTGTGCCCCATCTTGATTTTTATATGAGTGGTCAGGTTTTTTAAAATAAATATATTTTTTTAATTAAGCAACACTAAACAAAACAGCAAATTAGACCAGGTGGGAAATTCAGCAACCTACTTAAGACAAATGACACCAGTGGTATCAGGAGGAGGAGGAAGAAAGGTAAAAAAAAAAAAAATCCATCTTCAGATCTGAGATTTCCAAGCATTTTACTAAAGAGTGCTTACAAAGCTAATGTACATGTAATTGAACTGTGATTCTACCACATTACCTTTGGGACTTTGCATGTTCTCCAATGTCCGCTGCCTGCAGCCAAAACATATTCCAGGTCCTAATACACTGAGGCTTGAACCACCCTTAGCTATCGTAGTTCAAGTCCACACGTATTCAAACCCAGATCAGAAAGGAACATACTCTTATTATAGTGGCCTTATTAAGAGGTGGAGAATCGGTGGCCCTCCACATCTTGCATCATCTCTGACCACTGGCTAAGCTGGATGGGCCTGATGGGAGCTGGAGATTGTCAACATCTGGAAGTCCTTAAGTTCTCTTCCTCTGCCATAAAATGATGGGAGCCTATCACAGGCCTCCATTCCCCTTGCTGTCTGTGCAGAGGGGATGGTGTTTGCATTGGGCCAAATCTTGTGAAACACCCTTCCGCAAGACAGCAGAGATTTCCTCCTAACCTGAGACTGGAAGCCACATCATGTATGTGGTTTCAAGAAAATAGTGCAGGGTGGTCCCTCATTTATGCTGCAGTTGTTTTAATTTACTTGGGATAGGGAAAGGAGCACTAGCAGCACTTCTTCCCTTGGTTGTGCTGTGGGTGTCTGCAGAGTTGGCAAATGCAGAGCTTGCCCCTCCCTTGCTGCAAAGTTCTTTAGTGGCTACATCCTGGGTAGAGCAAATGAGCCTTATGAAGGCCATCTGAACCATCACAGTTTTGTTATCACCTTGATCCATTTGAACCAAGTGTTATCATCTTAAATGATCCTGTGTAACAGTTCAAAACAATGGGGCAGGGAGGAGAGAGAGCATATGCGCGCACCAAAACATTATAGATCATAGAAAAGGCTATCTGCTGCTTGCGGAAAGTGCTGCGATTTAAATGAATGAACGTTACAAATGAACTTGTAGCCTTTAAACTAAGTTGCTAATCTCAATACCGGTAATGAAGATGAACTTACATCATTCTCAGACGTCCCACAGAGGCTGCAGGATTTGCACTCAATGCATTGCCACTGATAGGTTTTGACAGCCTCAGTCATGTTTGCTGTGAACTGCAAGCAGGTTGGGTGACCTGGAGAAATGGGAAATGTCCACCCTTAGTCAGGCGCACCTTGGATTGCTCCTTTAATCAAAGTCATAAAGTTCAGGAACAAAACACACATGGACATGGACCAATCACAACATGGGCTCCAAACTAATGGATATCAAAGAGGAAAGCAGGCATTAACCCTTTTGCTGCCGGGCACAAGAAAAACCAAAGTCATCCCTTCCCGCTTCCCCGTTGGCAAAGCAGTTTTATTCAGAGCTCTTAAAAACATTGTGGGCTTTTTCTTCTTTTTCCTCTTTTACAAAAGCAAGGAGAGTGAGAGGAAGGAACAAATAGCACCTCCCTCTTCCAAATGAATCAATGTGGGCTTTGCCCACCACCTTGCTTGGAGACCAATTTGAAACTTGCGGCTGCAATAGAAATTTGTATTTTTAAGAGCTCTGCACTCCCAAGGTTGGTTCGCACAGAAGAAACCAAACTGCACAGCTAACCTTTCAGGATCAAACAAACAAAAGAAAAACACACCTCCCAATGACCCCCAGAACCAAAAATAACCTACAAAAGGAATAAACGAAGGAAAGCTAGCATAACAGTCACATCTATTGGGGACAGCTGCCGGGACTCTGGCCCCCTTCCCTACATGCGTGTCGATTCCAGCTTTGCAAAACAGCAGGACTACGGTAGCAGGATCAGCAATGGGGGGTTCTGGAGGGGAGGGGGGAAATACAAACAAACAAACAAACCAAAGGTAGGGTCAGTGTTCCTTCTGCAAAACAAGAAAGACAACAGTAGACCACTGAGATAATGACAACAATCACCTTCTCAACCACATCTCCCATCCCTCCAAGGTTTGCCTACACATATGCAATCTTCATCTCTCACAAGCAGTCTTCTACATCCCTGTCTCAGCAACTCACAAGTTTTAACATGCATCCAAAATGCACATGTGCAAAAGTAAGCAAAGGACGTACGTGTGGCTTCATACAGGAAAAGCTTGTCATTTCAAGTATTTGCATGGCTTAAAACTTGCAATCGTTAGCAATTGGGCAGGGGTGGGGACGAAATGACTTTTGATTGGAACAAAATCAATCGGCGTAAGAGCTGTGCTCAAAATGAACGTGGTTACAAGGAGCAGCAACAAGGAGCAGTGAAAATTCCCGAAGAATTGATCCTCCCTCTTGTTGTATTTCTGCACAATGCTGCGGCTAGACAGCATTCACCTTTCTTTTCTTCCAGTCTCTCAAAGGATCTGAAGAACTCCTAGGGGATAATGGCTCAGCTCTGAAGTTATTCGGTCTCAATGTGGCTGGCTGTCATGGGTATTGTCCCTTAGCATTTCCTGCAAAGCACAAGTAGACTCAAGAGGCTCCAAGTTCAAGGATCATGGGCTGGAGGGAGGCTATTTAAGCTTTCACCTTCTTCCATTTTTCTACTCAACTCCCCCCACTGCTTTCCATGGGGAAGGAGACAAAAGGAACCTGTATCTTTTTCCACAGAGGTGGAGAAGCAGCTGCTGGAATGGAAAAGACTGAGCAGGGAGGGAAATGACAGATGGAAAAGAATAGAGCATGTCCTCCTACCCACCATTCCTTTGTTCAGGCTCACTTCCTAAGCATAGCTGTCAAGTGTCCCTTATTTGAAGGGACAGTCCCTTATTCCAGCACCATGTCCCACTGCTGTCCCTTATTGATGGATGTCCCTTAAATGTCCCTTAAATGATGTCCCTTAAATTTCAAAGGAAGCAGCTCCTCTCCCTCCCTCCCTCCCTGCCGGCCAGGGAGGAGGGAGGCTCCAACTGTGTTGCTTGGGTGTGTTGCTCCCCCAATAAGAAGTCTAAGAACGACTGGGGGGTGGAGCTTGCATGCCTTGTGTGTGGCTAGTTAATGCAAGCTGAGGGGTTTTTTGAATGCTGGACGCCATTTTGTTGCATCTTAAGTTGAGGCTGCATAGGCCTTGTGGCACATGTGATTCAGATTCTATTCAGTTGAACCTCTGGTTACAAAGTTGGTTGGACAGTGTTCTCGAAGCTACCCAGCATGAGTTTGACCAGACTGCAGGAGGACAGGAAGACTGGAGTGTCTGGAACAGGTGAGGCTGCAGGTCCCTTATTTTGGCTGCTGGTCCCTTATTTTCAAATCTGTAAGTTGACAGCTATGTTCCTAAGGCTGCTTTTGGTCTTTAAAAAGGTCAAGGGAAACATGAGCACCACTGCATATCACATCTAGTTTAGGCCTCTGAGCAGAGCCACCAAACTCAAAAGACCACGTAACAGCCTCCATTGTAATTTTGTTGTCTCCCCTCCACAAATTCTATTTTCTAAGGTGAGCACATGAGAGCTAGTGAGCAGCCTAGCGAGCAGCCAATTCTAAACAACCATTTGCAAGTATGACCATGCATGTGCTATTTTGGTGGTGCCACCTTGCATTTGTTCCTCTCAAGTCTAGCCATTCAACCAGCCCTCTTCACCTACTTGTTTGGGTATGTTCACTCATCTTGACAGTTCCATGAGGTTTTGAATGTACTTTGCATGTTAGGAGTCCCACTGATTCCTGTGTAAGGTAAAGGTAAAGGGACCCCTGACCATTAGGTCCAGTCGTGACTGATTCTGGGGTTGCAGCGCTCATCTCACTTTATTGGCCGAGTGAGCCGGTGTACAGCTTCCGTGTCATGTGGCCAGCATGACTAAGCCACTTCTGGCGAACCAGAGCAGCGCACGGAAACACCATTTACCTTCCCGCCGGAAGGTACCTATTTATCTACTTGCACTATGAGGTGCTTTCGAACTGCTACATTGGCAGGAGCAAGGACCGAGCAACAGGAGCTCACCCCGTCGCGGGGATTCGAACTGCCGACCTTCTGATCGGCAAGTCCTAGGCTCTGTGGTTTAACCCACAGCACCACCCACGTCCCTGTGATTCCTGTGTATCCATAGCTTATTGTATTGAAAAAAAAACGGTGGACCTGATTGCTAAACCAAACACTGAATGGGAGATCTGTGATTGCATCTCCCTGTATAATTTTCTTTTCCTAAAAGCAGCTGTGATGGAAGGTTGGAATGAGGCAAGGTGTGGAAAAAGTCTTGCCCACTATTCTATGGTACAACACTAATCCAAATACGCCCCCCCCCAGCCCTAAGGCAGAGCTGTCATTAGCCACATACAGGGAAAACATACAAGCATATATGTAAGTTGTAAGCATATATATAGTTGCCTGCATGGTTTCACCTCTGTAACTAATAAGAGATCTGAGAACAGTGATTTGGACCGAAGCCATCATGTGCAGGGGAAGGGTTAAGGCCCCACAACATGTTGCAACTCCAATCCATCTCTTTTCCCCACCCCAGATATTTTGGGAAGAAAAGTAATGTATAATTTGGTGCTTATGAGTTTAACGCAACAATGCAAAACTGCTATGTCACCCGTAGCAGTAGGATATTACACATACTTCGGGGTGTAATTCTGTATATTTTTGTCTATGAAATCAGAGTAGGGTCCCCTGATCAAGCACATGGTGATTAATTGGAAGTCTGCCTGGTGGAACAATTCACTTCTACCAAGCGAAATAAAAAAAAAAAGAGCGGAAAAAGGAAACCCTCACAAAACACAGTAGCACTGAACTAACAACTTGTTATGAATGTTTAAAGGCAGATGTGTGTGTTTGTGTGTGCATGTGTGTTGGAATTTACAACAAGGTTCATAATCATCTGTGAGCCTTGCAACCCATAACTATATGGGGAGACAAGAAATACATGTCTGTTGGTGCTGGTTATTGTTATTGTTATTGTTATTGTTATTGTTACATCATGTGACTGATCTTAAAACAAAGAAAGATGCTTGAGACTTACATGTTACAGTTGTGGGACAGGCAGGGGAGACATTTGAAATGACACTTGGGGGGAGGGCCCCTCCTATCTCAGTGAGGCACTTCCCTTATTATTAGATTCAATTCTCTACCAGCTGTCCAACTATCTAGTACAACAAACAAGAATTTATCTAGTCATTTCAGCTGACTGAGATTTAGGAAGTATGACATCACCGTGAGAAAGGTTTCCTTCTTCAGATTCTTTGTTTGCTTTCCTTGAAATTTTTGAAATGTTTTGCTTAAGAGTCCTAATTGGGGGATGGCCTGGGGATGGATAGAATCACCCTAAAGTTTCCCCAGTCTTGCTCTCCTTTCTGTGCTTTCTGTCCTTTCTCCCTCATTGGCAGGCATCCCATAACAAGAATCCAAAAAATTACTGCCTCGGCCCTCTCTCACCAAAGGCCCATGCACATTCTTTACACAGAATCTCCAGCAAAATGCAAACTCTTCATCACAGTCAACTGTTCTGAAGTAGAACCAGCCCTGAAGTAGAACCATTAGCCATTTCCTAGCTTGCAATCATCTCTGGATCCGTTGGTCATCTCACCATTGCTTTACAGCAGCCCCAGAATTAAAAACAGAGGTTTTTGTGAAGGGATTTCTTTCTAAAAGAATACTGTTAGTCAGGTACATCTGAGAGAAAACAAATGGAAGAAGAGCTTGCTTCCCAACACGCACACATATTTAAAAAGAGCGGTTGTCATTAATTGTGAAACCTTAATGACCAGAAATGCCATTAAGGGCAGGAGCAATTGCTGTATGCAGACATCCAATGACCACTAACGACCTTAACACAGCTCATTTATGCTTCTTCATTAGCGAATTCTCCGCTACAAGATTAATTGTGGCCACATATGCACAGCCACAGCAACCAGACATCTTAAAGCAAATCAATATCCTCTCCAAACAACAACCCTAATGACTTCAGGAAAAAATAATGGGCATTTACTTAAGAAAAATATAATATATCTACTCCTCCCCCTTTTACTAAATGGCTTTCCTTACAACAAAGATGAGGTTGTGCCAACTGGGCCAGGAGGGGAGCTCTAGGACCTAAGACAGCAGTTCCGTCCTCTGATTAGCCTTGCATGACAGCAGCCTGGAGGCAAGTGATTAGGCTAGGTGGACTTCAGGGAGGAAAACTCAAAGAATGTAAAGACAGGATATCACTCCAGGCTGGTATTTTCTTCTCACTGGTACACCCTATATTCAGCATTTGAGTAACTGGAAATTGAGGGCCATTATGGATTTTAATTGGTCAACGGTTGATGGGTCACATCTACAGTAAAGCAGAGCGTGGCCTGATTCACATTTCATACTAAGACAAACCTTGGCTTAACATGAATGAATGTGCAGCCTCCAGAAAGGAGCATGCAGCCACTTTGCTCCTCCCTGGTCCTTTTTGCTGCTACACTGGACTGGCCTGAGCTAAGCCAAGGTTCTCCAAAGCCACACTCATGGAGCCACAAGCTGTAACCAAAAAACAAACCAATATTTGGCTTAAAATAACCTTTGGACCAGGTCTATGTTGGATGGCAAAGCCACTCCCCAGTGGATGGCAATGGGAAGCTCCTATTTCTAATACTATCTTCAAGGCCCAGTTTAGGCTAACCAGCATTCCAAATACAAATCTCAGCATTTACATCCTTGTCCTTCCTAAGCTCAGTTTTGCTGAAAAGCTGTCAATATAACTTAGCTGTGTGCTGCATCTCTGCCCTTTCCTGATCTTGCCCCTCTCCTAGGACAACCTGTAAGACCTTTCATCTAGTTAACTAGGAGCACGTAATCATAGAACAGCTTCCCTAGGATACAAGGTGGCTCTATTTTCCAGTGTAAGCCTTGCAGGTGTGTACACTAAAGTTATGAAAAACCAGTATGTGCAATTTAAGAGTCAACACAATACCATTACCAGCTCAGCCTCCAATGCAATGTCATAGCCAAATAATTAAAGGACAGTACAAAGTCATTACCAAAAGTAGGCCAATTGACTTCCCAGGATTTAATTGTGTTAAAAGTGATAGCTCTCTTCTTGTTTCAGAATTAAAACTCCAGGAAGCAATTCAAGACCTAGGTGTACAACCCACTGAACTCAGCGGGAGTTTATTCTGTGTAAACAACTACAGGATCAAGATACAAATGCTACACCATGAAGCAAGGGAACCTGTAGCCTTCCAGGTTCTGCTGGATAAAAGCTCCCCTCCACCCTAGTCAGCATGGCCAATGGTCAGGGGCGATTGGAGGTGGAGCCCAATAATGTTTGAATAGTACCAGGTTCCTAATGTATATATTCCTGATATATAGTGTTGTTTCTGGAAGACTTGTGCTTTTTTATTATTATTTTTAACAGTCACTGGTCAGACTGTATTATTTTCCTCTGAACTCTCTCTCTTCTACTTGTGGTGGTTTTCTAAACAGAATCCACAAGTACAGGTCCTGATTGCAAGTTTAACCCCAAATTCAAAGAGTTGTGGGTTCCTGAACCATGGGACAGATTTGAAAACTTAATGCTACTCTCTCAGCAGGTCTGCAAGTTGTTCCTGAGGTAAATCATATTTACCCAGTTCAGTGGACAATTGGTCAGTGATTGGTCAAAGTCTAAACACTGTAGTGGGAAGATTTGTTTATCATAGATGACAGCTTCCATTTATAGAATAAGTTATTGGTTTTTTTTTCAATTTATGTGTTGTTGATGCTTACAGTTCACAGGCAGTTAAGCGCACAGAGGTTTGATGAAAAGATAATGAAATTTTCTTCTGGTTACGAGAAATTCCCTGGTTTTCTATTAATAGTGTTAGAAATTACCAGTTATATTATGAAGAGCAGTTATTGGACCTGTTCCTTGCCAGCACCCAGCACCAAACTGATCCTGTGAGGAATGCTCACAACCAGTTATTATTATTATTATTATTATTATTATTATTATTATTATTATTAATTTATACTCCACCTTCTCCCCTGACAGGACACAAAATAGCTTACAGATAAAAACAAGAACCAATAAGAACAGAGAAAAAACAATCATTAAAAACAATTAAACATTGATAGAATTAAAACTATATACATATATACCTATCCCATTGTGTAGCACTTAAATCTGTTTTTTCTGCTGGCCCACTATGGTGTGGGGGAAAGACATTACATATCTGAAGAAAAAAAAGAACAAACTTTTCAAAGGCTTGTTAGTTTCTAAGTTTAAAGTTAGTGGATAATTTATTTTAAATAGATCAAATGTTTAGATTTGCTGTTCTTACATCTCAGATTAAACAGGTGTCTACCACAACACTTACAAAGATACTCACAAATCAAATACATAACTCACTACGGACAGGCATTCCCTATATACTATGCTGCACTATCCTCATATGTCCTATCAATATCTCCATGATCATGGCTACTTAACTATACCATCTGCACATCAATTCCTATTATAAAGTGACATACTAAGCTCTCAGAAGAAAGGGATGTATTGTGAACAAGATTCATTCTTATGCCATTCTTTTTCCATTCATAGTCGCCAAAGTGACCATTAGGCTGAGCTTTAAGTGGCAAGAGGTTAGTTGGAGGTTCTGATTGGTGATCTTTCAGGTTTTAATTATAGTTTATATTTTAAACTCAGGCTTAAAAAGAAACGCATTGTATGTAAATACATTTTGCTGAGTTACTTGTATTATAAATTTTGGCTAGAGCTCAGCAGCCATGGCAAGCTTCCTTTTCACTGAACTGAGAGTCAAAGAGGAAGAAAAACTCAAAAGCAGATGAAGAGTTAAAGGAACAAGGCATCACACCTGGGTTCTTCACTGTGACACCTAGGCAAAGAGAAAGAAGGCTCAAGACAGAGCTAAACTAGAATTCCTCATCACAGCAACCCCTGTAAAATGATGTGTCAGTCCTAGGGGAAAGTAGTTTTGCTATATAGAACTAGAAGACAACATTCTTTAAGACAGAATTTTTCAACCTTTTTGGAGTCCATGGCTCCCTTGACCAACTGCATTCTTTCTGCGGCACCCCTGTGGGGCTCAGGAGCCCAGTTAGGTCATCCCTTGCCTGCAGAGCCGGCAGCCCCTCACCTCTTTTCGAAACCCTCCCTTGTAGAGTGTTCCCTCAGCCTCCGCTCTTCTCCCCTCTCCTTGGGAGTCCTCCAGGCAGTTGCTGGTCTCTGAGCTCTCCCGCCTGCCCCAAAGGAAGATGCCTCCTCATGCTGCCCCACAGGGACCTGGGCAGAGGATTCCCCCAGTCCTAGTGGCCCAATGGAGACGAGCCAAAGGTGAATGTGAGGCCAGCACCTCAGCTTGGGAGGCAGCAGCAGGGCTGCTGCAACAACAGCAGCTGTGGAAGCCTTTGGAAGGCAAAGGCAAGAGAGAGCATCAGAAGAGGGAGAGAAAGAAAGAGGGACAGAGGCCAGTGTTGCCCACGGCACCCCAACCACCATTCAAGGCACCCCAGGGTGCCAAGGCACACTGGCTGAAAACCACTCGAAAAAATCTTCATCCAAGACATCCCTGTTGGAGGGTTTAAACAGCTCAACACTGCTCACAGCTCCATGTCAAAATGCAACCAACTATCAATTTCCGTATCAACCACTGTGATTCCCATTGCAAGATCCCTGTATTCAACAACTATGCACATGAAACTAGGACTCCATGGTAGGAATCTTGGCCATATTTTCACCGCAAAATATGCATTATATAAGGGGAAATGGCTTTGCAAAAATGTGTATATTAGGATAAATTCACATTAAAATGTTGCTGAATTTTCATGGGGACTTCTAAAATAAAAAATAAATGTGATGTGGAAATGTAAAGAACCTGAACTTAAAGAGTGATGAAATGAGAAACTGAGAGAAGTGGAAAGAGAGAAGAGAGAAGATATAAAAACATCTGGCACTACACAGAAGTTTGGAGATAATTCAGTAAAACCAAATCCTCAGGAAAGAATCAAGGGTCCTGAGAAAAATACAGTAGCACAGTTCAGAATTATACCCTTCTTGGAACACTTACAAGACAGAATGCACAAGAAATCACAAAGAGGGAAACAGATCAGTGCAAGAGGAAGAACTTCAGGACAAAATGTAAGGAACAGGGAGGTGCATGTACAAATGTAAACAAAACTTGCATCCATCCAACTTTAATGGCCTAGATCTAGGAAATGCAAAACAGCTAACATATAAGCTGAGTTACACACCCAAGAACTGCCTCACCTTCAATATCCTGGCAAGGAAGAGCCTTTACTAATAATAATATTTTTTTAAAAAATACACCAGGACATCAGACTGCTGCATTAAAGATGCAGGGCTGACACCTGGACCCAAGCATGCAGTAATTATTGATTGGAGCCTTAACCTGAGATCTGTTGATAACATGGCTTCCTTATAATTCTCCTTGTCAGGCTAAATACCTAGTGCATTGCCTCAACTTTTACCAAACTGCCCCTTACTGACATTCCTAGTTGCTAGGCAAAATGCTTGCTCCTTGCCTATGAAATCTGCTGGGGAAGCACTCAAATGACCTTATATTGATGCATCAGCTTGTTAATGCACTAGATAAGGCGCCCAACACTGTTCAATTCCTGGGGGTGAATTAGGTCACTGCGACCTCCAGAAAACACAGATAAAGACACACACACGCGCGCGCACACACACAGAGACACACAGAGTACATATTACAATGAGCAAAGCATTATGGGGAATGAATTGCTAATTGCCAAAGGCAGTTAGACAGCTTAACAATCCCAACAGGGAAGAAATCTGTCTTCATGCAAAGCAAGGGGATTTAATGGCAGGAAGACTGATATGTAAAACTGGAATTTAAGCTTGTCATGTAAGCGCTCTGAAAATAAAGCCTCTTCCAACTTATAAGATACTACAAATCAAAAGTACATAAAATTTAACTTACTCTGGGCAAATCTTTCATGCTGAATGTACCTCTCTGCAAGGGCATTTTGCTATACTGTACTTGACTGCTGGGCTACGGGCAGACAAACAATATGTTGATAGGAAGGAAGAGAGGCTGGGTGAATTACCGCAATGCAAGAGCTACAAGGGGGTGCTCCCTTTGTACCCCCTTTTCACCCATCACGACACCCTCGGCAAACTTCATCAGGGGAATCAATTTCTTCAGGGGCTCAGGAAGTCATCCCTATATGCTGCAGGCTTTTCAGCCTGGCCAGTTCACACACCACAGAACTTTCAATCAACTTGCAAGCTCACTAACCCTTTCAAAATGTGCAGCCAAGCAAAAACGACACGGTCATGGTACGCTCAAAATTCAGGGTAGCAGACTGGCTGTGGTTCTTTCCACCCCCACCCACAATACTTAATAAACAACACCATTTCCCATAAACTACACATGTACCTTTAAACTTCTTATAAAGCTATAATGCAATGCAATAAAGCTTCTCTCTCATCCTTACTGGGTTAGTACAAACAGGCAGCATTGTGTGTGTGCATGATTTGTAGTGCTGCCCAACAGACAGACAGATTTAAGGTAATACTTACAAAGAATGAATCTATGCCCATGTACTGCAATGGCTTCTCTGGCTGATGAATGAAAGAGAAAGTTCCAAATGCATCCTCTATCATTTCACTCTCACCTGGAACTAGCCCAACGACCTTCTGAAACTGAAAGATCACCCAGATACTTAATCTTCTGTCTTTTCAAGTTTTTTTTGAAACACATCATGTTTCGTTATGGTATTTTGCATTGAGTCTACAGATTTTGTACGTACAAGAAACAAAGGGATTTATTGTAGTGGCTTTTCCTATATCGGAAAAAGCTAGCATTGATTCAAATATTTATGTAAAGTTGGGAGGAGGAAGAGGTAAGAAGGAAGGTAACTGGAAGAATGTTCTTCTTAATCCACAAAAGACATATGGCAATTGACAATATGCCTAATTTTATGATTAAATATATCCTGCTTGTAGGGGATACTGTGATTAGTTTTGTATTATTAGATGTTATGTGGACATGGGATGTGCAGATCTTATATGGCTCTTACATTGACGTTTACATTACATTCCTACGTTTATTTAGTGGTTGCTTATGAAATGAGAGAGAGCAGATTCAATACAGTAGAACTGTAGAATCTTAAGAGCAGGAAGGGGACCCATCCAACCCCCTGCCATGCAGGAATCTCAGCTAAAGCATCCATGACAGATGGCCATCCAACCTCTGCTTAAAAACCTCCAAGGAAGGAGGGTCCATCACATCTCGTGGGAGTCTGTTCCACTGCCAAACAGCTCTGTCAGAAAGCTTTTCCGAATGTAAGCAAGTGCATCACATTTTCTATGCACCAGGTCAACAATGTGTCAGTGAGTCATACTGAACTGAAAACACTTGGAATAACGTATATGAAGAGTTCACATAGCACCTCCAGGGGAGGTTGCAGTTCAGGTTGTCTGAACCTATATTTGTTTGTGTAAAGTACCCTTCGCCAGTCTAAGGTCCTCTAGTGGTTTTGGACTCCAACTTCCAGCAGCTTTAGCCAGCAGAGTCAATGGTCAGGGATGATGGAAATGGTAGTCCAAATTGTCTGGAGGGCATCTGGTTGGAGAAGGTTGGTGTAAACATACCTTCAGAATTAGACAGCATATCCTCATTCAATTCAGAGTCATTGAACAATGCTTTGCAGTTATATCTTTTACAAGAGAGAGAATTCTGTAGGTTTACACAAAACATTAAGGGATGCAAAGACCATGTGCTAACACACTTCATAGGAGGATTCTCTACCCATGGGCTCTGAAGAAGCCTGACAACATACAGCTGATCTATTAAATGATAGGAATACATTTGAATGGGTGCCTATAAGCAGGGGGTGGAGATCTTATTTCCAGTTTTCTAGCAGTGTCTTTCTTAGAAAATGGTATATTGTTTACTATCAACTCCAGTACTAAGCAACACACTTCAGAAACATTTTTTACTGTGGCATGTCGTGTTATATTGTGGGGGAAGATTATAATTTCCCAGAATTAGTAAACTGAGAACTAAACTAAGTACAGCAATACACATAACTAGCATGTGCACATGATGATTTAACTGTTTGTGTCATGCAGATACGCACTGTTCAATAGTTCCACCTTTTACATTTAATCCTGCTGACACCTGATGGTAATACTAATGCACTGTTCTAATTCCCATGTCTAATAAAGGCCAAACCAAAATAAGAAGATTCTGTGCTGAGTTCTGCTCAGTTATTTACCTTCAGAGACTATTTCAACCACTTGATGTGAGTTCAATGTTTAAAATTTAACTTCCCATTAAAGAGAATGATCTATTGATTTCCCCCCTTTTCTTTTCAATTAGAACCAATTTAGTTTGCTTCCATTAGAAACAGAACATTAGCAAGATATGGTTATCATGTTTAGTTCTGTACTAGCAGTTGATCCTCAAGATCTGCATTTAGCACAAGCCATTAGCGAATAGATGGCTGGGGCTGCGAAGCTCATCCTGAAGTTCGGAAAACTGTATCAGGACTGATTGCTTCTAATGTTCCTGGTGCTACTATAGAAAAAAGGTTGCAAGCATGCGGTGAATTCCATTTTTATACCAGGCAGAATTGTTATGAAAGAGCAGCTTCTGCTGCATAAAAACGCTTACCTGGAAGAAAGCCCCATTGAACTCAGTGGGTCTTACTTCTAAGTAGATATGAATATGAATCATTTACCGTCTGCAAATAACAATAGGCCCCAGGGAGATTAGACTGGCCTCAACCAAAACCAGGGCCTTTTCAGCCGTGGCCCCAGCCTGGTGGAATGCTCTCTCACAAGAGACCAAGGCCCTGCGAGATTTGACATCCTTCCGCAGGGCCTGCAAGACGGAGCTGTTCCGCTAGGCCTTTGGTCAGGGTTCAGTCTGACTTCTTTTGTCTTTGTATAAGAACAAGCATGAGGGAGGTTTCCCAGCCTGCTCACAGGTCCTTATAATATCAGTGGAAACAGTTGGTCCTGGCGAGTATTAACAGCTTTCAATTTTAACCTGGGGGTTGTCATTTGTCCAGTTTTAACTTTAACTTTAAATTATTTGAATCAATTTTGGATGCATTTTAATCGATTGATTGCTTGTTTTTATGCATATTGTATTATTTATATGATGTTAGCTGCTCTGAGCCAGCAATTTTATTGCTGCACTACCAGGGGTGGGAGTAGGGTTAGGATTGCGTTGTAAACTCTAGTTAACAAAGGATTTCAGGGTGCTGGTACATTTAGACTTTTAAAAATAGTTATCAAATAGGTCTCCCTAAAGGGAATGGGCTGGATGGCAGGATGGGGTGTAGGGAATTTGGCCTCTATAACAGACCTCGAGGTCTAGTCACTGAACTTGCTACCGAGAAACGAATAATGTATAAGCAGGTCTTATTAGAGTTGAGGAAAGAAGTTTTCAGGTTGCTACATGTCCTGAAATACTTGGCATAGTTCTGATGGCACATTCGAGGGGGGGACTACTCAACCCAGTTCACCAGATATATCATCTACAAAGGGACCATTGAAAAGATGTGCTGATTAAAGTACAGTGGTACCTCAGGTTATGTACTTAATTCGTTCCGGAGGTCCATTCTTAACCTGAAACTGTTCTTAACCTGAGGTACCACTTTAGCTAATGGGGCCTCCTGCTGCCGCCGCGCCACTGGAGCACGATTTCTGTTCTCATCCTGAAGCAAAGTTCTTAACCCGAGGTAATATTTCTGGGTTAGTGGAGTCTGTAACCTGAAGCGCATGTAACCTGAAGCGTATGTAACCTGAGGTACCACGGTACAGTTCACCCCATCTGTCCTATTAATGTTGACATAGCAGTGACAGAGTGAAAAACAGCACCATTTCACCAAACTGTACTTTAAAGTATTACCAAAAGCACTGATGAGAACACTGGTTTTGAACTGGAACTATAATAATCGCCTCTACAACAAAACACAAAAAATTTCTGTAGCTAAATCTCAACTCTACAGGCAGAACTCTGCTAGGCAGAACTATCAGACAAGGACTAACACCTGTGAATAATTTCCAAAGTTTTGCATCTCTTACATCAAGCAATGGCTTACAAAAGGCTGTTTCAAACTGTTGTTCATTTTTCAGTACTTACAATAAATCTCTGTTTCCGTAGCAGTTTTTAGCTGGACCTCATCTGTAGGTCATTCAGTACTAGTGCAGTCAAGTATTTCTAAAGATATTGAGTACAGTGCTGTTACAGGAGTTTCTATCCTGAAATATAGAAGCTTTTCATGAAAGAGGAGGAGGAATTTTTAGAACTTGGTATTACTGAATATGATGCTTTCTTTTGTGGGGTCGTTAATCAAATTCACATTTTAGCGCTTATGCTAGTTAAAAAAAATCAGGCTAGTAGAAAAATTGGGCTCTGCCTAAAGAGATGCCGGCAAAGTGGTTTACATGGTGGTTATCCTCTTTTGGAGGAGAAATGGAAGTTCCTATTCATAGGGAGCTTTCTAGTGTAACAATGGGCTTAAATTTTGTGCACACCAAACTGCATTTAAATCTGAAAGGGGATCAAGTGTACATTAACTATAGGTCAACTTACGGCCATTAGATAGATATAGATGATAGATAGATAGATAGATAGATAGATAGATAGATAGATAGATAGATAGATAGATACACACACACAGTTTTTAATCTGTGATATTTTAGTGTATTTTTGGTTTTTATGGAAGCCGCCCAGAGTGGCTGGGGAAACCCAGACAGATGGGCGGGGTACAAATAATAAATTATTATTATTATTATTATTATTATTATTATTATTATTATTATTACACACACACATTAAGAGAGGAACTACTGCGGGATTCTATTTGGTTTTACATTTCATTACATATACTACTGATCAGGCTGCCACACCAATTTTAAAGTTTCTATGAATTGTGCATCAACCTTACAAAAGTAATCAAATGCGTAGACTGATTCTGTCAGTCTGATCTTCAGCATGTTTGCTTCAGAGGTAAGTCCCGCTGAGTTCAGTAGGACTAATGTCCTAGTTAACCGATGAAGGCTTAAGCATTCCTAAGCAAAAGACTTAAGCATTGTGCTTTAAACCTTTAATGATTCATCACAATCCTTCTGGAAGTTCTGCTCTGAAAGCCCACTGAAATGTATGGGAATGTACAATAGCTGTAGCATGCAACTCTCGTGCAGTTTTCTCCAAAGGACTCTGCCCCTTGCCCCTTAGTTCCCTATTATAGAAACTACTGGAGTTTGTGCATAACCTGCTGCGGCTTTCCTGGGAGTGACTGACACCTGTGGAAGGGCCAGACTACAAGCCATATTGAACAAGCATTATTTCGAAGGAAAAGCGGCCTTTAGGGACTCCAAGCCAGTTTCCCACTGAGAATCTCCCCAGCTGCCCCTGAAGGTGTGATTGACAGAATCTTTGAGTTAACAGTAATTGGGGGTTCAGTGGGAATCCAGTGAGGGACCCTAATCTGGGCCTGGGAGCTCCCAGAATGCATTTTAAATGGCCTTTTGAAGGTTTATTTCTTCAAAATAAAACTGGTCAGCTTAACCATGCTATTTCTTTTCATGCCCAGTGGAACATGTAGTTTTGCCTTGCATCTCAGTGGTAGCTGCTTTGCCTACAGAAGACCCCAAATTCTATTCTTTGCATCTCCCATTAAGAAAGACCTTGGCCTGAAACCTTGGAGTCAGTCAAACTGCCACAGTAGATAGCAGGAGTGAGCCACACGGACAAAAGTCAGACACAACATCAGGTAGCCTTGCACATCCTGTTCTCTTCTCTACCTTCACAGCAGCCGCTGACTATGACTATGGACAAAGTCAAAATACCAATGGAAAACAAAACAAAACAAAAAGTATGTTAAACATTTGTATTTCGGTTTTTGTTTGTTTGTTTTTTGAAAACTGAAATAATATTTTACCACATGGGGAAGCAAACAAAAATAAGTAGAGAAGGAAGTTTTATTTTCAGTATGGAGGACAGCATTGTAAACAATGAGGACCTTTAAAAACTATGTACAGCAATTGCAGTTTCACAATTTTTTTTCCTTTTAAAAAAGGTTGGGTAAATAAATATTTACAGAGAAGTATACAGGAGGCGCCTTGGAAGTTGATTTTAAGTGAACACAAAACACAAGTTAGTACAGTTTGTGCATTTTGCATCTAATGGGAACATTTGTTTTTAATGGCAGCATAAGGTAGTCTGCAGATTTCCAAGTGAAATCATTGAGGTGACTGTCTAAATGGGTCTTCTGTCACTGACCCTAATAGAAGTTCTGCCATTGATTTTAATGTGCAATGTTCTGGAGCTCCAGCTCCTCAGTAGGATGCAGATTTGACCTACTGAGTTGAACATGTCTGATGCTTTTCCAGACTGGATTCTGCATTGCCCCCACAACCAGCATCCCTGAAAGAACAACTGAGCATGCAAAATTCATAGCACCACTGCTGTACAGTTGTATATTTCAAAGTGGTTTCACTCCCCTGGACTCCTGAGCAAGCTCAATGAGAATGCACAATGGCTGGGTTTGCTCAGTCCTCCTAGAGCAGGATCGCTCTAAGAATTTCAGGAGAAGGCTTCAGGTTTAAATTGTATGGGGATGGTGTCATTACCTTTACTCAAAACCAAATCGTATAGCAGACTCCTGTGCACACTTACTAAGGAGTAAGCCACATTTTAACTCAGCGAGTGTTACTTCCAAGTAAAGGTGCATAGAAGTACATTGCACAGCAGTGGCGTAGTGTGGGGGGTGCAGGGGGGCCGGCCGCACCGGGCGCAACATCTGGGGTTAGGGCAAATCCACGGGTTAGGGGGCGCAAATCCACGGGTTAGGGGGTGCAAATTACTTGCCTTGCCCCGGGTGCTGACAACCCACGCTACGCCACTGTTGCACAGTACAATTCGAAGGCTCACACAATCAACTTTTTGACATCATCTGGTAAGCAAATATCCACTGAAAAGTTCTATCAGAATGGCTTTTCCAATTGGATTTTCCCAGGAACTATTCTGGATCAATTGGAACCTGGGGTCATGTTCATACGTCCTTCCCAGAATAGGTAGGGATCACTCTTTAAAAGCTGTCACATAAGCACCAGCTATCAGCATGTCACATGTTGGTCCTAACAAATTACTATGGAGAGAACTATGACCTGTGACTAGATCCAACTGTATAAACTTTGCTATTCCTGGAAAGATTTTTTTTAATATTCTACCTCTTCCCAAATATTATTTCAAATGCCTTTTAGAACAGTTGTAAAGAAAAAGGTTTCTCTCCAGATGTATTGTCCCGGTTGCTTCTTTTTGTCTTGCTTACATTATTTGTGGACTACAGCAAGCAGCTGATAGCTGCTGATAGCTCTTGAGTAGAATAATCAACGCAGGAAAACAACTTCTTTTCAGACAACAAAATCTATTTTATAAGCACCTAGTTTAAGTGGCATTATTGCTGAGAACTGGTAACACCCAAAGTTCCTGTCCAAGATCCAGCATTTCATTTTCAAAATATTTTGTTGAAAGTTTTGACTTTTGCCCTAATACAATACAACCAAGCAGGAAAGATTAGCAGACATTCAGGAAAATAAGCCAGAACAACTTTAAACTTACCACATCCAGTTTGGGGAAAGAAAAGAAAAAAAAAACACCCAGCGTGTGTATGAATGGCATCTTTAAAGTAAGAGAAAGCAGAGTTTATCTTTATTTTCATAACTTAAAAAAAAATTAACCTGAAAGCAAATAGTCAGTCTTTATCTTACATTTAAGCGCTCTAGGGAAAAATCCCCTCTTCACAAGAATTGCTTTTAAATTTTGAAGTTAAATGCATTTTAAACAAAAATACTGTGCAACATCAGCACTACTTTTCTCTCTTAAATATTCAAATAAATAAAATAACTTGTTCTATTTTTTGTCAAGGTTTTTTCTCTCTCATTTTGTTTGTTGTTTTCAGTCACTGTCACTTCTACTGTAAATCAGTTCCAGTTTGACCTGGGCTTTTATATATATATATATATATATATATATATATACGCACACACAAACTCATACAACACTTAAAAGAAAGGGATTTTAAAAAAAAAAATGGAAAGGGTATCTTTGTATTGCACAAGCTTAGGGAATCCCCAAGACTTCTCTGAGCAAGTGCCAGCAGGCGTTCCACAGTCCAGGCTCCTGTGTGGGATGAGACACAGGTATGAAAGGATCAGGCAATGAGAGGAAGATCAGAACATCCTGGCTATTCTTGGTTGGCTTCTTCCAACAGTTTTCTTGAAAGATGATGGATTCAGAATCTAAGTGAGCGCAGGCCCGTTATCTGCAGAAGGAGAGGCAATGAAAGGGAAAACTAAAAAAGCAACCCTCATACAACAGGCAGAACACACTGCTCCAACACCCCCTCTTTGCACATTCAGTGTATTCCTATTGAACAGAGTCCACAAACAAGAATGAAAGTGCTCATATGCCTGAAACAGTTGCACAGAAGAGTGAATTTCAGCAAGTATATATGGATGTGCCACAGGGCTGCTGAGGTGAAAACTCCTCCTGATGACTTTCCAACTATTTTTTTTTTTAAAAAAAGTGCAGGAGTCCTGTGCTTTATTGCCTCTAGGAGCAAAGATGAAAGCCAGCACTATACACTTCGCTGCAACAAAGAACGGCAATGCTATAGTTCAGGACAACTCTGTGACTACAAACCTAAGGACTGCAAACCATAAATGGCAATCATAGCTGTGTTGGTTTATGTTTGAATCAAATGAAAAACTTGCAGTTTATCCTTGGCCTAAATCTCCTGCTACAGGATTACGCTGACACCAACACCTCGGCCTATGAGCTGCTAAAAATAGCCACAATGACTACTTCTCATAAAAGTACATCACACCACCATCACCATTCTGTATACATGTACACATGCACACCCACACTTCATGATTGAAACATTTGCTGAAGGACAATATTGAATTCTGAAACCAAGAGGAGTAAGAAAGGATTTTCATACTGTGCACCAGCCAAATTCAAACATTTCACCAAGTTAACTCAATTCTATGCTCATATACAAAATTGATTATTTTGAATGAACCTAATTTACATCCTTTGTTATTGACTCAATATTTTCTTTCTCTTTTTTTCAAAAAGTGAGAAAAAAAGGTGTGGTAATAGGAGAAAAATATATTGGAAATATCAACAATGGGAGTTTATGAACGTGGGATTCTGACTGGGAGTATATTGGTAAGGATATATATTTATGCAGTCCATTGGATTGTGGTTCCATTTGTACCTACAATCCATTACTTAATTAGTGTACTTCAACCAAATTATTTCAATGGGCTTAAGTATGGGCTGGATTGTGGCCCAGTCTATGTTTTCAACCGTATCTGCACAACCATGGAGATTTTAAAGGTTTATTAACAGCTGAGATACTTGGGGTTCTACAGCAAATAACAGACACCACACTTATGGGAATACTATTAGTGTATGTGGGTTTATGCATACAGAGAAAAAGGACAAGAGGGTTGATTTGGGTGTGCTTGTCCTACACCTGCAGCTGCTTAAGTGTGAGTCGGCAAACTTGTGAGTCAGAGAGTGGCTCAGCACAATCTAAATGTCCTTGTGTTTATAGCAAGTTTGCCTCGGTCCCTGTTGCTTGGCTAGAACCGAATGCTGCAAGGAGGACAAATTGCTGGAAATACTTTTTATTACTTTTGCTATGAGCTGTCTCTTGGGACAGACTGAGGTAGGATTACTTTATGCTACAGTTGAATATAACTGCTAAGCTAAGGAGCTGCGTTATCCTTTGGACTACCTGTCAGTAAAGGAACTGACCCTACCCAAACTGTCTGGTGTTTTCCTTTCCCATTCTGGGTTCTCCATTTGCACATTTGCTGTAACCTTTCATTCACCTAGGAGCAGAACATCCAGAGGGCAGATA
Source organism: Podarcis cretensis (assembly GCF_951804945.1). Classification (NCBI taxonomy): domain Eukaryota; kingdom Metazoa; phylum Chordata; class Lepidosauria; order Squamata; family Lacertidae; genus Podarcis; species Podarcis cretensis. The sequence goes on along the minus strand of NC_137170.1, from coordinate 47,374,676 downwards.
TTACTATAATGAGCAAAATTCCCAAAGAACCATACCTAGGCCTATTCCAACTTTCAGATTGCAAATTTTGTTTTGTCCCTGCCTCTCATGATGATGATGAAAAGAATTTGCTGGATTCAAATATGACAGCAGGCACAGAAGGCATTTAGCACAGATGGTGTCCCTTCTACAGGCTATGCTTATCAACTATCTGATCCGCTCCAGGCATTAGCAGGAATGATTTTCTGTATCTATGGAACTACAGCCACAGGCTGAAAAACAGCAAATCTGAACAACTTCTAACAATGAGTAATAGATGGGGGAAAGGGAAAACAAGTAAGAGTGAAACCACATAGACTGCCCTCACCACATATGTGTCCAACGCAGAAACTATGGACCATCTCATTATATATAGTTATAAAATTATTTTTGCTACAGTCACAGTACTTAAAATGGGGTGCTTTTAGGCAATATGTTTTATCAAGTTGGCAAATATTAGGAGAGGATCAGATTACCACCCATCTGCCATTAACTTCCATGGTGTATCAGGAGGTACTGCTCCCCGTAACTCAATGATTTGTGAGAAGACAGCTGATAGTGCCAAAAAAGAAAGAAAATGAGGAGGAATAATTGCTACAGCATTGGCCTTGGGAGATATCTGTATGAGAAATGCGTCTGGAAGACAAACTGTATTGAGGAGTTAGTGACCTGACATGGTTACCCTTCCTGCATCTGTTCCTTCTCCCTCCCTCGCTCTTGTTAAGTTTTTGATGGTGTGAGAACAGTCTTTAATGTCCTGAGAATGTTGGGAGGAGGTGAAGCCCCACACACAGCTGCCTTAATCAGTTGTGGAGGATAATGCTGGGTGCCTTCTTTGATGCTGGACATTGTTTTGAGAAAGTGAGGCATTGGGAGGGGATGGTATGCGCATAGATACACAGGCTATCTATCAAACTGGACGGTTTGGGCAGAGTTTCTTTGAAGCTCGTGCCTGGACTGATCGGCCACAGGGCCATAAAAACTGAGGTCACCTGGGGGAGTCACTTCACCAATTCTTGAGGGCTTCCAAGTACACTTACTTGTGTACTTATTAGTATGGTTTCTGAATCTCATTTTAAAAGAATCGCCTTCCGCAAGACAATATCAAGTCAGGAGGCTGGAACAGATGGTGCAAGTTGCCCCCCTGTTTCTTGCAATAATGAGATTTTGTATTGCGGGAAACAGAGCAGACTTTCTTTTCTGTACTTATTAAATGAAGGGTGGTGCTTCCACAACCCAAGTTCAAACTCGCGCTCCCTAGCACTGCTCTATACTAGGCTACAAGTTCTTCACCTCCACATCCCACAAAAACTTTGCCTTCCAAAAGTCCCTTCTAAATACTGTCACCTTTTCTTAGTTCTTGCTTTATCACTCTAGAATGTTCTGCAAACATTCAAGCACCAATGATGCTATATACATAATACAGTAGCTGTTGCTGGGAACTTGGTATATACGGGAGTAACACACAAAGATATGGTCTGATCATAATCCTATTATCAATTAAAGGCCGTAGAAGCACAGAGTCAGACCCTTGGCCCATTTAGTTTGTTATTGCCTTCCATAATGAGACCCCTCTAGAAGTCTTGCACTAAAATTCCCATCAGCAATGGTGACTGGGGCTGTTGGGAGTTACAATATATCATAGGAAGTCACTAGGTTGGGGAAGGCTGGTGTATACTGACTGGCATATAGGAATATTTCCCAGCCCTCCCTAGAGAAGAACATCCTATGTTAAGTCAAAGTATCACTAATCTATTATAAGGGGACAGCAAGCAGTAACATGGCCTCGTAGAATAATAACAGGAAACAATCATTAATATAAAATATGGATCACACACACACACACACACACATGCACCCCACATACATATATACACCATGACACTTTTTCAAACCTACATCTATCTTAAAGTCAGGCTTTTAAATGAATTCCTCTCGGGAACTCTACAATTGTCTAGGTCAGAGCTAAAGATGTCCCAGCACAATGTCAACTCTATAAATACCTAAAAGCATCACACAACACAACACAATGCTATTGTCCCTATGCAAACATAGTGCTTATCCATGCTGCACTTTAAGGATCTTAACCTATTTTAAGCTAACCGTACTTGAGTGCTGGCCCAGTTATGATGATCATATCCCACCTTTATAGCCAAGATATAAACTACTCTTTTGCCTACACATGCAGCCCCTTTGCTCTTCCGTTTGTAGCATGAGCAATGAAAAGAAGCTTCTAATAAATCATAGTTTATTGTGTCACCTGAACCAGGAAACTATGGTTACCAACCAGAACAAGCCAGGATATTAAAGCAATTTCAAATTGATATGATCATCCAAACTTAGCCAGTATGTCTGCACTGTGCTCTTTAAACAAGAATGCAGAATAGTTTGGGACAAACTTAAAAGTGCAGCCATTTCACAAACAATGAAACATACTTCATTTTGGAACATACCTTTTACTCCTGCTGCTCAGCTCCATGGTGCTGGAATGAGAGAGATTCTGTCTTCTCTACTGCCCTTTGAAGATTAGTGAGTATTGCTTTGGTTTATTTCAACAGGAGCTATCAAAAATAAGACTAAATGGGTTTTTGTTTTTTTTGTTTTTCAAAAAGTAAAAGAAACGTGAGGTATTTTTTTCCTTTTCATTTCTTTCAAGGTTCACATCCTTTGTTTCATTTTTGCAGAATCTGTGACTTGATGGTTGTATTCCATCCCTGTGCTTGGAAATGTCTTTCCACAACATAGAAGGTAAAGGAGCGAAACGTAAAACACAAAGCAGTGGCTAGAAAAAGATGCCAAGGTGGGGGAGAGATGAAGCATTCTTTACAGAAGACAAATGTGTCCAAAATAAGGAGGCAAGAAATTCCTCAGTTTTATGTTCTTTGTTGATCTTCCTTGCCTTTTTATTTTTCAAACTGTTAAAGGTGAGGACAGCAGGAATATGAAGGGGGAAGTCACAAAATCCAGTGTGCTACAGTAAATGCAAACTTTTCACAGTGCAAAAGTCACACTGGCAAGGGATTGAGTTTCCTTTCCATCTGGGAACTATCCATACCACAGCGGTTTCTCTTTCTGTATAGTTAGATTATCAAGTAGACTTCGTTGCTTTTTTTCTCTTTTAATCTCAAAAGGTCTCTTTTTTCTAATAATATATAGAATATATAAATAAATATATAAACACTCTATGAGGCAGGTTCCTGGTGTCCAACCCTTCTGTACTTTTATTTTTTGTATCTGGCTGATATATATTAAAAGTCCAGAAAATTAGCCTTCTACTACTTATTTGTTAAAGACGTCTACATTTCAGTGGTTGTAAAGAAAGGAAGGGGCCATGAATGATCATGAATATAAAATAACCAAAACTTTTTTTTTAATAAAAAGAGAAGGTAAGTTTTCTATTAAAAAAAATATTATACTGTTGTGCTTTCAGTGTACACATCCAAACGTGAAAATGGGTCTAACTGGGGACAGGGTGGGGTGGGGAATGCAACAGCCACAATAAACGTAGCAAAAAGGGCAGGAAGTAGCTCATAGAGTTTGTGTGTGATTAGTTAGTTTAGCAGCTGCCCTTTTTCTTTGTGGACGGGGAGCTGCTGCCCTGGTTTGAGAGAGGCTCTTCTGAATCATCCTCTTCAAAGCCGTGAAAAGTTGAGGTGTCGCTTTCGGATGTGGAACCGAACAAGTCCTCCGTAGTGTGTGCTGCTGCTGCTGCTGCCGCCGCTGCCTCTTCCTTCCTGCTTTCTCTTCCCAAATGAGCTGACATGTATGATGAATATATCAGCACATGGGTTAAGCAACAGGCATCATCATTAATTTCATCATTATCGCTTATTATCACTATTCAACAGTTCAAACTAAAGAGATCTCCCAGCCATACAAATATATATATGTGTGTGTCTGTCTGTCTGTATATATCTAAAGTGGGGTTCAGGTTGATAACAGAGCAGTAGAACAGCAGCAGGAGCAATAAGGAAAGTATAAACTGAATTGCATTTGAAAGAGTAAAAAGCAAAACAACCATCACAGTTGCCCATAAACTAAGGCAGCAAAAGGGTTAATATTGTTTTCCTCTCTTTAAAACATACAGAAAACATTTTTTTTTTTTTGTGATTATTTTGAGCAGCTTTAAAATAACTCATACTGTGTGTAATAGTGGGAATTCATTAAGAGTATGGAGTAACATGACTGGCCTTCATTTTGGCATCAACTGCCCTAAATGTATTATTTGAGAGTAATAATCCATTTCAAAAGTTTTTCATAACTTAAAAAAAACAAAAACCCCAAAGCACCCTCATCCTGATCTTTCTGCACCTGTTCTCCTAAGTGGTATAGTTCTTTCGTAAAACAAAGTGGAAAACTTTTTCAGAACTAGTAAATAAGTAAATACATATTGCCAGCTTAGTAAAGTTTCTCTTTGTATATATGTACATATATAAAAAGGCAGATAAGGCAAATTTTAAACATTTTAAAGCATTTCATCCAAAGAAAGAAAGGTTTCTAATATGTAACTTTGACACAATTTTCAGAATACACTATATTCCTGGATCCATCTTCGGAGAGTGAAACAACAATACCCCCATTGTTTCTTGTTCAGTGATTCCAATTAGCATGACTTCAAATAGATGAAGGAAGTAGATATCAAGAAACTATTCTGATGTACAAATATCAGAAAATGTTCTGATGTACAAATCATATTCCCAAAGATGAAAATACATGTAAAATAGTAACACTTAATGATTTTACTATGTCTATACAGGCAAAGCAGTTAACCTGTCTCCTTTTGTCATATAAAAGAAGTTTCTTCAATGGGTAAATTAGTAAGGTTTTTGTTAGAATTAAGAATGATGCGCCCCCCAGACTGTATGTGCTTGTACCCAGCATGCTGTATACAGACTCAGACATCTGTGTAACAGATAACTGACTCTGGTAAACAATTCAAACTGAGTAATAGTTGCTTTGCAAAAGGATTCCATTTACGGGAGTATCCATCTCCCCCTCCTCCAATGGTAGCTTATACTAATATACTGGACTCTATAGTTAGAAAGTCTAAGTGTCACATTCTGCAGGTGGTTTGCAAATATGAAAAATAAATGAATAAGAAAAAGCTTCATATCTAAATTATAATGTAAAATTAGGGATGCTGGAAATACAGTGTTACCTCGGTTTAAGAACAGCCCTGTTTACGAACTATTCCGTTTACAAACTCCGCAAAACCGGAAGTAGTGTCCCGGTTTGTGATCTTTAGCTCGGTCTAAGAATGGAATTGGGACGCAGGTGGCGCTGTGGGTTAAAGCCTCAGCGCCTAGGACTTGCCAATCGAAAGGTCGGCGGTTCGAATCCCTGCGGCGGGGTGTGCTCCCGCTGCTCGGTCCCAGCGCCTGCCAACCTAGCACTTTGAAAGCACCTCCGGGTGCAAGTAGATAAATAGGGACCGCTTACCAGCGGGAAGGTAAACGGCGTTTCCGTGTGCGGCTCTGGCTCGCCAGAGCAGCGATGTCACGCTGGCCACGTGACCCGGAAATGTCTCCGGACAGCGCTGGCCCCTGGCTTCTTAAGTGAGATGGGCGCACAACCCCAGAGTCTGTCAAGACTGGCCCGTACGGGCAGGGGTACCTTTACCTTTTTAAGAATGGAATCTGAACAGTGGAAGGGCACCAGCGGCGGGAGGCCTCATTAGGGAAAGCGTGCCTTGGTTTAAGAACAGACTTCTGAAACGGATTAAGTTGGTAAACCGAGGTACCACTGTATAAGACAGGGGCTACAAAAACAAAAAAACAGCCCAGAAGACTTGGATCCAACTTTAGCTGACTCATCCCAATGGTAAGCATATTCCTAGCAGAACCTAGGAACACATCTGAAAGACTAACAGATTTATTGTGGCATAAGCTTTAATGTTTTACAAGGCTGGCCCAAATTACTGTGATGCCTGAGGCAGAGAAGCAACTGCCCCCTACACTGCAAGTCACAATACCTCAGGCCGGTCAAGTTATTTTGGCACCTAAGGCAGAAAATCCTGCAGCTGCATCTTCCTGTCCCAGGAAAGTACAACAATGTCAAATAAAACAACCAATGCTTTTTTTCTGGCAGTAAGCACTGGTTCAGTTGTACTATGGAGGCTCAGCCTCATGTTGCCTTGGGGAGGCTGAAGCTTTGAAGTACTGATACCGTTTTTCCAGGGGAAAAAGCACTGAAAATAACCAAGAATTTTCTGCCATTTCATGACACTCAAAATCAGCTACCTATGACAGCCACTTTACTCAGCCTAATGGTAGGGCTGGTGCTATAAATGACCTCCTTGATTATAAGCATGGAGTCTTATCCTCAGCTAGCAGGTGTATGTGTGTATTTGTAATTCAATATACCGGTAATGTTTAAATGTATGCAGAACGGGCCTAGGTTTGCCACCTTTGGTCGGGTTAAAATAAAGGATAGGTCGGGCAAAATATGGGACAGGTCAGAGGGGGGGCTAAAAATCCCCCTTGCTCTCGACTAGGGTCCAGGAAAGTGGGTACAGGATTGCAGCATAAATCTGTTGTGCTTTGTTTACTCTCTGTAAAGCACAAAATAGCATTCTGCTGTCACCAGCAGAGTTTGGAAGACGTAGGGACAGTTTTTGTGACCCACCGGTTTTGATAAAAAGTTGACTACTGGTTTTTAGAAGAAGTTTCTGCATTATTTGGACAACAAAAAGTAGATTATCCTACCATGTAATTAATGTCAGGAGCAGAATCAATGCAACAGATTTCAAATTCCAAGGATTTTTGTTACTATAGACACTATACAGATGCCCACCACATCCTCCCAACCTCTCTTATGTGCATGGGAGTTTCCTTTCACCAACACACACCATCAGTCAGCAACCCTACATGTGTGAAAACCTGCGCAGAAAAGGGCTGCATGCACATAATCATGTGCATAAGAACTAACTGGATTGAACCTTATGATTTTAACCCATGGGTTTATATTCCCCCAAATCCCTAAAAAAAAATAGAAACAAGTTTAAAATGGAATAAACATTGTTAAAAACTCATTTTTTCCTTGTTAAAAACAACGCCCCAAGTAGAATGAGAACATCCATACAATCCCCAAACTTAACAACTGAGCTGGACAAATCTCAAGATGATAATGATAAAAGGATCACAATTTATATTAAAAAAGACGCACATAGATTAAAAGCATTTTTTTTAAAAAAAAACCCTCTTCAGTAGTATTACACTGCAAATGTTTGACACACATCCTCAGTCTTATGCAATATTGTGTGTATGCTTGTGCGTGTAAGAGAGACAGAGAAAAAGAGACAGAGGAGAGCGCAGTGGAAATAATTATCCAAGTTGAATGGGAACAAATCTCATCTGTATATACGGTTTTTAAAATGCCCACCCAAAACTACATGTCTAACCAACTCCAGTTGTACAAGAAAATATAACAATAAATCCACAATTCCTAAGTAAGAGAAAAAAGAATTTACACATGTCAGTCACTCACAGGAAGTTACAATAAGGAATCACCTACCAGATCGCCCACAGTCTGAACATGAGACAAGTTCCTCTGGTCGTCCGCTTTTTTTATTCATGTTAGATCCTCCAAGGCAGAAATCACAGTAGTTATTGGAAATGATGGCCCCATCTGGTCCTTTCTGGGCTGCAGGTAAGAAACATTCTTGCTTAAACCAGGAGACATGCAGTATGCAACTTTCACTCTTTTCTCTACATGGATTTGAACAATACATTTGACAAAGAGAATAACTGGAATAAAGCTAGTTCAGACTGCCCAGTGCATGTATCTGGGTGCCCCATGACTCCTGTGCTCTACGGCTGAAAATTAAATTGACTGGATCAGACTACAAGCAATTCCTGGTGAGTATTTATTGTGAAATTAGTGTGCCTCATGCACATAAGGTTGCTTTTCGGTGTTTTGCAGCAATCACACTAGATCATTGACATTAAAATGCCATCCCGTGTCCCCCAGACCCCTGGTAATCTGGATTTACCTTTTCAGGGGCGGGGGGGGGATCCAATAAGTGAACACAATTCCCACCTGTTGCCAACGTCCCATTTGCAATATCTCAACAACCTTTGCAAATTAACCCATCACCTTTGAGTCTGGAAGCATCTTAAGCTAATTCAACTTAGTTCTCATTGAAATCAAAGAGACTTGAGTTACGACTAACTTGCCCAATATATTTCAACGCAACCTAAGTTCAACTGAACATTTGGATCCAACCCATTTTCTTTTAAGTCAAAGAGCAAAAGCCAATGGCGTTCCAAATTACCGCTAAACAAGTTTTAAGGGCATCCAAGTGTGCTAAGCAATACCTTAATAATTTTGAGAACATTTCACATTTCTAAGTGCTCCTGAGAACTTTGTAGATGACTAGCTTTACAATCCTGGGTGTTTAATCTTCTCCTTTTACTAACTCTTAAACTGCAATGTTAAGCATACTTAAGGATTTTTCATAAGACCACATTCACAAGTAAAGGCCCCATGTGCCTGCTGGATAAATTTTCAGATGGGAAGGGTTATTTGTACTTGGAACCTCATTAATGCTGGAAATGTTGCCAACGGTGACTAAGGCTGGACCTCAGGGCTAAAGTCTAAAACCTTATGGCCCAGTATCCCAGTTAGGATATTCCAGTGAGGTCTTGTGCGATTATAATTTTGTGCTGTTTTAATTTAACTTCTGCTCAGAAGTATACATCAATATTTTTTTTAAATTAAATAATGTGGAGATTGTCTTTCAGAACCTTTTCCCCAGCCCCCACATGTTTTCTAGTGCTATCGCCAGTTTTATTTGTTCACTGTTTAAGATTTGCACCCTCCCTTTCCACCAAAAAGGTGCTCCCAACATGGCAAACAACAATAATATAAATACTACTAGTAAAACATAAAATAGTAATTAAATATACATCCAAAACTGAAAGCAAGGCAGATAAATTATCATTTAAAATGACTAAAGGTGACGTGTTAAAACCAATTACCACAGGCAAGTCAGCCTGGCCTGTCTAAATAAAAATGTCTTTGCCTGGTGGCAGAGGTTCATCAGAGACTGTGTTAATGGCTGAACCTCTTGATGCAAATATTGTAACTCCACCAAAGGGGGAGGTGTGTGCAGGGAGGCCAGCACTGATTTAAACTGGAGTTATTTTTTTACTCTAAATTAAGCTTTATGACACTACTCTAGAAGACAATTCACATCCCAAATCAGGAAATCTATCATCAGCGCCAGGAAGAGACTGTGCAGTAAGGCTTGCAAATAACAATAAAGATCGCCAAGCACTTGGCTCACGTTAAATAAAAGTGCTATTTAAAACAATTAAGGATAACAATATAATACAATGGGCTGCATGAGACTTTTGTTATCTGCTTATTCTGCATCTTATAGGCCACTAGTCTTATAGGCCACTATAGTCCTTTGTGCTGGCACCTCAGGTCAAAAAAGCAGAGTGGGGAGAATGAAGCCCCTGCATTTAGTTATGAGAAAACAAAAGCTCTTTGTTTGAGGCATAGGCCGAGAGCTTCTCTGTCCTGCGCCCTTGAGCCCTCTTCTTTGCAGTTCAAATCTTGTGTTCAGAATCTGGTTTCCCTGTTTCCACATATTTCCAAGCCTTCATCCCTCAGAGGGGTGGCTGACATACAGTCTGAACCTATAGGGTAAGTGGCACTGAGCTGCCTCGTGTTCCTTCCCGCCCCCCCTACTGCTGACAGAGCTCATCTCTCTGCAGGTCTGACATGTTTCCATGACAACCAGAATCCCAGGCTCCTGCTGCCTCTAGTCTTGCCACCTGTTATTACCCTATCTCTCAAGTGTAAAGAGCTGATTTGTGGCCTCTTGTTTCCCCGTTCAAAAGCAAGTTTGCAAGGAATAGGTGGGATTCAAGAAATGAGAAATTAAAAAAAAAGAAGCAGCCACAGATTTGCATCAGCTAATAAATGGGAAAGGAAGAGCAGTAGAAACGGCAGAGAGGAGACAAGCTTCTTGGAAGCGCCTTGCGCTAACAGAATGAGAGATTGAATCCCTGCTGGAGACATGTCCACCTCCGGCTGGCTTATTCCCAACATTTAATGAGAAATGGAGAAAGTCATTGCGGGTGGGTTTCAAAGGGAATGGTTCATTGCACAGACCATTACATTACATTTATTTTATTTTTTTATTCTTTGCACACAATAAAGGTGTGGACTGAAACAAGACATAGAATAAATCGGTCAGAGTGCTGAAGGACAATCCAGATGCAGCTTACACAAAACTTAAGACATTTCGCATTCATTCAAAAGGAGCCTTTCCCCACCCCCACCCCCACCCCCCACCCCCACCCCCAGATGCTTCCAACATTGCATTTCTCTGCTGCTGTTTTTAAGAACATTGGCTCAAGATGTAAGTCTTTGTAGTGGCCTGATTTCACAAATGGCTTGGAAATTGCTCTGATTATCCCCTCCACTCCAGCTGATTTGCAATCACCTCAGTTCACAAGGGAAGCTTCTCTTGGTGCAAAGGTCACCGTTGTCCTTCCAGCAAATGTAGAAGGGAAAGTGTGCAGTTTATGGGATCCGTCTAGAAGACCTGGTCTACACATAGAATATTTTGCCTCAGAACAACATATGTATTCCTCTTTCCTTAACATCCAGCAGAAGGAGGGGTAAATGGACTGAAGGTGGGATAAAAATGTAAATAATCATAACAATAATGTGATACTGTGTTCAGTGAAAAGACACTGCTGTCATCCTCCTCAAGGAAGGCAAGGGAAAACACTCTTTGCATTCAAATATACTTCCTGCCATTGACCAAGGAGAAAATACCACTGGGGGGGGGGGGAGGTCCCTCATGCAACATTCCAAATAGCTGGTGCTTGGTGTGAGGAACAAATAGTTTCTCTCCCACTGAGAAGCCGTCTTGATTTATTTATTCATCCATAGCCTCCTGCTTAGATGAAAATAAAAGTTAAGAAGTTTCAAAGGAGATTTTGCATGGGAAATGGGGGGTAGCTTGGGATTCAGTGGGATAAAGGCATCATTTTGTTTTCCATTTCTGGAGACTAGGTATCAAATTATGCTTCAGATCTAAAACTGACATCAGCTGATCAGCGGAGAGGTTCCAATATTATTTTATTTTAATCTGTCCTGGTCCAAATCAACCACAATGCAAGGTAATTTACAAGATGGCTTCCAGTAGGGTTGTCATCCCTCCCCTGACACTACAGATAAGAACAGAAAGTTTCTGATGCATCACCAGAAAATACATGGCTGATCTCAGGTGTGTGTGCCCTCCCCCCCATTTTACTCATCTGCACTAACTTTTGCATGGCAGACTTGAAGACCTGCTTGTCCCACTGGGGGCGAATGAGCACAATGGATGATAGGACTGAGAAACAAAAAAAGAATAACAGCTACAGCTGCCCTTTTCCCTGTATATGGAGCAATTAAAAATTCCATGCCAAGTATGTGGGGTAAAATGAGGCATTCCCAGGCCTCCTGGAATTCTTATTGGACTTTATGGTCTTGAGTTCCACAATGCGGAAATGTGTCTAGCTTCTATTAGCAGGAGAGTCCTATATGCTAGCCATACTCTTCAGCACAGAGTGTGCATTCAGATGCTGCATATTACCATGAACAGTTGGGATGGCAGTAGCATTAAGCACAGAATGCTGCTAATATGACAATGGATAAATATATTTAAAACCAGAGTACAGTAGTAGAAAGTAGGGCAAAAAATCAGGAGCAGTTAGCATTGTTGGAGCTATCTATGACTATGCAGTATGAATAGTCACACTCACTATTTTGTAGACCCTTGCAAAAACTTTTATGAAAAATATTATACACTCCAAAAATAGCATGCTGTCTCCATTTCTTGAAGTGGAAAGGCCGATTTAAAGACTGGTCTTGTGTTGCTGCCCTCTGAACCTCTTGTGGAGGAGGCATAAGAAGGGCTTCCGATGATTGCAGGGTCTGGGTGGGTTCATATGGGGAGAGGCGATCCTTGAGCTATTGTGGTCCTGAGCTGTTTAAGGCTTTATAAGTAAAAAACAGGACTTTTAATTGGGCCCAGAAAATAATTGGCAGTCAGTTCAGTCAGGCCAGGATCAGTGTAATATGCTCAGACCATATTGCTCCAGTGAGCAACCTGGCCAATGAATTCTGCACCAGCTGAAGTTTCTGAACAGTCTTCAGAGGCAGCCCTACATATAACATGTTGCAGTAATCTAACCTAGGTTACCAGAGCATAGGTGACAGAAATTGAGCTATTCCTGTCCAGACAGAGGCATAGCTGGGCCAGCAGCTGAATCTGATGAAAGGCATTCTGTACCACTGAGGCCACTTGAGCCTCAAGCAACAGCAAAGGATCCAAAAGTACCCTCAAACTACATGCCTGCTCCTTCAGAGGGAATGTAGCACAATCAAGAGCAGGCAACCTCCCACCCATCTGGTCTAGAGAAACACCCACTAATGCTTATCTCAGTCTTATCTGGATTGAGCTTCACTTTGTTGACTCTCATCCAGTCCATTACCAAGGCAAGACAACAGTCCAGCACCTCCACTGCCACACCTGAAGACGTAAAGAAGAAGGAGAGCTGGGTGACATCAACATATTGCTGACAGTGTACTCCAAAACTCTGGATAACCCCACTCAGCAGTTTCATGTAGCTGTTAAGCAGCATAGGAGATAAACTGAACCCTGAGGAACCCCATATTGAAAGCTCCATGGGACCAAAGAGCACTCCCCAAGAATCATCCTCTGGAAACAACCATTCAAGTAGGACCAGAACCACCACAATGTGCTGCCACTCATCCCTCCAGAAGGATACCATGGTCAATTGTATCGAAAACCGCTGAGAGGATGAGAAGAATTAATAGGGACACATTAATTTTAGAAGACATCTGAAGGCAGCCCTGTTTAGGGATGCTTTTAATGTTTGATGTATCATAGTATTTTAATATTTTTTTGGAAGCCGCCCAGAGTGGCTGGGGAGGCCCAGCCAGATGGGCGGGGTATAAATAATAAATTATTATTATTATTATTATTATTATTATTATTATTATTATTATTATTATTTCCCCTGTCTCTCTCTCCCAACAGAGGTAATCATAAAGGGTGATGAAGGCAGTTTCTGTGCCAAAACCAGGCCTAATCCCTGGTTTTGGCATCCAAAGTACCTGAAGGATGGTATAGATGGGGCAAACTTAACATCCCATTTTGGACTCTCTGTTGTTTTATGAAGCAGACCTTTTGGAAGCCAGTCAGTTCAAATTAGGATGCCCTGACAAACATTTTCTCCAGAGTCCTTGGGAAATATACTTTTTAGACATCCACAGTGGCCAGAGTGGGGGATAGAAAGAGGAAGGAATGTTTTTCTTCCAGCAGCTGACGTCAGACAGCAAATCTATATCTGATTTTGGCAGATTCCGCACCAGCCCATTATTACCACAGATACTGCTGTGAAGAGATGCTTGAACAGAAGACATGGATGAACTAGAAGGAAGGAAATAAGCAAGAACCCTGTACTGTGGCAATGATCTATCTTCCACCACCCCACATGTCACAACCTATTCTGTATTTGTTTTGCATTCATTAAACTGGGCTTCTTGCATTTCTTTCCCATGTAGCTAAGGAAATAATCACGGCCTGCCATTTACCATGCGTTTGGCCTTTCCGGCCATTTCAGAAGGCTGCAGATTAGTCATATGGATTAACACACACCCCCACTTCCCTTCCCAAGAGCCATACAGAGAGGATTCTTGAAGTCCAGACCTTGTGACCTTGTGGACCTGTCAGATCTGATTCACAACACGCACCCAACTTAGGGAGTGGACAGCTCTGGCATTCTGGCTTTCCCTGCCTCCTCCCTGCGTACAAAGGCACCACTTAACTACTACGTATTAGCAATATGAACAATTAGCATTCACTTGAAAGATGGATGGCAACATAAATTAAATCCTGATAAGTGAAAGAAGAGAGGTTTTCAGGCTGTAAATAGACATTCAAAGAGAAGCCAGGTTTTGGCTGCAGGGGGGGTGGGAGATTGTCTGAGTGACTGAAAGAGCGCACTATGTAAAATCCTGTTCCCAGATACAGTGGTACCTCGGGTTAAGAACTTAATTCATTCTGGAGGTCTGTTCTTAACCTGAAACTGCTCTTAACCTGAAGCACCACTTTAGCTAATGGGGCCTCCTGCTGCCGCTGCACCGCCGTTGCGCGATTTCTGTTCTCATCCTGAAGCAAAGTTCTTAACCCGAAGTAATATTTCTGGGTTAGCGGAGTCTGTAACCTGAAGCGTATGTAACCTGAAGCGTATGTAACCCGAGGTACCACTGTAATACTTTTTACCAGTTCTAATAAATTTCCTGCTGCATAAGGTGGGAGAGCAGATTGTGGCTGCTGACGCAACCCACCATGAACACCTCTAGGCCTGCCAGATATCCAGGTATGGGTATCCAATAGGTGTAGGAGCTCTGCACAAAATAATTAACATCTGTAGTTGCAAATAATTTGGTTTAAGCCGATACAAGTTGGATTTTTTTGCATATAGGTACTTTGCTAGTGAGATGCTCATGCATAAACAGCAAGTGAGAAATGCTTTCATTGTGAACAGGGAGGGCAGACTCACTCCTCCCATCTCACATGAAAGCTAAGTTTATCAGAACTGGGCCAAGAACAGAAGGCTTTTGAAGGAGCTGCAGGAGCCATCAGAATCAACCTCAGAGCCAACCCTACCACTACACCCGGTGTAGTGAAGTGGCCCACCTCAGGCATCTTCTTATGGGGATATGCGGGTCATGAGTGGATAGAGCCAGCCAGAAGTGGGGTCCAGAGGAAGAACAAGACCTGGAAGGAAAGCTCAAGGTAGAGGAAAGGGGGCTGTGGTTAACACAGCCACAGGCAATTTAAGAAGCTAAGAAAGGGTTAAAAGCTGAGTGTGAGTTGAGTGTGCTTAGAGCCAGCAGATACAGCATGTAAGGGAAAGGAAGGAAGAGATAAGGAGCTAGAGGTGAAGGGGAATAGGAAGGGACTTGTGACAGGGGATGGCATGGTGCACCTAAGTGCTGTGGGCAGCTGGGCTCAAGGCAAAGGCTGTGTGAACAGAGACCATAAAGAGGGATAGCAGCAGCAACAACAGGCCTGAATGGCCATGTTCCTGCTGGAAAAGTGCAAATCACTGAAAGGATGAAAGCAGACGCTTGGCTTTCATAAGGCAGGTGAGCTATGCCACCCTGCTGGGCTACGGGATATGGCTCCCTATGGTGTTTAACTGCCCCCATTGCAAGTCTGTGCACTGTGACAGGCTACCCTTAAAAGGCAACAAGCTGTCATTTGGTTTGTCTCATTTCTTGTGAAGAGGACATGGACACTTCAGATGGGACAGCATGCAGCAGCTGGTCTTTTGGAGTAAGTTCTTCTACTTGATCAACTGCTGGACCAGTTTTGAGTCCAACTGAAAGTCCTAGATCTCACTGTTAAAGCCCTAAAACATTTGGAACTAGGATGGTTAAAAGACTGTGTGTGTGTGTGTTTGTATATATAAGCAGCTTGGACTATGTTTTATTATGTTTTTATATGTGCTGGAAGCCACCTAGAGTGGGATGATGATGATGACTATGATAACAATTACTCACTGTTGCTCGCTTCACTCACCAGCTCCACCTCCCTGCCACCCCCTGTGAAACCTCCACCTTTACACCTGACCAAAAATGCCACAAGCTTATTTCTCTTGTTTTCAGCAGCAGCAGTGACAGGGGGTAGTGTGGGGTGGTTTGCAAAGCCCACTCCACCCTCATCCTGCCGCTTCCTGCAACGCAAGGGAGGTACTGCTATCACTGAGCAGTCAGGGCTCCCCTCTCAGAAGAAAATGCCTACGAGGATTTCTGTGTTACTTCTGGTACTACTCTTCCTCCTGTGAGTAGCATTTGAAAAGGGGTGTGGGGAAACTTCCCTCTTAAGCACCTAAATCTCAGAGCGATTAACAAATGTTAAAGGAATTAATATGGCTTTAAGCCACTGCCTAGCCTAAGGGTGAGGAAGGGTGAAAGACAAGCAGCTTCCCTCAGAGCCATCCTGCCAACAGCATGCATAATGCCACATGGAATTATGGTGCAGGGCTAGCCTGAAATGCCCCTGCTACATAGTTGTATAGACTTGAGTGTGTTTGTGTTGTTTACTGTGCTGTGGCTCACAGTATGATGGAAGACACAAAAGGAGGAACACGATAAGTTTCTAATGAGTCTGGTAGCACCCTTGATGCTCAGCAATCCCCATCACTTGAGAATGTAACAGAGGTGATAAACAACTTGACTTAATTTCCTGGAGCAAGCTTAAGGGTGGTGGTTCTGTACACTGGGGGAAACCCAATGTCAGCTGTGTTGACATTAGCATCTTCCTTCCCCATCCCTGGAACAATTTGTGAAATGTTTTTAATCACAGACCAGTAAGGTGGAAGATGGACATAAAAGGAGGATAAACATGCACACAAATAACTACTACCGCTAGAGCTTGTGGTAATTAAAATCAAAATCCCACTGCATTAAATGAAACAAGAAATCTCAGCTAGATCATACATGACAGGTGGCCATCCAACCTCTGCTTAAAAACTTCAAATGAAGGAGAGTCCACAATCTCCCGAGAGAGACTATTCCACTCTCTAACAGCTCTTGCTGTTGGAAAGTTATTCTTGATGTTTAGTCGGAATTTCCTCTCTTGTAACTTGAATCCATTGGTTCAGGTCCTACCACAGTAAAATGGTTTGCCATTTGTTGATAGCCACAAGAATTCAAACAGATCCAATATGGCTACTAGCAGAAATGCAGTGAGGTGTGAAATCCACCAGTGTTGATAACTTTGAAAATGACATATTTTATGATATAGAGATAGGAGAATGAGTTGTATGCTAAATATGGGGATAGTATTCCCCCCACCCCCCCAGTAATGGATAAGGCACAGGGTTCTTTGTTTAAATGGAGGGGCTACTACTATGCAAGCCTCTTGAAGGATACATGCAGTGAATTGAGGGAATTGATATGGTTGCAAATGAATGATAATTATTAAAAAGAACAACTGAACAATCTCATTTAGTTATTTGACAAACTGAATTGCACATTTGAAAGGGCACCTTGAGAATATTTGTAGTTTGCTTTTAAGGTGCCCAGGGTAACTATATTTTGATATTCCAATCAATCAATCAATTGCTGCTTTAAAAGGAAAAAAAAGAAGACTGACTGCCTGGTTCAGTCCATCAGCTTCATCTTATATTCCTACAATTAAATATAATTCAACAGTCACCTAATCTAGTTTAGCACACTGCCTCTAGGAAGAAACCAGTAACCAATGCTTCAAGAGAGGCTTACTAACCTTAACTTGGTAAGAAGCTATGGTAGTTTATCCTGCTATGAAGAGGAATGCACTTTGTTACTTCCAAATTTATTTGTAGCATTAATAATAGTTTGATCCTAGCAAAGATTTTATGTTACCGTCGGTACAACTTCACCCCAGTTATAATAAATTCTACTATAGCCTTTCTTCATATAAGAGCTATACAACACTTAAAATAAAAAAGTCTCTCAATATGTCTAAAAGCACGGTAGAGATTAAGTGTCTCCGGGCTTTGCTTTCAGCAGTAGATTCAGCATCCCCTCAATAACCAGTCTTAGGACTTTCAAATAAGAGTTGAGAGGGGGACATCATTACCTTTTGAAACATCCAGAGGCTTTCTGGAGCAGAAAATATTATCAGATCTAGGCCTAGGCCCTTGCGTCCGACTTGCTCCCTTGATATTTATGGAGATCATATCATGTGTCACATAAGAAAGACATTGGAAACGTGCAGTGAATTTTGTACAATAACAAGAAGAAAAGAGACAAAAATAGAAGATAATAAAAAAGTGTGTTTTCTTGTTCTCAGAGCTAAACCACAGTGAAACGGCTTGACAATGGGCAGATTGGGTTCCCCCCTTTCGCTTGTCTTCCCTCGACATGTCCGCCCCATGGGAGCAGTGATGGAAAGTGCCCTGCTGCAGAGTTAATGTGAGGTTTGGAGCTGAATTTTTTGACTAGCTGAGCTCAGCACCTGGGAAAGCTGCAGTTGATTAGCTCCTCTAAAAGCCCAGGTCCCAATAATTCACAGAGGAGCAAAGTAATTGTGGCCACTGCTGAAATGCAATGATGAAGGTAGCCCAGGAAGAATAGATGGTGGATTTGGAGCATTCCACAAAGGAGGGGGTGGGCAGAAAGAGGAGGGAAATGTATATTCTACTCACGTTTGTGATTTTCATTTCTGTGGACAGGTGGGGAGCGTGTCTCCTGCTCTTGAGCATCATCCCCCTCCTCACTAGCAAGGTGGGTGTGAGCATAATGGTAGCTCAATCCTGGCCTGTTCTTGTAGCGCTTTCCACAGACTGTGAACAGAGAAAACACAAAGAGCAGAAGACAGAGGATGCTACATCAGTAACAACTAAAGTGGCCTTAAGTATTTCCTCACTGCTGCTGCCTTTCCCAGACAAACAGACGTTTATTTCTATTTCATAACACCAGAGGGATAGCTCTTCACTGAGGGCTAAATACCCACAAACAAAATACCTGTCCCTCCAGTCAGGTTTGAAGTAAAATATTTCTTTTAAAACACTCAGAAGAGGCAACCGGACATGGACTGAAAGTCTGAGGAAAATGTGTTTTCCACTGGACAGTGCATAGCTGAATAAATGAAATGTAGAGTAAGAATCGGCCCCAAAGGTATCTCAGGGTATATTCAGATGTGGGGAATATTGCATTAGTTTTCTGGATTATAATACTAGCACTTCCATCCCATTTTCTAACATTACTTCCACACCAAAGTACCTGTCGTGCTATGGAACTACAGTGGTACCTCGGGTTACATATGCTTCAGGTTACAGACTCCACTAACCCAGAAATAGTACATCGGGTTAAGAACTTCGCTTCAGGATGAGAACAGAAATCGCGCAGCAGTGGCGTGGTGGCAGCGGGAGGCTCCATTAGCTAAAGTGGTGCTTCAGGTCAAGAACAGTTTCAGGTTAAGAACAGACCTCTGGAACAAATTAAGTACTTAACCCAAGATACCACTGTATGGCTTTTTGACCAATATACTGGCATGCCATGCTAAATTTCATTCAAACCAGTGGGTGTAGTGTGATACAACAACAAACGTCATTGGACAATATTTCTATGCTCACACCCCTTCTGCACATGCAGGCATCTGTTCCCCCATGATTCCCTTGTGCAAACAGCAGGAAAGAACTGTACACTGCTCCAAATTCCATCCCTTTACTGCAAACAGATTTTTTTCTGCAACCAACGAACATGCAAATGAGCGTTAAAAATGCACTATCTTCTACTGGTTTTCCAGAAGTGGCGTTTACGTCCTGTGAAAGCTCAACTATAATTCGGAAAGTAACAGTTAAGGGAACATTGAGGAAATGGAATGATCTATGTGTGAATACAGTCTCAGTTTAAATTTAGATGCTGCATGGTTAAGGTCACAGCCTGAGTGCCATGCTGTGGTAGCTCTCCTTCAGACTAGGGACAGTGAGCTGCCAGCATTTAGGGATCAGATGCCTCAGAATTCATGTTAACGAGAAAATTCCCAGGGAAACATGCCCTGCTGAAGCTGATAGTCTTTATCAATTTTAAATATTTTTCCATTAGAAACTGCTTTCTGGGTATTAGCTTGTGAGCATTAATAACAAGTTATTATCAGTTTTCCATTGAAGAGACTAAAGTATGTGTTGTTGTTGTTGTTGTTTAGTCGTGTCCGACTCTTCGTGACCCCATGAACCAGAGCACACCAGGCACTCCTGTCTTCCACTGCCTCCTGCAGTTTGGTCAAACTCATGCTGGTAGCTTCGAGAACACTGTCCAACCATCTCGTCCTCTGTCGTCCCCTTCTCCTTGTGCCCTCCATCTTTCCCAACATCAGGGTCTTTTCCAGGGAGTCTTTTCTTCTCATGAGGTGGCCAAAGTATTGGAACCTCAGCTTCACGATCTGTCCTTCCAGTGAGCACTCAGGGCTGATTTCCTTAAGAATGGATACGTTTGATCTTCTTGCCGTCCATGGGACTCTCAAGAGTCTTCTCCAGACCATAATTCAAAAGCATCAATTCTTTGGCGATCAGCCTTCTTTAAAGCATGTAGAAGCATGTAGAAAGGTTAAAATAGCTTATTATGAACACAAATGATCTGTGCTTATATTAGAATTATATTATCATATTTGTTCATGTACTTATAATCTTTTTAGGCCATCTCTGTGGATAATGTTTTTTTCCTCTCTCTCTTTCTCTCTTCTCTTTCTCTCTTTCACACACGTAATGTGTGTAGACCCATTATAATCAATGAATTTGAGACCATTGATTTTAATTGACCTGTTTTATAACTAACATTGGATGTCATGTCACCCTATCTATTCCTCAATGGAAACTGGCTTGAGTGAGAGAGCTGAGGCCCTGAAGGAAAACCATCCTAGTTATGGCAAACAAGCTGAAATTACAATGCTGCAAACTATCTATTAACTCAAATTGAATGCAGCTCTGGTGGCATGCAAATTGCAGCTCTGGCACTAACAGTAAGTTGTAGTTGTTATCATTATTTAGGAGTGATACTTATATAGCACTTAATATACCACTCTCTAAGCAATTCTCATAAGATATACTATAAAATCACAACTATACTACATATATACAATTACAAAAACTCACAACAATAAAACTGACCAGTGCATACTTTATTTATTTCATAAAAATTATATACTGCTTAATTGTAATAATAAGCCTGCTAAACAAGTGGGTTTTTAGCAGGCCTTTAAAACTCATTACAGTTTCTGCCTCTTAAACTAAATGAGTCAGGTTGTACTATATCTAACAGAAATAAATGTTAGCAGGTCAACACCATGTGGAAATGAGGACATGATGAATAAGGTCAATGAAAAGCATCATTCTTTGTTTACACAACCGGCTGTTTTAACTACCAAGCATCAACATTGGGAGAGATGCACAAAACTGTGCAGGAACTATTTTGAAAGATTATTACCCTAGACGTCCTGAGAATATTGTCAATAAGCTTGAGAATATATCAAAATATTTCTAAATTAAGACATTTAATTAGAGGTCTAAGAAATACTGGATAATGGCAGAATTAGGAAAAGAATAGAACATCTTTTTAAAAAAGATTCTGATGAGGTGCAGCTATCTTAGCCCAGCTATTCTTTTAAGGAAATAAAAAATGAGTGGTCTGGATGGTAAGGGGCAATGATCAAAGCAATACTTAGACATATTTAAAACATGAATGTTGATACATATCATACACACTGTCCCATTTGACAGGTGTAGAATGTATAATTAATACTACCTTTCTTATTTATATAAGACTATTACAGTCAAGCAACTGTCAGGTATTGAATGTATAATTAATATTACCTTTCTTATTTATATAAGACTATTATCAGAATCCTCACATGTGTGCTGAGAGTAAGCTATTAGGACAGTTGTCAGGGACAATACCTAGTCTGCAGAGCTCAGTAGTTTTCTAGGCTTCAGCTTCATTTAACAGCCACCTCGTTCAAACTAAAGTGAGTGAGAACAAACGTCTAAAGCAGAGGTGCAGAATCTCTGACTTCAGGCTAATTAAACCCGCCAGGCCTTGCAATCCAGACCACAAGGCTGTTTTCAGCTGGCCACACACACCTGTTAGTTACCTGATGTCATATGACATCAGCCACAGCATAAGCAAAGCTGCTATGGAGGAATCCTGAGCCTCAGAGTGTCCTCCCAATTTTTCCTCTGCAGCCCTAGCTTCCGAATGGATCCTATCACTGCCAAAAGCAGGGGGCCTTGCATTCAGTGCCAAATGCGCATTGGGGCTGCAAAGGAAATACAGTGGTGCCCCGCAAGACGAATGCCTCGCAAGACGAAAAACCCGCTAGACGAAAGGGTTTTCCGTTTTGGAGGCGCTTCGCAAAACGAATTTCCCTATGGGCTTGCTTCGCAAGACAAAATGTCTTGCGAGTTTTTCCGACTTTTTTTCCCTCCCCCCCCCTTTTTCTAAGCCGCTTATCCGCTTATCCGCTAAGCTGATAAGCCGCTAAAAGCCGCTAAACCGCTAATAGCGCTAATTCGCTAAGCCGTCAATGGGCTTGCTTCGCAAGACGAAAAAACCGCTAGACGAAGAGAATCGCGGAACGGATTCTTTTCGTCTTGCGAGGCACCACTGTATTGAGAGCAATTGTTCCTTTGCAGCCCTGGTTTCCCGCCTGATGGAACAGGTGCCCTTTAAGCAAGCTCTCAGGGAACGGGCACCAGAAATTGAGGGGAGGGTTGGATACTGCCCACGGACTGTCAATTGATCAGTGATTTAGATAGATGGACTATGCTAATCAATGCGTGCTCCTAGAGCAAATTTTCCCACAAACGGAAGTAGCAGGAGCATTAAATGCCAGGAAACAACAAGCTAAGAACATTCCTTATTCCTAAGGAATTGCTGAGTGAAACAGGAAAAGAACAAACTTCAGGTGCTGGCTGAGAATATGGTAAGAACTGTGGAATAAAAAATATATTTGGAATTTTATTGTGGCGTGGTGAAGGAAAATGGAACGAGGCCAGAGGTAACAAGCATTAAACAATGATTCCACAATATCACACAGAGCAATCACTTCCAACAAAGTATGCTGATCTGGGCCACTTTTGTTCAGTCTTCTCAACTTGGCATAAACTTTGGAATGTATCTGCACGTTTCACTAACTGAAGATTTTCCACAAAGGAAAGCTGAGTTTAGGGTAGAAATTCAAACCAGCTATGGTGCCATCTCACATCTGTTTCCATGCAGGCCCTCATTTATTGTTAATTATATGGATTCATTCACCCTTCCTTCCTTCTCAACTTCAGTAAAGGAGATTGCCATTGATCAGCCCAGGTTTTCTATAACATTAGAGCAACTAAGCCAATGAAAGCCAGAGGAGACTTACATTCACAATCCCCCTGTAATATCAAGACAATTCCACCAATGTTATCAATGGAAACAGGGCAGGAAGAGGAGACCGAACCAAGCAAGTAAATTGCAGAGGTGAGTTTAGTCTAATTTTATGTTAGCATTCACCCAACCTATCCTTTGTTCCAAACAACATTTTTTTGAAGTTTAATTTTTAAAACTTTATCATGGATCCTAGCAGTGCTTTAAAAGAAAGAAAGAAAAAGAAAAGGTGCCAGGACTCACCATAAAGTTGTTACAGTAAGTGCTACACTTTTAACATTTGGGAGAAAAAAATGGTGTTGGTACTGTGTACCTTTGAGTTCTCCCAGAAAAAAGCACTAAATCCTAGTATCCAAAATCAAAGGATCAGAGCAACTGAATAAATGAAACACAGAGGAGGCTAAGCTACAAGCCCCTCGTAATATCAGGACAGTTCAGCCAATGTTATCAAGGGAAACAGGACTGGCAGAAAAGACTGAACTGAGCAAGAGGTGAAGAGGTTGAAAGAGGAAAAAGTGAATGTACAGCATACCACCCTTCTTACGGATAGGCTCTTCACCAGTTATAACAACAACAACAACAAAAGTCGGCTCCCAGTCTCCCACCACCATTCCAGCTTATAGCAATCTTGTTATCGAGCACATCTAGGAACCTGAATTAAATAGCGCTTTGCTCTTTGCTCACCTTTCTGTGCTTTCCTTTTCTAGTTGCCCAGCCCCTTGAGCAACAGTCACACCACATGGTAGGTTAGGGAAGCATTCATATAAAAGGCACTTCCGTAGACTGAATTCTATATTGGTTTATTCAAAAACAGCTCTTACGACACAAGATACCAGGTTGGGACTTCATTAGGTTAAATGTGTGGTGCTTAAGGTGCCTTCTAAATTGGTGGGAGAAAGTCCTCAATTACAATACAGTAGCGCCAATAAAAAGCCAGTGAACAGAGCCTTTGCAGGGGTTAGAATGGCAGTAATGGAAACAGGAACTCTTACAAAAAGCAAGTTCATTCTGAGTGGCTTATTTCAATTACATTCTCTGCCGCGTCTGTCATAGAACAGAGGGAGGGATTGATACAACTGAGCACCCAAGCAGGGCTCAGTCATGTACTGTGCATGCAGTGTTCGAAACTCCCATTGTTCTAGGCACATTTTGCGACAGGGGATTTCATTAGCGCGAGCAGTTTATGAGCTCTGGGCACAGTACTGCACCTAAGATTTCAGATTAAAACTGCAGAGTGGAAGGAAAGGAGGACCATTTTCTGCCTCCCCACTTCCAGCCACTCTCTGAAGACTGGAGAAGAGACCCTCTTAAGAATATTAGAGGGTTAAGCAGGGGAAGGACTAGACCATGTGAAAGAATGAACATAATATTTTAGCTGCACTGCATTCATTTTCAGCTTTGTATTCTTGTTATAAAAATATGTGCCTTCACATTCCGTTGTTGCACCCATAATCTAGGTTTAAAGTGCTATTTAGCTCCTAGGTTTCGTATCTCAGTTTCTAACACTGTGTACATGACAGTTCTGTCCAAGTGAGAGATGGAGAAAGAGCAGCATGAGATTTTGCCTTTGGACTGGAAAAAAAACGTTTTGGGGAAAAGGTAATTGCATACCTGTAAAGTGCCTAAGTATTCAGGTGATACTTTTTATTTCTAACCACAGAGTTGAGCTAGGTGTTAAATGAGCAATGCATATAACAGTTTTCAGGCAGAGTTTGTGTGTATTTTTTTAATGGAAAGCAACCACAGGAGGCTGGTAGTTTCTGCACAGGGACAGCATGAGGATAAAGAGCTATTTCACCCCTTTCCCCTCCTGCCCCAAATCATCCCCAATTCACAATGGGAGAGAAAAATGGCTACCTCTATAGAAATGCAGGCAAGGGACTAGTTTTGAGAAGAAGAAAAACGTAACTGGGAGGGAGTGGGTGAAGCAGCTGCTTCTTCCCTCCTCACCATACCTCTGCTCAAACTGGCAGCCTCCCACAACTATTTTTTCATTTGAATAAGAATGCTGGGAGGCTGCTCATGCAGCTCCCATGTAGCATTTAGTGTGGCCCTATCTGAACCACAAAAAGAAAAGAGAGTGACTCATGCGGTGGACATACTGTATTTTTTGCTCTATAAGACTCACTTTTCCCCTCCTAAAAAGTAAGGGGAAATTTGTGTGCGTCTTATGGAGCGAATGCAGGCTGCGCATCTATCACAGAAGCCAGAACAGCAAGAGGGATTGCTGCTTTCACTGCGCAGCGATCCCTCTTGCTCTTCTGGCTTCTGAGATTCAGAATTTCCTCCTCAAAAAACTAGGTGCGTCTTGTGGTCTGGTGCGTCTTATAGAGCGAAAAATACGGTAGATACCAAGGCATAAAAAGCCGCAAATGAAGCAGAGAGGGAAACTGAGCCTAAGAGAAAGAAGGATGTGAGGTGTGGTGTGGTCTCTTGGCATGGGTTTCATTTTCACTCACTCTCTCGGTCAAAAAATAGTAACAGCAAGTAGTGATGGGAGTGGCAGCTCAGCAAATTCAAAAGCAGTGAAATGTGTTTCATTTTCTGGAAAGGAATGAATTATGTCTTGATTACTGCACCAGACTGAAAGCAGAGTGGTGGGTCTGGACGCTACTTACTGTCACAAACGTAAGGTTTATCATGGTCGTCCATAGAAGAAACATCATTCCTTCGCCTGCCACCTCCAGAACCCCGAGCCTAGAAATAAACCAAGATGTTAATGCAACAGCCACCACCCAGACATTACAGTGGTATCTCTAGGTATCTTCTGTGCTTTGCACATGCACAGAAGTGCTGAATCGCAATCCACAGGTGCGCAGATGCAGCACTGCGGGTTGTGAACGCTGCAGGTTGCAAACGTGCCTCCCACACGGATCATGTTCACAACCCGAGCGTCCACTGTAAAAGGACACATTCTACTCATGTAAAAACACCAGGCAGGTCCCACAAAATAACCCAGAGATGCATTTTAACTAAAAGAACACATTCTACTCATGTAACGCAGATTCCTGGACCGTCCGCGGGCTGGATTTAGAAGGTGATTGGGCCGGATCCGGCCTCTGGGCCTTAGTTTGCCTGCCCATGCCCTAGAGACTATTAAAACCGTCTCTACATGTAGGCGTAGGGACGCGGGTGGCGCTGTGGGTTAAACCACAGAGCCTATGACTTGCTGATCAGAAGGTCGGCGGTTCGAATCCCCGCAATGGGGTGAGCTCCCGTTGCTCGGTCCCTGCTCCTGCCAACCTAGCAGTTCGAAAGCACATCAAAGTGCAAGTAGATAAAGAGGTATCGCTCCGGCGGGAAGGTAAACAGTGTTTCCATGCACTGCTCTGGTTCGCCAGAAGCGGCTTAGTCGTGCTGGCCACATGACCCAGAAGCTGTACGCCAGCTCCCTTGGCCAATAAAGCGAGATGAGCGCTGCAACCCCAGAGTCAGTTACGACTGGACCTAATGGTCAGGGGACCCTTTACCTTTACCTTTACATGTAGGCGTATTTTCTGAACCAATGGGAGGACTCAGCTAGTCATACACTTGCCCTTGTTAGTGTTGCTATGGTAACCCAGTGCACCTGGCACCCTTATCTCAGGACAGCCATATTATTGGGAGGGGGGTGCTCCTCAAGACATGAGACCAAGCACTGTGTAATTTAACCCATTGTTCACAATACACCAATACTAGGAGGGCCCTCTGAGACTAATTTTCTCCCTCTTGCCCATGTCCCTGGACTCCAGTACATTGAGCCAGCAGCCGCAAACAGCTGAGAAGGGAATGATGCCTCTGTTCTACAATGCTGGGGAGCAATGCTCTGGCAGGGTTGATGCAAGCCATCTCTTTTTAAAACTTCACAAGGGATACAATATAATCCTCATTACCAGGAGGAAACAAAGTGAAAGTGGAAATGTGATTTTTAAAGGATATAGTCTCTGAAAAGAGATGCTCTAAGAAATGAACACTATTAAGCATTTTGTACACATCCACAAGTGTTATAGCATTGTTAATAGTGCAGTAATTATAACAACAGTTACATAGTTCACAAAGTTTTCACTTTAAAGTCTCCTTGTTTAAAATAGGAGAGAGCGAAGCACATGCATAAATTAAAATG
Source organism: Podarcis cretensis (assembly GCF_951804945.1). Classification (NCBI taxonomy): domain Eukaryota; kingdom Metazoa; phylum Chordata; class Lepidosauria; order Squamata; family Lacertidae; genus Podarcis; species Podarcis cretensis. Next base: position 47,347,606 of record NC_137170.1, on the reverse strand, counting down.
TCTGAACCTGGAGCTTTCAGTAAAAATTTTTCCCCAAGCACATTCATGCATGTTGATTTCTAATTTCTTTTCTTGTTCCTTTTTTTTAAAAAAAAAGAAACGGTTGCTCTTGGTGCACTGAGGACACTGAATAATGAATGGTAGCTACACCTAACCTGCATTACACAATGCGCAAAATATACATCCCTCCCCCCCTAAAATGCATGCTCATGTTCTCAGGTTGTGTGTAATGTGCACTCTGTGATTTCAGGCCTTATTGTCCTGCCCATTATTTCTGCCCAACAATGTTCTTTAAATCTCCCTCTCACTGTCTGCAAATCCATATATCCTTGGCCTTCAACTCTCTTTCCCAACACTCCTATAATTTCATGGCTGGCCTCAGGGGGGCTGGCAAATAGACAGCCGCCCCAGAGGCACAAACTCGAGTGCCACGTGCTTGCTGTCAGTGCTTCAGCATGTGGCATTCAGTCATCCATGGCTGCCTTCAGCCTCCTGCCGTTCTACAGCAAGGGATTGATGTACATAGCCGGAAAGCTTCGCCAGAGCAGCCTTGGAGCGTTCAGATGGAGCCAAACAGGGACGCTTGCCAGAAGGACAGATGAAGGGGCCCAAGATTAAAAATGAAATCATGCTGCAGGAAAGGGGAGGACGTGCACAAATTGGGAATGGCCAGCACATCAGCTCCTCCGCATTATTCTGTTGCAGTGCCTATCATTCCCTCGTTGCTGCTCTGAAACAACCAAACACATGGGCCTAAATATACATTTAGGGGCCTCTACATTGCTTCTGGAAATCTAGTGCAATTGTGTTCTTAAAGCAGATGAGTGGATAAGAAACATACCTTCTAGGTCTAGGAAAAAAGGATGAGGTGCTTTGTTACAATGGCCACCTTCGGGTTTTTATGTGTCCTAGCGGGAGAGGCTGCTGGGGAAACATTGTACCAGAGCTTCAGTGTCTTAACTGGCTCTGCATTGTACTTCAGACTCAGCATACTATAAAGTGGGGGGTGGACAGTCTTCAGGGCTACAGAATTTACTCTGTGTTTTCTCAGAACCCCGATCAGAACCAGTAGTGTGGGGCAATTTCCTATTGCATCCCAGGAGGGGCTGGCACAGTGGAGCAGTGCTGTGCCCCCACCCTCACAATGGGAAAGACCTCTCCAGGAGAGAGCCACTGCCAACCAGAGGAGGCAGTGCCGGGTTAAATGGAGAGGCAGTCTGACCTGGTAGTGAATTGGGTCCATGACAGTACACATTATGGCAGCAGACCCTCATCTTTAAAAGCTGGTTTTCCCAATTCATATGTAAAGTGAATGTGCTTGAACGTGTTTGTGGGAGAGGGGTTAATGGTTTGCTCTGTTATGCAGTTTGTATTCTCATTTTGTATTTTTCTGTTGTGAACCACCCTGGGATCTTCGGATGAAGGGTGGTATACACATCATCATCATCATCATCTAAATAAATAAAGTAGCAGTAGTAGCGGTGGTGGTGGTAGTGAAGATAGGCATGTAGACAAGGATTCATAAGTCTGCTCCCACCTGCAGCTTTCCCCCCCCAGCCTCTCCTCCACCCCCAGGAACTTTCCTTCCTCCTGAACTCATTTCCAGTGCAGGCCAGTGGTGGGAGGACTGTGTACTCCCTGCACAAACACCACTTTGGGTTCCCTCCAGACATACCTTTTATTGCACTTTCTTGGTAATTTGTGCTCATGGTGCTATCAGGGCTGTCACACACAGTCCAGCTTTCAATATTGCTTGCAGGGCAATTCCACTGCTTCATTTCCAGTCAGTGCATGCCCTATAACATTCTACAGCACAAATATTCTAACTTGTTTTTGCCCCATTACAGCCGCTCCAGGCAGCAATAATAGGGAAGCATCGCAGAACAAATCCGCCACTACTGTACTATGATTGTGTCAAGAAAACAAAATGCAGAATACTTTCCGCAACAAAACCAGTTTGGAGAGGCCCTTTGACCCTTTTAATTGCACTCCGTCGGACTCTATTTTAACTGCAAGTTTGGCAGACTTGCCTGCAAAAATGCCCGCCTGCTGCCATCAAATGTAGAGTGTGCCTCATTCTGTGCAATAGGTCAGCTCCAAGACAAGGACAGCCAGATGAAGTCATAGCATAAAGTGAAGGGAGGCAAGGCAGGCAGGCAGGCAAGGGTCAAAGAGGAAATTTCAAGAGTAGAAGGAGCCGCGTGCAAGAATGAGATTTTACAGGAAGATGAAAATATAGCTTGTGGACTTTTCCTACCGTTACCACAAGCACAATGTCTTTCCCTCCTGCTTTCTGCTTGTGGCACATTACAATTTAACAGATTGTAAGGTGGCCTGGGTGTCTCCCCCCGCCCACCCCGTAAAAGCCACTTATTGATGGAGGAGAATAGAGGAGTTTGTGAACATTTGGCTAATGTAAAGATCTCCCTGCTGTGAGTCTGCTACCAGAGGTTTGCAGGGGCTGGTGCTTGCTCAAGTCCTGAGAGCCTCCAGCTGTTCACTCCAGAGAGCAGAGAGGGCCAGAACAGCCAGACAGCATGAAGAGTGGGAGGTGAGCTGCCTGCCTTCATGCTGTGTGGGTTTCTTGCCAGGGGATCTGATTACTGAGAGCCTCCAGCTGCAAGACCCATGCAGAGAGCACTGATCAATAGCCAGCTCTTCCCTGCACTGAGACCGCCAAGGGAAAAGATATAACTGCAGCCCATCTGAAAAGGCAGCTAAAACAAGCACCAAATAATAAAAGTTGTGCCATCTATGCACACAAATATCTCCATGTGTGCATTCATTCCCTCTCCCTCCCAGGTTTGTTTCTCTTACAGTTTTATTAAAAACCACAATCAGAGAGTGAAAAGACAAAAGATTCAAAGGAATCCTTGTCATCACATCACTTTATAATGTATACATACCAATACATATGCCATACATACCATACAAAACGTATCACATAACACAGGTATCATTAAGCTCTTTGTCTATCTATGCAATCAATATAAATAGAAACAACAGAATAGTGTTCTCCCTCCTCCCCCCTCCCCATGTGACTGAGGCAACCTACCCGTCCTCTGGGTCTGTTCTTTCGCTTCGGAATATCTTCCTCCATCTCTTCCTCCTCATTCACTTCATCTGCATTTTCATCATTTTCCAAAACCCTCTGTAGTTAGAACAATAAACAGTAATTAAAAACAATTCCCAGAACAACAGAGGCTTCATAACAGAAAGGCAAAGGAAACCAGACATTGTGGATGCAGGCTCTGGCTTTGTTTGAATACAAAGCAACTTTGGATCTGGCCATTTCAAGTTATGGATTGAAAGTTCCAAACCTGCTCTCAAGGAGGACATGTAGTTTGGCTGTACCAAGCGTCAACAACCGATCATTTTTAAGACTACAAGGTGGGGTTTGGGGGCCTTCTGTTGCTCACTTTGTTCACATCTGTTCAAAGCATCTTCACAGCCCTGACTAGCTGGTGCTTTGTTGCCATTTTGGGTTTTTTCCAAATTAGTTTTCTTGGCTTTTTTCTTCCAGGGAACAGTGGCATCATTATGTAGCCTAGAAAGATGACCAATTTGGGGGTGGGGTGGGGGGGACACCTGGCAATGAAACAGCAGCCAGTCAGGGCTGTGAAGAGGCTCAAAGGGCACAGTGGAAGCTTCCATGGATCAACATATGTTTTCCACCCCTACTTTGCAATACACCCATTACACTGGAATGCCTTTTTTGGGTGTTTGCTGTAGTATTCCACCTCAAAATTATAGAGGAGTTTCAATTCCCATCATGCTTTTATTCAATAATTGTCTCAAATCCTGAATTTACTACAGATATCAAATACACACACACACTCACACTAGTGTTGCAGCCACAATGTTCGCCCTTCATGTAGTTTTGAGATGCAAATGTATCTTCCCACAAGGTGCCCCTGCAGTATTTGGTGCAGTGTTAATTTGCACTTTCTGCAGTGCATTTGTCATATGTGAAGTAAATCCACTCCTTCCCACATTCCTCTATTGTATATTCATTTTCCTTAATCTTGAAGGAAAGGGGAAGGAATTGGGCTACCCACTGGGTTGTGTGGGCAGCATTTGCCCAACTGTTATTATGTTATGGTCCTTTGCAATAGTTAGTTATGGCATACCTACACAGCAACAGAGCAACACAATCACACACACACACACTCTTTCTTTCTTTCTCCTCACCGGAGATTATGGTTATATACAGCAGCTGGTATTTGCATTTGTGTGTGCTCTCCTGTAGATCGTGGGATAAAGGTCACAAGAGATTAATAGGCTGGAGGTTGAGACTGAGCCACAAAATCTTATAAGCAGCCATTTCAGTATTACATAGACTGGAAATGTGACCAGGCCAATAGAAGAGCACTTAATCACCTGGATTTCTTGTAGAGTGTCCTCCTCTTTAGTATCTACCTTCTTTTCAAGCCCTTCTCCACGCAGCAGTGCTTCCAGTGTGGTCCCCTCTGATGTGAAGCCATCCTTCTTCAGAGGCAGGTCAACTTCTGACAAACCAAATACAACAACAGAGGCTATGGTTATTTCCTGCAGCGCCAGGGATGCACAAGCACAGATAAATCACAGAATGTGTGAAATTGAAAACCACTCAAGGAGGCTCTCTTGAGAAGTCCTGCCCAGCTCATCTTCTCTACTGCTGTTAAGACTTCTCTCATGTCATCAACTTACTTTGCCTTTCCCTATATGTGTTCCTAACAGTAAATAAGCAACCAGAAGATGCGCATCACGTATAGAAGAATAGCCATGTGGATTTTCAAGCTGACTAAGAATGGGCAACAGTCAAACATGGATTTATGTGATCATTGTCTGAACACCCTGAAATAAAACACACGAGTAAATTTTTCCAATGGATTTGAATCCATTAAACTGGACTTGAATCACAATTCAAAAGTGGGGGTGTTGAGGTTTTTTTTTTCAGACCTCTTCCTAGCTGACTTGTTTGCAGGAAGCTTTGTTATATTAAAACAATATAACATCCCACTCAAGATGCAGTCCATGGAGTCAGTCAGAATTCAACAACCATGTCATGTGAAAAGCAGTTGTTACCCATGCAAAGTCTAAACAAGGGGAGAGCAAGAGGTAGATTGGAAGCTTCTGGTAGATCTCTGGGTGAGTTACAGCAGGTCAACAATAATTTCTGATCTCCAATTTTTTAACAAAAGAAAAAAAGACTTCTGTCCTGCCACAAGCTTGAAGTCTTCCCATCCTTAGTCTGAGCAACCAGTACTGTTAGCCTCGCCCTGTAAACGGTGTTTGTATTTTAAGTTCTGCTTTGCACAAAAATGATAGGATATTGGAGGCCACTTTAGATTGTTCCCTGTGATGACTACCTCCCTTTAGCAAATCATTCATGTGGAGCCATAAGAATGGTGGGCCCTCACCACCTGCCACACAAACCTCCCCAAAAAGTTTGCAGTGGTGTGAAGAAATTCCCCATATCCCAGTGGCACACCCCTGTACTACAGTGAGGTGCTATTGTACATGGATGAATCAATCCTAAGTCAGCCATTGAAAGAGGAAAGCTGGCTGCTGTTTTGGTGACCACAAAATGGCAGTCTTATTTTTTTTATAATCCACTAGATTATAAATTTTCTACTAGAATGTTGGCATGGTTACAGAGGAGCAAACTCCTAGGGCCCAAGCTCCCTTCGCCCCCCCCCCATAAAACATTTGAGAGGGCCAGGGCCCCCCAAAGTTGATGGTCATTGCCATTCAAATGGTGTTCGTGCATTGCGTCATGCGATTGGTTATGTGGGGTTGTGCCCCCCACCCAACATTTTATTCAAGTTGGCACCCCTGCATGGTTATGATTAAGAAAATGCTTTTGGATAAATTTGGTATCCATTAAACCATGGGTCAGCAACCTTTTTCAGCCGTGGGCCGGTCCACCGTCCCTCAGACCATGTGGTGGGCCAGACTGTATTTTGAAAAAAAAAAATGAACAGATTCCTATGACCCACAAATAACCCAGAGATGCATTTTAAATAAAAGCACACATTCTACTCATGTCAAAACACCAGGCAGGCCCCACAAATAACCCAGAGATGCATTTTAAATAAAAGGACACATTCTACTCATGTAAAAACACGCTGATTCCCGGACCGGCTGCAGGCTGGATTGAGAAGGCTCTCGGGCCGCATCCGGCCCCCAGGCCTTAGGTTGCCTACCCCTGCATTAAACTAACCTCCAGCTTTCCTGAGAGCAGACTAGACATGATCACATTCCAAGAAGCATGCTGTTTCACACCTATTGTCCCTTCCAACTCCTGGGTGCTTCCTCCCAAAGTGACAGCCAACTTAAGTGCTCATAAAGTGGTGATAATTAAGCACTGTCCCTCCTCAATAGGTGTCAGTCTCATTTCCTAATCACATCTGCTTTCAGCAATTAGCATACTCAGTCAGAAGGCCAACTTCAAAGCCCACTTGTCCCTTGACTAAATCCAAATTTGCAAATGGCTATTCACATCTCCTCTCCCAGGCCAGATTGGCCAACAGTCCCAAAGGAAAAAAATCCACCCACACAAGTGGCCTGTTTTCAAAAAGAGAGTCAGACTTCACCACCCTCAAAAAGGATCACACACACACTTAATTTAAAAAATGGGAATATATGGCTTTCTTTGCAATCTACTATGGTCAGCTCTGCAGATTAGTATCAATCCAGAGTGTTGAGTCGTTAGAGCACACTTTTATCATTTTGGGTTTGTTCGATCAATGCCTATATCTCCTTTCTTGGATTAAATGCTCTAAAGCGGTGTTAAACTGCACCTCTGCAATCTGATTGCTCTGGACAGAAGTGGGTGCCAGAGAGACTAGCAAGATCCAGTGCCCAGAGAAAGTTGGGACACAGATTTTCCTGAGTCATCTTCCTCAGAAGGGTGCCCTATATCTTGTGGGGAAAGAAACAGTCCATAGAAGGGCTAGTAGGAGTGACTTCCTGGTAAGGCTCAGCCTGGAGAAGTAGTTTTTAGTCAGCACTAAACGCGGGTGGCGCTGTGGGTTAAACCACAGAGCCTAGGGCTTGCCGATCAGAAGGTCACTGGTTCAAATCCCCGCAATGGGGTGAGCTTCCATTGCTCAGTCCCAGCTCCTGCCAACCTAGCAGTTTGAAAGCACGTCAGAGTGCAAGTAGATAAATAGGTACTGTTGTGGCGGGAAGGTACAGTAAACGGCGTTTCCATGCGCTGCTCTGGTTCGCCAGAAGCGGCTTAGTCATGCTGGCCACATGACCCGGAAGCTGTACGCCGGCTCCCTCGGCCAATAAAGTGAGATGAGCGCCGCAACCCCAGAGTCAGTCACGACTGGACCTAATGGTCAGGGGTCCCTTTACCTTTACCTAAGGAGATGGCCAAACTGCCTCAGGTGACAATAGGCTACAGTAAATCCTACACTCTAGGCTTACCTATTAAAATAAAACTATCAGCATTTTAATTTGCTATACAGTATACAATGTATCACAACACAATGCCAAATCAGCTGCCATCCAAACTACTGTCTCTCTCTGCACAAAAGCAGCTCCACTTCCAAGTTCTAATTGGGAACGAGATACTTATTGGGTGAGCTCTAGCGATGCTCTGTCACTCCAGGGACAGCTGCTGTGCAAAAGCAAACCAAAGCAATTCCGCTTCCTCAGAAATGCTTACACAAAGCTTATACAAACACTGTGTCACATTGATTCTCTGGACTAGCTGATTCTCATAAACAAATACCACATAACTGTACATCATGATTGATTCTAGTAGATAGTATCTGAGATGGTAAATCCCAGATCCAGGGCTGTAACCCCAATAATCTTCAAATAATAACTCTGTGTGTGTGTGTGTGTGTGTGTGTGTGTGTGTGTGTTTATGTATCCACATGGCACCTAGCTACTGCTGGGTGAATGTAGCCACTGAGCTCATTAACAGGATGTGGCAGGATGTGCCTTAAAGGGCAACTCAGTGGCTCAGTGAGCAATTAAATCTCATGTCAGTTTCAAATGAGAATCTATCAGTGTCACAAGAGTGTAAAGTCTCCATTCCTGTTTCCCACCCTTAGCATTTTTATTTAAGGTGGAGCACTGGGAACAATGGAAGTCAGAAAGAATATCACGAAATATGCCACAGGAAGGAGAGGGGGGGAAACAGATTAAGCCCACTCTTCTTCTGGGAAATATGCAGAGAGAGAAGCTGTCTGTTAGCTGTCGAGTTTGCAAAAGATACCATCTTTTGGGATGGTGCTCTCTGCCAGCAGATGGAGCGCCCCGGGGGAAATGGTGGTGAAAAACCCAGACAAGCTGCATCCATCCATCCATCATATTGCTCATTTCCACATCTCTATAGCATTAAAGTGCAAGTGGGAGGGGGGGAGATTTTTAAAGATTGGGTGGGGGAGAAAATATACAAACATACTTAGTCAAATAGCTGGGTTATTAGCTGGGAAAATGATAAAGTCCGGTCAATGTGGTACCTGGAAATTGCTTGTTTTGTATTTAAAAATTGTGAGCCACATCCACAAAGTCATTTTTATTGGCCTAACAAAGGGAAAGCTTCTCATAGTACTCTAGAATTTTACTCTGGAAGATGTCTTGTGACGCCCTTTCTGCACATACCTCTCCCAATATTGACTTTTACCATCCTCACCACTCCAGACCTCCACATCATTCTCCCAAACCCAGTCCTGTCCACTCCTTCTTTCCCTCACTTTTCTCTTTCAGTTTTGAAACTTCCTTGCAGCCTGCATTATTTGTATAAACGATGATGATTAAAATGTTGTTTATAATATGACACAGCCTTAGCCCAGAGAGCCCCTAAGGCTGAAGTAAGGTGTGAGTGACTTCATCTTGTGAACAAGAGTTTGAAATCATCCAATTAATTTAAGGGGATGTCAGACTTTTAAGGTGCCAGAGCCCTTGAGATAAAAGCTACACTTACACCAGCAAAAAAAGGACACATGTCAAACGTTCTCATAACCATGTATCTCGGCTCATTTTTGTATGAACGCTGTATTGTGCCTTGACTATGGAAGAAAGGATTGCCAGGATCTTATGTGAAAATAAGATCCTGTGATTCTGCCCTAGAACAACAGCTACTTCAAACTGCAGCCCCAAGCAGAGAAATCTTAAATTGCACTAGCAGACAAGATTCTCTGATGTGGGAATGTGAGCAGATGGCTGACAGTGTGCATATGTTGTCTTCGCAGGAAAGCTGCCTAACCATTACCTTCCCCGCACCTAAGTGTGCATGACTAAATTGCCTTAAAGGCAAGACTATGAATACTTTGCAATTAAAAGGGAAAGGTCTGCTCCAAGGTAACCCAACCCAATAACCAGAGAACAACTGAATTCTGCATAATATCATGTATATACTGGTAAAGCTCCATGCTTGAAAGACCTTACTCACTCCTGGTCATCTCGAGAACAGGTGCATGGGAGAAAGTCAGATTTGAACATGAAATATATAATTGGTGATTAGCACACTAACTTTCATTGCAATACCTTAAAGCTATTGCACTGAGAACATAAAAACATCCCTGCTTGATCAAACCAAATGCCTATGTCACCCAGCATTCTGTTCTCGCAGTGGCCAACTAGATGCCTATGGGAAGCCCGAAAGCAGGACATGAATGCTGTAGCACTCTCTCATTCATGACCACCGCCCGCCCCCAGCAACTGGTATACAGAGGCATACTCTGCCTTCAATACTGGAGGTAGTACATAGCCATCACAATTCCTAAATGTTGTTTGAATCATGAATCTATTTATTGGTTTATCGGAGTGTTTATATTGGACTAGATGACCCTCAGGATCCAACTCTACAATTCTATGACTCTATGGCACACTGAGGGAGAGCACACACTGGTGTTTTTCAAATTCCTTGATCTTCCTCTGTGTAGGTGGAGCCCATGCATCTCATGGTGGAGGTGACGTTTGGTCAACTTTCTAGAAGCTTTTGACTTTCTAGTCTTTTGGGTCCCTTCTTTCTCCCTTCCCATTGTATGTGGTGTGCGGTCAATGACAAGACACCCTCCCTTAGTTGTAGAAAACTCTCTTGTAAACCTTAAATCCAAGCATCTCCCCAAAATATTGTAAGAACTTACTGTTTGAGAAACCACTTTTACCAACCAGACATATGACCATTAAAACAAGTTTCAGTTGATTTTAATAATGCTTGAGTCTTCCTGTTTGTTTGTTTAAATAAAACGAGTGTTTTCTTTTTAATCTAAAAGTACTGTTGCCAACCATGCACCCCTAGGACAAGAGCATAAACCATCTACGAGTGAGATAATTTCCCCCCCTTTTGCTGTACTGTACTGAAACAAACTTCTGAAGGATGTTCCTTAAAGAGTAGCGGAGCTTTTTAAAAGCCAGAGACTTGAAAAATTAATGTGGGGAGTATGATTTGGAGAGTAGTGCTCCTTTAGGTCAAATGCACAGCTATTTGAAATTCAAAGACACCCTGCTTCCCCACTGCTATTTATCATACCAGTGCACTGTGGAAGAGTAAAATCCCAGAGTGTACCAATTCTTGGCTTTCTTTCATCTTGTGAGACAAGCTGGCCTTGCTGGAGGGGAAGCAAACCAGCCCAAAGAGTGTCCAATTGCCCTAATGCTCTCTGGAATATTAAACTGCCGGAATACCATAACAACCCCTTAGAAGTTTGATTAGGATGTTACTACCGAACACTGAAACACCGTAAGAGCCCTGCCTGGTTGTTGAAGAAAGTCCAGCATCCGTCACTAACCAGATACCTATGGGGAAGTTGAAAAGCAGGACATGAGAGCATTAGCACTCTCCCACTCTAGCTATCTCACAACTGGAATTTAGAGCCATGCCGCCTCTGATTATAGAATCGTAGAATTATAGCCTTGGAAGGGATCCCAAGGGTCATCTAGTCCAACCCATTGCAATGCAGGAATCTCAGCTCAAGCATCCATGACAGATGCTTGGCCATCCAATCTTTGCTTGCTATGAAGGTGAGTGCACAACCTCCTGAGGGGCCACTATTGAAGAGCTCTTACTGGCAGAGTTTTCTTACTGATGTTAGTCAGAATCTCCTTCCTTGTGACTTGAAGCCATTAGTTTGAGTCCTACCCTCCTGAGCAGGAGACAGTGGCGTAGCATGGGGGGTGCAGGGGGGGCCAGCCGCACCGGGCGCAACATTTGGGGGGGCGCGCGCTCGCACTCGCAGCTCTCTGCCCCTACCTGGCTCACTCTCTCTCACTGCAGTGCTGACTGTGCGAATCCGATCCGAGCTGCCGGGTCGCCGACCACTGTGGAGGGGGAGGGTGCCAGGCGTGCGTTGCAGTGCGGAGAGGAGAGAGAGGGAGGGAGGGACTATCTGGGGGAGGGACAGTGCAGCGGCCGCCCAGCGCAGCGCTGAGCGTGGGAGAGAACCACACCTGACCAGCCCAGGTAGCAGCAAGAAGAAGCTGGCAGCGGCGGCAGGTTAGGGGTTAGGGGCGCAAATTACTCGCCTTGCCCCGGGTTAGGGGGCGCAAATTACTCGCCTTGCCCCGGGTTAGGGGGCACAAATTACTTGCCTTGCCCCGGGTGCTGACAACCCACGCTACGCCGCTGGCAGGAGAGAACAAGCTTGTTCCCTCTTCCACATGACAACCCTTAAGATATTTGAAGATGGCTATCGTAGATCCTCACAGTTTCCTCTTTTTCAGGCTAAATATACCCAGCTCCTAGAGAGCACAACTGGACAGAGAAGTAGGATGACCTATTAATCATCAACAAAAAATAAGCAAGTTGTAATAATGAAAAAGAGAAGAAATATCTCATCATAGGGAGGGGAGGGAACTGGGTCCAAGTGACTGTGTGGCTGCTCCGTCTGGTGCTGATGGGCAGCATCAAGACCCCTGACTCTCCCTTCTTCTCGTTCTTAAACAACCACTTCTGATAGGGGGACCTCTTCAAATAGATCAGTGGTGAGCCATTTTCCTAAAGGCCACCTGCAGCAGTGGATGGGTGATCAGGGGCCACATGCCAGTGGTGTGGACATCGCCTGGTGCACACAGAGACACATGGGGGGGAAGAGCACTTTGAAAGCAGAAGCTGTGCTGCTGACAGCAAGTGCAACCCTCTCTCTCAAAGTCTCTGCCTGCTGATGCGCAAAAGGGCAGACCCCTCTTGCCACTGAAGCAGGGAGGGGGAAAGAACTTTGAAGGCACCAGTGACAGCCGGCACGACCCTGGCTTTCAAAGCCTCTCCCTGCTGAGGCAGAAAAGGGCAAATGCCCCCCTGGCCCAGCAGGGAGAGGAAAGCACTTTTGAAGCAGGGGTCATGTTTGTGACAGCCAGCACAATCCTGATTTCCAAGTCTGTCCTTACCAGGAAGAGATCTCAGTCGTCCCTAAATTCAGAAGCAGGGAAGAAGAAGAGGAGGAGGAGGAGGAGGAGGAGGAGGAGGAGTCTCAGAGCAGCTAACAATCTCTTTTCCCTTCCTCCCCCACAACAAACACTCTGTGAGGTAAGTGGGGCTGAGATACTTCAGAGAAGTGTGACAAGCCCAAGTGTGACAAGCATGTGGAGGAGCGGGGAATCGAACCCAGTTTACCAGATTACAAGTCCACTGCTCTTAACCACTACGCCACACTGGCTCTGGGAGTGCTTGGGCACTTGCAGAGAGCCACATCAAAGGTATGCAAGGGGAAAGGTATTGGTATGTATGGTAGAAATCAGCTAACCAGCTCTGCCAGCAGAGGGCAAGAACTGTGATTGTGCAAGGGGGCTTCCCTCATTTCCTCCCAAATGCTGGCTTGTAGGGGGTTAGGAGAACCACCAGAACGGCACGCAAGGGGAGGAGAGAGGGGATGGTTCCATCTGACAAGCTGAAATGCTTGCACCTACAGAATTATGGAAGAACATGACACTGACTTCCACCCTATGAGTGGTAGGTGTCCAAAAATGTGGAATAGAGTATTTTTCTCTGACAGCTCTCTATATAGAGTACCTTTTTTTTTTTTTTTTTGGAAAGCATGACACATAGCTACCCTGTGCAGAAAAGGTGGCAATCTCTTGGACCACTGTATACATTACGTTGTTAGGTGTACACCTAAGCTATTTTGTATATATCACCCCAAATATGTCAGGTGTAATGGCGGCAGACACATTTGCAAAACATCCCCATCATTCAGGGACCCAGAATCAGCCACAACATATGCTCAGTGACAAGTGTTGGTTACCTCAGTATAATGTGTGAAACAACCTTTAGATATAAAGGAGGTCTAGAGGGGAAGATTATATACCAATTACATCTGAGAGCAGCCAGTATAATCACAATTTCTCAGATACTCTTCCAATCATTTATCAGGTCCCAAACCACCATTTAGAAATCACTGGCTTTGTCAGGTCTTTTAATCACAGATTCCTGTATTTGACTTCATCCCCTTATACTCTCTGAGGTTTAAAACGGGAGGAACAAGATAACTTTCTTCACTTTGGTTTCTAGTCAATTAAATGGGAACACACACACACTCTTAAAACACACTGTCAAATATCTATCCAGAATGCTCCACAAAGCTATCTGAAGAACTGCACATGTAAATAGCTTAATAAAGAACGTGTTTTAAAGTATTGTCAGTCCAACTGTGACTGCCCTCTGAAAACAAAATATTTCAGATGATTTCTAAGCAGTTGGGAGGTTTGTGTGTATCCTGTCATAGGAACTATGCAGAAACAGGAAGATAAAGCTCTTTCAGTAGAGCACCTGATAAACAACAAGAACAAACTTATAAAAGTTCTCTCCTGTAGGTTCTATGATTCATATTACCAATGCTTTTTTTCTTTAAAAAATGTTTAGGGGTACTCTCATCTTCCTACTCATATTGAAATACTGCCCCTCAATGAGGCCAAACTTAGATTCACAAAATGTTTAGGGGTATGCGTACCCCTGCGTACCCCCAGAAAAAAGCACTGCATATTACTATAAAAATATTGTCCCAGAAATCTCCACAATCGATCAAGTAAGTATCCTAGGTATAAAGAGGGGGCAATTCATAGAAACATTTTTAGACAGAAAAGTCACTCACTTTACCATTTTGGATACTGCTTGAGGGGCAAAGTCAGTATATTTCCACACAATATCCAAAATGATTAACTGGTCTTAAGAATCAGTTTTCTGCATGTGGAAACCTTGCAAATGCTCCCAGGAAAAAAGGAAGAGCTACTTATGTGGGGTGGGGGGAGGACTGCTGAACAAAACCATATTCCTGATTCAGTACTGATGGGATGAGCTCCTTCATCACAACAACCATATTAATTGGCCTAGCATAATACAATATACGGCTAGCCTGTCAGTACTTACTCATGCCCCGAGCTCTGGACTAACCAAGTCAAAATGGACGAGAGAGAAATGAGGCTGTAGGGATGGACACCAGCATGTTGCTTCCACCCTGTCTCACCCTAAGATTTGACAATCAAACCAAAGGACAGGAAACTGCATGTTTGTGTTGTCTACTGCAGATATGTAGGGGTGATGGGAGGCTTTGCATTCTCCTCGAGAGTTTTGCCTGGCTAGAATGTGTCCACAAACTGTGAGAAGGCCTCTTGCTTGCCTGGGTGTGCATATATGTAAAACTGGACTACAGTGCTACCTCGGGTTAAGAACTTAATTCGTTCCGGAGGTCTCTTCTTAACTTGAAACTGTTCTTAACCTGAGGTACCACTTTAGCTAATGGGGCCTCCCGCTGCCTCTGTGCCACCTCCGCCGCACGATTTCTGTTCTCATCCTGAAGCAAAGTTCTTAATCCAAAGTACGATTTCTGGGTTAGCGGAGTCTGTAACCTGAAGCGTCTGTAACCTGAAGCGTCTGTAACCCGAGGTACCACTGTACTGTACAAAGATAAAATTTACATTCTGGGTTCTGCCCCCTTCTGCCTCTGCCCCCCCCCCCGGCATGTGGTCCTTGAAAGGTTTCCCAGAACAGAGTGCGGCCCCTGGTCTGGAAAGAGTTCCCCATCCCTGCTATTTGCAGGGATACGGAAAGAGTTTTGTCATGGAGTCATTAGCACTACTAGTCTTCCCAAATGGTGGCAAGAGATGTGTAATTTTATTATACAGTGGTGCCCCGCAAGACGAATGCCTCGCAAGACGGAAAACTCGCTAGACGAAAGAGTTTTCCGTTTTGGAGGTGCTTTGCAAAACAAATTTCCTATGGGCTTGCTTTGCAAGACGAAAATGTCTTGCGAGTTCCTGCGGGGTTTTTTCCCTCCCCCCCCCCTTTTTCTAAGCCGCTAAGCCGCTTATCCGCTTATCCGCTAAGCCGCTAAAAGCCGCTAAACCGCTAATAGCGCTAATCCGCTAAGCCGTCAATGGGCTTGCTTCGCAAGACGAAAAAACTGCTAGACGAAGAGAATCGCGGAACGGATTCTTTTCGTCTTGCGAGGCACCACTGTACCAATAAGAGGTGTCTGTAAAGGGAATTTCTGCCTGCTACCGGAGGGTATGCCAGAAGCTTTTATATAAAGTTTAGATAAAAAATACGAGCACTGAAATAAACAAGATTTCTGGCAGCAGAGAATATGCAGATGGGGAAAATGTGCCCTGCGGGCTCAGCAAGAATCAGAATGGTGGGAGAAAAGAGAAACTGTGAACAAGGTAACATTCAAAGTCTCTGGGGTATCATTCCGGGGGGTGGGGAGCTTTAGCCAAAAATGCAGCATATAGAGTTGGAAGCCTTAACATAGCTGAAAGGTTCATAGTGCAAAAAATCAGAAATGGAAACACACAGCAGAGAGTAAAATGGGCCTGTTTGCCCTGAGGATATAGAGAGAACTGGTCAGATTCAGCTGATGAACTGAAGGTTTTGGCCCAGAGAACAAGAGATGGCAATCTGCTTGTGACTGCTGGGCTGGCCACAGAGGACTGGACCAGATGGACTGATCTAGCAAAAGCAGCAAGGCAGTTCTTTTGGAGAATACACCCAGAATATGACCGTGCGTATCTGAAAGTGAAACATGGGAGTTATCAGCCTCTGCCATCTATCCAAATGACAGCATAAACTGTGGGAAGTGGAGACAAATCCCCACACTCAATAAATTATTCTCAGTGCCTCCGCCTTCCCTGACCAAAAATAGCAAAGACTGTGAGGGGAGGAGAACTGCATCTGAGGAGAAAAGCAAATGATAATGAAGGGGGTGAGTAGTGGTGCCTCTGTATTTCCCTTCATTTGATTAATGAGGAGCCAAGAAGCTGCGGGTTTGGGAGAAAAGATTGATGGCTGCAGAGAGGCTCCACATTGCGGAGATGAATGACTGGTCATCTGCCCTTGATGTGCAATGAAATGTCTTTTCTAAACAGCCGTGCCAAATGCAGGCATGTCATGTTCCTTTTAGAAAGACAGATAAACACCAGGCAGATGGAGCCACCTGGGGTGCCTTGCCCCTCAGAAGGAAGGAGAGCGCAGGCTCCTTTGGGTACTCTGGCAAGGTCAGTGTGTTCGTTCGTTAACATCTGGCCATGAGATTCATTAAACTACGTTCCTTCTCCTTCCCACCCACCCCACTCCCCCACAACAGTCATCTGTCTGCAGAACATGAGCAAGGCCTAGCCTAGGTGCCTTGCCGGCGAGGGAGGAAAGGACTTTAGGAGCTGAAGAGAATGATGTAATAAGCTCATCAATCTGTGGATATCTTTGGCTGGTGAGCTGCTCTTCTACAGCTAGTGTGGAAGATGGAACAGCCCAAACGGCACAGTGGGCTGGGAGACGTCTTATCTCCATTAACGTGTTCTGCATGCATCAAAGCAGTAGGAGACCTATTAAGATTCAGGATTGAAGGACTGCAAAGAGAAGTTAGGTATGCTTTGGTTCAAGCCATCATGCTGACAGTTTAGATGCCTTTCAGGCATCATTTCTAAGAGGAAGTTGATTGATTTGTCCATTCAGATATGAGAAGCTAGAATCACAAAACTATAGAATTAGATAGATAGGGAAAGCCCCTTGCCTCTGGTGAGGAATTTGCCTGATCAAAACTTTAATCTCCCCTCAAAAAAAATCTTTTTTTTCTTTTTGCTTGAGCAGAAACATCTGCTCCAAAATGTTGTTTTCAGAGAAATTCAGGGAGAACTAGGTTTTAATGTCATAGTGTTTTACATTGTGGTTTTAATTTATCTATTGTATTTTATGGCTTTAACAGAATGACCACTGTATTCTGCTCTGGTCAGACCTCACCTGGAGTACTATGTCGAGTTCTGGGCACCACAGTTCAAGAAGGACACTGACAAACTGGAACGTGTCCAGAGGAGGGCAACCAAAATGGTCAAAGGCCTGGAAACGATGCCTTATGAGGAACGGCTAAGGGAGCTGGGCATGTTTAGCCTGGAGAAGAGGAGGTTAAGGGGTGATATGATAGCCATGTTCAAATATATAAAAGGATGTCACATAGAGGAGGGAGAAAGGTTGTTTTCTGCTGCTCCAGAGAAGCGGACACGAAGCAATGGATCCAAACTACAAGAAAGAAGATTCCACCTAAACATTAGGAAGAACTTCCTGACAGTAAGAGCTGTTTGACAGTGGAATTTGCTGCCAAGGAGTGTGGTGGAGTCTCCTTCTTTGGAGGTCTTTAAGCAGAGGCTTGACAACCATATGTCAGGAGTGCTCTGATGGTGTTTCCTGCTTGGCAGGGGGTTGGACTCGATGGCCCATGTGGTCTCTTCCAACTCTATGATTCTATGATTCTATGATTCTATGATTCTATGATTTTGCCCTGCAAGATGGCATGAAAGTCTTTTGAGGGGGGAAGCCCCATAAACTATGTGTATTTTACCATATTATTGGCAGATACAGTAGCTGCAGGCATATACCCTCAAGTTAACATTATCATTGTTTGCTGACAGGCTTGTAATCCATAGCAGCACATACAGATCTAACATCACTGCTTTCAGTTCTCCTGCTGTGCTTGCACCTTGCAGAGCAATGAGCATTAGATTACAATGACAGATGTATGTGAAGGATCATCTGTGGGTACAGCATTACTTTAAATTCCCTGCTAGGGTGAACTTCATTCTAGCGAAAGGGATCTTACAGAGAATGACACTTTGTCTTCTGCTTATGATACTCACAATCCAAACTTCGCCTATTTTTCTTTCTTATAGCATATGCTGTTTGTTAAATGATCATAAATCGATTGGCTCTACACAGGGTGCTGTTTTATTACCTTTTTTCTTGTGGTAGTATTTCCAAAGTCATAGGAGTCTGAAGTATAAGTTTAAGCCAGTGTACTCAAAGTGGAACGGGGATAGGATCATAGCTGTCAACGTTTCTCTTTTTTTAAAGGGAAATTCCCTTATTCCGAATAGGATTCCTCGCAAGAAACAGGAAAAGTTGACAGCTATGGATAGGATATAAAGACAAGCCACTTTTCAGGCACACCTATAACCATCTTCTTAAGAGGCATAATTGAGGCTGGCCTAACCATCTTCCTTTCTCCCAATATTGGGCCCATTTAAGAGCATATTACTGCCCCCCCCTTTTTTCATGCACACTGGAAGGTCAGGTAAAGATAAAGAACTCCTGGATGGTTAGGTCCAGTCAAAGGCGACTATGGGGTTGCGGCGCTCATCTTGCTTTCAGGCCAAGGGAGCTGGCGTTTGTCCATAGACAGCTTTCCAGGTCATGTGGCCAGCTTGACTAAACCGCTTCTGGCACAACGGAACACCATGACGGAAGCCAGAGCGCACGGAAACACTGTTTACCTTCCCGCCACAGCGGTACCTATATATCTACTTGCGCTGGTGTGCTTTTGAACTGTTAGGTTGGCAGGAGCTGGGATAGAGCAACGGGAGCTCACCCCGTTGTGGGGATTTGAACCGCTGACCTTCTGACTGGCAAGCCCAAGAGGTTCAGTGGTTTAGACCACAGCACCACCCGCATCCCTTATCATTCCTTCACATATATACACAGGTGCAACTTTAGTTATTTTTCCCCTGCCAGATGTTGATGCAATACCAAACTCACTTTATGAACTCAAAAAATAGTGCATTAGAGATATGATCTCTGAGTGAGGCCTTAACAAACCATAGCATATACATATATCTTGCTTCAGGGTAAATTACATCAGCTCTCCTTCCCATGCATACCCACTTCCATATACCCCATACAAATGCATTTATTACTTGGAAAGTGCAAGTGTTTGCCAGGTCTGAATGTTTTAGCATAAAATACCTGCATTTTATTAGGACATGAAGCACAAAATGTAGGGAAATATTGAAATGAATTGCAAACCAGTAAAAAACATATTTAATATCCATCAAGTGTAAAATGATTATGAGGCTGTAAAATGTTTACCCAGGAGAAGAATAAAGATGACAGATTGAAAACATTCGCTGAAGAAAAGGGGAGAATAATAGATGGGGACAAAGGAAAATTATCTTTTAGCTCTTACTGCTCTCTATGTATCCATAAAACTTGGCTTGTAACATTTCAAAATGGAATTTAATATCATTTATTGCGTATTCATTGAAAGTATACACTGGAGAGGAGGAGGGGGAGAATCACTGTTTAAATATTATCGTATTTCAACCTCCTAAACAGTTTAATCTGCCAAAGAGACCTATAAAACGGAATAAAATTAAAAGATCACATTTTAATGAAATACAATTCCGCATTTCTTTTAACACATAGCACATATGAAAATTTGCATTGATTCCTTACACACTTATTACTGCATCAACTTTATAGAGTTCTGGCTTAACTAGACACCACATGGGAGATATGGCCAATAGTGTCTCCCCAGTAATGCTTGGTAAAAATAATAAAAAATATTACATCTCCATCTTTAGGGGCAGACTACAGGCTCCCCCCACGGTTTCTAAAAGTCTTAGAAACCAGCAGGGGTGGGGTGGGGTCAATTCAGTTTTGGACCATGCTGGGGGAAGAGGTTTTTCCTTTTCCCCCATGCAGTTTTCCCAGTTAAAAAACCACACAGAGAACCTTCTATTTGACACTCAGGGCAAATGTATGGCATACTGGAATCATACCTATATGATGATTTTGCACATGAGGAAAAACCAACAGTTTGGAGGGAACTTCTGGTACTTGTTACTTGTAGACCACATAGAGATGACTGCAGTTAAATGGCATATAAATTGAAAGAAAGATAAAACAGCTCTAAATTTAAAAAATGACACAGTCAAATCACAAAAACTAGTTTCAGCTCCTGTTCTAGCAGGTGGGTGTAGCACACAATCCCTTTAATTGACTCATAGTTATTGTTTTTGTGTTGCAGTTTTTAAATTAAGCCGCTAGGTCATTGTAAATATTCTTTTTAAAAAATAACTGCCACTGAGTCTTGTTCAAAAGGTGGACAAGGAGGGGTGGTGTGCTCTAGCCTTCTCCTGTGCCCAGCATAGAAGCCAAGCAGGTTACCAGAGGAAGGAATAATAATAATAATAATAATAATAATAATAATAATAATAATTTATTTCTACCCTGCCCATCTGGCTGGGTTTCCCCAGCCACTCTGGATGGCTTCCAACATAGATTAAAAATACATCAAAATGTCACACATTAAAAACTTCAACAGGGCTGCCTTCAGATGTATTCTAAATGTCAAGTAGTTGTTTATCTCTTTGACATCTGATGGGACGGTGTTCCACAGGGTGGGCGCCATTACTGAGAAGGCCCTCTGCCTGGTTCCCTGTAACCTCACTTCTTGCAGTGAGGGAACCACCAGAAGGCCCTCAGAGCTGGACCTCAGCGTCCAGGCAGAATGATGGGGGTGGAGATGCTCTTTCAGGTATTCTGGGCTGAGGAAGATCAGACACCTGCCCCCCCCCCAGTGTCCCTATTTTCCAGTGACAGTTTCAGATTTACAGAAGCCATCCAGGATCCCTCCTCTAGACCCAGTATAGAAATGCAGTGGGCTGCTGCAGGAATGATGGGAGTACCCTGGTTCTCCTCTTTCAACTCCCAACAGACTACAAACATTTTTTGCAGGCCAATGACATTCATGGGCTTATTACACTGTCAGTACATCCACTTTTAGCAAAGGCATAAAAGAGCTTGCTAGTACAGTTGTACCTTAGATCCCAACGCTTTGCGAGCTGAACGTTTTGAATCCCAAACGCCGCAAACTCAGAATCGTGTGTTCTGGTTTGCAAGTGTTCTTTGGAACCCGAACATCCAACGCAGCTTCCAATTGGCTGATGGAGCTTCCTGCAGCCAATCGGAAGCCGTGCCTTGGTTTCTGAACGTTTTTGACTTATGGAACGGATTCCATTCAACTTCTGAGGTACCACTGTACTTGCAGTCACAGAAGCACAGAGTAATAGGTGAAACAATGTTCATACTTCATACCCAATCTTGATGTGTGACATCCTTTAGCTATAGTACAGTGGTACCTCGGGTTACATACGCTTCAGGTTACAGACACTTCAGGTTACAGACTCTACTAACCCAGAAATATTACCTCGGGTTAAGAACTTAGCTTCAGGTTGAGAACAGAAATCGTGTGGCAACAGTGGAAGGCCCCATTAGGTAAAGTGGTATCTCAGGTTAAGAACAGTTTCAGGTTAAGAACGAACCTCCAGAATGAATTAAGTTCTTAACCTGAGGTACCACTGTACTCCATGCCTAGAACAATTACATGGATAGCTATGCCAATGTAAAACATGGAGGCAGGAACCAGGCTGTAGTTTTTCTGAGGATTGGCAGAAGATCTGGGAATGAGAGCATATCCCATCATTCTCTAAACTGCTTAGAAAAAGAGTATATTGAACTAGCAGTATGTCTGTATTCCCTTCCTTCCCCCAAAAAAGAGTAAAAAGCTGCACATTTGAAGTGCATGAACACAGCAGCACATGAAAACCCAGGGCCATGATCCTAGACAGCCATATCCCTACACACTAGGGAGTTAAGCTCACACAACCAGAAAAGTTTTGGAAGTTTTTACTGCTGCCACTCAGGTGACAGAATAGGTAAAACACATTGCCATATACAAGCAGCATGCTTATTCAGCCAGGAAGTTGGCTGCAATTAAAAACTTTTAAAAATTTCCAGCTGTGTGCACATTTCTCCCATCACCTGCATAAATGACGGGCTAGCATTGCAGTCACAAATCTGAGCACCTGTACTGGCTGGAGTTACAAAAAGTTACAGTGACAGATCTTTTATGGTTATACGTTTCTATTTTGCACCTGTGCTTTTGGTGTAGCAGTCAGGAATTTAAGTGCACAGTTTTATGTTAATCCCATGAACAAACTCACTTCTGACATACATCAGCTTAAATGAAAGCAGAATCAATCCCCATACACACAAAATAAATCCTGTAATATTACTCCCTCTACTGGCTCTAAAACAGTAGTTTTCTGTACTGATTCAAGGCATGGAAATATATTTTCTTTAAAAAAAAAAGAATTCTACAAATTGAAGAGATGGGAACTACTTATGGTGTTTTGTCATTACTAAAGGCAAACAAGCACTATAAATAAATCTTTTTCTTCTGAAAATACTGGAGAAGCACTGAAGTTTGACTCTGAAGCAACAGTTTGTTTTTCCCCTGTAATCTTGACCAGATGTTTTCCCCACCATGCAAATAACATCACATGGAATTATTATTATTATTACTGTATTATTATTAATACCCCATCCATTGGGCTGGGTTACCCCAGACACTCTGGAGAAAGAAGGGAGCTACACTCCCTAGTCCAGCTTCCTGTTGACTCTGCCCTGTCTGCACATTGGGGGGAAGATCTGATCTGTAGGCTGTCTCCATCTGCATCTTCTGCCTGTCTATCTAGTAAAAAGTACAACAGGACCCCCAACACTGCTGGAGGCAGGGAGGACTTTGGTAATGATAAGTAGAGCGACAATTTTTTTCAGAGAATGTGGCTTATTTCATAGTAAAAAAATATGCAGTAAATCTTACACAACGTGTTATCTCAAAAAGCAGATTACACGTCAAATATTTATTCACAGATTGAAGTAGCCATGTTACGTTTCTATATAACGTATTAGCTTCATTAAACAGTATATCTGGGGCAGTCATTCTGAAGGACTAGCAATTTTGCTATTAAATCACAGGAAGCAAAGTCAGCTGAATGCCACTGGTAAAAGAGTAAGTTGTCACATGTTACAAGAAGCGCAGAAAGAAGGCAGCAAACATTTCCAGAGCTTAAAAGAATGAGTATTGCCGGTGCTGTGTAAATGGGGATTTTCATATATCAAAAAGGCAAACTGTGTGGTATGGGGAAGGTGTGTAATCTGCAATTAACATGGAGGGGATGCTTTATCTAAATGGACAATATCAGTCAATCTATCAATTAGACTTTTATCCTGGCCACCTCCCATTTTATCCCCACAACACTGTGATGTAGCATAGGCTGAAGGCTAGTAACTGGCCCAAGAACAGCCTGTGAACTTTGAACTTGTGCCTTCCCAATCTAACTGCCATACCACACTGGATCTGTCTCCCATTAAGCTGTTTGCACCCTGTCTCTCCTAAAGGTAAAGGTAAAGGGACCCCTGACCATTAGGTCCAGTCGTGGCCGACTCTAGGGTTGCGGCGCTCATCTCGCTTTATTGGCCGAGGGAGCCGGAGTACAGCTTCCGGGTCATGTGGCCAGCATGACTAAGCCGCTTCTGGCGAACTAGAGCAGCGCACAGAAACGCTGTTTACCTTCCCGCCGGAGCAGTACCTATTTATCTACTTTGATGTGCTTTCGAACTGCTAGGTTGGCAGGAGCTGGGACCGAGCAACCGCCAACCTTCTGATCGGCAAGTCCTAGGCTCTGTGGTTTAACCCACAGCGCCACCCGCGTCCCTTCTCTCTCCTAACGGAGCAGGCATTGACCACTTCTGTTCTACTTCCACATAGCCCTATTTGTTTGTATGCCACCATGCTATCTGTCAAAGGGTACCTCCAGATGGGTGATACCTTGCACTACCCAATCATTGATCTTCCACTGAAAGTTATTACTGGAATTGCAACCAACTATTCAATCCATTGAAGGTACTGCACTTTTTCTACGCGCGCATCCCACTCTAATCCGCCCCCCCCAATAAAATGATACGTGGATCGTGTTAAATAAATAAATAAATAAATAAATAAATGTTTTCCACAAAAGTGAGCATGACAGAACAGCGGTGATGGAGAATAGCAACTCATCTGAGCTGTTGTTGTTTTTTAAGCCCCCCCCCCCCATCTTTCCATTCTTGCTCTAGTGCTTGATTGATAAGGTACATCTGCTGAAATATTCCCTCTTCTACAGAACTATGAAAGGGAGAGAGAACTCTTTTGCATCTGGCCAGCCTAGTTGGAGAGCATGGATGCCAAGGGAGCCTCTTAGCTGGGATTTGGAAGGGGGAAGAGCCTCTGAAGACTAGATCTAGGCATGTGCACAAGCCAAAGTATCACTAGTGATGATTGGTGGAAATGAAAGAAAGAAGTATGCCCAACACTTGTTAGGATTAACCCTCAAACTTTTCAAGGCTATTTGAAGTTGTCTAGGATCTTATACACACATACATACAATAGAACACACCTTCTAACACCTGATAAAAAGAGGGAAGATTATTAGTTGGGGAGAGTTGTGTTTTTTCAAGCTGTCTCTGCGATAACAAAAACCTTGGCAGCCCTTCTTTGCTTCCCAAGTCTCCTCCTGAGTCAACAAGCCATTGAAAAGACCTTTTGCCCAGTAAAACAAATGTGATTACAGAAGCCGAGCTGAACACAGGAATGCAAACAGAGATCTGCATGTAAGCAGGGCTAACCTTACACACACATAAACCCAGATGCCATATTACACTCACTGACAAGAAAGAAAGAAAAAATGAGATTGCCCTCTCCTTTCCCCCCACACCCCAAAATGGTGTGTTGGTGAAAATGCTACTCCTGTAAACAGTTAAGGACAGTAACACGGAATGAAGGACATCAGTCAGGCAGTTGAAACCACGTACAAAGTATTTTGCTTCCTCAGATTAGAATCCCTCTCTGCTGAAGGCCACCTGCTATCTCTCAGGAATGAACTAAGCCATGGGCAGTTCAAACTCCACAGTGACGCATGAAGGACTCAGAAAGGGGAGAGGGACAGTCAAGCAACTCTTCGTCTCTCCCAACGCCTGGTCTTTAGCTCTCCCTGGTTCCAGCATCTATGTTCAGCACTGCTTCTTAATAAGAAACAGGTGCTGGTTCTTTTCTAGCATTATTCTGTTCATGAATGTTATCCTCTTTCTTCCTCCTCCGCCCCATTAGAATAGAATTGCAACGATACGTTCTATTCTAATTTCTAAAATCAAAAACCCCTCTTCAAAACGTTTGAACAAACACAGGGGGAACTAGAAGGGAAGAGGAGGAAATAGACTGCCTGAAAGATTGGGGGGGGGGGAGCTGAAGAGAAGGGAACTGCCTTCAAACCAGAATTTATGTACGGTATGTTTTGTTTGAGCAGCCAAAAGCAGGGAAAACAGGGCTCGCAAACCCACTTCTCCGAGCACCCAAGGAAAAGTTAACTGGATAGCTGGGAGGAGTGAGGTTGGCTCACAGCTTAGGATACAGTGAGGTGGCTGGGGGGGGGGGGGGACTGAGAGAAATATCAAAAAAGGAGGAAGGCAAGCCTAAATGTAAAGATCAGTACCTTGTGCCACTGGTCACTTTACATAAAGACCACACAGGCCGCATTGCCTTTTTTTTTTTTTTTAAGGTCAAAAAGGTTTGAGAAAAAAATCAATACTCCTTTGTGGGTCCTAAATAAATCACACGTTCATATTACCAGGCACTGTAAATCAATAGATATTCAATGGGTGCACGTGCACTTGAGACTTTAATAGAGCACAGGCATGCTGGAATGTTGGGCAATGGGCTGTGCAGAGGAATCACATTCAGTCCATGCCCCTCAGGACACAGTCTGCGTTCCACCACAGAGGCAGAGGGCTGGCTCATCATGCCCATCATGTTGTGTTTTTGTGCTTTCCCACCTCTCTAAATTGGAGGTGGGAGAGCTGGGGCATTCCAAGTAAACGCATATCTGTAAACCTCTTTGAGGAAAGCACTCCAGAATTGGGGGGGGGGCACCACTGAGAAGGTCCTCTCTGTGGTAGGCATTTGGCTCACAATTTTTGATGAGTGCACCCAAAGCAAGCTCCCCACCGAAGGTCTTCAAGTATGGGTAGGTAGGTCGTCTGTCAAATATGGGTAGGTAGGTCGTCTGTCAAATATGGAGGTAGGTCGTCTGTCAAATATCCTGGTCCTAAGCTCTAAGGAGCATTTAATGGTCAAAAGCAGACCAAGTTCCTTTCACATATGATCCCTCTTAAATCCATTCTGCCTCATTCCCACAATCATCTGTGGTTTTATTTTAAAAATTCATATTTAAAGACAGACTGAAATAAAATATTTTGAAAGTATTCCATGTCAAAATACATGTTGCAACATTCAAAGAAGCATACTGTAAAATTTGAGGGATAGCTATGTTCCAATCTGCACATTACTCCAGAAACTGTGGTTCATACTGGAGTACAAAAACCCAATGAATTCCTAAAACATCCCCACTTGACCCAGGCCCAGTAGCTAGTTGATAGACTTCTTTTCCAAATACCTGGTTTGTTGTTTTTTAGCCATCTAACTAAGGTGGATATCCACACACACCTATCTGGGAATAACTCAGAGGAACTTCCTTCTGAGTAGATGTGTATAGGATTGAATTTGTAGTGGCTATCATCACACGTTCAGCGCCAAATCCAATAAGTGAAAGATGCATTATGTGGAGTGGTAACGCTATGTGAGGTTGCCTGGATTAGTTTTTCCTTTTGTGTCTGCCAATATGGGGTTGAGGGATAGTAGCAATGTTCAGCAAGTCATCTGTCTGGTCAAAGAAAAGGAGCCTTGGTTTGGTGTTCAGAGCTCTGGCATATTTACTCAGATTGTGTCCTTGGCCAAGTCATCCACCCACAGAAGAGGCTGCCTGTCGTATCTTTGCAAGATTTACTGCTCTGGACTTGCCTGTTTCCAATCAAGAGGCAAGCCCAGATTAGTGACTCATGCAGAAACAAATCTTTATGGAGTCTTCTGAGGAGAAATAATTCTTGCTTTTACATACTCTCCACATAAACTTCTTCAGATGGAAAATTTGAATTTAAATTCAGAAGAATGTATGCTTCAATTACTAAAAGTTTAAGAAATGCTCTCCTTGCATCTAAAAAGGGCTATGAATTGCAGATTAGCTGACTTTTCAGACCTGCAGCTAACACCTTTAATCTTGCAAAAACTTGCAACCTCCTCTTGGAGAGTGAGGAGGGCAATAGGGAAACTCCCTTGGGACAATTCCTCCCCTTTGCTCCCCCCCCCCCAGCTTTGTGGATTCTCAGATATATCAGTATTTTCCCACAAGGTTATCAAAAAAGCTGAGCATGCTGCAGAAAATTTACTGTGGGTTGTTGTGGTATGCTGCCACAATGTTCTTCTGACACATTCTCTCCTCCAAAAACCTTTCCTTGATTTTTCACAGATAACTATTTGTAATTCCTAAATACTTTATAGAACACAATGTGACTAAATCACTATTTCAAGTTGATACTGCAGATGAACTTAGACATTGTTTCTGCCATAATAAATAAATGTTTAATATGACTCTGTTGGGTTTTCTTTTCAGACAAGAATTAACATCACCAGACTCTTGATCATGTTATCTTACAGCATCAGAGTGAACAACCCTCCCAGGATACCATAGTCAAAGGGCACTCGAAAACAGCTACTTAGCATTTGATCACAGTAGATAAAAGAGTCCATAATTACTGTTAAATGAGTACGTACAGACAGACACATAAATTAAATTGTGCGGTGCTGGACAATGACATTTGGTTTCAGAGAGATTTCCCATTTTCTACTGTATGGCTGGAGGGAGGAGTTGTAGAAACATGCTAATATGAAAAAAGGCTTTTGGGTTTATTCATTAAATACTTTATTTTTTTGTGGCTGAGACATGACTAAGTGTTGAGCATACTATAGATAGATTAGATATTAGGATTGCTGCGGTTAGATTTATTACACATCTCAGTTAGTATCCTAAACAGACTTTAGTTTGGTTTCCATTATTGACCATCTGGCTACTTTCTGTGATGAAGCCAAATGTGATTAAGCCAAATTAAGATCCAAATATGCCCAATTTTGCAATGGTTCAAACATAGAAGACCTATTCTTTACCACTGGGTCTTCTCTCTCTGGTGAAAAAAATGGAATCTGAACAAACGAGAAAACACACACAAAACACATACCAACACACACACCAGTTTAGTTCTATGTGGCTTGCAATAGGGATTGGAGTCTTCCTGTTTGCCCAGAAGAGGCTGCCACTTTTGTGGGATTTTATCAAGAGTAAATCATGCAAGTAAAGATACAATTAGACATCCAGATGCTCCTCCTCTCCAAAACTGAACAGTATGAGAACACCCTCCTTCTGATGAATATTTAAGCACTAGAAACTGCTAGTGCTTTAACTGCTAACAATAAAGAAGCACAAGGGTTTTCCCTTCTTCATTTCTTAATAGCTTGGCAATGAGGAGGAAATCAGAAAACAGCAAAGCTGGAAATATAAAGGAACGCATACATACGCATTTATATTGTTTTATTTACTTAAGTATTTGTTTGAAGCATTTTTATATCATTTACAAATGTCAACACTGGGACGGTACTTGTCCTCAGGTTTACAATCTACATTCAAGGTGTGTCACTGTCCTGGATTGCCTTCAGTGCAGTGACAACTACAGTTCCCATGATTCCTTGTGACACACCATGCATATAAGCACACACACACACATTATTGAAGGGTTTCCTACACATTGCATTGCAAGGGCTGCATGACTACTTTTTTCAGGTGGTTGTGATTATCTGCTGAACTATGCAGGAAACTACAACACACAAAAATATTTTCCCATATGGAATTGCTCCCACAGTTGTTTCACAGACAACCATGCTATGGCTGTAATGGATGAATGGAGCCTTAGCAAACATTTATTAGAATATGCCATCATGAGACATAACACTCAAGAGATACATTTCCCTACGAAACGTCAAGTGTTAAAATTGAGAAAAACACTTGGCCCCAACATAAATACTGCAGTTTCCCACAGTATGATGATGATGATAATAATAATAATAATAATAATAATAAGAAGAAGAAGAAGAAGAAGAAGAAGAAGAAGAAGAAGTTGTTGATGATGATGATAACAACAATAATAAGAATGTTTCTACCCCACCCATCTGGCTGGGTTTCCCCAGCCACTCTGGGCGGCTTCCAACAAAATATTAAAGATACATTAAAACATCAGTCATTAAAAACTTCCCTAAACAGGGTTGCCTTCAGATGTCTTCTAGTTGTTTATTTCTTTGACATCTGATGGGAAGGTGTTCCACAGGGCAGCCGCCACTACCAAGAAGGCCCTCGGCCTGGTTCCCTGTAACCTCACTTCTCGCAGTGAGGGAACCACCAGAAGGCCCTCGGCACTGGACCTCAGTGTCTGGGCTGAATGCTGGGGGTGAAGATGCTCCTTCAGGTATACTGGGCCGAGGCCGTTTAGGGCTTTAAAGGTCAGCACCAACACTTTGAATTGTGCTCAGAAATGTACTGGGAACCAATGTTGGTCTTTCAAGACTAGTATAAATTACAGCCGCACTTAAATTCAGAATGAATGGGTTTTTCCTTTTAAAAAACACAATGGATTTTAGCAAAATTCTCTGCTTGCAAACAGGACATAGGCAAAGACAGAAAGGAAAGTTCAAAAGCCCTGAGGTTGTGCCTGCCAGAGTCATGAAATTACATCGAGAGGAATACCTACCAGGTTTAATCTCCAGTAACTTCAGCCTGGAGTCTTCAGGAGGATGCAAACGTCTCTTTTTGCGCCAACAACGAGCAGGATACGTGTAGAGCTGACCTGGTGCTAATCCTGAGGGTTAGAAGGAACGAAAACAACAATTAAAACACACACAATTTTGTTTCACTGTCAAATCATCATTAGCCTTGCTAGAATCTCACTCTTTCTTCACCTCTGGAATTACACTTCATTACATCTTGTCTTTGAAGGCAACCTCTTAGCACCTCTTCAGAATTATAGCCAACTAGAGCCTTGCAAAACTCCTTAGCATCTTTCCATAGTTGGATGTCACTGGATGTAGCAAGTGTAATGCTAGATGCCCCAGCACCAGGAGTGGTCCCAAATTCATGCGGCACATTAATCATGATAGCGATGGGTCCACAGCATCCCTAACACCACTCAGCTGCACAATGGTATGAATCCAGAACAGCTCATAGCAGGTTGATTTACAGCATGCACATTTGAATGCAAATCTCATGTAGACACAGGGTGTGTTCACATTACTGCCTTGGAGTGTAGTGAAGTCATTTCCCCCCCTGGTGTGTTTCACAGCTCCCCCCGCCCCGCCACCTGTTCACATCAACATACCTTCCTTAATGTTTGATTTGTTTTTGTGTGTGTGTACACACCAGGGAACATTGATGGGCAGAGATGTCTTTACCCTACGCAAAGGTACTCACACCTTGGCTAGAGATGAATTACGGACAGCTTAAGGACTGCAACTGATGTGAAGTTGGTTTGATAAACAATGCATTAAACAGTAGTATTTTATAACAATGTACAGCATACATATGCATTTTGGATAACGCCTTGTGAACACTGATTAAAAACCCAGCACTGGAAACGCAGTGAGTGTACAGCGAATGGGAGTGTGAACAAAGTCTAAGTTTGCTAAAGAAAGCTAGCAGAGTTTATTTCTGAGTAGGCATGAGAAGACAGTCTTCTTACTGTAAGATTTACTTGGGAGAACATTGGCAAGCAGCAGTTGCGACATGCTAAGTGGCACCAGAGGAGGCTTGCCTGGGGAGCATGATGTCAAGATGGGCTCACAGATGTGAATTTCTGAAGTTTAATGCAGACACGGCTTAGGTTTTGTTTTCCTCTGCAGGAGAAATGAGTTTGTTGCTGCATTTTGCAGAATCCAGAGTTACGGCATGACAACTCAAAAAAAGAATCCCAACAAGTTTGTAGACTGTGCGTTGAAAATCGGTTAGTTTGCTGCAAGTATGCCTAATAGGTATTAGAAATTCATAACAACCAAGAGAAAATGGTAATATGTAAAAAGGTAGCCTTTTAGCAAACTAACCTTGTGTACTGATCTGGAACACTGTATACTAACAATAGTAGCAACAGTGTGACAAACAGTTCACAAAATTAGCAAGAAAAAAATATGACATTTAAAATAAATCAATGAAGAGACATAATATAGTATTATAATATAGTCTAGACTTTATGTTCTTCTGCTTTTGGCCAGTACAAAAGACAAATGAGTCCTGCAGGGCACTGAAGAAGAACCTGTTAATTGTAGCATGAGCTGCAATAGATAAGAGACTGCAAGAGCCAATAAGTACACATGGGTGGAGGTGCATGGGAGCAAAAACTAGGTTAACAAGGTAAGATTTAACGATTTCCCCAAAAAAGCATGGAACCTAGCAGGGTTCTGCGTTTGCTGAAACATCAAAGCACAAAAGCAGCTATCACGTGGGGGACAATTACTTTTTATAGCCCTTATTTAGACCAAGAGATACAGTAGCAAAATTGTAAGCCAACTCTAATTGGGCACCTTCTCAGTCTAATTCTCTTCTAAGCCTTTCTGTTTAAGCATGGCAATCTTAAGGTCAGAGACAGAACCCCCTGGGGAGCCTGAAAAGTGCTCCACTTGGACATTTCCATTTCTAATACCCTATTATTCATGTCCATTCATTTTCTCACTTAGAGGGTGAACTGCTTGGCTCATGGGCGTGCCACAGGAGCATCGCTGACAGGCACTGAAGAATGCTCTAGTGAATGTGGCTTTGATAATATGGTTGATGCTCTTGGGGGTCATAGTCCCAGCAGCAGATGAAAGGACAGAGCTGGTACTGGCGGGATTTTGTGGTTTTCCTTTCTTTCTTTTTGCAGGAGTTAGTTCTTAGATCTGTCTCTGTCGGGTGACCCACACAGGGCTAAATTTATAATTAAGCAAGAGGAAGCAGCTCTTTTGGCCTGAAGGCAACCTTTGCTTGCATCCTACCTTTGGGTATCATTTCAGAAAGGAGGAGTGGAATGAACAACTATGGGTTTTGCTAGCACCTTTCACAATAAAGATTTCAGGGCAGACTTTACCGGATCAACACATTAAAATATTTCCAACTTAAAATATTTAAGGGGCTGGGGGCAGGGGGTTGGAAAGCTATTTTCCTGGCATGCAAATAGTAATGCTGTAGTATCAAGCAAATTTTCCTGGTTCTAAAAATGTTGTCTCTGGAGTCTTTACCCAACTTAGCTCCGACTGTGAGGAGGGGGCTTAGGTTGATGTGCTTTAAAATGCAGGCCACACAAATTTCTCTTCCATTCCTACATGGCATCTCAGGTCAAAACCACATAGGAATTTATATTTCAGCAGCAGAATGTTGAATTTAGCTTGGAAATAACCTGTATAATAAATCTAGCTACAGCATTGGCTGTTTCCAAGCACAGTTCAAAGCGCTCGATCCAGATAAGACTGAAGCACTGTTAGTGGGTGATTCCCTAAACAGGATGGATGGGAGATTGCCTGCTGTTGATGGGGTTATACTCCCTCTGAAGGAGCGGGTACGCAGCTTGGGGTACATCAGGATCCTTTGCTGTCACTTGAGGCTCAGGTGTCCTCTGTAATGTGCAGTTGCCTTCCATCAGCTTTGGCTGGTGGCCCAGCTGCACCCCTATCTGGACAAGGATAGCCTAACTTCTGTTATCTATGCTCTGGTAACCTCTAGGTTAGTTTACTGCAATGTGTTAAACATGGGGCCGCCTCTGAAGATGGATCAGAAACTTCAGCAGGTGCAGAATTTGGCAAGATGTTTTGAGCATATAACACCGATCCTGGCCTGACTGCACTGGCTGCCCATTACTTTCCAGGCCCAATTCAAAGTGCTAGTTTTGACCTATAAAGCTGTAAATGACTCAGGACCACAATACCTCAAGGACCGCCTCTCCCCATATGAACCAACCCAGACCCTGTGATCACCATCTGAGGCTCTTCTTCGTGTGCCTCCTCCATGAGAGGTCCAGAAGGTGGCAACACAAGAAAGGGCCTTTTTCCTGCAGTGAAATGCTCATTTCCCATTTGTGGAATGCTCTCCCCAGGGATGCTCACCTGGCACCTTCATTACACATCATTAGGCACCAGGTGAAAACATTCCTCTTCTCTCAGGCCTTTGGCTAATTAAACAACCTATGGCTTTTTAAACTAGGAGAGGGGTTGCTGTTTTGTTTGTTGTTGTGTTACTTTTTTTGTTTTTATTCTGAAAATCACCCTGTATAAACCACCCTGTGATCCTCAGATGAAGGGTGATATAAGGTAAAGGGACCCCTGACCATTAGGTCCAGTCGTGGTCGACTCTGGGGTTGCAGCGCTCATCTCGCTTTATTGGCCGAGGGAGCCGACGTACAGATTCCGGGTCATGTGGCCAGCATGACTAAGCCGCTTCTGGAGAACCAGAGCAGCACACAGAAACACTGTTTACCTTCCCGCCAGAGCGGTACCTATTTATCTACTTGCACTTCATGCTTTCGAACTGCTAGGTTGGCAGGAGCAGGGACCGAGCAACGGGAGCTCACCCCGTCGCGGGGATTTGAACCGCCGACCTTCTGATCGGCAAGTCCTAGGCTCTGTGGTTTAACCCACAAGGCCCCCCGTGTTCCATGAAGGGTGGTATATAAATTAAATAAATAAATATCACCTATAAAGCCCTATATGGCATAGGTCCAGGTGATCTGAAGAACCGTATTGTCCCATATGAACCTGCCTGGGCTCTGAAATCACTGGGGGATGATCATAGCTGCTCAGTAAAGCATAGGACTAGGCTCTTAGTTTTGCTGCCATTAGTGAGAAAGAAATTGGTTTTTTCATGGCATTTAAGATCCTGGTACTTTCCTAGAACATTAGGCTATATAACAGAAACTCATACAAGAGTTTCTGTGGGAATATTAGATTCTATTATCTCAGAACGATTTCCTAACTGGGCATAGCCACCACACATGCATATACAGCCCACCACTGAATAAGATTTGACTGCACCGGCCAACTTTGCTTTAAAAAAAAATCCCTTTCCATTCCCTGAGGAGAAGTTAGTGCTAAACGATGCCACCATGAAGAATCAAATTTATTGAGAGAGGTTCACCACACACACCTGCACACAACTCTGTGGTGACCTCCCCACCATCCTCAAGCTGCTGCCGACTGTGAATATTAGATAGCATGGCTGTCAAAATTGCTATATGTGAAATAGTTGCAAAAACACACATAAAATATTGTGGAGATTATTTCAGCATGTTGGACGCTGCCGGTGGTGATTCACAATTAATGTGACCATGCTAAATAGCTGCAATGTGAAAGAATGACCCAGATATGGGAACCAAGTAAAACAAATGGAACTATTGGCAAGTTTCTAAAGAAATATGTATTTTCCAATATGGACAATGATAACGAGCGTAATGATTTTTTTAACTCTTAATAAATCTCTCTCTCTCTCTCTCTCTCTCTCTCTCTCTCAAGTTCACCATAAGCAAATGGAGACAGGGGTGTCAAATTTTGCAAATCTAACTGTAGCTTTCATTCTGAAGCACCCACACTTCCTGACAAGAGAGCTTTGCATGCAATTTGGCTGGCCCACCCTTCCTCCTCTCAAGGCTGACAAACTCTGGAGTGATTCACAAACAGGTTAGAAGTCGCAACCTCTATGGAATCAACTGTATCAAGCTACTGCAAGTGAGCTTTAAACTTCTACCCTAGGGTAAGGAGGCTATTTAATAAATCATAAGAAGAATAAAAAAATATTTTGTTCTCCATCTGGGGATTCTTCAAAGGTGAGGAACTCCACCAACTGTATGTCCTCTCTGGTCTGCACAGGCTTAAAAAAAAATATTTAAGAACATTTCTATAAGAAAGGAAATGGGCTGTGGTGAACTGAACTACACTGGTTTCCCTTGAATACTAGGAAGAGAAGTGGTTGCAGAACATGGTCTTCAGGTCCACAGTCAGAGGCATCTTGCGCTCCCATCTGGTGGGTGGGAACTAAGCTGCTAGGAGTTCTGCCCCATATTTATCAACCTGTGCTTTGTCACAAATTTCCTTGTATTATTGGGACAATAGTCAGTAACTGACCCAGTTCATATGCTCCTTGCCAGCAACACGGCACATTATAATTATTCAACCATGGGCCCCTTCTATAATGTTTTGTGGACATGGTTTAAAAACAAAAAAACTGGAGAACCACAGTTGACTATGTTCGCTTGGTATGTTTACCACATAGTTACAGAAGACATTCAGACTCCACAGAAAATATGTGGTCAACCCACAGAGGAAATGCAAGGACTCGCCTTTTTGCTATGACTTCTGAAGGGCCCTATCACAGCTTTGAGAATATTCACTTAAGCCCATAAGCATGAAGTCTGTTGAGGGGGGAGGGGGGAATCCCACTTTATATCATCTAAAAATTGTATGAAAAGAGAGCTCAAGAATGCTATGCTATTTTAATCTGCATTAAGTCCTAGGGCTCTTCCAGACTACTTTAATTGCAGGGATTACAAATGTTGTTTCTTCATCACAACTATATTCCTAAATTGAGTTCAGTGGTGTTTGCGGGCCAGAGAGAAATCCCTACCATTCCCCTGGGGAGTTTCTATAAATTCATAGCTGAATGACTCAACAACCCGCTGTGGCAAAGAAGGAGCAAGGGAAGAATGCACTTGCCACCTAGATGCACCATTTGATGATGCTGTGCTTGACTGGGAGAGCAGTAGTGTACAGACTTGCATGTGAGACTTTGGAGGAAACTCAAGCCTTTTTTCAGGAACCAACCAAAAGTGATCCAGAAGTTCTGATCAAGCAGCAGAACTTCCCCACTGTGCTTCCTTCCAAGTAAATTCACCCTCCCTCTTGGGTATTTGTAGAGTGGGGGTGGACACTTACCAGAATCCATGTGATATCTATGCATTTACCCCAGTGGGGCAAATGGCAGCTACAATGCAATGTCACACCAAGTTTTACCACTGGGCTGATAAATTTAAGACCTGCACCACTTTACACTGCAACTAGGTGACCACATTACTAAGAGCTCCCCAGACAATTTTTAAATATATATATATTTATATATAACTTAGAAAACTAGCATGTAGCCAAGGCTCATCTTTGAATCTAGTTTTCGATGGGCAGTGGTTTTTATTTGTGTGTTTGGAAGAGTATTCAGCCACATAAGCCAGCACTTGCAGCCTGAAGTGGTACAGGCCAGAAACAAGCTCACCATCTCATTGAAAACATGGTCGCAGTACCTCTTAATATATAGAAAAGGTGAGATGTTAACAGGGACAAAGAGGAGCATGATCCAGCACACAGCACCAAGTCAGATCCACCAATTTTTCACAGTACAGTGGTGCCTCAGTTTATGAACTTAATCCGTTCCGGAAGTCCCTTCTTAAACCGAAACCGTTCTTAAACCGAGGCCTCCTGCCACCGGTGTCCTTTCACCATTCAGATTCCGTTCTTAGACCGAGGTCAAGTTCTCAAACTGGGATACTATTTCCGGTTTTGCAGAGTTTACCAACTGAATCATTCTTAAACAGGACTGTTCTTAAAACAAGGTAACACTGTATGCATGTCTATAATAGATTCTGCAAAAATATTTTTGTGTAGGTATACAGTGGTACCTTGGTTCTTGAACTGTATTCATTCCTGGAGTCCGTTCGACTTCTGAAACCATTCAAAAATGAAACCGCGGCTGCCGATTGGCTGCAGGAGCTTCCAACGGAAGCCACATTGGACGTTCAGCTTCCAAAAAGAGTTCGCAAACTGGTTTGCGACGTTCAGGAGCCGATTTGTTCAGGAGCCAAGCCGTTTGGGAACCAAGGCACCACTGTACCCTTAATGGCATCTTCAGAGAGTGGAACTCTTCATACTACTGTGATAGATATGAGGAAATGACATTCCCTACATACCTTCCTCCTGCAGTATAATTAAGACAGAGGAATCCAGTCCTTTATTCAATCTGACAACTACAGGGTTACAAGTAATGTCAAGGCAGCTACTTTTAAAATATAAGTTAATTTACCCTGCTTTTGTTCCATATGACCTACTTGTTTTATTAAATACTAAGAAAATGTTGATAGTGGCAACAGTGGCTCATTCCAGAGATGAATGGAAGCTCATACTCATACTTGCTCGAGAACAGCCTTCCCCAGCCTGGTACCCTCCAGAGGTTTTGGACTACAACTCCCATGAGTCCCAGCTAACATGCTGGTTACAACACATCCGGTGGGGCGCTGCCACTGCTCTGTCCTACCCCATTTGCCACAACAAAACACCCATAGGGCACTTGGTTGGAGAAGTCAGCTCTAGGGAAAACATTTGTTTAGGAGTGGCCTCTGAGTGCCACCTGTGACTGAAGGAACACCAGGCACTCTTTAGAGGAAGCTTATATGTTTCAGGCGATGTGGAAACCAACAGCTGATTCATTCACTATGAGCTTTCCCACTTGATTAGCTCAAAGTGACACATGAAGTGGAATGAAATGGGCAAAAAGGCATTGCAAAGTTTCTCCCTCCACCTCTTCTCTCTTCTTCAGGGTTGTGAGATCAAAAGTTCAGAAATACCTGTCACTGCAGAGACACAGTTTCAGTTCTCTTCAGTGTTGTATTGCATCTAAAACCTGAAATAAGGGGCTCATATTAAGTGCTATAAGGATATCACTCCGGAACAAAGACAACATCCCTTGTGAAAAGACCGGCTGTCTTTAAAATAAGGGGCATTTGGCAATCTCCTTCTCACTTTGAAAGTGCCATTTATATAGCTTTGCACCACGGAGAGTTACATTCTTCTACAACATTATCCATCAACGAAGAATTAGGTCACTCAAACTGAGAGTGGCTGTCTTTTTAAGGTTGGGGAGGCAAAAGTTCCCTGGTCAGAACAGCAGCAGCAACTGGCAGCTTAAAAGCATTGATCTAGAGGAGGAGAATAATGGCAATGGGGGGAGGGACGCAGATGCAGCACATGTTAAAGTAGGGTGCCAGGATACTTACCAGCCGACTTGGGGCAAGCAGCAATTGTTCCAGTTAATGTAAATAGTCATGGCTGCAATGATGCATTGTGGGGTGGGCTTTTTTTGTTTTGTTTCTGTAGCTGAACACCTTATACTTAACATCCTGAGAAAAAAATGGAAGGGGGGAGGGGGGGAGAGAAACAACCCCTCAATCGCCTGTCCCTGTTTCAAACCAGGCATAAAGCTTTCAAACTCAAAAAGCTGATTGGGCAGATAACCCCTAGCAGCTACAGTAGAAAGAGGCACAACAGGGATGGGAAATGCCCTACATAAAAATCTGCTTTTCCTTTCCTAATTGATGAGACTGTATGCTAACAAGCAGTCCTACTACACAATCTTGTTAATCTGAAGTAACCTCGTGTTATCTTCAAAAGCAGAGTCTACTGAATTTGGAACAGGAAAGGGATGTGTTGAGCCTAGCCACTGCAATATAATTTCCCAAAAGAAGTATGGTGTTCTTTTTTAAATTCTTCTGCAAACAGAAGTTTAGAAGGCAAGTCCAGGAAGACAGTCATTTCTTACTCTTGCAAGGATCTCCTCAGTTTTGACATGGGCACCAGATACGTGAGAATGCATGCATGGTTGTTGTTTTTTATCTTCTTTGTTCTCCTGAGTTGCCTCACAATTCAGTGCCTTATAGGGCAACCACAGAAGGTTCTAACCATTTGATTATAAAGGAAATAGCGGGACCCACAATGAGTTATGTTGTTTACCTCATTAGTGTAGAAGAGTCATAACTCAAAGCTAAAGTGAAAGGTTGCCAGGGGAGGGGGAGGGGGGAGAGAGGAAAGGGGTTATGTGCAGTACTGTGTGAAATTAACCCTCAACTGTTTGCCATGAGATACAGCATTTATTAAGAGAACTGTACCAAAGTAAGGTGATGCAACAAAGGAATGACACACACACCCCGTCGGATAATGAATATATTTCAAGTATATATGCTAAAGAGCAGAATGAATGGGAAAGAATTGTTCACTGGACACAGTGCTATTCAGAAGTACAGTGCGTAACACTTGAAGAAACCAATACCCAGAGCCAATCTGTGCATTCAGGTCCCTGGGACTGCGCCACTTCAGAGTGCAAGTAGCAAGAGGCTGTTCAGTAAAATTATTATAGTAGTAAATTTTATTTAGTAAAATTTGTATAGGAGAAAGAAGGCTGGGTTACAGCTCTACTCTTTGGCACCTTAGCTTTCTTCGATATGGAGTGCGGTCCCCCAGGACTCTATCCCACACTTTTTCTGAACCTGCAGCAGTGGCTGGTGCCCACTGGAACTAGTGGTTGAGGACTGGGCAGTCAGCAGTAAGTGGAGCCAGAGCCAATGGCCAGCTGAATTTTGCAAGGCGGCGCAAGTGCAGCACGCAACTTCCTCCCACTCCGAAACAGCTGATTTGGATTTTTAAAATGGAGGGAGGGGTGTATCAAGAATTCTATGTAAGGTATAGTTTGGTCCTTGCGTTACTATTAACGTGTTAAACTTTTATGGTATGTGCAAAAAGGGAACAAGGCACTCCCTATCGCTTTCTGAAACGGGCAATGGTAAAGTCACTTTAAAATTGCAAGCACGCCACTAATGCATTTTACCTTCTGAGAAATAAGGTTCATTATTCTCAAGTGTATCAGTAGCAACGTACGGATGCCTTTCCCTCACAACTCTTACTTAAAACCATTTCCCATTCACTTTCCATTGCACTTATGCAATGAAGATCAATAGAAATAAAGGGGCTGAGATGATGCAGCAATCCTCTCTAGCGACAGTGAATGGGGGCGAAGGAATAATTAGGGCTTCCTCAGTGGAGGATGGTCTAGCAAGGGAAATGGGACAGTGCCCCACCAACCTCAGCCAGCCCTCAGCCAGCCCCCTCCTGCCTCCCAGCCTTCTTAGCTACAGATAGTCCAGGAGGTAGACCTGCCTGTCATCTTCCTCCTCCTTAGTCTCAACTTTGCATTTGTAGAACCCAACAGGGAGGAGAATGGAGACCAAACTGGCATTAGCTGGCTCTGCCTGTCATTGGCTGTGGCTCCACCAGCTGTTGGGCCCCCTGCCTTCCGCCCCACCAGTCCCAATAAGCACCAGTCTCCACTGGGTTTACTCATCTTCTGCAGTTAACAAAAGGAATCCCTTCCAAGCATATCCTCTCAGGCAGGCCCTCCTGCGTGTGGCTTCTCAAAGTTCCTGGTAGCAGAACTCTGTGTGTCCTCCATGCCACTGATAAACAATGTGTACCTGGTCCCCGGTGCCTCTTTTCCATCCAGATGTAGCAGTTATTCTGAGCTACACCTGTCTGCGAGTCCAGGAAAGGAAGACGGACGCTGCGTTCAGCACATAGGCGGGAATTGTAGCTGCGACAGTGTTCAATGGCTTCTTTGTAGAACTGGTCCCCAAGTCTGCAGAGGAGGAGGAAGAAGCAGAGGATGAAGCAGTGGACATCCACTTTCCCCAGGATCAAAACAAAACAAAGAGGGGAAGGGGCATATAAATGTGTTAGGCAAAGATCAGTGCAATTACAGGATAATGAAATCACTGAAAAGCATTGAAAGCACACAATTAATTGAAGTTCTCCACACCTTCCCACCCCTCACAGGCCTATTATTCACAAAGGGAGGAAGCTAGTGAGGCCCTAACTTTTAAGAAGAGAGCGGATTGGTGGCTTTTTGTGGGTACGCTCTGCAACATGACATTGACACAATAATAGCGTGTTAGTTGTGGATTTACACTGGGCTGTCCAGGCATCATTCTGTCTATTAGTTGTTTGGTGGTGTGTCTCCAATATTACCACATTACTGCCATCTGGACAGGGATTTTTGTGCTATAGGGCAACAGAAGCAGGACCCAAAAAAACGCCAGCAATATTTGTGGTATAAACAGTTATGGGTTTCAGCAGGCAACTAAGCCACATGCACTGATTGGACTGATAAAGCAGTATGTCTGCCCCAAACTTTTGCAGGTAGGAGCGGGAACCAAAGCAAGATCATGTACAAAAGCCCCAATACCATCATGAGCACAAATAACCATGAATGCACAAGAAAAAGTACATCTGGAGAGGCAGATGACTGGATTTTCAGTTCCAACATGAACTGAGAACGCACCCAAAAACCTCTGCAACGTTAACAGAAACTCTGGGGGTCGACACTGCAGTTGCAGAAACAGTAGGCTGTGCTATGACAAGAGCCAGCATGAGAAACACACATGTTTTTCAAAAGTATGCAAGTTGAAGGTAGGCAGGTTGTCCTAATTTTAAAATGAAAAAATAATTGAGTTTAAAGCAGCATGTCTGATTCACTATTATGCCTTATTCTTGTAACAACTTTCACCTGACAGGCAATTATGTAGTTTAACAGGAAGCAAGTATACTTGCTAATGCGCTCTCATGCGCACTGAAATGGGCATCAAACGGCAAGCAAAACAGCATGTAATTTGCACTAATGGCTGTCTCAGAGAGTTATTCTCATAGAGTTATTAGCTGAGATCCTAAACATGGATTGATCCATGGATTGTGAACGCAATGGGAATTCCCTCTGAATGAACACAGTTAGCACTGGTCTGGGTGTATCTCCACATCAAAGTCTGTTTTTCTGAGACTATGGAAAACCCATCCCTGCTTAGGGCAGTTTTGTTTTGATTGATGTGTGGTGAGAACAAGATGATTTGTACAATTTATTAGTTACAGTCAGGATGTTTACCATCCTTGCCAGTTTCAAACCGGAACTAGTATCCTTATTAAGCGCTGTGGTGAGGTTTTGGCCTAATTGTTAAACGACTAGCTAGGGAGAGGGGCTGTACAGCATTCTTCTCCCACCCTCCAAAAATGAATTGTACAGCATTCTGATAATTAAAAAGTAAATAAAGCACAACATGGGAGAGAGGAAAATAGCTGCACAGGAAGGGAATAAAAGAACGACAGAATGCAGCTTTGAGGAGGGCTGAGCTGCTCTGATTCACTGCCCAAAAGGGACACAAGATCCTGCGGTTACAAGCCCCACGGGAGGCTATAAAGATCCTAGCCAGCAGGCATCACCACCACTGCTCAACGCTTCTCATCTACTTGACTGCCTCACCCTCCCTTTGCCTTCCTCACCAATGAAGCTTAAGAGAACGGGACAGGGTGTGGGGGCATATCCTGGTTGCTAAGCAACCACTGGACTGGACATACGTACCTCCCCCTGCACCGCACCGCGCACACACACACACACACACACACACACACACACACACCATGCTTCCCACTGCCAAGAAAACTGACAGACTGAGCAACTAGATAGCAGGAAGGTTGAGAGGTGGAACTAGAGAGAGAGTGAGACAGATGAACTGGGGAGGTGGAGGTGATAGCATGCCCTCCAACATGTCTCCGATGAAAACAGTGATGTCCTATTCCTTTTTTTATATATATAATATTTATTAAATTTTAGTTTAACAATAAAATACATAGGTAATAACACAATCTTTTCCCAAATTCCACATTTCATATTCATCTTTGGACTTCCTCACAACCCTTGTTCCTGCTTTCTAAACTCATAAATTTTACCAGCAAATTATTAACTTAATTTAATTCATATAATATAATTTTTCAGTATTAATATCTCAAATTTTAAGATTTAACATACTCTTATCAAAACTTAATTATAAAATGTTACTTATCCAAAATTTATCTTTTCATCTTCCAATTAGATTTAAATTTATATTCTTTATAACTAGTTTGTTGAAGCCATGTTTTTGCTAATCTTACATCTTTCTTAACAATCATACAATTTACAATATTTTTGTAGATAGTCCTTGAATTTCTTCCAGTCCTCCTCCACCTAAAAACAGTGATGTCCTATTCCATAACAACAACAACATTTTTATTATTTATACCCCAACCATCTGACTGGGTTGCCCCAGCCACTCTGGGTGACTTCCAATATACAGTGATACCTCGGGTTACATACGCTTCAGGTTACATACGCTTCAGGTTACAGACTCCACTAACCCAGAAATATTACCTCAGGTTAAGAACTTTGCTTCAGGATGAGAACAGAAATCGTGCTCTGGCGGCGCAGCGACAGCAGGAGGCCCCATTAGCTAAAGTGGTGCTTCAGATTAAGAACAGTTTCAGGTTAAGAACGGACCTCCGGAACAAATTAAGTACTTAACCCGAGGTACCACTGTATGTCAGAACATAATAAAACATTACTTCTATTCACAGAGTCTCCTAGAGGACACGCTACTACAACATTTCTCCAATGAAAATAAGGATGTCCCAAAGAAAAGAGGGACATTCCGGGATCCAATCAAAAACCAGGACAGCTTCCGTAAATCCGGGACTGTTCCTGGAAAACACGGACACATGGAGGGTCTGTGATAATATGAAGAAGTTTGGTCCAAGGAAAAGAGTGTGGAGTGTGAGGCTTGGGGAAAATTTGGCAATTGCATATATAGCCATGTCTGGGTGAGTCCATGTTCCCATGCTGAACTGTGTGGTCGTCCTCCTCCTCCAGTAGTCAGCTGCATAGCAACATATGGCATTTTATCAGAAAGCTTATATGTGGGGTGGTGCAACAACAACCCTAATCTGCTTAATAACAGGAGAAGGGCATAAATAGGCCACAGTAGCTGTTAAAAGGTGCACCCACAGAGAGAGAACCTTGTTCTCTTTTATTTCTTCCCTCGCTCTAGACTAAATTAAACCCACCGCTTTTCTTGTGGCCTGGTTCCTTCAGCAGCTGCACAGCAGATAAGAAGTTTAACCGCTGCGGCTTTTCCTGGCACCGGAGCAAAGCAGCGGGAAAGACTCAGGCGAGAGTTTATATTTACGGCTGAATTTGCCCGCCGTGCAAGCGTAAAAAGGCGCAAGAGTCTCGCCAGGGGAGAAAGAAAAAGGTAGCCGATATTTATTAGGATTCTCCAGTAGCCTGAAGGATATGGGAATGTGGGATGAGGCGGGGTGGAACCAGTACCAGCGGAGACATTTCCCTGAGGGACTGCAGGGGGCGGAAGCCTGTATGGCACCAGGAAGGGAGGGGATGTGGCTGTGGATATGCAATCTGCAGGGAGATGCCAGCCTACTGAGAAAGCTCTTTGCACAGAAGTCCCAGGGCGACTGTCTAGACCCCTGTTTTCAATTAGAAAGTGCAGGCGGGGGGGGGGGAGAGACAGCAACACACAAACCCAACCTGAAGTCTCACTAGAAAGAAATGAAGCTGATTAAAACTGGGTGACAAGCACATTTGTTTTATCAGACACACTAACAAAGGAACTAATCAACAATTTAACAGCACAGCGTCAAATTTCTGTGACTGTGAAAATTGGGATGCACAGTGAGCGAGAGAGAGAGAGAGAGAGAGGAGAATTTAAGAGAAAAGAGAGCATG
Organism: Podarcis cretensis; assembly: GCF_951804945.1. Lineage (NCBI taxonomy): Eukaryota > Metazoa > Chordata > Lepidosauria > Squamata > Lacertidae > Podarcis > Podarcis cretensis. The sequence continues at coordinate 47,303,171 of NC_137170.1, read as the reverse complement.
CTGAATGAAAACAAACTATCACCCGTTGCTCAAGTTCTGTGTGTACCAAAAATTCCTCCCAAGAATGAAATATGAGCAGTGCCCATCACTTTGTATTAACAGAAACTAGGTAAAGGTAAAGGTACCCCTGCCCGTACGGGCCAGTCTTGACAGACTCTGGGGTTGTGCGCCCATCTCACTTAAGAGGCCAGGGGCCAGCGCTGTCCGGAGACACTTCCGGGTCACGTGACATCGCTGCTCTGGCCAGAGCCAGAGCCAGAGCCAGAGCCAGAGCCGCACACGGAAACGCCGTTTACCTTCCCGCTGGTAAGCGGTCCCTATTTATCTACTTGCACCCGGAGGTGCTTTCGAACTGCTAGGTTGGCAGGCGCTGGGACCGAGCAGCGGGAGCGCACCCCGCCGCAGGGATTCGAACCGCCGACCTTTCGATCGGCAAGCCCTAGGCGCTGAGGCTTTAACCCACAGCGCCACCTGCGTCTAGGGAACAATAAACTACAGTAGCCTTTGCCAAGCTGGTGCCCTCCAGATGTTTTGGGATTAAAAAAAAGTCATGCTTGCTGGGGTTGATAGAAGTTTTAGGCTTAAACATCTGCAGGGCACCAGGCTGGCAAAAGTTGAACTATTGCTACCCATGTAAGAATCCCTGCTGCTCACCACTTTAGTTGCAAGGCTAAAAATAAAAGTATAACTTCAAATCTTTTTGTTAAATACCAGTTTTGCTATGGTAGGGGGAAGTTATATGAAAATCAAAGGGTCCAATTATTGCCAGCAGTTGAAAAGCCGATAGAGGTCTGAAAATAAGAAATTTTGATTTTTAAGAATTTTTTTAAAAGATGTTTTTAGTTTTTTAGTTTTGGTTTTCTTTTAATGTTCCTCTCAAATTCCTGTAGTTCTGACACCTGACGTTTCCAAATGGGCTACACAACGATGTTAGTATTTTGGTATGAAACCACCAAAGACATGAGCTGAACTCTTTGTCACGAACTTAACAAGTGACCTTAACCAAATCAAAATCTTTCAACTTCAGTACGAACAACAGGCTTAGTAGTGAACAGTGGCCAACCAGGTACCTGTGAGAAACCATGAAGCAGGAACTGAGCACAAGAACGTGTCCCATCCTGTGGTTTCCAGCAACTGGTTTGCAGAAGCATTTCTGCCTCCAACCACAGACACAGAGCATAGCCACTGTAGTAAGTACAGTGGTCCCTCGGGTTAAGAACTTAATTCGTTCTGGAGGTCTGTTCTTAACCTGAAACTGTTCTTAACCTGAAGCACCACTTTAGCTAATGGGGCCTCCTGCTGCCGCCGCACTGCCAGAGCACGATTTCTGTTCTCATCCTGAGGTAAAGTTCTTAACCCGAGGTACTATTTCTGGGTTAGCTGAGTCTGTAACCTGAAGCGTCTGTAACCTGAAGCGTCTGTAACCCGAGGTACCACTGTAGTCACTGACAGCCATAGTCTCCATGAATTTGACGAATCCTCTTTTAGAGTACAGTGGTACCTCGGGTTATATACGCATCAGGTTACATACGCTTCAGGTTACAGACTCCACTAACCCAGAAATATTACCTCGGGTTAAGAACTTTGCTTCAGGATGAGAACAGAAATCATGCAGCGGCAGCAGGAGGCCCCATTAGCTAAAGTGCTTCAAGTTAAGAACTGTTTCAGGTTAAGTACGGACCTCCGGAACGAATTAAGTACCGTACTTAACCTGAGGTACCACTGTATTGCAAGTTAGTGGAGGTCATTGTGAGAAGGCTCAAGACAAGCAAGATAAATACAGTGGTACCTCTGGTTGCGAACGGGATCCGTTCCGGAGGCCCGTTTGCAACATGAAAGGAAAGCAACCCGCAGTGGCGCGTCTGAGCATGCGCAGGTTGCGATTCGCCGCTTCTGTACATGCGCCTGACATCATTTTGCGCATCTGTGCATGTGCAAGCGGCAAAACCTGGAAGTAACCCTTTCCGGTACTTCCGGGTCACCGCAGGACGCAACCTGAAAAAATGTAACATGAAGCAAACGTAACAAGGTATGACTATACAATTTTTTACATAGATTTTAAAAATATTTAAGCAGCTTATATATGTCTTTCAATAAAATGAAAGATAAATAAATAACTGTGCAATCAAAATACATCCAAACCCAATTCCCATGGCCTTGCTAATAGTTTTCCAAACCTTAGGAAGCAATTGAGAAAGTGGTGACAAACTATCTGAATCACCCATAGCGGAGATCAGGCATAGGGAACATTGGATATGAGAACCAAATGCAGCTCTCCAAGTCTCTGTGTCTGGCTCTTTGGACGTATCTCAGGCTTCATATCCTTCTCAGCCACACCCCTCTCCCAATGAACCATCTCTTACTGACCTTGCTTACTCTTTCCCTCAAATACTTTTGCCTGGCTGGCATGTGTACTTGAACTGTGATAATGCCTCTTGTTTGCCTCGATGGAGGATGGGTTGGTGAGGGAGATGCGGAACCCTCTACATGGCTCTACACAGCTAGAATGTAGCCTATGGCACAAAGATAGGGGTCACATCCATTGCTCTGTCCACTTTTGCTTCTGGCTTCCCCTACTACTGGCCTGTGGCTCTCCAGAAGGTTGCCCATGGATCCAGGCTTTGGGCTCCCCATCCCTGCTGTAGATTTTCCAGGTGAATCAAGAAGCAAAGCAGCAATGATGTTTCTTCCAGATGAGTCGTATATGAAAAACCAAAGCAGCAATAATGCACTGGGCATTCGTGAGAAATGACAAAAAGGAAATCAGCCATGCCGCTGCTATCTCTTGATCTATCAGCAGCGAGGCATGGCCGACTGTGAAGTTCTGCCAGCACGGTCAGTACCAAGAGAATGGTGCTAAGCTGACTACACTAATTCCTTTCTAACAGGTCCCAAGAGATGCATAATGGGCAGCTGCTTTTCCTCCCTAGGCAGCTCTCATATATGCCTGAGAGCCACAGGGCTCAGTCCTGTCACCACTTGTCTTTAACATCCGAGTAAAACCTGCCCAGTATATTTAAGGTGATTTTGGCTTTGGCCAACAATATGTTGGAGATGTTCAACCAGTCAATTGGGACCAGTGCTCAAAAGTTTCATATTGCATCTTAAAAACCCACTTTGTTCCTACACGCAACCCCCTCCCCTCAAAAAAAGAATTAAATCCTTTTGGTGGTGACTGTTAAAGATCCCATGTCATTGGAAGTGAAACTATGACACATCAGCCAATGACAACACAGTCCCATAGATGTCATGCATTAAAACACCACCTTCTGTCTTCAAACAGCAAGGGGAGAAAACCACATTTTAATTATTTTGTTTCCATTGAGTTCTTTCCATTTTAGAGATGAGGAACTAGCATGCTGCTAAAAAAAAAACCAGTGGTCGCACCCACTGTGGTTGAGGTAGGATTTCAATGGTGGGCTTCCATTTCTAACAGCACCAGCCACTGTTCTTGCACCTTCTAACATGCTGGCATCGCATATTTGGAGCATTCACAACACAGATCCAAATAATTGCTGTGCATCCCAGGTGCATTTTTATCTAAAACTGACTTAACTGTGTAGCAACTTGCAAATCCAATCACTGCCTCCCACCCACCCATTCCCGTCAGACTTAATAATACCATTGTCAAACTTCCTGGGTGTTTGGGGACGCTTCTCTGCAACAGTGCATATGCTGTTTTTGCATCAGAAGATAAATCATAGATATCACCTGAAGTAATAATGAAGCAGATTTTTTTTCTCTCTTGTAGTTAGTTCACTTGACTCACCTAGTAGCATACGTAGAGAGATGCAAACTGTCCAGTGAGAATTTCATTGGCTGCATTAAAATATACAAATCACCTTGGTGAACTACATTGTGCCACAGGTCAGTTCACAGTTGAGTCACTTCACAATTGGGTCAGAAGATCAAAACTGCGGCACATTGTGCCCATGTGGTCCAGATCACTCTCAGTGCCAGGTAGGGGTGCCAACTTGAATAATATATTGGGGGGGGGGGAGGTAAGCCCCGCCCTGCATAATTGATCACATGACATGGTGCGTGCACACCATTTGAATGGCAATGCCCATAAACTTTGAGGGCCCCTCTCAAATATTTTATTGGGACAGCCGAAGCCCCCTTGGTCCCTAGGAGTTGGCTCCTATATTGCCAGGTGGCCTTCAACCACGCCATTCTTCATTTGAGAGTCTCAAGCTGTATTGCTGTCATGGTTCACACTTCCTGATGCACCAATAGTGTAACAACAGAAGTTGCAGCAAAAAAAAAAAAAAACTTGTTTCACTTGATTGCCTTGCAGGTTCCTATGGCACACTTTCTTCACTCCTCTCTGTTTATAGCATTCTGAGTAATCTAATCTGTTCAGGGTGTTCATAGATGCCGTCTCAGTGCCGGAGGTTTGGCTAGATAGTCTTAAGGTAGACTCTAACCTTACAATTGCATGCTTAATTGATCTGTCGTGCTACAAGTTTATGAAACTCAAAGGAAAGGGGGGAAGTGAGCTGTTTAAACTATGTAATTCTGTCCCCAAGCAACTAGCTCCATGCAGTGAAATAATTCTGGATTCACAATATGAGTCTTGTAAACCACAATTACATTTAACAGCTCTATAATAAATTTACATTAGCGTAATAATTAGATTTTATTTTGCTCCTGAGCTTGGCCTTGAAATACACAAATACAAAGATCCATTTATTTAAACATCCGCCTGCCCTGAATAGAAATCATTTGCAGTAATAAAGATGGGATAATGCATAAGAAACATAATCAACATACATAACAAAGCACTAAAATCTATCTCATCCAATAAGTTATTAGTGCCAACAAGAGACACATTTGACAGAAAATGTCTACTTTCCCCTAAAGATCCTCCTTAACTTTAGTAATTAAAGTTTTTTTAAAAAAATCAATCTCTTTATCTTTCTAGCATATCAACCGAACATTCTTTCTGATGGAATTCCAATGAAATTCATCAGAAATGAAGCTGCCTTATAGTCTATGGCCACATAATGAAGAAAGGCATTCAGATATGATAAAGGACTATCATGGGAGGTGGTTTCTATTCCTCATCAGTCTCAATTCCATTTGCAAGGAGTGTGGTATGCTAACCACTGGACCTCTCCTGTCTAAACTTGAGCTTTCTTCACATACACAAAAATGCATATAGATGGAATCCAATTGATTCCTTTGCACACAGAAGGGTTTTTGATGGGAGAGAAAGGGGGACTATTTGTGTTGATAGAAGGGGAAGAAATGGAGGAAGTGAGATATTTTACTTTCTTGGGCTCCATGATCACTGCAGATGGTGACAGCAGCCACGAAATTAAAAGACGCCTGCTGCTTGGGAGAAAAGCAATGACAAACCTAGACAGCATCTTAAAAAGCAGAGACATGACCTTGTCAACAAAGGTCCGTATAGTTAAAGCTATGGCTTTCCCAGTAGTGATGTATGGAAGTAAGAGCTGGACCATAAAGAAGGCTGATCGCCGAAGAATTGATGCTTTTGAATTATGGTGCTGGAGGAGACTCTTGAGAGTCCCATGGACTGCAAGAAGATCAAACCTATCCATTCTGAAGGAAATCAGCCCTGAGTGCTCACTGGAAGGACAGATCGTGAAGCTGAGGCTCCAATACTTTGGCCACCTCATGAGAAGAGAAGACTCCCTGGAAAAGACCCTGACGTTGGGAAAGATGGAGGGCACAAGGAGAAGGGGAGACAGAGGATGAGATGGTTGGATAGTGTTCTCGAAGCTACCAGCATGAGTTTGACCAAACTGCAGGAGGCAGTGGAAGACAGGAGTGCTCTGGTCCATGGGGTCACGAAGAGTCAGACATGACTAAACAACAACGTAAGAACATAGCAAGACTCTGCTGAATCAGGCCAATGGCCCATCCGGGCTAGTAGCCTCTTTTCACAGTGGCCAACCAGATGCCTGTGGAAAACCCACAAGATGGACTTGAGAACCCATTCACCCTCTTCCTTGTAGCACCCTGGGCCCCTGAGAGTGGTGGGACATTCCTAAACAGAACGGAAGGGGGAAATTGCCTCCCCTCCTCCTTCATAAGAAGATGCTTTCCGTAGGTTGTCTCAGACATTTATGCCTTCCAATAATTATCTTTCGGATGGATCCCACTTATCTTACAGGAGGGATTCACCAGCAACTTAACCTTCATTGGTCATGCAATTGCCTCCTTTTCATCCAGGTTTTGATCCCATTGTTCATGGCAGATGTGGTCTCTGCTTGCCAGGCACTTCTGATCACATAGCAATGGCATGAGGTTTATTTATTTTTTAAGTTTTAACTTATTAAGATACTGTGAAAGGACAAAGGAAGTCAAAAAGGCTTCAAGAAGGGGCAGTATTTTAGCCAAATCTGAAGGTGGGACTTCATATTGCACACAATACTGCAGAGTATTTTCGTATTTTTCACCCTAAAGGGCGCACCGGCCCATAGGGCACACCTAGTTTTTTTGGGGGGAAATAAAGAGAAAATAATTTATCCCCCCCCCCCGGCATGGGGCTGGGGAAGCCCAAGCTTCCCCCGACCCCAGCCCCCAGAACAGCCTGCTATCTACAAGCCTTGGGAGCCCGGCTGGAACTCCCGCCGGTCTCCCCAGGCTTGCGGATATCTCCCCGAAGCCCGGGGCGCGCTGCTCAGCGCACCCCAGGCTTCGGGATGCAGGCTGCTATCCACAAGCCTAGGGAGCCTGGCGGGAACTCCCGCCGGGCTCCCAAGGCTTGCGGATAGCTTCCTGAAGCCTGGAGAGCAAGAGGGGTCGGTGTACACTGACCCCTCTCGCTCTCCAGGCTTCAGCGAAAGCCTGCATTCGCCCCATAGGATACACACACATTTCCCCTTCATTTTTGGAGGGAAAAGTGCGTCCAATAGGGCAAAAAATACGGTATTATTAATGATTTGATAGATGGTAAACCTTCCAAATTCATTTAAAAAGAGGAGATAAGTTCCCGTAATGTTAATAGTTGTGTAGAAAGGGGAATTTCAGTAGTTACCAAATCATTAAAAATAAATACTGGCTACGCAGGTGGCGCTGTGGGTTAAAGCCTCAGCGCCTAGGACTTGCTGATCGAAAGGTCGGCGGTTCGAATCCCTGCGGCGGGGTGCGCTCCCGCTGCTCGGTCCCAGCGCCTGCCAACCTAGCAGTTCGAAAGCACCTCCGGGTGCAAGTAGATAAATAGGGACCGCTTACCAGCGGGAAGGTAAACGGCGTTTCCGTGTGCGGCTCTGGCTCTGGCTCTGGCTCTGGCCAGAGCAGCGATGTCACGCTGGCCACGTGACCCGGAAGTGTCTCCGGACAGCGCTGGCCCCTGGCCTCTTGAGTGAGATGGGCGCACAACCCCAGAGTCTGTCAAGACTGGCCCGTACGGGCAGGGGTACCTTTACCTTTACCTTTACCTATTATATAGGGACGCAGGTGGCGCTGTGGGTTAAACCACAGAGCCTAGGACTTGCCGATCAGGCCAATAAAGTGAGATGAGCGCCGCAACCCCAGAGTCGGTCACAACTGGACCTAATGGTCAGGGGTCCCTTTACCTTTACTTTAAAACCATTCCAAACAGACAAGAACTGCATAAATTCAGCAAAAGAGGTGGGTCCCACAAAACACCTTGATTATCAAAGAATGAGAGGCTAGCACCAAAAATAACCACCCTCTCCTGGTTCCCCTCTGCAGATCTTAACACCTGAAAAGGTCAGAAGCAATTCTACAAGCAGGCAGCACTCTCAGATCTGCCTTTGCACTTTAGTCTTTCTACCAGCAAGGAAATAAGCATCCCTGTGGCTCACGTTATATGCTAATAGACTTGCAGCACAACAATCCTATGCATGTTTACTCAGAAGAAAGTCTTGCTGTGTTCAGCAGGGCTTACTTCCAGGTGTACACTTACAGGACTGAAGCATCGGAAAAATCTAATAAGGAGGTCTGCTTGGCAGACACAAAATTTATTAATGAGTAACTCTCCAATACAGATTTTATCTGATTTATCTTGCAAGACACTTAGAAAAGCATAGGCTTTGGAAATGGCTTACAAGTGAGTTACAGCATTTACATATTAATTATAGATGGAGATTTCCAATTAAGTTGGTGGACTTTTTTAAAAAGGTACTACGGCTTCATGCAGATTCCTGAAGAGGACAATTGCTTTGGGAACAGTTAAAAGAAGCTGGAACAATAGATAAGCGAGATGGTTCTTAAGTTTTTAATTTGTCTGGTAATTCAGATAAAACCATAATGGGTTATTAGAATGACGAGGCCTTAAGAATAATTATGCTTTTGACAGTTGTTAGAAATTGGAATTGTTTGTTTTTGATTAAACTATACAATTGATATGTCTGATGTTGGAAAGTGTATTAGCTGGTGTTCTTTTCCACTTTGGTCTTGGCTTGGTAGAGTAAATGCAAATACTATTATCAAATGTAAGTAAAATGTAAGTAAAATAAATACTTATTTCTACTATGCCCAGGTTATCATAATTTTCCAGGGGGGCATGATAAAGTTCTTACAGCTTTCAAGTTCCACTTGGAGCTTTTGGTTTACTCAAATTAACACGTCTATCACCTTTTAAATGTATCTGTGGGAAGGGGGTGGACATTGTTTTGTTGTTTTGGTTTAATTATTTACTTGTGTCTTATCTTGTATTTTATTCTGTGAACCGTCTGGGATCTCTTGATGAAGGGTGGTATATAAATATAAGAAATAATAAATAAATAATTATAATAATAATACTCCTGCAGTTCATAAGCTACCTCAGCTACTAGGGCATGCTTGTGATTCTCATCCTCCAAATCAGGGATCGTGTGCTGTCAAGTTGGGGCTGGCTCATAACAGATTCCAGCCTAACTTCAACAGAATAGCTACTGCCAAACATTAATTAGGATAAGAACAATATGAGGTGATGACTAAGAGATGAGAGGCTGTAGCCAGTTTGTTCGATCTTTACTCTTTAGTAGCATTTCAGTCACAGTTGCATTTAAAAAGAAAAAAGAAAAAGAATGCAAGCGGGAACAGAAAATAGTTGAGAAAGAACTAAGCGAAAAGCCCAAGACTTGGGAATGAATACAGAAAGGAGTGTGTCAGGACAGCAATGAGCTGTGGTATGTAAATACACTTAAGGCAAGGGGAGAAAATGTTCTGGAGCTGCTCCAGTGGTGCCAACCACTTGCACAGTTTGCCAAGATTAATCTTTGGGTTGCTACTTCAGGGCACGGGGGGGGGGGGGGGATAGCTGCAATGGCATAAGGCAGGCTGCAATTGTTCGAAGGAAGGGCACCATAAAGCAATTGTAATACTAGAACACAGGGCCATGAATGTTGGAATATTTGGGACTGAAATATACTCGGAGTCGAGTGTGGATTTCATGCTCTTTATTCAGCTCATAGTAGCGAGGAATGAAAGTTCCCCCACAATATCTACTTTATATACATAATTTACACAATGGGCTGCATGTGATTGGCTAATTCCGGGATTCTCCTATAGGCCAATCAGGTTGCGGATTCACTTCCTCCTGGAGCTGGATTGGGTGGCTCCTGCGGACCAATCATACTGCTGCATTGTTCTAGGACCAATCAGACTGCTGCATTCTGAATCCTATTGTTTTAGGACCTGACTGCTGTATTTTGGATCCTATTCAACTCAGTACATAACACCGACAGACCAAAGGAAGTACTTATTTATCCAGCACATAGTTAAAACTGTGGGATTTGCTCACACACGTGATGTAGTGATGGCCAAGTTGGGTGGCTTTAAAAAAGGATTAGACAAGTTCATGGAGAAGACTACCAAGGACATGATGGCTACAGTATGTCTGTGTGCCTTCCTCTCCAAAGAGCAAATCTGGTTCAGAATTCCTTGTAGATACCCAGCTTCACCACCCTACAACATTTTAAATATATTGAAATGTAATGGTGGCAAAGGGTGATCATCGATAGTGATGATTCTCCTGAAAAGTTTACATCAAGCAAAGTAAGTTTGGACCTGTGATATTTGCAGCTTGCCAGCTTGTGCTTCTTTATCAGCTGCTTCTATTTATTTCCATGACACAGTTCCACAAATGATTGAGGAAGGAAAATGGATTTTGAAAGCTCCCCATTGCCAAGATGTAGATCTTCTGGACATGCTGAGGAACTGGCTGTGCAGCCCTGTCCCTCCATCTCACATTACAAATCACTCAACACCAGCATCAATCAACAGCCACATCGCATTCATCAGCTATCACCACAGACAGACAGAATTGGCTTTCATATCAGGTATAGGAAGGGTTTTTAAAGTACAAAGGCTTGTGTCATCATTATTATCAGCTACTTTTACACTCATTTCCAAAGCTGCAACTGTTTTTGCTGAATCCCATCAGTAATACAATTGGTAACTTTGGCCTGCTCTACATATGCAGCAAACATGAGATGGGAATGAGATGTCCAGAGGTGAGAGAACAATTTTGGGATGCACAAGAAGCATCACATGTTGAATTCTTTTCTGCAATAAGAAAAATCCCCTGCAAATAGAAAGCCAGTATAACAGGCTTACCCTTTATTCCTGAAATAACAGGATTTTTGTTTTGCTTACACTTACAGAGAGTTATATTTTCAAATATGGGTTGCATTCAAAAATGGCATCCTCACCTGCAATCAAGTTACAGTCCACCACTTTGGGATTCTACCACATTCTGCAATGTGTGCAGCCCAGGCCTATTATGATGGCAGGAAACAAACTCTTATAAAGTTATCTCTAGGACAGAAACTCCAGCCCAGTTCAGTGGATTTGAGGAGAATTCTAGAATGTGAGCATGAGAATTCTTTGCGCAACAGCTAAAGGGCTTTTCAGATGTATACAGCTGTGGATATATGACATGATGTACTGTAGGAACCATTATGGCAGGGATATACAGTGGTACCTCAGGTTAAGAACTTAATTTGTTCTGGAGGTCTGTTCTTAACCTGAAACTGTTCTTAACCTGATGTACCACTTCAGGTAATGGAGCCTCCTGCTGCCACCGTGCCGCCGGAGCAAAGTTCTGAACCCGAGGTACTATTTCTGGGTTAGCGGAGTCTGTAACCTGAAGCGTCTGTAACCCGAGGTACCACTGTATTCCTCTCCCTTTGTTTGATTCACCTGGCTCTTCCAGCAGGCAATAGCCCTCCATGGAGATAACTTTAAACCTGCTAGGGGGAAATTTAAGTTCAATGTCAAAGTTAGGCAGTTCAAATTTAGTTTTCTTCCAATTACAGCTTTGTATTTCCGTTGCTTTAGTTATCATGCAGTCCGGAGAAGGCAGACTTCCTTTATTTTTGCCTTTCCCGTTTTCGGCCAAATTTCAAAGAAGATTTTAAAAGTCCCAGTAAGCTTTCCAATCCTACTTACGGGTGTTCAGTTTCGGTTCCAGATTTCAGGAAGGAATCGGCGCTCTCCGCTTATGGCGACGCGGCTTCACTCCACGGGCTGGGTAGCGACTCTCAGCACCGCGCACCCCCGATGCCACTCCGGAGCCTTTAAAAAGGCTCCTTTACAGTAAAGGGGGGCGCAAATGGTGCCCGCCGACTCTCCTTGTTCACAGGCTTCCGCACCTGTGATTTTAGGGGTCCCCGCTTTGCCGTAGCGGTCAGACCCGAACTCGTGAAGCAGTCCTCCTCCGGAGCTCGAAGGGAGGACCGCCATTAAGCGCTGGCGCCGACCGGAAGTCCCATGGAGATAACTTTAAACCTGACCCAGCACTCCACCAAGTTTCCAGTCAACCTCAAACAGTTCAGGTACATCTGCCTGCAGAAGGTACCAGTAAGAATCATCTCCATCAGGCTGTTGTTCATGGAGGGTTTCTTCCTTACATATACAAATAATACTATATAAGTAAAAAATCACAGAAATCACAGCGGGTGTAATTGAGCATAAAATTAGCATTAATAGGGATGACCGGATGCTTGATAGATAACTTCTAACAATTAGCTTCTAATGGCTGAATTATATTACACTATAAATAAGAAGCATTTCTGTAGCTTTCATCCCAGTAATTTTTTTATTAGGATTGTCACTCAAATACATCTTAGTTGATTTCAGCATATGAATTGTAGTCAATTAATCCATTAGCTGAGTTTGCTTAAATCTGCATAGGAGTTAAAAGTAGTAGTTCTGAAGCCAGAGGCATGCTCTGTTACAGCAGGAGAAGCAGAAGAAGAGAGTATTTCATCCTGTATGTGGGAGAAGGAGTGGGGAGATTCCTGTTAAGGTGATGTTTGCCATCAGCAGTTTCTACCAGAACTTACATTTAAAAATAATACGTTTAAAACATTCTGCCAGATTATCGGGATTTTTTTTGTTGATTAAAAGGTAAAAGGACCCCTGACCATTAGGTCTAGTCGCGGACACCTCTGGGGTTGCGGCGCTCATCTTGCTTTATTGGCCGAGGGAGCCGGCGTACAGCTTCCGGGTCATGTGGCCAGCATGACTAAGCCGCTTCTGGCAACCAGAGCAGCGCACGGAAATGCCATTTACCTTCCCACCAGAACAGTACCTATTTATCTACTTGCACTTTGACGTGCTTTCGAACTGCTAGGTTGGCAGGAGCAGGGACCGAGCAACGGGAGCTCACCCCATCACGGGGATTTGAACCGCCGACCTTCTGATCGGCAAGTCCTAGGCTCTGTGGTTTAACCCAAAGTGCCAATCCCTTTTCGTTGATTAAAAGCTGCTTAATTTGTTAAATGTCTGCCTGGTGCCGACATTGAATATGCAGGCATGTGGGCTCCAGGGGCGGAGATTACAGCTGCTTTGCTCCTCCCTGGTCCTTTTAGTGCAGCGCAGCAGCTAAGCCAAGGTTTGGCTTAGTCAGTGCATTTTCTGAATCTGAGCTCATGGTTTAGCTCTCTCCTCCTTAACCACGAGGTGCAGACAAGATCTGCTGGCTTAGCTACCACGCTGTACACAGCTGAAAGGTTTTTGTTGCTTTGATTGCTATTTCTGCTTTAGTTGTGATAATTGTTGTTGGACTGATTTTGTTTTATAATGTTATTTTAAATATTGCGAGCCACCCTGGAAACTACACTAAACAGAAAAATATATTTCCAACATGCAAAGTGCCGATTCTAGAGAATCTGAAAGGATATTGACAGATACCCAAGAAACTTATGATATTTGGGGAAAGATGCTGCCTCACGGTGAGTAACCCATATTGTCCAAAATTTGGCAGTCTGTTCAGAGAACACAGTGGAAAGGTTCATTTACTTTCCAATGTGCTGGAGAGTGGGTTGTTTTATATTAGGATGAGTAGTGACAAAGGCTGGAATGGTGTTGGCACCAGTGTGCGATGGCTGATGACCAAGAGCAAGGGACGGTTCAGGGGAAGACGGAGTGCAGCCATCAGAGGAGAAACCCCTAAATAAGGAAATGCAAAGCAGAATACTAATTAACAGCACAGGGTGGATGCAGGAGGCAAACTGAGATTCTCTCGTCTCCCCACCCCAGCCATGCATATGACAGTGCTGCTTTGTGGAACAGAACAATAGGTACATTATACAAACCTATAATTATCTCAAGAAGAGTGATAGCTAATTCAAGGCATTACATGAACGCTGTAATATTGGATACAGTCCCACAAGAGGCAAACAGGGAAAGGGGGAGGGGGAGAAGAGAGAGTCTTTAAGCAAAGACTGAAAACTGCCTAGCGCAAAACATCAAAGAGGATATTTCATGGTCTCTTCCTGTTTGTTTGGATGCTCCCCGCAACCCCACTCTCTGCCTTCACTTAATGATTTAAAACACAGTTCCTTCATTCATGTGTGTCTTGGCCACATCAGGCCCTAATCAGTTCCAGTTAAAGAACATCCTCTCTCGTTTTTTCCGGGTAACAGCATGGATTGCGGGGATAACAGAGCTCAGCTCCCCTTGCCATGCCCATGTAGGGTGGAAATGTCAAGGTAATGCACTGTAATTTGTTAAACAGCCTGAGAAACTTGCAGACAACAGAAGGCAGAGGGGACGGTAGAAAGAATCAAAATGCCAGAGATTTAGAGGATTACATGATGTACACAGGAATTGTCAAGCTAGAGTCAGCAACTATTTCTGCACCTCCAGCCTCATCCCCATCAGATGGTAACACCCAAAAACTGAGGATGAGATTGGTGACGGAGAAGAAGGGCAGAACGTTGAGACCTATCCAAAACAAACAAAAAAAGAGTTTGCTACTTAACATATTAAGCAACTGTGCACAACAGTTTATAAAGAGATTAAGAAGGTTCTCTAACACAGAGCTGGACAGATGGCTTATTCTCTTAGTAGCAAATGCTTATTGCCTCATTATAATTTACCACAAGAACCCGTCTCATTCTCAGTGACATTCTAATTAGGAACATAGGAAGCTGCCTTATCCCAAGTCATTGGTTGATCTTCCTCAGTATTCTGACTGTGGCAGCAGGACTTCAGACTCTATGTATGTATCTAGAAAAACCTTGGGGCAAAAGCCTTATGGGTAAGTTAAAAAGGTAAAGGGACCCCTGACCATTAGGTCCAGTCATGGACGACTCTGGGTTCGTGGCGCTCATCTCGCTTTATTGGCAGAGGGAGCCAGCGTACAGCTTCCGAGTCATGTGGCCAGCATGACTAAGCTGCTTCTGGCGAGCCAGAGCAGCGCACGGAAACACCGTTTACCTTCCCGCCGGAGCACTTGCACTTTGACATGCTTTCGAACTGCTAGGTTGGCAGGAGCAGGGACCGAGCAATGGGAGCTCACCCCGTCACGGGGATTCGAACCGCCGACCTTCTGATTGGCAAGTCCTAGGCTCTGTGGTTTAACCCACAGCGCCACCCGTGTCCCTCTCTGGGTAAGTTAAGCATACATAAATCCCATTGAAATGAATGGGGCCTGACCATGCATTTGTTGCTTTTCGGCAGACTGAACTCTATTTTCCATCGTCCAAACCTCCTGAATTCATTCTGTCTTCCTCACATGATGCGTAGCACATTAAGTAATTCTATCCAAACAGCATTTCCTTTTTTTAAAAAAACTTACCATTTTATTCAGTTTCATAAAACCTCACGTTTACAAAGAAGGTTAATGGAAAAAATGGAAAGTATTAATTTACATCATGTGAAGCATTTGCTTTGTTATGCCAGTATTCAAGAAATATTCCCCAGTTCTTCCTAAACATTGTAAGTTTCCACCTTTCTTCTTTCACGCTCAAATAACTTGTAAGCTTTGCCATAATGGTGTAATTGCAGAATTTAGAGCATTTCCATTCATTCCAATGCCAGTTGCCAGGGATGATGGGAGTTGCAGTCCAACAACATTGGGAGCACTACGGGTTCCCTGCCACTTCTGCATTGTATTCTTAAGAGTTAGCAGCATGATTGAAAGCTATAGAAAATAAGGGCTCTATCCCAATGTTTTGCATCACCAGATAAAGTGCAGTACTAAAGCAATAAACCGGCAACCAGGGAGAGGCTGACATAAGAGCAGTTGTAACCAGCCATCAGGACCGGGCTGCCACAGAGTGGGAGAGTCCTGTGGAGGTTCCCCCCCAGGCACAAGGCTTTTGTGGGGGCAGGCAGCAGCAGGGAGGAGGCACCTTCCTGTTTTGCCTCAGGCGGCAAAATAGGATAGGCTGCCCCTGCCAGCCATGGTTATGAAATTCCCAGTCCCGTGTTACTTTTAAAAGTGCTACAAGACTTTTGAGGAAGGGGTGGCTTCAGACGGCCCCTGTTAACTGTTTCATGTGATACGGTGTTTTGTTATTAAAGGGTTGTGATCTACCTTGAGGCTTTGATATGGTTAGGCTAGAAACCTAGCAAGTATACAAAATAAGCCAGCCCTGCTATGTTAATGTGCTTCTGGCTAAGTATCGTGCTGGAAGGTCCCCCCTCCTCTTGCCTTAGGCATCAATATATAGTTCAGAGATAAAAATGCAACCTCTAACTTTCAGAGAGAAAACAAAGGTTAGCTGCCCAATGCAGGGCTGCCTGTATGTATGTTTGCTTAACAGCACAACTCCATTATAAGAGCCACTTTACCGGCCAGTGCAAAGGAAGAGTCAGATGTCATTGTTTACACTGT
The DNA here is from genome assembly GCF_951804945.1 of Podarcis cretensis. NCBI lineage: Eukaryota > Metazoa > Chordata > Lepidosauria > Squamata > Lacertidae > Podarcis > Podarcis cretensis. The sequence continues at coordinate 47,287,120 of NC_137170.1, read as the reverse complement.
TGTACACCACCCTTGAGAAGGGACAAAGTAGGTACTATAAAAATATTTTAAGTCAGCAATCTGATAACTCAGAGTTAAAGGATAAGAAAGAGAGCCTCTCCTTGCCCCCCTCACCGCCCCACTAGGATGACCAGATGCAAAGGAAAGCAAGGCTCCTGAACTGCTAATAGTTGAGGGAATTTCAGCAAGGGTAGCTTCTGCACAAAATGGTTGATAAGTCTCTCTAGAGATTCCTTGGAGTGTGCTGTCAAAGCTGTGTCATCTGCAAATAGCATCTCTCAGATAAGGATCTGCCATGCTTTGCCATGTGGAAATCCCTTGCAGACGACCCAGTGCCTGAAGACAGGCAGTCACAGGCCGCCAAGTTGTGCATTCATAGCAGTGACCAGAGGATAAATGACCGCTGGGAAGAGTGCAGAGAGAAAAAACACCATGGTGCATCTGCAGCAGCACATCTGGACGCCTTCATCTGCCTCAGCTGCAACAAAACACGTCTCTACCGCATTGGTCTCTACAGCCACAGCAGGCGCTGTGAGCTTGACCTCACCTCCAAAGGCGCTCTCCTCCATTGTCTCCTGAGAAAGAAGGATGCCAGCTTAAGTTTCTACACAACAAGTAAAAGAGCAGGAGCCCCGTCCTCTTTTGCACCCAACCTCCATATCCACAATTCAGTGTTAAGTTTAACCAATGTTAACCGTAGTTAGCCCAAACTCAGTGGCACTATGCAACTAATTTTAGAGTGCAAGGTTAAGTTCCAGAAGCCATTCCCTTTCCCTTTCTACTAACTGGGGTCAATGGCAGTCAGATATACCTGAGACCAAAGTGAAGGAGAAGCGGTGAGTTCAGGTAAGGGAAAAGGCTTGAAAGAGTGTGCAATCCTTTGGCCTCATTGCTTAACCCCAGTTTATGGCCAGTTGACATTATGTCTCCATCAGCCCTGGCCGTGTCACATTGGAGGTAGCAGCTTGCCCAGTGAGGTGAAGCTGCCACACTACCTTCTTGACAGCAGCATCCCTGCCGCATAATGGGAGGTCAGAAGTCAGCCTTGCTAATGGACCAAGAATGTTAGGCTACAATCTCAAGTCAAAGTCGGAGTTAAACCATGGTTCCTTAAGTGTAAATTGGGCCCCAAACCAACAGAGAAGACCAAATGCGGTCAGATGCTTTATTTGACGTAGCTATCACACTTTTGCTCTTTGTGTCGCCTGCCAAATATAGAGTCTGAGGTTTGCCAGTCCTTGGCCGTTTTGAAAGAGGAAGCAAAGAGGGAATGGATTGGCACATTCCCGTATTCTCTCCTGCCTCCCTGCACAAGCAAGACAAAAGCACAAACATCTGCAGGGGAGATAAGAGGCTGCCGGGCTCGGCTCAGCTGTATGGGAGCTTCTCTGCCTTCACTGAGCGCTAGTGTTTACAGCTAGGCAGCTAGCCCACTCCTAGGCTGAGCTGCACCATTTCATTGGACAGAGAGGACCCCACTATGATCAGCATTTACACTGGTCACAAGATAGCGGAATCAGACCAAGAGGCAATTACACAAGCATAACGAGTTCTTGGTGACATTACCCAAGGCATCCTAGATGAATAAAGCATAAATATTTCACCTTGAAACGTGAGAGGGGTAGTTCAGCAAATACCCTCTTCATCAAGTACAACGAAGCATCAATAGTAACCTTTTTCCCTCCTCCAGTGGACGGAAAACAGTGGGAAGCTTAGCCAGCCAGTTCACATTTCTCTCGCCGCAGACATAGTCAAACTGATCTTGTAACCTTCTCCCTGTTCCTGCCCACACAACACCCGTCCAACCCACATAGCAGCAGCGTTAACTCATATTTCACCTGAACTGCAGACTTCTTACACTTGTAACTCTGCCACCGAGTTCTGTCAAAAGAGCCACCAGCTGGAAAAGATCCTGGAATGGAATCTATGCAGTTTGGTGGCCTCCTGAGCCTCTGCAACTGGGGCAATTAAACCCGCTAATGCGCTTAACGTTTCTGGCAAAGCTGGGACATTTTTTTATATCTTAGGAGGGGACGGGACTTGAAATAATTTTTATTTTTCATTAGACAAATCTTACTTATAAGGTGTTCCTTTAGATAGCAGAAGTCTTTTAATTCTATCCCAGGCTTGTGAACTAAGATAGCAATGTTATTATGCCTTCAGCCTTTCTTGCGCATTGTAAAGTTAATGTTTTTAGGTTGTGCATTTTTATTCTCAAACAAAAGCATAGCTCAGTGAGAGTCATTCCAGAGACAACACAAGTGAAAGAAATCTTCCTCTCTGAAGTTTCACAGGCTTGCCACCCTCAGCAGGCCATTGTTTACACACACAGAGAAACACCCTCTGTCTCTTGAAGTTTAATTTCCACTTAGGGTGGCCACTTATGCATGGTCAAAAAGAGAGAAAAAGATGTCACCAATAAAGATGGTAATAAAAGGTAAAGGGACCCCTGATCATTAGGTCCAGTCGTGGCCAACTCTGGGGTTGCGGCGCTCATCTCGCTTTATTGGCCGAGGGAGCCGGCGTACAGCTTCCACACGGAAACACCATTTACCTTCCCGCCGGAGCGGTACCTATTTATCTACTGTACTTGCACTTTGATGTGCTTTTGAACTGCTAGGTGGGCAGGAGCAGGGACCGAGCAACAGGAGCTCACCCAGTCACGGGGATTCGAACCGCTGACCTTCTGATCAGCAAGTCCAGGCTCTGTGATTTAAGCCACAGCACCACCCGCGTCCCTAAAGATGGTAATAGTGGGCACGAATTCATTAAGTTCATTTCACCATAGTGGGGGAAAGTGTGGCCAGGTGATCTCTGTCCTGCTGAAGGTGATGTCTCAAGGCTAACTGTTGATGACCCTTCCTGCTCTCTCTACTTATGGCTCTGTATCTTTACAGAATGACCCTTCTAACAGAAGGCTGTAAAGTATGACACATTCCCATGCCACAAGCTCAGAGGAGGAGGAGCCAACTGGGTCCGGGGCTGCTATACCACCAAATGGGAAATAACCAGCTCCTCGTGCTGGCATTTCGGAGCCAAAAGTGCTCAAGGCTGATGGTTTGCATCCCACAAAACCTGAGATTCCTGCTCCAGAGCCGAAGACAGGACACTCACAGGTGCCATGCCCTGAACCAGACTCGACACAGGAATCGAAGGCTTCCCATGCTACCACACACCTGCCCGGTGGGGTTGTGCCCACAAAAAGGTAAAGAAGGGCTCCTTTGAAGGCCAGGGCTCTTCAAGAGCTCTTCAAGAGTAATACCTTATCTCCCATGACCACTGAATTCATTTGCAGGAGGGGCATTGGTTGTGCCCCAGGTTGCCAAGGCTCATATGACATCAGGGGTGCCAACTTGAATAAAATATGGGGGGTCATGTAACCCCCACTCCACAAAATCAATCACATGATGCGGTGCACACACACTATTTGAATGACAATGCCCATCAACTGGGGGGGCAGTCCCCACAAATATTTTATGGGGGGGTCAAAGACCCCTCAGCCCCTAGGAGTTGGCTTCTACGTTTGACATCAACATAAAATGGAGCTTCTAGTGTCATCAGCCCAGTCCAGCGGAATGCTCTGTTGCCAGGCTTATGCGTGCATCTTTCCATAAGAGTCAGTTGATGGGATTTTTTTTAAGTGTTTTCATTGTATACAGGTATCATTGTAAAATGATAGATAAATAAATAAATAATCTGTGCTGGTGTAGGGCATCTTCCTATGTTCCTATCATAGCTGCTGTTCCTTTATGGCTGGAACATTCCCTTGCCGCTGTTCCCCATGGTATACCCTGATAGGGACAATCCAAAGGACTGCTAGATCTCTCCAGGTTTTGCAATTCATTATAGTCAAATCTTAAATCCTAAGAAACGCTGGGTAATTTAAATGCAGACTCATGGTCATAGACACCAATGCAAAACATTTTATTCCCTGTCAGCTTGTTCCACTTCCATCCTACAGGTGTCACATCAGTAATTATTTTAAGAGGACTCTAAAAATTATTTCCCCAAGTTTATGGTTTTGGGGTTTTTTTTTACACATTTTTAGTTAACTGAAAGCTCCTTCAATTGTATCTTCCCCATATTACTGTATTCCAAACATGAACTGGTAACCGCAACAAAAAGTAAAGCGGGTGAGAAGGACATGTCCCTAATACTGTATGTGACTAACAACCAATCATCTTTACATTTGTCACCATAGTAGAGACTATTCCCCCCACATATAGAACAGTAAGAGAGCATCAGCTCTGAGGAATGCTTAAAAGGGATAGAGAAAGGAAAATAAATTCTAACCAGGCCAGATCAACTCATCATGGGAGACTGGAAACAGTATCAGGAGTGGGGGAGAGCTGGCAAACATATTCACCTGGTGAATATTTTTTTAAAAATCATATTATAAATAAAATAAAATAACCAGCAGCCCCAAATTGCCAGATGACATAAACATAACAATGCTCTAGGAAAAATACAGGCCAAGGGCCTAAGTCCCTGGGCAATTTTCCCGAAGTACCAGTGATTTCTGGAAAAAGACCCTGATGTTGGGAAAGATGGAGGGCACAAGGAGAAGGGGACGACAGAGGACGTGATGGTTGGATAGTGTTCTTGAAGCTACCAGCATGAGTTTGACCAAACTGCGGGAGGCAGTGGAAGACAGCGTGCTCTGGTCCATGGGGTCACGAAGAGTTGGACACGGCTAAACGACTAAACGACAACACCAGTGATTTCAGCAAAAACTGGATTCATGACATTTTTACTCAAAACAAAGATCAAAGAGAAATCATTTACCCATACCGGCAAACTAGTAAAGCTGCCTTCTTGCTTTAGGAAATATATGCATTGATTTAAATGCGGAAATGATCCAACTCTTCATTTCAAAATGACACTACCACCCCTGAGAACTCTGGTACATTTCCTAAGGGTTAACATATATAACTTGCATGCGCCTGCTCAACTGCTAGAACTCTTGAGTTGTGCTCTGCCATCCAAGAAAGCCAGATTAGATTCCTGTCCCACTTTTTTGTTCCCTGGAGTGGCCGGCTAATTAAGGAACAACAGAGGCTGCCTTTGAAGACACCTCCTTGGCTAAACACACTTCAAGGGAAGAGATGTAGGAAGACTGTTCCTAGCTGCAACCGTTCAGCTGCAACTCCAGCATAACTTGATTTTCTAAAGAACTTTTCATTTATTCTCAGGCAGTTATAGACTGATGGAAAACTAGAGTCATCATAGCTATATTCTGTTTCCACCAGTAAATCATAGGGATTGTGAGTAATAAAGTACATTGTTTTCATGTCCTGGTTGTGGGAATCTGGTTGGCCACTATGAAAACAGAGGGCTAGACTAGATAGGCCTTTGGTCTGATCCACAGGACTCTTTTCATATTCTTAAGAGTTAGGAATGAATAAAGCCATGCCACAGTAAATAAAACTACCACCACCAAAGATAGGTACAGTAGGTGCAAACTGTTTATTTACCAAAACAGCAAGGAGCCTTGAGGAACCTTCAAGATGCAACACGTGTCATTATGATATTATAGGGCTTTGGCCATTCCACCTTTAATTTTTCTGAGAACTCGTAGCTCAAAGTTCTTCAGTCTTTCCATACCTTATGATTTAAGTCCTTTGAAGGAAGCCTATAAATGAAAATGAATAGCCCTTTGTTCCAGTGGCATCCATCTGTGTTATTTGGTGTATGTATCCTTGCTGATTAGAGAAGCCCTTGAATACAGAAACTGTTTTCTACTTTTCTTCTGCATTATTTGGGAGAGTTCGAAAGACATAATAAAATCAGTGACATTCTATATGAAGGGGGATATAAGGCTCTCCAGATGGAGGGGGAATCTGTGGCTCTCCAGATGCTTTTGAACTCCAGTTCCCATCAGCCCCAGTCAGCATGACCAATGGTCAGGGATGTTGGGACTTGTAGCCAGCGTGACATGGAGGTCCAGAGGTTCCCCATCCATGTGCTTAGGGTGGAATCTACGCACATATAAAAGCCATTCTGAAAATGCTTTTTTAAAAGCATTTTTAAAAATACATTGAATTTTCCATGAGGCTCACCATCTCCATCTAGTGTCACATTGTATATTGCACTTAAAACACACTTTAAAAGTTTTGTTTGCAACTGTAGTTCAACGTTTCTATTGTGATTGGACTTCAAGTTTAAGGATCTCAGTTTAATATACCTCATAGAACAAGGACATCTCATGTTACTGAGTGGTATTTAACTACGTTTTACACAAAGTGCCGTTTAGTCGTTTAGTTGTTTAGTCGTTTAGTCGTGTCCGACTCTTCATGACCCCATGGACCAGAACACGCCAGGCACTCCTGTCTTTTATGAACATGGCTAAGTCAGGTCAATTCTTTTCAATGGGTCTGATCTGAGTGAAACTTAGTTGAATACCTTTTTAGTAGCCCTGCTCCTGCACCATTAACAGATGCCTTGAGCAGAGAAGAGTAATTCAGCCAAACTTTCCCCTCACATCTCTGTTTAACACATTCCAGATTAACAACTCTTTCATTGTCTAAAAGTGTCTAAAAGTAACAGCTGTTCATGGAGGCACAGGTCAATTCTGTGTCCAGGGCGGCTGTCTACCAGCTCTATCTGGTACGTAGGCTAAGACCCTATCTGCCTGCAGACTGCCTTGACAGAGTGGTGCATGCTCAGGTTATCTCTTGCTTGGACTACTGCAATGCACTCTATGTGGGTCTACCTTTGAAGGTGACCCGGAAACTACAGAATGCAACAGCTAGACTGGTGACTGGGAATGAGAGTTGGACACTGGACTAGATAGGCCACTGGCCTTGTCCACCAGCCTTTCTTATGTTCAGGAAAATATTCCACACTCCTGCCCTGAGGATACGTGAACATTTTTTCCCTCAACAATGGCCTAAGACCCAGAAATTAAGTTAAGCTTTTCTTATCAGTTTATGTCCATGCCAGGCAAAACATGTTGATGAAGTGATAAAATATGGGCCAGACTGTGTTTAAGCTGCATGCCTGGCATCCCCCAGGAGGTATGTGGACCCAATTCTGTGAACACCTTCCTAGCTGAGACCAGAAAGGCATCCCTCCATGTTGAACCTCAGGTGCTTTTTATTTCAGTAGACATTTTAAGGAAGCTTTTCTGATTTTATCTTTTGTATCTCTTTTGTATCTCTTTTGTAACCTCATTGTAAACTGTTTAGAAATTACAGTGTAAAGAAAAATATAAATTGTTGAATATATATATATATATATATATATATATGAAAATACTGTACACACATACACCCCAAAGGGGGGAAACCTACAGGTTAGCCAACAGTGATGAAACGCAAAAAGTGACCCTCAATCAGAATGAATCGCTATGCAAATAACAAAAATAATGTTGTTGTTGTTTTAAATCTCAAAACAGGAATTTTCAATTACTAATTTTATCTCCTGGGTGCTATTACTATTTTTTTAAAAAATGGAATAAACAAAGGTTCTGTTATAAGGCCATTGCAATTGTGTTTGCACATAAGAAGTCAAAATAGAGCAGTCACACAAAGGTACAAAAACTATCCTGAAAGAGGCAGAGGGAAAGCACACAAGAGTAAGAAATATAATCCTAATAGGACCTTTAAATTCATAAACAGAAGATGATAATAAGCTGCGTATTCCCCTCTCAGAGAGGCCAGAGGGAGTTTCCATGGTACAGTCAAGGCATCAGGGAAGCCGTCTCAGCTGCAGCCTGATCCAGCCATGGGAATTATCACCATCTGCTACAGAAAAAAAATGAGAAAGGCAAGAAGAGAAGCTTGAGTAACCAAAACCTGGATTCCAACAGGGAACTGTTTGGGGGAGATGGTCAACAGAGCAGAGCTCAAAAGTTCTCTGACACCGAACCACTCCATTGTGAAAGAGGAGTTCAAGGGTATTTTCATTTTAAGAAATCGTTTTTTACACCAAGACCTCTTTGCGCTTTTGCAGAACTGTGTCAGCCCAACAGCAGAGCTGGTCTCTGTATCAGTCCACTAAGAGTGGTTTGATCTGCAGCAATTAGCAGGTGATATACTGTAATGTGTAGCTCTGTGGCATGATTTTTCACATCAAATCTCTTTTGAAGACACAACATCAAGCCAAAGCAGTTTTCTTCTGGCTCACTGGTAACCCAGTTAGTTTGCTGAAATTGTTGCTGTGTTTTCAATTTGCAATTGTTATGTTGTGGTTTTTATACTGCCGGTATTGTTATTACATTTTTAAGTGGGTAGCGTAATAGATGTAGTCCGCCTTGTATAATGCATGTATATTAGAAAGGTAGGGCATAGTTCATGGTGCATTGGGGCGTTAAGACCCTATTGGCTCCACACCTATTTGGAAGGTGCCTACATAGATTCTTGTGCAGCAAGGGTGGAGAACCCGTGGTCATCCAGATGTGGATGGACTATATCACCCCAAACATTGGCCATGCTGTCTAGGACTGATGGGAGTTTGAGTTGAACAACATATGTGAACCCCAAGTTCCCTGTTCCTGGTTTAACTCTTCTTTCAACCCCCTCTCTACACTACCACCTTCCTCCCCATCAAGTGCTGTTTGTCCCATTTGGGGAAAGGTGTGCTGTTCCCCACGGGAGAAAATGGCAGCTCAGGGAAGAAGAAACAATTGGCACTGGGTGAACAGCACAGGGAAAAGAAACTTGCTTCTCCCAATGCATTTCTGTCTCACCCCCAGCGCCTACTTGCTGCTACTACATTTTTTTCAATATTTTAATTGTGGATCTCTTGGGTTGTGCCTTCTTACCTCCTGAGGATTGTAGGTGGGAGAATATCAATGGACTGACAGATAGCTAAACCAGAGAATAAACTATTTGTGGGAGAGAAATAAAACATAATACTTCACATACTTGGGGAGGAAGGAGAATGGAACTGGCTGGGGTTAAAGGCAGTCACTTACACAGAACTGAAAGTGTTATGGCTGAAGTATTTATTATTACTGGGCCAGATTCAGCCAACCAGTCCCAGTAGCAGAAGCCTGTGGAAGGATGTCCTCTAACTCAATGGGGCTTTCTCCCCACACCCACAAATTGGCTTGGGGGTGGTCAAGAGAATCCTCAGAAAAGTACAGTGGTACCTCTGGTTGCGAACAGGATCCGTTCCAGAGGCTGGTTCGCAACATGAAAAGTACGCAACCCGCAGTGGCGCGTCTACGCACACACAGGTTGCGATTCGTCACTTCTGCACATGTGCGTGATGTAATTTTGCGTGTCTGCGCATGCGTGAGTGGCGAAACCCAGAAGTAACCCTGGACGCAACCTGAAAAAACGTAACATGAAGCAAACATAACATGAGGTATGACTACATGAGAAAAGGAGAAAGGAGATTGTTCCATCAAGCAAGGAGAAATGCTTGTACTGACAGAACGATCTCCTTACCATTACAATGAATTCTGATTATTATTATTATTATTATTGCAATTACGGTTCCTCTTGTCCCTGGTCAAGCAGGTTTTGCTGACTTTTAAAGCACCAAGAAAACCTGATTACCAGCTCAGTCTATACAATGGCAAGGGAGATCTCTTCCATACTACAATCAGCACATTGAAATCCCTATCATCTGCCTCTAGAAAATTTAAAAACAGGATGAGAAAAGTTCTTGCATCTCTTCTTCTCAATAGTGACTGGGCAAAAGGGAGCCAAAAAGCTTTGGGCGTGATTATATGCAATAAGTGACGGTCAAGGAATGGAGCAGGAACACAGCAGCTGCTTGTTTTCTTACTGCTACAGAGCTTTGGAGAAGACAGGCATGATCTCCCAAGTTGACAGATGACAATCGACTGAATGATTCCTTAGCCAAGTATCAAGCTGATGAAGATACTTTGAAGTAAAAACAAAAAATCCAACCCAATTTGGCAGTAGGATTACAGCCTTTTTTCTGTAAGAGCTTCTGAACTTTTGAAAGCTATAGCTTTTCCTGGCATGGGGGGAGGGGGCGGTTGTGTGTGTGTGTGTGTGTGTGTGTGTGTGTGTGTGTGTTGTCTTTCATGCAGCAGCTAGGCAGGTTTTCTGCCTGATTAAAAAAAATGTGGCAGCCCTACTTAGCTGCTCAGCCCTATCTTGGCCTCCATCAAACTGAAAATTAGTCGCCAGATTTCAATGCAGCAGGTACATAAACAAGGGAAACAGGATGTGGCCAAACGAACAGAATCAATTTTATTCCGAATCTCAGCTCTGCCCACACTCACACTCTGCATGGAGCGTTTCCTATGCAGGTGGCAAGAGTACTTCACAGGATCTGCCTTCAGCATCTCACATATTGGGAGAAGCCTTCGAGAAAGGCAGTGGCAGTTTACCAGGGAGACATTTTTACAAAACGATGCAAACATTAATTGTAACACTGTTTACAAATTACATCACAAAGAATGCCCAGGTGGTGCCTATTAAATGATCACAGCCACATTCTATGGAAGAATCCATGATTGCACTGGATATAAGATCATGGCCACTGGTCCCATCACCTCCTGGCAAATAGAAGGGGAAGAAATGGAGGCAGTAAGAGATTTTACTTTCTTGGGCTCCATGATCACTGCAGATGGTGACAGCAGTCACGAAATTAAAAGACGCCTGCTTCTTGGGAGGAAAGCAACGACAAACCTAGACAGCATCTTAAAAAGCAGAGACATCACCTTGCCAACAAAGGTCCGTATAGTTAAAGCTATGGTTTTCTCAGTAGTGATGTATGGAAGTGAGAGCTGGACCATAAAGAAGGCTGATCGCCGAAGAATTGGTGCTTTTGAATTATGGTGCTGGAGGAGACTCTTGAGAGTCCCATGGACTGCAAGAAGATCAAACCTCTCCATTCTCTCCATTCCCTGAGTGCTCACTGGAAGGACAGATCGTGAAGCTGAGGCTCCAATACTTTGGCCACCTCATGAGAAGAGAAGACTCCCTGGAAAAGACCCTGATGTTGGGAAAGATTGAGGGCCCAAGGAGAAGAGGACCACAGAGGACGAGATGGTTGCACAGTGTTGTCGAAGCTACCAGCATGAGTTTGACCAAACTGCAGGAGGCAGTGGAAGACAGGAGTGCCTGGCGTGCTCTGGTCCATGGGGTCACAAAGAGTCGGACATGACTAAACAACTAAACAACAACAAGTTTCCAAAGAAAAAAATATTTAGCTTTCAGTGCTTGGAAGATAGGATATCCCCTACCAAGGCATAACCTTGAATGAAATCTTGCATACTATATGTAAGCAATACACACTACTGTAGTTGCATGGAACACAAATGACGTGTTTAAACCACAGCCTAAAAACGAATAATAATTTGCTCTTCGCTCCTATAAAGAATACTGGGAAATGTAGTTCAGCAAGAGAGGCCAGAGATCTCTGACATGAAAAGCTCATCCACGTCTCCACACTACACTTCCCAGTATTATTTGAAAGAAGCCATTGAAGGTTAGCTGGTTTAAAATAAGTAGGCCTTTGGAGTGCGGATATGTTTTGAATCAGCAGAAAAATCCTAACTGGGACAGTGCTGGCACTGGAGGGAGCCACATGGTCAAGTACCTCTCACGTGGCCCATGGCTTTTGATGTGAACCAAGCAACATAAGGAAAAGCAACCCAAGGACCATGAAGACATCGGCAACAGTCTGGCACATGATTGATGGCAAGGATTAGGTAGGGGGACAATCAGATGGCAGTGGAGAATTAGGGAAAGTAAAGTTTACAGTAGTTTAACAATGGTTTTCCTAAAGAGGCTATCAAAAAGGGATTTTATGGTGGAGAGGGAAGCAACTTGCTTAGCAGAAAGGAGAAGGCCGTTCTGTTGCTGTCGTTATATATTTATTTATACCCTGCCTTTTCCCCTGGCAGGGAATCAAGGTGGGTTACAGATAAAAATAAGAACAGTTCTAGTGTCAGGAATGAGCTAGCTCCAAGCGAAGGTTTGCAGCCAACTGCAGAAAGCAGCCAGGAACAGAAAGGCTTTGATGTTAGGCAGGGGAGAGCGGGAAGCTGCAGACTTCAGCTCTTCCTGACCTTGACAGGAAGGGTGATAAGGCAGTAGCTGAGAGCAGGCTAGAACATAGTCAAAGCTCGCGGGAAGTAGAAGCAGGCACAAAAAAACTCAGAGACAGCCTGCCAGAAAAGGAAAAAGTTGGAGCTGATCCACTCAGTCCAAAAAGTTGGCGAATGGGAGGGCTGCTAGATAGGAAGCAAAACAAGAGACGTAAGGTTCATAAGTTCAATATCTTCTGTCGCCGGAAGAAGTCTTCAGAAGGGTCATCTTGAATAATGGTGTTGGAGACTTTGTTAAGAGCCGTCCGGAGCTATCTGTTTGTTTTTGCAATAAATCCTCCTTTTTAATTACCTACGCTTACTGCGTTATCAAGCTGGGAACCTGGACTCCTGACATCTAGGCAGAAGCTGCAACAGTAGCAGCAGCTTAACAAACAATATAATTAAACTGTGCAATTAGTTTAAAGCATGATTTGAAAGAGAAGCAATGCTTCTATTAGTATACAGTATTCAACTGAAACTATCCTTGATGCTTGCTTGGCATAATTCATTTAGGAATAAGTCTATTTTTAGAAAGGAGTAATCAGGACAGTGCCACTCATCCACTATACAGATAAAACATCTATATGGGCCTGCAGGGGAACCATGTGACCAGCTTCTGGAAGGCAACCTTGTGGCATTGCTGCTCTCTACTCCCAGGCTACCATTACAGGAGGAGGAGAGGACAATACTGAAGTTTGCCTATCATTCCCCTCCATACCCACTGAGGCATCTAATCATAAGCCTGCATTTTTATCAAAGCTTATATATTTTGATCAGGGCCTGTATCTTAAAATGAGCTTAAAGATCTTCAAATGTTTCATGCCAGGCAGAAGAGCAGCTGCCTAAGAACCTTGGCAAAATGTTTTTCCTCCTAGACAAGGGGGCCCCCTGATTTATAGCAGAAAACAATTCTCAAAGTCGTAAAAAGGGAATTACAGGCTGACAGCCAAGGTTACACTGACCCTACATATTACAGAAGATAAAAAAAGAGATAAACATAATTAAGAGTGGGTAAATAGTAAAATAAAACCATGTGCCTCCCATTAAACTTGAGCCATATTTTCCTAAGGTTCAAAGGTCAAGAGCAGTGAAAAAGGCAACTGGCTGGCAGAAAGGCAGAGAGTATTTTGGGAAGTCTTTTTCTAAAGTTGTTTTTTCTTAAACTGAGATCCTTTTAAGATTTCTTTTCCTTTTAAAAGGTTATTTATGTTATGTATTAAATATATTGGCTTAAATGTAATTATGCAAAGGAATTAGAAACTAAGAAATGTTAAATCCTTATGCTAGATTCTTATTTCATATAGTTGGAAGAGATCACAGGGGCCATCAGCCACCAGCCCAGCCCCCCTTGCTAAGCAGGAAACATCATTTAGAGCACACATATTGTTGTCAAGCTTTTGTTTAGAGACCTCCAAAGGAAGGAGATCTTTCAATGATGATCCTTGACATCTGTTTAAGATAAAAATTTAAGATTAAACCATTTGTTTTGGAGGGCAATAGGGCAAGGAGGGCAAGAGGTGAGCTGGTAATTAAGGTTCCTTGTTGAGACACATGTAAGATATATTACTACTTATTTGTCATTTATAGATAAAAGAATATATAGCTTTTTGTTTCCCAAAAAAGGGCATGAGGAAATGGGTGTATCTTTTGTGATTGGTTCTAGCAAACAGCCAATAGGAATTTCAACCAGGCTGATTGGACAGAGGCAGCCACAGGAGGAGCAAGGGGGCTGGATTAAGGAAATATAAGTGCTGGCCAGAATGGCAAGAGGCCAGGCCAGAGCTTGGTAACCATATACCACTGTGCCTCATATTTATTTGTCTGACAAATAAATTATTATTTTAATTTCTCTATTGCTGCGTTGAATATTTCATTCCAGCTAAGCGTTAACCACAAGCAGGGTGCTACACCACCTCCTGAATATACTGTGTATTAGGGAAAATGTGTTTTGTTTCCAGGAACACCTTGCGAATACTCGAATTCAAATTTGGTGCTGTTGAAGCTGATTGTTATAAAGTAGTCAAGCACTTGTGCTACTTAAGCCATGACAATTAAAAAAAAAAAAAAAACCCAGACAAGGTGGCAAATAGAATTGATTCCTGAAGGCCTTGTTTTACTGGAGAATATCAGAAGGTCAGCGGTTCGAATCCCCGCGATGGGGTGAGCTCCTGTTGCTCGGTCCCTGCTCCTGCCCACCTAGCAGTTCGAAAGCACGTCAAAGTGCAAGTAGATAAATAGGTACTGCTCTGGTGGGAAGGTAAACGGTGTTTCCGTGCGCTGCTCTGGTTTGCCAGAAGTGGCTTAGTCATGCTGGCCACATGACCCGGAAGCTGTACGCCGGCTCCCTCGGCCAATAAAGTGAGATGAGCGCCACAACCCCAGAGTCGGCCACGACTGGACCTAATGTTCAGGGGTTCCTTTACCTTTACTTTAAGCCCAGCTGAGTATCCATTCCAAAGAACAGTATGTGAAAAGTGGCTACTGGATTTGTTTCTTTGACCTTTAAAGGCATTCACCTGTAACAACTCATCTCAATTCACAGGTGCCTCTGGTCTTTGCTTTCTTCAGAGTGTTTCTGCACTGCAGATAATACACTGATTTAGCAGCCATTCTATCTCCCCAGGGAGCATTGAGAACTATAGTTCTGTGGGGGAGGATAAATAGGGATCAGGCACTTGCTTATGTTGCCAGACTGTCTCACCAATTCCTGATTCATTTGGATGGAAGGGAATTGCCCGGCTAGATGACATGGGCAAAAACACCAATATGTGTAACTTGTTTGTTTGTGGTATTTCCAGTACTTTTTTCTTTAAAAAATGTTTAGGGGTACTCTCGTTTTCCTACTCATATTGAAATACTGCCCCTCAATGAGGTCAAACTTAGATTCACAAAATGTTTAAAGGTATGCGTCCCCCCAGAAAAAAAGCACTGGGTATTTCTATGCCTCAGAGTTCTCTTGAGTGGCTTATAGCAATTAAAATGCAATCAGCTAAAATGCAATCAATAAAACAAAAGCAAATGGCAGAAAAATCAATAATATCAATCTATCAGACTCGTAATATAGACAGATTTTTAAAACCTTCAAAATTTAAAACCCTTTGCAAGTTTTTTTAAAAAAAATCCCCCCCCAAGTCTTTTAAAACCTTCAAGGATCCCCGTTTCCCAGGGACAGTCCCTGGGTTTACAAATCAGTCCCCTGACAAAATTCATCTATTTAATAGGAAGTTGAAAAGTGTCCCCAGATTCATTGAAAAAGATCTGGTAATCATACCATAAGCAAGGTGTTACCACAGAGAAGGCCCCCTCAAGAGAAGGTACAAAAACCACCTGAACTTACAGCCTATTCATATGCATATTTATTCAAAAGTAAATTCCATTGTGCTACTCCCAGGTAAGCAGGCATAGAATTGCCACCTTAAACACTGATAACTCAATCTTAAACATGTTTACTAAGAAGTACTCCTGATTTCAGTTCAAATGGCTCAGGACCACAATACCTCAAGGACCGCCTCTTCTCTTATGAACCTTCCCAGACCCTGAGATCATTTTCTGAGGCCCTTCTACATGTGCCTTCTCCACAAGGGGTCCAGAGGGTGGCAACACGGGAAGGGGCCTTTTCTGCAGTGGCTCCCCATCTATGGAATGTTCTCCCCTGGGAGGTTCACCTCGGACCTTCATTATACACCTTTAGGTACCAGGCAAAAACGTTTCTCTTTAAGCAGGCCTTTGGCTGACTGACACTCAATGCATTTTTAAAAAGTGTTGGGGGCGTTACTGGACTGTTCTTGGTTTTATTTTGATTATGTATTCTGTGTTTTTATATTGTGATTTTATCCTGTGAACCGCCCGGAGACCTGCAGGTATAGAACGGTATACAAATTTAATAAATAAAGAATAAATAAACTTGCTTCCTAGTAAGCGGGTTCTGGATTACGGCTTGTGAGGTTTCTAGTTCCCATCACTGTACTCATGACCTTGAATAAAATAATCTTCTCATATATATTTCAAAGAGAAGTAAAGAATAAAGAAACAACAAGGTGATGTTTCAACTGGTATCTCTAACAGAGTATGGAATCCAAACTTTAATAACTGTTACCATTTACCAGCATTCACACAAATTCCTACGTGGGCACAATATGCTGAGTGGAAACTTACACAATCTTTGGTTAATTTCCTCTTACCTACCAACTTCTATTGATTTCATTGCTCTTTTCCTTGAACAAGCAGATTTGGGATTGTAGGCCTAAGCAATGCATTTCACAATACTTTGTGACCCTGCCCTTGGCTACTCAACCATAAAATTGAATAACAGTGACGAATAACAGTGCATGACAAGAAAGCAGGTTTTCAACACTGTGTGAGGAAGTTAGGAAAACACAAGAAATTCCATTGTTCTGTTCAGACAAAAAAAAATGCTTGGAATTCAATTTGTGCAGAAGAAGCGGTGCAATATAAAACATAACTGTATGCAGTGATATTGCCAACTGGGGTTTACCCAAAGAGAACGTGTGCCTACATAGAGGACACGGGATGTGGGAGAAGGGTTAAAAGCAGGACCAGGTGATGAAAGGTAGAAGAGGCTGTCGCTACTTCATCTCCTCCCTGGGGAATTTTAAAGGTTTGTGCATGGTTTCCAGAGTGTGACTTGGTAACACAAGTGGACAGAAAATTTTTGAATCAACATGGACCATCCCTATGGTACAAAGGGAAAAAACCAACTCTAAAGCAGACAGGACTGTAGCTGTCAACTTTCAGATTTGAAAATAAGGGATCAGCAGCCTCGAAAATAAAGGATCAGCAGCCTCACCTGGCCCGGGGACAGTCTATGGGATATCTAACAATCCAGGATAGCAGTGGGAAGCTGTGGGATACGGCACTGGAATAAGGGAATTTCCCACAAAAAACGGAAAGGTTGACAGCTATGGACAGGACACAACATGGAAATAATTAAGCAAATGTCTGTAGGTGTTACAATGTAGGAGGCCAGACTAGATTACTGTAATGGTTACTGCAGGGATTTCCTATACAGTGGTACCTTGGGTTACATACGCTTCAGGTTACAAACTCCACTAACCCAGAAATAGTACCTCGGGTTAAGAACTTTGCTTCAGGATGAGAACAGAAATCATGCTCTGGCGGCATAGCGGCAGCAGGAGGCCCCATTAGCTAAAGTGGTACCTCAGGTTAAGAACATTAGCTAAAGTGGTACCTCCAGAATGAATTAAGTTCTTAACCTGAGGTACCACTGTATTCACTGTTTCATCAGCAGTCCACCTTCACCTTCACAGCCCGGGAGCCCTTGCCCTTTCTCTGGAAATGAAGCAACTTGGACACAGAGGAAGAGGCAAGGAAATAGGCAAAGGAAATTAGAAAAAGAGCCCATGTGGGGGGACATATGAGAATGTCTTACCCATCCACCCAAAAAAACAACAACATTGAGTCAGCAGTGATCATGAATATGAATAAAAGGCTCTTTCTTCCTTTTCTGCTCTTTTATAGCTTACTCTATGGCTTTTATTATAATGTACGTATTGTTCTTTTTCAGATTTTATGTCATGCCTTGCACTTTGAAAATTTTGTACATCACTTGTGGGCTCCTTATGTGTCAAGTGACTAACAAATTGAATCGATAATATTAAAAAGACATCAGACAGTGTGGTTGCATTTGCTTGTTACCAGCACATATCAATTTTGTTTTTATTTCACATGTGTTTAAATATATTAAACCAATCATATGCATTTCCATATGCAATCGTATTCATGCACAGAAATGTCCCATTATGTTCTGTGGGACTAGTTCTTAGGTAAATGTACATAGGATTTAAGGCTGCAATCATATGCACAGTAGTAGTAGTAGTAGTAGTAGTGGTAGTAGTAGTAGTAGTAATAGAAAAAATCTTCTTTCTTATCTTTCTTCCAAATACTCAGAATGGCATAAATCATTCTGCTCCTTTCAGTTTTATCCTAACTACACTCCTCTGATATACTTTAGGCTGAGAGGCACTGATTGGCCCATGGCTATGCAGTGATCTCCATGGCTATGGGGATCTGAACCCTGGTCACCCAGGTTCTAGACTAAGCTCCCCTCCACACTAGTGTTTAATTGCAGGGACGTGGGTGGCGCTGTGGTCTAAACCACTGAGACTCTTGGGCTGGCTGATCAGAAGGTTTGTTGTTCGAATCCGTGCGATTGGGTGAGCTCCCGATGCTCTGTCGCAGCTTCTGCCAACCTAGCAGTTCAAAAGCATGCCAGTGCAAGTAGATAAATAGGTACCACTGCAGTGGGAAGGTAAATGGCATTTCTTTGCACTCTGGCGCTCATCACAGTGTCCCGTTGTGCCAGAAGCGGTTTAGTCATGCTGGCCACATGACCTGGAAAGCTGTCTGCTGACAAACGCCAGCTCCCTCAGCCTGAAAGCGAGATGAGCACCGCACCCCATAGTCGCCTTTGACTGGACTTCCATCCAAGGGTCCTTTTCCTTTACCTTTTACCTATGTGCACTAACTCTGCAGGGAATCAGGAATGTCACATTTACCGTATTTTTTGCTCTATAAGACGCACTTTTTCCCTCCTAAAAAGTAAGGGGAAATGTGTTTACATCTTATGGAGCGAATGCAGACTGCGCAGGTATCCCCGAAGCCAGAACAGCAAGAGGGATCACTGTGCAGCGATCCCGCTTGCTGTTCTGGCCTCGGGGATAGCAACGCAAAGCCTCTTCAGGGCAGTGGGAAGAATGCTCCCCCTGCCCTGAAGAGGCTTTGTGCGGCTATCCCCGAAGCCAGAATAGCAAGAGGGATCGCTGTGCAGTGATCCCGCTTGCTGTTCTGGCTTTTGGGATTCTGAATATTTTTTTTCTTGTTTTCCTCCTCCAAAAACTAGGTGTGTCTTATGGTCTGGTGCGTCTTATAGAGCGAAAAATACGGTATATCCTCATTCACTTAGCAGTAAATCATACTTAACTCATTGAGACATACCTCTGAATAAGCATACAGAGGAACATGCTACTAGGCCAGCAAATAGTTAAATGACTGGCTACAGATTGGAAATCTGATTCCCCACCAGTCACCTACTTTCAGTCCCTTGATGATTCCCCAGAACTAACTACACACACACACACGTTTCTAGACAGCGTCGGGTACAGTCGCCCAGTCTTCCAGAGACATACAGTGCATTGCTAATTTGCACATATTAATGCAAATGTACCTGTGTTGAAAATTCGCTACTATTTACTGTTGAATCTGACCATTAAAGAACAAAACACCCAGGTAAGACCAGTCTAACTCATGGGGGAAACTATCCAACAAATTTTCAACATCCATATGTATCCTTAATTTCCAGAGGGCTGTATAGAGGATATATTTTTGCTGAATATTCTGGTTCCCCCAGCCCACTGACTGAAGTGTACCAAAATTGGAAACTGCAGCATTCTAGTAGTGGTTAAGCTCCCCCCACACACACACACACTTTTCCTCTCTTCATAGGAGGCTATATTGAGAAAGGTATCTTCTTACAGAGTTTCAAAGTGTCCTCTGATAAGCAGACAGGATCATGTTATCTACCTTCTCTTAGGTGTCATGTCAAAGGGTCAGAGCCTTATTTCAGTTTAAAAGTCCTGCCTTCATGAGAAGTGAATGCAGTGAGTAATGCAATAGCACCAGGGCACTCAAGAATGCAACTGGAGTAAGAGGCTAGGTGGGTGGGGCACGACAAGGATGTCATCTTATCCCATTTAAAATAGAAGGTTCTGACAGAAATCAGTGGAATTACAATGTATTCAATTGAGGAACCAAACCTGATACAGGCTGGTTGTCAAGATTTACTATCCTAGAGGCCAACATTTTAACATTTCAGGTTTGACTTAAAGAGCTGTGCATACCATTTCTAAGGACGTGCAAACACTCTGGTTTTTAAGGGGAACAAGGGTTCCTCCAGTGCTTCTCATCTTGCATTGTGTATTTCTCAAAAGCCCCAATCCTACATTCATCCTAGACCTGTGTGTCTGCCATTCACAGCACAGAAGGTGCTAGGGTAGCATTGTAATAGTAGACTGTACCATTCCTGCTGCCGCCCCCCCCTCCCCTCAATTCCTGGGAACCTTGTAAGACCTTTTATGTGGGCAGGCTTTTAGGGGCTCAGGGATAAACTGAAAATTGCAGTGGAAAGTTTTTAATTCTGTTTAAATTGAATAAAATACAGTGGTACCTCGAGTTAAGAACTTAATTCGTTCTTGAGGTCCGTTCTTAAACTGAAACTGTTCTTAACCTGAAGGTCCACTTTAGCTAATGGGGCCTCCTGCTGCTGCCATGCCGCCGGAGCACGATTTCTGTTCTCATCCTGAAGCAAAGTTCTTAACCTGAGGTACTATTTCTGGGTTAGCGGAGTATGTAACCTGAAGCGTATGTAACCTGAGGTAGCACTGTATATGAAATTTTATTGGGGATTTATGGTTGTTGTTTTTCGCTTACCCCAGAGATGATGTCACACTGTAAGTCTTACACCATGAGATTTCAGCGTGGGGTAATCTACTAATCTAATAATAACAAATAGTGCAAAAAAGAGTTCCAGTTTCCAGATGTTCTGAAATTCTGAATTAGCACACAAATTAAGAGGTTAGCTCTTCCATTTGAACACTCCTTAAGATTGTATTATATTCCTCAGACATGGAGACTGTTCGTTCCTCATTATTATGTCATTCTAGCAACAATTCCTAAAGTCTTCTATGCTCTTATGAGTTGACTTACAACAGCGGCGCTGACTTGTCCCCCACATTGAGGGGGCCCAGCGTCACATGACCTGTCCTGCCCTCACCTAGCACTCCAGTGCTTGCCCACCAGCAGCAGGGGCTGGGGAGCATGGAGGTAACTTCACCCTCCGCACTTCCTGCCCCTGCCCAGAGTGCCAGCGCTGACCCATCAGTGGCGGAGAGAGCACAGGGGGTGAAAATCACCCTCCACTCCTCCCACCCCCACCCCCACCCCCACCCGGTGCAGCGGCAGAGCATATGCTCCTGCCACCCGTGTTGGGCATGCAGGGTGTGCCCCCAAGGGAGGCAGGGCGCAGAACGAGTCCGTTGCACCCTGTTAGGATATAGTTCCGTTCCACCTTTAGAATAGGCATGTGGAGTTGTTGTATGTCACATGTCTGTTTACTTCCAGTACAGTCTGCTGGGAACTTCCGTCGTATATAGCTTTTGCCTATGCTGTTTGCTTGGACACGAAGGGAAGCAGACATGTTTTTCTTTTGTCCTGATGCTGAATAAATGCTTGTAAATATGCTTACATATGCCTCTGTCCGCTACTTCTGTTGCAAAGAGTTCTTATCTCTGCTAGCTTGCGTGTTCATTCTCTAAAGGTCTCTGAGGCTTGAGTTATAGTTTTGATGCTGTTCGCCCGGTTGCCAGCCGGTGGGTGGAGCCAGCTGGGGGCCTGCCAATTGCCCCCATCTCCCCAGACGCATCCCAACACACCTGGCCCAACTGGACACAAAAATGTTGCCTCGACAGCATTCTCGTGCGGCGCTGCCCAGCTGAAGAGAGGGGCAGCAACACTGCCGCAGCTCTCCTCCTTCTCTATGCCTCCTCGGTCAGACGTGACCCAGGAGCAGAGCTGCGGCTGGGCGCAAGGGAGCTGGCTGCCCCCTCACGGACACAGCGCAGTGAAGGAGAGGGGCAGCAACACTGCTGCCATGACTCTCCTTCTTTCCACTCCCGGGCCAGACCTGACTCGAGGAGCCTCTGTGTGGGCTCCTGGTTGCTCCTCCCGAAAAAATGATATGGCGGGGAGATGGCAGCCTCCTCAGTATTGAGGTGGGGGCTTGGCTCCCTGCCCAGAATTATTGAGGGGGCAAAGCCCCTTCCACCCTCTATAGTTGGCGCCCCTGAGTTATAAGGTACTAATTTGAAGAATCTGAGTGATATCCAACTAAGTTACACCGAGGGCAGTCCCAATTAACTTAATGGACTTAAGGTTACTCTGAATATGAATCACACTGGATGCATCTCCCTGTCTATACCTTTAAGCGCACAGGGATGCCTCGTGTTGTGGTATCAGGATGCAATATGTACCCCATTACTTGTGAGAGGCAACCTCATATATTTTTTTTAACCATGTGGATATACTGTGGGGAGCTGCAACAGTCCTCAGTTCCCATTTATACACATGGCTAAAATAAGTCAATAAATAAATAAATAAAAGTCATCAGCCGTCCCTGGTGATTTAATGAAACAGAATATATTCTGTTTTGCTGGGGGTGGTTTTATGCTTACACCATGAGCCTTCAGGATAGGGTGAAATAGCCCTCAGAGCCAGAAAGGCAGTGGAAATTATGTCTTTGGTGTCACTGCACCAATGGTCACTAGCCCCAGCCTTCTCTGCTGCAGGATGTGGGACACCCTCTTTACTGCAGCAGGCAAGGTACAAAGGCAGGCCTCTGAATCCTTAAAAGAGACAGGCTGACAGAGCCTCTGGCTTGAGACCTGGCTGCCTTGTGTATTGCAAGATCAAAACCTGGCAGCTATGATGTCTCTAAAAGAATAATCTTGCCTCCAAACAATGAAACATGAAAAGGAGCCAGGGCGTGACTGGCTGCAACAGAAGCACACCCAAGTCGCTGCTTACAAGCCTGGGATGGGGAGGAGAACAGTATAGTTCTGTAGTGGGAAAATAATTTGCCCCAGCTGTGCTTTGTTGAAACAGTATGGCAGCCAAAGCCACTTATACCATGGCTTTCTGCAATCTGTGACCATGCAATCTGGCAACCTGTAGTGGATCTCCCTAACCAAGAAATGGCACTATCATTTACCTCCTTCCTTTCCCTGCCAAGGTCTTAAAAAACGGATCTGGTCAGCAGAAAAATCGCCACGATTCGGTCAAGCTTGCAAGAACGTGATTCAGTCAAGTTTGGGATTCACTGGGAATGGAAAGTCAGAAGAAGCGCAAATCAGAGCCAAAGCTGTACCAGTCTGAGAAATATTGTGACAGAGGGAATGTCAGCATTTAGGTTTTTCTGGGAAGCCAAAGACCAAAGATGAAAGAGCCATTTTCGCAGCCTGGATTAAATGGGCCACGGGGCTTGATCCAGCAGTGTGTTCATTCTCATTCTCTCTCTCTCTCTCTCTCTCTCTCTCTCTCTCTCTCTCTGTGTGTGTGTGTGTGTGTGTGTGTAAGGGTATAGTGGCAGAAAGTCAGCCAGAGGCAGTTTTGACATTCAGCACAG
The DNA here is from genome assembly GCF_951804945.1 of Podarcis cretensis. Lineage (NCBI taxonomy): Eukaryota > Metazoa > Chordata > Lepidosauria > Squamata > Lacertidae > Podarcis > Podarcis cretensis. The sequence continues at coordinate 47,263,886 of NC_137170.1, read as the reverse complement.
TTGCCATAGTCTTCCTGTACTTTAGGGCCTGAAATGGACAACAGCAGGAAAACCAGAGTGATGGAGGTGGTGTACTGAAAAGTGTCAGCAATGAGCAGAAAGCCCCTGGTTCAAATCTCATTTTTCGTCATAAAACACACTCATTACCTCCTGCCATTACAGAGTTATGGAAAGGATTACTGAGAAAAGTGGACAGGAGCACTTAGGGAATGCATTCTGTTAATACTTTCTGATAGTATAATTAATTTGACCTGATGTCAAATACCACACAGTCATTTTCCTCCGTTCCCCAACCTCTAAATGAGGCTTCTAACAGTTCACATGACAGGTTTTGCTGTCAGGATGGATAGCAGGTATTCATAAGCGCTTTGCACATGAAAGCTAAATAACAATATGCTCCCATGCCTCTAGTTGGAGGGTATGCTATTTACTAAAAATGCTCTTGAACCAATTTCAAAAAGGCTTGAAAAGTAACTTTCAAACTCCTGCCACCTCCAACATTGTGACACGTTTGAGAGGTATGGTCAGCAGTAGCTGGAAGGTGATGTATGTGAAGATGCTGGTAACATTGATCTTCTGTGAAGCCTTCTATATTAGGGTCAAGTCTCAGCATCCCTTAAGCTGAGCTGGGCACTGCTCCCACTGCTTCACTCTTGGGTCCAATTTCTGTGGCTTTGTACAACTCTGTATTAAAGTTTTAACACTGAGTATGCTTTGTAATTTGCTCCTCCCATGCCTCAGCAAATAAAACAAATGCAAATGCAACATGAAAATACTGGTTCTTGAACTCCAGGGAGGTCAGAGTGCCTGTTCAAGTCATGGCCAGATTGCCATTAAGAATTGTCACTTATACTTAATGCAACATGAAACCTGCTTGGAACGGCAAGAATGTACAGCAATGCAGCACAGCCACAAATGGCCATATAATAGAAAATCTTCATTCTCACCCTTCCAGTGCTCCACCGCTTCAGCCACTGAGTCACTTTATATGCACCCTATTAAATGTCATTTGTAATGGGACACGCGACATCTCAGAGGGTAATTGGTAAAGGCAGAGAATTACCATGCCATATAGGATCAAGTGCATTTCCTTACTGTAAGAATCTTGGTTGCTTGGGGATCAGCTAAACTCTGTATCTCCCCTATCACTGAAGAGCAAGCACATTTTTGTTATGCAAGGCAAGAGCTTGAGAAAGGGTTGTACGGTTCCAAGCCTGAATTCACTTAGGCTGTATCCTGGTCATCATTTCTGTCCAAACTGCATGCTTGGACCTTCCCTAGCTGAGCCAGTTGGGATGTGGAGCCTCAACATCAATAGGCCCACTTCCTGCTCTCAGCTTGGCTAGAGAGGTCTGTGTTCACCCGAAGGAAGAGTCACTCAGGATGGGGAGCCAAGACCACAGAGACCAATTACAAAAAAGCAGGAGGATAAGGCAGAATGAGAATGCATACTGTAGGTCAGGGGTCAGCAGGGGGCCAGTCCACTGTCCCTCAGACCTTGTGAGGGGCTGGACTATATTGGGGAGGGGAATGAACAAATTCCTATGCCCCACAAATAACCAGAGATGCATTTTAAATAAAAGCACACATTCTACTCATGTGAAAACATGCTGGTTCCCGGACTGTCCACGGGCCGGATTTAGAAGGTGATTGGGCCGGATCCAGCCCACGGGCCTTAGTTTGCCTACCCATGCTCCAGACGTTATGGGACTCCAACTTCCATCATCTCTGACCATTGGCTATGCTGGCTGGTGCTGAGGGAACCAGAGTCCAACAATATCTAGAGAACCAGACGTTTCCCCATCCCTGGTTATAGAGACAGGAGGAAGAAAAAGTGGTTCATGTGGAAATGAGTTGTACCAGTGCACAAGGCGCAACTAGGTCGAGAGTAGCCTGGTGAGGGCCTACAGTCAAAGGTGAAGGAGCTATACATTGTTATCCATCAGTGGATTGACATGGAGGCCCAAGACAAAGCAATCCCCTGATCTATCCAGACTCACATTGCCTAGAAACTGAACGGAGTGTGACACTTGGATATGTAATGGGCCATGACTAGGTGAAGTAATCACTGCTGTTGTCACTGTGTATTGCTTGGCAATAAAAGATTTTTGCAAAGTGATCTGAGTTTTGCAAATGGCACTATGGATTCCTACAATGTGCAGCACCCCATGCCAGCCTCGTGAGCAGTCCCTCCCCCTTCTCTCTCCCTCCCTCCTACACCCCACCAAGTGAAGAATTACTAGTCTTCTCTCCCCTGACAAGGCAGCTCTTATTATACTATAGTTATTTCCCTGTGCTGCAGTGGTTTTGCTGCCTGCCGTAACACAGATAACTGAGATCAGATGCGTGATTAAAAGACCACCGAAAGAAAGAGAAACTTGCAGGTTAAGTCATGGGATCTCCCTCTCGATGGTATCTTCAGTATTTGCTTCATCCTGACGACCACCATGCGGTTGCAATCCTAACCAGTTTCCTACCATTTGACTTTTTTATCTCAGGTCAAAATGAAGTACACTTAGGGCCATGAAAATTGGGGGTGGGGGCTAAAGTATGCCTGTTTCTGTGGTCTATGTACTATTTGAACCCCATTTTGTCATATGTGAAAGCAAACCTTTGCTTAGTTCTTATCCAGACACTTCCCAGAATAAGACCTTGGCATCTGGTCCACCTTCATTCACTGGGAGAATTATAGATACAGTGGTGCCCCGCAAGACGAATGCCTCGCAAGACGAAAAACTCGCTAGACGAAAGGGTTTTCCGTTTTTCGAGGTGCTTCGCAAGACGAATTTCCCTATGGGCTTGCTTCGCAAGACGAAAACGTCTTGCGGGTTTGCTTCCTTTTTCGTAAAACCGTTAATACCCGGGCAATCCACGCTCTGCAAGACGAAAAAATTGCAAGACGAAGCAACTCGCAGAACGAATTAATTTCGTCTTGCGAGGCACCACTGTACTCAGCTCCCTGCAAGATCTAGGACAAAAGTTTAGTGCTTTCGTTTATCCTGGCTACTGTTAGACCTACCGGTTATATTACGGTAGTTGTGCATATTGCAAAATCAGAGCTACATATTAAGTGCAGCCTTCTGTAGCTTTCTATACTAGGGTTGGATTCAAAGTAGCACTGCGTAGCATGTTCTGTCAGCACAAAGATTTCCATCTGCACAACAGGACTCCCTGCCCCCCCACTACACAAATATAATTTCAAACCCAGTACAGATGCTTCTTGAAAATGTGGGGTTTTCAATAGATGCTAAAACAACAGTACCTGTCTGGGGGAAAGTTGCAAATGGTAGATACCACAATACTAAAGACCTGAGTCCTGTATCTTAGGGAACAGACTTCCTAGTGAGAATGGGATCTGCAGGAGGAATACACATCTCAAAAGGCAGAGCTAGTGAAATCATACAAGTGAATACACAAAAGCATGAACTGTGCAGTTCGGCACACATTATTTATTGGACCTTGCTGTCTGCTTATGCTTTCCAGGCCCAGACCTTGGGAAGACCCCTGTACAATACATTTTCCCCGGCGTGGTTTCCCCCACCATATCTGATGATGGGAGAAATAACATCTAGAAAGAGATACAGGAGCCCCTTCAGGAATACTTCCTTGAGCCCTTTGGCTTCCTGGCACAAAGTTCTACACTACTGAAAGTTCCCTTGCAAGTCCATTTCTTGTCAAGAGCTCACAGCTCATGCTGCTCATCTTCTCAATATTATGCACATTGACGCAATCATTATCATCATCATCATCATCATCATCCATGCCACCATCCTGCTTTCTTTTCCTTTTGCTGTTAGCTCCATTAAAAAAGTAGCAATATATAATAACTGAGGGAGAGGCTCTGTATCTTGCCTTGCTCAGTTTCCCTGTATTTGGGTTTTATTCTTGGTGATGTGCCACAAAGATCTAGGAAGTGATCTGCATGAAATAAGCAGAAGGCCGCACAGCTTCTGTTTCGATTCCAGAATGAACTGTACAAAGAATGCCCTTAGTCACCAAACCCATGCTTTTCCTGGTCTGTATTTCTGAGCCTTATGATCTGTTATGCTTCACAGTGGGCAGAGCTCGGAGGAGCACCCTTGCTAGGATTATAAAATGCAGGTTCATGCAAGATTCACAGTCCCCTCCATCTGGTACATTTCTCAAGGGTGGCCAAGGGAGAAGTAGCACAGACAGAAAGGGCAGGGGATTTCTGGGGGGCAAGAGAAGAGAAAGTTATGCATCCATGTAGAAGCACCAGGAATCAGCATTATGGTCAGCAAGTGAACAAAGTGCCATAGGAAGGAATGCCTATTCCATACTTCTTTTAGGCTCTGCCAGGTTTATGTGCTAAAACAGAAATAGCCAATGGTGGCACCCACCAGATGATGTTAACTACAATTTTCGGCATCAGTCCCAGTAACATGGCCAATGCCCAGGGATGATAGGAGTGATAGTCCAAAACATTGCATGGCATCACATTGGCTAAAGGTAAAGGTAAATAAAGGGACCCCTGACCATTAGGTCCAGTCGTGGCCGACTCTGGGGTTGCGTCGCTCATCTCGCTTTATTGGCCGAGGGAGCCAGCGTACAGCTTCTGGGTCATGTGGCCAGCATGACTAAGTAGCTTCTGGCAAACCAGAGCAGTGCACAGAAACGCCATTTACCTTCCCGCCAGAGTGGTACCTATTTATCTACTTGCACTTTGACGTGCTTTCGAACTGCTAGGTTGGCTGGAGCAGAGACCAAGCAATGGGAGCTCACCCTGTCGCGGGGATTCGAACCGCCGACCTTCTGATCGGCAAGTCCTAGGCTCTGTGATTTAACCCACAGCGCCACCCGCATCCCATCACATTGGCTACTGCTATACTAAAGCATGCTATGATTTAAATTCAAAGTGGGCCTGGAAGAAGAGGTGTCCACAAAAATAGAAAACTGCTTTCTAAGCTGCGCTTATTTCCTTCCTTCAGCTGAGACAGGTAGCAACCCCCTCTTCAGTTCCTGTCTTTCAATACGATAGGATTACAACCTCTCTCCTCCAATAGCATTCCGAGGTCTCCCGTGATCTATATTGTTCCCTTTGGGCTTCAAGTGCAGAAACATCTGGCACAAGCCTAGTTTTATTTGTTACAGGAATATTTCTGCAGATGTCACCAAGCCTGGAGATAATTACTGTACCTGGCTTTCGGCTGGTGGGGTGAGGGGTGGGGTGACGGCATTCGGAAAGAGAGAGTGGAAACAATGTGCACCATTACTCTTCACATCTGTTGGATAAGGCCTTTTAAAACTTCAAAAGAAGCGGCAGAAGAAAAGTTGTCATGAGAATGACAGTTGGCCATTGTGTCTGAAACTGTTTTAGAATTTATCCCCCCCTTAATTTAGAAATAAAATAAAATAAGGCTGAAGAGGTTTGAGGTTATAGATGCATGTGGTTATTTTGAAAAACTGATTAACCTGCAGCATTTATGGTGTTACATTTTTTTCCACAGGGGCTGTGCTTTATGAGAGTCACCTGGTGAACTGGTATATGATCAGCGCCCCAAGCTTTCAGCCCAGAAGCCTCTAGAGCTAGCGGTTCTACAACTCCCATCATCCCTGAGCTCTGGCCTTGCTAGCTAGGGGTGTTGGGAGTTGTAGTTCAACAACATCTGGGGACCCACAGGTTGAGAAAGGCTACTCTAGAGCCTCTGGGCATCTTCACTGGTCATCTCACACTGCCTCTCTCTCTGTTGCACTTTGGTTCTGGTTGTGGGCTTTCTATTGTCATCTAGTTGGCTATTGTGTGAACAGAACGATGGACCTGTGCTCATTTTGGCATATAAATCCCTCTGCAACTCAGGACCAGGATTCCAGAAAGGTAATCTCACCCCTGATATATACCCAGTTGATCACAGCAAATTGAAGTCATAAAACTACTACCAGGCACAACTGTGCTAAGCAAAAGGTGAACTGTACAGGAAAGCTCCATAACAGAAAATCTTTAACTATCTTGGCTTATAGATTCCAGGTGTTCACTGTGGCTTTAAAAAGCCACACCGCCAAATGAAAAATGTCTGAGGAAAAGGAAACCGAGAAATTTTTCAGTATTTCCCTTCCTGTTCCCTCATTTCTTCTCTCTATCTTGAAGATAAATCCTCCAAGAACAGAGATTATACAGTCATTTTAATTCAGCTGTTTTTATCTCGGGGTATAAATATTTTGTGAGTTTTAATGAAATTTATTTATTTTACAGGAACCATCTCATGGGAAGGGGGTAGAAATCTAAATAAATGTTGGGTCTTTGGGGAGTTTTCAGTAACAAAAAAAGGAGTTCCGTAACTATAGAATAGTCACTAAAAACATCTCTGCTCATCTCCTTCTCCAAACAAATGGTGAAAGAGGTGTCCTTGGTGGTTGACCTTTGGAACTGTATCTTTTAGCATTGAGTGGGAGGTGGTCTCCAGCAACCTCCGGCAGATTAATCCTCTTCACTGGTGTGTTCTAGTAAAAAGATTAGCTTGCTGCAGCAAAACCAGCAAAGTTTTGCCATACTAAAGACTAGCAGGTGAGAGGAGTGTGTGTCACAGTTTGGCAAAAGAAGTACAGAATAGTAAACCTAGCATAAGTTAAATAAATAATATTGATGCTAGTTCTATATTTTAGTTAGGGTTTTAAATGACACTGATAGTTTTATTTGGAATGCTATTTAATGCTGCCGTTTTAGTTAGCCAAGGTTTTTATCTATTTTACTGGGTCTGTTTTTTTTAAAAAAAAAGCTGCCTTGAGAAAATTTGTAAGCCAGTTTTTAAATACAAAGTAAAATAATATATATATTATTTTTTAAAATAGAAATAATAATACTGGCTTAAGAATCAGAGTTTTTAAGAATGCACCAGGGGAGTTATACTTCATTATACTTCATGCTTCTGGCATAGCATTCAAAAAGAAAGTTGTGGTGGGGGAGTAGCTGCTCCTGCTATGTTTCGTCCCCTGCAATTTCTATAGGAGTTCAAAGATATTCTGAATGTTTGCCCACTCAAGGCGTTCCTCCGTGTGTGTGTGTGTGTGTGTGTGTGTGTGTGTGTGTGTTACTCTTAGTGTAATGTGGATCTAGCATGCTTCCTCTGGTGACATTTGTACAACACATAGCAGGCAATCAGTATATCCTCTGAGCCACTGTACTAAAAGCTTTCCCAGTCTGCAGAAGGGTTAAATTATATTGCTTCAGTTTACAGCACAATAAAATGCATGCAACCTTGCAATAACCCTAGAATTCACCTGTGAGAATTACTGCATGCTCTTGCCCATTCCTTGTAAGTTATCTCCACTCCCTTTTTTTTAACCCTTTCCATAGGGAATGTTACAGGGAGGGGTTTTTTTTTTTCCTGGGGAAAAGGGCATATTTTTTTATTTACAACAGCAGTCAAGGGTACACCTTTTCCCACAAGTCTTAAATGTGTGATACTTTCTGTAACAACTTCATGGCGAGTTCCAGTTCCATTTTTTCTTTTAAAAAAGAGCACTGGTTTAGGGCATCCATGAATGGGACTGTGCATTCACAAAGGTCCTACTGATGGCTGCATTACAAATAGGGGATGGGGGAAGAGTGATAATGATGAGACAAGAGACCAGAGTATGGGTTCAAATTGGCCACAACTTTATTGAACTTCAGAAGTGGGAAACTTGGCACAGGCCTTGGCAGGTAACCCTCTCAGCCCGCCTGGCTGAGGATATGCAGGCAGTTGAGGCCCAGTGAGAGGGGACTGCAAAGCGCAAACTTACACAGCATGCCCTTCCACTAACCTCGTCCCGGGAGTTTGACCTACATGCCGCCGCTCTAGGGCCTTGGACTCCCAGTTTTTGCCCTTTAACAGGCCCTGCAAGCGCCGCCGCATGGGGAGGGAGCATGAATGCATCCCCCCTCAACTTGATGTTAGACTAAAGGCTACCTTGCCAAGGCCTAAAAACCGCCACTTGAGGCCCTAAGACTCGGGGTCAGCCTCTTTTCTTTTGGCCTTAGGCCCACCCCCGGCCGGCCATCCATTGTCCTCCCTGGCTGAGGGCGGGTCAAAGGCCAGCTCAAGCAGGTGGGTGGCACCCGCCCAGGTGAGCTCCGCTTGGTGCCGCAAACCCTGCCCACCTGCGGGGAAGGGAGGGCAGATACTGGCTGTCAATGCATTCCAAGACTAAGCACAGCCACCGAATGTGTGGTGGGATGGAGGCGTGCAGGGCCATACTCTTGCCGTTGGTGTTGCTGCTGCTTACCTAGATAGGGATAAGGCAGAGTGACGGCGAGGTTGAGAGACACGCAGGTGCACCACTGTTGCCACTTCCAACAGGTGCAAATATGTGGCCTGATCTTCCCACCACACCACTCACATAGGTTAGTAGGCTTGGGAACTCCAGTGCACCAAGTACAAGGCTGGCAAACCAGCAATAAGCAGCCTTTGTCTCACAGCTGTCTGCTGTGCATCAACTGACAGGAGAGCTGGAACCTATTTCTGCTGCTTTGCATGGGGTTCTCAAGCATCCTCTCCCACTTCTTCTTCCTTTCAACCACAGCTTGCATCTGGCATCATATATAAACACAGAACCAGGTTTGCCCCAAACAGCCTGACAGGCGAATCTCTGAGGCCTGGCAGGCCTAATTAAGCCCAAGGGCCAAAAGTTCCCCACCAGTGGATTAAACCTTTAATTGTTTGAATCTCATTCAGGTTAGAGCTCTTTAATCCAATACAATCCTAACAAGAGCTGGTAGTCTTGGAATCAGTGGCGTAGCGTGGGGGGTGCAGGGGGTGCCGGCCGCACCGGGCGCAACATCTGGGGGTTAGGGTTAGGGATAGGGTTAGGGGGCGCAAATCCAGGGTTAGGGGGCGCAAATTACTTGCCTTGCCCCGGGTGCTGACAACCCACGCTACGCCACTGCTTGGAATTGCCAAATTAAAAAAGAAACACTGAATGCATGAATTAAATTAAACAATCATAACACAACGTTTGCATCACCTGGAAAAGGGCTTTTTAAAAGCCCAATTCAAAGTGCTGTAAATCCCATTGGATCCAATACTTCTGAGCAGACATGCAGTTAGCCTGGATCCAAACCACTTGTTCTAAACTGACTAATGTTTCCTATACTTCCCACACTCAAAATTTAAGAAAATATTTCTACTCGTCAGTGTAGCAATCAAGAAGTAAAGAAGTGTGTGCTGACAACAGTTACCAAATAAGCAGGAGTGGAGGGGAAACAAACTGGAATCCTGATTCAGCATCATATGCAGCTTAAGTGATAATTAGTAACTCTATAAAATATTTGCACGACCAGAATTCATGGTCAGTTTACAAGCAAATAAATGACTACACAGAGGCCAAGAAAAGAATCAGCTTCTTTGCTCTGAGCCAAAACTTCCTCAGCAATACAGGATGTGAGAAAATATTAACAAACAATATAGGATGTATATTATTATTATTATTATTATTATTATTATTATTATTATTGCCAGTCAGCCTGGAAAGATCACAATGAGTCAGTAGCTCTGTGTTTTAACATAATCCTCTGTGCTTCCACAGCCAAACTATAAACCTGTCAATAATGTAAAGGATGCAAAAGATTCTGACCAGTTCAGTGTGTTCATTCGTTTCCTTTCTGGGCAAGAATCCCAGCAAAGCAGATACTTATGCATAGCCTGTCCTCATTTCATCTAATTACAAGCTTCTCTCTAGGGGAGAGGCTAGAGGAAGGCAGTGGGGGGGGGGGGTTTGATCGCCCAATTGTAGGTCACTTAGGCAAGGAGTTTCTGGAATATGCATTGATCCATTGAGTGCTAAAACAGCCAAAGTTCCCAGAGTTCTCTACTAAAAAATAATAATAAATAGTCTTTTCCATTACACAAGTTGTTGGAGTCAGCCAATGGAAAACAGTTAGAACATTAGAGTTAGAACATGCAGTGCAATAAATCAGCACATGGTGTATAAGAATGTTTGAAGAACTAATACATTAGCCAGCACTACAGAACTTTTTCTTCTCCCCCTTTCAAGGCCTGGGTCTAGTATGTATTCTCAGAGGGGAAAGAGAAGATCCACACTGGAATTTAATGTGGATTTGAAGCAGCTTGTGTCACGAGGTGTATGATTCTTTTTCCTGTATCCGCACAACATTTTCTTCCTAGAAGTGGCAGCCCTCACTACACCCCTGCTAAATTCAGATTTTCCCAATACACAGATAATTTAATAAGGGAAGGAAATCACAGTTACCCAACTGCAGGCGCACTGGAGCACATTGTGAGGTATTGCTGTCCATCGCCACATTCCCTACTCTTCTGAGTAAGCATGCATAGGATTGCACTGTTAGGTAAAGGTAAAGGATCCCTGGATGGTTAATTCCAGTCAAAGGTGACTATGGGGTTGAGGCACTCATCTCGCTTTCAGACCAAGGGAGCCAGCATTTGTCCACAGACAGCTTTCTGGGTCATGTGGCCAGCATGACTAAACCATTTCTGGCACAACAGAACACTGTGACAGAAACCAGAGCGCACGGAAATGCGTTTACCTTCCTGCCACAGCAGTACCTATTTATCTACTTGTACTGGTGTGCTTTCGAACTGCTAGGTTGGCAGGAGCTGGGTCAGAGCAATGGGAGCTCATCCCATCACAGGGATTTGAACTGCCAACCTTCTGATCGGCAAGCCCAAAAGGCTCAGTGGTTTAGACCACAGCGCCACCCATGTCCTTTCATTGCACTGTTAGTTAATGGCTAGGGACCTCCTCTGTAGTGCATGTGTAATTTTCTCCTGGTGCACTCTATTCAGCAGAAAGACCATACCAATCAAGGAGCATAATCCAGGCCATTTAAACAGAGTGTGCATCATGCATCTGCCCCAAATGCAATAAATGTTCAGAATGAATCACACCAGCCCTGTAAAGCACCTCACAACATACCATGTACAGTGGTACCTCAGGTTACAAACTTAATTCGTTCCAGAGGTCTGTTCTTAACCTGAAACCATTCTTAACTTGAGGTGTGCTTTCGCTAACGGGGCCTCCCGCTGCAGCCGCGCCGCCAGTGCATGATTTCCGTTCTCACCCTGGGGCAAAGTTCTCAACCCAGGGTACTACTTCTGGGTTAGCAGAGTTTGTAACCCGAAGCGTTTGTAACCCAAGGTACTACTGTATAGCAGAAGACTCAAACTATGACTTTCATGATGCATCAATCATTTGTAGCCTCCGGGTCTGTGGTAAGGCAACTGTTGCTATCCCTCTCTACCCACTTAAAAATCTGGGAGATTATTATCATTATCAAAATCAAAATTATCAAAATCTGGGAGATCATTATCATTATCATTATTATCATTATCATTATCATTATGAATTAAACATTTATTAGCCACCTTCCCAGTGTTCAAGAAAACAGGACAAACACAACAGAAAAATAGAAAGGCACCAATGAAACCACACAAAACTACCCAGCTGAACCAGAGGCCAAACAGTAAATATGCTTTTGCACCCCTCCAGAAGGCCAATAAAGAGCAGTAAATTCTCACTTCATGGAGCAGGGCCTGAGAAAAGAATCGAAGCTGACATGAGTGACAGTATAGCAAGGCATTCTTTGGGCTCCTTCAGATGACTCTTTGTTCAGGATTCACCTTGATTTGCTTGCACAAACCTTACATAGTAGTTAGACAATGTCTGGTCTTTATTGAGCATTCATTTTGATTTGTTTATGGGACAGTTATATGCCAATGAGTATTCATCCTGATTTGATTGCAGGGTGTTTACATGTCTTCCCATTAATCATTTGCTTTTCAGTGAATTCTCTCCACCCCCCACCCCCCGCTTTCCTAATAACAAAACACATCCCCTTTAAAAACAGCAAGAAGAATGTGGATTTGTTGTGCTAAGGCAACAACCGGGCGCTTTAATCCACTTTCATTGCAACAGTCTAAAGTTCTGGTACGCACTTGAATCCGACCCACAAAATAGCCACTGTCTGGAGACAGCCTTTGAAATGTGTGCCCATGCTTTTGCCAGTTCCCCACGTGGTTAAGGAAGGCAAAAGAGTTCAGGCATATAGCTGCTTCCTTCCTTTCTCTGTCTCAGTAACACTTACTATACTTTACTCCTTCTGTCAATAGAGTAAGTACAGTGGTACCTCAGATTACAGATGCTTCAGGTTACAGACACTTCAGGTTGCAGACACTTTAGGTTACAGACTCTGCTAACACAGAAATAGTACCTCGGGTTAAGAACTTTGCTTCAGGATGAGAACAGACGACAGCGAGAGGCCCCAGTAGCTAAAGTGGTGCTTCAGGTTAAGAACAGTTTCAGGTTAAGAATGGACATCCGGAACGAATTAAGTTCTTAACCCGAGGTACCACTGTATTCTTACGACTTCAGCTTTCTGCAAGAGATGCATGGGGGAGAAGTCCGGGCTGTGTATCCACAGTCTGCATCCTCAAAAAAAGGAACCACAAAATCCTTGCTGTTTTTAACCCAGATCTTACTTTGTGTGAACTGCCTCAGTTTTGTTGAAATATTTTAAAATAATACTTTTGCCAATACAAATTCTAGTACACATGCTGCATCCTATTATTCCCAAGCTGCGGGTTAGAGAGGGCTGTGGCTGGGAGTTCATGGCTTACAACAGCTGCGTATTACAAAGAGTGTTGGAGGTTGGACAAAGAGTTTGTGACAACCCTGCAAGGAAGTCCACAAAATATGGTTTGAAGCTCAACATCAAAAAAACTAAGATCATGGCCACTGGTCCCATCACCTCCTGGCAAATAGAAGGGGAAGAAATGGAGGCAGTGAGAGATTTTACTTTCTTGGGCTCCATGATCACTGCAGATGGTGACAGCAGTCACAAAACTAAAAGACGCCTGCTCCTTGGGAGAAAGGCGATTACAAACCTAGATAGCATCTTAAAAAGCAGAGACATCACCTTGCCAACAAAGGTCTGTATAGTTAAAGCTATGGTTTCCCCAGTAGTGATGTATGGAAGTGAGAGCTGGACCATAAAGAAGGCTGATCGCCGAAGAATTGATGCTTTTGAATTATGGTGCTGGAGGAGACTCTTGAGAGTCCCATGGACTGCAAGAAGATCAAACCTCTCCATTCTGAAGGAAATCAGCCCTGAGTGCTCACTGGAAGGACAGATCCTGAAGCTGAAGCTCCAATACTTTGGCCACCGCATGAGAAGAGAAGACTCCCTGGAAAAGACCCTGATGCTGGGAAAGATGGAGGGTACAAGGAGAAGGGGACGACAGAGGACGAGATGGTTGGACAGTGTTCTCGAAGCTACGAACGTGAGTTTGACTAAACTGCGGGAGGCCATGGAAAACAGGATTGCCTGGCGTGCTCTGGTCCATGGGGTCACGAAGAGTTGGACACAACTAAACAACTAAACAGCAACAACAACAATTAAAGATTGTGGGGCTGGACTGAGAGAGAGTAACTTATGATAGCCCTGAAAGTTTGATTAGTATTGTAGGTCAGAGGTAGAACTATGATTTCCTCACTACAGTGAGTTGTATTGTATTCCTGTTTAAATGATAGCAATTATTTCTAAATTGGCATCTATACCAATAAAAGCATATACAAAATGCTATGCAAACTTGTGTCTCCTTTGTCCTCTCTTTTGGGTGATGCATAATTGGCTACCCTATTGTCAATATTCTGAACCTTTCACACAGTACAATACAAAATCTCCTCTCCTGCGCATATACACCTCCCCAGTCATAATGATGGGCACTTCGCCAGCCCAAAATATAATTGCCGGTTCCCACTATTCTCTCTCTTTGTACTATGAAAAACCCAAGATTTTATATGCTCAAATGAAATTGCTCAAGCTTTTAAAAGAATAAAGAGAAAATATATTTGCGGGGGGGGGAGAGAAGCAATCATTTAATAACTGACAGGCAGATTTTGAGGACAGAGGAGCCAGACCACACAAAAGGTGTGAACCCCATAGGAAGAAAGTTGACAAGGGAGGGAAGCAGAGAAAGAAAAAGGCCATTAGGGCTGGGGCTTCTCAACGTACCCACAACTCCATATCTACAGCCCCAATTATCATGCAAATTCCCAAATTCTGTGTAACATCATGGTTCTATGCGACATCACAGATATCTCTTATTTTCAGACTCTAGTATTTGAAGAATTATGGCTGCGGTGAGACCAGGTGCAACAGACCTATGCAGACATTCTAAGTATGTAGAGTGTATGTGGGAATTGGGGGGGAGGGGAGACTTGGCTGCAAGCCTCACCCTTCACCTGCCTTCATTTACCAGTAGATTGTGTGCACAAGCCCATATTGCATATAAAATCCTCTTTCAAAGCCATCCAAGTTGGTAACCAGCACTGCCTCCTGGGCGAGAATGTTCCATAATTTGACTACGCACTGCTTGAAGAAGTGTTTTCGTTTATCTGCCCCAAATCTTCCAGTGCTCAGCTTCCTGCCACCTCTGCATTCACTCTGTGGGCTTAGAAGAGCTGCTGGTGTAGAAAAGAGGGAATTTCGGCAACTGCCGCTTTGCACTCATCCGCTGTGCCGCTGTGGCCTGACAATCTGCTCCTGACAAAATTTGCTCTTCCACACAGCTATTATTAACAGGAACTCAAGCTCTAGCCTCTACTGCATTTAATCATCCTATGCTATTTGCTTTTCAAAGTTTGATCTGGCTGCCTTCCTTGCTAGAGCTATATCAGACTCTGGCCTGCAAACCAGATTGGCCAACTTCGTAAAGCTCACTTTCCCGTGCAACATGCGCCTGAATATGAAAACAGGAAGGGAGAAGCTGGACAGATCATGTTCCTCCAGCACCTTTCACATAATCATACCAAGGTCTGAGGCAAGAGCAGTACATTGGTACCTCAGGTTACATACACTTCAGGTCACAGACTCCGCTAACCCAGAAATAGTACCTCAGGTTAAGAACTTTGCTTCAGGATGAGAACAGAAATTGTGCTCTGACGGCGCAGCAACAGCAGGAGGCCCCAGTAGCTAAAGTGGTGCTTCAGGTTAAGAATAGTTTCAGGTTAAGAACGCACCTCCAGAATGAATTAAGTTCTTAACCCGAGGTACCACTGTCCACGAAGAGAGACTTACATGCACAGGCTCTTTCCACACAATCAGGAATCCTACCTTTTCCCCAGTTCTGCGTGCAGAACATTACAGCCACCGTTCTGTTCGAAGAGTTGCGTGCAATGCGTAGAGAATCCAGCTCGCCCCTTCCAGATCCACATATGACAGCGAAAGCTGTTTGACAGTAGAACAGTCTCCCTTGGGAGGTTGTGGACTCTCTTTCACTGGAGGTTTTTAAGCAGAGGTTGGGTGGCCATCTGCCATGGATGATTTAGCTGAGATTCCTGCATTGCAGGAGGCTGGGTTGTATTGTAGACGACCCTCAGGGTCCCTTCCAAGGCTAGGATTCTATATGCCACCCAAGTAGGACTTCTGTGAGTGACCTCATTTATATGGCACACTCAGACCTTAAGTGCAACAAGTACCGACTGACTTGGAGGTTTGCTAAAAAGCAACACACTCAGCCTAAAGAAAATCATTTTAATCAACAGCTAAGAATTCAGCACCATACATAAAATGGTATAAAATGGAACAAAAGAAAGAGGCCAAACCCCAAAGATAGATGGGTCTGAAAGAGAAACCTGACATGCCTTGATTGATAACCACGCTCCAAGTGTGTCGGAAGGGGGGGAGGGAGGTGGTTGCTGTTGCGAGAGCTTGCCAAAGGAACTGCAGCCCCAGATCCCTGCAGCAGCTGCTTCTCTTCCCAAAAGAGTCACATGTGGTTGCTTAGAGAGGTGGATAGACACGGCTAATTGACTGGGAAAGTTGAGCAGAGGTGGAATTAATACGATGGGGGACATAAGCTCAGGTGGGCCGTTCCATTACCAAGGAAGAGAAGCATTCAGATGGAATTTGAAATCCATTTTCTGGCCGGAGCCTTGCTCAAAGTCACAGTGGCAGCTCAGCGGCGAACGTTTCCCCCCTTCTCCCAAGGAGTGCCTCCCCTCCTCCCAACTCCAGCCGCCCTTAACTTCGTATCAGAGATAACCTGGGAAATGCATTGCGGTAGGCTGACCAGCCTTGAACTTTGTGTGGCGGTTGCTTAGCAATGGCTAACCTTGGAGACATACCGTGAGACAGAAGAGCCCAAAAGTGCATTTGGTGGGTAAGCTTGCAAGGAAAACAAAACCAGAAAGTAAATAACGGGGAGGGGAGAGAAACTCAACCTTTGGAAAAAGAAAATGCCTGGCCTGTAAGGGATAGAAAAGCAATTAAATGCACGGCTGGAGGAAGCAGGAGGAGGAGGAGGAAGGCTCTTCTCCTAGCACATGATGTGTGTGTATCAGTGCAATGTGCCTCTTGGGTTAGTCTATGTGTGGGGTTGAATTAGGAGCAAACTTTTCATTAAGAAATACGCCAAGCTATAAAGAGGACTGAGATAAGGCTAAACAGAGCGCTTAATAGGAGAAAAGTGATCTTCGGCAGTAATGTACTGCCAGTGCTGTGATAAATAAGTGACCCAATATTACAATTGTGTCACATTCCTTTTGGCTTGGAAATACGCATGCTCATAAGGAACAGGTGCTGGGCAATGCAATTTGTTTTTAAATCCCTTATTTTTATTTTTAAAAATCACAACAAGGCATAAGACATCATCAGGCTGATCATTAATAGATATGAAGAAGTTTATTTTTAATATGTCTGGGGAATTTCTCTTGTTATGCTGGTCCATGAAGGAAAGGTACTTCGGGCTTCCACTGAAGCAGAATTCTTATAAACAATGTTTGTTTCCAGATTGAAATAATAAATGGAAGATTTTAAAGAGCGTTGGTAACATCCCTGGGATTTTTATTTTTTTTAAAGCACCTGGAATTTGGTGCAATGCGCTTCCTCGGAGAGGCAAAATGCTGCTTGTCAGGAAGGGAATGCCAGAGATAGGTCATCTCCAGCAGAGATGGTTTAGCAAGATCTGCACAGGTGGTGGACTCCAGAGATAAGAAAGCTACCTAATCCTCTCTTCAGATGCACAACCACAGAGCTGCCAACTCTTGCAATGTTATTAGGAGACTCGCAATTCTAGGCATCCCCTCCGAAGCCCACTGGTTGATGCTAATCTTTTTTTTCCTCTCTCTTTTTTGAAAAAAATAATAGTTTTCCATCTAGCCTTCATTTTTCTTTAAAACACACACCGTGTTAGCAAGGTGTATACAAATGATTCAAAGGAAGTCAGGAAATATACTTGGGGTAATATGGCTTAGGGTATAAGCAGTGCTTTTTTTCTGGGGGTACACAGGGGTACGCATACCCCTAAACATTTTGTGAATCTAAGTTTGGTCTCATTGAGGGGCAGTATTTCAATATGAGTAGGAAAATGAGAGCACCCCTAAACGGTTTTTTAGGGGGGGGGGAGCACTGGGTATAAGTCCACCCAAAGTTAAAGCATTTTTTAAGGTCCTTTGGTTTAAGTGTATAACTTAAGCATGTTCTTCCTATAAAAGCAATAGGGAATGCAGCCCTAGCCTAGGCATATTTACTTAGAAGTAAATTAAATGGAATTCAATGGGGCATACTCAGAGATGTGCCTAGACTGCAAGCCATTCTATGCAGAGTTAAAGGCACCTAGGCTTAGCAAACCGAAATGAATGGGGTTTGACACATTTAACAGGACTGGACTGTGAAAAGCAGATGCTTACATCTGGCAGCATCATGTGGGTGGTGCTCTTCATGAGTCTTGCGCTGACAGTGTTTTAAGGAGAGGAAGCACAAGTTCCCACGTAAGAAGAAATTGTATTTTTAAACATGACATAAACAACCAGTCCGGCTGGGTTCAGCAAGGTGTACTCCATGTACTGAATGTCCTTGCTGCTGCCATGAAACAGGGAACAAAAGAAGCTGCCTTCTCCCTCCCACCCCACCAAGGCAGACCACTGGACTGGACTATACTGCAGAGCAGCAGTTCTCCAGGGTTTCTGGCAGGGAGTCTTTCCCATAGCTACCTGGAGATGCGGCCAGGGATTGCACCTGGGATTTTGAATGCAGAACAGATGCATCATCACTGAGCTACAACTCTTTTCCCCTTTCTTCCAAGGCCCAGGGGCCGGATCTGGCCCAATCACCTTCTAAATCCGGCCCTCAGACAGTCCGGGAATCAGCGTGTTTTTACATGAGTAGAATGTGTGCTTTTATTTAAAATGAATCTCTGGGTTATTTGTGGGGCATAGGAATTTGTTCATACATTTTTTTCAAAATATAGTCTGGCCCCCCACAAGGTCTGAGGGACAGTGGACCGGCCCCCTGCTGAAAAAGGTTGCTGACCCCTGAGTTATGCAAATGTGTGAGCTTTTCCCACTGGCATGGCTGCTATAAGACATTATCTGCCCAGGAACAGGAGTGCTTGGAAGAAGGGAAATACTTGCTTCTTGCCCCTCTTTGGTGTCTCAGAAACTGAGGGGAAGAGTTGAATGCACTTTTGCTCAACCCCTCTTCTGGCCATGGCCTGGGGCAAAGAAGAAACATATCATCAACGCTAGCCATCTCCCACCCATTTTTAAAGGCAAAGACATCTTGGTCCTCATCACACACCAGGACGAGGCCACAGGCTGTCGACTTGATGCACTGGTCACACAGTGGCCCCAAATGACCTCCCAACATCCTCTCCTCCAACAACCATCATCTGAAGAGATTTCTTCAGTCCTTGGCGTTTGGGGGTGGGGATGGCTGCATCACTCCCTGGACCCAGGCAGAACGTAAAGCTACACAGGCCCAAAATACCCATTTCCACCAAAGGTGTTTCTCGTCTTGCCTTCTCATCTGTGTGAAGGATGACCCGGGTGAAAGCATATGATCAACAGCTACTAGCCGCCATGGCTGTGTTCTACCCCCCTGTCCCCCACTGTCACAGACATGATGACTCTGAATACCAGCTGCTGGGAAAAAGAGGTGGGCAGAGTGCTGTTGTCAAACCTAGACAGCATCTTAAAAAGCAGAGACATCACCTTGCCAACAAAGGTCCGTATAGTTAAAAGCCATGGTTTTCCCAGTAGTGCTATATGGAAGTGAGAGCTGGACCATAAAGAAGGCTGATTGCCGAAGAATGGATGCTTTTGAATTATGGTGCTGGAGGAGACTCTTGAGAGTCCCATGGACTGCAAGAAGATCAAACCTATCCATTCTGAAGGAAATCAGCCCTGGGAGGACAGATCGTGAAGCTGAGGCTCCAATACTTTGGCCTCCTCATGAGAAGAGAACACTCCCTGGAAGAGACCCTGATGTTGGGAAAGATGGAGGGCACAAGGAGAAGGGGACGACAGAGGATGAGATGGTTGGACAGTGTTCTCGAAGCTACGAACATGAGTTTAACCAAACTGCGGGAGGCAGTGGAAGACAGGAGTGCCTGGTGTGCTCTGGTCCATGGGGTCACGAAGAGTCAGACATGACTAAACGATGAAACAACAACAACAACAACAGCAACAACAGAGTGCTGTTGTACTCATGTCCTGCTTGCAGGAATCCCACAGGCATCTGGCTGGCCAATGTGAGAACAGGATGCTGGACTAGATGGGCCATTGGCCTGATCCAGTAGACTCATCTTAAGTTCAAATATTTCCAAGAAGTGTATGAATCTTCCAAGTCCTGTCTTTTGTTTTGTTTTGGTTTTTTAGCTGAAAAACAGCCTTGGAGGCTGCAGTCAAGGAACAGAAGAGCAGTGGGGCAGGAGGCATTGCTTAACCCTTTCCCTTCCTACCATTTTTCAGCTCAAAAGTACTACCCTCTTTGTGAGGAAAGATACAGGATTCCTGTTATCTTTTCTCACCATACAGGAAAAAAATAAGCTTGGAAATTGCAATTCTGAGCTGAGAAACAGCAGAAGGGGGAAAGGAACAAGCATCTCTTTCTCTCATTTCTCCTTTCCTCCTGTCAAATTGGTAGCTGTCAGGGGGTGCTTTTCAGTTAAAAAGGAGGGAGTGAAGGAAGACTGCTCATTTTGCCTGTTTAACATCCAATTTGGCCCTCTGGCCACGTGGAAAAGCTCTAAAAGTGCTCTTGCGCCATTTATTTGCATATGCAAACTTTGCTGAAATGGAAGAAAGAGAAGAGAACCATTTATTTAATGGAATCTACTTAATAAGCAATGGAACTTTTGCATTTGAATTACAGACACAGGAAATGCAAAATGGGTTTTCATTGTCTTGCGAAAATGGCCTAAGTGTTCTCAAGAGTGTGAAGATATATAGCTCCTGTTGGTTTTTTTACTCCTGAGCAAGAAACATTGCCAACTAACCAGGCAAAAAAACCTGTGCTGACCTGCTCTTTTGCTTTTATGTTTGATGTGCAGGAATCAGGGAGGTGAAACTTTTCACCAACAGAAAAGAAACATGATTACCTATTAATGTTTGCACATCCAGCTGCTGAGCTATAGCTGGCCGATGAAAAGCTGGCCATAATCTTTGGCTGGTTTTTCAGGGTTGATGACACCATGATGCTATTTGCAAGAATGGAGAAAACCTCACAAAATGAAGACACACACACACACACACACACCCAAAGTCTGTAAGGTCCAATCCTTGGCCTGAGGCAGGAAGAAGTGAAATGCTTTAGAAGCATCAAATTCTTTATTCAAAGGTTCAGCACAGGATATGCAAAGAGCAGGTCACTCCTGTAAGAAGTCTAACAGCTGCTATTTCCTCCTTAAGGGGGAAAAAGGGCAGTTCAAAAGGATTGTTCTCTACCAAAGGTCCTCCCAGTTTCCACCACTGAAGAACCTGTTAAAAGTTCACTGCCCCCCCCAAAAAAAATTAAGCCAGGAGCCCATCCTTTTGTGTGTGTGTGTGTGTGTGTGTGTGTGTGTGTGTGTGTGTGTGTGTTTCAGGGAGGGGTTACTTCTAATAATAATAATAATAATAATAATAATAATAATAATAATGATAATTATTATTATTAAAGGTAAAGGTAAAGGTACCCCTGCCCGTACGGGCCAGTCTTGACAGACTCTGGGGTTGTGCGCCCATCTCACTTAAGAGGCCAGGGGCCAGCGCTGTCCGGAGACACTTCCGGGTCACGTGGCCAGCGTGACATCGCTGCTCTGGCGAGCCAGAGCCGCACACAGAAACGCCGTTTACCTTCCCGCTGGTAAGCGGTCCCTATTTATCTACTTGCACCCAGAGGTGCTTTCGAACTGCTAGGTTGGCAGGCGCTGGGACCGAGCATCGGGAGCGCACCCCGCCGCAGGGATTCGAACCGCCGACCTTTCGATCGACAAGCCCTAGGCGCTGAGGCTTTAACCCACAGCGCCACCTGCGTCCCATATTATTATTATTATATAATATAAATTATTATTATTATTATTATTTATTTATACCCCGCCCTCCCCAGCCAAGGCCGGGCTCAGGGCAGCTAACAAGCAATAATAAAAACAAGTTGAATGAATACAACTTAAAAACAAGATTAAAACACAACATTAAAATATTGAAACATTAAAATATTAAAATGCAGCCTCATCACAGGAGGAGAAAGGAAAAAGAAAAAAGAAAGAGGGGGAGTACTTATGTCACTACTGTACTTCTGATTCTTCATTCTGAGATTTCTCAGACTAGTTCTATGCCAACTTTGAGGTACTGCATTTTGCCACTGCCTTCTGCGTCCTGTGAATCAGCAGTGTGGTATTATTACTATTTTGAGAGGAGTGGCTTCCGTCCTGCAGAACCAGTTTGGCACCTTTTCCCTCCCCTCCCTCTCGCCTTCCATCTTTGGCTTTATAGTGGAATTGTGGGGAGGATGCTTTCCATTCCATTTTGTTCTCCTTGGGCTAATGGTCATGGAAATGACAGTCCCATTTAAAAAATAATAATAATGGATGCTACTTCTCACTGCACACCTGCACATCAAGTTTTCAATAAATAATGCTGCTATCTGTGCTGCTTCCGTGAACTGATGCAGGATGAAGGCTGAACTGCTGGCCCTGCAGGGGATGGCGCAGGGAAAGGATGGAGGGATCAGGCATAAACATGGAGGGAGAGAAGCAGCAAGGAGGGGGGCTCTGGCAGAGGACATGTAGAGCAAGGCTTGTGAAGAAGGCGCCAAAGGCCTCCGGTAACTGGCAGTCTTTACTATTGTCATACACACACACACACACACACACACACACACACACACACACACACACCATGCCTCTAACTCTTGCGGCTATTCCAGTTCCCTGATGGGAACTGCATTTTATGAGGAGCTCACATTGTGTACCTTGGCTGGAGTGGATGGCACTGTGGTCTAAACCACTGAGCCTCTTGAGCTTGCCCA
This sequence comes from Podarcis cretensis, assembly GCF_951804945.1. NCBI lineage: Eukaryota > Metazoa > Chordata > Lepidosauria > Squamata > Lacertidae > Podarcis > Podarcis cretensis. The sequence continues at coordinate 47,241,622 of NC_137170.1, read as the reverse complement.
TCAGAAGGTCGCCAGTTTGAATCCCCTTGATGGCGTGAGCTCCCGTTGCTCTGTCCCAGCTCCTGCCAACCTAGCAGTTCGACAGCACACCAGTGCAAGTAGATCAATAGGTATCTGAGGGGTCAGAAGTAGTGACATCAACACAAATGGAGGTGCGCATCATGTGGCTTCTGTCATGGTGTTCCGTTGTGCCAGATGTGGTTTAGTCATGCTGGTCACATGACCCGGAAAACTGTCTGTGGGCTAACGCCGGCTCCCTCAGCCTGGAGCGAGATGAGCACCACACCCCATAGCCACCTTTGACTGGACTTAACTGTCCAGGGGTCCTTTACCTTTTACCTTGGCTGAAGTTGGAGGGTCCCCATCAGGGACTGGTGGAGATGCAGCCAGATGCAGACCTGCTGCTGCTCACTGAGTGAATGGTGACACTACATTAAGGTGAAGGCAGCCTGGCTGGCTGTTACTATAGAGCCAGCATGCAGAAAGGACCACAAATATATTTTCAAAACTAGGTGGGTGTGAGAAAACAGCATGAAAGGGGTGTCATACCCAACATGCACACATGCACTATACACTGGCGGAGTAACAGGGGTGGGGGGGAGCGCACCGCCCCCGGCGGCACGATCCCAGTGGGGTGCCATTGTGATTGCCCCCCCCGGTGCTGGGCACCATGCCCCCACTGGTGGCAGTGTGGGCCATGCCTCCGGGATGCGCGTCACACCCCCTGGCACACAAAGGTGACCAACCCTGACTTAGTCCATGTCAACACCAGACAGAGTTTGCTCCCCTCCTTTCAAGCTTTCTTATTTTAGCAGGAATCTGAGGCACACATAAACTTCACAGCACCCTTGCTTGACTCCCGAGTCAGACTCTTAGCTCTGCCACCATGACTCCATGCAAATACAGCAGGTGCCATCAAGGCAGGACTTTCAGGCACGGTTCAGGGCCCCAGTCGGTAGAATGAGCAGCAGGGCTGACTTACCAATTTTAAAGTAAGTAGAACAGTGCACATTACCATCTAAAGACTGGTGGGAATAGGCGCATAAGATCATTCAGTCCAGAGTCTAAAAACAATCATCTTATAGTTTTAAGTATATCTAAGTTGTTGACACCTGCTGATTCAAAGTCAGAAGAGACAGTTGCCAAATCTACCAATTTCTCACAGTGCTAATATACAGGAAGTAGAAGTAGCCCTCATTGAATCTGATTGATCTCTCTATTCCACAGCCATAGCAGCTTGTTATTCACACCATGCATCCCTGAGCATGCTCTTGCAAGTATATGCTACCCAAAATGGTGCCACACAGAGGGCTCTGAGGGCACAGGGAAAGAATAAAAGCTCTGGGACTAAATATAGGTTCCATGCAACTTGTGGAAAGCAGTTTGGGGAGAGGGGAATTTATAGCTGATAAACAGTGGGGCAGGAGTGTTACGCTCTCTCTGCCCAACATTTCTTCCCTCTGGGTCTCTCTCTCACACAAGGCATTCCAAAGGAACACTTGGAACCTTCCGGGGGTTAAGGCTGCTTAGCTCATCTGCTTTGCATGCAAAAGGTCCCAGGTTAAATCCCTGGCATATCCGGAGGGTGCTGGGAAGACTCCCTGTCTGAAACCCTGGAGAGCTGCTGCCGGTCAGTGTAGACAATACTGAGGAAGGTGGAGCAATAGCCTTAACTCAGAACAAGGCAGCTTTTATGCATATGGTCCTCCATACCATTTCATGGAGAAGATGCCATTGTTGCACAAAATCATATGGAAAAATGCTGCCATGCATATAAAGCATATACAGTGGTACCTTGGGTTAAGAACTTAATTTGTTCTGGAGGTCTGTTCTTAACCTGAAACTGTTCTTAACCTGAAGCACCACTTTAACTAATGGGGCCTCCTGCTGCTGCCACGCCACTGGCGTGCAATTTCTGTTCTCATCCTGAGGTAAAGTTCTTTTTTTTTTATAATAATTTTTATTAATTTTCCAAACAAATAATAAAAACAGTATAGAACAGTATAACTTCAAACTCATCAGTTCATACCCTTCTTTCTTTGACTCCCCCATACCTCCCCATCCCTGCATCCTTGTTTAATAATTCTTTAGCAACCCTTAGGTCCATTGTCTTAATTCCCTTTCATAAAAATTTCTTAAGTTTTTTTGTTTACTGCTGCAATTCTTTACTTCTTACCCCCTGACATCTTAACATTCCTCAATTTTGCAATTATTTTTAAGATATATTTTGAATTTCTTCCAGTCCTCTTCCACTGTCTCTTTCCCCTGGTCCCGGATTCTGCCCGTCATCTCGGCCAGTCCCATAAAGTCAATCACCTTTGTTTGCCATTCTTCCAGAGTAGGTAGTTCTTGCGTCTTCCAATACTTTGCCAGTAGAATTCTTGCTGCTGTAGTGGCATACATAAAGAAAGTCCTATCCTTCCTTGGCACCACTTGGCCCACCATGCCCAAGAGGAAAGCCTCTGGTTTCTTAGGAAAAGTCCACTTAAGGACCTTCTTAATTTCATTATAGATCATTTCCCAGAAAGCTTTAACCTTTGGGCAGGTCCACCAAAGGTGGTAGAAAGTGCCTTCAGTCTCATTACATTTCCAACACTTATTATTAGGCAAATGATAAATTTTTGCAAGCTTGACTGGGGTCATGTACCACCGGTAGATCATTTTCATAATATTTTCTTTTAAGGCATTACATGCAGTAAATTTAATACCGGTGGTCCATAACTGTTCCCAGTCAGCAAACATAATATCATGACCGATATCTTGTGCCCATTTAATCATAGCTGATTTCACCGTTTCATCCTGTGTATTCCATTTTAACAGCAAGTTATACATTTTTGATAAGTTCTTAGTATTGGGTTCCAACAATTCTGTTTCTAGTTTTGACTTCTCTTTCTGAAATCCTATTTTCCTGTCCTGTTTAAACGTCTCATTTATCTGATGGTAATGCAACCAATCTCGAACCTTAGGCTTTAGTTTCTCATAACTCTGAAGTTTCACCCTTTCGCCATCATATTCTAAAATCTCATGATATTTTGGCCATTTAGAATCCATATTAAGCTTTTTTACTTCCCTAGCTTCCATTGGTGACACCCACCTAGGGGTTTTACTTTCCAACAAATCTTTGTATCTAATCCAAACGTTATACAATGCTTTCCTTACAATATGGTTTTTAAAGCTTTTATACACCTTTACCTTGTCGTACCATAAGTATGCATGCCAACCAAAACTATTGTCGTACCCTTCCAGATCCAAAATGTCGGTGTTCTCAAGAAGTAGCCAGTGTTTCAACCAGCAGAAAGCTGCTGATTCATAATAAAGTCTATCCTTTGCATCAGTTAAAATCTTAAATTTAATTCTGGGCTTTTTGCCCTGCCAGACAAATTTTGATACGTCTTTCTGCCACTTCTTGAAACAGTCCATCTTGTCCACAATCTGCAACGTCTGGAATAAAAACAGCATTCTAGGCAATACATTCATCTTAATAGTAGCAATTCGGCCTAACAAGGAAAGTTTCCAAAAGTCCTGCCATGAGATCACAGAAATCTCTGCAGCAATGTTTAAATCAGAGGTGGGGAACCTGAGGCCACGGAGGTTCATGCATCCTCTCAGGCTTCTCCTCTGAACTCTCCCTAGGCCTCATTCCTCATTGGTCTTGCTGCAACTACCAAGCATTTCTGTGTAGCTGAAATGTATCCTTGAACTCTGATGTTGCCTCTTGCTTATCTGGACCGAGGAGAGGGGGTGAGTGTTAGCATGTGTAAAACTACCCTACTGAACATGCTTTTTTAAAAAATAATGTTGATCCATCTATTTTTGCCTCTGACCCAGGGCCAGATTTAGGTTTGATGAGGCCCTAAGCTACTGAAGGTAAAGGGGCCCTTCTATGTCCAGCTGTCCTTTGTCAACAACAAATTGTCGCTGTTTTTTGTGCTGAATCTATACTATATGGTAACTTATGGACCTAATAGGTATCTAAAGCCATTTGCACATAACAAAATATGTGATATTTTAGGAAGCAGGCTAGCAGGCGGGGCCCATTACTTACATCATAGGAGCCTACAAAGCACAAAACACTGCTGCTGTATGTGGGTTTAATTTATTTATTTTTTATCTTATATTTTGGAAATGAACATCCAGGTTTTTTTTCCTTTAAATTTTTTGGGGGGCCCCAAGAGAGTGGGGCCCTAAGCTATAGCTTGTTTAGCTTATATGTAAATCCAGCACTGCTCCGACCCCACCCACCACTCATATATGGTCCTCAATAAGTTTCCCAGAAGGTAAAAATGTGGCCTTAGGGCTGGAAAATGTCCCCACTCATGATTTAAATGATGCCTACAACTAGATGCTTTCCAAAGGAAAAACCCAAAGAGTCATGCCCAATGGATTATAATCTGGGGAATCTCGGGAGTTACAAGATATCAGTGAAGTAAAAGGAAATCAGTCTTGGACAAAGAAAGCAAGATTTTGATAAGTTGTTGTAATACAAGCGAAGAAGTGGCATGGATACCAGAAGGAATAAAAAATCCAAATATGAGGGGCAATTACAGGGAAATTGTTAAGAGATGAGAGACAGAATTTCAAATTTAACATAGCAAATGAATGGAAGTCATTTACTACAAATGAATAAAATAAAAACAGAGGAGAGCTTGGTGCTGTTTTCTTTATTCACAAAAAAAGCGGCTGTCAGGGGTGAGCTGTAAGGTAGCCAGTTATGCAGATGCTGCTGCATTATTCAGGATTGTGAAAACCCAAACAGACCTCAAAGGGCTCCAAAATAATTTCCGAAAGAGGGTGAATGGGCAACAAAATGACAAACATGTAAGCATAATGTTATGCACATTAGGACAAAACAATCAAACTTCACATATGCACTGATGGGATATGAACTGGCAGTGACTAATCAGGAAACAGATCTTGTAGTCCAAGTTTCCATCATCTGTGACTATTAAATTACATGCTATTCACTAGTTCATTCACATGAAGCTGACGGATAGCCCTAGACACAGAATTTGCTCTCAGCTGACCAAACCAATTAGTTCTTCAAAGCATAAAATGTGGAGGGTTGACAGGGTTGCCAGCTTATTCTCTGGCCCTGGCTCCTGTGCCATTAACAGCAACTCGGTCTATGCAAATGCAAGCTGAATAGAGGCCAAGAGCCAAAAATGTGGATGGTTATTTAAATTCAGTGGGCTTCTCTCACATCTGCAGCTTCTGAACATGTGCCCAGCTTCTCTGTGCAATTTCCTTCCCCTCTCAGGAGGGTGCAATTTCTGAGTGGAGGTGTAGTGGGTGGGTGGGTGGGCGTGCGCGCGCGCACGCACACACACACATGCTTATCCCTTTCCCTGTTTTTCTGTTCAGAATTCCCTTGCCCATGGAGTTCTATGTGCTTATTCATTTATTTTATTTGTTCTTTACATTCCCACCTTTCTTCCAAGGTACCCAGGGTGCCATGCATGATTCTACCCTCTTCATTTTATCCTCACAGCAAGGTAGTAGGTAATAGGTTTGGCTTCAAGACAGTGACTAGCTAAAGAGTACCACATGAGCTTTATGAGGATTGGAATGCTGGTCTCACAGGTACCAGTGTGACCCCTACACTGGCTGCCGGAAACACATGCTGTTAGTGTTTTGTAAACCTAACAGCGACCCTGTAGAAATAGGCAGTTGGCAGGGGGGGGGTATTTAGGGAAAGGGTTAAGTACATCTGTACATCTTTGTACCATCCCCTTCCCATTTTCTGACTGAAAACCAGAACCTCCAAAGGCTGCTGCCTCTTCTTCTTCTTCCTCTTCCTCTTCCTCTTCCTCTTCTTATTCTTCTTGCAGTGCTGCCAGGGCTTCTTCCCATTTGTGTGTAGTTTGCCTCTGTCTCCTCTCACTGGCTTTTCCTCAGGCCTGTGGATGAACCACTCCCCTCCTCTAACCCTCCTTTTGCAGGCAACTTCTTGTGTCTTCTTTTCTTTCTGCAGTCTTCTCCTTCCCTGGGCCTGCCGCTCTGTGTCCAAGCAGCTTAGCCAGTGACAGTAACATCAAGTGAAGCTCCTCTTAACTTCAGGATTTTAAGTGGCAGTCCAAACCACACTTTCCTGTGAGTAAGCCCAATAATTCAATAGGGCCTAATTCTAAGTAGACATGGTTAGGATTGTGCTGTTAGTTAGCCTTTGGAACATAGTGTTTTGGAATATACATTGGAGGGCAGGAGGAAGAAGTCTGTCATCACAATAACAATAGATATTTTTCGTGATTAGTTACTAGAAATATTCCCCAAGACTAAATGCTTGTAGAAGATTTCCGTTCTTTGGGTGGTAATGAGCTGAAACATCAACTGATGGGGCTGTGCCTCTTTCAACCACCACAAGAATCACTCTCAATCTCTGTAAAGTGGGGTACAATGCCAAATGCATAAGGCCCCAGTCACAGGCAGCCACCCAATAGCTATTTCTGGAACTAGGTAATGCCTTAACAGAAGCCCCCTGATATGCAAAATGGCATGCTGGGTTATAACCATCATGAAGGTGACCAGGAAAAAGAAACTCTCTGGTTTTTAAGCAGCCCATTGTCAATCTCTCAGATAAAACTGACCCAGGAATAGAATACAGTGGTACCTCGGGTTACAGACGCTTCAGGTTACAGGCTCTGCCAACCCAGAAATAGTACCTCGGGTTAAGAATTTTGCTTCAGGATGAGAACAGAAATCGCACGGCGGCAGCAGGAGGCCCCATTAGCTAAAGTGGTGCTTCAGGTTAAGAACAGTTTCAGGTTAAGAACAGACTTCCAGAACGAATTAAGTTCTTAACCTGAGGTACCACTGTAAAAGGCATTGGGAGGGATAAGGAGAGGATCAAAGTATTATTTGAATCTGGGTTCACCAGTGCTTAATCTCAGAACTTCTGAACCCCAACACACCACTGTCATGGCAAGACTCAGTCCTGGGAGATGTGCAGTAAAAGACAGGGACACTGAGCATGTGCAGAATGCATTTTCCTCAGCACTAAGAAACCATGACCAAACCCATAGATCTGGAATTGAGACAACAAGGCAGGGGGAGTGGATTAAGTGCAATGCAAGTTATAATCAATATTAGGCAATTAAGCTTTTAGCATAATATTTCAATATTTAGTGCAGGTGAGACCAACAGATCTATGTAAGTCTGGCAAGGTGAGCTGTATTACTTCCATTGCTAGAAGCTAATTATTATTTGCCCTTCATCCTGCAAAATGTTGGCTATAATTCCCATTTATTTCAGTTGGGTTACTTATAAGAAGCAAGGCTAAGCAGTCCTTAGCAAACTGGGATCTTTCGCAACATTGATCCCATAAACTGAATAAAGATAAAAAACCATTTTGTTTTAGTACCTCCGTTCAGTGAAGAATTGCACGCCCTGTAACTAAACTCTGCAGTATTAAAAGATATAACATTGAACACCAGCTTTTGATGAAATATAAATAATTGGGTGAAGCAGCCCACATCAGTAACACCCCGAAGGAGTTGCCTGAGGAGCAAGTGCCATAAGAAACCAGTCAAGATTCAGTGGAAACACCCTGTTGTGATTACATTCACACCATACGGCTGTGGAATTTGTCATCTCATTCTCTGCCAAGATGCAACAGTTCTGGGCACTGCTGAACATGCCATCAAATGATTCACAGCGGCTGAAGTTGTATTTTGCTTACATTACAACACCCAGCCAGGGAAAGTGTGACCTAAGATGCATTTTGCTGAACTTCATCAGCTATTCCCATATGAGGGGAGAATTGGTGTATTGGAGGCCATGCCAAAAACTTCAGAGACACTAAATTAAATCCTTCCTTGAGGCCATTGGCTTGGAATCTGTGGCTCGAACGGGCTCTTTTAGGCTATAAACCATGTCATGAAAAATTCCTGACCAGGGCTTCTTGCAGTGGTTTAAGAGAGAACTGTTTAAAATTTGATTGCAACGTTCTTCTCCTTTGTTATGTTCTCATTCAAAAGGAAAATAAACTCTTGCTTTTCTACACTACTACTTCTCTTGTGCTGGGTTCAGAAGGCTACTACCATGTTACAACTTGTGCTCCTCAAACAGTTCCAGCAGAGAAAACTAATGGAATTGGTTAGTTATTCATCACACAGGTAGCGAGCGCACTGTGGCCTCTTGGACATAGTTGTGGCTTTGGATGCTTCCCTAATGTCACCACATTATTGCAGTCTGGAGGGACACAAAGAAACCATAACCTCGGAACATTTGTGGTATTAAAAGTTACAGGATGTTAGCAGGAAACTACAGGACATACACCTATTGTAAACAAGGCAGTATGCCCCCCACCCAAGAGCAAATGCTATTGAAAGCCTGAGAGCCAGTGTGGTGTAGTGGTTAAGAGTGGTAGATTCGTAATCTGGGGAACCGGGTTCGCGTCTCCGCTCCTCCACATGCAGCTGCTGGGTGACCTTGGGCTAATCACACTTCTCTGAAGTCTCTCAGCCCCACTCACCCCACAGAGTGTTTGTTGTGGGGAAGGAAGGGGAAGGAGAATGTTAGCTGCTTTGAGACTCCTTCAGGTAGTGATAAAGCAGGATATCAAATCCAAACTCTTCTTTATTTATAACTGCCCATATAACACCACAAGCACAAATCAGATTGGATTTCAATAAGTAGTCCTCTAACCTCTCCCACAAACTCTCACTCTCTTCCTCTGACAGCATACCCTATGCAAGTGGTTTTCAACCAGTGTGCTGTGGCACCCTGGGGTGCCTTGAATGATGGTCAGGGGTGCTGCAGGCAGCACTGGCCTCTGTCCCTCTTTCCTTCCCTCCCCCCCCTCTGATGCCCTTTCACATTTGGCTTCCCCAAAGTTTGCACAGCTGTTTATTGCAGCAGCTCTGGCTACTAGCTCTGCAGGCAAATGGTGCCTCTGGAACGGATGGGGTGGCAGCTCAGAGACCAGGGATGGCAGCAGCAGCTGCCCAGAAGACTCCCAAGGAGAGAGGAGAGGAGAGGAGGCTGTGTGAACACCCCACAAGGGAGGGTGTTAGAAAAAGGGTGAGAGGCTGCCAGCTCCGTAGGCAAGGGGTGACATAACTGGGCTCCTGAGCCCCACAGGGGTACCAAAGAAGTTGGTCATGGAGCCGTGGACTCAGAAAGGTTGAAAATCTCTGCCATTGGTCTTCAACCTGATTCAAAGCAGGTCACTGTAGAAGCACTACCACCATGCAAATATATGGTAAAAAAAATAAGAAATGGGTCTCCAAATGCATGTTGGGGTTAAAGGTGGGTCCTGGAAAAGTTGAAGATACCTGCCCTATGCAACCCCACAATACTTGCTTGTTTCTGATTAATATTGGTTTGGTGTTGTTTCTACTAGTTTAGCCTATGAGTTGTTCACAAGATTCTGTTCCGAATAGAACACCCTGTGATTACCACAAAGGAGTGTACAATGTGACGTGTGAATTATTAGGCAGTCCTATTTCATAACTTGCTCACTGCACTGTTAAAGGATTGATAAAGAAAGCAAATTGCTGAAGCTGGTTATACTGCCCGGATGTTGTCTCCAGACCTCACTGAAGCAGCAGTTGAATGACCAGAAATTGAATTAGAAAGTGTAGGGTAACTGACAACATACATCAAAACATTCACAAAACCACATGCCTAGATTGCAAACATGTGATCAGAACACAAACTGACAAAATCTAGAGTCCATTGCTTAATAATCCATTGTGATTCATCTCCCAGGATAAGTGTGCAATGTGGAAAGCCCACTTCATTTTATAACACCCTCAGAACGTTACGTTGTACTTAAATCTCATTGAAATTGTTGAGACAGTCTCACCAGAAGTTACCTTGTCCCATTGATTTTAGTGATACTTAAGTGCAAGGACTCATTATTTGTGCAGACTTTCTTTGAAAAAGATTGAATGTGGAACCCATCTAACACAATTCGAAAACTTTCCCCAAATATGTTCCCCATTACCATGAAAGTCCTTTCCCCTCCCATCCCCACAGATAGGGAGATTTGTAGCTTAGAATTCTTGCAACAATTTTGATTTCCATGTCCCTTGAATGTTATTCCCATCCAAGCTATTATTGGGGCTTTTGGGGTGGCAGGGGGGAGGAGAATACAGTATGTATAAACAAATGTAGAGCCTTTGAGAAATTCCTTTCCCACCCCATGACAAATTTATGAAGCCAGCTCCATCCATGGGCTGTGCAAGACTTGAACTTTGAGGAAACAAATTACAAAAGCACTAAGCAACTAATCAAGTCATTCATGCAACTAAATAAAAGGGGAACCTGTCATTTTCCAGATTCCCCAATAGTACACCCTTCCCCCAGCTCATAGCAGTTCTCATTTCCTATCTCTAGCCCATTTCGTTCAGCATCGACATCCACTCACATATCTTGTGGCTATATTTATCCAACACTTTTCCAGGAGGTCAAAGATACAAGGATGACAGAGCTTTACTGATTAGGATGGTTTTGCTTCTGAAACAAATTATAAGTGGGATGCATTTCAAAAAGCATTTCTAAATGTCAAGAGCCATAGAAGTTAGAATGCAAGAAGAGCCTTGCTGGACCAATGAGGGTTGCCTGGAGCCTTCGTTACATATATTTAAGCAGTGGGGAGAAACATTTCTCTTCTCCCAGGCCTTTGGCTAATTTAAGCATCAATGTGGGTGGGGATATGGTTTTTGTTTGCTACTATGTTATGTATTTTTTGCGTTTTTATATTGTGAACTGCCATGTGATCCTTGGATGAAGGGCAGTATAGAAATTTAATACAGGCAATGACCAATTTAGGCACATCCAAATGATGCGCAATCACACATGCATAGCACTGAACCTGGAAGTAGCCCCAAAACGTCATAAAAATGTCACAGAAAGGACTGGAATGGGGCAGCACGGGAGTGAAGTCAAACCATTGGGTTAGCATCACTGAATTGACCTCCCCAATGTACAAACCTGGGCAGTGTAGATGGAAGTCCTGGGCTACCCAGACAAGAGAACCCCCTCTCGGCCTTCTTTGAGTGGTCCAAAGAAAGCAGAGCAATATGTTTGGCACCAGCTTGGTTGCAGTTGTTGTCAGAAGGAAGCATACAATACGCCATCCAACAACCGTCTTAGGGACTCCAGATTTGTGTAGGGTTTACTCCTTAACCTTTTCTTCTCCTGCAGATAGCCTGCAGGGCAGCAGAGGTTTAGGATCAGAGTTTTCCTTCTCCTAGATGGGCTACCCTCCCAGGTTGGCGAGCCCCATGAGCCCCATCTGCTTACATTAAACAGTGGCAATTGTCACTTGCATAATTGCTAACACAGCAGAGCTGTTGCTTTAGCATAATATTTCGGATTGGCTCATGACCACCATCAGATTGCGACAATGTGCTGTTATTCTCCATCCCAGCTGCATCTCGGCTGGCACATTGCTCCCTAGATTTAAGCCTCAAGACTCTATTTTTTTTAATGATTAACATCAGCTGAAAGGACTACTCAATGCCAGACTTGTGTTTTTGAACCAGCAAGCAGGTAGCTATTAAACTCCAGTGAGTTTTTTGTTTGTTTGTTTTTTTAAAAGTACAATTATCTTCATCTGTACTTCATCACAGTGCAGATTTAGATCAAGGCATAATCATATTTAGGGGGTCTTTTTGTTTCCTTCACCAGTGAGACTCCTCAGGCTTGGTTCAGACACACAGCAGCCACCTCCATGCAAATGAACTAGTCCAGGCTGGCTTGGACACTTCTGTGTGACTACATTCTTCTTTTTTATTCTTTGTTTTCAGGCCTGTTAAGCCTGGCGATAGTTTGAGGCATGTTAGTTACTAAGCACATGATGGCTGCTGATTTCATCAGCACACACACAAAAAGACTCTCAGGGCACCGTAAAGACTAGCAGATATATTGTGGCTTAAGCTTTCATGTGCTATGCTCCATTTTGTCAGGTGCATGACATGTTATCCCAAATTTTGTGTGTGTGTGTGTTGGTACACATATGTATGTATTCTACATAAACACTGGTAAAGGTAAAGGTAAAGGTATCCCTGCCCGTACGGGCCAGTTGTGTCTGACTCTAGGGTTGTGCACCCATCTCACTTAAGAGGCTGGGGGCCAGCGCTGTCTGCAGACACTTCCGGGTCACGTGGCCAGCATGACAAGCTGCATCTGGTGAGCCAGCGCAGCACACAGAAACGCCGTTTACCTTCCCGCTAGTAAGCGGTCCCTATTTATCTACTTGCACTGGTGTGCTTTCGAACTGCTAGGTTGGCAGGCGCTGGGACCGAGCAATGGGAGCGCACCCCGCCGCGGGGATTCGAACCGCCGACCTGACGATCGGCAAGTCCTAGGTGCTGAGGACCCACAGCACCACCCGCGTCCCTACATAAACACTGAGTTGTACCCAATTCTGCTAGTATGATCAGAAGGGACACTTGCCCCAGTGAACTCTTGACCTGTCTCCCCACTCACGGCTCCGGCAACCCTGAGAAAGGCCACTTCCAGTGTTCACGGGATGCTTATTGTAGGCTGGAATGTGGGACAGAGCACTACAGGAGATGGGGTGTGGAATAGTCTGCAATCAGGCAAAAGCATCTTTGGTCAGCAGAGGAGAGCAATACTCTGCCCCACATCCCAGCCCTTTACTAAGGATCCCTGCCTTAACTGAGGAGAGGATTTTGGAAGGTAGCATGGGCCTGTAGGGGAGGAAAAGGTTGGGAATTCCCTAGTGCAAGCAAAGTTTACGCTGGCATTCCCAAGGGAATACTGAGGAAATTGTAAAGAGTGGAGCCTATGAAAGTGAACCATCATTCGTTTTGTGGTTGTTTGTTTACATTGGAGGCTGATTCTCTCCCAATGAGATCAGAATGGAGATCACCAACCAGGAGGAAGATTGCATTGGTGAGGCTGCCTACGGACCATACATTTAAAGCACATGTCTCCCCCCAAAGAATCCTGGGAAATGTAGTTTACCCCTCACAAAGCTACAATTCCCAGGATTCTTTGAGAAGAGTCATGTGCTTTAAATGTATGGTGTGTATGTAGCCTTGGGCACCAACCACTAGTAGTACAGCAGGAACAGAGGGGACATCTATAAAACTTTCTTAGCACTTCTCATGAGCAGGAACCGCAGGAGATTGGAGGAGGCGGGTAACAAAGCTGGTAGGAAGAAAGGAGGTGAGTTATCCAGGGATGAAGATGAGCCGGGGGACAAATTATGTCTTGCATGAGCAAGGACATCTCTTCAGACTTCAGGTGGCCACAGGGCCTGGAGACAAACAGGTTGTGTATGTATAGTAGTGACCAGAGTAGGAATGACTGCTGGGAGGAGCACAGAGAGAAGAAATACTGTACCATGATGCAGTTGCAGCAGCATGTTTCTCCTATATTGGTCTCCACAGTTGGTACCTGCAGCCTTACAACAATTTGACTTTACTCCCAAAGGCACACTCCTCCATTGTCTCCTGAGGCAGGTGGATGCCAACTGTCCCAACTGTCCACTAAGAGGTCAATATCAACAACCATCAACAGACAACCAACAGGAGACACTGCAGAATCCAAATACAGGGAGTGATAGGAACATCATTTAATCCCCGCTCTCCAGGGTGTTAAAATAAGGCAATGTCAGGCAAATACAGGGTGAAGAGAGACACCCTACTGGAGACAGACAGACAGACAGACAGACAGACAATAAGTTTCCAAAACAAGCAAAGGTAAAAAGTCTCAGTTCTTTATGGCTGCTTGATCCTGCAAGTTTTGTCCAGATAGCTCCAGCTTCTCTTTCTTGATCAAAGGCAGGCCCAGAAAGGAAAAGGAAACAATAGAAGGTGAATAAAGGAGGGTCAACAGAGATTTGGGGTCAAAAGGGAGGGAGGAGAGGGTTGCACAAACTGTCTCACATATTACTGTCTTCACCACTAGAAATAAGCCTCCCTTGAGGAGTCTATTTGTTCCAGTGCAGACAAGAACAGGTAGGTAGCCCATTTTTATCCAAGGTAGGCCTTTGCCCATGCTTAGCTTCCCCACCCCCCTACAGCCCAGGTTCAGGAATCCCAGCCTTCCAGCCCTCTAGATGCTCCCTGCCTCTTCGTACCGTGTGGGCAAACAAGGTGTTCAGCAATGGGAGAAGCAATACAATGGGCAGTCACACCATTGGCTGAATCCCAGAAGAGAGGGAGGGAAAGCGGAGAAGCGCCGGAGACACCCAAAAGGATCTGCGGAGGCATCGCTATTGTAGGAAAGGAGGAGGAGGAGGAGAGCACTGGGAAACTGAAAACAAACAGAAAAGGGCCCCCAGTGCCTCCAGTTGGGAACTTCAAAGTATTTCTTCCGAGTATCCGGCGGGACTGGAAATGCAGTACTTTATATTCCCCACGTGGAATTAATAGCGCTGCCTAGTTCGGTGTTATACTGAAAACGAAGTGATTGTTATACACCAAGGATACAAAGAGTTTAAGGGGGCCGCTGATTTAGGAGGTCGAGCGATACCGATGGTGACCAGAAAAACCTTTTCGAGGTCAGTTTCTTTGCAAGGGGAGACGGGGACGCCAGTTGTTTTGAGACATCACAATCAAAATGCGGATGATGCTCGACTCCCTTTCATTGTCAGGAAGGCAGTGGAGTAGCGTGGGGGGTGCAGGGGGGGCCGGTCGCACCGGGCGCAACATCTGGGGGTTAGGGTTAGGGGGCGCAAATTACTTGCCTTGCCCCGGGTGCTGACAACCCACGCTACGCCACCGCAGGAAGGAAGGACACAACGGGGCTGAGACGCATCGCGCTGTGCCCCCCCTTCTCTGCCCCCCCTTATGTGTCTTAACTGCCTTTGCCCTCATAAGCTGGCGCGATGTGTATTTATATGGCCGATATATATTTATACGGTTTATCCTGATCAGCAACTTTTCCAGAAGAAACGTTCTACAGTATTTAACTGCGTTTAACTAACGCGCACTAAAAACAACGGCGCAAGTTGTGAATCTGGAAAATGGACAGTAACACCACACACACACACACACACACACACACACACACACCCATTCCTAGGAAAGCATCTTTGGTCCGCGCGCTGCCTATTGTTTCCTTTCCGATCACCCCCGCGCGGGGGGGGGGCGTTGAAAGGAGAGGAGACGGCTAATTATATTAATAGCCTGGTTCTGTCCCTTTAAAAGAGCGGGAGAGAGTCGGCGGGGGGCGAACTCGGGGCCGCAAGATGAATTCGTCGGCGGGCAGCGAAGGGCTCCCAGCGGGTCACGTGGAGGGGCAGGAAATGATTGATGCACAAGGTTGCTGGGCGCGAAGAAATTTAATAGCGCCGCGCGAGGAGCGGCTTCCCACTTCGGCTACTTTGCCGGGCGCACACGCTTCGTTTGCACCAATGATGTCAGCGAGGCCCGACTCCGGATCCACCCCCCACGCGCCTCCCGCCCCCTTCCAGGCTCGCGATGAAAATATTGCCCTTCCTTCGAGGGAGCCCCTCCGGAAGTGGCTCCTCGAAAAGAAACTTCCACTCAGCCTTTATGGTAGTGGTTTCGTGCTGGCGGCTGTGGGCTTGGCAAGCCTATGGCCATCGGGGCTTACTTCCGAGTAAACATGCCCGGGAGTGGGCTGCTGCTGCTGCTGCACGCCCAGCGGATCTGTGCAAGCAGTAGTCAAATACCGGCTCACTCAGGTCCAAGGGTTGCATCGGGACCGCGCAGGCAATAGGGGGCAGGGCTGGCTGAGCTGCCAAGGCGACCACCTACTGCTTCACTTGGGGGTTTCAGCAAGGAGGCTGAGCGACCTCGCCCCCCTGAAACCGACGTAACACGTGCGACTCCAAGCGAGCATAACTCCAGATCGCTTCCACAAGATGTAAGCGCATACTGGATCAGGGCTGAGGAGGTGTGGGTTCGCCCGCGCCCAGCCCTCAGTAGTCACGACCAGGGGTGCCAACTGAATAAAATATTGCGGGGGGTAAGCCCCATCCCGCATAATCGACCACAAGATGCAGCTCACGCACACTATTTGCATGGCAAATATCAACTCAGGGGGGGGCGGCACCCTCAAATGGAGGGGGGGCGAAGGGACCTCGGCCTCTAAGGAGTTGGCTCCTATGGTCACGAAGCCCACCGTCTGCTCTAATCTTACCTAGCTCTTAGGTTTGCTATGAGGATTTTTTTTTTTAGTAATCTATTTTCATAAAAACCGCGTGCGCCGCCCCGAGCCACTCGGAGGAAGGGCGAGATACGGATGTGACAAATACGGTGTTTTTAAACTTTGCTGGGAAGCTGCATCGTCCATCCGCTTTTGGCCACCGACTTTTGTGTGGCCCCGCTCTCTCCTCCCTCACCATCGCAGGAAGGGGATCGCTCGCTAATGATCTGAAAATCGCAGCTGCCGCTTCCCTGACGGTCCTGCTTAGAATTCACTAAAGGAAAGGGTCTCATTATGCAAATATTTCATTCCAGAAAGGGAAAGGGGGGGGAGGGGAGATGTCAGTTATTTAAATATGACAGCTCGCCGTGCATCCTCTCTCCCCAACCCCCACGGCCGTCCCAAATGAAGGCTGCTTCTTCCTCCGGTTTACTCTCCCCTCCTCCCATCCATTCACATCAGCGAGGATCCCCGGAACACCCCTCCGAAGTGTGTGTTTTTCCCCCGATCGGAGGAAGGAAGGCTGAAAGGTGGCAGACCCACCCCCCCCCCCCCGCCGGGTAACTTCAGCGAGTGGTAGCGAAGCAGCCCCAAAGGAGCTTCCCTCCCCTCCGCCACTACCACGCCAGGATCCCTGATCCGATCCGGTCCCCGTTGCAAGTGAGCGCCGGTTCCTTCGAGCGCAGAAGTAACCCTGAAAAGGTTAAGAAAAAGGAAAAGCCCCGCCATCCCCAGTCGCGCTGCCAAATCCCGCTCGCCCTTTAATGCCTGGAGGGATTAAGCTGGCTGTGTGTGCTGCAGACCAGAAGGAAAAACCGGGGAGGTTCCGAAGAAAACTACCCGCCTTTAACCACCAGGGTTAGGAAGACGCACACGCACCCCGCCCCCGACGTAGTAGGGCTGCCCCCAGAACCTGCACACCGGGGCTTTCTGGATGATCTGGAGAGCAGCCAGATTTCACCCTCAATTGCACCCTGCCAGCGTCCACCGAGTGGATGCATTCCAGAATCGAGCTCCGGCATCCTCTACTTTTAAAAGCGAAAATATATATATATATATCGAACGGTATGCAAAGCAGATCGCCGGACTTCCTGCGCTTTATCAAAAGCAACCAGCCACCAACCCCAGTCATTCATCTAGAACAAGTCCGTCTCTCTCTCCCCATACACACACACATACAAGTGTAATGGCTAATATGTCCCTACTGTCCTGCCATGAAAAGATCCGTGCTGCCCTTTTGCCAACAACGAGCCAGCCAAACGCTGGCGGCTCAAACTCCTTCCCTCCCGCAGCTTTCAAGCCATCCCCGAACTGCAAACAGGGGGGGGGGGGGGGGAACAACTCCCGAAACTGCAACCCGAGCGTTTTCCAAGCCAGTCCTTGTGCGCCCGGTTCCCACCCATCGATCTTTCTGTGCTGGACGCTGACAGCGCTGCAAAGGCAGCCCGGACGCCGCCGCGCGCAGGACTCTGTCAAGTGCAACGCACCCCCTCGGGGATCCGTCAAAACCTTGCCGTTCCCGAGAGCCGAAAAAGCCCCGAGAGCTGCGAGCGGCGCCGGTGCCTCAGCGCCCAGAAACTCCGCTTTCATTTCATCACCTCCAATCAATTAAGCAGGACGCGGACGTAACAATTTCTTCTTATTAATTACCGAGCGAGAGACTTCGTGTGTGTTGCACAAAAAAGAGAGAGAAAGGAGGAGGAGATAGGAAAGGAAAGAAAAGAGCGAGGGAGGCTAGAGCAGCTGGGAGTCTGGAGACGCCAGGTTCAGTCTGGCAGCATGCATCGGAAAGGCGCCCTTTTTCATATTTAAACCACGCGGAATATGTACATTTTTGATTCCTACTTACGCTTTCAGGGGGTTGTGAATGACAGTCGCCATTTTGCTACAATGTAACAGAATATTGTGTCTCGGAGTTCTAAAGGTTCGCTCAGGGGAAGCGCTCGGCCAATCGAGAAAGTGGATACCGGCCCGCCGCCCAATCAAGCGCTGAGGGCGGAGCCAGGGTTCTGCTAGTTATTAGGGGAGCTGTCAAAGCCCAGAGGTCACTCCCTTTCTGTGCAACTGTTAAGAGAGCAGGTCTTAAAGGGGCAGCGGCGCGGCAGAGGGGCAATCGGCGCTCGAACTTAGATAGCGGGGAGTTTCAAGAGTTTTTAATAATAGTTTGGGTCTTTAAAAAAACAAACAAAACTGCACACGCACAGAGGCGAGCGTGGGGTGGGTGTGCGCGCGCGGGGGTGAAACATAGTTCGTTCATTGTTTCCATAGCTTCTCGTTTCCCGAAGAGCATCTCCTCCAACTATTCATATGCAAGGATTGGGTTCGTGCCATTTTATCGGGGGGGGGGGGGATTACCCTCACTTCTGCAGTGCACGTTCTAGTTGTTCGGGGTATTAAAAAAAACCCAAACAAAACATGGTGGTCTCCATTTTGTTTCCCTTGATCTCCAGCCACTTTCCCCTTTAGGTTTCTTGGAACGCCGCTCGGTAATTACAGTGACTTCAGGGCAGCACCCTTCCCCCTCCGCCAGGAATTTCTCTGTGTCAGTCATCCAGCTTCTGCAGCCAGTGCACTAGTTACATAATGCACAGTGGCCAAACCGACCGCCTGTTTGTTTCACTCAAAGCAACTTTTTGGAAGCGTGATCGTCTGGGTGTAGCGTGTTGAGACCTGACCTCTCTGATCTTTTGACATGAGAAAAGGGAGCGGGAGGGAGGGAACTTCGCCTACATTTCATTAAAGCACATATAAGTGCTCCGAAGCAGCGAAGTAACTTCTTGGAGGCAGCAGGTCTTCTGACTGCAAGGGAAAGGAGTGGAGACGGAGCCCCATTTCTGGGAAAGACACCAAGACGTCTGAGTTTACCTGTGGCTAATTACATGAGTCTGCAAATGAATTACCCAGAAGAGGAGCTGAAAGATTTTTGATGTGTCTAAAGGCTGAAACCATACCCACTTGAGAGTAAGCTGAAATCCCATGCATGCTTACTTGGCAGTGAAGCCCATGGAACTCAATGAGACTAACTTTTGAGTGAACACACTCAGCAGGCATGTATGTGAAACCTAATCATTGGACGTTTGAGGACTGAACTGTTAAGCACATTTTGGGTACTTCCAGAGAGGGACCTGGTATCATAAATGACTCGTGGAGATCTACTTTTCTCTGTGTGTGTTAGGCATGCTAGCTTCCACACATTCCTCTCCCCACCCCTGTAATGGATATTCATGGGTGTTCCACTACTTGCCATCCACACCAGGGTTGTTGCTTTTTGGTCTCTCCCCTCAGTTACTTCTCCCCTGGCATCCACTACCTTTTTAAATTACAGGCATAAACACAGGTATTTCTATACATCTGCATACCTGAAGAAATTGCATCCTAAGAATTGTACATGAGCCAGCATAGCCAGCCTTGTTCAGCTAGCTACCATGTTTTATTGGGGGGGGGGGGGGATGAAGGGTGGGGCTTTGGCCAGGGGATAATTTTTAAAATACTGTGGGTCTTGTCAAATACCTCTGTGTTTGTTTGTTTGTTTGTTTGTTTGTTTGTTTGTTTGTTTGTTTGTTAAAGGGGGGTCAGGTGTTCATACAGTGATTACAACCTCTCAGGAGATATTGAGAGAGTCTCTCCTCCAAACCAGATGTGAGGCAATTGGTAGAAATAGGAGTCTTGTATTGTTATCTGGGGCAACTGGAAACAAAACGGGACAACTTACTGAAACAATAGGGACAACGCGGGTGGCACTGTGGTCTAAACCACAGAGCCTAGGGCTTGCCGATCAGAAGGTCAGCAGTTCGAATCCCCGTGACGGGGTGAGCTCCCGTTGCTTGGTCCCTGCTCCTGCCAACCTAGCAGTTTGAAAGCATGTCAAAGTGCAAGTAGATAAATAGGTACCGCTCTGGCAGGAAGGTAAACGGTGTTTCTGTGCACTGCTCTGGTTCGCCAGAAGCGGCTTAGTCATGCTGGCCACATGACCCGGAAGCTGTACGCCGGCTCCCTCGGCCAGTAAAGTGAGATGAGCACCACAACCCCCGAGTCATCCGCGAGTGGACCTAATGGTCAGGGGTCCCTTTACCTTTACCTTAACTGACCACATGACAAAACACTCACCCTAAAAATTGCACTAACAAGCTGGGAGCAGTTGCAGGTGTACACTGGGCTAGTTTTACATATCTGATTTTCCACATTAAGGGGAAATCCAGACTAAATGTAAACAAACAAACAAAAATGCCAGCCTTTATGTTTGTTTGTTTGTTTGTTTGTTTGTTTACATTACAATGTCATGTGGATGCAGGATGGGTGTGGAATTGTGAGCATAGCAGCAACAATTTCACAATAAACTCCCCTCTGGAAGCACCCTTGGTTAAGTCAGGCTTCCTCAACCTTGGCCCTCCAGATGTCTGTGGCCTACAACTCCCATCATGCCTGACCACTGGTCCTGTTAGCTAGGGATCATGGGAGTTGTAGGCCAAAAACATCAGGAGGGCCGAGTTTGCCTATACCTGGGCTAGAGGTTTCCTGTCCCTGCTTTAGATGGCAGAGTATATTATTCATCTTACTTCAAAATGTGGCAAATCAGCCCTGGGGCATTTGGCGGCCCTCCTACGAAGTGGAGTCCTGAGCTTTGATTGTGAGCAAGGAATTTGTTCCAACACAATGCTCCATCTGTGGTCCTGTAAGCTGTATGTCTGGCTGTCTGCAGTTCTGCACATGCTCTTAACTCAAGAAGGATGATCTGTTGGGAACAGATTCCCAACAGTTTTGAACAACGCCTCCTATGAATGGAGTTTGTACCCTACTACTGTGGGAATGATGGCATCCTCTAACATAGTGGAGGGTGTGACTACTACCCAGGCTCAGCTTCCACAAAGGATACTCCAGTCAACGAAATTGTTGCTAGATCAAATATTGGGGGGATGGGACGGGACCAGAACGGTGTTTTTTCATTTCATGCAGAAATCAAAGGCATGCAGTGTGATAGGAGACATCTACCCTGGACATGCCTTTACAGTTAAATGCAAGTTAATGCTGATACAAGGCATCTGCAAGGCATACCTAACCTACCCCATATGCAGTGCAGTGCACATCTGGCCTGCTTTGACACCATATGGAAGCTAGTGTGGGTGTGGTGTGGCATGCTGTTACTGCACTGAACATTTTATTAGTCTGAAGGGCAACTTTCCCTGCTTCGAAATACTGCTCTACAAACATGCACATACACAGAAACCACAGAAATCAGACCTCCCAATTTACATCTTTATCAAAAGGCAAACTGGGCACATTTGTTTTTGTTGAACTTTGCGTAGTTGTACAAATAAACCCACGATAGTATCTTGATGAGAAATAACTGGAAAGAGGAAGAGAATGTCAGGAGGATTGCTACCTGGGAATGTATCACTGCACAGTTTGCATCCGAGATTAAACCGAAGGGTGGCAGTCATGGATTTAAGGGAACCGAACCGCACTTGCACCTTCCTAGAGACAGTCATTGCGACTGCGTGTGGAATGATATTGTAATAAAGGGGGCAACAGAAAGAGCAAAAAACCCATAAATCATCTTTGTCCAGCAGCACTAAACAGTTGCTTATCATCTTGCAGTGCAGATCTGACTTGTGTTTCAACTAAGTCTGGTCTCATGCCATGCAGTCCTATACATGCTTGCCCAGGAGTGTGTGCTTAAGACTGCAGCCACAGTAGTCTTAAACAAAAGAGAGAAAGGACCATAGTTCAGTATTATTTTCATGTTCTCCAGTCCTACCATTAGGAAGCGTAAGATGCTACCTTTTGGGGGGCTTCCCATGGGCTGTCCAACATGTGAAAGAAGGCACTGGATTAGATAGGCCTTTTGGCCTGATGAAGCAGAGCTTTTCTAAAGCAGTCTGCTGGCTACATACTTACATCGTTATACCATCACAAGCAGGGGGCATTTGGGGCTTATCAGGCCCCAAAATATCTCTGTACAAATGTGATTATTGAATCAAGGAATTGGGCAAAGTTCACAATGGGTACAAGTCTTTGTGGGGGCGGGGGACGTATAAGAGGCCATGGTACAAACTAAGCCAAATGCAGCCCATCGGCCATGGATTATGCCCTTCAAGGTGTCCAACATGACAACAGCAACTCTTTTTGCAGTGTGAAGCAGAGAAGAAAACAGGGGCCTTATCGAGTCCCTGACAGGCCACAGCACACACCTCGCAGGCTCTTCAGCTTGGTAACTCTCCAGTTGTTCCGGACTGATATATGATATCAGTAGATTTTGTCTTCATCCTGAAAGCAAAGTGGATTTTGGGGGGAGAGGAATTGAGAGTGTGTGTATTGTTGTTGTTCTTGTTGTTCTTGGTTTAGAAGTGGCCTAGATATTCAATTGATCCAAAGGATCCACACAGAAAGTTTATGTTGTGAGATGTTATAAGCAGGGCTGTTTGCTGCATGGATAAAGTAATATGTGCATAGACTAGTTCAAAGATACCTTAGGTCAGGTACCAAATATAAAGTTCTATGAAACTACACAATAAGAGTGCATACCCTATTGGTGCACCTTGTAATTAAAGGATGTATTTCTGGCTGCTGTAACAGTTCTTGAGGTAGGCTGTTTATCAGCTACTACAAAGGAGAGGTTGGAACTGGTCCAGCCCTTTGAGCAACCTAAAAATCAAAGGGGAACCAGATAAGAATTTCATAAAGAAGATATGCTGCAAAGTCCAGGAATGCTTCTTCCAAGATAAGCAACTCTCACTTATCTTCTGCAGAGCTCCGGCATTCAGGAGTGTGGGAATCTTTCCTTAAAATAACTGACACCTGTCAAAGTTGTTTGCAACTCACATCCTCTCATGAGATACATAAACAACTCTTGGACTGCAGCATCAGAAAGAAGCTGCAACTGCAAGTGTACCAAGCTCAGTGGTTTTAAAAAAGTACATGCCATTGTTTTAAAGTCTGGTATCTCTGGGAGGCCACAAAGAACATATTTAGCCTCTAAAGTCTCTCTTTAAGTGTATATACTGGGATGAATTTGGCTCATAATTCACATAACAGGAAATTTAAACTAATTTGTCCTCTTGGGTTTCATTATACACAGGCAAGGGAAAGCTTGAGTGCAGTTGGACATGTATTCTGGAACTTAAGAAGGCTGATTTCAAAAAGCTTAAGGAAATAGCAGGTGAAGTCCCATGGTCAGAAATACTCATGGAGAAGGGAGTCCAAGATGAATGGGAGTTTCTTAAAGGTGAACTACTGAAGGCACAAAGGCAGTCAATTCCAACATGAAAGAAAAGTGGGAGGCACCCAAGGAAACCAGTGTGACTGCATAAGGTGCTTACAGATGAGCTGAGATGTAAGAAGGGAATGTATAAGAAATGGAAGAAAGGAAAAATCACAAAGGAAGAGTATACACCAACAGTTGCAGGGAGTAGGTCAGGCAAGCCAAAGCTCAGAATGAAATCAGGCTTGCAAGAGAGGTTAAAAATAATAATAAAAGGTTTATTCAGCTATGTTTGAAGCAAGAGGAACAAGCAAGTAGTATGTCCCTTGTGTGGAGATGATGGAGAAATGCTATTGGGTGACAGAGAGAAGGTGGAACTGCTACTTTGCTTCTATCTTCACAAAAAAAGAAAGCAGTGCCCAACCTGGTGATAACAGAATAAATAATGCAAGGAGGGAGCTGCATCCCAAGACAGGAAAAGAGGTGTTAAGGGAACACCTAACTACCTTAAATGACTTCAAATCTCCAGGGCCTGATGAGTTGCACCCAAGGGTGCTAAAGCAGCTTGTGGGTGTAATTTCAGAGCCTCTGTCTATAACCATTGAGAATTCTTGGAGAACAGGTCAGGTCCCTGCATACTGGAGTCAGGCAAATGTTTTTCCCATCTTCAAAAGGGATGGGGGGGGGGAGAAAATCAACAGCAGATAATAAAACAGTCAGTCTGTGAGAACAGTCAGGATGCTGTGATTACTAAGACCTAGCATGGGCATCTCAAAAATAAGTCGTGCCAGATGAATCTCATTTCTTTCTCTCTCTCTTTTTGATTGAGTTACAAGCTTGGTGGATCAGGGAAATGCTGTGGACATAGTATATCTTGATTTCAGTAAGTCTTTTTGAAAAAGTCCCCCATTATATTATTGCGGAGAAACTGGTAAAATGTGGACTGGATGAGGTAACTACCAGGTGGATTTGTAGCTGCTTGACTGATCAAACGCAAACAGTGCTCACTAATGGTTCCTCATCATGCTGGAAAAAAGTGACAAGTGAGTTGCCGCAGGGTTCTGTCCTGGGCTTGTTGTTCAACAGCTTTATAAATGATTTGGATGAAGATATGGAGGGGATGCTCATCAAATTTGTACATGACACCCAACTGGGAGGGGTGGCCAGTGCTGTTGAATACGGAACTGGGATTCAAGATGACCTTTAATAGAGAACTGTGCCCAAACTAAAAAAAAATGAATTTCAATAGGGACAAATGCAAGTTTACTGTATACACATAGACAGGAAGAACCAGCTGCAAAAATATAACATGGAGGATGCCTGGCTTGCCAGAAGTACATGTGGAAAGGATCTTGGGGTCTTAGTAGACCACAAGCTTAACATGTCAACAGTGTGATGCAGCAGCAAAAAATGCTAATGTTATTCTAGCCTGCATCAACAGAAGTATAGTGTCCAGATCAAGGGAAGCAATAGTACAGCTGAATTCTACCTCAGTCAGATCACACCTGGAGTACTGTGTTCATTTCTAGGTATCACAATTTAAGAAGGATGCTGACAAGCTGGAATGTGTACAGAAGAGGGTGACCAAGATGATCAAGGGTCTAGAAACCAAGCTTTATTAGGAATGGTTGAGGGAGCTGGGTATATTTAGCCTGGAAAAGAGAAGGCTGAGAAGGAGACATGATAGCCATCTTCAAATATCTAAAGGACTGCCATGGGGAGGATGGAGCAAGAAGTTACCGTAGTTGTTAACAAATTGTTCTGTACTTTGGCTTCTGCCTCTCTCAGCATGACCATTTCACTCATTTGGTCCCAATGTGCTAGTTGTCTTACCCTTAATTAACACATTAGCAAAATGGCAGGCACTCTTTAATTTTTCCAGGTCTTGGTTACAATGAGCATTGACTTATCCAAATATATTTAGCCCACCTATAGTGCCAAAAACCCTTCTAGGCAGCTAACCATCCTTAGCTAAGATACAGCAATTAAAACAATTAGGAACATTGAACTAACACTAGCAGCAAAGCGCTACAAAAATCAGCAGCTAATGGAGGGAAATCACTTCCATGATCCGGGACTTCAAAATGCCCTTTGAAACAACGCAGGTTTCGCTTGACCCTAGAAAGCCAGCAATGAAAGAGCAGGATGAATTTCCTAGGGAAGGAGTTCAAGAGCTTTGGCACCATTATAGAAAAGGCCATACCATACCTCAGACAGTGGGGGAAGATGGAGCAGAGCCTCTAAGGACAAACTTAGTACAGTGGTACCTCTGGTTACGTACTTAATTCATTCTGAAGGTCCGTTCTTAACCTGAAACTGTTCTTAACCTGAAGCACCACTTTAGCTAATGGGGCCTCCCGCTGCCGCCGTGCCGCTGGAGCACGATTTCTGTTCTCATCCTGAAGCAAAGTTCTTAACCCAAGGTACTATTTTTGTGTTAGTGGAGTCTGTAACCTGAAGTGTATGTAATCTGAAGCGTATGTAACCTGAGGTACCACTGTAGTTATTTAGGTACCCAGGCACAGGCCATGTAAGGCCTTATGGGGCACTTTGAATTGGGCTCAGAAACCAACTGGAAGCCAATGGAGTTGTTTCACAACTAGTGTCCCATGTTCTCTTTGGTTGCTGTTAGCAAATCAGTGAACTTTTGGTGCAGATTTGTTTGACTTTTTCCACCGCTGCTGCTCACCAAGTTGATGTTTTCTCTGAAAAGCAAAAAATAGGACACACTTGCCTAGAGCAGCACAAGGAACCTTTGGGAACGCACCGCCTCCCTCTCCCCTCATATTGCAGCCGCATGACGCACCGCCTGGCTGCAGCCAGCATTTGGGGCCTTCCCAAATGTGCAGAGCCAGTGTGGTGTAGTGGTTAAGAGCGATAGACTTGTAATCTGGTGAACCGGATTCTTGTCCCGGCTCCTTCACATGCAGCTGCTGGGTGACCTTGAGCCAGTCACACTTCTCTGAAGTCTCAGCTCCACTCACCTCACAGAGTGTTTGTTGTGGGGGAGGAAGGGAAAGGAGATGTTAGCCGCTTTGAGACTCCTTAGGGTAGTGATAAAGTGGGATATCAAATCCTAACTACTACTACTCCTCTTCTTCTTCTTCTTCTTCTTCTTCTTCTTCTTCTTCTTCTTCTTCTTCCCTTTCCGCCTATTTGCATACAACATGCTCTCCTCAGATCTCTCCAAAGGGGCCCCCATTATCTTGTTCTAGGGTTGACCCCCCACTGAAAACAGGTTTAAATTTTTAGCATTGTTGAGTCCTGACTGAAGCTAAGTTCTGGCTGAAAACTGGGACACTTCAGTTCATATTACATTACTCTTGCAAGAAGCAGGAAACTTCACTGCATGAAGAAATCTATCTAGCAGCAGAAACCTCCCTGTACCCTGAAAAAGTAGCAGGCTGATTAGCAGGCATGGCCTCACTTGGGCCCTACCAACCGTATGCACCCTCAAGATTGCCACTCCAGTATTCAACCACAAGCCAAACCCTTCTACATGCAAGTCAATGGGCACATGCAAAACGATTCATAAATGTCTGTATGCAGTATGTACATTTCCCTGCAAATTCTTTCCTATATGTTGGTCTGTCTGCACACCTACAGCCTCATATTAATTCAGATTAATATCAGATTAATATCATATCAGATTAATTCAGATATGTGCAAATGCATGTTAATGCACATGTAAACCAGTTTGCCTGGTTGACGTCCACAGAAATTTTACTGGCAAAGCCTTACAGACTAAGAAAAGGGCTTTGTTTTTGGATTCAGTCCATTTGAGTCAGCTAAATCCAAGAGCTGTAAACTTCACCATGAATAATGGATAGAAAATTAGAGACACAAAACTTTGGAAAACATTCTCTCACTTACTAGTTTGTCAAATCTCCCTGTCTAGGCTCCACATTTCCCAGTCATAGAGCTGATGAGACTGTACAAAATTATCTAGAGAACACCAATAAGTCTACAATAAATAGCCTAGGAAATAATTGCATTGATGTTAAAGTTATTTTGTTTTAAGGACTTAATGTTAACTGTTTTGATAAATATAATTGATGTTCTAACTGTTGTGAAAAATAGAAGATCATGTGGGAACTGGGGGGCAGGGTAGTACCTCTGGTGGGGGAAATGTCATGCTCCTTCTGGGGTAGTTTGTTCATCTTTATTTATTTATTTTTTAATATTAATTTTATTGGAATTTTATTTACAACATAACACAAACCCCCACCCCACCATACAGAAATCCACCCTCATTAAACGTGGACATAACATACAGTGAGCATAACATACAAAAATACAAACAACCAAATAAAAGACTTCCTTTATCCTGTATCTGGCCTCCTTATTTACTTCTTATAAACTTTTTCCTTTATGAATAATTATTAAGATTTTTCTAATTATAACTTAAATATCCACAAAGTCTCCTGCAGACATTAATTGAAACAAGTCCAGGTATGTATTTTAGGGCACTGTTTTGTGAAGTATTCTCTGCATTTCCCCCATGCTTTTTGAAACTCTTGTCTAGTGTGATCTCTCATTGCCTCTGTTCAATATACCGTACTCTAGCAGTTTATCTTGCCATTCCTTTTTTGTTGGCAAAGTTTCTTTTTTCCAGTTTTTAGCAATTAGGATCCTTGCCACTCCTGCGGCATAGAGGAATATTTTCTGATCTTCTCTTGCTATACCTGTGTCCATTATCCCTAGTAGAAAAGCTTCTGTATTTTTCATAAAGTTATACTTACGGTAAACATTTTTTTAAGCTCATCATATACTGTGTTCCAGAAGCTTTTGATTTTTTCACAGGTCCACCAAACATGTATAAGTGTCCCCTCTGTTTTACCACACCTCCAGCACAGATTTGTTTTTGTCTTATACATTTTAGCTATTTTTGTAGGTGTTAAGTACCATCTATAAAACATCTTGATTAGGTTTTCCCTCAATACTTCACAGACTGTAAATTTCCAGTTCTTTCTCCATAGTTCTTCCCATGCTGTTAAGTTAATGGTTTTCCCAATATCTAAAGCCCACTTGATCATTACCTCCTTGACCTGTTCGTCTTTGACCTCCCACTCCAATAATGTATCATACATTTTTGATATTACCTTGGTTCTGTTTTGTAATAACACTTTTTCTAATAATGAAGGTTCATTTGAGAAACCTTTTTTCTTATCTGTCCTGAACACTTCATTTTCGGCAACACGTTCATTTTAACCACCGATATTTTGCCAACAAGTGATAATCTTATTCCAGATTTCTAAATCTCTTTTTATTCCTTTCCAGGTTTTTATGTAATTATCTTTGAACAGATTACTATTATTATTTGGTCAGCCAAATTCCTAAATACTTGGTCCTATTTACTATTATTAATCCTGATATCGCCTGTAGTTCTTCCTTTTCTTGCTTGGTCATATTTTTGACTATTATGTTGTTTTATTATTGTTTAACTTGAAGCCGGCTACTTTCCCAAATTCTAATATTCTTTCACTTATCTGTAGTATGCTTTCTTTGGGGCTTTCAATAGTCAGAATCAGGTCATCTGCAAATGCTTTGATCTTATCTTCCTTTTTCCCTAATGAGATACCTTTTATTTTAATATCATTTCTTATGGCATTCATCAATAATTCCAATACCATAATTAATAATAGTGGTGACAAGGGGTAACCTTGAATTGTCCCCCTCTCTATACAAAATTCTTCTGTTATTTCATTATTAAGAATAAGTTTGGCTTTTTGTTTCCTATATATTGCCTCTATAGCTTTAATATAATCTTCCTCCAGTTTCATTTCCTTTATGACCCTTTTCATTAAGTCCCACGACACCTGGTCGAATGCCTTTTCCGCATCTATTGATATCAAAGCAGCCTTTTTGATCTTCTAGGTATTCTAGTAAATCTATTACATTCCTCATGTTGCTGTGTATGTATCTTTAGTCCCCACCCTGCACTCCACTCTCACCTGTGGCTCCTAGAAGCTGTCAGCATGCAACAGCGGCTACATCCTGGGAATGGCTTTGACTCGCTGGCTAAATCAGGTGAGGGCAGCCAATGGGTCTCAAACCCTCAGTGAGTTGGGGACTTCCCCCTGCAAGCAAAGTCAGGTTCCAGCAGATTGAACAAAGGAGACCATCTGCTGGGTCCAACAGTCAAGAAGGCAGTTGCTGTAGAGTGGGTTGAGGGGCCGATGGGACTGATCAACCTGGGAAGGTAGCCCATCTAGGAGAAGGAAAATCTGATCCTGAACCTCTGCTGTCTTGTGGGATATCTTCAGGAGAAGAAAAGGCTAAGGAGGGTACCCTACGCAAATCCGGAGTGGGGAGTCCCTAAGATGACTGGATGGTGCCTCCTTCTGGCAACTCTTGTAGCCAAGCTGGTGTCAAAATGCATTGCTTTCCTTTGGACCACATCAGCATGACCGAGGGGGGGGGTCTTGTCTGGGCAAACCAGGACCTCCATCCACACTGCCCAGGCTTGTGCTCCAAGAGGGTCACTTCAGTACTGCTAACGCAGCAGTTTGACTCACCCTTAGCAGTGGTGGGCATTAGAGTCTCAAATTTCAGTTGTGCCATGTGCAATGCCAAAATCCAGCACCCCTTGCCTCTTGCTTTCTGTTGGATGTCATAGTTGTAGTGTCCCAAGCAGAGTCCCAGAAGCTCTGCGCCAAGTGCAACAGCACCAGTAGTGCTCCCCTAGATCTTCCTTTGCCTTTGGAGGAGCACTCCATTTTCTCTTGTGACAGACGGATACCAGCAACAACGCATTGAATTGTTAAAAGGCATCAGCTAAGAATCCATACTCTTCCATATCCTCCCTTCCAAGAAAATCTTTGAAGACTATGTATTCTCAGCTATGAAAACAGCTTCCTTTCTGGTATATAAATTACTGCTATGGAGCAACTTCATTACTACAGCCCTGGTACCCTGAAAAATGTACAACTGTAACAGAGAACCTAAAGAGGCTTGGAGAAGGAGAGGAGCTGTTTCTTTCATTTTCCTAACCCTTATTGCAGCCACTTTGGCTAACCTCATACAATTCAATGGGATGGTAAAATGGACTAGAGAGGATCTTAAGCAATCAGTTGAACTCTTCTGCATTTGAGCCTGATACAGTGATAGCAACGTGTGTATATGTCTGTGCACGCACGCACGAGTGTATTGTATATGCAATGGATGAGGCTGGCCAGGGAGGATGTGGCTTTTGCATTTTTTAACAGCTGCTGGCTGTGCACTTGTGAGTGGGTTGCACAGCCTATGAAGAACAAGAGGGAGGGGAGGGACTTCTGAAATATGGCACTCCTGTGAGCCAGCAATCACACACCAACTCCTTAGTGTGACACTGAGGCAGCACTTGACCTTGCAAGTAATTTTTTCTTTTAAAAAAAAATATAAAATATAACCCGGAGCGCACAAAGTGGTGCAGGCTGCGAGGGAGGCAGCAGCTTGTATTGCACATTACCAGTAATGTCATGGGCCTGCTAACACCCACGCAGTCCTGTTTCACGGAATAGTGCTGCAATCAAAGTACTAGCTGGGGGCTACAGGATCACATTTTCCTAGTAACAGTATATGGTATTTTGAGCATTAGGAAAATGTGATTTTCCTGCTACAGCAGCATTTGCTTGAGGGAGGCCAATTGGATCCTTGGCGCCCACGAAGGAACTGCTGTGCATTCATTGCTCAGAAAAGCAATTGTCTGCATTATACAGACTGCATAAGCTCCAAAGACTCATCAGGCCAAAATCTCTAGGGAGAATCCATGCCTAGAGCCACAGTTAAACACATGCAGTTCCAGCCACAAATTTAAGGGAGCAAATTCACCCATTATTGCAGGCCTGTGCATAACTCAGGGAAGAACTACAGTAGATAAATTGTTGCCTTTTCCCCTTGAATAGGGGAAAAGAACAAATTTTCCACAGAGAACAAGATAGTGACCCACAGGGAAAAAGGATTCGGTCATTTCAAAGCACCATAGCATTTATTTTATAAGATAGATATTATTTAATTTCATATAAAGCATTGTTTGTGTCTGAGGCTTTAAGAATATTTTTTTACCAGCGAGTGTTGCTTACCTAAAAGGGCCTGCAAGAGAAAAGATCCTGAACATTACAAAATTGTTGTTACAGGTTCAAGGTCCTTGTATTAATTTACAAAAAACTTGGGTCCAGGAGACCTGGGGGACCCCCTGAACCCTTATACCTTTGCTTGATCACTGAGATCATCTGCAGGAGTGTCACAGGTTGTTTCCCAAGTTGGCAAGGCTCATTTGATAACTGCAAAAAACTGAGTCTTGAGTGTCATCTGCCCAGTATTGTGGAACACCCTGCCAACAGAGATACAGTAGGCACCTTCTGTTTCAACTTTAAAATACAGTGGTACCCCAGAAGTCGAACAGAATCCGTTCTGGAAGTCGGTTCGACTTCCAAAACATTTGGAAACCAAAGCACGGCTTCCGATTGGCTGCAGGAAGCTCCTGCAACCAATCGGAAGCCACAGAAGCCGCGTCAGACATTCGGGTTCCAAAGAATGTTTGCAAACTGGAACACTCGCTTCCGGGTTTGCGGCGTTCAGGAGCCAAAACATTAGACTCGCAAGGCGTTCAGGATCCAAGGTACGACTGTATGTGCTGAAAACTTTACTATTGCATCAGGCTTATGCAGGCAATTAATAATACATTGTAATAATACATCTTTCCATAATAGCTGATTTCTATTTTTAATATTTTTATATGGTTTCTATTATATGGTTTTATATGCCTATTGTCTTTGTCCATGGAGTTTTCTTGGCAGGGATATTGGAGTGGCTTGCCAGTTCCTGCTCCAGGTGGATCACGTTTAGTCAAAACTCTCCACTATGACCTGTTCGTCTTGGGTGGCCCTGCAAGGCATAGCTCATAGCTTCTCTGAGTTATTCAAGCCCCTTCACCACGACAGGGCATTGTTGCAAACCATTCCGATAATTTTTATGAATGTTGTTGTTGTTTAGTCGTTTAGTCGTGTCCGACTCTTCGTGACCCCATGGACCAGAGAACGCCAGGCACTCCTGTCCTCCACTGCCCCCCGCAGCTTGGTCAGACTCATGCTGGTAACCTCGAAAACACTATCCAACCATCTCGTCCTCTGTCGCCCCCTTCTCCTTGTGCCCTCCATCTTTCCCAACATCAGGGTCTTCTCCAGGGAGTCTTCTCTTCTCATGAGGTGGCCAAAGTAGTGGTATATAAATATTTTTAGGAATAAATGACCCCTTTTATTTATCTGACACCACAGACAACTCACATGTGCTGTAGCTTGTTGACTCTTGGAGAAGAGACAGTAAATATCATGTCAAGTCCTTCAGCCTCAACTGCAGATCCTCCTTGCTAATACAAGTCATCTTTCTGCAGTGGCAATAATGAAGATCTGCAACAGAAACAGACACCTTTTGTAACCCCATACAACAGCAGGAGCCACATTATTCAAACCATAGCTTTGTTTTTAAACACAATTCCTTCCAGTACAACCAGAAATGCGGAATGCCTCAAGGCTATCAAGATCTACTCAGCATCTTCTGAAATTGATGGCAATCTCAGGGTTTACACAAATCCATTGAATTCTGGTACTATGGGTCCTATTTTCCAGGATAAATGGAGATGGAATCAGTGGAGTTCTGTTTTTTAAAAGAATCAAGCAAATAAAATAAATAGGATTCATGGTAGACCTCCAAAGACATAACAAAAAGGCTACTTGTTTTGACCTTTAAAGCTCTGATCACTTTAGGCTCCTGAGACCTAAAAGACTGCTGGCGTTTTCACACCTAAGATTTAAAATGCCTTTTTCCTTCACTTTGTAATGCAAATTATAAGTGTATTGGCCATAATTCTCATTCGCATTACAATGCCCCTCTTCTAGGGTCTCTTCTGCATTTAGAACGGCAACCAGACACTAGAAGCTAACATAAAAAACGAAACAAAAAAAGAAGACTTGGAAGGCAATTTGAGCCTTGTTTCTGAAATTGCACTGCTTCTCTCCTAAGTGATGGTTTAAGTTGCTATTTCTTGGGAGGAGGAAGGCTGGCCATCCTAGTCAAATAAAATGTTGTGCTAGCTGGTGAACCCAGATCAACGCACCACTTTTGGATTGTGCCAGTCTAGACAGGAGCCTTATTGGCATGTATGGCAAAATCTGCTGTGTATTTCCTGTCTCCTGCCCCAACATTTTAAATCGACAGTTTTCCCACCGTGTTTTTTCTCACCATTTTCTGAGATTTCCATCATGTGTTCTAGCTTTCTAGAAATAATGGTGGTGGTTGGTATGGCATGCTTTAAGAAGAGAAGAGCCCTGCTCCATCAGTCCAAAGGCCCACATGGTGCAGCAGTGGCCAACCAGATGCCCATGGGAAACCCAATAGTACTCTCCCTTTCATTCCTTTGATTCTCCTCCTCCTCCTCCTCCTCCTCCTCCTCCTTCTTCTTCTATCACTCATAGCCAAGTAAGGTTGTCTTTCATGAATATGGCCTTAACGGTGTGTCTGTAGGTGACTATGGAGGCCAATTCTGGACCCACATGTCCTGGACATAGGTTTCCAGGTAGGAGTTGATTGATCAAAGTGAGGATTTGCCAAACTGGTACTCAAAGGCATGCTATCTCTAAGGGCTCCTCCACACTTCCATTTGCTCTGCCACTTTCCCCTGAGCAGCAGGGAGACGATCCATTCTTTACCACTGAATCAGAACAAACTACATTCGGGTTTTCCATAGATTGACGTTTGTTGCGATTCAGCAGTAAAAAGCGGGTTTTCCCAGGGAAAGCTGGGAGGCAAACAAGAAACCTCTCGGATCTGTGCTTTCTAGGCATGGGACAAATGTGTGCATGAGCTATAAGAGTCGAGACAGAACATAGTCATCATGACTAGTAACTACTGATAGCCTTATTCTCCATGAATTTCTCTCATCCTCTTTTAAAGCCTTCCATGTTGGTTGCCATCGCTACATGTTATGGGAGCGGATTCCAGAGTTTAACTAGGCGCTGTGTGAAAAAGCACTGTCTTTCGTCTGTCCTGAAATAAAGGTAAAGGTACCCCTGCCCGTACGGGCCAGTCTTGCCAGACTCTGGGGTTGGTGCGCCCATCTCACTCAAGAGGCCAGGGGCCAGCGCTGTCCGGAGACACTTCCGGGTCACGTGGCCAGCGCGACATCGCTGCTCTGGCGAGCCAGAGTCGCACACGGAAACGCCGTTTACCTTCCCGCTAGTAAGCGGTCCCTATTTATCTACTTGCACCCGGGGGTGCTTTCGAACTGCTAGGTTGGCAGGCGCTGGGAATACTGCCTCATATATTACAGGTTATAAGGAAGACACACGCTTCTCATTCTCTTAACATTTAACCACTTCTGCAGTGGCTGTGCTGGGATTGAGAAAGTCATGGGATGGGAGAGCTAGGCTCCTGGTTAGTGGCTGCTTTGCCCCATTAGACCACTTTGCCCTAGCAGGAATGTGCTGTGGAGGACTTGACAAGACTTATTCTGAAATTCTCAGTGATGGATCAGTCGGATCAGACATATGCTGCAGGGCTCAGTACTATTTTTGCTGCTGACCATGTCGCAACACTGGCACACGGTTTGTAAGGATCCCCAGCAGAATCCTCATCAGACTCAAGGTGGTTTGTCATGGCCCAGGAAAGACAGATTAAGGCAATGAGCCTGCTTCTGACTTCACGATGGGCTGAGGTTTAATTCAAACCACTTTAATTCAAACAAGCCCAATATTTATTTATAAAAGTATTTATATGCTGCCCTCACACAAAAGATCGGGGATGCACAGCAACATAATAAAGCTTCAAAAGCAATACAGAACAATCATTAAAATGACTTGCTACACAAGAAAAGTTAAAATGACTTGCTACTCAAGAGAAGTTTAAACAACTGCATAGTCCTGTTGTCATAAAAATAAGAGAAAAACCCAGATAATAGGGAAGTTAACATGTTCACAAAGTGAATGTGTAGCACCCTGCTTGTGGTTAACGCTTAGCTGGAATGAAATATTCAACGCAGCAATAGAGAAATTAAAATAATAATTTATTTGTCGGACAAATAAATATGAGGCACAGTGGTATATGGTTACCAAGCTCTGGCCTGGCCTCCTGCCGTTATGGCCAGCACTTATATTTCCTTAATCCAGCCCCCTTGCTCCTCCTTTGGCTGCCTCTGTCCAATCAGCCTGGTTGAAATTCCTATTGGCTGTTTGCTAGAACCAATCACAAAAGATACACCCATTTCCTCTTGCCTTTTATGGGAAACAAAAAGCTATATATTCTTCTATCTATAAATGACAAATAAGTAGTCATTTATCTTACATTTGTCTCAACAAGGAACCTTAATTACCAGCTCACCTCTTGCCCTCCTTGCCCTATTGCCCTCCAAAACAAATGGTTAATCTTAAATTTTTATCTTAAACAGATGTCAAGGATCTTGAGTTCACATCATCATTGAAAGATCTCCTTCTTTTGGAGGTCTTTAAACAAAGGCCTGACAACCATATGTGTGCTCTAATGATGTTTCCTGTTTGGCAGGGGGGCTGGGCTGATGGCCCCTGTGGTCTCTTCCAACTATATGAAATAAGAATCTAGCATAATGATTTAACATTTCTTGGTTTCTAAATCCTTTGCATAATTAAAGGTAAAGGTAAAGGTACCCTTGCCCGTACGGGCCAGTCTTGACAGACTCTGGGGTTGTGCGCCCATCTCACTTAAGAGGCCAGGGGCCAGCGCTGTCCGGAGACACTTCTGGGTCACGTGGCCAGCATGACATCGCTGCTCTGGCCAGAGCCAGAGCCGCACACAGAAACGCCGTTTACCTTCCCGCTGGTAAGCGGTCCCTATTTATCTACTTGCACCCGGAGGTGCTTTCGAACTGCTAGGTTGGCAGGCGCTGGGACCGAGCAGCGGGAGCGCACCCCGCCGCAGGGATTCGAACCGCCGACCTTTCGATCGGCAAGCCCTAGGCGCTGAGGCTTTAACCCACAGCGCCACCTGCGTCCCATTTTGCATAATTACATTTAAGCTAATATATTTCATACATTATCATAGATAGCCTTTTAGAAGAATAAACCTTCTCAAAGTAAAAAAGGAAGGAACATTTTACAGCCTCAAAATAAAACAGAAAGAAAACCTCTTCTTCTCTTTACACTCCCCTTCTCCAGCCAAGCCAGTCTATTTGTTCTTGGCCTTTTAACCTTAGGAAAATATGGCTCAAGTTTAATGGGAGGCACATGGTTTTATTTTACTATTTATCAACTCTTAATTATGTTTATCTCTTTTTTATCTTCTGTAATATGTAGGGTCAGTGTAACCTTGGCTGTCAGCCTGTAATTCCCTTTTTACGACTTTGAGAATTGTTTTCTGCTATAAATCAGGGGGGCCCCTTGTCCAGGAGGATAAACATCTTGCCAAGGTTCTTAGGCAGCTGGTCTTCTGCCTGGCATTTAACATTTGAAAATCTTTAAGCTCATTTTAAAATGCAGGCCCTGATCAAGCCTTAATAAAAATGCAGGCTATGATTAGATGCCTCAAATGAAAAGCAAAGCAAATACTAGCTGGACCTCAAGTTATATTAAACTCTAGATTCAGTCTAAATAAAAGCACATTAATATTTTGCAGGTACCAGAAAGCCAGACTTCTGAAGTTCTTAAATCCAGCTATAAAGCACGCTACTGCAACTTAGTTAGTTCTGAACAAGTGCACTATAAATCATTGTGGCGCATGTGTGGATTCCAAGAAATAATAGCAGCAGCCCGTTCCTATGCATGTTTGCTCTAAGAAAACTCTTATTTCAAAGGGGGTTATACTCACATGCACAAGATTTCAGAACCAGGCTGAAATCCTATGATTTCAGAACCAGGCTATGAAATCCTACAAAGGGAAAAGTGAGACTAGACAGCTGCCCACCTTCTACATCCCTGTGCTTCAGCTGAGATGGTCTCTGCTTCTGCCAGTGAGCAACACAAGGCTACTCAAGAACCATCTTGTTGCATCAAGGTAAAAGGAACTCTAGTTCTCAATAAAAATATCCCTCCTTGTCATTTGTCTTTTTTTCCGTTACATAGTTTTAACGGATGTCCATTCTTTTAATATTTCTATGTACACCTCTTAGAGAGGTTCACCTGAAAAGTGGTATAGAAAGAAAGAAAAGAAAAGAAAAGAAAAGAAAAGAAAAGAAAAGAGAAGAGCCAGTATGCACTGGAGGATCAGGTTGCCATAAACAGAAAATAATAAATATCCCAAGTATTGATATTGAAGCAGCTTGTGTGAACATCAAAAAACCTTCACACAACATTCTAAACACTAAGCTTTTTTGTTCCTTGAATGTACTGACTTTAAGAGAATATTGTGATTTAGATATTGGAAGCTGCCTTGGGACAGCATGGCCCTAAAAGGTGACCTAGAAATCTCCAAAAGTAAATGAATGAATGAATGAATAAATAAATAAATGCAGGTTTATTTCCCAGACCCACTCTCTGGGATCTCTTTTGTACAGGGACCTTCAATTGCCTTATTTGCCCTCCTCGGGGCCAGGTCCTGAACCCAGAATCTCTAGCACTCTAAGTTAAAACCTCAGCATCTCTACAGACTGACACACCGGTTTTAATCTACAAGACACATGCATCCTCCTGCATTTTCTACAGGTGAATTAGTTGGTAACAGTACGCACTAGCACTAGGCATGCTGCAGATTCCGTATTCTATTTATACATTTGGAACAATTTCCCCACCACCACCACCTAATGCTTTCCCTGGGTAAATAAACACCCACAGCGTGGAATAGATCCCACATTTCCAGAGTATGGAGGTTGCACACCAAGGGTCAGCATGCGAAGCGGAGTGCCAAAGATATGCAGCTGTTCCCTTCAGTCACTGTCTGCACTTACAGAACATGGGAATTCCGCTTGTAGTCCAAATCCCAACGTAAGCATATTATATTCAGAAGAACTCTGGCAGCAGTCCAGCTTGCAGCACTAACAACAACCCGATTCAGATTCCTGAACGGCATGACAACATTGGTGCAATAAGGGACAGATCCCTTCTGCCTTACTGTGAGAACTTAACCCTTGCCCCGTTAAAGGTTCCAATCCTATGTTGAAAGATTCAGGGCTGATAAAAGAAAGTACTTATTCACGCAATGAATGGTGAGACTATAGAATCTGTACCCACAGCAGGCAGTGATGGCCACCAACTTGGGTCGCTTTAAAAGAAGATCGGACAAATCCATGGTTAGATGCAGTAATGCTTATGAATACCAGTTGTTGGAAGTCACAGATGGGAGAGTGCTCCTGTGTTCTGGTCCTGTGTGTCGGTTTCCCACAGCTCTGCAGCTCTGCAGCTAGAGGAGGCCATGGCTGGCACTCTGAAAAGAAGCACTCTTGATCAGGTGTGAGAATAGACTGCAACACGATTGAAGAGTGGAGGATGAAACTAATGGACTACGCGGAACTTGACAAACTAACAGGAAGGATCCGGAACCAGCGAGACCAGAAATTCACTGAGGACTGGATTAAATTTACAGATTATATGAAAAAATTATGTGGTGATCAGACAACGTTTGTAAGTTTTCAGGAAGTTCTGTGAAGAATTAATAGTAGAAATATTGTAAAAAAGAATAGGCTAAGCTATTATTATATTGCAATTAATCAGGGAATGTGAAAAAAGTGACTAAGATGGAGAATTACACTGGTCAACAACAAATTTGTTGTCTGTGTTTTTTCAGTTGATTTAGGACGAATATGATGCGCTGAATCCAAAAATCACATTGGTTTTGCTCAATCAGGTCAAGTTTTTGAGCTATGGCCACATGTCATTTTTTTACGTTTTTGTTCACATGTACGCTTGTGTGGAGCATTTTAGAAGAAGTTGGTGGGGGGGAAATGCCATGTCGAATAATTGTTTTGATTGGAAATGATTATTTTAATGACAAGAAGTATTCAGGTCTGATAGTTCTGGGTGATTATGTCGAAAAGGTATCAGTTTGAAGCCATAAAACCTTGAAATCTTCCATAAATTGGTGCGGCAAAGCATAAAGTTGCTTACCATGCTTATTTTGGTATTAAACTTGGTGACCAGGATAAAGCTTGGGTGCCACACATGGTGTGCAAGGCATGCACCAAGACTCTACGTGGGTGGACCAATGGCAAGAGGAGTCTGAACTTTGGAATTCCCATGGTTTGGAGGGAGCCGACAAACCATGTCACTGACTGCTACTTCTGTGCTGTTGATGTGACTGGGATCAACAGAAAGAACCGAAGCAGCCTCAAGTATCCTGATCTTCAATCAGCACATCGTCCTGTAGCTC
This sequence comes from Podarcis cretensis, assembly GCF_951804945.1. Lineage (NCBI taxonomy): Eukaryota > Metazoa > Chordata > Lepidosauria > Squamata > Lacertidae > Podarcis > Podarcis cretensis. Next base: position 47,202,027 of record NC_137170.1, on the reverse strand, counting down.
ATTGTGATGAAATTCCAGTGCCTATCTTCGGAGAACTTCCTGACATTAGTGGCGAAGATGCCTCCAGTGTTGAAGGACATGAAGAAGAAGAAGTGGTTCTTGAAGATGATGCTCCACATCCATTTTCCCAAAAGGAGTTGAATGATCTAGTTCACGACCTCAGCTTGTCAAAGGACTCTGCCGAACTGTTGGCATCCAGATTGAAGGAAAAAAACCTCCCCTCTGACAGTGCTCACATCAGCTTCTTCCGCAACAGGCATCAAGAGTACCTCCGTTTTTTCTCGGAAGAGAAGGACTTGGTGTATTGTGCAGATATTGCGCAGCTTCTGCTCAAGCTTGGAGTGCCACAGTAGGAACCCAAAGATTGGAGACTGTTCATTGACAGCAGCAAGCGATCACTGAAATGTGTTCTGCTACACAACGGCAACCAGTTTGCCTCTATACCCCTGGCTCACTCGAGTACACTGAAGGAGAACTATGAAGCGGTGAAGTATGTGCTGGAGAAAATTGGTCATGATCAGCATAAGTGGTTTATTTGTGTTAACCTGAAGATGGTGAACTTTTTCTTGGGACAACAGTCTGGCTTCACCAAGTATCCATGTTTTCTGTGTACAGTATGTGGGATAGTAGGGACCGTGCTCAGCATTACACAAAGAAGGACTGGCCTGTGCGGGAGGAATGGGTGCCTTCCAAAGAAAGGAAGGTCATCAATGACCCTCTGGTGGACAGAGACAGAATACTCTTCCCACCGCTGCACATCAAGCTCGGCTTAATCAAGCAGTTCACCAAGGCTCTGGACAAAGATGGTGACTGCTTCACTTACTTGTGCCAGGCTTTCCAGGATTGACCATGGAGAAGTTGAAAGCTGGCATCTTTGACGGTCCTCAGATCCATCAGCTCATCAGAGATCCAGAGTTTGGAAACTCAATGAACGAAGTGGAACTGGAAGCGTGGAAGGCATTTGTTCTGATAGTGAAGAACTTTCTTGGTAACAATAAGGCCAGAAACTATGCAGAACTTGTCAACAACATGCTGACTGCTTTCAGAAACCTGGGCTGCAACATGAGCGTCAAGATGCACTACCTATTTTCACATATGGACCGGTTTCCTGAGAACCTGGGTTCAATGAGTGATGAGCAGGGGGAGAGATTCCATCAGGACATGAAAGAGATGGAGACCAGGTATCAGGGTCGCTGGGACGCAGTCATGATGGCTGACTACTGTTGGACTCTGAAGAGAGACCTCCCTGCCGCTGAGCATTCCTGGAGTTCCAAGAAATGGAAGTTCAAGCCCTGAAGTTTGAAAAATGGTGAAGCAACATGCAATTTACCTGTACTTACCTTTATCAATGCCTAACATTCAGTTTACAGTAAACCTGACCTGATGGAGAGAAACGGACGCCATTTCCTGATTCAGCAGTGCAAAAATACCCTAAATCAGTTGTAGAAATCTAGACAACATTCAAAAAGTAAAAAATTGTTGCCCAGTGTTATCAGACGAGCTGGTGGAAGTCCAAAAAAAAAAAAAAAAGATGATGTTGGTGATAAAGTGGATTTTTTTTATAATTTTATATTGGAAAATTAATAAAAATATATTTTTTTAAAAAAGAGAGTAGACTGCAACATTCTGTTGCAGATCCTATTAGTTTAGTTTAGTTTAGACCTTATACTTCCCTTCTCTTCCTGTCAGGACAGCATATTAAACAATGAATACATTTGAAATATCGAAATATCTAGACATCAACACAATGAACAAACCAATATTGCAAAAGACAAAGCACCAGAAGGTAATAAATGCCCAACTTTTAAAATGGCATTTTTTCATAATTAAAAACTATAAATGATTGCCCAGAATGGTTCAAATATCTTTGGAGACATTATACTTGCCTCAAGTTCACATTCCTTCCTCTGATTCTCTGTAGTGCATTCCAGTATCTACAAACCTCCATAATTATGTTGAAAAACTAAAAAAGACGTCCATTCAGCTTAGATCTGCTGGGTTCCAGTAACCACCAGAACTTATATATGCTAGTTTCAATGTTTTGCATAAACATTCATAATAGTTTATACATTTTCAAAAGTATACCCTAATTCACACGAGACCCCATTTCAACAAGATTCTTTATATGCATCAACCCACCACATATAATAGGTCACATCAGGACAGTTTTATAGCACAGAGACGTGCTATCAAAGCATAATCTGCAGGGTCAGGTATTGCTGGAGTGCCCCACCCCAGTCTATAATGTCCCAGATGTCTCTGCTCATACCGCAACAGATGCTAGACTTTCGTATTATGTGACCTGTGCTAAGATCTCAGCCTCCTTGATGGTCCCAATAACCAAAAGATATATGCAGAAAAAAATAAGGTCTAGGCAATCCAAGAAAAGATACATTCTCCATCTGCATATATTATGCAAATTGGTGAAACTATAGAACTTGCATATTTCCTCTTATTATGTATAGTTTTAAAAGTTTTGCTATTTTGCATAATTCTGGTTTTTTTCTCCTAATCAAGGGAGGATGAAGAACACTGACACTTCGTTCAAAAGAGTCTCTGGCTTCTGAGTTTTCAGTAACCATAGTCCACATAACCTTCATGCATCTTTACAGACATAAGGCCTAGAAATGTACTTGGTTTTTTAAAAAAGTACACTACTACATTTTATGCTTCTTCTCTCCATAAAGACATAGCCCTGTCAATAAGGATTTCAACACACCCTGCGGCACTATTTTATCTATTTCCAGATGAGCCCCAGTGACCAACATTTATTCACCAAACTCTTAGGTTATGTTCTATCTAATCAATTCCTTTTCCCCTGGACATTTTGAAGTTAAGTTTAATTTTTGCATTAATTTTTCTACAGTGGGAATACATTCTTGCAAAATTTAAAATGCCACGTAAGACCTCCCGTGACACTTCTTTCTGCCACCACCACCTCACTAAGTGGCATTAATTACCAAGGGAGAGAAGATTTTGACAGACTCAGCAAATGTCATTTGGTGGCGTCCTAGTTGTAGCGCTGCCCAGGCTGCAGTGGGATAAATCCATGTCAGGCAACAAGGTTATGACTTGCACCTGAAGCTCATCAGGCATTGCTTAGCCACCCTGATTGACCATCTGATGTGGGAGGAAGTAAGTGTTTGAACTGGTTGCTTGCTCATGAGTCAGCCAACCAGCAAGCAGCTGGTTGATGGCTGCAGCTGAGTAAGAGAGCAGGGAGGTTGATAAGGTTTTTCCAGTGTGACAAGGAAATTGGGAAAGTAGTACAGACTGCTCTTGAAAAAAGGATGGTCAGCCGTTTATGTTCTGAGCAGTGAGGACCCTGGGACTGCAACATGATGATTTGTGGACACCTATAAATCCATAAAGCTAAATTTAAAAAACGAACATTTTAAAAACAAGGATTCCATTCCTAAACACAGAGGTCACACAAAAGATTGAATGGCATATCTGAATTTCAAGTACATAATATATACAGGATCCATCCAGCTCTCTAAGAGTCCAGGTTAACAGGTAGGTAGGTAGGTAGGTAGGTAGGTAAATAAATAAATAAATAAATAAATAAATAAATAAATAAAGGCCCAATTCCCTGATCTTTCTTGCATGCACAGAAAGCCCTGAGATCCTTCATCTATACTACAGTGATAGGCATGTAACAGCTGAAGCCAGTGCAATAGGACTTCACCCCCTTCCTTCCTTCCTTCCCTCCCTCCCTCCGAGCAGGAGAAGCCCCAGTACTTCACATGGAAGAAGAGAGGAAATATAGTCTTGTCTGTACAGGCATTTCTGCTTCCCCTTAGTGAGTACAACCCAGGATCTTCTCATTAGAGCCAGAAGTGAAGATGTACAGTAGAAGCCATAAATATGGGCTAGAGTGCTGCTCATAATTAAGCTGCAAAATCTCAATAAGAACTCAGTGAGATTTAGACTGCCATGATATAAAAACTATGATCCAATAGGATGATGCAGAATGTCCATCAGGTGCCCAATTAAAATTTACCAACTTCTGCCACTTTAGCTCTTGTATAAAGACAGAAACCTCACTCTTGTATAAAGACAGAAATCTCACTCACAGAACTATCTTGGTTTGAGGCCTTGTAAATAATAATTTACAGGTAGTTAACCCTTTACCATTCGACTATGTATAAACCCTTTACAACCAATGATTTATTTCTTTCTTCCTTTCTTCCTTTCTTCCTTTCTTCCTTTCTTCCTTTCTTCCTTTCTTCCTTTCTTTCTTTCCACTGTATAGAAGATACATAACTTGAAGCAGCAATGTGATCCTTTGCTCCTTTCCTTTGGGCAAGCCATAAGATTTTTACTGATACTCATCCAAACTCACAATAACTTTCATCATTTATGTTGCCATCTTCAGATTTATTTTTTCTGTAAAAATGCTCTGGAGTGAAACCAAACAGTTCTTCAAAGAATGTCAGACTGTCATCTGAAATTACCATTCCCTGTCATCCCTGTTGTATGTTACATAAATTGCCTTCCAAGTCAAAGTCAGTGCTTGCTGTTCCTGAATCCGGTAGCTCTACACACTTGCAAGTAGTTGGTTGAGCTACAGAATCGGCTGTTCCCTCTGGAGGAACTGATCACACACAAAAAATCGTTGTTTGTTTGCTTCCCTTGGCTTTACTGCACTTCCAAACCGCCTTATCAGGAAGAGTTTAATCACTCTGTTTGTAATAGTGCAATCTGACAATGCCTCCTTTGGCATAATTCAAAAGTCAGCAGCGGTAAAACCTTCACCTACTTATAGCTTTGGGTTGATCTCCTTCAAAACGGACAGTAGTCTTTCATCATGGGGTGCCATCCCTGATTCTTCTGATTGTGCTTTTTAAACTGTTGCAAGCTCTGTCAGTTTGCATTTCTTAGTGCAGAAAGTATTGATCTGATGTGTAGAGATCGTTCCTATTCTAATTAATTCAAGAGGGTTCTGGAAGCTTCTCTGCGTGAAAGAAACAAGCAAGGTTCATGACATTTGGGTTATTCCTTCAGAGAAGCTGAATACAGCTGGCTTAAACTGGTTCTGTTATCTTTTTCTGTCAAGGTCATGCTGACTGTAATTGTAAGGCTCACTCTCTGTCTCTCTTTCCTTCTAGTGTGGTGTTCCGTATATAGTGTTACGGTTTAATCTTATTATAAATTATTGTAAGTTTAAGTTAAGTCTGCTGCAACTGGATGTCTTATGGACAGTGTCAATCCTGAATGTATGGATTTGTGACCATTATGCTCATTTGCCTTCAGTAGCGGTAAAGCTCTGCTGGATGAAATATTAATTTACTCTGCTAACTATATGTTGGAATCTGCTCTGGATCAATTAGAATACATGACAAGCTCATTCTACAATATTTGTTCACTTGATTTCCTTTCATTTATGAACCTTGTTGTTGGCATCCATCTGCCTCAGGAGACTATAGATGAGTGCACCTTTGTGGGTGAAGTCAAACTGTTGCCAGGCTGCAGCGCCTTCTGTGACCGTGGAGACTGATGCGGGAGAGACATGTTTTCTTGCAGCTAGGGAAGTTGAAGGTGTCCAGTTGTGCCGCTGCACATGTGGTTCTTCTCTCTGTGCTCCTCCCAGCAGTCATTCCTCCAGTGATCCATAATCACTGTTATGGATACATGACCTGACTCTCTCCTCTCCAGGCACTGCAGTTGTCTGCAAGGGATTCCCATACGGCAGAATTGATGTGGCCAGCCTTCATGTCGGTCTACCAATGGGCCTGGTGCCTGAAGCCAGCTCCCCGTACAGCACGTCCTTGGGGATCCTGCCATCTTCCATTGCGTGGACATGACCAAACCAGCTTAGACGTTGCTAAGATAGGAGTGCGAACATGCTGGGAATTTGGGCTTGGGAGAGCACATCTTTGCTTGAAACTCTGTTCTGACATGTGGTACCCAAAAACACCCACCCACCCCAGTAGCTATGACCCTGTGTATTATTATAGCTGGAAAAGATTCCTTGCAAACACAGGATTACTCTTGGTGCATTACACCATCTGCAATCATCTGTCAAAATAAATATACAGGTGCCATTGTGCAAAATTCTTTTAAGTGTGGATGGGACTGTATATACATTAAAAAACAAACAAACCAAGGGCATATCATGTCTCTGCAGTAGATAACCAGAGAAGCTGGGGGTGGGAGATAGTTACAATAGCTAACTATCTAATGATGAAGACTCACCTGTCTGATCAAATTTTCCTCTCAAAAATGATTGCACATGCACTTCAAGCTAGCCTATGCCTGTTTAAGTAATTACTCAAGGGCCAAGAGTCAATGAAGGACCTGTGTATTGCACCCTGAATGGAAGGGGAAAAACAGAATCTGCGTATTCTTACTGACATCATGGTTAAGCATTTCTGGAGCTTACATCCATGGCTTAAATGGAAGCAAAGACTGTGCATAAAGTATTGCAACAGGATGTAACATCAATATATTGAAACCAAGGAGATGAACTGTAACTTTTACTAGATGCAACTCTCAAAAGCTCAGTAAAAATACTGTTGCTGCTTTTGTTTCTTTTTAAAAGGAAGTATGGGAGTTTAGTGGTAGGAAGATGAATATTGACTGTTCATTCAAAAATGAGAATGTCCAAGACTGGGGAAGTTGTATGTGAGAAGTTCAAGACACATCCCAAGAGGTGAATTCACCCCATATGATTTAACATCACCCATAAAACAGCATTAAGCTCATCAGTATGAGCATGTGGGGGTTTTGCTAGATCAGTTAGCTGGCTATTTTCCTGCTATGAGCTAGCACGGGACTCCACTTTCGGAAGAGAATCTCTCCAGAGAGGACATCTGCTATGGAAGAATTGCATCCAGATGCTGAGGAACATGCAAATAAAGCCCTGGCCTGAATCTTGGGCCTCAGAAACCAGGGATTTAGTAATAAGACCAGGCTGCCTGTTTTTGCCTCTGGGTTGGCTGCGGGGGAGAATATGCTGCTACTACTGTAAGAATTTTTACCTGGCAACACTGGATGGAGAAGTGAAACTTTTTGCTTGGTACTTGGGGGTTGGGGTGGGACAAGCACTTGACTCTTGGCTATCAGCATCTGATTAGCAAGGAGAACATTTGCTCACTAGTCAGTGTCACAAGGTAAAACCTCAGCCCTGTAAAGGTAAAGGTAAAGGTACCCCTGCCCGTACGGGCCAGTCTTGACAGACTCTGGGGTTGTGCGCCCAACTCACTTAAGAGGCCAGGGGCCAGCGCTGTCCGGAGACACTTCCGGGTCACGTGGCCAGCGTGACATCGCTGCTCTGGCGAGCCAGAGCCGCACACGGAGGCGAGCCAGAGCCGCACACGGAAACGCCGTTTACCTTCCCGCTGGTAAGCGGTTCCTATTTATCTACTTGCACCCGGAGGTGCTTTCGAACTGCTAGGTTGGCAGGCGCTGGGACCGAGCAGCGGGAGTGCACCCCGCCGCAGGGATTCGAACCGCCGACCTTTCGATCGGCAAGCCCTAGGCGCTGAGGCTTTAACCCACAGCGCCACCTGCGTCCATAACTGCTGCCTGCAATGTGTTTATTGTGCTGTTTTATACTGTTTCTACATAGTTTTATCATAGCTAGCCATTCTTTCACTCTTAGGAGAGGGAGGTCAGGATATAAATTAGAACTATATAATAACTAGTAATAATACCAGCAGATTAAACTATAAATGGGATGGTAAAAACAGCACAAGCAGTAAATTTAAAGAGAAAACCAATTCACTGATGAGGCATGTTAATTTTAACACCACTCCTTCTACTAGTCAACCCAGTGGCCAGTGTGTCAACTGAAATGGTGCTGTATGTGACCCCTTCCAAAAATATTTTTCAATTGTCCTAACATACACTGCTTCACAACAAACGTAAAGTTTTATTTGTAAAAGAATGTGCTCCGTTGCCATTGATTAAAACAGAAAAAGTATACTGTGTTAATGCAATGCTGCTCTCTACTGGCTGGAATTAGTCCTGACACTGAGCTTATAAAAAACCCCACACCTCATTCAGTGTTAAAAATATTACAGTGGTACCTCGGGTTACATACGCTTCAGGTTACATACGCTTCAGGTTACAGACTCCACTAACCCAGAAATAGTACCTCGGGTTAAGAACTTTGCTTCAGGATGAGAACAGCAGCGGCAGCAGGAGGCCCCATTAGCTAAAGTGGTACTTCAGGTTAAGAACAGTTTCAGGTTAAGAATGGACCTCCAGAACGAATTAAGTACTTAACCCGAGGTACCACTGTACTTACTTAAAATAAATGAGCAGATGTACTAGTAATGATGTGCAGTACAGTACTAGTAATTATGGATTTAAAAGTTTGACAAACTTTGGCCCAACACTGGGAAATAGAGAAACAATAAAAAGAAACAAGAATACCTGGATTGCCAAATAATTCATTAGGCCAAAATGAAAAATCTTTATATGAGACAATTAAGACTTCACAGCACAGTAATGCCACACATTCCAAAATCATGATTAAACAAAACAGACTGGATTAAAGTAACTGGACATGCTAGCAGCCCATACAAGGATCTCCACTAGTGAAATGGGGTTTCCCCACCTCATATCCCCCTACCTAAAAAATAGCTTGGAGTGGTCAGAACAAAAAAGAACAGCAAGGTGGGAGGAGAGGGAAGAGGGTTCCATCAAGCAAGTTGCTGTGTGTTGAATTTTATGTCCCATCTCTTGCATATTTAATTCCAAATTATCCCTTTTAAAGTAATGAGTGACTGGTGCAACTAAAGTCCAAAATTCCTCAAGCCAGAACTCACCCAATATCCATACAAAACAACACTAATTTAAAGGATTAAATCCATCCCAATTTTGTGTAGCCAGTAGGATTTCACTGTATTGCTATACAATATAGAAGTTCCACAGAATTCAACCCAGTATATATACTTATGGGTGGCATTCAATTAAGTCAAAAGTTAGACCCCCTGAAGTCAGCTCTATGATCTCTTTCATATATACAGTTACAGATAGGTAGCCGTGCTGGTCTGCCATAGTCAAAACGAAATAAAAAAAATTCCTTCCAGTAGCACCTTAAAGAGCAACTAAGTTAGTTCTTGGTATGAGCTTTCGTGTGCATGTATCTGAAGAAGTGTGCATGCACACGAAAGCTCATACCAAGAACTAACTTAGTTGGTCTTTAAGGTGCTACTGGAAGGAATTTTTTTATTTTGTTTCATATATACATTAGCTGTCCTAGGATTTACATAGCAGTCCAAGGATTTATTTGCAGTTTCATAAGGGTATATATTGAAAGTAAATAATTAAATGAGCAAATTAAATGAATTTGGAAGGTATTTTAAAAAAAATAAGGAACAGCAGAAAGAGGGGGAAGGAAGTCAAACTTTGAAATGTTAAATTGATTGTAAAACTAATGAAATGTATAAACTTGAAAAGTATAAATACTGTAAAAACTTTTTTTTTAAAAAAAGGATTTACTTCTCCCTAATTGTACTATTTCTATCTTAGCACTAGGCTTTCAAGAGAAAGAGCTGAGCTCTCGATGCCCGCGCCCCGAGCAACAGCGCATCTCTGAGGTAAGACCAAAACCGAAAACTTCTCCCGACGGCGAGATGCCGTTTCCTCAACCAGTTTCTACGAGTTGCTCGAAGCCACGCCCACACGGGTTCGTCGCGTGGCCAGAGAATCCTCCGCGCCCCGCCTACTTCTTCTGAACGGACAATACAGTAACCCCTTCCCCGCCGCCAAACAGTCACGTGACCGTCAGCGAGGCAGGAGGACCGCGCGCGAGTGAGGTTGGGCGGAGGGGACGCGGGGAGAGACACTAGATACATAGTCCGGCCGCTCTGACTCTCTCTCTCTCTCTCCCGGCGAGGAAAACAAAACGGCATATGATCGGCAGCCCGATTCGACCAATTGAAAGCCTCGGGCGGGCGGAGAGGCGGGACGAGGAAGGGAACCAATGAGAGAGCAGTTGTGAAGAAGGAAGCTGAAGGAAGTGCTGAGTCGAAGTAGCTTAAAGCTTCCGAGTTTTTCCTGCCACGTCGCTGCTGGAGGTGTCTGGAACCTTGAAGATCAAAGATTAGGTGGGATATGCGTGCGCGCGCATGTGGTCGCTAGCAGAGGGAGGAGCTGGGAGGAGGAGGAGGAGGAGCAGAAGCGGAGTAGGAGAGGCTGGAGCGACTGCTTGACCACTTCCAGAGTTTTGAGAGAAACGGAGATGGAAGGAAGGAGGCTGTTGAGGGCTGCTGCTTGAGGCTGGTAGGTCGGAGTCCGCGGGGGGGGGGAGTGGGAAGTTATGGGTCTTTGCTTCACTCCTTGAAGCGGGAAGGGCAGAGGCGCCGTGTGCTACCGATTTTGTGGACTTCCGACAGGCACCTGGTTGGCCGCTACGGCCCCCTCGGCACAAATTCGCTGTTTTTTCTCCTCTGACTTTAGCTGTGGGTTAGGTTTTGGTTGGGTTATGATAATTTTAGGTTATATTTTAGTGGTCAAGATTTACTGTATATTTTTAACTGCTGCCAAATCTGAATCGTCTCTGTTAAACCCAGTTGCAATTCAATGTATTCCTGTTGTGTTTTAAGATTTTTCTGATCTTGTAAGTGAGCCGGAACTGGTCTGTGACCGTAATAATAAAATTCGATTTACTTGTTGGGTTGGATAGCCTTTCTTCCTCTTAAGGAGACCCTTGACTTAATCTAACCATAAAAGTAATGGTTACAGGTAGTAGCCGTGTTGGTCTGCCGTAGTCGAAACAAAATAAAAAAAATTCTTCCAGTAGCACCTTAGAGACCAACTAAGTTTGTTATTGGTATGGGCTTTCGTATGCATGCACGCTTCTTTAGATAGTCTGGCTTGTATAAAAATAAACAACTTCCATGAAAGCCGGTATAGAAACAGTTTCCATTAAAGTTGGCGTTAACACAATTGCAGTACAAGGCTAATAATACTAAGACAAAACTAACCAGTAGTAGGAATATCCAATACCTATATCCTCACAGAAAGCTTGTTACGGGTTTCGCTTGATGTCTTAAATGAATCAGAGAGTAAGTTGGATGAATGTTATTGTGCAGCGGCTAGGATCCAGAGACTTGCTTTACTGGAGCTCTGGTTTTACTGCTAGGACTTCTTTCCTTATTTTTTGTTTTTTAAGTTGAAGAACACATGTTGTATGTACAGTAGTATGTACAGTATGTACAGTGCTTCAGGATGAGAACAGAAATTGTGGGGCGGGAGGCCCCATTAGCTAAAGTGGTGCTTCAGGTTAAGAACAGTTTCAGGTTGAGAACGGACCTCCGGAACGAATTAAGTACGTAACCAGAGGTACCACTGTATCACAAACTACTTTTTGAAATAATTTCCCCAAAGAATCCTGGGGGAGCTACAATTCTCAGCAGCCTTTAACACGCTACCATTCCCAGGATTCTTTGGGAGAAGCCATGTGCTTTCAGGGTGTATGATGTGGCTGTGAACACAGATTTTAAAGCAGCTGAATTGAGGTGTTATTTGTGTAGAGCTCTTCAAAACTGCTGAAAGTTGTGCTGTACAGTGCACAGAATGAAACGAAACTGTTGGCGAGGCAGAATCTGCTGGCGAGACAACCGAAGGCCAGGTCCCAATCAGACTTGGAGAATACGCCACCGCTGGACTTCTTCATCAAGGCTAGGGTAGGTGATGATACTTTCAAATTTTTAAGGATTAATGCTTTAAATAGAATGGATGAGTCTCGGATATTTACAGTGAAAGTCCACGCTTAAATATTGACACAATAGTTGCCCTGCCGCACTCAGTTTGCAGCTCAGTGCTGCAGAACATCAGTGTCGGTATCCATCAGAGGAAGCAGGAAAACTGAAACATTAATTTTTTTCATGCACTTTCTACAGTGGTTTACAGAAATAAATATGCAGATAGTTAAGAAAAGTAATAATAAATATGCAGACAATTAAAAATATTTTCTATCGTTTCAAATTTTATGTGATTTCAATATGTACGTATAATTGGTGTAAACCGCTTTCATTGTTTTTATGAATTTGAAGTATACAAGTATTTTTTAAATAAAACAAATATATAAACAATGAAGCGTTTTGGCCCTTAAGCATTATCTAAGAAGGTCTTTAGGGTTTTGTGTTAATTTTTTGTTCACAGTTCATATGTGATATATGCCTTTTAGATGAAAATGGCTAATTTTTTGATTGCCCCTATTAAAACAGATAGCAAACTAATGTTTGTGTGGACGTCACTCCGAGTCAATAGTAAATTATCTGAAGTATGTATGTTGCTCTGGATAGCTCTGTAGAGATTAGGTAATCTGCCTATAAACTGCATACACACAGTAAAATTGATTCCTATATTGGGATAGAGTAGACCATGGGACTTAACATTTGGTTATTGTAAGCAGTGTTGTAGGAGGACTTGGAAGTGAAAGATCCAGGGGGATATTGGATGAGGTGGAATCTGAGTATTATACTGAGAGGTGGGGCATTTTTCCAATGCGGGAGGGAAAAGAAATGTAATAGCGGGAGAGAGAGAGAAAGCAGGGGACATGTTCCCTTTTCTTATTCCGTTCTCTTCCTCAGCGTCCCCCAACAAAATTGAGTTCCCCAATAGAACACTGGAGTAGATGGCTTTATATTGCTCAGGGTAACGACATTTCTTGAAATTAGTTTCCTGCTTTTTAATTCACTCTTAACCTTTTCACTCATAGTTAATTCGATATTTGTACTTGTTTAATATTTAACCCACCAAATATTTTATGGAATCTTTCTTACCTATGTATCTCCTTCTTATAGACAAGAACCATCACTGTACCCAGACACTGGCGAAGATGAATCTCCCTCCGCTGCATTATCTGAAATACTCTCGAGCATGCCACCACCTGGTAAGGAATTTACCAAGAAAGTTCCCACTGCTTTCATGTGTTTGAGACCTTTGACATGTATTGTCACTCAACTTTTCAAAGGGTGCCTGCCGCCTGTGTCTAAGGAATATTTTAATCGGTTTTAAAATATTGACAAGTTAAATTGACAAATGGAAAGTAGTGGCTTTCTTGAAGTCAAATCTTTTTTTCAAATGATAAATATATAAACATTTTTTCAAACATAATTCACATAAATGAGTATTTCAAGGCCTTGCCATGCCATCTTTATTAAAACAGGTTTCTTTAGGGTGCTTCTGCCAGACATGTTGTCAACTTCAGCAACTGAGAGTGAGGTTTCCATCTTCATTTCTGTACATAAGAACTGCCCTGCTGCATCAACCTGCATGATTGACAAATAATTCCATTACTAAATTCAGAGGGTTAATATACTGTTCAAAGATTCTCACATTCTAGCAATGTCAACAGGGATGAGTGGGGGACAACTGCCATATCTGGTCAGATAGAAATCAGATACATATGTCCAGAGCAACTTCTTGGAAAGTAAAGCTGAAAATAATACATGTTCATATTGTAAAAGGAGTTAACCTCCCTGAAGCCTTTTGGAGACGGCCAGTATAGTGTGCTAAAAAAGTTGTGTGCAAAGTTAAAGTAATCTTAAAGAATGACTATGCTGTCTCTATTCCACTTGGTGAATGCAGTAACTTTGATTTGCTGCTTTCATTATAAGTAGCCAAGGTGGGTACAAATCAATGATTTAAAAAACAAAAAAACCTGATTTTTTAAAAATTAAAATTGGATTTTTAAAAATAAAATGCTTTTGGAGGAAAAATCTTTCTAAAAATAGTTTTCTAATAAGGATTTGTTTTTAATTATGTAGCATGAGGCTTTATATTCAATGTTTAAATTTTTTTGTAAATGAATTTCATTAATCCATTCACAATGTCATGCTCTTCCAGAGGTTTCTGTAAGATTATTTGGGGCAGTTTTTCTAACAAGAAGATGTTATCACAGATGCTTGTTTTTGTAGTTCTCAGAAGTGTGAATTTGTGTATGCCGATATAGCATGCCTTTTCATCACAGGGAAAATGTTATAAACATACAGAGTTGAGGAAAAAAACTTAATCCCATTGTGCCTTTCCAAATTTACATACACAGAATCAACCCCATACCTCTTAAATGCTGAGTTCCAAGAGGTTCAATGAATAGATTGTTCGGAGTGGAATAGATCTGCACAAGTAGCTAAGTGTGAATCTGTAAAAATGAAAGTGCAACCTCGTGCGCAGAAAACTCCACAAGTCTTGGGATCTTTGTGTAATAATTGTGCAAGTCAGTTGTTTAACCACATCAGTTAACAAGCATGGATACATATGCTATAATGTTACTGTTTTAGTTAAATAAATTGGTTAAATTGTTATTAAGGAAATGGTTATTTTTCTCCTTCCAAAAAAGTACAGCAGAAAAGTTGTCCGAATATAAATAGTTAAATTATTAAATCTCACAATAATTTCATAATTATTTATGTATTTCTAATAGTATAACCAAATCAGTAATTTTTGCTATAACAGTAAAAACTACTCTGAAAATTTATTATTCCAAAAATGAGGGCTTCATCTGGTTGTAAATATTAAGATTATACCAGGAAGAATGAGTCTTTTTGTAAAAAGATTATTTAAATCAAGTCTTTTTTAAAAAAACTATTTATTTTATTTGATTAGATGTTCATACAAACATTAATACACATACATTTGCAACCATAATAACAACAAAAAGAAAAAAAGATAAGAAGAAAAACAAAAGAAAAAAATTAAGGTAAGAAAGAAGTACATAAAATAGGTGGATGATAATACACCTTTGTGACTTCCCTCCACCAGTGCTTGTCATTTTTTCATTCAAGATCTTATTTACATTGCAAATAATGTATCACTACATTATTTCTTTTAGTATACTATTATCAATACAACTTTACGAGCTTAGTCTAAACATCCCAGCATGTTACCTTTAGAGCAGTGTTTGCTCATGTACTCTTCGAACCATAACCATTGTGACCTTAATTTCTGGTGTGTTTGATATCTTATTGCCGCAGTTAATTTTGCCAGTTCTATAAATTCTGTTAATTTATATAGCCAATCCTTTTTTGTGGGTATATAATTTCCTTTCCAGTTCTTTGCAAGGAGTAACCTGGCTGCTGCAGTTGCATAAAAGAATATTTTTTTCCTTTCTTGTGGTATCTCATCTCCTACTATACTCAGTAAGAATGACTCGGGTTTTTTCCCCTAAAGATACCCTGAGCATCTTTTTTAGTTCCTCATGGTTGCATCCATCCTATTTAAATCAAGTCTTACTGGCTAGTGATTTAAATCATGATTTAAATCAAATCCACCCTGTAAATAGCTACAGTTGTCCTTTGCACTGAGTTTTTATATTTATTTGTAAGAAAACTACCAACTACTTCCTCGTGTTAAACTGCAATGGTAGATGCTTTTCCTACCACAGAAAGTAATTGTATGAAGTGCTACAGATGTTTGTCCATTGTCATGCAATATAATCTATGGGGAAGATGGAAAAGGGATCAGCTAACGGTGTTTGATTTCTTTTTAAGAATTACCAGGATTTTACTACGATCCTGAAAGGAACCGCTACTTTCGCTTGCTTCCTGGGCATAACAACAGCAACCCCCTCACCAGTGAGAGTATTCAGCACAGAAGGCTGGAGAGTCAAAGGCTAAAGCTCTTGGAGGAGGAGGAGAAATGCATGAAGGTGAGCTGTTTCACTTAATTATTCTCTCATAATTAGGTTCACTTAACGCGTAAGGTCATTGCCATCAGCTGCTTTAAGAGTACGTAATTCTATGCCGGATTCTGGTTTCTGATGTAAGTTTACACGTTTCTCTTACGTTTGAAAATCTTATTGTTCAAGCTTTAATTCATAAATTGAAAGCTTACGTTATTCATTTGATTAAACATAGAACAAGATTATGTGAAGTCCACACGCTTGCTCGATGTAAGAGTGACAATTGTACTTGAAGAGTTCATGGAGTTGTATTCAATGAAGTCATTGGATGAACAACTTCCAGTGGTGCAATGGAACTTCCTACCCTTTGTCCTTCTGAAAGCCCCCCTCCCAAAAAATACTGCTTTGGGAGTTCCCCCATTCCTCCAGAGCAGGACTGTGTTTGTTTGTACTCAATCACACATGTGGAGGTTGGGAAATTCCATTGTGTGATAGTTCTGCTTATGGTTTTGTTGGATTCTGCCCATGATTTTTTTAAGCACAAGGAACATGATTGTGCACTTTCACCATTTTTAAACAGAAAGCATCCAGGTCTGGGCTGAACTCTTCAATCGTTTTACGCAAGAGGCAGTTAGGTTTGCCTAGCTCTATCAACTATCGCAGGTAAGATGATTTTACATTCCTTTTATGTTGCAAAGCTCTTTCTCTTAAGCTCTGTGGAAAAGGGGAACTTCTCTAACAGACCAGAGTGACTACAAGGTGCCCAATTACTAAATATATCAGTATCAGATTCTACAGTATGTGGAGGATGGATCTACAACATACCTTTCACATTTATTTGGTTTGCAGCCTACCTAAAACTACTTTTGCTTGATTTGGTGGAAGATATAGTTATCAAAGTACTTTTTTGATCAAATGGTAATCTTTCTCTGTTCATAGTATTTTAAAAACAGTGTGTAGTTCTTGTATATAAGTTACTTATACTCCATTTTTATCCCGTCCTTCCTCCCAAAGGGCAGCCTTTATTAGACTAGATTTTATTTCAGCTAAACAGTCTAATTGTTGCTGTCACTGAGGGTGCTATCCAACTAACTCACTTGTAAATGCATTTGCGCGATTCACCTTACAAGCCCCATCAGCAAAAACCCTATGCGAGGGCTTCCACTTGCATGATGGGGCTTTCCCTCGTCTCTCCTCCCACCACTGTATGCCACCTGAAATTGACTGGTGGGAAGGTGGAGGTGAACCCCCAGAGCAGTGAAGGGGGGGGTCGATCCATCTGGCAAGTTGATAGGGGAGGAACCACCTATTCAAATCAGCAGGCTTAAGTCTCCTTTGAGTATGGTGAACATTGGATATCATCTATGGAATTTCATTGATGTTGATAGGCAATACACTGCAATTTATTCTCTCTCCCCCCCCCCCCCACTATTGGACTTTGCACTGGAAATGATAGGTTTGGGAACGCTCAGGTACAATCCTATGGCTAGTTGGTGGGGAAATATGAAAGCATTTTAACCACCAATCTGTTAATGCCTTGTCAGACTCTACTGGCAGAATAGAAGGGAGTACAGAGTGCAGTCCTTCCATTACTATGTGTAAAATATTTTTTTTAATACTTTGGTCTTTCATTTCCCTCCTGTTGGAAACAAGGGGCTGGATACATTTAGATAAAGTTCAGAAGTGTACGTAAATCTCCGAGTTTTGGAATGTTATCAGGAAACCAGGAGGGCTTTGGACCCAAGCAGCTTCCTAGAATGTCCCCACCCTTTTGACCCTGCATCATGTTGGGCCAAGGTGTCAGAGGAAGCTGGTGCCATTGGAGAAGGATTATCCGACACTGGTTCTCCCTGACCCAACGTTCTGTTTGTTATGTAGAAGGGTTAGATCTGATCTGTCCTATGACGGCTGCTACACCATCTCCAGGGGCCATAGGACAGCACTCTTAATTTATCTGACCACTCTAAAACAACACTTGATTGTTAGCACTGATACTGGCTCTCATACTGATTTTGGCTTTGTTGACATTGAATGCCAGTTTCCTTGGTGGTTCTCTTTTCCTCGTTCTGACGTAGGTCGATCCATGAATTAAAAGTGAATTGCATGCAGAGAAGGAAATTGGAAATTGAGACCCCAGATTCCTCTATTTGTGGAAGCAACAATTTTAAATTGATAATGGTAAGTTGGAGGGGTTTTGTTTTGTTTTTTTACTTATGTTAGGACAGTCATTTATCTTGGTATTAAGGTTGCAATGTGATCTTACAGCAAGAATGATCTCTTCCAGATGCATCCATGGGAAATTCTTCTGCCATTCATTTGGAAGAATGGCAGCTACTAGCTGGATCTTGGGGCAGGGTGGGGGGCAGGGGGGCATTTGGCAACTGATAAACTTTCTGTAACATTTTGAGATGAGATTGCGATTTTCTTCATTAGTGGAAGAGCCCTCCTTGGGGGAAAAGTAACCCCTCAGCAATTCACACCTTGCTTTTGCAGGCAGACAGTGCCTCTGAAAGAATATTCACTGTGAATGACGTGGAGCATGGAGGATGCAAATGTGGTATTGTCAACCTCAGTGGTTTGGGGAAGAATACTCTTACTGTGGAAATGTACGACAACCTGTATTTTACAAACCGCAAGGTACTGCTCTGTCCTTCTTTCAAGTTTAGAATTTATTTATTCTCTTTAACCCTAACTATTGAGACCAAGCAGAAATGTGGAGCACTTAAGTAGATTTCTGAATATCAGTTGCTGGGGAACAACACTTGGAGAGGACCAATTTACTTGTGTTTTGCTTATGGGCTTTCCATAGCCATCTGATTTGACCACTATGGGACATGGGATGTTGAACTAGATAAGCCTCTGGTCTCATAAGCTGGTCTGGTCTTGTGTGAGAGCCTAGCCACAGTTATCTGTGTTCCAGGTTAGATTATTGTAACTCATATGTGGTTTGAATATGGAAGCTCTTTTCAGAATTCAGTTGCAAGACTGCCAAACCAAGACCAGACATCAGGAACATGTTTCATCTCTGCTTAAACAAGTTTTTGGAGGGTGGAATATCAGTCCTTATAACCATAGGGATGAGACCCTTTCCCAAAGATTGCAGTGTACAGTATAAAAACACAAAATTCCTAACATTAAAAAAAAGAAATAGTTACACACATCCCACACAAACACACTTTTAAAAAGCCATAAATTATTTAAAAGGCCTGGTTAAAGAGCTGTGCCAATCTGTAGGAAATCTATGGATTCTCATTTATTAACTAGATTGCATTCAGCTTCCTATTCATTTTCAGGGGGCGGGGGGAGCAGGGTTATACTTTCATCACTAGCCTGTTCAGTTAATCTATCTGCATTCAGATATCCTTGTTCCAATAGGCATTTTCTGTGTTTTTTTGTTTTGTTTTGTTTTTTTGTTTTGTTTTGTTTATTTTCAAGGTGAATTCTGTGTGTTGGGCCTCGCTAAGTCATCCGGATTCCCATGTGTTATATCCTTCTTATAAAAAAATGAAATGCTATCGACTGTCTGGCTCCAAACACCCTCTCTGATTGCATGAAGCCCGGGTGGCTCTGTAGTTTTCGCTGGAGCTGAGGATGATGAAACAATCGCTGACACTGCTAGAGCACCGGTGGCTGAAAACTCATTCTGAGTCAGACCGAACACTGGTTAGAGCTCAATGTTGAGCCTACCAAGTGGTGATAGCGACAGCGAAGAGCACCTTCTTCACCGCCTCTATTGCATATGTAGAGAACAGCAGCAGGAGACTCTTTTCAAGTGGTTCACAATCTAGCGGAACCACCTTCACCATCAGGGCCTTGTGATGACCCCAATTATCTCCTACAATGATTTTGAAAAGTTCTTTGCAGATAGTCGCTCAGATTCAGAAAGATGTAGACGCCACAGTGGGGTCCAGGCTGGGGTGGAAGAGTGCTTGGGTCCTGTCTGGTGATGTTGCATGGATCAGTTCCAATGAGGATGTGGACAGGCTGCTTGGACAAGTGAAACCAACCACATGTCTCCTGGATCCTTGCCCATCCTGGCTCATAAAAGCAAGCCGGGCTGGGCAGTGGGCTCCGCGGGGTGGTGAATTCTTTCCTCTGTGAGGGAGCCTTCCCAGACCCACTGAAAGTGGCGGTTATTAAACCACTTCTTAAAAAACATCTTTGGACCTGGCCAATATGGCCAACTATCGCCCAGTCTCAAATCTTCTGTTTTTTGGGCAAGGTGATTGAATGGGTGGTTGCTGAACAACTCCAGGCATGCCTGGAGGATGTGCACCATTTAGACCCCTCCCAAAAAACATGAAAATAGTGTTCTCTTCAGTATGATTCTAGAAAAATCAGTTTTCTGTTCTGGGGCTTTGAACTTAAATTAAGTAATGCTACTGCAGTGTTTTTGTGCTTTGTGGTAGAAAGAAGAGGAACATGACTTCCATCATTTATCTGTTTTTTTCCTTCTGTTTATTCTTAGTATCTATGCTAAAAGTAGGGAGCAGAGATTGGAGACATTGGTTTAAATGGGGGTGGGGAACCCCATAAGTTAACACTTTTATCTATGATGCTTTCTTGATAGTGCATGTTGTACATCTTGAAATGCTCTGAAATCTCCTGTTTTCTAGTGAAATATTTATTAGTGCAACTGTGGCAGAGGGAGATCTGCCTCTTGTGCTGATTTAAAGTGACACATTCTGTTCCTGCGAGAGCTGTCTGTATTGTCTCTTTAATATCCTTAACTACCTCCATCAAGCTGTGCCTCATGGGCATTGCAGAAACTCTCGGCTGTGCCAGCCTGCTTCCAGCATCTTTGTTCAATAACTCTAATGCAGGTAGTGTATATCTGTTGGGTGAAGTCTTAGGCATGCGGAGATCCTATATGAGACATACCAGTTTTACAGTTGCCAAGCGTGATTTTTCTGAGTGTTATAAGAATAACACTGACATTGCCTTATGTCCAGGCCTCTGGCTTTTGTTGGCTTAGTTTAGGTAACTAGTCAGCCTTCTGTCGGTAATTGTTTTGCTCCCTTTATTGAACATAGTTTTTAAAATTATGTCTGAAGCACGTTGCTAATGTTCAGCCACTGAAAGAGGCAAGCAATATGCTTTGGGTAGAGGGCATACTTATAAAAGATGGGATTTGGGGATGCATCGTGCAAATTCAGTCATCATAATTCCTTCCTCAAAGCAGTTCGACTAAAGTAAATGAGACTGCTTTGATCTAAGTGGACTATGGCCTTGCTCCCTGGCAGGCATGCAAAGCAGGCATTGGGTCGTCAGTTAAGCAGTTCAATGTGGCAGAAGCTCTTCCAAGTGTTTTTTGCATTTTAATGTTTTGAAGATACAGTGGTGTGAATAATAAAAGATAGGTACCCTATACCGTTTTTGGGAGACAAACCTGGTGTTGAGGATACTTTCCTAATGGCTTCTTCCTTTTTCTTTTTAGGAGACCAGCCTGGAATGTTGTGCAGCTTCAAGATCTCCACAGCCTGGTCCTGTGCTTGGTGTCTGAATCCTCAGGCTGATAATTACTTTAGCACAGGTAAGGTGAAATACTTTACCACTATCATTATGGAACTAATTACATGTCTGGTGCTTACATTTTGTTTCATCTTAGGTTTAAGTCAACAAGTCCATGTGACCAATGCAGTGACCGGTCATCGTCAGATATTTTCTATCAGCAGTGATGCTCTCGCACAGCAGTTTGCCACCCAGGTAGGAGAGACTTTTTGTGCAACAAGCAGACCCAGGCAATGATAGCCCTGAATTTCTGTGGTTAATGTTGTCACCACTCAACTTAAACAAGCTTTGAGGATACAGTAAAGTTGTACTATGGAGTAGTGGATAGAGCACTGAGCTTTGGTGGAGAAAACCTGGGATCAGATCCTAGTCATTGAATTTGCCTGGTTTTCTTTGGTTGGTATCATGTAGCTTATTTCAGATGGTTGTTGCTTGGATAAAATGGAGGTGGGGGAACAGCCCAGGTACACAACCCCTCGCTACCCAAGAAGGAGGGTTTGGGTACAAGTAGTAAGGCAGTGTTGAAATCCACTGAATTTGTTCTTTGGCTTTTATAGGCTCCAGTGCTGTATAATGGCTGCCGTTCAGGGGAGATTTTCAGCATTGATGTCCGCCGACCCACCAATACAGGGCAAGGGTTGAAAAGCCTCCGGCTGTTTCATGACTCAGCAGTCACATCTGTGAATCTTCTGAAGGATGAGCAGTACCTCTTGGCTGCAGACATGGCAGGCCGGGTAGAGATCCAGTTTGTTTCACGAAATATTCCATGAATACTGTTTTTACTGCCTTGCCTAAGCATTCCGAGGATTTTCCTTTAAGTGATGTGTTTGTTCTCTTACTCTGTCCATTTACAGATAAAACTCTGGGATCTGAGAAAACTAAAATGTGTGAAAGAATATCACGGTCATCACAATGAACACAGCATTCTGCCTTTGCATGTCAATGAGGAAGAAGGGCTTCTTACAGCAGGTAGGGCACATGGCCATGCACAAAATGGAGTTTGCCTAAAAAAGGCTGTTGAGACAAAGCTGTCTGCCGTTGTTTTTGACAAATGTTTTATATATCTCTAGGGCTGTGTAGTGAGAGTTTTTCCATCGTTGTTCAGCCAAAGGATCCAGTGCATTTCACTCACAGTAACTGTACCGAGTTAAAATATTGGTCCATCTGCCTTAGTGTTGTCCACACTGGCTGGCAGCAGCTGCCCAGTGTTTCAAACAGACTTATATAACCTATAAATAGAAAATAATGCTGTCCTGCATTTGAATTGTGAAGAAATCTTAATAGCTGACAGGAAACATGCCCAGGACTCCACAAAATGTTTCTAGTCTGCTGACCCAAATTTTCAGAAAATTTCTCCTCTCTGGGAGATTCATTTGCCCTTTCTTCCACATATGTATCTCCTGGGCCTGTGTTTTGCTCTCCACAAATGGCTGAGCTTTATCCTTGGCCTCTGATGTTGCTGGCCACCATCTCCATAAATCCACAATCAGTCCCATCCTCCTGGCATAACTCTTGCAGCTGCAGCAAGCAGCCTCGCATGATTGAGGAGACAGGGAGATGTAGATGTAAATGTAACAAGTATTTCATTAAATGGACGTAATGGGCTGTTAGGTGCTAGAATTTTTGTTTTTTCCTTCCTCAGTGGGTCAGGATTGTTATACACGAATTTGGAGTCTCCAAGATGCTCATTTGCTACGGACTATCCCTTCTCCACATCCATTTTCCACTGACTCCATCCCAAGTGTGGAGTTTTCATCACACCTTGGAGGCTCCAGAGGGGTTCCCGGCTTGCTTATGGCTGTCAAGCAGGATCTCCATTATTTCTCCTATAAAACAGACGATCCATATTGTCTGTCTGCCAATGAAATGGACAATTCCACTCCACCTCAGTGATGGAGAACAAAAATGTGGAGGCTGTCTGCTCTGCATATTGTTGCATGGAGATGGGCTGTGGTTCTTTCCTTTAACATTCTTTATTTTCTTATTTCGTGAACACTTTTCTCCTCAGTTTTCGTATTTCAGAATATTGTGAATAAAGTCATGGGAGCATTTAGTTGCTTTTGCTGTTTTCAAACACAGTTCTTTGATTTTTATTGCATATTGTCAGCTTCAGATGTTGAAACTCATAGAAGAAAAAATTCAGTATACCTGCGTCCTCAGATATGCCACTTTACAGTTTCCATGCTACATGCTTGCTCCTAATTGTTTACTTGGAGAGCTTATAGGTTTTATATAAGCCCACAGAAATAGTAGAACAGTGCTGGCTATCGAGGAAGGGTGCTTTCATCGGCAGTGCAAGCAACCTGCAGGAATATTGCCCATGCCATGCAGAATGGCTGCTGTTCTGGAAATCCTGATTATACCTAGCATTCTTGCTTCTGGGCTGAACATGTTCAGTTCCAGTTACTGAGCTTGCTGATTACTCAATACATAATATTTTTCTTGCTTCTGTAATTTGCTAGAAATGCTTACCAAAAGCTATGCCATCTTGCAGAGTCTCTGAGGTGGGTCTGCTCGTGTTCCCAATGTCCTAAGAACTAGAATTATCTGAGAGATATTTCAAGTGACATAAATCAAGCACAACAAATACTTGCTTCCCAAAGTATGTTTCTACTGTGATGGATAGGGAACAAGTACGTGCAGATTTATGCTAAACCTGACCTGTTCAGCACACCATTTTACGCTTTTTAAAATAAGTGGATTTAGATTTTATTTTGACTGTTCTTCGGCAACTTTTGTGTTAAACTCAAATGTTTAAGAATTTAAGTGAAAGTTTGTTATTTGTTGCTGCTGCTGTTTTTAGAGATTCTGCATCTTCATCATTCCACTATGAAAATGTTTCTTAAAAAATAAAGGGAGACTGAAGTTCTTAGTGGATGGTGGATTTGAATCCGCAGATCTGTTCCAGCACAATAACAAATATTTTTGCAAAGTCTCTGGAAAAGTGGTATGGTTTTTAAGACAACAGCAGCTGAAGGAGGAATTTAATTATTTTACTTGGAGCTCAGATACCAGCATGTCTGATGACACCTAATCCACAATAGCAGCTTGTAGCTCTAAAACGAGTAAGGAGTGAGAGACGGCTGCCAAAGTGGGCTGCCACAGCACCAGAACAGAAATTGAGACTCTGTTGCCCACCTTTGGGGGCTTGGAAGACAGTTTTGGAAATATCAGCACAGCTTTTGCTGAGATAACTGTTAAACATCATTTTCAAAGGCTCCAAAAAGCCTACCAGAACTCAAAAGACAAGACTTTTGATGTGGAAAACAGTTCTGGGTTTTCTCATCTATGGTTTTAGTGAGCGTTTGGAACAGGATATGACAGGTGTTTATGGCTTGCAGATATATTTGATTTGAAGGTCCCCCAGGGGTGTGGATTTGAGTATACTCATTGAGTTAACTTTTCCACTGGAGTGGCAAGTGGGACTTAATGACATATTGTAGTTAGCATTCAAAAACAATATAAGGCACTTATTCCTAGACATAAAGTGAAAACCTTCCTTACCAATGAGGATCAGCACAGTATTTCAAGACTGATCTGTTGGGCTGTTTCATTGCAGGGAACAATTTTCATTTAAGTGGGTCATTGAATCCTTAAGACACTTAGGTGTACAAATACCTACTCAGTTGTCAAAACTGTAATTTCATACTACAGGCAACCACCACATCAACCCCCTGGAGAAGGAGAATCTGGAATATGATGCTTTTGAATGAACTCTATAACTTGTGACTTTGTGCATAAGCATAACCAAGAGTCTGTTCCATGTTCAAAATATTTTAAGACACTGTAGGCTTTTTGGACGAGTAGGAATAAATTAAATATTTTGGACTGGAGGTTCTGAATGTGGCTCTCCCAGACATCCCTTTAGTGTGCACCAAGTTCCCTCACCACTCCTTCTTTATTATTATTATTAATTGGGATTCCTTGGTGCTTGCTATTCCTTTCTGCCTTCACACCCCGTGTAGACTAGGACCTGGGTAGCCAGGGTTGAAATCCTGCCCTGGGCCAGTCACTGTCTTTGTCACAACAGCCTTGTGAGGCAGGTTAGACTAAGATTAGAGGGTGGGAGAAACCTTGCGCTCCTTAAAGGAAAAGTGGAATACGTAGAATGAATAAATAAAAATTCTTTATAGGATTGGAAAGGAAGAGAGAGTAGCAGGTGGCAGAAGCCTGTGCATCTTAGCCTCCTGCTACTGCCTAGTAATTCTGAGGGATCAGGGGAATGACCAGGAGTGCTTTGCTTAGAGGTGGGGACAGGTATCTGCTTTTTAAAAAAAGCTTTGGCCAGTTCTTGTGGTTGGTCTGTTGCTTTGGCCCATAAACCTCTCCAGATAGGTTTCTGCAGCAGCTTGAATCCTAAGCTGGTAGCAGGCACTCCTAGCCACTGGCTCTTCCAGAGAGTCCAAGAGAACCACCAAACTGTATTCTTGCCCCTTGAGAGGAATGCAACCCTATCCTGATAAGACACAACAGTGAAGATTCTCTGGATGACCTTCCCAGTGCTTTCATGTAGAGAAATCATAAATGTGTCACCATAAATCAGTTAATGGAAGAATGGTGACTTGCAGTTACCTTTTTCAGAAGGGGAACAGTAGGCTTGGGGAAAATATGCTTGTTTTTACTGAATCTGTAAAACAGACTTTGGTATTTCTCTTATTATACATTGAATCTTTACATTGAAATAATATATAGTGAAGGCTGAATTCAAATACTTCATTGTAAACAAAAGAAGAAATGCTTCATTTTTTAAACCAGTATCTAAGCCTATCTTTCCATTTGCCAGCTGCCACGTTGGAAATAAATAATAACTTTGTCACGGAATAGTTAACTCGAAGCCTTTAATTTTGTAACTTTTTTTGGTATGTTTTGGCATGGTTGCTTCATCTTACTACAGCCGGATCCCAGACTGAGAAACACACCTGTGTGCTGGGTTAACCATGCACTGCGCCTTGTAGAATATGTGAACCAGGAAAATCCCTGTTTGTGGGGCTGTTCATGGTATGGTGTGTGAAGAATATTTATTTCATTTTTATACTAAACCTATGTGGAATTTAAACTTCATTTTGGCACGGGTGTATCACCTTTTCCTACTTGCTTTATAATGGCAAGCCAAAGACACTTCAGTAATTTGTATTATCTTATGACAATTCCTTTGTGAGCAGGCACCTACTTTTGGCTTCCCATTTAAATTCCCATCTTGGCTGTGAGTCCTGTCCCCTGCCCTGCAAGCCGTTTCCCACTTGGCCTGGGAGGACCTGGGCCCTGACTGACTTCAGCTACAAAAGCTGAGGCCGCTGAACAGACTTTTGGGGCTCTACTGACTGAGGTGGGGGTGGGGGGTTGTTGCTGTTACTTTTTTTTTTTTTTGTATTTTTATGTTGATGTTATGATTTATATGGGTGTTTTTTTAATGTGGTTGTGTACTTTTTGATGTTTTATTGTTTATGACTACTTTTAATAATTATGTATTTTTCATTTTGTAAGCTGCCATGAGCATAGTTTTAACTATGGAAAGGTGCCATACAAATAAAATTATATATGTTTGAAAAATCTGCTAATTTTTATTCGTATTTTTTTGTACTAGTTACCACTAGCTGTACTAATTTAGCACCAATACACACATCCCTTTTTGTCAATAGATTATGAAAAGGGTGTAACTAAAGTCCATGGCAAAGGTTGATATTTTTGGCATATAAGCCCTTCTTACCGATAAAATCCCGGTTAGGAGGTGGGAAGCAGCAAGGTGGAAGGGGAAGGAAAGAAGGCTTTTCAGATACCTTGCCTTCCTTTTATTTACTTTGGGCACACTAAATTTAATTTGGACATTCATAGTTGTTAAGTTAGCCTGGTACATTTGCTTATTTGTCATTTTTTTTTTTTTTTTTTAAGGAAGATGAATGCCATTTCCCCAAGGCTCCCTTAGGCATATCCCTCTAATGCAGAGGTTTTCAACCTCTTTTGAGTCCATGGCTCCCTTGACCAACTACCTTCTTTCTTGTGGAGCCCAGTTATGTCACCCCTTGCCTGCAGAGCTGGCAGCCCCTCACTCCTTTTTGAACACCCTCCCTTGTGGAGTCTTCCCTCAGCCCCCTTTCCTCGGGAGTCCTCTGGGAAGCCGCAGCTGCCGCCCCTGCCCCAAAGAGAGGTGCCTCCTCACACTTCCCCACAAGGGCCTGGGAAGCATCCCCTGGCCAGCCCCAGAGGCACCGTTCATCTGCTGAGCTTGTAGTCAGGGGTTCTGCAACTAACAGCTATGCATGCCTTTGGGAGGCAGAGACACAAGAGGGCATCAGAGTAGGGAGGGAAGGAAAGAGGGACAAAAGCCAGTGTTGCCCGCAGCACCCCGACCATCATTCAAGGCACCCTAGGGTGCCACAGCCCACTGATTCAAAACCACTGCACCAATGGCTCACTTGAGGTGGTCTGGCTTTGGCTGGAAAAATACCTCAGTAATGTCTTTTTTTTAAAAAAAAAAAAGTATTTACACATGCAGCAATGCCAGCCTCAGGCTTTTTAATCACTTGAGGCAAAACATAAAATGGTGCACGTCCCCCACCTTTACCACCACTTGAGGCAACCGGAGGTGGCCCAGGGACACTTCAGCGTGCTGTAGGTGATGAGGGGGAAAGGAGGTTGGAGAGGAGCAGATGGCGACAGCAGTGGCCTTGCTGTTTCCAGCAACAAACTCGGGAGGCAGCAAGTGACGTGCTTCTTGGCCTTCAGAGCTTCTTCCGAGCTCCTGTTCTGAGGTACCAGAGGGACTGTTCCCCCTCAGGGGGCGACTGGGATGACAGCAACAGCACATATTTGCAGACAAAGGAGCGGCAAAGGTTCATGAGGATCCCTTCACCTTCCTTTCCGGATCTGCTGTCATGGTGACTGCCTCAGGGTAATGGGTGGACAGGCCCTCCCTATTGCGGAAAGGATACTAGACTAAATGGGTCCTTGGCCTGAACCAGAAGACTCTCCTTATGTTTGAGGTGCAGGTAAACGCTAAACTCTGAAAGTCCTTGTGCTGGGCTTCCACAGCTGTGGCAGGTTAGTAGAATCCCACCAATGGTATTTCTCACAGAGAGCCCCAGTAGTGTGAAGTCTTGTTTCTTGCTATAAAATTTTCTAGATTTGTTTGGTTTGCTACTGATACAGCTAATCTTTTATCTGAGGGGTTATAATCATTCACATACCTAGCTTGTCTAGGAAAAAAAGGCGCCCTAATTATATTGATGCCTTGAGTCCTTTTGTATCTGGAGATTCCAATCTTTTACTTGGGTATGATTTTGAAACTAAGGGAAAGCAACCAGTTGCTCTTGGAAGCATAAACCTCCCTCTTGTTTCCAATATAATACGGAGTATTGCAAGGCCAAGCAAAATTACAGGTTCAACTTCCCCATCTCCTAAAAATTATGGCACGTTATTTCTACTTTGTGGAAACTGAGACAGTTCTTAAAAGCATTGCCACTTATAAGCTTTCTCCACTTTCTAGAACAGCTAAGTGACTTAAGGGGAGAGGGGAGGGCAAGGAGAGAGAGTGAGATGGTGCTAACAGGCTTTCTGTTATCCCTCAGATACACTGAACCCACCATGGCACGCATTGTAGAAATGCAATAGCTGGCTTTAAGAGAACGAGGCTGTTCTGTGGTAACAACAAAACCCAGACAAGTCAACGAAACAGAAGCTTACAAGTGAAGATTTTATACAAGGAATGCCAAGGGTGGTCTCTGGGTGTGCAATAACATGGTAGAATACCTACATGCATGGAGAACATACAGAGGGCATGGACTACACAACAGGTTTCACTTGTATTTTCCACCACAGAGTCAAAAATAAAACACTTCAAAGTGCAGTTACCTAGGTTGAAAAATCACTACAAGATAACTTCTCCCACTTCTATCCCTTGAAGAAAAAAACCCCAAACCTAGTTTCTAGTTACAAAACACATATTAATCCCTGTAGAGTTTAGACAGCAGGAATGTACTACTACATAATCCAGTTCCATTTTGGCATGCAAGCCGGAAACTGTCTCTCCCTTCCCAAGACACAGCAAGATTAGGTAGATATACAGAAGAAATCAGCACACTTGTTCAGAAGGGATAGTCCTTTATAGCACTTAATTTCATATTACAGTTCTAAAATAGGGGTCAGTCATCAAGGTATACAAGGTTATATTTTAATAAATGGGAGAAACAACAGTGCCAGGGTATTGTGCCTGACTATCATGCCAAACTCCAGCTGTTATGAGTGACGACAAATCTCTGCCATGGGAATGTGCCATTCTCAGGAGTAAAAAGGAGAAGGATTCATTCTTCAAACTGATTGGGTTTCTGAAGGTCTCTTGTCATGGAAGCAGAGATCCACATCAAAGTCTAATGCGATAATTTTACTCAGTGGTTTGATCAGTGTCTCAAAGTGATTCAATGCAGGGTTTTCTCCCTCCAAAAAGACAATCCCCCGATGTCATCAGAAGTACATCACTGTTTTCCAAGTTGGTTTATATGAGTGCTTTAAGGGTGGTTCACATAGATACTGCTAAGAATCTATACTTGGGACCATTTACAGAAGACAAGTGACTAAGATGCTAAGCATACACTACACTGCAGGTTTGTGGGTCTTGCCTAGTACTTACCTTTGCTCTTAGCCTGAAGATTTTTGATGGGGGGGGGGCGGGGAAGAGTCCATCAACAAGGAAAACCAAGCATAGAGGAATGTGAACAAGAGAAATAAGGCCTCATCAGCCCAAAGTGAAGCTGAAATAGCTGTTAGAAGACCAGCTTTAAGTTTTGTGTTACATTGTTTGATTCCTCCCATACTTCCACTGCCTTTAGCGCATGGCCCTTCTAAGATTACCATCCTTTCTGCAGCAGCACATATTTTTATCAGGACCTGTACAGAGCAGCTTCCTCATTTCTCTGGCTGTTTTCAGCCATGAGGAAACTCCTTAGCTCTGGATGACAAGGCCCTATAAACAGAACAAAAGCCATCTGGGGTAAAATAAATATGGGTGATGGGAGTTCCAAAGGGTCAGACCCAAAAGCTTAGGACTCACTGTCTGAAACAGGGAGTATGAACAACGGTTAGTTCAAGGTGTATAGAACCAAAGCCTTTGTAAGTCTAAGATGCTGTAAACAAACAGCAAAATGCTTCACACAAAAGAATTCCAAGGCACTCAAGAAGCTGTATGTTTGACCCCCTTTACATTTCAGAAAACAGTTCTATTTACCTTTGCTTGTTTTAATTGTAAATCATCAATGCTTCATCAGCCAGCTGCATTCTTAGCATACTCAATAATATAGATATAGAGATACATACTTTAAACTGGTATATAATACACTGGATTTTTGGATTCCTCATTTTACTGCAAGCTTCTCCATACATCCCAAGTTGGCCAAGTCCTGCAGAACTTGTTAAAACTAGCTGTTCAGCAATCCTATAGAAATCCGCACATGGGGAAAAAGGGCCAGAGATCAGGAGCATGCACTCTGGCTGTAAAAGGTTAAAAAGGGTGACTTTTGTTTTATCTAACCCTGAGAAGCTAAGGTGTTATGGAGGACCCAGAAAGGTAGGTAGGGTTAAAGGTCACCGGGCTTTTTATTGCAATTAAAGCAGACTCTGACAGGATGATCCCAGCCACGGGAAGGGACAGCTCTGCGCTCCAGAGAGCACTCGTCACAGAAACCCTGGCCACAGGCACGGCAGTGGTGCTTCGACAGCTTGATATTGAATTCCTTCTGGCAACTGTGGCAGTGTAAGATTTCATGGTCGGGCACCCAGTAGGCAGGTCTGGCAGCATCCTTCACGAGACCTACAGAGAGTTAGGGGGGAAAACCCACAACACCATTTCTGTTTGTTGCCAATAAAGAGGAGGAGGGACTGTACAAAACCCACCGCTGCTTTTGCTGCCCTTAATGAAGGATTAGGACTAATCTATAGGATGGTTCAAGTAATTCTCAGGCTGTGGCTTATAAAGGATTAGTGAACAAGTTGTCGATAAGCCCAAGATTTCTGTTTTCCCTGCTTACGCTTTTGGGTGCAACCTTATGTATGGGAACCAGGTTTAGAGAATAAAACAACCTATTGCAAAGCTCTGCATCTTAGCATTAACTTGGTGGGGGAGAGGGAAGGATGGCAATACCTGTGCAGATTCCCCACACCTGCCACCTGAAGAGCCCTGGTCTTCTGCTTCACTGGACTTCTTTTATTTCACTAAGTGCTACTTGCTGAGGGGGAAAGAAAAGCCTCCAATTCTATACATACCCACTGAACTGAGAAGCTAAAAGGTTTCTAAATGCACCAATAGTACTTACCCAACGGGATATCAATGGCAGTCACTACAGCTCCAAGAGTGTTCTGCACAGCTTCACCAACCTTCCTGGCAATCACTGTCCCCCCTTCCTCATCAGTTGGAGCCTCAGGCACATCTGCATGACAGAAGTTAGGGCTCAGAGACAAAGGCACAACTCCAGCCTAAGACACAGCTGTTCTATTTAGAATTAAAATTGATGTTCCCCCAGAAGTTGCAGCCAGCTGCAGTCAGTGGTTGGTCCCTAACCTGGTAGGGGACAATGACTGAAATCCATAGATCTTCCACACTGAGATCTTCACCGAAGGCTACCTCCCCAGGACGATTCCACCAAAAACTGTTTTGTGGGCAGAATCCATGAGTAAGAAGAGATGAAAGCTCACAATTTTCCTTTCTTGTTACCTTTACTTTCAGCTACTGCCAAGTGGGCAAGGCACAAAGCAGGGCTATATCCTCACAGTAGTATGAGTAAAACTATTGTGCTTCACTATCCTGTCAGTGGCATAGGCTATCTGTGTGACTGTGAAGGTTTTCAAGGTAGCAGCTGATGAGGGGACTAACTGCCACAGGATAATTTGCTATGATTTCTCATGCTTAGGCAAGAAATTGTTCAATCTGCAGCTTACTTAGCTGCCCATGCTTAAAGACATGGTTTCTACATGAACATGAGTTGGAAATGAGCTGAAAATGGGAGAAACAGGTTCTTGATCCCCTTTGTTTTATTTCAGGTTAAGTAAAGGTAAAGGGACCCCTGACCATTAAGTCCAGTCGTGACCAACTCTGGGGTTGCGGCGCTCATCTTGCTTTATTGGCCGAGGGAGCCGGCATACAGCTTCCGGGTCATGTGGCCAGCATGACTAAATCACTTCTGGTGAACCAGAGCAGCGCACTTTGCACTTTGACGTGCTTTCGAACTGCTAGGTTGGCAGGAGCAGGGACCGAGCAACGTTGCGGGGATTTGAACTGCTGACCTTCTGATCAGCAAATCCTAGGCTCTGTGGTTTAACCCACAGCGCCACCCACATCCCACTTTCAGATTAAGAGACCCTGTAAATAACAACAGGCCCATTATACCAGGGATAAAAGGGTGACTGGAGGTCTTGAATTCATTGTAATGCCATAGGATCCCTGAGACAGTCAACAAAAGTGTGTGGTTGATTCTTTGGGATGCAAACAGATATGCCTTCAAAGAGGAGGAAGGTTTTTCTGCTGTGAAGGGAGCTCTGCTTTCAGAAGCAGCTGGCATGGTGGAGTAATGCAGCAGGAGTGCCTTCCTGGTACAGCAGCCCTGCTGCCAGCTACTGGCAGTGGCAAGATCAGGGATGTGTTGGTTCACTGGCAGAGCCAGTCTGGCACTCCCACCATTGCCCCAGCGAAGTCCTTGCCACACTGCCACTCTGTCCCACCCCACTGCACCAGCCACTCCTGTCTTCTTCCCAACCACCGCTGCCACTCTTGCAATGGCACCACCTCATGTTACGCTTCCGGTGGATGCCTGCTTTGCAGGGTCGGGGGTCGGGGAGAGAACCTAAAACACAAGGATCTTGGCTAGCCATCTCGTCAAACATTGGTTCAGTGCTTTAAAAATATTATTAATTATTATTAATAAAATAATAATAATAATAATACAAGTTATGTGTTAAGCTTTATAAAACTGCTTTTGAGAAGGAAGTGGATTTGTGAATGACAGAATGGCTAGCCAATTGACACGATCAAATTCAGCATCTGAAAACCAGAACATCAGGACTTTCCTGTGTTTGATCGGAGCAGGGGAAGGTACATTTCACAACAGGCTCACTGCTGAAATTTTTTCATCTGTACAAACACCATGATACCCCCTTGTTGAATCAACTCTCATTTATCCACAGGTGTATAAGCAACCTCTATAATATGTTCTCCTAGCTTGAATCGTGCACAAGTGTCTTGAAATGGTATGTTACCAGAGTCATAAACAGCTCTGGTGTAGCCCTGGGTAGGTTGCCCTCCAAGGTTGCACACAAGGCTTCTCTGGTGAGCACCAGACTGAATGCTGCCACCTCCTCCCCTTGCAAGCTCAGCATGGCAGCAGCAGAGATGGGTGGCAGCACTCAGCCTGGTGTTCCCCAGCCGAGCAAAGCAGCTGTCGGCTGCCATCTTTATTAATCCAGAATGCCTTGGGAATTCTAGGGTAAGAAAAGATGATAGCTGCTGTGTTCAATTAGCTCAGTGCTCATCAGAAATTAAAACAAAACAAAATCAAGAATGACAGCATCAGCCCAGTCAGCTCTCCAGGGTCCATGGGCAACTATGATGAAAAAGTGTCGGTTTGGAACTGAGCAGCTTCAGGAGCAGAATGACAAGAAAGCATCAACAACGTCCTTCCTTCCTCTGGGGAAGCTACTCAGTACATACACACTGTTCTTCTCTATTGCCATTAAATAGATCATTTTCTTACAACCAGTGAATAAACCCATTGATTCTAGAGTTAAAATGAAGGAGATTTAATTCAATCTGAATAGTGATTTCTTAAGATTTAGGTGAGTTGTTTTCCTGGAGGAAGAAGACTTCAATTGTAAATGCACTGAGATATTTAGAAACTAAAATTTATTATTATGCTCCTTCGTTTTGCTTTCTCATTATTCTGCTGTTTGGTGGAAATTGCCCTCTACTTTTGGATACAGGAAGGACCACAGGTGAGTGTCAGGCCCAAACTAGATGAATCCCTCAACTGGAAGGGACAGGAGATCATCTTGCCTGATGCAAGAAATGCAGTGCTACCACATTCCGTATAGGTGGCCACCCAGCTTCTGCTTGAAACCTCTAATGAAAGAGATGAGATGTTGGAAATCCACAGCTAGATCCCCCAATTTATTTCATAAGCAACCAGAAAGCCCTAAATCAGAACATTCTCCCACCCATGGGGCAAATAGTGACTTTGGGATGTATTTAGATCAGGAGTTGGGAAGCCTTTGGTCCTCCAGATGTTGCTGGGCTACAATTCCCATCATCCCTAGCCACTGGCCATGCTTGCTGGGGTTGATGGGAGTTGTGGTTCCACAGCAGGTGAAGGGCCAAAGGTTCCGCACACATTCTTTAGATGATGCAAATAGCACAGGTTAACAGCTTCCTCCAGTGATGCCATCCCAATCCAACTCAGGGCCCCCATGGGTGCTTTTGAAGAATCAAAGCAAGACATCCAATCACAGATCTTCAACATCTCACATAGCCTGACCTCAATCTCAGCTGGCAGATGACAAAAGGCAACAGGGACAAGCATTTAAAAGCACAACATGATACACCAACACACACACAAAAGGTTATAGGTTCCCCCCCTTTGGTTCACACACCTACTATGGTCAGGATGGGATTACCTAACTGAACGCCCCTGCCGTCATAGCAGCCATCGCATACTCGCACAGGTGTGGGGCCCCAGCCACGTTCGGGAACAGGGCGGGTCTTGGATGAACAACCATCACAGAAACCTTCTCCACAAGCCCGACAATGGTGTTTGGTGTCATTATCTTTAAAAGAGATGCCACACTTTCTGCAATTCTGAAGGAGATAAAAAAACACAACAGCAAGCCATTGGACTAAGTAGTTTGGTGAAAGAGGATGAAGAGGCATTTTTAGTCTTTCAGTCAGCTAAATTGGTGGTGGGAACATCTGGCCAGCAGGGAACTCAAGCCATATCATATCCACACCTGATACAGCATTGTGTGTGTGTGTGTGTAGACCAGGAGTGCCAACGTGAATAAAATATTGGGTGGGCCAAGGTAAGCTCCACCCCGCATAATCAATCACAAGTCGCAGTGCACACACACCATTTGAATGGCAATGCCCATCAACTTGGGGGCCCCAACCCGCTCAAATATTTTGTGGGGGGGCGCAAAGGGAACTTGCCCTAGGAGCTGGCTCCTATGGTGAGGACACAGCTCTCTGCTAAAGGCCTCCTGAGACAAGATTGGGCAAGGCAAGCAGGTGTGAAGGGGTCATTAGCATCTGCTACAGCCTCAGAGCTAACCACACGATGAACAAATTTCATTTTGTCATGAGGCTCAGGATTGGCACCTGCATCAGAGGTGTCTGTGGTCCAGCTGTTGAGCCTTGAGCAGAAAGGCTTCT
This sequence comes from Podarcis cretensis, assembly GCF_951804945.1. NCBI lineage: Eukaryota > Metazoa > Chordata > Lepidosauria > Squamata > Lacertidae > Podarcis > Podarcis cretensis. Next base: position 47,166,535 of record NC_137170.1, on the reverse strand, counting down.
TTTTTTTTTCCTGGTGGGAAGCAGGAGAGTGAGAGCCCTCAAAGGAGGAGACTACACACAGGGCTGTCTCACTATGTCTGCTGGAGGCAACAGATTTGTAGAACACAGCAGAGGCATTTCATCAAACAATGAACCATTATTTCATCTCTTTGGAGAAAGAGAAGTAGGGGAAAGGAAAAGGACTTCTCATCAGCATGCAAGTATGATGACTGCTAGATACCAGAATCTGGGAATTGGGTTTCCAGTAGGCTGGAGCGATTTGATCCGTCAGCCAAGAGGTCACTGCTTTTGTGGGTCCCAGGCTCAGTTCAGACACTGATTGTGCCATAAAGTTCATCCCGTCTATGAGACGCTGAGCAGCATTGTTGTTGTCTTTCAGACTGCAATCCGTCTGCAACAAAAATGGATATTCAGTACAATTAACATCTCATTGTGCCTACCTGCTGCTGACCTGCTGACCTCTACCAAATGTTAGAAGATATACATTGTCTTTTATTTGGAGAAAGGAAGGAAATTAGACTTCTGTTACTGACTGGGATGCCCCAGATCTTCATGTAAATTCCTTAGAAGGAATTCAAAATAGGAGCTCTGTCTAGGGGCATGGAAGATCCTAATGCATGGCTCTGGTCCCTTCTCTCACTCTCTGCTTTGGAATGTGTGGCCTAAACACACTAGGATGGATCTTAATGGAGAGGTAAGGAGATGAACCAGGATGAATACAGAAAGTATTTCTTGAAGCTGGACAGGAGAGATCTGGTTTACATATTTCTCAATCCATGTCCCCAAGACACAACATGGTGGCATCAAACTTGGCTTTAATGACCTGGGCATGTAAAACTTCTTTCATCGCCAACATCTCCTGAAATGGGATGATTTAACACAACAGGGGTGGAATGCCTGCTACTGTGGCAGCCTAATCGTTTCCCCTTCAATTAAAAGGACAAGAAACAAATGTATGCAAGTGGACTTACACCTGGCCAGATGTGCACAATTTCTGTCCTCACCACGGTATCCACAGGGTCTTGGTTGCCAAACCAGTACTGTCGGCTGCGGTACACAACTCCGCAGTTGGGGCACTCGATCACGTACCTGCAGTCAGGAAGGAAGAAGAGCTGGTCACTCAAGCATGCTCCAAGTGAAGAGAATGGGAGTAGGGAAAGATGAAGGGGGAAAACAGCTCCTCTGCTTCTGTACTCACCCTGACCAGGCATACTTGGCAAGTCCCATCCAAGGGGAATCAGTGGAAGCGGATGTTTTGGGCACCACTCTAACTTCATTCCCACGTTCATAACAGGCCTGGAATGCAAAATATCAATTAAACTCTTCCATTTACAATGAAGAGTTATGTGTTAGTTCCCCCAAAATGGAGGCAATGAGGAATGGTATGGTTTGAACATATGCACGAAAACATTAACAGCATTAAAACTAGGAACTCGCTGTTCTTCAGTAGACAGTGGGTGCCAGAAAACAGGCCAGGGAAAACCCTAGTTCTTTCTAGCCTAAAGCTGTGAAATCTTTGACCCACCCAAAGTGAATTCACAGCCCAGCAGAGGCTCAAAGATCCTCTTGTTTCTGCCTCCAACTGCAAACATAGATGGGTTGTGTAATGTACAGAGGGAGGAGGATGCAGAGTTTGCTCCTTAACCTCTTCAGGTAAGTTGACAAAACTTCCAAAATACAGGGAATACCCATCACAGGTTGCAAAGCACCTTGCAAGCTACAATACATGGATTGATGGGCTACATTAATCTTAGCAGGTTATAAGCTATGCAGGCTCTTCTTGTCAACCTCCAGTACCAGAAGCTCTCTTTCACTTGCTCCACTCACCTTGCATGTAAACACTCTGTTATCGTACTGATGGGTGTATCTACACCGATTCTTGGCTTCATGAGGTACCCCTTCTTTTGAATGGTTCATGCTGTTTTTACATCCACACCTGGAGTTTCAAAGCAAAGCACATAAATACTCAGAAGGCAGACTGACCGGAAGCTCCCTAGTGATCTCTAAGGCTCCCAATCATTCTTTTGCAGTTGTGGCTTGCATTGGTTGCTCTTTACAATTAGAAGTCACATGCAAGCCACACTGCTTCAGCTGGGAGTCAGATCAACCTTATGTCAGATGACTGGCAGACGCCCACCTGTCAAATGTGGCCCATGGGTTGTTCGTTACAATTGGATCTGGCCCACCAGCTAAAAGTGGTTCCCCACCCCTGATTATATAGATTCCAGGTTTATGATGTTACCCAATGCCTTACCCACTAAATATATATACAGTGGTACCTCCAGTCGTGAACGGGATCCATTCTGGAGGCCCGGCCGCATCCCGAAAACGTTGTAACTGGAGACGCTCTTCTGTGCACGCACACGGCACAATTGAGAGCTTTTGCACATGCAGCGAAACCCACAAGTGTATGTGTTTGCAACCAAAGTTTACATATCCAGAGGGATACGTAAGCAGAGGTACGACTGTGCAGTAATGTTGGATTTTATTTAAAGATAATAAGATCGTTTCGGAAGCAGTGTTCTCCCAACAACATAAGAAACAAAGCAAATTCCCAACATGAATAACCAACCGCAGAATTTCTCACCCAAGTTTTACTTAACAGTGACATTGGCAACTCCCTATTTAAAATGGGCAATGACTGGGTTGCTTGTAACATGGTCATTATATTGTAATATATAGCATAATTCTGACACTGTAGATCTTATTCAAATAGTGTTCTTCCCATTCCACCTACCCGCAGCTGAGACATACGGAGGAACAGGTGAAATACTCGTCTGGAAAGAAGGAGCTGTGGGCCATCTGATCATCTGGGATCTCACCGCAGAACCTATCACTCAGTGCCTGCAGAACACACAGAGAGAAACCAGCAGTGAGCATAGAGCTAGCGGGACATCAAAAAAACACCAACTTTTATGGAACAGTATAGGAGTGTGAAGCGCCTCTTATGTGTCAGATCAGGGCATGGAACATTTTCGGCCTAGCACGTCAGATCTTTCTCTCCATGCACCCTGCAAGCCAACTTTAATAGATGCACAGAGCCACTTCCCTGACAAGTATCTGATGGTTCCACGAATCTGTCAAAACTGAACTGTGAGGGAGAGGTCTGCTTTGCCTGCATGTTCCCCAAAGGAAACACAGCACCTAGCAGGACAGAACTCTCTGCTCACAAGCAGATGAGCGGAGGGTACAATCCTGCCCTCTGCAAGGGTCTGCTGTCAGTGAGTTCCTCCTCCACTGTAGGGAGGCCTGACGAGGCACTCTCCTGTGGCGGATATATATCGTGATAGATTGAGGCCTTGTGATGTTTAGCTGGTGATAGATTGTGATGTTGAAAACCAGATATTGCCCAGCCCGATCTTCAACAAGGATGGAAAGACTGTCAAAACTGTTAGGTTCTAGCCATATTGCCATTTGTTTATTCTTTTCGTAAACCACTTTGAGGTTTTTATTACAATTAAATGGTATATAAATTTCATAAAATAAAAATAAATCATAAAATCCAAAATTTCCAGGAAAGAGAAAGAGAGGCAAAGAGCTTACTCCTACATTGGCAGCCTATTGGCAGGAATTTCCCTGAATGTTTTGTAAGCAACTTCTCCCCCCATCCCCTGCTCACAAAGATTGAATGTAAAGATTGCAAAAGCACCAAGCAGACCCTGGAAACCTTTTAGACTACAGGGGTATCATTGCCTGGCCATTACATGCATTTTGGGAGAAGCAAACTCCTCCCTGCTGCACAGTTATTAAAGCCACAAAATCTCTCTTTGGTTCAGCAGGCGAGAACCGTAGATTAAGACAGTGCAACTGATTGCAATTCAGATGAGAAACTTTTCTTCTGGCAACAAAACATTAAATACCTCATGATCAGAAAGTGTATACTTCACACTGCAACATCCATAAATAGATAAGCCATGAATGAATAATGAACATTAAAACCATGGGTAACTATACTCTTCACGTACTGTAAAAATGCCTGTCAAATCATAAACTGAACAAGGAGGGGTTGTGGAAAAGAAGAGTTCGGCTGCAATGCCATGCACAATTTCCGGGAAGTAAACCCCACTGAGCACAGCGTAAATAATCATAGGGTTCTGAGAGAACATGTTAAGGATTGTGTTGTTAGTGACAACACCACAATAAATGTAGGAGCGGGATTGTAGGGAAGAAGTCAAAAAATACATCTTCTCATTACATGGGAAAGATCTAATTGCATAATAAATGCTCAACGGAGGACGTGTTGCGGTAAAACTTCTAATTGCATACATATAAACTCTCTCCTCCAAAAACATATCCATCCTCATTTTAAAATACTCAAGCATTTGCTCACACACTTTCCCTGACAGCCACTCAAGACTCTTACATTGTCCCCTGAAGAGCTGTGCTCTTGACCTCCACTAGCTCCAGATGTTACATCTTTGCTATCTACAGATGAAAAACCATTTAAGGAAACTGAGGGAAAAGATCAAGGCAAGTCAGAGAACAGGTTGTTGCCTGGAGACCATGTCCTGACTCTCAAGTTACCCTGGCAACAAGAAGGATCTTTCCATTGTACTACAACAGCTTAGTCTTGCCTTGCTTAGCCATTTATGGTGTATTACTACTAGTAGAAGCACAGTGTCTGTAGAAACCACGTTTGTAAACACTGGGGGAAAGTATTAAAGAGACATGGGCTTGATGAAGTACTCTTTTCACCTACTCTACAAAGCCAGTCCAAAGTTTCTTCTGGCCTTTTTTTAAAAGAAGAAAACAACTCACAGAAGCTGATATGCCCTAGGCAACTGGAATAGTCAGGAAGTACAAATCAGACCTCAGTGTTAGTTGTAAGCCTGCCAATGTCCTCAATTTCCCTCGGTGTCAGCCTAACTGGAGGCGGGGTGTCCATTTTCTCTTGGCATGGCTCACTTGCCGTACAGTTCTGGATCTGCCTACTCTTCAGGAGCTCTGATACACTGTCTACTCCGGTCAACTCTCATTCTTTGCTGTTTGCTTTATATTGTGGGAGTTGCTCCGTGGATAGGAGGAGTGTGGGTGACCCTGCTTTGGGACGGGGGTTGGACTTTGATTGCCATCAGGTCCCTTAGAACAACTAAGAATGAAACTGGAGGAATTGGCAATTTGAAATATAGCCACCTGCCCCCAGAGCTGCTGGCTGTGACGACGGAATCTGTGGTCTTTGTATAGAGGAACAGTAATTCACCATCTTACACTTACTTTGAGTGCCTTGTAGATAACTCCAGGAGGCCTGGGAGAACGGGTTGTATTGTTTTCTAGCTGCTGCTCCACGGCATGCCTGAGCCCAGAGAAATCCGTTGGGGGGTTATGTGTCCTTGTTCCTTTGTAATGGATCGAGCTGAAGGCTTCAGGGAAGAGCCCAAGTTTCCGGAACCGATCCTGGACAAGTTTCTCAGGCACCTCAGAAGGGTGATCTAAAAGATTCAATCACTTTAGCTATATTATCGTGAGGTTTGCACACGTATTTACTTTTTTTTACATACATATTTACACGTATTTGCATGTGCATTCTTGATCAAAACAATGAATTCTCTCCTAAATAATAGGAAACACCTAGAGCAAAGCATAGGCTGGACCCAAAGGTTACCTTCCTTTCCCAGAAACAACATTTCTGTGAACACAAGGGCCTTCAATCCAATGGAGGGGCAATTTCTTCCAATCCCTGCAGCCCCACCACCACCCTGTCACCTATGCTGTTCTGGAGTAGACTGGAGGGAAGGGGGGAGGCTGGTGAAAAAACCAGCTGCCCTTTTCTATTAGCACATGACAGGATCACGGGATCCAACTCCATGCTACCAGCACATACCTTTAAAAAATGTGGCTTACAAATTGTTAACCTAAATAGATTATTAGAGGAAAGAAATGGGGAATAGGAAAAGAAGCCCTTTATAGGAAATCTTACATCATTATTTAGATGCAGGTCTGCAGAAATTTTAGTGCCATTGCCTTCAGTTGTATTGATGGCCTACTAATGGGGTCACATTGGTTTTTTTAAAGTGTATCTGCTGCAAGGTGCAACTGATGAAAGCCTCCTCCTCCTACAACAGCATAAACTACTTGTACTACCATGGTCTATAAACAAGGGATTTTTAATTTATATAATACTGCTTATTTTCTTGTGTGCACAAGTGGTGGTAGAGCTTTCGGGGTGGGTTTTTTTTACTACTCTACCTATTTCTGTAAAATCAGTGGCAATGACAAAGAGGGTGTTTTCCATTATACTCCAAAGATGGCAGAATCATCTCCTGCAAGAAAGTTCCAGGAACATGTTCTTGAAACTCTTTTTATTCAGATTAGATCTCAGCTGCTGAATATACCAGCTGGACCACTTACCACTGCTCTTTAAAATGCTTATTTGACTGTCTTTACTGTTTACTGCTTGTTTTATTAATTTACATTTTGTTGTTGTTGATGATTATATTGTTGCTTCAAAGCTCTGAAGCATCTTATTGAAAGGCAGATTTTTAAAACTTCTTAAATAAAACAAAATAGTTTCTGCATCTTTGTCAGTTTTTCGGTTGTTTCACTGGTCCAGAGCTACTGGTAATGCTCAGCAAAGTCAGTCCACAGGGAATTCCTTTCCTTTTAGTGAGGGGCTGATACCAGGGACATACATACTGCCAAGCTTTTTATTTTTTAAAATATGTATAAAAGTACTCTATAATGTGCAAGCAGGATTTGCATCTATTGCATAATTTAGTCTGCTTCTGTTAGGTATCAAGGGAAAAACTATGGAAGACAATAAAGCCATGCTTCCTGCCACTGGAAATTCTGATCAACCCTGCCTCTGGTTTCTGAGATTTCAACAGGTGGTATACACATGCTTTCAGCCCTAGCTTTGCAGCTAGATTATCTAGAAACTTCCTTCTTCTCCTTGCTTTTAAGAAAAGGACGATGAAATGTGATCCCAAATGCCATATTCTCAAAAAATACACATAATCCAAGCTAACTGGCTTATGCTTTGCTATTTGCCAGATGCAAACTCCCTGCACGTTACCTCTCCACCTTCTATATTCTAGATAGTGAGCTAAGTCAGCATTCAGACCCCAAATCTTCCACGTGGCAACACCCAACTCCATCCCAAGTGATTGACATTGCAGCAACCAATTTGCGTCTACTCACCAGCACCTAGTAACTGTGTGTATACAGTCTCGTGGAAGATAATGACTCCAGGGCCCAAAGTGGATAAGGGAACATCCAGGCCACAACGGGCTGTGGTTGCCTTCAGTTCTTTGGTGAAGTGTTTTAGGTAGGCCTCTGAGGCATCTCCAAGAAATTTGAAGAGATCGTTGTGAAGTCTGTCAGCATGAGTACGGTAGATGATAAGGTCCGAAATAGCCAAGACCTTCAGAAGCAGCCGGGTCCTCTGACTCAGGTTGACAGTGGCCCCCAGAAGACCCTCTGTGTCAATCACCACCATTTTGTGGACAGGGTCATAGGCTGCCCAAACCCCTACCGTACAAGACTCCTGAGCGGGAGATGTTTTAAAAACCTCACGACCGTAGAAGAAAGTGTGGTTAAGGGTATGAGATTTGCCATCCCCAGTGTTCCCAAAAATAGACACCACCTTTACGTGCTGATCAGGTTTGCAGTCCAGTTTCCTGATAAATTCGTCTTCGTTTGCCACCTTCCAAAACAAGAAGAGAAAGATTGCGTTAGAACTTTTTAATGGAAAGAACCCACTGCTGAAATGGTGCTGCTTCTTGGACATGACTTGTAACTGCAAGTGACATTCTTTTAGCCAGTAACACTCTGAGATACTGGTGCCTGCTAAAAACTTTTTTGTTTAGGCAAGGCATGGACGGTAACATAGCTAGCCCACACAGGAATATTTGGATTTCTTAACCTGCCTAAGGATGTCACATCTTAGCAAGAGGGGCAAAAAACTTAAATGACTGGGCAAGGATTTATTCCATTACTCTTACGCTATTTTAAAATTCTTAGCATCTAGATATCATTCTGTTATTATATTTGAGCGTAGTTGAACTATGCTGTTATCTTACCTCCAGGAAAAAATATGATCCAATCATAGATTCTTTGCCACTTTAATTACATACAACTGACATACATTTTTCCAGTATGGAGTGAGCCAATGAAAATGTGAACTAAAACTCTGAAGTATTAGAGGGGGGGTCATATATGAATGGATGTCATGTATTTTCTTGTCCAATCACACCATCAATTTGACTTTGTCAATGAGACATGAAATTATACATATAATTTGAAGCATATATCAGATAAATTGTACCATCTTTCTTCTCCTTAGCAGGACTCCTCTACACCTAACAACTGTGTGATAAACAAAATTTAGCGGATGAGGCTTTTCCTGGCAAACAGCTGAAGCGAGAAGAAAAGTTTCATCTGGTATGTTTTTGCTTGTCTTGCAGCCTTTAAAAATGGTACAGCAATTCTCCACAATGTATACTATTTAAATGAAGGTAGATATTTTGAGGGAGAAGCCACACCTGAATTCTCTTCTACTTCTTTGAGGCCGTTAGAGAAGCAGACTCTCCAGGTTGCAAATTGGCAACCTTAATTGTTAGGAATCCACTTTCAATGTCACCATTATGTTTATTAGAAAAGAGAACAGATGTGCTGCTAAGCCATAACTGAAGGCCTTATAGCCAAGCCACGGGAAGGTTTGTCCTCACTGAAGTCAAATACAAGCTTGACATTTATTGCATTAGAAAACAGCTCCACACACCAACCCACTACTGATGAAACAGCTAGAAACAAGGACAAATGGGATAGAAAACTGAGTCTGCATCCTACAAAAACCTTCTTGGGAGTATGCCCTGTTGAACAGAGTGAGAGTCACTTCCGAGTACACCTGCTAGGGTTGTGTTGTTAATTCAACAATTTTGTAGTTGCATCAGAGAGATACCTCTTTCAAAAGAACTTACAACTTTAAAAAGATATAAAACAGTAATAAAAAAAGAAAATCCAAGACAGCATGACAGTCAAGCTATAAAAGAGCTAAAAACAGCACCCCAAAATAAAGTTAATAGGTAAATCATTTTTTAAAAGCTTTCTCTAAAAGGATATTCATAACTGCTGGTTGCCCATGAGCTATGACACCCTTGCTCCTAAGGAGTCTTATTCAAAGTCAGTGGAACTGCACCAGTTTATACGGTAAATGAGTTATTTTCAATCTGACCTGTAGATGAGGAACCATACCACCGACTTCTCTAGAGATGGGAAGGCCTGGGAAAAAAACAGAAAATTGGGAGAAAAACCAGGGTGTTTTTTTTTTGTTTTGTTTTTTTCCAAACGGGGAAAAAACAGCTTTGGGGAAAAAAACAAAAAAAAAGGGACTGGTTTCCCCCCAGTTTTCCGGGTTTTTTCCAGGCCTTCTGATCTCTAGACTTGCCTAAGAAGAGAACAGAAGTTACAATGCATTTTACAAGCCTGTAAGCTTTCACACTGTTGTTAGGGCTGCCATTTTATTTCACTTGTGCTGTTCTTCTGCCTGCAATAGCAACCTCATACCCAGAACTCCACCCAGCTACACTTTTCCTTATCTCTGTAACAGAAAAAGCTTTACCTCAGTGTCAGTCACTAGCATTTGACCAAACAATAGAAACAGTATAGATGGATAAGGGGAAAGTTATTCCCTTATCACTAAGTATGGAAACTGACAATGGATGCCTTACTTAGGAAGTGGCCTTATACCTTTTCAGGTATATGAAATGTAACAGAATACCTTTCCCTATTAGACATATTGTACTGAAACACGGATACTTAATATAAGATACTCCAGGATTTGCCTGTTGTAGGATATTGGATCTTTAAATGTGAAGAACAAAATAGTATATTCAGTTACAGTTTACCACATGAAACCCCTTATTACTAAAGGACATTTTAACAAAGTTAATATTCCAGATCTGTACAACCTGTACAAACAAAACAATTTTTTAATCCTAAAGATGGTAAAGCTTTTGTTTTACGGGAATTCATTACATGTCACTCCACACATGTGATCTATGTGATTGCATATCCTTGTCCACGTGTATATGGAGGAACAACAAAAAAAGTTGAATTTTGGAATTATGGATCATTGAGCAGTAAGATCAGAACCAGAACAACTGAAATTTTATTACTTCCATATTTCATGGTATACAACCATACACCGTAGCATTTGAAGTTTTTTGCAACTGAGCAAAAATTTCAAATCCTCAGCACTATTACTCAGCAGGAATCATATTGAATTGATACATTAAAGACAGTTTCTCCCAATGATTTAAATTAAAGATTTGATTTCACAACATTTCTGTAATAAGGTCAATGTTATACTACGCCTTCCCACTTTGGATATATTTTTATGGGCATTTGTTATTTAAAACTTGTATGGAAGAAGTATGTCATTGTCCTGTCAAAGGAGTGAAGGTTGTCCAGCTGACAAATCAGAGAAGTGATAGTAGGATAGTTTCCTTAGGCCAGTAATGTTACAGTAGTATTTCAGACAGCTTGTTTTGTTCTAACTACTGAAGCACATTTAGAAAGCAATAAATATGAGGAGTTGTTGTTGTTATTTTAATGTGATAAAGCAGGGAACTAATGTACCTTATAGGCAATAATTTTTCTATAAAAGAAAATACTTTTAAGTTAGAAGAACTGCAGCACACAGCTATCTAGGAAAAACAATTGCATTATATAATTCAAGTTGGAATCCGTCTAAGAAATGTAGAAGTTGTTTTTCATCTGTGGAGCTTGAAAACGGATGTTTTACGGGTGATTTGTAGTATATGTTATTGTTGTAGATGGTTGATAACTTTTATTATTAGCACAGTATGTGGACTATTTGGATATAATTTGGGTTCCCATTTGTTGTGCAAACACAAACATGATCTTAAAGGCATATTACAGCTGAGAGTGTGATTTTGGCAAGACTCTACAGGAACTCATCATTCTCTTTGAAGCTCTTTACTTATCTGCTCAATCTCAGCCTCCCTTTAATTTCCTTATACCAAGTAGGTTAACTCTTTCAATGGATTGCAAAACTAAGAACATTGTAAGTATGATGATTAACTGCCATGATAGTCTTGAGGTCCAGCAAACAGCACTCTCAAACCTGAACAGATTATGTAAGACACAGTGCAGAAAAACAGAACTATTATGCAGCCACCGTTACAATAGAAATTGGAATGAAGGTTCAATTCTGACATCCAACAAATCAGCAAGTAGTCTGTTTACATCTTAACCAACTTGCATTGGTCATACTTATTGCAGTTCAAAGCTGCTTGTGGACTTTGGAATTCAAATCCTAAGATCTCAACTCCTCTAGCGGCCAGACCAAAGCTTCCTTCTGTGACATCAGAGCAGTTAACCCAGTGGCAGCAAGAAGACTTATGATGCCTCTGCCTACTGTGACATCATAGCAAAGAAGCCATTGCTTCCTGACTTCAGTGTATGCTACAAACTACAGAAGAGTTTCTCTGTTAGGACAGATTTACGTGACTTTGACCATGACCTCATTTGTATGTATTTGAACCAAGTGGCTTTGTTAAAGTTTGCAAGTTGAGGAGTGGGAGGGAAAGTGGGTGGGTAAAGGAAGAAGGGGAAACTGATTTTGCCATTGCTAATACTTGTTATATGCGCTAAATAGGAGGGAGGTAGAGAGAGAGACAGACAGATTTAAATGTAAGGCACATATGTAGAGGCTCTCAAAAAAAATTTCTTTAAAGACTGAATTGAGGCTGTAATGTTAGCTACTTACCGTGCATCTTGCCCACTCAAGAAAGTATCCACCACACAACTGTCAAGTTGAAAAGTCACAAAGAATAATTCTATACTACAGTGATACCTTGGGTTAAGTACTTAATCCATTCCGGAGGTCCATATTTAACCTGAAACTGTTCTAAACCTGCAGCACCACTTTAGCTAATGGGGCCTCCCGCTGCCGCCGCACCATCGGAGCATGATTTCTGTTCTCATCCTGAAGCAAAGTTCTTAACCTGAGGTACTATTTCTGGGTTAGCGGAGTCTGTAACCTGAAGCGTATGTAGCCTGAAGTGTATGTAACCCAAGGTACCACTGTATATCATTGGGTTTATTCCCCCCAATATGATGCTGCCTTGAGTCCCTCAGATAAATCATGCAGATTTAACGGTCTGCCTTTCAAAAGTCACATTTCTTACCTGGATCTCCTCTGTTTCATCTACCAACAGGAAGCTTACAACGTTTTCTGTCATCTTCTTCCTCTTGGTCTCCTCATCCATCCCCTCCTCCTCCTCGTGAGATTTGTCACCATGGTAAACAGTAATGGGGTGCTTCCTCTTGTTTCCACCCGCATGTGTCCTCTTCTGACACTCTACACAGAGGTTAATTTTGCATGCTTGGCATCTTATTGCTGCCCTCTGTCTGGAGTTTATGATATTGCTCTGCATGATATTCCCACTGGCAACCTTGCAGGTGTCACAGTATGGGACATGGCCAGCTTTAATTCGGGTCCGTTCATGGTTTCGTAGCCTTTCCTGCCTGTGTAGTTCTTCTTCACACCGCTGGCACTGCAGGCTTCCACACTCATCGCACTCAAAGGTTGCTTCATCTGTGCCACTGCAAGCATAGCTTTCCTGGCACAAAAGGGCAGTATTCAGGCCCTTATCAGCTGTTGGAGGCTGGGCACTCATTTTCAGAAATTTTACTGTTAGCTTTACAATTTTTTAACAGATATGTACATTGGTTTTCCAAAGGATTAGAATTTGTATTTATCTTAACATTGAGGAAACTCTGCATATGTTGATATTTCTATTAAAGAATGTGTCCGTCTTGATTTTCTCTCGTCTATAATGGTATCATCATATGCGAAGCCAAGGTAAACACTGCAGCTTTCCACAATTCAGGACAGGCCCAAATGTATTATGGGCTTAAAAGTCACACTGAGGTTAGATATGTGTAAGAAAAACAAGGATATGTTTCTAAAATGCAAGCCAGATCTTTTCCCTGAAAGGCCTGAAAAAGAAATAGGAAAAAGATTTATAAAGATAACATCAGTGGTTTTATATTTTTTAAAAAATCAACAGAAAATTCAGACAATATTAGTAAACCTTGTGCTTTCCTGTCACAATTCAACTCCTCCTGAACAATGCAAAGCACTTGTGGACATTTTCTGCATCTATGTTTTTTGCAAAACAAGGAATGTATTTGTCTGCTCACAGCAATGCTATCTCAGACAAGATCTTTATTTCAGCTGCAATTATATCTGAACAAACTAAAGTTCATCACACAAAATAAGCAGAAGGGCCTTTATAAAAGTAAGTGGCATAGGCCCCAATTCTATGTATATTCACTCAGAAATAAGTCTGACTTAAGTCTGGTGGCAGTATATAGGATTACAGCCTTAGGAAGCACGGAAACAAATCTGACCAGGGAGAGCCACATCAAAGCGCCACATATTTTTAAACCCTACTGTATGGGTTTTTATTTTTCCCAGCGGTGAGTATCTACTTACCTTAAATTAGGACAATAATAAATTACAAACGTAAGTCAAGCAATGTTTAAGCCAGCAAACGGGGTGGGAGGAAGGGTAGGTGTCTTACAGTAAGACCATTCCATCTGTTTACATTTGTAACTTATTTGCTTCCAAAACAGGACCTTTTGCCTTAAAGCACAATAAATATTTGTCTGCCCATATTGCCTAAAAAAGGGCAAAACATATACCTAACGAGCTGCTTACTTAAGTTTACTTTAAATCACAATAGGAAAATATTGCTATATACTAAACATTTCTTTTAAACTAGTAGATCTTCTCATAAACAACAACGGGGTGGGGAGGAAACAGAATAAACGAAATGACAGGGTCTGCCTAGGAGTAAAATATCCCCCCAACATCCCGATCTATTGTTTACAAAAACAGTAGGCACCTTCCTCCTCCTCTTCCTCCCTGGAAGTCTTAGTGACTAAGTAATCAGATCACAGTCTCCTCCTCCTCCTCCTCCTCTGAGCTTCAAAGATCGAGCTGGGCAGATCCTTCCTCTCCCCCGCAGGGTTAGGGCTTAGCTCCTACAGTGCCTGAGCCCCACCATGTAGACCTGGGACCCTCTAGGAGGGATCGGGGCCAGTCCAAAGCTCTTCTCCTTCTCCCCTTGTTGTCAGTCTTGATCAGCTGATCGCAGGGAACTTCAGGGTTATTTTTTTTTCTAAGACAGGAAGGTGAGCGGTCGAGGGGGGAAAGGCCGGGTGCATTGTGGGAATCGTAGTGCTCAGGGGGCGGCGCTTCAACGCGTTCGGAGCGGGGCAGAACTACATGTCCCAACATGCACTGCGGAGAGAAGTTGAGCCGCCTTGCACAGCACCCCGGGAGATGTAGTTTCAACAATCCCTGGGCTCGTAATTGTGACAAGCCGCGGCGGCGGAGTGAGGTTTCGTAGGAGGAGGAGAATGCATGGATGGGTGTGATGTGGCGTAACGTGTTGTGTAACGCGGAGGGATAAAGAGAGATTATCGGATAGGGGTGGAAATTCGTATAGATGTAAGCTCTTCGCCTTTATGGAATATTAGGGTTGACTGCGGCGCACCTGGGAGTTCAGTTTGGCTAAGGTAGCAAAGAGGAGGTTGCAACAGAGCCCCATAAAACTCCCCTCTGGTTTATTCCCAAAGCGAGGCTTCCTTCTGGTTTGCCACGAATTATCTTTAGAATGTCAGTTTAGGGATCTCAAGGGCTGCAGGAGTTGTTAACAGAAAGCGCTTCGAATCTGTTCTCCCGGTTCTATCTTTTTGATGGATGATGAACTTCTGTCCAATTGCTAGCAGAACTTCCGTATAGCTATGAGTGAAGTTGGTCCGTTAAACTTGGCTTTGGCACTGGGAGATCTACTGGCAGAAAACTGGTAGAGTTGGACTGGAACCTGAAAGTGATTGTGCTATATAACAATCTGATGAAGGATGAAGAGGATGTCAGGAGGGGTCTGCAGTCACAATACAAGTTCCCAAACACACTGGTGTAGAGCACACACTCCCAGAATAATTGTACTTTGAACTAAAGAGCCTGAAACTATGATATATATGTATAAATGGAAGTCTTCAAACTATTCATCAGTAATATAAGAATAGTTGAGCATAAGTGATTATGTTACATTAACACATTAATAGAAACAGATGCTATACATAAAGTACATGTATTGGGTATTAAACAAAGATGCCAATGCATATGCTAATCTGAGCATGATACTAAATAAATGTGTTGCCAATAAAGTCACATAGGTTCAATAAAGATGAGCATCCTAATGTGTAAATTAGCAAAAGTTTTCTATAGGTGTATACAAGGTTTTTTGAGATCCAAAATGACCAACACGTTTTGAATTCAATAGAATTCGTCACGAGAAAAACCTTTTTCTGTTTTGCGTTCAGCTGCAACATGTATCTTCACTCTCATTGGACTGTAAGGTTGCAATCCTTTAAACCCTTAGTAAATGGCTTATTTCTGAGTAAACATACATAGTAATGCAGTGCAATGCTACAAGCCTGTACACATTTCTCTGGAAGTAAGCTTCACTGAATGCAATAGGACAAAATTGTACTGTGCTGGTATGAACAGTAGAGTGCAACTACTTCGGATTTTTTTTTAAACCATATGAACATTTTATATAATTTTTCAACTATTTTTCTACCCACATGGCGTACCCAAGGCAACATTCAAAACTCCATAACTACAACACACAGATATCTCATAGTTTAAGGCAAACAAAATGGTATCTCTGTCTACTTATTCCTGTGACGTTGACTCCTTCTCGCTGACTTTATACATATCTATGGTGTGATCACTCTTGGAATTCTCTTGACAGTTCTGGTTACCACAGAGCTGGAAAAGGTGTAGAAAATGACAAACAAAATAATCAGGAGGCAGAAGCAACTCACTTCCAAGAAAAGGCTATGATGTTTTGGGACTTATTAGTTTACAAAAAAATTAAGAGTAAGCGGACATGATAGTTTATAAAATGATGCATGTTGAGAAAGTTGTTAGAGCTAAGTTTGTGCGTTGAACCACTGTCAAAGCACAAAAGCTGCTCAAAGGTCTGGTTGGCAACTCTACAAGTGTCTTCTGATTTCCCCAACATAGTGTGATCTGTTTGTAGCTGACTTCAGGAGGTGACTGTAAGGCAGGGAGCTGGATCTGCTAATGGGCAGCTGAGCCTCCTTTCTCAGTTCACTTAGGTCCTGTAAGCTTTAAGGGAGGCTACTCAAATACGTAGTCAGTTGGTCTAGATAGGATAATGGAGTCCTGCTGCAATGCTACCACATTGGGCTTATCAGGCAATACAGGGGAAATTGCCATGGGGAAAGGAGGGGGTCAATATGGCTAGTTGGCTAATGGAGGAACAGGATTTTACTCCATGCATGCATGGTTGGCTCAGGTGTGGAGGCTGACCCTTCTTTCCTAGTGTGCTGTGTATCCTGAATTTGACTTAGGGCCCTCCAAGCATGCAGCAATTGTTCCACCAGTCCAGGGCTCCTCTTGCATCACCTATGTTCCTGGTACCTATGACTGCATGTTGGGGTTGTGGGCTTCAGAGTGACAAATGCTCCATGACATCTGTACTTGCCTTCTGCTCTTATGGCTAAGTGTGTAGGCAATTGCTTTGTGGTATTTGAAGTGTGGTCTCAAGTCCTATGTCCACTGGGAAGGATTGTTGGAGTGCTTCCCAATTAGCCCACTCTCCCCTGTTGATGTTCAAACTTCTTTCCCAAATTGTGCTTTATGGAGTGTGCCACTATGTCTGTTGGAGTGAGTACACTGTAGCAGTGTACGTTCTGCGTGGGGTGAGTGAGGAAGTGCCTGAATCATTGCAATGATATTGGCTGCCTCCACATGTCATGTGGCCATTGTTAGTGGTTGTGGCATGTGTTTGAGCTGCATCAGGGAGCAAGGGTGGGCACATCTATCCTTGTTTTTGTTATTTGTTTGGAGATGTGTTATTACTAACCTCATGTATGGCAGGCATAGGATGCTTCAGCTATAATGTTGGTGTATTGGAGGCAATTCTATGACCTGGCGTAAATAAGAATATAGCACAACTTTATCAGAGTGGGGAGCTAGCAAAGCAAAGCAGTATTTTTTTACTGCACTTTGCCTTGCCCAGTACAAGAACTGGGCTGTAGATGTGAAGCTGGCTTTGCCACTCCATCAAGCTCTGCTGAACGTCGATTAGGGTTGTATTCTAATTTTTTGAGAGCAACTGTTGTAGCCCCAACCAAGGCTGCATCACAGTTTAGCTAACGCTATCCAAACTCTCAGCATGATCACTCTCTGTTAGTCACACACAAACACACACACCTTTTCTCAGGAAACTTCAACCTTAGCTTCTATTGAGGGAATGCCAATGTGGAACAATTAGCAAGCAAATAAATCCTGAAATTGTATTGTATTATTTTGACTGCTTAATGAGGAGTTGTCCATCAGCCACTGTAATGATGTGTAAAGATCAGAATGCAAGGTATGTAAATGTAATTGCATAAAGCATAATTTAAAATATAGTTGTTACTCTACTGAGTTTAATTGGAAACTGCTTCATCAATAGCCAGATCATCTGCCACATCTTAATATTCCCACTGAATATTATTACTTGTATCTTCATTACTTGTATTGTAAGACTGCTAGTTGTTTAAAAACGGTTGTTACTCTGAGCCTATGGAACAACAAAGGCTAAATATAAATCCATGACCCGTAGTCTTTCTGTCTGTCCTTTTCTCTTTCTATCCCTATTCAGGCATTATATTCATGAATAAGTAATATACAAAAGCTGAAAGAGTGGGGCCAGGTATGCTAGTTCCACCACCACCCCATCCTCATTCACAACTTACATTATAGTACTTTACATCAGGGGTGGGGAACCCTTTTCAAACCAAGGGGCCACATTCCTTCCAGGGAATGGACAACCTTCCAGGAGCCACATGCCAGCAGTTGGTAAAATCACAGATAAATGTGGGCAGAGCAATGAATCTGTATTTTACCTTTGTGTGGCAAGCTAGTTTATTCACAGAATTGCACACCCCTCACTAACCTCCATCTAGGCAAGCAAGAAATGTAATATGTGTTAAAGGACAGTTTCTAGCCATAAAAAAATCACCCGAGGGTGCAAAGCAGGGATGGTGAGAGGTGTGGTCTGGAGAGGCCTGAGGGCCAGATAGAGAGGCCTGGATTTACACGATTAACTAGTACTTTTTTTATCCCAGGCTGATACTGACATGTACTGTAATTCATGTTTTGCCGTGTTCAGTCTAGAAGCTACACAGGAAACACCTCATAATTCACCTCATAATACTCATAATTCAGTATTATTCTAGTGAACAGAGTGCTGAGTGCTTTGCAAATTTTAGTGACCATCTGCTGCAGGAATCCTGCTCTGCTCCTGTAGATTCCCTGGGCAATGTAGAACCCTGCAAAACTATTCAGAGACCTATTTGTATTTTTAATTTTTAAAAAGAAACACCTGCATTAGCATAGATTCAACTGTACTCATGCGCAGAAAGACACATGGAGTTTTATTAAGAAATGGGGGGTGGGGGAAGTGTCAGCTTTTCTACTTAAGAGCTTGTAAAATATGAACAGTTTAGAGAATAATGTAGCTTGGGCCCTGAGCGTATGTATGTGAGGTGTTGTGTATTAGTGGTTTGTAAAAAAGGTAAAGGTAAAGGTACCCCTGCCCGTACGGGCCAGTCTTGACAGACTCTGGGGTTGTGCGCCCATCTCACTTAAGAGGCCAGGGGCCAGCGCTGTCCGGAGACACTTCCGGGTCACGTGGCCAGCGTGACATCACTGCTGTGGCCAGAGCCAGAGCCGCACACGGAAACGCCGTTTACCTTCCCGCTGGTAAGCGGTCCCTATTTATCTACTTGCACCCGGAGGTGCTTTCGAACTGCTAGGTTGGCAGGCGCTGGGACCGAGCAGCGGGAGCGCACCCCGCCGCAGGGATTCGAACCGCCGACCTTTCGATCGGCAAGCCCTAGGCGCTGAGGCTTTAACCCACAGCGCCACCTGCGTCCCTGGTTTGTAATAAGAGTTAAAAGGGGTCCTTCTCCGGAAGGGAGCCTGGACCTCTGGCAGAGCACAATTGAAAGCCCTTACCAGCTAGTAAAACGACAGAGACCAGACCAGAATTCTAGTGAAAAGCAAGACGGCTAGTTAAGCCTGATTTTTATTTTTAAAAACTGTTGCAACAGGGTGCTCCCCCACACGCAGGAGAGAGGAGGAGGACCCAGAACAAAGGTGTGCCCGCCGTTATATAGACATTTCAAATTGCCCGCCCTGGAGTCCAAGACCACCCCCCAGATACAGCATCCCTACATCACAGAAATCTGAGTGCATTGTTTTTACCCTGTCTGCCAGGTTACCTGTTAATGGTCACTTGACCGGATTACCTGGGGAGTCTGGCCATCCTTTTGTAATGATAACACTTAATTCCTGAGCCAGGTCACAGGCTCACCCTATTCATACCTTAAATGTGCCCTTAAGGCAGGATTTGTGAGGACAGGGACAATGGGGAGGTTTCTGCATTTCCTTTGACCTTGTAGAGAAATATTTGAGGTGACTGAAAATGGCTTTAGGACTTCCTATGGATTTCAGACATGTGGTTTTATATATTTATATATGTGTTTGCTTGGTACATTTATGAACATTTATTATTATTATTAATGATATCATAGCTGTCAACATTTCCTTTTTTTAAGGGAAATTCCCTTATTCCGAATAGGATTCCTCGCAAGAAAAGGGAAAAGTTGACAGCTATGATATATATATATATATATATATATATATATATATAAAACCTAAAAATTCTTATAATGCCAAACCACAACAGGGGAAATCAGGCACAAGTTCAAAATCCCCCCCGCCCATGAATTTTACTTGGTGACCTTTGGCCAGTTACTACTCAACTTGATCTACCTCAAAGAGTTGTTTGGATTTCAAATTTCAAGAATGAAGCTGCCCTACACCAAGACACCTTGGCTTCGCTACCTAGAAACAAGGCCACAGCAGTTTCCTATTTTCATAGTTTTTCCGAAGGCACTGAAGGCAGCCTGCTATTGAAGTAGGGAGCCCTACAGTTCAGGGTTCCTGAATGTTTATTGTGGCTGTGCGTGTCTAGGAAGCCATTTCGGAAACGAAGAGAGCCCCAATAGGTTCGCTTGAAGCGCTGGCGTATGCTTAATGCATGAAGGGGTCGATGAGAACAAAGACGCTCTACAATGTTGGTTTTCCATGGTAAGAATCCAAAGAAGCTCAGATGTGACCGGGAAATGGCGGCTCGCCGCAAAACATTATGCGGTAGTGTTGATTGCCCACAGCAAAGATGGCGACAGAGTCGTCAAGCCGCTCGCCGCCCTCTTTGCAGGTAATTGACGAGATGCACCACAGACTTCATTCCTTCTGACGCTCTTCTTGTGTGAGCTAAAGGAGTAGGAGGCCGCTACTCCTAGGAAACATTGCAGCAGGGGCAGAGGTTCGCACTTTTCTCTAACTCAGCTTTAATCCTCGGCGATTTTTCTCAATGAGAAAACTAGTCAGTTACAACTCTACCCTCTGAGAGACGGGCGGACAGGCCGTGGGGAAGAGCTGAGGTGATTCCTAGAGGTTTCTGTTTCCTTTCGGAGCGGGGGTCGCTCTAGCTCCTATCTCTATGGTCGGCCGCGCGCGCTGCCTCCCGGTCTTCTGACGAAAGGCGCTCAGGGGCGGCCCCTCACGTGACCAGCGGCGTAACGCGACGGCGCCTGTGGCTCATTGCGGTGCGTTCGCGGCCTAGTTGCCTTTGCCGGGTTTAGAGGCGTCGCGAGGGAAAGGCCTCGTTTCCTCCGGCAGCGCTTGCGGTGAGAGGCGGGTGACGTCCGGGCCGCTGCCGCTAATCCTCCTCAAGGAACGGGGAGGGGGCGAGGACATGACGGGCCTCGCCGGCATGGGGCACCTGCGGTACTGGGCGCCACTCTAGCAGGGGGCGGGAGCGGGTCGAGGGGGTTGGGGGGGGTCCGCTCTTGGTTTCCCCGGGGGAGGCGGAATGGCGGAATCCGCGACCTACAGGCCACGAGGGGGGGAGGGGAGCTGGGCGGTGGGATCGGGTCCTCTTTCGCGGGGAGGGGGTTGTTTGGAGGTCCCCCCCCTTTCTTAGCGGATGGGCGGAGGGAGAGGCTGTGGGGGGCGCTAGTGGACGAGAGCTTCTTCGGAAGGCAGGGCCACACTCTCAACCGCCCTGCGAGTTAGCCCGTTTAGAACGAAGCCTTGTAGTTGTGTTCCTGGAAGCCCCCCTGCGTGTTTTGTACACGGGCCTGATTCACGACGTGCGTGTTCAGAGCTTGACGAGCATCAAGCTTTGACTCGTACGTTTGAATGGGGCCATCGCAGATCACGCACCGTAGGCAGAATTGTCAGTGTTCTTGAAAGGTCTGACTCGTGCAGAATAAGCTTCTGTATGGCAGTGCGTTGGCAAATGGGTAATTTTATTCCAAAATGTTGAGCAGCAAGCTGAACTTCGCTATCTTTCAAGTTCAGCGTGTAAAAAAATTAATAATCCTGCAGCTTCTATACTTGAACATGCAGTACCTGCAACATGCCCACATAATGGGGTTGGGATCAATCATTCATAACTGTGTTTTAAGTAGCAGGTTATTGTTCCTTTATTGCAGGCAAGGCTGTGTAATGAATCTGCACAGCTTCAATGGAGGTTTTCCATTATGTGTGTGAGAAATGTGTTTTAAGCCTTAATAACATTTACCTGAAATGAAACCCCAATGGAACTTGGTATGAATTAGACTTGCAGCAGAAATAATGCTGGGAGAGCAGGCATATTGATCATAGCTCAGTGGTAGAGCATCAGCTTTGCATGCAGAGGGTCTCAGATTCAGTTCCAAGCATCTTCAGGTAAGGCTGGGGGAGACTGTAGTCTGAAATCCTGGAGAGACACTGCCAGTCAGCCTAGGTATTGCTGAAATAGAAGGCTGTGTGGTCTGACTGCTTTCTATCTCTAAATATCTCCAGAAAATTAATGTTAAATTAACACTGAACATTTCAGATCTTTTTATGCAATTCCAAAATACAGTAGTTCATAGTCCTCTGGCTCTGTTTCCGGTGACTCTTAAACTAGTTGTCTACTTGTGTTTAGGCAACATTTTGATAAAATGTTAAGAAAAATGCTAACTGTATTGCATCTATAATCTTGTTTTTTCATATTTAAACCAAGATGCCACCAGTTAATCCAAACTTGCAATCTCTGGTGCAGACTGATTACTGAAATTTGTTCAAACATAAAACAATCTATAGCAGGATGAAGAGGATGCAAGAGGAGTACCTTAAAACAATTAATACAATGTAAATAGCATAACTTTAGGTGTATCAAAACAAACTTCTATATAATCTTGGCATTTTTTCTTTTCTAAGCATAATAGTATTGCAAATACCGTACTTTTCCATGTATAACATGCTCCCTTGTATAGCACGCCCCTTATTTTTGGGCACTCCCAATTTCATAAAATTGCCCAAAGTTGTTGAGCTTTTTTTGGGGGGGGGTGGATGCAGTAAATCACTAACCCAGCGATTGCAATCACTTGTGCTGCTCGTTAATAATTGCTCACATCAGCTACAGGCAGCTGCCCGATCGCCAACAGCCGATCCTCAGCTGCCCTTAACGCAGCAACCAATCACACACCTATTTCCTACAACTAATACAAAGAACCCCTTGCCACAGCCACCGATCACACTACAAATCACCAATGACAATCTGCAGCTCGTGGCTGCAACCAGTCATCCCTACCCACTACCCATGTATAAGACACCCCCAGTTTTTAAACCTCTTTTTTTTTTTTTAGTAAACTTCTTTTTTTTTTTTTGAGTAAAAAAACCCTAGTCTTATACACAGAAAAGTACAGTATTTTGTTGGTCACCTGTATTTATTAATATATATTTCTATACCACCATACATTTCAAGAGGATATATATACGTGTTAAACATGAAATATCATTTTTTTTTAAAAATACAGATTAACATTAAGCTGCCGCTTTGCCGTGCGTTTGTGGGGAGGGCTCTTCCTCCTGCTAGCCCATTCTCCATCTTGGGATTGGGGACGGGCCCATACTCCACCTCAGCATATAAGGCTCCAAGGAGGCCTCGGAACATTGCTGCTGCCGCTTTGCCGTGCGTTTGTGGGGAGGGCTCTTCCCCCTGCAGGCCCACTCTCCATCAGGCCAGGGGGCGGGGCCCACACTCACCACTACCGCAGCTTTGGGGACACTGGTGCTGCTGCAGCGGTTGCTTGAAGTGTTTTTATATGTTTTAAACTGTTTTTATTTTTTGCTTTGTTGTACCACCATAAGCGGTGGTTTTTATCCATGTATTTTTATTTTGTATTGGTTTATTTTGGGTTGGGGTGGGGGTGGTTGTGGAGTGGGGTGGGGATTGGTCTTGTTTTCGTGTAATTGTTTTTTGTTTGTTTGCTTTTATATCCTGTAAATGGAGGCGAGTATGAGGCTTGGGATTCCTACTGTGGAGGGGCGAGGGAGGTATGGCGGTGGGGGCAGATGTCATAGGCGAAGGGGATCGAGATACGGATATGCTCGTACCCCTTCCAATCTGCGCCCCATCCCGAGAGACGAGGGTAGGGTGAGCAAGGATTACTCACCTCCGTCACTGGTGTTGTGCAATGCCAGGTCTATAGGCAACAAAACCGCCACCCTGCGAGATTTCTTCACCTCGCAGGGGGTTGACCTGGCATGTGTGACTGAGACCTGGGTGCGCGAAGGGGATACTGTTACCTTACGAGAGATGGCGCCCCCGGGTTTCCCCGTCCTCCACCAGTCGCGGACTGTGGGCCGGGGGGGGGGAGGGGTGGCGTTATTAATCCGGGAAGATTGTTCTTTCAGGGCTCTACCATCGCCATCGATCCCCGGCATTGAATGTGTTGGCCTAGTGTGGGGCTCCGAGGTGAGCTTGGCTGTCTGGCTGGTGTACCGGCCACCTAGCGCACCAGCAGCCACCCTGTCAGGCCTGCTGGAGGCGGTGGCCGGCTGGGCCTTGGAGTTCCCTAACCTATTGGTATTGGGGGACTTCAACATCCATGCTGATGCCACTCCCTCCTCACAGGCTCTGCACCTGGTGTCTTCCATGGCGACACTAGGGCTCTCCCAGTTTGTTTCGGGCCCCACACATCAAGCAGGCCACACGCTGGATTTGATCTTTGGCATCGGTATAGATGTGATCATGTTTCCTTCGATGAAGGTGCCATGGTCTGATCACTATGCTCTGAAAGCCAGGATTGACGTTCCACCCCCACCCTGCTTGGGTGGCGAGCCAATTTGGGCTCGCCCGCAGAGGCTGATGGACCCTGATAGATTCCGTCAAGCCTTGCGGGACCTTTCTCCCTCTGGCGACTCATTGACTGAGCTTGTTGAGGCCTGGAATACCCAGCTCCTAGCAGCCATCAATGAGATCGCACCTAAGCGCCCTCTGCGACCCCGCAGAAACCGGGCTCCCTGGTTTACCGAGGAGCTCCGGAAAATGAAGCGGGACCTCAGACGGCTAGAGCGAGTATGGCGGGGTGCCCGTGACGGAGCTTCAAGAACATCTTATAGGGTTTTTATGAAAACCTACGAGATGGCAGTGAAGGCCGCTAAGAAGTCCTACTTCTCGGCCTCCATTGCATCCGCTAGCTCTCGCCCGGCGCAATTATTTAGTATAATTCGGTCTTTAATGTCCCTTGAAGGACAGGCAAATTTAAATAACAATTTGACACACAGCTGTGAGGCATTTGTGAGCTTTTTTGCGGAGAAGGTCTTGTTGCTCCGCCATGACCTCCCTGCCAATTTGGATACAATAAAGGAACTGGAGACCCCTCGACTGTCCTCGGGTTCAGTATTAGACCACTTTGACTGGATATCCCCAGCCAATGTGGACAGACTCCTCCGAGCTGGAAAGCCCACCACCTGTCCTCTCGACCCGTGCCCGTCCTGGCTGATTAGAGCGTATCCAGACGAGGTGCGGGCCCCCCTGGGAGATATCATCAATCTGTCCCTTGGCACCAGGACATTCCCAGGGGAACTGAAGGAGGCAGTGGTGCGCCCGCTCTTAAAGAAAACATCTTTAGATCCCTTAGATCTATCCAATTACCGCCCGGTTTCGAATCTACCATTCCTGGGTAAGGTGATTGAGAGAGCGGTTGCTGAACAGCTTGGTAGGTTTCTGGATGAAACATCAGCTCTGGATCCATTCCAGTCCGGCTTCCGCGCTGATCATGGGACCGAGACGGCTCTGGTCGCCCTAACAGATGATCTCCGCAGGCAGCTGGATCGAGGCGGGTCGGGGCTGCTGATTCTTCTAGACCTCTCAGCAGCCTTCGACATGGTCGATCACGAACTCCTGGACCACCGCCTTGCCGACGTGGGGATCCAGGGCACAGTCCTTCAATGGCTGCGCTCGTTTCTCTCTGGTCGGGGACAGAGGGTGGCGCTTGGGGGGGAATTGTCATCCCGCCACTCCTTGGTGTGTGGTGTGCCCCAGGGTGCAATACTCTCCCCGATGCTTTTTAACATCTTTATGCGCCCCCTCGCCCAGCTTGTCCAGAGTTTTGGGCTGGGCTGCCATCAGTATGCTGATGACACCCAACTCTATCTGTTGATGGACGGCCACCCGGACTCGGCCCCAGACACACTGATCAGATGCTTGGAGGCTGTGGCTGGATGGTTACGTGGGAGCCGGTTGAAGTTAAACCCTTCGAAGACAGAGGTCCTCTGGCTGGGACGGGATGACATGGGACTGAGGGGGCAACTCCCATCTCTTGCGGGGGTGCAATTAGTGCCAGCACCATCCGTTAAGAGTTTGGGTGTAATCTTCGATACCTCCCTCTCCATGGAGGCACAGATTGCAGCTATAACAAAGGCGGCATTTTTTCATCTCCGCCAAGCTAAGCAGTTGGCTCCTTACCTCTCTCGCCCTGACCTAGCCACTGTGATCCACGCGACGGTCACCTCCAGACTGGATTATTGTAACTCGCTCTACGTGGGGCTGCCCTTGAGACTGACCCAGAAACTCCAGCGGGTGCAGAATGCCGCAGCAAGACTCCTTACGGGGTCTTCGCTTAGAGATCACATTCATCCGGTGCTATACAAGCTGCACTGGCTCCCGGTGGAGTACAGGATCAGGTTTAAGGTGCTGGTTTTAACCTTCAAAGCCCTATACGGCCTAGGGCCCTCGTACCTACGGGACCACCTCTCCTGGTATGCCCCACAGAGGAACTTACGGTCTTCAAATAAAAACACCTTGAAGGTCCCAAGCCACAGAGAGGTTAGGCTGGCCTCAACTAGAGCCAGGGCTTTTCTGGCTGCGGCTCCAACCTGGTGGAACGCTCTGTCACAAGAGACAAGGGCCCTGCAGGACTTGACACCTTTCTGCAGGGCCTGCAAGACAGAGCTGTTCCACCTGGCCTTTGGTCAGGGCGCAGCCTGACTCCCTCCTTTGGCAATCTTTACAAGACTTTAGTTTATGGTTGCCATCAATTTTGATTTTAATTCATTTTTATAATGTTTTATAATGTTGTACTGTTTTAGTGTTGTTAGCCGCCCTGAGCCCGGCTTCGTCTGGGGAGGGCGGGATATAAATAAAATTTATTATTATTATTATTATTATTATTATTATTATTATTATTATGACTTGGTAAGCAAAAATTAAACAGCTGCAAAGACCTGTTGGTATTTATAGGATCTCTGGTGGAAATGTGGTTTGGTGTATGACTATGTCCCTCTTAATTTAAACTTTATTTAAAAATATTTCAACAAATGAGAAATGGAAAACATTCTGGGATCATATAACATGACCAGGAACTTTTTCTCTTTCATGCATCTAAAAGCCTGACTTTGTCCAAGATTTTTACTATCTGACTCCCCCCCCCCCCCCAAACTTTGAATTCTATGGAATTCATCCTTTAACTTCTTATTTTTCTCTTTTTACATACTGAACAGCCTCATCATAAAAGCTGGATTCATTAAAAGGCCATATTTGCAAGACAGTGCTATACATGTCTACTCAGAAGTACCATTGTTTTTCATGGAATTTACTCAACTAAGTGCAAATGGAAATTCAGCCCTAATGTCTCATCTTTATTGCACACACATGTATCTCACCTCTCAGGATACAAATGCTTCCGAGCTAGCTTATAAGTAACATTATGTTGAAAAAAAGTAAAGCAACACACGATAAGAAGTAGCAACATACAGAACCATTGGGATTCTTTCCACAGGACATATGGTGGTAGATCGCCCTCTGGGAAATGTGGGAAAAATCTACCGGAGCAGGTTCTGATGTAGTTTTTGCCTGCATTCCCATCTCCTGGAATCCTTCCCAAAGGACAGTTGATGGCTCTGATGTGATTTTCACCTGCATCCCTCTCTCCTGGAATCCTTCTGAGCTCTGTTTATTGTCTAGCTGTCTTGCCAGTATCCAGAGTTGAACATGGCAGAAATAAGTTTTAATTTATTCCTTTATTTCTTGACATTTATTCAATACACAAATCTTTTAGTTGTTTTTTATAGTTATATGTATGACTATGGTAGAGCTCTTTATTTTAATGCAGCATTCTAGGAATAAGCACTTTTCTCCATCCATGCCAAGGTTTTTGGCCAAGTTTTGTCAGTCCTTCAGTCTTTCCAGGTTTATCTATCTCTTTACTGCTAACTTGGTTATAACTGGTTTGAACTTCTGCAACTCCTGCCTGCTAACCTTCCTTCCAGCAGTCAAATTAGAATGCTTCTCTTGTAATCTTCAGACCTAACACTGCTGTAATTTCATTCATGACTTGCTTTCACATGTTCCCCATTGTTTTCTACCTAGGATGTGGATTTCCTGAGCAGGGGGAATTAATTAGAAAATGTAATGCTACCCTAAACTGTTTGGCTATGGCATGCATGTTTGACTTTTATATAGTAGGGAGAGGTTAAAAAGTATATCATGCCATTTTTTGTGCTGTATAAATATTTCTTTAAAATGTACTTTGTGTGATTTAAGTGTTACATTCTGTATTTAATTATGGGTGTTTATAGCTGTACAGTAGTTGATTTGTTTACTTGCGAACCCTTTATAAGTTTGTTTTGGCATTAAGCAGTATACAAAAGTTGGGTCTTCAATCAGTTTCACCTACTACACCAGCAAAAGCCATATCTGGATTGGAATATTCTGGCCACCATAGTCCATGCATTGGTAACTGGATTACTGTAATGAACAGTCAGACAGGCAATGAGGTGGTGGGCTTACGCATGCAAGTGGTGAGCTTGGTGACTGAGCATGGACTTTATCCAAAAAATTAAAGCAATACTGCATGTACGGGAGTGGGCGGGAGGCAGGTGTGATAAATATGTCAGTGATATATCCATTGTATGACTGCCAATCCTGCCTTTTAAAAACAGGATTTTAATTATTTATTGGTTAATTTATCCTTTGGAACAAAGGGTAGCAGTAATAATATTTTTACTAATCTTCTAAATTTTTGCTCATAATTGGTAGAAGATTGATTCATGAAGCAGCATCTGATACCCCCAAAATGTTTAGGTTTTTCACACCAGACAGCTGAAGGGCTTTTTTCTCCTTTACATTTTTGGGTCTTCCATCCCTTTGTTTTTCGATTACTGTACTACCCAAGACTCTGTTCCTTTATCTTTATCTTTCAACTTGTTTTCTTTATTTTCCATGCCTGCGTTCCTGCCTTCTGCTAAAATCTTACTTATTTATTGACCAGCCATTCCATTTTCTGCTCATGAATCCACACTCCTTTCCACCTTCAGGTGCTCCTCGGACCAACTACTTCTGTCTTCCCTAGGTCACTATAAAGTCAACACTTCTGTATCCCTTTGATATCAGTTAAGCTTTCCCTTACACTAGTCTTACTGCTGCTTGGTTAAATTATCATTCATGTTGTAATTTAGAAGCTGCCTTATATTGACCACTTTCAGACATCACATTAAACTTTGGTATATCACAAGAATAAGCCTAAGCGAGTCTGGGGCTTGTGTACTGCAGAGAGGACTTTAGACAGTTTTGATTTCATTTTTTATTAACTGCAGCTTGAGGTGACATACCAATCTGACAAACTCTAGTTAATCTTAACTACCTGTGGTTGGAAAGTAATTTATTTGAATAAATCATAGTTAAGATTAACAGTAGTTTTTCAGGTTCAGGCAACACTGACTGTTATTACAAAAATTTAGTGACACTTTCAGAGGATTTAGGGACACGCAAACCCAAGGCTCACCTAGACTCATTCTCATTATGATATAGGATTGTTTCTTGTGTCATCCAGATGCAGCAACTGTTTGTTCATCTTGTCCTATATTGTTCAGTCTAACTGGTAAAAGCTTTCTGGTACTTAAGAGTCTTTCCCAGCCTGAAATCTTTTCATTACGGATGCCAACAACTGGACCTGAAACCCGCTTGCAAAGGGTGCTCCACTACTGAGCTTAGCCTGAGGTCATATGGTTAGAGCAAGCCTTCATGCTTTTTATTGTTGAGCTTTAGTTTATTTTTGGTCCAGTGCACCCATATTTCATTTACTTGGAAGTAAGTACTGATTTCAACGGGACTTGCTTTCAGGTAAACATGTATAGAATTGAACAAATAAAAGCATTAAGTGCCTTGTCTAATATTTACTTTGTTTTATAAATTTATATGCCACCTCTTTAAAATTTTATTTTATTTATTGTAAAGGTAAAGGTACCCCCTGCCCGTACGGGCCAGTCGTGTCCGACTCTAGGGTTGTGCGCCCATCTCACTTAAGAGGCCGGGGGCCAGCGCTGTCCGCAGACACTTCCGGGTCACGTGGCCAGCGTGACGAAGCTGCTCTGGCGAGCCAGCACCAGCGCAGCACACGGAAACGCCGTTTACCTTCCCGCTATAAAGCGGTACCTATTTATCTACTTGCACTTAGGGGTGCTTTCGAACTGCTAGGTGGGCAGGAGCTGGGACCGAAAGACGGGAGCTCACCTCGCCGCGGGGATTCGAACCGCCGACCATGCGATCGGCAAGCCCTAGGCGCTGAGGTTTTACCCACAGCGCCACCCATGTCCCTTTTATTTATTGTAGTAATAATAAAATAACACAAGCAAGCAGTAAATACCAAGATGATACAACATCAAATCTAAAAACAGGGCAGCAGCAGACAAAAACAATCCAAGCAAAAATTCCAGCTCTAAAAGCAACCTCAAAAACATAGTAGGTTATATCCAGTTGATGCCGTTGTCCAAGCACAAGGGCTTTTGATCCAGCAGGAGCAATCCTCCTGAATCAAAGCCATATTAACACTTCATATAAAACACCAGTACCAGAATTGTACTTGGAAGCACATGGGAATTTAGTGAGCCTGCTTAAAAATTTGTGTCATACGGTTCACATAATGGTCCTAACCGATGCTTTCCCCATGGGAGAACTGTTTTCTCATTGGAGATGCATCTTATCACTGACATTGCTGACTTTTTGTAGATTGGTGAAGACACTTCTCTTTGACTAGGACTTTGGGAGGGCTTGAGGATTAGTCATCCAGCATTAAGCTGGAGTTCCTCAGTTTGGATATAATGGGGAATTCTGGCTTAATACAAGCCAGGGT
The DNA here is from genome assembly GCF_951804945.1 of Podarcis cretensis. Classification (NCBI taxonomy): domain Eukaryota; kingdom Metazoa; phylum Chordata; class Lepidosauria; order Squamata; family Lacertidae; genus Podarcis; species Podarcis cretensis. Next base: position 47,135,959 of record NC_137170.1, on the reverse strand, counting down.
CATCACATCAAAGCTGGTGTGCAATGAAGGGAGCAGCAAGGGAGGAATATTCATCTAGGCTGCAATTCTTATCCAGACTGGGCCTTTGTGGCTATTAGGATCAGCTGTGTTCCCAACTGAGCCTTTTATCTCCACAAAACTTGCTAGCCCTACCTACATAGGGGGGTAGTTTGTGTAGCAACAACCTGAGGTGAGAACCATGCTCAATGGGCTTTCTCTGTAGGTGTTTCACAGTTAGATATCTCATATCTGATAACTTGGAGCAAGATGTGCTTAGGCAGCTAGAGTTAGGCTAGAGCTCCTGTTTTCTACCTGGTTTTAAGCATCTTGCTCATTTAGGGGGAGAGTAGAAACACATGTAAACAAGCACTGATTTGAAGCTAATAGGTTCATTCTTTTTCTAGGTTACTGCTAAAAATGTCTTTTCCGCCTCACTTGAATCGCCCTCCTATGGGTATCCCAACACTTCCACCTGGGATTCCACCTCCACAATTTCCAGGTTTTCCTCCACCTGTACCTCCTGGTAAGTTTTCTATCAGAAGCTTGTCTGATAAACCTCATTCTTCTATATTGGTCAGTAATATCTTAACATTTTAGGTTGGTGTTTAGTTTTTATTTGTGACATGTGAACAAAATAATCCTGCAGCTTCTATACTTCCTGAGAGCACTCAACAGTTCTGTTCTGCCTATTTAATACATGATTTGAAAAAATATATATATAGTTTTTTGGTAGCTGTTGCTCAGAGACTATTAATGCAACCTCTTATTTCACAGGGACACCGATGATTCCTGTGCCAATGGGTATTATGGCTCCTGCACCAACTGTAAGTATTGCATAAGCCACTGTTCACTGTAAATACCTTTTTAATTTAAATGATAACTTTATAAAAATGCATTAAGATAAATAACAATAAAGCCACAATTAGCAGCATCAAATATTAAAACACAGCATAGTTGTGTTCATCTTCTCCCTACTGTATATGTAACACTGTACCGATCCCATATCATTGTTAGCAAATTGGGAACCATTCCCATGAACACATGACCCACCCTCCTCCAAAACAAAGTCCTACCTCCTTTCGCTTTTTGACTTTAACCATGTTTAATCATTGGATCTGCACTGACACTAACTATGGTTGGGGTGACGTCTTTGAATTTGAAAAGAATGTGCATGAAAAATTGCAAGGCTGTAACAGTGTAACACATTTAAATACAAGGTTCCTGACTTAAATGTTATTTCCTGTGTGCTTTTATTTATAAGGCACGTGTATTGCAATTTGTGAAGTAGAATCGACTCAAAGGAACTGTATGAAATTTCCTTTGCAGGCTAATCTGTTCAGGCAAAAATAATTAATGCTAAGTTCCTGCTTGGTACAGTGCTTTTTAAACTTACTAATTGTTGCAGTGGGGAAAAAATCACAAGAGGTATTTGTTCCTCGTCTTTCAGGTTCTGGTCCCAACTACCGTGTCAATGGTTGGAAAACATATGGGAGTTAGAAAGGAACATCCAGGTCTAAAGAACAAGGAAAATGATGAAAACAGCGGTCCCACTACTACTGTTTTTGTAGGCAACATATCTGAAAAGGCTTCAGATATGCTTATACGACAGCTTCTTGCCGTAAGTGGAATTGCCTTTTAGAAAGCAACCTTGCATTGTGTTGATTAGAGATTTTAGTGTTGCTTAATTTTTCATTGATTTCATTGACTTTTTGTATCCTTTAAAATGTTAGTTACCGTAAATTCTTTCATGTTAAGTGTTCCATATGCATGCAGGGCTTTTTAGCTCACCTCTTCCCAATAATAATAAGAATAAGAATAAGAATAATTTTATTATTATTTTTATACCCCGCCCATCTGGCTGGGCTTCCCCAGCCACTCTGGAAAGTCCACCCTCAAGATCACGGCCCTCCAGACCATATCTCATGTGACACATGAGGGGCTGCCCTACAAAGATAAACAATCTACTCCCAATAGACATGCAAAAAAATTTCCTGCATTGCAGGGGGTTGGACTAATGACCTTCATGGTCCCTTCCAACTCTACAATTCTATGGTGATGGTGATGGTGATGATATTTATATTCCACCCATCTGGCTGGGTTTCCCCAGCCACCGTGGGTGGCTTACAGCATATAAAAAATTGTTGAAACATCAGACATTAAAAATTTCCCAATACAGGGCTGCCCTGAATCTATGAAATGCTAGATTATTGCTACATATTATTTCACCCCTGAAGCTAAGTACAAATTTACTAACTTACCAACCTGTTTGCATTGTGTTAGGATAGTCAGTGGTGGGTTGATGTAGTTTAGGCTGTTACCAAACTAAACTCTTGGAGAAGCTCTTTTCATGGAAAATAAGGCTAGGTTATGCCTTCACTAGCAGTACGTCACTGGTAATCACAAGCTGGGAGAGGTACAGTTGCTCTCAGGTCCTTCTTGAAGATTTTCCATAGGCAGCTGGTTCACCACTGTGAGAACAGGATCCTGGACTAGATGGGCCACTGGCCTGATCCAGGATGGCTGGCCTTATGTTCTTTAGTGGAGAACACTAAAACATATACATTAAATCAGAAACTGAAATAGCAAATACAGTCCATAAAAATAATTACAATAAAAATATGAGCTATAAATGAATTTCAAAAACAAAAACAAGTTTCCTATCTAATGGGTTACAATGGCACAAATAAAAAACTTAAATCAGACTGGATTTGAAGGGCAAATATCCAGGAAAGAATAGGTTTTCATTGTGTAAAGTTTAAAAAATATTTCTGTCTAGGAAAGAAGTTCCATAGCTGGGGCACCACTACTGAAAAGACCATATCTAATTGCTATGCCTCAGATAATAGGAGCAGATGTAACAGGGCCTTATTGCAAAAATTTCAGTCAAGGAAATGAGTATTTGGAAGGAGATGGCAGACCTTCAACTCACCAAGGTTGCAGATTAGGGTTTTAAACATGACAGCCTTTAGAATCATAGAAGTTGGAAAGGGACCCTAACCCTCTGCAATGCAGGAATATGCAGCTGTCCCATACAGGGATTGAACCTGCAACCTTGGTGTTATCAGCAGCATGCCCTAACCAACCAAGTGATCATAAATTATCATGATTAGTAGGGTTTTAAGGAATTATAAGTGAGATCCAATTCTGGCAACCCATTTGCAGAATGAGATTTTGATTTTTCCCTTTCCAGCCACATACAAGCCCTAGAATTTGCTCTGGTGTGTCGCCTAATCCTCCAGATTTTGGTAGTGCAAGTCCCAATGCACGATCCTGCTTTATAAGATGCAACCCTATTAATATATAGAAGTACAGTTCTTAATTCATATTTCATTTTAAACCAGGTTCTTTTTAAAGAGACACTTTATAAATTGGGAAATGGTAACTTAAAATTTTGTTTAGTGTTTTAAAAAATCTGGTTATTTTTCCTCTCCTTTTAAAAAAAAATCAAACTCACTGAGAGATAATGGAGGATATGTTTTAAGACAAACTTTATGTACAAGGAGTAAGGAGCTGTCTGTGGAGGTGGTAAAGGTAAAGGTACCCCTGCCTGTACGGGCCAGTTGTGTCCGACTCTAGGGTTGTGCGCCCATCTCACTTAAGAGGCCGGGGGCCAGCGCTGTCTGGAGACACTTCCGGGTCACATGGCCAGCATGACGAAGCTGCTCTGGCGAGCCGGCACCAGCGCAGCACACGGAAACGCCATTTACCTTCCCGCTAGAAAGCGGTACCTATTTATCTACTTGCACTTAGGGGTGCTTTCGAACTGCTAAGTGGGCAGGAGCTGGGACCGAAAGACGGGAGCTCACCCCGCCGCGGGGATTCGAACCGCCGACCATGCAATTGGCAAGCCCTAGGCGCTGAGGTTTTACCCACAGCGCCACCCGCGTCCCCGTGGAGGTGGTAGAAGAGGCTAAATAATGATGATTAGCAGGGTTGTGATAATAAAATACAGTGGTGCCCCGCAAGACGAATGCCTCGCAAGACGGAAAACTCGCTAGACGAAAGAGTTTTCCGTTTTGGAGGTGCTTCGCAAAACGAATTTCCTATGGGCTTGCTTCGCAAGACGAAAATGTATTGCGAGTTCCTGCAGGGGTTTTTTCCTCCCCCCCCCTTTTTCTAAGCCGATAAGCCGCTAAACCGCTAATAGCGCTAATCCGCTAAGCCGTCAATGGGCTTGCTTCGCAAGACGAAAAAAACGCTAAACGAAGAGACTCGCGGAACGGATTCTTTTCGTCTTGCGAGGCACCAGTGTACTAGACGCCACCACAATTATTAGGTGTGCTAATTTCTTTTAGGATGTCTTCTCAACTGACACAAAATTCATTGAGAACTTTCAAGAGTGAGAGAAGTTTTCTGAGTAGCAAATTTTTTTAAAAAAAAATCAATTGCCTCAATAAACATTATGTTAAAAATATTTTACAGAAGTGTGGCTTGGTTTTGAGTTGGAAGAGAGTTCAAGGAGCATCTGGAAAACTTCAAGGTATGTATACTTTTTTCCTTTTCTTTTCCCTCTAATAGCTATGAGGATATACGCAAGCTTGGTTAAATTTCTGAAGTGCCCACGCTTCAGTAGCAAGGGCTGAATTTTATTTTTCCTCTGAGCTATTCTGTGAGTCAATAAGTGTATCGGATGGAACACAAGTTGTGCCTTCCACTGCAGATCAGTGGTGATCTGGGCACTTGATCTGGCACTGCTTGCTGCCCAACTGTACTGTACCAACATAGCACTGAGAATTAATGCTGCCATGCTAACCAGCTTCCCCTACTACTGAAGAGTGGATTGTAACTTTATGCAGCCAGTTAAATGTTGCAGCAACCTAGTATTTTTGGAAAACGAGTAACTGACCCTAATGGGATTTCAGATGAAAGGCAGCATCACAGGATGGGTGTAGCCTTCACCCTCTGAATTGCAGTTGCTTGGGTTTATGGGACTGGGCTGAAGATTTTTTAAGGCATTTAAAAATGTGTTTTAACTGAGGTCCTGCCATATATTTGGTGTAATCATAAAACAAATACTTGACATTAAAGGCAATTGTGTGTGTGTGTGAGAGAGAGAGGGAGGGTGTGTGTGTTGCTCTCATGTGCATATATAATTTTTAAAATTTGCTTTTATAAATCTCAATTATTCATCCCCTAGCCTTTGGGTTCTGCGAGTATAAAGAACCAGAGTCCACACTACGTGCGCTCAGGCTACTACACGATCTCCAAATTGGAGAAAAGAAACTACTTGTGAAAGTTGATGCCAAGACGAAGGCTCAGCTAGATGAATGGAAAGCGAAGAAAAGGGCTTCCAATGGGGTATGTTGTGTGTAACTATGCTAAACTGGGACAGGAAACAATTGAATTACAAATAAATTGGATTGGCATTAAGTGCTCTTAGTTCTTTTACCTGATTTGCTTATTCTCTGTTGCAATTTAACCTGCTATGCTGACTTTATTACACCTTTTCTGCAGATGACTGTTGCACTGTTCTTTTGTTTAATTTTCATGATCAGAATTTGACTGTAAACTTCAAATCCCCAACAAACTGCACTTTCTGCTTGAGAAACTGGATTATAAAACTTTGGCTGACAGAAGAAGGTTAAGGGATGAGCAGCTGCAGGCTCTCAGATCAAACCCAACCATTTTCAGGAGGAAACCAGATGCCCTGCTCTCTGCTAGACTTGCTGATCCAGAGTAGAGTCTGCCAACTCCAAAATAAAAAAAATCTGATTCCAGCTGGGTATGACCAGCATGAAAAGCTTTGCTTAACATGCAAAGTTGTACATGTGCTTGCATGTCCTCTGCCAACAAGCACTGTGCCCATATACGTTCTCAGGCCACCATAGTTCAACCTAACCATTTAAGTGATAGTTTCATAACAAGCACAAGCAGGTGAACCTAGCCACAAACTGCATGTCAAATCACATTTGTAAACACCCTCACAATTAAGTACAGTGGTACCTCGGGTTAAGTACTTAATTCGTTCCGGAGGTCCGTACTTAACCTGAAACTGTTCTTAACCTGAAGCACCACTTTAGCTAATGGGGCCTCCCACTGCCGCCGCATTTCTGTACTTATCCTGAAGCAAAGTTCTTAACCTGAAGCACTATTTCTGGGTTAGCGCGTATGTAACCTGAAGCGTATGTAACCCGAGGTACCACTGTATTTAGAAGAGAAAATAGTAAGATTGGAAGAAGTAAGGCATAGAATAGTCCCAAGAACAGTCAGCCCCTGGCTAAGATGCAAAACATAAGGAAATCAATCTAGAAAGTGAGTCATTTCACACAGGTGCACTATTATCAAAAATTTCAAATAAGTTCACAAGTTGCAAGTCCTTGAATTTTTTTACAGACTTGCCTATCAACACGTGAATTCACAAATCACTTTAAAAAATGTATCTAATAATAAGCTGTCTGCTAATAATACAGTGTTAAAGGGTCTAAACCACTGAGCCTCTTGGGCTTTCCGATCGGAAGGTTGGCAGTTTGGATCCATGCAAGAAAGTAGATGCTAGTGCAAGTAGATAAGTACTGTGGTGGTAGGAAGGTAAACAGCGTTTCTATGCGCTCTGGTTTCCGTCACGGTGTTCTGTTGTGCCAGAAGCGGTTTAGTCATGCTGGCCACATGACCCAGAAAGCTGTCTGTGGACAAATGCTGGCTCCCTTGGCCTGAAGCAAGATGAGCGCCGCACCCTGTAGTTGTCTTTGACTGGACTTAACCGTTATGGGGTCATTTACCTTTACCTTACCTTACATTTTCTGGAATGATAATGTTAGAGAAAAACATAAAATATTTAGAATTTTTTATCTTGATTTAAGTCTATGGCCAAGGCTCATCCAAAGAAGATGTGAAATATAGTGCATTTTCTTACTTGTAGTAACTTAAGCAATCTTGCATAGCTTACAGTGTTGCTGTACTCTAGCAGCTTCTGCAAGCTCCTGGTTAGGAGTACATGCCTCACCATTCACTATAATTTGTCCTTGGGGCAAGGAAGGGAGAAATAAAAACCAGAAGCAAAACACAGCCAACCCACTCACTGAAACATCTTAAAAAGTGTTTTAATGCATTGTTAACTTTTTGCTATGTTTGTGTGATAAAGTAGTTAAAAGCTTTTAATGAGTTAAATTTAGTTACCCATGTGCCATAGAAAGGGGTTTAGGGTTTACCATTTTGATACACAGCCTATAAAGTAGGAGTATTTTAGTATAGTGCTACCTCGTGTTACGTACCGTGCCCCTTATGAATGCTGTGGGTTACACGCTCCGCTAACCCAGAAGTAGATGCCCCTTGTCCCATGATGCGAGCGGAAGTCGCGCTCCAGGGGCACAGGAGGCGCCATTAGCAAAAGCGCGCCTCATGTTATGAACGGACCTCCGGAACGGATTAAGTACGTAACACGAGGTACCACTGCATTTATTTCACATGAGCAGACAAGAAAGCTCTCCATAAATTCCTGCTGTCTTAAAATATGGAGAAACTAAATAAGGCAGATATCTGGCTCTACTTAACTTCCATCCCTGACTAATACTGTTACCCCCTTAATTTCTTTTACTACCACCTAAACGGCACTACCTATTAGGTCATTTCAGGCTGTCCCTCCTTGACATTGCAGCTTCTGCACCAGCTGAAATCCCCTCCTGCCCCTACTTCTTAGCTACTGCTTCTCCATAAGCCTGTCTCTTTCCTATTTACTCTTTATCCACTTGGCATTTGACTGGACATCCATCTCTTATTCTCAGGTGAGATTCCCATCCCCTCTTTTTAAGGCAAGAATTTATTATTTAAGTTTAATACAAGTGTATGAAAAAGGGGGGGACATGATAGGACATTGCCTGTTTTTCCCCCACTGCTCCTCAGTAGCGACAGCAGTGACAAATGTTTGATGGGATGGAAGATAAAAAAATAAATGTAATATGCACATTCTTTTTCTGTATTTAGGTTTTCCTTGCAGCCAGGCTGTAGGCTGAGAATGGCCTGGAGCAAGTTGAAGTCACTTGGCCTCAGGTCATTCATACTTCCATGTGCAGATGAGAATTTATCTATTTACTATTTGTAAGGAGGAAAGTGGGGATTTTCATTTCTTACTGTATTTGATTCTGTGATTTATTTATTTTTAGATTTAGAATTGTGAGCCCCTTTGAGCCTTCCGAGAGGCAAGCTATAAGCCTTTAAATATATAATCATTAAAGTTTTGTAGGCAACTGTGTATATATTAATGTTTTTATTAATAGTTTAAAGTCTATGTTACATTCATCTTACATGGAAAATTGAAATTCAGCAATTCTAGTGTGGAAGTGACAGTCTACAGATATGTATGTTAAAGCATTTTACACACATGTATTGTCATTGTGCAGTATGACCACTTACATGCAAAAGTCTGTTTATACTGCAGTCAAACTCTGTGTATAAGTTTGGTAATGTGTGACCCAAAGGGTAGCTTGGTACGGTGTTGCCTTGTATGTGTTCTCCGCTTTGTTGAACAGCATTCTTAATCCTACGGAACAGAATATTTCTATAACTGCTGACATAGGGTATTAATTTGAAACCTGCACTGTATTATGTGGTACTTGCTGCATAAAAATATCACATGAATCCACACTAAATTATTTTTATTCCTTCAGAAAGCACACACATTGTAGTGTATCATTCTCTTTAAAGTTTGTGCCAGGCGTCAGCAAATTCATTTGCCCTCTGTCATGTGTGGTGAGCGGCAAGCATTATTCTCTGAGCAGTAGAGTGGTGGTTCCTGCCACCACCCCAGCTTCAAAATTGGGAGGAAGGCGGTATGGCAGAGGAACCAAAAGAGACTTAGCTATAAAGGATTGGCAGGCACGGGAAGTGTTGGCTCTTGCTACCTAAATGCATCTTATGCACCTTTGTGCAGCACCCAAAACTGCATGCTGCTCTCTTCACCCAGGAGTTATTGGGTACCACTTCCCAGAAATGCACAGAGGACCTTCCTGCAGCAAGTGCCAAGCACTTTTCAGCTGGTCTTTTCTGAAGGCAATGCTGTGTGTGTGTGACCACTCTGCAGCTTTGTCAGCTGGTTGGTTCTGTACAAAACAAAACATTTTCAACTCTAGCAAAACAAGCAGTGCTTTAGGCATTAATTTAGCTTTGTCTTCCAACAATGAGAATAAGTAGTAGAGTGCTAGGAAGGCCTTTTGTCTTGAGAAAATGATGGGGATATATGTGAACTTTCTGGGTTTGCCAATTGAAAAATTCTGTGTATCACTCTTGTGAGGACTAAGGCTGGGCAATGTATTGATATATCATCCAAAACTGGTTGAAGTCCATATCATTATATCTGTTTCATAATTGTTGACCTAGCAATATACTGAGAATCATGGGGGTGGGGTGGGGTGTGTTAGTTATGCAGAAATCCCAATGTGGGAAAACTGAAGCCAGCCAATGCCTCTATATAGCTCCATCCTTATTTCAGACCTTGTGATGTATCAGTATATTGCAGTGTTTAGCTGGTGATATAGCACAATGTTGAAAACCAGATATCGCCCAGCGATAGTGAGGACCTACTAGAATCTGTAGTTGTACACCTAGCACTTCCACTTGCTAGCTACATGTAATAGACCTATCTAGTTCATATGAAGTAAACATTTTGGATGCTGTTCTGCTATGTCCCATGTGCTTGACTTCAAGATTTGTGTTACTCTTTAGAACACCAGGCCAGAAACTACAACTGATGATGATGAAGCCCTGGATGAAGAAGCAAAGAGAAGAGACCAGCTAATTAAAGGGGCCATTGAAGTGTTAATACGGGAATATTCCAGCGAGCTCAATGCCCCCTCCCAAGAGTCTGACTCTCATCCCAGGAAGAAGAAAAAAGAAAAGAAGGAGGATGTATGTGTTTTGATTTTGGACACAAACAGATTTACTTCATCTCCCTACATAAGGGCCAAACCCTGTGCCAATACATTAGCTCAAAGCATCTGATGAGAACACAAATCAACAAACCTTGATGTTAGCAGAAGTTTTCATGTTTCATACTGAAATTAAATCAGTTCTAGATGCCAAACCCTGTGGATGTTGTAGGTCTGTGAACACAAAGGTCACAAATGCCTAGACTTCTTGGAGCTACAGGTTTGAATCTCAGCAGGTTTGATTCAGCCTTTCATCCCTTCTAAAATACATGTATTGAAATAATTGCAAAATGTTTTTTTGAGATGGGGAGAAGATTTTAAGACCCTAAAAGAGATTCTGCCTGTAATGTTTGACATCTTAAATGCCCTAAGTCACTGGGTCATAGAGGTTTGCACTGGTGTTATAGCCACAACTCAGCTGATTGGCAGCCCTTCTTCACTGTCCTGATTTAATTATGTTTGTGCACATAGCTAAGAAGCTCTTTCTTATCCTTGAGGGATGAAAGCCATGATGTTACAAAATGGTTTGTTAATATTTGGCTGTTGGGCCGCCTGACATCCATACTTTTTAAGTGTAACATTTGACCCAAAATGCTATAATTCCCCTTCTGTGGATAACCCTGCTAATGATTACACTAATTTTTGCTTTCCTCTGGGGGGGAAAGGGTACAGCTTAGTAGTAATTATGCCAGCCTTGAAAATGCGTCATGATTGTTTCAATGATGGGCTCTTAATACCTGCCACTCACAGCAAAAGATGGGGGTGAATTTTGGTTTCTGTCTGCAGCCTTTCTTACTAAGCTTAACTTTCTCCCTTATGTTGTGCTGATAGCAAGCAATAAGATAGCTTTGGCTGCTGGTGAAGTGTATGAAAAGGCAGTGCAAGAAATAATGCTTCTCGCTCAGGGAGTGAGTGCACCTCCCACTGTTCTTTAGCCTCCACTTAACTTAATCTTGCACTGATTTTTTTGCATTCTGCACTTATTTATAGGCAAGCCATGTCTCTCTCTTTAAAAGTTATTATCCATGCTATGGATGGTGTTATGCATATAATCAAGAATATAATGGTATCGAGAGACATAATGGTACTGAGAGGGTACTTTTTAGAAGCCCATATTAAAAGAACTGAATATTGATCTTCCTCCTTTAATAACTGCTAGTTTTAGGGTGACCTGTAGCCACACCTTGCTGATGTAGCTGGGTTTTAAATTTAGGGTGGTCTATCAGAACAATGAAATATTTAACTGTGTCCTTGTCTTCCTGCCCCTTGAAATAGTGGAAGTGCATCTTTATTTTGTAAGGATGAACATGGGACACGAGCATGACTTCTCATCCCCTTATCTGTTGGGAAGTGTGGGACTAAAAAAGCTCTGTGCATGGTGGGGGGAGGGAACTATATAAAACTGTGGTGGGTGCCATGTAAAGCTGGTTTTGAGGCACTGTTATCCCCTTTATTGAATGCTTATAATTGTGACTGGTTCCCTTGCCCATTCTGTTTGTTGAAAAGATGAGGGATAATGTGGGAAAATTGAGAGTGCGGGGAAAAGAAATGGCAAGTGAAATCTGACTCTTGATTTCAGATGTGGGGAACCTCGCTAATTTGCAGTAACTGTTGGCAACCCCCCCTTGATATAATTACAATTTTGCGAATTAGCGAGTAAGAAACAAAACGAGGCTTATAATAGTACCACAAAAGGCCACTTTTAACAAGCGTAGCTTAGCTTGCAAGATTTCCTAGAATGCTAATGTTCTGCAATTTTAAATGGAGACATGCCAGGGTGAGGTGGCACCCAGCAAACCTTTGCCGAGAAGTAGATCAGTAAACGGAGAATTAGCGAGGTTCTTCTGTAACTTTGTTGAGTCAGACCTACGGTCACAGCAATGCAATATTGCTTATTCTGCAAACATACAGAACATTGTTTTTTTTCCAGAGTAGTGTGCAATCTATTTTTTAAAAAAGAAATCTCCGTGGATTTTTCCGCAGATTTTCCGCAGATTTCCAGTGGCCCCACTGATACCCTATCCACTCATCACCAAGGTTCGTTTACATTGTAGGCTTTGACAATGACTATGTTTACTGCTAGTTACCAGATTTGTGACTCGTGTCCATCTAATTTTTTTTTTCATTCATTTAACATCAGACTGTGAGGTTTGGTACTGCAGAAGGCCTTTATTTATCTCTTACAAGACTGGTACAAAACATCTAACCTTCAGCTTTTCTTTTGGTTCTCCTGTTTCTGTGCAGATGGGTTTTAATATTCTATCTCCTGTTCTGCCCCCCTTTCTCTCTTACAGGAGGATATAAATGCTATTGAAATGGAAGAAGATAAAAGGGACCTGATATCCCGAGAGATCAGTAAATTCAGAGATACGCACAAGGTAGTATACTTGTTTTTGTACCTTATACAAAATTAGGTTTTTGCAAAATCCAGTTTCCCTCCCCCTTTAGAAAATTTAAAAGCACATGACCATATCACATATAGTAGGCATAATGTGTGTCTAAAAAGCCACTAAGGACAAAATCCCACTTAAATCATCTTATTTTGTCCTTTTTATTTTCTAATGACTACCTTGCAGTATCCTCAGTGTGAATACATTAAAAAAATCAAACACATCTACCCCACTTTTCTTTAAATTAACCCAAAGCAGCTAAAACCATTTACATAAGACCCAATAATTAGACTGGGCTGCTGCGTAAAACATTCTGGCCCCCACATCATTCAGGCAGTTGTAAGACATAATTCAATCTCTGTTTTACTGAGCTCTGCTGCTTAATTTAAACTTGAGATTTAATTTAATAGCTCTGAGTTGAGAATGGGGGTGAAATTAAATTAGGTTAGTGGTTATCAGACTTTACCAAAATTTAGATGCATGGAAGAACTGTAAATTCCCATTAAGCTAATCTATTCATTGACCCCCACCATTATGATAGAGATCATATGGTGACTAATGCAAGATGAAAAACACAGCTTGGAAAGTAACATGGAATAGGATGTAAGTATGAGCTTCTGTTTTTTTTATTATTTATGGATGCCCCCTCAGAAAAATATGCAAAGGGGTAACTGGCTTGGAAATGTGTTTACACAGCAAATCCTACCTCAGGGTTCCCACCTACAGAAGTTTCTGTAATGTGAATTTGTGAATGTGTTCCGGTTGGGAAGGGTGGTTTAAGGGGGGGTGAAATTCAAGCTATGCATGCACTGTCTCTTGATGTTAGCTTCTAAGGGAATATGAACTGCCCACCAAGGCTGGAGTATTGCACGCTCAGTGAAGTATTTATCCCTGAAATGAGTGCTTGTAATTTGCTAATATTGGTATAATGGTGTGAATTTACAAAACGGGTAAAAAGTACTCTGGTTACAGGATCACACTTACTTTAAAGCAAAAATGGATGTACATTGCTGGCAATGCAACATATTGTAGTATAACTTTGGAATGAGAACCTGAGGATAATTGTTCCAGAAGATGTATGAAACTGTTCAGTGGTGAAACATCGTCTTATTTCCAAGCCCCAACATACCTCTGAAATGTAAAGAAATAATGTGGTTAAAACAAAATCAAAATATGCTTCACTGTTTCAGAAGCAATCGGGCATTTTGCTGCCTTTGATCTATCCTATTGGGGGAATATTTTGAATTAACCTTTTCTAATAGATGGAACTAAATCTAATACAAAATGGCCATTTCATATATTGGGTGGGATGTTCAAAAAGGGGCTGGCTAATGAGCACAGTGAACCTTTGCATGTTTTTTGGTTAGAATTTACAAACAATCGGACTGTTAGGGTATCAGCATTGCAGGGGGTGTCCATTTACAGCACAGATGAGTCTGAAGAGAACCGAAGGTAAGATTTTACTTTTTTTTTCTACCTACCTTCTTTGCTCATTACTTTATTAGCATATCCTGAATCTTTTTCACCCCTCATTTCCTATAAAACATCCTTTTGTTCACTTGGAAGCAGCCTATTACTTAAATTTTCAATATGAAACAGCAGTGCTGATTTGGCTTTTAAGAAAAGAGAAGCTTGAAATAAAAGCCTTAAGATGCCAAAAGTCAATGCAAATTTTTATCATGGCTTTTACTACAAAAGAAATTTTTGCGGGGGAATCCCGGAACTTAACCAAAGACATTGTTATTGGAACAACTAAAGTAATCTGTAAGTATCGATCATTTCAGTATATAAACTTTTCTATAAAAGTATACGAAATTTGAGGTAAGTTCTGCTTTTGAAAGTTAATATAGCTAGCATAACCTTAATACACTAAATGAAATTATATTGTATGAGAGCATTTCACTTAGAAAGTAGGTTGCCACATTCTGTACACTTTCACTTTTTCCTCCTCCATTATGGCTGTTCTCTACCATTCTCAAATACCCTTTTCTTTTGTGAGTTCAATGTATCTAACACCATCCTCCCTATATTTCACTTTTGGTACCGTTTAGTGTGGTGGTTAGATATATTGACCTTTTGTTTATTAGTTTTATTACTGTGACTTTGTTTTGGTTCTCTGGTCCATGAGCGCACACGAGAAGACTGTCTGACAGGTAAGATTGTTTTTAAAGTTGTCTTAAATTATTTGTTGAAAGAGAGAAATATATGCGCACTTTATTGTTCCAGTTTATAAATGATTTCAGCGGTGGTAAACACGGTGCCAAATGGGGCGATTTTGCTCTTCCCCCTTGCATCAAGGGCATGCAATATATTCAGGGTGTGATCCTTCCTCACTCATGCTGCACCCATGCACAGGCGGTGCTCTGTTACTTTCTCCTTAGCATACATGCAGGCAATGAACCAGGCCACTGCTGAAAATAAGAGGCTTGTGCACTTCTCTTCCACCCTCCTCCACTTGCCACTTGGTGAAGGAACAGATCATGCTCCTTCCACCAAGTGACAAGAGGGGGCTGAGTAGTGATGCAAGAGCATCTTATTGGCTGAAATGGTATGGTGCGCTGATTGCACATGTGGGCTAAGGAGAGAAGGCGTGAGAAATGGGCTCTGTTAAGCCCTATGTTGATCTCTTCAGGCACAACACTTGGATGTGGAAGGATCATGCCCTTAATATTTTGGCACCCATCAGGCTGATATTTGGCTTATGTTTTTTTTCCCTTCCTTTTTTTGGTTTACTTGTGAACCATGTACTTGCTCTTCCTCCCAGAAATATAGCTTGTAGGCAAGGTTAATCCAGTGTTGGCGGTCCATGTCCTAGCACAGCATCTGTAAGTTAACACACACCAATTGCTTCCAAGGATGGATTTATCTATCATTTTAATGAGATTTTATTTTTCTATTGTCTTCATGGGAGTTTTGGTAATAGGCATGACTTTTTGAATTTAAAAAATGCACTTTTGTATAGAATTCAGTAAAAATGTACTGTATAACCTTTTAGTCTTGTCTATGTGCGATTTCCAACCTTCTTGAGGATCCTGTTCTTTAGAAACCATTACTTTAAGCAGTGAATGCAAAAAATTAAAAAAGTTGGGGAGAATAAAGTGATTGGTAAGATGTATCCTTCCAAACATTTCAAGTAACATACACAGTTGAAGTTGATTTTACTTCCCATCCTTGCATAGAATGAATTTGGTTTGGCTGTGGTATGAGGTAATCTTGTCTGTCAGCATCCTACTAAATGATCTGCCTACATGGGCAGGATTAACTTTGCCAGCTAAAAATTCATCTGTGTTCAAGCTCTTTTCTATCTTTCGTGGCTCGGGAGTTTTCTGTGAACTATTGATGGCAATGCACTATGTAATTGTCAGCATATGCATATATGAGGTGAGCATTGCCCTTCTTTCCAAGGTTGGAGATTGCCAGTCTATGTTAGATATATGCTTTTTGCACGAAATCTAGCCTTATGATTGCAGAACTTCTTTTCTTATGAGCTGACAGTAAGCTGTTCAATATTTAAATGTTAAATTATTGGTGTTCTTGAAATGCTCACTACCAGCCTTGGGTGTTGTGCTTGGTGGTGGGGTGGGGCCTCCGACTCTAGCTACATGCTAACTTTGAAAATCCTCTTGGTTTCTAGAAATTGGAGGAGGAAAAAGGCAAAAAGGAGAAAGAGAGACAAGAAATTGAAAAAGAACGGCGTGAAAGAGAGAGGGAGCGGGAGCGTGAAAGAGAAAGAAGGGAGCGTGAAAGAGAGAGGGAGAGAGAGCGTGAAAGAGAGAAGGAAAAGGAACGGGAGCGTGAACGAGAACGGGATAGAGATCGGGACCGCACTAAAGACAGAGACCGGGACAGGGAAAGAGATCGAGACAGAGACCGCGAAAGAAGCTCAGACCGAAATAAAGATCGGAGCAGATCTAGGTAAATTGTGCTGTGTAATGAATACTTGTTAATAAATTTGACAATGGTTCTTAAGGAAATAATTCATGGATGCAACCTGTTTTCAAGACCAGCATGCAATAAGCCATGAGGCAATGAATTAAATGGTATGATTTGCTGACAGCCGTGGTGCCCTGACCCTCAGGCCCTTTTGTATGGTTTGGCTGACGGAATAAAGCCACAACCAATGTACAGAGAGACGTGTGTGTGTGTGTGTGTGTCTGTCTGTCTGTCTCTCAATGTAAGACAGCAAACTGATGTACTGTGTCTATTCAAAACGTCATTTGTCTAATGACTACACAAGCAACGTTGTAGCTAATTTGAAAAACTTAACAGAGGTTTTGAGTTTTGGCTTAATTTCGGTGATCTCAAAATCACAACTTTTGTAAACCTCGTATTGTATGGTGTTTTAATTATCTATTAGAGTTAATTTTGTTAGACCTAACCTCTATTACCAGCAGTATTAAATGTTGACAATTATATGCATTAATCATTTGTCATTATATTTGTCCACAGAGAGAAAAGCAGAGACAGAGAAAGGGAGCGCGAGAGAGAACGGGAGAGGGAACGGGAGCGAGAGAGGGAACGGGAGCGGGAAAGGGAACGAGAACAACGGGAGAGAGAGCGAGAAAAGGACAAGAAAAGGGATAGAGAAGAGGATGAAGAAGATGCCTATGAGCGGCGCAAACTGGAAAGGAAGCTTCGCGAAAAGGAAGCAGCTTATCAAGAGGTATAGGAGGATGTTGCTTCTGATCTGGGGATTGGATTCAAAGGGATTCTGTTGCAAATGGAAAGCACCCGGTTTTTGGGGGTGGGGTGAGAATATTAACTCTGCCATTCCACCCACTGGCTTTAGAGCCCTGCATTGAAGCCCCTCTCCTCCAGTACCCCATGCTCCCTCAGGAGACACTTGTTGAAAGGAGGTTGTCTCTTTTCAGGGCGAAAGCCCCATTCTCTGAATGGAGGTCTGATAACAGTTGTTAAAGATCCAATTTCCTTATCGTGGAGCATGTTTCCTGCCCATACCTGTATTCTAATAATTTTGTAGCATTGACCATCAAACTTCATTTTACAGAACCTCTGTATTGAAATAGAAGACTGGGTGATATAATTAAATGTGGATGGTTTTGCTTCTCTCAAGTGACATATGGGATTTTTTCCTCTCTGGTTCAGTACATTGTAAACAGATTATTTTGTTTCAGCGTCTTAAAAACTGGGAGATCAGAGAACGGAAGAAAGCTAGAGAATATGAAAAGGAAGCTGAGAGGGAGGAAGAAAGGCGAAGAGAAATGGTAAGGGGTTCATTATTTTTTGCACTGCCTTTATTAGATGCTCAAATGGCAGAATCTCTATGCTGGTATACAAGGATGTCCTGTAGTGGCAGTAGTAGTAGTCGTAATATTTTTGTGACTTAAGTGGTAGCTCACAAATGTGAATGCAAAATAGCTGAGTCTGTATGTTGCCACAATTTTTAAAAAAGCATTATGCAAAAAGAAAGTGTTTGGCTGCTTTACAGACTTTGTTCCTTATAAAGTAAAAAGGTCCGCTTCCCACCTGAGAGATGCCCGCTCCCACTCCAGCTTGCATGCAAGTAGGAGTGGGATTGCTCACCTGGGGAGTTCAAGCCCTTCCTTCCAAGCTGAGAGAGCCATGATCCCGCTTCTGCAGCCCGGCAGCGGCATCTGAGAACTCCTGCACTGCCTCTAACGCAGCTGTCAGCCTGTCTCCGCCTTGCCAGGTGGTGCTCCTTTAAACTTCTCCATTGAGGGGAACGTAGCCACACATCTCTCACAGGAAAAGTGTGATGGAGCCAGCACCTCCTCAGCTGATCCATCTGCTCCCATGCAAGCAGGAGTTGGGGTCAGAGATCTCTCACCTGGGAAACAGGGGCTTTGCACTCCCCAGCTAAGCAGCCCTGATTCCGCTCCTACTTGTGCGGGAGCAGAAGCTGGATCTAAGTTTGCATGCCTAGTGACATTTTTACATGTTTCTTTCAACAGCAGGACCCATCCATTTTCAAAAGCTATATTGTAGACTGTTTTCAAAAGTGGATTGGCACAGGAAACTGCTTTCTAAAATGCATGCCCAAATTCCTCTCATGCATTTAGAGCTCATTAATTTGGTTCTCTTGCATCCTAGCCAGAACTGACAGGCTACTTGAGGCAGATTTGCACTCAAAGCGATTATTTCAGGTCCCTTATGCAAAGCCTGGCTAACTTATCTCATGCCTCTACACTTTAGTTCAGAACTGGGAAGACCATTCTCAACTCAAGCTTCAGAGGGTTCAGTAGTTTGTGAGGAGGAAATACAGTTCCAGAAGCAGGAAAAGCAAACTAGTAGTGACTTGCTATCTACTTAAAGGAAGGTGCTACTCTAGAAACTTTCTGGTAGGGAATAACTTCTACTCCTTCAAGGGTGACGAGCTAATTTCTGTCTGAAATTAATTAAATGTTTTCAACTCTCTTATAGGCAAAAGAAGCTAAGCGTCTAAAAGAATTTCTAGAAGATTATGATGATGACAGAGATGATCCAAAATACTATAGGTATGCTTAGCATGAACTGCAGGAGATTTTTATTTATTTATTAAATTTGTATACCCTTCTATACCCGCAGGTCTCAGGGCGGTTCACAAGATAAATCAGTTTGTGTTCTCGGGTTTCATCAACATGACTCCTATCAGAAAGACATATGTAGGAAACCTTGTGTTCCAACATGTGATGAGTAGGAGAGGTTTACAGACAATGTGATTTAGAATAATAGAATTGTAGAGTTGAAAGGGATCACAAGGGTCATCTAGTCGAACCCACTGCAATGCAGGGATATTTCTGCCCAATGTGGGGCATGTAGTGGGTGAATCAGGTTAAGCTAGCCAAAGGTGCTCCACACCACAAAGGAAACCTGTGTGTTCCATGATGGAGATGGCAGCCCCAAATTTGTAAATTTAATGCAGCACCAATAAGAGTGATCATTAGATAAATCCTAGCAAATATGCACCTCTTTTATGAAAAGCACTGAACATATTCAGATAACTTTGTGTTGGAAGAATGAGGAGACTTGTAATCACTTTCAAACTAAAGGATCTTTTATTTCCCTAGTTTTAAGAATTGCTATTCCTTCCTGGCATGTTCTTGTAAGAATCCAGGTGCAAAGAAGTGCATGGCTTAATCCTACTCCAAACAGAATATTTTAGTTCTCTGATGTAGGGAATGAAACACGAAACTTTATAGTCAATATTCTGTATCGGGTGCTTATGGTGTGCTGTTTGTGGGAAACAAGTGCCATGAGACCTTTAAAACAAAAGTGAATACATGTTACAGGGGAAGCGCTCTGCAGAAGCGATTGCGAGATAGGGAAAAGGAAATGGAAGCAGATGAAAGAGATAGGAAAAGGGAAAAGGAAGAACTGGAAGAAATCCGGCAACGTCTTCTTGCAGAAGGACACCCAGATCCAGATGCAGAGCTACAGAGGGTAAGAAATGCCTTTTTTGGCAAAGTGTGGTGAATGAGCATTTTTATAATAGTAGACCATGTCATGTAGTCGATTATTGGTAAGCTAGAGATTTGTGACTGACACTGTTGGTTGACATGTCTTGGCTTTATCCCCATGTTCATGTGGAAAGCAGTTTTTTGTTTCAGATCTCTTTATATAAGTATCATAGTATTGTTAATCTGGATTATTCCTTACTTATAAAGCCAAATAAAAATGAGCTTTTAAAAAACTGCCTCGGATTAACTAGGATTATCCATTTACGGGGACAGCCAGGCTTGCTTTGCATGTTTTAACTCCTAATAAGTGCATTTGGTGAAGAATGTGCATAAGACCACAATTTTGTTCCATAGATGGAACAAGAGGCTGAAAGGCGTCGACAGCCACAAACCAAACAGGAGCCAGAATCTGAGGAAGAGGAGGAGGAAAAGCAAGAAAAGGAAGAGAAGAGGGAAGAACCCGAAGAAGAGGAGGAAGAGCCAGAGCAAAAGCCCTGCCTTAAACCAACCTTGCGACCCATCAGCTCTGCCCCATCTGTTTCCTCAGCAAGTGGCAATGCAACTCCTAACACTCCTGGGGACGAATCTCCCTGTGGTATTATCATCCCACATGAAAACTCGCCAGATCAGCAGCAGCCAGAGGAGTACAGGCCTAAAATAGGGCTTAGCCTCAAATTGGGCAAGTTTTTTTTCTTGTTTCTATCCATGTGAGGAAGGAGGGCACAAAGATAGGAAGTCAGATTCTGTGCTTCCCTTCTTTGAACCTTTTGATTGTATAATTATTATTGATCCATTTGAGAGCAGAGCAGTTGAGTGAAGCAGCATAGAATAAGCTCTTTAATCTTAGCCACTTTGCTCTGTGGTTGATTTTTCTCCCCCCAGTCTTTTATTATTATTTTGTTGATATCCCATTGTTTTTAAAAGTGCAGCTCTTACCTGAATTTGGAAGAGTCTCCAGATTGTGTTTAAATATATTAGAATGAATCTTCTTTATATTTTAGGTGCCTGCAATAGTCCTAACCAACCCAATGCCGTGAAAAGAAAGAAACTCACTGTGGACAGTGTCTTCAATAAGTTTGAGGATGAAGACAGTGATGACATGCCCCGAAAAAGGAAACTGGTGCCCCTGGATTATGGTGATGAAGACAAAGGCTCCTCCAAAGGCAGCGTCAATACTGAGGAGAAGCGCAAGCACATTAAGAGTCTAATTGAGAAAATTCCCACAGCCAAACCAGAACTCTTTGCTTATCCTCTTGACTGGTCTATTGTGGATTCAGTAAGTGTAAATTTTTACAAAATCTTGAGTATGAACTACAGGACATGTGTTGCACTAATTTGCCAGCTCTTGTGGTTCAACACTGAGTATAGGTAAAATTTATGCACCTTATTGAATAATGAGCTCTGTTGTAAAATCCTTATTTCAGTACATAACCAAGCCCCCATGCCTGCTATTTATCTTTAACTAGAAAAAAAATACCCTAAACATAGGCATGTCACATCATTTTATTTTATTTTATTTTATTTTAATTTAAATATGTTCTATTGAAAGCCGCCCAGAGTGGCTGGTGTAGATAGTTAGTTAGTTAGTTAGTTAGTTAGTTAGTTAGTTGGTTAGTTGGTTAGTTGGTTAGTTGGTTAGTACCGAAATGCAAAGATTGGCTTGGATCCTAAGGCTTCCAGTCTAGCAAAGGATTCCACTAGCAGTAGGAAGGGGAGACAATATTCACTTGTTCATCTTAAAGCTCTCCCACAATGTTCTGGAAAGTCCCCCAAACCTATGGAACACATTACAGTGGTACCTTGGGTTACATACGCTTCAGGTTACAGACTCCGCTAACCCAGAAATAGTACCTCGGGTTAAGAACTTTGCTTCAGGATGAGAACAGAAATTGTGCTCCGGCGGCAGCAGGAGGCCCCATCAGCTAAAGTGGTGCTTCAGGTTAAGAACAGTTTCAGGTTAAGAACGGACCTCCAGAATGAATTAAGTACTTAACCCAAGGTACCACTGTATGGAGGACACAAGAGGCTGGGGGGAAGAGGAAATCACTTCTGCTCACTGTACTTTAATCAGTGAAAGAGAATTCTGGATTCGAGCTATTCACTTATATATCAGATCATTTAGTAGTGGTAGCATGGAATACATAGCAGGCAAGAAGTAAGGAGGCATGTTGCTGTTCAGTCAAACTTGTCTCCTTGATGAGATCTGCTGCAGGCAAAGGGAGACAACTAAAACCTGTTGCATTGATACATCTGCCCATGTCCTATTTTGGATCCTGGCTTACAAGTTTGGCAAGAGCTAGCTACCAATTAAATAATGTTAAGTTCATAAACATTTTGTCTTTTAACTGATCTACTTAATTTTTTTTACATGTTACATACTGTACATGCCTTGAAATCGAAGGAATTTAAAGCAAATTTTGATAAAGGAATTGCCATCTTAACTCTGCAGTCCTATGCATATTGTTTTAGAAGTAAGTCTCATTGAGTTCAGTGGGACTTATTTCCAGGTGTGTAGGTTTGCAACCTCAAACATTTTTTCTATTTCATTCTGCTATAATTAAACACCAGAAGCAGATAAATCTAAAAAAAATAGCACCAGTACTTAAAATTAATTCAAGCTTTACTTGGTTTATTTACTGATGTAAGCCCATTTAAATCTTGCAGTCATAAACACAATAGGAACTTCTTTACACACTACATTACAAGATGTGGTCATAGCCACCAGCTAAAATGGAATTAGATAAATTCATAGAGAAGGCTTTCAGTAGCTATTGGGCATAACGGCCTGAAGCGAGATGAGCACTGTACCCCAGCCTTCGACTGGACCTCACCATCCAGGGGTCATTTACTTTTATCTTTACTTTTACCTTTTATAAGTGACAAGGGATGAAAGCAATGTATGGTCCAAATAAAAAAATATGGAAACTATTTAAAATGATAATATTTTCTATTCTAGACATTAATGGAACGTCGAATTAGACCATGGATCAACAAGAAAATAATAGAATATATTGGTGAAGAAGAAGCAACGCTAGTTGACTTTGTTTGTTCAAAGGTAAACTTCTTCATAAATACATATTTTAGGTGGCTGGTGCTATAATTTCGCTTGCCAGTTGGGCTTACTCTGGACTAAGTCAGGAATAGCCTTTACAACAAATAGGCTGGCTCCTTTTACTCTTTCATTTCAGCTTAGCAATTTTCTTCTGTGATTCCGCTGTTTCTACTGTTCTTTCTATGTATAAATACTAAAAATAAAAATTAGACTTCCTTTCCCTCATCTTCACAGACTGGCTTCTGAGAAGGAGACACAAGAAGCTTTCTTCCCCCCCCCCCCCTTAGGGATAATTGCATTGCCCTCCTTAGCAGCAGTGATACAGTGAGATCTACCTCTCTGCAGGCTTTAATTTTTAGCCCTTACAGAGGTGTCATTGGCTGAGGTGGATTTTTAGAAATGTGTACAGTGGTTACAGACGCTTCAGATTACAGACTCCGCTAACCCAGAAATAGTACCTCAGGTTAATAACTTTGCTTCAGGATGAGAACAGAAATCGCGCGGCGGCAGCGGGAGGCCCCAATGGCTAAAGTGGTACCTCAGGTTAAGAACAGTTTCAGGTTAAGAACGGACCTCCAGAACGAATTAAGTTCTTAACCCGAGGTACCACTGTACTGTCATCACTAGTCGAAGTATGAGCTGTTTCCCACCCCCTATGCACCCAAGCCACCACGGCCTGAAGTAAGCCAAACACTCCTGAGCAGGCTAGACCAGGCCTAGAGGACACCACAGCTGTGTGTGGCATTCCCTTCACCAATGGAGCTAATATCCCCCTTATAGGGTAGGATGGCAGTCTCAGCATCACATGAGTGCATTGGAGCACATTGCGAGGGGCAACTGGTCCAGATGGATGGGAGACCCTTTGAGTCACAGCACAGCACTGACTGGCTCAAACTGCAGGCAGCATGTCTGGCCACTCAGTACTTCTTCTACAGCATGCCTGTCTCACACCCTTTGCTTCCTCTGAAACAGCATTGGCTGGAGTAGTAAGTTGTTGCCGTTGGGATCCACCCTACTTGGTTGGGCTTTTGTACATCCCAACCCAGTGACGCTACATGGGCAAGTGAAATAGCACCATTGTACCTATCTGAAGAGTCGATTTGCTTGTCCAATGTAGCATCACCGAGGCCACACCTTTGCATAGCCTGCAACACCTCTTTCCACCTCTGCTAGCACAGTCGGCTTTCAGTTGTAGGATATAGGTTAACATTAGTCTGAGTTTCATTTCTGGACTGTTCATGCTCAGTGAGTATGCAAAACTAAAGAGGAGTCAGCCTATTTCCTGTAAAAGGTACTCCTCCCTTCATCCACTGGAGGCGCAAGGAAGCCCAACTCAGTGATGCTACACTGGACAAGCAAATCTACCCTTCAGTGGTACAGTGGTAACTTTCTCTCCACCTCCCAATCCGTGCACTTTCATTTCACAGTATTTGCCCAAAAGTAAACTACTGACAGTGTGTTGCCTTCTATGCATAAATATATAACTATGTTGTTTTTTAAACTGATGGGTCAAAAGCCTGATACTAGACTTGCACACATAACCTGCAGGCTTGTGCATCAGTTATTTTGGGAACTACAGTCTGCTCCAACATGACAGCAAACTGTGTGAGGGTTTTGTTTTGAGTTAATTAAGGTGGCAGGACACAAGTGGTAACTTTCCTTTCTCACTGTTCTTGGTCTACCTCGGTCACTCACAAATGCAATCAAATACCTGTTATGAATCGAACAAGGGGGTTGAAACTAAAAATGCCTTTTGGTCCACCTTTCAAATCATTTAGGGTTGTATCCAGTTGTGTTTCTACTCACAATAAGGGTTTTTGATCAGCAGAGGCTTTTGTGAATGGATTGGGAAGAGAAGCCGTTTCCCAAATTTCCTATTTCTCCTACATACCTGGAACACCTCCTGTGCTCTTCCAAAAGCCCCCCCCCCTCAATCTTCTGCAACAGGTTTTTGAGGTGCAAGGAGCTACAGAGGAAAGGGGGGAAACAGTAAAAATCACAGTGCTTGCTTCCATTCCCCTGGAGCAAACAACCTTATTTAAAATTGAAAGCAACGGGCTTGCTTTTCATGGATTTTATTTTAAGATACATGTGTTTGCTACCTGCTAGAATGTTACTGTTATGCGGGTAACAGTTCTAAATCTTGCATGGTTCAATTTTCAGTCATACAAGTGCTGTGTTCTCAATGTTGATATGCCTCTCTTTTTCAGGTTATGGCTCATAGTTCACCGCAGAGCATCTTGGATGATGTTGCTATGGTGAGTAAAGGAAAAACATGCCACATCCAGAATTTCTAATTTGTGTAAACTTAGAGCTCTTCTGTGAGAATCACCTTCACTAAATGTATTCAGAGAGATGTACCTTTTCCTCTGGTTTTTAATGCCCTATTTTCTTCTTTTTTGGTGTAGGTGCTAGATGAAGAAGCTGAAGTTTTTATAGTCAAAATGTGGAGGTTATTAATATATGAAACAGAAGCCAAAAAAATTGGGCTGGTGAAATAAAGAATCCCTTTTTGTTTTGGGGGCGCCATTTCAACTTTTGTTCTGCATCACTGAAGAACTTTGAAGTTTCTCTGTCTTCAAGAGACATTTGTGAGACCTGTATTTTTTAAATGTAGAAAATGTGAATTTTTTTCCATCTTGTTACACTGAGGTCCCCTCTCCTTCCCTCCTACCCTCACCCCAGCTTCCTTGGTTGTAATTATCTGAATTCTGCATTGGTGGTTTTTCACTCACCAGGTACAGTTACAGGTATTGTTTCATAAACTACTGCAGCTGCTGTACACAGTCTCTGATATTCATCTTCTAAACTGTTCCTTGTAAATATTAAAAAGACCCATGTTTTAGAAACATCTGTGCTTACCACAAACCAAAATAATTGAATTTTATGTAAATACACCAACCTCTTCTTTCCCTTCTCCATTTTAAAATATTAGAATAAACTTTAAAATTCTAAAAATGGATGGGAGTCATTTTGTTGGCACACAGTTTTCATCTGCATGGATAGGGGATCATTCCCTTGTTGGACTTTCTAAAATTTCTAGAGGAATCTATAGAAAAACATGGTGGACTTGCTTCAACTCAGGCATTCTTGTAAAGCCATTGATAAATTTCCTCCTGCTCGTTACATGAGGCCTTTTGTTCAGTTACGGTGGTGACAGAATTTCATACTCAGTTGTGTTTTTAATCAAGGATAACTAGTGCAGAAATTTATTTAATTTTAGCTTCCTACTAATACAAGTCTGACATCTAAAGTATTCTTTTTTTAATTATTTAAAATAAAATCCATAGACAGGTTTGGGAAACTTGTGGATAGAAAAGGTTTAAAAATGTAACTTGAGCACAACAGTTTACAATGTTAAAATCATATGCTTTCGAACAGTGGAGAAATTTGTTTTTATGTAAGTCATCAAGTCAGTTGTGACTTCCTTTTTGTACTGTAAGCTGTCTGTCGGATAGAGGATGATATTTCTTGTCCTCTTATTCTGTATGAGTTTTATACATATGCTGATGTGGTATCAATAACAATGTACTGTAAACTGCATTTTTTAAAATCTTCACAAGTAGAAAGACTGTACGCTATGGGCCTTCTTGATTGCAGGATGAACACTTTCCAGGAAGCAACAATTCTCACTTTTTAAAATACTGCTCTTCTGATATCTCTTTACCTGAAGGATACAGGTTGACCTATTTAGGAGGTGCAACCATGACACTGAGTTACTGAGTACATGCATTATAAGAAGACAGCTGGAAAAAACTGTTCTTAATAAATGGGATCCTATAAATGGTTCCACCATGTAAATATTTCAGATATTAAAAATGTATATATTTGATCTGGATTTTGATTATTTAATTATGTTTCAAAATATACTACTACTTCTATTTCATTTCTGGAAGTAATGGATTAGTTGGCTTGTTGATCTGGCAAAAACTTCCCAGTATGGAAATACAGCTTCAAATTCTGTACACTGGCCAAACTATATAGTGTTGAGTTGGATCTAGAATAAGCTGGTTGCACCTGAGTTTGTTGAAATCAAGTTAGTCATAGTTACAGATAGGTAGCCGTGTTGGTCTGCCATAGTCAAAACAAAATAAAAAAATTCCTTCCAGTAGCACCTTAAAGACCAACTAAGTTAGTTCTTGGTATGAGCTTTCGTGTGCATGCACACTTCTTCAGATACCACACTTCTTCAGATACTTCAGGTATCCGAAGAAGTGTGCATGTACACGAAAGCTCATACCAAGAACTAACTTAGTTGGTCTTTAAGGTGCTACTGGAAGGAATTTTTTTATTTTGTTTCAAGTTAGTCATGTTAGTCATGACTAACTGAAGTCCCTAAGTACAATTTGTTAAATTTGTAGCCTACGTTTCCACCAAATGTTGCTGTGACTAACAGTAATAATTTAAATAGAGCACAATAAAACACCAACAAAATACAAGTTGAAGTAAAAACAAAGTTGCCAAACTTAATCTAGATCCCACCTAGTGAATTGTATTGTTACAATTACTGGGGGTGGGGGGAAGGAATGGAATCTCAAGAATGAGAACCATACCACTTCTAGGAGACAAATTATATGTATTGACCTGTTACACAATGATAGAAGTGACAGCCTAACTAATCAAAGAACAATAAAAAACTGAATAATAATGGTCTGTTTTACCACAACCCTTCACAAAAAGGGAAAGGGCCATAACTGGATCATAGCATTTCCAGGCAGGATCCAGCTGAACTGGAGAGTTGCTGTCAGGCATTTCTCAATCTGATGCCCTTCAGATGTGTGAGATGAGGACTCCTGTCATCTGATGATCATTGATCATGCTGTATGAGGGTGATGGTTTAGAGTCCAATCTGGAGGGGGCACCAGGTTGGGAAGCCTATGCATGATGAACAAGTGGCCTGACTGCTATAAAGCAGCTTCTATGTTTGGTTTATCGAAAAAGCAACACTGAACACTTGAAAACAAGAATGTATGCTTGATATGTATGGACATACAATGCTAAATTAGCAACAGCAGTGCAGCAATAAAAGGTAAAGTTAGCTGCATGGCTCCCAGGAGTTGATGTTGGTAACAATCTCACCATCAAAATTAACAGTTTGCATCCTAACCAGCAAAAAAAAAAGTCGAGAGCAACAAAAATTACTGCTGAAAAATTAATTTTAATGTACGTAACTCCCAACCATCTGCTGAAACATAAGTTTTTAACGCAGAATTGACCTGATAGTGTCTTTTATTGGTCCCTTTTTTTAGCAGACATGTAACTCATGTAACTTGTGTATTTGTTTTGAAACTACCTATGTTTGATAACATTTTCTGTCTTCTTGTTTTCAAAGTTTTATTTCACTGGCATTTTATTACAACTATATTCTATGAAAACCACATGGGAGTTTTTATTGATTATCAGCATATACATCTTGTAAAATATAAATAAATAGATCAGAGGGGGGGAATAGTTCATCATCCCAACTTGGCCATGCATGCATCTGATGGAAGTTTGATACCAGCAACATCTGCAGCACCGTAAGTTCCCCAGCACTTACTTTATATAAAAAGTTTTTCAAGGTGTGTATTAACACAAGGATATTGGTTTATAAGAGGTGCTGAGATAATAACCTAGCTCAGGGTTTTCAAATGCCTTGGACTACACTTCGCATCTCCAGCCAGCATGGCCAGTAGTTGGAGATTATGGGAACTGTAGTCCAAAATTTAAGTTTCTGCAGTGTCTTTCAAGTTGTGGGACCCTTGATTGTATGCTCCTCACTTTAAATCAGGGTAGATTTGTCTAGCTGACAGTTGGGCCAAGTTCACACACTAGTAGTCACAGCTGTAGCAACATAAACTGGATACCTTGTACATCTTATAACAAAGCTTATCTAAAACTATGAAGGCAGTCCTTATTCCCAAAATCAAAAGGTATTGTAGGTTAGGATGTTGAAAGCAATTAGGCTTGTTTGTACATTATTTTAAGTTCTTACATTCATGAGAATCGCCACCACAGACAATCTACAGAGTTGTGTCTACATGTAAACAGCTTTGTATCGTTTTTGAAAAGTCAGGAGCCTTTGCTTGTCAGAGTAAGGCAGGGGTCAAATTGCCAGTTATGCATGAAGCTCACGGGATGACCTTGGGCCCCTCACTGTTTCTCAGCCAAACCCACCTCACAGGACTGTGAGGCTAAAATGAAGAGGGGAACCATATACACTACCCTGAGCTTGGAGGAAAGGGGGGGGGTATAAACGTAATAATAAAATGAAATAAACCTTGTCTCATAGGGCAAATGTAGCAAGTGGCAGAGGTAAGATACTAGTGGCTGTGACTCCTAAACTGCTAAGGGAGTTGTAATCCTCTGCACACTACTTGAAAGTAATCCTAACTGAATAGGATTTTAGTGTCAACATACATGTATACATAGGGTCGGGCTGCAAAATAAAGTGGGTGTGTACCAAAGATGTCATGGACTTTGAAGACGCTCGAACTCAGGACGAAAGGTAGAAATGCGCTAATAATAATAATTTGTTAAGAGGAAGGCACGTTTGGCAAACCCTCACCACGATAAACTCCCACCCGGAAACCTACGTCCCCACTGTGGAAGGACGTGTGGATCCAAAACTAGCCTCCACAGTCACTTACGGGCTCACTCTTAAGACCGTGTTCATGGAAGACAATCTTACTCGGCTACGAGTGATCGCCAAACTTAGAAGAATAATCGCATGGGATCTACCCTAGCAAAAGGAGCGACTTCCCTGTTGACCCTCCACGAACAGAGCTAGTATTTTCTCTCGGCCGAACTAAACCCAATGCGCAGCCCTTCAGAAAGAACGCAGACGGTTTTGAGCTTTAATGTATTTATTACCCCCCTTTTGCGCCAATACAACCTGACCAACCTTAGCTACTAGGCACCTACACTTCGGTGGAAGGCGGCGGGCGGGCGAGCGAGCGAGGACCTTTTAACTCTTAGGCAGCAGAATGGCTGCGCCGGCCTTGCTTCGAGGAGAAACGTGCAGATTAAGGCAACCCTTCTTCGAATGGAGCTGCTGCCTTTTTGGCGCAGCGATTCCTGACGTCATCAGCCCCCGCCCGTTTCCTCCGGCGGCGGCTGCTGCTGCTGGTGCAGCTGTTGTTGTTGCGCGGCCTTGCGCGCTCCTTCTGATAGACAGCTGCGGTCTGCCGGGGAGCTCGGCTGCGCAGGCGCACCACCACCCCCGAGCGAGCGTGAGTGGGCGGGGACGAGGCGCCGAGTCCCGAGGGGAGGGGAAAATGGGGGCGGGGCTTCGGCCGGAAGCGC
Source organism: Podarcis cretensis (assembly GCF_951804945.1). Taxonomy (NCBI): domain Eukaryota; kingdom Metazoa; phylum Chordata; class Lepidosauria; order Squamata; family Lacertidae; genus Podarcis; species Podarcis cretensis. The sequence goes on along the minus strand of NC_137170.1, from coordinate 47,105,955 downwards.
CGTGCGTGTCGCGGGAGGAGGGGGTGGGAGGGAGGGGGTTGTGCTGTGAATTCGGGCCGGGAAGAAAACAAACCGGTGGGACCGGCTCCGAGGGGGGACAGGTAAGGAGAGGTGGGCCCGGGGCGGGGAGCTGCGAAGAGCGCGACGAAGAAAGCAGGCCCGTGAGGGGGAAAGGAAGCGGGGCTCCTCTTTCGGGGGGATGGGGGCCCTTCCCCTTCCTCTCGTCACGTCCCCCCTCCTCTCGCCCCTTCCTCACACGAGCGTTTCCGAGGGGAGTCATGCGACTCCGGAGCCAGCCTTCCCTCACACCACCGTGGCCCTCTTTGTCTCAGGTCAGAAAGGATGCCCCTCCCCACACGAAACCTCCTCCTGGCTTCAGACGCTTTAAACAATACGGGCTGGAATCCCACCTCCCCGCCTTCCCTTCGTGGGTGAAAATGCCCCGGAAAGAGGGCGGGTCTCCTCCAACCACTCCCGCGGACCTCCAGTCCGTGGCGGAAGTGTGTTGAAATCTGAATTAATGTGCACTCCCAGGCGTGTCTACTCATGAGTAAGCCTCGTTAAGTTTGTTGTTGTTTAGTCGTGTCCGACTCTTCGTGACCCCATGGACCAGAGCACGCCAGGCACTCCTGTCTTCCTCTGCCTCCCGCAGTTTGGTCAAATTCATATTAGTAGCCATCTCATCCTCTGTCGTCCCCTTCTCCTTATGCCCTCAATCTTGCCCAACATCAGGGTCTTTTCCAGGGAGTCTTTTCTTCTCATGAGGTGGCCAAAGTATTGGAGCCTCAGCTTCAGGATCTGTCCTTCCAGTGAGCACTCAGGGCTGATTTCCTTCAGAATGGATAGGTTTAATGGGATTTATTCCCAGGTAAAGGTGCGTAGGGACGCAGGTGGCGCTGTGGGTTAAAGCCTCAGCGCCTAGGGCTTGCCGATCGAAAGGTCGGCGGTTCGAATCCCTGCGGCGGGGTGCGCTCCCGCTGCTCGGTCCCAGCGCCTGCCAACCTAGCAGTTCGAAAGCACCTCCGGGTGCAAGTAGATAAATAGGGACCGCTTACCAGCGGGAAGGTAAACGGTGTTTCCGTGTGCGGCTCTGCTCTGGCCAGAGCAGCGATGTCACGCTGGCCACGTGACCCGGAAGTGTCTCCGGACAGCGCTGGCCCCCGGCCTCTTAAGTGAGATGGGCGCACAACCCCAGAGTCTGTCAAGACTGGCCCGTACGGGCAGGGGTACCTTTACCTTTACCTTTAAAGGTGCGTAGGATCACGCGACCTTAAGTGATTTTGAGTGTACAGCATAGCCAGAATGGACTTGGTATGCTAGCAGAGGCTTTAGAAGCTCTGAGTGGCATTCTAAGTTTTACTCGGAGAGTAGACCACTGGAATTGATGGGATTAGTTGCATTCATTAATTTCACTGAGCCTACTCTGAGTAAAGCTTAGTTGATTTTTACCCTCTGTGTCTTTTATAGTTGTACAGAATGCGGAAACTTGGAGCTTATGTCATCATGGGGATGTGGTAATGGGGAAATCTTTTGTCTGTTGAAAGTTCTCTTCTGAGTGTTTTTTAAAAAATTGTGCTTTTTCCTTTGGCACAGTGTTCTGATAGTACTGGACTGCTGTTTGTGTCCAGTTGTTTTCTGACTTTTTTCAGAATAAAGACTAAGTGCTCCTTTTGAAGTATGTTAGCCAGTTCTTTTTTTCTTTCCACCAGAGGTCTTGAAGCCTCTAAACTGGTGCTTATCAATGAGATGCAGAAATATGTGGCGATGCACATATTTCTGATTGGCTGTACTGATGAAATTTGGTCTTAGGTCTGCTTTGCTAACCCACCCCCCTTTATTGAGTTTTGAGGAGATTATCTGATAGGAGAGGGTTGTAGATGACTTAGATGGTATAAGACTTTTTTAAAAAAAAGTCTAACCATATTAAAAATTGAAAAAAGTAAGTGTAAATCATTTGTATAGTCAGGATAGTAATAATAATAATAATAATAATAATAATAATAATAATAATATCTTTATTGTCATTGCCCCCTCTCGGGGACAATGAAATTACTTGGCTGCTCCATCCACCCAGGTAGGGCACTCCGCTCAAAATCAGAACAACTATAAAAACACTAATTAAAACAATACAGTATAATACAGCAAGGAAGATTAGATGACTTTCAAAGTCCAGGTTTCCCATTCAGGGCCGAGATCACTCTGGAGAAGAAGCTGTTCTTGAGACGGCTCGTTCTTGTCTTCTGTATCTCCGTCCCGACGGCAGGAGCTCGAAGAGACAGTGACCAGGATGCGATGGATCTTTTACTATGTGTAGAAAGTTGGACTTTCCCTTATTTCTTTGCATATTTATCATATGTAAAGTAGGGTTCTAATTGGCATTGACAATGGAAATATGGAACCCAGCAGTGTAACTGGGGTATATTCCAAGCCAAGTAAGTAATATTCTAAGCACTCTTGGAAACAAATGAAAATGAGGTAATGCACAGGATTCCTTTTTAGTGCTTTTGAATTGGCCACAGCTCCTTCTAATTGCTATTACTATCACATTTCAAAAAAGTTGGCAGGACTATCATAATCTGTCTAGACTGTTCATGAATTGATTGGTTGCTAAGCAATGGATTATGTTTTCCTGTCATTTTGTTTCAGTGGTTTCCAATCAAATAATGTCTGCTAAGAGAACACTTATCAGGAACCTTGGTTAGTTCCAACCATGATTAATGTCACTGCTAATATAATAATTTGTTGTCACTTGAAGCTAGTTTGAAATCCCGTTAAGGAGGGCGCTAGTCGTTGCTATCTGTAGCAGCTAAGCACGACTAGGTCCAGCAAGACAAATTTGTGTTCTAGAAAGGAGAAAGAATTCAGTCCTGTGGTCCACTCCTGACTGCTTAACTGTGATTAATTTCCAAAAATTATAGTGCTCCCTTCATTGTACAAATTATCTCAGGGTGAGTCACAATAATAGTAGAGCATCCACAACATAAAATTGATAATAGAATATTGCTAATATGCAGATTAGCATCTAAAAGTACAGCAACCCTTAATGATACAACAGAAAACTACTACTACTACTTCTTTGGCAAGCACTCGTAACCGAGTAAGATTGTATTCCATGAACACAGTTTTAAAAGTGAGTCCATAAGTGACTGTGGATGCCAATTCTGGGTCCACACATCCTTCCACAGTGGGGACATAGGTGTCCGTACTGGAGTTGATCAGATAACAAGGTTGTGTCTGTACTGGTCTTGTGTTGTAAAGCATCTCTGTGCTGAAAATAAGTATCCAGAGAAATGTTCCTGTTTAAGAACAGATCATCTCTACCTGAAATAATAATGCATTAATATATTTTTAATCCTATTTACAACCTGTCATGCACTTTCTTCCTGTTTTTAAACCAGCTTCATTTCTCAGTTCCCTCCAATCATTCCAGTTTGTTTCCTTTAAAATTTAATTCTCATTCATTGTGCCATGCATGCAGTAACTTCTAAAATCCACTTGGTCCACATGTGAGATATTTCTTAATAATTAATATGTGCATCCCTTGTAGTTAGAGGCTTTTTCTAGGTTGTTTCCACATAGTTTATGAAAGTTCAGTGGAAATACTACAGAAGAGAGTACCAACACTTCTTTCAAAGAATCAGTCTGAGTAAAGTATATCATTTATTTCATTAACAAATGTGAAGAAAATTATGGACTCTGTGTTTTTATAAGCATTTGCAACATCCTTCCTTTATAATATTCTCCACCTCCCACATTCACTCCTCCATGCTATCGATTTTTATCAAAATAATAATTGGCAATGCTAACTGCAACAATACCAAACCAGAAAAAGTTAACTAATAGATGGTGCTCATTTATTACTACAAATGGTGTTCAAATATCTGACTTTCCCCATTATTGCATTCCTTCACTGATAAATGGCTGTGGAGAAATAAGTATGGAGTCTTATTTAGCTCTCTTAGTAAAATATAATAACAGTATACTACTACTCAAACATTGCTTCCTTAGACTTGATGAATAGAATGCAAACTCAAATAAACAACAATAGATGCTATGACTATATATTTTAATTTTTCTCTGTGATTGTTTAATGCTGTCCTACTGGACAGTTAATAATCTTCCATGTGTGTATGTCTCATAGAATAAAGTCAGAACAGAGTGAACACTGAAATCTTAAGCAGTTTTCGGTGAAGGTGAAAGCAATGATCAACTGTCTGAGCCTATGCAATTATTGATTCTAGACATTCTTCAGGTGGAGCTTGGTCAAACTTGTCAGTAGAAGAAGGATTACTATTATACACATCAGCTAGCCTACCAATCTTGCCACCAGGGTGGAAAGTATAGAAACCATCATTCTTGATTGCATCCCCAAAGCCTTGTTGGAGCATCTGTTCAAGATGATAATGAAGTGTTTCTGCCAGTGAACTCTGTAGCTATCTTTTATTTTAAATCTCGGAGCAGGCACATTATTGAAACAGTATTTTTCAGAGTAGAGTCATACCCCGGGTTGAATATGCTTCATGTTGAGCGCGTTTGAGTTGCACTCCGCGGCAACCTAGAAGTAACGGAGCGTGTTACTTCCGGGTTTCACCGCTCACGCATGCGCAGCCGCTCAAAATGACGTCATGCGCAGAAGCGGCGGAAGCGACGTGCGCGTGCGCAGACATGCCGTCGCTAGTTACGTTTGCTTCTGGATGCGAACGGGGCTATGGAACAGATCCCGTTCGCATCCCAAGGTACCACTGTATAGAATAAATAAGTCTAAATGGGTTGAAAATTTCGCTTGTCTCTGTTGGTTATATCCTACCATTTTATGTAATTTCCTACAGACCTATGCTTGATTCTTAAACAACCCTATCCAAAGAAGAGGATGAAAGGGCAGAGTAGATTGTGTCCCAGTGGTATAGTAAAGAGACCTGGGTGACTGATTTCAACTAATTAGTGTGCTATCAAGTTATTATTTGAATACAGTGGTGCCCCGCAAGACGAATGCCTCGCAAGACGGAAAACCCGCTAGACGAAAGGGTTTTCCGTTTTGGAGGTGCTTCGCAAAACGAATTTCCTATGGGCTTGCTTCGCAAGACGAAAATGTCTTGCAAGTTTTTCCAACTTTTCCCCCCTCCCCCCCTTTTTCTAAGCCGCTAAGCCGATTATCTGCTTATCCGCTAAGCCGCTAAAAGCCGCTAATAGCGCTAATCCGCTAAGCCGTCAATGGGCTTGCTTCGCAAGACGAAAAAACCGCTAGACGAAGAGAATCGCGGAACGGATTCTTTTCATCCTGCAAGGCACCACAGTAATTGCATTCGCCATAGGTTTAAGAACACTAGTGTGTAGACAGTGTGTATTTGGAAGTTTAAGAAACAGTTCTCTTGGCTCTGGTTTTGCAAAACATTATTATTATTATTATTATTTGTAATAATGTTGCACCCAGTAGAGCCGATTGCTTGTCTTCCATTCTTTCTTTTATGTGTCTAAAACTAAGATTTCTCCCATCCTTTTGATTTTTCAGAATTATCATATATCAGTATTAGATCTTATTGTGTACATATCATTCTAATTGGTTTTCAGAGGAGGTTTGCATTGTTTTTTGCATTGCATTGTTTTTCGATAACAGTTAAAAATCGTGAATGGCTGTCACATTTGAATCTGTTTCCCTTACTACTGCCCATCAGCTCCATGTTTCTATGTTGCAGACAGCTAAGGCTTAGAAGTAATTTCCATTTAGCAATGTGGAACTTTTCCGTTGTGCTCAGTAGGGCTGGGCAATATATCAATATGTCATCCAAAACCAGTTTGAAGTTCACATTGTCATAATTGTTTCATAATATTTGAGCTGTCAGTATATCATGAATCACAATGTGTGTAAGGACTAGGCGATAACTGGTTTTCAACATTGCAATAACTCACCAGCTAAACGTTGCAATGTTATCAACAGCTAAACCTCACACAATATCACCAGCTAAACTTTGCAATCCATCACATCTGTAATAAGGATGAAACTATACAGAGGTGAACAGGACAATGTCCAGGCAACTGCTACTACTTAAGAGGTCTAAAATGGGTAAATGACAATATTATCAATCACCACACAGTCAGTTTCATCAGCAGGCAAGCCAAAACGCATCCCAACAGGACTTTTGGTTTTGGCTTGGCTACCAAATGGTGGTATGCAGGACAATCCAAAGTACAGCAGTGAGTCATAGTGAATACATATAATCTGGGACTGCCAGTCTGCCAGCAGGAGGCAGAAGCAGCAGTGGCAGAAACAGCTGGCCATGACCGCAGTATGTGTTGGCAGTAGAGGTGACAAATTGCAAGGCCTCACTGTGACAGCCCAATCAGTGGTGGCCTGCGAGTCCTTGTGGTGGTGACAGGAGGGGGCAGTAGTAGCAGCGGCAGCCTGCAAGGCCTCGTGGCGGCAGAAGTAGCAGTGGAGACTTGCAAGGCCTCACAGTGGCAATGAAAGCTGGTGGCAATAGCGGTGGCAGCCTGTGAGGCCTTGCGGTGCCAGCACAAACAGTGGCAGCCCGCGAGGCCTCCCAGCAGTGATAGAGAGTGACAGCAGTAGCGGCAGCAGCCTGCAAGACTCACAGCAGCGATGGGAGGCAGTAGCAGTGGCAGCCTGTGAGGACTCAGCAGTGATGGGAGGTGGCGGCAGTAGCAGTGGCAGCCTGCAAGGCCTCGCGGTAGTGATGGAGTGACAGCAGCAGCCTGCAAGGCCTCATGGCGGCGACAGAAAGTGGCAGCAGTAACAATGGCAGCCTGCAAGGCCTCACAGTGGTGACAAGGAGTGACAGCAGTGGCCTTGCGGTGGCAGTGGGAGATGGTAGCAGCCTGCAATGCCTCACAGCGATAACAGGAAGTGACAGCAGTAACCGCAAGGCTTCGTGGTGGCAACAGGAGGTGGCGGCAGTAGTGGTGGCGGCCTGTGAGGCCTCACGACGGCGGCGAAAAGTGGCAGCAGTAACGGCGGTGGCTTGCAAGATCTCATGGTAGCTACAGGAGGTGACAGCAGTAGCCGTGGCCTGCAAGGCCTCACAGCAGTGATGGGAGATGGCAGTAGTGGTGGCAGCCTGCAAGGCCTTGCAGCAGCAACACACAGTGGTGGCCTGCAAGGCCTTAAGGCAGTGATAGTGATGGCAGTAGCGGCAGTGGCCTGTGAGGACTTGTGGCAGTGATGGGAGGCAGCGGTAGTGCCCTGTTGGCCTCTGCATAGTTCCTTCCTTATTTCAGATATCATGATATATCAATATATCATGATGTTTAGCTGGTGATATATTGCAATATTGAGAACCAGTTATTGCCCAGCCCTGGTGCTCAGTACCTTCTGCCAAGCTGTTTCGTATACATTTTCCCCCACTCCACCCCCCAGTTTATTAAGTGACTTCTCCCATCTTTAGGATCTTCTTTCAAAACCCAGTACCTTAGCACAGCCTTTCTGCAACAAGCCTTGTCTCAACTTACTTACACTTCTGCTGCCATTTGACATACTTTTTCCCTTCCACTGGACCCAGAACTTACACTTACTTTTCATTTGTGATTGGAACCTTAGGTGGGTGAGCAATAAATAAATGGAGAGCAAGGAAAATACACCATTCCCTGCTCTCCATTTATCTATTTTTCCTCCTCCCCCCCACCCCACCCCCCGCTCACCCAGTGGGTTTTCCTTGCTTACTGGACATTGGGAAGGTTGCAGGAAGGTTCTGGTAGCATCCTAGGGCCCTCTCATGATCTCAGATTCTGGTAAGCAATCCTCTGCAGTGCGGGAGGGGGCGGTTCTGGGGTTACTGACTTTGCACGATTTTGCCTTTGTTCACGTTCTCCTGCAACAGAACCTTAATGTAAGTAGCAGGCCAACTGTATATTTATAAATCCTGGGTGTTCCCTTTATTCCCCATTTCTGGTGAATATAACTTGCAAACTGTGTACAGCACATATCAAACTTTGGCAAATGGTGGTAATAGTAATGGTGGTTTAGATTAATGTTTTATATTGATTTAGGAAACCATCAGAACAACAAATGTATCAGATGGTTGCATGTAAAGATTGGCTTCTTTCTGATGTAATCATTTTAAATTCTGTTCTTACCCCTTTTGAGTTGCTTCCTTAACCACTAACAAGAAATTCTAGATCACTTTCACACTTCCTGGTATGCCAGATTTTTTGTGGGGGAGGTAGATATGTTGAGGGAAGATGGCAGACAGCATGTTTGTCTAGGCACATGTTCCTGTCCTGAGCACTATCACCATTTAGTTTTCAGGGGTTCATTGGCCTGCTCCAAGCAAAAACACTGCTCAACTTTCTAGCCATAGTTTAGAGACAATTGAGTGTTCTGTGGGTTCACAGGCTCATCTTGTGTGAGCATTCCTCAGTCTTGTGGCCAGCTGTGGTTAGCACTGTCTCTGCTCAATGTCAAAATTAACCATAGGGAGTGACAAACAACCATTTTCAACCCAATGGTTAGAAATTGGTTTGTGTTAACTATTGTTAGCTTTTTAACGTCAGTGCAGATATACGAACCACAATTATCTCCAAAATAGGAAGGGCAGGAAGAACAAATGACTCCATGGTGTACAACAGATCACCTAACAATGGTATGGAAATAGTTAGATGGTCAGGCAGCAGTGTACTTGCATTCAGTTACTTTCCCCTTCGCTCTTGTCTTGAAAGCCAACAGCTTAAAGCAAGAACATCATTTCAGTTCAGGGTAAGATAACAAAGGATTTCAGACTCTCTCTTTTTAAAAAAAATTACAGTTGCAGTATCTCAAGAAGAAGGAGCATTTGTGGAGTACCAAGTTCCAATGGCAGAACTATCTGCACACTTATCACAAGTCCAGCGTGGGCAGCTGAGAGAGAACTTGCCTGACAACCATCAGACCAATACTGTACGTAAGGACTATTTTTTTCACATGCCAGATTATAAACTGCATATGGTAGCTGTGTTACAAAATGCTGAAAGATTGTGTAAAGCCTCTTGTGTTTGTTAAATGGGTCTTGTAATCTTGAATGTCATGAAGAAAGCAACATTTAGCAGGTGTAGTGAAGTGGTTAGAGCAGGCATAGGCAAACTCGGCCCTCCAGATGTTTTGGGACTACAACTCCTATCATCTCTAGCTAACAGGACCAGTGGCCAGGGGTGATGGGAATTATAGTCCCAAAGCATCTGGAGGGCCGAGTTTGCCTGTGCCTGGGTTAGAGTGTTGGACTAGGAGTGAGAAGACCAGGTTCAAATCCATGCTTGGCCATAAACTAATTCTGTGATCTTTGTCCAGTCACTATCACTTAGCCTAACCTACCATTATAAAGTGGTTTTGTAGATTAAAAAGTCACGTGTGCTGTCTTCAGCCCTTGGAAGAAAGACAGGATACCAATGTAAATAATAATAAAAATAATATAAATGCATTTAAGGGGGGGGGGAATCCTGTTTCATTCTTTGCTAAATCTTTCATACCACATGCATATTATACTACTTTAGAAAGCAGTGACCAGTAAACTCTTTAACTTTGATTTATTAAGTTATCAGATTGTATACACTGGTACCTTAGTTCTCAAACTTAATGTGTTCCGGGAGTCTGTTCGACTTCCGAAACCGTTCAAAAACCAAGGTGTGGCTTCCGATTGGCTGCAGGAGCTTCCTGCACTTAAGTGGAAGCCACATCGTATATTTGGCTTCTGAAAAGCATTCACAAACCGGAACACTTACTTCTGGGTTTGCGGCGTTCAGGAGCCAATTTGTTCAGCAACTAAGCCATTCGGGAACCAAGGTTCCACTGTACTGCTTAATTTTTATAGACAGTACAGATTTATTTATTTATTTTTGCTGTGTGAACATTAGGATTTATTTGTTTATGTTTTATTAAAATATTTACAATCTGCCATTTGCCTGTACTGATATCAGGGTGGAGCACAGAACAATAAGTAAAAACAGCCACCTAAATAATAAAATAAACAGTACTGTTAAAATATACCATCAAGCAAAAAGAAAATGTCTGAGAAAAGAAATAACTCTTAACCTGGTGCCAACATGAGGATAGCATTGGTGTTGATTGTAAGGAAAGGGTGTTCCACAGACAGGGCGCCACTATGGAGGAAGCTCTGTTCCTTCTTTTTCTTCTCTTACTACACATAATGCTAATTTAATGGTGCAACTGATGTATCACACTTCAAGAAATTGGCACTGCATACTGTGTTGTAGCATCTGCTTGAAGTTTTGTACTTGTAGTATCTTCTGTATTTGCAACATACTCTTCCAATCTCACTTGCCTGATAAACAACCACAAACTGGGCTCAAAAGCAAATGACTGATGAAGTAACTCTGGAAAACTTCTTGCTTTAAATCCTTGTCTTGTAAATCAAATTGTGAGGGCAATGTATCCTGCAAAGTGGGTTATCTTTTAAATAAAATAAACGAAAAAGGCCTTATTCAATCAAAGTTTCTGAAGATCTGAATTCACTAGGCATGATCTAGTTCATATTCAGAATTACTGGCCTTGTTCACCTGTCACAGCAAACCACAGTTAATGGTTTATGGTTAACATATCAGTACTGGATGTTTTGCTCTTACCCACTTCTGCTACATAGGTAGAAACAAACCATAGTATCTGACTTAGCCTTACATCCAAATTAGTGTGAGCCGCGGGCCATTTTCTCCAAACCATACCCTCCAGCTCATCAGCTGATGTCACTTAACTCCCTGCTCATCACCTTATGAGTTAATGTTAAAACCTGCTCAGTTTGGCAGAATTACATGCAAACCCCTTTCTGATTTCTTGATTCAGGAAGGGATATGTTTTGGAATCCAATGCTAAAATGTGGGATGGGGGCTTTGTATGATGCTGCCTTGCAAGATGCTTTGAAGTCTTGACTTGGGACTTTCTACCTTGTTAAATTTATGGCAGTTCAAATCATATGCAATTGCAGGCAGCTTGGGCCTGTTTTGGAGCCCCACAAGCTATCAAGGAAGCCAAGAGAGGATTTTACATCTTAAGACACATGAGCATCATCTCTTCTGGTCATTTAGCTTACTCATTCAAAGCTTCAGCTGTTTCATCAGGTCACTGCTAAATTCTGGACCTTGTCTCTGTGTTCTGATCCTCAGTGAAATTTTAGAACTCATAAGGCTTCGTGGGCAATTTGGTCATTAGCTTTACCAATAATGTTGCAATACATTATGCAGGAAAAGTCACGTCTTTTATTGCTTTAACTGTGTTCTACTATATTCATTCAGAATGGGGCTTTTACAGAAATACCATAGCATGTGCTGAACAATGAGGGGCCAAACAGAAACTGAGATTTGTGAAGAATTTGTAAGACATTTTGAACCAGTATTATTTCAGTATCATTTACAAAATCTTAAACAGCTTGTGCCATAAAAGTGGAAATTTCAGTATTTTTTATTAAAATAAATGCATAGGTATTGTTCCCATTCTGAGTGACCAGTCCAGATGATGTTAACTTGGCAGGTATACGCAGGATCAGCATGCAGGAACAGCATCATTTAAAAAATATTATTGCTCCCTAATTTCCTTACAAAGATCGCAGACACTTGTAATACCTTACCTGTTCATTGCTTTTCAACATGAGTTCCAATGCTTTGAACATCTTTTTGAAACCTTAGTGCCAAGCAGACCTCCCAAAAGTTTCCATACTGAATGTGAAGGTTTCTCAGCATTAGTTCACCCAACTCCTGATACAAGTTTTTCAAGTTTCCCTGAAAATCTCTTGCATCTTAAGAGATAGTAAACACATTCATTTGTACTGAATGACCCAGAATCTGTGTTTCAAATATTGCCATTTTTACATGCTACTTGATAACCATTTATGGTAAGAGCCGTAGTTGGAAAAAAGTTTCCCCTCTAAAAGGTTCACTTACTGCACTGACTCCTTGCAGAAACCAAGGCTCCTCCTACATAGAATCCTCAGTAATTGAAGAGTCAGTGGAAGTCCAAAATTTGGCAAAATTTTCAAACCCTACACACCATCATATCTCTTTCCTGGAGCTGCCTTCTGCATTTCCAGTTGGGTGAAAAGGCACTGACATAGTTCAGGAAGTTCACACGTCCCAGTTCTGCACCTTTGGGACTATTGCTTGGGTTTGATATTTAACTCTTTTTTTTGATAGTTGCCAAGGCTGCTGTTTATCTTTGGTATTACTCATTCACCTTGAAGATATACAGTCATTCTTGCCCACACACCAGAAGTACAAGGGTCTGGTTCAAACCTCTTTCAAGGCTTTACTTCCATAATGGCTGATGAAACTGAGGAATCTGTTCCTTTGCTTCCACTGCAGGTGGCACCTCTGACCTGTGATCTGTTTAATGCTAATCAGGTAGGGATTTGTGTTTTGTCTGTACTGGAACAAAGTGCAACAAATATGACACAATCCCCAGTGTCATAAAATGCATCTTTGCTCAGATATGCCTGCAGGTTTCACTGTTGTGCATTACTTTATCTTCTGTTCTGAATTGCAACCCTCAGCACAGTTCTTACTTGGAGTAAGAACCATGTCATAATGTCTTTTTTCCGTCTTTGTGTACTTGTGGCCAAAACCCATCATGCCACCCTTCAGAAAAACTGATACAAAAACTATTTAGTTCATACAGCCTGTGAAAATTAACTCCCTGTAGGAAGCAGTCATCAATATTCACTTGCAAGTGTCTTTGAATTGTACTTCATACTGCACTTTTTTTTTCCTTCCAAAGTAAGGGCCAAAGATGTTTCTTTGAATCCATCAACAGTTAATAAAAATGTGATGCACTTGACTCGCACCAGGAGAGGAAATTTAGGATCATGGGTGTGGTTGTGATGTGTATTCCTGTGATCTGTATTCTTTTATTACGCTATAATGTTGCGGCTTTTGGGAGATATTTTTTCCTCTCTAAATTGAAATTATTTCATATGGTGTATTACGTTTGAATGCTACAACAGCATACAAGCTAATGTTTTATGTTTTTATGCCACCGCTGCCAACCTCCACAATCTCAAAAGCATAGGTATTACTGCTCTTGTACCTGCTCCTGTCTTGTGGTAATGCCGTACTTGTTTATTTCCAACACCCTTTTATAATTGGCCTGTGTTCCCTTTGCAATTAAAAAGCAAAAGTGTAGGAATGGATACAGTTGCACTTACGGGAACAAAGGATAAGTCCTACTTTGTTACTGCTGTTGAGGACATAGATTTTACCTTGGACCCTCTAGCACAGTATTGGAGTTTATTATTTATTCACAAAATTGGTTGCTACACTGACACCATACCTAATGCAAGTACACCAAAGGAAGGAAATGAAAATCTTGGAAATTTTTGAAGTCTTCTTGCTTATATCTGCTTCCTGTTTTCCTACTTCCTCTCTTCCCACCTTGCTCTAAAGTATTACCTTTCCCAGACCAGAAGGTGCAGCACTTTTGCATACCGTTCAGCCAAAAGGGAGGCGCTTCTCAATGTCATTTTTGGCAACATTGAAAAGCACACTCATCTCCCAGTTTAATTTATTTTATATTTTGTAATTGTATCAAAAAGGCTGGAGGAAATCTTTGTCTCAGGGTCATGGCAACATTTCAGTTCGGAATGATAGCCAAAATTGATATTGTATCTTCATGATGTCATCCTGTTCATTACATCATCCCTGATTTGCTGTCACTGTATGACTAATTGAGGGGGGGGAATCAGTGCTGTGAGGAAAGAAAGAAAATGGTACAGCAGACTTGGTAAATGGTACAGCAGAGTGCAAACATTGGCATAAAGAAGGGGGTGGGGAAACATTCCTGCATATATTTTTTAGGAAATACTTTGGGACTCGAATCCAAATGTATTACATTCTATCCAAAAACCAAATCGGAAGACTATCTGACACAGCCATATTATTTCAAAGCCGCAACTTCATGCCATGAAGCTCTTCTTAAGGGAAAGGTGCTGTGGCAGAAGGAGAAGCTTCTACTTACTAAATGCCCTAGTGGAAGGAAAAGATGTGTATCAGTAAAAAGCACATGAATCCTAATGTGCTTGTGCGTTCCTTGTTAAAATACTGAATGTAAATTGCAGATTTTAAAACATTTTTATATCTCTTCAGGTTGTAAAGAAGCTTCAGATAGAAAAGTGATGGGAAAATGTTGGGGAACGAGGAGACTAATAGGTTGAAATTTACCAAAGCTCTTGCCCCCAAGAGCTGATTCATTTTTTATTTTTGGCACATTAGTAAATAGCAATATCAAGTAAGAATATTGTAGACAAAATTATTGAGGTAAATTAACTTTGGCATTTGTCGCATATGTAGAAATCGTACACTAATTAACTGAATACAGGTAACTGATATCTGTCTAATTAGCATAATTACCCCTGAGGATTGTAACACTAACTGCCCTGCCTAACATGCTTTCTTTCTGCTTCATCTACAAGTGCACATTTACCATTTATCACTTCTTTTTCTTACAGTGTGACTGTTATCATTAATTGCCCCTGTATGTTAGATGCTCTGCTGGTCTTTAGATCCTTTCAGCTGAATCTTTCCTTTATTTCACATGCTGCCCTTTAGTAATATAATTTTATTATCCCTATAACCGGCAACTTCATGGGGCTTCTGGCGATGTCCTGTCTGGGCACAGGCGGGGCCCACGCCCACTTAGCTTCAGCAGTGCTGCAGCATCAAATGCTGCCAGACTACTCACTGGGCTCTGCCCTTTACGATTACAACATGGAATATGCATGTTGCATGCAGGTTCTTATGGATCTGGGATTTTTAAAATTACGTTTGTAGAATGACAACGTTGAAAGACGGCGTAATGAAAGCAGCGATCGAAGATGCAACGATAATCCCGGTTCAGCCTCTAACGGGCAGCCACAGCACAGCACTCGGCAAGTGGTGGAACAAGATGATGATGACGATGATGAAGAGCTGACGCTGAAATACGGGGCAAAGCATGTGATTATGCTGTTTGCACCAGTCACGCTTTGTATGGTGGTAGTTGTTGCAACCATCAAGTCTGTCAGCTTTTATACGCGGAAGGATGGACAGCTGTATGTATTATTATTTTTCCTTTTTGCTCTGATGTCCTCTGATATCTACCCCTTTTTGTGTTCTGCCATTACACCAGTCTCTTCCTCTAGCTGCTTTTCTCCCAGCCATGCTCTGAGACTAGAAATGAGCTCTACCAGGAGAAAAGCAACTAGGGGGGGAGGCAGTTTTGGAGGGGAAGAATAAAGCTGCTTCTTCCTCCCACTTCTCTTCTTTAGATCATTCTGGACCCAGGTCCCACTTTAAATGACCCATATTATAATACTGTACACTGTTACATCTAGTTATACCTTCAGTGACATTCTGTGAACCAAAGGATAACTTGAGGTTTCTCATTTTATAATGACATGCAACATTGCTCCTATTGTTGCATTCCCATGTAAAGTCAAGTTGCACCTAGTACTTTATAGATAAATAACCCAAGTTTTTATTCTATATGCTCAAGTCCTCAGTCTTAAGGTTGTTTTTTAGCATGGTAATCTTTTATTAACCTCACTACAAAAAGTAAGCTTTCTGACTACAACGTATTTCCTGTGTCTGCCTTTAGTTTTGTTCACAAGTGAATGAAATATTAAATTGTAATTCATTCCGTATCCACTAGATGGTGTGGGCATAAAGGCATTACAATGGAACCTTGGTTCTCGAACGGCTTAGTTGACGAACAAATCAGCTCCCGAATGCCAAAATCCCGGAAGTAAGTGTTCCGGTTTTCAAATGTTTTTCAGAAGCCAAACATCTGATGCGGCTGTTGGCTATTTTTTCCCGGGGCGCCAGCGCCAATTGGAAGGCGTGCCTTGGTTTTCGAACGTTTCGGGAGTTGAACTGACTTCCAGAACAGATTAAGTTCGAGAACCAAGGTTCTACTGTATTTAGAAGAATTATGGCTCAGAGTATGTACTTTATGTGCTAATGCTTGCTTATTTGTTGAACTCTCCCTAGGGTTGGTCTCTTGCGCTTAGTCAAAAACTTACTACAGTTTAAGAACGCATTCATATTGCACAAATTTCACCTTTTACTTTTTATCTGTGTTCTATTGCAGCATCTACACCCCATTCACGGAAGATACAGAAACAGTTGGACAAAGGGCTCTGAATTCTATTCTCAATGCTGCCATTATGATTAGCGTCATCATTATCATGACCATACTCCTGGTTGTGCTTTATAAGTACAGGTGCTATAAGGTGAGCTCAGGTTTACTCTTACTGTATCGAGGCTATTATTGAAGTCTTCAGCATGTCTGTCTCATTGTTTCTAATAGCATACCTGGAATATTTTCAGCATACAAAGAGCCAAAATATTTTCAGCATACAAAGAGTTGCTAAAACAGTGCCTAAGCTAAAGATCAACTGTGATAGAGCAGCACAGGATGATAATAATAAAGATAGCTGCTTTTTTCGATATTTCACTATAGATAAGGATAGTTATGAATATTTAAATTGGCAACTAATGTGTATTTTTGACTTTAATTTAGTGGGCCTGTTTTCAGGGAAAGAATAAATATTGAATTAAATTAAAGCACCCTTTAAAAGCTGGGAATAATATGGAAATGTGCAAAAAAAAAAAAAAAAACCCACCCCAACCTATTAGAGAATGGTTTTGTTGCATGCACTCCAATCTCTGATCGGTAAGAGACTCCAGGGGTCCCAGTGCTTACCCAGGCTTTAGTTTTCTTGGAATGAAGGTCAATGGGGACTGTAGTGTCTTTGGGATATATTGCTTTATTTATACATATATACTACATGAGAATAAGATGGAAGGGCTCAGAGCATTAACAGTCTAGGTTGGAGGGGGAGGGGGAGGGTCACCAAAGTCATAGTTCTGGATTCAGCACACAAAGCAGGTCAAGCTGCTGTGTCTCTCCAGCTTCCTCCTCTAGCTTCAGACCAGACTTAAGACAAAGGGCTCACTCTTTATTGATGTTTTCCTTGATCTTGTACTCCTAGGATGATGTAACGTTCAGCCAGGGGGCAAAGGCCCATGCATTTGTCTCTATAGCAGTATGGTCACTCTTGCCTTGTGTAGCTGAAGGGTGCTTCCAAGCCCAGCTAATCTTACAGAGAGACTGGCTTGACTGGTTCAGTGGTTCCCTCTGCTAGATTCCAACCTAACAGATACATCATCACCGACTTGGAAGGGACCCACAGGCATCATCCAAACCACCAGCCCAGTCCTGTAACAGGTTATTTGGACCTCTTGTAGTCTTTATTTGTCCATAATGTTGGTTCTCCCTCCCTTTGTCATGGACTGCATGTACTTACGAAATGAACACATTTTACTGTGGAATATATATGTACTCCACTCTGTCAAGTATAACCATCTCCCTATGGCACGTTAAGCCAAACCTTGGCTTAGTTGCCACACACACTCAGCTAAAAAACCCCAAAAGGAGCCAATCACCTGTGACGTGAACCAGGTTCTTGTCTTATTGACCAACAAATGACAGTTTTCTTTTTTTATTAGTAGTTTAGGTGTATGTAAAAAGAAAAAAAAAATCCAGAAAAACAGGCTTCAATTTTCATTATTATATTCCTTGTGTATAGTAAAATTATACTGTTGTTTTTTGTGTTTTCAGGTGATCCATGGGTGGCTCATCGTTTCTTCACTCTTCTTGCTTTTCTTTTTCTCATTCATTTACTTAGGGTAAGTTTACAAGTATTTTGATCTTTAGAAATGTTAGTAAGTAAGAGGATTAGCAAATTTTTGTTGTCTTGTAAAGTCTATACCCCTTGTAAAAAGTAAATATTGAAGTACATCTGGAGTAAAGAATACCACGGGTGCAACACTGCAAAGCTTTGTGTATATTTCCCTGGACATTCCTCACAGCGAGGAACTAAGTAATTCTCGAAGTCTTGTAGTCTGAGCTGTAGAGGAGTGTGCTTCTCAATCAAGACTAAAATAGAGATATTCAACCTTGGGTCCCTAGATATGTTGCAAGTCACATTATCTTAGACCATGGGTAGTCAAACTAAGGCTCGGGGGCTGGATCCGGCCCAATCGCCTTCTAAATCTGGCCCGCGGACGGCCCAGGAGTCAGCATGTTTTTATATGAGTAGAATGTGTGCTTTTATTTAAAATGCATCTCTGGGTTATTTGTGGGGCATAGGAATTCGTTCATCCCCCCCCCAAAAAAATATATATAGTCTGGCCTGCCACAGTGTCTTGAGGGACAGTGGACCGGCCCCCTGCTGACCCGTGTCCTAGACCGTAGGTTAAGCTGGCTGGGCTTGGTAGGAACTAGGAACATTTGGAGCCCCAGAATTGAAGAAGTCTTCTCTGGAACATGAGTGAATGGTGTTCAGTTATAGCGTAGAACACTTACATGTCTCACTGTTGTGATTACTTTTCCAGTTACGGAGATTAGAAGGAGGTAAAAGGCAATAAAACAATGTGATGCACAAGCGAGCCTAAAAGCATGACACCACATTTGAAATGAAACTTGAATCCTGTGTTTCTTCTAAATGAATTCCCCACCCCTAAGCTTTAAATCTAGGCTAGGAAATGAAGAAGAAACTTTGAGCTTGCTGCACAAAATGCAAACATAATTTGCAGGGTTGATGGTTGCTGTTTCTTCTCCACCATTCTTTGCGTAACAAGTTTTTCTCATAATCTTGTGTGTGTGTCCAATAGGGAGGTTTTTAAGACTTACAACGTTGCCATGGACTACTTTACCCTAGCGCTCATGATCTGGAACTTTGGAGTGGTGGGAATGATCTGCATTCACTGGAAAGGCCCTCTCCGGCTCCAGCAAGCCTATCTCATTATGATAAGTGCTCTAATGGCCCTGGTATTTATCAAATACCTCCCTGAATGGACTGCCTGGCTCATCTTGGCAGTGATTTCAGTGTACGGTAAGATCCTTCAAACACATCTTTTACTAGGAACAACATTGACTTACTCTGCTTTTTTCCACTTTTATATTTAATGCCTAGAAAACTAGAATCAAGAACCAGACCCTTTTACTTGTGTCCTTTTGAAGTCTAAGAAATCATACTGTGAGTCTGTAGAATACTTTGATTATTCTTCCGTGTGTGGACTATTCCATCACAAGAACAAAGCATTTATTTTCCCCAATCCTTTGCCCTCAAGGCAGCCTGTCTCTGGTGAAATGAGATAGGTGATGCTAATGGGAGAGAGATATCATTCTCAATACCTAAACTCAGAAGACCTCTGAAAAAGAGGGAACTAGAACTTTTCCATATTTTGCTGCTTGATAGCAGCCAGTCCTAAGAAGAATCTCTTAACAAAAAATCTCATAACAAAAAAATTTGTTATGGAAAATATCTAGTAACAACAACTCTTCGTAGTTTGCAGTTAATAAATTAATACCGTCTTATCTTTTATGACATACTTCCTCCTTGGTGATGCTGGACTAGGTTTACCTTTGATCCAGCATGACTTTTCTTAAGTTAAGTTGCTCTCATTCTAAAAAGAAAGAAAAGGGGGAAAGAGCAGATTTGCGCAGGCCATGTGACAAGTTTCTTCCCAAGCTTGATCTGAGGTGAGAATTGTGATGTCTTTGCAGCACTGAACAGTAGAGAACACAAAGAGCAGCCAAATTCCCCAATGACTAAAACATAAATTACTGTAGGAAAGTGTTCATTTATCACTTTAGTTAAGCGTTTAGAACAAAATCTACTTTTAAGTATAACAAACATGTCATTTTTTTTTATTTGCACTCTTGTTTCCCCCCAAGACAGCAAGGTATGATGTAAAGGGATGATTCCTCAGGTTTTGCCTTTCATAATTTTTGAATACTTACATCAGGTTTTGGCTAATGCTAAACACCTCTAGTTT
Organism: Podarcis cretensis; assembly: GCF_951804945.1. NCBI lineage: Eukaryota > Metazoa > Chordata > Lepidosauria > Squamata > Lacertidae > Podarcis > Podarcis cretensis. The sequence goes on along the minus strand of NC_137170.1, from coordinate 47,086,152 downwards.
TTGAGCCAGATCACATTTAAATGTAAGCTTTACCTTTTTCAAGTGGGAACAGGAGCTTGGCAGCCTTTTGAGATATACACACAGTGTAAAACAGGTTTGTGAATGTCACATGCTTTCTCCTCAAATTGTATTTGTTCAGGAAATCCAAATGACCTTTATAAAGCATTCTTGTTCTTCTGCATAAGATGTACAGAAACAAAGGTTGCACATAAACACAGATGTTCCGTGTCACAAGATTATGCAGATTTGACAGTACCATCATATAACACTCTGTCATCATTCAGATTCTGCACTCAAAATTTGTTTGTTATGCATAAAGGCAATTTATATAACTGTTAATAACATCTGTGCTGAATATGAAAAGAATTGCCAGATCACGTGGAAATACACATTTGCATCTGCGTAAGACTGTAAGTGAGGATGTTTCGTTCAGGAAGAGTAGATGTTTTTCACACTATTGAATTTCAGGCATATCTGATATTTGTGTGTGTGTGTGTGTGTGTGTGTGTGTGCGCGCTGCTAAACAAAGTGATGGCATTTAATTTGGTAAAGAGTGTCTAAGTGTCTTAAAATGACATAGTTCTAGAGATAGCCATGTAATGTTCAATTTTAAAAAGAACCCGGAGAAGAGGCTGTGTCATGTACATGCTGTAAAGGTAGTTTTATTCTTTGATATGTGAGCTAAAACTATTGAATGCCCAGGTGCTAACATGTTTTTGAAGCCTGCCAGAAGCAGCCACATAGGGTGGAGCAGGAATAGATTTAAGCCCCAGAGGCCACATTGAAATGGAGGACAGCCATCATTTGCTAAGTATGCCTTGCCTCACTAGTTAAGTCAGTTAATAAAGATGCCTGAACTTTTTGGTATCCATGGAGGGAACTTAGAAATAATCAGACTGGAAAGCTCATAAACAGATACATTACTCTGGTTGCTGCATATATATTTTTTCAAATAAGACTTTATCTTCACAATTGTGAGACCTGTGAAGATTTGGTTACTGTAATATTTTGTCCACAATGTGGAGAGATATACAGGCAGTATCCTAGCACATAACCTGAAATTTTCTGTAAGACTTCTTCCTGCAGGAGCACTGAACTGCTTACTAAGCTCTTTACCTGATCTTTGACATCTGAGGCACAGTTTTTACTATTATTTATTAAATTTGTATATCGCCCTTCATCCAAAGATCACAAAGCAGTTCCCAACATAAATATCCAAAAGGAGAACACAAAATATATAATAAAACAAAAACAAACCAATTATGCCCCCCCCCCAAAAAAAACACATTTAAAAGGCAGTGGAATATTAATCAGCAAAAGGCCTGGTTATAGAGAAACGTTTTCGCCTGGTGCCTAAAGATATATAATGAAGGTGCCATGCAAACCTCCCTGGGGAGAGCTTTCCACAAATGAGGAACTGTTTTTAGGACTCACCCTACTCTTTTTATGTAATTTATTTTTACTGATTTTAATATGGTATTTTTATACTGTTGCAATCCACCCTGGTGTCCTACGGTGACTGCTGAGGTGTAAGCAATCTCCACTTTTAAGAAACTGTATTGCTAAAGTTTAGTTTTTTTCTGGACAGGAGTTTTTTCTGTGTGTGTTGACCCCAATGTTGGTGTCTTTCAGATCTGGTTGCTGTATTGTGTCCTAAAGGACCTCTTCGTATGCTAGTTGAAACCGCTCAAGAAAGAAATGAGACTTTGTTCCCAGCACTCATTTACTCATGTAAGTATACAGAGTTGAGTTTTATATTCTGCAGCCTACTCCCAAACTATGGATATTAAAAATCCATCTGATTTTCTGCTGAAGTTGTGTGATGCTAGATGTGCAGCTGTGTTGTCGCGTTTTCATTTCTTTGGGACTCAGATCTGCTGTTGGCTCAAGAGCTTGGAACGTGTGCTGCGTAGGATGTCCCAAGATGAAAAGAACATTATGTTCTACCTTAATTAAAAATGGAAAGAGAGAAAAAGGATTTGGCCTGGTCAAAACACCTCTAATTGTTTTTAGCAGTACAGTGGTGCCTCGCAAAACGAAATTAATCCGTTCCGCGAGTCTCTTCGTCTAGCAGTTTTTTCGTCTTGCGAAGCAAGCCCATTGACGGCTTAACAGATTAGCGCTATTAGCGGCTTAGCGGCTTTTAGTGGCTTAGCGGATCAGCTGATAAGCGGCTTAGCGGCTTAGAAAAAAGGGGGGGGGACCCGCAGGAACTTGCAAGACATTTTCGTCTTGCGAAGCAAGCCCATAGGGAAATTCGTTTTGCGAAGCGCCTCCAAAACGGAAAACCCTTTCATCTAGCGGGTTTTCCGTTTTGCGAGGCGTTCGTCTTGCGGGGCACCACTGTATTAACTTACTGCATTTATATCTTTCTTCAGTGGATCCAAGGCTGGCCCTGTTTACAAGCATTTATAAAGATACAACTGAAAAATACAAAGTTCATCTTAGAAATTTGGGAGATCTCTACCCATTGATTTGTATGTAACTTTCAAGGATTCCTTTCAAGGATTCCAATGTTCAACATTGAAAGTAGAACATTGTTACACCCTGCAATTTCATGCACATAGCAGTACAAATGATTTTATGGTTACGAAACTATACAAATAAAACACACGTGCCTGTCTATTTGGAGTAAGTCAATCTGATTACTTTATACTAATCCGAATGATTCTACCACGGGTGTCTACTATGCATTTGTACTGGCAAATTTCTTTTTTTAAAAAATAAATAAATAGCCTAATCATACTTCTATTTGATTTTGACATTTTGTTTCAAATTAAAATTGCATTATAGTTTTATGCAATAGAGAGCGTTTTTTTTTAATCAGCTGGACTTACGACTAGCCGCTCCAGCACTCATTTACTCATGCAAGTGATTTAATGGTAGCTGTGCGGTTAACAAACAGAGAAAACAGCCTGGTTACTGTCGTCTTCCATTTTTTGCTATATTTATTTGTTTATTTAAAATAATTTTTATGCTTCCCTTCAAGCTCAGTAGCAGATGAAACGTCTTGCTGGCTTACAATCTAAACACCAGGTTTACAACAGGGATTGGGAGGGGAGAAGGGTTAAACAAAACCAGTCACTGGTTCCTGAAGTTACAAATGGCATAATGGAACCCTGGAAGAAGAAAAAAACCTTAAAAATATACTTTCCTGTAATTGACGTGTAGTTAAAAAAATTAAAAATAGGTAGCAGCAGTTAATTAAGGATATCTCTGATTTTTCCAATAGCAACAATGATATGGCTGGTGAACATGGCTGAAGAAGATCCTGAATCTCAAAAGACAGCCACCAAAAACTCCACTTACGATAAACAAGGTGGGGTTTTTCATCTTTGCTTAGTTTAGTTCTTTTCACAATGACTTACCGATCAACTTACAAGTGACCCTCCTTTGCTAATAAAAAGTACTTTACTCATGTACAAGGATTTTATGAAATTGTATTAAATAATTTTGCTTTCTGTGATTGGTACAACTATACTGGAATGGTAGTTGGCGCAATGACACATAATGTTAATTCTTCTGGAATCCCATGCTCTTTTCCTTTCATCTCCATATCTCCTGCAGACATGGAACAAAAATCCTAAATAACAGTTACAACAAGGACATAAACATAAAGTACTATTCTGTTAAAGATAGTTTTCACAATGTTTTTAGATGTCCAAAACATTGGATTCCAACTGTAAAATTAATCCTACAATGTATTTTATTATAATTATTATTTATTAAATTTGTATATTGCACTTCATCTGAAGATCACAGAGTGGAAGTTCTGTTACATGAGCAGAGGTTGTTCTGTTCATGCAATAATTTTTTTGGGATTCAGCCCATTTTCTCTTTTCAGTTACAGCAAATCAGAGCCAGAATGCAAGTAGTGAGGCAGATGATGGAGGATTCAATCCGGAATGGGTGCAGGAACGAGATCGTAGAATAGGGAATCATGAATCAACCCCTGAATCGCGACAACCTGTTCAGAATCTTCCCAGTAATTCACCAGCAAGTGATGAAGACCCAGAGGAAAGTAAGTAACATTGCCATATAAATATATGCTCACTTTGTTGTTGTTATTTAGTCGTTTAGTCGTTTCCGACTCTTCGTGACCCCATGGACCAGAGCACTGCTTGAGTTGTATTGAATGGAATGAAAATACAGAGGCCCTCCTGTTTTCTGTTAATTGAATGTTATGATTCCAAAAACCTTGCCAAGGTGCTGATTATCCTAAAAAAATAAAGCTAACTCATACAGAAACCATAAACATAGGTTCAATTATAAGGTTGCATCATAATTAGACACATGTAACTTTATAAAAATCATTATAAGAATTTTGTAGGAGACACGAGGCACTGAAGCAATCTTCCAAGCAAGCAAACTTATCATTTTATGCACAAACTGCAAGCTCCGAGCAAATTATTTGCTTTCTAGGCAGAAAAACTGAAGTTGTCTTTTACCAGAAAGTTGTAATCAAGTAAGATGCATGATGAATGTGCCATAATTTCAGTCAAGGACTTCCCACTTGATGATACCACTTACATGGCAGGGAGATGACTAGGAAACATGAGGGTAGAAGCATAGAGGTATGTCAGGCAGTATTTGTAATGTCGTGGGAAGGCAGTAATGTAGTACCTGACCACACTGTTAAGCCCACTGCCACTACAATTTCCTGCAGCTTCTTGGAAGCAAGGAGAACACTGAGCTTACTGTGGAGTCAGAGGCTGCAGTCTGCCTCTCTACATCATGGGTGGAGGACCTTTGGCCCTCCAGATGTTGAACTGCAACGTCCATCATCCCTAGCCATTGGCCATGCTTGCTGAGGCAGATGGGGGTTATATTCATCAATATCTTGAGGGCCAAATGTCGTCCCCCCCACCGCCTCTCCAAGTTCTACCCTATGATTCTCGGTCATCTGTTTCCACTCAGTCTGAAGCTGTACACTTAATTTGCATATGCTGATGTGGATGTTGTTGAGCGTCCACCCACCCCCCCGATTTCCGTTCTAGTGATGTGCACTCACTCATCTTCTTGAGAAATAAAACTTCCAAGAAATAATTTGTGTTTCTGCTTTTTCCAACTCCCTGTTTTGGTTCTTAATTGACTCAGTGGAGTTGAAATCCTGGGACTTTGACCATATTTATTCAGGTCACATCTGCTTGATATGAAATAACAAGCATTCGGCACATTGCCGTAATATCGCCAAGAGAACTCATGGAAGGGCAGCAGGAAGAACCAAAATACTTTTAGCTGCTTAAGATGGCCTTGATTTCAGGGTTGAATGACAGGAGTCATTTTGTGCCATTGCTTAGTTCTTCTCCTTTTCCTCTGCAGGGGGAGTTAAGCTTGGCCTAGGGGACTTCATTTTCTACAGTGTCCTAGTCGGCAAAGCCTCGGCGACGGCCAGCGGAGACTGGAACACAACTCTAGCCTGTTTTGTAGCCATTTTAATTGTGAGTATAATATTAAGGTAGCAATGTTAACGTCCCACTCTAAGTAGCAAAGTGAAGGGGATTCTAGAGATCACATTTCAGAGCTCTATTCTGTGGGATTTGTTTGTCTGCCTTGCCGGTCAGGCAGCCGCATTAGCCCTTCTTAAATGTGTGTTACCTTTGTTTTGTCCCCCTCAAAAATCAGTGGATGAATTGTGATAGATTCTGAACCTGGTATGTAGTTTATGTGAAGAATGTGCATACCCAATTCGAATTCTCTGCATGATGCTGAGCCACCAATACCTACCTGCCTGGTGGAAATGAGGCTTTTCAGCTTGCCACTCTGGGCTTTGATGATCAGTTGAAAGAGCCTCTACTCCCTGCAGATTCCAACAGCAGGCGGGCTCTGCTGTTTAACTGAGGGAAGCCGAGCTCAGAATCTGCCAACAGATAATACCCGGTGGCCATATCCATGTTGGATTTTCACTCAACAAGATAAAGTGTGTGAATCATCTGTAGAACATTCAGTGCAAATAATGTTTCTTGGAAGCAGGCAAACATAGCCTGTAGTATTTTGTGTTTGTTAGAGTTCCACTGTCTAATTTGTGTGTACTTTTTTGTCTTTTCCTCCCCAGGGCCTGTGCCTTACCCTCTTGCTGCTTGCCATTTTTAAAAAGGCCTTACCAGCTCTTCCAATCTCTATAACCTTTGGGCTCGTTTTCTATTTTGCCACAGATAACTTGGTGCAACCTTTTATGGACCAGCTTGCGTCCCATCAGTTGTATATCTAGCACACTCAGAGTTGATCACCCATGGACATTTGTAACGACTGTAGCAAATATGGGAGGGAGCAAAGATTTTTCCCTATTTCTTAACTGCCGCTGTGCTGGGCACTACTGGTTTCTTCTCTTCTTTTTTCAAAAAAGGGTCTCTTAATGAAAGGGTTATAGCACATTAAGTCTTCAGCAAACTTGAGTTATACATCTTTGAAAGGACCTTATGTACAAGATACCTATGCTTTCACCAGCAACACTTCTGTTTAGCATAGCGATTCCACCTCCACCCCACTGCTGAAGAGTGCTGAGAATTGTTGTGATGCTACAGAAAGGGAACTGGTAAATCAAACTGAGATATCTGGACCATTTGAAGTCAGCCTGGCTCCGGAACATCAACTCTTGCATCCCGGCTTCCACTCTGGGTTACCTGGAGAACAGTAACTGGACTTTGGATGAGAAGATTTATATCTTGTCTAAAGAAAAAGAAAAAATCATGCAAGTCATTCTGTGTGTTTTGTGTTGAATTTAAAAATTCCTAATTATCATTCTGGCACAAAACCCTGTGTGCAAATTTGCACATTTCTAGCATTCTTTGGCACAAAACACACACTTTCTGATTATGCTGCCACGTGTTCATCGGATTCCATTTACAACAGGTTCGTCATGAGATCAGAGGTGGGGTCCTTGTTTTTGAGACATTTTTAATCCTATATTTCTCCCTGTCCCCCCATAAAAATATGCTGAATATTTAATGTCCTTTCAGCATTATAATGAACATTTTAATCTATAGAAGAATGAGAGATTTGAAAAGCTGTAGAAAAGCAATGAAACACACTGCAACCAAAAACATTTATAGTTTTCTTTTCAACAGAGTGGTGAATTTTGGAATTCCATCTTGTTTTCTCAGACTTTTTTTTAGCATTTCTTGGGATCATTTAGTAAAATAGGATGTGTTTATACTGTAAAAGTAAAAAAGAGTAAATATTTATTTTATAAGACTGAGGGCTGACACATAACATTTACCCCCACAGGACTGTTATGTAGCAAACTCTGTGAAAGCATACATGTGAAAAATACTACATCTGAGCTCGTCACACATATGGGTTTTTCAGACAAAGTCTATATGCAAAATAAGTTCATCCTCTGGCCTACCCATTGGATAATTCCAGAAAAATTCTTGTGGTAACCACTTGTAGGGTAATTTTAAAAACAAACTTGTATTCTCCATTGGGAATCATTCCAGAAGTACTCATATAGAAGTGTTTGTTATGTTAGGGAAAAAAAAGACCTAAAACCTCCACAAAGACTATATTGGCTATGTTGGCTTTCTTCTTCGATTGCCTCGACTTGAGTGCCCTTGAGAATGTCAGATGCACCAGGCTGCAACCTAGAAAGTAGAACATCTCTATTGAAATGAGATGTACCTACCTACCTAATCCTGTAACACTGAATGGCTCACAATTACCTATTGAATTCAATTTGGATAAACATTAATAATGTGGAAAAACTTACTGTGGCTCTCGGGCTGAGATAAGCCAGAGCAAGCTGTGTAAATAACAGCTTTCTGTTTCCAATATTATTTGAGGAATAGGATCTGAAATGAACTACTGATTGTCAGATGATAAGCTGTTGGTGTTTTGTTTGTATTTGTACATTGTTCCTCACTTGAACATTTATCGGGGGGGGGGAGGGGAGAGAGACTCTGTCAGTATGATTCCTATAGAAGGAGATTGACAAAGTCTGATACTACAGTTGATACCCCAGATCTACATCTTAGCAGAGCAGTGCAGAGAGGTCATCTTACATGTGATGTTTATCTGCAGAAAGAAAGAAACTAGTCAGCGCCCGCAGAAACCAATAGAAGTCTTTACATGAATTTCAGGAGGCCCTGAGAAACTTGCTTAGAATTGACTCGCACTACTAGTTTTTGCACTGCTAAGATCAATTGCACCAAGTTTGTTAGGCCTCAGTGAAATGGGGAACCTATGTCTGTACAGGTTAGGACTATAGCGGAATGGCCTTCTGTGCAAAAATAAATAAATCCCTCCATTTAAAAAGACAACATTCCTCTTTCTGACTTGCTAGTTGTCTATCCTTCAAGTTAGAAAACTCAAGATGGAAAGTGTTTATTAACTAGTGCATCGAATACAGTAAACTTTAAATAAAGTAAACTAAGTGATCTCTTTTGGTCTTGGCTTGCACCTAGGAAATAAAAGTTGCACAAGAGTCTGAAACAAGATCACTCACTAATTGTATCTTGTGAAATATTAAAAGAATTGACTGCATTGCTGCCAGTTTCTTAATCAGTGGCAGCAACTAACATGGTTTAGGTTTAGTAACCAAAATCAAAACTTGGACACAAGAGATGTGTGTATTTAATATAATATTCATTTGGAAAGTTGTAACCCAGAAGAGGTTGCTAGGTACTAACAGCTTCTCAGGCAGGAGTAAGTCATTCAGTAATTTGAATTCACTTGAACACATTAGATTACAGTACCTTTCAAAAGACAAGACAACTGTAGTGTACTGTTTGGTTAGATATGAATATAGTTCCTTATTGAACAGGCCATCAAATTTGACCTTAGCACAGAAGTCAGTGTTCTATTGCGAGCTCTGGTATCTGCAATTCTGCATGGCTATTTTAAGGGGGATTGCTTGTAAGTTTGAAAATTCAAAGCAAGAGTTACAGGAGTACTACTGTGAATGTGGAGTTTCTCTGTCTTTTCCATATAATGGAATTTATTAATAGATTGGCGACAGAAATGGGGGAGGCGTCTGTAGCATACAGTATAGTAGCATTTTAGAATGAGGCATGTAAGTTCAAGTGCCATTTAGAAATGTTGGGTTAATGCAGTTTATTCAACCTTGATGGTTACCAAACTTTTAAGGGCTGTAGTAAGCTGAAAATAGCTGAATCTTCTTGAAGTACAAAGCACATCCTGGATGTCTTTGACTTGCAAGCTCTTGATATTACAGTTAGAGCAGTTGCTTTATGGTGTAGTAAAAGAAACAAATAATTGGGGTACATTACAGAGGATGATTAGAATGAAGAACATTTAAGGGTTTTTTGGTAAATTGTTTTGGCAGCTATGTGTAAAGGCCATTATCAAGAAATCTACAGTACTTGCATTTGTACAGTGGTGTGATTTTTTTAATCTCACAATATTGGTCTGTCAATGGGAATACTGGAAATGGGGTAGAGTTGAATTATTTTACACTCTAGCATTTTGTTTTTTGTTTTTTCCAAACACTGGTTTGTATATAACCTGAACTGAATGTGAATAAGTCTTTTTAAAACACGTTTCCAATTAAGATATCATTTTGATAGGTTATTGCAAATTTCCCTGTATTTATCTGATTATTAAAAATAAAAAATGCATGGATCCTATGACTTTTTCATTATTTTTGCCGAACACTTTTAATTCCAGAACAGATGAAAATCTTGAAGGGCACCTTGTCTAGTATTTGTGTAAAAAAACCCCAGCTAATATATTGCACCCACCTCTATTACTGTGGTGCACCATTCCAGAGATAGCTGTGTAGGAAGAAATATGCATAACGTTTAAAAATGCGAGTGGCTTAAAGCATATTTACTTCAATTGGAATTAAGTAAGGTCACCTGATCTGGAAAATCTTTGCCACACTCCAGATTGAGAACTGAGCAAAAATGCAAAACTTGCACGTTGAAGCCCTCTAGGATAAATAAATTATTTGGTCAAGCTAATTGAGATTGTTGTGGCAATTTTTATTTCATTTCAGGGAAGCTGCTCAAAATTTTTAGTAGAAAACATTCCTGTCAGTGATGGGCAATTTACAATGGGCAGAATCCAACTAACCCGTGCCATCGGGGCAAGGATTTGCAATGGTGCAACAGGACCTTTCTCCTCATCCCCTCCAGATACTCCTCAGATCTATTCCAGAGGGTTGGGGAAAGGCCTGGGACAAATTTGATGGACAGAGGAGAAGATTTAGTTGTGCAATCAGAAATACTTGCAGTGATTCATTTAGCAGGGTGTTTAATTCCTCTCCATGATGCCAGGTTAGCATTTATATAATGCCTTTTATATTCAATTTTGTTTTACAACAATGTGGCTGTTCCCATCTAGAACAAGAGTTCTCCTTATCCCTAGGACTAGAGTAGAGATGTCTGAAAAACCACCAGTCACAGTTACAAAATCTTGGTAAATGTGGGCACAGTTTGGTGTCATCGGTTCCCAATTACTGACATTTTCTACTGATACCTAATCCATCTTCAGAAATTTCTAAATCCTTTGCCGCAGCATTTTCCTTGTGGCAATGAGTTCCTTATCGACTTTCCTTCACACAGGCATTTGCTTTGGAGGCATAGTGACGCGGCTGCTTCATTTTAGGCAGAACCTGCTGCTCCAGAGGCTCTAACTGGAGAAAGCCTTTTTATTTTCTTTACTTAAATTAGTAAATTCATATCCCGCCCTTCATCTCCAAGGAGCCCAGGGCAGCAAACAAATCAGTTAGAAAACAATGCATTTTAAAACGCACATTTAAAAAATCAACCCAAAGCATGTAAAAAAACAACAACACTCATACCATCAAAGCTAGCAATTTCAAGGCTGCCAGGAGCAGACATTGAAAGTTAATAATTGGGAGAAGCAGATGAGCCACACCAGGGAAGGCATTTAACAAATTGAGGAGCTGCACCAACGAGCCCTTGTGGGACAGCATCAACTTGACCATATGACTTTGTAAGGTAAAGGTAAAGGTAAAGGGACACCTGACCATTAGGTCCAGTTGTGGCCGACTCTCGGGTTGCGGCGCTCATCTCACTTTATTGGCCAAGGGAGCCGGCATACAGCTTCCGGGTCATGTGGCCAGCATGACTAAGCAGCTTCTGGCAAACCAGAGCAGCGCACGGAAATGCTGTTTACCTTCCCGCTGGAGTGGTACCTATTTATCTACTTGCACTTTGACGTGCTTTTGAACTGCTAGGTTGGCAGGAGCAGGGACCGAGCAACGGGAGCTCACCCCGTGGGAGGGATTCGAACCGCTGACCTTCTGATCGGCAAGTCCTAGGCTCTGTGGTTTACTAACACTTTAAATTGGACCGGGAGGCTCAGTGGCAGCCAGTGCAGTGCTTTCAGGACTAGTGCCGCACGGTTCTAGCAGGCTTCCCCACACACCAGCTCACCAGCCACATCCTGCACTTGTTGCAGCCTCAAACACCTTCTTCTAGGGCAGCCCCATTTAGACTGCATTATGGTTACTCTTCCCACCCCCACAGGCCACTCAAAATATTTCTACCCATCTCCTGAAATTTATTTAACTCCCTTCTTAACCCCCTTCCCTTCACCACCAGTTGGTTTCGTCTCTCCTCCCTGATCCCTTTGCATTCATTTAGTCTGCCTGTAACAGATTTTCTCCCTTAGCATCTTCCTTTCTGTTCCCAGCTGGTTTGCTTATTTATATCATTAGTAATTCTTAACCTCTTATCTTGCTTTCTAATTTCTATCAACACCTCCTCTGGCCCTTACTTGAACCCACAGGAGACATGATTAAGACACGGAAACAGCTATACAGAAACGCAGAAAGGCAACTTGCATTTGAGCAAGAAAAAGTAGCCTTATTAGGACAAAATGTATATAGGTCACTGATGGAGGAGGAGGAGGAGTTTGGATTTGATATCCCACCTTTCACTCCCATTAAGGAGTCTCAAAGCAGCTAACATTCTCCTTTCCCTTCCTCCCCCACAACAAACACTCTCTGAGGTGAGTGGGGCTGAGAGACTTCAAAGAAGTGTGACTAGCCCAAGGTCATCCAGCAGCTGCATGTGGAGGAGCGGAGACGCGAACCCGGTTCCCCAGATTACGAGACTACTGCTCTTAACCACTACACCACACTGGCTCTCACACTGGGCGGAAATACTTCATGGACAGTCAAATAAATCATTAGTGTTTATAATACGAGAATAGCAAAATAAGGGCAAATGTTTTCTTCTTCTTTTCCCCAGTTCATTCTATACTGTTGAGTACTTTCATACTGGGGTAAATTTATCCTTTATGTGTTGGTGGTGATCAACACCACAAAGGATGTAATAAACACAACTTCAGGACATTTATCTTGCAAACCAGGGAGACTAGGGAATTGCTACTAATGAACATTGCTTAATATAGTAAAGCAGGTGGCAGATGGGGTCTTCCACCTACTGCTGCAAAATAGTCTCCACTGAATTTCAATAAATTACGTGGAATTTAGTGTTTCCTGGGGTGATTTGTAATGTCCTGTCCTATGGACAGCTGCCCAGAAGATTCCTCCCATGACATTACCTGCTTAGTGAGCCTGTCTTAGGATCAAACTCACCTTAGATATCAGGATGGTCCAATGTGGGGGGTTTGGGGGGGAGGTGTGTGTGTCTAGAAATAGACCAGTGGTATATATAAGCCCACTCAACTATTCAGTCAGATTTTATCAGATGCGCAGAGAATCCGAAGACAGATTTTCTTTAACTTAAGCTTCAGTTCAGCGGGTAAGATTGGATTTTCACAAGGCACAGCAGCGGAACAATGAGAAAAGCTCTCAGACCTGGGGGAATTAATCAGCGCACCTTGCAATCGAAATACGGGTCAAGCGAAAGCGTGAATGAGCCCTCAGATAAATGGGATTTATTCCTGGTTTGTACGGACAGCAGGGGTGAGGAACCTTTTCCAGACTGAGGTCCTCACCTCGACAGCCTTTCGTGGACCACATGGTTGCACTGTAATGTGCCTTTTCTCTGTTTCTAACCCTGTTTGTATTGGTTGTGTTGTGATACAAGATTAAAACTGACTTTTTGAGAAAAGATCCACTCCATTAGTAACCCCATTAGTTTGTCATTTCTTAGTTACGGCTTAAACTATTTTGTTTGTTTTACATCTTTTGGTATCCCCTTGCTCACTGTGTCCTTAACATCCTTTTTTCATATGGAACAAAAGATGCCTGCCATTTAATCCTTAACCATTACATAGCTCATTATGTAAGTTAACACTTGCTCTATGTGGAGAAGGAGTGACAGAGAAGCTGACCATCTTCCCATGGCCTGGCCTTTATATCCTCTCCACCAGTGAGTGGGACAGGGGGTTGCCTGGTGCTATAAGCCCCCCGCCCCACAAAGAAATGGCTGACTAAGGAAGGGGTGCTATAGGGTAGGGTTGCCATATTTCAAACTGAAAATCCGGACAGAAAGGTTGTTGAGCTTTTTTGGCAGAATCGCAAAATACATGCCGTTTTTGAGCTATTTTTATGGGAAATCGGCAAAAACAGCACTGCTGACACGGGCTGCCATACGTCTGGATTTTCCTGGACATTTCACCAATTTCCACCCAGATACTGCTGCCAACTGCAGTATTCCAGATGTGTCCAGGAAATTCTGGAAGTATGGCAACCCTACTATAGGGCTTTTATGAAGAGTCTCAAGAACCAGATAGGGCAGAATTTGGCCCCCAGGCCTGAGATTCTCCAGCCCTGGTGTAGAGGATTTTTATATTCTTTGCCAGATGGAAAAGATTGTGGCCTCAGCAAAAAGTACATATATTCTCAGGAGTTTATTGAGCTCTTTATCCTATCTTTCTCATTATAAAAAGAACCATTTAACACAGCTAACTGTATCATTAAAAAAGTATACACTACATACTATTAAAATAATCAACAAAGTATCACAATAATAATTAAAAGCACTTTAACAGTGCAATCCTAGTTGAATGGGAATTAACCCCGGGTAAGCATATATAGGAATGCAGCCTAAAACACAATGAATAATCGGCGACAGCCAATAACATTTTCAGTGGGTGAAATCTAGAGGACATAAATTTTACTTGCAGTAGTTTCTCCCCCTTTCTATTCTATTTCTATTCTATTCCAAAAATATATAATTATAGAATGAAAATGCACACATAATAGCAGAGGAAACAAAAGGCAGCGCACCTTGCTTGGTTTGACATGAACTACAAAGCCGTAGGTCACTGGGACTGTATCCTGGAGGTGAGTCACAGTGAGCTCAAAGTCATCAGCAGCAGTTTCCAAACTATTTTAAGAGTATAACTTGGCTGTTGCCATAGCAGCAATAAACCCTTTTAATCTCGCTTCCTGCAAAGATGAAGCCGCCGCTGATTATCCACTTTGGAAATCAGTGGTAGGCTGTGAAAACATGAAGCAACAGTATGCATTGGCTGGCTGTACTAAAGACTCAAGTGCAACCGTTTGATTTGTATTTTTCAGGAGCAAGGAATAGACAGGTTCCCTATCACACACTGAGCATCTCAATGGAGCTTTTGTGGCAATATGCCAGTGTGGTGTAGTGTGGTGGGGGGGGGCAGCTGCTAAATCTGGTAGATTGCTGCAAAGTGTTCTCAATCCCAATTGTTTAAAAATAGCAACAGCGACAAGGCTATTTTAAAAAAATTCTTCCTAAATTAGGCAGCCGAAATGAATAAAGATTGGGAGGGAAGCCAAGAAGTGATTTTTGTGTGGAAGGGACTGTGTGTTTAGCCATCCTGGTATAATACTCATGGGGTGCAGTAATGGACACAGCGATTGATGTGGGCTGAGATGGCACGTGTTCAGATCCCTGCTCAGCCATGAAGTGATCTCTCGCAGTCTCCCGCTGCACAGCCTCCTTCACAGAGTTGTTAAGGACAAAAAGTAAAAAGCCCAAGTATGTAACAATGAGCTCCATGGAGGGAAGCTAAGGACCGTGAGGGCCCCTCCAAACTGATGGCTTCTTCTTTTTCTTCTTCTTTGGCTGGTATATTCTGCAACATGTCACTGGCGCAATAGTAGTGCATTAGTGATGCTTTTAATACTGGACCACCCACACTTCATTCTGGTTTATTAGTTGTGTGATGCTCCTCCAAACAACATTATCAACAATTTCCAGAGTTGTTTTAACAACCAATCCCTCTTCACAGGGAACTCTGGGAATTTTAACTCTGTGAGGGGAGTAGGGGTGCCCTAACAACTCTCAGCATCCTTAACAAACCACAACTCCCAGAATGGATTGCTTAATGTGGTATCAAAGTGCTTTAAACGGCTCCAGGGTTTCAAGGTTTTCACAGCCCTATCTAGCAATGGCAGGGATTGAACCAAGTGCTTTGTGCATGCAAATAATGTGCTTTGCCACTGAGCCACTCTGCCTTATTGGTTTTTTAAAAAATAAAACGATTTCACAAACATTTTACGTGAATAACAATACATTGGGACTGTGGCACTGCAGGTGAGGTTAAGCCTTTTTCCTGCATCCCTCCACAGCAGGGATTTAATTTGCAAGGATACTACTGATACCACATGAGTCCCAGTATGTTTTCTCCCAACAAGGTAAACAGCTGCTTCAGGGCTGTCTTTTTTTATTGGAAAAACAGCAGAAACTGTTTTAACAACTATTCCTAGCACAGAAATTCTAACCCAGTTCAGAGTTGCTGCTATTAATTTTTTAATAGCTTCTGAGCTCCTGATACAGTGGTACCTCTGGCTACGTACTTAATTCATTCCGGAGGTCCGTTCTTAACCCGAAGCACCACTTTAGCTAATGGGGCTCCTGCTGCTGCCGCGCCACTGCTGCACAATTTCTGTTCTTATCCTGAAGCAAAGTTCTTAACCCGAGGTACTATTCCTGGGTTTGCGGAGTCTGTAACCTGAAGCGTATGTAACCCGAGGTACCACTGTACTGGAAACGCCAGGAACAAGTCTAGTTGTGTCTACATGGTGAGCTGCTCTGCAAATCATGAACACAGTGTGCAGGGTTGGGCTTGTGGAGGCTGTTTATATGGGAATAGGTAAACCAGTGAGAAATTGGCCCCACACAATATTTAATTTATTATATATATATATATATATATATATATATATATATATATATATATATATTCTTGCAAAAGTATTGTATGCATGTTGTTTAAGTAAGGGCACTCGGTGCTAGTCAGCACACATATAAGCCCAGCCCACACAAAGATACCTTACCACCAAAAATGTCAATCTTTCAAATGTATTTCTGTAAAAATGTGTTGCGATAGCTGCTCTTTAGCAGATTATCTTAAGGCTTAAGCAGTGGAATGTGTGAATGCAGAATAGCTTCCTACTGGAGGCTGGCCAAAGCATCAGCATCACAAGATCCTATTTATGCGGTTGATGTTTACTGGCAGAGAAACAGAACTAGCTTAACTTTTACATGGGAACTGTTTTAAAATATAGTTTGAAAATTCTTGTTTGCTGCGATGCTGCACATCAAGGTGAATTATAGTGTTATGTTGTGGGTGCCAGACTCCCTTGAGTTAGGAGTCTGTGGATGCCAGACCACTGTAATCTCCAGATCTGGCTAGTGCTAGAATTTAATCAAGGCTTGGTTGTTGTTGTTGTTTAGTCGTTTAGTCGTGTCTGACTCTTTGTGACCCCATGGACCAGAGCATGCCAGGCACTCCTGTCTTCCACTGCCTCCCACAGTTTGGTCAAGCTCATGTTGGTAGCTTCAAGAACACTGTCCAGCCATCTCGTCCTCTGTCGTCCCCTTCTCCTTGTGCCCTCAATCTTTCCCAACATCAAGGCTTGGTATATGTGTGTTAATCTGGGTGCCAGACATTTCTAATCCCTGGACCCAGTAAGTGTTAAAATCTAATAAATGTTCTTATTCCCAGAAATAAGCAGGCTAGCTTGGGGTGTTAAGCTGTGTGCTAGACCTCTCTAATCCTTGAATCAACAAGTGTTAAAAGGTAATTAAGTTTCTAATGTTTGATGTTTCATTATGTTTTTTATATTCTGTTGGAAGCCACCCAGAGTGACTGGAGCAACCCAGTCAGATGGGTGGGGTATAAGTTGTTGTTGTTGTTGTTGTTGTTACCACCACTACTACTATCTTTTTAAATGAACTTTTTAAAGCTGTTATGATTACAAATTCAAAACGTGAATTAAACTGATCAGTGATCGGCACAATACAAATATTCACACAAAGTATAACTGGCTTTTGGTATTTATTGCCAAATGCTTCTTCTAATGCAAATGCCCCAAGGTCACCTAGGCCACATACAAACCTTGGGTTACATACTCTTCAGGTTACATACGCTTCAGGTTACAGACTCCGCTAACCCAGAAAAATATACCTCAGGTTAAGAACTTTGCTTCAGGATAAGAACAGAAATCGTGCAGCGGCGGTGCAGCAGCAGCAGGAGGCCCCATTCGCTACAGTGGTGCTTCAGGTTAAGAACAGTTTCAGGTTAAGAACGGACCTCCAGAACGAATTAAGTTCTTCATCATCATCATGATGATAATTTATTATTTATACCCTGCCCATCTGGCTGGGTTTCCCCAGCCACTCTGGGTGGCTTAACCTGCCCAGTTCTTAACCTAAGGTACCACTGTATCTGTCAGTGTATGTGAGTTTATGCATTCAGAGAAAAGGGACAAAAAAGAATTGATTTGGGTGTGCTTGTCCTATGCCTGCAGCTGCTTAAGTGTGAGCCAGCAAACTTGTGAGAGTGAGTCAGAGAGTGGCTCAGCACAATCTAAAGTATAAATACCCTTGTGTTTGTAGCAAGTTTGCCTTGTGCCCTGCTGCTTGGCTAGAACCTAATCTGTGTAGCAACGCTGCAAGGAAGACATGTTGCTGGAAATACCTTTTAGTACTTTTGCTGTGAGCAGTCGAGGTAGGATTATTTATGCTACAATGGTGTGTAACTGCTAAGCTAAGGAGCTGCATTATCCTTTGGACTACCTGTCAGTAAAGGAACTGACCCTACCCAAACTGTCTGGTGTTTTTCTTTGACAACCCCATTCTGGGTTTTCCATTTGCTGGTATGTTGAATGGGCAATCTGCACAGTATCATCACCCCAACAGTACCATCCCACTGTAAATAGTCCTGGGTTACCTCAAAGAATCCTGGAGTAAGCTGCTTGTTATGGGTGCTAATAAGTCTTGTTAAAAGGTAAAGGTAAAGGGACCCCTGACCATTAGGTCCAGTCGTGGCCGACTCTGGGGTTGCGGCGCTCATCTCGCTTTATTGGCTGAGGGAGCTGGCGTACAGCTTCCGGGTCATGTAGCCCGCATGACTAAGCCACTTTTGGTGAACCAGAGCAGCGCATGGAATGCCATTTACCTTCCTGCTGGAGCGGTACCTATTTATCTACTTGCACTTTGACGTGCTTTCAAACTGCTAGGTTGGCAGGAGCAGGGACCGAACAATGGGAGCTCACCCCATCGCGGGGATTTGAACTGCCGACCTTCTGATTGGCAAGTCCTAGGCTCTGTGGTTTAACCCACAGCGACCTCTATTATCCTCACAGAGCCCTGCAATTTAAAGAGTTTGCTGGCAAAAGGGATTGATTGTCAGACCACTCTGACAACTGGAGCTCTTTGAGAGAAGGGGAATGTGTGGGTGAGTGTGTATACTACAATGACAAACAAAACATAAATGTTAAATTCTCATAACAAAATGTTTTGGCTTCTGCCTTCATCAGTTGCCCTGAGATGTATTTACTCAACACAGTCAGATTTTATCCCCACACCCACTGCCTGCTGGGGACAAACTTTATATTCTGATGCATCATTTTTAACTTCCCAACTTGTTAGATTAATCTCTCACTTGAGGGTGCAGAGCTTTGCCAGACGCACCATCATGTGTATGTTAGCAACATTAATCTTACTTTGCAATTTCCCCCACATTCTAATGGGCTTCAGGATAAAGTCTGAAGATAATTCCCATCCATCTCCCTGCTTTGTGCTCTTTGCTCTTCCTCCTAAACTGTGTGTGTGGGGGGGTGTTAAATCTTCCACCTCTGCAACATCAGCCCCATTACTCCAGATAGCTCCCTTTCCATTTGTTCCATCTACTTCAGCTGACAAGCTAGAAAACAATATATTTCCATCAAATGTTTCCCCCCAACATGGAATGTGAATTCTAAGCAGGTTGAAATAGAATTAAACACTGTATACGGCACTGTATCAGCTGTAGAAATCTTCTCCAACAACTTCTGTGCCAACGTTCTGTCTCTGCAGCACCATAATTCTATCATTATAAAAGGGATGGGGGGGGGGGTCGTCTTCCATTAAGAGCTGCTCTTTCATAATGCTACATGTTCCAACCTGTTATACGACTAGCCGTGTCACACAAGTTCTGGGCTTGAAGCCAGCACAAACGATTCCACAAGGGCATCCAGGACGTATATTTTCATTATCATTTTCTCCTGCTCGCCTTTTCTGTTTAAAAGCATCCTTCGGGAACTGAAGCTCTCTCACACCCTAAGCAAGAATTGTGCCCCTAGACTAGGAATGGCAAACCCGTGGTTCTCCAGATGTTGCTAGACCGACCTTTAGCCTTGTTGGCTCAGGCGGATAGGAGTTGGAGTTGAGCAACATGTGGAAGGCAAAAGCTTCCTCAGCACTTTGCTAAACCAATAAGCAGGCTGGGTCTCTAAAAGCTCAGTTCCAGGCCCTGCCTATGTATAAACCTTCTGCTCCTTACAAGTCATCCATGCTGAGAGCCAGTGTGGTATATAGAAACCTATTGTGGTGTAGTGGTTAGAGTGTTGGCCTAGGGCCAGTCATTTTCTCTCAGTCTAACCTCAGGCCTGTAGTGAACATGGAGGGAGGGGAGAACCATATATGCCATCTTGAGTTCCCTGGTGGGATATAAATGTAATACAGTGGTACCTCAGGTTAAGTACTTAATTCGCTCCGGAGATCCGTACTTAACCTGAAACTGTTCTTAACCTGAAGCACCACTTTAGCTAATGGGGCCTCCTGCTGCCGCCACGCCGCCGGAGCACGATTTCTGTTCTCAACCTGAAGCAAAGTTCTTAACCTGAAGCACTATTTCTGGGTTAGCGGAGTCTGTAACCTGAAGCGTATGTAACCTGAAGCGTATGTAACCCAAGATACCACTGTAATGATAATATTTTTTTAATAGCATTATATTTGGATAACCAGTCAGCCCATACTATAGTGTAGACACAAAACTATTTGTCTCCGGAGAGTTTTGTGTGCTTGTCTGATTCCTAACCGTGATGATGTTGGAAGTACAACACCATTAATCATTCTGCTTGTAACTTCAGGTAAATTTTGGTATCAGTAAGTCAGCTAATGAAGCGAGGGGCAGGGGTGAGGTGTTGCTTAGCAACCAGGCAAAGTGGTATGATATTTGCTGAGGTAGTATATGCTCTGATTGGCTGTGTAATTCTGAGGAAGTTTTCCTCTGTATGTTTGGTTGAATGCAAGGCCTGAAGTAAAGAAAGGCAAAACCCCTCTGTTCCTTTCTCCTCAATTTATACACTATTTTTTGTTCAGTTTCCTCCACAAAGTGTTATCAGTATTTCTTTTCTCTCTGGACTCTCTCTGCTTTATTTAAGTGACTTTGCTTGCTGCCTTTGAGCAAGCAAGATTGGGAGCAAGGATGCCTCCTGAACCAGCAAGGAAGTAGAAAAGAAAAAGACAAAGTTTTACTTTCAGACTGAAAGTTCAAATAATAGAGGTTGTATGTCTGTATCGTGTTTGCGCTCTGCTGTCACATTTTCCAAACGTGTCCCTGCAAGCACAAGGTCTGGAACAAACTCTGAGGTAATAATGTATGTGAAGAGTTTCCTCATACTTAAAATAGGTTACACAAAAGTCTACCTATTCCAACTCATAGCAGAAGTAATCCTAACATTTTAGAGAGAGCCTGGTAAATTTTGTTTTTATGATAGGAAAGCTAGTACAATGCAGTTTGTTATTAGTCATCTCAAACACATAGGAAGAGAGGAATGTGGATGGGACGAAAGCAGGTGGTTCTGGCTGGTATCACTGGAAAAACTGCAGGAGAGGTAATAGGAGAAGGGGCTTGAGATGCAAACTCAGCAGGAAACTGGCAAGAATGTTAATGTCAGCAATAAAATTTTAGATTTAATTATCTGGATGATGGAGAAGGAGTTGCAAACTTCAAAGCACCAAGGATGAAACCTGGTGCTCTCATTAAACCCGGTTTTGCCTCATTTTATATCTATACGTTAATGGCAAAGTAGTAAAAAGGCCAGCGCTCAGCATGGGAGAAAAAACTGACAAGGGCGCATTTATATTAGACATGCTCTCCGCATTGTTGCTGAAGCAAGACTTAACTCCAGCAGGAAGGCCTCTTATAATCCTTCCTTTCTAGAAGAAGCCAGTGACCAGCTTGAGCGGATGGGAGTCAGTCCATGGGCTAAGGATACACTGCAACCTGCAGTTCAGTGGCTCACTGCATAGGGATGCCAAACACAGAACCAAAGGTTTCTAGTTAGAGCTCCTGTTACTATGACACAGTGCCAGATTATCTGGATACTTCATGGAGGTAGTGCTGCTGAGTTGGCTCAGGTCTACTTATTAGCTCAGTTTGTGGGTGGAGCTGTGCTGCTACTGGGGCTTTTCAGTGGTGGTGCCACTAGAGAAGTGCGCTAATCTCCATTATTAATTGTCAAGAGGAATTTGAAAACATTCCGGTTTACCCAGGCATTTGGTGACAGAAGAATACTGTTCCTTGCAACCTCAAGATGTTTAGATGGAAGTATGCTTTCAATTCTAATTGTTTTTAGAATATATTTTTAAAACTGTATTTGCTTTTAGATGTTTTTAATTGTATTTGTTTTTAAAAGGTTTTGATCTGTTTTTGAATGTTTTTGTTTTGTCATTGTTTTTAAGTGGTACAGTGGTACCACGAGTTAAGTACTTAATTCGTTCCAGAGGTCCGTTCTT
This sequence comes from Podarcis cretensis, assembly GCF_951804945.1. Lineage (NCBI taxonomy): Eukaryota > Metazoa > Chordata > Lepidosauria > Squamata > Lacertidae > Podarcis > Podarcis cretensis. The sequence goes on along the minus strand of NC_137170.1, from coordinate 47,064,262 downwards.
AACCTGAAACTGTTCTTAACCTGAAGTACTACTTTAGCTAATGGGGCCTCCCTCTGCTGCCGTGCCACCAGAGCACGATTTCTGTTCTCATCCTGAAGCAAAATTCTTAACCCGAGGTAATATTTCTGGGTTAGCGGAGTCTGTAACCTGAAGCATATGTAACCCAAGGTACCACTGTATATCTGTTTGCCACTCTGGGCTCCTTGGGGTGGAAAGGTGGGATAAAAATTCAACAAGCAAACAAGCAAAATGTCTGCCGGCAGGCATCCAGAGAATACTGGCTGGGAAATAAGGTTGGAATTTAAAACCACACCGACACTATGATGAATGAAAACATGGAACATCCTGTCAGTGAAAAAATTCTTTCACACAAAACCATAAAGCCTGTGCAGGAAAGCACTGGGTTGATACAAGAAGAATATTCTGTGCAGGTTACTCAGGGAATTACGGTAATTTATTTTATATACAAGCTTAATACCCAAAGAATAACAATTTCTCAAAGATAATCAGTCTTTCATTACCTGACTCTGCAGGATACATCAGCCTGCCAAGTAAATAATAAACATTTAATACTATTTTACACTTATGTCAATATTATGCCATTAAATAAGCTACACACACTTATTAGAGTGATCTATTATCTTTTGCTATGCATTATGTAATTTTTCTCCTATGAGAAATAGATCATTTCTTACTATTGTGTGTTGGGGAGCGGAAGACACACCCCTAACTCGGCACACAGTCCAGCCAAAGTCAACATCTTTTGAATATCATTGATTTCAGAGGGACTCAACTCTTCACATTCCTCTGACTTGCAGCACAATCCTGTGCAGTTCTACTCAGAAGTAAGTTCCACTGAGTTCAGAGGGACTTACACTCTGGTATGTGTGTGCATGCATTATTGGCTTAAAATGCAGCTACATTGTTTCTTCCCCCAATTTGGATTAAAACTGGTTTGGGGAGGGGGAGATACACACACACATAAAAATGTAGTTACTCCTACTACTGGTTTGTGAAGCAGTTTATACAGGACATTACCCACCATCCACATCTATTGAGAAATGCTGCATTTTGATGCGTTTCCCTCCAAACCAGCTTTGATCCGATTTGAAAACATAAACTATATGAAGACATGCAGGCCCTGCTCTGCCTACTGATGTGGACAGACTGATGACAAGTTGAAAACACACCTAACCATACTGATGTGTACCATGACATGCAGCTGGAGGGGTGGGGAGACCTTTCTGTGTTTCAAGATGATAATGCTTATACAACCTCAGTGAGCCCTTAATGTTAGCTGGATTGTGTGTGTTCCATTCTCAACATCTTCAGCTAACAGATTGTTACATCTGATGAGTGGTTGCTTTCTGTAAGCTTTGCCATGCAGCCAGCATGTATGTTACTTCAGAACATTCAGCCCTTCCATAGGTTTTTTTTTTGCATTGCAGTATAAATAAGTAGATTATCCCCAGCAAAGAAGATTAGGGGTAGTTTGGAGAGGAGAAGGGAGGAGGAGGACAGAAGAGAGAGAGGGTGAATAAAAGAGACATCAAAAGTGTCAGTATCCAGGCTTCTTGCTTCAATATCACACGGTGGCTTTTTTTATCCCCTTTGGGTTTGGGTTTGGACTTGGGCGAGTCAACGGGAACGGACCAGACACCAACATGTCTCGGGAGAAACTGGAAGCGCTTGTGAAAAACATGGAGATTATGCTCTCCGAAGTGGAGCAGCTGAAAATCCACTGTACCAAACAGACGGAAGAAGTCAACCAGGTGGTTCTGGAACTCCGCCGTGAAAACAAGGAACTGACTCAGAAGTATGAGCAAATCTGTCAGGACCTGAAGGAAGCCAAAGAGGCCATAGTCCAGCTACAGGACACCAAAGTCGCCTTTGAGGCCAAAGAACGGCAAGCACAGAAACTGAATCGGCAGCTGTGAAGCAGGAGGAGGAGGAGGAGGAGTGTGTGTATGTGTGTGTTGAGGGACCATGATATTTCCCCAGCAAACAGAAGCCAAAGCAAATTAAGGGTTGTGGATGCAAAACCATGGACTGGCACCTCTAAACCAGCATTTGTCAGCTCCCCTCCAAATCCATGGGTAAGCTGAAGGTTAACATCCATCTGTGGAGATAAAGTTAAGGCAAGAAAAGTGCAACTGTGTGTGTACATCACAAGCTTGTCGGTGCCAAGTGATGTCTCTGAATTTCACCACTTTGAGAGGGGCATTTCATCACTTTTCTTCTCTTTGATTGGATTTTCCTGTTGGAGGTCACGACCTGGTGAAAAGAAACTGAAATCCACTGTGGAGTATGTACCAAAAAACACAGGGAAAGGAACTGGTCCTTCACCGAGCTTCTGAGAGGAACAGGATTGTATACTCCTGCGATTTTCAAAGATAAACAGTGAACCATTTTCTGACAATCTACTTTCTTCTGCCGAGAAGATCCTTTCTGAGCTATCAAGTTATGGTACCATCAAGTCTCGTTTTGTGGTGTTCTGACATTGTTACTGCCCTCCTGAGAGTGACATGCAGGAAGGATTGCCACATCAGCCTCAAGATTGTATCCACTTACTCTTAAGGTCATGTCAGGCAGTGACAGGAATTAAGTTTTGCTCTAACTATCTGCTGCAATAATAGTGATACAAAGTGCTTAGTATAGGTGCTTCTCTGATATTTCAGAGCATTTTGTATTTGAACTGCATTTTTACATCATTGTCAATATAACTGTGTATTTAGTTGAAAGTGTGAAGGGGGGAAAGTACAAAACCAAATAGTAAGCATGAGATTCTGTCATCTAAATCTGAACCAGACTTTAATTAATAAGCCATATAGTGATAACAAGAGAATGAAGATCTAATGTTTCTAGTAACAGAAAGGCTGAGGGTTAAGAATGGTCTTCTTGCATATGTGGATTATTATTGCTTTTACCTAAGGGAAAGTTACCTGCAGGCCTCTGGGGTGAATGGGAGCCTGAGTGGCATTTGCATTTGCAAATCAATAATGTTAAATCAGGCCCCCTCTGCCTCTTAGCATTGGTGGATATTTTTGTTTGTTTGTTTGCATACAGATGTATAGAATCCAACCAGTATATAGGATCTGTGATATTGAGGGAGGAAATATCTTGATCTGCAACACAAGTACCCCAGAGGCAGAGGTGAGGGGATGAGACAGACATTATAATTGTTTGGTTAGGTGGTTATAAAGGTGGAGTTCTTCAGGTGCCTGTTTTAACTTGCCTGCTTGAAGACCAAACCCCATTTGTAAACAGATAAACGTAATCCTCCTCATGGGGACGAACCCAAACTGAGTGAATTTGATGGGAGGTTTTGGCACCAGTTTTAAATGGAGCAGAGCTAGTCCTCCTAAACGAGACATATTATTAAGAATTGTAATAAGAAATACCCACAACAGTACGGTTATTGGGAGGAAGAACCTTTTGTCTCTTAGGGCAATGTGGGGAAAATAAGATCATTGCTTCATCATTGCTGGTGATGAAGGCGACTGTTGAAGTTATTGCAAGTATTATAATTAGCAGCTTCAGTTTTGTTCTGGGCTCGCCTGAGATACTTTACTGCCTGAGGCAGAGCATCAATAGTGCCCCGTGTTATGCATTTTTGTGTTTTTATACTTTAAACTGTTATTGTGATCCTCAAATGAAGGCTGGTATATCAATTTAATAAATAACAACAACAATAGTAATGTTATGATAACTAGAATCCAAGGACAGCAAAGTTATTTTGGCACCTGAGGTAAAACGTCCCTCAAGCACCTCTCCCCATCCTTGGCTGTAAAAATACTAAATTAAATAACATTTTGCTGCCTATTTATTACACCCAAAATCTGGTGTTTTGTAGTATTCCATTTATTCTCAACAGAATAGTGTGTGGGGCAAAAGAGATGCAAAGGAGAAGAGCAGAGGCCTCCTGTATCTTCAGGAGCTGTGAAGCGAAGAGCATTTCAGCAGTTGCAGTTTGTCCCACAGGAGGTGAAGGGTTGCAATGCCCTCTTCTGCACATCACCTGCTAAAGGTGTGGGAGCCTTTGGTAATCTGTCCATAGCTGTGAAGAACATTAAGCTGAGACAAAGGTTGTAGACAGCAGGTGATAGGTTTTTCAGAGGGTAACAGGAATTGCCTTTGCGGACACATGTCTCGCTCTCATCTCTTGCAAAACAGTTTTTGCAGGTTTTCGAAACAGTACAAAACCTTCCCAATCTGAAGTCTCCAGGGGTGAACAGAGATATGTCTACATCATGGGCACCCCAGTTAGTGCTTTTTTCATTCTGCTTCTCAACAAATATATTTTTCTTTGTACTTGCGACATACGTTTTATGCAACACCGACAAAGGTTGATGTGTTAATCAGTCTAAATTAGATTGGGCCTGTAGCTGCCAGATTCATTTTATGTTGCACATAAATCCAGAACTCCAAAGGTGGGGAGGGGAAAGAGGTTTCTATTCCTATACGGTCTTATTTCTTCGTTATTTTTCTCCCTCTTACTGGGCACAGCTTTATACCCTCCCTATCTCTTGTCTTTGTATGGTATACCTAGCAGGCTATAAAACTGTCAGTGCTGATTTTATTTTCTTCCATCTTTGCAAGGAGTCTAGTTGTGATATAAATAGTGTAAATAGTGACTAGAATCTTCAGGGCCAAATATTATATACCTTGGCAAGAAGCAATAATGAGTTTTATTTTAAAAATACTTAGAGGGTACAGTTTTGAAAATAAAATCTTAAAGTTCATATCTACATTACAGAGACTTACAGCACAGGCCTGAGAAAATGTCTACTCAGAAGTAAGTCCAATATAATTCAATGAGGCTTACTTCTAGGTGAGTGAGGTCAAGATTGGAGTCTTGGAGTATAATCCTTCGTGTTTGTTCAGATGTAAATCCCACTAATGGCTTTTACTCCCTAAATTTCCTCATAAGCGAACAACACTGACTTTAGTGGGATTTATATCTGACTAACCATGCATGCAACTGCACAGTTAGACTGGTTTAATAGTGGTTGTAATTCAGGTAGTCCATCCCTTGTGGTAGGTGCAACATCTCACCAAATTATATTTCTCATGATCCTTTGTGAAAAGCCATGGCAGTTAGCAAATATACATTTGTTCTAGATAACACTCTAAGAGGTGTTATCTGAAAAGAACCCCAAGAATGGAACAGCCCAGGGCTGCAACTATTAAAGGTACAAAAGACCTGTCCTCTTTTGTCCGTGACCACTCTTTTTTTAAAAAAAAAAAAAGCATATGCTTATAAAAACTTCAGATGCCAAGCAGCATCTTAAAGAGTCATTCTTGCTTCTCTTACACACAAGAGAAATTACTCTTCTAAGGCAATTGCTGCTAAGACACCTGTATGCATCATCTAAAAACCAAGGGAATATGCTTCCTGCTTTGGAGATAAAGTTTTTACCCATATGCAGATTTAACTCAATAGTTTAATCAACTTAGATTTATGCAGTGAATTGGTTGAAATTTGTTTAATTGGGCTATAGTTGTACTTAAAATGTAGTTGATATTTGAGATCCAGAAGAAAGGCAAACAAGTAGTCTCAGGTTTGTTTGTAGGCTTCGATGTTATGAATATTTTCAATTCAATGCAATCTTATAACACGTCTGCTTTCATCATCTTTTTTCTACTTAAAAATATTATTGTCATTATTACTACTGCTGCTTCAATAAACACTGAATAAAGAAAAGCAAATGTGTAAGGTCTCTATTGTAAATTTCAGGACATTTGTGACTGCATACAATTCCCCCCTATTAATAGTTAATCATTATAACAAACTGAAAGAATAAATAATTATTATCAGAGTAATGAAGAGAGGCTGCTCAGATTCCTCTGTGCTCCCAGATTACTTGCTCCAAATTAGACTCCATAGTGACTGTAGCTGCCAGATTCAATCTGTAATGCATTTGAACCCACAATTCTAATGGTGGGGAAGAGGATGAATTTATACCTCTTCCTACAATATTTTTAGCAAGTCAGGTAATTTCTCCTATCGTGCACAAGATAAGACAGGAGAGTAACCAGCCTTACCATCTCATGGCCAATGGGGCAGTGAATCAGAGGCATTTATAAATGCCATCTCCAACTCCTTGAAAGATTCCATCAACGGTGTCTCCAAAATATTTTACACATCACTTGGGAAGACAGGTGAACTAATATCAGTGTACCGGAGGAAGCAAAGATCACCAGTGTTGAAGCAATGATTCTTCAACATCAACTTCGTTGGACTGGTCATGTTGTTTGGATGCCTGATGATCATCTTCCAAAGCAACTACTCTATTCCAAACTTAAAAATGGAAAGCGTAATGCTGGTGGTCAACAAAAGAGGTTTAAAGTGTCTCAAGGCAAATCTTTAAAAATGTAGTATAAACACTGACAACTGGGAAAAACTGGCCTGTGAGCGCTCCAGTTGGAGAACAGCCTTTATCAAAAGTGTCATGGGCTTTGAAGACACTCAAACTCAGGACGCAAGGGAGAAACGTGCTAGGAGGAAAGCAGACTTGGCAAATCCACACAGTGATCAGCTCCCGCCCAGAAACCAATGTCCCCACTGTGGAAGGACGTGTGGATCCAGAATTGGCCTCCACAGTCACTTACGGACTCATTGTTAAAACCGTGTTTATGGAAGTCAATCTTACTCGGCTACGAGTGATCGCCAAAGAAGAAGAAGAAGAATCAGAGGGCTCAGAGGGTTTACAGGTGCCAGGGGAAGATCTCAAGGGTGCCATAGTGCCACGTTGCCAACCCCTGCTATGTAGGATGCAGCTGAACGTCTTCCCTTCCTTGCTCACATATTGTTGTTATTGTTGTTTAGTCGTTTAGTCGTGTCCGACTCTTCATGACCCCATGGACCAGAGCACGCCAGGCACTCCTGTCTTCCATTGCCTCCTGCAGTTTGGTCAAACTCATGTTGGTGGCTTCGAGAACACTGTCCAACCATCTCGTCCTCTGTCGTCCCCTTCTCCTTGTGCCCTCCATCTTTCCCAACATCAGTGTCTTTTCCAGGGAGTCTTCTCTTCTCATGAGGTGGCCAAAGTATTGGAGCCTCAGCTTCAGGATCTGTCCTTCCAGTGAGCACTCAAGGCTGATTTCCTTAAGAATTGATGGGTTTGATCTTCTTGCAGTCCATGGGACTCTCAAGAGTCTCATCCAGCACCATAATTCAAAATCATCCATTCTTCGGCAATCAGCCTTCTTAATGGTCCAGCTCTCACTTCCATACACCACTACTGGGAAAACCATGGCTTTAACTATAGGGACCTTTGTTGGCAAGGTGATGTCTCTTGTTGGCAAGGTGATGTGCTCACATATAGCTAACGCCAACTGTCCTGTGGAAAGGAGCCTGATGAATTGTTATGTTTTGATATTATCTGACGAGAACCTGCTCGCCATCCGTAAATAATCAGTCTCACGCCAAGATCGGTTGAAGAAGTCTGGCCGCAGCTCTCTCTAGAAGCTGCTGAAGCCCAACCTTTATTGTGTGTGTCCAAGAAAAGATACAAATTCAAGGAGAGAGCTTTGCCTCAGTCAGCAGATAAAAGACAATACAATGCATTAGTCTCATGTTCTCACACCAGACCACGCAGTTGATCATGCTATGCTACGTGAACCAATCATCGGATGGCATGAGCTCTCCACGCGCTGCTCATGCTTCCAAGCAATGCTTTCTGCTTATGAAATCACCTTGCAATAATGAACTTTTGCCCATGCTCTTATGGACAAATGACCATATTCCCACAATTATCTTACGGTGATTTTATTGTATTTTGATTGTACTTATACCCTGCCTTGGGCAGGTTAATTACAATTCCCAGAGTGGTTTAACAGTCAGTCCTCCCCCCAGGGGGGCAGGATTGTACTTCTGTGAGAGGAATAGGGCTCTCAGCATGCTTAACAAACCACAGCACCCAGGATACTTGGAGGGAAAGCCACGACTGTTTAAAGGGGTATGATACCGCACAGGTCTGGACTTTAAATCTCTGTGCCCAACAACAACAACACACACCTCAGAAATGGAGCTTTAAAGCGCAAACTTGTGCCTGGAAAGCTCAGAACAAAAGGATGTTGGGATAAATACTTCCTTGAGTAAATTTTGCTTTTGGGCTGCTTTGGTATCCAAAACCAGGTACTGCTTTTAAAGCTTGTATTTCAGGATGGTGAACCACTTCAGCCTGTTTTGGGATTAAAGTGAGTTTAAGGTAAGGAACAGGCATGCCTGCTTCAACCTTACTGCAAGACTTGTTCTTTGTTTCTGATCTGAGTTGATAAAGGACATCATTCTCTTTTAAAGCTAACTGGGGACTACAGAAGATCTATGAACAAATGTAATGAGCCTATGCATCAGAATCTTTAAAGGACCCTGGAGGGACAGCAAAATGTCCATTTAATTGCAGGCATTGTTCTCAGTTGGTTCAAAATGAACCCGACCTAACTGTGGGACAGGCAATTATATAATGTGTCTAGTAATGGAGAAAGGCATGAGGAAAATGTCCACTCTCTTAACTTAAATGGACAAGAGAGATGATGGAGTTTCTTGCTTCTGAAGAGCAGATGGGCAGGAAGACTTTGGGGAAAATAAAAGAACCGAGGTGCTTAGGTGAAAGATGTGCTCTGATCATCACAATCAGTGTGTGCTTCCCTGTCAGCAGCAACATAGCGGCGTAGACTGCAGTGGTACCACATAATCAACCCTTTTCTGACCTGATTGAATGGGTTTCGCGATTGCTTCAGCTGAAATCTTTTTGATCCCTGACAGCTTTCGATCAATCAACAGCATAATGAGGGTCGACAGCATGGGCTCTTGCCACAGACATGTGGGGAACAGAGGTGAAATGAAACGGACACACACTAAGCCAGGGGAGCTGTTCTGAAATGTTTTAAATGTGCCTCTTCTCTGAATTACTCTTGGTTTTCCCCTCACCTACCCCAAACTCAGCACCACCCATAAGGGAATTTTAAACTTAACAACTGACTAATTTATATGAAAGTACAATTTTAGTGCAATCCCAAGCATACGATTTGGGGGCAGGGAAAATTAAATAGGAGCCCATTGAACTCAATGAGGCTTTCTTCTGAGTAGGCATAACAGTGCAATCCTATCCATTTCCACTCAGAAGAAGAAAGCCCCACTGCAGTCAATTGTATTTACTCCCATTTTTCTAATAGCATCCTATTTTTAAACCTTGTGGTTATTATTTTAAGAGGCCCAGATTATTTTTAGAGGAAGGTAGTGATTGCTTGTTTGTTTGTTTGTTTGCTTCTTCTTCTTTTTTCTTTGGCCTTCAAGCGCTGCAGTTTGGTGGTCTTTTGAAGCACAGAGAACCTGTTTCCTGGTACTGAATGATCCATTGCTAAGCCAAAACCTCACAAGAATAACCTTTCCCTATCATACTAGCCCATCTGGATACAGGATAAAACACAGTAACAAAACCTTTGTTGAAATCTTTTTAAGAAGTTCAAAGTCTTCATTTTGGGCTGACATTTCATACATCCCAAGGGACTACTCCTTAACTGAGCAAGATGCTGCCCTTAAGCAGTGGCCAACAGAGCAGTAGGCACAGCTGGTCCCCCCCCCCATGCATCTTGGCTGGATCCCAGCTTGGATAGTCACATTATCTGATGCCCCAAACTTCCCAAATAGCTTAATCATCTAACATCTCTGAAGAGGCTGCTATCAAAGGGAATCAGGCAGGAGAAACAAAGGAAACTTTTGGGTGGAGAGGAACAGGTTTTGTCAGGGTTATTCTTAATGAAATAGAACAAGAGTTTTAGGGCTCATCCACACTGATCCCCACCCACCCACCAAATGGTTTTGCTGTGAAAAGTCACTCTTTAATGCTCTTGGCAATCCATGAAAAACCCAAATTGCCGTTTTCCAGAAAAGCTCAGATCTGTGCCTAAAAAGTACAGGGCAAAAACTAAGTGTGGATGAGTCCTTACCTAGAATTTGTATTTCAGTACAGTGGTACCTCAGGTTAAGAACTTAATTCGTTCTGGAGGTCTGTTCTTAACCTGAAAATGTTCTTAACCTGAAGCACCACTTTAGCTAATGGGGCCTCCCACTGCCGCTGCGCAATTTCTGTTCTCATCCTGAAGCAAAGTTCTTAACCCGAGGTACTATTTCTGGGTTAGCGGAGTCTGTAACCTGAAGCGTATGTAACCTGAAGCATCTGAAACCCGAAGTACCACTGTAATTGTTTACAGAAGGGAGGCACACAGTGGGCTTTCCTTAAGAGGCCCTTGGCATTTTTTCTTTTCGGTCTTGTTAGCGTTTTGTTCAGAAATTTAAGCTCCTTATAGGCAAACAAGGTTTTACATGCACACATCAGGTAGCCACTATCACTGCTGGGCATTTATATCTAGGAAGGTTAGAACACACAAAGAGGACCCTTGAACTCATATGAGGTCTAGGCGTGTCAATTTATTTAATACAGTGGTACCTCAGGTTAAGAACTTAATTCGTTCTAGAGGTCCGTTCTACCTGAAACTGTTCTTAACCTGAGGTACCACTTTAGCTAATGGGGCCTCCTGCTGCCGCCACACCACTACTGCGTGATTTCTGTTCTCATCCTGAAGCAAAGTTCTTAACCCAAGGTACTATTTCTGGGCTAGCGGAGTCTGTAACCTGAAGTGTCTGTAACCCGAGGTACCACTGTACTGGTGAAAAGAAGCAGGTTTGACTTGGCTGTTTAAAGCACCACAAGGCAACTTCTTTACTGCCCCCTGCTGTACCTTGAACAGCAGCCGCTTCATCATCTGCAAACATCTCAATGCAAGGAACAACTTCACTTGCTGATTTTGCAGATTAAGCTGGTATTAAAGGCACAAGAACATGCTGGGCTGTTTAATTTTGTAGTTGGCTGACAACCTCAGATTTGTATATTGCTAGTGAATAATGTATTGGTTTTTGAGCTAATCAATAGTATTTCAGTTATATTTCAGAGTGGACAAATGCCGAGAGATGAAAAAGTTTGATATTATCATTTCTTTGTTAGGATACTGTGTTGTTCTTTTAGTCTTTAATTTTTTAAAATGAAAGTCAGATTATTATTATTATTTTCATTTATTATCAGCTGCCTTAGGAAAACTTTATTTTGAAAAGCAACATAGAAATTCCAGAAATAAAAAATAAATACTCAAAAAAACCTGTGCAACCAGGGTTATGCTTCAGTTGGGCCTATAGGACATAGCCCATCAAATCACTGTGGGTCCTAGCTTTATTTTTTTAAAAAAAGATGTGAGGTCTAGGTACTGCAGAATGCACTGTTTCTCCTGCCTGATTCCAGTGGTGTTAACCAGGGGATCTTTAGAGACAGGACTGCAAAGAAGGGGAGGAAAAAGCAAGCATTCCTCCCACCAGCTTTTTTTGTGTGTGCACAGCTCAATGCCATAGTTATTTTCCAGTTGGCTTTTCCTGAGGATTATTATTGTCAAATGAAGATTAAAGTAGAAACAAATTCTTCAAGCAGAGATTCGTATCTTGGTGCTTCTGCATTTTTTCCAGACTTCTGAGATGTACAAGTCCTAAGAATTTGAATCACTGCATTGTGAAGATGGATCCAGCCCTGCACAAGATTTGGGATTGATGTTCCTGGCTTCAAAGGGCAGGAGGGGAAAAGTTCAAAGGTGGACTTTGGTGTAGGCCTGTTTTCAGGTTGCAAAGGAAATGCGATTTGCAAAATCTCACTGTTTAAACTCCAGGACTTTAATGGAAATGAGAAACAACAGCTGCAATTATAGACTGTTCTAATAATCTCTCTTTCTTGTCTTTTGATGTGCTGCCTGTGGCTAAAATAAAAACTTAGCTGAGAAAGGCCCCGCCTTGGAAATGACTTGTGCAGCCAAAGACAGATTGTGTGTTGTTGTTGTTTTTGTTCAAAGACACTCAGGTTAAAGAGCTGGAGATCATTCAAAGCCTGTCCCTTCCATGTGTGCGTGGTTACAACTTCAGCTTCTGAAAGCAAAACAGGAAAGCTGTGGAGGAACTTTTGCAGCGGAAGGGGTTAAATGAAACCCAACTCTCCTTTTCCTGTGCAGTAAAGGATTAGTAACCAAACAGAAGCTAGAGGAGAGAGGTGGTGTTAAAGAGCCACTGATTGAGCTGGAAGACTGAGGACTTGAGTGGTGGTGATCTAAGGTAGCACTGCTGCCTCTTGCAGTCATCTGTGAGCAGACAAGCACAGCCACAGGTAAGTCTTCGTTTTGGATTACTGACTGTCTGGCTCTTTGTGCCTCTCGTTGTCCACATAGTGTCTGGGTTTGGGGCTTTTTTATCGGAATAATAAAAAGTTTTGTAAAAGTGACAGGGAAGAAATGACTTAATGTGAGCCTTGTTATTATAAACATCAGATTTCCTGGCAGTAAGAAAGCAGCCTCACGTATTAAATTAATGTTAATCCACCCATAGCTTCAGTAATTCAAATATTATCAAATAGCTAAGATGACATTCCCATGTGGAGGGCAGGTAGAATTTGAGCTTCATATATACTTGGATTGTCTGCCTTTGGATAATCTTCTCAGTTTCGAGCTGAGAAGGCAGTGTATACATTTAACAGATTCTGCATGTGCAGGAAAGGTGATAAGGGTGCTTTTATTTATATGTCAGAAAGTAAGTTCCAAGTTTTGGAACTATGGTACCACAAAATCCATTGGTTTCTACACATGCCTCTGTTTAACTATCACTTCTGTGTATATGCTTGGCTGCTTCGAAAAGCAACAGTGGCTGTCTGTGAGCCAGACTGCACTCCCATGAAAATGTGCAGTTATGCTTCAGTGCCAATGGTGAAATAAGCTAAGCTCAGCACAAGGTGGACAGCAGTGGGTGGCATTATACAACTGGCACAAACCGTGGTGGCTGGCATGGGCTGATTAAACAATCATGTTGCTACATGCTAAAATGGTTGTGTGAACAATTCCACAGATTTTCTGGAGCTGTTTCAAATACTTGCTTGATCCTGTAGGCAGGATTTCATGGGAATTTCTTTCTTTGTCTTTTTTTTTATAAAAAAAAACTTTGTGTGGGGAAAGGTTTGCAGGATCAAGGCATTTCTTATGCAGTTTTCTCCACATAAAAACCAAAAGACTTGTTGGGACAGCCTCCTTTTAAGAGCGGATCAAAAATTCCAGGGTATTAATCAGAGTGCAATAAATCTGACTACTGTATTAGAAAATGGTTCCGTTTATTTAACAGCTGCCAGAGAGAGGTAGAAATTCAACAGGTGTAGCTTTTCTCCAACATGAAGAGGCAGTGCTGGGTTAGTGTTAGTGGGAGCTTCTTCAGGGAGGGATCATCCTAAGGCTTTCAGAGCATGCACTCAACACGAGAAACATCCCATGTTTATTCTGTGGCATCTCCAGCTCAAAAAACTGTATATATTTTTTGGTGGCTGGGGGAGGAGGTTGTGATTGTTGAGCTGATGCCAGTCACGCTGGAACAGATATCAAACAAAGCAATATAGTAGTAATAATGTATGCATCCTAATTAATTAGTTCCCCAATGTTCAGTAACCATGTCCTGTGACTACAATTATTTTTAGACCTTAAGCAACAACTTAAGCTACTTCTACCCCCTTTACTTGGTTCCACTTCCTCATAGACGATGTTCTTCAGGCCTTCTCTTTATGCTCATGTCCATGTGCCCTACTAATGTCATCAGCAGTTAAGTTCCATACTCTGGCCTCATCATATCAGCAGATGCTTATTCTCATGCAGTCCCTTATCTGCTGACAAACCTTTTGCCACATGTCATTGGCCAGACGGTGCACCCCCTTGCAGCTAGACCCTTGTCAATCAGGTGCCTGACATCTGTGGAGACATTTGCCATTCTTCAAGTGAACAACGGTAACTGCATGTTCACTCCAATACACAGAGATGAAGTTAGTACAGTACAGCATTGACTTGCCACACCCTTGATGTCCCTGTGTTGCACATCAAGTTTCCATAGGGGCTTGCATGTGTGGGGGGTGTACATGCCTGTAGGTACAATCTATACACCACAAAATGGAGTGAATAGTTTCTGAGGTTGGAGCATAAATCAGTTGGGATCTGCATACACAGGCTTCCAGGGAAATCTAATATCCGGTACAGTATGTGGATGGTAGGGACGGAGCAAGCTGCCATGATCCTGATCATTCACTTGTGCTACAAGTGTTTGAACATCAAATAGTTCTACATTAAAGGAATATCATGAAAGGAGATCATGTACCAATCCCCCTGCCATTCCCCCCATATTAACTCCCTAGCGCTTCCCCTTCCCACCCCATGCAACTACTAAGCTCCCTTTTCACCTTCTGACAGGGGTGCAGTCCGCCCTGGGTGTCATCCTGAAGGGGGGTGACATTTGGTGCACCCCCCGCCCACGACTCCCCCAAGCCCAATGAGCGGCAAAGTGGCAAGTGGTGAAGCAGCTGCTGCAGTTCTCTCCCCCCCCCCACTCGCTGTAGGCTTGGGAGTTGCAGGGGGGCGCACAAATGTCGGCCCCCGGGGAGCTCCATCATTGTCTTCTGAATCCCATTTCTGAAACCTCTTCTCTCTTCTATTCTGCAGCCCCACTTTGCACCCTTGTTTCCATCTTCTCCCCCATACCCATGCTTCCTGCTTCCCCTCCTTTTGTGAAAGCCCTCCCCTTGCACAGACCACCCCCCTGGTATTCTCTTGCATTTTCCCTCCCACACACTGCAACTACTGTACTAAGGACTTTTTTCAGCTTCTGCCCAGTTATAAAGCCACCATCCCCTCATTTTCTTCAGACCCTTTCATGTCCCTGCTTTCATTTGCAATGCCATGCCCATGCCTCCTACTCCGCCTTTGTACCCCCATTTTCACCTTCACTCCCATTTTTCCTGCACCCACCTTGTTACTTTTCTCAACTCTGCCTTGCACACAGATCACCCCATTTCTATACTACTCTCTCTCTCCTATTGTGTAGCCCCCTTTGTGCACACACCCTATGCTGATATATCTTTCAAGGTGGATAGAGTCTTAAGAACAAGTGTGTTAGCTACAACTCAGTTGATGGATATGGTAAGAAGGAACACCACTCCCCCCCCATGCCTTCCCCTTCTTGCTTGCATGCCATGGCTACTGTTGTGCAACCTGCCTTCACTTTTTGCTCCCTTACCCTACCCTGACTTTGTGCAAATCCAGGATTGTGATGAGGCACTTCAAATCCTCCCAATGGAGGCTGTGTGATGACAACTTCACTTTTTATGTATATAGGAAGATATACACTGAAGCTTTAACTTCACAGTTATTATTGTATGTGAACACACCCATTTATGTTTATGTCTGCTAACTTGTTCAAAAAAACACATTCTCCGTGCAGAGAAAAATTACCTTGTATGGAAGAATACTGCCACTGCTTGTTTGTTTCTTTCTGCATGAATTCCAAAGAGAAATGAATCCCAGTTTTGTTAATGCTGTGGTGAAAAGACAGTAATTATTACTTGCAGGGAAAACAGGTTTTATTTCCAACAACACAGTTATTTTGTTCTGATCGCACAGTCAGTCCCTCACGTGCTTCCTTTCATGTGCTGCAGTGCCAAGAGAGATCACACAAATGCACACACCCCTGAAACTGTATGTGTTAATGGCTGGGGGAATAGTGTCTGGACTTGCAAGTATACAGACTGAAGTACTTCTTTTCCTCACTATAAGCTAACATAACATAATATAACATAATCTTATAGGCTGATGTTCTTCTGTGAAACACTTGTTTAAGTGTACATATATCCTACCCTTGCTCCATGTAGCTAAATGCTGTGAACATGGTTCTCTACCTCTTCCCCAATTTTACCTGTGAAGTAGGCTATGCTGAGAGACATTGAGTGGCCCAAGATCATCTGTTGAGCATCTCGACTGAGTGAAGATTTGGACCCTCGTCCTAGATCTGACACTTCAAGTTCCTTTTGCAGTTGATACTTGCAAAATACAGCCTTCCTCCTCGCTCCCCAATCACCTGGTGTGGAGTGGAGAAAGAAATGCTTTGTCAGTCCTATGCTCACCACTTTCAAAAGCGTAGGGCTAGGAATGCTCCATGTGCTGTGGTTCCCAGGCACCTGACAGCCAGGTGAAATCCCACACAAGGGTTTTTGAGAGTGTCAAAATTTACCCACAGGAAGCCAAAAAAGATTCTCTCTCCCTACTCTAACTACTGGTAGGAAATCCACCACACATATTAGAAATATGCTTTGCTTGGAATCTCCTTACTATATCTGAAAATCCAAAATAGTTGGGAAGCAGGGCCAACCCTTCTGTTGTGTGGGGGGAGATATTTATCCCTCCAGGGCCTCATTGAGTAGCTATTATGGAATTATGGAAGAAGTGCCAAAGGAAGCCAGGATCCAAGCACCATGTACATGAGTGGATATTAGTCCAGCTTCCAGGGTCAGAGGTTGATGATTGTTCTTACTGACCTCCATCCTTGGCACTGTCTTGTATCCTGTTTTGGAGGATCACCTGACCTCCAGGAGCAGCTGTTCAGAGATGTGTATGTCTGTGTGCAAGAGGCTGCAGTAGAAAGGTGGATAGGAAGGAGCTATTCTGTGCAGGTCCAGAAATGGCTATTTGGGTCCAATACATAATTTTCATTAATAAATAATAAACACCATGAGTGCACACAATTCCTTCCAGAATTGTATAAGCAAAAAAAAAAAGTCCTTATTCACCCAAGGATTTTACAACCGCAGGGGCTCAGCAGAAATGGATTATAGCACTTCTTTACCATGTGAAAATTAAGTGACAGAGAACAATATTTATGCATTGATCCACTGCCACAGTTCATGCTTTGTGGATTATAAAATGTTATATAATGATCTGCTGCGCTATAGTGCAGCATGAGAAAATTAGATTATTTCCTCTATTACCACCACCACCACCCTATTCACATGCACCTCTGTCCAGATGCAAGAGGTGACTTAGCGCCAAATAACCAAGGACGTTTTGCAGCAGCTGTGAAATCTCCCAACTGGGGAGCGACTCTGAGAATATCCCAGAGACAGATGCTGCATCAGGGAAGACCTAGTTTTCAGCTCTCTGTACACTTTAATTCCTGGCTTGATAGCTGTCCTGCCACCGGAGTTGCAGTCTTGATGACATGTTTTAAAATACTATCTGACATCTCTGCTTACTTGAAGCCTTAACATTCAGCATTAAGGCACCATTGCTAAGGAGGCTGATATTAACATAAATAGACTATAAACTCAAAGCATACCGTCATGTTGAGATACTCTTCTCTTCATTAATTAAAGGCAGGGTTTTCCGAAATGTGTTGTAACCAAGATCTAGAATTTCCTCTGGCCCGTTATCTTGAGAGACAAGCACCTGGCTTCACAAGGAATTCCAGGATGTTTCAGCCTACATCCTCGCTACCTTGGCACCTTCATGAATCACGGTTTCTTCACAGTTCAGAGTTGACATAGGGAGAAGGGTTGTAACTCCATGCTACAGCCACATGTTTTGCCCGGTGAAAGTCCTGAGTTCATCTCCAGGTAGGACTGAGACAGGCCCACATCTGAAACCCTGGGAAATCACTGTCAGTCCTTGTCGACAATACTGAGCTAGATGGGGAAGTGGACCAACTTAGTATAGCTTCATGTGAATATGGGGGATATATTTTTATTACAATTGTCGTGGGATGCTAGAGAAGGGGTAGTACCTTTGGTGAGGGACACGTTGTGCTCCTTCAGGGATAATTTGCCCACCTTTGGTCCCCATCCTACACTCAGCTCTTACCCATGGCTCCCAGTGGTGCAGGCCCCAGTCCAGTGGTCACTGCTGCACCAGAGCTTCAGAGATAAGGCGGCACTCCACATGCCACTTGCCTTGCCTCCTCTGCGCACTGAGCAGCGCCTTACCTGTGGCACTCCAGTGCAGCAGCGGCTACTGGACTGTGGCCTGCTGTTCCAGCACAGTGTATTTTGAATACAGATCTCTCTTCTGCTCAGTGATCTGTTTATCTCTAACATCTCTGTCATCAATTAAATGTCCTGGTCTGCCAAGAGGTAACGAACAGGCAGTTCCAATCTATCTTTTCCCCTCGCGTCATCTTTTTGCACCTCTCAGACATGTAGATTTCCTAAATGGAGGCATCTTTACTAAATGGATTTGTAATTTATGATGTTGTTGATTTTGCTGCATTTTCCCCCAGAAAGGGAAGTCCAAGCATTGCAATTATCCCATTTGTTATTTGTGGTGTGATAATTCTGTACTGCTGTTCTTATTTGAGTTGTATCTGAGTAAGTCATATTCACAGCAGACCCACTTAAATCAACGAACCTAAGTAAATCACATCCATTGATTTCAATGTGCTTGTTCTGAGCATGACTTGGACAGATGCCACTCTGTAAGAGCCAGTGTGGTGTGGTGGCTAGAGTGTTGTAATAATAATAATAATAATTATTATTATTATTATTATTATTATTTATTATTATTATTTATACCCCGCCAATTTGGCTGGGTTTCCCCAGCCACTCTGGGCAGCTCCCAACAGATTAAAAACAGAATAAAACATCAAACATTAAAGACTTCCCTAAACAGGGCTGCCTTCAGATGTCTTCTTAAAGTCAGATAGTTGTTTATTTCTTTGGCATCTGATGGAAAGGCGTTCCACAGGGTGGGTGCCACCACCGAGAAGGCCTTCTGCTTGGTTCCCTGTAACCTCACATCTCGCAGTGAGGGAACCACCAGAAGGCCCTCAGAGCTGGACCTCAGTGTCCGGGCAGAACGATGGGGGTGGAGACGCTCCTTCAGGTATACCACGACCTGGGGGACCAGGGTTCAAGTTGCTCATTCTCAGCCTAACCGATCTCACAGGGTTAAAATGGAGGAGAAGAAGAGGAAATATGTACACTTGATTGCCTTAGAGGAAAGGAGAGATCTCAAAGTATTAAATAAAGTAAATGATTATTATGCTGTTTTTCTTTTAAAAAAATGGTCTCTCATGAGAAAAGAGCCTTTTTGGTGGTGTTTTAGCTATGGAACATTCTCCCCTTATCAGTTTGCCTGGTGTCCACTTGATGACCTTTGGTTGCTTGGTAAAATGGTTTTCTCTCCCTCCTCATGCCTTTAATGATTTTTACACTGAGTTTTAGGTGGTTCTCGAGGAGCTGGCTTGAAGAGTGTTTTGCTGTTTTAATCACATGTTGCAAGATGCTTTGAAAATGTTTTATTGAAATGTGAGGTAAAAACCAGGACATGTGCCAAGGCCTATACCCTAGTGAGGGCCGCACTGGAGCCCCTCAGTCTATCTGCTGTTCCTCCTCCTTACTGTCCTTGGCTGTTCACCTGAGTTTTTCAAGCATGTGAGCAGAAACAGGAGTGGGAGCACTAGATTTGCTCTGCTGGTATGTCTACACAGCACCACCCTTGTCATCCCTTCCTGGTAAACAGCAGTTACTCTGCTGCCAGGAGGCTATTGCTGTGGCTCCACCCTCCCAGGTGAGGCATTCCTGGCAACAACCTCAGTTTGTCTTGCCCTCTCCTTGGTAGCCATGCATACTAACCTCAAAGGAAGAGTACAGATGAAGAACAAATGTTGACATTGATGAGGTCCTGCTAGGGACTTTCTGTCCCTTCTCCCCCACTAATTTAGAGCTGACACTGGTTAAAACAAAACAAAACAATTTAGCTAACACAAATTTGGTCTTCAGTGATGAGTAACTCTGTTTTCACCCACACAGGACATGATGATATTTGCGTTCCTACTGCTTATACTAACAGTGATGCCTTCTTCCATGTTAGCGGTAAGTATTCAGATGTCCTTGTGAGTGGCTGGTTCTGGAGCTCGAGTCAGGTGACAGAGCAAAAGTAATAAACCAAGCTAGGAAGATCAGCACGTGAATGCCATTTATGCAACTTTGTTGGCAGATGAAAAATTACAAATTATCTACAGATTAAAAGAGAATAATGCTACCAACATCTACTGGTCATTATGGC
Source organism: Podarcis cretensis (assembly GCF_951804945.1). Lineage (NCBI taxonomy): Eukaryota > Metazoa > Chordata > Lepidosauria > Squamata > Lacertidae > Podarcis > Podarcis cretensis. The sequence continues at coordinate 47,044,315 of NC_137170.1, read as the reverse complement.
TATATGCTGTCTCCACAATCAGAAGGAGCATACCTCCCTGAATACAAGTTGCTTGGGAAGAATAATGGGGGACAGCTATTGTCTGTGTGGACTTCTTGTGGGCTTCCCATAGGCATCTGGATGACCAATGTGGAAAACAGGAAGCTGTTCCTATTTAGACTTTGGTTCTGATGTTCTGATCCAGCAGGGCTGATTTTAATCTTACTTGTTTAAATAATCATAATTGTTCTAGAAATTGTAGTAGTTTCAGATCAGTGAGTGGGAATTAAGAGAGTCAACAATGTGCTGGAACCTGCCCATTGTAAGTTGGTAGGAGGTCCATCACTAATTTCAAAGAAAGTATAATGTAATGTATTTCTGAGAAGAGACTGTGGTCCCATCGATATACAGTGGTACCTTGGGATGCGAATGGGATCTGTTCTGGAGCCCTGTTTGCATCCTGAACGCAATGTAAGCCACGACAGCGCGTCTGCACATGCGCGGGTCACGTTTTGCCACTTCTGCGCATGCGCGTTACGTCATTTTGAGCGTCTGCGCATGCGCGAGCGGCGAAACCCAGAAGTAACGCGCTCCGTTACTTCCAGCTTGCCATGGAACGCAACTCGAATGTGATCAACCTGAAGCATATTCAACCCAAGGTATTGACTGTACTATCATCTTTACACAAAATGTATTTTGATAGCTTCAAAAATCATTCCTTCTTCATGCCCTACTTCTTTTAGGTTTTTAAGAAATGCTGGACATGATACAGTCCAGGTTAAGCATGGTGGTCTTAAAACTCTCTAATTTGAATAAGTGTGGTGCTAAAGTACTTAACTCTGCAACATGACCAATTATATGTATCACCTTGCAGGACCAGGTGTCAGGCTCCCCATACCCCAACCCATATAATGGGCAAGGGGCAGATCTGAGGGAAGCCCACTGTTGGCTCCACCCCCTGGCACAGCCTAAGTCCCAGCCCTCATTCCCATTTGCCAAAGCAGGGTGCAGGCTAGGATCCGGTTCCTGATAGGCGCACACAGGGAGGGGTTCTCTTATGACTGTTTTTTGGCCCCATTTCAGCCTCAAATACGGATTAGTTCTAACTGAGCTGTTGGGGTTGGGCAATTTCCAACTGCTGGTGGAGGACTTAAATGATTGAATGCTCTTTCTTAAAACACACAGAGAGAGAATTAGATGCCCCCCCGCCACCCAAAAGCCAATTGCTCTTTACCTTTGCCCCAGAATAAGTACCAAATTCTGCATCAATGCATAGTACATGCATTGTACTATGGCACCAGAGTTTGCCTTCAAAGACATCCAGTTAGTATAATCTAGACTCCCTGGTTTCTGGATGGGAACCAGGGCAAAAACTGATGCAGTACTGGCTCTTATTTCTGCCATAGCTGTTGGCAGAAGAATTAGTTTTTAAAAAAACATGTTTATTGTATATTTATATTTGAGTGCATTGCAGCACCAACATTTATCAGCTTAGATTACCTTTACTTTTTAGGTATTGACTATTCTGCATCTGACATTTGAAGATTAATACACTGCTATTTAGTATGCTACTTTGTATTCCTGTTTCATCTTCTGTTTCATCTTCTGCTGTCAGTATTTTATTTATCTTCCCTTGCCCAGGAGGTTCCTGTTTTGTACAAGTGCATTTCCTTGATAACTGTGGAGTTATTATGCATATTAAAGATACTTATCCCATTTCACCTTGAAAGCTTTTTACAAACAAGCTGTCTCACTGAGGCAATGAATCAGGAGTTACAGAAATGATTACAAGAAATGATTTATTCCTTCATGGGCTAAGTGCTTTGAGCCTTCCCTGCACAGGACACACATGTTGACTCTATTTTAATATTGCAATAGATGAGCTTGTATCCCACCTGCATCTCTCTTGATATAAAGATTGGATATGTTGTGTTACTGAGCATCTGGCATGCCTCTTTGCACAGTCTCAAAAATATTCTAAAAGGGTTATTAGCTTTTGTTTGTTTGTTTTCCTAGTACTATTTTCCTGTACTAAGTCTTCACTGTTCCAAACAATCTTTCATATTGCATAAGACTGGAATTGGACAGGAGAGGGTAAATGGTCAGGGCACTACTGAAGACTGCTTTCGTAGCCCTGACAAAGTTGCCAAACACCTTCCTTTTGTTCTCATTAGCTTTCCTTCTGAATGATTAGGAAATACCTGAAATATCTGCAGTGAGATTCTTACTCTTTCTTCTGAACATAATTGTGATCTCCAAGCACATTAAAACTTGGTTAGATTTACATCTGCCACCACCCACCTTTGAATAAATGTTCTTAGGTTATTCTATGAATAAAAAAATTATTAGGTTAGAATAAATCACAGATACTTAGCATTGCAAATAAGTTTATGTTTTATTCACAGAGTTTCCAGAAGTTACATCAGACAAGTGTCTATCCATTGGCAGTAAAACAAAAATGGAAAAAAGTTTCCAAATGTTTTATAAATAAAATAACTCCGTTTCCTTACAAACAAACAAAAAAGAACATGTAATCAGACTAGCAAAGATCCAGGCTTTAACACCTCCCTTTGGGAAAGATTAAATTCACTTAGTTTTTCTTGTACAGTAGTTGGGAGCCATAGCCACATGGCTCCTTGCTTGTTCCAAGAAGCATGAAGAGAAGGAAAAGGGGTAGAGCATGCTAAGCCACACCCACTGGCAACCTGAGCTCAGGTTAACCTTTTCATGTGTGCAAGTGTGAGTCAGTGACTGTATACAACATATATATTGTCCCCTTCCCTACCCATGGGGAAGTTGTTATCTAGGTATCTGTGAATAAAATAAAAACAGACAAAGAGCTGAGTTTGGGCTCTGTAAACATCTGATCTGACACTGGTGGCACTGTGGGTTAAACCACAGAGTCTAGGACTTGCCAATCAGAAGGTCGGCGGTTCGAATCCCCGCGACGGGGTGCACTCCTGTTGCTCGGTTCCTGCTCCTACCAACATAGCAGTTCAAAAGCACGTCAAAGTGCAAGTAGATAAATAGGTACCACTCCGGCGGGAAGGTAAACGGCATTTCCGTGCACTGCTCTGGTTCACCAGAAGCAGCTTAGTCATGCTGGCCACATGACCCAGAAGCTGTACGCCGGCTCCCTCGGCCAATAAAGCAAGATGAGCGCCGCAACCCCAGAGTCGGTCACAACTGGACCTAATGTTCAGGGGTCCCTTTACCTTTAAGCATCTGATCTGATACAGGAGCACTGGCCCTAGGTATATTTTTAAGTAACCTCCAGGTTCTATGTGGGACTGCCCTTGAGTTTGGTCTGTCTGCATGCAGCTGATGCAAAATGTGGTGGCTCAGCTGCTCACTGGTGCTGGATCATTGCCAACTTGTTACTTGAGCCTTGAAAGAATTGCACTGGCTGTCATTTGGCTACCAGTCTAAGTTCAAGGTGCTGGTTTTGGTTTATAAAGCCCTCTGCAGCTTGGGACCAGGATACCTGAAAGTTCATCTCATGCCTTGTTTACCCAGTTGATCACCTCACTCTGCAGGCAAGAGCCTCTTGCAGATACCATCTTATCAGAAAGTCTGTTCCACACAATGTAGGATTTGAGCCTTTAGTGTTATGGCACTCATGCATTAGAATTCCCTCTCCTTGAATATTAGACAGGTGCTGTCTCTGTTGGTGTTTTGGTGCCTGCTGAAGACCTTCCTCTTCCAACAAGCCTTTTAAGTTTATATATTTCCTAGTCTGCATCTGCATTAGAATTGTTTTAAATAAGCTTTTACTGTTTTCCCCCTTGTTGTTTGCCACCCTGGACTCCTTTGAGATACATACACACACACACACACACACACACACACACACACACAATGCCAATAAGCCTCCAGTGATCTCCCTGCAAAGGGAACCAAATCTGGACATATTCTGTGCCCAGTAAGATGTCACCACAGTGAGTGTGAGAAGTGGATTGAGAAGGCGGGTCGGTGTAACAATATCTTCATTATTGCTCATAATCTTGGGATTATTTGCCAGCAGCACAGTTGGTACCAGAGCAAAGTCAAGCCTAGTAATTGGATTACTTGGTTTGTTAAGCTGTAGTGATACTAATTGTAGCATCACTAACTTTCTGAGAAGGGTTTTTCAAGGCTGCCATATGAAATTCTATTAAACACCTCCTTCTCCATAAAACTCAAAAGATCACCTTCTAAATGCATTTGTATCTGTAGTGCAGTCCGATGAGGGGAACAAGCAAAATACCAGGCAGAACTCTGGAAGTAATTAGGAGTAAATTAGGTGACTTGGTATTAATTTCCAGTACGCTTGGACAGACTTTTGAATAAAAGTTCAGCAGTTAATTCAGCAGGTTCTTGGTGATTTCTGGTTGCCATCCTCTGGAGCAGGGGTAGCCAACATGGCGCCCTCCAGATGTTGCTGGACCACAACTCCCATCATCCCTGCCCATTTGCCATACTGGCTGAGTCTGATGGGAACTGGAGCCTAATAACATCCAGAGGGCACCCATATTTGGTGCCTTGGCTCTAGAACAAGGTGGTCTAACTTTTCATACCAAGTGGGCAGCAAGAGTACTTTGACACAGAACCAGTGGGTGGGCTGCACACTGCCTTGTTGCACAGAGTGGGGGGAATGAGGCAAAAAGTTGATAGTTCTGCCACTGTTGTCCCTCTCCCTCTTTTGCCCACTGCCGCTCTTCCACTCCCTGCCTTGCTTATTTTTTTTAAGACTGCAGTTAATGCAGTGGCGGTGCTGGTGATTTTGCCGCCTGACTCTTGAGGAAGAGGGCCTTTCCTCAGAGCACAGAATTATGAGTAAAGAGGCTCAGGAGATTGCCTAGATGACCATCGCTTTTCTTCAGTAGATAGAAGTTCTCTTTTAAATGTAGTTTAAAGTTACTTTGAAAACTGTGGTTTGATTTTTTTAATGTGGCAGTGCTGCACACTCTCCTGGGCCATCTGACCCAGAATGCCTCTCTCTGAGGAAGAACCCCCTTCAGCCTGAAGGATTGGGTGGGCACTCTGGATAGCCCCACAAGAGGTCACCAGATCAGGAAGGCAAACAAACCAGGATCTACAAGAGGCAAATTCAGCACCCCATCACCTGAGGAAATAGTCTCTGTTTGCAGATGGGAAGACCAGCCCTGGAATCAGCTGTCAAGCCCAGTCAGCTTCTGTATGTGCAATGGGATAGTGGTATCCTCTTATTATTTGCCTCAGGCAGCAGAATGTCTTGGGCCTAGCCTGCTCAAAGGGATGCCATTTTTCCTCCTTTATCTTTGTGTGTCATCGAAAGAAAAAAGAAGCAAAAGACATGAGTTCTGATAAGTGTGTACTTATCATCCGACCTTTTTTCTTCTGGTGTGAAAATGACGAAGGCCAGCCTTGATTGTGGTAATAGTCTAAGGTCTAAGCATATAATCTATAAAACACAATGTGTCTGAAACCAGTATTGCCCCTTGAAGATGTGCTTCTCATCAGACTAATTCAGAGTATTCCAGCAGCTGTATCTTTTTTTATTTGGGGCTTAAACTGGATAGAGCAACTGGAAAGCTCAGGGAGAAACATATTGGGGCCATCAACAAATGCTGGTAGAGTCATGTTTTTTCAACCTAGAACACTTCATATTTAAATAAGATCTGGCATCTAATCAGAAAATGGACCAAGAAGTCACTAAATTAACAACATAAGCCCTGTATGAACTTTGGTCAAATTCAAACATTTAAGATGCAAAATTAAACTCTATGCTCTGCTGGATGGTTTGCAGATGTTTAATCTTCCTGTACTTGGAGTGAACCATCATAGATACTCTTAGCAAGAAAGGGGTGCTTTTATCTTTTGCTTTTTTCTCACCCCTCCGCAGTGACCACAGGTACATACTTGCAAATTCCTTACCAAGCCCGCCTGTGTGCCTGTAATCAGGGAGTACCAGATTCACTGGGCCATATTCTTTTGGACTTCCCTTTGCACAGCAGACTCCACAAACAGGTGTTGAGCAAGATATTGGACCTGCAACCCATGGCTCCGAGAGAAAGCCAAATGAGGTTCCTCCTAGCGGATAGGGACAAGGACATTACTGCCCCAGTGGCTTCCTTTTTAATCTCCATATTACCTGAAAGGGTTCTTAATCATTCCTCTAGGGCAGGGGTTGTCAACCTGGTCCCTACCTCCCACTAGTGGGCGTTTCAGGATTCTAGGTGGCCGGTAGGGGGTTCTATGGCACAAGCTAAATCCTCCTACCATCGAGCGCTGGTGGGCAGTAAGGAAATTTTACCATCAAGAAAAATTCATTAGTGGGCGGTAGGTATAAAAAGGTTGACTACCCCTGGTCTAGGGAATAGACAGCGTGAAGCAGAACAATCGAGTATCTTGTGATCCTCGACAGCCTCATTCCTGTCCCTTTTAAATTTATCCTAGTGTTTTGAAATGTTTTAACTTATAATGCCAGTAGAGGTATTTGTATTTGTATTTGTACTCTTAGTAAACTCATTATCCAAGTGTGAATCTTTATGTGGTCAAAATGGCTACATGCACAAAAGGAAGGTAGTGTCAGGGTTGGGAATAACTAAAAGCTTTGCAGAAGTGATGCAATGAAGAAAAGAAAAAAGAAACTCTGGTGACTGAACATGCTGAGACTGCAGGATACTGAACATCTGTTGAAGGTTGGGATGGGGTGGGGAAAAAGAATGAAAAACTAGGGGAATGGAATGGTGTATCCTCGAAAAGGGCATGGCAGTGTTGTGTTCCCCATTGCAACCTTCTGTTGCAGGTCCCCACTTGTTTAATTATAAATTCCAATTGGCTTAGATGCATTTTGATACCACCCTTAGGACATACTAACAGTTATGTTAATGTGTTGGCATCCTTCACCAATACAGTATGTTTCAGGCTCTGTGAAGAGAAATAATTCAGAATGGACTCATATCTATCTATATCTGTATAGATAGATATAGCCTGTATTGGCTAAGGAACTGTCCTATACTAAGTCAAAACATTTATATTATAGACCAGTACTATCAATGCTGACAGCTGGTGGCTCTTTAAGGTGCAGCAAACAAAACTATCACTCAGTCCTGCCACCGGGGATTATTGAACTGGAAATTATTGGGACCAAATTTCGTGATACTAAACTCTGACACCTTTGCTGATTGCTTGAAGAATAAAGGAGGGCAAATTAGCTGCACTTGCCAATGCACAGAAATAAGTGTCATGAAATTCACTGGGGCTTAAAGGTAAAGGGACCCTTGACCGTTAAGTCCAGTCATGGACAACTCTGGGGTCCTGCACTCATCTTGCTTTACTGGCCAAGGGAGCCGGCGTTTGTCCGCAGACAGCTTCCGGGTCATGTGACCAGCATGACTAAGCCGCTTCTGGTGAAATGCCGTTTACGTTCCTGCCAGAGCGGTACCTATTTATCTACTTGGACTTTGATGTGCTTTCGAACTGCTAGGTGGGTAGGAGCTGGGACTGAGCAATGGAAGCTCACCCCATCGCAGGGATTCGAACTGCCTACCTTCTGATCGGCAAGCCCTAGGCTTGTGGTCTGAAGGTCAGCGCTTTGAATCCCTGCGATGGGGTGAGCTCCTGTTGTTCGGTCCCTGCTCTACTGTCTGTTGACTGTTGAAGGATATTCTGATTTAGGTTGCATATTAAGTTTACACAAATTAAATGTTACTTTTGTACATTCTACACACAACCCAAAATTCATCTCATCAGTGTTACAACTCTGATGTGTAGCTCTCGGGCTTCGAAATGCTGGTCCTCTTACCACTTAAGCAGATTTTTATGATCATAGAATTGTAGAGTTGGGAAGGGACTCTGAAGAAGCAGTATACATATTTCATTCAATAAAATATACATGCAGCTGCATTATTCTTACAGGCTCGTAAAGCAAAGAGGCAAACTGACTTCTGGGGGAGCTGGGGAGAATGGGGCGACTGCAGTAGGAGCTGCGGTGGAGGCGTCAGTTTTCGGCAGCGACGCTGTTACTCAATAAGGTAAGAGCCTTTCCCTGCCAGCTTTCTCCTTCTGAAGCCAATACAGGGGAGAGCAGCTGTTAGGTAGGCTACCCTGTAGGGAAAGCAATAAAGAGTCTAGCTGGAACTTAAATATTAAACTTATATGCCATGATAAATATGTTTTGTGGGCTAGACCACAAAATGCATGATGTGGTCTAGCAACACAGTTCTAATCATGTCTACTCAGAAGTAAAATCTATTGAATTCAATGGGGCTTGCTCTCAGGTACATTGGATTAAGACTGCAGACTAAATCTCTTTAAGGAGAAGACTGGGTCTGGGCAATGATTGTTTTTCCAAAACTGAAATTCGCTTCAGTTGTTGCTGCATTCACAAAAGCTGTAGAATCAACTGGGACATGGTTAGCATGATGTCATTTTGTGAAGGCTAGAGAAAGACTAGATGCCATATCTATGTGGTACTAAAAATGCCTGAGCCTGCCAGGGCAGGCAGAGCTGCACCCTTAGACGTATGTTCTGGATGAAACTGGTCCGACAGAGAATACTATTAAATACGTAGTCTCTGCCTCGATGTTGCTTTGAAAAACCATCACATTTTCTACAGCCATGTAGATTTGATATACCACCAACTTTCTGAGACTGTGATCCTAAATGCACTTATTGGAAAGTCAGCACCATTGAACACAGTGGGCTTACTGTGAAATAAACATGTCTAAGATTGCCCTGTGAATTTTGCATTTTCTCCAGAGTGTTTATCTGCCTGAAGGGTTTATCTACTGATTAAATTGTAGCTCTTTCCAGTACGGATTGGCATCAGAGAAGGCAATGCCCCTCCCTTACCGAAAGCACAGTACTTCAAAGTATAGTGAATTCACATGATGGGAAATTATAGCAGCTGGAAACTGATCACTATGCACCTATGTTTTATATGCAGCAGGGTTCTGCCCTTCTTTAGTTACTAGCTCACTAGCAACTAGTGCTGATTAATTACAATTTAGGGAACTTTCTAAAAACACTATCCAAGCTGTATGCTCTCCTAAGCCATATAGGTGGAGGGGCAACTGCGCAGCAAATACATTGGTGGGATCCATGTAACTGGCCTAGGGGCCATATAGTTGGGTTTTCCCAGCTGCTCGTAGAATGGTTCCCATGCAGCTAGGCTTGCATGGATTTCAGCTCACATCTATCTTCGGCAAGGTGGTGGCTGAGCCTAGTGCAAGGGTAGTGAGAGAGGGGGAAATGAGCAGCTTGCATGCCACCAAATAAAGAGACAGGAGTCTACATGTCACTGGCCTGTTGGTAGGCTGGAGGCTGTGGTTGTTTTTGGAGAACTGAGGCTACTTCAAGGCTAGTACTGGCTATCCAGGAGTCTTCCTACTGTCTCTGTTTGTTTCTCTGATCTGGCTTGCAATTCTGGCTGGGACACTGGTTTAATCAACTATCATACCTTTTGAAGGTGGGCATGTGAGGGGAAGGCAGAGAATGCTCAGGCTTATCACTTGTTCTTGCTCCAACAAACCATAGTTGAACTGGGCTGGGAGAAGTAATCTAACCTGGGCCTCATTCCCTTACAAGGAAACAGATGTCATAAAAGGCTACCTTGAAACTTCCTACCACCTGGGGGGAGGGGAAGTGCAGAAGACTTCACTGTCAACTAGCACTTTATTAGCAAATGTAAGAATGAATTGATGGTAGGTTTTTGTCATTTATAATTTCCCCCCAAGCCATTGCAGATTATTGATTTCTCTTTCAGGGCAGATGGTGGGTTCAGCTGCATAGGACCGACCCGAAACTATCGCTCGTGCAATGTTAAGGTAAATTGACCAGTGAGTTCTTTTATGCTGCTGTTCTCCCTATTACTTCAAGAGCATCAAGATTCCCCCGCCCCCCGCCAGTTACATCTGACACCTACTCAGTGTCTTAAGGAAGATTACAAACGAACTTCCTTGAACCAACTCTGTCATAAAAACAAATGGGCTAACAGATGAGTAAAAGGACACCATTCTCACCCTTTAATGCATGACAGCTATTCAGAACTAATTAACATTAGCAAACATTGAGTACAAGAATGTGATCATTGATATATACAATTCGTTTCCCCCCATGTTTCCTGACAAATGGGATTTTATACTATATTGAACAACCTTTGTACAATCTTTCTATTGCACAACTGTACAGTGCATGTATTTACATCTGCTTCTGAATAGAGTAATTTCTTTTATAAACATATTATGTAAGCACTCTGTTATCCCTGGATAGTATTTCCTTGACTTTAGTTTTTTATGTATTTTGGGGATGAAGTAGAGGTTGAACTGAGGTGAAAGACTCTCAATAAACTTTTGAAAAATGGCTACGCATGGAAATTTTGAGTAGGCAGAAGAAGCAGTAGTATCTGTGTAGTTCCCATGATTATATAAACAAGCCCAGAAATGTGCTATGTAGTCTCCACCGAATAGATGCCATTTTCTGTTGATCACCATGATCTTTAGTAGCCTTCCCTTTGATATTCAACATTGCATTTGAAAGACTCATATAATGCAAGGTAAGAAGAAAGGCATAAAAAATAGAGGCAGAAGCCTGAACTCTGAATGGGAAGGAATAGAAGGTTTGAATAGTTTTCCTCACTTATTGTGCCCACTGACTAGCCTAAGATCACTCAGTGAACTTCATGGTTGAGTGGCAATTTGAACCCAGGTATCCATGCACCAGCACTTAGTTCACGGGTTCCAGTTGCATGCTGGTGATACCCAAAGTCTTTTGAAAATGAGGAAGCATAGAATAAGTGGATCCCGAACCACCTTCCATAAGTTAGGCTGACTTGAAGAAAATACAGAAAGCCACATACAGGACAGTTCTTCCAAGCAAGATGCTTATCTTCTATTCCAGACTTTGTTCCAGATAACAGATTTCTTTCTCATCCTTCCTAGAACTGTCCTGAGGGCTCCAGAGATTTTCGAGCAGAGCAATGTGCTGAGTTTGATGGGACAGAATTTCAGGGAAAGAAATACAAGTGGCTTCCTTATTATGGAGGTAATCCATGGATTTACTCTCTTACTCAATGATTATGCAGTTCATTTGACATAGCAAATTACGGAGAAAGTGAAATGGCTTCTTTTAGAATCAAATCTCTGCTTGGACAGTACTGCAGTGTTACATCCTGCAAAAACTGATTAGAGTCCATTGAAATAGATTTTGCAGGATTTGTGGAGAAGTCCAGTTTGATCACAAATGGTATGTAGGTGGCCTTGTTCCAAATTTTGAGAGGTATTGGGGTGTGTTCATAAGGTGACTTGAATATATTTTAATTATATTTAAAGTGTAGCGTTGGTAACTCCTGGTTGTTGCTAGTCAGTGCTATTTTTCTGGAAAAAGAGGTGCCTGAACTCACCATGAACGCATCCCTCATTCTCTTAGAATGGCAATGGTGCCCAGCTGACGGGTGCCAGAACTGAGTTCTGGCAAGTTCCGACGGAAAAAAAAGCCCTGTTGTTAGTATAGCTAATTCACTTTGTCTGTGGTTACAAGTGAACTCTATTCTTTTCCTTTTGCAAAGTTTTCCATTCCATCCCCATTTGTCTAGTCCAAAAATATACCTTTCTATGGGGAGTTGTTATGCACTTCAGGAGAGCTGGCATAAAAATGAAATCCATGTTGAAATGTAAATACGCCCTTAGCCACTGGCAGAGGAAAAGGGGGTGTGGTGGATGCGGGCCACCCCAGGTATCATCCCTGAGGGGGGGTGACATCGCTGCGCTGCCGCCCCCAGGACGCTCGCCCCACCCCCGCTAGCTCCACCTCTGCTCTCAGCATATCCCTTGATCAGCTTTAAAACTACCATATGGTCCTTGACACATGTACACAGATACAGCAAAAGCGAATCCTGCTTCATTCAACATGTCGCAGGGCTGATTCAAACCAGTAATAATATACAGCCCAGCCTTTAAACCCTTTCTCCAGGTACTGATGATCAGGCTTTACCCTCTCAGTACTGAAAAAAGTTTTCTTAATAGAAAGTGTGCTTTAATAAACAGGAACCCCAATGAAAGCCTTCTTCAACTTGATTCAGGGACTCAAAGAACATGCCCTATGCAGTTGCTTGCATCTTTATTGTGCAGTCACTTGTTTCAGTGATGGTAGTTCCGTACTGCTTTTAACCATTTTCTTATGTTTTCACATTGCTGTGCAGTGCCCTGATATTCTATGGGATAGAAGTATTTATATAAATAAATAAAGCTGCACAACGTTGTATGTGCCTTTGTGGGGAAAACAGAACATGGAGAGTAACACATTGCTTTTTCGCTTTCCTCTCCTCACAGCACCCAATAAATGTGAACTAAACTGTATCCCAAAGGGAGAAAACTTCTACTATAGGCACAAAGACACTGTGACTGATGGGACGCCCTGTGAGCCAGGGAAGAATGATATCTGTGTGGAAGGAGTCTGCCAAGTAGGCCTTTGTTATCTCTCTCTTGAAAACTGTGTCCGTCTTCCTCCCCCACCCCTTATTTCCTTTCTCCCCCCCTCTTTTGCTCTTAGTTCTCTTATTTATTAATCAGATTTGATCCTATCCTTCTTTTTAGATGCTCACAGTAGTATGTATACCTGGGGTTATCCCATTTTACCCTCAATTTTGATCTGTAGCAGACGGTGTGAGGAGTGGGATGACGACACTGCTGCTCATTGACTTCTGGTGGGTTTTTACTGCAAAGGAGAGGGTAAGGCAGAGACGAAGTCAGTACACTGCAAACAAACCAGCAGTAGTGCCCTATTGGCTCTGCCAGTGCATTGGTACTGTGCTGACCTTGCTGCCAGCTCACCCGTCTATCTCTTGATAAGCAGCAGGTCAGGTGATCGGTGGCACCCCACCCCTTCCCATCATCTACTATTGACTTCGTTTGGTAGGCTAGGCTGATAGTAACTTGCCCAGTGTTAACCTGTGAGCTCCATGGCTAAGCAGGGATTTGAACTCTGGTCTGGATCCTCAACCTTTTTTTTCTACTACCTGCTAGGATGTTACCTCTTAAGATTTGGCAAATTCACTTTAATTTATGGGTACTTTAGATACATAGCATGCAGACAACTTTGTGTGTGTGTGTGGCATATCTGCTCGTGCTTCAGATCCTGCAACATGTGCTCTCTGGGCTCCGGAAGGGGCAGAGCATGGAAATAGGAACATGCTAGTTATTATGAGGCAGCAAACTCAACGGAGCTCTATTGGACTCCCCAAGTACATGAGGTGAAAGCCTTTGTTGGGCCTTTAAACCAGTGGTGCCTCGCAAAAGCAAGGGACTGGAACAAAAGGGTTTTCCCAGTTCTATTAAGTAGTGGGTGGACATAGCAGACAACACGTCTGTAGTTCTTTATAAGTAAGCTGGAACTGAACTGAACAGCAAACAGCCCAGCCGGCCTGCTTTTATAGGCAGCCAGCTGTCAACATTGTAACAACAACAGCCCAGGGTTTCCCCACGTAAATTAACTGATGTGGACCTGAGTGAAAACTATATACACAATACACCCTGGTGGCCAGGGTGAGAACTTCAATGCATAACAAGTACCTCTGGGAAAAGCAGTAGGGAAGTCTTGTGTACAGTGGTACCTCGGGTTAAGTACTTAATGTTGGGATACTGCCAGGGAGACAGAGTCCATCATGACCCCACGTCGTCTCCGTTGCGATCCATCGACCTCCCGTAGACACGCAGTATCATTCAATTAGCGACACGAGCTCCAGAAATAGCTTGCCACATTCCAGAGCTGGTGCACGCTCTATCAGCAGATAATGCACAGCGAAAGATGCACACAGGAGAGCATTATTTACAATTTTATTCAGCGTTGGTCAGAACAAAGAAAAAACATGACTGCCTGCTTCAGTGTCTCAGACACAGAGAGAAACGAAAGCATAGACACAACAGAAACATCCTGTGAACAGGAAATACACAGGCTGTGGCACAAACATCCTGCTCCCTTTTAAGGTGGAACGGAAATATCCTAACACTTAATTCGTTCCGGAGGTCCGTACATAACCTTAAACTGTTCTTAACCTGAAGCACCACTTTAGCTAATGGGGCCTCCTGCTGCTGCCATGCTGCTGGAGCACGATTTCTGTTCTCATCCTGAAGCAAAGTTCTTAACCTGAAGCACTATTTCTGGGTTAGCGGCGTCTGTAACCTGAAGCGTATGTAACTTGAAGCGTATGTAACCCAAGGTACCACTGTAATCCAAAACGGTCAGAAGCCACCTTGCTGTTAAGACTGCTTTGAGTTCCTGCAGCCCCATCAATGACCGCTAGAGGACACACAAAGACAAAAAAGAAACAAGCCCTCTTTAATGGGGTGAGGGCAGGTGAAGTGGGATAGAGGTTCCTGCTCCCCCTCCTTGTATTATGCTCTGACTTTCCTCCCAAGAGAGGTAAACATGCACTTCCATCCCGTCCCTGTCTTTGACTTTCTGGGGCTCTTGGCTTCCCCCCTTGCTTGGTCACCTGCTCAAGGCTGTCTTTGCTGTTTGGCCTTTCCCACAAGGGTTGGAGGATTAGGTGAAGGGGACAAGGCATGTAAAATGACCTTTCACCTTCCCTCATACTTTGGTTGACTGCCTACTTTCTGTTTTAGCAGCTGTGGGTTTCTTCTGTGAGGGAGAGTGTTGGCTCATGGAGGAGCTGCTCTTTTGGGAAGCGTGAGGCAAGCAGGCAGCTACCGTGGGGCACCGTTCTGGCTGTGCTCCATTTCATTATAGATTTTAATATCTAAACTTCATTAAAATGGCCATTTTTATGGTCGGCAAAAAAAAAAAAAAAAAAACCACAGCCATCTTTTTTTAGAAGCTCCGGGCCATACAAATGCCAGATGTATTTTCATCTCTGGTGTTTCTTAGCTGTCCAAGTTTAAGAGTTGTCTTTTCCCACAAAGCAATTATGTAATATATTACTCACGTATTTGAAACTTGAGCTGCCAAGGAAGACTAGTGGCTGAAATGTGTCTGGCGTTTGGATGATATTGCTTAAATTTTAAAAGAAGACAGACACATTTTTCAACTGGACATGTTTATGCCTCAGGGGGATACTCTGATGAAAGTTATTTTATTTTATTGAACAAGATTGCTTAATAAAAAATCTCTTAAGGCCCCATTTGCACAATACACTTAAAGCAGCATTGTACCATTTAAAACAATCATGACTTTTCACAAAGAATCCTGAAAACTGTAGTTTGTTATGACTACAGAGAGCTTTTAGGAGACCCATTATTCCCCTCACAGAGCTAGAGTTTCCAGAGACATTTAACAATCAATCCCTCTTCCTGGGGAACCCTGGGAAATGTACTCCTGGGAGGGGAATAGGGGTCTTCTAACAACCTTCAGCACCGTGAACAAACTACAGTTCCCAGGTGTCTTTGGGGAAAGCCACAACGGTTTAAAGTGATATGATACTGCTTTAAATGTATAGTGCAAATGGGGCCTAAGTGGTGTACATAAAATGACATAAATTATTAACAGCCCTTTAAAACAGCCCTTTAAAACAGTAAACTTTTGTTTGTTTGTTTGTTTGTTTGTTTGCTTTCTTGTTTGCTTGCTTGCTTTTTATATAAGATAAGAGTTAGAGGCATAAAATCAACAGATTTAAAAAACAAATGTACTGTACAATATAAAATTAAATGTCTGGGTAGGCTTGCCTAAGCAAACAAACAAAAGTTTTAAGCAAGTGTCAACCTGTACAACAAAGCCGCCTTCCTCATATCTACAGGTTGGAGTTCTAGAGAATAGGTGCTGCCACACTCAAAGACTGATTTTTTTCCCCCTTGCAAGTGGATATGGTTAATAGTCATGACCACAAGACTATTGCTTTACCCACTATGCTACCATACGTATGCATTTTCTCAACCTGGAGTCAGACAGTAGTTCTTTCTTCCAGAGATTTGAAGGTGGGTTGAAAGAGAAATTGATGCTTGCTATGCGTATATTTATCCCACTGTTCTTGTGATAACAGGTTTTGCAGATTTGTTGTGTTTCAAAAACCTGCAAAACGTGTTTGGACCAGAGGCAAATGTAGGTCAAAAGAAAACAGACGTTCACCATGGGAAGTGAAGAGGTGCACAAAACATTTCTAAAAACTGTATCCAGTCTGATTCTTCCAGTCCTTGGTCTTGGTATGAAATGTAGGCCTTTCCTTTATTTTTTTCTCATGAAGGCATTTCTTGATTGGCCTTCTGAGTCATACTTGCATTTTGGTTCACACTCTGCTGTTTTACAGGCCGTTGGCTGTGATAACATTCTGGATTCTTCCAAGAAGGAAGACAAGTGCCTACAATGTGGCGGAGATGGCAGAGCCTGTTTTGAGGTGAAGGGCTTCTTTGATGTGCCCAACCTCCCTAAAGGTACAGAATAGCGTATCTTCCACAACAGCTCAGTAGTGAGATAGCAAAAAATGCTTGGGCTGGGTCTGGCGGGGAGAGATTCCATCGTGCTTCTTCATCCATTTATATCTTCAAGGCCCAAGGAGCTGAAGCACAGAAAGGCCTTGACTGTATCAGTGCAGAAGCTTGATGCATCATTAGCACCACTGCTTTGGGTTGTAACTTATCAATTACATGGCTGGGCTGCTTTATGGGCAATATGAATCTGGATACAACCAATCCAAAAGCGACGGAGTAGTTACAAGTGGATTTATGTCTTCTTCCACTTGCCTGCTTATTCATTCTGAAAAACACCTTCTGCACATGAAAGGGCAACTTTAGCCTGCCTTCCTTGTCTATTACCATCTGCCTTAGTAAGTAGAATTTACTGTGCCTGACTTGCTGCACTTTCTTTAGGCTACAATCAAATCTTCATCATTCCCATGGGGGCCACAAGCATCCGGATTAAGGAAGCGACACCTACCAGGAACTTCTTGGGTATGTACAACAGTTTTTCTATTGCTCTGTGTTAAAAGAGGGGGGGGGCTTAAAGCACATAATTCCCAGTTCATTCACTCAATTGTGCACTTAACTTAATTCTATATTAAATTAACTTAATTCTGCATATTCAGAAATTTCACATGGTACAGTTGTCCTGGGACTATACCACTCAGAATGCAAGTGGAAGACAGCTCAGTTCATGGATGAGATTGGGATATAAGTAACAAGGTTGGCCTTGCAGAGAAAGTCTGGCAGTGGGCCTCTGTCTGCTACAAAAGCAAGATACTTGGACAAGAGAGCAACTGATGTCAGCTGTCTAAGAATACTGGCTTCCCATGGCGATTTGATTTCACAGCATTTGTTCAATGTTGCACACAGCTCTCAGTAAACTTTGTAATATATCAATAAACCCTGAAGCTATTGACATCCATTTTTTATGGGATGCACAGTAATAACAACCATGTAACAACAGAGGTGTATTCTGGATGTGGTATTAGTCTTCTATAATGAGCCTGAAATGAGCCTAGTTTGGTTTCCAAATTAGACAGCTTTTACATTTCCCCCCTTGTGCCCTCTGGGTTTTTTTCCCTCCCCCTCAGCCATCAAGAACGCGCAAGGGGCATACTATCTGAATGGCCACTGGACGATTGAGTTCAGCCGTGCCTTGCATATTGCTAGCACAGTTGTGCATTATGACAGGGGTTCTGAGGGGGATCTGGCTCCTGAACTTCTTCACGCCAGGGGCCCAACTACTGAGCCCTTGGTCATTGAGGTAAGCCCAGTTTCCTGTTTTGTATATTCCCCTCCTCTTCCAGCTTCCACAGAGGGGGTGCTCAACATTATTCCCAGAGGGAACTGCGGGACCTTAAATAAAAATGCAATGCCATGCAGATTGAAGGGAGAATAGCCATTTCTTGGCCAAAAAACCAACAGTGATGGTGGATAAGAGAACTTGTATCTATGTTACCTACACAACTGTGCATTAAGATCCATTTAGATTATTGCCTGTTGCCGAAAAGAGGTGCGGGGTACGCCCTATTCCCCAGCAAGAAAGCAGTTCTTTCTTTTAACTGAAGGAAGACTCTTCTTTGTGAAATAGGAAAGGCATAAAGTAGACCCTGGGTGGGGAGGACAGTCCCAAACTGGACATGAGCAGTGGATAGAAAAGGAGTGTGCTTTGGCAAGGATCTGGGTGTTAGGTGTAGTTCATACCTAGAGCAGATGAAGCGAGGAAAGTTCCTGAGCTGTAGCATTCCAATCAGCAGATAGGTGATCACATGGATTAATGCCTCTCAGCGAACACAAGCCCAGTTCCAGGAATGGTTTTACCACCTCATCTGCCTTTTTGAGGTGAACTGGGCCAACGCCAGATAACACAGCTACAAGAGTGAGGAAAGCAGTTATTTGCATTACACCTTATTTGCCTCTTCCCTTTTCAGCTTATCAACCAGGAGCCAAACCAAGGGGTACATTATGAATACTACCTGCCAACACAAAGGCAGAGCTTGGGCTACAGCTGGGCCTATGGTTCCTGGGGCGAATGCAGTGCTGAGTGTGGTGGAGGTAAGGACCTATCATAGGATGCTAACTCCACACGGGAGTTTAATGTGGATTTGAAGCTGCATGTGCCTTGAATTTTTCATTGTCATTCACATGCCATTTTCAGCATCCAACTGGCAGCCTGCAGCAAACTCGGATTTTTCCAATTTAGGGAAAATCCAAAAAGGGAAGGAGATCTATTATAAAAGCATTCACCATCTGGCTGTGGATACACTGAAGAGCATTATGTGGGCAGCTACTGGTTTCAGTGATGCCATTTGATGCCACACCCCCTATTTCCATCTTGCTTCTGTCAGGCATAAAATTGAAAGCAGTCATGTGTGGATGAAGGCACACAAGATGACAACACAAAAACAGCAACCCACATATGTGTGAATGCTCTCATGTGGACACAGCCTTCTACTTAAATTTTGCTTCTTGGGTTCGATGAAGATGATGGAATGCTTTATTGTTCTTAGATGTATAGTGTTTCTAATCTCTCTGTAGTTTTAACTGCTGCTGTGGATGAGTGGCGGTAACCAACATCCTTTGCTGTTTTTCTTTTATAGGTTATCAGACACGCTTGGTCTTTTGCACTATTGACAATGAAGTATATCCAGATTATATGTGCAGAGATAAACCACAGCCAGAAAACAACCAAACTTGTGGCCTTCAGCCATGTCCCCAGACAAAACGGTAAGACTTGATTTGGCTTGCCTGCCTGGTTTGAACCATTAGATTTATGAACCTGACAATTCCGAAATCCCCAGGCAGTGTCTCTCTTCTGCCCTTAATGCTGTCATTGGAAACATAGATAAGGAGAAATTGTGGCTCCTAATATGCATGAAGATGATAAACAGATTGTTGTTCAAGACAATTCTTTGTGCTGACAAGCTGTTATGGGGTGGTTTTAGTATCTTTGAAAATGCTAAAAAGGACAGGGCAAAAACCTCAGTCTGAAGGATCATAGAACTTCTTCAAGCTAAGTTGGAGGCTGGGGTCATGCTGGAGAGCAGCCATTGTGGTGAATACAAGTGGTAAGTGACAAGTCCCTATGTGGGGAACTAATTTTTAATTTCATGCAGAGGTTATTTGGACGTGATTATTTGCAGAGATATGGAATGGTTTTTCTGTGTCCCGGTACTGAATTTTTTATATTGGAATGGGATTTATGCTCAGGATAGTGTACAGATTTTAAGGCTTCCCTTCAAATTGCCATATGATACTTCCCTTGTGGAGAGAGATGGGCTGTGGAGCTTTTCCACTTACAGAACTTCTCAGGATCCAAAGCTAACTTCCAGTGTGCCATTTTATGGGTCCTTGTAACTAGACTGGCACAAACAAATCTGCATCATTGCATACCCAGTTGAATGCATCAGCCAAACATTGGAGATCTGTGAATGTATCACTGATGTATTTCTTCGTGTTGTCTCTAAATGCAAGGGCAGGAGGGACAACTTGAGTTCATAGGGTAGAAGTAGGTGGGTTTAACTTCACACACACACACACTTATCTCCATTTCCTCCCACTCTTGCAGCTTCAGTTAGCTGTGGAGATTGGGGGGGGGACCCAGACACCTGCAATAAGATACCTGAAAACCTTCCATGGCTAATACTTTGGGGAGATGCTTCAGGGAACTGGTACAGGAAGAAAGGGTTAGCTGCCACTCCCCCAAGTGGCCTTGATCCAAATTGGACCCCAACTCCATAGCAGCCTTTTTATTTAACAACAACAACACACACATCAGGGCTGCATGAATAAATTTTCAACATCGTGTCTAGTTTGGCCCTAAAAGACAATGTGCAGTCATGCTGTATCAGGCAACCCCAGATGTCTATATATTCACTTTTGGCTTTAAAATCTTTGTTCTATATATATAAAGGATATCTTACCTCTATCTGCCGGGAGCATGGAGCCGCAACACAGCATGGAGCTTACAAACAAAGAGGTAACAAGGAGAAAGTGATTGCAGAGGCCCTGCTCAGCTCCTCTTTCCCTTTTCCCCACCTGCAACAGTGGTCTTCAAACTTATATAAATTGTGCAGAACAAATTCGTGCATGTTGCCAAGGAACTCTGGGTTGTGTTCTGAGTTGCACATTCAGTTCATGTGGATGATGTGGTATCCTGGCCATTCCTGTGGAGCTTCACCATTGCCCACTGCAAACTGAGTGCGTGCCCCCAGACTGCATCCATTGGCTGCACATCGCAGGACCAATTTGCTAATAATGGACAAGCTGTCTTTAAGGGCAGCCATACACCAAAGAACCCAGGGCAAGTTTCTGAGGAGTGCCAGGGTTCATAGGTATAGCAGCGGGGCAGCTGCCTCCTAAATCAATACAAATCTGAGGTTCTGCCCCCCTAACAAAAGCCTCCCCCCCTAACAAAAATCCTGGCTACGCTCATGCCAGGGTTCTTAAGGATATTGTTTGAAAGCCACTGTTCTAGATTGCTTAGAGGAGCTTTCCTCCTTGGTGACGGTCTCAGTGGCTGCTTATAGCTTTGGCTTTTCTCTGTAAATCATGATAGGGTGTGGTAGATGCTGAGGAAATGGAGCTTTGCCTACCTAGGAGTGGCTGACCTGTGGTCATCCATCCTTTCCCATTGGATATGCTGGCTGGGGCTGACGGGAGCTGGACAGGGACGGCCTAACTTCTCATGTCTATGCACTGGTATCCTTTAGATTGTGATTACTCAGGCTGCCTTTGAAGATGGTTGAGAAACTGCAGCTGGTGCAGAATTCTGCAGCCAGATTATGGCTGAAGCAGGAAGATCCATACATATAACACCAATTCTGGCATGATTGCACTAGCTACTGATTGGTTTCTGGGCTGAATTCAGACCTATAACGCCTCATGTGGCTCAGGACCCCAGTACCTTGAGAACCACCTCTCCTGACATGAACTAACCTGGACCCTGTGATTGCCATCTGAGGCCTTTCTCTATGTGCCCTCTTCACAGGAGGCCCGGAGGGTGGCAACACAATAAGGGGGCTTTTCGGCTTTATTGTTATCTATTTTGTAGACACCAAATAGCCTTTTTACCTGGGCTTTGGGCCCTTAATTTGAAAGGTTTCAGGTATTTGTGGCCTCTTAGGGCAGGATCTGTAAGAACCGACTTATCTGTATAGATGTGTTTGTGTAGATGTATTTGGCTGTGTTTGTTGTAATTGGTTTTAGTGTTTATATTGTTTTTGTAAGTTGTGGGTAAAGTGACATAACAATAATAATATAATGAAGAAGAAGTTGCATTAAAATTATCCTATGCTGTTCTCAGGATGGGGAAGAAATTTTATTTCATTGCACTGATCATTGGGCATTACATCATAAAAGCACTTGCCACTGGGTGGCACCAGGCAAAATTCCTCCTGGCATCTAGGACCAAGAAAAATGTTCAGACAGTGTTTCTAGTTTGCAGTCTTTTTTTGTATTGTCTGGCCATGATAACAGAGCTGACTAGATTGATCATCTGCCAACTGAGTTTATTTTTATCAATAGACTTCCTTTGGGAAGCTGACCTCCAGTCTCAAGGAAACTCTTGCATAGCATCACTTTGGGTCTCCTTCCCTGCCGTTATGGGTTGAGTTTATTTTACTGCAGCTTGGAGGACTGAATTGTCCATTACTGCTCAGTATAGACAAATGGCTATTGATTGCAAGTACAATATTTTCCTTCTGAATATAGATCTTGCTACTGTCAACTTTGTGACGGAAGTTCTTTGGAAGGTTGGGAGGGTTTAATGTCAAAGGATGCAGATAGAAAAGCATTTTATTTCAGGAATGTCAGGTCTAGGTAGAGGAAACTTTGTTAGTCTTGGCGTCAAACTAGACAGGTCACTGGAAAATATGTAAGCAGTCTCTAGAGGGTTCCCCTCGCCCAAAAAATGCCATATGCCGAATCACATCAAAGAATCAGTAGAATGTTTAACACTTTCCCCCCGGACCATTTCTCTAATAATGAAAAATAAAGATACAGTGGTGCCTCGCAAGACGAAAATAATCCGTTCCGCGAGTCTCTTCGTCTAGCGGTTTTTTCGTCTTGCGAAGCATCCCTATTAGCAGCTTAGCGGTTTAGAAAAGGGGGGGGGAGGGAAAAAACTCGCAAGACTCGCAAGACGTTTTCGTCTTGCAAAGCAAGCCCATAGGGAAATTCGTCTTGCGAAGCGCCTCGAAAAACGGAAAACCCTTTCGTCTAGCGGGTTTTTCGTCTTGCAAGGCATTCGTCTTGCGGGGCACCACTGTAGGTCACAAAAGAAAGGTTATCATAATTCAGAATTTGGAGATTATCCTTTGTTGGAGTATATATGACTTTTTGCTTGTTCTCAACAGTAAGTGCACCTTTGCTTTATCAAAGCCAGTTCAGTTTCTTTCTGTGAGAGAGACTTCCACAGTACCTAACAGCTTCCACCGCTGAGGCATCCTCTAGCCATTCAGTCTGAAACTATCCTCTCAATCCATTCCATTCCTCCTAGTACCATCATCGTTTAATCTGCGGTCATACCATTTTAAATGCATTTAGATACTTTTTGCTGTCACCCAAGTTATTGTTTTTTGAATTCAATTACTTGAAAGTGGTAAGCCTTCCTTTAGTCCCGTGGATTTTCTTGCTGCCAGCGTTGGCTTCTTGGTTTCTTGAGAGATGCTGCTTCTGAATTTACAGATGGAAGATTGGGGAATGGGGAGCTTGTTCTGCCACCTGTGGAGGAGGCACCCAGACTCGTTCCGTTTATTGCGTCTCCCACCACGGACCGGGTTCTCAAAATGCTGTGGATGATGCTGAGTGCGCATCCTTGACAGAGAGGCCGCGTAGCACACAGCCTTGCAACATGCGTCAGTGTGCAGCATGGACCACAGGGCCTTGGTCTGAGGTGAGTTTGTCCTACAGGTTTAGTGAACATATATAGACGGTATAGCCCAGTTACCTCAGTGGCTTGAGGAGGAAAAGAAAGTACAAGCTCACCTACTCCTCCCATTTCGCACTCTTGAGTCTCCCCTCGTGTATCATCACTTTGCCTGTGCCTCTTTGCTCATGAGGTGGATTCCGCCTCTCTCTCCGCCTTGAGAGAAATCAACAATTCAGGCTTACACAGACTGAAAAGATCTCCCCTCTCACCAAAGAACATGGGAATAGTAATTTTGTGAAAGAAGCTAGAGCTATGTAACATAATTATGAGGATGTTCACCAGGATTTGGGGAGCAAGCCATGACAGTTAAATTGGTATAAAACCAATATAAACACTTAATTATTTGAATTCCTTCCCAAAATGTATTTATCTGGCAAAGCTTTATTTTAGTCACGCTTGTTTCACCATCTCTGATAATCGGTTGTCATTTATTGAAGTGTGTATTTTATGAATTGCTTTCCATGAAACATCCCCATGAGCCATCACCAGGCTGGCCTCATGAGGCAGCTAGTTGTTGTTATTTCCAGCCATTGCTAAATTCATGAATTTATGTTTTTTACTCAAATTCTGACCCTTCACTGAATGCAGTGTTTATTGGGGAGGAGGTCTACCCATGTACTGCAAAATTTGCAGACATGTCAAAACCAAAGTATAATTATGTTTCAATCAGTATGTTAGTCTCGAAGCAGGAAATTAGGTGGTCCAAACAACAATTTTCTTGATCCCTATTCCTAATTTTTTCATTATTCCTACCTTTTATATCTTGAATAAATTTAAAGCTCTTTCAGTAGGCATACCTTCAATTTATGTATTCTATACAGCACTGTAGCACAATTGGATGGTATGAAAATGGCTAGTAGGAAAGAGTTTTTAAAAATTGGTGCTAACTCTCACATGTGTTTATGCATGTGTAATGTATGTATACATACACTTATGTACACAGACACAACAAATATGGTACATAAATATATATGACAGGCATAAGGTAAATGAATATTACCAAAAATTCCACCTCTGAGTTATTCTTCCCATCCAGAGGAAGCTTAACCATAGAACGTCTCACACACTGAATTACTCTTTCTGGGACAAGAGGATTTCTGAAAACATTTAACTTGAAATGATGCCTTCAAAATGTGGAGTGAGCAGACCAAATAAATGCAATAGATGTTGCTGTTGTTTAGTCTTGTCCGACTCTTCATGACCCCCTGGACCAGAGCACGCCAGGCACTCCTGTCTTCCACTGCCTCCTGCAGTTTGTCAAACTCATGCTGGTAGCTTCAAGAACACTATCCAACCACTGTCCAACCAACAGTGACTGTCATTTATTTAATTTTTACAGTGCACAGCTAGTTGTGGGGAAGGTATTCAGACCCGGACTGTAAACTGCATGTCGGAGCTGGGCACTCGGACTCTCGAAGTTGCCTGCTTAACACAACCAAAACCTTCACACACCCAGTCCTGCACTGGTGAGAATTGTATCCAAGAGATCGGCTGGCATATTGGAGACTGGGGACTGGTAAGCATTGCAACAATTTCTGCCTACTTTGCTATAGGTAAAAAAGGTACCTATACTTCGCTATACCCCAGTTTATCTGTCCATTGCTGCCCATCTCCTCTCTGCTGCCTCTTTCAGGGCATTTCCACACTAGGGCCTTAATTCATATGTAGATCTTCACACATGAATGTTTTGCATGTTAAGCACTTGAAATCCGTCTCAGTGTTTTCATTCTACAGTAGTGGGTGGTTCTTGATGGAATATGTTCTTGCTGTGTGTTATCCCCTCCCGACAGTGAGTACTTCTCCGCTTACCACAGACCACTGTGGGCATACACACAGATATCTCTTTACCTGTGCTTGCCCACTTATATTTTTATATAAGATTGGCACAAAGTACAATAAATAATTATTTTAAAAACAAAAATGTCGCTCCAAGCCAAGCAATGATTTTGAGTTGGTTGCATGAAAGGCTGCAACTTCCTTTCCTACCCCTTTCCTTTCCTGCCTTTTGCACCTGCAAGGGTACATTTTATGTTTATTTTTAATGCAGCTGCTTTGTAGAAGATCAGCTCTGCACAAAAGAACCCCTTTAAAAATAACAATATCACTTAGCTGCCTTCAGAAACAACCAGTGGAAAAAGGCGGGCTGATTTTTTTGCCTTTGTGCAAAGAAAATGGAAGTAGGGTGTGTGGCAGTGAAATGACATCACACATGCTTTGAAAAGAACACCTGCTTGCACAATGAGCTTCAGTTGGGTAACATGGAGTTTTATATTGGATTTTCTTCCATTACCAGATTATCTGTGGATTACGGAAATCCAAATTTAGCAGGGGGGAAGTGTGGGCTGCCGTTTGGGTGAGGAGAATGTTGTGTGGACAGTGGAAAGAAAAACAGAGACATAAGCAGCTTCAAATCCACACATTAAATTCCAATGTGGACAACCTCTTTACAAGACCTGTTTGCATCAACATAGCCTTTGTTGAACCTCTGGAATAATGGAAACTAAAGTGAGAATGAGATCACCTCAAGCATGTCAATAGGTAGAGTTGTTGTATTCAGAGACAACCCAGACATTATAATTTATAGCCCAGCTCAACCATACATGCCCGTGGAAAGTGCTGGTGAATGAAGCATGCTCAGATTATCACTTTCTCTGGGAATTTGTTTATTTCATAAAATTTATACACCACTTGACTGTAAAGTATAGAGAAGATACAATTGGAGCCAACATAATTTGTAAGTTTGTCTGGGACTAATTTATCCCATGACATGGAAATAATTTTTCCATTTACCATTTTATTCTCCCACCAAGGCCTACAACCTACTAGCAGTTACCTGCTCACTACCTGAAAATTCATGTTTTAACACCTGCTACCAGAAACTCATAGGGTTACTCAGGATAGTGTTACTCTTGTAACGTTACTCTCTCGGGTTACAGCCCCCTAGTAACTCGGCTTGCACTTTGTGATCTAGTGCTCAAAGAGCTGTGACTCAGGCATCCGAACGCGCCAGGTCATGTGTGCAGACGGGGATTCCAAGTTCTACAACCACGAGATGTGCCGGGCCATCCAGCCGCAGATACCAGCCATGCTTGGGACATGCAACACCCAGCCCTGTCATCTGCCGCAGCGTAAGTGAAAGCTATCAGCTGTCCACAACCCCCCTTGGTTCTTTTCCTCCTTTTAAGGTGCTATTCCTACCCAGTATCCATTTTCGGACACCTGGGCTGTTAGAATGCATAGTACCACCACCTTTACGTAACAGATTCAGCACTGGGTGTTGTTTTCTTTTGCTGCTCCTAAACCATGGGTGGGCAACGTCTTCTCTTTGTTAAATAAAGGCCCGTTGACCCATGGGAGAAATCAGTTGGGGGCCTGAGCCAAAGATGGTCAGAGTTAGAGCCAACGGTGGGAGGACCCAGTAATAAACTGTGTATGGGCCCCTCCAGAGATCTATACAGTGGATTAAATTATGTCATCAGGGGTGCAAGAGGGCCTAGGAGCCTCCAAGCTGGCCGCAGCAGATTGGGTCTTCCCTGCTCAGTGTTGGAATCACTGAGATGTCATCAGGATAGCAACAAGGTCTAGAGCAGCCTTTCTCAACCTGTGGGTCCCCAGATGTTGTTGAACTACAACTCCCATCACCCCTAGCTAGCAAGGCCAGAGCTCAGGGATGATGGGAGTTGTAGTCCAACAACATCTGGGGACCCACAGGTTGAGAACCACTGCTCTAGAGGTTTCTTGGGCCTTTTCATACCTATTGATGAAGAGATGGGCCTTTCCGTTTCCCTGCTAACTGCTCTTTAAAAAGAAAAAGAAAAAAGGAGATGCCAGAGGTTGACCCTGGGAACTTCTTCCTTCAATGCATGTGAACTGTCTCTGCTCTTTTGGCTACAAATTACATATGCCTAATCAAACTGTGGAAGCTGTCAGAACAATGATGAGAAAAGCAAGAGGCTTATTATCTGGATGTGCTAGGGTATCCGTTAGGGTTGCCATATGCCTGTAATCTCCCGGCAAAATTTCAGGGGAAATCCGGACGTATGGCAACCCATGTTGGCAGTGTTGTTTTTGCCAAACCTCCTTAAAAATAGCTCAAAAAGATCAACAACTTTGTGTGTCCCCCAAAAAAATCTCAACATCTTTATTAGTCTGCTTCTTATTGAAATCAATTAATATTATGGTACCACATAAAGCAGTACAGAACAGCATCTGATGGGTTCAGTTAGAACTGCCCTAAAATCTGCCCCCAATGTCAAGTCATACAGACTCAGCAATAATCCAGTTGGTGCTTCTCTGTTTCAAAAGTGTAATAAAAGTAGGTCCTTTCTCCTTGCATTTCTGTTTCTGTGTTGGTGCATTTTTGCCTCATAATAACAACATCTCACATCTCAAGCCCTGGGTGTGAAAGCCTGCAGAGGTGACTTTTTGCAGCTTCATTTTCACATGTCTTGAAGTTCCATTCCCCCCACCCACCACAACATTAAAAAACATATAATTGAAGCTTCCTTTCACTGATTTCCATGAAAGCAGGATTTTTTTGGGTTAGAGGATAATTTAGAACAATTCTCTCTGCTCTGCCCCTACCCTGCTCACCTAGTTGCTGAAGACACAGATGATTTTAGGTATTCCCAGTTGTTGATGTTGATCTTAGTTCAATGTTTCTAACCTATGGATACTAATCTCATTGCAGAGGTTCCCAGTATGCAAGACTCTGCAGGCTATGATGTCAACCGCCAGACCTTGCTGACCCGGTACAATCCTGACCACGGCACCATAGGTTTGAAACTACCTGAACTTTGCTTTCTTTCTCCAATGTTTATGTTGTTGTTTTTGTACCTTCCTTTAGAATAGCATTACAAAAAGTTAAGAGTCTTTGTGGCCCATATGTATGTAGAGTACAGCTCTCTGAGGGAAAGATGGGAAATGGGATGGACCCTGGACCAAGCCAGTGTCTGTCTTTCATTTTCCTGACTCTGAAATGATGGTATGCCTCTTAGAAAAGAAACATGGAGGTAGGGAGTCAAACCTAACCCAGGAGCCCAGAACCACTCCTCTACCACCACACATCTTGCTAATCTCCAATGCCTGGCAGTGGGTCCCACTGAAATTTTGCCTCACGCCCCTCCCTCCTTAAGGAATGTGAAACTGCTTTATGAATTCTGCTTTATTCAGGGCACATTCTGAGAGGGCCCCTGGGTTAGGAAAGCTTTTTGTGGTTCATTATCCTGGCGGGATGCTGCCTGATCCTGCATACTGATAGTTGTTGAGGCCAGTTTCAAATGTGTGTTGGACTTCTCCCCAAAATGGACAGGGCCAGACAGTAGTCACATGCCCTTAGCACATAGAAAATCACAGACACTTGACCGAGTCACACACTTGGCACACAACACATATGTACAGGGGCGATGGAAGACTCTAACATAATGCAGGAACAAAAAGCAGTTGTGAGGAATTTCTATGAAAGGGTACTGTCAACTTATTTTTACTCTGAATAGACCTATTGAAATTAAAGGACCTAAGTTAGCTGTGACTGTTAATTTCAGTAGGTCAACTATGAGTTGAATACAACTTGAAGTGCCTGTCCTGCTAGGACAGAATGAGAGGCCCTGACATATAACCATAGATCTGGGCTTAAATCTAGATGTGATCCTGTAACTGTGGGTACATGCCATAAGATATTATGTTTTTCAGCTTCTGCAAATGAACGAATAACCCAAGCTGGTTCTCCTACTCATCACCAAGTCCAGCCCAATGGAGATCATGACTCCAATTTCTTGCCCCTTCAATGGGAGTCTTACTTAGGATCCTCAGTGTCCCGCCACTTCAATTCCCATCAAAATGTTGCCTCAACAACTGAAGTTCAAGACTGCAACCAGAGCCTTCATGGTTGCTGCTCAGATGGCCAGACTGTGGCCGCTGGTCCTTTTGGCCAAGGCTGCCCATTTGACACTTGCCATCAGAGCAGGTAAGACAAGCTGGTTAAATCCATTTAATCTGCCAGCAAAGACAGCAGATCTGTTTGAACAGATTACACCAATATTGGTTTCCATTCTTTTCCCCTGGTATAGGTATGGGTGCTGTCCTGATGGAATATCACCTTCTCAGGGGCCAAACAAGGAAGGGTGCCCACAATACTACAGTGATGTTTATGTGAACAGGAATGAACCTGCTGTTGCTGCTCCAACAGTAAGGGTGACTCCAGACATCCTTCTTGTTGTGAATTCATAATGATTTGTACTCATTATGGTACCTGGGTGGTTATATGCAATCCTGCTTTAATACTGTTTGCATCTTCAAATGCTTTGGGTCGGACATACAGCCTCATTTCCAATCAGTGTATATACTGCATCTTCCTAATGAAATCCTATAACTTTTTCTACCAGTGGTGGGGTAGAGGGTGTTCCCCTGCTTTTGTTGCATTGTAATACAATAGTGCAATAAGGCTGGAGAAGCCTTGCAGTAAAGCAGAATGATGTGTGGTCAGTCCAGTATAAATCTACCACTAATGCACTATTATGTTGCAGAGTACACCTAAGCATAGGAAATATTTATGCCCGATGTTCTAGGTGAAATAATTCAACAGTAGTCAGTATTTATACTACGGGTGGCACTGTGGTCTAAACCACTGAGCCTCTTGGGCTTGCCAATCAGAAGGTTGGCGGTTCAAATCCCCATGACGGAGGGAGCTCCCGTTGCTCTGTCCCAGCTCCTGCCAACCTAGCAGTTCGAAAGCATGCCAGTGCAAGTAGCTAAATACAGTGGTGCCCCACAAGACGAATGCCTCGCAAGACGGAAATCCCACTAGACGAAAGGGTTTTCCGTTTTGTTTTTTTTTAAATAATTTTTATTCATTTTTCAAACACATAATAGAAACAAAACACAAAACAAAAACACAAAGCACAAAACAAAAACATACAAAACATTTAAACAAATATAACTTCAAAATTGTATTTTCATACACCTTCTTTCCTTCGACTTCCCCATACCTCCCCATCCCTGCATCCTTGTTTTATGGTTCTTTAGCAACCCTTTGGTCAATTTATCTTGATTCCCTTTCATTAAATTACCTTTACTTTTTTAGTTACAGCTGTAATTCTCTGTTTCTTACCCCTTGACATCTTAGCATTCCTCAATTTTACAACAGTTTTTAAGGTATATTTTAAATTTCTTCCAGTCCTCTTCCACTGTCTCCTTCCCCTGGTCACGGATTCTGCCCGTCATCTCAGCCAGTCCCATAAAGTCCATCACCTTTGTTTGCCATTCTTCCAGAGTAGGTAGTTCTTGCCTCTTCCAATACTTTGCCAGTAGAATTCTTGCTGCTGTGGTAGCATACATAAAGAAAATCCTATCCTTCTTTAACACCAATTGGCCAACCATGCCCAAGACGAAAGGGTTTTCCGTTTTGGAGGCACTTCGCAAAATGAATTTCCCTATGGGCTTGCTTCGCAAGATGAAATGTCTTGCGAGTTCCTGCGGGTTTCCCCCCCCTTTCCCCCCTTTTCCTAAGCCACTAAGCCGCTTATCAGCTGATCCACTGATAAGCCGCTTATCAGCTGATCCGCTAAAAGCCGCTAAACTGCTGATAGCGCTAATCTGCTAAGCTGTCAATGGGCTTGCTTCGCAAGACGAAAAAAACGCTATACGAAGAGCCTCACGGAACGGATTAATTTCGTCTTGCGAGGCACCACTGTAGGTACCGCTGTGGCAGGAAGGTAAACAGCAGCTCCGTGCCCTCTGGCACTTGTTAGTGTCCTGTTGCACCAGAAGCGGTTTAGTTCTGCTGGCCACATGACCTGGAAAGCTGTCTGGACAAATGCCGGCTCCCTCGGCCTGAAAAGTGAAATGAGTGCCGCAACCCCACAGTCGCTTTTGACTGGACTTAACCGTCCAGGGGTCCTTTACCTTTTTATCTTTACTTTATACTGTATTATACCAACAGTGCGCTAGATTAGAAGTTTTGGATCTTGGCTCTGGTTTTCAGTTAAACCTGTGATGATCTTCTCCTTTCAGGGATCTAAATATGTCCCTTTATTCAGGCGATGACTTTGAGGCATTACAGTTACATTGTGATTGTATTGCATACATCGTGTAATGAGTAATAATACTACGGTAATACCTACTGCACACACACAATCACACACTTGGTTCTAGTGGGTCAGTTACACATTAAGGTAGGGTGTGTGTGAGAGAGGAAGACTAGCTTGCTTAAAGTCACGTGAGATCTTCTGGTTCACAGCTCAGTATTATATAGGGACCATATTGCCCAATCCGTAATTGTGCAGTCCATAATGCCCCAAGAAAGACCATTGAAGCTGGGTTAGTATTTGAAGCACAACGTTTTGTAAATGTTTCTCTGGAGTTAATGATAAACATATAGACCTTCAGGGGGATCTGTATCTCACAGGAAACAAACAGAAGTACTGGATGAACCAGATTGCTCGCAGTGTATATTATGATAAATTTTCAGATCAATGGTGGGTGACTAGAGTATTGTCCAGATAGCAGCCACTGAGTTGTAGCATCCCATTGTCCATTCTGGACTCGCAAGCAGTATTTTGGCTTTTTGGCACCCAGGACATTAGCCCTAGCTCTGACGCCATAGTCCCTCTACTTTCCTCCTCTTTATTGTATTTATATACCGCCCTATACCCAGAAGTCTCAGGGCGGTTCACAGAACAAGATCAACATAAAACACCACAATATATACAAGATAGATAGTAGACAGATCTATCTGTCTATCTACTTTCTTCCTTATTTTCCTTCAACCACTTCTGGGCCTGCAGCTGCCTCTGGTAATCATGCTTGGATCCTGTCCCAGCTGCTTTGCTAAGCACAAGCAGTAGTAGGAGCCTCTCCAGTGGCTGAGGATTGCATTTGCAACACCTAATTATCTACTGCATTTTTTAGCAAAGTGCATGGGCTCAGTTCCCAGGGATACTGATGGTGGGTGTTTTGAGAACAAAGTGGGTGGGAGCTTTGCCCAGCTGCTCGGGCCATCTGGAGAAACATCCAATTTATTCATAGGTGGGCAGACTCATGGGTTTCCTGTATTATCTGAGTTGATGGTCCCCATTTAGTTCACACTAGGCAAGGGGTCAACTTTACAAGCCTGAAGCAAAAGAAGAAGAAAAAAGATTTTTCTTTCCTTAGCATGTCACTGGAACAGCTTATGAAACAATTCCCCTGCTCCCAATATTGCTTATAATTGTTAGTGGCAATTATCCCAAGTGAAAGAGAAACATTCTGGTGCATGTTTTCATTACCTGTCAAAGTTGCCCCATCAGGTGCTTAAAAAGGGATGGTTGGTCTTAGCTCCTCCTGTGGATTTGTTTATGGGTTTGGTTTTGTGGTATGAGATCTTTTACACCATCTCAGTAATGAGACCATCTCAGTAACTTCTGGCTTTGTCCAAGGTGAGCCGAGTTCTGTCCCAGGAGAGGCCAGCGGAGGAGTGTCGTGTTTCTACGTATGGTTGCTGCTACGACAACGTTGCTTCGGCTTCTGGGCCTCAGGGGGATGGATGCCTCAATAGACCCAGCCAACGTAAGTGATGCTTAGGTTTTGAAAGGTGGTTTACCCATTGCTTTCTGCCAACATGAACAGAATCACTTCACATCCTTCTTCATGGCACTGTAAGCTATAGACAACCCATTATCCAATTATTATTATTATTATTATTATTAATAATAATAATAATAATAATAGCAACAATCCCTTGGCCAGAATTTAGAATCAGTCTGAAATTCACCCTTAAGATCCCAGTCTCTGAATTCTGTTGGTTTTATAAGAAATGCCTATTAAATAATCAGATTACCATTTCAGTTCCGTTTTATGGGACTTCTGCATTCAGTGTTCCTGACAGGAAGGAATCACTTAACACATTTCTGTTATCAAATTATTCTTGTTCAGCTACCCTGAAGAATGAATGGCTTCTGAGCACAGTTTCCCAGAAAGGAAAACAGCATGGACAGGGGCAGGGACCAAGCGACTGCAGCCTTGAAGCCACCTGGCACCTTGCCGTCTTTTTCAAAGCTGCATTGTTTATCACAGTCGGCTACTTCTGGTTGGCTTCTGCAAGCTGTGATGGGCATAGGCCCAACCTAGAAGTGCTCACCCACATACCCTTGAAGCACAATGCCTGGTTTTGTGAGCAGTGCCATTTGATACAGAGACAGAACTGAGCCTCTGATAACGTGAATCCTGACTCCCCTCTAAGGGCAAATCCATAATGCAAACTTTTAAGTGCAAATTATTTTAAACTAACTGTCCCAGCTTTCTCAAAAGAATTCTAGAAAATGGTTATGATTTTTTTTTTAAAAAAAAAGATCTGATCTTAAATGATGTTTGCTGCCTTTTTTTTTACACCTGCTCTCATAACGCCTGGCCCCCTGCTAGGCTTTTTCAGGTGCTGAGGCAGAATACTGTGACAGGGGACCCCTCCAACCCCAGACTCATTTATCTAAGCTTCCAGTGACTGCTTTGTACCGCCATAGCATCCTTTGTGCCAGGAACGCTGGCTTGATTTTCCAACAGTTGAGACCTGGGCAGTAGTGACAGGATGGGAATGGTATGTGGTGAGGGGTAGGCAAGTCTGAGAGAGTGTGTGGTTATCCCACTTCTTCTTATCTGATACCTCCTCCCAGAGTGAAAACACTCTCCAGTTGCCCTTGCGCCATGAATAGGGCAACACTCTTTGCACAGTCTATCCTGGACTGGTCTGCGCTATAGTACACATCTGACTTTATTGTTTACTTGTACTAGCTGTACACACAGTTCTTGAAAAAGACTACGACAAAATCACACAGTAGAAAATAGTTTTGCTGTGCCTAAGCAACCTGTAGTGAATGAGCAAGGGTTGATAGCAGGCTTCAAGTTCCTGATACCATATTGTCATCTGGGTTTATTTACTGAGCATCTTACAGACGAACAGCGATTTGGGGCTCATGAACACTTCGGTTTGTCCCATGCCAAGAAAGCTTGGGCCTGAGAAGTTTCCCACTTATCCTGTGCTTTCTAGGTGTGGTTCCAAAGGACTTTGCCACTTGCTCCTGGAAAACCTGCTCTTTGTGTTTATCACACTTCCTCTTGTCCTGCTGCTTCCCCCCGCCCCGGGGCACCTGCTCTTTAAAGCTCATTCAGAGCAAATGGCAATTTGGGTTTTCTCCAGATTGACATTTGTTCCGATTTAACACTAAAGAGCGGGTTTTCCATGGGAAAGGAGTGGGGCAGAGGGGGAAATCACTCAGACCCATGCTTTCTAGGCATGGGACAAACAGAAGCATGGATGAGCCCTGAGTGGGGATGTGGTCAGAAAAAGATTTGTGTATCTGCTTATTCTATAACAACTGCTTCTCTCCTAACATTTCCTATTAGCTTATCCTATTGGTTGCCTGTTGCCCAGCGCCCATGGCCCCTGCACAGATTGGACTACACGCTGGTACTTTGTACATGACGTTGGGAAATGCAATCGGTTCTGGTATGGGGGCTGCCACGGCAACAACAACAACTTTGCTTCTGAAGAGGAGTGCATGAAAACTTGCCATAGATCAGTGGGAGGGAGTGATGTGGGACACCACCACCATGCTGCAGTTCCTAACATCCACTCTAGTTCTCACTTGGGAGGAGTTGCAGAGGAGCAGCACCAACAGCAGCCTGCAAGAGGAGCCACGAGTCATAGCCATGGAGGAGGAGGAGGAGGAGGAGGACGTGGGGCTTTCCATGCTCACACTGACTCAGAAACTCACTCATTGCTACGTCATGGGGAGAGAGGCTGGGGAAGGACCATGACTATAGATAGCCTGCCTGAGTCTCAGCAAGGGATGGGGGAAAGAAGGAAGGATCCAGCAAACCACCTTCATGGTTTAGGGGAAACTGTGGTCTCTGGACACTCTGAGAGGTGGCAGACGGTTCACCGTGAGCATGAAGGGTGGAGGAGAGAATCTGCAGCAGATGGATCAGTAGTGAATGGATTTGAGCGCCAAGCCTCAGCAAGCTCTTCCTTCCCTCATTCTCTAAACAGGTAATATTTTGCAATAGCAGGCGTCTCTGCTAGGAGTTGTTTTCTGCAGCATGAGATTGTTTTGCTGCAGGGTGAGGACAGACAACCTATCATAAAGGATTCCAATATAAGCCTGACACAGGAGTAATCCCCTCCACCCCCTGGAAATGTGAGCTACCCAGTACCAGTATTTTCTGTTTAAATTTTAAAGTGGCCATGCATTCATTTTTATACACCCACAACCACCAACTTCACAAAGGGATGTGAATAAGTTGTGTCTGCTAACAGATTTGTAGTCAGCTGTATCTCTCCTGACTCATGCTGGATTTTAATGCCTGGCAGCTGTGGTCTTTTAAAATCTGTTGTTGGGAGTAACTTCAAACTCTTACTGGGGCCTTTTGGATAGCAAACGACAGTTAACTAAAAGGCCTCAGCTCTTGAACACTCCACTGCAGGAATGGAGAACCTCTGCCGCCTCCCAGTGTTGCTGAACTTCAACTCCCGCCTTCCTTGGCCATTGGCTTGCTGTGGCTGTTGGGAGTTGTAGTACAGCAACATCTGGAGGGCCAAAGACTCCCCCCCCCTGTTCTAAAGATAGGCATTTGGATATGACAACATGGTTTGGCCCTTCATCTAGATAAAGATTGTTCTGGATCAAGAACTGGTCTTCCAGAGAAGTGTGTGTTTATGAATTTTGGGTCTGGTATGCATGTGATGCAGCAGGCTTAACTTTCTCCCCCAGTCGGTTTGCATTGTCTCTTCAGTCTGCAGAAGACTCTTCTCCCACTGTTTCCTTCCTTTAGCAACATGCAGACTGCTTCCAGCTCTGCCTAACATGGATCCACAGGGGTAGGTAAAATGCTATTATTAGTTACTCCAGACAGTATTGCCCTTGCAAAAGCATCAGGTGTTTTCTCTCATTATCAGCAGTTATGCATTTCCCACCCTGTCCTTTCAGAGCAGCCTTTGAATTTTGGGCTAACTACAGTATGTCTTTCAGGGTCTTCTTGGATGGTTCGGGGTCTTCAGCAGTGGAGGCAGGCTTGGGACAAAGCATCCGTCTTCTCTGTAAGGCAGGCAGTTCCCGCTTCTCCAGAGTTGAATGGCAGAAGGATGGGCGGCCAGTGTCCTCTGACAGGTGAGCTTGACCCTGGCACCTACCCCTGTGGTGGAACCCACCCTACTGAAACCTATTAACACCACAGAAGCTTTTGGGTGAGTGGAGGACTTTGACATGAGTCTTATATTTTAGAATTCCTAGACACAGCAATTTCGATGAGTAGCGGTAGAAGCTCTCTCTATATTATATGTGGCCTGCAACAGAATATTGCAGCGTGGAGTGCTGCTCAGGATTCCAGCCACTGCACTCCATTCTGACGCGCACACCAGCCACTGCTCACTGCCTTGGCTTTATATTCCACACCCTGCCCTGCTCCACACAGGATTTTTCTAAAGATTCCTTTATACTTCTTTAAACTTTGGGGCTCCCTCAAGCCTGCTGCTCCTCCCCTCTTGTGTGTGTGAATAGTGCCGAGTTTGTTAGAAAAGGACCAGCAGCATTCAGAGAACTGAGATTACTGTTAGTATTAAAGATTATTGACTGATATCAGACAGCTCAGTGCAAAAAATTACGCACTGAGCAAAGCGGACTTCTGTGGCTCTTGTGCATGACATGAAAATGAAGCACCCCTCCCCATGTGTGTGCATTTTCTTGCATTATTCACTGGGCCCCACCTACTCAACTACTAGAAAAACTGATCAGAAGTCCACCACATCGTTTAAGATTCCACCAGGCACTGCCCCAGTAGAGAAATAAATAAAAAGTTACTGTTAACAGGCATTGGGTGCCAACAGGATTTGCTGCTGCTTTATAGCTCGTCTGCAATCTATGTCAAATGCTCTCATTTCTCCTCCTGCAGGCATACCTACCAGTCTGACAGTTCCTTGGTGATCAGCCAGCTCAGAGCTGAGGATGCTGGGACCTACATGTGCAAAATTTCGAATGGGAGGGTAGAGCACAGGAAGATTGTTCTGAGGATCAAAGGTGATGCGTTGTTTCTGTTTTAATACTTGAGCTACCTTTGTCCATTTTCTCAATCGAAACAGCCAGGCATAAGGAAAATGCCAACTTTGTAATAATAATCTGTTTGGTATAATAAAAATGCTATGGGTTGTATCTCCTGAAATGAATGGCCACAGGCAACTTAGGCCTATTAATTTTAATGGATCTACTCTGAGTAAAAGTTAGTTAATAAAACCCTGTGATGCCAGCAAATCAGTCTCTTAAGCTTAAGCCAATAAATAGTATTCTCTATGAAATTGAATATCAATACACATATCAAGGCTTTGAGATTAGACCACTAAAGAAGCTCGGAAAACTAACTTGGGAGTGTGCTACCTGCAAGCCCCAGTAAAAGGGCCCCATTGGGGGCAAACAGCGGCCTCTTTATTACTTGGACTGCCAGGGCGAAACAGGTGCAAAACGCCAGCACCCTGTCTACAACTTTATCAACATCCATCTACAACTTCACTAGCATCTCTCGATTTTCTGTTGATTGAATGAGCAACATCTTTTCTATTCTAGCCCTGTCTTCTCTGTGGTGGTAGGTCTTTGAGGGAGTTCTGCTCTATCATAATTTTGCAATGTATTTTGTAAGCAAGGTCTCTGATTTTCCTTCCCATCCACCTCTAATTTAGCCATGTTGGGAGGAGCTACACTTTTCAATTTCTAGTAGGAATTGGGCTGTTGCCTGAGCCAGGGCACATTTAAACTCTGGCCTCATAAATGAGGGGGGGGGCGTCCTTTGTACATTCAAGGGCCCAGTTGGGTAGTGTTTTGCACATAGCATGCTGAGTTACTGGACCTTGCATGAAGGGCATTTCACTCCAGGCAAGATTGTCTGTTAGGGATTGCGAGCAATACACATACTCCAGATTAGGTTACCATTTTATAGTGGGCTCCCCTCATAAACTGTTCCTGCTGGCAGGGGAAAGCATATTTTTACAATTGGCACTGGGGTGAGAAACAAACAGGTAAACAACAGGTTTCCCATGGCTGTTTTAAAGGAAGTGAGCAGATAGATAGTTGGTTCTGATATGTGAAGTCAGCTGCTGATTTTTTTGTGCAATCTTATGGCACAGGGCAATCTTATTCAGAATTCTCTCTCCCTAGAAATCCCTGGATCTGATGTTTCACAGAGAGCGGGGAATCAGCTGATCCATGGTCAAAATCACCAGCACAGAGCATTTGTTTCAGGACTTAGTACTGGGCAGTCACATGACTCTCCTGTCAACCTTCCTCAGACAACATACAGGTAAAGCTAACAGGAAATATTATACCTCTGTTCTCCACAGTGTGTCAAACCAGGCTGTGGCCCTTAAACACTGTGGGCAGGCAAGAGAACTATTTTGAGAAGCTTCAGGGTATGAAATCACAACTATATTGCAACTCATCTCAGGAATATTCACAGCAGCCTCCTTGGGGGGGGGGGGCGGGACAGCTTGTTGCCGTCATGTTTAGAAGTCCATCCCATAATTTTTTTACAAGTGTTAACATTCCAGAATCTGGAACAGGTCTAGTAGGTCTCCTGCTCTTTCCCCACAAGCAAGACTTGGCCCAAAACTTATGCCAGTCCCAGTCTCCTGTTAGTTGTGGTGGTGGTTGAAGAGGCCTTAGTCCACTGTTTCCGTAATGGCCATAGTCGTAGTTGCAGTCAGTCCATCCTGAGTCATATGGGTGGATGGTGGCAGTTCTTGCCAGTTGCTGCTGTCTGCACCTCCCAGAACAAAAGGAGTGGTTCTCGGTAGGCTATTATTTATTTGATGAATTTCTAACCTGCCCCTTCAGGACACATTGATTTCTCAAAGCAGTTTACCAAAATAAAACTGCCCTCCTAACTCATGCAGTTCCCACTTTCTCTCTCTAGCTGGCTGATAGTTCAAGCAGTTGGGAGTGTCTAGCATGGGAGGGGAATGGGAATAAGTTGACCTCTTGGTACTTTTCTGGTAAGCATTGGGGTTCTTTATCTTTGGAGTGATAGGAGTGGCTAGTGAAGATCCTCAAATAGCTACATGGTGAAACAGTAATATTCCACTGAAATTCCTCCAGCCCTTTGTAGACATCAAGATACAGAACCAGGCAGGCTGGGGCTACAGGGATGGCACTGAAAAGAACATTCTGTTACTGTGGATTCTTGTGGCTAAAGGCATTTCTCTAGGCTTGCAGCCAAGAGAGTACTTAAGGAAGATGTGTTTATACAAGCCTGCATTTTGTAAAGCACTCGCCTAGTTGCTTTGCAGCTTCTGTCTTAAGTGCAGCCTCTGCAGCAATCCATTCATGCTCAAATCAAGATGAGGAGCCCCTGCATACTAAGTGTGTGTGTGTGTGTGTGTGTTTGCGTAGGTGCTGTTCACAGGAAAAGTCAAGAGAAAGGTTCTGATTACATTACACAGATTCAAAATACAGGGCTAGAACACTAGTAAATTTGTTTTCCAGGTTAAAAATGTATAAGAATGAACCCTCAGTTGTTGATGCCAATATCGGGGAGCGAGTCAGATTGCCTTGCCGTGTAGAGGCTTTGCCTTCTGTAACCATTGAGTGGCAGAAAGATGGAGAGCCCATCTCCTCTCCAAGGTAAGCTACAACTAATGTGTTTCTACTTTCCCATCTTCTTCTTTCAATGCCGGGGTACACAGCTCAAACCACTCTGACCAACAGGGCTACGTTGTTAGGTTAATTAGGGACAAGCATTTGTTACAATTTTTACTGTTTTTAAAGGACATCCTCTGCTAACGTACATTTTCACTATTGTAGGCACTCTTTGTGACAATATAGCTTTTTGCATTCATCTGAGACCAGACCCCATTTCTCTTGATGCCAACCCAGGTCATTCTCCATCCTCATTTTTCATTTTAGCAAAACATCTGAGCAACCCCCTTCTCTTTCTGTTTCCCCACCCAAAGTCTTAATTACAACTCCCATTTTGTAGCTACCTGCTATTTTCCCTTCAGCCTGTGACTCCTTTCAAAATTTCTGAAAGCTAGTTCTCTCCTGTCCTGAGGGCAAGGTGGGTCCTTAGGTAGCCTGGTGGCAGTGTTGGGTGTTCCAATGGGGGGCGTTGCTCCCTGGGTGCCATGTCTGGGGAGGTGACAAGAAGGCACTCTGCTTGCGGCTGCAGCCACATGTAGAGGATCCTCCCTTCGTGGCTGCAGCTGCGAGCAGAGTATCCCGGCACCGTCCGTACGGCACTGGGCGGTGGCAAACTGCTATGTACAGCGCATGTGCGGCATCGCTATGTACGGCGCATGCGTCGCATGTAGCTCTGCTGCACATGCACCCTACGTAGTGATGCCCCACCCCAGGTGTCACAAGGCCTTCATTCGCTCCTGGTTGGGGGGAGGCCACCTCAGCTGTAACTCTGG
Source organism: Podarcis cretensis (assembly GCF_951804945.1). Classification (NCBI taxonomy): domain Eukaryota; kingdom Metazoa; phylum Chordata; class Lepidosauria; order Squamata; family Lacertidae; genus Podarcis; species Podarcis cretensis. Next base: position 47,003,616 of record NC_137170.1, on the reverse strand, counting down.
GAACTAGATGGCAGGGAATTCCCCTCCCTTCAGGGCAAGATGGTCCTTGCATAGCCTTGTGGTGGAGGTTGGGGAAGTAGAGGTCACCTCCATCAAGAAGGCTGCCCTTACATGGTACATACCTGCTCTGCTTACCCCACATTTAGTGACTTACTCGGTCCTTATTCAGGTTCATCCAGTTCATTGCCAAATTCACTGAAATAATGTGACAAAACTGTTGTGACCACTTAACCAAAATTGGTTCTTGTGACAACCAAGGACTTAAAATTCTTCAAAGTCATTACATAGTAGTTGACAGCAAAAGTAATTGTTATTTTAATAATAATAATTTTATTATTTGTACCCCGCCCAACTGGCTGGGTTTCCCCAGCCACCCTGTGCAGCTTACAGCACACATAAAAACATAGTAAAACAGCAAACATTAAAAACATTAAAAACTTCCCAATAGAGGGCTGCCTTCAGATGTAATTCTTTATCTCCTTGACATCTGGCTAAAGGGAGGGCATTCCACAGGGAGGGTGCCACTACTGAGAAGACCCTCTGCCTGGTTCCTGGTTTTACAGATAAAAGGGGTGAAGCCCACCTGCACTGTACAAGCTTGAATTCAAAAGGATGAGCTTGAAGAGAGACTACTGCTCTTTGGTTGTTGTTCACTTTGCAGCAGTCAGACAGGCTTGACAGCTGATCCTCAGAGGTCGTAAACAAGTTTTGAGAGAGAGATGTGGAGGCACAGTAAGGGTACCTGCATTCAGACTATGCTTTGAGCAATGTAACCTCTCTCAAATAAGTCATTGAGTTAGATGCAAATAAATTCCTTCTCATTAAGACTCATAGTCACTATTCTTCTCTTGCTTTCCAGGCACAGACAGCAGTCTGACGGTGCCTTAGTTATCAGTCGCCTTGCCTCTGAAGATGCTGGCTTCTTTACCTGCATTGCTTCCAATGGCCGGGATCAGGATCAGCGAAGAGTCCAGATCATACCTAGAGGTACTAAAAAGCGAAGGAAGATAGATCTTGCTTTGATATTAAGGGGGGACTAGGGTGAACTTGCACAGGAGGTAAATGGAAATGCTCAATTTGTGCCACTGCTGTTAAACTAAGCATCAGACCAATGAACAATGCTGAGAGCCAATACGCACCTACAACCAATCTGGAGTGGGAGATATTTGTGTGTTTCAAACAATGGGTTCCTTCGTATTTAGGTTATCTGAAATAGTTTGAAAATGAGAGGGAGATGCAGTGATGTGCTTTTAAAAAACCAACCCCAAACTGAGCCACTCACACAAAGCAGCCTCAGACAGTTCTGTTTCAAGCAGCCAGCAACATGTTTATTAGTACTTGGTGCTAATGATGATGAGGCCATGTGGGCCCCTCCAGATGAGCATTCATCCTGATTTGCTTGCACAAATAAGGTTTGATTATATCCAGCCTTCATGGACCATTTGTTCCAATTTGTTTGCAGGGCGGTTATATGACAATAAACATTCATTCTGTTTTGCTTGTGGGGTGTTGCACACATATTCCCATCAGTAATTCATCACACTTTTCAAGGCCTTTCCCCATCACTTTCCAAGCTGCAAAAGGTTTGATACACTTTTTAAAAATAAAAATTGTTTTGCTAGGGCAACGGAGCTCTTTAAACCACTTTAAGTGCACAAAGCTAAAGTTCTGGCGTGCAACTGAATCACTCCCACACAATACTGACACACACTGGAGGTGCCCAAATTTAGCTTCATCATTAGTAGCACCAAGTTAGAGCTCATGCTTTTGCATGTAAAAAGGTCCCAGACTCTGTCCCTGCATCTAAGGCTGGAACAGATTTCCATCAGAAACCCTGGAGAGCTGCTGCTGGTTAGTGTAGACCCGAGGTCACCAATGTGGCCCTCTTCAAGACTTCCCCTGGTGCCCACAAAGCCTCTGAGCATTTCCCCTGCTCACTAACCCTTTCATATTGAGATGGTGAAGGGGATTACCTTTCTCTTCCACTGCCACCATTGGAAATGGCATAGAGCTGAAAAAGGAAGTTGAAAGAGCAATGTTCTTTCCCACTTCCTCTTTCAATTCCACAGCCTTTTCAAGGAACTGGATCAGCACCTGAGTAGCTGAACAGAAGACAGAGTGACCAAGAAGATAGGAAAGAAAAGGGAGCAATCCAGGAGGAGGAAATCAGAGCAGCTGGGGGGACAAAATAGGGTGGAGACAGACAGACACATGCACAAACACTTAAGTTGAATCCAGCAAAACAGATCCTCTCCAATTTGCATGATTTCCCACCATCAGGTCACAGATCGTATCTACCTCAATTGACTTTCCAGTAAGGCCATGGAACAAAAACATAGAGACTCATAATTTTTGTAAGAGATCCTCTCAAAACCACAACCAAATCATTAGGCACATGTGTACACAGATGTAATGGTTCTCTTGTCACACTGTGTAAAAACCAAGAGGATCCATGCCTTGGATCAATGTTTTTGTAGTAATGGAAATCACCAGATGTGCAATGTTTACTATAAAGCTTACAGGGGTAACCTGTAATTGGATGTATTTTGAGGGGATCCCATGTACAGTGGTACCTTGGTTTGCAACCGTTTTGGATTACAACCACGTCAAACCTGGAAGCGTGGGTCCCTTTTTTGGATTACAACCCATTTATTTTTTTATTACAACCCATTTTTGGAGGCCCCATTGGCGAAAACGTGCCTTGGGTTACAACCTGTTTTGGTTTACAACCGGACCTCTGGAACGGATTATGGTTGTAAACCAAGGTACCACTGTACAATCATACACATTCAATCCATTCTACTTTACCCGTAAGTCCAAGAGCAAGAGAGCGCCTTTTATTTTTGTTCATCTGTGAAGGGAGGGGACGCTGACTGCTGGGGTGGGGTGAAGAAGAAAAGCAACCAGAGGGGATGGTGCCCACAGTATATTTTGAGTGTGCCCATGGGCCAAAAGGAGGTTAGCAGCTCCTGGTGTAGACAAGAGTGAGCGAGGTAGACCTGTGGTCTGACTCTACATAAGCCAGTTTGACTACAGCGCAAAAGCAGCCCTCCTGGTTTAATGAGTTAAGGTCTCTCAAATTAGATGGGAGGCTAGAAGACCACACAAAATTCACAAGGTTTTTTTTTTGTGGGGTGGAGACTAGGGCAGTTTTGGCAGTTTCAACTTTCAAACTAGTTTAAATCTTCAACTCTATGGAACTCTGGGAACAAGTAACTCCTGTGACTGAACAAAGTTGTTGCTTTTTGTTGTTGCTAAGACCAGAGTTCATATTTTTGCTGCTAAAGAAGAGCCTTGAAGAAAGAGGCATTTTAACTATAGGTTGATGGTTACATCATAAGGTTTCTGGACAAAGGATCCTGTTGTGGAAAATGGCGCTGAGATTCCTTTCCCACACTTTACAGTAGGCTAGTGTCCAGCTTGAGAGGCCAAGTTCATGCAAGCAGCAGAGCTTTGGGTAGTTAGTCAGCGCTGGGTATTCAGAGCTCGGCATTCACAGCACCGTTCCTGAAGGAATTGGCTTGGCCCCCTGCGTGGACTCTTCCTGGGATTGACAATACCCTTTTCCTCCTCAGGGGAGCTGAGAATCACTGGCCTGCTGCCCAGCCTCTCTGTGTCAGAGGGGGAGACTGCTCAGCTTCAATGTGTTGTGACAGGCAACAATGTGAACATAAGATGGTCAAGGTAAAAAAAGGAAAAACTGAGCTGCAGAATTTACCTTCCCTTCCTTTCCCCTTCAATTCCAGTGAGACATGAATTGGCAAGCAAAAACTTGCATTACCACAGCAATGGTGAATCCAGGTTTACTTTAGTCTTCAATCCCAACTCAGCTGTTGAGAATGTGGTCTCTGTTCATGTAGGCTTGTTAAAACACTTGTGTCTCTGCCTGTTTCCTTCCACTGGGGTCTGCAGTAAGTGAGAGGCCTCTCTCTTTCAAAGTGCAAAACGAAGGCATTTCTTTCTGCTCAGGAATGGAGTGCCGGTGAGAGCCGATGGCCATCATGTCCAGACGTCCCAGGATGGAAGCCTATTCATATATAATGTGCAGACGGGTGATGAGGGGTCCTATACCTGCAATGCCTACAGTGGCAGTAATTCTGTCAGTGCTAGTACAGAGCTGAAACTTATCCGGAAGAGGCCAGAAGGTATGTATGCTCTACAGTCTTTCCAGCTAAGCCTCCACAATTGTAGAGTTCCATTCTGAATACTATGAGCACATGCTAGCCTCTCTTAGGCCTCAGGTAAATGCATCTCCCAGTAGGATCGGGTTCCCCTTGGAGCAGACTTGTGGGGTTCTTAATTTACATTTCAGATGCCTGTCCTGTTTAATTTTCTCCTTTAAACACAACTGCCCTGATTGGTTTTACCACTATCTTTATGCTTTACGTTATGCTTCAGTATGGCTGAAACCGAATTTTCATGTTCAGTAGCAAGTAGCCCTGTGCCATACCACTTGCTAGGACGCCAAAGTAAGAGATAACACTGTTATCTTTAATGCCCTGAAGCTTTTGACCTTAGGCCAGCATGAACATTCACAATGCACACAACTGCACCAGTAGGAGGTGAATTACCGTATTTTTCGCTCCATAACACGCACCTGATCATAACACGCACATAGTTTTTAGAGGAGGGAAACAAGAAAAAAAAAATTCTGAATGAAACAGTGGTTGTATCATTTTGGTGCTTCATGCTGCGGCACCAGCATGTCACAGACATGTGATTTGACGGTGAGTTTGGGGTAGGCCAATGCAAAAATCCTGAGAATCCATGTGGATATGTGCTTTGTAACCACAGCAACCGAAAACAGCTTTTACAACTTTGTAAACAAAGCAACCGAAAACAGAAGAGGGTGGGCAATAAGACCCTGAGGCAGAATGCAGGAAAGCAGCAGCCTCCTCTCTGCAGCACGCGATCTGATTCGGGCCAGTCAGCTCCAGGGACCACACATTCACTCAATAACACGCACAGACATTTCCCCTTACTTTTTAGGAGAAAAAATGTGAGTGTTATAGAGAGAAAAATATGGTATGCTTCATTCCCATTGGAGGGGGATATAGGACCAGTAGGTAATGACTACCTAGTTCTACTTCCTTATAAATTAGGAACTAAAGTAAAACTATATTTCTTGGGGTTTGGGTCAAACATGTTTAGTAGCTGGAGAAAAATGTTGTTTGTACATTAACAAATGAGCTTGTACGTGGCAAACTATAGACCTGCCCCAAACCACTGTGTTAAATGGGACTCATTTGTTCAATCATGCCCATAGTTTCCCCTCAGTGGAAACCCTGCACAAAGGCTTCCAGTAGCAAAACGGCCTTCTCTCTCCACCCCCCCCCGGTGCACCCCTAAACTTGGCTCCAGAGGGGGTGTTGGGAGTAGCAAATGGAACCATCTCCTTAGGTTGAGCAATTTTAGTGCTACAGGGGTGGTATTCAACTTACATTTTAGATAGTGCAATGGGCTTGAGTAAAACTTAGTCGATTACCACCATATACCACTAAAATTGCCAAACCTTATTTTGAAAATGAAACAAAATGTTGCTTGTATAGAAGTGGAGGAGGAAAAAAATACAAGGTCAAGTTCATTCAGTTTCAGTTATTAAAAGCTAAGGGCTGAACTAATTTCAACCTGCCCTTATAGTAGGTAACAACTGCTTGGTGATTCTCAGACTTAACCGCACACATACCACAGGACACATTAGTGTGTTGGCTGCAGTGTGTAGGTGTCACACAAACACTCCCTGTGCTCTTCCCGGGGCTGGAAAGGGATTAGTTTAACCTCCGGTTTGATAGTAAAACTGAATTACTGTGTCGCAAAATGATGCATGCCTACAAAGTGTGTCACCAACATGAAAAGTTTGGAAATCTCTGGCCTAGGGGATAGTTTCTTACTAAAAATGGCAGCTGCTAAGAACATGGGAGATCAAACAGAGCTTATTGCTCATTTCTGCCTTTGAATATCTCCTAAGCTATGGATTCTTATCACATTTGTTCAAGGTGCAGAACACAGAATATACTCTAGCCTATAGTGCAGGAAGTAAATTCTTCTGTAGTCTTAGATGATTGCATGAAACAAACTGTGTTCAAGTCCTCTTCTCTCTTCCTTCTCCTGCAGTACCTGCACGCCTCCCTTTGGACCCAAGCAGGGAATGTGTTGACCAACCACACCTTGCCAACTGTGACCTGATTATACAGGCTCAACTCTGCAATAATGAGTATTACTCTAGCTTCTGCTGTGCCAGCTGTTCTCACCACCAGGGCTGAACCTCATTTTCCCCTAATGTGGTCCTGCTCCAGAAGAAGGAAGTTTATGATCTACAGTCCTGATTGCTTGAGAAATCCCATATTTGTTTACTCAAGCACACACTGGCACACACTGGGAAGTGGAGAGAATAGGTAGCAGTAGCCAAATTTCTACCTTTCTTAAGCTTTCTGTGGTGTTTTGCAACACAAGCACTGATTGTCTAACAGCTGGCTGACCTACCCATTCAAGGAAATAACAAGGGACTGTTTTTCTAACATAGTTTAACAAGCAATATGGACAAGAGTCAAAAAGCAAGAAAGGTTCCTTCAGGCTGATTAATGATAACAAGCAGCACTCATCTTTAAAGTAGACTAAAACACAAAAATAAAGCCAGTGAGCTCACATGTCTGTGGAAAGTTGGCAGGTTGACCGTCAGTCTTTCCCTTATGGTATCACAAGTGTCCTACTAAAATCACTCAACCCTTTCCAACTTTCAAGAGTCGCAATTGGACCAAGTGGATTTGCTTCACTACAGATACAGACAGCTGTAATGAAGAGGCCTTGGCAGCATGCAAACAATGCTTAGTATTAGAGCTGCAAGGGAGTTGCTGAAATGAAGAACTATAGGAATTTGGATTGGGTCTTGCACTTCCGATAATCCTGAGAAAATAAGGTTGCAATTCTGTAGCCCTTTTCCTGGTAATAAGCCCCTCTGAACACCGGGGGGGGGGGGGCTTAATTCCAAGTAAATATGCACAGGGTTGTACTCCAAGTCTCCTGCAGAACAAAGTCTGTTGTGAAGTTCTGGGATTCTTCATGCATATCAATGCCAGAGTATATGGGGTATCTCCTATGTGTAGCTAGCCAGGGCTCTGTTTCTTCTCAGAAAAATTACTCTCAGATCACAATGTGAATGTGTAACATCTAAGGATAACCACTGATGCCAAGAAAGGTCATGTTGGGCAAGGGAAGCTTTTACGTCCAGGCCATAAAGCAGTCAACTTTATTGATCTCTAGAAATTGCTACTGCAGTATAAACAAATTATGTAAACAAGGATGGGATCCCAAACCACTGGCAGAAGGGGGAAAAAACCCTGTATGTTCCGTATCCCAGTAATCTGGGCAAGTCACTTAGTTGTTGTGAGAACCCAAAGTAAAAAGTCTACATGTCATGTGGAAGGAATGGGAAGAAGCATCATAGTTCTTAATCAGAGGAAAAATTATGCCTACAAGTTGAACTTTAATGAAATTTCCTTTCCAAAGCCTTTAACAGGAAGCACATGTATACTTTTGTACATTGACATTCAGTTCAACCCACTACCAACAGATGTACTTATAAGGTAAAGCCATGATTTACCACCCAGTAGTCCTCTTTGCTAACTTTTAGGGACACCTTTTCGTTAGTCTGATTTTGTGTCATTTCAGTAGTCTGCAAACAAGCACAGTGGCCTACAGTGCAACAGTCCTGGAATAAATTCAAGGCCTATGGTTCCCAAACTCTCCACGTCCAAGAACCACTTAGTTTCTTGATGGCTCATTTTATGATTTTTCTGCCTGCTGTAGCAATTGTAATACACCAAGCTAGATGCGGTATGATTTCTCATTGTATATTGATTTTTTTAAATTTTATTTCCTGCTTATTGTATTTTATTGTATTACAAATTGACTTCTGTCATACAATAAAATGCAATATAAAATAAAATATAAAGAACGCCATGAAAAATCAGTATATTTACTGTGGTAGATGTGCCGCCTCTCCTCTTAAACCACAGACACACTGCAGGCCACCTAAATGAAGCTTGTGGACCACCAGTGGTCTGCAGAGCACAATTTGGGAACCACTATTTTAGGCTATGGCAGGCTACATGAATGGCTTCTACCTTAAGACTGCTCCTGCGCTCTGCTAAAGCTGTACTGAACTTAAAAGGAGAAAAAGGCAGCCTTGTTGGGTTTATGCAGCTGTCATATCCCTCCTTGTTCAGGGTGACCCCGGGGGGCAGCCTGCGGTAAAGTTTTCCACCGAGGAGTTATCCACATGCAAACTGTAACACAGTTTATAGGGACACTCAGCATGAACAACTTTCACATTCTATCTTCTATAGTCTAAAGCATAACAGCATCTTGGCTGATAAAATGTCAACTTTCCGTCATCCAATGCTTTCATGGAAGAAACGTTTTAATGCACCACCACCACTTGCTCTTGAAATGGCCTGCATTTTCCCATTTGCAAAGCACGTGAATGTACACAGTAAATCACAGTTCCAGGATCCCTGTATTATGACCAACTGCAATAACATCTGCCTTAAAGCCTGCTTGCATGGAGATCCCACACAGCCAAGCACCTGAACTATGCTCTTTCAAGACCTAGGATGGAAAGAAGTATGCGCAAAACTACCCACACATAAAAGGGTCAATAGACTCTTCCAAGTTTATAGGAAAACCCAAGTCTAGCCACAAACCATAACTCCAATATGTCACTCTATGGAACAGTTTCGCAGGAAAACTAATGAAGCAGCTCCCAGATCTACTAATAGGTTTTCTTAATACAACAGCATTTGAATACAACAAGCATTTAGTGCGACAACTGACACCATACTAGGCTTGGGGATAGATTAACTATATGGGTAGCTTCTCTTTCCAAAACACCCAGATATCTAATTTCAGAAATATTGGAATGAGCAGCATCCATGAAAGGATGCACCAATTGGGATCACCACCACCATACACACTAACATATTATTAGCAATCACAATTCTGCAAGTGCATTTGTGTAGCCAAACTGCTACCTACCACCCATGCAAAAGAGGTGGAACTTGTTCAGGGGAACTATGAAAAAGAACATATTCTGCAATCATGGAATGCTAATAGAGCAGAATGTGTGGGCATGTGCAAGAGAATGAATACTAGACTTGAGTAACCTAGAGTGCAACATACCTGACAGCACAATCCTATACATCTCTAAGAAGCATATCCCATTGAGTTCTTACTCCCAGGTAAATAGGTTTACAATTGAAGCCTGTACCAGGCAGGAGTGCTCCACACTGCAACTTGCATTTTTTCAGGTCGCACTATTTTTCAGTTTTCAAATAGCTAAAGGCTGATATAAAAGAGCCAAACTGTTGTGAGTTTCAGGGCTATGAACAGTTAAAAATCGGCCACTGTAGAAGAGTGAAAGAAAAATGCATTGGCATTTTATCCCAGAGATTAGTGTTCATAAGTCAGCCTTTGTTCTCAACATCATCTGGCTACCCAATGGGAACAGCTTCACTTAAGACTGTTGAGAACATGGATCTATTGCTCCTCTAAAAAAGCAGCATCTACAACACAGGCAATGCTTAGATGACAGAAACTATATGATCAATGCATATTGTCTGCCACTGAACAGCTGAGTGCTATGGGAACAATTATGTCACAAGTTTTTTTTCCCCAGCTGAAAAACAAAGGTGCAAGCAAACTCAGTGCTTGCATATTTTCAATGCAGCAAGGATATGATAGTTTAGATTTCCTTGAAATGGTTTGTATTCAGAATTTGTTTCCTGTGGAAGAGGGAAGGCACACTCAAAAGATTTACCATATAAAAACCAGGCAAGGAATTATATATTTATCCAATCTAAAATTGAAAAAAGAATCCTTTGCAATTCACAGGAATTTTATAGATCTGAAACAATGAAAATACAATTCTCAGGAAAGACACAATCCGGGATTTAGAAGCGCAATGCTCCATCTGCACCACAATGGATGGTAATCTTAATACAGATGCACAGGCACCCTGTATTTGCAGCTTTAAAAACATAGGGGGGCATTCCAGGTCTGGCTTCTCACAGCAGGGAAATGGAGTCAGCTCTGCATTAATGCTTTATAAAATGACGACACAGGTTCCTGAAATGGCAGAACGTGTACTTTTGCTATGATTTTTTAAAATGCTGAAGGAGTACGCCAACGTTTGATTTTAACAGCTGGGTAGCATATATAGCTGAGGGAATCACTTTTTGGAATGTGCTCCTAAAATGCTGAGGAGTTGCGTCCAAATTCATGTACAGTTAGCAACTGCCTATTTACTGTGCAAAAGCACCTTATGGAAATCCTTGCCTAATTACTTGAGGCTTTGTGCAAAAGTTCTATGGTTAACAACAGATTGTGTAGTTGGTGGCAGCTTTGTTAAGAGTGTGTTTATACTTTCAGAACTCATGACTAGAATAAGAGAAAGAGGTGGGATGGATTTGTACATAGGAGCAATAGGGTCTGTTCCAAATTCTCATAACCAAGCATGTATTTACATTTGATGCAATTATATTTTAGTATAGGGACTCATGCTTTTTCTTACTTTTTTACTGAATCTTGGGAAAGTCAAAATAGCCTAATCATCAACTGTTTTCCAGTGACAATTGTGTAGCCAGGCAGAGTCCTGAATTATGGATGATGCCAGTTATCACAGACCATGCCAAATCATTTTCATGCTGCAGCAACAAACAGCTCTATCCCTGCAAAGGGATCAGTTCTGGAATGACAGGAATATGAATGATAAAGCTGCATAGGAAGCACAGAATGCTCTCCAGGGTTACCTCTGAGTAGAGTGCGGTAACAACCACTAAACAAAAAAGAGATTGCCATATAGTTTGAGATCAGAAGCAGGTACATAAAGAACCATATTCCTCAAATGCAACACACAGAAACCTAGTGACTCTGCTCGCAACATTCAAGAACTCCAAATGAAGCAAGAGCAAACCAAGTGTTCAAAAGTCTAAGTTCTAGTTTTCAAGTAATCAATTTCATATGGAAATGCGAATGGCAGTGGCAGCCTGCTACACCAGGAATGCGCCAGATGAATTTAAATTCAAGGAAGTACAGACACTGCAGGAAAAGGACAAGGAAACCTGCTCAAAAAGCCACATTATCTACTACCAACATTTATTTCTGTTAAAGCAGATTATAAATCAGTACAAATATATAACTTACGTTTGCTTGTAAGGCCAAGTTTTACGAGTAAAATTAAAAATGAGATGGATTTTCATGATTTGCTGAAGGAAGAACATGGAATAGCTGCAGTCTAGCCACAAGCTTTCACATAGAACAGTGGGGAAAAGCTTTTTTAAAAAAATAAAAAATAAAATCTAAACTCTATTCAATGCACATAAAATGGGTTCCTAAGTAGACCTGATTGTAGATATGATTACAGTCAACTTACCACAGTAGTGTTAAAACAGATTCAAGACAAGGAAACTGCAGCAGTATATGAAAAAACCTATATGTACTCCAATATGATCTAGTTTGAATTCTTTTTTAAAAAAGATAGAATTTACCCATTGTTTTTAAACCAAGACAATACTGCTCTTAATACTACTCTACTGTGATTTTTTTTTTTTTGAATTGGTCATGATTCATGATTGTTGTTGCAATATGCTACTTACAATGATAGGACAAGAACAAGCTAATAACTCTGCTCCCCATTCTACTCTCATATTACTGACCGTAAGAATCAGTGATAAATCAATCTTATGTACAATTTTACATCCAACCCCCTTTTATACCTTTGGCAAGATTACTTACAACTCATTCCGCTTTTATTACCTAGAACTATTTAAAATAATCTAAAATGCATAAAAATAAAGATTTTGGCTTTATTTTATATATAATAATTATTGTGTTACTCAAAATGGAAGCTCATCCTTTTCCACAGACGGCATATGCCAAGCAGCTCTCACTTCTTCCCATTCCCCAACTGAGCTTGCATCCCCTGGCTACTCCTCCCTCTTTCCCCCCGCTCAGAGGAATGGCTCGCTCACAGGAAGGTAGACAGATACCTCCTGAAGATAGTGGCGACTAATTTGCTTCTCATCTTACGAGGTCTTCTGAAGTTCTGTGCGAGGAAAGGGCTTCAGGGCTCATTTCCCTTCTTCAGCCCTTTTGAGGTTTCCTTTGCCATTGAAGCTCCCAAGCAGGAACGCAAGCGGCCCAGGGACATTTCCTAGATTTCCCAATAGTTGCATGGTTGGGGCTTGGAGCGTCTCCCCCCACCCCACCCCAATTGTTCCCTCTCTGTATGCCCACTGATTCCATGGAGACACCAGCAATGGCGCATATGCTGCTCACTCGTCCCCTCTGCCCCCTTGTATCCCCCTTCCACCCAATCCAATTCCAACACACATACATACAGACTTAAGCACAAAGCCATGGGACTGCTTAAAGTTCAATCTCAAAGGTCTTCTGCAATTCGCTCGAGAAAGGGTTAGTCGGAGACGGGTTGGTGCGCTGCTTCGATTTGCTTTCCAGCGCCGCCCATTGCGCTTCAAACGGATCAACCTGCTGGGCAGCTGCAGGCGGCAGTACATGCTTGTCCTCTGTGGGCCATTTGGCAGTGTCCACACCGTTGAAAGCAGCCGACCCGTTGAGCTGCTGGGGAGGAGGTTTGAAAAAAGGACTGGCAGTAGCACTGTTAGTTTCGTACTGGGGGAATGTCTGCTGCTTTATAAGACTAGGCGACTGGTGAGAGTGGGATCCTTGAGTGTGGCTTGCCGTGCCAAACACGTTTGCTACCATCTGGGAAGGAGTGATTCCAACCACCGGCACGCTTGGGGCGGAATAGGGCATTCCGTTTGCAACAGCGTATGGCTGAGCCGGGATAAACGCTGGTTGCATGGGCTGGACCACACCGACAGGCACAGGCTGAGATGCAATGAAGGTGCTGCCTGGAAAAGCTGGGGCCGCTTGAGAAGCCACAGGAGGCTGGAGGAGTGGCTGGGGAGCTGGAGGTGGCTGCGGCTGTGGCTGCTGGGACCGGACAGTTTTGGACACCTCTTCCAACCAGCGGTCTGCCTCGGAGGGAGTACGTCTGTGGTTCGCCTGGAATAGATTCGGTGAGGCAGCTCCTGAATTGGTACTCCACTCGGAACCTATGAAGGAAAACAGAAGTTAGGGTAAGATCTCAGCAAGGGATACGCGTCATCCTGTTTCTAATCGCAGCTGATTGATAAAGGATCTAACAGAGACCTTGAAGAAGTTCCAGTTTCCAACCATAACTGGATCAGGCTGGTCAGTTTCATAACAGAAGTGAGATCACTAAAACTAATATAGCAGGTTTGATTAATTGGACAAATGTGAACTTGCACTTGTTCATACTGGAGTTATGCCCAAAGACAGACTTTACAACATCCAGTCCCACTTTCAAAGTAGAAAATATTTACACCCATTCAGTTTCAGTAGAATAACTCCTCATTCTAAAGCTCAGTAAAGGAAAAGTGCAAGTGGTAACTGGACTACAGGAATGTACCAGATTGCCAGCCCCCAGACCAGGGGATGTGATTTATTTTATTGGCTTCAGGAGCCAGAACTTAGAAATAGGCCAACTTTGAAAGGTGGATGGGGGCTATCCTGTCAGTCACATAGCATCACAATTGACAGGTGGGTTGCCCCTTCCACCAGTCAAATTACAGGTGCGAGAAACTGCTGCAAAGAGCACCCAATTGCTCTCTTGAGTCCAGCACTAATTGGGATCACCCCTTCCTCGAATAGAAGGAATGAACCTGCTTACCACTGAGTTTGGGTGCACCTGCACTGCAGGCAGCTCTCTGATATGCTTGACTCAGAATAATCACTCAGATGATTGATGCTCAATGCTGGGTCTTGGCTCTGCACAGGTAGTTGTCAGGTACTTTGGGCGATCAATAACATGGCTTTGGTCAAGCCCTGCTTCTACCAACATGCTATCAGGTATGGGTGGGATATGACCTGCCCAAAACGGCATTGTGGACCTAGAGGGCCAAGATTGGCCTGCAGACTGTAGGATCCCCACCCGCCCTGGGCCAAATGAAATGCTAACAAGGGAAGGAGGGTATAGTACATGGCATTCCAAGCAGGCACTGGGGAATTTATGCACCCCACTTTGGAATCAGGGAGATTGCCAAACATGATGTGCAATGGCCCAATCTCCAATTACAAGCCTGAGCATGGGATATCTGTACTGACTGCTAAATAAATAAACTCTATGACTCAGAATTCACCAATTGCAAAACTGGCATGATAGTTTGAAACTGTACTTACTGACAGCTTGTTGCTTTCGTTCTTTCCCTTCCTTCACTTATACTCCTTGCTTACGCTCTCTACGCAATTCAGTCTGTTAACCTCTGTCTAATTGCTCTGTAATATTCAATACTTAACATTTCAGTTTCTTTTAACTTATTCCAACTTAATACTTCTTTTCTGGATCATGCCTTATTCCCACCCTCTTCTCTGCAAAGGATAAACCCCTGACTCCTCCTCTATTGAGTTTCTTTACTCTTCAAATCTAAAAGGGCATATTACTGTTGTCCAACAGTCCCCAACTTAAGCAGATTTTGATGCTTCACCTTGGAGCTGCTTCTGGGTCTTTCCTTCCAACTATTTATTTTCATTAATTTTGTTACATTTATATCCTGCCTTCCTTCCATAGTGAGTCCAAGGCAGTGTATATCTGGTTCCTGGGCTGTTATCCATCCAGGCACTGACCAGACCCAGGCCTACTTATCTTTGGAAAGGTGGTGGCCTCATGTGCCATCAGATGAGAAGCTATAGCTCAGTGGTAAAACTTGTATGCTTGGTTCCATAAAGCATGAGGTTCTACCCCTGCCTTCTGGCTTACAGAACCTCAGATAGCATTGTAGGGTTCTGAAAGGTCTCTGCTTCAAATCCAGTCCTGCTGGATCAGACCAAAGACCCCTCTAGTCTCACAGAGGCCAACCAGATGCCTGTGGAAAGCCTACAACCAGGTTCTGAGTGCAACAGTGTTCTCCCCATGTGTTATTCCCAGAAACTGTTATTCAGAGGCACACTGCTTTCAACAGTGGAGGCAGTAAATATGAACATTTATTGACCCAAAAAAGGGTGTACAAATTTGGCTTGGCTCAGTAGTCAGCCATCGCTGGACTTCACCACTGATTCTCCACTTTGCCCAAGTCCTCTACACATGCCAGAGGATTCTGGGTAGGTCACATGTTGCTCTGTAGTTTAGAGAAGGAGCAGCACAAGTCTTATGCTGCTTCTACGTGCTCCAAAAATGCTTCCACACTGATCTGTGCAAAAGGAATCTCATGCTGCACGGAGCAACAGGTTTTTAGCCAACCAAAGTACAGTGTGAAAAAGACACTTCCCATAAGTTCTGCACAATTCATGGAGAGCTTCAGGGAGGGATCTTTGTGCACATGGGCATCATGCTGTGCCAAAGGTCTGGGCTACTTGCTCATAGTAAGCAGAAATGTGGAGGTCCAGCCAGACACAACTGGCACAACCAACCTGTGGCTTTCCACTGCAGCAAGGTACGACATACATACATTTTTATGCCACTGGGTAAATGTATCTGGCAACCCTTGCTAAAATGCATGCATACATGCATTCAAGACTGTACAGATGTTTGGGAAGTACTGGTATGCAAACAGTGATCATGTCTGGTACATTACATGTACAGCTGCCCCCAAATCAGTAGATTCATCCTTTGCTAGAGTAACTATGAGCTGCACTTCAGGGGTGAAGTCAAACCACTGTGTTGGCAGCACCAAAGTGACCTCTTTGGGGCACAAGCATGGTCAGTGTAGATGGAGGTCCTGGGCTGGCCCCTCATGACCTTGCTGATGTGGCCCAGAGGAAAGCAGAGCAATACATTTGGCACTAGCCTGGCTGCAGGAGTTGCCGGAAGGAGGCATACAAGGCGCCATCCAACCATCTTAGGAACTCCATTCCGGATTTGTGTAGGGTTTACGCCTTAGTCTTTTCTTCTCCCAAAGATATCCAACAGGGCAGAGGAGGTTTAGGATCAGAGTTTTCCTTCTCTTAGATAGGCTACCCTCCCAGGTTGACAAGTCCCATGTGCCCTGCTACAGTGCCAGCTTTGAATTTACAAGTGGTGGCAGATGTATCCTGGCTACTAAAGTAGTCTTGCTCCTGCAGTAAATTCTTATCCTCTCTCAAGCCATCTAAATGTTTCCCTAGATACTGAAGTAAAAGTACAAAGCAGCACCTCAAACATCCTTGAACACCTATTATTATTCCTACAACTGTCCCTGGCTGGTGATGATGCAAGGGAGCGCCTTGCTGGTGGTGGCACCCCAGATTTGGAACTCCCTCCCTTCTAAGATAAGACTGGTGCAGACACAGTTGAGCTTCCTGCACCAGGTAAAGACCTGGCTATTTGCCTAGGCCTTTGCAGGAATGTAATGCCAGATTGGATTTTTTTCTCTCTTCAAATTGCAATTCCTCTGCCTTGCTTTTATTGTTATCTTCTCTGGAATTGCTTTTTGTAGCAAAGAGTGAAACAGAAAGGCTGTAAATAAAATAAATGGATTCCTTTGCTTTGCCTCAAACCAGATGGCTTTGGATATTAAAAATCCCCAAGCAATGCATTAGATGAAAGATCCCTCTAATCCAGCACCACATATTTCAACCCACAGGATCTGTGCCCGGTCTTACCAGAAAGAGTGGCTGCGGCTCTAGTTTTAGCAGCAGCTGGAGCAGCAGGGGCAAGAGCCCAAGGATTGGTTTCACGAACTGGTATTGCTGTGGGTGCTACAGTAGTTTGAGCTGGTTTAGCAGTAAGCACACTGAAGGCAGAGACAGTGCCATTAACTAAAATGGGAGCAGACAACATCAATGCTGTTAATTCATGCAAGGCATGCAGGTGACTGGGATGTTAAAAATAAATGTATGATTTCTGCCAACATGCAACACACATCAACATCTCAGCCACTTTCACACTGTTAATCTACTGACATTTTCTACGATGCAAATTACATTTCCTGTTGACTCAGGTGTTAAGACAACCAAGTAATTTTTAACTATTTTTCCTAAGCAGAATGCAAATAAAATGACTTCCACATTTTATACTCAAATGTAACCCAATTTGTTTTTTATAACCTAATCAATACAGTTAAACTACTTCATCTGCGCTGCAAATTCAAAGCCATTAATTACAGACTTCTACTACCCTACCCACATGCTTAAATTTAAAGTGTCCATGAAAAACCAAAGGACGTGAACTTCACGTTCCACACATTCTTACTTCTTCCTCTTTCTCCCCCATTTATTACTATTTCTATTATTACTTGCTTGACCATGAGCAATATTCTTACTTCCTGAGCACTAAGGGTGTGGTTTGAATTGAGAAAGTGTGCAACAACTTGGAACTGTAAAGATCTTCTGGCTAATGAAATCAATTTCTACTCCACAACCTGAAATTCTAATCACATTTTGTCTTTCACCAAAATTCGTTGGAATTATTATTGGTCTCAAGGATCCAGTCTTAAGTTACTTTGAGCAAAGCTATCAAAACTTTGAAGTTCAGAAACTAATAAAAAGAATTAAAAAAAAAACTTTGAAGTTGCACCTCATTTAAATCAACACACCAATTGTTTTCAAGGCTAAAAATGTGATCTTCTCTTTGAAACCATTTTATATAATTAGTTGAATAGTTTTGGATGGGTCCTCATCTTTTGAGGAAAAGCATATAAAATGAGCAAAGCATAATGACTTCAGAGACAAACAAGGCAGCTGCAAGACACTTAGAGACATTAAAGCAATGGTGGCGGAGGAAAGCAGCATTGCATATGTAACAAACACCATGAATGCACGCAAACTTAGAGAGGACACACCTTGAAAAGCAGGAGACTGTGGTGCAACTACAGTGACTGGTTTTGTCATAGGGGCAGAGGTGAAAGGGTCCTCCGACGGTGTGCTAAATGCATTTGTAATCTGGGAGCACAGGGAACTAATGCTATCCACTTCTCCTTCAACCTCAGGAACTGAAAATAAGAATAAAAATTGCACAGGAATGCAGTCAGCTGAATGCACAGGGCACATTCTTCTCTCCTCCCCCCACTCACATGATATTTCTATGGCTATGCAATACTGGATCAGCCCTAATTTAGCAATATCTAACAACAACAACCCCCAAGAACTACGTGTTTAATTCATTCCTCTGTGCAAGCACATGAATTAAAATATGCCAACTTAAACCACGATGCTCATCGCCCAGACGTTCAGACCATACATTTCTATCTCTTAATGTGTTCCATGTATTTCAAACTGTAAAGGTATTTAACAATAGTAAATATTATTGGGCTAGGTATGTATATTACAGTGGAACCTCGGTTGTCGAACGTAATCCATTCTGGAAGACGGTTCGACTTCTGAAACACTCGACAACCGAGGCACAATTGCCAGTCGGCAAAATCCATTTTAAAAATGGAGAAACACAGAAATCTTATACAGAGGAAAGTTGATAGAAGTTAAGGTCACAATGTAAGTACACTTTGGTGCAGAGCCAACAACAAATTGGTGCCTGCCACTGACATTTCAAGAAAGAAAGAGTGAAGGTATATGGGGTAGAGGATCATAACATCTCTTTACAGAGATCTCTCTCAAATGTGGTGATCAAGTGAGCTCAAACTGCATCCAAGTGTACTAAGGACATGGGGATAAATTTTGCCCTACCTGAGTTTTTCATGGGGAAGTCGCTCTTCCTCTGCACCGTTGAAGGGAGCTCATTTATTCGCAAAGAGAGCTGTCGTTTAAATGGGGACATCTTCTGGCTAAGAGCAGGGAAACCTCTGAACGAGCCTTGTCTGGCTAGTTGCTCTATGGGAGCGTGTCTTCGTGGGATAGCATGGGGGTTATTTGACTCTTTGTCAGCAGAGGATGCAACCTCAGCACTAGGAGAGGTTGGGGAACTTGGTGATGGGGCTGTATTGCCAGGTACAACACTCGACACCGCCGCTTTCACATCAGTTTCAACTGCGAGAAAAAATAGCAGGAAAAAGTTAATACAGGGATATTGGCTAAAGAGACCTTTTTATCACTGGGTTCTTCAGAGATTTTTTAAAAATTAATTAAAAACAATATGGTAACTTCCTGGATAGATAGATAGATAGATGATAGATAGATGCAAAATGCTATTTTTCTACAGTAATTGTTTTTTGCATTTTTATCATGTCTATTGGAGAGACAGTGCTCGGTGCAATTAACTAGCCTCTTAATCTATCCAGGTTAGTTTAGCAAACATTTCAACGATAATAATGACTTGTTATGAATTCCATTTTCCGCCTTCACTGCTCCTGCTCTGTTGTTTCAAGATCAGGATGGAGCAAATCGCCTCTCATCTTGACACACTCTAAATGGGGCTGCCTTTGAAGACTGTTTAGAAATGTCCTTTGGTTCAGACTGCTGCAGCTAGGCATCTTATGGGGGTATAGGGATGTAGGACTCATGTTACTCCCCTTTTGTAACAAATGCACTGGATACCTATTCCTTTCTGAATGCAATTCAAAGTCCTCATTTTTACCTATAAAGACCTAAATGGCTTGTGGCCAGATTACCTGAAATGCCTCCTCCTCCTCCTCCTTCCATATAATCTTGCCTGAGAATGTAGATCTTTCACAGAGGCCCCTCTCAGTGTCCCTTCAGGTATCCATAACATATGACAGGGGCATTTCTGTAGCTGCCCCCACCTCTGGAACTCCCTTGAGAGATCTGCACTGGTTTCACGGCTTGCGTTTAGGAAGGCAGTTAAAGCTGCTGCTTTTAATCAAGATTTTAGGCCCTCTGAAATACTCTGCTGTGGGTTTGGTTGTTTGCTATTGTTTATGCTCGAATTCACTACAAATGGCCCTCTAGAGCTGGATTTAAGTCTTTTATCTGTTTGAACATTTCATAGACATCACACAAAATAATAAGCCATTAATGAACGGCTTTTGCATAGCAAAGAGCCATGGAGATGCTGCACATTGATCTGCCAGAGATTTGACAGAAATGTATAGGGAGCAATTCAGTGCTTCGCTGTTTCAAAAATCCTATCAGTTTAAGCGTTCTTGCTTTCCCAATGGAATAAGCTTCCCTCGCATACTGTATTGCAGTTTGCCCCAGTTCCCCCCCCCCCAAACCAAGCCAATTTGGGGTGGGTGGGCAAGGAGTGGAGAGAAGGGGAAAGCCCCCATTGCAGTAGTGGAAGTCCCTGCGCAGGCTTCCACTAGCAGGACCAGGTAGTAGAATCTGGTCTTCAGTGTGTCGTTCCAGATAATGAAACTAAAATTGCAAACATCTTATCAGAATATTGTGTTCTACATTAAGCATTTTCCAGGCATATTTGAATTAAATGTGGTGAAATAAGCAACAGTACGCCAAGATATGGGACAGAGAAGCTCATTTAAATGATTTGTTCGAGAATAGCTCCAAGACCTGCCGCCTTCTTCCACTTCTTAATTTACACACTTCCCAACTGTATTGGTGCCTATGCCCCACATACCTCTAAAGGAAACTAACAATTTCAGTCATTATTTAAAGGGCTGGGTGGGGGGTAACCTAATATATAGGGGGCAGATACATCTCTACGAAGTCAAGAGTGAAAATATAACGTGTTTTTCGCCCCATAGGACGCACTTTTTCCCCTCCAAAAATGAAGGGGAAATGTGTGTGCGTCCTATGGGATGAATGCAGGCTTTCGCTGAAGCTTGGAGAGCGAGAGGCATTGGTTCGCACCGACCCCTCTCGCTCTCCAGGCTTCAGGAAGCTATCCGCAAGCCTTGCAAGCCCGGCGGGAGTTCCGGAGGGCTCCCCGTGCTTCGGGCGAGTGTCCACAAGCCTTGCGCGCCCGGCGGGAGGTCCCGCCCGGCGCGCGAGGCTTGGGGCGGCAGCCTGTCGACCGAAGCACAGGGAGCCCTCTGGAGAGTGCCCCGTGCTTCGGGCAGGTGTGCACAAGGCTTGGGGCGGCAGCCGCGGCTGGGGGGGGGGAATAATTTTTTTTTATTCATTTCCCCCCCAAAAAAACGAGGTGCGTCCTATGGGCCGGTGCGTCCTATAGGACAAAAAATACAGTAAGTGTACTAAAAGATTATCTGCTCTATCTTGTCATGAAGATGCAACCATTGTTTGAGAGCCCATGTGTTAAGACAGCTTCTATTCTTAACCAACTAGGTAAATCATTATTACTTTTTCCAAGATCACTGGCTCTGAAGTGTTGCAGGCCATGAAATCTGCAGGTGCTCCTTTAGTATTTAAGAAACCAAAGTATTAGACTAGGAGTGGCAAAATTTTGGCCCTCCAGAGATCGCTGAACTACAAGTCCTACCTGTCCCAGTAAGAATGGCCAAATGGCAAGGGATGATGGAAGTTGTAGCACAGCCCTTTCTAGAGGGTCAAAGGTTCTCCATGCCTATATTAGACAAATCAAGCTCAGAAACACGGGAAATTAATGAGTTACACTAATCCCTCCTCCTCAATCTAACTCGCAGAATACATAACACACTATATCTCTGTTTCTGCAAAATCCAAAGCTCTCAGGAGCCTACTGAGGATATTTTAGGTCCAAAACCTTATCAAAAGGTATAATGAAGTTATTTTGCAGTAGGGTTCATAATCTCACTTTTATTTAAAATGACAGGCCAGGTAAAATGGTAGTTTGATTAAGAACTTCCCAATAGCCAGACTTGTACCCCATTACCTTTTGTGTCTTGTATCTGCCTCATGCCTTCCTCTCTTTCTGCTTGTTCAGTTGCTGTAGTAACCCTGAAAGACCCCTCTCTTGTGAATGTGGTTCTGCTGGCATCAAAGGTGGCAGTCACCCCACACTCCTTCTCTCTCTTTTGCTTTCGCTCCAAGCAGGCTGCAAACGCACAGCCAACTGCATGACTCAACCTCTCTCCCTGAAAAGATATTGCGTCATTTAGAAACCAAAATGGAACTACACATTTCCTCCAAACACTGCCAAATGATAGCTGGCACTCAGTGCAAGCTTCCCTTCTCTGTACAAATTCTGGTCAGCAGAATTCAGAACTATTACATCCAGATAATGCACAGGTTATGAGAGACATGAGACATACACATGGATTCAGACTTTAAATATATATTTTAGCTGCCAGGTGTTAATGCTGTTCAGTCAGCTCATATACTGAAATATTGGTGCTATAAAATCCATAATGCAGTACTGTACAATTTTTTAAAATGGCAATTCATGCTCTGTAAGCACATTAGGTTCCTTGTTTGTATTAAGAAACATACATGATTTACACTAGCTACAGCATTTTAACATTCCAGTTTCAAATATCTGAGCCTGTTGAATGCACTGCTCTTAAATGACAAGATTGCCACAAGAAAGCTAAATTTCTCTAGACAAGTGACATAATTTGGAAATGGCCTCTTCCTTTTTTGTGATCCTAAATGCAGCTTACCGTGTCCTTTACAGCCATAAAGCAGTGACATATCCAGCGTCGTGTTGTGCCATCTCGACAGATGTAAGAAAATGCCCTATCAAAATTCCTGTCCGGAGCACAGAAAGAAACCTTCTCTATTGTCTGATCAACTATAAGGTCCTAAAGGAAAAAACCAAGAAAGATGATATAAGAAATTCAAATCATTACAGGAGCATGGAATATACCACACAGTACATTTCTAGATTTCCTTCTTCCCTCTATCAGATTAATACCAAAGTTGTACCTTTCAGTCTGCCAGATATATTTGCTTTATATATTTCCACATATATACTACATATTTAAAGGGGTGACTTAAAAAAACAACTTTGGCTTCTCTTCAAAGCTCTGTGCAAGTGTATCCCCAAAATTATTGTACTGATTTGAGATTCAATGTTTGGAGACCTGTACTAATTCATCCAACCACCAAGGGGCAATATTACAATCAATTTCCCACATGAGCTAAAATATTACCATCAAGCATTATCAAGCAGAGTTTAGAATAACAGCTTTAATATTGGCATCTTTAAGCTAAGCTGTTTATTAAGCAGCAACTGGCTCTCAAGCATCCATGGCAAAGTTCAGCTGCATTTTAAAATAGTTAAATATATAACATCAGCAGCTCTAGAGAGTTTAGTTTATGGAAACAGAGGTCAGGTGAACCACTGGAAGCACAGGACTTAAATCAGGTGTGGGGGAACTTTGGCTCTTCACATGCGGCTGTAGTGCAACCCTTACCACTCCTGCCAAATGGCCCTGCTAGCTCAAGCTGATGGGAGTCTAACAAAATCTGAAGGACCATAGGCTTCTGATTCCTGACTTAGACAAAACTATAATAGTAAGAGGCATAATAACAACACCACTTGACTTTCATATAAGGGCTTAAAAGGTAAAGGTAAAGGGACCCCTGACCATTAAGTCCAGTCGTGACCGACTCTGGGGTTGCGGCGCTCATCTCGCTCTATAGGCCAAGGGAGCCGGTGTTTGTCTGCAGACAGCTTCAGGGTCATGTGGCCAGCATGACTAAGCCGCTTCTGGTGAACCAGAGCAGCGCACGGAAACGCTGTTTACCTTCCCGCCGGAGTGGTACCTATTTATCTACTTGCACTTTGACGTGTTTTTGAGCTGCTAGGTTGGCAGGAGCAGGGACCAGGCAACGGTAGCTCACCCCATCGCAGGGATTCGAACCGCCAACCTTCTGATCGGCAAGTCCTAGGCTCTGTGGTTTAACCCACAGCACCTCCCGCATCCCCATATAAGGGCTTACGTGCATTCAAAGCATTTCACATACATCTTCAGGTCAAAAACCAGATATGCACATGTTTGCTAAAGATGTCGCTGCCAATTAGGGGTGCTGGGGGGGTATTTTGTCATTAAATTTAGTGGGGTGGAAGTGCAACCCTCCGCCTCCCTTGCCTTACCTCTGCTGCTGCTGCTTTTAACCCTCTGGCCCTCAGACTGTCTCAGATACTGAAAGTTAATAAGGGAGGGGGGGTCTTCAAGCAGAATTCTGGGAAGGCAGCCAAGAGTCGTTTCCCCGCTATATTCTTTTTTTGTCAAAAAAGTAATAAAATGCACGTTGGTTCTTCATCTCCACTTTACGATGAAAGTGGCAAATCAATGTTTACCAAATCTGCACACATCTGGTTTGGGCCCTCAGTAGCCCTTACAACAGCTCTATATTGTAAGTGGGGAGCTGAGAGTGGGGGAAATCTATACAGCAGGCTCACGCCCAACATTTGAATCATTAGCTTGCCAACTCGCATCTTATTCTCTTTCACTACGCAACACATCAAGTTGACTCTGAACCTGCATGGGGCTCTGGACTTGCACAGTGGGTATTAGTCACATGTATAAATATAATCATTGCTGGAACAGTTTCTTTACGCTTCAATGTACATCATTTCCACAGCTGTCCCTGGGATGCAGCTGCCTTCCACACTGACACAGAGGATCGAGGCAGCAGACATACAGAGTTGTATCATCTGTAGCATCCCAAACAGTGCCACTACAGGGTATGATCCATCACAGAACCTCCTTATATTTGACATTAAATGGCAGCTGCAGCGGATGCAAACCTGTCCTTGGTTGGCGTTATTCCCCTCTGCAGATACCTCCATCTATTACTACTTTTTTAAAAAGGGAGGAGCAGAGAGCAAAGAACATAGGTGACCCCCAGCCTACTAGAGTCACTGGCAAGACTCCCGCTGATCTCTGTGTGCTTACTGGGGAAAGGGACAAGTTGGGCTGCCAATTTAAAAAGAATAACTGTAACCCTCCTGCAATAAAATAGGATGGCACAAATATCACGCAAACATCATTTAAAACTAAAAATAGGATTGGACACATTTGGGTATTCAACTAAAAAGGCATATGCAGTTTTTAAAATATGCACCTTCGGGATACGAATTAGCATATAAAGCGATATACAAATCATTAATTTTAATGCTCTCCCTTCAGTAATGCCTTAGAGATATTTTAAAGATTGAAAACCTTGATTGAGAATTAATTTGAATTGCACTGGCTTCTAGAGCCTTCAAATAATACCTTCCTCACATATTTTATTCATTTCTCACTGCAATATTTTATTTTACTTATTTTTTAAATATTGCCCTTCATCCAAGGATCGCAGGGCAGTTTACAATATAAAAACACAAAAATACACACCATAACAAATGTAAAAACAAACAAAAACAACAATTCTCACACAGATTTTCAAAATCTTAGGATGCAGCAAGAATGAAATTCAGATCAATCACATATCTGTATGCAGTTTAATCTCTTTCAGCTTTTCTGCAGGGACAGAAAGAACAGGATGAAACTGTTGCCTTCTCCCTATTTATTGCTATGACAAAAAACACTTTTCAAGCAAACAAAGCAAAACAAGAATTCAAAGGACCTAAGTTCACAAAGGCAGAGAAAGCCAAATAAAATTTGAGCCATATGTAATTAGCATATTTCATTCGCTGAACTAGGCATGTATGAAGTTATTAAAACCCTGCAATAGAAGAAGCAGTGAGAACTACAGTGATTATCTGTACAGCTTATGATGGTTCCAAACCCAGCAGTGTCTAACCTTTGTTTTCTCATCAACAACTCTGAGTCCATCCGCTGAAACCCACAGGACGGCTTTAACTGCCTTCTTTCCGCTCTTGCAGGGAAAAAAGAAAAAAGAAAAACAGTATTACTGCTGTGCTGTCAATAAGGCTGAATGCAGACTTCCTCTTTCCAAGAAGCACAAAAGTCAGTGTGCAGATGATATCCAACTTCAGTAGGAGTGCCCAAAGCCAGATATTCAGACCAAACAACAAAACCTCCAGAGAATCAAGCTGAAGCCAGCCTTTCAAGAACACAATGCAAAAGGAAGGGGGAAAAGAATAGAACAGGATGAGTCAAGTATGTTAATACATTCAAATAAAGGCAAAGAATTCAAGCTTAAATTCTTTACCTGTTTAAACACCAAATAAACTGTCAGTTAACACTGACGCTTAAGGAGTTACACCACAAGTAGCCTTTTTGCTGCCAGTTTCAGCAACAAGCATTCTAAGTCTGTCTTCCCATCACCCCAATGTTCTGTCCTGTGTCTCGTGCGGTAGCACTACCATCAAATGTGAAAGTACTTTATAGGATCGTAGTCAGCATAGGATTAGGGAAGTAGTTCCATTTCTCCTTGCAAAACGGAACTTTTGTCCCGTCCCCCCCCCCCATATACCCCCTAAATCTGTTCCACGGGCTCTTCCATATTGGGCAAAAATATTCCAATTTAATTTAATTTGGTTTGATTTGTAATAATTTGGAAAATTAATAAAAACAATTCAGAAAAAAAGATTCCTGCATTGCAGGAGGTTAGACACTATGACCCTCAGGATCCCTTCCAACTCTTATTATTCTATGCAACTTTCAAATGACCCATAATGTGTGCGTGTGTACTGTATGCATTCGCTGGCTTTGATTGGTCAGCAAAACTGGGGGGGGGGGGCTTGCTGAAGGGTCTCAGAGCCTTCCCTTGCACGTGATGAAAGGCTTTGGAGGATTGAGCAGACAAAACTAAGAGTGGTCCAACTGTTAAGAAGGCCGTTTCTGCACATAGTATAGAGGGAGTTGAGGGGCAGGTGGGGCTTATCAACCTGGAAAGGTAGCCCATCTAGCAGAAGGGAAACACTGATCCTAGACCTCCACTGCCTGCAGGATATCTTCAGGAGAAGATAAGGCTAAAGAGTAAACCCTAGGACAGTTGGATAGTGCCTTGTATGCCTCCCTCTGGCAACTCCTGCAGTGAAGCTGGTGCCAAACATGTTGCTCTGCTTTCCTTTGGACCACATCAGCAAGGCTGAGAGGGGGGTCTTGTAGTCTGGGCAGCCCAGGACCTCCATACACACTGCCCAGGCTTGCGCCCAAGGGTGCACTTGGGTGCTGCTAACGCAGCAGTTTGACTTCACTCCCAGAAGTGCACTCCATCGTCTCTCCAGACGGATGGATGCCAACAATTGTGTTTTTATGCTTTGTAAGACATCCTGATTGGGCTCAGCTCTAACAGTTAGGCTATAAATATGTGGGTGACTTATGGGATCTTTTATAGGCTAAGCAAGATGGCAAATACTTCAAGCCCCAACAAAATTCCTGTTACAATTCCCATTCTCAAATGTTCCAGGGCTATTGCCTGAAGCCTGTTCCCTTCTTTGGAGATGCGGCAATCCCACTATCTAGGAGTGGGTTGCAAAACCCCTCTGACATTTTAGAAGGAAGCATACATATCACTATTCCTTTTTCCATTTCCCCTTATCAACAGAGAAGATCTCACTACTGATACTGGCCTAGGGCTAATAAAGTTCCTCACAGCTACCCTATTAATTGTTTGGAAGAGTCTTGGAGACTAACTCCACTCTGTGACACTAAGAGATTTAACCTTTCATCCTATAACATATAGCTTAGATTGTTTAACGTTACACTAAATAACAAGTGCTAAGATTATTGAAGTCATAATGTGATGTGATGCAGATTAGCTGGTCATGTTCTCCATGTGTGGTATTATAATCTAAGCAACATTTATGATTTTAAATACTGTTTATTTGGTATTTCAGTACAAAGTGTTTGCTGGGATGAACAGGAATGGGCCGGCTGTTCAGATTCATTACACACCTACAATTCTTGAGTTCACAGAAGGAGACGCCTAGTTTCAGGGCAGGGGTGGTAGAGCTGGCATTAAGACAATTTGAAGTGTCATACTAGATGTGTACCTGTCTCACCTAGATGCCTTAACAGAAGCATATGTTTAATACTTGAAGTAAGATGTAGCTATTGATTCGTAGTTTTAAAAATGAGTTTTTGCTAAAAGTACATGATAGTATTATAAATATTTCTTTGATGGTTTAGTAGTGGCCTACCAGAGCCACTACTTCTTTCTTCACTTGAGACATGCAGAGAACATAGACTGAACAATTGGGTGGCCTAGATTGATACAGTGACTAAAATACTGAGCTAGGGATTCTCACTTTGAGATTCAACACTGCCATGAACTCATTAAGTGCTGTGGTATATTTTCAAAGGAGGTAGCCAACTGGTCAGCGCTCACAGCAGAAAATGAAAAAATAAATAGCCCAGTAGCACATTCAAGACTACAGAAAATGTATTGTTAGAGGATTACAGGATTGGCTTAGATGATATTTTAGGTCTCCAAGCCTGTGGTTTTCTATCTGCATGTTAGGATTCTAGGTAGTGATTAGAAGTGATGAAACCAGTTAATGACTCTGGCAAACCTTTTAAAGATCCTTTTTAGTTGGACAAGAAGTGTGTGTTGTCTATAGTTTACTACCTAAGCAGCTATGACAAGAGAAACTGGTTTCAAGGATATAACAGTATTATTGTGTAAACTTAATGGATTACCAAGAGTGAAGCTTCTAGTGATGTAGACTCCAGCCGAAAAAGGTCTATGCCATAATAAATGTGTTAATCTTTAACAACTCTCTCCATTTCCCAAAGTTATCCTAACAACAATCCTGTGAGGCAGGTTAAGTTGAGATAGTGACTGGCCCAAGGTCTTTTGTGAGTTTCATGGGAAATTTATTCCTAGTCTTTATTCCAGGTCCTTGTCCATTTATAATCCCTCCACTTTATTGCACATTCTGGGGTGAGGTGGGGGATATAGAAGCAAATAAGTTGGAGGAGGGGGAATAACCCTTTCCCATAGGTCTGTTATGACCTTTAAAACTAAGCAATGAAGGAAGGGTGTGAACAGTGGCAAGTAATTCATGAGGTACCTTGCTCCTTGCCTGACATGTGAGGCTTTCCCGGCTGTTGCCCTTAACTTCTGGCATGCTGCAAAAATGTCTGGCAGCAATTGCAACTTTCTCACCAATTTCTCAATGCAGATTGAAAGAATTGTGTCCTGGCATAATCGTATAGTAGATGACACACAAATAAGTATGGCAACACAGACAGTTAATGTACAGAGAAACACAGCTCTGAATAGGTGTGGTACAGCCTTTTATGATCCTCTGCCTGCTGTTGTCCACTCTCTTTCAACCAGAGACAGGAGACAATGCCAGCATGTTCCAGAGATTTACACTCAGTGGGATTTTGTAAAGAAAATATTTTTTGGTTCTCTGTTTTTAGTTCAATTTTAAATGCCAATATTTTTAAAATTACAGCAATTTTCTAGCAAAATAAATGCACATTTAATTATTTAAAATTAAGATTAAAAACACTCTCTCTCATGGTTTGAGCTCATTCTGTCCCCCCATCCCCCGCTGCTGCTGCTGTTGTTGTTGCAGTTGTTGTTGTTGGGTTTTATAAACAAGAATGTTATACAAATAAGTATACCATGTTTTCTCATGTTATTTGCATATCACAAAAATGGAGTAGTAAATGTGGAAAGCTATCTACAACATATGTTTCATTATTAGTCAATGTATGAGTTTTTAATCCTGCCCCCTCCCTTAAAGGGGACTCCTATCCATGTTTGCTTAAATGCAAATAGAAGTGTCAATGAGTACATTAACCAGGTTGTGTGATTGTTCAAAGGTTCCATTCACATTCAGATTAAGACAGGTAGAAGCTCCCTTTAGACCTTCTCTGCTCAACACAGGAATGCCTGGGACAGAGAAGGCAGGGAAGGGCTGTTTGGGCTAGTGCCAGCATGTGCAGCCCTATGCACTCAACACCAATTGCTATTTCCTGTTCAGACAAAATGTCTGAACGGGGCTCCTGACACAAGGCAATGTTATACTGGGGATGTAACTCCTTACAGCACAAACACAACAAGGCATTAAACTTACTTTTCCAAAGAAGCCTTTGAAGAACTTCCTTTCCTGGAGGAACAGGGGGGACAAGTCGAATGCTATTACTGTAGGTAGCTAAGGTGTCCCAGGGTTTTAAACCAACACATACATACAAAAAAATGGGGATTGGAAGGAAAGTAGGGAATGTTTAGGGTTATCCATAGAGGATGTGACAGGCAGATATGGAAAGTCCCATGAAAATGCACACAGAAAGCATTACATGGGCTTTTATTAGGACAGGCCATAGCTCTGAAATTGGTGGAAAGGAAAGGAAAAATCAGACCCAATTTCATGCAAAATGTTGTAGACTTCATTTTGTTTGTCCCTTTAGCTTTTAGTAGGTTACAAGCCAAACTTGGCAGCAGACATGGAGATGTTCCAAATTGGATGATGATGACTTGAAATCAGCACATTAGATAAGTTTTGAAAAGCTCGAGTTAATTAACAGAGCTCAAATAGCATGACAGCAAAAGGAAAATAATTTGGAGAGCATATTTCCAGTCCTCATCAAAAGCCTGCTTAGAAAAGGTGTTTGTGTTTAAGCTCATATACCCTCCCATCATGATTTTCCAACAGTATTTTGTAAAGCAGATTTAGTAGAAAGTGTAGGGGATATTTATGCCGCAGTTTCTTTTGTTTTAGAATGTGGATTCTTTCACTGAAGAGGCTCCATATTAGATTTTGGCTTCTTACCCCCCCCCTCTCTCTCTCTCACACACACACCATTCAGAAACTTACAAGTAAACTATCTGCATCACCTAAGAGTTCTCTCTTCACTGTTATTATATGTATATAGTGCTTAGAGTTTTGTGATTAAGCAGTTTTATGAAGCTTTCCAAATAAACAATGTGTACACTGAACAGGAACACTTCATACACATCTTGCAATATACATATAGAAAATGTAGTAGATTTGACAAGCACAATCAGCGAAGTGGGAGTATTACACATTTTGATGGCAATCAAATGCAGCAGCTTTAAGATATATTTCACAGGCAATTTTAAAATTATTTATCCATTTCAGAGACAAATAAAAGCCCAGATATATATTTCCTAACAATCCTCACTGAAAATTAAGGGATGGATCAATAGTGCTTTAAATTACTCCTGTGATGACTACCATGAAGCAAGCCATTTATGGGCTTTGGCTTGCTTCACAGCCTCCAGTACAAAACATTTATGGTGGTTTGGAGAAAGTTAGTCAATCTGTATGGTGAACTGCTGATCTTGAATGTCTTCCTACATGGCGGCAGCAGTTTCTTCATATGTACAGTGGTACCTCAGGTTAAGTACTTAATTTGTTCCAGAGGTCTGTACTTAACTTGAAACTGTTCTTAATCTGAAGCACCACTTTAGCTAATGGGGCCTCCTGCTGCTGCCATGCCGCCAGAGCACGATTTCTGTTCTCATCCTGAAGCAAAGTTCTTAACCTGAAGCACTATTTCTGGGTTAGCGGATTTTGTAACCTGAAACGTATGTAACCTGAAGTGTATGTAACCTGAGGTACCACTGTATAAGAGATACAAGGCCACATCTATGGTCACCTCTGATACTTAAGGGCCTTGAAGTAACAGCAGACTTTATAGACATTATGCCCCTTCTCTGCCATCTATCAGCTATTTCAACACATGGCACTGGGTGGTGAAAAATCTAACTTAATATTGTTGCCTTAAATGATTAAAACTGTCTTCAAGATAGTTTATTACAAAAAAATCTCGGTAAGAAAAATGGAACAACTGCACTAGGTTAAAAAAATGCTATAGGAGTACATACTTTAAGATTTGTTATGGAATTCCTTTTTTTTCCTTTTTTAAAGTTACCAGTTTGAAAATGTATAATCAATCTCATTCACACACACACACACACACACACACACACACACACAGATATATGCCACCACTGCCAAGTTAAGCATTAAATATCAATATAAGCCTTCAGAAGATATGCCAGAGTTCAAGAGGTCCATAAGGTACCTTGCTTAAGAAACTATAATTAGGTTTAATTTTCAAAAAGTGTTAACTTGGAAAAATTTAGATGTTCTAGAAAAAAGTATTAATGATAGAGAGCATGCAAAATGGATTTTAGGGTAGCTATGGAAGTTAATATTCAGATACACTAGTATTTTCAAACACTATTAAGTTTCGTTTACCTGCTAAAACAAGAAAATACATTAACAAATGTATCATATTTGCAAACAAAACGAAAAAAGATTTGTTAAAGACACTAACACTGAAGACAATTTTAACTACATGAGAGAGGATGGAGACAAGACACAGGCAGCTTCCAAAACAGTTTACTGATGGGCAGGTAAAATGCTGTTTGTCAAGAGGAAAGCTACATTTTAAAAGCATTGTGGTAAAAATTGTACATCAGTATTTTATTCTGTCAATTCATACTATTCTAAGTAGAGTTAGGAATAAGACTAATGAAACTATGCCATGTTCCAGCAGCCGTGACAACCAAAGTATATAAACTCAAGTATTCCCACCCCTCCTCTAGTGAGCTTGGATATGTGTTTCTCCGTAACTGAAAGTAAAAGGCAGTGTGTCCTAAAAAAAGAAAGAAAAAGTAACATTTTATATCTTTGGGGGAGCACTGCCTCACATAATCTTTTTGGTATAATTATCCAAATCTGAGGCATGCAGCACGTCCAGTGAAGACCATTTACTGCAGCCATTGAAGAGCACAGAAAAGGAGAAACCGGGTTTAGCCATTTAAGAGTTTACCACACACAAGTCAGTCTGTTTTGACAACATCAGATTGCTACACCCAGATAGATACATCAATATTCAACTGCCCTTGAATGACTTATGACTTGTTCTGAGAGGAAATTGTTCTACTGTATTGGAAGAGACACGGTTGCCCTGTGAAAATGGAAGTTCAGTCGACAAAACAAAATCCTGGGTATAAGCTAACAAAGAAAATCCACATTTATGAACAGAAACAAAAAGCAGCAACTTAAGAATGATCTCTACAGTTGGATGTTTGGTTGACATTTCAAGTCCCAATATGAAGTGGCTTGAGAGGAGTGAAATACATCAATATTTTAGAAAAGCAGCACTAAAGTCAATATCAATTGGCTTTATTGACAAATGGTCTGACAGAATCAGTTAATCTTTATAGAATAATATAAGTGAAAGCTGTATGAGCTTAAGATTTCAGTAGAAATAGAAGTCTCCTGTGTTGAATGCCACACAAGGAAGGCCCATAGTCTTGTGATTTCCATGTGCCATCTGTGTGTAATAGGTGGTTTCAAGTGACTGTTATTTCAGAGTGATTTTCATTGGATATAGTACACAACCATTTTGTTTAAGTTATGGACATGAACAGGGAATTCAAAGACTGAAGTTATGTTCTTTGATTCCAGAAATGTAGTGTGCAATGTGCCAAATGTGTTATATGCACAACTTTAAACATCTGTCTCTTTGGGCTTAGAAATCGGGGGGTGGGGATAGTTCTATTGATCACTTTGTAATTAGTTGCACCAGACACTCATCTAACTAATTTGACAATGTGCTTGCTCCCCCCCAAAAAAAAATATGGAGAGCATCATTTATACTAACAAGTCTGAGACTTCTTCCTGCCCATGAAATGCTCTGTGGAGTATAGCATTCACATCTTCCAAAATGTTCAAGACTAAGAACAATGAGAAATTGAGGATGGCATCTAATCATATCACTGGAGTTCGTTCAAAAGCTCAAAGCCCATTTTTTTCATCCTCTTGTCTGTGACTGAGAGAAGGAAACAACAGGTTTGAGTCTGAAGTCACTATGTTCACATGCAAGAGGACCTTTTAAAAATCCTTTTAGTATTTTGTAGTAGGCTTAAGATTTATTGATGCAGTCAATGAAGAACACAAAAACAACTAAAAAAATGTAATCAGTGGGTGTCAAAAGTCAGCTACTCCATTTAAAACAGGGATGCAGAACAGAATTTAGCCAGTGGGCCGGAACCCTGCGAAGCCAGGTTCAGGTAGGCGGACCCAATCTCCTGTCAATCACTTGATGTCACAATGATACCAGGTGATCCTTTTTGCCTTTGCAAAGCATGCAAAAGGCTTTCTAAGCCATGACAATCAGCTATTAATCAGGGCTTAGAAAGCACAGTGTTTGGGGGTGCCTGCAAACTCCCTTTCACCCACTCCCCCCCTTTACCTGCTCCACTTCTGATGGTGTATGCATCAGGTGTAGGGCAGGTGGGCATGACTTGGCTGGAGTATAAATAGGCCCCAGGCCGGAGTTTCCCTGCCCCTAATTTAGAAGATCTTATATGGCATGTTTTTCTTCTTAGTGAGGAATCTGATCACTACAAATATTCAAGAGAGGTTTTTCCAGTTCTTCCCCATCTTCAGTCATGAGTGGAAGCAGGTATCAGGAAGAGTAAACACTCTATACAGCTAGTATCAGTTAACCATCTGGACACCTAAGTACAGCAGTAAAGTGAAGGCCTCTAAGCACATATATGCTATGGCAGTCCCAGTCCATATAGCACAGAGAATAACTATCCAAAAAGCTAACCGGCTTAATATAAAGATAGCAGCATTTGTTTGAAGCACAAATAGCACACTTCCAAGAGAGGTCTCCTTAAAAAAAAAACAGCAATAAGCCTAAGTCTTTCAGAACTGTTTTAAGAACACAGAATAGCTACTTTGATCAGGACAGAACAACGGTTTTAGCTCTTCTTCCAATTTGACTGGTATGCCTCTGTAATCATAAGCTCTACTTTAAGGCAGCTATTTAAATTCCCCTACAAAAACCTCTGTAAATGGAAAACAATTGCATACTTAAAGTAATATTTAATAAGTATACATACAGCTTTCAGTCTCTTCACAGCATCTTCACATATATGCATTCCTCTTGATTCATCTACTTCCACATGTCCCAGATACTGAAAGGGAGAGTGGAGGGGGAAAGCACCGATTAGAATAATTGGACTAAACCAGCACTTTGTAGTTGTATTTATCTTCGTGTATCAGCTGGATTAAGTAGTCCAGTATTTTCACACATACTATACACCCTCAACATAATTCAGACAAAATATAAGTCTATGGACAAAACTATGACTCAGAACACAGCCATGTGATTTTTAAACAGGCCTTATTGTAGCTAGGATTGTGAGAAGGATTTAAAAGATCTTTATATCACCAGGCACAGCCACTGCCCTCGGACCAATGAAATCTTGCCATTTTATCGCCCTTCCACCCAAGTCCATAAATAGTAAACCTTCCAAGTGCTGTCTTGAGACATGGTTAAGACAGTCTTTCCTTACAACAAATGATTTTGTGGTTTCCATTAATCCTAGAATTTATAATACTGAAGAATCTTCTCTGGGTGATCAGTCTAATTCTACTTGTTATGATGTACTATATCATAGATAAAACTAATATAATGCCAACTACTGACAAGCCATTTATTTAAACAAGGCTCTAGAACCAGCTCCTCATTTTTAGCAGGCTGTTATGGATGGGGCTAATACGCAGGAACATGACTGCTGCAGTGTTATACAAAATGACTTTGTATGTCCGGCCAGTCTTCATTCTGAAAAAGGGATGTTATATTTCATCAAGGAACTACAGTATGCAAACTATTATACATTCCCAATGACCATAGCATTGTTACTAATTATATAGGCTTAATCTAAATACTTTGCCTGGCAATTTACCTCATGCAAATAGGCAAGGAAAAAGGTGTCACGATTAAATAAAGTTGATTTATTCTAAAGGCCCTATTTGTTGGCCTATTTCTAATAGGAATGAAATCTTAAGTTCCTAATTGCATAGAGTGTTACAGAAATTATTTAAGTTCTTACACCTATTTCATAAGTTTGAGAAAGCCCAACTCTTCCCCATCCCACGCCAATAAAAATGAGGCAGAGTGAAGATCTGCAATTCTAAGCAACTATTGGTACCAGTGGAATAATTTCAATTCATCAGTTCAGCAAAATTAATATGTTCAAGTCCATTCAAATGTAAGTAGGATAGGTCTCCATGTTATGGCTACCATTCTATTACAGAACAGTGCCATTTAGAACTGGACTGGTAGCTTGAACACCTCATGTGCTTAAAACGTCAAGAATTAAGGGTTCTACACTGTAGTTTGTAGGATTAAATAGAAAGATTCACAAGCAGCAGCCACAGAACCAAAAGTGATCCTCATTGAGGGACGGGGGAAATTGTCCCATCCTCCCAATGCCATGCCACAAACACAGCTATTTAGTAGTATGATTTGTCCACCACTCTTAGAATAAGTTCAAGGTTCCAACCCTCAAAGAGGTCAGCAAAGCATCTACAACCATAGATTGACTTTTATGCAAGACTGTACTATCATCCATATTTCTTTGAAAAAGTAAAGAAAGCCAAACCAAATCCATGTTTTCTGCAATCTGGGGGTCTTCACAAATGCCCATTAACTTCTTTCCAATTTCTTCTATTCAGCAAGACTTCCACTGTTGTTTTTAAAAAGCAAAAAAAGCAGGTATCTTCTTGCTATATAAAGCTTCTCGGTACTCTATAAAACCATGCTCTTATATTTCTGGTCAGGTATGGGTGTGTGATATTCAGTTGGAGGTACACATTCTGACACTGGAAAATGCATCTTAAGTCTTCTCATTTACTTACCTATTTAATGTTCCAGTGAGGTTTATAAACACAATGACAAATAAATGACATTGGTGGAAATAGAGTCTTCTTTTTAATAATAATAATAATAATAATAATAATAATAATACCATTTGCCGCAAGTCAGAAGATTAACATTTACTTTACCACTCCTGAATGCTTATCTCGCACCAACAGTACCACAAAGGCAGTACTGCAAAGGTCAAACATCAAGCCAGCTGAAACTGTGTACTAAACATAGATGAAAAAGTAAGCATTCTACTTACTGAAAAGAGTTTAATTTCTATAAATGCAGCTCTACTTCTATAAATGCAGCCCTACTTTAATGGAGTAGGGAAGGCAAATACAAAAGAAAACCACCTCTACTACAAAACAAGTGTAAGAAAATAGAATTTAGGGGGAAATAAGACTGTACTATTATTAGCCTATGGGACATGGGTGGCGCTGTGGGTTAAACCACAGAGCCTAGGACTTGTTGATCTGAAGGTCGGCGGTTCGAATCCCCGCGATGGGGTGAGCTCCCGTTGCTCAGTCCCTGCTCCTGCCAACCTAGCAGTTCGAAAGCACGTCAAAGTGCAAGTAGATAAATAGGTACTGCTCCAGCAGGAAGGTAAACGGAGTTTCCGTGTGCTGCTCTGGTTCGCCAGAAGTGGCTTAGTCATGCTGGCCACATGACCCGGAAGCTGTATGCCGGCTCCCTCGGCCAATAAAGCGAGATGAGCGCTGCAACCCCAGAGTCAGCCACAACTGGACCTAATGGTCAGGGGTCCCTTTACCTTTATTATTAGCCTGGATAACTGATAAAAACACTTTTCTACTGAATATCTGCTTTGTAAGCAGTCAGTTTGCAACAAAAGTATCTCCATTAGATCTACAGAAATTATTTATTGCATTCTTGTGTGTATTCCATATGTGTGTGACTCCTGCAAGAAACGGAATAAGAGCTACCTGATACAGTTGATTGCGAACACCAACATAAGGTGGAAAGAGGTAGTTTGGGACAAAAGATATAAAAGCCATGACTGTGAGCTGCTGGTAAGAATACTGTTGCACCAGTGTAGAATATGGATCAGTACAAGCATCATATCAAGACATAGGCCTCTTACCATCAGAGTTGCCTACTCTTTTCATATTCTAGCCTGTCTTAAGATCGCTTATTTCATATCCACTTAAACAGATTCAAAAAGCACAATGCTTTTTCTTTCTTTAATCTGCTACCTCCTCTGTTGAAGCAACTCAAAGACACACAATACAGATCTATGAGAACCATTAAAACAGCCATTCCTATTTGCTAAAGTGTGCTTAACACTACTAAGCAGCATGAAAAAATTAGTTATCCACTAAAGGGTGAGACTTGCTGTGAGAAACAGAGAACAATAATTTTTAACACTGTTCCAAAAGTGTAAATCACACCCTTGCCTTAGCTAGCAACTTTCTATAATGAACTTTTTTTTTTTAAAAAAAAATCTGACTAGCATGGAAGACATTTGGAAGTTTTTTTAAAAAAAATTATGGCTGCATGATGTAATGTTTAACTACTTTGATCAATCAACGAATACCCTTTTGATTAAAAGGTTCTCCAATTAACCTTTAAAGATACATTACTCTTTCTCTATATAACAAATGCATTTAAGATGCCTACTGTATAATTTAATAACAAAATATGCTTATTCTTCAGACTATAGCTTTATACATGTGCAAATGTATGCCAATTTAAACAAGTAAAACTTGTAAAAAAAATTTCTTTAACCAACATTTCTTTATTTGGCCCCAGCGATATTTTACATACAGGAAGAACTATAAAGAAAATGTGTGCATAGACAAGAAACAGGATTTGTACAAATACAAACATTCTTCCATGTAACTATTGTTAGCATGATCCAAACACAAACAGGATTTAGAAGTTTGCTGCAGTTCTTAAAAGAGTAAATATATTTACCTTAACAGGAAAGCTGCATTTGCCAGTCCGAACCCCTTCTTCATCTGTCTGCCACTGGTGTGGCCTACTTGCTTCAGGGACATAGACATCTTTCTTTCTTCTGAAGCTCTGTCGTAATTTATTCATTGCTCAGTTCTTGTGCCCTACAAAAAAGGACATGGTTTAAATGAAAATTGAACTCGGATCTCAATATAAATAATGAACCAATCTACCATATTTCTCCAACATGGTAAAAGGCTTGCTCAGGAAGTCCTTTAATATTACACTAACACGGGGAAGGCTTTTCCATGGATTCATCCCTTGGTGCATCCCATGGTGCTTATGTAACCTTGGAAGGCTCACAAGCACATGCACAGAGGCCAATTGCATGTCTCTTTTCCATAGAACCAGCAGCCCAGGATGCTGACCTTGTATATAATTGGATGAACCCATGGAAATGTGCTCCTTTCATGTCAGTGCAGTAGTTAAGAGGATACCTTGGGGGGAGAGCGAAGGAAAGCCTTGTGGCATGTGCTTCAGGACCAGCTTGAGTGGCTATGTTCAAATTGTCTATTGTTTCACATATTCAAGTTATTACTGATCCATCTTCCACTTCCATTTTCATCTCCTGACACAAGATGATGCCCCTTCCATAAGCACATAGGTTTTCTGCCATTCCTGTTCATGAGAAAGGCTTACATTTCCTAAAGCCTCCAATACTGTATTGCAAATTATTTCTAAAATGCTATTCAAGCCTCATACTTAAGTCTTTGCCTATACAACACAAGATCTATTATGCCTCTGTGGAGATCACCCACACATGTTCAGACACCACAGAATACCCTATGGAGCAGGAAATCACTATAATGCTTGGCATTATAGTGATGCCCATACAGTTCTGCACGTTCAAAGTCACTATTTCCCACAAAAGAAAGCATGGACCAGCACAATACCAAAATATGAAGCTTGACAGAGGTCACCACTGTGAATAGCTTCATAGCTGACCTGCTAGACTCCTTAATGAATTAAGCAACAAACATTATAGCTAATGAAATTTATATTTTGACAATCTATGGAAATTAGTATTTACCTCAGTACTTAGGCTATTTTATATTAGAATGCATTTATAGCTATTTATAGCTATTACCCTTTACCTTTACCTAGCCATTCAGCCCATGTTAATTTAAAACAAAAGATTTATGGATGCAATTGATAACCCTTTTGGGTTATGTAACATTACCGAAGGGGACGCAGGTGGCGCTGTGGGTTAAAGCCTCAGCGCCTAGGGCTTGCCGATCGAAAGGTCGGCGGTTCGAATCCCTGCAGCGGGGTGCGCTCCTGCTGCTCGGTCCCAGCGCCTGCCAACCTAGCAGTTCGAAAGCACCTCCGGGTGCAAGTAGATAAATAGGGACCGCTTACCAGCGGGAAGGTAAACGGCGTTTCCGTGTGCGGCTCTGGCTCGCCAGAGCAGCGATGTCACGCTGGCCACGTGACCCGGAAGTGTCTCCGGACAGCGCTGGCCCCTGGCCTCTTAAGTGAGATGGGCGCACAACCCCAGAGTCTGTCAAGACTGGCCCGTACGGGCAGGGGTACCTTTACCTACCTTTAACATTACCGAAGGACTAAGGTGAACATAAACCCAATCTGAATTTCAAAACAACCTGTCACTGACTTTTTCAGATGGTACATTTACCTTCTAGCAAGCCAGTAAGTTACTCTTCAGTATCCCAGCAATGTCAAGTATTGAAAGCAGTCTGCCAGCATCCTGGGTATGCTGGTGTTACTAAGGCTACTTGCCAAAGCAAACACTTCCACCCACATATGAATTCCTAGTTATTACCTGGGGTGCCTTTCATGATCTGATGACAGGAAGTTTACAGCACAGGAAGCAACTTTGGTACACAGTTTGGTAGTGTCTGAACCCCAGAAGTGAAAACCTATCTTATTATTAAAAGATGCAGGTTGGCCCTTGAAAGTGCTTTCAGCACCATAGCTCTACAGCCATTGCAATCCAAACCAATAAAGCTAAAATATAATTGGCAGCAAATGATCATTAATTGTACAGTAAATGATAGGATACCCTCTCAGTTACTATAACAATTGCATCATGTATGGAGTAGAAGCCAAGCTATTACAAGTGATTGTTATGAAGAGTATCTTAACAGCACATATGTTTGAACCTATCTGTTTTAACAACATGCTGGTAAACAACTTAATAAACAGAACACACACCCCTCAAGCCTAACATTTTAGCAGAATATGTTAAACATGTCAAGGCACAATGAATTCATCTGTTGAGTTCAAGTATATTCCAAGGTGAACAAACTATGAAGCAAATTTATCAAATGGCACCTGGTCAAAGCTGCCGAAAGACTGTTTGTTGCTCAGAGACCAGACTGTTTCATTGAAAGCTATTAACATAGCTGCTGAACTGCTCAGACCGAAGCCTTCAGAGAAGGAAGATGAACGGGCAGTTTTTTCCACTGGCTTCTAATTCATCAGTAGGCACATGTTGTGTCATGCCTTGTTATCCGAGATGAATGGATACACTCCAGATAACTTCCATAGCGAAGATACAGGCATTGCCCTTCTGCAAATACAGAACTGCCTAGCATATACTAAATGGTTTCTCTCCACCCACAATGGCTGCGTCTGCACAGAATGCTAAACCATGGTTTGTTTCAACTGTGGCATGTTCAAATCACAAGTTATCTTACAGACAATCAGACAAGGCACTGCTTGTTTCTTCCAAGCTTATTTTGTTGTCCAGCGGTTCTTCATGATTTTTATCTTGCTGAAC
Source organism: Podarcis cretensis (assembly GCF_951804945.1). Lineage (NCBI taxonomy): Eukaryota > Metazoa > Chordata > Lepidosauria > Squamata > Lacertidae > Podarcis > Podarcis cretensis. Next base: position 46,962,564 of record NC_137170.1, on the reverse strand, counting down.
ATCTGGGGTGGAGTAGCCAAACAAGCAACACTGTGGCTGAACAAATCATGGTTTAGTGATATGTGTGCATCAGGCCTGAATCAGTACGTCACCCAGCTTCAGAAGACAGTGCATATATTATGACTTCTGCAGTCAGCATGAAATGCCTGGGGGCCAGAAGATACTATTACTGAGGATGGGAAGAACAATTATATGCTGCAGGTAGGGGCTGGAATTTGACAGAGGTTTCCCTTTGCTGCTGCAAAAAGACCCTGCTGCACCCAAAATTGCAGGCTGTTGTGAAACTTCCATTAGCATTTTGGAGATGAGCAGAGCCAGCTAGGGATCCACTGGATCTGAAACCAGTCCATCTTCCGTAGAGCTACCCAATATGGGCCTCTCTGCTGCACCAGTCCAAGAGGAAAATTAACTCTGCACCTGCACACAGTTAAGATTACTCAGTTAGTGAATCACAAGGTAAAGGAAGCTTCTTACCTGTGGGATTCAACAAGCCCTTGCCACTCATGTGTGTTGCATGGACAGAACTATAAATGAGGCAGTGTCAGCACAAAGGACACTGTTAGAACCAGGACCTTGTAAGAATATCTGAGGTTATTACCAACACAGTACAGTTGTGCAATATTTAACATTTGAACTGAGAAGTTTGGATATCCACCGGTCACAGCCTTCATCAGCAGGGACACATAGAGCTCATCAATAAGCTTTAAAGCTTTAAAAAGTGAACTGGCAGGTAACGGGAGGATTATAGCAAATGGATTTGATAAAAATGGATTACACCTATCTCTGCAACCTGGCTTTTCAGATAGAGGTGTCAAGGCTATGAATGATGCGAACTATTGGAGTTTGAAGTCCAGTGAACTATCGTTCCATAACACAAGAACAGCTGATCTATTACCAGCACAATCGTGTTGAATAGGATTTGAGAGCTTGACCAAGTTAAATTCTCAGTCACAACTAGACATGTAAGAACTGAAACTATCAGAGCAAGATCACAAACAAAGGAAACATAGAAGCTGCACATATATTTTTCCAAGTTCTCTCACGATAAGAAGCTGAAATTTTCCTGTTACTTAGGAGTACTGATGCTAAGTTCGTGAACAGCTAGATAGAATACTCCCTCCTCTGGAATACCATCAACCTCTTTTCACCTTATTCCTCTCTCACTTTTAAAAAAATGCATATCTGCATAGTCCATCCAGCAAAATGCAACAATTTAAGACACATCTCATGTAACTCCAAAGCAGCTTCTTCAAATTATGTTGAAACTATTCCCTGAACTCCAGAACAAGAAAACATTATGTACTGCAACAGAAACCAAAGATTATGGATTTCAACCAACTTTGATTTACTTTTAATCATAACTACTCTTAAGTAGTTAAGGTGGCGCAGGTGGCGCTGTGGGTTAAAGCCTCAGCGCCTAGGACTTGCCGATCGAAAGGTCGGCGGTTTGAATCCCTGCGGCAGGGTGCGCTCCCGCTGCTCGGTCCCAGCGCCTGCCAACCTAGCAGTTCAAAAGCACCTCCGGGTGCAAGTAGATAAATAGGGACCGCTTACCAGCGGGAAGGTAAACAGCGTTTCCGTGTGCGGCTCTGGCTCGCCAGAGCAGCGATGTCACGCTGGCCACGTGACCCGGAAGTGTCTCCGGACAGCGCTGGCCCCCGGCCTCTTAAGTGAGATGGGCGCACAACCCCAGAGTCTGTCAAGACTGGCCCGTACGGGCAGGGGTACCTTTACCTTTACCTTTTTTACTCTTAAGTATTCGACAACTTTTCCTTTATCTGCACTTCTAAAAATGCACACCACATCCCCTTCACTAGCAGAACATCGGTCTTCCTCTCAAGTAATACTAGTGCTGCCAAACTACTTTCAAAACTGATTCCTATTTGTTGTCCAAATAATTAGGCAAGTAGTAAAATGGCAGACTAGCCCAGGACATATGATTTAATAGTTACAAAAAAGGTCAAACATTGGCCCTGGACTCAGTGACTCTCAGTAGGCAGGAGGAAAGAATGGACGACGAAACCTGGAGAAAAATAGTCTAGGGAAACTTACAGCTGTACTATATCCTTCACAACTTCAGAGCAGGCACACAGAGAGGAGTCCAATTGCATTATTTCACCAGCCTCTCCACCCCAACCCCTTTATAGTTATTTCAGCCTCAGAGATACTTTTTGAATGTGCACACAAAAATGGTTTAAATGAATTAAGGGGTTATTCCAGGGCAACAGATGGTTTGCTACAAGCTCAAGATTTTACAAAGGAAAACAAAACTTTTAATTGCTTTTTGTCTTCGTTTTTTCAGGCTTATATACAAGCCTAACTTGATCCCCTTTCCAGCCACAAGTTGTAGCAAAACTTTCACATCTCTACATCAAGTAGCTTTTTTAAAAAAGCTATTCATTTTTGGCCCAAGCTATATATGATAAAAATCTGTTACTCTTCAGTCTGCCAGGTTTTACAGAAAGCTCTTCTATGGCACACACTTTTATTTAGCATTTTATGCATCTTCTGTAAGAAACATAATAGCATAAAAGTTCTTTTAAAAAACTATAGTAACGATACAACCCTATTCTTCCTTATCATTACAGGTTGAGATGATCCAAGAGTCAATACTGATTGCTGCCGTTTGATGGCACACATTTTTGAAGTTTTAGAGACTTAAACATAAAGGCATGCTCAGTTTTGAATCCTAAAGAAGAAAAAGCTGTAGTAGTGCCAATAACTTAAAGACTGTGTATTTTAGAACCACACCCTGAGTTCTACCGCTTGCCAAAGCCAAACAGCTGCATGCTGTTAAGAACTTAACAGGAACAATACATGTAAGAACTCAATTGCTTTTACCACTAGTTACTAGACATTCCCTCTGCTTTAGGTTATCAACATACCATGCAACTTTTGCTCAGAAACATTTCAATAGGATCGTGCCTGCAACTTGTGCAAGGGTTACGTTCTGGGGAGCGTGCTAAAGCCAAAATTGTGTATAGCCAAAACACAATAGCAGGTGTCAGCAAACTTTTTCAGCAGGGATCTGGTCCGCTGTCCCTCAGACCTTATGGGGGGCCGGACTATGTTTTGAAGGAAAAAAAAATACGAACGAATTCCTATGCCCCACAAATAACTCAGAGATGCATTTTAAATAAAAGCATACATTCTACTCATGTAAAAACACGCTGATTCCAGGACCTTCCGCGGGCCGGATTTAGAAGGCGATTGGGCCAGATCTGGCCCCCGGGCCTTAGTTTGCCTACTCTTGCACAATAGGTTCAACAGCTGACAGGATTGCCAAAGACTTTGTTCCCCAGACAACTGCCCCCTTTTAATTTGTTTACAATTTCTGAGTGCGTAAAGCTAAATGTGCAGACGTTAAATGTGTGTAAGTTGCAGGCTTATTGCACAGCCAAAAGTCAACAGAAGGGTTTGGACAGGGGTAACTGGTGCCTCCAGGGAGTCAGAATAGTACAAGTCCTGCTCCCAGTGGCGTAGCGTGGGGGGTGCAGGGGGGGCCGGCCGCACCGGCCGCAACATCTGGGAGTTAGGGTTAGGGGCACAAATCCACGGGTTAGGGGGCGCAAATCCACAGGTTAGGGGGTGCAAATTACTTGCCTTGCCCCGGATGCTGACAACCCACGCTACGCCAATGCCTGCTCCCTCTACCAAGCCACTCCCATTGCACCTTCTTCCATCAGCCCTACACACTTCAAGCTTCTCCTACCCGTTCCACTCAAACTCTGCCCTCACTAACCCCTCCTATCAACCACAGAAGGTAAATGGAAGGCAGCTGGGCAAAAGTATTTATCCTTAGAGTTCGTTTCATTTCATTATGAAATGAAAAACAGTATTACATAAATCTGCCATCATGAACTTGCTTCTGGAGAGCAAAAAGCCCAATGTCCTCAAGTACAAGAAGAATGCTCGGCTCACCTAATGAATATGCAGGTTCTCATAGGGTATGGAGCTGTGCATTCTGCTCCCTATAGCCCACTATCAAGCCACAAGCAGCAAGCCAAGAACAAACGTTGACTATCGCTTGTGATTTGTTAAGCGGGAAACACACCACAAGTCCATGTTCAGATGGCATGAAAAACAGCCCTGCGCAAAAGAGCATTATTCACAATACACAGTCTGTCCAGGCATATAGCAAGAGCATCTGTTCCAAATGAAATGGGTGGCAACCTATACAAAACTGCAGGTTTAAGGTCTATTTCAGCTTAGCTAACTATTTTTAGCATGAATTGTGGCTTTGATTTCTTTAGTCTGCCATGTGTTTCCATTAACCTTTAAAATCAGATACAAACTCAAAAATTGTATTTGGGTGTTCTAAAGTGTATGCTGACCCTTAAACCATGACTTTACTATGAAAGCCTCTGCCACAAAAAAGATCTTAAAATGCATTTCACTACCACCACATGAGTTTCAAACTTTCCCAAGTGAATAAAACTGGAACTGGAACTTTAGAATACTGCTTCTCACAGCGGAATTTTTATAAGTAAAAGCAAGAGAAAAAAAGTTGTACGTGAGAGATTCATCAGTTTTAAAAACAGAAGTGGTAAAATCAAATCATTCCATTAGAACAAGTGTTCAGTCCTCGCAGAAGTTTTATCTTTATATATTCAAGGTACAAAGGCCAATCATATTTATCCAGGAGAAACGGATCTGGAGCAGTGTGTGTGGTTGGTCTAAAGTTTTACCTGTCCTTTGACAGGTTTTTATCTGCTGCAGGCAGCTTGGTAAGTAAGTACAAAGTTCTTTTGTGGACTGGTAATCGTTAGCAACCAATCCACCTATGGAGTGTAGTTTGGACAGAGGACTTGACAACTTAAAGATTCTTGGAACAATTGCTACTTGCCTCAAATCATTGTTCGAAATTAATCAGGTGCCAGGCGCATTTTGCAACTGGCATGTGTCCAACTCTGACCATGCAGAGATCTCTGGGGGCCTGGTTGGTGCCTGACACCTCCATCTGGCTGGCCCCTCCAGCTTCCTGGAGCTTTGAATTCAGAAGTTAGGATCCTAGCAAATGCTCAGCTAGTATCTATGCCATGAAATTCAGTTCCAGAACAACTGAACTCTTGGTTTCTCAGCTAGCAGGAACCTTAGATATGATTGGATAAAAACACATTACTGTAAAACAGCCTAAAAAGTGAAGCCCAACATTCTATTCTTAGTTCTCTCTTCCAGCAAGGGGACTTAAAGCCCTTAAGGGTGAGGATTACCGCTCGAGTACAGAAATCACTTCAGTGAGTTCAATGGAACCAGGAATTAGCCAACATGCATGAGAAGGAAACCAAGAGGGTGACAATTGGAAAAGTGAATGGCACATGAGTATTAGGAGTAAAAAGCATCTCAAACTGTACTTTTAAAAAAAGAAAAGAGGGGGAAAGGTGTTGTTACTCACCATGAAGTTGCTACAGTAAATGCCACACTGTTAACATTGGTTGGGTTTGTGTGTGCCAGTACAGTGGTACCTCGGGTTAAGTACTTAATTCGTTCTGGAGGTCCGTTCTTAACCTGAAACTGTTCTTAACCTGAAGCACCACTTTAGCTAATGGAGCCTCCCATTAGCTCCTGCTGCCACCGCAGCACGATTTCTGTTCTCATCCTGAAGCAAAGTTCTTAACCCGAGGTACTATTTCTGGGTTAGCAGAGTCTGTAACCTGAAGTGTATGTAACCTGAAGTGTATGTAACCTGAGGTACCACTGTACAGTGGTGCCCCGCAAGACGAATGCCTCGCAAGACGAAAAACCCGCTAGATGAAACAGTTTTCCGTTTTGGAGGTGCTTCGCAAGACGAATTTCCCTATGGGCTTGCTTCGCAAGAAGAAAATGTCTTGCGAGTTTTTCCCCCTTTCCCCCCCTTTTTCTCAGCCGCTAAGCCGCTAAAAGCCGCTAATAGCGCTAATCCGCTAATGGGCTTGCTTCGCAAGACGAAAAAACCGGTAGACGAAGAGACTCGCGGAACGGATTCTTTTCGTCTTGCGAGGCACCACTGTACTGTGTACCCTTGAGTACCTCTGAAAAAAGCACTGATCTCAGACATGTGTACTAAGAAACACTTCAATCATCCATTCAGCCAAAAGGATGGAACTAATCCTTTTCTAGTTTGTTCATGCAAGATCAATAATAAACAAAGCAGCAGAACTTCATAACCTCATATGGTAGGAGGTTGCCTACCTCATATATATCGACCATTGGTCCTGGCTATGTACTTGGTGCAGCACCAGGGTGGTGTTTCAAAGGCAGTTGATATTCTTTATGCATATGCAGTCACTGCAGAATACAGTCAACTTTGAATCTTTATGCCATCAGCCACTCCACCACATAATGCAGAAAGCTGTCTGTGGACAAACACCGGCTCCCTCGGCCTGAAACAAGGTTAGCGTCACATCCCATGGTGAGGTTTGACTGAACTGTCCAGGGGTCCTTTACCTTTTACCACTCAATTCCTATCAGACTTCTGGTCTGTTTTGACAAATGGTCTTGTGCCTGGCATTTGACTAGAGTGACACAGGGGGGCTTAGGCATGGCATTTAAGTCACGTCAGAATGATCATTTTGGAGGAGTTTTGATACACATCCCAAGACTCCCTTCCTTGGAGATGGCACAGAACTTCACATCTGCCAAGCAAACCCTGATCTGCTTCCCAATTTTACAGGCACAACTGACCACACATGTGCTGCACTGGATTACACTCAGGTAACCTGACCAATATACAGTATTAACAGGAGGAAAAACTTGACTGTATTAAACATCTCCCCAGCAACCTTGGATACTAGGAATAGTCAGTTCTACTGATTAATCTGCAGGTTTTAGCAGGTATAACTGGCTCCATCTTAGGTTGTTGTTATTTGTTTTGCAGGTCGTTTTTGGTGTGGGGATGGGCAAATGAATCAGCTTCCTAGAAGCTGATAAGAGGAGTGCTCCAAAAATCTATCTTGCCCCTTTGAACATCTCTATGAAATTGCTAAATGGCATGATTCATAGGTCTGCTATGGGGTTATCATCACCCTGTCAATCAGACAATTCCATTTTTATCAAATCTACGAGCGTCAGTTTTAGTTCTTATCTCAGGTCTGATAGCTGTACTTTGGCTAAAGCTGAATACAGATAAAATTCATTTTAGTCCTCAGATTGCAGGGGACATATATAAAAAAATTATCCAGTAGTATCTTAGAGACCAACCAAGTTTGTTCTTGGTATAAGCTTTAGTGTGCATGCACACTTCTTCAGATACACTGAAACAGAAGTCACCCGACCCTTATATTGCAGGGGACAGTGAGGTGTATTTGATTAATCTGCTGTCATTTGTCAATTATGCTTGCAGTCCAGGAGAGATTTTCGCTCTGCCTCTGATATTAGTTAAATGAGTGAGAGATATAGCCAACACAAGTCTTTTACTATCTGCATTCAGTCTGCTATATCTAGACAGAAGGAATCTTTACATAACATGCATCTGATTGCCTTAAAGCACTTGGAAAATTTACGCTTGGACAAAATGCAATAACTTGCCTCCTGCCTGATACAGGATAGCAGGGTCACATAACAGTACCTGCAGCAACTGCGATGTTGCTGGCTTCCAGATGCCATTCAAGATGTTGCTTTGACCTTTAAAGCTCTAAATTATCTTTCTCAGGATATATTAGGAATATCTCCCTCCCATGTATCTCCTGGGATACTGGGAAGCCACCCACTTTAAAAATTATTTGTACTGCAATGTCTGTCAAAACTATGCATGATGGTGGTGAAACAAGTAGTTAATATATATTTATACTGAATATTAGCAGCCACATACTGCTCAATAACAGATAAGGCATTATAAAAGTATTCAGGAACTGCCCCTGACAACACAGTATTGACACTATATCCCTTTTTTAATGAAGAGATCAGAAAGGTCATCAAGTCTCTGCTCGTAGGACAAACATTTCAGAAAAGAATGGTTACGAAACAAGCATGCCCTCAGAAGTTAAACTAGTATTAGCTTGGAGTCAGCAAAATGAAACACTTTATAATGTCTTTGTACAGGTTCATACAGAAATGTAGTAAAACATACTACTCAACAATAAAAGTGTATAATGGTATAATGAGAAAGTGGATTGTAAGAGGACACATGGAATGCAAGACGTACGGTAAATCTTGATTTAAAATGGGCTGCTTTACTATTTCCACCAAATTAACTCACTGCAGTATTCTCTTCCAACAGGGTTAACTGACAAATGGTTAGCCCATGCAACTGCACTTTAGGGTGAGACTTTTGATTTATCAGACTTTTCCAAACAGTGTTTGGGATATAAGCCCAAGAAAAGCTTAATTGTTAGCCTCAGTACAAAGCAATCATTCTGGTCTAAAATCTAAGCTGGAGAGGAACCTAAGTCCTCCCTTTGTCCCTGCCTCCAACTCAACTACCCTTCACTGGTTCTAAGCTCCCTCTTACATTTTTGTTGCTCCAGCAGTGAAGCAAGACTACTCTCCCAGCTCTCTCCCCAAATGTCTGGCATGCTGCTAGAGAGCTGCAAGGAATGGAGAAAAGTAGACTTTTCCCACACTACTGACCCATGTCAGTAACTACATTTTGCAACTCCCCAACATTTGGACTCTTGTGGAAGAGTGACTGGACCTGATCATTTTCCGGTGATATCACGGGGTGGGGGTGGGGTTGATAATCTGAAATGAGCACCAGGCAGCTATTTTCCAAGACTGTTCAATTTTTGAGCCTGACTGGGACAAGTTCACCCATCACTTGATGAGACTATTAAATCCAGCAAGAACTATCCATTTGGTATGTTTCATTACTGATAGTAATGTTTCATTACTTTTGTTATACAAGTCCTCTTAGCAATGATAGCTACTGCCAACTTGCTATTACACATTCCCAGATATTGTGCCCAAGTTAAAATGTTTTATTCCAAAACTAACAGCAATCCAAACTACAAGGAGCCAGCATTATGCCAGTGTAATTTACCCTAATTCCAAACTCCATTCTGCTAGATTAGTCAGCCCAAACCTGGCAGAGGGGAAACAAGCTTTTAAAATACAGTTTGACATACACCACCCGCTTCTGCTGGATTGCTAAGTCATGTGACTGAGCATTTGGAGTGAGGTAAGCCTCCCCCTGCCCTGCCCCCAGCCCAGAAGATTCCTTTACGGTGGGGGGGGGGGACTTACCCCACCTCAACCTTGGGCTCAGCCAACTTTGGCTCAGCTAGTTGAGCCCCAGTTGAGTCAGGATGGAGGGTTTATGTTGGCATCTCTCTGGATCAGCCATAATCAGGGCTTCAAACAGCTGAGCACCACCTGAGCCAGAGATCTGCCTATTTCAAACTCTGCTCAACACGGTGTATCTTGGGTTTGGACTGCTCCCTAGAAGTTTATACATTCACATATGATTCATTCATAAACCTTATGTTGTCTTTATGCCTAACATTACCAAATACACCAGGATCACACAAGAGGTGCCCCCCTCTAAATGTTGGACTAAAGCTCCCATCATCTCAGACCATTAACTATGCTGGGGTAAATGGGTGCTATGTTGGCTACCTCTGCAATAAATTACACCAAGAAAATTAGTGGTGTAGGAAGTCATATTTACATAATTTTACATCCTGCACCTTCAATGTAATTTTATATTCCCTGGGCAGAGTAGTACAAAACAAAAATATTATAACATGATCAAGTAAAATAATGCTGCAGCAGACAATTTAAATAGAGCAGTTTGATTTTACTATACAAGTTGGGGGGAAGAGCTTACTTTGCAATTCTTAAAAGCCTGGGAAAACAAATTTGCTTTTGTTTGGTGCATAGGTAAAGGTAAAGGGACCCCTGACCATTAGGTCCAGTCATGACTGACTCTGGGGTTGCGGCGCTCATCTTGCTTTATTGGCCAAGGGAGCCGGCGTACAGCTTCCGGGTCATGTGGCCAGCATGACTAAGCCGCTTCTGGCAAACCAGAACTTTGACGTGCTTTCGAACTGCTAGGTTGGCAGGAGCAGGGACTGAGCAATGGGAGCTCACCCCGTCACGGGGATTCGAACCGCCGACCTGCTGATCAGCAAGTCCTAGGCTCTGTGGTTTAACCCACAGCACCATAGGTACTTATGAATATATAGGGTCCAAGTGATTTACACCAATAAAATGTTGCTAAAAGTTGCATTACAAAGTGAGTATATACAATTCTGTTACACTGTATGCCATCAAAGGCTACTTACTTGCATGCTATTTTTGTTTTGATATGTTTCGTTGTATTGATGCAATGCCTCTGCATGCAGAAACTCCAGAACAGATTTTTTTTACTAAAGTTCAAGGTAGAATGGAAGCTATTGGGTTTTGGAGATGAAAAGAAGCTCGCACAAAGCCTGAATATCTGGAATGAGACCTTGCCAAGAAATTTTGAAAGCCCTACTCTAGATAAATATTTAAGATTTTAAAACAAATGAATTCTATGTTGTCATTTCCTGACCACTGAGAGACTTCCCCAAGATGGCATTTAACTCTTCTGATCACTCATTAACTGCCACAGAACCCCAAGCACAACTAACAATTACATATAAAATTTGCTTTACAGATTGGAAAGGAGAAATATATTCTTACCACAAATAGCTTGCAGTGAAAATGAGGCTGTCAGCTATAATCACCTCTGTAATAATGACTGAGAAATTCAGCAAGTCTCATACTTGGATCCCTTTTCTCCTCCTAGACTTCTAGGAAATTGGGGCCACTCCATAGATTCAAGCCTGCCATGAAGCAGGTTCCACGCCACTCCACACCAGAACTCCAATGCTGCCTGCTGGTCAGAGAATATAGCCAAGGCTAGTTTCCTTTAGGTAACTCTCTCTTGTGTATCCTAGAGCATTTCCTTTTCTCAATCAGACAGCTGAGATTTGATAAAGACTCTAATCTGCTCCCAGAAAATCAGTCTTGGTTGCTTTTAAGGAACTAGGTGTTATAGCACCCCCCCCCCAAGATAAGGATGTATGTGTGTGTGACAGTGGCTCCTCCTCCTTCCCCCTCCCTTCCACTCAAGATAGCAAGTAGTAAAGTAATGTCTTCACCCACTTTGAATCTGCTCCCACTTTCAAAGGATTCCAAAGGATAGGCATAGGGCTGTGGTAGTCATGCATGCACACAATCTGATGTATAAATTATAAAACGAGGTAGAGGACAAAATTAGCCCAGTTACATCCAAATAGATGGAATCTTAATTTTTTAAATTTAAATACCTAACCTCAAATTTTCGCATGTCAGACTGTATAAACTACTTTTCAAGTGTTCTGTCGCAAGCACACAGTTTTAAAAGTTCACTTAGAACTTAAAACTATTAAGACTTTTTTCCAAACCTCAAGTATCATAGAATCATGCCAGCACTTAACAAATTCAAAGTTCTATGCCAACAGTTAAGTGGGTCAGTTTTCTGCTTCACTGGGTGTTTTGTCACAGAGGTTCCACTATGCTTTAATAGACAGCTTGTGTCTTCTGCAGCAGACGTACCCCCCTCTTTCGTCTCCATTATTTCACTGCCTATTCTATCAGGACACCTCTCCATCATGAAACATACAATAATTAATGACACAGGTCAATGTTACCAGGAGCGTGCTTGCTCTGAGTTACACAGCTATAACTCCAGCTGAAAATCAGATTCAATGGGGCTCTCCAAAAACCGTATCAATTATTTTCAGTACTGGCATTTACCAGCTAATTTAGAAGGTAATACAAAAATATGAGCTTGCCTGACTTCAAGAATAATCCTGCTCACATGTCAACATGGCTATTTTAACTCATTTGTAAAAATATCTCAAGAAGCAATTAAATTTCAAATGGAGAATGACTCATTTGCTCATGCTAAGCTACAGGCTAAAAAGTGCAAAACAGAATAGGATCAATGTCTTAAAAGTGTGAGATTTTGTAATTAGGATAATTCCCCTCAAACAGAAGTTGGTTCAACTGTGACCACCTTCACCCATACCAATTTGCCTAGTCACTGGGCTCATCAGAGACATTTCTCTGGGTATCATCTTCTGGGGTTCAAGCACATTGGTGACCAGATATAGTATATGAAATCCAATTAGGAAAGGGATCTCATTTTTATTCACATCAGTCTTGACACTGAAACACTACTGTATTACTGACTTGTTCTTTTGTCAAGAAAGCATGATACTAGCATATTTTTTTACATTCAGGAGAACTGCTGTCCTGATCTTCTGCATTTCCAGAAACAACGTTGTCTCATCCTTCACAAACATCTCTAGTCCAGCAATTAAACTACACCACACACTGCAAGCCATTCCAATTCACCAAACCAGATTTCCCCAGCAAGCGATAGTTAAGTATTCAAAATTATGCTGTATACTTTATATAAGTAACAAACTTAATTAGTTTAGAGCAGGGATGTCCAACTTCCAAGAGACTGCGATCTATTCCCACTAAAAAAAAATGGCAATGATCTACCCATTGTACTGACCAAAGTTGTTGAGCTGTGTGTGTGTGTGTGTCCCAGCATTTTCATTTGAAGGGTATTCACAGAAGTGACACAAAAATGAGGCAAACAAACCATGGTTAAAGCCAACTGTTACTTTTTAACATTATGCATTAAACAGACATTTATGTGTAACAGCCTTTGCCACATTTGTAATCAGTGTTAAAAACTCAGATATATAAGCTAGGCACCAAATGGCTCCTTAAACCATGGTTTAAGCAAATCTCTTTTAGTTCTTCCCATTGAAAAATCAACTTTAAAAAGATGCCTAGTGGAAAAGCCTCATGACATATTTGTCTGCAATTTGGCAGATTTCTTAACCAGGGACATCTCTTTCATGTCGGCAGTTTTCAGACCTATTACCCACAAAGTACTAGAGGAGAGTAAGTGATTCCATTTTTAGACACTCCTAAACTGTAATGGCAGTCTTGCAGGAAAACCACCGAAGCTATCACTTCTGAAGTTTGGCAGGATTCATCCCCTTAGAAGGAGTGACCTTTGCCACCAAATTCTTTCCAATTCTACCCATAAATAAAAGTTAACCTTTAAAGGTGACCAGCGAAAAAGATCCCACCCAGACTAAGTGGCTTGTAATTTAGCAGATTTTATCTAGTATATAGGACTTACTATGCCTGCAAGTTTTTGCAGAAGAGTGAAGAAGTATCACTGTTTTTTCATTTCCCAATAGTGAAAGTGTCATATTGGAGTTTAAACCAAATTTTGTGGTCTATGCACATCCTTATTAGTTTCTTCTATTGCTTGCCTACATTGGCCAATTTCCATAAAACAAGGCAAAGCTTACAGGCACCTGATCTTCCCTATCCATACCAAAAACCTCTAAGAATGAGTGCAAGTATGCTTAGCACGTTGTTTAGCCATAAAAACTTACATGACAAACAGAATGCTTAAAAGTTTCAAAAACAGCTATTTATTTTTCTAGTTATATTATATGCTAATCACTGCACAGCCTGCCGGCGCCTCAGTTAAAGTTCTGGGGAAATGCTTTTTAAGTAATTGGATCAATTGTCTGACAAGCACAAAACAATTTAAGCCTCAAATACTTTTTATCATGCTCAGGAGAACTGACTGGGGGCTGTTAAGATCTAATGGTCTTTTTGGTCTTTGTTGCTCTGGTTATGTTTGAAAAGCTGATCTAGGAGGATGACAAGAAAATCCTGCCCACTAGACACCAATACCCATTAGGGAAATGTACACTGCAGCAGAGCTCAGTTTACAAGTAAATTGTTTTAGGTCTACAAACTGCTTGAAAGTTAATTTCCAAGCCTTTATATATTGATGTGTTGAGATTTGCTACAATTACTCAAAGTAAAAAAAAGGCACCAAGTATGTTCCTAGGGACACTTGTTTTTCAGCCATCTTGAAGCTGTACATGGACACCAAAGAAATAGCTATGACCTGAATGCAAATTAATCCAAGGTGTAAACTAGGGTTAGAGAACCTCAGGTCTAGGGGCCAAATGTGGCTATCCAGGCCTCTCTGTAAGCCATGCCCCTGCCCAGGCCACCTTCCAAACACCTCTGGCTCCACTCTGTCCTCAAGTGTTTTTCTCCTGTCAGGGATGTGTCTCTGAACTGTAATAATGCCTCCGGCTTGTCTAAAGTGAGCAATGTTTGTGTGGGTTGGTGGAAAACACCTGCTAGCGTGGCTAGAATGTAGTCTACTGTACAAAGGTTAAGAGCACATCCACTGATTGGCTGACTTTTGCTTCTCGCCATAACCACCACTGCCATGGTGGCTGCCAGAAAATTCCCCACAAAAGAATTCAGTCCTGATGTTGAAAAAGGTTCACCAACCCTCCGCTAAAACAACAATTCCCACCACCACCTCAAGTCCAGGAAATGTGCAATTTAAGACCTGATTGCATAAAGTTCTTCAGTGAACACAGCTGATTTGGTCAGAAGTTTTCTTGCAGTTTGGTGGCTATGGGCAAATTCTGTTCCTGTGTGGTTTTGGAGACTTGCGAGTCATCACTGCAAGTTGCAGTATAGTAGTTGTGAAATGAACATTGCTCACGATGCAACTGAAAGCATTATTTAAGGCAGGTAAATGTTGCATCCCAGAAAACTAAGCAAGCAAACTCTAAGTACCAGAAAGACAGACCCGTACAGAGCTTATCTTGTACCCAGCTGCCCCCCACCTGCCAGGAAGTCTCCTGGTGGTAGACATGGCTTTACTGAAGAAATGCACTGCAATGAAAGTATTGAATATATTCCTGCAACAACTAGAATCAAATGCAAATACTGGAACTAAAGAAGCTGGTTTTCCTACTTGGCATAAACACACCTTTGAAAGGAGGTTGCTCAGGCAGCCATTGCAGTTTAGCAGTAAAACACAGAAGAGATGCACATGACATAGACTGAGAGGAGGTTTAAATGCTTTTGCATAGACATGCGATAAGCTCCTATGCACAATAGAAGCTTTTGATAGTTATGGTTCAGTTTTTTCATCAGATTGCCTTGCAGAGATGAACATTATGGAATCATAACCTAGCTTGGAACAGACAAACACATTGTGGATTTATATTAGACACATGGGATTTACTTCAAATGAGAGAGAAGAAAGCCCTGAAAGTTTATTGGTTTTGTGAACTGCACATTTCCATTTGGTAAGAATGCAAGTTTTTTCAGCATCATTGTCTACGATTTAGCCTCTACAACTGCTGAATCCAAATGAAAGTCACACTTTTGCCAAAGTGACAGTCTAAGTTTGGAAAAAATGTATATTCACTTAATACAGTCCATGTATAAATAGACAAAAAATTCTGAACAAGCACACACTGTTCAAGAGTAAGAACGTAATAAGAGTTCTTCCGGATCAGGCCAACCTGATATGTTCTCAGTGACTAACCAGATGCCTATGGGAAGCTCTCAAATAGGACACAAGCTGAACAGTGTCTCCCCATCTGTGATTCCCAGCAACTACTATTCAGAGCCATACTGAGATAGCTATTGTGGCTAGTAGCCATTGATAGGTTTATCCTCCAAGAATTTGTTTAATCCTCTTTTAAAACCATCCAAGTTCATCGCTATCACTGCCTTTTTGTGGGAGAAAATTCCATCGTTTAACTATGCATTATGTGAAGTATTTTCTATTGTCTGTCCTGAATCTTTCAACATTCAGCTTCATTGGATGCCCTGAAGTTCTAGTATTATGAGAGAAGAAAAAACTTCTCCCTATTCACTTTCTCCACACCATCCACAATTTTATATCCCTCTATCACAGGCTTCCTCAACCTCGGCCCTGCAGATGTTTTGGGCCTACAACTCCCATGATCCCTAGCTAGCAGGACCAGTGGTCAGGGATGATGGGAACTGTAGTCTCAGAACATATAGAAGGCCGAGGTTGAGGAAGCCTGCTCTATCATATCCCCCGTTACTCACATTTTCTCTAAATTATGAAGTTTCAAATGCTGCAGCCTTTCCTTGTATCAGAATTGTTTGCTCTTAAACATATCACCTCCTCTAAAGTAAACAATGAAATAGATATAAGCAGGTTCAACATGGGCGATGTTTTCAAGCCATCATTGTTCATATTCTTTGCACAACAACTACTGGTTTAAAAAGGAATGGGGTCTTTTAAATTTAGTGTCACAGTGAACTTAAAGGGGAGGTAACCTTCACCAACAGACTTTTATTATCTCTAAAATGATCTAGAAACACATCTCAACTTATGTTACAGTAAGCAAAGGCCAGGCTGATCTGTAGGAGACTGAGGGCTGTAACTTTGTGCCTTCAGACCCCTGAAGTTCCCAAATTTGCTCCTAGTTTCAGGATATTGCTGCATATGCCTCTTGTTTAGACTTTGAATATGTGCCTGCACTGCTGCAAGGAGAGAAAGTATACAGTAGCCTTCTAGGTGCTGTTGGGACTCTCAGCAACCATCAACTCCAGACAGCATGGCCACTGTTCAGGGATAATGGGAATTGTAGTCCAGAACATCTGAAGAGCACCAGGTTGGGAAAGACTGGTGTACAGCATAGTATTCAAATAAATCAGGAAACTGTTCTTAAACCAGGGAGAAGAAAGTCAAGAAATTGTCCTTTTCACAAGGCATTTCAAAGGATAGCAAATTTACTTTGAATTCAACCAAGGAATGAACCTGTGATAGCCAAAATCACAATATTCATTTAATCTGTACCACATTTCCCTCTTCAACACACTATATTCACTGGCTAACAGTAACATGCAACTGCAGTAATTTACTATTGCACTGTTTTGAATGTCACCATTCCTTTTTCCTCTTCCCCCACTCTACCCACTCCACTTGTGCGAACTTTGGAAGCTAAGGATTAGTCAAAGAATGAACGAACAATGTAAAAGACAGAAGGTCCAAAGGGCAAAAGTTCTAGCTATTTCTGGTTAACTGGTATCAGAATGATTTTATGATCCATCTCTACCCGGAAGAGTATCAGACAAAGTATACCAATCTAGCCATTTAGATTCCTGGATTTTTAGTACAGTGGTACTTTGGGTTACATACACTTCAGGTTGCAGACGCTTCAGGTTACAGACTCCACTAACCCAGAAATAGTACCTCAGGTTAAGAACTTTGCTTGAGGATGAGAACAGAAATCGTGCTCCAGTGGCACGGCGGCAGCAGTAGGAGGCCCCATTAGCTAAAGTGGACCTTCAGGTTAAGAACAGTTTCAGGTTAAGAACAGACGTCCAGAACGAATTAAGTACATAACCAGAAGTACCACTGTATTCTGTAGTGCTTTTACAGCACATTTATTTGTTGAATATCTATACCACCCTTCATTTGAGGATCACAGGGGGGTTTACGATAAAGAAAACATCTCCCCGTCTCTCTCTCTCTTACACACACACACACACACACACACACATAACAGAATTTAACAAGTATAATGCCCTACATTGATGAAACTGCAGTTTCCTACTTCTTTTGAAAAACCCCTGTAATGAAAGCATGTATAGAACTATAAAGAAAAGAAGTACAGGTGTTGTGGGACTGAACAGTTTGAAAATCAAAAACTTCCCTGACAAAAGATAAAGTAAACAGCTCTACCGACCTTTCTGCAAGAGCTCTCCCCCACCCGGGCTATCTTCTATTCACCTCATCCACAGCAACATGTGCTTATCTCTTGCCCCAAAACTATATGCTTGTGTGGCTGATGCAGCAACCAAACGCAGTTAAAAGGCAGGAAAATCTTATGAACGTGAACAGTTACGCAGAAATTATCAGGATGCCAAATGTTATGTCAATTACTGTATTTCTAAGCGGCGTGATCAAAAGATTTTGTATACACAGGCACAATTTTGATGTTCAACTACGAGCTTGCTATACAACAGCGTCGTGGCTGGGAATGAGCAATATTCCTCACTCCTTGAACGCACACACACACCATACGTACATACTAGTTTAATTAAAATATAGTTAGGTGTAATGCCCCAAAAGAAAATAGTGGTTTAATGGTCAGCCAGGCTAGCTCAATCAGCAGACCATGAAACTCTTAATCGCAAAGCTGTAGGTTTGAGCCCCACGTTGGGCAGAAGATTCATGGTTAGACTAGATGACCCTTGTGGTCCCTTCAAACTTGACAAGTCTATGATTCTATGATGCTTTACGATCCTGATCCTAAACTAACTTCTAATTGTGGTTTGATAAAAGATTAAAGCAATCAATAGGTATCATCATTGAACTCACTGTAATCTACACATTCTTAAATTTTAAAATTTTGTTTGGTTAAATTGCCCTTCTGTTCCCATATCATGAAATATTTAATACAGTTCATGATCTCAGTTTACTTTCTGTGGACCAGCACTATATTCATTAACTAGTACTTTCTTTTCACAAGCTATTGTTCCAAAACACATTTCTCCTCTACACTGCTACTGCATCAAGACTATTGTAGCACTCCAATATGACAGCAGAGAGACAGGGCATCAAATTCTACTGCTCTGTACAGTTCTCTCTAGAACTCAAATTGCATTACCCTACTTGTGTTTTAAAATGGTACTTGAAGCAGTCATCAGCTCATAGCACCACAATTCATTTTATCCAAGCCAAAGTTTCAGATTTCCTAATCTAGCAAGCGTGTTGAACAACTGCTATACCATGGCTAACCATGTCAGGAACATTGCAGGTTAACTTGCTTCCTTGCATTATTCACTTGCATCACTTCAAATGTACATACCTCATTATCTGCCCCCAAATTAGGAAGTTCTTCTGCCTGCATGAACTAGGCTTCATTCTGGGGCCAAAACAATACAGATTTTGTATAGATTCCATAATCTTCAAGTCTTTTTCATAGAATCATAGAATCATAGAGTTGGAAGAGACCACAAGGGCCATCGAGTCCAACCCCCTGCCAAGCAGGAAACACCATCAGAGCACTCCTGACATATGGTTGTCAAGCCTCTGCTTAAAGACCTCCAAAGAAGGAGACTCCACCACACTCCTTGGCAGCAAATTCCACTGTCGAACAGCTCTTACTGTCAGGAAGTTCTTCCTAATGTTTAGGTGGAATCTTTTTTCTTGTAGTTTGGAATCATTGCTCCGTGTCCGCTTCTCTGGAGCAGCAGAAAACAACCTTTCTCCCTCCTCTATGTGACATCCTTTTATATATTTGAACATGGCTATCATATCACCCCTTAACCTCCTCTTCTCCAGGCTAAACATGCCCAGCTCCCTTAGCCGTTCCTCATAAGGCATCGTTTCCAGGCCTTTGACCATTTTGGTTGCCCTCCTCTGGACACGTTCCAGTTTGTCAGTGTCCTTCTTGAACTGTGGTGCCCAGAACTGGACACAGTACTCCAGGTGAGGTCTGACCAGAGCAGAATACAGTGGCACTATTACTTCCCTTGATCTAGATGCTATACTCCTATTGATACAGCCCAGAATTGCATTGGCTTGTTTAGCTGCCGCGTCACACTGTTGGCTCATGTCAAGTTTGCGGTCAACCAAGACTCCTAGATCCTTTTCACATGTACTGCTCTCAAGCCAGGTGTCACCCATCTTGTATTTGTGCCTCTCATTTTTCCCCCCCAAGTGCAATACTTTACATTTCTCCCTGTTAAAATTCATCTTGTTTGTTTTGGCCCAGTTCTCTAATCTGTCAAGGTTGTTTTGAAGTGTGATCCTGTCCTCTGGGGTGTTAGCCACCCCTCCCAGTTTGGTGTCATCTGCAAATTTGATCAGGATGCCCTTGAGGCCATCATCCAAGTCCTTGATAAAGATGTTGAATAAGACCGGGCCCAAGACAGAACCCTGTGGCACCCCACTAGTCACTCTTCTCCAGGATGAAGAGGAACCATTGATGAGCACCCTTTGGGTTCGGTCAGTCAGCCAGTTACAAATCCACTGAGTGGTAGCATAGTCAAGTCCACATTTTACCAGCTTCTTTACAAGAATATCATGGGGCACCTCGTCAAATGCCTTGCTGAAATCAAGGTAGGCTACACCCACTGCGTTCCCTTCATCTACCAGGCTTGTAATTCTGTCAAAAAACGAGATCAGGTTAGTTTGACATGACTTATTTTTCAGAAATCCATGCTGACCATTGGTGATCACAGCATTCCTTTCTAGGTGCTCACAGACTGTTTGCTTAATGATCTGCTCCAGAATCTTCCCTGGTATTGATGTCAGACTGACTGGGCGATAATTATTTGGGTCCTCTCTTTTCCCCTTTTTGAAAATAGGGACAACATTTGCCCTCCTCCAGTCTGCCGGGACTTCGCCTGTTCTCCAGGAATTCTCAAAGATGACTGCCAGTGGTTCTGAGATCACATCTGCCAGTTCTTTTAATACTCTTGGATGCAGTTCATCTGGCCCTGGAGACTTGAATACATCTAAACTAGCCAAGTATTCTTGTACTATCTCCTTACTTATTCTGGGCTGTGTTTCCTCTGCTGAATCATTTGCTCCAAATTCTTCAGGTCGGGCATTGTTTTCTATATCGGAGAAGACTGAGGCAAAGGCGGCATTGAGGAGTTCAGCCCTTTCTGTGTCCCCTGTTTGCATTTCACCATCTTCTCCTCTGAGTGACCCCACGGTTTCTTTGTTCTTCCTTTTGCTACGAACATACCCATAAAAGCCTTTTTTGTTGCTTTTAACCTGTCTAGCAAGCCTGAGTTCATTCTGTGCTTTAGCTTTTCTGACTTTGTGTCTACACGTGCTGGCTATTTGTTTGAATTCCTCTTTGGTGGTTTTCCCCCTTTTCCATTTTTTGTACACATCCTTTTTTAATCTTAACTCAGTTAAAAGTTCTTTAGATAGCCACCCTGGCTTCTTTAGGCACTTTCCATGTTTCCGTCTCATTGGTATTGCCTGAAGTTGTGCTTTTACTATCTCCCTCTTAACAAACTCCCAGCCATCATGAACTCCCTTTCCTTTTAGTATTACTGTCCATGGGATCTCACCCAGCACTTCCCTAAGTTTTATGAAGTCAGCTTTCTTAAAGTCAAGAAATTGAGTCCTAGTATGCTTGGCTGTTCCTTTCTGCTGTATAGTAAACTTCAGAAGAGCATGATCACTCGCGCCTAATGATCCTTCCACTTCTACCCCACTAACCAGGTCATCAACATTGGTTAGGACCAGATCTAAAATGGCTGTTCCTCTTGTTGCTTCTCCCACTTTCTGGACAATGAAGTTGTCTGCAAGGCCAGTGAGGAATCTGTTTGACCTTATGCTCTTGGCTGAGTTTGACATCCAACAAATATCCGGGTAATTGAAGTCCCCCATTACTACTATCTCCCTTCCTTTTGCATGCTTGGCCATCTGTTCCAGGAAGGCATCATCTATGTCCTCCGTTTGGCTTGGGGATCTATAGTAAAGTCCCACAATGAGGTCACTGTTATTCTTCTCTCCCTTAATTTTGACCCAAATGCTCTCACTTTGGCTTTGAGGTTCTAAATCTTGGATCTCTTCACAGGTATACACATCCCTGACATATAACGCCACTCCTCCTCCTTTCTTGTCTGTTTCTCTGAAATAGATTGTATCCCTCCATTATTACATTCCAATCGTGGGACTTATCCCACCAGGTTTCAGTGATGCCTATTATGTCATATTTAGTTTGCTGTACCAAGAGCTCAAGCTCATCTTGTTTATTTCCCATGCTTTGCGCATCAGTGCACAGACATTGAAGTCCATTAATCATTCCCCCGTGTCTCTTATTTAAGGATTTTTTCCTCCCACAACTAGGTCTGCGTGCTGTTTGCTCCATTTGGTCTATGACATTTGGATGATCATCTTCATCAATTGATAGACTCCTACCTTCAGGAGCACTGTCTCCCTCCCCCACATTAGTCAGTTTAAAGCCCTCCTGATGAGGTTTCTGAGATTTTTGGCAAAAACATTCCTCCCAACTGTTGTGAGGTGCAGCCCATCACTTGCCAGAAGTCCATCTTCAAGAAACTGCAGTCCGTGATCTAAGAATCCAAACTGTTCCTGTTTACACCATTTGCGAAGCCAGCTGTTCACTTCCACTATTTTTCCCTCTCTCCCTGGGCCACGTCGTTCAACTGGGAGGACAGATGAGATGACAATTTGTGCATTTAATTGCTTCAATTTCCTGCCCAGAGCCTCATAGTCTCTTTTGATCTTCTGGAGGCTATTGCTTGCAGTGTCATTGGTTCCCACATGAACCAAGAGGAAGGGGTATTTGTCAGTGGGTTTTATGATTCCTTGCAGTCGTTCAGTTACATCTTGGATCTTAGCCCCGAGGAGACAGCACACTTCCCGAGACATCTTGTCAGGCCCTCAGATCACTGCTTCTGTTCCCCTCAGTAGGGAATCCCCTATCACCACTACACGCCTCCTCTTAGGTCTGGTCGGAGTTCTTCCGTGAGCTGTCCGTTCCAAGGTCGCCTGCACATTCCCTGAGGACTGACTTTGCTGCTCATCTTCATATACCTGATCGACTGTAATGAGGCAGAGATCCTCAAATGGAGTCTGCTCTTCGTCTTCCATGCTAGGGGAGAGGACCTCAAAGCGATTGTGTATTTCTAAACAATCAGAGCGAACCCTGGGCCTCCTACTTCTTTGAGTCACGTTTTTCCATATATCTGGCTCCTGTGTTGGTGAACTAGCCTCCTTCTCAGGGGAGTCCCCTGTCTCCTCCTTGGTGGAGACGGTGTGCTCTGTTGCTTCCAAGAAGAGTTCCAGCTCTCTAATTCTTTGGAGTGTAGCTACACGTTCCTCCAGTTGCTGGACTTTGTCTTCTAAGAGGGCAATCAACATGCAATTGCTGCAGGTAAAGCTGCCTGCAACCTTTGGCAAGATGGCAAACATTGCACAGGAACCGCAGGCGACTGCAGCTGTTCCCTCACCCTCCATCTTGAGAACGTGTCGTTGGGGTGGCTACAGTGGTCCTCCATCATAAAAAGCGTGAAGACAGGACAAATAACTCCCCCCCAAAAAAAAACCTAGGTCTCCCCCAACAAACGTTTGAGACTAGCTCCCCTAAATCTAAAAGATGGATCAAACCCTGCCCCCCTCTGACCTTTGCACAGGGAGAGCAGCTAATCAGCCACAAAGAAACACACACACAAGAAAACCCTTTTTGCTCCTTCTTCAGCTGCTGCCCTGCAAGCTCTTGCAAAATGTTCTTGCAAAATGTGCCCACCTATATAACTACTGTAACTCTTCTTCTTTTTTTCCAACACAGTGGCTCAGGAAGTGAATTATGATCCTACAGATACAGTGTCCTCCTCCTTTATTTTATTTACAACAGGAGCTTAATTTGCAAACAACACAGGAAGACAGACTAAAATGTAAACACTCTTCTCAGTCAGTACTTTCGCTTTTTAAGTATAGCAGGTTATTTCATCTTGCTAATGCTTTGAGCAAGGTAACTGTGCACATTATACTTACACCAATTCCCATCCATTGTCAGTTGCGATACTCCAAAGAGTTGCAGTTTATAGCTAAGCTACAGTCCAGACACTGCAGGTCAACAAGTGCTCTACTATAACATGACACTGACCCACCCTGCAGTGTTCGGCAAAATTTAGTTTTCATTATTCATTAATTAGATATTCAAGACCTTGTATCAATACCCATGACATTTTTAAAAGTATTTAAGAATTGATCAGTCTTACTAAAAACAGTCAACTGCCTTGCTAAATGATAAGTCAGTTCTTCAGTTTTCAACATCTGGCTAACAGTGATTCCACGAAACTCATTTGCAAGAAATTATGTTGATGCCCATTCAAGATTTGCCCCCAGTCTCTGGTACTTAGTAGTAAATTGCCTCTGAACATGGAGGTTCTATTCCTAGCTATCAAGACCAACTACTGTTGAAATATCGATATAATGTATATTTGCTTCATCCTTCTTACAAGAAGTCATCACCACATGGTTATACAGTGGTACCTCGGTCTTCAAACGTAATCCGTTCCAGAAGACTGTTCGAGTTCAGAAACGTTTGAAAACCAAAAACTCAAGACGGAAGCCTCAGTATGGAAGCTGCATGGAATGTTCAACTTCTAAGGAGTGTTCAAAAACCAAAGCATGTACTCCTGGGTTTACAGTGTTTGAAAACCGAAATGTTTGTCAACAGAGACGTTTGAAAACCAAGGTACCACTGTACTTGTCAATTCCCTAAGTTAGTTATGCACTTCATGAAAAGGGATTTCTTGTTTGCCTTGAAAACTTGCCAATCAGTTTTATTATTTTTTAATATTGTATTATCATTTTTCATATCAAACATAACACATAACTCACATCAACCACTTTGCTTAAAAATATCAAATTTTTATATATCACCCCCCCAATATTTCCACATATTGCCAAACAGTTTTGTTGAATAGCCCAAAGCGCTAGCTAGCATTGAGAGAAGATAACTGATAACATAATTGTTCGCATGAAACCACTTTGCTTTTTCCCTCATCTAAGCAACCACAATTTCTATTTCCTTACTAGGAACATGATATGACCTTCGGTAATTTCAGTACACCTTTTCCATACCTTTTCCAGAGCTAGTATTACCTAAAAACTTAGCTCAGTTGGAACTCTTCACGTGCACCTGAACTTTGGCTTTGCTCTGTACAATGACTGCAGTGCCACTGCAGAAAAATTCAGGAAGCAATACTGGCTTAAGCTAAATGACCTCCTTAAAGCTAAAAGACTGAAAATACAGAAACTTAATTGGTCTTCAGAATCTCTATCCTTTCTAATGCAAGTATATCCCTCTATTTGACCATTAATTAACCCTGGTGAGAATAAAAGCCTTTTTTTCCAAGAAAGCACCTCTCTCCAGAAATTGATCGTTTTTTGTTCCCCACAATCATCATTTGTGACAATGGCCAACACCCATCAGAATTCTTTTTCCTGTAACTATGCATCCCTCAGACCCTGACACTGTTCTGTCTTGCTCCTACAAGATTGTGCCATGCTCCACTCTTCTTTCTTCTCTAAGCCAACTCAATTCTATTATTACAGGAGCAGACCTTTCCAACTTAGCTAGATCCTTTACCCTTGCCTCCCTTCCCCTTTTCCTTACTACTATACTTTTAAATTTTCTTTCAGATTATTCTGGTGTTCTTTTAGTAGGTGCTTTGTGACCACCCTTAAGGGAAGTACTTTTTCTCCTTTTTTTGGAACCACCTTAGGATGGTGAGGGGACTTAGGCAAGCCTTCTAATGTCATCCTTGAGCTATCTTTGACCAACCCATCAATGCTTGGACCTGGGTCCCTTAGGAAATACAGTAAACTTGCAAACTACCTGTTTTGGAGTGAACCCACCAAAAGGCTTCGCACTTAACTCCTGCTAAAGCCTCAGTCTACAGCTGTGACATCACACAAACAGGTCACAGTGAAACTCAAGAGAAACTATTCTCTCTCTTTCTCAGGACAGGTTAACTAGTTGTGTTTTACTCCTTCTTTCTTTTGCCTCACTTCCTAAATATCACCGTCTTGCTATTCTTACATTGTCCAAAGCATTTGAGCACCCCCTTGGTACACCTAGACTCACACTGCAGCCCTGACAGTTCTCTAGTACCCTCCCATTTGCCATTTGTGACCGCTCTCTACCCTCCATCCATTTCTATTTCCTAAATAGCAATTTTAAACTATTGGCACAAGAAGTGTGGATCTGGGTGATCTGTGAGCATTACTGAATGATTTATCATTTTGTTGGATAGCCTGTATTATTTTGTAACCATTTTATCATTACGTAGCATTGCAATTGGCACTTCAAGTTGCAAAACTATTTAACTGTCTGCCATTTTGCATGAACACCATTTTATCCACATTTATCTTGCAAATTTACTGGTGCCCCCAAGCAAGTGTGAATGGGCATTAACATAATGTAATAACCCCTATGGCATGCAGCCATACTCAGATTAAAGATTGCCAAAAACCCTGTTTCCAAGGATACATGCATAACTTGCAAGTTCAAGTGCACACATAAATAAGAACACTAGAAAGTGTGATAACACTAGGGTACCCCAACTGAGATGTGGGTAAGACTGTATTCAGAATGTATCTGTACCACAGATTTGAACATCACAATTTTAATACAAAATTTTGCTGTGTCCATAAATACAGTTCTGACCATATGCTATTACCATATAGAAAAAATATATAATATCCATATCTCATATCCATATCTTTCATATATTCAATCACTGAAAGCCATTTACCATATTTACTCGAAGCTAATGCTCACCTTTTTTGGCCAAATTACATTATGAAAATTAAGGTGCACATTAGATTCAATAGCACATTTACATTCGCCAGCAAATGCTTTTTTTAGTTTCAAGGTTCTGAAAATTGAGGTGTGCATTAGATTTGATGGCACATTAGACTTGAGTAAATATGGTACTTCGAAAAAGTTTCCTTCCTGTGTCTTCCATCATTCTGTAGGTTTATGCATTTTCATCACTTTCCAAAGTTCAACTAGCCATTATTTTAATTGTAGGAAATAGCTTGTTCAGTTTGTTCTTCTGTTTTTGGACTATTAACATAATGGCATCACCTATTAGGTTCCATATTAATCTTTTAGGTTTAATCTGGTCATCTAAGCAGCCCAACAGATTTGTTAAAGGATCCAAAACTATAACATAATGCATAAAGTAGTTTGATTAATATTGTAACTTATCCCCCATATTTTGTTATTAAAGGACAAGACTATCATACAGGCAGTGACCATTTTGCGCAGGGGTTCCGTTTCTGACCCCCATGTGCACCAGCGGAACATACATAAGCCCATTGCATTCCACCACCACCCTGTTCCGCCTTCTTCCGGGTCCAAGGGGACCCACGCATTGGCAATCATGTGTCAATAGCGCAAAATGGTTGCCACCTATATCTGCATTTGAGGATTCATGCATCCAAACCTTTATCCTCATGCCACATATATATATTGCTCAAACTGTGAGGTGTCAGATACCACTGGAAAAGCAATTTGTAGTAGTATTCTCTTATGTTTACAAATGTAGGTCTTGCTGGCCCCTGATAGCCAATTTTATGCCATTCCTGCTCAAAAATTCCTCTAGCCGCAATGTGATCCTTTTCTTCTTAAAACTATTACCCTTGTGTAAAATCAAAGTACATAATAAGGCATATATTTGGGATAACTTTTGTTTTCTTTTTAAACATCAAATCTTCAAAAGTCGTAACTGAGAAAGCCACTTAATGAGGCATTGTTTTCTTCAAACATAACTTTTTAATTGTCAACTGTGGTGTTAGACCAGTAGTAAATCTATAGATTTACAGTATCCATTACAAATACTTTCTAGATACCTAGTTGTCTTATGGTTCACACCCAGGTTCTTTCTGTGTGAATAGTGTTTCATATTTGATGTCTTGAAATTGCAACAAATATTTTTTTAAACTATCACCATTTCTTGCAACCCTTTCCTAAGGGTTCCTAGGCACACACTGCTATAGTTCATGCATCAAATTAAAACATAATTAAAATTAGCTATGGTTTAATGAGAAAGTAGTGTGATCACACAACTTAAATATTCTCATTCTGCTACTGGGAAACAAGCTGGAGTCCACCTTGTTGTGACTTCTTAATCTAGGCTCATGGCTTGTTTCTCTCCAAACGAACCATGCACAGGAAGCGAATAACAATCCTTGGTTATCTCTTAAGGCTTCTCTGGTTTGTTTCCCATAAGTGCAGTGGAAGTGAGAGCAGAACAAGGACATTTCAGCAGCACGCAACTGACACATTAACATTACACCACAGTTTGTTTTTAACTATGGTTTAATGTGATGCGCAAAGCAGTACAGAAAGCATTCTACTGTGGCCAAGATAGCCCTCCTAAATACAGTAGATGCCATGTATACTAGATCAGTGTTTCCCAACCTTGGGTCTCCAGCTGTTTTTGGACTACAACTCCTATCATCCCTTGCTAGCAAGACCAATTGTCAGGGATGATGGGAATTGTAGTCCAACAGCAGCTGGAGACCCAAGGTTGGGAAACACTGCACTAGATCCTGCACTGTCAGGCATCAATGTGCTAAATATGAGTCCTCTACTTCTTTATAGCAGATGTACAGAGTGAAATATTTTGTGGGGGGAAATCTATCACATATTTCTCCAAAAATACATTGTTTAGAAGATTTGCAACAATCGATTTTGTCAAACTGAGCAGCTTCAAACTTTGCCATTACCTTTTTTCAGGTGACTATCCCTACGAAGCATACCTGTATCTATCATGAACAGCTTTCTAGACTTGCTAAAAGCTATATCTTATGCAGACACTGTTCATGAATTTTATTTTGTATGAGTATGTTAGTTTTGTTATGGCTTATGCTTATGGTCAAACAAGATGTATTCCTACCATATTATTTTCTTAACATTTGAACAATGTTAAGTATATGCTACTGAGTTGTTTTGTTTTTGAGAAAAGTACAATACATTTTAAAGTACAGATGTGAATTTCTATGAACATTTAAACCAAATTAATTGTGCATTTTTTATTTGGTCTATATAAAATATTTCAGGTAAACTATTTTTGTATACTGAAAATAGTTAAACAAAAAAACAGTGTTTACTTTTTTGCTTTTAAGACAAATGCTAAATCAAATCCCAATTAATTAAAGGTACAGGAAAAGTTTCTGAAAACTCTGCACTGCCACTATCAATTGACTTTACCTAGTCTACCACTAGCTTCCTGCTTCTTCAGTGGCAGAAACCAAGAATGCAGCTTTAGGCAAAATATAAATCAAAGTTAAATGCACATGACACATTATTTTCTTGGGTGAAACTTAATATCTTCTACACTACACAAAGCAAGGCTGCATTTCTATACACACTTACTTGGTAGTAAAGTGCCATTTGTATGAATATATTAGTGTGTTATGGTCAAATAAGATGTATTACTCAGCGGAATATACTTCTGAGCAAATATGCACAGAATCAGGCTATAAGCCTCACCACATTTCAAGATTAATCAATATCAGATATCAATATATGTTTAGTAGCAGAACTGCCATAAAAGGCAGATAATTCATTTTAAAAGTGTAAGATATTAAATATACAGATGTCCATCAATAACGTGTCCCACCAGAGAACTCTGTAAAGGCAATAGTTCTAAGCTTTTCAAAACTAGCAGAACAAAGTACCCAGAACTATTCCTTCTGGGAATGTTGCAGTTTGCAGACGCAGAATTACAAAAAGTCAGTACAACTCAGAAGCATACCAGGTTTGCATGAGGGGGAAAATGTTGATTTAGTGATTTTCCACAGAACTGTCTCAGCTCTTTCCAAGAAAAAAAAGAGAGACATAAGCCAGCCAAGGTTTCTCAGGAATTTTATAGTTGGCAAACTAGATGGCTTTAAAATTCTAAATAAGAGTTTAAAGTTATAAAACATATAAGTACTGTGTAATGACTTACTATCCTTCATCCATAACTGTAATTTGCTATAATAGAGAACTACAGAAAATAACATTTCCAGCTTTTATAAGTCAACATATATCACAAAAAAGTTGTAATTATATTATTCTTGCATGAGAAGCAAAATATAATTTCAGAAGACAGTATTCAAAATGTTGAAACCTATTTGCTGAAACTTCAACATGTACTCAGCTGTACTCAGACAGGACAGTTAGAAGTAACACTATATTGGTAAGTGTACCTTTCAAGAAGGTTGACAACACTCAGAACCTGCCTCAATCAGGGTGGACAGAAGGTAGATTGGGATCAACAGCCAGATCTTTGGTTATTCTGCAGTAGATCAGCAAAGATTTCAGATTCCCAATTGTTTAATAGTAGCAACTACAGAAAGGCAGGGTTTGACTAGGCAGGGAAACACCAGATCTGTATCAGTATCCCAGACACAAGATAATGTGCAGATAGGGTGCTCCCTGTAGATCTCCTCACCAATGCCAACAATTTGGTATGATTGTTGCATGGTCCTGCCATGCTTGAAACAGGAGTCTGTGATTACAGTGGGCAAAGAAAGATATAAAAATAACCACCACCCTTAACCATTACTAACTTGAAGAGGCAATATATTGAGACCACATGTTTCACTCCACCCACAAGTAAACACAAATCTCTTAGTCTCTTTCATAATGAAGATAAACCTTTGATTCTGTGGAGCCCCTCCACAGATTGAGAAGCTTGGAAGTTCATTATTATCCCTTGCACAGGGTACTTCCACAGATAAAAAAAGCTTCTTCACTACAGTACTTTATCCTCATCATAAGAGAGACTGGAAGAGCTGCATGGTCAGGGGAGGGAAGAGGCAACTAAAGATGAACCTTTATGGTAAAGAACCTAAGAGACTTCTGGATTGGAACAAAGGCCCATTTAGTCCAATGTTCTATTCTCACAGTGCAAACCAGATGCCAGTGAGAAGTCTGCAAACAGGACCCATGAACAAAAGCATTCTGCTGTCTTGCAGTTTCCAGAAACTGGTATTCACTGGTATGTTGTCTCTTCAAGCCAGTTAATGCCAGAAGAGAGCTACAGAGTACAGAATATTTGAAGTCCAGAAAGACAGTTTACCTATATTCATCACTATGTTTAGACAGCAGACAATAAGGGAATTCTGGCACAGCGTGCAATCTACTTCTACTTTCACTACCATAGCACATTAGTTACAGCACTTGTTCCTATATAAGGCCCCCTTTTTAGGCATTGCAAGTGTGTGGAACAAGAGAGGTCATCAACAGAATAAACTTGCAGTATATTTTCATTTAGAGTCATGAAATTGTTCTCCCAATGTAATATTTTGTCCAATATTTTATTTCTCCAATAAAATATATTAGCCAATAAACGTTTGTATTGCTGATATCTGTTTTATTGATCTGGGTATTGACAATACCCTATTCCAGAGTACTCTAGAGCCTATAAAATCTTCAAAAATGGCTCAGGATTAAAAGATGTTATCTGATAAGATTCATTCTCCTAAAACAGAGTAGTAAAGTTACTTAGTATTGTATCTTCTGCCAGCAACACTTTAGACAGAGCACTTCAAATGGATTGCTTGATGTACCAGTCCCCAATTGTGCTACTATAAACAGAGTGCAAGATAATATCAATAAGTCATATCTTCCCACCAATACTTCCACAACATAAAAATCTCCTAAATTTAGAGATTACAAAATATTCCACTTCCATCATCCATCCCCTCATGGACTAACTGAGGCTTGATACAGCCTCTTGCGATCTCCATGATGAAGAGAACCAAAAAGCTTGGCTCTTTTTTTCTTAAAACTGTGTGTGGGCAAGTTGACAGGCTAGATCAGGGGTAGGCAACCTAAGGCCCAGGGGCTGGATGCGGCCCAATCGCCTTCTCAATCCAGCCCATGGACGGTCAGGGAATCAGCGTGTTTTTACATAAGTAGAATGTGTCCTTTTATTTAAAATGCATCTCTGGGTGATTTGTGGGGCACAGGAATTCGTTCATTCCCCCCCCCACACACACACAATATAGTCCAGCCCACCACATGGTCTGAGGGACAGTGGACCGGCCCACGGCTGAAAAAGGTTGCCGACCCCTGGGCTAGATAATATTTATGTGGGCTAGTAACTTTTGTGAGCTTATTTGCAAGGTTGAACACAGTAAGTCTTTAAAAACAATGCAAAAAACAAAAACAAAACCGTTGCTAGACTACAGCTTGAATTTAATTAAACCGGTATTACATTGTTGCAATAAGGTACCTAGAGTGTTTGCACAAATGATGCTACAGGCAACACAGGGTAATATATATTATACACACTACTGAATTAAGAACTTAAATCTGATTAGGCAAATAAAACTTTGGAAGATGCATCACATCACTGTGGAAATTATTCTCCTTGTCTCTATGTATTTTCTATTAAAAGAGTGCAAATGTCTGAGCCAAGGAGGCTTCAGTGACAGAAAGTTTTCACTATGCATCTTGGCTTTGCCACTCTTTGTACAGAACTTGTGTAACAGCAACTTTCCCCACCCCACCGTCTATTTATCTGTAGATTAAATAAGTTAATATGATAAAGGACAAGGATTGAACTGAGGAGGAACAGACAATTTATGGTTTTATTTTGCTCACATGAGTGATGTCACTGATTTAGTGTTTCCATAAAGAATGGCCAAGAAGGAAAGAATGGAAAAACATTGCAACAATCCAGCGGAAAAACTGTACAGATCAGCACTCTTTTACTATGTCAAACATTAAATAGCAGTTGGCCTTAAGAGACCTATCATGATTTTAACTACAGAACAAGCCCAAGGATTGGAGAAGTGAAATATGCGTAACATGCACACTTTTGCAGCAGAGAATAACCAGATACAAATGCCATTATGGTTCAACTGTATTCCTAAACATCATCTTTGCTAAAGATGCCACACACACAATTTGAGGACCACAAAATGTTTAAGAGTGGCTGGGAAAACCCAGCCAAATGGGCGGGGTATAAATAACAAAATTAGCTGATTACAACCAAATAACAAATCCTTATAAGTGCTTTTATAAGCGTCTTGGAAGACACAACAACCTACACATTAAACAGAATAAATTCTACCAGAAACTTTTAGAGCTTTATGAAAAATTAATGAGCAGGTTAAATAAATCTTATGGATGAAGGAGTTCTAGATGAGAGCTGCTGCAAGACATTACAAGCCAAATGGACACATCATTTCACAATAAATACTCATAGAAAGGATAAAAAAACTCGAGTATTTTGTTATTTGGAAACATGACACACAAACCTAGTATTTTATGATTTAGTAATTGTTGCACTTTGTATTAATATTAATCCTCTTCTTAAAATAGATATACACTTGCTTTGCGCCCAACATCCTGACAGAAAGCCATAAAAAGGAAATGAAGCTCTCCTTTAAAGACCAAAGTAATCATATTGCGAGTGCCAACACCCAATCTTTCAAAGTTTAACCTCGTCGATTTTAATCCTATCACACATCAATTCTGCTTCTCACAAAGCCAAGTAAGAATAGGTGGGACGGCGCTTCGCTCGATTAGCTTATCAGCTCTTTCCCGCCGCCGCCCCCTTTTCCAGGGGTTGCAAAGCCAGGAATCTGCAAAAAGGCTTCATTTACAAACAAGTAGTCCCGGAGACAGAATGAAATATAGGGCAGATATACTCTGAGGAGAGGAAGCCAGTTGGCCACATTCCTTCAGGAATCCCTAACTCCCCAAACCAAGCGGGGCCTGGAAGGGAGGCCAGTCCCAGGCAGGCAGGCAGGCAGGCAGGCACCCCGGAAGCCGGGAAGGGGCGGCAGGGCACCTTCGCCCGCCGAGGTCCCTCCGCTGCCGGGGATGCGAGAGCGGCGCCTCTGCCTCTCTCTCTCTCCCTCCTCGCCGCTTCCTGCACTAGCCGCCTCTCCCTCTCTCCTCCTTCCTTCCTTCCTTCCTTCCTCCCTTCCGCAGGGCTCCTCATCCGCCCGCATTCCTGGGCCACTCGCCGCAGATCCTCGCCCAGGTTCAGCCTCCAGCCCAGCCGACCATTAGATATAGACATATATACCCTGTATATACAGTATGTGTGTATGAAGCCGAGAGACGCCCAGCCGGCCCCTTCCTTTCCCGGGCACCTCGAGCGCCCCACCTCCCTCCGGCACCTCGCCCGACCTCCCCTCCGAGCAGACCCCGCACTCGCACCTTCCCTTGCACGCCGCTGCACCCATTCACACGTACTCCGCGAGCCCGCTTCTCCCCAGCCCCGGATTCCCCGCCGCCGCCGCCGCCTTCTCCAGCGACTCCTCTTGAGCGCAGCAGCCCCGCACCTCCTTCCTTCCTCCTTCCCTTCCTTCCTTCCCCTTGCGAGGCTCACCCACACGGCTTCGGAGCCGACCAGCCCCGCACCCGGGAGCTCGGGCCTTCCGCCACAGGTCGCCCCGCCGCTCTCCCCGCCGGGCAGGGAGGGAGGAACCGCGCCTCGTCGTCCACGGAAGCCCCTTCCCTCAGCCAAGCGCCTACCGGGCCCGGCCGCCGCTCGCTCGCTCCGTCGCTCGCTCTCACCTGCTACCCGCGGCCGCCTCCCTTCAGCTCCTCCTCAGCCGCCAAGCAGAGCTGCCTCCTACACCCTGACAACAACTCCCACCTCCTTCGCTACCCTCTCTCCTTCCCTACTTCAAGCCTCGCGGGCGCATTGGCTGCTTCGGCCCGAGTCGCTGGTAGGTATTGGTGGGGATTTGAGCCCGTCAAGCCTTCGCTCCGCCTTGTCGTTTCGCAGTATTTGATTCACACCGAAGCATTGACGCCCCCACTTCTTTCCTTGGGTTTTTTTTTTTTGTAGGTCCAAACCGCAAGAAGCGGCAGCTGCGATAGGTCAGAAGAGATGCGATCATTCAGGCTCCGCCTTCCTGATAAAGTACCCGATGCAAAGTGCCTAGCCCTGCTTGGTTTGGTTGCACAGTAGGGAGGGACACAGTTCAAAAGAGCGGGGCAGGGCACACCTGACCTGGAATTAACCCTTCACTGACAGAAACATGGCTGGTTGGTGTCATGCAGTTTACAGGTTTGTCGCTCTCCTCTAAGAGTTGCTGATATTCCCAGGGCAATCCTAAGAAGCGCTATACTGTATATTTAAAATATGCCAGATCCCATATTGGGTTCCCATATTTTCTCAGAACTAGGAGACAGGGCCAATGTTTTAACTGTTTTTAATTGTTTTAACTGATTTCAATTTGTGTGGATTTTTGTAATTTTTCTTGATGGAGGAGGATGTGCCTGGGAGGACAGGAGCAGGGGAGAGTATGAGGAAGCCGCCTCACCCATTACTGAGACCTGGGTGGGTGAGCAGAATGGAATTGGTCTCACCCAGCTGTGCCTACCTGGGTCCTCAGGGCAGCATCAGGGCAGAGCTGAGGGATGGAGAGGGAGAATTGCTGTATATGAATCCCCGCAACGGGGTGAGCTCCATTGCTCAGTCCCTGCTCCTGCCAACCTAGCAGTTCGAAAGCACGTCAAAGTGCAAGTGGATAAATAGGTACCACTCCGGCGGGAAGGTAAATGGCGTTTCCGTGTGCTGCTCTGGTTCGCCAGAAGTGGTTTAGTCATGCTGGCCACTTGACCCGGAAGCTGTACGCCGGCTCCCTCAGCCAATAAAGCGAGATGAGCGCCGCAACCCCAGAGTCGGTCACGACTGGACCTAATGGTCAGGGGTCCCTTTAGCTTTACCTATAGAGATTCCATCTCTCTCTCTGGGCTCTCTGTCCAGTTGCGGGAATCTAGAGTGTGTGTTCCTGACATTGAGCAATCGGGACAGATTAGAGATTCTGCTAATTTACTGCCTTGCTGCCAAGCAGTCTCCTTGCCTGAGCTGGCAGAGTTGGTCTCGGAGGCACGGTTGAGGACTCCCAGAGTGTTGGTTTTGGGGGAAATCCATGTGGAGGTGACTGATTCTGGTGTGGTTTGGGACTTCATGACTGTCATGACAACCATGGTGCTGTCCCAACATGTCATCAGCCCAACATATGTGGCAGGCCACACTCTGGACCTTGTTTTCTCAACTGGGCAAGAAGAAGGTCATCTGAAATTGGGAAATATTGACATCAGTCCCTAGCCATGGTCAGATCATTTCCTGTTGAGATTTAGGCTTTCAGCGCCTTTTCTTTTTTGCAGGGGCCAGGGAACTATTAGGGTAGTGTACCCTCCGAGGCTGATGGATCCAATGGGTTTCCAAACAGCTCTGGGGGATTTTCAGACTAATGTGACTGGCAGTCCTGTTGAAGCCCTGGCCAATCTCTGGAACATCTGAATGGCTTCGGCCATTGATGTGATCATTCCTGAGCACCCTCTCCTGCTTTGTGGAGCCCATTTAGCTTCCTGGTACACTCCAGAACTTAGGGCGAGGAAGCAAGCCAGGAAACGACTCAAAGACAAGTGGAAGACTGGCTCAACTGCACTGGCTGCCAGTTAGTTTCAATGCCCAAATCAAAGTGCTGGTTTTGTCCTATAAGGCCTTAAACTTGTCAGGACCACAATATTTTAAGTGCTGCCATTCCCCATACAAACCAATCCAGATTCTGAGATCTAAGGCCCTTCTTCATGCGCCTCCTCTGTGAGAGGTTTGGAGGACTGCAACATGAGAACAGGCCTTTTCTGCAGTGGCTCCCGGCTTGTGGACTGCTGTCCTCAGGGACACTCGCCTGACACCTTTATTGCATATCTTTCGGCACCAAGCAAAAACATTCCTCTTCTCCCAAGCGTTTGGCTAATTAAACAAGTTATGGCCTTTTAAACTGCAAGGGGTGGTGGGGTGGTATTGTTACTAAGGTGATTTTTTATGTGTTTTTATATTGTAAACCACCCTGTGATCTTCGGATGAAGGGCAGCATAGAAATTTGACAAATAATCATCATCTCTTCTGCTTTGAGGAGAACAGCATTCTATTTTTTTAAAAGCCTTTCTGACAACTAGCTGAAGTTGACATTTTAATCGTGATAATTGGGATGAATTGTTTTCATAATTATAGCTGAGAACATAAAGAAGTCACAGAGAAAAGGGTGGGAATCCCCAACCTTTGTTCCATGACATCTTTTAAGATATTTTAACCTGCAGTACTTTTACCCATTCCCCTATATTCCTCTATCTAATTGATCCAGTTAATGGTTCCTCTTTGTTTTTTCTCCAAATTTGGTACGTCTTTGCCACTGAAAATTATAATTCTTATATTATTGAATTTTGTCAAAGCACAGTTTGTATATCAGGCCATTAAAACAATACACATTTGTATTTTGAAATTCACAAAAGGGAAAAATCAGATTTAACTGTATGAAATAACACTTTCCCTCAATAACTGGAATCTGAAATTTGGCAGTTTGGTAGCGCAAGGGCATCTGGCACAAAAGAGAACAAGGTTGCCTTCAACTTTTCAATAAAATAGTGTTAACTTGTTAATCAATAAACGTTAGTGATTTATGAGTACATTTACTCATATTTAATAGAAAGTAAAGGGAGGCATGTTGGCCCATAAGAAAAATGCTCCAATCTGTATTGGAGTGAGACTTTTATTAAGCCAACCAAAATTACAGAAAATGCTGTGCAAGCTTTTGAGTTCTTCAGAACTCTTGAAACAAAGCAATGGACTGGGCGACAGGGTGGCAGTTAGGAGAGAAAACGACTGCTGTTGAAGCCATGGAGTCTACATCTCGGCACAATCTTAAAACTTAAGAGGGAGGAGGTAGCAGACATTTGGATTATGCTCTTGAGGTCCTGTACGGGTATCAGGTTGCACCAAAGTCTGCTGGGAACAAGAAGCATAACAATGGCTGATTCCCTATCTCTGAAAGCACAAGACCAGGTCTGTCTCTATCCTCCTTAGGTGAAACACACAGGTTTCTTTGAAATAAGTCTCATTAATTCCAGTGTGACTTATTTTCAGCCCTACTTTAGATTGCTGCCTAAAGCACAATATTGCATACCTGTTGTGTTATAGAAGTGTTATATACTGAGTTGAATAGGATCCAAAATGCAGCAGTCTGATTGATCCTAGAACAATAGGATCCAAAATGCAGCAGTCTGATTGGTCCTAGAACAATAGGATTCAGAATGCAGCAGTCTGATTGGTCCTAGGACAATGCAGCAGTATGATTGGTCTGCAGGAGCCACCCAATCCAGCTCCAGATAGAAGTGAATCCACAACCTGATTGGCCTACAGGAGAATTCCACAATTAGCGAATCACGTACAGCCCATTGTGTAAATAATGTATATAAAGCAGATACTTTGAGGGGACTTCCGTTCCTCCTCATCACTATGAGCTGAATAAAGAGCATGAAATCCACTCTTGACTCTGAGTATATTTCAAGAAGGATGGATTTTGGGAGGTTCTTTGTGGACAGGATAAGTTTAAATAGAAAGAAGGAAGTGGGAAAGAGAGGATTTTTTCATATAGGTAGGTAAGAGGAGGTGACTATCTGTCACATACCCAGCTATGGGTTTTTCCTCCATGCATCTGGGTGGAATCTGCTGGAAACAGAACTCTGGCCTGCATAGACCAATTTTTATATTACGTTCATGGGAAGATGAAGACTTCCTCTGTATATCCTGAATTGCTTCTCTTTGGTTAAACAGCTTCTTGCCTTCCTTTTCATTAATATTTTGCAGAAAGCTTATGGCTAACTACAGCAGCTATTTGTGAATGGAAAACCATAAGATAGTCTGATTGGATTTAAAACCACTAAAATTGCTTATGCAAGTCACTCACTGAAAACCCGTTGTTGGAATTCTTGATACACATTACTAGCCCCAGGTCAGGCATGAATTGCAAGTGTTCAAAATGTTTCCACAATACAGAGTTTGACTTAGGGCTATTTAAGTGTCAAGCATTCCATCCAGAACCATTTGCAGACACAAGGGGTGTCTGAATGTCATGTAGGCACTTGCTTTCTACAGCCACCAACAAGTATTCTGCAACAAGGCCTCAGTAATGTACAAAAGAATTATGTTCCAGTATCCAAGGATATACAGTTAGTACTTAAATAAATAGTAAAAAAAAAATATTGAAAGGAAAGTAAAATAAAAGATGAGCAGCTGTTATGGTGGACAAAGAGGATATGAACCAGAGTGCTAATGATTTTTATTCAGAAGTAAGCCCCAGTAAGTTCTTTAGAGTTTATTCTTAGTGTGTGTAATCTTAAACCACTGTTTATTAAAGTATTGTTTATTTAATTATCTGAACACTTCCTAGTGGCACAATTGTAGCCTGTTATCTTCCTACAAACCGTGATCAGACACCATGGTTTATTGTTTGCTTACAAACTTTGGTTTGTTTTAACTATAGTTGACATTAGAATCGTAGAATCTTAGAATTGGAAGGAACCTCAGGGGTCATCTAGTCCAACCCCCTGCTATGCAGGAATCTAAGCTAAAGTGTCCATGGCTGATGGCCATCCAACCTCTGCTTAAAAACCTCCAAGGTAGGCAAGTCCACCACCTCTCATGGGAGTCTGTTCCACTGCTGAACAGCTACTGTCAGAAAGATTTTTCGAATGTTTAATCGGAATCTCCTTGAAGACATTGGTTCAAGTCCTACCTTCCAGAGCAGGAGAAAACAAGCATGCTCCCTCCTCCATATGATAGCCCTTAATATATTTGAAGATGGCTATCGTATCTTCTCTCAGTCTCCTCTTTTCCAGGCTAAACATACCCAGCTCCTTCAAGAGCTCCTCATAAGTCTGTTTCCAGACCCTTGATCATCTTGGTTGCCCTCCTCTGCACACATTCCAGCTTGTCAACATCCTTCTTAAATTGTGGTGCCCAGAATTGGACACAGGATTCCAAGTGTGGTCTGACCAAGGCAGAATAGAGTGAAATTCATTTTGTTAGCTTGCTTGTTCTTCCTCTTCCTTCGGACATAGCAGAAGAAACCTTTTCTTTATTATTTTTAACCTCTCTTGCAAGCCTGAGCTCATTCTGAGCTTTAGCCAGCCTGACTTTCCCCCTGCAACTGTTGGCTACTCATGTATACTCCTCCTTTGTGATTTCCCCTTTCTTCCATTTCTTATACAGTGCTACCTCTGGTTAAGAACCTAATTCGTTCCGGAGGTCCGTTCTTAACCTGAAACTGTTCTTAACCTAAAGCACCACTTTAGCTAAAGGGGCCTCCTGCTGCTGCCGCACCGCCGGAGCACGATTTCTGTTCTCATCCTGAAGCAAAGTTCTTAACCCGAGGTACTATTTTTGGGTTAGCAGAGTCTGTAACCTGAAGCGTCTGTAACCTGAGGTACCACTGTACATGCCCTTCTTTACTCTCAGCTCATCTGTGATCTCCTTATGCAGCCACACTGGTTTTCTCAACTGCCTCCCACATTTCTTTCTTGTTGGTTTGGTCTGCATTTGGGCCTTCAGTATTTCTCCTTTTAGAAACTCCCATCCTTATTGGACTCCCTTCTCATTGAGTATTTCTGACCAGTTCTGACCTTCAGGTTTTAAAAATTGGCCTTCTTAAAGT
Source organism: Podarcis cretensis (assembly GCF_951804945.1). NCBI lineage: Eukaryota > Metazoa > Chordata > Lepidosauria > Squamata > Lacertidae > Podarcis > Podarcis cretensis. Next base: position 46,922,759 of record NC_137170.1, on the reverse strand, counting down.
CCAGAGTGTGTGTCTGACTACACACAGTTTTCCCTTGCCTCTGTATCCTGAAACCCACGTGAACCCGGGTCCCCATTCTTGAACCTGGTTTCGCCACCCTGCTGAAGTCACTCGCCAGGCCACATGGCGTGAGGCAAAAGCGGCTGGGAAACAAAACTGTTTCCAGCCTAAGCTGTTTGCTTTTGAACTTTTCCTGAAGAAGACCTCACTCCAAACGCTGCCTGGCAACAGGCTCTTTTCCTTGCCCCCCTCCTCCAGGAGAAGCCCTCCCTAGCCAGGCAGACAGGTTTGCTTTGCGGCTGCTGGACTGTGAGGTGAGGAAAGTTTAAAGAGACCGCTGTCCACTCTGCCCAGCTCTAAAGGGATAAATAGGAAAGTAGGAACATACCACGGAAAAGGACACAATGACAGTCAAAGGCGCCTTTCTTAAAATTGTTTATGTACAGTGGTACCTCGGGTTAAGTACTTAATTTGTTCCAGAGGTCCGTTCTTAACCTGAAACTGTTCTTAACCTAAAGCACCACTTTAGCTAATGGGGCCTCCTGCTGCCACCACGCCGCCGGAGCACGATTTCTGTTCTCATCCTGAAGCAAAGTTCTTAACCCGAGGTACTATTTCTGGGTTAGCGGAGTCTGTAACCTAAAGCGTATGTAACCCGAGGTACCGCTGTAATGGGATAGCTTCTCAGAGGGACAGAATTAAGACTGCCGTAGTTTATACATTTAAAGCTGCTAAGGTTTCAAAAGTTCACACTTCTGTGGGTAACACTGTGAAATCCTAGAGGGGTAAGAAACAGCTCAATCAACAGTAAAGCCTGACCAATAAAAACAAAGCCTGTTGCTTCAGCTTGCATCTTTAGGGTAATAGTTTTGTTCAGTTACCTAGAGAACAATTAATGCAGTGCCTGGAAGTCTCACTCTCTTGGCTGACCTTGGTAACCTGGGGTGAATATGTGCATTAAGTAGTTGTTTAAGATGTGGTCTTTCAGTACTAGCGGTTCAGAGGTATTCCTTTAAAAATTCGCCATTCAAGCGCACTTCCACAAAGCTATGGCATGCATCATGATGTGCAGTTATCACCCTCCATGGCCAATGACCACACCCAAACCAAAATGATCAAGGCAAGTCCCAGCTTTGAGGAAAGCTGGTGCCATTTTGGACATGTGATTTAAAAAAGGCATCTGAAGGCCTTTTAGGGAAGTTTTTAGTGTTTGATGTTGTATTGTGTTTTTACTATTTTTGTTGGGAGCCGCCCAGAGCGGCTGGGGCAACCCAGTCAGATGGGCAGCATATAAATAAATTATTATTATTATTATTAAGTTTAGAGAAAAGGTGTGTAAGCTGTGAAGCTGCCTATGAGAGGCACATGGCATAGAGAGCTTCCTTAATTGAAAAGCAAACCACCTTCTGGAATGCATTGTGGAGGCAATATGCAGCGGTGGAGCATATGCCCACACTGCCCAGGGTGGGCACGCTCCTAAGGGGGGCGTGGCGCAGAGGGTGCCCTCCCAGGCACGGGATAGCTACTCAGGTGCCTGGAGCGGTGTGCACACCCTGCAGCCAGGGATGGAGCAAGCTGCCCACGGGGGCGGAGTGAGCAGCCCATGGCGGACATTTGGCATACCACCCGCCCGTGACTCCCAAGCTTCCCCCAAGCTGTCAAAACAAAGAGGGAAGGGGAGAATGCCGACGGCAAAGTGGCACAGCTCCCCCCCCCTTACCCCGACAGCTCGGGGTAGGCTTGGGAGTCGCGGGCAGGCGGCACACTGAATGTCACCCCCCTCAGTGAAGGCACCTGGGGCAGTCTGCCCCCCCGCCCGCCCCTTTCCTACACCCCTGGAAATATGTGCATGTCTCCTACAACAATTGTGTCAGCCTAGGAACTGTGTAGCACAGCAATATATGCAAGACAGGTCAGTGCTTTCATCCACAACCACCTCCACCTCTTCTACAAAATTACAGTGGGATCCTCCCACTGCTATTAATCTCCTTGAAAACTCTGAAGAGGAGCAAGTGGGGCAAGGGGGAAATGCCCCACAGGCATAGGGATAAGATATGAATTATTGGAGCTAGCTTTGTTATTGTTCAGAATTACAAGTTGATATTAAAACACATTGCTCGGTATAGTTTAAAACAGAGAAACATTTCTGTCTGTCTAGCCCAGGACTGTTTGAAAGGTATGTTAAAGGATCTGATCTACCAGAAATGGTAGCCCCTGTTCTCTGATGCTAGTTATGTATGTGTGTTTGCTTATTTGGAGCATTTATTCTCCCTCACCCCAGAAAAATCTGTGGATGCCCATGAAACAAGTCATGGCTCGCTTGCCCATGGGATAATGTGTAGTTAATTCATGGTTTGTTAAACAAACTATTGCTTAGTGTTACATGGGAACCCGACTACCAAGTGTGTATAAGGCTTATATAAAATTGCTTTTATATAAAATCAATAACAGACATGAGAACAGAATGTTTTATTTTTAATGATAATGCATTAAACAGAAATATTATTTTGAAGTGTTAAAAATGGGAAGGGAAGGAAAAGCATAATTAGTTTTATCTTTTACATGCAGCTCCACGTTCTTTTGCATTTAGATTGCACACACATGACCACAGTCCAAAAGCCCCTTTAAAATCAGTTGCCATAATAATAATATAATAATAATAATTTATTATTTGTACCCCGCCCATCTGGCTGGGTTTCCCCAGCCACTCTGGGCGGCTTCCAACAGAGATGAAAAATACACTAAAGCATAATTAACTCTGTAGTGGACTGTGATCATTATATTAAGACAACTGGAGTACTCTTAGAATAATTTTTCAATTACAAATTAAAGGATAGCTCCAACATGATATTCTTTTGTTAAGGATTTGGTTCAGTTTTATCCAATTTATTGAAGGGCATTTCCGATCTCAGTATTGCTGACAAAGAACTTCAGATAAGGCACTGAGCTTTAAACCTTCATTCCAACAGAACAGACGTCATCTTGCGTCATGAAATGACCTCAGACTTTCACAGTAGCTGTAGCTATGAGTTGGAGTTATCATTACAAATTCATTTGTGATTGCTATGTCAGCTAATTGCTACAAAGAATGAAGTTAGTCAAGCAGTATAGATTGCGGTTATTCTCACATTTTTGAAATGTGTTCCTCGGCTATTTAAATCTATTCACACAGTAATTTATAATTCTCTTTTCAGGTGTCACAGTTTCCTAGACTAATTTGCTTTTATTGGGGACAAATAGGAGGAAATAATAGAACCAGTGTTCCTGTTGGAATACAAAGGAAATTAACATCAACTCTGACTTCTAATTTGTGTGACAGCCAAAGAGTGCTAAGAAATATTTACTTAGACGATTTCTACCTTATGGGAAAGCCAAGGACTCACAGCAGAAACAAAAACTCTTTAACAGTGGCAGAGATTATGACTCAGTGGTTTAGTCCTGGCTTTTCGTTAGGTTTATCCACAAACGTGTGTCATGAATTCAACATTCATAAGTGCTATTGTCAGTTTTACTCAGAGGTGGTATGGCAGTGCAGAAGGAATTCTCCTCCACCCTTGGATCCTCACAGTGTCATCCGAGAGAGATTTTCTCGGTGGTCTGGGGTCTCTTGCAGTCTGGCTCATCTGTGGATATCAGTGAGCGCACTGTGAAATGTTTGCAAGACATTTTTGAGGATAAAATCTGCCATAATTTGGATGCCCTTTCAGGGTCAGGTCAGCCTGTCGAGTATCACTAAACCTAAATGTCATGAAATGGGGCTTTAAAAGCAGCAAGATGTGAGCGCATAGGGAAACTGCACATGTTGTCGTGCGAATGAAGATCACACCCTGGCTGCACAGGTCTTATTTTTCCGTAGGGAAGTTCCTGACACACATTCAGCTACCAAGGCCCTTGTTCACAGAGCAGGCAGGATCCGAGTGAATTAAGTCGATTTGTGCATATTGCCTCTGTTGTGCTTCCTCATGGTAATTCTATAGTGCAGTGACTTCATCCAGTTTCTCTCCTTGTTCGTTTTGTTATCTGAATTTCCCCTCTTGCACATGCTTCCCTCTCTCCCCCTCCCTCTCCCTTGAAAAGTAAGACGCTTGGAGTCTTGGAGTCTGAAGCTTTGTTGTGTAGTCACTGGCTATTGAGACACTACAGATAGCATCTTTTCAATATCACCAAGTGAGCGATCCTTGCATGCCGTGTTTTGTGAGCATCAAATGAGCTTTAATAAATCTAACGATTAATACAGGGGAGTGGGGAGCCTACAGGAGTCCCCTGTGAGCAGGGTGCAGCAGTGTAGCTAGGGATCACTCTATGTGCCCAATTTTTTTTCTGTATCTGAACAGCACAGTGAGTCTTTTTTCAGCCTATTTCTCAGTTTCCACTGAGTCTATCTCACAGTGGCTTTTGGTTTTTGGGGTTGTTGTTTTTTTAACATACTGATGTTATTAATCTATTTCAATTAGACTGGCCAAATTTAGATAAAGCTCATTTTCTCAGTGGAACCCTGTGTGCACGAAAACCGGGATTAAGGATCACAAACCAACAGAGAATGGGAAAATCCTGGAGAGAGAGAGAGCCGGCAAGCTGCAGTTGGAGGGAAGCCAAGGTCTCAGATAAGAGATGCTTCATTGATTGAGTGAGTGCATTCATACTGATGGAGGAAGGGGGGAGCAGGGGAGCAGCGAGCTCTTGAGAAACAGTATTTTGAACAAGCTCTCAGTCTTGCTATCTAGCGGTGGATATTACAGCCACCACAATGGAGAACAGATTTCACAATCCTGCCCAGTGTCTTTACACTAGTGATATACTGAATGCCACCGGGCCAAACGGAGAGGCTTTGTCAAGGCCTTCTTTTTTGGGAAGTCTGCAAGAACAAGCCTGGAAATGTTCTTCTCCCATAATAGGATGTTGCTGTTGGCAGCACAGCAAAAGTGACAAGGCAGGACTCAGAGTTGCTAATAAAGTGGGGGAAAGTTAAAAAGAAGTGACAAATCAGGATTGGATTGTGGCAGCTCTTAAGCAAACATGGGGGTTTTTTTAGGTACTGTTTTCACACATCCAGATCTCTAACCCATTTACTGGTGTATATATACACACTCACATGTATGATGATAATGATAACAATAATGTCCAAGAATCGGAGGTTGTGCTGGGTACTTGTATCCCATTGTATGATTGCTTTTTTTGCTGCTTTAACATGCATTTTTCTTCACAGTTTAATTAATTGTACTGTTTTATTGTTGTAATTTTATTTTTACTGCTATAATTTGAATTTTTTTAGTTTGGGTTGTAAGCTTTTTTGTTTTGTTTTTGTTTTAGCAAAAGAGGGTGGGATAAAATCATTCAGTAGGGAATTTCATCCACCAGCTCCTATGGTAGTTCCTGCTTGCCATTTGCATTCTGCCTTGCTATGGAAGTCTACTCTCTTTCAGAATGTAAAAACAGATTTGCAGTACCTAATTTCATTTGACAGCTATTGAAAGATGTGCCAGTTTCTATTGGAGATGGCTAACTACTACTGATAGCGCTGGCTTCTTTTTGCTTCTTTTAAGAACAAGGTCCACCCAAGTGCCTGAAACTTGCTCAGCCTCAGCTTTTGGGGTGGGAACTGTCCTGTGCTGGAGAAAACTTTTAACCGGTTTTGAAGCATAGCTTCTTACCATTTTCAGAAAGAACTTGCAGTTCTTTCTTATTTTTAAGAATAACTTTCTCAATGTACTTTTAAATCCCCTTTTGTATACAATGTGTGTGGCTTTCGGCAATGCTGCTCACTAGCGCTTTTTCCCCCCTAAACAAAATGTTTAGGGGTACTCTCATTTTGACTCAAGAAAATTGCCATTTTGTAGTTCAAATCGGGAAAAATAAATACAGTAAATGGACAAAAGTACAAAGATTCACAAAATTTTGGAGTGTGCGTACCTCTGCGTACCCCCCCCCCTGAAAAAAAACACTGCTGGCTTACATACTTGTAAAGATCTGAGCAGAGTAGCTCTTTGCTTTCACTAGGCAGTTTCTAAAATAGGCATGTGGAACCAGTACCAGAAAAAAGGAACAATTGCAACAATTATGTACTGTTTCATTGATTGATTATTAAAACAATTGAAGCTACATTACTCTGTTCGGCGTCTTATTTTATTTATGAGTTTTATAGAGTTTTTAAAGGGCCAAGGAAAGCTTCTAGATGAATCATAACTGACACTCTGAATATTTTTTTCTATTTATTTTACACTGCAATCTAACATCCTTCTGCCAAGGCGATTGGTAGCTTTCCTAAGCAGAGAATCTCCTCTTATGGACACAATAGGACATACGGTATTACCGTATTTTTCGCTCTATAACACGCACCCAACCATAACACGCATGTAGTTTTTAGAGGAGGAAAATCCGTAGGCATGCCACCCGTAGGCAGTGGCGTAGCGTGGGTTGTCAGCACCCGGGGCAAGGCAAGTAATTTGTGCCCCCTAACCCTGGATTTGCGCCCCCTAACCCTACCCCTAACCCTAACCCCCAGATGTTGCGCCCGGTGCGGCCGGCCCCCCCTGCATCCCCCACGCCACGCTACGCCACTGCCCGTAGGCATTCCCTCCATAACACGCACAGACATTTCCCCTTTCTAGGAGGAAAAAAGTGAGTGTTATGGTGCAAAAAATACGGTACTTCCCACAGGCATCTGGTTGGCCACTGTGATGCTGGATTAGAGAGGCCATTGGCCTGATCCAACAGACTCCTTTTACGTTCATACTTTTGTCCCAGACTTCAAAGAATGTGATGTAGATTAATATGTTCTCTGCTCTAGGACTCAGTACAGTAGAAAAATTGTCAGTACTTGCATGGTCTCCATACATTTCACTACATGAACCGCTATGACATGGGTGAAGAACCTGTAGGCTTCTAGATGTGATTGGACTCCATAAGCCCCAGCCAACATGGCCTGTGGTTAGGGATAATGGTAGACTAGCAACATCTGGAGGGCCGCAGCCCCCCAATGTCATATACTGAAACTATAAGATATTGAGCTTTGCTCGAGTTACAGGGGAGCAACTCATTTTTTAGTTGGGTACAGAAGGTATGATTGGCCTCCTAACTCTAGTCAGGAGCCCCACATTGACCTCATCTGGATTTCTCCACTGTGTGTCTCTCTGTGCTGGACTAAAGAGAGCAGTCTGGTCTTCTGCATCACTATCCCAACCCACCTATGTGATGTCCCCTAGGCCGACCTTTAAAGCCCTAAACAGCCTCGGCCCAGTATATCTGAAGGAGCGTCTCCACCCCCATCGTTCAGCCCGGACACTGAGGTCCAGCTCTGAGGGCCTTCTGGCAGTTCCCTCACTGCGAGAAGTGAGGTTACAGGGAACCAGGCAGAGGGCCTTCTTGGTAGGAGCGCCTGCCCTGTGGAATGCCCTCCCATCAGATGTCAAGGAAATAAGCAACTATCTTACTTTTAAAAGACATCTGAAGGCAGCCCTGTTTAGTGAAGTCTTTAATATTTGATGTTTTATCGTGTTTTTAATATTCTGTTGGGAGCTGCCCAGAGTGGCTGGGGAAACCCAGCCAGGTGGGCAGGGTATAAATTATTATTATTATTATTATTATTATTAGGTTGCCTGTCCCTCTCTCCCTTATCCCACCCTATGTACTTGGTTTACTCAGATATTCCCTCTTGTCAGTCAGAGTGTCTTGATACTCACCTACACTTTGCAAGGATCCCAGCTGTCTTAAACTCTGTTTATGCTGGATGACCCTTTTTTGTAGCCAAAGTGGAAAAGCCTCCCTGCTTTAAAACATGCCATATGCTTGGACAGAGGCAAAGCTTCTGCCCTAGAAGTCCTGGCTGATCTCCTTGCTTTGGGGTGATTGCCTCAAGTGCTTCTAGACCATAACATAATAGTAAGTACAAGACCCAGGGCCAGAGAGCTTCCAAGCTGCAAAAGTCCCCAGTGAATGATTTCCCTTCGCTGCTGAATGTTGTGTAGAATAAGAGAAAATGTCATTTCTCTACCTTTTATAATGGCAGGTAGATACACTGGAAAGGAAGAGGAAGGCTGTAGGCCTGAGAGAGTTCCCCCTCGCAAGAGACTCACTGGGGGTAGGCATCTGCTTTAAATGAAGGCTGATTCACAAACTGCTTCTGGCAACGCAATATCCCAAATAGATAGGAAGCTCTTGTTTCCCCTCCTGATAACAGCAAGCTGAACCTAATTTCCCCAGAAAGAGAAATGCTAAGCTTGGATATCAGAGAGCCTGTGCACAACAAAATCCTCACCACTGCAGCGGAGATATGTGGAGCTCAATTATCGCAACTTCTGGATGGGATTTATAGAGGGGCAAAGGTGCATCTCTTACATGACATTGAGAGGTTGATAGACAGATGGAGTTCTAGAACGAAGGAACAGAAGCCTTTCTGGCTACTAGAGAGACCTCAATCCTTCACTACTAGGAAGGGCTTTCTGATTATAAAAAGAGTGTGGGCGCCTCAGGAACAGACCCAAGTGCTGCACCCAGCTGAATAACAAGCCCCTGGAAAAAAAATACAGAAGAATTAGAGATACATGATGCACATGTATTGATGCATGCATTCACATGTGCAAAAATATGTGTATTTGGAAAAGACACATTTTTCAAAAAAGTCTCATTTCTCAAATATTTTGAAATAGCTTTCCGCTAAGCTCTTAGTTGTTTATCCCTAAGGTGCACGTGTAGGGCTTATCTTTTCTCTCCCCCCCCCCCCTCTCTTTCTCTCTCTCTCTCTCTCTCTCTCTCTCTCTCACACACACACACACACACACACACACACACGTTTGTGCTGGTTTGGGGATAGAGTGCTTACATTTATCAATCAGTGAAATGGTGCAGGCAAAATATCCAGCTCCCCATTATTGCATGTTGGAAAAGTTAGACCATCTCAAGTAAAATGTTTTGCTGTACCATACTACCACCTACTGGAACAAGCCATTTCTACAGTGGTGTCTGTCACAATTGTGATGAGCAATGAAACAATTTGTTCACATGTGCCCCTACGCTTAGCATCTTTTTCTGCTTTCAACTCACTTGGCACAACAACTGGCATAATGGCTGTGGTGGCCCTACATGGAATTAATGTTTCTGTTGAGATAACTCCAGCATGTGTTTTGTCAGCAACAATGCTTCCAGGAAAGTGATATGGTAGCAGATGCCCTGTGTACAAGATAAAGCACAAATCAGCTAAGCACAAAGTACATATATTTAAGCCAATATGCAGCCTGATCCTATACAGAATTAGATGCCCCCAAGCCAATTAAAATCAAGAGGCTTAGGCACTCCTAACCCCACATGAGTCTGGTCTGAGTGACTTGTATTGACTCAAATCCAAATACCCTCTCTTAAGTAGTTCTGTGGAGCAGATTAACCAAGGAGAGCTTCCCACCATTTTTGTTTTGTTTTAATGTGTTTGTTTATTGCCTAAAACATTGTAAGTTGCTTTGAGTTACTGTGGCAAAAAAGTGACTAATAATTTTAATAAATAATAACAATTCTGCTTCTACCTTCCTGAAGATTAACCATCTTGCATTACTTTTATGTTGTCCCAGCACTATAAAGTAGTAAAAATTCCTGGATGCTCAAGATTCCTACTGAAAAATTCCCACATGCTGTTGCAGGTTCTGGTTGCCTGACTCTGTGCAAAGCATGCTACTTATATATGTTATGTTGCTTTTCTATATTAAGTGCTGAGCAATGTTTAATATATCACTGTGAATTTGGGGATTCCATTGAAGGAGCCATGCAAGTTTCTTGGTGAGTTAAAGTGCCCTAAGTATTAGTATAAGATACTGTTTCAGAGGGCAAATGGTTGGGCTCCCTCCATCACCTGACTGGTAGTGAGAAGAACAGAGGAAGATTGGTTGTGTGCAAGAGCTGGGCTAGAAGCAGATAGCAGGAAGAAGCCTGAGAGTGGGAGCTATGCCTGATTTCTGCTTGAATCCAATGCTGTGACTTTGGGAGAAGCAAGACTTTCTGGGTTGTTAATGCTGCAAGTCCCTCAATCATAGACTCAGGTTGTATGTATGTGTAAATAAACCATACATCATAAAGACACCACAGCCCCTCATTTCTTTTTTTTTTTTTAATATAATATTTATTCAAATTTTAAAGGTTACACAAAGAAAAAAACATCAAAAAAGACAAAACAGTACATAAAAGCAAGTCCCATCCCAGAAAAAAGATAGGAAATAAAAAGAAAAAGTTAAAAATACATACATTCAAAAAGAAAAAGAAGAAAAAAACCAAATCAAACCTTTACATATTTTTCTTTCTTTAACTTATTTCCTTGACCTCCTCACACCTCCCCTCTTTATTCTAGTTCAAATAGGTATTTCAGCAAATCCTTCATCCTTGTTTTTATCCTAATAATTTATCTTAATATACTGTAATTTTTCATTCTCTCTTTTTCCAATTATCCATCCATTTTTACTTTATTGATCTTATTTCTCATTAAAACTGATATATTTGAACTTATTCTCTTACTACGATCCCCCTAGGGTCATAAAAATTTCATTCCACGATTTTTCCATCTTTCATTAAAAAATTTTTTTTTTAAAAAAATCTCAATATATACACTTTAATTTCCCAGTTTTCTTCCACCATCTCCCCTCCCCGGTCTCAGCCCCTACCAACAGTTCCATCAACCTCCAACAGTCCATCAACCTGGAGATCTTAAGTCCGAGGCTCTTAAATCTTCTTCACATCCCATCTGCCGATCTTGATAATCTTTAGTATTAAAAAGCAGTTCTCGGGGGAGCTCCAACCCAACGATGGTCATATTCCTTCTTAGCAGGTCTGCCAGATTTCCATAATTAAAGGTAGGGCCCATAAAGTAATCCAAACCTTGTTTCACACCACAGCCCCTCATTTCAAGGAAACTGAATCCTGGGCAAGCACCTGGAACCCCTGAAATCTTGAACTGCTTGGAGACTGGGGTGGCGTGCAACAATATTATTACCTAACCACTACGTTCATCTGATGTTGTTCTGATAATCCCATTCAGTAACACTCACACTTGTGCAGATTAGTCATTCAAGAAGGGGAGTAATGGAAGGGTGAAGGCAGGAAACCATGGTACACAAAAATATTTGCTTTCATTTTAACTTTTAATTTAATTGAAGAATACTGTTGCACAGGTGTAAAAAATCAAAGCCAGTAAATTACTACAACTTAAAAAACCATAGAAGTCCATTAACAAATATATATTTGTTGTAATGTTGTCTAGCCATCCCTCTGATCCATTTATTTTCTTCAAGAGTGCACTTCTGCTAGTCAATCAGATGAAGCTCCCGAAGTATTTGAGAATGACAGAGATGTACAGTAATGTCCCTCTGCATCTGGAGACAAAACAAACAGTGTGATGCTTAGGATATATGAACGGAGCTATAGCAAGGTTTCTAGAGACTTAAGGCAAAACACTTGTGCCAGACCTTATTGTTGGCAGTGAATAAACACCACTGAACACTGCAGACACACTCTCTAAAACTGCCAAGTCTCCTATACGATGCTAATAGTATATTCCTGATGCTTCGTTTTCTTAGGCTTAATAGTGTTGTTTAGCTGAGCTTATTCAGCTGTACCTGGTGATGCCAAAACTGGTTTCATACTACAGTTTGTTTGTTTTTCATATTAGGTAGTTCTGTGCAGATCTCACTATAAAGTCTCTTTGCAAGGAAAAAAGAAACAGGGAAAAATCACTTCACTGCAGGAAAACCGATAATATGAATCCACTGTTGTTATTTTATTTATGGGATTTCTACCACTTGATAGTATCTATCAAGAGCCATAAAACCACACAGTGTGATGTAAAACAATAAATCCAGCTTGACAACAGGACCATACTCTAGAAATCATTTCCTTAATACCCATGACTAATGTGAAAAGGGGTCGCATGAAAAGACAGGAAGAACTGAAGTGACAGTTAAGAATTTCTGCAGGAAAGGTAGAAAGGGATTTAGTTAGTTAGTTAAAATATTTTTACCATTTTTAAACTGGAAAAGGGGTCGCATGAAAAGACAGGAAGAACTGAAGTGACAGTTAAGAATTTCTGCAGGAAAGGTAGAAAGGGATTTAGTTAGTTAGTTAAAATATTTTTACCATTTTTAAACTGGAAAAGACTCCCAGTGTGGTTTACAATAATATGATCCCTTGAAATTTAATAAAGAATGTGGGGGATATTGTTTCATTTGTTACTATGTTATGCATTTTTGTGTTTTTATATTGTAAACCACCGTGTGACCCTCGGCTGAAGGGCAGTATAGAAATTTTTATAACAATTCCTTTTTTAGGGGCAGTGATGGATGCAATCCACTCTGATTTTACACTGTTCAGCATGCCTAAACTTATTTTAACCAAACGCCATACCTACTCTGCATAGGATCGACTGGTAAGCTCCTCCAAGGTCACCTTTGTTTTTGAAATGAGATGCTATGCAGAAAATATCACTCTGACTGCATGTGTGATCATCCAATAAAGTGTCCAAGGTGGACAATAAAGTTTCTATTACCCTGGTTTTTCTATTACCCTAATATCCTGTTTTTCAGGCCAAAATAGTTTTTTAAAACTATGTATTTAGTTCTAAAGCTGGCATAGTTGATATTTGAATCAACAATGACAACAATTTCATGGTCTTAAGTAAAGAATGGTTCAGGTTACATCACTATACAAAAGTAAATCCGTGAAGCCCTGATTCCAACAATACTAATGGGAATGTTGTACAGAAATATTTTAATCATATTTTTGTGTATGTGTTTTAATCTAAAACTGATACTAAGAGTGATAACCAATGTTGGTCATGTTCAGATTAGAGCCACTGAAATAAGCTACAGTTGTACCTCTAAAGTCGACTGGAATCCATTCTGGTTGTCCGTTCAACTTCCAAAACGTTCGGAAACCAAGTAGCGGCTTCCAATTGGCTGCAGGAAGCTCCTGCAGCCAATTGGAACCTGCATCAGATGTTCGGGTTCCAAAGAACGTTCGCAAACCGGAACACTCACTTCCGGGTTTGCAGCGTTTGGGAGCCAAAACATTCAACTTGCAAGGCATTCAGGATCCAAGGTACGACTATATTTACTTTCAGTGGATTTACTCTGAGCTAGACAATTCAGAGCAGCCAGAAGTAAGTGTTTGTACTCTTTTCTAATGAAAGTGCATATGAAACAGACCTGAAATCTAGACTGACTCAAATAAATTATTCTGACCCCATTTGAATGCAGTTCTTCCCTCACTGCTAACAGAAAGTACAGCATATTAATTGTCTCCCTGCACATTCACTGGCTCTTGTTCATATTGGATCATTCACCTCATAAAAGAAACATCAGTATTGTATATGATTGAACCTATTATGTATTCCTTGGTGGGTTTTTTCATGGTGGGTTGCAATATGGGTCAATTTAGTCCATGTCATTTCTGAAAATGCACCTTTAAAGCTATGGGGTTTTAAATGTAGATGGACTGCATTTCAATGAAGCACTGGAAGTGACTTACAGCACATCCCTAAGCATTTGTACTCAGATGTGAGCTTCATTGAAATCAATGGGCCTTATTCTTGCTGGGGAATTAAATATATGAATCCCTGTGGACCCGCATGTGTGGGTGAACAACAAAAGAATCCGCTGGGTGCCTAGATTAAAAAAGCACACAGAAAGTCCCAAGAGAGTTTAAAGCACAAAAGCCAAGTAGCAGTGTAGCATTAGGAATATAGGTTGTTTGACCCCTCTTATCTCATTTACAATGCTCCCACTCTTTCTACCTTTCTACAGACCACACACTGCTAAGTAAGTTTTAAATGCTTTACTTACAGATTCAAAGGTCTGGTACATGCATTGCTCCATGCAGTTGCAAGGAGGACACAGGCAAAATATTATTGGGTAGAAAATACAGCTAGTAGTTTCAAACACATGCTCTAAGCTTGAGAGCAAGCTTACACACATCCTCCTTTGTTGGTTACATGGTGCAGAGAGAGAGAGAGAGAGAAGAAGAAGAAGAAGAAGAAGAAGAAGAAGAAGAAGAAGAAGAAGAAGAAGAAAGCCTCACTTCCTCCCTCTCCGGTGGACTGACCTAGCTGAGTCAAGGAACACAGCTCTATTTTCCTAAATCCCTTCATGCAGTAAATAATGCTATGCTTGCCACTAGCTCTATGCTTGCTAGTTATGTTTGACTGCAATTTCCAATAATTCTCTTTGTAAAAGTGTGCTTAGAATTACAGGCTTAAGTACAGTGGTATCTCTGGTTGCGAACGGGATCAATTCCGGAGGCCTGTTCACAACATGAAAAGAAAAGGAGAAAGAAGAACATCAGGAAGAGGAGGAGGAACAAGAAGAAGAGAGAGAGGAATCAGAAGAAGAAGACAACAACAAAGAACAGTAAACTTAGCGCAACTGAGTGGGAACTCTTAGATAAAAGAAATAATGAACCTGAAAGTATTTTCCTGGAATGTCAATGGGATGAACAATTTAAATAAGAGACGAAAAGTTAACCATGTTTTGATTAAACGAAACCTAGATATCATATGCCTGCAAGAAACACATGTAGCAAAAAAGCACAAAAGAATTTTAAGTAATAAAAAACTGGGTCAAGAGTTTATCACGTCAGATTCGAACAAAAAGAGAGGCGTGGTAATATATGTAAAAGAGAAGCATGATCCAAAAGTAATTTTTAAGGAGGATGAGGGAAGAATATTGATTGTACAAATTGGGTTTCAAGGGTGAAAATGGCTGATTGTGGGGATCTATGCACGAAACGATAAGAAAGCTGAATTTTATACAAAGTTGAATGAAATAATGTTAGAGTATTTAGATCAGAAATTGATACTACTGGGAGATTTCAATGGAGTGGTGGTACCGGATTTAGACAGATTAACAAAGAGGCGAAATACATATGAAGGTAAACTGCCGAAGGCCTTCTTTGATACTAAAGGTACTAGGCAGGGATGTCCTTTGTCTCCCTTGCTATTTATTACAGTCCTAGAGGTCTTGAACAAAAGGTTAAGAGAATCATCAGAAGTTAGAGGCATTAAGGTGGGACGAAAAGAATTTAAGTTAAGAGCCTTCGCAGATGACCTAGTCTTAACGTTGGAAGAACCAAGACAAAGTGTGAAAGAGGCAATAAAAAGAATGGAAGAGTTTGGGAAGGTATCAGGGTTTAAACTCAACAAGAACAAGACGAAAATGCTAGCAAAAAATCTGAAGAAAGAAGAGATGGAAGAATTACAAGTAGACTCAGGAATCGCGATAGCTAAAAAAATAAAATATTTAGGAATTTGGATGACAGCAAAAAATATAAACCTGTACAAGGACAACTATGAGGTGGTATGGAAAGAAATTAAGAAAGATATGGACACATGGAGCTGACTTATTTGTCTGCTAATAATTGTCTAATAATTGTCATTATTAGGAAGAATCTCTGTGATAAAAATGAATATATTACCTAGACTGTTATTTTTATTTCAAGCAATACCAGTGCTAAAAGGGATAAGACAATTTAAGGATTGGCAAAAAATTTTAGCGAAATTTGTCTGGCAGGGGAAAAGGCCAAGGATAAAAATGAAGATACTAGTAGATAAGAAAGAAAGAGGAGGTTTTGATTTACCAGACCTGACTTTATATTATGAAGCTTCGTGCTTGGTATGGTTAAAAGATTGGCTGACTTTAGAAAATACTGACCTATTAGATCTAGAGGGCCACGACAATAGATACGGCTGGCATTCGTACCTATGGTACAACAAAGTAAAGGTACATAAAGGTTTTCTAAACCATGTGATCAGGAATTCTTTATATGAAGTATGGGATCGGAATAAAAACCTCCTGGAAAGAAAGACACCGTGGTGGATATCACCAATTGAGGTGCTGACAACAAAAAAAGTAAACATGGAAGGGGAAAGAGTAACATATGAGGATATTACTAGGAAAACAGACCAAGGGATAAAGCTCAAACCATATGACCAAATAGAAAAGATGTTAACAGGGTGGCTGCAATACCACCAGATCAGTGACTTATTAACGGAAGATAAAAAGAGAAATGGGTTCGAAGATAAAAAATCGAAATTCCGAATTGAGTTAATAGACTGTAAAGATAAAATTTTATCAAGAATGTATAGTTTATTACTAGAATGGTATACAAAAGACGAAGAAGTAAAGGAATCAATGATAAAATGGGCAATTGATATTGGGCATAACATTGAATTGGATGCGTGGAAAAGATTATGGAAGGAGGGTTTGAGATTTACAGGATGTATGGCTTTAAAGGAAAACTTGCTAAAAATGATGTATAGATGGCATTTGACGCCAGTAAAATTAGCTAAAATGTTTAGGAAAAAAGAAAGAAAATGTTGGAAAT
Source organism: Podarcis cretensis (assembly GCF_951804945.1). Classification (NCBI taxonomy): domain Eukaryota; kingdom Metazoa; phylum Chordata; class Lepidosauria; order Squamata; family Lacertidae; genus Podarcis; species Podarcis cretensis. Next base: position 46,906,415 of record NC_137170.1, on the reverse strand, counting down.
GTAAAAAGGCAGATGGTGACTATTTCCATATGTGGTGGACCTGCGATAAGGTAAAAAAATTTTGGGAATCAATTTATAATGAACTTAAAAAAGTATTTAGATATACTTTCCCCAAAAGACCGGAAGCGTGTCTATTAGGCTTAATAGGAACAGAAATTAAAATAGAAGATCAAAATTTGTTCATGTATGCTACAGCTGCCGCGAGGACCCTTCTGGCCCAAAGATGGAAAGTACAAGATATACCAACTATTCAGGAGTGGCAGGCGAAGTTGACAGAATATGCAGAACTTGCCAAACTGTCAGGGAGGATCCGGGACCAGGGAGATCAAAGATACCAAAATAATTGGAGTAAATTTATTGAATATTTAAAGAAGAATTGTAAAGAGGTCAAGACACTAGCAGGATTGACATAATACCTCCAATGTATAATAGTACTAATATGAGAATGATGTGCGTGATGGAAAGAGGATAAATATACCAGTTGTGGGGAGGGAGGGGGGTCGCGACTCGGCAGAGTCAAAGGGAATGTATGGTGCTATTACAATTTGTTGGAAAAGAATATATAAGGAAAACAATAAAAATTCACTTGGGGGAAAAAAAGAAAAGAGCGCAACCTGAAGTACCGTATCTGCGCATGTGCGCGGTGCGATTTAGCACTTCTGTGCATGCGCAAGCAGCAAAACCCGGAAGTAATCCTTTCCGGTACTTCCAGGTTGCCATGGGACGTAACCTGAAAAAACGTAACATGAAGCAAACGTAACATGAGGTATGACTGTACCTCTCATCCAGCATCAAAAACTTGATAATTATGCAAATAGGATTAAACTGAGGGGAAACTCCCACTAGTATGCAGGAAACAGGAAGCCTGGTAAACACTCAGCGAACATAGTGGTAAAACTAACCCAAGTTGCTAGCAACTTCTGCCCTTCTCTCTTTTTAAAAAGGAAAAAATGTGGGCATTACACATAGGGTGTGGTAGCTTTGCCCATTTATTTTTATTTCTGAAGGGCTACATGAGCACATATGGACATGAGCTGTAGTTCATGCAATAAATACACAATAAAACTTTAGGTTGTGTTTGCTTCTTAGTGAAGAAATATATTGCTTTGCATGGCCACTATCCCATAATGCAGAAGTATTACCAGTAATGTAATAGATGTGTGGCAATACCAGCAATGCTGGAAATACACCCTGAGAGAGCTGAAACTAGATGCAGAAGTAAGCTCAGTTATTCAAAATCCTGCAGAGCTGGTTTGACTAGAGATCATGGTGGAACACATACACCAATTAACAACTGTACTATGATTATTCTGCTTCCAAGTATCTGAAAAGCTATTTTCTGTACATGACTTTTGTACCTTGTTTCCCACAGTAGAAGAGTCAGCTGAGTGGCTGACTAGTAAATGGACTCTGAGCAGGTTTTTTTGTTTTTGTTTTCTTGACCCTGGATTTTTTCCGCTTCTCTGTGGGTGCTTTTGGTTTCTTGGCACATTCTGCCTTCTCAGCACTGCGTATTTTCAGTGCTTCTAAGAAGGCTCTTTGTGTCCATGGGGTTGGAGGGATTCCCAACCAAGGCTGAAATACAAGTAGCAAAATAAGATTTGACTTCGCAAAGCCATATACAGATTCATCTTATCTCTTTCTTTGCAAATAATAATTAAACTAGAGAAAGGCATGTAACTTGGTCATTTTTAATATTTGCTGTCAGTTTTCACATATATTATGTAATGTATACATATATAATAACATCTAATATTGCTGTTTTTAAAATCAGTATCAGTAATATGCACATATTAGCAATGCAGTTCACATTACATGAAAAACAAACTTTCAATTGATTTCTCCTAACCCTCTAAATGCAAAAGGCTGCGCAACATGATACTTGGCATGTCCTATTTGCCCCTAAAGGACTTACTTTAGTAAACATGTTTAGGATTCCAGTAAAAGTCACCAACTGAGCTACTTGCATTTGAATAGCTCAAACTGCACAAGTTGGTGATTTAGGCAGCAATCCTGTGCATGCTTACAAACACAGGATTTACTTCTAAATAAGTGCACATAGCTAAAATGTATTTATAGTGGCTTAAATTATTTGTTGGTAAGTGCCTGTCCTTCTGAGGTCTGTGTCTGCAACCTAGGGAAGCCTCAAAAACACCTCATGGGAATTACTCTTTCATATGAGTGACTGTTTATTCTGCTATTATCATATAATTAATTTTGCTGTAGATATTTCACTGGATCCATTTTAAATAGCATTAGTATTTATTATTTGTTGAGCAGCTGTATTTACTTTTATGTCATTGACATTATCTGTGTTAAATCTGGCTGTATATGATTTGTTAATATGGCAAAACAGCATCTTGAGACACCTATGTGGCTTGAAGCCCAAACTGAACCTCTTTTGACTAATAAGATTTATCTCCAAGTAAATAAATATGGGTTTAGAATTCCAACCTACTGCACTAAACATAGTTACTCAAGAGTAAGGCATGCTGAGGTGAGCTCCAGCTTATGGGTGTTTGCCCGGAAGTAAATTAGTTTGAATTCAAAATAATTACTCCCAAGCCTCAGCCAGTAAAGCGAGATGAGCGCCGCAACCCGAGAGTCGTCTGCGACTGGACTTAACTGTCAGGGGTCATTTACCTTTAAATCTGATTTACGATGCAGGAGTAGCAACCTGCTCCACCGTGGTATCTTTGCAAAAAAAGTCACGCACAGCCTAAATTTCAAATCTGGGGTGCGTGTGTGATGATACATCATTGGATCCCGTGGTGCCCTGCTGCTTTATTGCGATTGTATGTTATGTTTTTAATAGATCTTTTAGATTTTTAATTCTATTAATGTTCAATTGTTTTTAACGATTGTTTTCCCCCTATGTTTTTTGTTGTTGTTGTTGTTTAGTCGTTTAGTCGTGTCCGACTCTTCGTGACCCCATGGACCAGAGCACGCCAGGCACTTCTGTCTTCCACTGCCTTCCACAGTTTGGTCAGGCTCATGTTTGTAGCTTCGAGAACACTGTGCAACCATCTCGTCCTCTGTCGTCCCCTTCTCCTTGTGCCCTCCATCTTTCCCAACATCAGGGTCTTTTCTAGGGAGTCTTCTCTTCTCATGAGGTGGCCAAAGTATTGGAGCCTCAACTTCACGATCTGTCCTTCCAGTGAGCACTCAGGTCTGATTTCCTTAAGAATGGATACGTTTGATCTTCTTGCAGTCCATGGGACTCTCAAGAGTCTCCTCCAGCACCATAATTCAAAAGCATCAATTCTTCGGCGATCAGCCTTCTTGATGGTCCAGCTCTCACTTCCAGACATCACTACTGGGAAAACTATGGCTTTAACTATACGGACCTTTGTTGGCAAGGTGATGTCTCTGCTTTTTAAGATGCTGTCTAGGTTTGCCATCGCCTTTCTCCCAAGGAGCAGGCGTCTTTTAATTTTGTGACTGCTGTCACCATCTGCAGTGATCAAGAAAGTAAAATCTCTCACTGCCTCCCCTTCTATTTGCCAGGAGGTGATGGGACCAGTGGCCATGATCTTTGTTTTTTTGATGTTGAGCTTCAGACCATATTTTGCACTCTCCTCTTTCACCCTCATTAAAAGGTTCTTTAATTCCTCCTCACTTTCTGCCATCAAGGTTGTGTCATCTGCATATCTGAGGTTGTTGATATTTCTTCCGGTGATCTTAATTCCGGCTTGGGATTCATCCAGTCCAGCCTTTCGCATGATGAATTCTGCATGTAAGTTAAATAACCAGGGAGACAATATACAGCCTTGCCGTACTCCTTTCCCAATTTTGAACCAGTCAGTTGTTCCATATCCAGTTCTAACTGTAGCTTCTTGTCCCACATAGAGATTTCTCAGGAGACAGATGAGGTGATCAGGCACTCCCATTTCTTTAAGAACTTGCCATAGTTTGCCGTGGTCGACACAGTCAAAGGCTTTTGCATAGTCAATGAAGCAGAAGTAAATGTCTTTCTGGAACTCTCTAGCTTTCTCCATAATCCAGCGCATGTTTGCAATTTGGTCTCTGGTTCCTCTGCCCAATTGTTCAATTGTTCTGTTTCCTCTGTCCAATTGTTCAATTGTTTTTAACGATTGTTTCTCCCCTATGTTTTTAGGTGTTCTTATTTTATGGGCGAGTTGCCCTGAGTCCCTGTTAGAGTCAAAGGCAGAGGATAAATATAAGAATAATAAGAACACGATTTACTCTACAACGTAAAACGGGAGCCTTCTATCCCTTCGTATCTCTATGATATCCTCGATACTTGTTAGAGAACAAGGGCCCAGCTTCCGTTTTAGACCGGAAAAGCTCACTAGTGCTTAGAGCGGCGCTTTCTCTCACCGAGTCTCTCTGACCCGTCGCTCGTTGGCCTCGCAGGAATCCCAGGGCGGAGCTAGGTACGAAGTGGCACCGGAAGGAGAGGTCGAAAAGCCTCGCTCCTAAGCCGGAAGCCGTCTGCACGTGTTGGCCGGCGCTTCCCCATCCCGGGTTCAGGCATGGAGCTGCTTCACCCGCCACGTGTGTCCGCGCTCTCGGCCTACCGCTCCGCCGTGCAAGTCGGGGACCGGGAGCTGCCGCAGCGCCCGAGGCACGGGCTGTCCGTCTCGCTGAGGCGCCACAAGGCCAAGAAGCGGCTCTCCAAGAGGGCGGTGGCAGCCGAGGACTGCGCGGAGGCACCAGGGGCCGCCAACGGGGATCCGCCCAGGGATGCTAGCCCCGTGCCGGATGCGGCCGTGAAACTTGCGAAGAGACGGAGAATGAATGCGAAGTCCAGGGATGCGGCGGCGGCGGCGTCCTCCAAGCGTGAGCGCGGCCTGGCAAGCGGAGAAAGCCCTGCTCCAGCACCCCATAAGAAGAAGGCGCCTTCCCCCCAGCGTCCTTTTATGGGCTGCCCACTCCAGCGCCTCCTCCAAGAGCTGGGGCAAGTTCAGCATAGCCGGCAGCGAGCCGCCAAACTCTTCGAGTGGCTCATCGCTCCCACTTCGCCTCGTCACTTCTTTGACCGGTACTGGGAGAAGAAACCCCTCTTGCTCCAGAGACACAATCCAGCGTATTACCAGGGCCTCTTCTCTACAGCAGAGTTTGATGCCATCTTGCGTGACAGTGATGTTCGGTTCGGCGTCAACTTGGACGTGACCAGCTACGAAGATGGGCAGAGGGAGACGCACAATCCGGAGGGCAGGGCACTGCCGGCTGTGGTGTGGGATTTCTACAGGAATGGCTGTTCCCTCAGGATGCTAAACCCCCAGGCTTTTTCTTTCACCCTCTGGCAGTTCCTCTCCATCTTGCAGGAGCAGTTCAACAGCATGGTGGGAGCAAACACTTACTTGACCCCTGCTGGTATGCAGGGCTTTGCTCCTCACTATGACGACATTGAAGCCTTTGTGATCCAGCTGGAAGGAAAGAAGCATTGGAGGGTTTACAGCCCGAGGAAAGAGGCGGAGGTGTTGCCTCAGTTTTCGAGTGGCAACTTTAGCCAGGAGGAGATTGGAGAACCCATTCTGGAGACTGTATTAGAAGCTGGAGACCTGCTCTATTTCCCCCGCGGGTTTATCCACCAAGGCGACTGTCTCCCAGATGCACATTCACTCCATATAACAGTATCCTCATACCAGCGAAACTCCTGGGGAGACCTGTTAGAAAAGCTCCTTCCTGCAGCACTGCAGATGGCCATTGAAGAGGATGTGGACTATCGCCGTGGGCTACCCACAGACTACCTGGAATACATGGGAGTCCTGAATTCGGATGTTGTTGATCCTCGCCGAGATGCCTTTATGCAAAAGATCAGAACACTAATAACCAAACTAATAGATTTTGCACCAGTTGATGCTGCTGTGGATCAAAAAGCCAAGGCTTTTCTTCATGACTGCCTCCCGCCAGTGCTGACTGAGAGCGAAAAGGCATTGAGTGTGTATGGACATCCAGCACGGTGGGGAAATGGAAATGTCCAAAATCTTGATGTCCAGTTGAAGAAAAAGACACAGGTACGGCTGCTTCAGTATGGAATTGTCAGATTGTGCAATGAAGGAGATGCCACATTGCTGTATTATACTGCAGAAAATTCAAGGGTGTACCACAAGGAGGAGCTCAAATACTGTGAAATAGAGCCTGAACATACAGATGCTATTGAATTTTTGCTTTCTTCCTACCCAAAGTATGTCAGTGTGGAAGACCTTCCTTGTGCTACGCTGGATGAGAAAATTGCCTTGGCCACAGTCTTATTTGAGAAGGGATTGTTGATTACTAAGAACCCTCTGTTGTCTGTATAACATGTTAAATATGATCAAAATAAATGAGTTGGAAGAATACTCTTCTATTGTACTTACTAGTATATTTAAGATAGCAATCCAAACCTCTGAGAACTTCCTGCTTGGACATTGAAAGCTTTCTGAATAGGAAAAAAAAAATACCTGTTAGTTTAACTACAAACAGATTGATGCTATCTGCCTATTAAAATGCAGAATTGTGTACATAGTACATCTGGTCCAGACTCAGCCAACATGATACCCTCCAGATGTTTCCAAGCACCATCTCCCTTCTGCCCCACCTGGCATAACCAATGCCCAGGGATGATGGGTGTACTCTAGTGACATTTGGATGCCATCAAATTGGCTACCCAGAACAACACTGTTAATTTGTAAGCCAGCTCTTTTTTATTTGTAGATCAAATTAAGGGTGATGAAGACCTTCATTTCAATGAAGTTTGCAGAAGTGTAAATAAGTTTCTTTTCCTTTGGCAAAATAAGATCATCCAATATTTAAATATAATAAATACAATATTTCTAACAGGGATGTTTAAATTGTGTGTTTGATTAGAAATTAAAATATACAGTAACTGTATCTAATACAACTGGTAGCCATAGATCTGTGTGCACACAGAAATATGACTAGGTGACAGTTTAATTACGCAACATTTCTATAAATACATTGAAGCTAATACTACATATTTTACAGGTGCAGGATCCTAAGCTGTTTGAATATGGAACACTTATTTCTGTAAAGCAAAACAAAACGTACCAAGGATAGTGAATGCTTTTTTGTTTTGGTGTAGATAAGCATTTCAACATGACACATAGACACAAAGCTGTCAATTGAAAGCAGTATTTTAACACAATGAGTACATCAACACTGGATTTTTAAAAAAGCTGATCAAAGCAGCCTTAGCAAAATGGACAAATTTCAATTCCTCATACACTTATGTGGACAACTTCGTATCTATAGGACCTACTCCTACAGCTACACTTTACTTTCTGTGAAATGTTATTACCCATCTTTCTTCATAAAGCCCTAGAGCAAGTTGCAGGAACAAAAAAAAAAATGTACAATTTAGTAAATTCTTCCCAAAAATGAGGTTTGCATCCAGACCTGAATTTAAATGCATTGCAGAATACAAGCCTCACCTTTGGCAGGAATCCTTGTATCCATGCCTTGGACTAAAATGAGAATGTTCCTGATTCTTCCTTTGATGTGGAATTGCCCTACATCATATGTCACATGACTTGACAACTGTGTGGACTGCCCCTCCCAAGAGTGGTCTCTGGATGGTGAACCAGTACTGGAATCAGCCTGCCAGCTAGATCCAGTTCCCCACCCCTACTTTAAAGTTTGTGCCGAGCACCCTTTCTGAAAAAAGAAAAAAATAAATACGCAAAAGCAAATGAGCATTCTACCAAACTGCTTTCCCCACCACCCTGATTTACCAGTGAAAATATCTTGAACAACATCAAGGAAGATGTCCCTTATTGAACTGTACGCAAAGACGTCTCCCTTCTCTCGATAGATGCGGTGGGCTTCCTGCCACGTGTTCTTTGTTATCTCCTTAATTTTGAGCACTTTCTCAATTACCAAGTCTTTTTGGCTTAATGTGGCAACCTGCGTCAGAAATAGTTATTTTTGTTAAAATTACGTGCCACTTGTCATGTAAAAACTTGTCCAGGTGGTGCACGATGGAAACAAACCAAATCTAATGTACTAAAAACAAAAATACAACGATCAGTAGCCCAAATATTAAAATTCTGTAGTCTTGGGCATGTAAGACTAAAGGTGAAACTAATGCACCAGCCCTTGTAGAAGGGTAGATCATTTGTCACTAGGTGCTCCATTCAGCAGAACTTAATTCTAGTTGACCAGATCGAAACAATATGCTCTTACCTAAATAGAGACAGAGTGGGGCAGATCTGTATTTGGAGAGTAGGACTGCTAAATGTTTTTCACTTTCATAATTGATGTCTGTGTCTGCTTTCCACAATTCCTTCTGGTTTATATATTGACATACATTGCCTCCACTTCTTTTTCAGGGGCTGGTAGGAGCCAGTTGTGATGTGAAAAAATTAGTAATGGTATGGCTGGGCTTCAGAGAGCCTAGACAGTTGCATTAAGACTGTCCAGAGCCCTGTGTGCCTAACAAGCCAAACCTTAACTCTTCAGTAAGATTCCTAGTTTCCTTAACCTCCAGGATGTAAGACTAGAGCTGAAACTAACACACTAGCCCTCCTAGAAGGGTAGAGGGACAAAAAGGGGCATTACAGCTAATTGCTCTATAAGCTGCTAGATCTAAGAGCAAGAAGCTGCGTGGTCCAGTTTTCACAGAACCATGCCACCTCCAGAATGATGTGGAAGTAAGGGCACTTCCAGATGACCTATTTATTGAGCATTTGTCCTGCTGCACTTGTCCTGCAGCAAGATTAGATAATAATGGCTATTTTAATTAATGTTCATTATGATCTGTGTTTAGGGAGATAAGAGGATGTGTCAAAGCAAGTGGTATCTCACAAGTGCTTTCTCTCAAGTTTAGACTTCCTCCATTGCTTACTGCAAAAAGTCTGATTTTAGGGGGAGGGGAGCAGCCCCCCCCCCAATCAGCTATAATTGAACATCCTTGGACAGGGGGAGTATTCATAATATATTTCTGAATTCTTTACTCCTACAAAAAAAGAATCTAGTTCTTTCTGCTAATTGGAGTTTTCTCCCACCTTATTCTTGATCATCTGAATCGTTTCGTGTTCCTCTTCCTGTTCAAAATTGAAAATCTTCACAGCACGGCTCACTTCCCTAAATTGGAAACAATGGACGGTGTGTTATTTACATGCTTCAGAGATCTCAGATGAAAGCCTGCCAGAGGAAGGAGTTCTGTCAAATCAGTACACTAGCCATCTTCTATTTTCATTTTACTTTTAATTTGTATGCTGCCTTTCTATATTACTATTCATAAAGCAGTTTACAGCAATAAACGATATACCAAAGAACACAGACCTTACCCAGACAGATAATCTGATCCGATACAAAAACATAATAAAACATAATAAATACAATACAGTAACTTCTCTCAGTCTGTATTTACTATGTGCATACAGCTAGCACCTTATTCTGTGAGATATCTGCAACAGTGTAAGTAGATCCTTCTGCCCCTGCAGCAGTGTACAGTGCTCAGGTTGCAAACAATCTGTTCCGGAGGTCCATTCTTAGACCAAAGCGTTCTTAAACCGAGGTGCGCACTTTCCCTAATGAGGCCTCCCGCCGCCAGTGTTCGGCTTCCGGGGCAAAGTCCGCAAACCGGAATGCCTACTTCTGGTTTTGCAGAGTTCGTTGTCCGAAGTGTTTGTTAACAGGACTGTTCGTAGACCGAGGTACCAGTGTATAGCTAGAGAAGGCCTCCGCTATGGGTCCTTTGGGCTTATCTGAAGCTGGTTCATGCTTCCACTTATCTCCATATGTTTGCTGCACCCTCTGAAATCCTTGTGATGCAATACAAGGGGGAGGTGGGTGTAAGAGACACTAAAATCTGTCTTTGCCATGAGTATGAGGCAGGTTGGGGAAGAGATGGGTATTGGTACCACAGACCTGGCGTAGCACTTGGTCCAGACTTGCTGGCAAAGGCCACCAATTGTAACCTTACACTGCATTCTTCTGTACCACCCTGTGATCTGCTTGGCCTGTGCAGCAGTTCATGGGAAAAGGTTATTATGGTAGGTGGTAAAAATGATAAACTACTGAAAAAACAGATGCACCGTATTTTTCCTTCTATAACACACAGATTTTTTTCTCCTAAAAAGGAAGGGGAAATGTCTGTGCGTGTTATTGAGCGAATGTGTGGTCCCTGGAGCCAAATGGCGCGAGGGGAGGCAAAAAAAATCAGGCAAAAATCAAATTGCGCGTCTCCTAGAAGGGAAACCTGAAAAGAGGAAGCGGCTGCTTTCCTGCATTCTGCCTCAGGGTCTTACTGCCCACCCACCTCTATTTCCTTGCTGTGTTTGCTCAAACGGAACAAAGAGCAGGGAAAACCCCTCCCCTCCAGGCAAGCAGAGGGGAAAGCAGAGTGTCATCCGTGCTGCTGAAAACATGCAGGAGGGAGGGAGGGAGGGAGAGAGAGAGAGAGAGAGAGAGAGAGCGCGCGCTAGCTGGCTGGCTTGGGTGGGTAGGTGAGGGAAAACTTTTGCCTTCCTTTCCTCCCTCCCGTTATACCCCTCTCCTGCATTCTTAGCAAGCGGCTTCTCTGCACACCCCTCTCGTGCTCCTTGTCCCTTCTGTGTTTTTCTTTCCCTCCCCACTTAAAATGTGGTTAAAAAGCATGGATCCACATGGATCCTCAGGATCTTTGCATTGGGTCAGCCCAAATTCACCATCAGATCACATAGCATGTCCATGGCTACAGCCTGCCCCCCAAAAATCACGCACCCACTGTTGCCTGGGGCTGCAATGGTGCAAAAACGTGGTTAAAAAGCATGGATCTACATGGATCCTCAGGATCTTTGCATTCGGTCACCCCAAATTCACCATCAGATCACATAGCATGTCCATGGCTACAGCCTGCCCCCCAAAAATCACGCACCCACTGTTGCCTGGGGCTGCAATGGTGCAAAAAGGTGGTTAAAAAGCATGGATCTACATGGATCCTCAGGATCTTTTCATTCGGTCACCCCAAATTCACCATCAGATCACATAGCATGTCCATGGTTACAGCCTGCCCCCCAAAAATCACGCACCCACTGTTGCCTGGGGCTGCAATGGTGCAAAAACGTGGTTACAAAACATGGATCCACATGGATCCTCAGGATCTTTGCATTGGGTCAGCCCAAATTCACCATCAGAGCACATAGCATGTCCATGGCTACAGCCTGCCCCCCCAAAATCACGCACCCACTGTAGCCTGGGGCTGCAATGGTGCAAAAACATGGTTACAAAGCATGGATCCACAGGGATTCTCAGGATTTTTGCATTGGGTCACCCCAAATTCACCATCAGATCACATGTCTGTGGCCACAGCATGAAGCACAAAAATGATACATCCACTGTTTCATTCAGAATGTTTTTTCCCTTGTTTTCCTCCTCTAAAAACGATGTGCGTGTTATGGTCAGGTGCGTGTTATACAGCGAAAAATACGGTAGCTAGCAATTCTGGCTGGTTGAGGCTTGGAAGGAGCACATGACTACGTAGAAGAGGGGAGTGGGGTGAGGAATGGATCAGGTTTAAGTATAGTACTTCTCAGAAGTAATGTTTATGTTTACAGTGAAAGTTTCAGTCCCATCTAAGGCACTTGAAGGCCACAACTCCAGTTCTCAAGTTAATCATGAAAGTAGGCTTTACTGTTTCTTAAAACTCTGTTTGGATACTTTTTAATAGTCTAGACTGTGAGTTTTATCCAGTGCTGTCTGTGCACAAGTGAAACAGACTTCTGCAGCAGAACTTCACATCACACTCCTCCCTGAAGCCTTCCACATGCCCTCAAAATTCTGCACAAGTGGGTTGGGGGTACATCTGATACAAAGTTAGATAGTCATGGGGTGTTTATGAACAAGGTAAAAATCTGCAAGGCCAAATATGCCCTCAAAGCTTATTCTGTTTGTGTTACTTAAGAACAGCTAGAGCTTATTCTGGACTGCTAATTCTGAAGCCAATCTAGTGTTAATCTGAGAGGTGCTCATTTGAATACCTGCAAGGAAAGGAACAGAATTACAAGCAAACTCATGATGGGGTTGCCAGATCATACAGGCCCTGGCCCCCTAGCTACATGTTTGGTGTGTGAGAGTAGGGGACCAACTTATAAGTATATTTCATGTAAGGGGGAAATCCTGACTCACTCAGGGGCCACTCTTAAGTGGAGGAGATCTATACACATAATCCGCTGGCCTTACGCTCACCAAATGGGTGGTGGTGGGAGTGCCCAGTGAGAAACAGAACTTAGTTTCAGGACTTCAGCTTTCTTTCCCCCCTCCCCCAAGCACAAAGTTCATTCCCAGAAACTGTAAATGTGTTCCACAGGAGCATTATCCTGAAGAAGTACAGTGGTACCTCGGGTTAAGTACTTAATTCGTTCCGGAGGTCCGTACTTAACCTGAAACTGTTCTTAACCTGAAGCACCACTTTAGCTAATGGGGCCTCCTGCTGCTGCCGTGCCGCCGGAGCACGATTTCTGTTCTCAACCTGAAGCAAAGTTCTTAACCTGAAGCACTATTTCTGGGTTAGGGGAGTATGTAACCTGAAGCATATGTAACCTGAGGTACCACTGTAAAGGTATTGCACATCTGCCAAGAAGAACCCAGGAGAAGGAAGTGGTTTTCTAAATGCATAAGTTTTTCTCAATTTAGGAAACAAGGGACTTACTCTTTGACCATCTCATTTGGCTCCATAATCATTCTCTCCAGCAAAGTAGCCCGAACTGTTTCATCCTTCATCTTGAGGGTGATGAGACTACGGCAGGCTTCCCTTCGCACCCCAGGATCTTCTTCATAATGAAGGGCCCAGAGGAGAAGTTCTTTCAGGTAAGGACTTGCCTCTCCTATCTGACCCAGAGCTGACAGAAAATAAAAGAGTGTTCATTTCAACATTTATGCCAGGAAGATGAGGCAATGATCCAAGCGCCACCATCACCTAAAGTTCTACATCCTACACTCAGAAACAAAATGTTACCCTTTCTCCCTGAAGTGGAAGGAAGGAATTGCCTTATGGTGGGAATCTCTTTTGTGCTTCAACCTTCCTTGCAGCACAAAATAGATTATACCCAAATCATCTTTTGTAGATGCAGGTATTATTGCTGATCTTACTCATCTTTTTTTGGAAATCAAGCCACTGTTGACTTACTAAGTCAATGCCAGTCCAGGATTGTGCTCCTGGACATACTGTTTTTGGCAAAGTGTTAAATTAGAAAGCAGGATCTCTAACGCTGACTCTTTTAATGTGAAATTTCAGCAGCAGGAAAACGCTTTTGAGGCATGTAAAAAGTTCATTGTATCTGCTCACTAAATAAGTATGCTAGCTGTTGCAGTATCGGATAGGATGTTAAATATGGCTAGTTATTTTTGCACACAAACAGCAGCTGCCTCTGGGGCTGATAATTAAACCTTTCCTCCTTTGCTGCGGTTCTGAGGAAAATCCTTTGCCTGAATGTGTTATTTCAGAGGTGGGAAGCCTTTTTTAATAGCAATCTTCCAGGGGGCACGTACCAGTGTTGGGCAGGACAGAGGCAAAAGTGGGTAGATAAATGAATGTAAATTGCACCTTTATATAGTACACTATTTTCTACAGACACTCTTCTCAATCAAGAGTCACTATCAGAGGTCAAGAACACTTTACAGCCAAGTGAAAACATTCAAGGGGAGTGGGAAGGAAGGCCAGTGCGGGGAGTGGCCTGGGAAGAGACAGTGTGTTTGGGAGCGGTTATGCTCTGGGGAGAGTCCCAAGGATTAGACGGAGAGGCTTGGCAAGCCACATTTGGCTGCTGGGTCCAAGGTTCCCTGTTGCTGCACTATTTGCGTTGAGAGGAAATCCCCAATTGATACTAGCAGGAGGCATTTCCTCCCAGTGCAAATACTAGCTTCAGAGGTGGGATTTCCCTCAGGATCACAACAGGGGAGGAAATGGTTACATTCGCCAACCATGACTTGTTGTGATTCTGATAATCATATCCCTTCCCTTGCAGCTTTAATTTGCAGTTTTTAAAGTGTACATATTCAATGCAAGGTTGCAATTAATGGCATATCCAGCTTGGCCCCAAGGGAGTGTACCAAGAAGTCTCTGGTTGAAATCACTTAGCAGTTATCTCAAGAGGCTTAAGCAGAAGGCTTTGCTCTCAACATCAGACATATGCCTGTAGCATGAGAGATTAAAATATTCACTTATCCTACAGGGCTGTTACAAAGATAACTGGTGACAAACTGGATTTTAGTCTGTGGAAGCTGATACCATAATAATGTGATAGTCCATAAAAGGTCACAGAACTCTTTCCTGTTCTTGCTGCAGCAGAGACAGCTACTTCTCTGGAAACAATATGAGACAATATGAAGTGCTATATGCTTGAATGCTTGAAATATGCTATGTAAATGCTAACGCAGGATTATCACTAGTCTTGGGGCTGCTTCAGTCCTGATGATTAAAACATCCACAAATGAGGATCAGCATTTTTAGTGGAACTTGAACATCCCCATATTTTTTACAGGTTGGTTCTGCACATGAGAAGGAAATGATAGGATCCCAGCCTGTACAATACCTTTGATAGCTAGAGTCTTGATTTTCCAGAGAGGGTCAGTCTGCATTATCTTAAAAAGGCACCTGAGCACCTAAGAACAGCAACAACAAAAAAAGGTATTAGTTGACAGAACCTAGTTTGCATATTGTTTTAAACGGGATGGTTCACACCAAATAAATTACAAGACTGCCCCAATAGGGAATTCCAGACTGTAATATAAAGGCAGCAGGTAGGCACGATGAGGAACCCACCAAGCCAAACATCGCCCATCAGTTGTGTATTGTAACATTTTTGCAGGGCAGACAGGTAGCTCATTCAATTCCATTGTCTTGAAAAAGCCATCTTTCCATTATGTGCAGTATTTTCTTTTCCTGTCCAAGCCTCATAATAAAGAAGGAGAGAAACACAATAGCACATTTCTGCTTTCATTCACCCCATCAGAAGGTGAAGTTTTTAATATTTAATAGGGAATATTTATAGGGAAGTTTTTAATATTTAATGTTTTATTGTGTTTTATCTGCTGGAGCCATGGCAACCCAGTCGGATGGGCGATGTACAAATTATAATCATTATTATTATTCATCACATTCCTTTAACTTTCAATGGTGCTCAGAAGGTCTTGGCAAACTGTGCCTATAATATTTTTAGAAGATAAAGTATGGGAATGAATAAACACAGCTTATATTATTTTATTATTTTTAAGCACAGAAAATACAGACTATGGCGGGGTGGACTTTCAGAGACAGCTAACAGAAAGTCCACAAACCAGATCAAAGCCCCCAAGGAACTTCAGCTGGATTCATTGGCTCTACCAAAAAATACTTTGGGGATGTAGCAGAAATGTTTCCCTGGGACGAAACAGGATTGAGCTGGGATACGGAGCCTGTGGCCCTCCAGATGCTCTTGGAGTAGAACTTCCATCACCTCTGATCATTGGCCATGCTGACTGGGACCGACAGGAGTTGGAGTCTAACAACATCTGGAGGGCCACAGGTTCTCTGTCTCTGGACAAGGGACTTTAATATAGATCTTGGCCCTAGGACCCCTGACCATTAGGTCCAGTCGTGGCCAACTCTGGGGTTGCGGCGCTCATCTCGCTTTATTGGCCGAGGGAGCCAGCGTACAGCTTCCGGGTCATGTGGCCAGCATGACTTAGCCGCTTCTGGCGAACCAGAGCAGTGCACGGAAACGCCGTTTACCTTCCCGCCTGGGTGGTACCTATTTATCTACTTGCACTTTGATGTGTTTTCAAACTGCTAGGTTGGCAGGAGCAGGGACCAAGCAACGGGAGCTCATCCCATCACGGGGATTCAAACCGCCGACCTTCTGATCGGCAAGTCCTAGGCTCTGTGGTTTAACCCACAGCGCAACCCGCGTCCCTGATCCAGCTCAAATTGCATGTAATGAAGTCTACATCAAAAGGAATAAGAACAGTCCGGTTGAATCAAACCAAAGGCCCATCTAGTCCAGCTTCCTGTACTCACAGTGGTCAACCAGATGCCTGTGAGAATCTTGCAAGCATTACCTGAATACAACAGCACTCTCCCCGCTTGCAATTCCCTGCAACTGGTATACAGAGGCACACTGCCTCTGACACATGTATCATGGCTGGCAGCCACTGATAGCCTTATTCTCCATGAATTTCCCTAATCCTCTTGGAAAAGCATCCAAGTTGTCGGCCACCATCTAAGGGGGGTGATTTCATAGTTTGACTATGTGTTGCATGAAGAAGGATCTTGTCTGTCCTGAATCTCCCATTAATTCAGATTTTTTTGGAGGGACCCAGGTTCTAGTATTATAGCAGAGGGAGAATAATTTCTCTTTACCCATTTTCTCCACATCATGCATCCAGGCAGAACCCAGCCTGAAAAAGAATCACAATGTAGATGTTGCATTATACATCCAGATGCGCACCTGCATTTATACCAGATCTACTATGCATATAGAAGGTTGGTTCCCCCCAAATAACCAGTGAGGAAGATATATTGTTCCAGCCCTGGACTAGCGTCTGAAGAATAGTCTCTGAAGAAGCCACCCAGGCTGCATTCAAGAAAGGAGTTTATATTTATCTCCGCATATAGGGCTATTGCCAGTCATTTTGCTGGGACTGGCCCAAGAACATTTGGCACCTGAGGCAAACCACAAAATAGCATCCCCCCAGGTAGAAGGGGTGGGTGAAGATCTACATCAGGAATCAGCGGGAAATAAATGACCACTTTGGGAACAAAGGGTGGGAGAAGAACAGCAGTGCCTCCTATTCACCAAGAGGCTGATGCAAAGGAGGCATGGAGGGGGGTGCTGCCAAGGAGGCAGCAGATCTGGCCTCCAAGGAACAGCACCCCAGCTGTCTCTGCCACTGCAGCAGCATCAGAAGGCGATGCATTGTTTGGAGGCTGAATCTGCTGTCCCTGCAGATCCCGCCACCTGAGGCAGTCACCTCACCTTGCCTCGTGGGTGCACTGGCCCTACATTTTGAACACTCACCATCTCTTCTTTAATCTGAAGTTCTCCAGCTGCCCAGCAGGCTTCTTTTCGAACTGCTACAAAGTCATCAGTGAAACACTTTAGGAAGCCAGGGAGCAGCCTGGCCGTCATGAATTTCAGCCACCCAATCATTGAAAGAGCTTCCACCCTCATCCGGACATCTCCTCTTTTTAGCTTCTCCCTGAGGGCACAAGTGTGTTCTTAATGAACAATGGTTGAACTCAGTTATTAAGTCCTGGGCGTAAAGACTTCATTTGACATGAAGGGCCATTAATTATAACAAGTGTTAATAGAATCAGCAACAGCATAAACCCCTGTGTTCATGAGCTAGATGTGTTTAGCACATGCATAGGCAAACTCGGCCCTTCAGATGTTTTTGGCCTACAACTCCCATGATCCCTAGCTAACAGGACCAGTGGTCAGGGATGATGGGAATTGTAGTCCCAAAACATTTGGAGGGCCGAGTTTGCCTATGCCTAGTTTAGCATAAAAAACTGTAAAGTAATCACTGTGGTGCTGTCCAAATGTTGTTGGGCCCATCAGGACCAGACAGCATGGCCAACGGTTAGGGATGATGGGAGTTCTATCCCACCAACACCTGGAGGGCACCACTGTCACTTCCACGCTGGAGAAATCCTCTTTGGAGGAGGACCTGGAGCTCCCCAAGGCAAATGGAGCAGCAGGTTGTGTCAATTAACAGTCAGACAGAGCCAAACCTTTCATTGGCCACAGCCCTCCAACCTCCTCCTCAGGACACAGGAGGCCCCTGCACAGAATCAGAGGCAGAGGCTGATCAGCCGCTGAGTCTGGGGGAATGTAGGTGCCCACGGGTGCAGGCTCAGTCAGACTGCTGCCCTCCTCAAGAGAAAATGGCTACTTGTGAGTAAGAAGCTCCTCATTAACAAATGAACTCTTTAGGCAGCCTTGATGGCTTGCAGCTGTGCTCTAGGTTCCAAAGTAAACGCACCAGTGTAATCGCACCAGTTGCCTGATTTGAGTCCAGGCCCCAGTGTCTTGACCTTGGACTGATTCTGGATTTTGCCTCTCATGTTGCCCCTGTGCATTGCCTTCAGACAATCAGACCACTTCACATTATGGAGCAGAGGATCAATCAAGCTTTAGTTTTGTGCATTTAAAAGCATAACAACAATGGTTATTAACTTTATCCTATTTTGTCATTACTTAAGGGTGCAAATCCTGTAAATGACTTAGGCCAGCTAAGTGGCCTTAGGAAGCAGTATATATGATGCTCTGCTGGCAGAGATGGAGCTATGTCAATAGAATGATACTTACCCTGAAGGAACTACCTCCAGTACGTTGGCTGAAAACTCTTGCCAGGATATCTGTGGCACTGGGCACAAATGTGACTGTATAGGATTGCTCTGCCCATCAGTGAAGATGATGTTTCTAACATGCATATGGATCTCTATGCGTCTCATTTCAAATGCCATCAGACATTACTGAGGCCCTCTGTTTCCAATGCACTGTCTATCTGCATTTCAGAATCTTGCAGAGGAAATGTTTTGCTAGTGATTGAGATGTCTTACCACGTTGCACGGCTCTCACCTGAGTTGATCATGGACTTCTTTCCCAAGCTCCAAATGCCCCAAAGCCTTGGCAGCTGCCTGGCGTACATCAAACTTCCAATCTGTCCACATGAGCTGGACAATTTTGTTTTTTAGGTCCTACATAGAAGAACTAAGAGTAACTTTAGGCAACAGATAAACTGACACTGAAGAAGACAAAGATGATCATTAAAAAGCATTTATATACAGCTTAATATTTTTAAAAATGCTAAGCAGTATATAACATAAAGACAACAAGCAATGTCATTGAAACAGAATGCAACATAAAACCAGTAAAACAGTAGTATAAGAGTGTCCAGGCATTGGTTTGAAACAGCCACACCCTCTCCTAATTCAGATGTAACAGAAACAGAGCCCCAAATCTCCCCATAACACAACTGGCAGGAGGCTAGTCCATAGTTTCCCAATGCTGCTCTCTGAAAGCAGCGCTGTAGGAGAAGAACTGCTGCAACACAACCTTGCTTCACAAGGCATCATTTTAAAAGAGTACAACTGTTTCTGATGTCTGCATCTCTGCGGGGAGCGATGTAGAAAGCCTGGACACCTGGAAAAGTCTAGGAATCAAGGAAGCTGGCCCCCTTCATTGCTGGGTAGCCCTTTGGGAAGGAATGGATATTTTTTGGCAAGCCTAGGATTTCTGCCAGCAGTAGAAACCTTAACCTGTGCATCCCAAACCCAGTGCTCATATACAGAGCTGTGGTCCTACATAATGCAGGCTTAGATTCCAAGGTAAGTTAATTTAATAAGCTCATAAAAGGAAAGCTTCCCATTCCCTCTGTCTCTCTGAAGACACTGGAACCCTCCAAAAAGCCTACTCTGGAGGGCCAGTGGCCTCCTAAGCAATGCGGGTTGGGATGCAGTGGGCTGCTGGTGGACAAGGGGATCTTCCAAAATCAGACTTAGATCATAAAATAACTTAATAAAATCCACAGAAGGAAAGTTTTGTGATTCCCTCCCTTCTCCTTTTATCCCCAGGATACACCTGAGCCCAAGCCTCTGCTGTTTGGGAGGGCCTCCTGAGTCCCTGGTGAGGCTTTTCAGGGAACACACGGGGCTGGGTAGCGAGGAGGCAACAGGAAACTTTCCTTCCATGAGCTTCCTTCAGCTAATTTAGTTTAGGATTCAAACCAAAGAATTTTCTGTCTATATATTCACATCTCAGTCTTTACACATTGTTTCACTACCAGTGCCATTTAGGAGCAATTTTAAATGAATCAGATTTAATTTTTTTATGCTTAACGGTGGCATAACCACTGCAACAATTCCCCCCCCCCCCCTTAATTACTATGTGTATGTTGGTGCATGCCACAAATGAAGAGATGAGTGAAACATGTTTTTCCCTCACTCTGAACTGCCAAACAATGGAATCTCTAGTAAGCTTGAATCACGTCAGAAGGAATATTTGAATCTGCTAGTGCTTTGGTCATGAAAATTGCTCTAACAATATTCTCTTATGGATGTTATAGTATGTTAGGTTCGTGAGGCATAACTTACTTGGCTGACGCTCCCAGGAATACGTGAAAATGTTTTACAGGCCAAAACCCGATGCTTCCATTGGTAGCTGTTCAATTCGGATGCCAGTAAGCAATGAACCAAGCCCTGGAAGATTAAGCCAATCAGTGGAAAGCCAAAAAGCACTGAAGTATAGAAGAGGGACAGAGGCTTGCCAATATTTTAAGGAGAGGAGTTAGGACCACCGATGACCATTTTTGGAGCTGACTATGAGATAACAATGTGTGATAACTTCAAAGCATGCTGTTTGCTTTGAGGAACTGGTACTAATTGACCTGATTAACTCTACAGCTGAAACTCTTAGTGCGGCTTGTTATGAAACAAATACTAAACCATAGTAACAAATACTAAGCTGTATCAACAAAGCAGACAACAATTTCAGCATTGTAAAACACATACATCCTCAAGGCCTGGGCAAATTAACATGTTATCACCTGGCACTGAGTATAAAACAAATATGGCACCAGCAAACCTCTCTGGAGAAGGAGGCCACAACTGAAAGCCACTGTCTCTGATCATCATCTACCTTTCTTCAGATGATGTGGGGAACTCAGAGCAAGGCCTCGGAGGTTGATCTTAATATCCAGATAATTACAAATACACCATCAGTTCCTGTGCTTTCTTTCATTACAAGGAAAGAGACTGCTGCTGTAACTTCACCACTCAGGGAAAAGGGGTGAGCTATCCCTGTTTGTGATAGTATATAACAAACAGATGTCCTGCTGGAACCATTTTTTTAAATATACATATATACTAATGCTAAATTAGGAATTTTCCATTCAGATTTTAGCCACACACACACACACCCTTTAAAAAGAAAACACAATGTGAAGCCATTGTCCATGGCATTGTGATAATCTGGACTGGAATACTGCAAATAACCAGTCATCTGACTAATCTACTTGGAATCCAGGGAGAAATAATGTCATTGTTCACAAGATTATCATTAATCCCCATGGACAATCTGTTGAGTACAGCAACTGGCCTGGTCACTTATTCACAGACAGAAAGCAAAATAATTTTTGATGTGAACGTTCCCTGTGAGATTCTGTGCAAGGAAGCTGAACCTGCCCCTTGGGCCCAAGCCCACCAAAGTAGAACATCAAGTCTCATGCCTGTCTTTTCTGCAACATGCATGCCTTGTGCTACAAAGAGTGTCCAGTGTCTGTATTCAACAGTGGTGGGCAAGCCTGAGTCAAATAAATATCAGCAGGCCACAATGGTTGTGTGTTTCCAGCTTGTTCTTTCACCTGAGCCTTGATACTTACTGTTTGTCGGCTGAGTCGAGATAATAAAAGACAAGCCTGGTCTTCTGTGGCATCATCCTGCTGCTCAAAAATTTGAGTCAGGATCCTTTTCACTACATGGAAACTTCCATTGCCTTCCATTGCCAGGGCTTGAGCTGCAGTCCAACTGTCTGTACTATTACCTAATAGCAAAAGAATTACTAGTATATAATATGACGCTCTATAAAAAAGAATCTCATTCCAGCTTGGTCTAATGCAGTAGCGGGAAGCCTGGAACATTCCAGATCTTGCTGAACTACAGCTCCCATCATCCCTAGGGGCTGGTCATGCTGACTAGAGCCAGTGGGATTTGGAGTCCAATAAGATCTGAAGGGTCACAGGTTAGCCATCCCGGATCAGATGAAAGAACGCATAAAACTTTTAGTTTAATACACACACCACTTTTAATTATTAGAGTGTTTGCAGTCTAAGAAAGTAATTGGTAAGCACAGCAGGATTGTTGAAAAAGTTACACTGAGGCAGCATGAAGATGACATTTTGTCGCATATCCTCTTTTGATCTTAAAACATCTAGCTAACTATGATTAATAAATACTGTTGTTCTCAGTGGGTCAGGGAGAGCAGCAGGGCTTAATACAGTGCCATAGCCACTGCAGAATCCACAGCCCAGCAACTCTGGGATAGCTCAGTTGATAGAGCATGAGACTCTTCATCTCAGGGTTGTGGGTTTGAGCCCCATGTTGAGCAAAATCTTTCTGCACTGCAGAGGAGAGTGGACTAGGTGATTCTCGTGGTCCCTTGCAATTCTACGATTCTATGATTCTAATTTATGCTAGCCAGGAAGGAAAGTAGTGGGGGAGGGGTGAATGCCCCTTTTGCTGCTACAGTTCCCAGGGTGGCACAGCAAAGAAGACTGGATTGGGCCCACTGCCATCACATATGACAGCAAGGCCAGCTCACTGCATACTGGATCCTTTGCTAGTCCAGCTCCACACCTATTCCCACCTTTGAAAAGGCCATTTTAGGAGGAGGGGCATTCTGCCAGGAACCACTGTGGGGCTGGTGTACTGAGCCTGATTATCCTCTTCCAAAGCAACTACACTATTCCAAACTTATAAATGGTAAGCATAATGCTGGTGGTCAACAAAAGAGGTTCAAAGACTCTCTCAAAGCAAATCTTTTTTTAAAAACGTAGTATAAACACCGACAACTGGGAAACACTGGCCTGTGAGTGCTCTAAGTGAAGAACAGCTTTTACCAAAGGTGTCATGGGTTTTGAAGACGCTTGAACTCAGGATGAAAGGTAGAAATGCGCTAAGAGGAAGGCACATTTGGCAAATCCACACCGTGACCAACTCCCACCCAGAAACCAGTGTCCCCACTGTGGAAGGATGTGTGGGTCCAGAATTGGCCTCCACAGTCACTTACAGACTCACTTTAAAACTGTGTATATGGAAGACAATCTTATTCGGCTACGAGTGATCGCCAAAGAAGAAGAAGGTGTACCGAGACACTCCACAGTGGCCCCATCAAAGGCCAGCAGAGCCAGTCTGGGCTGTGCAGAGGGCCACTTCTGCCTCAACCAAACCCCTTCTAGCCTGGCAGATCAGGGCTTTGGATTGCAGCTTTAGCTGTGACTGACAGTGCAATCTTATACGTGTTTACTCAGAAGTATGCCCCATTGAGTCCCCAGGTACATGCATGTAGATTTACAATCTAACTATAGGTGGAGCCGGGCCCTAGTCTGGCTTCTTTTTGAATATTCTTTGTCAGATAAAATGTATTCATTGGCTTCGGAGATGCTTGATATCCACAAAACAGTTCCTATATGGAAGGAAGAGGAAAGTTATTTTGCTAACCATTTATCAGAGCATCCTTCATGATGGACCGTGCCACTGGATTCCACTCCCCCATGGCGTAGAAGCCCACCGCAGCAGCCATTCTCACATGAGCAGCCTTATCAAACAATGTATTTCTAAGCAAAGGCTGTATTTTCTTTGGTATATCTTCAACTTCTAAATTTTTGCCACCAGTTTCTATCCCTATTACTGAAAGAAAGAGCAGAACATTTGCATATACAGTGGTACCTCAGATTACATACACTTCAGGTTACATACACTTCAGGTTACAGACTCCACTAACCCAGAAATAGTGCTTCAGGTTAAGAACTTTGCTTCAGGATGAGAACAGAAATCACGCTCCGGCGGTGCGGCAGGAGCGGGAGGCCCCATTAGCTAAAGTAGTGCTTCAGGTTAAGAACAGTTTCAGGTTAAGTACAGACCTCTGGAACGAATTAAGTACTTAACCTGAGGTACCACTGTAAACATTTTTGCCTTCCTATGCAGGAACTATGCCAGCTTTTAAAAATAAGATGTTTCTTTTATTGATGGTCATTAAGCACTCATTTTATAAATATGCTCACTATGAAAACAGTACAGTGGTACCGCGGGTAACAGATGTTTCAGGTTACAGACTCTGCTAACCCAGAAATAGTACCTCAGCCAACATAGTTCTGTAACCTGAAGCGTATGTAACCCGAGGTACCACTGTACAGTGGTGCCTCACAAGACGAAATTAATCCGTTCCGCGAGTCTCTTCGTCTAGCGGTTTTTTCGTCTTGCGAAGCAAGCCCATTGACGGCTTAGCGGATTAGTGCTATTAGCGCTATTAGCGGCTTTTAGCGGCTTTTAGCGGCTTATCGGCTTGGCGGATCAGCTGATAAGCGGCTTAGAAAAAGGGGGGAAAGGAAAAAAACCCCGCAGGAACTCGCAAGACATTTTCGTCTTGCGAAGCAAGCCCATAGGGAAATTCGTTTTGCGATGCGCCTCCAAAACAGAAAACCCTTTCGTCTAGTGGGTTTTCCGTCTTGCGAGGCATTCGTCTTGCGGGGCACCACTGTACTAAAAATCCAGGAATCTAAATGGCTAGATTGGTATACATTGTCTGATACTCTTCCTGGTAAAGATGGATCATAAAATCATGCTGATAGCAGTTAACCAGAAATAGCTGGAACTTTTGCCCTTTGGACTTTCTGTCTTTCACATTGTTTGTTCATTC
Organism: Podarcis cretensis; assembly: GCF_951804945.1. NCBI lineage: Eukaryota > Metazoa > Chordata > Lepidosauria > Squamata > Lacertidae > Podarcis > Podarcis cretensis. Next base: position 46,882,068 of record NC_137170.1, on the reverse strand, counting down.
TTTGACTAATCCTTAGCTTCCAAAGTTCGCACAAGTGGAGTGGGTGGAGTGGGGGAAGAGGAAAAAGGAATGGTGACATTCAAAACAGTGCAATATGTTGGCCCAGAATTGGAAAACATTACGCAGAATTGGCCGGATTATCAGGGAAAATACGAAACCAGGACGAACAGAAGTTTTATGAAAGTTGGAGTAAATATTTGGTGTATATAAGAGACAATTGTAAAACCTTAAAGACACTGGCAGGATTAAACTAACTCTAACAGCATATGGCCAACCAGATAAACAAACAGAATACGTGATGTAAGAAAATGTACGATATTTACCGAAGGGGTGGAGGGAAGTCTGAAGCTTGGCAGAGCCAAAGATATATGTGAGATTTATTTGTATAATGAATGTATGTTTAATGAAAATCAATAAAAATGTATTGTTAAAAACAAAACAAAAACAGAAATGGTACCTCGGGTTAAGAACTTTGCTGCAGGATGAGAACAGAAATTGTGCGGTGGTGCGGTGGCGGCAGGAGACCCCATTAGCTAAAGTGGTGCTTCAGGTTAAGAACAGTTTCAGGTTAAGAACGGACCTCCAGAACAAATTAAGTTCTTAACCCGAGGTACCACTGCATGGCACTCTCAAGACCCTGTCCTCTGATGATTTCAGCAAGGTTCTCAAGTATTCATTCCAAAAAAAGCCTTCCCATTCTGACAGAAGAAGGCATAACTGCTGAGGAACATGGGGAAAAACAAATTCTATGATTTGGCCAAGAACCCAAAGTAAAAGACAGTGCTTTTCACCCTACAATGTTGGCACCTAGTCATTCAGACAATATGGTCCAAATATTTGGAGCAGTGTGATTACTTGGTTTCAACTGTACAATCCTAATAGTGCAATCATATACATCTTTACTGGAAAGTAAGTCTCACTGTGTTAAATTAAGCATTCTCCTTAATTTAGAGAGGATGACACCCTAGCTGTTTTGTCTATAAACCAGAGGTACTTGGATCCATGATAGTCTGTATTCCAGTCCTAAACAATTGTGCCACCTTACCAGCCTGCTATACCACAAAAACCACAACAAAAGTTACAACAGTTTCCAGTAGAAGCTGCTTATACCTGACTCATCACTTGCATCGTGGACTTCGTGGGGCCGCTCAAGCACAGCAGTTGCACAGGTAAGTATAGCATTGACCCGATTCTGAATGTGCACATCTGCCAAGTCTCTGATTAACCCTTCTATAGTTGCTGAATGCCATCGTGGACCTGAGCATTGAGAAGAAAAATGTCACACGGCGGCTGTGGCGCAGGAGAAAAAGAAACTGCCTCCTCCCAGGGGGAGGTGAGGACATTCGACAGATCATAATTGGGGGAATAGGTCACATTAAAAAAACTGCATTTGCTTGCATGGAGTTTTCTTTTTAATATATGGCGTAATGTGAAAGTGAGGGTGAATCTTTGATTTTGGCTGGCTTCCCTAGGGCCCGGGGGAGCAAACTTGGATCTTAGAGGAGTGAGCTAAACTAAACAATCACCAAACAATTATTGAAATATACCCCATGGCATTGCTTTTTGATGGAAGATTCACATTTGGAACACTAACTTGGAACACTAATTTGGAACACCATGGGAGACTCATATTTGGAATACTAACTCATTAAAAACTCAAAGATTGCTGCGCCATAAATCCTATCAAAAGAAGGAGAGTTGGCATGTGCTGAGAGAGTTGGGAGAGAGCCCAGAGCCTGAAAGATAAAATGGTGAAATGAAAGATGGGGCCACTGAGAGGACTATGCTGAAAATCAATTGAAGGAAAACAACACAGAATAAACTGCCTCCTGCATGTTAATAGAAAAATGGATTTGTTGGACATGATAAAGAGTCATACATCAGGACTGTGAAGATAAAACAATGGGTTAAGATAGGACTTATTAAACTGGGGGGGAAACAAGAGAGATGAATGCAGGAATAACTGAAAGAGATTTTCTCCAGACATCCAGAAGATGAGAAGTCCCCTTGAAATTTTTTAATTTGGAATGTATAACTACTGGCTTTAATGTTCGTATTATGATGTAGCAAGATTTGATCTGATTTGTTACCAGTTAGAATATTATTAATTGAAAATTAATAAAAAATATTTACGAAAAAGAGGAAGGGAAAATGTCACAATAAAACCCATAGGTGTGAATATCCATTGCAAATATGTGAGTTTGCAAGCTTTTATCAGCTGATCTAACGATACAAGTTAGTTATGTCATCTAATCACTATTGGCCATAGCAATGATAATCAATAGGAAAACAGTCGTTATTTCAATGGCCTATGGGCGATAAAATGCTCACCATATTTCCAAGCAGCCTTCCACTGTTCCAGCATAGTCTTACGGATACAGATTTCCTCAGACGCATCCAGATCAGTCTCTCCGTACAAATATCTTCTCTCTCTCTTAGCTGGTTCAAGGGATTCGGTTTCGCTCCCTTTGGTGAAGTGTTCAATGACAGAGGGAAGCGCTGCCCAATGGATGGCTCCCTTCTGCACCCTATGAACTGAACCAGCAGCGTTTCAGTGGAAATTGGTTAGTAGCAATCCATACTAACCCTTGCCAACAATGACATGAAGGGACACAGAAAGAAAAACTGGAACAGGGTTAAACATTGAGACTATTTCAACCTTGAAAATACTACCACCTCACATGTGGAGATTTGCAGCACTAGCTTATAAAATAATTGAGAAAGATGGCAGTGGTGTGGCTGATGGCCCAACAATAAATTAATTCAGGTAAGTCAAACCAGACCAATCAATTCAGGATTTTTATTATTAGGAAAATTCATTCGCTTTGTGAAATCAATTAAGGTTTTTTTAAAAAAACAGCCAGGCTCTCTTTCAATCCTATTTAGTCTAGAGAAAGTAAAGCAGAAGGAACTAGAGCTTGCCAAAAGTCCTGTTCCTGCAGAGGAGACAGGATCACAACCAGAGGTGGATTTAGGGGAGTGCGGCCAGTTTGGTTGAACTGGGCAAGGAGCCTCAGGGGCACCACAGGAGGCTGTGGAAGGTGAAGGGTGGGGAATGCCGAATTTTGCCATCACACAGGGCGCGTTGAAATTTGAGACCCCAAGGCCCACCTCTGCCATAACTGAGGGGAGGGGAGCTTCCCATTGAAAGGTAGAAGAACGCAGTACAGTGGTGCCCCGCAAGACGAACGCCTCGCAAGACGGAAAACCCGCTAGACGAAAGGGTTTTCCGTTTTGGAGGCGCTTCGCAAAACAAATTTCCCTATGGGCTTGCTTCGCAAGACAAAAATGTCTTGCGAATTCCTGCGGGTTTTTTTCCCTTCTCCCCCCCCCCTTTTCTAAGCCGCTAATCCGCTTATCAGCTGATCCGCTAAGCCGCTAAGCTGCTAAAAGCCGCTAAGCCGCTAATAGCGCTAATCCGCTAAGCCGTCAATGGGCTTGCTTCACAAGACGAAAAAAACGCCCTGTTAGCCGCCCTGAGCCCGGTTTCGGCTGGGCAGGATGGGATATAAATAAAATTTATCATTATTATTATTATTATTATTATTATTATTATTATTATTATTATTATTTCGTCTTGCGAGGCACCACTGTATAAAGATTAACATGGCCCTCCCTGTGTAGGGATGATCGCGGGGTGGGGAGTGGGGTTCGGAGGGAGCACACTCCCCACTCGCAGGCAGCCAGTCTGCCTGCACGCGTGACCTTGGGGTGCAGGGCACACTCCCCCTCACAGACAAGCCACAGCTGTCTGAACATCGTACCTCTGTCTAGCCTTTTGCGGTCTCAGTAGTCTGCAGTGCCCTGTCTGTAACCTTTGTCTCTGAGACCTTTTGTCTCCTTCATCATACACTGTGCAAGGGGAAAATGACACGCTGGAAACAGGTGCCAAAATAACTTTGTACCACCCCATGATCTCGGGATTGGAAGATGTGTAAAGGTCACAGCCCAAAATGTATCTCCTGGTTTGCATTTTTGTGTCAATAAAAGGAGGCTCTACAGAGCTGGCTGGCAGCTTGCTTGCAGCTCACCTGTGCACAGCTCCCCTGCATTTTCAACTTCTGCCTCATGTCCATCACTTCATCCCTGTGTAGAGAGCAGGGGCAGTGATCCATCTCAGAATACACTGAATAGGCAGAGGTGTACCTCCAAAGTCAGGAGAGACTAAGACAGAGCTGAGAGCCACGGCAAGGAATCCTGCATTGCTGTAAGTCTCTTGACATGTCTCTTATCCTAAAGCCCTAGAAGTGATCACTCTGGTATTCTGTGCCTCTTTCTTTGGAATCCCTACAGCTGGATCCTTCGGTGCATCAGTCAATTCTTTGTCCCAGTCTGTACTTGGACCCATGGGATGGAACAAGTATGTCATCACCTCTTACCTGTCTTTTTGGGTGGCATGAAGCTCCAGACCTCTGGAGGTCTTGGGTAGCATTGCTGGAGCTGTTTATAATATTCATAATGATTATCCATTACAATAAGATCCTTCTTGGTCTTTTGATGGACAATTTTGGCTGACCCTAAATACACAGAGAAGACAAAAGAAACCACAACTAGATAGGGATGATCCCGTTCCTGTTGCCCAGAACTTTATGGTGGCATATGAAAGGCAGTGTGGTGTAGGGGTTACAGTAAGAATAGTCAATGTCATGCCCTCCAGATGTTGAGGACTGCAACTCCCATCATCCTTGACCACTGGCTAAGCTGGCTGGACCTCATGGCAAAAGTTGTTGTTGTTGATCTGACGCCCCCTGGTTTCCGGTGTTGTTTGTTGTGTGTCCACGCCTGTCTGTACAAGGGAGGTTGGATGCTGCGTTTGGAGGGGTCGGATTGTTGTTGTTTAGTCGTTTAGCCGTGTCCGACTCTTCGTGACCCCATGGACCAGAGCACGCCAGGCACTCCTGTCTTCCTCTGCCTCCCGCAGTTTGGTCAAACTCATGCTGGTAGCTTCGAGAACACTGTCCAACCATCTCGTCCTCTGTCGTCCCCTTCTCCTTGTGCCCTCCATCTTTCCCAACATCAGGGTCTTTTCTAGGGAGTCTTCTCTTCTCATGAGGTGGCCAAAGTATTGGAGCCTCAGCTTCACGATCTGTCCTTCCAGTGAGCACTCAGGTCTGATTTCCTTAAGAATGGATATGTTTGATCTTCTTGCAGTCCATGGGACTCTCAAGAGTCTCCTCCAGCACCATAATTCAAAAGCATCCATTCTTCGGCGATCAGCCTTCTTTATGGTCCAGCTCTCACTTCCATACATCACTACTGGGAAAACCATGGCTTTAACTATAGGGACCTTTGTTGGCAAGGTGATGGGAAAAGTAGTCCACAACATTTGGAGTGCATCACATTGTACCTCTAGAATAGACTTGGGGGAGTCCTGGGGAGTTCAAATCACAGCACAGACACAAAGCTTACTGGGAGGCCATAGTCTGATCATTATAATTCAGCCTTCCCAAGGTTGCTGAGGTCTTTAAAGGTAGATGAGAATAAAACTGAAATAACGCACAAAACAGGTAAAGGTAAAGGGACCCCTGACCACTAGGTCCAGTCGTGACCGACTCTGGGGTTGCGGCACTCATGTCGCTTTATTGGCCGAGGGAGCCGGTGTACAGCTTCCGGGTCATGTGGCCAGCATGACCAAGCTGCTTCTGGCGAACCAGAGCAGTACACGGAAACGCCGTTTACCTTCCCACCCGAGTGGTACCTATTTATCTACTTGCACTTTGAAGTGCTTTTGAACTGCTAGGTTGGCAGGAGCAAGGACCGAGCAACGGGAACTCACCCTGTCGCGGGGATTCAAACTGACCTTCTGATCGGCAAGTCCTAGGCTCTGTGGTTTAACCCACAGCGCCACCCGTGTCCCTTCTCTTTTTAAAGGGACCCCTGACCATTAGAACGCACAAAATAAGTGCATACAAATAGTTCTCTCCTAATTTTCCTGGACTCAGCTACGTATAATATTTAAAAATGTGACAGAGAGCAACTTAGGATGGGATGGCAGAAAAATGACAGGATATGCACAGGCTACCAAGCATCACCAGAAATGTATTGAGCTGTGATTGTATGAATCCCACAGTTGATCCAATGCAGTTGATCATTGTGCAAGTACCGTAATCTTGGATCCAAATAATGCTTGGATCGTTCATATCTATACAATGCTAAGCAAAAGGAATTATAGTTCTACCTACCAAAATAGAGCTCTTGTTCAAACACGTTCTGGGTAGTGTATGAGTACTTTCCAACCCGGGCGCTCAGCCGTTCTCGAAGTTTAGTACGTGCCAGATGTCTGAGATCCTTCTTTGCTATATCATCCGCAGTTTTGTTTATATCAACTGAATCTTCCACACCACGCCCTCTCATGTGGAAAGATGGCCCCCTGCGAAATGAGAAGCATACTTCCAGCTGAGAGCACTGTACAATTTGCAATTCACTCAGAACAAGAACGCAGGTCATCACACACATATGGAAGCCTACCAGGTAGGGTTGTCAATTCTTGAAGTAAAGAATTTGGGTACCTGGGAAGGTCCCTTGGGCAAAGCCCAGAGGGGGATCACACTGCCATAAAGGCTAGCAGTCTCAAGCAGTGTTTTTTTTCTGGGGGGACGCAGGGGTAAGCATACCGCTCAACATTTTGTGAATCTAAGTTTGGCCTCATTGAGGGGCAGTATTTCAATACGAGTAGGAAAATGAGAGCACCCCTAAACATTTTTTTAGGAAAAAAGCACTGGTCTCAGGCAAGTTTGGGGACAGAATTCAGTGTGACCTGACAGAAAACAGAATTCTGCCCCGCAACGTGCCCAGTGCCCAGTATATGTAAAAGCTGCAAAGAATCCATCTTAAAGGGGGGGGGATCTAGAGTGATGGTGGAGAAACAGCATAGCCTCTTGCTTTTTTGGCACTTGCCCTAAAAACCAAACAATTATTTTTCTGTTTGGTTGCTTGGTTAGCATCCCTGAAGCCCCAGCCTCAGTGAATCACATGCCTTTGCTGTCTGCCAGGGTCTGCAGAAACACCACTCAATACAGGCTCATTTGGCTTGGGGAGCCACAAGTTGTATAGACCCAATATATACAAAAATAACAGCTGTTGCCAAGTTGCTTTAAGCATTTTACACTCATGATCTCAGGAACCTCAGCTTACACCCGCAGCATTGTTGATAATACTACAGTTCTTATTTCCCCCCAGGGAGGGTTACAGCACAGCAAATGTAGTAAATGCTTCGTTTAGAAATTACTGCCCCTTTTATCTGACACTCTTCTTCCTTGAGAGTATAATTCCCATAAGATCTTTTGCAAATAGGACAGAGTTTACTGAATTGTGACCTACTTTACTCTACCTTTGTTTATTAAAAGGAGAACCTGAAGCCAGCAGGTGAACACATTCTTAATCCAACAGGCTTTTGGGAACTGGTTGCTTTTAATGAAAGGGCTGATGCTGTGCTGTATTTATTGATAAATAGATAGTTGTAATTCTATTAATGTTTAATTGTTTCTATGTTTTTGGCTGGTCTTATTTTATCTGTAAGCCGCCTTGAGCCCCTGTCAGGGAAAAAGGTAGGGTACGAAAATATACAATAGTTTTCTAGTGTTATCCTGGCCCTTTGTTTGTTTCTTTTCTATTCCAGGTCATCCTTTTAATGCAGGGGTTCCCCAGCCTTTTTGGAATTCTGAGAAAGTGTTGTGGTACCACAAAACACCAATTTCACAGAAGAAAAACTAGTAATGTTCAGTGCCTCCACCCAAAACAAGCAACACACTCCCCTCAACTAAAATACCCTCCCACAAAAAACACAGTAAAACAAGCAAGCAATGCCCACTCCCCAAAAACAGGCACCTTCCCCAACCAAGAAGGCAACCATCAATTAAAAAATGCATAAAAACATTATGACGCCTTGGTGGATGGTAAGTAGGTTTCTGAGAGCACCATGGTGGTTTTGAACAAAACAGACTGTGCTCAAATAACTGATTCTGTGTTCCCTTTGAAAAAAACTGATACAGGATAATGAAGTCTCCTTCAAGCTCCAAAGATCTCAGAAAGCTGCTCCATAGTAACTCAGAGCAGGGCAACAAATATTTGCAATATCTAGTAGCAATTGAAGGCATTTTTGTTCTGACCAGCTTTCCCAGCTGGATGAGTAACTTTCTGCCATATGTGTCTATTTTGCGTTTTTAAAAACTCATCTGTAAATTTTTAGGCTGTTTTGTAACTGTTTTTATCATACATTGTGTATTTTTACTTAGCTAATTACCCATAGAATGGCCCTCACCGGGGTGTCACAGAAACCCATATTTTGTCCCATCATCCTTCAAATGAGGATCGGAAAGTGAGGGGAAAGAGCAGCTTTTATTGCAAAAATGTGTATAGGGCTAAACCTAAGATCACAATCCCATGAGGCATGTTTCCAAATAATGAGATTAGCATCTAAATGTAACACACCTTGATGCTCCAGTAAAACAGGTATTTATTTGCCTTACCTGTAATAATAAGCAGAGAGAGGTGTCTCCGGTTTCTTCTCTTCATCTATTTGAATTTGAATCTGACCTTTCACTACTGTATCCTCAGCCTGGATCTGATCCAGTAATTCCACATCACTTTCATCAGGAAGCACGTACCTGATGCTTTCCCAGTTATATTTTTGCTTCTTGAAACCCGGTGGCTTACCCTGAACCCAGCCTCCCCAGGTGGGCTGATTATTCACAATGAATTGAGCTGTAGCCTTGTTTAACTTCATCAACATTGTTCCTTCCCACCTCAGGTCCCCATGATCTGGCTCATGGACTGTGGTGCCCTGGGGTCTTGCTTTTGACCTCTTGATTGTCAGGTCTGCTAACATCTCATGAGGTTCTGTCAGGAATGCCTGTGTGTAAGGAGGTTCACAAGAAGGAGGAGGGGGAGGAGGTGGAATAGGTACCAGGAGACTTGGCTCTGAAAGTGTGCTTTCTACCTTGGCTTTCCAAATAAGCTCTTCCATGCAGACAGGAACATCAGCGGTGGTTTCCTTGGGAGGATGCGTGTCTGGCTTCATTTCCAGGGACTGTAATTTCTTCAAAGGTTTGAGCCTACTTGGTCGCCTTTGCTTCTTAACAACAACATTTTCACTTTCTTTTCTCTGAATGACACTGGAAAAATCATACAATCCCCTGGGGTCATAGTCCTTAAAGGACTGAAGCATTGCCCCTCTGTGGTAAACAGCTTCTTTAGAAAAATATAGGTTCTTGGCTGCATTCTGGAGGCATTGTTTCCGGTATTCTGCATAGTGCTCTTCAGCATGACAAACATCTCTCTGGTACATGAAAGGCATTTTTGCCCTCATTGCAGACAGCATTGCCTTGCGAGATGGCAAGCTGTGTCTGTCAACTCTGGCCTTCAGACTAGACTCAAGGGGGAAGGGATTTTTGCTCTTGAAAAAAGTTGGTATTTCCATCCTTTCAAGACTGGTGAGGCTCCTCACTAGTGGCTAACTTTTCATAAATCTTTAGAAGTTAGACTTAACGGCTGTGTAAAGAAACAGACATCCCGCTGTTTTCTGAAGGGACACTCAAGCTTTTCCTAAACCACAGAGAGAAAATAAATAACCCTAACAGATTGTAAAAGACCATTCTTTTAAGATTCAAGCCAGGCTTCCTCAACCTCGGCCCTCCAGATGTTTTTGGCCTACAACTCCCATGATCCCTAGCTAGCAGGACCAGTGGTCAGGGATGATGGTAACTGTAGTCTCAAAACATCTGGAGGGTTGAGGTTGAGGAAGCCTGATTCAAGCAAACACCCAACACCACAATTCTTCCCCAAACAGGCTATCACTGCAGAATGCTGGTATCGTTGAATCTCCATGATTTACCTTTGATGGTGGATGCAATGTGATGTGGAAGGAGGAGGAGATGCTATCATGCATGATTTATTTTATATCTTACCCTTCCTACCAAAGAAACCCAGGGCATCAAACAACAATAAAAAACCTATTTAAACACAATTCTAATACAGATGCAAACTGGGAAAGATCTCATCTGAAAAGGCTTGTTCAAGGCAGACAAAATGAAGCCCATCTGCTGTTCTCTACTTCTGGCTCTTTATAAGCAGAAAGAGAGTAGTGGGAAATTATCATTCACTATGTTATCATATTGCTTCACCAGTCTAGTGTCACCTCTTTGTCACCAAGAATGGGTTAAAACTCATGTCATGTCGGCACTTGGGATCCTAGGAATACTGCTTCAAAAGCCTATTACTCTACAGTACAACCTACAAATCACCCTGTCTGTGTTTAAACCATTGCTCTGCTGAAGCTGCTGGAGTTACAGCAGCATTAGCTTTAAAAAAAAGTCCTAGTCCAAGTAAATGTCATTAGGATGCCGCTGTGAATCTCTGATATTAAACTAAGCATAACTTGCCCTGGTACACAAACAAAAAATATTTTTCTTTCTTCCCAGTGACTATTACACTTGTACAACATGCACTGTGCTGACAATAGTTATCCCTTTCTGCACCAAGAGGTAAGATTTCTATCCTATTATTGTGCACTTGACATTGTCAGTTCTTGTCCACAAATACAGTATTGCTTTTCCTTCACTACCCTAATCCAATCTGAAGTGCTATTAACATTTCTTACTTGCAAATGTTATTGCTGTCAGCTTTGCACCCTGCAGGACTTGTTTCTGCCTGGAATACATGAGCTGGAATAATTTAAGGATCTATGGTTCAAAGAAAACTTGCTCATGATGAGTTATTAGGAATTTTTAACTACATTAAATATTAATTTTATCGATTAAAATTATGCATTTATCCTAGTTTATAACCCTGTTCTTTCCTCTTTTAGTGCTCACTTCCTCTCACAACACTTATGCCACAATGAGGCAGCAATCTATACCTGAGAAGAAACCCCACTAGCCTTAATGGGGCTTACTTCTTAATCATACAGCAAGTCTGTAAATCTTTAAGGTGCCCCAAAATGTTTTTGCTGTCTTCTCTTAAAGTAATATACATGTTTCAGAACATGCCACATTTACTTGAGTCTAATGTGCCATCGAATCTAATGCACACCTCAATTTTCAAAACCTTGAAACCAAAAAATGTATTTGCTGGCCAGTGTAAATGTGCCATCGAATCCAATGCACACCCTTAATTTTCACAATGTAATTTGGCCAGAAAAGGTGAGTGTTAAACTTGAGAAAATACAGTAATATTTATACAATATGCTACGTTAATTCCTGCTACTGTATGGAAATGTTTTCAACAATCATTTTTTTAAATGTTGTGATTACAATCATTAGGAACTTAGGTCTCTACATTAAATTACTACAAGCCACTGTGGGCAGTCACCTTCTTTGTTCTCTGCAATCTTTTGTTAAGTTTAAGTTGGAATATTGTAATATTGTACAAGAATCTTTGTTTTTATGTGAACCACTCCTAACTTCAGCCAATTTCATATCCCTGCTTCTTTGGATTCCAGGGTATTTCTTTTTCTTGTTCTTTATGAAGACTGAAAAGTTTGTACTAACCTTTCAGAATGGCTTTCACAGATCTGCTCTTGTAGGAGCAGGAGCACATCGCAAATACATGCACATTAGAAATCAGATTCTTGTCTCTTCAGACCTCCCTTCTACTTGTGTACAGTTGTTGCCAGGCTACAAATGATGTACTCACATTCTGTCAATTTTGATTTGTTGATTTTAAATAGAGCTGCCAAGCTAAGTCCCCTTTGGCTGTTTGGTATTAAACCTGCTGTTTCACAAGTTGTTGTTGGTTTTTTTAAACATGGAGAGAAACAAAGCTAGTGAAGTAACATTTATTGAACTACCTTAGAGTGCACAAGTTTTCAGCATTCAAGTTAGTCGAAGATCTCCAGAATGCTTCAGGTTGAGTGCATCAAACTGACATTTGTTATACATTACATGAAATAAATACAGAAGGCAAACTTTTGCTCACTGGCATTTGTCTTGGCAATATGTCTGCCTGGCTGTTTACAACATGAATTTCCTGTAACATGAATGTTAACATTTGGAGCTCCCTACTCTTTATTTTTAATTTTTATCACGAGTTGCTGCAGCACTCTGGTTGTGGGGAGCGAGGGGCCATTTTGCTTTTCCTCCGAAACCAGTATTTTGTTAATTTTCAACATATAACAAATATGACAATCAATAGAAAAGCAAGCGAGAGACAGAGAGAGAGATAAGTCTTACATCTGCACCTCTGGGATAAACAACTTTTTCTAAATTTTAAGATATCCATTCAGATTCAGGATCAGGATCTAAATCTGGTAAACCCCACCATGGGCGTAGCCAAGGGAGGCACGGGGTGCAAGCTGCCACTTCCACACACCCCCATCAAGTAAATAAATAGAAATACTTAACTAACTCGGTTATGGCCCCCCTGACATTAACCCTGCCTCACTCGCAATATAAATCCTGGCTACGCCCATGAACCCCATTGAATTAAATGAAGGAGTTAGATGACTCGGTGGATTCGGACTCCACGGTGACCATTTGGCAGAAGGGGGAAAGGCCTTGTGCGAAGGGCGGCCTCCTCCCTCCGCCCCAAACGAATTTCCTTTCCAAACAATTGTTGTGTAATTTGAAACCACGAGACGTAGCGCCGCCGCTTGACTTGCTTGAGGCTGACAGCTCGTTCCGCTGCCATGGCCTCATTTGTGCGCCTGCTCTGGGGACGCAGCCTGGGACTCCGCCTGCGTCCCAGACCCTGCTGCGCCTCTCGCTCCCCCGGCAGCTGCCCAAGCCGAGTCACTCAGAGCGCCGCCTTCACTAGCGCTTCCCTCATGGACGCCCGCATCGACTTCTCCCCCGCCGGCCGGAGCCTCTTCGACGAGCCGCTGGGCATCTCGGTGTCGGGGCTGCGGCCTCAGCAAGAGGTCACGCTCCGGGCGTCGCTGCAGGACGAGACCGGGGAGCTCTTCGAGTCGCTCGCGCTCTACCGGGCGGACGGCAGCGGGCAGCTGGACCTGAGCCGCTCGCCGGCGCTGGAGGGCGGCAGCTTCTCCGGCCTGGAGCCCATGGGGCTGCTGTGGGCGCTGAAGCCGCGCAAGCCCTTCAGGCGGCTGGTGAAGCGCGACGTGCAGCGCCCCTTCAGCCTGGAGCTGGAGGTGCTCGAGGGACACGGAGAGGGCCTCGCGGGAGGCGTCCTCGCCAAGGGCACCCACGAGAGGGGCTTCCTGCGCGCCGGCGTCCAGAGGATCCCCGTGCGGGACGGGCGGGTCCGCGCCACCCTCTTCCTGCCCCCGGGTGAGTGGCGGACCCTGGCCCCGCGCTTGGCCTTCTAGACGCTCCTGCGCTTCGTGTCGTTGACACCCGCACACTTTTTGTGAGCCAACGCCAGCTGCGGCTCCTCCACGTGTTGTTGCATTTCAAAGAACTCGTTAGTTCCAGGCAGAGGAGCTTAGTTTCAGAGAGATCATGGGAGTGGTTGTGGGGAACGACTTCTGGAAGGGCACACACATCCCTGGCTTGGATTTCTCCATCCTGTAGTAAACTGGTTCCTCTTCTTCCTGCTCAGAAAGGGAGAAAGATATGGCACCCAACAAGCAAACAAAAAAACCCACAATTAAGGAAGAGGAGGAAGAGCTGCGGAAGTGTGTTGGCAATAAAAGAAGTCTGGTGGCACCTTAAAAGACTTCACAAATACAGTGACGCTGCAAGGTGTAAAGAGAGAGAATTGATTACACTGGTCAACAACAAATTTGTTGTCTGCGTTTTTTCAGCTGATTTAGGACGAATCTGATGCGCTGAATCAAAAAATCACATTGGTTTTGCTCAGTCAGGTCACGTTTTTGAGTTATGGCCACATGTCATTTTTTTACATTTTTATTCACATGTACGCTTGTGTGGGATCACTGCAGATGGTGACAGCAGCCACGAAATTAAAAGACGCCTGCTTCTTGGGAGAAGGGCAATGACAGGCCTAGACAGCATCTTGAGAAGTAGAGACATCACCTTGCCAACAAAGGTCCGTATAGTTAAAGCTATGGTTTTCCTAGTTGTGATGTATGGAAGTGAGAGCTGGACCATAAAGAAGGCTGATCGCCGAAGAATTGATGCTTTTGAATTATGGTGCTGGAGGAGACTCTTGAGAGTCCCATGGACTGCAAGAAGATCAAACCTCTCCATTCTGAAGGAAATCAGCCCTGAGTGCTCACTGGAAGGACAGATTGTGAAGCTGAGGCTCCAGTACTTTGGCCACCTCATGAGAAGAGAAGACTCCCTGGAGAAGACCCTGATGTTGGGAAAGATGGAGGGCACAAGGAGAAGGGGGCGACAGAGGACGAGATGGTTGGATAGTGTTTTCGAGGTTACCAGCATGAGTCTGACCAAGCTGCGGGGGGCAGTGGAGGACAGGAGTGCCTGGCGTTCTCTGGTCCATGGGGTCACGAAGAGTCGGACACGACTAAACGACTAAACAACAACACGCTTGTGTGGAGCATTTTAGAAGAAGTTGGTGGGGGTAAAATGCCATGTCAAATAATTGTTTCGATTGGAAATGATTATTTTAATGACAAGAAGTATTCAGGTTCGATAGTTCTGGGTGATTATGTCGAAAAGGGATCAGTTTGAAGTCATAAAACCTTGAAATCTTCCATAAATTGGTGCGGCAAAGCATAAAGTTGGGGGATCAAAACCCCTGGCTCACTCGAGTACACTGAAGGAGAACTATGAAGGGGTGAAGTATGTGCTGGAGAAAATTGGTTATGATCAGCATAAGTGGTTTATTTGTGTTGACCTGAAGATGGTGAACTTTTTGTTGGGACAACAGTCTGGCTTCACCAAGTACCCATGTTTTCTGTGCATGTGGGATAGTAGGGACCGTGCTCAGCATTACACGAAAAAGGACTGGCCTGTGCGGGAGGAATTGGTGCCTTGCAAAAAAAAGGAAGGTCATCAATGACCCTCTGGTGGACAGAGACAGAATACTCTTCCCACCACTGCACATCAAGCTCGGCTTAATCAAGCAATTCACCATGGCTCTGGACAAGGATGATGACTGCTTCACTTACTTGTGCCAGGCTTTTCCAGGATTGACCATGGAGAAGTTGAAAGCTGGCATCTTTGATGGTCCTCAGATCCATCAGCTCATCAGAGATCTAGAGTTCGGAAACTCAATGAACGAAGTGGAACTGGAAGCGTGGAAGGCATTTGTTCTGGTAGTGAAGAACTTTTTTGGCAACAATTTACGTGTACTTACCTTTATCAATGTCCACCATTCAGTTTACAGCAATCAATGTTTCTATCAGGTAATCAATATATGTTGCTGGAAAAACATTTTTTTCTCTTAAAAACATATTTAGGATGATATGCGTTGACAAAAATCAGCTGATAATGCCACAAAAATGTAATTGATTTTGTCACAAGATCTGATTTTTTTCAAATCAACATAGCACAAAAACCTGACCTGATGGAGAGAAACGGATGCCATTTCCTGATTCAGCAGTGCAAAAATACCCTAAATCAGTTGTAGAAATCTAGACAACATTCAAAAAGTAAAAAATTGTTGCCCAGTGTTATTTGCCCTACTGTGTCTAATGATGGTGCTAAGCTAGCCCTGTACCTTGCCTATTCCTTTGTATTTCGTAGCAAGCCTTGCTCACTGGAAACGTGGGTTTGTTTCAACAACAACAACTCACTGGCACCTCAGACTCCAAACTCTCTCATTCTCTGCTTTTGATCTGCTAATATGAACAGGTTTGAAAAGTGTATTATGAAGGATCCAGCCATTAAAGTGGGTCATCAACAAGGGTCTTTTCAACCCAAGTGGTCAGAATTAAATTATCTCCAAGGTCCCTTCCAAAACTAAAATTATGTGATTCCATGCTAGGCTTTCTTTTCAATAAGGTGAATTCTAAAGAAGTCTAAAAAAGATAATGCAACTTCGTTCTGTCTTTTATAGGTGATGGTCCCTTTCCTGGAATCATTGATATTTCAGGAACTGGAGGAGGACTTCCAGAATACCGAGCCTGTCTGTTGGCCAATTATGGCTTTGTAACATTAGCATTGGCCTATTATGCTTATGAAGATCTTCCCAGAGATATGAAGGAATTTCATCTGGAGTATTTTGAAGAAGCTCTGAACTATATGCTGAAACATCCAAAGGTAATAATAATAATAATAATAATAATAATAATAATAATAATTTATTATTTGTACCCCGCCCATCTGGCTGGGTCTCCCCAGCCACTCTGGGCGGCTTCCATAAAAACCAAAAATACACTAAAATATCACAGATTAAAAACTTCCCTGAACAGGGCTGCCTTAAGATGTCTTCTGAATGTCAGGTAGTTATTTATTGCTTTGACATCTGATGGGAGGGCGTTCCACAGGGCAGGCGCTACGACCGAGAAGGCCCTCTGCCTGGTTCCCTGTAGCTTTGCTTCTCGCAATGAGGGAACCGCCAGAAGGCCCTCGGCACTGGACCTCAGCGTCCGGGCAGAACGATGGAGGTGGAGACCATATGGTAGGGCCATATGTGGACAGCCTTCACAAAAATAGCAAGCTTCTGAGGGTGCTACATTTGAAACTGGAAAGTCTTGTGTGTAGAACCACACCATACATTTGAAGCACATCTAAGGCTCCAGAACGGATCCTGTTCACATCCTGAGGTACCACTGTATATGCAGAAGTATATATTCCATAGTATTCTTATTCTGAGAGCTGTTGAACTGCTAATTTGAGAGTATTCTCTGAGCTGAACTCTGATCATCACATGCTTACTTGTATTGCACTAATATTTTAAATTCATTATTTGTGCCAAGCTCCTGGAATAAAAAAACACTGAAAGGTTAAAGTCCACAGCAACAGTTTTCTCCATTTTTGACTGCAAAGATTAACCAAAGCAGGCAAGCCTTGGGCAGTCACTGTGATAAATTGTTCAGAAATGTGAAATGGTCCTCAGCTCAGCTTTTTTTCTTTTGCCAAACTAAGGGTGAGCAGCATGAGCTTTTGCCCACAGCTTAGCCATGTGGGGGGGGGGGCACATACTGTATGTATCTTGTTTTCATTTCACCTCTTTCTTTCTTTCTTTCTTTCTTTCTTTCTTTCTTTCTCTTTAGGTTAAAGGTCCAGGAGTTGGACTGCTGGGACACTCAAAAGGTGGTGATCTGTGTATCTCTATGGCCTCTTTCTTAAAGGGTGTCACTGTTACAGTCACTATTAATAGCGCTGTGGCCAATATAGCTGTGCCACTGCACTACAAGGACATCACCATTCCACCTCTTGGTTTCAATATAGAGCGGCTCAAATTAGACAAGTCTGGTGTTGCTGACATTTTGGATGTCATGAACAACCCACTTGAGGGCCCTGATCGCCAAAGTTTTATTCCATTGGAGAAGGCTGAAGGGCGTTTCCTCTTCATCGTAGGCCAAGATGACCACAACTTTAAGAGCGAGTTTTTTGCTGTGGAAGCCTCCAAGCGGCTACAGGCTCATGGAAAAGAAAAACCTGAGATAATTTGCTATCCTGGAGCAGGACATTATATTGAGCCTCCGTATTTTCCTATGTGCGCAGCTTCGATGCATCTCTTGGTGGGCAGACCAGTAATCTGGGGAGGGGAGCCCAGGGCTCATGCCGCAGCACAGGTGGATGCATGGGGTCAGATTCAAACCTTCTTCCGCAAACACCTCGATGGAAAACAAGATGAAGAACACAGCAAGCTGTGAGAATGTTGCTCGGAAGAGGTGTTTTTATCAGATAACGGGTGTGTGGCCGATTGTTTTTTCCCCTGTTCTTATATATAACAATAAATCTGTTTGATATAACAATTCTACAGACAGGGGACTCATTATGTTGACAGAGTGCTTTACAAGCAACATGAGAAAGCTTTTGTATAAGGGACATCTAAGAATCCCCAGCTACAAAAATAAACTACAAATGGTGTGTATTATACAAATCTCTGGTGCAACCACATTTGGAATATTGTGTAGACTTCTGGTCACCTCACCTCATAAAGCAAATGGTAGAGTTGGGAAAGGGCAGCCAAAATGATCAAAGGGATGGAGAAACTCCCATTAGGTTACAACATTTGGATCTTTCGAGTTTAGAGAAAAAAGTGAGTAAGAGGTGAAAGTGGGTAGAGTAAAGTTTTTCTCCTCTCATAATACTAGAACTTGGGGCTATCCAATAAAGCTGAACCTTGGAAGATTTAGGACAAACAGAAGAAAGCACTTGACACAGCACATAGTGAAAGTATGGACTTTGCTCCCACAAGAGGCAGTGATGGCTGCCAACTTGTGGTGGCTTTGAAGAGGATTAGACAGCTTCATGGAGGATAAGGCAACAAACCCCAATGGTTAAATCCTACATTCACAGTCAGAGGCAGCATTCATGCTTTTGAATGCCAGTTGCTGGAAACTGCAGCAGGAGAGAGAGCTCACAACCTGCTTACCGACTTCCCACAGGGATCTGGTTGGCCACTGTAAGAATAGGACACTGGAATAGACGGGTCACTGCCTTGATCCAGCAGGTCTATTTTTATATTATTATGTTCTCCATGAATTAGAAGAAAACATAAATCTCCAGCAAGTCTATAATTAATTCTA
Source organism: Podarcis cretensis (assembly GCF_951804945.1). NCBI lineage: Eukaryota > Metazoa > Chordata > Lepidosauria > Squamata > Lacertidae > Podarcis > Podarcis cretensis. The sequence continues at coordinate 46,863,545 of NC_137170.1, read as the reverse complement.
CCCTTGAGCCTCTGTTAGGATATAAGTTTAAAGTTTGCAGCAGGAAATATTACAAAGTTGGAATTTCACGTGGTGCCACATGCTGTATTTACTAGGCTAACCTGAGTCCAGGAAAACTCAGCCTGTGGCTGCTGTACCTCAGATTACCATGTTTATCACACGAATCTTAGTGAAGGAGAGGTGCTGATTTTCTGTCACGTTCCCCTGCTACTTTGAAACTCATTTCCTGTTAGTGATTGGAAGTGGTAGGAGCAGGGGTGCCGACTTGAAAAAATATTTTTTTGGGGGGGCAAGTAAGCACTGCCTTGCATAATCAATCAGATGATGTGGCGCATGCACATTGTTTGAATGGCAATACCCACCAACTTGGGGGGACAGACCCCTCACATATTTTATTGGGGGGGACTGAAGACCCCTCGGCCCCAGTAGTCCTATGGGTAGGAGGCCTTCTCTCGAGCGTTCAGCTGCTCGCGAGTCAACTGTCTGTACAGTGGTACCTCAGGTTACATACGCTTCAGGTTACATACGCTTCAGGTTACAGACTCCGCTAACCCAGAAATATTACCTCGGGTTAAGAACTTTGCTTCAGGATGAGAAAAGAAATCGTGCTTCAGCGGCGCGGCAGCAGCAGGAGGCCCCATGAGCTAAAGTGGTGCTTCAGGTTAAGAACAGTTTCAGGTTAAGTACGGACCTCCGGAACGAATTAACCTGAGGTACCACTGTACTTTGGCAGCGCCAGACACGCCAGCGACTTACAACTGCTCATTATGAAGCGTGCGGTCCGGGATCGATTGATGCTGCCTTTTGTGCTCCCACGTGGACTTCCAGGCAGAGCAGAAGTTGCAGATTGTGTCTCCTTCTCTCTGCTCCGCTCTCTGTTCGAGCAGCGCGCAGTCTGCAATAGCAAACGGATCGGATTAGTAGCAGCCCATCATGTGGCGACGGGTCACAGCCAAAGCTTGGGACGTCTGCCTGGAGCACTTGGGGGGTGTGAGCCGCTCCTTCGGGAGGACCTCCCTCAAAAGCTGCGGCAGAAGAGGGGTAGCGACAGTCTCGGTTGACCCCGCTGCAGGCTTGGCAGATCAGCCCGCGAAGGTTTCGGTTTGGGGACTCCCGCCCCTGCAGGAAGTGACCCTAAGGGCGCTGGCGGTGAACGAAGAGGGCATCCTCTTTGATTCTTGTGCCCATTACCAGGCGGATGAGCAAGGGCGGGTCGATCTGTCCAAAGACCCCTCCAAGGGAGGAGACTACACGGGCTTGGAGCCCATGGGGCTGTTTTGGAGCCTCTCGCCTGCTGCAATGGAGAACCCCTACCAAAGGCTGGAGCCCAGAAAAGTGAAGGGTCCCATGAAACTGGAGGTGTCAGTGCACCAGGGCTACAGCCAGCCCGGTGCTATCCCTGGACAGGTGCTTGCCAAAAGGAACGTGGAAAGGCGGTTCATTCTTCCCGAAGTGAGAAGGATTAGGGTGAAGGACGGTGCGGTGAGAGGGAGCTTGTTCCTTCCCCCAGGTGAGTTGGGCAGACTTGGCAGTGGGACGGGGCTCAGGCTGCTTATTTGTCCTGAGGGAACCTAGTTAACTCAAAAGTTGACAGTCACCTTGCTTTTGCAGTCCCAGACAGGCAGCAAAACAGGGTAATGCTCAGATCCTTAGTGGGCAGCTATGCAAGGCTGGTGGGCTGTGTTCAGCTTGGTAGGGCACAAATAGGACAGGCCTTCAGTAGAGATGATAATATTCAAATGATAATATTCCAAAACAATAAGGGTTGCAACTAGCACACTTTCCCCAAAGAGTAGCCATCACTCATTTACCAGCAAGTAATTTCAGAAACAAGGGACGCAGGTGGCGCTGTGGGTTAAACCCCAGAGCCTAGGACTTGCCGATCAGAAGGTCGGCGGTTCGAATCCCCGCGACGGGGTGAGCTCCCGTTGCTCGGTCCCTGCTCCTGCCAACCTAGCAGTTCGAAAGCATGTCAAAGTGCAAGTAGATAAATAGGTACCAGTCCGGTGGGAAGGTAAACGGCGTTTCCGTGCGCTGCTCTGGTTCGCCAGAAGCGGCTTAGTCATGCTGGCCACATGACCTGGAAGCTGTACGCTGGCTCCCTTGGCCAATAAAGCGAGATGAGCATCGCAACCCCAGAGTCGGCCACGACTGGACCTAATGATCAGGGGTCCCTTTACCTTTACCTTTAATTTCAAAAACAAATACTTAAGCCAGATTTAAACTTTGGCAATAATCATAGTGTATCTGCACTGAATTCAGCCAGAGCCACCAGTCCACAAATATGAATACTGTACATGTTTGCCATATGGGAAGATTTAATTATAAGATGCATGAGTCTATACATTGGTTTTTAAACAAATGCAAAAACAATAACCTTTTAACACTTGCTCAGCATTACCTCTAATGGTACTTGTTCTATCCATTGACTTTACACATAAGCTTACACATTCAGTATTCAAATATATTACTTAATGTAACCTCTCCACTGAGACAATAGAGCGGTTGGTATAACAAGTTATTGATTTTGGTCATTAACATAGAAAGGGGTCCACATTTCTTGGAAGCTGCCTCTTTTTGTTATGCCTTTACTTGCTCTCCTGCGTCCAGTGAGATGCTCAAATATGGCTGTATCCCAAATATTTCCCCCCATATATTCAGGGGTCTTTCACTGGTTTATCCGTTGTTGAGCTATCACTAATTATGCTGCAGTCAGTAAGAAGGCTACTAATTCTCCGTGTTGCAGGGTGAAGCCCAAGTCTATGTCTAAAGATAGTAGGGCTAAGGCAGGATTTGGAGAAAGGTTGGCTTTTAACTGTGGATATAATGGAGAAGAATTTTTTCCTTCCCTCCTTGTCTGATTGTTCCTCCAGTTTCATAGATAAATCTTCAGTCGTTGTTTGTAAGATTTGCATCTCAGACTGATTGGTTACAGCAACAGATAGGTAGCCGTGTTGGTCTGCCATAGTCAAAACAAAAAAAATTCCTTCCAGTAGCACCTTAAAGACCAACTAAGTTAGTTCTTGGTATGAGCTTTCGTGTGCATGCACACTTCTTCAGATACACACATCTTGGTTACAGCAAGATTGATTACAGCAAGATTGTGAATCTTGGTTACAGCAAGATTGTGTGCATCATTTGCTGTTTTAGAAATATCTGACAGTTGTTTAGATAGCATCTCTAATTTCTGCTCAGAAAGAACTAGGGCTGCTCCCCTGTCCAAGATTGGTGTCTACCTTCTTTTATTAATGTACTCATCTGAGTCTCTGTTCTCCCCCACTGTGGCAGATACTTTCCCGCCTTTTGGTGCCCTCATATTGCCTTTGGTCATACCAGTGTCTGACGCCTCCTCTGAAGCCTCAGACAAGGTTCCTGCTATTTCTTCCTAAAGATCTAACCTCACATATTTGCTTTTTGGTCCCTGTAGTCCCTGGATCATTACCTCGCTGGGGCTGTACAAAAGTTTGTGTTTAGATATTAGTAGGATCCACTCTGCTTAGATTTTGCCCTGAGATGATGGAGACACAGAATTACTTCGCGGTTTAGCTTTCCAGCTAGCCACGCCTCCTGAATTTTACATTTAAAAATAATAATAATACTGACTAACATAATTTAATAATTGTTTACATTGCATGTACCTGGAGGAGTGACTGAATGAGATGAAGGAACTTGTCTTCTTTAATTCATCTGCCTCAGTGATGTCCAAGATACCAGGTGGACTTGGCACCTCAGTGCTGCATGTTAGTTCAATAATTTAAAAAACCTGGCTTGGTGGGGCATACTTACTACTTGCACTTATTTAGTATCAACAATGGGTTATGTCCAACTAAGTTTTCTTCATAGAGTAGACCCATTGAAATTAATGAATAACTTGGTTCCATTAATCTCAATATGTCTACTCTGAGTTGAGGTTAGTTGAACACAACTCAGTGGGCTAGCAACCTTTGACTTAAAACTTACATTCATTTTGTTTATTTATCCCTTCAATTACTGGGGATTTTATAAAATATAAAATAATTAAACAAGTTATTTTTAACACGGTACATTATGTGAACCTACAAGACTGCCTTATACCACATCATATAATTGGCCCATCTAGTAGCTGTGTCAGCATTCACCAACTGTGGCCTTCCAGATGTTTTGGACTACAACTCCTAGCAGCTCCAGCTAGCATAACCATGGTGGTTGGAGCTGATGGGAATTGTAGTCCATAACATCTGGAGGACACCATGGAAATGGCTGCTCTCCAAAGTCTCAAGCAGATGTCTTGCCCAGCACAGCTACCTGAGATCCCTGAAGATGCTGAAGATTGAACCTTGAACACAGTGGTATAAGTAGCTGCCAGAGCTGAATGATCAAGCCCAGATGTGATGTTTTAATGTACCACTGGTGTACAAAAGGAGTTCTTAAATTCTATCGTATGCCTGAGATTTCCCCTAACAACCTGATCCTATGCATGTAAGCTTCAGTGTGCTCAATAGAATTTACTCAGGTAAGTGTCAATAGGACGACGGCCTTAATATCCCTTCTACAGCTGGAGGCCACTAGGGGCACATTGGAAGATGGCTGACAATAGCATCTCTCCGACCCACACAAGGTAATTAAGAGGCTGTGATGGGAGTAAACAGCCTCCCTGCCCCCCCAAGGGAATGGGGGGACTGCCTTTGCCTGCTGTGCCCATATATACCACCCCCGAACTTGAGGGGGTGGGGGCACTAGGCAGAAAGCCCTTGTGTGGATTTCGGCTCTCCTGGACGCTGTCTCTGATTCGCGCCACTAGCTGCTGCAACTTCAAAAGAAACAGGAAGAAGCAAATGCACATATTTCAAGGAAGAATGGGGAGTAAAGACTGCTAATTGAAGGGATCTCTGAGAAAGAAGACGGGTCGGATAAACAGGAATATATCATGAGAAGACACACCAAGGCTCGGTATGTCGGCAATGGGACTGGATGGGGGGGGGGACTTTCCTTTCTTACTTTTATGTGATTAACCAATAATCTCCCCCCACAAGTCAGAAATGCCGCTTAAATGACCTAAGCTGGAAGACTGTGTGGAGATAATTTCTAACCAAAAGCATGTTTTAAGGAGATCTTGGAAAAGTACAAGAGCTTTGGGATGACGCAGTAAAAAACAGCGTCGCCATTTTGGCAAGTTCTGTTGAAAGATTTATGTCTGGGAGGAGGAATGCATTGTTTTCATATTGCGGGCGAGCCTCTTCAGAGGACTAAAAGAAGGCGACAGATCTGTGAAGATTAATGATGGAAAGAGTGCTTTTATTTATGGAAGTGATAATATATGGAAACCATCTCGATATGGTTATTGGACGAACGGAAAAATCCACACAGGAATATAATTTGTGTTTACCTGCTTAAGGAGATTATCAGAAGAGATCACAAAGAAAAAAGAAGAATATATGAAAATAACAAGATGAGATGTGGGAACAGCAAGATAGGACTGGATAGAATTGTGAACATTATTTGGACAGATTTGTGGACACTAATGCAGCAGCAAGAAGATGATTGGAATCCCCTTCGGAACTTGAAATATGGGTACCCCCAACAAAAATTCGGCTTTGTAATTCGGAATTCATGTGATGTGATTTGATTTGATTGGTTGGTTAATAAAAATTATTTTTTTAAAAAAAATCCTTTCTACAGCTTGAGGACCACAGCATTGCCTTTCAGGGGAGCAACAGAGCTGTCCTGACAATTTAGAGGAAAATGCATGATTCTCTGTGTGAGGTACTTGGCATTCGTACCAAAACTGTAATATCCTTTGTTAAAAATCTTTGGGGGTCACTATGTGAATTAGGGTTATCAATGGACTTGTAACTGAATGGAAAACTAAAGATTGTAAGGTAATAAAGGGGAGAAATTGGAAATCAGGGGTTGGGTGAGGGGAAGTCTAGAAGGGATGAATAAGTGAGTAATTTGGATGTTAAATTGTTAAATTATTGAAAATAGAAAATTAAACATAAAAAAGAGAAGAGTCCAATATATACAGGCCTGAACAATACTGGTATGACTACAGTATAATGTCACAATTTTGCTAAAATGAGTGCTGTAATACAGAATACAGATTCTTAACTATCTACTAACCTAGTGGTTGGTATTTGTAGTTTTTAAACACAGACAGGAGGCCACTGAATAAGGAAATAAATACAACATAAAATAGTACTATCATAGGATGAAAATATAATACTGTTATTAAAGAGATAGGGTTATTTTAACACAGAGGTCAAAGAGTGGAAAACGTGCATCACACTGTCCCACCAAATTTAATGGAGCTAATGGGGTATAAGGTAACGGTAAAGGGACCCCTGACCATTAGGTCCAGTCGTGGCTGACTCTGGGGTTGCGGCGCTCATCTCGCTTTATTCGCCGAGGGAGCCGGCGTACAGCTTCCGAGTCATGTGGCCAGCATGACTAAGCCGCTTCTGGCGAGCCAGAGCAGCGCACGGAAACACCGTTTACCTTCCCACAGGAGTGGTATCTATTTATCTACTTGCACTCTGACATGCTTTCAAACTGCTAGGTTGGCAGGAGAAGGGGATTCGAACCGCTGACCTTCTGATCGGCAAGACCTAGACTCTGTGGTTTAACCCACAGCGCCACCAGCGTCCCACTTCTGAGTATACATGTCTAGAATTGCACTGCAAGTCATTCAAAGCATTTTCTCTTCTTCTTTCCTGAAAATGTGGCATCAGTGTTTTGTTGTATTTTGATAATGTAGTTTTAATAGTGTTATTCTTGTTAGCATTTTATGAACATTTCTTTCAATGCTCTGTGCCCCAACAACATTGCTCTCTGCTTTCATTAGGAAATGGCCCCTTTCCAGGAGTGATAGATATGTTTGGTGATGAAGGTGGGTTAATTGAATACCGATCCAGCCTTCTGGCTACTCATGGCTTTGCTGCTCTTTCCCTGCCATATTTTAATTTTGAGGATCTTCCCAAAATCATGGAGGATTTCCACCTTGAATACTTTGAAGAGGCATCTAGGTTTCTGCTGCGCCATCCAAAGGTGAGTATGGCAAGCATTGTTTACCTATACGTACAGCTCCTTGCTCTCCTGCAGTTGAAAGAGTCTGTATGGACGACAGTTTTGAGAAAAAACGGCACTTCATCCCTTGAGGAAATACCAGTGTTTGTTTTTAGATCTTGTACTTGCTAGCTGAAGAAATCATGGGATCAGGTCAGATCAAATCATCTGCCTTTCTGGAAGAAGACTGGTTCTATTGGGATATGCTTTGGAGAAGGGATTTAAAAAACTATGTGCATGAGACGGAATAGATTATGCTCTTATTTTAAGAAATTAACAAATAGTTTTATTGTGAATATATTGTAAACCTAGTTTTCCAAGCTAATAAAATAACATTTTTTTAATGGGTTAGACTATTTGAATTGATGTTTTGGTATCAGCTTTTAGGTTTGATGTGTGTTGTTTTTTCAGAATAAGTTAATAATTTGTCAGGTTTCTCTATATATCAGGGATGCTCCACAACACAGACTTCTAACATGTGTTCTTTCTTCTCTTCCCCTCTACAATTCCCACTCGTGCTGTTTCATTCCTGAAGGTTAAAGGGCCAGGAATTGGTGTTATTGGGACTGGCAAAGGAGCAGAATTGGCATCTTCAATGATGACTTTCTTGCCAGAAGTAGTGGCTGCCGTCTGCATTTCTGGTTGCAGCTCCATCACAGCCACTGCCCTCCATTATGGCGCACTTACTTTGCCTGGGCTTTGCTTTAATATGAGCCGAGTCAGTATTTCAGAGAATGGTGTTTTCGACATTTATGAAGCCTTGGATAACCCAATGGACCCAGCTAATTCATGTAGTCGCATCCCCATAGAAAAAGCAGAAGGGCACTTCCTTTTTGTAGTCGGGGAAGAAGACCGCATTTGGAAGAGTTCTTTATATGCTGAGATAGCCACTAGGTGCCTGTGCCAACACGGGAAGGACAACTTTACACTCTTGAGTTACTCTGGAGCAGGCCATCAAATTAATCCAATATTTACCCCAGTTTGTCTGGTAGCCTTAGACCGTGTTTTAGGGGTGCCTATTCTGGGTGGTGGAGAGAAGAGAGCTCATGCCCATGCCCAAGAACATTCTTGGGGGAAGATTTTGGAGTTTCTGCAGTTCCACTTGAGATGATCACTCAGATAGCTGCACACCGGCAACCGAAATTGTGGGTAAATGTGCCAAAGGGCCTGAGGAGGAAGGAAATACATGAAACATGTTATATGGACCTAGCTGGATTAAATTATTATCTAAACTGATGACAAGGTAAGATTGGACTGATTCAGAGTGGAACAGCCAAAGGTGTATATGATAAAATGTGTTTAGGATGAAGAACTCTAACGATAAAAACATGCAGGTATATGAATTGGTTGAGGGTGTAAATATGAAGCTGTAAACCCTGGCCAGCTCTTAAAAGATCAAAGGCAGCAAACCATAATGAATTTAAAGGTAAACAAACAAACTTGTTCTTCAAAACCAGCAAAAAAAATCTGCCATTTTGAAATCAAATATCCAGAATATGACTACTTTCTGCTATCTTGAAATTTCTGGAATAAGTCTACTGTTAGCAAACACAGCCAATGTTACTACTTGAAGACAAAGCCAAGAGGTCTTTAAAACATGGTCAGAAAAAGACTAGAGTCACACATAGCCTGACCTTCTAAGTTTAAAACGAAAACCATACTTGGCCATAATTTTCTTGGATGCGGTGTGGTATTGCTCTCTCCCTGATATGAAGCATAAAAAATGAGACTAACATAAAGTAATGCAAATGAGGATTGCCATGGGACTGTACACTTCTTGTCTTAAACACCACTTTTTTCTACCTAACCTAATGGATTGGTCCATTAATGTTACTGCTTCATGAACCCCTTTAGTCAATAATGTTTTTATTTTTCTGATGTATTTTTAATTTTGTCCCACTCCATCCTGTGTTGTTTTTTACATTGCATTAAACTATCAGTGAAGTCAGGAGACAAATAATTAGAATCATAGAATCACAGAATTGTAGAGTTGGAAGGGATCCAATGGTCATCTAGTCAAAAGCTCTGCTGTGCAGGAATTACAGCTAATTAGTTTCCTATATTATTACAACAGGCAGAATTCTTTGCACAAAGTATTGGAGATTGCCAACCATAACAAAAATCAAATGATGAGTCAGAAAATCATGGACTTTAGCAATTATGGCTAAACTGACTTTCTTTTTTTAAAAAAAAGGACGGCGACAAAATAAAGTTTTACCAAAATGTGAGAAAATTGTTGATTATACTAAGAGATTGTTTAAAACCAATAAAGACCTATGGTTTTACAATGTATTTATATTTTGGGAAGTGAAATTTTGGAAAAAATATGTATGTCTGTTTTATTGTAAGACTATTACTCAAATTTGGAAATGTGAAGTCAGTTTTCCTTCCTTTGATTCCTTTTTTGAGTAGGAATAGATCAACTATTTCCTTATATTAGTATTATAATTATCAGATTCATGTCTAGAGTTTTGTTGTGCACTTGGTTATGATTAATGTTACTCCTTGTGATGTCACAGATTTAATTATTTTCTTTGATATTATAAATGTACGGAATGGAAGTATTGTGTTAATAAAAGAAAAGAAACATTAAAATGTATGCTAAGTAATGCAAAAATTGTTTTACAACTTTAAAAACATAAGCAAGTCACTTGAGACACTGTCTCATAAATGCAAATTATGGTAATTATAACAATAATAATAGTAACAACAGAGAGAGATCAGACAGCCATTCGTCTGACATGTACACATAAATAATTTGTCTTGATCTTAGTCTGTTGTCTGTAGTTCATTGAGTTTAAAAATACACCGCCTGGGTATTTTTCTTTTATAAAGTATTATGTATTTAAATGTTGCATTTGTAAAATTACCATTTGCAGCATAACCCCTGCATAAATGGGGAATTTCTTGTATATGTACACACATACAGGGTTGCATTCAATTAAGTTCAGTAAGTAAACTCACTAAGTTGGGCATATCCACAGCGGCGTAGCTAGCCGCTTGGGTGCCCGGTGCGGATTGAGCGTCCTGCAGCTGGGGGTGGGGTGAGCTGTGTGGAGCCTCTCCGCCCTCCCCCTCAGTTATAGGGCGGCTGAGGAAGAGGCGGTGAGTGGGCAGACACAATACAAGCCCCATGCTGCCATTTCAAGCAGCGTGGAGCCTGCAGGTGCCGAAGCCACCACATCACTCCCAGGAGAGACGCGTGGCTCGGGCACGCTGCAGACCCTGCGGTAAGTGCCGGCCCCCGTGGTGTGGCGCCCAGTGCCAGACGCGTTCCGTACGTTTCTTGACTGAACTAAGAAGTTTTGTGAGCCCATTTTTTTAAAAAAAAACTCATGTTTTTGTCATCCCCCTCAGTGATAACACCCAGGGTAGCCCACACCCACCGCACACCCCTTCCTCCGCCACTGCACATCCATTGACTTACCCTGAGTAGAACTAACAATAGATGCAACCCACTATTGTTTAATTTAATCAATATATGATATACAGTGGTACCTTGGGTTACATACGTGTGATGGGATGATGAGCTGCTTGAGCGTAAAAGCTTAGTCCCTCAGAGTTTGCTCAGCTTAGCAAGACTCTGTCTTTAGCGGAGCCCTTAAGCGTGGCTCCCTCAATCGCTGGCAGAATCCGACAGTGGGCGTTTACAGAATCTACTCCAGCATAAAAGCCCCTTGACGGAAACGCGTCGTCTGGATTCTCGGCGCGACAGTTTCCGGCGAGGAGTGGGTGTACCTATGGGAGGACCTGAGACTTCTCCGCTGTTATCGCTGGAAGACTCCCTGAGCCATTCCTTCGTTTCTCTCTCTCTCTGATCTCCCACTCTCCCCCTGCTGGTGCCTTCCTCCGCTGCTGAGTCTCTCCTGACTTCTGAGAGACCCTCCACCTCCTGCCTTTCCGATGGCAGTTCCCTGACAATACGCTTCAGGTTACATACGCTTCAGGTTACAGACTCCGCTAACCCAGAAATAGTGCTTCAGGATAAGAACTTTGCTTCAGGATGAGAACAGAAATTGTGCTCCAGCGGCGCAGCAGCAACAGGAGGCCCCATTAGCTAAAGTGGTGCTTCAGGTTAAGAACAGTTTCAGGTTAAGAACGGACCTCCAGAACGAATTAAGTACTTAACCCGAGGTACCACTGTAATGCGGGTGGCGCTGTGGGTAAAACCTCAGTGCCTAGGGCTTGCCGATCGTATGGTCGGCGGTTTGAATCCCCGCGACGGGGTGAGCTCCCGTCTTTCGGTCCCAGCTCCTGCCCACCTAGCAGTTCGAAAGCATGCAGTGCAAGTTGATAAATAGGTACCGCTTTATAGCGGGAAGGTAAATGGCGTTTCTGTGTGCTGCGCTGGTGATGGCTCGCCGGAGCTGCTTCGTCACGCTGGCCACATGACCCGGAAGTGTCTCCGGACAGCGCTGGCCCCTGGCCTCTTAAGTGAGATGGGCGCACAACCCTAGAGTCGGACACGACTGGCCCGTACGGGCAGGGGTACCTTTACCTTTACCCTTACCACTGTAATATATATAAAAGAGTGTATAGCCTTTGTTGTTGGCATCCGTCTGTCTCAGGAGTCAATGGTGTGTACTTTGGGGGTGATGTCAAACCTCTGAAGAATCACAGCGCCTGAAGTGTTTTCCTTCTCCTAGATGGGCTACCTTCCCAGCTTAACAAGCCCCATCTGCCCCTCATTTCCCTCTACAGAATGTGCAGTAACTGCCTTGACCAGTGGACTCACTATTGGTCTCATCTGCTCAATCCACTGAAGCCTGTCTTTGTATGCAAAAGAAGTTTTTAACTCACTGAGGGTTTGAAACCTGTATCTTCTGCCAGAATAAGATTTTACAAATGACTTAACAATACAGTGGTACCTCGTGTTAAGTACTTAATTCATTCCGGAGGTCTGTTCTTAACCTGAAACTGTTCTTAACCTGAAGCACCACTTTAGCTAATGGCGACTCCCGCTGCTGCTACGCTGCTGGAGCACGATTTCTGTTTTCATCCTGAAGCAAAGTTCTTAACCTAAGGTAATATTTCTGTGTTAGCGGAGTCTGTAACCTGAAGCATATGTAACCCAAGGTACCACTGTACAATCTTACATTTATGTGGTACTATATCTAGTAATATCTGCAGCACTTTCCAAAATGTAGTAAACACTGGACAGGATTTAAAAAAAAAATATCTGGAGGATAATGACAACTTTAACCAGTGCTTTTCTTCTAGACAAAGGGGTGCCAGTACTGCGTACCCTTGAGTAACCCCCGAGAGAGAAAAAGCACTGGCTTTAACATAATCCATTCTGAATACTGTAAAGACGTTTCCACTGCTGGCCTGTTAAGTTCATCTGAAGCGCAGCTCTCTGTAAGCAGCTCTCTTGAGCATTAATCAGGGTTGACTGGTTATGTTAGCAATAACAGTTAATATGAACGGATGGTGGTGGTGATGATCTAGCCAATATGAAATAATGGAAGCGATGGGGCCATGACACAGAAGGTGACGACTATTCAAGACAACACTGAAGATTAGTTGGAAACATCAAATATATATATAGTACTGCCACACTTTTCTGCAAGCGACACATGACTGTTGAAGGGTACTTTTTAAAATGCTGCAACGGGAGCCCCCTTTGCCTGGCTGTGGTCAATACCTGCTGCCAACTCTTTTGGCTGTCGGGGAAAGGATCACACCACTTGAGATACGCCCTCGGTTTTCAGAAAAGTTGAATTACAGTACTTTAATCCGACCCCTTGCCAACAAAGGTCCGTATAGTTAAAGCTATGGTTTTCCCAGTAGTGATGTATGGAAGTGAGAGCTGGACCATAAAGAAGGCTGATCACCAAAGAATTGATGCTTTTGAATTATGGTGTTGGAGGAGATTCTTGAGAGCCCCATGGACTGCAAGAAGATCAAACCTCTCCATTCTTAAGGAAATCAGCCCTGAGTGCTCACTGGAAGGACAGATCGTGAAGCCGAGACTTCAATTCTTTGGCCACCTCATGAGAAGAGAAGACTCCCTAGAAAAAGACCCTGATGTTGGGAAAGATGGAGGGCACAAGGAGAAGGGGACGACAGAGGACGAGATGGTTGGACAGTGTTCTCGAAGCTACGAACATGAGTCTGACCAAACTGCGGGAGGCAGAGGAAGACAGGAGTGCCTGGCGTGCTCTGGTCCATGGGGTCACGAAGAGTCGGACACGACTAAACGACTAAACAACAACAACAATCCGACCCCTCCAAACGCAGCATCCAACCTCCCTTGTGGACACACAACAAACAACACCGGAAACCAGGGGGCGTCAGATATGTCTCTTAGCGACCTTTCTACCTCCTCCCCGTTTCTATGGTCCTGTCGAAGAGTTCCGGAATCGAAGCCGTTCTATTTTTTCAGGTGAGTCTCTATGATCCCAACTGTTGACTTCACCCTTCTTCCCAGAGGCGTCCGCCCCGGCCCTCTTCTCCCTCCCGCCTTCCCTGCAGGTGAGCATGCGCACGGGCTTGGCGTGCCATAGCAACCGGAGCGGCAGACGGTAGCAACCAGAATCATAATAATGGTAAGTCGGCTCGAGAGGAGTAGGAAAGGAGGCCGGCGGGGAGTTGCGGGGGGGGGGGGGGGAGGCGACTGGACGCGCGGTAGTTGGGCTGAGGCAAAGAAGGCGGAGGGAACCGCCATGGTTTTGCGCAGGGAAGACCCCGCGGGGACGGACTGGAGGACAACGGGAACAGGCTCTCCCCCCCGTCTCTGTCTGTGTATGGCGGGGAGAGAGCTGCTGGCCGCGGTTTGCGGGAGGAGGAGAAGAGACGGTGGCTGTGGAGGGAGGAGGAACGTGCCCGGCCTGAGGGAACAGAGATTTTGGCTCGGGGGCTGGAGAGAGGAGCCTTTGGGGGATGCCCGAGGGACCTGTGCGTGGTGTGAGACGGGGATGCTCGAGGATGCGCCTTGGAAAGTTCAGGGGAGGGAATGGTTCTTCCAGCATTCGTGCAAATTGAAACAAGGAGGCCGGTGTGTATGTGTGTGTCACGGAGAGACGGTTCTTTCCTTCAGTGTTTTCACCCCCCTAGAGCTTGCTCACAATTGTGTGTCAGGCAAACCAGTTCTAGCCCCTCATCTGCAGCGTGCAATAAGGTTTCGTGAGCCAGCGCTCACTTGGTTCATCTGATGCATGAAGTGGTGGTCTCGACAGAAAATATATATATACAGTATATAGTGAGTATAGAAAGATATACTGCGAGGGTCAAAAGTTTCTTTTTAGTGAGTGCAAGGGATAACTGTTGCGTAACACAGCACAGATTAAGGCGAGTTTTACTTAAGAGTAGACAATGTATTTGAATCGCTATAATCACTCTAAAAAAATCTATATAAATGGTAGCTATTGTTAATAAAAGAACCATAAGCCAACATAGAACCTTTTTCATTTGTCTTTCATTTGGAGATTATCCCTATGGTGATTGAAGCTCATCCTAACACTTAGGGGTTGTTGTTTTTTTATAGGAAGGCTGCTCATTTGAAGAGAGATCAACATAAATTGTTCTTCATCAAGGAGTTGTCTGAGTATCGGAAGTCGCCTTCAGTAGAATGGTAAATAAATACTTTTGAGATTGGCACAAATTGAATCTGCGTTAATGAGCTAAAAGTTGACATTCACGTGAATTTTTAAAAGAATTTTCAGTATGATAAATTCCATGACACAATGCATGTATTGTTTATACTTAAATTTTCTGCTTTGGGCTGTGGAGTTTTTCATTTTACTGTAAAGTAGTTGTGGACAAAAGGTAGATCAGGATCTACTGGAGTATCTCTGAGTAATTTGCTGCAAGGGGCTTCCCCCCCCCCCCCAATTCCCAAGTATCACAACAATAGCAACAACCAAATGACTTATCCCATCTAAATGCTGAAATAAAGGAAAGTAACTAGGTGTGGAAAGACTGTGAACTCAGTTGAGTGTTGATACTGATAACAAATTCCCAGATTCAGAGGCACCCTTGATTCTTACCGTGTGTCTTTTGCACCTGGATCTAGTTGGTAGATTTTAGGATATAAGAAAGAAACAAATTAGATCTGTTACGTCTGTGCTCTGCCTATCTCTGTAAAGCTGTAAAGTATCCCTTTTGGTTGGGTACTCTTTCAGGCAACTAAGAGCCTGAATCTATCTTGGGTTTAAAAATAAAAGCAAAATACCTAAAACTGCATCCAAAGCAAAGCAGAGCCTTTAAAAGCGCCATAAGCCCCTTTCATGCAGCACTGCCCTGCTTAAAGCTTCAATGTAAGAAAAACAATGCTCATGTTTTATAGAGAAGACATGACACACATAGCTGTGCTGATCCTGTCAGTTGGTAGCATTTGAATTTGCTGATTATGTGACAACTGGGACAGAAGGTTTTTTTTTTAAAAAATACTGAACTAATATTTGGTGTTATGTTGCTAATGAGACTTTTCTTTGTTTGGTATAAAAATATCTAAGAATATATGTGACTGAAGATTATAACACAATCCAGATAGCTTTATGTTAATGCTGGTACAGAAATAATTGTACAGTGCTTTTAAAGTCATTTTAAAACCAAAAATGTTTTTTTAAATCTTCATATGGGGGGATTAAATATTTTAGAATTCAGTTTTCTACCCCACCCTTTTTATAATCTTGAGATTCAGCTAATGCTGAACAAAATTTGCAGACTTTAATAGACTAGTGAAATGAATTAACTAATACTGTAATACAGTACTGATGTGAAATGTGTTTAAATGGGAAATACCATTTCATTTACTATGGTACAGCCTGTACAGTTGTACTCATACTTTCCTTCGTGTACCAAAGTTGTTGACAAATTTAAAGTAGTACTTTCCTTCCAGTTTATATCCAAGTTACCAAAGTTTAACCTATTACTTCAAATCCAATAATAAGCAAATGGAATTATCAGGTGCAATTACTGCTACTGTGTCCTTTAAACCTGGTTCTTCCCTTTTTGCTTTGATATAATGAGGAATAGCCAATATTCCCAAATAAGATGAAAATTTGTGTTGTCTTAACACATTCACTTACTTTGATTACATATTAAATCATTCATTGAACTTCCCTCATGCCTTGACAAGGATGTCTTTATAATATAGTACAATATGTCTATGTATTTAAATATAACTGATCAAAGCAAAACAAAATTAACTAGTTGACTTCCTAAATTAATTAAAATGTATTTCCATACTCTTTTTTTGTTAGGCAAAAGCAACAACCATTAAGGAAGCTCTAGCCAGATGGGTAAGTAGATTTGTTGTGCCTATGTAGTTGTGTGGATTTCCTTTGTTAAGAATAAGTTTTTGTCATTTTTCTTGTAATGATGTAGAAATAGCATTTTGCAAGGAATGGAATGGAATACCTCTGTACAAAAGGTTGTATATTTTTAGCTCACTGAAGTTTTGTTTTGTTTTTTAATTTGAGCTGCTATATACTGCTACTACTAATGCTAGTTAATATTTATATAACTTCAGCAATGTGCAGACACTGATGTGTGCACAAACTTTACATAGTCAGTGCTTGAGTGCTTAGTATCTACATTAGATGGGCAAGATGCAGAAGCAGGATAGAAATCAAGATTTCATAGAATTTTAAGGTTGGAAGGGACCCCAAGGGTCATCTAGTCCAACCTTCTGCAGTGCAGGAATCTCAACTGATGCGTTCATGATAGATATCCAACTTCCACTTCAGATACTGGTACCTTTTAATTAAATAACTTTTAAAAGAAATGCCCGAAGTAACTGATATTATGGTTTGAAGTCTTGTTTATTCTGTTACATTTTACTCCAAGAAGACCCATTTATCCTAAATAGAACCCAGTAACCCATGTATGTACAAAATATTTTTTTTAAATGTAATCACGTTGAGATCCCAAGATAAAATCTTGCAGGAAGTTCTTAGAAATATGAAATCATAAATACAACTTTAGGGGAATTTATATCATTGATTTTTTAAAATCATGTTTAAAAATTTTAAACTTTGTAGCTTAACTTTAAATTTTAAAGTAAGTTCATAATGTGCCATGTCATATTAAAACCCATGAAGTTCTGAAGAGATTTGTATTTTTAGTTAATTCTGGGCCAAAATTGTTTATTTTTTGAAATTTCAAGCCCTCAAACTGAAAAACAGGATGAGATAAAATCTGAGATCAGGTATCTTCTTTAATACTGTTTTTAGGAAACTGAAAGCAATATAAAATGGTACAGTAAAAGTCATTGGATCACATGACATGGAATGACCCAACAGAGGAAAAGCTAAGAGTGATAGGTAGGTTTGGGAAAGGTTTTGCTGAAGAAGGAGGAAATGAAAGCTGTTTGATTAATAGGGGCATGCATATCCAAGGATAAGACACAACATGATAAAAAGCATTGAAGAAGGTCAAAGGCAGGATAGAATGAAAGTGCTTGATAGCTTGATAGCTTGATAGTGCTTGCCAGCTTTATTTTTAAAGGATGGTCTCAGCCTACCTAGTTATTATTGGGATCTCAGTATTAAACTCTTCACTTTTGATAAGTTAGTAGAGCATAGTAGAAATGTTTATAAAATTAACCCTCAATTTATTTTCAAATATTATTTTAATAAAAAGGTTACATTATTATACAGTGTTACTACAGCATGCTCCAGAACACCTAAGGTTTATTGTCATACTGTATCATTGTTTGATTTGTCCCTTTTTCTGAAAATGATAGTCTGCAGGGAGCTACATGAGCTGGTGAAGAATAGTGGGGGAGAAGAGAAGGGAGACAAGGGAATGAGATGAGATTTAGTCAAGGGCAGAGAGGTAGAAAGCTTTAAAATCAGGGATTATAAGCTTGTGGTTGGTGTGGGGTGTAAAGGCTGATGTAATTAGGGAAGATATGTTTGCTTCAGTCCCCTACTTAGGTATTTGATGGATCTTCTGCCAGCTCTCCTGCCTTTCTCATACAATTAGCCTTTCAGTCTAATTACCAGGAAGTCATTCCCTTTTTCAAGTAAACAAACAGGACATGTGCAAACACACTTCATAAAGAAAATGTTCTAAATTTGTAGATTTAAATTAATTTTATCAATTATTTCTCTTATTTTCCCTTTTAAATTAACTACTACTAGTTTTTTCACATTTTGTTAGTACAATTTAGCATTTATTCAGTACAGACAGAATAGTAACAATCAGCATTACAACTAGATTTGGAAGATGCTTGATATACACTCATTCACCATTATGCAGGATGCCAGTTAACAATGTAAAGATCTAGTTTTTCCTGATATTAAATGGCTGGTGAGTAGAAAGGGCAGTCAGGAAATGGAGTAGTTTGTTTGTTGTCTTCAAATTACTGTTGTAACGGAACATGACACAAATCAGACATGGGGCACTTGCCTGAACTACCATGAGTATGACCATGTTCTTACATTAAGTGAAGTGCATATTTAAATATCTGAGTCAAAGTTAAAATGATTAGAATAATGTCTTCTCTGATTGGATAGGCAAAAAAATAGACTAGGTGGAATATAGGAGCTCCGGCATTTTGAGAAGAAATGATTACAGTTTTATATTAAGAAAATGTTGCCCCTTCTGTTAAAACTTTTTGTGATACTCCTTTGTAAATTCACAATTTAGTCAGAGGAGTTCTTACAGTCACTGAATACAAGGCCAGGAAGCTTTTCATTCCTATCCAAGTGTAATTTGCTCATGACAACTTGTTTCCGTTGGGGTTCAACCAAGGCCCTGATTGCTCTTGAGTGCAGTACCTTACACAGTAATGAATTAGTAGTGACAATACACACAGCCATATTTTGGACCAGTGATATCCCTAATTCAGTGCAATCAATTTTTCATAGACTGTGTAAAGAAACAGCATTCCAGACTGAGAAAAAAACATTTTACCACATATTCAAGGTTGCATGAACAATTCTCAGTCAACATTAACTATAGCTTTAGTGCAAGTTATTATGCAGCTGAATAGCCACAATAGACTAAATTGAACATTCATAATTATATACTGAATAGGATGTCTTCCTCTATCTGTTTCTCTTTTTAATTAGGAAGAAAAAAATGGTCAGAAGCCGTCGGAGGCCAAAGAAGTGAAACTTTATGCCCAGATTCCCCCTATAGAGAAAATGGATGCATCTCTTTCCACTCTAGTTAGCTGCGAGTACGTTCTGTATATTGGTGGGAGCCACTTTAAGTTATTTCGGCCTTCTTTGCTTCTGCTTTTTTGTTTTAATTTAGTGTTCATTTTTTAAAAGCAATTGTCATATTTCTTGACTTGTTAATTGTTATGTTTGGATGTCACACAAAACTATTATCCCCTCTCTTCCCAGGTGCTTCCTCCTATGTGCCTGGGAAGAGGAGTTTGGAAATTTTACTTTTGCTTTTGGTTAACCACAGCTTGTGTCATTCTAACTACAGTGTTTGCCTAAACATTGTGGTATCTAAACTATGATTAACATTAACAATTGTTAGTTTTTAAATAACTCAGGTTCAGAAATCAGGATTTGATGTTGGCTTGTTTTAAATTAACCATAATTCTTTTTTTAAACCCATATTATTTTAACAAATGGGGACCCAGGTGGCACTGTGGGTTAAACCACAGAGCCTAGGACTTGCTGATCAGAAGGTCGGCAGTTCGAATCCCTGCAACGGGGTGAGCTCCTGTTGCTCGGTCCCAGCTCCTGCCAACCTAGCAGTTTGAAAGCACGTCAAAGTGCAAGTAGATAAATAGGTACCGCTCCAGCGGGAAGGTAAACGGCGTTTCCGTGCACTGCTCTGGTTCGCCAGAAGTGGCTTAGTCATGCTGGCCACATGACCCGGAAGCTGTCTGCAGACAAACGCCGGCTCCCTCGGCCAATAAAGCGAGATGAGCGCCGCAACCCCAGAGTTGGTCACGACTGGACCTAATGGTCAGGGGTCCCTTTACCTTTACCTTTATTTTAACAAATAGTAACAAAAATAAATATTGTTGTGCAGCACAAAATATTATGCAGCATTTAACATCTGTAGCAACTCCCACATTCTTCTCTAACAAGATACGGTACTGACAATATTTGATGGTCACTTTAGTTGCATGACACTAGAAACTGTGGTTAACCAGAACTTGAAGCCAAATTTGAATATCTGGAGGACCATGAGTTCTCCATCTGTAACATAGACAGTAAAAAAAAGCACATATAAAAACATAGGCCAAGATTCCACATCAGCGGAAGCCCTAATCGAGGACTTCTGCTTGCACAATGGTCAATGTTCCCCTTCTCTTTCCCCAGTGCCCCCAGAAATAGGCTTTGTGGGATTCAGGAGAACCCCTTGAACAGAGAATGAGGGTGGGGGGTGTTCTTCCTTCTGGGAAGCCAAAATGTAGCATTCTGAGCAATTGTTATTTGTAAAAAAAAAACCACTACTTTGGTAATTTAAGTGTTCTTCATGTACAATTTCTGGATTTGTCCCCCATTTTAGAAAGCTGTCCTTATCTACAAACTGCATTGAAAAAATTGCCAACTTGAATGGGTTAAGTAAGTAATATGTGATTTTTGAAGCTGCTTCATTATATGTACCTTCACTTATTTCATACTTTGAGTCTGTTCAGATCCTCCTCCTGCTGCAAATTTTTATGAGCACTGGAATTGGGAGCAGGACTCAGCTTTGAGTTCACCACCCACCTTCCTAGAAGGTTCTATCCGTATCAGGATATCTTGAGTATAGTATATATTGTAGGATCAGGGAGATCATATTTTTTTCAAAATAGCATTTGAGCAGACACCAAGTTTACATTTACTGACTGATTTTAAACAATTGATACCATCTTTAAAAAAGAGGAATTTGGCATTAATTTTTCTCATTGACTACAGCAGAAAACAGATAATTTGAAAATCAAGATTTCACTTGAAAATTGATATAAGCAGTAGAGTGTTAGGAAGCATTGAATAATTATGTTTGATAATATTTATTAAAGATTTTCAAATATAACAGAAAAAGAAAAACATCCAAATTTAAAACCTTATTTTCATTGGCATCTTTCCAGGACTTCCCCTCCCCTCCCCCTCTTGTATTCCAGTTCTTTCAAATAGATTCAATAAATTCTTACCCCAAATTTTAAAATTATTATCATTGGCCCAATTTAAAAAAAAATATTTTCCCATCCCCTAAAATCGACCTGTTCCCTTCCACGAGTTCCCCTCTTTAATATGCAATACAGATTAAGATAAACAGAGAGATAAAAAAAAGAATAAAATGTAATTTAACACCCTTTGGATCTTTGGATTCCAAATTTCCCTCCCCCCTTTCCCGGTTGCGTTCCCAATGTCCATCAATGTCTACTGTCATCCTGGAGCTCCCACATCTAAACCACAGTCCTTCACCAGTCCGCTTTGCCGTCTTTTTATTAGTCTTTGCCATCTTTTGGTCATCTTTGGTTTCACATGTCCAATCTTGGAAGGAGTCTATCTTCCAACTTTGTCCAGTTCTTGTTATTCTTATTGTTCTTGTTGTTCTCTCTCCTCCTCTTCCCCCCCCCCCGCTCTCCTGCACAAATGTTCTAATTCCAAAAAGCTTCTAATTCCTCTGCAGAGGCTTTGTTATTCAGGAACAAAACATTACGTCAAGTCCCTTCCATTCTTCAATAGATAAATCTATTGTCTCCTTTAGTGTGTAGACCTCTGTAGACAAAATAGTGTTCCATTTCTGCAGTTTCCCAGGCGATAAAAAGTCCTATTCAAATTTGATGCCAGCAATACTTGTAGTGTCCCACAGCTCCTCTAGAGGGATTATAGTAACTTTCCTTCCCGATCACACCCAACAGTCAAAGTAACTTATTATTCCTTGTTTTAAACAATTTATATCCAATTTGTAACAAATGTGACCAGCAAAGTCCTCGTAACAAAGTTCTCTTTTTGTTCTTCCGCTTTGACAGCTCCTTTGACAGCTGTCAAAACCTCTATTTCTCCTCTCCCGGCGCTCTTACAGATCGCTCCCGGGGTTTCCGGGGGGGGGGGTTGCATTTTAATTCACATTCCACTTTTCTCCTCCAGCCCAGTCTTATAATTTTCCATCGCGAAGTTAATAACTTTATCAAAAAAAAGGTTGCACTCGATCTTAGTTGTCAAATCCTTTGCTTTAGCTCCTCTACAACAGGGGGGAGGCTGACTTCCTTTTTGCACCTCCCCCGCTCGCTCCGAATTTAAATAGAATTTTTCCCCTTTTTTAATCCAAGTTCCAATTACTCACGGGTTATTCTTTTAAAGACCAAATTTTCAATGGAAGAAGTCAGCGCTCTCCGTCGAATGGCATGCGGCTTCGCTCGGCAGGGGAAGCGGAGGACTCACAGCACCACCACCCCCGTCACCCGCTCCACAGCCTTTAAAAAGGCTCCTTCGCGGGTCGGGGGGCGCAAACGGTGCCCGCCAAGTCACCATGCCCATGGGTTTCAGCGCCCATGGTTTTTGAGGGTCCCCGCGTCGCCGGCGCGGTAGAACCCAGCCCCTGCCGAGCAGGCTCCCTCCGGAGCTCGGAGGGAGTCCGCCATTCGGCGATGGCGCCAACCCGGAAGTCCTGAATAATTATGTTTGACTGCTGATTTGATGATGAAAATCTGCATGCCATGATTTGGATTGTGAGTGACTTCCAACCCCCTTTAACACGCATGCATGTGTATGCATGTACACACCAGAGAAGGAAACCACTTCCTTGCTATAGGTCCCACTGAGGAATGTGTGTGGATATCTCAAACACATGGACAGGTATATTCTAGGTTCATGTTATATTTGTAAGCTGCTGCTTTTTTAGTTCTATGAGCAAAATTCATCAACGCTGTTGCATCCGTTTGTATCTGATCACCAAGCACAGGTTAAGACAGTAATATTGCCAGGAGCATTGAGGAAGGGAGACACTATTAAGCAGTTGTTTCCAATATATTCAGTCACCTCATTCATTATGCTTTTTGCTGGGAAAGATGTCCGGCTACTATGGTTGCTTTGGAAAACATCTCACATAGTGATTCTAAACACATGGGTGAGATGCTGGATGTCTATAAGCTCCATCCATATGAATTATTAATAATCCATATGATTATTGTTTTCTTATGATAGGGGAGGGGTGCGGTGAAACTCAGCTCCCTGAATGACCAGACTATAGATGACTGACTGACTCTCTATATGGTTAGAGCAGGATTAAGGAACTTGTGCGACTGCAAATTCTGTTCCAATCCAGTACCCATTAGCCCCATCTAGCATGGGCAGTGGTTAGGGATGATGAGAGTTATAATCCAAAATACCTTCGGATGGCTACAGATTCCTCAGTCCTGGGTTAGAGCATCCATGCAGGATAGTTTCAAACTGTGTCCATTCAGTGAGTGGCTATCTGTTTCCATTCTTTGACTACACACTTTTCCCTTTGACACAGCTGGATCAATAAAAGATAGCTCCTTGGCATTGGCTTGTATGAAGTTTCCACATAACTTAAATAACTAGCACTGTAGAAAAATATCTGCTTTGTTTCCATTGCAGAAAACTTACGGATATTGTCACTGGGAAGAAACAATGTAAAGAATCTGAATGGACTGGTAAGTAACCCTCTTAAGACGACTGCTGCTTATACTACTGCAGAGTAGTTTGCCATATGTTACTGTGCAAGGATATGATGCTAACACTGTTCAAAAATATAGTAGATGCAGGAACATCATCAATACTTGTAGTAACTGTGCAAATTTCCTACCAATAAGGAAAACTCCCCTAGTAACTGTGCAGATAAAGCACCTTTGGCACAGCCTTCTGCCAACACTCCACCCATTCCATTTCCCAGATCATGACCAGTTTTCAGTGATGAGGAACAACAGTTGAATGATCTAGCCCAGTGGTTACATATCGCAGTAGGAATCTGGAGATGTAAATTCAATTTATCCTCTTGATGGATGTTGCCTGTTCTCTGCAAGACTTACTTTTATACTTAATGAGCTGGCTAAGAAACTAGTCATCTAATGTGCAGGTATCTGCAAACAGTTCTGTGTCTTCTTTCATGTCCAGATGTCTGGAATACAATTCTCCTCTGTCTTGATGTCAAGGCTGAAGGTCTTGGTTTCTCTCTGAATTACGATGTTGTCCTCTTGTTGGCTTGTCTCAGCTTGCAGCCTGCTAGTGGGGAAGTAGGGACTCCAGAGGAAAACTTTTATTTCTTTGATGTGCTCTTTCGGGGTTCAGACAACATACATGATAATAGGAAAATGCAGAGCATTCTTTTCTGAAGCAATATCATCTTTCAGGAGGCAGTTGGGGATACTTTAGAGGAGCTGTGGATCTCATACAACCTGATTGAGAAATTGAAAGGGCTCCATGTGATGAAGAAGCTGAAGATTCTCTACATGTCAAATAATCTGGTAAAAGACTGGGGTAAGCCAGAGTTGTTTCTCAATAAATATATTGGTAATTTATAATGAGTTCATAGCAGGTAACTTAGGTTGGTAAACGAGTTGATTCCTAAAGTTGTAAGTATGTGTGTCTATGTGTAGTTATTTTCGACAGTGTATATAGCCTGACTTTCAGAAATTCTATTCCCAAGGTAGTTAACAAATCATATTAAATGATATTAGGGGGTGGGGAATGAAATCATGCATTGATGAAAACAGCAGAACAGTAAAGGCATAAAATCACATATAAAAGAAGTTCAAATTCAGCTAAGATTTTAAAAGACGGGTTGGGGAACAAACTTTGCCTGGTGCTGAAAAGACATACAACTGGGTGGCAGGTGAATTTCCACCAAGGCAGGTAATCACAATGGGAAAGGCCCTTTCTCTGGTAGCCACCCATCTGACCTATGAAGGACTGGGCACCTGAAGAAGAGCCTTCAAGGATGGCCTTAGCATGCAGGCAGGTTTATGTGGGACCTGGCAGTCTGGGTCCCACATCTGCAGTCTTCTGGTCTTGAGAGGAGTCTTCATACAACTCTGAGGTTTCTGTGTTCTTCATAACACAACTTTGTTTCCTTCTGTGGTTGTAGCAGAGTTTCAGAGGCTGGCAGAGTTGCCATTACTGGAGGATCTGGTGTTTGTAGGTAATCCACTGGAAGAGAAATATTCCGCTGATTCGCAGAGTGCCTGGGTTGAGGAAGCAACGAAACGAGTGCCCAAACTCAAGAAACTTGATGGTGAGAGCTGGGTAGGAGCAGGGTGGCATTTAGCAGATGAGAAAAGCAAAGTAGAAGAAGAATCTTTAGTTGCATCAGCCACTAGCCATAGGAATAAAATAAAATAAAATAAAGTGAACTGAAGATAGGTTTGCAAATAGGGTGCCATGGTGTCAAAATGACTAGGTGGAAAATAATCATACCATGGACAAAATTTCCTTATCGTGGCCAAATTATTCTGTCGCTCGATATCATTATTATTTGCTTTACTGAAGCTCAGTGTTAAAAACATGACAATCTTGTGATACTAAGGGTAGTAGACCGGTGGGGTTTAAATTTAGCCAAAGCCAATAATTAAATGTCCTACACCAAGTCTGTAATTCAACAGAGGGGAGATTAGCATCCAAGCACAGTGAAGCATTTGGAACACAGAATGGAACAGAAAAAGAATTGCCTTAGGAGCTTAGATTGAACAGCTTCTGTAGATCCAAAGTGTGCACC
Organism: Podarcis cretensis; assembly: GCF_951804945.1. Lineage (NCBI taxonomy): Eukaryota > Metazoa > Chordata > Lepidosauria > Squamata > Lacertidae > Podarcis > Podarcis cretensis. Next base: position 46,837,916 of record NC_137170.1, on the reverse strand, counting down.
TGTCCAAATCTGAGCCACATATAATAACTGTGCTAAGGGTTTAGCTGTAAACACTTCAAGTGCTGATTGTATGTGATTGCCACCTTTTCTATGGAAAAAGCGTGTCAGAATTTTGGCACTTTGAGAAGCTTTTTCCTTTGTATATTTCTAATGTGCTCCCCATGACCCTGTTGACTGAAAATTAAAGCCAAGGTATTTAAAGACTTTTAACTTGTTCAATCAACTGATTACCCATACACCATCTACGGGCCTATAGTTTCTTGAAAACACCATGACTTTAGTTTTCTTGTAATTCACAGCCAGATGTTCTCTTTGGCAGTATCCTGAGAATGCTCTCATCAATCTTTTTAGGTCCACTTTTATGTGAGATAGAAGTATTGCATCATCTGCGTATAATAATATAGAGATGGCTTTTGTGGCCAGTTTAGGGGCATGATACTCTGGGGATGTTAGCCTTTGGACAATATCATTTATATAGAAATTAAACAGTGTGGGAGCTAGGATACAACCATGCTTAACTCCCTTTGTGGCTGGTATGCATCCTGTGAGCTACCCATTTGAAGGGCAATGCAATTTCAGCACAGTGTTTTTATATAGACATTTAATCAAGAACAATAATCTTTTATCTATACTTGAAGAGTTCATCTTACTTGAGAGATTGAATCAAATGCAGCTTTTAAATCAATGAAAGCTGCATATAGCACACCACTTGGTTTCTTAACATACTTATCTATAAAATGGGCTAGTACAAAGCAATGGTCTATAGCGGATCTGCTTTGTCTAAATTGTGCTTGCTCTTCAGCAAGAATAGCTTCATCAGTTAAACAAGCAAAGTATTAACTCATCATTTCCCCATTAAATATATTTTGGTAAAGATTTGAATTCTTTTCTGTCCAGAATTTCTGTATATTGGGTGGTTAATGTAATGGTATCTTAATTTTTTAAGAAAACAGACCCATATATATATTTTCTGTCAGTGCTTTAAAGTATCTATTTTGCTATGTAGCCCAAATTATCCAGTATTCCCTAGAGATTGGCAGTTAATACATCACCTTGAAAAATTATATTGTTCACATATTTCCATTTTCCAATCAGATACAAATATTGGGTTCAGGCAACAAATTGTAGGTGGACTATGGTGTATTGCTCAGACAATAGAAAATGCCTTGGAAAAGGCTTTTCTGGGCTTCTGGAACAATTTGTAGTCAGCCCAGGGAAAGGAGGCAGTTATTAAGCATGCTAGAATCACTGTGTTTTTCTTCCATTAGATGGTGATGGTGGAATTGAAGCTTTCTCACTGGAAACTGTTTCTTGCTTGTATTCTTTCACTTCAGTCCTTTAATATCTGTGCTCCTAGAATACTATGATATTCCACAGGTGAATTGATCAGTCCATTTTCCTAAGTGCTTAATTGCTGGCATGTTATTAAGTCAGGCCTGGGCAGCAGTTTTAGTTAGTTTTATTGTTTGCACTGTTTTTCTCTCAAGTTTTAGTTAAAAACATGTTTAACGGTTCTCCACTCTCATTTTTAGGTATTCCAGTTATTAAGCAAGAAGAAGGGGAAGAAGGGGAAAACCCAGCGTGACTTTTTTCTTGTTCCCTATTAAATTATTGCTGTAGCTCCAGCTCTATACAGTATGTGAAACTTTTGTATAAATATGTCTTTGAAGAAAATCTTGGGCAACATTTTAAATTGGCTTATCTCTGTGTTCTCCTTTCTCACCCAAAGACTTATTTACCAAAACTGGGGATGCCAATTATGTGAAGCATTTGTCTTTTTTCAATTATTTTTACTATGAGCGTTTACTGTTTTGTTTAATTTAAATGTAATTCTTGCAAGTACATTTTTTTGGGGGGTGGACCACAATTCAGTCTTCCTAGTAATGGGCACATTTGTTTAATGTGTTTGTTCAGCAGAGTTTTTAATCATTTTAAAACTGGGGGTGGGGGGAGAAGCAGCATTTTTTATTAGACTATTTATACCATCTGCTTTTTTAAAAAGCAAGCACCTGAAACTTGGTATGCTCTACATGTTTGTCAAAGTGTCTCATCTTTTTCTTCCTATTTGCTATGCTAATTATGGTCATATGGACACTGGTGAGACTCTTACAAAATGAAACTCATGGTATAGATAAAAAAACAAAATTTGTTGCTGCTAGGAGCCCAGTACTTAACATATTGAGCTGTGTTGGTACCTTAATTGTCAATGTTTCTGGAAGCCACTTACTGTTTTTATGTACCGTATTAGTTGGAAGAGTGAAGGCAATATATGTGGTTGTAGATGAACCACTAATTTCCTGACCATCAGTTTGATTTGATTCATGGGCTGAATTTTGCATCCTTTGTTTAAAGACTTGGGCTGCTGGTGTGTTACTGAATGGCAGAATCATTCATCAGTCTGGAATTTTAGTAATGTAAGGAGGGGCAGCAGCTGTTTAAAGAGGCCCAAATCTTGCAGCTTATTTGAAAATAAGCTTCGGTTTCAGGGTTCAATCAATGATGAATGACAGCTGAAGAAATTGTAGGAAGGAAAGAAGGGAAAGGGAATGAGGCTATATGTAGTCTATGTGCTCAAATGCGCTGTATTTTTACATGAAACAAGAAAGCCCTAAACTCCTTTCTTCCCTCACCAATAGATATTTTGTTTATACCATTGGACTTCTAAAGTCAGTCCTAAAAGATTTAAAGGAGAGCAACTGGGTGTTGTAGTTTGTTGTAGGCAGTACAGTAGTTAACCTGAATGCAGAGATTAACCTGTAATGGCATGTTGCAGTCTGTTCTTCCCTTGCTCCAGTTATTCTTACTAAATGATTTTGACTCTGACAATCAGTTTCATTGTCAACTTGTGATATAGGAGCATAAAATGTGGTCCATATTACATCATCATTTTCCACATACTCTAATCCCCAGCCCAATAATATCTATAATTTAGCCTTTGGATATGCAAAATAAAAAATAATCTAGTCTAGTCATAACCATTAACCAATCTAATCTAGTCTTAACCATTAACCAAACTAGATGAACAAAGAAGTTAAGGGAGAAAGGATTTAAAAAATAATAATTTAATAAACTAAATATATATGCTAAGCTGTCATATCAGTATACAATAAATAACACTGATGAACCTGATAAGATGTATGATGCATGTATATAAGAAAATATATCAAATGCCTGAATGTGGTTCAGCCTCAAAGGGTGCTCTTTGAAATCAACCAGTGATTTCAAGCAAAGCCGTACATGCAGGTTATTTTAAAAAGAAGTAAGCAAGTAAAAGGTCTGGTAATATTTGTAGTCCATAAATCACCAGCTGATGTTAAGGAGAAGCCACATTTATACATTCATAAGTACAGGTCCATTCAGTCTGTATATAGAAAAGAGATACGGTCCCATGTTAGATTTGTATGAATGGTAAATTCCAGATAATACTATGGGCTGCAAATTTGTCCCAGAACTAACTTGTTTGTTGGATTAGCTAGAACAGTTATATATTTTAACGGCCACTTTAGCCTTTGGATCATAACAAACTTTAGAACATGGCAGTTGTATACACCTGGTTAATCATATGGTACTCTACCAACTGTCCCAAATCTGTCTGTTTTTTTATTAGGCATTAACCAATTATTATAGTGTCCTCTGCTTTATTAGACAAGATGTCTGATTTTAACCATCCTTTTAAGTGAGAGAATGTTCCTCCAGTTTTGGGCTTGTAAAAGTAATCCCATTTAGATTCTTAATGTAGAACAGAGGGGGCTAACGCTCAATTGGCGAGGGGGCCTGATCCACCCTAAACCAAAATTTGTCTCCTCCCCACCCCCTCCAATGTTGATGGCAAATGCGTGCACATTCAATGGAACCTAGTGCCCTGGTGAAGATTAAAATAGTTTCCTCCCTTATCATCAGATTGATAATTTGATGGGTGGAGAGGGGACAATAACCCCTCCTCCTAAGTTGATCTGCATGGAGGCTGTGTGTGTAGACTGTGTATTATTTGTGTGTATGACAAAGGTTGGGCCACACCTGCTGCTGACTTGTGGCTCCTGAAGTGTTGGCGAAGAGTGGATGCAGCTCTCAGTTAAAATAATAATACTAGAATAGTTAGCCTCACCAATCTAGAATTTGATTAGTGTTGTGATGGAATCATTACTTTTTTACTATTGTTACATTAGTTAGTTCCCCGTAAGGATATTTGGAATAATAATTTGTGGGATTAAAAATAAATAAAAATAAAGTTGCAATATACTATGCCAATAAATAAAACCTTTCCCCCAGAAACACTTTTTTCTATTCTAAGAAGCATAGCATTTTTATTTCCATAGTGTATATTTATATTTCATGCTAATTATTTCTATAAATCTTTGTAAGCAAATAAATTATTTTTTAAAATATGCATATTCACCAGTCAGACTTAATTGGCATCATTTTTCCCACTAGGGACCTCGTTCTAAACTTTTGACTGTACATCAGCTTAGTAACCCAGGCCAGTGGTGGACAAACCAGTTAGTCTTCTGCGAATGGATGGATGAAGTTGATAGCTCCCAGTCTAGCGGATGTTTCTTTAACAGCGTAGAGCAGTGAAGCACTATGTGGGGATAGCATTCTAAGCCCTTGTGCTTGAATAGCTCATTTGCCTACTTGCTGTCCTTGCCGCTGTAGCAATCCAGGATTGGTTCTAACGTAAGGAGAGCCCTGCTGGATTAAACTCATGTAGTAGACCAACAGTCTGTACTCACAGTGGCCAACCTGATGCCTGTGAGAAGCCCACAAACAGGTTCTGCTGGTAAGGAGGCTAATGGGTGTTGCAGAACTGGAGTGGGAGATGCTATTTCTGCACAATGTCATGGGTGCACTCTCAGGATTCAGGGCTGGCAATAAATCCTGCAGGCCTGTTAGAAGCCACTTGTCAGGTAGCCTGTGGCAAAGTAAGAATTTCCTCCAGGTGATCAGGCAGGCTAGTTTTTGTATATTGGAAAGGAGGCTGTTCTCCCCCTCCCCCCCTTGAAATCACCAGTGTGCCCTAGATGACCACGTGAACAGGGTAGTTAGTAAGATTTGTGGACTAGTAACTTTATGGATCTATTTTCAAGGCTAGGAAACTGCAGGATGCTTAAACTTTGTCTGGTGTGGTGTTAGATATGCAGGGAACACGGTAATCTTAGCAGCCAAAATACCCTTTTTCTAAAATAAAATATTTTAGTAAGCAATCCTCTCGGCTACAGAATTCTACATTTTCTGCCATCCTGAAGTTTCACAGTTGTTACTTATATGCACTGTTAAATATGCATAAATATACTCAGGAATGAGACGCAATACATTTTGAATAATGGGTAGTATTTAGATCATATGCTCTTGCTAAAACCAATAGGGTTAATAGCTGTGCTGTCCTTAGATATGATTTTTCTGAAGCCAGTGTTTTGCTTTAAGTTCCTCTGCAAATGTTATTAGAAACAAAATTGTTACAAAGGAATAGTCTTTTGGATAAACCTTTACGCACATCTTGTGGTGTGATGTAAGGTTTTGGTCTAGGAGCGGAACAGATGACCAACAAATAGATCTGCTCTTTAATTAGCAAAATGAGTTTCTTAAGTCTTGGTGCTAAGCTTTCCCAAAGTAACACATTCTTAAACTCCTACTAGCAGCTGGTGTTGTTTCTCACTAGAGATTAGCTGGACGAATTAGTTCTCAGTCCACATATTATTATTGCTCAAGCTCAAGCTACAGTTGTTTATAGAAAAGATGTCCATAGTGCCCAGCTGTCTGCATCTGGTCTGTTAATTTAATACTGTTGCAGTGTACTTTTACATAAAGGATTTAGAAAAAAAGCCAAGGGGGTTTAAGAGAGGAAAAATAGAAATCCAAAACTGTTTACATTATTTTTATATAACTTTTAAGAAAAACATGCCTTTTTTTTACTCATTTGGTCATGGTTGAAATAATGAGCAGAAAAGGTTTTTTCACTCCCATTGATCAGTTTTGTAACTCAGGTTAAAAATCATGGATTATATTGATATTTGTGAAACATCTTTAATAATTCTGAAAAATTAAACAATAATGATGCTAGGACATCCCGTTTTACTTGATTTTAGTTTTGTTCAAGCAGAAAATTTTGATGCATTTCTATGCACATTATTCTTCGTCCTGAATTTGCACTGCTGTGCTCATGCATATATAAACATCATCAATTTGGTGCAATGTGTTGGAAAAGGTGGGATATTGGAGAACCCAAAAGATGGTGTCACAATTAGCTGCTACTTAAAAATTGTCAGGAGTTGGCAAGACATTTGATGATGGCACAAGTTCAGCATGCAATAAGACAGAAAAGACTGACAGTGCAAGATGAGGGGCAGATAAGAGGTTTTTCTTCAGGTCAAGCAAGGTTTCTAAAGAGGTCCAAACTTTTTCTGAGTGGATGTGTGGGAAGTAGTGCATGAAACTGTCTGAGAATACAGCATGTGGTGTAGATGGCAGCAGCTCTTTTAATGTAAGCAGTTATCAGTAGTATCTGTCCCTAGGGAAATCTGTTCCCAAGGTTGCCAGCAAACAGTAGTTGCCTGTCCTTCATCTTGATGTTGAAATTTCTTGTGTGCAAATGTGATTTAAAATTAATCAATGTCGAACACACCAGTTCAGCTTCCTTCAGGAGGAGGGGATAGAGAATTTTAACAGAAGGAATTTTGGGTTTTCTGGTTTTCATTTAAAGGCTAGAAGGTCAATGAAAGGTCACTCTTAAGTTACTTGGGTGCTGTACTTTTCTGAAATTTTCCAAGCGTTTAATATCCTTCATAAGGAAAGCCATTAGGCATAAGCATAGAACTGGCAGAGAAACACTATTGTAGCCATGCCATTTAATATCAGCAGTTTTGCAGAAAAAGCTTTCCCATGCTTCCTGGTTTCCTTAGGGCTGTTCCACATTGCAGAACAAGACAGATAGACCCTCATGTTTCCACAGTGTGTCACTTGTGCCTTTTTTTCTACAGCACTTGAATGGGAGACATATGCATGCAAGCACCCAGAGAATGTGGCCTGGAGCCTCATTTCCCAATTACATGCACTCATCTACTACTTAAACTTTACAAACAACATGGCCAACATGGTGTGGAAATGCAGGACGGGATTCCTATCTTGTTGAATGACTGGAACAGCCCTTACAATTAGTGTCAATAGTGGTCTGCAATCTCATGAAGGTCATAGACTCATTAAAGCTACATCGTCCGGCAGAGGATGGTGGTGGTATTGTCATCTAATAGGCAGAGTTAGGAAAGTAGTCTTAAGATCCTTTCTACATAAGTCCAAGCATCAGGTTGATTTGACATTGCTGTCAAATTATTCCAAGGGAATTAATTTAATATAAGAATCTTTACCGGTTGAAAGAGGTCACATGTTGGTGAGAAATAGCTGCCATTTCTTGTCTTGGTGAATGGATTACTTTATTATTGTGGAACAAATCAAAAGTCAAATTGCCAAAATAGAAATGGGTATTTCTGAAAAAAAATTGCACTTTAAATTTATGCACTGGATTTTGGTGAAAAGCAAAGCAAATGGTTAGCAGGTATGTGGTTGCTCAGAGAAAAGGGCTCTGTGCTACAGCAAAGAATTAAAAGTGCTTCCTTCTTTCATTGCTTGAATTATCTTGCCTTTCCTGTGATTATTTAGCCTATGTTATTGAACATGGATGAAAGGAGCACCCATGTGAAAACCTGTAAGCTATGTTGAATCCCTGACTTCATTGGAAACGGGGGTGGCTTACATTAATCTTATTTAATGGGGGTTTATACAAATATAAAATACAATGGGGGTTTATACAAATACAAATATAAAACATATTGGCATAAACTGGAAAGGGGTTCATTTGCTTCCCAGTCTGTCTAGCTACTGTGTACAATCATTTATGCAAACATGTCAAAGGGCATTTGAAGTTGGCAGCTCTCACTTGTTGACCATTATGGCTCCATTAGAAGACTCTGCTTCTAAAGTAAACTCTATGGAGAGCAATTTCTAAGCACCTACCATGATAATTGGTTTTTATACAGTATAATTATATAGCATGATCATATTATCAAACTTTTTTGTCAAGTTATTTAGATCTGGTTTTAACTGTTTGTGAAACTTGTTTAAAATAGAAATAAATGTTTTATACAAAGGACGATCTTGGCTCTCATTTGTATTAGTGAAACAGTTCAGTAATAACTCTACAGTCAGGGAGCCAGTATAAAGAGAGGTGCATTCCAGAATATCCCTAAAACTGAGTTATTGAGAACTGAAAAGGGAAAACACACATTTTAGCTTCATCTCCTCTTGTAGAAATGATTATAAAAATATCTTCCACATCAGGGGTTGGGAAAGTTTTTGTGGCTTGGGCCGGTTCAAGGTCCCGCAGAGGCCGCAGTGGGCCGGAGTGTGTGCACACGCATGCATGTGCAAATGCTATTTCCGGCGCTCCTTTCAGCGCGGGGGGGGGGGGCGCGCAACTTCCCATTGGCTGCAGGAGCTTCCTGCAGCCAATGGGAAGCCGGCCAGCATTGCGGAAGGCTGTCCCCGCTCTGCTCCGCACCGGTTTAGTGTGGCGCACGGGAGCCGACTGAGTGGGCGGTGGGGGTCCCTGAGCAGGGTTCCATGGGCCGGTTAAACGACCCCCATGGGCTGCTTGTGGCCCATGGACCTTAGGTTGCCGACCCCCGTTCCACATCAACAATATGACTTCATTCCAGTAATAACAGGGAATGCATGCTTCAAAGAATGGCAAAGAGAGATCTCAAGATTTATCTGGAATGGGAAAAGGCCAAGGATACAAAATAAGATACAGTGGTGCCTCGCAAGACGAAATTAATCCGTTCCGTGAGGCTCTTCGTATAGCGGTTTTTTTCGTCTTGCGAAGCAAGCCCATTGACAGCTTAGCGGATTAGCGCTATTAGCGGTTTAGCGGTTTTTAGCGATCAGCTGTTAAGCGGCTTAGCAGATCAGCTGATAAGCGGCTTAACGGCTTAGGAAAAGGGGGGGGGGGAGAAAAAAAACCCTGCAGGAACTCGCAAGACATTTTTGTCTTGCGAAGCAAGCCCATAGGGAAATTCGTTTTGCAAAGCGCCTCCAAAACGGAAAACCCTTTCGTCTAGCGGGTTTTCCGTCTTGCGAGGCATTCGTCTTGCGGGGCACCACTGTACTTACAGATGTGAAAGAAAGAGGCAGGTTCTCACTTCCTGATTTAAAATTGTACTATGAAGCTGCATGCCTAATCTGGATCCGGGATTGGATCAAGTTAGATAAGGAGGAAATAATAGAACTGGAAGGACATGACAACAGGTTTGGATGGCATGCTTATCTATGGTATGGAATGGTGAAAATACATAAATACATAAAAATAAAAATACATAAAAATACATAATCATATAATAAAGAGATCACTGTTCAAAGTGTGGGGAAAAGGTTTATTAGAATCTAAGACACCTTGGTGGCTATCACCTATTGAGGCATTGTCACTTAAAACATTGGGGGGAAAGGGAGAATGGCCAACATATAGAGAATTATTGGTAGAACTGAAAGGAAAACTAAAACTGAAAGAATATGAAGAAATAAAAGAACAACTTCAAAGCTGGTTGCACCATAGACAGCTAAAGGATATTTTTAAAGAGGACAATAAGAGAGGTTTTTCATATTCAGTTTCCAAATTCCAAAAGGAAGTGATAGAAGAAAAGTCTAAATTATTAAAAAAATTATTTAAAAAGGCATATAATATCCTTTTGGAATGGGAAACTAAAGACCGGTAAAGAAGTAACGTCGGTGATGATAAAATGGGCACAAGATATAGGCCACAATATACAATTTGAAGACTGGACAAAACTGGAAAATAAATTTGAAATTTATGGATTGTATATTGCTGAGAGAGAACTATTTGAAGATGATGTATAGATGGTATATATCACTGGTCAAATTAGCAAAAATGTATAAAAATTAAAAGGAGTATTGGAGGTGTGAGACTGAAGGTACGTTTTATCATATGTGGTAGGACTGTAAAAACGTAAAAATATATTGGGAAATGAAATACAATGAATTGAAGAAAATGTTGAAAATAACATTTGTTAAACAACCTGAAGCCTTCCTGTTAGATATTTTAGGTCAAGATCTGCCGAAAGAGAAGAGGACATTATTTATGTATGCTTCTACAGCGGCGAGAATTCTGATAGCAAGAAACTGGAAGACTGGAGAAATTCTAACAAAAGAACAATAGCAAGAGAAACTGATGAATTATGCAGAACTGGCAAAACTGACGGGTAGACTACGAGAAAAGGACAACAGTGACTTTGATGCTCTAGTTATCTCCCGCTTGGAGTACTGCAATGCGCTCTATGTGGGGCTACCTTTGAAGGTAGTTGGAAACTGCAATTAATCCAGAATGTGGCAGCTAGACTGGTGACTGGGAGTGGCTGCCGAGACCATATAACACAGGTCCTGGAAGATCTTCATTGGCTCCCAGTACGATTCCGAGCACAATTCAAAGTGTTGGTGCTGACCTTTAAAGCCCTAAAGGGCCTCGGTCCAGTATATCTGAAGGAGCATCTCCACCCCCATCGTTCAGCCTGGACACTGAGGTCCAGCACCGAGGGCCTTCTGGCGGTTCCCTCATTGCGAGAAGTGAGGTTACAGGGAACCAGGCAGATGGCCTTCTCGGTAGTGGTGCCTGCCCTGTGGAATGTCCTCCCAGCAGATGTCAAGGCAATAAACAACTATTTTACTTTTAAAAGACAACTGAAGGCGGCCCTTTTTAGGGAAGTTTTTAATGTCTGACGCTGTATCGTTTTTAATATTCGGTTAGAAGCTGCCCAGAGTGGGAAACCCAGCCAGATGGGCGGGGTATAAATAAAAAGATATTATTATTATTTGCAGAAACGAAGAAAGAATATCGACTTGATGGCAGGATTTAAATAAACACTCACATCTTTATTGATAGAGGACATTTTAAAATAATGAAGAAATGATATAGTGGATTGTAAGAAACAGCAGTGAGTAATAAGGGAATGGAAACTGAGGGAAGCCCGGGAGGGAAGGGGTGAAGAAGTGTAATATATATGTTATTGATATGAGATGTTTGCAATGATAGAAAGTTAATAAAAATTGATTAAAAACAAAAAACAGTATGACTTCAGTGCCCTGCAAGAAATTACTCAGAATAAATATTGTTGCTCCTATACCCAGGGGAGAAACCTTGCAACATTAAAGACTGTGTCTGTGAAACCTGAAATAAGATTCACCTATAGAGCAGAATAAAGAAAAAGCACCTGAACAAAGGTTCACATAACCCACAGACTGCACATGTATGCTCAAAGCATGTAGTGAGGCAATATTTGACTGCATTATCCATTGCACAGGAAACTTGATTAATGCTGGCAAAGTTGACTGTCATCTGACAGGTGTACAGGTCTAAAAGATCCAGCATGATCACTGCAAACTGCCGTAAAGGTAGCTTATGTGGAGTTTTCAACCTTGCCCTAGACCCTTTTCCAACATATAAGCAGGAAGGGGATCAAACACCACCAATCCTCAAAGGACTGCACTGGCTAACTGTGAGCGACTGGGCCCAACTGAAGGTGTTGTTACTATCATTTGTGGTTGTTTAGTCGTTTAGTCATGTCCAACTCTTCGTGACCCCATGGACCAGAGCACGCCAGGCACTCCTGTCTTCCACTGCCTCCCAGTTTGCTCAAACCCACGCTGGTAGCTTCGAAAACACTATCCAACCATCTCGTCCTCTGTCATCTCCTTCTCCTTGTGCCCTCCATCTTTCCCAACATCAGGGTCTTTTCCAAGGAGTCTTCTCATGAGGTGGCCAAAGTATTGGAGCCTCTGCTTCAGGATCTGTCCTTCCAGTGAGCACTTGGGGCAGATTTCCTTAAGAATGGATAAGTTTGATCTTCTTGCAGTCCATAGGACTCTCAAGAGTCTCCTCCAGCACCAGAATTCAAAAGCATCAACTCTTCAGTGATCAGCCTTCTTTATGGTCCAGCTCTCACTTCCATACATCACTACTGGGAAAACCATGGCTTTAACTATACGGACCTTTGTTGGCAAGGTGATGTCTCTGCTTTTTAAGATGCTGTCTAGATTTGTCATTGCTTTTCTCCCAAGAAGCAGGCGTCTTTTACTATTATATGTTAATCATATGTTACTATCATAGCCCTAAACAAGTCAGGACCCAAGCATTGAGAAAGATTGCCTTTCCCAGTAGCAGCAGACTGATCTACAGGGATTGTGCTTGTGCTTCCTTTGATCATTATGGCCCAGGGGCTTAACCACAAGAGACAGGACATTTCAACTCCTGCACTCTCCCTGTAGAGGTCAAATTGCCCCCATGCTGTCAATTCAGGCAACAGCTTCAGCCCTATTCCAGAAAGTGTATTCTATTTAGCACTTTGGTTCTACTTTTGTTTAATGCTGTACTCTTACTGATAGCTGCCCTGAGCTCTCATGAGAAGAAGGGCAGAATGTAAGAAATGAAAGTTATTTATTTATTATTATTATTATTATTATTATTATTATTATTATTATTATTGACATGAGGACAGACTGAGCCAATAATCATACACAAAAATCAAAACTGCCAGCAGGAAAGCAACACCTACTCCTTGGTGCACACGAATCATATTTAATTATGTCAAAACAAACCAAACGCACCTTAGTAGATGGAGAGGGAAAGCTTACCACCCTCTCTCAGATCATTTAATAATAATAGAAAAAACTTGGGTTACAAAAGTTGCTTTTAAACCTTATTTAATAAAAGGTTTGAAAAGATACAATGGAACATTCAGAAGTAAATAAGTTACATGAGTACATTAAATCACATCAGCAAGACTTCTTAGTGTATTAATGTTTTGTAAAAAAAACAAAAGCACAAAAATAAATTGTCTATCACATCTGTACATAAGAGGTATATAATATTTTTGTATGTACAATATTTTAATATGTAACAGTCTTTTAAAAGGTGCAGTAAATACACAAAAGGCAGTTCCTGCATGTTTGTTAAAATAAAAGCTCTATATTTTTTGATAAAAAGCATTTATACAATAATTACACAAAGACAGACTATTTCTGTACACCACAAAAACTCTAGCATTACGAATTAAAACATAGACTCAGGAAAGCCAATTTGTACCAAATCTGAGCTTCAGAACAACCATAAAACTTGGAAGATGCAAAAAAAGAGGTGGTATTAAAAACAAAAGCCACAATTATATTTTACAAAAATATATATTCACCTCTTTCTCATGATAAGCAGCTGGGCATCTTTATAGGTTCAGCTGTTGATATAAATCCCATATTCCAGAAAGGGGGTGGGTCAGGGCAGAAGAGAAAGAAAATGTAAGCAGCTGGAGATTAGAGCCATAGCCTATCATGCACTACAGCCAGTCGCGCAACCTTCACTCATTTCAACGCAGCTTGGGGCAGGAATTCTGAGCAGCCCCTCTGAAATGAATGAAGTTGCACAGTCACTGTTCTGGGGGGATTTCAGCTGCAGAATAGCGGCATATAAAAGGGATTATAGGAACAGCTGAACCCAATGGATGGGTTTAAGATCTGGGGTTCTTGGGGAGGGGTGCGGGGGGGGAAGAGACATAGCCAAGGAAGCAGAAGCATTTGTGCTGTTTCCCTATCCTCCAAAAATACTGAATTAACTCCTATGAAAGTGCTCACTAGAAGACCATTTGTGTGAACTTGCAGTAGAGGAAGTAAGTGCATGGGCAAGTCTTGGGACACAAGTATTGACTGACAAACAGAAAAAGCCTTTAAAATATACCCTTTGAGATACACTTTTAAGATCCCTTGCTAGCAGGTGGAAAAATGGAAGCAAAGCCAGGTGAATACATATAAACACCCCACCACCTCTTCACTGTCTTAAATGGTTCTCTACACCACTGATTTGCTTGGCTATGCTACCACAAAACATGGGCATGGACTGGCAAGCTGGTGTTTTCCCAGCGACTGAGAGGGCATTAATTTGAAGCTTCAACCATCTTATGTTAATCAGGATATGCAGCATGTTTTCTGAAAATGCCACAAAACCCAGTGGTTCTGACTCCCTAGTAACTGGGCTTAGACTTGCAGCCTTAAGCACACTTATCTGCTCTTCAGTAAGGCTGGCTACTGAGTAGACATGCATATTTTGACTAAAGTGGTATTACAGGAATGCAGTTCAGCCAGGAAACTATTTGCCTGTCCAGTTCCTTTTCAATTAAAAAAGGATGCACAGCAATCAGAAATTAATGTCTGCTGCAGGACCGAGCCAGTTTCCCAAATTCGCTAACTGCCTTGAAAATAACTTTTTAAAGTGCTGTGCTGAATGTGAAACTGCATCATACTGTAGAGCTTCAGCTAATCCTCAAGAGAGCGTCTTCATAAACATCCTCTCTCACAGGATGTTGACTATTACTCAACAGAAAGGAACCAAGTGGGGAGTCTGCCAGATTCTCCACATACCATTGGCAGCTCAATAGCAGGAGTGGTTATCATCAAGAGCCACACATCCAGGTTTGAAGACAGCCATGCACTTGATTGTCTGTGGTGAAGGGAAACAGCTGCAAGGTAACCAGCCATGGAAGTATTTGGAAACAGGAAGATTTCCCATACCCCTTCAGGTCATTAAAAGGAGCCACAAATTATTAACAAAGATGGCTGGGTAAGTGGACTGGTCAAAAATTGTGGGCTACTACATTTTGTGAACTTACTTGTAAGGATTTTCTCATTTATTAGGACCTGACTATAAAATACTTCCATTGACCAGGCTAAGACATAAAACAGAGCTATTGCTAGTTTCTAAAATAATCTCAAACTCCAAATGAAGACCACTGGCCATAAAATAATGTCAATTATAGATGCACTATAATATGGAAAAAATCAAGATAATGGAAGTAGGTATCCAAGGCGAGTAACGGTTGCAATGATTTAAAGATGGCGTTGAGCATTTTGGAACCAAGCACGCTAAATCCAGCATTTATACCACTGATTTCCCACACAGTGTTGAAGCAAATTCATTTTCAGACAGCAGTTAGAAACCTTTTGGGATTTGGGACACACTAGTTAATTTTGGGAGAGCCGTATTTGGGGATCAACTACTTAATTTTTAGTGTGTATTTTGATTTATGGAAGTGGTGCTGTTTAGATCCACCTTAGGCTAGACTGTTACTCAATACTTGAAATCCAGTGTTCTAGAACACAAGAACTTTGTTCTTACCTCAGTTTCATAAAGGAGGGGACAGCATTTGCTAACTCCTCCCACAATTTGCATGTGTGGATCTCTGATCACACTAAAGATGCCTCTGCACATACTTCTCTTGCATACATACATTTTTCAGCAACCTTTCTCAGCCGTGGGCCGGTCCACCGTCCCTCAGACCATGTGGTGGGCCGGACTATATTTTGAGGGGGGAAATGAACGAATTCCTATGCCCCACAAATAACCAAGAGATGCATTTTAAATAAAAGCACACATTCTACTCATGTAAAAACATACTGATTCCCGGACTGTCCGTGGGCCGGATTTAGAAAGCAATTTAGCCGCATCCGGCCCCCGGGCCTTAGGTTGCCTACCCCGGGCCTAAGGCCATCCAAAAACAATGGAATGGGAAATAAAAATCAGAGCTTGCTATGAATTCCCGTTTATTTCAATTGGATTTAGTCATGGCTAATCTACTGGATTATGTCCCATGCCTTTGAAACAGACATGACGCAGAATCCACTCCCATATAGACGTGTTTTCCATTTTGTTACAATAAAAAATAGAACATTAAAAATTTATCTCTTGCAAAGTTTAACAGATGGGGATAATTAACTTTTTTTCCAGACTGACTTGTGATCTTTCTTATTCATATACTATAAATAAGATTTTGAAGTCATATCTGTGGAGCCTCTTCTTTCATAGCTACAAGACAGGACACAAGGAAGTCCGAACTGCTCTGTGCTAGATTGCGCAAATTGTATTTGGGAAGGAAGCAGATCAATGACATGTACATTTCCCCACCCCAAAGAAGAGAGATTTGCTACTTAGATTCACACACACAACCTTTTTCTTTCAAGAAAATGCCCACTGGCTACTTTGTTCACTTCTGTAAGTCTCTCTCAGCATAAAACATTGTTTTAATTTCATTCCCACATTCAAAGCAGACCTTTTTTTAAAAAAATTAAAAATATCAGTTTCTTATCTAGACCTCTTTTTCAGAGCATTAATGCATGGCCAGGGGGCAGATTTCTGTCCAGTTTTCTAGTGAATATCTTAACAAAACTTTTTGCACCTCGGGGCAGGAATAAGTCTTAGGTTAAGTGCAGAAAGAAAAGAAGAGTTGAGACAAGACATTTCTAGAAGATGCTATTAAAAGCTACACACCCCAGAATGAGCCAGGTTTAAAAGGGAGGGGAAATATACTTCTTCACTATGATGTATCACAAATGATTGTGCAATTTTTTATAATCTGAATGCCAAAGGTTCAAATCAAAACAAAGGAAAGGAGTGAAGAAAATAGTCTGATTGCATTGACAAATTTCTGAAACTGCAAAAAAAAAAAAAAAGGAGAGTAATAAGAAAAAACACAAAACTTGGCCCATCTGATTGAAGACTGTTTTTATGATGTGCTGGAAGGACTCCTATAAGAAATCTAGTGAAATTTGCATTATACTAGTTGGAAAATGTTCAGACGGTAATTTTTTATGTGCATGTGAGTTTTTCCATTATGAAGTACTAAACACATTTTAAGTTGCCTTATACAGAATCAAGCCTATTGGTCCATCTAGCACACTACTGTATCCTTTGACTAGCAGCAGTTCTCCAAAATCCTTAGGCAGATGCATTTCTTTGGTCTGCCATCGTAAACTCTTAAATGGAGATACCAGGGGTTAAAGCTGGAAGCTCCTGCTTGCAAAACCATGTGACCATTACCAAGGCCACCATTTTCCAAGTTGGAAGTAAAGGGTATTTGCTCTATCTGTGCATTTTTTAAAAAATATGGGTGACAGCATTAAAATATGCAATCATGAGGCTACACTTTTAATCCAGTAAAAACTACAATATATACGATTCCTCTGGTCATGCAGCTCAGCTCTCAGAATGTCAACAGCAATCTAGCTGAGTTAGATTGAACCTTATTATGCTTTACTCAAATTAACCAATTTCTTCAGAGGGAGGAAGTATTTCAATAATCACTTGTCAATCAGATTGCCACTGGCAATGGGAAATAAGGATTTAAAGGTGAAGTTTATAGCAACCTTTTCTATCACTTCTATGTACACTTCTAGAGAGTTGTGATTTCAGCAGTTTTCAGGAGATCCAGAAAACCACAAAGACACAATCCCATTGTGACACACTCAAAACTTCCGATGCACAATGTTAATAATGCAGTTTACAAAATTCTCAACATCTGAGCTTTCACTTTCCTCACGGTTTTAGAGGGCTAAAAAAAAACTACTTGTGTGGCTTGCATCTGCTAACAGCTAATGAAGATTTACTTCCTCCTCCTCCACAGTTAACAGCCCTTTATTTTAGATCAACATTATTTTAGGAGCAAATAAAACACCAAGTTTGAAAATTGAAACTGGCAAATAAATTAATTCATGTTTGCATAACTAGGAGGTTATAGATCTATGAAGTCAGGAATTTTAGTGCCGAGTCCTAGACCTTCCCGAATATAATTTACAGATATAGTCACTAAAAAGTCATAATCCTCGGGCTACCCAGTGGCCACACATCATAGCTGTCCCTCAGCATAATAATAAATAAACCAGCCCTACTACTGACAGCAACATTTCAGTTTAAGTGTTCTTAAACACTTTCAGTTAAAGTGCTCTATGTATATCTATACCAATTCTTGACAGGGCAACTTTTTGGTGGACAGAAATGCCTTCTGCTTTGCTTCTCTCTCC
The DNA here is from genome assembly GCF_951804945.1 of Podarcis cretensis. Lineage (NCBI taxonomy): Eukaryota > Metazoa > Chordata > Lepidosauria > Squamata > Lacertidae > Podarcis > Podarcis cretensis. Next base: position 46,820,024 of record NC_137170.1, on the reverse strand, counting down.
ACTGCAAGACTGAAAACTAGTAGACTTTCACCTCTTGATATGTGGCGATAGCTCTCTACACAGTGTAAGACGACAACTGCAAACGCTGCAGTCAATGATAGCACAGGTGCCAATTAAAGTACAGTGGTACCTCGAGTTGCAAACACCTCAGGTTACAAACTACGCTAACCTGAAAGAGTTACCTCAAGTTGAGAACTTTGCCCCAGGATGAGAACGGAAATTGTGTGCCGGCAGTGCAGCGGCAGCAGCAAGAGGCCCCATTAGCAAAAGTACGCCTCTAGTTAAGAACAGTTTCAGGTTAAGAATGGACCTCTGGAACAAATTACGTTCACAACCAGAGGTACCACTTTTACTAATGTTTTCTTCCAAAGAGAGAGATCCTGGGACACTATCACTGCAAGTCTAGTTTCCCCCCTCCCAATATGCTGGATATCTTGCATTTAAAAAAAAAATATGTATTGGGTCCATGGAGTGCTAGTTGTGCAAGTTCTGAATGAAGGTTCTTCTTTGGTTGGCAAATGATAAGCACAGCGGTGTAGGTTGCAAAATGCTTAGGAATGAATGAATATATCAGTCAAGTGTTCTCATAAGGGTATTTTCAAAGCCTTTTTTGGAAGGAAGGAAGGAAGGAAGGAAGGAAGGAAGGAAGGAAGGAAAACATACAATGCTTATTTTTTTTCTTTCTCTTTTAGTAGCTTTTCTTTTGTGGAGGTATTGAAAAAGGACTGAACAGGTAAATAAACAACATGATCCCCAATCTAATTAAGGCAGCTTCAGGGTGAAATCCAAAGGCTTCCTCTCTGCCACTTTTTGGCAAAAATACCACAGTAGCTGCAATGTATGAATATTTACCTGCCTTACACCAAATCAGAGCATTGGTTCATCTAACTCAATCTCATCTATTCAGATTGTCAGTGGTTCTCTAAGGTTCTCTATCCCCAATCCTATTAACCTGAGCTCCTTTTATCCATAATCCCAGGGACAGAAGCTGTAAGAAAAGCCTGTGTTCTGCACTCAAAGCTATTGACAATTCCAATACTTTAGGTGTCAGCAACAGCCCCTGCCTCCAGTCGCCAGAAGTGTGTGCAAGATATATGGTCAATCCTGCATGGCATTCCTAAATTCAACAGCCAAGGGCGAGGCTGAATTAATGCTAGCAACATATGTGGCTTCCTGTGCTTGAAAAGACAAGTCTTTTACTCTCAAAGGTCCTCCCACAGAGGCTGCTCCCTACCAGATTTTTCTGGACATCTTTTTCCTTTGGAAAATAAATTCTCATAACAAAGGATGGAGGAGGTAAAACATGTATTGGCTGGAGCCCTAACCAGGCAGACGAAAAAAGTTAATGAGTGTGGAACTGCAGGTAAAACTTGGAGGTTGGAAAAGGACGAAACAGTATGGGAACAAGAACTGATGCCCCAGCAGATTTCTCACCCTGATGCCCCACCCTCACCCCGGCACTGCTCTCATGACTCCCAGAGATCCCATGGAAGAGTAATTTGAACTGAAGGAAAGCTGAATTCCATGCCATGATCATTTGTTCAAATCAGTACCGAAACAGTTAATTTATAAATAAAGTGATTCATAAAATTTTGGTTTTCTTTAAAAAGTAGAAACTTCCAAGGTGATGCTTTTCTTTTCTTTTCAAAATCCACCAGTCCGTGTTAGTGAGGCGAGGAAGGAAGTGGAAGCAAGAGGGCTGGGTGTCTGTTCAGATGTGGAGCTACACAGGTGCAGCAAGTGGAAAAGATCTTCCCAGGTTCAAAGGGCCAGCCCAGCTCCAGCAGCCTCCTCCCGTGACCCTCTGCTACACCTCTCCGTCGTCATCTGAGCTGCTGCTGCCACTGCTACTACTGCCACTGCTGCTCCCGCTGTCGCTGCTTTCCGCCTGTTGAGCTTGGCTGCGAGCCGCCGCCTCTGCCGCCGCCGCCTCTGCTTCTTCCTTCTCTCGCTGCTTCTGAGCCGCCGCCTTTTTTTCCTGCTCAGCGTGGCTTTTCATGTGAGCGCTGCGGCTTTTCACCTTGTAGAAGATTCTGGAGGAAAACACATAACAGCGCCGTTACTTACTCTAGCTCACCTTGGTTTCTCTTGTGAATCGGAGAGATTCACCATCCTCCTCAAAAGATGCTAACTTGCCCAGGCAAGGTCACCAGTGAAAACTGCACTGCAGTAAACAAAACTGCTCCCGTGTTCTTCTTAATGTATGCTCAGTGTTGGCCATTGGGAAGGATAAGTGAACTGGGAGGCCTAGATAAAAACTTGAGTCTTCCGTGATTATGTGCTGCAATATCTGTAGCAAACCATATTGTGCTTGTAGCGCAGATTCTGTGAAGTGATTGTGGACTCAACCCTTGTGATTTCCTTTAGCTATGTGTTTGTACTTAGCCAACATACTAACTTAATCTGAGGTACAGGCAGCTGTGGACACAGATTAATGGTGAGTCTAGTCCAGCATTCTGTCTCCAGCAGGGGCTGGTCAGATGCCCCTAAAAGGATAACAAAAAACAGGGCCTGGTGGAGAGAGCTTTCCCATTTGTCCCTGGCACCTGCTGATCAACGAACATGGTTGTTTCCAATCTTAGCTTTATGCTAATAGCCACTATTGATGTATCTTTGTTACAGTAAGCTGTCTTTAAAGAGAAAAAGGCACAACTTAAGACCTAAAACAAACCCTGAATAAGATACACAGTTACCGAAATACAATAAGGGGAGAAATCACTCAAGGTATATCATATCCAATAATAGTACACCCAGTTGCTTCTGTGATTATCCTGGCTTGACTGACATGCCTCCTGTCATTCTGCAAAGCCCGAACTCCATTCCAAGACCAAGCAAAATAAATATATATGTCTGTTGCACTCTCCTTGTTTAATCCTGTCTGCTGAACAGGGCCTGTCTCTTGTCCAGGGCTTCCCAGGAAAGAGGTAAGTGTGTTGGGGGGGGGGGCATATGCATGTGAGTTCTGGTCTGGATCCAAACAACCACATAATTAGCTCCATATGCCCAAGGAAACTTTGGACTTGCATGTAAAAAAATAATAATAAATCTTTTGCACAGCAACTTCCTCCTGCCCACAGTGCTGCATGACAAGCCTGTTCGAACACCAAATGAAGTTTCAAAAGCAATTTATGCAATGGCATAGGCATCTTGAATAATTCCACGGTGCATGTTTAAGACACTGACTCTACCTATAGTAGCTCTTTAACAGTCTAGTCAGCCTAACCCTCCTGTCACCTGGGACCAGTGTACATCATCCCATGACTGGCCTAGGTTTAACAGGCCCACAAAACAGACTATGATCTTATTTGTCTATGAAAGCATTTTCTATGCCACCATATCAAATAGCAAGGTGGCGTACAGTATGAGACATCATTACAGAAATATAAAAAGTCATGAAGGTGACTGACTAATCAAAATTTAATCTTATAAGCAAGGTGAGACATGCCAGCTCCCTCTCATAAAGCATGGCACTTAGTAAGAGTTCTGTTGAACTGTTACGATTTTCACTCTGGTTTTACACCAAACATTGTCTAGATTGTGTGGCTGCCTGTTTTCTAGAAATGAGCTCCATGACGAAAACAGCAAAGGGAACCTAGCTGGGACACAGAAAGGGTCAGGCACCTTTGTATAGCTCTTCCCCACGGGTCAAATGTTTTTTTGAAACATCCAACTGGTCCTTAACTTGATATGAGCAGCTATTTTTTTTAAAAAAGAAAATCTCTTGCTAGCAGATTAACGCACTGAATAGGCTTCAGCTAGATGTTTTACTCATATGCAAATGTGCCTGGAAGTTTACAAGCAAAAAAAAAAGTGAAAGTAACACCATTACTCCAATGTAGGTAGAAATCATCTGCACCTTGTTCCCTATCTCCAGCAATTGTAATTTGATCTTAAAATCACTGATTTCTCTCTTCACAGTTGGTTTGCATCCTTCCATTTCTGATCTTACTTGATGCTCATTTTCTTAGCAAGCTTCAACAAGAGATTTGGCTAACACTTTTTGAAAATCCAAGTATCATGGCTATCTTCTATCCACATCAGGGTTGGGGAACCTCCAGCTGTTGCAGAGTCCCAGCCAGCACAGTCCCTAACCAGGGATAATGAGAACTGCAGTCCAACAACATCTGGAGGGTATCATCCTTAAAATAGACGCAACTGACCCTCAATATTATGTCTACGACATTTTCAGAAACAAGTGCAAGAAGACAGGACTAGGAATGCTAGTGAGCCTTCATCTCTTTTGCATCTGGGGAAGTAACTGGAAAACAGTGTTGACCACCAGCCAACACAATTGTGAATACAATGGACAGTGATCGCCAAAGGAGGATAGTGATTTCACTCTCTTCATTTCATCATTTTAAGTACTAGGTAAGGCTCACAGTTCACTGGGTTTATGCAAACCTGGCAGAGAACAACACTTTCTAGCCCAATGGACCCTGCAGGCAACAAACATTCTCTTTCTTAGTCTACCTCCAGTAGAAACCTACATGTTCAATCCTGAACTAGTATCTGTTGTTACAGGAAAATATGACGTCTACTGAAAGACTCCTCTAAAACACTCCCTGAAGCATCTCATCTCTGCAGGAATCATACCATTCATATTGGCAAAATGTACATAACTTCTGAAATGGACCATGGCATTTTTCTGGCAAGATGCACATGTACACTAAGGAATCTCTACAACTGGAGGAAGCACCTTTCTTTTTTAAAAGAAAAGTTATTTTATTTCAAAAGTTAAGACTGAATGAAAAACTACAATAACATAATTATCGGAGCTATTAAAACACTGATTAACACCGCCTCCACCCAGCAAAATAGGCTACCACTTCTTTAGTTCTACATTTTTTTTACTTCCTCCTGTACAAAAGATACAATAGAACCCTTGTTTTCGTTTCTGAGTTTTCCCACTCTTACCTTCCACATTTTTTACATGGAAATTCCTCCTCTTGGTTCTGGGTTTTGTTGACAGTGTCCTGTTTGGGCTTTGGTTTTCTTTTTCTCTTTTGGGCAGGTGGAGAAGTCTTCCGATATTTAATGGGCGTCTCCTTTGTCCTCCTTGAAGTTCTGCCTCTGGCTTCTGCCGCTCTTGGAGCACCAGGTTCCTGCTGTTTTTCCACGAGGAGACTACCGACCTTCGGAGGAAGGAAAAACTATTGCAAGATGGAACAACTAGGAACCTATGGGAGTGGATGCTGGACAATGGCCAGAGATGAGGATTTTACCAATCAAATCTATATGACGGTGGGATGAATCCAGTGACTAAAGCAAGGGGATTAAATATGTAAATATATAAATTAAACATATTAACAGTTTGGGGTTTTTAAAAACAAATTACAAAATAGAAAGTTTCAAATAATACAGGAAAACATGTTGTAACACAGGATCCCTCTAGATGTCATGGCACAAGTCATTCTACACTTACCTGGTCCTCAGTGTGTAGCGTCTGTGTGGGTTTGGGGTATGCGGTGTTGCTGTTCTTGTCATGAAACTCATATGTGTCTACTTCTTCCTCTTTTATAACCAACCGATCCTCCACTTCCTCGTCCTCTTCGTCAGTGTTTTCATAGTCTTCGTTATACGTTCTGGGAGGAAGAGTTCGCGTAAGCCTATGGGAGCTCTTCATAAGAGTAAAAAAAAAAAAGCAGAGAAGGGAAGCAAGTCAGTTTTTTAAAAGAAAAATCAATGCAAAGGCAGAATCCAGGAAGGGGACCTTAAGAAGTCCAATGGAGACCAGTCAGCACCATTCCAACAGAACCTCCTCAAGTTTTAATGAATGTGTTGGGAAACTGGAAAAGGCTCCTCCTTACACTTGATTTGTATGAAAATACATTCAATTTGTTGATGCTGTATATTTTACTTGTACTACATTGTATTCTTACATGCAATGCTCATTTGAAAGTGGGGTAATACATGAGGCAAAGGATCATTGTGATAAAATGAATAAAAAAAAATTAAAAATTGTCCAGTAGCACCTTAGAGACTAACTAAGTTTGTTTTGGGTATAAGCTTTCGTGTGCATGCACACTTCTTCAGACACACTTCTTCAGATATACACACTTCTTCAGATATTTTGTGTGCATATCTGAAGAAGTGTGTCTGAAGAAGTGTGCATGCGCACGAAAGCTTATACCCAAAACAAACTTAGTTAGTCTCTAAGGTGCTACTGGACAATTTTAAAATTTATTTATTTTGACTGCATCAGACCAACATGGCCACCTACCTGAAGATAAAATGAATGTACAAGTCAGGAGTGCTCATAAATTACATTGTTGGAAACCTTCCTTGCTTCTCTACTGTGCTTTGCTAAGCAGAAGCTTGTGACTGACATGATTTTTGTGGTTATATTTGTTGTTTGCGAAGTTTAATGAAAATAATAAAAATTATGAACAAAAGAACCCAACAGACTACTTGTGTGCTCAGGCTGCATAGTCATCTCGTGCAATTTTACACAAAATGTTATAGCTGTAGGCAACGTAATTTTGTGGGGTGAAGCTGGCATTCCGAACATTACCTTGATATCTACTTCCACTTCATCTTTAACCGCTTTTTCACTGGCTCCATCAACATCCCCAAAGATCAACGCCCCGTTCCGGCCTATTTTTACTTGCTTTTTGTATGTATAATAGAACTCCACACACTGAGCCACAGTCTTTGTTTTAATCTGTAGAATTTATTGAGAGGAAGAGGGGAAGAGACAAGGGAAGAAATGGGAGGAAAATGAAAATAATCATCATCATCAATAAACATGTCTGTCACTCACACTCATACACCTCCACACCTATGTGCTTCAAAGCCACAGGCCACAATGCTAAGACCTCATTCATGTCTATCCTTTCTGAAGGCTGGCATGATCTGACTTTTCCTTTTGTTTCCTGGCTTACAGAGCTTGCTTGCTTGCAACATGGGAGCTGGAATGGGGATAGGTTGCTGCAAGTGAAGGAAGAGATTCATAAATTCTACTGGGCACATGCAATAATAGTGTATCCTGGCTTGCAGTCAATTGTCTGGTGCTTTGCTTGATCAACATCAATCACAGACTTACAGTGCAATTCTAACCATGTCTACTGAGAGGAAAGCCCTGCCAAATAAAACAAGGCTTACTCCCAGATGACGTGAAGATTTCAGACGTAGGTATAAAAGTAAAAATTATGGTTGGTCTTCAACTTAGCTGACTACCACCCTGTATCTACTGATATAGACTTTAATTCTAGCCCATTCCAAAGACTCAGAAAGCTAACAATATGAAGGGGGGATCTAAAGTTGGAACGTGTGAAGAAGAAGAAGAAGAAGAAGAAGAAGAAGAAGAAGAAGAAGAAGAAGAGGAGGAGGAGGAGGAGGAGGAAGAGTAGTTTGGATTTGATCTCCCACTTTATCACTACCCGAAGGAGTCTCAAAGCAACTAACCATCTCCTTTTCCCTTCCTCCCTCACAACAAACACTCCGTGAGGTGAGTGACACTGAGAGACTTCAGAGAAGTGTGACTAGCCCAAGGTCACCCAGCAGCTGCATGTGGAGGAGCGGGGAGGCGAACCCAGTTCACCAGATTATGAGTCTACCGCTCTTAACCACTACACCACACTGGCTCTCACCACTGTGAAGAGGAGGGCAACCAAGATGATCTGGAGATCAAGCCTGATGAGGAATGGTTGAGGGAGTTGGGTAAGAGCTCTTGACAGTGAAATGGACTCCCCTGGGAGGTGGTGGACTCCCCTTCCTTGGAGGTTTTTAAGTAGAGGCTGGATGGCCACCTGCCAGGTATAATCTAGTTGAGATTCCTGCATTGCAAGGAGTTGGACTAGATGACCCTGAGATCCCTCCAAACTCTACAATTCTATAATTCCATGACTATAATTCTTCCAATGTTTCATAATTTTGGAAGAAAAAAATGCGTAAGGGGGAAAAATACCCAAAACTTCAAGTCCCCCAAACATGAATTCCCCCAACCACCTTCCTATCACTGGTCCAGTCCATCTTTCACATAATGCTGTAAAACCTGAGAATTAGATGAATGATATCAGGCAATGTAGATACTGACCAAACTACACCTTCAGCTCCCTTCCTCTTTCAATTTCGCTTATTAATATTTTAAGATGTGTTTTGCAGGTCTCACACTGTTATTGTTGTTGTTTTTTCACAACTGATGCTCCTTCTGTTTCATTTGTAGTTTTTTCCCTCCACAGGTATCATCTTCAGAAAACTACGTTTTGAAGTATGTTGTGACTATATTTTGTTGTTACTGAGATCGGAGCAAAATAAAAATTTATCACACTGCACTATGGATGTGAGAGCATAAAGGCATAAAGGCTACTGAGGAGAGATTATCTGTACACAGAAAAATCTCACTTCCAAAGTGGCAGTGAGATACTCCATTGAATAAACACTACGGAACACAAGTTCCCAGCTAGAGGATGAAGCAATCCCCAAGGTTAATGATCCGGTGACACTTGCATATGTCCTGCAATGGCAGATCAATTATTTTGCAATGCACTCAGGAAGCAACAAGCAACTCACAAGTTTCTGAACCAGGAAGAAGTCTTTCTTGTAGATGGCAATCCCCTTATTGAAGAGCTTTTTCTCTAGTGTGCTCCACTTATCTGATCCTGAAAAGAAAGAGTGGAACACAACTTCATTACATTTTCAAGATTATTTCCAGACATTTAAACATTTTATTGTTAAGGTGTGTGTCTCTTGCATATCTCTGCTACCCTGTCTGGACTGTATTGATGTTATTGCTCTTATGTGAACACCTGTTTTTCTAAAAACTTTTTGTAGGAAAATGTTATGCCAAGCATATTTGAAGCTATACATCGGGGGGGGGGGGAATTCCTAATCTTGTGTTCTTTTTAGCCATCTCTTTAGTATTAAGTAGTCTACCTCTATTAACTAGCCTGCTCACCATGAAATTATTGTGCGTTTATACAGAACCCCCCTTTTTAGTTTACTTTAAACAAATTATACCACTGCACACCCAAAATACTTTAGTGAGTCTCACTACTGGCGTGTCTCAAATGATAGCATACTCCCGCAACAGACAAAGCTGAACCATATACACATAGACTTGAATGCCATCTAACCCTAAACAAACAGAAGGGCTCCTTCCATTCACTAAGGGAACTGGGATCCAATGTAGGGTCCCAATGGAGTAAGGGTTGGGGTGAAATTCTGCACCAATCTCCCCCATGCAGCCTCCTGCACTGCCTCCCATGCTGTTCCCCCAATCGTCTGCCATAAATTTTCAAAGAGCAAAGGCATTGCTGGGGGAAAGTAGAGACTGGTGAAAATCACCTCCCTCTCCTTCTGCTGGCAGAAGCACCCCCATGAATGAAACCTCTTCTCACAGGGTGTTCCTACCAGAATAGAAGAAGAAGAAGAAGAAGAAGAAGAAGAAGAAGAAGAAGAAGAAGAGGAGGAGGAGGAGGAGGAGGAGGAGGAGTTTGGATTTGATATCCCGCTTTATCACTACCCTAAAGGTAAAGGTAAAGGTACCCCTGCCCGTACGGGCCAGTCTTGACAGACTCTGGGGTTGTGCGCCCATCTCACTTAAGAGGCCAGGGGCCAGCGCTGTCCGGAGACACTTCCGGGTCACGTGGCCAGCGTGACATCGCTGCTCTGGCGAGCCAGAGCCGCACACGGAAACACCGTTTACCTTCCCGCTGGTAAGCGGTCCCTATTTATCTACTTGCACCCGGAGGTGCTTTCGAACTGCTAGGTTGGCAGGCGCTGGGACCGAGCAGCGGGAGCGCACCCCGCCGCAGGGATTCGAACCGCCGACCTTTCGATCGGCAAGTCCTAGGCGCTGAGGCTTTAACCCACAGCGCCACCTGCGTCCCCTTATCACTACCCTAGGGAGTCTCAAAGCGGCTAACATTCTCCTTTCCCTTCCTCCCCCACAACAAACACTCTGTGAGGTGAGTGGGGCTGAGAGACTTCAGAGAAGTGTGACTAGCCCAAGGTCACCCGGCAGCTGCATGTGGAGAAGCGGAGACGCGAACCCGGTTCACCAGATTACGAGTCTATCGCTCTTAACCACTACACCACACTGGATCAAACCCATAGTCCAAAACACTTTGATTACTAGAAAAGTGTTTAGTGTTACTTTCTTCTTCATAGTATTACAGAGCAAGTGTGAATGTGAACCCCAAAACACTTTCTCCTTTCATGAAAGGGGAGATATCCAATATTAGTCAGAGTAAATGCACTGAAATCAATGAACTTAAGCCTACGGATTTCAGTGGATTTAGTCTAAGTATGGCTTAGATGTCGCCAAAGGTTTAGAAATGAACGTATTGATGATGACCTTAGAAATAACTTCCATTTTCTAACACAGGAGAAGTAAAGCTTGCAGTAGGAGTTGATTTCTGTCTATGAGTGATAGATAACTTTGACACTAATGAGGCAGACAATACCCATACAATGATTCATTTAAATTGTACCTAGGACTCTTAAGATTTTAGTTGTCCATTTCCTTTATTCCATGTCTTTAGTCATCATTTTCACAAGTTCACACGCACCACATTAGATACAAAAGGGTATTTTTAGCATCTTTTCTAAAAAGCAGCCTATATTGAAATCAGCCACGCGTTGTCATAGATACTCCAGGATCCAGATGAAAGCATTTTGGTTCCACGGGAAAAACAACAAGTACAAAGAAGCAACTGATGATCCGGAATGGTGCTTGGGGATGTTCTACACCATTTGTATCTTCACAGCAAAATGCAGAAAAATAACTTGACAAATAACATAATTCAATTTTGCTCCGTGTCTCCCTGCTGTCCAAATATCTAGCAGGGTGGGTGTTCAAAATGTTTACCATTCTCTCTCTCTCTCACACACACACACACACACACACTTGCACACAGCTTGCATGCTGCTCCTGTCCTTGAACTGCTTCTTCCTTTAGCTTTGCTCTACCAATGACTGTGCAACGAGTACAGACTCTTTGCCGGTGTACACACCCTAACATATAGACTGGCTGCCCTCACTGAAAGGCAATTACATGTTCTCATGAGACTGTAATACAATACCATTGTATTTATGGCATTTCAAATTACGCACGTGATCTATTGCATTGCACACATAAGCCTCTGTTTGACCTTGATTAGTCTTGGTGAGAACAAAACCTTCCTTCCAACTGGCCCTGTCCAACTGATAACCTGATCAATAGCCATTTGCCTCTCCACAGGTTGATTTCAGACACAGGTAACAATTACTTAGAAGAGATAATTGTAAGGGATTCATTCATTCCATTTCCGTCCTAACTCTTGCTGTCTTGTCTGCCCTTGAGTGGGTCATATTTGTGTCATTTATATTCTACTATCCCCCTTATATATCGAAATTTCAGTGCAGCCCACTGGATCCTCAGCGCCACTATCGCAGCAATGATAAGTGTATCCGCCATAGCAAAGATAAGTATTGTATAGTTAATTGTAAGCTGTTAGCCCAGGGTTTGGGCAGCCTGTGTACAATTTTATTCTATCCATTTCACTCTGCCATAAATATCGCATTTGGTGATTCCAGCTGCAAAACCAGTTTTATTCTCAAATGCCATTTTGGTGCCGTTAAGGAAATAAAACGTTTTCTCCTCAAACCTGTAATACGGATTCAGTGGTTCCTGCTAATTACCCAGGTAAGTAATCCCAAGGCAAGCAACAACTCTGAATAAACAATCCTAAAATATCACGCCTCCATGGTTATACGGGTTTGTTTACTGTGCAGTTTGGGATACGTGAAGGTGAGCTTTGCACCGATCTCACTATGCACTGAGGCAAAAGCAGGACAGTTATATCACCACCCAATGTTGCTAATTCCCAAATAGATATTTAAGGCTCTCCCAGTATTAATTAAATTATATTCCATTCTCCCCCCCCCCAATGCATTAACAGTAATTATCAGAGTAAGAAAATGGAGAGTAGAGAAGCAGCTGTCCCCACTGCCTTGCTCCCAAGCATACCTGTGTAGTGATAGTCAGCCAACGTGTGGTTTGCAGGCCACAAAGACCTCCTCAGCAGCAATTTGGTCAGCGCAGCCTGAGGTGTGGGGGAGCACACACACAAAAAGCCTTATCAATGACAGTAAAACCCAAACAAGTGCATTTACATCAAGAAGTCACAACCCTTATTGTTTACTGCAGTGATGTATTTAGAGCCCACCTGAGGTTCAACGTGACCCATGTCTCCTTATTCATCCTTGTAATTAACCTTTTGAAGTAGGTGGCATGGGAGCTGTTAAGTCTTTTTAGCAATAACAAGGATTGGGGACACCTTAAGGGGGCTAACAAATACAGTGGTACCTCGGGTTACATACGTTTCAGGTTACATATGCTTCAGGTTACAGACTCCGCTAACCCAGAAATATTACCTCGGGTTAAGAACTTTGCTTCAGGATGAGAACAGAAATCGTGCTCCGGCGGCATAGCCGCAGCGGGAGGCCCATTAGCTAAAGTGGTGCTTCAGGTTAAGAACAGTTTCAGGTTAAGAACGGACCTCCGGAACGAATTAAGTTCTTAACCCGAGGTACCACTGTACACAGTAACATTTTTTGTGAGCCAAAGCCTGTTTTGTCACATACATCCCTTTTCATTGTTGTTTGGAGTTGTTTTCCTCAACCTGGTGACCTCCAGATGTTTTGGACTACAACTCCCATCAGTCCCAGTCAGCATGACTTTGCCAGTTGAGGCTGATGGGAATTGTAGTCCCAAACCCCTGGAGGGGAAGACTGATTTGGGCTGAAGAGCAGCGTATTCTAAAAAGGACAGCCAGAATAGTTAGCCTGTCTCTCTTTAAAACAGAATTTCAAATAATCCAATCACAATCAAAGGATTACATTTTGTCTTATTTTAAAAAGATCCCTCTTCCGCATGGTTTTAGCACTTCATGCCTACCCACGAAGGTATTTGAGGCATAATTAATTACATTTCTTCGCCTACACAGCAGTGTTACCTCAACTGATAATGGTACCTGTCAGCACGTGTCCAATTACAGAGGAATTCCCACCTAGGGAATGAGTCATCTGAGAGCCCATTAACGCCCGTGTTTAATCAAGTAAACAATACTCCAAAGAAAGGAGATAACTGGAGTCCAAAACCATTCTCAGCCCTCCAAGAAATCAGCTGCTATGACTAGAGCTCAGGCAAAATGATGGGAAGAGATACTATTCAAGTTGTATCTGTACTCTGAAGAGATTTACCAAGAAACCTGTAAGGACTTGTGCTGGTATTACTGAAGCAGTTTCATTACGCAGCAATAGGTGGACTTTAAAATTAAGTCTCCCTAAGGTGGCAGGAGATGCTATTGTACTTATTTAATTCTTAAATTTATATTCACCTTTCCATTGGTAACACTCAACAGAGCCAATTAATAAATAGGAATCTGATCCAATGCTATACAGGGGAAACTCTCCTATTAGATACAGCTTCCAACTGAAGTGAAAAAGTGAAATTTTACTTTAATAATAACAATAATAAAATAAATTCTATTATTATTATTATTATTATTATTATTATTATTATTATTATTTACTACTCATGAAGTTTCCAACACACATAAACACATTTCCTGGGATGGAATGGGAGTGAGGATGGCAGTGAGGACATTGTGGTGTAGGCCCACTGGCATAACTAATCTGCTGCTTCTAGCTGTGCACTTGCACTTTTATATTTGGACCCTTCTTCTCAAACAGCTAAAAAAAGGTTTTCCAACAGAACCAGACATTTGCAGTTCACATGAAGCTGTCTTATACAGTGGTACCTCAGGTTAAGTACTTAATTTGTTCCAGAGGTCCATACTTAACCTGAAACTGTTCTTAACATGAAGTACCACTTTAGCTAATGGGGCCTCCTGCTGCCACTACGCCGCACGATTTCTGTTCTCATCCTGAAGCAAAGTTCTTAACCTGAGGTACTATTTCTGGGTTAGCTGTAACCTGAAGCGTATGCAACCTGAAGCATATGTAACCTGAGGAACCATCTTTGGGTAAGTCTGGGAAATGCTCCTGCCTAAAACCCCAGAGAGCTGCTGCCAGACAGTGTAGACCAGGCACCCCCAAACTCGGCCCTCCAGATGTTTTGGGACTACAACTCCCATCATCCCTAGCTAACAGGACCAGTGGTCAAGGATGATGGGAGTTGTAGGCCCAAAAACATCTGGAGGGCCGAATTTGGGGTGCCTGGTGTAGACAGAAGTGAGCTAGCTAGATCAACCAGTTTCAGGCAGCTTCCTATGTTTTATATACTGAGTACGGCCATTGCTCTCAAGCTCAGAAACATCTGCTCTGACTGGCAGTGTTTCCCAAGGTCTCAAGCAGGAAGCCTTCTCAGATAGACCCGGAGATGCCCGATGTTGATCCCACCCCCTTATGCATGCAAAACAGATGCTCTACCACTTGGCTAAGAGGAAGATGCACCATTAGCAGTGAAACCGGGAGGCATGAGTGAAGAAAGGAAGGAGGCTGCCAAAAGGCACATTCTTCAAAACGCAGGATTCTAACATAGACGCTCCTTGTAGAAGGTGAAAGTGTGCAGAGTGCATAAGTTTGGCAAGTACTTGGCTAGTACTTCCCTCACTGAGACCAATACAAACAGCCTTCCTGCCAAATCCAATTAGACGCACTGACGATTGCTGGAGACTTACCAGAACATTTCCTTTCGTTTCATGTAAGCAGTGAAATGCCAGCTCTTGGTTGGTGCCACCTCCAGGAAATATACTTGAGCAAGCAGCAGTTAGCAGGTTCTCCACTGTCACAGCACAAAACAAGACAAGCGGTAGGTGCAGGTCGGGGAGAGAGAAAAGCAAAAGGTCATCTTATACATCCCTTCACAACAATTTCCTACCTAGATTTCCCTTCATATTTGGCAAGCCTCGACCTTTACAGAGGATCCATGGTCAACAGAAATTAGTGGCTGACCACACAGCAATTTTAAAGACTTAAACCATCATCACAGACAGTAGTTCAGTTTCCAAGCGCCTTACCATTCTCTTGAGTAGACACATCCGTTTCAAGTTCCTCCCATGGCTGCCACACCAGTTCTGCCTTGGTCTTGTCCGAGGCTGCCAGAGATCGATCTCTAAGAGGTGGGATTTCTGCTTGAAACCGGGAGCCCACATTGATCCGTCTATCAAAATAAATGCACATTTAAAAACGGCTCACCCTGCAAGTTCTAATATGATAATTTGCTAAAGTTAAAAGCTTGCCTCCGCAAAACAAGCTGAACTCCAACTGGAGCAACAGGCAGTATGCAATTCCATGGCTGCTGCTTCTTCCAGTTTAAACCAACACTAGGTTTCAGTTTCAAAATACGAGTTTTTTTGTCTTTGTCTTTTGGGCCCCTCACTACTGTATAGGATATCTAGGAGCATGGATGCTAAAAACGGAAAAGCAAGATTGGGAAGCCGCCCACAAGCAGCACAACTGTAAGTTCCTTTACTTACATGTAACAGCATGTGAGAGCCAAAAATGGCAAATTTCTTCGCCTACACTTCACACATTCCATGCATGAATCCTGCTAAATGATAGCCATGGAAGACTCAAAGGTCCAGTCCAAATCTACAAATACAGTCATACCTTGGTTGACAAACGACTTGCGAGCCAAACGTTTTGGCTCCCGAACGCCACAAACCCAGGAAGTGAGTATTCAGGTTTGCAAACGTTCTTTGGAACCTGAACGTCCGGTGCGCTTCCAATTGGCTGCAGGAGCTTCCTGCAGCCAATTGGAAGCCGCACCTTGGTTTCTGAACATTTTGAAAGTCAAACAGACTTCATGGCAAGGGTGGGAGAATCACTACAGCATGGATGGCTAATGGATGACCATCCAGATGTTTGTTCAACTCCAGCTCCCCTCTATCCAGTATGACCAATGGTCAGGGATGGTGGGAGTTTTTGTCCAAGATCTGGAAGGCCACAGGTCAGACTAGAAGTTGCCAATGTGGCAACCTCCAGATGTTGGACTGCAACCCGCATCAACCCTGACTACAGACCACACTGGCTGAGGACAATAGCAACTGCACTCCACACCATCTGAAGGCAACCCCTGGTTTAGCCATCCCCAAGCCTGGAATGTGGGAACTTGAGGTTCAAAATCCTGCTAACCTGCAAAGCTTTCCTTGGAGTCTTCAGCTAATGTCAATATAAGCTACTTCACAAGATTGGTGGGAGCGCAAGATGGCACTCAAAGCGCCTTGAACAAGCATCAGGATACAGATTATATAAACAGACAGAAACTTTTAAACAAACAGAAATATGGTAACGGGGGAAACCGGCTTTATTGTTCTGGTATTGATATATATATATATGCGCGCAGCAGGCCTGAAGCCTGACAGTATGGCTGAATGACATTTACTCACATGTTATGCTGGAAAAGAATGCTTTATAAGGAATGCTGTGAGATGCCAGTTTGTTTTATTTTGAAAGTGGGGCGAATAAATCTGTTAACTTGGAGACTGGCTAAGGTTCAGATTTCAACTGCTGTTGCTGAAGAATTAAACACAAATTGTTCTCTTGCATGTTGCTTATTTAAGCCTTGAAACTATTTTCCCCCCTTCTAATCAAGCACAGGAAGGCCCTGAAATGATCCAAGGGAAGACTCCTGGACTCAAAGACATAGAATCAAATTCTAGTGCTACCTCCCCATAGTTTCGGTGCCACGTCTTGAAAAAGTCACCCACCATCGCAGGCATGTGGAAGAGAGCTCACAGAAGCAACTTCCATTCAGATATCTTTGCAGGTTTAGGAGCTGCACTTGCAGCTTACAGGTCCACATCTGCACTGCACTGCACTGCAATATAAGCATGCTTTGCCCTTAACTTCTGGGGGAATCCCAGCTGCACTGGGCGGCAGAGGTGTGAACCCTTTTCCTGGAAACAACTGGGATTGAGGGCTGTCAGTCAGCTCTCTGCCTGTTTAGCACATGTGATGTCCTGCCAATCTAAGAACTGTGCTTCTCACTGAAACTACCACCGGCTGGAACGCAACACATTCTATAGGCCAAGGGAGATTGTGTCAGTGCAATGAAAGGGAGAGCCTTGTTTCTGCACTCTCTGCCTGCATGTTCCTCGGGCACGAGCACTAAGCTCTGATCATCTCTTGGAGGAGGAGAACTTCTGAGCACAGTGTTTTTATAGCCAGTCTCCTCCTATGCTTCAAGCTCTTCCAAGAGGGCAAAGGAAAGAGAACTTAAGGCAACAGTCCTCTGCACATGAAAAAAGAGTAAAACCCATGGAACTGAATGGGTATTTGTTTGTTTTTTGAGTGAATTTGCACAGAATCAGGCTGCAATCCTAAGAACATGTACCAGGTAGTAAGCCCCCGTTAAACTCAGTGGGACAAACTTCTGCATAGTCTTGTTTAGGACTAAGCTGCAATAATATGTAGGTAATACTCTGTGACCTCCAGGAACCAATTGCTGTTATAAAAAAAAATAATGTAGCAGGAGTTTGTATCCTGTCTGGAAGCTCTCAAACATCATCATTAACCAGTTCCCTGTTTAGGGAAGCTTTTAATGTTTGACAGACTATTGTATTTTAATATTTTGTTGGAAGCTGCCCACAGTGGCTGGGGAAACCCAGCCTGATGGATAGGGTATTAATATTATTATTATTATTAATAATAATAATAATAATAATAATTTAGTATACCAACGTCTGCTATTGAGAGCTACAGAACCTCTGCACACAGAGGTTGGTTAAAGTGCTTAAGCTCCAAATACAGCAAATCCCTATATCCCTGTAACTGGAATGTTGTGTGTTCCCATTAAAACACACGCATAAAATTGTCAACTCATTACAAGTTTCTGAGACCAGATGGTGGAAACAAATTGCTTCTATAAAGACACAGTGTTTGGGGGGTTGTTCTTTTTTTGGCTTGAATTGTCTTGAGTCCAGTAGCTGCTGCCACAGAGAGCAGAGTGAGAACTGAACGACTGAGGAACCACAGGGCTGTAGTAAGAACAAGACTGAAGTCCTCCCACCTTCCAAGCCAAGTATTTCAATTCATGTTGCGGTATGGATGGAGATGTGCGTCAGCAGCTACCTTCTTGAAATGCGTTGCTGCATGCAACTGCATCTGGGATCTAGCTGCTTGGAGGATGAATGCAATATATATATGGCTGCACACTTTTGCAGAATGCTATATATTAACAGCAAGGGAGTCATTAGAATAATGTCAAAGGAAATATGCGGAAAGAGCTTTTAATGTTTCAATGGAGAAAATACTGGATAAATTCATGGAGGCTATCAAAGGCTACCAGCTGTTGACCAGGACTGGTTATAGGCAGGGCTCTGTTTCAGCCAGAAATCGCTGGAACTCAGTTCTGGCACATCTCAGGTGGGTGCCATTGCCATTTTAAGAGAACTACTTTTTTGGAAAATAGCACTGGACCTCAGTGGATGCACTGTGCTTCCCCCCCACCCAACTGAGTACTTACGGTTCAATGCTGACAGGAGTACACTCTCCCATTACTGAAAGGACAGGAGGGGTGACTTCTGCGCTATCTGCAAGTCAAGATGACACAATTAATTCATGGCCCTGCTTCTACTTAAGGATGCTCTGCTATCAGCCTTGCATTTAACAACTGGTGAGGTAGCCATCAGTAACTCAGAACCACATACAGATGAGTGGGTGAGCTAGTAGAGGAGGGGTGGATCACTCCATTTCTCCTTGGCTGGTCTCCTGGGTTTCCACACTTGCTGTATGGAAGGAAAGCACAGAAACTCAGCTGGCTGAAGGGCATGGAGGGCTGATTGCTCTACCCCATCAGACCACTTAGCAACACCCCCTTGCTTTTTTAAGGTAGTCTGCTAGGAGGCAAGTAACTTGTGCTGGCAACAGAAAAAAGGGCTTCTCCCTACTTCACAGTCAGCATGGAAAAGTAGCTTATTAGCAGGCTAGTAAACTTCATGGGCTTATTTATAAGGTCAACTAAATTTTTTTGTTTGAGAAAGTTACATATGGCTATAAGAAGGGTGGGTCTTAATCTTTACCATGAAATCTTTTTGTTATCTAGCATTCTTTCAAATGCAGCAACAATACACTGTACCGATACCATTTTCTAATTTAAGAAGTCATCACGGTGCATGCAGTCCAATCTTCCACAAGCAAACAAAAAAAGCCGAGTCATAATTTATTTCCTCCAGCTGTGATCCTCCTCTCATTCTACCCTCAAAAGGACAATACATGGGAACTTACTGGATCTGAGCAGTGTCCTGTGTGCACTTTTAGGAGTCATAGGAGGTGGAACTGAGTTACCACTAGCAGAGAGGATGGCGTTGAAATAAAGTCCGGAACCCTCTCGCACTGGGCTAAGTATTGGCGGGGGAGTGTAAGGAGGTAGCTCAAAGTTCCTGTCAGAAGGGTGATCTGCCAAGCGCACAGGTGAGCGCAAATGGCTCTGGTAGGGTGTGATATTGGAATAGACAGGAGGAGCAATGAAGGTGCCAGCTTTTGGTGGTATGAAGAGAGGCTCTGGCCTGGGCCGCTGCTTCGGTTTCCGTGCAAAGCCTTCCACTTCTTCTTTTGGAGCAGGGCCTTCATGCTATGAAAAGGAAACAAGTTTTGGTTCACACAGTTCAAAGTACTTCAATCTAACACACACACCCCGACAAACATCAATATCAACCAAATGGAAATAACATGGCTGCTCCACCAGCTCATTCCATTAACTGGTATGTGCTTGTTTTAACTTATATGGGTATTGTTGTTATGTATATAGCACCATCAACTCATGGTGCTTTAAAGCAGGAAAAGGAAGCTCTCTGTCCTGAAATACGTAAGCTCTAATTAGGACTACCACAAAAGTATTGCATTCAATCCAAGAATGACACACCATCAATTAACAACCAGTTGTACTTCTCGGCTTTTGCCAATCCAGAGTGAAATTGAAGTGGGACTGGCAAATCCAATGTTCAAATTTCCACTCAGCCACAACTGGCTGACCTGAGCCAGTTACTTTTTCTTAGCCTAACCTACCTTAAACAAATACAATGGTACCTTGGTTCTTGAACTTAATCCGTTCCGGGAGTCCATTCGACTCCCAAAACTGTTTGAAAACCAAGGCACGACTTCCGATTGGCTGCAGGAGCTTCCTGCACTCAAGTGGAAGCTGTGCTGGACGTTCGGCTTCCGAAAAATGTTTGCAAACCGGAACACTTACTTCCGGGTTTGTGGCGTAAGAGTACCAAGGCGTTCGAGAACCAAGGTACAACTGTAAATTGTAGTTATATCCCCCTTTTCCTCACAAGAGCCCAAAGTGGCATACATGGCTCCTCCCTGCTCTTATTTTATCCTCTCAACAAACTGGAAGGAAACATGCATGTCACCTTGAGCTCCGGGGGGGGGGGGGGGGGAGATAAATGTAATAATAAAATTTGTTGGAGCTGTGAGCATCACAATGTGGCCTTGTAAAGACATTAGACTTGGACGATGTAGCACAGATAAGCCTCTCTCAGAAAACCTTTTCTTCGTGTTAGATTGTATTCTGCCAGTCATTTATGAGGCCAACAAAAGCATAATTTTCCCCATCAAAACCCAAGTAAATAAGACGGGGAAATGCCAGCTGTGACTACTTAGTGACCACACAATGCTTATAGGCACAGTGAAAGTTTTATGCAAGATCACCATGCCCGACATACATTTAGGAAAATCACCTGCATAGGAAGAAACGTAGAAAAAAAGATGTAAGGTCCTCATGTGCAATTATTTCCATTTGCTTTCTATGGTCTCTTCCGACACATAAGCGTTCACAGTCTCTCAAAAAAGATTAATTTCTATACAATTCAAAAATAGTCCACATACTTGACATGATAAAACCTCCTTGAAATCACTCTCACTCAAATGAAAGCTATTCATTCAACCTATCAAATTCCTACCACCAAAGATGACTTGGCTTTCATATCCTTTGCTTCTCCTTTCTATGGTCAAAGCAGCCAGAGAGGTTTCACAATTTTAATACCAGATACAGCCAGAATTGATTTATTTTTTTCTTAACAAGTCTGCTTCACACATTTTCTACAAGGAGAAAATAGCCCCTTTTCCCTGGCACTGTGGAGGGTGCCATTTTGTGGTTCACCTCAGGTGCCAAAAAGTCTTGGGCCAGCCCAATGAGAACCAGGCCGGTGGCAGAGAACAAGAGGGATGACCTGAACCAGTAAGCTGCAGCCTGTTCTGTGGGAAAGGTGCCACAAATAACCAACAAGAAAAGACCCAGTAAGATTCACTTTACTGCCCATGACCACAATCAGGATCCCAAAAACAAACCTACCTGAGTTGGCGCGTCCATGTTCAAATTGCGATTCGACCTCCTCCTGGTGACAATTACGGAAGGTTTGCTTTCAGCGAAGCTTCGGTCGTTTGCCACGAACCGCTGTGGCTTCCCTTCCTCTCCCTTCTCACTACCGATATCATGAGAGTCCAGCCTCCTCACAGGCACAGACACGGGCATGATGAGAGGCACGAGGCTGCTGTCTTCCCGGGCTCTCTTCGGGGCTGGTGAAGAACCGGCAAACTCTACGACACTCCTGGGTGCAGTGACTGCCGCCTCACTCCTGTTCCTTTCTTCTGAAGTTTCTGGCTCCTTAGAACAAAAAGGTCACGTGAGCATTAAGGTATCTGAATAAGCTTACAATAAGCTATGGCCAATAGATTTCTCTGTGGTGCTGCCCCGTATGTGGAACTCCCTGCCTCAAGAGGTTAGGTTACATAAGAGATTTCGATTCTACCCATGTACCTACAGGACCGCCTCTCCTGGTTTGCCCTGCGGAGGACCTTAAGGTCCACAAATGACAACACCTTGGAGGTCCCAAGTCACAAGGTGGTTAGATTGGTCGCAACTAGGGCCAGGGCCTTTTCAGTACTGGCCCCTGTGGGACTTGACATCTTTCCGCAGGGCCTGCAAGACAGCACTGTTCCGCCTGGCCTTTGGTTTGGACTCAGTCTGACCCTTATGTCTCCTTCCCCTTATGGTTTTGATTTATGGGCTACTATTAAAATGAGGCTGCATTTTAAATTATATTTTAAATTTTTTTTTTGTTTTTTGTTTTATTGTAATTTTACCGGTGTTAGCCGCCCTGAGCCCAGCTCTGGCCGGGGAGGGTGGGATATTATTATTATTATTATTATTATTATTATTATTATTATTATTTATTCTATTGCTAATTTTTTTTAAAAAAAATTGGTTTATTGCTGTTTTTGTTGTTGTTGTTTGTTTGCCTTTTTATATGTAAGCCATTTTGAGCAACTCCTTTGGTGGAGCATAAATTTTGAAAACAAACAAACTTGCTATACACTGCTAAACCCTTTGGAATTCAAATGTGATTTACCACACATGCATCCAACTGCTCCCAGGTTAAAAGTGGTACTGCCAGTACAGACAAGTATGGTATTTTTTTGACTTAGGAGAGATGCTGCATGAAAGTCTATGAGTCTGGAACTACAGCAAGGGAAAGCAGTAAATAATGGCAGTA
The DNA here is from genome assembly GCF_951804945.1 of Podarcis cretensis. Classification (NCBI taxonomy): domain Eukaryota; kingdom Metazoa; phylum Chordata; class Lepidosauria; order Squamata; family Lacertidae; genus Podarcis; species Podarcis cretensis. The sequence continues at coordinate 46,797,576 of NC_137170.1, read as the reverse complement.
TCTTCTACAGAGGACACCAAGGCATGCAATGAAGAAGAAAAAGGAGTCAGCGGTCTCTCTCTTGTATACACAATCCAGGAGTCCAATGCATTTATCCTCCTAGAACTTCAGGTTGATTGTTTTGCATACTCAAACAGATGTTTTTATAAGGCTACTGAGCGTAATCCAAATGTTGTGTGAGCAGACTTCTGGTCACACAATGGGATTCCATCTTCCTGCGTTTCCCTGTGCAGCCAAAATTTGCTCCCAAGTCACCTACCCACCCACCTTCCAGAGCAGATTTTGAGAGTGTGCAAGGGCCTGCAGGGAGGTCAAGTCCTCTTGCATAAGCGGAAGTCTGTTTTGCTTGTGCATGGGCAGCACTAGATACCGTGCCCATTACCAACTATCAGATCTGATTTCCTGTTGGCTTCTTTGGATTCATGCCCTTTTACTAGGGTGAAATATCTCTCCTGATACAATCTTCTTGGTGAAATGGGGCCTATCAGAGGACATGACTGCTCGACTGTATTTGCTCTAAAGGTGAAGGGACCCCTGACCATTAGGCCCAGTCGTGGACGACTATGGGGTTGTGGCGCTCATCCTGCTTTATTGGCCGAGGGAGCCGGTGTACAGCTTCCGGGTCATGTGGCATGACTAAGCCGCTTCTGGCAAACCAGAGCAATGCACGGAAATGCCATTTACCTTCCCACCAGAGCGGTACCTATTTATCTACTTGCACTGTGTGCTTTCGAACTGCTAGGTTGGCAGCAGCAGGGACCGAGCAACGGGAGCTCACCCCGTCATGGGGATTCGAACCACCGACCTTCTGATCAGCAAGCTCTAGGCTCTGTGGTTTAACCCACAGCGCCACCCGCATCCCTGTATTTGCTCTAGCCAGATATTTAAAAACACACACAAACATAACTACATCACTATGCATTCTATAGGTGGTCCATCCGGATAGTGAATATTCTGTGGCAAGAGGGTAGAAGGCAAGCTTGGCTGTATTACTGTTTCAGATTCCTGAGTACTACCAAGTCTCGAACTCCCATGTCCAATTCTAACACACTAGTAATTACACCATCCAGGCCAAGCATCCTATTGCTTCCTCCCAATTCTTTACTAATCTATGGGACTAATTCACAATGACTATTAGCATGGGGAGGGTGCAAGACTACTTTGAATCCACACTTCAAAGTTAACTGATTGTCATATGACAGCTAAAAGTCACATTCAAACCCTCTCAGTTACTGAAGTTATTAGCTGAAATTCCCCACAGGTTTCCAGTTTCAGCAGGCTATACACTTGATGTATTCCCATCTTTAAAAAAATGTAAGTTCAGACATTACAAAAGTTTCTTTTGGAGACTTCCTTAAGTACTGTGGCAGGAGGAGGGGAAAGAGAGAGATAAGTGTTCTGTCACACCGCAATTCCTTCTCTTCATTTTACAGCCTTATCCCATTCCACGGAAGGGAGTGGCAAAGCTAGCCTGACTACTGGGAGACGGAGCTAGCATTTGCTCTCTCTTTATTCAGTTGTCGGAGATGTTTGCTAGAGAGGAAGAGGGAACCAAAAATAAGGCCAAAAGCATAGCACATGCAGACACACACACACACACACACACACACACACACACAGAGAGAGAGAGAGAGAGAGAGAGAGAGAAGGTGCTTTGTGTTTGTTTTCCAAATGATGCAGTTAAGTGCAGAAAGCCTTGTACCTGGCTGTGATGTTAACAATTGGTAAACTTGGTTCCAGGACATTAGAGACGTTAACAGGCAGTATTCAGCTACATTTCACTCAGAGCAGATGTACTGAAATTAATTGTCCTAACTTAAGTCATGTTCATTGATTTCAATGGATTTACTCCAGGTAAAACTTTGTTGAGTACCGCCCAACATCTTCAGAGCAAAATGCAACGAACAGGGTAAGAATTACCTGTTCCCCAGAAACTACACTTGTAAGTCCTATGCTCTTCAAAAGAAGAAGAAGAAGCAATTTGCTGACGACTACTACTACTATTATTATTATTATTTACAAGCTGGGATTATGCTTTCTAAGTGGACAAATGTCTGCTAACATTTTTAAGGTGTTGCATCCCGTGAAGTGAAGCAGTAGTCATGGTGCTAGTCAGGAAATGCCACTTACTTTGAGATTCTGAAGAGAAGCCAACTCCACAGCCTTCTGAGCCAGGGTTAGCAAATTGGCTTCCTGAGAAACACGCCGTCTCCTCCGCGTGCTCTGGATGACGCCGCCTCTGACCCCACCAAAGTCGTTGGCTCTCTGGCCGAGGCCCTCCGTGGCACCCACCGGCTTTTCTGCCTGCCTGGCGTTCTCATACACGCCCGCTTTCTCCGCTTCGGGCTGGGCGCCAGCTGGCATCTCCCCATGCTCCAGCTCCGCTCTGCCAGGTTGCAAATAGATCTCCTTGTTGTGACTGAACGCTTCGGGCTGGTGTCGAAACTGGACTTCTGGGTGCTGCTGCGGTTGCCAGTGATGGGGCAACACACCGCCAGAATACTCCTCAGCTGGCTTGGATGCCAAAGCTTCCTCTGCCGAAGACGCTGGCAGGACACCTTCCTTGGAAAGCCTCCGTGATCTCCTTGGGAGAGGGATCTGGGCCTGGGGAAGGACAGTCTGTGGATTTGGCTCCGTCAGCGCCTTCAGCAGCTCCTGGTTCCGCTCGGTAACCGGGTGGAACTGATGGGAAACCATATGATGCTGAGGAGGCTGGGGTGGCCCTGCCCCATGAGGCTGTGTGACAGATGCAGGTTGCTGCATGCCAAAGCCTTGCACAGCCGCCTGCTGCTGCTGCTGCTGATGGTGCTGCTGCTGCTGCTGCTGCTGCGGCGGATAAAAGTTTTCAAACAGCTGCAACTGTGGAAGAGCTTGTTGCTTCTGCTGGGTGGTAAAGGCTGGGCTGGAAGTAGGAGGAGCTTGCTGAAAGACATGCAACAGTTCAGGGAGACCCTGCTTCTGGCCCTGGTGGCCAAAGGCAAGCTGGAAAGGTTGCAACGGGTGGGTCTGATTCTGCTGCTGCTGCTGCTGTTGTTGCTGCTGCTGCTTCTGCATTTGCTGAAAAGAATTAATCTGGGCTTGCTGCCTGACCAGGGCTTGCTGTTCTAACTGGGCTTTATGAGACATCATCTGTTGCACAGCATCTCCATACAAGTCCAGGTGAGACACCACCACACCTTTCTCCCGGTTCCTCTTCAGGGGATCTTGGTGGCTGAAGAAACCTGGGATGTTGGCATTGGGGTGACCCCCTTTCTGGGCACCCCCATAAACCATCCCGTGATTCCAGCCTCCCGGTTGAGGCTGCCAGCTGGCATCGCTGCGCTCTGTTAACCGGTTCCCCACCAGAGAGTTCTGCCACTTGGCAGCAGCCAGCTGCTGGGGGATCATCCTCGCATCGCCTCTATCCTGATAAAGAGAGTTCAGCAAAGCAGCATTGCCGTGGACGCCCCCGTATACACCTGGCTTGGAAAGCTCCATGCCCTGGGAAGAAGGCACATTCCCCCCATGGTTGAAGTACTGCCCTTCTTTAAGCAACAGCTGCTGCTGCTGCTGCTGCTGCTGCTGCTGTTGTTGTTGCTGCTGCTGCTGCTGCTGCTGCTGCTGAACTTCTTCCTCGTTGAAAAAGGCAATCCGCTTCCCAGTCCTCTTGCTTGAAGACTTTGGATGGGCCTGCAGACTCATGGTTCAGTCTATCCTCCCAAGGATAAGGAAGAGACAAGATATCTCAGATTAACAGCCAACCCATTGCTAGTGCTTGTGCACAAAGGAGAGGGTAAGTATAAAGACAGCAAAAAAGAAATTCTCCTCTCTTCAAGTCTAGTCCGTGCAGAGATGTAAGAGGCAAGTTTCAGCCCTCTTTCTATTCGGCAGCCCGCTTAGCTTCGGCGCCTGGAAAAGAAAAGAAATAAGCAGAAAATTAAACACCTGCAACTCAGGTCAAGGATAGCCAGTTATCTCAACACTGTTGCGTGAAGCTTTCAAAAACTCAGCCAGTCGATCTATCCCCATCAGGGACTTGGAGCCACATTCCCCTTCTTCAAGGGGACTCCAAATCCAAAGCGGACAAGAAGGCAGGACCAGATCTAGAAGTGCTTCCACAAGACAAGGCAATGCCCCTCTGGCCCAAGGATGTGGGACTGCCAACCTCAGACTTGGAGCACTCCACTGCAGAAGCTCCAGTGAGACCAGAGTGCCTGGTTTTGCTGCTCCTGCCTTTAGTTTTCATTGCAAATTAACTTGTGTATGTTGTAGTTTGTTTAGTTTTAGATTATTAATTCTTGGTTTTAAATGTATATGTGTTTTCCCCCAGGACATTTGGGTGAAGGGCAGATTATAAATGGCCATAATAAAAGCAAATTGTGCTGTATTATTAAAACTGCGGTCCCTGGGTTGGGGCCTTGCTTGCCTCTTTGATAATCTAACCCTGGCCTCAATCCCCATTGTTGGAAAAAATAAAAATAGTGTGCAAATCTAAGTGCAGATATATCTGGCTGTTCTGCAGTTCTTTTGTAGACCAGCTGATTTGAGCTCATGGACTAGGAGTCTACAGTTCACGATATGAACACTCTGCAATCCTTCCACTCGCCTAAGGTGGAGGAGCATCATTTTTTTAAAAAATTGTTTAGAAGTCTGACAAATCAACGTACCAAATAAGTGTTCCATAGCGTATCTTAAGCCTGTTCCCATATACTGTAAGCCAGGCACCATCAATCCTGCCCAAATGAAATTACCCTGTTTGAAACTAGAGACAAATGTTTGCTTTGTAGAAAGAAGCACTAGATGCATTCCGTGCCTCTTCTGCAAGCAGAATGTTCTCTTCTCCAGTGACTCAGTAGAGTGCATTGTCGCATTACACAGATAGCCCAACTTCATTTGCTGGCTACTACTAGCAATGAACCTTTCTTGACCCGTACTTAAATAGCATGGTTCAGTTTGCCAAGGCATGTCTAGGTCTGGTATGACCAGAGAACCAGAGGCGAGCTTAACAAGGGATGCTTTTAAAAAGAAAATGTAATAATTGATCTAAATAATATCTTGGGTAGAGACTAAGGTTAAGTATAAATAACTCACCACACAGAAACACTATATAAACGTACAGTACGATAAATATCAGGAGGTTACCAAGGAGCCTTTTTCAGAGCCTGCACAGATGTAGGGGTTTTTTGCACCAAAATCTCCTAGCTCCCAATTAAGATCCTACTTCAGGATGTGATGGAGTGTTCTGCTCCTCCCTCCTGCAACAAACGCTACTGTGCACCCACTGGCAGTTCTTCTGTTCCAAAACAGACCGCCTTGAGCATTGTCAGGCAAATGAGTTTGCAAGGAAGGTTGCTCTAGTCTTACAATCTGCAACGCTAAAGCAGCAGCAGAGTCCCCTGAACATAAAGGAAGGCACTAACAGGTTGGTTCCAGAGCGTCCCTTCAGCAAATGGAAGGACTGCTTCAATCTGTAGAAGGGACTGAGATCGAAAAGAGGATGGAGAAGGAGGTAATTTCCACCATATTCTCCTTCTTCCTGCATGCCCATTGCCCCACCAACTGCTCTGGAGGGTCACCCAAGCAGCTGCAGCAACTTTTCATATGGCACAGGGTGGGAGTGGGGGGAAGAGTTCCAGGAATCTGCAAAGATCACCTCCTCCCTTTCCTTCCAGCAGACGCCTCCCAACAAGGTCAAACAGATTCCTCACTGGCCTTGCAGACAACTTCATTGTCCAGAAAGTGGGAGAAGCAACAAGAGGAACAGCCATTTTAGATCTGGTCCTAACCAATGTTGATGACCTGGTTAGTGGGGTAGAAGTGGAAGGATCATTAGGCGCGAGTGATCATGCTCTTCTGAAGTTTACTATACAGCGGAAAGGAGCAGCCAAGCATACTAGGACTCAATTTCTTGACTTTAAGAAAGCCGACTTCTTAAAACTTAGGGAAGTGCTGGGTGAGATCCCATGGACAGTAATACTAAAAGGAAAGGGAGTTCATGATGGCTGGGAGTTTGTTAAGAGGGAGATAGTAAAAGCACAACTTCAGGCAATACCAATGAGACGGAAACATGGAAGGTGCCTAAAGAAGCCAGGGTGGCTATCTAAAGAACTTTTAACTGAGTTAAGATTAAAAAAGGATGTGTACAAAAAATGGAAAAGGGGGGAAACCACCAAAGAGGAATTCAAACAAATAGCCAGCACGTGTAGACACAAAGTCAGAAAAGCTAAAGCACAGAATGAACTCAGGCTTGCTAGAGAGGTTAAAAGCAACAAAAAAGGCTTTTATGGGTATGTTCGTAGCAAAAGGAAGAACAAAGAAACCGTGGGGTCACTCAGAGGAGAAGATGGTGAAATGCAAACAGGGGACACAGAAAGGGCTGAACTCCTCAATGCCTTCTTTGCCTCAGTCTTCTCCGATAAAGAAAACAATGCCCGACCTGAAGAATTTGGAGCAAATGATTCAGCAGAGGAAACACAGCCCAGAATAACTAAGGAGATAGTACAAGAATACTTGGCTAGTTTAGATGTATTCAAGTCTCCAGGGCCAGATGAACTGCATCCAAGAGTATTAAAAGAACTGGCAGATGTGATCTCAGAACCACTGGGAGTCATCTTTGAGAATTCCTGGAGAACAGGTGAAGTCCCGGCAGACTGGAGGAGGGCAAATGTTGTCCCTATTTTCAAAAAGGGGAAAAGAGAGGACCCAAATAATTACCGCCCAGTCAGTCTGACATCAATACCAGGGAAGATTCTGGAGCAGATCATTAAGCAAACAGTCTCTGAGCACCTAGAAAGGAATGCTGTGATCACCAAGAGTCAGCATGGATTTCTGAAAAATAAGTCATGTCAGACTAACCTGATCTCGTTTTTTGACAGAATTACAAGCCTGGTAGATGAAGGGAACGCAGTGGATGTAGCCTACCTTGATTTCAGCAAGGCATTTGACAAGGTGCCCCATGATATTCTTGTAAAGAAGCTGGTAAATTGCGGTCTTGACTATGCTACCACTCAGTGGATTTGTAACTGGCTGACTGACCGAACCCAAAGGGTGCTCATCAATGGTTCCTCTTCATCCTGGAGAAGAGTGACTAGTGGGGTGCCACAGGGTTCTGTCTTGGGCCCGGTCTTATTCAACATCTTTATCCACGACTTGGATGATGGACTCAAGGGCATCCTGATCAAATTTGCAGATGACACCAAACTGGGAGGGGTGGCTAACACCCCAGAGGACAGGATCACACTTCAAAATGACCTTAACAGATTAGAGAACTGGGCCAAAACAAACAAGATGAATTTTAACAGGGAGAAATGTAAAGTATTGCACTTGGGCAAAAAAAATGAGAGGCACAAATACAAGATGGGTGACACCTGGCTTGAAAGCAGTACATGTGAAAAGGATCTAGGAGTCTTGGTTGACCACAAACTTGACATGAGCCAACAGTGTGACGCAACAGCTAAAAAAGCCAATGCAATTCTGGGCTGCATCAATAGGAGTATAGCATCTAGATCAAGGGAAGTAATAGTGCCACTGTATTCTGCTCTGGTCAGACCTCACCTGGAGTACTGTGTCCAGTTCTGGGCACCACAGTTCAAGAAGGACACTGACAAACTGGAACGTGTCCAGAGGAGAGCAACCAAAATGGTCAAAGGCCTGGAAACGATGCCTTATGAGGAATGGCTAAGGGAGCTGGGCATGTTTAGCCTGGAGAAGAGGAGGTTAAGGGGTGATATGATAGCCATGTTCAAATATATAAAAGGATGTCACATAGAGGAGGGAGAAAGGTTGTTTTCTGCTGCTCCAGAGAAGTGGACACGGAGCAATGGTTCCAAACTACAAGAAAGAAGATTCCACCTAAACATTAGGAAGAACTTCCTGACAGTAAGAGCTGTTTGACAGTGGAATTTGCTGCCAAGGAATGTGGTGGAGTCTCCTTCTTTGGAGGTCTTTAAGCAGAGGCTTGACAACCATATGTCAGGAGTGCTGATGGTGTTTCCTGCTTGGCAGGGGGTTGGACTCGATGGCCCTTGTGGTCTCTTCCAACTCTATGATTCTATGATAACAAGGGGGGCTCAACTCGCAGGGATTCTGAATCCAACCCAGCATGCTTTACACACAAGGGCTGATGAGATATCCAGCTGACAGATATCCAGTGAATGATCCACTGCTATGAACTATGTCTCTGAGAGCAGAAGATGATGCAGCCAGAAGCTTCTGCAGGGATGGTCAAACTGCACTTGGGAACAGAGCTCTCTAGAAAGCAAGGCCACATCTGCTCACTTTTTTTCAAAGGGGCTTTCATAGAAATTCGATGCTGTCATTTCTGCTCAGGAATTTCCCAGTTTAACTGCTTCCCATTCCACGGGAAGCTGCTTAAAAGCATCCTATATTTTCTTAAGTAACCTTTCAGCATCGAGCAATATACAGTAAATAGGAGGAAGGTGAAGGAAAGTACCTAAGTGCAGACAGAAAAAAGGATCAGTTCCTTTATTTGCTCCCCAAAATATCACAACCAGAAATGCCAAACAGAGTTTTGTCACAGACACAGTTTGCCGTACCCTCAAACCACCGAAAAACTCAAGTGCCAACTGCAGCGTACAAAAACTGTTGTAAAATTGGGCAAAGATATAATGAAACAATATTCACAATTTTAAAAGTTTAAAAAAAGCTCTCTGATGGATTGTGATGTTACAAAGTCAAGGCAATTAAAAAGAGCGTGATGAATCATACCAGGAAGCTTACCAGCTAAGACACAAGAATACTAAATACCATTGCTAGATAACATAAACAAGCAGCTTGCTTCATAAAGAACAGAGAAAATAGGGATAGAAAAATTATTTTCTGTGGGATAGCAATACATTCTGGTGCCAGGTGGGTTTGACTTCCAAAGACTGATAATAAAGCAGAGGTATTAGTCAATCAGCTATTTCCCGCCTTATGAATTGTCTCCACTCTCATAGCAATAACTGACACTTAGCCAAACATCTTGCACGCACATTAAGATTAATTAAGATTAAAGCCAACCCTAGTCACCAATGACTTGTCACCAATTAACAACCTGGATTTTAACATTATTTCCAACACCTGCAGGGCCACATGAGGAAACGGAAATATCACCCTTCCCTTTTCTGCAGTACAAGTGAAGTAACATATAAAAAGTATCCCTATCTGAAGGCAAATAAAATAACTGGTTGCGCAGAGAGGAGACTAGATAATGCTCTTGGAAAAGCTGAAATCAACATTAGCTAGGAAACCACCTGAGAACATAGTAATGATTCAGAATTCTACACCTAACACATCTCAATACAGAACTCATAGTTGACATCAGCTCCTCCAATAATACATCCTGAGGATTCGGAGAGACACAGAAACTACTGGGAAACAATGCAAATGTCAGTATCTGGCACACAACTGCAATGTCAGTATCTGGCATTTATTATGTGGCAAAAGTTTATCGTACTGCAATTTGTTTTATCTGATCAGCAGATCCCCAATGTGGACTGTTGGCTGACTTGTATTTATCTGCACTTGCAAATACGTCAGCAGAAGTTATTTGTCCATATATATTTTCAGGAGTTCACCTAGCCACACACACGTAGCCATTTGTGTGCATCAGTGGAGAGTAAGAACCATTAGCCCTTCACCCCGACTTCCCTGCCTGGTTAACTGGCTGGTGTGGAGAGTCTTGCTCCTCAAAAGTGTGTATTTGCTTAGTGTGTATTCACAGGCCTGCATTCAACTCCACCAGCGCCTCTCTGCACAATTAATTTACTTTTACGTATTTGAAAAATAATGTGCATTTCTGTCTTAAACTCCTGTTGGCAGAGCCTTGTCAAAGACGTAAGTAAAGGTAAAGGTACCCCTGCCCGTACGGGCCAGTCTTGACAGACTCTGGGGTTGTGCGCCCATCTCACTTAAGAGGCCAGGGGCCAGCGCTGTCCGGAGACACTTCGGGGTCACGTGGCCAGCGTGACATCGCTGCTCTGGCCAGAGCCAGAGCCAGAGCCGCACACGGAAACGCCGTTTACCTTCCCGCTGGTAAGCGGTCCCTATTTATCTACTTGCACCCGGAGGTGCTTTCGAACTGCTAGGTTGGCAGGCGCTGGGACCGAGCAGCAGGAGCGCACCCCGCCGCAGGGATTCGAACCGCCCGACCTTTCGATCGGCAAGCCCTAGGCGCTGAGGCTTTAACCCACAGCGCCACCTGCGTCCCTTGTCAAAGACGTAAGACAGCTTAAAAGGTAGAGATGTGAAGAAGGGAAAGTAGCATGCAAATAGGGTTGTTAAAAAGAAGGGGGGATGTGGCAAGCACTGGGGGGGGGGGCTGTTCTGCAACTTTTACCTTCTAGGCCGACTCTACTTCCTTGCATGTGGATCATGGGCCTGCATTTTACTGACTCATTTCCTCATCCATTCACGCTTACTGTTCTCTCTCCCTCCCTCTCCACACCGGCTGCCAGCAGTGGAATCCTGCAATCCAGCATTACAGAGCCAGGGCGTTCCTTCAACAAGTATAAAATGCTCTCAGCTCATTTTTCCACTCCCCTCCAGACAGCACAAAAATATCTCCGGGAGAGAAACGGGATCCCGAGAGATGGAAAAAATTCTGCTTTTAAAAATGCAACTGATACACAACCTACTTATGTTTATGAAACCCTAGCAGGAGAAAGAACCACAAGAGAACAATTCTTCTTTTACAGGACTTAAAACAAATGCCACTGGGACTCATGTAAGAGGCCTGCGAAAGGTTCTATCCTTCCGTACATGCCCCTTTCACTTCTTGCTTTTCGTGGCGTTGCTAAAAGCAGTAAACAAGGCTGCATGTGACGCTGGAGCAGAAAGCAACATGCTGGCAATAACTGATTGCAAAACAAAGCAGGAGTTTGATTTCTCAGAAGAGTGGCAAGCCAACCCCGCAGTATCATAGAAAAATTAGGCATAATCATTAGTCATCTGCAAACTCATCTTCTGTTTCCTCCACCAAGTATATTGACCTCAGACTCTGCACTCCATTAATTCCCTCACTTGAACATTTCAATACAAAATCCATCCTCCTTGCAGTGACCTGGAATTACTCCCCCCCCCCCCGCCCCCTAGGGCAAGCAATGGAATATGTTTTGGTGCTTCATGTTCTCCTCTCCTGTCCTCAGGAGACAGCTTTGTTTTTTATGATGACAGAATTCAGTTTCTTAGAATTACAGCTTTGGCCAAACCAGAAACTTTGTGGTCAATCATCCAGCCTTAAAGCTTAGCCAAGTCTCCTAGAAATCAGTCTTCCATTTTCATTTAGCCTCTACTAAGGACTCAGTTATCCTCTTTGAAGTCTGGGCAACTCCTGATGACATCACTGCCATCATTAGACCAAGTTATTATTTTTTTTAAAGTATTTAACACAAGAGTCATGATGTTGTCAAAAGAGTAAGCAATCTTAGGTCAGCCAATGATATCATACATTACTGAAATGCTCACTCTCTCCCTGAGGTACTTTAAGTTTCATATAAAATTTTTTTGCAAGATTTGTGAGTGGAGTGGGGATACCAGGGGTGAAGGTTCGTTTGTGTACACACAATTACACTCATACGCAAGCCAGAACAACAGTTTGGGTCATATAAGAAAACGTTAAGGAAATTGGTTGGGAAAATATATTCTGGGAGGGGTGGAATCCTTTCTTTCCTCCAAGTAGCCAGAATGATAGCATTCATTTTGTTCCTCAAATAAATAGGTTGAGCATTATGGATGGAGGACAATTTATTAATCTCAAGAGGTAGCAACTCATGTTAATGTGATTGCCTCCTTTGGACATAAAGGACTAATAAGAGTTCATGTGGGTCAGGAGTGTTTTACTTTGGATCAAAGTTCAATTCATGCTCTGTGCTCAATGCCCGCACTTGCATGTCGCACTAAACCAGTTTAGTATGACCTGAATGAGCGGCAATGAGCCTTGGGCTCACCCACTCCTTCCTACTCGCTTACTCCTCCTCCCACATTGTCAAGGAATAATTCAGAAGATAACACTTTTGAAGAAGCACATATTGCTATTCCTTCCAGACATGGAACTGTGGTTAATCTTTTCTATGGTTAGTTTAAACAAGCCAGCTTCAGTAACTTTAGTCTGAAGTTGGCTTGTTTGAAGCCAATCATAGTCCAGGCAACACAACAAACTGTGGTTAAACACAACTGTAAGCTTTTGATCATCCCCTTGCAAAAGAGGAGAAAGAAAGTGGGGAGCGTGGGAGACCAGGGCTCACTGTGACTCATTCATATCTTTGCAAACTGTGAAGGCCTTAAAGAAATTATTGTTTCCCCAGTTGTAAAATAGATTCCACCAATCTACAGAACTCTGATATCTCATCAACTGTGTCCTCATATCTGCACATTAAAAATAATACTTTTGTAAGTGTGTTCCAAATTTCCAGTCCAACTTGATGCCTTCATTCTGGTTCATATAAAAAATAATAATAATTTTAATTTGTGCTGCCATGTTTTCAGCCTTTTCAAAAATGGAGGGTTTTTTTTAAAGAACACTTTGCACTATGGCACCGGAGCAACAGATGTTCAAAGCAAAAAATCCCCCTAGGGTTGCGCAAGTCCTTCAGAAGTAAATCAAAACCAGCTCTTTGGAAACAAACTTTTATAACTAATCTACAAAGAACAAATTACTTCTTGCCCACATTATTTTTAAAAAAATTGGTAGAAAATGATATCTGCCTCATTTTAGGCCAAGGAAATTGTGGCATCTCTCCAAGGTAGTTCCCTGGGTGACAACCCCCCCCCCCAACCAAAAACCTAGTATAAGAGCTTCAAAAGCACAAACCAAAGGGTTCCTGATGCAACATCTTTTTAGAAAATACAGTAAAATTTAAACAGGAACGTAAAAAAAATAATGTGACCACCATCTCTAAACATCTTTAGAAGTTCAATGAGCTACTGTAACATAGCCACAGACAGCCAAGTGGATGCAAATGCTGGATCAGACAGGATAGATCTGGCTTCAAATAATTCACGAAGCTCACCAGGTCACCCTATACAACCATCTTCCTAACATACCTCTTAAATTTGCTGTATACTCTTCTGATTGTCTTATTCCTGACTGTTGTTTTATGGCCTGGACTGTGGTATCTCATGCTGTGGATAGTGCTTTAATTGGCTGGCTGAATATTTTATGGACTGTTCTCAGAGTGGAGGGAAGGAATTTGATGGTTTGATGGTTGTTGCATTGTTGACATTTTTTAATTTTTGCAAACTGCCTCAGACAGGCATTGCCCAGAAAGACAGCCTAGAAATATTTTACACAGATAAAAATAAATACACCATCCTTAGCTCCTTGGAAGAAGGGTAGGATTACAACATATTAAATAAAAGAATGAGCTGCAAATCAGGAAGTTCCTGGTTCACCTCTCATCAGATATGTACTGGGTGGAATTAGGCAAGCCACTGCCACCCAACCTTAATCTGTCATATCGGGAAAATCCTGACCTGCCTCAATGGGTTGCTGTTAAGGATTTATTGAGATACATGCAGATGAATTGCTTTCCTACAGAGTTCAATGGGCTTAGTCACAAGAAAAACTGTAGTCCTGTACACAAGCTAGCCAGTTTTTGCAACTGTGATCATGAACCACATGGCAAGAACAAAGTGCTCCTCACCTGACACAACTGCTGTGACCTGAAGGAGCTTCTCTCACACAAGTTTATTTGTTCCCTCAGGTCACCTGGGCAGGCACTGCTACATGCCCTACCTACCAAAACACAAAGTGAAGTCTTTTCAGAAGTGGCCCCTATGGTGTGAAATAGTCTCTGCAATAAGCCCACCAGACACCTTCATTTCCAGTCTTCAGCTTAGACCTCTGCCTGAGTAGCTTATTTACTTGTGGCTTGCTGCTATATTATTATTATTATTATTATTATTTTAAAGCATACCCCACTTTCCCCCACACCTGGGTCTAAAAGCGGTTCACAAACAAGCAAGAATTCAATATACAAAACTTCAAACATTTATTAAAATATACAAGAACAAAACATTTACGATGTATAGGCCTCCTGAAATAAAGCCACTTTAAGCTGCCATCTGAAACTTAGCCTGCCTGATTTCCTAATTTTCATCAGAATCTGTGTGAGAAGTTGACAATTTCAACAGCATTCCCTTCACATTAATTGCCTTGTACAATACTTCTTTAAAGATCTTTAAAAGATTGTTCTGAAAAATTAACTATTCCTCTTCCTTTCAAATATCACTTTCTATTTAGCCGGCATATCTGTTCTACTTCAAATGCCAAGTTCATGACCTCACATCTAGTAACATTAAACTCCCATTTGCCTACCCATCTGTTGAGAGCCTCGTGCACGAGTTCTGCCTTCTACTCAATGGCATCTGCTATCTCACTTATATCTGGAATCACAAGCAGGCACATAGTTATGCAGACCTTTGCAGTGCAATTCTAGGCACATTTCCATAGTGTTCAACTGAGCTAACTCACAGGAAACTGAACTGCACTGCAGCCCTTAAACCGGGTTCTTTGCTAAGGAACAGGGCCTCTTCCTTTAAGAACACTTTATCAAAAGCAGTGTGCTAGATTAAGGCTGCAATCCTGTATCCACTTATCTGGAGCAAGACCCTTTAAAACTCAACGTGGCTTAATTCTGGGTGGACGCAGACAGGAACGTGCTGCAAGTATCATGCATTGCTGCTCCATCTATCTCAACACTTTGACGCTGAATAAAACTCTCTAGGCAAGATCACAGGAGACTGTCTCTGTTTTCAGCTCTCCCCGTCCCCAAAAGACTGTGGTAGCATCTGAAATAGCATCTGAAATCAGTCGAGCAGGTAAAGGGTCACTCACTTACTTGTGGCCTAGTAAGAACCACTGCCAGGCAGCATTCATGAGCTAGAGAAGCGTCTGCTTTTGATTTTCAGAGCAACGATGTGCCCTAAACAGTATGCGCGGTTAGGGAGGATAATAAAAAGTAATCCCTGGGATAATAACCTTTGTGACTTATTTACAAGACTGTAATAAAATTCACATGCAGCTATTAGTTTTGCCTTCAAGTTCCGTTTTGTTTTTGTTTGTTAGATAATCTACATCAGGATTTGGTTAAAATACCTGTACCGCTTTAACCTGAGCAATGTTGCTCTATCGACCATTCCAATGAATGGATTCTTCCCAGGAGGTTGTCTTCTCCCAAGAGATTCCACTCTTTTGACTTCCAGTTTTAGAGACCACTCTCTTTTATCTGTTTCCTCTTCAAGAAGCTAGTGCCTTTACATCCAATCCCTTTTCCTACACCTGCTTAGGCAGCTGGCTATTTCCAGATCACTTCCACCAACTTTTCTGGGCCTTAAAAACTATTCTAAGATCCGTTTTAGCTTCAGTATGTTGTTTTAAATTCAAGGTTCACACAGCAATGCCAGCAGCCCACAGTGCCACGTTCACACATCAACAATAAGCCAGACTTATTGTGAATGAGAAGCATGCTCCCCAATGACTCTTGCTTTGTTGCTTCCCCGGGAAGAGCTGGATAAACAAACCAGAAAGCTGCAATTAAGCTGGACTTCCTGTTACATGTGCAAGTTACAATCACTTGTCAGTCTTGAACCATGTCTCATCGTTGGCTTGCAGATTATGGCTTGCTACAGAGCAACAAACTACAAACCCCAGTTTGGACAAAATGGTTGGTTTATCCCAGTTGTACCAGGGGAGGAGCAAAGCAAGAGTGATGGGGCAGAGCATTCATAGTAAAGCACATTAAGACCAAAAACCTGGCTTCTTGTTGTATCTGACCAGTACCGGGTATATTGCTGGATAGGGGCCATAGTTTGTCAGGCAAGTACAGTCATACCTTGGTTGTCAGTCAGTATAGCATGAAACTCTTAATTTCAGGGTCATGGTTTCAAGCGCCACATTGGGCAAAACATTCTTGCATTGCAGGTGGTTGGACTAGATTACCCTTGTGGTCCTTTCAAACTCTACAACTCTACAATTCTATGATAACCCTGGCATGTCTAGTTCAAACGATTTCAGAAATCAGGAATAAGCAAGATCTCTGCCTCAGGGACTCTGAAGAACTGCTGCCAAACAGTATACAGATGGTTCAATAATGGCCTGATCAAGGACAAGGCAGATTCATGTACTAGCAGGTTCAAAAGTTGGAAGAAAAAACCCCCACAGTTACTAATAGTTAAGAATTTAGGTGCAGTCCTGCTGGATCAGACCAAAAACCAATCTAGCCCAGCACCCTGGACTAACCAGAAGCCTGTGGAAGATCTGCAGGCAAGACAACAGATCAACAACCTGCCTCCATTGTTATTCCACAGAAAGTGGTATTCAAAGGTATGGCACCTCTGATCCTGGAGGTATAACAAAGCCATCGTGCCCAGAAGCCATGGATAGACACATTTATTTGGTGGCGGGGAGATAAATCTAATTTTCTTTTAAAGCCATCTAAGTTGATGGTCATCACTACATTATGCGGCATTTCATTGTTTTAACTATGCATTGTGATAAACTAGTATTTCTTTTTCTCAATCCTGAACCTTCCACCATTTGGCTTTATTGGATGGCCCTGGGTTCCAGAATTATGTTGAGAGGCAGTACAAAAAAAAGCAGCACTTTCCTGAGTCTGGGATCTGCATATAATCTGAAGGCACATGAGGCTACCACCTTCCTGAAGCTAAGCAGTTCAGGGCCTGATTTGTGTCTGGATGGGTAACTCCTTGAAAAGCACATGTGTACAGCCTTGGGTTCCATGATGTCAGAAAGGTGGGCTATAAAATATAAGAAAATGAAATAAACGGAACAAATAACAAACACACACAGTTATGTACACCTCTTTATAGATAATTATCTCATATTTATATGCACTATAAGGCATCCTGATCAAATTTGCAGATGACACCAAACTGGGAGGGGTGGCTAACACCCCAGAGGACAGGATCACACTTCAAAACGACCTTGACAGATTAGAGAACTGGGCCAAAACAAACAAGATGAATTTTAATAGGGAGAAATGTAAAGTATTGCACTTGGGCAAAAAAAATGAGAGGCACAAATACAAGATGGGTGACACCTGGCTTGAGAGCAGTACATGTGAAAGGGATCTAGGAGTCTTGGTTGACCACAAACTTGACATGAGCCAACAGTGTGACGCGGCAGCTAAAAAAGCCAATGCAATTCTGGGCTGCATCAATAGGAGTATAGCATCTAGATCAAGGGAAGTAATAGTGCCACTGTATTCTGCTCTGGTCAGACCTAGAAGGACACTGACAAAGTGGAATGCGTCCAGAGGAGGGCAACCAAAATGGTCAAAGGCCTGGAAACGATGCCTTATGAGGAACGGCTAAGGGAGCTGGGCATGTTTAGCCTGGAGAAGAGGAGGTTAAGGGGTGATATGATAGCCATGTTCAAATATATAAAAGGATGTCACATAGAGGAGGGAGAAAGGTTGTTTTCTGCTGCTCCAGAGAAGCGGACACGGAGCAATGGTTCCAAACTACAAGAAAAAAGATTCCACCTAAACATTAGGAAGAACTTCCTGACAGTAAGAGCTGTTCAACAGTGGAATTTGCTGCCGAGGAGTGTGGTGGAGTCTCCTTCTTTGGAGGTCTTTAAGCAGAGGCTTGACAACCATATATGTCAGGAGTGCTCTGATGGTGTTTCCTGCTCGGCAGGGGGTTGGACTCGATGGCCCTTGTGGTCTCTTCCAACTCTATGATTCTATGATTCTATGATTCTATGCACTAACATTTCCCATATTGTAGGGTTGCCATAGGTCTGGAATTTCCTGGACACAGCCAGGAAACACTGTTCAGATTTTGCTGAATTTCCTTAAAAATAGCTTTACAATTGTTTTTTGAGGTTTTGAAAAAAAAAGCAGCTCGGTAACTTTTGTGTCTGGATTTTCACTTTTTGAAATATGGCAACCCTACCATACTGTATAAGGGACGCAGGTGGCGCTGTGGGTTAAAGCCTCAGCGCCTAGGGCTTGCCGATCGAAAGGTTGGCGGTTCGAATCCCTGCGGCGGGGTGCGCTCCCGCTGCTCGGTCCCAGCGCCTGCCAACCTAGCAGTTCGAAAGCACCTCCGGGTGCAAGTAGATAAATAGGGACCGCTTACCAGCGGGAAGGTAAACGGCGTTTCCGAGTGCGGCTCTGGCTCTGGCTCTGGCCAGAGCAGCGATGTCACGCTGGCCACGTGACCCGGAAGTGTCTCCGGACAGCGCTGGCCCCTGGCCTCTTAAGTGAGATGGGCGCACAACCCCAGTGTCTGTCAAGACTGGCCCGTACGGGCAGGGGTACCTTTACCTTTACCTTTACCATACTGTATATCTTTCTCAAAGTACCCTTATTTAATGCACAATGTGGGAGCTTGCTATGTGGAGTCAGTTTTTCTATCTGCCCTAAGGTACCACCCAAGCCTTGAAAAATAACGAAGAAAAATGGATCCCTTGTCTTGGCTATTTATTTTTTGCCTAGATCATTCTGTTATCTGCCTGATCAACCAAGATCCATAGGTGCCAAAGAGGAAATGCAGCACCCTAATCTGAACTACTCATTCAAGGTACTACAAGAAAAATACAGTTTAAGAAAAATATTGTGGCCTGATCTAAAGATCTGAAGAACTGAGACAGAAACCAATAAAAGATTCTTATGGAGTACCCCACAAGCTCCCATTTAACTATGAAAGCATTTCTACAGGTGGCACCATGTAAAAGGCATCTACCTGAACTTCTAAGCCAAATTGTAGGGGAAATAAAAAAAAGTCAAGTTCACCTATGTCTGAATATGCTGCATATTTTACCTTCTAGCTTCCTTCTTGTCTCAAACATAACTAATTTAGCAGCATAAAACCTATCGGTGTGATCTAGATTTGGTACGTGGCGTTAACAAAATGGCCTTAGGAAAGGTCAGACGCAAGGAGGTTGCCATCCTTGTCTTGTTGAGGTTCATGAACACCATGAAGCTGCCATCGATAGCGACAGATACTGCTGAGAGCCAGGCAAGCCAGTTAAGGTAAGCAGTGCTCACGCATGTATGGTTTAATTATAACTTGGCCAAAATCAGTGCATACCCCTCTCGTCTCTAAAGCCAGCCTCCAGCCACATGGTCACATCAACCCAATTAATGAAAATCACCCAAATCAAGCTTTGTGAATAGCAGGCACAATTAACATTCCTGCAGGCTGCCTTGCAAACCAGCCTTTTCCCTCCCACTCACCACCCACTGCTCCCTGAAGTGGGAAATGACAGCAGAACAGCCCTCCTACACACTGGTGGTTTGAGTGAGGAATAAAAACTGCCTTCTGTGTGGCAAGAGTCCCCCAAAGAAAAAATCCAGCATTTCTGCAGAAAAGGGGTAGGGGAACCAAACAGGAAGAGGAGAGAGGGGAAAGAAGAAATAATATTTAATCACGAAGGAGGAAAGAAAATGGTTTCTAAAGAGAGAGTGATAAGCAGTTCCACCATACCAGCAGTGTCCCTCTATCTTCCCATAAGCAGTAAAGCATTTAGAAAGTCTTAAGATGCAAAGGGAACTGAGGAAGGAAATGCACCCACTGAGCACGTAGGAAAGTGGGTCAGAAGCCACCCCCATTGTAAGGGACTAGAGCAATCTGCAGCCCCTCCAAGCCCTGATCTGGTTTTTCCTGCCATGCACTGTGTCAGGGAAAGAAGCACAGGGCTGTGGAGATAGGCATCAGTACAGGCTACACGAGCCTTCACCCACCTGGGGCCTTCCAGATGTTTGGGAGATGGTAATCCAAAACATCTGGAAGGCCCCAGGCTGGCGAAGGCTATGCTGCACAACAGCTAGACCTACAGGCACTCCTGTCCTTATTCAGAAGTGACACAAACCCTGATGGCTTGTGCCACTTGTGGAAGCGTGCATAGGCTGCCCAGTTTGTGGACAGAGAAGCTAAGGTCAAATATTCAGTGGCTTTGCACAGCAATTAATGCTTGCTTTTAGAAAAAAATTGCTAAATATTTGGGTTTAGAATTTGTGAAGGCTGGCAAGCCTCATTACAGAACTGATGCACCACCTAAACCTTCAGGCAATCACTGCTAGCTGAACTAATCTATTTGTGCTCTGGCTTCTGGGCCTAGGCAGGCCTTAGTTTCACACATTCTCTCTCCTATTTCCCTTTCAGCGAGGACAGAATGAACTCGTGAGCCACTCGTTTTCCTTGTCTCGGTCACCCTGGGTGCCTTGAGTGGGATTTCCCCGTATCGAAAGCCCCCAAACAGTATTGTTACTACACCACACCGACTTTTACAAGTATGACAAACTTGGATCGAACTGTGCTGCCACAAGACTTGTTTACCCCAGTGTTACAAAACCAGATTGCTCTTTAGTTGTTTCAGCAAATGTCACAGGCTTTAGAAAGAAGAGTGTAACCGCTCCACCCGCAGTATCATCTACTCTTCTGGTCTCTTAACACAAAACGTATGGGCTTCGCCTTTATTTATTCTTCACTTCAACAGCACCGCTGCCATTCCTTTCAACTGCTTTAATATCCTCCAGCAACTGGCATGTTAAGAGACATATTACAGTGGTATCAGAGGGTCAAAGGAGCAACATATGTGACTCAGAGGGTGGCTTTCAGCCAAGTACTTTACACAGAAGGGCCCTGTGCTTTTAAAGTGACATGTCAGTGCAAACTTTGGTCTCCTGCTTCCCCATTTCCTTGTAATAACTGCTTGCAAACCTTGGTGCAACTGTTGGTTGTTTATTGCAAACTTGGCCTGCAGCTCTTATTTGTTTCTACTGGAAGAACTGCTAATGGACAGTGTTCTTCAACAATAGACAATAGAAGACCCTGCAAGAAAAACAACACTGGAGTGTGTGTGTTTTTAAGGTGTCATTGCAGAGAGGGGGAGGGAGTACTTATTACAATGTCTAGGTGCTGTTTTGGAGTTTGGAAAGATATTTTGGGAATGGCCATGATAAAAAAAATTAATCCTGATAAATCTCACCATTAATCCCTACTTAATAACCAAATCAAACTCTGTTTATGTTGCATGAACAGGAAGGTGGTGAAACTTCTCAAACCGGCAGCCGCAAAGAGAGTTTGTTAGGGTGTGTAGCAAAGAAAGCGGCATGCAGAATACAATGGAAAAGGGAAACTGCACACACCTGGAATACGGCAGGTAGGCTGGAGATGAGGCCTCCTACAGAAAGGGGAAGCAGCACCGCAGATTTTATTTCAGCAGAACTCAATTTGTTGCATTTGTTTTGTCTAACTACTTGATGGTTTAGAAATCGCTCTGACAAATGAAACAGGGCTCACTTTAGCTTAAGTATTGCTTACTGTTGTGAGAAATACTAGTAATTTGAGCTGGCTGGTGCATGGTCCAGCAGGACCTAGAGAAGGTAATCTATACAATCATGACACAAAAGTACACATTTGTTCCTTTTGGAAACAAGTTAGTTGCTAACGATTAACGGAGCTGTTAACTAGGCTATTTCTGGCTCTTCTCTTTGGAACTGCCAAGAAGGTAGTTGCTACCAACAGAAAGCAGTGTTTACGTCAGCCATGCAGGAACTGCAGCCGGCCCTGGAGTTGGAACAACTAAACATGGAGTTGGCCAGAAGTTCTCCTCATTCTTGTATTCCCAGAGCCAAGACAATGCTCTTGCTGCTTGCACCAAGAACAAAATAAACTGGCATAAACAAGCTAAACTATGGAAACTAGGGACAATTCTCAAACTTAAATTTGCTTTGTTTCTGCATGGCGGTGGTGGGGAGGGAAAGGCAGGGGAATGCAGCCTTTGCAGGAATGCAGGAGAGTATTTGCACGGCAAAGGTAATCTTTGCTCCCTCTTGGACTTTCCACTTCAGAACAAATCAGTATCTAGGCCAAGAGTGAGAAGCAAGGCAGCTTTTACACTTTACGGTAGATCAGAATGTGAAGGCTATGCAGAATCGCTACTGACACGGGGCCCCTAAAAGGGGTAACAAAGCTGTAACAGGAGGTGAAAAGGGGGTCAGAGATCCGAATCTGGGGTTTGGGGTAGGGTTGATCAGCAGCTTTGCTCATTTGCACATGCTTTGCATGCATAAGGTCCCAGGTTCAATCCCTGGCACTTGCAGATAGGACAAAAAACAGAAGTAAACTCTAGTTATTGCCTGTCCACACAGACAATGCCGGGCCAGATGGATCACTGCTCTGGTTCAGTATCAGACAAATTCTTACGTTTCTGTCTCCTCCACTGAAACCAGGAGTTGTGGTGAATAAAATCAGAAAGACACAAGTCAGGACTGCCATCATCTGAATCTTAACCCTGCCAATATGTTTCATGTTATTAATATTCTGAATAAGAAAAAATGATATAGGATAAATGTATCTGGTCACTTTAATTAAAGAAGCAGTTTAGGGTTGATTCAGCCAAACCCTCTTATAGACATATATGCCTCTCTGGATACATCAGCCACGAAATCCAAAACTGTTTGTTTGTTTTTTTAATACATGGCTACTGATTTAAATTCACAGGGGACCTGAAACTGAAAGGAGGCTTGGTAATGAGAAGCTTGGAACTTATTGCAGAGATTTGACTTCCTCAGAGAAGACACAGTTCACACCATTACTTGCACCAAAGAAAGGAAAAGAAATGGCTAAATTCTTCCGATGGCTCACTGCCATCCTACATCTCATTGTCAAGCTATATTCTCAAACGCAGAGGTTCTGCAAGCTCAGCTTCTGCCCCTTATAACTCAACATGATGACAAAAGCTTGCGCATTTCCAGCGCTACAACTCTGATCCACAAGTTCTGTGTTGCAAGCTGGAGGTAGGCAGAAGATGAGGAAGATGTTTCAACACTTCAGGAAGTGACAGCTGCAACTGCAGCCAAGGTTCCCGTGCCATTTTTCTGGGTTGTTGTTGTTGTTGTTTTATCCAGAGAAGTAAGTTTTCAGCCTTGCTCTTGACCAAATCAAAACAAACCTACAGCATCTCACTTGACGCCAGGAGTGATTGCCTACCGGGAGACTATTATTACCAATAACTTAAACTCTCATCAAGATGCACAGAAGAGAAAGTCTCACAAGTGGATACTGTATATTTCAAACCCTAAAACACCTTGTAGACTGCATACCTTGGTAAAAATCCGGACATAAAGTATGTATACCAGATACAATGTATTACATCTAATAAATACAGTATTTCCTTGGTAATCCAGAGTCCAACTAGTCACATTCTGCACACACTGGCATTTTGGAAACTTTTCCAAGGATAGGAAAGCCCTATATGGATTTCACTCTAGTAGTCAGGAGTCAAAATGACACTGTAAATGGAGCAATTTTCACAAAGATACTGTTATCTGCCATATCAAGGTGGGGGGAAATGCTTCTGGCCACAGCTGTCACATGGCAATCAACAGTAGCCCAAAGCCACACATCTCCAACAAATGAAGGAGCCGAAAGCTTGGCTTTTAACATCTTCCAGCTGCTTCTCCTATTACCGCAGCTTCTTTGGATTCAACTCCAAGTCAGTTCACTTTCATCCAAGCACTTAATAGCCACAGATTTAGCAGAGAGCAGTTCCTAAGAACTGGCCACCTCATACAAACCAAGAGAGGTAAATTAATACAGAAGGTATCGTCCACCCAAACTAAGCAGTTTTGACTTCCACCATTTTCAATGAAAAAGGACATACACAGATCTCAGAGAAAAAAGCAGGACCTAAAAGTGGTTCGGCTGGATTGTAACTATAATATGCTTTATTAAAAATGAAATCTTGATGCACCTTAAAGACTAATAAATTTATAGTGTTCAACTTCCATGGACTGGAATCCACTTCATCAGAAGCATTTAGTATCGCTCTAAATTGGCATGTATATTAGGAGTGAAGAAATGTGAAGAGTAGGGAAATGAAATGCCAAAATTTTAATACAGTATAAGGTTTTGTGAATGGTAAAAGGTAAAGGACCCCTGACAGTTAAGTCCAGTTGCAGATGACTCTGGGGTTGCAGCTCTCATCTCGCTTTACAGGCCAAGGGAGCTGGTGTTCGTCCGCAGACAGTTTTCCCGGGTCATGTGGCCAGCATGACTAAGCCACTTCTGGCGCAACAGAACACCAAAACCAGAGCAGCACAGGGAAACGCCGTTTACCTTCCTGCCAGAGCAGTACCTATTTATCTACTTGCACTTTTTGGCATGCTTTCCAACTGCTAGGTTGGCAGGAGCTGGGACTGAGCAACGGGAGCTCACCCTGTCGCGGGGATTCGAACCGCCGACCTTCTGATCAGCAAGCTCAAGAGGCTCAGTGGTTTAGACCACAGCGCCACCCGCGTTCCTTTTGTGAATGGTAGCAGAACATTATTTTACATATGCTTAAGCTATAATGTACCTGCCACACTCTGTATTAGTTCTCCTCTGCAAAGTGTCAGTGTGGGGTCTTGCTGAACACTCTACCAAAAGCACCACTGATCAGTAACAATTGTAAACCCCCCTTCAGTGCAGCCCCTGACCAACATAATGGCATCAGGTGTACGACAGGTGGGCATGGCAAGGCTGAGACAACCTCAAGGGTCAAATATTCTAATGTACCTTATTAGGTCCACACACCAGAGCTTCCCCAGCACTGTCATAATAAATGTCTTCGTCTTTAAGGTGCCCAAGACTTTCTTGTTATTATTGAGGCAATAAACTTACACAGCTACCCCTCTGAAAAACGTTGCATTAGGAGTCAGCTGCAAAAGCACTACATCCAAATGTTAAGTACTTCACTTTTGCAACCCAAAAGTGTTTAAGACAAAGCAAAATTATCCCCATCTTCATAAAATAAGAGGAATAAAGTGCATTGGAAGGATAAACCCATGGTTATATAATGATGTAGTGGCAGGGATATGTTATATAATCTAAGAATAGCACTCATATGAATCCTAACTGATAAAGGTCAAAGAGAGGGTAAACACCTACTTTCTAGTTACCTATATAAATTTCCCCCTTTTACTTTAGGCATTAACTACCTGTTCTAACAGGCCGTGCAATGACAGAACAATACAAAGGGTTTGTAATTTGTACTTTATAGATCTGTCCTTCAACGTTCTACTTGGCCCCATGCAAGTGACCAAATTTTACAATGTTTATCTGCATGGCCGCTAGGCCCCGGAATAGGGTAAATGGTTTTGAAAGTTGCCAGCATCATAAAAATCTGAAAATTAAGTTTCCACACTGAAAGCTCGATGAGTGCATTCTTGTTCAGAGCCTTCATTGAATGCAGTTTTGTTGTTGTTGTTAATTTCTAGTCTTTGTTATTTTTAACTATTGGCATCAATTACAGCTCCTATGTACTCAAGGCGAACAGCCAGGCCACAGTGCTACAGGTGAGCACTCCCACCTCTGTACCTGATTCACAGTTCCACCAATGCCCAACAATTGTGGCCTACAGAAATTATTCTTATCCCGGAATGGATTTTCCCCTCATGAGAAACTAGGAACATTCACACCACATTCCTGACCATTTTGAGATTATATACTAAGAGCTGTCTTCATGAGATCTATTGCAGGGAATCCAAATATGATCAAGGTTAAGAAATAATTTATTTAATTTTTAAAAGTCACTTGTTAAATAATACTTTAATGTGTTTTTACATTTCAGTTATAATAAGTATTTTTTTATGGTTCCATTTTAAACAAAGCCAACACAAATGTTAAATTCAAATCTTATCATTCGGCTTATGCTCCTTTAATCAAACAGATTTGCAGTTTGCTTTTATATGGAAAAAATTAAAAATAATGGTGAAAAATAACTGATTTTCAAGCCAGGAATTGTAAATGTAATGAAACAATTCATGCATTACAGTAGTACCTCCGGTTGCGGACGGGATCCGTTCCGGAGGTCCGGTTGGATCCCGAGGTTTCCACAACCTGAGAACCGCACATGGCAAAACCCGGGTTTCGCATCCTGAAGTTTACGTAACCAGAGGTACTACTGTATATCAATTATTACAGCAAATTATTAGTATTTAGGACACCAAGCAGTGCAAACATTTACTTTCCATCTTATGGAGAAACACTGTTTTGTCCAATCATTACCGGCCTTTCCTTGCAACATTACCCACAATTCTGCACACGTAACTTTGCACTGGCTTGTGACTTCTCTTCAGTCTTGCATCCTTGCAACTGTACAGACACTTGAACAAAAATCTAATAATTTCACAGTGATCCCTCCCCCTCCTTATCTCTAAACAGAAAAAAATGTGCAGCACAAAAGACATGTGGGTTGCATGACCAGACATTTCGGATGATGCTCGTATAAACTGGAAGTATAAAACTCTTTACCAAGTTGCAAACCAATATGCTTTCATTGGTACAGTAAACCAATTAGTATGCATTCTTGGGCAGGAAATGCACAAATTAGAAAAACCACACACTTTGATTTAAATCCACAACGAAATGCAAGAACAAGGTTAGAGAATACGGCAGGGCTAGACCTAAAAGTCATGCAGACATGTAGAGAGCAACTGTCACCAAAAAAAGAACCCAGGACAGCACATTCAGACAGATCCTGGAAGTGTACAGGGAGAAGAGACAGAGTGCAAATCAATTCCACCGACTCCAAATTTATAGAGATGTAAGACTTGTGTTAACAGCCCACTATCCTCCTTCATCAAAAGTTACCCTAATGTCTCAGCATCTGGAGACTTCTGGCCATAGAAAGGTTCCCACAATTAGTGCCAAAGCACTCTACCAGTACATACATAGTTGCATGCCTTCTGCTATTCAGGCCCCTTCCCATCATCCACATAATAAGGCATCCTGTCATCAAGTTCATTCTTTAGTAACCCAAAGCCTCAAGCCAGCGTAGTTTGCATAATTTCTGAAGACAAAGGAACAGACTAAAAAGTAATTGCAATCACACCCATGGAGGGATAAAGTATCTCTTTCTCAATCCCAACAAGTTCAATATAAACGGTTCAGCAACTTACTAAGCGTGCAAGAAGTAAATGGTTCACCTCAGTCTGCCCAGGACTACTGTACTGAACACAGCCTTCATCAACTTGGCCCCTCCAGGTGCTACAGACTACAACTCTGTGCTGGCTGGGAACAATGGGAATTGTAGTCTAAACTATCTGGAAGCACCATGTTGGCAAAGGTTGAATTAACTTATACTAAGCTTGGAGACACGTTTAAGATTTTAGCAAAGCCACTAGTAGTCTTTTAAACAGATTTCTGCATTTGATTACATTGCCCTGGCAGTCCCAACAAGGTGATAAAAGTTCTTAAGAACAGTGCGCACATATCCTAAGCCTAGACAAGAGTTAATGTACTTGAAGGCCATTCTTCAGGCATATCCTTGGCTTCCTAGTGTTCCTATTTCTGGAAAATAAGGGGTGTTGACTTATTTCTTTAATGTAGTGTTCCAAATTTATACCTTCAAGAAACCCTTACATTTCCACTGCAACATGTGTACAAAGGATCCTCTGCAATTTTGGCATGGAGTGTGGCCCAATCATTTGGGCTAACCCATCACAGAGGAAGTCAAACCATGTGTAGTTCCTGTATTGCTTCAGCCTAAACTCTGCTATTTACAGCAGCCTGGAAGCAATCAATGAACTTATCTGTGATTCTGAAGTCGGCCCTAGGCAAAAGCAAACTTTATCGACACATCTGCACACATGAGAGACATTGCACAGTAACAGGCAATACAACCACTGGGCAAGGCATGAAACCCAAAGCTTAAAAAAAAGGGGGTGCATTTAATTCTGTGTATCAGAAGACAATACATCTCCTGTATAAACAGGCAGATTCTCTTGAGATAAGACCATCTAAATGAGTCTTTACACAAATGTCCCCAAGAAACATACTTTTGCTGAAAGCTGCCCATCTCAGAGCTAAAACACAATTACTAGAACTTGTAGGCTTCCAATTAAACTGCATGTTGGAAGATGCAGGACAGATTTTATTATTTTGAAGTGCTTGTTCACACAGTGCATATCAAGAACTACTAGCCAGGATAGTTATGTTCCACCTCCGCTGTCAGAGGCATTATGCCTCTGAATACCAGTTGCTGGGAACTGAAGATGGGCAGAGTTGCTTGGGGGTTTCCCACAGGCACCTGGCTGGCCACCATGAGAACAGAATGCTGCACTAAATAGGCAATTGGCCTGATCCAGCAGGCTCCTCTTATGTAGGATGCAGCACTTGTCAGGCACAAGGACCTATTATGCTCCTCTAGTTAATAGCAAAGCTCTCTCATTGATTTCTACAGGAACTAGAACAGCTTCGATGATGTCACCTGCCAGAACTATGGCCATACGCCCTGGCAAGTCACCACGACTGTGATTACACATATCTTTCAACATTGCTGCCACTTTTGCTAGAGCGGCTGGTGGATTGCAGGATGAGATCACAGTTCTGGGACCCAGGAGTCACCTGGACTTTAAACCACCACCTTGACTCCCTTCACATCCCTTATCTCATTCTCTAAAAATTTATGAGCACACTGGGACTTAGCTGCCCGTAGGAGCACATTCTACAGGTTTGCTAGCCATATGGGCTGAAACAAGTGGGGAATTTAGGAACTAAACCACCGTGTATTAAAAAAGAGTATCTCATTCTGCAACGCCAATGCTTGCAAAAAGCATGAGATGCAGGAACCACCTTACACAAGCACAACTTTTATGCTTCCGGACGGGAATGAACGGCTGCTCTGAAACTCGCAGCCCCCCCCCCTTCCCCAAACTAGTAAATAAAGACTTGCGGCCCATCTCTGCACGCGCGGGGCGGTGCACGTTGCTCTTAACAAAATGGAAAATCTGCACGAGAGTGTTCCAAGATTTTGGCTTGTGTGTGTTTGGGGGAGGGGGGAAGTTGGCATTGCAATTCCTCGTTAAAATAACTGTGGTAACCAGGGGTAGGAAAGGGGAAATCGGAGTGGAGGGGGGGAAAGATAAGGCAATCTTGCACGACTTCCACCCTCAGACACAAAGCATAGCTTAAATTCCACTTCGGGATTTACCCATTAATCAGGAGCAAAGGATTAGGGTGAATTATATGCGGCGGCGACCGGGAGGGTGGGGAGTGCATGGAGGCAACGTCGTTTTGAAAGCGCGACGTCTTTGGTCAGAAAAATGTCCATCTCATGACCAGGAGAGAGAGCGAGCAAAGGCCACCCAAATCACCTCTTTCCACTTCTTGCTCCCGTTTAGAAGCTGCTCCCATCTGACAAAGGGAACGTTTTGCAAAACACACACACACGAGAGGGAGAGGGAGAGAGCACTCCGCCTGCGTCTCATTTCCCGGTTCTGAAGGGAGGAAACCTCCTTTCCGCGGCCGCCCCTGAGCAGCGCCGAACTGCGTAGCTGCACAAACAAGAGTGAGGCAAAACGCAGGGCTCGCAGGAGGCAGACAGGCAGGCTTTAAAGAAAACAGGAAAGGCAAGCCAAAAAAGTTCCCCCCAAAGCCCTCGATTCGCCCTCCCCACTCTAACTCTTCCATCCACTCCTTGCAACATTTATATTGCAACAAATCTAAATATATATTCCACGGCTGCAAGCACACAAGCACCCTTTCTTCCCCACACGCTGCGGCTTCTTTTGGTTTCCAGCACCAGCTCCGCGCTGCAAAGAACAAGCGGAAGAAAAGCAGAGGCCCTGCTCCGGACCGTGCAGACGTCCCCCCTCTCGCTTTCAAACTTACCTCCTTGTTCTCAAGCGCCAAATAAAAGCCAGGCGAGTTCCCATCGCTCTTCTTCGCTCCAGTGCTTCTCTGCTGACGGTTTAAGTGCCAAATCCCAAAAGCAACAAGCGACTGAGGAGGAACAGACCTTCCCGCTACCCCCCCCCCCCGGCAAGGCTCTCTTGGAAAGAATGCAGGAAGTTTCCTTGCAAAGATCCCGTGCACAAGTTGTCAGCCTGCTCGGTTTGCTCGCTCTCTGCGCACAAAGTCCTGCAGTATTTGCTCGCGGCCGCCCGGGATGTGGAGAGCCCCGGTTTGCTGTTGCTGCCCTCTCCGCCGCCAACCGCACGTTGCAGTGTCAGGATTGCAAGTCTCTGAGTCACAGGATTTGAGATCACAGCTTGGGGAGCAGAGCGGTGGGGAGGGGGGAGGAGGAGGAGGAGGGAAGAGAAGCTCCTTAGCTACGAAGGAGGCAGCAACTGCAGCAGCAGCAGCAGCAGCCACAGCAGAGAGCGCTGGCTTCCCACCCACCCGTCTCCCCGCCTCCTTCTGAGAACCAAGAGATTGCACAACTCTCAGGAAAGGAAATTAGGAGCAGCCACCTCCTGCAAAACACATATGCCCTGCTGCAACAGAAGTAAAACCAGCTCTTCCACTTCATCAGCACAACTGCCTCCTGCTCAGGCTCCGGCAGCAGGCCTAAGCCACGCCCATTTCCTGTGGCCATATAAGGCAAATAAAGTTGCTGTTTTTAATGTATAATATAATAACCACCCCATGTAACTCAACACTTTCGTTCGTGCGTGCGTGCCCGTCTGTGGCTATGAGATGGAGAGAGTGGGCCCGTCCGTCCAAAAGGTTCGGTTGCCAGGAAAATCCAGTTGCTCTGGCACGCATCTCGATGCAGCTACAAGGTCAGGGGGAAAGAGGCTGATCACGTTACTGGAAACGCTGTTTTGCCAGGAATAGTGCTGACTTTTTCCCGTTTGGAGGGACGTTTACTTTTGCTCCTTGCTTTTATAGGCTAAGCCCGTAAATCAGGCTTGTGCGTGATTTTTGCATGGGGGGGGGAGAGACACATCAAAACAAAAGCCCCAATTAAAGCGCTGGAAACTCACATTTGGGCGCAGGAAATGGAACGGGGCGCGGGGGGGGGGGGGCGAAAAAGGTCTAGGAGGGCCACCAATATGATTAGAAGCGCAAATTTCCCGTCTGCATCCTGAAGGGGGTGCAGGCCGATCCTAGGCAAGCACGTGCCACTTCGTTCACGGGGGGGGGGATTAAGCCCAAGTAAATCTGCGCAGGATTCCCCACCCCCGACGTTATTGCATGGGAATAAAATCCCACGAAATGGCTTGCGCCCGATCCAGATTAAAAAGGCGTATAGGATTGGGCTGTCAGGACTTGCACAACGAGGCACTCACGTTTTGCACGCGCGCCCCTACTTGCACCAGCTACTCTAGGAAGTGCCACGACATTTCCTGCCGTTTGCACAAATGCAAACCAAAAACAAAATGCAGACGGGAAGGTGGGGGTGGGAGTTGTCATCAAAAATGTGGGAAGCAGGAAGGGTGAGCAGCCCAGAGTAAAACACATCGTTGGATTCGAGTATCGAGAGGCCTCTGAGTTGCTTTGCTGTGACTCATCGCTTGTTCTTGTGCAACAGCTCCAGCTCCTTTATGTATGTGAAAGAAGGCTATTGATAAGCCCTCCCTTGGAGAGTTGTGAGTTCCGCAACTGTGTGGCCGCCTTCCTCTGGCGCCTCCCACTAAGTAATCTGCATCTCCTCCACCGCCGCCACCGCATTTTCAGTTTTTACTGTATTTGCATCTTGCACAGCGCGCGGGATATCCATGCAACAGCAGCCTCCGTTTACTACTACAGCAGGAAAGAAACGTGCATTGCAAATGAGTGCAAGAGGAAGGAACAGTGCTGTGGCAGAACAGGAAGGAATCGAAGCCCTGGTAGCGTGCTGGTTTCTGCAGCAGAAAAGGAAAAAGAAGAAGAAGAGGAACAGCAGCCTCATAACAGCTGGGCAAGAGTTCTGTCATGTACCATCTTGCAGAGGCATTCACCACATTCCTCTTGCCTGGAAGAGCCAAATGGGACAGCCCAACACTTGCTAGACAGATGCCTCTAGTCAGGAGGAGATTTGGAAAATTCAAATCATCCAGCTACAAGCAGTCGTGCAAAGTAGCAGAGTTTAGGCAGGCCTAGGACTTGCCGATGAGAAGGTCGGCGGTTCGAATCCCCACGACGGGGTGAGCTCCCGTTGCTCGGTCCCTGCTTCTGCCAACCTAGCAGTTCAAAAGCATGTCAAAGTGCAAGTAGATAAAATAGGTACCGCTCCGGCGGGAAGGTAAACGGCATTTCCGTGCGCTGCTCTGGTTCACCAGAAGCGGCTTAGTCATGCTGGCCACATGACCCGGAAGCTGTACGCCGGCTCACTCGGCTAATAAAGCAAGATAACCCGCAACCCCAGAGTCAGCCACAACTGGATCTAATGGTCAGGGGTCCCTTTACCTTTAAGTGTGAATTTGCCACAAGGCAACATACAGTATAAGGAGATACCAGAACACAATAAGAAGCTGCTTGATCAGGCCAAAAGGACCATCCATTCCAGCACTCTTATGGTCAACCAGATACCCATGCGAAGCAACTGGTATTCATAGACCTACTATCTCTGATAGAGGAGGTAGAACAACAGCCTGTCTCTAGGGTGGCCAACAGATAGACCGCAATCCACCAGTGGATCATTGATCAATTTCTGATGGATTGCACAGTGTCTGTTGATAAGTTGGAGTCTTGGAAAGAATTTTGATTGGATATAGAAAAAAAATACTTTTTTATTATTTAAACTTTTATTGAACTTCTTCAAGTAATACTTTTTGCTTTCCCTGACCACCACCACCCTGCTTACAGATAGATAAGCCTGCCAACTGAGGATAACCATTCATGCATCTGATACAGTGGCCTCTATTGGCCTTATGCCATACAAAAATTGCTTAAGTAAATAAATGACTTACACTGCCATCACAATTCAAAACACACAAATGCAGTAGGAAAAAAACACTCCACTAATTTATAAGCAGCAGCAATGACGTTTCAAAGCACAGCATATGATATTTTTTATATATATAAATAATTTTTATTAACCGACCAATTAAATCAAATCAAATCACATCACATAAATTCCAAATTATAAAGCCGAATTTTAAATTTTTGTTGGGGGTTCCCATATTTCAAGTTCCGAAGGGGATCCAATCATCTTCTTGTTGCTGCATTAATGTCCACAAATCTGTCCAAATAATGTACATAATTCTATCCAGTCCTATCTTGCTGTTTCCCACATCTCATCTTGTTATTTTCATATATTTTTCCTTTTTCTTTGTGACCTCTTCTGATAATCTCCTTAAGCAGGTAAAAACAAGTTGTAATCCTGTGTGAATTTTTCCGTTCGTCCAATAGCCATATCGAGATGGCACAGCATATGATAATTAACCAAAACAGACTGTAATAAAAAATGTCTGTTAACTTCTGTCCCCTAGGAAGGGAGTTCCAAAGATTAAGAGAAATCGCCAAAAAGTCCCTGTCTCTTTAATATGCCACAAGACTGTTATTTCTGTATAGCACACTAATGTAATTATCCCTCTAGAAGTCATTTAGCACAAATGCATACTCAGGGTTGCCGAACACAGTTCAATTATGCCGTAAGTGTTTAAAGATCCTGTATCTGCACCCTTGCTATGTAAATTGAAAACACCTCGGTGGACTGGGTATTCAAGTACCAAAAGAAAAAGGGGGGAAAGCAGGCTGCATACAAGACTGAAGTCAGCCTACGGTACAGGGATGAAAAATCTGTGCCTATCCAGACATTGTGGAACTCAACTCCCACCAGTCCCAGCTACCAAAGCCAATGGTCAGGGATGGTGGGAGTTGTAGTCCAACAACATCTGGAGGGCAACCCATTCTCCAGCCCTGCTGTATAGCCCAGTCCTGTCTTCTCTGACAGATGCTTCCTAGATAGAGGATCTTCCCAATCCTGTAATCTGAGTTCCTCTAACTGGTGATACTGGAGGCTGAACATGGCACGAGGTACGACACAGACAAAGCATGTGCTATACTCCCATCACTCTTTTCTTGTTGTACACACCATGTTTGCTTCTGGTAGCAACCCATGAGTTCACTGGTTCTTCATTAGACTTGCACATCCTCTGCCTTAATGTAATCCACTGTCTAGTAGTAGTAGTAGTAGTAGTAGTAGTAGTAATACTGCATAGGTTTCAGATCTCAGAGTAAGGAATTTGTATATAAAAGCCTTTGATCGACTAGACTCTGGCTTCAAACACCCCATACTGTACATTGAAAGCACACATCCCCAAATAATCTGGGAACTGTTGTTTATTAAGGGTGCTGGGAGTTGTAGCTCTGTGAAGGGTAAACAACAGTTCCCAGGATTCTTGCAGGGTGTGTGCTTTCAATGTATGGTGTGTGTGTTATGCAGCCTCT
This sequence comes from Podarcis cretensis, assembly GCF_951804945.1. Taxonomy (NCBI): domain Eukaryota; kingdom Metazoa; phylum Chordata; class Lepidosauria; order Squamata; family Lacertidae; genus Podarcis; species Podarcis cretensis. The sequence continues at coordinate 46,763,481 of NC_137170.1, read as the reverse complement.
GCAGCCACTGCTTATAACCTCCCACAAAGTGAAATCAAAGAGCCTAGTGGCTCACATTCCAAACCAATGGAAAAACCCCAGGTTCCTGGAAAGGATGCCAAGGGTTTTCTGCTCTGTGCACATCTGGGATCAAGTGTTCAGTGTCAAATGAAAATATGAGACCCACAGCATGATTTGACATTAATTCAAAGGGACTCTGAATGTTGTTAAAGACAATATGCATTTGGTGAAAACAGCAACACTGACAAATTGCCAGCTATGATGTCTCCAGCTCTACCATAATTCACTGTATCACTTGTGTTCCCGTGGGCTCTTTTATTCAGTATGCAAAAGTGTCAAGTTTCAACACGTGCAAACAGGATCCACAGAAAAGGCCTGTGAAACCACCACCAGCCTTCTAAAGATACAATTAAGAGTAATTATAAGTCCTTTCTCTAGATAAAGCTCACATTTGCATGTAGGCTTTGTTCTTCTCATTGTTTCAGTGCAGGCTTTATCATCAAAATATCCTCACGTTTTGGATAAGTGATATGGGGTAAGTGAGATATCACTGCAGTTCCCACTTAAAGCAGTGTTTCAGATACATTTGTGGAAGGCCTCATTACACCGTAATCCTATTTATACACTCAGAAGTAAGGCTTAAATGGGGCTTACTCCCAGGCATCCTCAGAGTGTATAAGCAGATTCGACATTTTTCACTGTGCAATTTTTAAAATCTTGAAATGAAGAGAGACATACTTTTGAGAGAGCACATGGCTATTTCTTTAGAAGATGCACAATATATGCATCACCCTCCTAACACCACATACACAGAGAGAGAACAAGCACACTCTCTTTGTAACATCCTCTCATTTATTTTATCAGTAATTCCATATAACAACACTTTAATGCCATACCCTCCAACATTTCTCCAAAGAAAACAGGGGCATCCAAAATGTTCCAAGGGTGATTTGGAGTTCTGAGTGGTGGGCAGTTAAGCACATACACCTCGCCATTTCTCCACTCAAAATCACTCAACCTACCTGTTCTGGAGAAAACTAGAAAGGGCTGTCAGGGGGACTTTGTTACATGCATCTTGTGATCTCTGTACAACCCCACATTCAGGCTCCATGTCTGCATATAGCCATCTTCTAGGCCTGCAAAGAAATCACTAGATGTTTGCTGCTCTGAGGGTCATCTTCTGACTCAGGTCTTTTTGGACCTTTGTGATAGTGGCAGCTCAGGGGAGCAGGATATGCATTAAACATTCAGGATACTGGAGAGATTACTGTGTATCTTTCCTTGCCAACCAATTCAAGGAGAGTAGTGACAATATATGTACAATAAATCTCTCTATGAGGAGGGGAAAAGAAAGGAAGAGGCACTGTAACATTTTGCTGCTCAGTGCTATCACTTTCAGCTATGCCGTAATTCAAATCTTTGGCTCTAGGCACAGAGTGCAAAGCATGCAGTCCTGAGCCAGAAGAACATCAACGACATGGATATTTCTCCTTTTTTGTGGGGTTATATGTTGTTGATGCTTTCCAGAAAGCTCTCACACAAATTTATCTTCAGCTTTTCATGACTATCAAAACTTCTTGAAACAAGAGCTCAAATGGTTTAACTTCAGCAAAAGCTTGCTGCAAGTGATAGCAGATTTGCAGCCCAGTTAGATATACTTTTACTCAGAATTTCCCAGTTAAAGCAAGATACATCCCCAAAGAAGCCTGAGTAGGACTTCACCATTATCATTGGTGCCAAGAGACTACCACTCCATATTCACCAAACATTAATCAGTTTGTTGTAGTGACAACAATGTTCATTTTCTATTTCCATGCAATTAAATGTTTGTTTGTTTGGCAACAAACCCATGGACCTCTGCAATAGTTTTCAGGAATTACCCACTTCTGCTTTGTTCATGCTGTCACCCTTTAATTATTTTGTGTTCATCACATGAAAATTTAAAGCAACTCATGGTGACTTTCCCACACAATACTTCTTGTGTAGGGTACTCCTCATAAAGCACCATCACTGAATAGCAACACATTAAAGCCAAAAATTGTCTGGTTAGTTCAAATAAATTAACCATAGCACTTTTGTCTTGGGTGTTCACTGTGGTTTGTCAGATCACAATGCTATGATGACAGGAGAAGCTACATCTGGCAGAATTGTCTTTTCTGTTAAATTCTGAAAGGTAAATAAACACTTTCCTGACAGCACAGATACAATAGCAGAGTATTCTACGTTGAGGCCAAGAATATCCTGAATAGCAAAAATCTAAAGCTCCAGGATTTTGATAAAAGAGAGGCAGTGACATTTCAGTTGTCAAAGCCTTCACGCTGTGCCTGACTTGATAAAGTTTCATTGAAATATCTGCATTAAAAAGTCACTTTGGAGTAGGTCACTATGTCCTGCCAATTTATTAGCTCCCCAAAATAGACATGTTGAGTAACTAACCATGCCACTAGACTTTCAGATCCCTTCTGTTTAAGCAACAACATATGACTGGAAAGTGACTTCAATTATACTAAGCCTGCAGGCATGGCCAAACTTGGCCCTCCAGCTGTTTTGGGACTACAGTTCCCATCATCCCTGACCACTGGTCCTGTTAGCTAGGGATGATGGGAGTTGTAGTCCCAAAACAGCTGGAGGGCCAAGTTTGGCCATGCCTGTTCCACAACACTCTTAAGACCCCTAAAAAGGTGTGTCACGTAATGTCCAAGTTGCTCCTATATAAAAAATTCAAATATTGATTTTTCCCTCCCCGCTCTTTAAAGACTTAGAATACATCATATTACAGTGGTACCTCTGGATGTGAATGGGATCCATTCCGGAGCCCCATTCGCATCCTCAGTAGAACATAACACGCGTCTGTGCATGCGCAGATTGTGTTTTGCTGCTTCCACGTGATGTCATTTTGAGCATCTGCGCATGCACGAGTGGCGAAACCCGGAAGTAATACGTTCCAATACTTCTGGGTCGCTGCAGAGCATAACCTGAAAACACTCAACCGGAAGCATATTTAACCCGAGGTATGACTGTAGTTTGTTAATACAGTTGTACCTTTGTTGACAAACAGAATCCGTTCCGGAAGTCCGTTCAACTTCCGAAAACATTCAACAACCAAGGAGCTTCCTGTACTCAACTGGAAGCCACGGAAGCCACGTCAGACGTTCAGCTTCCAGAGAACATTCACAAACTGGAACACTCACTTCCGGGTTTGCGGCATTCGGGAGCCAAAATGTTTGAGTCGCAAGGCCAAGGTACAACTGTATTGCTATTAATGACTTGGCCATGAAACCTGCAGCCTAGAAAGCAGGTGATCCTCTGACCGGGTTAAAGCTAAGCTGATCAGTGCCTGAATCGCAGGGCCACATAAGCTGCTCAGTGGCTTCAGATGTTATAGAGAAAAGCTGCCAGCACAGTCTCCTCTCACAATTATTAAGAGGTAACATCTACATGATAAACAAATGCGTTGTGAGTGAGTTTCACAACAGTTTATTTAAAAAAAAAAAATAGAGTGGAGAAGGTGGCAAGACAAAGGCAATTTTTATTTATTCTACAGCCACTTGTCTGCTCTTAATTATCCACAGTAGCTTTCCTCTCCACAGAGGTCCAGCTACATGTTTGCAAGGACACAAACCCCATAGGAAAGCTTGTGGGAAGAGTGAAGAGAATTTAGACAGGAATATGGTAATAGGTGGAGAAAGAATTAATTGATGCTTCTCTGCTGCAACTTCTCTTATCCTTCAGTTCTCTTTTTCTTTCTTTCTTACTTGGGCTCTCTTACACAGATTTACATCTAATGCGCATGGAGCCCTTTCACGTAGCATTGTTTGCTTAGAAAATCCAAAGAGGCTCCTGTACAGGAAATATTATAGAATGCAGCCTATTCTCCTCTCCTACCCAAGATACATTTTGAACATTATCCTCCATCATCAGCAGACAATGGAGGAAGAGACTGTTTGTAATATCTGAAGCTGCTAAAAGGAGGGATAGGATGCAAATGTAGAACTGCAAAGTCTTCCAGTTTTTATTAATGTCAAATATTTATCAAGAATGAGCAAGAAGACCACTGAGTCTCTCTCCAAATCACATTACAATTTTGCTTTTCTGTATTTTCTTGTATAAAACTTAGTTATTTTAACACTTCTCCTCCTCAGTTGTTTTAACACCTAGGAAAAGAAACAAGTGCAACAGCTTGAGGACTTTTATACGTAAGATAAAACATGAATGCAAAATGCCCAGTCGATATATAATCAGCATACATTAGTCTTAAGATTTGGACATTGTGTACTTAACAACTCTAATGCACTCTGTCATACAGGAGAAAAACTGTAGCTCAGTAACAGAGCGTCTGCTTTGCACACAGAAGCTCCCAGGATCAACACCCAGCATCTTCAGGCATGGCCTTGAGAGATCCTGCCTGAAACCCTGCAGAGCTGCTGCCAGTCAGTGCAGGCAGTATTGAGCTAAATGGACCAATGGTCCAACTCAGTGAAAGGCAGATTCCAACAGAGGGTATACCACTAAGTTGTCCTTGGCGTAAACCCATTCAAACTAATAGATCCAAATTAGTTGTGTTTATTAATTTCAGCAGGTCTACTCTAAGCTGAAAAATGATCTATATTCTATAAGAAGAGCCTGCTGGATCAGGGCCAACAGCACATCTAGTCCAGCATCCTGTTCTTGCAGTGGCTGAACAGCTGCCTCTGGCAAACCCCCAGCAGAACCCAATCTGAAGAGCACTCTCCCTTCATGTGGTTTCTAGCAACTGATATTCAGAAACACAACGATAAGGTGATTATTTTACAAGGCAGTGGTAAGATAAAGGAGACTATGGGTTGTGGCACTCATCTCACTTTCAGGCCAAGGGAGCTGGCGTTTGTCCACAGACAGCTTTCTGCATCATGTGGCCAGCATGACTGAACCGCTCTGGCACAACAGGACAACATGGAAACTCCATTTATCTTCCTGCCACAGCAGTACCTATTTATCTACTTGCACTGGTGTGCTTTCGAACTGCTAGGTAGGCAGGAGCTTGGACAGAGCAACGGGAACTCACCCTGTCACAGGGATTCAAACCTCTGACCTTCTAATCAGCAAGCCCAAGAGGCTCAGTGGTTTAGACCACAGCGCCACCCACATCCCTGTTGGTTTCTGCTCTCTTCACTGTGCAGCGAAATGCTTGTCACAAGACAATGTTTACATTCCAGTCAGAGTTACTGTTGGAGTTTCTCACGGGAAAGGGAGACTGGATGTGACGTACACTGGTTTCCTGTTTTTCACTGTTCTCACAGTGTTTTCTCTCCCGTGCTTTAGAGGAGAGAGGATGCTTTTTCTGCTCCGGCAGAGGCAAGATGTTTTTCTGTAATCTACCAGCTTTGAGATGTAAATAAAGCAATATAGAGTATGTGCACGTATTCCTCATCATTCCGCTGTGCATGGGACACTGCAAATTCAACATTTTTGGTTATCGGCCCAGAAAGACGCAGTCATCTGAATGCCGGCAAAAGGATCGGAATGCAGAGGGACGGATCGGACGCTATCTCTGCGCGTCAAGATGATTGATGAGGTATGTGCTACTGCTCCGGGCAGCCTGCCAGCTTCTATTTAATGGCTTTATGGCTGGACTTTGAACTTTTATGGCCATTTGCCGGGCACAGGCGAAGGCTCAAAGGAACAGCTCCTATGCTGGAGAAATCGAAAGTAACTTTTAAAAGTGCTTTTGGAATAAAGCAGCTGCAGAAAACAGTGACACAGTTTGATTTGAGGCAGCAGAGGGAAAGCACTTTTGAACTTGCCTTTGGAATGAGGCTTGAAGCAGCAGAGACGCAGCTTGTATAAAGCAGCTTGATTTAAAGCAGCAGAAATGATGCAGAAGGCTAATGCCAGAGTCATGATGGCCCTTCAGGATGCTTGTGGGATTCTTAAGCTCAATAAGAAGAACTATGCGGACTGGGTTCTCTATGCAGAGGCTATTCTGCGGAAAGAGGGTCTGTTTGAAGTTATTACAGATACCCCCCCAGCTCCAATTACAGATGCATGGGAAGCTAAAGATTCCAAAGCAAGGGGAACTCTTACATTGATAGTATCCCCAGAAGAGCTCTGTCTATTGCGTGATAAGACCTCAGCCAGAGAAATTTGGGACGCTTTGAGAGAGGCTCACTTGAGGACAGAAGCTGGATCTACCATGTTTTACTTTAACAAGCTGCATAATATGGCTCTTGCTGAAGGTGGAGATGTGCGTACACATCTGATGGAGATGCAGAATCTGAGACATGAGCTGCAACAGAGAGGACTCAACTTTCCAGAGGCTGTGTATTCCTTCATGATACTACAATCTTTGGGTTCAGGTTGGGAGTCTGTTGCGACTCAGATTGCTGTACAGCCTACCGCTCAGCTGACAGTGGATTATGTTACTGCCGTGATTCTGAATGAAGCAGATCGCCGGGGTGCTGGCTGCATGGGAAAGGGGGAGTCTTCACAGACGTCATCCCAGAGTGCAGTGGAACCACCAGATGGCGCCAAAGCTTTGAAGGCAGTGAAATGCTACTCGTGTGGACGTCTAGGCCATATGAAGAGGGAATGCAAATATCCCAGGGCCAAGACAGAGCAGCGCAGCGAAAGCTCATCGCGTGGAAAAGGCCGAGGCAAAAGCAGAGGTCCAGTGTTCAGGACAACGCAGCCCAAAGCAATGGTCTCACGCTTCACTCCAAAAGTTGCAGAGGTCCAGAAGACGTCTAGATCTTTCTTCGTTGTTGATTCGGCTGCAACCCACCACATGTGCAATGATAAGCGACTGTTCGTGTCTTTTACACCGCAGGAAGGTGCGATTCACCAGGCGGATGACCACACAATCCCCAGTAAAGGCTACGGAACTGTTGCTCTTCACAGTTTGGACTTATCGATACAGAATGTACTTTATGTGCCAGATGCCAAACATAATCTGCTCAGCGTTGGACAGCTGAATGAGCGGAAAATTGACGTTTCCTTTAAGAACAAAAGGTGCATCATCACAAAGAAAAATGATTATGTATTGTATGCTGAATATGTTGATCGTTTATATGTTTTGTATTATGATGATGTTGTGCAGGATGACACTTGTTGCATTGCAGGTTCTAACAAAAGTTTGCATGCAGAATGTATTCACGATTTTCATCGAAAATTTGGTCATTTGCATTTTGAGGCAGTATCTAAAATGCCTGCCTTGGTTGAAGGTATGACTATTAAACCCTGCAGGTACCACATGAAGTGCAAGGCATGCGCAGCAAACAAGGTGAAAATGGCTGCGAAAGGTAAGGTGTCTAGTAGGCAAGCTACAGAACCATACCAAATTGTTCATGCTGATTTGGTTGGACCACTAGCGCCCTCTTTGGGTGGAAATAGGTACTTCATGGTTCTCATTGATGCATTTTCCAGGTATATTTATGTGTACAATCTCAAGCAGAAATCAGAGGCTTTTCCTAGGTTCAAGGAATTCTGTGCTTTGTTGGAAAATGTGCATGGTAAGAAGATAAAAATTCTTTTCACTGATCGCGGGGGAGAATTCACTTCTCAGCAGTTTGAAGCTTTTCTGTCTGAGAAAGGAATTCAACACGATTTGTCTAGTCCTCGCTCGCCATGGCAGAATGGACTTGCGGAAAGAGCAAATCAGACATTGCTTCAAGGGTTAAAAACCTTGCTACATGATGCAAATCTTCCAGAGAGTTATTGGGCCGAAGCTCTCTCATGTTTCACTTACAGTTATAATCGCAAGTTATCTTCAGCGATTGGTTGTACCCCCTACGAGAAGATGTTTGGCAAGAAGCCATACATCAAACACATGAAAATTTTTGGTTCTGACGTGTGGGTTCACTCACCACAAAACTCCAAGTTAGACAAGCGTGGTTTGCATGGTATCTTTCTAGGTTATGAGAAAGGTTCTTACAGAATAAGGATGACTGACTCTAAGACCATTAAGCTCACAAGAAGTGTTGAGTACAATGCCAAGTGGGGGGAGAATGTGGGAATTTTCCAATGTTATCCTGATGACAGTGATGAGACTGAGGATAGTCAAAAGCAACCACAGCAACCCACACCCACTGATGAAGGTTCTGATTCTGAGTCTGAAACTGAATCAGGTGATTCAGAGGATTTCAAGAGTGCGAAAGCCTCTATGTGACCCTCTGAAAGCTCTGATCAAGAATTGGAAGAACCGTTGTTCACAATAGGTCACTTTTCTCCCAAGAAGGAAGAGGAGAGTGTTGAAGACTTAAGGCTAATTCGCAGGTCACAGAGAGCCACAAAAGGCAGACCTCCAAAGAGATTTGCTGATGAGTTTGCCAAGATAGCAGTAACAGCTGTTAAAAGCTCCAAGAAGGTATTTGAACCTTCAAGTTTCCAAGAAATCCAGGGTTTAGATTCAAAGGAAGCTGAGCCATGGTTAAATGCCATGAAGGCTGAGCTTGATTCCTTGGAAAGGAACAAAACATGGGAACTTGTTCCAATAGTTCCAGGAATGAAACTGCTTGGAAGCAAATCGGTCTTCAAAGCGAAGACTGATCAAAATGGCAAGATAGTCAGACACAAAGCCAGGTTGGTAGCCAGAGGTTTTGCACAGGTACCAGGTGAAGACTATCACGAGACCTACTCACCCACAGTGAGGTATGAGAGCATTAGGCTTATGCTCAAGCTAGCTGCAGAGGAGAATCTACACATTAGTCACCACGATGTAAATACAGCTTTTCTGTACGGATCTCTAGGTGAATCACTTTATATGCTTCCACTTGATGGCGTACAGGTAAAACAGGGATTTGTTTGTGCTCTGAAAAAGTCCCTTTATGGTCTCAAACAAAGTGCACGGTGTTGGCACACAAAACTCACTGAAGTATTGTTTTCTCTAGGTTTTCAGCAAGGGAAAGCTGATCCATGTGTATTTGTCAAAGAGGAGGGGCAAAAGAAACTGTATTGTTTGTTTTATGTTGATGATTTATTATTCTTTTGGAAAGATGTCACAATGTACAATAACGCCCTAGCTCAACTGAAAGAACACTTTGACATGAAAGATCTTGGTGAGGTAAACAACTACCTATCTCTTGAAATAGAGAGAGATCAAGATGGTAACATTCTAGTACACCAGTCACGGAAAATTGCTGATGTGTTAAGCAAACTAAACCTGATGGATGCTAACCCTGTAGACACACCGATGACAACAGGTTATCAGATAGATGACACTGAAGAAGCATTTTCTGACACTACACTGTACAGAAGTGTGCTAGGTAAGCTAAACTTCATTGCCAGATGTTCAAGACCAGACATTGCTGTTAGCTGTAATTTGCTAAGCAGACAAGTCAACAATCCTACTGTTAAGGATTGGAAAGCTCTGAAACGCGTAGCGCGGTATTTGAAAGGCACTATGCATTACAGACTGAGATTTAACAATCAGAAGTCTGGTGGTCTTGAGATATTTGCAGATGCAAGTTTTGGAAGTGACACTACAGACAGGAAAAGCACGTCTGGAGTTTGCTATATGTACAATCAGGGTCTATTTGATTGGTCATGCAAGAAGCAAACAACAGTTAGCTTAAGTACTTGTGAAGCTGAGCTGAATGCACTGTCTTATTCACTCAAAGATTGTGAATGGTTGTTACAATTGTGCAAAGACATGAAAATTCCTGTCAAATGTCCAATCCAGGTTTACCAGGACAACAAAGCATGTTTGGCTTTGCTGAATTCTGAAGGTTGTAAGCAAAGCACGAAGCACTTGCAATTGAAGTTGCAACATGCTAGGGAACGTATTCAGAAGGGACTCGTAACGGTGTCCTATATGCCAGGTAATGAAATTCCTGCTGATGTATTGTCCAAGATTGTATCAAGGGATCAACACTGTACCTATGTGCAGAAGTTGGGTTTGTACTGATATTGTACGAACACGCTGCCCAGTGATGTTCACAGAAAGGGGGAGGATGTTGGTTTCTGCTCTCTTCACTGTGCAGCGAAATGCTTGTCACAAGACAATGTTTACATTCCAGTCAGAGTTACTGTTGGAGTTTCTCACGGGAAAGGGAGACTGGATGTGACGTACACTGGTTTCCTGTTTTTCACTGTTCTCACAGTGTTTTCTCTCCCGTGCTTTAGAGGAGAGAGGATGCTTTTTCTGCTCCGGCATAGGCAAGATGTTTTTCTGTAATCTACCAGCTTTGAGATGTAAATAAAGCAATATAGAGTATGTGCACGTATTCCTCATCATTCCGCTGTGCACGGGACACTGCAAATTCAACAATCCCAAGGTAGTGGTAACCTATGATGGCACTGGAGCGACAGTGATGTAAAATGTCTTTTCCATGTTGCTGTCAGCACCAGTGGGTATGTTTTAACTAAAAGTATCAAGCACACCATATAAGACAATAGCCCTTCCCCTCCCTGCATGGGTGCTATCTAGCATCCAGGGCCAGGCCATACAAGATGCTTTGATTCCTAGAATTAGGCATCTCCTCATATGGGCAGCTGGACAGTCTGAAGCTCTTGATGAGAGGGAATCTTAATGAGTGCTCTAGAGAGAGGATGACGGAGGACCTCCTCCCCACGCTTCGGGTGTTGCTGTTGCCGCCACTCACACAGCTGCTTCTGTGCACAATTGAAAGCCAACCATTAAAACCCTGAAAGATTTGAGACTGTGGAAGCTAATGTAAACACCTGTTTCCATATGAACCTTTCCTGCACACTTAGGTCATTGGGAGAGAGGCCTCTGCTTCAAGTGCCTTAGGCAGCCAAACTCAAGAGGCTTATTAACCTCTTTCTTCCAGGGGCAACCCGCTCTGTCCAGTACTTTTTTATTCCCTCAGCTTTTAGTTACCGTATTTTTCACCCTATAGGACGCACTTTTCCCCCTCCAAAAATGAAGGGGAAATCTGGGTGCGTCCTATGGGGCGAATGCAGGCTTTCGCTGAAGCTTGGAGAGCGAGAGGGGTCGGTGCGCACCGACCCCTCTCGCTCTCCAGGCTTCAGGAACACATCCGCAGCCTAAGCAGCCCTGCAGGAGGTCCCACAGGGCTGTCTAGGCTGCGGATAGCAGCCTGCTTCCTGGAGCGTCGGGCGCCCTGAAAGCAGAGCGCCCGGTGCTTCGGGAACACATCCGCAGCCTAGGCAGCCCTGCGGGAGGTCTCGCAGGGATGTCTAGGCTGCGGATAGCAGCCTGCCGCCCGGTGTGAGGGGCGCCCTGAAGCAGAGCGCCCCGCCTGCCGGACAGACATTGGCCAGCCCCACAAGCTTGGGGGACAGCAAGGAGACGCAGCACCACCATCCCGCTGTTCCTCAACCTGGTTCGGTTTCCCCGACCTGGTTTTTTTTGGGGGGGGGGAATAAAGGGGGGGGGAAATTCCTTTATTTACCCCAAAAAAACCAAGGTGCGTCCTATGGGACGGAGCGTCCTATGGGACGAAAAATATGGTAGTGTTAATACTGCTGACTAATGGGCTATAATTCTTGGCTTGTTTTGAATAGCTGGATAGAAGCCAACTACAGGTGCAGGGTATACATTGAACTAAATAAAGACGACACCAAAACATTCCTTGTTCTTTCTGTTTTAAGTTTAGTTACATGGGGATTTTAACACTCAAATTAGTTAACGCCCCATAGTAGAAGCATATGTACCAATCTGAGCTGGAATTTGAAATGTACACCTCCGCACAGGTATTTTTCCTGTTCTCTTCCAACTCCGTTAGGCCACAGATGTTTATATTGGTTCTAGCCATGATACAGAACTAAGTCACACAAGTTGCACAAGTGGAATTATTTGAGAAACGGAACAGTAGGCTCCCTGAAGGAAGTACCTGAACCTGCCAAGAAGGCAGACAGCAAGACATGCAATTCTGGGGAATATCTGCCTGGAAAATAAAAGCCCAAGGGTTTCTGAAGCAATCTAGTTGCCAGAACAAATAACACATCTGTATCACTGTTGCTAAAATTCCATAATTCAATTGCACTGCACTGCACTGCACTGCAGATGTTCAACCAACCTGCTTCAGTGTCTAGATTTTGTGGGTGTGGGGATCAACTATGTGCTGAGAGCCAGTGTGGTGTAGTGGTTAAGAGCGGTGGACTCGTAATCTGGTGAACCGGGTTCGATTCCCCGCTCCTCCACTTGCAGCTGCTGGGTGATCTTGGGCCAGTCACACTTCTTTGAAGTCTCTCAGCCCCACTCACCTCACAGAGTGTTTGTTGTGGGGGAGGAAGGGAAAGGAGAATGTTAGCCGCTTTGAGACTCCTTAATGGGAGTGAAAGGTGGGATATCAAATCCAAACTCCTCCTCTTCTTCTTCTTCTTCTTCTTCTTCTTCTTCTTCTTCTTCTTCTTCTGATTATTACATGTACTTGCACCTTAGTCCCAGGCAGTGCAAAAATGTAGCTCTATGTTCTGATGCAGAATTTATTTATTTAAGACCTATTCATGCCTCCTTCCCCAAACAGCATTAATTTACACCCACATTAAATACAGCAAGATTCACACTGCCCCCTCAGTGGGGTTTAATATTACTGTTCTTTCTCCGTGCTTCTTATGCAAATAAAAGAAAACAGTGACTATTCCATAATTTCTTGCACTGAGCAATTGGCAAACTACATGTAACATATATACACATAACAAAACCTTGATTTCCTTTTTTAAAAAGCCTTGGCAGAGGCGGATTTAGGGGAGTGCAACTGATGGACCCACAATGGGCACCGAGCCAAGAGGGCGCTGCAACAATTATTTGGATGGAAGGCAAGGGGCAGAGGGGCACCGAATGTTGGAGTCCCCCAGGATGCCACTGAAATTTGAAGGCCCGAAGTCCACCACTGGCCTTGGGAGGCTTTGATTTTGTACAGAAGGATGGCAAACAGACACCTGGCTGGAGTTGATGGGACTTGTAGCTGAAAACACCTTGAGGGCACCAAATTGGCCAAAGCTGCTCTAAAGAGTCCAGGGAGCCTTCCCAAGCTGTCCTCAAAAAAGTCCTCTGCGGTATGCCAGGCTGAGAAATAATGACTGCCCATTACATTGCCAACCCCAGACTTCTTATCTGAATCATGCCGCCACCCCCACAAATAAAGCAACCCCCAAAGTTGCTGTAATTACAGCTCCTGAAAGGGGGGTGGGCTGCAATCTACCAGGAGCAATATTTTCATGTATCTGTGGCTGCTTTCACGTGGTGGTTTATTCTATTTCCCTAACTGTTAATTTTTGCATTATATTTCAGCTTTCACATGACTTAAAAAGTCACTTCTGGAAAATTAATTCAATATATTGTGTGTTTAGTGCTGATTTCTGTGCCATTTGATGCCAGGGGAAAATCTGTTTGCAGCCCCCTTAACTCGGAAAATTGTGGGAGTAAAGTGATTAAAATTGTGGCAGTATACCAGCATACAGTTCTTTCTTGTTATTTTCATGGAAGAATCATGGGGTGAAAAAAGTACGTATGTGAAGGAGGGGGGGTTAGTGATGTTGTCCAATACTGTTTGTTGTTGTGTCACACTGTGCCCACTGGTCTGGTTTAAATTTAGTTTAACATGCTGGGATATTGATCAGAAATCCACAGCTACAATAAAGGGTCTGAAAGCCACATCTTATGAGGAACAGCTGCAGGAATTGGGTATGCTTAGCCTGGAGACTGAAAAGAGATGTGATAGCCATCTTCAAATATCTTAAGGGCCGTCACATGGAGGATGGAGCTTGTTTTCTCCTGCTCCAGAGGCTAGGACCCAAACCAATGGATTCAAGTTACAAGAAAGGAGATTCCAGCTAAGCATCAGGAAGATCTTTCTGTCAGTAAGAGCTGTTTGACAGTGGAACAAACTCCCACAAGAGGTGGTGGACTCTCCTTCCTTGGAGAGTTCCTTTAAGAAGAGGTTGGATGGCCATGTGTCATACACAGTATGGTCTAGTTGAAATTCCTGCATTGCAGAGGGTTGGACAATGACTTTGGGGTCCCTTCCAACTCTACAATTCTATCATTCTATCATTCTAATGCATTATCTCCTAAATCTGTGTAAAATATCAACTTGTGTTATTTGTACAGGCCTGCAGATTGGGAGGGTTATTATGGTACTATTCCTTGGATTTGAGAGTCAAAATATAAGACATAATAGATTTAAGATATAATATATCTTATAAGATATATAGATTTAAAGCTGTTTAAAATTCATTTTAAATATATGGCTAAATACTATCTCACCTTGATAACTGGCATTTTAAAACACATCAAAGCATGCTGGCCCTTTGTTTATTAGCAAATATGAGTGGGTCAGCATGTGCCAATATTAACAAGTGTTTGGGTCATTGCCTTCAGCCTCAACTGCATCTGTTTCGTAATGCCTTCAAACAGACGCAGCATGTAGTAAAGCAATTTCCAAACTCACTTTGGAACAACAACAACAACAACAACAACGTACTGCTGTTACAACTGCTGTGCAACTGAAGACCCAGATAAGAAGTTTAAATGCTCTCCAATTACCGTATATTGACTAGATAGCCCCCCCCCCAATATAAATCAACATTATTTATTTAAGACTGATCCAACTATACCATACTCTATTCTAGGAATGGCAAATGTTACTAAAATTCATAATGATTTATAAGAGTATTGACAATCTAATGGCCTGTGGACAGAATTGGTTACACTAATTTTGCCAGGGATGGATGAAATGTTTTCCATTTACTTCGATCTCCGATGTGCTCCAAAAGGTAGGCTAAAGGATAAGTAAGCTGAAAGTGAGCCAGGAATCCATCGAGATGAGGAGCTCCTGACTCACCTCTTTAGCATTTTGAGAAATGTCATGATCCTGTACTTCATGTAATTGTATATGGTAGCCATAAAGCAGTACTGTAACAGGAAACCCATACCTGTGTACCAGGAGTGTCCCCCTCTTATACAACAACACAAACGGCCCATCAGAATCCTACGCCATGTCCTAAATACATCAGGGGAAACCAACATTTTTGGGCCACATTTGCAAACCCAAGCAACTGTCATGGACGTCGTTTCACACCACAACTATCTTGGCGACCCCTGAGTTACATCTTTACAGCTGGCTTCAGTGGAAACAAAGAGAAACAAGGCCTGACCCATAACAATTCACCGTAATATAGCAGCTTAAAAACTGGACAAATTTTGTACATAATATACACCCATTAGATCCAACCTCAACGGCTCCCACTCCTCCAACATCACACCAGCCATGTACATTTGGTGCTGGTTCCCCACCAGGCAGTTGCACCCAAGTAGTGTCACAATGCATGTGTGTGGTGTGTGAGCAAGAAAGAGAGGGGGAGAGGGAGAGGGAGAGGGAGAAGGAAGGAAGGAAGGAAGGAAGGAAGGAAGGAAGGAAGGAAGGAAGGGTACTTGGGAAGCAGGCTTTGCAGGCCTCCCTACTTAAAAGTTTCTCACAGTTCATCCCCAAGGACAAGCAACCCACGTGTCTACAGCTTTCAGCATGTTGGCAGCAGCAATTGAGTAAGGGTTGGCATCAACCCTTTGAGCTCAGCCCTGGAGCAGTGGGGGCGCCAGCATTTTTGTTGAGCACTGCCTCGCACCAGTGACTTGTGGATGAGCCAAAACAGGCAGTCAGCAAAAGGGTGTGTCTGAAGCTTCCTGTTACAGAATGGCAAGCTCCAAAAAAATATGAAAACAAGTCCTAAGATGCATTTGAACACAGGTTATTATCCCATTTAACCACCACGTCCCTGCTTTTGACATGGAGAGATCTGAAGGCAAGGAGCACCAAGCAGGGAAACCTGATCTTCACACTGCACTACAGCATAGCTGTCAATTTTCCCTTTTCTTGCGAGGAATCCTATTCAGAATAAGGGAATTTCCTTTTAAAAAAGGAAAACATTGACAGCTATGTACTACAGTGGTACCTCAGGTTACAAACACCTCAGGTTACAAACACTTCAGGCTACAGACCCCGCTAACCTGGAAGTAGTATCTCGGGTTAAGAACTTTACCTCAGGATGAGAACAGAAATTGCCTGCCGGCGGCAGCAGGAGGTCCCATTAGCTAAAGTGGTACCTCAGGTTAAGAACGTTTTCAGGTTAAGAACGGACCTCCGGAATGAATTAAGTTCATAACCAGAGGTACCACTGTATGGAAGAATGGAAGAATTAATTGAAGTTTGAGCCTGGGCTCCTTTGGTTTAAACCTCCAGGAATGCAGACCTTCCCCGCTACACCCTCAAAGGCAGATTGTCTATGTGTCTTGGTTTTAAAGTTATTTATGTAAAAATAAATCCAATAGACTCATACAGGGGAACTTAAAAGATTTAAGATCAGCATACAAATACCCAGTTCACCTAGATAACTAATTCATTATTTTTAAAAGAAAAAAATAGTTTCTAGTCCATGCTTGTGAAACCAGAGGAAATACTGGAAATATGTGGCCTGCATGTTAAGCCCTCAAATGCATCTGAAACACAATAACTGTAACTGTATCTGACTCTCTTGGGTGGAGAGGGGGCACTCCCAGTTATATAGCATTACTCAGCAAACACTGCACTCCCAGTCTAGTTTAGGAAGCCTGGCAAAATTTACAACACAGGAGTCAAGAACATTTAGGGCACTGGTTAACTTCGTAACTTTTTTTTAAGGAGGTACCTTTGCACTTAAGCTCTTATGAAAATGGTCCCCTCCATCCAACCTGAGGATCTTTTCTGTAACACCCGGAAATGTTAGTGGCTGGCAGTAATCACACAAAGTTCATGGAAACCTTCTATATTTCCAACAGCAAAGGTGTGCAGATTACTTGTTCAGTGGGTCAGCCATGTTAGCTCTGAATATGTTACCTGTAGTTTCATTAAGATGTCCAAAAGTCCTGCTCCTGGAGTGAAATTTTATTCCAGCGTGTTTCACAATCAACATGTTTTGCAATTCTTGGACACACCTGTCCTTTCAAAGTCCCACCAGGGCTGGAGCAACTCAAGGTCTCAGAATTCAACAGGCACTGTACTCCTCTTCAAAATGAAAAGATGCAAACCATGGGACAACAGTTCAGGTGTACCCCCTCCCCCAGTTTTCCCAATAGAAGTTTCTAATCCTTCATTTGATTGTTTCTGGGCTGGGGAAGATCCCTGAATTGGAGACTATTGTCCTCCCCACTCCCAGCACACATCAGGATACAGAGCGGGAACAGAATCATTCGCTTTCAGATCAACAACGTAACTTGAGCCATTCCTGCCTCTCTGCCTTGAAACCTTTGTTCATTCAGTGTGGTGTAGTGGTTAGAGTGTTCAGCTAGGACCTAGGAGACCAGGGTTCAAATCCCCACTTAGCCATGAAGCTCATTGGGTGACCTTGGGCCAGGCACCGCCTCTTAGCTAACCTACCTCACAGGGTTGTTGTGAGGATATATAGTAATGGGAACGGGGGGAGGGGGGACGACGACTCTGTATGTCACTGTGAGTTCCTTAGCAAAGGTGAATCCAATCAGTGGCGTAGCGTGGGTTGTCAGCACCCGGGGCAAGGCAAGTAATTTCCGCCCCCTAACCCCTGGATTTTAGCACTCGAGTGCGAGCGCGCCCCCCCAGATGTTGCGGCCGCCCCCCTGCACCCCCCACACTACGCCACTGGGGCTGGGGGCGAGCGAAGGAGCCAAGGACCCCCCCCCTTAAGGCTCAGCAGGAATTTATTAAATTTATTATTTGCGGAGCCCCCGCGGGCCGAGGCAGCCGAAGCCCCCTCCCCTCGGGCGCCTCCCTGCCCCCTCCTCTCCTTGGGCTGTAGGTGGAGCCCGCGCTCCGAGGCGCTCCAGATCCGGGCTTGGCGAGCGCCTCTCCTCCCCCCGGCCTGGTCCGGGGGCTTCCAGCCGCGCTCCGTCCTCGCCCGACCCCCCCCCCCCCCGCGGCTGAGACTTGCGCTGAGAGCCGGAGCCAGCGGCACCCCCTTCCGCCGGGAGACCCTCGCCTGCCCACCGGCTTCCTCTCGGAGGGTTTTGCGGAGGCCCCTCGGAGCTCTCCTCCCTCCCAGTCGGCAGAAGCAGCCGCCGCCTGTGCTGGGCCGAGGGGATGGCGTCGGCGTCGGGGTGCGGAGGCTGCTCGTGCCCGGCCAGGCGTTGGTGGCGGTGGCGGCGCTGCTGCAGCGGCTGCTCCTCCTGCAAGCAGTGAGTGGAGCGCAGCCGCAGCGGCGGCGGCGGGGGGCGCGCGCACGCTAGGGCGCAAGGCTGGCGGTGGCGGCAGGGAGCCCGGCGGAGGAAGGAACTTGTCCCTTCCCTCTGGACTCGCGCCCCCCCAGATGTTGCGCCCGGTGCGGCCGGCACCCCTGGCACCCCCCACGCTACGCCACTGAATCCAATACAGGGGCCAGCAACCTTTTTCAGCCGTGGGCCGGTCCACCGTCCCTCAGACCATGTGGTGGGCCGGACTATATATATTTTTTTGGGGGGGGAATGAATGAATTCCTATGCCCCACAAATAACCCAGAGATGCATTTTAAATAAAATGACACATTCTACTCATGTAAAAACATGCTGTTTCCCGGACCATCTGCGGGCCGGATTGAGAAGGCCGGATTGAGAAGGCGAGCCTTAGGTTGCATACCCCCCCATCCAAAACATAAAGAGGGGCACAGCCACCAGTTCTTGAACTCATTCCTCTAGCTCTCCTTTTAATAGCACTGTGATTTGCAGCAATTAGCAGGCAATCATTAAAAAGAAAAGAGAGAAAGAGAAAGGCTATGCAAGGGTTTTCCTAGAGAGCTTGAAACCTTTACTGGAGTCAGTGCTGCCATGCTTGGCAAATATACTAAACTACATGAAGAAGCCCAAAGTGTCGCCACACCACTACAACCCCAATTGAAATGTGTGGCGGTGACATGATCAAAAGGAGGGTTCTCTGCATAGCAATTTGCTCCCTTGATTAGCAGCTCAGCACCCAGAAGCAGCTGCCACATGTTGCAAAGCAAAGCATCCTCTGTGAAGCAGCTCTGTGGTGCTGGTCTGAATCCACTCTCAGGGCGCCTTTCACACTTTAGGTCTGCCGAATGCACCAAAAGTTAGTGTGGTCAAAAATAAATCGGTTAAAGGGTTAAATGTGCATGCAGCACATTTCAAATGTTAAGAAACAAAAACCACACACGAATTTCAACAACTTTCATAACAGTCCTGGAAGGTAGACCTGCATCTTGGAAAAATGGCTTGCCTATGGCCAAGTAATTAGTATGTGGTGAAGACAGCATTAAAACCCAGGACTTGCCAGATGCTGCTTAAGAGTCATAGAATTGTAAAGTTGGAAGGGACCCCAAGGGTCATCTAGTCCAACCCAACCTCTCTATTAGGACTCTCCAGGCTACCGCCACCTACCCAGCCACCCATTACTAGCTGTTTTCCACTCTCGTTGGGTATTTTTGCCTGTCTAGAATGTGTTGTTGAACTAAAAAAAAAAAAAGTCTCTTGCTTCCAATTGCTCTACTCAGTTTTGCTTGTGGCCCCTCCCAGCACTGCCATGCAGCCTCCAGAAGGTTGCTTAGAAGGGAATGTAGCCCTAGGCAAGTTTCCCTACCCCTGGCCTATGCAAACAAAAACTACAGCCACAATATTAACACATGCTTTACCATATTACAATTCACCGTTCCTCCATGCAGCAAAGCAAGCCCTTCTCAAAGTTCCTATTTTATTTACCAAGGCTATGCCAGTTTCACAGAGGGTAGCAGTGGAGCAGAGCAGATAATCATTTTTAATCTTCACTATGCAATCTCTTTGAGCACTCTGCTTTCAAAGCTTCCTGAAATGTTAAGATTTTCTTCCTGGACTGTGTTGTCTTTTTTCCTCTAGGGCTTTTATAGGCATATAATTTTCTTGCACCATTCTTTCTCTTCTCCTTTCCTTTTTTGTAAGTGCAAGTACAACCTTAAATGCACATCTTCCACCTATTATTGGGAAGACTCCAAGGAGGATCATATACTTGAGGTCAAGCAAGAACTTGGCAACTACCTAAGGAGCAATTTATCAGTTCTTTATTTGAAGCACAAATCTGCCCCCCCCAGTAGAGACAGAGTTTTGCACAATCCTCTTCATGTACTCTTATGCAATCACCCCCAGAATATTAAAAGATACGTGTCAGCTATGCTTGTGAGATCCTCATGGTTTTTATATGATGCAACCAGATAAAACTTTTGATCAGACTCCACGTAATACCCAGAAACCATATCTGCAATAAAGTGCTGAGTGCACTTTGATTGCAGGCACTCATACACCAGCAGCAATTTCTATTTTCAAAAGTGAGAGGCATACGAATCAGCTGGTGCATCAGTTGATCTATAATGTAGATCCGAAACATACAGTGACTAAGTTTCTGTTGCACATTCTGTCTTGCATTGACAGTATACTGTGGAGCTCACTGAAAGATACCCAGATGCACTGTAAAGGTAGCAGTTGCAATAACAAGAACTTAGAAGCGACTTCCCACGACACAGAGGTAAACAGTCATGTGTCTCTGAACAGCTTGTTCAGATTGCACAATTATCCTTTTTGTTTTGCTTTCTTTGCTTTTCTTTCCCCAACACCAACACCTCTTTGCAGAAAACACGGGAAATTGCCTTATATTGAATCAAGCCATTAGTCCACTGTACTGTGTGGCTCATCAGTATTTCAGATTGGAGTCTCTTCTAGCTGTACAGTACCTGGAAATGCCAGGGATTTTGCATTGAAAGCAGATGCCCTTCCACTAAGAAACAGCAGTTCCCTTCATCTGTCTCAAACCTCAGTAAAACTTTTGTTTTATCCATGCTGATAATACGTATCAATAATACATATAATACAATAATACGTGTACAATATCACAGCAAGCAAGAGCTCAGGGCAGAAGTCAACAGAACCAAAAAGCAAATAATAAATAATAATAATAAATTTTATTTATATCCCGCCCTCCCCAGCCGAAGCTGGGCTCAGGGTGGCTAACAACAATCAAATAATCAAACAATCAAATAATCCAACATTCTAAAAATATTTCATTATAAAAATTAATTAAAATCAAGTTGATGGCAACCATTAAGCAAAATTCTGTGCGGGTTGTCAGAGGAGGGAGTCAGGCTGCGCCCTGACCAAAGGCCTGGTGGAACAACTCTGTCTTGCAGGCCCTGCGGAAAGATGTCAGGTCCCACAGGGCCCTAGTCTCTTGTGACAGAGCGTTCCACCAGATTGGAGCCGCAGCCGAGAAGGCCCTGGCTCTAGTTGAGGCCAGCCTAACCTCTCTGAGGCCTGGGACCTTCAGGATGTTTTTATTTGCAGACCGTAGGTTTCTCTGTGGGGCATACCAGGAGAGGCGGTCCCATAGGTACGAGGGTCCTAGGCCGTATAGGGCTTTAAAGGTTAAAACCAGCACCTTAAACCTGATCCTGTACTCCACCGGGAGCCAGTGCAACTGGTATAGTACCGGATGAATGTGATCTCGCAGCGAAGACCCCATAAGGAGTCTTGCTGCGGCATTCTGCACCCGCTGGAGTTTCTGGGTCAGTCTCAAGGGCAGCCCCACGTAGAGCGAGTTACAATAATCCAGTCTGGAGGTGACCGTCGCGTGGATCACAGTGGCTAGGTCAGGGCAAGAGAGATAAGGGGCCAACTGCTTAGCTTGGCGGAGATGAAAAAATGCCGCCTTTGTTATAGCTGTAATCTGCGCCTCCATAGAGAGGGAGGTATCGAAGATTACACCCAAACTCTTAACGGACGGTGCTGGCACTAATTGCACCCCGGCAAGAGATGGGAGTTGCCCCCTCAATCCCATATCGTCCCGTCCCAGCCACAGGACCTCTGTCTTCGAAGGATTTAACTTCAACCGGCTCCCACGTAACCATCCAGCCACAGCTTCCAGACATCTGGTCAGTGTGTCTGCGGCCGAGTCAGGATGGCCATCCATCAACAGATAGAGTTGGGTGTCATCGGCATACTGATGGCAACCCAGCCCAAAACTCCGGACAAGCTGGGCGAGGGGGCGCATAAAGATGTTGAAAAGCATCGGGGAGAGTATCGCACCCTGAGGCACTCCACACACCAAGGAGTGGCGCGATGACAATTCCCCCCCAAGCGCCACCCTCTGTCCCCGACCAGAGAGCAAAAAGCAAAAAACATGTCCAATGTGCAGCCTGCAAGCCTAATACATCCAAAATAAACCTTCATCCAGGCTTATCATAAGACTTGGATTGTGCAAGGCACAGTCACATATGCAAGTGGGTGTTTGGACAGCTTTGTCGACAAACTGCCAAAGTACCCGTCCTTTACCGTTACTGCATGATTAACAGCACACAACATCTGCCAGAAGTGCCGTGCAACAAGCTTTTGTCCTAAAGGTGTCTTTCTGTTTTGTTTTGTTTTACATAAAAAAACCAGACCACGGCGGGTGGGGGAAGCTCGTTTAAATCCCAAAAGATCCTTTGCAGCCTGATGAGACGTCATCATTTGTTGCAAGGAGGCGGGCGAGGCTGCTTCTGTTTCCTCAGCACAGGCTCGTCCCATATTTGGAAGAGCCACTTCGACTCTCTCTCTCTCTCTCTCCCACCCCCCACCCCCGCCCCCGGTGCGAAGTCAGCAGCAAGGGTTCGTCCAACAGGACTCTTTTGTCTGCGGAATAAACTTGAGCCACTAGCGCGGGAGTAAACAAACGAGCAAAAGTGCAAAACGTGGATTGTTGTTGTTTTTTAAATGCACGGGCGGATTTGATCCGAGACGAAATACTACTCGCTAAAAGCCTCTTTTGCAGAGCAAAGGGAGACGCTCGCAGGTTCCGGAGAGGAGAAGCGACAGAACCGAGTTAGTCCGAAGAGGGTGGACTTCAGATCCTCCCCCCAACTCCACACACACAATCACACACACACACAAAGTTCAGTCGGCTGCTGCTGCAGCTGCTGTCACTTTTGCCCGAGCAACGCCAAGCCGTTTTCTCCGCCATCCCAGAAAAACTCCGGATCTCCATTCTGTCTGCTCCACTTCACATCTACCCGAGCCAAACCCAATAATCCACTTGCATCTCTCTCTCTCTCTCTCTCTCTCTTTTGGAAGTGGGAGGCGGAGCGGGTTGGAAGTAGCAAGAAAACGAGGAGATCTCCTGCTACACCACCCAGACTATATTAATCCAGGCACCAAAGGACAAGGAAACAAACAACCAGCGTCCAAACCGAGCGCGAAAGTTTTGCTCACCTTCAGTTGCAGAGCATCGCTGCAACAAGTCCCGTCCTGAGTCAAGTCCGGGGCAGAGGAATCCACTGCCAACAAGAAGCCCAAGAAGAAACGGGGGCGGCGGCGGGGGGGGGGAATCCCGCAGGCAACCAAACCCCAACTTTTGAGAGCCTTTCGCTAGGATTCTGGGAAGGCGTCACTTCCTAGCGCGGTAAGTTGCCGAGGGGTGGATGCCAGGACAGGCCCTTTAAAAGGCAGCTCCTCCCTCTGCTTGCTTCACCCGCCCTGTGCAGCCTCAGCCACAGAGAGGGCTGCTGCTGCTGCTGCGGCTGCTGCTCCCCTCCTCCAAGTATCGTCTGAGACTCAGGACCCCTTTAGGCTTCAGGGCGAGGGGCTTGTTTCGAACCCACGACATGTTAAAACGAAACGCAGCTTCAGATTCCTATTGCACGCATTTGTAAAAAGTAAAGGGAGAGAATGGAGAAAGCCCTGGGGTTTCAGCCAAATGCCCCCTGGAAAAGCTCGCAAGAGCATGGTGGAAACAGGAATCCTGTTGATGGCTTTTGGGGGAGGGGTCCTGGTACTGTCATCACCTTCCAATAGACGTTCCGCTGTGGTTCTGTCATCCCCATTGGCCTGCCTAGGGCCATAGCCTTTAAGAACTAGGAAGGATAGTTGGTGTGGATTGCGGTTAATATTGTGTGTGCATTGCTTCTCAAATGTGCAATCCCTTGGCAGAGCAAAGCCCTCCCCAGCCTCCACTGAGGCTCTCCACTCTGCAGGAAGGTAGGAGGGGAAAGCCAGCATCTCTCTCCTGCAACCCAGTTTCCCCAGTTCAGCATCCCACTCATTTCTCCTTCCTCTGCCGGAGCCAGCCAATCCAGCCCCAGTCTCAACAGCACTGCGGGGCTCATGACTGCTGCCTCCTATAACAGCAATTTTTTTAAAATGCAGCTGTTTTGTGCAAGGGCAGGTAAAGGTAAAGGGACCCCTGACCATTAGGTCCAGTCGTGACCAACTCTGGGGCTGCAGCGCTCATCTCACTTTATTGGCCGAGGGAGCCGGCATACAGCTTCCGGGTCATGTGGCCAGCATGACTAAGCCGCTTCTGGCGAACCAGAGCAGTGTGTGGAAACGCCGTTTACCTTTCCGCCGGAGCGGTACCTATTTATCTACTTGCACTTTGACGTGCTTTCGAACTACTAGGTGGGTGGAAGCAGGGACCGAGCAACGGGAGCTCAACCCGTTGTGGGGAGTCAAACTGCCAACCTTCTGATCAGCAAGTCCTAGGCTCTGTGATTTAACCCACAGTGCCACCCTTGTGCAAGGACAGTTCTGCACAAAAGAGTGGCTGTTGCTTTTCTTTTAAGCACTATGCACAATGTCCCTTTAGCAGCAACCAGTGGAAAGGGCAGGCTGCATCCTTTTCTTTGGACTGATGGAGACAAAGTGGAAGTAGGGATGTGGCAACAGATGGCACCCAGTAAAATCTTACCGTGCATGTAAAAAAAGCCAACCTGCATAATGAACATTAGTGCACCCACAGTCAAGTAATATGCAATTTTATTGGCTCCTTCCTTTTACTGGATTATCTGTGGGATGGGGAAATCTGCATTTAGTGGGCAGAAATGTGGGGTGCCTCTTGGATGACGATGACATTGTGTGGATACTGAAAGAAAAAGAAAGGATGGGGAGCAGCTTCAAATCCACATTAAACTTCAGTGTATGAATGACCTCCAACTCTAACCCTGTCTTGGAAGTCCCAATTACCGTACTTAATATACACTTATGGTAAGGAACTTGGTGAAATAACCTCAGCATAGCTATACTTAAACTAACACATATATTTTTGTTTATTGTTAAGAGAAACTGAATACCTTCTTTCCTACTACAAATCATGTTACCAGCATTTATTCTTGCACAGCTCCCTTGCAGACAGTCTCTCCATGCTTTACATTTCCCCCTTTAAACCCAACATCAGATTTTTCTTTTCTTTTCATTGCAGCAGCTGTTGTTGCCAGGCTGTCCTCCCTGTTGCTATGATTTGCAAGGCTTGTGTATTTTCCAGTTCATGATTGTCTTGGATGAACATTGTTCATTCCACACGTACACCCCACATTCAAGTAATACCTTCCATTTTTAAAATAAACAAGAATAGTTTAACAAACAAAAAGCAGTTTCTGGAAACACAGAATAGTCTGTTCTGGGAGTTAGCATTTGTATCCTCACATAACCTCTCTAAAATGTGGGGATGGAGCAGACTGAAAATTAAAGTGCTGTACAATTTGATAATGTCACAGCTGTTAAAACTATTTGAGAAAGACACAGGTGAGGCTGAGAATCCGAGAACAGGTCAGCACCACTCCTTTCTGCAACTTTATACTCTGCTGGTGGTACCAACTCCTTTGTTTTTAATTCAGGGAAATAACCCTGCTGAAGGCAATGGTGCAGATGGGAAATTTTAGACTGTGACCTTAATAGTCTTACACTCTTACACACACACATACACACAAAGCCCCTGCTATAATGGTCAAGTGTTGTTGTTTTTTTAAATGATAGTTTTCATTTATATACATTACAACAATTATTTAACCATAATTTATATTTTCAACTTTGACTCCTTTCCTCCTCTTTCTGCGGTTCCTTACATTTGTTTTCATCTTTTCCTGCATACTTCAACTTGCCTTAACTTATTCTTTTAATCATCTATCCACACACACACACACACACACACACACAAAACTGCAGGTTTTTACAATAAAATGTGTAAAATGTCTCGATCTGTTTAGAAATTGTTTGTAAATACTCAATAAACCATTTCCATTCCTTTCTAAAAAGTTTGTTGTCTTTATTTCTTATTCTTCTGGTGAGTTTTGCCATTTCTGCATACACCATTAGTTTCTGTATCCATTCTTTGTTTCTCTTCATCCTTTCACTTTGGGGCAAATACATAATGGTCAAGTGTTTTAGCTGAGTTGTGAAGCACACAATTAACATACCACTTCTCCTGCTATTCCATGCTTTGAAACTGCTTCCGTATTCCTGATATGTAAGAGGATGAAAACAAACCACTATTTACCAGCTATGATTTTTATTTTAAATCACTATCATGATTAAAGGGATAAAGTGGAGTTTGCTTCTGCTGTCCTGATACTAAACACGACCAATCTGCAACTATGGACTGTGTGTGCCATGTCCAGCCAATTTCTGACCAAGACTGGATTAAGGTGGTTGGCAACTCTGATGCAATTCCCAAAATAAGGCCTCCTTCTTCCCCAAAAAAGTAACACAAAATAAGTATCGTTGTATCATGGAGCTAGAAGGGACCCTGAGGATCATCTAGTCCAACCCCCTGCAATGCGGGAATATGCAGCTGTCCCATATGGGAACTGCAACCTTGGCTTTATCAGCACCATGCTCTAACCAACTGAGCTCTCCACTGGGCATCTAAAGACTAACAAATTTATTATCACATAAGCCCTTCCAACCCTGCAATTTCTGATTCTGTGGCTGCGAAAAATATTCTGAGCTTCTAGCGTTTCAAAGCCACAGCACCACCCCAAATTAATATTATGAATTCTGTGTTGGTAATGATACAGTGGAAGCAGAGAGAAAAATGCATGCAGCAGTTGGAGCAAAAAAATAAAAATCCAGGCCTATTAATGTCGTTTAGTCGTTTAGTCGTGTCCGACTCTTCGTGACCCCATGGACCAGAGCACACCAGGCACTCCTGTCTTCCACTGCCTCCTGCAGTTTGGTCAGACTCATGTTTGTAGCTTCGAGAACACCGTCCAACCATCTTGTCCTCTGTTGTCCCCTTATCCTTGTGCCCTCAATCTTTCCCAACATCAAGGTCTTTTCCAGGGAGTCTTCTCTTCTCATGAGGTGGCCAAAGTACTGGAGCCTCAGCTTCACGATCTGTCCTTCCAGTGAGCACTCAGGGCTGATTTCCTTCAGAATGGATACGTTTGATCTTCTTGCAGTCCATGGGACTCTAAGAGTCTCCTCCAGCACCATAATTCAAAAGCATAAATTATTCAGCAATCAGCCTTCTTTATGGTCCAGTGCCTATTCATACATCAAATTAATACAGTGAGCATGGATTCAAAGTACTGTATACCGAGTGTTGTTGGTCTCAACGACACCCTCCTATTACACGTCCCAGAGCTCAAAGTTCCCGGGTCAGAAGACCTGTCATTCAAACAGCCTGCACCTCTCCTCTTCCCCCATTATAGGCATGCCGATTTGGGAGTCAAATCCCACCCTGATACATGGAGCTTACTCTCAAATAAGCTTACATAGCACTGCAGTTTTAAAAGCAGAACAACAAACACGAAAGTGCCTCTGCTCCAAAGCAACGCAAGGCTGCATTTTCGACTGCTCTTTATCCATGGAGCAACCATACCTAAGTGGGAAGGCTTGCCCTTTTTAAGTGGGCCCGCGGTTCCCTGCATTACCCTTTTAAGAGGCAGGCTAGGCACATGCTGGGAAGGTCTCCTCCGGAGGGCTAGTTGCCCTTCGCGCGATTTCTTGGCGATCCGGATCGCAAAGGACTGACTCGGGCCTGCGTGCATTTCCGACAAGGTGATCGGCCGGTTTCTGCCTCGGGGGGAGAAACGGGAGGAGGAGGAGGAACCCAGCCCCCTTGCAAAGGGCTTTTCCTTTTCTCCTCTCCAGCAAGAAGCATTTGCATTGCAGGGACTAGCAGTTACTAGCTTCTTAGGGGAACGGCCGTAGCTCAGCAGTAAAATGTTTGCTTTGCATGCAAAAGGTCCAAGGTTCATTGCCAGGCAGGCGGGAGCCCCGTCTGAAAGCCCGGGATTCGCTGCTAGTCGAGGTACACAATACTCAGCTAGCATGGTGGACCAGTGTTCCGACTCGGTGCAAGGCACCTTCTGAAGCTGCCTATGGGACAAACTTTAAATAAGTTTCCTTGCAAAACTAATGAGTCCCTCGCCTCGCCTTCTGTGCAGCCTGTACACAGCCCACGCCCACCTCCTGACCACCGAAGCAGCTTTCCTGTCTCTTTTTAGCAGCTGCATGACAAGAGCTGCACGGCAGGCGGAAGTTCAGCAGGTGAAGTTTTCCCCTCCCTTGCACGGTGGTGTGGTGACTGAACAGTTTCCTTGCTAAACTTTCCTTTGTGCGGCTATTAAGTTAGCAGGAGCCAGCAAGAAATGAAATGAAAACTTAGATGTGAGCTGCCGCCTCTGGTGCGGTTGACACTTTGAAAAGTGTTACCAATTCTTGTGTAGGTGGTGATCGGCGGGGACGAGGGGAGGCATATAGAAATCAAAGGTTGTTTTGTCTGCAAAATCATAGAATCATAGAACTGGAAGCGACCATCCAGCCCTCTGCAATGCAGGAATCTTTTGGGGTTCAAACTCACAGTCCTGAGATTGAGTCACTTGCTCTACCAACTGATCCATCATAGATTCTCTTTCTGTTGTTGTTCTTGCACATATAAGTCAGGAAAGTAGATTATAGGTTTTGGTGGGACCTGTCCTAATATTGGGACGCGGGTGGCGCTGTGGGCTAAACCACAGAGCCTAGGACTTGCTGATCAGAAGGTTGGCAGTTCGAATCCCCGCAACGGGGTGAGTTCCCGTTGCTCTGCCCCAGCTTCTGCCAACCTAGCAGTTCGAAAGTGCACGGTGCAAGTAGATAAATAGGTACCGCTCTGGCGGGAAGGTAAACGGTGTTTCCGTGTGCTGCTCTGGTTCACCAGAAACAGCTTAGTCATGCTGACCACATGACCCGGAAGCTGTATGCCGGCTCCCTTGGCCAATAAATTGAGATGAGCTCCACAACCCCAGAGTCGGCTACGACTGGACTTAATGGTCAGGGGTCCCTTTTATCCTAATATTATATAGGAACTTGACTCAAAGATGAAAAGAGAATGCCCCTCCCTGGCCCTGCTTCATGTTTTCCTTGAGATGTCCCCCTGGCCAGAATGTGGTTTGATCTCTGCCTCTTGCATGGGTAGAGACGGCTGTGTGGGGTGTATAGAAATTAGCCTGCTGAACTAAGGACAAAAAGCTTTGTGCTGCCCACATTTGCTTCTGACCCTGCTATCACTGGCATGTGGCCCCTGGAAGGGTCACCAGAGGAGAATGCGGCCCTTGGGCGGAAAAAGATATTCACCCACCCAAGTAATATCTGATGGTTATATGTCACCAGATAGCATTTTCCAGCTGTGTTATCTGCAAAGCCTGTAGAGCAAAGGACATTCACCTACAGCTTTTCTTACTAATTACAGTATTATTATTATTCATTCAATTTATATCCTACCTTTCCTCTCGTAGGAGCTCACCGTGGCAAACAGATTTGCAGTTTAAAACTGAAAGAAAACAAAAGTGTTCTAAAACAGTTTGAACATTCTAAAGATGATTACTGTTAGAAACATCTAAAAGCAGTCCCAGTTGAGAACATTATTCCACCCAGTGACCTCAGGGTTGCCAGGAACAGTTTACTTTCTTTTTTTCTTTTAATGCCTGGGTCTGCAGCAATTCAGAATGTAGTTCCGTTAACATGTCTGCAAGGTCAAGGACCAACCAGAATGTCACAAAATTGTGGCAAGCTTTGAATCCTCCAGATCTCTTCATAAGGCAAGATGGGGTGTGGGGGAGAGAACCTAAAACAAGAAATGTGAGATTTAGGCTGGCTGTTGTAGCTTGTAGATTTGGATCCAAGACAGTCACTCCCTAAAGTTTAACTATCATGATGCATACCTAGGATTCAGGGATAAAAAAATAATGGCTGATCCCCATCTCTGGCTTGTAAACCACATGCAAGGGTTCTCCTATAGCTTTTTTAAAAATGGTGTGTGCATCTTTGCTTCCCCTTTTTCCTTTGCACTTTTAAAAATTGTTATTATTGAATAAAACAAAGCATGACTAATTACAAACAACTGGACCCCCACCCCGTCACTTTTCATAATATATACATTCAGGCTTGTTGTTTTTTTGTTTTACTGGGGTGCCAGTACTCAAGTGATGTGGGTGCCAGCACAAAATGGCTGCCCTGTGGAGCAAAACAAGAGTTTGTATACCTTTGTATACATTAGTCATAATAACAAGTAATAATCCAGCATGTTTTCTGAGTCTATGCACTACTAGGATTTGGAGGCACGGATAAATAAACTACCCTTCCCTTATGTAAGCTAAAGGAAGTGCGTGAAATTACAAGCTGAAGCTCTTTTCAAGGGCTGCCTCTTGTGCCCTGGGCACTCAGGGAAAGTTCAGAAAATCACAGCGTTTTTCTCGGCATGCACATCCCTTTTGCTTATGGAAGTTTTCCATAAGCTATAGTTTTCTATTTGGTCAGAAATTGGAAACAATGATTAACAGCTTTGAAAACAACCCAGGATATTAATTCACAATTTATTCATTTGAAGTTGGTTTAATATCATGGCTTGCTCCAGAATTGCTAACCATTGTTTCCCAGTTCAGACAAAATGGGAAAGTATAGACTTTGTTTGCTTGGCAGGAACATGTGGGTAGTGTGTACAGTGGTACCTCGGGTTAAGAACTTAATTCGTTCTGGAGGTCCGTTCTTAACCTGAAACTGTTCTTAACCTGAAGCATCACTTTAGCTAATAGGGCCTCCCGCTGCCACCGCACCGCCGGAACACGATTTCTGTTCTTTTTTTTTTTATATAAATATTTATTGAGATTTTTTTTAAAATACAAAATGCAAAAATGATAAACAATATAACATGTATCATAACACATTTTTCAAAACTTCTTTGGACTCCCTCACATCTCCCACTCCCACTTACATCATTATAAATTTTTTCCAGCAATTTATCATCTTATTTAAATTCTTAAATCTTGTTCAGTTAGTTTAATCTAATCTCCAAAAGTTTTATGTTTCCCTCAATCTCACTTATCGTCAAATTCAAATCTAATTCAATGGTAGGCAATTATTTATGATCTAGCATCCTTCTTAGCATTCGACCAAATTACAATACTTTTGTAAATAAATCTTGAATTTCTTCCAGTCTTCTTCAACCCTCTTTTCTCCCAGGTCTCGAATTCTACCAGTCATTTCGGCCAGTTGCATATAGTACATCAGCTGCATCTGCCACTCTTCCAGTGTGGGTAGATCTTGAGTTTTCCAGCTCTTAGCGATAAGTATCCTTGCTGCCGTTGTTGCATACATAAAAAATATTCGGTCCTTCTTTAACACCTTCTGGCCGACAATGCCCAGAAGGAAGGCCTCTGGTTTCTTAGTGAAGGTATACTTAAATACCTTTTTCAACTCATTATATATCATTTCCCAGAAGGCCTTCACTCTAGGGCAAGTCCACCAGAGGTGAAAGAATGTTCCTTCATATTCTTTACACTTCCAACATTTATTATCAGACAAATGGTATATTTTGGCAAGTTTAACTGGGGTCATGTACCATCTATATATCATTTTCATTACATTTTCCTTCAAAGCATTACATGCAGTGAAGTTCAGCCCGGTGGTCCACAACCTTTCCCAGTCCTCAAACATAATATTATGCCCAATATCCTGAGCCCACTTTATCATAACCGATTTAACCATTTCGTCTTGTGTATTCCATTTCAGCAGCAAGTTATACATTCTTGATAATACCTTAGTTTTTGGTTCTAACAATTCTGTTTCCAACTTCGATTTCTCCACCTGGAACCCTATCTTTTTGTCATTCTTAAAAACTTCTTTAATCTGAGCGTAATGTAACCAGTCTCGCACTTTATCCTTCATTTTCTCCAAACTCTGCAATTTCCAATTGTCTCCGTCTTTTTCTAATATTTCCCAATATTTTGGCCATTTGGCCTCCATATTGGGTCTTTTTCGGGCCTTAGCTTCCAGAGGTGAAAGCCACCTCGGAGTTTTGTTTTCCAATAAGTCTTTGTATTTTGTCCAGACATTAAAAACTGCTTTCCTGACAATATGGTTCTTGAAGACCTTATTGATCTTAACCTTATCGTACCATAGATATGCATGCCAACCAAAAGCATTGTTAAACCCTTCCAAATCCAATACGTCAGTGTCTTCGAGAAGTAGCCAGTCTTTTAGCCAGCAAAAGGCTGCGGCTTCATAGTACAACTTTAGGTCCGGCAGGGCAAAGCCCCCTCTTTCTTTCGCATCAGTTAGTATCTTAAACTTAATTCTGGGCTTTTTGCCCTGCCAGACAAATTTAGATATATCTCTCTGCCACCTCCGGAAACACTCTGTCTTATCCACAATCTGCAATGTTTGAAACAAAAACAACATCTTTGGCAATACATTCATCTTAACAGCAGCAATTCGGCCTAACAAAGAAAGCTTCAATTTTGTCCAACTATCCAAATCTCTCTTAATTTCAAACCAACATTTTTCATAGTTATCCTTAAATAGACTCAGATTTTTTGCTGTTATGTTTACCCCTAGGTACTTTACTTTTTTAACCACAGTTAGTTCTGTTTCTCTCTGAAACTGTTCCGACTCTGCATCTGTCAGGTTTTTCCCCAACACCTTAGTTTTCTGTTTATTTAGTTTAAATCCCGCCACCCGACCAAAATCTTGGATCAGTTGTAATACTCTTTTTGTACTAGATTCTGGCTCCTGCAGGGTCAGAACTAGGTCATCTGCAAAAGCTTTAAGTTTATATTGTTTCGCTCCGACCTGAATCCCTTCCACCAACCGGTCCCCTCTAATCATATTCAAGAGCACCTCCAGAACTGATATAAATAACAAAGGGTAAATCGGGCAGCCTTGTCGTGTTCCTTTTTCAATTTTAAACTCTTCAGTAACCACATTGTTTACTATCAATTTAGCCTTTTGTTCTGAATATATTGCATCAATCCCATTCTCAAAACCCCGACCCACTCCCATTTCTTTTAAATTTCCCTTCATAAATTTCCAAGAGATATTATCAAAGGCCTTCTCCGCATCTATAAAGATTAGCACTGCTTTTGTATTTATATCAGTTTGCAAAAGTTCCAAAATGTCAATAATGTTCCTTGTATTGGCAAACATGTGTCTACCTGGGAGAAAGCCTGCCTGGTCTTTATGAATTACTTCGTTTAAAACTTTTTTAAGTCTACTTGCCAAAACATCTGCAAATATTTTGTAATCCACATTTAAAAGGGAGATGGGACGGTAGTTCTTAAGTTGTGTCTTTTCAGCTTCCGATTTTGGTATCAATGTGATGAAAGCTTCCTTCCACGATTCCGGCGCCCTCCTCCCCTCCATAATTTCATTGCTAACCTCCATCAGTGGTTGTATCAAATGGTCTTTTAATATTTTATAATACTTGGAGGTTAGCCCGTCTGGCCCTGGAGATTTGCCCAGTTTCATGTTTTGAATGGCTTGTTCAATTTCTTGACATGTTATTTTACTGTTCAGGAGAGATCTATTTTCTTGTGACAACTTTTTAAGTCCATTTTTCTCCAAAAATTGTTTAATCTCAACCTCATTCTGCGGCCCTTGGGTATATAATTTTTTGAAGTATTTCCGGAAACACTTTCTAATCTCCGTGGGGTTCTGAATGTTTCTTCCTTCAATTTCCAAATTTGTAACTGTATTCAATTTTTGTCTCTTCTTCAACTGCCAAGCTAGCAGTTTCCCACATTTGTTTGCCGATTCAAAGGTTTTTTGTTTCATTAATTTAATCTTCCACTCTATTTCCTGATTTATCAGTTTCGAATATTGTGCTTGATAGAGTTTGATTTCTCTCAAGATCGGCAGGGACTTCGGGTTTGATCTTAGCTTCTTCTCTAATTCTTTTATTTTCTCCAAAATCTTATCTTTTCTGTTGTTTTGTGTCCTCTTCCTTGCAGCATTCTGTTGTATCAAGAACCCCCTCATCACAGCTTTACTTGCATCCCAAATAATTCTTTTTTCCACCGTAGTGTTCATATTTATCTCAAAATAGTCCTTCAATGCTTTCTGGGCCTTCTTAATAATCTCCTGATCTCTGAACAAATTGTCATTCATCTTCCATCTAAAGGAGCCAGTTGGTAATAGTATCATATCCATTTTCAGTGCATTATGGTCGGAGCAGGTTTTTGGGCAGATTTCCACCTTTCTGACCTTGGGTGCCAGACCTCTAGTTATCCATATTTGGTCGATTCTTGTCCAAGTCAGCTGAGCTTCAGAGAAGAATGTTCCTTCTTTTCCCAAGGGGTTCTTCGTTCTCCAGATATCAATCCAGTCCATATTGTCAGTCAGTTCAAAAAAGGTCTTTGGTAGTCTGCCATCTTTTGTAACATTCTGGCTTTGTGACTTATCCATGTTGGTTGATACGACCCCGTTCATGTCTCCCATCATGATGATGTTGTCATAATCCAGATATTCCAGCATAGTCTCATGCAACTTCTTGAAAAATTCCGACTTCCCTTCATTTGGTGCATAAATTCCTAATATCAAAATCTTTTCTCCTTGATGTTGTATTTCGATTGCCAAAATTCTTCCATGTTCATCTTTAAATAAGAATTTAGGTGACAGGCTCTCTTTTGCATATATCACCACGCCTCTCTTCTTTACTTTGTCTGAAGATATAAATTCCTGACCAAGTCTTTTGTTTATTAGTACTTTCCTGTGGAGCCTAGTCACATGTGTTTCTTGTAAGCAAATAATGTCCAGTTGTTCCTTTTTCAATATATGAAAAATTTTCCTTCTTTTTTCCGGAATGTTACAGCCATTTATATTCCAACTCAAAAGTTGCAGAGACATCCTGGGTAAGTCTGGTTATTTTTCTAGGGGTGGTACCTTGTTCGCTGGGTCTTCAGGATCCGAGGGTGCAGGCACCCCTGGTACTGCAGGCCCCGAGGGTAATTCCAGTCCTTTTTGGAGGTCCTCTCCGTGCGCAGTCAGAAATTTGTCTCTATCTTCCAGTGATCTGATTTTAATCTTCTTCCCTCTAAAAGTAAAAGATAATCCTTGAGGAAAATCCCACCTGAAGATAATTGTGTTGCTCCTTAACAATCTTGCTAGTTCCAAGTAGTCAGATCTAAGGTCCAACAGTTGTTTAGGAATATCCTTGAAAATTTCAATTCTTTTGTCCAGAATATCCAGTGACTTTCCGTAATGTAAACCCAAAATCTTGTCCCTTTCCTCCTTTGATCTCAGTATTATTAAACAGTCTCTGGGCTTCTCTCTCTTTATGAGTCTTCCAAGTCTGAAGGCTGATATGATTTTAAAATCTTTTTCCTCTAAGTTCCAAAACTTGGAAAATTCTTTAGTCAGGAACTCAGCTAGGTTGCCTTCTTCCACCTCTGGTACCGACCTTATCCTTAAATTGGTCTGTCTATTCTGTAGTTCTATCATAGAAAGATAGGTCTGATGTTCACCTACTTGTTTGCTGAGTGGTCTTACCTCTTTCTCTAAATTTCCCAATCTTTGGCTGGTATCTTCAGCCAATTTCCGATTTTCACCTGCAGTCTCCTTCAGTTCTCCAATTGCTTGCACATTCTGTGCAACTTGTCCAGTTAGTCTATTTAAACATTCAGTATTATGATCAATTTTAGCTGTTTGCTGATCAACTTTTTTATCCAAAGATTCCAGTTTTTCAAGAATTTTCTCTAAAGTAGAACTAATTTCTCCTGAGGCCATCTCTTCCGATTGAAATTCCTCAGTTTCTGCCCGTGGCAGAGAAGCAGCTTCTTTCTCAGAAGTCAGAGTAGGCAAAGTAAGCACAGTAGGCACAGATGATCTGCGTGCCTGGGAGACTGCGGTTAGAGTTGTTTGTCTGGTTCTCGGTCCCTTTTTTCTTGTGCCACTCATTCCAGAGTTATCTAAAATTCAAGGTCAAGCTGAGTTGTTCCCATGAGAAAGCAACAGCCCAGATGGTAATAGTCAAGCAGGAGGCCGGGAAAAGGAAAGTAAAACAATGTCACTGCTATTAATCCCAAATCCTCTAGGGGGAGCTTAAAATGTCTTTAGGGAAGAAGACAATTCCAATAAAAATAATATAATCCCATTTAATGTCCGGGAACCTTCAGTAAGGTAACTTTTAGCAGAGTTAGTATTTAAAAAGTCACAGTATTTCAGACAGTGCTTGCTGGTATTCCAAAAGATGCTTCAAAGTAGCCAGTTCAAACTCCCTCAGATTGTTTCAAAGTTTAAGTTCAAAAGTATCCAACCCTGCAAGCTGACTGCTCCATTGCTCAGGCAGTTCCAGCACCTGGGTTTCTTACTTAAATTGTAATCCAAATAGAAGAAAGGTATCACAGTCCAAATAAAAGTCATATAATCAGTTACTTAAAGTCCTTATTCTGCTTAAAAATAATTTCCACGGGTGTCCAGATCAGTTAGATTAAAAGTTCACTCTTTGCCTCCACTCCTCCGGCTCTTTGCTTAAAGATTCAATGACAGCGGAAGACGGACTTCCTATTTTTCGTCACTCCGCTTTCAGCCAAATTGAGTACTTTAAGTACTTTAAGTCCCAAAACTTTGTAAAGTCCATTTACTCACGGGTTGTTGTTTTCCGAATCTGTAGTTTAGGAAGAAAGGTCAGCGCTCACCGGCAGCAGCAACGCGGCTTCACTCCGCCGATTGCGGAACGATCCACAGCGCCGCAACCCCCTCCGCGATCCGGAGCCCCTTACGGGGTTCCTTCAACGTTTTGGGGGCTGCTCCTGGCGCCCGCCGGATCCCAAGACCACAGGCTTCTGCTGCCTGTGGTTTTCCAGAATGGGTCCCCGCTTCGCCGCAGCGGGAGACCCTTTTTCGGTGGAGCTTCCCTTCCCCAGCTAGGAAAGGGCAGCCATTGCCGTTCGCGCCGCCTCCGGAAGTCCACGATTTCTGTTCTTATCCTGAAGCAAAGTTCTTAACCCGAGGTACTATTTCTGGGTTAGTGGAGTCTGTAACCAGAAGCGTATGTAACCTGAAGCGTATGTAACCCGAGGTACCACTGTATCTCAACATTAAGCTAAGATCTGATCAAACACTGTCTTACTCTGTAGGACATTCATGAAGATGAGAGGATTTCCCCTCTGTGATCCTTGAATTCCATCCCTGTATTTTTTAATCCCACTCCCATGTTGCATTATAATTATTTTGTCCACCTCCTGCTCTGAAATAAGTGTGCATCTGTTGTAATGTGATGACTGAATGCTCAATGGAATAAAATGTCAGCTTTAAAAATGCATTCAAAAACATATGAAGACCTTCTATAAATAGTGTAATTATTTGCTAATGCTGTCCACAAAGTAAAATCTCAGTTTGCCTTGATAATTCACCATTCTTCTTTCAATATCAGCAGAGTTTGTCTTTTGCATTTGATTCTAAAGTGTACTTAAGTGTAATGTACATACTACCTGTTGCTCAGTCCAGCATATCTTAATGTGCAACTGTTATTAGAATTGTGAAAACTGCTATTACAAATGGGCAGGTGTTTCAACATAATGTACGACTGCCATATATCTTGATTTTCCAGGATGTGTTCTGGAATTTGCCCCTGGAAATGGCATCCTGGATCATTTCTGAAATCGGGCCAATGTCCGGTGGTAAAATTGAGCCAAAAATGTCCCAAATATGCCCCCAAAAGCTCAACAACTCTGTCCTGATTTTCACTTCTGGAGATATGGCAACCCTAAGTCTGGTTTTTACTTTTATAAATATGGCAGCCCTAACATAATGGGTAGTGTGTATGCCATGGTGTTCTAATTTTAGCATTATGTATCTGCAAAAATAGAGCTTGCATAATCCAAAGGTGAGTGCCCAATCTTTACATAACAACATATTACTTTCAAAGGTTATGTGGTCTAAACGCTTCATGACACTTTGTATCACTAATGTGATATTTGACTTCACAGTCACCTCTACTCCTCTTTCAAGCAGCTAAGGACTGCAAACATTTGGAAGGATGTACATGTTGTGCAGCTATACAGACATTCCAATTTAAAAACTGAAGATTTCAGCAGCGCCATTGTTTCCCCAAAATGACAGGTCTTCTAATAAATATAATAAAATAGCATGAATGTCATGGGAATTAGGGTGGGTGTGATCTTTCTTCTACCAGGAACATGATTGCTAGTTAAACCCATCCAGATCCATAATTTAACAGCAAGAAGACGTTTACCTTCTTCAATTCAGCATAGTTCACAGGAAAGGATTGTGCTGTTAATGGTGCAGTATCTCTGATGATGATAAAACCATGCCATTAGTAAGAGTTTGTAGGTACAGTTCCTCAATCGTATTTATGTTGTTATGGTTAGTTATGTTAATGGTTTATTATTATTATTATTATTATTATTATGGATTTACTTGTAATTAAGTCAGGTGCTGTGGGTTAAACCACAGAGACTAGGACTTGCCGAGCAGAAGGTTGGCAGTTCGAATCCCCGCAACGGGGTGAGCTCCTGTTGCTCGGTCCCAGCTCCTGCCCACCTAGCAGTTCAAAAGTGCAAGTAGATAAATAGGTACCACTCTGGCGGGAAGGTAAATGGCGTTTCTGTGTGCTGCTCTGGTTCGCCAGAAGTGGCTTAGTCGTGCTGGCCACATGACCCAGAAGCTGTACGCCGGCTCCCTTGGCCAATAAAGCAAGATGAGCGCTGCAACCCCAGAGTCGGCCATGACTGGACCTAATGGTCAGGGGTCCCTTTACCTTTTAAGTCTGTTTAGGACTGCGGCTTTTGTACTTGAAGATCCACTAACCAACATGGGCTCTTCTCTGGTGTTGATGCTGGAAAATGCATTGCCCTTGGCAGAAGCTTTGACTTAATACCCATTGATATCCAGCTGCATAGAAAAACCAGGTTGCAAATGCTTTTCAGCGGCTGAGCCTTGGGTTCCTGCCCATTGCCAGAACAGTTTCTGAAGCATATTAAGACAAAGTGCTAGTGTTTATATTAAAGTTATTTTTAAAATGGCTTTTGTTTGCATGGTTCTTGCATATTTTAGCAAGCCTAGCTCTTTCCCACTTTGTTCTTTACACCATGCTTTTGCAATCTGTTCTTCACCTTCTGTGCCTGCTAACATTGTTTCCCATCAACATACTTGCAAGTCCTAGAGGCCGAGAAGAAAGCACAGCACTTTGCTGGATTTTCGTACCTAAAACTCGGATAGACGCTTAGTTGTTTGTATTTTCTGTGTCTGTGGGAAGCCAATTAATGTCCAAAGTGATAAATCTAATCCCTCTCTTTGACTTCTTGCGTTGGCTTGGTTAACCCACAACTCTAAGCCATGGTTTGTCTAGCCCAAGTGTGGTTTGTTTGATCATCCAAAACCTGCCCAACAGACTCACCATGGCTTATTTTCTGTCTACAAACTATGATATGAAGCTGTGCCTTATTTTTGGATTATGAACCTTAGCATGATTGGATGATGATGTGGTGTTTTATCTGCACTCAACAGTCTTGTTTAACTAAATGCTTGCCAAGTTACAAAAGCACAAGGCAAGGGCAGCTGGAAAACAAAACAAGCCTTGGTGGAACAAGCCATAGCTTGTTTGCTTCTCTGTGAGACAACTCATGATTTGCTGAGGAGACCATGGTTAAAAGAAACCATGGTCTAGTGTTATGTGTGAACACAACCAAAGTCCTCTCGTTTATTACCCTAAAACAGAAGTCTTGTAACCTTATCTGTGTTGAATATCTTTTGCTTTGCAGTGAAACCTACTTCCACCTGTGCAGGATTTTGGCAAGAGGACTGATGATTATACAAAGAGTTGTGTTGAGCTCACGCCCTGGTATGTTTCTACTTGTCGGAGAACGATAATGAGTTTGGTGCGCTTGCATAATGTGGAAGCCAGGCAGGAAAAATGCAACTACCAGCCAGATTTCTGCAGAAAGCTTTTGACAGTCGTGCTAAAAAGCCTGTGGTGAAACCTTTTAACGGCTTATGTAAAATCTTCAGAGAGGCATTCACAGCAGGCATTCTTTTTATACCAGAAGTGTTTTTGAAAATTACCTTTGCTGTTGTTGTAAGAATGCAACAGTGTAAGCAATAGGCTTACTAAGAATAGTATCATCCTACAAAGCGTGGTGTGAACTTAAGCCCATATGTTGTAAGTAGCAAGAGCTGCACATGCATTAGTGATTCATACCAATAGCAATAGGGAACAATTTAGTACCAGTAACTAGGGGTGGGAAAGAAATCCAGTTCAGTCCACCTTTAAAGGCAAACCTGCTTAATTAATGCTTTCTGAAAGGATATGTAAACTGAAACCACCGTCATCCTCTGAAATCTGCAGGTCTCCAAATTGTACAATTCACATGCACAAAAACACGTACAAAAGTGCACATACTAGGGTAAAGCACGCATAAAAATACACATATCCATCAAAATAACATGCAAAATGCATGGTAGGAAAACTTGATTTGTAAAAATATGTATAATAGGCTAAACCTGCATATAAAAATGTGTAAATTAGTATAAATTATCACTAAAATGCTAATGAATTTTCATGAGGACTTTCAAAACAAAAATCATAAGCTGATTTCAAAATGTGGAGAACTGAATATTGGAAAATGGGGAGGAAGAGAATGATTGTACACCACCTTGAGATCCTTGGAAGATAAAACATGTTTATAAATCTAATAAATAAATAAAATGAAATAAAAATGAAAAATTAAAAGTTAAGATTTGAAAAATGATAGAGAATCTGAAATTGGTAAATTGGCCTATCCCTACGAAGAAGTAATTGATGAATGGCATCTAAGATGGCTGCATATATACTTCTAGCCAGTTGTTCATTTCTATTTCCTCTCAGTTTTATTAAGCAGCTGGACATCCTTGCTCTTAAGTTTTCATTATCTTTCCCCAACTTTTTCCATTTATGTCGCTGGCATGTTGGAAAGATACGTTTAAGTAGTCCCCAAGCTCCCAAAATCCTGTATCTAATTCAGATAAGTCCCAGAGTTTTTTTCAGAGCTTGTTATCATTTATGGTATTTATTTATTTATTTTAAAAAAATTCTATAACACTGTTCATTTAAAGAAAAGAAAAAATCAGAGGGCTTTACAACAATTACACATAAAACCATATATGATTAAAAACCATGCACGAAAATCAGGAATCGGCTAACTATTGAGGAAATAAAAAAATTCCTTCCAGTAGCACCTTAAAGACCAACTAAGTTAGTTCTTGGTATGAGCTTTCGTGTGCATGCACACTTCTTCAGAAGAAGTGGAAATATTGAGGAAATAGGCATTCTTAATTGCCTGCACAAGTCTGACGGAATAGAAAAGTTTGCAGTGGGCGATTTGAAAGCTGAAACAGACGGTACCTGCTGAAACTCATGTAATCATAGTCAGAATATCATTGAGCTAAATATGCTTTGTCAGGCCTGGAGTCAGCAGACAGCAATGGCAGGCGGGTGCTGGGGGCCCAGGAGGGCCGACTACAGCTGATGCTGGCTCAGATGGATCTTCATTGTCATTTATTTATTTTTTTAAGTAGGCCTCAATGCTGAGAGGAAAACACAGGTGGCTACAGTTACCATGTTTCTTTTCCCAGTGCCTCAAGGCCCAGAGAAATTTTGTGGGGGAATAAAGATAGCAGTGACTGCAGCTATCTGGGCTGGTGCAGTACTTCTGCACAGTGGATTGTGGGTAAAGCTAAGAGGAGTACTTGGCAGCTGTGGTGCACTTTTGGGGCACCTCCTGCTCCTCTAATCCAGGGGTCCCCAAACTAAGGCCCGCGGGTCGGATAAGGCCTGAGGGACTCATTTATCCAGCCCACAGCAACCGCCGCCGCCGCTGCCCGCTCTTACCAGCGCTGCGCTGTGCGGCTGCCCACTTCCAGGTCGGAGGAGCACTGGAAATAACTTGTGTGCATGCACAAGTGTTATTTGCGCATGCACAGGCATTATTTCTGGTGCACATCCGGGTCGGAGGAGGCCCGTGCACATGCACACAAGCTATTTCTGGTGCTCCTCTGACCTGGAAGTGCGCCGGAAATAGCGTGGGTGCACGTGTATGGGCACGCGCTCCCCTGCCCTCTGGCCCGATTGGTGCTGGAGACACCGGCCCGAGGCGCGGTAAGTTTGCTGACCCCTGCTCTAATCCTTCTCACTGCTCACCCAGTCAGCTCTCTGGTACTGCCAGGAGAGGGGTACTTGGAGAGGACCTCAGAGGGCTCAGGGCCCCCTCAAATCTGTTCCTGGCATATGTATCACACTCATTTCACAAGTTTTAGAAATAATAGAGGACTGCCTGAAGGAAGCAAGCAGGGCAGGCAGGAATAGCGGCAAGATGGAGAAATATACTAGGAGGAAGGGAAGTCACAGGGTTGAAACATAAGGAGGCAGGGAGGAACTGATAGGGAGATGCCTGGGGGAGGAGTTCACAGGATGAGGCAATAAAGTTTACTGGAGTTCAGTTATTGGTTTGTTTTGAGTCATCTGAGCTCAGGTGTAGATTTAAAACCCTGATTTAGCTGCTCCAGCAGCCCTCCTCAGCTGTTCTGACAACTGCCTAAACCAGGGGTCTGCAACCCGCGGCTCCGGAGCCGCATGTGGCTCTTTTACACCTTTGCCACGGCTCCGGGGCGGATACTAGCGAGGGGAGGAGGCGCATTGTGCGCCCCGACACTCCCCACTGTGGCGGGCGCTGTACTGGCTGTGACATCGCATGGGGCAGGTGCGTGCGTTAGTCACGCACCGTCCCGACATCACCTTCCCGCCCGCCCGCTACATTGTAAGGGGCATGTACACTGGTCACTGCATTGAAAGGGGGCATATACGCTGGTCACTGTTTTGAAGGGGAGTGAAGAACACACACACACAAAAAGGTAACTTGTTAATTTAACGTTTATTTCTATGAGGAGGAGTAATTCTGAGGGGTCAAACAGAAATAATAAAAAAGTGACAAAAAAGTTATTTTTATAATGACGAGTTTTGCGGCTCCCAGTTTTTTTTTCTTTGGAAACGGGTCCAAGTGGCTCTTTTTGGCTTAAAGGTTGCAGACCCCTGGCCTAAACCAATATGTGAGGGACAGGGAACAAGCTTACTGGGCTTTTCCCTCATTCCCATCCTGCCCCATGCATGGAAAGGTGCCTGCTTGCTGTCTGAAGTTAGAAATATAATCCTGCTTTCCCCTGGTGCTTACCCAGTTGCTGGAACGCTTGAGGAGGGTGAGCATCTGGCCAAGAGAGAAATTTTGCCATTCAGCTTGTAACCTAACCCATTCTAGGTGTCAATGGAGAGCCCGTTGCAGGAAACTTTTGTATGGAGGAAGCTACCCTACCCGATAAAATTGCCGAGGGTCAAGTCAAAGTTCGTACACTTTATCTGTCTGTTGACCCTTATATGGTAAGTATGTGTGGCAGGTGGTTATGTGATAAGCATGCAATAAAATTTGGAGCTCACAGAAGCTCAGTTTGCCAGCTGTAGCATTTAATGTGATCAAAATTATTCATATCTCGGTCCAATATTGGCTTATGTACAGTTTCGATTTGGGGGTCTTTTGGCCAGCGTAGATAGCTATGAACTGAGGTCCTGAGCATGCATGTGCAAGATATGTATACACATACTTGTCTTTTTTCCTTGTTGTGGCCCGTATAAATTGCCTGAATGTTTAAGACAGTTAGGTGATCACAGTAGTCAGGACTGAAAGTAACATAACATAGGGTTCCCATATCTCTAAAAGTGAAAATCTGGACACAAAAGCTTGGCAAAGTTGTTGAGATTTTTTTTTTTTTGGTAAAATCTTAAAAAAAAAATTTTGAGCTATTCTTAAGGAAATTCACCAAAATCTACACTTCTGTCATGGGTTACCATACGTCTGGACACCATATATCCAGACCCTAACATAACTGCTCTGTGTGTGTGTGTGTGTGTGTGTGAGAGAGAGAGAGAGAGAGAGAGAGAGGAATATCAGGATCTTACTCTGCTTCTGTCATGAGAATGTGGACATCCCATAGTGTTACATGTATGAGCCAACCATGTGATCTCCCAAGTGTTGTTCATAGCTAGATAGCTTTTCTTTGAAGCCTGCTTGAGTGCTTCCAGTTCTCTTAAGATTCCTTCACTGCTCTACATCACAAATATAGAATTACCGGTTTACCTCAGAACAGGGCCCAGAACAAGGGTGAGTGGGGAGGCATGGGTTCAGAGAAGTAGCTGTGTTTAGGCTATTGCGGGGCTAGGGAACATGCTCCCCTTCAGATGTTGTTGGACTCCAGCTCCTGTCAACCCAGGGCTGTTGTCCAGGTTGGCTGGGGCTGATGGGAGCTGGAAGTCCAAGCAACATCTTAAGAACCACAGGTTCTATACCCCTGGCTTATTGCAACAAAAAGCAGGGGAAGTATTGTGGCATAAGGGCTTCTGAGCCTGCTGTTTTCAATTGGGGGGGGGAAGCTCCTATTAGTGCCAGTGTAGCCTCTTTGTTCCTCGCCTTCAATCAGGATGTGGTGGTTGCAAAGTTCCTGCCCCTCAATTGTCCTCACTCTGTGCTGTCTATTTATTTTCATTTTAGAAAGGTCTATACAAGAACTAAAGATGTGACCAATATTGTGTCTAGTTTGGCCCTTAGTAACCTTATTCCATAATATTCTGAGTAAGGGAACAGGGAATATTTCACAAGCTCACAGGTTCTAATTTGTTTACCGACAAAAGCTGGTAAAGGAAGGTCATTAATAAATGGTAAGGATTGTCTGCTCTAGAACTACCGACATTCCAGTCTAGGAGGATAGGAATCTGCCTTATACGGAACCAGGCCATTGTTCTGTCTGGCTCCGCACTGTGTGCACTGGCTGGCAGGAGCTCGCTAAGGTTTCAGACTGGGGATG
This sequence comes from Podarcis cretensis, assembly GCF_951804945.1. NCBI lineage: Eukaryota > Metazoa > Chordata > Lepidosauria > Squamata > Lacertidae > Podarcis > Podarcis cretensis. Next base: position 46,718,702 of record NC_137170.1, on the reverse strand, counting down.
TTCCCAGTCCTACCTGGGGATTCTTGAGACTTTCTCCATGCCAAGTTGACAGATGCTGTACCATAGAACTATGGACCTTCCCTTATTCTGTTACAAGTGAGAGTCTGAGCACAAGGTTGCTAGATGTACAGATGTTGTAGATAGATACTCAGGGTACAATAGTGCCAATTACTGTATTTTTTGCACCATAACTCTCACTTTTTTCCTCCTAGAAAGTAAGGGGAAATGTCTGTACGGGTGGCGGGGGGGATCTCCTGCAGTCGTGAGCAGAGGATCCATGGTTCCCCTTCCTTCCCTCCTCTGTGGCTCGCTTTGAAACAGCAAAGCGGGAGAAGAGCCACTGAGTGGGGAGGAGAGAGGGACAGAGAACCTGCTTCTTTAAAGGAGCAAAGTGGGAGAGGAGAGGAGCCTTCTCCCCCTCTTCTTCATTATTAGCAGCATCCTTCTCCACCCACCCCATGTGTGCTCCTTCTCCCCTTAAACCCCTCTTCTTCATTATTAGCAGCATCCTTCTCCACCCACCCCATGTGTGCTCCTTCTCCCCTTAAACCCCTCTTCTGCATTATTAGCAGCATCCTTCTTCACCCACCCCACGTGTGTTCCTTCTCCCCTTAAACCCCTCTTCTGCATTATTAGCACCATCCTTCTCCACATACCCCACACGTGCTCCTTGTCCCTTGAGTACTTTTCCTTCCCTTCCCACTTAAAACGTGGTTACAAAGCATGGATCCACATGGATCCTCAGGATTTTTGCATTGGGCTACTCCAAACTCACTGTCAGATCACATGTCTGTGGCCACAGCATGAACCACAAAAATCATACATCCACTGTTTCGTTTAGAATATTTTTTTTCTTGTTTTCCTCCTCTAAAAACTACGTGCGTGTTATGGTCGGGTGCGTGTTATAGAGCGAAAAATACGGTATTTTCCTACTCAGTGAATAAAACGATTGGTTTTTTTCCTCTTGGTTTTAGCTGTTCTTACTTTTTCCGGAAGTCCCTGTCAGGGAAGAAGGCAGCAAATAAATAAATAGATGATAATCAGTATTAAAAATTGAGATATGAAAGCTAGGAGCTAAATGACACTTTAATCCTAGGTTATGGGTGCAACAAGGGAATGTCTAGGCGTGCTTTTTTATAACCAGAATACAAAGCTGAAAGTGAATGAACTGCAGCTAAAATCTTATGTTCATTTTTCACATGGTCTGATCCTCATCTGAAGACTGCAAAAAACAAAGCCATGCTTCCCCTGCCCGCTCACCCTAATATTCTTAAGAGGGTCTCTTCTCCAGTCTTCAGAGAGTGGCTGGAAGTGGGGAGGCAGAAAAAGGTCCTCCTTTCCTTCCACTCTGCAGTTTTAATCTGAAATTTTAGGCACAGTATTGCACCCAGAGCTCAGAAACTGCTCGTGCTAATTAAATTCCCTGTCACAAAACGCGCTTAGAACAATGGGAGTTTTGAACGCTGATGAAAATAATAATAGCATAGCCCTTTATTCAAGCGGAACTGAATAGGATTTCCTTCAGTGTTACTGTGCATTGCCATGCTGTTAATACAGGAAAAATTAAAAGACCCTGTTGTGAGGAGGAATGGATAAAGATAGAAGCAAAAAGCTCCAAAGATAAGACAGGGTTTTAGTTGTTGGTAATGTTAAGAGATGTTCAGAATAACTATACATGGTTGTATTTTAAAGGATTATCTCATGGCAAACATTTTGTCTTTCAGCGATGTCGTATGAATGAAAACTCTGGTTCTGAGTACCTCCAGTCCTGGAAGTTGTCCGAAGTCACTGATGGCGGGGGAATTGGTTTGGTGGAGGAAAGCAAAGATGCCCGTTTTGCTGCAGGAGACTTTGTAACTTCCTTCAACTGGCCCTGGCAGACGAAGGCCATTCTAGATGGGAAGCAGCTTGAGAAGGTAGAGTTCTTGCATAGAGGAAAGGCAGCTGATTGTTCCATTTAATTCAGGGGGTGAGGGTGCTATAACACTGGGGCCTATGCCTTTTAAACAACTTGTCTCTGTTCAGATTGATCCACAGCTTGTAGACGGTCATCTTTCCCATTTTCTGGGTGCAGCTGGCTTGACTGGGCTGACATCTTTGCTAGGCATAAGGGAGAAAGGACATGTGTCTCCAGGTGCCAATCAAACTATGGTGGTCAGTGGGGCTGCTGGCGCCTGTGGTTCATTGGCTGGGCAGGTAAGCTGGTTTAAGACTAGTATTTGCATCTTAAGAGGAGATTTTTGCTTTTTCGCATATTTTGAGGTAAAGTGTATTAGCTGCAGATGTAATTGTGTTCGTGTTATGCCAGTGATGTGGGAGCCACCAGATGAGAAACCATGGACCATGTAGTGGGGATGCTGAGGCTCCTTCCCATGCCAATGTCCACCCTCGGGAAATGGAGTTGGTACTGGTGTGCGGAAGAGCTACAGTAGGGCTCCTCCTTGTGGTTCCAGACTTCTCACGTTACCCCAGTGGTGAAGGATGGAATAGTGCTGTAGTGACTCCAACGTCACAACAACAACAACAACAACAACAAACAAGCATAAGATTTGGATCAACCAACATATACAAATCTCCTTCATCTCCTCAACACCCCTCTGAAAACCACTTATAATCAATCACTCACCAGAAGCTGGCTGAGCTTTCACCTTGGTGGGGATAGCAGGTGAAATCGAGGGCGCCTTTGATTAAATCAGTTTTGCGTAGAGGGGGCCAAGGCTGAGAAGCATTGGCCCAGGAGAGATGGCCAGGGATGTGTGTAAGGCCACAGACTCATGATATAGTTGGCATTTCATAGACCTGCTGGCTGTATGAACCAGCACCTCCAAGTGGACACATTTGGTGGTGTGATTTTTGTGATTGTAGCAGCTTTTTTTCAAGCAAATCACTGTGGCTGTGAGTCTGCTGCACGAGATACAGGCCTGTCCACATTTCATAATTAGTTAGCTGTTAATCCACTCCCCCGTTCCACATTTGAATTAGATTGAAGTAGTCTACAGCAACTTTGGTCTTTTCTATTCATACCACATGGCCCTTTCTGTTGTGCTTCTCCCCTCTTCTGATTTGTTGATTCTATTATGCTGATTAAGTTCCAAGAGGGCATGCCCACAGACACATGCACGTGTTGTTGTTGTTTTAAAAAAACTTTCCTCACCCAAGAAGCACATAAAAGCACAAAGTCAGGCAATTGTCCATTTGCTTCTGCAGTTTTTCTGATTTTGTGGATACCTGAGGGATCAACAGGTGGAGGAAATCCTCCGTGCATAGGAAATAGTTGCAAGCAGTGCCAGAAGAGATATGAAACCATTGAGGAAGTAGTGGACATGGTAAAAGGAGTAGCAGAAAGTGACATCATTCATCGATCATCGATCCACTCATTCATCCCAAAGCACCAAAACAAATTATCTGCAATCCCAAGTGGAGTGAATTGGAACCAATTTTGTGGATAATCTCTTATGCACTGACTTCAGACCCTCACTCTTGTGATTCCACTGTACCCTGGTTATTTTGTTACAGATTTCTTTTTGAAATAATCATCATGATGCATGACAAATTGTTGCATAGTGCTAGAAGTTGATGAACTGCGGTGATTGTGGTTTTGATGCTTCCAAAGATAGGTTCCCTGGAGGGCTGTTCCAGAGTGGTTGGTATCTGTGGCACCGACGAAAAATGCTCCATTCTGGTGTCAGAAATGGGGTTTGATGCGGCTATCAACTATAAGAAAGAGGATGTGGCACAACGGCTGCACGAGCTCTGCCCAGCGGGAGTGGATGTGTACTTTGACAATGTTGGTGGAGACATCAGTGATACAGTGATCAGTCAAGTGAGTGTGCGTGTTACCCATTTTGTGCCTTCCCATTAATTACTCCGGACTTCATGCAAACTGGTAGAATTTTACTGTAAATCTGCCTGACCGATGAAAGACAAGATTATCACGATAACTTTGGCCAGGTATGCTGCTAGGAGTTTTGCGAGGCTTCTCATGCATTAGGCATTTAAAGAGGTTAAAAGTACATAGACAGGGGCAGGTAGTGCATATACAAGCCTCTGCCCATGATCTCCCCCCCCACACACATGTGCTCAACGCAGACTTTTGCATGCTGACTTAAATGGCTTAAAGGAGGTTTTTGCATCTGTTTAGCTGAATGCAGGTGGGAGCGAGCAGCTGAGTACACTTGCCCCAGGCGTTGGAGGGTTAAGTTGGTTGGGGGCCCCCACTGGGGATGGCTGCTTTTTTGTTTGTGTTTATAACTTTATTCCAACAAGATTCCTCCCCTGGGCCTCAGACAAGCTCCGCACAGGCCTGGCTGAATGTGCCTAGAAGTCTCCCAAGTGACTGGGAGCCCTGCTCCATCTGGATTCCCAATCACACAACAGCTTCTAAGGATCTTTGGTTGAGTGCAACTAGAAGTCCCTTTAGACCTTCACACTCAGCATGCAAAGGCCTGAGAGGAGCTCCCACCTGTGCAGACATTGAAGGTGGAACTTCTGTGTGCCTCCCTTTCCCTCTACAAACTTTTAAGCCTTGCCTGTTCAGGCAAATGTCCAAAGACAGCTACAGGGCCACAACATATAAAGAGTTTTAAAAAGAACAGTTGCGCTGGGAGTTTAGTGGTTCTGGGGCAGGGAAGGAGATATTTCCAGTTATTGCACTGGCTTGTACTTTGGTCTCTGGAGATTACACAGTTCGCCTCACCCCACTGTGCAGTTTCCACTAGACTTTTTTTTCTAAATGGACGCTGCAATCCTATGCACGCTTACTTGTGAGTTCCATTCAGGGCAATGTGACTTAGGTGTAAGTAAAAGGATTGCACTGTAAAAGTGGCCAAGAGCCTTTCTGAATCTTCCGTTTTAAATTTATTTTTTGTTGAATTAATTGGAGGCTGTGTGCTGCCCTTCTGTTCAGCTGTGCACACCTGAATGAAGCAGCCATAGATCTAGAGCACATTCCATCTTTAAGAGTTAAACTAGCTCCCTGCTCCGGAGTCAATTCAGAATGCCAGTACTGACATCCACAGTGCAACCCTTTGTATGTCTCCTCAGAAGTGATCCCCATTAAGTTCAATGTGATTGACTCCCATGTAGGTGCATATAGGATTGCAAACTTGAAGCTTTACAAAAGTATAGCTATCAGAAGGAGCAATTCCTTTCATATGTACATTTTTAAATGCTCAACCGGGCTCTAGACCCCAGGTGCCACTGCCATCCAAGGTAAGACATGGAGCAAAAAGAGTGTTGTAAGAACTCTTTACCTTCGAGCCTGACTTGGCCACCCTTGCTGTGGACTTCTAGACAGGTTGTTATCATTTGAGACAACCTTCTCACCTGCCAAATGTGGTCTGTGGGAGGTGAGAGAGATGATAATCTGGCCTGCCATCCTGATCCAGTTCCTTGCTCCTGGTGTAAAGTGTTCTTGTGACACATTTCAGCTGGATGGGAGAAAGCTTTCTCTATTTCACTGCTATTGTTCATGTTGCTTGGCATGGTGACAAGTTAAATTTGTTCCCCTGTAATGCACCATTGACTGAGATGGAGGGTATGTTGACATATATTTACTCTTGTTTTTCATATAAAAGAGTACATGAAAAGACTATATTTCTGGTTGTTGTAGCAGCATGTAGGCCAGATGAACTGAATGTTCTTCAGCTCTGATTCATAGTGCATAGTAAACACACACTGTATCTTTGGGCTGTTCTCTTAATTGGCATGGGTAAACCAATTAACAACATTTAAACATTTTAACAGTTGCCATTTAGCAAGTTTTTTTTCAGACTGCATACTGGGGTCTCTCAGAAGCCAGTTGAATATGAGAATATTGGTAGTGGCAAACACATTTCTCCACCAGACAGTTCTGGTTTGCTGGTGGGGGGAGTGCGGGCTGCCCCACCTTTGTTGTGCAAAGTTGCCCCTCCAGATAGCAACAATTCAGTAACACTTGGGAAGCATTGCAGAACAACTATTTAAGTAGAATGGTGTATGGACGGACCAGTATAAACTACCATCAATGCACTGCTATTGTGTCAACATACACCCACAAAAAGGCCCGCCAGTCTGAAGGGCATGTCTTTATTGAGCATTATTTCTTATTTGTTAATGGGACAGTTATATGACAATGAGCATTCATCCTCGTTGCATGCATAATGTTTACAGTCATAAAGGTAAAGGTAAAGGTACCCCTGCCCGTACGGGCCAGTCTTGCCAGACTCTGGGGTTGGTGCGCCCATCTCACTCAAGAGGCCAGGGGCCAGCGCTGTCCGGAGACACTTCCGGGTCACGTGGCCAGCGCGACATCGCTGCTCTGGCAAGCCAGAGCCGCACACGGAAACGCCGTTTACCTTCCCGCTAGTAAGCGGTCCCTATTTATCTACTTGCACCCGGGGGTGCTTTCGAACTGCTAGGTTGGCAGGCGCTGGGACCAAACGACGGGAGCGCACCCCGCCGCAGGGATTCGAACCACCGACCTTTCGATCAGCAAGCCCTAGGCACTGAGGCTTTTACCCACAGCGCCACCTGCGTCCTGTTTACAGTCATGTCTTCCCATTAATTATTTGTTCATCTTTTACTTTTCAGTGCATTTCCCTGTCACTTTCCTAATTGCAAACAGTTGCTGTTTTAAAGTGGATTTGCTGTGCCACTGCAATTTAGGGTTCACCTACAGTGGTGCCTCGGGTTAAGAACTTAATTCGTTCCGGAGGTCCATTCTTAACCTGAAACTGTTCTTAACCTGAAGCACCACTTTAGCTAATGGGGCCTCCCGCTGCTGCCGTGCCGTTGGAGCACGATTTCTGTTCTCATCCTGAAGCAAAGTTCTTAACCCGAGGTACTATTTCTGGGTTAGCGGAGTCTGTAACCTGAAGCGTCTATAACCTGAAGCGTATGTAACCCGAGGTACCACTGTATACTGTTGTTTAATGTAAATAGTAGGCCCCTGTACCTCCATTAATTCTCCTTCGCCCATATGATGTTTTCTTCTAAATCACGACCTTCCCATACATTCCGCTCCTTCAATGTGGATCTTCTCATACCCTCTCCTTTTCAGCATATATCTGGTATAAGAAAATCCAGATTGAGGAAGGAGAAAGTGTAGGAAGGTGATGATTTGGAGGAAAACATCGTATGGAAAAGGGAGAATTAATGGAGGTCCAGGAATCTTACTATCCACATTAAACACAGTATGGATTACCCAATTTTAATCAACTTTAATTGTGCAAATTTGGACTTCTGATATGTGTTTGAATTCCTCCCACGAAATAGTGACAGTCTGTAGGAGGCACCTTTAGAGCTCCATGATACTTCCACTTCCTTGTCCTTTTATCACAGTAGCTGAGATGTCACCCTTTTCTGTTTCCACCAACTGCTGCTCGCAGAATCTGGGGCAGATCTTATTCCTTGAAGGAAATCAAGCACTCAACAATGCAGCCCTAGATCCCTCCTCGAGGAACAGAGCAATGGAAACAGAATGTACGGTACTTTATGTCTGCTTACAGCTTAGTCTTTATGGCAAGGCAGTAAAGTACTCTCATTTTGTCTCCAACAGATGACTCCAAATAGCCATATCATTTTATGTGGCCAGATCTCCCAGTACAACAAGGATGTACCTTACCCCCCTCCTCTGCCTCCTGCAATAGAAGAAATAAGGAAAGTGCGAAATATCACAAGGTATTTCTCCTTCGTTGGCCTAGCCACCTTCTGGGCTGAACACATTATTATTAATTATCATTATCATTTATTAAATTTCTATACCTCTCTGTATCTGAGGATCATAAGGAAGTTTACAATATCAAAACACAAAAATACACAACCCAGTAACAAACAAGAGCAACAACCCCACAGTTTAAAAGGCCATATTAATTTTTGTCCTAAGGACAGACTTACTAGATCTTTGCATTGCAGTACCTTTATGGAAAGTTGTCCCCTAAAAGTTTATTTGAAAATAGAGATCAATCAGATATTTACTGAAACCAATATCCATGTTGCTTACCATCAGTGAGGAAGCCACTTGACAGAAAACAAGCTGGGAAGAAAAGCTTCCATTCACTCTTGAGGGAAATCCGCCTAGTGCTTGAAGCACATGGACAAATGTGCAGCTAATAAACTGCTCATTGGATAAATGTATGTGAAGTAGGGAAATGTTTTCTTTTGCAATATTGCTTAATATTGTCAGATGTTTGGTAGGCTGAGGATGCACACTTACTTGGGAATAATCCCCACTGAACTCAGTGATACTTTCTTTGGAACAGGCTTGCCTAGGGTTTCCCTGTCACTTTCCTAATTGCAAACAATTGCTGTTTTAAAGTGGAATTGTTGTGCCACGGCAATTTAGGGTTCATCTATACTGTTGTTTCTGCAAAAGATGGATATGTTGGGCTAGAAAATCTAATTACTGCTTTAAATTGGTAACTGCTGTAGTAATCCCCTCTTGCATGCAGAATTAAATCTAAAACGAGCCTTCTGGAATGTTTTCAGCTAACATCACTACCTAATGAATGAAACACCCATTCTCCTGTTTCATAGGGAAAGATTTCTAGTTCTGAACTATGTGGAGAAATTTGCACCTAGTATTATACAGCTCTGCCAATGGATCAAAGAGGGAAAACTGAAGGTATGACACAGATCTGAAGGTAATTGCATATGGGTTGCAGCTTTGGCTTTTAATCATGAAAACCAGCTTTTCTCATTTGTCCTGGTCATTGTATAGTGCCTCGAATATCCTATTTCATCCAATGAGCATAGAAGCTTTTTTAGAGAAACAAAAAATTAATATTCTAGACTGCTTTCAGCTTCCAAAATGAGAGCTCAAAAGGAACAATATGGAGTGGCTTGCAAAGCATTGGGGTTCAAAGCTTGGTAACCCTGCAAATGGGGTTTTGAAAGGTTGGTGGGGCAACCCCCCTGTCAATCGTGTAACTGGCAAGCGGATTGGCTGGCTGGGTTGGGGCTGGCTGAAGATCTGACCCCCCAGAGCAAAAAAGGTTCCTCATCTTTGACTCTAGTGAATTAGATGAGGTAAAACTAACTTCTTTTGATATTTTTATTATTATTCCCCAGTGAGTTGAAAACTGTTTGCTTTTAGGAAACAAAACCAGAGTAGAAAACAAACACCTTATACTTTCTTATTTTCTACTTTTACAGGCTAAAGAGACTGTAGTAAAAGGCTTAGAAAACATTGGAGGTAAGGTATTATTTGTTCTTCACAGTCACCTGTCCTTAAGTACCGGGCAGGGATGAACTATAGTCTAGTGGGAGAGCAGGTAGACAGCCCCAGGCTTTCCAGCTCCAGTTGAAAAGATCTGGTAACATGTGTTGTAAAGCATGTTCTTCAACCTTTCCCCACCCCCAACCCTACAGAGGATATTGGACTACATATCCCATCATTCCTGGCCATTGGGTAAACTGGCAAGTGAGGATTGGAGTTGGCTGCATGAGGGCCCCTATCAGCAGTGCTATTTTTCTAGAAATTAAAGTGCTAGAACTCACCATGAACATCTCCCTCACTCTCTTAGAATGTGGCGGAACTGAGTTCCTGTGAGTGCCCCCTTAAAAAAACAGCCCTGAGTGTAGGCATTATAAATATGGCTTCCTATGAACAATAAAGCTATGGGATGCTAACTTTATCCCTTACACAGTTTAGGAGTTTGATTTAAACTGAATTTACTTCAGTTTAAAAGCATTTGACTATAAATCTATACAGGAATAAAATCTATTAACTGTGTTAAATAGTTGGGCAGCAAAAGTCTCAGGTAGCCATTGTTCCTTTTTAACAATGCATTACTGCTTAACCTTACAAAAATTGTCAGAAGAAAAATCATTTTACAGGCACAAAACTGATCTTTGCATTATGATTTGTTTTGGTATTAAAGAAACCAAGTACATTTAAGTCCAGTAAGAAATGATTCTTTTTTTTTAAAGGAACAATGTTCTTTTACTAATTATTTTTGTTTTATTGTAGCTGCTTTCCAGTCTATGATGAGCGGGGGCAACATTGGGAAACAAATAGTGCTTGTTTCTGAGTAAATAAGTCATCGTACTGTTTCCTGAGTGTCAACTATGAAGAAAAAGCATCTTTTATTTGCAAAAGTTTGGCATGAAAATCTCCTTGGATAGGTTCTCCCGTTGCATAACCAGAAACAGATTTCTAGTTTCGTATTCTCATTTAATAGCTGACATTCTTATCTCAACTGTTGTGACACTAACAGAAGGCAAGTCCAAGTTTTGATTCCAGGTCCCCTTATCTGATGTTCCATGTGTATTTCTGTACACATTGCCTTAAGACAGGAATTTTGTAAAAGTAAGAATATTATCTGTGCTGCCCTTGAATCTCAAGTGTCTGAATACTACTATTTAGCAATAATTGTGCCACACTGTTATAGTATACCTCGGTTGCTACTAGATGTGAGAGGACAAAGATAAATGCTTCTGATACTAAAGCTGTTAAAGCTGTTTTTTAAAAAAAGTTCTAATGGCTTCTTGATTAATGTGATCAAGTGTCCTTCTAGGTACAGTAACCTGATTCCTTCAGTTCTTCATAACCTTGCCCAAACTAGAGTATACATATCATTTATTGTATGCAACAAAAGAAATCAAATTTTGTAAGAACAAGCCACAGCACAAATTTTATTATCACATTGTATGTATTGGGGTTAAAGATAGAGGAAAGTGTGTGGCTAGGAGCATAAGAGTTGTGTAGTATTATAGCTAATGCAATGAATTTGGGGGGTGCCTGGTTTGAATCTTGAACTGTCATGATCTTGCTAGGTAAGCATAGGTAAGCTCAGCTTCACCTGTCCCCATCTACAATGTGAAGGATAATAATACTGACTTAGCTTACAGGTTTGTTGTAAGACTAATGAGATTTTATATATGAAATGCTTTGAACACACAAGAGCTACACAAATGTTAATTACCAGCACGGCAATTAAGGTATATGTTCATCTACTTGCTCAGTGATGAAATTCTGAAGGAGCTGATTAATGGGATAGGAGAGCTGGGGGGGGGGGGGAATTCACATCTGACAATCAATGCTCCCCTTTGGTTTCAGATAGTACATAGGTAGATGAGTCTAAAAAGTCCAGGACACAATTTTCACAACTCTCTTGCGTCTATGGTGGCTCATTTACCAGAAGAAATGTATTTAGCATTAAGTCTGGAAGTGTATACCTGATTCCGCCAGATGTGAAATATGTTGACATTATTTTCAGCTCTCCTATCCCACTAGATCTGTTACAGCATTATTGGAGTACACTACTACGTAACCCTAAATTCATGCATCTGAATGAATGACACCATTTCTGAACTGGAATTGGTAGCTGGTACATGATGACTCTGTGCCTGATCATACCGAAGGAAGCCCATGTTTTTCCTGTGAGATAGATCTCTCTTATATTCAAAAGAAAACTGGCAAACAGAAGCCATTACTTTCAACTCCAAGAATGGGTTTAATACGCCTTAGGATGCGGGTGGCGCTGTGGTCTAAACCACAGAGCCTAGGGCTTGTCGATCAGAAGGTTGGCAGTTCAAATCCCCGCGACAGGGTGAGCTCCCGTTGTTCAGTCCCTGCTCCTGCCAACCTAGCAGTTCGAAAGCACGTCAAAGTGCAAGTAGATAAATAGGTACTGCTCCAGCGGGAAGGTAAACGGCATTTCCGTGCGCTGCTCTGGTTTTGCCAGAAGTGGCTTAGTCATGCTGGCCACATGACCTGGAAGCTGTCTACAGACAAACACCGGCTCCCTCCGCCTATAGAGCGAGATGAGCATGCAACCCCAGAGTCATCCTAATGGTCAGGGGTACCTTTACCTTTACCTTTACCTTTAGGTTCTTTCTATGGGTATTAATACTGTGCCAAAGTATATATAAATGTAACAGGAATACAGCTGTGCAGTTTAGTCTCTACTATGGGGCTCATCTTTCGGTGGGATAGGACTTACCTTTCTTGGTGTATTCCTGGATGAGCTTGTTAGGAATTTTTATTGTGGTTTTAAATTTTCTGCTTTTCAACGTTGTCTTGCATTGTTTTGGGACTTTTTTTGGTAGAAATCAACTAACATAATAAATTGTAATAAAATAACTGTTGATATCATCTTCGAAAACAAGACAACTTTCAGAGGTTGCCCACTTGGTGGGGGGGGGGGGCAGTAGGCAGAATGGGAATTTTGAGAATGTGCTGTAGGGGCATAGCACAAAATGGCTGCCACATGCAAAAAGACAAGGGGGGGAAGTCAGTGTCCCCATATGGTGAAGGCATTCCTCCCCCACCAACGGGAAAGAGCTACTTACCTTAGCTGCTGCCACACCTGTGTACCTCTCCTCTGTTCAGAACATATGGCGGATGGGTGTCTACTCTTGGCATCCAGTGGAATATGGAAACATTTAAGGGAGAGGCTGAGCCACTACAAACAAACTCAGTAAGAAGAGCAAACAGCCTTTTTGTGCATTGTGGATTTTTGAAAGGATTCTTACTCTTGAGGCCTTTTGCAGGAACACCAGTGCCCAATACTATAGTAGTGGCAGCCTAAACAACCATTTGAGTAATAGGGGAAGAACTAAATAACACACATTGATATTTGCTTATAGCGAGGGGAGCCTGACTCAAACCAGCCAAGCCTCCCCTGCAGCTTTATCTCCTGCTTTGATCGGGTGATAAAAACTCTGTCTGTTCTGTAGTGTGATCTTTAAAGAGCAGACAAAGTGCTTTATCTTCTGCTCAGGAGATAAAACATCCCTCTGACTGCCTCATAAGAGTGGATTTTGATGGAGCAGTCAAGACTGATATTATATTTCTAATCTCAGCAGAGAGCTAAGAGATAAAAGGCAGCATTTCCCCCCTAACCTCATTCCAGAGCTATGGGAGGGGAGCTGTCATTTACTCTTAAAGAGAAAGCAAGGGAGGGGCAGAACGGTGGTGCTTAGCACTGCGACTGGAGGTGACACGTGTCTGAATGCTCTGTTTTATTTTGAGAAAGATGCTTTATAAAGGGCAACCAGAGGGATGTTTTGCATAGACTGATCTGTACAAAATAAAAGGTGCAATTTCCAGCTACTCTTACCCCACTCCTGGAGGGCTGGAAATGTGCCAAAAGAACATATGTATGAGTGTTTATATATGAATTGAGACTGCATGTCTAGTGTGCTGTATGTACATGTGTGGAGAGCAGGGGTGTATGAAGTTTGCATTATTTCAAAATTGCGTACGAAATACCACTTAATTCACGATTTCATGTACTCCTCAAAGTGAGCATGCATTAAGATTCCGTCAGTGTTCACAGGATTAATCCCCCCCCCCCCCAATATAGCAACTCCCAGGGCTTTTTAACTTCAATAGGAAGCTGCTTGAAGAGGTCATTCAGTGATTTGGTTTGAAGGGTCACTAGCATGCAGATGACCTCTAACTCTAGTTTTCATTCTCAGCTTGTTAAAGTGACGTAGCAGAAGTGCAAAATCAGTGATGAGCTGGATCAGGGCCAACACACAAACTTAGTGTTAGCAAGACAGAGGTGCTACGGATAAGTGATGCATTTGCTCAGGGAAGTGGAGTTCAGTCTATTCTAGATGGCGACATGCTGTCCTTAAAGAATCAGGTTGTGTCTAGATCTGGCTTTGTCACTAAATATCCAAATAAAAGCTGTGGCAGCATGAAGAAATTGTTCATATTGTTGCACGTTCTAGGAGCTCACCGAGAAGTTCGTGTTTCCTTTTGGAATGAGGCACAGCAGAGACTGTGGTGTCTTTATGATATATGGTTTATTTACAACCTGAGCCTATGATGGAGGGGTTCACAGCATGAACACCCCAAGAGGGCTTTACTTCCCCATAGCAGCAGCCTTGGATTAAAACAGAAATCAAATATCCCTCTGACTATCTCGCTTCCCAGCCTGAAGCTTTGCTTCTAGACTCTAGCTCGCATCTTCCTTTCTTTTTTAAAAAAATAAAAAATCATTTAAAATTTCAGTGGGGAAGTAAAAGTGCAGAAGGTGAAGAAAACCAAACCAAAACAAAAACAAAAAAGTGCTTTAGACTGTGGTCAATACAATATATGGGTATATAAGTAATATGATTGTTCTGGCCAAATCCATAACAGTGTGTGCTTCCAGAGCACCTTATATAAACACAGGTATTATGCACCAGATATAAACGAAAAGTAGAAGCAATTGTATTCCATTACAATATTCCATTTGAGAACTTCATTCAACATGAAGGTGACAGCAATTCAAAACAAAATTACAAATGTAATAAGGAAACAGCTCCTGGGAAAGACATTACGGATCCCTTTACAGCTTTGTGTAACTGATCACCCTATTATGCCGCAGTTCGGAAATAAATTAGGGGCAGCTCCAAGCCTCCACATTCAGTTGTCCAGGCTGCAGAGATAGCATCTACACAGACCTGCAGTTCACAGCTTCACCACTTAACAATTCAAGTGAAAAGAAATAGAGTGGAAAATCAAGCAAATGAGACAGAAGACCTTTGAATCGGCTGATAAATGTGGTAAACTGCTGGCTTGGCAAATAAAAAAGAGACAAAAATTGAATACGGTTACAAATTTAGAAGTGGATGGAAAGAACATTTATAAACCAACAGAAATTAGGGATTGCTTCCAGAAATATTTTAAACAATTGTATAAACAAGGTCCTCAGAGAGATATAGATATAGAACAGTTTTTGGAGAAAAATGGACTGAAAAAGATTTCTCAGGAAAGTAAAAGGATCTTGAATCAGAAAATAATAGAGCAAGAAATAGAAGGTGCCATTCAAAATATAGCATTGGGCAAATCTCCAGGACCGGATGGATTGACTTCTAAATACTATAAGATTTTGAAAGAGTGGTTAATACAACCTTTGAAAGAAGTATGTAACGAATTTTTTTTTTTAATAATATTTATTAAAAATTTTCCAGAATAAAAAGGAAAGATAGCAAGAAAGAAAGAAAAAACAGATATGATTTACACTTGGTTTCAGTGGCATCTTTCCCGGACCTCCCCCCCCTCCCCCTCTTGTATTCCATTTCCCTTAAATTGATTCCACAGATTCTTACCCCAAATTTTAAAACCTTATTTGTAATTTTAAATAACCCATTTATTCCAAATTAATTTATCTTATTTATCTTAATGAACCATTTCTCCTTATATTTTATATAATTCCCTAAGATCGACCCCATTTCCCTTCCACGAATTCCCCTATTTTCAAACAACAAACATGAAAAAAGAAAAGAAAGAAATAATATATAATTTTACAGCCTTTGGATTCCAAATCTCCCCCCCCCCCATTCCCCGGTTCCAATCCCCGAAGTTCATCCATTGTCTACTGCCAGCCTGGTGTATCCACGTCTATATCTCAACTCCACTTTGCCGTCTTTTGATAGCTTTTAATTTCAGAAAGTCCAATCTCGAAAGAACTCTCAGAAAAAGTCATTGTTCTTCCATCCAGACCTCTATGTTTAAGAGTCTAACTTAAATTCTATTTCTTGGTCCTTTTAAAGTCTGGATGTTCCAAATACTCCGGCTTCAAATTTGATCCAGCTCTTATTCCTCAGGTTGCTTTTTCCTGTTCTGCTGCAGAAACCTTCTAATTCAGAAACTTCTTGTTCTCCACAGAGGCTTTTGTTATTCAGGAACATAACTTGCGTCAAGTCCCTTCCTTTCTTCAATAGATAAATCCATTGTCTCCTTTAGTATAGAAACCTCTGTAGACAAAATAATGCTTCGTTTTTGCAGCTTTCCCAAGAGATAACAGATCCTGCTCAAATTCATAGTATTTTTCCACTTGCTGCTACTGTTGCAATGTCCCAGCCTCCCTCTAGAGGGAATATGGTAACTTAATTTCTTTCAAAATCAGACCCAAAAGTCAAATAACTTGTTGCCTTTATTTCCAATAATTTATGTCCAAATTGTAACAAATCTAACCAGCAAAGCCATCGTAACAAAGTTCTCTTTTATTTTCCTGCTTTGACAGCTACTTTGACAGCTGTCAAAGTTTCTGTGTCTCTTCACCAGTCTCTCATAGCGGATCGTTCCCGGTTCCCGGGGGGGGGGGTTGCACTTTAGTTCCCACAAATCAGTCTTCTCCTCCAGCACAATTATTGTAATTTCCCTTCGTGAAGTTAAAATTTTTTTTCAGGTAAACAAGTTCATCTCTCGATCTTAGTTGTCAAATCCTTGCGTTGAGCCATCTGCAACGGGGGGGGGCAGACTTCCTTTTTGCACTCCCCCCGCTCGCTCCAAATTCAAAGATCAAATTTCCCTTTTAAGTCCAATCAATTTACTCACGGGTTGTTCCTTTTAGTCCAAATCCGAAATTTTCAAAGAAGAAGTCGTTGCTCTCTGCCGAATGGCATGCGGCTTCGCTGGGCAGGGGAAGCCTTGGACTCACAGCACCACACCCCCCCGTCACCCGCTCTGCAGCCTTTAAAAAGGCTCCTTCGTGGGTCGGGGGGGCGCAAACGGTGCCCGCCGAGTCACCAAGTCCATGGGCATCTCCGCCCATGGTTTTTGAGGGTCCCCGCGTCGCCGGCACGGCAGGACCCGACCCCTACCCTGCCGACTCCCTCCGGAGCTCGGAGGGAGTCCGCCATTCGGCGATGGCGCCGACCCGGAAGTGTATGTAACGAAATTTTGGAGGGAAAGAAGGCACCAGATACGTGGAAAGAGGCTTTCATCACACTTATACCGAAGACTGAGACAGAAAAGACTCAACTTAAAAACTACCGCCCAATCTCCTTATTAAATGTGGATTATAAAATTTTTGCTGACATTTTAGCGAAAAGGTTGAAAGTAGTTTTGATGGAGGAGATACATAGGGACCAAGCAGGCTTTCTCCCGAGAAGACATTTATCAGATAATGTAAGGAACATAGTTGATATTTTGGAAAAATTGGAAGTGAACATTAATACTAAAGCTGTTCTGATATTTGTGGACGCTGAGAAAGCTTTTGATAATATTTCGTGGAGTTTTATGATAAAGAATCTTCGGGGGATGGGGGTAGGTCAAGGGTTTGAAAATGGTATAAGTGCGATATATTCTGAACAAAAAGCAAAACTAATTGTAAACAATGTGGTTACAGAAGAACTTCCTATAGAAAAAGGGACACGTCAGGGGTGCCCAATCTCTCCATTATTTTTTATATCGGTCCTAGAGGTTTTGCTGAACATGATTAGAAAGGACCAGTTGGTTAAAGGAATACAGGTCGGAGCTAAACAATATAAGTTGAGAGCATTTGCAGATGACTTAGTACTTACATTGCAAGAGCCTGAATCTAGTACCAAAAGAGTATTAGAATTAATTCAAGAGTTTGGTCAAGTAGCAGGATTTAAACTAAACAAGTTTAAAACGAAGGTTTTGGAGAAAAATCTAACAGTATTGGAGAAAGAAAAGTTTCAGAATGAGACAGGGTTAACTGTGGTTAAGAAAGTGAAATATTTGGGGATAAATATGACATCTAAAAATTTGAACTTATTTAAAGATAATTACGAGAAAACCTGGATGGAAGTAAAAAAGACTTAGAAATTTGGTCAAATATGAAGTTTTCCTTGTTGGGTCGAATTTCAGTTATAAAAATGAATGTATTGCCTAGAATGTTGTTTTTGTTCCAAACATTGCAAATAGTGGATAAGATGGACTGTTTCAAGAAATGGCAGAAAGATATTTCTAAATTTGTCTGGCAGGGCAAGAAGCCTAGAATAAAATTTAAGATATTAACTGATGTGAAAGAAAGGGGCGGATTTGCCCTGCCAGACCTTAAACTGTACTATGAATCAGCAGCTTTCTGCTGGTTGAAAGAATGGCTACTTCTGGAGAATACTGACATTTTGGATTTAGAAGGTTTTGACAATTTTTTTGGATGGCATGCATATCTGTGGTACGACAAGGTAAAAGTTCACAAGGGTTTTAAAAATCATATTGTCAGGAAAGCATTATATAATGTCTGGATTAGATATAAAGATTTGCTGGAAAGTAAAACTCCAAGGTGGTTGTCGCCAATGGAGGCAAAAGCTGTTAAAAAACTAAATATGGAGGTCAATTGGCCGAGATATTGGGAAATTTTGGAGCAAGAGGGAGACAGATTGAAATTGCAAAGTTTTGACAAGTTAAAAGGGAAAGTGAGAGACTGGCTTCATTACTATCAGATAATGGAAGTCTTTAAATTAGACAGGAAAGTTGGCTTCCAGGTGGAAAAATCAAAAATAGAAACTGAATTGTTAGAGCCCAGTACTAAGAATTTGTCAAGAATGTATAATTTGCTGTTGAAATAGAACACACAAGATGAAATGGTTAAATCTGCAATGATTAAATGGGCGCAGGACATTGGTCATGACATTATGTTTGCCGACTGGGAAAAGTTATGGACCACCGGGATGAAATTTATGGCATGTAATGCCTTGAGAGAAAATATTATGAAAATGATTTATAGCTGGTACATGACCCCAGTCAAACTTGCAAAAATCTATCATTTGCCCGAGAATAAATGTTGGAAGTGTAAAGAAACAGAAGGAACATTCTTTCACCTTTGGTGGACGTGCCCAAGGATTAAGGCTTTCTGGGAACTGATCTATAATGAACTGAAAAAAGTACTTAAGTACACTTTCCCTAAGAAACCAGAGGCCTTTCTCCTGGGCATGGTCGGCCAATTGGTGTTAAAGAAGGATAGAACCTTTTTTATGTATGCTACAACAGCAGCAAGAATACTCATCGCAAAGTACTGGAAGACACAAGACCTACCCACCGTGGAAGAGTGGCAGACGAAAGTGATTGACTATATGGGATTGGCAGAGATGACGAGCAGAATCCGAGACCAGGGAAGAGCAACGGCGGAAGAAGATTGGACAAAATTTAAAGATTATTTAAAGAAATATTCAAAAATTAGTGAATGCCAGATTGATGCTGAATGAGAAAAATAGGGGTTAACAGCAATAATGGTTAAGTTAAAGAAAATGAGTGTTATTATAATTAAGTTGAAAGTAAGGGAGGGATTTGTTAATTAATTAATTCGACACGAGAATGCAGAAAGGGGAGGTATGAGGAAGTCGGGAGAGTAAGGAATATGAAATTAAGAGTGTGAAATTATACATGTTGTATGTTTTTTTTCTATTGTTATGTTTTGTGTGTTATGATAAAAAGCTGTGGAAAATTTAATAAAAATTATTATAAATAAAAAAAAAATCAAGTGAAATGTTCCTTCAGTTGCCCGAAAAGCAGCCTGTTAAGAACTTTGTGCATTCTTCATTTCAACAATAAAGCTTCTCAGCATAGAAGACTGCAATGTCCAGGTTCTGTAGACCAGAAAGAGGGTTAGGCCCACAGTCCACAGTCTCAGTGGAGATAAGAAGAAAGCCACAGTTCCATATGTCTTCAACAGGAAATAGCAGGAATAGACCTGCCACAAAAACAGGAGTGCCATGCTGAGGTGGATGGGCCACTGTTTGGCATGACGCAGATAGTAGCCAAAGCCGTATCCTTGGCAACGCAGCAATAGACACCAACATGTATATGCCATCAATGGTAAGTTAAAGAATGCCACCTGCCAAGACAAAATAGATATAGGTCCATAGAATCATTCAGCTGGAAGGGACCCCAAGAGCCGTCTAGTTCAATCCCCTGCAATGCAAGAATCTCAACACATGGCCCCCCATCCCATTTGAAACCATTCAGGACTCTGTTTAGTTGTCTCTAGACAATACCACCATCATTTTGCCTTGCATTTTGTGCAATTCTGTGATCCCCCACACAGGACAGCTGAGTGGTTGCTTTCCTGCAGAATGCAGCAGTTCCATCAAGAAGGGATGCAAAGACATTTTGAAAAACATTTAAAGAGATTGTTGCCTTGTATCCTTACAATACTCCCTTTTCCAGGAAAAGGCAGATCAGGCTACAGTTGTACATGCCTAGTTTGCATCCAGGCTGGATGATGATGATGATGATAACAATAATGGATTGCTGCAATGTGCTTTACATGAGGCTGCCCTTAAAGAAATGTTTGGAAACTTCAGCTGGGATCCAATTCATGGAGCATGTTACTTTGATGTTTGCAAGCTACACTGGCTTCCTATTAGTTTCCAGGAACAACTCTGACTATGATAATAACACATAAAATGCCCTAGTCTATTAGATTTATTGCTTAAAACATAGCATATTCATTTCCCCCTCAAAACAAATATTTAGGTTGACCACCTTTCTTTCAAATGAGATGTTTCAAAAAACATCAAACAAGAGGCTATTTGTTAACCAGTTTTCTAAGAATCCTACCTGCATAATTCCAACAAGGAAAGTTGTACTGCCTTCAAAGAAATGGCCATCAACAATTACTCCAAAGGAAAAGCAGGCGCCCAGATATCCATCTATAATATCACCAATAAACCAGGGCCCTATAGAGAAGAAAAATGCATTACACTGAAGGAGACAAGAACAACTTGTAATCTAGCCTACCTAGCCCCCAAATCTCTGTCTCAAGGAAAAAAATTTTTGTCCAATATCCGTTAAAACAAGTCATGACAACAAAAACAAATAGCTAGGTAAGGTATTGGTGTAAATAATGCAATTGATAAGCAGTGACATATTGTTAGAGGTTAGATTTTGTTAGATTTATAATTTAGGCAGAAAATAGAGTCCTTGATTTTATTGCATTGCATGATGTGGGTGAGCTTCCTTGAACTGCACAAGGAAAGGTGGGAGATGAGTATTTTTTCAGACATTTCCTAAGTGCGACTGTGATCAAGTAGCTAGAAAGCTGGACTTGGATCTAGGAAAACTGGGTTGTGCCCCACCTCTGTCATAGACTGTAGGCAAGTCACTCAAGAGTGGCCGAATCTGTAAACAACTTTGCGAAATTAGAAGTGCTAAATCTTAAAACAGTACACTGTAGCAATAAGGGCTGAAATGTGCACATTTTTAAAAGCACTGCTCAACTTGCACTGCATTGTTTAATTTCTAAGAACTAGCATTGTTTTGGGCAGCACTGATAGCACAAGGACTTGCTGGGTGCCTCTCAGCAGCATTACTCAGTTATCTTGGGGTTGTTATTCAATGCCTCTTACAAAAACCTGTAGCTTGCCAAATATGAAAACATTCCTATGTGATGCCTAACAAATTATCTCCTGAAATTTACAAGTTATTTGTGATCACTATTCAGGCAAGCTACAGATGTTTTACCCTACAGATGTTTTCTGCCCCACGTTAAGAGTTGAATTATAAATTTTACAGAATGCAAATGCATGGTTTTTTAAAAAACAAGCCGTTATTTAGTTAAACAAGCTGTTATTTAGTTAATTGAGGATTTTGAGCTAGAAGCTCTATTGGCATGCCCATGAACTCGCTGTGCCTGTTTGTACCTTACCCAGAAGAGTATAGAAGCTCAACAGGAGAAATGAGTGGTAGAAAAAGTTTATTTTGCTCAAGATGTGAAGAGAAAAAGAAGCCCCCATTGCTCTGCCCAGAGGTCCTAAAAAGAAAAGAAAAAACTTTTAACTTGAAGTCCCCTACTTTTAAAAACAGAAATACAGTAACTTTTTACAAAGTGATACATTTACAGCACCATCAAAGGACAGATTCATTCACTGAAATCAATGGGATGTGGTGCGAGAAAACTTCCCGGTGGATTGCACCCAAAATCCATCCAAGATGTATGGACACGTATTCCTGAAGTCTTTGAGACGTTTGACATTTTCAAACCAAACCACAATTTAGCTGTTCATTGGTATCTATCTTTTGAAGAATAGAATACTCAGCCTACAGAGGTTATTAGATTCTTTTTAAAGGGGCAGGGGTAGAATCAATCTGAAAATCACACTGGTGCATTGGCTTTATTTTAAGTACCGGTGCTTAAAGAAAAAGAAAAAAGGTAAGGAAGGATCAAAATTGTGTTCAAGAAAAAGTATTTCTCTTACTTTTAAGTGTAGGCTTTCCTAGATACCGGAAAATAACCAACAAGGCAATTTGAACTACAACCATTAGTACAAACACTACTCGAACCTGAAAAAGAAAGAATACAATTTTTAAAATATATATTTAGTAAGCCAAACACAGCCCCCACAATATTGATCTCTCATAATGTGGTGGGAGAATAAAATTTATTTACCACCATTTGGGAATCACTGAAGGCAACAGACCAAAAAAATACTAAAGGATCAAGAGGGATCTCCTGATCACACGCACCCACAGCAAAAGTCAAATCCAGCATGGTGATGTTTTCCATGAATTTTAATCTTTTCTTTTAAAATAGTGCCACAAGGACTCTGGAAAGGATGCAAAACTTTTCTTACCCAAAATGCTTTGGGATGCATTAAGGCTCCCGTGTATTTTGTACCCTTTTATTTTCTACATTCTTTTAGCTGATTTTGTTACCTTTTTTTTTTTATTGTCGGCTGTTGCAAACTGCCAAAAAAAGCAGTTGCTGGCGAAGTGTGTTAAAGAAACTTCTGTCCACACATAACTTACTCACTCTTTCCCCCTCTGGAATACTCACCAATACATAGAGGTCAGTAAGAAGCACCCAAGATGCCAGAAGGTTAAATGTGAGGGAGAGGTTTTCCTCCATAGCAAACGTATGAAGCCGAGTGGCGTTCCTATTACTGGCATCCTAAATATGGGAACACAGAGAAATGAACAAGACTTTCAAATGTGCAATAGCAAAACAACTCAACATCTTTATTAGTGAAAAGCCCATCATTCTGTGGTGTGGTGTGGTGTGTGTGTAAACATGCACATGTGAATGGGAGGGCAGGTATGCATATTGCAGGGAACCTGGGATCACAGCCAGTGATGGTTTGGGCATCCCATGTTGTGGGCAGTGGACAGATTTCACCTTCACTGCAAAGTATTCCCAAGCACAGTTATTTTATTTTTTTGCCAGATATGGCGATCGTTGTAGAAGAAAGTTGAAAGGAGTCTATATGAAGCAGGGATGACACCAGCGTTCTTGAGCAAGTACCAACGCCCAAGGATTCAAGAGTGCCCACCATTGCCAACATTGGCACCTATTAATAGCATCCCATTATTTTAGGACTGGTACTGAGAGGGGCACTGGGCCACATGGCTGAAGTGGCCACCATCTTACCTCAGCCAGAATGCCTCTGGGTCTGGCCACAAAAGCAATATCACTCGACAGTGCTGCATTTGGCTCTGAGCGTAGGAGCCAATTCCTAAGGGCCGAGGTTCTTTTGCCCCCCCCCTAAAATATTTGAGGGGGCTGCCCCCCCCCCGTTGATGGGCATTGCCATTTAAATGGTCACGTGTCTTGTGATTGATTATGTGGGGTGGGGTTTACCTGCCCCCCCCGTATTTTATTGCACACTGCCTTGATATTTTATGGTTCTGCATTTATTTTTAAAATAAATAAATAAACGAGCCTAATCTCCAGATCATAAGAATTACCTCTTGCATAAAAGGACTCTAAACAGCTCACGACCCTAACCGATAATTAGTAAGATCATTGGGCTGGGCCCAGGGGTTCTTCAAACTTAACAATAGCATTATGGGGGACGTCTAAATCCACTTCCAACCTCTGCGACATTAGACATAACCCTGCTTCTATTTGCATAGCCTCACCTTCCATTTCTTTGGTTACACTACCAGGGAGAGTCATAAATACTGGGAAAGCAAGCATAAAATACACAAAAGCTGTAATGGGATGAGGGGGCTGCTCGTGCGTAAGCGTTTAAGCCCTCAAAGCTTTGCAATCAGTTTCTAAACTCTCCCAGTCCGCGTAGCCATGGGTGCATGGCTACCTCAATCGCTGGCAGAATCCGTCAGTGGGCGCTTCCGGAATTTACGCCAACATAAGAGTTCCTTGACGGAAACTCTCCTTCTGGATTCTCTGCGTGACAGTTTCCTGCGCGGAGTAGGCGTCCCCAGCGGAGGTCCTGAGCCCTCCCCGCTGTTCTCACTGGAAGTATCCTGGAGCCATCCCTCCGACTGAGTTTCTGCAGGGACTCTCCCTCTCCCCCTGCTGGTTCCTTCCTCAGCATCCGAGGGTCTCCTAGCCTCCTTGAGCCCTTCCACCACCTGACTCTCCGATGGCAGTTCCCTGACATCCACCTCCCCTCCAGGACCCCCCTCACCCCCCGTTTCCCCCTCTTCTCTGGGTGGTGAGGCTGGGAACCCCCTGAAAGAATCCTCTTCATCTTCGGATGACTCGAAAACCGCCCTCCACCTACTACTGTCCCTTCTTCCCAAATACTCTTCCCCATCTGATTCTTCTTCCTCTTCCTGTCCGGATTCTGGGAACCCCTCGAACTCCTCTCCCTCGTCAGTGGTGCCGAAGTGTTCCTCCCAGAACCTAGCCAAGGGCTGAGGCTTCCTTGGGAACCGGCGATGAAACATTCCTACTAAAACCTCATCCTTGACCGTTTCTGCCGGTACCCAGGTATTTTCGGACTCCGGTTCCCCTTCCCATGCCACTAAGTACTCCACCTGTTTGCCCTTCCACCGAGAGTCAAGTATTTCTGCTACCTGACTGCTGCGCTCCCTCTCTTCTACTTGCAGTGCCGCGGGAACCTCCCCTTCACGTCCCCAAAATTCCCGCCCCTCCCGGTATGGAGATAGTAATGATCTGTGGAATACTGGATGCAGTTTCATGTTGTCTGGCAGCCTGAGTCTAAAGGCCACCGGATTAACCTGTTGTATAACCTCGAATGGTCCCAGTCGTTTCGGCCTCAATTTCTTGCATCCGCCCTTGAATGGTAACCCTTGTGTTGACAACCACACCCGGTCCCCTACCCTTATGGTCTCTCCTTCCCTTCTGCTCCTATCTGCCTGCTTCTTGTATTCTTCCTTGGCCCTATCCAAATTCATTTTGAGCTGCTGATGTATTGCTTCCATTTCTTCCACGAAATGTTTCGCTGCCGGCACGCTCCATCTTTCCCCTCCTTCCCCTGGAAAGGCCCTGGGGTGACACCCATAATTGGCCATAAATGGACTCATGCCTGTGGACACATTTTCCGCGTTATTGTAGGCGAATTCGGCCAGGGCTAATTTCTCTACCCAATCATTCTCTCTGTCATTTACATAACACCTCAGATATTGTTGCAGAATACTGTTTGCCCTTTCCGCCTGCCCATTAGTTTCTGGGTGTCTGGCGGTCGAGAAATTGACCTCCACGTGCAGTAAGCTCATGAGCTTCCTCAAGAACCTGGACGTAAATTGTTTCCCTCTGTCAGAGACCACCCTCAAGGGGGCGCCATGCAACCTAAAAATGTGTTTTACAAACAACCTGGCGGTTTCTTCTGCCGTTACCGCATGTGAGCAAGCTATAAAGTGGCACATCTTGGTTAACAGGTCTACCACTACCATTACCGCAGTTTTCCCCTTGGATTTTGGTAAATCCGTCATAAAATCTATGGAAACTGCCTCCCATGGCCACTCGGGTGTGGGTAATGGTTCCAGCAACTCCGCTGGTGCCGCCCCCTCCCCCTTTGCTCGCTGGCAGCAGTCGCACCCCCTTACATACTCTCGTACATCTTCCCTCACCTTGGGCCACCAGAACTGCCTGGTGACTAACCACATGGTCTTGTGCTGCCCAAAGTGCCCCGCAGTGGGGCTGTCGTGTAGTTGTTTGAGTACTCTACCCCTCAATTCCCCTTCTGGTATGTACAAGGCCCCCTTGTAATACAACGCCCCGTTCCTTTCTTCAAACCCCCCGGTGTTCTCCCCAGCTCTCCTGAGCCCTCTGAGCTTATCTTGGGCGTATTCATCGTTCTCTGTCCCTTCTACCAGTTCTCTTTGCCCCACCAATGCCGCCCCACACACCCAGTGGTCCCCTGGGATGACATGTCTTTCTTCGGGCGCTCCCTCCCCCTCCATATACTCTGGCTTTCGAGAGAGAGCGTCCGCTCTTACGTTCTCTGGCCCCGGTACGTAGCGAATCTCAAAATGGAACTTGGAAAATTCCTGTGCCCATCGCACTAGTCTCTGGTTCAGGACTCGGGCCGTTCTCCAATATTCCAGGTTCTTGTGGTCCGTGCACACCTGGACCTTGTGCTGCGCTCCTATTAGCAGGTGCCGCCATCGTCGAAACGCTTCATAAATGGCAAGCAGTTCCCTGTCGTACACGGTGTAGTTCCTTTCAGATTTATTCAACTTCCGCGAGAAGAAGGCACACGGTCTCCAGTCCGACGCATCCTTTCCCGGTTGGAGCAGAACCGCCCCTACCGCTTGATCTGATGCATCCGTTTCCACCCTCATTGGTTTCTGTAGATTCACGTGCAAGAGCTGTTCTTCTGAAGCGAACGCTTTCTTTAGCTGTTCAAACGCTCGCTGCACCTCTTCCGTCCATGCGAATTTCTTCTTACTACTGAGACAGTCGGTGATGGGCGCCGTTAAGTGGGCAAAGTTCTTGATGAACTTCCGATAGAACCAGTTACAGATAGGTAGCCGTGTTGGTCTGCCATAGTCAAAACAAAAAAAAAATTCCTTCCAGTAGCACCTTAAAGACCAACTAAGTCAGTTCTTGGTATGAGCTTTCGTGTGCATGCACACTTCTTCAGATACACACCGTCGGGTATGGAACTGGCACTTCTCCAGTTTTACCCACAGCTGGTTTGCTTGCAGCCTGCTTAGGACCTCCCAGACATCTCGGACATGCTGCTCGTCCTCTGAGTAGACCAACACATCGTCTAAGAAGGCCACACAGTTCTTATAGAGCAAAGGTCCCAGGACGTGATGCATGAAGGATTGGAAGCATGCTGAGCCCCCCTGTAATCCGAAGGGCATAACAAGATACTCAAAGGCCCCCAAGGGGATGAACATGGTGGTCTTCCATTCATCCCCCTTCCTCACCCGTATCAGGTTATACGCCCCCCTCAGGTCCAGCTTGGTAAAAATCTTTCCCTTCCTCACCCTGGTCAGAATGTCGTCAATCCTGGGCATGGGAAAGGCCACTGGTTCTGACACCGAATTCACGGCCCGGAAGTCCACGACCAGCCTGGGTTTATTAGAGTCTTTTTTGTCCACAAAAAACACTGGGCTGCCCCCCACCGCTCTTGACTCCCTGATGAAACCTCGTTTCAGGTTCTTGTCTATGAACTCCCTTAACTCCTGCATCTCCCTGTCCGACATGGCGTACAGTTTGCCCACTGGTAGCTGGGCTCCTGGGAGTAGGTTGATTTGACAGTCAAAGGGTCTATGCGGGGGCAGTCTATCTGCTTCCTTCTCGCTGAAGACGTCACTCAGGTCGGCATATTGTCGTGGTATTTCTCCCTCTTTCCCCACCGCCATCCCTGCAAGACTTGCCCTAGCCAACCCCTGAATTTCTCTTCCCTTGCAGTGCTCTAAGCAATGAGCTGATCCGAAAGAGACTGTCCGCTGGTGCCATCCCACTAGCGGGTCATGTAGCGCCAGCTCATTCCCAATATGATGGGAGGCCCCGCCAGGGTGGCTACATGAAATGCAATGACTTCCGTGTGCCTTCCCACCCTCATTGTCATGGGGACCGTCTGTTGGTTTACTTCCCCTCCCAGAAGTTCCCTCCCATCAATCGTTGTCACCTGCAAGGAACGACTTAAGGGCAGCGTCTGTATCTGGTGCTCTGACGCAAACTCCTTACTCATGAAATTGCAGGAGCTGCCTGAGTCTAATAGGGCTTTTATCGTGAGTGGATGTCCATTGGGTAGCTCTAGCAGCACCTCTACGACAAGAGCCGCTCTAGGGGGTTCCGGCTTGGGCACGTTCACTGATCCTTGGCCTGGCTGCTGTGCCCTGTCGCTGGCAGCCAGGCGTTGGCTTTTACCTGCTCCTTAACCCCCTCCTCCTCACTCCCAACAGCCCCCACCATTCCTTGCCATCCCTTCCTTTGCGGGCAGACCCTGGCAAAATGTCCTGGCTGTTGACAGAGGAAACATTTTTTGGCGCTCTTCCCCTCCTTCTTCCGCCCTTCGTTGACATTTGAAGTTCCACGCACGCACGCCCCCAATCTCCATCGGTTCCACTGGCGGGGAAGGTTGCTCCGGCATCTCAGGAATGCGGAAATCATTCCAACGCTCTCTTCTCCCTTCCCGCTTCTCCAGAGCCCTCGCCTCCTGGCGCGCTCTAATCGCAAGCGCCGATTTGGTCAGCTGATCCATGGACTCTGGACGGGGCGCGCGGGAAAGTTCATCTTTCACCGCTGGGGCTAGGCCTTCTTCAAACAACATTTGTATCGGGTCCGAAGATAGGTCCCACCCCAATTTATGTATAAGCATGGTAAACTGTGTCCAATACTCTCGGACGGATTGATTTCCCTGTTTGCACGCCATTAACTGTCTGCGTACCACGCCCTGTTCAATCTGGCTGGAAAACATCAAGTCCATCGCGATAAAGAATTTCCTCAAGTCTTTTAAGGCGTCATTGTTCGATGCCATCAGGGGCCTCACCCATTCTCTAGCCCCCCCTCAAGGTGCCCAATCACAAAAGCCACTCTCGATTCCTCATCGGAAAAGTCATCGAACTGCAGGTTCAGTGCATACTGCATCTCTGTCTTAAAGGTTTGGTAGTTTCTTGGGTCACCCCCAAATTTCTGTACCAACCCCGGTACCTTCCTTGCGATAGGGGTGGGTTTCCCCTGTGCATCCTGAGCCCTCCTTTCCTCGAGCCGCGCCGTTAGCAGTGCCAGCTGGTGCTCCAAAGCTCTGTTTCTCTCCTCCAGAGTTGGTCCTGCTCCAGCTCCTCCCGCTCCGTTTGGGTTGCTCATGATGCCTCTCCTTCGCACAAGCAGCGTCAATGACTGACGGATTTCTGTAATGGGATGAGGGGGCTGCTCGTGCGTAAGCGTTTAAGCCCTCAAAGCTTTGCAATCAGTTTCTAAACTCTCCCAGTCCGCGTAGCCATGGGTGCATGGCTACCTCAATCGCTGGCAGAATCCATCAGTGGGCGCTTCCGGAATTTACGCCAACATAAGAGTTCCTTGACGGAAACTCTCCTTCTGGATTCTCTGCATGACAGTTTCCTGCGCGGAGTAGGCGTCCCCAGCGGAGGTCCTGAGCCCTCCCCGCTGTTCTCACTGGAAGTATCCTGGAGCCATTCCTCCGACTGAGTTTCTGCAGGAACTCTCCCTCTCCCCCTGCTGGTTCCTTCCTCAGCATCCGAGGGTCTCCTAGCCTCCTTGAGCCCTTCCACCACCTGACTCTCCGATGGCAGTTCCCTGACAAAAGCCATTATATATTCTTGCTCTCTGTCATCCAGAATAACTCTGTAGTATTTATACTGCTTTCATTTTAATGAGGATGAGAAATAATAATTTGCCCGGCATCAATCAATAAGTAATCATGGATGAACAGGGATTGACCTTGCTCTTCCAAGCAAAAACTTGCTCTTAAATACATTTTTTCCCCAGTAGTTTGAATGCTATAAAATGTATGATACATTTATAAGCATCAGCAGAGAACTCACCTGAACTGCCACTTCTATCTGATGAAACCCTTCACTGTAGTTTTGAGGGGCCCATTTCAGTACATAGAGAGGTCCAGACACATGAACAGCATTCCCCAGATGAATGCCATCAATGCTGACCTTGACAAACTTGATAGGAGAAGGAGAGAATGCCAAAATTCTAAGTAAAAGAAATAAACCAGTATATCATGGAACTTGTTAAGATATAGCACTTGTAAGTGTAAAATAAAAATGACCATGTACTGTATAAATCAGGCATCTCCAACCTGCGGCCCTCCACATGTTTTGGCCTACAATTCCCATGATCCCTAGCTAACAGGACCAGTGGTCAGGGATGATGGGAATTGTAGTCCAAAACATCTGGAGGGCTGAAGGTTGGGGATCCTGGAATAAATGATTCCTCAGTTAAGGCATACTATAGTGGGTGAGGCAGAAATTACTGGATTGACTTTGCTGTTCTACTTTGCTGTAGAACGGGATGTTCCTTTTAAAAATTATTGCTAACGTAAGAGATTGTTAACCCATTTAACAGCACACACAATGTGGCCTGTTGAACATCTTTTACAATGCATTCAAAATTGACAGCATTTGCCGTGTTAATGTCTGTTTGGTCACATTTGCGCAAGAATATTTTTTTTTAAAAAAAGTTTAGAAGTAGCAAAGATACATCAGATTACCGGATGTGGGTGGAGTGAAGGATTCTCTGCAGCGGTTCATGAGCAGCACTACTATAAAGGAATGATTTGGGATTGGTGATAAGAACCACAGGCCATTCTTCAAACTTCAGGTCAGCAAAGCTGAAGAGATCGTGATCAAAGGCAAGGATCCTGTACCTGATGTTCAGCAATCAAAACAGTACACTTTTGGTTAACAAATAACATCCTAAGGACAGAAGATTTATACTGCCTGGTGATACGTTTTACTGATTTTTCCTCTGCTTCCACTTAATCCATTTTTGATGCACAGCTGATACCTTGCACTAGTCAGAATTTCTTCATCTAGAATTGTCAAACATGCAAAAAAGTGATAACAATATAGAGCAGTGTGACAACTCTAAACACAAAGTACTGCTTTTGTCACAGCTGCTTGGATGCAACTGTGAGATGGGTGAGGAAAAACAAGTTGAGTTTGAATCCTGGCAATATGAAGGTACTGCGGCCTCCCTGAATTGCTTTCCCATACCCCTGCACTAACAATGCCTGGTTCTCCTTCACCCACATTTGAATCGTCATCCATTTTTATCACCATCATCCCAGTGGAGAGATTCATTCTGAACCAGCTAAAATGACATTGGCACTGATTTTACATTGCTATAAGAACAGTACTATAAAAAAGGCCAAAGCACAAATTTTCTTACTTCCTGTTATCTTTCCAGTCTCCCAGTTCCAGCTCTAGCGTTCCGTGACGATGGCGAGTATATAGAGCTGGCATCAGACCACCCAGGGTATGGAAATGCCCACATAAATATGCTGTGGCAGAGCTAGCAGAAGAAACATAAATGATTATTGTCGATTTTGGAGAAGAAATACTAACTTGTAGCCAATTAATAACAACAGCAGCTGAAAAACATTAATACATTTGCACCAGAAAGGAAAAGAAATATTACCGCATTGCCGTTCGTATTCCTGGGGATGTAGAGACAATTGCTGAGGTGGGATAATGGCCAAACCAAATGGAATGGTTACTGCCCCTACTTTCTACAGCCAGTGAAGACAGTTCTTGCATTTTATTCTGAAATGAAAGAGCAACTACAAGAGCTTTAGCCGCATGTTGTTGTTGTTGTTGTTGTTGTTGTTGTTGTTATTATTATTATTATTATTATTATTATTATTAATTTATTTATACCCCGCCCATCTGGCAGGGTTTCCCCAGACACTCTGCTGGCTACCAGGTCTTAAACATAATGCAAACATAATGAGGGTACCGGGGATATAAGTCTTTGCTCCCTGCTGTGGTCCCAATCTGGCCCACCACACCTACAATTGGCTTTACCAAAATATTGATCCTTTCTTGGCAATGTAAGAAAGGATCAAAGGGTCAAAGCTCCTCTACTGCCTTGCCTCATGACAGGATCCAATCCAGATCAGGTTCCTATAGCCCATGGGCATAGCCAGGATTCTTGTTGGGGGGCAGGACCTTTGTTAGGGGGGCAGAACCAATGTGATTGGTCAGTTTGTTAAATATTTCTATTGTTTTACTTGATCGCGGGTGGGGATCTGCTTCTCTGCCTATGCACACGCTAGTGCCTGTTATTTTCATGGGGGGTGGGGAGAAGTGCCACTGGAAACTCTCAGAATGCCTCCCCTAGCACCGACTTCCACCACAATATTCTTCATATAAAGCAAAACTATGATTTAAGCGTAACAGTTTGTGCAGGCAAATGGAAATAATTGACAATGAGCATTCCAGTCTGCAGCCGAAATGTAAAAAAAAAGAGGAAAAATATATGAAAACTATCATTACCAGATCCAGTAGATTAATATGGGTATGTGTTTTGCTATCAGATTACTGCAAAACACTGTGGATTTCAGTCTTGGCCTGCAAGGGGTCACATTTGGTACACGTTGTCATTTTTCCCAAGTCACTCTGTCCATCAGCTGTATCACCAGTGAGTGGGGTGAACAGGGTTAAATCCTGCATTGGCAGCCAAAGCAGCAGGATTTAATCTCTACTGATCGGTGGGAGTTAAATCCTGCTCTGTTTAAGCAGCCCAGCTTTCCAAACCTGCATTGAATCCCCTGCCAAACAACAGGAAAATAACGCCTGTTGCTAGCAACACCTTGCAAGGTGTCTGAAGCCATGACATTGCACAATGCCATTGCAACACCCATGCCACTGATAGGACTGATGGCCCCATCTACCTGTCACATTTTGCCTGCATGCCTAATCTTGATAAGGATGTGGCTCATGGGGCAAAACAGTTCCCTATTCCTGCCTTAAGGCAACACTTGTCCATGAATGTTAGTAGCCTGAGATGCGGGTGTTTCCTTACTGGAGCCCAACTGTTAGAACAGGGGTGGGGAACTAGATCTGGCCAGTGGGAGGGATCTTTAATTCCTACAACCCCAATCAGCACTTACTGCAACCTTGTTTTAAATCGGGGTAGGCAACCTAGGTCCCGGGGGCCGGATGCGGCCTCATTGCCTTCTCAATCCTGCCCGCAGATGGTCCGGGAATCAGCATGTTTTTACATGAGTAGAATGTGTGCTTTTATTTAAAATGCATCTCTGGGTTATTTGTGGGGCCTGCCTGGTGTTTTTACATGAGTAGAATGTGTGCTTTTATTTAAAATGCGTCTCTGGGTTATTTGTGGGGCCTGCCTGGTGGTTTTACATGAGTAGAATGTGTGCTTTTATTTAAAATGCGTCTCTGGGTTATTTGTGGGACATAGAATTTGTTCATTATTTTTTTCTAAAATGTAGTCCGGCCCACCACATGGTCTGAGGGGCGGTGGACCAGCCCATGGCTGAAAAAGGTTGCTGACGCCTGTTTTAAATGCATGCTGATTGACGCAGGCCCTGCACCTTCAAAGGGGCTTGCTGTAACTGCCTATCAAGCCTGTTTGGGAAAGGAAAGATGCTCTGTTTGGAGGAAATTGAATCTTCCTGCAAACTGAGAACAACAAGCCCCCTTGAGAGTTATCAACAAGGAGTTTCCTAACATGGCTGATCCCAGAGGGGAGCCCCACCTGAAAAGAAACAATCTGGAGCTAATTTTAATTTGTAGCTGTGTCCATACCTGTGCTACCCCTCACATCACATATGATGCCAAGGGCAGGGCAGATGGATGTCATTTGTGTGTAACACAGCCTTATGGGCCAAACTGGGATACGTGCCAGGACTAATTAGGCCTGTGGGTTAGAGTTTCTTCTTCTCTGTGTTGGAAGATTGCTTTGCGAAAGAGAAAAAGGGTGTTTATTTATTTTCTTCAGGTTTGCCATCAGTATATGTTCTCTGAGCCAGTTGCAGAATAAAGTATAAGATACTTATATTATTTAATTTATGAATCAAAATGGCTAAAATAAAAGGTGATATTAAAATGTTGCATATGAACATTCCTTTTTAGCAAAGAAAAAGCAACAATAAAATAATAAAAACATCTAGCAGTTTATATTATAAAATGAAACATTTTTAAGGCGGTGTTTTTCTTTTAAACACACAAACACAAGTTGAATAAAAAGATCTTCAGCTGCCACTGCAAAGTTCATAAATAAGGTACCAGGTGAGTTTGCCTCCACCTGTGCTCAATCTGCATATTTGTGAATGAATTCAAATACAGTGAAATGCTGAAAGTCACCACTGATCCCTCCTTCCAAAAGAAATGAAATCCAAGTAAGCACTGTACTCCTGGAACTTCTTGCCATATAGGGAAATACTGCACACCTGAATAAATATTATATACATCTCAAGGGGATGAAAAGAGGAGGAAATCAAAACAGTAACAGACAGTGTCGTAAGACACAATTACTCCTCTATTGCTCTAAAGCAGTGTTTCTCAAAGTGGGCAGTACCACTCCTGGGGGGGGGGTTTACTTAGGGGGGCTTTAAGAGGCAAGGGGGGGGACTGGAAGTGCAAATCAGATTTTGAAATGATGGTAACACTGGATCAAGTTCATAAATTTGGTTGGATTACTAAACTAAAGAGTTTCAATTGGATTTCGAATAAATGTGCAATAAATTGTTGCTGTTTTGAATTTTATTGTGTTATTATCTTCCTTAGTGGGTCATGCAAACGGCTATTCTGAATAATGCTTTTTATAGGAGTAGGGAAGGGGGCACTGGGGATGGGTTCATGAAATCACACAGGCCCAAGAAAGTTTGAGAGCTACTGCTCTAAAGGCTTCCCGCAGACTTTGGACTTCAGACAGGTGTAACACACAGGCTTAGGATTTTATTAGCCAGAGAAGAAAGACAAGCTAAGGCTGCAGTGCATGGTGTTTTACATTACCGCTTTCAATATCCCAAAGAAATTGTAGGGTCTCTTGGGGCCTGGATTGAGAGTCGCATCCACACAGATGAAAGAATATTTGCCAAAAGGTGTGCTGTGGATGTAATGGAAGGAGCCGTCCTTTTTCCAAGCAGAATATTTCCTACCAAAATGAGATGGGAATACTGTAGTCAGAAAAATCTGGAAGAAAGAGAAATGTAAAAAGGAATAAATGCACACATTGCCTAGTGCTCAACTAAGCTTTACTCAGAGTAGACCCACTGAAATTAATGGACCTAGTTTAGTCCTATTCATTACTTTCAATGGGTCTACTCTGAGTAAAGCTTAGTTGACTACTGCCCAGTAAGACTAAGGGAGGGAGAAACAAAACTGCATTTGACTCAGTTCATCACCTATGCCATCTTTTAACACAGAAAGCTACAAAATAGTGGCTAGGAAAGAGAGAATCTAAGGGCAAAAACAGAGGAATAGAGCTGCACAGAAATCCTAACAGCGGCAGCAGGGAAGGAGGAACAACACAGGCAAGCCAGAGACTGGGGCAGATGACTACTTCCTAAATAATTATTTTCTAGGCTACTTTAATGAAGTCATTCTTCCTAACACTTATATACCTTGTTTAAACAGAATCTCTCTGTCCCACACACAATCGACTCTCCTTCTGGATTCCTGAATGCAGTATTGTGTCACAGCGCTGTCAGACAAGAAGGTCCAGAGGGAGGAATCAACTCTTCATTGTCAAAAGCACTCTTACAAGTTAGGGAAAGGTATGTCCATCAGTCCTATGTGTCTCAGCTACTTCTGAGAGTGCATCTGATGAGGCAGATACTCCCAACCTTGGCTTACGTATCTCCCTATGCAAGCTGCACTCAAGCAGGTGCAGACTCCGCCTGTGTTTCACCTTCTGCTCCTCCCTCTTCAATCTTCTTTTGGTCCTGGGAGACAGTGGAGCAGGAGAGATGAGGGCAGGAGGAGGAGGTGTGGAAACCCTTGACTCTACACCGGACTGACCTATCTCTCCCTCCTCTTGCATCCGTTCCTTTACTCTCCAGTCCTGCAGCTTCTCCTGCCTCTGACTCTGGTCTCCTGGCTGTTACAGGTTCACCTATTTCACTGATACCTTCTTCCAAGTCAGTCTCCAATCCCCCTTCTCCCACTCATCAGAATCCAGTCACCACACTTCAGAGTCCAGCCAGTCTCTGACATCATGGTACACTGACATACCTGTAGTAGTTCCGGACATTCTCCAGACCTGGAATGTTGAATGTATCTGCAATGAAAGTGGCAAACAACATTTCAAAACAAATTTAGAATTGAGCAAGAGACTGCGAAAAAAAATAAGTCCAGGTTAAGACAAGCCCAGTGTAGTATGAATCTTGAGATTGCAGCAGGATATCCAGGGAGCTATCAAAGCTTTAATTTCAGTTTGACCAGGACAGCAAGATTTGCTCTACAATGCATATGCTGAGACAGCCTTTATTTTGGAATAATAATTATAAATAATGGGGCACTGGATAATGCCTAAATTGCTATAGAACAAAACCAAAAACTAATTGATTTCATTTATTTTATAATTATATTTTATCCAGCTTTCCAGTCAAAGAGGCATGCAATTAAAGTACACATAAAGATACAATTATACTAACATGACATGGGAGTTTGTATTGCCATCTCTGGGAGTTTGTATTGCCATCTCTGCCGTCTCTGGGAGTTGCTGACACTGTCCAGATTCCAGATTCTATTTTTTCAGAAAAAACGGGCCAAAGAACTGCAGAAGAACATGGGGGCTGGCCAATGCCAAAGATGAGAGACTACAAATGGACCCACAGAAATATTCCAGAAAGACGTTTTTCAGGACTGACGACAAACAAGTCTTACTGGCATATATATGATTGGTAAATATGATAAACATGATTTCTAAAAAAGAATAATACTTCTATGATAAGTTTTTGATAACTGCCACTCAAGACAATGTTTGACCATATTCAGAAGAATTGTTCAAGGCCACTGCCGATGGAGGAGAACAAAATTGGGGACTAAAATTGGTGGCTACTCTTCCAGTTGAGATGACGATTCTACTGCATTAAGACTTCCTGGAGCAAAAAGAATGAGTAACCCGCATCTTCCTACCGTCCTTCATATGTGAAGAATAAATGGGAAACCCACCTCTAGAGTCTCACATCTTTCTTACCATGATTCCCTTTTATATCTATCCATTTGGTTTTTTCCATGACTTTAGATCTTTTTAAGATTGTCTGGTAAGTTTGCCATTCCACCTCAAACTGATCAGACCCAAGTTTATCTTTTGTTTTGCCATCAGTCAAATCACCTGTTAATGAAAGAAGAGAGACACAGAACATTAAACATATAAAAACATCACAGATAAACAAAAGTACTGTTATTAAATAGGTCATCTAAGGTCGTGCTATGTAAGTAAGCTGTGCTCAATTTAAAATTGTTCCCATTAATTCTGTATGGTGAGCGGCATAATTTTGCCTCTCCAGTCTCCCTGGGACAAAATCTAAGCAGACTGGATCCTACTGGCATCTAAATAAAAAGTTTTATACGGCAAGGTTAGTTCTTCAGGAAGAAATAGAGCTCTGTCTGAGGTTTCAGAGGATGCATGGCCAAAAGCAAAATGAAGGTCCCCAAAGGCAGGAAAGTATCTACCACAATGGAGGAGGACAGAGACTTGGAGGAATACTGGCCTTGGACTGGGGAACAGCTCTAGCTCCACTTGAGCAGAACTTTGATATGCTATGTGACCAACTGTCAGATATTCCTAAAACAGCAAATGATGTGCACAGTCTTGCTCTAACCAACCTGTCTGAGATCCAGCTCTTACAAATGACTGAAGATTTAGCTATAAAGCTGGAGGAACAAACGGACAGGGATAGGAGGTGTGGAAATTGTCCTACTACAAGGCCTACTGGAGAACCAGGAAGTGTGTGGGGGGGGGGAGGGACATGGTTCATTTCATTACTGACTGGATACTCTCCCTGAATTTAAACATACCACTGTCCCCCAATGACATAGTTGTGTATGGAAAAACCAGGAGGCCGAAATATGGAACACAGTCAGGTGTGCCTTATATTCTGGAGTTGCTAGTGTCTGCAGTAGCAGGCACACCCCCTGCATATCACAGGTCACTTTTGCACCACTGCCCAGGGAATGAAAGGTTCCATTTTACTTAAGGGACATAAAAATGAATCGGCTTGAATTAAAAACTGAACGTAATGGTTTACGAGGGAAAATGCCCAGAGACGGTGGAGCCAGCAGAACAGAAATAAATCAGCTGCCATCCCAAATATGCCTATGAGTGTACTTTATTTTTAACTTTACTGGCAGCCATGGGGGAAAGAATGGCTGCTCTTGGAAGTTGGATCAAAACTGACCATCAGCCCAAGAGCAGACAGTCAAAGTAAAAATTAGGACTTTCTGGGAGGAGTCTAAGACATCCTTCACAGACCTCCCACACATGGCAAAGGCAGTACCATTCTAATTACTGTCTTTTCACTAGTACATAATCTTTATAATTCTGAAGTTAGCAAGGATGGTAAGAAAATAACCTTTATCTCTAGAACTCTTCCTGTAGGTCCTATGCTATCCAGTAATTACAGGAAGCTACTAGCCAAGATTTCAAGGGCAGTGCCATTGCTACCTTTAGAAACAATCTGTCCTGACCTTGCATTCTCATTATTCAAATGTTTGTGTTTTTTTTCATCATCCTGCTGCCTGGCCAAAGCAATTTTCAGGATAGGGTTATACATATATAATTATATGCAAACAAAACCCAACATTGTTTTTAGTTTGCTCCTCTTAGTATCCAGATTAAGGTTGCAACCCTAACCCCACCTATCTGGGCGTAAGCCACATTTATTTTAATAGGATTGTCTTCTGAATAAACGTGGTTAGGATTGCACTGGTAAAACTGTTGAGGGAGGAC
Organism: Podarcis cretensis; assembly: GCF_951804945.1. Classification (NCBI taxonomy): domain Eukaryota; kingdom Metazoa; phylum Chordata; class Lepidosauria; order Squamata; family Lacertidae; genus Podarcis; species Podarcis cretensis. The sequence continues at coordinate 46,680,471 of NC_137170.1, read as the reverse complement.
AGAAATGGATACCAATGAAATGGTTCTAACCTAAACACACATGATGGGGTGGAACATAAATAGAATAACAAACAAAGAATGAAACAGCGTAATGATTTAAAACAGGAAGTCCTGGGTCATACTTCTAAATATGCATAGGGAGGGAGCCAGCCTTGTCTTTGTAGGGGTTCTCAAGAAGGTGTCACAACAGAGGAAACACTGGTTTATATTATTATTATTATTATTATTATTATTATTATTATTAATATTATTATTATTATTATTATTATTGGAGTCTAAATATATAAAGAAGGTTGATCCCCGAAGAATTGATGCCTTTGAATTATGGTGCTGGAGGAGACTCTTGAGAGTCCCATGGACTGCAAGAAGATCAAACCTCTCCATTCTTAAGGAAATCAGCCCTGAGTGCTCACTGGAAGGACAGATCATGAAGCTGAGGCTCCAGTACATGAGAAGAGAAGACTCCCTGGAAAAGACCCTGATGTTGGGAAAGATGGAGGGCACAAGGAGAAGGGGACGATAGAGGATGAGACGGTTGGATAGTGTTCTCGAAGCTACAAACATGAGTCTGACCAAACTGCGGGAGGCAGTGGAAGATAGGAGTGCCTGGCGTGCTCTGGTCCATGGGGTCACGAAGAGTCGGACACGACTAAACAACAACAACAAATATATGTAATGAAGGCGCCAGGCAAGCCTCCCTGGGGAGAGCATTCCACAAATGGGGAGCCACCACACAAAAGGCCCTCTCTTGTGTTGCCATCCTCCTGACTGCTCATGGAGGCGGCACACAAAGAAGGACCTCAGATGATGATCACAGGGTCTTGGTTGGTTCATATGGGGAGGTATTGGAGTCCTGAGCCGTCTCAGGCTTTATAGGTCAAAACCAGCACTTTGAGTTGAACCTGGAAACTAATTGGCAGTCAGTGCTGTCAGGCTAGGATCAGTGCTATATGCTCAAACTGTCTTGTCCCAGTGAGCGGCCTGGCTGCCAAATTCTGCAGCAGCTGAAGTTTCCAAGCCATCACCAGACGCAGCCGTTTGTATAACACTTTGAAGTAGTCTAACCTAACAGTTACCAGAAGTTAGGCTATCCCTGTCCAGAGGTGCAGCTGGGCCACCAGCCAAAGCTGATGAAGGGCAATCTACCCTGCTGAGGCCATCTGAGCCTCAAGTGACATCAAAGGATCCAGGAGTACCCCCAAGCTACGTACCTGCTCCTTCAGAGGGAGTGTAACCCCATCAAGAGCAGGCAACCTCCCAGCCATCTGGTCTAGGGAACCACCCACTAACAGTGCCTCAGTCTTGTCTGGATTGAGCTTCAGTTTGTTGGCTCTGATCCAGGCCACGCCTGCAGATGTAAAGGAGAAGTAGAGCTGTCGGACTTCCGGGTTAGCGCGATCGGCTAATGGTGGATTCCCTCCGAGCTCCGGAGGGAATCGGCTCTGCTGCGGACGGGTCTTACCGCGACGGCGACGCAGGGACCCTCAGAAACCGCAGGCGCGGAAGCCTGCGGACCTGGTGACTCGGCGGGCACCTCAAGCGCCCCCCCGACCCACGAAGAGCCTTTTTAAAGGCTGCGGAGAGGGTACGGAGAGTGGCGTGGTGCTGTGAGTAGACCGCTACAGCAGTGGAGCGAAGCCGCGAGCCATGGCCGGAGAGCGCTGACTTTTTCCCCTGAAATCTGGACTTGAAACAACCCGTGAGTAGAATGGAATTTGGACTTTAAAACTTTTACCTTTGAATTCGGTACAATCGGGGGATGTGTTAAAGGGAAGTCCGCACCCCCTCAATCTACAAAAGATTTAAAGCAAGGATCGGAGAACTAAGGTGGAGAGATCTCTTTTTTTTCGAGTTAAAAGATATTAATTCCATGAATTTTGACAGAAGAAGATTTGTGCTGGAGAGTAAGAGTTGAACTTTAGAAGCTTTTGTCTAACCCCCCCCCCTCGACCCGGGAGTGCCCTGTGTGTGAACTGGAGGAAAAGGAATAAGGAGTTTGACAGCTGTCAAAGGAGCTGTCAAACGGGCAGTTAAACTTAAAAATCTTATTGTTTAACATCTCTCTGGACTGAATTTGCTACATTTGAATTAAAGTGCATGGGAACAAAGCAGTTATTAATAACAAACTAATAGATTGTTGGGAAAGGACTATTAAGTGACCAGAATCCCCCTAGGGGAAACTTTGAAACATTAAATGGCTACAGATGGAAAATTACAGGCAGAGATGGAAAGAATGTTTACAGGCAGAGATAGAAAGAATGTTTTTTCTCGTGGGAATACTGCAAGAGCAGAGCATGGCTATGAACAAACAACTTATAACCTTGAACTCTGAAACAAGCAACTCTGCTGAATACATAAAGGACTTAACTGAAATAAAATTTGCAGCTGAGCCAGAGGAGACATTTTTGGAGCTGGAGGAGAGGGAAGAAGGAGTTAAGAAATTACATGAGAGTACTAATTTGAAGCCTACATTGTCAGAACATAAAGAAGATGATCTTGGGATTACCAATCTGCGAAAGATGCGAAAGAGGAAAGAGGAAACCCCTGGGACACTTGGAATACTGGAACTTAAAAGAAATAAGAAATATGATTGGGGCTTCCTCTTTGAGCATGGGAGATTATTTGATCTTTTGCAGCAGCTGTTACCAAGTATCTCGGATGGAAGAAAATTTGATGAGACTGTGCCAGAGCTCCTTCGGGACCCGAGGACCAACAAAGAGGGCTACCAACAAAACCGGCAGAGAGAGACTGACAGAGATTTAAAGGCCTCTGATGTGAGGAATCCAGGCTAAGAACTGTTTTTGTGAACATTTATTTGGGAAGGGACAGAAACCGGGGTAGGGAGGGAGGGGAGAACAGAATTTTAAAATTTTTATGACTCTTGTGTTTGGCTATTATGTTTTACATTTAATATAAAAAGGGGGAAGTTCATGGAAGGGAATTTGGGTCGACCTTAGAAAAGGATTTATATTTATAAGAAAATTGGATAATTAAAATTTGGCCAAGTAATAAGAATTAATTTTAAAAATAATAATAATAATATGTTAAAGATGGGAGATAAGAACCTGCTGAGCTAATTATTGGAACTGGGATGTATGAAGGGGGGTGGGGGGAAGTCAGGGAGTGGGGTTAAGAAAATAAGGTTATGAAATTATACATGCTTTGTTTTTATTTTCTTTTGTGTGTGTGTTGTTAAAATGTGAAAACCTAATAAAAATTATTTTTTTAAAAAAAAGAGAGAGAAGTAGAGCTGTGTGTCATCAGCATATTCCCGATAATCCCACTCAGTGGTTTCATGTAGATGTTAAACAGCCTAGGGGATAAAACTGAACTCTGAGGAATCCCACACTGAAGGCTGCACTGCAAAGTGGTGCCACCTACCCCTAACTCCAGAAGGATACCATGGTCAATGATATTAAAAGCCACTGACAGGTTGAGAAGAATCAACAGGGGCACGTTTCCCCTGTCTTTTTCTCTAAAGCAGCCGTACATACTACTTCCAAAGACTGCTGACTCATAAAAGGGCCTCTGAGGTAAAAAAAGTAGTAGTAGTATAAGTGGGAAGACCTGGTCGTCTTTATCAACGACTTGGATGATGGACTCAAGGGCATCCTGATCAAATTTGCAGATGACACCAAACTGGGAGGAGTGGCTAACACCCCAGAGGACAGGATCACACTTCAAAACGACCTTGACAGATTAGAGAACTGGGCCAAAACAAACAAGATGAATTTTAACAGGGAGAAATGTAAAGTATTGCACTTGGGGGGAAAAAATGAGAGGCACAAATACAAGATGGGTGATACCTGGCTTGAGAGCAGTACATGTGAAAAGGATCTAGGAGTCTTGGTTGACCACAAACTTGACATGAGCCAACAGTGTGACACGGCAGCTAAAAAAGCCAATGCAATTCTGGGCTGCATCAATAGGAGTATAGCATCTAGATCAAGGGAAGTAATAGTGCCACTGTATTATGCTCTGGTCAGACCTCACCTGGAGTACTGTGTCCAGTTCTGGGCACCACAGTTCAAGAAGGACACTGACAAACTGGAATGTGTCCAGAGGAGGGCAACCAAAATGGTCAAAGGCCTGGAAACGATGCCTTATGAGGAACGGCTAAGGGAGCTGGGCATGTTTAGCCTGGAGAAGAGGAGGTTAAGGGGTGACATGATAGCCATGTTCAAATATATAAAAGGATGTCACATAGAGGAGGGAGAAAGGTTGTTTTCTGCTGCTCCAGAGAAGCGGACACGGAGCAATGGATCCAAACTACAAGAAAAAAGATTCCACCTAAACATTAGGAAGAACTTCCTGACAGTAAGAGCTGTTCGACAGTGGAATTTGCTGCCAAGGAGTGTGGTGGAGTCTCCTTCTTTCCAGGTCTTTAAGCAGAGGCTTGACAACCATATGTCAGGAGTGCTCTGGTGGTGTTTCCTGCTTGGCAGGGGGTTGGACTCGATGGCCCTTGTGGTCTCTTCCAACTCTATGATTCTATGATTCTATTCTATGGTGCTCCCAAACAAACTGAAGCTGAATTCTTACAAGATTAAAGCAATCATATGATGGAACTGGGAAAGTAATGGAGGATGGAGGAGCACAGGAATTGTTATTCTCATATGAGGAAAAGCTACAACATTCGGGGCTTTTCAGTTTGGAGAAAAGGTGAGTAAGAGAATTGTATAAAATTATGAATGGTGTAAGTTTTTCTCCCTCTCATGGGCATTCAATGTTGGAAGAATCAGGACGGACAAAAGAAAGTACTTCTTCACACAATGCATAGTTATACAGTACTATGCAATCCACTATCACAAGAGGCAGTGATGGCCACCAACCTGATGGCTTCAAAAGTGTGTTAGGAAGTAGCTTTCTGAGGCGGTATGCTTCTGAATACCAGATGCTGGAAACCACATTTGGGAGGAATGCTGTGGTTTTCCCGCCTGTGGTTTTCCCATAGGCATCTGATTGCTCACTATAAAAACAGGATGCTGGACTAGATAGGCCACTGGTCCAATCCAACAGCCTCTTATTAGGTTACAACTCCCCTGCTCCACTCTTCAGCCCTGTGCTTACACTTCCCTAGTCACACATCTGATGACAATGCTACCACTTTTTACTTCAGATCCAGACCAGCCACCAACATTCATGACCTTAGAAACCCAAACCTCAAGTACTATAATGCATTCTACAAAGTAATTAGAGTGGGAGGTGAGGGATGAGGAGACGATGTCTCACCTGTTGCTAAAGTAAGGACAGGTTGAATGACAGGAACCGTTTCCGCACAGAACTTTTCAAAATCAGAAGCTCGTTCAGGACTCTGAAACTTACTGATGTGTAGATCTGATACCTACAAGGCGGGGAAAAAAGGAGGCTGGCAAAATGCTTACAGAATAGCATATTTAGGAAATTGTGTATAGAAACAGTTCCAAATATTGCCTACACTGAACAAGAGTTAAAACACTGACAGCTTAATTTCACAACGAGCACTTTTGGATTTTTTTTATTCATATCAATTAGCTATGTAAATTATCAACAGCCTTTTACAGTTTTTATTTCCAGCAAAACTGGCTGTACTAGCACCATGTGAACATATAACAGAGGTTCACCTGACATATCCTCACCAGAGCAAGATCTACCCATGCAACATACCTATCTAACAGCATACTATTGCAAACATAGGACTTCTCCACACTTCTGTTTGTCCTGCCGCTGTTCCCAGGGGAAACCTGCAGTTTATTACTGAATCAGAACAAATGGCAATCAGGTTTTCTACTTATTGCCATTTGTTCTGATTTAGCACTAAAGAACAGGTTTTCTGGGGGAAAGTAGTGGGGCAAAGGGAAAACTGCTCAGACCTGTGTTTTCTAAGCATGGGACAACATGGATGTAGCCAGGGGGTTCAGGGAGGGCAACTGCCCCCCATCAGGTAAATAAATAGAAATACTTAACTGGCTGTGTTGCAGATATTTTGGTTCTCCCCCCCTCAACATAAAGCCTGCCCCTCCTAAAATAAATCCTGGCTATGTCCATATGGGACAAGCAGAAGTGTGGACAAACCCACAAGTCAGACCCTTCAATGCATTAATGCCAGTTTCTGATCTCACTTATCAGAACTTGGCAAGGCTTGTGCCTGTTACAAAGCATATCCATGCCAAGGCAAATCTAACCCCTCTGCGCATTAATGTAGTTTCTTGATCTCAGTTATCAGAATACAGTAACTATTTGCCATTCATTAGTGGTCTCACAGCAACAGCCTGCATTACCCCCCCCATCCAATACACCAGTTTATTTGTGCCTTTAACCCCTCCGATTCTGAAAAGAGGAAAACAATAGGTGAAAAACACAGTGCGACCGTTGGATAGTTATCATCTATAACAGTTATGATCATGATTTGCCTTAAGAATTAAACCCCAAGCGCTGCTGCGGTTTCCCCGCAGGGCACCCTTCTCACGGGGCGCTGGGGCCGCGTGTCTGTCTCCCCGGACAAAACAAAATAAAAAAAATTCCTTCCAGTAGCACCTTAAAGACCAACTAAGTTAGTTCTTGGTATGAGCTTTCGTGTGCATGCACACTTCTTCGGATACCTGAAGTATCTGAAGAAGTGTGGTATCTGAAGAAGTGTGCATGCACACGAAAGCTCATACCAAGAACAAACTTAGTTGGTCTTTAAGTTGCTACTGGAAGGAATTTTTTTATTTTGTTTTGACTATGGCAGACCAACACGGCTACCTATCTGTAACTGTCTCCCCGGAGTTCACGAAAGGGTCCCGAGGCGGCTCCGCCTCGGCTCGACTCGCCTGAATTATCCAGAAGAGGTTGTTGGCCTCGGATCCGGGCGCCGGCTGTGAGGAGAAGGAGCGAGGCTGGCGCCGCAACTGCTCGTGCCCCGAAGGGCTGTGCCAGCCCACCAGCACCGCAGCGAGGGCGGCCGCCAAGAGCCCGGCAGCTAAGCGCAGCATTTCCCACCAGCTCGCTGTCATGCACGCGAGCGCAAACCTCCGCCGGTCCCTGATGAGACGAAGCGCGGCGGGAAAAGCCGTCCGCTTCCGCCTCGGCCCACCCACTTGAAGGGTAGGGCGGCCGCCCACCCGCCCCGCCGTGTTCGCTTAGGCCCTCCCTTCCTCGGCTCCATTGGAGAACCGCCTCCGCCGTCAGAGCTCACGAGGTGAAGCAACAAGCGCCCGGCCGGGCCGTGCAGAAGCTGCTTAGGCTGCAAGCCGCGGTGGAGCGGTCCAAAGGGCTGCGTGCGGCATGGATGGATGGGCGCGCCTTCTTTCCCAAGCCAAGTGGCGGGAGCTGCTCTCCCGTACGTGACATCAGGGCTCAGCCCTAGCTTGGGGGAACTGCAGCTGCTGCTGCTTTTGCAGGAACATACAGCAGGGGCTTTTGCAGCAACATACAGCGAGGATTTGGGGAGGGGGCAGGACACCCACCTGCCAACATCCTGTGCAAATTCAGAATGAAATGCCTCAGCAACAGTTGTTTAAAATTACTTCCTTTTGAGCCTCAGTGCTCAGACAAATCTGTCAAAATCTTTCTACAATTTCCTTTAGTTAAATATTTGTATTTATTTACTTGATTTAGGGTTTGGCTTAGTCATGCTGGGCACATGATGAGCACAGCAACCCAAGAGTCATTCGAGACTGGACTTAACTGTCAGGGGTCCCTTTACCTTACTTGATTTAGGGTTAGGCAGCTGCTAAGCCCATGAGCAGTAGCATACCGCTGAAAAGCAAGGGGAAAAAACACATTTTCTGTTGTAGAAACGGTTTGCTCGCTTTTTTATTATCTCGCTGTACACTGCTTTGATGGCTTCAGGCTGTGAATCAGTTTAAATTAAAGGAATAGCAGTAAATGTCGCAAGAGGAGAAGGCTTGAGGATATGGTGCCAAAGCAGCTGGAATCTGGAAAGCTTCTTGAAGGATGCCTGGTATTTTAATTTGAATAGCAGACCTCATCACAAATTAGTTTTGAAATCTCTGTGAGCTTCAAGACCAGGGAGGTGGGTGAAGTTCTCATTGCCCCTAGATTGTAGCTGGTAACTTCAATTTGAGTTGCTGGATAGACCAGTCACAAAACTCTTGACAGCACAATCTGGTCTATCATAAGTCCATCACAGTTAAGATTTATTTGGCAAAGTCCCATTAAGCTCAATAAAGCCTACTTCCGTGTAAATGGGTATAGGATTGCAGCTTCCAGGTTGAACCTCCAGAAGGGCACCATTGAGGTTCCCAGCCTGTGTGTGTGTGGGCACACAAGTGTGAATAATAATAATAATAATAATAATAATAATAATAATAATAATTTGCCGATCGTCAGGTCGGCGGTTCGAATCCCCGCGGCGGGGTGCGCTCCCGTCGCTCGGTCCCAGCGCCTGCCAACCTAGCAGTTCGAAAGCACCCCCGGGTGCAAGTAGATAGCGGGAAGGCAAGTAGACTAGCAGGAAGGTAAACGGCATTTCCATGTGCTGCGCTGGCTCGCCAGATGCAGCTTGTCACGCTGGCCACGTGACCCGGAAGTGTATGCGGACAGCGCTGGCTCCCGGCCTATAGAGTGAGATGAGCGCACAACCCTAGAGTCTGTCAAGACTGGCCCGTACGGGCAGGGGTACCTTTACCTTTTACCTTTAATAATAATTTATTTACACCCTGCTCATCGGGCTGGGTTTCCCCAGCTACTCTGGGCAGCTCCCAACAGAATATTAAAAACATGAAAAAACATCAGACATTAAAAACTATCCTAAACAGGATTGCCTTCAGATGTCTTCTAAAAGTCAGGTAGTTGTTTATTTCTTTGACATCTGATGGGAGGGCATTCCACAGAGCGAGCACCACTACAGAGAAGGCCCTCTGCCTGGTTCCCTGTAACCTCACTTCTAATCATCATCATCATCATCATCATCATTTTATTATTTATACCCATTAGGGAAGTTTTTAAACATTAAAAGCTTCCCTAAACAGGGCTGTCTTTTAAACGTAAGACATGGGGGGCGGGGTGCCAAACTGGGTCTTTGCCCCAGGTGAAAAAAGGCTAGTTTCACTCCTGAGTTGGAGTAGATGGCCCTTGAGGTCACTCCCAACGCTGCGAATTCTATGATTCTAAGTTCAGTTGACCTTTTCCCTTCAAACATAGGCAACTCCTAGGGACACTGGCCCAGGGCCCGATTCAGGTTTGATGAGGCCCTAAGGTACTGAAGGTAATGGGGCCCTTTCTATGTCCAGCTGTCCTTTGTCAACAACAAATTGTCGCTTTTTTGTGTTGAATATATGCTATACAGTAATTTATGGACCTAATAGGTATCTAAAGCCATTTGCACGCAACAAAATATGTATTTTATCAAAGTAATTGTTGAACTGAAATACAATGAAGTTTTTGTTCCTTTAAAATTTTTGGGGCCCCCAAGAGAGTGGGGCCCTAAGCTATAGCTTGGTTAGCTTCTACATAAATCCGGCACTGCCCCCTACCCCCAAAAAATATTTGAGGGGGTCGCCCCCCCCCAATTGAATGGTGCGAGTGCGACTGATTATGGAGAAGGGGCTTTATGTGCCCCCCCCCCATATTTTATTCAAGTTGGCCCCCTTGTCTCCAAGTATGTGTGTGCCGGACGGAAGCTTATGCAGGTCGTAGAAAAGCTTTCCGAGATGACTCCCTAATGAAACACAGAGCTAAAAAGCGCCACTTCCTCGCTCTTTGCATCTCCCGGCCGCTTAACAAGCCGCGGCTGCACCGGCGCCCTCCTCTCCCGGCAGTGGAGGAGCGTTCTCCTGAGCATGCGTGTGCGATCGCCCGCGCATGCTCAGCGTCGCCCAGGACCAAATTCGCCTCGGTTTCCAGCGCTGGGCGTCGGGTCAAGTTTTTTGGGCGAATCCCCCCCTCCGCCGCTCCTCCCCCTCCCCCCAGCTGGTTTCCGGTGGGGCCGCGGCGGGGCTCGGCTTGGAGATTGGCAGGTCTCCTAAGATGGCGGACGCAGGCGACGGAGCCGGAGGGATGGCTGGAGCGGGAGGCGCTGCCCCCGCGGCGAAACCCTCGGAGTTGGCCAGGGTGAGATGCCGCCGCCGCCGCCGCCGCCGCGTGGGCTTGGCAGCCCTGTGGGCTGGGCGCTCGGAGCCTCCCCGCCGGCTTGTGCTGTAGGAAGGGGGGAGTCTGTTCTTCGCGGGTAACAACGCCCCACGTCGCCCGCATTCACGGGGCTGCCGGCTGCTTCCTTGCATGTCTGGAAGGGGCTCCTCTCCAGAAGTGCTCGGGGTCTGGCTCCTGCTAATCCCCAATTGCCCGCTGCTCTGCAAACGGTTAATCTCTGCCCCTCTGTCAGGTGTTGGAAGTGGGCACCTGCACGGTGTGCCACACAGCATGCATGCTCCCGTTTAAATGACCGGCAAGAATTAGGACCTTTGCTTCGCGATCCTTACGGTGTCTAAAACAGGCGACTTGCTATGAGCCGCAGCTGTTGTCTTAAATGTGAGCGTCCCCCCCTCTCTCCCGGTCTTGAGAAGATCTTCTCTTGAGCCGCGAACAGGCAGGGCACTACCAGTTAAAATGAGGATTTTAATCTAGGGCAGTGGTTGTGATCAGGCAGAAGATTTTGTTATTGTAAAGTTGGCAGAGAGGAAAGGAAGAGGGCTGAGTCCAAAGATCTTACCTTCTTCCTCCTAATTCTGGTTGGGCTTAGTGGATTGTTTTGGGTTTTTTTCTTTTTAGGCCACAATAACACGAAGAAAAGATTAAGCCACATCAAACTCACAGGGTCTGATATGACATAGTTCTTTTAAAAATGTTTATGATAGTGTGTGTTTATTTACAAATGGCTTCTGTACGGTGACCAGCAATGCCATTCCCCCTCTCCACCAGTTCTCTAGTTAACGTTTTAGTAAAGCACCTAACCCTTTCTAAATATATTAATTCAATCTCATAAACACTTTCAAGGTGTAATAAACAAATGCAATGCTCAGACTGTTCTTTTTTTATATATAGTTAATTTTGGTTTTATTCTGCCTACTGTCATTCTAAAAGTGCATCAGTTGATACTGATGCTATTGACACGTAAACAGGCAAAATACATAGACAACCCAAGGACTTGCAGCTTAAAAGTATGAAACAACAGTTCAAGGAAATAGTGGGTTTTCAGGAAGTGCATATGCTGTTCTGAGTAAAAGGAACAGCGTAGCCAGAATTTATATGTCGTGTTCCTAGGCAAGACATTCTTGGAAATAGTGTGAAACAAATTTGGCAGGATTTTTCATTAAATGATTTCTTCATGGAAAGGAGTTAATGTGTAAAAGCCAGAAATAGAAAAAGAAAGTGGACTGGTAATAACCAAATGTGCAGAATGATAGGCAGACCTAAATGTGCAGAAAGAGAAGTGAAATGATAGGACTGGAAGCCTGAAGTGATAAGGAATAGAGAAATGGGCAGAAGGTACCTAAAATGGATCATTATTATTTGAGTTAGTGCATATACTTCTTGTTTAGCATTGACTTTTCATATTCAAAATTGGTTTCAGTTTCTATTTAAACAAAACAAACTGCATTCCAGTTCCAGCCATTTCTTTCTCTTTTGAGCTGTCTGAACTTCCAGAGCAACTAAACTTAGTGAATACCATGTCAAATGTTTTCATCTTTATCAACAGGAAAGGTGGCAGTATCATAACCTAATTTATTGGCAAAAAGGGAGATGGGTTGCAGGCAGCCAGGGACATGTGTTGTCCAACTTACCATGTCAAATAAGAAGGGCATACACACATATATTCTGTTTATTTCTTTAAAGTGCATGTGAGCAGGAGATGATTGGACACGGATTCATGTATTTTTGAAAGGCACTATAACTTTATCAACTATCATATGTATCAGATATGGGAAAGGAAAACATCAACAGAAAGGCACTCAAAGTGGTCTGGGGTGATATTAATTATTTGAATCTATTCCAGTCTGGGTTGAGGCTTGTGTTTAGAATAGAAACGGCCTTGGTTGCCTTGGCAGATGTCTTATGCTGGAGAATGGATATGGGAAGTGCAAGCTGATTGGTTCTTTTGTTGCATTGAGCTTGGGCAGCTCTGAGTTAGAGTAGCTCTGCTCCTTCTGGAGGACGCATCCTGGCAGATGATGCTGGAGACTTCTATACCTATGGCTCAGAAGGTACCTCAAAGTTTTCTCTTGTATCCTGTATTATTTACATACATACAAAATTTTGTTTGCATACCCCCTTTCCATAGTTCAAACCATGCTCAAGGCATGAGATTGCTAAAAGAATACTGGTTGGGCTGCAGTGTCATCAGTACACAGAAGGCATGCATGTCTAATCCACACTTCCCTCTATCCTGATGAGGCTATGGACTTACTGAACTGGTATTTGAAGAAAATTTTAGGGTGCATGAGAAGAACAAGCTGAAGCTTAATTCAGACTAGATGTGGGCTGCTCTGGATAAGGAAATGGATTGATCCAGATGGGGGTATGCAACCATCTCTGAACTATCCCTGAAGGACAAAATTCACAACTAAGGACTTACCTATTATTTAAATAAATCTAATTCACAACAGCTGCCCATAAATAAACATTCTGTAGGGGGCTTACAACAAAGTATCAAAAACAGAATATACATAATAATTAAAACCCAACAAGGTATAATTATTGTTCCATTTAGAGACGGCATAAAGCAGTTTACAGTCCAGATTTAAAACAGTTTTAAAACCTGGGTGAATTAAAAGGTCTTCATCTGGTGCTGAAAAAACCACAAAGAAGTTTGCAGATAAGCTTGTCTAGAGAGGGTTCTCCTGGACTTGATATTGTAAATGGAACCACATGTTGCAGTGATGGTGACAGTGGCTAGGAGTTCAGATTCAGATGAGTTTAGGCTTGTGTGCAACCATATCTAGAGAGGATGGACACAGTCCTGGCTTCTCATGTGGTAGTGATGGTCAATACTGTAATTCACTCGGGGGGGGGGCTGCCTCTAAAATCCAGAAACCTTTGTAGTATTATTGGTATGAAGTTGATGCTAAAGTGGTATTAAGAATTTTAGCTGGTTTTGATAGCAATACCAGAGAAGCATAAAACTATTTATACTCCTACAGTTATTTTATTGTTGTTGGATTTTATCTTTTTGCCTATGTGTATTGTGGTTTTGGTTTTTATGGAAGCTACTTTGTGTGAGAGAGAAAAAAGAAATCTGTTTTATTGGTTTTCCATAGTGGAACAGTAAAAAATAAAACAAAACTTGGAGTACAGTTTGCCAATATGTCAGTTTCAGTTGGTAAAATTAAGGTACATATGATTATATTTTAAGGTTAGATTAAGCTTCTCCATAACAAAACACGTGCTACAGGTAGTTGTAGTAGCAGTATTATTGCCTTGTTAATGAAATCTGTAAACAATGACCACGTACTGAAGAACTTATCCTTCTTACATTGTCCATTTATCACTCTGCCACACTGAGGCAAGCATTCAGACAGTGCTGTTTTCTACACATGAGTAAACCAGGAATGTAAAGTAAGACTTCCTCATGTTTTCCACCTGAAAGCTTTTCCATTCTGACAGCAGCTATCGGATAGGAAACCAAAGCCCAAGAAGTAATCTCAGAATTGATATCGCCCTCTGATATTAGTTTATGATAAATTATAATAGAAATTTCAGGAAAGACATTTTGCCAAAATTATTGTGCTGGGGCGCAGTCCTACCACATACAGATCTGGGATCCCAAAGCATCACACACCCTTCAATATTTTGGGGATTGATTATGGGTGATTTGAAAAAGTTTGGGTGGGGTCCAATGCAAATTAAGTATAGTTTTCATGTGAGAGGACCTTTGTCCTAAAAGATGGCCAACCTCCTCTAACTTTAATTAACTAATTAATCCCATGTGAAGAACAATTTTTTAATATGCAGTGGCAAGAGAGATGTTGGAACCACTAATGACCCTTACAGAGCATCTTAACTGTGTCTACTTAATTAAATGGGATTTACTCCAGGTAAGTAGGTTTAGGATTGCAGCCTTACTAATAATCTTGAAACATGGGTCTGAAGATGACAGCAGATTGTGCAATTTATATCAGCTTTATTTTTGATGTGCACAATACTAGGAATCTAGTGTTGGAAATAATAACAAGTTAAATATGAAATTAAAATGAAATACCGTATCTTAATAAAATGTTGCCTGTATTGATAGGATATTGAAATAAGAAGTACTAATGCCTTAAATTGCTTTAGTTTTTCAAAGAAAGGCTACTATGGGGACAGTGGTAAGAGATCAGTTCAAACTTTATTGTCTGTAGTATCCTATTTGGTAAGGAGGATTTTCAATTCATCTGCAAATATGTAGTAGAATGTGTAGTACAATGACAAGGGCACATAGTTTACAATATGGCATAACAGATTAAGAAGCATCGTGTACCGACGATAGAAGAATGGAGATCAAAAGTGATAGACTATGCAGAATTGGATAAATTAACTGGGAAAATCAGATATACTAAAGACCAAAAGTTCATCGAGGACTGGGGAAAATTTGTGGATTATCTGAAAAATATATGTGGTGTAAACACAATGCTAGTGGGATTTAAAGAGGCACTGTAAAAAAAAATAAGTATTGTTTATCAGAAATAATGGGAGTAAGGAGGAATAATGGCAATACGAAAGAAAGGAATGTGCATTAAAGGTATAAATATGGATGATTGTCAGAGACGCTGAAGGAAGTCAAAAACAGTCACAATTTGTTGTATGCGGGATTAAATGAATAATTGGATGGAAATTTATAAAATGCAAATAAAAAATTTATAAAAAAAAGAAGCATCGTGTAGACTTGCACAATATTTAATTAAAGTGCTAGCCCGTTCATTGACTTTGTTTTGCATTTCCTCATGGGATTTGGCACGTTAATATTGATTCTGTTGAAGGCACATTATAAGAGTATAGTTATTTTTTAAAAAAAACAGAAGTTAATAAGCAAGATACTTATTGTCTTTACTGATGCAAATCTTGAGTAAAATTGAAGGGGTTCAGAGAAACTACATTGAAATTAGACTTTTTCAATGTTTCTACTTTGCATTTCCACATAATTCAATATCAGAAGCTTTTGTAAGAAGCGGAGAACATGTATCTAAATGAAGAGGAGAGGACTTTGCCCTGTCTTTGCTAGTGAGCTTTTCAGTGAGCTTTTAAAATGAATAATATTACAAGGTGAAACTCGTGTAATTTATTTTCTTGCTGATTTTAGAATTGTGTCCTCTTCCCTTTTTCAAGTACTGATTGTACTGTGCTGTGTGCCAGATAATTCATTGAAGATGGCAGAGTGTTAATCAGAGATGGCTTTATGAGCTAGGATTGATTATAGGCTATTATTTAGCTATTAGGAAAAGGTGCTGCTTTTTCATTTTGGCCTTTGATGTTCCACACATGACTAATATGTCTGCAGGTGGCCTAGCAACTTTTGTTGACTAATTTTCAAGACTATTTTAAACCCTAAAAAACCAAGTGCAGACTATTGAACAGAATGTGTTTGTCCAGTGATGAGCCTTTTCTTTGAAAACTGATGTGGAGGCCTTGCTCCCAAGTGTTCACTCCAGTATGTTAGCCTGGAATCATTATGACATGTGA
Organism: Podarcis cretensis; assembly: GCF_951804945.1. NCBI lineage: Eukaryota > Metazoa > Chordata > Lepidosauria > Squamata > Lacertidae > Podarcis > Podarcis cretensis. Next base: position 46,664,892 of record NC_137170.1, on the reverse strand, counting down.
GGTAGAATGGTGCAGTGGACTTAGACTGGGAAGAGGTTTAAATCTTTGCTCAGCCACAAAGCCAACTGGGTAACTTTGAGATGGTCAGTCTCCCTCTCAACCCAACCTTACAAGGTGGGTAAAATGGGAATAGGACCACCATACGTACAGGATAAAAAATTATCAGCAAGCAGTACTTAAAATTTTAATTTGTTGGCTGTTTTAAATGATGCAATTCTTATTGTTTTACTGCTGTAACATGGTTTCAGCTTTCCAGTTATGTTAACCTCTTTATGAAAGAAAACTTGTATAAAATATATAAAAACAGATACAAACACTGTGGATTTCCACATGTGATCTCTGGGATTGATGGAAGTTCTGTGGAACAGGAAACATATAGCACCTCTCCCTTGGTAGCAGGTCATGAGAACGTAAGTGTTCTCCTGGATCACATCAGGAGTTTATTTACTCTAGCCTACTCTCAGATGCCTCAGATATACTTAACAACCAAGCATGAACAAAGTATTATTTCCTTATTGTTTGCCTTCAGCACTTGGTATTAAGAGTGGCTGAGTGGGGAATTGAACCCTTGTCTCCCCTGCCCCAGTCTGGCACTCTATACCATCCTTGCTATGGTGATGTTATCTGTTATTCTTGTCTTTTAACAACTGATATATTGGGATCAGCCGTATTCTTTTGACTGTGTTGTAACCAGCTCTGGCACCTTATGGTGAAGAGTGGGTGAGAAATGCATCATCATCATCATTGTCATCATCATAATCAGAAACTATTCCTTGGTGCCTTTGGGGAAAATGTTGGTTGAATGGCATATGGGAGTATGCTTGTAAATCACGTATACATGCTGACATCTAATTTTATGACTTTTTGTAGCCACAGTGATGCTCAACCTAGCTTAAGCTAACATTGCTGCAGTGGTAGAGCATGAGACTCTTAATCTCAGGGTTGTGGGTTTTGTTGGGAAACAGGGGGTTGGACTAGATGACCCTCATGGTCTCTTCCAACTCTGCAATTCTATGATTTACAAGTGGAGCATTTTCCCACTTGTTATATTGCATGCCAGTTGTAATCCTGTTATGAACAGTTATAGCCCGCTATTAGGAAAGTGTGGTTATGCTGATGAAGTTGATTGTAATGAGAGAAATGCTTCTAGAGTATTGTATCATGTGAGTCATCCCTCTTGTAGCTTCTCCTGATGCTTCATAGCTATAAAGATCTGAGGGTGGGGGAAGAAAAGGAGGAGCTGAGGACAGCTAACTCGTGCCTGTAGCTCCAGTAGCTTTTGGAAATGGCAGCTTCAGAGCTTTTGTCCAGGACTGAAAGATGGAAACATATATCTCCAGTTCTTGAGCATCTTTATTGATTACTGGCCTCTTTCCAAGTACAATTCAAAGCAGTTACTTTTCTCTTTAAAGTCCTGTACTGCTTAGCTTGAGATCATGATACATGAAAGAATGCCTGTTCATGTGCTCCGATTATCGCCCCCCCCCCCCCCCGCCAATGTCTAAGTATACTTTTGTGTTTCTTGCAGTGGTGGGACGAGAAGCTTGACTTTCATACTGCCTTTCTTCAGCATCTGGCAAAAGTTGTTCCGGACATTTATTTTGATGAAATGGATCCCTTGCCAGAGAAGGAGGAAGAAATAGCTCAGATGACCATATTGTACCCTCTGGAGTGGTATCTGTTCGGTGAAGATCCAGATATCTGTCTAGAGAAGCTACGGCAGAGTGGCACTCCTCAGCTCTGTGGAAAGGTGTTCAAAGGTGGAGAGACAACATATTCATGCAGGTGAATAATTGCACTCTTGCTCTGCAATATTTCCTTCTGTTATGTGACACAGCAACATGCAGATTGCAAAATAGATTTGGTGCATCATGTATTTCTAATACGTTTGCACTTTCTGAGGATACAAGGTAATAGTCATATAAGGGCAAGCGATAACAGGGATAGGGGAAGAGGGGAGTCTTGCAACTTAAAATAAAAGGGAAAACAATGGTAAAAGCCGATAAACTTCCATTTAAAAGACATGGGCACAGCAGCTGGGCCTGGGACATGGGGAGTTGAGAAAACCCCTGTTACTTACATCTAGTCCCCCAGCTCCCAATATTGCTTCTGTGTGAGGTGTAGTGCTGCAGCTGTCTGTTGCTGTTGTAATACATTTGTAGGTGTGGCTTCCCTGGAAGACAACCTGGAAACTTAAGTTAGCACAGAATGTGGCTGCCAGACTTTTAACTAGTGTAACTAGGCTGAATCACATTATATTTATTTTGCAAAAACTGCATTGATTACCTACTTGCTTCTAAGCCCTATTCAGGATACTGGTATTTAACTTTAAGGCTGAAGGTTCAAATACCTGAAGGAGTGCCTCTCTTTATATCAACCAACTGGAGTCTTAAGATCTTCAGTTAAGGCTTTTCTCTGTGTACACTTGCTAGGGGAAGTACATTATATAGCAAAAAGGGAGAGAGCCTACTCTGTGCTGCCCTGAGTTTGAAGTACTCTCCCTATAGAGGCATGGCTAGCACTGACTTCACGATTTTTAGGCACTAGGTCAAACCTTTATGCATTTTAAGTTGCAGTTTATGTAGTTCATGTTGGTTAGTCTGCTATGTTGTTTTAACTGCTTCTAAATAGTTTTTATACCACCTGGTATCTGTGAGGATGAAGGGTCTAAATATCCTTTTCAATAATAAATATTTTTATAATAACTGTTGACCGCTATTATAACATGGTGACTCAGTTTTGATAGAGAACTGAACTGTAGTTCAGGTGCATGGAGACAAGTCTTGGTGAGTTTTGGGGTTGCACATTTCCTCTTCTTCATGAACAAGAGAGTGAAAGCTTCTGCCTTTACTTCTGAACAAACTTCAGTTCTATGTTATATAGTTGCACCTAATATTGAAGCCAAATATTAATTTTAATATTGAATTTGTAATGTTCATACTTTGACTGAAAATGAATAGAATGTCTAAAACTTTGCTACCAGCGTTGCTGGAATATGGGAGATTTGTGGTGTTTTGGAGTGGGTGGTTATACAGTGGTTTCTTACTTTCGTTGCAGAGACTGTGCAATTGATCCAACTTGTGTGCTCTGCATGGATTGTTTCCAGAACAGCATTCACAAAAACCACCGTTACAAGGTAATATAATGTATGCTTCACAATAATTTGCTAGAGCATTTTCTTTTCTTTTTTAAACTTTCTTTTATTATTTTATTAAATATGTAATATTTAAGAGAGTACTAAGAGAGTATTTCAAGAATTCAACAAAACGTAAAGAGACAAAAAACCCCGTATTTTTTGCTCCATAAGACGCACCAGACAATAAGACACACCTAGTTTTTGGAGGAGGAAAACAAGAAAAAATATATTCTGAATCTCAGAAGCCAGAACAGCAAGAGGGATTGCTGCGCAGCGAAAGCAGCGATCCCTCTTCCTGTTCTGGCTTCTGGGATAGCTGCGCAGCTTGCATTTGCTCCATAAGACACACACACATTTCCCCTTACTTTTTAGGAGGGAAAAGTGAGTCTTATAGAGCAAAAAATATGGTATTTTAAAAATACCGTACAAAAGAAGCAGTGTGACAGTATTCCAAGATAAGATGTAAACAGCGAATCAAAAATTCATCTAATCAAAAACAGCACCAGATGAAATCAAACCTAGATGGAATTTCTCATTTGTGTGACTGTGTTGTTAAACAAGCCAAAAAACCACCAGACAGCTGTGAAGTCCAATGAGTCCACTTCCCCTCTGAGAACCTGGAGTTGGTGGGTCAATTTCTCTGTTGTGGCTTATAAGTAAAGCTTTTTATAACCGGTTTGTAATAGAGTACATAGAAGGGTCTTTCTAGCCTTGAATCGCGACTAAAGGGGCAGCTGTTAGCAAATGAGTTATCAGTATCTTGCTATGTAAATTGGAATTATCTCCTACAAACGTGGAAAATAAGCACAATCTGGATAGACCTATAGATCTTTGGCCTGGTGGTGGTGCTGAGATCAAAAACCACTGATCCTTTCACATTGCAACTCCACCAACAAAATGGGAAGCACCCTTTTAGCATGTGGCTTACTGGGGTTAAAAACCATTTCTGTATTTAATGAATTTTCCCTACCAGAGCTGAAACTGAAATGAAAGGTTTAGAGGACCACATTCTAGACTACTGTGAGGGATCGATTTCTAAAGCTACATCAGCCTCCACATGCTAATCAAAGGTTTTCAAAGGGAGAAAATTGAAAGTCTAGAAGCCAGAGCATAAAGTGTTGAAACAAGTCCTTTCTGAGAACCTTTGGATACCCTGAGGTTCAAATCTCTTCAAAGTTCTGCCTCCAGTCTGTAATTCCTCGTCTTTAATAAAATGAGAGATATGTTTGATGCTCAACGAATCTATTTTTTGCTCTCGCAACTTGTTGCACAAGGCTAGTTTGTCTACTTCCTTATAATGATGAAGAAAAGGCGAGGGAGTCAGTGGAGATGGAGAGGAAACCAACTTCCCTCTCCATCTATACCAGACACTCAGCATACAACTAGTTTCCCAGGTTTCGCCATAACAGCCATAATCCTGGTTGGCAAGGTAGAGCAGCCAGCCAGGAAGTTGACTCCGGGCTCTCGATGGCAATCCAGCATTTAACGTCATCAGTGGTTAACTGTGGGATCATTTGGCATAACTGCAGCACATCAAAATAAGTTTGTAGGCTGGGGAAGCCCCATCCTCCTGCTCTTGACTTGGCAAATGAGAGACATAGCAAGTTTTGCTTTACGGGCCTGCAAGATGAACATGTTGAGAGCTGATTGCCAGCCTTTAATAGTTTTACTTGGAATTAAAATAAGGAGCACTTGGAAAATGAACGGGAGCCTGGGCACAGCAGCCATTTTAACTTTGGCTGCCCTGCCCTGGGTCAAGAGGTTTAAATTCCTCCAGGCTCCAAGGTATTGTTTAATCTGTTTAAGCATTGGTAAAAAAATAAATTTAAGCAAATCATCCAAATAATCCCTTGTGCTTTCTAATAAGGGTTATACATAGTGAAATAAGGTTCTGCAAAGACGACTCGAATTCATATATTTGCTTTCAGGCTCTGTATATGTTTTTAGTTACTAGTTTATGACTTGGGGAGGACTAGTTTAATTGCTTTCCTAAATTCCAGACTTCTAATAAACTTTGACTAGGTGTCTTAGCAGTTGAATTCTTAACATATAGACTGAGCTCTAAAGAACACTGCAACTTTTTCCATTATTGAGAAGGGGTTGGGGGCTTGTTTTTCTTGAACAGCAGGTTCCATGTCACATACCCAAACCATTTTTGTAATTAAACTTACCAAATCAATTTGTGAGATGGCGTGGGGATTTGTTGAAAGAAAAAAGTAAAGTGATATACCCAAGCCCTTGTACACACCTGCAGTAGCTTTGTAGATCACAGCGGTTGGTGTGGAGATTGCTCCAACTGCATTGAAGGTTTGCCTAGCTGGTGACATCTCGGCCTATGTCTACCACTGCCTCTCAATTCACCTAACCTCTGAACAAAAGGAATTTTGAGAGTTCGATGCAACTTTCAACTCCTATCTCCCCAGTTACTGCTGAACAAGTTCAGCCTGTTTTCTCTTGGTCAAAGCGTTTAGTTAGCATGAAAGTGTGGTGCATCATAAAAGTATACAGTCAAACCCAAGAAGCTTTATTGCAATTAAGGAAGGAAATAGAAGGAATAGGAAAGAAAATGAGTAGAATAAAAAAAGGGGGGGAATCCTTTGTATTCCTTAGATCTGCATCATCTATGATGTTTAGCAGATGGTTTTTTCATAGAGAGCAATCCCCATTTTTAATGCTGTAGGATCAGGGAGTGGGAGCAGGAGAATTGTTCAGTCAGGTATGGTCATATGGACTCTAATGCAAGAGTATGGAATCTGCAGCCTCCACCTAATTTCACACTGGTGAGGAAAGCTAAAATGGAGAGAATGGTGGAAGGAGTCATATGGGGCAATGTTTCGGTGCTTGGAACATGGCATGTCCAACAAATAGTTGGAAGAGCACCTGGGAAGATGGGATCCTGAGTTATGATTTTGGCTTCTTTCGAATAAACCATAGTTTAAACTAAGCAGAGTTTCCTCATGTTTCTAAAACAAAAGTGAAAAATTACAATCTCTTTGTGGCCCTGCCAGAGGAGGAGAGAGAGCACCCAAGCCCGAGGCTCGTTATTACTCACACACATAATGCTAATACATAGTTGAGCATAGTGTTCTAAAAGGGCTTTGGGTGCAATTTCCCCCCCTTTAAATAATATTTAAATAAATATTTATTTGTTTAATAAAATTTGTTTGTGTAACAAAACCAACACCCAAAACCTCAAAGAGGTTTACAAAAAGGATAAAACAATACAGTCATTAGTAAAAACAGCTATTTAAAACATTCAGATAATAAGTAAAATCAGTGATAAGCAAAAGACTGATGAAAATACATGGAAACATTCTACGTATCACAGTAGACTTGCCTGTTTTTAGCAGGTTTGAAATGAGTGCAATGAAGAGGCCTGCCTTACATCAGTAGGCAGGGAATTCCAAATTGTGGGAACTGCCACAGAGATTCATTTCTTACAAATGTGGAACGAGTATTATGTGGCACCTGTAACAGTGCCAGTTCCACAGAATGAAGTGGTTGAGTGGGAATGTATGGGGCAAGGCGATCGCTCAGGTAAACTGATTCCAAATCATGTAGGGCTTTTTGTTTTAATAGTAACACCTTGTATCTGATGGCCTTAATTGTTTCAGATGCACACTTCTACTGGAGGAGGTTTTTGTGATTGTGGAGATACAGAAGCATGGAAGACTGGACCGCTGTGTACAAATCATGAGCCTGAAGCAGCAGGAAGCATGGAAGAGGTAACACACCTGCCTGCAATATATTGGAAAACAGATATTGTAAGACCTCACACTTCATGATGTACTTGTTGCTGTTATGGGAGTGTGTTAAGATGAGAGGCAGTATAACAATATTTTTTAATAAATAAATAACCGCTCACTTATTGTCAGAGTGCTGCATTTATATATTTTTAAGCTTTTTATTAAATTCCCATTATTCAGATTTTTGTAACAACAGTTGGAGGAAGAGTGTTCTTTATGTTCAACAGATTAATATTGCACAGCATTTCTTAATTCATATTAGTGTTTCCCCCCCTGTAGAACGTGGAATGCCAGTTGAATGAAGAGCTAATAGCGCAAGCAAGAAAAATGTTCCCTTCAGTAATAAAATATATTGTAGATATGACTGTTTGGGAGGAAGAGAAGGAGCTGCCTCCAGAGCTTATAACTAGGTAAGTGATGTGCTGGAGTTGGTGGCAAGTGTTTTATTTGCCTATAAGTGGTAAAACCTTCAAAAATAAAGCAGAGTCATTCAGTTACTTAGTAAGGAAAGCCAAAAGGACTAGTCAGTCTAGTGAGAAGCATGACTGCATTTGAAAACAACAATGATAAGGCACAGGAAGGTAGGAAAGTGACGGTCTGCTGTCATTATCTCTGATTATCTGCTGAATTATCTCTGATACTACCAAGGACCTTCTTGAACCATAATTCAATAATGTTAACTCTACATGGGGAGGTGAGCTCACATCGTGGATGGAGATTAAACGAAGAACTATTAAACAATATAGAAATAAGAGTGAAAGGTAAAAAAATAATGAAAGAATATTTTGAAGTCAACTTCAATCAAGGGGTAGATGAGAAAGTGGTCTGGGACGCAAGTAAGGCATTCCTTACTTCAGGATCAGTAGCTATTCTAATGTAAACAAGAACATTATTTATGTAAATCAGAGCTTAATCAATTCCTCCAATTTGATTGCTTGTCCCTTTTTTACTTAATGGCTTACATTTGTTTTGTTGCCCAATATGTATGTTGGAGTTTATTTTAGTATTCTCTTGTTAGAATGATATTTTGGTTTCCTCCCAGTAGAGAGAAGCTGGACAAATACTACTGTGTCCTTTTCAATGATGAACATCATTCTTATGACCATGTTATCTATAGCCTACAAAGAACTCTTGGCTGTGAGCTTGGAGAAGCCCAGATATATACTGCTGCTATAGATAAAGAGGTTGGTAGTATGCACCATTCCTGTTACAACTGTACCATATTGTAGCCCAGTTGAGAGAGAGCAAATTGTACTGTGTGGTCTATAATTTGCTTCCATTACTTAGCAAGAAAAGCCAAATGCTTCATAAGTGGTAGGTGAGAAAACAATAAGAGTTATCAGCTAATACAGTCAAACCTCAGTTTTCGAACGTAATCCGTTCTTGAAGACCATTCGACTTCTGAAACATTTGACAACCGAGGTGCGGCTTCCGATTGGTTGCAAGAGCTTCTTTCATTCAAGCGGAAGCTACGTTGGACATTTGAGTTCCGAAGAACGTTTGAAAACCGGAGCATTACTTCCGGGTTTTCGGCGTTCGGGAACCGAAACGTTTGAAAATAGAGCCGTTCAACAACCAAGGTTTGACTGTACCCTGTGGTTGTGGGTTTGCCACATTCCTGCCACCATGTTCTGTAACAATTCTGTTTTGGAGATAAGGGATTATTTCCACGAAAGAGAAGAGAGAGGAACAGAACGTCACCATTTCCCAACAGTATTGACATTGCACTGCCTCTTGGTGGAGCATGACAGCATTTTCCTCTCTCCGAAGCAATATCACTTGGTGTGCGATGTTGCTTGTGGCACTCCATATTGTGATCCTACTTTTCCAGGCAGTTATATGAAAAATATATTGAAAGGAGTGTCTTTTATCAAGGGAAATCTCAGCAGGAATATGTATATGTATAGCTGTGTCATCTATATCTATCTTTATGTAGATTTGGGCAATGAATCATGAGGGAAGGATTCATTGGGATGAATTGGGCCATGCAGTAACACTCTTCAGGGTTAGGGCCTGTCTTGAGAGACCTGAAGCTGCCTTGCACTAAGCTAAGGCATCCCATTGGTCCATCTTGCTCAGTATTGTCTGCATTGTTTGGGGACAGCTCTCCTGGGTTTAAGACAGGCGTCTTTTTCAACCCTACCTGGAAATTCCAGGAATTGAATCTGGGACCTTTGGCAAATGCTCTGACACTGAGCCTTTACCCATCCATGGAAATTGAGCTACACACCACAACATTACAACTGGGTCAGTACAAACAATATTCTAAATGTGCCCACACCATAGGGTGCATCAGTCTAGTGAAATCTCCAAAGATAAAGAGTTGACACCATTAGCTGCTTATGAAACAGTTGAGCATCCTTAGTTCAGTCTTGCCTTTGTTTACATATTGTTATAAGATCAAGTTCTGCCATTACCTGACCTAAATATGTCACTTCTTCTAATTATTCAGGGCCGGAAGGCTGTCAAGGCAGGATCATATGCTGTTTGCCAGGAAGCAAAAGAAGAGATTAAGGTAACTTCCTGAAATGTGTCAAATATACCCAGTTAATACTGAATAATTGTTCTGTTCCTTTACAGATGCAAAGACTTCGAATCATTCTTGACCTTTTTAGATTTTTCTTATCCTACATTTTTTGTAACATTTAATCAATTAAGCTTCAGACACTGTGCTCCAACTGTTCCAGCTGTCCTCTCTTTTCCTTAGTTGGAAGTACAAATGGCATGATAGAGAAGATGAAAGGAAAAAAGTAGACAAGATCAAAGAATATCTTCTAATTCTAATGTCTTTTTTTAAAAATCTTCTAGAAACATTCGAACAACGTTTCCCAAGGTCCCCTAAATGTTAAGGTTCTTCATGCTGATATTATGGCTCACCAGAAATTTGCTCTGCGTCTTGGTTCCTGGTTAAACAAACTTATGAGCTACTCAAGTAAGCGTCTTAAATTGCTCTGTATCATAATCAAATGCCGAAACATTGACAAGAGAATTCTTTCCTTAGCAGTATATGTAATTGCAGGACCAGTCTTTCTTAAATGGTCAAAGCTATTATTGATACTAAAATCATTTTTCATGTGCAAGCATTTTATACTAAGGATTTGCATCTTACAAAATGTCCAGATATAAAACCTACAGTTGTGTTTGGGAAATATTCCCATTCACTTGAATTCAAGCCTCAATTTCCTTGTGTTTTTCTGAGGTAGCGAAAGTAATGCTATTCTGGTCTTCTTGTCCCTGGCTGACCCAGAAATAAATATTCAATTATATGGTGATGGCTAGCTGGGGTATGTTCTTGTAGGCCATATTCCTAATTATCAATTCATGTGCTCCTCATGGCTGCTTTTAATTCAGAATAAAAGTGGCTAGCATAAATACCATGAGTTTGCTTAAACTTACTTTAATATATTTTAAAATTGTTGTAAACTGCCCTGGGACCTTACGATGGAGGCAGGGTTGGAAATTGAATAAGTAGTCATACGTTATTGGTATTGTTTGTTCAAAGCTGGTCCAGAATAACATCTCAAATATGCAAGGCAATAGTAGTTCTAGAAACTTTACACTCTTATTTCAAAAGAAATAATATTGATTGAAAGATAAACATGGCAGTACAGGGTCAGCGATGAGGTGGGGTCCTTGTAAATGTAAGGAACTGATTTCAGAATAGAGATACTATTCTGTTACATCTGAAGATTTATTGGCAAAAGTTTTTTTTAATCAAAAGAATACAACATTTAAGCAGGCCACAATCATTCCAATAACCCATCGAGATTATTTTACTCTATCTTAGGTGACTTTCGTCAGATCTTTTGTCAAATATGTCTAAAAGAAGAAATTGATTCAGAGAAACCTTGTCTTATAAGCACATTGATGCTTTGGGATGCAAAACTTTACAAAGGTAAGTTGAATTGATGTTAATTGAGCTTCTTTACAAGCTGTGATGTATTAAACCTTCAGTGTCTGCCACTCAGTTTAAGATGAGTGAAACTTTGATATTTGGAAATAGTCTGACAGCTACTTTTTAAATTTTGAAAAAAGATTGATGTCTAGGCTTTCAAACAAATATGGTTTCCCAACTGGACTATGCTTGGCAATTGTATATTTGGCAATTGTGTATATTTTGAAATGTAAGCACTTACTGTTATTACTTACTCCGTTATTGAGATAAACAGTGCATTTTGTAAAATGGAACAAAATATTCTTATAATTAGATATTCATTCTCTTTTTCTTATGGGAGTAAACATGAACTGTTGAATTTTTCAGGAGCTAGGAAGATCTTGCATGAACTAATCTTCAGCAGTTTTTTCATGGAAATGGAGTACAAAAAAAGGTTTGCCATGGAATTTGTTAAGGTAATTTATCTCTCCTGTTACTTTTCACCCTTATAATAGCATGGTATGTTTTGCAAAGCCTTTTAAAAAAATTATTGACTGCAGCTTGCCCAGTGGGGCAGAGCCATAGCAATATGGCAGCAGCATCACTGCCACTCACTAGGAGGCAGAGGTGAGAGAGAGTGAGGCAAAATGGTAGACTGGCAAAAGCCTCAAACTGACTGTGCTGATACACCATGCAGCCCCAGCTTTGCCACTACTTTGACCTCTGGCTATCTTGGCTGGGGTTGATGGGAGTTGGGCATCCAACTCTGTATCCAGTTCTGTAAACTGCCCTGTGATCTTCGGATGAAGGACAAATTTAATAAATGATGATAATGTTCTTAAACCACTTGTTTACTAATTATTTAAGCATTTGTAAGTTTTTTTGGGCACATGTTCAAAACTGGTAACAGAATAATAAACAAACAGTAGAGATTAAATTCTTCATTAAATGAGTTCATTAAAGGTCCTCCCCAAAGAGAAAATTCAGTGAGATTCAGCAATCATTAGCATCACTCAAAGTTGAATTTTGGGGTGGGGGTGGGGAGACTTTTACAACAAACTTCATCAAAGTCCTGAGGTAGAAACAGTGTTCATCTAAATGACTGCCATTTAATTAATGTGCTCACAGCATCTACAGAGAAGATTTCCCCAACCTTTGGCCGATAAGATCACTCTGTTACCTTGTGCCAAAGATGACTTGCCTGTGCTGTACATTGAAAGTGTGGGAGTGTCCAATCGCCTACTGCAGTCATGGAAGACACAAGCAGAACCATGCTGCCCAGTGGTTCCAAACAGAGTCCTTCTTTGTCTTAAATTTTAAAAAGGAAAGAACATTGGTCCTTCACAGTTGGGTTGTCTGGTGAAATAGTGTGTGTTCCTGCTGGAAGGCAGGGATTTCACTTACCGTATGCTCTCCTCATGATGCCTCTGGCCTTAAGTTCCTGCCAGGCAATCACCTTTTTTGCATATTCTTCTCTTCACAGCATTACAAAAAACTACAGAGCGAATACATCAGTGATGATCATGAAAGGCAAATTTCTGTGACAGCACTTTCGGTTCAGATGTTCACCGTTCCTACATTGGTACGTACAGCCAATCATCCGAGTATATAAAGAACATTTTATATTGTGTTAGTCTCAATACTTGTAGGTAACTTGGACACAGCAAGAAATTTTCCAAAGAAAGACTTGGTTGAATTCTGCTTAAGATACATTGCTTATTTGTATTCCTATCTGACTTAGTCTGGCATCATACAGTGGAAACAATAAACAATATGTGAGAAGAAATCTTGCAAATAACCTTTATAGTAGTTTATGCGTTTATTTTTTAAATAAGCAAACATATTTAATTTTTGTTTCAGTCACTATAACCAAAGGGGCAACCATATCTCTATATTTTACTATTTTCCTTTTGTCAACAGCCTACAACCAGCCTTCAGGACAGCATTATTATAGTTTGGATCCCATGAACCACAAGCAGTGTCCTACTTACAAAGCAAGGCCTTATTGCCCTCTCTTCTCTACTGAAGCCCACCCCAAAAGCCAAATTTTTGGTGGTGTGCTGACACTGTGTAATTTATTTATATGCTGCTTGATGGTAGAAAACAAACAAATTCAAAGCAGTTTAATTATTTAAGCCTTGCTGGCAAATTTGATTTGCAAAGACAGAAGACAGTGATGTGATAAAATATGCTCTGTAACCCATCATCCCTGTCCAAGATGGCTGGGACTGGTGAGAGGTAGAGTCCAACAAATCCGGAGGGCCAGTGGTTCCCTCCGTCCACACTGTACTTCTGTAGTACTGCCTACATAAAGCAGCAATACATCTGAAGGTTTTACCTTTTTTGAATAAAATAGAAAATGAAATACAAACAACAATTGTTACTGCTTCTCTCGCAGGCCCGCCATCTCATTGAAGAGCAAAATGTAATCTCTGTCATAACAGAGACGTTGCTTGAAGAGCTCCCCAAATATCTGGATAAAAACGGCAAATTCAACTTCCAGGATTACAGCCAAGAGAAAATGGGTCGAGTATATGCAGTCATATATGACCTCAAGTAAGTGTTCTTGTTTGTGGAGATGAGTACGTGCTTCATTAGGCAATAATATTTGTTTTATCCTACCTAGCTCTTTACATGTTGCAGAAAAGTGTTTGTGTCTGGGATAAGCATTGCAAAACATGCCACTGAATCATATTGTGGATATGCAACTACAACCTTAGGCAAATGAATATAAATGAAGCATTGCCTGGTCACATGTAGCCCACTATTCAGTTTCTCAACCGAAATTTAGAATCATGGTCAGAAATTAGATTGGCCATTTTGTCATTCTGGAACCAGTTACTGGCACAATCCACTGGCAGTGGAGAATAATAATTTATGTGTCTGTCATTACCACCATCAGGGCATACTTCCTTACTATATGTTGCAAACTGATTAATATCTATTAAAAAAAACAATAGCTATTGTGTTGTGTTTTATGTCACCCTTTTCTGGGTAGACCTAGTGTGGACACAGTTGTGCAAAAGGATATCAGTGATCAAGGTCAGCTTGTTCTTCCACATTTCGGCCAGGCTGTCACTATTTCCAAGAGAGAGAAATCATAGAATCATAGGCTTCTAGAGTTGGAAGGGATCCCGAGGGTCATCTAGTCCAACCCCCTACAATGCAGGAATCTCAGCGCACAGTCCCCCATCCAGTTTGAATCCATACTGGACCCTGCTTAGCTTTGCAAATGTGTTAGCCGTTTTATTGCTGCACCAGTGGTTATTTCCTCAAAGGACTTTCAAAATCTTTCCCAGCCACATACGATTCTAGCCCCATACCCCAACTTAAAGCCTGCTTTGTCTGGAAAAGACTTCTGAAATTCAACTTTTTTTGCAACAGGTATATTTTAATCAGTAAGCCTACAGTGTGGACAGACAAACTGCGAGAGCAGTTTTTGGAAGGGTTCCGTTCTTTCCTGAAGATTCTTATTTGCATGCAGGTACACTATATAATGTATACATCTCTAATTTGCTATTTGCTATATATATATGGCTACAGTATTATGAACCTGCCCATACGCCCAATACAATATTAATGTGCTGTCCTAATATGATTCATAAGCGTTCTTCTCAGATGTTTTAAAGAAAATCAGTTTCTTTCAGGTGAGTATGAATTAACTTTATTCAGCAGAGCTCTGGACTTTACAAACACAATTACATATGTATATAATTTGGGGTGCTATTAAAACACACACCATAACTGCTTAGAGTTTACCTGTTGATTAATCAGTAAATAAACCTTATTAATTAATTATCCACACTGTAGAAATATAAATGGCCTTGTTTTAGTTGGTGCTTACTTCTGTTTGCTTAGAATCATGGTTTGAACATCTGTCTGATACAAGCCTCAGTTTAGTCACATACTGTTTGGGGCGGGGATTTCATTCCAGGGCATGGAGGAAATAAAAAGGCAAGTTGGTCAGCACATTGAGGTGGATCCGGATTGGGAAGCAGCCATTGTCATCCAGATGCAACTGAAGATTATTCTCCTGATGTTTCAGGAGTGGTGTGCCTGCGACGTAAGCCGGTTTCAATAAAATTGCAGCATTATCTGTAGAAACAAATACTTGCTTATGGAGCAGACTCAAATCTTTGGAGGTGCCTTGTGAGCATACCACTCCCCATGACCTTGACAAGCCTGGTGCTTCAACTTTAACCCATGAATCTTTTTTAACCTTGAACTCTTAAAAGTTTACATATCAAAATTTTGCTATGATAATTTCAATTGATACTTACTCGGCAGGATCTGTGGAAGTATTTGTATTTAGCAAAAAATAAAATGAAATGAAAGAAGATTTCCCTCCTAATTGAAGCTGGATGCGATACAGTTGGCCCATCCCCATACACAAGGGTTTGGTTCTGGGGGGTCTGCAAAATCGCACAGAGTCAGGAACCCCTGGAACTGCCCTCCTGCAAGGTGGAGGGTTGTTTACCAGGCTCTGGAAAGGTCATAGGAGGTCCGGTATGTGAGGCGGACTTTCTATACCAGCCTCTGGGATGCTTCCAGAGGCCTCACATCTCATTTCCAGAGGCTGGCAAGGAAGGCGCCCCCTTGCTTGCCGGACATTGGGAAGGTGGCTCTGGGAGCATCCCAGAGGCTGGTAAGCATGGAAAACCCACTGGGTGTGCAGGGGAGGGAATAATAAATGGGGGGCAGGAAATGGCGGGTTCCCCCCGCTCATTTATTTATTTATTTACCTACCAACCACCAACCCCACCACTTGGTGTGAGGTTGCAATTGCGTATGTAAAGTGAACATAAGTTCTGGGCCGGCTGTATATGATAAACAACACTGAATAGTAAGAAGATACAGATTCTGGATTTGGCTGATGATCTGAAACTTTGCTAAGCTTGTTTTGAAATCTGTTTTGAAAGTCTCCTACTTATTTTCACAATCCTCTATATAGAAAGCTGAAAAGTGGCTTCTGGAGATGCAGATCATTCATAAAGCTATGGAGTTGAAAATATATAGTTAAGCAGCAAAGTATCTGAAAGTCATCTGGAAAAGACAGTTCTGTTTTTATATTTACCAGAATTGTGACAGAAAAAATGACTAGAAAGTTGTTCCTAAGAGATGCAACTGAACAATCCATATTCTCACAGGATGATTAGAAACCAATTTTCTTAGGAATTAGGTTTATTTTAAACATATAGCAGTGCACAATTCCATTGCCGCTGATCAAAAATAAAATGCATGACCTGTATTAAAACATAGAAATGAGACAGTAGATTTTTTTTTTAGCACAGTTAAATTGAAGTAGAAAAAATAAGGCTGTATATTTAAATAAAATTATAAAAATATTTTCCATTCTAGGAAGCACTGTTGTTGACTGCTTACAAGGAATGCCATGCAACAGTATTGAGATGTAGTGCAAGTAATTATTCATGGGACAAGACAGTGATTCATTTATGTGGCCATACTTTGGAAAGCAAGCGCTTCAGGGTGTCTGCAGATCCTGTCAGCATACATCTACCATTGTCCAGGATGCTTGCTGGTGAGTGTCCTGTGCTTGCAGCTTATGAGAATTGCAGCCAGTTCCTGCTCACATTTTGAGAAGCATTCTGAACCTGGAGGTTGTTTTTAACTATCATGGATAACAATAGCTACTGTAAGATCTCTCCTGCGTGAATTTTTCAAATCATCTTTACAATCTAAGCTCATAACACCATTTTGAATTCCTGTTCTTGTAAAGGAAATAGAATTATTTTGCTGTTCTGAATCTACTTGCCAGTCAGTTTGATTGGGTGACTGGCTTCTAATACAGCAGAGAGCAGAAACTATCTCTTCACAGCATGTATAAATTTATTAGGGCTTGGTGCATATGGCATAGTAAGCCAAACTATGACTTACCTGGACTGTGAAAATGTGTAGGCTCCCAGAGAGGATCTTGCAGCTGCTTAGTTCCTCCTGAGTCCATTTTCTCCCACACTTCACTGAGCTAAGCCAAAGTTGGACTTCGTATGCTCTCTGAAACTTGGCTTGTGATTAAGCTCTCTGGCCAATGTTGGTTCTTGGCTACAGATCGTAGTTAGTGAGGGGAGAGCTTAATTATAAGCCTGTATTTAGACAACAAGCATACAAATGCATCTTGTAATTTACAAATTGATACAAACATTACTGTTAATGTATTTCCTAGGTCTGCACATACAGTTGAGCAAAACAAATGTAATCTCCAGACTCCAAGAATTCATAACATCTGTAAGTATCTCCACTGGATACTCAATAGTACTTGAAAGTTCAGCCGGTTATGAGAGAAATTGTGGTGTAGTGGTTAACTTGTTGGGTCTCCCTGATCCAGTGCCAGGCTCAGTTCCCTATCCAGTGATGAAGATCACTAAGTGAGCTTCAGCCAGCCGAGCCATTCCCTCTAAACCCAACTTTCCTCAAAAAGTTATTCTGAGGATAAAATAGGAAGGGGAAGAACCAGGTATGGCGTCTCGAGTTCCATAGAAAGAAGGTGGGATATAAATGTAGCAGAGAACTAATAAAGATACAAATAAGCTCTTAATTGCAGGAGATCTTAAACTGCAGTACCGTGCTGTGGGTAGTTATTGGCTGCTAAATATAAATAATTCTTCAAAAAAGATTGATGCTGTTTCCCATCAATAATTGACAATACAGTCATTAGTCATTTCCTTAAGGAGGGATATAGGTCTGTAGTGGCTGAACACTGAATGAATACTGACTTGACCTGGCTGAAACCACACAGTACAGTGTTAGAGACTAGCACAATAAAGTGCAATTTAATTCTGCCTCTAACCTTTTGTTGTATTTTTCTTTTAACGATAGCAGAGAAAACCCCGCCCCGCTTTTTTACTAACTTATCTGTAGTAATTGATTTCCTTGTGCAAATGCCGGTTGTTTTAACACAATCAATTTTTTAATAAACCTTTAGGAAGAATTCCAGGTGCAGATGTTGGTGGAATATCCTTTGCGTTGTCTAGTATTGGTTGCTCAGGTTGCTGCCGAAATGTGGAGGAGGAACGGGCTGTCTCTGATAAGCCAGGTACCAAACCAAATTTCACTACAAATATATTCTCGCATGTAGTGCTCTATATCCCACAGAGGCTATGTTGCCAGTATAAGTATTGCAAGCAAATTAGTGGACAAAAAACCTACTCCAAGGCTTATTCAGTAGGTAGAAAGGGTACATTAGGTACCTTGGGCCAGTCACCAACTTTTAATAGAGTTGTTATGAGAGTTGTTTTGAGAGTACAAGCAGGGGATTATTTGTGCTTCTTTGAGTTCCTTGGAGGAAGGACAGGATAAAAATCTGATAGATAATACTCTAGATATTATATTTGACTGTCCCTAAAGTACAAGACAGAAACATTAAAATCAAGATTTGTAAGCCTCGAACAAGGATTTTCCAGATAGCTCTAATTTTGAATACGTAAGATTATTTTCACTGTGTGTCATGTAACAATGAAGGGTCATATACTTGATCCTAAAATTTGTGGTACAAAGCCCATGTAATGCCCATTAGCTATAAAAATGAAATAAAATAAAATCTGTCTAGTGCAAAGTCCAGGTAAAGTGGTTAATGGAAGAAATAGATAGAAATAATCAAACTTGATTTTGTTAGTTAGTAATGTATGAATGCGGGACGCAGGTGGCGCTGTGGGTTAAAGCCTCAGCGCTTAGGGCTTGCCGATCGAAAGGTCGGCGGTTCGAATCCCTGCGGCAGGGTGCGCTCCCGCTGCTCGGTCCCAGCGCCTGCCAACCTAGCAGTTCGAAAGCACCTCCGGGTGCAAGTAGATAAATAGGGACCGCTTACCAGCGGGAAGGTAAACGGCGTTTCCGTGTGTGGCTCTGGCTCGCCAGAGCAGCGATGTCACGCTGGCCACGTGACCCGGAAGTGTCTCCGGACAGCGCTGGCCCCTGGCCTCTTGAGTGAGATGGGCGCACAACCCCAGAGTCTGTCAAGACTGGCCCGTACGGGCAGGGGTACCTTTACCTTTACCTTTAATGTATGAATGCAGTCTTTCCTATCCTATCCTATGTTCTTAGATACAATTAATGAGTGTGAGTGTGGGAAAATATTTCGTGACAAATGCACAACTTTAAGGGAAGGCATGTGGATTGTGTCCAACAAACAGGAAGTAAATAGAAAGGCATGAGGTACATATAAAGTTATATTTTGAAATTACAATAAATATATATGCTGATGTTTAATCCTTCTGTTGGCCATGTTTCCATGTAACGCTAACCACTAAAACTTAGTTCACAATTCTGAACTGAAAATGGAAGCAGCCTCTGTCACTAAATATTTTTTAAGTTGTGATTATGAGCTTAAATAAACAAATGCTTGGATCCAAAGGAGGCCTGTTAGAAAGGGACTCAGTGAAACGAGACGTCCTGCCTGATTTTGGGTGATTCGTCTCATCCCTCTGGCAGTTTCCTAGAAAATCTCTCTTGGGAATTGAAGAATGATCCTGAATGGTGGGGGCTGTAATTCAAGAGGAAATAAGGGATCTCCTAAAATTAAAAAAATCTTCTGTGAGTGAGAGCTTCTTTCAGTGAGGAGTTGGAGAAAGGAGTCACCTTTTGGCCACCTTCTGCTGGTCTTTCTCTGGATTGAAGCCAAGAGGTTTTGTCATATGCAGTTTTAGGGGATATTGCCAGTATCAGAAATGTGCTAGCTGAAAACTTTTTATAACAAAGTTAAGGGTAGGAAGGAGTAGTGTTTTGCTGAATTGAATGCCTATGCCAAAGAGGACGGCTTTGTATATGAAGCTTTATTTACGTTTTATTTTCTTTCAGATGTTTTATTATCAGGATGTTAAATGTCGAGAAGAAATGTATGATAAGGATATAATTTTCCTTCAGGTGAGTATGTTTGCAATTTCTCTGGTCTAATAGTAACAGTGTGTTGTTTGTTGCCTAAATTCTCTGTTCTCTAATGCTATTGAATGTGTATATTTCTGATAGATTGGGGCATCACTTATGGATCCAAACAGTTTCCTCTTGCTTGTACTCCAACGATATGAACTGCTTGATGCCTTTAAGAGAATTGTGCCAACCAAAGACCAGGTACAGAGCTATATGCTGTTAATTTTTACCCTTGAAATCATAAGCATGTGGAAACCCACTGTTTCTATCTCCTTCAATGAAATTGCAATATTCTGCTAAAAACAGTAATTTCCACTGAAGAGACTTTCTTAAATCACATAGACTTTCTGTACCATAAATTATTGCAGCTTTACAACTTAAAAATGGAATTTATCCCTTCCCTTCTCTTTGATTCTCTTCTTTAGATTATTTCCATCCAGCGTGTAGTCTTAATTTTCTGACATGAGTGTTGGTGGGGGAATTTTTAAATACTGGGTGGAATTCAGTTGCTGCCCTTGTGGTCATGGAAGGACCTTTGACCCAACTGATGCATTCACACAAACAGGAGAGGGATTCTTGGCAGTTTGCCCTTTCTACTGCTTCCCTGCTCTGTAGGTTTCCCTAACACTCTGGAGCTGATTTTTGGGTGGCAGTTGGGGCTGCAGGGGGAAGCAGGAATTGGCAAAAATTGCCTCTCCACTTGTTCTGTTTGCAGAAACATGTGGCGCATCAAAAGCCCTTCTGTGAATTCACGGGCACCAACTAGTTTCCCCCCTCTATTTTTCCAGTTATTTTTCTGTTCATAAAGCTTTGGGTCAGCTTAATATGTTTTCAAGTGCTTCAGAAAACCTCAGGCTTCAGTATTTCACATAATTATATTTTCCAAGAACTTCATTTGTGCTTTCTTGAAATATTACAGGATTTGAATAAGCAGTGTAACACATTAATAGAAGAGATGCTTCAAGTTCTTATCTACGTGGTGGGTAAGGAAAATTGCTTTTTTAGAAAAGATGGAGGTTGTTTAGAATATGTAATAGGTTCTCCAGTAATGGAAACTTTAATATCTGAAACCATCACACTTAACACAAGTGTGTTAGGTGGCATATTAATTACATATCTAATCTGGGTTAATTACGAGCCACCTTTTAATATTGTCCCTTTTTTCCCCTTCTTCCACCATCAGCTGGTTCTTTAGGCCCTTAAAAATGTTCATTTCCTTTGCAAACATATGTAGATTTACCTTCAGCTATTCAATGTGGTTATGTATCTCCAAGGAATAGCCTAGCTGTGATGTGTGCACAGGCAGCTCATTGAATAGTCTGCACATGCCATTGTGAAAAGTTGGGTTTCCAGTGGCTGTTGACTGATTTGGCAGCACTGCACTTCTTTAAACTGTACATGCGAATACTGTATACATGGGCTTCTGGAAGTGGCTGATGGAAGACAATGGCAGACAGAGCATTTGTATAGTGAATGAAAAGTATTTTCTTTCAATAAAACCTGAAAATCATGTGTACAGATACGATTGTGGTTAGGTGGGGTGCACTGTACTAAATGCCTCTTTGGGTAATACATTTTTTATATTGATCCAGTGCTGGGGTTTCAAAACTAGCTTGGACAGAAGGCAGTTATCCATCTGTAATTAGAGCAAAATCAAGAAGGAATGGAAGGAAAAATTAACCGCGGGACTATTAGAAGCAACAGGAAATAGAGAGAAGACTGAAAAAATGCAAAACAAACAAACAAACAAAAACCCAAACCAAAATAAAAGCAGCTGGCTCATTATCAATCTAAGGGATAGGCTGTGCTTTGGAAGGGGCTTTTGAACACTCCATATGTGAAAAAGGTGATTTGGCCCATGAGGGTTCATGGAGAAACTATCTGTCCTACTGACTTAGATCCAGTTCCCCACCCATGGGATAGGACATAGAACAGGGGTGGGGAACCTCCAGCCCATGGACCAAATGTTTCCAGGCATCTTTGTCTTATCCTCAGGCTTCTCTCCATGCCCTGATCATTGGCTCTGCTCCCAAGTGCTTTTCCTGGCTGAAATGTGTTCTTGCTGTGATGATATATTTTGCTTGCTTGGATGGAGAGAGGGTTGGTGTGTGTGCTTATGTGCGTGTATGTATGTATGTGTAGGAGCCCTCAGATTTTGTATGACTGTAGCCTCACTTTAGTATTCTCGGCCTTCTTATCTAACCTACAATATATTCAGCCCTGCCCATGCATCCCCTTGCAGCGCTCCATGCCACTTTCAAGGAATTTTTAGTCTAGGAACCATCATCATTACAGTATGAGCTCTTGCATGCATGAAAATGTATTCCACTGTATATATGTGAGATTACTTTCTTCTTCTTTTCGCTTCCAGGGGAAAGATATGTGCCAGGAGTCAGTAATGTGACAAAAGATGACGTTACTATGCGGGAAATTATTCATCTGCTTTGCATTGAACCAATGGCTCACAGTGCTATTGCAAAATCTTTGCCCAAGGATGTGAGTGATTTCTTCCTTTGATTCCTATTAATCTAGGAAGGTTCACAGATTGCTTTACCACAGAACTCTTTAGGGGCGTATATGATAAAATTATCAATGAAACACAGCTCAAGTTCCTCCTGTACTTGATGTTTCCTCTATCTTGTGTTCCTCTTTCAGCAGAAATGTTTAACATCCTTTTCTTAGACAATCCAGACTCCTTGTAGCACAAGTACACCCACACCCACACACCCCATTCTATACACGGAACTTCTTTAATATTACTGTGATTGCAAAAAAAAAAAACAAAAAACCATGCACACTAGGAGCTCCATGTGTCCATGTCATTTTGGATAAATCAGCTTAAAAGTACATGATTATATTTTAACTATTTGCTAAGACACAGTCGCCTTCATAATAACATTTCGATTTTGAAAATTTTGATTGTTTTTAGTAACAATCTGCTTCACAGCTCCCCATGCCCTTGCTCTCGTTTGAATTGTTGCTGCATTAATAGCATGGTGATAAATGCCTACATTCAGTCTTATCTGGGTATCTGTAGATGTTTATCGGCTACTGATTCTTAGGTAGCTTGATTTGCTTTTAATTTACTGTTTTTCACCACATATATTTTGTTCTTACTACTTTACCATATCAAATGTTTTTAACAGGAAAACAATGAGACTGGTTTGGAGAAGGTCATCCACAAAGTGGCCATATTCAAGTAAGCTCTTGTTTTTTTTAAATCAGTAGTTAAAGCATAGTGATAGCATATTAATAATTAATTAATTAAAATTGTATACCGCCCTTCATCTGAAGATCACAGGACAGTTCACAACAGAAAAATACAAAATGAGAACACAAAATGCATACAGTGGTACCTTAGTTGACGAACAAACCGGCTTAGTTGACGAACAAACCGGCTTCCAAACGCCGCAGACCTGGAAGTAAGTGTTCTGGTTTGCAAACGTTTTTCGGAAGCCGAACATGTGTTTTGGCTGTCAGCATTGTTTCTGGGGCCATTCAGCCAATCAGAAGCCATGCCTTGGTTTGTGAACGTTTTGGAAGTCGAACAGACTTCCAGAATGGATTGAGTTTCAAGAACCAAGGTACCACTGTACTAAAACAAAAACAAACCCAATAGTCCTCTTCCCACAAACACATTTGAAAGGCATAGAATGTTAATCAGCCAAATGCCTGGCTGAAGAGGAACATTCTCATGTGTTTGCCACACATAAAGAAGCCAGACATTTGAAATATATATGCTTTCAGAGTTTTACGGAAAGAATTAAAAACTGTGTTGAAGCAGTGATCCATTTACTCAGATTTCAAAAGCATTCGCTATGTTTCAGTAGTGGTTTTTCATGTTTATTTACCTTGAGAGGGAAGGGTTTTACAAATCAGCTTGTCGAAGAACTGTGTGTCTGTGGAAGGAACTTGCATGTTGCAGAGGATTCTGTGGCCTGTTCAAAGGAACACCCTAAATTAAACTGGCTAGATGCCACTGTGCTGTTCTGTGCACACTCAGTTTGTCCTTCAAAATTCCTAACATGTCCTGTGGCTTTGAATTGTGAGGATATTCAGGATAGAGGCAGCATGCCTCTGAGTAATGGTTGCTGTTGCCCTCATTTCTTGCTTACTCATTTCTCTTAGGCATCTAGTTAGTCACTGTGGGAAGCAGGATGGTGGACAAGATGTAATAATAATAATAATAATAATAATAATAATAATAATAATTTATTTATACCCCACCCATCTGGCTGGGTTTCCCCAGCCACTCTGGACGGCTTCCAACGGAATATTAAAATACAATAGTCTATTAAACATTAAAAGCTTCCCTAAACAGGGCTGCCTTCAGATGTCCTCTAAAAGTCTGGTAGTTGTTTTTCTCTTTGACATCTGGTGGGAGGGCGTTCCACAGGGCAGGTGCCACTACCAAGAAGGCCCTCTGCCTGGTTCCCTGTAACTTGGCTTCTCGTAGCGAGGGAACCGGCAGAAGGCCCTCAGCGCTGGACCTCAGTGTCTGGGCAGAACGATGGGGCTGGAACTGCTCCTTTAGGTGTACTGGACCGAGGCCGTTTAGGTCTTTAAAGGTCAGCACCAACACTTTGAATAGGCCCTTGGTTGGAGTCAGCAGGATTCTTTGTATGTTGTGTGTATGAAATGACTGTGTGTTCTCCTTAATGCTTTGCTGAAAATAATTGCATTGTTTGTATGCTTTTCAAATAAAGGAAACCAGGCGTATCAGGCCATGGAGTCTATGAACTGAAGGAAGAATGCCGCAGAGAGTACAATATATTCTTTTACCATTACACCAAAACACAGCGCAGCAAGGTAAGGAAATCATGATGTGACACCTGCAACCTTCCCACCAAGTGGGGAAGTTACCATGTTGCTTGCATGCCTGTCGCAAACCTAGCTGTCTATGCCCCTTATGATCAAGTTGCCTAGTACTCAGAGGCCCCTGCCCCCTGGAGTATTATCCATAGTGCTAAACCCCTAGAGGATAGGAAGACAGACAAACCACTTTCCAAAATACATAGTAGATTGCAAGCCACTGTGGATAGCAGCCAATTATTAGTGTGATTATATCTTTTGAAGAAACAATGTTAACCTAGTAACCAGGAGTTTGCATACGGGGTCTCAGACCCAGGTTTCCTGTCCTTTCCCCCTTTTTAAAATTTGTATTTTTACTTTGGTTGTAGGGCATCTGGGTACATTACAAAGCCCTGTGCTGGTGAGATCCCAGCCACCTACCATGTCAATTTGCATAGAGGCACTTGTTTTAGTTCTAATGTACATATGCAGCATTTCTTGCCTGTAGATTGTGGATGGAGCAGAGGGCTCAAGCCACATATAGTGTATTGTGCCTAGAAAATCCTGTTGGCATCCCATAGCTTAGAGATCCCTGATGCCCAGAATTTGTTTTTCCCCCTCTGAAAGCCAGACTAAATTTGCAGCTAAGGTCCAACAGTTGTTTAGGAATATCTTTATAAAACTCAATTCTTCTGTCCAAAATGTCCAGTGACTTTCCGTAGTGTAGGCCCAAAATCTTATCCCTTTCCTCCTTTGATCTCAATATTATCAAACAATCTCTGGGCTTTTCTTTCTTTACAAGTCTTCCAAGCCTGAAAGCAGACACAATTTTAAAGTCCTTTTCCTCTAAATTCCAGAACTTGGAAAATTCTTTAGTCAGAAACTCAGCTAGATTGCCTTCTTCCACTTCTGGTATCGACCTTATCCTTAAATTACTCTCCCGGTTCCGCAGTTCAATCATAGATAGATAAGTCTGATGTTCACCTACTTGTTTGCAGATTGGTTTTACCTCTTTTTCAAAATTTTCTAATTTTTTGCTAGTGTCCTCAGCCAATTTCCGATTTTCTGACGTAGCCTCCGTCAACTGCCCAATTGCCTGTGCGTTCTGTGCTACTTGTCCAGTTAATCTATTTAGAGTTTCTGTATTTTGGTCAATTTTAGCTGTTTGTTCATCAACTTTCTTATCCAGAGATTCCCCTCTCTTATCCAAAGATTCCAATTTTTCCAAGATTTTCTCTAGAATAGAAGCATTTGCTCCTGAGGCCATATCTTCCAATTGTAACTGTTCAGTTTCTCCCTCTCCTGCCCTTGACAGAGCAGCAGCTTCTTCCTCTGAAGGCAAAGTGGGCACAGATGATCTACGTGCCTGCGAGACTGTGGTTAAAGTTGTCAAAGTTGCTTGTCTAGTTCTTCCCCTCCTTCTTGCGCCACTCATTCCAAAATTATCTAAAAGTCAAGGTCAAGCTGAGTTGTTCCCACGAGAAAGCAGCAGCCCGGAGGAAAACAAAACAGGATTTCGGGGAAAAGGAAAGTAAAATAAAGTCACTGCTGTAAATCCCAAGTCCTCTAGAGGGAGCTTAAAATGTCTCAAGGGAAGAATCCAATTCTAATAACTTTACTAGAGTTAAGTTCAATGTCCAGGGACCTTCAATAACAAATTTTAAGCAGAGTTGGTATTAACAACCACATTGTATCAAACAGTGCATACTGGTACTTCGACTGATGCTTCAAAGTAGCAAGTCCAAACCCTCAGATTTTTGCAAGTTCTGATACACAGTAGCCAGGTCTGCAAAACTGACAGCTCAAGTCACTCAGGCAGCTCCAGCACCTGGGTTTCTCATCCAAATTGTAATTCCAATAGAAGAAAGATATCACATTGCAGATAGAAATCGGATAGTCCAGTACTTAAAGTCCTTATTTTATTTGAAGAAAGTTCACTGGGTGCTCAAATCAATTTAACTGAAGATTCTTTTAAAACCTCCACTCCTCCAGCGCTTTGCGTTGAAGTTCAATGACAGCGGAAGACGGACTTCCTGTTTTGCGTCGCTCCGCTTTCAGCCAAATTCAGTAATTTAGTCTCGAATTATTTAAAATCCTTCTTTACTCACGGGTTGTTGCTTTCCCGAATCAAAATTTCCAGGAAGAAAGGTCAGTGCTCACCGGCAGCAGCAACGCGGCTTCACTCCGCAGATTGCGAAACGACTCACAGCGCCGCAACCCCATCCACGTTCTGGAGCTCCTTACGGGGTTCCTTCTGCGTTTTGGGGGCCGCTTCAGGCGCCCGCCGAGTCTCAGGACCACAGGCTCTTGCTGCCTGTGGGTTTCCGATGTGGGTCTCCGCTGCTTTTGATGGAATCTAATCTAAGCTCTTTGTCTATACATTCAGTCAAAAAACCTCATTGGTATCTTGAGACTAAACAAGTTGACTCTTCTTACAGGCTGAGCATATGGAAAAGAAAAGAAGAGTGCAAGAAAACAGAGATGAAGGTAAAAAGTTGGAACAATGAACGAAATAAGTGCAAGGAAGTGATGGTGAAGTGTGTGTTTTTTAAAATAAAAACAGCTTTGATCCAGAAATGATTCATCCTCATTCCTCGTAAAGATCAGAGAATGTAAACATATTACTGATTGCCAAGTCATTTATTTATTTGCAAACGTACAATATATGGTGACTTCCACTGAGAGAACTAATTGCACTTTGTGCCACTTTTGTGTGCTACTATTTTGATGAAGAAACTAATTACATCTGCTTTAGAGGTTGGGATCACCTATCCACTTTCGTCACAGTTAGGACTAAGATTGGCTTGGCTGTTGCTATAGATGCTGCGGTATTCGCAGTGCGCCCTAGGCTGTGAGATTGCATATAGATATTCTCCATCAGTACTAATGTCCCACTCCAGCATGGGGGAGGTGGAGACCCTGCCTGCACTCTTGTCCACTGCTACAAATGTGGGTCAGAGCCATTACTGTTTACCTTGTTTCACTTATTCATGCTTCAGCTCTTAAGCTATTGCTTGGTCCTTGTAGTTTTTCTTTACAAATATTGTGATTTGCATAGAGGAGCTGATGTGTAGTGCTACGTTAAACAATAACATACAAGTTTCCAGGAATGCCAATCAGTTACTCTAAGGTTATACTGAAATTCCCTGTGAATTACAGTAGTACAAAACATTTTAAATCCAAAAAGGGTGTTATGCAATTGTTAAACAGTATCAGTGTGCTTAGGAAAATGCTGTTACTTTCTAGTTGGCATGTTCAGATGTAAACGTTTCCAACTGAGCAATTACATTTGGAGAGCCCATTGCTCAGTGCTAGAACATTCATTAGGTCCCAGATCCATTTGCATCCATTAGGTCCCAGATTCAGTCCCCAAGCATTGCCACTTAGAGTTCTCTGAGTAGTTAAGTAGGGAAATTCTGCCTCAGACATTGGAGAGAGAGGCTGTACTAAACCCAAAGTATATGTTCATATATCTGCTGCAGTTAGTTGAGAGTTCTACCAGAGCACTTTATAGGAGGACGTATATATGGCAGGACTTTATTTCATACAAGTATGATACATTAAAGTAGCATCCACTGCTTATAGCCAAATATGAACGTCTATGCTCCTTGCTTTCATAAGACTGCCGGGAAGTTAGTAATGCATGAGTATTTGTTTACTTTTTTTATAGCACTGCCACCGCCGCCTCCACCTGAATTCAGCGCTGCTTTCAGAAATGTGGTGAACGTTCTGAATTCTGATGTCATGATGCATATTCTCAGAACTGTGTTGCAAAGAGCACTAGAGCTAGAAAGCCACTTGTGGACAGAAGCCATGATCCAGATGGTATGCTTGTCGACTGTATCTTCTGATATTTCTGTTTTGGGGTGTAGGTTGCTTTTGGAATGCTCTTCCCTAGAGCGCTGTGTTTCCCCCATGTATTTAAGGTACCTTTACCCTGTTCATCATGCCATTCCCAGGGCATCTATTAGTGTCATAAAATGGTGAATATTGCAGGCTGCAGTTGCTTGGATTGAGCTGTGCGCGAATAGTCTAGCAAGTGAGTGAGGTGTAGAGGGAGAGGTTTTTTGGGTCAAGTGTGTGGGAAAGGTGGTTGGGAAAGGAGAGCAAAGAAGGGCAGCAGCCCCTAGTAAATAAATAAAAATTAGTCTCTGCAGGACAGCTCAACAGCACCTTGATGATCGACAGTTCATTTGTCTGTTGCTGCAGCACATTGCCCTTAGGTTTACTATCATATGCTAGACATCTAGGTATCCAGATCATGGCCAGGTTACCTTGGGTACCTTGCTAACCCAGGGAGCCTCAGAGCCAAATGTTTGCTGTCCTAGTCTCTGTGCGGCCCTCAGGACTCCACAGGCAACACCCCTCTCCACCCTTTTTCACACCCTCCTTTTGGGGTTTTGCCTGCTTAGAATGTGTCTTCAAGCTCATCATGCTGCTTGCCTGCCTGGATGGAGAGAGAGATATGTGAATAAATTAACATTTGTTGTTCCACCCAATTTTGCTTCTGGCCCTGCCCACTGCTGGCAAGTGGCCCCTGGAAAGGTTGCCTAGAAGGGAATGTGGCCATTTGGGCTGAAAAATGGTCCCCAGCCCTATGCTAACCAGAGGGTGTTTCATTCTAAGCAGCCTAGGTTTAGTACTTGTTTACATTTCTCTAGGTTCTTCACCTTCTTGCTTTGGGCCTACTTGAAGAAAAGCAGCAGTTAGAGAAGGTTCCAGAGGAAGAAGTGGCCTTTGACTTCTACCACAAAGCATCAAGTAAGTATGCCATCTTGTAAAACAAGAATCTTAATTTTAAAGTTATTTCTGAAGTGCAATGTGAACTCACCGACAGGCATTTGAAGCAGAATTGCTACCTTTGATCTTAGATATGAAAAGCCACCAAGAGTTTATTTCCAGCAGAAAAGTGCTTACTTAGAGAAATATTTTGAAATAAACACCATTTTAAAACAAGGAAGGAGAAAATTATTCAGTCTTAATTTGTCTACAGATACTACATTAATGCGGAGGAAATATATCTTACCAGGTTTAATCTGTAGCCACCACTTGAGATACTGGCTTGTGCTGAATTTCATTTGATGGAGAATACTTGTTCAAAAGAACTACAATGTAAACTAATTGCCTGCAGTTATTACCTGCATGCTATAATGGAAATTATTATTTATTAAATTTATATACCGCCCTTCATCTGAAGATCCATAGTCAAACATTTGGATTATGTTACATTTGGTGAGAAACAATGAAACATAGAACCAAACACAATGCATTGATGCTGCTTTGTAGCTTGTTACCACCATCATTTTGTAAAGTAGTGAAAAGCGATAATTGACAAAGAAGTCATGCATCACCTGTGATATAAGGAGGTGTTGTAACAATAAAATGTCCCATGTCTAGTCTTTTAAGTCATTGTAATGATTAGTAAAAGGGAGAAATGATTATCTTTTACGAGAGAACATGTGTGGTTGTTTTTTAAAAAAATTCTTCCATCTGTTTGCAAAGGAATGGGAAGCTCTGCTTTGAATGCAATGAACATACTAATGATTTTGGAAAAACTAAAAGGAATTCAACCTCTGGAATCGCAAAAAGACATGATCAACTGGGTATTACAGGTAAAAAAACACACCCCAAAATGAAGAAGAACTTGACACATTTATTCCACAGTGTTGCGGGTGCACAAAGTAATCTCTTTAAAAGATAGCATATACAGATAATGTTGTTACTATCATTGTTTGTTGCAGAAAACTCATAATGAATTAATGCTTGCTTATTCATGTGATAGAACTGGCTGGTGGGAGGGGGATTTTAACAAAAACTAGCTTAGTGGAATAAGACAGTATCTCTGTTCTGGTTCAAATGAGATATGCAACAGTTGCTACTGAAATGTTGCTCTTTATTGGCTTTTCCAAAGGCTATATGAAATGAACGATCTGTTCCTTGTGTAAAGGATTGTGTGACAAAACATGATCCCCTATAAATACAGCAGATTTGAGATGACCGGGTTCCTGCTTTGCCACAACCATGGACTACTATGAATGTTTCGTTGCTGATATTTAAAGTCCTTAATGACTTATAACCAAGATACTCAGTAGACCACCTCTCCCAATCTTTAGGATCTTCCGAGAAGACTCTACTGGTTGTTCCACAACCAGCAATTGTCACTTGGTAGGAATGCAGAAATGGGCCTTCTTGGTGATAGCACACAGCCTCCAGAATGTGCTCCCTATGAGGCAGTGTTTGTAATAACTTTTAAGTGTCTCATAAGCTTACATATTTCTAAGCAGGTGGCGATGTGGTCTAAATCACTGAGCCTCTTGGGCTTGCTGATCAGTGGTTTGAATCCCCGTGACGGGGTGAGCTCCCGTTGCTCTGTCCCAGCTCCTGCCAACCTAGCAGTTTGAAAGCATACCAGTGCAAGTAGATAAATAGGTACCACTGTGGAAGGAAGATAAACGATGTTTCCGTGCACTCTGGCTTCTGTCACGGTGTCCTGTTGTGCCAGAAGCAGTTCAGTCATGCTGGCCACATAACCTGGAAAGCTGTCTGTGGACTAACGCCTGCTCCCTTGGCCTGAAGTGAGATGAGCACCGCAACCCCATAGTCGCCTTTGACTTAACCATCCAGGGGTCCTTTACCATTATCTTTACCTACATATTTACCAAAGCTTTCCTGGACTGTGACTCTTATTTTTTAGTTTTATTTGTGACATACTGTTTTGTTTTGTTTTCAGGAAATTTTAATGCACATTGCATTTTTATTGTTTTTATGTAAATGCTTTAGATTTTTTTTTATTATATAAGCAGTATACATTAATAATAAATACCACAGGCAATAAATACCACAGACATTTTTGAATAGCCTATACAAAAAAGTACATAATTGTTAAAGCCATTTTATAACTATGTATACTTTTTTGTACACTGAGCAGCACCATTTGTACACACCATTATTACCTGTAGTCTTTGTACAGACTGAATAGAGAAAAGTGAATAAAGGTATTTTTTTCCAAACGTAAAGATGGCAACAAATGGTATTGATTGTGTTTAATATTGGTGCTGCTGCTAATGGGGTATATCTTGTCCAGCATGCTTTATTTCATGGGGCAAACCATAATGTGGCTTGGAAATATAGAAATATCACAGTCTATTAGTATTGTAACTATTAAATCTCTGTTCCCAGATGTTTGACACAATAAAACGGCTGAGAGAGAAGTCATCTTTTCCCACAGCAGCTATTGCATCTGGGCCAGAATCTGCAAAAGCCAACGAGGTAACTATAAAATAGGAAAGAAATAATGTATTCACAAGAAGATTTGGCTGTTTCTACATTTGGAATTCTAGCCCCTGGGCTCACAGCTCCATGCATTTAAATGCAAGGTTAAATACTCCATTCTGATTAACAAAATTATATATTTTACAAGTGGGAACTGATTTGGAATGGCAGACTTCCTGGCTCCTTGCTTTTTTTTTTATCCCCCGATATTCCTTGCTGGCAGAACCCTCTGTAACCAATCTCTCTGGAGGATATTCTCTCTGGGAAGCTGTTCCTAGCGGTCCCAGCCACAACTCTGTTGTACGTGAAGTTGTAATCTCTCTTGCCCTGAGAACAATCTGTAGACCCTGGAACTTTAGGTTTAAGATGAAGGGCAGCATTATGGTGCCTGTGTCTAAAACCTATTATTAGCCCTGTACAGCATTGCACTGATAAGAAATTCTCATTACCTTTAGGGGGACAGAGTCTGTTCACAGGTTAGCTGTGAGAGGCTTGGGATATGGAGGTGGAGTAGTGTCACATTATTTTTTGTTAAGCAGAGTTTCACAAGTGGTAAGCAAACGCCATTGTTGTATTATTGGAAAGTGATTCTGTTTTAAAGATTTATTCCAGTTCTTTTTTGTTAATAAATAGCTTGCCTGGGTGTTTTTGTTTGTTTGTTTGTTTGTTTGTTTGTTTGCTTTGCCGCTAAATAAGATGCAAAGAACTCAGGACAAGGAAAAGGCTGAGAGGAAGAGAAAGGCCGAAGCAGCCAGACTTCATCGCCAGAAGATCATGGCCCAGATGTCTGCTTTGCAGAAGAACTTCATTGAAACTCACAAGCTCTTATATGAAAATACTCAAGAAACACAGGGAAGGGATGTTATGGAAGAGGAGAGGTAGGAAAATAACAATTAGTAATAGATTTTGGAGTAGCTTTTGATAATATAAAATAATACAAAATTAGAAGTCATTGGACAATTTTATTGGCTCTCGTGGTGTTGGGATATAATCGACATCTATTCAGCATGTGGCTAAATATTGGTTGCAGTCCTGTTTTTCTGTGGAGGGTGAGGTAAAACTACAGTATTAATGTATAAATTTTAAATCATATGTGGTTTTATTTAAATGTAAATCGTAAATAATTGTTTGCTGACAGGAATGTGTTAGTTTGACTTTTGTTGTGTCTTTTTAACAGCCCACCAATTATAGATTATACCAGAATTGCCTTGGGACCCAAGCAAGGGCCATCTGTTGCAGAAAAGGAAGTTCTGACATGTATTCTGTGTCAGGAAGAGCAGGAAGTGAGGTTAGAGTGTGCTGCCATGGTTTTATCTGCCTGTGTCCAGAGATCCACTGCCTTATCCCAACATAGAGGGAAAATGCTTGAACTTTCTGGGGGTATGTATCCTGTCTTCAAGTCACCTGCTTGCATAAGCAGTAATATTGCTTCGGGTTTCATTTTGTTAGCTCAAGTTACAGAACTGAAAGTCATGTTACGAAACATTGATGTGAATAGTTTTAGAAGCCATCTCAAATGCAGTTGAGAAATCAACCATTTTATCCCTTCTAATTGAAAGAAAAAGCCCCCAAACCTGAACTATATTGAATGTATGAGCAAAGCTCAAAATCTTATTTTAAGGTCGGTTTCTTAGTTGGTATTAATAAAGAAGGTAAAGAATTATTTCTTCAGTGTGTACTGTATAAGATGTATAAGATTTAAAAGATGCTCCTCTGGCAGAATTTTTGCTTGAATAGTCTTTGCAAAATCTTTCATTTGACACTAAATGATATAATCATCCTTCATATCATTTTTTCCTCAATAGATAAAATAGATCCTCTCTTTATGGATCCTGACTTGTCATGTGGAACTCATACAGGAAGTTGTGGTCATGTGATGCATGCTGCCTGCTGGCAGAAGTAAGTAGATACATTTAGTAAACTTTATTATTATTTTTTGCTTTAGTTATAGTCAATTTTGAAACTATCTCTTCCAACATATCTCAAGACATATTTAATGTCCAACAGATTCAAGTATCTCAGCAAAATAAATGAAACCAGGCTAGCATAAGTGTAATCAAAAGGCAAATATGGACAAAAATATTGGCTGTTTTGCCTGGGGCTGATGAGAGTTGTGGTCCAAAATATCTGGAGGGCACCAGGCTGGGGATATCACATTAACCTGGGGCTCTTGAAATTCTGCTTCCAGAACTGCCTATTGGGGCTTGATCCTGAGTTCTCTCTCTGCACTCTACTTCTTGTTATCTCCCACAATATCCCATAGTTAATTTACACGGTACAAAGTTTTGTATGATGGGTACAAAGTTCTGATCATTGTCCCTTTTTTTCGCTTATGCTCAACAACAAAGTTATAACAGTAAGCCAAGTGCGTAACAACAAAGGGTATCAAAACTCTGCTTTTCCTTGTTAACACTCAACACTAAAGACTTTCTTTTGGATGTCTGTTTCAATATTGCAGGTACTTTGAAGCCATTCAGTTAAACTCTCGGCAGCGACATCATGTCGAACAAGTTTTTGACTTGGAGAATGGAGAGTACCTTTGCCCACTTTGCAAATCTCTGTGCAACACTGTGATACCCATTCTTCCTTTGCAAACACACAAGATAAACAGGTAAGTTTAAACATTTAAATAGCCCATTAATTAATTTTGTATACCGCTCTATACCTGCAGATCTCAGGGCATTTCACAGGATAAAATCACAATATGAAAACACAAAAGACATAACCAAAATGAAAACAAAAGCAACCTAATCACACACACACACACTCAACACATTTTTAAAGGCACTGGGTGTCAATTTTAGTCTGATAGCAGTTTTCTCGTTGCATGTATGGGGAAAATACATGACGATGATGAAGGTGATGATGAATTACATTTCTATACCACCCTTCAACTGAGGATCACAAAGAAGTTTACAATATAAAAACACAAAAATGCATAGCATAGTAACAAACAAAAACAGTACCCTCCCTTGCAGTTTAAAAGGCCATAAATTGTTTAAATAGCCAAAGGCCTGTGAGAAGAGGAATATTTTTGCCTGGCATTGTAATGAAGGCACCAGGGGAGCCTCCCTGGAAGAGCATTCCACAAGTGAGGAGCCACCACAGAAAAGGCCCATTCTGTTATTTTACTTACCCATCAATTTTGAGTGTCTAGAAGAAGTTTTATAAAATGAAGTTATTCACATATGAACCAGACAACTAAATAGCTGTTTAAATTCTCTTGTATAAGACACGAGCGTCTCAGACTGGGCTCCAGGGGTTATATTTTTTGCTATACTTGTGAAAACTACAACTACCTTTTTGTATTGTCAGTGAGGATGCCGAGGTGGTGGTTCAGCTTCTATCTTTGAAAAAATGGATAGAGATTGTTATGGCCAGGATATCTGGTTACAACAAGAAAAACACTGAAGGTCTGTATATGTTACACTTAACATTTTAAAAATATTTTTAGGAGGTTGCCAAATCTTTATAAAACACTTTATTTTGCTATTGGTTACAGGTACCATTTTGAGGATCATTTCAATCCTATTGTCTGCCCTAAAAATAAGTAACTGAAATATCTTCGAAAGTTGTGCATCTCTAACAGAGTGTGGAAAGTTATGAATGCAAATTGAAGGGCTTATAATTCCATTGTTTTGTGTTGCTGGATAGCGCTGAAGTCTGGCGCAGACTTTTATTGAATTTTTATTTAGGTATATACTAATCATGAAGTCATTTAAGATATAGGCTCCATTTTTCTTATACTAGGTTGGTTCCCCCAGCCCCACCTTAAAATGTTGTGTTCTGTTAGCTTTTTGACTGTTCTGCAAATGAAGCTCACAGACTTAGACTGAAAATTGATATTCAAAGATTAATCCATTTGCATATTAATAGAGTCAGCTGCACATAGCACTTACCACCTATTGACATCTAATAGGTTGTTATGTAAGAATTATGTCTTAATCCATGGGTAGGCAAACTACGGCCCGGGGGCTGAATCCAGCCCAACCAGCTTCTAAATCCAGCCTGCGGATTTAGTTTTTACATGAGTAGAATGTGTCCTTTTATTTAAAATGCATCTTAGGGATATTTGTGGGGCATAGGAATTTGTTCATTCCCCCCCCCCAAAAAAAAATAGTCCAGCCCCCCACAAGGTCTGAGGGATAGTGGACCAACCCCCTGCTGAAAACGTTTGCTGACCCCAATCTATCATTCATGATCTAAGAATTTTTACCATAGGAAGGACTGCTGCCCTTGCTTGCTCTGCCTGCCAACCCTTTTCCAAACCTCTCCTCCCTTTATACCTGACCAACTCCCCCTCTCTTTATACCTCACACATCTCCTTGCCCATCCCTGTGTAGCTCACCCCATTCCTTCTCCTCATAGCTCATCCCAAGCTCCACTCACTCCAGGCTTGCCCTGGCCCCTCCCTCTCTCCTCATGGCTTGTCCCAACATCCTGCCCCTTTTAAATGAGGGGGGAGGCACTTCAGAGAGCACTTTGCCAAACCGCACTGTGAAGCGTCGCCTCCCCTCTGTTAAACAGCTTGCCTCGGCTGCCTGCTGCCCTGTCAGCACACAGGGTAGCTACATGAACTGCATCGTGACAACAGCCTTATGTTTTTAAGTATATAGGAGAAAATAAATAATTTTATTTCGTTTAGTTGAACTGCAGTCTGACATGAATTTATTTCTCTTTTTAAAAGATGGAAAACAGATTGCTCCATCTTTACGTGACATAGAAATGGAAGAGACTTCATCTGATTTCCATTCCATTCTTAGCTTTGGAGTAGATCCTTTGTAAGTGTTAAGAATCACATTTCCACTTTAGACTAATTTTTTAAAAAAAATAAATCTGGAATCTATACAGTGGGCATTATTTTCTGCTTAGGGGAAAATAATATTTTTTTTAAAGTATCTACATTCTACAACATTTATATGGTCCATTATGATTATTATCTCTGATCAAGCAAACCTCTGCCAGAGTTTTATCTAATTATTGGTCACCGTTATCTGAGAATATAACTTGAAAACTTGTTTTTTTTACCTAAGAGAAGTCTATAATAATGAGCAAAAGCTGAAAGATGATTTCCTGTTACCAGGAACTGCTGATTTAAATGCAACTGTGCAAATATTCTCATAATCAGTTCTTTGAACTTTGTCTAGCCTCACTTATTCACAATCTGACATTCTCCTGGCTTCCTCCACAGAGTTAAGCATTCTAATAGTATCAAGGAGATGGTGGTTTTATTTGCCACTGCAATTTACAGAATTGGATTAAAAGTTGCACCCAATGAAACTGATCCACGCATTCCTATGATGACTTGGAGCACATGTGCGTTTACTATCCAGTGTTTAGGTAAATCAAAAATAGAATTCCTTTAACAATTGGATTTCAGCTTTTATTATATTAGACATGAAAATAGAAAAAATAAGAAAGCTACTACAATGTAGTTTCTAAAATACTGTTATAGGGCAAATCCTATATAACATTACAAATAGTGTACAAAAATCAGACTTTTACAGTCCCCGTTATCAAGCTATCCCATTTAAAATTGACAGCAAAATGCTGGGGTCCCCAGAATGGCAAAAGGTTGGAATGCTTTGTTTGAATTTGAGGAAGTGTTTTCAAGATCTGCTTCTTGTACTTATTTGACCAATGCTATGGACATTTGACTACTTAACAAGTCACTTCAAAATCTATTTTAGTTGGGAATGCTCAATTCCCACAGACTGCAAAATGGCACAGTAGCAAATATTTTATTTGCTCTAGAATTGATATGAACACTGTGTTCAGACTTGGAAGCAAGCATACAGATGTGTGTATGTTCCCTGAAATAGTAAAAATTAGACACTTTCATTCAAAGACCTTGCTCCAGTTTGTTACCTCTTTCCATAGATCAAAAGTTAATTAAAATGAACAGTAAGCTAAAAAGAGTTTGAAAGCCAAAACAAGCAGGTTCCTTAACTTATTGGAAAACTGAAATGCAAAACATTTTGACTGCTTGTAGAGTACATGACTCACCACCAACTTTGTTTCTTTTTCAGAGAATCTTCTGGAAGACGAGGGCAAGCCTTTATTTGGTTCTCTGCAAAATCGTCAGGTAGGAACAATAAAGGATGTAATTGTCGTGACCGACTCTGGGGTTGCGGCGCTCATCTCGCTTTATTGGCCAAGGGAGCCGGCGTACAGCTTCCGGGTCATGTGACCAGCATGACTAAGCTGCCTCTGGCGAACCAGAGCAGCACACAGAAACGCCGTTTACCTTCCCGCCAGAGCGGTACCTATTTATCTACTTGTGCTTTGATGTGCTTTAGAACTGCTAGGTTGGCAGGAGCAGGGACCGAGGCAACGGGAGCTCACCCCATCACGGGGATTCGAACCACCAACCTTCTGATTGGCAAGTCCTAGGCTCTGTGGTTTAACTCACAGCGCCACCCGTGTCCCACATCAGTTATTTATTTAATGGATTTATTTATTGAATTTATATACTGCCCCATACCCAGAGGTCTCAGTGTGGTTCACAGAAAAGATCACAATATATAAAATCAGAGCAAGAACAATAACCCAATAACACCTCCCCCTCAAAAAGAGCCACATTTTAAAAGGGTATAGGATGTCCATCAGGTCAACCAAAGGCCTGGTTAAAAAGGAACGTTTCTGCGTGGTGCCTAAAGATGTACAATGCAGGTGCCAGGCAAACATCCCTGGGGAGAGCATTCCACAGACACAGAGCCACTGCAGAGAAGGCCCTGTTCTCGTCTTGCCTTGAGGTAAGGTCCTAATGTGCTGCTATAGGTAGACTATTGAGCACAGCAACTACATTTATTACACTTCTTTCATAAACTAGTTATTCACATAACACTCTTCCAAATGTAGGGATGGTGCAGGGTGGACTTGTGTTTAATGAGTGTGTTTTATAGAAATATAGAAATACTTTATTATCACTGTACCACAAGTAGAAAGTTCAGCCAAAAAATTAAGAAATATTTTGGTTCCAGTGCTGGGGAACCTATGAGGGACATCCAGTGGTACCCTGCTGGCACAGTGGACTTTGGCTTGTACAGTAGGATTTCCCCTTCCTCTCAAATGCTGCCTTAACCACATGGAGCAGTTTTTTTTGGGGGGGGGGTGCTCAGGGGGTTCAGGAAAAGGGGACTCCCTCACATTTGCTGGCTTGACATTGGATATTGCCTGATGTATTGTCTTATTCATGTGCTCAGCAAGGCTTTGAACTTTGATTATCTCAAGTCAACAGTCGGCCTAGCGACCCATTTAAACAAAACAAGTAAGTTTGAAAACTCTGGGCTAAGGATTCTGTTCGAGGGGATTGGCGAGGGGGGGGGGGAGAGATCAGGTATATGTAACCACTGGACCATTCCTGAAGTAGTTGCTCAGGCTATGTCATATATAATTTTCCAACTGATGTTTGTTTTGGCATTTGTTAATTGCTATGCAGGAGTTTGCAATCCAAATGCCATCTTCTTTACTTGCCTTTTTCCTTCCTTTCTGCCTGTGAGGAGCCCAGGTCCTGGCTGCTATCTCCAGCCACTAGAATGCAAATATTTTTAGAGAATAGGGATGGGGAAGCACAGCCCACTTCTAACCAAACCTTTCTCCTTTATCTCCTCACCCTCTAGCACAGTGGTCTTAAAGCATTGCTGCAGTTTGCAGTTGCTCAGAGGATTACATTGCCACAAAGCCTGATCCAGCAACATCTTGTACGTCTTCTAGGAGGTAACATGGTGTTTTTTTCCCCCATTATAAGTTTTGGAAGTAAGTAAAGTCTTCTTGGAAAGATTCCGTCTCTGAAACAGTAACATAATTCAGATAAGAGACATAAGCTTTTATGGGTTTTTATTTCTTGTCTAGTAAGCTTGAAGAAACAAGAATTGACAATGCGGGGGGCAGGGAATCTTACATCATTGCAAACCCTTTCTTTGCAATCTGTTTTATTGAAAGCAGAAAGTCATAATTTCCATTTAATATATATTTTGCTCTTGTAGTTCTTCTGCCCAGTTTAAAAGCGGAAGACACACCATCCCTTCTAGACGTGGATCTGTTTCATGTTTTGGTAAGTGTGTGTAGGATTCTCTTGGCGATGACGCTCTTAAAGTTTGAGATTGTGTGCAGATATTAGTTCTATGGCTTGTACAGTCTGGAGTCATGTCTGTAACAGTTCCTGGGGGGTGGGCAGTCCTTTGTGGGAATTACCTTGAGAGTGCCATTGATTCATTTTGGATTTGGATTTGACTTGTGTTTGTTTCCTAAGCCTTGAGTCTGTCATGTAAAAAATGCCCCTGCAAATGGACAGTTTAATTTGTAATGAGTGCCAGGCCTATCAGTGTCTTATTTCCTTTTTAGGTTGGTGCTGTGTTATCATTTCCATCTTTGTATTGGGAGGATACTGTGGACTTACAACCTTCATCAATCAGCTCTGCCTGTAACAATCTCTACCTCTTCCACTTGGTCACTATGGCACACATAACCCAAATTATTCTCACTACAACTACAGGTGATGGTATCTTTTGTGTTTAGGTTTTTCTAGATAACATCATAAAGTACTTTTAGATGTTTCGGCAGGAGGCTTTTATGCCTTCCAGTTCTCAAAAATAGTTCCATATATTTGTATGGTAGAGTGTTCACCTGCTGACATTCTAGGACGTAAGTGGCAAGGAAAAGATCTGCTGACAGTCGAGATTTCCTTCATGGGTCTTAAAATTATCCCTTGCCTCCATCCAGCTACGAAATCCAAGCATGGTTGCACACACCCTTTCCTACGTCTAACAACTGTGTGGAGCATATAGGTGCTATCCCTGAACTG
Source organism: Podarcis cretensis (assembly GCF_951804945.1). Lineage (NCBI taxonomy): Eukaryota > Metazoa > Chordata > Lepidosauria > Squamata > Lacertidae > Podarcis > Podarcis cretensis. Next base: position 46,624,390 of record NC_137170.1, on the reverse strand, counting down.
ATGATTTGTGTCTTTGCAAACAAATCAGGCCCATAAGCCAAAAACAAACCTTGGTTATAGCTCTTGGCTTTTTTGGAGAGACACAAACCATGAGCCTGGATTTTAATATAATGCTAAGCTAAACCTAGCAGCATGGCAGGAGTGATGGAGGCGCAAACCAGCCACAAGTTTTGCTCCATGCTGTAGCATGCTGCATGTTTATCTTGAAACCACAGTTTACCTTAACCATGTTATAAAGGGATGTGTGAACCAGACCATTGGCCCCTGGTTTACAACATATCTGGTTAGAGCAGTTACTGTGTTTATTGGCTAGGGCAGCTGTGTAAGGGTGTCAACAACTTGCTGGAAACTCCCATACTGGTGAACTTCATGCTGAACTACAGCTTTTGATTTCCCACCTGTCATTGCACATGCTTATATTAGTGCTTTTAAAGTTCCTGTCTTTTTATACGGAACTTTTCCTCTTGTTCATTGTCTTGAGTTTAACCATTGTGATTTAGAAGACTGGGTCTTATATCTCCAAAACTCCACTTGCTTAGTTCCATAATTTTAACTGGGTATCTCTGGTAAAGTAGTGATTAAATAAAGGGCCTGAAAAGAGACATTATGAAAGCTACTCCAGCTACCTACTTTTGTGTGTTAATTGACTGCAAGCTGAATGTGTAGTTGGTAAGCGTGTTGTTCCAACAAAATCAGCCCATGTCTACACCGCTGTTTCACTCTAGTCAACAGCATCAGGACATCTGCCCCATCAATATTATCAAGGTGGTGACTACAAGTTCCAGCTTGCCTTTTGATTTGCATGGATGTCTTCTGGACTTTAAGGTTAATTTCCCCCCTGGCCTGGCATTGTGGAGTTGAGTCAAATTATAGTCCGCTTCTATGCTCGTCCTGGATTTAGAAGTGACTTGGGACATGCTGTTTCTTCCATGCACGTTGATGGCATTGCATAAATAAGTAAATATTAATGTAAAATGAGTGGATTGTTATAGAAGAGAAAAAGTACACGAAAATTTGTAGATCCTATTATGGGAAGAGATCCAATCTTTTTAAAATTGTTTTTTGCAGAGTGCCTGTCTGCACAAGTACAGCATGACAGTGAGGAAGCACGAGCAGCTGATTCTTTCTGTAAAGAAATTTGCAGGTACACAAGTGGGTAAGTAGCTTCTCTGCAACATTTTGATGGATCAGGAGTGCATTGTGTTGAATCCAGCTCCATTATTAGGACAAACAAAATGTCACAAAATAGTGTGCTAGCTTTAAGGTTCTCTAGAACTCTTCCCTAAGGTAGATGGTAAATAAAGCTGAGAAGGGGAGTTTAAAATATGGCTGATTGTGAAACAATGGAGTCTGCATCTGGTCAGTGTTTTAAGATAGAATATGGGAGGGAAGTATCAAGTATTCCAGTGAGGTTGTGAGAGGTGCTGTGCAGGTTTGAAGTTGAACTTAAGGCTTCTAGAAGACAGAATACATTCACCACCAGCCAAGTATCCCACTCCCATCCCCAAACCTTGCTTTGTTTATAATATAGACCAGCTTTTCTCAACTTCAGGTGCCTAGATGTTGTTGGACTACAACTCCCATCAGTCCTAGCCATCATAGCCAGTAGTCATGAGTTGTAGTTGTAGTTCTAGCCTGATGAAGTGTCATGGAGAATTCAAAAGCTTGCACACATTTTGTAATGTTTTTCATTGGCTTAATAAAAGTATTGCCCTAATACGATTTGGGTTTTCTTTCTTATGGACTATCATTGCTACCTTACTGTACTGATGTTTCACATTCCCCAGGAAAGAAGGGAGAAAGGTTGATTATCAAATCAGGATCTGACATAGTTGTAATACTATGTGCAAAGTTCCTGTAACAGTTTTTTACTTCTACATTTTTTAAAAACTGCCTTCAAGCTCTTGGGCAGGGGTAGAGAAACCTTTCTGGCAAGAGGACCTGATCTTTACCTTCTCCACCTCTGATGGGCCAAAGTAGACAGGCAGGCTGGGCCACTCACCTGTCAGCCACCTGATTGTTGAACTTTGGGTTTTCAAACAGTACCTTGTAAACAACATTGAGCAGGGATGTTTATAGATGGCTTTCAGACTACCATCCCATTTCTCCTTTGAACCACAGAGGTTTGAAGAAGAAGTGGGGAGGATTAGAAGTGTGCTGTAATCACTTCTCTGCAAAGCATCCAAGTGTGTATATATACATTTGTGTGTGACAGAAATATTGGTATTTTATTAAAAAGCAGCTTAAAAAGTATCTCTCTTTCAGTGAGTGAGCTTTTTAATCTTCACCATTAAGCCATTTGTATTTAATCAGTCAGGAATTTATATCATGTTTTAAAACCTGACCCATTGCAGGACCTCCTTGGTGGTGGCTCTCCATTTGTGGTTCTCCCTCCCTGGTGAGGTGTGTCTGTTTCCTTCATTAGTAACATTCAGAGGGGATTTTAAAATATTCCAGGCAATTGATAGCTGAAAGATGCTTGCCTGGCAACCTTGAAAACATTAGTTAGGAAGAATATGTGACTCTTTTTCTATGTTTTTAGATGTACTTAATGTTTTTCACTTTGTTTTTTAATTGTATTGTTTTTCTGCTTAGTTGCCACCCTGCAGTCCTTTGGGAGGAAGTGTGGGATAGAATTTTAATGAATAAATTAAATGTTGTTGACAACCTAAGATACTAAATACACATATTCAAATCTTTATTGCAGTTGTTATAGCCAAACAGTTGCAGGCTGGTATTTGTGGGATTGCATTAAGAAGGGCATCATGCCCTACCTCCGTTGTGCTGCTTTGTTTTTCCACTATTTGCTGGGAGTGCCTCCACCAGAAGAACTTTCATCGGGTAAGTAGCAGAGCATGGTAATCTCAGCATGCCAAGGTAACGCCAGATTAAAAATGTGCTGAACAGTATCAACCACTACAAAATAGTTTTCAAAAAGTTCTTTTGATATATATTAAAAAATCCTTCTCCATAAATAATCTCTAGTTTAACATTGCTCACCAGGGCAAGACTGTTTGAGCATACAACACCAATCCTGACTGCCAGTTAGTTTCCAGGCCCAATTCAAAGCGTTGATATTGACCTATAAAGCCTTAAATTCTCTGGACTGCAATACCTTTAACCCCAGTGGCACAAGATTGCCCTGGCCACACTCCCACTGCCTCTCTCATACGAAGTGCTTTCTTCCCAGACCTTCAGTCTAAATCTGCTCTTCCATAATGGGCACATCAGCACTAAGAAATTCACACCCGACAAAGAGTAGGGGGTACCCCCAAAATAGTTTGCTCCCACATCTTCCCACACAGAGGCAGCTGTAGTCTTCCTTAACACGGGGAGGTTACAATTGGTGCATTCCCAACAACAGTTCACATTGACTTACGGAGAAAAATAACTGACAGATTTCAATGTGACTACGGACATTCCCTCCACAGCAGCAAGAGTCTTATCCAAAGTAGTTCCCGGCTGTCATTCCAAACTGGCTATTGTCTTCATCTGATACATTTTTACTTTTCTAAATCTGCACCGAGTATTCACTTTTAACAGAAAAAAATTCGTTTATGTTAGTTGCTGCACTTGAAGGTACGTCTAACATCTTTTTCCTTTTTTCAGTTTCAGAAGAAGGCCAATTCAAGGCTCTTTGTGGATACTTGTCTCTACCCACCAATCTGTTCTTGCTTTTCCAAGAATATTGGGATACTATAGAGCCCTTGCTCCAGAGGTATGACCTCTGTTGGGAGAAAAATATGCGTGTTTTTTCAGGTTCTCACATAAAGCATATGATTGTCCCAACATCCAGAAACTGTTGGCTGGGTGAGAAAGAGTGGGCTGGGAACCATAGAGCGCAGTGGAATTGAGACTGTCTAGTCTAGCCTTTGTCAACTTGGTGCCCTCTGGATGTTTTGGACTAAAATTCCCACCAGTCTTGGCCCTCACAGTTGGCTAGGGGTGGTAGGAGTTATAGTTCAGGATGTCCAGTGGGGAACCAAGTTGGCAAAGGCTGATCTAATCTAACCCCCTGCCTCAAAGTGGGATCATTTAGCCACCATCATTGCACAACTTAGGCCACTGTGTGTTGTGATCAGGTAAGCCATATGAAGGTGTCTGTTGATCCAAAAGACTTGGAACAAGTTTGCAAAGTTGCACTGGGGTCAAAGGACAGACCCAGAAATGTGATGGGGATGGGCTGTGAGGATACAGTGTGTGTTGATGTGTCTTTCAGGGTAGAACAGGCATAACCTGAATACAGGCAGCCTAACATATTTTAGTTTACTTAACTGTGTTGAATATGAGTTATTACATTACATTACATTACATTACATTACATTATATCAAAACTTAGTTTTCTAAAAATTAAGTGCCTGGTTCTCATTTGCTTTCTGAGCACCTTTGTATCAAGGGAGATGGTTCTGCCTTTGTTTATGGCCTTAGGAAAAGCAAACACCTTTTGGGGGTTGCTGGCCAGTCATACCGACCCAAAATCTTTGTGGGCATCCAGTGTGCCAAACTGAAAATCAAAGCTGGAATATATAAGAAAATAAAAAAATTGTCCAGTAGCACCTTAGAGACCAACTAAGTTTGTTTTTGGTATAAGCTTTTGTGTGCATGCACACTTCTAATCTGTGACAGGATTTATTCACCACTTCAGGGCAGGAGAGGGAATGGTTCCAGTTATGAGTAAGAGTAGCAAAACACTAATTAAACTGGTAGTTTTGGGGACCAAGCTAGCGATGGGCAGTACTACAATATATTATTGTCCTGATGGAGAATTTCACATGCAGGTGGTGTGCGGATCCAGCTGTACTCAGCTTTCTGAAGGGGAAAAGTATTGGAATAAGGTCAGTTTTACTTCTTTTTTTCCTGAAACAGCAGTCTTGGTTGTATTTTAATATTTAGCAGTGTGTTTTCATCAGTGCCCCTTGCCCCTTTGCTTTTAGATATATTGCTCCCCCAAACATCTGCTCTTGGGTAAATACAGAAATGTCAGGAGAGTAGATAACCAAACTCCCACAATATTTCTGTTCTGATAAGAACAGTAGTGCACATGGTGCCAGCTGCATTGTGTGGAGAAGGTGGGTGCTCAGGATAGCCTTTCACACCACCTTCCTTGCCCAGCTGCTGCACAACATCCCTGCAATGCTGCCAGTTGGTTCTTGTTATCTGGTAGTTGTTATCTTGTTATCTGCCATCACCCCGTTTTCAGTTATGTACAGCCCTAGAAACAAGGGGAAAACGCGGAACACCCAGTGAACTTAAAGCTTTCACCAATATGCCTCGTGCCTCCAGCCAATTTCTTGCAGTTACGCAGAGCGTAACGCCTGCTTTCTAGCCTTCTGTTTCTCCTTGGGAATATGGCAAATTCCTGGCTTTACCACTCTGGCCCTAGACTTCTATTTTTTTTTAATAATAATATTTATTAAATTTTTGTATAACCAATAAAAAAACATACATAATAACAAAATATTTTCCATTATCCACATTTCATTCTCCACTTTGGACTTCCTCACATCTCTTGTTCCTGCTTTCTAAACATAGATTTTACCAGCAAATTATTAACTTAATTTAATTCATATAATATAATTTTCCAATATTTAATATCTCAAATTTTGGGATTTAACAAACTCTTATTGAAGCTTAATCATAAAATATTACTTATCCAAAATTTATCTTTTCATCTACCAATTAAATTTAAATTTATATTCTTTATAACTAGTTTGTTGGAGCCATGTTTTTGCTAATCTTACATCTTTCTTAACATTCATACAATTTACAATATTTTTGTAGATAGTCCTTAAATTTCTTCCAGTCCTCCTCCACCAGCTCTTCTCCCAGGTCTTGGATTCTGCCAGTCATCTCCGCCAGTTCCATATAGTCTATCAGTTGCATCTGCCATTCTTCCAGTGTGGGTAATTCTTGAGTTTTCCAGCTTTTAGCGATGAGTATCCTTGCTGCTGTTGTAGCGTACATAAAAAAGGTTCGATCCTTCTTTTGCACACTCTGACCAACAATGCCCAAGAGAAAGGCCTCTGGTTTCTTAAGGAAGGTATACTTAAATACCTTTTTCAGTTCATTATAAATCATTTCCCAGAAAACCTTCACTCTAGGGCAAGTCCACCAAAGGTGAAAGAATGTTCCTTCAGCTTCTTTACACTTCCAACATTTATTATCAGACACATGGTATATCTTTGCAAGCTTGACTGGGGTCATGTACCACCTGTATATCATTTTCATAATATTTTCTTTCAAGGCATTACATGCCGTAAATCTCAAACCTGTGATCCATAACTTTTCCCAGTCAGCAAACATGATGTTGTACCCTATGTCCTGTGCCCATTTTATCATGGCTGATTTGACCGTTTCATCCTGTGTGTTCCATTTTAACAGCAAATTATACATTCTTGAAAGTATCTTAGAGCTGGGTTCTAACAGTTCAGTTTCTAACTTTGATTTTTCCACCTGGAATCCTACCTTTTTATCCAACTTAAAAACTTCTTTAATCTGAGCATAATGTAGCCAATCTCGCACTTTATCTTTTATTTTCTCCATACTCTGCAACCTCCAGTTATCTCCATCTTTTTCTATTATTTCCCAATATTTCGGCCATTTGGCCTCCATATTGAGTTTTTTCAAGGCCTTAGCCTCCATTGGTGATAACCACCTTGGGGTCTTATTTTCCAATAAGTCTTTATATTTCAACCAGACATTAAATACTGCTTTTCTGACAACATGGTTCTTAAAATTCTTATGTATTTTAGCCTTGTCATACCACAGATATGCATGCCACCCAAACGCATTGTTGAATCCTTCCAAATCTAAAACATCAGTGTTCTCAAGAAGTAGCCAGTCTTTTAACCAGCAGAAAGCTGCTGATTCATAATACAACTTTAGGTCTGGCAGGGCAAATCCCCCTCTTTCTTTAGCGTCAGTTAATATCTTAAACTTAATTCTGGGCTTTTTGCCCTGCCAGACAAATCTTGAAATATCTCTCTGCCACCTCCCAAAACACTCCATTTTGTCCACAATCTGCAAAGTTTGAAACAAAAATAACATTTTTGGCAATACATTCATCTTAATTGCAGCAATACGTCCTGTCAAAGAAAGTTTCAGTCTTGACCAAGCATCTAAATCCCTTTTAATTTCAGACCAACATTTTTCATAATTGTCTTTAAATAAGTTCCTGTTCTTCGCTGTTATATTTACCCCTAGGTATCTCACTTTTTTAACCACATTTAATTCTGTCTCTTTCTGAAACCTTTCTGATTCTGAAGAAGTCAAATTTTTTTCCAAAACCTTAGTTTTTTGCTTATTAAGCTTAAATCCCGCCACTCGACCAAACTCATAAATCAGTTGTAATACCCTTTTAGTACTGGGCTCTGGCTCCTGTAGGGTCAAAACTAGGTCATCTGCAAATGCTTTCAGTTTGTATTGTTTCGCTCCGACCTGGATACCTTCCACCCACCGGTCTCCTCTGATCATATTCAAGAGCACTTCTAGGACCGATATAAATAACAAAGGGGATATAGGGCAACCTTGTCGTGTTCCTTTTTCAATTCTAAACTCTTCTGTCACCACATTGTTGACTATCAGTTTTGCCTTTTGCTCTGAATAAATTGCCTCTATCCCATTATAAAACCCCCGCCCCACTCCCATTCCTTCCAAATTTTTCTTCATAAACTTCCAGGAGATATTATCAAACTGGCCCTAGACTTCTAATACCGTGTGACCCCAAGTGATCTAGGCACGTGGCAGTCACACACTGATCCGATCAGCCCAATTGTGAAACTTTATTAGAAATAATGGGGAAAGCAAGGAACAGGTCAAACAGAACACACAATGAACCAGAGTGCTAATCCTGGCCTGTCCTCTGCAATATAATTTCCCTAGACTACTTACACATAGGCTGAATTCCCTACAGCAAGGTTCTAATGTATAACTATCACTTGCAAGCTCCTACTGCAGAGATCATAGCTGTCTTTGTGTCATCAGCCTTTGCAAATTTTGGATGAAATGTGAACGTTTTAAAGTTCAGCAGAAGAATATTTGGTAGCTGTTTCTTTGATGAGCTTTTGCAATCTGGAGTATTGTAATTCTTCTTACTTGAATTAACTAGGTACCCAAGAAAAAGAAATAAATTGGTAGAGCTTCCAGAAGACTACAGTTGCCTTCTCAATAAAGGCTCTCAGTTTAGGTGAGAATTATAAGTTTCTTTTGTGACTTTTTACGGATTTGTTTTTCATAAAACTGCGTTCTGTCTAAGCAATCAAGATATGTTGCATAATTGTGCCAAGAGAATAATTTTAAGGTAGACACGGTGCTTTTTTTCTGGGTGGATGCAGGGATACGTATACCCCTAAACATTTTGTGAATCTAAGTTTGGCCTCATTGAGGGGCAGTATTTCAATATGAGTAGGAAAATGACAGTACCCCTAAACATTTTTTTTAGAAAACAAGCACTGGGTAGACATATATAGCCTTTTTTAAAAAAAAATTGAAAAAGCAGCACAATTTGATTGTGCAAATGGTATTGCAAAAAAATTTAAAAGTGGTAAATGGACTTGGTTCAAATATCTGGTTCCCCCTTTGCAGTTTAAGTTTATAAAAGCTAATGTGGTCTTCTGTATATATGGAGAAATTTGTCTGAAATTGTGCATAAAACCAATGGTTTGGAAGCACTGATTCCTTTTAGCTGTAGATCATACAGTTTTCATTTTAGGATAAGGAGATATTATTACCACTGGAGTAGTAACAGGTCATACTGATTAATAAAATGGTTAAACTTGTGCAATATTGTTATTTTATCATGTTCAGAATTTGCAAAGTGCATTGGAAATCTCACTTGCCATCACAGCATTTCTGAAGTGAATTATTTATTTTATTTAAAATAATTTATAAGCCCCTTAATATTTTTAAAATCTCTAGGTGGTGTACAGTGTAAAAACAATAAACAATATGATTACAACTTCCATTCCCATTGGGCTCAGACATTAGAACGATATATGGTTTTGCATTCCATCTGAACCTAAACCACACCTCCTCAGTCTGCATTCAGAACCCTGGAAGTAACTTTGAAGCATAAAATCCTATTTTAATTTGAATGGCATGCTAGTTTCAGAATCATTCTGGCTAGTTTTTCTGTACATCAGCTGGTGTACATCTGGAGGCACCCCATTAGAAAAAAGGATATTTTATAATCAAGTTTCTAAAGAAGGCCTGATAAAATGAAAGTTAGCAATGCAACAGGTTTTTGTTCACAAGCCATCTTGGCAAATAATGTCCTTCTCATATTTTTGTTTTCTAATCTCCCTCTTGGTTCCAAATGTCATTCTCCAGTTAACTTTACCTTTCAGATGCCCTCGATCCTCTGATGATGAAACCAAGCACCCCGTGTTGTGCTTGTTCTGTGGGGCTATGCTATGCTCTGAAAATACCTGCTGTCAGGAGCTGGTGAATGGGGAGGAACTGGGAGCCTGCACTTCACATGCTGTCCACTGTGGTGCTGGAGTGTGCATTTTTCTCAAGTAGGTAACAGAGTAGAGTGTAAAGCCCATTGAAATTAATTGGAAGGATGGGGTGTTGATGTGCCAAATGCCATGCTGATTTTTCTTTTAGACTATTACAAGAGCATTACAGTCGTACCTTGGTTGTCAAACTTAATCTGTTCGGGGAACCGTTCAAAAACCAAGGCGCGGCTTCTGATGGCCTCAGGAGCTTCCTGCACTCAATCAGAAGTTGCGGAAGCTGCGTCGTTGGCTTCCAAAGAACATTCAAAAACCGAAACACTTATGTCCAGGTTTTCGGCATTTGGGAGCCAAAACGTACGAGTACCAAGGCGTTTGACAACCAAGGTAGATTATACTTAGATAGGAAGAGATGAACATTGGTTTTAGCTTGTTCATTTCCCATAATACAATTTAAAATACTAGAGCTTGTGATACCTGGGAATTTCTTTATCTTTAGGATGAGATCATCTTAACCTAAATCATAAAATGGGGCTGACTACAGAAGTCTCGTGTTTCTTTTTTATTCCTTAAACTATAGCCCAGAGCTGCTCATTAAGGGCAGAAATGTTTTTTTGTGCTATAATTACCCATACACTACCCTGATCTGGTCATAGTAACTCAGCATTCTATAGTTCACACATATGAATTCAGGGAGTTGAGTAGCTTGTTCATTTTCTCACCTTCCCAGAAAGTTAGCATACAAAAGGATATTGGAAATTGTTGTTGTCTGTCTCAGGATACAGTAGAGGATACAGTGGAGGAGTGCGCCTTTGGGGGTGAAGTCAAGCTTTTGGAAGGTTGCAGTGCTTGCTGTGTCTGTAGAGACCGATGCAGGAGAGACATGTTTTGTTGCAGCTGGGGCAAATGAAAGTGTCTGTGCTGCTGCAGATGCACCATGGCGTTTCTTCTCTTCGCTCATACCAGTGGTCATTCCTCCTCTGGTCACTGCCAAGGATACTGCTATGTTGGAAATATTAGGCTTTAAATAGGCAACACTATTTACTGTGTTTACATATTCTTCAAAGTGAATGGTGTACTGAGACCACTGCCATCTTGGGGGCTTTCTCATTAACATAACTGTTTCTGCTTTAGAATCAGGGACTGCAAAGTTATCTTAATAGGAGGGAAAACCAGAGGCTCTTTCTATCCTGCACCATATCTAGATGAATATGGAGAAACAGACCCAAATCTGGCGTAAGTAGATGCTTTGCTCTGTTGCCTAGGAAATTTCACTTTGCTGCTTTTTATGTTATCTTATTATGCTTTTTTTACTACAATTATCTGATGCCAAAAATCTGGCAGATAACCTTCTCTTGGTATTTTAAAGTAACTGTTTGGATGCCTTCTGACTGTTCTTACCCTTTTCAACATAAACATGCATTTACAATGCCAGTAACTTCTTGTTTGACTGCTTAACAGCAGAGGCTTTTGTTGCTAGCAAAAGTTCTTTGGTGAGACTGATGGCTAGCCATAAATGCATTTCTTTGCGAGTTAACTGTGATTATTCACTGTTAGTAGCTAGCATGTTGTACATACACCAACCTAAATATGTCAGAATAAAGCAAAGTTAAAAGTACTTGCCACTTACAGTTTTCTCAAACCCTAATGCGTATGTTCTTCTTGTTTCTCTTCCAAAGGCGAGGCAATCCTCTGCATTTGTGTCATGAAAGGTACAGGAAACTCCACTTGCTCTGGCAGCAACACTGCATCATAGAAGAGATTGCTCGAAGCCAGGAAACTAATCAGATCTTCTTTGGATTCAACTGGCACCTGCTCTGAGTGTCAGACTCTTCTAGTTTACTATGACTGAGTCTCTTTAAAATTTACACATGAAATAATAAGACGCTTATTTTAAGGAGAAATCCCTAGCCCACTAAACTAAGCAGTTTTTGGTGGGTCAACTTTGCTTAGAGAAATATGCATGCACACAACCTCTCAGTGTGATTATTGATTGATCAGAACCAGAAATTGCTGGGTTCTGTAGAAGCGGGTTGGTCAGTGGATGTCTTTGGGGAATTACTTTTCCGCCAGAGTCTGCTTTTCATAGGACTAATTTAGGTGCTTCAATTTTCCGCCTGTCATCTTTCGATGAAAGGATCAGATAATATTTCCCTTCATGTATATCAGCAGCAGTTCAGAACAGAACTGCTATTACTTAAACGGCTCCAGTGCATCTGAATATGAGAACAATGTACTTAAACCTATTTAATCCTTCCTCCCACAACTCTGCATCTGACGTCCTCCTCCAGTTTAGCAACACTCAGAGTAGCCACACCCTGTGACTGGTGTGGTCTGTGACTTATTCTTAGGGGAAGTAGTGTTACCAGGCATCTAGTAATCCATAGGAACAGTGTGAGGATGGAGCACAGAGGGGAATTTTAGAAGTTACTGAAAATGCTTTGAGGCTTGTGAGGACCCATTCACTCATTAAGTCACCACAAAAGCTTCCAGTTAGCTTTAATGCATCAGAAAGTCAATGTTTTGCTTTTGGCATAGCCAGATGAGCACCTTGTAACTGTAGTTGTTGTGCTCTCCAGCATTGCAGCCCAGGAGTTTGGCTACCTGCTGCCATGGTTAGCCAGATGTTCCCCATAGCAATCTTTCTTACTGTGGACCATCATAGGCCCCAGACTACAGCAAAAGAAGCCATTTAAATGAGCACCTGCTCTCAAGCAGCTACTAACACCATCTTAGAGGTTAATAGGAACAATAAAATAAAAATGGAAATTAGTTCAGTGTATGTACAAAGGGCTTTTCATTCAGTTTTATGTTTTTGGTTCTGTGGGAGACTTCAGTGACTGCATGTTGTCTGGTTTCATCATGCTGATTCCACAAACAAGGTGTTTTCAATAGCTCCCATTTATAGAAGTTGATATTGAAATGTTGTAGTCACATCTTCCTTGTATATTGATTATAGCCATAACTATGTCAGAGGGACATAGTGATGAGAGAGGAAAAACTTTCCCAATAAGCCTTTTGTAACTATCCCCTTCAAGGAATCACCCCCTTTTTTGTCTTAAAAGTTAAATTATCCTGAAGGTGCATTTTATTTGTGTACTCTAGCCTTCCTACTTTCTTTTTGGAGTCTTTTGTGTATATTTAAGATTTTAAGAGTGAGGATAAGAAAATGTGTGGGTTTGTGTGCGAGAAAATAAATGTTCTGAGTATTTGGGAAAAACCCCGTCTCCATTTGGCAAAGAAAGAAGACATGACAGACAGTGAAATCCAAAGATAGGATTTCACGTTTCATATTGTATAAATCCTAATTAGTGCACTGATGAGTTATCACTGTTCATAGGATAGTGGGTGGTGGAGCCAAGGCAGCCACACTTACCTGATATCCTGGCAGTGGAGTCTCTGCTGCCTCCCCGGGAGTGGGAGGGGCATGGCAACATGGAGGTCAGCACTATGCAAATGCACTGGCAGAGCCACTATGGCATTTACACAGCACTGGTTTTCCTGTTGCCTTGCCATTCTCAATTTCCCTCCTGGTCAGCAGCAGAGACTTCACTGCCGAGTGGTAAAGTAAGCACCACTGCTCCACCCCACTGTCTGCTTCTGAACTACAGTGAGTTATACTTTTTAATTATGTTTTGGTACCTAGATAATTTCTTCAAAATCTTTGTTTGCTTATCCACTTAAGTTTCCTTGTGCATTTCAAATAGCGTTTAGAATATTGCCATGAAGATTTTGTTGTTTTCTTGGATAGTTTTCTGGGTATTAGAAACTCGGCACATAAACATCATTTTGGAAAATTCCAAACAGAGGTTTACGCTGGTTATAGAGGGGGGAAACAGTCGTTGCAAAAACATGTGCAAAATGTTCCAGAAGCACTGCATGGTAAGAAGAGATTATATAGTGTTCATGGTGTCTTGGTCATGTTCACTCTACTGTGATATGTTTTGATTATATATCCATTTGCTCATACTATTATACTTTGGATTTAAAAGGGGAACTATGCTTGGATTTGCCTTGCCACTGTAGATTTAGCATTTCCTCAGTGGTAGCTCTATGTTAGTGCAGGCGGATCTCACCCTGATTTGGACATCCTGCTCTATTTTTCTGGGGTGAGTGGTTCTCACACATGGAATAATCACTTCTCTTCTCCCAATCAAAAATAGTGATGTAGGAAGATCCCTCATTCAGCATGGTAACTGCAAAAAGAGGCTTGTAAACAGATGCCTAATGAGGAGAATGTGAGAGCTAATTTCACTGCGAAGTTCTCAAACAATGGATTGGTTCTTGAAAACAATGAGCATGATTCAGGCAGCACCTGAGTTCCATTGGTTCAGTTAGAAAGTTAGGTGCATTCTTAATTTTGAAATAGGAAATCACACTTCAGAATGCTTAACATTGGCTGGATTGTACTCAGCAAGACTAATTTTTAATTCAGTTGCATGTGAACACTGCTTTTTGCTGAATTCAACAGTGTACAACCACAGCAGCTAGAGGTTAACATCCCTAGTCCCTTAAAGGAAGCTAAACGTTCACCCATAAGCAGAGGGGAGAGGAATGTAGGAGATCCAAAATGTGTGACTCCTTTTCTTGCTGATCAACCAGTAACTAGGATGCTCGCTTTCTTGAATGGGTGGGTCCTGTGCAGTGAAGCTCTGCTGTCTGATCAGATTGAGGAATAATGCAGGCAGTTGATGTTTGTGTGCAGTTTCCTACCCAGCTAAGGATACACATATAGGAATATAGCTGAACAGTGTTTACTCCAGTGATCAGGTTTTTTGTTCAGTTTACTCTGATTTTTTTTAATAACCTGACTTGAGAAAAATCAGAGGCAAAATGAACAAACTAACTTCTGTTCTTATGTGTTTTTACTTTTCTAGCAAATAAGCTCATGCACAGATGAGAGTGAATGGTCATTTTTGGTTTCATTAATTACTATGCAGTTTATCTCACTGTGAGGATTATTTGTATTTAGTGAACACACAGTGCTAATGCCACTGACAGGAATCATAAGGAAGATGAATGGAATTTTATTTACATACATGCATATATTGTTATCCTTTAATTGCAAAAATGTAAATTTGAGCCTTGTATAATGTTCTTGTCCTTTTAAAATATCTTGTATCTGTATATTTAAAAAGGAAATAAAGTAACTTCTCATACCTTGTGGACTTCCATTTCAAAATGTTACGTTTCTAGACAACTGTAATGGATAATATCCGGTAAGGAAAATGAAGGGACAAGAGCTAAGAAATTACCAGCCAATATTTTAATGCCACTTTTGCCACAATACTGAAGTATATCAACCAGGCAGAGAGATATGGCCAACATTTAAACCAGAAATTACACCTATGTGTCTTCCTTAAAAAACAAACAAACCCTAATCTGTCATATAAACAGCTATGTTTATCCCATATGTTTATCTTTATCCCATTGAAAGACATCAGTGCAACTCCCTGTTCCCTTTTCAAACGACGCCAAATTAGATGAGGAATTTCTATGGCAACAACACATAAAGAACTCTATGTTGCTGACAATCTGGAGATATCCAGCACCAAATCTATATCTGGACCTTTGCCTAATGTTCCAAAAACTTACCAGAATGATCAGCCTTCTCTACTGTACTCCTGGCGAGACAGGATGGACAGATCTTCCAAATTCAAATCTGGCTCTTTGTTGGCCAGTGATCCACATTTTATAACACATACCTCATTAATACTCCCACAGCCACAGATAGAACCAACAATCCCCGTCGAAACCGGGCCCCTTGGTTTACTGAGGAGCTCCGGAAAATGAAGCGGGATCTCAGACGGCTAGAGCGAGTATGGCGACGGACTCGTGACGGAGCCTCAAGAACATCTTATAGGACGCTTATGAAAGCCTATGAGACGGCTATGAAAGCTGCTAAGAAAT
Organism: Podarcis cretensis; assembly: GCF_951804945.1. Classification (NCBI taxonomy): domain Eukaryota; kingdom Metazoa; phylum Chordata; class Lepidosauria; order Squamata; family Lacertidae; genus Podarcis; species Podarcis cretensis. The sequence continues at coordinate 46,609,025 of NC_137170.1, read as the reverse complement.
CTTACTTTGCAGCTTCCATTGCATCCGCTAGCTCTCGCCCGGCACAACTTTTTAGAATAATTAGGTCAATAACGTCCTTAGGAGGACAACCAAATTTAAGCACAAATTCGACCCACAGCTGTGAGGCATTCGCGAGTTTTTTTGCGGAGAAAGTCCTGTTGCTCCGCCGTGACCTCCCTGCCAATTTAGATACAGTGACTGAACTGGAGGCCCCTCGACTGACTTCAGGTCCAGTGTTGGACCATTTCGATCGGATACTCCCTACTGATGTGGATAGATTCCTCCAAGTTGGTAGGCCCACCACCTGCCTCCTCGATCCGTGCCCGTCTTGCCTGATTAGGGAGTGTCCAGATGTTGTGCGGACCCCCCTAGTTGAAATTATCAATTTGTCCCTTGACACGGGGACATTCCCAGGGGAACTGAAGGAAGCAGTGGTGTGTCCACTCTTAAAAAAAACTTCATTAGATCCCTTAGACCTTTCCAATTACCGCCCAGTTTCAAATCTTCCATACCTGGGTAAGGTAATTGAGAGAGCGGTTGCTGAACAGCTTGGTAGGTTTCTGGAGGAAACATCGGCATTAGATCCATTTCAGTCCGGTTTCCGTCCTGGTTTTGGGACGGAGATGGCTCTGGTTGCCCTAACAGATGATCTCCGTAGACACCTGGATCGAGGTGGGTCAGGACTGCTGATCCTTTTAGATTTGTCAGCAGCCTTTGACATGGTCGATCATGATCTTCTGGACCACCGCCTCGCAGACGCGGGGATACAGGGCATAGCCCGTAACTGGTTGTGCTCTTTTATCTCTGGTCGGGGACAGAGGGTGGCACTAGGGAGGGAAATGTCATCGCGCCACTCCTTGGTGTGTGGAGTGCCGCAGGGTGCAATTCTCTCCCCTATGCTTTTTAACATCTTTATGCGCCCCCTTGCCCAGATTATCTGGAGCTTTGGGCTGGGCTGTCACCAATATGCTGATGACACTCAGCTCTATCTGCTGATGGATGGCCACACCAACTCGACCCCGAACACACTGACCAGATGCTTGGAAGCTGTGGCTGGATGGTTTCGTGGGAGCCGATTGAAACTAAATCCTTCGAAGACAGAGGTCCTATGGCTAGGTCGGGATGGCATGGGGATGAGGGACCAACTCCCTTCTCTTGCGGGGGCCCAATTAGTGCCATTGCCTTCTGTTAAGAGTTTGGGTGTAATCCTTGACGCCTCCCTTTCCATGGAGGCGCAGGTTACAGCAACAGCCAAGGCGACATTTTTCCACCTTCACCGCATCAAGCAGTTGGTCCCTTACCTTTCCTGCCCCGACTTGGCCACAGTGATCCATGCGACGGTCATCTCCAGGCTTGACTACTGTAATTCGCTCTATGCGGGGCTGCCCTTGAAGCTGTCCCAGAAACTCCAGCGGGTACAGAATGCTGCAGCGAGGCTCCTCACGGGGTCTCTGCCATGGGAGCATATTCACCCAGTGCTTTTCAAGCTGCACTGGCTCCCAGTGGAGTACAGGGTCAGATTTAAGGTGCTGCTTTTGACTTTTAAAGCCCTTCACGGCCTAGGACCCTCATACCTTCGGGACCGCCTCTCCCGGTATGCCCCACGGAGAGCCTCAAGGTCCATAAATAGCAACACCTTAGTGGTCCCGGGCCCTAAGGAAGTTAGATTGGCTTCAACCAGAGCCAGGGCCTTTTCAACTCTGGCTCCGGCCTGGTGGAACGCTCTGCCTCATGAGACCAGGGCCCTGCAGGATCTGATTTCTTTCCGCAGGGCCTGTAAGACAGAGTTGTTCCGCCTGGCCTTTGGCTTGGAGCCAATTTGATTCCCTCCCTCCCTCTCCCTCCCTCTCCCTCCCTCTCTCTCTCTCTCTCTCTCTTTTTCTTTCTTTTCCTTCTCCTCCTGCGATGAGGCTACATTTTAATATTTTAATGTTCCATTATTTTAATGTTGTATTTTATTTTTGTTTTTAAGTTGTAATCATTCTTCTTGTTTTTATTATTGTTTGTAAGCCGCTCTGAGCCCGGCCTTGGCTGGGGAGGGCGGGGTATAAATAAAAAATATTATTATTATTATTATTATGTCAGTAATACCTGTGACTGGTACATACTGGTTGCCTGTTATAACAAGAGTTATAAACACTAACTCAGTGTTTCCCAAATAGTTGATATGTGAACTCTCCCCCTCCAAAAAAAAATATTGATGTAACATTTTCATTGCTTAGTGCCACAAGAAATTATGAAACTCTGTATGTGAAACTGCCATAGCGTAAAATAACAAAAACTACAGAGAGGCGTTAGCTAATCACAGGTCACAATATTTCAAGAGGAGGCAGTGGTTCACATTTCAGCTATATATCATCAAGGGTGGGGGTATACAGTGGTACCTCGGGTTAAGAACTTAATTCGTTCTGGAGGTCCGTTCTTAACCTGAAACTATTCTTAACCTGAGGTACCACTTTAGCTAATGGGGCCTCCTGCTGCCACCACCGCACAATTTCTGTTCTCATCCTGAAGCAAAGTTCTTAACCTGAGGTAATATTTCTGGGTTAGCAGAGTCTGTAACCTGAAGCGTCTGTAACCTGAAGCATCTGTAACCCGAGGTACCACTGTACTAGAGTAAGTATATGTGATGTATATACCTGTCAAGTGAGTGGATATTGCATTGGTTCTTATATAGGTGCCTTAAGACCAGTGTCTTAAACTGTCTGAATGCAATGGATTTATTTCCATGTATGGCAAGGTGTGTTTTTTAAAAAAAACCACACACGTTGCTCTCCTATTTCTGATTGGCTTACACATTGATGATAAATAGGAGCAGAAGTCTACAACAAATCGTATTTATTTCTGTATCTGAGCAGATGCTGCAGCTTAGAGACTTGCCTTGCTAATGCCATCTGTGTCTCCTCTAATGAGAATTCGAATAAGGACTGTGCTGCTATTTGAGCTAGTTTTCCTTGGTTGGAACACAAATATTTCTAAACTCTGGAAAATGTTGGAAGTATCATTGGTGCACTAGGAAAGGTTGGCTTGCTCATTTTACATTTAAAAAAAGAAAACGAGAGATTACTTAACAGTTAAAGCTTAATTAATCCGCGTTAAGTGATCCTGGCTATATACTCTTACTTAAGTGATATGCCTTGCTGGGTCAACCTTATTTGTGAGAATTCCAGCAAGCTCTAGGGTAATAGACCAACAGAAAACTGGCTATGGGCTGCGCTCGTGTCTACCCTTACTTACTTACATCCATGGTTTCCAACCTGTCATGATAATCTTGGTGGTACATGAGCACTTAGGAGATACTAAACAAAAGTGTATGAGAAAGAAGAAAAAGAAATCACCCTTAGAGGTGTCATCCTACAAGCAATGCTGAGACTATTCTGGGTTAGAATCTTTTCTGCCAAAGATTCTAAGGAATATGCCTGCCATATCTCTCCAAGTTACTAGACCGCTCAATTTTAAACAAGTGTTGCTGCTTGAGTGTCCACTTTTTCTAAACACGAAACCTTTTTGAAAGCCTTGCCACATCTCTGCCTGTCTAGTTTCATTTCTGGGTAACTATTGCTTACTTCACATTTATAACAAGAACTGGCTGGTTGTCCTTCTTTTAAGAGCTTGAGAACATGTGAGGCTTGCATGACTTTCTATGCATGACTTGACTGGAAATGCAGAGGAATATTGACTAAGCTGGCTGGGGATGATTTGTGTTGTAGTCTAACATTTGGGGACCCAAGATGGAAGAGACCCTTTTCAATCGGTGTTTCGTCCCGGTTTTGGCACAGAAACTGCTTTGGTTGCCCTGTATGATTACCTCTGTTGGGAGAGAGACCGGGGAAATGTATCCCTGTTCATTCTCCTCAACCTCTCAGCAGCTTTTGTTTCCATCGGCTATGGTCTCCTTCTGGAAAAGCTGTCAAGAGTTGGGGGTGGGTGGTACCGCTTTGCCTTGGTTCCAGTCATACTTGGATGGACGTTTCCAGAGGGTGTTGCTTGGAGAGTGTTCTTCAGCCCAGTGGAACCTTCAATGTGGGGTTCCTCAGGGTTAGATTTTACCCCCTATGTTGTTTTAACATCTACATGAAACTGCTGAGTGGAGTTATCCAGAGGTTTGGAATATGTGGTCAGCAATATGTTGATGACACCCAGCTCTTCTTGGCCTTTAGCTCTGCAGGAGAGGCAGTGGACCGCCTCTCCCTCTGTGAACCAACCCAGACCCTCTGAGGCCCTTCTTCATGTTCCCACTCCGTGAGAGGTCCCGAGGGAAGCAACATGAGAACAGACCATTTCTGCAGTGACTCCCTGCTTGTGGAATGCTCACCCCAAGGAGGTTTATCTGGTGTCTTTATTACAGATCTTTAGGTGCCTGGTGAAAACGTTTTTCTATAACAGAGTTGTGTGATTAAACTCTGTGTGACCTTTTAAATGTGTTGTGGGAGGGGAGTTGGTGCTTTGTTTTTGCTTTATGTATTTTATGTTATCATTTTTATGTTGTGAACTGCCCTATGATCTTCAGATGAAGGCAGTATACAAATTAGATAGATGGGTAGATGATAGATAGATAGATAGATAGATAGATAGATAGATAGATGATAAAGAGAATGGTCCTAAAGAAGGGTGCTGGCCCACAAAATCTCTGTCTAGGTAACTTAACCAACCCACCCATCCACCAGAGAAAGAATAGGAAGAGGACTTGGCTGTTTCCAAATGAATGATGCAGTCAAAGCTACAAAATGGGTCTCTGTAAGTCTGCAACTTGGCTCATGAAAGAAAATCTGACATTCATGCTGGTGAATTTGAAGGGTTGGTGCCAACCTAGCAGTTCAAAAGCATGCCAGTGCAAGTAGATAAATAGGTACCACTGTGGTGCATAGCATGGGGGCTGTGGCCCTAGGCACAATTTTGAAAGGGGGCAAACAGGCACCCCCACAGCAGGCTCCTTCATCAGAGCCCGGCACCATGCCAGAAGGAGCTGCGCTTAATCACTTGATTTGTGTAATCATGTATGTAGCATTAAGCACAATTAAGTTACCATAAAAAGATTGGTTCACCATCAACTGAAATGGTGATTTCCGAGGTCAGTTATCTGAGGTGACTACTAGTAATCCAAATATGTCCAGAGAAACTGCTCTTGCCCCCAACTCTCCTCCCTAGAGCTTGTGATTTGCAAAAGGGGTTGAGCCGCAGCTGCCATTCTTCAACAAATTACAGGTAGGTCACATGTCTAATAAGGAATAATTTTCTCCTTACTGCACAATCTGCTACTGAGAAAATTGGGAGAAAATCAGACTAAATGATCATAATGGCCCCTTGTGCAGAAAGAAGCGGGGTGGAATTTCTCCTAGTATCCTTATAGAAGAATGAATGGACACACACACACACACACACACACACTCATGTAATTTAAATGGATTGATTTTATTTGGACATTTTCACCCTTTGCAAGTGCAAACCAAACATTATATTTACAAAAACTATACTAATATAGTTTTTGATAATATAGAGAGCATAATCTCTTTCTTTTTCAGTCTGTAACTTCTGGGATTTTTTGAAAAAGAGCAGAGTGAAATATTAATACATTTGCATATTTTCAAAATTTAAATTATGAGCTATTGGTACCTAGCAGCATAACCAGTGTTTTCCCTTAGGGGTACCCAAGGGTACGCAGTACCGGCACCTCTTTTTTGTTCTTAAAAAGTGTGGCACTTACTGTAACAACTTCATGGTGAGTACTGGCACCTATTTTTCTAGGAAAAAAGCATTGAATTTTTTATTCGCTTAGTCACCATTGCTAATAAATATCTATAAAGACTTGAAAGTGTTTTTATTTGATACCTAGTTCTGAATTACATACTGCAAAGTTGCTATCTGCTAGTTGTTACTCGCAACATGCACATATTTTAGTGTATGCTAAATTCTATATTGTAAGGTCCACTGTGGTTTCATTTCTGTTCATGGAACCTTCTTTCTCTCTCTCTCTAACTTCATTATTCGTTTGGGATTTGAGGCCAACCTTTATTCACTTTAGCACCTTTATGAGGGAGCCCTATTTCAGAATGCAAATCTATAACTGCCCTGAATGATTTGCTTTCAAATTACAAGTTAATAATAAAAAAAATTATTTATACCCCGCCCTCCCCAGCCAGATAAAATTTTATTTATACCCCGCCCTCAGGGCAGCTAACAGCAGTAAAATTACAATAAAAACATAAGGGGGGGAGCAATTTAAAATACAGGTTAAAATGCAATTTTAAATGCAGCCTCATTTTAAAAGTAGCCCATGGATCAAAACCATAAGGGGAGGGAAACATAAGGGTCAGACTGAGTCCAAACCAAAGGGCAGGCAGAACAGCTCTGTCTTGCAGGCCCTGTGGAAAGATGTCAAGTCCCGCAGAGCCCTAGTCTCTTGTGACAGAGCGTTCCACCAAGTTGGGGCCAGAACTGAAAGGAACCTGGCCTTAGTTGAGACCAATCTAACCACCTTGCGGCTTGGGACCTCCAAAGTGTTGTCATTTGTGGACCTTAAGGTCTTCCATGGTATGTGGGTCCTAGGCCGAGTAGGGCTTTAAAGGTCAAAACCAGCACCTTAAACTTGAACCTGTACTCCACCGGGAGCCAGTGCAGTTGGTAAAGCACTGGATGAATGTGATCCCATGGCAAGGACCCCATAAGGAGTCTCGCTGCAGCATTCTGCACCCGCTGGAGTTTCTGGGTCAGCTTCAAAGGCAGCCCCGCGTAGAGCGAGTTACAATAATCATGCCTGGAGGTGACCGTTGCATGGATCACTGTGGCCAGATCAGGGCGAGAAAGGTAAGGGGCCAACTGCTTAATACGGCGGAGATGGAAAAACCTGTTAAAGAAACAGGTTTGAAGCGTTGTAAGTTCAAAACTTACAGTGACAATAAATTGCATTCAGTTAAGGCAGCCTTACAGCAGTTAAGTGAATAAAGATACTTCTGTCACATTAAGATAAAATATATTCAGATGATATAACAAGCTTTTTTTGTGACGAGAGTGCAGAAAGTGGACTTGGGAATTTTAGAAAGCTGTGCTTTAGGCAGGTACAGTCAATGCAAAATATAGGAACAACTTGACCTACAAAAAACTGAGCGATAAATGATTTAAAAACCCACCACTCCTAAAGCTTTATAGTGTTCAGTCTGTTTCATACAGCAATGCAGTTATCTTCCTGGTGTTCACATTTCATAAACACTGGGCATAACATATTTAGAGTAAAAGAAGGGGGGGGGAACACTGCAAATTCCAAACCATCATTCTATGTGCATTGTAAAAGAGAGAGAGAAGAGCTGTGTAGAACTAGGTAACACTGTAAATTCAGAAACTGGGTAAGTACATTGAAGTTCTACCCTCTGCCAGAAGTCCTCATGTTTTGTCTTGTTACCAGGATGTGATTTACTGATTCCATTCTTTGGATTCTCGTTTTATTCTCACCTGTGGGGAAAAACGCACAGCAAAAATGCACAGCAGTGACTGTGATGCCAAACCATATTAGAAGTCTTGAGTGCTGCATCCAGTTAAGCTGTGGGGATTGATTTTGTTGGAACATTCTCTGGACCGTGGTTTGCAGTTTTAATGTCCATGTTAGGGTCATTCCCTGAAACCGTTGATATCTGATTAGCCTTGCCAAGATTCTTAATGATGTTGATGTTGTTTTTGGCAGTTTCTACAAAGCTGTTCTCAAGCAACCAACCATCTGAGTCACACTGCGGATCACCCAGGAGGAGAACATTCCTCATTGCTGTTTGAAGGTAACGAACTCCAGTAAGCACAGACAGCTAGAGAGAGAAAAAGAACCAAATTAACATTACAAACCATTAACCAATGAAAAAAAAGAAAGAAACACTTATTAAGAATACTGTTATGACCACTGGGAACTGGAATTGCTTAGTGTTGCAATTCTGTTCTTTGTATTTAAATTATTTACTATTAATGTTTTAATGTTAGGCTTAATGGAATATTTTAGCAATGAATTTCTTGGTTTTCTCAAATTTTATTATACACTAAAAGATGAGGATTTCCAAGTGAACCATGCTACCAGCGCAGCTAGGTGGTGTCATGCTTTCTCTTACATAAAGGGTGGGATATGGCTCACTGAGGTACGTGGGTGGCGCTGTAGTCTAAACCACAGAGCCTAGGGCTTGCCAATCAGAAGGTTGGCGGTTCAAATCCCCTCAACGGGGTGAGCTCCTGTTGTTCGGTCCCAGCTCCTGCCCACCTAGCATTTCGAAAGCATGTCAAGTGCAAGTAGATAAATAGGTACTGCTCCGGCGGGAAGGTAAATGGCGTTTCCGTGCGCTGCTCTGGTTCGCCAGAAGCGGTTTAGTCATGCTGGCCACATGACCCGGAAGCTGTCTGCAGACAAACGCCGGCTCCTTCGGCATATAGAGCGAGATGAGCACCGCAACCTCAGAGTCGTCCGCGACTAGACCTAATGGTCAGGGGTACTTTTACCTTTACCTTTATCGCTCATTGACAGAGCGTCTGCTTTGCATGCAGAAGATACCAGGTTCAATCCCCAACATGTCCAGATAGAACTGGAAAGGAACACTGTTTGAAATCCTAGAGATCCACAACCAAGTCAGTGTAGTCAATACTGAGCTAGATGAAGCATATGGTATGAAGCAGCTTCTTATATTCCATTCTCTCCCAGGACCTCCACAATGGCCCTCCAATATTCCTTCTCTCTCTCTCTCTCTCTCTCTCTCTCTCTCTCTCTCTCTCTCCTTCTCCTCCCTCCCTCTCAAAAGACAAACTAGCCAATTGAGAATTAGCAAAACAAAACACAGCACTGATTTTGAGTATTTTCTGCCTCAATCCCTTTCGTACAATTTCGGCCCTTCAGACCTGAAGGAGTGTCTCCACCCTCATTGCTCAGCCCAGACACTGAGGTCCAGCTCCATGAGCCTTCTGGTTCTGTGAGAAGTGAGGTTACAGGGAACCAGGCAGAGGGCCTTCTTGGTAGTGGCACCTGCCCTGTGGAACGCCCTCCCATCAAATGTCAAGGAAATAAACAACTATCTGACTTTTAGAAGACATCAAGCATAAAAAAAACTTCCCTATACAGGGCTGCCTTCAGATGTTTGATGTCTTACTATGTTTTGATTTGTTGGAAGGTGCCCAGAGTGGCTGGGGCAACCCAGTCAGATGGGTGATATATAAATAATAATAATAATAATAAATAATAATAATAATAATAATAATAATAATAATAATTTATTATATCGCCTTTTGGTTCACTTTTCCGTGCATTATCTGAATGTATGAAACCCAGGTACATACATTTGAGACCCTTAATTGTTTTCAGAATGGTAAGTCTGAGGTAATTTAGACGTTGTCCCAATGCCCACTGAAAATTTTAGGAATTATCTAGTAGCCAGGGTACTGTTTTTGTACTTTTAGTCTTCAGCTAGAACCTTTTCTGCCTTGATGTAGCTTTGCAACAAGCATAGTAAGGGATAAAATTGCTGGTATTTTTGGATGCCCCAGACTCAAAAGGTCACTGTTACTTGTAAGCATCATCAGACATAAGAAGCTTTTATTTGTCACAGTCTTGTTATTTGCCCTACATTAAAGGAGACCGTGAAAAGGAGAGGTGTGCTGTTGGAACGTCCTGTTTCCTCCTCCCCAAAAAGAACAAGCTGATGAATTTTAAGGAATCTTATTCTTATCTACTTTAAAGCCTGATGAATATTTTATACTGCATGTTATTTCCTCCATAAACAGTGATTTATATATACATATTTAAAAAACCAACAATTATATTATATATATATACTGTATAAACCAACAATTCAATTTATATATATATATTTAAAAAAACCAACAATTCAAATCTATTCATATTGATTTAGTGAAGGCAACGTAGATTGTGCAAGGATATTGTTGTGTATTTACCAAAATTCTGGATAATGCAGACATCCTCAACTATTTGTTCTCTGCAGTGCTTTTTTTCTTAAAAAATGTTTAGGGGTACTCTCATTTTGACTCAAGAAAATCACCATTTTATAGTTCATATCAGGGAAAATAAATACAGTAAATGGACAAAAGTACAAAGATTCACAAAATGTTTAGGGGTATATGTACCCCTGCATCCCCCCAGAAAAAAGCACTTGTTCTCTGTATTGGGGATTAAACAATTATGACCTTTTGGGGGTTGTTCAACTCCCATCAGCTTCTGGAAGCACAGTCAGAGGTCAAAGATGATGAGAGTTGTAGTCCAGATTTGAGTGGGGGCACAGGTTCCTGATTCCTGCACTGTACAGTATAACACTATATCACGCATAACATGGATGGGGCCTGAACACTACATTCCCTCAAGGGCAGTCTTCTGGGGTTGCATGAAAATGCAAAAAAGAGCAAAAAATGTATATGACTCCTATCTTGGAGGCTATATTCAAGATATGTGTGAATACCAGAGGTTTCTACATGCACACAGACACACACACCTCTGTCCACCCAAACAAGAGGCACCACAGCTCAAGGGCACATTCCAGTCAGCCCAAAGCATTTATGGTGCTTAAACACATCAGGTCCAGTGAGGGTCATTGCCTATGGAGAGCCTCAAGGGTCAGACAGAAAGGCCTGGAGGACTGTGCTGTAATATTTTACCTCAAACAACCAGATGAGGAGCACAGTGATACCGATGGATCTCATGATGTCAGTGTAATAATCCAGTAGGGCTTCCCTACATCCTCTCATCCAAATATTAAGTTCTTCTGTCATAAAATCATAGTTGTAGTGAGCTGTATTGTTTGTTAGCTGATACTGGATGCAGGGCCGGGGTGAGATTGGGTTGCAACAACTGAAGGGGACTCCATCCACCAAAAACTTTCCATCGACGTTACTTTTTAGGCGGCTGCAACAAAGATGTGGAAAACAGACATTGTGAGAGTAGTAAATAGGTCAGCTTGCTAGTGTGGACACACTCCATCCTTAAAACACATTCAGGGCACATTTCCTCCCCTCAGAGAATTCTGGGCACTGTCGTTTACCCTTACAGTGCCCAGCAATCCTTAACAAACTACAGTGCCCAGAATTCTTTGAGGGGGGACAATGTGTTTAAAATGCACTTAAAGGTGTCACCTTTGACCGGATTTAACCGTCCAGATGCATTCAGTCTTCTCCTGTGTTACAGGTACAGATTTCATGCATCTGGTGAAGTGGACTGTAGTCCACAAAAACCAATGCCATAATACATTTGTTAGTCTTTAACAAGTACTTGGTTGATGTTGTTGTTATTGCTATAACAAACTAGCTTAGCTATTCCTCTGGAAACTGGAAAGTTCACTTGGTGCAAAATAGAGTGGCAAGATCCATCACTAGACAACTAGTAGAACAGATCATAAACACATCACTTTTGGAAACAGCTGAATTGGCTGCTGGTTTGTTTCCAAGCAGTTTATTTCCCTTCAATTTGCAAGCAGTGCAGACCTGGGTTTCTGAAGGACCCTCTTATTCTGCATGAAACAAACCAGCTGTTAAGCTCTTCCTCATATATCTTTCACTGAATTCCCCCACCTTCTTCTACATCCATTGCAGCAGCCTGGATGTAGAATAGTCCCCCCCCCCAGTGAGGCTATCCTGGTGCTGACCATAATGTCTCTTTGACACAACTGAAGTCCTTTTCATTTGCCCAGGCCTTTGAGTTATCTTTTCGGTCTTTTACTCTTGAGCTGAATGTGGTTTTTCCTTGTTTGTGATGCTGCTTCTGAATATTTATTGCGTGTGTTTTGATTTATTTTTAGCACTGTTTTAAAACCGAAAGCAGCCATGTAAGTCTTTGGACTAATAGAGTGGGATAATTAAATAGTTTACAATGGTTTTGTTTATTTCTATATGTCAACAGACTAGGTGCTTCTCTTTAAAATTATATTTGTCCTATTTAAATACATTTTCTTTATTAGTTTAACAGCATCACTGTGTGCCATGAGTAATTATGCCTCTACTTCACTCCTGCCTGGTTACCGTCTTGGATGCCTCCCCTCAAAAATGATATTATAGAGCTGGAAAAGGACAACCAAAATGATCAAGGGCTGGGGCACCTCCCCTATGAGGAAAGCTTATAACATTTGGGGCTTTTTAGTTGAGAGAAAATGTGACTAAGGAGGGCATGACACAGTGTTTAACAGTATGCATGACGTAGAGAGTGAGAAGTCATTATTTCTCACATAGTACTAGAACTCAGAGCCATCCAATGTAGCTCAATGGTAGAAGATTCAGGACAGACCAAAAAAAAAGAGCTTCTTCACAGGGCATATACAGTATTTAAACTGTGGAATTTTCTTCCACACCACAAGATGTATTGATGAACACAAATTTGGATGGTTTTTTTAAAGAAGATTAAGCAAATCAATGACAGATAAGGCTAGCCACAGGGACGCAGGTGGCGCTGTGGGTAAAAGCCTCAGCGCCTAGGGCTTACCGATCGAAAGGTCGGCGGTTCGAATCCCTGCGGCGGGGTGCGCTCCCGTCGTTCGGTCCCAGCGCCTGCCAACCTAGCAGTTCGAAAGCACCCTCGGGTGCAAGTAGATAAATAGGGACCGCTTACTAGCGGGAAGGTAAACGGCGTTTCCGTGTGCGGCTCTGGCTCTGGCTCTGGCTCTGGCCAGAGCAGCGATGTCACGCTGGCCACGTGACCCGGAAGTGTCTCCGGACAGCGCTGGCCCCTGGCCTCTTAAGTGAGATGGGCGCACAACCCCAGAGTCTGTCAAGACTGGCCCATACGGGCAGGGGTACCTTTACCTTTTTTAAGGCTAGCCACTGTCAGGGGAAGCTTGCCTCGGAATATCAGTCACTGAAAACCATAAGTGGGAGGACTGCTGTTCTAGTCAGGTCTTACTTGTGAGATTCCCATAAGCATCTGGTTGGCCACTTGAAGAACAGGATGCTGAACTAGATGAGCCTTTGGCCTGATTCAGTTGGGTTGCTCTTAAATTCATTGCTTTCTCTAGGCTACCATGGCATTCCCTAGTGTTTCCCGGTTATAGACTCAGATTCATTTGCTCAACCAAAACTGATTTTATGAGACAACATCAAAAAATATTATACATTTAATACTTACTCTTGAACATCCTTTGAAGCCATATCCAGATAGCGAACTGAGACCCACTGAATTTCGAACCAATCCCTGAAACCGTTGTTTCCACAGCATTGGAATCTGATTTGTAATATGTCAATGGTTTTCTTTAAAAAGCACCTTCCAGGAATGTCTGTGTCCTTGTAGAACTTAATAGCGTCCCTCAGCCCCAGATACAGAGATTCCTCCAGTTCATTTCTCATGGTATAACACATGACAGCACCTACCAAAATGCAGAAGGTGAAGCAGAACGTGCAAACAATATAAGGGAGCATAAACAACTTCCATCGGTTGAATTTGTTGGAGTCTGTGCAGTCATAGCAGATTTTACCTCCAAGAAAGTTGATGATGCATGCTACAACCCCTACAGATATTAGCATGTTGGGGACAGAGTTAATATCCCCTTTGCCCATCAACTCACTTCGCTTTCTGAGTTCAATCTTGAGGAAAAGTCCCAGGCTGAACAGAATTACACCAGACACCACAGAAATCCAGTTGAGGATCCACAGGATTTGAGCCAATTTGTCTCTCTTGGTTTTGGTGAATTTTACTTTCAGGACAGCCATGGTCACAGTGTTAGGAAAAGAAGTGTTGCTCAACAAAATCTCCTAATCAGATTATCACGATGCACAGGCAAAGGCCTATAGCAGACACCTGTGAAACAGAAAGAGAGAGAGAGAGAGATTATTGCCTTTCTCCTGTGTATTAATATAACGTGCATTCTAGCATCCTGTATAGCCTCTTAAGATGTTATCCAAGACTTGCAAGAACTTGCAAGTTCTCACGCCAGTCTCACAGTGGGGCTATGTCTTTTGAGATATATATGCATTATTTGGAAGTAATTCCCACTGATTTCCATGGAGAATGCTGGTTAGTTCAGGGATGGGGAACCAGTGGCCTTTCAGATGTTGTCACACTCCACTTCTCATCAGCCCTGTTAGCATGGCCAATGGCCGGCGTGGTTGCTGTTGTAGACTCCAATAGCATTGGGGGGGGGGATTGATTTGCGGCCGACCCAGTAGGGTAGAAACATATTCCTTTGGGCTCATATGGGCTTCCCAAATGAGATAAGGGGGTTAAAACCAGAAACATAAATCCCATTGGTTTTAACTCCTCACATAAATATTAAAATTACTTAGCTTTCAATGTGATTTGGGAAGTTTCTTCTGAATTGTGCTGAGTCCATGGTTCTGAAACTGATTGAAAGGTGGCAATGTTCTAAGCTTTTATTTTTCTCCTCTATTCAATGTTTTGAAAAAGCACATAATCCAGGGGTAGGCAACCTAAGGTCCGTGGGCCGGATGCGGCCCAATCGCCTTCTCAATCCAGCCCGCGGATGGTCCAGGAATCAGTGTGTTTTTACATGAGTAGAATGTGTGCTTTTATTTAAAATGCATCTCTGGGTTATTTATGGGGCATAGGAATTCGTTCTTTTCCCCCCTCCAAAATATAGTCTGGCCTACCACATTGTCTGAGGGACAATGGACCAGCCCATGGCTGAAAAAGGTTGCTGACCCCTGACATAATCTCTACAAAAATCCATGGAGCTCTCAGACAAGGAATGTACAGAGTGAGGAATTAACACTTTATTGTCAAAAGTACACTTACAAGTTAGGGAAAGGTATGTCCAACAGTCCTACGTCCTTCAGCTACTTCTAAGTGTGCACCCAATTAGGCAGTTACAGCCACAGGGAGGCTCCGTCCCTGACCTCAGTTTACAGTATGTATCTTCCCCCACCTGAGCCTGCGCACAAGCAGGCAAAGACTCCGCCTCCAAGTAACCTGCTTCTGTTCCTTCTGCTTCAATCCTCTTCTCGTCCTGGGAGACAGTGAGACAGGAGAGATGGGGGCAGGAGGAGGAGGAGGCATGGAAGCCTTGACTCTATACCAGCTTGACCTATCTCTCCCTCCTGCACCTGTTCTTCCCTCTCCAATCCTGCAGCTTCTCCTGCCTCTAACTCTCACCTCCCAGTTGTAACAGGCTCCCCCAGATTACTGATCCCTTCTTCCAAGTCAGTCTTCAACTTCCCTTCTCCTGGTGCCCACTCATCAGTATCCAGCCACCCCTCCTCAGTGTCCAGCCAATCTCTGACACAAAACTAGAATTTCAGAACATGCACCAGATGGAAAAAGGGACGCGGCTGCAGGAGCCCAATTCTCTCATTTTGACCTCCCTCAACTATTTCATATTGCTGAAGACTCTTCTTCAGGCATAGGATACTCTGTTTACTTTTCAGCAAGGCTTTGCCTTGACTGTATTTTAAAGGTAAATTAAGTCATATTTTTGGTGGAAGATGTAATAGAAAACATAATTGCCAACTGTTTAAAACATGTATCAGCAGCCAGTTGTACTTTAAAATGTAAAGCTGTATACCGGTATATAGGCTATGAGGCTCTATAAGAAATATGCTATTTCAAATTGTTTAATTCCATATCTCTAACAACTCGCAATGGATTGCAATATGAGACATGATTTTGTTTCCCATGACATTAATGTACTGCCTTTGAAAACAAGTTAACCTGCTCCATCTTTTTAGTGTTATTTTTTGTAAATATCCACTGCAATGTTACGAATATAAGAAGAGGCTGGATCACACCAAAGGCCTATCTAGTCCACATACTGTTTTCACAGTTACAGATAGGTAGCCGTGTTGGTCTGCCATAGTCAAAAAAGAAGAAGTGTGCATGCACACGAAAGCATGCACACTGAAGAAGCACACTGAAGAAGTGTGCATGCACACGAAAGCTCATACCAAGAACTAACTTAGTTGGTCTTTAAGGTGCTACTGGAAGGAATTTTTTTTTTCACAGTGACTGACCAGATGCCTAAGGAAAGCGTGAATAGCACTTTTCCCACTGGTTTACCCAGCTGCTAGGACACAGGCAACTCTCAATTTGTGTATGTACCATGCATGCACGACTGTGGGCCATGTTCAGCACTGGAAGAGGGTGGAATGGGTTTATGCATGCTCTGCGTGATGACCCGGAATGTAATCCCTACGTAAATAGGATGTTGCCTGTACTGCCTTTGTTAGTGGAGGCAGAATATAGACACCATGGCTAGTAGCAATTGATAGACCATTAATTTGTCTAATTCTCCTTTAAAACAATCCAAATTGGTGGTCCTCACTACTACATCCAGTGGAAGCAAGTTCCATAGTTTAACTCTGTACTGCGTGAAGAAGTTCTTCCTTTTGTTTGTTCTGAATCTTCCAACACTCAGCCCATAGTGTTATGAGAGAAGAGGAAAACTTATCCCACTTCACTTTCTTTGCAGCATACAAAACCTTATATACCTCTATCATATTCCCTGTTAGTTGCCTTTTTACTAAACCACTTGATAATTTGGGTTGCCCTTTTCACGCCCTCTTCCAGTATCCTTTTTAAAATAAGGCAACTAAAACTATACACAGCATTCCAAGTGTTTTCACACCACAGATTTTTTGTAATGGCATTATCTTGGCGGCGTTATCTTCAGTTCCTTTCCTAATGGCCCCTCACATGGAATTCTGATTAAAGCTCTGCTTGATTTAAGCAACGTATTGGTTTCTTACTCAAGACACTGTAAAATAAGAAAAGTAAGTCTGACAATGGCAGTTTTATTTTGAACCCTTTCCCCAATGATCCCAAACATGGAATTTGCTTTCTTCACAGTTGCTGCACAGTATTGTAATTAATGATAGTTCACCCTGGGTAGGAACTGTATGAGCAGGCTAATCAAGGATAGGGGGCAATAACATGTAGCACAACTACATCCCACCAAGCAGAGCTGGTGTGGATGGGAAACATCAAGATAGATTTCATAGGCATAAAATTGAAAGGGCTGATGTGTGAACAAAGGCACAAAAATGTGCACACAGAGGAAACAGTGAGCTGCATATGCGCAAACAATGGCAAAAGCTTATATGGCAAAAGATGTGATGGGGAAAGTGCTTTTTTAGGGGCTCATACAAAACTGACAACAAAATAGATTGCTGTTACCCTTTGAGGAGTAGGGCGTGGGAGATAAGAATTCACAAGCACAAGATAATAATTTACCTTATACAGAGAAATGTGCAGGTTTTGTTGCTGTTTGTTGACCGCAGAATTAAATATTTTGCAGTTGCTATAAAAAATTATATGAACTCCAAGATTGTATTTTATCTTTCATATACAGTACTTCTGATTTATATTTCACAATCTTTTTTAAAAATAGCAAACAATTTATTAACTGTGTGTATATATATTTATATATATGCGTCATTTAAAAACGAGTGCTCTTTATAGGCACACTAGGAATGGCATTTTTTGAGCAATCAAGCTGCAATTGTGTAACAATGCTCTCTAGTTGAAGCAATTGATTCATGTCATTTGGAATAACTATTCACAGCATTGGGTGCTTATGGAAACTCATGGCCTCCAGCGTTTGTCCTTGAGAGCTCTTCCCTGTCTTCCGTCTGCTTTATGTAATTTAGTTATCATTATTAATCCATTTGCAAAAGCTATTTTCGAAGTATGGATGAACCGGGCACAAAAGCTAGCCCCTCCAATTTCCCCTTTAATCCCAGCTTCAAAATCATTTGTTTTTCTTTGACAAGGAAAAATGTCATCAATTTGCAACATGGGAAAATAGAGGTCTACATGCAATTATGGACTTATTAGATAAAGGTCAGCTTCTCTCAGGGGAGCAACATTTTGCTAAATGTAATAATGCACATATAAAATGGTTCTACCAGATATTTCAGGTGCACCACCTAACTACTAATTCTATCATACAAGCTACTCACATTCTTACACAATTGGATTATCTTATTTATTCCAATTTAGACTGAACAGGAGCCTTTGTCCCAGGCCAAAAAGTATGAAGTACAATTATTCTAGGCAAGGTAAGTGCAATTGTACACTATGATCCACTGGGAAAGTATGTTTTATGTCTACCTTTATCAGTAACCAGGAACATTTTACTTTTTATTGCAACACATCAGATGTAAACCAAGTAACACCGATACCCAATTGCCAAATTTATGGTAAATTAATTTATGCATTGTAAAATACTTTATCCATGTTTGTATTAATTGTGAATTAATTATATCCACCGGAAACGATTATTTATAAAATTGTTCTTAAGGAAAATACCAAGATTTGTTGAGTTCATTTTGATTTGTTGCCTTGTCAGTTGAAAATCGCTTCAGAATTGCATATATAACATAAGGTACTTTTGAATTTCCTATTTTTATTTTCTGTTATTATTTGTGTGCTGTTATATGTAATCAAAGAAAAATTAGGTATGGGCTCAAGTATTGATTCTTTGGGTCTTTCAGGAAGACCAATGAGATATAAATATAATAAACAAACTAAAAATATATTTATTAAATGGTCTTTGAGAGAAACAGAGGGCGTATGTACAACTTGGTAGATCGTGAGACTCTCAGAGTCATGGGTTCCAACCCCACTTTGGGCAAAAGATTCCTGCATGGCAGGGGGTTGGACTAGATGATCTAGTCCAACTACCAGACTTTTAGAAGACATCTGAAGGCAGCCCTGTTTAGAGAAGCTTTTAATGTTTGATGCATTACTGTATTTTAATATTTTGTTGGAAGCCGCCCAGTGTGGCTGGGGAAGCCCAGCCAGATGGGCGTAGTATAAATAATAAATTATTATTATTATTATTTTATTAATGATCCTTGTGATTCCTTCCAACTCTGCATGTCTATGTCTCTGACTTGGGAGGCAGACATCTGATCAGTAGCTTGCTTCTGCTCCAAAAGCCCATTCAACAGGCCCATATTAAGGGGAGTAAAATTGGGGTATTGCCCCAGGCGGCAGGTTAGGAGGGCAGCATGGTTTGTTCTCTGCTAGGAGAAGGGAAGGAGGGAAGCAGATAGGTAAGGAATGCATAGGAGGAGGGGTGAAGCTGGCCAGGGGCGGCAGCAGCAGAAAGAACAGCCAGCAAAGTAACACCGAGCAGAGGAACTATTTGGAAAATCCTGCACTCTTAACCATGTCTTCTTAGAAGCACTGGCAGAGAAAGGGGGGTGCAGGGGTGTGACTCGCCCCAGGTGTCATCCCTGGGGTGGGGGTGACATCGCCGCCCCACCCCCCTGGGACGCAGCTAGCTTCGCATCTGCTTAGAAGCATGCCTTATTAAATTAAGTGGGGCTTACTCCCAGGTAAATGGAGTTAGGCACACTGCCTCCTCTATTTGTGCTAGGGAAAGGAGTTGTAATACAATGCATTGTCCTGCCCAAGTGCAGTGTGTTTAACTTTGATGCAAGGTATTATATGTCGAAGTATGCTGTTTACCCGCTTGCGTGGGCACACATATTTGACTGTTTCTCAACCAGGCACATGCCTGTAGGAGACATATGTTGCTGCTAGCCTGGCGGCTTGAGAGATTTCCAGGAGTCCTAAATATTTAGAAACAGTCAGGTGTATTCCAGTACTGGTGCTCACTTTATATACAGCTCATCTTTATATACAGACTGAAATCTACAAGGGACTTGTTTACAAAGATTCAAAATGTTATTTCACAGAATTAGAAAGTATGCCCCCACCCCACACTACAGCGTAATCAATCACAAACACTATTGGATATGGGTTTTTTTTTTTCTTTTTTAGAGATAAGTCAGTTGTAAAAGTATTGCATTTAGTATCCCTCAAAACTGATCTTCAAATGTGAAAGGATCAGATTATTAAGTTTTTTCTCTAAAACCAGGGACAAATGAGGCTGGAGATCTTATGTGGACTTTAAAAAGAAGTTAATATCACTTGAAGGAGACCTGAATGAGATCAAGACTGGAGACCTATGGGTGGAGGAGAAGATCCTTTGTCATTTTCCTATTAAAGCCACCCCATTATCTGAGAAACCACAGATAATTAATGATAACCAAGCAGGTGAGGAGGGGGGAAGTTAGCCCTTTACTTCTCTGCTGCCACCCTGGAGGTGTGGTTGCACTGGGAATTTATCATTGGTGCCAATTGTGGGATTTCTTCCCAAAGTCAATGCAAGTTTCAGAAGGGGTAAGCACCCTAGCTCAGTGGGAGAACAACTGGTTTGTATCTCCAAGTTCTCCTCCCAGTCTGTATTGGCAATACTGAGCTAAATGACAATGTGTTAATTAATTATTTGCCAAACTTTATCCAGCTTTTCTTCAAAGAAAGCTTGGGTTAGGCTTCCCTGGAAGTCTCCCATCTAAGTATTAGATGCAGATTTGCTTAACTTGATTAAAAGAGTGAGGGGAAATCCACCCTGAGCATTACTGTACTTAAAAACCTGTTACGGTGCAACCAAGCCATAAGCATTGTAAAAGGCTTCCTGCAGGAATATTTCAGGACCTGTGGCTTCCTACAGGAGTTCTCAGTTAGGGAGAGGTGGAGAGCAGTGCAGACTTTTGCCCCAGAGGGCAAAATCTGTAGATCCGGCACTGCCATTCAAACTGTTTTGGCCAAACTGTAAACAGGCACTGCTGAAATGCTTCCATTGCTGGGGGTTTTCCACAGACTTGTCATATACATAAATTAATATCAGCACAGTAATAGAGGGGCTGTGATGTCATAGGTACCTGTAATGGTTGCATAGTTTCTTTACATTTCCTTTTTAAAAAAAGGATTTTAACAAATATTATCTATCACTCTGGAATGATGATTGTGTTTGTCAAGTAGAGATTGCAGAGGAAAGCCTTGCTGTTCATCGTAAAGGCCTTTGGCTATACATAGGTAAAGTGATTGACGAAGATGAAGATTAAATACTTTTTATTTTGACAACACTTTCCCTGGAGTTATCCAAATAATGGACACTTTCTATTTATTCTACAATTGCCATTGGGTCCTGTCCATCACAATCCTAACCATATCTACTCAGAAGTAAGTCCTATTGAGTATTCCTCACATCATTGCCCCCTACCCATGAGAGTGAAGCTCCTCTCACTGTAGAAAATGGACTAAATAATGAGGAGCCGCAGAAGGACACCTTAAGTGTTTGAAAGCAGAAACAAACAACGGGCTGCTAAAGATGTGGCTGTCTTGATGTAAAACAAATAGGTACCCAAGACAGCAGCAATGATTTTGTGTAAGTGGGCAAACATTTCACTTATGCTTTAACTAATGGCAGATACTGTATTATGTAATCATCTGGATGGGAATCATTTAAGGGCACAGTTTTGTAGAGCAAGAAAAACATTTATTGGTGCTAGAGTTATTGATGGTTCATCATTCCAGAGAAAGAGAAATACCTTTGTAAATAGCTGACCATTCATCACCTTGCCAGTTCATAAGGTTTTGCAGCTAGCTTGTACATCTATTTTATCTTCCAGGAAGGGCTGTGGGCTAAATAGAGAACTCTTGGTTGCAGCAACAAGGCTTCACAGGCAGATTTCCCTCATGACGCCTTTACCAGTGCTTGTATATATGTAAGCAAAACAAAGACTACAAAGCCACTGTAAGCTCTCACCGTAAGTTCATTCAAAGAAATTAAATGCTGTAGTGCTCTTCCTAGACTTCTTGCCACTCAGGGAAGTGGCAGGTTCATAACAATTTGGTGAAGTGGCATGGTCCCATGGTAACTTGGCGGGAGTTATGGACCACCTGCTTGTAATTCTGAACTTTGCTTTGTAATTGCTGGTGCATAAAGGCTGTGTCTGTACATCAAACCAAACCATCATTTAGAGTAGTGTGCATGAACTAAAATGAACCTGAGTGAGCTGCGACCCACAATCCACACATCCTCCTGCACAAGTGGGAGGACGCCTCAGTAGTGTTTACTGTCATTTCCTCCAAATTTTGGCATGCCATGACAAAGGGACAAGGGATTGAAGTACAGTGGTACCTCTGGTTACGTACTTAATTCGTTCTGGAGGTCCGTTCTTAACCTGAAACTGTTCTTAACCTGAAGCACCACTTTAGCTAATGGGGCCTCCTGCTGCTGCCACGCTGCCAGAGCAGGATTTCTGTTCTTATCCTGAAGCAAAGTTCTTAACCCGAGGTACTATTTCTGGGTTAGCGGAGTCTGTAATCTGAAGCGTATGTAACCTGAAGCGTATGTAACCCGAGGTACCACTGTATATTTAAAAAATCCTGGTTAGTTTCAGCCGGCCTATTGAATTGAAGTTGGGTTCTTTGGAAACTGACTAGAGTTAGTTATAACCCATTTTCCCTGGTGTGATCAACACAACAAGCCAAAATTTGGGGGAGATGAAAATAAATGCTGCTGAGGTCCCCCTCACCGCAGGAAGAGGAGAGGGGAGAGCTCGTGCATGTCATGCCTAAACCACTAATAGGGCCATGGGTGTAGCCAGGATTTTTGTTAGGGGGCGGGCCTTTTGTTAGCGGGGCAAAACCTCAGTTAGCTATGTATTTTTATTGATTTGGGAGGGGGTAGCTGCCCCTCCCAGCCCCCTGGCTACACCCATGAATAGGGCCCTAAAGAAGATGAATTATTTTACCCATAAGGTGTCCTAAGTGTAATGTTCCCATTGGATCTGCAGGTCTTTCAGTCATGTTGACATGTAATATATATTTGAAATATGAAGAGACCACGATAGTTTCTTAAAGATAATTGAGATTATACTTTTGGAAACCACTAAAATTGCCTTATGCCTGAGTTATTGTTTAGAAACAATCGACCTAAATGGAAGTATTGTCATAAATTAATCTTAAAGTTTGGGATTGTAAATCTGATACGTAAAATTGGGCTTGTAAATCTGATAATAAACAACCTGATCCCATAAATTCAGTATTCAAGGATGGCTGTCTGCAGTGCTATGATTTTGATTCCCCAGGAGGAGCAAAGGTACTCTAAATGGTTTGCAAATTTGTGCTGTATGAGAGTACATAGTTAGATAACATTAAGTATTGCAAATCCACTTTTGTGAATAGGTCTTCAAATAAATGTATTTCTATTACTTTTTATCATTCCAGATAAACTTTATAGATTACAAGTGCATCACAATTAAAGGCTTTTTGAAGACAATCAAAGCACAAACATTAGATTACCTTTGCAGTCTAATGTTTGTGCTTTGCAGTAAAAACTAAACAAACAAAAAAAATTGCAGTGTCCTATATTGTCTGCATATAATGCTATCCTTTAAGTCTGTAATCCTATACACACCTGGGAAGTTCCCTTGAATAAATGTGGCTTACTTCCAAGTAGACATGCAAAGGATTATGCTGCACGTATTAGGTTCTACCTGGAAAATAGAAATAATTGAGCTTTTATTTCTATTGACCCTTTGGAGGCAACACTTGCCTGTTTAAATTGCTAGGGAGTATTAGCAACCACATATTTTTTATTACCCCTATGTTCAATAATCACAAATCCCTTTCCTTTCTCTCTCTCTCTGGAATAGCTATATTCTGTTAATGAAGAAAAACTGAGAAATACATTTTTTTCTTTTTTAAAAAGCAAAGCTGGCGTACAACCAATATGGACCTTCTTCTTTTTTTCATTGTTTATACTTTTCCTCATCCAGACTGCAATTCTGTATGCACTTATCATGGAAAGAGCTTCATTGAAATGCATAGGAACTGTCCTGTTGTTAAACATGCACTTCGAAAACAGTATCAAATGCAACATGTTGCAGCATTATCGTACTTCTCCTGTTCCTATATTAAATCACACTCCAGACAGTTTCTTTTAGACAAGAGCTACATCGGACACAAATTTACCAGCAAAACGGAAAGTAAAAAGGCTGCTTCAAAATGCAGTAGATCAATGAGGCACAGATTAGATTTAGTAAGGGTAAAGGCTTTTTTCACATATATGTGCTTCTTTAAAACGAACAGTTGATGGGAATAAAGCCACTAACCTGTTTTAGTGCTCTGAGCATCTTCTCAGAGTGGGCGCTTGGTGCACTGTGGCCAGTTTTGGAGGGGAGGCTGAATCCCCCAAGCCTCAGGATGGTTTGGCTCCTCTCACGTCAGTCTAGGAGTGCTGTACTTGAGAGGATAGAGAAAATGGTTTCTCTGTGCCAGCCCTTGCTAATCCCCGCTGCATCCCTAATCATGCCTAAGAGATTTATTGTAGGAGACTTATGTCTTCATGTTAAACCCTGCAAAACATGCCACTTAACCAAATGTAATTTGAAACCCCTGTGACTGGCTGCTCTCAGGGCACCCACTTTCACCTGTTTCCCCAGCACCACCAGTCTTCACAGATTCATTGGCTGCCCTTAGATTTCTGTATTAAAGCCCTCATAAGAAATATTTGATTTAGGTTAGGTTGTGTTCACTCTCCCGTTTACTGTACATTCACCGTGTTTTCAGTTCTGCGTTTTTAATCCTTTTTACATGACATTATCCAAAAAATTGTATGTTTCCTGTGCTTTGTTATAAGATACTGCCGTTTGATGAGTTGTTTCTCAAAAGCATCACGCTGAAGTGAACACCTTTGCATAGGGTAAGGAAACATGCCTGCCCTGTCCTCTCATTTGATTTTTTTTTTCCTCCAAAGGGAATAATTTTGGGGCAAAACCATCACATGTGTATTAGGGAGCCAGTCCAGTTTTACGGCTTGTGCTCTTGGTAGCCTTTGCTTGCCTCCAATAAAATAATGAAACCTGGACATAAATAAGGATAGTGAAGTACAAAGACTGGACACAAAGCTGGGGCTCAAAACAACCCAAAGTGTTTTCTTTCAGAAACATGAATTTGCTGTATTTGTAGACTGGCAGCTTGCTTCTCCATTTGGGTTGCTTAATCTAATGGCGGATGTTTTGCTGGAAACCACTGTAATGGAAGTGGAGCCTGCAAGTTACAGCAAAAGGAATCTAGACAGATTGCTGTTCAGAAAGGGACAATTCCTTCTTCTGGAAAACCATTCAGAAACCTTAACTTAGTATAGCACTTAAAACATTTGTCTACCAAAATACCCCACTCAGGAATCAGGGATGGAAGGGCTTCAAATGCCTTAAGGCGAATAATGAATAATGTATGTGCTCCTGTTTTGTTGACTCCTGTCCTTATTAGCAGTGAAAGACACAAAACAATAGATGGCAGTGTTGGCATGAATGTCCACTTGTGTGTTTTAATTTAAAAATTATTCTCCAGCCAGTGTCCAGATTCTCTCTGCTGGTAGCCCTGCCATTTGTCTCTACTTCCCTGCTTCTCACCTGTCATCTAACTGTATTGTTGTTGTTGTTTAGTCGTGTCTGACTCTTCGTGACCCCATGGACCAGAGCGCGCCAGGCACTCCTGTCTTTCACTGCCTCCAACAGTTTGGTCAAACTCATGCTGGTAGCTTCAAGAACACTGTCCAACCATCTCATCTTCTGTTGTACCCTTCTCCTTGTGCCCTCAATCTTTCCCAACATCAGGGTCTTTCCCAGGGAGTCTTCTCTTCTCATGAGGTGGCCAAAGTATTGGAGCCTCAGCTTCAGGATCTGTCCTTCCAGTGAGCACTCAGGGCTAGTTTCCTTAAGAATGGATAGGTTTGATCTTCTTGCGGTCCATGGGACTCTCAAGAGCCTCCTCCAGCACCATAATTCAAAAGCATCAATTCTTCGGTGATCAGCCTTCTTTATGCTCCAGCTCTCACTTCCATACAGCACTACTGGTCTAACTGTATACTCTCCTCCGTTCTCCTCCTTCATCCTCTTTTTGGCTATGTAAAAGAATGTCTTTAAACGCAGGAAGGCTGTCCCCCAACACAGCTGCATTTCAAGTAACATTTGCATTTGCTGTACACACCAGAGAGAGGGTAGGGGAGTCTTTGCCCAATGAACATTACTGATGGGTCAGGACAAAGGTCCATATCTATTCCCACATCCTGTTCTCATAGTGGCAACCAGAGGATCTAATGGGCAGCCTGTAAACAGGACCCAAATGCAACTGTACTCTGTCCACTTGGGATTCCCAGCAACTGGTATACAGAAGTGTATTGCCTCAAACATAGCCATTATGGGTGGTAGCCACTGAAAGCTTTATTTCTTTAATGAAAGACAGCAAATTTTTAATAAAATTAATAAAAAATTAATAGAACAGCAAATTAATATATAAATTGTACAAATATGAGCCAAATTCTGACAGATTCTTAAAAGACTACAGTTGTGTGTGTTTGGAGCTTAAAAAGGTAAAGGTAAAGGTACCCCTGCCCGTACGGGCCAGTCTTGCCAGACTCTAGGGTTGTGCACTCATCTCACTCTATAGTCCGAGAGCCAGTGCTGTTCGCAGACACTTCTGGGTCACGTGGCCATCGTGACAAGCTGCATCTGACGAGCCAGCGCAGCACACGAACGCCGTTTACCTTCCCACTGGTAAGCGGTCCCTATTTATCTACTTGCACCCGGGCCGGGGGTCCTTTCGAACTGCTAGGTTGGCAGGCGCTGGGACCAAACGACGGGAGCTCACCCCGCCGCGGGGATTCGAACCGCCGACCATGCGATCGGCAAGTCCTAGGCGCTGAGGTTTTACCCACAGCGCCACCCGCGTCCCTACGTGTTTGGAGCTTACTCCCAAGTAAATGGGATAAGGATTTCAGCCTAAACTAGGAATATAAATCATGTGCAATGCAAGGCTTGCAATGCAAATATTATCGTAAAGCAGGGTTTCCCAAACTTGGGTTTCCAGCTGTTTTGGGACCAAAATTTCATCCCTTCCCCCATTCTTTCATGGGGCAAGTTGGAGAGATTCTGCAGTCAGATAAATTGATGCTGGCTATGACAACCAGAACTTGCTGCTTTCTTGTAGGACGAGCGACTGCAATTTGATACTCTTAACTGGGAGAACATTTAGTCCTTGCTGTGATTCCTGCATCGAAGGAGTTGGGCTGGATGATGCTTGGGGTCCCTTAAAACTCTACAATGTTATGATTCTAAGTAACATCTGAATAGGCTCTGGGCACCTGCATGGATTTTTCTTTGTCTACAGCACACAACACATACCTGCATTTATGCATTTTTATAACTGTTGTACATACATTATATATTGTCCATCACACAATGCTTTTCTTCTAAAAAATGTTTAGGGGTGCTCTCATTTTCCTACTCATCTTGAAATACTGTGTCTCAATGAGGCCAAACTTAGATTCACAAAATGTTTAGGGGTATGCGTACCCCAGTGTCCCCCCAGAAAAAAGCACTGCCATCACATATCCATTTCCTAAGGACTTCCCAGTCCACCTCTCCATTTCATTCTATCAGCTGCATATCCTGATCTTCTACCCATTTTTATCTCAAATCTTCCTTTGTTTGATATTATTTGCTGCTCACGTGTTTATTTCCACTTGCAAGTTGAATTGAATATTATACTCTCTAAGATATTCTCCAAAACACTTCCACTCCTCTCTTAACTTTGTCTCATCTTATCCTGTAAGCCTTTTACTTCCGTTTGCTCCAATTTGGTGGTAAAACACAAGTTTTCCCAGGACAAAAAATACCATCACTTGGACACAGAGCTTTAAAGCCCAGACCTGCGCCTAGAAATATGGTACAAAAGGAAGTCTGGATGAGCCCTAGGACACACACATGAGAATAAATATGGTAAAATAAATGTCCTAAATTATTTACAGTATAAACTGAACTGAAAGCTATATTGTCCTTCTCTTCCACTATATTCTATTTCTTACTACATTTTAAAAATGTATTTGTTCATATCTTCCAGGCAATCTTTCAAACGAACAATTTTGTCATTTAATGGAAGAGACTTGAAGGCTTAGCATAATTAATGGGGCCACTTTCTTTGTTCCTCCCTGTGCTGTTCCCATCTGCAGCACTTATTTTCCTTCCTCTTTCAGTCTGGAGACACATGAGTCCTGTAGCACAGCATTAATACTCGACAAGGTCTGTCTTATTGGTTTACATGCCCTCTTTGGCCGCTTGAGACATTTATTAGTCTTTAGCTAATGTATATGGGACTTTCTGTCTTTTGAACATTAATTAAGAAAGCATTCCCAACTGGACATTGATGTTATTATGAAGCAGGCTATGCTATGCTGTGTTTAAGAATATGTTGCACAACTGCATGGTTAGAGTCCCTTAAGACAGACAAAAGCTTTTTAACATTTATAAAGCGATGACACTGTGGCTTTCTGACTTTTTGTAAAGCAAACACTACTCAGAGTAGGTATACTGATATTTTGAATGCTTGTTCCATCTTACAAATAGTCAGCTGATGATCTCATGGCCAAGCCAAGTTAGATTCAATTATGCTAAGAATTTAGCACACTTATAAAGTTGTTATCTATGTTGTCCTAGGGTTCTGTCTTAAATTTGAACCAAGCTGAGAGAATTTGTTTCCTCACTTCAATTTAAAAAAACCCAAACAATTTATTACTGTATTGCTGCAGATTCTGATATTAGTGACATAAATATACACTACAGCCAAACTTTTCCAGATGACACAAGAAAGGAGTTTGTCCTTTTACCTTGCCATGCTGAATAACGCCTGCAATAAGCTATGCTTTGATATAATGGGTTAGGTGTCTCATATCTGTAGAATTCCACTCTTGTTTCAGTAGGTCTTATTAAAGGCTAAAGCCTATGGTTAGTAAGGAGATTTATCCTACACTATATTGTGACATAAGGCAAGACACCTTTTCCCTTTCACTTGCTCTACACTTCTGCGGTTACTGCTCCCCTTCCCACAACCACTTTCTCAACTCCCATAGTCCATCAAGAAAAATCCCTTTGGAATCTCCTTGATAGTTCTGTTCACATGTATCTGTACCTTTCTTACAGAGGTGGCACTCATGACCATTTATCTTATTTCTTAATATAGCCTTCTACAACTTGGTGTCCTCCAGATGTTGCTAAACTACAACTCTCCTCATCCCTGCCCACTGGCAACACTGGCTAGGGCTGATGGAATTTGGAGTCCAATGACATGGGGGTGGGCAGGCACCAAGCTGTGTGGTCAGACTGCCTTAATATACAGTTCCCATGCTCACGTAGGCCCAACTCTAAGTGTGATGTTAACTTTTTGACACTTAATGTAGTGTAAACCACCCTGAAAGGCAGTATAGACATTTAATAAATAACAATAATGCCCACCCCTCCCTAATCTCAACACAATGAAGGCATGCAGGGGGCAGGGGAGAAGGCAGCATACAGTTCAAACAATATTTTGTTTCAGCTTATTTATTTAAACTATTTCTTAATCATCCTTCATCAAAAGATTCCAGGGTATTGTACATAATCCACACAACATGTAAAATATAATTTAAAACCAACACATAACCATAACAAAATAAATGAAAAACAAAGCTAAAAACATTAATAATAATAATAATACTACTACTACTACTACTACTAATAATAATAATAATAATAATAATAATAATTTATACCCCTCCCAACTGGCTGGGTTTCCCCATCCACTCTGGGTGGCTTCCAACAAAATATTAAAAATACATTAAAATATCAGTCATTGAAAACTTCCCTAAACAGAGCTGGCACAGCTGGTACCTTAAGTGGTTTACCATTTATTATATAAGAATATCTAGTGATCTTGTCAAGTTTCTAGCTAAGTACTTATCAAACAAGGCACTAAATCCAGGGGTCAGTGTATAATGAGAATAGTGCTATCCTGGACTATAAGAGTCTCTCCTACCCCCTCAAAAATTATTAAGGGCAGTGGTCTATACTCTTGATCAGTCTTCACCCACCTAGTGCCCTCCAGATGTTTGGGACTACAGCTCCCATCACCATGGCCCTGCTGGCTCGAAGTTGTGGTCAAACTCTGGAGGGTACCAGGTTGGTAAACGTTCATCTAGATCTTCTGACGAGGGACTATAGGAGTCAGTAGAAACTCTGCTACACCAGCAGAACATAAGCTACACATAAAACCTCAGATAACACCAGCAGAGCATGCTGCTGGCAGAGCTGTTCCATTATTTATTTTAAGTATTTATATACCACTGTTAATCAGGAAAGACCACAAAGTGTTTTATGTGATATACAGCTGCTCTTGGGGGGGGGTGTATGTGAAATAACCAACACAGCTGGCTAGATTTTAGGACTCTTCTTGGATGTAGTTCAAGATTTACTGCCACACTACTGGATTGCATCTCCTTTTTTCACCTTCCCTGACCTTTCCTCCTTTCCTTAAATATGGTAAAAAAAACCATGGTTCTAATATCTTATGACACTAGAAATTTGTGGCATCCATCACTGCACATGTGGCAGGAGGAATCAAGTGCACTATATAGCATTTTTTTGAATCATGGGATCAAAATTCTTATTGATGTGTTAAATTGTAAGGTTCTGGAATAATTTTGTTGGCTACCAGTTTACATATGGAAATAAATGAGAGTAACAACAAATTATATTTTGAAATTGTGTTCTGTGTAATGGTAATCTATGACTTAAGGCAATCAGTCCTAAGTCTGCTTTCTGACCTCTAGAATTACTAGCAAAGCTATTTGACCTAAATACAATCTTCCAAAGCAGAGTATGCAAGATATTGTTTTACAGGAAGCAGTAAGCAATGACAAAGAATTTCCCCAAGGCTTTATTTTATTCCGAAATGAATTTGGGTATAATGCATTACAATTCTGTCTGGGAAAACGCTTAGCTCCACAGTTACATAGAGTATGCATTTACGTATGGTATCAAATGGTAAAATGATAGGGAGAAATATGATGCCTGTTATTTTATGTTGCACCCTAGTACTTTTAAACAATGGAGGCCTCCTGCATTATCATCTTAAATGAGGTATCATCCCATTCTGGGCAGATTGCGGAACAGTTTCCTACCACCCTAAAGTTCTGTAATATGAATGGACTAATTATAAAATTATAAATATAGATTCTGCCCCCGCCCCATTTTAAAAATATTTCAATGTTAGTATATTGTAATGTGCCGGAATATAACTTTTAAAAAAGTATGCCAAATTAGCAAAATGTGGTATAGGCTTCAGGTATGGCAGAGATGCTCTTCAGCTGCCAGTGAATAAGGTCACATACAAACCCTGGTCTCCCAGGCAGCCTGGTACACCTGCTCCAGGCCTCCTAGGTCTAAGGTGGCTGGGGGACCCCCAGAGACCAGCTCTTTTCCGTTTCAGTTTATAACTGAATTCCCTTCCTGGGGTCTCAGAAAATCTCTGCACAGGCCTGCTCCCAGATATGGCACTTTAACCACTACACAACCCAGGGATTTGACTCGTGTTGCTTTTCTACTTTAAAAAGGCCTCTATGCACATTTATGTATAAATGTGTTGTGCATATTGGTATTTTAAAAATCACATTATTTTTGAAACATAGCTGTTCTGTTCAGAAGCCCCCTTTGCTCCCCAAACTTGTATCTTGAAACAGAGGGCTGGTGGACCATGTTGTTGTTGTTGTTGTTTAGTCGTGTCCAACTCTTCGTGATCCCATGCACCAAAGCATGCCAGGCACTCCTGTCTTCCACTGCCTCCCGCAGTTTGGTCAAACTCCTGCTGGTAGCTTCGAGAACACTGTCCAGCCATCTCATCCTCTGTCGTCCCCTTCTCCTTGTGCCCTCCATCTTTCCCAACATCAGGGTCTTTCCCAGGGAGTCTTCTCATGAGGTGGCCAAAGTATTGGAGCCTCAGCTTCAGGATCTGTCCTCCCAGTGAGCACTCATGGTGGACCATGTTAGGACACAGAAATATCCTTCCACAAAAATTATGGAAGAATGTGGGGCAGTTATCTTTTCAGCCCCTTTCTGTGTGTGTGTCTACTGCCATTGGACACTGATGCTTGTTTTTTTTAATGAGATTGAGCCCAAGGTTTTTTCTCTTTGGGTTTTCCCAGCTTACTTTGGATACACCGCATAAACAATTACATATTGCACTTTTTACTAAAGACCTCACCAAAAACATTTTATTTTTCAGTATAGTTCCCAGCTTAGTGCTTCTGCAGCCTTAATCCTGAGTGGCTCATAGCAATAAACGTTTTCTCCCTTTTTGTTACGGGAAAACAAATGGCTTTTACCAGCGCGTTTCGGTACTTTAATATTCAAAAAAAGAGGAAACCCCAGCGTGTAAGAGAACATCGACAGCCATCTGTCAAGCCCCCATGACGCAGCCACCAACCACCACCTCTCTGCAAGCTACCATTAGAGAAATCCTTAAAAGACCCTTTCCGACAAAGGCCGGGCTAAACTACAATTCCCAGAATTCTCTTCAGACCAGCGCAGTACGAACAAACTCGCTGGATTCGCCTCATAAGCAAACGTGAGCACAGCAGCGTTTCTAAGAGACGGCCGCCCGCCGGGACGACTGATGGGGCCGCTGTCCAATCTGCTCAACGGGCTCCTCGCGAACGACCCAATAGCGTTTCAAGGCGTCGGAAGGGTGGGCGGGCACCCTTGAGGGAATAGCTGGCTCACTGGCCCTTGGATGGAGGGCAAGGGAAAAGGAGGGGGCTTGTTGCGAAGGTAGAGCGAGCGAGGAGCGAGGGGGACGGGCCAGTCGCGTCCTGCGGGGACTGCAGCTGAGGCGGCGGCGGAGAGTTGGCGACGAAGCGGTTAACCCTGCAGCGACAGAGACAACGGCCGTTCGGCGACTGCCGCTGAGCCGCTGACTGGATTGCCTGCGCCTCCGTTAGCTGCCCCGCCCGCCGGTCCCTGCGCCTCGCGGCTCTCTCCCTGCGCCTAGTCCGGCCCGGCCCCGCAGTCACCATAGAGACAGCGGCGGCGGCGGAGGCGACGACGGCGCCGCTTGCTCGCAAGCCATGGGCAGGAGCCTGCTGCTGGGCTGCGCCGGGCTGAACCGGAGGGCGCCGTGGGACAACCGGTAATATCGCCTCTTCCCCCCCCCCCCACCACCTCAGCCGCGTTTCCTTCTCTCCTCGGAGGCCCTCGAGAGGAAGTGTGAACCCCGCGCCGGCCTCGCTCTGAGGGGGAAGGAGCGCCGGCCGCTGCGTTCCAGGTAGGCGCTTCCCCTCAGGGGCTGGCGAGCGGGGCATGGGGTGGGGGAGCGCGGTCGTCACCCGGCCTTTGGCCTCCCCCAGCCAGCAAAAGGCCGCTTCGGCGGGGTGTGCGCAAGTGCCGCCGGCCCGCCTGGTGGGGGGGGGGGGGGATGCTGCTTCGTAGGCGCCGGGGGGGGGGTTGGCGGGGCCTCGCGGGATGCGCCTCTGTTAGAGCTTAATAGCGGAGGGAGCAGCGCCGGGTTTTTGGGATCGGAGGAGGAGGCTACACGGAGGGTAACCTTCAGAGCATCAGTAAATCACCCGTAATTTCGTCCCGCCGGTTATCTATCCCGGTTTTCCGTGCAGGGGCAGGAGGGGGGCGGGGATGCTGCATTATTAGGGGGGGCGGAATCATTTCCCAGCCTCAGATGGGAGAAGATCTGGCAGCGCTTGGCCTCTTCTGGTGTGTCTTCTCCTAAGGCCCCCTCTGTTCGCTTTGCAGGGTTGGGGAGCGGGGGAGCTGCTCGTTGTGGGTGTTTGGTAACTGGGCAGCAGCGGTGAGGCGCATCGCAGAAGTTTCCTGCCTGGTTCCGATGAAATGTCAAGTGATGCTCTCGCGGTTTGAGAGCGGTTCTGCTGCAAAAATATAGGCTCTGCGGGGTGGTGGGAAAAGAGCTCTTTCGCTTATTTCGGCAAAGGTCTGGCTTTCCCTGCCTTTCTTTCATTGCTCCCCGAGGGGAAAACTAGGCTGCTTGACTTGTAAATCTGCTAATGTTGATGCTTCTGTGTTTCCTTTAGTAATACAAATATGCTCTGGCATACAGGCAGATGGAGGCTGAGGCTAAACATTGCCGCTGCTACCAGCAGTTGCATGAAGATATGAATACAGATACATAGACTTTCTTTTAAAAGAGAGAGGTATGGTCCTCTGCCAGAGATCTTTAAAGAGACCAACTGCCAGCAATGGGTGTAGAGAAAATCTGCTAGAGAGGGTTGGCAATGTTGTGTCTTTCTGCCACGAAACAGCAAGAGGGATGGTTAAATGATACTTAACCTTAAGTATAGCACCAAGTATTGGTGGGTTTCAGAATGTTGCTAAAATATAGATGCTTTGAGATTAGCATTTTCTGTTAGTAACAGTAAGATATATCACAGATATATCCTACCATACAAGTTATTTAAGACTAATATATGTAGATGACTTCAGATTTTAAAAAATAATCAAGCAGTTTATAAATTTCTTGAAATAAATAAACTTGCTCTGATGTTGGTTAGTCAGGAAATAGTTATTTTAGGCTACAGCAGGTAATGTTTTAAATTTGCTTCTATGATTGGGACATACCAAATGGTTTTTAAGCCAGCAATTGTTATTCTTATAAAGATTATATACATTTCACATTTTTTGCTTAGTGTGGTCTTGACCTTTTGTGTTTATTGCTGTTGTTTGTTCAGAAATAAGCCCCACTGAGATAAACTGGATATACTCCCAGGTAACGGTGCATAGGGTTGCAGCCCAAGGTGTGTAAAATGAGATAAAGTAATTTTTTTCTGATGTATTTAAACCAGTCATTGAAAATGCATTTGCAGAGAAATATCAAATGAACCACAACAATGAAGGTGAATATTTTAAAGGACCTGTAACTTTCAAAAACCTTTGCAGTATATTTTATATATTGTGTCATCTAGAATACTTTTTTTTGCCCGACCACAATGTTGAAAACTTTCATGGTGAAAGCAGTGAAGTAAAGAATATGACAGAATAGCACTTACCCAGAGAAAGAGAGTCTGATATTAGTGCAGAATATCCTGCACTATATCAAACGTTCTTGGCACTGATAATCAATATTTAAATTATAAGTGAGATGTGCCAAGGCTTGAGTTTACATAAATTTCTGTGAGTAGCTGTTTCAAAATCTTTTCAGTGGGATTCTTTCTTTAAATATTTGGAACTGATCCCTGGTCTCTGATCAAGTCTTGTGAATAGTAATCTTGCCTTCCTTTGGTTGTGTGCTCATATGGGAAGTAGAAGAAACTTATGCAGATTTGTCCCAAGACAAAAGAGAAAAAATATCATAATAATGAAAGACAGTATTTGGCATCACTTGTTCTCTTGGGGTTCAAAAAAGCAAGGGAGCTTTGAAGTCCTTTAGACTGAAGAAAGCATGTGGAAAACAAGGGATGGGATGCTTTACTTGTCTGGGCTTTAAGGTTTTGTGGGGGGCAGGTACTGGAAGGGATTATTGCAGAATCTGAATGGGTGGGATGTACTGTGTATGTCTTCTAACACGTCCATTCAAGAAAAAATGATGCACAAAATGGGGTTGGTGTGAAGGTTAAAGGTAAAGGGACAGGGACCCCTGACCATTAGGTCCAGTCGCGGATGACTCTGGGGTTGCGGCGCTCATCTCGCTTTATTAGCCAAGGGAGCCGGTGTACAACTTCCGGGTCATGTGGCCAGCATGACTAAGCCGCTTCTGGTGAACCAGAGCAGTGCACGGAAACGCCGTTTACCTTCCCGCCAGAGTGGTACCTATTTATCTACTTGCACTGGCATGCTTTCAAACTGCTAGGTTGGTAGGAGCTGGGACTGAACAACGGGAGCTCACCCTGTCGCTGGGATTCGAACCGCCGACCTTCTGATCGGCAAGCCCTAAGCTCTGTGGTTTAACCCACCACGCCACCCGCTGTGAAGGTTAGGATGCAGCTTATACCTCCTTGACACTGTCTTCTTAGGGAAAACATCTCCATACTTTTAAGAACTGAGTTTGGAGTAAACAAGTTGCACAATGCATCCTAATTTAGTAAGAAAAGTGTAAAACACTTCCTAGGCTGGTAAAATACAAAGAATATATTTTTGGAACTTAATAGACTTTTTTATCGGATAAAAGCTTGGTTAAATACAAACAGATTATAACTTGTTCAGAATGACTACCGTGTTCCAGTTCACCAGTTTGTCTGTGACTGTATCTCTCAGCTGACGAAAATTTTAATCTGACTGATGTGATCTGTTCTAAGTGTAAGGTTCACATGACCTTACTAAAAACACAGCCCTAGAGTTTTATTTTAGGAGTGGTGGTGGTGGCAGCAGAATACAATTATTACAAGTTGCAAAACAGAAAGCTGGTGTGTTATAATGGCTTGACATAAACTATGCAGTACATTGATTTATTCCTTGTTTTTCTGTTGGATAAGCTGTGTCTAGCATCTCTTAAAGAGACAGAACATTGTGTTTTTTAAATAGCTTTGGAAGAATTTCAGTGTTCATATATTGCTGGTTTTTAATTAGAATTAATGATTACTGTATTTGAATAGTATTTGATACTTGGGCCATAAAAACATGTTGCCCGCCCCCACCCCTGCCAGTAACATTTGAAAAATGTTACATCGCTTTAAGTTTATTGGAAACATATATTGTAAAATGATCTGCTAGTGCTAGTGTGTTGGGTTTCTTTTTTGGATAGTACACTGGATGGAATATGTCAATACTTTTCAGTAAAAATATTCCTTCTGCCCCAATTCTGGTTTGAATCCTGAGATCTTATGAACAGAACTTAATTCATAAGACACCTGCTGGTAGAACTGGAGGAGGCCTTTCTTGCTATGGAGGACAAGTGTGGGACTGTGGGGGAAAGGTTGAGTTGACTTCCTCCTTCTGCAAGTAGAAATCTCAGCTGGAGCAAAGGCCTTTCCATAAGCAGAAGGAGCCCTTTCTTCTATTCATGGAAGGGCAACTGCAGACCCAAGCATATTTTCCTAAATTTAAAATTAATTGTACTTCATATAGCCTTAATGATTCACCTTTGCATCTTGGTATGTAGCATTAGTTTCTTGTGGTGTGGAAGGAGTTGCATTGTGGTGAGGATTGTAGTGGCCTGATGTGGTGAGGATTTCATTGCCTGATTGGGCAATGAAATGTCATTCAACATGGATGTGCTTGTTGGCAAAAGTGAGGCATGTCCACACTTATTCTGTATGAATTGTGATGTAATATGGAAGGCATTACAGCTCACTGAGGAGAACCTATTTTGTTTACAAAACTAGAAATCTCTCTTCCTTCTCAAGAGTGGTGTGGGTTTTTAAAATAATATCTTCATGGAAAATTCAGTGTGGAGATAGCAGTAGTACTGATGCTGCAATACTGGAATTAAAAGAACTGTTAACTGGTTCCTCATGTCCAAGGAAGCTTTTGGCTTGGATTTTCAAAAGCCATTTGTGATAAAGTGTAGGAATGTTGTGTTCAAAGGGAGCGACATCAGAACTTTCATTGGGAATGAGCTAGCTCTTGGATACATCTTTGGATGATGGCTACATTCTTTAGTATTAATTACTTGAAAAATAGTGTCTGTATTAGCTGGCATATAACAAAAACAATAGGCTGGATGAAAGTCAGTAAACTAAAATGGAATTGCTATAATAAAGAGGTGTTGTGGGTAGGTAGTTCTTATATCCAGGAACTGGCTGCACACCTTGCTTTAGAGAGGCTTGCCTTCTCCTTGAGGGGTCAGGTATGTAGACTGGTGGTACTTCAAGATCCAGCTTCGTAACTGAGCCCATATGGCCTCAGTGGCACCAAGTGTCGTGTCCTTTTCCAGCTTCAATTAGTTCATTGGCTATGGCCATTCCTTCACAAGAGATGGCTTTGCCATAGTGATGCATGCCCTGGTAAGCTCCTATTTTGGTTACTATAATGTGTTTTGTGTTGGTGTGCCCAAGAAGTTGAGATGGAAGCAGCAGTTCATGCAGAACATGCTGTAAGATTGTTGACTAGTTCATCCAAATGAAATCTCATCATACTGATTCTGAGGGAGTTACACTGCCTGCCTATATGCTTCTGGGCTGTATTCAAATTGCTGGTGCTGTTTACCATAAAGTGATAAACAGCTTGGGGTCCAAAGATGTCCATAGCTTATCTCCATACCATCCTGTCCATGCCCTAAGATATTCCAAGGAGCTCTTCTCTGTGTACAAATGGTTGGGGGATATGTAGTGACTTTTTCCCGGGCACATCCAGAATTTTAGTATATTATTTTTTGGTGATAGGATTGCCTGCTCTATTGTTTTAGCTGCTCAAACTGTTCGCATTGGTTTTATGGTTGCCTTTTATTCTATGTGATTTTATAAATTTATATTTTGTACCCTGTTCTGGGATCTATCAAGTTGAAGGACAGGCTATAAATATTCTTAAACAAAATAACACAATGCTCAATAGGGGATTTTGCTGTTTTGTAAAGGTGACTGCAGTGTTTCCTTTCCTAATAGGTTAAAAGGGATTGATCCTTTTCTTAATAGCTTCCCAGATTATTGTTTTTGGGCTTCTTGTTCTTCTATCTCTACATTTGTAAGACTGTTTATTTTTATTCACCACCTGTCATTAAATATTGAGAATGCTAAAACAATGGTCACAACATTTCTGGTAGTTGATTAGATGGTTAGTTTAAATAGTTGTCCATAAATGCAGTAGGTGCTACAGATATGCGAAATCATGGTTATAAATAGTATCTGTAGTTCTTTCACACTCCTCTATATGGAGGTCAAGCAAAGTCAGTTAAATCTGAGAGGAAAAAATTATTGTGATTCTTGCATTGGTAGTCTGCCTGTGGTTTCAATAAATATAAACCATGGATTTCTTTTGTTTCTTGTTTGTGGGTGAGCAAGAATCATTAAGAATTGTCTGCTCCAAAGCAGTATGTATGGAAATATTATGTTGAACTTGTATTCGTTATTGTACAACAAATCTCCAAAGTTCAGCAATATGTTATGGGAGAAACAAACCTATGGTTCCTTAATACTGGTGGAATGTTAGCTTAGTGAAGTCAGGATTCTACATGTGCTTAGGAGAAAAGGCAAAATGATATTGCTTTAAACTACAGAAAATGTAGTAACACTCTGTGTACATATGCACACAGCATCTGTGGCAACATTGCTGACACATACTAATTGTAGCTTGGTGCATCATCACCGTTTCATCAATCATGCATAGAAGCAACCAATCAGCGCATGGTGATGGTAGAATGTCCCCAATCAATGCATAGTGATGGCAGAATGTCTCCAAGGCATCATTCCACTACTTAGGTGGTCACAAATCCACCAAACTGCATTCAGCAGTGTAAATCATCATGACACATCCCAGCATGACCCTGGCAACAGTCACTTTTCAGGCATATTTGCCGACAGGGTTTGAAATCCTCCTATATCTCTTCCATGCAATAAAGCACATTTTTTTGGGACAGGAACACAAACAATAGCTTGAACAAGCCACAGTTCCTCATATTCATATGAAATGGGAACTGACAGTTTGTTGCGAACAGCAAGTAGAAGCTTTGGTCTCCTCCCTTTGTGCATGGAGGAGGAGTCCATAAGCCCGATACAAGTGCCCATTCACATTCTTAACAATATATATTTTTTATTAACAAAATTTAAATACCACTTGATTTTAGTAAAGCCTCTAAGTTGTTCACAAGAAATAGTAAAACTGTGATGGGATGATGAGCTGCTTGTGCGTAAAGCTTAGTCCCTCAGAGTTTGGCTTGGTTATCAAAGCTCTGTCTATAGCGGAGCCCCTTGAACATGACTCCCTCAATCGCTGGCAGAATCCGACAGTGGGCGTTTGCGGAAACGCTTCCAACATAGAAGCTCCTTAACGGAAACGCGTCTTCGGGATTCTCGGCGCGACAGTTTCCGGCGAGGGGTGGGTGTCCCTATAGGAGGTCCTGAAACTTCCCCACTGTTTTCGCTGGAAGTCTCTCTGAGCCATCCCTCCGACTCACTTTCCCTTGGAGCTCCTTCTCTCCCCCTGCTGGTTCCCTCCCCTGCTGCCGAGTCTCTCCTAACCTCCGTGAGCCCTTCCACCACCTGCCCTCCTGATGGCAGTTCCCTGACATCCACCTCCCCTCCAGGGCCCCCTTCACCCCCTCCCGCCTCTTCCTCCACGGGCGGTGAGGGTGCGAAACCCCGGAAAGAACCTCCCTCATCCTCCGAAGACTCGAACACTTCCCTCTATCGGTTGCCGTCCCTTGTCCCCGAGTACTCCTCCTCCTCGGAGTCTACTCCTTCTTCCAGCTCCGATTCTGGGAACCCTTCGAACTCTTCTTCCTCGTCGGTGGTGCCAAAGTGTTCCCTCCGGAACCTCGTTACAGACTGAGGTTTCCTTGGGAACCGTTGATGAAACGTTTCTATTAAAACCTCGTCATTGACTTCCTCTGCAGTTACCCAGGTGTTTTCTGACTCTGGTTCCCCTTCCCAAGCCACCAAATACTTCACCTGGTTACCCTTCCACCTGGAGTCAATGATTTCCGCCACGTGGCTGTTGCGTTCCCTTTCTTCTATGACTGGTCCCTGTGTGACCTCCCCTTCACGTCCCCCCCTGTACGGTGACAGTAATGACCTGTGGAATACTGGGTGTAATTTCATGTGGTTCGGTAACCTGAGTTTGAACGCCACTGGATTGACCTGTTGTATGACCTCAAATGGTCCCAATCTTTTGGGTCTCAATTTCTTACAACCCCCTTTGAACGGCAACCCTTGGGTCGATAGCCACACCTGGTCCCCCACCCTTATGGTTTCACCTTCCCTTCTGTTCCTGTCTGCCTGCTTCTTGTATTCTTCTTTGGCCCTTTCTAGGTTGAGTTGGAGCTGACGATGGATCGCTTCCATCTCTTCTACAAAATGTTCTGCTGCCGGGACGCTCCATCTTTCCCCTCCTTCCCCTGGAAATGCCCTGGGATGACACCCATAGTTGGCCAAAAAGGGACTCATCCCTGTGGACACATTCTCCGCATTATTGTAGGCAAATTCTGCCAGAGCCAACTTTTCTACCCAATCATTTTCTCTGTCATTGACATAACACCTCAAGTATTGTTGGAGGATACTGTCTGCTCTTTCCGCCTGCCCGTAGGTTTCTGGGTGTCGGGCAGTCGAAAAATTAACCTCTACGTGCAGTAAGCTCATGAGCTTCCTCCAGAACCTGGACGTAAATTGTTTCCCTCGGTCTGAGACCACCCTCAAGGGGGCGCCATGCAACCTAAAAATGTGTTCTACAAACAACTTGGCTGTCTCTTCTGCTGTGACCGCATGTGAGCATGCTATAAAGTGGCACATCTTGGTTAACAGGTCTACTACAACCATTATGGCTGTTTTTCCCTTGGATTTCGGCAGATCCGTCATAAAATCTATGGATACTGCCTCCCATGGTCGTTCTGGTGTGGGTAGTGGTTCCAATAACCCCGCCGGTGCCCGCCTCTCCCCTTTTGCTCGCTGGCATCGGTCACACCCTCTTACATACTCCCGTACATCTTCCCGCACCTTGGGCCACCAAAACTCCCTGGTAACCAACCACATGGTTTTGTGTTGCCCGAAGTGTCCCGCTGTGGGGCTGTCATGCAACTGTTGGAGTACCCTCCCCCTCAATTCTCCTTCGGGTATATACAGTGCTCCTTTGTAATACAATGCCCCGTTCCTTTCCTCAAAACCTCCTGGGTTCTCTCCCTCCCTCCGGAGTCCTCTGAGCTTATCCTGTGCGTATTCATCATTCTCAGTTCCCTCTACCAGTTCTCTTTGCCCCACCACTGCTGCCCCACACACCCAGTGGTCCTCTGGGATGATATGTCTCTCTTCTGGCGCTCCCTCCCCCTCCAAATATTCTGGTTTTCGAGAGAGAGCGTCCGCCCTGACGTTTTCCGGGCCTGGCACGTAGCAAATTTCAAAGTGGAATTTGGAGAACTCCTGGGCCCATCTCACTTGTCGTTGGTTAAGTACTCGTGCCATTCTCCAATACTCTAGATTCTTGTGGTCAGTGCACACTTGGACTTTGTGTTGTGCACCAATTAGTAAGTGCCGCCATCTTCGGAACGCTTCATGGATGGCGAGTAGTTCTCGGTCATACACGGTGTAGTTCCTCTCGGATTTATTCAACTTTTGCGAGAAGAAGGCACACGGTCTCCACTCCGACTCACTCTTCCCCGGCTGCAGAAGCACCGCCCCTACCGCCCGGTCTGATGCATCAGTTTCTACTCTCATCGGTTTTTGTAGATCCACATGCAGGAGCTGTTCTTCAGACGCGAATGCTTTCTTTAACTCTTCGAACGCTCGCTACGCCTCTACCGTCCAAACAAATTTCTTCTTGCTGCTGAGACAATCAGTGATGGGAGCCGTCAAGTGGGGAAAGTTCTTGATGAACTTCCAATAGAAGTTTCCAAACCCTAGGAACCTTTGCACGTCCTTCTTCGTTTTCGGGGTCTTCCATTCCAGTACCGCCTGAACCTTGCCGGGATCCATGGCCAATCCCTTGTCTGACAAGCGGTACCCCAGGAATTCCACCTCCTTGGTATGAAACTGACACTTCTCCAGTTTCACCCACAGCTGGTTTGCTTGCAGCTTGCCCAGTACTTCCCGGACATCCCGTACATGCTGCTCCTCGTTCTCTGAGTATACCAACACGTCGTCTAAGAAGGCCACGCAATTCTTGTAAAGCAAAGGTCCCAGGACGTGGTTCATGAATGATTGAAAACAGGCTGAGCCTGCTTGTAGACCGAAGGGCATAACGAGATACTCAAAAGCCCCTAAAGGGGTGAACATGGTGGTTTTCCATTCATCCCCCTTCCTCATCCGTATCAGGTTATACGCCCCCCTCAGGTCCAGTTTGGTAAAAATCTTTCCCTTCCTCACTCGGGTCAAAATGTCATCAATTCTGGGCATGGGGAAAGCCACGGGTTCTGACACGGCATTCAGGGCCCTGTAATCCACTACAAGCCTGGGTTTATCCGTGTTTTTTTTGTCCACAAAAAACACTGGGCTGCCCCCCACCGCTCTTGACTCTCTGATGAAACCTCGTTTCAGGTTTTTGTCAATGAACTCCCTTAACTCCTGCATCTCCCTATCTGACATGGCATACAGCTTGCCCACTGGCAGCTGGGCCCCAGGGAGTAGGTTGATTTGGCAGTCAAAGGGTCTATGCGGGGGCAGTTTATCTGCTTCTCTTTCGCTGAAGACGTTACCCAGGTCGGCGTATTGTCGGGGCACCTTCCCTTTATCTGTTACTTTCGTCCCTGCTAGAGTGGCCTTGGCTCCTCCCTGAGCCTTCCCCTCCTTGCAGTGTTCTAGGCAATGTGCTGACCCAAAGGACACTACCCGCTGGTGCCATCCCACTAGCGGATCATGTAGCACTAGCCAGCTCATCCCCAAAATAATAGGCGCTCCCCCCAGGGTGGCCACATTAAACGCTATCAGTTCTGTGTGTCTTGCCACCTTCATTATCATTGGGATGGTCTGTTGGTTAACTTCTCCCCCCAACAGCTCCTTCCCATCAATCGTGGTCACTTGCAAAGGGTTACTTAAAGCAGTGTTTCCCAACCAGTGTTCCGCGGCACACTAGTGTGCCGCGAGACGTTGCCTGGTGTGCCGTGGGAGGGAGGCGGGCGAGTCGGGCGACGAGAGGCCTTAGGCGCCCTGCAGAAAGGCGTCCTCTTTGTGGGCGGGTTCTCCCCCCTCCCTTAGCGCATCGTATTTAGTTGGGGATTCTAGAGAGGGGGGCGGGGGCGCGCTGGCCCCGAGCGGAACAGACGCGCCGTCGTCCCCACCTCCCTCTCCTCAGTAGCTCCGAGCCGACTGACTGAGGGTGGGACGCTGCCAGCGGCGTCCTCTCTCTCTCTCTCTCCGCCTCCCAGCACCGCTTTTCCCGAGGCGGGCGCGCGCCTAAGGCTGAATGGGAGCAGCCTGGAGGCTTGGCGGCCTCTCAGCGGCTCATGACGGGCGTCCCCGAGGCGGGAGGTGCTGAGCAGGGGCTCTGCGAGAGGGCGCGAGGGATGCGTGGTGGTGCCTGCGCGCGCGTGACTTAAGAGGGCGACCTGCTGCCTCTCCTCTCTCTCCCCTCTCTCCCCTCATGGGCACAGAGTCCCCGGCACAGCTTGGCGCTACTACAGCTACAGCTGCTGCTGCTCCTGCTTGGATGAAGGCGGCTGCTTC
Organism: Podarcis cretensis; assembly: GCF_951804945.1. Taxonomy (NCBI): domain Eukaryota; kingdom Metazoa; phylum Chordata; class Lepidosauria; order Squamata; family Lacertidae; genus Podarcis; species Podarcis cretensis. The sequence goes on along the minus strand of NC_137170.1, from coordinate 46,565,196 downwards.
TTCCTAACGCCTAGCCTCTGAGGGACCGCAGTCTCCCGCCCTCTTTTTTTTTTTTTTTTTGGCGGGATGCTGAGGTAAAGGATCCCCTCGCGCGCGGGCGTCTCTTTGGGCAGGGCGCGTGTGGAGGCTTAAGGTGGGGAGTGTGGAGGGGTTGCCGCTTGCGAGGGGAGGGTTCATATTGTATTGGGCTGCGGTGTGGGCGACACGGCTCTCCAATGGCCAGCCCGCGGAGGAACATTGAGTTGGAGCATTTCGAGGAGAGGGACAAAAGGCGCACTGAATAAAGTATTTTATAATTTTTCATATTTCTGTTTACTTACTATTTCATAATAAAGTAATTATAAAATACTTTCTTTGTGTTTATTTGATTCCTATTAAAGAGAGTTACTTTATATATAGTCAATATAGGCACAGAGTTAATTTTTTAAACATTTTCTAATGGTGGTGTGCCTCGAGATTTTTTTCATGAAACAAGTGTGCCTTTGCCCAAAAAAGGTTGGGAAACACTGACTTAAAGGGATAGTCTGTATCTGGTGTTCGGCTGCAAACTCCTTACTCATAAAATTACAGGAGCTGCCTGAGTCCAATAGCGCCTTTATCTTTAGTGGGTGTCCGTTTGGCAGCTCTAGCAACACCTCTACTACCAGCGCTGGCTTTGGGGGTTCCGGCGTGGGCACATTCACTGCTCTTTGGCCTGGCTGCTGTGCCCCGATGCTGGCAGCCAGGCGTTGGCTTTTACTTGCTCCTTAACCCCCTCCTCCTCACCCCCAACAGCCCCCGCCATCCCTTGCCATTCCTTCCTTTGTGGGCAGACTCTGGTAAAAAACACTTCTGGCCGTTGTTGCTACTTGAGTTTTCCCAATTTTTCCAGCTGCATATTGCATCCTTCTATGGGAGTGCACTCCTGTGCAAACTTACCCACTCACAATATCTCTGTCAATAGCAATTGGCCTAATGAGCTACTAAAGCTGTGGAAGATCTCTTTGTTTATATATAAGCACCTACTGGTGAATTGCCTCCAAGATTAAAAGTTGCTGCACATGAGCTGTAGATTTGCTATCAATGGGTATCTGACACCTACAATAATTTTTGCGTTGATAATAGTGTGAGTATTTTTCTCCATTGAATTGTATAGTGGTTTCTCCTGTAGCTGTCAACGATCCATTATTGATAGAAGGTATATTTAGTCCTATTATATAAGTTGTAATACAGCTTTCTTAAAGGAGAAAATAATCTATTTCAATGGACTTCATAGTGAGTGTGGTCTGGCGGGGGATAAGAAACTGTTACCAATCTCTGATGAAACAATTTGGTGTTGAAGGTCAGAGAGGAGTTAGAATAAAGGAAAGCTGATATGGTAAGGGTTTATGTAGAGAACACAACCTTGGCCATGACCTCATTTTTTTAGCCTTATACAAGTCAATGGTTCTCAGCTTAACCCTCCTGCATATAGTATGGGGTGTTAAAAGGATAATGGATTATCCACAGGGGTGTTACAAGAATTAGTTTGATGTGTATGAAAGAATTGAGAAGAAATAATGTTATATTCTAATGTTGCTCATTTGAGGCAGGGATAACACTCTTCAACTGGCATAAAGCTTTACAACTTTTAAAAAGATATCTGTTGCAGATACTTTTATTTCTAAAGGAACGTACTTACACACACAGCAGAAAGCTGACTTCACTACGTAAAAGATTTTAAAATATTTTTGTTTCGGTTGAAATTTTATTTCAGTTCTGAATTGTAAAATTGAAAAATAACTTTCTTACAATAGAGTTAGGAAGGTATTCATTTTGCCATTTTTTTATTATCAAGTTCTCATGAACTTGATAAGTATTGCTGTTTATCTTTATAGCCTCTGCTTAAATGGAAGCCACCTTTGGGAGCTGGATGGTCTCTATTGACGTAGGCTTTGCATAGCAGCTGCACCACCCCAGGAGATTGCAATGAGTGGAGGAGGGGAACAGCCAGATATCCTGAGTGTAGGAGTATTGGTCAAAGAAAGATGGAAAGTGGTAAGTATATTAAATCCTTCTTATTTCCTCCCCAGATATATGAAAGCACTAGACTAAATAAAAAGAAATAAAATTGCAAGGAACCGGGTAAAAGGAAGACATAGTCACAAACTGCATCCTGTTAGCAATATATGAAAGCATAGTAATATAGAATTGGAGAAATTTCCCCGTCTTGGACACCTTTTTTGCAAATAAATACACAAGTTAGCAGTCTCCTTGCCTGTACTTTGGTGTGCTGGTCTTTTCTAGCACATTGATAGTGTCAAATAAAGAAACTCTTTCCTGAGAGTTTGTTTGTCACATTGAGCATAGTGGCTGTAGGTAAGTGATGTGGTTTTCCTCAGCTTGAAAAGCACTTTAAAAAGTGCTGCTGGCTATTGTTCATCTTTACCTTAATGTGGCCCTGTGGAACAAAAACCTCACATAAGATGCCTGTTACCTGTATTTATAAAAATATTTATATACCGCTGTATTGTAAATATATATCATAGTGGTTTGCAACAATATAAAACAGCAAACAGTAGAATTATAAAAACTTAAAAATAAGTCAAAAGAAATTAAAAACAAACACCAGTAGTTTGCATAGGCCCAGCGGAATAGAAACGTTTTCAGCAGGCATTTAACAGTTTGCACAAGAAGGCAGCCACTGAATTTATATTGGCATGGTGTTCCACAGGACTGGGCAAATGACACTAAAGCAGTGGTTCTCAAAGTGGTTCTCAAACTGGTGTGGCAGTCACACTGGTGTGGAGTCACACTGGTGTGACAGAAGAGGATGGAAAGTGTCAGCTCTGTTAAATATGAAATATATTTGTCTTGATGAGGAAATGAGAGTTTATTTGTCTCAAATGAGGCCTAAAATAGATGAGATCACTTGGCAAAGGCAAGCTCACACTTCTTATTGAGTTTGTATACATACTTAAGGTGCATATGATAGAGACTTGTTTATAATTTGGGAATGATTTATGTTCTTATGTAGCTGTATTGTTTTATACTTTCTGGATGCCCTATGATCATATTATAAAGGAGTTGTGTTCCGTGTTATAAATCAAGCAATGCTAGGAGTTGTTTCTTTTTGTTTTCCAGTGTATTTCTTATCAATAAAAAATTGGTGTTGTGCGAGCAATTTTTTATTCTGAAAGTGTGGGCCAGAGAAAAAAGTTTGAGAACCACTGTGCTAAAGGCTTGATTTCTTGTCACATTAACAGTAGTTAATAGATTAAGAAATAAAATTTAAAATGAGTCTTACATTAAGTAGGGAAAGAGGTAACCTAATAAAGTAACAGATTTAGTGGCTAGATAATATAGTCTAGGCTTGTTAATTCAAAAGTTCTGTATTTTTTAAACAATGCAGAACTAATATTTTTATTCATTACAGTTCAAAAAGATAGGAGGTGGAGGGTTTGGAGAAATTTACGATGCAATGGACTTGCTTACCCGAGACAATGTTGCATTGAAAGTCGAGTCAGCTCAGCAACCAAAGCAGGTTCTGAAAATGGAAGTAGCTGTGTTGAAAAAACTGCAAGGTAAGGAGGATAAAAGATCCTTGTTCTGAATGTATGTCTCATTCTTGGAAATCTGATAGGCTCAGTGTATCAAAGTATACTATATTGGTCAGTATGGATTCCAAATATAATAAGGAAGAATTAAGATTTAGTGTGCAATCCTGTGCATGTCTATCGAGAAAGAAGCAATCCCACTGATATCACTGGGGCTCACTACCAGGTAAGTGGGTATAGAATTGCAGCCTTGCATTGAGGACATGAATAGGGAAGTTTTACTGATTTTTAAAATAATAATGATTCAAGTTGATGATGTGCCTTAAATCTGAGGTAGGTGAAAAGATGGCAAGTATTGTTCTGAGAGAATGTGTGAGGCAGATTGAGATGTGAACCTATGACTGCTGTCCTTGAAAAACGTTGTGAAATATTTTGATCAACACAAAATCCCTGAGCAACTTCTGAAATTACAGGATGACCTAGCTTACTCTCCCTGACAGTTTTACTAAATTTAAATAGTTCTGTAGTAGAGGGAATTCCAACAGGTGTTGTTTATTCACCTGGTCACCCTAAGAAAGCTTAAGCTGTATGAATATATTTGATACTCAGCATGTATCTCTTTTCACACTCAACATGTATCTATTCAGGTTTTTGGTTTCACTTTAATAGAGGCGTAAATTGTGGTGCAGCAGAACCAAAACAAAGCAGAGTAAAAATAAATGTTTTTCAGACCATTAATTTTGTAAGTGTGTCAGTAGTCTTGCTGATAGCTGTCAATTTACCTCATGGGATATTGGGGCCAATAGTGTGGTTTGATCCTCGCCACGTGGTCACAGGCCGGAGAGAAGAATTGTGGGAGGCAGTCACGCTCCCCTCCGTTTTTTCCTCCTGCCTGTCGCAGCAGTACGTTTCTCCTGGTTCTCCTGCTTCACCTCAGATAAAAAGCTTGTTTCTAATTTATCAGCAAAAAGCATTTTTGTTGCATCTTAGTGGCCATGTTTGCAAATCACAAATTGGGTTTATGCTCAAATCCAGGCAGTGGCAAACCCTGCTTATGTTCATCTTCATGCAACATTATCATGGGGTGAGGTGTTTCAGAGTAACTAAAAAAATGTTAACACTGAAATATGTTTACTTCCATGAATGCTAACAACTTTTGGATAATGAGGCACTGTTTACTTATGAATTGGTGCAGAGAATTAGAGACAAAGTGGTTTTTATTTTTGACAAGTTTCTTCCACATGTCTGAGTTGTTCCTTAAGTTCTGTTTCCTTTTTTTGCCACCCAGAAATGTAAGTAATAGATTTAGGGATTTAGGGAAGCGCTTGGGGAGAGTGGGGTTAGTGAAAAGTAATCTTTCTGCCACCTCCTTCCCCAGCAGCTTCCTGAAAAGTCTCTCTTGAGAACTGGGGACCCTCCTGAGTGGGGTGTGCTGGGGTGGAGGGACTTGCTGAAAATAGGGTGGAGGCGTGTCCAGTGAGAGGGAGTCTCTGCCCAGATTTTGGCTTATCTCCCCTTTCAGCCCCCTGAACCACAGTGCACCCCATTCAGGAAGGTCCCTTGACTTTTAGGACTGGCTTCTCTAGAGGAGGTGTTGCCTTCCTCCAACCTCATTTCTGTAGGTGACTCTCTGCATCCAAACTTGTGAGAAGAAAAATATGGAAACATAAAAAGTGTATATTTTATTTCTGCAGGAAAAGATCATGTCTGCAAATTCATTGGCTGTGGAAGGAATGACAGATTCAACTATGTGGTCATGCAGTTGCAGGTAAGTTTGTTACATTTATTCGTTCTCTAAAACAGGGGTAGTCTACCTTTTTATACCTACTGCCCACTAATGCATCTTTTTTGATGGTAAATTTTCCTTCCTGCCCACCAGTGCTCGATGGAAGGAGGATTCAGCTTGTGCCGTGGAACCCCCTGCTGCCCACGTAGAATCTTGAAACGCCCACTAGTGGGCGGTAGGGACCAGGTTGACAACCCCTGCTCTAAAAGGATGTTCACAGATATAAATTAAATCTCCACAACCCCCTAAGAAAGAATGTCCAGCTAATGTAACAATGCTTATTTGATAGGAGAAGGGTAAATAGAAACCACAGGCTGTTCTCCATGTGCCTTATCTGAAGCAATTGCAGAGGGTGGCTAAACAAGAATGGGATTTTTTAGTGGTACCTCCATGTCTTTGGAACTCTATCTCCCAGGAAAATGTACCTGGCACCATCCTTGTCATTTTTTCAGCACCAGGCTAGTACAGGTTTATTTACCCAGACTGTTGAAGGTTAAGTTGACCGCTACTGTGCTGCTCATCTTTTACAGGTGTAGAATAGATTTTTTTCTTTTTGTATTGTTAGATGTGCAATTTATAAATTTTGTATTGCACATTGCTTTTAATTTGGGTTTAACTTGATTTTACTTATCTTGCTGTTACATTGCTTTGAGACTTCTTTGTGTTTAGCAACTACCAAACTCAATAATAACAACTGCTGCTACTGCTGCTACAACAGCTTATCATGCCTTGTGATCTGGGCCACCTCTTGGAAAAAAAATTTTAATAGCTTAATTGATACCCTATTCTCTTCTTGATCAGTTCAATGTAAAGAATAAATCTAATGTTGATTAATTTTGCCCATTATAAAATGATTATGAAAGCTAAATGAAAAAAATAAATATGATTGAAAATGCCTGTCTTCCTCATTTTGGATGGGAAGAGGGAAATTTGCACTGAATGTACTTTACTTTCTTGCTTTTTCAGGGTCGGAACTTGGCCGATCTGCGTCGAAGCCAAACTAGAGGGACCTTCACAATCAGTACTACCTTGCGACTTGGCAAGCAAATTCTAGAGTCTATTGAGAGCATTCATTCTGTTGGTTTTTTACACAGAGATATTAAGCCAGTGAGTTTATCCACAAATTTTGTTAGAGCCAAGAATTTAAGTTGCAACTGTTGTCACTTATTAGGGGGTGATCATGCAGTTAGAACAATCAGACAATTGGATATAAAACTATTAAGATGACAGTGCATAGTTAAAAAGCTAATCCATGATTGTTTCTTTTATATATTGATTTTCAGTAACATTAGAACTCTTTAACTGTAATGGTCTTATTTAGCAAATAATAATTGCTTTCGGTTTTAAAAGTAAGTTATTAATTTAGGAAAGCCTAAGATGATTGCATCCACTGAGAATATATTACTCTGTACTTTATTTCAAAGTATTAAGATGTTCTGTTTAACATGATTGAATAGCACAGTCCTAGGCATGTCTACCCAAAAGTTTAAATAGCTGTATCCAGTGGTAGTCCTACGTAGAGTAGTTTAAGTAATTTATTGCAGCCTTAATGTTGTATTCAGCGTTTGTCTTGTGTGGAGATTGTTGTTGAATAACATGTATGGTATTATCAATCAATATGTCTTCTTTTCCCTCCCCAGTCCAACTTTGCTATGGGACGTTTCCCTAGCACTTGGAGGAAGTGTTACATGCTGGATTTTGGCTTGGCGCGTCAGTTTACAAATTCATGTGGGGATGTCAGACCAGTAAGAAATTCTAATAAAACTTTTTATTAGTAATTTTAAATTTGATATATTGGACTGCTTTTAAAATAACTGTTTTATCCATGCTTGATGCATTATGCCAGAGATCTGAGACCCAAGTTCTAATCTGGCCAAACCTCCAAGGGCTAAGTGAGTGGGACCAAACTATGGTTTAAACAATCTATGGTGTAATGTTAATGGGCAGCATGCTAGTATGTGCTGTTACAAAGTTTTCAGGGTGATCCTCCCTCATTTTGCTGCCGCTATGCTCTGAGCAAAATAGGCAAAGTGTGGCTTGTCATGTCATACAAATATGAGCATGTGGTTTCTTTCACCCAAAACCCCCACGAGTGGTAACCAAGGTTTCCTTTTCACTTATTACTTGTTTGTTTGAGCAAAGGAAACCAAAAGGCCAGGTTTGGATAACCTGACAAGCCACACTCTGACTTATTTTGTCTTGCACAGTAGGAGCAGAGGGAGGGGGAGCACCATGGTAACTTTTTGTTTTAAACCATGGTTTAATATCACATGAAAGTGAGGTAATTGTGTCAGTGAGTAGGCTCATTGTCCCCGGTGTTGTTGCTGTACATTTTTAATAACGTGTAAGGAGTAATTGGTGTTAGTGGTTTGGTGATTTAGTGCAAGATATAGGAGGGATTGGGAGGTTAGTTTGCTTGTGTGAGGTGTGGGAATAGAATGGGATAAGTGATACAGCATGAGTAGTGAATTTTGTACAATTTGTGTAATTGAAAAACAGCAGTTGGGTGAATGTAACATACTGTGAGTTAGGATATGACTTGGCAAGTTAGAGGCTAAGGAGGGAAAGGGGCCCTGACTCAATATGTTTCCAAAATGTGCTTCTGGATTTTGTTTTTGTTTTTATTATTTGATTAATTTGTACTGCATCACTGTTTTTCAGTTTCATATATAGAAAAAATAGTATTTTGTTTTTGTAAAGCACTTTGTGTTAGTATTAAGCAGTATTAAGGTAAAGGACCCATGGACAGTTAAGTCCAGTTAAAGGCGACTATGGGGTGGTGGCACTTATCTCATTTCAGGCCAAGGGAGCTAGCGTTTGTCCACAGACAGCTTTCCTGGTCATGTGGCCAGCATGACTTACTTGCTTCTGGCACAATGGGACACCGTGACAGAAACCAGAGCTCACAGAAATGCCGTATACCTTCCCGCCGTAGCGGTACCTATTTATCTACTTGCACTGGTGTGCTTTCAAACTACTAGGTTGGCAGAAGTTGGGACAGAGCAACGGGAGCTCGGATTCAAACTGCTGACCTTCTGATCAGCAAGCTGAAGAGGCTCAGTGGTTTAGAGCACAGCGCCACCCACTCCCTATTAAGCAGTATATAAATATGTAAATAGAATAATAAATAAATAAAAAAGGTGCTGGCTACTACTGACTTGTGAAACTTTTGCCTTATTCCCTGATCTCCCAAAATAAGGAATAAAAAGGTGTCTGTCTGGAGCTTATTGCACTTTCAATTAGCAACGAGCATTAGTACTTTGCATACAGCAACTAGGAGTATGTTTGCAAAGAGCTGAAAAGTGCTTTGTATGAAGGGGACAGGGTTTTTTGTTTGTCTGGGCACTTAGTATCCTAGTCGTGGAGTGAATAGGAAACTGGCAATTAAAGTAAAATGCACTGGAATTTGGGTGCTGAGATAAAAGGGAAATAACAAAATGGCTTCTTTAAGGTTGAATAAAATGGAACTATTTGAATAAGAACAGAAGAGCCCTGCTGGACCCATCCAGTCTAGTAAACTCTTCTCGCAGTGGCTAACCAGATGCCTATTGTAAAGCCTGCAAGCAGGTTCTGAGTGCAAAAGCACTTTCACCGCTTTTGATTCTCAGCAGCTTATAGTTAATAAATCTGGTTAAATAGAAAAATGTTTCTGAACTACTTAAAATGTGTTCAAAATGTGTTTGCTTATTTACCATACCCATTTAAATTTTATTTATTATACAAACATGCTGCCCCAATAACATATAGATCAAACAGACCTGTGCATTCTTAGCAGAGGAAGACTCCAGAGTAGAAGGCCTACATTATTCTTTGTAGTGTGGCTTTTATGTACTGTATATCTTTAACTAACACAGTGTAACAGAATTTCTCCCCCTCTGTTGTATTGATAGCCCAGAGCTGTTGCTGGTTTTAGAGGGACTGTGCGGTATGCGTCAGTCAATGCTCACAGGAACAGAGTGAGTATTAGTACTTGCAATAGCCTGAATGTTTAGTTACTGAAACTGTGATTATCTTAACTTTCTGTTTCACATGTCTTTTTCCTATAGGTGATTTATAATTGTAAGTAATACTGCCTGAAATATTTAAATTGTTGGCAAAAGAAAATGTCTACTTATGCATCTTTAATCATACTGGATGTTCTTAGAATGGAAATAATACTGTGACTGAAATTTGCTAAATATATTGATTACCATTTTAATTACATGGCATATTAAAGAGTGCTAATTAATTTTTAGTAGGTATGGATGAAAGGGACACACATGTTCCCCTCCCCGTGAGAGGTTGATATAGACTAGGGTGGGGTTTGGCTTTGCTGGGGAAATGTTTTTCTGGTGGGATGTGAGAACTGATGGAAAGGATCACAGTCTTTTGGCCACTTTTGACTTTCTTTTTTTATCGAGGTGCGCACTGACCCCTCTCACTCTCCAGGCTTCAGGAAGCTCTCCGCAAGCCTTGGGAGCCCGGCGCGACTTCCCGTCGGGCTCCCAAGTCTTGCGGACAACAGCCTGCAGCCTGAAACCCGCGGAGTGCAGCGGAGTACACCCCGGGCTTCGGGCAGATATCCACAAGCCTGTTCTGGGGGCTGGGGTCGGGGGAAGCTCGGGCTTCCCCTGCCCCAGCCCCGCACCTGGGGGGAAAATAATTTTTTTTTTCTTTATTCCCCCCCCCCCAAAAAAAAAACCTGGGTGCGCCCTATGGGCCGGTGTGCCCTATAGGGCGAAAAATACGGTAATTTAAGGAAAGAGGTGAAACACATTTAAACTAATTGCTAGCTTGCTTTGCTTCTATGTATACTTCTGTGAGTATATTTATAGAGTTTCTTCCCCCATCTGTTTTGAATCTATAGAGAACATTTCAACTCTTTAAGCATTGTTTTCTTACAAGTGAGTTGCCACAAAATGTTGCAGTGTAGAGTGCTTCTTCTAGGGTTCCAATCGGCCATTTCCTTTCCCAGGCTATGCCTCATTCCATGTCTCCCCCCTCTGGCAGTCTATTTCCACGCCCCCCAATCAGGCCACTGAATGTTCTCAGTATGTTCTTGGGCAGTTTTGTTCCCCTCACCCACCAAGGTACTTGTGTAAGCCCAAGAGTCTACTAATCTCCTTCCCTGTGCATGGATGGTGCTGATTTATTACGATGGACAATGAAGTGTTCTTATTGGGTTGTTCGTCTTGCACAAGACTCAGGCAGGAGCAAAGAATTATGGGAGGTAAACTGTTTCCCCTCATTTTTTTTCTCCTCAGCTCTTTGTTTTGTTGATTGTTAGTTAGCAGAGTCCTCTTTAACTACTTTCTTCGTTATTCTTAGTTAATTAGTAATTGGCTACTTTTCCTGTCTATTGGTCCTTTTATGCGTCCTCCACTGAGGTGTAAAAACATAAAAAAAACCTTGTCTCCCTGCTAAACATCTTTCCCTGTTCTCCGTTCAGTGTTTTACTTCTATTTTCCATTAATTTCTTAATTTTTATGTTTATTTCTTGTTGCTGGCTATTGTCGTTTTGGCAGATGGGCTGCCTTTTATTCCAGCTTTTTTTGTGGCACAGGCTGCCTTGTGCAGTGACTGCGCGCTGCTTCCCTAACAGCCGCTCTGCGCCTTACCCTCACCGTCCTTTTGGACCCTTTATTCAGCGCATTTGCTTTCCTTCAAGAATTGCTGCTTCTACAGAGAAAGAAAGGGACAAAGAAAATAAGCTTCAGCTCCTTGTTCTCCTGTCTGCTTCAGCAGCGCAAAGGGCTGTTTCAACACGTTTCGCCTGCAGTAATATTTGAATCAGCAGTCTGGTTCAGCGGCTCAGTTTTCTCCCAATAAATTTCAATGGCGTCCTTAGAGTCTCTGCAAGGTTTGGGTGCCTCTCCGCATAAAAAAAGTGAAATAAACGTAGAATGTGGTCCTCTGCTTCCTGCAGTCGCTCAAATCACTCCTCCCATGCGAAGGGCCATCATTTTCCAGTGTTGTCAGTAAGGTAAGGTCTACCCATGTCCATGGCTCAGTCACAGAGTGCTGCTCAGTAGTTATCTAGTGAGATTTTACTGCCATCTGCTGGCAATACTAATAATGACCATAGCCATATCCTCTGATCCTGAGCCTGAATTTCAGGGTTTTGCTGATGACCAATTAGGATCTACTGTAATGAGCAAAGTTCAGTGCCACCAATGGGTCAAGGTTTATCAGAGGTTTTGAATGTGAACTTGTCTGCTTCTTGAATTGATCAGTTGAAGGATGCCCTTCTTGCCTCCTTATCATCAGACCTTAAGCATGACTTACGTCCCAATGCTGCCTTTCCTGTGCTTACTAAATCAAAGCTTCTTGTACGTGTATGCCACATTCTGCAGGGAATTGCTCCCCTAACCCTTTTCAAGTTATGTCTGAGGAATTACAGGAGGCTGATTTTACTATGTCATTATCTCATGCATCACTGGATGTGGAAGAAGAGGATGCGTGGGAAGAGCCACAATCTTCCAGGCTGTTTCAAGATTGTGGGTTCCATCTCTTCTAAAATTGATAGTAAAGGCAGAGCTAGATGCTCCTATGCATTTGAAAAGGACTAATGGATTGGTGAATAAATTATATTCTTTAGAGCCAGAATTTATGGCTTTAAAGAAGTCACCTTCCGTTGGTCCTCCTCTGCTGCATCTTTCCTCACGTCATTTGGCCCCAAAGGATGAAAATGCTCAATTGCATGATATTACAGATAGGATAATTGAAGAAGAGTAGAAGAGAAGAGTTTGGATTTGATATCCCGCTTTATCACTACCGAAGGAGTCTCAAAGCTGCTTCATTCTCATTGAGAGCTTCTTGTATAGCTTCCTCCTGCACACATGCCTGTGTGGTATGGTTGGAGGATTTGCTTCATAATCCTCCTCAGGATGTGGTGCGTCACCATCAAATCCTTTCAAAACTCATAAAAGCACAAGCCTGCATGGCAGATGCTACTGTGGATGCTATGCAGTTTGCGCCAAGAGCCATATCTGCACAGGTAACAGTGTGCTGCACTTTGTGGCTTAAGAATTGGCAGGCTGACTCTGCCACTAAGGCTAACTTGTCTGTGGTACCTTTTGTGGGAGGCCAACTACCTGTACTTGGAGAGTCAGCTCTGAAAGATATTTTGGTGGAATCAAAGGATAAGCGTAAGGTTTCTTTAAGTCAGAAGGCTGATAGAAGGTATGCTAGGCATTTTGTTCCATACCCCACTCAGTTTCATTCCTTTCACTGCTCAGGTTCCAGAATAGGCAGTGAGATTCAAGTCTCAACCCTTTAAGCAGCGTTACCAAGGTAGACAGCCATTCCAACGCTTTTTTGCCACCCCAGCCACCAAGGGTGGTAAGCAGCATACTCAATGACCCTGTGTCACAACAGGTAGGGGGGTGCCTAAAATGGCTTCTCCTTACTTGGCAGCAGACCATATGATTTATTATATGCTTGAGTTTTATTATGGAGGATTCGTTTTCTTGACATGCAGGTTTTTTCATGTTGCTGCACATTACTTTACTTACTCTTGTTCCTGTTCACATGTTAGCCAGGAGGAGGTAGGCCTTGTGTTTAATTTAGTTTTAGATTTTTTTGTCATGGTGCTCCTGATTGGCAAGTCCAAAAAACTGAGGAGAAACGGTCTACCACAGTTCTTTGCTCCTGTCTGATTCTCGTGCAAGAGGAACAGCCCAATCCAAACACTTCATCATCCACCTAATAAATCTACTATTCAGGTAAGACTAATCAACATTTTTAGCTGCATCTTGTCTATCTGCTTACATGTTGAGATCAATCTTTTTTTGCTACATACTTCGCTATTGTGGCATTAGAATTTTAGCATGTGATACATTGTGATTGGTAGCACAAGAAAATGGGGAATTGACTATATAATAACATACTGTCTCTTTTTCTTTAGGAAATGGGACGTCATGATGACCTCTGGTCTTTGTTTTACATGTTGGTTGAATTTGTGGTTGGACAGCTGCCCTGGAGGAAAATTAAGGACAAGGTCTGTTGAGAAATGTACCATTGGAGATAAACTGCGGAGAATGTCTTTGAATATGTTCATGAGATTCCTTTCAATATATTAAAGTTCTTTAAAAACAATGTTTGCTTACTTCAATGCATTTATTTTTTAATTAACATAGCTGGCATGAGTACAGAATTTCATTAATCTTAGTTAAAAATAATAAAACCCATCTTCTATACAAGGGGTTGGGAACGGGATCTGGTGATCAACCTTCCATGGTTCATTTTTGATAGATGCACAGGGCCACCCTCTAGTCAGTTATCAGTCATACATTGTCATATTATTAAACTTAAAAGGAATAATTGGGAACACACTCTAAAAGTACTCCTGATTCTTATTTGCAGAATCTTTGCCAAGTATTCTGGCTGTTTGCCATAATAATAAACATTGACATTGAGAATCTTTGCAGCCACAGCTTGAATTCAACCTGCAGCTGCAAAGATTCCTGTCAAATGCAAGTCCCACCTTCTGTGGGAATCCAGTCTACTTAGGAGCTCTGAGCTGAACCCAGTGTGTTTGCATTTGGTGCCAAATTAAAAAGACACCTAATTCAAGCCCTGCCTGCAGAGGAACCATTGGGAGCACATTCTAGGGGTCCTGAATGTTTCTTCTCAGCCATAACTTTACTGATCTCACATCTAGCTTGTAGGCATGGCTGGAAGAAAATTGATATTGTTGGACAGATTATGCTCTCTGGTGTGCCTAATGTGGCCTGCAGGCTGGAAGTGCTCAATGTTTGTGCTACACAATCAAGCCAGTGTCTTTTAGACATAATTTAATATATCTCTTCACTATATCTGACCAGCTGTTAGTTCCCCACTTGCTGTTTGGAGAAGAGCAACTTGGATCTTGGCAGAAGTTCAGTTTCATTTCAAATGGCTCTTTATGTGTTTTTAGGCTTAAGTTAACAGGGAGGTATATCCAAGAGCATTTGTTTTATTTTAAAGATGGTTCATGTTAAAGCTTATTACAGACCTTTACCTTTAAAACCAGAGCTATTAATTTTGATCTGAATAAAGATTAGAAACTCAGATTTGATATGGTTACTGAGGACCCTAATGTGTTGAGAAAAACTCATTCATATCCTCAGAACCTATCAAATCTATGCTTCAGGTAAGACCATTTGTCCTATCTGAGGTCCTACTATGCAGATAAGAAGTTAAAATAATACAAAATATACTCTAATGGAAGAAAGAAGAAAGGAAGGAAGGTGAGGGAGACAATTTGGCACCAGCTCCAGTTGGGCTGTATTCTCACTTGGCCAACTGTATATTCATTTATTTGTTTAGCATTTTAAAATTCTTTACTGCTTTCAGTTCCTTGGCAGAGGGGTGGCATATAAATAAATAATGTCTATAAGGAACTGAAGGAAAGTATGGTAAATATTTCATTTTCCTACTTGTAGGAGCAAGTGGGCTCCATAAAAGAGAGGTATGACCACCGGCTGATGCTGAAACATCTCCCTCAAGAATTTAACACCTTTCTAGATCACATTTCTACTTTAGATTATTTTACTAAACCTGATTACCAGGTATGATTTTTTTAATGTCTTAATTTTATGTCTTATTGGAAACCCATGTCTTGTTAAACACTTCAACATGCATTCACACATCTGTTCCAATGAGTAGCAATAGCTAATTAGGTACACTATCATTATACCTTACTTTTGCCTCTTGTGTTTTGTCATATCGTACCTAGACAAATCCATATTAACTTTATTACAGAACTTCTAAAGTAAAAAAATGACAAGCAGCTGAAGTGAATGGTTTCCTTTTTACTCGTTTTAAGCTGCTTGTGCATTTTTTATTGTGTCTTTATTCTGGTGTCTAAGACATATTTCAATACATTGAATATATTGATTTCCAAACACAAATCAGATGGCCCTGCATGTTTTATGCAGTGTGTATATGAAACCATTTTTCTGCAGGAATTGTACCCCTGTATCAGTTACAGAAATTAGCTGATGAGGCAGAATTCTACAATGTTCATATTTGGGTAGTTTTGCAAAGATTTGCAGAAGAAATTAGAAAGTATTTTTTAAAATAGAATATATCAAAGTGTCGAGTTCCTCAGTTCTTCCATTGTATTCTTTGTGCTTGCTCATACAGTGTTCTTTTTATTGCCCACTTCCTGTTAATCCTCATGCCACAATATACACTGTACTTAACCTGTAATAGAAAACAGGTGTAAGAAAATGTTTTGCGATGACAGCTGTGTAAATATAACGGCTTCAACTTATTAATGAAACCTGTCCATCATTTGAATGCTGTGTTGCCTTTTTTAACAGATATCAATATAATGTCTGCCTTTCATAGGATATGAAACATTCCTCTTCTCCAAGGCCTTTGGCAAATTAAACAATCTATGGTCTTTTAAACTGTTGAGTGTCATTGTTTGTTATTATGTTGTGTAGTTTTGTGTTTTTATAATGTAAACTGCCCTGTGATCCTTGGCTGAAGTGTATAGAAATTCAATAAATAAATAATATATTTTTAAAAAAAAAATTCATGAATGGCGTGAAAGAACAACTTTCGTGTGTTTTCTAAATGTAACTTGGGAGCATACCAACTCTTCTCTTTTGTTTATATAGCTTCTCATGTCCGTCTTTGACAACAGTATGAAGACTTCTGGGGTGACTGAGAGTGACCTATTTGACTGGGAAAAGAGTGGAGCTGATGGCTCTTTAACAACAACCACCACTTCAACTACTCCTCAACTGCACACTCGTCAGACCCCAGCTGCCATAGGGTATGTTGGAGCATTCCTTTTGATATCATCCAGTTAATGAAGTGACATGTGACATTCTGGATAGGAGGCATTCTTTCTCTGTCCTAAGACCTTGATCTAAAGGCATCTAGACTTCTGTTCCTTACGTGATAGCATTGTAATGGTGAGGGAACCAGATGTGCTTCTTCCATAACCAGGTGTTGACAGACAAACTCTGGAGAGCTTGCTTGGAAGAACCTTTCATACTTCTCTAAAAAGTCAGTGCTTCTGTTTTGAATAGTTTTAGGAATCTGTGATGGGATTATATGTGATTCTCATTCTAAATTGTGTTGCAGCATTAAGAAAAACAGATTGCTCACTTTCCATTTGGGAGAGTACCTGGAGAGTGTACTACTACCCAGATAACTTTGTGAACAGCCTAGAGGTCTTTGTTGAATAGGTGACAAAATTTAAAACTTTGTATTAATTCTGTTGGTTATAGGTGACAAACCCATTAATGTAGTTTACATATCTCCTGACATCCCCCCCCCACTTCATAGCATTGTGGCAAAATAACACAATACAGTCATACCTTGGTTCTAGAACACCTTGGTATGCATATGTTTTGACTCCCGAATGCTGAAAACCTGGAAGTAAGTGTTCCAGCTTTCAAATGTTCTTTGGAAGCTTCCACGACTTGAGTGCAGGAAGCTCTTGCAACCAATTGAAAGCCGCGCCTTGGTTTTTCAACGGTTCCAGGAGTTGAACGGACTCCAGGAACGGATTAAGTTCAACAACCAAGGTACCACTGTACCAGCATTCTAATCTTGCTCCTGCATGCTGCACTATGACTAGGGAAGATGCAGAAGCATAGAGCTGCCCTTCAGTCTCGGAACTGATGGCAATGTTCTGAGTTCAGATTCCCTAAGGTTTGAGCTGAAAGGAGGTAGAGTATACAGCCAGTAGAGAGTAAAGCTCTGTTTAGAATCTCAGTGTGTGATACCAGGTCTGACCAATCCAGGTGCTTCTTACTTGCTGCCAGATGCAAAGCCTGAACCCTGAAGAGTTCCGAGGATGGCGCACACACTGTTTTACAATAGCTTATTAGATGAGGCCTGAGACCTGAAGGATCATGGTTTAAACACTTAGAGTATAGATGGGAACCTGTGGCCCTCCTGATGTTGCTGGATTGCAGCTCTCATCATCACTGACCACTGGCTATGCTGTTTTATAGTCTTAACAACATCCAGAGGAAGAAGGGAGGGTGTAACCTGTGCTGCATCCTTGAGTCAAACTTTCATATTGCAATACTGTTTCTTTGTTATTTTTCTTCTTCTTAATAGAATTGCCAATGCTACACCAATACCAGGAGATATGTTGAGAGAGAATACAGATGATGTGTTTCCGGATGAACATCTTAGTGATGGCGAGAATGGTATCCCTATCGGAATCTCTCCAGAAAAGCTACCAGAGTCTCCTGGACATCATCTTCAGGAAAAGGATGTGTGGGAGGAAATGGATGCAAACAGGAATAAGATAAAAGCAGGTGTCCATAAAGTAAGAACTATAATTGAGCAGACAATAACATTCAATTCTTTTTTGGTTCTGTATCTTAAGATTTGCTTTAATGGATCAAATAAAATCACTATATTATCAGCAAGTCAGATGTCCTGGGAAATGAAGAAGCTGGGTATGTTGGGGACAACTATGTCATTTGTCCCAGCATTTGATATATTTCTTTTAACATTAAGGTTTTATTTTCTGCTATTTGATAAAGAGTTGTTCATTCCTGAAAGCCATACGAGACTGTGAACTATATAAGATAGTGGAGATCTCTGTATCCTGTTTCAGTGGTTTTCATAAGTTAGTTATGCTTTCTTCTGTTTGTCCTGAACCCACTGACAGCTTTCCATTTGATGACTCAAGAGTTCTAGTGTGTTGAGAGAATAGTTTATTTGTTTATAATTTTATAAACCTACATTTGCTCTTCCTTATTGTGGTAGTTCTTTTCCCCCATCACAGAACTCTCAATTTTTAAGCAAGTATTCGTGAGGAAGATACTGTTTCTTACTGATAATTTGTTATTTTCTATATCTACTCCAGCTCTATGCTAACTTTTGAGCATGGCCATAACTGTATTGTATTCTTTATATTGCTGCATCTTAGGTTACATAGTAGTATTGTGAAAATATATTCTCTTTATAAATTCTTTCCTAATTTTTGTTAAATTGCTAAGGACACCTAGCTGGCATTACAGTGAGCAGTTTTACTGTGGCCCCAGGCACAGCATTTGGGACATATATCAGAGTATATACTTGAAGTAGGCTATTGCTATTTTAGACAAAACAGCCCTTTCTTAGAGCAGTAATGGAACATGTAGTTCCTTCTGTGTGGTGGTAGGGATGTTGGGTAGAGTTCAGGTGTTGTTCCACAGATGGAAGATATTTCAGTTTGGTGAGCACCTCTGCTAATGGAAGGAGCGGTACATCTCCCTGCCTCAGCTGCTTCACACATAATCTGCTCTGAAGAGTTTTGGGAACCCTTCAGAACAGCATGGAAGGTGGCACAGGGGACTGCAGGCGGGAGGTAGAATTAGTGAAAAACCTCATTGATTCTGTTAGCAGAGGCCTCTGCTAAATGAATTGTATAAGAGCACCTATAGAATCACAGAACTAGAGTTGGAAGGTACCCAAGGGTAATCTTGTCCACTTCCCTGCAATGCATGAATCTCAGCTAGAGCATCCATCACAGATGACCATCCAACCTCTGCTTAAAAACCTCCAAGGAAGGAGGGTCCACAACCTCCCGAGGGAAGGGAGACCGCTCCTCTGTCAGGACAAAACAAGGTTGTTCCATCTTCCCTGTGATAGCTCTTTAGATATTGGTGTTTGCTAGTGGGATCAGCTGTGTGTGAGTGAAATCAGAAAACATTAAAACTTAATTTTTGAAAAGGGCTATCTGCTCAGTGATAGAGTATGTTGTTTGCAACTTAGGGGCCTCTGTTTCAATCCTGGTCTTTCCACATAGGGCTAGGAAGACTCCTGCTTCTATAGATTGCTGCTATTGAGCTTGGTCTAATTTGAAATAAGGCAGTTTTCTATGTTCATTAGTATCTAAACCTTGGATGTTAGGTAGTATATAGGGCTGCTTTTAGATATAGATACTGATTTGGAGTTAACATCCACAAGCAAACAATTTCAAAAGCACATTTACAGAAGACTGCATATTAGCCACAAGCAAAATTGAAAGTTTGTGTGGAAATTAGTTAGTTCTGGTGGTAAATGAAGTTGAGCAGCGATCTTTCTGCTGCAGTTCTGACTACATTTAGCATTGCAAGCCTATCAAATAGAAGAACTGAAAGTGTTTTGACAGAATGAAAAGCTGGGATGCCAACAACTAAATGTTACATTTTGTGTCTTTTACCTGATATTTTATAGTTCTCTTATGGTGTTTTTAATCACAGACTGCTACAGAAGAGGAAAACAGCCATGGACCAATTAATGGCATGCTTAATGCACCAAGCCTTGGTTCTCCAATTAGAGTCCGCTCAGAGACCACACAGCTAGATCGAGATGTTCCTCTGGTGCGGAAGCTACGATCAATTCACAGTTTTGAACTGGAGAAACGTCTGACCTTGGAGTCCAAGCCAGATACGGATAAATTTCTGGAAGTCTGGTATGCAATGGCTTTTGTTTTGCTAAGCTTTTTAGCAGTTGCTTTGCTTATAGTGAGTCATCTTTAATTGATTAGTTATTTGGCACAGATTTCACTGTTACTCATGCCATATGCTTGACCCTACAAATGCAGGGAAAGTAAAGTCAGGTTTTGGAAATGGGGAGCCAGTAATTCATAATATAATTTAAGAAATTCAGTTCTAAAAGATTAGGATTAGTTACAACAGGGGTAGCCAACATGGTGCCCTCCAGATGTTCTTGCACTATAGCTCTCATAATTCCTGGCCATTTGACATGCCGAGTATTGATGAGAGTTGTAGTCCAAGAACATCTGGAGGATGCCACAGGAGCTACCCCAGAACATCTACTAGAAATAGAAATGTAATGATATTGATAACAAATGGCCTAATTTGTCTACATTAGATAGTATCCTGTTATTTTTCACTTAACATGGTTTACACAATCCTAATTTGCTTTATCATGTTTCCTTAATTTCTCTCAACATTCCCAAGCATGGAGAAAAAGAAAAGAGAGTTGAATCCTGGCAAAGAATCTGCTGTTGCAGCTTTTCAAAAACCACCCATGCCTCCAGTTGCTTCCAGTCATGAGCATGTTTGGCACTATGATGAAGAATACCTACCTGAAGCTTCCAAGCCCATTTCTGGCAGCTCTCCAGAACAGGGTGATGGTGTTGTCAGCAATGGATATGTGGCAGTCAATTTGAGTTCCTGCCAGCAGGAGGTTGACTCCAAGGAATGGGTGATAGTGGATAAAGACAGAGACTTGCAGGATTTCAGGACTAATGGAGTTTTAGGGCATAAAACAACTGGAAGCCCCTCTGATGAGGAGCCTGAGGTGCTTCAAGTCCTTGAAGAGCCCCCACAAGAAGATAAGCTTAGAGCTCATACCAAGAATACAGCTATGGGACCAGCATTGGATCTAGATATTGAGTGTCATGGTACAGCCGCTTCTGAACAGTTTACAGATCAACTAGAACTCCCAGTTGGAACTGCTGGTCATCTTCTTGCAGTCACACCCACAAGCCTAATGGAGGCTCAAGCAGAAGGGGCTCTTGCTCCAGTAAGTGAACTGTTAATAGCTGTAGCTCATCTCTGTTGTATTCAGACACTGTGAGAAATCTTTAACTGAAAGCATGAGATCTGAAGCTTAATCAAAATACTGCATAGAGATAATATCCTGCTTGCAGTCAATTTAAGAAGAGTATGATAGTTAATTGCACTTTGCAGAAGCACTTTTTCAGGGTTTAGCATGTATTTCAATAACATCCACAACTCAATTTTGATTTAATTAAGATACATGCTAAGAAAGCACAAGAATGATGGCATGTTTGAGAATTATTGAAAATACAGTCGTACCTCTAGTTACAAACTTAATTCATTCTGGAGGTCTGTTTTTAACCTGAAACTGTTCTTAACTAGAGGCTTGCTTTCGCTAATGGGGCCTCTTGCTGCTGCTGCGCCGGCACACGATTTCCATTCTCATCCTGGGGCAAAGTTCTCAACTCGAGGTAACTCTTCCAGGTTAGCGGAGTTTGTAACCTGAAGCGTTTGTAACCTGAGGCGTTTGTAACTCGAGGTACCACTGGACTAAGGTTTTGCAATGACGTAATATAAATAAAGTAAAGCAAGATGAGCGCTGCAACCCCAGAGTCGGTCACAACTGGACCTAATGGTCAGGGGTCCCTTTACCTTTAATATAGATAATGTTGTTCTTTTATCGCAGAAAAAAGTGGCTTTTTCAGTTCCAAAAACCACTTTTGAAATATAAAAAACATGAGGAATGCACC
The DNA here is from genome assembly GCF_951804945.1 of Podarcis cretensis. NCBI lineage: Eukaryota > Metazoa > Chordata > Lepidosauria > Squamata > Lacertidae > Podarcis > Podarcis cretensis. The sequence continues at coordinate 46,543,709 of NC_137170.1, read as the reverse complement.
TAGTTTGAATAATTACCTGATATAATTTAACTTTTATTGAATTCTATTTTTATCACCAGAGGCCAGTAACTGTTGGTTGTAGATACTGAAGTATTTTGAAAAATATTAACCCACCCACCCAGGTGTAAACTGTTGTTTTCAGTTCTCTGGTTCTTCACAGCCCTCTGTCTATTCAGTTCTTCGTCACTTTTGCTTACTTTGAAACTCTTAACCTTTCTCAACAGTATAACTCTGTCTCTGTCTGTTCTAATCAGCATCATGTGGCTGCCAGTATTTACTCTTTGTAATATTGGCTACTGGAAGAAACAAAGTTCAAAGCTACAGAGAGCAGACCGAAATAAAGTGATCTTTATATATTTGAAGCATTTTCTTTTTTCCTTGCCATGTTGTTCTCACAGCTCAACTCACTTCACATGCTGCATTTCTCCATCCCAAGAATTTCAAGTCCCATCCTCCGTACCCTGAGCCCTATAACCCACCTCACCACCCACCCGGACCCTGTGAAAGAGGCTGGCTTTCCAAGGAGTCAATCAGGAGACAGCCACTCTTCCTCTTCCTGGTCAGCTGCCCGTAGGCAACTTCCTGTCATTCCCAGTGGAAACAAGTTCCCCCCTGTCATTCGCATCTCAAAAGCACAACTTCAGCAGGTGAATGCATCTTCATCTAAGCAACTACACTGTGTCAGTCATTTGCCATGTTTTATGGGTTCTCAGCTACTTTGCATTGCTCAAAAGTAGACTTATGTACTCTAAATACTTACCTTTTGAAAACATTGGTCTTGAGAAATAAAAATAATAACTTAAAAGATGTAAACTTCAGACAAAAGCACTACTTAAATATGCAGAGGCTAGAGCAGGAAAAATCCATTAAGCTGATTTACTATGCAGAAAATGAAATTTCTTAATTTTAAGAACTGATGAATGAGAACCTCTGTAGTTTTAACCTTAGGTTAAAGTACTGTCAGTAGATAACAGCCAGGAAGCATAAGTGACTTGAACATTTTTTTAAATGAATATACTAAAGTAAGTGTGTGTGTGTGTGTGTGTGTGTGTGAGAGAGAGAGAGAGAGAGAGAGAGAGAGAGAGAGAGAGAAGGCATAGGGAAGTTGTAGCCTGTGGTCAAATTAGGCCTAACAAGGATCCTAATTTGGTTCACAAGGCCATTTCTTGCAAACCACACCTACCTATCCCACACCTGACAACATATATGACATTGGGGTAAATTAGGTAAAGATGAGGCCAAAAAGAAATAATTGGATGCTTGAAGTACACTCTTGATTGTCCCTTGGAAAGTGGGGCTCACTAACTCTACTGACAGTGAGCCCTTTTGAAGTTTCCCATATGTCACTGTGGTTTGGGTTCTGCTTGTGTCTGCAAACAAATTATTTTCCTCTGTAGACCAGCTTTGCATAGAGCTTTGCTAGTCTGCAGAGGAAAACTGACCATTTGCAGGCATGGTTCGAATCCAAACTATGTGTGCAAACAGACAATGCAGGACTTGCTGTCAAAGTGCATCGTGGGATGTGTGGGAGGTCAGGATCTAGCCTACCGGCTGGAAAAAAATAATTAACTCTTGTGTTTGAGTCTTATTTCTCAGTTGATAGAACTAACAAAATTGTTAGGTATTTCCACAACGAATAGGAAGCTAAAGTGTATTGTCCAGGGCACTAAAATGAATGGTAGGAGTATGTAGCATAGCGGAAAGTAATATAGAAAACGCTGAGAACCTAATATCCAAGCTATTTTTCTTTCCAGGCAAAAGTACTAGTGTTCAAAATAATAATAGCAGTTAGAATTGTTAATAGCAGCTGAGGAACTTATACATGAAATGACTATTAAACAGTGTGGTTTTAACCTCTCATTTTAATCCATCCCACCAAAATACTGCCGTGCGTATAGGACATTCCAGCAGAGCTCTTCATTTTGCTTTATATACAAAATAACATTTGTTTCAATTGTCATGTTCTGTCACTGGATTAAATCATCACTGCATTCTGTGCTGCAGCATGTAGATTTACTTGTATATATTGAACTTGGATACTTTTAGTTTGTTACTTGGTTTCTGAATTTTTTTAATGCTGAAACTTCAGTAAGGTTTAATATTATTGCTACTGGGAAGACTATAATCAAAATCATGATCCCATCATTGTCTTAATACACATGTTGCTGCAGTCTTTCTAAAGCTGAGCAAGTCTTAGTCTGGTTAATTCCTGTATAAGAGATAGCCTTGAATTTAATGAAAGAAAGCATGGGTATATATGATCGGCTTTTAGAAAGATAATGTTTTAGAAGCTCAACTAGAATAGTACTGTGTATCATATTTTGTGTTCTGAGGCTAGAATGCAGTTTTACTTTTCTAATACAGTATATGTCTAACAAATGGCAAACATTGTATCAGATAAATTTCTGGCAAGATAAAAAAAGGAAAGAACATTTAGTTTTTCACTAAATTAAAAGCTAAGGAATACACTAGACCAGTTGTTCCCGGGGGGGGGGGGGGGGGAGATGAATAATGCCACCTTATTGCCCCCAAACTTCATTGGGGAGCCTCCATTGGTTTCCAGTTTCCTTCATGAACAGCAGTCCTTCATGTAGAGGCAATAAATTACAGTTTCCAAAAGGCCAAGGCACTGTATACTCCCAGTGATGAATATTCCCTTTTGGGCAAGGTGCTCAAAAAGGAGGTGGTGGTCCCGCATCAGACAAGTTTGGAGAAAACTGGTTGCTTGGATCTATTCCTGGCTGCCTTCAGGCCTGGTCATGGTACTGAAGCTGCCTTTGGTAGCCCTGGTGGATGACATGTCGTGGGAGAGAGATGGGGGGAGACCCTGTTTGTTATCTTTGATCTCTCAGGGGCTTTCAGTACTGTTGACTGTGGTGTTCTGGAATGTCTCAGGGAAGTGTGGGGGCACTCTGTTTCAGAGGTTTTGCTCATACTCCTAGAGTTGTTTCCCAAATGTAGCTATGAGAGGCTACTCTTCAGCACCATGGGAGTTGTTCTGTGGTGTCTCACATGGTTCCATCTTGTCCCCCTTGGTATTAAACTTATATATGAAGCCTCTGGGAGCTGTCACCAGGGGATTCGGAGTTAAGTTCTATCAATAAGCAAATGACACTCAGCTCTGTCTTTCTGTACCTTCTGAATCAGGAGAGGCAGTTGAAGTGTTAGATCAGTGCTGGAAGGTGGTGGTGGGCCAAATGTTGACCCAGTAAACTGAATCTGAATCTTGAAAAGGCAGAGATGTTATGTATCCTGAGTTACCACATCTGGGTTTGGGGGAGACCACCTGTCCTGGACAGGGTTGCACTTCCCTAGAAGGAGTAGGTCTGCAGCTTGAGGTGCTCCTGGGTTAAGCACTGTCAGTGGAGGCTCAAATGACTTTGGTGACAAGGAATTTTGCCTTTTTATAGCTCTGGCTGGTTCACTAGCTACAGCCCATTTTGGACATAAATGACTTGGTCATGTTGTGGTATCTTCCAGATTAGATTATTGCAATGCGCACTATGTTGGGCTGACCTTAACGATGACTTGGGTACTTCAATTAGTTCAAAATGGGATAACCAGATTACTGACTAGCTCCTCATAGAGATGCATCTGGCATCTTCATTACACGGCTTTTGGTGAATGCTGAAGACACACCTCTCTATCTAGCTTTTGATATCTGAGGTGTATATTTTAAGGACCCACCTTATTTCAGGGGTTGTAAATTATTTTCAACTGTTTTCAATATTGTGTTTTTTAATACTACTACTACTAGTAGTAATAATAATAATAATAATTAATAATAATAATATACAGCATAAAACAAAACTGACAATGAGTATACTCCACCTGCAGGCTTACAATATAAACAGACATGTGAAAAAATGGAAGGAATTAGGAAAAGAAAGCACCAAGGAAGAAGACAAAATATAAATTAAATATAAAAGACTTTAGCTGTGGAGGTGTAACTTCCATAACCTTGAAAACAATCGTACTGTAAGAATACATTTAACTGTACAACTTTCATACTTCAAATAAAAAGGACTAGTGATTAAATCAAAGTTTAATCTGTTTTAGTCTTTTAACTTTTGTATGTTTTAAAGTATGGCTGTATTTTTTTCCTTGATTTTTTTTTTATCTTTTTGTAAGCCTTTTTGAGGCTTTTTACAATCAAGCAGTGTATAAATTTTATGAAATAAATAAGTTCAGTATTACAATATTGGGCATTAACTTCATAGGTATTTCATTATTGCGGAGGGGGGAGGAGCGCATATGCTGCCCTTCAAACTTCTTTTGAATTTGATTTGTTCAGCCCTAAAACCCAAGAACCCTTCAGTAGGTGATAATGGAATTAGGGGGATGGAAAAGAAAAGCTTTTGTCTCTCTGTTATAGCAAGAAGGACCTTTGTTCTGTTACCTTGCTTAACCTGAGCATGAACAAATGGCTCCTTGAAATTGGTTGCTTAGTGCAGAGTTTTCCAGTTGCTGGAGTAGGGAGGAAGGCCCACCGATTTCTTATACTATAGCAAGGCTAACCAGTAGTTCTGGCCGCTCTAAGCTGTTTTATTACCATAATGCCCTTTAACGATAATGAGAAGGCCTCTTTTAAGTATTGACTAGGTATCATAGTTTTGACCTAATTTTTATGGAAAAAACCATTGTTTCCAATCATTGCTATCTTTCCTTTTTTAAATAATATCACTTAGTCTTTGCCCACCAGAGGGAGACAGTGAGCTATTTTTTCAATGAGCGTTTCTTCAATCATGTGAGCCACCGCATGATTAAAAGTAGAAATGTCAATTTCTAAAAAATCTCTTTTCATAAAAGCCTATAACTTAAATGGGAGTTGGTAAAAAGCCAGAAGTTAAATTTTTGATTGTTATCATTTTCATAGTGTCAGCTAATACCCATATGATGATGGCTTCCAAATCTGTTCTCTATCACCTCTTTCTGTTCGGTCCTATATCTCTGTGTTGCTGATTTCTTTTCCTGAATGCCTTGTCATTCTCAAAGACAGAAGACTTACTATTTCTACCTAACCCCCAGCTCTACCATGTGAGAAGTGTAGCTACATTTTGTTTAGCTTCATTTCCTAACTCATAAGCATGCAACCTTAGTCACCTTCAGCAGTTACAAATGTAAATATTTATTTTTGCTGTGTAGTTTAGGAAATAGCCTGATTTTCCGATTAAGAACCTATGTGCTAGCAAGGAAAGAATTAAAAACCATGAGTGCTCTGATGGTGTTTCCTGCTTGGCAGGGGCTTGGACTCGATGGCCCTTGTGGTCTCTTCCAACTCTATGATTCTATGAGTACTGTTCAAATAAGAGTTATTCAGAGTATACCCAGTGAAATTAATGAACATGTCTTAAGTTAGGTTTATTAATTTCAGTGGGTCTACTCTGAATAAAACTTAGCTGAATATCATTCTAATCCTCCCCACCCACCCCGGTCAACAATGTGGATGATAATGTGAATTACTATAGAGTAATGATGAATAGGTCGGTCATTGAGATACTGAAATTGAGATGATGGTGAGACTTCTAGGTAAATATCACAGAGGCAAGTGAAAATGCAGGATTAGCTGAGGCAAACATTCTGGAGTAGAAAGGCATCATTGAGTGCCATCGTTCTCTACATGATAATGAGAGATACAGATTTTGATGAAGTTACTCAGAAAAATGTGCAGAGAGAGAATAGCAAGGAACCAAGAATGGAACCCTGGAGAACTCCACAAAACAGTGGGAAGGCGGAAGAGGACCATATTTCTGTGGATATGTTGAAAGAGTGATCCAGCCAGGATAAGGACAACCATCTATGAACAGAGTCATAGGGGGTCAGCCATATCAAACACCACATAAAGATTGAGTTGGATAAGGACAGAGCAGAGACCTGTAGAACCGGCAGTGAGGAGATTAGTGATTTCGATGAGGACTGTTAATGTTACCACACACAAACATACATTGAATTGCCATGTTAACCCTAATTTACAGCCTGGCTTAAAATTTTCCTGTTACAGTGGTGCCCCGCAAGACGAATGCCTCGCAAGACGGAAAACTCGCTAGACGAAAGAGTTTTCTGTTTTGGAGGTGCTTCGCAAAACGAATTTCCTATGGGCTTGCTTCGCAAGACGAAAATGTCTTGCGAGTTCCTGCGGGGGTTTTTTTTCCCCCCCCTTTTTCTAAGCTGCTTATCTGCTTATCCGCTAAGCCGATAAGCTGCTAAAAGCCACTAAAAGCCGCTAATAGCGCTAATCCGCTAAGCCGTCAATGGGCTTGCTTCGCAAGACGAAAAAACCACTAGGCGAAGAGACTCGCGGAACGGATTCTTTTCGTCTTGCGAGGCACCACTGTATCTTCCAGTTTTTTCCAGCAGAGATTGCACCAGTTGGCCCAACACAGAGATACAAAAATATAGGGCTGTGTAGTTGTGCAAGAGCAAGTTATCTATTACTTGTCTTTTTGAACCTGAAAATATGATATGGCAATATGTAATTTCAAAGCCAATAAAAATCTTTTCTGTAATATCATTTCTTTCTTCCTGTTTTCTGTATAGGTTACAATACCCAGACCATCAATGGCATCCACACAGTCTGCTTCTGAGAGTTTTCATTTTGGCCAGCAACTAGAGAAGAAGGACCGGGATCCTCGGCTTTTGGAACATACTGTTGAACTTTCCTCTCCTAAGGAGAACTTGGTTGGCTTGGCAGCGGCAAACGATGCACTAACTCTTAGTGCCAGTAGAACAGATGTAGTACACAAGTTAGACCACAACCTAGAGGCAATTGGAAAGGATGAGTGTATTGAAGAATGTGTTGGAATCCAAGATCATAGCCAAACAGACCTACTTGAACAATACATGAAGAGACAAGGAGAAAATCTCTTCGAAAAAGGGGAAGAGAATCAGCTTCCTGTGGCTTATGAAAATGATATTGAAATACAGATTGAAGGACCATGTTCAACTGCTCAAGGAAACACTGAATCTGTATTGGATGGTCCTCTGGCTGTTACAGAACCTGAAGAACTGAGGCCAATTCCTTCCTCCTCCTTGCTAAATCAGGATGCAAAACAGGAGTTACAGAAGCAGTCAGCAGCCGAAACATCAGATGTTTCTTTATCAAGAAGTACTGACCCATTTGCTCAAAAACAGGAAAACCAAGTAGTACCAGTGCAAGAAAATGGTTTCCATGATGATGGGGATATTGATCATGCTGAAGAATTGCAATGCCAACAGGTGAACCTTGCCACCTTTTTGCATCAAGAGGGGAAAGAAGAGCAAAATGTCCAGAGAAATGGAGAATTGTTGCACTCCAGTTCAGAGAATGAGAGTTCTAATCCATCCAAGAAGGAGTTAGTTAGATCTGCATTTGTGGCTAGACAGAGTCGCATTCCAGTTTTAGCACAAGAGGTAGACTCCTCATCAGAATCGTCTCCTGTTTCAGCAAAAGAGAAGCTGCTTCTAAAAAAGGCTCATCAGACAGACTTGGTTAGATTACTTGTAGAAAAGAGACAGCTCAAATCTTTCCTTGGTGACCTCTCAAGTGCCTCTGACAAGTCACTGAAAGAAAAAGTTGTTGCTGGTCCATTACCACTTCCTGAAGATGTGTTGTCCTCCTTTTCAAAACTGAGACTGGACACTCATTTGCACAGCCAAGTAGAGGAGAGTTTTTTGTCACCAAGCAATCCTCAGTCCAGAAAGAGCAAAATCCCAAGACCCGTATCTTGGACTCCCACAGATCACGTTAGCAGTTCAAATTCAGCTCAGTTTTTTCCTCGTCCACCACCAGGAAGACCACCAACAAGGCCTGGAGTAGAAGCCAGGTAAGTAAAAACAGCTACACCTTTGAAGCAGATTTGAGCAGTTTTGGGAAGGCTTTGTATGATACCATGCAAATTGCACTAAGTACTCTCCGCCCCGCCTCCCCACAAATATCTGCAATCAAGCTTATGTGCATACACACATACAGAATATTTTTCTCTTTCAAAATTCAGAAAAAAATTACCTGAATAAGAACATTAACAACATTTGCATACAATATTAATTTAAAACACTAGGTTTCTAAAACATTTTGCTTCTAGATTTAAGTGAACCTGGATTGCCTATAAAGACCTAAGAGTACACACCAAGTGAGCTGGATAGGGTAGTAAGAAAATCAAGCTATGACTCTTAATATAAACCACTCCTTATCATGTATCTTTGGGTAATGCCATTAAGAAAACACCTTTTCTGTTACCATTCCTTGTCTGATTTACCCAAAAACCAACCAACCACTCAACCAAGAACTGATCATATGCTTTTTCTTAAAGCTGGACCTTTGACTATTAAGTATTTAAAGGACACAATAGCAGAATGTAAGCGGAAACAAAATATTTTGTTATTTGTAGCTTTTCTTTCAAGCAAAAGCTTTTCCTGGGTGGTGTTTACAAGGTAATGCAGACTATGGCTGAGAATCATGGCTTTTCAGAGACTTTGAAGAGACAGCTCTTGCTTTTTGCGCTACACTCTCTCTCTTTTTCCTCTTGTCCTGCTATGGATTCTCGTTAAACAGGGTTTTGTACTGCAGGAAATTGTAACATGCTGCCTTCAAGTCACAAAAAAATTATCAGCGAGGAACAATAGCCAAGACCTCCTGGTGGTCCTGTGCAGCACTTGTACAGCTTCTGAATACAGATTGCATTCTTGTAGGTATTTAGCCACACTTACTGAAGTTTAAAAGTTGCTTTTAGGATGCTAAATTGGGTGTCAAATACCAGATTTTGCATTTTACAGTGAATGCATGCAGTATACTTATTCCTATGTCTTATTTATTCAATTTATTTATTTACTGCTACGTCATTTTAAAAAATCAAATCAGTTTACAGCAATAAAACTTAAAAACCATGCAATAAAAACCATAAAATGTTAAAAACTAAAAGCATACATCAGTTAACCATTGTGGAAGGATGTATTTTTAATTGCCCACATAGGCCTTGTGGAATAGTTTCAGGAGGCATTTAAAAGTTGGTGCAGAATTTGCCTGCTGAATCTCTGTTGGCAGAGTATTCCACAGGACTGGGCTGATGGTACCAAAGGTTCAGTTTCTTGTGCTTGTCAAATGAGTTCTTGCCTGGATGCAAGAAGAGAGGGAGCTTGCTGGATCACATGAAGGAGGCCTTTCCTCTTTGTTGTTATCACTAAAAAAAGCTATATTCCTTTATAATTAATCAGATTGCTCCATCCCATACTCAACATAAGCACGATCACCAAGAAATACATAGCTAAAATTTCCACAGGAACCACAATGATATTAATGCTCAAATGGGAAGAGAGGATTTCACCTGGCAGCAGAAGGTTGTTAATGCCAGTGCCAGAACTCCACCCCTTGGACTTTTGCTAGAGGGGCACACAGAGAAGTGCCTCTGTTCTTAGATCAAAGTGTATGAGCCTACCCAGACCTTCTCATGGCACTGGAGAAGGAAGAAATGGTACTAATCAACTTCTCTTTCTCTTGAAGGTTGCGCAGGTACAAAGTACTAGGAAGTAGCAGCTCTGATTCAGACCTGATCTCTCGCCTGGCTCAAATTCTTCAGAATGGATCTCAGAAACCACGAAGCTCTTCTCAGTGTAAGAGTCCAGGGTCTCCACATAGCCCCAAAACACCACCCAAAAGCCCAGTCGTCCCCAGACGCAGTCCCAGTGCCTCCCCTAGGAGCTCTTCTTTGCCTCGTACTACCAGCTCCTCACCATCCCGGGGTGGGCGTCCTCACCATGAGCAGAGGAGCTCATCCCCACATCTTGGAAGGAGTAAATCGCCTCCCAGTCTTTCAGGCTCTTCATCTTCCAGGAGATCCTGCCAACAAGAGCACTGCTACAACAAGTCTAACAAGAATGGGTTGAAAGGATCTAGTGGCTCCTGCCACCATTCCTCTAACGTTAAGTCTCCCACAGGGAAGAGCAAATCAGCCAGTAAACTTAGCAGATAGGAACTGAGTCTGTGTCTGGTGTCAAAGCCCCTTAATCCGATGCATGTTGTGTTTGTGTACTGTGTATTTAAACAAAAGTCTTCAAAAATCAGTGTTCATCCTGACTTTCAAAGGAAACAAAAATTAAGATGAAATATTTATAAGGTCCACTTTGTATATGAGTGGCCAGGCATTTCCTAAGAACATGCAGCAAGCAGATCAGGGAGGCTAGAGGGCAGGGATGGAGCATCTGGAAAGTCCAAGATGTGTGAAACAGAACAGTGTCTTGGAGGTGAGTGTTTTTAATAAGATTTTAGTTTACTTTTTATTTCATATAAAAGCATGACCTGTTTTAGGCTCTTTCAGTTATCAAACCTGAAACCTGAAATTAATTTCACCTTGGCACTATTACATCTGAGGTACTACTCAGCTGTGTGTGTCTGTAGAGTTTTTAAAAAGCACATTATTTGAAACAGCAATACTCCTGTAAGTTTCTATCAGTGTTGGGCTTCACACATCTGTTTTCAAGTTGCTCACTGCCCATGTTCCTCCTTTTAAAGCAAAAACAGAAAAACTCAGCATCTTGTACCGCTGTATATTTAATGTGGGCTACATTCTTATATGCAGTAAATGTGTACAAATCCACTGAAACCAATGTAATTTAACATTTATGTAAATTTACCTATATTTTCAGATTGGTAACATTCTATTAACTGCTGTTCAGATCCTGATTCTTGGACAACTTGATCATTTATCTGTGTGTGAATTTCTGGAGTTATGGCAGGTTTACATCATATCATATATGAAGGATCTGGAGATGATGCTCACAGTCTGAGTTAAGAAGGAAAACCAGAAGAGTTTGGACCCTGGAGCATTCCTATAATTAAAACATTTGTTTGTGCAATAGTCTCTCAGGGTACAAAGGAGAGCCACTGTTAAAGCTGATCAGAATTTACCCATTGGGGTGAGATGTTTAGTCCATTTGCCTACCTTATTTACAGTGTTCCTCTCAGTGTAACTGTACTGAGGAAGAGCAAAAATGTTTACACACTTAGACTTCTTACTTGAGAATGTAATCTAAATCTGGAAGATAAATGAAGCTTTCACCACCTACTAAAAGGACACTGCAGAGCCTTCATACGTAGTAGGTTAGAAAGAAGCAGCAATTCCTTTATTTTCTTAAGAATATGAAAAATAATACTTGATAGTAAAACCTACAACACTATTTCTCACATGTCAACATCCCTAAACCTATATTGTATGTCAAGAGCACATTTGTCCAATTTGCAGATGTTGCTACCAAAATCTGAACCAGGTAATCATACATGTTTATTGGGGGTTTGGGTGGAAGCCAACACCTCTGTAGCTTCCTGCAATACAAATATACATAGTTCCTTACTCAGACATATTCTTGTGTTTAGGGACATTATAATTTAGAAAACAACATACTGAAAACTCATGTTTAAGGATTGTCTTCCATTCCCTCTGAATAAGATCAGTGGCTTTTAGTTTTCCCAAACTTTATATGGGTATCATTTTATGACTATTAGAGGAATGACTTGTTTTGCTAGATTTAGAAATCAATGGTGGATCACATAGGGATGTTTTAAAAGGGATACAACTAGCTGTCCAAAAAGGTTCCTGTTGTAGGGGATACTGGATGTGTGGGTAAATTTGGAAATTACTGATCTGCTTGCTATAGTCATATGCCTGTAGCCAGCATAAATTATTTTTAATTTAACTTTGTTTTATTTAACTTCGTTTGCTGCCAAAATAGTATCTTTGGATGGAAAAGGGAATATTTTCTCTCTGAGCTAACACATTTCTAATGCTGCATTGAAGCTGCACTGAATTTCTCTGGTTCTGTCAGAATGTGTTGGAATTTTTTTACTCTTAAATGTGTATATTGTTTCCCATAAGTAATGTAGCACAGTGTGAAACCTTAGCCTCATTCAGGTTTCAAACACTACAGAGGAATGCAGTAGGGAGAGCATACCTGCTGTTTCTTGAGAAACTATATGATTTATAAGACCTATTATGTTGTATTATATTGTATGATAGGTGCTATACCAATAATTGCATGTTCTCATGGTAAATTATATATTATAAATATTTATAAATATAAATATATATATATATATACATACATATGCTTCTATATCCTTAACTCTCTCATTTGCATTTGTAACATTATGGACCACAGACAATGCAGTACTCCTTCAGTTGCGTGCCTGAATTAAATACCCTTGGCCTTGCTGCTCCCATTTCCTGGCATGCACAAAGCTGAATATTCTTCATGCCTCAGTTCAGGACTGAAGGGTTGGTGGTTGCTCAGCAACTCAGTGTTCAATATCAGCTTTGTCGCTTCACTTTTAAATTTCAGAATGAAATGGAATGAATCAGGGGAGCTATGTATCCGATGGCCAAGTGAGATGTGTATTCATGATTTTAACTTTTCATCTTTCCCCCATATCTTTCCATCAGCAGGCTTTCGTGTTGAAATTGTTCCTTGTGACACTGGGCAGTGAGTGATGATAATAGATCAATATGATACAAGCAAAGAAAATTAATTTTCTCTTTGCCCTTGCCTATCAGCTCTTTTCTCTTGCCCTATCCCATGTCTATGAAAAGCTGCTGGGACTCTCAACGCTTCCATGAGGCTGCAATCCAAGTGTCTGTGTTCTGGTCTTCACATGTTACCAAATTTTATAGAGTTACTTTCAGCTAACAAATTATCCTCATAGAGTGTAGTTGAAACATTCTACATCAGTCTTTCCCAACCTGGTGTCCATCAGATTTCTGGACTATGGCTCCCTTCATCCATGATGGCGAGTTATGCTGCCTGGGACTGTTGGAAATTGCCCCAAGCTTCTGGAGGACACCAGTTTGGGAAAACTGGGTTACATGACATGTCCCCTTTTGAGATGGTACATAAGTGCTTCCAGGGAATAATTTATCGTGAAGGTAAATAATTCTTGTTGATACAGAGGTACATCACTTTGTGATAACTGCCTTGAAACAACAAAGTTATGAATTCTTCATGCTCATTCTTACATTTTTGTGAGGCATTTAATGTCATATAACCATTTGATTTATAAAGTTCAGCTTAAAAAGGCATTCCTTTATTTATGACTTGTTTAAACTGCTTGCAATATTCAGTTTTTATATTTTGTGCTAAATCCACGGTCATGATGCTTCTAGAAGAGCCTTGGAGGAAAACCTTTATAAACATGCCCAGAGCATCAGTATTAGAAAAACAGTTCCCCTTGCATGTAGGGAGAGGCATATCCCAAAGATGTATTTTCATGCTTTGCTGTCAGGGACAAAATAATTCCTATCCTATGCATTGACTTAAAAAGAATGTTGTCAAAATGCTGTTATACATTCCTCTTACTTATGGCATATGTATGCTAATGTTCAAACTATTTTGTGTTGAAATGCATTTGTATTTCCATGTTGTACAAATGCAGTCAAGATATAGGTCAGACTAGAAGGTAATTGTGGAAAGCACAGGAGGTTGCCTATGTGTTTTTTTAGTGCAGTGACTGAAAAAACTATTTTCTGGAGTTGTCACTTTGCCAAACATCTGATCCAATAGTGATTAGAAATCCTTTAGTTTACTAATGAAGCTTTAAATTAGCATGTTGGCTTACTATTAACCAACTCATTTTCTTTGTCTTAATCTGTGGTTTAGTTTCTCCATGTCATGTCTTACACAGAGATCTGCATAACCGTTACCACTTCTGGAAGTGAACCAAATAGATATTGTGAATGAATTTTGATTACAACTCTAGCCACACAGTAATGAAGTGATTGCTGTCATGGGGTTAATTTGAATTGCTTAATCTAGTTTGTGTTGGATAATAAATTTCAAATTTGAATATGTAAATCAAGGGCAGCAAAAAATTAATAAGCATGGCTGGGATTGAATCAGAACAAATAAAACTAGTTTCCTCATTGGCTTGAGCCAGAGTAAGGAATAGTTGCACAATTTTCTGAATAGGCTGCAGACATTTACCCACAAACAGCATTTTGCCAGTGAAACTCCATTGGTTGTATCCAGCAGTGTCAATCAGCTGATGATAAGGAGGGTTTCCCAACTCTCTGGAGCAGGTTTAGGAAGGGCAAAGGGACTGCAGCAGCAGATTGGGGGAATCACCACAAATTGCTTCCTTTCCTGTTTAAGACAAAAGCCTTACTGTCAGCTGAGCAGCACTGCTCAACTTAAGTTGAGAATACTACCCCAAAGCCGTGACAGGTATAATAGATACAGTACCTACTCTACAGCTTCTCTAAACTGTTGCCACTTTGTGCTGAATACACGTTATTTCACTGCTTCCGGGAACATCACAGCATCTTTTGCACAGTTTTTAGTATTATCATTTTTAGGCTGCTATATTATGGTATGTAGATCACACTTCTAAATGGTATTGATGGGAAACATCTCAGAATTAGAGGTTTATTGCTGGCAAACTCCATTTTTACCTTGTTCAACAAACTCTTCTATAATAGTTGGAGGGACACTTGTCACATCCCTGACACATGTTGTGGCTACAGTATAGCCTTGCTAGATGGGAAGGGAATGCAGTTTGAAACTTATGCGTAGCACCTTTGTAGGGTAACAATAAGCATAGCATTCCTGTGATACTCATGTACTGCCTGTGGTAAGGGTCATTTAGAGGTTTTAACACCTGCCTTTGAGATTATCTGTCCATAATGCTATTCTTTAATAGTAACAAGAAAATAGAGTTGTCCTTTTTGATTCAGGTTTCCTTTTATTTTAATTCTACAGTACAACACGTGTATTTGTGGGAAATGTTTTGGATATAGTCTCTTGCTCTTGATAACGTTCTATCTGCTACACCTTGCTGAACATCATCTCCATCAAGTCTAATTAAAAGAAATTACTAATATTCAAAACCCTGCTCTAATTTTACCTATGGCTGCTTATTTTTATAATTTACAAATTTAATGTTCTCTAATGCCACCAAATGCAATTCCTCCCTGAAGTAAACATAAGTAATACACTGATTTGTCTACAGTAGTAAATCTATGAAATGCTTTGTATCACCTCCCGTTTCCAGAAACGTAGGACAATAATTCTAATAACATAAGGAAGACAATGAATATATGCCAATAATGTACTTAAATTCCTTGAGTATGAAAGCGTAACTGTGCCTGCATTTTAAAATCTATTCCTTCAATTTATCTAAAATATTATTTGCACATTTTCTTTCATTTCCTCAAAACAAACCAATTAAAAATGGTAAAAATGTAATAGGCCAACTGGTTTATTGGCATAGCCGAGAGAAAACATAACCTTGCTGCTTTTATAGGCTCAATGTTACAAGATGCAGGACAGTGTTATTTTCCCAGTTAGTGCTAATAGGAAATTAAGATAGTGCGTATCTTGTTGCATTGAGCCTCCAAGTTATATGCTGTGATTCCCAAATCACTATGCTGCTATACTGTCTCCTGTAGTTTTGGTCTTCCTGCATTTTGAGTTAAGGACAGCCCAACCCGCCAGGATAGCGGACACAGATCTCCTTTGCCCAGCCTTGCACAGAGGAAGGATCCTCTAATGGCTTCCTTTTGTCCTAAGATCAGGTTTGTTATTGTAGTGACTCCTCATAAGTAACATTTATTTAAGAGGGGAAGGTGGTCAGACAATCCACTACAATGCTTGCTCCTTTCTGTATTAGTATAAAACATACGTGGTTGCATAGAGGAAATTTCTGCAGAGCACTGATTCCTCCTATGCACCTGAAGATTCTGGGAGCTGTGACAACACATGGGGGCTCACTGAATGAATGAAGACCCCCCATCCCACAGTATGTTGTCCCTGCTGCCTTTGAGGATTGGGCTGTAATGGCTGTAATAGCTGACTTACCCAACTGATCCCTATTCTGACATTTTAGGGTAGTGCCTAACCCCTTCCTTTGTCTCAAAACAAAAAGCAGGGAAATAAGAAAGGCAACTTTTTTGCTTTTGTTCTTGTGTAGTCTGCTTTTCCACCAACTAAATCTGTTGTTAGTAAAACAGGTTAGTGGAATGAGTGGGCACAGGCCTTAAACCAGATATGTAGTATGTTTATTGTTGTGCATGTCTTTTAGTGATAAATTGATTGATACCTGTACTTATGAACAAGAATTTGTATATAACATAGCTTTCTCCAAATTTTGGCCTTCCATTTCAGAGGAACTTTTTTTCTCCTCACAACCCTACAAGAATAGTTTTCTGAAAACAAACAAATTGAGTAAGATGGAATATTAACAATTCTAGTCATAGGATCTTAGGCGAGTGTGTTGCCTATATCATCTACATTTATGTAATTATTATCACAGCAGGCTGTGTGCGTATATGTGTATATATATATATATATATATATATATATATATATATATATATATATAGAAGCGTATTATATGTTGGTCTTGTTTTTTAACTTGGTGATAGCTCCATAATTTTATTACTTTTAAATGGCTTTGGTCTCTAGTAACAGTGTCTATTAACAGTTAATAATGGCCAAAAACCCCTAGTGCTAGAAAATCTTTAAATTGAACTTCTGCAGCTTTAGACTAGCAACTTGCTTTTATGAACTCAGCTTGCTTGTAGGTAACTTAAAGGAATACAACTTATTTCCTTCTGCAATAAGTGGTCACAAGGACATCACACAGAGAGGGACTTCGGAGCAGTGGTGCACTCCATTATATCTAAAACTTTCATATAGTTCTGTAGGCTTAGGAATTTGGGTTAAAGTTCAGAGTTCATCTGTCATTCGTACTAGAGAGAGCAGTGCAACATCTAAGTAGGCTTTACCTTGAGTGTTCATTCAACGAAAGAGATTTTCTGACATCTGAGTGTATGTAGATTTAGAAATTTAATTCCTTTGGTCTTTAACAAGATCTTTGCTTTGGTAAGCGTTGACTTTTGCTGTTCTGCACTTGGATCTTGCTATCTTAGTTTTCTGCCGGACATACTATGTTGTACTTTTGTCCATTTTTATGCAGGCATAATTCCCCATGGCATTAGCCAAATTATTGCCTTTAAAGGAACTAAAAGAATGAGCCGCAGAGGATAATTGTGTTTGCCATGATTTCCCCCGTTAGTGCAAAAGTGTATAGATTGTGGATTGCACCAGGAAATGTTTCAGCTGCTCTGGCTCACATATAGCAGAGTCAAATTAATACAAGGTTCTATCCAATGTTAGTCAGACCTGGAGGAGACTCAAAGAAATTGATGGTCATGAGTAACAGGTCTGTAGGTCTGTTAATTTCACTGCGTCTGAGTATGAATAATGTTAGATACAACTCACTGATACGTAAAAGGCTGCCTTTAAAAAAGGCTTTTTACACAAGTCTTCAGATCCTTCAGAAGGGCAGTATTATGCATCTAGGTGGTCCTCCAACCTCTCTTGCATACTGTTCCTTGGTGGCCAGAAAGTACGTTTCTGTAACTCTCTCCCTAAACATCTGCTTTCTTACTGAACTATTTATGCCTGATCATGTTTTATATTTGGGTTTTCCCCCCTAACTACTTTACAACAGAATCCAAAAATGAAGGAAATGAAGGCTTTGAAACCAGGAGTGACCTCTGAAGCACTGAACTTCTAACTAATCTGAAATTGCTTAACAATATTTTAAAAATGAATTATTTCAAAATTAGAAAAAAATGCACTTGTTATTTACTAGAAAACATTTAGCATCTCAAGAATAACAGTTATGATGATGAATTTAGGTAGAAAGTTGTTCTGGAGAGGTAACTTAGTATCGTCAAGTATTCCAGTCTTTCCCCACTTCTTGTTTCCCAAATTCAAATTTGATGTCTTTTTATTTATAATTTTTGCTCAGTTGTTTAAGAACATAAGGTACTGACATAGTGTCTTTGTAATGGTCATTTGTACATAATGGTGTAGTTATTTATTTCCCTTCCCCCATTTGTATCATATCAAGGCTTTGTAAATGTTTTAAGTTCTGTTTTTCAAATTATTTTGTATTTTATTTTTATAAACTGGTTCTAAATAAAAAAAAATCATTCAGCATGCAAACAATTATTTTGCCTACATTTGTTCAATTTATTCTATATGGAACTTGACCAAAAATAGTTCTGGAAATGCCTTCCTTTGAAAAGCAATGAAGTTTATTTCCTATGAAATGGAAGTGTGGTGCTGATCTGTGAATTACCAGTTTTGCAATGTTGATGACATATTAAACATCTTTTCCCCCCTACAGTAGTGAAATGAAAATGGACGTTTTTCTCGTTGCTTGATTTCTCACCATTGCATTCCATGAATCACTGCCAGGTGCAAATTGCAATTGGGAAATATACACCAAGTTCCTTTCAATGGGAGTAAATATGATAGTGTTTAAACATCAGTGAATGCTGAGTTTTGTCCAGAAAACAATAAATACAAAACAGGCAGGGATGTTATAGGGATAGCTTATTTACATAAAGGAGTGTGCAAAGATTAAGATCTATAGTGAAGTCTCCATCAAACAAAGTGAATTGTAAATCTTAAGTATTCAAAAAGAATAATAATAATAATAATAATAATAATAATAATAATAATAATAATAATAAATTTTATTTATATCCCGCCCTCCCCAGCCGAAACCGGGCTCAGGGCAGCTAACAACACTGAAATAGTGCAACATTATAAAAACATTATAAAAATTAATTAAAATCAAAATTGATGGCAACCATAAACTAAAGTTTTGTAAAAATTGCCAAAGGAGGGAGTCAGGCTGCGCCCTGACCAAAGGCCTGGCGGAACAGCTCTGTCTTGCAGGCCCTGCGGAAAGATGTCAAATCCTGTAGGGCCCTAGTCTCTTGTGACAGAGCATTCCACCAGGTTGGAGTCGCAGCCGAAAAAGCCCTGGCTCTAGTTGAGGCCAGCCTAACCTCTCTGTGGCCTGGGACCTTCAAGATGTTTTTATTTGAAGACCGTAAGTTCCTCTATGGGGCATACCAGGAGAGGCGGTCCCGTAGGTACGAGAGTCCTAGGCCGTATAGGGCTTTGAAGGTTAAAACCAGCACCTTAAACCTGATCCTGTACTTCACCGGGAGCCAGTGCAGCTGGTATAGCACCGGATGAATGTGATCTCGCAGCGAAGACCCCGTAAGGAGTCTCGCAGCATTCTGCACCCGCTGGAGTTTTTGGGTCAGTCTCAAGGGCAGCCCCACGTAGAGCGAGTTACAATAATCCAGTCTGGAGGTGACCGTCACGTGGATCACAGTGGCTAGGTCAGGGCGAGAGAGGTAAGGAGCCAACTGCTTAGCTTGGCGGAGATGGAAAAATGCCGCCTTTGTAATAGCTGCAATCTGAGCCTCCATGGAGAGGGAGGTATCGAAGATTACACCCAAACTCTTAACGGACGGTGCTGGCACTAATTGCACCCCCGCAAGAGATGGGAGTTGCCCCCTCAATCCCATATCGTCCCGTCCCAGCCAGAGGACCTCTGTCTTCGAAGAAGCATAATCACAAACACCTACAATTAGGTATTCATAGAACTGTAGAGTTGGAAGGGACCACAAGAGTTGTCTAGTCCAACCCCCAGTAATGCAATAATTTTTTGCCCAGGGTGTCTAATCTTTTGCCACAACCCTGAGATTAAGAGTTTTATAGTCTACTGACTGAGCTGTGCCAGACACATTGGTTTGTTGAGAATTACAGACTGCTTTAACAACCCATAGGTAGTTAACTGTTACATCTCTGGAACAACTTGGAAACTTCCTTTTGGTCAGCTATATTTCAAGTACTAAGTGGGTTAAAGCTGTGAACTGTGGGGAATGACCCAGTACTGTTTCATATACTGACACACAAACTCTTGGTTGGAGAGATCCCACATTAAAAGTAAATTAGGATTTCTTTGATACACTTCTCTCCATCGTGTGAAGAGTGAGTGCGAAAGGCATTTTGGTAGAATCCATGACAAAGTGTTGGTTGAATAAGCTCTATGATGTTTGGGTCTTTTTAAAAAACACAATCCCACATTTTTTAAAAACTATCAAGCAATATATAATTTTTATTAATAAAATAAATACAGTAACATTGGTTGTCTCTTCAGCTTTCTGCTTATTCCCTGTCCCTCACATTGATTGTTCAAGCAGGTAGATGTGTTTTCTAGAACCAGCTTAGACTGTGGAGTAACCAAAGAAAATGTCCACAGCTGCCTTTGTTTGACATTAGGAACCTCTATTAACTGGGGTGAACAGTAAGGGGTGCTGGCAACCCAGCAAAGAGGGACTTCATGAAATCTGAAACTGCTGGGAGAGGAGCTGGAAGCTGGGAACTTACGGCTCGGAACCTCGAGCGATGGGAAAGCTGTCCGTGAATCCCCACTCCTCCAAATTTAGGGAAATCTTTTTACTTCAATGACTGGATTAAGAAAAGGTAATTTCTGGATGCTGTTATAGTAAATTTGGTACCAGGTTTCATCCTGGTTCAACCTTTTTGGTGACTTTTGCGCTTCAAGCAACAACTAAGCCCAGTTCCTCTACAGGACATTAGTGCGACGGGAGGTTTGCTGCTAGTGTTCAGTTTCCACCCCACCTTTATGTGACTTGACGCAGTTCTCAACAAAACACTTCTTACAATAATACAATTCAACAAGACAGTAAAAGTAGTAAATTTATATTGGGATTAGCTGCAACTAATCTGTGTGGATTGGCTGTATAGAATCTGTGTGGATCTGTGTGGGTTGGCTTTATAGAATACAGGGCTGTGAAAAAAGAAGCTCGAATCACGGGTCTGAAAAGGATCCAGTGGTCATCTGGTTTATTATCTTGCTCAAAGACAAACGTGGGAAATTTCGGACCCCATAGATGTTGTGCATTAAACTCCTACACAGTGGTACCTCGAGTTAAGTACTTAATTTGTTCTGGAGGTCCGTACTTAACCTGAAACTGTTCTTAACCTGAAGCACCACTTTAGCTAATGGGGCCTCCTGCGGCTGCTGCTGCTGTGCCGCCGGAGCCCGATTTCTGTTCTTATCCTGAAGCAAAGTTCTTAACCTGAAACACTATTTCTGGGTTAGCGGAGTGTGTAACCTGAAGCGTATGTAACCCGAGGTACCACTGTACTCCTAGATGGTAGGAGAAGAATGTATCTTAAAGTCATTGCAAGGGGAAAGTGATCCAAACTGTGGGAGGCAGCAAAAGGCAGGAGTGCCTGGTGCCCTCTGGTCCATGGGGTCACGAAGAGTTGGACATGACTAAACGACAACAATAGAAGTTAAGAAGTGAGTGTACTTCCAACTTGAAAGATTTGTACTGTGCCCAAAGTGTGCAAATTCTGCAAAGCATGGAACACCTTCCAGCTATGTTATTTATGTGGTTCAGTACCTTTGGGAGGCAGAAGAGAATAAAGAAGAGTGCTGCACCGCTGTGGAAGTTGCAGTAGACCCTTTATCCATGACACAACCATGTATTTAGAATACTGTCTTTGTCTATACCAGGGCTGACCAAAGACATTTTGACACCTGCTAGGGAAGAAGTGACTGAGTGCAGCGGGATCTGCTGTTCCTGTGAATCTGGTCACCTCATCTTGCCTTATGGGTTGGCTAGCCCTGGTCTGTACTACCAGTAACTCTAAAGCAAGCTGCTTAAGTTCTGTAACACAGATTTGCTTCCCGTTAGTTTAAATGTACAATTACTCATAAAGTTACAGTGGTACCTCAGGTTAAGTACTTAATTCGTTCCGGAGGTCCGTACTTAACCTGAAGCACTATTTCTGGGTTAGCGGAGTGTGTAACCTGAAGCGTATGTAACCTGAGGTACCACTGTATCTCTGTAGTTGTGTTAATTCAGTGTTTGGCTTTTTCCCCCCTCTTCCATTCTTTTTCCAGGGGTGTTCCCAGAGTCTTGAAAGCTTTCCCCTCTGAATTCACTGCAAATTGTATGCGGAATCCTTTCTTTCCCAGCTCTATCTCTGCCAACTCAGGCAACCCTGTCAGATGGGTGGGGTACAAATAATAAAATTTTTATATTAATTTCTCCATACATGGTTTCATTCCACTCCTCCAGCGTCATAGCTCCAGAATCTGCCATTCCACTGTCTCCAGCTTCACCATTCCACTTTCCTGTTCTGGCAGTCCTCCATTATTTTATCTTCTTTAGCCTCAGCTTTGTCTAGTTCACTTTTATTTACCATTTTATACATATGAGCTATGAGCTCTTTCGGTTGCTCATCCAGTAGTTGCTGCACAATGCCATCAGTCAGTGGGGTGTCCAACAGTATTTTTGCCATGCTGAGTGCTTTTAATATATTAGTCTTTACTTATCATCAGTATATTCCTTGCGTTCCCTTTTCACAGTGTTGTAATGTAGCTTCACTTCACAATTAGCACATTCATCAGTGAGGTGGATAATTTAAAAGAAAATTTACTGGTTCCTTGGCATAGAAAACATGCCTTTCAGAGCACTGGAAGTTATACCCTGTTATCCCTGTTCCCCTGTATCCCCTGTTCCCCCATAGATAATGTGATAACCAAGATTTATGGCCAGGAGATGTCTAGTGTGCCATGATTCCTCCCTGGAAGCCTGCAGTCTGGCATCTTTTAAGAAAATGTAAACCACTGTTGTCTTGAACTGCTGATTGCCACTATTAGGCAAATATAAATTAAACAGCTACAGAAGGTTCTAAGGATGAGTTATGGCAAAATTCAAACACCAAAAACAAGGGCAAGCAGAACCAAATAATTTCTGCACTCAACACTCTGTACTGCTATGTGTGATAGTAAAAGGAATTAACTTTTTTCCCTATTTAATTTATTAATGCTATAATCATGTCTTTTTAAAGCCCCATTGAACTCAATGAGACTTCTTTTTGAGTACCTACCGGTATTTATGTACAGGATTGTGTAGTGAGTCTCATGAGTGGCATTACATCATGCAGAAGAGCATTTCCAGACTCATGCCTTCTGTACTTATCCCCCCTATATATCACTTTTAACATCCTGAGGTCACCTATCTTTCTCATCCATCCAGTATCGGCACCAGCAGTGATGACGTGTTCCCTAACTGAACAGAATGCCATATAAATCAAAGAGAATATTGGCTCCTTCATAGCTTACTGAAATTGAATCTTACAGAAATGCTCTTGTCAGAAAGTCCTTATGTTTAGTTGGAAACTCCTTGCTTGTAATTTGAATAAATTGGCTCATGCCCTACCCTCTGCAGCAGCAAAAAAACCCCAAAACAAGCTTGCTCCATCACTCGTGACAGCCCTTCCCTTATTTAAAGATGACTGTTGTATAACCTCTCAGTCTTCTCCAGGTCAAACATACCCAACTCCTTCAAGCATTCCTCATAAGGCTTGGTTTCCAGACCCTTTGCCAATATCCTTCTCAAAATGTGGTGTCCAAGTGTGGCCACAGGGCTCCAGTTGGGGCCTGATTAAGGCAGAATAGAGAGGTACTATTACAATCCTTGATCTGGGCACAATACTATGGATGCAGCCTAGAATTGTGTTAGCTATTTTCACTGCTGCATCACACTGTTGACTCATGATAAGCTTGTGATCTACAAAGACCTGCAAATCCTAAGTGCTTGCAGACCAACTGCTTCATTATGTGTTCTGGGACCCTTATTGGTACTGACATCCAACTGACTGGTCGGTGGTTGCCTGATCCTCCTTTTGAAGATGGGACATATGGCTGCCTCCAGTCCACAGGGTCATTTCACTATCACACGAGAGTTAAGCTGTCTTGTCCCGAAATTCTTACTCAATCTGTAATTGCAAGAGAGGCTAAATGTCCATGCTGATTTCGTTCCATCACCATCTGTCTCAGATTATTTGTGTTTCATAGCAATAAGGCAGGGGACAGGTAAAAACCACCTGAAGTCTTAAGGCAGTGTTTCTCAACCTATCGGTCCCCAGATGTTGTTCGACTACAACTCCCATCATTCCTAGCCAGCATGACCAGTGGTCAGGGATGATGGGAGTTATACTCCAACAGCATATGGGGACCCACAGGTTGAGAACCGCTGGCTTAAGGCTTTGGTTTAAGGAATCGTTGGTGGATCTTGGGGTCTCAAATCTGAGCGGCACCCTGTGTGATGCCAAAATTCAGCACCCCTCTGCCTCTCAAGTTCTGTTGTGCCCAATCTGGACACGCTCCTCTAAATCTGCCTCCGAAGGAATGTGTAGCCTGCTGCAATGTATAGCCCCCCTGCTGCAAATAATTGTTCCCATACAACATTGTAAGGATGTGGTTGCACAAACATTGCTTCTCCCACTCAGCTCTAAACTGACTTGTTCTTCTTTGGGGAGGGGTGCTTGCATATTTCCCGATATGTAACTTAATTATGATTTGAGACAAAGGGTGTTACATTTTTTAAAAATGAGATTAGCATATGCTATCAGAAGCCTAATTACACCAAAAACATTTATTAATATTGATACTGAGAAACAAACTGTGGTTGAATCTCTAGAGCCAGCCCAGAAGTAAAAGGAGGAAATGATTGTGTGTAATGTGTTTGAAACACTTTGGGACCACACTATTACCATTGGCAATGCACAGATGTTCTGTTCTAACAATATTTCTTCAACCAAAATTCATAAAGTATCCCTCTTAAAGTGGCTTACCCTCTGCCTCATTTTCTCCATAAATTAAGTTATGCCATATTTATTTTTATTTGTATATTAAATTTGAAATATACATTATTTTCTAAATCTGGTGTTGATAAAGTTGCTCCTGTCTCCTTCAGTCTTCCATGAAGCAAAGGCTCCAGAATGCAATACCTTTTCCTTTCCAATCAGCACCCAATTGGTAGGCTGTCCGCTATTCACCTGGGGCAAGTTATGTCTTTGATACCTAGTGACATAGCTATACATCCGAGGAAAACAGTCCCATATATCTACCGCCCTGTTTAGGGAAGTTTTTAATATCTGAAGGCCTATTGTATTTTAATATTTTTTTGGAAGCCGCCCAGAGTGGTTGGGGAAACCCAGCCAGATGGGTGGGGTATAAATAATAAATTATTATTATTACTACAATGGCAGATAAAATGTATTATTACAAATATTATTATTATTACAATAGCAGATAAAACTACTCTGTGCATTCATGGACCTCTGCTCCTCCCAGCAACCACTATTCCAGTATCTTAAGGGAAATATTGTAAAACAAAGGCACACAGGAAGCTATCTTATATTGTGTCAGATGATTGGTCCATCAAGCTTGTTGAGTGGCAGCAGCTCTCTCACCAAGGTTTCAGGTAGGAATCTTTCCCAGCCTACATGGAAATGCCATGTACAGGCTCTTCCCATAGCTGCCAACTTTCAGATTTGAAAATAAGGGATCAGCAGCCGCAAAAATAAGGGATCAGCAGCCTCACCTGTCCTGGGGACAGTCTACAGGATATCTAACAATCCGGGATAGCAGCAGGAAGCAGCGGGAAACGGCACTGGAATAAGGGAATTTCCCGCAAAAAAAGGGAAGGTTGACAGCTATGGTTCTTCCTCCACTTACAATTTCAAATATATCCAAAGTAAAACAGAATAAGCTGTGGGCCACAGCTCAGCACTACCTCTGGCACAGCCTGGAGGGCAAGTACAGTGGTACCTCAGGTTAAGTACTTAATTCATTCCGAAGGTCCGTTCTTAACTTGAAGCACCACTTTAGCTAATGGGGCCTCCCGCTGCCACTGCGCCGCCACCACACGATTTCTGTTCTCATCCTGAAGCAAAGTTCTTAACCTGAAGCACTATTTCTGGGTTAGCGGAGTCTGTTACCTGAAGCGTATGTAACCCGAGGTACCACTGTATCTGAACGGGGAATGCTAATGTTTTCTTTACAGGCTCAAACCATGCTTTATGATCCCATGCATACATTAAATTAATCAGTAATCCCAGATCAGAACTAATAAAACAATCCAATGGAGGGTGTGAGATGGAGGCTTGCTGCTGATCAATCAGGCACTGCTAAATCATTATTTCAAACTACATCCAAAACAGGGGTCCAAGAATGTGTTTTGTAGCATCTAAGTACCAAACATACCCTCACAGGGAGCAGATTCACTCTGCTGATGAGTATCAAGCACGTTCAGGACTCGGATTCTTTCTTTTTTTTGGAAAATTTTCTTTAATTATGCAACATAAGGCAGCCTCCCCACGACTGCATGTTGTCAGCAGGGAAGATGCATTTTGAGGAGCTGGACATGAGCAACGAAGAATGACGAGCAAGGAAAATTTAAAGCACTTTGCTTGTGGCTCAGTACCCACATTCATTCCCAATCCCACAACAGATAAACTCCATGTGCTCCTTACAGTAGTAGTAGTATTAGGCAGCTTTTCTTTGTTTTTTAACAAAGTACAATCAAGTACTAAATTCTCACTAATCTGCAGTTAGGTTGGCTAAAAAAACAACACAGAATGTATGATCAATTCTGTCCCAGATACTAAATTTGCTGCTCCCTTTTCATACTTCTTTGTTTTAAAAGGTCAAATTAATACCAGGAAGATCTAGATGAGTCAAGATTTCCTCTTCCTCCACTGGCAAAGAAAGCGGGTGAGATGCAATGTAAGACGTATCAACCAGCTGCAGAACCTACTGGATAACTACTAATGTTGCAATCCTACGCACTGGGCATTAGTCCTGAGTAGGCCTAGATAGGACTGGGCTCTAAGAGCGGTAGTTATTTTTTAAAAATTATACCCCACCCTTCCAATGCACTCACATTGCCCAGAGTTGCCGACAACAATTAAAATACAAGCCCATAATAAATCAATGTAAAAACAGTTAGCATTATGCCTCCTAAAATGTAAGGTTTCCCCAACTGGCGGCGGTGGAGCTCTTACAGATTTAGCAGTGTAGACGGCAGCAAGGCAAGCCCGCTCTGTGATGACGACGCACTCTTGAGTGGGGTACAAAACAGCCCCTTCTCAAGTAACGTCATATTCAAGTCTTACACATCTGCAAAACAGAAATAGTAACAGCCATTGGGATGCTCCTTCTTAATGGTTCTGTGGGGGGGCCTGGGGAATTCTGACGGGCCTGGCTCTTGCGACATGGAGCTGGAGCTGCAGCTGCTGCTTCTGCTACTGCTTCCAGCCATTGGTGCTCTAACTCTGTCCTCCACCAGTGGGGACCCAGGGCTCAAGTACCCCGAGGTGGTCTGAGTAGCAACCGTAGCAAAGGTGGTTGGGCCAGCATTGTTTTTCACGTAGACATTTTTAATAGCCACTAAAGTATGTGCTGCCATGCTGAGACTGTTGTTGAGATCTTGCATGCCTTGCTGCAGCAGCCGGAGATTATGGTTGATTGTATCAAAGCCAGACTGGATGATGTGGAGCTGGTTCTGCTGGATCTGCAGGAGATCCTCTTCTGTAATTTCACTGGGGTCTAGCTGGGGCTGAGTTTTTGTTTTGGCTTTTACTTTTCCACAGGGGCCTCCATTTGGCAACCCCAAAAAAGGGAGTGGCTCCTGGCTAGGAGGAACTACAGACATGTCCTCTGAACTTTCTTCTGGCTCCACAACTTTGACTACTATTTCTTCTTTTAGATTCATCTTCTCCACACATGGTTGGTGGGATGGGCCTGGATCATCTGTAAAACCTAAAAAGGTAATAGAGGAGGGGGAGAAAAGAGGTTAGACTTCACTCTCTTTGGGAATTCAGCTTCTGGCTACCAGCCTATCATAACCACATAAAATGTTGCCTAAATTTCTCTCTAGACTACAGAGTTTTTATTGAGTTTTTAGCTTCAACTGGTGATTAAGATATACATGAAACATGTCTGCTAATTAGGTGACACCTGCCATTGCGATAGCTCTTGCCCATTGCACCCCCATCTGTGCTGGAGCCCCCTCCCCAATTTTCAACAGCAGTGAGGAAGACAAGACATCCGTTCTGCTCAAGGACTTAAAAACCACTTCTAATAATTTTTTAAGAGAGAGTGATATTCAACAGTACCACTAGCTATATTTTCCCATGTGGCACTTGATCCCATAGCCAATCCCTGCAGAAAGCAGCTTTGTGTTTGGTACAGTGGTGCCCCGCAAGACGAATGCCTCGCAAGACGGAAAACTCGCTAGACGAAAAGAGTTTTCCGTTTTGGAGGTGCTTCGCAAAATGAATTTCCTATGGGCTTGCTTCGCAAGAGGAAAATGTCTTGCGAGTTCCTGCGGGTTTCCCCCCTTCCCCCCCCTTTTTCTAAGCCGATAAGCCGCTTATCTGCTTATCCGCTAAGCCGCTAAAAGCCACTAAACCGCTAATAGCGCTAATCCGCTAAGACGTCAATGGGCTTGCTTCGCAAGACGAAAAAACCGCTAGACGAAGAGAATCACGGAACAGATTCTTTTCGTCTTGCGAGGCACCACTGTACTTGCTTCTCAAGTGCTAACATAGGGCTGACTAAGCCATTTGTGGTGCAGTTCCCAAGAACCAGGCCGCTGGGCACTCTGGAAGCCTTGTGCAAGGGATTTTTGCAGGTGGGTGGGACAACCCACCTGTCAAAGTTGGCCCACAGAGTCAAAAAGGTTCCTCATCCCTGAGCTAAATTATATATCATGCCTTGGTCTGTGATTAAGATTCCACCCAGTTATTATTAGACAGTTTCCTACCTTTTAAAAAGAGATATATGCACAATTGTGTCAGAGAAGCAAAACTCTCAATGGAATGAAGAAGCTTTTTGAGCAGAATGCCTTGCTAGCATCATGTAGGAAACAAAGAGTAGGACAACAATTGGTGAAATCATTTCAAATCTGACCACCTTATGTGTGCTATCCCGAGCAGCTGGGAGGAGAGGGGGGATACAAATGTGGGTGGCGGGGACGGACGGACAAAAGATGCTCAGCACCTATCCAATACTCCTTGCTGGTCATCACATTGATTAAGTATAAATGACTGACAATCTATAACGGGGAAGGTGGCGAAAAACGCTGCGTTTTGTATACTGCTGCAGGCATTTCAAATTCTGAATTGAAGCTGCAAACTAGACATATTGCATGTAGACATGCCCATAGATTGAAGTTCTTAGTACCTAATAGCAAATAACATTTGCAAAAAAAGTGAAGAGTATTAGAAGACTGTGCTTGGAATGAAAAGTTGGAAAAACAAATAGGCAAGCACCTTAATAGGCCGAAGGTCTATTTTTCATAAGTAATATGCAAATTGCTTTTTTACATTCCTAGCCTTTGAAACACTGCGATGTTTATTTCAGCTACAGTGGAGACTGAATTAAAATGGACTTGCTTCCACCTTCTCCTCCAGATTAACATTAAAACATAAGAAGGGTGACTGCAGAGCACATGGTATGCATGCAAAAGGTTAAAAGGGCAATATATAATATATGCCAAAAAATAGATAAGGTTCAGTCTCCAGCATCTCTGGAGTAGTACTACAAAAGAATCCAGTGTGAAACGTTCGAGACAGAGCACACCTGCCTGTAAGTGTAGAGGAGACTGAGTTTGATAACTTGTGTTCACAAGTGACTCACTAACTTTAGCATATAATTTGCTTGTCCCGTTGTGAAAGCATCCTTCACAACAGAAAGGCCCACTTGTCGTGTCGACTCTTGGACTCCAAAACCTATCCTCGGGGCAAGCTTTCTGATACTTTTTATGGCGCAATCCCAGTCATTGGGGAAAGCGGGGATGGGATATGGCGAGCGATCCTGAGCATCTGCAACTGTTCCAAAAGCTGTGAGGACAGAGAAAAGGCACAGCAGGGAAAGCTCTGTAGCGGGGAGAGGACGGGAGCGGTCCCTCGCCCTTCTTCCAGGTTTTGTGGGGTGAGAAGAGCAGCCCATACACGAGGCACCAGCTGTGAGAGAAGGAGCCCCGACCTGCGCCGGCGGGAAAGGCAGGCGCCGGCCAAGGTGGAAGCCCCAGGATCGCGGCAGAGAAAGGGGTTCCCTGCTGCCCGCCTCCCTCTTTTCCCTACTCACCGATCTCCGCCACCGAAGCGGCGGCGGCGGCGGCGGCAGCTCCGGGCAAGTCGAGCGTG
The DNA here is from genome assembly GCF_951804945.1 of Podarcis cretensis. Lineage (NCBI taxonomy): Eukaryota > Metazoa > Chordata > Lepidosauria > Squamata > Lacertidae > Podarcis > Podarcis cretensis. The sequence continues at coordinate 46,513,838 of NC_137170.1, read as the reverse complement.
TCGATGCCGCCGACGATGGGCAGCGCCTCGCTGGCGGCGGCGGCGGCGGCTGCCATCCCCGGGGCGTAGGATCGGAGGTGGTCGGGGGGCGAGATGTCCTCGGCGGCCATGAGGAGGCCGAGCGAGGCCGGGTGCGGGACGGGCCCCTGGGTGACGCGGCAGAGCTTGCTCCGGTCGCGGCGCTTGAGGTCCCGCCAGCGCTTCTTCAGGTCCTCCACCTCGCGCGGGCAGGCGGCCACCGGGTTCACCTTGTGCCGGATCAGCTCCCACACTTTGCGCTTCTGCCCCGGGGAGGCCCGGCCGGGCCCCGCCGCGAACAGCACCTGCTCGTGCTTCAGCACCTGCTCGATCAGCACCTCCGTCTCCGCCTCGTTGAAGTTGGCCTTGCGCCGCTTCGGGGAGTCGTCCGCCATCCTGAGCCAGCGGACCGACCGATCGCTCGCTCGCCCGCCCGGCGGGAGCCGCTGCGGCCGGAGCGCTGCGCCCGATCGCGCTGCGCCCTCTGCCCGCCGCCGGCTCTAGGCCAAACCCCGGGCCCGACTCGGGAAGCAAATACCGCGCATGAGAGGAAAAGACGCGCAAACCCCCGGCGCAGGCGCCCCGCTTGTTGACACAGGAGGGGAGGGGGGGAGAGGAAACGCTGCTAGTGCCGCTGCTCCTCGGCGGCGGCTCCTCCTCTTAGCCCGCCCTGCTTGCATTTGCGCCAATCCCCGCCCACTAAAGCCTTCGCGCCTCCCAATGGGAAGCCTTGCCGGGCGGCGGCCTCTGCTGCCTGAGAGTTCTAAAGCCACGCCCACTTTCCCAGAGACTGGCGGTTCTGAGGGATCCAGGGCAGGGCCGGCGCGCGCGCGCGCTTCTTGCTGCCCGGGCGCTTGCTCTAATCCCGCCTTCCCGCGAGCGTCCGGGGTGGGGCGCGCGCTGGCTCTCCCTGGCGGCCCCCGCGCCTGGCGTTCTATCAGTGCGCCCGCCCGCCCGCCTCCTCTCTCTTTCCCCACCCATCCTCCACGTGCTGCGCTCTAACCCGGAGTTAGAAGGGAATTAGAACACGCCCCCCGTGTGGGGTTGGTTTTTTTTTTGCTGCTTCTTTTTTTTTAGGGCTTTTTGGCGGCTTTTGGGACGGCGACGAGGGGTGGCGCCCACGCTCCTTGCGCGCCCGCCCCGGAGGCTCGCCCGCGCGGTAGTGCTAGAGGAGGAGGCGAGAGGTGGGCATGGCGGCTGTTTTGGAGCTGTTGCTGCAGGACGAGCTGGCAGCCAGCGCTGTCGTGCGGTGGCTGAAGGCGAGCCAGAGCCCCTGCGCCGTGGAGGTAAAACGCACAGCGCCGCCCTTTCTTCACCCAGCCCTCGGTTCGAGCGGGAAATTTCCGGGAAAACGGAGTTGATGCCGGCCTTCAAAACTTTGCGCTCCGAAAGGGAGGCGGGAGGGAAAAAAAGAGGTCGACAACTTGAGGTTTCCTCCTCTGGCGGGATGCTAAGTGGGAAGCTGCAGCCTTCAGGCCTGCGCTTTGTGAGCTCCTGAAGGGCTCTTGCGGTAGCTCTTCGGGAGCCCAGGTGTATATATGTGCCCCCCTGAGGGAGCCCTTCCCTGAACCTGCCAGCCCTGCTGTGGAGTTGGTGGCACTGAGTTGCTGTGCGCCCTTACGAGCCCTTCCCATATGCAGCTTTAATGATTCAGAAACAAGACCTACAGAATTCGTTGGAAGTTGCAAATAACCGTGCACAGGAATTCAGCCGTAGTCGAAATCACATTGACGCCTCTCTTCTGCACATGTGTGAACGATTATCATTTTCAAAGCGGTGTGGATGCACAAAAGATCGTGGAGGGGGGACTCGTACACAGGAGAGCGGGCTTATACTTCATCGAAAAGTTTCAGTCTTTGGTCTACCTGAATCACGGTGTTGGATAACCATCTGGGAAACGAGTGATCAGGGTTCAGAGTGCGCACGAAGCTGTCTAAAGAAACAGATTCCACATACTATATCCTCCCTCCCTCTACTATCTTGTGTAATAGTATAGGGCTAGGGATTCCTAGGTGATGATTAGCAGGCCCGTTCTGTGTAGATCTACTCAGAAATAAGTTCCTTTTAGTTTATTGGGGCCTCTATCTAAACATGCATAAGATTGAAGTCTAAATCACTTAATTTTATGTCTGATGAATGCCACAGTCTGTTAGTGTGAAATGGGTCAGTAGTGTTTGAATATATTTTTGTATTTGTTTTCATATGCTAACTTGTGCATACCTGATTCCAAAGTGGTTCTTTTCTGTTTTCTGTGCTCTGCATTCATAACAATGAATTTCAGATTAAAACTTTTTGTGTTACTTGTGAAAATGTTCTCACTCACAACCTTTGGTGTATGGTTGGAAGATGGGAACTAGCCAGTTCTTCTGTCTTGCTTCAATTAAATGAAAAATACACCCCCCCTGAAAAAGCGAAGATGCTAACCAGTAGTTGATGGGGAAGCTCTAGTTATTGCACCTAATGATCACATTGTATGATCAAAATAAAAAAAATAAGCATTGCTTGAAAATTGCTAGAATCATGGTTCAGTGGTTGAGTTCAGAGGTAATGCTAAATGTTACGGCATAATGTTAGAAAAAATGAGCTACAGTGAGTATTGGGTTCGTGTATTCTCACCCCACCTCCTGTTCCATTGTGAGGAGACTGGAAATTTATGTTTCCATTGTAGTGCTGTCATTGTTGTTTATTACATACTAACAAACAAAAACAACACTCCCCAGTATAAAAGGCCGTAGGTTGCTTAATTAGCCAAAGGCCTGGGAGAAGTGAAATGTTTTTGCCTGGTGCCTATAGATATGTAAGGAAGGTGCCAGGCAAGTCTTCTTGGGGAGAGCATTCCACAAGTGGGTAGCCACCACAGAAAAGGCCTGGTCTCGTGCTGCCACCCTCCAGACCTTTCTTGGAGAAGTCACACAATAATGAGCACAGGGTCTGGGTCAGTTCATATAGGGAGAGTGTTGTTCAAACCCTATACAGTTGCAAATCTTTACTATGGTTTGTTGAAACAAATCAGCTTTATAAATTATGCTTTGAAGTTGGCATTTTTTAAACAAACAATAGTTGAGATGAACAACTGTTTGTTTAGATTTGCTTTATGTGACAAGATGCAATTAGTTCTAAGCAGAAATAAATGTTTCCAAGCTCATTTTTTCAGTCATGCTGGAATGGTAGGTGGATAAGTTACAAAGGTTCTTGTAGTGCTAAATCACGATTCAACATTATGTCTAAATGAGCCCAGTATATCTTCTGTCACCAGTTCAGCGTGGAAGTAATGTTTTTAAGGAACACTAGAGGGCAATGTACCACCTGCTTAGTGATATTTCTCACTTTGTGCAATGTACTATAACTGCTACTCTAAAACTATCTGATGTGGACTAGCAATTTCCCCCCAGTGTGCCAGGACCCAGTACCATATTTGGTCCCTGAAGTGTAGCACCCAACATGGGCTGCGGTGGAGTCACTGGACTGGCAGCTGATGTTTTGTGGACCAACATCCACGGACCACCACTTTGAGTAGTATGGTACTGCATTAAAGTTGCATTCCTAAGCCTAGGGAGTAAATTCCATTTGATTCATTATTAGGTCTTTTGGGTAAATGTGCTTAGGATCATACTAAAATTTCCAAACTTCAGGGACAAGTGTCTATCTTTATATAGCTAAATGACTATATAAAGTCTCTGGCTACAACAATGATGAAACTTAGTAAGTACAGTAGTAAATCATGTGTGAGAAAAAATAAGTTCCCTGCTTTAATCAGTTGTGAAGAATGTTTGCTTCCTGGTTTTATATCCTTGGAATGGAGTTAGTCTTTTCAGATTGGTTCACTTTGCTTTATATGTTCATAACTGCATTATTCTTATAAAAATGGCAAAATATCAGTTACTTTATATCCGCTGTCCCTCTATTTCTTTTTAAATCAAGTTTATATTAACCATGGTTTGTTTTGTTTTGTTTGTGTGTGTAGGAAAACCAAATCCACCCCAAGCTATCCCTCCTGAACTTGCTTCAGAAAGACTTTGTGCCTTTTTTGCTGAATTATTTAAGGGAACAGACTAGTCGGATACTGACCAATGGACCACCTACTCCTGCTAAAGCACCAAACTCCAAGCTCCTGGGAAGTTCTTCTAGTTACAGGAATCAAAGGCTGGGGTCTGAAAGGAGGTCTCGTAGCATCGCAGGGTCTGGCAGTAGTCGAGGGCAGCTTTTCTTTGATTCAACTCCCATCACCGGCAATTCTGCCTTGGAATCGCATGGATCTTCTGTCATTACGGGATCAAGCTTATTGGGTTCCTTCAGCGAATGTCTAAATACGGATTCTGGCACCAGCACGAGTTTTGGTTCAAGCCCCATTTTTTCTCGCAACGAGAGGCGCTCTGCTCAGAAAATAAGTTTAGGGAGTTTCCTTGTTCCTACCCCAGCGAGGAGGGGCAGAAGAAAAGGCAGCGGCTCTGCAAGTGCCTCTGGCCGGCCAGTGGCACAAGACGCGGGCAGAGGCTTGAACGAAGAAGTAAAAGGTGACAGTCCATCACTGGGTTCATTGAGGCAGAGCAAACAAGGTGAAGTGAGCCCTGTCTCTACAAGTTCCCCACCTGACCAGCTTAACCTAAATGACTTGGAGGAATTTCCGCTCATGTGTGCCGCTGGAATGGCAAAGTAAGTCTTGATGCGAAGATTGCTCAATTCCCACTGGTATCTATTGAGAGAGTAGTTTTGCAGCTTACCGTTCTGTATCAGTAAATGGGAGGAAGGTACTACTTCTAAAAATGGCCCCTCCCAGAGCAGGAGCAGCTTGCCAGGTGGGCAGAGGGCAGAGCCACAGCTGTAAGCCTCCCGGCAGCAACACTGCTGCTGTTTGCTCTGGGGGAGGAGGTGGCAATGAGTTCAGGGCTGTGCTGGCATACTAATGGAGCCAATCCTGAGCATCCACTGGTACACAGGGATGCACAGCCCTGACCTTGCCATGGCCTCTCTCTTCCCAGTAAGCAGCCGTGACACCCCAGCTGGGAGGCTTTTGATGCTGTTCCACCCCACTAGGTGGGCAGCTCCTGTCTCAGTGCTAGTGCTCTGGAGGGGAGCACTAGCCCAGTGGCCACTTGATTAGTTGGGCATGCTCCTCCCTCCCCGTGCTGGGGCCTGGAATGCCCCTTTTCACTCCTTGGCTTCTGTTTGCCAGCCACCTTCCAAATGCCATCGTTTTAAGTCCCGTTCTCCTCCCTTGCCTTGAGATGCTCCAAATAATGCTTAAAGTTGATATATGCTTGTTTGATTACTCTTAAGCCTGAACTCTGACCAAGGTATTCTGTGATATTTTAATACCTCAGACAATATCTAGAGATATTGTGGCTGAAATATAGCAGCTTGTGGTAGCAGCTTCTCTCTTTTTAACCTGCTGTTGGACAAGGAGCAGAACTATTTCTTAGTAAAACTACATGTTTTATACTTTGATTTCTCACTTCAGACTTCCATTTGTGCTACTCTCTCCAGGCACAGGTCTATGCTTTAAAGCTCTGTGCCTTGAGTGCTGTTTGTTTTTTTGTCTAGGCGGTTCCCCTGTGAAAACCTTCATTTTACCGCTGAATAGGAGCAAACGACAATCTCTGGAAAGATCCACTGTTGTTTGCTTTGATCCAGCATTAAAATCTGGGTTTTCCTGAGGAAAACACTGGAACAAATAAACAAAAAATACTGCTTGGCCACGGAGCTTTAAAGCTTAGACCTATGCCTGGAAATGCAGCACAAAAGGAAGTCTGGATGAGCCCTTGGTTAGTGAATCCAGGACCATAGTAGTATGTGTCATCAGCTGGCTCTTCCGCACAGGTGATTGGAGCAGAAGGATAATACACTGTTGTGTTTTCATCCTCTTAATCCAGTTTTACTTCCCGTTTCAGCAAAGCCAAACCGTCAAGAAGAATCAACCCTACTCCAGTGAGTGCTGAGCGAACCTTCTCCAAGCCCAAGATGTGCTTCACTTCCACTCCTGTTGGCCAGTCTCAAACGCTTCAGTCTCAGTCCGGAACAAGTCCCGAGGCCCTTGTTATCTCTCAAGAAGTGACCCTGTCTTCCAGTTCGGGTAGCCTTCAGGAGGAGAGAGAGATGCTGAAGAAGGAACGGTATGTTATGAAATCTGTGATGGGGTGCTTAGTGAAGGGAAGCATCTGTGATGTGAGAAATGTTGATTTACATTGCCTTAGAGAAGTAGAGCTGAATGGCCCATATTGTCTTTTTGTGAACATGCCACATTTTATTATGCTTTCTGTATTGATTTGCTTTTGCACACTGCATAGCTATGTGGTATAAATAATGAATGAACAAACAAGTAATATTTCTAGGGGCTATAATTTCTTTTTTTTTTCTTTTTTTTTATAATAATTTTTATTACATTTTCCACAAAAAAGAACAAAAAAGCATATTTTCACAAACATTACAGAAAGAAAAATTTTCACAAACATTATCCAAAAAAGAAAAAAAAAAAGAAAAACAAAACATAGACCAAAAATAAGAAAAAAAAAGGAAAAAAGAAAAAGGAAATTTTGACATAAAAATAAGCTCACTTTCCAATTATACCCTTCAAAACCTTATTTTCCTTACTTCCACCCGCCTCCCGATCTTGTATTCTATGTAATAATTAGTTCAGCAAGCTCAATTTTGTTCATTTTGATTATTGGTCCCTCCCTTTGTGCTCTTAATTAACTCAGTCACTAGAACCCCTTCTTTTCCTTTTCAATGTCCTCAACATTCAAAGATTTTACAGTGTTTTTGTAAATAAACTTTAAACTTCTTCCAGTCCTCTTCCACCTGCTCTTCTCCTTGATCTCGAATTCTGCCGGTCATTTCAGCCAGTTCCATATAGTCTATTACTTGCATCTGCCATTCTTCCAGAGTGGGTAAATCTTGTGTCTTCCAATACTTTGCGATGAGTATTCTTGCTGCTGCTGTAGCGTACATAAAGAAAGTTCTGTCCTTCTTTGGCACCAGTTGGCCGACCATGCCCAGAAGAAAGGCCTCTGGTTTCTTCAAGAAGGTATACTTAAATACCTTTTTCAGTTCATTATATATCATCTCCCAGAAAGCCTTGATCCTAGGGCACGTCCACCAAAGGTGAAAGAATGTCCCTTCAGTTTCTTTGCATTTCCAACATTTATTATCGGGCAAATGGTAGATTTTTGCAAGTTTGACTGGGGTCATGTACCACCTATATATCATTTTCATAATATTCTCTCTTAAGGCATTACATGCCGTGAATTTCATACCGGTGGTCCACAACTGTTCCCAGTCAACAAACATAATGTTATGACCAACGTCTTGTGCCCATTTTATCATAGCAGATTTTACCGTTTCATCCTCAGTATTCCACTTCAACAGCAGGTTATACATTCTCGACAATATCTTAGCATTGGGTTCTAACAATTCTGTTTCCAGCTTTGATTTTTCCACCTGGAAGCCAATTTTCCTGTCCAAGTGATAGGCTTCTCTTATTTGAAAATAATGTAGCCAGTCTCGCACCTTATCCTTGAGTTTCTCATAGCTTTGCAATTTCACTTTATCTCCCTCCTGCTCCAGAATTTCCCAATATTTTGGCCAGTTAGATTCCATATTAAGCTTTTTTAAGGCCTTTGCTTCCATAGGTGAGAGCCACCTAGGGGTTTTATTTTCAATAATAATTTCAATACAGTGGTACCTCGGGTTAAGAACTTAATTTGTTCTGGAGGTCAGTTCTTAACCTGAAACTGTTCTTAACCTGAAGCACCACTTTAGCTAATGGGCCTTCTGCTGCCACCGCGCCGCCGCAGCACGATTTCTGTTCTCATCCTGAAGCCAAGTTCGTAACCCAAGGTACTATTTCTGGGTTAGCGGAGTCTGTAACCTGAAGCGTATGTAACCCGAGGTACCACTGTATTTAAAATGGTTGCTTTCTCTGTCACATTCTGCAGCAACATGGTTCACTAGCTCAGAAATCCTACGCTAAAGCCAAACAATGTTCCTAGAATCACATGTCAATATGATTTTATTCTTGATACCCTTCAATCTTACAAGTGCTGTGTTAAGATTAGAATTTGATCCATAATGCTGAAGGATCTTTAACTGTTTTAACATGCCGCAAATTGCATTTGTGAAACATTTTATGTTTCAATGAAGAAATTGCTTTCTTGATGAATTGGTGAGCGTTTGAAAGAATCCCACTGGATTCTCCTCTTACCACTCTTATTTCATACCTTTGAATTGCAGGTCCAAATTGCTGCATCCCACATCTACACCAACAGGATTATCTCTGGATTCTGGCATACCAGTGAAACCTAATGTCAATCAGAATGCAAGCCTTCCCTCTGAAAACCAGTTGGTAACCTCTGCCGATGTCAACAAGGTTTCCTGCAGGAAACAGCTGGAACAGCTGGCTCAACTTTATTCATTTTGCATAGCAGGTGAAGAAATGGCAGTGGATGCTTTTCAGTCCATATTGATTTGGGAGAATGCTAAGAATGGTGACCCATAGAAATGTCCTCAAATTAATTTTTTTAGTAGTAATGAAATTTTAAATGAGCCTTGACTTCGCAAATATATTGTGGCTTGGATTTTCCTATTGTATGGCAAATGGCAATTTTTGACCTTTCATAGAATTTCTGACAAAATTCCCAACCCTGATAAATAATTTTAATGTTTTGGGAGTTGTACAAAGGAAAGCAATGAATTCTATATCCTTTTTTTAAAAAATCCTATGTATTTAAGCACTTTTTTGCTTACATCCAGATGATCAATCAATCAATCAATCAATCAATCAACCTTTTTATTCAACCGTCAGTCAGAGATACATCCAGATGATTTTTTTTAGTTGTAGATATTTTTATCTTCCTTTAAAAATGCATCTTATATAGTTCAGGTTTTAAAAATTAATGTTATTAGTCCTATCATTCAGGGTACAAGTACAAACCAAAGGTCCTTTTGCATGTTTTCCTCTGTTCCTTTACTTTCTTTGCAGAAAACCTTGTGCCAAATATCTTCTTGGAGATCTTTTTTGTGTTCCAGTTGCTAACATCCAAGGGAACTTCCTCTTTAGAAGATGGAGAGAATGACCTGAGTTTCAATGGAGAGTATAAAGGTTGGGACTTAGATTGGATAAAGATTCTTGGCTATTAACAGAATACAGATTGTACCACCTGCTAAACAGAGTTAGAGGAGGGTATACATTAAATATATTCATTCATTTAATGAATTTTAAATGTAAAATGAATAAAAAAAAATGTAATAGAAATTCCACAGAGTACCAGCAGCTCAAAATTAAGGATATAACAATTCAGTCCATCACACATGGATCACTGTACAGTGGTACCTCGGGTTAAGTACTTAATTCGTTCTGGAGGTCCGTTCTTAACCTGAAACTGTTCTTAACCTGAAGCACCACTTTAGCTAATGGGGCCTGCCGCGCTGCCACCACGCAATTTCTGTTCGCATCCTGAAGCAAAGTTCTTAACCTGAGGTAATATTTCTGGATTAGCGGAGTCTGTAACCTGAAGCGTATGTAACCTGAAGCGTATGTAACCCGAGGTACCACTGTATACAGTACTTTATGTGTATATAAAGCAAATAAAATTGTGAGGTTTCCATTTATATCCATTTTTAAAAAATATGATAAGGTCACATCTTATGCAGGGATTTGGTTCCAAGGGTTTCCTGTATACGCAGAAACCCGTATACTCAAATCTTTGAAACTGGCCCTTTTCGAGCATCTGGAACCAATGTTTGGAGAGGGCCTTGCCCCACTCCAGCAAAGCAGTGAGCTGTTTTTGCACTGGGTTTCCCCAGTGCTCTGCCTTGCTCCCCAGCAAGGCCGTCTCCTTGTGCCGCCTTCAGAAGCCCCAGGGTGCTTTTTCCAAGTTCCTGCGAGATCTCACAGGAGCATTCCAAACCTAGTGCACAGAGAGCATAAAAACTGTTTTGGTGCTGGATTTTCCTGGTGCAAAAAGAGCTTCAAATATCTCTGCCATGCTTGGGAAGCAAGGCCCTCTATGTGTACTGGCTCTACATTTCACTTGTGGGATTTCAACTACCATATTTACTGGAATCTAATGCTCACCTTTTTTGGCCAAATTATGTTGTGAAAATTAAGGTGTGCATTAGATTCAGTGGCACATTTACATTCGCCAGCAAATACTTTTTTTGTTTGTTTCAAGGTTCTGAAAATTGAGGTGTGCATTAGATTCGAGTATATATGTATGGTTAAAATCATGCAAGCTACATGCACATAAGACATTATCATACTGTAATGTCTAGGAGTACTTTACCCTTATATTTTGGTATTTATTCTTATGCTTCCAGTACTGAACAAATTTGCCCCATTGTTCTAAAGTATACAATTTTGTAACCCTCTTCCCATATCACCTTAAAATACATAGACATTTATATACAATGCTATATGGTACTCTTCCACTCATGTAATGTTCGCATTTCCCTCCCCTCCCATCTTTTCAGCTGTTAACATTCTCACTGCAACTAACATATAAACAACCATGATTGTGCACTTAAGTGGTACTACCCCCCCCCCAGGTTACTCTGTAAAACTGCAGGGTCTGTGGATAATTTACATCCAGAAATGTAGTAAAACTACAGTATTTGATCTTGCTGCCAGGAATTCTTGATGTCAATGTTTCAAAAAAGAAAGAAGCTGCTCCTCCCTTGAGATATGTCTATAAGTGTCTTCATGAAAATGTGGATTATGCGTGCACGCACACACACACAGCAAAAAAAAAATACCCCAAGTTAAGCTTGAACTTTGAATAAAGAATAATGTACTTTTGACATATTTTATTGTTTGGGACAGTCTTTAATTTTATGATACTGCTCCCCAAAACAGGCTGATAAATTGACACAACCTAATTGATGTTTGACGTTCTTCTGGTATTTGAGATGAATGAGAAGTAATAAAGGTAGGGATTTTGTGATCTGTTGGTGACCAGTGGCTGATCTGCCTGTGGTTTTTTTTGGGGTGGGGGGAGTTATTGCAGAGAACCAGTTCTTCCACCAAAGGGATTACTTGCAGCTTTCTGTCTGATGATTTAAATTTTTGTTTTGTTTTGTTTACAGATGCAGTAGAGAGGCAACACTTTCGAAGTGTACACAACTGTGTTTATTTTGCTGTGAAAGTCTTGGATTATCAGTTTCAGTAAGTTGAATGGCTTAGGTTGTTCTCATCAGTGTACATATACTTGCACTCTGAAGTGCTTGGTTTATTGCTATAATAAGTTGGAATATCTTGCATCACATTGCACACTGTTAACATATCCTTAAGTTTGAAAATTTGGGTTCTGTCATCTATTACGGTAATTGACAGATAGTTCCAGCTGAACAGCTGCCCTACTTCTATAGAAGGGTATTTTCTTTTGTGTTTGGAGATTGTGATTTTGCTTCTAGTGCCATCAAAACTAAAAGAAATCCAGGAAGTTCCTTCTCTAATGACTTTAGTATACATGTTGGCTTTTATCAATGGGTATTAGAGATTAGGAATCTGGTGGAATAGGCTTTAACTGAAAGATCACATCTAAACAATATAGTGGAGTGTTCCTTTTCTTTTTGTTGTTTTTCTTGGCAGAATTATATCACATTTAGAGAAAGGAACACTGAAGCTCTTGGCTGAGAATGACAGGATCACATCCTTTTCCCCTGACTTGCATGAGAGGCTTATGGCAGTCTATGAAAACAGCACAGCAAAGGTAAAAACTAAGCATGTTCTAGAAGAACAGTGTGAAATCAAGGTCCTCCCAACAGTTATTGAAATTGTTTTTACTCCGTGTCCTCCCCACTATTATGGTATCTGCTGTATTCCATCCTCTTCTAGGAACAGATTAGTTCTCTTGGTATACACTATGTAGAAGCTTCCTCTGCAGCTGTAATTAAGTGAGGAGTGAAAATACTATATCTAGCACTGTGACCAAAACAAAAAACAGAGTGAGATAATGAGATTGACTCGCATTTGGTGGGTTAGAAAATGTTGATCTATTGCAAACCGGCAAGTTAGTACATGTTACACCATTAAGATCATGGGACTTTTAAGCTGTAGCAACGGACGGAAAGAACAAATTGTAATTCCAACCTCCTTGTTTGTGTTTATGGTGAAAAGTATGTTAAATTAGGAGGAATGTATTACACTTACACATTATTTTGTATATTGAACAGGTCTCCCTGCTGCTGCCTTCAAGTATACAGTCAGTTTCCTTTCAGCCAGAAACTGACAATCGGTCTAACTTTTCCAGTGATAAGGCATTTCATGTGTTTAAGAAACAAAGGTATCCTCTGCTTTTTATCATGGGATTTTGTCAAAATGTACAATTTGTCAGTTGTCTTAGTTTATTGAACATGCATCAGAAAATAGAGTAGCTGTCAAGACTCTATATCAGTTATCCAAACCCACAGGCCTGGTTTGGACATTTCCTCCCAAGCTTCATAAATTATGTTTTATGAAACCAGGAACAAGTGTCTGGATGTTAATGTCAGCCTTTTGAATAAGCCCACAAAGCATATTCATCGGCAGAATTTCTTACTAGCCTGCTAAGAAGCTAGTAGTGTAGAAAAAAAAGTAATAAAAAATAATAAATGCACCTTCTACCAAGTGAACAATATCTGGAGTACTCTGTCTAGCCCACCTGGTTTCCATGCTAGCTGTGGAGGAAGTTGGTCAGCTTACCCACCTGTATGGGATTCCTGGGAAATTGTTAAATGCAAGGCTGATTAATGTAGTTCAGAAATGCAGAAATTAGCAAGACAGGGGTTTCCTGTAGCTGGAACAAACGCATTTGGCTTTCTCGGGTCAAAAGTAGTAGAAGATATGGCCTCCTCGGCTCTCCCTATGCCCACCTTCTGTTTAAAGTACTTTCCATATAATGTGTTGTTTGAATTTATTTAAATGGAGTTTTCTACTGAGTATTTGTGCCAGTGTGGTGTAGTGGTTAAGAGCGGTAGTCTCGTAATCTGGGGAACCGGGTTTGCGTCTCCGCTCCTCCACATGCAGCTTCTGGGTGACCTTGGGCTAGTCACACTTCTCTGAAGTCTCTCAGCCCCAGTCACCTCACAGAGTGTTTGTTGTGGGGGAGGAAGGGAAAGGAGAATGTTAGCCGCTTTGAGACTCCTTCGGGTAGTGGTATAGCGGGATATCAAATCCAAACTCCTCTTCTTTTTCTTTTAAGATAGCAGGTTAAGGCCGCAAGCCTAAGCCCACCTGCCTGGGATTAAGCCTCAGTGAACTCAGTGGGACTTACTTCTGAGTAGACATATCTAGGGTTCAGCTGTAGGTGTGCTTGCTAGGTTCGTTGGTCTTTATTCTCGAACTATTTTTTAACTAGGGGGATATTTGTCAATTGTCGGCTTTGGAATGAAAATGCGTCTTGTAGGAATGGCCAAAGGGACAGATTCAACTAATTTGTTCTGATAACAGAAGCCAGTCCTGGTTGCACAAATGATCCTTTCCTGTCTCTCTCTCTCACCCCCCCCCCTTTTGAGTGACCTTCCTAAGTCTGCTTGGGAGGGACCCCTAGAACAGCAGGCAGCAGGAGGAGAGGGAAGATGGTTCTGTTTGACAAGCAAAAATGCTTGTGCAGACAGAACAGTCAACTTAATGCGACACTGAATTCCACCCAAAGCTTTGTCAGAACTGTAGTGCTTGTGCATAAGCAGAATAACATGGCCCCATTTTTGTATGCTGATAGTACCTCTGATGACTATGATTTTGGATTTTGAAGCTAACATGTTTGCCTTGCTCAATAGAGATATTTTCTACGAGTTGCTGCGTGAATGGGAAGACAACTGTGAAAAAACAGGCTGGGACTTTGAGAAGTGTCTGGGAGACAGGATCAGGTAGGAATCTTTGGTCCGTAAATTTAACAAGACTTGATAAAGAGTGCTGCTCATTGTTGATGTCTAGTGTGGTCCTCCACTGAGCAGTTGTTCACCACGTTTCATCAGGAGGATTGTTTTTAAAGCACAATTTGCAACAGCTGGAAATTGCCTCTGATGGTATACTTGGTTCAGTATTATGGATTAGATCCAGTGGTATGCTGGGACACGTTGCAAAACTAACTTGCATTTGGTCCTAAGACCATGTCATCCCTGTTACCTAATAAACTTGCAATCATTACTTTGGACAAAAGAAAACCTCAGTTTAATTTTTTTTTTAGTTCTTACACTAAGAAATTAATTTATTTGTTTTGATATAATGGGGTCTCAAAGACTGTAATTTAATTACCACCCTTTCTCTACCCCGCCCAAAAAGGGGTAAACATTCCAAGATTGGCAACTACTTCTTAAACTTCTGCTTTATAGAGTCCCACTGTCTTTCTGTACTAAAGGCTTTAAGTTGAAGATACAAATGTCTTTGAGTGCCAACACACAGGTTGCATTTAATTCTGAAAGACAAGAGTATTACTGGTAATGAACATTTAGCAACCCAATTTAGCAACAAAAACTAATTCTACAGTAAGCTACTTAGTTTCACAAAGGGGAGAATTCTCAGTTCACATAGAACTTTTTCAGAATGGTATTTAAAACATTTAAGTCCCCTAGACATTTGCTGTCTTCTATATAGCAGCATAGAGAATATTTTTTTCCTTATTTTTCTTTGTAGCACTATTAATTGTTTCTGGTTTCACAGGGTCATGATGGCTCACCTCTCTGCTGCTTGCAACTACAGCCATTTTGCCAGGCTCTTTCAGAAGCAGCTTCTTCAGGTAAAGAAACGCTCGCTTCCCATAAGGAAAAAAAAGTATATTTTGCAAGTAAAACTTTTCTTCACTTCATATCTAATAGGTGAAAATACTTGTTCATTGAATGCATAATTAATTCATAATCTAATTTACTCAGTCTGAGGTTCGTCCACCTATGGTTTGGGCTGTAGAGACTGCTTGTATTCATAATCAGATCACAGAATTAAAGTTAGCACACTCACAAATTTGACCTCTCTTTTCTTTCCGCTCCCTCCTCTATGCCATAGATGTGTAAAGGTCCAGTTGGTGGTGGTACAAGTTGGGGAGACACCCCAGACCAGGATGTCCTTAACATGCTGGGTTCCGATAATCTGAGCCGCTTGAAAAGGCTGCAAGAGAGATTCCTTGTCCCTCAGAGCATCCGAGGGCCTTGCCCACCTCCCTCCTTCCCGGGATGCCAGCAGTTCTTCAGGGACTTCATCCTCAGTGCAGGAAGGTTAGATACTTACTGCTATTTCTGTCCAGGATGTGTCTGGGTGAGTGACCCCGACTGTATGGTGGTGGCTGGGTTTCCTAAATGAACTAATGCAATGGCCTTGTTCAGTGTCACAGTAAACCATGGTTAGTTTATGATAACCATACTAATCTTGATTTTGTGTTCTTGATTTCTTTGGAATATTTACCCTGTCCCCTTTTTATATGTGCAACAGCTCTGTGAGATAGGATAAAGGTAAAGGGAAAGGGAACCTGTGAGATAGGATAAAGGTAAAGGTAAAGGGAAAGCAAACCATGTCTGGAAATCATGCTAAGCCAGGGATTGTGTTTCTCCTATGTGTTAGCAAGGAGGGACAAAGCGGTTGAAATCAGCACGTTCGCAGTAAAGCATACATTGTTTAGTAGCTGGATCCATAACCTAAACAGATGAGCATAAGATCATTGCAGAAAGAAAACGGTTTAGATGAAAAGAATAAGGTCTTTGGAAAAGAATAAGGTCTTTGCCTGATGCTAGAATGACATTAAGTGGGCTTCACCAGGGAGTGTTTGGCAGTGTTTGCAGCAGTGCTGACTATCAGCACGTAAGGGGTTTGGTAGGAATTAATCTGATTTTAAACTTGCATTGTAGTAACCATTCTCAAATGCTGCTGTGGTCACTTAAGAGGTTACACTCTTCGCTGAAATTAAGTTGTTCTCCTAAAGAGCTCATTATCTTTTTTTTGGTTAAGTTATCAATTTAATCAGCACCTTATGGACAGCCTGAGCCTGCAAATACTTGAGCTGGATGGCCTTGCCTTGGTGGAACATGAACCCAGTGATGGAGAAGCAATGGATGAGCAGGTGTGTATTGCATAGAAACAGACATTCACAGTTGAGCTTCAGAGATGTCCATGTGGGTTATGATCTCTCCTACTGCTTGGAAAGGAAGAATTTGACTCATGGCTTTCCTCCCCCCCCCCCAACCTTTCTGTCTCTATTGGTTTCATGGTTGGTTTCGGGCCTTTGTTTGGAGTGCTACTCACTTCACACCCTGTGTGTGTCTTCCAGTTCAGGCTTGTTTGACTTTCTTTGTCTATTTGTCTTTAATAACATGTTGCTGTTCTAGTGTGGGTCTCCTTTACTCCTCTTTTTGTTGCTCCTTCCTTCTGTCCTGCATTGTCCTTTCTGAAAAGAGGTGTCTGTCCTTCAAACGGTCTTTCTCTCCTGTGATGTCCCCCCTGCCTCAACTCCTCCATCATTGCTCCTCCAAAACCACCCGCTCCCCCATCCAAATGGTGGAGCAACAGTAGAAAGCCTGGGTGGTAGCTGCAGTGTAAGCCCCATCTCACTCCTTCTCCAATACAGTGCAAGTATATAGAAGACAGTAGTGTTCTCTGATGAGCCCCAGTTGTCCTAGGTAGAGCTGCAGCTGCTACCACCATGCTGATTTGTCTCTGATTTGGATAGTCCTGTCCTTGCTGCACACCCCACAAAATATAATAATAAACGAACCACCAAAGTGGGAACATAAGACTTAACTTACAGGTTTGTTGTGAGCATTCAAAATGTTAGGCATTGCTGCTGTTATCTGTGACTATAATATGTCTGGCTTTTCTTTCCACTGCAGGATGAAAAGAAGCGTTTTGCTGCTGTCCTCATGAGCCTCCGACTCCTGGCAAAGTTTTTTGGTTTCCTTGTCTTCCTGCCTTATCACACATCAGAACCAGCAACTGGAGACTTGCTAGAATCTGCAGTGATGTTAAGAAACCAAGTGCGTAACCAGCCACATTTACCTAAGAGAAGTATTTAATTTTGTTATTATCAGAGAGATGTGCAGGCATTTCATTACAGGAGCTTCTGGGCTCCTCCTGAGGTGGTAGATACTTGCTGTTAAAACTCCTTTCCTAGTTAAGCAGCCTCCACTATGGGGGTGGATGGGGTCCTGTGGTCCTGCAGATGTTGTTGGGGAGTCACAGCTCCCATGAGGCTGAGAGGATGCTGAGAGCTGTTCAACAACATCTAGAGGGCTGCAGGTTCCCCCTGCTGTGCACTATTATTGTTTCAATGATGCTGCTTGTGTTGCTGCTATAAACTGAGGGAAGATTGAGTTACTCATGCGGTACAGCCATATGAATTAACGACTCTTGATATGGAAGGAAGGGGAAGTGTTTCATTTATTGGTGAACACAGTTGCATCAGAAGCTTGCATGTTTGCAGAAAGCATCCTTTTTGATGTAGACCTCTGATACAGGGATGCTCCAAACGAGTAACCCATAATAACCAATAACTAATTCAGTACACTGCACAAACTACTCCTCTGGAATAGTCTCCATGGACTATTATTTGCAGTTATATTGGTAACTAGATTCATGCCTCCCCACCCGCTCACGTCGAAGTCCAGCACTCTTGTTGCTAAACTGCACTGGCTCTCTTGACATCAGATTGTGCTGTGTGGTTTGTCAGTGTGCCGGCTGAATGTGGAAAGTGCAAGGGGTGGTTATTATTATTTCAATTTATTACCTGCCTTTCACTCCAAGGTCATAGGGCAGGGTACAACCATTTGAAATACAGTTTAGCCAGATGAGTGACTTAAGATTGCTGGATTTGAATAGGCTTCATGTGCCAAAATATATTGGGTCTAAGATACTACTCTGATACCTTTCCTTGATATGTGAAACTGATTGCACCCTTGTGTCTTTCTGTCTCCCCTGCCCCACTTCCCCACAAAAACTGTTTTTTGAGCTCAGAACTTAACTAGCTGGTCCGAGTGATGTTAGCTAAAAACACCCCCCCCCTTTCTTTGCCAAATTAAAAAGTATACAAAGGAAGATTCAACAAGACCTGAATAATAAGCCTAGGTGCTTGTGTGCTTATGGCTTACCTCCCTCTCTGCAGGAGGAGAGTGTTCTGTTCACACAAATTAGCCATGGAAAGAGTTTTCCTCTTAGTGGTGAAGGAAAGAAAACCCAATAGAGGGAAATAGGGACAGAAATGAAAGAGGAGTTGGATATGTTTATTTCCCTTTCCTACTTTTTGGTGTTTCATCATCAAACACTCTGGTGGTTGCCCATGATAGTAAGTAATGTGTGCTGACGAGGAATTAAAGTTAACATTTTCCTAATGTTTTCCCTTAAGACCCATCCTGTGCTGGATATATTGAAGCTGCTTAGGCAATCAATACAGAAACGATGCACGGTCTTGACTGTACCTTGGGTTGTAGAGTTCCTTTCCCTTATGGATCATATCGCCCCATTTCTGGACTACTATGGGAAGATATTTTCTCTCCTCTTGCAGCTGTACAGGTAAGAGGTTGGAAAGAAATATTTGCATCTTAATTGAGATCTGTGTCAAGGACCTAAATTCTTGTGAGGGTAGGACATTGGCTTCTTAGTAAAGCTTTTATTGTACTCATTAACAATTTCTGGGTCTACGGAAATGACTTAAAGCTTTCTTTTACAGTATATACCAAGAAATTTATAGCACAGAGTTAAATATGTAATTACCACAGTATAGGAACGCTCTGCTGATAGACTTGAAATATATAACATTCTTCCAGCTGCAAATGTTCACATCCTTCCATTACATCTCAATATTTGCAGAAACAAATGAAGAAGTTGAAAGTCAATTTTTTCCAGTAGTGCATTTCAAATGGTAGTTGTGTTGTACAGTTAACCATAAACCGTAGCTTATAGTGAACAAGCAGCATGCTAGTGTATTCTTCTGAATTGCTCCCATTTTGTTCCTTTGTTCATGGAGCCAGGAGCAACAAACCATGAGTCATGGCTCTTACCATGGGAGAAACAAACCACACACATTGGTTCACATATCACAGTAAGCCAAGGTTTGTTGTATGATGCGCCCTGGCTTCATGAATAATGGAGAGAAATAGTAACAATGTAGTAGCTTGCACTAGCACATATCTTGTTTACGGGTTTGCTGCTGTGGCCAGAGTTTTAATATGCAAGGGAAATGAGAGAGCACAGCAAAAGAAACTTGCAAAAGGGGGAAATGCAGAGGTGGTATAACTGATAAAACCTTACAAGTTTATTGTTCTCTATTCTCTAACCTTTTGTTATAGATACCTGCTGATTTCTGAAAATAAGGAGATGTGTTTCCTGAACAAGCTGCTGATCCTTGCCATTTTGGGATGGCTTTTTCATGTACGGATGAGTGTTTGTAACAAACATTGTACCTTTGGAAAAACTTCACAAGCCCTGTAGAAATTGTCAAGTAAAACTTTCCTTACTGTACTTTTAAGTGTTTCAGCCATGTAAGCATTCATCCACTCCTGTATGTGAAGCTGAATTTTTGCTTCGCTCTGCCCTCCTTGGAGGATTAACTATTTGGGGCTTGTATTCCAGGTGCCTACTGTCCCAGGGAATCTGTTCTTTGCGGGCGAAGTGAGATCAGAAGAACTGGCAACAGACTCTGCAGCGACAGTTCAAGCTCTGGTAAACTTACGTAGATGAGTGTCGGCGGGTGTGTTTGAAAGAGAGCAACTGTAATGTTAATTGTTTAAGACATGCGAAGCCTAAGAGTGACCTGAAGAATAAAGAGAAGTCTGTGGGCTTCTGTGCACTTATCTAATGCTTCTGAAAGGAATCAATCTGTTGTTTGTTCTTTTCCCCTTAGGATTCTGTGCCTGTGGTGGATCAGCAGTTACTTTATACCTGCTGTCCATATCTTGGTAAGTCATTTATCAAAGTACAGTGCTACCTCGGGTGTAATGGTTCTAGGGGTTGCTCGTGCGTAAGCCGGTGCAAACACCTGGCTGGGTTGCCTGAGTGAACCTATTCTGTCCGGACAGCCACTCACCCGTGGCTGTCTCAATCGCTGGCAGAATCCGTCAGTGGGCGTTTCTTAAACTTCTTCCAGCAAAGAAGCTCTTTGACGCCTAGTCTCCTCCTACTCTCTCTGCGCGAAAGCCTTCTGCGCAAGGAGGGCATAGGCAGCGGAGGACCCCTACTCTCCCCGCTGGTCCCCGGCAAGGAGTCATGGGACCGCCTCGCCGCTTCCCCCATCTGCCCCCCTTCTCCACTGGTGCTACGCTGATTCTCTTCCCCAGAAGATGGGCTGCCTCTCCCAATCCCGGGACGCTCTCTGGAATCCCTCTGGATTTTGCTCTCTCCCTCCGGCACTGATGGCAGTTCCCTGACATCGGGTTAAGTACTTAATTCGTTCCGGAGGTCCGTACTTAACCTGAAACTGTTCTTAACCTGAAGCACCACTTTAGCTAATGGGGCCTCCTGCTGCTGCCACACCACCGGAGCACGATTTCTGTTCTCATCCTGAAGCAAAGTTCTTAACCTGAGGTAATATTTCTGGGTTAGCAGAGTCTGTAACCTGAAGCGTATGTAACCCGAGGTACCACTGTATGTCCTGTGTCAGAAACAATATGCTGCTTGAGAAATCTGGAATCTCTCCTTTGCCTGCCACTGGAAAGAGCGTCTAGGGATAAAACGTTGAGCTTCCTACTCCAAAATTGAGTTACAATTATCTGTTAAAAAGTTTTTTGTGTTTTTGTTTGTTTGTATATTTTTTTAAAAATGAATTTTATTAATATTTTCCACATAACAACACAGAAGATATCAAAAGATAATAATACACAACACACAAAAATCAACATTCGAAAACTAAAAAAGACAAACAAAACAAAACAAATCCATATCTTACAAGTTAATATTATAAACACTAAAACAACAACAAAACATTGACTTCCACCAATCCCACAGCACCTCCTTTATCTCTCATTCTGTCTTCCTGTTTTCTTCATCCTCTCTATCCTAACATCTAGATATAAATCCTTCTTTCATATCCTTTCACTTCACAAGGTTATTCCAGACTCAGCCAGATTTCTGCCCTCAAACCTTGACTTTTGAGGTATTCCTTTAGGCACTCCCATTCTTTTTTTACTTCACTTTTTGGTTTTTGTCTTATTATATCTCTCAATTTGGCTAATTCTAAGTATTCTGAGAGCTTACATAGCCATTCTCCCCTAGTGGGTAACTGATTCCCTTTCCAGTACTTAGCCACCAGGATTCTTGCTGCAGACGTTGCGTATAAGAAAAAAATATTTTTGTCTTTTGGAATATCGTCATTTAAAATTCCTAAAAGGAATGCCTCTGGCCTTTTACTATATGATATTCTTAATATTTTCTTTATTTCTTCGTGGATCATGCTCCAAAATTTCTAGAGGTAAAACGTTGAGCTTCCTACTCCAAAATTGAGTTACAATTATCTGTTAAAAAGTTTTTTGTGTGTTTCAGTATGACACTTAAACTGGGCCCACAGATTAGGGGGTTGTGACCTGTGGAAATACTATTTGGTGATTTGTCCTTGCTTTTCCATTCACCGTGAATAACATCCCAAACTGCTTATGATTCTGAGCTCCTACTCAAGTGTGGTTGGAATCATGGCTTCTTTTTTCTCCAGTGTTCAGTCTCATACACTTCTCTGCAGTTTTCTGTCTCCAACTCTTCCTGGATTTAATTATATTTCACTCATTTTGTTGTGTCTGACCTGAATAAAAGTTAGTTGGATACCACCCCTAAATTTTAAAATTGTCAATCAGATTGAATTTTAAAAACCAGAGTATTCAGATATCTACGTGTGCTGTCTTGTAATCCGCGTATCCTTCTGCTCTAGGTGAGTTGAGGAAACTGCTGTCGTCTTTTGTGTTGGGAAGCGGAGGAAAGAATGGTGGTTATGTAAGGAAAATAACTCCGACTGCTGCTGAGACCTTGGTTCCAAAGCCTCCCATCACACAGCAGAAACTTCAGGTGAGGGGTGTTTTGGGACTGCCACTCCCATCATCCTTAACCATTGGTCCTGTTGGCTTGGGATGATTAGAGATGGAGTCCAGCAAGATCTGTAAGGCAGCAGGTTGGGGAAGGCTGGATTTTTTCAGGGAGGAGTTTTTCAACTTGCACTTTGATATTTCTTTTTAGTGGAGCTGTGCAAGAAGTAGCCATACACCCTATGCCACTAATTTTGTGTGAATTGCAAGCATGCAAGAGGCAATTGACCCCTAGCTAAATAAAGAAATGGGAAAGGGAATTAGGGAACAGAGTTAGGAAAAACCTGAATTTGCTGCAAAGCTTATGAAATGCTAAAGAAACTGCTTTGGTGGGTTTGTTTGTAAGTTTTTTACAATCAAGCAGTATATTTATTTCATGAAATAAATCATATGCAAGCATTAAAAAGTCTTTATTGGGGGGGCAGGCCAGTCGATTGAAAATTCAACATGCTCCTTTTTATATTTGTCTCTGGTTCCTCGCTCCCCATTTATGGGACATTATTTGGAAGGCAGTTTTTTGATGTTTTGTTCCAAGGGTAGTGGCATTCAACTAACTTTTACTCAGAGCTGACCCGTTGAAATTGATTGACTTGATTATGCCCACTCATTTCAGTGGGTCTGTCCTGAATAAAATTTAGTTGGATACCACCCTTAAATTTAAAAAATGCCAATCAAATAGAATAAACAATCAAAGCATTCAGGAATGGCTCGTGTTGGGGGGGGGGGAGAACAATGCTTCATGTAGAATGCTTTCGTTTCCTTAGGATTCTTGTTCTTCCTGTTTTTAACAGGCAGAGCTGGAACAAGCCTTCTTCCACAATCAGCCCCCATCTCTGCGGAGAACTGTAGAATTCGTGGCAGAGAGAATTGGATCCAACTGTGTCAAGCACATCAAGTAAGGGCAGGAAAGGCACCTGTAACCTGATGGACTTCATAAATGGTCTGGTGGGGAGAATTTACATTGAAAGATCTTTCCCCCTTGTATTAATCATATAAACAGGCAGCTTTTAAATGATGCAAGGACATGCCTGTGGGTTTTACTGTTACGTCTCTTAGTCTTGTGCATCCCTTATATTGTTGTGAAATTTGTCAGTAGAGCAAACGGTGATGGTGAATTGTGAAATGTGAGAAATACTGAGTGAAATCAACCGATTTTATTATTAAATGTAAGTTCTAAGCCTTCTTTGTGCTCACCTCACTACAGAAGCTCGCTTGGCTCCTTTCTGCAAAGCCACTTCCAAGCTGGAGAGAAGGTGGGGTTGCGGGCTTCATGCCCTCCCCCCACATGCGCGGGGGCTGGTTTGCAGCCCCCGTGAGATCATCTCCCTTTCCAGCCAATTGGCTGGCCCGGGAGCCTGGCAAAGACCCTTTTATTTTCCTACTCTTTTAAATCTCCAGTACATTGCTTTTAAGCTCCTTTGGGTTTGTTCTCATGTGTTGTCTTTTTTTGTAATGCTTCCCCTTCTTAATTCACTTTTAGTGTGAGTTCTGTGGCAAATGTAACACACACACACACTCTCTCTCTCTCTCTCTCACTCACACTTTAGGCTCTTTTGATCAGGTTGTGCATGTGTGATTGCTGCCTGCTTATATGGTAGCTTTATCCACATGGTCTCACTTATATTTTATATAAAGTTATGCCATGACCTACAGTAATAAACAACAGAAAAATGTTAAGATTGGCGCACACACCATTATGTTTCTAGGTCAACAAACCCTGTTTTTTGGGATTGGCAATGAGAAGCTCAAGAGCGTCTCCTTCTCATGCCCCTAGATTCACAGCAGACGCATGTTAAACCATAGTTTCCCACAGTATCCAAACCATTAATAGAAGGCTTTCCTGCAAACCTGATTCAGGATGTAAATTCTGAACCTGTAATTTCTCAGCATATATTTTGGTTGTTTTTATTATTATTGTGCTATTACTATTGGCTTTTGCAGGGCAACTCTGGTAGCAGAGCTGGTGAAAAGAGCCAGAGTCATGTTACAGGACAAAGTGAAGGCGGAAGTTGGCAATTACGACAAACTGCTGGATGAAGTGTGCTCTCAGCTGTATGAAGAAGGGGCACAGGCTCTTATTCAAGGCAAAGAGTAAGGAACAACAGCTGGGTGACATAATAGATCTTCCCTTGTGGTCATGCTGCTGTCCTGGGCTGTCACATTGAGACTGCGCCCAGTATGTGGTCACTTCAGTTCTCACCTTGGTATCAGCCAGGATAACTACTGAGAGATTGGCTCAGTTTCCCCTCTGGCTTTCAGGTGTAGGTACCCAAATTTAGAGGGAGCTGAGTAGGAAACTGTTCTGCTTTCAGTTACTCCCAGCAGTTTGAATCCATTTGAAATTCATATTTGGGCTGCATCCCTGGGGGGACGAAAAATACAGATTTTCTAATATCATGTCTTACATATAATGTTTCAGGCGGTGCTTTTTATAATGCCTATGTACATCTACAGATTTTGCAGGAAGAAGGCCCCTGAGGCTGTGAAAATCTTGCTGCCAGAAGAGACATCTGCAGCAGTATGTATATTTTAGGATACTTGTCCTTTTTTAATGCTTTCTTTTTGCTTTTTCTACATTGGAAAATTGTGCTTTTTTTTTTTGACACGGTGACTTAAAAATGGCCAGAAGCCAAAAACTTCTGAACCTCGTGATCATCTAAAATAGCCAGACCTTTTTGCTAAAACGAACAAGCATTTGAAACATTAAAGCTGTTTCTAAAATCTCAACATCCTCATTCAGTCAGTCACGTTAAAATGAGGTATGACAGTTCCTAGCTCTTAAGGCCCAAGTAATGCTCCTCTGCATTTTTTCCAGCTACAAAATAAAATGTTCCAGTTGCCATATTGGGCCATTCAAGGAACATTTGCTTTATATTCCTCTTAATCAACATTTTAGCGGCAGTTGGAGGAGCCGAAGCCAATCCCCATTTATTGTTTCAGCAGGATGGTGAGAGACCAAAATCAATCCCTCAATTTTCATTCGAGGCTAATTTTCCATCTGATTTCTTGTGCTCGCTGCAACTTTGTATTGATTTGTTGTGACTGTTGTTGATAGTGTATTCACAGCCTTGAATGTAATCAGTGGAAATAACTATAAATCTCACTTGCTCTTCCACCCAAGGTTTTGAGCTGTGCAGCAAATATTGCGGTGGGACTAGCTACCGAGAAGGCCTGCACTTGGCTCACCACCAACATCACAGGTAAGCTTTTCCACTGTTTCTATGTGCTTTACCCCAGGTGCCATTTGGTGGCTGTGGCGAAAAAGACCTTTTCCCAGTATAAGCGGGTGTGCCAACTGCATCTGTTTCTGGAAGAGGCAGATCTATGATTCCCAGTTATACTTTGGACCTCGTTTTTCAAAAGCCAAGCCATGGACCCTCTACTTTTGAAAATGTTTTGTTGTGTGAATGGTGCTACCATACCCTCCAACGTGTCCCAGCACAAATCTGGGATGTGCATCTTCTGGCCATGCTCCTGCATGAGTCATGTGACCCAGACGCCCCCCGGGTGGCTATCAGCATGCGACCGAAGGTCTACAGACCACCAATTGGGAAACACTGCTTTAGATACATCGCATATGAGCTACTGCAACACACTCTCCATGGGGCTGCCTCTAAAAAGCGTCTGGAAACTTGTTCAAAGTGTGGCAGCAAGGATGCTAACTGGAGCTGGGGGTGGGGAGCATGTTACTCCACTACTGAAACCACTTCATTGGCTCCATGGTTGTTTCCAGGCCCAATTCAGAACTCTTGCAAGAGGGATCAGTCTCTCGCTGGCAGCCCGCTGGCAGGGAAGTGAATGAGAAGCGGGTAATAGAAACAACTGAAACAAGTGACCTTATTTTGCTGCCTTCCAGCCCCTGACAGATTACCCCTGAGGGTAACCCAGAAAGGCTGCCCTCTCTTGATCAGATTATGCTGCTTGAACTTTGCAGAGGTGAACTGCCATATGAATGCTGATATAAAAGGAGGAACCACATAAGGCTGGTGCGGGGAGGTGGCTCTGTATTATGTAATGGGTGTCCAGTTTTCAGTGTCCAGGGTGTGAAAGCGAGTGTATGTTTTGGTTCCTTTTACAGCCTTGATTAAGAGAGAAGTGAAGGCCACATTCAGCCGCATGCTGAAAACGCAAGCGCTTTCTCTGCCTAGTACTAGCGAAGCTGTGCAGAAGAAGAAGGGGTGCTCTCCAGACTGTCAGCATCAGGCTGCATTCCCCTCACAGATCATAAACGAAATCAAGGTATGAATCCGCTGCTCTCTCCTCTTAACCTGTGTTGTTATTTTGGCTATTTATTAACAATATTTATATGCCTCCTGATGACAAAATTCTCTGGGTGGTTTACAGTAACAATAAAATCATGAAATAAACAAAGCAATACAGCTTAGAAATTAAATAAACAGTTTTTAGATAAAAATAAAAAGGTTTTCACTTGCAGAGGAGGCAGGCCAGGCGAGCCTCTCAAGTGAGAGAATTCACCAGCTGGGGTGTCACCACCCAAAAGGCCCTCTCCCCAGCAGCTGCCTATGACACCTTTGTGGGTGCAGACAGAGCAGGGCCTCCAAAGATCATCTGTGGGCCTAGGAGGGGATCCTTTTTTGGTCATAGTAGGGAACTTCCAGCCATTTTCCTCAGAGGCTGAAACAGGTGTGGGAGTTTCATCTGAAAGTCCTTTGCAAAAACCTTCAAAGGAGCTGCCACCCCACCTTTAAAGGAGAATGGAGGTGGCTGCCAGAGCAAAGCAGCTTTGAAGCTGCAACAGGTTTCCAGCTGGGTGTTGGGTACTTGGAAACCCCACACATTTTGAGAGTTGGGTGGTTGCTGCCTGCCTGCCAATCATGTGATGTCATTGGTGATCCCACATGACTAACAGGTAGGTGGCACCACCCAGTTTGGCTTGTGAGGCCAGTCCTGATAAGGATCCAGTCTATGGAGGTTCTGCTTTAGGTAACCTGCTCCCATTAGTAATTCATTTGATGATGAAAGCTACCACTCTCCCACCCCAAGCTTTTACTATGTGACATATTTCTGAGCACCCTTGTCTACAAGGAGGCTTATTTGATGGGGAAATGGGTGGGATAGCCCAGCCCTGTGCTGCCTTCCTTGCCGTTTCTCAGGCTTCACTGTGATATTTTGTCTTTTCTATATGGTTAGCAGAGCTCTCTAGGATTCCAGAACATATATGTGCATTCTGAGTCACAAATGCTGTTATATCTAGGATGTGTTGTGCCTTGCTGTCGGCCCAAGGAATGAGGATGAAGCAATCCAGTTTGTCGATTTGGAAAATTTGTTGGGAAGGTTGAGCCAGACCCTTGGATGCAGAAAGGTAGAAATGAGTGCATTACTTGCAGAATTATTTCTGACGTAGCCTTTTATCGGCAGTGGAGATGGAGGGGGAGGGTGGAGGAGCAGTGTTAATATATGTACTAGGTTCAGCAGTTGTTTTCATTTTCCTAATTAACTTATGGTTTATGTGTTTGCAAGAGAATTTCTAAATTAAACTGCCCTCCTAAGGTTTACTTGTTATGGAATTTGCTTGTAAATCATATGAAAGGCACATACATGTATTAGTTAACAGCTTTCCCCCTTTTATCCACTGGGAAAGACTCAAACCCCCTGCTGGCCTGTATATAAAGCCATAGCTGTGCATATCTTCATAATTGCTTGCGATACTTGAATACTCAAAATGCAAAGTGTTTGATAAGATAGAAGCCTCAGATAAATTCTCTGTACCTGTGAAAGCATTTCTTTGTAGTCAGTTTTCAGCTTTGTGTTTTTCAGTTCATATGCCCAGCGTCAGAGCAGCAACTGGCCAAGTGCACAGTAGAGCTGGCTTCCCTTCTAGGTAAGAGCTGTAATTCTCATCCCTGTTCCTCTTCCCTTCGATCTTAATTAGACCATCTCGTTTTGGAGGAGTGGCTGTCCTGAATGGTATCAAACCGTCAAGGCTTGCTTGCTTATGTATTTATTTTCTATACCACTCTTATCAGAGAATCATCTGGTTTACAATATAAAAACACAAAAATACAGTCATACCTTGGGTTGCAGACGCTTCAGGTTGCACGATTTTGGGTTGCGCACCAGAATGGGTTACTTCCGGGTTTCGGTGCTTGCACATGCACAGAAGCGCTAAATTGCACTTTGCGCATGCGCAGAAGTGCCGAGTTGCAGCCTGCGCGTGCGCTGCAGGTTGCGAACACTGCGGGTTGCGAACGTGCTTCCTGCACGGATCACGTTCGCAACTTGAGCGTCCACTGTACTATAGTAATAAACTATAACAAGTATAGTCAGTCCATAGATTGTTTAATTAGCAACAAAGGCACCAGGTGAGCCTCCCTGGAGAGAGAAATCCACAAAATGGGAAGCCACCAGAGAAAAGGCCTGTGTTGCCACCCTCTGGACCTCTCATGGATGAGGCACACGAAGAAGGGCCTCAGATGATGATTGCAGGGTCCAGGCATGATCCCACAGTAGTATTTGGGGGAAGCTGAGTTCATTTGTTAGCTGTGAAGGCCTCCTAAACCGAGAGGGCTCACCCCATACCCTGGAAGTTCCTGAAGCCCTTCTCCTCTTGCGTGGATGGAAAGAGTTGCCTCCATCATGGTATGATGTCACTTTTTCAGAATTAAAAATAACTCTCATGAGTAAGTCCAGCATTTCTATCTCAGTTGCTTCTAGTTTCAGATCGTGTTCCTATCCATGGGCTGACCTTCCCAGCCCCAAAGAAGCAGGAGCAGCAGCAAGGAAAGAACCGCTTCATCTCTAGCCTTCTGAAGTCCCTGCTCTCCATCTGGAAAGAAGACTTTGAGGCACCTGTACCCTTGCAGCTGATCTTCAGTAGGAAAAATGCTGCCTCCCTTGCGGAAAACAAACAGGACAAGGTGGGGGGCTTCTGAGTGCTTTCAAAGCCACTTGCTAAACCTCCTTGTGCTCCTTACCTTTGGCATAATCTAACATAAGACTGGGGAGTGCTTGGCTTTCACTGTTCAGTGAAAGAGTAAAGTTGTCACATACTATTTCTGCAAGGATGCCAGTGAGAGATATAGGTAAAAGTATGTGGAAATGCGGGTGGCGCTGTGGTATAAACCACAGAGCCTAGGGCTTGCCGATCAGAAGGTCGGTGGTTCGAATCCCTGCGACGGGGTGAGCTCCTGTTGTTCGGTCCCAGCTCCTGCCAACCTAGCAGTTCAAAAGCATGTCAAAGTGCAAGTAGATAAATAGGTACTGCTCCAGCGGGAAGGTAAACAGCGTTTCCGTGTGTTGCTCTGGTTCGCCAGAAGCGGCTTAGTCATGCTGGCCACATGACCTGGAAGCTGTCTGCGGACAAACACCAGCTCCCTCGGCCAGTAAAGTGAGATGAGCGCCGCAACCCCAGAGTCATTTGCGATTGGACTTAATGGTCAGGGGTCCCTTTACCTTTACCTTATGTGGAAATAAATATTTTGTTCAGGAATTGCCAAACTGGCACCAGTGAAGGCTTCTTGGCCACCAGGTTGACAACCCTTGTGAGTTTTTTGACTTTTTTGGGGGGGGCGGGGACTGGTAGACACTTTGCCTGGGAGGGGCATGACAGACATCCTCATTTCCGATGGGTGCTGGGATAACGTGGTCACTATTTAGTGTTAATTTCTCCCTGTATTCCCACAGCAGAGATATTATAGCAGTAACTCTTTGTGGTGGCGTTCTTATTTACCGGCAGCAAGATGTTACAAGGATGAAGCACTTTTAAAACAAAGCAGGAATGTTATTCGGTTACACTCAAAAGCTTTGTGGTTACTGTTGCAAGGCACAATACTTGGTTTCAAATAGACACTCTTAATAGAGATGTTCAATAACTGTCTTAACGCTGTAATCTTGTTACTGGTTAATGTAAGTTCTTTGTAGGACAGCTGTTGGTTTACGCTATCCCTAAAACCCATCCAGCCCCTCCTGCAGTCCTAGCCTTTTCTTCACTTAGGTAGATTTTAAATCGTATGGCTGTACTGTTATATCCTGCCCTGGGAGTTCACAGTGAAGGGCAGGTAAGAAATCCTGTAAGAAATATAAATAAATAAATGGACAAACTGAGGTGATATAAGGAATGGAGACCAGCTGTGCCGGAGAAATTAAGCTAGGTGATCCTGCCTCCCTATGTATGTATGTTCTGCCTCTTCCATCTTTCTGTGCCTAGTCCCAGGGAAGTTTCAGAATCCTCAGAAGTTCATGTCGGGAGTATGATATACCTCCAGGCTTTTAGATAGATGAACTTGTTATTGGTGGAACACTTTATTCCTTCCAAAGGTTAACACACATAACCAATTAGTAGCATTCCCATCTAGGGAAAAAGCATAGGATCTAATTTGGAACTTTTGGCTAGCGGGAGAAACAGCTGCAGGTTTCCGTGCAAGACAGCTTCATGGCATTTGTGCCTTGCCAGCTGGGTTCGTTCTTGTCCTGCCCCTTCCAAACCATCAGTTGGCAAATGCGATTAGGCAGTGTGCCTTTCTGGTGTGAAATCGCCCTCACAATTTTGGGTACGAGAGATGTGGCTTTTGTTTCTTAGCCTTGTTCCTGGTGTATGATTTCATGCAACTGTTTCCTTGATGTTATCAGGCAGTATTTTCATTTAAGCAGGATTTTAATCACAAGGAAGTTCATTGGCATATTACTTGGAGGCCCTGATGCTCCGTTTCTTTTGCAGTGGGATTTGTTCTTGTTCATGCTTCGTGGTCTTGTTGAGCATGGATTAATGGCAGATACGGAGATACAGTGCTGTTTGCATGACCTCCAGAAACTGCCTTGGCCTTCAGTAAGTATGCCCATTTCAGGTTTTTGGGGGTTCAGAGCACAGTTAACACACAAACACTTGACTTCTCGTTTCCCTTATGCCAGCTGTGATAGCTACAGACTGATCTCATGTAACTCCTTGCTGACTAAGTGACTAGCAGTTTGTTTCTTGGGCTAAATCCAAGGTGCTGGCTTTGACTGTTTAAAACCCTAAACCAGGGGATGGGAGCCTCCGGGTCCTCCTAGGTGTTGCTGGATTTCTGCTTCAATGAGCCGCAGCCAGTATGGCCAATAGTTAGGGATGAAAGGAGTTGTAGTCCAACATCTGGAGAGCCACAGGTTCCCCACCCATGTCCCCAAACACCTGGTTTCAGGATGGTTTATGGGACCATTGCTTTGGATTCTACCACCATGTGTAGTGAGGGCATCCTCCAGAAATAGGTGCCATCATGGAAAGATCTACCTTCTAGCAAATCCCTCTCAAGATCTGCCAGGTCCACTATTGCAATCTTCATGTGGATAGCAAAAGACTACTTTAGCAGACTTGGTGTTTAGTTTTTCCTGTATATTTAAAGCAGTCTACATCTCTCTGCTTGTCATTTCATTGTAGTATTTTATGATAATTATTTGTATAAGCCACTTTGCGGTTGAAAGGCAGCCCATACATTTTAATGGAAAATACTGTCTCGCTTCAGCCTACATAAAAGTTTCTAATCTTTTCCAGTTCCCATGGAACTAAAAATTAAGATGAACAAACTGATGTAAAGGCACAGGGACCACACCAAAGAGTGCTGTATGATACTGCTGATCTATTTATTTAGAAAGCAATTATGCTGTAGTTCAGTGAAAGCCCTCCATGTACAGCAAGGTCAAAAAAGCAGTCAGTATAAATGACTAAAATACAGCAGCAGCAGCAGCAGCAAAAGCACTTATGGACAGTGTTAATAGGACAGCTTGAAAGCATAGTGATTAACTCAGCATATTCCCCTACACTAATTCAAATTTTGCTCTGCATTTTTTCCACAGGACTTCTCCAAGGAACTAGAAGCACTGTTACGAATATTTATTTCTGAGGAGTGCATTGCAGAACCAAAGACCCTGCCCTGTGAATTGGTGGGGCAGTCTAGAGGCCCCGTAGCAGCACAAAGCTAGCACAGAGATGCTTAAAAGCTGCTGAAATCGTTCATCACTTCCTGGCTCCGGTTGCGCTTGGGCATTACTGTGGACCTCCTTGGTCTTCTGCAAATAATGCCCAGATGTTTCAAGGGGAACACAGTGTTGCAAGAGGAGCCATTTTAAGCACCTTAATCGGAATTGCAGGAACAAGTCAATGTTTCTGCGTGTGACAGCATATAGGGTTTAGGCCTGGAGCAGCAATGGGGACCCCGTGGCCCTCCAGATGTTGTTGGACTTCATCTTCCATTAGGCCCAGCCAGCATGGTCAGTTGTCAGGGATGATGGGAGTCCAGCAGCAGCTGGAGACCAGAGGCTCATTCCTGTTCTGGAGTGTTGGAAGAGCCTGGAATATGAACAGATGTATAATAGACTCCTAGGTGTCTGAGGATTCTTACTTAGGAAATTCTCAGTTCTAGTAATGTTCATGTGTGGCCTTTGGGGCAGAACTCGTAATGTAAGACTTCTATTTATCAAGAACTCAAGTTTGAAAATTTTTAAATCCTTTACTCCTTTTAAAAGGTCAAATCATGTCTTAAAATACAACAATTTCCCAAGCATTGGCTTGTGGGTTTTTTATGAGTGTTTGTTCATAACGTAGATTTTAAGTACAGTATATGGTTTTTTAAAAAATAATGAAGGAAAGGTTTTCTTTTATTAGAGAAACAGATTTAAGTGGCAGCATTTAATGAAATATTTCCCCTTTTTGATAGAATGCTTTGAAGAACTGCAGAGTTGGAAACTCTGGCATTCCAGCATGTTTTAAAAGACAATCCTTTTTTGGGTGTGCTCTATAACTCTGTAGACTTACCTATAAAAACGGACATTTCCTGTGAGCTGTAGCCCCTCTTCTCCCCTTCCTTTATTCTTGCACCACATACTTTTTCTTCAAGAGTCCTGCTTGTCTTTTACTTTATTAAAAAGTAATAAAATGATTCTATATACCCCATTTGTTCGTTCTTTATCCTTTGTATAACTACTTCAGCAAATTTCACGAATCCTCTAGATGAGGTTATCACTCACTATATAACAAAATCTTCAATTTAGGCTACTTGAATGTTACTGATTTTGATCCAAGGAAGAGATTTGTGGAAAACATAAATTAAGGGTGCCTGTAGCTAAACCATTAACATGCTGTTGCATTAGTTCCATAACTGCCAATTTATGTAGTGGAGGACAGACAAGACTCGCAGCATTTATCTTCTACATTACCTCTTTTTTGCTGCTCCTAATATATTAACAAAGTCTGGAACAAGGCAAAAAGGAAAACTGATGAAAGAGATTTAGGGGGGTGGGGCAAGCTTAGCAACATCTCTTGATGCATAGCCTAG
Organism: Podarcis cretensis; assembly: GCF_951804945.1. NCBI lineage: Eukaryota > Metazoa > Chordata > Lepidosauria > Squamata > Lacertidae > Podarcis > Podarcis cretensis. The sequence goes on along the minus strand of NC_137170.1, from coordinate 46,480,599 downwards.
TCAAAATAGGCCAGGAAATAATGGAACTTTTCTGTCATTTCCATATATAGAAAATTATTTTTATTGTGAGGATATGAAAATAGCAATCTTGGTTAAAAGCAGATATGGGCTAAAGATATGGTACAGTAACTGAGTATATTTCCCCCCACATTCAATAGAAGATTTCACAGAAAATAGTTTTGCCTCACTTTAAGACTATTCTTCTCATTCTAGGCATTCACAGGTACCATAGTGTTATAGTTGCAAAAGAAACCAGTTATTATATAAATAGTACTGTTGAAGTATCAAGTATTTCTAAAAAGCATACATTAATTGAATACCTGGAAAAATAATAATTAGCTTCAGCATATAAAACCATATATAAATAACTTAATTTGTAAACATAGAAAAACAACTGTGTGCAATTATAAAAATAAACATCTGATGCACTGTACAATAAGACATTATCCTTCAATAGGCACCATCTGTGTTGAGAGTAGAGTCCATCTTAGATGTTGTTCCTGCTAAAGCTGTTTGGTTCGTTAACAGAGTGCCATGTCCAAAAAAATTAAAAAGAAACAAACTAATGTAGCAAATACTTGGCCAGTGATTGGAAATATTTCCTAAAATATGTGATTGCTGGTACTGCGGGCAATTTACAGAATACCCCCTCCCAAATGATAATTATAGGCAAGACTAAGCTGGTGTTCATGATTCTGTAAATCATTTCCAGTTTCAATTGCCTCACAGGATTTCCGTTAATACTGTATTTGGCATATTTCACCACACTTTTTTTTTTTACCAAATAGAATTTCTGTGCTTTGATTTCTTGATAACTGTAATAGCATCATCGATGCTGACAGAAGGTGTTAACAATCCTATCCCTGTTTATTCTGAAGCAAACCCTATTAGAGTCAACGTAAGTGTCTTGAAGTAACTGCATTGGACTACAGCTTCAGTTGTGGCACTAACAGCTCTTCTACACAACCAGCAGCTGAATGAGACTTGTGAAATTACTGAAATTTGAAGCAGAGTATCACCCCCATTTTTTGAAATCACATGAGTGCTAGGCTCTAGGCTGCAGGCTCCAGGCAGCACCATCCCAGAGCACAAGGCACGTCTACCAATCGGGGCAGGAAGGGGAGTGTTCCTCTTCCCCATGCTTCTGCCACAGCAGGAAGGAGTTAAAGAAACACTATGGCGCTAGTACACAACTACTTGGGATTACTATATAGCACTTATCAAGCTTACTTATTAAGCTCACAATGTATGCAAACAGCCTTAGTCTCTGCCTTGTTTCCGTTGTGAGAAACAAGAGGTTCACTTCATTAGCTAGAGAAGTATTGCAGCAAAGGGAAGAAAGCTCATGGTCAGGTTATCTCCTGTTACTCACATGGAATGCTGCAAACAAGTTCCGAGCAGTGAAAAGTCCTAAGAAAACTGCTCAAGAAGCAAGTTCCTAATGGACAAGAAGCAGGCTGGCAGAAAATGATGCAGTAGCTATAATACGATGCCATTGTACTACTTGCTTGCTAGGAGTCTTATTTTAAGAAGCAACCTGAATCAAGTTGTCTACACCTTCACATGAAGAAAACATGCTTTTGGACACTATAGTGGGGAGTTGGGAAAGAGAATGCTAACGCTATTCCTTCACTACGAACAATTGGAGTGGAACAAATCATAACGTGATTTATTTGATATAATTGGGTTTGATGGGTTACTGCAGACGAGACGTTGAGCAGCAGAAAGTGCAGTTACGTAATAAAGAGGAAGGAGTCATGGGGAATACCAATAAGCATGGTGGAGCTGGGAGCAGAGCAAGAAAAACTCTTGCTCAGGCCTGTACAAAAGGGGAAGGCAGGTAGGTACACTTGCCCTGGTCCTTGGAGGGCTAAGTCAGCCAGGGAGCCCCACCAGGGACTGCTGGTTTTTGTTTGAGTTTATCACTTTATGCTTTCCCACCCCCAGGCCTCAGACATGCTCTGCATGGGCTTGCTTCCACTGACCCCTAAAATCAAATTCATCTTGGTAGGGTAAGCATCTTAGTGAATTTACCCTGCTCTGAGCTTATCTTCACAATAATTTAACCTGCTGCTGATACAGAGATTTGATGAGTTTTTAATCTAATGGCTTCGCTAGAGAATGTGTAAGAAGCTTCTATTCATAAGTATAGAGCAGTTGCTGCTCTACAGTAGACTAGTACCTGTTCTTGTGTTGAGCTGTCGGTTTGGTGTGGCTCAACCCCTTGGGCTTGTGGCGCAGTGATTCTGTAGTAGAACGGTGTGTCTCTTCCTGAGTTATGGTTCTGACTGAGGGCAAACAGTGACCACAAGAGCTATCACACCAACCACTCTTGTTGAACGCCTGGAACTTGGTATACCCTCACTTCCCCTGGACAGGACTGGAGAGTTATCCAATCAGTAAGCTGACATTGTTCAATGATTAATACAATGCATTCTTCATTCACAAGTACCCTTTTGTTCAGGCACTCTGCAAAGGACATTACAGTAGTTTTGCTTCAGTGGTGAAGTGCTCCTTTAAAATAAATGTATCACTAAGTTTCAAGTTTTTTTACATGGCTTACAGCATCAGCAGTCTTCCAATAGTCTGAATGAAGAAAGTTTTCAACTGAAAACTAGTGGTTACAACCAGGCTTTCGCCTACCAATATTGGTAGTTTGCAAAAGGAACACTTTTTGCTTGGCCATTGTTTCTGTTGAAGTTGCATTTCTTTAAAAGCTGAACAGGAAAACTCAGCCGAACGACAGATGCTTCATTAAGGTTTGGTGTCTGATTGCCATATCGGAAGCAGGTGCTCCTTAGTGGTTTTGTGTTGTGCAGTGAGCTTTCCTAGGATTTCTTTTGTCCTCCCATTTTTGAGTTATCTAGAAAACAAGTTCTGGCATTGCTGGTATCTTACATTTTGAGTTTGTGGACAATGTTTACCACACATACCTAACCAGCCAGAAAGTGGCCAAGCCTAGCAATCACCAAAGGCTGTCGCTTGGCAATGGAGCTCAGAAGCCTTGCAGGGATGGCTGGGGCACCAAGGTCAACCTGAAGCAGCAATAAAAGAAAGCTTTGTCAGTAAGCGTTGAGAGTCCATTCCAAGTGCTTCTGTAGAAACATGCCAAATTGTATCCTCTGCAGTGAGATGGGAGAGGCTAGCTGAAGGAGGTTGCATTTGTCAGGCAGGTAGAAACTGGATCAGTAGAAGCCCCCTTCACATGTTCCAACAAATGTGTTAAATGATAAACAGCTGCTACATGCATGAGCTTCCCGCTTCCAGCACCCAGAACACAATCATCCTTCATTAGGTTCCCAAGCCTGCTAGACTTCTAGTTTCTAGATCTGCACAGACACTTACCTGTACCATGTAGATAACTTTAGTGATATCTTTTCCATTCACCATATCAGGCTCTAATATCCAAGCACTGGGCAAAATCTCCCCTCGTACCATATCTTTACAGGGACGAGGCATCGACTCTTCATACACAGATTGAATGGCCAGGATGCACACATTCTCCTGGATACAAAGAAATCAGAATAAAGAGCTATGCTGAGAAAAATCCAGTAGGCATAAGTGTGCAGTTTCTCTTTCTGGCTGTTTCCCCTTTCTTCTGTTAATTAGGCTGCTAGGCTTCATATAGTTCAGCTGCTTTTGTTAACAGGAAAGAATGGTTCATCACAATCAGTCTGATTTGAGTCACTGGAAATAATTAATCACACAATCAGTCTGATTTGAGTCACTGTAAATAATTAATCACTACAATCAGTCTGATTTGAGTCACTGGATTTGTGTCCAACCATCCATGTGTAGCATGGGATCCAAAATTGTAATTATTGATTAAATTTATGGAATCACCTATCAACAGATAAACCAAAACCAAAACCCATAACATAGCAAAAAATAATAAGTCCCCAAACAAGAGAGTTAATTGCAATAGAGAGCATAAAAAAGCTCGGATGTAACACACAGCTAAAATGCTATGGTAAGTAGAAAGCTATTCAATAAAGTATCGTTGCAGTGATATTGTATGAAAGGTGTCCAACTTTCATCACAAAACTAGTTTTGATTATTTTTCTTACGCTGTGTTGGATGAGGATTATTGAACATTGATATAGTTACCTCTTTGGCTTCTACAGAGATGCAGCAGAAGTCTCTTGGTTGCTTCTGGTAGCACAAAGAAACGTCACTCACCACGTACACTGGAATTAAATCCATAGAGTAAAAATGAGAACCATTTCCCCATTCATTTAGGCAGACTTCAGGCAGACTTCACATTAAAAAATACAGCACTCGGAGGATTAACCTAGCTGTTCTCCCAGCTGCTTGTTCCCATGATGCAGCAAACATGTCTCAGGAAATCTGGGAGGAGGGGTTTTAGGGGGGGAAGCAGTGGGTGGAGGGAAGGGTTATGATTTCTCTCCCACCTGCTCCTTTTCATACTCACCCAGCTCAATGTTGCTGGTGATTTTCTTATGCACTTGAGCCGTGGTAATGGTTTTGTCATACAGATGTCTCTTACTAGGATCCTTCAACATGCACAATACGGTGGAAAGGGGTTTGTTGATCATGCCTGCTCCCAGGAACCCATGTTTGGTTGCTGAAGATGAGAAGGCTTTATAATAAACTAATACATCCTTCTCCACACATTGGTATCTGGTTGGAAAGGCAACATGAAAGCGCATTTTCATTAAGAATATAATAAAAAGAGTCTTGAGAATACTTGAAGGAACAGTTGCTATAAACTTACTTCCAACCAGCTGTTGCCTGGCCATTGTAAAGATTCCTCAGGTCATTTGAGCATACTGCCATAACCTTTGAAAGCAATTAAAATTCCTTGTTATAGTTATGGACATTACAAATCCCTTACATTTAATTCAGCTTTGTTTCAATTCCGTGACTGAGCTCAGCTTGAGAATGGAATTCAGTAACCTCTTGTGAATGCCATATAATTATTCATTAATGAAATTATCCATTAAAATATAGAGACTGGGAACTATGTTTTGCTATTCTTTGAAGAACTTTCATAGTAAACAAGCAGGCTAACTGGGAAGCATAAACTGCTGCTTTCCTTGGATCGTAATTCACACTCCCATTTGCTGTCATTATAAAAACATCCACCATGCTGGATAAAAAATGCAGCAGCTGGTCAAAATCACGAGTTGCTGTTTCAGATACAGTGGTACCTTGGGTTACATACTGTCAGGGACTCAGCGGGAGCGCAGGGAGGAGAGGAGATTGAGAGCGAGGGGGAGCAATCCGAGGGCAGCGTAGGAGAAGATGACAGCAGCCCGATAGATTCCATGAGCCTCTCCAGCGAATCGGAAGATTCACAGAAGGGGGCGCCGATGGGCAGGGCAAGGGGGGACCCAAGGGGGACACCCCAGAAGCAAGGGGCCAGCGGGGACTCCCAGAGCAGCAGTTGGAAATCAGGACCAGCTTCCCCACCAGAGCGTAGTGGGGGGGAGGAGTCCCAGGTATCAGAGCCCACATATGCACCACCAGCGAGAGAAGATGAGTCAGGGTTGGCCACGCCTCCATCGGAGAGCGAGGGAACGGTCAAGAGGAAAGTTGCAGGCTGGGCGCGCGCGCCAAGTTCAAATGTACAGGCGAGCGGCACAGAAGGTAGCCCGGATAGGGAACCAGGTCCTAAAGCCCGCCGGAAGGAGGGGGAAGAATCATCAGGGTCAGCGTCAGAGGAGTCCAGAAAGGATGAAACCCTAGCGGGCAGGAGGACGCAGAGGAGAAAGGAACTTAGGAAGAGGTGGAGCAAAGCGAGAGTGTTAAACTGGTGTGGAAGGGGCGGAGACTCAGACGGGACTTCGCCGGTCTAAGGTCGAGACGTAGAGCTGCGCGCTGCGGCTTTAAAATGGAAACTGAACCTCAATAAAGACTTTTGTACATAACTACAGCCTAGCGTTGGTCCTCTGTGAGCTGGGACCTGGAGGTAGCTCTGACACATACGCTTCAGGTTACACACTCCGCTAACCCAGAAATAGTGCTTCAGGTTAAGAACTTTGCTTCAGGATAAGAACAGAAATTGGTCTTCGGCGGCGCAGCAGCAGCAGGAGGCGCCATTAGCTAAAGTGGTGCTTCAGGTTAAGAACAGTTTCAGGTTAAGAACGGACCTCCGGAACAAATTAAGTACTTAACCCGAGGTACCACTGTATATAAAAACAGTTTCAGTGTTTTTTTCTAAACCAGACCTTGGCAAATACGTTCAGATGTATAAACTGCAATCATACAAAACATTTTCCCTTCAGATTAAAAACAGCCAGTGAGATTATTATGGAACATTTTGGCTCGACATACTACCACACTTTAGGGTCTTGGTTTTCTTATCCAATGGTGGGAAAGTACACTTGGATAGATAAAAGGATATCTATTGTTCTCTCTGAAAATCTTCTGATTCCCTCTCTCATTAAAGCAATATTTTACATTCAGCAGAATACATTGGTATTTTCTTGCAGCTTTAAAGCAGTGAATTTTGTGCCATTTGTATTCCCTCAGATTACATAGGGCCATCTCACAAAGGACAGCTTGCATTCATGGACCCAACCTCCGTATAAGGAAAACAGGTGTAGACAATTGTGAAAAAAATCATGTCAGTGCTTTTTTTTGTTGCCATTATGTATGTATAGGAGCTGCATTCTCGGCATCTTTCAGATATACACACAACCAAAGAAATTATACTGCTAGTGTCAGGACCCTACACATTCTTCCATATGTAGATGTTGCCCCCATGTATGAAAAATATCAGGTGTGAGGAGGCCCTGGTAAAGGGAAAGTTAAGCAGCAAATGTATAAAGCTTTTCTACAGCCTCCTCTAGGCCAGATAAAAAAAGAGCCACCATCACCTTCACCCACTCACCTCTGCAGTAGCATTGGCCAAGACGTGTTTGGACAGATCTTCATATCCTTTCGTAGGAGAGGATGGGAAGGCGCTAGGTGAAACAACTAGGCTATGAGAATACCTATGGCTGGAAGCAAGTGGTGACGGGATACTGCTCCTTCCCATAGATGAAGAGGTCATAGGAAAAGTCTCTGAAAGAGATGAGACAAATAAGGAATCGATCCCACACCAGATGCTGCAGAGAGCTGGATTTGATTTGGATGATTCTTTTGTACGTGCATGATGATCTTTAGTGAATCGGTTCAACAGTCTGTTTAGCAAACAAGTAGTGATACTACCTAGGTTCAAAAACAAGAGTGGAGATATTCCCAGCTGTGATGTCCAGATGTATTCTGAGGTGAGCTCCCTCACCCTGAAATTCTTCCTCATAATTTAAATCAAGAGTTACAAATTCACACATGGTCTGCACTCATGTGACCATTGCTGCTGGCTTTATGTCAGAAGCTGATTCCTTGAACTCCACCCTCTATTGACCAAATTTGCTAGTCTAAGGTGTAACCAGTCTAACATGGCCACCCCTATGGACCCATGGTCAACTAGAGGTTTAAAAAATACAATACACAGAACATCTTTGCTCCAGAGAAATCGGTTGGGTTGGGAATTTCCAAGGTTGAAGTCTGTTGTACTTACACATTTGCAGCCCAATCCTCGTGGAGACTGTCCATTTGGATCTTAACTAAGCAAGAGCTCTACAACAGGTAAGTTGCACCAAAGCAAAACTCCACTTGCTCCATAAGGTCAAAGTTGTGAATTTGTTTCCTGATTGGTTGGTTGCATTTGTTTCCTGATTGGTTGTTTGCTTGCTTTTTTCACTTGTTGGGGTGGGTTGGAGTGGAGGAGTTTCATGCATCCGAGATTTTGTGCTCAATGGATGATCTTTGCTCACAGCTGCCTTCCCTGACTCCCACACTACATTTCTCAAGCAGCATGTGTGAACATATATGCAATTTGGAAAGCAATACATGCACAAAGAATTATGAGCCAATAAAGAACTGAAAACGGAGGACTGGATGGAAGAGTCTTCTCCAATGATGCTCATAATCGTCATCTCATTGCTGAGCTGAAAGGAGTTAGCCCAGGGGTCAGCAACCTTTTCCAGCTGTGGGCCAGACCACTGTCCCTCAGACCATGGGGTGGGCCGGACTATATTTTTTGGGGGGGTAAATGAACAAATTCCTATGCCCCACAAATAACCCAGAGATGCATTTTAAATAAAAGCACACATTCTACTCATGTAAAAACACCCTGATCCCCAAACCATCCGCAGGCCGGATTGAGAAGGCGATTGGGCCGCATCCGGCTCCCAGGCCTTAGTTTGCCTACCCCTGAGTTAGCCCATCGCTTGAGTCAGGTATTTACCAAGGAAGTGTACAATAACAAAGGTTCCAGTGCATTCCTATCAGCAGACATACATCCAATTGATTTAATATTGATATTCTTCTCCCCCATGAATTTTACAATGTCTCACCACCAGCTTTTCTATAATATGTAAAGGAGAATTAAGTAGATGACCCTCGTGGTCTTGTTCAACTCTATAATTCTATGAAGGTAATACATGTTTCCCATTGAAGTGTGCCATAAGATGTTGCTAACTTGCTGGGAAATTTGGGGACCTGCATTTTCTTGGAATGTGTGAAATAGCTACTGCTCAACAACTGTATCTGCTAACTGCTACTTTCTTTGTCAAACTGCTGATGCATGAAATACATGTCTATAACGCCATGGCTATTTTACTCCTCTCCTTTTTTAAAACAAATGACCCATCCCATGGAATTCATGATAAGCAGATTTATTTAACCCTCACCACTTGCAGAACCCTTTTGAAGCTGTTCAAGTACATAGAGCTGACGGTTTCTGATAGATGAGCGGCCTCTTGCATCGTCTCTTGTGTGTTCTGCCTCTTTGGGAGAAGTCTGCTAGACAGAAAAAAAAGGCAATGTGCACTCACAGGTGAAAACCAATAGCCACACTCAAATCTATCAGCTCAGTATCAGACAGTCCCCTCTCATTGCCTTCTGTTACCCTTAGTGGCTTCTGCAGCAAACTTCCAAGGCAATCACATGCTTGCTTCACTTTTTTATGCCCTAAATAAGGTGTGACTAACATTTTTCAGGCCAAAGACCATATTGACCCATGACCAACTCTCCAGGGTCTTGTGATAAAGTGGGTGTGGCAATTTCTCTGCAAAAGGCCACTTTTGGGGGGGATTTCAAGGGCATCAGAACTTTTGGCATCACAATGTTGAAGAAGAAGAAGAAGATGAGGAGGAGGAGGAGGAGGAGGAGGAGTTTGGATTTGATATCCCGCTTTATCACTACCTAAAGGAGTCTCAAAGTGGCTAACATTCTCCTTTCCCTTCCTCCCCTACAACAAACACTCTGTGAGGTGAGTGGGGCTAAGAGACTTCAAAAAAGTGTGACTAGCCCAAGGTCACCCAGAAGCTGCATGTGGAGGAGCAGAGATGCGAACCCGGTTCACCAGATTACGAGTCTACCACTCTTAACCACTACACCACACTGGCTCTCAATTTGAATTCCACCCACTGTATTTCCTTCACTGAAACACATTGTTTTTCCCGTAGTGATGTATGGAAGTGAGAGCTGGACCATAAAGGCGGCTGTTTGCCAAAGAATTGATGCTTTTGAATTATGGTGCTGGAGGAGACTCTTGAGAGTCCCATGGACTGCAAGAAGATCAAACCTCTTTATTCTGAAGGAAATCAGCCCTGAGTGCTCATTGGAAGGACAGATCGTGAAGCTGAGGCTGCAATACTTTGGCCACCTCATGAGAAGAGAAGACTCCCTGGAAAAGACCCTGATGTTGGGAAAGATGGAGGGCACAAGGAGAAGGGGACGACAGAGGACGAGATGGTTGGACAGTGTTCTCGAAGCTACAAACATGAATTTGATGAAACTGCGGGAGGCAGTGGAAGACATCAATTTGTACTACCCTTATGCTTCTTTGACACATAAGTTTTTTTTTTACCTGGCATTCTTGTTTGCCAAGGATGCTAGTAGGATAAGTGCCTGTGTTACTACTGTTGTATCCAGATGTTGGTCCCGAAGACAGACTGAGGGTGGAATCTGTGCATAAAGTGCTTGTGCTTACAAGGGTCTTCAGTTTGGTTTCTTCCTGTAATTAACAGACCAATGTTATTAATTCTAGAAAAGCAAATAGTTTTGGAGTTTGTTCACACAACCACTTAAGATGTTTATTTTCCATCTAGCTCTTTTTTAATATCTTGTTTCGATTTAGTTTTTCGTTTTTTCCAGCTTGCAATTTACCTAATGATGCTAAAGTGAGTGACTGGTCCTGTCTGCACTTTTGCTTAACATACAAGTAATAGATTTCCTGAAAACATAAGCAACTGACAACTTTATGAGAAATTTAAGCTACCTATGGGAACCAGGGCATTTTCTTCTGATGTGCACACCTGACTCTGAATCTAGCATTGATTTCCACCCCTTCCAGACACTTGGCATCTTTATCCAGAGTCCTCTTTAAAAAATTAAAAATTAAATGCAGGGTTTTAAAACAAGCACACACAATAACAACAACCTTGAAACATTATTCCAGGCAAGGGGGGGTGTCTTCATGATCGCCACAAGGGTTTGTTAATTAACAGACTGTACGGCCAGCTAGGAAGAAGGTGGCATAACTGATAGCTGTTACAAGGACCAATCAATTTGCACTCTGCATAGGTGGTTTCTGCAAAAAATGGGGGAAACTGATTACTCCTCAGTTCACTTCTCTGATGAGTATTGGGCATCTGCCCCAAAAAAGGTGTGAGGATCTACAGGATGTGTATGTACGTAGGCTTATTGGGGCTCTTTCTGAATCTGTAGTTGGGATTTTTTTCTGTTTGTGGGATGCATATTTTGGGGGTATATAATCCTGTTACATTTAGACAAATAGCTTAAATAGTTAAATTCTAATCTGAAAAATGGAAATAACTGATTATCATTATTTTTGTTGGTTAATTTTAGTCAGTTGCTCCTGTACTACTAGAGAAATGTTTAATGTTTGATGTGTATCACTTTTTTATTATTAACATTAATATTCTGTTGGGAGCTACCCAGTGTGGCTGGGGAAACCCAGCCAGATGGGCAGGGTATAAATAATAATAATATTATTATTTCACTGTTTAGCATTTTTAGGACAAAAATGTGGATGCAGCTCAAACCCTTCTGACATTGGGGTGTGGTGCCATTTCCATGAGTGATAAACTGTGTTTTACCTATTTAATGTGTTTATATCCCAGTTTCCTTCTGTGGAAATCAAGGTGGTACACATGGGGTCCCCATGCCATCTCTCATCCAAGCACTGATGATACTACTGTACTGGCTTTGCTTTAGAAAGGTTATTACACCACATGCCTCTAAATAGACACAGTCTTCAGTGGTTTAGAACTTGCCTTCTGTAGCTGAGAGTGCATCTGCTCTCGAATGCGCCTCTTTTCTTGCTCAGCTCTTTCCCGAAGCTTATCCCTGGCTCGTGCAATTTCCATTTTGGTCTCCTCTCGTGCCCTCTGGTAATCTCGGAGCAGCAACTCGATCTCCGAAGGATGCTGGATTTTTTTTGGTTCTTGAATTCTTGGGGGGGGGGGGGATGAAAAAATCATTACAATCATTGTCTTTTATGAATAGTGGTAAATATTAGAGCAAGCACTGCTTTATGACACTAGAATGAGAATGCACTTTACAAAAATAATAATAATATTGCTTTCACCTTTAGCTTTTCCAATTCTACAATATCTTTTTCAAGCAGAAATCACGGGATGTGGTGTGGATTGTGCTTCTTCCTGACTGAAAAATCCTTTAGTGAAGGATTATGGGGAGAATTCAGTTTGACAACAACCCAGGAAATGAAGCAAGGGGAAAAAAATACTTCTATCTGCTTCCAAGACCACCCTTCTTGAGATACGATTTTGTTTTAATGGCTGAGAAGAGAGTTCAGACGGAGCAAATAAGGCCTTCAGCTGGCTGGAACATGAACATGAGCTATCTTCCAGTCTCCTCAAATGTATCATCAGTGCTGTCATACAATATGAGTGTTTTGACACCAGTAAAGGCCCTTGGCCATCTCTACCTTGTATTTTCCACAACATCCCGTCTCAGTTGTTGTAGGTATTCACGGCGGCGGCTAGGGAGATCTAAATCCCTCTGGTTCGTTTCCACTGTCTGCAAAAGGCTGAGATGCTTTTGTGGGCTGAGGCTACGGCTCCTTCTGAAACACTGAAGCTTCTCCTCCCGCTGCTTTCTCAGTATTTCAATTGACTTCCTGTGCCTATAGTGGGGATGGGGGGGGAGGGAGAAAGGTTGATACTTCATATAAAATTTAGGGCCATCTGAGTTTTCAGTCTCAATGGAAGAATAATTTTTAGGTACTAGTGATAAAATCCTACTTTCAGACATACAGGTTGATCCTAAGAATAATTACTCAGACGTAAGTGCCAATGGAATTTATGGGGCTTACTCCCAGGCTAGTGAGTACTGGACTGCATCTTTATCTGCTAAAGAGTTTTATCATTGTATTTTCACTGCTGCCCTGGTGTATTGTGTATGGCAGCTTTGTCAGCAGATTGGAATTCTTAACACTACCTACCACTGCCTTAACTATGTCAGAGAAAAATTAGGAGCAATGATATGTGGCGGTGCTGAATAGATGTTTATGTTGTTGAAATGAAATGCCCTTGAAGTGGCTTATTCATTCATATCTATATCTATATCTATATCTATATCTATATCTATATCTATATCTATATCTATATCTATATCTATATCTCCTCTACCCAATGAAACTCTTGCAACTTTGAGGGAAGAATGAGAGTTGGATTACATGAGATATAAGGCTGTTGCTGAAAACAGTAGCTCTAAGTCAGGTTTCCTCAAACTCAGCCCTCCACATGTTTTTGGCCTACAACTCCCATGATCCATAGCTAGCATGACCAGTGGTCAGGGATGATGGGAATTGTAGTCTCAAAACATCTGAAAGGCTGAGTTTGAGGAAGCCTATTCTAAGTGAAGTCCCCAACTTTCCTCTCTGTAACAGCTGATATAACTTTTCCAGGATGATGGTGTCGGAACAGACCTTGGCTGAAGCTCGTGATTAGTGAGGAGAGAGCTTAATCACAATCCCAGGTTTGGATGGTGCACTAAGCCGAACCTTGGTTTGCCTCAGTGCAGCCGGAAAGCAAAAGGGGCTGTCAAGGACCAATTCATGTAGTCCTGGTTAGTCAAACCAAGTCTAAGTTTCTCTTCTCCCAACCTTACCTCAATGACAGCTGCCAGGGGCGGGAAGAGAATATGCTGCATCATGAAGAGAATATGCTGCATTATTACAGAATGGGGGAATGAGACACATGGAGGCTGTTGTCAGCAGCTGCTTTGTGTCTTCAGAACACCTGGTTCTGTTGTTGTTTATTAAATTTGTACGCTGCCCTATAGCCATAGATCTCAGGTTGGTTCACAACATGGAATTACATTATAAGAGACACAAAATACATAATAAAATACAAAACAAAAATAAGAACAAAAACAAACCAATAACCCCCCCCCCGTTCTAAACAAATACATCCAACAGATTCTGTAGTTTATTAAAAAGAAATATTCAAGATAGAAAAGCACTACTTCTAGCCAATTTTCTATTATTTTAAATGTAAAGTAATTTACCTTTCATAGAGTCGCTGTTTTATGGGTACTGATGTCAAGTCCTCGACTACTCCACTCTGAAGAATCCTCAGCTGGGCATCTGTTTCTCCAATGCCATAATTCAGCTTTGCTTCAGTAAGTTCCACAGTAAGAGGATGCTGGTTCATTTCTAAGTGTATGCTAGACATAATCTGGGCACGCTCTCTTCGGAGCCCCTCAATCTCCCTGGCTCTCCTTTCACTAAGCTGGGATCTCTCTTCTGCTTCAGGTGCTCTTGTGTTAACGGTCTTCCTTTCTGCCTGGCTGTGGATATCACCAGCACTTCTAGTCAGGCTAGTTAAAGAAGAACGAGAACCTCCCTGCAGACCACACCAGTTGCTGAATTTATTGTGCAGAGGCAGGTCACGAAGACTGTAGCTTCGAAGTCTGTGGGTCTTTACTAAGGAGGTATTCTCACTTAGTAGAATTTCAGTGTTACAATCACTTTCTGTATCAGATCCTGTATCGTCATCTTCATCACCATCATCTCGCACACTGCTCCTTTCAGACACTGGAAAAGGGCAGTGCTTTTGGTTTCTCCATGTCTGTTGGTGTTGCGGAGAAAAAGAATCAGGCACACATTCTGGTGTCTCACTTAACGATCTCTGAAATGACTTTTTGGTGGGTGAGCATTCTGAATTTTTAATGGGACTTTCATATTTGATTCCTCCAGAGAAGTTTCTCGCCCTCCTCTTGGCTCGTATCTGACGAAAGGAACATTCCACTGGAATAGCCTCTCTCTGATCATCAACTAAGTATTCCCCATGGCTAGAAAGTTCTAAAGTGCTACTTGAATGATAAAGTCTTTTGGTGTGAACTGCAGTGTGCGTGTCAATAGTAAACCTGTGCTTTTGTTTTGAAGCACCTGAAAATTCTCTAGCTGTATTGTTATCAAAGCCATCTTCAGGCATTTTGTACATTTCCTTGCTCTCTCTAGACGTGGTAGACTCACTGTCCACCTCAGTTTGTGAAGAAGAGTCTACACATGGCTCCCAAGATCTAAAGTCATATTGTGGATCTGAACCATTTCCCCTAAAACTTGTTTCTGAGCTTGCAGTATGTTTCCGTTGTCCAACAGATCCTTTGAAAGAACAAGCAGACTTGCCTGATGTAAATTGCTGGCTGACTGGAGTGGCACTAAGAGTCAAAATTGGGGAAGAGGCTCGGTCAACTAGCAAGCTATTATCCCTTATTCTTGGAATGTCAGTTTTACCAACAGGCTTCCTGTCCTGAGAGTAGCATGCTGGAGACAGAGAAATGCTAGAGGCAGGGTTACTAACCACAACATCTGAAGACTCAGGTCTAGAACCAAGTGAAGATGCAACAGGGAAAAGTACTGCTGGGGCATGTAATGGTACTATTGGCACCTTTGATGAAGAACTGGAATCTCTACTTAAGGAAGGCTGAGGCATAAAAGAATCTTCTGTAATATCATCATGGCTTCCCTTGTCAAGCATGCCCTGCAATTTGTGTCCCATGCCTTCTGAAATTCTTTCCTTAGTCAGAGCTACAGAATCTGTATGTACTAACTTCACAATAACATTTACCTCCTGAGACTTCATTGTCTCACTTTCCACATTAGTGTTGATTGTCCTTTCCTTGTCTTTGTTCTGAAGGTGTCCTAAAGTATCTGTCTGAATGCCTATGTCTTCTGTTGTTTGGGTACAGCTGTCAGTCACAGTGGTTCTTGAGCTTTCTTCACCAATTGCTTTATGGTCACTTGGTTCACTATCTTTAACATTCTGTAAGGACAAATTTCCCAGCAGCTCAGAAGTGTTGTGAAGCAGCTGTGAAAGGTGCAGGGAAAGATTCTGTACGCTTGACCAAGAAGAAGGCTGCTGGAATGTATCCTTGCTTGGCTCAGGATTTCTTGCAGATATATCTGTGTTGCTTCTCCGATGTCTCTTCTGCCTTCTATGCCTTGTTGGTGCCTCTGTCTGTGTTTCCCGGTCACAAGTGAGTAGTTCTTGTGGTTTATTGGAGGATTTCTCCGACTCAGAAGGGTAGAGAAGAACAATTTCATCAACTTGCATGGAAGCATTTCCAGACTGCTGAGAACCATTTTCACACCTGGAAATGCAGTTTTCTGGTGTAGCCTCAAGTTCATAATGAGAAATGTTGGTGCAAGGCTTGCCTCTCTCATCTGAATGGGTAGAGTCAAAGCCTTCTCTCGCAACATCCCATCCCTGGAGATCTTCTGTGCTACTTATGGTGCTGGATAACATTCTTGCATTAGCATATGAACTGAGATGAGAACGGAAAGGGGAGATTTGAGAATTCAAGCCATTATCCACACTGGAGCACCTCATAACTGCTTGATTATCCAAACTCAATGGAGGTGGGTTACTAGAGACATCACTTGCACTTCCAAAAACATATTGTTTCCAACCAATCTTGCAGCATTCATCTTGCTGCCATGGGTGAATATATGGGTTGATATCACTTGAACTGAAGTGCATTGTATCTTTATTGTCTGTTGCCTCCATTTGATGTCTTAGATCTTCATGTGTACTCAAACTGTGTTGGTGTGCCAAAGAAACATTATTTGAGTATTTCTCTGTTTCTGTATCCATGGGATTGCCAGTTGTGTGGGCAACAGCTACTGGATAGTGAGCAGCGGAAGGATCTGAAGAGTGACTTTCCTGAGTGCTCTCTCTACGGTTTCTTTTATCACAGTAATTAGACCTCTGGGCTTGAATGGATTTCTTTTTAAATCTTGTTTTATATTTAACTGGCATAACATTGTCTGTCTTTAATTTGGATAAGCTTTCAGCTCTGTGCAGGTCATCCTCAGTTGGAGATGGTGGTTCAACACTCATATTTAACTCTTGTAATGACTTAGAGGTAGAATGTACAGAAAGGTCAACTTTAGAAGTTTCTGAAGCACACTCAAAATTAGATGTAACAGCAATAGATGGTGCTGATAAGCTATGACTCTGCAAACATGGCCGTTGTCCATCTTCTTTGCTTCTGTTTGAATTCTGTGAAGTAAAAACTGCATGTTCACTTCTAATTATCTCTGGTGCAGGTTCTTCCTGCAAAGTCAAACAGCTGCTTCCTGATAAATACTTTGAGGACATGCTGTCATTTACTATTGAAATATTTAGCTGTTCCGACATTAAAGATTCTCTCTTACTCTTCATCACCTTATGTGCAATTATATGATTATTTGCATTTGTATTAGGGAAGTCGTCTATATCAACCCTGCTATTTAACTGTGGTGTACTCTGATCTTCTTGCATATCAAGACTTGAATGCAATGTGTGATGTAAAGTTTTGCCAATGTTTTCCAAATAGCTCTTTTGCACTGAAGTTGTATCACTTGGTTCTTCACAAACATCTCTTTCATAATGGAATTTTTCAGTTTTAAATTCGTGTATTTCGCTGCAATCTAAAGCTGGGTTTCCTTGAGAGCTAGAGTTAGTATCAGAAAGTGGGAGACAACCACGTTCTTTCATAAGAGAAAAAGAAGTAGTTTCAGAAGCACATGGCTGTGGGTCTACTATCACAGAATTGTCACACTGGCTTTCCTGCATCAGACTGCTGGCAAGCGCAGGACAGTTTGATGCAGCAGCATTCAGAGGACCATGTGTCTCGGCATCCCTGTGACTAGTATTGAGGCTAGGAGAGGTATCTGAAGAAACGCAAGCAACATTTGGAAAACCCTGATGACAAAATGCTCGACTTTCTTGTACTCGAAATGAAGTTGACAAAAAAGTATTCTGCAGTGAGTCAGTGTATGGTGGACAGAGAGAGGATGTGAAGCCTTCTGGTGATCTTGGGGACTCTAGAATGTCCACATTTTTAAGCACAGTACTAGTGGAGATATCTTCAACTGAACATAAAGCAGGTGGCAATGTTTTGTCACTTAGAACCATTTGTTCTAAACTTTGATAAGGAAGCAAGCTTTCCGCTTGCAATTTTATTTCTGTCCTATCCACATAATCCCCAGGCTGTGAAGACTTAGTATTTTCTTGTTTATGTAGACATTCTTGACCTTGGCTTTCCTTCTGATACATTTCCGCCGCTCGCTGAGTATTTTTGGTACTATAACTAGGATTAGTGATTTTGCTGTCTTGCTGGTGGTGTACAGAGTAATCACCAACAGTTGAGGCAGGGACATTAAAAATGCCAGAGTCCAAATATTTGCTTTCCCCAAAATACAAAGCATCATCTTTGTAGTTGCCCGTAGGGCATTCTAGCAAATGCGTGGGAAGCCCTGTTGAGCTGTTCAAGTGACTAGCAGAGTATTCAGACAAATAAGAACTCATCCTGCATCCTGCACCTTTGTCTTCACCAAAATGAGCATTTCCCCATGGGGCTTGGTCAGAACACCCTGAAAGTTTTGCTCCATCCTCAGATACTGCTATAGAGTCATTTAAGAACCCCATACAAAGATCATTAGAAGTTCTGAACACACGAATCTTAGTTTCTGGTTGGCACTCCATTTCTCCAATACTATTTATTCTGTATTCTGTCTTGATGCAATCAGTGCCTAGGGATTTATTTGTCTGTTCACATGGGACTAATGAATCTTTCTGACTGACAATACTGTTAAAACACTCGTGAGAAGAAAGCTCTGGTAACAATGGTGTTGCTTCTTCTACATTTTCTCTGAAACCTGAAGAGGCATAAGTAGTTGTTTTATCTGAGGTTAATGAGTCTGATGTGGCAGTTTCCTTTTGCGATGTGTTTAATGAATTTAAACACTTTTCTTCTTCTTTTGTGCTGTATTCTCCTCGAAACCTGTCCGTATCATCACTTGTACTTTCAGAAGGAAACAATGTCTTGAGAGGACTAGCTTTGTTTTGTGGGTCATCAGTAGTAGCTGATAGCAGTGATGCATGGGACTCTGCAATATATGGTTTTGAAAACGTGTCATCCTTACTAGGATTCTGCTCAGGTGCAGTGTAATTAGACATTTTGTTGGCTATGAAGTCTTCCTTCCCCTGTCCATTCTGTTCTAGCTGATCAGAAGGAAATGCAATACATTTATTGTTCATGACAATGTCAGAAAGTGAGTCATTCCCCCCTACTTTGTTAAAGGTACGTGACATTCTAGATTGCAAGTCACTATCCATTTGTGTTTCATAGTACTGGAGAACTACTTCATTGTTGATACTATTACTTAATAGCATTTCAGGATTGCTTATTATAGTACAGTCACCCTTCATATTTTCTTCATCTGTCCTTATTCCAGGCAGCAAAGAACTATATGCAGATTGATTACAAAGGTCTTCAGCAGTCGCAGAAGTTAACCCATAGTTTTGATTTCTGTGTTCTAGCGGACCTGTTTGGTTAATGGACATTGAATCATCAAAAATTTCATTCCTTGAAAAAATGAGAGGCAGCCTTTCCTTTTCTTCTGATAAATCACTTAACACGGTGTCATTGTTTGAAAACCAGTAACTACATTTGTTCTCCAATAGAAATTCAGCTTGATTTTGTGAAACATCCACTTCTAGGCTTTCTCTATTTTCCTCCAAATTTTCCCCAACCTTTTGTGTTTTTAAAACACACACATTTTGTATAATAGTACTTTGGTCCAGTTTCATAGCTATTGCCAATGGCAGGGGGGCTGTTGGATGTATTGTTTCTTTTTCCTTAGGTATGCAGTTATCTGGCATACATTTATCATCACATATGCTTCCACCAAAATTTGCATCACAGTGTTCTGAAATATTTCCATGAGAATTTGTAGAAGGACATTTAGATCCATGGGTATTTTCACCACTGCCAGTTTGTTTAAATTCTTCACTAATCCCACACTGTCCAATTACAGCTCTCTTGTCACCTGCACAACCATTACTATTGTCTTCTGGTGTCTCATTAATTATACCTGTATAAGTCCAAAGCCCTGATGGTTTTTCATGCTGTTGTGTTTTAATAATATCGAGACACACTTCTGTTATCTGGTGCACATCCTGTTCTTCTTCCATATTGGAAGAAGTGAAGTATATTTCTGGTATTTCAGAATTTGTTCCATTATAGGTATTGTCACATTTAATAAAACCATGTACTGGATTTTCTTGCTGCAATGCAACATTGTCATCAGTGTGTAGCCTAGTTAACCTGGAATTTACATTTTCTGTTGCATCACAATGTTCTTTGCTCCCCATTTCAGAACAAATCACGTCCCCGTTAACTTCATTTTCTTGAAGAACAGTCTTGGGGTACTTTAACAAGCTTTCTATTACAGATGTCTCATTGTCAGTATATATATTTTTATCATCTTCATTATGGGTTAAAGCATCTTCTTGCCTACACTCAATGGTTATTGCAGTTGCTGGGGGCTCCAAACTCAGGGCATTTTCTAAAATTCTGTCAACCTGAACTGGTTTTTCACATTTGTCAAGTAAGTCTGTAATATTTTGAGTAAAAATGGTTGGGCTAGAACACCCAGCCGGCACAGTGCACTTAGAGCTTGCTTCTATGTCTGCAGGACAATCACTCTGTTTTACAGTTTCGTGGATTTTATTTTCATTAACACTGCTTGAATGAATAATGCTATCGGGTTCCATTGCTGGTTTTGCTGGACATGGTTCTCCTTTGTTTTCATCAATCAGCTGGACATTTGTTTCTTCATATGTCACTGTTGCAGCCAGCTTCTTATAATGTTCCTCGCTGGTACTCTGAACCAAGTTAACATTTTCTGAGTTCATCCTACTCTCTACAGTTTCACTCTGAAATTCACCTCTATGGTAATTGTGCAACCTCTGACTATATTTAATTTCCAGTATGTCACATTCCAGCTTATTGACACTATTCATTAATTTAATAAGTTCTTCAGAGTTTATCGTCTTACTATTAAGTTCACATTTATTATCTTCAGAAGTAGTTAAGGCTCCATTATCAACACCATTTTTTGGATGTTCAGATTCTTTATCCACATACAGATTCTGTTCTTGGAAAGCTGTGACTGATTCAATTCCATCATTTCCTAGCATTCCCCCACAGTCCTTTTCAGTGTTATTTCTGGCTTGATTAGAATTCACCTCTGAGCCATCATTTTTGCTAAAGTCCACATGGAAAACTGCAGCTTCCTTCCCCACTCTTGATGCAGGTATATGCCAAGCTTTGGTTTTGCCAGAATGAACACTGGAGCCAAACAAAAACGTATCTTCAACTTCCTGTTGCACTGTGGGTTTCTGATCAGTGGTGGTGACAGAGTTAGGATCATTTACATTATTTTCCACAGAACTAGATTTGGTCAGGTGAATATCCTTAAGTGCTATGGAACCCTGACATTTCCCAGCATATTTTCCCATTCCAGCTGTGTCTTGATAATGCATATTTGAATTAGATTGGAAAGTGGATTTATCACCATCAACTGAAAGTTTAGTTTCCCCCCCATTTTTGTCCATAGTTGAACATATTGATTTGTCAGTCACCAAATCCATAGAAGTAGATGAAGCTGTTCCCTGGCCAGAAAAAGAGAGCATGGTTTTTTCCCTTTCACTGGTCTGTTCCATCATATTTTCAGCATCAGAAGTTAACAAAACATTTTGACTAACACTACTTCCAGAACAGTCAAGTTCTGAACCTGAATGAGAATCACTTGTTAATAATTTAGTCTGAATTTCACAGTTACTTTCTGAACACAAGTCTTTCTCTTGAGCTTCTTCTTCTACTTCTCTAAATGAAGGGACCTCTAAAGCAGATTCTGTCACTGCATCTCTCTTTTCTTGCATACTGAATCTCTCAGTCTCAGAAATTTGTATTGGTAGAGCAAACTGATCCCTGTGGCAAAAATCTGTTTTCTCAGTTTGACACAATTTATTCTCTATACCAATTTCTTCTGCAGCCACTTGTTGGTATCTTGTTTTTGGCACCAGATCAAAATTACTTCCACCATGTATTAATATCTTGTCACTAGAATATTCTTCTCCCCCAACATTGTTGGTACTCTTGCTTAATGCATCACAGAGATAGAAACTTTCATCACTAAATAAATTCACTCCCTCTTTTGAAAACAAATGTTCATGACCTTGATACTTTTTCTGTGCTTTACCCAATGCAATCAAGTCAGGAGATCCACTAGGTACCGCGCAGGTGGATTTATCTATGGGGTTTAAGTCAACTACCTCCAAGTCTCTTATGTTGCTGTTAGAGTCACAGTCAAAGTCTTCTTTTTCAATTGTTCTAAAGAGGCATTCTTTGAAATTAGTATTTACATAAATGTCTTCTTTCTGTATAGTAGCAGATCCACCCTCAGATAATTCATCAGGCTGCTGGCAGTTAGACCCAGGTAGAGAAGCAACTTCAGAATAACCATATTTTGTAATAAATGTAGAACCATGACCAAACTGAACGTTTTTGGTTGACAGAGAAAATGGTGGCATGGCTCCTGGAGCTTCAGTTTCAAGGTGTTTCCTTGTTTCTGGAAATGGTACTGATGGTGAAAATAATGTTTCCATTGTGTCTGGCTCATGAGAAATCCAATAAGGTTTTTTATAACAGGAGACAAATGATAATTCTGCAGCTGACTGCCTTAGGTCATCTTTCTTCATCCAGCAGTTTGACTTGTTAATAGGGTGAAGCTGAGCAACCCGGAACTCTGAGTGATCTTGGGAAGAAGGCACTGTTATGATGGGGCTGGTCTTTCCATTTTTTGAGTCACAAGACAACCAAGCATCTGGGAAAACAGGAAGGTTTTCACCTGCAGCATTTGATCTTTGATCAAATGAACTCTCTGGTCCCAAAACACAAATTTCCATTTCTTTCACTGATTGATCATAAATGCTACTAGAACTAGACTGTGTACTAGCATCCAGATAAAAAGAATCAGTATTCAGATTCAAGTCACTGGGTCTTTTTACACTTTCCTTACAGATCTCATGGTTTTGCTGCTTGTTGCTCTTTCTGGATTCTGACCTTGGGTTTTGCAAATTCCAAAAAGCCTCTGCTGGAAGTTCATCAAATGACTCTAATTTGGATTCCTCTGCTATATCTTCTGAAACTTCATCAACATCCCCCAGACTATCAAGTGAAAAGCTTCTTTCATTCATAGTCCAATTATTGTTTTTTGATAAAGATGTGTTTGCTAATAGTGAGGCAGACTGACAGTTAACAACAGGTTCCTGATGGACCTCAAGAAAATTAATTGTATCTTGACTTTCAGTTTTCTTTACTTTTTCTGAAAGAGAATCTTGGGACATCTGGCTGTCATCACTTTCAGAACCTTCCAGCTCAACTGTGTCCTTGATTCCAGATGACTCCGTATGACTCAGTTGACTTGTCAGGATATTTGCACTAGCAGATGAAAGAGAATCTACAGAATAGGCACTATCTGTATCAGAAAACTCAATGTCATCATCTTCTTGCCAGCTTCTCAGTGGCTTGGGGACTGCTTTTGAGATTCCATCGCTCAACACCTCAGCACTGTGCCATCTTTTTTCCTCATGACAGAGCGGTGTGGGGGCATTTATATTGTTAAGGCTTCTTGCTGAAGTTGCTAACCTCAGGAGTTCAAGCTCTTCCTCTGATTGTTTGTCCTTTGAATGTCTTTTCACATTATTTGCTGTTTGGCTTAGATGCTTTTCTGGTGGTTCACCATATATTGCTGATTTTTTAAGTTCCTTAGAGGAATTTCCTGGAAATGAAGTTTTGTGCTTTTTTCTTGTATCAGTTCTAGTCTTTCTGCTAGCTTCCTGAGCGTCACTCTTTTCTAAGTGCTTCCCTTTATGCTGATTTGAATCTGCCAGTGCTTTTAGTTTTCCCACCTGTCTTCCTGTTTCAGATTCACTTTTTTTCTTGAAGTGGTCAGGAGAAGTGGTCTTAGAAATCTGGGCTTTAGATCTAGTTTGCCTTGGTCTGCTATTTGATTTCTCCATTGTTTCGATTTCTTTGCAGATAAGAGAAATTACTTCTGTATTACTATTGTTCACTCTTCCTTTACTTCCCAAATATAATGACTTTTGAATTTTGATCTCCTGTCTGTTGGTTGGGAAGGCAGAATCTCTGTCATCATGAATGTTATCTCTTCTGGAAAGTTCTTTAATTGCTCTTGGAAGATACTCTACAGACAGTGATTTCCTTGGTTGGTTAACTTCACAGCATCCATGGCTGTGTGCTGAGGTAGGTACTTGAGAGGGATCCTTCTTCAAGAAAAAACTGTAAAAACAAAACCAACAATATGTTAATAAATTTGCTTTATGGTGTTTTTTTAAGGCAAGTGCAACATTGCTTACCCCAATGGAAATCCTATCATTGTCATTTGCTTAGGAGTCAAGTTGGTTGCTCTGTGGTGGACTAATAGGCAAAGTACCTAAGTTGATGCTAAGAGCCTACAGCAGGAATGGGCATCCTGTGCCCCTCCATCTGATGTTGGAACCCAATTTCCACCACCCCAGCCAGCATAGCCAATGCACAGAGCTAATGGGAATCAAACAACGTTGAAGATTATAGGCTCCCCATCCCTGAACATATAGTATGATTGCTGCTTCTAACCCAAGATCATAGGGACAGTATTCAATTAAATATTTCAACCAGTGCGACAAGATTTCCCCCTTCTCCCCACACATGCCCTATAATAATAATAATAATAATAATAATAATAATAATAATAATAATAATAATTTATTATTTATACCCCGCCCATCTGGCTGAGTTTCCCCAGCCACTCTGGGCGGCTCCCAATCAGTGTTAAAAACAGTACAGCATTACATATTAAAAACTTCCCTAAACAGGGCTGCCTTAAGATGTCTTCTGAATGTCAGGTAATTCTTTATCTCTTTGACATCTGGTGGGAGGGCGTTCCACAGGTCGGGCGCCACTACCGAGAAGGCCCTCTGCCTGGTTCCCTGTAGCCTCACTTCTCGCAATGAGGGAACCGCCAGAAGGCCCTCGGCGCTGGATCTCAGTGTCCGGGCTGAACGATGGGGGTGCAGATGCTCCTTCAGGTATACAGGACCGAGGCCCCAAACTGTCCCCAAATCTGATCTAGAGGGTTGAGGGAACCCCAAGTAGAGAGTTGGGGGTGAGGAGGTGAAGATTAAGCTGGACAGGCAGAAATCCTTGCCGTGATAGAAAGTCTCCTTAGCACTATGTTGAATACAGTCCTATGTAGACAAACACACCAAGTCAACAGAGTTATGAAGCACTAGTCCTTACCTGAATGGCCCAGCAATTGAGAGACCAATAGGAGACCTTGACAAGCTATCAAATCTTGTTGGGATGAACCTGCTGACCAGCAAATCTTAATATGACATGGTCTGGATACCACTGGATCTGAGAGGATCTAAGTGTTTGTTGAACTGATATGTTCAATCCTGAAAACTGTATATTGCTATATAGGCAGCCTCTGAGCTACTGAAGGAAGTGTGGCAATTTATACAACATTTCACCAGTTCTTAAACAGGTGATCTGTTTCCAAGTACAAGTTTGGTCTATAAAGTCCTAAATGCTTTGGAACTACTGCATTTAAAGAACAGCCTTCCACCTTCCAAGGCAAGAAAGGGGACTATGCTTTCTCTTATGGCAAGCAGCCTCAACAATTCCCTCGTCAGAGAGGTTTGCCAAGTGCTGTCCTTTTCTTTTCCAATGTCACATCAAAACTTTTTCATTTGCCTTAACTCTCACTCCTGTCAGTTATGATTAATCAACTAATGATTAATCAACTAAAAGTTTAGTTGACACATCTGCTGATGAGACTGAATAAGCTTGGAGCCATGACATTTAACATGCACTTTGAGGTTAATGAAAAATGTGCTTTGTCAGAACAATTAGTGTTTTGAGAAGTATTGTGCAAATATTCACCTGCAATGTGTTGGCTGATGATTTAAAAAGCTGTTTCTTCTGCATTGCAAGGAGCATAAATCTGATTCTGGCTGTGAACACTTGAAGTCCCCAGAAGCTACTGTGGTATCTTGGTCCAGAGACTGGGAATGTTTCACATTATCCTCATTAATCCAGCAATTAGCTTCTAAGTGTTCCAGGTTTTTCTTGGCCTCTAGCAATTTTTGCTTCTTCACAATCCTCTCAAGATGCACTTTAACCTTCTTCCGGCTTAAATGTCTTTCTGCTTTCTTCAAAGAGTATTTTCGTAAAAGTTCTAGCTGCACCAGTTTCTTCTTGTTCTGTTCTGTCAGGGATGGGCCAGTTTCTGACTCCAACACGTTCTGGACTCCAGCTTCTGCATATGATTTGACTTCTGTCTGCACAGCAGATTCCTGCTGCTGTTGCTGGACAGCCAGCCGTTTCTTTTCATCAATGAGCCACTGCTGGTCTAGGAAAACAAACAAACAAATGAACAAAAAGCATGGAAATCAGCAAGTCTTGTCAGTTCTGTTGTAATTTATCAACAGCACCAAGAATTTATGAGGAGAATAATCAACTCTATGTCAATTTTACAATTTGTTTTGAGATATAATTTAAGCAAGATCAGCCTGACATTGTGGGTCTAGGTGCAGTGAAGTTGTGGCGGAGGGGCCAAGGCATGTTGAAGCTGCAGTAAACACAGGACAACCAACTAGGATTCAAACAGGCCACAACTTTATTGATTACAGATGTCAGCAGGTTTTGGCACAGGCATTGGGTGTGTATCCTGAATCAACCAGTCTAGTCTGTCTGCTGGTTGATTATTTGGTTAACCAAGGTTAAGTACTGCCCTATGTCTTACATCAAATTAGGGTGAACTTCCCACCCAAAATCACCATTTTGAGGGTATTATAGCCCATCAGCCACCTTCTGGGTGTCCGGACAGAAGCACCTCACCCTGGATCCATTTAATGGGATATTCTAATTCCTTGGACGGGCAGGGCTCCCAACCTCCCAGTCCACCTAGACTGGGATCCAACCTAATGCCTTATCTGCCATCAAGTTGTGACAATTGCTCTGAGGTAGGCAAAACCCTCAGACAAGCCCAATTTGTCTACAGACAAATTCCTCCCTGTCCCCGAATATGGCAACTCAAGATGTCCATAGCAAGGTTTTATGCAGGACCTACCAGCTCACCCTTGAGCAGTCCTACACATAAAGTGTGGGGTGGGTAATTGAGGAATCCAGCATTGCCTGAGGCCAAGGCCTAGGCACAGCTGGCTTTTATAACCAGGGAGTCCACTTCCTAAACCATGCTCCCAAGCTCGCCCATGATTGCCTACATCCACAGGTAAGCCCCAGCAGCTAGGATTACGTTCGAGAACCAAGGTACCACTGTACTGGATACTTGCTCTTCCAGTACAGTGGTACCTTGGTTCTCGAACGTAATCCATTTCTGGAGTCCATTCCACTTCCAAAATGTTTGAAAACCAAAGTGTGGCTTCCGATTGGCTGCAGGAGCTTCCTGCACTCAAGCGGAAGCTGCATTGGATGTTCAGATTCCGAAAAAAGTTCAAAAACCAGAACACTTACTTCCGGGTTTTCGGCGTTTGGGAGCTGATTTGTTCATCAACTAAGCCAATTGAGGACCAAGGTTCCACTATACTTGAAACAATGGCTATTCTTGGGTGTGTTTTGTTTTTTAAAGAAAGTGTTTTTATATAAATTTATATAAATTTTATATAAGTTTGGAACTCTGAAGTTTGAAGTATATATGTGTGGGTAACATATTTGGATCATACTAAGATTGTAATAGGGACGCAGGTGGCGCTGTGGGTTAAAGCCTCAGCGCCTAGGGCTTGCCGATCGAAAGGTCGGCGGTTCGAATCCCTGCGGCGGGGTGCGCTCCCGCTGCTCGGTCCCAGCGCCTGCCAACCTAGCAGTTCGAAAGCACCTCCGGGTGCAAGTAGATAAATAGGGACCGCTTACCAGCGGGAAGGTAAACGGCGTTTCCGTGTGCGGCTCTGGCTCAGGCTCTGGCCAGAGCAGCGATGTCACGCTGGCCACGTGACCCGGAAGTGTCTCCGGACAGCGCTGGCCCCTGGCCTCTTAAGTGAGATGGGCGCACAACCCCAGAGTCTGTCAAGACTGGCCCGTACGGGCAGGGGTACCTTTACCTTTACCTTTTTAAGATTGTAATGTTGAGGGGGGGGGCAAATACGCCCACCAAATTTCTGCTGGAAACGTTTTCTACAGTATGGGATCAGTGATACTATAATACCCTAGTTGAGGCCCACACAGGGGACAACTAACACAGCTCATCTGGACATCTTAGTGATCAAGCAGGGATATAAGGGCCCAAGTTGTTCAGGGCTTTATACATCAACACATATCAACTTGCTCCTTCTTCTCAAGTATCCTCAGTAACATCCCCATGTAGCCAAATCTAATGGGAATTAAGGTTATGTCTGCTGATTGGTTGGAATAATCACTGAGATTAACCTAGGAAAGAGGAATAATGACACTAACAGCCGCAGGAGCAAGATCAAACAATGACACCCAAAGGAGCTGAAAAAAGTTGAGCATTCGTATATCTTTTTTTGTCGGAAGGGGGATTTCTACCCCATCCATAAAGCTATTTTTGACCTGAGAAATGAGACTGGGGGATATCTTATACAGCCTTAATGCAAATTTCTGCAGCTATATCCGAATTTTAAAGGCAGAGAGCATCTCAAGCTGGTAGTTTTAAGAAGGACAAGAGTGTATCTTAAAGTATCGTAGGGAAGACTCATCCAGCCAATAAATATAAAATATAAACTGCTGCTTGAGCACTAACCTCACTTTAAGAATGATAAAATAATGGGTGAAAGAAAGAAACCAGAGTAAAATGAGAAAATTATGCATCAGCAGTGTAAGTAGGAAAAAAACGAGAATGGAAAGTGATAATGGGAAAGAAAACTCACTTTCTTTGATCCACTGATTGATTATGGCTTGATCATGCTCTAGTTCTTGCTCAGCTTTGATCTGCCCATCCAAGATCAGCTGTTGTAATTTTTCAACATACTGTTGCTGCTTTTGAATTTCCTTGTTGTGGAGAACCTCCTGGTTCTTCAGCTTTGGCTGACATTCTTCATGTACAGCATCTCTCTGTTCACTGCTGGAAAATTTAAAAATAAAATTAAACCAGGAAAGCAACATTATTGCAGGTCAAACATATATCTCTTTAAATCAGTTTAAGTTTCTGTCAGTCAAAATCAAAGTATCTAATTGTGCAATGAAAAGTTCAGGTCCTAATGAAAGATCCTAATGAAGGAGGATGGGTAAAGGAAAGGATATGATGTCTATGTGTGTTGCATGTGTGTTTGCATGTGTGTGATGTCACAGTAAGGTCAGAATGTTGACGGGTAGCATGAAATTTAAAAGAAGCTTAATAGCAGGCTCCACACAGTAATACCACTAGCCACATAATAGTTATTTCAATTTAAAATATTTATAAACTGTTCGCAATATATCAGAGTGGTGTTCAGAAGATCAAAAATAGTTAAGCTGTTATTTTAAGGTAGTCAATGAACAATAATTCAAATTTTATTTCAGAAATGTCTTGGGTAAATAAAAAAAGGCATAAGAATGCATCTAAAAGTGTAGTTTATTAGAACATGCCTTATTTCAAATGGCATTGAATTCCACATCAAGGGGGAGGGGGGTGTCTTCTGCTATAGGTCATCCATCAGGTTGACCAAGAGTGAGTCAGTCCCAAACCCAGGTCGGAACTCATATTGGTACAGGTCAAGATAAACTACTTCATTCATACTAGCAGAGCAGTAGCATTCACTCAGAAGTAGCACTCAGATTACCAAGGGAGTGAGTCCCAGTTCCCTCATTCTGGCTGCAGGAGGCCCATGATTTGTCTAAAATTGGGGAAGTGAGGGGACATAGCTTTGGGTTTCATTAAGAACTCCCTTACATTTTGCTTTATAATCTGAGCACTGGCCAGAATGATGAGAAAGTTCCAAGGAATATACATAGCTGCCATTCTAATCTGTCTTTATATCATTAAGGCCATTTTACAGATGGGGATCTGAGGAAAATTTTATCAAGAATATTTGGGAGAAAGATTGTGAGAATCAGGGCAATGCACGTGGAGCAGACAAAGGAAAGGAAAGGAAAGATGGACCATTCTCAAAGTGGCTCCAGTTGATGCTGCTGAGTCCCCAAAGGCCTGCTCCCTGCCTTGCTGGCCTTTTCCCACCTCGCCTGGTAGGGAGGGGCCCTGACTGATTCCAGCTACAAAAGCTGAGGTTGCTGAACAAATTCCTGGGCTGGGGTATTGTTATGGGGAGGTGGTTGTTGTTGGGGAGGGCGGTTGTTGCTAGTTCTAATCATTCAAGAGGGTTGGTTGAGATGGCAAGGCATCAAACACAATGCTACAAGGAGACATTAAACTCTAATAACTGAAAATGATCACATAAACATTCACTCAGATGGTGTGTTGGGCACCTCAGCAGATTCTGCAATAACAGCATCAAGAGTGTTTTGACTGGCTTCATTCTTAAACTATATTGCAAACAATTTGCAGTGGACTCTATAGCTCCACTCACAGGGATAGATAACAGCCCTCTGAACACTCTAAAGAGCTCTGCCAGTTAACTTTCTTGAGGAAGCAGTGGAGGAAGAACTTCATTGCTTCCTACACTACCATGCAGTGGGCATGATCATGCGCCTGTAACTAGTGTTCAGTTGGCTTCAGAATGTGTTGTGTGCCATCTGCAGCTAGTCCTCCCAATAGTTTCATCACACAAAGTTTACAGGGATACCAGGCAGCCATACATGCTCTACAACACTGGAAAGAGCACTCATGAGCGACTGTGCCAAAAGTCTGTTGTAGCTCCTCATTCTAGAAGGCCAGGGCTTTCAAAATCCTCATGAGCATTCAGGAATCTCCCAGGTTCCACCAGAAAGTGCCCTGATCCTGACACTGGGGTAATTTGGAACCCCTCTCTCCTATTTTGAGATTGCCCAACTCACCTGGAGCAAAGAAAAGGTGAGGATGTGGTCCTGCCATGTGTATAGGGCTGATGACAAACTAAGACAGCCCCACCATTGCCAAGGTGGCCATGAAGTCCCAAGCCAACTCCACCCCACAGAGACCGTCATGGACACTGAAATTGCTAAGACCACCATCCTGGGTTCTTTACCTTCCATACCTCAGTCAGAGAGGCTGCTGGCAACAGGGTGGACAGGATGAGCATAATCCCTCATCTGTCTCTCTGGTCCAGCACCAGATACAAGCCGTATAAATCCACTCTAATGTGGAGTGGTATTCTTGTGATGGAATCCATATGTACCATGGGCAAAACCCTTCTGGCCCTCTGGCCTATGCTGGTGCTGAACTGAGTACTCAGCCCATTCCATCTACTCAGGTCCCAGTATCCAAGTCATCACCCTCATCCCTATCAAACCATGGAATAATGAGGTCTTCAGTTGCAGTGTGGCATCTGGCACCATTGCCTATTAAAATTCATTCTAAGCAAAAATCTCTAAGTTTATTCCTTGTAAAGTTTTACAACTTTTTATAGAAAGGGAAAACTCATTATTAGAGACCAATATATGTATTGTGCTTTGTATTCAACTGTTTCAGTCCAGCAAAATAACTAGCTAAGAGGGGCTCTGTTTTGAAGAATGGAAACCTGCTTTTTAAACCACCACCAGCAGTTAAGATTCTCACTTAAAGAAATAATTTCCTTATTTGCCTCTCCTTCTCCACTGCATGTGTGTTAATGCATTCCCATACAAGAAGATTTGTTTTGAGTTGAGTTGAAAATGTTTTGTGCTCAGTTGGTACAAGAGTCTGTAAACATAACCAGTGGAGATTCCCATAGTGCTATCTTGTTAGGAGGCAGCTACTGTGTAATAGCTGAAACTTCTGGACAGTTATGGATGTCAGTCCTGATGAAATGAATGGAAAGTGTACCCAGATATCAATGTAAGGTGCATCCATTCTAGTTCTAGGATTATCTAAAGGCTATGACACACCTGGTTGCCAAGGAGACAAATAAATGACCCTACACCTGGCAAGTCATAAGCCATATTTACTCCCAAGTTTTCTAAATGCATATGTCTTCCCCTCAGCTAAAGAAGAAGAAAGGCTTATCTAAAGTCTCTTGTGGCTCTAAACCAGGGGTCAGCCACCTTTTTCAGCAGGGGGCCGGTCCACCGTCCCTCAGACCATGTAGTGGGCCGGACTATATTTTGAAGAAAAAAATGAATGAATTCCTATACCCCACAAATAACCCAGAGATGCATTTTAAATAAAAGGACACATTCTACTCATGTAAAAACACACTGATTCCCGGACCGTCTGCGGGCTGGATTGAGAAGGCGATTGGGCCACATCCGGCCCCCGGGCCTTAGGTTGCCTACCCCTGCTCTAAACTGACCAGAAGGCTCCTTTTACCCTTTTTCTAAAACATAAGAACTTGTCGTTTAAGCTAAACACCCCATTTAAATGGGAAGCTGTAGTTCAGCTCAAAAAGTAATTAGACCAATTCAAGGAGAACAGGTCTTTTAAAAGCTGTTAAATGAGAGGCTATTAACCTTCACGCAGACCCCCCCCCAGCTTTTTTTTCCCCCACACAGAAGCTGCAGCTGAATGAAGATCAACTGCTGTACACCAGTCCTATTCATGGTCACCAAAGCATTTGCTAATGGACACTACAAAAGACAGGATATTAGGCTTTATGAACCATTCATTGCTCAGGTCTTGAAAAACAGCTGTTATAAAATACAACAGTGCACACCGTATTATGATACAGTACTGCAGATCTCTACAATTTTTGCTATCTCAGTGATTAATGCCACAGAAGGAGAAAATAACTGAGGGGGTTGCATTACATAAAGTGTAGAAAGCATTGGTTTCTATGCTCCCATATTTCCCACCAATTCTTAAAAATGTCAGCAGATTCAAGTACTCAATCCAAGATCAAACAGAAAACATCCTATATGTATTCAGAGCACAGAGACAACTGCATTAAGTAGATTGGTAATAAAAATTCATCCAGCCTGATGCTTGCATCACATAGGTAATGCAGAACGCATGAGGCGCCTCTACTGAAACACGAAAGAACTGGAAAATGGCAGGACCTGGGGCTTGGGTGTCAGTCCCATCCACATCAATACTGTTTTTATTGTTCTTCATTCCAATGTTTAGGCATGGACACTTCACTGCCTTGAAGTATAATTGCTTGTTCTGTGGATAATCATTGACACGGTAATCTTAAGTAGCATGACGGCAGGTGTTCTGCCACAGCTCATCCCCACCCCAAACGTTCCACATGGAGAATAATGTCAACGTAAATGCATTAAAATTATTTGTTATTATAAAGCAGGCCTCTATACTCCAAAATTCGCACAGGTGGTTGTTTTACTGGTCCACAGAAGCATCGTCACCCAGATACTGATACAACTCCAGCTTCTTTCAGGAACTGTTAAATCCCAGCATTTCATGCACTAAGAAATAAACCTACTAATCAGGTTTCCCTTCTTTCAAATTAAAATAAAAAAAAGTTAATGAAGCCTTACTGTGACTTAAAAAAAGCAAAAAAAACCATTTACTCTAGAAGATATTGCCTTTTGCTTTGCCAGACCCGACTCTCATCATGGAATGACACAGGCAAAACAAACAAACTAGAACAGAAACCCTTTGTAGAATATAACAAACATTGCTCACTAGATTTAACAAACATTAAAAGCATAATTACAATGATAGCATTCTTATCAATAAATAGTAATTAACACATCCAATGTTTATTTCCTAAATGTCACTGACCTTAAACCAATTGTAAGTACCAATTACCGAGAACATTTCCAGGATTATGAAAACAGCTGATTCATTTTTCATCTTCTCGTCCTATGCGTTAACTTGGCAGTCAGCATACTAAATCAACCTTTTGTAGAATCACGTTTTCTCCCGGCTGTTTTGTCATCAGCTTCCCAGGATTCTATTGTGTAACTCCCTCCCCTCTTCCCCAAAAACGCCTCTAAGGCTTATGCAGAATCTGGCGGCTTCTACAGCATAATGCAGTTTTCAGTAGCTATGGCAGCCACAGCCAAGTAATGAAGCAGAATGCTTTGCTGCAACCATATATGGAGGCTTGGATCACAGAACCCAGGCAAAAGGCAAAATACAGTCCCTGAAAACCATTGTCAGATTAAAACAAAAAAACAAAAAACAACTCAGCCAAATCAGATTCCCCGAGTCCCTAAATATTAGGTATAACTTAGTTTTGAGATTTAAAAAAAAAAAAGACTAGGGATGAAAAGAAAGCTATTCAATATCCCTGCAAATCAATTAAGGCTAGCACTTAAAGCACTTAGGGGTCTGAGTTATAACACAACAAGCTCATTCATTGATTTGCATTTTTGTCCGATACCTCTCCTCCCAGCACATCTATCCAATCAAGAGGCTGTTTTCAATACCACACCATAACCTCGGCGTAACACAGCAGCAGCAGCAGACTACAGCAGCTGCGCAGGACCAGACATAAAATTTAACCCATACAGCACAGCTCAGGCTAGATACTGTTCTTTCTTAAAGCTCTTATTTCTATCATGAGTCAGTGTAGCTGGGATGCAGACCCAGAATCATTAAAAGGAAAGAATAAGCTGTGTGTGAACTTCAGAATATACATTATGTAAACATTCCCAATGGTCTCCCCTAGTATTAAGAGCAGTGGGAAGGCTTCAGAACTGTGAAAGCGTGGCCATGCTACCATAAAAAATAAATGCATTTGTAGGCAACTGTATTGCTAAAAAGGAAGCGAAGATTATGGGCGGAATTCAACTATTTTTACAAATGTGATAGCATTTCAGTATGCCAGATGGAATGACCACCTCCTTCCCTCATTCCATGCTGTTCAGGGGCTTCTTCGGACACATACACCAATGGCTGATTTCAGGGGTCAGAGAGAGGAGGGGGGGGACAGCCCTACTGTGCAAGTGAAAGTTGACAGAGTTTGTTAGATGAATTCTGCCCAATATCCTTGCAACCTTAAAAAAATGAAATCAGCAGAATTCAGATGATTGTCATTTTATTTCAGCTAAATCCTTTTAAACATACCTTTCTGTTTCAGCTGGATAAAAGCTATGAGGAAGGGAAGGGAAGTCACCATCCAAATCCAGCCATTCAAGAGATCTGCAACTCACTACAGAAGAGGACTCACTGATCTATAAAACAGGAAAGATGGGGAAGGAAGTAAATGCCACAAGATGATTAAAGTAATTGCTAGAATCACTGTTGCGAGTTTTTGATGTAAGATACAGCCCCTGCTCCATAGAGCAAAGAGTTTCGACAATGAAACCTAGATTTAAATCCTACTTTCACGTCTTAGGCTGGGCCTTATACCCAAGCCAACCATGAAACAAAGAGCTTGGGTCCTCCTGGCTGACAATGATGGCTATAAATATGTACACAGGAAGAGGACTTATGTTACATTCAGGGTTTCCCCAGTGATTCTGAATGCTAATGTGCACAATCTATTGGATACAAATTCAGCACAAACTCTAAAGAAGTGAATAGGAATCCTCAAAAGATGTGTCATTTTCCCTAAACCTGAATTTAATTTCAATGAGAACAAGAAAAGGTCCTGTAAGACTGTGCCCATTCCAGCTACTGTACAGCAAACCTACCACCTCAAGATTCCTGTGCTGCAGTTCCAACTCTTATGTGTGCGCGGGGGCACAATGCATGAAAATATGCCAGAATCAAACTATTTGCTGCCCGCTGCTGTTTACTGATTGACAGCAGTATATGTGTACAGGATCTAGGGGTTTAAGTTGAGCAGAAGCTTAACATCAGTCAACAGTGTGATTCAGCAGCAAAAAAAGTATCGCTATTCTATGATTCAGTGGAGGAGGGAATGCTTAAGGACTCCAGCAGAAGAGAACCCTGAAGGACTGTGGAGGCCAAAGTCCATCACCTTCTTCTGAAATTGCCCTCCTAGGAAGGACCAGAACCACTATAAAACATGTGACCCAAAGCACCATCCTGACCAAACAATGCAAAGGACACCACAGTCAATGGTATCAAGTGGGATGCAGCAGCAATTCCCTAACCTTTTCTTTGGGGCATGCTGTTGTTTTAGAAGGTACATAAGTTTTCTGCTGGCAAATAACTAACCATGGTGTTCTCATATTTACTACAGAGTATTGACATTAGCAGTCAATGAAACAAAGGGGGGGGGGCAACAAACAATACTCCAAACTTACAGATCGTCTTTGTCTTAAAAGGGCAGCCTCAGCTGGGTGGTTGAACCTAAATTTGTGAGCTTTGCCCAGAATAACCAGAGCTCCTAAACACAGGAGTAAGAAAAGGCAAATTGAACAACCAGCAGTTATTTAATCTGTTATGCAAATATTTGAGTTTTCCTGTGTATTTATAGTACATTTTACTACAAATATGGTATTTTTTAAAGCTACAATTAGATATAACATATTATCTGTTATTAACAATTTATTTTTGTTAACAGTCTAATTCTGAAAATATTCTGGTAACAAAAAGACATTTTAGATCCCACTTTGGAATTAACTCGGCTTCTCAATTTTTTCAAAATACCTTCGAACACTTTTTTATTTTTATTTATTTCATTAATAATATTTTTATTAAAGTTTTAGCCTTCCTTCATAAGGAAAATGCCCAATCCCCTTTGATCACTTTGGTTGCCTTTTTCCTGCAGATTTTCCTGTTCAATTGTATTTTTATTTTAACTGTACACAGTATTCCAAATTCAGCTGCACCATAATGGTATCATGATGTTGGCAGATTTATTTTCATTCTCTTTCCAAGCAGCATCATAAAATTATTAATACAGATATGCCACAGTATGTTCACCACTGCCGGCACTGCATGTAGGATGAGACTTGCACACCAGTGCAGAAGGCACCTTTATAATGCTTCTACTTTGAAAGTTACTTGAAATGAAATGAGATGAATCCAGAACTTTAAGACTACGAATATATCTGGTGCATCACATCATTAATATATTCACAATTGTACTCAAGAGACATTCAGCTATTGACTTTCATTAAAAAATATCTGAGGCACTGAGCCAAAGCTATCAGGTATATGCAGCTGAAATAAAGCTAATGTGTTTTATAGAAGGAAGTATTCATCCTGGGGCTTGTCTTTAAAATTCCAATTTAGCTAGGGTAGCCTAGAGTAAAACAAATATAGAGCAATTATTGCAGTCACAAATTTCTATAACAACAAATGATATGCAGTGTAGGCCCATGTTCTCAGAAGTTCCACTGAAATCAGGAGTACTCACTTCTGAGAAAACATGGCTAGGATCAAGTCATGCAATGCT
Source organism: Podarcis cretensis (assembly GCF_951804945.1). Taxonomy (NCBI): domain Eukaryota; kingdom Metazoa; phylum Chordata; class Lepidosauria; order Squamata; family Lacertidae; genus Podarcis; species Podarcis cretensis. The sequence continues at coordinate 46,443,895 of NC_137170.1, read as the reverse complement.
TCAATGTACTTTATAATCCTGTTCCATAAATCTGTTCTCAAATCATTTTACATATCTACCTGGTGTGCTTGACAGCAGCAGTACTGTAAAAGAAGAAGTACAGGATTTACCTTGTGACAAACGAACAGAACCTGTGACTTCATGACCATTCACAATGCAATGCGCTCCCTGGAGAGGCCGCAGAGTCACAATCCCATGCTGGTTGTCTACAACGCAATGGTCCCTTTCAATGCACTGACCCTGCAAAACTGCAAAACACGTGGATTTATTATTTATTTAATTATTATTGTTTTTCGCAGGGTGGTGAAGGAGAAACATTCACTATTTTCTTGGTCCAAAACTCCAGTGCAAATATACAGAAACACTAGTAAGGATAATCATGCTATTTGTTATTAATCTGTACTACCCTTAAAATAATTCATGCAATATGAGGAAAATTTATGACAAGTCTCTGCCAGATGGCTCACAATTTAAGCAGCACAGTTATATTCTTGAAGAATTAGGTTAATCTACTATACAGGATTTAAATTTATTCTTCGCAAATGATCATTCTAACCAGTTTTTGAAAATAAAACCAATTTGTTCTGAAGGCATCTGTACTGCTCTGTCCATTTGTTTCCTGGTATAGTACAGCAACCATGTTATTTAGTATCCAATTTGTGATGCTATTTTAATAAACACATTTTTTTTTTTACTTGCTTTCTGTGTGAGACATAGTGCAAGAAATTTGTGGGGGGGAAATCAAAGTGAATGTTCAATAAACAGGTCCTGGCATTCAGTTCTTCATCAGATCACCCTCCCATCCTCCATTTGATTAATTTCTGTCATGTGTAATTTTGACCTTGCTAAGGACTATTTGTTGGTCTCCGTATTTGCAGCCAGGCAGGAATTTGTTTACCAGGCCAATTGGCCCCAGTCTGGTGGTTGTGTCTACCTCACCACAATACTCACAACTTTAGATAAACCTTATCTAATGGCAGGGGCGGAGGAAGGGGTGTGTGGAGGGTGCGGGCCGCCCTGGGTGTCGCCACTGGGGGGTGGGGTGACAAAATGCCAGGCGGCACTCGCCATGGGGCCTGCAGCATCCCTGAGCCATGTGTCTCTCTGCCTGCTGCCTGCCCCCCCAGCTGTAGAATGGCTGAGTGGGGGGAGGCAGGCAGACTCTGGAGGCTCTGCGGTGTGCCCCCACCTCTATGGGCTGCTCGCCCCGCCTCTGGGTGCACCCTCTGGGATGGAGGGGAGACTATGGCCTCTGCCTACCCCTCCAAATGTAATGGTATCTCACTAAAAGGATCCAGGAGCAGTTGCTTCTGACCTTATGCACAGGCGGGAGTTTGGGCATTCACTATTTTCTTGGTCCAAAACTCCAGTGCAAATATACAGAAACACTAGTAAGGATAATCATGCTATTTGTTATTAATCTGTACTACCCTTAAAATAATTCATGCAATATGAGGAAAATTTATGACAAGTCTCTGCCAGATGGCTCACAATTTAAGCAGCACAGTTATATTCTTGAAGAATTAGGTTAATCTACTATACAGGATTTAAATTTATTCTTCGCAAATGATCATTCTAACCAGTTTTTGAAAATAAAACCAATTTGTTCTGAAGGCATCTGTACTGCTCTGTCCATTTGTTTCCTGGTATAGTACAGCAACCATGTTATTTAGTATCCAATTTGTGATGCTATTTTAATAAACACATTTTTTTTTTTACTTGCTTTCTGTGTGAGACATAGTGCAAGAAATTTGTGGGGGGGAAATCAAAGTGAATGTTCAATAAACAGGTCCTGGCATTCAGTTCTTCATCAGATCACCCTCCCATCCTCCATTTGATTAATTTCTGTCATGTGTAATTTTGACCTTGCTAAGGACTATTTGTTGGTCTCCGTATTTGCAGCCAGGCAGGAATTTGTTTACCAGGCCAATTGGCCCCAGTCTGGTGGTTGTGTCTACCTCACCACAATACTCACAACTTTAGATAAACCTTATCTAATGGCAGGGGCGGAGGAAGGGGTGTGTGGAGGGTGCGGGCCGCCCTGGGTGTCGCCACTGGGGGGTGGGGTGACAAAATGCCAGGCGGCACTCGCCATGGGGCCTGCAGCATCCCTGAGCCATGTGTCTCTCTGCCTGCTGCCTGCCCCCCCAGCTGTAGAATGGCTGAGTGGGGGGAGGCAGGCAGACTCTGGAGGCTCTGCGGTGTGCCCCCACCTCTATGGGCTGCTCGCCCCGCCTCTGGGTGCACCCTCTGGGATGGAGGGGAGACTATGGCCTCTGCCTACCCCTCCAAATGTAATGGTATCTCACTAAAAGGATCCAGGAGCAGTTGCTTCTGACCTTATGCACAGGCGGGAGTTTGGGCCACAGCACACCTCAAGATGGCGATCCCTGTGGGGGTCCTTCTATCTGATGCAAGTCATAGGACTGTTGGGTGGCCCAAGGTTTCACTTCTGGCAGGTGGGCCAGAAGTCAATGGTTGTGGCCCAATGTCTACGCCAAAACTCTTGCATCTGTAACCAATAAAGTTGCAGCCTTATTTGACCCAATGAGTTATGTCTGGTTCTTTCTAATTAGTAGAGACGCCTTGTCTGGTTCTTTCTAATTAGTAGAGATGCTGTGGGGGTGTGGAACTTTGGCACACAATACACAGGTCCTCTCAGAGTTGCAACACTTTTAAAACATCTGCCTCCAGTTCTGCAGAATGCCTGTACAGACCCAATAAAAGAAAACCAAAAGAACCAAAAAGAGGCCCAGTCATTATGGGGACCTTGGGGTAGCCATCAGCACATCACCCCCAAAACCAAATTAACTTTTCCCACAGCTCTAGCATATTCATGCTAACCTCTCCTACCAGGTCTACTCCCCACTGGAGTGAGGCAACTGAACACGCACCATCCTTGTTAGGTTCGGTGTAGGTTTTGGGGAAATCACAGGATGTTGCATTTCTCATGATTTCTCTGCAAGAGTTTGGGGTCTCCCTCATAATTCTTACCGATATCCTGTTCCTGGTTTGAATCACTTCTTCCAATTTTGGTTGTTCCTTCCTACAAAATTGGAACAATCACAGTAAGTTATTATTATTATTACTATTATTATTTTAAAGAGACTTGGATATATTTATATATTCCTTCCACGCACGTGTGCAGATTTTTATACTTTGTTGTGTAACATTTCCACTACATTTATCATTTATCTGCTTGAGGCAAGCGATTTGGTTTTTAAAATTTCAGGTGAGAGAAATGACTCTAGACAATAAGATTCAAAAGCCTATGGACTTCACATGGTTCAGAACATTTAGATTTTCCAACGCAAACTTTCCTGATGCATTTAATCAGAAAGTATTTCTTCATACAGTGCTCCGTTAAACTATGGAATTGACTTTCGCAAAGGGTGGTGATTAGAGGATTAGACAAATTCATAGAGAATGAAGTTTGCAGTAGCTACAAGCCGTGATAGTTATATGTTCTACCTTTAGCGAGAGACCTCAAGTTTATAAAACCATACCATGTGCATCTTGGCTTGCTCTGTGTTGCAATGCTGATTTCTGCTATGCTACATAAAATGTTTCATCCTTCTGAATTTTCTCATAACAAGCTATCTACCATATTTTAGCCTTCTAGATGGTTTGGAAGCATTTAATACACAAGATTTCAAACCTACACTCCAACTCTAAAATCTAGCAAGTCTATTACTGAGCACTACAATTTTAACACTTATCTCCTGGCATAAAAAGAGCTATTCACTCAAAAGAATAAGTTATCATTTGCTATGTAAAATATTTTAACGGTCAGCGTGCTTGTTATTATAAAGGTAAAGGTAAAGGTACCCCTGCCCGTACGGGCCAGTCTTGACAGACTCTGGGGTTGTGCGCCCATCTCACTTAAGAGGCCAGGGGCCAGCGCTGTCCGGAGACACTTCCCGGTCACGTGGCCAGTGTGACATCGCTGCTCTGGCGAGCCAGAGCCGCACACGGAAACGCTGTTTACCTTCCCGCTGGTAAGCGGTCCCTATTTATCTACTTGCACCCGGAGGTGCTTTCGAACTGCTAGGTTGGCAGGCGCTGGGACCGAGCAGCGGGAGCGCACCCCGCCGCAGGGATTCGAACCGCCGACCTTTCGATCGGCAAGCCCTAGGCGCTGAGGCTTTTACCCACAGCGCCACCTGCGTCCCTGCTTGTTATTATACACGCATCCTAAATCAGCTTCTTTTAAAGGGTAATAATAGAATGCTGGGATAAAATTGAGTAGTGTACTTAAGTGCCATTGATTTCAATAAGAACCACAAATTATGAACTGGATTACAGCCTTAAATTAATTAAGACAGATCTTATTTCCAAATAAAAAGGATGAAGAAATAATCCTTGCCTAGAAAAAATTGCAGATAACAACAAAAAATAAAAAATGAAATCTAGTCCCCGCAAGAGCCGAAGTGAAGGGTGGCAGATCAACAGGTAACACTGTACAGTGGTGCCCCGCAAGACGAACGCCTCGCAAGACGGAAAACCCGCTAGACGAAAGGGTTTTCCGTTTTGGAGGCGCTTCGCAAAACGAATTTCCCTATGGGCTTGCTTCGCAAGACGAAAATGTCTTGCGAGTTCCTGCGGGTTCCCCCCCTTTCCCCCCCCTTTTCCTAAGCCGTTAAGCCGCTTATCAGCTGATCCGCTGATAAGCCGCTTAACAGCTGATCGCTAAAAGCCGCTAAACCGCTAATAGCGCTAATCCGCTAAGCTGTCAATGGGCTTGCTTCGCAAGACGAAGAAACCGCTATACGAAGAGCCTCACGGAACGGATTAATTTCGTCTTGCGAGGCACCACTGTACAATAGTAACAACTTATTAAACATAGCAATGATGAGGGAATTATATTCCTGTGTAGTGTTGTACGAGACTCATATGGGAAAAATGATTAGTTGCCCTAACAAACTTCTTATGTAGGAAAGGTTACAAAGATGCAAGAAGTTCAGCCCCTGCTTCTTCAGAAAATTTATCAGCAGATCAGAAAAACATCAAACAACTGCTGCCTAAATTAAGTTCTGAGGGTCCAGAAACCTTTTCAGATGTATTTTCTGAACACCACATGTTCAGCAAGTTGACACTAGGAGATGGCATGCGGAAGAAAGCGCACAAAATGAAAAGAAAGTTGAGAGGGAGACAAAAAGGTGAAAAGAAGTATAAGAAATTGAGGGGGCGGGGAGAGAAGGAAGCTTTTAAATATTTGAAAACCTAAAGAAGCAGAGATAAAAAGGTATGGGGTGAGGCCCAGAGTAGAGGAAGAATATGCTTTGGAGAAGAAAGGTAAGGGACAAGGGGTCTGTACCCTGTGTTCCCAAGTCGCCTCAGAAACGTGGAGCTGGCCCCTCTCCTCCTTAGAGCTTGCCAACCTTCATTCTTATTAACCCTCCTCCTGCTCATATTGCCCACTTCACACAGACAATGCTGTTTCAGCCCCAGTAGCAGAAGGCAAGGCGAAGGGAAGTGCCGGACTGCAGAAGCACAGCAGGATAGATGCTAGGGAGATGCCCTGGATTGTGTCAATTGTTTCCCTGCAACTTGCCTGGACCACCCAACTGCCTCAGTCTCCCTTACTCAGCTTCCATTCTCCTCACATTCATAGTGCTGCTGCGATGACCCAGCTCTCAGAAGTATGCCATCACACTATAGTTTGCAGCACCATCTGTCTACAGGGATGTGAACTACAGTGTGATGACAGCATTGCACAAATAAATATGTAGGATAAACTGCTTTGTGAATGTGTTTGGCTTTTAAAAGTAAGGTATATGTATATGTGGGACGCAGGAGGCGCTGTGGGTTAAACCACAGAGCCTAGGACTTGCCGATCAGAAGGTTGGCGGTTTGAATCCCTGCGACGGGGTGAGCTCCCGTTGCTCGGTCCCAGCTCCTGCCCACCTAGCAGTTCGAAAGTACGTGAAGGTGCAAGTAGATAAATAGGTACTGCTCCGGTGGGAAGGTAAACGGCGTTTCCGTGCGCTGCTCTGGTTCGCCAGAAGCGGCTTAGTCATGCTGGCTACATGACCCGGAAGCTGTACGCCGGCTCCCTCAGCCAATAAAGCGAGATGAGCACCGCAACCCCAGAGTCGGTCATGACTGGACCAAATGGTCCCTTTACCTTTATATGTATATGTATCTAAATAAATGAAATCTGGACCTAATTCACACAAAAAGCAAATGTTCCTAGGTATGTGAATGTCAAAAGACACATTATATATAAGGCATGCTATTTTTCAAAAGATAAAACCAAGGATTATGTGAGCCCTGTCCTGAGAGAACATTTTATTTATAATTTATTTCCTAAATATATTCAGGCTCTTTGTCACAAGTAAATCCTATACTTTTGTTTTTACGCAAAACTGCTGCCACACCTGGTAGACATTGTGTGGCTATTCCCTCCCCCCCACAGGTGGAATAAATGAAGACAACGGACACAGAGTTTTAGGTTAATGGGCGAAAAATGGCCACAACTTTATTGATTACAGGAAAGAAGGGTATTGGCTTTAGGCATTGGCCCTAACCGACTATCCGGTCTGACCGGGAAGGGTTAAACACCAACAGGGGGAGCCACCCGAGATGCATATCCCTAGGCGCTCCCCAAGGGGTTACCGCTCGGGGGCGCGCTTTAGGCCCTAGCCTCCGTAGGTTTCGGACGAGGCGTCGCCCCTCGGAGTCCTTTAACGAACTACCCTTCAAGCATTGGGGGAGGTGATGGCGTTCCTCCCCCCCAACCTCATCTGCATGATAATACCCCGGCCAATGCCTACCGCCAAAACCGAGGGAGTTGTGACGATTTGCTACGAGGTAGGCGAAAAAACCAAGTGGCTCACAAAACCAGCCAATTAGCCAAATGGAAAAACTCCTACCAGGCCCCTTGCGGCGACCAGCCGAAGCCCATAGCAAGGTCAGTGGCAAAACCTAAAGGGCGGGTGGGTGGGAAACTGCGTCGTCTCCAGGGAAGAAAGGGGGTAAGCCAGGGGCTGCCCTGACCTTAAGTGGCCCTAGGAAGGCCCGCCCCTGCCGCCAGCCAATTGGCTGGCGCCACAGGGTATGCTAATTGGGTGAATCCCTGTCTCCTGCGAGGCTGACGCCAGCCTCGCAGAGTGTGGGCGGGGTCGTGATCCCACAACCCCCCCTCCTCCTGAAGGTCGGAAGGGGCATTGTAAAATACAGGTAAACAAGAAGAGTGCAAGGGTTAAAGCACCTCTCATGTAGCATGATCTAAAGCAGGCTTCTTTTCCTTTGCTATTCATGCGAAATAGCAAGACAGCACTGTTCACTATGTAGAGGAAAAATATTAACATTTTACCTTCTTGCTCCTCAGATGAAGGTAACAGACACCTGAATCTAAAAAGGCAAAGCATAAAGAAAAGAAAAGGCAGCATCTAGAAGCAAAGAAAGAGGGGACAAAGTTGTTAGTGCAGCATAAATGAAACAGACAAGAGGGTTTAATGAAAATCCCTGTTAGTGAGTATGCAAATAAGGTTTCTTTCTATATAAAGCTATATTCACTCTCTCTCAGGTATTGCAGAATTGACTCTTGTGCAAAAGCGACTATGAAAGCCATTCTTTCTACTGTGTCAGAACTGTTAACTTGGTTAGACTTCTGGTAGTCTCAGCAACTAACAAAGGGAATAAACATTTTGAAGAAGTCAGTGGGACACCAAGGGAAATATGGGGAAATATTGCATCTTGCACCAGTCCCAAACAATGGCGTGTATATTCAGTCATGGGGGCCTATATGATATAAACTTTAATATGAAAAAGTACCAATAGCCATAAAGAATGTGCAAAAGAAAAAGCAAACACCAACACTCTTGGATCTGAAATGCTCTTTGAGAAGTAAAAGGGATAGAATAAATGAAACATCTGCAGGTAAATTATCCAAAATTTAAGATATTTTATGTCAGTTGAAGTGGGATGATACTCACGTTTTAAACAGTGGAAGTTAGTTTAGGAAAAGGGAAAAAATATGAGAATGTCAGGTGTATTGTTAATGCATATATTGCACATGCTTCCTAGACTAGGTTCCTTAATGGAGAATTTTAAATTGACACAAAAACATTGTAAAGCATAAGCTCTTTCTATAATTTTGCTGCCATAATTTCTAGGAAGTTGAACTCCAGCTTTAAACGCGTGCACCAAACAAAAAGTGTCCAAACATGTATCACAGAATCATTTTAAAGTAAGAATTACACTTTTAATAAAGGTACAAAAGTAGCTGGGTTCTTTTTCTTATGCAGTTAATCTTCTTCTTTCTGGCTTAAATGGTTCTTCAGTTACTTACTCATAATAAGTCTGCAAAAATTCTATTTATCATGTCATTAAACTAAGCTTCACACTTGAAACAAAAGAAAGAGAGCTAAATGTACGTAGTATTTAGCAAGTTGGGTCTTTCTTTCCCTTTTTAGTATAAATCTTTAAACTCAAACTGCTATACAGTGGTTCCTTGCTCTACAACCACAATCCGTTTCAGAGGCTTTCGCCAATGGGGCCTCCAAAAAAAATTGTACCTAATCCCCCCCAAAATGGGTTGTAATCCCAAAAAAGGTTGCAAACCAGGACACACACTTCCGGGTTTGACATGTTTCTAATCCAAAACGTATGCAAACCAAGGTACCACTGTACTGTTAAAAATAAATTTCTCTATTTCCAAAAAGTTAGTGCCTTTTATAAGTCATCTTGCCCAGGAGTCTGGCCTCAAAAGGTTATCACTGTACACTGTACTTATAGAGAAAACACAGCATACTTAGCACTTTCAGTTAAAACAGACAAACTAATTATGGGGAAATTGAAATAAAATTATGTTTCCTATTTTCTCTTTCAGAATGATTGCTGAAATGTTTTTTATAACAATGTTTTAAAATAGTATAAGGAAAACTACAATATTAATAACTATAATCTTTGTATCTGATACCCACTGTGCACTACAGCTTTGTATAATAACCAGAAACTATTAAATAATCCATCGTTATTTAAAAATTTGGTTAAATATCCAAATTCACTGCTTGTCCATAATGCTGCGATTTTTGCTTCCATTGCTAAATTATTATATCCACTTTATTAAAATTTTACTCTAAAAGCGTAAGTTTCTTCTGTTTCCCCATGGCAATGATGTAGTCTACATGTTATTACTAAACCCAAATAATATAACCTTCCCTTTTGTTTGCCAGACATATGAATAGAAGTATTAAGAAAGAGGTGCAAAATTTCTATTGATGGAATAGTATAGATTTCAGATTCTCTCAAAACCTTAAAGAAGAATGCAATTATTTTATCTCATCTCACAATGATAAACTCTATACTATTTCAAACTATTTGTGTCCATATTATTATTATTAAGCAAACACAGCAGGTTAAACTTTTTTTCCATATTCAGTATAACTACAGCTATTGCTATCTGAAAGTAAAAATAACCAAACAAACCAAGTGTTGCATCTCACCCTGAGATGATACAGCATAACTCCCGTACTAAGGATATCATAATCCATGGCCATTAAATGAGGTAAACTGGAATCTATCATCACTCCAGCTTTTTCCTTGTTGATATCCACACTGTATTCTTCCATGATAGCTTTCCTGTTAATCCACTTATCTGTCCAGTCTTTGGTCAACTGCTCAATCTTTGGAAACAGTAAATGAGGGGGGAAACGTACTTATTATAAAGCGTTACATAGAACCATTTTTTCCTGCAAGAAAGTACAAATTACATAAGTTACTCTGATGGCTGCTGGGCAATTGTTCCTAACAGCATGCTTGTGAAGAGGATTTTAATCTAGAAACTTGATCTGCACACTAAGCAACAAGTTGCCCAGAAGGAAGAGCTGAGTCAGCCACTCTATAGAGACTAACTGGGACTATTTTGGTTCCTTATGTCACATGATCCCTGCTGGGCTGGAATCCTAGCCGTCTCTAGTGGTGATAGCAATATAGTCAAGTTCAGGCCAGCAGCTTCCTCCACTTCCAAGTTGTAATGGTAGTAAAAGGAGTAAGGTGACTGGTCCTCATTGCAAGTGTTCCCAGTATGAGACCCTGACACTTTAAGGTTGCTTTTCCCATGTACCTGCATTCATAAGGTCACTCTTTATGGGCCTTGGGGAAATATCCATGCATATTTGCTAACCTATGTATACACTCTTATAGAAATGCCACACAGATATTAGAGAAATTATTAATCATGCATACCTTAAGTTCATTCTGAAGAACTAATTCTGTAAGATTTCCTTCTCTGTCATCGCTCCACGAAGGACTAGAATTCCTCTGTTGAAACAAAATATTAGGGATGTAATGTTTCCATATTCAAAATGAAGGTGAATGATCTGAAGTCACAAGGTAAAGTAATATATCAGAATTATTCTATATTTGACCATCCATAACTACATATGAAGTATTCCTAACCACAGCGGTGAGCACTGGAAAGAGAAGTGATATAGAAATTTTGATATTAATTCTTGACATAGATTTTGCTTTAGTTGTTTCATGCATTTACTCTGTAATATTATGTATCAATGAGTGATTTGATTCTTGGGTTCCTGGTTGGGTTCCTGCATTTTGCAAATCTCTCATGCCTCACTCCTACACTGCATTTCATACTTATCTGACCCTGAAGGGTGGGAAGTTTATTTGTATTATTAGAAGGGCACAGATGGTTAGTCAGGGTGTTTTGCTAGGATGTTTTAAGTTCACGCCGGAGTGCTGACCCAGGAAGAAATATATGGGAATGGAATGTCCATAGTTCCTTAGTGAAAGCCTGGCTGTCAAGGCAACTGGAGGTTAAGTGCAAAAGCTGAGACCAAAGTTGATATCAGTGTAGAGCCATGTCTTTTTACATCCCTTGACCTGTAACCTCTTTTGATGTATGCAGTGATGCTTTATGATGTATGGCCATGTGTGTAAAACTCTATAAAAACTTTGTTCTATCATTCCTCTGATGCAGTCTTTTCTAGCTGGCAAGGCTGCCCTATTGCGCCATCGCTTTAATAAACCGGGTTCCTACAGGAAATTTGCTTGCTCGTCTCTTGGTTTCGTGTCACTTAAAGGTATATTCCCTCACCTGAGCAAGGACTAGTGCATACCTTAAGTGGTTCGGAAGTAAATTCTTACCACAGTAAGGAGGAAATTCTGGATCTTACAGCTAAATCTCTGTTCTATCCTTATACGAGTGCATGGACCCAAGTTTGATGTCACCTTCTTTCCAGGACTTGACTGAAAGATTCCACTGGGAGGTCTCTGAAATTCTCTGAGATGACTCAGCAGTGCTTTGTCACATTGACTACAAAGCCATTGGGTGCTGGGCATCAGAAAGTAGATACCTATCTCCAGTGCTGCTGCTTCTTTTTTCTTTTTTTACTAAAAAATTGTTTAGGGGTGCTCTCATTTTGACTCAAGAAAATCACCATTTTATAGTTCAAATCGGGGAAAATAAATACAGTAAATAGACAAAAGTATAAAGATTCACAAAATGTTTAGGCGTATGCGTCCCCCTGCGTCCCCCCCGAGAAAAGCATTGCCTATCTCTGTGGGCTAGTGATATAAACTAAGGCATGATTCACTGAAATATCATTAATGCAGTATAGAAATATCATTAATACAGTATCATCATCTTCTGATTATTCCTTTGAATCTTGTGTGTTTGCTGTGACTGATTGAAGACCTTGCCTTTAAAGTCCCAAAGCCACTCTTGGAGTAATCTAATTTTAGGACAGCTAAAAATTGTTTCCACAATGTATTTAAGACTCAAACCACGACTACCCTAAAGGGGTATATGTAATTTTTCAAAAATGAACAAACTCACTATTTTGGTCAATATGCTTAATTAAAGTTAACAATCATATCAACTTTATAATTTTGTTATAGCAAGTGACATTTGTACATCAACTAATAACCATTCCAAGTTTGCTTTGTATTTTGCTTTAAGCTGGAGATTTCTGGGTGTGTGCTGGGAGCATGTTACAGCATGTTTAGACCAGGCATGAGGAACCTGTGTGTCTTCAGATGTTTTTGGATTCTAGCTCTCATCATCCCTGACCACTGGCCATGCTGGTTGGGGCTGATAAGAGTTAAAATCCATTAACATCTGCGGGTCAGAGATCGGCTCCATCCCTGACTTAGTTATTAATGATATCATTTGAGTTCTAGATTATTCAACTTTAAAGACGTAACTATATTTAACTTATTTATTAAGAGCAGCTTCAGTGGTATAGCACATGCTGTGTACTCAGGAAGTCCCAGGTACAATGTCCAGCAGCTCCACCTAAATGCCACTAGTAACATCTGCATGGGAGCCTGGAAGATGCCCCCAGTCGGAGCAAGGACTACTGGGCTGGAGGAACAAATTGACTGACATGGTATAAAGCTTCCTGTATTCTTAGTAACCCAACTCAGGCAAAAGTGATATTGCTAAAAATATATATTTATATACAGATCTAATGACTGGCCAATTTAGACTCCATTTAATTAAACATTTGTACAAACCAGCTCAAAGCTCATCAGCATAGCCTTCAATCTATCAATTTCTTCTCGCAGTTCTCTAATCAGCTTCACATTTGCATCCTGAAATATAGCAAATATTAGAGAACAAACAAGCTTTTCAAAAATAATAATACAAAAGTCATAGGACAGCATGGAAGCAACTGATTCCATATGGCTTGTTCTAAAAGAAATATGCTGGATGCTTAAGGGCATTGCTATGCCATATTTCTTTTTCTTTCTTTCTTTTAGTGGGGGAGAGAAATCATGGATCTCATGCTGAGTTCATAATTCACCTACTGCACAGCATATCTATACTGAATCTCCTCCTTATCTCTCTGTTAAAATTCAGACCATGATTATACTTGGTGTGAACATGTGTAGTAGGTACATATATGATGAAATCACACCTTAAGTATTAATTAACAGTACCACATTGAAATAACAACATTTTTATATGCACATAAACAGTAAGGCAAAAATGCTGTGGCCCTTCACAGATTATTTATTGGACTTTCACTTGTACTTTTGTAAGAGATATACTCCTTTACCCGTTACATGGAGAGGAACATTGATTAATAAATGATAAAATAACAACATGGTAGCTCACCTCATTTACCCGGGGTTTGTTAATAATGTTTTTGGCATTTGAGGCATACCGCAACGTACTCATGGTCTCATTGTAACAAGAGTTTGCAGGTGAGATAGCTACAGATACAAAAAGGAAATACTGTGTAAATAAAAAAAAAATGATTGCAAAAGCACACCACAGTTTTTATCCCTCCATGCAAAAACCACAAGACTATATAAACCCTATTTTCAATTTAGCCTGTCTGCATGAAGATGACCAAGAGGGCTGAAAACAACAATGCAGCGTTTCCGCCTTTGCAGAAACGCCCCTCCAAACCAAACCCTCTTCACACTACCTACAGTCTTGCCCAAGGCCAATCGGTAAGTCCTTGACTAAGCTGGAATTTGAAGTCTCATCTTAAGACTTATTCTGCATTGTGACTATAAAGTACTAGTGAGCCTCCCACTGGTTAATGTTAATTCAAGATAAATCACAGCAGATAAATCAAATGTACATTTTTGACAAAGTATGTATTTTTGAAAACATGGGTTATGATGGCTGACCTTCCTCTGGAGTAGAGGCTCACTCAACCAAGCCTCTTAAATTTCAAGCTCCATAGAAACAGACAGGCACACAAGCAAACAGACGACGAGCCTGCAAGCACAGGTGCGTGGTTTAAAAGGGCTTAGCAGAAGCTGCCCCTATTCTCAGGAAGGTCAGACACATGGTGACACATGCTTTAATTATGCTCAGATTAGATTACTGCAATGCACTACACATGGGCTGCCTTTGAGCAGCCTCCAGAACCTTCAGCTGATCCAGAAGGTGGCAACTAAGGGTCTTCATGGGTGTCTGACTTTGAAAACGCATGCCACTGATTTTACAATAGCTTCACTGGGAAAAAATTAATGTGCACTGGATTTCTAAATGGCCATCCCCTCCCATACAAGCCTGCCTGCCCATGAAGATCGGCAGAGGAGGTCCTCATTGGTGGCAGGAACATGACCGGCTGGAACGCAGGAGAAAGCCTTCTCTGTGGCAGCACCTAAATTATGAAATTCCTTGTCTCTTCAGTCGTTTCTCTCTTGCCTAGCCAAGGCACCATTATTCTGGCAGGCATTTGGCCTGCTGTGTTGGTGAGCTATTGGTAGAGCGACCACTTGTTTTAGCCTGTTGCTTTTGATTGTATGACTAAGAACAGCCCTGCTCCATCAGACTAAAGGCCTGCCTAGTCTCCCACATCCTGTCTCCCACAGTGGCTCACCAGATGTCTATGGGAATCCACAAGCAAGACATGAGTGCATTAACCATCTCCCACTTCTGTTCCTCAGCAACCGGTATGATAGTGCATAATAACTAGTAGCTATGGATAGATTTATTCTCCATGAATCTGCCTAATTCCATTTTAAAGCTAAGATGTACTAATGTTTTATGAATGGATTTTATAGTTTTGCTTTTTTTAAAAAAAAGGTCTTAGCAACCCTGAGCATTATGGCTACATGCATAAAAATCTGCTGAAATAAGTAAATGGCATACTCAACAAGGCAATCCTTCCAGCAGGCATTTTATTTGATGTTTGATTTTATAGCTTTTGCTGATGTTGATGTTTTGTGTTGTATCTTTGTAAGTCCCTTGGAAACTACTGTAGTTAAGTGGTACATAAACTGTTTAAATAAATAAAATATACCCTGCGAGGAAAATAGGATTGTTAACTTACTTGCGATCATAATAGTCTTGGAATTGCCACCCAGACTATCCTTCAGAAGCCAAGTGAGGATGGAGTCACGGTATGGAGTGTAAGCTTGACGCCTCTGGCTGCTGATACTGGCTCCAGAGTTATTGTATGTGTGACTGCTATCGACTTCACTGGCTATGCTGTTTATACTCTGGCAGCTGCTGAACATCTGAGAATTTTGTGCTGAAAACAGGGAAAACAGTCGTAAGCCTCTGACGTGTACAATTTAAATCTCTGGTGGGGATCCTATGGCCCTCCAGATGTGCTTGGACTACAACTCCCATCAGTGATGGCCAATGGTCAGGGATGATGGGAGCTGGAATCTATCAACATCTGAAGGGTCAACAGGTTTCCCATCCCTGTGATAAATATGCAGTCATCACTCAATTGTTGTGGAAGAACCACATATATTTACTTAATGTAGCACTTGTGTGAAAACTAAAATCATAATGGTTTGTTGCTGGGTTAATATTATTCCACAACAGATAGTACCACCATTGCAAATTGATTGCTGGATCAAATGTGAGTTGTATACCTAATAAATGATAGTAAATGTCACAATTCCTCCACTCGGGGCTCATCCAGACTTCTGTTTGTGCTGCAATTTGTAGGCACATCTCTATGCCGGTTCCCGCCCCCCTGGGAATACCTGCTATTTAGCACTGAATTGGAACTAATGGCAATCTGCAGAAAACTCAAGTGATGTTTGTTCTGATTCAGTGGTAAACAGGTTTTTTCAGTGAGACAAAAAAAAAAAAAAAAAAAAAAACCCACACACACCACTCGAACCCATGTCTGGAAAGCTGTGACTACAAATCATGGCACAAATGGAAGCTTAGATGAGCCCTCACTGTATCTTCCTCCAAGCTTTTTTTATTTAAAGATGCTAGATACATGTTCCCTTGTTGTATAGCTCCCATGCAAAAATACTAACCCAGCACTATTTTTTTTTTAATGACACAAGGCACCTTCCTGTTAGCGGCCATTGCTATTCGGAGTCAGAAGGAAGTTTACTTGCAAATTCATTCAGCACCTTTCAGCTCTTGCTTCCCTGCGCCAGAGCACACTGTCCTACAGAGGTTTTTCTTTTTGAAAATGCTGGAAGCAGACTGTATGTTTCCCCACATAAACAGGAACAAAATCACACAAGAGTTTGTTCTTGGATATAGCTTGTGGTGAGTGAGAAGAGAGTTTAAACAAGAGCAGAGGTGCGGACGACACAGTAAACCTTGGATTAGCTCAGCACAATATGGGAATGAAAAAGTGGGGATGAGAAGAGTAGCAAGTCTGTATGCTGCCGGTAAATCATAGTTTGGCTTACTGTGACATTCAAATGAGGCCAATGTTTAATTTATTGTCCTATGCTGAAGTCATTTCCCTTGGGAGTAACTACAATAGTTTACAAACACTTAATTGATTTACGTGCCAAGTGAGAATATAATGCATCATCATTATTGTTTGCCTGGTAAATTTTAAAGTAAGATTCAATAAGCCATTTTGTATGGCAACATTATGTCTAGCTATTGCTCCAATGAAAGATAACATTATTTATACCTAATGTGGAGATGACAATGCCAAGAGTAACCAATGATTTGTTAATATTGGCACCTTCTGTAATCCGATCTTTGCAGTAACTTGGATCAGCTCTTTCACTAAAACAAATCATGGAAAGAAGGAGATAAGTAACACTGTTCTATGGAATACAACAGCATAGCATCAAATTTTGAACACAGTGAGTGGAATTCATTGTACAGTACTATTACGAACGCTTCCTCTGTATGAGCATAACAGCTTGCTAGTCGGAAAAACCCTCCCCACATGTTTGGAGTGTTCTCCTGACCTCCTGGAGCTAATTTCAGGGGCACCCAGGGAACACTGGAGGAAGCAGCGAGGGAAGCCTCATTGTGGGGCTTCCACTGACAGTGTTTGCTGGTGTGTATGTCTACTTATCGCTAACAGGAGTGCTCTTGTTCTCTGTCTGGAACAGAGATCTTGTAGTGTTGTTTGTTGGGTCTCACCGGCAGGCAATGAGGTTTCAAGGGGGAAAGGCTCAGCCTCAAGACTAGTTGCCATCCCTAAACCTGAGCATTTGATTGCTATACAGATGGGGAGGAAGAGACCAGCAAAGGAAACAAGTGTTGTTTTCTTTGTTTCCTTCTGAACCCCCCCCCCATATAACCCCCAAAGAGGGTTTTTGTTTGTTTGTTTGTCTGTTTCATGGCATGCATCCACTCTATACTAAACATAGTAAAAGCTTTTAGGCCAATTCTAGCCCTCTCCCCCATTTCCTCTCTTTTAAAAACAGATTCCCTCAACGTTCTATATAGTCATTGTTTTTAGGTCCTTGTCAAGCTATTCTGTGTTTTAAAATCCTTCCTTAATTTCACAATCTTATATTCTTTTGCATACCCGAGGAGTTCCCCAACTATGAAGAAACTGCTACTTTGCGGTGGTCCCATATTCTTCCACAGTGATTGTCATTCAATCATCCAAGTTCACTATTAGAGTAAATGATAGTATCTCTGAACGATCCCTCTCTGCCCCTTTTGTTTTCATTTATCCTCAACAGATTACATTGCATTTTCTGCTCCAGTTTGATTCAAAACAATGCAAATATACTTGCTTCCAAAGGACCTAGATATGTTCAGTAGGAGGTAAAAACATTCCAAAGCTTTTTAACATGTATCTCTAACCTAAATTGCACTAAACAACCAGAAATGTATACATACATCTTTACTTAATATTTTCTGGTGCTTGATACTATCCCAATCAAAACCATATCTTCTTCCTACTTTGCCTCCTCTGTCCTCAGGATTTAGCTTAATTTCTATACTTTCACTGTACAATTTAAAATATTATTAGAATTGAGTGCATCAAAAGTAAAAAATGTAATGTGGCATCAGTTTATGACTGTGGTTTTCAGCTTTCAAACTGTGTTTGGGTAATTCTGGAGTACCCCAAAACTACAAGTTACTAATCAGTAATGGCAGACGGAGGTGGCGTTGTGGTCTAAACCACAGAGCCTAGGGCTTGTTGATCAGAAGGTCGGTGGTTACCCGCTACGGGGTAAGCGCCTGTTGTTCGGTCCCAGCTCCTGCCCACCTAGCAATTCAAAAGCACGTCAAAGTGCAAGTAGATAAATAGGTACTGCTCCGGTGGAAAGGTAAACGGGTTTCCGTGCGCTGCTCTGGTTCGCCAGAAGCAGCTTAGTCATGCTGGCCACATGACCTGGAAGCTGTCTGCGGACAAATGCCAGCTCCCTCGGCCTATAGAGCGAGATGAGCGCTGCAACCCCAGAGTCATCCGCGACCGGACCTAACGGTCAGGGGTTCCTTTACGTTTAATGGCAGACAAGCTTCCTTGAAACACAGTTTTCCCTTCCAATGACAATGTGGGATTATGTTAAGGTGATTACATTGAAGCTAGGTGTGAACATGCCCCAGAGTCCTCTGCAATACACAGGAGCCCCATGACAAGCAAGTTGATATGAAAATCCTTCCCTAAAAAGCAGAAAGTTTAAAAACAACTGGCTTACAAAATGCTATATTAAAAAGCAAAATATTACCTGCCTGCAAGGTCCACTAAGTTGATCTTGCTTGCAATTTCAGAGGGCAGATTGTTCTCTAATATAGCCTGAAAGGAAACAAATTCAAATTTGTGTGGATTTTGCCACACAAGAACACCACAAAAGGTAAGCATATATATCATGACCTTCACAAAACAGAATTGTACATAGGGTTTCAATAGTCTGGATCCTAATGTGTGGTAGCCTAAGGACTAAGATGGTCAAAAGAGCTCCATCACATACATAGTTTTAGGCAAAGATGGGACTCCATGTGGTCCAATTGAAATTAACTAACTAAAAAAAGAAAGAAAATAAACAGACTTAAAAGAATTCCAGTCATTTTGATAAAATGGATTAATTGTTCAAATCAAAGCCAATAACTTTTATCTTTATGGGTTTAAAAATTCTCCAATGGAAAATGGGACTAACCTGAGTATACTGGATGGTGAAGATAGCATGGGATCTGCTGCTGGCATCATGAATGTGTGTGGCTGCTGTAATTCTACATAGAAGAAAAAGCAGAAAAGTTTAAAAGTAATTGTCTCTAAGTCGGTATAGAAATAGATGATAGCCAATATTAAGAAGCAGAAGAATCAAGTTGGCACCATAGTTCCAAGATTGGATTGGGAACACTATCCATATCTGTTGTCAGGTATGTTTTTCAAGCATGAGGGTACCTGTGGAGGGCCACAGGTACCCCACCTGTGCTCTAAAGTTCTACCCTAGAAACCAGAAGTGAAAGGACTTTCCCTTAGAGTATTAATCTGTTAATTATGACTGGATGTAAAAAGGAGTAACTGGAATAAAAATCAATATAAATAAGAAGGCAACATATTTAGGAGTTTTAAAAAGCAAAATACCTGTTTGCTATTCCTTCTTCCAGAAGTCCAACTACTTGTTTGTAGTCTGTAACCACATGTTGAGACAGACCTAACAGAGATTTTAAACACAATAGGACCTATCATTAATGAAACGTGCTTTCTATTTTTAGACGTAATATAGCCAGGTGCATTCAGATAACCCCATGCAAGAGCATTTCTGCATGTGTATTGCTGAGAGGAAAGAGGGTAGTAGCAAATCTTATTCCAGAGTGTCTCTGCAAGAAACAAGACGTGTGTTTTTATGTCACTTACAGTCGTTGGGATCCTGAACTGTGGTTGATTGCTCAGGAAGAAAAAAAAATCAAAACAACTGATTTGACAATAATGTAATGTAAACAACCTTTCTAAAACTAGGTAATCACTTCTGTGTTGAGTACAGATAAATAAACCAAAACAAATTAGTACAAGAAAAAAAGTGAAAACAATTTTTAACTATAAAAAAACCATTCTGTAAGCTTGCAAGAAAGGAAACTACAAGACAGAGATGCTGCACTGCAGAATTCAGAATTAGTCTCTGCAGTCCCACTAGAGAGCAGCATACTGCAGCAATGCAACTTCAGTACTAATAATATAAAAGGCCCATCATAGGAACGCTGAGCTGCTGCATTGGTAGTGACACACTGCATATTTACAGCTGCATGCAAGCATGTTGCTACTAAATTATGAAGCAACAAAAATAAAGAATGCATAAATACAAGCCTTTTGCAGTTCTATAATACCCCTCCGCTACAGCATCTCAAATAGGATTCAGAGAGCACAACTGCTGGAAGATCTCTCACAGCAACTGCAGTAGTTTGCACATTTTACTCTGGAAAGTACCGTAATATAAAATTAAGGTATGTCAATGGTGGTAGAGATGGAATAGCAGGAAAAGCACAATGTGGTTGTTTTAGAAAAGAGTGGCTATTTTTAAATATCACAAAGATCTGGAAGTCTTTCTAGGCTAAAAATTGGTCCTGCGTTGCATCATTTCCTGATGCTAAAAGATGCTGGTTCCTTAACAGCTGAACCATCTGGAAGAGAGAATTTTGAAACCATTCCAATAGGTAGCATTAAAAGCCTTTCAGAGTTTTAAAAGGCTAAGATCTAGAAATTATTTACTGTAAATAATGATAGCATGGAAACTACCAAAAACATCTGGTACTGTTTCTTTCTTTTTAAAAACTGAGATTTGCAACTGGAAAATGTGCTGCTTGTAAACAGTGAGGCAAAATGCAGCTGAAAACAAAGACGGGTGCCTTGTTCATACATAAGGTTACTAGGAATGCAAGAAGCATAGGACCAAAACTTGCATATTTTAATTGCACCTAAGGCCAGAACTAAACATTACTGAGGATGTGAGACTGCTGCTCAAAGTCTTCTCTCTCCCCACATAGTTTTTCCCCATCCCCAAAACATGTATTAAAACAAAATGTGTGACAGATGCACCTTGCTGCAAGTTTCCTTACAAGTAGCAGCCAATGGAGTGGAGCAGAGCAGAGGAATTAGCAATGAAATGATGTCATATTCCACATTTTATTTTACTAGACTCATGAGGGACACATGATAACAAAAAATGCTGCTTTCTGTGACAGCCAATAGCCTGCAATTATGACTATTTCTAATTAAACTTAAGTTCATTAACTGAAACCAATAAGTACACGGACTTCACAACTCTCCTGCAAACTGCTGGATTTTTGGGTTGCTTTTGCTACCTATAAACTCTTTACTGCCTGGACTTTTAAAAAGCATAATGCGTGCAAGAATAGAAAAATTAAGTTTTGCCCTTTACTGCAGAAATTAAAACCGTGCTAATGTTATCCATATAACAAAATTCCATGATGGAAAAAACATGGACTGGTGTAATTCAGCTCATTTTGAATAGTCAGAAGCCGCTGGCCTGGTGGGGGGGAGCTGCAACATTAGATTCCTGGCAGGTGTGTAGCTGCTGCTTACCAGGAGTGGGAAAGACAATGGGGGTAGGGACACTGGCATGATGCAGGCAAACCAAGAGGAGCAGCAGATTGGCTCCACTGGTGCACTCGCATTTCCAAGTACTTTAAAATCCTGTGATCTGTCTTTAAGGTAGGCAATGCCCGTAATGCAGAATTGGAAGTATTTTATAGTTTCCACTTCTATGGAGGAGGCAGCTCCATCCCTTTATGTTTGCAGAAACATCCCTTCATGGGAATAATTTACAGGCAAGGGAGTTTGTTGTTCTGGAACAGGTTCCAACAATATATAACTAAATTAGGGAGAGTTTGGCTGAACAATTTACAAAGCCATCTTGATTCTAGGGCTACACACATAATCCACCATCCTTGGCAATAAGTCCCATGAAATGCAATGGAATTTATGTCTGAGTAAACAGGCATAAGATCACACAGTAAATTCCTTAAAACTCATGCGCCTATTTCAGTTACATACCCTCCAAGACGCTGAGGTGAAAAACTGGGATGCTTCTATGCAAGTCACATGATCTGCACGGGATTGCGGCCCTCAAAAGATGCGTTTTGAGGGGGGGTGTGGTCTCATGCCCCCAAACACACATTTTGGGGTGCCACATAAGATCGTGGCCCCGCTTTTTTCAGGGTGAGATAGCAGCACCCAAAATGGGTGCCATGCTCCCACTTGAATGTCCCGCTTTTATCGAGACAGTTGAAGGGTATGCAGTTACTAGGATATACCGGTAGTGTTCCTTTTTAAAATGTCACCACTTTCTGAAAAGCTTAGCTTGAGAATATATGCAGAAATATATGGACCACAGTTTTCTTTGCCAACTGTTCATCTAAAAGCAGCCTTTCCCAGCGTCAGTCACCCCTGGGCCATTGGCCATATTGATTGAGCCTGATTGAAATTACAGTCTAAAACATCTGAAGGTCCACTTAGGTTGGGAAAGGCTCCTCTAAATAAATAATTTGAATGAAAGAGGGGAGAAGTAAAGTGAGACATTATCCTACTTTCTAAAAAGCTTTTAAATATGCATATACATGCACCAAGCTACCATCTGGCTAGTAACTCAAACTGAATCACCAGTTTAAAATCAATTCAGTTTATGTGGTCTCACAACAGCATTTTAAGTCTACCACATGACACTGTTCAACAAAGGCAGTATTTCACATATTTCAGGCATCTAGCCAAATCCTTCTGAACATTTGAACTGCTAATGTTTCATCATTAGCAACAGAAGTGCACCAGAGCTTTGATGGAACTTATGGGCCTATCAGAAGACACAGACGCTAGGCAACAACCACCATATATGGAATGTTCAAGCAGGATTCCCAGAATTTGGACAGATGCTATTTCCACTACAGTGTACTTTTTATGCCGTCGCTCTGGCTGCTATTATTATCTGTATCTTTCTTCCCATATATACCGTATTTTTCGCCCTATAGGACGCACCGTCCCATAAGGCGCACCTAGTTTTTTGGGGGGGAAATAAAGGGGAAAAAATTATTCCCCCCCCCAGGCACGGGGCTGGGGCGGGGGAGGACTGCCTGAACTTCCCCCGACCCCAGCCCCCAAACAGGCAGCTCTCTGCAAGCTGTGGGAGCCCAGCGCTGGCTCCCGCTGCTTGCTGAGAGGTCCGCGAAGCCTGGACGCGCTGAGCTCAGCGCGCGCAGGCTTCAGCACGCAGGCAACTCTCCGCAAGCAGCGGGAGCGCTCCCGCTGCTTGCGGAGAGGTCCGCGAAGCCTGGAGAGCGAGAGGGGTCGGTGTGCACCGACCCCTCTCGCTCTCCAGTCTTCACCGAAAGCCTGCATTCGCCCCATAGGATGCACACACATTTCCCCTTCATTTTTGGAGGGGAAAAAGTGCATCCTATAGGGCGAAAAATACGGTAATTAATGAAAGCGAAGGAAAAACGAAAATGAACAAATCACGCACATAATATCAATTTGCCATGTTAAAAGTAGCTGACCTTGAACATATGGACCCATCTCAGGATGTTCACGGACACGAAGAGTGTATGGCTTCTTATGGCCTGACTGCCTTAACAAGTCTCGGACTCGCTCGTTATAGATTTCAAGGAAACTGAAAAGTAGAGGGAATGATACAGGAATTCTGGGTCAACCTGGATGTACTTCTTCACAAGCAGAAGCTATGCATGATGAGGAAAGAAGTTCGTGCCTTCCTGCCCTGCCCACCAAACACACCTACTCCACCTCTAGGTTGTCCAGTCATAGCATTGTCTAGAGCCTAACATTCAGATCTTTCCTCCACTTGCGTTCAAGCCGTCTCCTAGCTTGTTTTCTCGTCCTAAGCTCTGGAGTATATCAGGGGGCCAAACAGGCTCCATGAAGTGGGAGAGGACACTCAGGGGTGATTGTGTCAACAGCCCGAGGCATTTGGGTGTTTCAGAGGTCAGCCAGGGCTTGGATGGGGCACCAATCATATTACCTGGTAAAACCCCCAGAGCCGTTGGGAATCCCACTGGATCCATCAGCCTCCAAGGGCGGACCTTCCTAAAAGGTCCCCGCCCCCCCCCCGCCTCTGCGGAGGGGAAAAGGTGCTGACAGCCTAAATCTCAGCAGGAAGTGATCTGACCATAACAAGGGACTGATGTCAATGTCCCCCCCCACCTTCAAATCACCCTCTTCCTGCCCAGTCGAGAAAACAAGGTCCAGAGTGTGGCCTGCCAGGTATGTTGGGCCGGTGACATATTGGGACAGCTCCATGGTTGTCATGGTGACCATGAAGTCCTGAGCCGCCCAGAGCCAGCTGCCTCGGCATGGATGTTGAAGGGTCCCAGAACAAGCTGTATATTTAACTACTCCAGCCACAATCATTGACGGTGTTAGGGCTACAGCCTTAGAGGACGAATTAGAATGGTAAAGACCTACAGAATCACATGACAAAGGGAAATAGAAACACACATACCTGACTTCTACTCTGCACGATGCTGACTGTTTTGTATAGTCATCTTCTCTTGAAAACAGACCCTACAGAAATCAGACATTTTCAATTTTTTTTTGCTTTCTGGATCAGGGTGGAGGGGTAGAATCAATGAAATTTTAACAATGTAAATATTTAGTTTAATTAAATAAATACCTCACATATACGAGGTGTTAATCCAATGGATGCCTTAAAAAGTGAAGAAAGAGACAAGATTGCTGTTCATTTGTATTTATAAGGAGTCGCTTGGTATTTAAACAATGGTAAAATTTCCTTGGTACCATGTGACTATAGCATGGAAAGCTAAAAGAAAGAGGGAATCATTATGGGAGCAAAACTGTTTTAGATAACTGGTAGAGTCAGATCATAAAATTGGAGAGTTGTTCTGCGACAGAATTGGGGAGTGAAACAAGAACTGCATTGTGCAGAAGTCCACTTGTGCAGTTTCTGACCCACTCATCCTCACTGCTGCCCTCCCATGTCTCCAATGAGAGTGCAAAGTGTGTCTGTTCAAAATCAGTGAAGACTGTTTGAACTCACACACTTGTGGCCTCTACACACTACACACACTACACACTGCCTCTGTCTAGTTTTTCCTGATTGCCACCACCTAATACATTCCTCACACAAATAACAAATCCCAGGCTTTTCCTGAAGGTCGCTCAATTCTCAAGAGAAACTACAGTGAAAAGCAAAGGAGGCTGCAATGGGGAGGAAAGGGTGAGAAAGCCCTGCTGTGACAGAAGACTTGTTTGTGTAATTTTGGCTACAAACCAATAAGTTATAATAATTGAAATTCATATAGTCCAGACCCCTGTGCAACAACAAACTCTTTTTAATCAAACACTCCTGTTAATTTAAATCATACAGATTCAAAGTACGTAGCAGGATTAAGCAAGATTCACAACACTAGAAGTGGCCTTCCGGACTGGACAACTGCACTCAGAAGAAGCAGGATGGCAAAAGCAATACTGCCTTGAAGGACTGAAATGCTTCAGCCATGCTAATATCTATACCGGTGATCATGTAATTTGCTCATTGTCCATATTAATGTGAACTTCCTCTATTTTTAGCTTCAAAAATTTAACATTTGATAGTGCCTAATGTTGAGCATAGGGTGAAAGAGGCAAAGATTCCCAAGAGTCAGTTTCAAAAACAAACCTTGATTACCACTTGTGGTTTGAAGAGAAACAAGCCTACGTTTAGATGTCACAACAAGCTTGACTTGCTCTCTGGTATTGCAGCAGTGGCAGGAGTGGGAGAGAAGCAGAGCAGTTACTTTTCATCAGCACGCATTAGCACACTCTGTGTGCATATCACTACATCGTTTGCTTCCAACTATGGTTTTTAATGTGATATGTGAACCAGGCCAAAGATGACATCACTTTCATACATCCATCTCATTAAGGTGGAATCCAGTCACATATAAAAAACACTGTGAAAATGCTTTTTTAATAAACATTTCAAAAAATATATTGAATTTGACATTAAGCTCACCAACGCAATCTAGTGTCACATTTGTATAATGCACTTAAAACACACTTAAAACATTCTATTTGCAACTATATAGCTGAGTCCTAAGTCACCAATGCTTAAAATCCAAAAGATTCTGCTGCATAGTGAACTTGAGGCATTAGCACATTTAAAGCAACACACATAATGTATTGAAGAATATAACTCACTGGAGTGCCCATCATGGTGTATGTTTTTCCTGAACCTGTCTGTCCATATGCAAAAAGACAAATGTTGTATCCTTTAAAAGCACCGGATAATACTGAAGTACCAAGGTCTTGGAAAACCTGAAATGAAAAAAAAGAGAGAGAAATTATATTTACAGTTGTACCTTGGAAGTCAAAAGGAATCCATTCCGGAAGTCTGTTCGACTTCTAAAACATTCAAAAACCAAATCACAGCTTCTGATTGACTGCAGGAAGCTCCTGCAGCCAATGAGAAGCCGTGGAAGCCCCGTCGGATGTTCAGGTTCCAAAAAAAGTTTGCAAACTGGAACGATCACTCCTGGGTTTGCAGGGCTTGGGAGCCAAAATGTCTGAGTTCCAGGGTGTTTGACAAGCAAGGTATGACTGTATTATGTATACTTATCCTCAGTAATGTTCAGGAAACATGAGCAGGAAGGAGCCACTCCAGGCCTCAGCATCTTCAAAAGGGGAAGATGGATTCTGCCTATCAGCTCATACTCCTTGTATGGGTTTTAGGGACATGAAAGTGAGGCTCTATTTGCCACACAATTTTATGAGAGTCACACTCAATTAACAGAGAACTCCCCCTCCCCCCCCCAAACCCTGTAGTGTGCCTAATGCAACAGTAGGTGCTTTATAAACTACTACTCCAAGAAAGCTGTAACATCTGCAAATTGGAAGTGCTCCCCCAAAAATGCTTTCACAAAAATCTCATGACATTGTTTCTGTATGTTTGTTGTATTTGGCATAAGGAATCATGTTTCAAAAGATTTAGGCTTTCAGATAATATGCAAGGTTTCAGCACATATAGAAGATACACAGAAAGAAGGAAAGGTGCAAAGAACCTGGAAACAGCGGGCTACAGAGGTGGTGCCATGAAACAGAACCCAGCTATTTTCTAATAGCTGCTCTAAATTTTGTATAAATTTTCAGGTTTTGCACTTTGATGAGCGTCCTGCAGATGTTCCAAATCCACACTAGCCTGAAGAACAAAGCCTTCCAAAAATGCAGCACAGAAACAGTTCTGTCACATGACAGGAGGACACCATATGTTTACAAGGCAGTAAAACAGGAGGACACCATATGTTTACAAGGCAGTATATTAAAAATAAAAATGACTTAGTTTATTGCACAAAGAAAATAAATCACTTGCTTTTCAAGCACAGTTAGCTCAGATGACATATTTTGCTAACATACAAAAATACAATCTGTGAACTAGAGAGGAAAGTCTGAGAATATCTGAAAACCATTTTGTCTGGTTTGAATATATTCTGGTTAGTCTTTCTATAAGTCTAGTAGTAATAAATTCAGAAGTCCCTATTATATACTTCATACCTTTATATCTAAAAAAGTTGGGTCAGGCTTATGGAAACCTTATAGACCTGACCATGGAAAAAACTGTACACGTCCATGTCCAAGCTGTGGAGCTCAATATGGTCAAAATGTTTTGCTTTTAGGAACATCTCAAATTAACATCTGCTGCTTCTCATTTTAGACTCAAATAGTCTCAAATACCACAACTAGAATTTTCAAGAGATTTTGCTCCACTGTAATCACATATATACACTTGTTTTATAAAATAAGATCACATGCAACCTTTTGCCCTTGAGGCTTTTATTCCCAGCTCTGGAAAAACATTGTGGTGGAAGACTGGTTTTGGCCTGACATAATCTTGAAGGCTGCTTTATAGCACTATTGTAACATCTGTTTTTACTTAAGTTTGTTTCTATGAAGAATTCAGTGGGTGCTATCCAACTAAGTCATAGACTAGGCCCACTGAAATCTTTGAACATAAGTTACTTAAGTCCATTTACTTCCATAGGTCTTCTCCGAGTATGATGGGTAAACTACAGTTCCCATGATTCTTTGTAGGAAGCTATGTGCTTTAAATATATGGTGTGTATACAGCCACACATAGAACACTATTATTTCCCCAAGAATTCTGTTTATATCAGAAGTGAAGTAAGTACAGTCGTACCTTGGAAGTCAAACAGAATTCGTTCCAGAAGTCCGTTTGACTTCCAAAACGTTCAGAAACCAAAGTGCGGCTTCTGATAGGCTGCAGGAACCTCCTGCAGCCAAACGGAAGCTGTGGAAGCCCCACTGGAAGTTTGGGTTCCAAAGAACGTTTGCAAACCGAAACACTGACTTCCAGGTTTGCGGCGTTCAGAAGCCAAAATGTCCAAGTACCAAGGCATTCGAGATCCAAGGTACGACTGTACATGTCTTCACTCCAAACAGACAATTCATAAAGTGGTGAGGGGTTGCTTAACCCCATCCTTTTAAGCTGCCATCTGCTCAACAGCCCACCACTGGCTTTCTCCTTGCAAAATCAGAGATACAGCAGTTTGAAGAGCTATTTTCAGCAGACAGGGCTAAGGAAGAAAGAGTCAGTGGCGTAGCGCGGGGGGTGCAGGGGGGGCCGGCCGCACCGGGCGCAACATTGGGGGGGGGCGCGCTCGCACTAGCAGCTCTCTGCCCCTACTAAAATCCACGGGTTAGGGGGCGCAAATTACTTGCCTTGCCCTGGGTGCTGACAACCCACGCTACGCCACTGGAAAGAGTTAAACACACACACTGTCTATTTGGTCTTTGGCATGGCCTGAAACTATCCTCAGCTGCTGATACAAACATAACAGACCAACACATAATGAATTGTTCCACTCTACGTTGACATAAAACCGTTAGCTAGCGTCAGACCTTAACCTCTTATTAAACTAGCCAAATAATCCACTCCCCTCTATCAAAATAATAAAAGCCAATGACAACAAGTCATAGGAATCTTCATAGAAAGGATGCAGAGAATGCAGCCCTTTCTTATTTTTTAAAAAAGTACTGTAATAGACTATAATGCAGGAAGGAAGGACTAATGTAATAGCTTTGTCTCAATGATACAGGGTCTTTTCTGCATGTGAACTCTCACGAGGAATACCAAATTAATCCCAGCTGAAGGCTTTCTGTGTGCAAAGAAAGCAGCCACCAGAACACAGGGAACCCCATTATATTCCTTAATGGAGCAAGAAACTTCTGCTATGACACTGGGTTTATTTAAGCAACATTACACTATTCATGACGAAGAAGAAAGAGCGAGACTGTGGTCATTTTGAAGCATTTCTCTCTCGTAAATAGATGACTGGCTACACTACTAGGAAGCCTAGCCAATCTTCAGATCCTCACTTCTTTGCTCAATTAAACAGGAAATGGTGAAACGGAAGAGAGGGCTGCTCTCCAACAGATAAATCTATAGGAAAAATCCTATTGGCTGTGTAGCTAGAATGGGGTTCTGAAGATTTAAAACAACATCCTGCCTCTCTTGGTTGGCCAAAGGTACATCAATGCGCATCTCTGAAACTGTGCTACCATGCTGTGGGCAAGGAAGTTATTGGTCTACCTCATCTCTCTTGACAGTTTCTCAGGGTAAAAACCAGACAACTGCTACACAAGACCCAGCTGGATTCCTGACACTTGACTGTTTTACCCAAGAGGAAAGGCAATGTAGAAGCCCTGACATTTATATGTAAATTTTAAAATTAAGGAATGCAACTCAGTGCTTTTTTCTGGGGGTACACAGGGGTACACTTACCCCTCAACATTTTGTGAATCTTTGTACTTTTGTCCATTTACTGTATTTATTTTCCCCGATTCGAACTATAAAATGATGATTTTCTTGAGTCAAAATGAGAGTACAGTCATATCTCAGGTTACAGATGCTTTGGGTTGTGCACCATGCCAAACCCGGAAGTACCGGAACAGGTTACTTCTGGGTTTTGGCGCATGCGCAGAAGCGCTAAATTGTGCTTTGTGCAGAAGCACTGAATCGCTACCTGCGCGTGCGCAGACGCGGTGCTGCGGGTTGTGAACGTGCTTCCCACATGGATCACGTTCGCAACCCGAGCGTCCACTGTACCCCGAAACTTTTTTTAGAAAAAAAAGCACTGATACAACTTAACTATGTGTTGCATTGAACAAAACTGGGGCAACTTTCCTCTCTCCATGCATCCCCTAAATCTCTTCTGGAAGTTTCCCCAAGCATTTGGGGCATATGGAGGAAATGATGGGTGTGTGGGGAAAGGAGAGGGAGGGGAAGTTCCTTGCACAAGCAGAAATCCTTGTGCAAATAGGACACCTTCATGGGAGACAACGAAGTTGGGCAACACACAGCTTGGAAATCAGCACCCCAGAGATTCCAGCAGCTGCCTAGAGCACAATTCTGTCAAGAGACACAAGAAAGGGCCCTACCAAGTCTCTAGAAATAGTCTCCCTGAAAATGTATCTCCTTCCTTCTTCTAAATTCACAGCCAGAAGAACTGTACATTATAAAAGGGCTATAAGGTCACAAGTGGTTTCTTTTCACATTCTGTGCTGGCAAGAACCAACCACTAAGTTTTAGTTTTCTATTATCATGAAACAAAAGGAGGTTATTTTAAAAACACAACCTTGGTTCTCAGCCTTCAGAATGAGCTGTTAGCCACCATGTATCAATCTCTGAAAAGCTCGCTAAAGACAAATATTCCCTGTTCCTCCCTTCTAAGACCTTGAAAGGGTTTTCCAGATTGTAGGACATTTCAGTACAGTACCTAGTAGGGGTCTAACAGTATCATCTGATGCTCAAAGACATTAGATCAGCTAAAAGATGTGGAAATAGCACTTGGAAATCTCCTCCCTCTTTCTCACTTCAGATGATAGAAGAGAAACAAGAAAGAGTGCCTATACCAGGCATAGGCAAACTTGGCCCTCCAAATGTTTTGGGATTACAACTCCCATCATCCCTGACCACTGGTCCTGTTAGCTAGGGATGATGGGAGTTGTAGTCCCAAAACATCTGGAGGGCTGAGTTTGCCTATGCCTGGCCTATACTGAGTTCTCTTAACTAAAAAATGGGAAGATGGGATTCTAGCAAGAAATACACTGTCATATGTATGCATTGGATTATAACCATTAGTGGTTTTGCCTTCCACTTCTTGCGGAAGCTAGGGCAGATAATTTCCCCTGCTTCTCCCTTCTGCTCTAAATACCACTTCTCATACTGTTCCAGAGAGGCTCTCTAAACTCCCAAGAGCAGCTATTTTGGAAGCACAGGAGCTGCAATTCCTGCCTTCCACACGCAGAAGAGTTCTCTGTTAGTTCAAACCACCACTGGACACAATCCATTGGTCCTGCATACTCTTTAGTCAAATAAATGAATCCCCCAAAATTATTTTCTCAGGTATTTTATATCTCACAATACTGGTGCATAGTCTATCAGATAAGCATTAAAAATTGTCTGATACATACTTTGTGGATGTCTTCCTAGTTGTATTCTGTCAGGGAACTGCCATCAGAGAGTCAGGTGGTGGAAGGGCTCAAGGAGGCTAGGAGACCCTCGGATGCTGAGGAAGGAACCAGCAGGGGGAGAGAGTTCCCGCAGAAACTCAGTCGGAGGGATGGCTCCAAGATACTTCCAGTGAGAACAGCGGAGAGGTCTCAGGACCTCCGCTGGGGACGCCTACTCCGCGCAGGAAACTGTCACGCAGAGAATCCAGAAGGAGAGTTTCCGTTAAGGAACTCTTATGTTGGCATAAATTCCGGAAGCGCCCACTGACGGATTCTGCCAGCAATTGAGGTAGCCATGCACCCATGGCTCCGCGGTCTGGGAGAGTTTTTAGAAACTGATTGCATGAGTTGAGAACTCAACCATTTACGCACAAGCAGCCCCTTAACCCATAACAGCAATCCATCAGTCTTCGACGCTGCATGTGCGAAAGAGAGGCATCATGAGCAACCCGACTGGAGACGGAGCAGCGGGAGGAGCTGGAGCAGGACCAACTCTGGAGGAGAGAAACAGAGCGTTGGAACACCAGCTGGCACTGCTAACGGCACGTCTCGAGGAGAGGAGAGCTCAGGATGCACAGGGGAAGCCCACCCCCATCGCAAGGAAGGTACCGGGGTTGGTACAGAAATTCGGGGGTGACCCAAGAAGCTACCAAGCATTTAAGACAGAAATGCAGTACGCACTGAACCTGCAGTTTGATGACTTTGCCGATGAGGAATCGAGAGTGGCTTTTGTGACTTGGCACCTCGAGGGGGGAGCTAGAGAATGGGTGAGACCCCTGATGGCATCGAATAATGATGCTCTAAAAGACTTGAGGAAATTCTTTATCGCGATGGACTTGATGTTTTCCAGCCAGATTGAACAGGGCGTGGTACGCAGACAGTTAATGGCATGCAAACAGGGGAATCAGTCCATCCATCCGAGAGTATTGGACACAGTTTACCATGCTCATACATAAATTGGGGTGGGACCTGTCTTCGGACCCGATTCAAATGCTGTTTGAAGAAGGGCTATCCCTGGCGGTGAAAGATGAACTTTCCCGCGCGCCCCGCCCGGAGTCCATGGATCAGCTGACCAAATCGGCGCTTGCGATTGGAGCGCGCCAAGAGGCAAGGGCTCTGGAGAAGCGGGAAGGGAGAGGAGAGCGTTGGAGTGATTTCCGCATTCCTGAGATGCCGGAGCAGCCTTCCCCGCCAGTGGAACCAATGGAGATTGGGACTGCGCGCGCGCGTGCGGGGAATTTCAAACGTCAACGAAGGGAGGAAGAAGGAGGGGAAGAGCGCCAAAAAATGCTTCCTCTGTCAACAACCAGGGCATTTTGCCAGAGTGTGCCCACAAAGGAAGGGGTGGCAAGGGATGGTGGGAGCTGTTGGGAGTGAGGAGGAGGGGGTTAAGGAGCAGGTAAAAGCCAACCCCTGGCTGCCAGCGACAGGGCACAGCAGCCAGGCCAAGGATCAGTGAACATGCCCAAGCCTGAACCCCCAAGAGCGGCTCTAGTCGCAGAGGTGCTGCTAGAGCTACCCAATGGACATCCACTGACGATAAAAGCCCTGTTAGACTCAGGCAGCTCCTGCAATTTCATGAGTAAGGAGTTTGCATCAGAGCACCAGATACAGACGCTGCCCTTAAGTAATTCCTTGCAGGTGACCACAATTGATGGGAGGGAACTTCTGGGAGGGGAAGTGAGCCAACAAACGATCCCCATGACAATGAGGGTGGCAAGGCACACGGAAGTCATTACATTTCACGTAGCCACCCTGGCGGGGCCGCCCATCATATTAGGAATGAGCTGGCTGGCGTTACATGACCCGCTAGTGGGATGGCACCAGCGGACAGTCTCTTTTGGGTCAGCTCATTGCCTAGAACACTGCAAGGGAAGAGAAACTCAGGGGTTGGCTAGGGCAAGTCTGGCAGGGACGGTGGTGGGAGAAAAGGGAGAAATACCACCACAATATGCAGACCTGAGTGATGTTTTCAGCGAGAAGGAAGCAGATAGACTGCCCCCGCATAGACCCTTTGACTGTCAAATTAACCTACTCCCGGGAGCCCAGCTACCAGTGGGCAAACTGTACGCTATGTCGGACAGGGAGATGCAGGAGTTAAGGGAGTTCATAGACAAGAACCTGAAACGAGGGTTCATCAGGGAGTCAAGAGCGTTGGGGGGCAGCCCAGTGTTTTTTGTGGACAAAAAGGACTCGAATAAACCCAGGCTGATCGTGGACTTCCGGGCCGTCAATTCAGTGTCAGAACCAGTGGCCTTTCCCATGCCCAGGATTGACGACATTCTGACCAGGGTGAGGAAGGGAAAGATTTTTACCAAGCTGGACCTGAGGGGGGCGTATAACCTGATACAGATGAGGAAGGGGGATGAATGGAAGACCACCATGTTCACCCCCTTGGGGGCCTTTGAGTATCTCGTTATGCCCTTCGGATTACAGGCGGGCTCAGCATGCTTCCAATCCTTCATGCATCACGTCCTGGGGCCTCTGCTCTATAAGAACTGTGTGGCCTTCTTAGACGATGTGTTAGTCTACTCAGAGGATGAGGAGCAGCATGTCAGAGATGTCCAGGAGGTCCTAAGCAGGCTGCAAGCAAACCAGCTGTGGGTAAAACTGGAGAAGTGCCAGTTCCATACCAGAGAGGTGGAATTCCTGGGGTACCGTTTGTCAGACAAGGGATTGGCCATAGATCCCAGTAAAGTCCAAACGGTACTGGAATGGAAGACACCCAGAACCAGGAAGGACGTGCAGAGATTCCTGGGGTTTGGAAACTTCTATCGGAAGTTCATCAAAAACTTTGCCCACTTAACGACGCCCATCACCGATTGTCTCAGTAGTAAGAAGAAATTCGCCTGGACAGAAGAAGCGCAGCGAGCGTTTGAACAGCTAAAGAAAGCGTTTGCGTCGGAGGAACAGCTCTTGCACGTAGATCTACAGAAGCCGATGAGGGTAGAGACGGACGCATCTGATCGAGCGGTAGGGGCGGTGCTTCTCCAGCCGGGAAGAGATGCGTCGGACTGGAGACCGTGTGCCTTCTTCTCGCGGAAGTTGAATAAATCCGAAAGGAACTACACAGTGTACGACCGGGAACTGCTCGCCATTCATGAAGCGTTTAGGCGGTGGCGACACCTGCTGATTGGAGCGCAGCACAAGGTCCAGGTGTGCACGGACCACAAAAATCTGGAATATTGGAGAACGGCCCGAGTACTGAACCAGAGACAAGTGAGATGGGCACAGGAGTTCTCCAAATTCCATTTTGAGATTCGATACGTACCGGGACCAGAGAACGTCAGAGCGGACGCTCTCTCTCGAAAGCCAGAGTATATGGAGGGGGAGGGAGCGCCCGAGGAAAGGCATATTATCCCAGAGGACCACTGGGTTTGTGGAGCAGCATTGGTGGGGCAAAGGGAACTGGTAGAAGGGACAGAGAACGATGAATACACCCAAGATAAACTCAGAGGGCTCAGGAGAGCCGGGGAGAACACAGGGGGGGTTTGAAGAAAGGAACGGGGCGTTGTATTACAAAGGGGCATTGTACATACCAGAAGGGGAATTGAGGGGTAGAGTACTCAAACAACTACACGACAGCCCCACCGCAGGGCACTTTGGGCAACACAAAACCATGTGGTTAGTTACCAGGCAGTTCTGGTGGCCCAAGGTGAGGGAAGATGTACGAGAGTATGTAAGGGGGTGCGACCGCTGCCAGCGAGCAAAGGGGGAGAGGGCGGCACCGGCGGGGTTGCTGGAACCATTACCCACACCCAAACGGCCATGGGAGGCAGTCTCCATAGATTTTATGACGGATTTAGCAAAATCCAAGGGAAAGACTGCGGTAATGGTAGTGGTAGACCTGTTAACCAAGATGTGCCACTTTATAGCTTGCTCACATGCGGTGACGGCGGAAGAAACCGCCAGGTTGTTTGTAAAACACATTTTTAGGTTGCATGGTACCCCCTTGAGGGTGGTCTCAGACAGAGGGAAACAATTTACGTCCAGGTTCTGGAGGAAGCTCATGAGCTTACTGAACGTAGAAGTGAATTTCTCGACCGCCAGACACCCAGAAACTAATGGGCAGGCGGAAAGGGCAAACAGTATTCTGCAACAATATCTGAGGTGTTATGTGAATGACAGAGAGAATGATTGGGTAGAGAAATTGGCCCTGGCCGAATTCGCCTACAATAACGCGGAAAATGTGTACACGGGCATGAGTCCATCTATGGCCAATTACGGGTGTCACCCTAGGGCCTTTCCAGGGGAAGGAGGGGAAAGATGGAGCGTACCGGCAGCGGAACATTTCGTGGAAGAAATGGAAGCCATACATCAACAGCTCTAGATAAATTTGGATAGGGCCAAGGAAGAATACAAGAAGCAGGCAGATAGGAGCAGAAGGGAAGGAGAGACCATAAGGGTGGGGGACCGGGTGTGGTTGTCAACACAAGGGTTGCCATTCAAGGGCGGGTGCAAGAAATTGAGGCCGAAACGATTGGGACCCTTCGAAGTTATACAACAGGTCAACCCGGTGGCCTTCAGACTCAGGTTGCCAGACAACATGAAACTGCATCCAGTATTCCATAGGTCATTACTGTCACCGTACTGGGAGGGGCGGGAATTTTTGGGACGTGAAGGCGAGGTTCCCGCGGCACCGGAAGTAGAAGAGAGGGAGAGCAGCAGTCATGTAGCAGAAATACTCGACTCTCGGTGGAAGGGTAAACAGGTGGAGTACTTAGTGGCATGGGAAGGGGAACCGGAGTCCGAAAATACCTGGGTACCGGCAGAAACGGTTGATGATGAGGTTTTAGTAGGAACGTTTCATCTCCGGTACCCAAGGAAGCCTCAGCCCTTGGCTAGGTTCTGGGAGGAACACTTCGGCACCACTGACGAGGAAGGGGAGTTCGAGGGGTTCCCAGAATCAGGACAAGAAGAGGAAGAAGAATCAGATGGGGAAGAGTATTTGGGAAGAAGGGACAGTAGTAGGTGGAGGGCGGTTTTCGAGTCATCCGAAGATGAAGAGGATTCTTTCAGGGGGTTCCCAGCGTCACCACCCAGAGAAGAGGGGGAAACGGGGGGTGAGGGGGGTCCTGGAGGGGAGGTGGATGTCAGGGAACTGCCATCAGAGAGTCAGGTGGTGGAAGGGCTCAAGGAGGCTAGGAGACCCTCGGATGCTGAAGAAGGAACCAGCAGGGGGAGAGAGAGAGTTCCCACAGAAACTCAGTCGGAGGGATGGCTCCAAGATACTTCCAGTGAGAACAGCGGAGAGGTTTCAGGACCTCCGCTGGGGACGCCTACTCCGTGCAGGAAACTGTCACGCAGAGAATCCAGAAGGAGAGTTTCCGTTAAGGAACTCTTATGTTGGCGTAAATTCCGGAAGCGCCCACTGACGGATTCTGCCAGCAATTGAGGTAGCCATGCACCCATGGCTCCGCGGTCTGGGAGAGTTTTTAGAAACTGATTGCATGAGTTAAGAACTCAACCATTTACGCACAAGCAGCCCCTTAACCCATAACATATTCCTAATTCCTTCAAATGACTGATACATTTTCTTAATTCAGCTGTTCACTGTATACATTGCATGCAATATGTCCATTCAAGATCCTGTGAAAAACACTTCCAACTTGGTTCAGTGAAATATGAATCAGATGTGTTTTTGGGCAACGGTGCCCTGTACAACACCACGGTCAGATTAAGAGACACAAATAACCAATTTATAAGAGATAGAGAAACCTACTACAATGATCATGATTTATTTTTAATCGTCCTATTACAGGCAAGATTAAAACTAATGCCCAGGTGGCATTATAAGGGCTCTCTCAGCCATTAGGTGGGGTGCAATAGCATCCATTTGGTGTGAGGTTTCATCCAAAATCAGTGCCAGTGGAGGCAGCATTTTTCCTCCAGCAGCACATGTGGCAGGGTGTGCGATGCAAGCAATGGTGGCAGAGGGGGTAGTGCAAGTGGCAATAGCCAGTATGGTGGCGCTGGTAGGAGTGACAGCAGGGCAGGGTGGCATGTCCTGTTTTACCTCAAGGGGGGGGGAGATGGGATGTTGCACCCCTGGGCCACTATACAGCTCTAACTGCTATGTAAAAACTACTGCTATTCCTTTTCCTCCTTCCACTTCCAAACTAGAGCAGCCACCAAGAACTACAGTGCAATTATGTAAGTTGCCATGGATGCTCAACAGTGGACCACGTGCCATACTCTTCAATAGGCGGTATAGGTGTGTCTCTGTTCTCCTTTCTTTCCAAAATAAAATGTAACGGAACTAATTTTTTAATGTGAGCACTGATTCCACTAATTCCTTTCCTGTTAGAGATACAGATAAAAATATTTAAAGCTTCAGTTTATTTAAGTCTTTAAGACCAACCTGTGTACTTCATAAGAAACTGAAAATATTGTTAAGTTTAGCTGCAACAGTGGCACATTCACTTCCCGCGACCATCAAGATCTCAATACTTGGCAAAAGCAGCTTTTGATACCAGCTTTCCTGTGGGATTGCAAATACTTTTTAAACTTTTATTTTCACAGTCACCCCTCCCTCTCCTATGACATTCAATTGTAGCGAACTATTCATAACAAAGTTATTATTCCATCTACTGTAATCAGGGAATAAATGTATGCAAATTATACCCAGTAGGATGTGAAACAATGCGCACATTGTACTATGCAAAGCTAAGTGCAGACAGAGCCTGTGAGTCTACAGGCAGAAATGCCAAGGCTATGAAAACGGGAAATACATGAGAATCTGGGTTGCCGAGTGTCTAAAATGAATGTTGTTTAGTGACTCCAGAATGACCATTTCAAGTAACTCTTTCAAAACAACTGATGGCACCTAATTAAATCTAAAATCATAACAAAACAAAAAAAAATCTAAACTCACTTGGGGGGGAAACTCAGTTCTTTTTCAACATTTCAAATCTTAAAAGAAATCACTGCATATCTACAAGGTAAACTGAAGAATTGTGCGACAGACATATCATATGTTCTATCATATTGTTCTTATGTGATTTTTCTTTACCTGAAATATTAAGTAAACAACTGTACTTGAGCGAATGAGAATTCATGTACAATGCACAATTCTCACAAAATAGAAATATACTGGCTAGGAGCCAATGGGGAAACTATGAAAAATAGTTACAGCTAAATCACATTCTTGGCAACCCCAAAGGACTTACATGAAACAAAGGACAAGATGCAACCCCCAGTGTCATGTACAGAAACTGACTGACAGTAAAGCTTACTTCAACACTGGCATTGGGACAGCACTGTCTAGACCCTGGTGTTCTTCTAGGCAGGAGGTTAGTTTAGGGGGTGTATGACAGGTCTGCAGCACACATAGCTCTGCTCTTCAACAGAGAAGAATCGCCAGAGGGCTCAGGAGGTACTGGGGTTTGACAGTGGTGCCCCCAACAGCTGCCACCTGAGGCAACTGCTTCACTCTGCCTAATGGTATGGTCAGCCCTGGTTTTTGGTTATTAAATTACTTTAAGCACACACCATAACAGAGTTGACCAGCAGAAAATCCATGCTGCTCTGAGGGTAGTCAGCTGTATCATGGCTGCTACTTAGGAAATAACTTTAAGTTAATCAATTAGCTTTTTAGTAAATAAAAACTGAGTGGCATCAGAAGGCAATCACAGAAGCATTACTTTCAAGGATGAGATGACATCATAGTAAGCAGCATAAATACAACTCAGGAACACACTTAGAAAACATTTCCTAAATGTTACCACTGAAAGGAGCAGCTGCAAGGAAAAATGTATTTAAAGCTCTGTTATTCTTATTTTGAAGGCTTTTGGAGGTACAACCGGAAGACCAGGACACTTTTCTTCCTGCAGCTGGAGAGAGGATGGAGAGGGCTAATACTATTTCTCACTCAAAAATGTCTGTACGTGTTAATTTTTTATTGTGATCCTGTCTGAGCTTGTTCATCGCTGCTTGGTACCAGCTTGATATATAGGACATATGGGGGGGAAATCACCTGCTGCTCTTTTTTAAAACTACATTTCTATTGCCAGCATGTATAGCTCAGTTGTTTAGAGCATGGTGCTGATAATGACAAGGTTGCAGGTTTGATCCCCAAATGGGACAACTGCATATTCATGCATTACAGGATGTTGGACTAGATGATATTCATGGTCCCTTCCAACTCTACAATTAGGGTTGCCATATGTCCAGAATTTCCTAGACATATCCGGAATACTGCAGCCGCAAGCTAAATTCCCATGTTGACAGTGTTGTTTTTGCCAATTTCCCTTAGAAATAGCTCAAAAATGTCCAATTTCTTTGCAATTTCTATTTCTAGGTTTCTATTACGTATTCTGTGTAGGCCTATGAACGTCTAATTCAAATGATTCCAATGTGTAATATATTAGTAGAGTTGTGATTCCCAAGAAAAGTAGGGCTTATTTTCAAACATATGTAATTATCAGGAATCTCAGTTAGTATTAAAAGGGCTAGGGAGATGATATTATCATAATTATACCACATTCCTAAATGTGTCTAATCAGAAAGAAGTCCTATTAATTTGAAGTGTCATCAGTGGTGAGAAAGCATCATACGTCCGTCCATTTCTCCTGCAACTATAGCCACTGCTGATCTGAATAAATGTTTGCTTTCCTCTGAATTAACATCTACTTAGTCACTAGGAGACAGGGGTGTCAACTTGAATAAAATATTGTAAGGGCCCAGGTAGGCCCCACCCCACATAATCAGTCACATGGCACAATGCACACACACTATTTAAATGGGAATGCCCATCAACACTGGGGCCCCCCCGGGCCCCTCAAACATTTTATTGGGGGGCCGAAGCCCCCATGGCCCCTGGGAGTTGACTCCTATGCTAGGAGATGCATTAAAACTTTTCAAAGAGGCATTGGGGACAATGAGAAGGCCCTTCCCCAAAGTCATTAGTTTTATTACAGGGCAGAGTTTATGCTGGTGAAGGAGATTGAAATGGCTGTGCGATAGGCTATAACTGTAGGAAGACATCCAAGTCTATAATATGGCAGTATGGGGAGTCAGATGGAAAGAAGCTGGATTATGCTGTCCATGAGAGTTGTAGTAACATTTTAAGTGGGAAAGTGTAATGTGAAAATAGTTTTGGCAGTTCACCATGCTTGCCTTCTGGTTGGCCACCGTGAGAACAAGATGGTGGGATAGATGGGCCATTGGCTTGATCTAGCAGGCTTTTTTTATGATGGTATAGAAAGTACTAACACACACTAAGAATCATAGTGCTAACCTGAGGGGTGAGCCCTCTGCCTACTCTTTAAGACAACAGATGTATAGCACATGCTAACACACCACATACTTTAGGAGCTGGAAGAGTATCTGTGTGCAGCAGCTGTCATTCCATTATTCAAGATAAGTACAGATGCATCCAACAGCCTTTCCAGTTATTACAAATTTCACTGTCCATTTATATATAATTTCCCCCAAAACACTACTCACAACTGTTGGAGGTCTTAAGGGGCTGTATGACGGCTGAAAATGAAACCAGTGCTTTTTACTTTTAAACCAGAACCATTTATTATTACTTATACAAATTGTAAGGGTAAACAGTGGCTGACCACAGAGAAGCTCAATTTAACTTATTTCAACAGATCGGAAACCCAAGAGGCCAATCTAATGGTTTGGCTGGTGAGGTCTTAGGTTATTATGAAATGGAAAAAGGAAAGAAATAATTTTCTAGCGACTGTATCCATTTACCTGGAAATATATTCCGTTTAACTTAATTGGACTTGCAACAATTTGATCAAGAATACTTGCTTTCATCAAGCACTAACAGAACTATTTAACACTATGCATTTCTACCTGTAAGTTCTATTGGATCTTATTCTCAGGTAAGCATGCATTGGACTGCAGACTAAAGCAGACAAATACTATACATACAATTAATACCATCCTACCTCTGGATTTCCACTGCCTGATCCAAAGTCTCCTCTATCCCCTCTACAACCCGCTATCAGCATCAAACTTCTATATCTACATTCTGTTTGAGGTTTCATTCTCAATGGCCCCTACTTTCCTTAACTTTGCCTTTCCCCATTGCTACTACCACTTTAAAGCTATTCTTCTCTCAGGTTCCTGTTTCTGAACACACTGTCTTCTATCAATCACCTCCTTCTTTTGACTTTTTCTGGGTTGTCTTCTTAATTGGCTTCCCAGCTTTCAAGCTCCCAACTTGACCACAGTGATGAACCACTTCCTGCCTCTAAGAATTGTGAGAGATTTTACTTATCTTAACTGACATTTTAGTCTGTTATGGAGGCTGTACTCTGTCAAGGGACACGGGTGGC
The DNA here is from genome assembly GCF_951804945.1 of Podarcis cretensis. Lineage (NCBI taxonomy): Eukaryota > Metazoa > Chordata > Lepidosauria > Squamata > Lacertidae > Podarcis > Podarcis cretensis. The sequence goes on along the minus strand of NC_137170.1, from coordinate 46,402,488 downwards.
GCTGTGGTTTAAACCACTGAGCCTCTTGGGCTTACTGATCAGAAGGTCGGCAGTTTGAATCCCTGCAACGGGGTGAGCTCCTGCGAACGGGGTGAGCTCTGTCCCAGCTCCTGCCAACCTAGCAGTTTGAAAGCATGTCACTGCAAGTAGATAAATAGGTACCACTGTGGTGGGAAGATAAATAACGTTTCCATGTGCTCTGGTTTCCATCATGGTGTTCTGTTGCGCCAGAAGCGGTTTAGTCATGCTGGCCACATGACCCGGAAAGCTGTCTGTGGACAAACGCTGGCTCCCTCGGCCTGAAAGCGACCCCATAGTTGCCTTTGACTGGACTTAACCTTCCAGGGGTCCTTTACCTTTACCTTTTTACTCTTTGTCAATATTCACAACAAAATCAATTACTAAGGAAGACTCTCAAACAAGTGAGATTCCTCACTGGCCTTGCAGCCATTTTAGATCTGGTCCTAACCAATGTTGATGACCTGGTTAGTGGGGTAGAAGTGGAAGGATCATTAGGCGCGAGTGATCATGCTCTTCTGAAGTTTACATACAGCGGAAAGGAGCAGCCAAGCATACTAGGATTCAATTTCTTGACTTTAAGAAAGCCGACTTCATAAAACTTAGGGAAGTGCTGGGTGAGATCCCATGGACAGTAATACTAAAAGGAAAGGGAGTTCATGATGGCTGGGAGTTTGTTAAGAGGGAGATAGTAAAAGCACAACTTCAGGCAATACCAATGAGATGGAAACATGGAAGGTGCCTAAAGAAGCCAGGGTGGCTATTTAAAGAACTTTTAACGGAGTTAAGATTAAAAAAGGATGTGTACAAAAAATGGAAAAGGGGGGAAACCACCAAAGAGGAATTCAAACAAATAGCCAGCACGTGTAGACACAAAGTCAGAAAAGCTAAAGCACAGAATGAACTCAGGCTTGCTAGAGAGGTTAAAAGCAACAAAAAAGGCTTTTATGGGTATGTTCGTAGCAAAAGGAAGAACAAAGAAACAGTGGGGTCACTCAGAGGAGAAGATGGTGAAATGCAAACACTGGACACAGAAAGGGCTGAACTCCTCAATGCCTTCTTTGCCTCAGTCTTCTCCGATAAAGAAAACAATGCCCGACCTGAAGAATTTGGAGCAAATGATTCAGCAGAGGAAACACAGCCCAGAATAACTAAGGAGATAGTACAAGAATACTTGGCTAGTTTAGTAGATGTATTCAAGTCTCCAGGGCCAGATGAACTGCATCCAAGAGTATTAAAAGAACTGGCAGATGTGATCTCAGAACCACTGGCAGTCATCTTTGAGAATTCCTGGAGAACAGTCGAAGTCCCGGCAGACTGGAGGAGGGCAAATGTTGTCCCTATTTTCAAAAAGGGGGAAAGAGAGGACCCAAATAATTACCACCCAGTCAGTCTGACATCAATACCAGGGAAGATTCTGGAGCAGATCATTAAGCAAACAGTCTGTGAGCACCTAGAAAGGAATACTGTGATCACCAGTAGTCAGCATGGATTTCTGAAAAATAAGTCATGTCAGACTAACCTGATCTCGTTTTTTGACAGAATTACAAGCCTGGTAGATGAAGGGAACGCAGTGGATGTAGCCTACCTTGATTTCAGCAAGGCATTTGACAAGGTGCCCCATGATATTCTTGTAAAGAAGCTGGTAAAATGCGGACTTGGCTATGCTACCACTCAGTGGATTTGTAACTGGCTGACTGAATGAACCCAAAGGGTGCTCATCAATGGTTCCTCTTCATCCTGGAGAAGAGTGAGTAGTGGGGTGCCACAGGGTTCTGTCTTGGGCCCGGTCTTATTCAACATCTTTATCAACGACTTGGATGATGGACTCAAGGGCATCCTGATCAAATTTGCAAATGACACCAAACTGGGAGGGGTGGCTAACACCCCAGAGGACAGGATCACACTTCAAAACGACCTTGACAGATCAGAGAACTGGGCCAAAACAAACAAGATGAATTTTAACATGGAGAAATGTAAAGTACTGCACTTGGGCAAAAAAAATGAGAGGCACAAATACAAGATGGGTGACACCTGGCTTGAGAGCAGTACATGTGAAAAGGATCTAGGAGTCTTGGTTGACCACAAACTTGACATGAGCCAACAGTGTGACGCGGCAGCTAAAAAAGCCAATGCAATTCTGGGCTGCATCAATAGGAGTATAGCATCTAGATCAAGGGAAGTAATAGTGCCACTGTATTCTGCTCTGGTCAGACCTCATCTGGAGTACTGTGTCCAGTTCTGGGCACCACAGTTCAAGAAGGACACTGACAAACTGGAACGTGTGCAGAGGAGGGCAACCAAAATGGCCAAAGGCCTGGAAACGATGCCTTATGAGGAACGGCTAAGGGAGCTGGGCATGTTTAGCCTGGAGAAGAGGAGGTTAAGGGGTGATATGATAGCCATGTTCAAATATATGAAAGGATGTCACATAGAGGAGGGAGAAAGGTTGTTTTCTGCTGCTCCAGAGAAGCGGACACGGAGCAATGGTTCCAAACTACAAGAAAGAAGATTCCACCTAAACATTAGGAAGAACTTCCTGACAGTAAGAGCTGTTTGACAGTGGAATTTGCTGCCAAGGAGTGTGGTGGAGTCTCCTTCTTTGGAGGTCTTTAAGCAGAGGCTTGACAACCATATGTCAGGAGTGCTCTGATGGTGTTTCCTGCTTGGCAGGGGGTTGGACTCGATGGCCCTTGTGGTCTCTTCCAACTCTATGATTCTATGATTCTAAGTCAGTGGCAGCAACAACTAGCTTTAACTTAGCTTTAATTTTTCAAAAATTACTTAACCACAAAGTCTTATCAAAATGAATATGCCAGTAATGTCGTTTGTGGATCACAGCCCCCAAAGAGAGACAATTCTATATGATTTTAGTCTAATAACTCTTGTTTGCAATGTATACCAAGATAATATTAAAAAGTAAAATGGAATTCGAGGGTTTTTTGTTTCTCACTGTATGTTATCTTTTCTTAACATAGGACTAATTCAGTATGCTCACTGATTCCAACTTAGGAATTCTGGAGAGGGAATAAAACAGGCTAGAGCCAAAAAAGTGACCTTATTCGTGTAAAATCCAAACCATTCCAATGCCTATTGAATGCAGCAGCTGTGTCGCTGGCAGAAGAAATGTAACATAACTAAAACGTTCATGGAGAAGATTTCCCTCCCCCTCATGCAGATCCAATTTTTGCACAAAAAAACCTTTTCTTATATCATGCTCTTTTCATTTCTCTCTCTCTCTCTCAAAATTGGGAAAACAATAACAGTTGACTGCTCAGCACTTTGCAAGTATTTCATGAGAAAAATTCCACTTTATACCCACATACATGGCATATATCACTTCCTAATCAATGTATTTTAAAGCCACCGTATTTTTCGCCCTATAGGACGAACTTTTTCCCCTCCAAAAATGAAGGGGAAATGTGTGTGCATCCTATGGGGCGAATGCAGGCTCTGTGGCTTCAGCGATAGCAACGCGAAGCCTCCGAAGCCTGCGCTCCGGAGGCTTTGTGTTGCTTTCGCTGAAGCCAGGAGAGTCTGCTCTTTGAGGCTGGCGGTGGGGGAAAGCAGCGCTTCTCCCCATCGCCAGCCCCAGAGGATGGGGGGCAGCGGGAAGGCGAGCGATGCCTTCGCGCTGCTCCCCGACCCTGCTTCGAGGCTGGCGGTGGGGGGAATCCCCCCACCTCATAGAAAAGCCCGCAAGAGCCGCGCACCCTTTAAAGAGCGCGCCGCTCTTGGGGGCTTTTCCCCGAGGAGGGAGAAGGGACTGACTGGCCGTTTCAGTCCCTTCTCCCTCCTGGTCGAAAAGCCCGCAGGAGTCGCGCGGGAGGTGGGGGAATTCCTCCACCTCCCGCAAAAGCAGGGAGAAGGTCTTGGAGTAGCGCACAGGCTGCGTGGGGGGGGGGAATCATATTTTTTTCCTTGATTTCCCCCCCCTGAAAACTAGGTGCGTCCTATGGGCCAGTGCGCCTTATAGGGCGAAAAATACAGTAATTATTAAGTTGTTTTTACAATGAAAAACTCCAATCTTTCAATTATGGATACAGTTTCTGCCAAAGCCTCTAAGCCAAATGCAACTTGAATTTCACACCTGCTATCTGGAAAACGGGGAAAAAACCCAACTCAATCTTTTTAATCATAGCTAGTAAAAATAATCATTTTCTTCTATCATAATTATTTCATTGTATCTGTTAACCAATTAATGTGTGATCCTTCCTTTAAAGATGTGTTTCTTATTTTAATACTCTCCCTTGTTTTCTCTCTTTTAAATTCCCCATTCTTTATTCAGCTACGTCTCAAAATATACACATTTTATTAAAATGTATTTTAAGAGCAAAACCTCTAACTGCAAGCACTCTTTCATCAATGTTTATAAAATCCCTGTCTTTAAATCCCATGTGCATTGACTCACTATATGCCTGGCTTCAACAATATCCACTTCTGTCCCTAGGGAGAAAAAAATTCTAACAAAACCTCGTAATGGAAAACAATATGATCTGTTAAACAGATGGCTTGGTGTAGGGGTGTTGCCTACCATACAGTTGTACAGGAACAAAGATAAGATTTATTATTCTATATGGAAATTCACATTATCAACTATCAAACACTTAACCATTTTTCTTAATGCTTAATTAATGAATTTCCATTAAGTTGTTCAGCACACATAATATTGTCCCCACCAGTCCTCCATCCCATAATTTCTAGGCTTTGGCATACAGTATGCAAACTACAGGTAGATAATCAAGATGATACAGTATACAATAAAATTATATTGATGGTATTAGAGCAGGGGTCAGCAAACTTTTTCATCAGGGAGCCAGTCCACTGTCCCTCAGACCTTGTGGGGGGCCAGACTATATTTTGAAAAAAATAATAATGAACGAATTCCTATGCCCCACAAATAACCCAGAGATGCATTTTAAAGAAAAGGACACATTGTAAAAACATGCTGATTCCTGGACTGTCCATGGGCTGGATTTAGAAGGCGATTGGGCTAGATCCGGCACCCGGGCCTTAGTTTACCTACCCATGTATTAGAGCATCCAAAATCTACATAGGAATAAATAATGCAAGAATGCAAATGAAATTGACATCAGCTAAGCCTCATTGTAATTGATGGATATTCATTGCTCTGGCAAGTGAATGAAGCAATAATAAGCACTTCAAGCATTACTATTATTTGTCACAGATTAGCATAAAGTAAAAGAATGAGGAAAATAATTATTTGAATTGATGGCAGTGATACTTCAAGCTAGCAGTTTTCACTGTAACACTTCTTACAATGGCTGGCTTTTGTTAAACGTGTTTTACATGTTGAGCATGTGCAGTCCAAAGTGACCACCAATGGAACTTACTCCCAGGCACCTGATCAATGATTGATCAGGGATGTGAACCCAGATCATCCCACCCAAATTCCAACATACTGACCACTACATGACCCGGTGCCACTATTCTGTGACAGCTGGCTGATCCTAAAAACAGAAGAAGAATGCTGATAGATGAGACCAAAGGCCTATCCAGTCCAGTCCAGTCCAACTTTCTGAAAGTTTGGTTCAATGTTAAGAACATCTGGAGTGGGTTGTAAGGGGCGTTTTTGGTCTGACACAGTACAACAGTTCACACACACCTAAGACCAATGGATTAGAAACTGCTAATTTCAATGTGTTACTGATTTTATAAAGAAACCAGTTTCATTTTATAGATTTCCAAGAAAGAAGAAAAAAATACCACTTATTTCCTTACCACTTCCTGAGAGGCATATGTGGGATCCTCAGGGTCAACTGACCAATAGCAGTAATCAAAGCCAAATGCCACAACTTTCTCCCTTGTGTCCCAAACACCCTCATATCTGCTGTCCACCTGAGTTGAAAGAAAATGAAAGAAAGCAGCATGCATTTAGTTGCATTTACAAGATTTATTCTAAACCACTTCTTGATTTTTACATTTCTTTCAGTTAAAAGTATTGAGTCAAACACAGTCTGCACATTCCTCTTCCTATTTTTACATTTCAAATAAAGATAATAAATACCACTTAAACAAGGGTGTCCAGAAATTCTGCAATGGAAATGATGATGGTGGTGATGATCTCAAACTCTCTTTCTCAAACTCTCTTTATCTGAAGAAGTGTGCATGCACACGAAAGCTCATACCAAGAACTAAGAACTTAGTTGGTCTTTAAGGTGCTACTGGAAGGAATTTTTTTATTTTGTTTTCTCTTTCTCAGATACCCAAACTATATATTATTATGCATACTGGTAAAATGGCACCGTTAGATAAGGAGTGGTCCATACAAGCATTTTCACTGCTTGATTACTGTTTAATCAGGTGTCAAACTACAGGTGTGAATGAGCCATCACAAACATAACTTGTATTTCACTTCAAATAACCAGAACACAAAGAAATCACTTCATACTTTCTGCTGCAAATTATCCAGCCTTTATGAACTGATCCTCATTTGTGCACTTTATGACTTTTGTTTTTGATAACAAAAACCTGAAAAGAAGTCCAGAATTCATGAGGTAAAACTGGGAGAAAAGAATTGAGAGATCTGTTAGTACCACCATCTCTGGTTACTCAAATCTCTTGCTAAAATGCCTGAAGCAGAAACTTTCAGTGTCTGTCTGTTGTCACGCAAGTGGTAATCCTTTCTTTAAACAAAAACAAAAACAAAAACACTTAACCATAAGAACCAGAGGATGCAGCAAAAATGATGAATGCCATATTACTTTATCTAAAGTATTGCACATGTTTGCTTTAACATATTTTCTCCATCACCAATTTGATTCACACATAATTTTTGGCGACTTCTTTCACCTGCAAGAGTGATCTACCAATAGGTAAAGGTAAAGGGACCCCTGACCATTAGGTCCAGTCGTAGCTGACTCTGGGGTTGTGGCGCTCATCTCGCTTTATTGGCCGAGGGAGCCGGCGTACAGCTTCTGGGTCATGTGGCCAGCATGACTAAGCCGCTTCTGGCGAACCAGAGCAGCGCACAGAAACGCCGTTTACCTTCCCGCCAGAAGGTACTTGCACTTTGACGTGCTTCTGTTGGTGTGCTAGGTTGGCAGGAGCAGGGACCAAGCAACGGGAGCTCACCCCGTTGCAGGGATTCGAACCGCCGACCTTTTGATGGCAAGTCCTAGGCTCTGTGGTTTAACCCACAGTGCCACCCGCGTCCCTGATCTACCAATATGAGCAGCAAAATTAAAGCAGAATTAAACAAATATTGTATCCTAAATGTTACAGAAGATGCCATAGCTGACTTGATTCACATTCACACAGGTGAACAGGGGAAAATTTGCATATGCTGGTTTCCAAATCCATGGTAAGCTGGTTTGTATGCATTAAGTGCTAAAGCTAGGATCCAATGGCATATATGCACCACAAGCTCACCAGAGACTGGGGAACAGTATACCAATAGGCTTTTCAAGTGTTTTCACTGATACTATCATACTATACCTCTCCAATAGTTGTGGAAGCAGATGCTGAGAACTGCAAGCTTCAACTCACTATAAACAACTCACATAAGACTTACTGTAAGCAAAGGACAATGGCTACAATCAGATACTTGACATGCTGGCTGTTTGTAACATTATTTTTTCTTTTTCACATTAAAAAAAAAAATGTTTCTTATGCTTTTACTTCTGAACTAATGGCAGCCACAAAAAGGGAGAGAGGTGAAAAATACACAAGCTATTGTTTTGACTTCTGGTATGGCAACTCTATTATTAATCTGCCTGCACCAGGAAAGCAGGCAGGGCATGTTGCCAAACAAATATATTTTTACTTTGTGCTCATCAAAAGAGGAAAGCACTGAGTCACCACACGGAGGAGAAATAGCAGTACCCTAATGGCAGTAAAAACAAACAGCAATTCAACATTTTACAATGATTTCCAATTTTTATTTTATTGTGTAAATAAGTTTTCTTTTTTAAAAAATAACCTATGCAGTATGACAAATCACCACTTGCAGTATCTTAGACAGAAAGTAAAAGCACCATTTAAAGAGCTGGTTTTGAAAAATACACCCAAATCAATCAGATAATGCTTTGACACGTAGCAAAATTAACTGTGAAGCGACTGGCATTAATTAAAACCCAAGACTAACCAGAGGTAATAGATACTTGAGGCTCCATTAGTGTCCCAAAGCAGATCAGCTGCTTAGAACAAAGCCTTCTCCATCTATTTAGATTGCCCTTTCAAAATAACTTTGATAATTTAAAACTAGCATATCTCAATGTTATCTATTAAATGTTTAATATTATGCTGTGATGCCACTAATGATCCTTTCAAACTCTTAGGGGATACATTCTGTTTTTCAGAATCACGTGCTTCTTAGCTTCCAGTAATACAAGGATATGACACTATTATACTTTGCTAATGAAAAAATGTACAAAGACAACCTGAAGCATCAGCAACACAAATTCTACAGGATGTCCTCTCCTCAAAGTCCCTAAAATATCAGAAGCATGCTCCATAGTAAATCAGAATAGCTCTTTTGGTGTGGTTGCTCTTGTTTTGCAGAACAGCATCCTAGTTGAGATATCTTCTATTTGTAGTTTCTGGAAACATTTTGAAGCTTTTTTCAGGTGAATGGATTAAAAAAAGTAGGTCTGTGCCTTGGGTCTCTAACTGTATTGTTTTAAATCCTATTTCTGATTTTTTTTTAAATTACGTGATTGCAAGTCACCTTGAGATGTGTGAAAACTAATAAAATTAAATAAGACTTTTGTCATGTTATTTTCACTATTGTATGCATTTCCTCTAATATACATGATGGCAATAATTTTGTGGCTTGAGGGCTAAATTGTAATTTGCACTTGTCTGAAATTTTGCTGCATTTTGGCTCGCATACAGTTTCAGGAAATGCAAATAGTTACCAAATCAAATTTCTCCCCCATCTGTTATGATGCTATGATCCTTTAAGAGAGTGTTATCTGTGTGGAAGTAAAACTAACCTATAAGAATCGATTTGCCACGCTAACTAACTTGAACTTATGTTTGCTTTGCCTACTGGTACAATATAAACAATTGTATCAAAAGGATTACCTTTAATAATAAAGCTTATATTGCACAATCATTCAGAGGCATGCCTCATTTAGCTCACTATGTTCTACAATGGTTATTATGTTTGACTGAGAGCTCTTGACTTGATACGAAGATAAAATGAACACTCCACCCCGCCCCCGGCAGTTACTGAGCTTTCTATCCTACTAAGAAGAAAATAGAAAGCAAATTATTTTGCTGGTCCAAAAACATTATTTATTAAACTTATTAATCACTTTTCTAAGCAAAAAGTAACTCAAAGTGACTTGCAACAATAAATAAATTACACATGCATTACAACGTAAACAAATTATTATTTATTATAAATTCTGCTGATTCCTGATAAATTAGATTAATTCATTGAGGATAAGGCTTTGCATACTTGTTGGCGGGGAACAAATGAGTGAGAGTAGCCTAATGCATATGCCCTACAAAACTGTTGGCCTCTGTGGGAGACCAGATGCTGAACTGAGGGCTGGGCCACCCATGAGGCAGACTGAGGCAGACGCCTTGGGTAGTGGAATTCCATGGTGCAGTGCCTCTGCAGGTGCCCCAGTCACCCCTGCCACTGCTGCAGAAGCGAGAAGTGGTGGCTACCAGAGAGATCTTGCTAGAGTTCTGTGAGATCTCACCGGAAGCCACCATGTGACCCCAGTAAATGAGTTTGAGGGAAGGGCTACAGCAGGGGTGGGTGGGTGGACTTCCCATTTTGCCATGATGCCACCCCTGGCTGGACTTGATAAGCCTTTGGGGGGATTCCATTAAAACAGTTCTTATATTTAGAAGTTAAGTGCTACAAAGTTCCATTTCCTAATCAAATAAACCACACTTCAATCCCAATAAATATTTCTGAATGTATGCATTTCCCATATTTGCCTATGGAAAAGGAAAATTCCACATATGCATCCAATGAAAGTTAGAGTTCTTTCCTCGGGTATCCATAAGAAATAGAAGAAACATATGATTCCAAACTAGTTCAGCATGTGAGTTGGCATAAAATGGTTATCTCCCTAACTCTCAAACTTGCCTGTGATGAGAGGAGGAAACAGACATTGCAACAGTGTTTAAAACTGTAATTGTGTTCATCTACTTTAATTATATATTTGAAAACATGAAGTGGCATCATAATAAGCTGCAGTTCTCCTTTAGTTCTGTTAGATGCAAGCATTTCACATAGCTGCTCCATGTCTGCAAGCTTGCCACCAGCAGAGTATGTAGACATATATTTTGGTCAACACCTTGCAGTGTCTTACAAATGACAATAAAAATTATCCATTACTTATGCCCTCCATACCCCAACCACAATAAAGAACCAGCCAACTGATCTCATGAATGTCCTAAAAGACACTGAACACCATCTATCTACTGGCCCCCTCCTAGAATAGGTCCAAGAATTATCCCAGCTCCAGAAAGAATATAAAAGAAGGAGGAAAACACTTATCTAGTTATTTGATTTCTGCCAACAGCCTCTTAAGGCATTTAAAATACTAATTATCTTAAGCAAGTCACCTAAAATAATCAGGCGGACATGCATATACAAATAAAGACTAAGCAAGAAATAGAAAGCATCTGTCCTGCCCAATTCCCACAGTAATCATGGTTACTCTATAATTCACTTATCTGCCTTTATTCCGAATAGTAAGATACATTGCCAACAGAAACTGATTTTGGCCCCATTTTACTATTTGACTAAAAGAGTACAGTAGCATTCAGGAGTCCCAATGTCTGGAAAAAACCAGTTCTGTTTCCCATGCCCTATAAAAGAAGCCTCCAAGAATCTCAAAACGGAAAGGATGTACAGTCCAACTAAGTCAATTCTAAACGTAGCCAGTCACCCATCAGGATGTTAACTGTAGCTCAATACACAGTTCTGTTACGTTTCCCAGAGATTAGTTGCAATCCTATTAGACTGCAATTAAAAGAGAGGGCAAGGGAGAGAGAAATAAGGAAGAAAGTTATCCAGATGTTTGGAATTTTGTCCTTATCTTACTGTTACTAACAATTTACTGACAGCCTTGACAAAATAAAGGCATTCAACTGAAATGCAGGGAGCTGCAGCAACAGAAGCATGGCTAGAAGAAGGCTATGTTATCATCTGTTTTAAAGATCAACAGATGTTTACTTCAATTCCATAAGGAACTCAGAAGCTGTGCCAATTTAGGTTTCCCTGCCCCCCCCCTTTGCATTTCCTTCCCAGTTTATTTTTAAATTTGCTTTTGGGATACGAAAGAATGATTTTCAGCAGATTTTTCTAAAGGACTGGCAACTGCTTAAAAAAAAACCAACGTAGCAAAACAGTAGGTTTACTGTTTCCCAGACATAGAACGAAAGTCCTCTTAATACATAACATAAGAACATAATAAAAGCCTGCTGGATCAGGATAGTAGCCTATCTAGCCTGGCATCCTGTTCTCACAGTGGCCAACCAGATGCCTGTGGGGAACCTGCAAGCAGGGCTTAAGCACAATATCATTCTCCCCTCCTGTGGCTTTCAGCAACTGATAAAACTCTGCATTGCACTCAAAACACACTTATACCTCAGTATAATTGTGGCTTCAGATTTTGCTCTTGTGCCAAAATCAAGAGGGCCATGTTTGTATGAGCATTCCCCCCCCCCAAAGGTACCTCAGGTATCTCAAAATGATGCTTTCAGAAAGCAGTATGAGAATTTGATGCAAGAGTCCATCCACCCAGGGAAACAAAATGCATCCACCCAGGAAAACAAAATGCAAAAACGTAACAAACGGTAAGTGAAGTCACCGCAAGTTGAAGCTAGGATTCAACCTGCACAAATGTAAGCTAGACATGCAGACCAAAGGAGAGTGCTCCCACAAAACATATACAGTGGTATATCGGGTTAAGAACTTAATTTGTTCCGGAGGTTCATTCTTAACCTGAAACTGTTCTTAACCTGAAGCACCACTTTAGCTAATGGAGCCTCCCACTGCTGCCGTGCTGCTGCCGCACGATTTCTGGTCTCATCCTGAAGCAAAGTTCTAAACCCAAGGTACTATTTCTGGGTTAGCGGAGACTGTAACCTGAAGCGTATGTAACCCGAGGTACCACTCTACAGGAATGGGAGGCAAAGTACTGATCTATACAATGCCTCTGCATGTTCTGATTGGTGAGATACAGACCAGCCTTGGATTGTCAACTCAAGGTCATCTTGCAATGGTTCTGTTTGTTTATTTATTACATTCCTATTCCATCTGTTCCCCAATAAACTCAAAGAGCAGCATATATAGGGTGGCCCCATTTTCTCCTTCACAACAACCCTGTGATGCAGCTTCGATGAAGAAATTGGCCAAAGTTCACCCAGCAAACTTCATGGCTAAATAGTAATAAATCCTTGCCTCTTCTGTTCCAAGTCTAATGTTATATCCATTACACCACATTGTCTCTACTCTACAGGCAACAAGAATTGCACTAGAGATGTCAGGCTTTTCAGATGCCAAAATAAAAATTAAAGCATACCTTTAGGTTTCTGACTTTTGCCACTCTATCTTCAACCTCTACAATTATTCTTCTTCCTTCTGCGAGCTCTCTGAAAATCAGATGAAAACAAATTATATAACTATGAAGATACAAAGCTTTTTTTGTATTAAAAAACAATAATGATATGTATTAAAACATTATGGGTATGTTTCAGAACTTTCAGGTCGCACTGGTTTAAACAGGAGTGAGTTTAAGAGTATTTTTCATTCTCCCAGTAAAGTGTACCTGATAATGTTTAACTTCATTGGGCCCAGTCCCCTTATTTCTGCGTTCTGCTATGTAATAACTTGCTTATAGTCCTAATTTTGTAATGGTCAAAATTGTTTATAGATGCATTCACAAGCGACTCTGAAGCAAACAATACAATCAGGAGAATTAAGTTAATGGAAAACCATTAGTTCAGTCACATACACCAACAAATATTCTATACATTTAGAACTTTAAAGGTAGAAAAAGTAACAGAACAACCATAACCTTAAACAGAAGAATACTTTTCATGAAGAGAGATAAATGTCTTAAATTCAAATGAATTATTTTATTTTTACTTTTGAGAGATTTTCTAAAAGTACTTAGATATGCTTTAAAAGTCAGATGATGACAGAAGCAGATGATATAAACTAACTACCCAAAGCATGACACTATTTAGTTTCCGCAAATTAAAGGCAAGTTAACACAGATTGCCTTTTGAAGGTAAAAGCTGGGAGCTTAAATCTCTTCAAGAGTACTGGTCAAGGCAGAAAAAAATAATGCTGCTATGAGACTTCTCCATTAAAGAAAACTGCAGAAGTACCACAAGACCTGCTCAGAAACAGAGTGTGACTTAAGGATGGGTAGGCAAACTAAGGCCCAATCGCCTTCTAAATCTGCCCTGCAGATGGTCTGGGAATCAGCATGTTTTTACATGAGTAGAATGTGTCCTTTTATTTAAAATGCATCTCTGGGTTATTTGTGGGGCATAGGAATTCATATATATTTTTCAAAATACAGTATAGTCCAGCCTCCCACAAGGTCTGAGGGACAGTGGACTGGCCCCCTGCTGAAAAAGTTTGTTGACCCCTGGACTTAAGAGTTTACTCTGTGAAGAAACCTCAGAGCTATTCCCTTGTTTCATTTGCATTAATTTATTTTGGTTTTCTCCTGATTAATGGCAGAGAGTGCAAGCCAAGTAAAACATACTCAGAGTAAGACCAGTGAAATAAATAGACAAGCAAATTGTTTTGAATGGGTCTGCTCATAGTATGATTTAGATGAATATTGTACAGAGGCACCAGAATTTCACTATTACCTGATTCCTGGAAGCTGGTTATGGAAGCTGCATTACTTAGGTCCAGCATAAAAATGCAGGATTTAACGTTAAGATTTGCTTCTAACTTTCTGGATTGAGACATGGTTGCCCAAGTCATCTTAAAACGCTGCTTAATTCAAGTATACTTGAATTTGTTTAAAGGCTGAAAAATCTATACCACCTAGGACATAAATGGCTATTTATTATAAGGGTCAGTGGTCCAAAAACATGACCCAAGTTAATAAAAAAAATGAAAGTAGTAAAACAAGCAAGCGGCATATTGAAATATTCAATCTGTTTCTTTGTTGCTGTTCTCTCTTTTCTCCAGAGGAGGAGTTACGTTACTAGTCATACAAAGTTTTGCAACCGCTCCAAAGTTTTCTCTCTCCCACCCTCCCCAAATTTCCACAGTACACATGGTTTTAATCATCCCATTAGACACAGGCACTCACTCACACAATGGTCTTTCCAGCACGTATGAGAACTGAATTTGCAATCTTGTACATCAGCTTTTAGGATGTGTGGAATTGCTAAATGCATAAACTCAGCCTGCAAAGCAGGGAGAATGAAGAGGATTGGTTAACAGCATTGCTTGAGCCCATAGCAGCCCTGGTGGGTGGACGCAAGCGCAGGGAGCAGGGTGCACTGGGAGCAGGGGTAGAGGGAGAAGGAGCCCACTGCGGAACCCCACAGCACCCCCACACCCGGCACACCTTGTCCACAGCCCCTGGCGGGGTCAGGGTTGATGGAGCCTGCTCCTCTGTGCTCCGGGTGCAGAGCAACACGTGGGGACATGGCCAATGGAGCTTGTTCGTCCCTCTGTGTGCCAGGTGCACGGAGGGAGAAAGGAGCTCCATTTGGGCCCACAAGGCACAGTGGCCAATGAAGCTCGTCCCTCCCTCAGCTGCAGTGCCGCCACCGATGGGCGACTGCAGGGGATCACAGCATTGGAGAGGGGCAGTGCTGCCACCTCTTAAACACTTCTGCCCCTGGGAGTGGAGCGGCTCCTGCCCACACCCCAGCCCCAAAGACCAGCCCAGGCGTAGTTTCCTTTGTTGTGCCCCCTCAAAAATGTGCCCAGGGCAACAGCCCCCCATGCTATGCCACTGGTGCAGGTAGAAATATTACAGAAGTTTAGAAATGACTTAGTTCTATCTATGGTAACATCAGCATTTCTAGAGACCCCAAAATTTTATCCTTAGCACTTTAGCCACTGTCCATTGGCAGTAGTGCAATATTTTCTCTTCATATAATAGATGGGGAGCATGACCTATTTGTGTGCTTCAGGAAAAGATAATGCCCTCACCAATTCATGGATGGAGGTTGACTTGACTAGCAATGAAATGTCCTTCACTGCACCTGAGAAAAGCTAGTTTCGAGGGTGGAGAACAGGCCATGTGAAGTCAAGCAGCTCTGTTCTGCAACAGAATGGTACAGACAGGGGGCACCATCACTGTCCCCCAGGAACTGTTGCCTAAGGTAGTCATATCACTCAGCCAGGATATGCATTTTACACAGCCAGAGAATGTGCCCTTGTCAAGAAATTAAGTAACAACTTAGGGTTTTCTGAACTGGCAGGGCTCTGTCAGGAGAGGAGTAGCTTGCCTTTCAAGTTTTTTGGTAATTATAAAGTAATGTTAGATGAGCACTCCATCACTGGAATAGCAAACTCCTGCAAGGGCACAGAAACCAAGGACTTCAAGTGATTAAAAATAACAAGTTTATAAAACAGCATGGGGAAGTTTAGTTTTGCTCATCTTTAGGCGCCGCAGGTACAGTTTCTACGATTGTCTATTATACTTTGTCTTCCATGAAGCAATCACAAAAGCAGTGAACATGGCAACTGGAAAAAAACCAATCACATTATCAGAGTCCTAAGTGTGCAGTTTGCGTGGAAAATGCAATATTTTAGCAACAAAAGTGGAGTCTTGGGAGAAGACAACTGGATCCCATAGCAATTGCACATTTAATACACTAGTATAAACTCACTGCCTGGAAAGGCCTTTAAATAATTCAACTGTAGCCAAGTTGTTATGAACTCAAAACACGTTTTTAATAATGCAGAGCATTCCTATAACAAATATATCATGTAGACAAAGCATAGCGTACTCAGCATGCTTCCTTCATGGGAATAAACAAGTCTCACTGGAGTTCTGAGTACTATATACCTAAACAGAGACTGCCCAGAAATGTGCCACACTTCGTATAGCCCCCTTTGACACAACCCGTCTCCATTTCAGGGGTGCCAACTTGAATAAAATATTGGGGGGGGGGAGCTCAGTCCCACCCCACACAATCTATCACAAGACACGGTGTGCGCACACCATTTCAATGGTGATGCCCAACTTTTGGGGGGATGCACTGCACCCTCAAATATTTTACTGGGGGGTTGAGGGAATCCCGACCCCTAGGATTTGGCTCCTATGCTCCATTTGCACCTTTTGCACTGATGCCCAGCCCTCCCTTCTCTCTGGCCACGCATTCCTATCACTCCTCCCGTTACTGGACAATATAGTTTATAGTCCCACAACATCAGGCTGAGCGAGGCGATACTACGACCTTTCTTGCCCCATCACGTCGCAGCACCAGCTTCCCGCCTCCCCTCAGCCCAGCCCAGCCCAGCCCAGCACTTCAGTTCCTGCGCTGCCCAAGTTTTCTGCAAGCGACGCAACCATTGCAACCAGCACATGTTAACACCTGGCAGCTCCTCCACATAGGAGACGCGAGCGCCGCACATAACGGTCCCACATGCGCACAAGCCGCGCTACGGTGCAAACAAGTTGGCGGCGCGTGCGTGCAAAAAGCGTCCTCTCCCACCCTTTGTGCACATAGACGTGTGTCTGCGTCTTCGAGGTCGACTCCCTCTCTTGCCGCCCCAGCGCCACCCCCGGCCCACCTTTTGCTGAGAGGCCGGACCCGCACCGCCACTTTGACATTCGCCATGTCCCGTCTTGAGTTGCAGCAAAAGGCGCCCCCTGCTCTCCTCCACCGCTGAAGCCACGACGCCGCATCACATCCCCGCCGTCCTCCTCCGAGCGCCTCGGCTCTCCGCAGAGCCCTGGGCAGGGGAAACGCGGCCCGACCCCGCCCAGCACAGCGCAGCTGCTCTTGAGGGAAGGGCCTGGCCGCCTGGGGAGAGGAGAGGAAATGGGGAGGGAGGGGCTGGGGCTGCTGCTGCTGCTGCTGCTGCTGGGCCGGTCTGAGGGAAGCGGGTGTCTCCAATTTCCCTCCGTTTTCCGTGTGCCGCTGGGTCTGCGGCTAAGTGGCCGGCTGCTCCAACTTCTGGGCGGGTGTGGAATACTCCAAGTCAGGGTGAAACCTGAGAGAAGTTCATGGAGTATGGAAAGACGCTTAACTCGACAACTTTCCACTCTTGGCCTAAAGAGGGCGCTGGGTAACGCCATAATAATAATAATAATAATAATAATAATAATAATAATAATAATAATAATAATAATAGAAAGTCCAGCAATATCTCACCCCAATGTGGGTGAGACATGTGCGTCAAAAAAGAAAATAAACCACATCTGGCTTCTCAAAAACAGCACCTGTGGTGAGGTGGGTTCTGGCTCGCTTAATAACACGTAGAACAAGGATGGCGTGCTTCCTTGAAGAACAAAAACAGCAATCTTCTTGGTGCATTGTTTTATTTAGAAAGAGGTCAAGTGTGATTGGCACATAATTCTGTAGTAAGCCATCCTAAAGGTACGGAGTAAACCGCCTTTGCTGAATCAGGCCAAAGTTCTTAATCCAGCATTCTTTGCAAAAATGCCAGCAATTACGGTACTGGGCAATAGAGTCGACCAGAAACTGATCACCAATACATGGATACACCTGTAAGCCCCAAGGAGCCTTCTGACCCCATGACTGATCTTACCTGACTGGCACTCTCTGCTTGCTGCTGTGACACACACCTTTGTTCACCACCTGAACACCCCATCTTGCAATTTGAGCTTTATCTGTTGTGGGCCCACTGCTCTGAGCCTCATCTAACACCCTTGATGGCATGTTTCCTGGATCCTTGGCTGCTTTGGGTCCACTCTATAGTGTATACACGAGTAGATGCTAAAATGCAGATCCTCGCATATATAAAACTTCCCTAGAAAGATACCCAAACTAATACTGCACATAGGTAGAAGAGTCAGCTTATGTAATATTACAACAAAATAAATTTTGTATTGCAACAAAATTATTGGTAGCCACCTTTACAAGGTTCAAGATGATTTATACTAACAAAACCATTCAAAATTAAATTATGAAACTCAAAGGGCAAACCAAAAATATAAAGTGCAGCTACCCACTAAGGAGAAACTGCACACCTCTGAGGGGAAAGCATTCCAAAACCTTGGAGCAACTGATGAAGGAAAGGCCCCGTTATGTTCCTGATAAGTTGTATATGGAGCAAGGTCTGACTCAGTAACTAAAAGTGTCATAGTTAATACTAGGGAGGTGGTTGCAGAAATATGGGGCCCAGTGTACAGAATGCTTTTAAAAGGGAAGCACTAGCTTTTCATCTAGTAAGTATACTGACAGCCAGTGCAGGTGACACAGTATTGGGTGAATACAATCACACCTTCTATCTGTTAGGAAAGGCAGAGTGTGTTCACACTGTACAGTTATCTTCATACTGCTAAAAATACTATTTATGCAGCACTTTTTCACTTTCAGAGAGCTTTAGTGTCTTTAAGGTATTTGCCTTCACAATACCATGAGTTTAGTATTGTTTCCATTTTGCAATATAGCGATAATACTGATATCTATAATCTTGTTCAAAACCACACTGTGAGCCGATAGTTAAAAGTTAAAAATAAAGCGGGGGTGTGGTGGAAAGCATGTAAACTTTCAGACTATTACTGGTAACAAAAGGGAACCATTCACAGTTATGCCCCCTAGTGACAAATGCATCAGCACACCAAGACCATTAGAGATGACCATTCAAATTTGTGTGGTTACTAGTTATCTGTTCAATGTTGTCATCACCTGTCAAGAGTCAACCACTGTTGTCTTCCTTTTTCTCAGACAGCATATAACGGTATGAAGTTCCATTTGCCATCATGTCTTTGTGAAAAGATTTTGAGATTGCTCATATGTAACAATCTGTGTAACATGTAGGAATTTACCAGCTAGTTTTATTTAAACATCTAGTGCAATGCATGGATCACGGACCCACAATGTTTTGCAACTCTCAATACAAACCAAGGTTTTTGGGAAATTCTATTTGCTTTTCATTATCTTATCTGAAACCTCAGGTGCTGTGTTCATTTCTTTTAAATTAAATTGTAGCACTCTGGATTTGAGGCTGCAGTCCTAAACACACTGATGAAGTAAATTTCTTCGGATTGAATAAGACTGACTTCTGAGTTAACATGCTTAGGACTGTGCTGATAAATTGTCCTGTTGTTGCATCATGTAAACTTTGTGAATGTACTCTAATAGAAATATCTGGTTAAATTAGTATAATAATAATAATAATAATAATAATAATAATCATTATTATTATTATTATTATTTATTATTTGTACCCCGCCCATCTGGCTGGGTTTCCCCAGCCACTCTGGGCGGCTTCCAACAAAGAAGAAAAATACACTAAAATGTCACATATTAAAAACCTCCCTGAACAGGGCTGCCTTCAGATGTCTTCTGAATGTCAGGTAGTTGTTTATCGCTTTGACATCTGATGGGAGGGCGTTCCACAGGGCGGGCGCCACTAACGAGAAGGCCCTCTGCCTGGTTCCCTGTAACTTGGCCTCTCGCAATGAGGGAACCGCCAGAAGGCCCTCGGAGCTGGACCTCAGTGCCCGGGCAGAACGATGGGGGAGGAGACGCTCCTTCAGATATACTGGACCGAGGCCGTTTAGGGCTTTAAAGGTCAGCACCAACACTTTGAATTGTGCTCGGAAACGTACTGGGAGCCAATGTAGGTCTTTCAAGACCAGTGTTATATGGTCTCGGCGGCCGCTCCCAGTCACCAGTCTAGCTGCCGCATTCTGGATTAGTTGTAGTTTCCGGGTCACCTTCAAAGGTAGCCCCACGTAGAGCGCATTGCAGTAGTCCAAGCGGGAGATAACCAGAGCATGTACCACTCTGGCGAGACAGTCTGCAGGCAGATAGGGTCTCAGCCTACGTACCAGATGGAGCTGGTAAACAGCTGCCCTGGATACAGATTTGACCTGTACCTCCATGGACAGCTGTGAGTCCAAAATGACTCCCAGGCTGCGCACCTGGTCCTTCAGGGGCACAGTCACCCCATTCAGGACCAGGGAATCCTCCACACCTGCCCGCCTCCTGTCCCCCAAAAACAGTACTTCTGTCTTGTCAGGATTCAACCTCAGTTAGCTGCCATCCATCCTCCAACCGCTTCCAGACACTCACTCAGGACCTTCACCGCCTTCACTGGTTCTGATTTAAAAGAGAGGTAGAGCTGGGTATCATCTGCATACTGATGAACACCCAGCCCAAACCTCCTGATGATCTCTCCCAGCGGCTGCATGTAGATGTTGAAAAGCATGGGGGAGAGGATAGAACCCTGAGGCACCCCACAAGTGAGAGCCCAGGGGTCTGAACACTCATCCCCCACCACAACTTTCTGAACACGGCCCAGGAGGAAGGAGCGGAACCACTGTATGACAGTGCCCCCAGCTCCCAGACCCCCAAGACGGTCCAGAAGGATGTTATGGTCGATGGTATCAAATGCCGCTGAGAGATCCAGCAGAACTAGGAAACAGCTCTCACCTTTGTCCCTAGCCCGCCGGAGATCATCAACCAGTGCGACCAAGGCAGTTTCAGTCCCATGATGAGGCCTGAATCCCGACTGGAAGGGATCCAAATGGTCTGCTTCTTCCAGGCGTGCCTGGAGTTGTTCAGCAACCACACGCGCAATCACCTTGCCCAAGAATGGAAGGTTTGAGACTGGGCGATAATTGGCCATCGTGGCCGCATCTAAAGATGGTTTTTTAAGAAGCGGTAACCGCCTCTTTCAGCGGGTCTTGAAATAACCGCCTCTTTCAGCAGGTCTGGGAAGGCTCCCTCACGGAGGGAAGCATTCACCACCCCACGAAGCCCATCGCCCAGTCCTTCCCGGCTAGCTTTTATAAGCCAGGATGGGCAAGGATCCAGGAGACAGGTGGTTGGCTTCACTCGTCCAAGCAGCCTGTCCACATCCTCGGAGGTAACAAATTGGAATTGATCCCACACAACTGGACCAGACAGGACTCTAGCACTCTCCCGCCCCGGCCCTGCTCCCACGGTGGAGTCTACTTCTTCCCGAATCTGAGCGATTTTATCTGCAAAAAAATTTGCAAAATCATTGCAGGAGAACATGTGGCCCGTACTGGGCCCCGATGTTACAGGTGGTTCCACTAAATTGTGAACCACCTGAAAAAGTCTCCTGCTGCTGTTTTCTGCAGATGCAATAGAGGCGGCGAAGAAAGTCTTCTTCGCCGTCGCTATCGCCACTTGGTAGGCTCGACGTTGAGCTCTAACCTGTGTCCGATCAGATTCGGAATGAGTTATCCGCCACCGGCGCTCTAGCCGTCTCAACGATTGTTTCATTGCCCTCAGATCCGTGGAAAACCACGGGGCTCTCCGGGCTCCATGCAATCGGAGAGGGCGCTTCGGAGCCAGTCAATAGCCCTGGTTAACTCCGCATTCCAGCGGGCCACCAGGGAATCGGCTGAAAGGCCATCAACATGGGATAAAGCATCCCCTACCACTCTCTGGAAACCATTTGGATCCATTAAGTGGCGGGGGCGGACCATCTGAATCAGTCCCACCTCCCTGCAAAGGGTATGGGTCGCAGAGAAGTCCAGTTGCACCAGGAAGTGATCTGACCATGGCACTTCTTTCGTTTCACTTTTACTTAGTGTCAGATCACCAACATCCATAGAGGTAAACACCAGGTCCAAGGCATGTCCATGGCTATGGGTTGGGCCAGACTTATTCAGGGACAGCCCCATGGAGGCCATGCTTTCCATGAAGTCCCGAGCGGCCCCTTGTAAGGTCGTGTCGGCATGGATGTTAAAATCCCCTAGGACAACCAAGCTAGGTGTCTCCAGGAGAACATCCGCCACGACCTGAAGCAGCTCAGGCAGGGAATCCTTGGTGCAGCGGGGAGGTCGGTACACCAAAAGGAATCCTGTACTGCCCCTATTGCCCAACTTCCAGAACATGCACTCGGAAAATTGGGTCTTCCCAATAGGACGCCTGGTGCAAACTAATGACTTCCTAAAAATCACTGCAACCCCCCCTCCCCGCCCACATGACCTGGGTTGCTGTGCGTAAGAGAAACCTGGTGGACAAGCAGCGGCAAGGACAGGCCCATCTGCTTCATCCAGCCAAGTCTCTGTTACACATGCCAGGTCAAATCCTCCATCCATGATCAAGTCATGGATGGCAGTGGTCTTATGAATCATTGACCTGGCATTGCACAGCAACACTTTCAGGTCATGTGGGTATCCCTTGCTGATTCTAGTATCCATCTGGTCAGGACCAGACCCGGAGGCAGGGATAGTCCTCAAACAACGACTAAACCTGCCTCCTCTGTAATGACATGGTCTGGTCTTAGCGTAACTCCTCCTCCTACCCGTGATCACTGAGATCGGTTGTCCCAGTGCATTCCCCCCTGTGAAACATGTCCCAGCCATTTTGTGGGCTGGGGCCCACTCCCCGGCAGCCCTGACCCCTCCCCTTAAGAACAAAATAACACCTTAAAAACACACACACACACAAATAAAACAATACAAACAAAAAACAATAAAAATTACAAAAACATAAAATCAAACAAATTTCCAGGCCCAATAAACATCCATCCCACCCCCACCCCCCCACATACAAAAAATTCAAAATAAAATTTTTTAAAACATTTTAAAAGCACTCTGCACCCCTCCAGCAGTAACAGCAACTGTCCTAGTGAGGCCCATCAGGCCCCGCCCCAGGCCAGATGGTGAGTGGCAGGAAGGAGCAGGGCCCTCAGACACTCACATACAGGAGAGTCCTCCTGGGCAGCAGAGTCCAGCAGTCCCTGTGAGGCTTCAGGCCCCGCCCCAGGCCAGATGGTGAGTGGCAGGAAGGAGCAGGGCCCTCAGACACTCACATACAGGAGAGTCCTCCTGGGCAGCAGAGTCCAGCAGTCCCTGTGAGGCTTCAGGCCCCGCCCCAGGCCAGATGGTGAGTGGCAGGAAGGAGCAGGGCCCTCAGACACTCACATACAGGAGAGTCCTCCTGGGCAGCAGAGTCCAGCAGTCCCTGTGAGGCTTCAGGCCCCGCCCCAGGCCAGATGGTGAGTGGCAGGAAGGAGCAGGGCCCTCAGACACTCACATACAGGAGAGTCCTCCTGGGCAGCAGAGTCCAGCAGTCCCTGTGAGGCTTCAGGCCCCGCCCCAGGCCAGATGGTGAGTGGCAGGAAGGAGCAGGGCCCTCAGACACTCACATACAGGAGAGTCCTCCTGGGCAGCAGAGTCCAGCAGTCCCTGTGAGGCTTCAGGCCCCGCCCCAGGCCAGATGGTGAGTGGCAGGAAGGAGCAGGGCCCTCAGACACTCACATACAGGAGAGTCCTCCTGGGCAGCAGAGTCCAGCAGTCCCTGTGAGGCTTCAGGCCCCGCCCCAGGCCAGATGGTGAGTGGCAGGAAGGAGCAGGGCCCTCAGACACTCACATACAGGAGAGTCCTCCTGGGCAGCAGAGTCCAGCAGTCCCTGTGAGGCTTCAGGCCCCGCCCCAGGCCAGATGGTGAGTGGCAGGAAGGAGCACGGCCCTCAGACACTCACATACAGGAGAGTCCTCCTGGGCAGCAGAGTCCAGCAGTCCCTGTGAGGCTTCAGGCCCCGCCCCAGGCCAGATGGTGAGTGGCAGGAAGGAGCAGGGCCCTCAGACACTCACATACAGGAGAGTCCTCCTGTTTAAGTTGTCTGTTAATATCAGTAAGGTTAACTGCTTTAAAGAGAATTAAGCAGAAATAAATTCAGGAACCGAAATGAATGTCTTTGAAGCATATTAAACTAAAAACTGCAAGTCTGTATACACATCCCGCTGAATTCAATAAAACACAACTTAGTTCAAAGGAAATGTGTATAGGACTGGCTAACTGCATGGGCAAATTTACCTACATGCCACTTAGGAACAAACAAATATAAGGATTACGAAAGTTAGAATTGCCACCTTCAATGTATGAGAGTGAAATAAAAACTACCCATCAATTTCTATTGAGAAAGCATGTTTAGGTTATAAACACACAAATGCCTGCTTGCCAGGTTGTATGCATATGGGCGTTTATTGTGGGATGTTCCCTGCTTGTAGTTTTTATTTTAACATGCGAAAAAAAACCCAGGTCCGGTCACTGGGAGAAAACAAGTCTTGATATCCTCAGGATGCTGTTTACATAGCAGCACATCTATCTTGTGCTTTCTCTCAGCGGCTAGAACAGAGATCAGATGGAGATGAGAGACTGATGATGCGTCATAACAAGCTATAATGAATCAAGCATAGCTGATGGAGGATTATGAAACACAGGCATTTGCTAGCACAGTGACAGGCTCATTTGTATATGGTTGCTTATCGCCCTGCCCCCCCAAATACAAACTAAGGAAAAAGTATTTATTTAGTTTGTTTATTACTAACGGAATACTGTTTCCCATACTATTCCTCTGCATTATTTTCTAATACAGTATTCAACAGTATGAAGAGTAAAGGTATCAAGCTACAGATTTTCATATATGCACATTAGGACAGGGTGGAATCCAAAGCTTTCCCACCCATACAAAAGAGTCTATAGTCCAGTATTTTGATTGAAGTTTTGTACCAAGATATGAGTGGTCTCACTGTTTAAAATAGATAATGTTTATATAAAACATTTTCTATAAAATATAAAACATATGTACATGAAGCTGGTCTTGTTAAGGCAACATAATAAAATTGCTTCTTTAAAATATTCCTCAGAACCTCAAGAGGGCCATTTAACATCCATTGTCAGTTTCTAACAGAGCACTATTTCTACGTACAAATATATATTTCAGACACAAGTGACTTTAAATGTGATAGAAGACATGCATTTTATCTACACACCAAATGGCTAAGTAGCCCAAGAATCGGGAAGGAAAAGGCATGGTGGGGAGTGTGTACAATTACAGAGTTATACTTCTGAACCAGGAATCTGATTCAGCAGTCAGCTGTGAGTTTTCAAAGATCTCCTTTACTTTCTCTCTCCACTCCAGTATTTGTTCTGCCAGTGCTTTTGTGTCTGTTACTAACAAGTCCATCTTTGTTAGTGCACTGTCCTGGAATGAAATAGGAAAACAAGTATTTTAGCATGCTATGAACTCATCACAGGGACTGCTGCTCAAGGGAAGTGAAACTAGCATACCTGCCCTGGCATTTGTCAACGTACTCCAGGAAAGATTCCTTCATATAGCCTTAGGGGTAGCCATATTAGTCTGTTACAGCAGAAACCCAAGAATTGACGCGGGTGGCGCTGTGGGTTAAACCACAGAGCCTAGGACTTGCCAATCAGAAGGTTGGCAGTTCGAATCCCCACAACGGGGTGAGCTCCCGTTGCTTGGTCCCAGCTCCTGCCAACCTAGCAGTTTGAAAGCACGTCAAAGTGCAAGTAGATAAATAGGTACCGCTCCAGCGGGAAGGTAAACGGCATTTCTGTGTGCTGCTCTGGTTCGCCAGAAGCAGCTTAGTCATGCTGGCCACATGACCCGGAAGCTGTACGCTGGCTCCCTCGGCCAATAAAGCAAGATGAGCGCCGCAACCCCTGAGTCGGCCACGACTGGACCTAATAGTCAGGGGTCCCTTTACCTTTTAAAAACTAAGAAATTTATCCTGGCATAATCTTTTGTGGAGCAGAGTCCACTTTATCAGATGCATTGTGTAATCCTCACCTGGCAGATATGTAATGCACACAAGGGTATTAAGAAATGCTAAGCTTGCTATTAAGTCAAGATTAACATTTTGTTATTAACTTATAATTCCCTAGAACCGGGTTATCTGAAAGAGCAACTTCCATATAGATCTGCTCGTTCACCAAGATCTTTGGAGGAGGCCCTATTAGTTATGCCAGACTGCAGGGGCTCATCTTGTGTCCCTAGCCTTAGCAATGACCCTTCTTACTCTTGAGATATGGCAAGCACCTATTTAACAGCTTCTACCAGCTGTTAAACACGTTATCTATTCACTCAAGCTTTCCCTTGTTTCTGGTATCAGTTGAATGATACTTGACTGCTGTTAACAGTGATATGCTGGCTTTTTAAAATAGTTTTTGTTGTATACTGAATTGTTTTGCTTTTAACTGCTTTGTTGTTCATCACTTCAGTACTATTTTAATGAGGGGATGTTAAATAAAGGAAAAATGTAAAGGTTGGAATTAAATGGCAATGAAAAGCAAAATAAAATACAGTCCAATGTAACTGTACAGTGCAACTGTACAGTATGCAGAATAACTAGAGTGACCCGTCACAACAGCAATCATTAGTGATAATACAATCATCTTAGCACTGACGGGAAATTAACACCTATAGCAGAACAGAAAACCAGTCACTATTCAGACTCAAATAGATGGAATTGAACTTTCTGATCAATTGATTCAGCAATTGAAGCTCCTTTCTTCAAGGAAAGAGATACAGATTCACAGTTTGTCTAATTCCAGGGGAAGCTTAGTGTGAAGTGAAGCAGAAGTCACAGTGCTTCACATACCTTATGTCAGGTACAGGCCTATTAGCCAGCATTCTGAGTGAGACAACCCAGGGAATCCATAGACTGGTGAGATTCGAACTCATGACTTCCAGCTAAGACTTCCATGCTCTTAGCCACTACTTTACTATCAAAGGAAACTAGGAAAAGTTATATGACAGACCACTCACCATGTTTTTCATAACTAGAGGTATTTGAGGAATGCTCCTTACTGTGGTTAGATGGGTTTCTAGTTTTTCAATGAAAGCCACTGCCGACACCAACAATTCTACTACATGCCTGCATGAAAAAGAAAAATTTAACAGAAAATGATAATATCTTTGTGAGGTGATATTTCACACTATGGAGGCTAAATATATGTATCACCTAGGAATATTTCAAGTTGTTAGCACTGTAAAAGAGTGAATATAATCTGGGGGATTTGAAGGGGAGGGGAGATTGCTCAATAATTCACATGTTACGATTGTTGTTATTTTTTATTTTATTTATTGTTGTTGTTGTTGTTGTTGTTGTTGTTGTTGTTATGTTTTGGTTTCTAACTGGAAACCCGCCCCCCCGAGAAGAGATAATAGGAAGAGAAATTTCAATTGACTCTATACTGATGGTGCTGGAAACAGATACAGACAAATGACACTGAACCAATATATTACTTAGTAATGGCAGCAGATGTTTGAACAGCCCAATATTGGGGAAAAGCAGCCACCTACTATTGCTGTGGTTGATCTTTATTGGTCCTTAATGAAATGCATTAAATGAACATGGATGAGAATTAAGAAGGGAAAATAGAACACAAAAGCTATTTAGAAATTTTATTTTAATGTTATAGCAGAAACAATGCCTTAATAGGAATTGGACTGAGCTGATAAATGATTTAGAATAATTTAGCTGTCAGACTAATGTAGATTTAGAAAACAGGCTGTGTATACCACAGGGTGATTTAAAATAGGAACTTATCAGGAAACAAAGGAAAAAGAAAAATGTAATGAGTAAAGTAAGGATTGTGTGTCTTGTAAGAATGTTAGTGACTATGGTTAAAATAAAATGCATTTGTGATACACCGAATATATGTCTGAAGTGTACCTTTGATGAAAATTGAAATAAAGGATGTTATTTGGTAGCAGAAGTGAACTGATTGTGGCTGTTTAGAGTTCTGCAGTAACTTGTTTTTTAAAAAAAGTTTTAGCATCATCATTTGCAGTTTTAACTGTAATTGGATTTTGTTCCCAATGTATTTTATTGATCTGGAAAAGAAATGAGGAGTACCCAACATGTAAGTAAAATAACAAAGCAGTTTGTTACCTGTGGTACATAGCTTCAATAGGCAGACTTTCTTGACGCACTGGTTTCATTAGCCTCTGCCTAAGAACCCATTTCTCTTTCAGCACTGCTTCTAGGTGTTTGTTCATCGCTTGCAGAGCCTGGCATTTCTGAGCTACAGGTTTATTTTTTTAAAAAAATGGAAAACTTTCAGATTTAAACATGAATTGAAGTAAGAGCAGGTTCTTTGTAAAACGTAATGTTATGCTTTGAAACACAGGCTTCCAAAACACGGGTAGCATGCTGTGTGAATCTGTGGTTGTCCAACAAAAGTGTGTGGCTCACACAGCACCTGCAAGGTGAATCACATCAAGAGACCCCCATGGAAGCAAGCAGCAGCTGCTGAGAAATAAAGACCACAGGTTTCTAAGTATATCCTAGGGAATGCTGTGTACCCTTGATAACAGGACAAGTAACAGCAGACAAACTGGTGAAAAGGGTCATTTGTCCACCATTCTCAATCTTTCCCTCCAGTGCAAATATATGTGTACTGTACTCTCTATTAATGCAGGGCGATTATGCCCACTGTGTTCAATGGGACCTGTCCCTATGTAAATATGTACAGGATTACAGCCTTAATGTTTCAGACGTACACCTGTGAAGAACATCTTACATTTATTTATTTTTTTTATTCTTGGTTCTGCTCATTTCAGTCAACAATGGTAGCCTTTGTGAGCCTTTTCCCAAGATCTTGGGACTTTCCGCCTTCACCCAATACATGTAGGATTGTAATGGTTATGGATGCAATGTTTAGTAGCTTGCATGAAATAAAGAGTTTTTTGGGTTTTTGGGGAATGGCGTCCATGTATGGCAGGTATGGCAAGCCTCCAGCTTGCAGGTCTAATTAGGCCCACCTCAGGTCTCTGTCTGGCCCATTAGTCTGTTCCCCTGAAACCAGACCAACCTGCTTCATACCCAACCTCTGCCCTCCAGACGTTTTGAGACTACAATTCCCAGCATCCCTGACCACTGGTCCTGCTAGCTAGGGATCATGGGAGTCGTAGGCCAAAAACATCTGGAGGGCTGAGGTTGAGGAAGCCTGCCCAACATCATACGTGACATTGGGTGAAGGACACACAGCTGTCTATGCACAATTGGGAACCCTAAAATGCGCTCCTGGTTGTGTATTGGCAAGGTAGCCTGGTTCACACAAACAAGCTGGAATCAGCTGTGCTACAGAGCTCCCCATGGGGAACTCCGTAGCACAGATGACCACCACAGAAAGCAGAGCTTGGAGTCGGTCAGCACCAATCAGCTGACTGGCAGTAACTTCAACCTCTCTTGGATTTTCCTTTCTAGAGTGGTTTGAACCAATAACCTGCCAAAATGCTACACTGCCTGCCCTCAAGGCGGAAGAACCTAGGATCCACCCCACTGGCCAGATCCAGTTCCCTACCCCCTGGAGTATGTTCCTCATGCAACATGCCTAACTACTCATCACTGAAGTGGTATCAGGATGGCGTACCACCTGCTGCCAAGCCAAATTGCTTCCCAACCTAGGGATATGTTTTTGTCTTTCCTCATAGTGTATGGCTTGGATGGTTGGCTTAAGTTGCTCACAGTTGTCTTAAATGAAATGCTCAGGATTCTGAATGAAATGCCCAGTTCAGCATATGCGCAATGCATCTATGGAGTTGATGAATACAAACACCTCTAATTACTTGCTTCCTTTTTCAGGGATCATTCCTGTTCAAACTTTTTCACTTTGGCTGCTAGATGCTTCGTCATCTGTTAAGTGTGTTAAGTATGCTACTTCCTCAACAGACTTCTTCTACTCTCCTGTTGCAGCCTCCCAGGCACCCAAAAACCTGTTTAGGAAGGTTGGTGGGCCAGATGTGGGACAGCAGCAGGCTGCAAAGGGGAGGAGAGAAAGGTAGGTCCCATTGTGTCCACTGGCACAATGCTGGATCTTGTTCATAGATGGCAGCTTTGTGAATCAACCAATCTCTCTGGCACCAGTATACTTACAGCAGTATGAAGATGTGAGGCTTTGTCTAAATAACTCTTAAGATTGATCTTCTAGGAGTGCTGTTTTGGGGATTAAACAATAGCATGAAACAAAATACTTACTTAGGTAGAATGGATGAGTAATGTCTGCTGTATCTTTTTCCATCTGCAGGATTTCAGCATCTAGCTTCATCTATACACATTAAAATAGATACACTTATATCCATGCAGTATGTTTAATGTATTTACAGTTGTATTCATAACTGCTTTAAAACCCCCAACAACCCTGACCATTTTCAAGTATTTTTATAAAAGTAATTCTTCTATGCTTGCAGGAACCACAACATAATTTTATTTCCGATAAGATTTGTGGGAAGCTTATTTTTTAATGCATTTAACTAAAATCTCAATTTCTTTTTTAAAAATAGTTCAATTTATCATCCCTTAATTCCAGCTTTAGCAAGACTTCCAGTCTCCTAGTTGTCTTTTGTTTTCCAGCATCCAAACTCTGTAGTTGTATAGAACACAGAATCTGTTCTAGGTGCAACTATTACAAGCTAAATTCCTAGTTAATGCAATTTTCATGGCTATGTCACTAAATCACATCTCTGTAGAAGAGGATTAGGTGTGATAATTTGACAAGCTTCTCAACCTCAGTTGAGGCACCAAAGAACAAAGAGGGAGAGGGAGTCCTGGCTAAAAAAATATATAGGACTGATTTCAAAATATACTGTTCACATGATAAGAAGTGTTTCTTACCAAGTGAAAAATATATTTTAGAAAACATTATCTTTTGAAACCAGGCAAAACAGAAAAAGAAAGAAATGCCGAGTTATAGTAAGGGGATACCTGGTTTGGCAGAAGGACATACGATCATGAGCTAAAATGAATTAGTGGTGTAGTGGCCAAAGAAAAAGGGAGGGAAGACGCAAATGCAACTTTAAGATGCATTAATCAAACCACAGTTTCTAAGTTCCACTTTATCTTGTCCATCTGAAAACTGTTCAGTTCTGGGCACCACACTTTAAGAAGGGTATGTAGACAAATTAAAAGAGGTGAAGAGGAGGAAAATGAAGATGATTAAGGGTGAGGAGGGCAAATAGTTGTTCTCTCCTGCTCCAAAGGGCAGAACTAAGTTACAGTACGGTTGGTTTCAGCTGAATATTAGGTGAAATCTCTTAAATGTAAGAACAGTTCAGCAATAGGAAAATTACATAAGGAGGCAGTGGCCTCTCCCTCATTGGAGGTCTTCAAGCAGAGGCTAGACAGTCATCTGGTGGAGATACTGTAGCTCTGGATTTCATGCATTGGCCTAGATAGCGTGCAAAGCTCCTCCAACTCTATAGTCCTATAGAGTTTCTATATATAGTTTTATATATAGGACTCCTATAGAGTCCTATATATAGTTTCACCACTATGAAATCATTTATTACAATTCATAGGAAATCGTTGTTGTTGTTTAGTCGTTTAGTCGTGTCCGACTCTTCGTGACCCCATGGACCAGAGAACGCCAGGCACTCCTGTCCTCCACTGCCCCCCGCAGCTTGGTCAGACTCATGCTGGTAACCTCGAAAACACTATCCAACCATCTCGTCCTCTGTCGCCCCCTTCTCCTTGTGCCCTCCATCTTTCCCAACATCAGGGTCTTCTCCAGGGAGTCTTCTCTTCTCATGAGGTGGCCAAAGTACTGGAGCCTCAGCTTCACAATCTGTCCTTCCAGTGAGCGCTCAGGGCTGATTTCCTTCAGAATGGAGAGGTTTGATCTTCTTGCAGTCCATGGGACTCTCAAGAGTCTCCTCCAGCACCATAATTCAAAAGCATCAATTCTTCGGCGATCAGCCTTCTTTATGGTCCAGCTCTCACTTCCATACATCACTACTGGGAAAACCATAGCTTTAACTATACGGACCTTTGTTGGCAAGGTGATGTCTCTACTTCTCAAGATGCTGTCTAGGCCTGTCATTGCCCTTCTCCCAAGAAGCAGGCGTCTTTTAATTTCGTGGCTGCTGTCACCATCTGCAGTGATCATGGAGCCCAAGAAAGTAAAATCTCTCACTGCCTCCATTTCTTCCCCTTCTATTTGCCAGGAGGTGATGGGACCAGTAGCCATGATCTTCGTTTTTTTGATGTTGAGCTTCAGACCATATTTTGCACTCTCCTCTTTCACCCTCAATAAAAGGTTCTTTAATTCCTCCTCACTTTCTGCCATCAAGGTTGTGTCATCTGCATATCTGAGGTTGTTGATATTTCTTCCGGCAATCTTAATTCCGGCTAGGGATTCATCCAGCCCAGCCTTTCGCATGATGAATTCTGCATATAAGTTAAATAAGCAGGGAGACAAAATGCAGCCTTGTCGTACTCCTTTCCCAATTTTGAACCAGTCAGTTGTTCCATATCCAGTTCTAACTGTAGCTTCTTGTCCCACATAGAGATTTCTCAGGAGACAGATGAGGTGATCAGGCACTCCCATTTCTTTAAGAACTTGCCATAGTTTGCCATGGTCGACACAGTCAAAGGCTTTTGCATAGTCAATGAAGCAGAAGTAAATGTCTTTCTGGAACTCTCTAGCTTTCTCCATAATCCAGCGCATGTTTGCAATTTGGTCTCTGGTTCCTCTGCCTCTTCTAAATCCAGCTTGCACTTCTGGGAGTTCTCGGTCCACATACTGCTTGAGCCTTCCTTGTAGAATTTTAAGCATAACCTTGCTAGCATGAGAAATTAGTGCAATTGTGCGATAGTTGGAGCATTCTTTGGCACTGCCCTTCTTTGGGATTGGGATGTAGACTGATCTTCTCCAATCTTCTGGCCACTGCTGAGTTTTCCAAACTTGCTGGCATATTGAGTGTAGCACCTTAACAGCATCATCTTTTAAAATTTTAAATAGTTCAGCTGGAATACCATCACTTCCACTGGCCTTGTTATTTGCAGTGCTTTCTAAGGCCCATTTGACTTCACTCTCCAGGATGTCTGGCTCAAGGTCAGCAACCACACTACCTGGGGTATATGAGACATCCGTTTCTTTCTGGTATAATTAGGAAATTGTATGTATGGCCTATTCAGTAGAGCTCCTATTCTGATGCTCAAAGATTATTTTACCTCACTGATTTCAGCTTGGAGATCAGCAATTTGTTCTGCCTCCGAGAGGCGAACAAAGCAAGGAGCTGGTTTTCCACATCTATCCAGAGTTTCCTGAAACAGAAACATGAAAATTCTCAATAAACATAAGCAATTCAAGCTTCCTTGAAATTAGGGTTCCAGTCTTAAATACATTTAGGTTGCAATCCTAATGTCTTTGCCTGGAGAAATGAAGGACAAGCCAGTGAAAATGAATGATTGGTTGTGTGGAGGACCAGTTCACATTTCTGAAATTGTCAACCTTACATTTATGAGGGGTATTTGTTAGGTTGTATTACCTCAGTAATGGACTGGATGAGAGCCAACAAACTGAACAAACAATCCAGCTATGACTGAGGCACTGTTTGTGGGTGGTTTCCCAGACCAGATAGGTAGAAGGTTGCCTGATCTCGATTGGGGCTACACTTCCTCTGAAGGAGCAGGTATGCAGTTTGGAGATACTTCTGAATCCATTGGTGTTGCTTGAGGCTCAGGGTGGCCCCAGCGGCGCAGAGTGCCTTCCATACGCTCCAGCTGGTGGCTCAACTGCACCTCTAACTGGACAGGGATAGCCTAACTACTGTTGTCTATACTCTGGTAACCTCTAGGTTAGATTACTGCAACATGTTATATGGCTGCCTCTAAAGATGGTCAACTGGTACAGAATTCAGCAGCCAGCTTGCTCACTGGGGCATGGCAGTTTGAGCATATTACATCCATCCAACTTCCAGACCCTAACATGCATCAGCAAGGCCTGTGTAAAGTGTTCCACTCTGCTGTTTTAGTGATGTTTTCAGGTCATTTATGGGTTCAGCACAACACACACATGTGCAATTGCACCTCCATCAGACACATGTAAATCGGTTGTTGCCTGTATCTGCCCATACCTCCAGTCAAGCCTTTTCCCTCCACTTTGGGGAAGGGCTGTGGCTCACTAGCGGAGCATCTCTTTTGCACGTGGACACAGAAGATGCCATGTTCAATCCCTGTCATCTCCAGACAGTGCTGGGAGGGAGCCCAGACTGAAACTATGGAGACGCACTGACAGTTTTGAGCTAGATGCATAAATGATTTGACTCAGTATAAGGTAGCTTTCTATGTTTCACTCTGTGTAAGTTACTTGTGCTCTGGAACAAAAGCCACTTCTATGGAATTGAAAACGAGGGTTACACATGCGCAGACCCCCATTTCCCCCTACTGAACTCATGGGAATTCTCCATCCACAGTTATGCAGAGTGGAGTGGATCAGCCTTTTAGTATTTAAATAACCATGCAGAATTTTCCTGAAGCTGCAAGATATAAATGAAAGGAAAATAATATATTTTGTTTCGATTTAGGAACAGAATCCAATCCAGGTGGTCCAGAGAGCTACAAGAGCTGACAACTATAAAACTACAACTAGGGTGGAAGTTAATATTTTTTACCATTATAAGCATGTTTCTTTCACAGTAAGCCCACCACCTAGATATACTTTTAAGCAAAAGTAAACACACCACAAGCACACCAGCACTGTTGCAGCCGGACTAAAGGAACAAGGACAAAAAGCTACCTTTCCGAAAGGTGTCAGGTAGCAAGGTTACAAAAAGGGCCTCCCTTGACTTCTTGGATTAATGCTGCCAGCCAGAACAGAACATACTGGGCGGCCTATGAAGATATCGATATTATCAGCATCTTTCAAAAGCAGCAGGCAGCTTCAAATACGCCTTTTCCATCCGATTGCAATCGAATCTAATAAACTGAGCAGCAGCACGTTCCCAAAGCCTGGGCAGAAACGAACATACTGGAGACTATGGTTTTGCATAGCGCGTATTTACACATTTCAGATGATGGTTTTGCGTTACGTGTACTTATACAACCTGGGGAGGGAGAAAAAGAGCGGCCCGTCTCACCTGGGACACCACACCCGCGGACAGGCAGCCAGCCAGCAGCAGCCCAGCCGCCGACGGCTGCACAGGAGCCCACGGATTCGAAGAAGCCATGGCGAGGCGAGCGTCCGCCGCCGCGCGGAAACTCTCTCGCGCGCCTCGCCTTCGAATGAGAAGCGCCTTCTCGCGCTTCCTTTCAAACTCGCGCCGCCATCTCGAGTGCGGGCAAGCGGCTCACCGGCACATTAGACGAGGGGTTGCTTATATATATATATATATTTGTGGCAGGGAATGAGGGGACCGCCGACACAGGAGGCGCAACCCCGACGCAGCCCTCCCTGGCGCCTACTTATAGGGGTACCGGGCTGCGGCGAGACCAGATACCCTGTGGAGCCCAACGGCACCCGGGCGTCGTGGCCCTTCCCGCCATGTTGATTGTTGGCGGAAGTGAACCCGGCCGTGTGGGTAATGTCCACCCCCGGAGAACCTCCACCTCAAGCTTATTCCGGGCAGAGGCTTCGCCATTATTCACGTTAGGCGACGGGGTTGTGCTGTCATCCGGGGCTTGCGATTCGCCGTGGGGGATTAAAAACAGTGCGGCTGGCGTTTCTGGTGCTGCGTGTGCTTGTTGCTAGGATGCGAAGCGGCGGCGAGCGTAGTTACAGGTAAGACAAGCTCAGGTGCTTGTCCACCTCTTTAGGTCGTTCTCCCGAGAAAGCCCCTGGTTCCCGTCCTCCTTCCTCGGAGGGAAATCGGACTAGGGCAGCAGGGATGAGATCCCTCCGTTTATAGCCTGTGCATCTTTACCTAAAAGTAGCTGCACCTGGGAAGTAAAAACTCAGCTAAACTGTGTGGCAGCGCATCTGGGCAGCCCACTACAATGCGTTTCTACTCGGAAGTAAGTCCTGTTTGAATGCGATGGTTCCTGTCCCAAGCCAGTATCCTGAAGCTTGCAGCCTAGTCGCATTGAGTTCAGTGTGGCTGACTTCTCTGAGTAAAGATAAACTTGGGCTCTTTCCCTCTAACGTAGGTCAACTTGGACAACGCCCATCTTAGATAAATATGCTGCTTTGTTTTCCCCTCTCCACCCATAGTCCGCCTGGGTTGTATCCAAGTACTCGGAGTAGACCCATTGAAATTAGTGTTAGTCATGTCTATTAATTTCAGTGGGCTTACTCTGAGCATCGCCTGCGATGGATACAGCCTCTTCGCTGGATAGAGATGGCATATTGTTTGATAGCCATATGTGGAGGTGAAAAGTTAGGCAGAGTGTTGTTGTTTTCAGTTCCACCAGCTGAGATGGAGGAAGATGGGGCAGCTGGGTTTCATCTTGTCCTCTTTATTTAGATCAGAACTGTCTTCACCTACCCACAGCCTCTCTTCCCAGCTTCAACTGAGAGGAGTGAGGAGGTGGCATGGAGAGCAGGCAAAAGCTGGTTCAGGGGAACTGAGATGCATTGTTTAAATACTGTTATTGAGTGAATAAGGATTTTGTTATACGCATATACCAGTACTTGGGTGGTGCAGAAAAGAAACAGTGTTGACATTGGGAAGTTAAAAATCCATAGGCCTTTGCGATTCCTATAGCCGTGGAACCTAAACTTGAATCAATTATGTGAGCTCAAATCTGCAGCCTTTGTTTGCAGTATTGTATTCTGCAGAATAGTTGGGAGTGAAGAAAGCAAAATGTGGAACCATTGAGGGGTTAAATATTTTATGGTATCTTCTGCTAACATCTATGCTTTTGATCCTTTAAGAATGTGAATATATTAATCTCTGTTACTCATCAGTTGATAATCTAGAATTTTCAGGAATAAATATCAAAACTGTTTACAAAGAAATCTTTTTCTGTGCTGGTTCATTAGTTTAATAGTTTGTGAGCTTGGTTGAGGGATATGTGCTAGAACCTGTTGTGCAAGTACCTTTCCACCATCCTATGTGACTGCTGGTATTTCTTTGTGGCCCCGTTCACACGACAGGGTAAGCTAACTATGACTTACCTGGACTGTGCAAGCGCACAGGCTCTGGGAGAGGAGCTTGTAGCTACTTTACTCCAGGCGCTTTTTGCTTAGCTAAACCAAAGTTTGACTTAACATGTTGTCCAAAACTGAACTTGTGGTTAAGATTTCTCCTCAATAACCTGAGCCAAGCTGTTTGTTTTTTTTACTGTGTACTAGTTTTTTTTAACAATTGTCAATTCTGTCTTGTTCTTAATGGATTTGTAAGTTGCTTTGAGACATTTTCTTGTGAAGAACAATGAATAAATCTAATACTCAAGAAGTAAGCCCCTGTGAATGTGACATATTCCCTAGTTTGCATATGCTGAGCCTAGGGTAGACTATAAATAAGTTCTCATGGCTTCTAACATTATAAAGCTTGTTACTGGATGGGCCTGCCTGCCTGATTACATAACCTACTTAGTAGAGCTTTTTCTACAAGGCCGAATAAATTACAGTAAAAACCTGGGCATGTCTACTGAGAAATACGTCCCATTGAGTTCAGTGGGATTTACTCCCAGACAGGTGCATGTAGGATTGCAGCCTTAATCTTCTTGGACTATGAGCATCAACATGCAGACCTGGAAACAAATTGTTTTCAGTACAGCTTAAAACACATTCAGTATTGCAGTCTTTGTCTAAATCTTTGTCCTACGTACTGCATATGCCCAAATTTCCATATAGTTCTTTTTCATTAACTGTCCAGCTCACCCTCTATGTCATGATGATCGCATCAACTTACGCTTGATTTCTTATCCCCTGAGAAATAGGCCCGAGTGCTTTTCTTTTCTTGTAAAGATGATTGCGCTGCTGGGAAAAAGTGACTGATAATCCTGTATCATAAGTGTTATAAATTTACCTTTTAATAGAACATAAACTTATGTTGTCTAATGTGGCGTGAATGAAAGTGATTCAGCTGGACTTGTGCTACACACATTTGTTAGCATCTGATACAAGAGCAGGAGGATGGGAAACAGTGCCTTAAAAGCGCATTTGGAGACAGCACAGAAAACGGGAGTATTCCAGCTGACAGGAAAAGGCCTTTCTGAGGTAAAAACCTATATCATAAACATGTGCCACAAATGCTTTTATACTGCATAATGCAAGAGACAGAGAGAAATATTTGTGCTTTGAAGAGTTTTTAAATTTTTTAAATCATTTTTTGATATGTTAGTGGGATAAGAAGCATAGAAATGTCAGTTGAATGGGTTCTAATTAATGTATCTTATCCTAGCTATAAAAATAAAAGCTATTGGGTTTAGTGAGGCTTATTCACCAGTAAATGTGTTTTGGATTACAACTTTAGATCATTGCTACTCAGGTGAGATAGGATGGGAGCATATAAGATTTTGCATTGCTTATGCTACCTGTCGTAGTGGACATGACATACTGTGATAAATAATTACAAAATTTTTGTGTAATATGTGGTTTAATTCTCAATTTTGGAGGATATTCCCAAGTTAAATTGTCCCTCCAGTCTTTTCACACCATTTATAGTTTTGTAATTCTGTCTTGCAACCTTATAAACCTAAAAAGCTCCTTGCCTGCACCTTTTATTATCTTATCTACCCACATATACTTAATGCAGTTTGTGTCGTTCTGGAATTTTCACATGATTTCTGAATTGCTTTTTCAGTTTCCCGAAGATCTGCAGAAGCTTGCAAGTAACCTCAGAACAATAGATTTGTCGAACAATAAGATTGAGGTCCTACCACCACTAATGGGGAAATTCTCTGTGTTGAAGAGCCTTGCTTTAAATCACAACAAGCTGAGTAAGACTTCTTAAATAACTCATCAACTTGCTGAAATAAATTCAGTGGGACTTAGTGACAGGAAAATATATATTTAGGATTGCAGCCTATATTACCACAAGTTTAATTCCATCATTTTCTTTCTCTGAGTATCTCTGTTTAATAGAGATAACTCAATACAATGGTTAAAAGCTTTGCAGTTTAGTAGATGATGCTGTAAAGCTTGCAAATACAGATTTGTCACCATTGCGATTCCAGGTTGCTAAGATACTAAAAATTATCTCATCTTATTGAAATGCTCGTGACTTGTGAACCAAGCACTTAACTTGAAAAATTGCCTTTAACCATGCCCTACCTCTCCTCCTTCATTTTTCCACAAACAGCTAGAGTTCCAAAGAGAAGGTAGAGCCTGCACACTAATTCAGGCAATTGTAGCTTATCCATTATATATCTTCATGTATTGTAAGATAAAATGTTGACTATATCCTAACACAATGGGGTGCTGTATGATTCCACAACAGTGACCTTTATACTATAATTGTTCTTTCCTCTGAACAACTTGATTTTATTTGTTTATATATATATTTTTGCTAGCTGCGCTACCTGAAGAGCTGTGCAAGCTGAAAAAATTAGAGGCTTTGCATCTGAACGGCAACCAGCTGACGCAGTTACCGGCTGCCTTTGGACAACTTTCGGCATTGAAGACCCTGAGTCTTTCTGGAAACAAGCTCCGAACTGTACCTGTCCAGCTCTGCAGCCTTCGTCACCTAGATGTGGTGGATCTCTCCAGAAATCAGATCCAGAGTGTGCCAGATACAGTTGGGGATTTGCAGGCCATTGAACTAAACTTGAATCAAAACCAGGTCTGGAAACTAGTTTTTGTAGGTGTATATCATTCAGGAGGAAAGAGCTTCTCAAAGCACAAGCGTCACTTAAAATTCTACTGAAATGGGGATCTCACTTAGAGCTGCAAGCAAAATTTAACATATTCCTTTTGTTTTGTTTGCCCCATGGGAAACCTGCTAGGTTATTCTCTATTTTGTAACACAATTTTCCATTTGTTGAGAAGAACGTTGAGAAGAACGTTTATGCTTTGAACATCATGTCTTTCTTCAACTAGTCTTCATTCCATTCCATTCCATTAAAACAATACACCAGTGAAGTTACATTCAAACCTTGTACAAGTGGAAGACAGCTCATGCAGCTGAACCTTCTGTTCCCCCTCTTTTCCCCTGTAGCCTCCAAAAAGCCTTTTTAGAGGGTTAAAGGGGGACTGATTGAATATTGGATGCTATATTTAATGAAGCTACAGTGGGAGGGAGGAAATAACCTGAAATCTAGCCTGGGTGATTCCCCCCCTTCGCATACACACAGAGCATAGCGCACAATGTTCTGTAGAGAGGCTTTTGGGGATGGTGCAGGAAAGAGAAGGAAGAGGAACACAAAGCTGTTTGTACAACACGGTTCACCCCATTGGAGGCAGTTCTATAGGGAAAATAGATTGCTTGAAGTTATGGAGTTGTTGTTTTTTGGTTGGTATTATAGGGCTTGGATTTGCATATTGTGCAAGCTGAAACGACAGTGCTATTACCATAATTTTATGCATGCATGTCTTAAAATGCATTGAAATTTTTGTAACACTTTTTTTTTAACAAGATCACACCAAAGCACTGAATTGCTGCTAGCCAGGATGGACAAACATAGCCATCATGTTCAATCAGATGTTTTCAGATCAAGCCCCATCCCCTCAGCATTGATAATATAAAGATACCTTAGAAATGGGGAACTACAAAATTCATGGCCCTGTGATGTTCATAACTAAGTACTCAAACTCAGTGTTGGAATGTTTCATTGTAATTCTCTGTGTTAGTTCCTGCAGTGAGTCCATCCTAGCTACCCAGTCAATTTCCCAGTAGTTTTGTGTATCTGCATTTTGAGCATTCTTGCCTCTGACTATTGAGGCTGAGCATTGTAATCATGGCTAGTAGCCATTGATCACTTTATCCTCCATGAGTTTGTCCAATCCTCTCTTAAAGTCACCCAAGTTAGTGGCCATTACTGCCTACTGTGAGAGCAAGTTCCATAGTTTTAACTATGAGCTGCATGAAGATAGGATTTCTCTTATCTGTCCTGAATGTTCCAACTTAGCAGTGGCAGAGCAATAACTTTTTCCCCCTTTCCCTGTTTGATGCACGATAGATCTCCCAGATCTCCTCACAGATATCTTACTGTCCACGCCTCAAGGTCCTGCGTCTGGAAGAAAACTGTTTAGAACTAAGCATGCTTCCTCAGAGTATTCTCAGCGATTCTCAGATCTCTCTGCTTGCTGTAGAGGGCAATCTCTTTGAAATCAAGAAACTTCGAGAATTGGATGGCTATGACAAGGTCTGTACTGTTCTCTCCCCTCCCTCACCCTGCTGTAAACCAATAGGCTTGGGGAAAAATAAGGCTTCCATTGATGAATGAAATCAGGGGGAAATGTTTGACTAGCGTCTTGTCCCTCATTGAATCCTAATCTCTCCTACTTCCAAGACTTCTGTCAGATAGTAACATTGTACAGTTACATTCAGTTAGGAATACTACAATTCTGCTCTGAATCTGAAGAGAGTTGTTTCAATCAATTACTTAATACTATTTTACTTTTAAATTTTCTAATTCATTTGTCCAGCGCAGAACAGGAGTTTGTAGCTAACCAGTTATTTTTCTGAGTAGACCCAACTGAAGAGACCAAAGTTAGTCATGTCAATTAGTATCAGTTGGCCTGCTCTGATTTTGGATGAACAATGGCTACAACCCATGATCTTGAATTGGTTCAGTATAAGAAACTGCTGGATAGGAAACATTCTTGAGGATCTCTCATTTATCTTTCTTTATCTTGCATTTATTCCACCCAAACTCCTAATTTTATCATCATCTTTTTTTTTTAAGTACATGGAGAGATTCACAGCCACGAAGAAAAAATTTGCCTGATGGATTGCTACCGGTCTTATTTCATGAAGGAGAGACAAGAGGTGTGATGCACATAGCTTATATGCTGCTAAGTCTTTTCAGGAGAAGGAAATTCAAGGCTTTAACTGCAAGAGAACTTTGAACTGGTTGAATATGTTGTTTTTAAGGCCACAAAGTGAAACCAGGAATTGGTGAAACTTATCTTGTACGTTACGCTTTACACCTTTGCAGCTAACAAGGCACTTCTGCTTATGTGATTCTCCATCTTCAGGGATCATTATGTTGTAAGAAGAAAAATGTTGTAGAACTCACTTGGGCTGCAGAGGTTTTATTACAGATGTTGGCAGCCTTATATAAAATACGGAGTACATGGAGATAACACTAAGGGGAACATTTGCCAAGGAGTACACTGAGGTTCTGTAACAGGATTAACTCTAGAATGCAAAGTCATCTCTTTGCATTAAATGTTTTATAGTGTAGAGGAGACTGGTATTTTTAAAAAATAAATAAAAATCATGTACATTTGAAAGCACAAGTAATTGGGCTGATAGTAGCTCAATGTGTCTAATCAAAAATAGTTGTCCTAGCTTCATCTCATGTTCACCTCCCCTTGAATGGCTTGTCTTCCATTTGATGGTGTAATGCCCTCTAGTTCACCTGAGCATGCTAAATGAATGAAATACAGGTTCATAATGTCTACACTGTATTTGAGGGAGGAGGGAGCTGACACCTTTGCACTCTGTGTTCATGGCAGGAGCAAACTTAAAGGGGATGATCACCTTATTACTGCCTTATACAAAGCACCCAGGAGGACCTAAAATATGCAACTTTCTTGAATAACTTGTATATTTTTATTAAAAAGATATTGCATCCACAACTGTCTTAAGCTTTTTGGCACCTTTTGACAAACTTCAGTTAATATATAAATTCACATCATGTAATCTGAATAGTAAAGAATAAATATGCACAGCTAAAATTGTTCCTGTAAAATACATTGCTCCTTATGAACTATTTAAAATAAAATACCTAGGAAAAAAAGCAGTACAGTATAATTCATCTTTCTATATAGTGTGTGGCTGTCAAGATCAATATGCATGCCTGTCGCTACTGGTGGCTGCTTTGGGTGTGATTGAAGGAACAACATATATTCTTTTTTTTTGTAACTTGGATTTAATTGCTGGGGAAGGAGTTCATAGTTTGAGTTTAAAGGCTGTGTAAAGAATACAGCCTTTAAGTCATACCTATACCCATATACTGGGACGCGGGTGGCGCTGTGGGTAAAACCTCAGTGCCTAGGACTTGCCGATCGCATGGTCGGCGGTTCGAATCCCCACGGTGGGGTGAGCTCCCGTCTTTCGGTCCCAGCTCCTGCCCACCTAGCAGTTCGAAAGCACCCCTAAGTGCAAGTAGATAAATAGGTACCGCTTTATAGCGGGAAGGTAAACGGCGTTTCCGTGTGCTGCGCTGGTGCCAGCTCGCCAGA
Source organism: Podarcis cretensis (assembly GCF_951804945.1). Lineage (NCBI taxonomy): Eukaryota > Metazoa > Chordata > Lepidosauria > Squamata > Lacertidae > Podarcis > Podarcis cretensis. Next base: position 46,359,537 of record NC_137170.1, on the reverse strand, counting down.
GCAGCTTCGTCACGCTGGCCACGTGACCCGGAAGTGTCTCCGGACAGGGAGATGGGCGCACAACCCTAGCGTTGGACACGACTGGCCCGTACGGGCAGGGGTACCTTTACCTTTACTATACCCATATACAGTCATACCTCGGGTTACGTGTTTTCGGGTTGCAGACCGCACCAAACCCAGAAGTACCGGAATGGGTTACTTCCAGGTTTTGGTGCTCACGCATGCGCAGAAGCGCAAAATGACAACATGCGTGTGCGCAGACGCAGTGCTGTGGGTTGCGAACGTGCCTCCCGCACGGATCATGTTTGCAACCCGAGGTATGACTGTACTCTTGCCTCCCACCCCCAGTTCTTGCACATACAGTTCCATGTAGTACAAAAAACACATCAGTTGAGTCTAAATTTCAGGGAGATGCGTGTGACTTGGAAGTTGCCATTTGAAAACCTAAGTGGTCTTGCAAAAGTACTCTGAGAATGTGCTGTTTCACATGTTAAGCTCACTTAACTGATTGTTTTTGTTTCCTACCTTGGGTCAGTCACTAACTCTCAGCTAACCTACTTCACATAGCTGTTGTAAAGATCTAGAAAGTGATATAAAATGACTGCAAAATCAGACGATGAGTGCTCGTATCATATGTACCAAAATTTGAGTGCAAAGTTGGGCAGATGTATTTGTTAAAGCTAACCTTATCAGGTACCTTACCACTCACCCTTATTATGCAATGCTAAGTAAACCTGATTTGAGAACCTTTATGCACATTAAGCGTATATTCTCCCCCTTCCCCAACCATGTTTATCTTCTACTAGTTAGTGAGGAGTAGGGATCAAACAAGTATGCAGGAGAAAAGATTTTATTAGAAAAGACTATATGGATCAACTGTTCCATTTTGGGGAGAACAGCAACTTGGGAGAGTTCTGGCAAGATTAAGCCACCCCCACAAAACTAAAGAATTGTACACAGCCAGTGTGACACTAAATTCTTAGAAATTCCTCAGAAACTTGACAAACTTCAGGGGTTATGCTACGACACAAATATATGGAAAGGAGAATATCTGAGGCTTGAGTTTCTCCTAATACTTGAAGGCATCTATACTTCCTCTTCTGCCACATAAAATATAGGTTGATTTAGAAACGGTTGCCGCAGCAGCAGCAAAAAGCATTCAGTGGAAGTCTGTTTTGATGAGTTCTCAGATGAGAAAATCACATGTAGCTTATTCTCTCTAAAGTAGGCAACAAGGTAGTACTAAGTTTGATTTTCAATGCTAGTTAGCATTACATGTGTTTTTGAAAGAGACAGGCAATGCAGGCAACCATAATTTATTCAGTCCAGCAAGTAGAAACCTGAGGCATTCGCTTAATTACAGCTTAAAATGGGCAATCTAGAAAGCAGAAAATAAGGTATAGTTTGATGTAGAGCACTATGCAGTTAAAAGCTATTTAAGAATTATAACACAAGAAATTATGCTATCCACATCCAAGTACTTTTTCACACTGCTGTAGAGTTTCCACAGAGGCTAGTGAACACATGTGCATTAGACAGCCACATTTTTACTTCATCTGTGATGGTAGCCTGGTAAATCAGAAATTAACAGTAACAGTTATTATAGCACTTGAATGTTCACCATTTTATTTCCATAGACTAGTAAGGTTTAGTGTGCGAACTGCCATTTCCAGCTTTGAGGATTGTATGTTTCACTATTACTAACACAAGTAAACAAACCGACAGTGATGTGCGCAGTTTCTACCCTACAGAGCTAGAATTACCACCTCACCCTTGTTGACAGGAGGTTACATGGAAGACTGAGCTTTGTCTTATTATAAAAAAAAATATGGCTCAGTTGGAATTAATATGCAGAGTGGCAGAAAAATGAGGTATCCTCTTGTCATCTATGGGAAGTGACAATACAATGAGCCAATTTGTTTTAAGCTCTTGTCTGGCAAGACTTAAAAGACTACTGCAGCAACCGCCACAAGGCACTGCTATTTACTGGGCAGTCTTTTTAGAAAGAAAAAGCACTCAGAAACCGTCTACATGAACTTTTTTTTTCTTCTATGGAAGGGTTGGGAACTACGCTCCACCCTCAAATTATGATCAGTTTATAATTTTTACATATGATAAAAAATACTCAGCTTAAACATATAGCAGCACAAAGCACTAAGTCCATATCTCTTTAGAAAACAAAATGATTCCAATGCTGTTTGGTGAACTCTTAATTAGAAGAGTGAACTAAAAGTTTCTTGAGAATCCTTGGAATTGTAACATTTTTCATTGAACCAGTCCTATAAGAAAGCTAAATCAAGCACCTTCATCCTGAAACAGAAATGAACTGAAGGTTATATGCTAAGTACTCACTACAGAAGGCCTGCACAACTTGCAACCCATCAAATTAAATGTAGTCTAGAAGCCATGAATGGCAGTTCCTTATGGGCTCCAAGCTTTGCTACCCGCTTCAGGATTACACAAAAGGCTTAGTTCACAAGGGCCTAGCAAGGCACAACGCATAGTTGATGGTGTACATTCAAGCTTGAGGGATCACAATTTGTAGAGCAGGCATAACCTACAGCCAAGCCACAGCTTTAAAGTTTGTAAAATAAATACAAGTTCAGTCTCATGATAAGAAAGATAGAAGCAGCAAAGCTATGTTTCAATACTGACTTCAGTCTTTCACATGCTGTATTTCAGTACAGGTTTGAAGCTTGAATACGCATATGGTTCCAACTAAAAGACGAGACAACTATTTTGTAATGAGTTGCTGAAGAAAACCAGGTGAGCACACAACTGTAGTCAATTCAAAACAATTTAAAGAACGGAGTTTTATCAAGCCACAGCAGATGCGGAGTCACTGTAACAACCATAGCTTTTGTTCTCATTGGAAACTAGATTGTGCCCTGCTTTGGATGTATCTCTAGAAATCCTGTAAGTGTTTTGCTCCGAATAAATATCTCAAGATGCTGGTCGCCAGATGTCGGCTTTTTGGTACACAACTAGATTCATAGTTTGTGTAGGGAAGAATGAATTTATTTAGGAAACAGCATTACAAAATAGTTTTCACTCAACCTTAAGCTCTGCATAACTTTCCAAACGTTGCTTTTTGATGGAACATTTCGCAGATCAAAATCTCTTTTCAGCAGTACCAGCAACCAAAGAATATGCAGCATTTACCAAGAAAAGGAAAAGATGTTTTCTGGCAACTCATACAATAATCTGCAACAGAGCTCTTCACCTGGAAGTGTTTTGCTTGGAATCCTGAGTTGATCATTAGGTGCTTTGTAAGCCCTTTCACCTCTCCTAGGTCCTCCAGCCACCAGAAAGTATGTCTGGGTAGAGCAAAAACTAGTAGGATTGATGACAAATACCCAGGAATAAAATGGGGGATAAACTCCTAAAAGTTTTGTGAGAGTCCCATGTCCAACTATACAGGGTTTTTTGTGTGTAGCTGGACTACACATCCCCTTGTTATCCAAATGAGAATTGCTATGGCTCAGAAAATGTACTTCTCTCATATATATATATATATATATATATATATATATATATATATACATTGCCAACAATGATGTTTTTAAAAGCCCCATTCTCAAAAGTAGTAGTTGCTGAACCACATATTCCAATTATAAGAATATAAAATGCACCCCCCCATCATGTATGGTTTGACCATGAAATCTAGGTGTTTTGTAAACTAAGGTCAGCTTTAAGACAAAGTTCATGAAAATTACTCATCGATTTTAGTGATGACATGAAATATTGAGTGAGGTAATGACATTCACTGAATGCATCCTCTTCTGCCTTTGCTCAGTTGCCTCACACTCACACATCTTACTGCAAAAGGGGGAGAAGGTACCATGGAAATATTTGAAGCCAGAAAACGAAACCCTGAGGATATATTAAAAAGAATAAGAAAGCCAAGTCTCTGTTGTGCTATTTTCCTGGATTCTCAAACCGAGTCTGTATACAAGCAACAAAAGAAGCCATATGATGCATGTCCTGCTTTGTTCCCTCTTCTGAATCCTGCCATCTTTCTTCTTTGGAAATTGAGGTTTGTAGGATAAAATGGACGTCTTCAGTTGGATAAAGAATTGGAAGCAGGCTGCTAATTTTCAATGAGTTTTTTGGCTCTTACATTGGCTTGCTCAATACGATCTTTGTTGGTTTCAGCCTGGAATACAAAATATAGCATAAGACTGCTACTAAACTAGAAAGATGAAAGCAAACTATATCATACTGTGATTCAACCATTTCTTCAGGAGCTGGCTCAGAATAAGTTTGATATTATGGCGAGTCAGTAGTTAAGTGGTGCTTGAAGCCATTTGAGCAGAAAAGCCTTTCACTCCTGCAACTCAGAATTTAGAGCAAATACCACCTACCAATGAAGATATGCTTAAAGTACTGGAAGAAATGCTTTGGACCCTGGGTGAACTGGCCACTGGCTGACTATTACACCAGCAGTTTAGGATTTAAGCTGGCTTCTAGAAGTGTTCTAGAAGAGCAAAATTCAATGCACTCATGTTCATCAATGAAGACCTAAAGGGGTTGGGCCTTACGTATCTGAGCCAACTTCCTTCTCCATGATCTGTTGTATGTTAAGAACAGCAAAACCATGATGGGAGACAATCTTGGGACCACTCTCCATATTTGGCACACCCTGCTTCAAGGAAGTCCAACCCAAACTACGCCAGAGTGTTTTCCAAAAGCAGCTAAACCTTCCTATTCAGTTAACTGTTTAGTGGCAGTAATTGTGATATAATCAAATTATTAGGAAATATGTAGCACACATATATAATAAAGAGCAATCTTTAGCTAAGTAAAGTAGGCCAGTATTCTCACACCCATATTACTGGAAGCATGGGAGAAGCCAAGGCAGGGAAATAGTGCTGTATTCTTTTGTGTAAACCACAGTCACTTAATTGTATTCATGCCTCAGGAGATCTGTATCAAGGTTTTCCAGGTCTTATATCATGTTCCTAAATAACTATGGTACCTCTGATTTGTGCATTTATATCTCATTAATGTAAAAACTGGTAAAAAAAACAAACCAAAACAATTCAAGCACAGAGTTGAACAGAGGTTCCTTTCCATGATTTCTCGAAAATGTACTTTGCTTTCAGTTGTCTTATTTTTAGTGCTGCTTAACATTGGGATTAAAAATCTAAGGCATATGGAATATTATATCTCAGCCTACCAGTATAATGTTTATCATGATTTTCTACACCGCGTGCTACAACAGAATCCAGAACAGTGGGACAAGAATTGTATCTGAGATAATCACTGTTTCTATATGTAAGAAGAAGAAGAGGAGTTTGGATTTGATATCCCGCCTTTCACTCCCTTTAAGGAGTCTCAAAGCGGCTAACATTCTCCTTTCCCCTCCTCCCCCACAACAAACATTCTGTGAGGTGAGTGGGGCTGAGAGACTTCAAAGAAGTGTGACTAGCCAAGGTCACCCAGCAGCTGCATGTGGAGGAGCGGAGACGCGAACCCGGCTCCCCAGATTACGAGACTACCGCTCTTAACCACTACACCACACTGGCTCTCTCACTGGTAAGGACCACAACCAGGAGAGTTTGCCATGAGATCAGGTTTAATCCTGTCTAGCTGCAGGACCCATCATCTGGGTACAAGGATATTGACTTATGCGTGCAAAAGGGCTATAGCCTGTTGCTAAATTGGAATGTGTTTTTGTTTAGACCACTTCTCTATCACAATATATAAAAATATATTTAAGTGGTGTGTAGAAAACTAAAACAACAACAAATATAACAAAAATACACAGTGTATCTGGCTACAGCTTAGCACTGTGGCCTTGAAGACTTATTAACTTGTCCACCTGGACACTAGATTTACCAACATTAAGACATCAATAGTTGAATTCTTCGTTTCTTACCTTAATGTTTATCTGATCTATCTGCTGGTTTTGTGTATCAATTGTGTTGCCCATCTCCACGGCCATATTTTTCAGGTTCCCCAATATGTTTCCAACTTGAGTTAGGTTTTCTTCCATTTCATCTTCTCTGTCATCATTTGTTATCCTGTTGAAAGTATCAAGGGAAACCAACATTGAGAAATCCCAAGTTCCTGTCTCCCGAATGTTATCGCATCCCAAGTTTTCAGAAGTATTTTCTGCTATGGAGGTTTCTACGCAAGTTTGTTTGAAAAATTGAATCAGAAAGTGATATAATCACCTAGAGACACTATAGATCTACTAGAAGTGTCTCAGAATGATCTCATGAATTACACAGAATAGCCTTGTTTGAATGATCAAATCAGAAGCTCTGTGAACCTATGGAAAGCCCCTTGGTGCAAAGTAGAAAAGATTCCAGAAATGGTAGTTAACCACAGCTTCTAGTTATAAATTGGGTGATTAATGGCTTCCAGTCAAGCCAGGATTCATAAGTCAACTTTAAAACATGACTTCATATTCTGAATTGTTTGGAATTCATTAACCATAGTTCCTGCTTCAAAAGTAATGAGATGCTGTGGTTAACTATGGCTTCTTGGCTTGTTTCCCTCACTCACACAAAGGGAAAAGTGAATTGGGAGCACGCCAGCTGTGTGCAACTGCATGGAGCTTATGTATATCTTGGCTAATGGAGCAAAGATCTGATTGTGTGGACCAGGTCAAAAGGTTTGTCCTTAAGTTTTTCAAAATGCAGTCACTACTATTGCGGAGAAAAGCATTTAGTCCTATAAATATTCAGGAGTGGGCAGGAGAAGTATCTTACCGTTTTATGTAGCCTCCAGATGTTGTTCCTCCCGAATTCTGTTGCAGATTGTTTGCAACACGCCCTGGCTGTTTAGACACTACACGATCATTCTCTATACCATCACCCCATGTTGTCTTGTAAGCTCTGCTAGTCTCAAAATTCTTTGTTCTACAAGGAAAGTCAGACCGCACATTATTAGATCAAAGATACAAAGTTTTAACAAACCTAATATGCAATATAACTAGTAATAGAAAGGACTGTTTCATACATGACAGAGTAATAGCCCCAGGTTTGCCACAGAAAATGCCATAGCGAGACCCAACCAATCCTGACTTCCTGATGTGTGTTCATGTTTTCAAATGCACATTCTTTACATTTGCACTGAGCTTTGTGTGTGCACCAAAAATGTCATATAGCAAGTGAATTTAAGACATATAATTTCACACTGGAAGCAACCTTATACAAAAATAAACACAACCATTTTATTTTTCTAAAGTTTGTATGTTATATTTAAATCTCGAACTGCTTTGGTATCCGAACTGTTTTCTTACCCCTCAGCCTCATTGTTGCTACTAATGGCTGCTATGTTAAAGAAAATCAACCAAATTGCAGTCTAAGATATAGGGCTACAATGCGTGTTTAAGAAGAAATTATGTATAATCTCCCAGCATTATATTTTTGGAACAGATGAATAGAGTATCAGTAGTTCAGAATTCTAATATTGTATGACCAAATTCAAATCACCACTAGAGTTTTTAACAAGTTGTACGTAAGATAATGATTCACGGAATAGTATACATGAGGGATTGGGAATCTGTGGTCCTCCAGATGTTCTTGGACTCCCAACTCCCATGAGTCTCAGTCAGCACTCAAGCATGATAGGAACTGGAGTCCAACAATATCTGAAGATCTATAGGTTCCCCGTCCCTGGTATAGATAAATGGGAAATAATTTCTTTTAAAAAAATGCAGTTTTGGAACTTTATGTGAGCTAACGGTCACTAGAAAACCCCCACTGTTAGCTTTTAGTGTTATTTCACAATATTCCTCCAACATTTTCCCCATTGTATACAATCCACCTTTTTCCCAAAACAAAATCCAAAATCCAATAGTATCATCCTAGAAGACTATTTCAGGTTTATGAGGCCAGAACAAGTAGTTTAAACACAATCTATAAGCGACATAGCACAGATACAAACACAACTACGGACCATCACAAAATAGCTTGCATGTTAAGACAGCATGCACATGCATATATGCACCCAGTTAGAACATCACCTTCAGGCAGCTGGTTAACAGTACAGGCTGCTTCATAAGATTGACCTTTTTCTAAAGTCCACTTTGACCAGTTAAGCGAATCCAACCTCTGCTGCTAAATCTTCATTTTATTAAGCAAGGAAAAGTGGGGTGGTTAGGAGAGAGAAAGAGAAAAGAGTGAGCAGTAAGACCAGCAAACTGATAAATAGTTGTTAGCAAACAAACTATTTCAAAAGTACAGCTGAGATTATGTTTGTGTTTAGGGGGGGAAAAGCAGCTTAACCCTAACACAGGGAGAAGGAAAAAACGATTAAGACTGCAACCCTCGTCTACTCAGAAGAAGAGCCTACTAAATTCAATGGGGGTCACTTCCATGTAAGTGGGGTTAGTACTGAAACTTAATTCTGTGAGTGCTGTATTCACTACTTGTGTTAAGGCCAGACCATCCCAAAATTACTAGAAGAAGGTTATAGTCCCTCTTCCTCTACTTAAGCAAACTGAAATAGATTCCATACAGATCTCTCAAATGTACATACGTCAAAATAAGACTATTTAGAACTATCACAAAAGCCCTCAAACAAGCTAAGCACTCTCCAGGAAAAAGGAGTTAGAATGTGATAGCAAAAGGAAGAAGAAAATAGGTATTTAGAATGTATATCATACTCCTGCCTGCCACCCTCTCAAAGCATTTCCAAATATTCCTTGCTTCTAGTCAACCTACTCTGTGTTTGTGTGAAATCTGTACCTTAACCATACCAACCAGGTATTATTTTAACAGTAACAAACAATTCTGGCACTGAGCAATATATACGCAAAACATTCAATAGTTCATCCAATAGTTCATCAATAGGTTATCCAAGCGTTTATTGTTACTTTTTCTTTTGCCCTTACACATAATCAGGTTCAAGGAATTTGTACTACTAAAAAATTTAGAACTTCCACTTAAACTTGGGGAAATAGTCTAAAGCACACCAGTTAAAAAAAAACTCCCAATCTTGATCTTCTGAGCATTTCTCAATGGCCTCAATTTTCCCCCTTGAATTTTGGAATTCATCAACCTGCCTTTAACTGACCTATTGCAAGGACAGACACAGAGACCGCAACACTTGTTGAGCTCCGTCAAGTTCTTCTCAGCTTCTCTCATGTCTTTGTTTATCTGGTCCATTCCTTCTTCTATACGGGTTAACTGTTCTAAGAAAAGTATAAAGAAAAAGGCATTTTAGAGAACTTAAAAGCTGCAAGGCTTGATCTTCAGATGAGAACTTTAATGGTTTGTGTTCAAAATGCTTCTCTAAAAAAGGGGGGAACCAAGGAAATGCATTAAAAAGTAACTTTGGAGTTGCAAGAGAAACCTTTTTTGAATATCAATAATATGCAAGTGAATCACACTAGTATCCACACCTGGGTGGACCCAGGCCCCAAATATCTGAAAGACCGCCTTCTTCCCTACAGACACTCTTGGATGCTGAGTTCAGCAGAGGGGGCCCTCTTGGTAGTTCCTTCACCCTCAGAGGTTTGGGGTGGGGGCCCCTATTCTGTGGAACTTCCTCCCCAGAGGTGCATCTGGCATCTTCATTATACAGCTTCCGGAGGATGCTGAAGACACACCTATTTACCCTGGCTTTTGACACTTGAGGTGCATAGTTTTAGAACGCACCTTATTTTTTATTATTGTAATTTGTTTTAAACTGTTTTTAATGTTGTGTTTTAATGTTGCAACCCATCCCGGGATCTTAAGTTGAAGGGCGGGTAAACAAAGAAACAATATTCATGTGCCTTAGGTCTCAAAACTGAAGTAAAAAAATACTGCATGCTGCACACAATATATTTTAGATAACCCAAGCCATAATACTACCAAACAAACTTATTCTAATCCAGCTCCTGAAGAATTGGTTGAATCACAGCATGATATAAACAGCTTGTTTTCATCTTTCTAGTTTAGTAGCAGTCTTATGCTATGTTTTGTATTCCAGGCTGAAACCAACAAAGATCGTATTGAGCAAGCCAATGTAAGAGCCATCACTCACTCTATCATCTATCTATCTATCTATCTATCTATCTATTATTACACATGCACAACTCACCCCCTTGTTCATCTAGCATGGTGAGGGTTTTGATTCCTGTATCTTGGGACTGTAAGAAAGAAAGAAAAATGATAGGAGATACAAAACCAGCAAAATCTAATGCTAGAATTGGACACAAGTCTGGACTACAACAGGCCATTCTACAGTGTTTCTAGTGAAGAGTACAATATTTGCATCAGTACCATGTAAACCTCAAGGAAGTCCATTTTTTGTAAAAGTATGTTCAGAATCTTGCACAAGATGAGCAATTTGGATGCAAATATCTGACAGCTAATTTATTTTTAATTTGAACCCTAAATACAGCAGCAATGCAAATATTTAAAGTTCAAAGTTGTTCCACCCATAGTCATCATCTACACATGCCTCATAATGGCACCCACATGCTTTAAAAATAGCAACAGCTGGGAACAGAACTGCAGGAATGAACTGCTCTCAAACAATTTGATTTGTTCTTCCCCATCCCTCACTCCCGCAAAAGCTTTTCCTTACCTCAATGGCCAGGCCAAGAATTCTCCTTGTGCTTTCCAAAGACTAAAACAAAAAAGAGATTTATTTTCAGCCATATGGACTTATAAAGACATTTAGTAATCACACTATATACAGAGTTTCATGTAACTGAGCATGATGTTATATTCCTGAACCTAAATAGATCCTACTAGGTTATATTGTTCATTTCAAATAGCAATATTCTGAAAACAGTATTTTTGTTTTCTAAATTAAAAGCTTGACGTATTAAGAGAGGTTTTTTCCTCAGTGGTACAGAAACCATTTTGGACAGCAAATCTCATTTACTATGATAGGGCTTTGTGCATCCTAAATAGCTTTCTTTAATATGAGGTCTACTTTCCACTACACAAGCACAAGAGAAAGAGAATAATCTAATATAATTACCTCATCTGTAACTTGATGGGCTCTCAATTGAATTTCATCAGGCGATAGCTCAGCCATGATTAACACTTATTTTCTGATCTCTGACTATACACAAACAATGGTATTTCCTCTGTAACAAAGAATACATTATTTACAAGCAGAATTCTAATAAATGTCAAATGATACAAGTGCTCTAAAGATGTGGTAACACAGTTCCTATTATATCTACATTCAGCTCAATTCTCAGGTCTCAGGACAAGGAACACACAATTTAAAATTTCAATATCAATCAATGACTGGAATATATAGGGAAAAGCCATAATGAAATAGCCCCTGTTGGAGATATGTTGATTGCTTAAAAGGTATAATTTAGTAAAAGCAGTGTCCATTCACCCAGGCACCTAGGTCAGTAAGAAGTTTTGCACTTTTACTTGATTAGTCAAATGAAGGAATGAAGGAATGAAGGAATGAGAAAAGACCAAGTTTAGCCCAGCCCCATTTTTCGGTGACCTGATCAGAAAGATAACTATAATAACTGGAATCAGGCAAGACACAGATAACAAGTGTAACCCATTCACCCCAAAGCAAAACACATTCTTATATCATATACCAAGTGCAGCAGCTGGGACCAAACAAAGAAAATGGCATTCTGTAAAGCCCCCACCTCATCCACATCTTAACACTCCCTAATTCTTTGCTCCTCGCTTTTAGCCTCTGTAATTCTGAGCCCTCTAGATTTTTTTGCTCTAGTCTAGTCCAAGACAGCACAGTTGACGAAGAAAAATATTTAACTGTTTTAAATGGTTTTATTTCTGTTGAAATGAAAGCACAGGAGGCAAAATTGCTATGTTAACCTACTAGGGTGAATCTAGGAGGGAATGGAGAATATGGAGTATGAAGGCAGAATGACATAATTACCCACAGAAAAGATGTTTCCCAATTTCTACCACAAACAAAAATCAAGTTTGTTCTTCCACCTTGGAGTCAGAAGGTATTAATTACTGTTACTCTGCCTCAGTTGTTTACTATCTTAGGAATTTGAGGCTTGCTGGCAACAGTGATTTCAGCTCTTAAAACACCCTGTGTTTCCCCTTGATTTTGAGCACTGTGCTGTTAAGACTTCAACAAAAAACACCCCCACTCCCTCTTATTCTCATATGAATAATTATAATTGCTAAACAATTTAAAGCTGAATTTTGTTGCCGTAATCCTAAAAAATGAACTGCTATTCCTTTGTGCAATGCTATCTTTTTCAGTTAGTATCTTCTTCAGAAGATATAATTTTGTTGATTTAGGGTCCTCTAGTTCTTGAGAGAAAAATACCAACAGGGAATCAAATCAGAATATAAAAAATTACATTAGCACTTCCCATAGAGAAAGCATTATGGCCTCCCCAAAAAGTTGCCACAATCACAACTTTCAACAATAAGGTAAAAAGGTAAGGTAAAGGATCCCTGGATGGTTAAGTCCAGTCAAAGGCGACTATGGGGTTGTGGAGCTCATCTCTCCTTCAGGCAAGGGAGCTGGCCTTTGTCCACCTACAGCTTTCCTGGTCATATGGCCAGCATGACTAAACTGCTTCTGGCACAACGGAACACCGTGACAAGTGCCAGAGCACAGGGAAACGCCGTTTACCTTCCCGCCACAGCAGTACATATTTATCTACTTGCACTGGTGTGCTTTTGAACTGCTAGGCTGGCAGAAGCTGGGACAGAGCAATGGGAGTTCACCCCATCATACGGATTCGAACCCCATACCTTCCAATCGGCAAGCCCAAGAGGCTCAGTGGTTTAGACCACAGCGCAACAAACAAAATGACCACAGTAATAATAATTCAGAAACAATGTCATATCTTCCTCAGAAGCAATAGATTCCTCTGAAAATGTCCACCCATACCTAGCGTATTACTTCCAGGGTGGCAGGCAATTTTAATGAGTCAAATAACATCAGTTAAAATTTGGCTAATTTTCATGTAGTGCACAGCCCACAGCATTTTGTCACAGCTCTTTCCTTTAAAGTTTAAACTATTCCACTCCCATCCCCTGAACCTGACACAAAAGATTCCATTCTCCATTTTTACCTTTACATTCCTCCTCACAATCAATCATTTCTTCCCCCAGACATTCATGTTGACTATAGAATGTTAGACGTTTTAAAAATAAACTTTTTGTTCCATTATGCTCTCATGATTCAGATTTTTTTAAATGGGTGACATCAAGTGATTTGACAGGTGGGCAGACCCACCAATCTGTCAAAATGGCTCACAATGGTTGGAGGAGGTTCCCTACCGCTTGCTGCATGTATTTGACATAGCCTGGGACTTGAACAATACGAATTTAACTAAGAAGAACATCAGGAATATTTAGCAGAATATCACAAGCAGAGATTTTTTGAAGTTGCACACTTAAATCTCATCAGAAGCCTGAAGGATCCAAGAATTTTGCAACACATTAGCTACCAACAACATTTGTACTAGTACTATTTTGCAGCAGAGAAGTTATTTCCCTATTACTTTACACTGACTAAAAAGTAAATAAATGTGAAAACAAAGACACCACTCAACATCTCTTCCTGTCTTTTTTATCAGCTTCCTAAATATGCTACAAGGACAATAGTGTTATTGCTGCTCTTTCAGATAGCACAGAAACAGCATGTTGATTGCTTTGCTTGTTTAACACTTGAAACAGCCTAAATACTACTTAGGAAGGCCTTCTAGAGTTAAGTATCTACTATCTACACTACAAATCAAAACCTCCACAGCTGTCAAACTACCCTTCCCAGAATATTTTTTTGAAAAGCTACAATAGGTGAACCAGTATAAATTTGACTTCATTTTGACTTCATTTTGTAGTTTGCTTCTGCTTTGTTGTTCAAAACTTTAGTAGTTGTCACATTCTAAGATAATTTGAAAAGAAGAATGTGTGGGTATGAACATTGTCTTGGAGGTAGTTTTCATGTATTCTACAGCAAAGGAACTCCAAATACCTGCTCCTACCTTAGAAAAGACCCAAAGACCCAAAGTTACAGAAGCAGTTCTGGAGACTGCATTTATACAAAAGCAAGTATGTTACTTGATTTGATCATTGAATGTAAGAGTAACTTCAATGAGCAAACAGGTCTCCGTAACCCAAGGTACAATCCAAAATACAGTTAGTAGTGGAACAACTAATTCCCCACAAATCGGCTTCTTCCTAGGGAGGAAACTTCTTTTATAAAGCTGTCTCAAGTGACTGCATACTTTCATGTTGATGTAAGGCGCTCTCTCTCAACTTCTTGGTCAACAAAAATGAAACAGCGCAATAGTGCTAGAAGACAGCCAATGCTGGAATTACTAAAATCCCCAGCAATGAATTCCGCTTGTGATATTAGCAAGCATTCTGTTGCTAAAGAGCTATCTTTTGTATTGATATTAATGGTGCCAGAAGTGAAACAGCTCCTCACCAGAGTATAAGTACTTCCACCTGCAGGGGAATAACTGCCAATTTTAATTTATAAATGCACCCTTTCACATCACTTTTAATCCCCTCCTGAGTTCCCCAATTTTTGTTAAGAAGTTACTCAGTAGTCACAAGCGACTGCTGTGCAGAAAGAAAAAGAGCACCAACTTTGGTAGCATGCACTGTGCAAAGGGGGATTGGAAACACGTGAACATAGTGATTTGCATCACAGCCTATATCTTTAAACAGAACACTTCCTGAGTAAATATCTTTTATTGCTTTGTGACTTACTCTGAAGAAGTCACAAACACAACACTTCCTGAATAAATAGCTTTTACGACTTTGTGACTTACTCGGAAGTGTATGATAGAAGCAATTGTGCAATATAAATAATGTTATTAGAAAGGTTATTTAGGTTAGTTGGAACATTGATGCAATTCTCATGGCAGACCTCATGGCTCAAGTATTTTGTATATATTAAAACTGTAAGTAGGATATGACCATCAGCGCCATGGAACATCAAGTTATTCCTGATGTTCATTTTCCCTCTCTAAACTGGGTCTTAAAGGCTGAATGCTCTGAGGCTATTCAGTTCCCCTTTTCCCCTCAGCCCATTACCTTCCCTGAAAGTCTGGAGACTCTCCAGCTTGGCACTCAATGCAATGGAAGGGTTGTGGCTGGAAAGGAAAATTGCTACATCCTCTATGCATGCATAAAGTTGCCTTCAACATTCACAAGGGGCTCTTTGGATCCCAGTCCTAATCGTCAAAACGAAACAGAACTGAGTATGTATGCATCTAAGTTAAAAATGTATAGAGTACTATTTGTAGTATTCTTAAGAGTATGACTACATTAAGAAACAAGAGCAGGGAATAAAACTCAGGAATGGCAAATGTTGTGGGGGTGCTAACATATGAAAGTAAGCTGATAGTGCTAGATGCATAGGCCTGCTGGCTACCCTAACTTTTAAGGAGATAAATGTGCATGGTAGCAAGAGAGGCCAGTACTATGTGTGAACAAGATCTCAAGTCATACAAGAAGACAAGCTTATGGCAGCCTTGTAATTTCCTGCTCATCCCTGGAAACTGGGGATTCCTGGGATTCCTGCAAGCAACTTTTGAAGGGTTCTGAAAAAGCTGTGCTCTATATTTCACTAACAGTTTGGCTGCTGCATGAGATACCAAAGCTGATGGCAAATATAGTCCTCAGAAGGACTATGAACCAGATGGAGAATAGCCAACACAGCCTGGAATAGTTTATAATGTACTGAATGGGTAGAGGATAAGGGGAGAGTGCTCTTTGATCAGATGCAGCTGCATAGGGCTGTGCATTCAAGGGAGGAAGGAGCAAGTTTACATATAATAGTTAATAGTTATCTCTACGTACAAAAGACATGGGGTGAAGAGTAGAAAAAAGAAGTGGGAGGAGTTAGAAAAGATCAAGTAGATGGGAAAATGGGGAACCATATGGGAGAATAGAAGAACAGGAAATAGCAAAAGAATAGAAAGCATGGACAGAACTGAATTATTGGAAATAAGATGAACAGCTCCATATTGCACAATCTACTTCATGTACCTTACCAAAGATTCAAGTTATATCATGTTCTCAACATTATGAAGATGTAAAGGCTTTCAACCTAGTGTTGGGTCCAGATTTGGGCAATACTGTATATCCTTTGCTAGCTTTTCTTCCAGCCACTCTGACACTGCCCAGTCATTTGCCTTCTGCTTCTTGGGCTAATGTGTACCACTGCCCTGAAGTAGAGAATGGGTGGAAGTTGCTCTCCTTGCCCTTGACCATACTCCTGGCCTGTGTATGTACCACAGTTCCCAGGATTCTTTGGAAGAAGTTATGTGTTTTAAACGAATGGCTTTTCTGAGAGAGGTCACACACAAAAAAGCACTAACAGCAAGGAGGAAAAAGACCAATAGACCCTGCTTTGGTGTGGGCCTTTGCAGGTGTCCTACAACACTGACTCCTGAGTGAACTTCCAATTGTGGAGCATACTGTGAAGGATAAAAGTATGCCTTAAAACTCTTGTTCTCCATAAACCAGCTACTGCTATTACTCTGAAATGCCTACTCACTTGTTTTATGTACCCTCTGCTGGGAACGCCCCAAAACAGAAGTTACCTTCTCCCTTAAGTGCCTTTCCATTCTAAACCACCCTCAGGAATTAAGGGCTCAAAAAAAGGATTCACACCTTATGCAGCAATGATATAGCATGAAATATAGGGCAGCTCTGAGGAGAGGAAGCCAGTTGGCCACATTCCTTCAGGAATCCCTAACTCCCCAAACCAAGCGGGGCCTGGAAGGGAGGCCAGTCCCAGGCAGGCAGGCAGGCACCCCGGAAGCCGGGAAGGGGCGGCAGGGCAGCTTCGCCCGCCGAGGTCCCTCCGCTGCCGGGGATGCGAGAGCGGCGCCTCTGCCTCTCTCTCCCTCCCTCCCCGCCGCTTCCTGCACTAGCCGCCTCTCCCTCTCTCCTCCTTCCTTCCTTCCTTCCTTCCTCCCTCCCTTCCGCAGGGCTCCTCATCCGCCCGCATTCCTGGGCCACTCGCCGCAGATCCTCGCCCAGGTTCAGCCTCCAGCCCAGCCGACCATTATATATATAGACATATATACCCTGTATATACAGTATGTGTGTATGAAGCCGAGAGACGCCCAGCCGGCCCCTTCCTTTCCCGGGCACCTCGAGCGCCCCACCTCCCTCCGGCACCTCGCCCGACCTCCCCTCCGAGCAGACCCCGCACTCGCACCTTCCCTTGCACGCCGCTGCACCCATTCACACGTACTCGGGGAGCCCGCTTCTCCCCAGCCCCGGATTCCCCGCCGCCGCCCCACGCTGCCCGCTCCTTGCTTTCCCTTTCGAGGCTCACTCACGCGGCTTCGGAGTCGACCAGCCCTCGCCCTCCTCTCCAGCCCCGCAGCCGGGAGCTCGGGCCTTCCGCTCTGCCTCGAGTCTGCGGGGACCCCTTCGCTCGGCCAAGCCCCACCCGGGCTACTTCCTCACAGCCTCCGCCCTCCAGTTCCTTCTTGACCGACGAGGTGTCTCCTCCTCGCTCCTTGACAACAACACCCGCCTCCTCCGCAACCCCCACTCAGGACTGCATTAGTCGCTTCCGCTTCGAGTTATTGGCGAAAGCGAGTGACTGTCAAGCTTCGCGTCCTCCTTTCGCTTTCCAGAACACCAATAATCACTGTTTGGTTTTCTGTACTGTATTCGGTTTCCATCTGGCCTCGCTTTCTATAACCTCCCCTCCCAAACTTGTGCACACATACCTATAACTCTGGGTAATGCTTCTTGCATCTAACGCAATGCACAGTAGTCCGCAAACACTTATGCTATAACAACTTTGTTGATCTCTCAGGTGTCACAAGACTCTCTATTTTGCTGCCAAAGACTAAGACAGCTGCTCATATAGAGAGTTGTTTTTGTTGGTGCGTTCCTTTCCACTCCGTTAGTTGGTTATCGATTCAAAGTGCCAAAGCCGGTGGCAATCGTTGCATCAGGTCAGATACCTGCGTTGGAGACGTCCTTGCTTTTCGATATATCGGTAAGTTTAGGTTTTTGAGAAGTGTGTCCACCTCTATGATCGACATAGCTGAATTTTCCAGATTCTTCTCTGAACATAAGAATGTGATAATAAACAGACTTAAGCAAGGAATAAAGAAATCTCCTTAAAGTCCCATGTACTGGCTGGAAGGGCAATAGCAAATCATTACAACTTTCTCCCGCTAAAGTGTAATAAATAAAGATTTGTGCGTTCGCTTTCAGGTTTGTCTGCGCACGCAGGTTTTTTGTTTTTTATTCAGCTGAGTTTGGGTTTAATAGCTGAATTCTCAGGGATGACAAACTTGGTCTCCAAGACAGGCTTCTTAGTAGGAATCATAATGTCTAATCCCTGTGTATGGCTACATTTCAGGGAGCTTCGAAAGACGCCCCACTGTGAACCGCGTCGGCAGGTCCTCGTCCCAACGAAGGATCCATGCCTTACAAGCCACTCCCGCGCACGGCCATCTGGAAGCAACGCCAATCGAATTCAACAGAAAGTGCCCAAGTTCCGCCGCCTCCGGGAGCAAAACTACAACTCCCGAAATGCCCCGCGCCCTAAGGCCGTGGCCACAATTTTCTCTCGCAAGAGTCGTTTCCCGTCGGAAAGAGCGCCGCCGAGTCGGGTTCTGTGAGGCGCGAAAACTACTCTTCCCAGAATGCAAGGGCGCGTACGGTCTGGGCTTTCCGATTGGCTGAATCGATGGGGGCGCTTCCTGCGTTGTGGCGCGGGTCTCTTTCGGGTCGGCAAGTGTCCGGAGTAGGAGCAGGAGGCGGCGGAGGAGGGAGGGGGCCGTGGCCAGCCCATCTTGCTGGGCGATGGGCCTGGGCTACGCAGCGGGGTGAGGAGGGTACGACCTGTGAGTACTGAGAGGTGGACGGGCGGTGCCTGGCTCTCCAGTGCGTGGGGAGGAGGAGAGGCTGAGATTAAGCGCAGGCACGGCGGCAATGTAGATGGGGTGGCTGTAGGTCACGAGTATGCGAGACCTACAGCTACGGTTGTTTGTGGGATGGGGCAGTTCGGGGGAACCATCTTAAATGAAGTTGTTAGGGCTTCCGAGCACGTAAGGCTGGAGGGCAGCGTGCAAGCAGCCTTTGCGCGAGATTTTGTACTTTTGAAGCACACATTGGAGGACAAAGCCCCACTTGTGGCAGTAAAAGCCTAATCTAGAAACCTTGTTGGGGTGATATCGGAGACATCAATTTTCTTGCATTATAGCTTTCACAACTTGTACGCACCATGCAGACAGCATTGTAATTAGGAGCATCCTATAAAGTAAGGGGAGGCTAACCATTAATGTACACGTTTTGCATATATTTTAATATGCTGTTGCAAATGGGTGCGTCGACATCTGCTAGTGCTTCTTAAACTGTGGTGTGGAAACTTTGGGGCACTTTCGGGAATACTTCAGAGGTGTAGTTTTTCCAATACTTCCATAATGTTGTTTGACACATTTTCTTGGATCATTCTAAAAAGTGTTTGTGTAACTTGTAAGCCTTTCAAGAGTTGTCTGATGTAACAGATATGAATGCAGTCTGCAAAGAACAAATGAGAATAAACCTTAGTACAATTTTATATATATATATGTAGTTTGTTTTGAAGTCTGAAACTGGTAATTGTCAATTATGACCCAAACTTAAGAGTTACGGTGATATCAAGTCTTAACATCTGGGTTGGTTCATTTGGAGAGAGGCAGACCCTGAGGCATTCGGGTCCTGAGCTGCATAAAGCTTCTTAGGTCAAATCCAGCACTTTGAATTGGGCCCGGAAGCTATCTGGTAGCCAATGCAGTCAGGCCAGAATTGGTGTTCTGTGCGCAGACCATCTTTCCTTGGTGAGTGACCTGGCCACTGAATTCTGCATCTACAGTGTCTGAACTGTCTTCAAAATATTGCAAAAGTTACCAGAGCATAGACAACAGAAGTTAGGTTATCCCTGTCTACATAAGAGTATAGCTGGGTCACCAACTGAAGCTGATGGAAGGCACTTTGCACCACTGAGGCCATGAAAGCATTTGATGAGACAACATTTTCCTTGAAAGAGAAGAGTTTATCTTTTATCTGTGGCACAGCCAAACTTACTTATTTGAGAAGCAAATCTGCTATTTATTTCCAGCATGCAGTTGCAGGTAAGATGTGGGCACAGGTGTTTCCTGTAGTGTGAAATGATTCTCATTTGGATCTGCTGCAGCAAGTCCCTGGAGAAGGTTGCGGTGGTGGATGGGCCTGTCTGGACCATTTTGCTGGGTGATAGCTTCTGGGTTGACACTGTCCAGTGCAGTTAGGAGGGGCAGGTTGCAATTCTGTATGTAGCACAGGAGTTCTTATGTGGTGTATGATTTGGTTTTGTGGTCTGCTGCAGAAGTGGGCATTATGGCTGGTTTTCTCCACTAGGTGGTGTTCTGGTTGGAATAGAGCATGGGTAGGCAACCTAAGGCCCGGGGGCCAGATCCGGCCCAATCGCCTTCTCAATCCACCCCGCGGACGGTCCAGGAATCAGCGTGTTTTTACATGAGTAGAATGTGTCCGTTTATTTAAAATGCATCTCTGGGTTATTTGTGGGGCATAGGAATTCGTTCATTCCCCCCCCCCCAAAAAAAATATATAGTCCGGCCCCCCACAAGGTCTGAGGGACAGTGGACCGGCCCCCTGCTGAAAAAGTTTGCTGACCCCTGGAATAGAGTCTGGGATGTCCAACTCCCAATAGTCTGCCAGTTTTTTAATACTGTAGATCGCAAGTGATCTACTACTGAAAGTTGTGGAGCTTTTTTTAGGAAGCCAAAGTTGTGGAGCCTGAGCTTTTTTTAGGAAGCCAAAGGGTATCCTTGCTTTTTTTGTAAGGAGATCACTGATGGGCCAGAGGTCAACCAGGATCTACCAGTAGATCACGATCTACCTGTTGGACACGCCTGGAATAGACATCAGAACATTTGCTTATGTAGTTTGTTTGTTACATTTATATCCTGCCTTTCTGCTGAGGCACTCAAAGTGGCATACATGGTTCCACCGCTCTATTTCATCCTTGTCACAACCCTGTGAGTTAGGTCAGACTGATTGGCCTGAGGTCACTCAGTAAACTTCATGGAACCGTTGTTTCCACAGTGCCATCGAGCTGGTGCTAAACAATGAAGCCGAGAGGGAGGGTCTTGTCAACTGGGCATGCCAGGACCTCCATACACACTGCCCAAGCATGTGAGGGCGATCTGGCTGCGACATCTGTCACCCCATTGATCGCCAGGGTTGATTCGGCTGATCTGGCTGGCTAGGCGGGTGTCACCTTCCTCCCTCACTGCTCCATGTGCGTCCCTCCCGAAGCTGCGCGCTCTGTGGAAGAGGACAACCATCCCAGATAGAAGGAGTGTACCGTTCTTCGGTCAAGGGTATACGATAGCTGCGCTCCCCTGCTAGAACCTTCAAACAAGCTCAAGGTCCACACTGCCCAAGCTTGTGCCCCGGAAAGGTCACTTCTGTGCTAAAGCAGCAAAAAGAGTGTGGGAGGCAGTAGTTATTAGTTGCCGATCTTTGCAGCAGGCACTGTGGTTCTTCAGCAGTTTGGCTTTGCCCCTGGAGGCGCACTCCATTATCTCTAGACCAGGGCTTGGCAAACTAAGGCCCGAGGGCCGGATCAAGCCCAATTGCCTTCAGGATCCAGCCCGCAAACTGTTTGTGGATCAGCATGGGGATTCTGTTCGTTTGGGCTGTGCCATTTTTTTCTGCGCCATTCCATTCCCACCCCCCACACCGTGGTGGTGCCTCCTCCCTCCCTCCTCCTGGCTTCTCCCCGCCCTGCCTAGAGGAGGAAGGGGGCTGGATGAGCGCAATTTTAAGCATCCCCTCTCTGGAGCCAGCCCTTTCGTGTCACTCATCTTCCCACCGCCACCGCTGCCCTGGTGCTCCTGTTGGGCCAGAGAGCGGAGCAGACGAGCTCGCTCTGCCTACCCATGAGAAGCGGTGGCAGTGGTGGCAGCAGCCCCAGGGAAGGTAAGCGCAGCGCCTGGGGGGTGGGGAGGAGGACTACCTGCCCCCCACACCTCTTCTTCCAACTCCCCCCCTCCAGTGCTGCTTCTCTGGCCTGCCACAAGGTCTGAGGGATAGTGGACCGGCCTGTGGCAAAAAAAATTGCCGACCCCTGCTCTAGACAGATGGATGCCAAACTGTACTGGGTCCCACCACTCACTACTTCCTAAAAAGCGCTGTGGGGTAGGTTTGGAGGTTCTGCCTCCATGGCAACCATAGGTCCAGGAGAATACTCTGAACTTGGTTTTTTTTTGTTCTGTACAGGAGGGTGATCTGGGTATGGAGGGGCAATATGTGGTCATTTTCAACTCTCAAAAGCTTCTAACCTCTGAAAGGTGTGGTACATCCACCTTTGGAGCAAGGTGGAGCCAAAAGGTTTCCTGACTACCCTAGGTGAGTTTCCGACTGCTTCAGCCTGTGATCCTCTCAAAGTCCTGGTCAGTCCCTGGAATAACCAGTGTAGTGTAATGGTTAGAGTGTTGGATTTGGGCCTGGGGGACCTGGATTCAAGTCCCCACTCTGCCATGAAGTTCACTGTCTCTCAGCCTGACTTACTTCAGAGGATGGTTGGCAGGATAAAATGTGGGGAGGAAGAACTGTGTAGGCTATCTTGAGTTTCTTGGAGGAAAGGTGGGATATAAATGTTTTATTTTTTATTATATAGGAAGGGCAATGTGTTATGCATGGAACTACCTTTGAAGAGTCTTTGGAAGCTGCAGTTGATCTGGAATGTAGCAGCAAGGATTTTAGTGGCCACATAACCATTGGACCATGTTATATCTGTTCTGTGTCTTCAGACTGCCAGTTTGCTCCAAGGCACAGCTCAACTTATTGATGATTACCTTTAAAGACTTAATGCAGGGGTGGGCGAAATGCAGCCCTCCAAGCCTCTCTACCTGGTCCTCAGAACTCTTCCCAGACCACACCTCTCACTGGCCTTGTTTGCAACCCCTTGAGTGTTTTTGCCCACCTGAAATGTGTCCTTCCATTCTCATGCTCCCCTCCATGGGTGATTCAAAGGGTGTCTAGGACCTCAGTTACTGTACAAAGGCAAAATTTACATTTGTTGCTCCTTCCACTTTTGCCTCTGGCTTCACCTGCCGCTGGTATGTGGCTCCTGGAAGGCTGCCCAGAAGGAATGTGGCTGTTGGTCTGAAAAAGGTTCGGCCGGCCGGCCGGCCCTAATGGCTTGGACCCAGGATTCCTGAGGGATTGCCTCCCATAGCACTTTATCTGCTCCCAGAACTCTTGCCTTCTGCTCTAGGAAACTGGTTCCCTTCTTTCATTGGAGGAAAGCCTGCGCTTTGGGGTTCTGCCACCTCTTTACATAGATTCCTTGTTCCTCTTTTGAACCAGCCTATCCTCACTCCCTGTGCTGCTCCCATTGCCCAAATGGTCCTTAGTTTCCTTGCTTTGCCTGCTGTATCCAAGCGGGTGTGGCGCAAGGAGTGTCACACCTGCCAGGTAAATGGATGCGTGAGGTCCCCTGGCTCACAAGTAGAACAAGGAGGGCCCTGCTGTACCCCTCTTTTCTTCACAGGCATTTTATTCCTCCTGTGACCTTCCCTGGGTGACATGAAAGAGCCCTTGAGAACTTGATTCTAGACCAGAACCTGTTGCCTCTTTGAGTGCAGTCTGAGCGGTCCCTTTGCAGAAAGAAGCTTGCCCTTGCCTCCCATAGTGACAGCCAATAGCAGCTGACCTCTGCCAGTATTTTTAGCCTCCTCTCATAAGTGGCTGCAGTTGATTGGGCAGCTGACGGGAATCCTTTTAAACTCCTCTTGTGATCACGTATAATTACTCTGATACTCTAATTCACCAAAGCAGGTGTAATTTTAGATCCGCTTGGTAAAAGTCACTTTAACGGACTGTGCTAACTGATTCTAAAAGCCGGGCCTACTCTAGTGACCTTGCTGTGCCCATTAAGTATTTGGCTTCCCTTCTGCCCAACAAATTCCAGAAACACTGAGCCAATTTTAAGCAATATGCTAAACATACAGTGAGCATTAATTCATCAACTACAAAGCAATGCTCACATAGAATATTAGGCACAGAGAGCAGGTTATAGCCGACAAGGAAATCCATAATATTCCGTATAAGGATTAGCACCTCCTGCTTTTAAGAATACTCGCAAGTTCCTTTTCACATTAAAGTAAGCTTCAGAAGTTTAAAGGGATGTTTATAATTTTGCCGCTTGACTGTAGTGATCTTGAACGGCATTCTTTTCATCTTAGAGTCATGAAAGTTATGCCGCAGCTATTGAGGGTTGGGCTGCTCCCCCCCCCCCCCCCCCGGAATAGATGCTTTAAAGTTTTCTGCTTGGAGTGGGAGACATTTTCCAGCATAACACAAAACACACAAAACCTTAAATGTCTGTACCTGACAGAATTTTACCGGGTAGTTTATTGATGACTCTCTCTACATAAGAGCTCTTCCTCAGTTACCGTACTTACAACTGTGCTTTATACTTCAGAAACATTCCTTCCTGTGAGTTAAAACCTTCAGCAGTTCCTGCATGTAACTGGTAGTCAGTGTGTACAAATGGTACAAGAAAGATGAAAGCATGCATTCTAATAATGGCAGATTCTGCAGTCTCTTAACATAGTAGCAGTTATGCAGCAGTTTGTGTCCTGTATTAAGGGTGTTTTAAATATTGACCCTCGACCTATGTTTCTTGAAAAATACTTTTATGCAGTCATGTCCTGTAATCTATCTGCGCATGTTGTCTGGTATTCTCAATATACTATAATATTACTATAGTAGGATTGTCTGTTTCAGTTAGGAGAAGGCAACACAAGCCCCAGAGCTTGTGTTTAGCCCAGTGTGACTTCCTGTTTAATACTCGTTAAGAAGAATACTATTAAGTATTTATTGTTATCACATCCCACCTATTATCTCAGTAGTTCTTAAAATAAATTTGTATGTTAGTGCAGTGTTATTCCTGTATTAGCAGTAGCGGCTGGCAGTTAACCTAAGATGCCCCAATAAGAGCCCAAAACCAACATAGAAAGTGGGGCTCATAGCTATTGCTCTTACCATTCACCAGCTGCATCTTAGTTTGCAAAGCCCTATGCATTCACCATGTGACAGTTCACCTTCAGACAGTTTATTCCAAGAAGGAGACCCCCCCCCCCGAAAAATATTGGACTTAAATTACTGCTTCCTGAAATGCCTAATTTCATATTCTATCATCTATCTATCTATCATCTATCTATCTATCTATCTATCTATCTAATAAAGCTATATACCACTCAATTGTAAAAAAATACCTACCGTTATATACTACTCAAAGCAGTTATACATATTTCTGATATATCTGTTAGTATGAATATCTAGAATGGTTAAATAAACAGTGTAGAAGACATATTTGCATATATCTACTTTAACCTGACTGTTTAGGATGTGAACAAAAACTGATGTGCTGTGTGATGGCATTGCTATATAGCATTTGCTATTTTATTCATCATATGCTGCTTTATCTTTAAAACTCAATCGTTTTTTGTAGTGGTCAAGACATGCTCCCGGTTTTATCTTAAATTTATCAAAACTTTGATTTGATTTTTATCTTGAGTTTATCAAAACTTTGATTTGATTTTCATCTGAAATAGCAAGAAAAATGATAAAAATGTAGTTCTTACAAAAGAACTATGCTTTCATGACAATAATGTCATTAAATTGCACCATTTGTGCAAGTAAAATTTGAATTTTATCCAACGTATTTCGGTTCTTCAATGTATCCTTCTTCTAGTCCAAGATTAAATGGCCACCATTGGTGCTCAGAAACATTACTGTAGTACAGTACTTGATCAAAGAGAGATAGCAGTTAGGTTGCTATGAAAAAGAACTATAGCTAAAGTGAAGATGTGAATGACAGTATGAAAATAAAATGGTGTGCTTGGTTGTTTTAATGTCGCACTTGTTTTTTCATAAAAACTAGGAAACGGTTGAAGTGTTACTGAATACGGTTTATTTTTTCCCTGTTTGTAGGGGTCGGATAAGACATTTTCAAAGTGTTCACTATGGTCCGAGAAAGAAAATGTATATTGTGTCACATCATATACAGCTCAAAAAAGGTAAACTGAAATGTCAACTATCCCAATAAAATGTAGTTTTCTGAAAGAGGCTATGTTGATTTAAGATGCATATCTTAATTTTCCAGAGGTATTTCCACAGTTGTTCAGGGTGGCTTTCATTACATTAAAACCACTGCATATTAATTATGATAATAATAAATACTAAGCTCACAATGTTAAGAAACAACAGCAAGCACCATAGCTTTACTCCAGGAGAAACAAAAAGTTAAAGTGAAAAAGGGCCTAAAAAGCTCTTAAGCTGAGAGCAGAGTAACAACAGAGAAGGGGTTAAGTGACTCTTCTGTGGCAATGTGTTCTGCATCCTGTGTGGTGCTCAGAGAAAGCCCCTTTTCATGTTTCCACCGACCATGCTTCAGATGATGGCACTGGAATTTACAAAAGGGCCTCTCTGTGGGGAATTAAATATATGATTCCCTGTGGACCCACGTATGTGGGTAAACAATAAAAGAATCAGCTGGGTGCCCCCCCCCAAAAAACCCCCACATTGGAAGTGGTGGCCAGGAAAATTGAATTTCTGAAAGTAATTCAGATTGAATTGTACGTGTATACACCCTTCATACCTGGTGAGGTGCACATGTAATGTTTGCTTGGGTACAAAATGTAAAGTAAGAATTGGACCTTAGAAGAAGTTAATCAGGCAGAGCTCTCAGAGCAAAAATAGAATAAGACGAAATGCATTTGTATAGGTCAGGTCAAGTCCTCAACCACCGAGGAATTTTTGAGGAGGAGAAGGGGTGGGTGGGAGAGGTCTCTTAATAACTATTTTCTCTTCTATTAGAACTGACACGTCCCCATGAGCAGAGAGTCGGATTTCTCAGAGCTCTGCTACAGAGACTAGCCTCACTTTCTGCCCAGAGTACACACTAAACTACAGGATGAATTCCCAGAAACAAATTAGACTAGCACAATACACATTTTAACATTGTTGAGCCAAAATACTTAAGTATTGCCCAGTTATCCTTAACACTGTGTGCTTTGTGATCGCTCATAAATCTTCTAATGTGGCTCTCTGGATAGTATACATTTAAGAAATGGAGGCTAAATATAATCGCACATATAACCGGGGAGGGAAGGTATATAATTGGGAGGGAAGAAGAGCATGTAAAAGACCTAGATATGATTATACAAAGGAAACTAATGAGAAAAAATGGCTGGAAATGTGCAAGCCTTTTCAGATCCATACACAAAACCCAAAAGAGTGTGTGAAATAGTTGCCTAATCAAATAATTGAATCCTAAGAGACAGAGAGAGAATATTATATATTTGTAGAACAGAACATGTATAATGTGCTCTATGAACAGTATAAAAGCAGATATCCCATCTTCATTTCTATATTATTAAACTTTGTTTCTCCTCTGTTTAGTGCCACCTTTTCCGCAAAGGTGATTTCGCATTCTAACGCCAGTAAAAAACAGTGGATAGTGGGATAAGCCATCAAACAAACTGACAAAATTTAATAGGAGGAAATTGATAGATGGATGAGGAGTACTTAATTATGCTCTGCTTTCTGGCTATTTATACTTTAACACTTTTTCTGCTTTTAGGAGATGGATGAGCACATGAGAAGTATGCTTCACCACAGGGAACTTGAAAATCTGAAAGGGAGGTATGCATATAACAGTATCAGCTATGTCCTGCTGAAACCTGATGAAGGGCTTTGGAACACAACCCTTCTATCTTGTGTGGAATGCAGTCACTTTAACTATAATGATATTGGTACCACGCCTTGTATTTAAGCACTAGCCTGGTAGCCATAGGCGACGAGGAACTCCATGCATGCAAGTGAATGCTCTGTCCATCCTCAGTGCTCAGCGCAGCAGCTGAACCGGCTGCCAGAGAAGGAAAGCACAGGAGTAGAGTGGGCTGCTGTAGGAGGAACAGGGGTTCTCTGTTCCTCCTCTGCCAGCCCTCAGCAGGCTACTAAAATGTTTACAGGCTAGCGATTTACACGAACTTCTTTACAAGGATGATTTTAAAATATTTTCTAGGGTTTTCAGCTTGTTAAGCTCACAGGGCAATGTCCAGTGAAGTAGTTCTGTTAGGGCAAGGATTTGTCTTTGCACAGTGGAACTTCCCTTCTCTCTGCTGTCCCCATGTGTCTCCCCCTGCTCCTCAGATCTGCTCCATAGGGTTGAAAGAACCCCGGGAGCACATGGGGAGTGGAGAAGAAGGGGAAGTTCCACAACCCAAAGTCATTGCACTGACATTACAACTTCGTGGACATCTCTCCTACTCTTTAAAGTTCAAATCAACAGTGATTGATTATGATTTGGTGACTGGGCCAGGGGTTGTTGTTGATGACGTTTATGCTCAGCTTCTTAGGCAGACTTTTGTCGTTACTTCAGATTCTGGCCTGAGGGCTAGGGGTGTTTTTTAACAATTACAGTGGTACCTCTGATTAAGAACTTAATTTGTTCTGGAGGTCTGTTCTTAACCTGAAACTGTTCTTAACCTGAAGCACCACTTTAGCTAATGGGGCCTCCCGCCGTGCGATTTCTGTTCTCATCCTGAGGTAAAGTTCTTAAACTGAGGTACTACTTCCAGGTTAGCAGTGTTTGTAACCCGAGGTGTTTGTAACCCAAGGTTACCACTGTAAAATAATTGGTTAAATACAATTTGTGCATCTAGTTACATGCAGCTTGAGCTCATTGACTTCAGATGAATAGATACTTTTATTTTACAGAAAGATACAGGGTCTCAAAGTAATGTGCAGGTGTTAGAAGATGCCCATTAAAAAAAAAAGGTGAAATTGAGCTCTGGGCCTGAGGCGAGTGTTGGCATTCTTATTTTCAAGTAAATTGTGGGTTAGTGGATAAAAATATTGGCTTTGTTACAGAAAGTCTGGGTTTGGTTACCATCTCTGCAGTGGACTTAGCCAAAGAGCACAATGGATGGATGCTGGTCCCATAGCACGAATGGCAGTGGATCAAAACCATCCTCTGCTATGCCTTTTTGCTTTTTCATGTTGCTAGGGATGGCTTAGAAATAGATTAGAAAAATGCCTGGCTGTTGGGTCACAACTGAAGCATGTTTAGAGGTGATACACTTCTGGTCATTAAGCATGGCTGGCCTCCATCATGACCCACTTGTGAACTTCCTAGCTAGCCACTATGGGGAGACCAGCAATTGAACATAGCCTTTTGGTATTTCAAAGTTCAGTCAATGTATGTGGAGGGAGGGGGGTGTTATGTGCATGTGCACATGTGTGCATAATTTTCAGAGGTGGAGCAAAGCGAGTAAAGTGTTGGAGTGGCTGTCCAAGGAAGAATTTATCTTTACTCAGCTTTTAGAAATGCTTTAGAGTAAGATGCATTTTGTTCATTCTTCGAATCAAGCCTTAAAGGGGCTGACCTTGTTCTTGGCAATGAGACCCCATCTGTTCTATTGCAGAACAGCTGAGAGATGGTTGCTCTGATACCAGAATGTCATCAGCATTAACTTGAGCAGTGTAACTCGAGCTTTGCTTATTCTAGCTAATTTTTAGAACAATAATTTTAAATAACTTCCTAAAATATCCCATTAGGAACCAACCTTTTTTTTTTCTTTTTACAACTGTTAACATTTCTATAAGTTCTGATGCCAAATGTGGTTCACACTGAAGGTTTAAGCAAGGTTCTATTGGTTTTTATATTTATAATTCTCCTGTGTGTGTCTTTGATTGGTTAACATTCACATTAGGGCAGATATGAATGTGTATCATTTATTTCAGTGGTGCGGTGCTCATGCCTGTCTGGTGTGTTGGATTGGGTCTGCTTTTTAACATGCATATGAAAACTGCACCACAGGGACTGGCTTTTCCCTTGTTTAGAGGTATCCTAGTCTAAATCCAGAGGCAACTCATTCCACACAAAGTTATTTTTGCTATCTATGTGACATCCATGAGAGCAGGGAACACTCCTGTTGTATAGACAGTGAGAGGGCAAGTAGTGGTATCCAGGGAGCGAACTGTGCTATACTAAGATACACTGTGTGGGGCGGGGTGTGTGTGTGTTGAGGCAAATATTTTATTTATTGATTTATGTATACAGTGGTACCTCAGGTTACAGACGCTTCAGGTTACAGATGCTTCAGGTTACAGACTCTGCTAACCCAGAAACAGTACCTCGGGTTAAGAACTTTGCTTCAGGATGAGAACAGAAATTGTGCAGCGGTGGCAGCGTGAGGCCCCATTAGCTAAAGTTAAGGCCCCATTAGCTCAGGTTAAGAACAGTTTTAGGTTAAGAACAGACCTCCGGAACGAATTACGTTCTTAACCCGAGGTACCACTGTACTTAATTAACACCTCATAAACATGTTCTCTTCACGTTAGACAAATCACTTCAAAGCACAACCATTATCCACAATAAATCTTAAAAATCCATCTGTCTTGGGAAACAATGGAGGAGTGCGCCTTTAGGTTTGCTGTCAAACAACAGTGCCGTTTACAGGCGCTAGAACCAACCAATGAGCGGACATACCATAGGGACTTAAAATATGATCTTAAAGTGCTAGGAAGAACACAAAAAGGCTTATCCTGATGCTGAAAGAATAACAATGTGGGCATTCCAAAGTGGTGGGCAGACCCACCACTAAAATGGTCTCTCTCATTCACCTCAGCTTTGGTTTGAGGGGGCACTATAGAAAGACGGCTACCATTGTTGTCCCACCACTAAAAAGGTCTCCCTCATTCACCTCAGCTTTGGTTTGAGGGGGCACTATAGAAAGACGGCTACCATTGTTGTCCCACCACTAAAAAGGTCTCCCTCATTCACCTCAGCTTTGGTTTGAAGGGGCACTATAGAAAGATGGCTACTGTTGTTGTTGTTGTTGTTATAATAATAATAATATTAAACCACCATCTCAAGGCAATTTACATGTAAAACAGTTGAAAACAGTTAAAAACACAAAACAATAAACACATTTAAAACAATGCTAAAACCCTATCCAGCTACAATAACCTGCTGGTTATAAAAACCATAGAATCATAGATTGTAGAATTGGAAAGGTCCCTGAGGATCATCTTGTCCAACCCCCTACAATGCAGCTGTCCTATAACTGTTTCTGGAAAGTGCGGATAGCTGGTGTTAGTCATATTTCAACAGGAATGCTGTTACACAGAACAGAGGCAGCCATATTAAAAGCCCTCCTCTGAGTTACTGTAGAGTTGGTTTCTGAAATCTTTGGCTCTTGCAGGAAATACTTTCCAGTAGACCACAGCAATCTACTGGATGTATAAGGCATATGGTGACCTGTCCAGCACCTTGAACTTGGCCTGGTAGCAAATGGGCAGCCAGTGTAAAGGCTGCAAGCAAGTTGTTACATGCTTCTGGTAGTCCCACCCCCCACCCCAAGAAGCAGCTTAGCCACTGCATTCTGTACCAGCTGCAACCTCTGAATCAATCCAAAGGGTAGCCTCACATTGCAGTAATCCAACTGTGAAGTTACCAACACATGTTCAGTCCAAAGCTCCTATGAGCTTTCAATAGCTGTACAATTCTTTAGTTCCTAGCCTTTGCACTTAAATAGGAGTTGGTGGAAAGTACACAGCTCATTTATTTGAAAGCCTTTTAAAGAGGCCTAACACTTTGTTTAACAATCAGCTGGTCTCTCTTAGTATAAACTGTGTAAAAAGGCTGTTAGTCTAATATAATATCTTGTGAGTGGGTGAAATATTCTCCCTCTCCCCCCCCCCCCCGGGTTTTGTTTTTCACATTTTTAAAAAAGCTGCAGAGGTGGAAGAAAGTTCCTAGGCCTCAACTTCCTTTGGGAGGAATTCTTTACAAGATAGTGAAGATGCTTGTGATCTAGGAGGTGTGTGTGTGGCGAGGGTGTGTGGGTTCTCTCACTTTGTTATGAATATTTTAGCCATGTGACTTCACAGCTAGGCAGAAACTCACATATGTAATATATAACAGCACTAAGCTTTTTTAAAAAAAGCAAAACTGTGCCTAAACTGTGTTTGCCTTTCCCTTAGTATATAACATACATTTTTGGTTGTTGTTTTTTAAGTGTGCCTGAGCAAGGACAATGTTTCCCAGGGTGAGATGCAGAAAATTTGAGGGGGTTGTCAGTATTTGGGACAGTGTAGGCTAAGAGAGGTTATTTCTGGTCAAATCACATGGGGCTTGAACAAAGTTTCAAGAGTCTTAGAATTTCAAAAGTGGAGGTTCTAAATGCAAATCCCCCCCCCCGAATTCCTATGTGAGCCGAAGGAGAAGTCATTGAGTCTTAATAGTCTGCAAAATGTCATCAACCTCTCTATGAAGATCTATTTCCCCCTTCTATCAACTATTATGTACATGTGAAAGTATAACTTTCAGCGCCTAATGAAGTCTGAAGTTCTTGGATGAGTGTTGCAGATCATAGTTACAAAAAACCAAAAATAGTTCATTTGAGAAAATAGTGAAGGTGAATAGCAAAATAAAAATTTTGAATGTAGTTTGCCCAAAGGACTGCAAATATGTATTTTTTTCTGCCCCTCACCCAAAACATGAAACAAAATTGTGTGTGTGTGATTTCCACCCCCCTTCTTGGCAGACTTAGATGAAATCAGAGTTCACACACTTGTCTGAAACAGTTGTTGGCTTCCTCCAACTGAAACAATTTTGTATCTTCACAATAATCCTTGCGGAGCAGAGAGTGGATTTAGCTTGCATCTTATGAACCAAATAAATGAACCAAATAAAGTAGAGCAAGCAGGCGACTCCCTCCCTTCATTTGCTGTGCTGTAAAGTCTTTGGATTCCAGGCCACTGTGCCAGCTGTCCCAGTTTAGGTTTCACTGAGTTAGGATTGGCTGTAGAGGTGTAGTCTCCCCTCCTCTTTGCTGATGCTCATTGGGGGAGTGCTGAGACAGAGCTTAAATCTAGAATCTTATCGCCAGGCTTCCCCAGTGCAGCTGGCACCATGGAGGTGCTTCAGAGCAGCTTCTGCTAGCTCTGCAAGCCCTCCACTCTGCCACCTCCTCCGCTATGTTTCCTCTGACAAGGTTTTGAGTACAACAATCCAAGAAGAATCCCAGTTGACACTCCGATTATTCTCAAGTCCTTTACCTCTTGATTGTTGGAAATAAATCTGAAATCCACCCAGACATCATTGAAATTAACTACAACCGCAAAAGGAAGAACTTCTAAACCTGCAGGGTTTTCAAAAAGCTGCAATGCAGATTGCTAGACCTTGTGCACGTTTGATGTGACACTTGCAGATTCAGAGGAAACTGAGTTAAGATCAGCAGCGTTTGCCATGCCTGTGGGAAAAATTGAATGTCCAGCTTCTCCATCTTTCCCCAGGGACAGCAATCATGAGTGCCAGGTGTGCAGGGTGACAGTGGTGGGCTTGTCGGCGTATGCCAAGCACATCTCCAGCCAGCTGCACAAAGACAACATCGAAGCCCACGATGGAGAAGAAGGGAAAGAAGAGACTAACGAAGAATACTTTGACAAGGAACTCATCCAGTTGATTAAACAAAGAAATGAGCAGAACCGGTGAGTGTGTTCACGTTTTCTTAGCAGTTGCGATGTGGAGTTCTTCAACACTCTTTGAATATAGGGAAATGATGCCAAGAGTGTACTGTGCCTTTAGTACAGTCTGTGGCCATGGCTGGGAAAGTTGTAAGAGCTGCATAAGTTACTATTTTTAGTATGCAAGTTTTGTAGCATTGCCCAAAGACCACTTGTAGACCAACGGAGCAGATAACTCTGGGATGGACCGTTAAACTTGGTTTCCCTGGCTTGAAATCAATATACGGGGCCTCTTCTTGCAAATTTATCTGTTGTAAGTTTTTGCTAATGCTACATCCGGCAGAACTGGAAAACCTTTTGCTAACTGAGCCTATATCATTTGTAGCCTACTTTATTAGACCATACATAATTAACTTGCATCCAGTGTAATGGGAATGCATTATGATTCATAGTTAAATATGCATGATCGTATTTATTAGAAATTATTTAATTGTGAAAACCATTATAGGGAACATAGAACTGTGAAACGAGACTATTTATAGGTTTGTTCCTTACTGTTCTGTCTGTCAGCTGAACCTGGAACCATTTTTACTTCTCTGTTGTCTAGAAATGCATTTGGGTTTGAATGAAATCCTTTATCCAATTTATGGATAGAATTCTGTTCTCTAGGTTTTTCTGCATAACTTCAAATTGTGTTTTAATCTGCTGTGTAGTGTTCATTGCTTGTGCCATGATACATTTTGTTATGTGTGGTTTAAATAACGTGAATCTACTTTGGCTTTATTGCATCCTTTCTTGCCTTCCATGGGGTGGATTTGTGGACACTTCTGATCCCATGGGGTGTAATAGTGGTTACCAATCCCTCTACCTCCTGCTGCCTTCCCCAGTATCTGTTGGAGGGTGGTCAAAACTCTAGAGCCTGCTTTACTTTGAGGGTGGGGGTTGCTGGTGGTGGAGAAGAAAACAGTGAACTACCATCACCATCCCATTTCAGCCATTCCATTCCAGTCACACCGCAGAATCTTTGCATCCAAGTAAATCTATCTTTAGGATACACGCTTTGTGTTGTAAGTGAGCCACATTGATCAGCTTTCTTCTAATAACTTTCAACATAGTGAACATTTCTCTAGCTGGCAGAAGTTCAATTTTTCCCCTATTCCTCTGTTTGGATTCTTTGTAGGGGATGTTTGAAACTTCCTAATGAATTGAACTTGGCAGAGGAGGAAAGTATCTAGCATGAGCAGAGGTGATGGGGGGGGTGGTGGAAATCTATCAGTCCTTGTGACTTTCTTTTCTCCTTGGAAGTTGCAATGATCTACAGATTCAATAATAATTGAAGCCCATTTATGGAACTACTAGAGCATTTGAGTCTTGTCAGAGTTAAAAAGGGATCTGGAACTTGAAACCTGAAGCATACCCGTGATCAGGGGTTGTGAAGATGGATGCCATAGTGTGAAATTTTCCTATCCTTATGTCTCCAGTGGCTTACAGTGAGAAAGGAAAAATAGCCCTCTTGATTTTTTTACAGGATAATGTAGTTCTGGAATTCGGCCTAATGTTGCTGGGAATATTGCACTAGCTGTGAAAAAGCAAACATTTTTCCTTGGAATGTGTGATAAGCCTTTTTATGTATTTTGCTGGCAAATTTAAATCCTGCCCTTTGGGCAACCTGCCATTGTAATACGTGGTCTTAGAAAATCCCGTTATATATAATGCATATAAACTGAATCTTTTTTCTGAAGCTAGAGAATCTTTCACTGAAGCTAGGCAAGGTAGCTGTCTACATACAGCACAGATGTTGAATTTGCATCTTCGAGAGGACTGGTTACTTTTCTAAACTTATTTTTAGACAATATTTTAAAACGTTCTATCCTTCCAATATACTTTTCAGTTCACTATCATGTAGTAGGTGGACGGTGAAGCTGATATGGTATATGGCATCTCTCTCCCTGATGAATAATGCCAAATGGGAGTAGAAATATTTTCTTCATTCTTCAACAGCACAGAAACATCCTTTCTCCCAGAGATCCTTTCTGCCTTCCATAGCTATCCTCTGAGATTGGGGGAGTGACCAATAGGACTGTCATCATTGTCATGTTGACAGTGTGCAATTAATCCTTGTTTCATTTAATGACTGACTGTAACATAATTATGCTGTATTTATGTGATGAAGCAGTGGAGACTGATTTGTATATGACATTTCTGCCGGTTGACTAATTGAAAGGCTATCTCAGGCTTACCTCACTCAGCAGTAGAAATCTCCAGCCTCTGCTTGCCTTTGGTCAGCAAACCAGGGGCAAAATGCAGGTCTATTATTCAGAGATATTTTAGATCAGACCTAATTATTTTTTTTGAAAACTAACTGTTACTGCAAATGAGTGAAAATATAGGTTATTTAGCCTCCAGATTAAAATACTTCTATCTTTATAGGGCAGGTGAAGTGTGCCGTGTGAACCATGAAACAGAAAACAGTGACAGGAGATTACAAAGAAGACAAGATGAAAGAACTTATCAAGACCGAGACACTTACGATTCATCATCAAGATATCATTGTGGACCATCGCAGAGGGAGTGGAACTGGGAAGGTGACGGTTTCTTAAATCCCAGACAAGGCCAATTCACACATCCTGCAAGAAATCCTAAGAATGCAAACAGGCATCTGAGCAAGCAGAGAGGACGACCTGGGTGGCATCAAAATAATACTGGAGTGTCTCCAAATCGCTATCATAACTATGGGAATAATGGAAGTGCTTGGCATCAGAATGCCAGAGGAGGAATACCAGGATGGCACCATGGTGGCAGGGGAAGAAGTTCCAAGTGGAATTCCGAAGGAGAAAATGCATTTTCTTACTGGCAAGCCAAAAATTCAGGTGGAAACTGGAAGCCTGGTCGACAAAACGGAAGGGGATGGAATTTAGGAAGAAGCAGGGCTCCAAACAATAGTTCCCAGTTAGATAGTGTGGATGCTTCCTGGTTAAAAAGCAAAAGTGTGCAGGATAAATACAATAGAGAAAGATATGCATGGCAGTGGCAGGACAGTAGTTCTGTGGTGCCTTATATGGGCCTTGCTAATGAAAATGACAACAGGGATTGTGTTTTGGATTTCACTAGTGATCAGCTTCCTTCAGATGGGTTACTAAACTTTGGTGTTTCTGAGCAACCAGAGAGCAAGACCTCCAAAGTCAATGGAAAGAGCAACAGCCCTTCCCGAGAAAAAACAAATCGCTGGGCTCCATATCCCTCTCTAAAAACGATAGAACAGCAGCCACTGTGTGATGAGAATGTAGCTACAACTCCGGAGAAAGCAGATTCCGGTCGTCTGTCATGCTCTCCATTGTCTCCAAAATGCACAGATCCTAAAACCAATAACCCCAAACTGAAAAAATGGGAAGAGACTTATTCAGCATCCCCCAATTACAAAATGGCATCCAACAAACTTGTACCATGTAAGAAGGCAGTAGACTTAAGCAGTGAGAAAAAATCAGACCAAGCTGAAGGCAAAGGTAACAGGATGCCATCTTTGAAGTCCCCACTTCTGGCTATTCCCGATATAAAGCCATCTTCTCAAAAAAGAAGCCCAAAGAATCTCTTGAAACATGTCCAGCTTTTGTTATCCTCATCATCCGGAGAGAGCCAGAGCCAACTAAATGCACTAAATTTAGATGCTAACAATTCCTCCTCCTCTGGATCCAAGCTGAGTAATGAATGTAATGGCCATAACAGTTTAAAAGGCACCACACATGTGCGTAGCAGCACTGAAAATCTAGACGAAGCATTAAAAAATGCCAAAGAAGAACTTGAGTATAGCCAGTCTTTCCAAAACTCTTGCTTGATACCTTGTAAAGATACTCAGACTGATGGGAATGACAAATGGAGTACTGAAGGTCCAGGATTGTCTCTGAAGATGCATGAGCCCCAGATAGATAGATTGGAGGATGAGAACTCTGGAGATGGAACAGGAACCAAAAGTACTCACTCTAATGCTTTCTCAACTTGTGATCTTGCTGAACCTGACCAAGGTGGCTATCTATTAGAGTTGAAGAATACTGATAACAAATATACCAAATTCCAAATGGGCTCGCTCTCTCTATCCATCTTTCAAGATGACCTAGATACAGACTTGAAAGCATCCCTGGAAGAGGATGGTGACGGAAGCATGACTAAATCAAATGATGCTCCAGAAGAGGAAAGCTATGCAGTTCATTCTAATCACGAGCTGCAGAAAGATGCAGGAGGGCAGCCCTCTGGCCCTCTTCTTCCTGAACTGAGTAAACTTGGCTTTCCAGCTTCTCTCCAAAGAGACCTAACATGGCGCACCAACTTGAAGAGCAAAACTGGCTCACATCTACCTGAGCCCAACCTGAACAGTGCAAGGCGCATTCGCAATGTCAGCAGCCACCGGAAGAGTGAAGCTGAGAAAGAATCAGGGCTCAAGCCTACTTTGCGGCAGATTATTAGCGTGTCTCGAAGAAATGTAAACTGGGAGCAGGTAATTCAGCAGGTGACAAAGAAGAAGCAAGAACTTGGCAAAGGTTTACCCAGGTTGGTAGTCTTAATCAGATTTGAAACTGTATTGTAATCAAAGATCTATGCATTTAGCAAATGTATAGGCCACCCTTCGGTGCAAAACTCCTAGGGTGGCCTATGCATTTACCAAATAAATAAACCTGTACATTTCTTGGTTGAGAAGATGCATGAGGGACTTAACAGTTTGCTTTAAAGGGGTATTATGTGGTTAGGAAAAGGGATGTAAGAATAAGAAACAGTTTCACATTTTTATTTACATTTATATGCAAGATTTCCCACAGTATAGGTTCCTCTCTGCCTAGCTCACCGTTTGCCTTCAGTTAACTGCCACCAAATCTTGGTTCACAGATACAATCTTTGCCTTTAAACCAGCTGATCAAGGCACAGCTGCAATGTTCTCAGCCCAGTGAGTCAGATTTGCTACAGTTGTTCTAGATGTCCAGCTTTTAAAGAGGAACTACAGCTGCTGCAGATATGTTAGTTAGCTTGTATTGTAACTATGTAATTTTTTTAATTACAATTTTTGGTGGAACACTAACCAAATCTCTTCCACTTCCACCCTTCTCAGTGAAAGGTGACCCACTGGTTTAATGTAGGCAGTCAGTGTAATTTTGCCATCACAATTACATTTACCAGAGGTAAATTGCGTTTGCAGTATCCTCCTAGTTTCCTTCTATGTTGGGGAAAATATCACTGACCTGTTGTTATGTCGCTGCTTGCTATGTGAAGGTGTTATTTTGGGTTCTGATTTCCTGAAGAGCTGTCCTGATTGGTGGATCTTCAGGAACTCTGTAGCCCAAAAGGTAAGACAGCTGTGAATTTCAAATCTTTGGGTAATAACACAGCATCACTGCTATTGCAGAACTAGTCATACATGAAACTTAATTGTTAGCAGTTCTGTGTTAACCTTTATTTTTGGTAGAGCTTTCACTACTGAGTGTTTCACGATCACTATTGTTTTTTAAGGTTTGGCATTGAGATGGTTCCTCTCATCCAGAATGAACAAGAGGAACTTGAGTTGGATGAAGAAGGTGACCTGACCAGCCTTGAAGGTTTCCACTGGGAAG
Organism: Podarcis cretensis; assembly: GCF_951804945.1. Taxonomy (NCBI): domain Eukaryota; kingdom Metazoa; phylum Chordata; class Lepidosauria; order Squamata; family Lacertidae; genus Podarcis; species Podarcis cretensis. The sequence goes on along the minus strand of NC_137170.1, from coordinate 46,320,497 downwards.
GGATATCCCTAGGCTCCCCTGGGACTGTTAGGAAACGTAGTCTCTCCGAAAGCAGTGTGGCTGTAGATAAGACCACCTCTGTTTATAGTTTTTTCAGCAGTCAAGGCCCAAGCAAAGAAAACGAACAAATGAGCTCGGTTGCCAACACTGAGGATGTAACATACGGCTCCCAGATGCTTGCAGTTGCTGTGGCTGGTGTGAAACAAGAGTCTTCTTCTCTTCCTTCCTCGCCGTACATGTCTGACAGGGCTGATTCCAGGGGAAGGAGGCTCAGCCTACAGTCTCCCCCTAATGTTAACAGACTCACAGTGTTTAGTGCAGGACAAAGCCCAAGAAGCCCAGACTACAGGGCCCAGGCACTTGAAGCTCAAGACATGCTGGAGAGTCCCGGGGAAAGGTTCTGTATGGCTTCAGCCCTCGCAGCATTCAGCACTCTAGATGCCGCTACCGACAGCAGCTACACATCGGGCAACGAGCAGAATGACAGCCAGGGAATTGGCAAAAAAAGAAGAGCGACCGGAGTAAGTGGTCCAAATACTCATGGAATCCATTGTGCATTGAAAACCTTGTGACAGAATCTGAAAACGGCCCTGAGTGTAAGAATACCCGGACACATCCTCTCTTATATCAAATGCCTTATTTCCACTAGCACCAAGGACTTCTGGCTCTGCGATAGAACTTCCCCTCCCTCTCCTCTTCCTTGTACGTCCCCTAAATATTTTCTAGGGTTTTCTGAACCCTCCAGAGCAGATTTGGGGATGGCGTGTGAAGTTTCATTATGCAAATCGTAACCGGCAGAACTACGTTGTTAGATTCCGCCGATTACAATTGGTCATGGCAGCTTCTTTGGTCCATAGCAGAAATGAGAAACTGAGGGGCCATATGCAGCCTTCATCTGGCCCCTAGAACTCCCCTCATTGGCTTCACACCTTCCTTGAGCAATTATGACAGGCTAGAATATGTCCACTTAATGCCTGTTAAGTGGATGTGTGATCAAGAGGACTGTGTGCAGGAATTCGGTTACTATTCAAAAACAAAATTGACACCTCAATGGAAATCATAGAATCTTACGGAGTTGAAAGGGACCCCAAGGGTCATCTAGTCCAACCCCTTGCAATGCAGGAATATACTGTATGTTTATTTCGCTTTAGGTTCTGCGGGGCCTAACTTAAATTGTGTCTAACTTGTCCCTTTGATTTCACTGGAGCCAAAGTCCAACCTATAGGTTGAATCCAACCAATGATGTCTCCTGTGTGTTCAAACACTTCTGCTTCAAATAGGCTTGGTACATAATTTGTGTCTTGGAATATCTACCAAATTGTGTTATATGCTAGTTTAGCTAACAAAAATATATATTTAATTTGCAGGAGGGATCCTCTCCTGAAATTCCAAGTCTAGAAAGAAAGAATAAAAGAAGAAAGATTAAAGGCAAAAAAGGTGGGTCACAGTGATAAATTAGTTGGCACTGCATTTTTTTCTCCGGTCTAAAAGTTTTAGGAGGCCACTCAAATGTGTAATGATAAAGTGGGCAAAGGATGTGGGAGATAATATCCAAATGTCAGAATGGGAATTTTTTTGGAAAAATGATTTGAAATTTACAGCTTGTACATTGATAAAAGAAACTTAAATGAAAATGATGTATAGGTGGTATTTAACACCAGTTAAATTAGCACAAATGTACAAATCAAGAGGGAAAAAATGCTGGAAACGTAAAGAAGTAGAACGTACATTTTATCATATGTGGTGGCAATGAAAAGTAATAAAAAACTTTTGGGAAATGATACATAATGAATTGAAAAAACTGTTTAAAGTAAGTTTGGTTAAAAAGCCTGAAGCCTTTTTATTAGGAATTATAGGAAAGGAGATACCTAATAATAATAATAATAATAATAATAGTATCTCTATGTATGCGACGACAGCCGCATGAGTATTGATAGCCCAATGCTAGAAATAGGAAAGGATCCCCACAAAAAAAAGATTGGCAAATTAAGTTAATGGAATATGTGGAACTGGCTAAATTAACAGAGAAACTCAGAAATCAGGATAATAACAAATTTAAAAACGAATGAGAAGTTTTTATTATATGTATATCAAAGCATTGTAATACAAGTTGATACATCAGCAGGATTCTAAGAAATATTTGCATTATTATGATAAAAGAAAGAATTGGATATAATTAGATGGACAATATAACTTGGACATGCATAAAGTAATCATGCAATAACGGAACCATGGGAGGGGGTAGAGGAAAGTCAGGAGACTGGAGAAATCCCATTTTTGGATATTTTATTGAATGTATAAACAGCATTATGAAGTTTTTAATACATTCTTTTTTAAACTTTTTCTTATTAATGTTTATCTATATGTGATGTTTGTTACAGTTAAAATTAATAAAAATATTATAAAGTAAAATAAATTAAATGTTTTAGGAGGCCCACCAAACAAATTCTAATTATTTTTGTTCTCCTCTCTCGAGGCCAAACTCTGTTGCATAGGTTTCCCATGAGTGGTGCCTTCCTTGGGTTGATAAAGGAAGACTGACCATGACTTGTGGACTATGCCAGGCTCATCAAACAGAAGTACAAATTTAATACTGTGCTTGCTACCTCATCTCTTCCAGTCTGCTTTCACTAGGAAGCAATGTGGCAACTTACTCTAATGAACTGCGTCTCAGAAAGCTGACATTTGCCAAATACCTTCTGAATGTCCTAAAAGTAGGACTGTATCATATCTTGAAACTTACTTTCTCTTGCAGAGCGTTCGCAGGTAGACCAGTTGTTGTCTATTTCTCTGAGGGAAGAAGAATTGAGTAAGTCCTTGCACTGTGTGGATGGAAGCCTTGTGCCAGCTCGAGCTGCTCTGCAGGCAGCTTACATTGAAGTCCAGCGACTGCTTGTACTGAAACAGCAGGTACTTTGACGTTTCAAAGGCCATCAGCTGTAATTCTGAAGGTTTCAGAAGGATGTCTTCTGATGGACCTGACTGAATCTCTCTTGTTTCCTAGATATCGGTGGAAATGGGCACTTTGAGAAGCCAAAGAATTCAGATCCTGCAGGGATTGCAAGGTACTTGAAGCAGACCTTGCATTGCTTTGGGAGTCCATATTTATTAAAGTTACTCAGGTGCCCAGTAGTAATGTAGAACCATGATGATAATCTGAGACCACCTCTTGGCAGTTTAGGCAGAGAGGCTTGTGAGCAGCTGGGTCCATGGAATATAGCAGCAGAAACTGCCCCAAGTGTCTATAGTAAGAACGTATTTTCTCTTGTAGTTTGGTTCCTTTGAATTATTCAAGACAGAGATTCTAAAACTCCGCCATAACGAGTCTCTCCAAATAGTAGTTAAAGTAAAAACAAAGGAAAAGAGGATTTGGTGAATGTTGTAATGCAGGGGTGGCTCTGCAGATGTTGTTAGACTACACATCCCATCAGTCTCAGCCAGTGCGATCAATGGTCAGGGATGACGAGAGTTGTAGTCAAACAACCTCTGGAGATCCTCAGGTCCCTGCTGTAGCATTTACTCAAGACACGGGTATGTAAGGTTCCTGAGTGCTTTGAATTCTCTGAGGTACTGACAGTCAGGGAAAATAAATAGTGGAATAAAAGACAGCTCACTGATCATTGAGTATCAGTTAACACGAGAGTCGGTGAAGAGGTTAGGAGAGCAGCCCCTATTTTTTTCTGTCAACAGCCCACTGTATGAAGCCATTGTTTATTGTTGGATTACAAACCATGACTTGTTTCAGCTATGGTTTGGCATTATGCCTGAACTCTGCAGTCATGCTTAACCATAGTTCATTGGGCCACCTTATCCTATATGCCCACTGAGTTACAAAGACAAGAGCAGTGGGAAAACAAACCAAGCTTTGAAGAAATGAGCCACAGGTGGTGGTTGTTTTTTGTTTATCTATAGCAGTGTTTCCCAACCTTGGGCCTCCAGCTGTTTTTGGACTACAACTCCCATCATCCCTAGCTAGCAAGACCAGTGGTCAGGGATGATGGGAATTGTAGTTCAAAAACAGCTGGAGGCCCAAGGTTGGGAAACACTGATCTATAGGACTACTTGTGGCTTGTTGAGCAGACCATGGTTAAAATGAAACCTGGATTGCTGTTATATGTGAACTTGGATTTAGGGCAATTCAGGGCAGAGCTTGTCCCTCATAAGCCTTGTTTGCTTAAGAGATTTTAATGTGAAATGCATCCATGTTGTCTCCTTAGAAACCTATGAACCTTCCGAACAGCTGCAGCAACTTCAACCCAGTGGCTCAAATGAAAAAAGAAACAACAAACTTCAGCCAACACAGGATCTAATTGCTAATCCAGGTGGTCTTGTTCCTCTTTTGGAATCTGCTTCACCTCTCTCTGCCCAGATACCTGCAGTTCCTTTGGCAGCTCCTGTCCTTGCAAGCACCCCACCTACATTCCAAACCACTGGTGGCATTGGAGCCATCACAATCCCGGATTCATCTGTTCAAATCAAGCAAGAACCTGCATCTCCAAAGCCTAGAGAGGAGAGCATGAATATTCCTGAACAGAGATTTCCATGTTCTTCACAGGGAGAGGCTCTGTTTCAGAATGGTATGTTGTCTTCTGCAGGTGATAATTCTGTCTATTAATATTGTTTGTTTAATTTCTATACTGCCCTCCATCCAGGGATCACAGGGCAGTGTGCAATGGAAAAACACAAAATACCTAACATAGTAACAAACAAAACCAATACCCCCTCATAGTAGTATTTATTATTATCTATGCTTGTGCCCCAGAATTTCCCAGTCAGCCCAGAGACATGCCAGTGGTGCACAAAACTCTGAGCATGTGGTCTGTCAAGAGGTCTATTGGCTTGTCATCTCCAAAGTATGCTTCTTACTTGCATCCTTGGAACTTTCCTATAGAGTGGTTCAGGGATGGGGAACTGTGGCACTCTCACATGGCCAATGATCAGGGATGATAGTCAACAGCATCTGGGAGGCTGCAGGTTCCTCACCCCTGATGCAGGTGTAGGTTAGAGAGCAAGACCTTGCAAGTTCTCACAGAAAGAGGTTGGAACCCAAAGTCTTTCTGGCTGCAATCCAGTGTTTGACACTAGATTACATGAGCTATCAAGGTGTTTATATGGAGACAACCATGTTGATTAATAGTTTGTACATCTGGGATGCTCTGTAAGTTACCACTTAAAGCCACATATGACTAAGGCTGGGATTCATGAATGCCCAATTGGCCATGTCAAAGTGAAAAGGGCTATTTTGTCTTCTTCAGGGAATATGAGCCAACAACCTTTGCTGTATCCAGTTATCTCTGCTACCATGTCTTTGTCTGCACTTATTGATTTCCAAGAGTCTAATCAAGATATGCAGAAACCTGTTCCAGATAAGGGAAGGGCCAGGTCTTCCCCCAGCTATTCACCATCGCTCTTGGCAGAGAAGGCAGAAGGAAACAAAATCCCACCAGACAACACAGTTGTAGAACAGTGCAGCAGCTCCTTTCAGAGCCCAACCTTTCCCCCTGAACTGCCTGCGGATGAAGATCCCAGACAGGCAATGGAGCAGATGGCGGTTTCTGCACTGGTCTCCGTGGAGAGCAAAATGAGCAAGAAAAAGAAGAAGTTGAAGAAGAAGAAAGCACTGCGAGCAGCCCATGTCCCTGAGAACAGCGATACAGAGCAGGATGTAAGTGACACAAAGCCTTTAAGGAAAGTCAAGATGGTAAAGGGGACCAGAGGGGGCAAAGTTACAACATCCACCTCTCCAAAGCAAGAGGATGCAGAGGCTGCTCAGGAAGGAAAGCGGAAGAAAGATGAGAATGAGAGTGACACGTCTCTGGAATTTGTGGAAGTCCCCAAATCTCCTCTGGAAGTGGTTGCCATCAGTTCATCAGAATCGGGGGATGAAAAACCAGACAGCCCTTCTAAGAGGGATGCGCTGAGTTCCTCAGAGCAGCTTCTGAGAGAGGCGTCTCGGTCTGGCTATGATGAAGTGAGCTCTACCAGTGAGATTGGAACAAACTACAAGGATGGCATTGGTAGAAGGTGAGCTGGAAAACAGGTGTTATATCCAGGGAAGTCATCCCATTTGTTCAAGGAAGGACTTACACTTATGCAACAGAACTTCCTCTCCCTCACCCCATGCCCCCGAATTTGTTCTGAGGGCCCTACAACCCTTTAGAGGCGGGGGGGGTGGGGGTGGGGAGAAGAAGCAATGGGAAGTTCCATGGTGCAAGCAGAATTCCTTGCACGAACATGGTGACTTTGTTGGACACAACTCTCTGTGTGTACATTACTTGTGTATCCATGAGCTACTTTGTTTTTAAAAAATCTGTTTATGATGTACTCTTAGTGATATTATAGTCTCTCTATTTTAAGTTTGTTTATTGCCTCAGGAACCTTTGGACAGAGAAGTGGTTTATAAATACCATAAAAGAGATTGCAGGAAATTTTCCATACTGAAGTACATTTAAATAATTGAAAAATAATTATTGGAGAATGGAAACTTAGTGTCACAGAGTGCTTTGTGACTGCTGCTTCATTGTCCTGGTGATCAGCTATGTTCCTTTTCCCTATACACATTTTCCCTACAAGGCCTTGTAGCCAAGCATTTTAAATTAATGTCCTTTTGTGTTAGCATTCTGTAATAGCCGTGGCATTCTCTATCTTCTGTAGTGTGGCTGAGACTCAAACGTCCATATCTTCAATAAGAGGATCAAAAAACTCATCAGGTATATATATATTTTCTAATGGAAAAATAAGCACATGGGTTTTGTGGGGTGGTGGGAGAGAATTGAGCAGCTCTTTGCAATATGGAGTGCTATAGCATCATCTGTGTTCCCAAACATGACTCCAAACTCAGAAAGCTTGCTTAAAAACACACAACAACAAATACTAATACTCCGCTTCAGTCAGTATGGCCAGTGGTTGTGGAAAATGGGAGCTGTAGTCAAGCAGGCACCTCCACTGTATACTTTTTGGCGCCTGCTAAAAACATGCTTGTTTAATCAATTTCTCAGAAACAGGAGCTGTTCACCCACAGTGCCTCCATCTTGCTAAGAGTCAAGCTCAGCTTATTCCTAATGTGTTCTTAAGCCAAAGACTTGTTTAGATATACTTATGAGGTAGCTCATTTCATATTGTGATTTCCTCACCCACCCTAACTTACAACTTGACTCCCTTTCTTATTCCTTCAGTCAAGGAGCTTTTTACAGTTACAATATGTTGGGTTTATTGGGGTTTATTATTATTCTATTGCTGTTTGTTTCTTTGTTTGGTTTGGTTTGGTTTGCTATAGTGAGATACCGTTCATTGGTTCAGCACCTGGTAGTTTTGAGTGGATGTTTTCTTTCTTTCCTTTTTCAGTTTTCTTTTACCAAGGTGTTATGAGCAGTATGTTTAGTTAACGGAAGGCTTTGACAATTGCATTTGACAGAAGTCTCCTCAGAGCCAGGCGAAGAGGAAGAACCTACGGAAGGGGCCTTTGAGGGTCATTCAGCTTCAGTGAATGCGATTCAGATTTTTGGGAATTTGTTGTACACCTGCTCAGCAGACAAAACCATCCATGCATATAACTTGGTGGTAAGTAGACTGTATAAAAGGCTGGCTGTGGAGTGTCTTGCTGCCTTCTGAGTTTGCAGTCGCTTCCCACCCCCACCCCCATAAGTTCTATTGAAGCAACAGTCAGCCACTGAAACTATTGAGAAATGAGCATGGCTCAGATCGGATAAATACAACTAAAGCAGAGCAAAATGGCATCAATATTTGAGATAGGGGAAGGAGTCTGTGAGAAGTCTGTTTTAGCAATGAATACCTTTTAGCCAGTTTTGTGATACCTAGCTTCCTCCTTGGGAAAGAGAATTTTTGCCAGTGAGTTAAGATCCAAAACTGTTAATGTGGTGCAACAAAATATATGGTCTCTTCTTCCTATAAGTAACATAGTGATAGAACATTTAGAAGGGAATGTCCTGTCTGAAATTCTGGAGAGCTGCTGCCAGTCATTGCATACAGTATTGAGCTGGATGGACCAATGATCTGTACAGCAGATTAGCAGCTTCATGGGGTTGGTCCACTAGGTCAGTAAGTTGAGCTTGACAAAAGGGCTGAACTCTGAATTCCGTTTTCCATGTTAACTTCCTTAACATGGAGATAGGGAGATGGCTGAAGCAATGACATTCATCTTTCATGAAGCACAAGACTAAAAAGCAGTCTGAGATGTATATCTCTCGGATCAGCCTCTCATAAGATATGCAATTAACAGGCTTGTGCTTGAATGGCTGCATGTTACAAATATCTGCGTTTTTGAGAATACAAACCAGGGAAGTGCAACTTGGAGGTCTGTGTGCACAGGTGTCGTGCGCCCTTGCCACATGCTTCTTTTCACAAGTCTAAATGCACATAAGCAGGAAATAGGCGATTGGTTTGGAAGCCACAGTGGTTGGGGGGTACCCCAGTTTGCTATCGTAGGGTCCCACCCCTTGCCTCCTTCCACCTGGCTTGGAGTTGGGGCTTCAGACTGCGGTTGCTGCTCAGCAGAGAGGGTTCTTCTTTTAAATTGTTTTTAATTTTTATCTGTGCTGTTTTAATTGAGACCATCTTGGCTGTGAGCCCTGGAAGACCTGCACCCTGCCTTGCTGGCCCTTTCCCATCTGGCCTGGGAAAGTGGAGTGCTGACTGACTCCAGCTACAAAAGCTGAGGCTGTTGAACAGATTCTTGGGCTGGAGTATTGTTTACGGGGAGTTGAGAGAGCTTCTTGCTGTTATTGATATTATTGTTGTATCTTTAGTTTTAGACCTTACGGTTTATGTGGAAATAGTTTCCATTAGGTTGTGTACTTTTTGATGTGTTTTATTTATTGTTTATGACTTCTGTTATGTTTGTAATTATGTAATTCTTGTCATGTTGTCAGCCGCCTTGAGCATAGTTTCAACTGTGGAAAGGCGGCATACAAATAAAATGATGATAATGAGGATGATTTGAGTAATTAAACCTTGTAACTCTCTGCCTCTCACAGAGCAGGAAGTGTGTTGGTGTCTTTGAAGGGCACACCTCAAAAGTGAACTGCATCCTGGTGACTCAGACAACAGGAAAAAATGCAGTGCTCTATTCGGGCTCCAGTGACCACAATATAAATTGTTACAACATCAAGGTAAGTGTTCACTCAAGCCAATTATATCTTAGGATGTGACAACAACTTAAAAGAAGACTGAAATGTGCATGTTTTAGTGAACCAGATTATATAGAATTCCACATAAAAAGGGAATATTTGTGCAATTAAGCCCACATTTTAGGTTTTTACTTCATCCACTGATCCCCAGAGTTTGGAGTGAGGGCCTGTAGCCTTGTGTCATACGAGCCAAAGGCTTGTTTCCTTGCTTCCCAACTGGAAGAGCCTCTCATAACTAAAATGATTTATAAACAAAGCTAGTTTCTCAGTTTCTTCTTTAGGTTCACTTATTGAAAGATGATGGTGAAAATATCAGTTGTATACTAACAGTAGTTTTCCTCCTACCAGACTAGGGAACTTGTGGATCAGATTAAATTGGACGATCGTATACTCTGTCTGCACAGTAGATGGAGAATTCTTTATGCCGGACTTGCTAATGGCAGCGTGGCCACTTTCAATATAAAGGTTGGTACGAGAAGGGTATATTCCATTAGAACCTGTGCTGATGTTGAGTTATTTGCACTGCTCGCACTGCTGTCCGGTCACATGAGCAGTGCTAGATTTGGGGACTTTGCAGAGATTTCAGGGGTTCCCTAAGCAGAATCTTGCAGTCATAGAAGTAGCTGATAGTATCTTCTGTGATTCTCCACTTCATACTGTAATTGAAATATACTACACGGAAGTGGAAGATATTTCAGAATGTGTGTAATCTGTACCTGCTCTGGGGTGCAATTAGCTTTGGTGGTTTTCTCTCAGCACAAATGCACACGTACGTCAGGACAAACATTTACCATGTTCTTTTGTATATGCAAAACTAGAAATTTTATTTTATGGTAATATTTTGGTTATAGTCATATTTGCAGCATTTGGATACAGTGCTATTATTATTATTATTATTATTATTATTATTATTATTATTATTTATTTACATTTACATTTATATCCCCCTTGTCTCCAAGGAGCTCATAGTTCTCCCTGTTCTCCATTTTATCTTCACGACAACCCTGTGAAGTAGGTTAGCCTGAGAAACTGGCTGTCTCAAGTCATCCAGTGAACTTCATAGCTGAGTACGGATTTGAACCCTTGTCTCCCAGGTCATAGTCCAACACTCTAACCACTACACCACACTGGTTCACAATGCTGGACCATGATCTAGCACAGGTATAGCCATCATGATGCTCTCCGGAGGTTCCTGGACTACAGCTACCACCATCCCTGACCATTGGCCATGCTAGCTGGCACTAATGGGAGGTGGAGTCCCAACATCATTTGGAGAGCATCAAGTCCGCTATCCCTGGTCTAGTGCTACATGAATGAGCCTAGCCTCCCAGGCTCATGTGAACATCCTTCTCCTGTGGACTTTTGGAGAATTTCCAAAACCTTTTGCTTTTCCATATGCTTAACCTTCAGTTTGTCATTTAATCTGAACTGGGTATTGTTCATATGCACTAACTATGGCTAATTTCATATTGGTGTTAAACTATTATCCCTGGTTTAGATAACATAGGGGAAAGATGGCTAAGGGAATGCAAAAACTTCTGAACTCCTTCTCCTTGGCCAGGGATGGGTGGAGGTGTCACAAGCCCAGGAAGTGGCTGAGTTCGTTCATTTAGCACTAAACCATGGCATTGTTTGGCTTCTAAGAAAACCAGTCCTTAAGACCTGGCCTGTGTGTAAATTTCACTGGCTTCATATATTTTCCTTGCACCGTATTTCTGAAACTGATTTCTGAAAGTCTTTTTACAGAGAAGCATTTTATTCTGAAACATTTAAAAATAATTATATAAGCAGCCTTAGCAACATAATTATGAAACAGTACTCGTGGTAAGCTGAATAGGGCAACTAGGGTTTTGAGTGCAACTTGTTGTAACTTGACTTCTGTGGCTGCAAAAGTAAAGCAGAAACCAAGCATACATGCAAAACAAGCCGTGGAAAGAGTCCATAGATTTTCTGACAGTGCAGTCCTGTACCTAGAATTCAGTCCCATTAAGTTCTGTGGGACATACTCCAAGGTCAGTGGGTAGGACTGACAGCTAAGAAAATTCTGTTTCTAAGCTAAATCCACCCCATAAAAGCATACTGAGAATTCAAAGCAAATAAGACATCAGAGACTTCAGAGCAAAACCAGTATCCTTAATTTTTTTTTTTTTAAGGAAATTTGAGGAGGTGTGGCATTTCCAGGGTGTTCCCTGGATAGTTCTGTCTTAGTATGTAGTTGGATTAGTAAGGAAACATTGACTGTGTTCCTACTGTGTGTGTGTGTGTGGTGTGTGCTTTCTTTTCCAGAATAACAAACCGCTTGATAACTTTGAGTGCCATGCTCCTAGGGCAATCAGTTGTCTTGCCACAGCTCAGGAAGGAGCACGGAGGTTGCTGATTGTGGGATCCTACGACTGTACAATCAGTGTGCGAGATGCCCAGAATGGTTTGTTGCTTCGAACCCTTGAAGGTCATAGCAAAACGGTGCTCTGTATGAAGGCAAGTAACTTGAAAGGAACGCTCTGTGTGGGCAGACTTCTCTTGCAAGTTCTCTGCTTCTTGACAGCAGTTCAAAGCTTGTAAAAGAACTTCCCTCCTTTCCAGATGTTTATAATTAGGAATATAGCATGTGATTTACCACTGAGATATGGGCCTCTCGTGATTGCCATCACTCATTCAACATTTCCAGAGAGCTCTTGCTTTGCTCAACCTGCTCCATCTCAGTTGGGATCTCTCAGGAATCTCTTTTCATGCCTCCACATCTCTCTCTCTCTCTCTCTCTCTCTCTCTCTCTCTCTCTGTGTGTGTATCTCTCCATTGTCCTTGGGTGATTTCATCAAATTCCATGGTTTTTTGTACCACTGGTAAGGTGCTGAACCCTAGTTCTACCTCTGTACTCCATAATCCACAACAGACTATCCAATATTTCTGCATAGATGCAAGTTTGCCATCCCCCAATACCCCTCACCTTTCCTTCTAAGCCTTCCTCACCTTGTATAAGCTCAGTGTCCATTGACAACATCACCATCCACCCTTTTGCTCAGGCACAAAGCCTTGGGGTAAGCCATTTGGCCATCATATTCAGTCTGTTGCCATGCTGTGTAGCTGTCCGGTACAACATTGCAAAAATACAGTCCTTCCTCTTTGCCTGCTATGTGAAAATGCCACAGTTTCCTTCAGCCTTGACTTGCACCATTTACCTTGCTGGCCTTCTGTTGTTTGATTGTGCTGTATAAAGTGGTGATGATCATGACCATCTCTGAGTGTCAGAGTGAATATTATGCTCTCCTTTTTCGTGGCAGCCTTTGAAAGTTGTTGATAATTGCTTTTAGTTATAAATAATGATGTAACAAAGAGTAATATTTAGAATATACTGGACCCCATTACGTTTGTTTAAAAAAGAGCTATCTAAGGTATCTTAAACTGTTGGAGTTGCAATAGGGATAATGCTTCTCTAAAACATGTTTTTTCATTGTCCTATAATGAAAGATTTTTGGCAGACGTTAACTGAAATTATCAACAGAACTGTACAGAACAACCTTACATTTACAGAGCAAAATATCCTTCTGAATTATATACCCAGCACATGGAACCTTACAAAAGGGCAATACAAGTAGACTCTTTGTGCCCTTACTGCAGCAAAACGACTGATACTGATGAATTGGAAAAATAAAAATGTGGCTCCCTTCTACTATTGGATTGAAGACTTCTACAAACTTGTGACATATGAACAACTTTCAAATAAATGCAGACTTGCCATGGACAAATTCAGTGATATTTGGAATCCTTTCTTACAAATACTGTAATAGGTTAAGATCTGGTGAAGTACAATAACAACTTTGTAAAGTAAAAAGCAAAACATAACAAAAAAACAACCACAAGGTTAAATAATAAAGATAGATAGATAGATAGATAGATAGATAGATAGATAGCCCTGTTAAGGAGCTGAAACGGAAATGCAGTAATTTGTCAAAAGGCTCCCCACTGAATCCTTGGCTGATTTGGGATTTGAACCCAATTCAACTCACCCCCAACTGGTCCTCTGTCAGCCTTTCTAATGTATTTTTCAATGTGACATATTGACTTGGATTGTCACAGTAGCCCTTAATTGTGAAAGAGAGTGTGGGTGAAAGAAAGCCATTATCTGTTGATGAAATGTTGTGGATAATCTGTCTGTCTGGTTGTCTCTTCAAAGGTTGTTAATGATCTGGTCTTCAGTGGTTCCAGTGACCAGTCTGTCCATGCCCACAATATACATGTAAGTTGCTTATATGGTTAAAATTGAGCAAATGCTACTCCATTTGAATCTTGGAGCAGGAAGCATTTCAGACTTCCTCGCTTTTGATGAAATAATTTACTTTGCAGATACAAAAATGTTGTAATGCTACTTTAATGAAACCAAATTCTTAACCACTTCTGCAGATGTCCTAAAGGGATATGTAGCTGTCTTACAGTGCAATCCTAACCATGTGTACTTAAAAGTAAAGTCCCGTTGAGACTTATTTCCAGAGGATTGCAGCCTAAGTGTATCTTCTCATGCTAAATTTTCTACTGGAGTACAAGACACATGCAAAGTATGTCAGTTGAAAAGGGTGTACAAATAGCCAAGGTTCCCCCAGAGGGTTTAAGACATTGTTCTAAAGGGAAGCACAGTTTTTTACAACCAGCAGCGTGTGTGCTGTGTATTTTGTACAAAGTTATATGAGAACCCACCTTAATAGGATAGTAAAATAAAGGCTTGATAATCATATCTTGTCCTCTGCTAGGGAGATGCTATAACCCTGATATTGTTTAGCAAACCCCTTCTGTATTTTAATGACTTCTTGTAGGTTTTTTTTTTTTTAGTTTTTGATGAGTTTTAATTGTTGATTTATTTTGTTGTTTGTCTTCTTTTGTGCATCACCCTGGGCTCTGTTGAGGAAGGCGTTTTTTGTAAAAATAAAAAAATAAAGCTGCAATTGTAAGCTTACTCACCTGGGAGCAAGCCTGTAGAATTAATTAGGAGTTACTTCTGAAAATACATGATTTGTATTGCGATGGAAATAATGCAATTAAGTCTACATGCTGACCACTTGCATATCCATTTATTTAGTGTGGATTATCTTGTTGCAGACTGGAGAGCTGGTGCGGATTTATAAAGGACACAATCATGCAGTGACAGTTGTGAACATCCTGGGTAAAGTGATGTTAACAGCTTGCCTGGACAAATGTGTTCGTGTTTATGAGCTACAGGTAAAAAAAGAAGATATTTATTCTCATTTCTATTGTTTGTGGTGACATATCCCTGCTGGCAGCAGGTGGGGAATGGTGCCCTTTGCTTTTGCTGAAACCTCTTCCTCTCCTAGTGGAATCCAGCACAACAGGACTTTCCCCTCTCTCCTGCCCCCTCTGCCCTCTCCAAATCTTCGAGAACAGCACATGGGAGGAGGAGAGGGGAGATAATTCTGTTGGGTAGGCAGAAATACTGGCCCTGACGGGACACTCTCCTTAGCGCTGTGTGGAATGCAACCCCGACAGTTTTCGGCTTGGTGAGATGTAATTTGGAACATCCCTTGTAGTTCCAAGCTGAGCTTAACAATTAGAAAGTCCTGCAAAAGTTGTGCAGTTGCTGTGTGGCCTGTTCCTGCCCACTGCATCAAACCCACTGCAAGTGAGATTGCAGCACAATCCTTCGCTAGATGCATCTTTATTCTTAGGTTTGTGTTACATGTTTGTCATGCACTCAAAAGGTTTGTGAGGTTTCCCAGGTGCCTTCCATTGTTTAAAGACTTTTCTCAAGGGAATCTAATTCATTCACCCTCATGTTGCCAGAAGGCAGCAGCATTTTATAGAAAGAGTGAGGTGCAGTTCTGGGGCATGGGACACCCCAGGAGCTAGAAGCTTATCATAATGTTCATGCAATTCTCCTTATAAGCGGCATTTTTTTTAATGAATGCTGAACTCTCAGCTTATTCAAATACAACATTTTTCTTTCTCTTTTCTTGTCCCAAGTCCCATGATCGTTTGCAAGTATACGGAGGACACTCGGATATGATTATGTGCATGACCATTCACAAGAGCATGGTAACGAATACCTCAATTTCCATAAAATCAGTGATTCTCTATCCGCGGTTGCGGTTATCCAGGAGTGGCTCCTGCTTCTCCTTTGGTTTGTGGGTGGTACTTTGTAAACTTAACTACATACTTGGTTCTTTCTGGTGGGAGGAGCACTTCATTGTCCACAGAACTGGTGCTGCTATGAAACAATAGGGCTTTTTAGCACCCACCCCCACCAAAAGCCCTCAAATGTCAGAAGACTTCCCAAGCAGTGCCTCATGAGACACTTCCACCTGAAAGAATGCAAGCGTACATCTGTAGCTGTCTTTGGGAGCATACAAAGCTGCCTTGCTTTATTCCAGGGCAGATTGTTTGACTATGTAGCCTGTGTGGTGTAGTGGTTAAGAGTGGTAGATTCGTAATCTGGGGAACCGGGTTCGTGTCCCCGCTCCTCCACATACAGCTGCTGGGCGACCTTGGGCTAGTCACACTTCTCTGAAGTCTCTCAGCCCCACTCACCTCATAGTGTGTTTGTTGTGGGGGAGAAAAGGAAAGGAGAATGTTAGCTGCTTTGAGACTCCTTTGGGTAGTGATAAAGTGGGATATCAAATCCAAACTTTTGTTTGACTGGCAGCAGCACTCTCTGGATTTTTGAGCAGAGGAAGACAGACAAAGAGTCACAGGCAAAAGCTGCAGTTCCGTTCTAGCCTTTTTCTTCTGCCTGCATCTCTTTCTCTGTCCGCCTCCCTTCTGACTTTGCCTCAGCCCAGCCCATCCCTTCCCCATTGGTTGTTTCACCTGAGGAAACTGGGTTGCTGCTGCAACACCCCAGAGAAGGAGGAAATCAGTCTTTCTACACAGAAAACTACAAGCACAGAAAACTACACAGAAAACTGCAAGCTGGAGCTGAGCACATACAATTGAATTTGCACAAGTTAAATGCAAATGTAATGTGACTATACTGTAAAACAGCTGTTCCTTTTCCTAACTATTAAAACTGAAAGCGATTTCATATTGGCCCTTTTTTATCATGTGTATGGATTCTTTGAAAGAATGATGAATCCAGAAAAAAGGCCCCCCCCCCCCCCGGGTTTGTAAATTTATCAGCATTGATTGATACATTTAGCATGTTGGTTTTCCTTGTATGCTTTAATTTTGTTACCATTTAAATCAATTTCTCTTTTTCAGATCTACACTGGCTGCTACGATGGTACTATCCAAGCTGTGCGGCTCAACTTGATGCAGAATTATCGTTGTTGGGTAAAGGATTTTCTTGTTCCCTTTAGACCGTTTATGAGCCATATCCAGGCAAAGGGTTAGATGGGGCAGGGGCACACATGGAAACCCCTCCCTGGGGTTTTCCAGATGCTCTTGGGAGATTAGCACAAAAGTCTGTGCTAACAGAGTTTTTAAGTGTGTTCAACTGAGCCACATAGAAACTTCTGTGCTAGATGGAACTCTGCCTTATCAGGTTAAGAGGGAGAGTTTCCAGGTGCATTCAGTTGAATACACCTCTCTACAGACTTCTTCACTCTGCGTGCGAAGATCTCAAGAGCAGCTGACATGTCCAGGGACATGGGGGGACCCCCTCTTCCATCTCTTGTTAGCATTAACCATGCCGAACATATTTGTTGGTTCCAAAATCCATATGTAGGGCCAATCAATGTTACAGGATCATGAACAAGCTTTCGAGCTTTCCAGAACTCTTCATCAAGCTAGATCAGGCTTCCTCAACCTTGGCCCTCCAGATGTTTTGAGACTACAATTCCCAGCATCGCTGACCACTGGTCCTGCTAGCTAGGGATCATGGGAGTTGTAGGCCAAAAACATCTGGAAGGCCAAGGTTGAGGAAGCCTGGGCTAGATGGTAAACAAAGCAGGGTTTGAGGTGGGAAGTTGCTGGTAGTGAGGCTAAGGGTCATGTGACAAGATTGCAGACATTCAGAGGACAAATCGCACAAAAGGAAAAGGTAGCGTAACATAGCCTCATATGAATGTCTGTTACTGCCTCCGACATTCCAGACTCTGGCTACATCACCAGCCAGTTTTTGATTCCCACTTCATATACCATCAAGCCCAATGAATAATTATAGAGAGCTTAAAAGTTGGCACACTATTTTGTGACATTTTGGTTGACCTAATAAAGCTCTTTGGAGCTTTTATGCCATTGTCATTCCATCTCTCTAATGTCTGTCTTAAAACCTCTCTCGCCAGTGGCATGGGTGTTCGCTGATATTTGGAGTTGTGGACCACCTGAAACAGCATTTGTTAAATGACCATACAAATCCAAATTTTCAAACATTGAAATGTCGCTGGAAGAATTGTGATGCCTTCTTCACTTCTCGGAAATGTTCCAAGCAGGTAACGTAGCAGAAGAAGCTGGATTAAACAATCAGTTTGAGAGGGAACAGTTGAGGTGCAACGGATACCTGCTGTTTTGTTATGATAGAGGAACAAATAGCATATTAATGTTTTAGCAAAAATACTTTGGTCGTGCTGGTTGGGGCTGATGGAAGTTGTAGGGACACCTTGTTGATGGCCCCTGATATAATAATAATAATAATAATAATAATAATAATAATAATAATAATTTATTTATATCCCGCCCTCCCCAGCCGAAGCTGGGCTCAGAGCGGCTAACAAAGACTGGGCCTACACTAAAAGCAAGGTTGGGCCTGATTTAAGTCTAGATGCAAATAGCACAGTTTTAAATATAGATGGAAAAGGAAGATGAGGTCCTGATTTACACTAAGGTCCCCCACTTCTACTGTGTAATGCAACATGTACAGTGCTGCCTTAAAACAAAAGTGAACAAAAAAAGTGCTTAAATCTTAACATGGGTGTAGAAGTATTGTTTGTACAGGTTGGCAGAAATCTGGTGAAATCTCTCTCTCTTTCTCTAGGATGCTGTGGGACATATTGAAAAACATGCAGAAGAAGATAGCAAGGTTGACTCATGAAGGTGGTTTTTTTTGTTTTTTGTTTTGCCTCCCACATTGGGAAGTACCTTTTATATACTGGAAGTATTCCATGCCTTGTCCACCTCTTGCCCTCTCCTTTTTCCACCTTCAGTTTATATTTGGACTGCAAAAAGGACGTGGGCCGTTTTCTTTTCTTTCTTTTTTTGCTACAGAGACAGCATTTTGCTTGCAACTCTGTAGAGAAGGGAATGATGAACAGACTCAGACCAAACAAATTGTTTTAATTTGTTAGCAGAAATAAACAAAAAAATTCCTGTTATCCTATCAAAGAAGTACATTGTGCACATCTAAGCCTTTATTAGTACTCACGTTGGTGCCTAAAAAACACTGTTGAGCCATCTATTTTTATGTTGTACGCAGGATTGCCCAGGCATTTTACACTTCTGGCTTTAAACAATTTAAATAAAGAAACAACAACTCAGACTAGAAATACCAACAAAGCATTCAGCTCTCTATTTCCTTTTGTTATAACATCTTTTGATGAAAGATATTAATGGGTAATATTAGAAAAAATGGATTCCTTTTTTATTTTTGGTTGATCTTCAGTGGGTTATCTTAAATTCCAAATGCCACATCTGCGCAGTGAGTTGCCACACTCCTTGTACCTCTCTGTATCTGTTACAAAGAGGTTTGTGATGAGGTGCAACATACTGCATTGCTTAAACAGTAAAATAGCTGTTTTCTAAACACATTGGGTGATAGTTAATGTTACTCTTATTCTGAATAGACCTGAAATCAAGTAACTTCAGTCCATTGATTTCATTGGGTGTACTCTTATAACTTAGGGGGTATCACCGATTTAATGGAACTTTTTTGTTATTTTTATATTGATAAGCACGTTGATGCAAAAAGACGACTGCAGATAATGATTTCAGCTTTTAAACATTCGTTATCTGTATGTTTATATCCAGTGCTTTCTTACCACATTAGTGGGATTATGCCCCTGATTCTTAAGAGCTTGTTTTGTAAATGGATGACCTTGTGGTGTTTTTAAATTGCTGAATTTTTGGAGTGTCCACTTCTTTCTGTTCAGCATCCTATATTTTCAATGCAGCTTTGAGATGGCCATCTTCTCCTACTATAATCTGGTTTTGTTTCTGATGACTACATGATTGAAAGTTACCATGCAACAGAAAATGCTGTGGGGTGTAAAATGCAAAATTGTGAAGTCCAAGGAGCCCAAGCAGAAGCTGAGAGTATTGTGTGTGTGTGTGTGTGTGTGTGTGTGTGTGTGTGTGTGTGTTTTGCCACCGTCTAGTGCATAATGACGGAAGTAGCAACCTGAGAAACTAATGCAATTTTAAAACAGTAGTCACAATGCAAAGAAATGAAAGGTGTGCATGTGTGTTGGAAAGAAATGTGCATACGCGCAGTGGTGTTCGGGGTTTTTTGAGCCAGCAGTTCCCAGTTTGGTTCATAAAGAGTTTTGTTCCTTAAGTCTCAGCCAGTGTTTTTGTTCTCATCGGCTTCAGTCTTTTTCTGGATCGTTTCAGAGGAAAACTGGAATTCTAGAGCTGTCTGGCTGTGTAGGTCTTGACCTGTTTCAGTTTTCTTCCTTCAGATTATGCAGACATAATAAAAGAGCAATGCGTGTTTGAAATCAGCATTTTAAAAGTGAAAGGTAATGCTCCCATAGGGAAAGTGTTCTCTGCAGCTTGGTGTAAGACAGGCATTCCCAACCTTCAGCCCTCCAGATGTCTTGGACTACAATTCCCATCATCCCTGACCAATGGTCCTGTTAGCTAGGGATCATGGGAGTTGTAGGCTGAAACATCTGGAGGGCCGCAGGTTGGAGATGCCTGGTATAAGATATAGAACAGGCCTACAGCTAGAGATTGCATTTCACCTCACCAGCATGCCAAAGAACTTGGAAATATTAAGGACTTTTGGAACACTCTCCAGTATACTTACTGCATTTTAAGCCTTAGCTTTTTGATGAGTGAAGAAGACCATCAAGGGAATATCATCCCCACCCCAATACCTACAAATCTGGCTTCCATAATCTTAAGAAATTGCGCTAGCAGAGAAGTGAAACAAGTTCTCCCTTTGAAATCACCATGTCTGTCTCAAGATACAGTGTTCTCCTTCTGCCTTTCACACATGTCCAGACTGTCTTCAAACCAGCTTGCTGCTAGGGCTCTGTTGTTGGAGAGGAGAAAACTTTCCAATGAGTGGTGGTAACCACCTGCAGTCTGTTTGCGGGAGGTTTCTAAGGCGTGTTGTCTTCTCTTGCCATTTTTGAGAGCTTTTCTCACAATGAGACCATCAGAAATAAATCATAAAATGAGCAAATTGTTAGCGCATTCAGTCCATAGCTGGGAGCACGTAAGCGTGTGTGTGTGTGTGTGTGTGTGTTTTAAAAAAGGATTGTTTTATATCTTCCTTAGTTGAATGTGATTGGAATGAAATTGCAGAGCCAGGGAGAGTGTAAGAAAATTAAGTGGAGTGCAGTGTTTGTCTTGAGGATTAGTGAATGGATTTTAATTTTGCATCGTCCTCAAAGGTTCTTCTCTTTACTGGAAGAGGATGGTAACTTTTTTGGCAAAAATGTATTCTTAAGGGTGGGTGGGTGGGTGTGTTTTACTAAATTATTGCAAGTTATGCACAACTTGCACTATTTACTTACGTTCTTGGTTGTTTTAGTAGATAAGAGGTATGTGTGTGTTTTTAAGGTGAATGTGAAGACAGATTTTCCTTTAATCTATTTTGGGATGCTTAGATCAGCCTTCTCCAACATGGTGCCCTCCAGATGTGTTGAACTGCAACATCAGCCCCCAGCCAGATGGCCAATGATCAGGGATTATTGTAGTCTAGAACAAGTGGAAAGCACCATGTTAGGGAATACTGTCTTAGATAATTTTCAAATTGGTTTAGCAATAAGGTTGAGTCGTGTCTTAACAAAAGTTGGTTTCATATGTTTGTCTTTATTTGAGAAGAACTGTTCTAAACCATGTCACATGTTCATAATTTATTATAAAATGATAGAAGGTTCCATTTCTTCAGTTCACTGCAGTAATTTCTCCCCAGAACTGCAGAGTTTCTTTATTCAGATTGTATTATTTTTTTCTTTTTAGTTCAGGAATATTTTAGTTTTTTGGTTTGAGGTTCTGTTCTCTTGAGGTTTTTCCTTCAGATTTTGCCAAAAGCATGGAGACAGAAAGGATCGTAGTAATTTGTGAATTGTAGCAATTGTGAGATGGGTACATCAAGATGATGCATTCCGTCACATTTTTGGTTCTGGGTTTCTGGCACCGTTCCACATGTAAGTTGAAATTATCTTGAAAATTTTGAAAGAGAAACATTGTGCATTTTTTTTGTGGGGGGCAGGGAACTAGTCTTGGAAAGGAAATAGATAGAAATGAAATGGCCAGGGGGGAGTTTTGGAGTGTTCTTGAATTGTGTGGAAAGTGTGTTAATGTATGTGTTACTGTTTGAGTAAGCTGTTGTGTTGCTGCCTCTGAAGTGAATTTGGACTGCATTGCCAATGCAGTTTCCCAACACAGTAGATTTTTTTTTTTAATGCCATTTATCTTGTTGATTGGATGCAAGTGTGTGTTTGGTGTGTGCTGCAGCTATGCTGCAGGGGAATGGTTTGCATATCACCTTTCAGGGAATCAGCACTGCTATTCAGTTGTTTGCATCTTTTGTGCCGTTAAATGCAACTGAATGTCATTGGCTACCCCAGCTTCTGTTTGCCCCTTGAGACAAATACTTGGGCTTGAAGGAATAGACCTCTGTAATGTTAAATCAAAACACAAAAGTGACAGTCCACATCCCACCTGAATTGAGTAGTTAAACTCCCATCTTAATGGCTCTGGATTTTATCCTAAATGTCAAGTAGACTATAAGCCTATGTTCAAGCTTTATGGTTGTCTTTAAAAATGCAAGTTCTAGATTCATAATTGTAGAGCTCTTACACCTTGAGTGGCAGTTAGTTAAAAATCAGTATGAAAGCAATGCAACCGCTAGCTAACTTGCCCTTCCTAGATCTTTAGGGTCCTAGCAGGATGGCTTTCACATAGCATTGTATGACAAAAGTACGAACTTCTCATTTTCCTTCATGTGCAGTGCTATGATCTTAACACAACTAGGATGTCTCAAATTACATAATATACCTTGTGAAGCGAGAACAGATTGGTGTGACCATGAGTAATACTAGTTGAGAAACTGCATCGGTAATACACACTATAGCAAATGTATTGGCAGCTTTCGCAACTCATTTTGTTTCAGTTGGATGACCTGTGTGGCTCATATGCACAAAGTGACTTGGTCTTTCCTTTCCTTTTTTTTACTACAAAGCTGTGAAGTAAAAAACAAAACAGACAATAAAAATTACTTTGTACCAAGAGAAATATGGTGTGGCCTTTATTCTTCTGATCCCACTTCTGATACTTGTAAAAGTGTTTTAGCTGGCTTGCTGGTATGATTTGTGTGGGTAGAAAGAGCAGAAAAGTGGTTCTTTGACGTGGGATTTGGCAGGAATCTTTCGACAGATAAACGAAAGCACATAGTTAAACTATGGAACTCACTCCTTACAGGAGGCCGTGATGGCCACCAACTTGGATGGCATTGGACAAGTTCATGAAGGCTAAGACTATCAATAGGTAGTAGTCAGGATGGCCCTACTGTTATTCCATGGTTGAAGGCAGCATATTTCTGAATGCCAGCTGATGGAAACTGTGGGAAGGGAGGACTATTGTGTTCAAGTTCTATTTCTTGGCTTCCCATGAGCATCCGGATGGCTACTGGTCTGATTTGGATGCTGGACTAGATCCAGCAGGGCTGTTCTTAGTCTCAAAATCCTCAAAAGATGACAGCAACTCAGAACATAAGCAGAAATGTTTATTGGATGGCACTGTTAAAATATTTCCAGTTGTGGCTGTCTAGATACCTTTGCAGCCTTAGTTTGCTCTGTAGATTTTGTCAGATGTATTACATCAGGGGTCAGTAACCTTTTTCAGCCATGGGCCGGTCCACCATCCCTCATAGTCCAGCCCACCACATGGTCTATTTTGGAGGAAAAAAATGAACGAATTCCTATGGCCCACAAATAACCCAGAGATGCATTTTTAAATAAAAGGACACATTCTACTCATGTAAAAAAAAGCGATTTAGAAGGCGATTGGGCCGCATCTGGCCCCCAGGCCTTAGGTTGCCTACCCCTGTATTACATCATCTTAATTTCAATCCAGCACATCTAGACAAGTTTTAATTTATGCATTAAGAAGTTTTGTTCA
This sequence comes from Podarcis cretensis, assembly GCF_951804945.1. Lineage (NCBI taxonomy): Eukaryota > Metazoa > Chordata > Lepidosauria > Squamata > Lacertidae > Podarcis > Podarcis cretensis. The sequence continues at coordinate 46,297,119 of NC_137170.1, read as the reverse complement.
GCAATGAAACCACTCTACACAAGGTATTTTTGTAATAGGGAGGCTGTGCCGGCCAAACACATGCAGTACCAGACACTTTAAACCATCTCTCGCCACATAAGCTGTTCCTGTGTAGGAAAAAGCTTTGTGTGAAGCAGCATAAAATTGCTTATATAGGAGATGCAGCTGTCTGCGATAGGTTTTCCTTGCAAGAGAACCAACATCGAATTAAGTCAGTCAATTTCCCCAAGGTGTAATATTTAAGCCTGAACTTGAAAAAAGCCAAAATGTGGCTAGAGGAGCACATTTTTCTGCAGCCTTAGAAGATTTGCAAGACTACAGGCTCAGCCAGGATCCCTGTAGGAGGCATGGGGAAGCTTTTTCAGCCAGAGAGTCATAGGCTTGTGGTGGGTGGAGCCAGAGGCAAACATGCGCAGAGAAACATGTAAATGTTACCTTTGTATAGTAAGTTAGTTTTTACACATGTTCACACACTGTCTTTGTCCTCCAGCCACCAACATGAGGCATCACTGATCAAGGACATATTCTAGGCAGGCAAAAACAAAGTGGGAAGCAGGGCTAGAGAGGGCTGTGACCAGGGGGAAATTCCAAGAGCCATATACAGAGATCTAGAAGGCCACATTTAGCCCCCAGGCTGAGGTTCCACACCTTAGATAACAGCCTGGTTAGTGCTGTAAGCAAATGTACTCAACTGTATGCAGTCATATATCTGGTTACTGAATGATCCTTTAGGAGTGGGAAGCTTTGGCCACAGGAATAATGTAGTTTAGATATGACTGCAGGATGCAAATGTTTATCACACAGCTAAATATTAAGAGGCACGTTCTTTTTAAGTACATTGGGTGGGATTCAACTAATGAGTCCTGTCACCAGAAGTCCTGCACAAGGACCTCTGCTTGCCCAACAGATTTTCTCTCTACTGCCCTTCCTCTGAGATTGGCTTGAGTGTGGGAAGGGAGAAAAGGAAAGAATTGTCATAGGTAGCAAGCCAAAATGCTTCCCTGACAGAACAATTGCCTTAGCGCAACATTGAATTCCATTAAAAACTAGATCCATCGCGTTTAGGTGACTTTAGAAATAATTGTTTTAATAATGATAACTTGTACAAGATTCCTGGCCCCTTGGGATCTCTTATTGCAAAATATTTCAAGCTTAAAACAATAGTTGTTGTTTGCAATGCCAGGAGGGAGAACTACCTTTTTTATTTTAAAAAAAACCCTTCTGGGTCTACATGTCAGTGGTGGGCAGAGTAACAGGGGCAGCTCTTACCTTTGTACATTTCAAGAACGCGAGCCAAAGGTTTCAACGCACATCCTCAAGACGCATTTCTCCATGCTTCATCTGGGCAAGCAAGCAGCATTATCACATTTCACAGGCATATTCCAGTCAGGCAAAAGCACTTGAGCACCGAGCATGGAGCAGGGCTGCTGAGGCATGTTGTGGAGGCGAGGAGCCCCAAGGGTTGAATAAAGAGGCCCAGAGGCCCAGATTCAGGTTTGCAGGCCTGAGGTTCACCACCCCGGTTGTAAAGAATTGCCAGCGTGCCCTAGAACAATGCATTTCCCACCTCAGTGAGGGCTGCAACTTTCTCATGCAAAATATGCCTTCGTCCTGGTGTCAGTTATCAATAACTGGAAAAGTACATTTTCAATTTACTGTCACTTGGTAAAGGAAGATAGATACTGATTCTTTATGTTCCTCTCAAGTTGTGTTGCCCTCGCCATCTAAGCTGTTAAAGGATGGAGATTCACAGAAGTCCCTGTCTTGCAAGTGAATATCGACCGGCTTCTTTCAGTTCAAAAGACAAGGTGCGATTTTGAGATAGAAAAAAGAAACAGAAGTGATGTTTTTCAGGCATACATGGTTAGCTGCAGCCACTGGAAGGAAGGGAGAAATGTTAAGTGACAACAGCAATGTTTAAAGTGCAGAACAATCGTTAGGCTATCTGTGTAACCTTCCTAAGTTTTTCATTCCACTTGCAAGCCCCATTAAAAACAGTGGGATTTACTTCTGAGTAAACATGGATTGGGTCAGATTTAAAATTATATTGGGGGCTGTCGACAGGAACACTCTCAGGTTTCTTGAGGGGCCCAACTGAATGGTCAACTCTGCCCACACTTGGACTTGGTATGGGATAGCAGTTGGGCTGCTAGATATCATGTCATGCCCAATTGGGTTACAGTACTATAAACAAGAAAGGTGTGAGCTTGCTAAACCCACAAAAGGTGGCGTTTATTTATTGCTCCCAATACCTCTGTATGGTGCACAATACAAACATGCATGCATACATACATACATTTAGGAGGAAATGCAACATGAGAATCAGCCCCCAAACTGATTTTATCTTCAGTCTTCCTATTCTTTTTAGTATGCCCCCTCATTAAGGAGAAAAATTGGAACAGTATAGCTGTAAACTGAAGTACAACACAAAGTAAAAGTGGTTACCTCTAAGACATTCAGTTTAATAATACCATCGCCATCTTTATCAAAGGCATGAAATGCACCTAAGGGGACATGAGAAAACAAAGCATACGGTCAATCAATGTAAAATATAGAGCATTCTGACTAGCAAACTAGACAGCAGCCCTCAGAATTGTGAGGTTTCAAGAACTTCAGTGTTTCAAATGCTAGAAACAAATACCAGTCATCTCCTGAACAGTGTGATGTATGTGCTAGGAATTCATAAATATCGGCAATGATATTAGTAAGCTTGGAAGATCCTGATAGCTGCCATATTCGAAAGCTAATCTTCAAACAGAATGGCAAAAACAAAGAAATAACCAACATTTGAATAAAAAATGGCATAGCAATTTCTAGTAATTTTATCTCAGGATTGGCCTTACCTCTCAAGAAATTAATAATGTTAAAAAAAATTAACAGTCAATATGGACATACTGTACTGCTTGTTTCTACGGACTTTCCCCCATTCTTTTCCTTGGTATGGTGTTGAGCTGAGGCAGGGCTGGATTAACCATTAAGCAAAATAAGCATGTGCTTAGGACAGGCATAGGCAAACTCCAGCCCTCCAGATGTTTGGGACTACAATTCCCATCACCCCTGATCACTGGTCCTGTTAGCTAGGGATGATAGGAATTGTAGTCCCAAACATCTGGAGGGCCGGAGTTTGCCTATGCCTGGCTTAGGACATCAAGGGAAGGGGGGCACAACAGAAATTTCCCATTGCTAGATTTACCATGGACCATATGGTGCAGCTGGGGGGAAAAGGCAACCCCCCCAATAAAAATGAAAACAACAACAAAAATAAAAATATTATTTATAAATTAATAATATACATTAATCTTGGGATTAATGCTGCTTGGTCCACCAAGGCTCACGTGTTTATATTTTGAATATGGGTGCACCAAAACCTTTTAAGTACTTAGGGCCTCTAAAGGCTAGAGGATAAGTAAATGAACCAGCAGCTAGAACACAAACAAGGAAAGTTTGGAATGATTCTGAAGGCAAGCTTTCCAAAACCCAGAAAGGCCTCCTGGATGTGAAGAGTGTTTACATCTAAACTGTCCACATTACATGCATGCATTGGAATCAATCAGAACATTTCCATGTGGTATGGAGCTTATTACACTCCGAGTTAACCTCCTTGGGCACTCCTTGGATAAAACCATTTTAAATACATTTTAAAAAATACTCACGGAACATCCCCTCTAGTCGCACGAAACAACAGATGAAGCTGTCAAACTGAATGTTCATATTTCTGTCAGCATATCGCATTGTAATGATGTCATACAACTGGTTATTCAGGTGAAACCCTGAGGAGAGAAACAAAATGGAACGTCCTGGGTGATAGGAATTTGCTTTTGTCTATTCTCTTACTTTTTTTAGAGGTAATATCATTTGGATAAGTAATGGGAAACTCCAGACGCCACCAGCCCCAGATAAGCTTGGCCAATGGTAAATGAAGGTAGGAGTTTAGTCTAGAAACTTCTGGAAGGTCCCAGGTCCTCTTTCTCTATGTTTCCTGCTAAAACAAAAGCATAGTGTTGAATCAAAGTAAGTCTTACTCAGAGTTGATCCATTAAAATTAATGGACATATCTAACGTAGGTCTATGTTAATGGGTCTAATCTGAGAATGACTTAGTTGGATATAACCCACTTTATCAAAGACAAAATAGGAATAAAAATGCTCTTTAACCAATATATAGCATTGATCCCTGTGTGATACCTGCATCTTTAACTGCATTACGCATCTCGTAGCTGTTAATAGTTCCTGAATGATCAGTATCATAATGTCTGAAAATGGTCTGAAAATGAAAAAAAGGAATGAAATGATGTAGAGAGGAACCCAGTCATTTTTTGTGGTTCAATTTTGTCATGCTATGTGTAGACTTTGACATTCACAAGCTAGTTTACCCTCTATCTTTCAAAATATGCAAGAAACAAAGAATACCTGCCAGCTCTTAATCTTATTCCAAAGGTGTCGAAACTCATCAAGGTTTATCTTCCCAGAACCATCTGTCTGTGATGTTGTTTAGTTAAAAATAAAAAGTAAATATAGTGAACGAAGTCTGACTTCTTTGGGGGGGGGGCGTAGGAGGTGATAAATGATATCCAACTGAGAAGGATTTAATGTCCAGAAATAGAAAAAGTGAATAAAATCTCCTACTTAGCCACCTATTTGACTGACTTTCTTCAATAAGAGGAGAAACAGCTTTTCTTTACCACACTTCATTCACCCCCCTTATCTATAAATCAGTAACAGTGGTATTTTAGACATAGCACAAAACTAGAGGGGACAGATTTTTATAAGACAAGTAATATTTGTATATATTTTTATTAATTATAATTATAAATATATGATAAAGTGAATACAGTCATACCTTGGTTCTCAAATTTAATCTGTTCCATTCCGTTCGACTCCTAGGACAGTTCGGAAACCAAGGCGCAGCTTCTGATTGGCTGCAGGAGCTTCCTGCAGCCAATAGGAAGTCGCAGAAGCCATGTCAGATGTTTGGCTTCCAAAAAACGTTTGCAAACTGAAACACTCACTTCTGGGTTTGCGAAGTTTGAGAGCTGATTTGTTCGACAGCTAAGGTATTTGACTACCAAGGTACCACTGTACTATATTTCAGCTGGTTACTGTTTCTTTAAGCCAAGCTTGCAGGTAGTTCTCGCTTTTGTCAGCTCCATAAGCTCCTGGAAGAATTCTCCTCCCTGTTCAATACCTCTATATGGCCTGACTACCCATTGATAAGGCACAGTGAAGTATCCACCTCAGGCACCCCCACCCCAACACTTCCGCTGCTGTCAGAATGCCCCTCTCTTGCTGGCAGGCTGGACAAAGAGATTCCTGCATTACAGGGGGTTGAACTACTAGATGGCCCTCGTGGCCCCTTCGAACTCTACAATTCTATGCTTCTAGGAATAGTATTGCTATACGAAGTGATTGTGCATGATTTGAAAAGGATACGTCCATTAAAGCAATCATACTGCGGCAGGACTCCAGCGCAAACCCTTTTGTCTTCAGGTCCTGGTCTAAAATAATTGGGTTAAATTAGATAAACATTAATATATAATTGCACATGTTTTATTGGTCAGTTTATCAGGTCAATGACTAAAAGCAGGTCTGCTTGAGAAACAAACCTTGGGATTTATTATGGCACAGACTAAGAAACTCCTTACATAGCCCAAATGTACTTTGATCTATAGCAACTACTTTAAGGGTCTGGATTAAACACCAGCAACTGTTAAGTCTACGATTGTCACCGATGTCATTGGCACCATATAATAAAAACAAACTGACAACCAATGCTTCACAACTATTAGGTGATTTAAGATTCTGGCAACAGAAGAATGTTCTAAACATTTGCAAACTGATGCCTAGCCATCGTATAATTGACTAAGAGGAATTTATTGCTCTTCTGGAAGACCTTCATCCATATTTTAAAAAATATCTTCAAATAAGACTTACGATGATGATGATGATGATTTATTAGTTGCTCATTAACAAGGTATCCAAGTGACTTACATTTAAAAGTGTAAACATAAATACATTACATCATTAAATAATCTATGGTCTCTTAAATTGTGGGAGGTATTGTTTTTGTTTGCTAATATGTATTTTTGTGTTTTTCCATTGTAAACTGCCCTGCGATCCTCAGATGAAGGGCGGTACAGTATAGAAATTTAATTGTTTTAATAAATAAATAAATAAATATGTAAGCAAAGAAGTGATACACATGCAAAACCCCAGGGTTTGGTAATTTTTTTGGCAGGCAGAATAGAAGGACGGAAAGGGAAACCAAGCTTACATTTCTTCAGAACATTGTTGAGGACATTCTGGAGTTCATCAGCACTGATCTCCATGTCCTGTGAGGAAAAGAAGGGGGCAAGAAAGTGGTAAAGTTAATCAGGGAATAAAAAGTTGCAAGAATGGCAGGTCCACTCTTTTTCCACAGCAGGAATGTGTGCATGCAGATGTGGACAAAGGAAATGTACTTAGGCGCTTAGAAGCAGATTTCTAACATGACAGAGAAGGTGGTCTAATTCAAAATTAGAGCAGGCTGTGTAGGATAACCAGATGGAAAAGAGGACAGAGCTCCAATGTATTCTTGTAGTTGTATAGAAGAGGAGATTTCACTCCAATAACCCTCATGACTGTTTGTCCATTACTTGTGAACTGGATAAGTATATATAGATATGCTATAAAGGTAAAGGGACCCCTGACCATTAGGTCCAGTCGTGACCAACTCTGGGGTTGCGGCGCTCATCTCGCTCTATAGACCAAGGGAGCCGGTGTACAGCTTCCGGGTCATGTGGCCAGCATGACTAAGCTGCTTCTGGCGAACCAGAGCAGCGCACGGAAACGCCGTTTACCTTCCTGCCAGAGCAGTACCTATTTATCTACTTGCACTTTGATGTGCTTTCGAACTGCTAGGTTGGCAGGAGCAGATATGCTATAGCCTACCTCAAACATAAAATTCCATTTAACCAGAGATTTATGACAAGAGACAGTGGGTACATTGGAGACTAAGCTGCCCTGTTAAGGACAAATCTTTTTACAACACAAAAAATATTTTGAGACAATTCAGACTAGCAGACCCAGCAGAAAGTTAGGCTACTGCAGAATTTATAGTTTTAGTCTGAATCATTTTAATTTGAAGACTGTATCTAGATTATTCAGCTGGAGTTATGAAAATTAAACATCTTCCTTTGTTAGGGTGGAACAGGAGTAGAGGGAAGCTGTGCCACCCCCCTGTTTTGCCACCTGCAAATAGGGTGGATAATTTCGGGGGACCATATTCATTCAGCCCTAAATTTGCACTGACAGGATGGATACAGACTTTCAAATATTCTGCAATTAGCTTTACATAGCTTAAGGCACTGGATAAACTACTTATATATTTACAGTGGTGCCTCGCAAGATGAAATTAATCCGTTCCGTGAGGCTCTTCGTCTAGCGGTTTTTTCGTCTTGCGAAGCAAGCCCATTGACAGCTTAGCGGATTAGCGCTATTAGCGGTTTAGCGGCTTTTAGCGATCAGCTGATAAGCGGCTTAGCGGCTTAGGAAAAGGGGGGAAAGGGGGGGGGAACCCGCAGGAACTCGCAAGACATTTTCGTCTTGCGAAGCAAGCCCATAGGGAAATTCATTTTGCGAAGCGCCTCCAAAATGGAAAACCCTTTCGTCTAGCGGTTTTTTCGTCTTGCGAAGCAAGCCCATTGACAGCTTAGCGGATTAGCGCTATTAGCGGTTTAGCGGCTTTTAGCGATCAGCTGATAAGCGGCTTAGCGGCTTAGGAAAAGGGGGGGAAAAGGGGGAAAAACACGCAGGAACTCGCAAGACATTTTCGTCTTGCGAAGCAAGCCCATAGGGAAATTCATTTTGCGAAGCGCCTCCAAAATGGAAAACCCTTTCGTCTAGCGGGTTTTCCGTCTTGCGAGGCGTTCGTCTTGCGGGGCCCCACTGTATTTACAAGTTGCCAGTATTGGTCTGACACAAAATAGAAGCAGTTGTGTACTCACATCTCCAGCAATTTGCCGGAAAATATTTCTGAACTGTTTCTCTTCCTCACTCTCCTTGGAATCTCTTTGTGCAGGCTGCAAAGACACAAAATGCAAAGGATTGATTGAAATGAAACTACTGAGTTTCCAGAAGAGAAAAGATGGTGTTTATTGGGACGCTTCTTTGCAATTCAGCCAAATGGCGCTTATATAGGATATGATTTCTGTCCAAGGGCCCCTTCATTCTGAGTTTATATCTGGGTGGGTGGGTGACTTCTGCAACGTGCCATTAACTCAATAATAGGGCCTTAGAGGTTGATTTATACTGGATCATCCATACATCATTCTGCTTTATTACTTGTTCTGCAATGCTTCTCCAGTGTTACCACATTATTGCTGGAGGGGCACTCTGTCACTATAGCGCAATAAAAGTGGGACAGGAAATAAACCAGGCCATTTGTGGCATAAAAAGTAACAGGATTTCAGCAGGAAGTTACAGGACTTGCACTGATCAGAAACAAAGCAATGTGTCTATCCCAAACCTTTCGCAGGACATCTAGAGAGGTCCCAAGTCAGTCCCCCCCCCCCCAAAATAGGACTCTTCCCATCCTCCTATTTTTGGTAACTTCTTATGGAGCTACTCTGTCCATGGGCCTGTCAAAGGTGCTTTGTTTGATGCCTCAGCACTTTCTAAGGCTGCAATCCTATGGACACATACTTAGGAATAACTCCCATTGATAATGTTGGGACTTACTTCTGAGTAAACATGCATAACACCAGGCTCCGTGGTTCCCAGAGTAAGGATTGTCTCTGCTTCACTGGTTGTTCTCTTGCTGGCACTAAACCATGCTTTGACTTACTGTTATGCCCAAATCTGTGCTCATGGTTTGTCTCACTCCAACAAACTATGAGTTGTACCAAAGATTTGTTCTTGGTTTGCCACTCATGGTTTGTCTGAAGGGGGTTTGGTCATAATACTAAGTCAAACAAGGACTTAGCCTCAGGTAGCATCGCAGCAGCAGAACCAGGGTGGGGGAGATGGAGCACAGCTGTACCACCACAATCTTTTGCTCTGGAAACCTGCACATTTGGTTATTCATGCTAAACCATGGTTTGACTTAGCTTTACATGCAAACAGGGTCATGAGCATTATGTATGTTTTCCTCTGTAAGGAATAATTCTCCCAAGGAGATGTTTTCCGAAGGAGGCAAATACTATGTCTGAAGCTGCATGCTTGCTGTGTGACCAGGTTTAGACCTTGTTCAGCCACTTGGACATGCTAGTTAGAGCACACACAGCTTTCCTCATGCTGACCGATACAGAAACCTCATCACTTTTCTTTTTCTTATCTGTGCTTGCTTTCCCCTTGTCCTTTTTAGGCCCATCATCACCTTTCGGATCCTTGTTCTTGTTTGCTCTGTCTGAGACAAATATGATTGGCTAGAGAGAGAGGTGAAGAAGAAGTGGAGAAGCAGCAGCAAATCAGAGCGTGGCAGTTAGAAAGAGGGCAGTGAATTCACAAAGCACAGTCTACATATTGGCTCATCATCACACACCCTGGTGCCATCAGATTTGTCAGTTAGACACCCACTCAGTGAATAAAATCATATTAATAAGGTGAGAGCAAAGAAGGCTCAGGGGTGGATTTTTCATCACTCTGATATGTGTGTTTTAAAAGCACACGGCAAGTTTGTACATTTCTGGTATTGCAGCCATTCTACAGCACAAACAGCAATACTGCAATTGCAATGAAGTTTAGAAACAGGCAATAGAGTCTGACAGAGTGACATCAGTTATAACCTTTCGTGTCATTTCACAAATCAACCAAGGGCTCCAAGAGGGAAAACGTCAAAGACAATGTACTCACAGAAAGATGTCCTACTTCAATCTTGTTTTCAACTTCCCTGTAAAATTGAAAGGGTTGAGTAAAGGGAGAAACGATGGGAAGAGGGATAAGATATTTCTATGATGTGCATCTTTTTACTTGGCTTGGAAAGCACTGCATGATGACACATTTCAATAGAGAAGCCAGGCTTGGTTTTAAGCAGACTTTCTTTGTACACAGCACAATTCTATTCATGTTTTCTCATAAGCAAGTTCCACTGTGTTCAATGGTAAGTGTGCACCAAATGGCAGCCTTAAATTGCAATCATTCTAATCCAGGTGTATAACAAAAGAGCACAGCATGATGGACAGGGGGACAAAGAGTTTGCTGCCTTTGTGTAATGAGATGGTGCAGCAAAATCCCTGGTTCTAGTATTACTTTACCCATGGAGTGGCCTTAGATCAGGAGTGAGGAACCTTAGGCCCCAGGGGCCAAATGTGGCCCCTCAGGTTGCTCTGTTCGGTCCTCAGGACTCCCCTTAAGCCATACCCCTCCACAGCCCTGGTCTACCACGCCCTCTTCAAGTGTTCAGCCTGGCTGGAATGTGTCCTTGAAATGTGATAACATCTCTTGTTTACCTGGATAGAAGATAATGAGATGGGAGTATAGAGACCTTTGGCTTTTGACTCCAAGTGACTTTTTAGCCAACAGGACACATTCCTTTATAGGGAACCTTCCAGATGCCACATGCCATTGTCAGGTGAGGCAACAGAGGTAGTGCAACTTTTTACAATATGCTACAATACCTTTGTTGCCCCACCCGGCACTGCCATGTGGCCCCTGGAAAGTTCTCTATAAGGCAAGGTGGCCCTCAGGTTTTAAAAAAAGGTTACCTACCCCTGCCTGAGGAAAATCATTTTTGCCTCAGCCATCCCCATCGGCAATATGTGAAGAATAACACTTGATAGGATTGGTATAAGTAGTACGGAAATCACGGGCCATCCAATTAAGTTGAATGTTGGAAGATTCAGGACAGACAAAAGGAAGCACTATTCCACACAGGACATAGTTAAAGTGTGGAAGGTTTTTCTTCTAGATGTAGTGATGGCCACCAACTTGGTTGGTTTTAAGACAGAATAAGACAAATTCATGGAGAATATATTGTTCCATCTCCACTGTCTGAGGAAGTATGCCTCTGAATACCAGTTGCTGGAAATGATACATGGAGAGAGGGCTATTGTGCTTGGGTCCTGCTTCTGGGACCTGATTGGCTCCTGGGAGAACAGGATGCTGCACTAGATGGGCCTTAGATCTGATCCAGCGGGTTTCTTCTTGTGTTCTTAGACATGAAACACTCCAAACACTTCAAAAGGATAATAATGCTATTTTTATAAATGTTTTGGAATACAAAACTTGGATCTTCTACTTACTCTGAATGACTTTGTTTTTCTGAGAAAACTCTTAGGATAAAATCTCCCTCTTGGTGAGGTTCATACGTGGATGGGATGATGACATATTCATTTGGAGGCAACCGGAAGCGTTCGGAGACCTCTCTCATGTTTATGTAGCTCTTGCACTTTACTTTGGAGGCATTGTAGAGGAAAAAATCCTTCTGTAAATGCTTCTTGTCACCCTGCATCTGTAAACAAAAACAATAAATTGCTGAACAAAAAACTGTGTACGCCCCAGAACTTTCAAACGGCATGCTTAAAAACAGAGAGCAGAGCTCCGTTGACCACTTGGCAATGTATTGCACCTAAATACATTGCCCCAATCCAGCTACGGTTAGAAAGATGTGACTAAGAGCTGAACTGGATATAGTGTAAAAGATATTTGATCAGGATCTTCTCTTTCTAATTTAGTGCATGCATTTGCTTGGGAAAGTGATGTTGCAACAGATGCTGGACTTTTGCCGACCTGCTCTGGGTGGTTGAATATTCCATCCTGCCCATTTCTCACTTCCCCAAACAAATTAATAAGCCCAATGCAGATGCTTTGAAGAAAAACAAGAAACCCCAGATCAGAATTTCCTGCATGCGATCTAGTTGGCCATAACTGCTTCTGCTGGTTTCAATGGGATTTAATCATGATGGCTACAGATGACCTGTTTAATCCTTCTTTCCATGTGATGAAACTTGAAGGGTGGTTTAGAATTGTAAGCTACTCACATTATCTAGGAGCATTACCCATCAAATGATGGGTGACATTTATTTAAAAGTATGTGACAGGTTGTATCTCTACTTGAGTGATTTCTCCAGATACTATGTAGTTACATATAAAACACATTCTCTTATTTTCAATGAAACCATGGAGATATTTTTCTACAGATAATACTCCACACTTTTCATTTCTGGTAACACATTCCCCTTTTAATATTGTTATGTGTGCTCTTGGATATTACCTCTTGCATGTGTATCTGAGTGCGTGGCGTGGGATGCCTGACACAGGAAAAATACAAATGTCTAAGATATGTGCAAATCCACCTTTCACATTTGTGGCAAGTCACTATTAAGAAACATGACTGGACACTTCCAAACAGCAGTCACAGAGAAGCATAAAAGCAGTAATATTTGAGAACGTTAAACCGAGAAGATATTTGAGAACATTCCACCAGGTCTTTCTTCATTCTGTTCATACCTCTTTTGGCACCTGAGATAAAAACAAGGTAGAAATGCCATTAGGAATGGATGGAGGAAAACTTATTGCATATTTATTTACATCTACCACCCACAGCCTAAGTTCACAGCTTTGACAAACATCTGCTCAGTGAAAATCTAAGTAGCAGCTTCTGTATTCCATTTACTTAGGGAGGTATATAAGACAATGCCCCTGCCTATGAGTGGTCCTGGGCTCTTTCCAAAATTAATCAAATTGATAGTTAAAGTTAGTAAGTAAGGGACAAAATCAGTAAGAAGCTGGTTCAAACGTTGTCTCAAAAGCCAATCTTTGGGAAGCAACAAACCACTGAGTAGATAGGTAAACTGGTAACTATTCTTTTAATTCCACAATTATACAAGGACTTGTGATTTTTTCTATGTTGTGGGCCAATTTTCACCATTTGCTTCCAGCCAGTGTATCACAACTGATAGGAGTTTTAGTCCAAAACATCTGGAGGGCATGAAGCTGGCAAAGGCTGTTATATAGGCATTATGCAAGGGTCTACTGTCTCCAAAAGTAATACTTTTGAAGTAGCTTATGTCATGTTTTATAAGTGTGATGTTTAAAAGCAGACTACTGCAATATTCCCCTTTCACAGCTTGCTTCACATACAGTCAGCTGGCTATGAGAGGAGCATATATCACGGGCCAGAACTTGACCAGTTCTATTGTTCAGATCTAACTGAGGCGACGGGTAACACAGCAGTGTGGCAACTATGCTACCTCATAGATGGCAAAGCCAATCGTGAGGAGCTTGGCTCCCAGCTTGCGTTCTTTCCTCCTGTTCTTCTGCATCAGCGCAACTAGGAAACTGCACGCAACTTCGTCGTCTTCTGGGTCATCATCTTCTTCCAGGAGTTTCAAGCGGTACTGAGGATTGGTCCAAAATGTGTCTGCAACCCACCCCAAAACATTCAAATTTGAGATAATATTTTAACACTCAAAACAGTTATATTGACAGTCCCTGTGGTAATCATTCCCCCCTCCAGTTTTGATATATAATTCTTTCAGAAAATGAAATTTGGCATTTTTTAATGTATTTGTAGACTTTTCTCTGGGTAAAGCAAACAGACCTGCTTTATTATGAGCTTCACCATGTTTGCTCTCCACACTTCTCTGGAATAAGATGCTCAATTAAAGCAGGGGTGGCTAAACTTTTCTGGTCAGAGGGCCTCATTCTCTCCTGGCCAATCCTCCCAGCAGTGGGAGTGGCCAAAAGTGGGTATGACCCCTGTCTCTCATATGCACACTGGGTGGGTTAAGCCGTTATGTTTTCTTCCCAGAAGATGGGTCCTTGTTTCTTACCAGGAGGGAGAGGGACAGATGGCATGGGAAGTCAATGCAGTGCAAATGCACTGGCAGGAGCACTGAATTGGCTGCACTGATGAGTTTGCACAATGCTGACCACCCACCAGGAAGTGAGCAAAGCAGCTCTGCTCCATCCAGAGAAACACTTCTGACACACAGGCGAAGAAAAATGGCCTCCTTAAAAACTGGCCAAACACAACTGTTTGAAAAGAAAAGGCATCTTGTCCTTGATTTTAGAAAGCACATACATGTATTGCATGAGGCAGCATTTTAGAGGCATCCCCTTCTGTGTTTGAGAGATAGAGGAATACCTCTTCTAAGACAGACACTATTACGGATCTTTTTATAAATACTTCTTTCTCCTATATTTAAAAAATATTCTGCCTGATTAATCAGAGGATTCTTTAAAACATTTTACAGTGGTACCTCTGGTTACAAGCTTAATTTGTTCCAGAGGTCCGTTCTTAACCTGAAACCATTCTTAATCTGAGGTACCACTTTAGCTAATGGGGCCGCCCGCTGCTGCTGCGCCGCCAGCAGGCGATTTCTGTTCTCATCCTGAGGTAAAGTTCTTAACCTGAGGTACTACTTCCAGGTTAGCAGAGTCTGTAACCCAAAATGTTTGTAACCCGAGGTACCACTGTAATGCCATTCGAATCAACCAATATTTTATTTACCTGGATAGTTTCGACAGCCCCCTGCTGTGCAGCCTCGCACCCACCGCCCTTCGGTCACTGAAACAGTCCAGGTTTGAAGCTTATCAACCACCAGGGTATCAGGTGTGAGATTACACATCTCCAGCTTTGTGAAGTACCTGAGGAAATCTTGGAATGACATCCTAGAGGTAGAAAAAAATATGGAAGAAACCTTTAATTCCCCAATACATTGATTGTAAGGCATCCAGACTGGCTGGGACAACCCAGTCGGATAGGCAGGGTACAAATAATAAAATTCTTCTTCTTCACCTTCACATGATGTTGCGTACACACATCATTTGAATGCCCATCAACTTGGGGGTGGCGGCCCCCTCAAATATTTTATTGGGCAAGCCAATGGGACCTTAGCCCCAAGAGTTGGCTCCTATGAAGTGGACTAATCTGGAGAAGGGCTTGTGGTTTGCCTCTAAACCAGTGGTTCCCAACTGGGTGTCCACGGACACCAGGAGGTCCATGTAACCCACCTAGGTTGTCTGTAGCACCGTTCACATAACAGAAACTACCATGGTTCCATGGCTTAGCTCTGGGGGAAAAAACAGCTCACTGGGAACCACTAATCTAAGGCAGTAGATTCTGAGTCAGACATAGGACTGAAGGAAAAGCATATTGAGAGAGAGAGAGAGAGAGAGAGGGAGAGGGAGAGGGAGGGAGAGAAACATGGGATATTTACCAGAACTCCCCATCCTCTGCAACTTTATGTTGTAGGCGGGTCTTCTCTGCTTTGTCAATAACATTCCATTCATCTGAACTGCAATATAATGAAGAAGAAACTTTCAGTATACAACTGATTTTTTAAAAGGTAAATGTGCTTTACTTCTCAAATCATAAATCAACATACAAACTTTTCTGTGCTAGATCTAGAAATTAAAAGTTTACCCTTTGTTTGTTCAGCAAATGGTGAACTGCATTTAGTTACCTTTCAGAACAGGTGTTTAGGAAAGCAGTGGACATGTTACATAACTTGATTACTCAAAACTTGATGGCTCACACTTGAATCTACAGGCCATTGAGTGGTATGAGGCAATACAAAAGCGCCATCACTGGTACTGTATCAGTCATGGCCATTTCATAACTGAAAGCCCACTTTGTACAGTAGTTCAGGCACTGAGTGATGAGCATTGCAGGTAGGAACTCACCCAATGACACTTTACCTGGGCATTACACTCTTTCAGAACAGTTAAGCACACTTTAAAGCATCTTTGGAGAAATGACGTATATATCACTAACTTCTGAATTTCACACCAGAACACAAAAGGACATTTACCGTATTTTCCGCTCTATAAGACGCACCAGACCACAAGACGCACCTCATTTTTGGAGGAGGAAAACAAGAACAAAAATATTCTGAATCTCAGAAGCCAGAACAGCAAGAGGGATCGCTGTGCAGTGAAAGCAGCAATCCCTCTTGCTGTTCTGGCTTCTGGGATAGCTGTGCAGCCTGCATTCGCTCCATAGGAGGCAAACACATTTCCCCTTACTTTTTAGGAGGGAAAAAGTGAGTTTTATAGAGCAAAAAATACGGTACCTTTCTTGGTAAACACCAAAGTGTATTAAGTGAAATTAAAATATCTTTTAAAATCAAATGGCTTGACTCACTTGTCACTCCAGGCTCCATTCCATTCTACTTGCCCCCAAGGATTTCTCAGCCGCACGAGTTTTAGCTTGTCCCCTTTAAATGTTATCTTGGAAGGGGGGAAAACATAATTAATTCAACCAGCCTGTGTAGTATGCATCCTTTTACAGACTCCACCTTAAACGAAAACGGATGCTATCATTATTGGAGTCCCTTTAATATCTTCCCATTTTCTCTTCTAAACATGCTTTATTTGCACCTCTGATCTTGACTGACACCAGTGAATATATTTTCCTTTCTTTTCAAGGTGAGGTTGCTTAACCACTTAATTTGTGTACGTGGGCTACATGATTTTTTTGTACTCTAGCAAAACGCATTTACTTTTTGCATCTACACTTACCTCTTCCACTGCTGTAACTGAATAGGCATGACCTGTCACCAGTCCATTCGTCATGCGTCTCTCAAACAGCATTGGAACGACAAGCTGTAAAATGCAGAGGAAGCATGTTAAGAATAAAAACGGTGTCATCTGCGGAATTTTTCAAAGGACAACATGTTCTGCCCATTTCCGTTTTGTTTTCTTCTATTCCACATTCTTGAAAAGGAGAAGGCAAATTGATATGCATGTCCCATGATAAAGATGAGGTTTCCTAATAGGGCAATAAAACAAAAGTTTTGCCATTTATATTCTAGAAGAACATCCTGCTTCAGGGTTTATGTGCAGCTTTGCAAACTGCACAACAATCCAGTTTCTGCAGCAAATCCCAATGCCAAACACACAGTTAGGCTTCAATCCTATATCCGCTTACTTGGGAGTAAGCCTCACTGGAACTTTATTGACTATTAATAGGATTTTACTGAGCAGAGTAAATCGATTTGTTTGCACGCAATAACCTAGGTTATTGGCAAGGAATACAAACCCGTTTTGTCATCTCCTCTGCCTGCTGGACTGAGTCATTTGGAAATTCATTCATATTCTTCAACATTTGGGCAATTAATAATCCAAGATTAGTTTCAGGAGCAGAGCCATAAATAAACCCTGAACTGTCCTGGAACAAAGAAAAGTGGGGAGGGAGGGAAAAATAGGAAGGCATTATGAAAAATAAAGCAGAATAGCAAGATTAGTTAATAAAAGTTGGGAAAACAAGTTTTTATACCTCTATTTCCTCTTGCCCACAGGACAGAAGAATGTATGTTTTCACCAGTGGTGCTTACTAGTGACATAAGAGCACTAAAATGGTATCTCAAGTTTAGACTTAAATGTGGGGAATATTTGGTCCTCCATATGTTGGTGAACTACAACTCCCATCAACCCCAGCAAGCATGGCCAATGGTCAGGGATGATGGGAGTGGTAGTTCAGTCTTATGCTTACTAAATATGAGTGGTATGAAATTAACCCCAGAAAAGGCCTGGGATCAATGGATGTACCTCAATAGAGCAGGCCATGAGTGACCCTCTTTCAAAGGCATGTTTCATGATTTTATAGATATCTTTAGGAACATCCTTTATCTCATAGAACTCTGTTACTCCTCCTGTGAAATCTTCCATGGCCTCGGTGGTGTTACCTCCTTTGAGAGCCTCATAAGAACCATGGAGCCTGAGAAGGAACAAGAAAACAAGATTAACACTCCAAATAAATTCTAATGATTCATTTTCATTGGGGTATAGGTCATTTTTTAATCTGTTCTATTGTAAAATCAAAATGCATCTGAATAATATACATTTGTTATAAGAATAACACATTATTTAATTTACCTCAGTTTAAACAGATGTACAGTTGAATAGGGGTATAATATATGCATATAGTATACAGAAATGGAATGTGTAGAAAGTATATTTACTTTGCATAAGCTTTTTCCAGTAAGGCACTCCAAAATTCATTTTGCTGGGAGGATTTTGTGAAGACCAGTTGACTGCCATACGTTGGTAAACGGTCATCAATGATAACTTCCACCCAATTTCCATAACGCCAAAACTGGAGAGAAAAAGATGATAGATAGATAGATAGATAGATAGATAGATAGATGATAGATAGATAGATAGATATAATTTGCAGTTATGTGTGTGTTAGAAAAAAAGTGATGTGTGGATTGTGATTAAGAACGGGTTTGCTCACTATAATTGGGGCTAGACTTTGTTATGTGATAGTATTGTTAGATAGATAGATAGATAGATAGATAGATAGATAGATGATAGATAGATTTGTTAAGTGACAGTAGCAAATAAGTCATTAAAATAGGCCTTTGATATCAGTGCCTATTAATCTATTCCATGCTGCTGGTTACTGTGGCATAGCTGAACTGCAAAAGGCAGCATCTTCTTGTGTCTGATCAACAACTCATACCTGGAAGTGAAAGATTCCAGCATAATCTTTTATGAAGGTCTGCTCCCGTGGTATAACCCGGAACAGCAATTTCTCATGCAAGGTGAGACAAGCAATGGCAGCCAGGAACCAACAGTCACCTGAGAAGAATTATACAGAACAGGGCAAATTAAGTGTCAAAATTACTAGGAGGAACAGAGAATATATGCTGCTGAAGGATGAGTGCTTCTACAAATATTTTTTTTTGGTCTTCAGAGCAATTTGCATTTAACTGGCATATATTAGTTAGGACAGGGCTGGCCCAAGACATTTTGGCACCTGAGGCAAATCACAAAATGGCACCCCACACCATTTTGGGTGGTGGCGTGATGATTTATATCAGGAACAAGGGGGAAATAAAGATCTACATCGGGAACAAGGGGCTGAGTTAAGAATGTTGAATGTGCAAGTGTATGTCTAGAGACAATGGATAAAACAAACACTATTAGCTGCACTACTAGATAAGTGTTTAATGGTTATTGTATTTGTATAAAAACCAATTAAAATTGTTTTGTTTTGTTTATCGAAAAAGAGGGGGTGAATGAAGATTCTACATCAGAATCATGGGGGTAAATCAAATCAAACTTACCCAACATTTGAATTAGGAACCAAAGGCCATTGCAAGGGGGAAAGGGACTTATCAGACACACAAAACAGCTCTGAAGAAAGGACTTGTACCTAATTCTCCTTGACAAATGTCACTCCTGTTGGCTCCACCAATGATAAAGCGTGGATTCTCACAAATTTCCTAGGGAACAGAAATAAATTGCTGAAAAAGTTCACGTTACTCTAAACTAAACACTTATGTGCCACCTGAACCAAGCAAACTTTGGTTAATAATAATAATAAGTGAAAAATGCCAAGGCTCATTCACTTTATGCCCAGATCCACACAGTGTGCGCTTTGATAATTATAGACTAAAAGAAACTGTAAGCTGCACTGGCAATGGCTGCAAAACTTCTGCAGTTTTGTTTATGATCAATTATATAAATTGATGGAATTATATAAATAATGTGATAAATTATTTAATGAAAATGAAATGCAATGTTAAGGAAATAAAAGATTGTTGCTAATAAGAGCATTCCATGTTCGCTTACCTAGGAGTAAGTCTCATTGGAAATGTGGAATTTACTTCTGCGTAAACATGTACCTGTTTAAGAGACCAGGATTCAAATCCCCACTCAGCCATGAAGTTCTGTGGGTGACCTTGGGCCAGTTACTGTCTCTCAGCCTAACCTACCTCACAGGGTTGTTGTGAAGATAAAATGGGAAGGAGGAGAACCATGTATACCACCTTGGAGGAAAGGTGGGCTATAAAGGGGTAGTAAATTAATAAATGGGACGCGGGTGGCGCTGTGGGTTAAACCACAGAGCCTAGGACTTGCCGATCAGAAGGTCGGTGGTTCAAATCCCCGCGATGGGGTGAGCTCCCGTTGCTCGGTCCCAGCTCCTGCCAACCTAGCAGTTCAAAAGCACGTCAAAGTGCAAGTAGATAAATAGGTACCGCTCTGGCGGGAAGGTAAACGGCGTTTCCATGCGCTGCTCTGGTTCGCCAGAAGCGGCTTAATCATGCTGGCCACATGACCTTTAAATTAATAAATAAGACTAAAATATGTCACCCATAGCATTTTACTGCCATTTAGAAACACAGCTATTTTTCTGCAACATGCAAGGATCTTCCCCATTTTTAGTGTATTTATTTACTAGAGTATAACTTGGATTCCATTAAATCATTGTAGATTTCCCCCCCATAGAATGCACAAATTATAAAAAAAATTGCATTTCAGCCTTGAACTTTTGGTGGTTTTCAGCATGCTTCTAACTGAATGCTCTTGATTGAATTTCCAGGGTTTGTCCACAGTAGAGTTTATTGTTTATTTGCAGCTGTTTGCATTCCCATTTAGTTTGTGTAGCCCACATGGTGTTACTCACAATCAACACAAATCATGGTGTTTCCCCCTGAAAATGTGGATATACCTGACAAAAGGTTTTTTTCAATAAATCAGGGTAAATCAGTTGGAGCATGTGAATCCTCTTAAAATCTCATCATTTCCCAGATATCATTTTTTCTATCTATGCTTTCTTATTTTTAAACTTGGAACGGAAAAATGTCTTTATTACATTTGCAAACATCAAATATCAACAACTTTACGTGAGATAAGAAGCCTACTTACTAGTGGTCTCTTCCACTCAAATTTGACAGGGAGCTTTTGGCTGAAGAAGAGGGAGGAGTCATTAGCAGGGAAATCTGGATCCTCATAAAGAATCTTCTTCTCAAGGCATTTCTTGTGGAGCTCATGAAAGGTCTTTTCCTTTACTCCAATGATGGGCTGGTTGCGGCTGAGGATAGCAGAGTAGATCCCTGCTGGACCTCCGCCTGGTTCAGTTGTTGTGCTCATATGCTGGCGGGGAACCTGCCCAGACCCAGTCTCTTGAACCACGGTGGCACCACCAACAGCCGACGGCATGGAGATCAGGTTTAGGCAAACTTATCAACTTAACAGAAACAAGCAAGTAAGGAAGATCTGACTGCCTGGAAGGAAGTGACAGGAAAGAGGAAGTTGCTCTGCAAACGGTTTCTCAGGCACAGATCTCTCTTTCCCTCCCTTTTGCCTGCAAAAGAGCTTCAAGCAAATTTACGAAGAACCACCATGACACCAGGTTGTGCACGTTTCATCCTGAGAAAGCTGCTACAGGAAGCAAGAGAAATTGTTGGGCAATTTTCACCTCCGAATTGGTGTGTGCGAGCGTACCACTGGCATGCTTTCCAAAGGTTGCAGCTCAGAAAACTAAAAATAAACTCTCAGGGAGTGTGCCGATTTGGAGGCGGGGATGAAGAAAGTTCAGAGTTGCTTCTTTCAGAAGGACTGAAAGGCAATTGAAGTCACTTTTTCACCACATGTAAAAATCAAGCAAAGCCAAAACACAACCTAAATTGACAGGATGATTGATAAACACACCTTAATGATAAGATAAGCTGACATGTTTAAGCGTCTATCATATAAACCATGTTTCTACATACAGTGGTACCTCGGGTTACATACGCTTCAGGTTACATATGCTTCAGGTTACAGACTCCGCAAACCCAGAAATAGTGCTTCAGGTTAAGAACTTTGCTTCAGGATGAGAACAGAAATCGTGCTCCGGAGGCGCAGCAGCAGCAGGAGGCCCCATTAGCTAAAGTGGTGCTTCAGGTTAAGAACAATTTCAGGTTAAGAACGGACCTCCAGAATGAATTAAGTACTGTTTAGGGAAGCTTTTAATGTTTAATAGGTTACTGTATTTTAGTGTTTTGTTGGAAGCCGCCCAGAGTGGCTTGGGAAACCCAGCCAGATCGGCAGGGTATAAATAATAAATTATTATTATTATTATTATTATTATTATTATTATTATTATTATTATTATCCTGAGGTACCACTGTATTTAGAAGCAACTTAGCAAAACTAGAATTCAAAGGACTATCATACAGAGGCACCAGCCAGTCCTGAGAGCTGATGTTAATGTATTGAAATTATGTTTTATTCTCTGAGGGAATATTTCCCTCAGGTGCTGGGAAAATCTGCTAAGTTTTCCATCTATTGGTGTCTTGCCTAGCACAACAACATAATTTAATCACCTTTGCTAAGACAGAAAACAGGAATGAAGAGGAAGTAAATCTATCTATTGAGGAACACATGCAACCATTTAATCTCTGTGAACTAATCTGCAGGTAGCACTTAACAGGAAAGCATTCTGAAGAATGATATCCAGATTTTACAATGCCATGCCTGCTAATTTATTAATCTCAGTGCTTTTAACAGTACTAAACTGACCCTCCTCTCCTCATTCCTCTCGAAACAGATTAAGGAGAAGAATCTGAAAGAGCACCAGCTGCTCTCGAAGATCTCCTCACAGCAGCTGCCTAAAGGATGGGCTGTTCCACTCAGTGCCCTGTTGCCTTATTCCTCTATTTAATTTTGGTTAGGGGACACACTGGGGTTGTCAAAGGGTAAGCCTCTTTTCACTCCTAAGGAATAAGAAATGAAAAATGACAAGCTACTTGATCTACAATCACTTTATTTTAAACATTCTATTGTGTTCATATTTTATATCCGGGTTCTGTTTACCTCTGATAGTGTGAGGCACATGCAAACTATCTTCTGGCAGCTGTGGCCAGGGGAGATACTAGAAGCAAATTAAGCTTGGTGAGCTCACTGCTATGCAAATACTCACGTTATTCAGGTTACAGCAGCATTCTAACACCACCAGCACCAATGGCAGAATGCCGCAAACTGTGAAAAACATCTGCCTACTTTTATTCTTTTGGTTTATTTCTCTACCAGTGCTGCCATTGGGAGAGAAAGAGAGCCTAAAGCTTTGGGCTCTCATAAGCTGGCCTCAGACTGAAAGAATCTTCTGTATCAAGATAGTCGTAAAAACTATTTTTAAACAAACCAGCTGGAGCACTGCTACGAAATCCCAGTCAACATTTTTCTGTGGAACACTTGGCACTGCCTCAATGCAATGTTCTGAACATGAGTGAGAATGGTAACCAATTGTGACCACTACAGTTGGGCACAGACAACTGTTGGAGGCAAAAAACCAGTTGCTGGGAACCACAGGTGGGGTGGCTGATGTTATGCTAAGCTCCTGCTTGACAGCTTCCTATAGGCATTTGGTTGGCCACTGTGAGAACAGGATGTTGGACTACTTAGCCTTTGGCGTAATCAAGCAGTGTTGTGATGTCAGGCTCCAAAACTTATGTGCTTTTTCTTGGGGGTTAAGTCCCAAGTGGAACTTGCCTCCAGTTAAAAATACATAGGCTCAATCTACTACACAAAACACAAGTAAAACTAACTTTAGCTTCAACAGACTAACCTTGGTTGATGTAACAGCATGCAAGCTTTCAAGTTACATAGAATCCTTTGTCACTGGTCAAGAAACACATGGATTCTAACAAGTTTGCCCCATAAAAATTACTACCTTAGTTATTTTGCATTGGCTGCTATGACGTGTATCTGAAGGAAGCTGAACAAAGCCAAGCAACCCAATCTTTGAGATTGATTTTTACAGCAATGATTTGTGCCACCGGAACTAGAGCCACATCTTCTACGACTTAGGGAAGCTTTGGTAACTGTGCCTTGGTTGTTACAAAATGACCTTGGCCTCTTCTTATGCTTATATTTATAAACTGCTATAGGTTTCTGCTGGTCTCAGCAGCTTCTATTTGACAAAAGAAAAAAAAGTGCAGAGTTGGGCTGAAGAAGACAACAGTAATAATACTATGTGACAACATTTAAACAGCTTTAAAGTATTTCTAAGTCCAGTGACTGGCAAATTTGTACATTCAGGCTGAAGATGGGCAGTAGAGTTTAAGACAGTTGAAAATAGTTTGAGAAAGATATCACTTCTCATGCTGTACATATAGTTCCCTTCACCCCTGCCAATGTCTTCTCATTTAGTACCTTAAGGTGTCAAGCATTATTTCAAATACAGTGGTACCTCGGGTTAAGTACTTAATTCATTCCGGAAGTCCATTCTTAACCTGAAACTGTTCTTAACCTGAAACACCACTTTAGCTAATGGGGCCTCCTGCTGCCACCGCACCGCCGGAGCACAATTTCTATTCTCATCCTGAAGCAAAGTTCTTAACCCGAGGTACTATTTCTGGGTTAGCAGAGTCTGTAACCTGAAGCGTATGTAACCTGAAGTACCACTGTACTGACCAATCAGATGTCTCTGGAAGGACATGACTGCGATGGGCCATCAACACATTAGTTTTGCTTAGCTGCCATGGTTACATGGAATGGCTATCAGCTATTCTCTTTTTGGGGGGGGCAGACCTGTAGCTCTCCAGATGTTGTTGAACAACTGCTGTCATCATCCCTGACTGTAGACCATGCTGGTGGGAGTTTTACAACATCTGAAGGGCTGCAGGTTCTCCATCCCTGTTGTATGTCAAACAACAAACGAAGCTAAGAGTATTTGCATTTAGTATAGGCTACAGTCCTACAAAAACACTTACCCAGTGGTAAACCCCACTGAATGGCTTACTGTTGAATGTATAGGATTGTAGTGTTAAACTCTGAGTCTTCAGCATGCATTACCCGTCCATTTCTGAACATATTTTTACAACCATAAGAGCTCAAATACTAGATACAGCAAGGTTATCTCCAAGCCACAGAGAAATGCAGAAATATAAGCACATTTTTATCGAGCCTTTCTTCCACCATGAAGCTCCTGGCAGTGTACATGCTGCCCAGATTCCAACTTGCTTAGCTTCAGAAAGTGCTTGCCTAAAGTTCCCTCAAGACTATGCCCTGTGACCAGAATACACACTGTCCTCAGAACAGTACTATGGAATAAGTGAGCAAGAGCCCTTACATCCCTTGGAAAGCAGGCTTATGTGGATCAATTTACATTCACAGCATCTTAAAATGCAGTGATAGCAATTTGTTCAGCAAATCTTGGCTCTGCCAGACATTCTCTCTACAGAAAGGGGGAAGGTTCGGCAGCAGGTGGAACTATGTGCTAAGAGACAGCAGGAAAATGTCTTTCAAATGTGTTGCTGCACATTGAAGGAGTTAGATTTTTCTATCCACACTTCAGCATCTGCTTGCTTGTGAATGCAACTAACTTATTTCTAGATAGAAAAACCTTGAACAAGACACTGCCTCCCCTTCTTTGAGAGGCATTGCATGCTCAGCACTAGAAGCAGTGAATAAAAGGTAGCAGGAGAAGTAAGAGAGATTCTTTATTTCCTTTTATTATTAAAAACCTATTATAAAACAGAAATCTTGAGTGTAAGTGAGGCACCTGCTTATGACACTGAGCAGCTTGTGAGATTAAAAACTGTTATTTTTGTTGTTGTTGAAGCCATAGAATCTGTATCTGGTCACATTCTTAAGCTGGAATGGAGGAGGAAGCAGCAGATATTAAAATGAAGCTACTATGCAAGTTATCAGGTTGAACCAAGGTCTGGAGGGAACAATAACTTAGTGTAACAATGGCTGATTCCCCACCTCTGCAAATGTAAAAATTGGCTTCTAACCAGGTCTGGTCTCCACCCTTAAGTGAAACATACAAGTTCCTTGATAAGAATCAAGAGGAACTAGGTAGTCAAGTTAATTTTAGGTGGTGTGCTAGGCAGAAAGTCAATAAAAGTCAAACTGGATAACTTTACCTAACAGTTGTGGGAATGTTCCCTCAAGGAATAATGCTCTGCCTGCAAGTTGTCTTGAATTTGATATCTTGCACACTATTCTGTAATATATTGGTTGGCCCAATTAAGATTTGCCTTAATCTGGATTTCTGGCATTTTTATTAATGCTCATTTTTACTTTATATGGAATCTAGTACAGTGGTACCTTGGGTTAAGAACTTAATTCGTTCCGGAGGTCCGTTATTAACATGAAACTGTTCTTAACCTGAAGCACCATTTTAGCTAATGGGGCCTCCCACTGTTGCCACGCCGCCGGAGCACAATTTCTTTTCTCATCCTGAAGCAAAGGTCTTAACCCGAGGTACTATTTCTGGGTTAGTGGAGTCTGTAACCTGAAGCGTCTGTAACCCGAGGTACCACTGTACTGTACTCTGATGTGTTCTGCAATATATATGAATCATTCTAAAATATGGGACAACACTTAAAATATGGGGCAACACAAGAAGGTTGCATTTTGTTTAGTTGTAAATAGAATGAGACCAACTGCGAAGCTTTGTGTTTTGATCTGACTGAAGTGCTCAGGAAAGGAAAGTTTGAATCAGCCAAATGCTCAAAAGATCCATTGGGGACCTCTCTGCCATATCTTAGTCACTCCAAATTCATCATGATACTTGTTTGGTTTGTTCTTGCAATGGAAGCACAGTGTCCACAATGATACAGGCTATATGAACTATGTTAACTGATGAATGTTCGCTCAAGACTTCATTTTTCCCCAGGTAAGAAAACTGGACATTGTTCTATGGATAAGGAAGTCTTTGTAGGAAGTGAATATGGATTATAAAAAAACAGTTGTCATTTTTCCTGTCAAACGTTTTACATTGGTGGGTTTGGTAGAGATTCTTCCAGGCTATTACCTTCTTCGAAAGATTCATTATACCAATAAGAAACTAGTATTTCATAATGCTGAAAAACAGGTCTAGAGCAGAAGTCTTTAAAAAAAGCAAGAAAGCATCACTTATTCCAGATATTGTTGCATGGCTCTGAGGCACAAATCCACAATTATCCTGGAAGCCAGCCGTCTTCACCTAACAGTTGTTGCAAGTGGTATCAGAAAGTCATAATTCAATTAATTAAATATAACTTTGTTTTGTCCATTTCAAAAGAGCGAACTGAGTCACCCTCAACCATTATTGTTCAGTTTTCCTTCCAATTCTGTGGTTCTGCTGTTTCACTTGATATGAAGCACCCAGTCAATGCCAACATTTAGTGAAAGCTTCTGAAGGGTCAACACAGAGATCTTGGCATCATATGCGAAAGCCACTGCTTGGTCTTTCCCATCTGAATGTCAACAGAATTAAAAACACACACGTTATATTCATTTTAAAAATCTACTGAAGAAAGACATATATGAAACTCATAAGCCTGATCAGACCGCAACCCTAGATTACCCCTGCTGCTCTGAAGCAAACTCCTGTACACCAAACAACCCTTACAATAAGAGCTTGTCCAAACCTCCATTTGCCCTGCTGCTTTCTCCTGGGAAAACACACTCTTTAATGCTGAATCGGACCAAATCGCAGCTGGGTTTTCTGCAGATTGCCATTTGTTCTGGATCAGCGATAAAGAGTGGAGAAAGCTGTGAGGCAAACACAAAACTGCTTTCTAGGCATGGGACTAGCAAGTGTGTGGATGAGCCTTTAGATCAGCGGTTCTCAACCTGTGGGTCCCCAGATGTTGTTGGACTACAACTCCCATCATCCCTGAGCTCTGGCCTTGCTAGCTAGGGATGATGGGAGTTGTAGTCCAACAACATCTGGGAACCCACAGGCTGATAACCGCTGCTTTAGATCATATCACTGGGGCTGTGTCAAGATGGGACATTAGCTTGCAAATGGGTCATTCAGATCCAGTTTTCTGTGTGCACCTTAGGCATGTGAGAGTCCACACATTTTTTGTTATTTCACTCACCATATTCTTTGCTATTCTGCAATTCCTGAATATTTGTGTGTGCCCTCCCCTAGTTAGCTTACAGGATTAAACTGTGGTTTATTTGACCGTAACAATTCTCATATAGCAGCATCACTCAAGTCCTGGAATAATGAAAACAAACTGGGACTGATTAGTGCTACGAATGAAGCGTGTGCTTTCAAATAATTCCTCTTCTCCAACAGATATCCAACTTCTGCTCAAAACACCTCAGGATCTGATTGCGTGGCTGAAAGGGGGTTGGGATATCAACTCAGTTCTGAACCTCTTCAGGTGTTTTTTTCCAAACCTTCCCAAAAATCTCTAGCAGCACAGGAGATGGGAGAGTGAGAGGAAGCAAGGGGAGATCCTTCTGCACAGAGATGCTCGCTGCTTCCTGCTGTCCCTGCTCCACTGATAGGTCTCTGTGCAGCAGGAAAACCAGTGCCTTAACTGCCCTGAAGAACTCTAGAGTGGAAGAATCTTAAGAAGCATCTTTAGATGGCGTAAAATATTTCTGTCTCTTACCATGAATGCTAGCCGTCACAGAAGATGGTTGTTTTTTTATTCCCAATATCAATATCTGCTCAACTACACACTTCGTATGAAACTGCCCGTTTTCATCTGCACACCTGTGAGAATCAAAAGACAGAATCAGAATCTAGGGTATATGACAAAATGGCTATGTCTCATGTGTGTACTATGTATGTTTTCTTCTTTAGCATACTGCCTTGTCAATAATAAAAATACCAATTTGTTTTTTAAAAAGTGTGTTTTGAAAATCTATGGATACGTGAGGGGTATTTGGAAAATAGCTATATTGTGAAGGTTTTGACCCGACCCCTAAAATCAGTCTGTATTTTAAACAAATACTTTAATTAAATAAGTATACCTCTTTATATGCCTCCCCTCCAAAAAGTTTCCTTGCTGGAAATGGTGTGGCATAGTCAGAATCATAACAGGATGAACCATTCACTCTACACAGAGATGGCTTTAGGGGAGAACAACCAGTTCAGAGTCTTGGGGTCACTTCCATGGATGCTGCAACTATGATTTAGCATGGAGCGAGAGAGGAGAATGGACGCTGAATTTTGGCATCGTACTGAGTGCCGCTGAAATTTGGGACCCCAAGATCCTTCCACCATCTGAAGCCCACCTGATGTTTTGAACTAAAACTCCCATCAACCACTGCCAGTACTGCTAGGAGATGTAGTTTGCAACATCTGGAAGACACCAGATTGGGGAAGGCTTTTACACCCTTTATGGCTTCTGGACTGAGAAACAGACATCAGCAGAGCAAATTTCTCCTGTGTTTCTTACTAGCCAATCCTGTAGGATTTGCTGCTCATTCTTTGCACTAATTTGACTGCCAGTCATTTTATTTTCCCCTAAATACTGTAAATTCCTACTATGTTCACTACACCTGGACCATGCCAGAGCAACTGTCATTCACTTTATGTAACATTTCATTACGTTGTGAACAGTGGACAAAATGTATTTTGCGCAGCTCACGGTGTAGTTATTAAAGTATTTCTCATTATTAAACTACCGGCCTAGGATTCTTAACACTGCCTTCTGCCTCTGCTTTTTCAGTGCACATTACCTAGATGAGAAGACATTCTTGTGGAAGGTGAACTTCCTGAGCAGGAACTTCTTCTCGTGGAGATACTGGAACGAATGGCCATCATCCAGATAAAGCTCGCCCACTGCAGACTCCTACACAGCAAGAAAAAAATGTCAAACAGCTAACAAAGCTGTACAGGGTTACTCCTACTAACTGCCACGTGTTGATTTTTGAATGGTTCAAAACACTTCTGAAGATCTTAAGGCCAATCTATACATTCAGACTAGAGACAGATAATAAATGAGTCCTGTCAGCAGAAGCCGTGTGCAAGGACTTCCGCTTGGGTAAAGGGACTTCCTCCTCTCCCCCTGCCCTCCCTCAAAATTGGCTCTTGAAAAGAAACAAAAATATGTCACTAACAGTCAAACCTTGGTTGTCGAATGTAATCCATTCCAGAAGCCTGTTCGGCTTCCGAAATGTTCGACAACCGAGGCGCAGCTTCTGATTGGCTGCAAGAGCTTCTTGCACTCAAGCGGAAGCCGTGTTGGATGTTCGGCTTCCGAAAAACCTTCGAAAACCAGAACGCTTACTTCCAGGTTTTCGGCATTCAGGAGCCGAAACGTATGATAACGGAGGCATTCGGGAACCGAGGTTTGACTGTAGTAACCATACACAAGTAGATTTTACTGGAAACAGTTTGTCGGGTTCATGTTTAAATCTGCACAAATTTAAATTAATTTTGAGATCTAGTTTAATCTTGGTGTGGGTAGAAGAAAAGGCATGGCTACTTACAGAGGGAAAACAGGAACCAAGGGCATAGTTATGACAAAATGGAGGGTCAGAACAGATACAGGGCTGGAAATTTCCAGTAGGTACATGCACTTTTTAGAAAACTAGCAAAATATACAAAGTTAAGTGTGTAAAATATAATTTCACAGTACCTTTGTATCTAAGGCAACACGCAGTTCATACGGAACATCTACCATCAGTTCTGTAGATTTTCCTACAGAAGTCTTTAATGGTATAACAGTTCCCCCACGCTGCATTACAGGAATCTGCAAACAGAAAAGGACAGAAATTTTTTAAATACAGTAAGCTTCCTTGGAATGAAGGATAGCAGACAACAATACACATCCCATAAGCCTGGTCCTGTGCACCTTTCATTTCTGGAGCTGTTATGCATTGAAATAGTTAACCAATCCCAATTGCATAGGTGTCTTATATTTCAGGGAGTAACTGTTTGCATATGATGGAACTTACCGTATTTTTCCTTCTATAACACGCAGATTTTTTCTCCTAAAAAGGAAGGGGAAATGTCTGTGCGTGTTATTGAGCGAATGTGTGGTCCCTGGAGCCAAATAGTGCAAGGGGAGGCAAAAAAAAGCAGACAAAAATCAAATCGCGCGTCTCCTAGAAGGGAAACTTGAAAAGAGGAAGCGGCTGCTTTCCGGCATTCTGCCTCAGGGTCTTACTGCCCACCCATCTCTGTTTCCTTGCTGTGTTTGCTCAAACGGAACAAAGAGCAGGGAAAGCCCCTCCCCTCCAGGCAAGCAGAGGGGAAAGCTGAAAACATGCAGGAGAGAGAGAGAGAGCGCGCTCGCGAGCTGGCTGGCTTGGGTGGGTAGGTGAGGGAAAACTTTTGCCTTCCTTTCCTCCCTACCCCTCTCCTGCATTCTTAGCCAGCTGCTTCTCTGCACACCCCTCTCCTGCTCCTTGTCCCTTCTGTGTTTTTCCTTCCCTCTCCACTTAAAATGTGGTTAAAAAGCATGGATCCACATGGATCCTCAGGATCTTTGCATTGGGTCAGCCCAAATTCACCATCAGATCACATAACATGTCCATGGCTACAGCCTGCCCCCCAAAAACCACACACCCACTGTTGCCTGGGGCTGCAATGGTGCAAAAACGTGGTTAAAAAGCATGGATCTACAGGGATCCTCAGGATCTTTGCATTGGGTCACCCCAAATTCACCATCAGATCACATAGCATGTCCATGGTTACAGCCTGCCCCCCAAAAATCACGCATCCACTGTTGCCTGGGGCTGCAATGGTGCAAAAACGTGGTTACAAAACATGGATCCACATGGATCCTCAGGATCTTTGCATTGGGTCAGCCCAAATTCACCATCAGAGCACATAGCATGTCCATGGCTACAGCCTGCCCCCAAAAATCACGCACCCACTGTTGCCTGGGGCTGCAATGGTGCAAAAACGTGGTTACAAAACATGGATCCACATGGATCCTCAGGATCTTTGCATTGGGTCAGCCCAAATTCACCATTAGAGCACATAGCATGTCCATGGCTACAGCCTGCCCCCCCAAACTCACGCACCCACTGTTGCCTGGGGCTGCAATGGTGCAAAAACGTGGTTACAAAACATGGATCCACAGGGATTCTCAGGATTTTTGCATTGGGTCAACCCAAATTCACCATCAGATCACATGTCTGTGGCCACAGCATGAAGCACAAAAATGATACATCCACTGTTTCATTCAGAATGTTTTTTCCCTTGTTTTCCTCCTCTAAAAACAATGTACGTGTTATGGTCAGGTGCGTGTTATAGAGCGAAAAATACGGTAATAGGGCTTACTTCTGAGTGAATATGCATAGGATTTCAGTCTTAGTGACAGCACAACTGACTTGCATTCTACATCCTTATATGGGAGTAAAACAATGAAGTAGACACATATAAGAGGTTGCAGATATTATATATTGAATATGACAGATGTTGTAGCCTCTGGAAGGAAAATAAAATTTCATATTTACTTATACATTCAAAATTTGCTAAAATCAGACTATTTGTACATATACTCTGTTTTTCCACAGCTTCACGTGAAACTGCAATACAGTACCATTTGTGAATGATTTGAAGCTTATTATTTTATTTCATAGTTTATTCTTTTATTTCATGGATGCCAATGAAT
Source organism: Podarcis cretensis (assembly GCF_951804945.1). Taxonomy (NCBI): domain Eukaryota; kingdom Metazoa; phylum Chordata; class Lepidosauria; order Squamata; family Lacertidae; genus Podarcis; species Podarcis cretensis. Next base: position 46,265,120 of record NC_137170.1, on the reverse strand, counting down.
ACAATCATTTTCTGAGGAATAACAAATAGAATTACAGTGGTACCTTGGTTCTCGAACTTAATCCATTCTGGACTCCCAAAACTGTTTAAAAACCAAGACGCGGCTTCTGATTGGCTGCAGGAGCTTCCTGCACTCAGGTGGAAGCTGCGTCAGATGTTCGGCTTCCGAAAAATGTTCGAAAACCGGAACACTTACTTCTGGGTTTTCAGCGTTTGGGAGACGATTTGTTTATCAATTAAGACATTTGAGAACCAAGGTACCACTGTATTGGATGTCTGTATGCTTTTATATGTATATATTTCTAGATAAATGTTGTAATTTAAGGTGGAAGTATATTCAAAGCCTTCAACAGTCAAGCCTTTGAGCTTATTCTTGCATTAAAATCTACATTACATTCTTGCATTAAAATTCTTTCCTCATAGTACCTTCTTAATCTTGTAGATTCAAACATAATTCTTGTCTCTGTTGGGTGCAAACACAACCCTATCCGTAAAACTTGAAGCAAGTCCCCCCCCACCAAATTAGTCAAATCAGTGATATAAAAACACAAACGTACACTGTTCAGTGTGACTGGAATCTTCACTGTGCCGTGACCTTCCAGGTGGATACATTTTCGAAAGTCATACCAGATCTGCAGCAGGATAAACAGGAAAAAGGAAGAACCCTGAATGAGTTCTACAAATTTAGATCCCACCTCCTTACCTTGACATAAAAGCCTGACAGAATATCAAATCAACCAATTCACCAATATCCACACATGTAAAAGCAATAAGAAAGTGATAATAAAACCAGAGTATTAAGAACAATAATCTTGTAACACCTTAAAGATTAACACATTTATTACAGCACAAGCTTTCATGGATATTATAAAATATTATATATATATTATAATATATATACATGGGGACATTTGGTCAGGTCAGGTGGAGGAGGGTTGTACAAATGAGAAATATAATGCAGAGAAGTACAGACATGGAGAATTGCAAACTTAACAGTGGTGGTACAGTGGTGCCTCGCAAGACGAAATTAATCCGTTCCGTGAGGCTCTTCATATAGCGGTTTTTTCGTCTTGCGAAGCAAGCCCATTGACAGTTTAGCGGATTAGCGCTATTAGTGGTTTAACAGCTTTTAGCGATCAGCTGTTAAGCGGCTTATCAGCAGATCAGCTGATAAGCGGCTTAGCGGCTTAGGAAAAGGGGGAAAAAAGGGGGGAAACCCGCAGGAACTCGCAAGACATTTTCGTCTTGCGAAGCAAGCCCATAGGGAAATTTGTTTTGCGAAGCGCCTCCAAAACGGAAAACGCCGTCTTGCGAGGTGTTCGTCTTGCGGGGCACCACTGTATACAACACTGTACTTGGTGACACATCAGCAGCCTGGTACCGGTGTCTGCTATGTGAATTACCAGCGTTTACATCAATGCCTATACTTTTTTTTTTGTATTTCCCCCTAACCTCAATTTTTTACACCCCCTCTCAAAAAACTCAAAACCATTGGGTTGTATCCAATGCTGTCGTTCTGCTCATGCAACAGACTTCCACTTGTGCAGAGGAACTCTTCTGTCTCATCTGCATTCCCCCGTGCATCCTCAAATTTTACTCCAGAGGGTTTGGGGACATTTTGGAGCAGATTTTGGGGGGAGGCAAAGGGAGGGCAGAGGAATCAAAAGTTCTGTCTCATGAGTGGAATGCCATTCGCACAGCGCTAGGTACAACCCAATGTGTACGTACAATTGCAGTGTGTATATACAATATACAGTTGCAATTCCAAGGCCTTCATGGGACCTGCATTTCACCCGATGCATTAAGTGTTATGCTGAGTTATGTTACACTTCATGCATCAGATGAAATGTAAGTCCAAGGCTATGAAGGGCTTGGAATTGCAATTTTTAGGAAAGCAAAACAGCATCTTGAATTGGGACCAGAAGGCAGTGCTGTTGCCACAAGCATGTTTGAGAGCTAGTGGAGGGGGACACAAGGAGCTACCCCACTGATTGCCAAAATCCATCCAAATATCAACCAAAGTATTGAATACACAGAACGCCTGCTGCAGTACTTTCTACAACAGTCTAGAAGCCATTTGGAAGCATAGGTCACTGCTGTTGCACCATGAGGGATGCAACTGAAGGAGTATTAGCCATTGCAATTTGAGGTCCAACTCTTACTGAATGTTTAAAATACATTTTATTTAAAACATTCCTGCCTTGCTCTTTGTTGCAAAAAGCAAGTTCATATTGAGTAACAATCAAATATATATAAAACAACAGCATAAATATAAATCAGTATAAAAACAAGGCTGATAAACTATTTGTCTGAATGCTGTGCAGAAGCTTTCAGAGGAAAATAGGTAACTGATTTTTTTATTAGACTATTGCTTAGATTTAATTTGATTATGGTGAGGGCTGTTTTGTGTAGTCCCAGATGATGTACTTATACCTACTGCAGAAATGCCTAGTAGCCTAACTTTGATTGAAAGCCCCATAGAAACACAAGGGTATATAAAAAAGGGAAATAAAGGAATTGATAATAGTTTTCATTACCTCTTGAGGGCCAGGCAGAAAGACATTGACTGCGGTGACTTTTGGTTCAGTGACTGGATACACCAACAAAGCATTTCCTGAATTACATAGAGAAGAAAAGCGATACTACTATGGGATTATATCATTATTTAGCAATTTGCTGATATTTCTACCATGGATTCAGTACAGCATTTGGAAAAGTAGTACCTTCTTTTCTATTAGAGGTGTGACTATGCCATTTTTTTAAAAAAAAACTTGTTTAGAATATGCAAGAGGTCTTGTTTGAATATGCAAATAGCAGGTTCCTAACAGGTAATCCTTTCTCACAAAACTTTCCAGTGTTCAAAGATGCTTTATAAATTCTATCTAATTTGTCCTCACAACAACCCTGTAGTTTCTGAGGTAAAGGCCACCCAGGGGGCTTCCTGACTGGGCTGGAATTTGAAGATGGGCTTTTTGTATCCAAACCCAGCCTGCTATCCACAGCATTATAGAGAATAGCCTTGACCCGACAGAAGTGATTGACATTAATCTGTGAGAAAAATTATTCAACACATAGTATAAAACAACTTCAATTCTTTCCTAAGATGAAGATTAATAGTAAGGTCTAATCAGAATGCACTCCATAAGGAAATGCTAGAATTACTTTCCCCTCATTATCAGAACACTTACTGAGTTCACATTTCTTCTTCTGTAGTTATTTCCTGAAAGTATGGGGTGTGTCCCTAGGAAGGATTCCCACGAACACCTCTCCATACCCATCATGAGAGGACCAGTGACTGTTTAACTCGCTTTGCCAGCCAAGGAGACCAGAAGCAACGAGTGCAGAATGAAGGAACCTCACATCTGGTCTATGGAAGCCTGGGAATTCTGAAACTATAAGCCTGATCTCCTCAGAGTTCTTTGGATGAATCCTAACCACTAACATGAGACATCTCCCTCATCCCTTCCAGTCTCTGTGTTGTCTTTCTGTCACAGCTGCTGCATCTTCTGATTACACCACTGCCATGTTTTATAAAAGGTTCCTTCAACCTTTAAACTTACCAAGCATATACTCATCTTCGATGCCAAATGTTTCCAGTTCCTTGGGGAATTCTACCCAAACGGGCCTATGTAAAGGAAGAAAGTGGAAGCAGCAAAGACATTTTAGAAGACATGCACTAGTATTCATATCAGATACCAAGGGTCACTATTTTCTGTTTATAATTTGAATATTATTTAAATGCTATTTTAACCATTTAAGATTCACTAGGATTTATAAATAATAAATTATTATTATTATTATTATTATTATTATTATTATTATTATTATATCAGTCCCATAACGACTTACGAAGTAGAAATTAGTCTCTTTAATTCCGAGCTTACCTCATGACCGGCTCTGCAACTGTATGTGCTCGATAAAACAAAGCATAGAGATATGGAAGAAGGGAGTAGCGCTCCTTGATAGCATTTCTGATGATTCGCGTGTTCTCCTCACCAAACAACCAGGGCTCACGGCGCTTGGTGTTCATATTGGCATGGCCTCTAAAGAAAGGCTGTAGGGCTCCAGCCTGATACCATCGAACTAGCAGCTCTGGTTCTGGATTTCCAATAAATCCGCCCACATCAGCTGGATTTCAGAAAAAGTATGAATTGGTTTCTGAGAAAGGGTTGGAAAACACAAACTTCCCAGATTCTTCCCTAGTTGGGCTGTATTTTCAGAAAAGCAATTTTCCCCCAACACAGAAACTACTTCAGAGAAGAAGGAATAAGAAAACTACCGGAAAGCTGTGACCCCAAACTGGATATGCATGTATTCCAAAAATCAGGAGAAAGGATGTTAAGCTCAGTGGTAGAGCACATGGTTTGCAGACATGGCTCAGCTGGTAGGGAGGAGCCACAACATTAGCTTCCTGCAAGGTGTGTCACTGCCAGTTAGCAGGAGGGAGAGGAGATGGGGAAATCAGCACAGGTGCACTGGTGGGAGTTCCAGACTGGCTCTGCCAGTGTGCCGGCATCATGCCAACCTCTGCAGCCCTCCCTCTTTTGGTAACTGGCAGGGACTCACCTTCCAGGAAGTTAGCACTGTGACTTGACTCTACTGAAGAATCATAGAATTCTAGAGTTAGAAGGGACCCTGAGGATCACCTAGTACAATGCAGAAATATGCAGCTGTCCCATACAGGGATCAAACCTGCAATCTTGGCATTATCAGCACCACGCTCTAACCATAGAACCATAGAATTGTAGCATTGGAAGGGACCCTGAGGATCATCTAGTCCAATCCCCTGCAATGCATGAATATGCAGCAGGGTTCAAACCACACGGGGATCAAACCTGCAACCAACTGCAGGTGTGCAAACTGTTACTATAAAGTGTGTGCTCTACCACCAAGTCATGTCATGACCAGTTTGCAGCTGCAGGTGGTTCTACCCCACCTAGAAAGCTGTTTGTGATTTTTTGTGAACAAAAGCACCTGGATCATACCCTGGAATATACAGATCAGGCCGGGAAAGACCTCGGGGAGGCTCTGCCTGTCATCATAGACCATACCTGACTAAACGGCACAATGATCTGACTTAGTATAAGGCAGTTTCCTATGTTCCCTGTGGATGAACGCCCTCTTAAGGTCAGCTATAACTCACCATATGAAAGTTAATTTATTTAGATTTTTAAGAAGAAAAAGGTTAATCAACAGAAATCTCTAAGTGGTATACATTAAGGAGTATAAAATAATTATCAATGATACCCAGACAAAAACAGTAAAAAAGGAAGAAAGAGTAAACTAAGACTAAACTCTGTGTCTGGATATTGTTGTTGAAATAAATATGATTTCAGCCGGCATCTAAAACAATACAGTGAAACTTCTTTCATTCATAGAAATAATTGAGGCTTTTGAAAAGGCACAAGTGAAATTGCTTAGTAAGATGGAGATTGCAACCCAACACGTCCCTTACCTCCACAGAAAGAAATTCCTGCCATACTGATTGTCAGCAACATTGGAACAGAGATTTTCAAGTACTGCCATTTTGCTTTATTGTCTCCAGTCCATACGGCACCTAGAAATATCAAGTTCACAGACTGTGTTTGTATCCATAGGTTTTACTTCTAAGCAGATGATGTACAAATCCATATGTTACAAATCCATATGTTATCCCTATCAGCTGTTTGATAATGACTCACATGAACTGCATTGTGTGATAGGACAGCCATACATCACATTTGACCCCTGTTCTGGTGTCTGCATGGTGACAAGATCAGTGTCAGTTGTCACACTGTTCTTGATTTAAGAAGAACAAGGATAAAGGAAATGCACCCTAAAATCAGGCCAGCAGTTTTTCCACTCAGTCCTCAACCCCTGAAAAGGAAGTTGGCAAACAGACTGATTTCAGTCTGATCAGCACATGTGTCTTTTTGATGACAGCACTCAATACATGGGTCATTGAGATAATAACACGATCTCTCAAAACATCAATGAGTGAGTTACAATCTGGGTTTTCAGCATCTTAAAAAACTACCTATTGCGAAAGCCTGAAAGCTACAGCCCAATATTAAGTTGCTATTTATTACTTATTTCCAGCCCTATTAGACTCTTGAGTTGACAATGTTCCTTATTTAACTTATAACATTCCTTCTTTAACTTATTTGCAGTACAAGAAGATGCAACAGCTTAATATTATGACAACTCCACAGCATGACAGATGCTCCAAATGTCTGAAGTCTCAAATTCAATCATTGGCATTTCAAGCTAAAGGGGTTTCAGATAGCACGAGCTGGCAAAGACCTCGTTCTGAGGCCCTGGGAACCAACAGAAAAAGATACAGTGATGTGTGGACAGGATTTCAAAAATCCTTGGGCAAAGATATAGAATGAATTCTGCCAATGTCCCTCAGGAGGAGGGAAGGAGAACAGTATTGTGAGGAACCCCAAGAGAATCTTGTCCTCAAAAGAATGTTATTTGCTCCCAAGAAACACCTAGTAAGTTTCAATCAAGACTTAGAAGAAAGTTTCATTCATAAAAAATGTTTTTAATTGTTACAAAACATGATTATTTAGACTTGTTAGCTGATTGTTATACAAAGGGTTTTCTGCATTTCCCCCCGCACTCTCAGACATCTGAGAGTTTTCTGTACGTTTGGGGAATTTGTCTTCCTCACACACGCCTGATTATAAAACAAGACTATATTTGAGGTTAGCCTGCCTAACCGGGGAAGCAAAGTTTAAAGATTATTCATTCTTTCCTTACATTTTCATCCTGCCCTTTCCCCAGTGAGCTCTTGGTGGCACACATGATTGTCACTTCCACCCATTTTAGTTTCACAACAAGCCTGTGAACTGTGAGATAGGGCAGGTTGAGATGGTGACCAGCCCAAAATAAATCTGAGTTTGATGGTTGTGTGGGGATTTAATTGATGTTTGAAGAGGATGCTTGAAAAGGGGAGCTATGTGGTGTTATTCATCATTCTTCCTTATTCTATGCTTACCATACTTTTGTGAGCCAGCAAAGAACGAGCGTGTGAGAACAAAAGGCCTCTCCAGCCCCCCGCTTCGTCTGATCAGTCCTTCTGCAGTTGCCATTTGCTGAAATGCACCAGAGGAAACATGTCTGCTTTAACACAGCTGTTATAACTCTGCTGCAGAGAGGAGGCCAGTAACAGTAAAAACACAACAGCATTTCTGGACTGAGAAGAGCCAGATAGAACACCTTAAAACAGCAACAGAGAAGGCTGACATGAATCAATCGCCCTGTGGCTTGTACAGGAAAGAACAGGAGCTGGCAAGACTAATTTTTTAAACACACAATCTTCATACAGGAAGGGTTATTGACAGTATGAGGCATCATTTCTAAAAGTAAACAGATAAATTTAAACATGGAAGGAATACAGAAAAGAATGATCTGTTTTTGAGGGAAATGGGCTTGTACAGTCTTAGACTAGTACAAGGCAAAGTATAAGACAATTCTGAGACATACTTCTTGTTGAAGCCACGATAAATTACTGTAACTATCATTTAATGGTATGCTTTTGTTATTCTTAATTAAGAAGAGTTAAAATGTATGTTAAAATGTAAAATATACAATAGCAATAATTAATCATCACAAATCAGTAGCATGAGGATTGGAATTGAAACTGTTCACCTGCAAATGCCATACCTGGTAGAAACCATAGAGATTATGGACTTCTCGATGTTCCCATTTGCCATAATGGACAGCATCCTTCTGCATGGTTAGCTCTACCCCTCTGAAGACTGAGGGCTCATTCATATCATTCCAGGCAAAAAGGATTTCAGAAGAACCCTATCAACATTTTAATTACATCAAAGTTGTTGGTTTAATCCACAATTAACACACACACACAATCTGGGTAGGTATACACATGCTTACAAAGCTCTCAAAAATGTAAAGCAGACTACTCTAAGGAGAGGAAAGCAGTTGTCAGAGAAGCTTCTCTTGGACTCTTATGGGCTTCAAGATTAGGTGGGATCTATCTACCCATTAGGGATAGATTAGGGATACCCATAGGGACGCGGGTGGTGCTGTGGGTTAAACCACAGAGCCTAGGACTTGCCGATCAGAAGGTCGGCGGTTTGAATCCCCGCGATGGGGTGAGCTCCCGTTGCTTGGTCCCTGCTCCTGCCAACCTAGCAGTTTGAAAGCACGTCAAAGTACAAGTAGATAAATAGGTACCGCTTCAGCGGGAAGGTAAACGGCGTTTCTGTGCGCTGCTCTGGTTCACCACATGACCCGGAAGCTCCCTCAGTCAATAAAGTGAGATGAGCATCACAACCCCAGAATCGGCCACGACTGGACCTAATGGTCAGGAGTCCCTTTACCTTTTTATCTACCCATTAGAATTAGTGGTGGGAAAACTAATCCCATCAGAAATATAATTAGTTTGTTAAATTACTAATCCCATGATAAAAGCTCAGATAAAGCTTCTCTGTTATTTTTAAATCTCTTAAATATCTATGAGAACCGGTCTTGGTACTCATTTATAAACTTTTAATAGATTCAATCTGAAAACTGCATAATTTTGAGTTTTGGAAGCACCACAGTATACAATGAGTATATCTCAGATATTTGCTTTGACATTTGCTTCTGACAGTGGCAACCCTACATTTTTTATCAGCTGCTGGCTTCTTTGGAGGTTTCTAAGCAGAATGCTTATAGGGTTCTTTTCTTTTTTCTTGGGCACCCTTGGGCAACTGGGACCAGAATGAATGAAGAACATGCACAACACAAGCAAGTTTCCTTCCAGGTTAGCATCCCAAATGGTAAAATTCCCATATCACGTTCAACACAAAAGGATTTGGAATCGGTTAGATGCTACAGTTCTCCAATGGAACTTGCATGAGCCAAGTTGTCCCTTTGGTGTCATATGCAGAAACGACTGCGTGGAAACCTTTCGCTTATCTTAGTATATTTTGGATCAATCCTCTTCCTCGGTCATCAAATGAAAGTCCCTGTTTCTTACTTTTTAAGAGCTTGGTTTTTCTGCCAAGGATCCTGCCACACAGGGTCATGAGAAAAGAACACAAACCTTATATGCACTGAAGGCAAATTGATCTGCATACCATTCTCGGACCTCAGGATTGGTGAAATCCAGGTAAGATGAGAGACCTGCAGGTGTGAGGAAATTATGACATTTGCAGGACTTAATTCAGGATGGCGGCTTATAAATATTTAAATAAATTACATATGGCCTTCATGCTGCAGTTGACAAGTACAATGCTAAAATCTCCTACTAATATTCAAGCAAATACAATAATACAACAAAGAGGGTTTTTACATACACCCACCCCCAGCAAATACTAGCTTCATATAAGAGATATTTTCCTCAGAACCACAGCATAGGAGGAAAGGGTTTAATTTCCTATCCTTGCCTGCTGCAATCCTGATAATTATCAGCCACCAACCCAGCTGATGCTATTTTTTATTTAACATCACCTATAGTTTGTCTATTTAACTTCCAACGGTGGAGACTGGAAGAGTTCACTATATTACCCTCTTTGCATCTTTGTGCACACTCTACAATGTTAGTTTTGTTGTTGGACAAGGGTCATCATGCTTACAGGCCAAATGTCTATATCTTCCTATACATATAATAAAACTGTAAGGTGTCATCATGCTCGCCCAGGCAAGCTGTTTAATGGTGGTGGTGGGGAGGTCCTTCACATAGCTGCCTTGTGAACTGCCTGCTCCCTCCTTTAAAAGAGAGTTGGGCTTGAGACAGAAGGGGAGAGGCCTGGGTGAGCTGTGGGTAGATAAGGAAGGGGGGGTTGAGGTGTAAAGGGGACTTTGTCAGGTGAGGGAGAAGGGCAAAGGGCTGGTGAGCTGAGTGAGAAGAGGAAGCAGCTCCTAGTCTTAGAATGTTGAAGCCATTGCCATCATTGCTTTGCCATGATCAGTAAATAGAGACATAGGGTCTCTTGGATCCAGCTGACTGACATCTGGTAGCAATACCTGTTTAAATAAATTTAGAGGTATTGAGGAAATTAAGGATCAAGAGCTTTTTTAAAAAAAATGTCAGTGAGGACTAGAAGTCATTTTTTTTATTTTCTTCAAACTTCTGACCATAAAAAACCATTTAACCCTTTTTAAAAAGGAATTATATATCACATTAAGTTTTCAACACAAATTTGAAAAAGGAGAATAGAAAGACAATATCACACACACAATTAATGTACAGAATAAAACTTATTTCTATTTATTAATAAATTTTAACTTCCATAAATGTCAGTCATCAGATTTGTAAAAGTAAAGGAGGGGCTTTATTACCTGGCCAACAGATGCCTTCGAAATCTTTGCCTTTACGGTCTTTTACAAAGTAACCTCTTTCTTTTGCTTGTGAGTATATGGTATACAGAGGATCAACTTTAATATGGGGGTCCAGAATGACGACCAGCTGCCAACATGAGAGACGGCACAATATTGTCATGTATGGATTACCATTATTTACATCCTGCCTTTCAGAATACAAATCCTTCTGAGGTGGCTTACAGGTAATGTTAAATTACATATTTTTAAAAATGCAACAGACAGTATCAATGTATTAAAAAGTCACCAGGATCCGTCCTACAGGACAGTTGAAAGTATATCACTCTATCTGGAGAGGGGAGGAGTGGAGAATGCCCAGCTGGAACAAGCCCTGAGATGGTCTTCATCTCTCTCCCTTTCTCTCTGGAAATCCTGCCCAAATGGCAGCTGATGATAGATGGCACTGCCTCCCACTTTCTCCTGGCATTTCGGAACTGTTGATTGTTTAATGTGCTACAGCAAGTTTAGTATTAATTCAAACATGCTGCTGGAAGGCTCGAACGATCTCATGGGGCACCTAGGCATTGCAAATGGCTAATACCATTGGAAGCACTTGATTTCAGCTTGTAGAATAACCTTAACATGGAGACGGCACAAATATTCTGAGCCATAATGGTGTGGGGTGGAACCACATACTGCCCCCCCTTATAGACACCGCTGCTACTTACCTGCATGGGACTGGGGCAGGTAGTGTTGTCAGGGGCCCAAAGTTGCACCAATAGCACTGCCCTGCAACCCTGACCTTGAGGGTCTCTGTCCAGGTAAGCAGCAATGGCGGCAGTGTGGTGAGAGTGGGTCTGCCCCACCACACATATAACTACTGTGCTGTATATCATAGCCCCCCCCCTCACGTTTTTGTTAACAGAATAGCAACTTTGCATCCAAGCCGCAGGATTTGTTTTTAAATTATGGATGTGAATGGATCAGGGGCGGCCCTCCCTGTTTCACCACCTGAGGTGAAATGGGAGTTGCTGTCTCCTTTCCCATCCACTCTGGCTCTTGCCAAACTTGGCAGGAGCTGCAGCGCTCCTGGAAGCTTTACCGCTTGGCTTCTGTGGGGCAGACAAGCAGCAATGCCACATGCCAGAATGCCACCCTCACAGCAGTGGAAGTGGTCAGGAGGGTGGAGCACTGCCTTTTTCACTTACACCATCTGAAGCGAGCGCTTGATCCCCCACTTCAGGGGCGGACTGGGTCTGCCTGCCGCACATGAAGGCCACAAGAGCTGCAGACCTCCAAACAAATGTTTTCTCCCTACTTTCTCTACGTTACTCACCTTGCGCTTTTTCTTCATGAGTATCTGCTTCTGCATCCTCTCGGGATTGCCAAACTTCTCCTTATTCCATGTGAAGTACCGCTTGCCATCTGTGTGCTCAATGTCAAGCCATATAACGTCATATGGGATGTCATGCATATCGAAACCTGCATCTACCCCTTCCACGTCGTCCTCGTCTTCGTAATTCCAGCGGCACTGGTGATAGCCAAGGGAGAAGAGTGGGGGCAGGGCTTGAGTGCCTAGGGAAAAAAAGGGGGGGAGGGAAAACAATGCTTGCATCCAAATTAAAACCAAAGTCACAATTAAGTGCTAAATATTTATTTTTGCTTGAACTTTCTCAGCTGCATTAAACTTGCTTGAACTTTCTCAGCTGCACTAGAGGCATTAAAAGTGTACAAGAAGAGTCTCGTTGTAATGAAAGCAGTACAGAATCCTTTTCCTTACTTTGAAACTAGAAAGTGCTTCGGGCTGCTAATGTAGTTTTGTGAGCAGTTATTTGCCCACCTGCCAGAGGCTAAATCCTGAGGGCACATGGTATGTCCTCCTTGCTGCAGCTAAGCAGATCTGGGCCTGCACAACACTGTCCTGAGTTCCACGATATGTGAAAGGAGAGACAGAAACAAAATACAGGGGTGGGGAGATGTTCCTTTTTGGTGAGGGGCTTGTCAGTGTTACCAATGAAGCTGAAGCTGTGACACAGATGTGGTAGATGCAGACAGATGGGGGAATGAACTCGGTAGTGAACTACTGCTGCTTCTCTCTCTCTCTCTCTCTCTCTCTCTCTCTCTCTCTGCTCCCCCCCCCTCTGTTACAATGGTTCTATATCTTTAACTGCTTAGAAATAGATCTCTCTCTCTCTTACATACACAAGCTGGGTGTGCCACCTTAATGTTTATTCTTGCCACTTAAAGCAGTTTCAGGATGTACAGGTGGAACTCGAAAAACCATCACAATTATAACAAATAAAGGCTTGACATATCTCGCTTTGCATGTCATGAGTCCATCTCATATATTCCTTTCACCTTTTAAGTTGAATTACTGAAATAAATGAACTTATTCTAATTTTTCGAGTTTCAACTGCATTTGTATTGTAAGACAGTACCTGTCAGTTGTGCATACTGCTTAAAAACATCAAAGGGTTGGGGCCCCATTAGGATGAACGTGTCAATTATCCCACTTTCCGACATCCAGCGCACATCAGTTTGAGGAAGCACTCTCTGCTTTGAAGTTTCTGGAGTTCTGGAGGACAAAACCTGTCAAACAAAGCAATCAGAAAAAGGTAACGGTATGGCTTTTGATACACATGGAGGTCCAACATGGTGAGTTTCGAGGTGCCTGTCATCACTCCGCCTTTCGTTCTCCAGCAGAGGTGAGAGGATGCCCACTCAGCATCCATTCTGCATTGCTCGCAGAGTTATCTAGAATGTCACACTAACCCCCATACACTGCAGAAGCACTTCCATGCAGGAGTTAGATTCCAGCGCTGGTCTCACCTCCATTGCGGCTTTGGTAGCAATCTCCACCAGAGTTTCTGAGGAATTCAGCCAGAAGATCCCAGTGGTTCTGCCGGGTTTGTGAGCCAAGAGCAAGGGCACTGCACCATAAATGCCCATTTTGCTGTGAACTTTGTATCCGAAGACATCCAGGTTATAAAGCCGGTAGACATCACCATCGCTGGAACAGACAAACAAGATGTTTGCACAGAGCACTTCGCTGATGCTGGATGTAGACACTGCTTCTGTTTTTGTCCAATGCAAGGGACTGATGGCTATAGATTTAATACTTGCTAACGGCACCAGCGGAAGCAGCTGTCCATAGAAATGGTTTATTATGCTATAACTGGAGTGCATTACACTGTACTTGATGGGAAATGGGGCTCCTCCAAGGCACTGGGATGGAGAAGGTGATGCTGCTCTTCCCCGTGAGCACAAGCTACACCGCTGGGGAACAACATTCCCAGAGGACACCCCTGAATGTCCATATTTACTTCCCAAGATGACCTAGTAAGGGACCTTAAAAGAGAACAAGAGCACTTTCCCCAACCCTGATTCTGAACAAGCAAATAAGGGAGAGTAAAGCAAATCACTGCAGCCCCATAAGAGAACAAGACAGCTGAGGTGCTACTAAATCATCAAATCCTATGAAGAGTGGAAGGCAAAAAGAGAGGGTTTTTTTCCGGGGGGGGGGGGGTTTGCCAGAAAAGAGAGAGATGGGATAGCAGACAGACAGCAAAGCCATGCTGAAAACTCCACCCACTTTTGGCACTAAATCGCAAGGGACTTTTCTTGTGAATCACCTTGCCTTCAATACTAATAATAAAGAAATATACAGGATTGTACCATAGTCTTCAGCTCACTGTTACTTCAGAGGTGAATACTGTATTGTTTAAACTCTGCATGTTCTACAATGACAATTAGAACTGGGATTTGAATAAATACAGACTGTAATCTCTGTCGCTCTTTTTTATAGTTGGCTGAATGCAATTCTGGCTCCCAGTGAGATCACTGCTGCTCCAGTTTAAGGCTGTCAGCCCCTTTCTAAGCATGTTTGCTCAGAGGTGAGTTCAGCGAAATCCAATTCATAACAAATATGCTTAGGACTGCAACCCACTGATCTCTCCTGGTCTAGGTATCCCTAGACACCTCTGTACATTTTATTAGCTTATTTGCATACTATAAACCTAGCAGAGCAAAAAAACACCACAGCAACCCTGAAAGGAACAATAGAGCAAGGTGTGAAAACAGGTGCGGGATGAGGCACCAAATAAAACTGTCCCCAGAACTGGTTTTTTTCTTTTCTTTTCCTAAATGAGGTATTTGGCAAAAGATGTATTTGCTTAGGGTGGAGCTCTCAGGGAAGAAAAGAATTAATCAAACAAAGCAAAGGTCAAGTTCAACTTGTTCCGCTTTCACTCTGCATTCTCAGGCATCTTTTCTGAGATATAAATGCCATGTGCAAGGATCTACTGATGAGGCTTTACAGGGGACGAGGGCTCCTCCGTTGACGTCCCTTTCCATCATTTACCTGCGCATTAGTACTCTTCCACTGCTACTGCCTGAGCTGATGCAGTAACACAGAAGTTTAGGTAAGTTCTAACAACACCACTGGGGCAACCCAGTCAGATGGGCAGCATATAAATAATAAAATTGTTAGTATTGTTGTTGTTGTTGTTGTTGTTACTGGAAAAGGTCAGTAACAAATTGCTAATACAGTTATACCTTAATTCTCGAACAGAATGTGTTTCGGGAGTCTGTTTGACTCCCAGAACCATTTGAAAACAAAGGCACGGCTTCTCATTGGCTGCAGGAGCGTTCTGCAGCCAATTGGAAGCCACACCAGATGTTCGGCTTCTGAAACTCCTTCAAAAACCGGAACACTCACTTCTAGGTTTTAATCATTCAAGAGCCAATTTGTTTGGGAGCCAAGGCATTTGGGACCCAAGGTACGACTGTACACAAAGCTGTTTCTTTAGCGGATACAGCTTTTGTGAGTAAAAAGTAGCATTTTTTACATTTATAGACTACCCAATAGCAACATCCTCTTCTCTATTTTTTGAAAAAGCAAGAACCAAAACCAAACAAAAACTCCAGGATGTCTGAGAACAACCTGGTAAAGGGGAAGCTGTGTGAAGAAAAATGGAACCGATGCTGCTGAGGACTAGGAAGCTACCTGAGATGAGGGCCTGGGAGGCAAGAAAATTAGGGTGCAGAAGAAGCACGGCCTAAGAAAGCAGTGGGCACTGTAGCAGAGATTTGATTGGTGGAGGTGGCAGAGGGGGAAAAGGTGTCCTCAAACATCATCTTGAGGAAAGCTTCATATAGGGCTTAAGGAGAAAAAAAGTGCTCCATGCTGTGAGTTGGAGGCAAAGGCTGCTTCCAGATGGGTGTTTATTGTGAGGTGGGTGCTCCTCATGCAGGCCAATTTTACCTGGCACCTATGCAACATCAAAATGCCATCCTGCATGCCCTACCCTGCTGCCACTTGCTGCCAATGACCCACTTGCAATATCTGTATGACCCATTCACAGGATCAAGCCCCCAGCTGGAAGCACCCTGGATGGCTAAAGAAAAAGAACAGAGCAGGCAGTGGCAAGAGAATCAGAGGCCTGAAGACTGAAGGAGGCAGCAGAACTCTAAGGGAAAGAGGAGGGAGAAAACTGAGAAAAGGAGGGAGTAAGATACATTTATTTCTTTATTCATTAAAGTACCACTGAATTACTCACATTTCTAAGCAGCATACATAAAACCAATGCACAGAAAATGGAAGAAGAAAGGCTTAATCATGTGCCTGAAGTTCAACAAGGAGGGTAATCTCAGTCTGGGAGAGAATTCCAGAGACTTGGGCAAAGCTGCCCTTTTGTCAGCGTTTTATGCATACCCAATTAAATTACCTGGTGTTTTTAAGGAGAAGTGTCTCTGCATGCTGAGGTATTCCATAGACATGTTCAAATCCATGTAAAGAAAAATCTAAGCCTATACTGCTGGGACCTGTAAGAAGAATCGTAGAAGTGTAGAGTTGGAAGGGATGCAAATGGTCATATAGCCCAACCCCCTGCAATTTGGGAATAACAGCTCAATAATCCCTGACAAATGGTATAAAAGAGAGTACAGTGGTGCCCCGCAAGACGAACGCCTCGCAAGACGGAAAACCCGCTAGACGAAAGGGTTTTCCATTTTGGAGGCGCTTCGCAAAACGAATTTCCCTATGGGCTTGCTTCGCAAGACAAAAATGTCTTGCGAGTTCCTGCGGTTTTTCCCCCCTCCCCCCCCCCCCCCTTTTCCTAAGCCGCTAAGCTGCTTATCAGCTGATCCGCTGATAAGCTGCTTAACAGCTGATCGCTAAAAGCCGCTAAACCGCTAATAGCGCTAATCCGCTAAGCTGTCAATGGGCTTGCTTCGCAAGACGAAAAAACCGCTATACGAAGAGCCTCACGGAACGGATTAATTTCGTCTTGCGAGGCACCACTGTATGAAGTCAAAATATTGCTCTGGAAACACATGCCGTGTAAAAACGTCAGGGATAGTAACTGATTCACAAGTGCCCTTCGATGAGGTTCTTTGTCACCTACTATATATATGCACAGTTAGTGGCTTATATTCTGATGGTGCTAAAACTGGATTTACTAAAAAATCACAGAGGTATACAAGACCAATGCGTTTAGCACATACGTGCTTATCATTTCCAGCCCCTGCATCTAAATGTACACAATCTGAACTACAGCGTATAACAAGCAGAGGAGAAGTCAGCTATGGAAAAATGACTACAGAACCAACAGAGCCAGATTATTTTTGCAAGTGATCCAGCCGACATATGACACACGAATACATATATTACAGATATTACAAGCAAAATTGAAAGACACTATACTTACCATTAGCTTTGATGTCTGAAAATTTGCCAAATTTTTCTTCCCAGAGACCCAAGTCATCTTGATTTTCCTGCTTGGATAAAAATTATCCAAATCTAAGCTACAGGGCAGTTGTATTCATGTCAGCTCTAAGATCCATGGATTTCAGTGGGACTTACTCCCACAAGAGAGTGTTTAGGGTTGCAGTTTTACTGACTCTGGTCAACTGCCAACTAAGGCCACAGTCCTAATTCCACCACCCTGGAAGAAAGCCTATTGAATTCATTAGCAATGCTAAACTAACTATTCCCAGTTAGAAGGACTGATTTGTCTTTTGGAGAATCCATAAGGCAAAACTCTACAAATAAAAGCTTAGTTTACCTTAGAGGAATTAGCTGATCCTTCTTTCTCTTCTTGCGATGTAGATTTCCTAATTAACGACCCCCCCCAAAAAAAAGAGTGATCAGTTTTTATATTTATATATAGACTTGCCTACAAATATGTACTAGTAAGAGTTTTAGGACTGCATCCCAAGATAATTTAACTCCAGCTGGATTGTGGAGACAGTGACATATAATACCTGCTTTGCGGGGCTGGCTGGAGGTGCTCAAAATACAGCAGGCCACTTGAGTTTGTACTCCATACAATCTCACCCTTGCAAACAAACTGTATCTGAAAAGGTTTTGCAGTGACGTGAAGTTGCTGGACTTCATTGGCACAAGCCAACACAAGTTTGTCTGCATCTTTCTGCAATACTGTTAGACTGGAAAATGGGAAAATGGCAGTCACAGACAAAAGCTTTGAAAGTTTGTTCCCAAATTGCAAACAGCTGCAAATTAAGAAACTGATAATTCTAGTTGAACAAAAAACATCAACTTCTAATTTCATTCCCAGGGCATAAATGACTTTTTCACACTTATATGCATTTCTGGCCATATAGAGCTACACATTAAATGAAAGGGTGAGTGGAGCAACAACCCACCCTTGGATTTTGAGGTAACTCAAGTTATGATGTCACTGAAAATATCATAGCACAATCCTATACATGTCTACTCAGAAATAAACCCCATGGATTACAGCCCAAATCACATACATGTGTCCTCAGATTCCATCTTATTTAGCAAATTCTGCTTCATCACTTACCTGAGGCAGACAGGTTCTTTAATGAGAACATCAGGGACTTCATATCTTGGTTTGAATGGGACTTTCTCATTAATTTTAAGCCTGAAAATATTACCCTCTATTTCAGAAATTTCTACTAAAAGAGCTTCCTGGGGATAAGCAGAAAAAGAGAAACAATTACAATATTCTTGTGGCTGATGAATCACATTGATTCAGATTTCTACAGTTACCATAATAGGTAGAAAGAGTTTCTCCTGGCATGTTTTGGGTCACTAGAAATAAAGGCAATTAATCCCCTCTTGCATGCATCTGTTTGCACAGCAGCAAAGATAAAGCATATAAAAATGGAAGTCCAAACCAACCACAGACTTTTGGAGAATATTGTAATGTTTACACTCTTTTTAATTCATTCTATATTTGCTTTAGTATCTTATTTGTGAGTTGTTTTGAGTATGTGATGGCAAAGCAGGGGAGAAAATAGTTATTAATAATTATCACACTTTAGCATTATTGCTTTTGAGAAAGAAATATATGACTGATCTGAGATAACTGATTAATTGTATACTTGTCAAGAAGCTGGGAGATCATGTGCATCACTGATGCTGCTTAATCGTAGTTACCGGTAGATTAAGCCGAAGTTTGCAAACTAATGTCTAACCATGGTTAGACTGCTTCAAAGCTATCCTCAGTTAGCATTTACCCTGTTGCAGAGGTAGTACTGTAATATGGTTAGTTCCAAAAAGGATGGGGAGAGGAGCATTAATGTGCCAGAGAGAGAGAGAGAGAGAGAAGGAGCAGTTAGACCCACAGGTTGGCCCTAACCCCATAACCATGTTTAGGAATGTTGCATCTGTACCAGGTTCTGTTCTTTAAAATAATAATTATAATAATGTTAAGAGTATTTGGACTTGATCCATTTGAAAAACACAATCTTGATGCCTTACCTCAACTGACATTTTTTTACAGCACCACCACTGTGGGTTAATGTGCTGAAAAGGAAATGTTAAGACAGGGGATGCATCAAAATTGCTGTGGGTGGAATCCAGTTGGTGATGTTCCGATACAGTGGAAGCATCTGCTATTGGAACAGGAGGGAAAACATTTACTTGTTGGTTTCTGCTCTCTTTCACTGTGCAGTGAAGTGCTTGTCACGAGACAGGTGTTTACATTCCACAGTCAGTTGCTGTTGGTTTTCCCACGGGAAAGGGAGACTGGATGTGATGTACACTGGTTTCCTGTTTTTCACTGTTCTAGCAGTTCTCTCCGTGCTTCAGAGGAGAGAGGTTGCTTTCTCTGCTCCGGCAGAGGCAAGATGCTTTTCTGTAACCTACCAGCTTTGAAGTGTAAATAAAGTAATATAGAGTATGTGGCACGTACTCCTCATCATTCCACTGTGCTTGGGACTCTGCAAATTCAACATTCCTGGTTATGGGGCCCAGAAAGACGCAGTCATCTGAATGCCGGCAAAAGGATCGGAATGCAGAGGGACGGATCGGACGGTATCTGCTCTGCGTGTCAAGATGATTGATGAGGTATGTGCTCATGCTCCGGGCAGCCTGCCAGCTTCTAATTAATGGCTTTATGGCTGGACTTTGAACTTTTATGGCCATTTTGCCGGGCACAGGCAAAGGCTCAAAAGAACAAGCTCCTATGCTGGGGGAAACCGAAAGTACCTTTTAAAAGTGCTTTTGGAATAAAGCAGCTGCAGCAGTGACGCAGCATGATTTAAAGCAGCAGAGATGATGCAGAAGGCTAATGCCAGAGTCATGATGGCTAGCTGCAGAAGGCTGGCTGATGCAAGTGGGGAATCTGATGCCAATCAGCCACATGCTCAGCTCAGAGTAGCCTGTGATACTGCCATGATTCAGAATGAAGCAGACCGCCAGGGTGATAGCTGCATGGGTAAGGGGGAGTCTTCACAGATGTCATCCCAGAGTGCAGTGGAACCACCAGATGGCGCCAAAGCTTTGAAGGCAGTGAAATGCTACTCGTGTGGACGTCTAGGCCATATGAAGAGGGAATGCAGATATCCCAGGGCCAAGACAGAGCAGCGCAGCGAAAGCTCATCGCGTGGAAAAGGCTGAGGCAAAGACAAAGGTCCGGTGTCCAGGACAACGCAGCACAAGGCAATGGTCTCACGCTTCACTCTAGAGGTTGCAAAGGTCCAGAAGACGTCTAGATCTTTCTTCGTTGTTGATTCGGCTGCAACGCACCACATGTGCAACGATAAGCGACTGTTCGTGTCTTTTACACCGCAGGAAGGTGCGATTCACCAGGCGGATGACCACACAATCCCCAGTAAAGGCTATGGAACTGTTGTTCTTCACAGTTTGGACTTATCGATAAAAGATGTGCTTTACGTACCAGATGCCAAACATAATCTGCTCAGCGTTGGACAGCTGAATGAGCGGAAAATTGACGTTTCCTTTAAGAACAAAAAGTGCATCATCACAAAGAAAAATGATTATGTATTGCATGCTGAATATGTTGATCGTTTGTATGTTTTGTATTATGATGATGTTGTGCAGGATGACACTTGTTGCATTGCAGGTTCTAACAAAAGTTTGCATGCAGGATGTATTCATGATTTTCCCCGAAAATTTGGTCATTTGAATTTTGAGGCAGTATCTAAAATGCCTGCCTTGGTTGAAGGTATGACTATTACACCCTGCAGGTACCACATGAAGTGCAAGGCATGCGCAGCAAACAAGGTGAAAATGGCTGCGAAAGGAAAGGTGTCTAGTAGGCAAGCTACAGAACCATACCAGGTTGTTCATGCTGATTTGGTTGGACCACTAGCGCCCTCTTTGGGTGGAAATAGGTACTTCATGGTTCTCATTGATGCATTTTCCAGGTATATTTATGTGTACAATCTCAAGCAGAAATCAGAGGCTTTTCCAAGGTTCAAGGAATTCTGTGCTTGGTTGGAAAATGTGCATGGTAAGAAGATAAAAATTCTTTTCACTGATCGCGGGGGGGAATTCACTTCTCAGCAGTTTGAAGCTTTTCTGCCTGAAAAAGGAATTCAACACGATTTGTCTAGTCCTCGCTCGCCATGGCAGAATGGACTTTGTGAGAGGGCAAATCAAACATTGCTTCAAGGGTTAAAAACCTTGCTGCATGATGCCAATCTTCCAGAGAGTTATTGGGCCGAAGCTCTCTCGTGTTTTACTTACAGTTATAATCGCAGGTTATCTTCAGCGATTGGTTGTACCCCCTATGAGAAGATGTTTGGCAAGAAGCCATACATCAAACACATGAAAATTTTTGGTTCTGACATGTGGGTTCACTCACCACAAAACTCCAAGTTAGACAAGCATGGTTTGCATGGTATCTTTCTAGGTTATCAGAAAGGTTCTTACAGAATAATGATGACTGACTCTAAGACAATTAAGCTCACAAGAAGTGTTGCGTACAATGCCAAGTGGGGGGAGAATGTGGGAATTTTCCAATGTTATCCTGATGTAAGTGATGAGACTGAGGATAGTCAAAAGCAACCGCAACAACCCACACCCACTGATGAAGGTTCTGATTCTGAGTCTGAAACTGAATCGGGTGATTCAGAGGATTTCAAGAGTGCGAAAGCCTCTATGCGACCCTCTGAAAGCTCTGATCAAGAATTGGAGGAACCATTGTTCACAATAGGCCACTTTTCTCCTAAGAAGGAAGAGGAAAGTGTTGAAGACTTAAGGCTAATTCGTAGGTCACAGAGAGCCACAAAAGGCAGACCTCCAAAGAGATTTGCTGATGAGTTTGCCAAGATAGCAGTAACAGCTGTTAAAAGCTCCAAGAAGGTATTTGAACCTTCAAGTTTCCAAGAAATCCAGGATTTGGATTCAAAGGAAGCTGAGCCATGGTTAAATGCCATGAAAGCTGAGCTTGATTCCTTGGAAAGGAACAAAACATGGGAACTTGTTCCAGTAGTTCCAGGAATGAAACTGCTTGGAAGCAAATGGGTCTTCAAAGCGAAAACTGATCAAAATGGCAAGATAGTCAGACACAAAGCCAGATTGGTAGCCAGAGGTTTTGCACAGGTACTAGGTGAAGACTATCACGAGACCTACTCACCCACAGTGAGGTATGAGAGCATTAGGCTTATGCTCAAGCTAGCTGCAGAGGAGAATTTACACATTAGTCACCATGATGTGAATACAGCTTTTCTGTACGGATCTCTAGGTGAATCTCTTTATATGCTTCCACCTGATGGCGTACAGGTAAAACAGGGATTTGTTTGTGCTCTGAAAAAGTCCCTTTATGGCCTCAAACAAAGTGCACGGTGTTGGCACACTAAACTCACTGAGGTATTGTTTTCTCTAGGTTTTAAGCAAGGGAAAGCTGATCCATGTGTATTTGTCAAAGAGGAGGGGCAAAAGAAACTGTATTGTTTGTTTTATGTTGATGATCTTTTATTCTTTTGGAAAGATGTCACAATGTACAATAACGCCCTAGCTCAACTGAAAGAGCACTTTGACATGAAAGATCTTGGTGAGGTAAACAACTACCTATCTCTGGAAATAGAGAGAGATCAAGATGGTAACATTCTAGTACACCAGTCACGGAAAATTGCTGATGTGTTAAGCAAACTAAACCTGATGGATGCTAACCCTGTAGACACACCGATGATAACAGGTTATCAGGTAGATGACACTGAAGAAGCATTTTCTGACACTACACTGTACAGAAGTGTGCTAGGCAAACTAAACTTCATTGCCAGATGTTCAAGACCAGACATTGCTGTTAGCTGTAATTTGCTAAGCAGACAAGTCAACAATCCTACTGTTAAGGATTGGAAAGCTCTGAAACGCATAGCGCGGTATTTGAAAGGCACTATGCATTACAGACTGAGATTTAACAATCAGAAGTCTGGTGGTCTTGAGATATTTGCAGATGCAAGTTTTGGAAGTGACACTACAGACAGGAAAAGTACGTCTGGAGTTTGCTATATGTACAATCAGGGTCTATTTGATTGGTCATGCAAGAAGCAAACAACAGTTAGCTTAAGTACTTGTGAAGCTGAACTGAATGAACTGTCTTATTCACTTAAAGATTGTGAATGGTTGTTACAATTGTGCAAAGACATGAAAATTCCTGTCAAATGTCCAATCCAGGTTTACCAGGACAACAAAGCATGTTTGGCTTTGCTGAATTCTGAAGGTTGTAAGCAAAGCACGAAGCACTTGCAATTGAAGGTGCAACATGCTAGAGAACGTATTCAGAAGGGACTCGTAACGGTGTCCTATATGCCAGGTAATGAAATTCCTGCTGATGTATTGTCCAAGATTGTATCAAGGGATCAACACTGTACCTATGTGCAGAAGTTGGGTTTGTGCTGATATTGTAAGAACACCCTGCCCAGTGATGTTCACAGAAAGGGGGAGGATGTTGGTTTCTGCTCTCTTTCACTGTGCAGCGAAGTGCTTGTCACGAGACAGGTGTTTACATTCCACAGTCAGTTGCTGTTGGTTTTCCCACGGGAAAGGGAGACTGGATGTGACGTACACTGGTTTCCTGTTTTTCACTGTTCTAGCAGTTCTCTCCGTGCATCAGAGGAGAGAGGATGCTTTCTCTGCTCCGGCAGAGGCAAGATGCTTTTCTGTAACCTACCAGCTTTGAAGTGTAAATAAAGTAATATAGAGTATGTGGCACGTACTCCTCATCATTCCGCTGTGCTTGGGACTCTGCAAATTCAACATTACTGTCCCCACTGCAGCTAAGCTCCAATGAGTTGCGGGACTCTCTAGGTCAGGGTGGTGAGTGCCATGGGAGACTGCAGAAGTGAAGGGAATCTTCAAAAATGCCCCCACCTCCTTTTCGGTAAGCAGAATTTAAAGTAGTGATAAAGAGTGCAAGCATTTCTGTTTGCCTGATGGAACCATCTCCCCTCTCTTCCTCCCATGTGTTATTCTGGGGCTTCTTCTGCCCTGCCAGCTGATCCGGGTGGTGCATGGGAGGAGGGGAAGGGGAGAGGCCCCATTGAGATAATGGGACTTGTGCAGGCCCCCGCTGGCACAACTATTTAGTTGAATCCAGCCCCAGGGTAACAACTGGGTCCCACCCTGTGTTGTTTATTTCAATTATCTGTGGCTTATAGGGGTTTTTTAATCAATGTTTTAACATTATAAACTTTTTTTATCAATTTCAGTAACAAACTTTGGAAAGCTAGGAGACAAATTGGTTTAACGAATAAACGAACCCACTTCTTCAGAGGATCTCAGAGTAAAATTAATTAGCTGTGGAAGTAAAGCTTTAACTTCTCACTTGCACAAGAGATCGGTAGTTCCCTGGTCATGCAAGAATCTCAAAACTGAGTAAATATTACCTGAGATATCATCAGTAAATATCTGAGTAAACATTATCTAAGAAAATGAATATTATCTGGGTAAATATTATCAGTACAATATTACATAAGCAATAATCTGTAAAGTGTTCATTTTTCTTCTTGATCAGTGACATTCAGACTGTATGCCAACCTTGCATTCTTCACTGATTATTTGGAATTTGACATGGCTGTGGGATAATTCCACCGTATCCAGCAATGCTCGGTATAAGGACTTCCTAGGACATAAACGTTTCTGACGCCTAAAGGATAAAGAAGAGAGCACAATCAAATTACTTATTTAATGATCCGGGGTGCAATTCTGCTCACTATTAGGCTACTTAAACCGCACTGATTCCAAAACGGCTTAAACAGTATTGCTGCCCAGATTTACATGTTTTCAGAGCTTCATGAACTAGTAACAGCGGGAATCAACTATCTACTTAGGGTTTTCCATATATATGTTAATATATATCATCCTAACCTGAAAATTGAAAATGCTATTCAATTCTCTAGTACAGCTTTCCGCAGCAAAGCACTATTTACAAAACCAACTCTATTTGTGATTTTTAAAAATACTTAGCGGTGTGACCATTGCATGCAGTATTTTCTCCATTATGATATGCTGGAAATCTTTTAAGAAGTTTTGATGCCAACAAACAGTACTGTTTTACTGGTGCAATGTCCTGGAACTCTGGAAAGAATATAATGTTATGCACTTCTGGTACAGTGGTACCTCGGGTTACAGATGCTTCAGGTTACAGACGCTTCAGGTTACAGACTCCACTAATCCAGAAATAGTACCTTGGGTTAAGAACTCTGTTTCAGGATGAGAATGGAAATTGTGCGGTGGCAGCGGGAGGCCCCATTAGCTAAAGTGGTACCTCAGGTTAAGAACAGTTTCAGGTTAAGAACGGACCTCCAGAACGAATTAAGTTCTTAACCTGAGGTACCACTGTAGTTCTGTTGGCGCAAGCATTTCTGCTTCCCAGATGATGAAATAATCCCATTTCTTCACCCCTGTGCTAGGGGTTTTCCCAACCCTCCAGATTTGGGGGTAGTGCGAGGGAGTATGGGGGCGGGGAGGATGGGAGGGAAGGCACTGTCAGGCTAGCTGGAGCCCTTCCCTGGCTTTCCTAGAGCACCAGGATAACTGAATATAGCCCTCCATTTTCCTAGTGCTATGGTTTGCAATGTGGTGTTAGCACACTAGTCATGTGCCTTTAAGAGTGATAAACACTCACATTTCTTACCTGTAGAAGGCAATTTGGTTGCATGTCTTAAAATTGCTTTTGCTCACAGCCTCCTCTTCGACACTAGAAAAAAATAATAATGCAGTATAATTTAAGGTGATACTGAGAAAATGAATAAGCATCCCTCTCATGGTGACCATGTTAGCATAAATTCAGGGTGCTTCCAGATGGTTGCTGTTTTCTGGGTAGAATTCAATTCCATACCAGCAACTTCAGGTTGTGCAATTAAAATGAAGTTGGCACTACAGTGCAACAACAAGAACAACAAAAAGACTTTTTGTGCTTAGGAAAGTGCTGGGAAAAGGCATTGGAAAGTCTGGGGTAGCAATGGCTTCATCTAACCTTTGCACAAAATATCAGAATGAATGCATACTGAACAGCTGACGATGTATAACCTTCCTGCAAACTTTGTGTGGACAAATCAGGACAAATCATAATAAACAGGTCATCTAGAAGCGACCTCAGATTGTCCATTATAAAGGGTGTGCTGTGCAAAAGTAGCCTCTAGTCATTGTTTTCTAGTTACTATGTTATATAAATGGAGCCTGCTAGCAATATTTTGGTATAAGAAACTGTTGCTTTTCTTTTCTGTAACACTGGAATCACTTGTTATCAGACAGATATTAAATATGAGCTTCTAGCTATTTCTTTCACTTTTCTTAACTTGTATAAATACTCTCTTACAATTATAACCAGTGCTTTTTTTCTAAAAAAATGTTTTAGGGGTACTCTAATTTTCCTACTCATATTGAAATACTGCCTCTCAATGAAGCCCAACTTAGATTCACAAAATGTTTAGGGGTACGTGTACCCTTAGAAAAAAAGCACTGATTACAGTATAACACTTCATATCTATTGCTGCATGTTACCACTCACATGTTACCAGCTGTATCTACGTCTGAAAACAAGGTCACTTAAAGGTGGGTTAAGAGCAAATTTTTCTCTTTAGAAGCATGCACTATGATTTCAACTTAGGTTTGCTAAACAACTACCGCAGAATCATATGGTATTTTACCTTACTTCTTCCTGGCTACTTGATGCCATGATATCCCACTCTCGGAGCTAATTTTGAATAATCACTACCGTCGCTGCCGGATAGAAGCAGAGAAAAGCCCCCAACCAATGGAGAGTTTTGGTTTCACTCTCCCACAGCATGCTGGGAAATGGAGTTTTTGTTTCTCGTAGTCCGGCCCACCGGATATCTTCGCGGTATGGAAGGAGGATGCAAGAGGTTTGATATTTGCAGTGTCTAGACAGCTAAAATTGGCTCCCTGTCTTCTAATCAATACACTCAGCTCTTCGTGTTGCATATTAATATCTTTGTCAGTAGATACACAACTTCTTGCTGCATTTGAAGCAAGAGAGAACAGGTGGGGTTTTTGGATGAGATTCTTTGCATGCTTATTGGACTGAGTGTGATACACTTCCAATAAAAATGGATAGGCTCACACTGTTGTGATTTAGTAGGCTTGTTTAGACATATTATTTCAGAATTTAATATAGCTAATGATCATATCCCCATATATTTCATTTCACCTGCTTCTTCAGGAAAGGCAAGACACAAACATGATGTGCAAAGGTAGGTGAGAGAAAGTCACTCATCTAAGCAGACACACTCCCCATTAATGTGTCCCCTGTACCCGGAAAGAGTTTATAATGAACTCTGACTTGAATGAAACTTTGCAAGGTGTCAGGTGCGAGTGGAATTAATAACTCAGGTTTATAATCATATTGTTGCACAGCACCCCAATCTCCAAGCAGTGTGATGCCCCCAGGGTCCGTGCTTCCTTTGGAGTAAGGTATAGGCAGCAGGGACTGTGGTGTCTTTCTGATAGGGGTATTTACCCCTCCCCACCCTCTCACTATATATAAGCGTCTGGTGACTTCTGTTTCAGTGTATCTGAGGAAGTGTGTATGCACACGAAAGCTCATACCAATAACAAACTTAGTTGGTCTCTAAGGTGCTACTGGAAGGGTTTTTTAAATTTTATTTACGTGTGTGTGTGTGTAGGAGTTTGCCACATTAACATCCCAAGAAGACCATGCTTCCCACATAGCCCGCAGCCTATTCAAACAGAAATCAAACATTGCTCGGATTCTCTGCCTTCTCTACCTCACCTCACGTCCGAAGCATGACCGCGGCCATGACGTCACGCCTGTGACGTCCCCGTCCCCCAGTGACAACGAGAGGGCCGTGACGTGGGGAGGCGCCGCGCCCCGCCCACCGCGGTGCGCCGCCCGAGCCAATCCGGCGCGGCCCCATCACCCTCCCCGGCCGCTGAGCCTGGCGGGTCTGGGGGCGGAAGGGGCGTGGCGAGAGTGCCGGAGCGGGTTCTGCTCGTGACACTTCGCTGCGGAGGGGATGGCGGCGGGAGTGGCGTCGCTCTGCGGGATGCTGCAGCCTCTGTGGCGGCGCCGCCGCTGCTCAGGGCCGCCGCCGCTGCTGCTTCTCCAGCTGCTGCTCGTGTGGCCGCCGGGCCCCGCTGCGGCCGGCCAGCTCTCCAAGTGGCGGCTGCCGGTGCCCATGGTGAGCCAGCAGGGCCCCTCTCGCCGCCTCCGTCCCGTCCGGCGGGCTGCACGGACGGGTCCCCTGGAGAAAGAGGGCTGTCGGGGTGGTGGGGACCGGCCGCCTTGGGAGATTCTGGCGGCTCAGTTTAGGACCCCGGCGAGCGAGTCTCCTGACCCGCGTCGCCAAGCTGCACGTGTGAACAGCGCAACCCGGAGCTTCCCTTCGTTCCTGCGCGCTGCCTTGTCGCTGCTCCAGGTGCATCGAGGGCCGGGGGCCTTGCCGGCTTCTCGTTGCATCTGCAAAGGCACTGCCAGCGCAGCGTGACTGCGGGGAGTGCCGTTTGCCGATTTTACGCACCCGGACAAGGGTTTGCTCTACTTCCTCGTTTTGAACACCACGTTTAATTCGATCTCAAACCCTGGCCTCCTAACCTGTGGTCCGTGAAGTAATAACCAGGAAGAGTAGCTCCCTGAGCAGGTGCAGAGTGCATTTTCCTCCTAACCTCATTATTCGCTGCCCCCCCCCCCGCACTGGGAGATAAAGAGATGATTGTTCTTGTGGTGCTGAAACGTTGCCAGGTCGAGATCTCAGCCCCAGATCAGGGTTTTCCAACAAAAATTGCACATTGATCACAAAGAATCGCCTGATGCAAGCTGCTAGTAAGGAATGGTTTAATACGGATAATTGGATCTGTCCAGAGTGGTGAACATGCATGGTGCGCTGTTTGTACAAAAAGTGAGAGACGGTACAGGTGTTGTTTTTCAGAGATAATCTGTGCAAATAACTGCTCATGTGAGCAGGCAATGTAGGAGGAGCGATTCATGGAGAATCACAGTAGTTGTGTCTTGTACACAGAAGTAGCTGCTGTAATCTTATGTGTCCCTGCTCCAGGGTTACATTGCTCACAAAAGAAGATCCCTGTTCATTTGTGATGGAGGTAGTAACAGAATCCAGGACCTCATCTTTTGCAACCAGAGTCCATGGCTGGAATATCATGTGGGGTTTTTGTGTGGGTTTTTTTTGGTAGTGATAATATACTCTTTGTAGGATTCCCATCAATTTTATGCTTACTGAATTTCCTCCACACCCACCAGAGAGCTTTGGTATGTGTGCAACACTCCTGTGAGGTAGGCTAGCTTGACACAATGGGTGATACTAGAATACTGAGTGAGCTTTGTGGTTGGGTTGGGATTTGAACATGGGTCTCCCATTTCACCACATTGGCACCATGTATCTATACATGTGTAGCCATTTTTTCCTTTATAGGCAGTCTTTAGTATCTGATGTACATTGTATGCATCATAGCCTTGAGCTGCTCAGATACTGAAAGCGTCTCTTTTAAATGACGCTGCCAAGTTGTCAAATGCAATGTTTACTAACTGATCCACATTTAAGGCAGCACACATGCAAATATGTGAAAACCCACTGACATGAGAGTGTTGTCACAAGTTAAATGAACTGTGTCACCCTGTTGTCAAACCCAAACCCTTTATCCTGCAAAGTAGAGTGACTTATGCTAACACCAGATAATTTATCATGATCTGACAAACACTGAAAACAATTGTAACACTCCTGTTTCCTGTGATTTTTGCTTCTGGTTTATATGTGTGGCCAAATTATCTTCACTGCTTGGCTGAACGTTAAAAGATGAAGGATTTGAATAGACCCACTGATTTCAAGACTAAGTCTGACTCAAATCTCAATGCTTTTATCTCCTGGTTATGAATACTCTGTGGTAACTTAGCACTGGATAAATTGTTGACTATAGCTCTGAAGAGATCAAAGGTATATGAATCATATGTGAATTAATTAACATGTTTGTGCCACTCTTCATCAGAATTGAGTGCAGGTAGTTTGCAAAAAAAAATATAATACAATGGAATCCTACACATGTTTTCTTACAAGTTAATGCCACTGTTCAGTAGGACATATTCCCAAGTAAGTGGGTACATGGCTATTAGCACTTATGTGGTGTTTTCCCTCAGTCCTAAAAGTACTTTTCATACATCATCTTAATGATGGAGCTGTACAGCTTTCTCCACATGACTAATAGAGACTGAGGAGATATATTTGGTGTTGGCTGGGGCTGATGGGAATTGCAGTCTTAAATATCTGGAGAGCACCTGGTTGGCGAAGGCTGGCTTAAAGTATCAACTGATTTTGTGGATGAGTAAGATTTGAAATTAACACCTGATGCCTTCATGTTTCACCATCACCACCAACAAGAATCGATCAAAATGGATCACCTTCCTTACTTAGGAGTTTTTAGCACATGCATGTTCTTTGCTTGACAGCATCAAGTAATGACATGGTTGTGTGAATGAGCCTTCATAGATAAAATACCAGCATTTCCTGATGGTGACGCATGTAAATATGAAAAATAAAGTAGTGTCACTTTAAATAATGGGGCCAGATTCAACTAACCTGTTGTGCTAGTAGTAGCAAGTGCAAGGACCCCTTCTAATGAAGCCAGGCTTCGCTCCTCCCCTCCCCGCATACCCCTTGCATTTCCTCCAAATCTGCTGTGTAGGGTTGGGAGAATTCCCGGAATAGTGCACCATCTGGGAGGAGATGGGAGATAGTTCTATCTGGCAAGTATTAGCGCACTGTTGAATTCTACCCTATAATTGTTTGTGGTATTCATTTAGATGTGACCCATCAATCATTGAGTAAGCAAGTAGTATACAGCAATGTACGGTATGTATCAACTTGTGATGCCTCATCTGTCTATGTTTACTCAGAAACATAGTAATTAATGAATAAGTAATTTCTAATTTCAGTAGGAATTATTCCCTGACAAATGGGCAGGTGGCTGCAACTTTAGCACTTCCTATACCTACCATTAATACAGCAACATGTAAGAGTACAAACGTAATGTGTATACCGGAGTACTTGAGATCAGAGGTGGGGAACTCATGGCGCTCCAGTTGTTGGCCTCCATCTCCCATCAGCCTCAACCAGAACGACCAATGGCCAGAGATGATGGGAGCTGTAGTCGGGCACCATCTGGAAAGCTACAGGTTCCCTTTTCCTGCTTTAGAACATGCTTTTACAGATACATAGGAGTTTGACATTTTTGGGGTAATATAATATATTCTTATTTACCTAGTATTATTGCCAAGTAAAATATATACTAACTAAGT
This sequence comes from Podarcis cretensis, assembly GCF_951804945.1. NCBI lineage: Eukaryota > Metazoa > Chordata > Lepidosauria > Squamata > Lacertidae > Podarcis > Podarcis cretensis. The sequence goes on along the minus strand of NC_137170.1, from coordinate 46,233,841 downwards.
TTTCTCATATATATATGATGGCCTTCCATTCGAGCTTCTTCTGTTTGCTTCCTTTTTTTCCTCTATAGGAGAAGAATTTATTTCACTTTGGAAAGATTCTCTTCAGCAACACTACCATTTTCCTAAAATGTAAGTGCATTCATACTATAGCTTATTGTATAATATGGCAGGTATTTTGTAATAGTTGAACAAGGCCCTGTTGGCCTTGTTTTTAAGACATCTGAAGGCAACCCTATATCGGGAAAATTTTAATGTCTAATGTTTTACCATTTTTAAAGGGCTGTAAGCCGCTCAGAGTGGCTGGGGAAACACAGCCAGATGGGCAGGGTATAATTAAAATTATTATGATTATCTTTATGAAATTTTATCATCATACAAATCTCATAAATATTACAAAATCACATACAAATTAATACAATCACCAGAGTAATTCACCTACACAGTCACACTACACAAGAATAATTTAAACGCACAACCTACATTCAGAGTCACTCGGTATTCACTCTCCTTATACCCACCAAATCACTCTACTCAATTCTCCCTTTAATGAAGCATTCAAACATTCAGCTAAGCAGTAATCATGTACCAAAAAATAAGTCTGCTAAAAACAAAATTGGCATGTAGAGCTTCCAAGCATTGCCCCAAATTTGTTTGCAAGGCTAATCAGTGTAATGTCCATGGACCATATAAAAAGGTAAAGGGACTGCTGACCATTAGGTCCAGTCGTGACCAACTCTGGGGTTGCGGCGCTTATCTCGCTTTATTGGCCGAGGGAGCCGGCGTACAGCTTCCGGGTCATGTGGCCAGCATGACTATGCCGCTTCTGGCGAGCCAGAGCAGCGCACAGAAACACCGTTTACTTTCCCGCTGGAGCGGTACCTATTTATCTACTTGCACTTTGAGGTGTTTTCGAACTGCTAGCTTGGCAGGAGCAGGGACCGAGCAACGGGAGCTCACCCCATCGCGGGGATTCGAACCGCGGACCTTCTGATTGGCAAGTCCTAGGCTCTGTGGTTTAACCCACAGCGCCACCCATGTCCCTTGGACCATATACATATAATCTAACAATGCCCCCCCCCCCCCCGGTGATTGATTTGTTAAGTTGACTACATTGGTTGTGCATTCTGGAAGTTAAGCTTTGTTCAGCATTTTACTGCCTGTCCCTGTTATATAGATTTCATTTCTATTTCAAAAGGGCAGCGTGCATAAAATGTCATATGTTTATTATAACTATTATAATTATTTAAATTTATATACTGCCATATACCCACAAGTCTCAGGGTGGTTCACAGGATAAAATTACAATATAAAAGCACAGAATACATAATCCAAATAAAAACAGGAACAACTGAATTACCCCCCCCCCCGAAAAAAGAAATCCTCATATTTTAAAAGGGCATTGGATGACAATCAACCAAAGGCCTAGTTAAAGATGTATAGTGTGTGATAGATTTTCTGGTCAGGCCACTTTTAAAAACACATAAAACACGTAAAAGGCACAATATAAAATGGCACGGCAGTGAACTGTAAAGCTCATTTGTTAGCCCTTTTCTTCTTGATACAAAGGGAGTCGTTTGTTAGTGTGAGCTTGTGGCATTTCATGTTTTGTCCTGAAGGTTGTGTTCTTGGCATTAACTACCCTGTTTATCAGAGTTTACCATATGGCTAGATGTTTGGGATACAGCTCTCGCAATCTTCCTGCCTCACTGCAATGTAATAAGCTGAGGTTCCAAATTATGACAGGCTGCTGTGTCAGCAAAGCACTCCTTTGTATGGAAAGGATCTTGCCGTGCTGGATTGCTTGTGGTTAGTGCAAGTGCTGTGCTATCATAGATGGGGGGATGATATGGTATGTTGAGTCCAATATTTGGATTAAAAAGCATTATTGTTATAATTGTTTCCAGATTGCCTAAATAGATAATATGTTATTCATAAAACAAAAAGAAGACTTGGGTTGTTAAGGGAAGCCCTCCTAGTGGGGTTAATGAGGTGCTTCCAAGAACCTTTTAGTAATACAAAGAGAATATGATGCTTCCTGTGTTTCTTAAGTACCGTACTTCTCTTATTTCTTTAGTTGAAGGCGAGGAAAGTGCATGCGATCCGTCTCAAGGCTACAATGTCAGCTGGTACTTGAGGTATTGTGACTGCTACAACGAAGTCTTCAATTTTGGGGTAAGGAATTGGCATTAGGAACGACTGAAGTCATGCAATCTGTTGCTTAAATTATGCAATCTGCAAATTATGCAGTAGCAAATAACCCCAGCTGCTTTGATAGTTGAGCGTAGTTCGTTAGCCACTGTTGCCCGAGTTAGAGCTGTGCTAACTTAATTGATTTATGTTCTACCACATCCTTACAGGTTCAGGATACGCTATTTGGCCTCTGTCTCCAACAGGTTCACAAACTAAATGTGAGGTTGGCTGTCTTGAGGGAACAAAAAGGGGCAAACTAAAAGTAATATCCAGGCCCACGAGCAGAGTTCTAGGGTACATGGCTAGGTCATTGCAAAGTCATTGCAAAGTCATTGGAGTTCTAGGGTACATGGCTAGGTCATTGCAAAGTCATTGGCAAAGTCAAGTGTCCCTCCCACTTGGCTTTTAAAGAACAGGGGAGGCAGCACATCATTCATGTGGTTCTTGTTCCATGTGAGAAGGCTGAGCTTGCAAGTGTGCACTCCGACTGGGGGCTGGGAGAGTCTGGCACAGACGACAGTGTGACCTTAGTACAGTGGCACCTCGGGTTAAGAACTTAATTTGTTCTGGAGGTCTGTTCTTAACCTGAAACTGTTCTTAACCTGACATACCACTTTAGCTAATGGGGCCTCCTGCTGACGCCGCACAATTTCTGTTCTCATCCTGAAGCAAAGTACCTGATGTACTATTTCTGGGTTAGCGGAGTCTGTAACCTGAAGCATATGTAAGCTGATTTACCACTGTAATGGGACCCAAGTTCAACCCTCCGATTCTCCCTCCACCTCAAATTTGGCCAGCCCTGCTGATTGGCCAGCCTCCACTTCACCTGCCCTAGGAACTTCTCTCAGGAGGTGGGACTGACTCAACCAACTCCTCCTCCCTTGCTGGGACATCTGACACCAACCACAAAGTGGAATCCTCTCTTGTGTTGCTGCTTGAATTCTCCCCAATAATGCCAAAGTTGCAAGTTCGAGCCCCGTATGGGACAGCTGCATATTCCTGCATTGCAGAGGGTTGGACGAGATGATCCTCAGGGTCCCTTCCAATATTATGAGTCTGTGATTCTATTTTCCCTGCCCTGTATTTCATGGGAGGAGTTTGCTACTTAAAAGGGGAACCTTCCTGGAAATTGTAGATATAAATCAGTGCCCTTTAATGGTGTCATGAAAGGAGCAAACGAAGCTGCCTTGACAGAAGACATTTTGACCGCCTAACCCAGCATTATCTCCGCTGTCTGTAACTCCTTAGGGTCGCAGGCCACAATGTCATTCCTTCAAAGTGTTATAACAGCCCACAGGCATAATTTCAGTATTTCTATTTTAATATTTTGCCTAATGCTCAACTGGATTTTTAAATTGCATTTTGATATGTATTGACCTTTTCATTATGATTTTATGATTGTAATAAGTGAGGCCCGCTTTGAGATTATGTTTTTTAAAAGTTATTTTAAAAATGAAAAATCAACCTGTCTTTCGCATCACCTGCTACCGTATCCTTTTAATGGGGTGCCTGGCATTGATGTTTTAGGTGAGATGCAGGGTTGGATATCTTTTCAGTTTCTTAGCTGCTTGTTGAGTTAACGCCTTGTTTTCACTGACCCTTCAGCTAGATAGAGTCATGCCTTGTTGTCTTGACAGGATGAGCAGGCGGAAATTTACGTTGGAAGTACTGTAGAAAACCGGCCAGGCTGGCCAGGATACTACGCCATGTCTTCCCGCTATTTCCCCAACTGTTCTGAACTCTTCAGACCTCAGGTAGGGTGGAAGGAGGCGGCGGCGGGGGGGAATTGTTGGAGCTAAGGTTTTCTGGTGGCTTGAAGGTACCCTGAAAGAGCTTGTGGCATCATGCTGCCTTTGCAAAAGGCCATGTGAATTACTAAGGGACAGAAACTCACCGAAAGATGGGGTTATAAGGAGACTGGGCTCTGAGTGAAGTGTGATGTTTCTATTTATAGGTCCTATTTGGCCTGTATGATGGTTTGGGTGCATTTCATTTGCATTTCAATTGTTTTTCTATTCTCTTTTTTATGTAAACTGCACTTAGAGCTTTTATTGAAGGGTGGTATAAAAAAATGGCTATAACTAAGTAGGTAGAATGTTGCTGCATTGTAATATGACACAATATGGAGTTTTTTTGGGTTAAGTATATATATAGAATATTTTCCCTTTTTCTTTTTTGAATTATATTATAAAATGTTAATATGTATTACATATTTAATTAAAAATGCTTCTTTTATTACTGTTTTATTAGAAGCCATACATTGGGACAATATACATTTTTTAAATCTAAAACTTCTGCGTCCCTGAACTCAGTCCCCACATAGTTCTGTGTCATTGTAACACTATGTAAAGAGTATTTTTGTTTATCTGAAATTCTATCTATCCATTTTTTATATCTTCTGGAACACACACACACACACACACACACACACACAAGTATATAATGCTTTGCCTGTATGGGGGTTGTTTTTTTGGGTGTGTTTGTGTCTTTCTGTATATGTGTGTATATACATGCACATAAAGAGTTTTTAATTTTTTTACTAGATTTTCTACAAAGAATTTGTTCACCCAGAACCCCTCTCAGGTGGAAAACAAGAGGATGGAGCAAACTATACCATTGTATCAGAGAATTCTGTAAGTATGAGAGAGGTGATATATAATACAGGAGAGGATCACTTTTGTGTTGGACCGTTCTTCGTCCCTCTGCCTGGCTACTGGTTGGCTTGTGTGTGCTGCTGGATAATGTCTGTGCTTGGCTTTCCCCCATTAAAACCACTAGGATTTGAAAATGCCTAATGCTGATTTCTTAGTGCACATGATAGATTTGTACAAACTGTATGCTGATTTGTGGTTTAGATTAGATTGCACTCCTTTTCTTTTTCTTTTTTCTCCCAGGCAATGAATGCTGTGATGAGAACCTGGCAAGATGGGCCTTATATCTTTATTGTGCAGATTGGAATTGTATCCTCAAAGGATGCCAATGTGAAAACTAAAAGAGCGACAAGTGACGAATTGCCAAAAGTTACAGCTTCCTCTGAGCCACAGGGAACACATTTTCACAGTGAGCCATGCGCAGTAGTTCATTGATGTTTGAAGTTTGTTCTAAATGCTTAGACACCACTTGCTGTTTGATCTCCAGGATTGTATCTGCGGCAGATTTTCAAAGTGAGCCTTGAGCTTGCTGCAGGTGTAGCCGTGGATGCCAAGTGTTGTCGGACTGGATTCCAGAAGGGGAAGGAGGCAAGAGTTCATTGCTATTGTATACCAGGCCTTGGGCATTCAAGTGTAGTAATGGCTGCAGACACTTCTTTTTTTTTATAATAATATTTATTAAATTTTGTATAACCAATAAAAAACATACATAATAACATAATATTTTCCATTATCCACATTTCATTCTCAACTTTGGACTTCCTCACATCTCTTGTTCCTGCTTTCTAAACATAAATTTTACCAGCAAATTATTAACTTGATTTAATTCATATAATATAATTTTCCAATATTTAATGTCTCAAATTTTGGGGTTTAACATACTCTTATTGAAGCTTAATCATAAAATATTACTTATCCCAAATTTATCTTTTCATCTTCCAATTGAATTTAAATTTATATTCTTTATAACTAGTTTGTTGAAGCCATGTTTTTGCTAATCTTACATCTTTCTTAACAATCATACAATTTACAATATTTTTGTAGATAGTCCTTGAATTTCTTCCAGTCTTCCTCCACCAGTTCTTCTCCCAGGTCTCGGATTCTGCCCGTCATCTCCGCCAGTTCCATATAGTCTATCAGTTGCATCTGCCATTCTTCCAGTGTGGGTAGTTCTTGAGTTTTCCAGCTTTTAGCGATGAGTATCCTTGCTGCTGTTGTAGCATACATAAAAAAGGTTCGATCCTTCTTTTGCACCAAGAGAAAGGCCTCTGGTTTCTTAAGGAAGGTATACTTAAATACCTTTTTCAGTTCATTATAAATCATTTCCCAGAAAACCTTCACTCTAGGGCAAGTCCACCAGAGGTGAAAGAATGTTCCTTCAGCTTCTTTACACTTCCAACATTTATTATCAGACACATGGTATATCTTTGCAAGCTTGACTGGGGTCATGTACCACCTGTAAATCATTTTCATAATATTTTCTTTCAAGGCATTACATGCCGTAAATCTCAAACCTGTGGTCCATAACTTTTCCCAGTCAGCAAACATGATGTTGTACCCTATGTCCTGTGCCCATTTTATCATGGCTGATTTGACCGTTTCATCCTGTGTATTCCATTTTAACAGCAAGTTATACATTCTTGAAAGTATCTTAGAGCTGGGTTCTAACAGTTCAGTTTCTAACTTTGATTTTTCCACCTGGAATCCTACCTTTTTATCCAACTTAAAAACTTCTTTAATCTGAGCATAATGTAGCCAATCTCGCACTTTATCTTTTATTTTGTCCATGGACAATTCTTGGAGTCTATTTGATACTCCCCCCCCCCCCGCCCAGTTGGCGCTCCTTTTTCCTTAAGAGCAAGAGAGAGAAAATGGTAGCCCCATATTTAGCTATAGAATGCTTTTTTTCCTTAAAAATGTTTAGGGGTACTCTCATTTTTCCCTACTCATATTGAAATACTGCCCCTCAATGAGGCCAAACTTTGATTCACAAAATGTTTAGGGGTATGTGCCCCTCTGCTTCCCTCCCCCCTCCCCGAAAAAAGCACTGGATAGATGTTTAAAATCCCATGTATTTCTGGAATGTTGCCAGTACATGGGGACTTCTTCATAAATTTTAGTAGAGAAAAAGGAGAGGCTCAGACCACTTCTTGTTCTGCCATTAAAGGATGTGTATGCAGGCAGTAATCTGATTGTACTTCTTCCTGTATTTGAGTGAACAATCTGTTAAAGAAGCAGTTTGCCAGCTCTTGTGACCATTACAAGAGTAGAGGCTGTTACTTTCTTTCTCAGTGTACCATGAACCCCCCTCCCCCCCAAAAAATACTTCCATAATTGCACTGTGGAGAGCAAAAGCAAGAAGAATTCTGGAATATCCTTACATGAATTCACTGAATAGAATCTTTGTGGTCACTGGTTGTTACTGCTACGATTAGTAAATTGTTGTGAGTTGCTGCTTTATGTTTTTAGTGGTTGTGTTGTTTTATGGATTTCATATATTGCTTTTATTTTGTTTGATTTTGCTGTAAACCACCCTGTAATCTCCTAAATACACAAATCTAAAAAAAAAATAAAAATTGCAGAGCTGGAAAAAATGCAGAAAAAGTCAAGCACAATAATCTGGCGGCTAAAGCAACCACCCAATGGAAAAGGTTGCAATGCTTAGGGCTTTTTAGTTTAGAAGGGGGGAAATGGTGAATAGGAAGGGACATTGTGCATTACAGGGAAAGCATGGATAGATTTTTTTTCTTCCTCATAATATTAGAACCCAGGGCATCCACTGAACAGTGAGAGATGAAGGGCAGGCAAAAAGAAGTACCCCCCCCCCCAAAAAAATAGTTGAACTTTGGAATTCACTGCCACAGCATGTGATGATAGTTATTAACTTATATAGCTTTAAAACGGCAGTTAGACGAATTCGTGGAGGATAAAGCTATCAATGACTGCTAATAAGTTACGATGGCTATATTCTGCCTCCCAGGATTATATGCAGAAAGCCTCTGGATACCTTCTGGTGGGGAACCAAAGTGGGAGAGGGCCTTCCCCTCCTCCTTGTGGGATTTCCAGAGGGATTTGGTTTGCTGCTGTGCAAAAAAGGATAATAATAATAATAATAATAATAATAATAATAATAATAATAATTTATTATTTGTACCCCGCCCATCTGGCTGGGTTTCCCCAGCCACTCTGGGCGGCTTCCATAAAAACCAAAAATACACTAAAATATCACAGATTAAAAACTTCCCTGAACAGGGCTGCCTTAAGATGTCTTCTGAATGTCAGGTAGTTCTTTATCTCTTTGACATCTGATGGGAGGGCGTTCCACAGGGCAGGCGCCACTACCGAGAAGGCCCTCTGTCTGGTTCCCTGTAGCCTCACTTCTCGCAATGAGGGAACCGCCAGAAGGCCCTCGGCGCTGGATGTGGGACTATATTGGCTGTTGGTCTGATCCATCAGGCTCTTCTCATGGTCTTATGTATTCCTGATTCCCTACTTGTGCTTGTTTTTTGGCAGTGATCGTGGAAGTGAAGGGTCCGTATGAATACCTCTCCCTCGCAGATTATCCTCTCATGATTGTAAGTTGATGCCCGTGGTTTGTTTCAAGCACAAATCAGTTTTCACAAGTCTGGATGACAAGTGACCATTCTCAAGAAACTGGGGTGGGGTGGGGTGTAGCTCTGGGGCTTAATTCTAGCATCAGATATCACTGTTACCGAACATTTTTTGAGTGTTGTCAGCACTGGACACTGCAGAACACAGAAGCGAAAGGATCCCTACTTTTAACAGCTTAGCGGCTGTTTCAGATACACAGGAAAGTGTTAAGAGGTCATAGACCGACAGTGAGTGATGGGGACAGCATAGTGGAGGAACAGGTAAGTGGGTTAGGATGGGTCAGTAGGAAAAAACCTATACAACTATGGTTGAGAAAACAGACACAGCTTGAGAAATGGAAAGTGAGTGGTATTCAACTAAATTTTACTCAGAGTAGACCCCTTGAAATTAAGGGACATCACTCAGGTTCATTGATTTTTATGGTTTTTATGGTTCTGCTCTGAGTAAATGTTAGTTGAATACCACCCAGCGTTGTTCATCCGGGCGCCCATGATGGATAGTTCTTTGCAATAGTTCTCGCATGTAGTCTTTAATCGTCAATGTCCAATTCACCTTTCAAGTCAATCCTTCCCAGGTCACACTTGGACCTTTTAAAATGACATGGCAGTATGCAATATCTTTTTAAGACCCTTTCTCTGAAAGCAATCATGTAAGCATTTTCTTGCAATGTAGAAGCAGGTATTGTCAGTATAGCAATTAATGCAGAAATTGAATTTCTCAGGTACAAGTTCTTTGCCTCTCACATGGTAAAATCGCTGTTGCACAACCAGCAGTGCTTTGCGGAGGACGTATTCAAACCTTGTGCTAGCCTTGCCTTTATTCTTTTTGAATCTTAGTCCTAAAATATATTGGGGGGGGGGGTTCCCTCATGCACATTTTCACCTCCCACATACTTACTTAAACTGTGAAGATTTGTTAAATGAATAAATGCAGATAAGTAAACAGCTACAGAAATGCTGGTTGTAACTGGTTGAAATTGATACCTTTCTTTTTTTCTCTGTTTCATAGTTTTTCATGGTGATGTGCATTGTGTATGTGTTGTTTGGAGTTCTGTGGCTTGCGTGGTCAGCCTGCTACTGGCGAGATCTCCTGAGGATCCAGTTCTGGATTGGTGCAGTTATCTTACTGGGAATGTTAGAGAAAGCTGTTTTCTACGCGGAATTCCAGAATATCCGTTACAAAGGAGAATCTGGTATGTGGGAATAAAATTGTTAAATATTTCTGAGGACACAAAAGCATGGATTATTTGAAACCGTTGATCCATTAGCAATTTTATTTTTAGTGATAGAGTAGAAACATACAAATCTTCATCTCTTGTCACTATCTGTAGTTGATATCTGTCAGTTTAGCTTCTGTGGAGGGAGCAGTGTTTATTTGATGCAGACAGCTAGATTATCAGTCATGGAAGCATAAATCTTATTTCTGAAGTGGTTTTGCATCCCGAGCCATCCTTTATGTGTGGATTAGTTAATGGATATTATTCTCAACATGTTTACTTCAGAGTTTTGTGGGGCATGCTTCCAAGTAAGTCTGCTCAGGATTTCAGCCATTGTGCAGATATCTCTCTTACTTGCGTATTGTGTACTGTGTGTTTTATCCTGTGCATTCTTTGTTCACAGTCCAAGGGGCATTGATACTGGCAGAGCTGCTCTCAGCACTGAAGCGCTCACTCGCTCGAACTCTTGTGATTATAGTGAGCCTGGGATACGGCATCGTCAAGTGAGTACTAGTGTTGGGCAAGCAGCAAAGTGCTCACCCCGAAAATCATTTATTCTCCTTGATCATTAGGATCAAACTCCCGAGTATCCCTCAAGGGTGTGGGTCCTCCATTTCACTTCTAATGCTGGAAATTCCCAATGCCAGGCCTCCTCAGCCTGCTACCGCTCTCCCTCTTCTAAAGCCCAGACACCAGATCTTGGGGAAGGGGGTGTCTGTAGGAGGTGAAGGAGGGCTCCAGTGATGTTGGGAGAAGGCTCAGAAGGAAAAGATGCACTCTTTCCCCGTTGAGGTTGATGGGACTGAACCACAAGTGGAATTGAGGTGAATGGTCCATTCAAGGTGGGCTGTGCCCACCTCATTCTGCTTGCTGTAAGTTGTGTGTTCCTCCTTTGAATGCTCACCCCGTTTGTAGTGAAATTTCATACATTTTGAATCTGTATTGTCAAAGGAGTTAGATGCATTTCACGTCTACTTGACCAATTATGATGGAAAACAGTTAATGCAGCAATATGAGCAATATGAATAAAACTGGCTAGGACTTGCTCTTGGGTGTGTTTCACATCCAAATCTGATATCAGCAGTACTAGGATAATGGAGGTGATTTGCAGCTGATATTATTGCTCTTTTATAATCCAGAGTTCCCGGTTAGACCAGTTACCTAGATGTGAAAATGACATTGGAGATGACCTAGATGATATGACTGATGTAATCTGTACAGCAGATATATGTGTTCCCATTGTTTTTCATTCTCCCTTTATTCTCATTTCAGACCTCGCCTTGGAGTTACTCTTCACAAAGTAGTTGTGGCTGGAGCTCTCTATTTATTATTTTCTGGCATGGAAGGTGTCCTTAGAGTCACAGGGGTTAGTAATCACTTGCTGCAATTTCATACCTCTCATATACAGATCTTTGCTTCCTACTAGGCAAGGCTGTATATATGCAGGTTCCACTTATTGAACACAATGCATTCCGTGGAACCTGTTGGTTAGGCACACGTTCACGTAATGAGTCCACAATTTCCACTATTTACTATGGAAATATTTCTAATGTGGGATTTGTCAGATCTCTCCCCACCCCACCCCCCGTGGTTTCTTCCTGAAATGGCTGCAGTTAATCAGCAAAAGAGAGACAAAGGAAAAAACAGATTTGTCCAATTTCTCCTGCTCCCTTATTTGTTTGATCTGGCTCCCACACCCATCCCTCTGTGTTTTAGGCCCCAAAGTGGCTACTGCTGAACAGCAAAGCCCAAACAAACTAGGAAGTAAGGAAGTTGACTGTTCGGATGTCTGAATCAGCGGAGCATATTTATTTACATGCCAATAAGTGAATTTTTGGGTAGTGAGTATGCAGTTAGCGGGACCTGCGTATAATAGGTAATAAGGGATATTTGAATTTTATTGAATGAGCCTTTTTACTGTGCATCTGGTTTACACTCTTTCCACTAAAACATGTTTAAAAAGAGGCTACTTGCCCCTTATCTAACTGTACTGTACTGTACTGTACTGTACTGTAAAGGCTTGTGCAGATTAATATTGACTTCATTTTTGTCTTTTGTGACTCAACCCTGCTTTGTTCCTATTATATCTGTTGCTTCCTTTGTGTGTTTGTGTGTGCGCGCACACACACACACACACATTCAAAAGATAAATTTCACTGACAGTTCTTCCTCACTTTCATTTGGTTTGCATTTCTTCATTGCTATATGTTGTGCAGCTGTGTAATGTTACAGCCCTGTGTGCAGAAAGGTGATTATGCCTCTAATACGGGAACCTTGAAAAGACCAGCTAACCAGCTGCGAATACATTGTGTAGATAATGCAGATCTGTGTCAGGTGGAATAAAGTAGAGATAGTGTGCATTCTTAGCTGCAGTAAAATTAGAAAAGGAAGTTCCTTCTTTTTTCAGTGGATTTTAGCAGGTGATCATGGTATTATTCAACTAAGTCATAGAGTGGGCCCATTGAAATCATACTCTGGGCATGATTCAATCAGATATCCTCCACAGGTTATATTATCTGTTTCTAAAAATGTAGCAATATATTACTGGAAATCAGGAAGTATAACATTTTTGAAATGTTTTCCCTGAGTTGGGTTTTGAATAATAATAACATGAAGAGGAACATGAGTTTTACATAAATCATGCACAAGTCAGTGATAGCATATAGAGCTGTGAAGTCACATGGCTTTGACTATCCTTTGAAGAATATTTGCCCCTGGGTGACCTGTTGTCCTGTGCTTGATAGAGGTCAACTGTGTAGCAGCCATTGTCCCTTAGCTCTGTGCTGGGCCCTGTTTTGCAGGAGTGGTTCATCTTTTAATCATGCATTTATCATGTATTTCAGTAAACTGATTCTCTTTTTGGTACTTTTCCAGTCTTTCCATGGTGTTACAGCTGTGGTAGCTAACTTCGGGCTGTCTATCATTGACTCCTGTATTATTTATTGGATATCCTTTCAGAAGTGCCGTAGTACGGTTTGCATTTATGAACAATGTCAGTATAAATCCTGGATGTTTGGTGATTGAGAAAATATGTTGTACGAAGAGGTGTGGGAAGAAGTGAACAGCTAGTTAAATTACCCTTGTATCATTCCTTCCTAAAGCTTTCCTAGTTTGTTTTTAGAGCTCAGCAGTGAGTAAGCTACCTTATGAATGAACGGCAACATTTGCCAGAGCTATGAGCAATAAGCAGATGGTCCAACCACAGAAATTTCAGCATCGGTGGGGTGTAAATCTCAACGGTGTACTGAAATTCCATTGATTTCGATGAGATTAATACTCCTTTTCTTCCCTTTGATTGTGTGTGTTGTAAATGTTACAGTTTATGGCTGGGTGTGTATTTTGCGCTATGTGAGTCCTTGTAAAACCAGGGCAATCTCCCCTCACTGCTGCTTGATGGAATGGTTCTTGCTGGGTGTCAGAAATATACAGCTTTCAATAGATCAATAGCTTTCCTGTCAGGCAGAATGGCTGGACAGTACTCTGGTCCATCAATGGAGCCTTAAACTCCCGGTGCAGTTTTGGATCTAGAAAATATCTGAATACTGTGAATCTGAGGGATCAGGACTTGTATCTTTCAGCTTTTCTGCAACATTTTTAAAAAATTGGCTTAATACTAACCTCTTTTTTCTTTGAACAAAGAAAATACATATTTGGTGTTCTACATTAATGTAAATAATAATAATAATAATAATAATAATAATAATAATAATAATAAATATTTATTTACACCCCACCCATCTGGCTGGGTTTCCCCTGCCACTCTGGGGAACTGCATGCTTGGGGTTGCAGTCCTTTACACGCTTCCCTGGGAGTAAATCCCACTGAACTCAGTTGGACTTCTGACATGCTTAGGACTGCGCTGAAAGTCTTGAATCTTGCTTCCAGTCGGCCTTCGTCTCAATGCCTTTTTCTCTTTGTCTCTCTAGGCACAGAATGATCTTGCCTCCTTGGCTTTTATTCCACTGGCTTTCCTAGATACTGCCCTCTGTTGGTGGATATCCTTCTTCACTGGCTTATTTCAAGGACTGCTATTTCTTTGGAGTTGGGTTTTCATGGTGGGTGGTATCTATTGCAAGTGTTCTGCCCAATTCTGTTGTTGCTTTATTTTCCTTCACAAACAAAATTTCTTTAAGGTGGTCATCCTAACTATACTTCCAAGGGGAAAACCCCCATTGAATTCAATGGAATTTTCTACCGAGTCAGAATGCTTAACGCCACACTCACAGTCTGCTGACTCAAGAACATGGTGAAAGATGTACTTTTACAGCTAACATGGCAGATCTGATAGAGTAAGAAATGGTTGCTAGTTTTGGAGATGACCTTGGTGCAGTGATGTCACTGGCTTCTGATTGCTGAGGTGATTCCTTCACATTTCTGTAGCGGGAAGAGCTATCTCTACTGAAAACATTGCATGGATAGGCGGAGTCCCCCAAACCCTGGGCGGCCCCGTGTGGAATAACAACTCAAGACAACGTGCTATGGGATTAAAATTGGCCACGATTTTATTGTGTTTCAGATGTGGGTAGACCTTGGCTCAGGCATTGGGCGTTTATCCCTCCCAGTCCCCCACCGGGGATCTGGGGAACATTAGGGTTATCCAGTGTGTGTGGAGGATGGGCTGGCTCTGGAGAACATACGTTCAAGCAGAGCAAGCCCGTCTCCGTTACGCCGCCGTCGCAGGGGAGAGCAATGATGACCTCTAGGCGTACGGCCAAAGCCTCCCCTCAAACAACCCCTTTTACGGGGAACCCTGGTATCGCCGCCGCAAAGAGGAGGGGAGTGTGGGTCACCGCTGCACGCCCTCCCCCATTTAGGGAAGATAGACTAAAGGATTCCACCCATGGCCTGATACTGCCGAAGTTGTGACGTTTTGCTACGGGAAAGGCAAACCTGCCACTGCAGGAGAATTCCTTTCTGGCACTTCAACAGCGACCCTGATGTAGTAGTGCCCGCGTACCTGTGGAGAAAAGGTTAACTTGCAAAAGAAGTCTTAACTGAGGGTGGGTAGGGTGGGAGAAGCTCTGGAGCCAACTGAGATTCCCAGGTAAGATGTTCCCCCTAATGTTTGGGCAGGGGGTCCCTCCTCCTACCTGGCCTGATCACCTTGGCAACGCCTCCCAGGCAGGATTGGGCAACTGGCTGAGGTAGGCGGAGACCTCCAGGTATCCCACCTGGGGAAGGGAAAGCCAAGCCTGTGCTAATGGTGCTGCATAGGGTCCAGGGGCTGTGCGTGACTACGCAAAGGGTGCCCCCCATTTAATGTGGGGAGCAGTCATTATGTGCAGGCTAGCCTTCAAAAGTTGGATAACTAAAGTGGGCAGAGTTGTTCCTTATCTGCAAATACATAGCTCTTCCTGATGCAGCCTCATGTTCTCCTGCAGCCTTCGTGTGGACACCACTGAGCGTTGTGTTCACACGTGCGTGCTTAACACTGGAGATCTATTGTTTGAAAACAAGTCACTCCATTGATGCCCTGGTATCATAGAGGGTCCCCACACCATCGCTGCATATTCTGTCTGTGTGGGTGGGCTTATATGCATTTTTAAAGTGAGAATCCTTTGAGGATCACCATACCAAAGCATTTTTATAGCCTTATGTGAAGACCACAATATTTGAGTCACTGCTGAGTGTAAGTGGTAATTGAAGCACAGTGTAGGAATAATGGGTGTATAAGTTCATTCTTTATTTTAATAGGCTATCATTGCTTTGGGGTTTGTAAGCTTCAGGTTCAGTTTGATATGTTAGTATTTCTGTGTATATTGCATCTGAATACCTTTAGTAATTAGGCTATGCCTGTTGTCCAGCTTGATTTTTCTTGACTTACCATACATATTCATCAGTTTGACTCAGACAATGAAGTTGTTAAAACTTAGGAGGAATGTTGTGAAGCTCTCTCTCTACCGACACTTCACCAACACTCTAATTTTGGCAATAGCAGGTGAGCTTTAGAAATATTTCCTTCCAAAATGTTTTACAGGACCTTTTTGAGCCAGATGTTATTTGAGATATCTATCACTCCATTGTTCATTCTGTCATGTCTGTGTTATAGTTTGCCCTCAGTTCAGTGCCTGTACTCTAAATAGAAAGCGCAGAGACCTGTTCGACAGTGGTGCGGACTCCCTCGGAAAGTGGTGGACTCTCAGAGGTTTTAAATCAGGGGTTTAAATTCATGACCATTTGTCATGAATGCTTTAGTTGAGAGTTCTCATTGCAGGGGGTTGGACTAGGTGATCCTCAGGGTCTCTGTCTACAATTCTGATTCTATTAAATAAAAGGGGATGCCTGAAAACAAATAAAAAAGTTCTAATTTCATGACTTGTTGGCCGTGTTTGGACACAACGCTGAGTCATTAGCTAAGGTTAAATAAATCACATTGTGCGTGAGCATTCCTGCTTTGTTCTTCCTCTAGTGGAAGTAGCTGGCTTAGTGTTATGTCTGAACCAGGACTTGTGGCTTGTTTCTCTCCAGGCAAACTGCGACCTGAAATTAAAGTTTGTTTTTGGCGTCCTGGTCATGGCTTGTTTCTTAATGTTGCCTGCAAACCTGTGTTTGTTTGTATTTTGTTTCTTTCAAGCAAACACAAGCTTAGGATACAATACCAAACCAGCCATTCCTCACCCCAACAGGCCTACTGAACTTACTATCAAGCTGCCAGAGCAGAATTTTCATTCCCCTGTCTTTTATTTTCATTTTCAAGGTTTTGCTCTTACTATACAAAGTCCTTAAGAGCTTGGGATCAGTTAAGTAAGCCCCATATATGCTTACTATTATTCCACATTGGTTAGAAGTTGATCTTTCAGGAAGGCAGCCCTTGGAACTCCCTGCCTATTAACATCAGGCAGCTGCTCTCACTATATTGCTCTAGACACCTGCTGGAAAGGCTATCTAAATATGTAATTCTAAGTCTGCTTACAGATGTAGACTTTGCCTGGATAAATATGACAATATTTGGAACGAGTTTATACAAAATGTAGTAGCCTGTTAATATTTACATACTGTAAGTGATAGGATAATAATATCCAATTTATAAAATAATTTATGGGTTAGAGTATTTTTTGTATATATTCATATAATATTTTTATCCCCTTTACACATTTTTATGCCTTTTCTTTTTCTTTGTATCTCTTTATTTCTTTATAATTGAAAACCTTTCGATAAAATATTAGTATAAAAACAGATATATAATTCTGCATTGCATTTAAATTTTGCTAGCTTTATTTGTGTATTATTGATAATTATTTTATATTGTTTTACGTAAAATGCTTAGAGATAAGTCTAGATTCAGCAGTTTAGAATTCTTTCTAAATAAATATTTTTAGACAGATTTTAGACAGATACAGAACAAATGCTCAAAGGGGCTTTTACTGCACAAAGAAATGTGCCAACTGATGACCACAAGCCCAATAACACACATTGCTGCTTGACACAATCCCCATGGTTATAGATGATTTAAAAGCAAATAACCTAATATGTCTTAATCTTAAAAGAGGAGTTCTGCAGTTCATTTGCAGTTGCTAATATTTCACCAAATGTGTGTGTCTATCCCCACTCTTTAGCATCTGTTGTTTTTATCATCTGGACCACTATGAAATTCAGGCTGGTTGACTGTCAGTCGGTAAGTGTGATGTGACTTTTCCCCTACTCCAAACTGCTATGGAGAGTATGCTTTTGTTTGATAAGCTGGTGGCTAAGAATTGTGACAGGGACGCGGGTGGCGCTGTGGGTTAAACCACAGAGCCTAGGACTTGCCGATCAGAAGGTCGGCGGTTCGAATCCTCACGATGGGGTGAGCTCCCTTTGCTCGGTCACTGCTCCTGCCAACCTAGCAGTTCAAAAGCATGTCAAAAGTGCAAGTAGATAAGTAGGTACCGCTCTGGCGGGAAGGTAAACGGCGTTTCCGTGCACTGCTCTGGTTCGCCAAAAGCAGCTTAGTCATGCTGGCCACATGACCCAGAAGCTGTACGCCGGCTCCCTTGGCCAATAAAGCGAGATGAGCGCCGCAACCCCAGAGTCAGTTACAACTGGACCTAATGGTCAGGGGTCCCTTTACCTTTATGGATTGTGTCTGAATTTAATTCAAACTCTGTTCCTTGCTTCTCCTTGAAATGTTGGCATTTCTCTCTCTCTCGCTTTGAAGTGGTCTTTCCTTCCTGGGTGTATATCTTACCTATCTTTTAATAACAGGATTGGCGGGAGCTGTGGGTGGATGACGCCATCTGGCGACTTTTGTTTTCAATGATCCTTTTTGCCATCATGGTTCTTTGGAGGCCGTCTGCCAACAACCAGAGGTATAACATTATCTTTTTTTTTTTAAATTGAAAACAATAACACCATAACAGTCATGTCCTATAGATCAGTTGATCCACAGCAGTCCTTGCCAACCTGGTTCCAGGCACTGATGGGAGTTGTAGCTCAACAACGTTTGGAGGGTGCCAGACAGTGAAGACTTATTCAAAGCAGCCACCTTGTCCTGTCTGACTACAGTGGAACCTTGAGTTGCGGACGTAATCCACCCCGGAAGCATTTAGAACTGCCGCGTCTTCGCACGTCCGCAGCGTGATTTAGTGTTTCTGCGCATGCACGAGCGCCGAAACCTGGAAGTAACCGTTCCGGTACTTCCAGGTTTCCACAGGACGCAACTTGAAAAGATGTAACCTGAAGCGGACGCAACATGTATTTCTGGTATCCAGTAACTTTCAGATGTAAAACATGTAACCATTACACATGATAATAACACGGGTGGCACTATAGTCTCTTGGGCTTGCTGTTCGGAAGCTTGGTGGTTCGAATCCCCACAACGGGTTGAGCTCCTGTTTCTCTGTACCAGCTCCTGCCAACCTAGCAGTTTGAAAGCACACCAGTGCAAGTAGATAAAGAGGTACCGCTGTGGCAGGAACGTAAACAGCGTTTCTGTGCGCTCTGGCTTCTGCCATGGTGTTCCATTGCACTAGAAGCAGTTTAGTCATGCTGGCCACATGACCCAGAAAGCTGTCTGTGGACAAATGCCGGCTCCCTCGGCCTGAAAGTGAGATGAGCGCCTCAACCCCATAGTCGCCTTTGACTGGACTTAACCGTCCAGGGGTCCTTTACCTTTACCTAAATAAAGAAAGAAGTTTGTGAAAAATGTGTGTGTGTGTGTGTTTGTATTTCTGTGTTTGTGTGCTTTATTAATTTTTTTTCCCCGAAAGGTTTGCTTTTTCACCATTGTCTGAGGAAGAGGAGGAGGATGAACAGAAGGAGCCAATGCTGAAAGAGAGCTTTGGTAAGAAGAAAATCTTCTGCTATATAAATGCAATTTTAGTTCCAGTGGCCACCCTGATAACATTGCCCTGCTTCCCTCTCCCGGGAATTGCTTCCCAACAAGCCTATCTCCGGTGCACTTACCTGAAGCCATTTAATTGGGTTCTATATTCCTTCCCCCTCTTGAGTGTGGCAAAGAAATAAGATGTTGGGGACTTCTATTATAGATTCACATTAAAACAATAATAAACTTGAATCATAATCTAGGTGGCACTGTTGAATGAGCTTTATTTCTTTCTGGTATCTTACACAGAGGGAATGAAAATGAGGAGTTCAAAACAAGAGTCAAACGGAAACCCTAAAGCCAGCAAAGCAGTAAGTTTGATTCTCTTATAGCTAGTGTTGGAGGTGGCGGTGGTGGAACTTTCAAGAAAATTATTTTAAGATGCTTGACTAGATGATAAGTTGCTCCTAGGAATCTGCCCATACTTCATATGGCACAATTGGTGCCCAATGTTGGTAATGTAAAAATAAGTGACATGATCAGGCTGAGACATTTTGAGGAAAACAAGAGGTGCAACAACAACAATCCCTATAAATGTTGATTTAGAACCTTTTTGATCTATACCAAAGAATTTCCTATATGAGATCGTGAAAGTCTTTTATATCTGCTAAATCTTGGAATGTGTCTTTCATATGTATTGTACAGTAGTAGAATGGAAAAAATGAAATAGAGTAAACCTTGCTACTTGCATGCTTTTAACTTGTACACATTCAGATTTATGTGTGTGGCAAAAAAATTAAAAGTGGGTGGAAAAGGGAGGGGTTCTGGGGAAAATGACTTTGGCGATCCCACCTGCCATTGAAGTCAATGAGTTTTGGCTATACGGGATTTTGGCTTTAGGTGTGATCCCCAGAACATAACTGTATACAGGCCTACTGTATATGAATTATCTATTGTAGCCATGTTAACTAACTATTTTAGAATTAAAGAAGGAAGGGAATGTGTGTGTTTTTACATTGAAAATGGCTCTTGAGTACTGGAAAAACAAGGCATTTTGGATATTACATGTTTCTTTAATTGCCCTTTAAAAGGAAATTTTTTGATAGTTTTCAGCTTAGTTTTTTCAAATCTTTTTGTAAACGATAGATTTTCTTTTTATTTAAGATGTCGTAATTATTTATATCCTCCACAAAAAATAAGCGGAAGAGACAAAGGAATGTCAAATATAGTTAATCACCTTTTCCATAGGGAAAATTTACACAACATATTTTTGGTGGTTTCATAGCAAAATGTTATGTAATGTTATTTTTAAGTAAAATAACCATTTCTGAAACACATGGCCTCTTTTTTAAAAATAAAAAATCTAGCAGGAAGATGATTTGAAATGGGTGGAAGAGAATGTTCCTTCTTCAGTGACGGACGTGTAAGTACATGTAATTTGACTTATATTTGTAGTAAATATACTGGAAGCAAAATGAATGAAAATAGTAATAATTTTCTCGAATATTGGTAATGTTGCCAGTTGCATCCTAGAACTGGTGTGGACTTTTTCTGGTTTCTGCTTGGGGGGTGCCAGCTAGCAGTCCCTAATACAGACTCCAAATCCAACTTGTGACCTGCTGCTACTTGCTGCTGCAGCCCATGAAAGTCCCTGTTAGTCTACATTAGGGACAGGGACTATCGCCAACTGCATTTATTGTGCTTTCTTTTATACCGTGCTGTAAGTCTTCATTTGGTAAAATGTACTTTCTGCTCTAAATCTTGGAAAACTACCTGCATTTCACGCTAGCGCTATTGCGATAAATTCCCAGTGATAATGTTTCTTTTCAGTATTGTGCCTGTTGTTAAAGTTCTTTCTTTCTTTTCATTCCTCTCAATCCAGTGCTCTCCCGGCGCTTCTGGATTCTGATGAGGTCAGTAAACAAACCTTTAGCAGCAATTTAAGTCTTGTGACACAACAGGGAAGTCATGAGCCCAAGTATTAAGGAAATGATTTTGGCCTCTCAAAACTGAAATGCTCTATCTGTTCCAGTCAGTGCATCAAGGAACTAATAAAAGCAAAATGGAAGCACTGTTAAATACAGATCAGAGCTTTTATATGACACAAGTACTTTGGAACTTTTAACTATCTGATTTTTTATTTTATATGATTTGCTACATGGAGCCACTGCTTTTTTGACAGTGCACTTAAAGCATTTGAGGGCAGGGCTGTGGCGCAGTGCTGGAGCACTTGCTTTGCTTTCAAAATTAGATTCAAATTAGGTAGGGCTAGCTACCTTCAGTTGCTACCAGTCAGTGTGGACATTACTGAGTTACATGAACCCAGTGGTCTGACTTTAAGGCAGGTTCCTGTGTTCTGTTTCACACTTTTAATTTGTGGCTTGCCATTTAATAGACACGACACAAAAGAAAAAAGGGACTTTGACGGATGAGGACAATAAACAAAATTCAGGATACCAAACCTGATTGTTTCCATCTCCGCTCACGAGAGTTGCATCAGTTTTGAATTGTTAATTAGTGGCTTCAACTTCGTTGTTAGCTGCTTTGAGTTTTTCAGGGGGCAGGATAGCTATGTTTTAAATGAATGAATGAATGAATGAATGAATGAATGAATGCAGTTACTCATAGTTAAAGTTTGATTGAGAAAGGAGGACTAAAATGGAGTGAAGCTTGGTGGGCTTTTGAAGAGACTTGAAAGACTAGAGAAATGATTTCACTGAGGAATTCTGGTTGTGCTCTAGGCATATGGAGTGGAAAGGTGAAATGGAGAATATCCTTTAAGAGCAAACTACCTTTAGGCAGCTAAGTGTAGTAGGGTTTGTTGACTGAAGGTCATGGAAAGGAGTACATTGGGATATTAGGACAGATTGGGTGGAATTGTGTAGGCAGTAAAAGGAACAGGAAGCCATTGCTGGGATTTGAGGAGTGATGAGAGATGAATGCTGCAAATTCAGCAGACAAATTATGAGCATTACAATATGCATTCCAAGCCCATAGATAAGCATTCAGAGTGTGTTTCAGGAAAACACATTTTCTGTTCAGTCTCTGACCCGAGACATGTATGACTACCGTTTGCATACACTGTGATTTCATTTTCATTTTCAGTATGGTAAAGTTCCTTGCAGTGTGACTTCTATCCATTATTTTTTGTGCCAAATAGTTCTTCTGGGCGTGCTCCTATCGGATATTTTCCAAGCTTTCAGTCAATCTTTAGGGCATGTAACAGTTTTCACTTACAGCTCAAAAGAATGTTCATCACATGAATGACAAAAGTCACATGATGTTCACTTAACGATGCCTAAAAGGAATGAGTTCTAAGTATAACTCCTGTTAGAGAAGAAGCATTTGCTTTGTGTTTTGAACTTTGGATAGTACACTAATGTTAACATTAAAAAAAGAAAAGAAATGTGAAACCTCATTGTGACCCATATATTAATATTGCAGGAAAGAATGATCACACATTTTGAAAGATCTAAAATGGAATGAATAAGGACAGTTTGCTTGACAAGGCTTCCTGCTGTTGAAGAAAGGAAGAAACGTTTTTCTCCCATGGAATGCTGCATTCTTCTGATATGTTCTGTGACGTTCACCTTTGGACATTGTTCTCAGAGGAAAGAACATTTTGCTTGGATCACTGTGGAAGGAATCACACACATATTGATACACCTAGGAAAATGTTTGAATTTGCATTGCTGCTGCAAGTGTGAGTTTTAAGCCATTTAAACGTCTTGATTGCAGCACGTCTTTACTTTTTAAACATTATAGTCAAGCTAAATCTAAAACTGTTTTAACAACTGCCTGAGGAATGGTTAATTCAATATAACAGCTAAATCCCTCATGTTTTAACCACAGTGGGAAGAGGGGAAGAGTGATTGATGGTTTCCCCAAACCAGCACGGGTGTTCTAGAGACAAAGGCAAGCTCAAGCTTATAGACAGGTACCAGCGATTGCTCAGTAAGATGCTACGTATATTTAAAAAACTCTGTATCCAGCATCTGGGACAGTGTGTGTAGGATTGAATCTCGCCAGCCCAGTAAAGGACTGGTACCCATGAGAGATGCCAGAATCAACCATCTGTAAATGAGCCTTGCCCACAGTAGTGTGCATGCAGCAAACTGCTGTGTGCAGTAATCTATGGATCAGGGTCAGTGCCTTGCATTTTTATTGGATGTAGCAGCTTCTGACTGAAGATTCTGGTACCTGGCTGGTGAAAAGGAGAAAGTTTTAGAATGAGAACTCCTAGTTATGGGAAACAGTTAATGCATCACGAGGGAAGGAGGTATTTGGGGAAATTTAGGATTCCTAATATTTTTTGCAAGATCGAGTGCAATTTAATTCACTCTACTGTGTAGGAAAGATAGTCTATTTTAAGTTTTTCGTACGTAGATCGCTTACGTGTTTGGTACATATCTCGTTGCTGGCAATGGGGTGTGAGCATGAGCAGTTAACTATTCAAATCAGAGCAGAGTGCAATTTAAATAATTTTAAAAAACAACCCTCAGCACTTATACACTGACCTTGACCAGCCCCATGCCTTTAGCCTGTGCTTCTAATATTGTTGCATTGGAGCATATTCCATAGACTCACAAATGCACTTATGTTGGAGTCAACCTCCCCATACATGTTGACTCTTTGAATCAGGCCTGTTCAGGCTGTGACCCACCGAGTCCATTGCAGCCCATAGCCGTATCTGTGGCTTGTCAAATGCTTGACAACCTTCCTTCCTGTTTTTGCAGCTCTAGACAGACAGCAAAAGCAGTCGGGGTGTGTTAAGCCACAAGTTGTGCAGTCCTATCCTAAAAGTTTGTATATGTCAGACTAACCTATCCTAGATGTTCACATATTCTACACAGAACTGTGACTTCAGATAGCAGCTTGTTCCTGTTGCTCTTCTCAAATAACTCCTGAATAGACCTGGTGTCTGCACTACATATCCTTGCCAGCTTCCAGGTCCCCCAGTACCTGTCCTGGGATCATTGAGCCACAGTGTGGCATCATTCTGATGCAATGTAGGAAAGTTAAAGTGGTGGCTCATAGCCACCTGCCATTGCTTCCAAGTAAATCCATGTCCAGGGGCCCAGGGCCCACCTGAGAGCACCTCCAAACCTGAATCTGGCCCTAAATACACATTCATATACCATATCCAACACTTTGTCGATTTATAAAGTTCCTAATAGCCCAGTCCCTAGGGCCAGAAGCATCCTATTATACTTCCAGTGACTCCAAACATTCTGCTACAATTATTCCCATGTAGTCGCCTTTCAGTTAGTTGTTCCTTGTCCCACCTTCCTTCCTACTATGATCTTTAATAATGAGCCACCTCTGACAACATGCTTTTATAATGAAATGTATTTGAAAATTCAAGTACCTCACAGGATTTTGTAAAAAGAGATTCTCAGAAAATTAAACCTGTCACTGAGATATTAAAAGTCCTGTAAAGGGGGCAAATTGTTTATAACAACAACAAACATTCTCCTGCAATAATTTAAGCAAATATGCTGTTTTGGGATGTTTCTGTTCTGGGTGTCTTGTGGGAGGGAAGGATTTTTGGGGGGTATTTTTCAAATGTTAGTGCCAAAATTTGGGCTTCAATGCTGGTTTTTGACACTTTCAGCCCTCTAGCAGCAGAACCTGGAATTAGGATTTCACATTAAATGTGGCATTGTTTTGATTTTGCTTTCCAGAGGCGTTTTAGCTGTACTTATGTATAAGTGGTTTGGTAATGGGTTTTCCTGTAACTTACAGGCACTCTTTCATTTGATTCAATCTGAGTTGCAGATTTCTGTTCTGTATAATAAAATCCTTTTTTTTTCTTAAATTCAGTTTTTAAGTGTAGCTTTCTGACCTTTAAGCTTGACTTCTTATACTTGTTTGCTAAATGAGGGTCATAAAGTATGATGACTGGGCACTGTATTTTTGCAGAACCACAGTCTCCTTTATGAACATATCAGTTCATAAAGCACATATGGGCCTGCTTTCAGCTTCCTGTCTTTGGGAAGTTCAGCTTGTGGAACTTGTTATATCTTACACATCAAAACAGGTTTTTCCTCCAGGGCAGCCTCTCAGTTTTTGGCATCAGAACTGCAATATGCTCCTTGTATATGCAAATGGCTGACTTATTGTAATTGTTCCATAAGCCAGCCACTGACACAGGGGGTTGTAGGTTCATGCTCTGACATCTCCAGTTGATGAATCCAGGTATTAGGATGGGGAAGACTTGGAGATATGCTACCAGTCTTCATACGATACTCCAAGTTAATGACCAACAGTCTTGACTCCTATGCGACAGCTCCACTAGTAAGCTGCCTTATTGAAAGTCACCAAGCATTTAAATGTATAATTGATCATTTCCCTGCAATGTAATAACTTATTGATGACTGTATAGGATTTTTAATGTACTTTTCTTCTTGTATGTTGCCCTGAGCAATGCATTTTATAGAAGGCAATTGTTAAATAAGACCTTGATTAAATATGGTTTGGCCCCAGAATGAGGGGTTATATTTCTTTGATCTTTGGATGAAGGGCAGCATAGAAATTAAATAAATAATGATGATGAGTGAGTGGTAGAGCAAATGCTTTGTATGCAAAAGTTCACCGTTTCTAGCACTAGCTGGAAAAGGGGCTGGAAAAGGATTCCTGTTGGAAACCCTGGAGGACTGCCACCACCTAGCATAGTGGACAATATTGAGCTGCATGGCCCATCAGCCTGACAGTATAAAACAGCTTCTTGTGAAATCATACTTCCCCAGATCCAAAGTGCATCTAGCTCAGTCTTTGCCAGCCTGATGCCCTCCAGATGTTTTGGACTATGACTCCCACGATCCCTAACCAAGCTCTGCATGGCTGTTGTACAAACCACCAGGAAGGCACATGATTGGTAAAGACAGGGCTAGCTGCAGCTGGTCAGTAACCACAGGCTACCCATATAAACGACCAGGATGCAGAAAATGTGACCCAAATAGTCTGGCTTACGCCCTTGTCAGATAAGATGACCACAATTGAAATGACCACTATCTTGTATGATTGGCGTGCTGGACTTGAGGGATACCCCTTTCCAAAAAATTGCCCAATTTGTCCTTTGCTACCCTAGTCCCATAAGTAACAGCTCCATGGTTGTAGGCGGGGTGTGTGTGTGTGTGACGGGGTGAATAGCCTAAATCAATAAAAATCAATACAAATCTGAGGTTCTGTCCCCCCTAACAAAAGCCTGCTTCCCCTAACAAACATCCTGGCTACGCCCATGAACAGCCCTACACAAGCATTCCCAATAGTGGTTAATGAGTGTCCCCCGTTTAATACAAGGGGCTCTGAAAGCCCCTCTTAGTGTTGAAAAGATGGCCCTTTTCTGCACCATAAACAGCAACTGCTGAGGCTGCAACAGGGCCAGATTTTAGGTCTGATGAAGGCCTAAGCTACTGAAGGTAATGGGGCCCTTTATATGTATAGCTGTCCTTTGTAAACAACAAAAAATGGTCAGTTTTTTTGTGTTGAATATATGCTATATGGTAATTTATGGACCTAAGAGGTACCTGAAGCCATTTGCACATAAAAAAATAAAAATATGTATTTTATCAAAGTAATTGTTGAACTGAAATACAATTAAGAAGTATATTAATGTTGTTGTTGTTGTTTAGTCGTGTCTGACTCTTCATGACCCCATGGACCAAAGCACGCCAGGCACTCCTGTCTTCCACTGCCTCCCGCAGTTTGGGAAAACTCATGCTGGTAGCTTCAAGAACACTGTCCAGCCATCTCGTCCTCTGTCGCCCCCTTCTCCTTGTGCCCTCCATCTTTCCCAACATCAGGGTCTTCTCCAGGGAGTCTTCTCTTCTCATGAGGTGGCCAAAGTACTGGAGCCTCAGCTTCACAATCTGTCCTTCCAGTGAGCACTCAGGGCTGATTTCCTTCAGAATGGAGAGGTTTGATCTTCTTGCAGTCCATGGGACTCTCAAGAGTCTCCTCCAGCACCATAATTCAAAAGCATCAATTCTTCGGGGATCAGCCTTCTTTATGGTCTACTATATTAATAGTGAAATACAATTAAGAAGAAGTATATGTTGCTGTGTGTAGGTTTTATTTTTATTTTTTTATCTTATATTTTGGTAATGTACATCCACAGTTTTCCCCCCCTTTAATTTTTTTGGGGCTGTAGCTTGTTTAGTCCCCAAACCCCCCTTTTATACAAGGGGGTCCGAAAGCCCTTCTTCATGTTGCAGAGACGCCCCTTTTCCGCACCACCAACAGCGACTGCTGTTGCCGCAATGCCTGCGAGAGGCTCGGCCAGCGAAATAGAGACAAGGGGAAGAAGCGGCTGACCGGCGCTGCGGGCGAGGAGGCCGGGCTCCCGGGGGGTTTCCCGTAGGTGGAGCCTGGCCGCGGAAGTGAAGCGGGAGCCGGAAGCGCCTGGGCCGGGCCTGGGAGGAGGCGTCTGGGGCGGCTGCTCCGGAGCCGGAGTCTCCAAGGGAGTCCTCTCGGCGGGCGTTTGCCGGGCCCCGCGTAGCCGCCGCCGCCGCCGCCGCCATCATGCACGACGCCTTCGAGCCGGTGCCGATTCTGGAGAAGCTGCCTCTGCAGATCGACTGCTTGGCCGCGTGGGGTGAGTGGGGCTCCGAGCTGCGGCGGGGCATCTCGGCAAAGGCGTCCCTCGCCACCCCCGCCTCCCTCTCCCTGCCGCCCGCTTGGCTTGCTTTCTCCATGCCCTGCTGCCAGCTCCCGGTCCGGTTCTCCTTCCTGGCCACGGAAGGGGGTTTGGCGCCTGTTTTGCCTGTGCGCTTGAAGCGGGAGGGAGCGGCAAAGCCCTGCCCTCTTCCCGATGAGGCAACCGCTTTAATTTTATTTTTTGGGGGGCGTGGGGTATCTCCGCTGGATACCTGAAGGGTCACTTGACGTTGTGGTTTTGGAAGCCTGTCAGCTGCCGGACACGTGACGGACACTGAAGTGTGGCGTGTTTTGTCAACGTATGAATCAGTGGTTGCCTGCGACTTTGCCCTCAGCCCTTTAACACGCGTCATGGTGCGGTGGACGCGTTTTAAAAAATTGAATCTGGCTCAAGAAGCGGCTCTTGCATACCCTTCCGATGAAATCGAGGTGGAAAGATGGCTAGCTGTGTTTTGTATTCTCTTGGTTTCTGAAAAGAGTGCATTATGTATAAGTGGGATTGAATTTCCCCTGTGCTTTTTTTTTCTAAAAAAAATGTTTAGGGGTAGTCTCATTTTGACTCAAGAAAATCACCATTTTATAGTTAAAATCGGGGGAAATAAATACAGTAAATAGACAAAAAGTAGATTCACAAAATGTTTAGGGTTGTGCGTACCCCCCAGAAAAAAAAAAAGCACTGAACTTACCTCATATCTGTTCTGTGGGCTGCATCTTTCCTATTATCGAGTTTTGAGAGTAGTTGCCATGTTAATGCCATTTCACACATTGCAGAAAATGATTGCAAGCCTGTTATTATTATTTTTTTTAATGCACCCTTTTTAAAACAAATATTTATAAACAAATGTTTATAAACAAATGTTTATCATTTGTGAATAACTTTCAAGTATGGCTGACTTGCAGTGGAAATACGGAGATCTGGCTTTTGCAACATGTGAAACATTCTGATGTATAGGAGATGAAGTATGATTTGTGAATTGTGACCGCTTTCAGCTATTCAACCCTAGATGTTTTTAGACTGCAACTCCCACAATCCTTTACCACTGGCAAGCTGGCCGAGGATGATGGACGTTGTAGTCCAACTACAGTGCTGCTGCAAGGTTGGAGAAGGCTAGTTTACTGAGTACAGTAGTTTACTGAATGAATTAAATATATGAACTTAATATATGAACTTAATTCAGTTCTTCAGTCAGGAATATTCTCCTATTCCTAACTTAGAGTTCAATTGCAGCCTTCAAAGGCCTGTTACTTCCCCAGAGGGATACCATTAAATAGTACCATCTAAACCAGTTTGTGTCCTGTTATTTTTCTTTCAACCTGTAATCCTCCGCATTCCCTTGCAAGGTATATCTGGCGGCAGTTGTGTGTACTTTAAAACAGGATGTGTCTTCAGCAACCTGTAACTTTGTGCATCCAAATGATATCCGTCTGAATTATTAATCTCCTTACTGAGTCAGGCCTTCTCATCCGAATTGACTGCATTTTCCAGTCAGAAATCTTGCCTGGCCATCAGGAGGCTGAGATAACTGTACTTGCTTAAATGGTATATTCTTGCATTTCATCGTTGATTTACATTGCTCGTTATTTCCCTTAATTTTATTACGGAGTGGGTAGGGAGGAAAAAAATCACAGGTATTTTCGGTGAGATGCAATTGATTATATTGAGTCTGTATGCTCTGGCCCAAAGTAACGCAAGCTTTTATTTACGTAGAAATATATAACTTCTGGGGAGATTGAGCAGAGGAAGGTTTGTGGCATTGGGTTCACAACAAAATATGAGAAATTGGAACACTATCAAAAGTTAAGAATTTTCTACATGGGAAGGACTCTGGTGTAAGATAAAAAGTGTGAAAACTCTGTTTATTGTCATGTGTGGTGATTGCATGCCTTTTTTTGGCTGTGTTTAAGTGCATGTGAAGCTGTGGGAGACAGGGAAGTTGCCTTGTGTGTACATGTGATGTCACAAGTGATAATATATGTGCTGCTTGCACTTTTTCCTACTTGACAGGCATTTTGTGTGCAAAATTAATAATTCTGAAAGTGCTCTTAGAGCAAGCACCATTTTCTGGAATTGTTGTTGTTGCTGTTGTTGTTGTTGTGTATTTGCCAAGAGGAAAATAATTTGTCGCAATATTTTATGATACAGATGGCTATAAATTATTTGCATGTCTTTAAATATAAGTGTGTGCTTTTCAGTTGGCAGTACTATTTGCATAGCACCTAATAAGATAATTTTGGGCCTCAACTTATACATTACTAACATTAAGCATTAGCAAGACTTGCTTTGTACACATACTTTTAAAGGAAGAAGCTTTTTGGGCCAGATTTGGGTACGACATTTTAGTAAAAAAACATGCATGATAAAGATGCGTCTTGCTTTGTTCATCAACATTTATTATTAGCAGTTCAATTAAAAACAAGTGCATAGTAATAATGATTTATCTTATTAAGTAATCTGTTTTACAAAGATAAACTAAATATCAGTGGATATCTGGGGATGGTGATATCCAGCCAATTTTTTTAATCTCTATCTTTTTATAAAATGCTGCTCAGGACAAAGACTGTTGCATCTTTAGGGATATTGGGTACAACATTATGTTTGAGGACTGGGAAAGGTTGTGGACCACTGGGTTGAACTTCACTGCATGTAATGCTTTGAAGGAAAATGTAATGAAAATGATATATAGATGGTACATGACCCCAGTCAAGCTTGCAAAGATATACCATGTGTCTGATAATAAATGTTGGAAGTGTAAAGAAGCAGAAGGAACATTCTTTCACCTCTGGTGGACTTGCCCTAGAGTGAAGGCTTTCTGGGAAATGATTTATAATGAACTGAAAAAGGTATTTAAGTATACTTTCCCTAAGAAACCAGAGGCCTTCCTCCTGGGTATTGTCGGCCAGAGGGTGTTAAGGAACGACCAAACATTTTTTATGTATGCAACAACGGCAGCAAGGATACTCATCGCTAAACACTGGAAAACCCAAGATCTACCCACACTGGAAGAGTGGCAGATGCAGCTGATGGACTATATGCAACTGGCCGAGATGACTGGTAGAATCCGAGACCTGGGAGAGGAGAGGGTTGAGGAGGACTGGAGGAAATTCAAGATTTATTTACAAAAATATTGTAATTTGGTTGAATGTTAAGAAGGATGCTAGATCATAAATAACTGCCCACCACTGAATTAGATCTGATTTTGACGATAAGTGAGATTAAGGAAAATATAAATTTTTTGGAGAATTGTTAGATTTCATTTAAATGAGCGGAGATAAGATTGTAAACAAGTGGGTAATTTGCTTGGAAAATTTTTTTTTGTAACGATGTAAGTGGGAGCGGGAGATGTGAGGGAGTCCAAAGAAGTGACGAAATTATGCTATGATATAAGTAATGTTGTTTATTATTTATGCATTTGTTTTCAAAAAACTTTAATAAATATGTAATATAAAAAAAAAGACTGTTGCATCTTCAGAAAATAATTCCTGCAGCATAGCCCCCTTTCAATTATGACTTTTGAGTTTTTTAATGGTAAACAGGAGTTTATTTTCTTCACCATATTCTGAGCAAGGAACTTTTAAAATGAAAGCCAGAATTTTAACAAAGGCTGTAGTTCTTACCAGGCACACTTGGTAATGATGTGTGTTTTCTGGAAAATTTTGAATTGTAAAATCTCCTAATCCCCCTCCCAACACACTAAATTGATTGGTATCGGCTTTAAACAGAATTCAAAGTTGACACAGTTACTTTTTTGTACTGTATAAATAAACAGAATTTTAAAATAACACAAATGTTACTTTTTTGTACCGTATAAAGTATATATAAAAATATATATAAAAAAAATGGAATGCTTGATGGGGGGGAATCAATGAAGGGCACTTAGGCTGCCATCATGTACACGCTTTTCCTGGAAGAAAACCGGGCTGAAGTCAGAGGGACTTGTATCTGAGTAAAAATGCATGGGATTGCACTGTAAATTTTGTTTAAATGTTACATTTAAACAAATTTAAAGCTTTACTTGCAAATACTTTTATTGGAATGCTTATATTAATACATCTAGAAATAGTATGGATTTCTCTTGCATTGTTCATACTTTAAGGGGAAAATCGAAGGTTTTAAAAACCGTTGACATGTTAATTTTAGCGTTTCCAAAGAACTGTGGGGAGAAGTTTCCACTCATATGTTTATTCATTAGAACTTGCCAGTATGAGATGTAAGGGTTACATAAATTATGCATAGATGGAAGAAATGTGATCTTACTGCAATTTATAAAATGTTTGTTTTTATTGCAGAGGAATGGCTCCTCGTTGGGACAAAACAAGGCCACCTCCTTCTTTACAGAATTCGAAAGGAAACTGGTGGGTGTGGAAAAAAATTAGCCAAGTTTCTGTAAGCTCTTGGAGCATGTGCAATTTGTTTAACTGTATTTTAGGGTGGGTTTACACGGTTTTCTGTGCTGTCTTTGGTGGCGATGAGAGTGTGTGCAGGAGCCTGATACTCACATGAGAACCACACTGTATAAAGCTTAAATACTAGAGACTGCACTGACTGCCCCTAAATGTCATAGGGTCCCTGCAGCATTTCTAGTTTCCCTTTCTGTGGGAACTTCAATAGACCCAAATCCTTAAAAACATGTGTAACTAATGGCATAACTTTGAAAGCTGAAGTAGGTCAGCAGTTGGCTAGAAGATAACATTCACTGTGCATAGGCTTGATTTGCACAATCCGATAGCAGTGAGGGCCAAACTTGCTGTGAAGATAATCACACAACTGACAGTTCCATCACTGCTTTTTATTTAGTTAAAAACAGGCGAGGGAGATGAATGATTTCCACTTCTTCTACCCATACTTTCTGCCACTGAATAGATCAGGTTGCAAGTTACAGGACAATTTAATAAAGAACTACATTTAGTACATCCTAGGTCAGCTGTGTACCTCTTGTCTTCTGGGTGGTTTATGGGGCTTTCGCTGGAGGTGGACTCTTCTTCCTGGTCATCTGCCATGTATTGAGTTGAAATTCCTACATTACTGAGGGTTAAACTAGATGACCCTCAGGGCCCATTCTAACTCTACAATTCTGTGATTCTGTTTTTCACTGTATTTCAGGACAAGGTGTAAGATTTAAGGGAGCATAAAGCTCAGATAGAGCTGTTGTGTGCAAAACCCAACCTATATAACCTATGGTATGATTTAGAATGGAAAAGCCAAAACAATACCCTACAGCACCTACATTTTGGCTCACTGGTGCATTAGCAGCAGTCCTTTTCTCAGTTGTTGTCCCGTGTTTTCCTAAGTCCTGATAGACTGAATGCCAATTCTTAAAACCTCTTTTGAAGTGGAAGAATTGCTTCAGAGTAACCTTCCTTCCACAGTTTTCAGTGATGATGTGGTTTTGTGAGAGCATCCCCACAATACATTTCCCAGTATTGTACTGGAAAATCACACAGTTGCACGAGCAGTCTAAATTTACAGGGTTGTATCAAAGGCTGCCCCTGTGCTGGCAGAAGTGCTTCTATTAGCACAAAGCAAGGCACCCCATTTCCGCCAACATGCCCTGCTATTTGCAGCCTTCTGTGCCGTACCCCATATAATTCCAGAGGATCCCCGGCCTTCAGGAGTGGCATTTAAGGGACATGGAATGCTGCATTGGGTTGAAGGGACTGGTGAACATCAAGCCAGCCTCCAAGCTCAAAGCAAATATTGGATTCAAGCTCCATTCTCTGCATGTTGACAGTGGATAGGAACATAGGAATCTGCCTTGTAGAGTTAGACCATTGCTCCATCTAGCTCAGAGTATTATATACTCTGACTGGCAGCAGCTCTCCAGACCTTCAGACAGGGGATGAGAAGATACAAAGAAGGGAAAGGCAAGGGCAGACAACTGAGGAGATGAATGCAAGAAATGAGGATGACGGAATGATGGCAAGCAAAGGCAATTATGTGCACTTAGGCTTCATTTTGGTTAAAGGTGTTACTAATGAATGCAAGTAATGGCGGGGTGGCCCAATGGACACGAATTGGGAGTTGACATTTTAACCTGTTCCTCAGGAAAGCTATGAAAACAGGGGAAGTGAGCCTGGGGTGCTGCTTTTTCCTGCTCTGGGCAACACCAGTACCATCTTAGAGAGGCCATTTTTCTAGCTTTGCAGAAAAAGACATGATTCTTTTAAGAAAACTGAATTTATTCTCAAACCACCTTAGCCAGTCTGTTCCATTCAAATCATGATAGTTTTCAGTTGCTTTTGTCTCACTTGGTAAATTTCTCCCCCTTTTTGCATCAACGTCAGGAGAGGTTACGACATCAGAAAGTGGCTGTAAGTTTGTATCCATAAACCTTTAAACCCTTGTGGTGAAGTGTTTTTATTCTTTGTCCCTCTTGCTATACTCCCTAGGGATTTTATTTGCTAGCTGCTGATGTAGTGATAAAGGGTGCTGGGGGCTTGCCTTTTCCTAAACTAGATTTTTGAAGTCTTTTGTTAAATCCTTTTCGTCCATGAGATGACAATGCCCAGTTTACTGGTGGGGTAATTGGGTATGCTGTAATGTATAATTGCTCATTTTTATTTTTATTTTGCAAACTTCAGGTGGACATGTGAGACTTGCATCTCCTCTAAACTGATAGCAGAACTTTGTGGGATATTTTGCCTTAGCTGTTGAAATACGTGTTGATGAAATAGTTAACGTGAAAAGTACCTGTAATCTAAAAGAATTCCATTGCTGTCTGGTAGGTTGCAACAGATTTGAAGTGACATTAGAGAAGTCAAACAAGAACTTCTCCAAGAAGATTCAGCAGGTACATGGGATATCTCTGGACCCACCTAAAATCATAAGAGGCATTTGACTGAAGTCAACACTTCGTTTTACTGGGGTGGGGTGGGGTGAGATGGAAGTTGTTGTGCCATTGATGTTGTCTTCTCTTACAATATTGGCATTTGCTGCAGCAGTCCTAATGTGTGTAGCTGCCATAAGTCTTGTAGAGTTCCACTAGCTTTGATCCCACATAAATGTGTTTGGGGTTACTGTAATAAAATTGGAGACACTACAGTGGTACCTCGGGTTACATACGCTTCAGGTTAGAGACTCCGCTAACCCAGAAATAATACCTCAGGTTAAGAACTTTGCTTCAGGATGAGAACAG
This sequence comes from Podarcis cretensis, assembly GCF_951804945.1. Lineage (NCBI taxonomy): Eukaryota > Metazoa > Chordata > Lepidosauria > Squamata > Lacertidae > Podarcis > Podarcis cretensis. The sequence continues at coordinate 46,199,137 of NC_137170.1, read as the reverse complement.
AAATCGTGCTCTGGTGGCGCAGCGGCAGCAGGAGGCCCCATTAGCTAAAGTGGTGCTTCAGGTTAAGAACAGTTTCAGGTTAACAGGTTAACAGACCTCTGGAATGAATTAAGTACTTAACCCAAGGTACCGCTGTACTTCAAAGACATTTGGGAAATTGCAGTACGTGCCTCTTGGCATAAGAGCACCAATGCAGAATGGAAGTTGCTGCAGCCTTGTGCTTTCAAGTGACTAGCTTTTTCTGAGTACAGTGGTGCCTCGCAAGACGAAATTAATTCGTTCCGCAAGTTTTTTCTTCTTGCGAGTTTTTCGTCTTGCGAAGCACGGTTTCCCATAGGAATGCATTGAAAATCAATCAATGCGTTCCTATGGAAACCGCCTTCAGACCAGGTCCGGGGACAGTCTGTTCCCCGACCTCTTTTGAAGGCTGGGGGGGGGGGGGGGACAAGGGCTTTTCTTCCCACCGCCAGCCTTCAGAAGGCTGTTCTGAAGGCTGGTGGTGGGAAGAAAAGCCCTTCTCCCCACCTCCCGCCCCGCAAGCTCCGGGGACAGGAGGGCTTCGCTGCCGCCCGCCAGCATTTTAAAAGCTCCCGGGACAGCGGAGACTTCTCCGCTGTCCCGGGGCGATCTTAAAATGCTGGCGGGCGGCAGCGAAGCCTTCGCTGCCGACCCCCAGCATTTTAAAAGCCCCCGGGACAGCGGAGGTCTTCTGAAGGCAGGCGGTGGGTGCCTTCAAAAGCCGTCCGGGATAGCGGAGAAACGCGCTGCACTTCTCCGCTATCCCGGACCGTTTTTAAAATGCTGGCGGTGGGGAGCAAAGACTTTCGCCCACTGCCGGCCTTCCTGGACCTCTTCTGAAGGCCGGCGGGGGGCAAAAGTCTTTGCTCCCCCCCGCCTGCCTTCCCGGGATAGCGGAGAAGCGCAGCGCGTTTCTCCGCTATCCCAGACGGCTTTTGAAGGCACCCACCGCCTGCCTTCAGAAGACCTCCGCTGTCCCGGGGGCTTTTAAAATGCTGGCAGTCGGCAGCGAAGCCTTTAAAAGAGGTCCCTGGAGATTTCCCTATGGGCTTTCTTCTTGCGAAGCAAGCCCATAGGGAAATTCGTCTTGCGGAACGACTCAAAAACGGAAAACTCTTTCGTCTTGCGAGTTTTTCGTTTTGCGAGGCGTTCATCTTGCGAGGCACCACTGTAGCTTATTATATTTATATCCTGCTGTGCAGCCAAGATAGGGTCCCAGAGCAGCTTACAAAATGCACACAAAGCTACAACTAGAATAGGGGATATGGGGAGGTATGCTCATATCTTCTGGTCTCCTGCACTTGATGACATGAGCCTGGTTTGCACATATAAGACTAAGCCGTGGAGTTTTTAGCCAAATGTGGCTTGATTGAAGGTTTGAACCCAGCCCAGCAAACTATTTGTTGTTGATTTATCAACCATGGCTTATACTAACTATATTTTGGCACTATATCCAAAACTAATGGCCTTGCTTAACTATGGTTTGTTTGGCTACACATTTCAAGTACCCAAAACAGAGGCATGAGGCTAGGGGAGTAGGGGAGGGGAATCAAGCATTTGAGAAGCAAGCCATGGCTGCTTTCCTCATATGGAAGTCAATTTATGTTTTTTTTAAACAAACAAACAAACAAACAAACACAGCTTAGTTTAGGTGCAGACGTAGCCATTATCAATATTCCTTTCAGGAAAAGGGAGCAGAAGGTCTCGGGCTGGTTAATGGTAAAGATGTCAACCCAAATAAGCAGCTCCTTTGTTAAGCTACAAAGTCTGTTAATTAACATTTAATTAAAAACCTTACATAATAAACTAGAATATTTTGTGGGAGCGAAACAGCCTATTTTGAGTGACTGTTCTTATAAAAGCTTACTGTGTTGGTGCTCATTCCTTTTTCTAGCCTGCTGAATAATAAACAGCACTAGTGTGATTTTCTTTTGGGGTTTTCGTTCCTATTTACATATGCTTTGTTCCTTGTGGAACTCAATCCTTTGTTGCTAGCTGGAATCTTAAGAATTATGACTGGCTTATAATGCCTTAATAGCGGCATTTGGATATAGCACTAAACCATAGTTCTCCTCTCCAAGTAAAGGCACTGTTATTTAATATCTATACAATGGTATATGTGCTCAGCAAAATTGTTGTGCCTATTAAACTATAAATATATTTTTATATAGTTCAAGAAACTTCTTGGGAAATAGTATTTATTGCCTGTAACGGAAGCTGTTAATGTCACCAGAAATGTCATGACTATTGCTGCAAGGTTACTCTGCTAGAGGTTGATAGCTTGCATATAAATTTATTTTAATTTGAGCCCCATTCTGTTAAGTAAGATTCATTTCTAGCAAAGGTTTGCCTGCAACCTATTTACAACATTTTTTGTATTATTATTTTTGTAGATCCATGTTGTGTCCCAGTTCAAAATTTTGGTCAGTTTATTAGGTAAGTGAATTCACAGCATTATGTTTTGAGACAGAGTAATTGAAGCTGCAATCTTACGCATCTCTTACGTCAGAGTAAGTCCCATTAAACTCAATAGGACTTACTTATGGGTATGCATAGGATACACATGCATAGGATTGTGTTATTATTCATCTGAGCATGGTTATCCTTGATCACCTTCATTTATGTAGCAAGTCTTTCTCTTAAGACCCTTGTGTCTTTTCTCCTACATACATGGAATGTTTTTCTCTGCATTCTGACATAGAGGAGATTGCATTAGCTTACTTTATATCTATTTGCCATCCACCTATTTTTAAAACAAGTTAAGTCTTGTCCCCTGCTGATAAGATTTGTTGAATTTGTAGCGCATAATTCTGTGAATACTGCAGACATGCATCAATGAAGTCTTTGACAATGCAATGTACCTTAGAATCAAGACATCTGAGAGATGTTTGCAAAATTGTGTCCAAACACTTATTAACCCATTTCTCCGTTTTCAAATTTGAAATAGTTGTGAGGGTATGTGGAATTACAATAATGTTCCTGTCTTGTTCCAAACAGAAAACAACATTTACGTTCATGACCTGTTGACATTTCAACAGATCACAACAGTTTCCAAGGCAAAGGGTGCAACTCTCTTCACCTGTGACCTGAAGGCAAGTATAAGAAGTCATGCCTTATCCAATCTTGAAAAAGGGGAATGACTATGAAACCTTGGTGTGTGAAGTCAAAAATGAACAGAATATTGTCCTCAATAAAGGCTGGTTTCATGAGAGGAAAGTTCTATAGTTTTTAAATACCAAGAGCACATAAATGTACTTGATAAAGTGCCTTCCACACTAATACATAGAGAACTATTTTTTTTCACAGCACTCTGACACAGGTGAAGAGGTCTTGAGGATGTGTGTGGCAGTGAAAAAGAAGCTCCAGCTCTATTACTGGAAGGACAGAGAGTTCTACGAGCTGCAGGTTTGTTTAATACTTGTTTTTAAGATGTTTTTGTTGTTTTATTACTTGTTTGTCAGCCCTGGCTCCTTTAAGAGAAATGTAATACATTTTAGTGCTTGGGCACCTGAATGCAAGCCTTCAGTCTTTCTGGTATTAAAGGCATCCTCACTTATGGTTAATTCAAATATACCGCTTTTTTCTTCAAGGAAAAGATGGCAGCTATCTAGTGTTTTGTTCATGGATCTTCGCTGTGAAATTCATATGGATTTTGCTTTCCATCAAAACATATTAAAGGTGTAAGGGAAGGGGGAGAGTATGTTGGCCTTGGCCTTGGATGAGAAAGTATTGGAAGGGATTTGAAGTTGTGTTTTTGTTTAGAGGAAAGATTTCAAATGCTACCATATTTAGTTTCTGTTAAAGCAGCTTGCTTTGCTGGTAGATAATTGAGATGGCAATACAGACAAGTAAGGGATATTGCTATGCAGATATGCATAAAACAATTTTAAAACTGTATAAAAACAGTTACCAGAGTAACTAGACCTTTTCTTGATCTCCAGGGAGACTTCAGCGTGCCAGATGTACCCAAGTCAATGGCGTGGTGTGAAGATTCAATTTGTGTGGGTTTCAAGAGGGACTATTATCTAATAAGGGTAAGAGAGAGTTTAGACTAAGTCAGAATAATAAAGGTTGATTTTCTTCAGATTCAGTGAAGGTGGGAATAGAGTGTGACTACAGTATGAACTACTTGTATATAATTAAGGCTGCAATTCTGTGCAGACTTTGGGAGCAAGTCCCATTGAACCTAATGAGAGTTAATTCCAAGTGAACACGCGTAGGATTGCTATGTAAGGCCATATTTACACCATATGTTTAACGTTCTATGATACCACTAAAGCAAGCCATGGCTTCGCCAAAAGAATTATGGAAGCTGTAGTTTGTTAAGGGTACCGAAAGTTGTTAGGAGACCCTTTCCCTCACAGAGCTACAATTCCCAGAGTTATCAGGGAAGAGGGATTGATGGTTAAACCTCTCTGGGAATTGTAGCTTGAGGAAGGAAACAGGGGTTGACTAACACCTCTCAGCACCCTTAACACAGACTACAGCTCCCAGGATGCTTTGGGGGAAGCCATGACTGTTTAAAGTGGTATCACTGTGTGAATGTTGTAGCCTCAATGGAAGTTAGTTATGTCTGGGAGTTCTCAAAGGCATATGTTGGTACTGGATCTGCAGGGTTTTTAAGTGAAGCAATCTTGGTGGATGGGCTCCTAAAAGGAGAGACTATTTTCCTTCCTCTAATGATAAGAATCAGTCTAGGGTAGCTATTCTGTATGGATTGACTGGCTTTGATTATTCCTTTTGCAGGTGGATGGTAAAGGTTCCATCAAAGAACTCTTCCCCACAGGAAAGCAGCTTGAGCCACTGGTAGCCCCTTTGGCAGATGGGAAAGTTGCTGTAGGCCAGGACGATCTTACTGTTGTATTAAATGAAGAAGGAACTTGTACACAGAAATGTGCCTTGAACTGGACAGATATCCCAATAGCCATGGGTGAGAACTAAATCTAATAATGATAATAATAATAATAATAATAATTTATTTCTACCCCACCAATCTGGCTAGGTTTTCCAGCCACTCAGGGAGGCTTTCAACAGAACATTAAAAACAGAATAAAACTTCAAACATTAAAAACTTCCCTAAGCAGGGCTGCCTTCAGATGTCTTCTAAAAGTCAGATAGTTGTTTATTTCCTTGACATCTGATGGGAGGGCGTTCCACAGGGGGGGCGCCACTGTCGAGAAGGCCCTCTGCCTAGTTCCCTGTAACCTCACTTCTCACAGTGAGGGAACTGCCAGAAGGCCTTCGGCGCTGGACCTCAGTGTCTGGGCTGAATGTTGGGGGTGGAGACGCTCCTTCAGGTATACTGGGCCGAGGCCGTTTAAGTCAGTGACCACTGCCTTTTTCCTTAGCAGCCTCCTCTGAAACAAACAAATTACCTTGTTCTGGCCTCAACCCATGTTAGATTGCTGCTTTTCTCCTGAGGTGGAGAATTGAACCAAAAAGGATTGTTACTATTATTTATTATTAATTTATGAATCTTCTTTTACATATGTCTCAAGGTGATTTACAGACTTACAATAAAAACAGCTAAAATGGTTTTAAAAACAGTACAACCCCCCACCAGAAGATAGGTTTCAAAACAATATAAAAGGAATACCTAAGGTTATTATTATTTATTAATTTATGGTTGGATTTTCCTATGCAGGATATCCAATCAGTGCAGGGTAGTTGATGCTAAGACTAATCAATTGCTTTACAGATAAAGGGAACATTGAGAACAGTTCTGAATGCCAGCACTAGGGGGCAACATAACAAAGGACGCAGTGCCCAGTTGGAGCAGAACAAGGATGCACGGGCAGAATGAAAGTGTGACTTATACTTGAAATTAAGTTTGGTCTCTTGGTTATGCCTTCTTTTCAGTTTCTTTGTCACTTTTTCCCTGCCGTTAAAGTGGACCAATGGGAAGGGGCTTTTGAAAGCCTGAAAAGCACGAAAGTATAAAGCATGCTATTGCATAAAATGCAACAGATCCACTGTTTCCGAATGTAAATTTGGGGGATGCTATTGTAGAACCATATGCTGCTGCTGACTGTTCCATTTCGAAAACAGAACATCAACCGCCGTACATTGTGGCAGTACTGCCAAGATATGTAGAGATTCGTACTTTTGAGCCCCGACTCCTCGTGCAGAGTATTGAGCTCCAGAGACCACGCTTCATTACTTCTGGAGGGTATGGAAGTTTCAAGTTTTTCTCCCCCATCTTAACTTTATAGATTCTAATCTTGTGCATATGCTTGTAACAAATTATTATTTTTTACATAATTATGAATTAAAGGGAAGGGGAAAAAGACCTTTCATTTTATTATGATCATGTTGATAACCCAACTTCTTTCCTTTTTTCTCTTTTTAGTACAAATATTGTGTATGTGGCCAGCAATCATTTTGTTTGGCGCCTCATTCCGGTTTCCATTGCAACCCAGATCCAGCAGCTTCTTCAAGATAAGCAATTTGAACTGGCTCTGCAATTGGCAGTAAGTGGCAGGATGGGAGCATTTTAAATCTGTATTGATTGATAACTTCTGTAAGCTACTACCTAGTAAAAGCTGCATCTAATACACAGCCTAAATCCCCTGTTATTTGAGTGTCTTGGCATTAAACAACTCCATAATTTCGCATTCATCTGGGTCTGATCAGTGTCTGGGGATGGGTGAGTGTCTGGGAACCATGTGTACATGACTTGCTACATAATGTAAGAAAAGTAATAATGAATGTGCAAGATATGTGCTTCTAGTATGTGTATTTATTTACAATCCATGGCTCAAATTCCCTTGCAGTCCTGTTTAGTATAAGCCACTTTTGTGAAAAATAAACCTGCACTGGGAACATGTGACTTGCCTAAGGCAACGCTGTGACCTTTAGGTTTTTCAGAAATTAGCATAAATATTTGGTAGAACAATCAGTTGATTATCTTTCTTTCAAGATGATGCAATGCATTCCCTTTTTTCCAGATTTAGTGCTATGAAGTTTTTAACATGCTGTATGTTTAGTTTAATATTGCATAAATATTTGCAACAGTTATACTGAGAATGAAAACTTGTCTCGCGATGCAACAACTGCAAGATAAAGGAGTGGGGAAAGACTTCAACTATAACTTTTACTGGGTCAGCTGCTTATGAAGATGGGAAGGTTTTGTGTTTCTGCTGAACTCTCTGAAGAATTTTGTACAGTTCAATACTTTCTTCCTAGAAGCATAGTTGACCTGATAACAGGCATTTTCTGAATTAAAAGGTTATCTGTCTGCCAGAAACTGACATGACAGATATTTCTGTCAACACAAAATGTTATTGATTGCATATACTTGGATTAAATAGCAGTTACTAACTGGAGGTTTTTATCAACAAGTCCATGTTTCCTCCATGTAGTTTATGAATAATGGTGACTCTTTGTTGCGAGTGCCAAGACTTCTCTTTTAAACTGAAATGATATTTTTGGATCACAAAAATATTGTGGGGTCAAAAATACATGATGTGAGCAGTTTACATTGATGCCTGGGTGCAAGAACAAATTAAAATTCTCAATCATTTGTCGGTATTTCTCACTCGTGTGCATGAGTGAAACAGGATACATGCGATTCAGACTTGAGCTGCTCTTGTTACTGTATAAACATAGATAGAAACCTTGTTTCTCCTACTGAAGCACATTCCTCTTTTTTTACTAGTACTTTTTTTACTATTTCTGAGCAATTTGCTTAAAACTGTGTGCTCATTTCAAGAGGCTTACAGCCTTTACACTTATGTATTTTCTTTTAAATGCTGGAACAATCTTACATTCTTTAAAGAGTAACACTTCTTAAATATTTTGCCTGTTTTTGTACTTGTTAGGATATGAAGGATGACTCTGATACTGAAAAGCGACAACAAATCCACCATATTAAGAATCTGTATGCCTTCAACCTTTTCTGCCAAAAGCGCTTTGATGAATCCATGCAAGTCTTTGCCAAGCTTGGGACAGGTAAGTTAGTTGTGTAGCCTGGACTTAATAGACAGATAGGTATGGGAGATTGCTGTGACCTCTAAAGTCTTCAAAGCAGAATGGAAGCAGAATGTTATTGCACTAGGTGGAATCCTAATGTCCACTGGAGAATGACCTCTCCTAAAACAGTTAATGTTGACCTCAAGATCACAACTAAAATGACATCTACTTAATGGCAAATTCACATGGCATTGAGCTGTGGTCACTGGTCAGACTAGAGGAAAGCAGCCTATGGCTAGTTATCAGGAAATGTGTCCTAAAGTACCCATGTGGAAGGCCACTTGAAATTCTTATGCATGGCAAGTGTGAGGCTTCTGTTGTATGAGGCATCCCTATAGCTCTGGTTCGACCAGATTGTATACTTTCAATCCATGTAGTAATAAACTCTCAAATCTTATATCTCTACCACTCTCAATGGAGCTACCATGGAAACATTTACATGGAAACATTTACCATCGTCTGTGAAAGCTGGCCATAAGAACAGTTGGCCAAGGGACCAGTTTGTTGATGGAAGCTGTGGAAATGTGAAATTTCCTGCCTTCCAACTTCCAGTCTGAGATCCTTCATATTGTTTATGGTAACTTGTAACTGGAAACTTGGTAGTATTGAGTTTGAAAACAGAATACACTTAGAAGTATAGTTTGGAATTTTTGTGACTTAACTACAGTCATATATTTTGTTTAGATCCTACCCATGTCATGGGTCTCTATCCCGAACTGTTGCCAAGTGATTACAAGAAACAGCTCCAGTATCCCAACCCTGTTCCAGTTCTGTCTCCAGCAGAGCTGGAAAAAGCACACTTGGCACTTATAGACTACCTAACACAGGTAAGTGTTTAGCGCCTCCTTGAGCATCCTATTTTTGGTAGTAGATGGTCATGTGACAGTTTTGACATTGCAGGACCTTCTGAAATTATTTTTCATGTGTTTTGGGCTTAGCAGCTATGGCCTCACCTAACATGTTAAAAGGAGGGTGTGAAGCATGATCTCTTGTACATATCAGAGCAGTCTCATGAAAAGGTTTCACGCTTAAAAAAGGCACATCGCCATGGGGTGGGTGGGATTCATTATCATACGCTGCGTCAGCTCTTTCTTTGCTGTTCATATAGCACTGTCAGCATACGCAGTACTGGACAGAGTAACAAACACATGAAATACATCTCCCTCTGCCCAGTGAGCTGAAGTCTAAATGTTGACCATGTGCAGAGAGAAGGGGGAGGGGCTTCAAGGTTAACAGAATATTAGAAAAAGGAGAAGAATGGGAGAAGCCAGTACAACAAGAACTAACAAGCAAATGCAGGTTGTCTGAACCCATGTGGATAAAAAGTTGCAGTCACATGCAGTTTTTCTCTGAGGTAATGTGGATGAGGTGTGGCATGACTTCACTTCTTTTGACTCTTAATTTCTGCAGAAAAGAAGTCAGTTAGTGAAAAAGCTGAATGACTCAGACCATCAGTCCAGCACTTCTCCCCTCATGGAGGGGACTCCCACCATCAAATCAAAGAAGAAGTTGCTGCAGATCATTGATACCACTCTGTTGAAATGCTACCTCCATGTGAGTTCTCTGCATTTTCTGAAATGCACGTGTCTTCCTCAAACCAGGCATTTAGGGTTTTGGTATTGGAAATGCAGGACTAATAGTGGCAAGGGTTTAGATTGAGTTTGTCCCTCTTTAAGCTTAAAATACTAAAGGTGAAAACAGACACAACACTTTGGGGCAGCTGCACTTATCTCAGATCTTTCCTAGGTGCAATCTAAGCTGTGGTCAGTATCTTCTTTGAAACTCTATATAAATATATCCTGCTTGCCTTTAAATTGCACCAAGATTTTTAGAGGACATGAATATTTAGAGGAGAAATTAAATATATGATGGGTTTGTTTTGGTCATGCTGAATCTTACTAACTGTCATTTGGTCTCTGTTGTTTGCTGTTGTTTGTTCTTAACACGGCAATCTCTTACTAAACAAGAAAAGGGGCCGGTGGAATTGGTTGTCTGGTTGTTTGAGATACAAATCTGAATATGAAGGAAAGTGCTTGCATGTTTTTTTTTTTTCAGGAGGAGAGTAAATACCCTGGAATATTATTGTTTTCCCTTGCTTAATTTTTTTAAAATAAAAAAATGGAATAAAAGACTAACAAACGAACTCTTTGCTAGTTTAAGCACATAAGTACATAGCCCTACTACATGTGAAGACTTGTTTTTAAATAAATACTTAGATTTGTGATAAGTATCTTCCTTTCCCTGGTTATAAATGCATGCCTCTTTTGGTTCATAGTAAAATGTTTCTGATTCCCTCAAATTGCTCCTCCTTACTGACAGACCAATGTGGCCCTAGTGGCACCACTGTTGCGACTGGAGAACAATCACTGCCACATAGAGGAAAGTGAGCATGTGCTCAAGAAAGCTCACAAATACAGCGAGCTGATCATACTGTATGAGAAGAAAGGTCTGCATGAGAAAGGTAAGTTTTGTGGGATGAGAATCAATTTGTATGTAAGATAGACCTTGTAAACCTATCTGGCTTAGATCTATCCTGGCTAAAAGGTGCCCAAAAGTATTATTTAATGATCTCTGCCATTTGGGTGACTTCAAAAAATGTAGCTGCTATATTGTTTGGGGCACGTTTTTCTAATGCCCCTTAGATGTGCTTTTATTTAGGTCAGTGTGTAGCAGGTTGGCCCTATGCATCATGTTATGGTCTCTCAGTTGTGGGAGAGACAGGGAGGGGCACCAGCATTTGAAGGGACAGAACTGACAAGTAGGTTGCTAACACCATGTTTCAAGATTTGAATATATTATTATTATTTATATTTGTTTGTTGCCTTTTACCAAAAAAAGTGAGTCTCAGAGTGACTTAAGATAAAATATAACCGATAAAAACAGTGGAAGCTGGGAAGGTAAAACAACAGATAATACAAAATATCTAAAATGCCCACGCAATAACATAATGGAAGTCCTACCCACCCCACTAAAAGATGAACTCCACCATAGAAGCCATAGTTATCAAAGGCCTGAGTGGATAAAAATAGATAATGATGGCATGAGGCTTTCTAGTATAAAGATACAGAGCTGTTATTTGAAGCCGGGGAGGGGTGGGGGTGGGCAGCTGCATTGAGGGGACCCTTTAGTTTGCAGTCTCAACAGACCTTTTGAATTACACTATTTTAACTTTAATTGCAACTTTACAATATCAAATGGCTTCATAGGGCAAAGACAAAGCTACATCAAAAGGATACTCTTGGTGCTGTGAATTTTATCTTTGTGCTGTTCATGTTTCTCTGTCAATTAACTCTTACTGGATAGCCATTCTACTGCTGTTGCTACGCTCTTCTGTTAGGGAACTGTTTTTGAGGGCATTTTGTTTCCCAATACTTCCATATCCAGGGCAGAACAGCATAGGGAATGGCAGACAAATAAATTCCCAGAGGCAGGGGAAAAAAGAAAGAGGAAGCATGCAAGAAGCTGTCATAGTAGCATATGTTACGTTACAGACATGTGGATGTTAAAAATAGAATTCAAAGTACTGTCTTGACCTTTTGCTCAAGAGTGAACAGACTCCTGGCCTGTTGGATCTAGTTTGTCCAGCAACCAGATTCTGGTGCAAACCACATACAGACAGGATTAAAGAATAGATTCCATTCTGAGCCTGAAAACTTGTTTTCAGTGCTGGAATTGAGGTGAACTTGCTGTCTTTTCACACAAAAGTCCAATACTACTTAGTTTTCTTCATTTCAGCAGTCTAGTTTAGGTGGGGAAAGTCATTTTGTTGCTGCTGTAAACAATCGGGACTCAGAAATTCTTGCCACATGACTGCAAAGCACCCAGAGATTTACCAGGAGATCCCAATCTACCTTCATGCTCATCTCTACCAAACAATATTGTGTGTGTTTATGTAGGAGAAGACTGCTGCTGGTTTGTCAGGGCACAAACACACAGTTCTTCATATTAACTGAGGAGCCTTGGTCATGGGTAACTAAAGGAAAATCCCAATAGGTTTTTCTTCTGTTTTTCTGCAGCTTTGCAGGTGCTAGTGGATCAGTCAAAGAAAGCTAACTCCCCTTTGAAGGGCCATGAGAGGACCGTGCAGTATTTGCAACACTTGGGTGAGTGCAGATGAATATATCTTCTGTTTTCACATCTTGTCCTACCTTTCCATGGAACAAATACAGTAGATTGTGGTGGCTCACAAAAGACAAATGGGAAAAAACCACCCCACACTCCAAAATAATTCACAGAATGAATCAGTTATGAATCAGTTTCATAAATTTGGTTGACCATACAGTAAAAATATGAAAACCTGTGGACATCAGTCAACTTAGCCCAAAATTTTAAGTGAAGTGGGTTCTCTTGATCTCCCAGAGATGGAGCTTAAGCCTGATAGGCTTCTTTGGGAGCAGCATTAGAAATTATGGTGGCATTAACAGTCATGTCCTAATATTCAGAGAAAGGCATCCCAGCAGGGTACTTTTTCCCTAAAAGGCTCAAGGTGGCTTGTAAAAAGTGCCTTTAAAAAATAATAATTAAAAAGTGATGGCTCTAGTTGTCATTTACACCTTACTCTATAGCTTGCAGTCTAGTTCAATTCCATTTTGCTTTGTTTCTTATTCTAGGCACAGACAACTTGAACTTAATATTCTCCTATTCTGTTTGGGTACTTAGAGACTTTCCTGAAGATGGATTGAAAGTAAGCACACTTGGTCACATTTGAAAATAAAGGTGGAGAGAATTAGGCTGTGCCTACTGACTGCACTGATAGTAAAGCAAATAATATTAGGCAGGTCCTTCTAATATTTTGCTTGCTTAGTTCACACTCATAAGGCTATCATAATTGTAAATAAAGGGCTGCTTTAAGTGTTCTGGGTCCACACAAAGACCCTTATAAATTGCTCTAAATAGTAGCTTTTCCTGTGTGGCTATATACAGCCTCTCTCACATAGATTTGTAAACACTGACCATTCTACCTCACGAGTTCCAAAAAGAAAGCTGCTGCATATACCATATTTACTCAAGTCTAACGCACCATCAAATCTAATGTGCACCTTAATTTTCAGAACCTTGAAACTAAAAAAAAACTATTTGCTGGCAAATGTAAATCTGCCATTGAATCTAATGCACACCTTAATTTTCATAATTTGGCCAAAAAAAGGTGAGCGTTAGATTAGAGTAAATATGGTAATATCTACCATAACATGTTGACAGAAGCCACACTTACAAGTTAGCAATAACTCAGATTATCTGTTTGTATGCAGCAGCTTTGCAGTACTTGAAAAATGCATTCCCTTACTTTATTGAAAGCTTATCTCACTTATCCTTACTTACCAGTAATGTCTAGAGTTGACTAATGAAAGCAAAAAGAAGCTGTGAAATGATATCTAGGGTACATCAAACCCACAATAGCTTTTTGATCCCAGTCACCGAAAGACAGGATGAAGTTGGTAGCTCTGAGTGAGGTTTCATCAATGCTTGAGTTGCATCAGTTCTCGTTTGCTTTTAGAAGACAAGAATTGCCTGTTGCTGTACTGAATGTGGCCTGGTTTGCACAACCTGGTAAGCCAAACTATGACTTACCAAGCCGCAAGCAGTTCTAGAGAAGAACTTCCAGTCAAGAACAAACCTTGACTACAGCTTGTGGTTAGGGCGGGGAGAGCTTAACCAAAAGTCCCAGTTCACATGACGTGCTAAGCCAAACCCTGGGTTAGTTCAGTGTGGCACAATAGTTGGACCAGGAAGAAGCAAAGTGGCTGCAAGTTCCTTTCCAGAACCCGGTCAATAAGTGGAGGTCATGAATGCATGCGATATCTCAGTTTAATAGGGACACTGGCTATAGAATGCTACTTGCTGATACAGAGAAATAGGGCAAGAGGTTTACCCGCAGTGTTCTGTGTTTGTATATTGTGCTTTCAGCTGGAAAAGGTTGAAGCTTAATTGCTGCTGCTCCTTCAGAAAGATATTGAGTGTCATTTTGGGGCTTGTGAATTGAATCGTTTGACTTCCCTTGGAAAAATGAGTGTAAATGTACACAAATTAACTTTGTGAAATTCAACCTTTTTGACTGGCAGATATTTACAGAAGATCTTCCTGAAGTGGAATCGCTTCCAAGAAACAAGGTCCTCAGTTTCTTGATAGAGAACTTTAAAAACCTGGCTGTTCCGTACTTGGTAAGAACTCATGCTGTCACCTGCATGCCCTGTTCTGATAACAGCAATTTGTGTCTGACTTCTAGGTCTATCTGACACAATTTTTGAAGGTGAGCAAATTATAAACATGTAGCAGTAGCTAATCCAGGACGTATGTAGCCATTTTTGTAGGATTCCTCGTTTATATGAAGGAAGAAAAAAGTGGCTTCTCTTGAACACACATTGAAATATTGATGGGAAGAGGCAGGGTCTTCTACGGTCAGCTGTCATACATTGATTGTGGACATGTATTTACAGGAACATATAATCCAAACCTGGGAAGAGGCTGGTTCAGAGTTCCACAACTGCCTGATTCAGCTCTACTGTGAAAAAGTGCAAGGATTAATGAAGGAATATCTCAGCTCTTTTCCTCCAGGTATTTTCACCCCTCGTCTACTTCAGTGTGCCAAAATAAGAAACTATGGGACAAACTATGGAGAAGAGGTAGTTGAGTAAAAGAATCGGAGGCAGCATGCTTCTGAATACCAGTTGCTGGCAATTGCAGGTGGGGAGAGAACTGTTGGATTGGCCACTGTGAGGACAGGAAGGTGGATTAGATGGACCTTTGTTTTTAAACACAGGGGTGATTCTGTAGATTGCAGACTGTAAGCAGCTATTGTTAGGTAATGTATCTCAGTTGTGCACTATTAGGAACATTATTAAATTTTACTTTGCATGAGATGTTCTGAAGCTTCTTTGTTTCAGTGGTCTCCTGTCTAATGGGAGTGGGACTTCAGATAACTTCATTTTATGGCTTCACATTTGCTGATGCTAAACATCTGCTTCAGATAAACCACCGGTGGCAGCTGGAGAAGAGGAGGGGGAACTTGGAGAGTATCGGCAAAAACTTCTTTTCTTCCTTGAGACTTCCAGTTGCTACAATGCTGAGCAGCTCATCAGTGACTTCCCCTTTGATGGTGAGAGATGGTGCAGTCATATTGATCTCCTTCATTGCTGGGGGTAATTAGCTATAGTTATTGCAGTGGAATCGTATTTTTCTTTAGTCCTTTTTAAAAAATTTAAATACATTTTAAGTGCTGGAAAAGAGAATGTAGCAGTTATCCATGTCTCAGTAATGTAAAGGGATTTCCCCTTATTATTATTAATTTTTATATTGGCACCCGCTCCATCCTCCCAAAGGAGCCTAGGGCAGCATGTCTGTGTTGGCCTATGGTGGAAGAGATGCTGCATAATGGCCCATTATAAATACATCTGATACTGTTGATAGAGGACAATTGACTGTTTTATGTGAAGAACAATGTTTAAAATGCTCACTGTTTGGTTGAAAAGCTATGGGTAACTGAAAAGTGGTGTACAGAGGATTAAAAACAACAACAACCAACAGTGTGATGCTACTGATTTCTAGAATAAACTGAGCTCTTCCTCTTCCTTCTGTCCAGGTATTGTAACAAAAGATGATCTTCCTCTGCTACTTAGTTTGCTCTTGTCCTCTTACTCATTTTCATGACAAATTCCCATAGCCAACTTTGCAGAATTGTGTTGCTGTTGAAGGCAATAATAGCTACTTTTGTTCTACTCCTGCCTGCAGGCCTCCTAGAAGAACGTGCTCTGCTGCTGGGACGGATGGGAAATCATGAGCAAGCTCTCTTCATATATGTTCACATCCTGAAGGATACAAAAATGGCTGAAAAGTAAGTTTTTGCTTAACAGCAACACTTTGTTAGTTTTTAAAGAAGCAAACCAACTTAGTACGTTCTTACCTGTTTAAGTGGGAGGTGTATGTAGTCATTTCCCACCTTAATTTGTTCCCCTCTGCATTGGGGGTCGCCAGCCTTTGTGGCACATCTGCAAACTAGAGGAACTGTTGCAGGCACCACACACACATCGCAGCCTATTGGAAAGGAAATGAGCCTAATTTGAACAAATGAGTGGTGGGGAAGAGAGCCTTGTGTGTCTTAATTGTAATTAGCAATGGGGTCCTAGTAGCCAGTTCATTAACAGTCTTAAGAACATAAGAAATTAGCAGGTGCACTTACCAAGCGACCCTGGTTTGTTTGTTTTGTTGCATAGACATGTGATTCATTGTGCAAATATGTATGCATAAATATGGCATAGAAAATGTTTTAATCCTGGAAAGTATTTTTCTTTCTCACGTATGATCAGACCTTTTTAACATTTTAATTTGCAAACTGAGAAATCAGTTTAAATGCCTTTCCAGTTGATAGGCATCCATCTGCCTCGGGAGACAGTGGAAGAGTTTGCCTTTGGGGGTAAAGTCAAACTATTGGTGGAAGGTTGCAGCACAGTACTCACTGATAATTGTAGGGTAATAAGTCAAAATATGTAAATTTTAAAATAAGCTGGACTTCAAGGCCACTCTGAGTTTCCTGTATATGCTGTTGTGTTTCAGTTACTGTCACAAACACTACGACAAAAGCAAAGATGGCAGCAAAGATGTGAGTAGCTTATTTTCTGTTATCTTGGAGTTTACAAAACACACTTCCTTTAATTATCCTGTTTCTGTTACATAGTTTGTAGCATCAACAAATTTCATGGCAGGTAATTGGAGTGAGTAAAAGATTTTATGCCCAAAACAAATGAGCTTGCAAGACTTGAAATTTTATAAGTATTCAAGTCATTTAAATACTCGGGTGTTTCTCGGTGTGTGTGTGCAAATCAAGTAATCTCTTATTTCCAAGCAAATTGCTTTGGAAAATATATTGTTGTATTTGAAGCAACTTTGCACCCTGCAGCGGTGAGTGGGGCTCATTGCCAAGGCCATCATTTCTCCCCTGGTGGAGGAGCTTGGCTTCCTAGCATTATATTGCTACAAAACCTGTTTCAGGCAGTTACTGCACCGGCATGACTGAGCTTGTGCGGTTTCAGTTGGCCAGCCTCACACAAAAGGCCCCCTTTCTACCCATTAATCACAGTTGTGTGTGAGGTGGGAAAAGGAGTGGTGGCTTGGGCAGCAGGAGGCTATGTAGCTAACAGAGGATTAAATGGACGGTGGAGCAGGGCTACTAGCTACAATGGCTGTGCTCTGGCTCCACGGTCGGAGGTACTACAGTGGAATCTCGGGTTGCGGACGTAATCCGTGACAGAGGCATGTACGCAACCCGCAGCGTTCGCATCCTGAAGTGCAGGTCTGCGCAGGTGCAGTCGCGATTTGGCACTTCTGCGCATGCGCAAAGCACGATTTAGCTCTTCTGCGCATGCGTGAGAGGCGAAACCTGGAAGTAACCTATTCTGGTATTTCCGGGTTTCCCGCGGTCCGCAACCTGAAAACACGTAACCTGAAGCGTCTGTAACATGAGGTATGAATGTAATGCTTCCGAGTAATTAGCCTCCCTACCCCCCCAGGATGGTGGGGGGGACTGCCTTGCCTGCTGTGCCCTATACCACCCCCGAATTTGTGGGGATGGGGGCACTAGGCACAAAGCCCTCCTGTGGGATTCCGGTGCTCCTGGACGCCGTCCCTGATCCGCGCCACTAGCTGCAAGAACTTCAAAAGAAACAATTTGGATGAAGGAATGCACATATTTCAAGGAAGGAGGGGAGTAAAGACTGCTAACAGAAGAGATCTCTGATAAAACAAGACAAGATTAAATCATGAGAAGATACACCAAGACACGGTATGGCAAATGACTGATGGGGGAGGGGAAAAAAAACTTTCCTATCTTTCCTTATGTGATTAAACAAGAATCCCCTCCCCTCATGAGTCAGAAATGTCATTTTAAGGACTTAAGCTGTGGATTTAAGGCTGTGTGGAGATAAACTTTTGAACCAAAGCATGTTTTAAGAAGAGCGTGGAATGTATAAGAGCTTTGGAATGACGCAGTTAAAAATGCCGTCGCCATATTGGGAAGTTCTGTCGGAGGACTTGAGTCTGGGAGGAGAAATAGAGAAATAGAGCTGTTTTTATATTGTGGGTGAAACTCCTCAGAGGGACTTAAGAGCGACAGTTTTGCGAGATTAATGATGGAAAGAGTGATGTTATCTATGAAGGCGATGATACATGGAAACCATCTCGATTTGAGGATTGGAAGAACGGAAAAATTCACACAGGATTATTATTGGTGTTTATCGGCTTAAGGAGACTATCAGAAGAGATCATAAAGAAAAAAGAGAAAATATATGAACAAGATGTGATGTGGAAACAGCAAGATAAGACTGGATAGAATTATGAACTCTGTTTGGACTGATTTGGATTGATTTGGACATTAACACAGTAGCAAGAAGATGATCAGAATCCCCCTTCGGATCTTGAAATATGGGTCCCCACAACAAAAATTTAAAATTCGGCTTTGTAATTCGGAATTTATGTGATGTGATTTAATTTGATTTGATTGGCCGGTTAATAAAAAATTATTTTTTTAAAAAAGAATGTAATGCTTCCGAGTACCAGCTGAACAGGAGGGGAGAGCACTCTTATGCTCAATTTCTGCTTGTGGGTCTCCCACGGATCTGGTTGGACACTGTAAGAACAGGATGCTGGACCTGATGAGCAGGCTCTTACGTTTTTACAAGGAAATAGGTGTGTTTGCACGCTCACACATTTATGTCTGCTACTTAATTTTACCTTTGTACAGTAGGATTGTTTCTACACGTATGCATTGCACTATACCTTCCATTGCAGGCATAAATACCTAAGGGTGTTGCAATATACTAATTAGTGCATTTCTTTCGCAGATAAAGATCAGCTTTAACTTCTGAAATAAATGGGAAACACTTTTCCCAGGAGCGCTGTGGACTCTTGTTCATACCATTTGAGCAAGAGCTTATATAAAGCTGTAAATACTTCTTGGTCAAGATAAGAGTTTTGTTATAAGATGGCACTGTTTCTGTCGTGTAGTGGCATACTTAGTCCCAGACATTTTGGAGTGGATTTTAAATACAGTGGTTTCCTTTGTGTCAAACAGGTATACTTGTCTCTTCTCCGGATGTACCTCTCACCACCTAGTGTTCACTGCTTGGGACCAATCAAGATGAAACTATTGGAGCCTCAAGCCAATCTCCAGGCTGCATTACAGGTTTTGGAACTTCATCACAGCAAGTTGGACACTACCAAAGTAAGGATTATTATTTTTTAATGAAGCACACCGCATTGTGGAATGGAGTAGATATGATGCAAGAAATCTCTATTGCATATTGCATTAAAATAAACTAGCTTTTGTGTTTGAATACCCCTTTTTCTTCCACAAGCTGCTTGAAGGGCCACTTCCTTTGCAAAGAAAATTAAACTGTATCCAGAGAATTTGTTTTTTTAAAGAGCTAACGTACACGTAACTTGTGAATTTATTTATACCAAATTTTGCAAGATATATTCCTCCCCCCGCCCATACAACCATGAAAAGTTGGAATACTGGAACTGTATTTTGGAAGAATCCTAACATATTAATTTCCCCTTGGTTGTATCTGTAGGCAATAAACCTCCTCCCAGCAAATACTCAAATTAGTGAGATTCGAATCTTCCTGGAAAAAGTCCTTGAAGAAAATGCCCAGAAGAAAAGATTCAGTCAAGTACTAAAAAACCTTCTCCATGCTGAATTCCTGAGAGTATGTTCTTCATGTTACTTCTCCATATTTATCAAAGGGAATGTTTAAAGCAAATGTTGGGCTGTTGTATGTGAGGGGGTTGTTTGGTAGAGAAATTGGTAAATTGTAATACCAAAAAACAGCAACAATAATTAGTTAAACTGTTATGAAGGTAATTTTCATATTTCTTCAGGGT
Organism: Podarcis cretensis; assembly: GCF_951804945.1. Classification (NCBI taxonomy): domain Eukaryota; kingdom Metazoa; phylum Chordata; class Lepidosauria; order Squamata; family Lacertidae; genus Podarcis; species Podarcis cretensis. Next base: position 46,179,277 of record NC_137170.1, on the reverse strand, counting down.
GTGTGGGAATGTTCTATTCTATTTGTTCTTGTTTTGCCATAGGTACAGGAGGAACGGATTTTACACCAGCAAGTGAAATGTATAATCACAGAGGAAAAACTTTGCAGTGTGTGTAAAAAGAAGATTGGAAATAGGTATGTGGAAATTGCTACTCAGTCTGATTTTTTTCACAATTTTTGTGGAAGAGCAGCAGTGGGCTAGGATGCCTGCCAAGGCATTCTTAGAGTGTACAGTTAATTCTCTGACAATGCACTCCTAAGCATGTTTATTCAGAAGAAAGAACCGCTGGATTCAATGAGAATTCTTCCCTGATAAGTGGGTATCAGGAGGGGGGGCATGGTGGTGGAATTCACTTGGCTTGCCTCTTAGTGTGAACTTTTCTGAATCAAATAAGTGAACTGACATAGCTATCCTTTGGAATTCATTCTTACTCAACATTTGTGATACTGTTCTCCAAAAAGGATGCACAAAAATGCATCATGGAAACTACTGCATGTCTTTGGTTTTTGGAATTTTTGAAAATATCTTTTAAGTCTTGCCAAACACTAGATAAGCCACCTACTAGCAAGAAGGGAAGGAAACATGCACACGCTGCTACAGGAACACAAAGGAAACACTAAGAACTGCAGAGAGAAAGGCTGGTTGAGATGTGACCTTTCAAAAAGTATAGATTTTTGTAAAGAGGACCTGTTCTGTGTCCTTCTAAAGATAACTAAACCAAGTGGCGTTTTTAATATTATTTAAAAATTATTAAGATAACCAGATAACTTGATGCACCGACCTTTTCTCTTCCTATAGTGCCTTCGCCCGCTATCCTAATGCAATAGTCGTGCATTATTTCTGTTCCAAAGAAGTGAGTGCAGCAGACACCTGAAATGATTGTCATGTGGACTGCAGAAGCCATGGTGCTTACCTGGAAGGAGAGCAAAGAGAATTGGAGGCATTGAAGAAGTTGGGAGGAATCTTCTGAGGCATGTTCCTTACAAACAACTCGAGCCCCACGTCGCTTTACCAGATGACTCACCATGTAATCTGCCAATGCTGGCATAGTAGGGGAAACTGACATCTAACTATTATTTTATATACTTGGCATCAGGTTAGCCTCAGAGCACTTCAGCATGAGGAAGAATAAAAGCTAAATAGCAACGAGATGCCATCACACTCCAGTTTTTGTAGCAGTTCTCGTTCCAAGGAAGACCCAAGTCAAATTGTCAAGTCAAGCAAGGCAAAAATGCATTTTGTGTTGGATTCTGTATTCTGATCATAGTTGGGGGAAATTATATGATTGTTTCATCAGCATTACACTGAGATCCACTTTTATCAGTCATTTGGAGGCAGGCACTTCCAGAGAGGCTGTACCTAGATTTCCTTACTGCTAATGTTGTATATAAATAGGCATTGGCCATCGAACCTTATCCTTTGTATTTGGGAGTGGGTATCACCACTGATATAAAAGTTCCAAGGGAACTAGTCTAATAACAATATGATCAGAACTGGAAAATGTGTATTTTTTGTTTTGTTTTTTGAGAAGCATGTAAATATGAATGAGCATAATATTTGCACTGTGTATAGTCACTTTGATTATGAGTAGAATGAAAAGTGACAATGATTTTTCTGAAGGGAGGGGGAAGTAGCATCTGCACTTGTACCAAAAAGTTAAAGGAGCAACTTCTTTAAAAATCAGATTTCAAAGTGGGTGTGTGTTTTATATTGAGCACCTGGTCTACACTTTGGAGTCACTATTGTGTTGAAGTGGTTAAGTCTTCATGAATACTCCAGCTTTTGAGTAATGCAGACACTTCCATTGCAGTATTTTTAATTCCCTATTATGTTCCCACTGGTGCTCCTCTGTAGCTTTGTTGTATCCTCATTGCTGTGATACTGAAAAATCCTGGGCCCTTGCAGGTTGTAATGTTATTGTCCTAACATTATTTTTAAAAGCCTAATCTTTTATGAAGGTGATAAAGATGAATTTGAGAGTTCAGCAGCAGGTGAACAAAGGCTTGTGATAGGAGCAATTGATTCAGAGGATCTGAATGGGGAAGTTATCTCAACATCCCACAACAGCTATTTATTATTTTTAGTTTTTTGTGACTGTAATCATTCAGTGATTTATAGTTTTTGGCAGAAAATCACCATAGTTGAGGAAATAAAAGTTAAGGGAAAGCCTTTCTATGCTGTTTTGATTTCACTACGTGCTTGGTAAGATCCTAAGATGAATGAAACACTAGGATAAATTTAGTGCGTAATTTGATCTGCTGCAAAACAGCTTGGCCTTTTCTAGGAGCTGCTTCCCTGGCTACCTTAAGTACACTGTCCAGTGAAGTCTATCCTCAGTGTCACATCTATTTCTGTGTTATGTGCAGTGAATACCAACTGTGTCTTACTGCTGGGTTTGGGATTTGTTCTTCTGCTAAGATTAAACTGATTTTTGGTACTTTGTTCCCTTAAATCCATAGAGTGTCAATGCATTATGTTTGTTGCTTTTGTTCAGCTTCCTAGACTAGACAGGTACTGCAGGTGAAAACTACACGAGATATTAATATGTAAAGGACAGCAAAACGAAGTGTTTACATAGAAATTATTATTTGTGCAGTCCATTCTGACACAGATTAATGATATGTCTGCTGCCAGTAAAGCCGCATGCTCCACTGAGGCATCTCAAGTGTACTTTTCTCCTTCACAGAAAAGCTTTTATGTGCCTCGATTCAGCTTCATTGCATACCTTCTGCAGAGAAGTGGCTTGCGCTATAATTGCCTGCTGGTAGCCTTGCACAGTGCCTGGGATTCACTAACTGTACAACAGGTTAATTTGAAGCAATAAATTATTATAAATATTTGGGAAACCTGCATATTCTTTCCCCCCTTAAAATAAAATTTTATATTGTACTTCCTTTTCAGACTTAGCTGTGTGTAGTCTCAAACATTAATTCTTGTCATTAAAGGTTTTTTATACGGGTTGTGTGATTCAGACAAAGGATGTTGCCAATCTAGTTCCCAAAGGTGAGGTGCAGTTGCTGCACTACAGAATTGTTGCTGTTCAAACCTGAACCACAGGATCTACCTGTATTATGACATTCAGGTTTTTTAATCATGCTGTGCTATTATTTCAGAAGCTGTTCACATTTAGCCTACATTATCAAGTATGGCCTTTAAACAATATTTTGCAGATCTATGGAAACACAAGTTGGAAAAGTTCTTAAAATGATAACAGATTTTCATGTAGATAATGCAGGGTTAGAATTAGTAAATAAAGCTTTCCAGAGGACAGTTATTTTAATTGATTCTTTCTCAAGCAGTTCCAAGCAGTTCCATTGATCTTTTAATAGGTCTACCCAGGAGTAATCAGGCAGTGGTGTGCAAAGTATTTAGGTTTCCATTGTCCTGAGCATTCAAGATGTGTTACTGTAGTGTAAGAGTCATGACCTTTCTCTGGGGTAGTTTGTCCACCTTTGGTCCCCACACCCCAGGAACAGCTTTGACTGGTCAGCTAAACCAGGTGAGAGTAACTGATGGGTCTCAGACCCTTGGTGAGTTAAGGATTTCCATCGCATGCAAAGACAGGTTCTGGCAAATTGAGTGGACGAGACCTATAGTGGGTCCCAACAGTCCAAAAGGCAGTTTCTGCATGTGCTGTAGAGGGGCAGACGGGGCTTGTCCACCTAGAAAGGTAGGCCATCTAGAAGGAAAACTCTGATCCTAAGCCTCTGCTACCTAGCACATCTCCAGGAGAAGAAAAGGCTAAGGAGTAAACCCTACACAAATATGGAGTGGAGTTCCCTAAGATGGTTACTCCTGCAGCCAGCTTGTGCCACATCAGTAAGGCCGAGAATGAGGTATTGTCATCTGAGCAGCCCAGGACCTCCATCACACTGCCCAGGTTTGCACCCCAGCGAGGTAAATTCATCCCCAGAGGCACATCCCATTATCTCTCAAGACAGACAGATGCCAACAGTGACATGGAAAGAAATTAAAGGTAAAGGTAAAGCTACCCCTGCCCGTACGGGCCAGTCTTGACAGACTCTGGGGTTGTGCGCCCATCTCACTTAAGAGGCCAGGGGCCAGCGCTGTCCGGAGACACTTCCGGGTCACGTGGCCAGCGTGACATCGCTGCTCTGGCGAGCCAGAGCCGCAAACGGAAACGCCGTTTACCTTCCCGCTGGTAAGCGGTCCCTATTTATCTACTTGCACCCGGAGGTGCTTTCGAACTGCTAGGTTGGCAGGCGCTGGGACCGAACGACGGGAGCGCACCCCGCCGCAGGGATTCGAACCGCCGACCTTTCGATCGGCAAGTCCTAGGCGCTGAGGCTTTAACCCACAGCGCCACCTTAGTCAGCCTCTAATTCTTTTTAGAGATTGAGCATATGCTGAAAGAATGTAGATGTGTAAACAATCCTTACAACCCCATCGGCAAAATAACATGTGGACTGTAGTAAGGCAACTACCTCAGGCTCAGGCTCTCGGTATCCTATAAAGAGGTGAACAAGCTGGAACTTGGAGGTGTGTTCTCATGACCACTGTTGTAATGTAAAAATATCCAGTTTTTGCAATTATTTCAAAAATCCCTGCATTTTTAATTTATTTTTGGTTTCACATTCCACAGGACATTGGAAGAATAACTAAAGATGCTAACTAAAGAAATTTCATAATCTCTGCCATAAATGGTTTTCCCAGAACACTGATACATGATTATTGAGATGTACCATTTTAAAATCAAATAAGCAAAACAGATCAATCTAAACATGTTCACTATCTACAAATACCGATTTAAGAAATATGGATTGTATTCAATGTGTAATATTAAGCAATTGTTGTCTTAGCACAAGGTTTTCCTTGCACAATTAAACAGTCTTCCCATATATGCCCTCTAAATTTGGGAGTTCCCCTCAATCCTCCAGAATAGATTTGGGGATGGTATGCATGAAATCCTGTTGTGCTAGCATTAATCCTTGCACTAGCGTTAACTGTTTAGTCTGCCCCATGCAACAACGTGTCAATATGACTCAATATTTGGAAATGTTATTTCCAATGAAGACACATTTGAATTGTCTCCTCTACTGTACAGTGGTTTAAAATGGATCATTAGACAAAAGAAATAGCTCAGTGTCAGGATTGCCATACGTCCGGAATTTCCCAGACATATCCGGAATACTGCAGCCGCAAGCAGTGTCTGGGCAAAAATCGTCGAAATGTCTGGGAAAATCTGGACGTATGGCAGTGTTGTTTTTGCTGATTTTCCTCAGAAATAGCTCAAAAACATCCAATTTCTTTGCGAATTAACTGTAGAAGAGAAATACATACCACAAAAACTGAAAAAGTCTGAAAAGAGCAGGAGCATATGTTACAGATCTATATGTTGCCTGTAGTCTAAAAAAATACAGGAAAGGGTGCTACTGAAGATCTTGCTGCATCAAGTCCACATCCAATAAGGCCAGCTGCTTTGTCTTGTTGGCTGCAGAAGCTACAGCCAGTGGTGACTATAGGAAACTTAATGGTTTACTAGCTAAACTTACGGTATAAATGCTTGCCTCACCTTGTGGATGGCAGCTTCTGTTTATTAGACAAGAATAAGCAGTTGAGTTCCTAAACCTCAGAAAACATCTTTTTTCTATGGATTCCAAAGTAGACTTTTAAGTATTGTATGTGTGCACGCGCGCACACATACGCACACAGAGCATATGTATTTGCACCATTTCTAGATTGAGCAGATTCCTGTCGACCAAAAACTTATGTATTCCACACATTCTTTTGTAGGTATTGAGTAAGTTTTGTGTTGTCAGTTTAATATTTTAAGAATTGCAGGAATTAAAGGAATACATTTTCACCCAGGCAATAGCAGAGGAAGTACAACAGAACTACCACAGTACTGGCAGACTCTAGTTATTCTATGCATCTTGTTTGGGATATATTTAAATCCATTACTTTTAACCTGTTATCATTAGTTTCTCTCTTCAACTAAATTTCCTTTCTGTCCTTAGTGTGTCTTCTAGCTTTCCAACCTAGACCTTGCAACAATCATCCTAGACCCTTCCTTGTGTGCTTCCCCTATGAGAGGTCAGGAGGGTGGCAAAATGAGAACAGGCCTTTTATGTGGCAGTACTGTACAGAAATTAAATAATAATATCTCAACTACCACAGACTCACAAACTTTTGTAATGCATTTGTGTATTTGTCCTGACCATTTTAGCCCTAAGACGCACAGTGGAAGTTTCAAAATATATCTAATGAATAATGCTGCCACTGAATAGCTGCACTGAAATCATTGTTGTCTACGGATGTTGAACTTATTAAACTGTAGGGCGCTTGCATAAGTATTGAAACACGATTGTAATCTCCCTTTCTCACTTGGGCCATTATTGGATGTGGTTGCAGCATTGCCTTTTGCGCTACTTTGTATATCTCAGTAGAACAGTGGCAGAGGGCCAATGGTGCACCAAGGTGAGAAAAAAAAAATAACAGGCAGAGTTAAGCTGCAGTATGCATAATTTTTGAAAGCACTGAAATGTTGGCATGATTAATGGACTTGGGGTGAAGCGTATAGATGCATTCTGTCCTTTTTGTATGCGAAAAACAAAACCAACTTTAGCTGTAATTTGTAGCTTTCCCATTTGCATTTGTAAATGACAGGTGTGTTCTACGTAACACCAAGGTTGTGAAAATAAATCTGAAGACACGTTCAAGAAAATTGAGGTATACATCTTGCAGTCAATGGACTTCTTTTGTGCAGAATATTGATCTCTGTGGCTCTAATTTCAGAAATAATATAAAACATATTCTAATACAGTGGAACCTCAGGTTAAGTACTTAATTCGTTCTGGAGGTCCGTTCTCAACCTGAAACTGTTCTTAACCTGAAGCACCACTTTAGCTAATGGGGCCTGCTGCTGTTGCTGCGCTGCTGAAGCACGATTTCTGTTCTCATCCTGAAGCAAAGTTCTTAACCCGAGGTACTATTTCTGGGTTAGCGGAGTCTGTAACCTGAAGCGTATGTAACCCGAAGCATATGTAACCAAGGTACCACTGTATTCAAAATTAGGCAATAAATACACATCTGTTTTTACTTGACCAAAGAATCCACAAGTCCATTTAAAACCACAAAATAAGAAGTTATAACCTAAAAGCCAAACTACAAAGACTAGGTCTGTGAGCAAGCACAAGATTTACCTTGTAGCTGGATCTGCTCTGCGGTGGTCTAATTTGTTCTGTTATTTGGATCTGAATCTCATCTGTTAAATCTGAAGCTCTGTTTCATTCCCATTGACTATAATGAGGAATCTGTAAATGGCTATTGCTCCCCCCCCCCTTTTTACATAAGTGGATGAAATTTGATGAGAAAGGAACACGGATTAAGCCTTCAAATTTCAGAGATACTTATGCAGGGAAACTTTAAAGTTTCTAACTTTTTATTTTCTGACAGAATTCAATGCATATTGCAAAAACTGACACCTTTTCTTTTTAAAAATTGTTTTTATTTAAAGGTTTTCATGGATAACAAAAGTACAAATAGTGTCTTTTTTCAGTTCATAGAGTCTTTTCTGCAGGTCAGTTACATTTGATGTGAGACACTGCTATCTGCATTGTGAGCACGGGGGGACAGATATGGGGAGAGAGGTGTGGGGGAGGTGGGTAGTGTTTTTCCCTTTTGCATAGTGCATGTGGGGAGTTTTGTGTCAGCATCACGTGAATAGGTTCTTTATCTATTCATTCATTTATTTCTGTTGGCGATGCAGAAGATTGGGAGCCAAGAGTATGATTGGTTGCATTGGAGTTTTGCAATGAGTTTTGTTTTTGTGAGTGAGTGGGTGGGTGGTAGCTGTTGGGTCAAATTAGCCATATTGATCCTACAAGGGCAAACTTCAAACTGGGTGAAAAATAGCAATCACATTCCCTCCCTTAGTTTGAAAAACATGCATGAGTGCCCCTACATAAGAAACCTGTTAGCGTTTGGACAAATAGGTCCAGAGGGCATCATGCTGGCTGATTTTCCTTTTGTCATGGAAAGGGTTTTGCGGGTGAAGAGGTTGCCATTCCTCTTCCTGGAAGTACTCCTCATGACAGCCTTTCAATGAAGAAAAAAGTGAGCGCTATGATTTTAGTTGTTGGCAAGGAAAAAGAACAATTGGGAAAGAAGTAGGCCACCCCAACCATGAACTCTACTAGTTCTGCCCTGCAGTCATAGCCAAAATTTGAAGGAGCCTGATGACCCACATGGATAACCTGGAAGTAAAAGGGTAAAAGGGTGAATGATCCCTGGACAGTTAAATCCAGTCAAAGGTGACTATGGGGTGCGGCGCTCATCTTGCTTCAGGCTGAGGCAGCCAGCGTTTCTCCACATACAGCTTTCCGGGTCATGTGGCCAGTATGACTAAACTGCTTCTGTGATGGAAGCCAGAGCACACGGAAACGCCGTTTACCTTCCCGCCACAGCAGTATCTATTTATCTACTTGCACTGGTGTGCTTTTGAACTACTAGGCAATTGCCTCTGAGCGCACAGAAGTAGATAAGTATAGGGTTGTGCTGCAGTAACTTAATTTAAAGTGATGGGTTGGTAGTTCTTAAAGAACAGCACTTCCTTCCACTTCTGGCTTTCCTGCTGTGGGAAATGGCTGCCTCCCACACGAACAGACCCCAGCCGTGCTAGTAATTTAGCCCTGGCAGACGACTCCCCAGGGTGGGGGAGGACTGTCTCACAGACCCGCGGATCGCCCGTGATCTGTCGGCTAGCATCAAGGTTTGCAGGGGTCTAAGAGCATGGCACAGCTGGCACTCTCCAGAGCCACTCCTACATGCAGGGACACCTGTTCCTTAAAAATTAATAAGATTTGACCAAAGAATAGGCATGTTCTGGACTGATAGAGGTAAAAGAAATAATCTGCTGAATTATACAGTCATTGGATGCCAAACTCTGACTTCAAAGAGACTCAAATCTTGACGTTTGGATTAAAAGAGGTGAGCGGCTGCTGTTCCTTTGTTTCTTTGCAATTTGCCATCTCATGATTATTGAACCTCACCAAGGAAAAATTAATTAAAGGATACGCAGGAGGGGTAAAAATTAATTGGAAGTTCAGTTGTACAGTTCTCGATGGGAGAGTCTCAATTAGAATTGATAAAATAAGATCAGATCTGGAGGTGTCTGGGATGGAGGAAGGTGTAAGATGGTGGCGGTTGCTGTTGTGTATTTACAAAAAGAACAAATCTTGTTTTGAGGAGGCCAGAAATATCTTTGGATTACAAAAGGGTGTGTTCTACATAAAAATGCATTTGCTTGCAGGGATTATATTTATATATGGTTTAATCTAAAGAGAATGCAGGAGGATTTCCAACTTTTAATTGTGACTTAGCGGCGTAGCCACTGGCAGAAGTTTTAATCATACTTGGCAAAAGATGAAGGAGGCTTGGACTGAGAGAATGGAGATTGTGACACAGATGAAATAGAAATGAACTTTCCCCCTCAGGTGGGGGGCGGAAGAGATCTTGTGGATTATAACATGGGAAATTTCACATCATACAGTACATTTCTTTGCATGGATTACAGTTATAAGAGGTGAAAAAGAAGTTGAATTTCAGGTCCTGGCTGCCCCTAAGGTACGGGGGGGGGGGGAGTTTTGGATTCTGAGGAAACTGAAAGATCACCAAAAGATTGCTTTGTGAAACTTTCCCTACAGCATTTTTGATTTTCTACGGAAGAACTCGGTAATAGCTTCTCTAATACTCTGAGAGCATGCTACGTCATTAATCGTTTTACTGAAGGAAAGTTGGAAAACAGCTCAAAGCCAAAAAACAAGATGAAGGAATGAGGGGAATGAAAGGAGGACTAGCGCTGGAAAATCATTGCTGGGTAACAACACAGAAACAACTCTTCTGCATGCTAACAGCTAAAATGGTTATGCTATAAATAATTTTAATAACTTATTGTTCACGGAGCACATCCCACCGAATTGCAATTATTGGACACATTTGAAATATTAGCTAATTAAGACAGATGAAAGAGGAAACGGCACCGTTAATCTTAATTTTGGACTTTCAGCCCAGGACTTTCAGTGGGAGGAGAGGTCACCGAGAGAGAATGTTTTTCAAATAAGCTAATATGGAAATAAGCTAATAAGGAAATATGGAATAAAAGCCCCCTGCGTGCTAATTAGATATAAAGACCTGTTAAAACAAGATTTTGAGTCACATCCCAGAGACTGACAGATTTATAAGATGAAGATGGACAATTAGAATTTTGAAATTGGAACCGATAAGCAAGAAAGCAGAACATAAATAAAATACATTACCTCTAGAAACCAGAACATGAGGAGTCCCTGGAAATTAATTGAATTGAATTGAATTTGGAATACATAATTGGCGATAATGTATATGATTTGATATGACTGATCTGATTTGTGAATAATGAAGATTTGTATTGGAAAATGAATAAAAATTGTTTATATATATAAAAAAAGAACAGCACTTCCCCTCTCTTTTTGTTTCAAATGCAGTACATTGGCTCCCAGTACGTTTCCGAGCACAATTCAAAGTGTTGGTGCTGACCTTTAAAGCCCTATACGGCCTCGGTCCAGTATATCTGAAGGAGCGTCTCCACCCCCATTGCTCTACCTGGACACTGAGGTCCAGCACCGAGGGCCTTCTGGCGGTTCCCTCACTGCGAGAAGCCACGTTACAGGGAACCAGGCAGAAGGCCTTCTCGGTAGTGGCACCCTCTCTGTGGAATGCCCTCTCACCAGATGTCAAAGAGAACAACAACTACCAGACTTTCAGAAGACATCTGAAGGCAGCCCTGTTTAGGGAAGCTTTTAATGTTTGATGTTTTACAGTATTTTAATATTTTTTTGGAAGCTGCCCAGAGTGGCTGTGGAAGCCCAGCCAGATGGGCGGGGTATAAATAACAAATTATTATTATTATTATTATTATTATTATTATTATTATTATTATCCTCAGGGTGTTCCTATATTCCAGATGTGGCAACATTCCTTGACTCATAGCCCAGTGGATGGTGAACATATTGTGCAGATGTTCCACTTTCTTATTTTCCTACTGCACCCCCCAAAAAGTACCCCCCCCCCGGTCTTATGCCATTCAGCTGCATAATTGCACCTTCCTGGTGTCATTTACCAAGCTGGGCTACTATGTGCTCAGATTTAATTACTTTAATATACTATTCATCCCCACCACCGTCCTTCAAGTTCCCCATTGGTACTGCGAGATTAGAATAAGGACTTCTATCATCATGCTATTTCCCAATACTTCTTACTGGCTTGAGTGAGCACACTGGGAAAAAAGAATTTATAGTGGTAACAGGGGTACCAACTTGAATAAAATATTGGGAGGGAGCAGGTAAGACCCGCCCCACATAATTGATCACAAGATGCAGTACACATCATTTGAATGACAATACCCATTAACTTTGGGCAGGCCTGGCCCCCTCAAATATTTGGGGGGGGGCTAAAGGGACCTGTGGGACGCAGGTGGCGCTGTGGGTTAAAGCCTCAGCGCCTAGGGCTTGCCGATCGAAAGGTCGGCGGTTCGAATCCCTGCGGCGGGGTGCGCTCCCACTGCTCGGTCCCAGCGCCTGCCAACCTAGCAGTTCGAAAGCACCTCCGGGTGCAAGTAGATAAATAGGGACCGCTTACCAGCGGGAAGGTAAACGGCGTTTCCGTGTGCGGCTCTGGCTCGCCAGAGCAGCGATGTCACGCTGGCCACGTGACCCGGAAGTGTCTCCGGACAGCGCTGGCCCCTGGCCTCTTAAGTGAGATGGGCGCACAACCCCAGAGTCTGTCAAGACTGGCCCGTACGGGCAGGGGTACCTTTACCTTTACCTTAAAGGGACCTCACCCCCTAAGAGTTGGCTCCTATGAGTGGTACTTACTTTGAGTAAGAACTCGGCACCCAACCTGTCTTGGTTATTAAAGCTCAGGTGTATACTGTGTAACTGAATTCATTTGTTCAGTAACTTAATCCTGCCCCCCCCCCCGAAAAATATCGCCACAAAGCAGAAGAAATAAATGTATAAGCTCACAGAGCTACAATTCAGAGTTCCCCAGGGATGAGGGATTGATTGTTAAACCACTCTGAGAACTGGCTGCTGTGTAATAATAATAATAATTTTATCATTTATACCCCACCTATCTGGCTGGGTTTCCCCAGCTACTCTGGGCGGCTTACAGCATATATAAAATTGTAAAACATTACAATTGTGTGAGGGGAACCAAAGATTTTCTGGGAACTGAATGTTTTTCAGCTGTGAAACGTTGGAGTTCTGACCTGGCAGAGAGAAAGCACGCCTACCTAACTCTTTTGAAAGCCTGGCCTTTTCCGTCCAGGGTGCCCTGCCTTTTCCAGAAGTGCTTCCAGACTAGTCACCCTCCTCTTTGCCCTCCCTGCTCTTCCGTCTGAAGCGAACCCTGCCAGGTAGGCGAGCTGCACACCTGAGGCACTCTAGGCCCCGCCCCCTCCCCGCGCGCCAGGGCCCAGCTCCGTCACCGCCGCGAGCGCCACGACGACTCGGCCCAACCTGCGCGGAGGATTCCCCGCTCTTCTCCCGCTCTTGGCTGGCTGTGGCCGCGCTCAGAAAAGGCTCCTCATGTTCCGGCAGGTGCTGCGGGGCCGCCTGTCGCCCCACATGCTGCCCCTCATGGCTGCCGTGCTGCTGGAGCGGAAGGGGAGGAAAGAGACGGGCTTCTATCACTGGAGGGTAATGTGAGGCTTGGGGGGAAAGTGCTGCCTGCTTCTTCGAGGAAACCTCCGCGAGCAAAAGCTGTAGCAATTTTAGTTTCTCGTCTTAGGGGGCGAAGGCGGAACAAAACAAATACAGTTTATTGGGACATCTGCGGGAGGAAGGGGCTTGATTTATCTGCCTCTGTTTTAATTTTAACGCTTTCCAGCTAAATAGGGTGAGCAGGGGCGAAGAAGGAACGGCGTCCGGTAACCTTAGTGGTTGGTAGCGCCTCTGAAATTTCAGCCCTGCAAGCTTTTCTTCACTTTGCAAAGGAAGCTTCAGCGACCCCAGCGGTTCTGTCGTTTCTCGTCTTCCTCTATTTATCTCCAGTGGAGACTTGATCCAAAGTGAGAATTTTAAGCTGTACGCTTGCTTTGGGAGAAAGCCCCCTGCAATTTAGTGGGACTTCTAAGCAGAAAATGCTTAGGGATGTGTTGTTAGGGACGCTGCTGTTAGTAGATACCGCAGGAAATAGTGCAAAGTCAAGTTTACTTCTGGGACAGAAGAGCCTAGTCAGAAGAGTGTTTGCAATATCATCTGTGTAGTAGAATGAACCAAATTGTTCGGTCTATAATCACTAAGTGCTGTATTTGTTTTTAGGAATTTAAGAAACTGCCTCAGAACATAGATTGCCGGTCCATTTGCTGGTGACTCATACTGGCGGGGGCTGTCCGGAGTTTCAGGCAGGGATCAAACATGGGACCTCTTGCATACGAAGCATGTGCTTTTCTGTGCCTTCTGTCCCCCCAATTTGACGGCGGTGTGGGGGGTGGAAAGAGTGTTGCTCAGCCATCCAGTGAAACTATTTTTTTAACAAATAAAAAAATGACTGATTAGTGACAATGTCAAATCCCAGTCAGAAATATAGGCTAATATGGGCTGTGTGTGCATGTACCTTGAAAGCACATTTGAAGCATGTTTCCCCGCTCAAAGAATTCTGGGTACTGCAGTCTCACTTTTCGTTTACAATGGATCTGTTAGTACAAGTCTAGCTGCTGGGTGGAATGTTATCTTTTTGCATGTTTGCTAGGCATAGTTACTGTTCAGTGTAATTCAACTTACTATCATTGCAGCGGGAGAAGCACCCTTACTATAACCTCACAGTGAAAATCCTCCGAGCCAGAAACATTAAAGGAACAGATCTTTGTGAGTGTCTGGAGACTTTATTTTGCTTATTCTCTGAACTGATCCTCCACATGTCTTATTATTGTTAACCAGGGGTCAGCAAACTTTTTCAGCAGGGGGCCGGTCCACTGTCCCTCAGACCTTGTGGGGGGGGGGCGGACTATATTTTTTTTGGTGGAAATGAACAAATTCCTATGCCCCACAAATAACCCAGAGATGCATTTTAAATAAAAGGACACATTCTACTCATATAAAAACACGCTGATTCCCGGACCGTCCGCGGGCCGGATTTAGAAGGCGATTGGGCCGTATCCAGCCCCCGGGCCTTAGTTTGCTTACCCATGGTTAAGACAGTCTCTTCAGCAGATTGATTTGCTGTGCTGTTGTGAAAATTACTGAAACACATACAAGCAAAAAGCAACGTGTTTCTAATAATGGACATAAGAAGAGCTAAGAGTCCCTTTAATTCACAATCCTGACTCCCACAGTGATGATTCGGACACCTAGAGAGCCCATCCAACTTCTTCTTGTATACACCAGTAGTAGCCACATGTCGGACTACAACTATCAGCCATAGAAAGCGTAGCCACTATATGGAAGTTGAGAACATCTGAATGGCACCATATTGGTTACTTCTGGTCTATGCTGTCTGGGAGTGTCTCTCCAGTGTTTCATACAGGTTTTCCTTGCTGTGGGTTTGGCCATGTTTAATTTAGTTTCCCTGACTGATCTGATGGAGTGGATCTTAACCATTCATGCTGAGTCTAACTTGTCAAAAGTGGCTCATGATTTCATGACTTCTGTGGCAGCCATGGGTTTGCCTCAAATTCTATCTGAGCCAAAATATGAGGCAGCACACATTTTGGAATTGGGGTTTGTGTGGAATAGATAGGGGGAAATGATCTGTGGGAAGCCCTTTTTGGTTTTGTTGCTTTATTTTGTTTATTTAAAAAAATTATGCTCTGCTTCCTGCACAAAGCAGTTTATAGTCTGCAATAAAAACCAACTCCACCTGACAATAAAATATAAAATACCCTGAACAAACAAGCAAAAAGCATAAAAGGTGGAGTCCATTAATAGACTATAAAACCTAAAGCAGGTCACAAAAACCTTTGAAAAACAACAAGAATTAATGTGTGCACCGGGGGTGGGGATGAGGGTAGTTATTGTTTTGTTTGTTATTATGTTATGTATTTTTGTGGTTTTATACTTTAAACCGCCCTGGGATCCTCAGATGATGGGCAATATATAAATTCAACCAATAATAAATGAAACGTGTAAATTAAACTAGGCTATTTTGAGAAAGCTTGGGAGAAAAGAAACGTTTTCACAAAATGTTGAAAACTTAACAATGTTGGGACATGCTTGCTTTGTTTCTAAAGAAAGAGAATTGCTTCACTTCTAGAGGAAGAGAATTCCAGAGAGCTGGTGCCACAACAGTGTTAATGTGCTCAAGTAGCAGCATGTGTCACCATCATCCACAGAACTAAGTGACTGGGTTAGGGTGTGGATGTAGGGGAAGAGATGGTTTCTTGGATAACCTGATCCTGAACTGTTAGGGATTTATACACTAGTAGTAAAAAATTGAAGGTAGACCAATAGCAAATTCGCAGCCAGTGCAGCGTTTTCAATGGCAGTGCGACATCTTATCAATAGGTTGTCCCAGACACCAGCTGTGCAGCAGTCCTCAGTGTCACAGCATTGACCTTCAGGCCACCTATAAATAACATCTGCAAAAGTAGAGAACCAAATTTGTTGTTATGACCCTGGAGGCTGATGAATCCAGATGGTTTTCTGAATCTGGGGCAGGGGATGGGACTTCCCCATATAGCTTCACATTGATGTAGAGAAGACATCCAGACACTTGCACTTAACTGTCCATTAATGACCGTCCGCTCTAACTCTCATTTCCCTCTATTCATCCTAACTGTCAAACCATTAAACCAAAGTCTCAAGACAATTTTGGGCTGAATAGGGATGAACAAATTGAAACTTTTTTACACATAGGACAGAAGTACTGTGGAAATTGGCTACTCCAGATGGAGATATGCAAGCCATCTTAGATGTGGTTCCACTCCCTCTGAAGTACCAAGTATATGTTTGGAAGTAGTACTGGGCTTCCAAGTATATAGACATATACCAAGTTTATGTTTGGAAGTGCGAGCTGGACCATAAAGAAGGCTGATTGCCGAAGAATTGATGCTTTTGAATTATGGTGCTGGAGGAGACTCTTGAGAGTCTCATGTACTGCAAGAAGATCAAACCTATCCATTCTTAAGGAAATCAGCCCTGAGTGCTCACTGGAAGGACAGATCCTGAAGCTGAGGCTCCAATACTTTGGCCACCTCATGAAAAGAGAAGACTCCCTGGAAAAGACCCTGATGTTGGGAAAGATGGAGGGGACAAGGAGAAGGGGACAACAGAGGACGAGATGGTTGGATAGTGTTCTCGAAGCTACCAACATGAGTTTGATCAAACTGTGGGAGGCAGTGGAAGACAGGAGTGCCTGGTGTGCTCTGGTCCATGGGGTCACGAAGAGTCAGACACGACTAAATGACTAAACAACTACAACTGGACTTCATGCTAACTAGGCAAGCTCAGGTGGCAGCAGTAACTAATAGTGCTTTTTACCTGTTATATACTGTTATATACTAACTGATATCCTATCTAGAGACCTTGCCTCTGTTACCCATCTTGCTTGAAACATGCAGGCAGGACTATTGCAAAAATAGTTGAGGTAATGAATGTTAAATAGGGGGGAAACCCCAATAAATGTCTCTTGCCTAACTTACTTTGAGTGGAATCTGGACTGTTTGCAGTGCATGCTGAATTATTATAGAACAGCAGAGAAAGAAAGAAAGAAAGAAAGAAAGAAAGAAAGAAAGAAAGAAAGAAAGAATTTTTCTGTGACAATCAATGCCTTCAGTAATCACAGATACTTGACTTTGGTCACAATTCCAAAGGAGATTTTATTCACATTTGGTAGGGGTGCCTGAAAGTTATGGTACCATTTAACCCAACATGACTACATGGTTTAAGAGTATAACATACTATGCTAATAGTGAACTAGGAAGCTGCATTGTATTTATCAACCATGGCTAAATTGGCATACAGGGAAGACGATTCTTAACCTTCAGAATGGTGGTTGAAGATTTGGGAAACCATGAAATTATTTTGCCAAATTATCAGTCTTTTAAGAAATCTGTGTACAGCAGGGGTGAGGAGCCTGTGTCCCACGTAGACGTTTTTACATTCCAGCTCCCACAGTCAGCTAGGCTGAATGGGGTGGAGTGAGAGCAGTAACATCTGAAGGATCACATGCTCCCCATCTCTGCTTAACTGACTTAATCAAGCTTGAAAACAGATAATCCTGTATATTAGAAAAGAACATATTAGCACATTATTCTCTTTAGTTACATTTGTTCTACATCTAAAACCCACTGGTAGATTTCATGGGTTACCACTCCTGTTCTTTGTTTTAGTATTTATTAAGCTGCTACTTTGGACTACTTTGAAAAGCACCTTCTCATTATCTTAGTCTGCTGTTAGTTTTTTGTTTGTTTGTCTTTTGGAGAGAGAGACCCTTTCCTGATCACATTTCTGCCCTTTCCCCCTCTAGTGTCCGAGGCAGATTGCTATGTAGAACTGCGTATGCCGACTGCATCTCCACTCACTTACCGAACGCGAGTTATTGACAACTCCAGTGATCCAGAATGGAATGAAACTTTCCACTATAGAATTCACAATGCTGTCAAGGTAAAAAAGATCAATACTTCTTGATTCAGAACAATTGCTATATTAGGTAACATTCCTTGATTTAGGAAGGAGGGGAAATGGTTTGATTTTTCCCACAGGACCAAATACATTAATATTGAGGGGTGGGGAGTAATCTAATTCAGTCTTAAATCTTTATCGGAACCCCAGTGCCTTGTAAATCTCTTCCACCCACCCTTGCCTTACTCCTCAAATATTATTCTTGTCACCTGTCACTGATCTTACAACTGAGATAAAAAAGGTAAAGGTAAAGGTACCCCTGCCCGTACGGGCCAGTCTTGACAGACTCTGGGGTTGTGCGCCCATCTCACTTAAGAGGCCAGGGGCCAGCGCTGTCCGGAGACACTTCCGGGTCACGTGGCCAGCGTGACATCGCTGCTCTGGCGAGCCAGAGCCGCACACGGAAACGCCGTTTACCTTCCTGCTGGTAAGCGGTCCCTATTTATCTACTTGCACCCGGGGGTGCTTTCGAACTGCTAGGTTGGCAGGCGCTGGGACCGAGCAGCGGGAGCGCACCCCGCCGCAGGGATTCGAACCGCCGACCTTTCGATCGGCAAGCCCTAGGCGCTGAGGCTTTAACCCACAGCGCCACCTGCGTCCCTTCACAACTGAGATAGGCAGCCTTGAAAGCCCTGTGCTGTTTGCTGTTCTTTTAAGCCCGAGACACGGCAGGGAGGGAAATGTTCCAGTTGGCTGCTAACTCCAGACAGGTAGCTAAATGGATGGCTGATCTAATCTCTCACAGAATGCATTGCCTTGACATCTCTCTGTGATCCATAATCCCAGATTTTATATTAGCAGAGAAATCCAGAGCTAAATAGCGGAGTGGGCGGGGGGGGGGGGGAATCACAATGTACCGTACTTTTTTTAAAAAAAACAAACTTTAAGTAAATAATATGTTCAGTCATTGTCTAACAAAATTTTAGGTTTGAATTCTTAGTGGTTTGGGACCATAGACCCAAAGAAAGCTCAACAACCTTTGTGTCCGGATTTTCACTTTTTGAAATATGGCAACCCTAGCACAATAGAACAGAATAATTAAGCAAACCTCAACTTTCTGAGGCAGGCAACCCTGACATCTGATAAGTCAGGAAAAGAAAAAGCCTCTCCAATGTATGGATTACACTTTGGGGTGGGGATGGGATGGGAGATCTGTGATTTAAGGCCTAATTTCATATGGATGAGGAAAGCCTGGAGGCACAGAAAGTGGGATGAAGTGGGTTTGAAGGAGAGAGAGCTGAAGCAGATAGGAGGAGTGAGAAGGGGGTGGAAGCCCTCTACACGAGATCAGTTAGACTTTTGGTAAGAACAATATGGCAGTCCACTGGTTAGTGTGAGAGATGGGGCCGTGGAGAGAAATAGGAAAGAGGTAGCTCTGCCCACCTTTGGCTCTTGTCCTGCCCACTGCCAGTCCCACAACAGATTATCCCTGAGGGAAAAGTTTGCCCACCCCCAATTTACACAATATGATATTTAATGCACACTTTCTTTCCCTACTGTTTCAGTTCTGGACTTCTGTTGTTTCAGAACACGCTTGAGTTGACACTCTTTGATAAAGATGTTCTCTTAAGTGATGAACTTACTTCTCTCGTGTATGATGTGACAGCGATGAAGACAGGTCGCCCTCTGAAACAAACATTTAAACTAAAAGAGGTTAGTTCTTTTGTTTATTGAATGGGGGGGGGGGAATCAGGTTCTCAGGAATGTTCTTGAACCTAACTTTGCTCCTTGATATCTAAGTAAGTTTGGCCAGGACTTCACCAGTTACTTGTATCCTGAGCTATTTTTTAGCTTGTTCCTGCTGCTAACATATCTTAGAGTCACAAAAGTTGGAAGAGACCTCAAATGCAATACAGTCCAGCCCTGTGCTGATGTAAGAAGTCTGTATGTTAATATATTTATTTATTTGTAGGACAAAGAAGAGCTGGATGTAGAGTTTCTTCTGGAGGAAAGGTGAGAGCTGCTAAATTTTCCATTGTCATGGTGGCTCAGAGGCGTAGTGGGGGGAGGGGCGTGGGGACCATGGCCTCAGGCACAATTTTGTGAGTGGATGCAAACAGGCGTCCCAACAGCAGGCTCCTTCATTGGAGCCTTGGCTGTGGCACTCATGCCTGGCCACATCGCCATCCCTGGGTCAGACCTGATCTGGGGGAGGAGAGCAGGAGAAGGGGCAGATTGCTGCTGCCCACCGTCCTCGGCCATGGCGCAGCTTGCGCCCCTCTGCAGCAGCTCTGCCACCAGGTCACACCTGACCCAGTGGCAAAGAGCAGGAGAGTGGGTGACAATGAAGCTGCCCACCTTCCTTGGCTGCGGCACACCTCACACCCAGCTGCAGGAGCCTTGCCACCGGGTCAGGTATGACCCAGTGGTGGAGAAGAAGAAGAAGAGTTTGGATTTGATATCCCGCTTTATCACTACCCTAGGGAGTCTCAAAGCGGCTAACCTCCTTTCCCTTCCTCTCCCACAACAAACACTCTGTGAGGTGAGTGGGGCTGAGAGACTTCAGAGAAGTGTGACTGGCCCAAGGTCACCCAGCAGCTGCATGTGGAGGAGCGGGGAATCGAACCCGGTTCACCAGATTACGAGTCCACTGCTCTTAACCACTACACCACACTGGCTGGAGAATGGGGGGAGAGATAGTTTCCCCTCTCCTCCCCTGGACTGTGGCGCCCGGGAAGGCACCCTCTGTGGCGCACCCTGTTAGAATTCCTGCTCCATGATTGCAGTCATGGGATTTTTGTCTTTCACATGACGGTATATGTTTTGACTCTACAGAGTGGGAAGTGACGGAGACAGGATGTTCGTGTTACTGTGTTCCATGAAGTGGGACTATTGTCTTTTGTTCTTTTTCTCTTTCCTGTCTGATGCTAGAGAGAGAGGGAGCCATATTGCAGTGCTCCGTGTGTGTTTATATGTAAATAAGGTAGATTAGCCAAAATGCTGAGTTGCTGAGCTCTGTTACGCATGATACGCAAACTCTGCGGATCCCTCCGCAGTCGTTGGCATTGGTCGCTGTGATGTTCGGGCAGAAGAAAGCTTTTGAAGCTCCCAAACAAACGACCAGGAGGGAGAGAACATGCCAGTTGGGCATGTGTCTCTGCCGGGGTCCTACTCGAGTGTAGGCTGAACTCCTGACACACACCCCTTGAGGGCGCACCCTGCATGGCTATACACTCCGCCACTGTAGTGGCTGCAGTTCTAAACATTCAAGCAATGAAGGAAGTCATTGTATTCAGTGTGGCTTACTTTTAATCTGATCCTAGAAGGTTTCTGAGCTCTTGGAGTGGCTTTTTGACGTGTACTGCAGTGAGGAAGGGGGAAGGTCCCATTGCCCCAGTGGAATCCTGCTTGCTTCTCTTTGGTTCTAAGTCTTTGTCTTGTATCACTGGCATTGCAGCCATATGCAGTTTTATTGGTATCTTGGGCCTTGCCTTTATTGAGTTATTCTAGGGGTGACAGAAATGATTTAGGTGTATATAGGCGTGATTCCCCCCCCTTTCATTTCCTTCCTGGATCATTGCACATTCACACGCACAATGGCCTTTCCCCTTGCCTTTGACATCTGAGATGTATAGTTTCAGGGCCCACCCTATTTTTGTGATTACATATTTTGTAATGGTAAGTTTTAAAAACTGTTTTTAATGTTGTATTTTAAATGGTTGTCACTCACCCTAGGAAGTAAGGGTAAAGGCTGTG
Source organism: Podarcis cretensis (assembly GCF_951804945.1). Classification (NCBI taxonomy): domain Eukaryota; kingdom Metazoa; phylum Chordata; class Lepidosauria; order Squamata; family Lacertidae; genus Podarcis; species Podarcis cretensis. The sequence continues at coordinate 46,157,963 of NC_137170.1, read as the reverse complement.
TAAAATACTACTACTACTGATGATGATGATGATAATAATAATAATAATAATAATAATAATAATATACAAAGTTAATGCATTCTTTCTTTTTGTCTTCTGTGTTAATTCTCATTATTGTAGCTGACTAAGCAGATTTCTATGAAATATAAACAATGCGTAATTCCTGTCCCAACAGGCTTCTTTTTTAAAAGTAGGAAGTAGAAAGCGAAGGGTAGATGTGGTGATAAGTACTGTACGTCACAGGCTCCTTTCACAGATAGTAAATTTAATATTTGATTCATGGGAATTCTGCCTCGTGAGAAACTATTCCTAAGACACAGCTGCATTTTAAATACGTTTTAGGACCCACCCTATTCTCTTGACTGCAGTTTGTTTTAAGCTGATTTGGCTATTTTCTTTTTAAATGGCTGCAACCTAGCATGGTGAAGTTGGGAAGAAATCACTATAAAATAATGTGAATCCCTGCCTTAAAGCACCTGGGGGTCTTTTTATTTTCCTTCTTTTTTAATGGCACGTGTAAACATATTTTTATGTTTGTTTATGGCAGTATTTTGCCTTCACAGCACGGATGCTCCTGGTGAAGTCATCACAAATGGTGTCCTTGTGGTGAGTGTTCAGAGAGCCAGATGTTTGGGAATTGTGTTTTGTGGTGTGCACACTTAGCAGGAGAGCCCTTTCAAAATCAAAGCATTTTTCCTCTCTTGGAAATACTTAGAGCAATTAGTTTTGCTGTTGTGTGTGCGGGTAGAGGATATTCAAGATGAAAGGTTAGGAGACGGGAGCACAGCAGTGACAGACAACACTTCCTTTTCGCTGGTGTGATCATCTCTATCTGTTCCCCTTTGGTTGTCTGCTGGGAAAGCTTTGGAAACTGCAGTGCGGGGGTGGGGGTGGGGGGGTGGAACCAAACCATTTTCCTGGAATTCCATCTAAACCCTTCACTGTATGAGAAGTCATGCAAAAGCACCATATTTCAAAACCAGTATTTTAAAATTTTGTTTTGTTCGATGTAGGCGTACCCTTGCCTTTGCGTGCAAGGGGTTATTAACAAAGATGAAAAGCCACCTCTGAGAGAGCAGGGTAAGTCCAATTTTGGTTTTGTTTCTCTCCTGCTCTGCCCAAATTTCAAAGTAGATAAATTAGGTATGCTTTAATTTGGATGTTTCATGAGTTAGTTGAAGAAGAAGAAGAGTTTGGATTTGATATCCCGCTTTATCACTACCCGAAGGAGTCTCAAAGTGGCTAACATTCTCCTTTCCCTTCCTCCCCCACAACAAACACTCTGTGAGGTGAGTGGGGCTGAGAGACTTCAGAGAAGTGTGACTAGCCCAAGGTCACCCAGCAGCTGCATGTGGAGGAGCGGAGACGTGAACCTGGTTCCCCAGATTACGAGTCTACCGCTCTTAACCACTACACCACACTGGCTCTCAAGCAAGAAAGTCTATACAAGTTCTCGGCTACAGCTCATGGTTAGCAAGGGGAGAGAGCTTAACCACCATTCTTGGACTGGATGATATGCTAAGTTAAAAGTTGGCTTAGTGTGGTGTAGCACAAAAAGGACTGGGGAGCTGCAAAGCAGCTGCAGGTTCTTCTCAGGGGGCCAGTACGTTTGCATGGTCTTGTCTCAACACGTTGAGTAAGCTGTCTCTTTGTGTCACCACTTCCTTCTTGGCTCTCTGACTCCCAGGCCAATATGCATCCTTGGAAAGACTGTGTTATGAAATAAGGAGAGTAGAGAACCTCTAAAGTGGCTTGCTTAAAGTGTACATTTGTTAGGAAAGAACGTGGGGGATAGGGTGGATCTAGATACAGGTTAAAAACGCTATAAATAAGTCAGAAATTAAATCATTACAACAAAAGAAAAAAAAGCCTATGTAAAAATCCATATAAACTCCTTTTTGCTCTCTGTCCCCATCTGGTTTTGGATGTTTATAATGCATCCAAAGCGTATTATTGTGACGAATGTAGCTGAGTCCTTAGTCTTTCCACCCTGTTCTTTTGCCTTTCGGATGAAAGTGTTAATGCCTACAAGTTTTCAAAATGATACAAAAAATCAGGTACCAGAATTTGAAGTCTACTTAGTCAGCTTCTTCTTCTTCTTTATTTCATAACCTTTAATACCTAAGTGTGGTATATACATGGAGGAGGCAGTAGGCTTCATTGCTTTCAGAATCCAGATTTGCCATTAATTTAACCAAATTTCAATCCATTAATATTAGTAACAATTTTTAATGTCTTATCCATGATGTAGGAGCTTGGCATTTTGTTATTGATACTTTGGTTGCTCTGCCATCTCTAAGAGTAGTCTCTACTTACATATTGTATAGTATTTCTCTTAGGAATGCATGTCCTAAATGTCTCACTGTCGTTTTTAGGAAGCAGACTGTTCAAGCTCTCGCTTCCAGGCGCCTATGAGAAGCAGTTGTCCATTCCTTGCAAATCGGACTCCGATCAGAGTTGTGGAAACTCATTTGTCTTTCATGTAGGCCAAGGGATGTGTTCAGAACTGGATGTGGAGTTAGAGCGAACCATTACCATCCTTCAGGTGAGAAATCACCACACATCACATTAGAGAATGCTTACAAACTTGTTTTCCTTATGAAATGTCTTTATTTATTCTCAGGACGGAGTGAGCCCAGACTTTGAAGAGCATAGTACAATTCTTGGATCAGGGATTGTTCCATTGCAGTCCCTTCCTCTGGGAAAGGAAGTTGATATGGCTGTTTCACTAGGAAAGGTAACAGTATGATTTATTTATTTTTTAACTTCATTTTAGCAATCTTGGGTTGGGTTGTTGCCTCAACTCCTCTTGCAATGTTTTTCAGGTATAGATTGGGGTGGCTAATCTGTAGGCAGCTAAGCACATCTGGCCCAAAAGACCCACCCTCCCCCCTGGAAATTTGTCATTTAAGGGAAGATTTATTATTATCATTAGCCTTTTGGTATTTGGTTTAGTATGTCACAAGTTATGCAGGCCTGATTTACAGTACAGTGGTACCTCTGGTTAAGTACTTAATTCATTTCGGAGGTCTGTTCTTAACCTGAAGGTCCACTTTAGCTAATGGGCCCTTTCTGTTCTCATCCTGAAGCAAAGTTCTTAACCTGAGGTACTATTTCTGGGTTAGCGGAGTCTGTAACCTGAAGCGTATGTAACCTGAAGCGTATGTAACCTGAGGTACCACTGTATATGTATTGTGTTTTCTTTCAAGTCCCCTGCCACCAAAAAGTACAACATGTTTGTGCCCAAACACACACAGATATTCACTAGGTCAATCTGTTGGCTTGGTTTTAAGGTTTTATTCAGTTAGGCACATGAGATGGTGTTGGGATTCCCTGAAAAGATATGTTCTGTGTTTATTTGCTCTGTGGGTAAAGTCCTGCAAAACTGACCCAAAGTAAGGTCTTTGGGGTTGAGGTAGCATGGGGTTAAGGGACCAAAAGGAAGATAACATTTCACTAACTGGTTAACGAGAAGAGCATGGGTTAATTAATTGGAAAAATTTCCCCGCAACCTCTTTCAGTGTGTGCTGTCTTTCATCTTAGGATTTAAGTGTGGATCTACACGTGAAGGCTGAAAAAATGTGAGTCTTGCACCCAGGAGCTGTTTTAGGGGCATAATTTTAATTTGCTTTTCTGGATTTGTGATTGCCAGCCAAAGAAAACACAGGTGCATATGCGTGAGGATGCTGTGCAACGAGTTGGCGTGCTTTTTGAACCTTTTCCTGCAAAAGCTTCCCAGTGCAGAAGAGGCATTGCTTAGTTTCAAAAGCTATTTGCCTTTTTGGGTGCTAGAGCTGCAGGGAAAAAGACACATGTATTTCCAATGCAGTGTATGTTGGATTCTCAAGCACTTTTGACTTCCTTCTTTTTCAGCCATGACTTAGCTTAATTTTTTTGGTTTTTTTTTAAGTCTGTTGTCTTGAAATTACCCAAGCCTGATTTGATTTTTGAGATGAACTTTTTCAGAATACTGAAACACTTAATACACCTTTCCATTATTTTTTAAGGTAGGGGAAAACTGTATGTGTGTGTGGGGGGGGGGAAGTATATGTATTTAAGAGGAGGTGAGAGGGATATTGGATCTTGTCCCACACATGACATGCAGCGGCGTAGCGTGGGTTATCAGCACCCGGGGCAAGGCAAGTAATTTGCGCCCCCTAACCCGGGGCAAGGCAAGTAATTTGTGCCCCCTAACCCGGGGCAAGGCAAGTACAGTAATTTACTCTCCCAAGCAGCAGCAGTGAGGCTTCTCTTTCCCCCGCGCTCTCCCGGAGCTGCCTCTTTCCTTTCCTTTTTTCCCTTTCTCCAAGGCTTTTCGCTTTCTCTCCTTAATTGATTCCCCCTCCACACCGCGGCGTTTCCTGGCTGCTTCCCCCCCTTCCCCCCTCTCTCCTCCTCGCTCTGCTGGCCTTGCCCTGCCCTGCCTGAGGGCACCCTGAGGAGACTCCGCTCTCCTTTTTGACCAGGCGAGGTGGAGTAAAGGGGGGAAAGTCTCTTCCCGCCCCCTCACCAGACTCCCTGCTCGGCTTGGCTCACTACCCAGGCGGCCAGTGGAGAGAGAGCCGCAATTACCATAAAGTTCCTCTCCCTCCGCTTCGCCAAGCTGTCAAAGCCCGGCAGCAGCGGCAACGGCAGCAGCAGGCGCAGCCAGACCCCCGCCAGCCAGCCAGCCCGCCCGCCCGGCTTCCTCTCCTTTTTTTGCCCGCGGCAGAAGGCTTTGCTCTCCCCCTTCTGCGACCTCCTCGCCAAGCCGAGCGAGCGCGGGCTCCCTAACCCGTGGATTTTAGTAGGGGCAGAGAGCTGCTAGTGCGAGTGCGCCCCCCGCCCAAGTTGCGCCCGGTGCGGCCGGCACCCCTGGCACCCCCCACGCTACGCCATTGATGACATGCATCTCTCACCCCACATCACATGTCGGCCAAAAAGCTTGCCAGGCCTTTTATACCATATTTTCTCCTTTAACACTGTCTTCTATACTAGGACAGAGGATCTTGATGTACGTCTGGGTTTTGATCTTTGTAAAGAAGAGAAACAGTTTCTGGGACCAGAGGAAGGAAATAGTATCTCAGGCACTAAAGAAGACGCTGCAATTGAGAGAGGACCTTGATAAAGAAGAGGTATGTGACTTGTCAATGTGATATACAGAGCCATTCATAATTGGCTACAGCTCATAATAAAATAGGGCATCTTGTTGTTCAGGAGTTTATTCATTTAATTTCTTTTATTGCATTTATGTCCCACCTTTCCCCCCCCCCCCTCCAAGGACCTCAAGCTGGTATACATGGATCTCTCTCCTCATTTTAATCCACACAACAGCCCTGTGAGGTAGCTTAGGCTGAGAGGCAGTGAGTGGTCCGGGGTCACCCAGTGAGCTTCATGGCTGGGTAGGGATTCAAACCCTAGTCTCCCAGGTCCTAGTCCATTACTCAAACCACTGCACCACACTGGTTATTATATATCCCATATTACATATCTCATTTAATTAGGTGCCTTGGTTTTCCTAAATATATATATATATATTTATCAATCAATCAATCTTTATTACGGTCCAGAGACCCAACAGGTCTTCAAGATGGCATTGTTAAAGTAGCATTAACCTGAGCTCCACATCAGTTTTTATTAGTTTTATCAGTCTTTTATTAGTTTTTATCAACCTCAGTATTTTTATCATTTTGACAGCTTTTCCTCAACTATTATATTCACAAAGTTTGAGGTAAAAGCTTGAGTTAAAAAGTCTTAGAGAAAGTCTTGGAAAAAGCCTTAATTAGCTCCAGCTCAACTCAACCTACCCACTAAAAATATTTAAAAATGATTCTGTCAGACAAATAGTGGAATAATAGGAATACTCTGTAACATATACAATGCACAATTTTGTTCACCTGCTTTCTCTCTCCATCCCCCCCCCCCCCCCCCCCCGCTTTTAAGGTACCTGTTATAGCAGTCCTAGGATCCGGTGGAGGCATCAGAGCACTGACATCATTTTATGGCAGCCTGTTTGGGCTTCAGCAACTAAATCTTCTTGACTCTGTCACATATCTCTCTGGGATCTCAGGTTCTACATGGTATGTGAGCATGAAAATTCTTATTTCTTACCTTGAACCAGAGGAGGGAATAACATTTCTTCTTGTGCTTTTTGGAGTATTGATTAAAATAGTGTTTCATTCTAGCATCTGATGAAGTAAATAATTGCCTACAAAACTTTTCAGTAAGCTTAAAAGTGAAACTGCACACTTTTCAATAAGTTTTTTTTTTTAAAAAATAGGACAGTCAGTTGATTTCCCAGCAGCCACCCCCCCACACATACTCTGTCACACTCACGTTCATACAAATACACATACAAATAGAATGGATGCATCTGTAGCCCTTAAATAAAACCATGTATTTCTGTACAAAATATGCTTCTTCAACTTTGGGTTGGTTTGTTTCTTAGAGTGCTTAAAAATCATATCATGAACTCTGTCTTGTCCTGTTCATATGTCTCCTACAGCTTATCATTCCCTTTCTAAGCTAAAAAGTCTCCCTTACAGCTTCTTTGTGCTGTAGCCACAACGGAAGAGAACACTTTCTTCTCAAGTTTATTTAGAGCTCATCCACACTTCCATTTGGCCCACTGCTCCCCCCCAGGAAAAGCAGCATGGCAAAGGCAAAACTAGTTGGACCTGTGCTTAGAAAGCATGGACAAACAGAAAACCACTCAGACCCTTGCTTTCTAGGCACGGGACGAGTCCTTAGTCTTCTTAAGCAGACAGTGACTTCTAAAATAGTCTTACTTTAGAAAAAGTAGTGGATAGTATATAAAGATTAGATTTGATGCAGAAATTTAATATTTTATCTTTGCAGGTGCATGTCAATGCTGTATAAAGATTCTGAGTGGTCCAGTAAAGATCCCGGAGACTTTATCAGCACTGCCCGGGATAAAATGTCAAGCAGTAAAGTAGGAGCTTTTTCTTCAGAGCAGCTGAAGTATTACTTTCAAGAACTGGTTGCAATGGAGAATGCTGGACGGAAAGTGTCTTTCACAGACCTGTGGGGACTTATTGTAGAGTTTTTCCTACAGCAGAAGGTGTGTTTTTGTTTTATTATGACTTTGTGTTTTTATTTTTATGTTGTGAGCTGCCCTGTGATCTTCGGATATAGGGTTGTATACAACTTTAATAAATCATCACCACCGCCATAATCAAATCAGGAAATGCACATACAGTCGTACCTTGGAAGTTGAATGGAATCCATTCTGGAAGTCCGTTTGACTTCCAAAATGTTCGGAAACCAAAGTGCAGCTTCTGATTGGCTGCAGGAAGCTCCTGCAGCCAATCGGAAGCCGTGGAAGCCCCGTCGGACCTTCGGCTTCCAAAAATAGTTTACAAACCGGAACAGTCACTTCCAGGTTTGCGGCGTTTGGGAGCCAAAACGTTTGACTTGCAAGGCGTTCAGGATCTAAGGTACGACTGTATATGTAATATATATGCATTGCAAGTAAATTCTAAATTTGAAACCCTTATTGCCTCTCCTCTATTCAGGAAGACCAGTCAAAGCTGTCTGACCAGCAAGAAGCTGTGAAACGGGGGCAGAATCCCTACCCTATCTATGCATCCGTTAATGTGAGGCCCAATGTTAGTGGTGGTGACTTTGCAGGTATAGTAAGGCAGGTGTATTTCTTTCTCATAAAATCTGTAAGTAGTGTTTTTTCTCTCTAGCATGGGCCATTTACCTGCCATTGCACAGTTGATTATTTCCCTGCCCATTAAGGAGGGTGTTATGTACTGAAGTTCTCACCCTGGGCCAGCAGGGGGATACTGTAGATAGTTCAGGTCCACATATGCAAATAAGGGATCGAAAGTGACATTCAGTGATTGGATAGTTACAGAAAATGGTTACTGTTGCGTTCTAGTGGAGCTCTATATAAGCAGGCTGGCTGAACCCTTCAGTTCAGTTCTGCTCTGGCCTGTGAATAAACAAGAGCTGTTTGAAGAATCGCTGTGTCGTCTGATATGTTCACCCACAACTTAACAGAGGGTGAAGTGAAAGGATGGGGGTGGTGGCTGGTGATGGAAGAGAAATAGTAAGGATAGAAAAGTGGATGATTAATTGCGATGGGTCAGGAAATACTTTGCATTAAGCCTTAACTCCTCTCATAGCAGTTTGCTCTCCCTTTTTTTCATACGTCATGATTTGACAGCGCAGTTTCATTATTGTAGTGAACATGTGAATGCTAAACATGTGAGCAACATATAAACTAGCCTTATTGCTTTGACTGGGTGTGTGTGTGTGTGTGTGTGTACAGCAGCCTTGTTTGCTTACTTGTTTCTGATGTGGTGCTGGTATTTTCCCTGTTAGAATGGTGTGAGTTCACGCCCTATGAGGTTGGATTTCGCAAGTATGGTGCTTTTGTCCGAACAGAAGATTTTGACAGCGAGTTCTTCATGGGGCGACTGATTAAGAAACGTTCTGAGCCCAGGATCTGCTACCTGCAGGGTATGAACTTTTGTGCTGATTGTAAGGCAGAGACAATAACTTCATGAAGCATAATGTGTCTGATTCCTCAGTTATGGCCTACAGGGGTTTTGTTGGGTGGGTTTTGTCATGGTCTGTTATTTCAAGTTGAGAAGGAATATCTTTGCGGTCACATTAGTAGAGATGTGGGTGAGCAGGGCTGCCATCTCCTGAGGGCTGATCCCATTTCAGGCCCCTCAATATTTTTGGAGTCGGGGCTGCTCCCCCCGTGATGTCCCAAAAGCGTGGAGGCAAAGCGCAGAGCCGAGTGTGGCCTGGCTAGTTCCTCCTCCTCCTTCTGCAGAGAGGAAGGAGAGTAGAGCTAGCCTCCCGCCAGTGGCAGTTCCAGGAGGAGCCGCCAGCCAATGGGGTCACCATGTTCAGCTCCACCCCCGGCTCCCCCTGACATCCTGATGTTGCACCCCCCTATGCTTACAAGCTGGCACATCTGTGGATGAGGATTTGCCTTCTGTTGTATTTGGCTTGGAGTCATAACAAACCACTTTCCTGACAACACTCTGCTTTACATTTACAGTATAAGCTACACTGAATATTGTAGGTAGATCTGTTGGAGTTTTGGTGGGTTGGTAGGACTGCTGTGTTGTATCTTAGGACAGATGGTCCTTTGGCCCCTTCCAACTATCCAATCTCAAACTATTCATGAGTCACAGCCTTTAAAAGTACTTGCTACCATATCCTTTGGCTTATATGCCAAAATGCCTTCTAAGCAATGTACCACCATGAAATCATAATTAAAATATGCAATAACAGTTGCACCTGCGGCAACTTTGCAAAAGTTAGCAATAATGTCCCAGCATATAGCTTTAAGCTGAAAACAGTTGCAGCCTTTGTGTTGCCTGTGCACTCTTTTGAAATAATCTTATTTGAAACACCACTAGAGGAAGCACACACAAAGAACTCAGACCTACCTCTTAATGTGGAGAATCTGTGGTTTAATATTAGCTAACACAAGATAAGGATGTACAAGTACCTTGATCATGTGTATATTTTTGTTTGCCAAAGTGGGGAGAGCCTTTAAATTTGATTTAAAATAATTTCCTAATTACTCTGCAGGAATGTGGGGCAGTGCCTTTGCTGCGAGTCTGGATGATGTATTTTTGAAGGTGGTTGGTTCAGGACTGAGCTTTCTAGAATCTCTTGGTGATGTTGTCAAAGTGATTGGTAAGGAACAAAGTTGCTCTGCATTATTTTGCACAATAATAGCTTTGCTTGAGAATTTGGTTTGGCAGACTATGTACCTTCTTGTTAACATAATGTTGAAACTTTCAAACAATAGCCAGTCAACAGAAGAGGCATAAATTTAAAGGGTAGTTGAACTTTTTGTTCTATGGATACCATCAAAATTGTTCTCATCTGCTAATGGGATGATTTATTCCAACTTTGTTCTTGAGAAAAGTGGAGGAGCTACTTAATTGATTGCAAAATTTCTTACAAGGCAGGGAAACGTTTGAAAAAACTGCAATTGAAACAAAGCTGTTGAGAAGAATGTGTGAGCCTGCCAGGGCCAACCAGGAGTTCCTTGGCAGCATTAGGAGTCAGGGCCATATCTTAAGACTGTTTTCCTGATATGTTATTTTTAGTCATCTCTCTTCATTCTAACACATGTTACATTTCTGTAATAGAGTTTTCGACTTGAATTCAGAGCATCTTAAGTTCAGCAATGAATGTTGGGTGACTTTGGGCCAATCATCATAACTCAATAGTTGTTTGTTTGAGGATAAAATGTTTGGGGCAGGGGAGAGAAGGGAAGGTAAATTCATGTATACAATTCTTGGGAAAAATATGGGATTGTTACTGGTTAATGACCAGCTTGATCCCGTCCAACTCAGTTGTAGCTCCCATGTACTGCTGAAGGGATCCCAAGACAGTATTACAGAAGCCTATTTCTGTCTACTCCTTGTGCACATCTGAGACACTCAATGCACCAATCCGTTACAGTGATGGGAGGTCTGTGGATGCCTCCCATATACACAGCCAGCCCTACCCTCTCCAGTTGATCCAGGAATGTAAGTTTGAGCTGATAAGAGGGGCAAATTTGGATAGGAGTATGGGTGGTGTGCATTGTCTTCCTGTGGCTCATAACAGCTTGGCACATTGTTTGCCTACGCAATGTGCTGCACTCCAGATGTCATTGAACTACAACTTCCATTAGCCCCAGCCAGTGTGGCCATTGGTCAGGAATGATGGGAGCTGCAGTCCAACATCCTCTGGGAGACACCACATTGGCTGCTTCTGCCTAGAAAGATGCCTCTACAGATAGTGCTGTACTTAAAGCCAACAGGTTTGAACTCATAACAGTGAGTTTCACATGGTCACAGTGTCTGTGACTTTTCTTATCAATTAGTATTGGCGATACTGTAGGAGTGTTTACTGGTCAATGGTGAGAATGGTATATAAAGAGCTATCAGTTGAAGATCACATGGTAGCATAGTATTTACACATATGAAAGTCAGAAATGGCTGTCTTATTCACAAGTGGTGAAACTATGAGAGGTACACTTAAATTCCAAATCTGAACTTTACCCTTAAATTATTTTACACGTGGTGGAGCAAACTTAACTCTTTTAGTCTTGGTATCAGTTTTACCTGGCCTTCTTAATAACTGTTAACGCTGCTGCCTTTGTTAATGTTGGTTATTTAAAATAATTTTATTTATTGTGTTTTTATTTATTGAGGCAGCACAAAGGTGGCATATAAATGAATATTTCAACAGCAGATATACGGCAAAGTGAAATACCCAAATCTTGTGCGCATTGTTACAAGGGATCACAAAGTGTAAAGAGTGTTCATGCTAATTGAAGTATCTGTTTTCTCAAAATCTAAAGATGACACAGGCTAGATTGGAGATAAATATATATTAAAAACACCGCATGATTCATGATTGTAGATGACTGTCGACGATCCCATCTCCGGGATCCTATGAGGCTGAAGACTCGTCTGGTTATACCTGGCGGACCCTTGATACAAATTTTCCAGGACTTCTTCAAGTCTCGTGTTACAGCTGGGGAAACTTTCAATTTCATGCAAGGATTGTACTTGCACAAGGATTACGTCAGAGTCAATAAATTTGTGCTCGGGAAAGGTAAAATTTCTTTTTGGAATAAAAACCGACCTTCCCCAAAGTTTATAGATTAGCAAATGAAACCTGCGTAGTGGGAAAATCCTCTGTTAATAGTGTCAGATCTCCACTAAAATCCAGTCAGGTGCCAAATACAGACATGACTTTTCCTCTCTTAGTATAAAACATTCAATTATAAATTGAATTTCCATTGAAGGTATTGACGGTTCTGTTTCACCATTTTTAGCATACTGTGTTGCTTTTTTTCAGGTACTCATTTAGACGCTTTCCCTAATAAGTTGACTCCAATGGAAGAAAGTCTGTACCTTGTCGATGGTGGCTTTTCCATCAATTCTCCCTTCCCCTTGGTACTGCAACCAGAGAGAGATGTTGATGTCATCCTATCATTCAATTATTCTTGGGAAGCGCCATTTGAGGTGAGACAAATTATTGTAGCCTGCCAAGTCAACTTGAGGTGGTTGGGGTTTTTTGGCTTGTTAAGTTTTCTTGGCTTGGTACTAGTTCAAGTTCAGCTGAAGTTTTTCCAGTATGGTTCCAATTCAAGCCAATGAGCATAGGGAAAAGGTGCTAATAATTGCCTGACCGTTTTTTATGTCCCTCTCATACTTCAGGTCTTAGAATTGACTCAGAGGTACTGCAAAGAACGGGACATTCCTTTCCCAGAAATCATCTTCACCAAGGAAGATAAAGAAAATCCCAAGGAATGTTATATGTTTATGGATGCTGAGAATCCCAAGGTTCCCATAGTCCTTCACTTCCCTCTTGTTAATGACACCTTCCACAAATACAAAGCACCAGGTAAGCACGTGAGCTTACACAACCTGCATTTTATTTTATTTTTTTATTTTTAAAAAATATTTATTAAAGTTTTAAAGGTTACAAAGAGAAAAAGAGAGAACACCAAGTTAAACAAAAACTAAACAACACATCACAATATAGAAAAAAAAATAGAAAAAAGAAAAATAATTATAAAAAACAGAAAAACCGAAAAATAGAAACAATTAAAAAAACACAACGAGCCTTCCCATAACTTATCTTTCATTTGCTTGTTTCCTTGACCTCCTCGCACCTCCCTTTTTTGTATTCTAGTTCAGTTAGCTATTTCAGCAAATCCTTTCCATCTTTCCCAATTTTTATCCTATAATTTATCTTAATATAATGTAACTTTACCTTTCCTCCTTTCATCCATTAACAGTCTATTTTTACTTAGTCCTTTATAATATTTCTGCTAAAGCCACATAACTTCATTCCAGCCTCCTTCTAACATTCCTTAATTTTACAATATTTCTGTAAATAAGCTTTAAATTTCTTCCAATCTTCTTCCACCGACTCTTCTCCCTGGTCTTGGATTCTGCCAGTCATTTCCGCCAGTTCCATGTAGTCCATCACCTTCATCTGCCATTCTTCCCGGGTGGGAAAATCTTGTGTCTTCCAGTACTTTGCAATAAGAATTCTTGCTGCTGTTGTAGCATACATAAAGAAAGTTCTGTCCTTCTTTGGCACCAATTGGCCGACCATGCCCAGGAGAAAGGCCTCTGGTTTCTTCAGAAAGGTATATTTAAATACCTTTTTCATTTCATTATAGATCATCTCCCAGAAAGTCTTAATCCTTGGGCATGTCCACCAAAGGTGAAAGAATGTACCTTCAGTCTCTTTACATTTCCAACATTTATTATCGGGCAAATGATAAATTTTTGCGAGCTTGACTGGTGTCATGTACCACCTGTATATCATTTTCATTATATTCTCTCTTAAGGCATTGCATGCTGTAAACTTCATACCTGTGGTCCATAACTGTTCCCAGTCAGCCATCATAATATTATGTCCAACATCTTGTGCCCATTTAATCATAGCTGATTTCACCGTTTCATCCTGAGTGTTCCATTTCAACAGCAAGTTATATATTCTTGACAAGTTCTTACTTTTGGGATCTAACAGTTCTATTTCCAATTTTGATTTTTCCACCTGGAAGCCATTTTTTTTGTCCAGATTATATGCCTCCATTATTTGATAATAATGGAGCCAATCTCGCACTCTATTTTTTAGTTTTTCAAAACTGTAGTTTTAATCTATCTCCCTCTTGTTCCAAAATTTCCCAATATTTCGGCCATTTGGCCTCCATATTGAGCTTTTTCTGAGCCTTCGCTTCCATTGGTGACAACCACCTTGGGGTTTTATTTTTGAGTAAGTCCTTATATCTTATCCAGACGTTAAATAGTGCTTTTCTGACAATATGGTTTTTAAAAGCTTTATGTGCTTTGACCTTATCATACCACAAATATGCATGCCACCCAAATACGTTGTTAAAACCTTCTAGATCCAACACGTCAGTGTTTTCAAGAAGCAACCATTCTCTCAGCCAGCAAAAAGCAGCTGATTCATAATAAAGTTTAAGGTCTTGCAGGGCAAATCCACCTCTTTCTTTAGCATCAGTTAGTATCTTAAATTTTATTCGAGGTTTCTTGCCCTGCCAGACAAATCTAGAAATATCTCTTTGCCACTTCTTGAAACAATCCATTTTATCCAAAATTTGCAATGTTTGAAACAAAAACAACATCCTAGGCAGTACATTCATTTTTATCGCAGCAATTCGGCCTAGCAAAGATAGCTTCAGATTTGACCATATTTCTAAATCCTTTTTCACTTCCATCCAACATTTTTCATAGTTATCCTTAAATAAGTTCACATTCTTGGCAGTCATATTTACCCCTAGGTATTTCACTTTCTTAGCCCGTGTTAATCCTGTCTCCTTCTGAAACCTCTCTCTCTCTCTCTCTCTCTCTCTCTCTCTCAGTCACTGTTAGGTTTTTCTCTAAAACCTTAGTTTTCATCTTGTTCAACTTAAAACCCGCTACCTGACCAAATTCTTGAATTAGTTCCAGTACTCTTTTAGTACTAGATTCTGGCTCCTCTAATGTCAATACCAAATCATCAGCAAATGCTTTCAATTTGTACTGTTTGGCTCCGACCTGTATACCTTTAACCAATTGGTCCCTTCTAATCATGTTTAGAAGAACCTCCAGGACCGCACAACCTGCATTTTAAAGTATCTAGTTGTTATTCCCAAGTAGAATGTTGAACTGACTGAACATTTTGAACATGATTTTGGTGTGGTCATTAAGCTGTTCTGGAGAACAGCAAAAGGTGAGGAAATGAACTGAGTGTCCTCAGAACAGTCTATTTTAAGGAGTAGAACTTGAAAATCTAAATAGAAAATTACTAATTCCTTTATGAATAAGGCTCTACCCTACCAACCAGTTCTGTCACGTATGCTGGTGATCTGGTTTAATATTTCAGTGGTTTATAATTAGCTAGTGGGACAGCATCAATACTGACATATTATGAAGAACTTGGATCATCATTTTTGCTTGGGAATTCCAGTAAAAACACACAAATCTTAAACATGAATGTTGTTGTTGGTTTTTAAAAATACTTTTAATGCTTAATTTCCACATAACAAATTATCAAGCCATATAATCACCAACATAATCCCCCCTTTTTTATTCCCCCCCAAGGACTTCCCTCAGCTCCTCTCTCTGATTTCGCTGCACATATTTTCTCTGCATATTATAAAATTGTAGATATCCTTACATATCTGTCCATGCTGTTATCAACAATAAATTTGTATATGTTTATTCAAAACCTGCCAAGGAGTCCAGTTCATTTTGTTGCATTTTTAAACAATTTGTATAACGTTCCCATTCCTCCTTGAAATCACAGCTGTCCTTGTTTCGCAACAAAATAAAAAAATTTCTTCCAGTAGCACCTTAAAGACCAACTAAGTTAGTTCTTGGTATGAGCTTTCGTGTGCATGCACACTTCTTCAAATACACTGAAACAGAAGTCCCTGTTTCAGTGTATCTGAAGAAGTGTGCATGCACACGAAAGCTCATACCAAGAACTAACTTAGTTGGTCTTTAAGGTGCTACTGGAAGGAATTTTTTTATTTTGTTTTGACTATGGCAGACCAACACGGCTACCTATCTGTAACTTGTTTCGCAGTTTGCATGAAACATGAATGTTGTTTTTTATAATGCAAGATATATTTTCTTGGAAATTTGGGAGAACAGGGAGCAGTTAATTTAATTGTCATGGTTAGCCAACTACCCCCCCCCAGTTGTTTAATTAGTTATGCTTGTTTGTAATGTGGTATAGTACCGTATTTTTCGCCCCATAGGGTGCACCAGCCCATAGGGCGCACCTAATTTTCTTTTTCGGGGGGGGGGGGATAAAGAAAAATTTTTTTATTCCCCCCCAGGCGCAGGGCTGGGGCGAGGGAAGCCTGAGCTTCCCCCGACCCCAGCCAACAGAACAGGCTGCTGTCCGCAAGCCTTGGGAGCCGGGCGGAAACTCCCGCGGGCTCCCAAAGCTTGCGGATAGCTTCCTGAAGCCTGGAGAGCGAGAGGGGTCAGTGCGCACCGACCCCTCTCACTCTCCAGGCTTCAGTGAAAGCCTGCATTCGCCCCATAGGACGCACACACATTTCCCCTTCATTTTTGGAGGGGAAAAAGTGCGTCCTATAGGGTGAAAAATACGGTAAAATGCAGTATATAGTAAAATGCAGTCATGTTCATACTCCAATTAGCCCCAGTCAACATGATCAGTTGTCAGGAAGAATGGGAGTTGTGGCCCTCCAGATACTGTTTGACTACAGACCCCTCATTCCTGCCTCAGAATAAGTTTGAAGGAAGGTATTCACACAATGTATCTTTTCCCTCTCCTCTGGCTGCAGGAATAGAACGTGAATCAGAAGAGGAGAAATCCTTTGGTGATTTTGTGATTGGAGGAATAGACTCGCCATACTGGACACTAAACTTCACCTATGAACCGGAAGACTTTGACAAACTGCTAGAATTGAGTCGCTATAATGTACTGAATAACAAGGAAGTTGTTTTTAAAGCATTAAGTATGGCTTTAAGCAGACGAAAGAAGAAAAGAGGATTAGGGTTTCTTTGAAAACTGGGAAGTGAATGGATTGCAGTGCTTTTATGAAAGATCCCAGTAGAAATAAATGAATCTTTGCGGGGTCCTTTTTATGTGAATGGATGTTGCACTGTGAAATTCTCTTCTGATTGCACTGGAAACTTAAGTTTACGTACAAAGAAAGCTGTCCTTTCCTTTTTCTGTTCAGTAAGGAAAATTTGCATTGGATAAAACTTAGCAGTAGGTTTCCAGTGCTACAGGTCCAATATTTAAGAAGTCCATTTCTGAATGTCCACTGGGGTATATATTTCATCTGATATCGGGGTGGGGAAATCTGAGAACTGTTTTATATTTATTTTTATTGTAATCATATTGTAAATAGTCTTAATCAAAGAACATGAAATTAATGTTACATGTTCTGCTGGGTAAAGGGATGCAATTACTACACCTTGAAAGAATACCTTTGAAGAAGAAACACTGATACCGTCAAATTTAACCCTCATCTTGAGTGACGGGCATTCTACATCAGTGCACAAAGAATGTTATTTATTTTAAGAAATCACCATGTGTTTGAATAATGAGGACAGGAGTCTTCATATCATGGAAATTCACAAGTGAAATTTTTTTTTTTTACAAAACTTTTGTTAATCTTTATTTTGGTAATGAAGCACAACAATACTTTTATAAATAAAAAATATTTTTCTAGTCTCCCTGTCATTCTGAGCATTTGATACATGTGCATTGATTGATTGAATGAATTTATATACCCGGGCGTATAGGGTCCACTGGGCTAATGTAATGCTGGACTTCAATTGCTTAATAATAATAATAATAATAATAATAATAATAATAATTTATTATTTATACCCAACCACTATATGGCCTTGTGTCATATATTCATTAAGAAGAAGAAGAAGAAGAGTTTGGATTTGATATCCCGCCTTTCACTCCCTTTAAGGAGTCTCAAAGCGGCTAACATTCTCCTTTCCCTTCCTCCCCCACAACAAACACTCTGTGAGGTGAGTGGGGCTGAGAGACTTCAAAGAAGTGTGACTGGCCCAAGGTCACCCAGCAGCTGCAGGTGGAGGAGCGGAGACGCAAACCCGGTTCCCCAGATTACATGACTACCGCTCTTAACCACTACACCACACTGTCCTTCATGAAAATAAGCAATGTTTCACCTTTGACATTTGAACTATGACAGTTAGAAAGTTTGGTAAAAGTTCTTGTAGAATTTACTGCCCAGTTTTCCCCCCAATTTTTTTTTATTAGTTTTCACAATATTATAAACACACACACACACACACACACACACACACACACGAGACAAACAAACATAAATCATAGCCTTATTGAAAATTACAGTTATTAACTTTGTTAAGTGACTTCCTCGCTTCCCCTTGGTTGAATTTCATTGCATGTCCTTTTAACAGTTTTCCAAATCCCAATTTTTATGAAATTTAACTTAAACATTAACATCCTTAAATCTTCACCTAATGGAATTAAACATATTAATTCATCACTTAACATAAATAAATTCCTAAGCCCATTAAGTATCTGCAAGCTATTTTCAGTTAGTTTAACTTAACAAATTTAACTAAATAATGATTAAATTTATCCCACTCTTCCTGATACTCCTCCTCCTTCTGGTCGCGGACTCTTCTGAATTTACTGCCCAGTTTACTGAACCTCTAGGATTCAGTTAACAAGATCTGGATCATCCCAATACCAGTAGCCGCTAAGAGCTGTTGTACTTTGGGGTCTAAGCCAAGGTGACTACGAAATATTTTGTTGTTGTTATTGATTTACATTATGATTGAAATATAAAATGTTAAAGTGAAATGCTTCACGACAGTGGCATGTACCCAAAGACCCTTTTGTGTGACTGGAAAACACTTCTGCTCACACAAGGCGGAGAGCTGGTTGAATACTGCACTTTATTGACATTTTGGCGCCTGGGTGAGAATGCTAAGTCCTTAACATGTTAAACCAAAAGAGTTTCTTTTTTAATGAAATATAGTTAGTGATCATGACAACCCATGAACTGATCTTGAACTGCGCAACAGAGTTCCATTTTTTTTAAATGCACGAACATTGAAAAGGAACATCCAATGCACAAATAATTTAAATGTCACACCAAACAGGAAATTCGTAACTGAGGATAGTTCTCCACCCATTTTTACACCTATAGTTAATCATTTCTGCAGCAAAATGATGGGTGGGATAATTTGAGATAGGTGATACTGAATAAAAATAATTTGGAAAAGGAGGAGGGTTGATACTTGCTGTAGCAGAAGAGTAGATTGAAAACAATGGCGGAGAGTTCTTAGCAGAAAGACCATGCACTGTAAATTCACTTTTACACACAGCATGAGGACCACTGAGGATATGTGGTGGGAAGTCAGGAATCCTGTTAAGGTTCTTACCGCAGTGTGGAACACAGAGAAGAGGAGGGCTATTGACAAAGCATGTTCTCCCTCATGGAGAGCATGTGTTGCGGTGGGGGCTGACGAGACACCTCATTGTTGCTAGGCAAAAGGTTTGGCCATCTTTTAAGCAGGGGCGGGCTGTTACTGGGGAAATTTATATGTAGCCATTTAGTGATTGACAGCCCTATTTGTTAAATACATTCCACACAGCGACAAACTTCCTCTTTTCGCTGCGTTCTTTGGATCACCCTCCCTCCCTCCCTCCCTAATGTTAGGCTGTTTGCTTGACCTTGCTATGCCTGTCATGGGGTCATCTGCTTTGGAGCAGGGGCCTGGTAGAAATTTTGTCCATTTGGCTGATTGGCTGGTGCCATTTGGTTTTTGCCTACTGCGTAGCAAATCGTCACAACTTGTAAGGTTGCGGTTAGGCATTGGTTTGGGAATTGGTTGGTGGAGGGGTATGGATTTGGCTGTGCCTGCCCCTCCAAAATGCTGCTGCTGCAAGCGTTTTCCGTTAAAGGAACCCAGGGGCTCACCATGCTTTTGTCCGAAACCCCCTGGCAAGGGGCTAGGGCCACGCAAGAGCCCCTGGGAGCATTCTGGGGTGAGGTGAGGCATGATTCCCAGTCCCGTCTCTCTCCCCAGGTGACTTACCCTTTCTGACTTCACGGGGGGTGCGAATGTCAGAGCTGTCCCCGTGCGGGGTCAGTTAGTGCTACCAATGCCTAAGCAACCACTCACATTGCTTAATTTTAATAAAGTTGTGGCCAAAATTATGCCAAAAACCTTAAACAAAAATTAAGTGTCATTGTGTTTTTATTTGGGGTGTCTTGGGGACCTCGACGTGCAACAGTTGTGCCTGACTGGGCACTGCAGAACTTGGCCAGAGCAAAAGCGGCAAAAGGCCCAGTGCATCCTTCGCTTACTCAAGTAGCTGCCCAGAGGATCACTTTTGCATGGTCAAAGTTTTAATGAATCTAGAAAATTTAAATATTGCATATGTTTTAATTAAAAGATGAATAATTTTGTTGTTGTATGAGTGGGGCATTGTTGCTTTTGTTTGTTCTTAGGGTATTTATTTTTGTGTTTCTATATTGTAAACTGCCCTGTGATCTTCAGAAGAAGGGCGCCATAGAAATTAATAATAATAATAGTCAGATAAAACAGTCTAGATCATATGACCTGGACCAGGTTACTAAAGGTGATATATGGATTATGTTCTAGTGACTTCTTGTTAAAATTATTTGTAAACCTATAGAGGAAAACGTGGTTTTTTTTACAGCTGAATGTGAGTATGATGCTGTGATTTACAATGACGGAGCAGTGCAGTGATCTAATATTACAATTTTGTATTGCTAAATGAAGTAGTTACATGTATTTATGTTGGCGATGCCAACGCAATGAATCAAGAGGATGAATGGTTATCCTAAGGCTTTTCTCATGGCTGTTTAAAAATAAGCAAATAAGCAAAAGATTTTTAAAATCATCATCATCATTGCTATGTTTATTTCCTGTATTAACAAGTAGACATTAAGCAAACCTTTAGCACACACTGGGTTTTGAAATGGACCTTGCTTCACATGCCAATTATAACTGTGAGAGAAACGACCTGAAATGTTAAGGTCAAACTGTGACACCTCCTTTGTGAGGCATTTTGCTTAGCCTACACCCAGGCACCCATGGGCTGGGAGCTCATGACATCTCTCAGTCGCTGACAGCAGCAATTCGAAGAATCAGCCACCAGTGTCAGGGACAGTAATTGGGGCACCATTTGTCCTTGCCATTCTGCAGATCGGGTGTGTAATGCTACCTATGTGGTTTGGTGTAGTGAAGAAACAGCCTCATAGTGGGGTATTCTGTTGGGCCACCTGCAAGTAGGCAATGCCCTAATGCAGGGGTAGGCAACCTAAGGCCCGTGGGCTGGATGCGGCCCAATTGCTTTCTCAATCCGGCCGGCGGATGGTCTGGGAATCAGCGTGTTTTTACATGAGTGGAATGTGTTCTTTTATTTAAAATGCATTTCTGGGTTATTTGTGGGGCATAGGAATTTGTTCATATTTTTTTTCAAAATATAGTCTGGCCTACCACATGGTCTGAGGGGCGGTGGGCTGGCCCACGGCTGAAAAAGTTTGCTGACCCCTGCCCTAATGTATGCAACAGCAACCAGGTTCGATGTTTGTATACAAATATATGCAATATTTCTAACGCTTTTTGAGCAGAGGTGGCTTGTTCTTCAAATGAAAAGCTATTTAGTGTGAGAAAAGTGTATTTGCGTCTACTTAACAGCTGTAGAAGTTGGTTACTATCTTGTATTATAAGCCGTTATGCGTCTAAACCTGCACTTTCCTGCCTTCCAGAAAGGGAAGAAAACTTTGCAAGCTATTGTAGCAATTGTACACACAGCAGGTAAGAGTTTCAGGTCCCCCTTTGTGAGACACATGAACATAATGCGAGACCTTTTTTAAATAATAAGAAAATAGCATGCACTCATTTTATAGCACTAGGGAAGCTAAAATGCCTCAGATCATAGTACTATAAAGATGGAAGGTACCCCGAGACTCACCTAGCACAGTCAAACCTCAGTTTTTGAACATCTTGGCTGCCGAATGCTTTGGAAGCCAAATGCCGAAAACCCAGAAGTGAATGCTTCCATTTTTGAACATGCCTCGGAAGTCGAATGGCTTCTGAGGCGCATTTCTCAATTTCCCCCATTGAACTTGCTGATTTTCAAACATTTCGGAAGTTGAACAGGCTTCCAGAATGGATTACGTTTGAAAACCAAGGTTCTGCTGTACACAGTATTCCAAGTGTAGTTGCACCAAATATAAGGGCATTCTTATATTGGCAGTTTTATTTTTTTATTCCTTTCCTAATGATCCCTAACTTAGAATCCACCTTTTTCAAAGCTGTTGCAGACTACATCTTCACTTTCATTGAACTATTCCCCACAATCCAAATAACTCTTTCCTGGTTGTTTAACTAATTAGCCTCTATGTGCATCACATCACATCACATCACATCACATCACATCACATCTGCTTACACTGAATCACATTTGCTTTTCTCCCGTGCATTTGCCCAGTTTGGAGAGATCCTTTTGGAGCCCCTTGCAATCTATATTGCCTTTTAAAGGTAAAGGTAAAGGGACCCCTGTCCATTAGGTCCAGTCGTGACCGACTCTGTGGTTGCGGCGCTCATCTCGCTTTATTGGCCGAGGGAGCCGGTGTACAGCTTCTGGGTCATGTGGCCAGCATGACTAAGCCGCTTTTGGCGAACCAGAGCAGTGCATGGAAACGCTGTTTACCTTCCCACTGGAGCGGTACCTATTTATCTACTTGCACTTTGATGTGCTTTCGAACTGCTAGCTTGGCAGGAGCAGGGACTGAGCAACGGGAGCTCACCCCGTCGTGGGGATTCTAACCGCTGACCTTCTGATCGGCAAGCCCTAGGCTCTGGGGTTTAACCCACAGCGCCACCCGTGTCCCATATTGCCTTTTAGTACTCTGATTAATTTTACCACCCTGAACCACATTAAACTGCTGGCAGTGGTGCAATCTTCGGTCCCCTGCAGTACAGCTAATCTGGGTACTGGCTATTGTACTAGGTAAAAACTGATGGCTACATGGCATGATTTAACAATCTGGGCATGACTTGGTTTGCCATCTGGAGAAGCTCTGAGGTCACATTTGGTAATGGATACCAGGAAAGGAACTCTGGAATTTTGTCAGCTAGTGATGTGCACAACTCAGCTGGCCACACCATAAAAATACAGTGCAAACTTGTTAAAAATAATAATTTTCTATTTATATGCGCACGGAGCACTCTTAAAGTATTTGTTTTTAATCACCGAGGGTGGGGTTGTGTTTCTGCTTATATTACAACGATTTCCAAGTTCTGTCACTTTAAAGGCAGACACAACCAGGATTAGTCCCCTTCAGTCAAGGAACCAGTTCCCTCAAGCACAACCTGACATTTTTCTCATCTCACTGCATGAGGCTTGAGAATACAGGATGTCTGAGGATCCAACTACCAGTTTACCAGAGGTAAATTTAAAAGTACAGCTATTCAATAATTTGTTTTATTTGATGTAACGTATCACCTGGAAGGGGAGGGGGCAAATGGAGGAACACATTTTGGGCTATTGTCTCTCTCTCTGTGTGTACATATGCAGTAAATGCACTACAGGGTCAAGACACTTGAGGGCATTTCAGCAAGATTAACATGTGAGGGGTGGAATCTGTACACATATAAAAAACGCTGTGAAAATGCTTTTTAAATTTTTAAAATGAAAAATACATTGAATTTTGCATAGCTCACTGTTGCCATCTAGTGTCACATCTGCAGTGCTTTTTTCTGGGGCTATGCAGGGGTACGTATACCCCTAAACTTTTTGTGAATCTTTGTACTTTTGCCCATTTACTGTATTTATTTTTCCTGATTTGAACTATAAAATGGTGATTTTCTTGAGAGTACCCCTAAACATTTTTTAAAGAAGAAAAGCACTGCACATTTGTATACTGCACTTTACAACACATTTAAAATGTTTTATTTGCAACTGTGTAGCTGAGTACAAGGTCTTGAGATTAAGTCGGTAAGGCACTGTATGAGATTCTATGAGATTGTAACTCATAGAGGGGCTCTTTTAAATATCACCTCCTCATCTGTTTTGAACCTTACCTTCAATGTTCTGGGTTAAAGCACCTCTCAGATATGCTTCTGTCTTATCATTCTACAATTCTGAGATTATCTATTCTGTTTCCTTTTGCTGGTAAGTGTGTGTAGTTACGGTAAATTCCGTTTTGTGACTTCATCAAATCATACATTTGCTTTGCAGATCCAAACCTTCCCCACTTCTCAGCTCACTGTGAAAATCTTGCAAGCTAGAAATATCACTGCAGCCGACCCACGTGAGTACCATATTTCCTTCACATTTTTGGTTGCCTCTCTTCCATGAAATTAAAAGGACTGGTAACCAGAAAAACAAAACATGAAACATTTTCAACAGATGGTGAGAGTGGAATTCTAAATTCAGATCAAAAATGTTTGGCAAACCTGGAATATTTTGGCAGGTTTTTGAAGGAACCACAGTCCTACCCTTTTATATGTATAAAGACTCTTTGGCCCGAGAACAAACTTGGTGGGACACATAGGTTTGCTTCTAACTAAGTCCTACTCCTCCTGAGGACTGCAGGAGGAGTTACACAGCTGCAATTCTAACATTATGTGTTATAAAACTGTGACACCAGATGGCTCTGTAGAGCTCAATGGCAAATTGCACATATATTTTATTGCAATTTTTAATAGCGTTTTAATATCTGTTTAGATCCAGCCTCAGAAAAGTCTCACTAAATTCAATAAGCATGAGTCAGTCATGACCAATGATCTCAGTAGGTCTACTCTGAGAAGGCCTTATTTAGATACAGCGCACAGTCATGCCATCTGATGCTTAAAAAATAATCCCTTTCCAAATATTACACAACACAGAGTACCACCTTATTAGTTTGGGACTCAGAGGTAGCTATGTTTTAGGTATAAATATCATATGTAAGTGAAAACTGGTCTACATGTAAAACGCTACACAGAAGTTGTCCTGGTCATTGATGTGAAAAGCAGGATCACTACACATTTCAGTGGGGAGGAGCCATAACTCAGTGGGTAGAGCACATGTTTTCCGTGCAAAAGGTTCCAGGTTCAATCCCTGGAAATTTCCAGTTAAAATAAAAATCAGGTTGCACAGGCTTCCTCAGCCTTCCAGATTTTTTGGCCTACAACTCCCATGATCGCTAGCTAGCAGGACCAGTGGTCAGGGATGATGGGAATTGTAGTCTCAAAACATCTGGAGGGCCGAGGTTGAGGAAGCCTGAGGTAACAAGTAATGGGAAAGACTCCTGCCTGTTTGAAAAGCTTCCAGTCAGAGTAGATAATATTAGGCTAGGTGGACAGATATTTTGACCCTTGGTATAAGACAGTCTTCTACGTACTGCCATGTAGTTTTAATATGTAGAGCAGCCCTTTATATGTGATTAGTAATATGCCAAGGGTGGTAGTCAACTAAGTGTTACTCAGAGTAGACCCATTGAGATTAACCAACATGACTCACTTATGACAACTGATTTCAGTGGGTCTACTCTGAGTAACACTTAGTTGACTAACACCCCTACTGTTTTGATAAGTTTGGTATGTGTAGTTGGTATGGAGAGGTTTGCAGACAGCTCAGAGATGTGTTGTTTACCTCCATCCTTCTGTGCTATATGTCTGTCATGTCATGTCAGGCCAGTCAGCGGGTGTGGATGATGGACAGTTTCTCCCTCCCTTTGTTAAAAGGTGTCATCTAGTGCAGGGCTTTACTTTCCCTCACAGAAGTGAATTATTAAGGGTGTTCATTTATATGGTAGAAAAATAAAGGAGTGTACCTGGGGCTAAACTGGCTCTTTATCCCTGCAGAAGTTAGGTCCAAACCTACCTAATTTCTTTATCTGAAAGGTGCCAAACTTAATACAATAGAGTCACAAAGGTTATCAGAATTGTGATTTTAGTGCTTGGCTTTAGTTTCTTACTAAGCAAGTTTTCTCCCTGCTTTAGTGAGTGGAGCTGACTGCTATGTAACACTATGGCTGCCAACAGCTTTGCAGGAGGAAGCAAGGACTCAAACAGTCCTGAATTCAAGTGCACCTGTGTGGAACGAAACCTTCTATTTTACAGTACAGAATCAAGTGAAGGTAAGGAAATGGCGTTTATGGCATTAGTCTCAGAGAATCTGCACTCTAGAATTTCTCTAGTAGCTTAAGATGGGCAAGTTTTTGTTCAGATGAATTTGAGGTCCTAACATTTAACACAAGCACATACAATTTTTTTAAGGCGCTTCCTTAATTTTCAGAACATCCTGGAACTGAAGATTTACGATGAAGACCTGCTCACCACAGATGACCTTCTCTTCACTGTCCTTTTTGATGTAGCTGAAGTCAGCCCTGGAGAGAGATTCCACACAACCTTCATACTGAATTCAGAGGTGCAGAACAAAATACCTTGCTCATATCTTTGCTTTATACTTTAGTGGAGGAGAAATATTTATGTGTGTGTCTCGTGAACATTTTGATTATGTAACTATATATCTGACATCATATGCCATGTTTGAAGAAGCCCTGAATGACGCTTACCTGACTTCCTGAGGTGAGTCGCTGCTGCTTATCAGGAGGGCAAGGTGGCAGGGAGAGCAACTGTGGTGCAAATGCTCTGCCAAGAGCACCGGATTGGCTCTGTCAGTGTGTTCGCACTGCGCTGCACTCCGTCTCCTGGTAAGAGCAGGCACTCAGTTGCTGAGAGGTCAGGTAAGCATCTCTAGCCCACCTGTAACTGGCAAACGTACTTGCTTTGTGTGGATCCTTTATTTAACTGAAGCGACACTGTTCACACATAAGGGGGAGAGGTGTCAGCAAGCAGGAGGGACCCATAAGGTTTGTAGAAGTACCCTCAAAATCCCCCTTTTTTGGGGGGGGGGGTTGGGGGGTTGCCAAAGTAGGCTAATGAGGGTTGAGGATGCTGAATGTTGGTGGAGCTGTGGGAACGATGGACAACAGGGATATAAAATGCATACAATTATGCACAGTGTGGTGGGACGCAGGTGGCGCTGTGGGTTAAAGCCTCAGCGCCTAGGACTTGCCGATCGAAAGGTCGGCGGTTCGAATCCCTGCGGCGGGGTGCGCTCCCGCTACTCGGTCCCAGCGCCTGCCAACCTAGCAGTTCGAAAGCACCTCCGGGTGCAAGTAGATAAATAGGGACCGCTTACCAGCGGGAAGGTAAACGGCGTTTCCGTGTGCGGCTTTGGCTCGCCAGAGCAGCGATGTCACGCTGGCCACGTGACCCGGAAGTGTCTCCGGACAGCGCTGGCCCCTGGCCTCTTAAGTGAGATGGGCGCACAACCCCAGAGTCTGTCAAGACTGGCCCGTACGGGCAGGGGTACCTTTACCTTTACCTATGCACAGTGTAGAAAAGGTGAATAGGGACATTCATAGAAATCATAGAAATGGGAAATCATAGAATCATAGAGTTGGAAGAGACCACAAGGACCATTGAGTCCAACCCCCTGCCAAGCAGGAAACACCATCAGAGCACTCCTGACATATGGTTGTCAAGCCTCTGCTTAAAGACCTCCAAAGAAGGAGACTCCACCACACACCTTGGCAGCAAATTCCACTGTCGAACATTCTTCCGCACCCTACTTAGAACGGGTAATCATCCAATGAAACCGAATGGAGGACAAACAGAAGGAAGTAGATCTTCACACAGTTGAACTGTGGAATCACTAGCCCAAGGTGTAGTGATGGCTGCCAATTTAGAAAAATTTTAAAGGAGGTGTGAGTCTGGCACTGAGAGGAATTGTAATTCAGCAAAACCTGTAGGGCCAAAAAGGAAGAAGACAAATTCATGTAGCAGAGGCATGTACAGCATGTCGATCGTGAGCCCCCAGTCGATCCTGGCGTGGTTTCTGGTCGATCGATCGCAGGGCCTTCCTCTGCAACCTCAGATGATGCAGCAGCAGCAGCAGCAGCAGCCCCTGCCGCTGCCCGTCTCCACAGCGATGCAAGCCTGAGCAGAGGCGCGAGGGAGCTGGGAAGAGGTCTGTGGGATGCTGCTGGAAGAGTGCAGGCGGGCTTAGCGTGGCTTTCCCGATTGGGAAAGGGGGAGGCTGCCGGAGATGGAGGGAGGAGCGAGGAGGAGCCGCGTGGGAAGCCTCCCTTTGGCAGGGAAGGAAGGAGGGAGGGAGGGCAGGCCCTGCTGTATTGGGATCCACATCAGCTGCGTGGCTCCCTTTGACAGGGGGGAGAGAGATAGAGATAGTGCTCTGGTTTGAGGGTGGGCGGGAGGAGAAGCGTTGTGCAGAAGAGCTCCGCAGCCCAGCTGGTTTGAAGGGAGAGAGAGAGACAGCTGCGTGGGGTGCGGGGGAGAAAGAGCTGGCTTGGAGGGGGGCGGGGGAGAGAAAGGGCTGGCTTGTGGGGGGGGGAGAGGGCTGGCTTGGGGGGAGAGAGAAAGGGCTGGCTTGTGGGGGGGGGGGAGAGAGCTGGGCTGTACCCGCCCACCCTGCACCCATCCTACCACCCACCCTACACCTTTCCCTACATGTCCCTGCTCCCTCAAGGGAAGCAGCCAGCGCCTGCCCGCCCACCCTGCACCTATCCCTGGCTGGTAGATCACTGCCAGTTTATGATACTGGATTGTAGATCACAAGCTACTTGAAGTTGGACCTGCATGTTGTAGGTTAAGGCAACCCGCAGCTGATTATCAGGATAAGGACTGAATGGAGGAACAAGTAGGACTTTGGGCTATTCCAGCAGGACTCTTCTTATAGTTTTATGGCTGAAATCCTGCAATGTTTTGCTTCACTTGCCATTCATATTCAGTTAATATGAAAAGGATCTCTTTACTTTTTTTGTTTTTTAAGCAGATTCTTTTATTATTTTGTTGCTGATCCCAGCCATCTTTTTTTTTCCAGAGTAAGGAAGAACTGGACGTAGAGTTCATAATGAAGGAAAAGTATGTAGTAATAATAGGGAAGTATTCTGGATTCTTTATAAAATGTGGTGTCAGTTTGTTTGTTTTTTTAAAAAAATACGGGTTTAAGTTAGTGCATTTATAGATGTCTTTGTTTATAACAAGCTGTGAATTTAATGAGCAGGAGTCATCAAGATAGCACAACTAATTACATATGCTGCCAGGGTGCTGAAAGCTCCCAGATGATAGACTTTAGCTTGTCTAGGCATGAATTTAATTGTGCATAATAAATCAAACAATTGATGTGGTTGCTTCTTCTGTTTTTCAGTTAATTACCTTTCACCAAAAGTTCTAGTCTTCCTGAAGTAAGCATGCTCTTCTTAATACAATTAAATAAAGCCTGCTTTATGCCTTTCCTCCATTCTGGGAGCATGCCATACGAAATGTGATGCAGGGTGTTTGCTGATCCATAATGTGGAATTTAAACCATTACAGGTAGATTTCAGGGGCTGTTTCACGCTTGCCATTTTTTCTACTGGAGAGATAAGGTTGTTCTCTATAATTCAAGTAGTATACATAGTAAAAGCAAAGTATTTTCTTTCATATCACATAAAAAACAAACTGCATTGCTATTGCTTTAAATGTTGTACATTCAAACTGTTGGGGAAGTATCATCTAACAAAGAAAAAGATCTCTATGTTGAAATATACTCAGAGTCGCAAAGTGATTTCATGCTCTTTATTCAGCTCATAGTGGTGAGGAGGAATGAATGAATGTCCCCTCAAAGTATCTGCTTTATATACATTATTTACACAATGGGCTGCACATGATTGGCTAATTCCGGAATTCTACTGTAAGCCAATCAGGTTGTGGATTCACTTCTATCTGGAGAATGATTGGGTGGTTCCTGCCAACCAATCATACTGCTGCATTGTTCTAGGACCAATCAGACTGCTGCATTCTGAATCCTATTGTTCTAGGACCAATCAGACTTCTGCGTTTTGGATCCTATTGTTCTAGGACCAATCAGACTGCTGCAGTTTGGATCCTATTCAACTCAGTACATAACAATGTTATGGGGAAAGAAAGACTAGCAGGCATGTTGAAGTAGAGACTGAAGTGCCAGGTATGTCCAAAGTCTGTTTTGGGGGCCTAATCCAGCCCGCCAGTTGGTTTAATCCAGCCCCTGTGGCAGTTTGTTTCCTGGGGTGTGTGTGTGTCCTAATAAAACCTCAACAACTTCAATATGAAAAAAAGTTCAACAACTTCAACCCGAAAAAAAGGTTAACAACTTTGGTCGGCCCTCACGGCCCTTCACTTCATCAAATCTGGCCCTCTTTGAAAAAAGTTTGGACACCACTGTAACCCCTGAAGAACCCATAATGTATCACACCACAATTTGGGAGTGTTCCTAAATACTATCAATTTTTATAAAGTACCGTAATAGTTCCAATGGAAGGATTTTTGGAACTTTTTCGTAAACGCATATAGTGAGTGATTATTAAAACATGTAGGCTTGGATCTAGGGATCATAGAATCAGGGTTGTCTTGCACAAATAGAAAAGCAAAGTAAAATTTGATTATATCCAGCAAAGGACGGCGATACACACAGAACAAACTAATGTGTACATCTGTAGCAGGCCCAATTTGATTACCATTAAGCACTTTTAAGTGGGTGCTAAAATGAATCACATAGATATTCTCCCCCAACTGAAGTTGAAGGAACTTCAGGCTGCAGTCTCCCAAACATGCTTACTAAAAGTTAGGGTGTATTGGCTTGCTCTGAGTAAGTGCTTTAGTTGGTGTCTAGAGTTTGTTGTTGTCTAGACTGGATGTGAGTGAGGGTGGGATTCCTTTTGCATGCCCTCCAACATTTCTCCATTGAAAATAGGGATGCCTAGTGCCATTTTCCTAGAAAAAGAGGTGCCAGAACTCACGATGAACGCCTTCCCGTTCTCTTATAATGGCAATAGTACCCACCTGAGAGGTGCTGGAAATGAGTTCCTGTTGAAAGAAAAGCCCTGGGGATGTCCTATTCCATATCCTCCAAAACTTTTTCAGTGGAATGGGGATGTCCTACTATACTCTCCAACATTTCTCCGATGAAAATTGCGACATCCTAAGGAAAAGTGGGACGTTCTGAGATCAAATCAGAAACCAGGATGGCTTCTGTAAACCCAGGACTGTCGCTGGAAAATAGGGACACTTGGAGGGTCTGCTTTTCTTTATTGCCTGTGGCTCACACTCCTTCCTGTAATCCTGCTTTGCCAGGCCTCAGTTCGCTAAATTTGTAAGGCAAGATTGGTTGCTAAGAAAGATGTATTCAGTGCAATTGTTTTTTAAAACTTGCATTTCCCCCCTTCTAGTTTGGATCGTCTTGAGAATCTCCTCACAAACAACATCATAGTGGTAATCTTAATCCTTTAGATTTTGTGCATCCTTTCATTGTTTCTGGAATGTAGTTTTAGGTGAATTATAATTTAATATATACACAAAAGGAACTAAAGGCTGTGGGGTGGAGGACTATGGGAGACAAATGTTAAAGAACTGCCTTTAGAGGCAGCTCTTCATGAATGCTTGACCATTTCAATAAATTTGAAGCTTCATTACTTGGATTATTGTTCATTTTTCACAGGCCCGTCCAGTTTCTTGCTTGAATGTTTGTGTTTCCAAGGAGAAAAGTGTGAAGTATTTCAAAGGTAATTCCAGGTAGAGATCCTACCCCACCTCAGCAACAATTAACTTTCTCTTTTCTGGGAATCAAGAAAATTGATGCAGATATAAATATTTTTCTTTATCTTGCTGCTGCTGCTGCTGCTGCTGTTTTTTTAAGCAACAGCTTTTGATTCTGTTCCATATTGGATAATAAGATCAGGATGAAATGCATACAAGCTGCTTAAATGTTCTTCATGTTGCAATGTCAAGTTGTAGGAGAAAATAAGGTGGCATATTATGGATAATTACTTGGAAAGTCCGGAATGGACTGAAGGATACTGAGATTGTTAACACTCCTTTATAGCATATCTAGCCTGTTGATTAACTAGCCCTTGGCAAAATTTGAAGTTATCGCTAGTATTTAAATTGGAGACAAATACCAACAAGTTATTAAATATATAACTGCTGTTTGGAAAAGCAATCATTTTACTGGTGCAAATATTTTGGGTGGTGTTTCCTTGTAGCTGTTAAGCAACTATTAGGTGCTGGATTTTTTTTAATTTTTTTATTTTTTTTGGGGGGGGGGAACATTTCTATTAAATCCAGATAGTATAGTGGTACCTTTGTTCTCAAACTTAATCCGTTCTGGAAGTCCGTTCCAAAACCAAAGTGTTCCAAAATCAATGCATACTTTCTCATGGAAAGTAATGCAAAACAGAGTAATCTGTTCCAGACTTTTAAAAACATCCCCTAAAACAGCAATTTAACATGAATTTTACTATCTAGCAAGACCATTGATCTATAAAATGAAAGCAATGATCAATGTACTGTACTATAAAATAAATAAGACAGCATTGTAGATGATAAAAATAAAAAATATTTTTTCTTCTTACCTGCACTGATGATAGTCATTGTTTGGATGGGGGGCTTTTATCCATTTCCACAGTCACTCAATCAATCAATCAATCAATCAATCAATCAATCAATCGCTGAACTGGGTTCTACACAGTCCCAAAAACAAATTAACCAAAAAAGCCTCAAAAACAAAAATGCAAAAACAAAATCATCAAACTTAATCCGTTCTGGAAGTCCGTTTGACTTCCAAAATGTTCAAAAACCAAGGCTCAGCTTCTGATTGGTGCAGGTGCCTCGGAAACAATAGCTGACAGCCAGATCGGACGTTCGGCTTCTGAAAAATGTTTGCAAACCTTACTTCCGGGTTTTTGGTGTTTGGGAACCAAGGTACCACTGTAACTATAAAGGGCAGTTTGTAGGTAAAATATGTTTTTTACGCTCAAGTTGATACTGTAATCTGTTTGGGCTTCTCTTTTTAGAAGAAGGTGATCTTGAACTGAGAATGAAGGGATCATATGAAGATACATGGAAAACTGTTTTGGAATCTGGATCGGTAGAATGCTTTTATTTTCACTACCCGATGTATTGGGAACCACAATTCAACGCCCACCTGCAGGTGACCATTCTTTCATTGGAAATAATGCACCGCACCTAAAAATACAATAGGAATAGAATAATGTACCCCCTCTCAGAGTATTATAAAATACTGACCCAGGAAATCATGGTTTTCTGTTTCTATTATAATAATGTGCCACAGTGAGCCTCAGATTCCCATGCAACAATCCACTTCCTTCTTCCTTAGAACTTGAGGGGAGGAAGTTAAAAGTTTCGATTTGCAGTGTTGCACAAACTATAGTTTCCTATTGTGTCCTCATATGGGAAACAGTGCTTGTCTAAACTATGGGTAGTTGTACAAAACCAGAATATGAAAACACAGTTTAATTCTGTTTTGTTATCTCTAACTGTGATTTGATCAAACCACAGTTTCCTGTATTTGAACATAATGGGAAACTATAGTAGAGTGATATCTTTTCTTTTTCTTTTGTGCTGCGGACCAGTGCAGCTGCTGTTCTGGAAAGCGAGTGAAAGTAACCCCTTTTTTATTTTAGTGTTCTACATGCACATGATCTGAATGGGCAAGAAAGGGGAATATATTGGCAGAAAGGAAGGAACTCTGAAAGGAAGAATGGGGCATCTTCAGAAGGTGGTATAATCTGGAGGGCATCATGTTGACTATCTCTGGTGTAGTCCAAGTTAGCAAAGGATCAGATTGAGAGGCAGAGTGTGGGGAGCAGAAGCTGATGGGATATTCTCATTTCTCAGTTATATAGACTGAAAAGCAGGCCCTGGATCTGAAACTTCATCTGACTAGATGCTGAATCAGCTGGTGTGTTTCGAAATGCTGTTTAGTTGGCACTTCTGTGTAGATATAATCCAGACCATGCCGTCTTTGGTAGACATGCTATTCTGGTGGTGCAAGAGGTCAGGTACTGGGACCTGGCTTCTAGGAACCCTGGCCTGAAATACTTCATTCACCAATGATCACTGACTTCAGAGTAAATTTAAATGGGACTTGCTTCCCAGTAGGTATTTTTAGGAGTGTGCTTTTGCACCCAGACTCTTCCTCAACTACTCCCCCCAAACCAAAAACAGCAGTGAGGTAAAAGTGTTAGCTCCATTTGGTAACACTCATTATATTCATGCTTTCAGTCCAAAAGTTTGCCCATCTAATGTAATAACCTTGATAAACATTAATTAAACTGATAATATACATATCGTTTTAGAGTTTCAGTTAACTGATAAGTTATATGCAAAAACTGCAGGATTAAACCCTAGGGTTCTTTAGACTGTCATCCTACTCTGGTTGAAATATAACATTATTTTTTTGAAAAATCAAAATAATCTTTAAGCATAGTATTTTCTGATGATTTAACAACATAACTCTCCCCACCTTCATCTAGCATTGCTCAAGTAATGGGGAGCAAGACAAACAGAATTCATCTGCATCCCTGACTATGCCTCTGAAATCGCTTTCTGTGGGGCAGGAGGTGAAAGTAATTCTTACTGCATCAGAGGTAAGCACTTCACTCTTTGATAGGTTCCTAAACTTAAGGCAATTAACTGTCCCAGCTTTTTATACAATGGCTGATCTCAGAAAAGTGGACTTTAATGATGCAAACAATATCAAGCTGTCTGGAAAAGCTCTCTGAGTGCTTCCACATAATTGGATGTGATAGCTGAAATATACCATACTTTTCCGTGTATAAGGTGCCCCCATGTATAAGAAGCCCCCTGTTTTGGAGGACTCAAATTTAAGAAAATGGGGGGAGTAGTTGTTGAGCTTTTTGGGGGAGGATTGCCCAGAGTTGCTGAGCTTTTCTTGGGGGGGAAGGGAATGCCGAAATTGCTCACCCGTACGTGTCGCAAAATTCACCTCCATCTGTCCCATTGCCGGCATAAGCAGCGAATTGCCCACCCAATTGCCACAGCGTCAGCCATTAAAAACCACCTATTGATGCAGCAACCAACAACACGCACAATAGCTGCTGACAGCTAAGGCAGCAACCAATCAAATGTCCACCCTATGCACTACCCATGTATAAGACAACGCCCACTTTTTAGCATTTCACTGGTACCTCGGGTTAAGAACTTAATTCGTTCTGGAGGTCTGTTCTTAACCTGAAACTGTTCTTAACCTGAGGTACCACTTTAGCTAATGGGGCCTCCAGCTGTTCTTATCCTGAAGCAAAGTTCTTAACCTGAGGTACTATTTCTGGGTTAGCGGAGTCTGTAACCTGAAGCGTCTGTAACCTGAAGTGTCTGTAACCAGAGGTACCACTGTATTTTTAAGGATAAAAACCTGGTCTTATACACAGAAAAGTACGGTAATAAGTTTGTGCCTAAGAGTTGCACATGAAAGGAGCTGTCCCAGATTGTGGTGGTGGATCCTGCGACATAAAGACTTGAACAACATGGGACCAGGTTACC
This sequence comes from Podarcis cretensis, assembly GCF_951804945.1. Classification (NCBI taxonomy): domain Eukaryota; kingdom Metazoa; phylum Chordata; class Lepidosauria; order Squamata; family Lacertidae; genus Podarcis; species Podarcis cretensis. The sequence continues at coordinate 46,123,038 of NC_137170.1, read as the reverse complement.
TGAAGGACTGCCTGCCAATGTATAGATCTGAACAATCACTTAGAATCCAAGTCTTACATCATGGGGGTGGGGATTTTATTTGTGTCATCACCATATCCAACAGAATATTGTAGGGTGGTGAACTCGAAAACGGGCATTTCCCCCATTGCTCTTACGTTCTGGAATGCCTTTCCCTCTACTGCAGGGAAAGTTTCTTCAGTTTTTTGCATCTTGTAAAGATATATCTTTTTGCACAGTTTCCCCTGTTCCATAAGATTGGACCCTTTACCATGGACATTTTTGTATGGAATTTTTAGCTTTGTTTCAGTGTTTTAGTATTGCTCAGCTTTCAGTCTGATTCACAGAAAGGTATGAGATCCGGTAGGGTGAGCATAGGTAATTTCCCCCCCTTCACCATGTAGCTGCTGCGCTACCTCTTATGCAAGGGATAAGGGCTGCAGGAAGGAGGAGGAACGGATGAGAAATTGTCTTCCCTTCTTTTTGTGGCACAAGTGGAACTCTGCTGATCACAGGCCTGGATGTAACTCACAACTCACACAACCTCTATTGTTATGCATATTTAGGATAAGCGTGTGTGTATATTTATTTAAACCAAGGAATATCACGAGAAATAAAAATGTTCTGCGGTTCTCAGGCATTTCATTTTTATAAATGTGCCTATACTTTATGATCCAGAGACACAGCCACAGAAAATGCCTTATTTTTCAGAGTTAGGATTTGCTTCACATGGTAACAGAGAGCAGAAACACATAGAAAAACTACCAGGATTTTATTTTTTTCCATTTTGTGGCATATTCCAGCAAGTAATTATTATGTGAATAGAATCTAAGAATGCTGAGTTCTGTGGATTATGCATGTGACTTAAAATATTGTTCTTCATTATTCTTCATTTCAGGATACTAATTTGGAAGTTAAATTGCGTACACAGACTTGGTAATGTATTACTTTTCTGACACCCCCCCCCCCCAAAAAAAAATCTTGAGTAGACTTTTAGGGTAACCCAGTCTATTTCTTGTTTTCTGTATTGTCCTCTCTGCAACTGTTTGGGTTAGCTAGAGGAGTCTGATGTCAATCTCCAGAAGGATAGGCATGTTGATAGTCTGTTGTAAGAAAAACAACAAGTCTTCTGGCACCTTAAAGGCTAACAGTTTTAATATGACATAAACTTTGGTGATGTACAATCCACTTCATCTGATGTGTCATATATTCTTTAACTGGCAAGTATATATACACATAGGATGAGATGTACATGGGATGGAACATAAGGGTCTGAGATCAGAGAAGAAAAGAAGAGAGAATGATGACTATAGCTATAGTGTCCAATTAACATGGCAATATTGGGGACAACCCACATTCTGGCTTTGGTCAGCTAATTAACACGTGTGATTTTTTTTTTTTAAGAAAGGATTCTTGATTCAAGCCATGAATTGTGCGCCCAAGTGCAAAGTCCCTTATTCTTTTCTCCCATCCAGTGTTTTCAGTGGGGTATGGTTATGTGTGTGTCTGTGTAGACGGGAAATTCAAACAGTTGCTGTCAGGAGTTTAGGGCTGGATTTAGACACATCAAAAAAGCATTTCAGGAAAACATGTTGTAAACCTCAGTGTGGGAAATCACACTGGCAAAAGACGGAACTCCACTGCGCCATCTGGTGTCACAGTGTTATAATGCATATAAAACACTTTTTCTTAACTAATGTATGTGGGTCCAAAGTAATGACGGTAATTCTCTCCTTTGTGTTAGCTGCAGTCATTTTATATTCACCTTAAGTATTTGTGATGGGGGAGAAATTCAGTTTGGTTTGGATTTGAATGCCTAATAATAGTTTAGGTTGGACTTTGCCAGTCTGGTGCCCTCGCAGTTGACTTGCATCTTGCATGGGGGTTACTGAAGATGCATAGAACCAAAATCATGTATACTTGGAACACCCCAATGCGATCATCCTTACCTTCTGGAGCCAGCATGCCAAACAGGTCTTGTGCCCCAAGCAAGGCAGAGAGCTTTGAAGGCTCTATGAGGCTCTTGCAAGAGCCTCCCCAAGCCCAAAGCAGAGACCTTAAAAGCTATTTTTGTCCTGCGGAACCCCGTGCCAAAAGAACCTTTAAGCTCTGGGTTGCATCAATAGGAGTATAGCATCTAGATCAAGGGAAGTAATAGTGCCACTGTATTCTGCTCTGGTCAGACCTCACCTGGAGTACTGTGTCCAGTTCTGGGCACCACAGTTCAAGAAGGACACTGACAAACTGGAACGTGTCCAGAGGAGGGCCACCAAAATGGTCAAAGGCCTGGAAACGATGCCTTATGAGGAACGGCTAAGGGAGCTGGGCATGTTTAGCCTGGAGAAGAGGAGGTTAAGGGGTGATATGATAGCCATGTTCAAATATATAAAAGGATGTCACATAGAGGAGGGAGAAAGGTTGTTTTCTGCTGCTCCAGAGAAGCGGACACGGAGCAATGGATCCAAACTACAAGAAAGAAGATTCCACCTAAACATTAGGAAGAACTTCCTGACAGTAAGAGCTGTTCGACAGTAGACTTTGCTGCCAAGGAGTGTGGTGGAGTCTCCTTCTTTGGAGGTCTTTAAGCAGAGGCTTGACAACCATATGTCAGGAGTGCTCTGATGGTGTTTCCTGCTTGGCAGGGGGTTGGACTCGATGGCCCTTGTGGTCTCTTCCAACTCTATGATTCTATGATTCCCTGCTTTCTGTGCATTTAATTTGTGCGATTTCAGCTGGCTGCGTAAAGCTGAAATCAGGCAAGTTTAAATGAGAGCCCCACAACATATGGAGCATCTCAGATTCCCCACCCCTGATTTAGAGGAACAGGCTATCTCTAAATGTGGAATGTTGATCCTGTAGTTAGTGGATGATGTACTACTGTTTGCTTCCCCTACCTACGTCCTTAATTTTCTTTCAGCTCAGAGCGCCTTGATGTGCGTTTGGGGTTTGACCTTTGCGGAGAGGAAAAGACTTTTCTACATAAACGGAAGAAAGTGGTTGCAGCTGGTTTGAAAAATGTCCTCCAGCTAGAAGAGGATCTGTTGGATCATGAGGTATGCTGGATCTGGAACTGAAGGAAAAGAATGCATATTTTAAAAGGAAAATAACAATTTATATTTGACACATCCCTTAAAAAAAAAGGCTCCTTTCATTTTCTGCTGGTGTAACGTGCAAGTTGTGGGAAGTTGAACTTCATGCTTGGAATTGTTCTTAGCTCACCTTGTTTTCAATGTTGTATTTTACTGATATTTTTAATGTATTTTATTTGTTTACATAAACCACTTGGAGGTTTCACAATTAAGTGGCGCATTTATTAAATGAATAAAATAAATGTTTTGGGAGGCAACGGTGTTAGCAAAGCAACGGATATCTGGCATGGTTGGCATATGCCAGGCAGAGGGCCTTCTTGGTGGTGGCACCCTCCCTGTGGAATGCCCTCCTATCAGATGTGAAGAAAATAAACAACTATCTTACTTTTAGAAGACATCTGAAGGCAGTCCTGTTTAGGGAAGTTTTTTATGTTTGATGTTTTATTGTGTTTTTATTTTCTGTTGGGAGCCGCCCAGAGTGGCGGGGGAAACCCAGCCAGATGGGTGGGGTATAAATAAATTATTATTATTATTATTATTATTATTATTATTATTATTATTATTATTATTATCCTAGCTGATATTATGCCCTTCGAAAATGCTAATACTCATATTTTAAATCTGTGAACTACCCAGAGGACATTGTTAATTGTGTGCTAATGTACAGGCCAGATATTAATATAAATATATATATGTCTGTGCATTTTAAACAGGTGCCAGTAGTTGCAGTCATGGCCACAGGAGGTGGATGCAGAGCAATGACGTCTCTTTATGGGCAGCTCTCAGGACTGCAGAAGCTTGGCATGCTGGACTGCATAACATATATCAGCGGTACCTCAGGCTCAACTTGGTGAGACTGTCAGCATGAAACTGGGGGAGGGTTGTGGAATTTTGGAGCTGAAACCAAGGAAAGGTATTAAGAAGTGCATAGTATCTGAACATTATTTGTATGCAATCCGCTTTCCCTGAGCCAAGCCATACCAGCAATGAAGTAACAGAGTCAGTTAAGGTTTGGCTGACAGCCAGAAGGCAATCTGAAGGAGTAAGTCTGCCTGGTGATAATGGAGACATGGAGACCGCTCCCTGATTGGTCAAGCTCTCTCAGAGGAGTGATAATTAATGGCCTACTGTTAGTTCAGTGTTCGTGTTCAGAGTTCTGTGTCAGTGTGGGAGTTGTGAGTCGTGTCAGAGAGAGCTAGCAAAAGATCTGTGTTCTGTTCCTGTAAATAGTCCACTGTATATAAAAAGGTAAAGGTACCCCTGCCCATACGGGCCAGTCTTGACAGACTCTGGGGTTGTGTGCCCATCTCACTTAAGAGGCCAGGGGCCAGCGCTGTCCGGAGACACTTCCGGGTCACGTGGCCAGCATGACATCGCTGCTCTGGCGAGCCAGAGTCGCACACGGAAACGCCGTTTACCTTCCCGCTGGTAAGCGGTCCCTATTTATCTACTTGCACCCGGAGGTGCTTTCGAACTGCTAGGTTGGCAGGCACTGGGACCGAGCAGCAGGAGCGCACCCCGCCGCAGGGATTCGAACCGCCGACCTTTCGATCGGCAAGTCCTAGGCGCTGAGGCTTTAACCCACAGCGCCACCTGCGTCTCCCACTGTATATAGTAAACACCTAACTACAAGTTCCTGGTTCCTGCTTCGTCTATCCTGTCTGCAGCCAAGTCGCCAATTGCTTCCGTGGATTCTGTGTGTACTCTGCTAGGTCTGGCTAAGGTCCTGCAACTAGTCAGAAAGTTGCGAAACACCAAATAGGTTTTTCCAATAGGGACAGTCCTGGGACTTATGGTTGCGCTTCAGATGTACCGCTTCAGACATCAGTGTGCAAGAGTGGAAAAGTGAAGCAGGGCTCATCTTGCTTGTCCTTCCATTTCCTCTGCTTCTGTGTAACATTTATACCAGTCTTCAGGAAAACCAAGGTGGCTTCTTTGTGTGTGTGTTTTATTGTCCATGTATTTATCCTAATTATTTTATAACAACTGTTTCTTTAGGACCATGTCAAATTTGTATGAAGATTCCAACTGGTCCCAAAAGGATCTGGAGAGGCCAATCCTTGAAGCCAAGAAGCATATGGGAAAGAATAAGATAAGCACCTTTTCTCTGGAGCATCTGATTTATTATCAAGAGGAGCTGAGGCAGAGGGCCAAAGAGGGCATCTCTACTTCTTTTAATGACCTGTGGGCCGTAGCTCTGGAGAATATCTTGCATGATGGGGTATGTAAACAGCGTTAGGCCTCTCCTAATGATCAGTGTCCAAATACAGAAATGATTAATGGAGAGCCAATTATCTCCCAAAGCCTCTGTTGGTTGTTTCATCTCTCTGGCATGCAGTGGTGTCAGGGTGGGGGGTGGGCAGTGCGCCCCAGGTTCCACATCCAGGTGGGTGACAAGGTGGCACCCTGCGGGGTGCTTGCCCTGCTGCCCCGGCCTGGGTGTGGCGGTGCGAGCAGCAATCGCGCAGCCGCAGCCGCATGTGGAGGATTCGCAGCTGCAGCTGCGAGCAGAGGATCCCAGCACCGGTGGCAAACCACTATGTACAGTGCATGTGTGGTGTCGCACGCATTTGCTGTACATAGCGGTTTGCCAGCGCCGCAGCTCCAACGCCATACGGACAGCGGTGAGATCCCTCTGTCGCTGCTACAGCCATGAATGGAGGATCCTGGCATTATCCGTACAGCACTGGAGTGGCGCGGCTGGCAAACCACTATGTACAGCACATGTGCGGCATTGCCATGTACAGTGCGTGTGTCATACGTAGCGATGCCACACATGCGCCCTACTTAGCAATGCCCCGCCCTGGGTGTCACGATGCCTTCGTTCACCCCTGCTGGCATGTATATATTCAATTAATCATTCAATTAAGGCTTTCAGTGAAGAAAAATATGAGTGACCTTACATGCAGAAGAAGAAGAGTTTGGATTTGATATCCTGCTTTATCACTGCCCGAAGGAGTCTCAAAGCGGCTAACATTCTCCTTTCCCTTCCTCCCCCACAACAAACACTCTGTGAGGTGAGTGGGGCTGAGAGACTTCAGAGAAGTGTGACTAGCCCAAGGTCACCCAGCAGCTGCATGTGGAGGAGCGGGGAATCAAACCTGGTTCACCAGATTATGAGTCTCGCTCTTAACCACTACACCACGCTGGCTCTACTTTTTTGTTGTTGTTATGTCTGGATAACAACAAAAAAATACATACCAGTACAATGAGCAGCCTAAAAACAATTGATTTCAAAGCGCAATATAATAATCCAGAGAAACAAACCATTTTGATAAAACTAGCATTACAACATTTTAAAATTTGTTGCAAAATAGGCCATATCAGTAACTAAAAAAAACACATATCAACCAATATTATTTATATTAAATACAATCCAGAACTGAAAGAGGAAAGCACAGAAAACATTGATCTCCTTTAATCTGATGGAGTCCTGGTTTTTTGAAAGAGCCATCAGCAGCCTAGTTTCATTCTTTGGAAATTTTGCAGGACCCCTTTTATTCCATATATTCACTCATCCATCTCATTCATACAGTTTATAACTGATTACATTAAAGTAGTGATATTGTAAGGGTAGCAAAAGGGACACGGGTGGCTATGTGGTGTAAACCACTGAGTCTTGGGCTTGCCGATCGGAAGGTCGGCTGTTTGAATCCCCACAATGGGGTGAGCTCCCGTTGCTCCTGCCAACCTAGCAGTTCGAAAGCACATCAGAGTGCAAGTAGATAAATAGGTACCGCTCCGGCGGGAAGGTAAACGCCATTTCTGGTTTCGCCAGAAGCGGCTTAGTCATGCTGGCCACATGACCTGGAAAGACTTTCTGTGGACAAACGTCAGCTCCCTCAGCCAGTAAAGTGAGATGAGCGCCGCAACCCCAGAGTTGTTCGCGACTGGACTTAACTGTCAGGGGTAACAAAAGCGCAAGCATGAAGCACTTAAGTGTATATTCACACAATTTTCAGAGATTTGTTTTGCAAAACCATATCTGATTTGTTGCAATACATGGCACACTCTTCTGAGCTCAAGTCCTTTGCTTGCTTTCTGTTTTTCCTCCTTATTAGGTGAATGATTTTAAACTATCTGATCAGCAACAGGCTGTGAATCAAGGGCAGAATCCCCTACCCCTCTATTTAGCCCTTAATGTGAAAGAAAACCATATTTCTACTTTTGATTTCAAAGGTAATTCTTATAAAATTGTAATTGCAGTAGAGAAATGGCAGGTGAAAATGTCAGCAATTTTTCTTAGCCTATTCTCCTGTGTAAGCTTTACTATGTAGCAATAATGTGCCAGAAGGGAAAATTCAGAGCATCCTTGGGGGTTATTTGATCTGTCGGTAATTTACCTTGCATATTAATTATACAGGTCTGTATGACAGTACCTGAAACAGAGATTAGCATGTATGTGCCAGGTTTGGGGCCTGCTCAAGGACACTAAAGGAGCTTATAGACAGCAGCTTAATATTGCTAATGGGTCCCTGAGATATTTCAAGTAGCTTAATGGCAACAGGTTGTTGTTGTTGTTTTTTAAGTGGTCATCTCTTCCCCAGGAAGGGAAAATCCAGATTAAATTGCAGGGGATGGGGAATATTTGCTGGCATTTTGATGCCAACACCATTATGTAGATGCTACAAAAAACCAGCCTGGAAGCATCCTAAGTGTTAGTAAGTATGTGTGCAGAACTGGAGATTCCTTGTAGGTTTCATTGCTGCAAATATGAAATGATCACTTTAAAACTGCACAGTAATTTGTTTCATTGATTGTTGTAAGCACAGCAAATAAATTGGGCTGTTAGTGCAGTTTCTTTACATAGGTATAAATGACTCATTTAGATGATGGTGATGACAATTAATTTTGTATGTGCTGTAAACTGCCCGGCCAGTCTGGGCGGCTTACTGCACAGATTAAAAATGGTAAAACACAAGAAATTTAAAACTTCCCTAAACAGGGCTGCCTTCAGATGTCTTCTAAAAGCCAGATAGTTGTTTATTTCCTTCACATCTGAAGGGAGGGCTTTCCACAAGGCGGGTGCCACCACCAAGCAGGCCCTCTGCCTGGTTCCCTGTAATCTCACTTCTCGCAGTGAGGGAACCACCAGAAGGCCCTTGGAGCTGGACCTCAGCATCTGGGTTGAATGATGGTCTTGGATCATTGAGCCATGTGCTTGTTTGATGGCTTTGGTGAAGTAACTCTCCTCTTTCAGCTTCACTTCCCCATCAATAAAATGAAAGTAAAAGTGACCTCACTTGTCCTTTCTTGTGAAAATGAATGAGATATGGAAATAATTGTATCCCATAGATCATTTATCAATATTACACAATGCATTTTCCCCTCCATGCTCCTTGGAGGAAAGGTAGAATGATAAACACAATGCATACACAAATTAGTATATTCTCATAGGAGGTTTTAGATGCAGAATTATTATGTTACCATGCTTCCATCAGCAATAAGATTGCAAGTATGCTTGTTGATTGTCTGTACACAGAATGGTGTGAATTCTCCCCCTATGAAGTTGGTTTTCTGAAATACGGTGCATTCATCCATTCAGAAGATTTTGGAAGTGAATTCTTCATGGGACGGCTAATGAAGAAAAACCTAGAGTCCCGGATCTGTTATTTAGAAGGTAATTGTATTAATTTCCTGTAAAGTGGCATGTTACTCTCTTGAAAGCTGTTGTGAACTGGATTTGCAATTACTAAGATCATCAACCAGATTTGTAGGTTAACTATCATAATTTTTGGGAAATGATTTTGAGGTGTAGGCTAGCCCAAGACAATTATGTGCCTGATGCTGCAGTTTTATCACACCCAACATCAGCTGCCTGAGGCGGCCACCTCACTTTAAATATAAAATGCTTTTCTGTTGCAATACGTATGAATAAACAAATGTGTGTTTATGAGCAAATAGTACAACCATTATCTAGTAGCACATCAAGTCCTAATATTTCAAAAGACATAAATAAGGCAGGAGGAGTAATTAATTACTATTGAAGTTTTGATTAATGATAAACAGCTGAACTGATCTTTCCCTAAATATGCTTGACTTTACAGCGTTGTGGAGCAATATTCTTGCTGTGAATCTGCTTGATGTCTGGAATAAGTTGAGCAGTACAGATGAATCTTGGCAGAAACTTATCAGAAGCAAAATAAGAAACATTGGTAGGAATTTGTTGTTAGCTTAAAATAATGTGTACATAACAGCACACATATTCTCGTAAATAAGCCCTGCAGATGTAGCCTAGATGGTTTGCCTTCATTCACATGAACATAGTGCTGTAACACTATAGTGGCATAAAGTAGCAACACGGACTGCTTCCTCCCCCTCCAATCCCCTTCTCTTCCTTTCCCTTATTCAGAGAGAAATCATATTCCACCAGAAAGCTCTACTTACTTGGGGACCTCTTGGATGTGTCCTGATGGGAAGCTCTTTCAGATTATAAGAAATATTTTAACTGATCGTCCATTGCACCATCACATCCATAACTTCCTCAATGGTTTCCATATGCATAAAGACTATTACCAGGAGAGTCAGTTCTCTACGTGGAAAGGTAACTATGTCTACTTAGAAGTACAGTGGTACCTTGGGTTACAGAAGCGTCAGGTTACAGACTCCACTAACCCAGAAATAGTACCTTGGGTTAAGAACTTTGCTTCAGGATTAGAACAGAAATCGCGTGATGGCAGTGGGAGACCCCATTAGCTAAAGTGGTACCTCAGGTTAAGAACAGTTTCAGGTTAAGAATGGACCTCCGGAATGTATTAAGTTCTTAACCAGAGGTACCACTGTATGACCTATTGAATTCAGTGGGGCTTTCTCCAAACTAAAGGATTAGGATTACAGTTCTAGTTACCAAAAAAATAAAGGAAAACAACCCCACCAAAAATAATCATCATACCTTAGGGCTTTTTAGTGCTGATAATTTATTTACTAAGTTAATAAAATTGCTATCCCACCCTTCATCTGAAAGGACATTTCTGACACACTAACTATTAAATTCTTCTTTAGAACCTACAGACTTATATCTTCCCATAACTGGGCCTGGGATACTGGACAATAGGTGTAAATGTGGGTTTACTGTGAACATAGTGACTTTGATTTTACTTGTAAACATATGCAAGTGTTGAACAGAGCTCATTTATCACTGTCTCTCTTTTGTCAAGTTATCTTGCCTTCCTTAGACCTGGAGTGCTGTTTCAAGAACACATTTCATTTTATACACTTTTCTTCTTTTTAAATGGACACATGCAATGTTCTGAATATATACCTAAATATGTAAAATGTGAACATGATAAAAGTGTGTTCACCAACATATGTGTCAGAAAGCAAACTTTATCAGCAAGATGGGATTGGCTGGAACACCAACTTGAATGTACGTTATGATAAACACAAGTGTGCTGCCATGTAATGTGTGGCAGAGCCCTGAATTCTGAATGGTGTTTGGAGCCATAGACTGACTCCTTGAAAGTTCCAGGCTCAGGCAGAGGACTGGCTTCAAATAGAACTATAGAATCATGGAATTGTAGAGTTGTAAGGGACCCTAAGAGCCACCTAGACCAGTCCCATGACAGATGGCCACCAAACCTCTGCTTAGAAACCTCCGATGAAGAAGAGTCTACCACCTTCTGAAGGAGTCCATTCTACAGTCGAACAGCTCTTACTGTTGGAAAGTTCTTCCTGATGTTTAGTCGGAATCTCCTTTCTTGTAACTTGAAGCCATTGGTTTGGGTCCCACATCTGAAACATTTTGTGAAAGACAATGGATGATAAAAATCAGATTAGATTACTAGATTGATTTTTATTGTATAATTTGCATTTCAGACAGCCGACTGGACCAGTTTCCTAATCAACTGACACCATCAGAAGAAGGTATCTGCCTGGTCGATGCTGCCTATTTCATCAATACTAGCTGTCCCCCGCTCTTGAGAAAGGAGCGGAAAGTAGATGTCATCTTATCATTTGATTACTCTCTGGACAACCCTTTCCAGGTCAGTGTTAAGGTATTCTTCTGCAAACAGTTTGCTCACAGTAGAGGAAAGAGGAACTCTCTCCTACCCTCCATGCCAGGGTCCCAATACAGATTCCTCCCCCCTCCCCAAAAAATCCTTGCCATTGTGAAAAAAGTGCAGTTTAGTGTTTTGCTGATGCTTTGATTTGCAGCTGTTAATACACATTATGTTGTAATAGGTACTTTGCGGGGGTGGGGTGTTGATTACATAAAATCTCGAAGGTTTTGATTCTGTAAACCACCCTGAGATCCCTGGGTATAGGGCTGTATATAAATTCAATCAATAGATAGATAAATATATAGATAGGAAATGGTACCGTTTTATATCCATCATCACCATCACCATGCAACAAACATAATCAAAGCCTATCATACACTAAATAATATGTGCATTGCATCAGACAAAATACCTATGAACCAATGTAGTAATGGCTAAGGACCTAGAAACAAAGGAGGGCAAGGCATGTCACAGAAGATGTAATTTCAATGGGTACTGTTTCTCTCGTGCTTGCCAAAATTTTCCATTCTACACAGCTATTAAAAGTAAAGCTCATTCCAGTCACTCCAAGCAATGGGCACTTGAGTTTCAATCAAATGAGGAGAAACTTAACAACATTAAACTGAACAAAAGTGTATCTGCTTTTTGACTTGTGAACAAAGCTACAATTGTGGATTTTCAGCAGAAAAGAGTTCTTATATCAGGTGCTTCAAAAAGAATTCTCTGTAGAATGTAGGGCAGAAATTAGTCTTAAACAACCCTCTAGATGGAGTATTAAAAAAAGTAGCCAGGTATTTTTTTCTTTATTGTTGCTCAGCTCCCACACTCTTTCTTTCTCTGTGAGTAGGCACTTGTGGGGGATTTTATTTTAAATGTTGTTTATCAGCATCATCGTTCAAACATACCCTTAGAATTGTGGCAAGGGATGGTCAAAATGGGCTGACTCCAGTTTGTGTCTCCATTGAATATCTGCATGGGTTTTTTTTAAAGGCAAAATCTGCGCTCTTTAAAAATGTTATTGACCCACACACTTATGATGTGGTCTGAAAGGTTTCTGGCTCCTTTTTCTTTAAAAAAATATTTTCTAGCTGCTTGAAGCCTCATTGGGACATTGTACAGAAAAAATATGGCTGCCCCCATAAGTACATTGGGGCAACCATCTTTTCCTTGGTGCAATTACACAGGGTCACGGTAGGGACATTTTACTCAAAACATTTCAATGAGCACAGCAAGAGTAGCCGCTCCAATCAGCTAGAAATAATTTAAAAACAGAAATGTAGAGGCAAGAAAGCCCTGCAACTATCTTGGTGTTGTTGTTTTTTTAAAAGAAAGTGAACCATATTCAGAAAGGTTCATAGACATGTAGTCGAATCCACACGTCTACATTATGATCTGAGCATGATCCATTGGAATGTGGACTGGAGAGCTTAGCTCCAAATGGTGGAGTGAATTGAAATCCTCCCCCAGCTCTAATTATGGCTGGTTAAAGCCTCAGCGCCTAGGACTTGCCGATTGAAAGGTCGGCGGTTCGAATCCCTGCGGCGGGGTGCGCTCTCGCTGCTCGGTCCCAGCGCCTGCCAACCTAGCAGTTCGAAAGCACCTCCGGGTGCAAGTAGATAAATAGGGACCGCTTACCAGCGGGAAGGTAAACGGCGTTTCCGTGTGCGGCTCTGGCTCGCCAGATGCAGCTTTGTCACGCTGGCCACGTGACCCGGAAGTGTCTCCGGACAGCGCTGGCCCCTGGCCTCTTAAGTGAGATGGGCGCACAACCCCAGAGTCTGTCAAGACTGGCCCGTACGGGCAGGGGTACCTTTACCTTTAATTTAATGCCTGCTGATTTAAAGGACAGCCATTAAAGTTACCCTAATTTCTTGTGCTACAGTCTATTGAACAAACCAGCGAATACTGCTTGGAGCAGGGAATTCCTTTTCCCAGGATTTCATTGAGTGAGGAAGACAAGAAAAATCCAAGAGAATGTTACTTATTTGTGGATGAGGAGAATAACAAATCCCCCATTGTGCTTCATTTCCCGCTTGTGAACGATACATTCCAGAAATTTAAAGAACCAGGTACATTTCAATTTCAACGTGCAATATTTTGTATCAAAACAAAACAAAGGCAAGGTAACAGTAGGGGAGGGATGAGCAAATGATTGAATGAGGTCTGAACATGCTCCCAGATCTCCTAAATGATTTAACCAGGGGGCATATTTGTTTGTTTGTTTTATTTTCAGGTGTGGAACGTAGGCAAACCGAGATGGCAGAAGGCAGAGTCCCGCTATCTGGCTATTGCTCACCATACCAGCTGATGAACTTTACATATACTAAGAAAGACTTTGACAAACTCCTGAAACTGACTGACTATAACATCCAGAATAGCAGAGACTTTATTCTTCAGGCTCTCTCCATCGCCATAGAATGGAAAAAATGTGGCCGGAAATGTGCCCAGCCATGTGACTCTTCTTAGGATCCCTTGCCTGCTTTTACCCGCAATGTATGGCTTCCTCCTCCTATTAGATCATCAAGCCTTTTGCTTTGCAGAGGAGGAGGACTGGCAGGTCAATGGAGTTCAGGCCCCAAACAGATGAAGGTTACTATCCTGTACACATTTATTAGAGAGAGCAAGTCATATTAAACTCAGCAGGCCTCACTTCTGAGCTAACATCCTTAGGACTTTCACTGTAAGAAATCTAAAAATAGCGATGCCTTGCTTCTTATCTTTACTTGTCCTTCAAGCACTTAAATCAGGTATATGGAGGCTGTGGACCTCGAGATGTAGATTGACTCCCACCAGTCACAGCCAGCAGAACTTATGCAAAGGACTATGGGAGTCTTAGTCCCGCAACATCAGGATAGTTGCAGGCTCCCCTTCCCTGACATTTGAAAGGGATGGGAGAAGAGAGACCAGGATAAAAGATACTAGCAAATGCCAAAATCAGGAATATTGTAGGGTCAGACACCCAGTGTCAGAACTTGGGGTTACTTCTTTGCTTAATAAATTGAGTACAGTGGTACCTCAGGTTACAGACGCTTCAGGTTACAGACTAACCCAGAAATAGTACCTTGGGTTAAGAACCTTACTTCAGGGTGAGAACAGAAATTGCGCAGCAGCGGCATGGCGGCAGCGGGAGGCCCCATTAGCTAAAGTGGTGCTTCAGGTTAAGAACAGTTTCAGGTTAAGAACGTACCTCCAGAACGAGTTAAGTTCTTAACCCAAGGTACTACGGTAATGATGATTGTTGTCATAAGCTATATGTGACATGAGCTTTGACTTGAGGGGAAATTTAAAGTGTGTGATATAGTTAAAATGTGTCCATCAAAAACCAACAACCGAGACGCTAGCCTTGCACTGGTAAGTTAGGACCAATTCTCAACGCTTTCTGGGTGTGGCAGCCACACTCCTTGAAGCCAAGCCAAACTTGATAGTGGGAGCCCTGCCTCTTTAAAGGAATATTTGCTGTTGTCACATACAAAGCAGAATATATGATCTGAGGGCCAAACAACATGGGCTGTTAATGAAGTGATATGCCCCTGAGTGCAGGATTCTACTTGCAGAAGTTGTAAGTGTGGGTCCCTTATCAGGAATGGCCCCTTAGCAAGGAGAGGGTGCCTTAGTCCTTTGCCTCCTACTATGGTCCCAATCTGGATCATACCCCCTCCCTCCCCACCCTGACAACTTTAATTTACACGGGATAAAAAAATCCCATTGGAGTTAATGGGGGCTTTTTCTCCAAGCAAATTTTGGGAATGCCCCTTTACCCGCTGATCCAGATTGGGACAACAATGATGAACGAAAGGCTAAACACTCACACCCCCACCCCCTAACCACCCCAGGAGCCCTGTCATGATTGGGAGGGGGTCACTCTATCTTCTTTGATAAGAAAAATCTTTCAATAAATGGCAAATGGCATAATGAATATCATGTCTTTTTTGGCCCTGATCTTCAAAGGAAATGGAACACTCAGATCCTTCCCCAACACCCTCAGATTGCCTACGCTGTGGGAAGAATAGGGTTTCTGCAATCTTTCATGTACAGATGTACCATAGTTAAAGAAACACACCTGCTGTTATCCTGTTTCCCGTGGGAGTCTTATTCAGGTTGAGATTGTGTGTGAAGCTGATCTGTGATGGTTTCTACATGAGAAAGGAGTATCCATGCAACCAGGTCACTATTCTCTCTAGCTCATGTAATTGGTGTGACCACCACAGACATTCTAATGGGGGAAAGCCCTGTAAATTAGGTTTGTTCCTAAACTTCTTGCAACATTAGAGTGGCCTGAAGTAATAGGGCTGGAAATATTATTATTATTATTATTATTATTATTATTATTATTATTATATATTACTTATATCCTGCTCATGAAACTCGGTTGCCCTAGCTACTTGTGAGTGGCTTCCAACATAATAAAACAGCATCAACACATCAAACATTTAAAATTCCCGATACAGGGCTGCCTTCAGATATCTTCTGAAAGTTGTGTAGTTGTTCATCTGTTTGAAATTAGTTGGGAGGGTGTTCCAAAGGGTGGGTGCCACTACTGAGATGGCCCTCGGCCTGGTTTCTGGCAGTAGTCACACCTTCAAACAGTAGCAGGATAGTGGTTTTCTGCATGTGGATTCAGCCGGCTACATATTGTTTTGCACACCCAATTTCCGAGTGGGAAGAGACTCCTACACTTTCCCAGGGTTTGGTTTCCTTGGAATGAAGGTCAATGGGGACGATGGGGTCTTTAGGGTACATGGTTTTATTTACACATATATACCACTGAAGCATAGGTTGGAGGGCTCACAGCATTAAAACTCCAACAGATCTTCTTTTCCCCATTAGTTTTCCAGGAGAGTCTTATGCCACCATTTTGAGTTCAGCACAGAGGCATGCAAGCCTATGTGTTTCCAGCTTCCAGCATCAGCCAAAACTCTCCCACACAAATTCCCCCTTGGCCTACTGTTCCCTATTTTAGGATGATGTGGCCTCCAGCTGGGTGAGGGGGGCTTAGAGAATGCATACCCTCTTCCTGAAAAGCACCATTGACGGAAACCAGCCGTCAACGGGTGGTGCGTAGCATAGAAAAAACACAGAGACAGCGAGTATCTTCAGGGTGGAGGGCAGCTCACTTGAGCGTTCCTCCTCTTTGGTATTTTTATTATCCTCTCCTTTCTCTAACAGCCTACGTGGCCATCTGCCAATGTCCCACGTCCCATCGCCCGATCATGGCTATACAACACTCATTGCCATATATGGTATTACTGCCCAGCGGCAACACAACTCCATATAAGGTCAATACACTCAATACACTGCAAAGCACAGACATGCCGCGTCACCGAGGTCAGCGAGGCACCAGCGGCACTACAAGCCTCTGCCATGGCTTCATGGCTCCCACACACCATCACTTAGTTGCCACTATGGCAACCTAGCTCAGTCTTTGTGGTGCTGATGAGAGCACTTAACTTGCCAGCTATGTCCATTACCTTACAAAGAGAGCCAGTGTGCTGTTCAGTAAAAAACAACAACTACTGATTGTATGCATGCTCGTATTAATTTATTTAAAACCTGTTTCTTTCTTTGAATCAGAAGAAGTGCAGTCTCTCCAAATGATCTTCCCACCATTGATTCCTAGTAGTATCATAAAAAGGAGACTCTTTGTACCTTCACAAATTTTAAAGAAACACATGCCCTCATGATTTCAACATTTAGAATTACTTTGTATATTTTATTCAGACAAGTCAAGCGCTGGTAGGTATCCAGTTTCCATGGTCCAAGTTCAGAAGAACGCTAAGGGCAACATGCTGATTTCTTTTTAGATACGCTTAATTGCAGTGGTAATTCACAAATGCTTAGGAATCCAGGAATGTAGGATACCTTCAAACACACCATATATGAGCGGTGATTTCGTGTTCTTAATGAAGCAACAATGGAAACCTGAGCTATACAAGGCATCCTCTTTTGTGATACTAGACTTGGCACACCAGTTATTCATGTCACTGCAGAATTAGTAGCACACACACATATCCAGGCAAGAATTCTCCAAATTAGTCATACCCAATGGATTAATCAAAGAGCATCTAAATTGCATTGGAGGTGAATGATTGAATAATAGTATCTATTTTGAAATGGATATGAGTGCTGCCATGCTTAGACATTCACCCGCAGATGGTGCACTTGACTGACTTCTCACCCCACCATCTTTGGTTTATCACCTGCCTGGTGGTAACAGATGAGCAATGGTGGAGGTTTTTTTTAACAGATCTGCCCTGGCAGCAGGCCCTCTTGGCTGCACTGGGATTTCTCAGTGGTGAACTCCTTAGTGAAGCCAATTCCAGTGGAGAATGCTGTCAAGTGAACCCAGCTTGCCAAAGGACAAACAGAAGCTCATGTGTTTGTACATGTTGTTTCATTTTATTTATTACCCACCCTTTACTGGCAGGTCCCAGCAATCTAAAACCCAGGATTAAAAACAGTGAAAACAGGTTAAACTCACAGCAAAAGGGTGAGCCCTGGCAACACACATGTCAGATGTCAAAGGTCAGAACAAAGGGGTGTGTCTAAGCTCCCACTTGTACATTCTTAGATCACCCATTTCCTGTCCCGATGAGAAAACAAGGTCCTAATGCATGTCCATGCTACATGTGTTGGACCGATGACATGTTGAGACATCCCTGTAGTTGTAATAGTAGCCATAATGTTCTGATCTGCCCCAGAATTAATGGCCTTATAGTGTGAACATCAACGTCCCCCAGTATCGATAGCCTGGGGGTGCTCAATATCATGTCCAAGACCAGCTCCGTATGCTCGGGATGTTGGACAAAGGGAAGGATGGTATGACAACAGAATCCTTAGTGTGTCCCATTGGCTCAGCACAAGGTGCAAACACTCTAGACACGTACCCATCTGGACAGGAAGCAAGGGGGGGGGGGAGAGATCAAATTCCTATGGTCCATGGCAAGGCTTTCAAATCTTTCTTGATGCTGGACCAAGTACCTTGGCGTACAAGCTGAGGAATATTAACTCCTTGCTGCTCACCCACCGAGGTCTTGGTTATATATGCCAGATCAACCTTATCCATAACTGAGTTGTAGATAGGAGAGATTCGACCCAGTGAGGTCTATGGCTGAAGGAATTTCACTCCCAGCCTCTTCCTTTCTGCTTCTAACCGAAAGCCCAGCTGGTTGCATATCTCTCCTCTACATGCCTTATTTATGCTTGCAAATTTTACTGGATTAAGAGCCCTGTCCAATAAGGTTGGTGGTAACCCTGGGGCTGTTTCACAAATCAGAATTTTAACAGGAAACAGATTTGTTTCATGCTATCATGGTTCATCTCCAAGTCGTCAAATATTCAGGTTTTTCTTTTTTGAAAATGTGCAAGTTTTGAGCATGATATCCTTGATTATCTAAGGACTGTTCTAGATGGCCTGTTTAGACCTTTTTAGAGGTAATTCCAATTTGCTTGTACAAAATTTACATGGTGACTAATGTCTGGGTTTTATTGAGCATCCGTTCTGATTATTTCACAGGGTGGTTGGTTATATGACAACAAGCATTCATTCTGATTTGCTTATGGTGTATTTTACATGTCTTCTTGTTAATCATATATTTATTCCACACTTTTCAGTCTATTCCCCCCTCACTTTCTTTTTCTTTTTAAAAAATATTATTACAAAGAAAAATACTTTGTGTGTATGGAGTATGGCCTTATAACATCCCCTACTTTCCCAGAATTTCCCATATGACATCCCCTACTTTCCCCTAAAATTCTGATGTGCACATGAATCCCTCCTGGAAAGAACTGGCAGTCTGGAGGAGGCATGCTAAGGATCGTACAGGGTAATTGTTCCATAAGCAAACAACTTGACAGATTTGCCTGGATAGAGAGTGGAATGTAGGAGGAGACTTCCTGAAATTTGTAAAGTAAGAGAGGTGTGTAGCTCTGAGTCACTTTTTATACACTTGTTCATCTTCCTTAACTGGTTCAAAGTCTCTATGAATGCTTCAAGGATCCTTCTCAGTTTTGGACTCTGAGGTCAAAGCACCACCTGCAGTGTACACATCCGAGATTTATATGGGTTCACCAGCCAATATTCTTCTGGTAAGGAAAGTCTTCAACATTAGCTTTATTGTCTTGGTTGAGACAAACAAAATAATAATTATTGTGACTGTGATGGAAGAGGGACTGCAAACTCAGTAAGCAAAGTATACCTAACTGTATACTTTTATCAATTTTGCATCTCACAGACTGGTAACCAACAGATTTCATGCTTGAAGGGTATTCTTTTTCAAATATGTCAGAACCTACATACTGCAAACAAGGATGGTGTCTGGCAGGCAGGCATCTCAGTGCAGAATCACTGTAGAATTGCTGTGCCTATGTTACAAATCTTTCTATGTTGGTTCTGCCACAGGTATGTAATATAGCGTAACTAAAAATAATGTGTTTGTAACTTAGATCCATTGAGATTCTGTTTTGCCTCCTAGGACCCAAACACTAAAACAAATACATATGGAAATGGAGAAGCAAAGAGGAAGTTTTTTGGAACTGAAAATCCATATGGGGCTGAAAGTCAGGTATCAGACAATGTATGTGTTTTTATTGCATGCCCTAACTTTGTCATTATACCTGATTGAATCTTTTCATATAATCATTCTAGGGCTCTTAATATGTGAGTATAACATACAGTTTTGAGGGGTCAGTACCTCAGCTAACAATATATTACCTAATATCCCTCAGGAATATTATAGTGCAAGTAATTTGGCGTGTTGCCCATTGTTTTGAGGAATCTAGTTTCTACCTACATATCATAAGTATATTGTTGTAAAAAGTATGATCTCCTCCCTTTCTAGCAGGATCACCTATGGAATAAATGCTGTGTGTGTTACACACACTCATAGTGGAACGTGCCTGTGATACCACTGATGGCAAAGCTACACAGTGCTCCCATGACCTCTACCCTCTGTGACTGTAAAACTAGCGGCTCATATTGCCAAAAGGGAACTTAATAGAGGATCTGTAGTCAAGGCAAAGTGCAGAGAAGCTGTAAGCCATTTTTATCCTCAACATTTCCAATTTCTCCTTGACACTTATTGCTAAGTGCTTTTCAAACCTTTTAAAAAGGTTTGTTTTTATGTTTTTTTAAAAAAAGTGAAAGCTGGTGTCTGTTAGTGCGGATGATAATGAACTAGATGGACCAATTATTTAATTTGGTATAAAGCACCTTCATACGTCTGTGTGCTTGGGAACCCTGCAAAAAGTTAGGTCCTCTCTCATGAAGAGAGAGCTATCAGCATACAAGTTGTACATGTGTACAGGCCCACTCAGTGTATGGAAGTTGGGGAGATAGGGGCAGTGGGTGCCAGTGGTGTGCAGTCAGTTGACTAGGGGGACTAGGCTAATTGCCTAAATGGTCCAAGAGCCCTCCCGCCACCTTCCCAAAGCCCACCTGGCTTTAGGAAGGAGGCAGCAGGGCTCCAGCATCCTGTCAGAGCCCTGGGATCTCCTTTCCAGTGTCCAGGAAGCTTCTGCCTGGCTTAGGGAGCTGTGATGCTCACACGCACAATGTCAGGGACATCGTGATGTCACCCCCCATTGCCCTCACAAGCTGGCACCTCTGCCCCTAACTGTTTTCCTATGAAACAATTCACCGCACACTGGAGGGTTTAATCTCACAGTTTTGAATGGTCTAGAAGGTGCTCTAGAATTCTTACTGATTTGAAACTTTGTTAGGGCTTCACCAGACTTTGCTTTGAAATTAGTTTCAGGTCATATGCAAAAACTCTCTTGGCAGGCCTAATGCTCTGATCTTTTCTTTGCCAAAATCACTGAATGGGGGAAACAGCTGTACAGCAATTCCTCTTTCAAATTATGTTGCTGTAATGCAGCTGACCTGTTTTTTTCCTGGGGTGTGGCCACTGTCGCTTGGAGACAGATTCTAGGAGCCACAGGTGACAGCTGAGTGCAGGGTGGGGACAAAAGGTGGACAAACTATCCCAGAAGGAGCATGACATGTCCCGCACCAAAGGTTCTATCCTGCTAACATAGTGCTTTGACTTCACCCCCAGAGGCGCACTCCATTGTCTCTTAAGGCAGATGGATGCCAACTATGTCAACTTGTTTGAACATCAAACAAAGGCTAAAATTTGGGTCACATGGTAACTGCAGAAAGAATTCAGCCCATGTAGAAATGCTCGTGCCAAAATTACTTTCATGACCAATTTTCTTCACAACGTTTCCATACGATTTCTGTTACAGCAGTTACTCGATACAAGTGTACACTTTAGACTAATGTTGTTTGCTGGTATCTTTGCATACTTAGATGGTATCTCCATTACTGAGCCCAGATAATGTGTTTGTGGCATAGGATTTGGTATGGGGCTGCTAATTATGGCTGGGAGTTATTATCAATATACAATCTGGATACTCCTTTGTGTAGGGACGCGGGATCACCCATGATACCTGAGTACAGTAGGAATGAAGACATGACAAATCTTTGTTTAAGAAAACATGAACAAAAACTGTTCCTAGATTTTTAAAAAAGTTGAATCATTGTATGTGGCAGCCACATATTGTCCAAAGAGGGACTTGTGTTTTAAAGAGATGGGCCCCAACATTGTGAGTGATAGGATAGCACTTCAAAAGGAATGAGTAGCAAAAGATGCAGGACACGACACAGCATAGTTTTAGCACTGAATAATGAATGCAGCTAACTAAGCTCTTTTCTTTTGAGATGTTTAAGATAAAGTGGTTGTTGTTAACTCTGCTGTGTTAACAACATTCTTTAGTTGACCTCTTTTGTAATGTTTCATTCTGAAATATTTTGAAATGGTATTTTAGCTTCCTGTTAATCATGTTGCTTCAAATGTATGCTGGACTTTCTTCAGTGATGTTTTATTCCAGATTGTTTTATTTGATGTTTTAACATAGGTTGTAAACTGCTTTAAGATTTTTTAGAATTAAAAATATAAAGCAGTATAGAAATGAAATTATTATGTGCTCCTTCTCTTTGCATTGTAGTTATAAACACTGTAAGGGAAAACACATGTTAATTTTCTTAGAGGGAAAACAGCTTGGGAAGGACAATTAAAACAGGCATATGCATGCTCTGTAGATTGATCATATCATCAATATTGCATGTGGGTTGTGTAGGAAAGGTTGTAACTTTTAAGCAGGAAGTTGTAGACCATAATCAATCAGCTACTTGTAGGAATCCTTTGTGTGTGGTGTTGAATGAAAGATGTATCTGATGCATAAAAAACAATTATGCAAGTGATGCCTGTGGTAACATTTTACATTGCACAAGGCTGGGAAGCCTTAACAAATGCAAGAGTGAAGTCACTGGTTTCAAAACCTTGGAATTTGAGCACTATGCAGTTTGCTTCACCTACAACGTGACTAAGCACAGGAAGCAGAAATACTTAGTAAAAGATATCCATTCGGGTTCCTTCTATTGTATGTAGAGACCAGTGATCTGTTATTCCATGCTGAAAATGTATAGGAGTTTTCATTTTAATTGATGAACCCTGCGTTATGTTACATTAATGCCCCCTTGGGAGGAAATGGGTGAGATTTATGTTCTCTAATTTTTTCTTTTAAAATTTTAATTAATGGTTTCCTGCTGGGACTAGTATCATGGCATACCCTCCCAATTTTCCCTAACAAAAATCCAGGACATTTCCCACCCACTCGCTGCCTCCCAGCCTTGCCCTTTCAACCAGCCCTCCCCACCCCCCCCTCACCCTCACTGCTTCCCATCTCTGCCTGCCATATGCCCCACTCACCCTTGCCCCCTTGCCTGCTGCATGAAATCGAGGCACCCCAAGATGAAAGCAGAACCCAGGGTGCCTTCTAAAAAGTGGGGCCATCCCACCTACAATGGGACACTTGGCAGGTGTGTCATGGCACTTATGGGGGGGGGACACAGGACCTGTACACAAGGCTGGAATGCAGCTGGAGGTTATCAATAAAGGTTAAAACAAATAGAGGCTATCTTTGGCAATTATTAGAATTGTTCTTCTGAACAAAGGATAGGTACAACGCAAATGGCAATGAGTTGGTTTAAAAAAACACCACAAAACCCACAGCAAATCAGTGTGCTGTGTTTTTGTTTCGTTGCATTTGCGTGTTCAGACCCAGAAACCTTTCCCCTAAATAAATTCACACATGACTCAAAATTTTGGTTTGGTTTTTTGGCATAATTTAGGCCACAACTTTATTGATTACAGAAAGTGACTGGTTGCATAGGCTCTGGTTCGACTAGCTCCCTGCCATGCAGGTAGCACTGACCCAGGGTTCCAGCATAGGTCAGCCAAGGGTGAACACCTGGATAAGTGGAAAGCTGGGAATGGGCTAACTCCACCACCCAAATGTCCCCCTGGACTCAGGCACGGGCACAACCCCCTCTCAGGGGTTGACCAAACCATTGAGTCCCTGGATTCCTTTAATGGAATACATAGGGATGGCGAGAGTGTTCTCCCATCCCTATCTCCTGAACCAGAGCCTATCCGCAACCTTACAAGTTGTGACAATTTGCTATGCAGCAGGCGGAACCGAAATGGCAACAGCCAATCAGCCAAGTGGGGAAAATTCCTGCCATGCCCCTGTTCCAATGACAGACAACACACGACGGCATAGCAAGGTCAAGTAAAAACCCCTAAAAGTAGGGAGAGGTGGGTGGGTGTTCCGAATGCACGCGCTGAAAGAGGAAGCTCTGGGTCATGTGCATGGGTCCCTTGAACCGTTTGGACTGCGTCCCATTGGCCAGATTGCACCCAGCTTCGAGGGACCTACCAATCGGGTGTTGTGGCTTACCAATAATACCCACCCACAACACAGGGGGTCGGTTTTCCAGGTCTCACCTCAATATGTGTCCTCTTTAAGCATGTCAAGTGCAAGTAGATAAATAGGTACCACTCCGGCGGGAAGGTAAACAGTGTTTCTGTGCACTGCTCTGGTTTCACCAGAAGCCGCTTAGTCATGCTGGCCACATGACCCGGAAAAACTGTCTGTGGACAAATGTCGGCTCCCTCAGCCAGTAAAGCGAGATGAGCGCCGCAACCTCAGAGTCGTCTGCGTCTGGACTTAACTGTCAGGGGTCCTTTACCTTTACCTATTTTATCTTTTACTACTGTGCTCTTGTGATATCTGTTACTTTTTCTTCTTTTTCATGGTGAACTGCCTTGAGCGTTGCCCAGAGAAAGGAAGTAAATTCACTTTAAGTGTTCCTTATATATTTCTCCTTTCTCCACTTTGCCTTTCAGGTACAGGTACCTCCCTTTTGTTTGCTCTCTGTACGTGTTATAAGAATTAGAAATCTCCAGCGAGCAGATGTGTGTGAGTATCTGGCAGATCCTGAGTAGCTACAAATCTGTCTCACAAAATGCTGGCATATAAATATGGATTGAATTAATATTAAGATCCTTTTTAAATATGGATTTTAAATTTTTATGTATTTAATGATATTTAAATAAATTTATTTAGTGAAAAACATTTAATGAATATTTTCATTCATTTTATGTTGTTACTGTTTAATGGAAGCCACAGTAGTCATTAGCACTGTAAGCTCTGTTGACATGTTGGTGTTGCTTGGCCAGATTCAGTTAGACAGATGTGCTAGCAGGAGACAGTGCAATAAGTCACCTTTGCACAGCAGGGCTTTCCCCCATCTCCTTCCACCATGCACCCCCCTAGGCCCCCCAAAATTGGCTCTGAAAGGTCAGAAGAACCCCCAAACAGTGTGCAGGGGGAGAAGAGAGGAGATTGCTCTGTGTGGGAAGCAGAAATACTTGTGCTGCCATAACACAGCACAACAACGTGGAATTCCTCCCAAAATTCCTTGCCTGCCTATGCTGTCTGTTGAGAAGGAAAAGGTAGATGCTACTCTTTGCATTATGAAATATAGCATTTAGAACACCGATTGCAATAGCCACTAACAAGCTTTCCCATGTTATCTGTAGTCATAGTATCATTTCAAAAGAACATGATCCTGTAATTATTTATTTCTCAGAAGAGCAGCCTGTTATTCAACAGGATTTAAATAGGAAAATGATTAATAGGACTGACTTATTTGATATCTTGATCCTAATATCGTGAACATGAGATATTCCAAATTCCAAGGTGTATGTTAGGACAACAACCTTCTTTTAATTCACAGGTGGCTAGGCTGTGGCCCTCTAGATGTTGCTAGGGCTTAACTCCCACCATTCCTGACCACTGGGCATGCTGGCTGGGGCTGATGGGAGTTGGAGTTCAATGAATCCACTCACCTTCTATGGTGGGCGGTGTTGCGGCCAGACCACAGTGATCCAACCAATGGCTGGTTGGATTGCCCTGCTGGCAATTGGCCAATGCCATCAGTCTTAGGACAGTTGTTCCCTGGAGAGCGGGCCCAACTGAGCAATGAGCAGCACTTGGACCTGCTCCCGGGGGGTGGGATAAATTGTGGCCTGCCTGGCGCTCTTCCTCTGCCTTTTAACATCCGGGGTGGAGGACACAGGTACACCAAGCATGTTTTAATTGATAGAGGACACTATATTTCTAGATATAGCACTTTGTAAAATAAGAGCGTATCTGTCTTTTTGAGACTAAATGACTTGAAAAAACCCCCAAAACAAATACATAGAAAGACAAATTGGTTGTTATGTAAGTACAGTCATACCTCGGGTTTTCAGGTTGAACGCGTTTGAGTGCCGCTCCGCGGCAACAGGGAAGTAACGGAGCGCGTTACTTCCAGGTTTCGCCGCTTGTGCATGCGCTCAAAATAACGTCGCGCGCATGTGCGGAAGCGGCAAAACGCGACCTGTGCACGTGCATGCGCAGATGCGCTGTTGCAGCTTACGTTGCATTCAGGATGCGAACGCGGCTCCGGAACGGATCCCGTTCGCATCCCGAGGTACCACTGTACTCAATTCAGTCAAGAGCTTCTTTATTGCTTGACTGGTTGCACAAGCATTTCTGTTACTATTATATACAACCTATCTACATTCTTTGTTTATCTCTCCATCATGGTATAATCTCAGTCTAGTAATTAACAATGCTGACACAGCAAAACTCACAGTATCAGCAGCACACATTGTCTTACTTCTAAACTTGTCGGCAGTGTGCGTCCTGACAGTGTGTGTGTGTGTGTGCTTTCCTTGTGCGGAAATTGCAGCCTGCAATTTCCTCCCTTTATTTGCACCTCCAGCTGACACCAATTAAGCCCAGAGTGCCATTCCTACACACTAAAGAAAAGTTCTGGAACCCTCTTTAAAGCTTCCAGGAACTTTTATCTGTTTCGTAAAGACTGTTTTCCTAACATCATTTGCTAATGGCCAGATGAAAAACATCTCAAATAGCAGTAATCCAGCCTGGAATGAAACCTTCTCTTTTAGAATCCAGAGTGTGGTGAAGGTGAGGTGAGAATGCATTGTAATTGGTTTTAACTGGTTGTTGTTGTTGTTTTAAAAACATGCAGTAAGTCCAAGTGATTGTTACATAAGTTTGAGGTTACCGACAGCTTCCTATGGTAATACCCGGACGAAAACGATCTCAAATAGTAGCGATCCAGTCTGGAATGAAACCTTCTATTTTAGAATCCAGAATGTGGTGAAGGTAAGGTTTTCACTGGTTGTTTTTATTGATTTTAATAAAAAGAAAAAAACCACCTACCATGTTGATAAGTACAACAGCAGGGATCATTTAGTATGTAACTAGAGGGTTAATTCTGTTATCAGTAAGTAAGCTAAGCCAGAAGGGCTGGAGGAGGAGGTGTTGCTTAGCAACCAGAGAGATTTTCCCTGAGGGAACATGGCACCTGGGTGTATAGTTCTGAGTGAGTTTTCCTCTATATGTTTTGCTGACCGCCTCCCTGCACTGCACAAGGCCTTGACTAAGAAAGACAAAATAACAGAATCATAGATTTGTAGTGGCATCACAATTTCATGAGGGGCCTCCAAGTCAACAATAAATACTTGGAGAAAGATAGGTTTTCAATGTGGAAAAGTATTTCCCTTGTGCTCATTTATCCAGATCTCTCCCCCCCCTCTTTTTTTTGTATTGGATATGTCTTATGATCCTCTCTCCATAGAAGACTGTGTGCACCATACATCTGGATGTCACATGCTTCTCAATTGAGGAGAAACAGCTAATCCTCTGCCCCCTCGGTCAACAGTTGCCAGCTCCCAAGTTAGCCTCCACTTCTTTTTCCATCCACATTTCAGTTAATCAGCCTCTTTGCCCAGTAGTGGTGGCAGGGCAGAAATAGCCTCAAGATGGTACTGGGCATATGCCTTGGTGCACAAAAGTTCCCTGATCAAGGGCCACATCCTCTTCACAGAATCATAGAATTGTAGAGTTGGAAGGGATCCTGAGGGCATCCAACTCCCTCAATGCAGGAATCTCAACTAAAGCACTCATGACAGATGGCCATATAACCTCTTCTTAAAAATGAAGGAGACTCTACAACTTCCCAAGGGAGTCCATTCCACTGTTAAACAGCTCTTACTCTCAGAAAGTTCTTTCTGTTTAGTCGGAGTCTCCTTTCTTGTAACTTGAAGCCATTGGTTTGGGCCCTAGCCTCTAAAGCATGAGAAATCTTGCTCCATTTTCATGACAGCTCTTTAGATATTTGAAAATGGCTATCATATTTCCTCTCAGTTTCCTCTTTTCTAGGCTAAACATATCAAACTCCCTCAACCGTTCCTCATAAGCCTTGGTTTCCAGACCCTTGATCATCTTGGTTGCCCTCCTCTACATATAAGGGACACGGGTGGCGCTGTGGGTTAAACCACAGAGCCCAGGACTTGCCGATCAGAAGGTCGGCGTTTCGAATCCCCACGACGGGGTGAGCTCCCGTTGCTCAGTCCCTGCTCCTGCCAAGCTAGCAGTTCGAAAGCACGCCAAGTGCAAGTAGATAAATAGGTACCGCTCTGGCGGGAAGGTAAACGGCGTTTCCGTGCGCTGCTCTGGTTTGCCAGAAGCAGCTTAGTCATGCTGGCCACATGCTGGAAGCTGTACACCGGCTCCCTCGGCCAAGAAAGTGAGATGAGCACCGCAACCCCAGAGTCGGCCACGACTGGATCTAATTGTCAGGGGTCCCTTTACCTTTACTTCTACATATGTTCCAGCTTGTCAATATCCTTCTTAAATTGTGGTGTCTAGAATTGGACACAGTATTCCAGATGTGGTCTGACCAATGCAGAATAGAGTGGTTCTATTAATTCCCTTGATCTGGACACTATACTTCTGTTGTTGCAGCCTAGAATAGAATTTGCTTTTTTTTTTTTTACTGCTGCATCACAATGTTGACTCATGTTAAGCTTGTGCTCTGCTAAGACCCCTACATCCTTTTCACATGTATTACTTGCAAGCCAGGTGTCCCCCCCAACTTATATTTGTGCTCTGGTTCTTCCTGCCTAAGTGCAGAACCTTACATTTGTCCCTGCTGAAATTCATTTCGTTAGTTTGGTCCAGTCTGTTAAGGTCCTCTTGAATTCCAATTCTGTCTTTCATGACGTTAAGCTACCCCTCCCAGTTTGGTGTCATCTGCAAATCTGATGAGCATCTTCTCAATTCCTTTGTCCAGGTCATTTATAAAAATGTTGAAGAACAATGGGCCCAGGACAGAACCCTGCGGCATCCCACTTGTCGCTTTTTTCCAAAATAATAAGGAACCATTAGTGAGTACTCTTTGGGTTCAGTCAGTAAACCAGCTACAAATCCAGCTACTTCTCTGTTCCTTTCTCCTCAAATTATTACCCTTCCTCCCTGTTTCCTCAGTAAAGTGTTGTCAGGTTTCTTTTCTGTCTGGATTCCCACAGTGACTTATGAAAGAGTATCACAATAAAATCACAATAAAATCATGTTTGTATCTATTAGATTAACATAAGGTACCCAGTGTCCTTACCTAAGTTATCTTGATAACTGCAGTGATGTGTCATGTGGGAACAGCTCCCACATATGCTCTGCATATGAAGGAGGCCTGAGTGTGGTTCGAAGTATATGGTGAAAAAGTCACCACAAGTTTCATAATTTTCATTAGTCTCTCTTAGATCAGATTTCTATATAATCTCCTGGGACAGCTCTAAAGTCTAATTATAGGGAGCATAGAACTCATTTTTCACAATAGCTCCACTGGGTACCAGTTCGTTCCAGGCACAATTTGAAGTGATGGTTATGACCTATAAAGCTCTATACGGCTTGGGTCCCAGCTATTTCAAACACCATATTCCATCATATGAACCCGCCTGGGTTATGTGATCTTCGGGGCAGGCCCTTCTCTTGGTCCTGTAACCCTCACAGACATGCTCCCTGTGGAATGCCCACTCTTTAGATGTCAAGGAAATAAAGAACTATATAACTTTTAGAAAACATCTGAAGGCAGCCCTGTTTAGGGAAGTTTTTAATGTTTGATATTTTATTATGTTTTATATATGCTGTAAGCCACCCAGAGTGGCTGGGGAAACCTAGCTGGATGGGCAGGGTATAAATAATAAAATTATTATTTTTTATTATTATGTGAGAGAGGGCCTTCTTGGTGGTTGCTCCCAGATTTTGGAGATCCCTCCTTAGAAAAATTTAGACTGGTTCCCTCCTTGTTGGCTTCCTGCAGGCTTTTGGGAATTGACTGCTTTTAATGAAAGGGTTCGTGCTGTGATGTTTTTATTGTAATTATCTGCATATTTTTGAATAGATCTTTTCTGTGCTTTTTTTTCTGGGGGTACACAGGGGTACGCATACCCCTAAACATTTTGTGAATTTACGTTTGGCCTCATTGAGGGGCAGTATTTCAATATGAATAGGAAAATGAGAGTACCCCTAAACATTTTTTTAAAGAAAAAAAAAGCACTGGATCTTTTACACTTATATATAGCTTAAATTATATAAAATTTTAATTGTTCTTAAATTATTGTTTCCCTCCCCTATGTTTTTAGCTGTTTCTGTTTCATCTGTAAGCTGTCTTGAATTCCTGTCATGGAAAAAGGCGGGGTATAAATAAATATATAGCAATAATAATTACAACAGTGATGTGTAATTTCTGACGTTTCCAGTATCACTTTCAGGGGGAGCAGAGTTCTCATTAGTTTAATCAATGTAAACATGAAGCAAAAGATATTCAATCTAAGGTTTTGTTTTGAAGATCTAGGTGCTGCTATCTTGGGATGGATTTGGGAAGATTCCTCCTACACAGGGACACAGTGAGCTTTTTAAAGTAGTTAAGTGATGGTTGAGTATCTGTCGTATGTTTTAGCAGGGTTGTGAGTCATGTTACCATTAAATGTTCCTCCTGTGCCTAAAGCAACCAATTATTTTACTCCCTCTCTTCTTCCTGAACCAGCTGATTGTCATTCACTGCCACCATGACCCATTTTTCATTCCTTATCGTCATGGAAGAAGAGCAGGATAAATTTTTATGATGTGTCAAGAAGAGATGCTTGCTCTGGTGTTCAGAAGTCAATACTACAACACCCCCATTCCAAATACTCCTTTGAATACCCCAAGCATACATTAATGCTGCCTGTCTTCAAAATGGTTTTGCCCACCACACATTGACTAATTTTCCCTATTCCCTAGAATGTACTAGAACTGAAAGTATGTGATGAAGATACTCCCTTCAGGGATGACCAGCTTTGCACAGTTCTTTTTGATATAGCTCAGCTCCAGCCTGGTGAAACAGTCTGCAGGCATTTTGAACTGAATCAACAGGTGAGAGACAAAATTACATATACAGTTTGGGAGGATGGGATGCAGACTAATAAGGGCTTCTTTGAAATATCCTGTAATTTATAGTTAATTAGTTCAGTGTATATGTCTGACCAAGCTGCGGGGGGCAGTGGAGGACAGGAGTGCCTGGCGTTCTCTGGTCCATGGGGTCACGAAGAGTCGGACACGACTAAACGACTAAACAACAACAACAAAGTTCAGTGTATACTATTGTTTCTCATTCTTTCAGTGTTCCCATTTAACACCTGCCATGCAGAGTAATTTTCCAGACTTTTTATCTTTTCATTATATATATTGTACATGTCTATAGTTTATATAGTTTATACATGTCTGTTGTTTCTGTTCTCCTCTGTAATTCATTCTGTGATATTTGTCAGAGTGGTTTTCAAAATGGCTTATTGTGGGCATCATTTTCTTAAAGGCTTTTTTAAGTAGTTTGGTGCCTTGTTTTAGAGATTGGTTGGAAAACCCAACTTTGGATTCACAGCAATGCATACAGTGGTACCTCGGGTTAAGAACTTAATTCATTCTGGAGGTCCGTTCTTAACCTGAAACTGTTCTTAACCTGAAGCACCACTTTAGCTAATGGTGCCTCCTGCTGCTGCCGCGCTGCCGGAGCACGATTTCTGTTCTCAACCTGAAGCAAAGTTCTTAACCTGAAGCACTATTTCTGGGTTAGTGGAGTATGTAACCTGAAGCGTATGTAACCTGAGGTACCACTGTATAGGCAAATATATCAGTTACTTATAGAAATTTTCAATCAGAAACCAACTAGGCATGCCAGTTTGACAAATTTGCATATGTAAATTTGCACGCCTTCATGTAGCTTCTTGGGATTCTTCAATAAAAAAGTATATATGGAAATTATTTAAACATATGTAAAATGTAACTGAATTTCTTATGTCTTTATCATATGCCTCAATTTTTGGACTATTGAGTTTATTGGGGTTTAGGATGCCTGTGTTTTCCCATATGAATTATGTAAGGGAGCCAGCTAGAACATCCCTAGAGTGGCACATTTACTCACCTTACCTGTTGTGTACAAAATATGTTCTGGTGCATCATAGAGGAATACAGGATTCTGCTTTGCTGCATGAATGGAACATCACCACTATCATCATCATTTTATTTGTATGTCGCCTTTCCATAGATAAAACAATGCTCAAGGCGGCTTACAACATAAGATTTACATAATTACCAGCGTAACAAAAGTCATAAGCAATAAATAAAACACATCAAAAAGTACACAACCAAATGGAAAACAATTTCCACATAAATCATAAAATCTAAAACTAAGAATACAGCATTAATATCAATTACAATTTAAAATGACAGATAAAAAATAAAAGCAATTTAAAAAACAAAAACGGAGCCCAGATGGAAGGAGGCAGGCAAGGCCCTCAGCGGCAGGAACATACCTAAGCACATTGAAATAGATATTTGTTGCCAATGTAACAGGATACACATACAATTTTCAAAGGGGAAGGAATATCTTAGAGGAAAGAGTTGCTTGCGAAGGAGCTCCCAGCCAAGTAGAACAGCATCAGTTCAGAAGTATATTTATCAATGTTATTATTTTGAACATTTCCTTTCCTTTCTTTATGTTCCCTTTTCCAATGTCAGAAGGATGAGGTGCTGGAAGTGGAGTTCACTTTGGAACAGATGTGAGTAACACCTGAGATGACCAAGGGTATCAGTTTAATTTATTAAGTGTAGACCCAGTGAAATTAATACATGCATCGTAATGGGCACTTTACCCTAGTAGGGGAAAAGGGTGGGTATTTGGCTCAGTTTGCATTTAAAGGCAAGTCTACCAAATTCACACTTTCTGAAACAATACATGAGCTGAAGCCAGTGGCATAGCGTGGGGGGTGCAGGGGGGCCCGGCCGCACCGGGCGCAACATCTGGGGGTTAGGGTTAGGGGGCGCAAATCCACGGGTTAGGGGGCGCAAATCCACGGGTTGGGGGGCACAAATCACTTGCCTTGCCCCGGGTGCTGACAACCCACGCTACGCCACTGGCTGAAGCACAGCTGTACTTCAACATTTTCCAAATCTTACAATGCAGTTCTATAGCCAATTAATGCATCCAAACTTTTCTTTCTTTTAATCAGGCCAGATTTGCCTGAAAGCCTTGCTACAAATGGAGTACTGGTGGTACGTTCTTTGTATTCATACCTATTATACCTCTTATTTCTGAAGTTTTATATAGAAAGGTGGGTGTTTGAAATAAATAAGCAAATACTTCCTTGCCCAGGACGGCCGATCCTACCACTAGGCAGAGTGAAGTGGGCACCAATTTTGGATGTTGTGAGAGGGCAACACATTTGCTGACCTGTGTGATGGCCTCCCTTTTGCTCTCAGACAGCTGTGTGAGTTCCATGCACAGACAATTCATCCAAAAGACAATTTTCCTCTGTTCCTGATCACCTGATGGGAAGCGAAGGGAGGGAAAGGGTGGCTTTTGGAAATATTAGCTGCCTGGGGGAGATGTCTCTTGAAGCCTGTACTCTCACCAATTAACTGATGTAATGAGTGGGTGGGTGTGGTTTAAGGAAAATTGTCGTGTGGGCCAAGATCGATCTGTGGGCCGGAGGTTCCCCAACCCTGTTCTGTAGCATCCTGGTTCTGACTCTATGGGCCTCAGTGCTGTGGGAGCTGCTTTAGGGGGCTCCCGTTTGCCAGTTCAGTAGTCATCTGATCACTAGCACCAGACTCAGAATCAGGAACCTAGTTTGGTAGTGACTCTGTATTAATAATAATGATAATTTTATTATTTGTACCTGGCCCATTTGACTGGGTTGCCCCAGACTTGGTGTCTTCCTTTCTGCTGGACAGTGAGGAGCCTCCGAGGATAGAACAATCTCTCCACTTCAAACTGTAGTTTTCCAGGACTTGGAAAGGAACTATATTGCCATAATTATAACACCTGTAACGAGCTAAGAGCCTTCAACAGTTTGTAATAAAGGACACTGCCAGGGCATCTGGTGTGAGTAGGTGTATGCTGACAAATGTTACCCTATTTTCTATATGAAATGTTGGAGGTCTGCAGTTGTTGTCTTTTACCTTGCAGTCTCGGGAACTTGGCTGTCTAAAAGTAGAGGTGTATGGAAGAGAAAATAAGAAAAAAGCTAGAAGTAAGATTATTAATTATTTTACCTCACTAGCTATCAAGCACACAGTCCTCAGAGGACTTCAGTGCAGCCAGGATTGAAATTAGTATCAGGTTCGTTGAATAAGGACTCAGTATACTTGGATCCGGGACGCAGGTGGCGCTGTGGGTTAAAGCCTCAGCGCTTAGGGCTTGCTGATCGAAAGGTCGCGGTTCGAATCCCTGCGGCGGGGTGCGCTCCCGCTGCTCGGTCCCAGCGCCTGCCAACCTAGCAGTTCGAAAGCACCTCCGGGTGCAAGTAGATAAATAGGGACCGCTTACCAGCGGAAAGGTAAACGGCGTTTCCGTGTGCGGCTCTGGCTCGCCAGAGCAGCGATGTCATGCTGGCCACGTGACCCGGAAGTGTCTCCGGACAGCGCTGGCCCCTGGCCTCTTAAGTGAGATGGGCGCACAACCCCAGAGTCTGTCAAGACTGGCCCGTACGGGCAGGGGTACCTTTACCTTTACCTTTTATACTTGGATCCAGCTTTAAACTCCCATCTCCATATCATGGGCTGATAATGTGCATGTTGAACACGTTTCATCAAACTAACTCTCCTCCTTTCATTACTTAGCACAGAACAGGTGGCGGTACCCTTGATTCCTGACATTTGCCGCAGAAAGTCTGGAAGCATAAGCCGACATGTAAATGTCTCTCATTTTCCCATTAGCTCTGCAGACAGATCCTTCTCTTGCTCCAACTAAAAATACGCTTTCTGTGTGCATGGTTGCTTTCCAACCTCTCTCCTGACACTACCAAAATCCACTTTTTTTTTTTGCTGCAAAATTTTGCTGCTTCTGCATGTGGGGAATTGTATTCCCCCATCACAGCCTGCCAAACTGCAGCCCCCCTGCAGTTGCACTGGGGAAGAAGGTATTATGGTCATCATTGTGCAGCTTTCTCCCCATGAAATCCCCACTCCCATCCTAGCTCTTCAGCTGCTTCTTGGCAGGCTGGGTGGCTTTGAGCAAGTTGCTATCTCTTGACTTGGCTTAGCTCTGCTGTAAGGAGAAACTAGAATAGGCACAGATGTGCTGCCCTGGTCTTGGTGGGAGGGGTTACAAATATTATAAATAAAGATGTACTTCTGTGCAGTGCTTTTTTCTGGGGGTACGCAGAGGTACGAATACCCCTCAACATTTTGTGAATCTAAGTTTGGCCTCATTGAGGGGCTGTATTTCAATATGAGTAGGAAAATGAGAGTACTCCTAAGCATTTTTTTTAAAGAGAAAAAGCACTGCTTCTGTGTACTTTATTACTGAAGTTCTTTTGTGTTCTCTGCTCTGCACTCGGGAGAAGAATTCACATTTACAGTGAAAGGATCCCTTGAAGATACTCAGAGCATTTTACTGGGCAATGGTTCTAGATCTGCCCCACCAAACTCCACAGTGTTCCACTATGTCAAGTACTGTAACCCACACCTGGAAGTGGAATTCCCAAAGAAAAGCTGCATTTGTGTAAGTAGTGGTCACCCATTTCAAATGCCAAGTTGAACACCATCAATAAAATCTTCAGGCTGTGCTGGCCAGAATACTTAGCACAAGTCAAGCAAATTGCATGCTCTTTGCTTGTTTCACAATTTAGTTCTGCTCTTACAATTTGGTTTTTCTAAGGAATGTGGAATTTTTTTACAAGGACTAGGGGCATGGGGAAGTTATGAATGACATTAGAAACAAGAAACTGAAATTAGGAGAGAGGCAACAGAAGCTATGGGAAATAGAGAGGGAGGTGGGCACAGTAGTGAATGCCCCACCAAACATGGAAGCTGCACCCTATCCTGCAATGCCCAGCTCTGTATCTGGCAAAAATGTGACCTCCAGGTTAAAAAGGTAAAGGGACCCCTGACCATTAGGTCCAGTCATGGCCGACTCTGGGGTTGCAGCGCTCATCTCACTTTATTGGTCGAGGGAGCCGGCGTACAGCTTCCGGGTCATGTGGCCAGCATGACTAAGCTGCTTCTGGCGAACCAGAGCAGCGCACGGAAACGCCATTTACCCACCAGAGTGGTACCTATTTATCTACTTGCACTTTGACGTGCTTTCGAACTGCTAGGTTGGTAGGAGCAGGGACCGAGCAATGGGAGCTCACCCCGTTGTGGGGATTCGAACCGCCGACCTTCTGATTGGCAAGTCCTAGGCTCTGTGGTTTAACCCACAGCACCACCCGTGTCCCTCCCACCTCCAGGTTACGTATTCGTAATTAGTTTTATGCAGTCATAATGAGGCCATAGTAGTTGCTTTAAAACAAACAAAGAAATGCAAAAGCTAGCCCTTTAAGAATATCATGTTCCATTGTACTGTACTTAAGAGATTCCCTGTGCAGGCGTCACACATTCAGATGTTTGGAATGCAGCGAGCTAGGTTTAAAGGATCTAGAATCAGGTGCTACTGTATCAATTGCTTATCAGTCAATGCAAAATTTAATGATCAGTTACACTTGATCAAAGAGATGGAAGAGAAATTCAGTTCAGTTTGTGTTTAATGAATTTACTTAATTTATGGTTTCTGAAATAGTACACAAACCAAAGCACAGTCATCCTGCAAAATGTGTGCTTCTCTGAATTTTGCAATGCAGTTTTCCAGTCAAGTAATGCGTACCAAGAATGCATCTGCAAGGGTAAGATGTGCAGACAAATGCATATATTCGTGAAAACAATATAAAAAAAGGCATTATATCAGGGGAAATGGTTTTGCAAAAATGTGTATATTAGGCAAAAATGCACTAACATGCTATTTTAAAAATGCAGATTGGTGAACTATTGAGAACTGAACTAAATATGGGAATAGTGAGAAACAAAGAGAAAATGATATTGACAAATTCATCCATGCTTAGTCATGACCCACTAAAACGAATAGAAGTTAGTTGTCCTAATGCTTTTGATGGGACTTAGTTATGAATATTTAGTAAAATCTTAAATACATCTGGGCCCTATTATCTCTAATAAAAACAAATGATAACAGGAAGCTGACAATGATTCATTCTGGCGCCTCACCACATTGCTGGTGGGGCTTGTATTTTTATGCTGTGAACTGTCCTGAGATCTACAAAGGGTGGTATACAAAATGAATGAATGAATGAATGAATGAAATCTCCACATGTGGTGGGAATGTACAAAAATCCAGCCTTTCTGGAATTTGATATTTAAAGAAATTAATAAAACAATTGGAAGTCAAACTAGAATGAGCTTTATTAAATATATTTCAAGGCAGCAATCTGGATTTACATAATAAAGAATTAGTAAGCCATTTATTTATTTATTAGTAAGCATTAGTAACCAGACACTGGAAAGACCTTTCTGGCACAACATTAGACCATTGGCACAAAACAGTTTGGGAAATATCCCTCCTTGAGAGATTAACAAATAAACTACAGTTGACATGTTTCCCCTTTGTTTCTGTTTAAACAAATTCATGAACTTAGAGCTTATACATTGAGCACTAATAATGAACCATTTGCTGTAGATATTACTGCAAATTTAATATGCTATTTTTGTGATACACAAATGACATGCGAAAACCTGGTCTATTTATTTGTGTCATTCATTATTCCTATGATTCTTGTTTATGAAATCCAATAGAAAGGTATTCTAATAAGAATAATAATAGGAAAAAATGATGCAAAGGGGGGAATTCTGCACAGAATTATGTAATTTAATTTGTGCTGTTTACACAATAGATCCATTACTAGTAATTTTACTCTCTAGTCATTGCAGTAGGAGACAGGCAACTTTTAGGTAAGCAATATGCCTTTTGGTTTTAAAAACATATTGTGTTGTGACCATTTGTTTTTCCTCCTTCAGTGTTCAGATAAAGGACACATGAACTCCCTAACTTTGCCCTTGAATCAGCTTCGCATAGGAGAGAGAGTGGAAATATCAAACGTGAGTCCTGATTGCAAACAATTTTATTTTGTTTTCTATGTGGGTTGTAGTCCAGAACATCTGGAGAGCACCTGGTCAGGAAGGTTGAAGAAATGTGCATGCACACGAAAGCCCATACCAATAACAAACTTAGTTGGTTTCTAAGGTGCTACTGGAGGGAATTTTTTTATTTTGTTCTGACTACAGCAGACCAACACAGCTACCTACCTGTAAATGGAGAAAATGTGGTTTAGTAATTTGCTTGTCTGGATTGTAGCTGACCGTTGATTCTTCCAGTGGTGGGATCTGTGTGTGCTCAAACCTTTTGTATGCATAGGACTCCCCATTATTTTTAATAGAGAGAGTTGATCCATTGGTCTGAAATAATTTGCATGCAGATTTGGCCTTCTGTTGAAATGAATGAAGCACCCATTTTGAGTGCAGGGAGCCAGTGTAAGCTTCAAAGTAGTTCTGAGATAGGGGCAAAATGCAGTGTACAAAGGTGCAGCAGATACACAGAGATGGACATTGTGGCTGTTACAGGTTTGAAATCTGAAACAGGTCAGAGAATGGATAAGCACTGAACCTGCATCTGTGGACTTATTCTTCATAACCTGAAGTTAACTCCCTGAATGGTCTGTTGCATGAATGTTGTAAGTTACTGTTACAGTGGTACCTCGGGTTAAGTACTTAATTCGTTCCGGAGGTCCGTTCTTAACCTGAAACTGTTCTTAACCTGAAGCACCACTTTAGCTAATGGGGCCTCCTGCTGCTGCCGCGCCACCGGAGCACGATTTCTGTTCTCATCCTGAAGCAAAGTTCTTAACCTGAAGCACTATTTCTGGGTTAGCAGAGTCTGTAACCTGAAGGGTATGTAACCTGAAGCGTATGTAACCCGAGGTACCACTGTATATGCATTTTGTAAAGCATACTTCCCTTGTGTAAACTGAACTGATGGAGTCCGAGAGCAATGAATTGCAAGACATCACGTTAGGATGGTTCAGCTTATTATTTATTATGATCATCAGGTTGGACTAATAAAGGAGGAGAACAAACAAAATTCTTTTGAAGATTATGGAAATCATAACTTTTTTATTTTTATTATAGGACAAAGCATATAATGTATTTGTGACAGCAGAAAACTGGTAAGCATTTTTCTCCTTGCAGTGACTTTGCAGTTCAATCTTTGCCTTTTTGTGTGTGTGTGTGTGTGTGTGTGTCTCTGTGTGTGTGTGTGTCTAAAATTTAACAGAATTTGCAGCTTTCTTTAATTGCTTTAAAAGTAACCTTTCCTTCTGAACATCCTTCTCTGCTTGGCTTTTATAGGTATGCATGTAGTGCTAAAGCACTTTGTGTAGGAATGGGGGAAGGCATGGGTTCAACTTCTGATGTTTCAAGCTAGAGCAGTGACAATATTTCAAAATTTGACACAATTTCTTTTTGTCATTTGGATTTTGAACAGATTTTTTAAAATAAACAAAAATAAACTCAGATTTGAATCTAGGATTTTTACTTCCACCTTCTAGATTCTTTAAACTGGTTGGCAGCTCTTCATTGTTTTCAAATTTGGCAGTTTCCAAATATGAAATTTTATAAACTCACCAATCAAATGTGAAATATTGTTCCAAGTTCTTTATCAACTGCTGTTAAATACTGCATACCTTTACATGTCAAATAGTACCAAATACAAATTGTTGACAGCAAACATTGGAGTGCTGGAATTTCTTTAAATCATAATGCATATATTATGTGTATTTAGCTGCTCAAGTTTATGATATGAGTTTGTATCATTTAGCCAGAATGACCTAGACATGCGCTTGGGATTTGATGTATGCCCCGAGGAGCAGGACTTCATTTTTAAGCGCAAGAAATACGTTGCTGCTGCTTTGAAAAATGCTCTTAATCTTCAAGATGATCTGCAGGATGATGAGGTATAATGTCCACCACAATGTAAGATGAGCAGAGAAAACAGTGGCAAAGGGATTCATATATGTCCATGCCACATGTTCATCCATGCATAATAATAATAATAATAATAATAATAATAATAATAATAATAATAATTTATTTATACCTCGCCCATCTGGCTGGGTTTTCCCAGCCACTCTGGGCGGCTTCCAACAAAGATTAAAAGTACATTAAAACATCAGTCATTAAAAACTTCCCTAAACAGGGCTGCCTTCAGATGTCTTCTAAATGTCAAGATAGTTTTTATTTCCTCGACATCTGATGGGAGGGCATTCCACAGGGTGGGCACCACTACCAAGAAGGTCTATTTCATATGGCCTAATTCATGCATAATATCTTACACATTCATGTATACTATTGTAACATAAAATAATTGTTTGCCGTTCACATCTTTAAAGTTAATCCCTAGTGGGAGGAGGATGTGTGGAGAGTTGGGCCCTGAAGGGAGAGCTCTGGAAGTCTAAAGCTCCCCACACTGTGGGGAGGTGTATGGAGACAGAAAAAGAGTGAGAAGCCTAGATTGTGTGAGCAGAAGTTGATAAATGATTCTGTTAAGATTTGTTTGCCCTAGTGTGCATTATTATACACTTGCCTGTATTCACCATTGTCAGAAATAATCTTCTTTAGGTCCCAAGGATCCTGAGAGTCCCAGGACTACCTGGGGGGACCTGTACCACTAGCTCTTGGAAATCCCTTTTCACCACAGGACACATTTTCTATCTCATATCCCATAATGTAGAGCTTTCCTGCCTACCTACACCATGTGGTTTCCCCCCTGTAGTGTATCGGTTCTCTTCACCAGCCTATGGTATTGTACAGTGTTTGCTTCCTGGTTTGGCATAACTCTGAACAACCCAGAATTGCTCTTAATCATTCTTTGCTCTGGCTGTGCTTGCAGCCGACCCACTTATCCTTCTGCTTTCACTTTTTCTCTCTCTCCTTCCTTCCGTAAGAGTACTGGCTTGTCCTTTTTACTCCTTCAGCTTCTGTTCACTCATTAATTTCGTAGGACCCTCACTTCAACACTTCAGTGCCCTGCGTTTTGGGGATGCTGTCAGCATCTGTGTAATGCTCCACAGCTGTTGCCATCTCCCCCAACTCACCTGTGCTTTCATGTGAGCAAGCTGGGAAACAGACAACTTAGGAGGCAGCCCAAGCAGCAGCAGCAGCAGCAGTTCCTGCACCTTCCATTTTGATGCCCCCTCACTAAAGGCCAAAATGAAGCATGGTGCTCAGCAAATGGAAATGGGGAGGGCATTCCATAGCCAAGGTACCAGAACCAGAACCAAGATCCACATTTCTCCTCATTTTGTGACGCAGTTCTTCAACAAAAACTGTGTATCTTTGGCAAAATTGCATATAAAGATGTGTACTAAAATGCTGGTGAATATTGTGAGAACATTTTATTTAAATATATAGATAAATGGAAATGTAGTGAACTAAATTTAAGTGAGAGAAACTGAAATTGATAGAATCTTCCATCCCTGATGAGGTTTTTGGATATGTGATTAAGCTTTTTTGTTAAAAAAAAAAAAGTGTGTGTGATTCTGCTCAGTCCTTCAATCTTCCCACTTTTGCAAATTTGTGAATAACTGCTCTCAAATTTATTCAGGTTCCCATTGTGGCTGTGATGACAACAGCAGGTGGCGTAAGATCCATGATTGCGATGTATGGCAGCCTATTAGGTCTCCAGAAGCTGAATCTCTTAGACTGTATTTCATACACCGCTGGTTTATCTGGCACAACATGGTAAGGAGAACATGGAGCAAAACTATTAGGGATGTATCCAGCCCTGCAGAATTTACTTACAACCTTCTGCCATGGGGTAATCACATGAGGTGACGGCACATTTTATGTGTATCCCTTCAGTTGTTGTTTAGCGTTCAACATCCATGGAAAACTTTGTACCACATGAAATAGAAGCAAGCCTTTCTGTACCTCCCCTGGATAGCCCCTGCCATTCCATTTTGTTTAGCATAACAGTCACTTTATAAAACCAAACAATAAAAAAATTATTTATGCTGAATTTGTGCAATTTTACCAAGGATTTTTTTTTAAAAAAATCACAAAATAAGCCTGGTGACTTCATGGTCCTGATTCAATGGAACCAAGCCTTGTCACCACAACTACCTCCCCAATTTTCAGATTTATTAATTAATGGAAAATATACTCAGTGCGATTAGAAAAACAGAAATAAAAAACTGAGTCTGTAGTTCTAGGGAAATGAAGTACTGTATATATGCATTTCAAACATTGTCAGATGCTGAGACCAAACTGCAATGCAACACAATACAATCAGTTTCCTAGTCTTGATATGACCATAGGCAACCCTTTTGAAAAGCTTCCGACCTAAGCAACAACAACTTACATTGTTTAGGAATCTTTAGCAACTTTCAAATCAGTTAAGAGTCAGATTATTATTATTATTATTTTGAGGAGAGGGTGGGTAACATGACCTTCGTTGTTGTTTGCATCAGATTTGCAAAATCCTTGGAACCAAACAGTATTTCAGTGAAAACTTGTTTTATATATGAAAGTGATGTGGAAACTTATTATGAAAATTGGTGAGGATAATTTAACTGGTCCTTTGCTTCCCTGGATTGTTGATTGGGTGCAGATGTGTGATAAAATGCTGCTAACTGATTGGCAGGATGTTCTAGATGAGTTGCTCATTGAATAGTCACATCAACTAGGGATAGACCAGGCATCCCCAAATTTGGCCCTCCAGATGTTTTGGGACTACAACTCCCATCATCCCTAGCTAACATGACCAGTAGTCAGGGATGATGGGATTTGTAGTCCCAAAACATCTGGAGGGCCGAGTTTGGGATAGACAGTTCAGTCTAATTCACTTTCATATGTATTCATTTTAATTCTGTTCTGTTCCATTCCTGTTTTAATTTGCATTTCTGCCCCCGTAAGAACTCTGAAGAACATTCTAACCCAGACAGAGAGTTGTGGGGTGGCCCTAGGCCTGCCTTTTGACATTTATTTTCTTCTTTTTAAAACAGGTGATAGCATGGCTTCCTCTGAGTGGATTGAAAATGGGGCTGCAAACACTCCTGAGAGCAAATGTCTCTGGGACCAATATGGGTCCTTGAGAGAAATGGGATGTCCTTGTGTCCCATTGCTCTAGGGGCATTTACAGTCTCATTTTCAATGTGCACAGTGGCAGATGCTTTGCTTTCCAACTGGTTGGAGTAGCTATTATTACCTTTTCAAAAGTTTTTTTTTTAAAAAAGCACCCCCAGGCTACCTCAAGCAATTAGCTTTCTAAGGAAGGCTACATTCTGATCTGCACAATAGTCCATGGAGTGCAGATCAGGTGAGTTTGCCTTAGAACGTGGATGCAAAAAATTCCTTGAGCACCCGTAACATGATTAGCTGCTAGTTGATAAGTGGCCATTTGTATTTGCCCAAAGTCTGTGGCCAATTACAATTTTAGCTTCTCCTTTTTAAATTTATTTTCCTTAGGACCATGATAAATTTATATGAAGATGCCAACTGGTCGCAAAAAGATTTGGAAGCGCACATCAGTGATGCTCGGAAACATGTCATGAAAAACAAGCTTTCCTGTTTTTCTCGGAGGCACTTAACATACTATGAAAAGGAAATCTGTCAGAGGCACCGAGATGGATATAAGCTCTCTTTTATAGATCTCTGGGGGCT
The DNA here is from genome assembly GCF_951804945.1 of Podarcis cretensis. NCBI lineage: Eukaryota > Metazoa > Chordata > Lepidosauria > Squamata > Lacertidae > Podarcis > Podarcis cretensis. The sequence continues at coordinate 46,079,615 of NC_137170.1, read as the reverse complement.
CATTATTGAAGCCATGTTTAATGATGAGGTATTGTATTAATACTTTTTGGGAGTGGGTGGGAAGCATAATGTGGGCTGGCATATGGGGAAAATATGAAACAAATTAAGCACAGAAAGGGGAAAGGGTGTTTGCTATTATTTCTTTAATTTACATTGACAGCACACCTGTTGTGAAGATTTGGGATGGAAACAACAACACAAGCTTGCATCTAAATATATTAAAATATTGGGCAGTATCCACTGAACCGTTTTCACCATCACAAGGAGATTTAGCTGGGCAATGGAGTTTTTCTGTCCTCTCTCTGTATGTCTCCTGTGTGCCCCATCCATTTGATCTGGAAGGTTGTGGGGGACCCAGAACAGATTTATGGGGTATGCTTGGAGAGGAGAGGTCAGGAAATCATAGAATTGTAAAGTTGTAGGGAACCCAAGAGTCATCTAGTCCAATCCCCTGCAACGCAGGCATCTCAGCTAAAGAATCCATAACAAGATCCCCCAGCACTCTGGAGTATTGTGTGAGGTGGTACTGGCAACTGCACTGGGAAGGAGGAATTGGCAAACGTTGCCTCTCATAGGTAAGGAGCAAAGTCTGGGTCTGACCCAAGATGAGGATGCCAAGATGTATTATGACAGGTTCTTTGTGAAATTTACTTGTGCCAATGTCGCTTCTGCTGACTGCTGTTTTTCCCAAACAGCCCAATCATCACAAGCTCTCAGATCAACGACAGGCTGTGAATCTGGGTCAGAACCCACTTCCCATCTACCTTGCTCTCAATGTCAAAGAAAGATACAGCACTCTAGATTTTAAAGGTAGGGACAAAATTATTTGAGCTTGCTTCGAAGGCAGGGGGCCAGGTGAACACTATTGGTTGACATTTCCCCACTAATAGATACTAAATCTCCTGGCGGTGGTGCAGCACAGATTGTGTGTTGTGTACATTTTTATACAGAATTATACCTTTGTTTCAAAATCCTAAGAGAATTCTTGGATCTTGAGCAATTAAGTCCTGTGAGTCTTTGATACCACATTGAGTGCTCTTGAGTACTCATTCACCCTCCTTTTAGGCCTACTCTATACTTCAAACAATAATCACATGGAAAGTGCTCCCATACAGTGATAGCCCTGAGAATTGGCTTCTTTTGTAAATTACTCTTGTTGCACAGAGAGTTTCCACTTCACTGTCAGCTATAGATGAAGGTGACCCATTTAGGAAGGTGTAGTAACACATTATGGCTGCCATGTGGAGCAGCTGCTGCATGAATGCTGTTAGAGAGATATATAAAAAAAATATTAAAAAAATTGTCCAGTAGCACCTTAGAGACCAACTAAGTTTGTTCTGGGTATAAGCTTTCGTGTGCATGCACACTTCTTCAGATACACTGAAACAGAAGCCACCAGACCCTTCTATATAGTGAGAGGGTGGGGAGGGGTATTACTCAGAAGGGTGGTGGGAATGGGTGATTGGCTGACAGGTGTAGAGTTTCTGTAAGAGGGATGGGAGTTGTGATTTCCAAATCCATTGAAACGGTTAATTATGATTATCATACAGAAGTAGAATGCAGATTTTATTGCAATGTTCCCTACAGTGTAATTATTACATCATTCATTTATTAGATTTCTTACCTGTCTTTCACAATAATTATACTGTACTTAACAAATATTTTTATATGGTTGTTTGCAGAGTGGGTGGAATTTACTCCCTATGAAGCTGGCTTCTTGAAACATGGAGCTTTCATTAATGTGGAACATTTTGGAAGTCAGTTCTACATGGGCCACTTGACAAAGAAGCTGCCGGAATCTGAGCTCTGTTACATGCAAGGTGACTTCTTATTATTTATGAAATTTGAATACCGCCCTTCATCCGCAGATCTCAGGGTGGTTCACAACATAAAAATACAATATAAAAGCACAAAATACAATATGCAGTATAAAAGCACAAGATAAAAACAAGAACAAAAAACCTGCAAAGAAATAACCCCTCTCCCACAAATACATTTGAGGTATAAAATGTTAATCAGCCAAAGGCCTGGTTAAAGAGGAACATTTTCGCCTGGCACCTAAAGGTGTATAATGAAGGTGCCAGCTGAACCTCCCTGGGGAGAGCATTCCACAGATGGGGAGCCACTGCAGAGAAGGCCCGATCTCGTGTTGCCACCTCCTGGACCTCTTGTGGAGGAGGCACACGAAGAAGGGCCTCAGATGCTGAACACAAAGTCATATGGAGAGAGGTGGTCTTTGAAGACCTGAACAGAGATACCAACAAAATCTATATTGTTTTAGTTCCCTGTATTTTGAAATTGAGTCCTTACCACTCACACGGGTTTTTTTTGTACTATATACTCATCTTTCACACATTACTGATGGGAATGAGAACTGCACTACAGGCTTTTTTCAGTTCTGGCACCTCTCAGATGGGCACCATTGCCATTATAAAAGAATAAGGGAGGCATTTGTGGTGAGTTCTGGCACCTTTTCCCCCTAGAAAAATAGCACTGACGACAGGAAATAGTAAACACAGTAATTAGTAAAATATTAGTGAACATGATATCCATTTCAAAACAATAAATGAAAGAAACAAATGCAACACCCTCTTTACCATCATCTAGAAATTACATCAAAGCTCTGAGATCAAATGGTTTTTATTTTACTTTTGCATTTTCTATGTTTCTCAGGCATGTTGAGTAATATATATTCCCAGAGTTTGCTGGATGCATTGTATTTAGCTGACTGTTCAGAAGACTTCTGGCACAGGTGGACAAGAGACAGAGTGGTGGATATTGGTCAGTAGAACATCATTTCTTCTTTGGCTAATGTACCTTGGGCTCTGTCATGAGGCACGCAGCACTGTTGGGATCAAGCTTGGGTTGGCTGGCTCTGATGGAGGAGGAAGAAACAGGGAAAGAACTGAATTTGTGGAACATGGGTTGGAGGAGGGGGGCGAATCTCTCCTTTCCACTTTAGTCACTTTGGAAGGGAGAGCAGGATGCTGGCTCCCCCTCTCTGACCTTCCTGCAGAGCAGAAAGCCTTAGCGGAGACTGGGGAAGACTTTGATCAGCTATGGCAGGAGCCTGAACAGGAGGCTGCAGTCTTGTTGCCTATAACCGGGCGCCACCTTCACAGATGGGAACAGATACAACCACCCCACAAGGCTAGAGAGTCTCAAATGACCACTCCATACCTCCTTTTAAAAGCTTGGAGGGGGTGGGAAAGTTCATTGGGACACCTGTTTCTGAACACTGGAATTGTGACTCTTGAGCACTGTGTCTACTGCTGAGCCTGTGCTTTTACCTGCTTAAATAAAGATATCTTTCTTCCAAGTAAGACATTCTGGGATGATCCACATTGTACATTTAAGGTGCATGCAATGCACATTTAAAGTGCACAGCTTCCTCTCAAGGAATCTTAGGGACTGTGATAGGAGGCAACTCCTAGGCGCCAAGGTCCCTTCGCCCTCCTCAATAAAATATTTGAGGGGACCGAGCCCCCACAAAGTTAATGACCATTGCCCTTCAAATGGTACAGGTGAGCCCAGTCATGTGATCGATTATGCAGGGTGGGGCTTACCTGCCCCTTGCAATATTTTATTCCAGTTGGCACCCCTGGAAACAGTAGTTTGTTAAGGGTACTGGGAATTGTCGGTCTGTGAGGAGGAAACTATATTTCCCGTGGTCTTTAGCAAACAGTTGGATCTTAGATTTGCTATTAGTAAAGGTAAAGGTACCCCTGCCCGTACGGGCCAGTCGTGACCGACTCTGGGGTTGCGTGCTCATCTTGCTTAAGAGGCCGGGAGCCAGCGCTGTCCGAAAACACTTCCGGGTCACGTGTCCAGCGTGATGAAGCTGCTCTGGTGAGCCAGCACCAGCGCAGCACACGGAAACGCCGTTTACCTTCCTGCTATAAAGCGGTACCTATTTATCTACTTGCACTTAGGGGTGCTTTTGAACTGCTAGGTGGGCAGGTGCTGGGACCGAACTACGGGAGCTCACCCCGCCGCGGGGATTCGAACCGCTGACCATACGATCGGCAAGTCCTAGGCACTGAGGTTTTACCCACAGCGCCACCTGTGTTCCTTTAGATTTGCTATAATTTATAGTTAAATGCCATGATTTATAGTTAAATGCCCAAAGCTAGTAAATTATTTCGGCCAATTTTGGATTATTAAAGCAGAGGATAATTTAGGGGAGTGGGACTGTAAGAGGTTGCTTAAAAATGGATTGAAGAGTAAACAGGCTACAATATAGCCCTATCTGATTTTAAACACTCACAGCAAAAAGATGCCCTTTAGAACCTTAAGTATTGTTACTGTTAATAGTAGCAGCAGTTAAAAGGTAAAAAGGTAAAGGATCCCTGGATGGTTAAATCCAGTCAAAGGCAACTATGGGGTTGCAGCGCTCATCTTGCTTGCTTTCAGGCCGAGGGAGTGCACAGAAACACCATTTACCTTCCTGTCGCAGTGGTACCTATTTATCTACTTGCACTGGTGTGCTTTTGAACTGCTAGGTTGGCAGAAGCTGGGACAGAGCAATGGGGCTCACCCCATTGTGGGCATTCAAACCGCCAACCTTCTGATTAGCAATCCCAAGAGGCTCAGTGGTTTAGACCACAGTGCCAACTGCTCCCCCTAGTAGCAGCAGTAGCTGTATTGGTACTATCAAGGTGCATTCTGAGTAAGGGATCTAAACAAAATTGTCATGTTTTCCACAGAAGATGGTACTCTGCCCAGCATGCCTCACCGGCCAGATGTACAGACAACACGCCTCTTCACCCCCAGCGGAAGCCTCACCGATGTGCTTAGAGATGTTGTAACAATGCGGCCAATTGTTGCAGAATATGGCAATTTCATGAGGGGCCTCCAAGTCAACAATAAATACTTGGAGAATGACAGGTTTTCAATGTGGAAAGGTAATTCCCTTGAACTCGTTTACTCAGATCTCTTCTCCCCTCTCTCTTTTCTTTTGGATATGTCTTATGATATTCTCCCCACAGAAGCCTGTGCACAGCATACACCTGGATGTCACATATTTCTCAGCTGAGGAGAAACAGCTAATCCTCTGCCCCCTTGGTCAACAGTTGCCAGCTCCCAAGTTAGCCTCCACTTCTTTTTCCATCCACATTTCAGTTAATCAGCCTCTTTGCCCAGTAGTGGTGGCAGGGCAGAAATAGCCTGAAGATGGTGCTGGGCATATGCCTTGGTGCACAAAAGTTCCCTGATCAAGGGCCACATCCTCTTCACAGAATCATAGAATTGTAGAGTTGGAAGGGATCCTGAGGGCATCCAACTCCCTCAATGCAGGAATCTCAACTAAAGCACTCATGACAGATGGCCATATAACCTCTTCTTAAAAATGAAGGAGACTCTACAACTTCCCAAGGGAGTCCATTCCACTGTTAAACAGCTCTTACTCTCAGAAAGTTCTTTCTGTTTAGTCGGAGTCTCCTTTCTTGTAACTTGAAGCCATTGGTTTGGGTCCTAGCGCTATGGTTACCAGAATTTTTTCAATGAATCCGGGGACACTCCCCCCCCCCTTTTTAAAGCTGAGTAGCAACAGGGAGTCAGTAGTGGGGATAGTGAGGCAAAAGACCCTGGGCCCAAGCACACATGCATATTGTATAAAGGTGCAAAGCCCTTCTTTTGCACCCTGTGAAACATAAATGCGCAGAGTTTTCTTTAAAAAAACTGTGCAATGGCGCGCCGCCTGCCCGTGACTCCCGAGCCTTCCCCGATCTCCCTTCCCCTTTGTTTTGACAGATCATGGGCAGGCGGTCATTGCCCAGGAGGGGCCAGCCTGGTAGTGCAGTTGGCTCTGGCTGGCTTCAGGAGATGCTTGCTGCCGTGGTGCAGGAAAAATGGCGGGCACCATGGCAATGAGCAGCGCTAACAGCCTGGCTCTGGGCTGCTGAGGCTGCTGCTGCTACGTTTCCCAGGGACAGATTTGCAAATCTGGGGACATTCTGGGGACAGAATTTGTCCGGGGACAGATTTTCAAATCCGGGGACTCTGGAGTAGGTGAAAACAAGCTTGCTTCATCTTCAGCGCCCTCCTTGCATTGTTTATTCGGTTATCACCAGTTTGGGCCCTGCTTTCCTTTTGAGTGAAGGCAGAGGCAAAGTAGGTGTTGAGCAGTTCTGTCTTCTCTCTGCCACCTAGCAGCATTTCTCTGTCTTCTCCACGCAGAAGACTTAATACTTGCTTGTGTCAAGGTATTAAGTTTTAGGAAGGCAGAAGCTGCCAGTAAATGCTGGAATATGCTAGAACATTCTAGTGGGGCTGTAATTTTCCAAAAAAAAAGCACAAAGCAAACACAGCTGTTGTTTTGTGTCTTATATTAGTGCCTTATCTTTGTGTCAAGGCCACTGGGAAGGGTATATCTGCTGCCCAGTGAGCCGTTTCTCATTCTTCTACTGACTTCTATTCCTTACTTTCTTTTTTATATTCATGCAGTGTTATATTTTATGCTGTAACTGGATTTTTCTCTAAAGTGAGCTAAGTTGAGCCTTGCTAGTGACCTAGCAAAGAATTGTAAGATTTATGCCTGTTGGCTACTCTTGTATATGATTCCTTTTTGATTTCCCCTTTCTTCCATTTTTAAATAAATGCCCTTCTTAAATCTCATTTCTCCTTATGCAGCCACACTGATTTTTTTTAGATGCCTCCCAATTTTCTTTCTTATTGGAATTGTCTGCATTTGTGCCTTCGATGGTTCAGCTTTAGGAACTCCCATCTTGGACTCCCTTCTGCTTGAGTATTTCTAATCATGGGATCTCACCCAGTAGTTCCTTAACCTTTTTGAAATCAGACTTCTTAAAGTGCACATCCAACTACACTCAGCTTTCCATTGCCTCTTAAAATGAAGCTCAATAGGACATGATCCCTTCTGTAGTAATGTTGCCCCCAACCACTTGCCCCTCCCTTCTCCTGTCTCTGCTCTCCGGCCAGACTAGGATGCCCAGGGTAGGGTTGGCAGGCAATTACTTTTTGCAAAAACAAAACAAACACGACCCGGTAGGGCTGCCACCACTCCCTATGTTCCAGGGGACCCAGAATCACAACCCAGGGAGAAGGCTGCGACCCGTTATCCTGGCTGTCCCCCACTCCACAAGCTGCATCCACAGACTTGCAGACAGAAGTTCTATGGTATAGCGTAACCAAGCGTAAGGCTAGGACTTAGCTATTCCCTCCGGAAAGGCACACAAACTAAAACAGTTTCATTCTTAAAAGTTTATTTTAAAACAACATAAGGAACAGCAGGCACTCTTTTGAATGTTACAGATAAGAAAATAAAGACATTGCATAGTATAGCTAACTCTACATACTCACAAGGTAAAAGGTAAAGGTAAAGGTACCCCTCCCCGTACGGGCCAGTCTTGACAGACTCTGGGGTTGTGCGTCCATCTCACTCAAGAGGCCGGGGGCCAGCGCTGTCCGGAGACACTTCCGGGTCACGTGGCCAGCGTGACAAAGCTGCATCTGGCGAGCCAGCGCAGCACACGGAAACGCCGTTTACCTTCCCACCAGTAAGTGGTCCCTATTTATCTACTTGCACCCGGGGGTGCTTTCGAACTGCTAGGTTGGCAGGCGCTGGGACCGAGCAGCGGGAGCGCACCCCGCCGCGGGGATTCGAACCGCCGACCTTTCGATCGGCAAGCCCTAGGCGCTGAGGCTTTTACTCACAGCGCCACCCGCGTCCCTACATACTCACAAAGTCTAACACAAATAGGATAGTTGAAGTCCTTAAGAATCTGCAAGTTGAAGGCTTTTGAAGATCTCCATTTCAAAAGACGAAACGACGGCTGTTAAGATGGAACATCAGAGCCGGGCATCTATGCGGATTGCAGAACGATGGCAGAGAGCGCGCAATTTCTCAAACAATTCCCTGGTCTTTTATTCACAATTCGCACTTGGCGTCGTAACTTTCAAGCCAATCATAAGACTCAAATTATTTTTAAATTCGCCAATGACCGGCTTGCTGGTCAATCAATTTACCCCTTGACAGCTGGGCCAATTTGGAATTCAAACTTTAAATCAAAGGGTTTCCTCCCTTCCGTGGAAATTAGCCAGATACACATTCCCAAGCAATTCAAGGACAGATAGCATCACCGGGGGGGGGGGGGGATGTTTACACACTCAAACTCAGGTGTTAGGTCTTTCATTAAATCAAGGCTTCCTTGGTTCCAATAAACCTTTCACGCCACGGAGCCAGCTAGTCTGGGTTTTAAAGATACACAACCTCTTTCCCAGGGTCCTTGTGGCCGATGAAACTCCCACAAGGCTTCACTCCTTTTACTTGACCAAAGAATGATTTCTAAATAATACTAACTTTACTACACCTTCCTCACAGATTTCCCAGTACTTCCACTTCGTTGATCAGTTTCTTCCTGTTGGTGAAAACCGGGTAAAAGATAGATGATTCCTTTGTTGCTTCTTCCACTTTTGGGAAATGAAATTCTCATAATTACAGGGAGAGTATTTGTTGAAAACAGATAGAACAGAAGTGAGATTAGACTGGGAGTGCTAAAACAGAGCATGTTTGGAACCTGTGCAGCCAGTCATTCTTCATTTCTTCCTTGACTGTTCTCCCTTCTTGTTCCTTGTACACCCAGAATACATTGTGTAGATACATTACATTACATTAACAATTATTCCGAGGTTCAGGCTTCCCAGAAACACCTCATGCTTGTCTGTCCTCATGCTTGTCTGTTTCCAAGAACTGGAGTAGCAAAAGAAGAAACGTAAGGGAGGTTTGTAAGAATGGTATTACAACTACATTGTTTTAGTCATAGTGACCTGGGGTCCTTTTTGGTTATTTAAAAGATGAACCTAGGGAGTGGTGTAGTGGTTAGAATGTTAGACTAGGACCTGGGAGACCAGGGTTCAAATCCCCATTCAGCCATGAAGTTGACTGGGTGGCCTTGGGCCAGACACTCGCTCTCAACCTAATCTCTTGTTGTGGGAATTAACTGGGGAGGCAGCAAGCTATGTACCCCACCTTGAGTTCCATGGAGGAAAGGTGGGATATACAGTAAATGCAATGATTCTTTAAAAAGAAATTATTAAGCATTTCAAAACAAATATTTTGTAAACGTATTAACAGAAAAAGAATCATAAGGCATGGAGGAAAGAATTGCTGTTGATAACATTGCTGTACTAATAAGCACAATTTAAAATGTTTATCTCTCCTCTCCACTAACCCTACAGCAGGATGCATTCTGGTTTCTCTGAATTTAATCTGCTAGGAGAGCAGCGATGTCACGCTGGCCACGTGACCCGGAAGTGTCTCCGGACAGCGCTGGCCCCCGGCCTCTTGAGTGAGATGGGCGCACCAACCCCAGAGTCTGGCAAGACTGGCCCGTACGGGCAGGGGTACCTTTACCTTTACTTTATACAGTGGTACCTTGGTTACAGACACTTCAGGTTACAGACTCTGCTAACCCAGAAATAGTACCTTGGGTTAAGAATTTTGCTTCAGGATGAGAACAGAAATCGTGAGGCGGCAGCGGGAGGCCCCATTAGCTAAAGTGGTACCTCAGGTTAAGAACAGTTTCAGGTTAAGAATGGACCTCCAGAACGAATTAAGTTCTTAACCTGAGGAACCACTGTAAAGGCAAACTAAGTTAAATAATTTGTGGTCTCAGGCACATAGCTTCTTTCTTGATAGGTCTATCACTGCTTTTCTGGATCAACTGAAATTTCAAAAGTTGAAGGAAAAAAATGAAAATATAAAAGGTACCTGTTATCAAAAGAGGCATCTATATAGAGAATATAAACTATGAATAAGTAAATTAAGGCTGCACTGTAGTATCATTAACCTGTTAATGATACATAATTAATTGAGTCCTCCTGGTCTTTAATAACATATATGAGTTTTCTTTGCAACATTGCATATAAAGCTAAAGAATTTGCCTTTCAGATACTGTACTAGACAATTTCCCCAACAAGTTGAATGAAACACCAGAATATTTGGAACTGACAGACACAGCTTTTTTCATCAATACCAGCTGCCCACCGCTTCTGAGGCCAGAGAGGAAAGTGGACCTTATTTTGCATTTAAATTATAGTGGAGGATCACAGACATTGGTGAGAAGATTCTTTTTATTATCTTTAGCAACTTGACCATAACCACTTGTCTTTTCATTAATTTTTTACTTCAAATATTAACAGAAGACTGGAAGAGCTTGAAAAAGTACTTGTGCTATGCCATATAGTTATTTGGTGTAGCTTCACATTTGATATCAAAATGGATTCTTTTCTTCTTCTTCCAAGTACGACTGAGTCATATGGAGTAATGCTGGGGGGCAGGCAGGCGGTCCCCATTTCTCCTTCCCACCAAAGATCTAGCTTCAGCTTTTTACACAGTCTTCTTACATGGGAAGTAATGTGGAGAAATATGACTTTGCTTTCTAATCCTCAGTATTTTCATGGAAAGAGAGTGAGAACAAGCAAAAGAGAAACAGCCCCTGGGAGAGGACAGTAGACGTCCTAGACAGACTGGACCTTGGACAATTATTATTGTGCCCTCCTCCTTCATCACCATTTTATAGACTTATAGTGCTAGAAAATCTGATCCACCTACCTATGCCAAGACAAGAGTACCCATACCCCAAATATCCCTGATAAGTGCCATATCATCCTTCTAGTGCAACTACTAGCTTTTGAGAAAGGAAAGCTGTAACCATATCTCTTTGGGTTCTGATGTTGTTCATGTTTAATGCTCTAGCCATTGGATCTAGCTACAAAATACTATGCGGAGCAGGGCATTCCATTTCCCAAGGTTGTGCTGACAGATGAAGACAGGAAGCATCTCAAGGAATGCTACCTCTTCGACAAAGCAGAGAGTCCAAAGGCTCCCATATTGCTGTATTTTCCCCTGGTATGCGATACCTTCCAAAAATACAAAGCTCCTGGTGAGTAAAGAAGAGCAATAGTCTTCCTGAAGACAACATGACTTTCTTATCTGCTTATTTTCATTACTGACACCAATACACACACACATACACACACAATAATAATAATAATAATAATAATAATAATAATAATAATAATTTATTATTTATACCCCGCCCATCTGGCTGGGCCTCCCCAGCCACTCTGGGCGGCTTCCATAGAAACCAAAAATACAGTAAAATATCACACGTTAAAAACTTCCCTGAACAGGGCTGCCTTAAGATGTCTTCTGAATGTCAGGTAGTTGTTTATCGCTTTGACATCTGATGGGAGGGCGTTCCACAGGGCGGGCGCCACTACCGAGAAGGCCCTCTGCCTGGTTCCCTGTAGCTTTGCTTCTCGCAATGAGGGAACCACCAGAAGGCCCTCGGCGCTGGACCTCAGCGTCCGGGCAGAACGATGGGGGTGGAGATGCTCCTTCAGGTATACTGGGCCGAGGCCATTTAGGGCTTTAAAGGTCAGCACCAACACTTTGAATTGTGCTCGGAAACGTACTGGGAGCCAATGTAAGTCTTTCAAGACCGGTGTTATATGGTCTCGGCAGCCGCCCCCAGTCACCAGTCTAGCTGCCGCATTCTGGATTAGTTGTAGTTTCCGAGTCACCTTCAAAGGTAGCCCCACGTAGAGTGCATTGCAGTAGTCCAAGCGGGAGATAACCAGAGCATGCACCACTCTGGCGAGACAGTCTGCAGGCAGATAGGGCCTACGTACCAGATGGAGCTGGTAAACAGCTGCCCTGGACACAGATTTGACCTGTGCCTCCATGGACAGCTGTGAGTCCAAAATGACTCCCAGGCTGCACACCTGGTCCTTCAGGGGCACAGTTACCCCATTCAGGACCAGGGAATCCTCCACACCTGCCCGCCTCCTGTCCCCCAAAAACAGTACTTCTGTCTTGTCAGGATTCAACCTCAATCTGTTAGCCGCCATCCATCCTCCAACTGCCTCCAGACACTCACACAGGACCTTCACCGCCTTCACTGGTTCTGATTTAAAAGAGAGGTAGAGCTGGGTATCATCCGCATACTGATGAACACCCAGCCCAAACCTCCTGATGATCTCTCCCAGTGGCTGCATGTAAATGTTGAAAAGCATGGGGGAGAGGACAGAACCCTGAGGCACCCCACAAGTGAGAGCCCAGGGGTCTGAACACTCATCCCCCACCACCACTTTCTGAACACGGCCCAGGAGGAAGGAGCGGAACCACTGTATGACAGTGCCCCCAGCTCCCAGCCCCTCAAGACGGTCCAGAAGGATGTTATGGTCGATGGTATCAAACGCCGCTGAGAGATCCAGCAGAACTAGGAAACAGCTCTCACCTTTGTCCCGTGTGTGTGTGTGTGTGTGTGTGTGTATAAATAATGGCTGGGATCAAAAGAGAGGACACGTGCAGAAGAGAGCAAAAAAAGCTCTATGCATACCCAGACTTTCCCTTTTTGACAATGGCACTCTATGCTGCCCAAGTGAAAAGCCATTGCTCAATTTGAAAAGTGTGTTGTCACATTGGCAGTAGCAAGTGCTGCAGTGGAAACAGAAGAGCAGCTCTCGGTGTGTGAGGTGCTGTCCTCCATCTGCATGGTGGCTCTTTGGATCATGGACCCTGGGGTCTATGTAGCACTCTCACTTCAATCTGTCTTCTTTTGTTCCACTGGCTCATCATCTTTTATCCCTAACCCAGTCTCCGTTATCAAATCTTCCTTCTAGCTTCTAGCCTTCAACCCATTCACTCAGCACTTGTTGCACTACTGCATTAAAAACCAAGATGAATGTGGCAGATGGAGATCTTCTCCCCTTTATTATAAATACATACAAATATAGACCATAAACACAATTGCCCAACCATCACAACCTCAAATTGGTTTCAGTTACCTTCAAGATTTTCCTCATCTCATCTATTCTGACAGCATGTTTTACCAAGATGAGGTTGTGTCAAATAGCCTAGTCATAAATGGGCAGAGATTTCTTACCAGTTTCTCACAGGAAACTGAAGTGGCTGAGCAATTAACAGGCAGTGATGAATATGCTCATACTCTCCTCTCTGACTCCTTGATAAGAATGTGAAGCTTGGCATTACGCACCCACACACCCACCTCTCAACTTAGTTCAATGTTCTAATGAAATTAGAAGTTATTGACCAGGGATGGAGGGGGGGGCTTGTGGCTCTCCATATATTGTTGGACCTACAAGCCCCAGCCAACATGGTCAGTGGTTAGAATAGTAAGAGTTATAGCTCAACAGCATCTAGGGTGCCAGAGGTTCCCCAGCTCTGGTTTATTTAGGGGTGCCATTTTCTGAAAATCCTGTTGTTGAGCTTATCCACACCCCACACCCCAAATTCCTGTCTTTCTCCTTGATCTCAATACAAAGTGAGTTACTGATTTTACTGATTCTACTAAAATGGCAAAAAAGATAATTGCATATCATATGGATTATAGCACACATTATTTCCTTCCATCTTGTTTCCATAGGTGTAGAACGCAGTCCTAGTGAGATGGAGGAAGGCCAAGTTGATGTCAGCAGCACTGTATTTACCCCATTTGCTACTGGCGCGCTGCAGTATTCAGAGGCTAATTTCAACAAGCTGTTAAATTTGACCAACTACAATATCCTCAATAATCAACATATGATTCTTCAGGCTCTGCGTACAGCAGTACAACGAAAGAAGCAGCAGAAGCAACAGTCTCTATGACTCTCTTCTTAACCCTCTCCAAATGTATTTTCTGCATTTTCTGCCACTTGCCAGTATTACAGAAATGGGAACTTGCTAATTATTATTTGTGATTTATGTGCCCCAAGTGTACCAAGGTGCTCTGTTATTTTGTTTGCATACAAATATGGTAGGAAACAAATTGGGAGATAGTGACTGAGAGACATCTACTCGCAATTGGTCACCAATGAGGGGCTGGAACATGGTCGTCTTAGGCTCAGGTCCAGCACTACAGAGGCTTGCTAAAATATAGACCTGAGTTATATTGCCTCAGCAACCGAACCTTAGTGACAAAAGCCATTGACAAAATACGAATATCTATAATAGGCCTCTAAGCTTCAGGTCTTGTTCATAAATGCATGATTGTCACTTGATGATGGCAATATGAAGCAGCCATTACCGATCAAACAAACCAGAAGAGAACTCCCCTCTCACTTCATATCAACCCAGATACAATGCCTTGAAATGGAGAAAGTTTACATGTTCAGCGCGAGCTCATTGACTGAGACCGATATGTTATCAAGTGATGTACATATAATGTGAATTTGTTCTCAGCATCTTCTAGAGATATGATATTGGTTTTCAATACTATAAACTATCATGAAGCAATGGAGTGTTCATGTGTGAATCAGCCTTCCCTATGTGAAAATTCAGATTGAGAAATACTGTTATTTGTTTGGGGGTGCCAGACCTCTAAATTCCTGAATCCAGTAAGTGCTAAAAGCTAATCAGGCCAGGCTAGCTTCCTGTGTTGCCTGGGCGAAGGGCCCTTAAATGAGAACAAAGGAAAAGGTGACAGGCCATTAAGAAAGAAAAAGAGAGGGGGCTCTGGGCCAGATGGTGAATGGGTGGGGCTCCTTGCTCAAGCTCTTAGATAGTTAAAAAGACAAAAGTCAGAGTTTAAAGTGAAGTGTGTGTAATGTCGCCTAGAGGTAAAGTTGCAGGCTAGAAAGGAAAAAAAGGGCAAAGCACAGTGTTTGAATCCAAGACTGTAGCTATGGGAGAAGCAAGACCCTTTTTGGGGTGTTAATTCTGTGAATCCCTCCATTGCAGGCTCAGGTTTTATATGTGTGTAAATAAACCATATATCTTAAAGACACCACTGTCTCTGCTGTGCCTCATTCCCAAAAGGAAACACGAACTCTGGGTAAGCGCTTGGAACCCCTGAAATCTTGCACAGCTCAGAGATTGGGGTGGCATGCAACCATATATATATATTTAAGTATTATGTTTACAAAGTTGTAATTCAAATAAGTCATATAAACTTGTAACAAAGAAAAGAAATACAAGAATGGGACACTCCCCCCCCCATAATTTCCTCATCTATTATCATGATCACCAGCAAAGATTACAACAAATAAAAAAGGATCATCAGCACAATCTTAGCTTCAGTATGCACAGCTACCTGGAGACCTGTGTTAATTCTCTTTCCACAGAATAAGATAAGATGAGCCTTAAGGCTGGCCTTGGGCCTCACTGTCTGTGTGATGCCTAAGACCACTAGACATATAACCCCCAAAGGATCATGCATCTTGAACAGCTATATGACTGGGAGAAATCAGGAGATGGGGGAGAAGCTACCAAGTTCATATTACAAAGCCAGGATGCATTCTCACCAAAAACACACATTTTCTTTTGTTGGTTGACCTCAGCAGTGGATGGGGTGGTGGCGGCATGGCATTCAGCTAACCCCTGGTTGGTTGTGTCACTGCTGCTTACTGAGGATGGCATGGTGTAAACACATCAGTGGAGCCAATTTGGTGCTCCCATTGGTGCATTGGCTGCCTTGCCACCCCTTGCCCCTCTCCTCTGGCACTGTGGTCTAAACCACTGAGCCCCTTTTGCTTGCTGATTAGAAGGTCAGAGGTTTGAATCCCCATGACAGGGTGAGCTCCTGTTCCTCTGTCCCAGCTCCTGCCAATCTAGCAGTTTGAAAGCACACCAGTGCAAGTAGATAAATAGGTACCATTGTGGCGGAAAGGTAAACAGCATTTCTGGGCACTCTGGTTTCTGCCATGGTGTTCCATTGTGCCAAAAGCGGTTTAGTCATGCTGGCCACATGACCCAGAAAGCTGTCTGTGGACAGATGCCAGCTCCCTCAGCCTGAAAGCGAGATGAGCGCCACAACCCCATAGTCACCTTTGACTGGACTTAACCATCCAGGTGTCCTTTACCTTTTTTTTTAACCTTACCTAGTAAGCAGCAGCAACGTGCCTGGAGGTCAGGTGAGCACTGCGGCTGCCCCACCATGCCACCTGCTATTGGTCATTCCTGTATTATCATTTCAGGTGAAAAACAATATGGAATATACCACATGGCAAATGGTGTAGGTGTTGACTTGCAAATCCAGGACCAATGGCCACCAAGACATTGTTCAGCTTCCCAGTTGGGACAGGCAACACACCTTTTATTCAATGTTGCCTTGTTAATTAGACATCTGATTGCTTTTGCGCTGTCCATTTGCAGTTTCTGTCACACATATTTTGGATCAGCCCCTATCTACTTGCCGTGGTAGTAGACAATAGCTTATTTTTCAGTTAATCTCTAAAAAATAATTTCAGCAGTCTCTTGGCCACCACCCCATGAATTTTGAGGGTGGTGAAGTGCAGGCAGGATATAAACCCATCCAAGGGTTGTGCTTGTTCTCATGTTGATTTCTCATTCAGCTGGACTAGTGAGGTCAGCACATATAGCACAGCAACTCTTTATAGTATGAGTAACAGTGGTGTACACTGCCCCTCCTACCTTCTCCACTAGATACTGCTCCTGCACTTCCCATGCAATGCTATTGATAACAGAGCCTCTGATAGTGTCTTGTCTAGTGATGGGAGAGAATTTCAATTCAGGTCATATATAAAGGTGAATTTATCAAATTCACACTTTCCAAAACAGTATGAGAACCAAAACACAGCTATCTTTTGAATTCTGCACTTCTCTGAATTTTGGGGTGCATTTCTGCAACTAAAGAATGTTTACAAACATGCACATATTAGGGGACATTGCTTGCAAAAATGTGGTGTCAAAGCTGCATGAACATGTGCATTAGGAGAAATTCACACTAAAACACAGAGATTTTCATGAAGTTTGTTTGTTTTTAATCACAAAGTGCTGCAGAAAGGTGGGGAACTGAATTTAAAATTGGATAAATGAGAAGTTGAGAGAACTGAAATTAACAGAACGGCCCATCACTAGCCTTGACTGTTCCTACTGTGCTGTGTTTTAGCTCTCCATCCAAAGGACATCCTTGATGTATCTGAAGTGTGCTCTCACGTGCCTTTTCACGGCTGATTCACACTCGCATATCTCCCACATGCTGCAGTGGAGATACTATGTTTGATTCACCAAGGCTCTCAGTAGCCGGAGTCATGCGTAGATCAGCAATAAAAGAAAGCACTAAATGTCAATGAAGTTAGCTCTTTATTCAAGGCTTTCTACTCAACATGGGATACGACCAAGCCAAAGCTCTCATAAAACAACGTGTAGTAGACACTGAGCGCCAATTGGATCTAGCCTGGACTCCAACTTTTATTGCCAATGAATCCTCCAGGTACTCTGCCTACCCTATGGCATATCTTAGCTAAACTTGAAGTCCCTAAGCACCGGAGGGCCTTTACCTTGGCTCTATGTCATGCCCTCCCCTCGGCTGTCCTTGGCCGATACAGGAAGATTGCTTACCCGGAGAGACAATGCCCCTGTGACTCTGGTCAAATAGAAACAACAGAGCATGTGCTTCTATAGTGCCTGTATTACAGAGACATTCATACTAGCTTCATCTTACCATTACTGCATAAGTACCCAGGGTTCTTGAAGCTACCAACATGGTCTGCGCAGACTTGATTTCCAGCGCCACGGAAGCAAGTCCCTGCACCGCGCTGTGTTGGTTTAGTGCAGCATGTGGGAACTCACCAAGCAGGCGGCTTGGTTCAGTGGCAGCTCATGGGCCGATTAAATGACCCCCGTGGGTTGCTTGTGGCCCGTGGGCCTTAGGTTGCCGAGCCCTGTACTAAACCCTGTTGCTGCTTCTGACACCACAAAGCCTGTTGCCTTTTCAGTTTCTTCCCCCTCTTCCTCCCAGTCTGCTCCCTCTGACCATAGATCGTTGTCCCACCACCAAACCCCTGGCTCTGAGCTGCCCTCCCTTGGGGGTTCCCCAGCTTTGGCCTTCTTCCACTCCTCTGTATCCAGCCAGTCCATGACAAAGGAACAAGCTTTCCCACTTGCCCCTCTTATAAGGAGGAGCTGCTGTTCGAGGATTTACTATAGCTTCCTGACATTTGCAGGGTGGGTGCGTGGGAACTGACCTTTGCCTTAGGCAGAAGGAATCAAGTCAAGTATTTGGCTTTCAGTTGTTGGTTTGATAAGATAAGAGTATTTTCCCCTTAAACTTTTTACAATTTAATTTTTTTGCCTGGCATTTTGTATCTGTGTTAAGCTTTGTGGGTCCTTTTTGCCAGAAGGTGGGCATAGGAACAAACTGCAGCGTTACCTCAGATTACAGACGCTTCAGGTTACAGACTCCGCTAACCCCGAAATAGTGCTTCAGGTTAAGAACTTTGCTTCAGGATGAGAACAGAAATTGTGTGGTGGCGGCGCAGCGGCAGCAGCGGGAGGCCCCATTAGCTAAAGTGGTGCTTCAGGTTAAGAACAGTTTCAGGTTAAGAACGGACCTCCAGAATGAATTAAGTTCTTAACCTGAGGTACCACTGTATAGTACACAGCCTTACCATATATTTAAACCACATGGTTTCTCCCAAATAATCCTGGGAATCCTGGGGAACTGAGTTTGTTATGGGTGCTGGGAGGTGTACCTGTTAGGGTTAAACTATTGTTCCCAGGATTCCTTGGGGGAAGCCACATGGTTTAAATACGTGTTAAATGTATGTTGCAAATGTGTCCTAATTGAGCAACTGGTTGCATTTGTGAATGAGCCATAACAAACTTAACACAACAGGTAAAACAGTCACATCACGTAACTCACAATGCTTTTCAGTTAAGTCAGTACACACTTTCAGGTACAGTCATCAAGCACTGAGTAATAAAATGATGCACATACACATGTAAGAAACTGAATGTAAACTGGAAATGGTCATCCTAGTTTTGCTGCCCTATTCAAGAATGGCAAAATCCGTGTGTGTGTGTGTGTGCTTCAGATTTTTTTGGGAAGAGTCAGTGCATGTGTGTGTGTGTAACACACACACACACACACCTTACCTTTAATATATTTTTTAAATAAAAAAATAGTCCTCCCCCCATTAAAAATGCCTTTTCTTTTTTCTCCCTCTTATGCTAGGTGTATGTGTGGTGCTGTCACCATTGTTTTGCCCTCAAAAGGTGATAGCAGTAGCATTTTATTGAGCCCCCCACCCCAGTCTATTCCCCCCCCAAACTAAACAGGTGTAGATCTTCTAGCTATGGATTGACAGAGCAAGATAATTACATCCTATTTCAATTTTGTTGATGTTCAGTCATAGGTCCATCCGATTTCATTTTGTGCAGACTTTTTGTTTTGGTAATGCAACCTACCTGCCCCCCCCCCAATTTAAATTATACACATTTTATAGGAATCTACACTTTGGTCATACCACACCTGAAGTGCAACTACTGATGCTACTAACAACAGTACAGTGGTACCTCGGGTTAAGAACTTAATTCGTTCCGGAGGTCCATTCTTAACCTGAAACTGTTCTTAACCTGAGGTACCACTTTAGCTAATGGGGCCTCCCTCTGCTGCCGTGCCACCGCTGCACGATTTCTGTTTTCATTCTGAAGCAAAGTTCTTAACCCAAGGTACTATTTCTGGGTTAGCGAAGTCTGTAACCTGAAGCATCTGTAACCTGAAGCATCTGTAACCCGAGGTACCACTGTAACAATATATTTTTAAAGGCATGTTTTTGCTTTGTGTCTTTAAAACCAGACAGGGCTATATTTCAGTCTTTATAATCTTTGGTCCATTTTTTTTTTTAAAAAAAGCAGCCTGGCTTCTGACTGCTATGTTATAGAGTCCCACTCCCTTAAATTGTCCTTTGCAATACTTTCTTTACCACTGTAGGGCCATTATGCTGGATTGCTTTCATGCTTCAGAATATACCAGAATCACTTACTAGCTTTTGGCATTTATTGTGCTAGTTTAACTATATATGATAACAAATCTAAGATCCAACTCTTTGCTAAAGACCACGGGCAATGTAGTTTCCTCCTCACAGACCTACAGTTCCTACTACCATTAGGGGGATACTGTTACGATATGGATGCAATGCAGCTGCAAACTGCTAGCTTGAAAAGTAAACATGTTGGGACTGCCGTGGGAATCATAGGGCAGTCTATTCACAGTGCGAAGCACCGGAATTAGCTCAGAGTGTAATATGAGCTCTTCCGTTTATTCCTATCCAGGAAGTGTTTTGACTCTTGGCTGCTGGAGTTTGAAGAGAGGAGTCATGTTTTTGTAATGCTGCAAAGACAGAAATAAAGGCATATAAAAACGTTTCTGTCTATCTCTTTCCCCTGCCCGGGGGGGGGGGGGGGCAGGAAAGAGGGGTGTGTTCTTCTCACGTTTGAGAAGAATCGCCGATCGAGACCTTGCCTGCGTCTGCTGGGGAATGCAGCCAGGGAGGTCATCAGGGAATCAAGCCGGGTGCCTACGATTGTTGCCAGTTCCTCTGATAAAAGGCTTGATATTCCCAACAGATATGGGTGGCGCTGTGGTCTAAACCACAGAGGCTCTTGGGCTTGCCAATCAGAAGGTCAGCGGTTTGAATCCATGCAATGGGGTGAGCTCCCATTGCTCTGTCCCAGTTCCTCCCAACCTAGCAGTTTGAAAGCATACCAGCATGAGTAGATAAATAGTTACCACTGCGGCGCGAAGGTAGATGGCATTTCCATGCGCTCTGGTTTCTGTCACTGTGTTTCCATTGAGCCAGAAGTGGTTTAGTCATGCTGGCCACATAACCTGGAAAGCTGTCTATAGACAAACACTGGCTCCCTTGGCCTGAAGCAAGATGACCGCCACAACCCCATTTGACTGGATGTAACCATCCAGGGGTCCTTTACCTTTCCCCTTACTACCATTATAACAAACTACTGTTCCCAAAATTATTTGGGTGGAAGTTGTGTACTTTAACTGTGCATGTGGATGTCTTACTTGGGCGAAAGAGACCTTTAGTCAGGGAAGGAAAAGTACAGGCTCAGCAGCACACACAGTGCTTGAGCATTTATGAATAAACATGTTGGATTGCAATCCATGTGAGCCAGATAGTTGATAGCTACACTAATGCATATTGTATTTTACCAGTTTAACTGTCATGGCTTCCTCCAGATAATGCTGAGAGCTGTGGCTTGGTGGTGGTGAGCTGTGAACTGTGGCTTGGTGGTGGTGGTATTGAGAATTCTCTAGCCCTAGTCATGCCTTACTCTCAGCTAGAGCGTATCTTTGTTGACCGTGGAGCAGATCTGTGCTTTTAGCCCCAGCTCTGCCACCAGGTCTTCTTTCTGCAACAACTACATGCCATGTGTGGTTGTCAGCAGTGGTATTTGAACTCCTGAGCACTACTCACAGGTAGGCCTTCTACATGCCTGAGAGGTGAGGTTGCATGGGTATCCTGATAACACAGAGCCTCTACATGTGAGTAGGTTCCCGTGTATTTGCATTTTTCCACAGACAACTATGCACAACATACAGCTATTTCTGAAAGAAGTCCCAATGGGGTCTTTGGGACTCACAATGCCTCACTGTAAGGAAGAGCCTCTTCCCCGCAGTGAGACATGGGGCAAGGGCTCCACATGACAAAAGCAGCAGCAACTGTGAAGATGTAGCCATGGTGACATGTGGCTGATAGGGACCAACGAACTGACACCTCTCCCAATCTGCCATCTGAGCCATGAAGCTCATTGTGGCTCATAGTAAGGCCAGCCTTGCCTGTACCAACCAGGAACTGGTTCTTCCTTGTGAAGGGCAAGCTAACCCTGCCTTATTATCTAATTTGATAGTTTCCTGGCTCTTACCTCTTTATCTTTGTGTACAGTAATTACATACGCTTCAGGTTATATACACTTCAGGTTACAGACTCCGCTAACCCAGAAATATTACCTCAGATTAAGAACTTTGCTTCAGGATGAGAACAGAAATTGTGCTCTGGTGGCGCGGCAGCAGCGGGAGGCCCCATTAGCTAAAGTGGTGATTCAGGTTAAGAACAGTTTCAGGTTAAGAACGGACCTCCGGAACGAATTAAGTACTTAACCCGAGGTACCACTGTACTTGTAAGCTTTGTGTACTTAAAAAAAATCCAGTTTTACTTCTTTTTAGTACCAAAAAT
This sequence comes from Podarcis cretensis, assembly GCF_951804945.1. NCBI lineage: Eukaryota > Metazoa > Chordata > Lepidosauria > Squamata > Lacertidae > Podarcis > Podarcis cretensis. Next base: position 46,057,655 of record NC_137170.1, on the reverse strand, counting down.
TTACAGGTTAATTTCATGCTCTGCCTCCCCCTCCCTGCAATAGGTTTGAAATCTTCCCTTGCATATGGAAGTGTCTGGAAATGAGTGTTTTGGGGCACCCCTCTGGGGACCTCAGAATCTCAACACCCCCTCCAGTTATTTGAAGATCGGAATAAATTTCTTGTGCTTTGAGGTTGCTTGCTACTTAGAGCATGGTGAGATTCTTATTTTGTGGTTGATCTTATCTATAAAAAGAAACTAAAATGAAGATTCTGTATTAATAGTGGAACATTCTGGTTTAATAATGGAAAATTTCCAACTTTCCAACTTGAGACTGGTACACTATAGTCAATGGGATTTCCTTCCATGTAAGTACGTTTATTATTAGTTGCTGTGTTCAGGGAACAAATGTGCAAGGCACAGAAATTCAACTGAGTTGACAGAAATAAGACAAGTTGATACATGAGCCTAAGGTGGCCTCAAGCAATTATTTGCATATGTTTCTTTTCATGGATAAGGAAGACGTTAAGCTGCTTCTACCTGCTATGAAGTAATTCTCACTTTGAACTGTGTTGCAAAAGCTTGGTAGTGCATAAATAGAAAGAAGGAGCTATCCTTCCTGGGTAATATATCTCAGGAATAGCCAACATGGTGCCATTCAGATATTCAGACTACAACTTCCATAGCCAGCATGGCCAATGCTCAGGGATGATGGCCATACATCCTGATTTTCCTGGAATTCACTTCCAAAAATGGCGTCCTGGATTATTATTTTTTTAGAATCCAGCAAATGTCCCCAAAAGCTCAAAAATTCTTGTAGCTTTTACTGAAAAAGATCAACAACTTTTGGGTTTTCCTTTAAAAAGTTCAACAATTTTTGAGGTTTCCTAAACATGCAGGTGCTGTACTTCAGTCCCATCCTGGTATAACTTTATGATGAAGGTGCTCCTATGATATACAGTGGTACCTTGGTTTTCAAACATAATCCGTTTCAGAAGAGATCCATTCCATCAGCTGGAAAAGTCCACTGGAACAAACATGACAATCATTTTATACCTGGAGGGGAATGATGTTCCCTGGTTCATCATGGTGCTATTATATGGTTTCCTGCAATATGAACGTTTTTGTAGACCGGACTGGTGTGCCACAAGCTGGACACCATTCAGAACAAGATAAGTGATTCTAGAGCTGTATTAATTTCAGCTGACTAGATCTATGTACATGCTGGCTAAATGCTTACTGATATTTTATACCCACTCTTCAACCCAAAAGGCCTCATATTTTGGCCATTAAGACTTTTGGCAAGCTTTGAATCTCTGTAGTGGGGAAGTAGATGATTGTGTTGCCCAACTCCAAGCCTTGTCTATGTCCTCATCACATTTTCATCAACACCCCCAAATATGGGAGTATTCTCTTTATCAATGTTCTATAAAATCTTTATTGGTTAAGTCTTGTTATGAAGATTAAGGGCTACGTCAGTCAAACACCTGCATTTTTCAGTGGAGGAAGATCATAGAGTGGCCATCAACTGCTATCTAACCAACAATCTTTCTTCTTTGCCTTTACTTAAATAATTTTCCAAACATTTATTTGCACATTTAAGGGTTCCCCATTCTCCAGATGCTGAGAAGTCCAGGGGAAAAGATACAAGGATACGACCACCATCTTTGTATTGGGTTCCCACAAAGTGGTCCTTCACCTCAAGCTGCTTCATCTCCAGGTAGTTCACATAGCTTCATTTAAACAGCGTAACTTTCCTAGACTTTGAGAGCTCATTACTCAGGCTGAATAGTTAAATGGATGTTCTCATCAACCAAGTTGTATGGCCACAATGACCTATAGCCACTTAAGTCACCTCCACCACAACACGGGGACCTTCAGCATCAATTAACTCAAATGACTGGCTTCAAGATACTGAAGGAAATAGGGAGGGAGCTATTTTCATTCCTTGGAATTCAGAAAGGGGTGGGGTCATGAGTCACCTGCTCATCTACTTCACCCAGGAGGCACCGTCAGCTGTGAACTTTATCACTCAAGCACCACTTCGAGCAACTGGATCATATGCAGCAGATACTACGATGGGGGCTAATTCAAGTTCACCTGAGGTAAGAAAACTTTGCAAATCAAGCCAAACAGCCTGGGCTTGTAGGAAGCCCGTTCTGAAGCTCGTTATGCGTACTTTCAAATGTAGGTAGAACATGTTTGAGCAACTTGACAAATCCACAGGTGCTGTACTTGATTGAAAGAGTTGCCTTTCATCCCTTTTGGTTTGATTCCCTTTGGTACATATAGCCTGAGAGCGACTGAGACACCTTACAAACAATTAAACAAACCACTCTGGTAGGAGAGCTGTGAAGTATTTATGCATGTAGGTGGAACTTGTTACAACACCGAGTGGCTATTTTTAATCTATTTTTCTTTCTTTCTTTAGGGCTTAGCAAATAATCGAAATTTGGCAAGACCGGTATGTATGAAATGGGGTAAACACCTTCAGAACATAAGTTTGTTATGATGTGTGTCAGGGGAGTGGATGTTAGGATGAAAACGTGCCATAATTTCAATCGCAAATACACTGTATACATGGATAAATGCTGATTGTTGTGGTGGTTCACCAGATCTTATAATTTTCATCATCCTGTACCAGCACACTCAGATTCTTACTTTGTTCTTGGGAACTGTTCCATTTTCAAAATGTCTCTCATTACAGATTTATTTCTCCTCCTTTTTGTTCCTTTCTCAATTTGATTCATGGAAGTACGATTGTATGTTAGTATATAAGGTTCTACACAATGTTTTCTGTTTAGGGGCATTCAGGATTTATCCTGAGAATATTAGATTAAAAAAAATTCGGAACTCTAAGGATGCCAGATAGTTTGTCTCAAATGAGAGCAGCTTTTCATTCAGCGGGTTTTACACATTAAAAGCAGGCTATAGTGCGACTGTAAAAATTATATGGAAAAGGCCTTTCAGAAGCTTATCTTTTTATATTGGGAGATGTACTGAATCCCATTCCCCCCAATAATCCTCCCCAGTGCTGTATCAAAGTTGCAATAATAAATACAATAAAGAATTGCAATAATAGCAATAAAGAATAGCAATATGGGATACATTAATTGGGGTGTTACTTCCTATTATTTCTTTGAACAGGTATGTTTTTGTACTGATGAATGGCTACCAGTGTTGAAAACAACTGAGCTACCCCTCTTTCTCTGAGAATTGGGAGGTGCTCTAATAGTGTGGCTAATCTTTGGTCCTCAGTGCTTTTTTTCTAGAAAAATAGGTGCCGGTACTCACCATGAGGCTGTTACAGTAAGTGCCACACTTTTTAACAACAAAAAAAGAGGTGCCGGTATTGCGTACCCTTGAGTACCCCCTGAAAAAAAAGCACCGAGTCCTCCAGATATTGGACTCCAGGTCCCATCATCCCCAGCCAGCATGGTTAATGGTGGTGTGAGTTGTAGTCCAGCAATATCTAGAAGGCTGCAGGTTCTCCATCCCTGTATCAGAGACTCAAGAGTGTGGTGATAATGCCTTGTGTAGGTTGCAACACACCTGCTTTAGATATTACAGTGAAGATGGACAAAATTCAGAATTATTTGTGTGCCCAGCCACAGAGTCCCCCACCCGGCGTGCCTAACTACTGAGTGGGAAATGAATGGACACGACAACTGTCTGGGATTTAAAATGGCTTCAACTTTATTGATTTCAGATGTAGGAAGCCTTGGCATAGGTATTGGGCACATATCCCTCTCAGCCCCACCCCTGCTGGGGGGCTGAGGCATGACAGAGTCTATTCGGGGGTAAATCCATCACAAAATGCAGGTTTGTGCAGATGGCCTCCAAATGCCAAGGGAAGCTCTATGGCCCGCTAGCCCTACTAAGTGGTTCTTGGGACAGAGACTCTCCACCAGACCCTTCTAACAGGGTACCCTGTTATCACTGCCACAGAGAACAGGGGCTGGGTGAGTCACCATTTCACCGCACACGAATTGGATGAAAGACTATAGGATTCCACCCAAGGCCTAAACCGCCAAAGTTGTGACTAGGGCTAAGGGGAAGGCAAAACCTGCAAAACAGGGAAAATTCATTCCTGGCTCCAAATACAGCAACTGTCAAAAGACCACAGCAAAGCACTCCTAGCTGAAAAGGAAATGTTAGAGCAGTAATAAACTATTAATGAAAGGGTGGGTGATGCTCCCGGCTGATTGGATGCTGTGCTGAGGGGTTGGCCAGGCAACTAGATGGAGGATGGAGTCCCCCCCCCCCCCCAGGGCCAGGGCAGATTGGCCCCTTTGAATGGATGGGTTTGGCAGGAACCCGTCAGCATCTGCTGTAGCTGAGGGGGACAGGGTAAAACAGCTAAGGTAGCATGGCGTGTCTGGGGGGAAAGGAGGCACTGCGTCAGGCCACAACCACCATGCACTGGGAGGATGCTAAGCAGCCATTCTGTACCACTTCTGTTTGCCTTAACAGCTGTTGCAAATCCCAAAATGATTCTGGCCATATTGAAGTCCTCTGTAGTGGTGGAAATATCACAGTATTCAGCAAGAATGGGATTATTACTGATATGAGGCCTATTGTGTTCTCCTCTGCCCTCCCATGACCATCTCACAAGAGGGAGAGCAGGCATGAGTTGGTGGACCTGCCTCCCTGGACAGCCTCATTCTTGCAGCCCCCCAAGTATTGGGGGCTGGACATCTCCATTGGTGAACCTGCTCTACTCAGAAAAGGTCTCCATGTGATTTAGAACCCAATTCTAAAAGAGGGGGCTGCAAAAATAGCAATGGAGACTTGTGAGAGTACTGGGGGTCAGTAGGCTCATAACTGCTTTCCCCCTTGTATGATTGTAATCATAGGGGGCAGGGGGATTGACAGAAAGTACACCATAATGGAACACCTTGGCTTATACAGATTGCCAAATTAATATTAAGGGTATTCACAGACCCCAATATTCACCATGTATTTCTTTCGGGTTTTTTTTTTTTTTAATCCAATCAATTTCTGAGTTGCTTTGAGCTCTCTCAGTTTTGATCTGTGTTTCGGTTTTCAAGCTGATTTGTACAAAACGAAGTTCTGTGATTCTCCATTCACTATAATGGGGAATCTAAAAACAGCTATAAATTTTCCTTCTTTTGGTAAAAGTGGATGAAATTTACTGGCCCAGAGTGCATTAATGCAGCAAAATTGCAGACAGATAGGTTCTGTGACTTTTTGTGGGAAAAGTAAAAGATTACTTTCTCCCATCATGTCTTATGGGTGGGGGGGGGGGAGCAGATAGTGGTCTCTTTCTTACTTCATAGCTAATAGGAGGATGCTGAGTGGTGTGCATTCTTGCTTGTACATTTGTTTAAACTTTGCATCTTCACACCTGCCCTTTTCTGGTGGTTATTTATGTCCTTCAATAGGCCTTACATGCCTAGACCTTTGCAGGCCTCTGATATGCATTTTAGTGTGAGGCTGTTGAGAATGCTGCCTGCAGAGTTCTGAAGAACTTTGAGTTTGTTTGTTTGTTTATTAATGTAGAACATGGGTAGGCAAACTAAGGCCTGGGGGTTGGATTGGGCCTTCACACAAGGTCTGAGGGACAGTGGACTGGCCCCCTGCTGAAAAAGTTTGCTGACCTCTGATGTAGAACGTAGATTTTTCTAAAATTAAATTAAACTTTTAACTTTTAAAAATATCCTCTGCTGCTGTGCTTTACAAACAAACAAACAAACAAACAAACAAACAAACAAACAAACAAACAAATCCAGAGCTCTACAGTGCTCTGTAGGCAACATTTTGGTCAGCCTCAGTCTGGAATAGCTCATGATCTGAGAGAAACATAGCAATTTATAGGGACACATTGATACAAGGTATGAAAAATTTCAGAAACAAGGTGCCATGAGACTTTGTTTGGCCCCAGTGTAGAAGGGCTGCTGACACCACGCTTCCACCCCAATCCCCCCAATTTGTTTTATTTAACACCCACACAGAACCGATGCACACCCCTAACTAATATAATATAGTAGTAATATTGCGGTTTCCTTGGAATCAGCTTGCTTCATATATGAATGTTTCCTAGGAGATGGAACTGAAATAGGCTTTTGGTAAGGGTAGAAAAATATTGAATCCAATCCAGTCTAAGCCTACTCCGCATTAGATTCCAGCCCACATGCAAACTCCTCAAGATGTTCTGTGATGTTCTCAAAGCTGCAAGGTGCTCACTTAGAGGTACCCTGAGTGCCTTCCATCAGCTTCAGCTGGTGGCCCAGCTATGTCCCTATCTGGACAGGGATAGCCTAACTCAGGCATAGGCAAACTCGGCCCTCCAGATGTTGCGGGACTGGAGAGTGGAGAACTGCAGGTTTCTCACCGCTGCTTTATGCAAAGGATGCCTCTATGTGAATCTTGCCTAGCTGCAAGTCTAACCATGGCACTTCAAATTCTGAAGATGCTGGAATGGGCCTTCCAAATTAAACAATTGTAATCTCCATTCATACCAATGTTTTCAGCATGCAGGGCCTCACTGGTAGATCTTAAAAGCCTTGTGGGATCACACAGGGGAAGACATTGCCTAAGGTAACTCAGGGATTCAACCATGTGGGGCTTTAAAGGTCCAATTCAGTCTCTTGTAGCGAGCCTGCAAATCACCTGATTTGTGTTCTTTGCAGACTTCAGAATGTTTACTGGGCATCTACAGCATTGCTATAAATATCTGATAGATTGCATTTGCTTGATGTTTCACAAGTTGTGCAGGCCTACCATAAACTGAGGAAGACATAATGTATGGTTTTGTGGGCTTGTTTCTTCCTGGTGTACCAATTTGCACAGAGATTGAAGCATGTTACTTTAAATTAAATATGGTAACAAGGCACCATTAAGTGTTGTGGGGGGAGGAGTGCTTTTGGATAAATTCAAGATTAAACTAAACAAGAAGGTTTAGTTTTAAGACCATTTGTTGGATTGTCTATATCACTTTGGAGTGGCTGGAAAATAAACCAAGCTGCTTCTTAAAAAACTGAGAATGACTTAGAATTTGAATTAGCTCAAATCAAATCCAAAGAAATTTTCTGGGGGTCCTGCTACCCACCTTTTGTTGTTGTTGTTGTTGTGAACGTTATGAGTTCCCAAATGTCAAAATTCTGAGCTTCAGAATCTTACTTATGTGCTGTTTTATTTTTTGATTATAACCAGAAATAGGTGTCTGGTTATAATTTAGGGCTGTTGTACGGCTAGGGTTTTATAAGAATGACTAGTGTTTCCGGCTTCCCAAAAGCCTTGGGAAAAGAACTTCAGGACTCCCCCCCTCTCTCTCTCTCTCTCTCTCTCTCTCTCTCTCTCTCTCTCTCTCTCATAACTTTTCATTTGGTTTTATCAAACCTCTTGACTTGACAAGATGTCACTCTATTTAGCTATGTTGGGTGGCATTGATGGGAGTTGTAGACCAAAACATCTGGAGGGCACTTGGTTAAAGTAATGCAAGCCTGTGTAGTAAGTGCAAATGATACCACTGCCTATTCCTCAGCAAAGTTACAACTGACACAAAGTGTTGTGTACATGTTATGTATGGCTGCTGGGAGGCTGTAAACAGTGAGGTCAAAGGAAAATGAAATGCAGAAGGCATAGATGGTGATGATTAAGTTATTAGCAGTGGTAATTCACAGTTAACAATGGCAATTCAACAAGAGGCTTGAACAGTTTGTTTAAAAATTCTTCTTATTATTTTTACTCTTATTCTTAATCTAATTCTACAATGCTGTTGTTGTCGTTTTTGTTGATGATGATTGGCTGTGTTATCACCAACAACTGTTTTCTGAATGGCCATTGTTAGTAATGCAATTTATCACCATACAGTCATACCTTGAGTTACAGACGCTTCAGGTTGGGTTTTTTTGGGTTATGGACCACCGAAACCCGGAAGTACCGCAACGGGTTATGCGCAGAAGCGTTGAATCGCAACCCACGCGTGCGCAGATGCGTCGCTGAAGGTAGCGAACGCTGTGGGTTGCAAACGTGCATCCTGTATGGATCACGTTCGCAAGCTGAGTGTCCACTGTACTTAATTTTCCTCTGACCTCACTTTTTACACCCCTCCTCTCTAAACCATATGTCTCTCTCTGTGTGTATACACACCTGAAACTGATTAACTGGGCTCTAGACTACAAAAGATAAGATCAAAATCCTTCAGAGTACCACAAGACTCTGAGCTATATCCAATATTTCTTATCCAGTACAGCAAAAGTACTTGTACAAGCAGATGGGTGAGTTTTAATGTTGCACAACAGAGGGATTGAATGCAACACTTGCACTAGCAGGAACTCATTATGCCATGTTTCATCTTCACTTGCACAACAATATTTTGCCAGTGGAAGAAGAATAGTGCAAAGTGACTTTAATTTAGTGCTACATTAGATAGAATCCTTCTTGTTTTTACTGAAGAGACTAATGCAGTTACTGCTTTAGAAATGGAAGCTCTTTGAAATGATATATTAAATTGCATTTTCAGTCTGTGTTTTCACAAGACACGGTATATTGTGATTATAATAATTTACATTATAACAATATAAAGTGCAATGCAATCTCCTACACAGATGTTGCATGCTTCCTTTAAGCCTGGGTAAACATTATAGTTCACTTTGGCTCCAGTGTTCTCTCAGTGCTAATGCCTGAAGTCGTGTACAAATGAAATTGGCCACAATCCATATCTATCCCATAGCTGCTTGAGAGATACTATGGTTTGATGTGCTTTCCCTCAAGCCAGCTTCCATCCAATTTGGCAACTTAAGTCACATTCATTTTGCATTTAAATTACGGCTTGTACATTTGAGATAACCATTGCGCATGTGCATTATTTTGACTGGAGCATGCCCAGTGCTCATGTGCACACATGTAAGCACTTCTTTGTGGGTATGAATGGCCTAAATGGGTCATCACAGTCATCTTCATTTTACTTACTTTTTTTTTGCATATGCTGCTATCTTGCCAAGTTCAATTATAAAGTAGTTTTTAGTGATTAAACTTTGAATAACGTTTTCTGTGTGATGCTTCCAGTTTCTTTTGGACCAAATTTGTGGTTCAGTATATTTAAATAGGGACGTGGGTGGCGCTGTGGGTTAAATCACAGAGCCTAGGACTTTCCGATCAGAAGGTCAGCAGTTCGAATCCCAGTGACGGGGTGAGCTCCCGTTGCTCGGTCCCTGCTCCTGCCAACCTAGCAGTTCGAAAGCATGTCAAAGTGCAAGTAGATAAATAGGTACCGCTCCGGCGGGAAGGTAAACGGCGTTTCCGTGCGCTGCTCTGGTTCTCCAGAAGTGGCTTAGTTATGCTGGCCACATGACCCGGAAGCTGCACGCCGGCTCCCTCGGCCAATAAAGCGAGATGAGTGCCGCAACCCAAGAGTTGGCCACGACTGGACCTAATGGTCAGGGGTCCCTTTACCTTTACCTTTATATTTAAATAACTAAATAAATGGTACTAAAAAACACAACTGTAGCAGCATCCTGTCCACTGTAGACCATCCAAGTCAAGGACTCCAATGCCTTGAAATTAAAACATTTATTCCTTGCAAGTTCAGTCCAGTGTATTTCTGCCTGTTGTACCAGGTTGGGCGACTGCTGATGAGAAGCCTCTCGTAAGCCCAGGCACGTCCAAAGTCCGTTTTGGGGGCCTAATCCGGCCCACCAGTTGGTTTAATCTCCTGAGAACTCATGTGTTCTGTCACCTTAGTGAATTTTACCCTCAGCTTTATGTTTTTTTAATATATAAATATTTTTATTGTTTTCACATTTTCCATAACATCCATATTTTATATCTTTTTTTACAACTTCAATTTAGCCTTCAGACCTCCTCCCTTCCCTCCATGGGTTTCTAAAATAATTCCCAATTAACTGCATGTTATTAATATACCAATTCTTAATCAAATATGTAAAAATAATAATCCTATAATAAACATTCACAATACAAGCTCTTCAAAATTCTGCCAATAATTTTAAGTGTTTACAATGGTCTTTTAAATAATTCAAATATTTACTCCATTCTTTTTCAAATACTTGATCTCCTTGGTTTCTGATCTTTCCTGTCAGTCTTGCCATTTCTGCATAGTCCATTAGCTTAATTTGCCAATCTTCTTTTGATGGTAGTTCTTCTTGCTTCCATTTCTGGGCTGGTAATACTCTTGCTACTGTTGTTGCATACATAAATAATTGTTTGTCTTTTCTCGGTAGCTCTTCTCCTATTATACCTAACAAAAAGGCTTCTGGTTTCTTAACAGATGTATATTTAAACATTTTCTTTAACTCATTATAGATCATTTCCCAGAACACCTTTACTTTATCACATAACCACCACATATAGAAAAGAGTAAAAAGAAGTTCCTTCTTTTTACATTTCCAGAAACATTTGAACTAGTTTTATACATCTTTGCCAGTTTGCTTGGTGTTAAATACCAACAATATATCATTTTCATATAGTTTTCTTTCAACGCACAGCATGCAGTCTTCTTTAACTTTTTTCAGCTTTATGTTTGATTGGCTAAACTTGCACTGGTAGTCCCTCACCTTTCATATTAGTAATAGTAATAGTCACTATTAGTAATAGTCACTGGCAAACAGTGCAACAGAACATGACAGTCATGGCTGATTCACATGGTGATTTCCAAATGGATAGCTCTTCCCATCAGGTTGGACATGGTGTGGTAATTCGGTCTTGTGATGTTACCATGACGCCACAGGGTTTGAAATCCCACCATATCTTGCCTCGTCACAGTTTCCAAACAATTCCAGCAGTGTCTTGTGAAGCACCACACTAATTCCAGCATTGTGCTGTGAAGCACTGCACCACATTGATTATTGTGTGAGAAGTTCACCAAATTGAAATTCAGACCACAGAGGCAGAACAACATAATGAAATTGGGCAATTGAAGGAGGCGGAGAATTCCTTTGTGATTCATCCAGTAGAGACTTCTGAGCAAATCAGTCAGGCTCTGTGTGCTCATGTTTCTTTGGTTTGTCTCCATTGTGTTTTAGCACGAGCCTGGGGAAACGTAGTTTGCCACAACAGGTTACATTATCATTGTTTATTTATGTTATTATTTATTAATTTGCTGTACCTCCTTTCATCTGAGGATCACAAGGTGGTTTACAATATACCTAACATAATAACAAACAAAAACTATAACCCTCCCCACAGTTTAAAAGGCCATAGATTGTTTAATTACCCAAAGGCCTGGAAGAAGATGAATGTTTTTGCTTTTTTGCTTGGCGCCTAAAGATAGGGAAGCGGGTGGCGCTGTGGGTTAAACCACAGAGCCTAGGGCTTGCCGATCAGAAGGTTGGTGGTTTGAATCCCCGTGACGGGGTGAGATCCCGTTGTTCGGTCCCTGCTCCTGCTAACCCGTCAAAGTGCAAGTAGATAAATAGGTACCGTTCTGGCGGGAAGGTAAACGGTGTTTCCGTGCGCTGCTCTGCTTTGCCAGAAGTGGCTTAATCATGCTGGCTACATGACCCGGAAGCTGTCTGCGGACAAACGCTGGCTTCCTCAGCCTATAGAGCAAGATGAACATGCAACCCCAGAGTCGGTCATGACTGGGCCTAATGGTCAGGGGTCCCTTTACCTTTACTAGAGATATGGCATGAAGGTGCTAGGCGAGCCTCCCTGGGGAGAGCATTCCACATCAGGAAGTCACTCCTGAAAAGACTTCTTGTTTTGCCACCCTCCAGACCTCTCATGGAGGAGGGACCTGAAGAAGGGCCTCAGATGATGATTGCAGGGTCCGGGTAATTTCATAAGGAGAGAGGTGGTCATTGAGGTATTGCAGTCCTGAGCCATTTAAGGCTTTACAGCCATACCTCGGGATAAATACGCTTCAGGATAAGTATTTTCGGGTTGCTCCGTGGCAACCTGGAAGTAATGGAGAGCGTTGCTTCCAGGGTTTGCAGCTCGCGAATGTGCAGACGGTCAAAATGATGTCACGCGCATGTACGAAAGCGGCAAAACGCGACCCGCACACGTGCAGACATGCAGTCGCGTTTTACATTCTGTTTAGGATGGGAACGGGGCTCTGGAATGGATCCCGTTCACATCCCAAGGTACCACTGTATAGGTCAAAACCAGCACTTAGAATTGGGCCCCTGCTCTTCCCAGCTCCTGTCTTCCCAGGCACATCTCCCCTCAAGAAAAAAACAACAGTAACAAAACCCCACATATTTTTTTTTTAAAAAACACAGAGTTAAAACAATTGTAGCAGCGAAGCTGCCAGATGCACAGATATGAACTTGTGCAGCAAGGAACAAGCTGTCACTGATAGACTTGTTTTGCTTTTAATGATTCCAGGAGGCTGGAGCCAGAGTCAGGGCCGTAGCAGTAGCTGAGTCAGGAAGATTTCTGGAGCCGGAAGCCCAGTGAGCTCAGTGAGGAGCTATTAACCCTGCAAAAGCAAAGAGGAGTCGGAGACTCATATATCCAGCTCCTTGTCTACCTGCTCTTATGCTGAGACCCTGTTTGCAGCAGGTCCTCCATTCTCTACCTTCCCCAAGTGTGTGTGTGCGGAGATCCCTACTTTGGGAAGTGATGAAGAGGGCTCACTATCAAAGATGGGCTCCCAGTACGTTTCCGAGCACAATTCAAAGTGTTGGTGCTGACCTTTAAAGCCCTAAATGGCCTCGGTCCAGTATATCTGAAGGAGCATCTCCAACCCCATCGTTCAGCCTGGACACTGAGGTCCAGCGCTGCGGGCCTTCTGGTGGTTCCCTCGCTGCGAGAAGCCAAGTTACAGGGAACCAGGCAGAGGGCCTTCTCAGTAGTGGCGTCCGCCCTGTGGAATGCCTTCCCACCAGATGTCAAAGAGAAAAATAACTACCAAACTTTTAGAAGACATCTAAAGGCAGCCCTGTTTAGGGAAGCTTTTAATGTTTAATAGGTTACTGTATTTTAGTGTTTTGTTAGAAGCCGCCCAGAGTGGCTGGGGAAACCCAGCCAGATGGGTGGGGTATACATAATAACTTATTATTATTGTTATTATTGTTATTGTTATTGTTATTGTTATTAAAGAGGAGAGGTCTCATAAGGACTCTCCTTGGCTAGAAATGACACTCAGAGAAATGTTTCCTGCTTGGGGTTGTGAGGCTTGACTCTAATAAATTTCTACTTATTTGTTTCTCTAACTCTTTAACACTTTTTTCTAAAATATGCAATACAAACAGGGCAGGTGTTTTGTGAAGTACTGCATTGCATCAGTGAGAAATCACCAAATTGCAGAAGCAAAACTTTTCCCCGTTTTATGCTATGTCATTCATTTCCCATCCTATTTGTATATATGCATGTTAATGGGCACCCTCAAATCCCCATGTCCATTCATTTATTGTTGCTTTTTTATATCAGCACAAAGAAGAAACTCCTTTCAGACTCCTCACAATAAGAATACTGAGAGCCAGGAATATCCAGAAGGCAGATATTTGTGAGTATCTCTGTCTGTTGCTGCCAAATATTCCATCCTTCTAGAGCTGGGTGGGCAGACTTGCAGATCTACTTTGTTTTTGCTAGAACCCTGAGGTTGATCAACCACAGCCAAAATTTTGTACCACAGTACAAAATTGTGGCTCAGCTGGGCAGCCATAGGCTGTGTACACCTTACCAGCTTAACATGCAATGAGGCTTTTCTTTTTCTCAGTCCAGATTGAAGCTGTTTTTTTTTTTTTTGGGGGGGGGGGAATCCATCAAAATACAACACTGCATAAGAAATGCCAGGATAGATACAGGATATGTATGGATTGGGGCTAATGTTGTGTGCACCCTGCTTCCCAAACCAGTGGTGGGAGCGCACTGTATGCAGAGTAAACAGAAATGTGTCTCACTTAGCCATATGCTAAGAATTAAGGAACAGGATGCCTTTGTGCACATGATCAAACTGGAAATTTGTGATTAGTAGCACAGTTGAGCTCTCAAGCCTTTTCACAGAAAAATCCACTCCAGGAGAATTGAAGTTGTGGCAGAGACTGTCATAGCTTTAAGAAATATGGTTTATTCACATATTTACAACATCAGTCTGCATGGAGAGAGTCCAGATCTTACAGCATGGTCATTTCAAGTAGGGCTTGAACAGGAGTCAAAAGCATCTCTCCCAGCCCGCCAGCCTTCAGCCATCCTGCCCAAGATGGATCTCTGTCTTTTTTTTCTCCCCCTTCTTCCCAGCACATCTTTCTAAAGACACCCTTTTATTGTCATCTCACACCCAGTTACCCTGGCAATCTTCTGTCTGCCCAGGCCCAAGATTCCTCTTAGATGGGCAAATTATTATTTATTTATACCCCGCCCATCTGGCTGGGTTTCCCCAGCCACTCTGGGTGGCTCCCAACAGATTAAAAACCTTTTGTCATGTTAATGCCTCTATCCCAGGTGAGGTTTGGAAAGGAAGCTTAGCTTGTATTTTTCCACTGGCCTGCAATCTTTGCTTCAGTACTCCAGATAATGAAGATTTTACCATTTATTAATTTCTAGGGTTTTTGGGGTCCCCAAAATGTATAACACTATTGTTGAAGTTGCTACTGCTTTGGTAAATTGAGCATTCAGTCTTCATGCAATGTCTGCAAAGGGTTCCCTTATTTCTGGAGTGGGTCTATCGGCAAGAGAAGACTTGTCATGATCCCTCAAGATCCTGCTGGCATCTATATGATGAAGGAGGAACATGGACTGAGTCAAGATAGACCACCAGGGTCATCTGAAATATACTTTCTACTTGACCTTACACAGGGGTAGAATTCTGCCCACACTGCCACTTCCCTTACAAAGCTTGCACAGTGGCAGCTTCTCACCAAAATCTTATGAGATTCTGTGCACACCGTGAGGTCTCGTGAGGTTTTGGTGAGATCCCGCCAGAAGTTGCTGCTGCCTCTACTCCTATTCCACCAATGGAGGGAGCAGTGGGTTGGAATTTAGTGAATAGGAAGGCCATGATGCTTCATTTTCTTCTTCTTCTTCCAAAATCAGGATTTGTATTTGACACCAAAGTGCTTCAGAACAAATCAAGCTGTTGTCTGAAGTACCAAATCAGGTTGTGAACTGAATCTTGTGGTTGGTGCACACCCCAGTTCCACACAACAGTTATCGTTGCAAAAGAAATCCACACTGTCCACCAGATTCCATGAACCTTCAAATGACAATTCTCATCCATCCTTTCTGAATAATGTTTGATTGTCAAGGGAATCCTTTAAAAACAACTGCATTGAAACAAAACAAAACCTAAATATATGAAACCCCATGGAAAAAGCATCCTTAGTTTTAATGGCTCCCCACCACCCAATCCTCAAAATAAGGTTCCTTATGGAAAGGTTTGTCTTTTAGGGTTATATGTAGAAAACAAGTTATTTCTGGTTACGTTGCAAATGTTTGGCCGCGGTTATCTCTGTGACTTCCTTTCATTTTAGACACCTGGGGCAGACAGATATGTTGTCTGACAGGCAGAATACTTCATAGCTATTAGGAACATGATACAGTATGTGCCCCAGTGACTCCACCACACTTTGTTTCCTGCTTATAGCTTCAAGTAATGACTTATTAATTGTAACAATGAGTCAATTGCCACTCTGTGGCATTGCAGAAACATGAAACATCTTAACATTGCTGTTTCATATATTGTTACACGGGGATGGCTGTTGTGTCATTTGGCAGCAACACAGGATCCAAAGGCAACGTTTGATTTCCTAATCCTTCCACCCACAGGGACAAGGAGAATGTGATCTGATTTGACCAATGGTTTCTCTATGTTCAAGTAGGAACTTTTGAGTTTTCATCCACTATTCCCACATTCCTGCTCCTCCTTGCTTCATGGGATAAAGCCTTCTATCCCCCACCCCACTTTTGGACTTCAATGGTCATGCTCACATGTCATAATGACCAAGCCCAGTTTTCTGGTTCATTGTGGTTCTTCTTGTGTGTCAGCAGTGTGCTGCTACATGCTCCGTGATCATTCCCATTTTGCTGCTCACCAGGAATGAATGGGAGAAACAAATTAGGAAACCACAAATTAGCTTGGCTTCCTGTTTCCTCACATCTGAATGCTCCCCCCTTCCCAATAAGCCAATTTGTTATTGTCTTGTGGCAGCCTTTCCCAGCCTGGAGCCCTCCAGTTAACGTAAGGAAGTTCATGGAAGAAAAGTTTCTCATCCCTTTCCTCCCTCCCTCCCACCAGCTTCTTGTGCTCCAGCCTGCATTGTTTATGAAGGCCCACAACCCACCAGAGGATTTTAGGGGCACAGCTGGCCATGGGGTAAGGCAGGTGGAGGCAAGAGGATTATTTCCTTCTCTGAGCTTTCTTGTTTTTGGATCCATGCTGATGAGCATTAAGTGGGATAGAAGGGAGGGGATGTGGCTTTTTTAATTAACACCCAAGGTATTACATATTCAAGACAATGCTAAACGAGTGTGACTCCTTTGAAGATTGCAGCTGCCAAGAGATTCATTATTGTTGACTTACATTGCTACATGGCAATTAATTACCAGTCACTGGACACATATGAGTTCAACACTCTGCAAAATGTCTTTTCTTGTACATGTAAAAATGCAAAGCTCTTAAGTGCTGGCTAGTGATGACAAAATGATATGCTTATTAGGAAAGAGGTGATGTAATAGGAAGCTGCAATTATGTAAGAGAGAGGCCTAAAGTTTGAGACAAATGGTACAGGTGGATTCTTTCACGCTCTTTATGAATAATAATAATAATAATAATAATAATAATAATAAATTTTATTTCTATTCCGCCCTCCCCAGCCGAAGCTGGGCTCAGGGCGGCTAACAACAATAAAACAGTACAATGAAGAGGTATTTTTAAACTATTGGCAAAAAGTATATAATACAGATTGTATATAATATCTATATAGACAGTATATATTATATACTGTATATAATAAGATTTAAGGACACTGGAATTTTGGCTAGTTTGGACATTATTGTTACATGCCACCCCAATCTCTGTGTGGTGTGAGATTTGGTTTCTTCAGAATAATGGACAGCGGCGACTGTGGTGTCGTTATGATATGTGGTATATATATATATATATATATATATATATATATATATATACACACAACCTGAACCTACGGTGGAGGGGCTCACAGCCTTAATACCCCAGAAGGCCTTGATTCTCCCTGTCAGGGGTGCTTCTCAGCCAGAGGAATGCACAAGGCAGATAGTGAAATATCTATTATCAAAGATAACACAGTCACTTCTACAGCTCTGGATATATACGCACACCAATAGTAGTAGTAGTAGTAGTAGTAGTAATAATAATAAAAATAAATTTTTATTTATATCCCGCCCTCCCCAACCGAAGCCGGGCTCAGAGCTACAGTGGCGTAGCATGGGGATGGCAAAAGGGCAGTTGTCTCAGGCTCAAAATTATTAGGGCCACAAAATTTCAACACCCAGTGCTGCCTCAATACAGCTGTGCACTTCCAATGCCGGGCTCTGTTGAAAGCTGCTTCTCCATGTGAACCAGGAAGTGGCCTTTCCAGTCAATGGAACGACTCTTATTTTCTTATCTCTGTTGCTGCTCTCTCCCGGGTGATGTGGATGCTGTTAGACAGTTGAATGTGCATGCTAACTTCCTCCATTTCCCTCCCTCCTACTCTCTCCTCTGCGCAGCCCTGGACACTGGCAACCCACGCTATGCTACTGAATGGTTAGGCAGCTATTTCCAGGTCTGTGCTCTATGGAGCAGTTGTGGAAACAGGGTCAGCCCTCCCCACCAGTTTATGTACCACGATGGTGCCTGCATGGAAACTTCCTTTGCACATCCCTTTTCAATTCCTTCCTGGTTCTGGGAGACAGTGGTGCAGGGTAGGGTGGGGAAGCACCCAGCCCTTCACTTGCCTTGGCTGCCTTTTCCTCCTCTTCCTCTTCCTCTAGCTCTGAAGCTTGCCTCCTGCCTCTGATTCTTGCCTCCTGGCTGGTACCGGTCCCCACCAAACACTACCCCCCATCCCCTGAGTCAGACTCCAGCACCCTTCCCTATTGCCCTCACAGACCTACAATTCCCTAAGTGGTTTAACAGACAGTCCCTCCTCCCAGGAAACTGTACTGTAGCTCTGGGAGGGGAATATGGGTCTCTTAACAAACTCTACTTTTTTTGGGGGGGGGAGACCATGACTGGCTAAAGTGGTATGATACTGCTGTAAATTTATAATGCAGATGAGACCTCAGTAATGCTCTATCTGTTTCAGCATTGAAGGACCCCCATATAATTTATCCCCTTATTCTACAGTTACTGAATCTGATTGCTACGTGTGTCTATCCTTGCCAACTGCTACAAGTGAAAAAGTCCGGACCATAACTGTTTCCAACAGTAAAAATCCAGTGTGGAATCAATCCTTTTGCTACAGGATTGACAGCCGTGTAAAGGTGAGGCCATGTGTATTTTTTTCCATGTTGCTCATTCTAATTAGGTTCTCTTAACAAATGAATCTTATATACTATTCCCAAACTCATTCTCTGAGTCTAGGACGACATCTGCATGCAAGAGGGAAGTGGCAGGGTTTGGAGGAACTCAAAGGGTTGCAGAAACCCTAAAATATATTTAGTGAAAAAACCTATGTGTGTGTGTGGGGGGGGGGGGGACAGACGGACAGGGAACCCACCACAAAACAGTGTAGTAAAGACTGATCATGCTCAGCAGACATGGAATACCAACTTTTAGGTGAGGAGGGGGTTTGAGAAAATTGGGGTAGAGGGGTAATGGAATAGAATATCCTGGAAGGAAGGCTGGCTGGAAGCCCGAGCAGGAGCAGTCCACACTGCAACATCTCACAAGGGAACCAAATGGATTCCACCCTGAATGAGCATAGTGACCCAAAGCATTAAAAATAATAATTTAAGCAGTATGCAGGCAAAATGTGGGTATTTACCTTTAGTAATCCCCCCCACATAAGATGAACTCCCAAAGTGTGCAACACTGTTGATTAAAATTAAGAATTTCATTCATTTTTTCAAGTTTAGATTTATAAACGCTGTTAAACAAAACTAAAATAAGCTTACAGACTCTCTTACAATAGCAATCTTCACAAGGCAGTTTACAGAATGAAATAAAAGCAAACACATTGTTCAAACAATATAAAAGCACAGCTTAAAATTATATAAAACAATAGAAAAATAGCAGTCTCCAAAATCTCTTTACTTGCTTCTGAAAAGAGAACAGCAAAGAACAGTTGACATCTGAAAACACAGCTTCGGGGGGAGAGGCCTATAAGTTTTAGGAGTGAGGAACCAGAAGTATAGGCTGTTTTATTTACATATCCCTCATGGACCTAAAGAAACAGAACTTGCATACGCTAGCCTGCATAGTTCATTTGTCATTTCTTTGAAACTCAAAATACAGGTTTCTAAAAAGAATTATTATCACAATGTGTTTCTATTACTAGAATATTCTGGAGCTAAAAGTCTGTGATGAAGATACATTCACCAAAGATGACCACCTTTTCACAGTTCTCTTTGATGTCGGTAAACTGCAAACTGGGCGAACTAGTCGTGTGAACTTCAACTTGAATCCAGCAGTGAGTGGTGAAGTTACACTGAGAAATATACGTACAGTGAAACAACTGCATGCCTGTGATATATTGGCTCAATTTCTACGGAGCACTAAGTTAAACTGTTGCTTAAAGGACATTACTCTTGCTTTGCTCAGTTTTCTAGTTCTGCAGTTGCAGTGAGCTAAGCCATGGATCGTGATTTATCTCCTCAAGACAAACCAAGGGATGTAGCCCTCTAACAAACTTTGTGGTTTGTCTGAAGTGAGTCAAACCATAATCCTGGGTTCAGATGATGTGCTATGCCAACCATGGTTTAGGTCTCTGCATTGCAGAAGCAGCAGGACCAGATGAGAGAGCAAAGCAGATGGATTTTCCTATCTGGGAGCCTGGATGCTTACATGCATTCATGCTAAGCATGACTTAGCAGTACATGTGAACCAGCTCATTGCATTATTGGACTTTACCCTGCATTAGATACTCGCTTTATTGCATTTTGATTAATGTGTGGATTTTTAAATAACATTTCCGGGGCACACAGGCTGATATGATAATGACCAAAAGTGTGAACATCTCAGCAATTTTGGCATGCAGAAACTGAGTTTTGTCAAAATTTGGTCATTTGTGTGCATTTTAAAGAGTAAACCTGTTTGCTGATTTTGCTCATGTATAATGTTGATAGCCAAATTATCGCTTAAATGCTTTTTCAAAATTAAGCTCTCTTAAATTTAGATTACAATTGGGCTGAATATAACATAGAAGTTTTTGCCTTTTAACTTTGAAAATCATGGAGTTTGTCAGTAGGGAAAAATGAAAATGAAAATGAAAATGAAAATCCAATATATTCAGGGTTGTCTAGTTAATTTATTTTTATTATTAAATATGGAACTATAAAATAAGTCACTAAAGCTTAATTGTATTAGAATCCTTTAGAGTATGACAAAATAATATTGTGTTTCATATTGTTACAAACAAGAGATGTACTTGCTACTTTACTTCACTGCTTTTAGAAGCAACACATTTTCTGGACCTGAAGGAATAATTGAATTATGTTCAGATACACAAGTGTGACTTCCCAGATGTAAACTTGCATTAGCTTAGTTCATACATAAGGGAAAGCCATGGTTTACTGCTATGTTTATACATCTATTCAATCCCCCTCTCAACTTATTTTGTGTACCAGAGGAGATTGGAAGACATTGTTCCCGATTTAGAAGAAGTCAGTGTTCCTTGTGACATCTGAACTCTGGGAACTGTGGATTGTTTAAATCATGGCTTGAGAACAGTCAAATCCTGGTTTATTTCACTAACCATAATTTAAACAAATCAAAGTCCCCCAAGTTTGAATGTCATGGGGAATACTGGGTTGTTTAAAATTGGAAATGGAAGCTTCCTGTCTCCTCCTCATGGGCATGGAAGGAGTGGAGAACTACTGGGACTGTTTTCAGGAAGGAACTAAGGTTGTAGCAGCCAAATAGTATACATTGATATTGAAATACTTTGAACACATAAAATGATACTTATGATAATGAGGCGTAATCATTACTTGACTCTACTTTCTTCTCTGCAAGCTGGGAGAAAGGTAAAGTGCCAAAAAAAAAAAATATTATCAATGGATAAGTAGAAAAGCAGATTTTGTATAGGGGGGAGTCATTCTTTTTCCTATTTTTTTTTTAGACACAGGAAGAGTTGGAGGTAGAGTTCACATTACAGCCCATGTGAGTACAACTCTTAATATTGTAAAGACTATAATTTATGTGCAGAATCACATCAGTGCAGCTATAAGAGGCAATTATAATTTAACTTGTGTGTTTGTGTGTAACACAGATGTTGGCGAGACTGTGGATATAATGGTCGATTAGCAGGGCTGCCGCAAACACATTTCTTGCGTGGCTTAGGAATCTGTTATTTGCTGGTGTGTTTGCCTTGGTGAGAGAAATTAGCTGTGCTGAGATTACTCAATGAAACCGAAAAGAGGCTCATTTTTTTACCATCAGCATTTCAGCTGAATTACGAGCATACAATAGGATACAAAAACAAAGCAAAGAAAAAAAAAGTCTCGCCAATTCAAAATATGGCAGGTTTAAAAAATGCAAATTCAAAACCATTTCTTTCATGCTAATGAAATCTGGTGTAAAGATGTGGTAGCACTTTGAGGGGAGGTGTGTGGGAGAAGCCCTCTTGCACTTGTAGGAGCTTTGCGCTGGCTTCCATTAGCAGAATAGCTTAGTTGAATCTGGTCCCGAGGTTTTTATTTTTTATACTAAAATTCAGAGAATGTTATCCACTGAAAGAGTGGCTGTGAAACTGTACATTGGTTCTGTGGTGGCCTCAGTCTTTGGCCCTCTGTGTGTTCCAACCCTGTTTGGATTAGTATATTCACTATCAGGTATCATTCTTCAGGCTGAAAAACTGGCTGCATAGTGGTGTCTTATTTCCTTATATCATTTTTATCCCAGAAACGGATGAAACACATAAAACCTGAACCCATTTATACTCTGCTTATGGTTTACTCTTTGTATCTTAAAAATGCCTGGAAGGGAACTCACCTGGAAATATTCTAAATTGTGTGTCTTTGTTTATTAAAAATGGCACTAACTGCAAATGACCTTAGTCCCAGGAGCTTTGGGAGATGGAGTGCATGCGTCTAAGAGATGCTCCAAATATGTTCAAATAATGTGGGAGAAGTGTGCAAGCGGAGTGTGTACCTCTCCTGGATCTGCTTCACTACGTATATGGGTTGGGAAAATGTGAATCATTAACCTTACTTGTACACCATGTAGTGAACGAAGTAGTCAGGTGAGCAGCAATTGCCAATAGTTTTCCATTTCCCCTTGCATGTAATAGTGATTCATCATGTTTGAAGTGGCTCTAAGATTTGACGCTGGTCCTTCTGAAAGGACAAGGGCGTGTGATTTCAGATTTTTTTCTGACCGTGTCTTTATACATGTTTTCAAAATGCAAGGAGGCCTGACCATTTTAGATGGGGAAGATAAATCAAGGAGGTGTCAGTGGGGAGCTCAGGTGGGGTGACACTGGCGCTTCACATCTCAGCAAGGCATTGGCCTGGCCACAGAGGGCTCAGGCAGGCAGTTGCTGCCAGCAGCAGGAGTTTGAATGGTGTGGCAGCAACTGGTCTGGGGTGTGCTCATTTTGTCAGCTTGGGCAGTGCAGCCTCAGGCAGACAGGGCAGGGGGAGTTCGTTCTGCTGCCCTTGCTTATCTGCCACTGGAGACAAGTACAGTGGTATCTCGGCTTAAGAACTTAATTCATTCCAGAGGTCTGTTCTTAACCTGAAACTGTTCTTAATCTGAGGTACCACTTCAGCTAATGGGGCTTACTGCTGCAACTGTGCTGCCACTGTGCGATTTCTGTTCTCATCCTGAGGTAAAGTTCTGAACCCGAGGTACTATTTCTGGGTTAGCGGAGTCTGTAACCTGAAGCGTCTGTAACCCGAGGTACCACTGTAGCTCAGTGTGGTTCATGAGCGCTAAACATCACTTGAAACATCTCATCACAGAATCATAGTTGGAAGGAATCACTAACTCTTAAGCAGGTGTTATTTTAACTTTGGTTTAATAATTTCTATTGGAACAACTTTCAGTTTGTATGCCATGCCATTTTTCTGGGAATTTTATGTGTGGATTTGTAAAGGGGAACTTCTTGTTCCAAGTTGAGCCAGTTCTCTCTCTCTCTCTCTCTCTCTCTCTCTCTCTCTCTCTCTCTCTCTCTCTCTGTCTCCCTCCCTCCCTCCCTCCCTCCCTCTCTCTCCACTCTCCCATCACTACATACCTGGCATTGGAAATTACCTTTACATTTGGTATTATATGCCATCACAACCATAACAAAATCGATTGATTCAATAGTTAACATTATTTTTTTTATTTTACTTAACAAAATACGTATACCACTTACTCGAACAAAATGCCTCTAAGTGCTTTACAAGACAGTACCAATAAGAAACAAACATTAAAAACAAGATACACAAAAATAAAATATAACAAATAAAATGAGTCATTTAAAAACATTTACACCTACTAAAATCGCAGGTCAACGTGAAATGCCTGGGGAGAATTGCTGGCACCCAAAAATGGTGAAATTTTGAATTTGACAACTGTTGTCGGTGTGTTTGTGTACATTACAGCATTGCAGCTGCGCTTCTTTCTGATATTACGAGACATCAGTATTTGCTTTGGGTGTTACGTGGTCCATGAACAAAATTAGTGATGGGTGAACTCTCTTCAGCTCAATTTGTATATTTCAACACATCTCATTTTTCTGGGCTCGGTACCAATATGTGGAAGTTGTGCTGCAGTTCTGATAACATCATGGGGAGTGTGAATGGGTCAAAATGCCATTTCCTCCTCCCATCTCCTTCTCCCACACCTGTAAATTCCTGAATTCTGCCCCTTTACCTTCACCGACCTTGCTGCAGTGGGAGCAATGGCCATTCCTTTCTGATGCCTGGGACACTGAAATGGCAGCAGCAGGGATTCAGTAGGGATATCCAGGAGCCCTGGAAACCACAAGGCCCAAGGCTTGTGGTTTCTGTTGTGAGCATGTTCAGGGCATCTCAGACTCCTGATATCTCTGTTGAGTAGTTATTGTTGTGGCACACATGTCCAGAAATTTACTGAGCCAGAGAAGAACTTTGGGGGACAAAGTGCTCCGTTCACAAGCTGAGTGCTTCAAGCTGGGGAGCATCATGTTGTGAAGCAGGTGTGTATGAACTTCATGCTTGAGCCAGATGCCATGATTCCTCTGACCACTTGGAGGAGCTGTACACAGGGGTTGGCGCTGTGGTCTAAACCACTGAGCCTCTTGGGTTTGCCTATCAGAACGTCAGCAGTTCAAATCCGTGCGACGCAATGAGCTCCCGTTGCTCTGTCCCAGCTCCTGCCAACCTAGCAGTTTGAAGGCACACCAGTGCAAACAGATAAATAGGTACCGCTGTGGTGGGAAGGTAAACGGTGTTTCTGTGCACTCTGGCTTCCATCACGGTGTTCTGTTGCACCAGAAGTGGCTTAGTCATGCTGTCCACATAACCCGGAAAGCTGTCTGTGGACAAACGTCGGCTCCCTCGGCCTGAAAGCGAGATGAGTGCCACAACCCCAAGGTCGCCTTTGACTGGACTTAACCGTCCAGGGGTCCTTTACCTTTTTACACAGGGGTGAATCATGGAATGCTTTTGCCATCCTCCACTGAGTCTCCACATGGAGGCCAGATTTGCCTAAAGGAGGCAACTGATGCCTCAGTAGGCAGAGACTGAGGAGGTAAGTTCTTCCTCTTCTTAAGTTACTCCATTGGTGTGTTTTTGTTTTCCTGTATTGCTTTGTCGTGTTTCACAAGTGACAACATTTTTTCCTCTTGTTTGTTCATAGGGTCCAAAGACAGCCCCGAGTTGCTGCTGCTGCACGTACTACTGCTCCTCCTCCTGTTCCTCGTGGTGGTGATAATGAAGGAGGCCTTATAGCGACGGGAACACGCTGGATCCGGTGGATTCGCAGTATCGATATCCCTAGGCCTCCTGGCTTCTAACGGAGCACAGGATTCGAGGTTAATAAACTTTTTGTAGTTCTCGAAGAAGCAAATGGCGCTTCACATTCCTAAACGTAATTTATAGGGCATGTCTATACCAGAAGGCATCCTTTCCCCACTTTGGGGCATTTGACTGAGAGAAGAAGGTTAAAGAGTATGTAACAAGGCATGGAAGACAAACTTCTCACCTTGTATTATGTGAATATTGTGGTTCCCACCAGCCCTTCTGTGGCATCTTCTTGCTGTGGAGATGGATGAGGAAACCATGAAAGCCCTACTCATGGATCTGGGCTCATAGGAGGGAGTTTGATTCCTAAACATTGATCTTTGTGGACATGCTGCCTATGGGTGGTTAATTTAACTTTTCTCTCTTTCCAACAGATTTGAAACTGAGCACAATTATGTATTCCTGGAATAGCAAGAAGCTTACGTGAAAACCACAAAGAAAAAAAGCTAAAGAAAAATGTAAATAAATGTATAAAATGTATAAGATATATATTAAAACATTGACTATGAAGAAAAATCAAACTTGTATGCTTTTTTCTTTTTAGTAAAGTATTCGTTTATGTTTTTTAAGTATTTGTTTTAGTGCTGGCACTGTTTTTATAATTTATTTTATTGCATTTTTAAATCACCCTCCCTCTATGGAGTTCCGAATGGCTAACAAGTTTCTTCATGCTCCACCCTATTGAATCTTCACAACACCCCTGTGTGGTAGGTTATGCTGGGAGAGCATAACTGACCCAAGAGATCTAAACCTGAATTTTCCTAGTCTTTGTCCTGTTCTTTGGCCACTACACTGCACTGGGTTGTCCCCTACAATATTTACATTCTCACAGCGAGATGAAGGTGAATTATTTTGTGAACCCATCCAAGTGTTTTTCAGGAGAAAAGACAGCCCTTTAGACCAAACTTCACACCAACTTATGTATTCATTTCATTTTGGTAGAAATGTTTCATATCTGTGCCATTGGAGATATTGACTGAGTTGAATCCTTATGGGATTGTTTTAGTCAGAGATTAATGAATAATCCTGGCATTTGGCGAGCCATGAAAGAAAGAAGTGTTCAGTAAGGCCCACTATAAATTTGCCTGGAGCATTTGGGGCAACTTTTCTTTTTTTTGGGGGGGGGTGGGGAACATTTGTCAGAACAGTGCTTATAGGTTGTAGCCAGATGGGAATTTTTTGTGCAATTGCTGCTGATAATGGTGCTAGGAGATTTCACACGCCATACACATGATGTGCCACCCATTGTTCCCTTTTATCATTTAACTTCCAGTTATTTTCCCAGAACATATACAGTACTTCTTACATTTTAGATGTATATTTCACACTGTCTCCCCTTGCATTATCAGAGTTTGATTCCATCTTTTCTTCTGTTGCACACATTCACACTCAACATTAGTTTCTCCTTTTTTTTTTTTTAGTTTTAAAGGTAAAGGTAAAGGGACCCCTAACCATTAGGTCCAGTCATGACCGGCTCTGGGGTTGCGGTGCTCATCTCGCTTTATTGGCTGAGGGAGCCGGTGTACAGCTTGACTAAGCCGCTTCTGGCAAATCAGAGCAGCGCATGGAAACGCCGTTTACCTTCCCGCCAGAGCGGTACCTATTTATATACTTGCACTTTGAGGTGTTTTTGAACTGCTAGGTTGGCAGGAGCAGGGACCGAGCAACGGGAGCTCACCCCGTTGCACGGATTTGAACCTCCAACCTTCTGATCCACAAGTCCTAGGCTCTGTGGTTTAACCCACAGCGCCACCCGTGCCCCCTCCTTTTTTAAAATTTTAGCAGAAGCTAAATTTGCTACTATATAACATTAACACTTGGGCTGGATCTAGACACACCAAAGAAGTGTTTCAGTTAAATGCTGTAAATTTAAACAGGGCAACCAGATAGAGAAAAACGGGACTCCATAATGCCATCTGGTGGAACATTATATCGCATATTCAATGCATATAAATCACTTTTTCTTTACCAATCTAGCTGAGTCCTAGGTTACGTTATGATGTTCTGTCAAGGGACTCTCCCTCTCCTCTATTCTTTTACACACTACTTTGGAAGTTTTGGGGTGTAATGAAGGGTGTAAATTTCATTTTGCCAGAACACATTATGAACCTCAATATTCTTTGTTTGAAATACTCCACTGGCTGCTCTTGCTTCCTTTGGCTGAAGACAGTTGATTCATGGCTGCATATGAGACTCCACATGCTATCTAAAATGACTTTTGACTACTAAAAAGACCAAAAAATAAAAATAAATAAATCCAATAAACAGACCTGCCAACATTACAATGTCAGGACTTGGCTTACTAGCAGGCCCTGAAGCAAAAATTCTTGGAAAGTCTTCAGTTGCTACAAATAAGGATCCACAACAAAGACTAGTAACTCAGAGTATGCAGTAGGCCCAAGGTTAAATCCCTGACACTTCCAGGTAAGTATAGGAGAGAGCCTTCCCCGGAGAGCTGTAGCCAGACAGTTTTGATAATACTGAGTAAGCTGGAGTAGTGGTCTCACTTGGTGTAAGAAAGCTGCCAGTGTTTCTGTTGTAGTACACACTCCTCTTCTACTCAACCACTGCTACTGTGTCCTTCCTTCTAGCAGATCAAGATAACCAGGTGACAGCAAAAATGACAATTTTCTTTAGCAGGGGCGATTAGAATAAGATCTATTATTTGATTATAGATGTAAACCTCCAGAATGTATTTTGTATTAAGTTTTTACGTCTGTCTTCAGTCTGTTGTATTGCTATGGCTTGTGGCTGTTGCAAATAGATTCTTCTGATTCTCTGGCCCTACCGTTAGGCAGAGTGAGGCAATTGCTTAAGGTGACAAATGCTGGGGGCATTCTTCTTGAAGTAAGGGTCTGCTGCCAGTCCAGTCACTTCTCTTTGTGGAACTACATGTGTGTAGGAATGTGCCATCTTGTCTTCTGCTTCAGGCAGCAAACTGTCTTGGACTGGCCCTGATCTCCCTGCCACCTAAGAACTGCTTGTAGCAATCCTCAGGGTCCACAGAAGTGGAGTCCTTTTAGGAGGTGGGAAAAAGAAAGGGACATTTTCTCCTTCCCTACAACTCGTGAAACCTCCTCATGCTGGGCTATAGGGCTCACAATCAGGAGCAGCTCATGGCAGCTTTGTATTAGAAGGTAAGAATAGTATAAACCACAGAGTACCAAAGGAGCCAGTTGGCAGAGCCATCTTTTCCACAGGGCTTAGTGGTGCATCGCGCCAGGGCGCTGGCCTCTCAGTGGTGCCCCAGCAAGTGGGAGAGCAGCGCGGCTTTGCTGGCAGCCTCCCCTTTCCCTGCACGCCCGCCAGGTGCGCCCCGCCAACCATAAGGCTGGTGGACGTGCAGCTTCCCTCCCAAGCCTCCTCTGGAGGAGAGCGATCCCCACAGAGGCTTAGGATGGAAGCTGTGCCCCACCAACCACATGGCTGGTGGGTGCGCAGCTTCCCTCCCAAGCCTCTGTGGGTATTGCTCTCCTCCCGAGGAGGCTTGGGGGGGCGCATCTTCACTCCCAAGCCTCTGAGGGAATCGCTCTCTTGCAGCGGCATGGGGAGAGTTGCACCCCCGATGGTTGGCAGTGCGCAGCTAGGGCTACCCCAACACTATCCGTGGTAATTTGGGGGCTCTGGGTGCATATTTGCACCCCAACGCTGCATCTGCTAAAGACAGCCCTGCCAGTTGGGACTGCCAGTGTCAGAGATGGAATGACTGGATATAAGATCAGCAGAGCAATTGAACACTGACATCAAGAGAGTTTCTAAGCTCCATTTGTGCTGGGGGGGGGGAGACAGCACCTTTGGGGATCCGGGGGCTGAGAGCTAAGTGGCACTGAAAGAAAGGCTTTCAGGTAGTCGCTGTTGCAAGAATCCACCCCCCCTCCCAGCTGAAGGTGGAGACTAGGGGTCATTTTGATTATTAGGGCATGATGTCAGGATGGGTCAGGAGACCTGCCA
Source organism: Podarcis cretensis (assembly GCF_951804945.1). NCBI lineage: Eukaryota > Metazoa > Chordata > Lepidosauria > Squamata > Lacertidae > Podarcis > Podarcis cretensis. The sequence continues at coordinate 46,028,687 of NC_137170.1, read as the reverse complement.
TTCCACCCACCCACCAGATGCCTTGGAAATTCTCTCGCTCCATAACATGGAGCTCCAATCACATGATGCAGTGTGGATTCACATTGAATAACTTGCTTCAGAAGTCTACTACACTGAAGTGAATCTGATTCTGGGGTCCATTGCGGCACTAATCTATGACAACATATATGAGGCTAGTGGAAGAATTATAGGAAGACCAGCAGCACATCTCCTCGTTCTGTAGCTTAACACCCAGAGCTCTAGAAGAGGCATGGGAAGCTGTGACTCTCCAAATATTGTTGGACTCCAACTCCCAACCTCCAACAACCAGAGGACTCCAGGTTCTCCAGCCCTGCTCTAGAAGTTAAATGTCTTTTCCAACATTGTTTACTTCTGTCCATAATGGATATATCTTTACATCTCTGTTTCCCATCTGTCAAAAGACCCTGTTGGCTATAAAAACCTATGCAATGAGAAGGATATAAGTAATAAGGTGTTAAGGTATAATACCTAACTAAATACAATGTATTTTGTGCCTTAAAGGTCCCATAGAAAATATTAACAGATTGTAATATTTTCATCTGCCATTTTGTTTTTCAGCCCAAATGATCCTGAAAACATCATTACAAATGGAACTTTGGTGGTAATTATTCATTTTCAGAGTCCTTTTCTATGAAATGGCTGCTGTATGCAAACCTTAACCCATACTGTCTTGCAGTAAGCAAGGAACACTCTGTGCTGCTTCTGTACTGTGGGATTAAATTGCTTGCTTCTGCCTATTTCAGCTCAGCTAATGCAGATGATATCTGTTGGTTAAAATGGTTTCAACCAAGCTGCTATTCCTTCCAGTGGTTTTGTTGTTGTTATTCACTTGAACCCTATCTCCTACCCCACAACTTGAATGTATCAGCCCTTAAAATATATATTTTTTTCCTTTTTGGAAGAGGTTTGCAATTACATATGTTTTTCTTCTTGTTGTTGATTAGAAATTACTAGCCTGATGAGAACTATGTAGGCCATTTAACCACCTGGATCACACCCTCTTTGGGCTTTTATGGTTACATGGAAAATAGGGTAATTTGTTAACATTAATCAAGCAGGACTAATAACAGTCATCAGAGAGCTGCCTGGATATGACCAACTGGTTGGGTGACAATGTAATGGTCCAGAGCTCTCTCTCCAGCTATGGAGTATTCATTGTCCCAGAGAGGGACTGTAGCACATTAATACATCACATGCTCTGCATGCAGAAAGCCTCAGGTTCAGTCCTTGGCGTGTCCAGTCCCCACAATGGATGGTTTAGGTGGGTTTTCTGTGTTTCCCTCCTTATCGAACCAGATGCACCTCTACTTGGCAGATTGAAGGAGTGAGAAACAAAGGAGGCAAAGAGCTGAGTTGTCAATAAAAAGGTTTGGAACAGGGATGTGTGTCATAGGAAGGAAGGGCAGAGTAGAATGAAGGTTGGGAAGACAGCAAGACTGGGAGCTTGGAGGGACCAAGGAGGTTGGGGCAGAATGCTGGATTTTGTATACTAATTTGGAATAACCAGTCAGATCTCATGCTGCAGGTTTGCAATTATTTGGTTCCATTGATCATTTTGCTCTTTATTTCCCCATTGTTCCTGCAGTCACGAGAAGTTTCATGTTTGGAAGTTACAGTCGATATTGAGAAGCTGAAGGAACAATACACAGGTGAGGTCATTGCATCTTTAACTCTTTATGTCTTTGTTGCTTTAAATCAATAGCTTACAAACACTGGAAGATATATAATAATCACATCTATTACATTTTCTTGACCCTTGACTTGTTTCTGGTTTCAAGGGACAAAAGAAGAATTTGATAAACTCATGTCTTTCACACATGATAATGTGTTCATTTATTTTGTGGTTAGGTGCACTTACCTGAGTAAAAACATTTGCAACTGACGCCACTTTGAAGGTTGTGTTTTTGTGGCACAGTTCAATAAACTCAAGTATTTTGAGTGGACAGTCCCAAATAGCACTAATCCATTTCACAATGTCTTTATGACTCAGTATTTGGGATTTATCCAGTTTAGTGATGTGTCCACATGGCAGTTTTGAAGGGTAGTTTTCCAAATGAATATCCGGCATTTACATTCCACACACATCCTTTGCTTCATGTACTGGTTCCTTGCTCATCCCATTCATCCTATTCGTGGTGAATGCAGAATGTACAAGAACATGTAGTCCATATAGCAGAAGTACCTCCAGAAAGAATTTATGGGAGGCTACTGTTTGGCACCCTGGGAGTTGCCTTGTGGTGTTCTGCAGGGTCCATCTTGTTCCCCATGGCATTTAATATCAATATGAAGCCACTGAAGGTGCTATCAAGAGAGTTAGAGTCAAGTGGCATCAATGTACAGATGACACCATCAGAATTGGGAGAGGAGGTTGAGGTGTTAGACCAGGGCTTGGAGATAGTGATGGGTAGGTTGTAGGTCAATAAACTGAAGCTGAATCCTGAGAAGACAGAGGTGTTATGTGTCCTGAGTTCTCACATCTGAGAAAGGCAGAGACGACCTCTTTTGGATGGGTTTGCACTTCGCTGGAAGGAGCAGGTCCACAGATTGGGGGTGCTCCTGGATAAATCTCAGTGGCTAGGAATGCCTTTTTCCAGAGCATGGAGTACAGCGGCCAAATCATCTCTGTCCAAAAGAGTCACCAACTACTGCCTCTTTGGGACAGAGATGATTTGGCCACCGTGCTCCATGCTCTGGTAACTGGCTGGAGCTCTGTTGAGATCTCACATAACCCCTGTTATGCAACAGCTGCATTGGTTGCCAGTTCATTTCCATTCCCAGTTCAAGGTGCTCACATGTTTAGAGCCCTAAATAGGCCTCAAATGCCCAAAAGGCCTTCTCCTCCCAAACAAGCTCCCCTTGGGTGTTAAGATCGGTAGAGGGGGCTCTCTTGGTGGTTCCCTTGCCCTCAGCAACCTGGGGTGGTGATGGCCCAGGAGAGGGCATTCGCTATGGTAGTCCCTAAGTTCTAGGTCACCCTCTGCACAGAGGTGTGTTTGCCACCTTCATTATGTAGCTTTTAGCTGAAGATGCTCCTCTTTATCCTGGCTTGGATACCTGAGTTGTAAATTTTTTGGCCCATCTCTTTGTGATTTATAAGTTCTTTTTAAACTGTTTTTATCTTTGTGCTTTAATTGTTGTGACTTGCCCTGAGATGTTAGGGCGAAAGATGGGTAACAAATTAAAACATTAGGAGTTGTAGTAGGAGGATTGATGCTTGCCGTTCACACAAGTTATAGTTGTTTCACATCCTTCCACAGTTTTTTTTACATCTGACTGAGTGTTCTAGCTCCAGACTGAGCAGAAAAAAACGGCAGTCTAGATGTGCCATGTGCCCATCAACATCTTACCTTATCCCTGGGCTGCTTCTGAAACCCCCTCCCTCTGAATTGCCTGCTGAATATTGCTGCTCTGAATGATATTCCCTTGGTTGTAGATCAACACTGCTTTGTTGGTTATATGCCATTTTTTTGAGCTCGGATTTCTGAAATTTGTAAAGACTAATGCACAGTTAAAGGTGATGGGAATAAAATATAGTGAGTATAGAATTACTGAATGTGGTGATCACACAGGGCCCCCGGATGTTTGACGGTCTATTGACCCTCTGCCACCACTGTGATTGCTTTCTTCGCTGCCGCCACCCTGCTTCTCACGGGGACACACGGAGTCCAGACAGTTGTTAACATTAACAAATAATCAAGTTTATTTTTAAATGCAGGAACAAACGTATGGTTTCAATTAATATTTCTTGTCAGTTTCTTAATCTTAGTGCCTAACAACTCTAAACTGATTATTCCAACTATCTATCTGACTCAACCTAACAATTCCTCTCACTCTCACAATCCAACTCTATCCAACTCATTGCCTATTCCTCCCTCTTCCTTCTCCAACTCCCCAAACCTCAACTGTCAACTCCCAAACCTCAACTCCCAACTCCCAAACCTCAACTGACTTTCAAAACTTCTCACTCTAACCTTTACTCCCCCCTTGCATTCTTACTGGCTAATCACATCACACCCCTTTTAACCCTTTCTTTATGACCCATCCTAGGAGGCAAACGCCACACTGAATAATAGAATTGTAGGTTGGAAGGGACCCTGAGGCTCATCTAGTCCAGCCCTCTGCAATGCAGGAATCCTGTCCACAGGCCTCCACAGGGGTGGGGGCTCAAACCACCAAACTTTTGATTAACTGTTAGACACACTGACCCATTGCGCCACTGGGGACTAGTGATGGGTAAATCTTTCAGGGGCTTGATTTAGGATTTGACTAGGTTAACTGAGCTATTTCCCTCCTAAAAGAGTTGTGTTTTACTTTCTTTAAGCTGAATTCTGAATTCTGAAGCCCCTTCACACTCCTGGTAACATATTCAGGAATGCAATGGGGTTCCTGAATGCTTTCCCACAAGCTTCTGCTCCCTGTAAGTCCTCATTGGGGTGTCAGAGAAGGAAATCTAGAGTCTGAGAGGCATCATTCCTTTTTTGTACCTGAAACATTAGGATACCTTGCATCTTGGATGCTAATGTTCAAAGAGCCAGAGAGGTGGTGTCTCAGGGTCTCCAGATTTCTCATCCACTGCCACCATTCCTGCATTTATTGCCACTGTCACCAGTCCAGGTGAATTGGAAGAGAGCTGTAGGAATTGGCCAGAGAATTCTTCTCAAATGTGAATTATCACGAGCTGCCATTTTCAACACCCCATTTTACCTGTTGTGCATGGGTCTCCTCTTAATTCCAGGATTCTGAATAACTGGATCATAGACAAGATTGATTTTTGGACAAAACCTTTTTTGAAGCAAGTGAACTATTTGTGCTTCACTTTTTTTCTGTTTAGAAGGTGATCTGACATTAACAATAAAGGGTTCCTATGAGGAAACACAGAAGATTCCACTGGCTCCAGACACCCGACTTAGCAACAGAATTGTCATTCAGTTCCACTGTATCAAGAATCATCAGTCAAATTTGGAGATCATATTACCTAAGAAGATGCAGTGGTCAAAGGTATGTTTCCTTTGCATAATTATTAGTCCATGGAGGCGCAGGTCAATTCTGTGTCCAGGACAGCTGTTTACCAGCTCCATCTGGTACACAGGCTGAGACCCTACCTGCCTGTGGACTGTCTTGCCAGAGTGGTGCATGCTCTAGTTATCTCCCACTTGGACTACTGCAATGAGCCTTTGAAGGTGAGCCGGAAACTACAATTAATCCAGAATTCAGCAGCTAGACTGGTGACTGGGAGCTGCTGCCTAGACCACATAACACCGGTCTTGAAAGACCTGCATTGGCTCCCAGTACATTTCCGAACACAATTCAAAGTGTTGGTACTGACCTTTAAAGCCCTAAACAGCCTCAGTCCAGTATACCTGAAGGAGCGTCTCCACCTCCATTGTTCTGCCCGGACACTGGGTTCCAGTGCCGAGGGCCTTTTGGCAATTCCCTCACTGTGAGAAGCCAAGTTACAGGGAACCAGGTAGAGGGCCTTCTTCGTAGTGGCACCCAGCCTGTAGAACATCCTCCCACCAGATGTCAAAGAGAACAACAACTACCAGACTTTTAGAAGACATCTGAAGGCAGCCCCATTTAGGGAAGCTTTTAATGTTTGATGGACTACTGTATTTTAATATTTTGTTGGAAGCTGCCCAGAGTGGCTAGGGAAACCCAGCCAGATGGGTGGGGTATAAATAAATAAATAAATAAATAATAATTAATGTGGTTTGACTGAAACAAATAAAGGGGGGGGGGGAGATTCGTCACCAAATTCTTTTATCTCAAACGTGAAAAAGCTCTATTTTTAAAATGTGTGTATATTGTATTTAATGTATACAGCTGGATTTAGAGGTTTTAGAAACAAAAACAAGGGCTGGATTCACATATTTCATTTAGCTTTCAGAAGTGGTGCACATCAGAAGTGGTGGCAATGTTACTGTACCTTGGGGTAATGTAGAAATTTTGTGTTAAATTTCTATACCTTCTTTTAATTTTTGTTGGTGTATTTTAGCTGGCTTCATTTAAAGGAAACTCAGAAAGTAATATCTCTGTGGTTTTACCTTTGGATGAGCTTCCCATAGAGAAGACAATAACATTAAGAAAGGTAAGTGCTTTATCTTTACGAAAATATTGAATTTAAATAATTGTCAGTGAGTGTGGGAACGCTATAGCTCAGTTTGCAAAGCCTCTTTTAACTCAATATAACTTCTGCATAAACATGTGTATAACTGCACTGTAAGCAAGATGGATCGGCGATCTGCTTCAGTGTGAGGCAACTTCCTAATATTTATCCAGAAAATAAAGCACTTTTGCCCAATTCAGGAGCATCACTCTGCTTTTTCCTAGCAGAAAGATGGATAAATTTGTGGCAAGTGAGGCCCAAAGAACATGTAATTCAGTTGTTAATCTGTTAAGGAGGTGGGTATTAAGTAAATAGTGCCAATTACCAACAAGATTAAGCCAGCTGTACTCAGCTTCTCTGAAGGTTCATGATGTTTGGGTTATTCCTTCAGAGAAGCTGGGTACAGTTGGCTTAAACGGGCTCTGAGCTATCCCCCTGCTGTGTTTTGGAAGTGATGCTAAAGCAATGTATTGCAGGTCAAAGGATTTAGATGTGCTAGCACACACACAGTGAAAATGATGCCCAACCCAATCCTTCTAAATCATCCAACAGAGGGTGATGGATTGATCCAACATAATCTTGGTTGTTGTTTTATCTATCTCAGCACAAACGCCTGGATTTGCAGTAGCAGTCCAGCTGATCCACAACTGGACTGCTTTGTTTGTCATGCTGTGCTCTTAAAAGGGCAGAATAGTTTATGATATGCCTGAGGTTTTAACCATTCTCTTGATTTTCAGGACACAACGTTTGATCTGCATGTGAAGGCAAAAGACTGGTAAAACATTGTTTTTCTTTGCCCATTTCATCTAAGCTTGTGCAGTTTTGTTTCTTCGTGTCTCAGGAAAGTATGATTTTGAATCTCAGAAGTGTTTTTATGCATTCAGAGATCATTCAGGAACTAATTCACACACTTTGTTGCCCTTTCTGAATCTAGAGTGAGTTTCTCTTGCTCCGATCTATAAAAAGGCAACATTATAACACTTAAACACAGATGAAATTAACAGGGCAAGGGGAGTCATAACTGTGACTGAGCAGAAACGGTATGTTTCAGGAATGTTTTGGTAACATAAGAAAGCAGTGGTGGGCCTGGGTACTGTGGCACCCTGTGTAATGCCAAAATCCCGCCCCCTCCTCATGCTGCCTTCTGAAAGGTGGGCAAGGAGGCACCTGGCTTTGGGACAGAGGCACGAGGGCCTTACATGTAAGTTACGTGTCATTTTGAAAAATTTAATTGTGTTTTTTTGTTTTGGTATTGTTTTGATTTTGAATTACATATGGAGGACACCAGAATTGTTTCAGTGCTCAGGGCCTCTAAGACTGCCGCTGCTGATGTGCCATAAACTGCACTATAGGTGCAAAAGTCAGGTTAGCTTTAGTAAGACTAGGATAATATAGTACAGATGATTTTGCTGCAGGCACAGAAGTGGGGGGAACTTCCCCCCTTTTGTATCACACAACTGGCTGCTCCATTTAACCTGCAGTCTCATCATTGTTGTACCCTTGGCAAGAGCCATAGTTACATTCTTGTTGGAGGTGGCATCCTTGTGGATTTAGGGGAATGCGGCCAGTTTGGTCCAGTTTGGTTGCACTGGGTGCGGGCCTTGGGGGCGCCTTCGAGGGGCCACCACTATGATGTAGAATGGAAGGAGAGAGGTGTGTGAGCCAAATTTTGGTGTCACACAGGGCTGCCACTGTGTGAAAGATGATACTCCAAGGTCCACTACTGCTCATGTTATTCAGCTAGGTCAACTATGCAAATCATCTGAATTGCGATTTTGGAAGCAATGCCAAAGTAATGTATTGCAGGTCAAAGGATTTAGATGTGCGCCTGGCCTATGACTTGTGTGAGGAAGAACAAAATTTCCTTACCAAGAGAAGGAAATTTGTTGCTACAGCTGTGAAGAAGATTCTCCAGTTAAAGGAAAAGCTGCAGGATGATGAGGTAGGTGACATAGGATCTTCTCATTTCCTCTCTTTCCCCAAGAAGGTTAGAGTAGCCAGCTAGCTCCATCATTCATGAACTAGTGCTAGATATCTTGGGGCAGGCTGCAACCTAGGAATAGAGGAAAAATTCAGGGGTTTTTTTGCATTTGAGATTGGACAAAATGAGAAAAGTAGAGTGGATAGATTTGTCCATTCCTACTGCCTTCTGCTGTTTAAGAATGAAGACACTACAAGCTGTGTTAATGGTCAATTAAACTTTATTCCTGATGTTGCCTAGGAGCCTGCACAGATCAGAAACTAACTTCTCTAGCCATGCCACACCTGTGAGTCAGCTCTCCAGAAGCTGGTCTCCTGGGTCATAGCCATTTCTCTTAAAAGGATCACATGCCAGAGATTTAATTATAATGGTTTATCAAGGCTTGTGGTTCATAGGGTGGAACACACATTGATGCAAAGATGCCCAGTTCCACCCAAAGCTTCTTCTGATGCAGTTGTATCCTGTACGGGCAGTGGAAGAACAAGAGGGAAACAATATGCTGTTTGCTTCACCTTACTCAATGCATATAATATTCCGGACTGCTAATATTATGCTTAATATGTTAGGTAACTTCTATAAAGCTTTGTCAATGCTAAGTGCACATGACAGTACCAGTGTTGCAGATCATTTGCTCTATCTTTTCTTTCACAAACATGGTACTTTTGGAATAAGGTCCAGCAGCTTACTGTTCATTCTTTGCTTCTCTGTGTTAAACAGTTGCCTGTGGTGGCAATCATGACAACAGGTGGTGGGACCAGGTCATTTGCAGCAATGTATGGAAGCCTTCTGGGTCTGCAGAAACTGAATCTCTTAGACTGCATTACGTATCTCACAGGCTTGTCTGGCACAACATGGTAAGGAGGGCTTTTCTTCACTATATTTTGCATGCCCAATTCAGTTTGCTGTTTTATGTGGTCTCCCAGTATTCAAGACAACACATAAAGCTTTCCATGCTACCAGTGCTACCTAGGTCACAGGAGAAAATTCCCTTTTAAATAACTGTGTTATGACTGATGTTTACCTTGTGCTCTATGAAAAATATAGGGCTACAAAGCTTTGCAGGCACAGCGAACCTAGATTCACTGGGGGCAGAGGGCATAAGAACCAATAATGGCATGGCAACAGCTTGGGACTGAAATGGCCCCAACTTTATTGAATACAGAGATAAGTAGGCTTTGGTATAAGCATTGGGTATGTATCCTGAATCAGTCTATCCTGATTGCTGGCTCATTGCTCCTTTAGGGTCAATCCTAGGTTAAAGCAACCCTCCCATAATGCAGATCAAATGGGGCGAACTGCCAGGCCACCACGTGGGAAGCCTTTTGGCCCATTAGCCCCTGTCTGGGCCTTTGGACAAAACTTTCCCCATAGACTTTACCAGAGTACCATAAACATTAGTTCCAGTTTAGACTAAGGATCCAACCCAGTGCCTTTTCTGCCAGAAGGTTGTGACAGGTGCTATGAGGTAGGCAAAATCTCCAGACAGGCAAATTCCTTCCTGGTCCTAAATACAGCATCTGATTAATTCCACAACAAGGTCAAACATGTGCTCTGTTAGCTTGCCTTTGTGTAGGGCCAAGATATACCAGGTGGGCAGATGGGATATCCATTGCTGAGTGCTCTGCCCACTCCTGGCGCAGCCAGAATGTAACGTGTGGAGGCAGACCTGAGTGGAGATAGGCTGCCTCAGGTCCATCTCCACAACCGCACTCCCTAGACTGGCAATGGTTGGCCATTTTGCATTTGAAATTCTGGTGGGAAGTCCCAGAAGACCTTGTGACCAGCTGAGGCTGAATAACACAACCGGTGGTCAACCCCTGGCTTCCTCGCAGCTGTGCCAGTTTGCAATTGCCGCTGCTGCTAATATGATAAGCAGTCTTTTCATTAATCAGCTAGATCATTCGGTCTGAAACTTTTTAATTCACAAAAATGCAGCTGATTAAGGCATCATTAGGATTTTTATGATAAGTGCTCATAAAAACTGCAGATGGCAGGCACATTCTCTAAATAGGCATTCACCATTGTCACACAGCTTAGAAAAAGAGAAAAGCCCCTTTCACTACAAGAGTCTGTCCGGCAGTGACCCTCCATCTATGGAATACCCTACCCTGAGAGGCTTAGCTGGTGCCTACTTTAATATCTTTTTGATGCCAGGCAAAGTTCCTCCCCGCAGCCCTTTTAATATCTCTAGTATCTTTGAACACCAATAATCTGCATCTGCAGAATGATGACAATAGCATAACCTCTAACATTTCGCCGATGAAAATAGGGACGTCCCATTCTGTGATGATAATTTTACTATTTATACCCCACACATCTTACTGGGTTGTCCCAGCTACTCTGAGCAGCTTCCAACATATATAAAACATAATAAAACATTAAACATTAAAAAAACCATCCATATACAGAATTGCCTTCAGACGCCTTCGGGGGGTCAGATAACTCAATACCCTCCAACATTTGTCCAATGAAAATAGGGACGTCCTAAGGAAAAGTGGGACATTCTGGGATCAAATCAGAAACTGGGATGGCTTCTCTAAATCAGGGACGTACCTGGAAAATAGGGACACTTAGAGGGTCTGCAATAGTTGGGCTGAGTTGTTCTTTGGATTGCTGGATTTGATTTACCTGTGTCTATTGACACAGCACACTTATCTGGACACATAATTTGGTTATGGATACTTGTTTTTAACATTTGCTGCTTTTATCTGTAGTTTATTGATTATTGTTTTATATTGTTAGAGGAGCTTTTTATTAAGCAGTTTTTAAATTATTCTAAATAAATCAACATAAATAAAAAAGTATTGTTGTACTATTACTGGATTGGTTCATTGATTTAGGGTAGTATGATTGAATTGCTGTATTTTTTTTAAAGTCATTTTTCACTGTGTATGTTGCTTAGCCAAAAAATAAAATAAAATATGTGACTCATGAACTAAATTAATATAATAATGTTAAATAATACATGTGTGCCTGATCTAAATAAAAAAAAAAATACATGTGTGAATCATCTAAGCCTTTTGCCTGCCAGGATGAAGGTGTGTGTGTTTGTGTGTGTGTAGAAATCTCTGACGTTTTTGTGCCTGAAGTGTAGCCTACTGGACAAAGGTAAGAGCTATAACCATTGATCCTCCCACTTTTACCTCTGGCCATGCCCATTGCTGGCACCTAGTCCCTGGGAGATGGCTCATGGAGGTTTGTGGCATTCAAGCATTGAAAAAGATTACCCACTTTTGATCTAAGTACACTTATTGTTTCTGAAAAATTGTTTTTATTCATATGCAGATCTATGCAGATTTAATTTATAGAGTAATAAACTAAAAGCACATTTGAAATGATTTTTTTTTAAAAAAAACACATTTTTTGGCTTGCTGCTCTTATGAAAAGCTAGAGTTTGTCTCTCTCTGAACTTGAGGTTTCTATGCTATTAGTTGCATATCAGTCTGATAGTATCTTTCAAAACTCAGGACTATGGGGAATTTGTATGAAGATGCTGATTGGTCCCAGAAATACCTGGAGGAAGCCATTCTCAAAGCCCGGAAACAAGTGACTAAGTCCAAGCTTAACTCCTTTTCCATGGATAAACTGAAGTATTATTATAATGAACTGAAACAAAGAAGCGAAGAAGGACACAACACTTCATTCATAGACCTCTGGGGGCTTGTCATTGAATCCATGTTACATGATGAGGTAATTGTTGTATTCCCCACCTCCCCTCCATTTTGAAACATGGCAGTTAATCAAGGGGAAATGGAGGTTTATACACATAGGGCCAAGTTGCTTGAAATACAGTGGTTTGAAAGGAAAGTATGCTTTCACACAGTGTATAAATAAGGTATGAAATTCAGCTACTTTAAGATAGGGCTGCCATATGTCGGGAATTTGCCAGACATAGCCAGGATTCGTCTGCCAAAAATGGCAGCCCATACAAATCCCCCCTCCCCCCCCAAAAAAGCTTCTTTGGATGGATTGCAAAAATTGCTCAATAACGTTTGTGTCCGGATTTTCACTTTTTGAGATATGGCAACCCTATTTAATATGTGGTGATTGCCACAAGCCGAGATGGCTTTAAAAGGGGTTTAGAAAAATTCATGGAGAATTGGGATTATAGAGCTGGGCTTTTCTAATGTTCTTAGAACAGAACTCCTCCCACATCACAGCCTACGTACCTCGTTGATTCTGCACCCCCTCTGCCAAATCTTATCCATCTGCACCCCAAGTGACAGCATAAGCCTTGTCATCCAAGCATCAGGTATATGCACATCCATAAACTGATATTTAGAGGATTCTATCAAGTCAAACCCTGTGTTGGGAGACAGTGACAGTCTGTGTTCTGTTCCTCCTGGAAGGTGAGTCTGATGTGCTGGAGATTGGGAACCAGGACAATGGAGCTGAAGAAACCTCAAGGCGTAGAATCATAGAATTGCAGAGTTGGACAGAACCCCAAGGGTCATCTAGTCCAACCCCTGCAATGCAGGAATCACAACTAAGGCATCCATGACAGCCAGCCATACCACCTCTGCTTAAAATTATTCAGTGAAGGAGAGTCTACAAACTCCCAAGGGAGTCTGTTCCACTGTGTTTAGTCAGGATCTCCCTTCTTGTAAGTTGAAGCCATTGGTTTGAGTTCATGCTCAGCTGGAGAATAAAGCAGCAGCTGTGTGTATGTCAAGAGGAAGTCCTGAGTAGGGCGACTGGGAGTTCAGGGGAACAAAGAAAGTGGACAGAGAATGAGAGACTTAAGAACAAAAAAAGCCTGAGTGGGGGAGGCAAATGGCAGAGACCTGGATGAGGGAAACACAAGGTGACAGTAGGAGAGAAGAGAAAGGGAAGGAAAAGAAAGGAGAAGCCTTTCAACAGAGGAGGACGGCAAAGAGAATAATAGGGGAAGGTCTGGGGGCTATTAACCCCAGTGGTGGAGTGAGAGTATTAAGAGGTGTAGGCAGAGCCACTACACCACGGGAAATGTTCTTGATGGGACAGGATCCAATGATGACAAGAGCACCCAAACTCACAGTGAGGGGCTCATCAGGTGTTTCCTGGGGACCACAGGGCACTGTATTTCATAGAGGGCACTGTATTTCATACTCCTGTGTAGAACACATTTATGCTTTTAATGTTGCCCTAGTTTTCAGCTGCATTTCCCCCTGCATTTCAGTGTTTTGATATGTATTTTGATATTGGACGCTGCCTTGAGACTTGACATGGAAGCCAGTACGGAATTGTTTCAAACAAATATAATATAACAATATAAAAATCTGGGAACATGCATGCAGACACGTATTCAGATCTTAGATTCCAGCTCAGTTTTAAACTAACGAATCTATAATTTTGATCACCATTGTTCTTCTCTCTCATTTGCAGAAAGACAATAGTACAATCTCAGGTCAGCGAATGGCTGTGAATGAGGGTCAGAATCCCTTGCCCATTTATTTGACTGTCAATCTTAAAGACCAGTACAGTGCTCAAGATTACAAAGGTAATGTTGCTATTATAAATCAATGAGGGGTCCTCTTTGTTGTTCTACCAACCTCAGAAGCTCAGGGAAGGCAGTGGCAGCCCAGGAAAAATGCCTAGTCAGCTCAAGTATGGAAACACCTGCCTTTGTGGTTAGAGTGACCGTACTCTAACCATATTGTGTGTAAACAGAGATTGGAGTTCTATCCTCCTAACACTTTCCAAATTGCTTGCTGTAACCTTTCCTGCTTCGGCAAGAAATAAAACTCTGCTTTTAGAGAATTCTTGGGCATCACTTGTTGTTGCTAGCGAGTAAAAAGATTTGGCTGTGCAAGTCTCTTTCCCCACATCAGTAGGGGAAATCGAACTCCATTTTGTTGTTTTCACAGAGTGGCTGGAGTTCACACCGTATGAAGTGGGGAACTTCAAATATGGCGCCTACACCCATTCAGAAGATTTTGGTAGTGAGTACTTCATGGGACGACTGATGAAGAAGCTTCCAGAAAGTCGAATCTGCTTCATGCAAGGTGCTGAGGGCGGGGGAGGATCAGTTACAAAGAAAATAGTAGTTTAGGCAAAGTAGAGCTAGGATCAATTCACTTGACCTAGCACCCAATCATTTCTTATTGTAGTTCCCAAATGTCTAAATCAGTTTTGTTTTTTGTTTTGGCTTCACTGGCAAAGCTACTTCAGGGAAAGTTGATGCACTGAGTTATGTAGGCAACACAATGCAGTAATATTTTACACAACACATTTAAATGCAGTGTGAAGGTTTACACTGATAATTGTTCAGATAATTGTGAGTTATTCTGGAAAGCAAATATTTCTCCCTAGTTTCAGGTTTAGTTTGGTTTATTATTTCTATCCCACTTCAGTGTTACTTGGTTTTTTGATGAAAAGCAAGGGACAGTGATGATCAATAGTGTATTCCAAACCAGTTGTATGTGAATCTTGACTAGGGTGATCAGAAGCAAAGGAGGTCAGAACTATACATTAAATAACCGAGGGCACAAAGACATGTTAGCAGGTGGAGCTCATCATGTGTTGCAATTCTCTCTGCTGCACAATTAGAAACTGGCATAATTTCCTTAGCTCAATTTAGAATCCACTAAGCTTTCTTAGTGAGCATTTGGGCATGTGTGTTTGTTTTCTGAGAGAATATATGGAGCAAATATGCTGATGCGACTGCCCAGATGCATGGGTAACCAACAAGGTGCCCTCTAGATGTTGCTGGGCCCCCATGGGAGTGGTAGCCCAACAACACCCAGTTGGTATCACGTTGCCTACCCTGGCTTTGTGTATTGTTCCCTGGTCATTGTCCCCCCCCTTCTCAAAACAGATATACACATGAACAAGATGATGTTTTGGACAGGATGGGGAACAATAACCATATGAACATTTTCTAGCAATGGCCCCATTACATCCACACTACAGGGCTGAGATCCATAGCCCTTGCAGGAATCCATTTCCCAAAGAGAATTACAAAACAGTTTTTCAGGCTGAAACCATATTTCACAACTCTGGATGCCTTTATACAATTAGTGAGCTCCAGTGCAAGGCAAAATACCTGTTTCCTTCCAAAGCTTCACCTATTTAGTATTTTGAAATCTCTTCCATTTCACAGGGATGTGGAGCAGCATATTTTCCTTGGATTTCATGTATTTCTGGAATTTGGCTCATAACTCTGAAGACTTTTGGAGCAGGTGGACAAAAGACAAAGTAGAAGACATTGGTAATGTGACATCCTTGCTTCTTTTAGATTTTTCTGTTTTGTAAAATAATTGTTGACACACTCCTGTTTGATAACAGATTTGCGTAGACTAATTACTCGTTCCAGTAAAAGGAGACAGGAAACATTATTGTTTGATTCCATTAAAACAAAAAATGCCCACCCAAGAAAGTGATCAGACACAGACATTGATCCAGACAAAAAAACAGGCCCAAATTCTCCCAGTTCCCTTGACAACTAGTGTGAGAGACCAAATCTAATTAAAACCTAGTCTATGGAGGGTTTTTACCTTTCCGGCGTGTTCAGGCTAT
Organism: Podarcis cretensis; assembly: GCF_951804945.1. Lineage (NCBI taxonomy): Eukaryota > Metazoa > Chordata > Lepidosauria > Squamata > Lacertidae > Podarcis > Podarcis cretensis. The sequence goes on along the minus strand of NC_137170.1, from coordinate 46,013,082 downwards.
GTGCAACAACAGCTCATGAATATGTGTATTTAAGATGCTTTATTTATTAATTGGAGGTATTTTTAATCCACCCTTCACTTGATGGTGGTACATACCTCAACAATGAAAGCATCATTAGCAGTGTATAATTAATTAATCATCAGCCACATTAGTAAGACTCACAGAAAAATCACCAAAAAAATGTTCAATCAATGTGAGGCAAAATATAGCAATTCTTGATCCTCAAGAGCCTAGACAAAGAGGTGTATCCTTGTCTGAAATGAAACAAAACAGTGTTGGAGCATGGCACACCACAAAGTGATAGCTATTCCAGAAGTGTTGCCACCACAGAATATTATTTGTGGCAGTGCTTGCAGTCCAAAACGATCATAGGTTTTATTCCTAGCACTTTATCACTTCCGACCATTGGTCCATCGAGCCTAGTTTTTCTTTTCTGTTTGGACTGGCAGTGGTCTTTTGAAATCTTGGGCAAGATATCCTTAAATCCTTTTACTGAAAGGGATGAACCTGTGACCTTCTGCAGACAAAAGAGGTGCTTTTTCACTATGTTATTGATCTTCCTCAAGCCTCTGTGAACAAAATGTCATTGTTATCAAGGGGCATTAAACATCCCTTATGTCTTTTGCAGATGCTTCTCTTTCACCCTCAGGACCACGAGATCTGGAAACCCGCAAAATCACCCCCCAGGGCCAGCTATCTTATGCTCTCCGAGATGTCTTAACAGGACGCCCAACAATAGCAGAATATCCCAATTTCCTGAAAGGCTTCCAGTTTCATGAGGAATACTTAAAGAATGAGCACTTTTCTGCGTGGAAAGGCACAGTAATAAACCTACATTTGTGGTGATATCTTGTTGGCTTCTCAGTTGTCACTCAATATACAAGAACATTTGACTCAGGAAAACGAGTAATCTAGTTTTGTGTTAATTAAACTAGGAATTCATTGTGTGGCACAAGCAGTTCTCACCAAAGAATCACTTCCATTTGAACCTGGCAGCTTGCTCCACCAAAGACATTTTGGAAGATTCAGAATACAAGGCCAAAGAGGCTCAAAGAGGCTGGAGAACCAGTGGAAAATTATGCACAAAACAGCTGTGGTGATATTTCACTGGTTATGTGATTGATTTGTTGCCACTTTTTGCCTTACATTTCATAGTTAACCCTAGAAAAAAAGTTCACATTTTCAGTTACATACATTTCTCACTCTTTGTGTCCCATATAACTTCTTCCAACATTTTCAGGGGTGAATAGCAGTGTTTGCTGGGAATGGGAGAATCTCCCCAATTTGGTTTCTCATTTCCCAGCCTTTTCAGTACGCCACATTTCAGCATGTTTGCATATTTTTAAAAAGGAAATTCCTCATGTTTCCTTCAAAAAACCCCTCCAAAATAACTAAGGACAATAAAGTAACATTCACAATACTATTTAACAGCTCTCCCTCCCCCTAAAAAATCCCACTGGGGAGCAGCAGAGGTTAAAATGGTAATTAAAAAGCACTAATACACAAAGTTTGGATGAAATTAGAGGACATTCCTTTATTTTTTGCCTTGGGAGCTTTTGTTGTTTTTGCACAAAGTTGACCTGCAAATTTGCTTTTCAGATACCGTGGTGGATGATTACCCTAACCAGCTAATGGAAACAGCAGAGCATGCTCTGTCTCTGGTGGATACTGGATTTTTCATCAATACCAGCTACCCACCCCTTCTGAGACCTGAGAGAAAAGTGGATCTTATACTGCATTTAAATTACACTGGGGGCTCACAGACCTTGGTGAGATCTTTTAATTGTTCCTGTCTTTCTTCTATAAGCTCTTATGCAAAGATTAAAATGCAACAGGCGCACACTGTGGACTGGCCATCTTTCAAATCCTACATAAGTCATGCAGGATTTGAACAAAGATATACAACAATGTTCTTGCAGCGCAATGCTTTCTGCTTTCTCAACTGAAATCTCTCCTACCTCCCCACATGTTTGGAGGTTTCCGCCAGCTCTCCGGAGCACATGTGGAAAGAAGAGGAGGGAAAATGCCATTACATAAGTGGAAACCCTTATACAGATGGAGCGAGTTACTTAGATGCCACTCTAGGCTGAAACAGACTTTGTTGGTGCAGCATTAGTTTTGTGTTGTATTTGATTTTCACAGCCCATTTCTTTGTGATTTCTCACCTAGAATTTAGACCAGTTTTCCACTTATATTGCTAAGCTCGGAATCCCATTTCCCAACATGGAGCTCAGTGAGGAAGACAAGAAGAACCTGAAGGAGTGCTATTGGTTTGAAGATACAGATAACGCAGCAGCTCCTATTGTGCTCTTTTTCCCACTGACAAACGATACTTTCAGAAAATACAAAGAACCTGGTAAGTTGCGAAAAGCCACTGAGCTTCCCAACATCACAGTGACTAGTCACACTCCAATAATGCTCTTCGCTGACTAGACACTTAAGTATTCCTTTGGTCAAATTGCTAGTCTTTCCATGAGCACCAAATCCTATAAGTAGAAGTGCACTGAACCACACTTAAAAGGTTGATTGTATCTGGCCTAGTTTTGAGCACATGGTAAAGTGTCTTTGCTCTATAGCCAGGTCTTAATTTTATAATGACCAATGTGCAGATGCCTTTGCCATGGTGCACTGAATTGTCCGCATGTGTCATAAAGCAAGAACTTGGGAGAATGGTTGAGCAATGATACAACAATGCCAACCTACCAATGATACAACAATGTCAAAGAAGGGTCAAACAAAGGTCTCTATTTTAGCACATATTCCACCCATTTCCCTCAAGGAGGCCATTTTGTGGTTGATAAGTTTCCTGTAATTAGAGTTGTCTCTATATCTATCCATCAACTTCATAGAATCATAGAATTGTAGAGTTGGAAGGGACCACGAGAGTCATCTAGTCCAAATCCCTGCAATGCAGGGATCTTTTGCCTAATGCTGGGCTTGAACCCATGACCCTGGCATTAAGAGTCTCATGCTCTACCAGCTTATCTTACAAATGGTGGATGTGCAAAATTGTATACTGGTAAAGTGCTGGCACTAGTTCAAGGCTCAATAGCCTTGTAGGTAAAGGTAAAGGACCCCTGGACAGCTAAGTCCAGTCAAAGGTGACTATGGGGTGTAGCGCTCATCTCACTTCAGGCCAAGGGTGCTTGCATTTGTCCACAGTTTTCTGGGTCATGTGGCCAGCATGAATAAACCGCTTCTGGTGCAATGGGACACTGTGATGAGTGCCAGAGTGCACATAACTGCTGTTTACCTTTCTGTTGCAGCAGTACCTATTTATCTACTTGCACTGGCGTGCTTTCGAACTGCTAGGTTGGCAGAAGCTGGGACAGAGCAATGGCAGCTCATCCTGTCGTGCAGATTCGAACCGCTGACCTTCCGTTCGGCAAGCCCAAGAAGCTCAGTGGTTTAGATTACAGCGCCACCCGCTCAAATAATATAGTCTACACTGTTTCCCATCCCGTTGACTCTCTGGAAAGTGGGAAGGAGACACAGGGAGCTGTGTAGGTGGAAGACTCTGATCATAAAATGGCCACCTAGGTGATTTTACTTGAGTGAGTTCATTGCCAGCCTCTGGTTCTCAACAAATGGCCCATCAAACTGACAGCTGGAGCTGTCATATTTATTTTGGGCAAGCTCTGGTGTGATTTCATGCTGAGTTTTATATGTCTTTAGAGTATTTGTACATTATAGGAAGATGTAGTATTTAAGCAAGGCCAATAATATTACCCTTCTTAGATTAATGTGAATGGATGAACTCTGCTGTTTTGGCCTAGAGATGGAAACCTTACTGGTGAAACTCTTGGTGGTGTTCTTTCTACAGGTGTGGAACGCAGCCCCACAGATATGGAAGAAGGCAATGTGGATGTCTCTAGCTTTCATTCCCCATTTGCTACAAGAGAGGTGACCTTTTCAGAGGAGAATTTTGACAGATTGGTGAAACTGACTGAATACAACATCCTGAACAATGAGAACAAGATTGTCGAAGCCTTGCGTGTAGCTGTGGAGCGGAGAAAAAAGCGGAAATTATGAGTACCACCGCGGAGGGTCGTAGGCTGCAATCTTAAGCACGTCATTTTTGCTGCTACTCAAATTCATGTTGTAAATCTACATGAAGAGAACAGTTGTTCCATGAGCACCTACTGCAAGATATTTGTTTATTGAAAACGAGATAGCCATGTTTCCTTGTAATATTGGGAACACATTCTTTTAGGTAAGCTGCATCATAGTATAATTGCAATACAGGGATACACAGCCCTCCTTTTACAATAGATTATTTTGGGGAATCTATTCTCATATGGACCAGAAACTCTGAGAAAGAATGAAATTAATTATCTGTCTGCGCAATTATACATTGTAATCTTATACATTGTAATCTTAAATCCTCCTGCTTGATTTTCTCATTCATTTGATGTTTTTCTCCTCTGTGCTTGGTTTATTTTGTTACTCATGTTTGTTGTTGCCATGGTACATTATATATGCATGTCTTTTTTAAATGGAAAACTCAATAAACTCATTTTAAAAAGAAAGAAAACAGGGCAGTCATTACAGTTGTGCATACACACGAACAAATGATTCATACACCCCAAGAGAAAAATGTATATTACATAGAGAAGCAAGCACGTTAGAATAAAAGGAAAACAATCCTTAGTTGTTTGAGAGATACAGTGGTACCTCGGGTAAAGAACTTAATTCGTTCTGGAGGTCTGTTCTTAACCTGAAACTGTTCTTTTTTTTTTTTAATAATATTTATTAAAGATTTTCAAATATAACAAAAAAAAAAAAAAAGAAAAACATCCAAATTTAAGGCCTTATTTTCAATATCATCTTTCCAGGACTTCCCCCTCCCCACCCCCTCTTGTATTCCAATTCTTTCAAATAGATTCAACAAATTCTTACCCCAAATTTTAAAATTATTATCATTAACCCAATTTAAAAAATATTTCCCCATCCCCTAAAATCGACCTGTTCCCTTCCACGAGTTCCCCTCTTTAATATAAGATACAGATTAACATAAAAGAATTAATAAAAGAATAAAATATAATTTAACACCCTTTGGATTCCAAATTTCCCTCCCCCCTTTCCCGGTTGCGTTCCCAATGTCCATCAAATCCATTGTCTCCTGGAGCTCCCACATCTGAACCATAATCTAAGCCATAATCCTTCACCAGTCCGCTTTGCCGTCTTTTTAATAATCTTTACCATCTTTTAATCATCTTTAATTTCAAATGTCCAATCTTAGAAAGGGTCTATCTTCCAACTTTGTCCAATTCTTGTTTTTCTTGTTGTTCTTGATGTTCTCTCTTCTCATCTTTTTTTTTTCTTTTTTCCCCCCTGCTCTCCTGCACAAATGTTCTAATTCCAAAAAGCTTGTAATTCCTCTACAGAGGCTTTGTTATTCAGGAACAAAACAATACGTCAAGTCCCTTCCATTCTTCAATAGATAAATCTATTGTCTCCTTTAGTGTGTAGACCTCTGTAGACAAAATAGTGTTCCATTTCTGCAGTTTCCCAGGAGATAAAATGTCCGATTCAAATTCCATGCCAGCGATACTTGTAATAACCCACAGCTCCTCTAGAGGGATTATAGTAACTCAGTTTCATTCCCGATCTCACCCACCAATCAAAGTAACTTATTATTCCTTATTTTAAACAGTTTATATCCAATTTATAACAAATGTAACCAGCAAAGTCCTCGTAACAAAGTTTTCTTTTTGTTCTTCAGTTTTGGCAGCTCCTTTGACAGCTGTCAAAACCTCTATTTCTCCTCTCCAGGCGCTCTCACGGATCGCTCCCGGGGCTTCCGGGGGGGGGGTTGTATTTTAATTCACATTCCACTCTTCTCCTCCAGCCCAGCTTATAATTTTCCATCGCGAAATTAATATCTTTATCAAAAGAAAAGGTTGCGCTCGATCTTAGTTGTCAGGTCCTTTGCTTTAGCTCCTCTACAACAGGGGGGAGGTTGACTTCCTTTTTATACCTCCCCCGCTCGCTCCGAATTTAAGAAAAAATTTATTCCCCTTTTTAATCCAAGTTCCAATTACTCACGGGTTGTTCTTTTAAGTCCAGATTTTCAATGGAAGAAGTCAGCGCTCTCCGCCAAATGGCATGCGGCTTCGCTCGGCAGGGGAAGCGGAGGACTCACAGCACCACCCCCCCCTGTCACCCGCTCCACAGCCTTTAAAAAGGCTCCTTCGCGTGGTCGGGGGGGCGCAAACGGTGCCAGCCGAGTCACCATGCCCATGGGTTTCAGCGCCCATGGTTTTTGAGGGTCCCCGCGTCGCCGGCGCGGTAGAACCCAGCCCCTGCCGAGCAGACTCCCTCCGGAGCTCGGAGGGAGTCCGCCATTCGGCGATGGCGCCAACCCGGAAGTCTCCTTAACCTGAAACTGTTCTTAACCTGAAGCACCACTTTAGCTAATGGGGCCTCCCGCTGCTGCCGCACCGCCAGAGCACAATTTCTGTTCTCATCCTGAAGCAAAGTTCTTAACCCGAGGTACTATTTCTGGGCTAGCGGAGTCTGTAACCTGAAGTGTCTGTAACCTGAAGCATCTGTAACCCAAGGTACCACTGTACAGCAGAAGAGCAGATAAACACGCACTCAATGCTCTCTAGCGCTTTTAAATCTCAGTGCATTTCTATAGTCACCGTATTTTTTGCTCCATAAGATGCACTTTTTTCCTCCTAAAAAGTAAGGGGAAATGTCTGTGCGTCTTATGGAGCGAATGTGTGGTCGATCGCTGGCTCCCTTTCTGGCCCTGCCCCCTTGCCCAGGCCTCCATTGTTGAATGTTCTGAGGAAGCTGTTTCCCCAGCGACATGTGACTGGCTGATTAGATCATCGGTTTGGAAACTGTAGAAATGGCTCCCTTTCCTTTCCTAAAGAAGCTGCAGAACTGTGATTTGAACCCCATAAAGGCAGGATTTTCCCCCTTTGCAAAGTAAGGTCAACAACTTTGAGCTGATCCTCAAAAAAGGGGCTTTCCCCCTTTGCAAAAGAAGCTGCACAACTGAGCTGATCCCCTCCCAGAAACGGGGCTTTCCTCCTTTCCTCCTCTAAAAACTAGGTGCGTCTTATGGTCAGGTGCGTCTTATGGAGCGAAAAATACGGTGATCACCCAACCGTACAATTATCCCATTACCTACTTACTTCTGTTAATACCTAGCAATCTGTTTCCTAGTAAACATTTTTCTAATTCTGATGCAGAGACTGCCACAATCTATTTTTAAATCTCGGCTCTCAAAGCATAGCCTGGAATTCTGTGAGGCTTGTCCAGGTTTAGAGGACAGGAAGCTAGTAAAGAACTTTAATGTCTTTCTCCATCAAGATCAGCAACAGGAAGCTTGTAACTCCACCCAGATACAACTAAGGGCTTATCCACACTTCCTCTTGTCCTGCTGTCCTGCTGTTGGTTTTCCATGTTCTGATTTAAAGCTAGAGCAGGTTTTCCCTGGGAAAGGAGCATGGCAAGCAGGAAACTGCTCTGACTCATGCTTTCTCGGCATGGCATAAGATGAAGTGTTGATGAGCCCCAAGTCATGTGCCTTCTAGCCTTTGCCAAGCAGGTGCCTGCTATGTATTTTGAACAAACTCCTCTTAGCCCCCACTAGCATGTGCTTCTTCTTCCATCAATAGATACCTCAGCTGGCTGGGGCTGACTGGAGTTGTCCAAAACATTTGGAGGGGCACCAGGTTGCTGAATGCCAGACTAGACCATAAGATTATAATGCATGGAATCCAGTGGGATTTTTGTGGTCACAGAAGGGCTTTTGAAATAGCAGATATGTGTGCTAATGGAACAGAAGAGGAGGCAATTCCCCTTTCCACCCAAAGCCCACCTTCTACCCTGTTTTGGGGAGACCCCCAACTCTCTGGAACTGATTTTCGGGGGATGCTGGGAGCTACAACAGGGATTCCACCTAATGCTACTAGCTGTGTCATTATTTTTGTCCCACTGTCCTGTCTCATCAAGCTGGCTGGGCAGGTTTTTGAAGCACTTCAAAATCGGCAACGTATATGAAGACAATGAAGATAATGGGATGCGTATTTACACCGTGGCAATAAGGTCTTTACTGTTCCATCTTCAAATCTCTTTAAAAGCTTTCCTCTGTGTGTAGCCTACAAAAACAAGACAAACCCATGGATGCTGGACACCTCCCAGTCTTTGTTGTATTTCTTGATACTTCTCTCAACTCTACTTTTATCCTTCAGGCTGATTTCTTAAGCGCGGTTGCTTAACTAAAGTTCCAGGTTTCTAGTCTCAAAGCTGCAATTAGATAGCTGTTTTGCACCTTTATTAACATATTCCCACAACTTGCATGGACAAGTATGTGTGATACTTAATATAGTGCTTTGTCTTGATATTCTGAAGCCAAATGACCTGAAACCCATGTACAAAGGATGTGTGAGGGGATTATCTGATAAGAATTAGATGAAGGCCTTGGTTCCTATCTGGCCTCTGACCCTTGCATGGTCTTCCTGTTTGATCCTGGCTCCGCTATGCAGTTCTACATTATTATGCGACTGGAATGATGTGGGGAGAGGGGAAACAACAGCCACAACATCACCATCAAATGAGAAAGTAGCCTGTTCCCCCCCCCCCTCTGCTAACAATGAGTTCTGGGATGTTAATCTGTCTCTAAAACTGGAAAAGAGACTGGTGTTCTTAAATCAGGGATTTGGAGGGTGCTTTCAGTCAGTCACTATTTCACAGATGTGGTTAATTTAGGGGCAAATTTGGTTTGTGCAACTGAAACAGATTTGGTCTCTTGTGCCACAAAACCTCTTCAAAAGGGGGGGGGGGTTCTACATGGTGGGATGCCAGTGGGATTATACCCCAGTAGAACTGAGGTATATCAATAAGGATTTGGCTTCATTGTTTTGGAGAAAGTGTGATTCCCTGCACATGGACTACCACATGTGATAGAGCTGTCCCAAAGTAGTAGTAGTAGTAAATAAATAATTTATTATTTATACCCCACCCATCTTACTGGGTTTCCCCAACCACTCTGGGCAGCTCCCAACAGAATATTAAAAACATGATAAAACTCTAAAAACTTTCCTAAACAGAGCTGCCTTCAGATGTCTTCTAAAAGTCAGATTTCCTTATTTCCTTGACATCTCATGAGAGGGCATTCCACAGGGCAGGCGCATCTACCGATAAGGCCCTCTGCCTGGTTCCCTGTAACCTCACTTCTCACAGTGAGGGAACTGCCATAAGGCCCTCAGAGCTGGACCTCAGTATCCAGGTGGAACAATGGGGGTGGAGACACTCCTTCAGGTATACTGGGCCGAGTGTTTGGTGAAAGGGTTTTTCAGGAAATATCAGATATAATGGAACAATTGGTGGTGGAGGTGGAGCTATCCTAGTTCCTGTCAAATTTTATAGCCCATGTGTTATAGCAGTGTTATAGCCCATGACTAACGTCAACTCATCATCATTTACAACGCAAGGCTGGTGGCCCAAAGTGTGATTTAAAGTGTGATTTATTGGGTTGGCTGAGAAGCTTCCATAGCCCAGAGGACTTGCAAAATGTGATAACTTTATGGCAATGTGGGGGGCCTTCATGACATTTATTACCAGGCAAGGAAGTGAATTAATTCTGCCTGAGTACCAGAAGTCATTTTGGAAAGGTTTATTGCCATGATATTTGTTAGCTTAATCTTAATAGTTATCTTGGTAATGTGCCAGTATTTGGATATCTAAATTATGTTTCCTAGTGATGTTTCAAATTATGTAAGGACAGGCACTATATTTTGTTCCAATGTATTTAATTTAATAACATTTAAATATTCATAAAACCCACTTTCCTATAAAGTATAACAAGACAATGTACAACATAAAAATGAAATACTATGATAAAAGCAGTAAAAGCATCAATAATATATCAGTAAAAATGGGCTGGTAAAAAAATTGTCGTTCAAAATACTTGTCTGACCAACACAGCTTTTAATAGGTGGATCAAAGAAAGCAGAATTCCTTCTGAATTTCTATTGGCAAGGAGTTCCACAGGATAGAACCTGGCACACAAATGGGCTGGGTCTTGGTAAAGTCTGCCCAAACCTCAGGGGCTTCGGGGACCACTCAACATGCTTCAGTAAAAGACATCAAAATCTTGAAATTGCTGGTGGTTTTTAATATATGCTTTTATTTATTTTTTAATAAAAGAAAAGCAATGAGAAAATGTGCTGGAAAGTGAGGGATAATGAACAGTTGACATGGCATTGTATAACTTTTCCACAAACAAATCATAATGAATACTCATTAAATAACTGATGCCATATTATCTCCCCACAAACTTTGTGCAAGTCATCCAGAAGTGACTCAAGTTTATTAGGAGCTTTTTTTTTTGAACCCTGCAACTCACACAGAATGGAATCTAAAGCTAAAATTTGCTCTTCTCCAAACACTCCAGCCTTCCGCTACCTTTCCTATTCCCCCAGATCCTTGTCATGTCTTTCACTACAAATCCCAATATGCAGTTCGCCTACCACAAACCAACAAAGAACAACGGATACCCAAACAACAAACTGTGTTCATGGAAGAATGGAGCAACTTTCATTCTGGAAGCCAAAGATAGGACACAGCTTCTGAAGCTCCCAAGATCAATGTTTGGGTCATCTTAACAAAATAAAAGTGTTTTCCTCCACTGTGAAAGGTTTTGACACTCCTTCTACACTGATGCTAAGAGTCTGTATGCTGCTGAGAGAGGAAGGAGGCTCACCTGGGAAATGTATCCACTACCTTAGACAGCTCCTCATCATCAGCCCCCTTTGGTCAATTATAATCCTATGTTCCTGGGGGAAAGGAATGCTGCCTCCTTGCTTTGGCTTGAACTGTTCTATCAGCCTTCACAATGTCAAAAAATTAGGGGAGGTCCAAAATTGGCAAACCGATTTGGGGAAGTGGGGAGCCTGGTGTTTCCCCCCCCCCATAGAAGTGAGCAGCAGCAGCAATATTATCCAGCCCTTTTGGTTTGAAAAAGTGGCTTTGGGCAATGGTGGCTCAGTTGCTACCACTGCTGCCAAAATACAGCTTTTATGGGAAACCATTACCAATTGTGAGAGTATTTCTGCCCCCACTTCATGAAGCACCAGAGAAATGGGGGTTTGGATTTTACCTCAGGATGGGTGCACACCACCTAAGAACTTCGAAATGTTTCACTAGGGGGGTTGTAGAACTTGCCACACAGATGACCTCACAGAATCAAGGGTAATGTGACATAAAATTCCTAACTATCTCAATCTAGCATGCCCTCTTCACATCCTTTCTGGGTCCTTTCCTCCCTTTCCCAAATTTAAAAAGTTAGTCGATTTTTTTGCTATTAGTCCGATGCTAAGGGATTTGTCTCAAATTCCCTCAGTCTTGTATTCATTAAAGCTGCAAGTAGACTTCTACTGCATTTGATCATTGCTCTTAGCATATGAGTTTAATGAAAGAGATTGCAACACATTGAGAGAAATTAAGCAGGGGTGGAGCTGTGAGTTAGATCGTAAAACACCTGCTCAACAACTCCTGTGTTTAAAGGCTGTAAACTTGCTTTAGCCATTGCTGCCTGCTGGGAAACTGTTGTGGAATCTAGCAGACCTGGGCCACAATGGGGGCATTTTCAAGCAAACAACAGGTAAGGAGTTGGAGAATACCAACTCAGATCCATTTTATCTGATTAGCTGTTTGGGCATTGTAAGTAGGGATTTGTCTTTGCAAAGATTCTTTAGTATGCTTTTTCTCTGCTATCTCCAGCTTTGTAAAACATTTCTTCTTAGGCATTTGTGAGCTATACCTTCATCTTGATCAATAAGTGCTGGCTAAGAAAACGGTCAGATTCCCACGAAAGGTTTAATTTGTAAAGATCCACTCAGACTGTGGCTGGGCTGAAAGTATGAGAAGGGTTAAAGCTCTTGAGGCAGTGATGAGCTCTTGTCAGCTAGAGCACAGTTTATGTAGCAATCATGAAACATTCACAGAGCTCGTGTTTGTGGGCCAGGTATACTTGATGATGCATCCTATCCCTCCAGAACAGTATAATCTGAAGTTGTCAGCGTGGGAGCAGTGCAGAGTTTGCCTCTGACTGAGGGAAAAGTCACATTTCTTTTCCAGAGGAAAGCCCCATGTAGAACAGCAGTTCCAGATTTTGTGTGTATATAAAGCTGAAGTTATATTAAAATAGTAGATGTTCATGCTTTAGAATTCTTAGCTTTCTTTTGTGTTTCTGTTTAAAAACATGTAGAAATCTACCAATAACACACAGGAACTGAATTTTCAGCATGGTGAGAAAGGTTACTTTTAGATTAGCAAGGGAAGTACTTATGTTTGCCTTAGACATGGGTGGTGGAGGAGGAGTTGCACTATAAAGCAAAATAATTACAAGTTATGCCCAGGGGCTTGATGCTCTGTTGACAGCCGTGTTTATCCTCTTTTAATTGATTTATTCTTCTTTTTCTTTCACTTTCTGGCCACCACTTCAAAGCATAGTCCATGCATTTTCCTGATTCAGTTATTCCCAAACTGCTTAGAGTGCACAAAGTTGGCATTTTAAGAGTTCTCTAGATTTATCTATAAGTATCTCCACCAGGAATCACCTGGAGCAGAGCACTTCTCAGAACTTTTAAGGGTTGAAAGGATCATTAATAACAAACCATTATATGTATATTTCCATCACTCCCACCCCATGCTATTGGATAATATCTCAGATCAGCTTTGGCCATATAAAATAATAGTATGATGAGTGGCAAGTTATATCAAAATAGCTGTGGCCCACCTGCTAATTCTACAAAATATGTATATTTGATGGAGTACTGGTGGGGATCCAAATTCACCTTATTCAGAAACAAAATGAGATCAGTCACCCTTCTGGATGACATCCATGACATCTTCTGTATTCTGTAGGTTAGCCCCCATTGATTAGGCTAATGGTGAAAGTTGGTAAGTGGCTGCATAGCAATGAATTGTGGTTTTATCAATATGATAACTCAGCCTCTCCAGTCACTATGTAGGCCACTAAAAACTGAATAGAGCAGCTGTAAAAGGCATCAGAGATAGAGCTGGCAGAAAAAAAGGAATTGGTCATTGGTTCAACTATGAACCAATTATACATGCTTAGTGAAAGGTTCTTGAAAAAGTCTGAAGGACCTCAGAAGTTTTTAGAGCATCACTGGAGAGGACATCGAGGAAGGGGTAGTGCTTCTGTGGCCTATATGAACATGGATGGGAAGCACTTTTATTGCAATAGTTATAGGCAAGGGCAAACGGTTTGGTGGGCTAACCAGAGCTTTAGGTAATATGAAGTGAATATGCATTTCTCTGAGCACAAACCCTTCTCAGATTTTGGGCTGATCTAAGAGCCAAGAATGGATATTTTATACCATGCTGGCAACCCACCAAACTCAATAACCCTCATAAAATAACAATGAAATGTTTGCCTGACCTTTCTTGGGTATCATTAACAGCCTCATCATTCATACCAAACTCTAGTAGTTGTCATATCATCCTCAATAACTTCCACATCAATAGCTACTATGAGAAACATTGTCTGCCAGAAAATAGGAGGTGTCTGGCTCTATCCCTTGCCAGGAAAACTAACTTTGCTGGAACAGCCCAGAGTTGTGCCACAACTGGCAGAAAGAATGACATGTGACGAAGTCACACAGGATGTTGCAAATGCTCTTAGTTATCTGGCAACAGTCACTGTATCAGGTGGATCATGGTGCAAAGGCATTGATCTATGCATACATAACATATTTTCAACTGATTGCATTTTGAGTCACGGGGAGACCTAGTCTTGTCCTGTAAACCTTGCCAGACATAATCACGTGAAAAGTGTAAAGTTCTCTTTGAAGTTAAATCAGCTTGGGGCTTGCCTAGCTTCATGTGTTAACCCTGTTTGGCCCACCTACATCTTTACCTGCCCAACATATAGAGCAGCAGGTTTGCTTGTTTAGCCAAAATGGCCTTCCAGGTCAAATGCAGAGGACTAGTGACCCTAATTAGACCCACAGTCCAGAGGTTCCTCAGCGTTCATTTAAAATGAAATTCAAGGTTCAAAATAAAATATCTACAGAGAATCTTAGGAAAGTTTAAATTCTCCAGGTGGAGTTCACACATCTGACTAATATTGCCTAAGGTAGAATTCTGGGCAAGGTGTGTGCTTTGTTTGGGTGGGGGAGGGAAATATGCATCATGATATGGTGATTTTGGAGAGAAATCAGTGTTTATTATCTGGTCAGGAGAGTTTCCACAATTCTAACTGCATTTCCTCACAAGTGGAGTTAAAGATATATTTCAAGGGTCTTGTTCTGGTGACACATTTGTAGAAATTCTGAGGAAAGTGTTCTTTTTAGCACACGGCCCGATAGCCAAAGAACTTGGATGCTATTTGCTGAAATGAAAACTCCTCCCTCCAGAGCATGACGAGGTGTGACCAACTCAGCTGTGTTAGTAAATTGTCTGCTAGCCAAAGCTGCTCATTTGGGCAGCTGCTAAAAGGCAGTGGCAAATGACATCTGATGTGTTATGCATTTGGGCCTAGGTTGTTCAGTGAGAAGACAATAATAATCAGCTGAAAGGTCACTTCTAGTAACTGTTTCTCCTCCTCTAATGATAATAATAAAAATAAATTTTATTTATACCCTGCCTTCCCCGGCCAGATCCGGGCTCAGGACAGCTAACAACAGTAAAATTACAGTAAAAGCATAATGGAGGGGGGACCAATTTAAAATACAGGTTAAAATGCAATTTAAAATGCAGCCTCATCAAAACCATAAGGGGAGGGAAACATAAGGGTCATACTGGGCCCAAACCAAAGGCCAGCCGGAACAGCTCTGTCTTGCAGGCCCTGCAGAAATGTCAAGTCCCACAGGGCCCTACTCTCTCTTGTGACAGAGCGTTCCACCAAGTCGGGGCCAGTACTGAAAAGGCCCTGGCCCTAGTTGTGACCAATCTAACCACCTTGCCGCTTGGGACCTCCAAAATGTTGTCATTTGAGGGCCTTAAGCTCCTCTGCGGGGCATACCAAGAGAGGTGGTCCCGTAGGTACGTGGGTCCTAGGTCGCATAGGGCTTTAAAGGTCAAAACCAGCACCTTAAACCTGACCCTGTACTCCACTCTGGCCCTTTACCTCACATCCCCTATCAGGGGCGCTGACTTACCCCCCACATTTGGGGAAGGCACATCACGTGATGTGTCATGTGATACATCCCACCCGCCCCCACCAGGCCACGCGGGCATCCTCTCCCTGCTGCTGTGATGCTGGCGCTCATGTGCCAGGAGAAGGTAGAATGCAGCTGCTGGGCTCCGTGCTTGGCCTCCTCCCTGCATGTGCATGAATGTTAAAGTAAGATTCAATTCCTAGTTCAGTTGGCTTCCATATGTGGAATGAGAGGAAACACAATATTGTGCTTTGCCTCAGGCAGCAAAAAGAATCTGCGTTATCACTATTTCATAACTAGAGTAGAAGGTGCCAGGCACTATAAACCTATGCAGTGTATCACATGGTACACCGGTCTGAAGTGATGGAAAAGGATACAAAAGGGTTAAGGAGGAGGATGGGAGTGGAGGAGAGAAGCTAACCAACACGTGCCATCCTAGATCCGTCTGCAACAGCACAGACAGATGCACTCATGGGCTAGTGTATATTATTGTAAGTAGATTTCAGACAATATGGCGGAACAGATTTCCCTTGCTTGGGTTGCAACTTGATGCTGCTCTAGCTACATCAGTGCAACCTAATGCCTCATTGCAGCAAGGCATCTGTGAGTTTTTGCTAGGATGGGCTTGCGATTTTGCCTTACTTCCTCCTTTCCCATGCCAGGCTGGGGGAGGGGGGCCGATTCTGCATCCTGTGGTATGTAAAAAGTCAGCTAGATGCCTTCTTTACAAAAAGCTAAATGTTAACCCATCATTCATGTTTGATTTTGTTCTGCAGACAGAACCTGCTCCTTGCAGCCTTCTCACTGTAAAGGTCATAAAAATGAAAAATCTCCGGAAGGCAGACCTGCGTGAGTATTTCGGTTGTTGTGAGAGCTTCCTTGTCATTTTAAGAAGCCTAGAGTCATAATCATACAAATATACTCATCACTGAATGATTTTTATATGCATGCCTCACAAGTCAGCATTTATATTCAGTGCAAGTAGAGAATTACATCTGCAGAACCAACTTAGCTCAAACATTGCCATATAGAAGGAAAAAGTTGTGTTATGCAGGATCTAAACTACACCCAGCCCTATGCAAATACAATTTGAAAGTACACTGGTACCTCGGTTTAAGAACAGTACTGTTTAAGAATGATTCAGTTTATGAACTTCGTAAAATTGAAAATAGTGTCCTGGCTTGAGAAGTTTACCTCGGTCTAAGAAGGCCACTTCCACCTTAAGGAGGAGGTGGTGTTGTGGGCTCTCACGACCCCTCCACGTGCGCAGGAGGTGGGTGTCCAACCCTGTGTGTCTGGGGGATTCCCAGCTGGGTCACTGGCCAGGCCGACCAATCTGGTTGGTCCGGGGGTGTGGCCTACCCGATAAAGGCACGGGAGATCTCTCTCTTTCCGGCTTTCCCACCCTCCCGCCCTTTAAGGTTTTCATCTCTTTTGACCTTCATATATGGACTTCAGTTGGTCACCGTTGAGGGGCCTGGTGGGAATTTTCCCACTTGGCAAATTGGCACCAGCCACTTGGTTTTCGCCTACCTTATAGCAAATTGTCACAACTTTTTAAGGTTTGGTGGTTAGGCATTGGAATATTTCTGGAGAAGAGGGGAGGTAGTGCCATCACCTGCCCCACATATTGAAGGGTATTCCGTTAAAGGATTCCGGGGGACGTGGTCCTGTCCAAAGCCTAGGGAGGTTAGGGCCTAAGGCACAACCCCTATCAGTGACCCCTGGGGGAGCTCCTAGTTGATGTGCATCAGCAGGACTCCCCCTACTGGTGGTTAACCCTTCTCGGACTCCCTGCAGATGGGCTGGAGTCAGATATAGTCGGTTAGATCCAATGCCTAAGCCAATACCACTCATCATCTGTAACCAATAAAGTTGTGGCCTTTTTTAGCCTGTTAACCTTAAATACTTGAGTCATGTGTCTTTATTCAACCAAGGGGGTTGCCACGCAATGTAATCCGAATGGTGGAAGGGCACCAGCGGCTGCAGGCCTCATTAGGGAAAGCGTGCCTCAGTTTAAGAATGATTTCAGTTTAAGAATGGACTTCCGGAATGGATTAAGTTCGTAAACCGAGGTACCACTGTATCTTTACTACTTAACATGAGATGATGACTCGATGAAGCAAGAAGTGCATCTTTGAACATAGATCTTTTATTTACCAAAAGAGCACCATCCACATGCAATAGCAGGCTTGCGTGAACCCCAACGTTGGCAGAAAAACAAATACAGTGGTGCCCCGCAAGACGAATGCCTCGCAAGACGGAAGACCCGCTAGACGAAAGGGTTTTCCGTTTTGGAGGCGCTTCGCAAAACGAATTTCCTTATGGGCTTGCTTCGCAAGATGAAAATGTCTTGCGAGTTCCTGCGGGGTTTTTCCCCTCCCCCCCTTTCCTAAGCCCTAAGCCACTTATCAGCTGATCCGCTAAAAGCCGCTAAACCGCTAATAGCGCTAATCCGCTAAACTGTCAATGGGCTTGCTTCGCAAGATGAAAAAACCGCTATACGAAGAGCCTCATGGAACGGATTAATTTCGTCTTGCGAGGCACCACTGTATCTTAGGCTTGTGGGGGGGGGGACCTAATGGGAAAGCTCCCCCAACAGCTCAGTGAGAACTGAGCATACTCAGCATCACAGGATGCTGACTGATGAGGGATTGTTGTTGTTGTTTAGTCGTTTAGTCGTGTCCGACTCTTTGTGACCCCATGGACCAGAGCAGGCCAGGCATTCCTGTCTTCTTCTGCCTCCCGCAAATTGGTCAGACTCATGTTGGTAGCTTCGAAAACACTGTCCAACCATCTCGACCTCTGTCATCCCCTTCTCCTTGTGCCCTCAATCTTTCCCAACATCAGGGTCTTTTCCAGGGAGTCCTCTCTTAGTGGAAGGAAACTAGGGGTAGTGGAAATAGAATGGAGTTTCCTGGAAAAGGGCATGATTGGCCAGCTGAAAGTGGAATGTTCCACATGGCAACGTTTTGCTGCAGGTTCTACTTGTTTCTGTTTATTTTTATTCCAGGAGTTCTAACAAATACCCAGCCTTGGGAGAGTGTATGAAAATGCCTCTGTGGGCATCTGTCACTAGTTAGATACCACCATACTTGGTGATATTTCAGCTGCTCCCTGTAAACCATTTACCTCCAAATAATGGTGGCATAGTCTCTGATGTCTGTGGGATTTCAGGGAGACTATAGTAACAAAGAGTATGACCGTCGATTACAGTAATTGGCAAGTTGTCTCTTGTATGTCGCTACTGGAAGCTTGTGATCAGCAACATCTCCAAGCCTCATTTTATGTGAAGCCAGATTTGCATCTTGAATAATAGGAAGGTGTTGCGCAAACAAATTGTGCCAGTAAAATGTGCCAGTTGTGCCAGTAAAAAGGTTGGAAAGGATGTGCCCTGGCCTTAATATTTTATTTTATTTTTTAAATGCAGCAAGCTCTAAATGGAAAAAAAGTGTGAGGTGAAAAGAACCAGAAGAAAGCAGAAGACTTTATTCATGTAAACAGTTGAAATAACTTCTAATGCAGAATGTTTTAAAATGGAAAGTTATTAAGCTTGTTTTTTTGCAACATTTGGTAGGCTGACATAGCAAGGTGCTGGCATCTGAGTCCAAAGCTAAATTGAGAGACATTGCTGATTCACAGGATTATGAGAAAAAATTAAATTATACAATATTAAATGAATGATCTCATGGCCTGGAATACTGTATAAAATTTAGGACTGGGACAATTTAGGACTGGAACTGTATTCTTGCTAACTGAGGCTGACCCAATAGCTGAAAATGAAAATTTATTGATGAATTGCAAGGTAGATGTGAGGCTATAGCCATACACACCACCTGCTGCACTTGGAAGTGTAACTCACTGGGTTCCTTTAGCTTTATTGGTTCCATCCTCTTCTCAGTCTCTGTCAGGCAGAACAGAAATAGGCTGCTGGAAACTCACTGCTCCACAATTTAACAGCAAAGCCCTCAGATTGCCTCCCAGAGAGCTCTGCCTCTGCTGGACCAACCTGCTTGTCCCTGGACATCTGACATCTAGAATTATTAAATTTAATTGAGTGGAGCATAACATATTCTTTTATTTCCACAACCATTTGATGGATGACACATATGTACTTCTAGCCTTGATCTTAATAGTGGTTAGGGAGGAGGTGAAAAGGTAGTGGTGGGCTTTGTGGTGGCCAAGTTTACTTATGACACTAAATTGTTCAGGTTTTTTAAAAAAACAAAAACAAAATGAGATTGTGGAGAGCTCGAAAAGGATTTCTCCAAACTGGGTGAATGGGCAGTAAATGTTAGTTATAAGTTTAATGTGTTTAAGAGTATTGTATTTAGAAATGCTGTATGGGAAGGCAGGGTTTTTTTGCCTTAGGCACAGAGGTAGGGTTTTCCCATTGTAAATGAGCCAAACATCTTGTGGCTCATCTCATGACCCATCACAAGACACAACTAAAGAGAACCTGTGGAAGTCTATTTACCTGGAGGTTGCTTGCAACAGGCAGAGGCAACCAGTCAGATACAGTGCAATTTTTTTAAAGACATATAAAGACTTAGGAGCCAATTCCTAGGGGCCGTGGAGGCTTTGGCCCCCACAATAAAATATTTGAGGGGCTGGGCCCCCACAAAGTTGATGGACATTCCCATTCAATCATGAGACTGATTATGCAGTGTGGGGCTTATTTGGGCCCCCACAATATTTTATTCAAGTTGGCACTCCTGTACAGAGAAACTTGATTTTACTAGATGCTTAATATCTCACTTTGGGAGCAGAGATAAGAACTGAAAATCATTGCTTATTTTTGCAATGTATTACTTAGTTACAAAATATAAATGTTACAAAAGAACGAAGTGTTTAAAACTGTTCTGAAGCAAAGCTTTAAAGTTCATTCTTGTGGTGGAGTGAATTGAATTCTACACAAGGTCCAGAGCAGGGGTATTTGTTGTCTAACTCTAACAGTAAAATAGCAAATGAAATTATATATGAACAAGTGTAAAGTAATACATGCTGGAGCAAAAAAATATATATCTTAATTTCACATACATGCTTGTGGGGTCTGAAATGGAGGTGACAGAACAGGAGTGAGACCTTGGGGTCACAGTAGATAGCTCAGTGAAGATGTCAACCCAGTGGGCGGCAGCCATGAGAAAGGCAGATTCCACGCTAGAGATAATTAGGAAAGGAATTGAAAATAAAACTGCCAATATCAAAATGCCATTATACAAATCTATGGTGTGACCACATTTGAAGTCCTGTTCTGGTTGCCTCCCCTCACCTCAAAAAGGATATTGGAAAAGGTTCAGAACAGGGCAACCAAAATAACAGGGATGGAGCAGCTCCTTGATGAAGAATGGTTGCAGCATTTAGGACTTTTTAGTTTAGAGAAAAGGTGAGTAAGCGGTGACACGATAGAAATTCATAAAATCATGCATGGCATCGAGAAATTAGATGAAGAAGAGTTTTTCTCCCTCTCTCATAACAGTAGAACTTGCAGACATCCAAAGAAGCAGAATGTTGAAAGATTTAAAAGGTAAAGGGACCCCTGACCATTAGGTCCAGTCGTGGCCGACTCTGGGGTTGCGGTGCTCATCTCGCTTTATTGGCCGATGGAGCCAGTGTACAGCTTCCGGGTCATGTGGCCAGCATGTCTAAGCTGCTTCTGGCGAACCAGAGCAGCACATGGAAACTCTCTTTACCTTCCCGCTGGAGCAGTACCTATTTATCTACTTGCACTTTGACGTGCTTTCGAACTGCTAGGTTGGCAGGAGCAGGGACCGAGCAATGGGAGCTCACCCCGTCGCGGAGATTTGAACCGCTGACCTCCTGATTGGCAAGCCCAAGAGTGGGTCAGTGGTTTAGACCACAGTGCCACCCGCGTCCCTTGAAAGATTTAGGACACATAAAATAAAGTTATTATTCGCACAGCACATAATCAAACTATGGCACTCGCTCCCCCAGGAGACAGTGATGGCCACCAATTAAAATGGCTTTAAAAGAGGCAAATTCATGGAGGAGAAGGCCATCGATGACTATGATGTTGATGCTCTGCTTCCATGGTAAGAGGCATGTCAGTTGCAGGAAACCACAGGACAGAAGAGTGCTCTCGTGCTCATGTTCTGCTCCTTGGTTTCCTGCAGGCATCTAGTTAGTCACTGAGAACAGGAATGCTAGACTAGATGGGCCATTGGCTTGATCCAGCAGGCTATTCTTATGCACTTATGTTACTATGTTTAATTGGCCGGAAAGTGCCGATCACTTGTAAGCAATGTTGAGGGTGTTGTGTTAATAGCGGCAAAAGTATCCATCCGCTGACAGAGAACAAAAGCAGGAAGGGTTGCTCTTGTTGAGATGGCTTAGTGACACACTCACCATGCAGCTACAAATTAGCTGCATTTCATGGCATCACTGTAGCATCATAATGGTATCATGCTCATAATGTTATCATGCTGTGTGATGATCCCCGTTAGGTGGGATAAAGCAATCAACATGAAGAAGCTCTGTTTTTAAAAAATGGCACAGGAAGAATTGCCAAGTGCATTTAACTTTTTGTGTGTGCACTTTTGCCTAAGCCCTGGTTGTAATTTATAACATTAACATCAATTATTCTGAAATATCTGGCCTCCTGATCATCTGACCTTATACTGTTGGCAGAGGCAGATTTAGGGGTGTGTGACCAGTTCGCACTGAGCACAGAGCCTCAGGGGCACCAAACTATGCTTTAGAATGAAGCATGAGAGGCTGCCCCCCCCCCCAATTTTGGTGACACACAGGGAACTTCTGAAATTTGAGACCCCAGGGTCTGTCACTGCTGTTGGCAAAAACGACAGCAACTGCCACAGTTATGTCTCAGAGCTCTGATATGCCTGAAAGGATCCCTGAGGACTACTGAACTCTGATGTTAGCGGCTGACTGAGATTCCACTAATTGTTGGTCTGAATGCTTTACTCAGTGCCCAAGGTCTAAGTCTGGGTGGAGGCGAGGAAGAAGAACCCCACCTATTGAGTCTTGACTAGTGACACGCAAAAGAATTAGGAATTGGGAAACAGGAAGAGATGCTATTCTACAGGGAGCCATGGGGGTGGATGGATGGACAAGGTATTGCTTGCATGATTGTAATCAGATTGATCATCAACATACCTGAGAACTGGGAAGGAATGTTGTCCCAAGTCAGCTGGGAAAATCACTGAGCTTTCTTTCCACCCACATGTCTATGAGGCTGCATGCTGCAAAACCTGTTTAGTTCCAGTCACAAGTGTCTGCCTCTGAAACCTAGACTTATTCTTACAGGTAATATGGTGCACCTTGGCCCATCTAGATGTATGCTAGTGATATAAGCTTGCTATTTCTCTCCAATCTCTTCCTTCCCCATCCATTCAGTGCATCTGCCACACTTCTGAAGGCACTAGTTGTTGATTTGTGGGTGTTACAATTGAATATGCTGTATGTGCTCTTAAAATCCAACACATGTAGACACCAACTGTGTGGTTCATCCCTGGATTTTATCTGGGATATCAGGCACATTGTTTAGGTAGGCATGCATTGGATTTCACAGGTGTATGGCCTATTCAAATATCATGGATATATAGCAGGGCACCGAAGCCCAGTTGGCAGGAGAGAAAGCAAGGCTGCCCTCTGCCCACATGCAGATTTTGGGAGTACAGAATTCCAACAAGACCATACTAAATTCAGTGAGCATGGATGACATTCTGCAGTCATGTGGGCTTTTGGCTCACTAAAGATCCAATCAGGGTCTAACTGGGAATGGGGAGATGACCCAACAGAAGTCTGGCCAGAAGAAGAGCTGGCAATGGCTATATAGGAGCTCTATCTCCCTTGGACCTTGGCTGGCTTACCAGCTCCCCTTTGAGCTTATTCATCCTTATCTCTAGTCTCCACAACATCTGCTGGTCATGGATCTTCATCCTAGACAGTCCCCATTTTTCATCCTAGACAGTGAGTCCAGAAGGATACCACAGTCAATGCTATCCACAGCCACCAAGAGTTAAGTGAGAATTTGCTCAGTCACACTCTCCTGAACCTTTTCTCAGCATGTCATTCATCAGTGCATGAAGGACCCAGGCCTGAAACCAGATTTAAATGGATCCAGATAATTGATGATATCCAAAAATATCTGGAGTTTCAGGGCAATCACCCA
Organism: Podarcis cretensis; assembly: GCF_951804945.1. Taxonomy (NCBI): domain Eukaryota; kingdom Metazoa; phylum Chordata; class Lepidosauria; order Squamata; family Lacertidae; genus Podarcis; species Podarcis cretensis. The sequence continues at coordinate 45,989,784 of NC_137170.1, read as the reverse complement.
AGAAAGGTATGTTTGTGACCAGCTAGTTGTTGCCTAACCTCGAGGTCCTTGGAATGCTTTTTTTAAAAAAATGAATGGAACCACATATTCACATCAAAAGGTATTGATAAACTAATTCCCATAACCAGATGGGGAAGGGGAAGAAGAAGGAATAGCCTTCAACTTCCCTTTCACTCTTAACCAGCTTGTCAGTCCTCCCTTTACTGAATCTGCCCCTGCCTGTAATAACTTCAGTTGGGTGCTTTTCTTCCTTCTGAGCTGATGCAACTTAAAATTGCACAAGCATCTAGTGAAAAAACTGAGCACAAATCCAAAAGCCTAGAGCCAAGAGAGTGCAATATGTCAAAAGCCAGATAAAACAAAACTAAACACATTTCAGTTTAGCAGTGGGAAGATAAAGTGCCTCATAGATGCAGAAAGATCAGACTGCAAACTAATTTAGCAGCAGCTGCAGATAAAGTGATTAATCTCATGAAATCTTATAAAACTCATTACAGAAGCAAGAGACAAAGTACATAAGATACTGCAAAGTTAAATGGCAAGAGTAGATTCCAATTTCCTTTTTTAAAAATAATTTATTATTGTTTTTCAGTTAAGCAAAGAATGAGGAAAAAACAAAAGCAAAATATCCCTCAATGTGAAATTTCCAGTCCACGGATGCTCTTTGAAAATACTATTTCAAGCCCATAGATGCTATGAATGAAAGGGTTTCTTGTGATAGTGTTAGAAGTTTTGCTACAGCATGGAGCTAACCCCTTCCATCCCTCCAAATATGGCTTTCCATATAGCTTTGGACAAGTATGATTTCCATGCTAAGGGCTCCGCTACTAAAAGGGATTGAACGGGCATGGAAAGTGCCCCCAAATACTTTTTTTTATTTAGCACAAACTCCACCAGAATGTTGGACTTGGTGATCCGCTCTACTCCAGTTCTTTTTGTTAATTCAAAGCAACAGCTTTGGCATCAGGGTTTGTGTTAATTAATTTTGTTTGTTGCATTAAGTATCATTTTTTTGATATGCAGGTGGAAAAAAATATAGGGCTTCTGACATGTGTGATCTTTTGTAATGAATTCCTTGCTATTGTCTGAAGTGCTGTGTAGGACAAACATTCCTTAATCTAGAACTAAGATGTGGTTGCTTTCCGGGAATGCACCACAATAAAGCTCCAGCCCTGCTTGTATAAGGAATAATTAGTACCTCGTTTACTAGCTTTAGCAGTGTCTGTGATGCCATAAAATATAAGCTGCTCTGCACTGCACTGAGTGTATTGTCTAAGAGTGATCTAAGGGACCAATTACGTGGGATGTTGATAATGCTGTTTGCAGAATTTTCCTTACAAAAATCGCCAGAATGCTCTACTCCCCCCCCCCGCCCGCCCGCTCAATTCCTAATCCAGATTGGGATTTTGGCGTGGAGGGGGGGGTGCCAAGTGCTAAAATTCCACCCTGTGCTAAGGTCCCAATTGGATTGTGTTCATAGTACTGGTTATTTCTGCCAGAAAAACCCTGTATTCAACCTGACATGAATATCTGAATTTATATATAATAAGCAAAGCTTAAACACTGCACTGATAGTTAAATCCTAAGCATATTTACTCAGAAGGAAGACTCACAGAACTCATTTGGAGTCATTCCAAAATTTAACATGCTTAGACTTGTGCTGTAAATACTTATGAGTTGCATATTGCTATTTTATTGCTAAAAAATCACATCTTTTGCAATAGTAACCCAGTCTGATTGCTACGTGACTTTGTGGATGCCTACTGCTTCAGTGAAAAAGACTAGGACCCAGACCGTGAAGGACAACAAAGACCCGGTGTGGAATGAAACATTTCACTTTAGGATTCAGAATGAAGTAAAGGTAAGGAGCTGTGCCAACGCTCTTAAACAGGAATTGCTACTTATATAGGCAGTCACAGAAGCAGAGGACTGGGAACTGCACAGGTGTCACTTAAAAGCAGGGCCATAACTATTGAGATATCACTATGGAGATACTCCCAATATTTACTCCTCTTCCCAAGTGTTAACATCATACAAATTCAAACAGGACTGTTCTACTTTCTGGGAGATGACACATACATAATATTAAACGGTTAAAAGTTTAGATCAGGAATTACCCCTGGATTGACCTCCTTGGATGGGGATGAGGAACCCATAGCCCTTCAGATGTTGTTGGACTACAACTCCCATAATCTTTGACCATTGACCATATTGGCTGTGGCTGATGGGAGTTGGAGACCAACAATATCTGAACTGATTTCCCATCCTCACCTCTGGGGTGAGGCATGTGTTACTGTGACAAACATCTTCAGCGTAGTGAGGATGGTTATACATCTTCAGCGTAGTGAGGATGGTTATACCAGTCAGGGCCTTGGTTGGGTCTGTCAACAGTTCCTCATACTCGGGAGCAGGGCAAATCCAAGCTGGATGAAGGTTAAGTTCACAGCTGGCACTAAGATAAATTGAAGTTGTTATCCCAGCAAGGAAAGATTGGAAGGTTTATATCCTCTTAGGCAGCTCCTCTGTTTTCCTGGTCATCTTCTGGATCACAATTTGTCCTCCTTTGGCTTCTCCCTCCTAGCTGAGAAAAAACCCTGTTATTGAAACCCTACGGCTGTTGGATAAGCACCCTTCCACTGACTGTGGGTGTCTTGCTGGACTATCTGCTTTTGAGGGGTTAGGAGTAAAGAGGGAGATTCTGGATCGAGGGGAAGAAGGTCCAGAAAGGGGCAGCACAATACATTCTGATACCTGAGGCCAAAGACCCATTTGAAACTGAATGACCGTGGATTGGCACTGAATCCTTCAGCACTAGTGGTGGGACAATTTTATTCACTACAGCTGAGGGCAGCAGTCTGGTTTAGGAGTTGCAGGGCAAGCCATGTGGTGTGCATACAGCTCAGTCTGCTGACACCTTTCTATTGCTTCCTGTCCACCAGTATTTGCCACCTGAAGTACTGCCTCACTCTGACTATTGGTAGGGCCAGCCCTGAGGGCAGGTCTGGGGTGGGGGACATTAGACTGCTCAGTTGTGAGCTCTTTGGGGTCTTTGGTGCTCCTGGAGTCCCACTCCTCTTCCTTGGATGAGGTGCCCCTAGAGAGAGAGGCTAGTCTATGAGAGGTTCTAAAATTCTTCTCTGGATTTCTCTAGAACATTCTGGAGCTTAAAGTTACTGATGAAGATAAGCATACTGCAGATGACCATCTCCTCACTGTTTTCTTTGATGTTTCTAAAATCCAACTTGGTGAAACAACCCGCCTGAGCTTTCAGCTGAATCCAAAAGTGAGTACTGCAAGTAAAAAACAGGCTGTGGAACACAAATCCACATTTCTCTCAATTTTCAATGAAGTTCCCTTTCAGCTATTAAGCAATGGTACCATATAAAAGAATTACACTTGCTTTGAATACACAGACAACAACAAAAGACTTTTGTGGCACCTTAAAGACTGACAAATTTTATCATAGCATAAGCGTTTGTAAACTAGAGTGCGCTTCATTAGATGCATGAAGTGTGTGTGTGTGTGCGCACACACAAACACATATAAGTACATGGGTGTAAAGAAAAAACAATCTAAAGGTTAGAGTTAAATGGCAATGGAATGGAGAAAGTATAGCTTGATAATTCTGTTAGTTTAAAATTATGCAAACTTACCCTTCACAACAACTGTGGTTAGTTATTTTAGCATTACCTAGCTGTGACAATATAGTGAGATCTTAAATATGCAAAATGAGCTCAATGACCCTTCACAGCAGCAGTGGCTGTTGATAAACAAATCACCCACCTATAGAGGATTACATATTTCTGTTCTGACCTAACTGAATAGAACTGAACATTTTGACGATGAATACACCAGTGATTCCCATATCAAACTGTTAAGTATGAACAGTATGTGTGTTTCTTTAAACATCTGAGTCCAGTCCAGACAGGGCAATGCACACCAGGACCCAAACCCAAAGAGTGCTAGTCACACTCAAGTCCCATTGAATTAAATGTGGCTAATTGTTTTTGACTGAAGTTAAAGGGATTTGAGTTCTATATTTTTCCCCCTATTGGGACTGCAGCCAAAGCTGCTTGGGCATCACCAGTGCTTCCATGTGGTATGGAGAGCTAGCTATCTTGGGACATAATCGGGCAAGGCACATCAGCACGGCCTTTTGTTAGTAGGATCCCATCTACCCCCTGGTCAATGGCTCCCACAGTGTAGCCTAGGGAGAGCTGAAGAATCTTTACCAAAATGCTCATTTTTAGGGGAAACTGCTTGCAAAGATGTGTATATTAGTAAAAACTGCATTAAAATGTGTTTATTAGCAGAAATCCACACTAAAATGCCGACAAATTTCCAAGAGGATTAAAAAATAATAATCACAAGTTTCTGCAGAAATGTGGAGAACTGGATTTATGACTGGAAAGATGAGAAACTGAGAAAACCAAAATGGTCAGGTCCTTCCATCCCTAGCTACCTCTGCGGTGACTTGGCTTCTCAGTCCTGCCCCCTGACTTCCACTCATTGAGGGTGGACATCTGAGTTGCAGAAGCAAATTATAACCTTGGTTGGACAGGTTTCTAGCTCCTATGGAATATTATGCTCCCAGTCTTCCATAGCATGAATGTCCACAACTCAGGGCATGGACTCCCTTCACTTAACTAATGTGTGAAGTGGGCTTATTATTCAAGGGAATGTGTGAACATGCTGTCACTGTTTTTGCTTTTTAAACTTTCAGGGTAAGGAGGAACTAGAAGTTGAATTCACAATGGAGAGCAGGTAAGAACAACTGTTGTTGCACATACCATTAACAAAACTGCCATGCAAAAAATAAAATAAAATGCAGCATTGATAAAGAGCTTGCCTTGTATCTCTCTTGATAAAAAACCTTTAATATATATCTATCTAGGTATTGCTGATGGTGTGTATTCATATTCTGTTATTGGGGATCGATCTGAAGGATCAATGTGGTATAGCAGAGGCTAATATATTGATGGGGATATAGTAGCATTTGCTAAAGGGCTTCAGCACTGGCTATTTATAGGGAGGCTATTGAAGGCCAGGAATATTTCATCAAGGAAACTGCATGATAGAACTACTGCTTTACTGTTTCATCTCTGTCGACAGATGGAGAAACCTTGTGACTGGATGCTCCATATAGAACTCCTTGCATACAGAAAACTAGAGATCAGGGAGAAGAGTTCCTGCACAGCATGTGCCATGATATTCCTGATCCAGAGCCTTGCATGTGTTTCCCAACTTTGGGTCTCCAGCAGTTTGGGACTACACCTCCCATCATCCCTAGCTAGGAAGACTGATGGTCAGAGATGATGGGAATTGTAGTCTGAAAGCAGCTGGAGATCCAAGGTTGGGAAACACTGCTCTGCAGCATTTTATAGGCCTCCTGTACAACCAGTCTTCTCTGTTCACTTCCATGGAGCACTGTGCATCATTCTTGTGCATATATCTTCTGCTTTTATCTAAATGAATGGAAAAGCTGCTCTTGTGGGTGGGGAAGCTCTGTGTGGGCACCAGAGCTGTCATATGTGTAAGAATGGTGTGGAGAGATGCCAGTGAGAGACAGGTGGCCCAGGGGTTGCCTCAGAGCGCACAGCTACAATTTGTAGCATATGCCAGCCATGCGCTCAAGTGTCGTCCACTATATGGTTGTTCCCAGGAATGGAGATTCGTCTCATAATCTGCTTGTCCTGATTCAGGTAGGTAGCTGTGTTGGTCTGACACAGTCAATATATATATAGGTAAAGGTAAAGGTACCCCTGACCACTAGGTCCAGTTGTGACCGACTCTGGGGTTGTGGCGCTCATCTCTCTTTATTTGCCAAGGGAGCTGGCGTATAGCTTCCGGGCTATGTGGCCAGCATGACTAAGCCGCTTCTGGCAAACCAGAGCAGCGCACGGAAACACCGTTTACCTTCCCGCCGGAGCGGTACCTATTTATCTACTTGCACTTTGACGTGCTTTCGAACAGGAGCTCACCCCGTCGCGGGGATTCGAACCGCCGACCTTCTGATCGGCAAGTCCTAGGCTCAGTGGTTTAACCCACAGTGCTACCCGCGTCCCTTAACACACACACACACACACACACACACACACACACACACACATACATATATATTGTCCAGTAGCACCTTAGAGACCAACTAAGTTTGTTCTGGGTATGAGCTTTCGTGTGCATGCACACTTCTTCAGATACACTGAAACAGAAGTCACCAGACCCTTATATATAGTGGGAGGGTGGGGTGGGGTTTTTCTCAGGAGGGTAGTAGGAGATGCGTGATTGACTCAATGGGTATGGTAAACCTGTTGATGACTGTTAACGACTGCAATTAGGCTTACAGGAAAAAGCAAGGGATAGTATGCAGATGATTAGCATGTTTAGCATATGTAATATGCTTGTTCTGAGTTTTTGTTACTCTAGAACTTGATGCAATTGGTTTAGCCAGAAGTTCTACGTTACTTGGAAGTCTGCTTGTTTAATTGCTTTTCCAGCTTTCCTTTAGGCCCCTCACACTGTTGTGCCCTTTGGAATGAGCATTTCAGAGAGCCTCCCCAGTTCCTGGCATCTCCCCCTCTCCTGTTGCTCACTGTCTTGGGCGTCCTCCTGAGCTCATACCCCTCCCCACACTGGAAAGGACACCATTCTTGGGGGAGGGCTGCAGAAGGTCTCAAGTTCAATCTCCAGCATCTGGGAGGACTGGGAATGCCCCCTGTCTGAAACCTGGGGAGCTGCTGCCAGTCAGTACAGACAATATTCAGTATTAGGCAGCTTCCAATGTACCTGAAGAACTCCCAGGCTGAGGCAGGATGCTGCCCATGCTGGGGATGGCATGTCCCTTCTTGGCCTGGTTTTGTGAATATTTGGCTGTGCCAAACAAGTTGTGGAGTCGCTAGGAAGCCGCAAAAGACACAGCTGCTGACAAATGAGAAAACAAAATACAAATAAAATGCTATCCTTACAGCTACTGGAAAAGTATCATTTTCTTTTCTTTTACCTTTCAGCCCAGATGTCCCAGAGAAGATATTTACTAATGGAGTTTTAGTGGTAAGTTTATTCATTTTGTTTCTTCACCTGACCAAATAGTAGAGCTTAGGTCTATAAAGTGCTGGCACTCAAATTCTGCATACCTAAACACAACTTTCCTGTGCATGACAAGCTGGAACTGGAATTTGTACTACTTAGCTCTCCCACTCAATTCCCCCAAGGTGAGGAAGCTCAGACTGGAACAGAGAAGCTTGGTTGCAGTTTCCACACTCCACCTCCAGTTCCACCATCAGATGAATGCCACCAATTGGTAAAAATCAAAGCATGCTATACCTGCCACCTTCATATTGAAGCTTCCTAAAACTGAGATTGGGACATGACAGTTGATTTAAGCTTCTCTGTGCCTATCATTTCCCCCTGCGCTGCCTAGCGAATTTAACAGACTCCAACATGTGCTGGCAGAATATTCATAACTATAAAACTGTGTTACATTCTTTGTGCAGGGGTGAGGAACTGCTGAGCTGCGGGGTGTTGTTGGACTGCAACTCCCATCATCCCTGGCAATGAGCCATACTGGCTGGAGGTTATGGGAGCTAGATATCAACAGCTTCTCCCATTCCTGCCCTAATGGATATTGCCAGTAGTTTGACAGAAGAGAAATCCTTGCAAAGGAACCTACAATTTGGGCTACTTTACTAGTCAAGCAAAAGATTGTGCTTGGCAGCCCCTCATTTCTCCCAACAGGTCTCCTGCTATCACCTCCCTAATGATGAGCTTAGACACTGCTGCTTGAAGGTGTTCAAGGTGCCTTCAAGTAGCAGTCTCTAAGATACCCACCCTGCCCCAGTCTTTCCCTAGAAAAGAGTGGGTGGGTGAGAGTCTTCTTGCCCAAGGGCTACTAGGCAAAGGAATGCAAGACGCCTTTCTCCAGAGGCATTCAAGCAAACCCCACCATCCTGGCCTTTCCTGCTCTCACAGGTTTGGTCTTGTGTGGCTGAGGCACTCCAGTTGCCTTGGAAACAACCCCCAGCCTTTCTCCTAACTTAGAAGATGGGATCACTGGACAGCTGTAGAGCTGATCTTAAACCACCTCTGTAGGTTCTAAGTTGGCATAAGCATGGCCCATTGCTCACCAGAAGGTGGCGACAAGTTTGTCACTAAAACAATCCAGAGGTTTACGTTTGTTCCTTCATTGGCAAAATGCTCATCACTACGATGGGCAGATACTGTATCTGCTTTCTTTCTATTCTCGATTCCAAAACCATTTCTGTGGTAGTGGAGATGGAGTCTGTATACTGCAAGGCAGTCTAGAATTCCTTTCTTTGGGGTTGGGCCATCTAGTATTGGAGGCAGGGGGCAGGATTTGTTTCCATGGTAATAAAGTCCCCAAGTGCTGTGGTAATATTTTTTCCATAGGTGTGAACATCCACCAATAAATTCTGACTTACCCTGAATTTTGTTCCTTTCCTAACAGTCTTTCAGTTGCATCCTATTTACTTGGCTCATTGTGGATGAGCAAATAATTAATTAAATTTATGAGAGATTACATTTTATGTAATGCTACATTGCATATACAGCGGTACCTCTGGCTGCGAATGGGATCCATTCCGGACGCCTGTTCGCAACATGAAAAGAGCGCAACCCGCAGCAGCGAGTCTGCACATGCATGGGTTGCGATTCACCGCTTCTGCACATGCGCGTGATGTCATTTTGCGCGTCTGCGCAAGCACGAGTGGCGAAAACCGGAAGTAACCCTTTCCGGTACTTCCAGGTTGCCGCAGGACATTACCTGAAATATCGTAACATGAAGCAAACTTAACATGAGGTATGACTGTAGTACTCAGAGAAGCCAGAGTTAAATCTATCTGAACACATAACCTTTGACCTGGAAGGTTTAAGTGTGGGGACTGGCTGTGGCTAAAATTAAGCCCAGGTTTATTACATTTGCATCATAATAGCACCTTACATAGCAAAACAAGGCTGCGGCATAAAAATCTATATTTGTTCTAAATTCACTCTTTGATTCTAATTTTTATCCTTTACAGGCGCGTGAAATTGCCTGTTTGGAAGTTCAAATAGATGGGGGAAGAAGGAAAACAGGTAGGCAATTTTTAATTGGGGTTGGGGGAGTGCCTTAGTTCAGTGGGAGGGCAGTGGTACACCCAGTTCAGTCCCTGGCATCCCAAGTTATTGTTGGGATAATCTCCTGTCTGAAGCCCCAGAGAACTGCTGCCAGCCGGGATGAACAAGAAAGAGCTAGATGGACCAATGGTGTATGGCAGCTTTCCATGTGTATATGTAATATAATAAAATAAGAACTAGCGAGTGTTTTGTCGGCCTCTCTGCAAGCTAGCTGGTGTCGCCTCCATGCCTAGTCTTTACTGAATTGCTGTGAAGTCATAGAACATTCATGACCATTTTAACTGTAGTCCTATTCAGGCATTATGCCTGAACACAAAATCTCCACACTAGTACCCCATGCTTCTCTGTATCGAGCAGAGAAAGTCTGCAAGGGGGGATTTTACTTAACATGAGTAGAACCCTCTATATCAGTGTTTCCCAAACTTGGGTCTCCAGCTGTTTTTTTGGACTACAATTCCCATCATCCCTGACCACTGGTCCTGCTAGCTATGGATGATGGGAGTTGTAGTCCAGAAAAAGTTGGAGACCCAAGTTTGGAAAACACGGCTCTACATGATAGGGAAGAAGAGTTTGGATTTGATATCCCGATTTATCACTACCCGAAGGAGTCTCAAAGCGGTTAACATTCTCCTTTCCCTTCCTCCCCCACAACAAACACTCTGTGAGGTGAGTGGGGCTGAGAGACTTCAAAGAAGTGTGTCTAACCCAAGGTCACCCAGCAGCTGCATATGGAGGAGCGGGGACGCGAACCCAGTTCACCAGATTATGAGTCTATCGCTCTGAACCACTACACCACACTGGCTCTCTGCTGACCCTGGCAGGAAATAGCTTTCAATTCCTTTCCCCTGATTCCTTCAAAATCTGCTGCAGTGGGTTGGAGGAAATCTGAGTACTGCCTCCTTTCCCCCTCTTGTGAGGGTTCTCCTCTATTGCAGCGCCATCACTTCTGCAAACAGGAGGTGACCTTCCATTCGCAAAAAGGGGTACAGTGGGTCCCAGGCTGCTTCCAGCATCTATAGCCTATTTATGAAAGCCATTTTAAATCATTTTTTTTGGAGGGATTATTAATATATAGATCTCTGTATTGCTCCCCCCCCCACCTTTCTGTAGAAAGAAAATTCACTCTTTCCGTGGGAGGATCCCATGAAGAAGCTCAAAACCTCACGTTGCGCACCTGGCTTTGCCGTGCTGCTCCTGCTAAATTTCACTACATCAAATATAACCAATCAGAATTGGATATTGAACTGCCGAGGAGACAGCTTCTTACGGTATGTTGGGTTTTTTTTGTCTCTGTAATAAGGCTGAGGGGAGGCTGAGCCACAGACATTTGTTAGGTAGGAGCCAGGAAACACCAGGGGTAAGAGCTGAGGCAGTGAAGCCAGAGGACACACCAAGAGGCACCATAAGTCAGTGCTGGGCAAGACTATCCTTGCCAGCCTGTACTGGAAACCTTTACAGAGAAGCCCTTCCTGGTGAAGAGAGCCATGGCCAGTCTTGGGCGGGCCAGGACATTTCAGTACAGTAACTGGCAACTCTTCAAGTCAGTTGCGGAGGAAGGGGTTTCGGTACCTGGGATGGCGGGGGTGTGGTACGTTGCCAGTGGGGGTGTGGCACGTCACATGCGGGGTGTGTGGCATGTCACCCATGCGAGCTTCCCAATGGGGCGGTGCCCACCTGTGCGAACATCACAAGGGGGTGGCGTCCGCCTGAGTGAGCATCATGCCAATGGGGTGGCACCTGCCCACCCGAGTGTCCCAAGGGGGAGGTGCCCGTCTATGGCGATGTCACCCCCCCAGGCTGGCACCTGGGGCACACCTACCCCCTGCCCCCTTCCTCTCCCACTGCTTCAAGTGCCCAGGGAGACACTTTACCCTCATGGTTTACTACCAAGCACCTGGTTCCTAGTTCTAGCCTCAGAAGCCCATGAAAGAAAGTATCAACTGCTTTAGATGATTTTCTCCTAGTGATGAATTTCATTTTATATGCAGGCCTCCTCAGAGACGAATGAGTCAGCAACTGTTCCCCTGAACACTCTTCCTATCAAAGAACAAGTGACAATACCACCGGTGAGACTTCCTATTGACTTCTAGGGACACTTTTTTCAAATAATGGGACAATATTGAGTGCATTCACACCAAGAAAAAACACCCCATGTTAACTCTTTCTTGTCATTCATTTGAGGTAAAGCTTTCCTATGAATTTGGTCCACATTGTCTGATTTATATTTAGCTAGAGTCTAATACTTTTGGCACATACTTTTGGCACATTTCAGCACCAAATGTAGGGCACATGGATAAGAAAGTTTCACAATTTCCTGCCTGCCAAAAATTATGGTTTAAACTAATCCATACTTTCATTATCACTCAAACCAGGACAGTTCATATTTATTTAATTTGCTTGATTTGAAAACAGACTTTTTATCTCTCCCCTTTCTCTCTTTACAAATGAAGATCTGTAGTTATAAAACTGCTCTTATCCCAAGTTCATGTTCATCACCCAGTAGATATTTTATCTATTACCACCACCAATTTTTAACTTCATAATAAGGACCCAATTGGTTCTTTCATTATTTGGGCCATTATTTGGGCCATTGTATCAATGCATTGTTTTATTTTTGAGATTCTGATCTACTTAAAAATACAATTTTGGGAATGCAGATCCAATTTTGCATAGTTAAGAGGAAGATGGCAATTGCCACCTACAGTACATGTATTTTGGGTTACTTTTGGGGAGAAGTAAAACCACAGAGGAATTTAAATACTTTCTGGAACAGACAGAAATGAATACTCAAATGCCCCTTGGTACTTAACAATATATCTTCAAGCTGAACTGAACTTAATATCTCTCCACCCAGCATTTGCAGAACCTTCTGTCCACTAATGGAGATCATTTTTGCATCTTTCGGGGTTTTTGCCACCCAGCAGTTACTTGTATTTTTATTTAAGCAAAAGATGGGAATAATCCCTTAGCATCTCATTAAAGTGTACATTTTCCAAAACAAATGTTGACCCAAACTTTGGCCTCCCCCACCAAGCATCTCTTTTTTGGGGGGGAAAGGGTCTTCCCCCCAGACATTCAAAATTCAAATGTAAACATTCAGTTCATCCCTCATGTATGTATTTTTTTTTATTTTCCAGAACAAAACATTTGATTTGAGTGTGAAGTCAAAAGATTGGTAAGAAAACCTCTTCTAAACCTGAGCCTCCCCAGCCACATGTATTTCCCCTCACTCCTTAACTACTTTGCTTTTATATGGAATCTCACAAACCTACGAGGTTTTGAATGTCTGGCTTGAGGTGAATTAACACCAAAAACCATAATATGTGAATGTAAGAAGCACATGCGCCATCAAAGCAATTTGGTACCAAGTTTTTTTAAACCGTTTGTTGTCCAGGTGATCTGCCTTGAGAAACAGTTCTTAAGATGCTTAGCAATTACGTGGACCAAATGAGACACAATCCAACTGTTATGCACTATGATTTTTATACGTTTAAGCACACTTATTTACCTTCTGGATTCTGTCCATTGCATTTAAATGTGTTCAGATTTTAACAAAACCACATTATGGGCATTGCTCAGAAAACATTGCTCACCGGAATCATATGCTCAGTCTTCCCTCCCCTTTCTTTTTTCCATAGAAACCTTGAGCTTGAGCCTCCACTTCCTTGCCTTTTTATTTACATCCTGCTTATACAGCCAGCACCATGCACTTGGTCCAGGAGGTGGCACTGCTGTCAGCTTCCTCCTCCTTGGTCTCCGGGGTGCTGTTGTAAAACTAACCGATCGGGGAAGAGGGTGGAGACATAACTTGGGTAGAGCAACAGCATAAAGTTAAGGCTCATCCAGCACACAAAGCACATGACTTCTCCCAAAGAATCTTGGGAACTGTAGTTCAAGGGAACTGTGGGGGTTGTAGCTTTGTGAGGGGAAAACTATGGTTCCCATGATTCTTTGCAGGGAGTCATGTGCCTTAAATGTACATTTGATGTGTTGTAAAGGTATGGTATGGGGACGTGGGTGGCGCTGTGGGTTAAACCACAGAGCTTAGGACTTGCCGATCAGAAGGTCAGTGGTTCGAATCCCCACAATGGGGTGAGCTCCCGTTGCTCGGTCCCAGCTCCTGCCAACCTAGCAGTTCAAAAGCACGTCAAAGTGCAAGTAGATAAATAGGTACCGCTCTGGCGGGAAGGTAAATGGTGTTTCTGTGCGCTGCTCTGGTTCACCAGAAATGGCTTAGTCATGCTGGCCACATGACCCGGAAGCTGTACGCCGGCTCCCTCGGCCAATAAAGCGAGATGAGCGCCGCAACCCCAGAGTCGGTCACGACTGGACCTAACGGTCAGGGGTCCCTTTACCTTTACCTTTTAAAGGTATGGCGTTAATTAGCTCTGCCTGTCCCTGGCTCTGTTTCCTCTTCCTGTTTGCTTTCCATTTTGTCAGCACCGTTGGACAGCAGCCACCCCTGACAGCAACCTATTCAGTTTGTTTAAAAATCAGCTTGTGCTTCGGCATGGGGTAGGGGCAAGACTGCTACTGCTGCATTCTACCCTGATGGTTAGGAAAAACGCATTGTGCGCACATGTGCATGTGCACACAAATGTTTCTTTGATAGATTGCAGCCAGCAGATGTAGCAGCCTTTAAAACCGTCTGCGTAAATTTCTCTTGGCCTTAGGACTCAGGGCCTGCTTTTTAAAAGGCCAAAAAGTCTGGATGTGCGTCTAGGATATGATCTGTGCTCAGATGAAAAGAATTTCCTACAGAAACGGAAGAAAGTGGTTGCTGCTACTCTGAAAAATCTTCTTCATTTAGACCAAGGCCTGCAAGACCATGAAGTAAGTGAATCACAAGAGTGCCATTTTATCCCTACAGATCTTGGTATCTAGTGCAGCACTTAAGTATTTTTAGACTCTGGTTTTATGATGGGAAATTGGCTCTGTGGTGTTAGTCCTGTGTATTTCTTCACTACTACAAAATGTTGTGACCCAGCCTTGCTGCATCTTAGAATCTTCTGCTTAATCTGCTAATGAGGCCCTGGACTTTTTTATTAAATGGAGTTTTAACATGCCTTTCAGAATAAATTATGCTGCCAAGGCAGTTTATGTTTCAGCAAAGCAACACAGTAACATTATACAAAAGGTTTTTTTAAAAAAGTTAGCTCTGCAATCCTATATTTCTTGGGAAGTGGCCACAGGAAACTGGCCTGAGATCTGCAGATGAAGGGCAGTACACAAATTCAATAAATAAAATAACAACCAATAAAAAACTGGTTATTTTCTTGCACTCAACAGGTGCCTGTGATTGCTGTGACAACTACAGGAGGTGGAATGAGAGCATTAACCGCTATGTATGGCACCCTTTGGGGTCTCCAGAGACTGAAGCTTTTGGACTGTGTTTCGTATATAACAGGCTCATCAGGGACAACATGGTAAGGGATGAGAACACCGAGAGCCAGTGTGGTGTAGTGGTTAAGAGCGGTAGTCTCGTAATATGGGGAACCGGGTTCGCGTCTCCGCTCCTCCACATGCAGCTGCTGGGTGACCTTGGGCCAGTCACACTTCTCTGAAGTCTCTCAGCCCCACTCACCTCACAGAGTGTTTGTTGTGGGGGAGGAAGGGAAAGGAGAATGTTAGCCGCTTTGAGACTCCTTAAAGGGAGTGAAAGGCGGGATATCAAATCCAAACTCTTCTTCTTCTTCTTTTGTAAATTGTGATTTGTGTGAGCTACTTGTGCTGAAACCCTTCTTCCAATATTGCGTCATTATTTGACTACCGGTGAAATCAGAGGCAATTATTAGTTGATTTCGTAGCATACTGTCACAATTAAGTAGGTGTACATAGTTTCTCCTTTGGCTTTCCGTACCAGCAAGGAAGTGCTTAAATTTTGTGAAACTCCAGAACGCCCTTGGTATTGTGAGTCTATGCAGAATAATTTTTCCTCAGTTGCTCCGTGAGTCAGTTGTTTGGTCAGGTTACAAGGCAGGACTAATAGTTTATTACCTGGGAGTGGAGAAATGAGAACAGTTCCTCTGAGTATACACAAATCCCCCCCCCCAATAGCTGAGCGAGTTTATTGGTTTCAAAGAACACAGTGAGCGGAGCCAAATTTCCTAACAGTCTAATACAACACTACATATGCCTGCTTAGGATTAGGCTCCATTGAGTTCAAGGGGACTTACTCTCAGGTGAGAATTGCAGACCAAAATGCTAGAAGTTGGCAGAATAGTCTCTTTCTCCCCACCCCCATGTCTGAGCGGGAAGAGTGGTGATTTGTTGATAGTTGATGGGCTGCTGATCTGTGTTTTCTTTTAAAAGGACATTTAAGCTAAACTAATATTAAATAGCATATTTTAGACGATAGGGTGACTGAACTGTTTTTCCAAAGTTTGTCTCAGTTCAAGCATTCAAAGACAATATGTTTAACTTCCAAAGATAACACCTGCCTACAAAAGTGAGAAAGGAGTGGCGGCGGTGGGAGTGAGAGAGCCCATTTCTTTTGAAATTCCACCCACCCTTTACTAGTGAATAGGTGAAAAAAAATGTTTTGCAAAAGGTTCTGCACAACACTACTTGTTTACTTAACCTGTATTATACAGTCTGGAATAAAAACAAATCATATCTCCTTTCCTTTCTTTTCCAGGACGATGTCAGATTTGTATGAAGATGCTGATTGGTCAAAGAAAGATCTTGGGGAGATCATCAAGAAAGCTCGAATTCAAGCAGCCAAATCTAAAATGAGTGCCTTTTCCTTGGAAAGCCTAAAAGCCTACCATAAGGAGCTATGCCAGAGGACCATAGCAGGATATAAGACATCCTTCATAGACCTTTGGGGACTCATGATCGAAGCCATGCTGAATGATGGGGTATTCTATATGTGTTTGTTTTCAGAAATGTTATCTGTTTCTTCCTTCAGAATTATTTGTATCATCTGAAGATCTCAGGGCAGAGGAGAGTAGAATCAATACATTGCCAAATTGATGCATAATGTCATCAAAATACTGTACACAGTTGCTAAATCTCACTTACCATTCCCAAAAGCAGGGGCAAAATGAGGCTTTATTTCATCTGGGTCAAAGACCCAGTTTGGCACCCCCTATGCACATTTGCATGCACACACACATAGACTGGGAGCCTCAATGGCGCCCCTCTGGAGGCTTCACTCAGGGCAAAACACCTGGCTAGTCCCCACCCCCCATAGCTACAGCTCTGCCAAATGCTTGGGTGAAAAACTACTCCCTGCCTCTGCTGCTTTCCAGGTTTTCTGGTGATGACCACTGATTGCAGCTGAATGCCAGGGTTTGCTCTCAGCTGCTGGACAAAGTCAGGATATTTCTGATGGTTCACTTTATTATTAATCATTTTAGCTCCATGCAATTTGCAGTTGGTCTGACAGCTAAAGTCTATTCCCACATTGACTTCAGCAACAAAATTCTTCCCTTTGGATGAGCCAGCTGCTGCTCTTCTCTTGCTTTGCCCTCATGCAAATAATGTTAATATTATAATATAATATAATATAATATAATATAATATAATATAATATAATATAATAAATATACCATAGTCCCCTGATATAGATGGAATAAGATGGGGTATGGAGGATGTTGCCTTTGGAAAGTACAGTCTAAGCAACCATATGTGTCAAGTACACAGATGAAATCGCTGCAAACTTTGGTACCCTCTGTATCAGCCTTCCCCAATCTGTTGCCATCCAGACACTGTGGACGGCAACTTCCACCAACACAAGTCAGCATGTCTGCAAGTCAGGGATGATGGGGGTAGTAGCTCAGAGCAAATGAAGGGCAACGAGTTGGGACAGGCTGTTCTATACTGTTCTTTCATGGCTATTTTTCATGCTGTGCTTCGAATTTATGTTGGATCCTTTTTTAAAAAATGCAATACTTAGGAGGGATTTTTGTTGTGATTGCAACCTGTAGGGACATGGCCAGCCCTTGCATGATTCACAGGGAGGCAGCTGCCTCAGGCAGCAAATTTTGAGGGGTGGAAAGTAGATAGGAATGTTGCTGTGTGGTCTGCCCTGCAGCCCCTAAGCTAGCTAGCTTGCTGTCCTAGGGTGAGGTGGAGGACTCTGGCCCATCACTAGTGATTCAATTAACTGTCTAGTCAGATTTTGTGCACAAAAAGGGAAATGCATCATCTTGTCCTTTGCCTCAGGCAGCAAAATGGCTTGGGCCGCTCCTGTGTAGGGAGGAAACATATAGCCTTTCCTTCTTTAACCTGTATCATGATTGAAATCCCCCCTTAAAGGCAGAAAACTTAGCTATTTCATTTATTATTATTGTATTTTTACTGCCAGAGAGGGGGAGAGGTGCTTGTGAAATGTTTTACCTCAGGTTTCAAAACAACCCAGACAGCTTTGGGTACTGTGCACCTTGATTTGAGGGCTGGATGATACCATTTGCTGTTCACCTGAGGCAGCAAAATGTTTGGGGGTCAGCCTTGCAAGTTCCTATTTTCCCCAATTAATCAAATATATAATGTGTATTTATTTTCCCTACACAAACCCAGAACAACCACCATAAACTCTCAGATCAACGACGAGCATTGAGCAAAGGCCAGAACCCTCTTCCAATCTACCTGGCTTTGAACGTTAAGGACAATGTTACCACAAGAGATTTTAGAGGTAATTTTTTCCCAACATTTTTCATATTTTAAGTTTGTATGGCAAATTACATGGTCAGGTATGCACATATCAGAACCAACAAAAAGGGAAAACTCATCTTCTGGACTCAAGTTGAGCTCAAGCACATGGGCAGCAGCATTATTCTGATCCTTTCCTCTACACCAGGTATAGGGAACCTTTGGCCCTCCAGATATGGTGGAACCAGGGCTTTTTTCAGCCGGAACTCGCCAGAACTAAGTTCCGGCACCTCTCTGATGGGCACCATTGCCATTATAAGAGAACAAGGGAGGTGTTCATAGTGAGTTCTGGCACCTCTTTTTCTAGAAAAATAGCTCTGGGCGTGCATCATACCTGGCCATTGGCCTAGTTTTCTAGAATTGATGGAAACTGTCGCTCAGTCACAACTGGAGGACCCAAAGTTCCCACTACATGATACAACTGTGCCAGCACCCTTCCAGATTGTGATGAAGGAGAATGGGTGACACCATCTTAACTTTACCCTACAAGTCATTTATTAGATCTAGAATGGCCACCTGTTGAAACAGGATACTGGATTAGGTGGTCCTTCGACCCAATCCAACAGGGATCTTCATATTTTCTTAACCAACTGTGTAGATTTAAAGGGACTTTCCATTGTCACCGTTTCTGGAAGGGTAGCCATGTTAGTCCATCTGTCCTGAGGCACCCTTGAACGCTGAGACACTTATTATGGCATAAGCTTTCATGGACCATTGTCCACTTTATCAGATGTATACAGCATTATTCTGAGTGGCAAGTACATGTGGCGTGTATATTTTAGGGAGTGGGATGTAAAAATGCAGAGAAGTGTTGACTGTGATAATTACTTTATTGACAGTGACCATTCACAGTAAAACGGTAGCTGATAATACAAACATCCTGGGATTGGTAAACCAGTCAACACACACATTGTGATAAAATCCATTCTGCTATAGCACTGAACCCTTGATGTAGCATAATTCAACGGCTGTCCTCTATGTGCACTGTAGGACAGGCAGTGATCCCATATATACACTCCTTGGTGTATCTACAGTAGAATGTAGCAGTGACATCCTCTTCCTTTTCATGCTGCCACTGCTGCTTGCTGGGATTGGGGACTAGGCAGGGGGAGGCAGCAGTGAGGGCAGGGGAGTTATGGGCCACCCCAACCTGGAGTTCCCCTGATCTCACAGCCTCCTCGTCCTGGAATGTGCAGAGCCACAATCAGGAGGGCACCCTTACTGCCCTGTCCCTTTCACATGCTGCTGCTGATGCATGCATAAGGTTGGGGAAACAGAAGGCAGTCAACCATTGTTTTATACTTTTTAAATATTGCGTATGGCCCATGAGGAAGACATTGGCTTGGAATGTGTCGGGCTGAATAAAACACTTCCTTGTGTCTCTAAACACTTCTTTGTGTATCTTTTGTATTTCCTGTAGGTGTTAAAAAGCAGAAATGAGTTGTGGAAGTTGTTATTTAAATACCTAATCCTTTTTGAGGAACACAAATTGCTGGGTTAATTATGAGCTTGAAAATAAGCATAATCCCCTCATGTGATTACTTTCAACTGAGAAAGCTACCCATTCTCTTTTCATAGTATAGCAAATGTGTTGAATGTTGGCTTCCTTGCAGAGTGGGTAGAGTTCACACCATATGAGGCGGGCTTCCTGAAATATGGGGCGTTTGTTCGTGCTGAAGATTTTGGAAGCGAGTTTTTCATGGGGCACCTGATGAAGAAGCTCCCAGAATCAAGGATCTGCTTTATGCAAGGTGACTTTTTATATCTGGGGTGGGTGGGTGGGTGGGAGGGAGGACATACCTTGACAAGAAGGCAGGCGATGATGCATTTGGTAATGCGGGTACAGCCTGCACTACTTGGGAAAAAATGTGGAACGCTGATGCATATCAGGTTTCTGTTACATTTCCACACTCACTGTGTCTTTTGTTTTCATTGCATTATGACTCCCAGGGGTGGAAGCAAACTTTAAATTCTATATATTATGGTTAAATGACAAAAAAGGCGAATTCCATGCTAGGGATTATATGGAAGGGGGACAGAATCATATGCCAGTATGCCAGTGATATGATATGATATGCCAGTGATTATGATATGCCAGTATCATAATGACCTTTTACAAATTTATAGTCTAGCCACACTTCAAAATACAGTTCCAGTCACCCCATAGCATAAAAGGAGCAATGGTGGATCATATCACACGCTCATCTAATCCAGCATCCTGTTTCTAAGAGTGACCAACAAAAAGCCTGCTACCAGCAAATTTCATTTAGTGGCATATTGCCTCTGAAGATGGAGGTTCTATACAGACATTACGTCTAGTAGCCATTGATGGCCCATTAGTCTGGTGCAGCAGACTAATGTTGATACTACTTGCAGTTTACCACCTTCCTTCCTTCCTTCCTTCCTTCCTTCCTTCCTTCCTTCCTTTCTTGCAAAATGTCAGTGTTCCTCATTCTGTGTAGTCCTATCCTGATCCATATACATAGCTAAGTATCACATCAATGTAGCCTTTGGGACAGCCTTTCTCAACCTTGGGTCGCCAGATGTTGTTGAACTACAACTCCCATCACCCCTAGCTAGCAGGGCCAGAGCTCAGGGATGATGGGAGTTGTAGTCCAACAACATCTGGGGACCCACAGGTTGAGAACCGCTGCTTTGGGGGCTGGTGGTAGTTCAAAATATCTGGAAGATGCTGGGTTAGGAAGACTACAGGAATTGTTTCAAATGCGGCAGTAAACAAGCCAGCTGGTCCTGGCCAGGAAAAACCTGAAACAAGTCGCAACAGGAATATATATAAATTCAAATGAAATGTAATTTGAAATCTGGAACAACAACTACATTTGTATACTAGTTTAAATTGTGCCACTGTTTTGCCCCATAATAAGAGGGTCGAGGTAGATAATTTGCTGGACCAGCTTCCAGTTCAGGATAAAGTTTTGAGGGGAGAATGCTTCTACTTCATTTGTCTCTTTCTTTCACAGGAATGTGGAGTAGCATATTTTCCAAGAATCTGTTGGATGCCTGGCATGCAGCTGACAATTCAGAGGACTTCTGGAACAGGTGGACCCAAGATAATATCACTGAAATTGGTAAATTATAGTCCACGCTCCATGTGATTTTTGATGTAACCATATACAGATTGGTTTGGGGGCTGGTGTCTTGCTGCGTGGAAATAACTCATTCTGAACTTTGCAATACAAGTGGTGTGTTTAGGTGCAACTTCAACACCCAGATTCAGTTCATCATAATATTACCTTTTTCCAGAATGGTTGATACTCATGTCTGAGCATACTCCCATACATGGTTGGCAGCCTGAATGTGCCTTTCATTTTCACCCACCTTGCACACCTCTCCCGCCTCTGTGGTCACTGGCCATTCATGGATATAGTGCAAACTTTGCCAGCCTGGTGCCTTCCAGATGGCTTGGACTACGTGTTCCATCAATCCCAGCTAGCATGGCTATGTTGGCCCAAATAAAATCCAGAAATCAAGCATGCAGTTTGGGTCTTATGGGTATTAGATTTTGGGTATATGTGTGGATGTAATATTTCAACAGACCTATTGAAAATTTTTATTCCCATGTGCACATTTAGTGGTTCAGAGGAAGTACAGCCATACTCTCTCTCTCTCTCTCCACTGTGTGTGAGTAATTGCTTATCTACTAGGCCAAGGTGACTATAGATAATGGTATCTATATTTACCCCAAGAGTAAAGGTCTGATCCTAAAATTCACCCACCTTTTAATTAGCTCCCCTGAATCATTTTAAAACAAGCATATTGTACACCATCCCTATCCATGTATCTGTTTAGTTTAATTAATTTTATCTTTCTTTAGATAAAGAACCTGGTTTTTAAAACAGGTTGTTCCTCATCCCTTTTCATGTACCTGTTTACCTTAATTAACTTTGTTGTTCTTCAGATGAAGTACCTGACTTACCGGAGAGACCTCACGAGATGCCGACTCGCATGTTCACTCCAGCAGGCAGCCTTTCCAATACTCTACGGGATATTTTGACAGACCGTCCAGCGGTGTCAAAGTACCATAATTTTTTAAAAGGGTTCCAACTGCACAATGAGTATGCGCAGGATCTACAGTTTTCTAAGTGGAAAGGTATACCCGTAGCATAAATTTCATTTGGAAATAAACAATTTGCATAGTATAGGCTAAATCAATTACATTTTTTCTCATCGAAGAGAATTCACTACTGTCATTATTACTGCGTCACTGCTCCAACTGTTGTGCTTTGAGAGAGAGAATGAATGGGCCAGGGTGGAATGTAAGGGGATAGTGGAAACTGCACTTACACCTACTAGGTGAAAAGACTCTTTCCTTGTGTTCATCGGCATCTCTGCAATGGTTCCTCACCTCTGGCACATCATTGCATATGGCAGCAGCTGCTGCCCGCACCACTCTACATAACTGAAGCTAGCTCTCAGCACTAGCACAAAGGGAGTAGAGTCCTTTTGTGTCAGTACTCTGTGGAGTGTGCCTGACTGGACCTAATGGTCAGGGGTACCTTTACCCTTATGTATTTGGAAGGCCACAATACAAGACTCATGTGCAGATTCTGGAGAAAAGGATGGCTTACTGCAAGGTGGGGAGCAGTGATTGAGGTCCAGCTTAGCTGCAGCTGATCCATGGTGGTCTTCTGGTCCCTGAGTGGCCAATGGAGACTGTCGCTTCCTCCTCCACCGGAGACATGGCTTGGAGGACATACAACAGGGAAGTCCTGTTCACACCCCTGTCTTCCATCTGCTATGATCCCTAGGCTTAAAAAGAGGCCTAGACAGGAATTTTCCTCCAGAGAAATTGGGCATGTCTAGGGTTTTTGCCTGCCTCATAGCCGTTGTCACAACTTGTTGGCGGATAAGGCATTGGGTTGGATCCTTAGTCAAGGCAGAAGGCAGGGTTTGTGAGTCTACCCTCTGGCTCCAAAGAATTGGGGTATCCCATCAAAGGGGTCCAGGGGGAGGTGCTTCTATCCAGATGCCCAGATGGGGCTGATGAGCCACAGCACCCCCCTTCCGTGGAGAGATCACCCCGATTTGATGTATGCCATTCTTGACCCAGGATTAACTGTGCCAAACAATCAGCAGACAGGTTGGATGATTTGGAATACACATCCATTGCCTAAGCCAAAACCTACTAACATCTGGGGTCAATAAGGATGTGGCCCGTTTAAATCACAGGATGCTTGTCTTGTGATTATTGCAGCTTCCCAACCTTGCTCCCTGGTTGTGGGCACACTGTTCCTGGGCCTAATCAACCACTCACTTCCAACCTGTACAAAATGTATATGTACATAAATACAGGATGCAGACTGTATGTGTATGTAATACTTGTATACCACAGGCTCAGTGTAGAAGAAGATATAGAGGTCAAAGACATCTGAAGGCAGCCCTGTATCATAGCTGTCAACTTTTCCCTTTTCTTGCGAGGAATCCTATTCGGAATAAGGGAGTTTCCCTTTAAAAAAGGGAAACATTGATAGCTATGGCCTCTATAGGGAAGTTTTTAATGTTTGGTGTTTGATTGTGTTCTTACATCTGTTCAGAGCCACCCAGAGTGGCTGGGGCAACCCAGTCAGTTGAGTGGGGTACAAATAATAAAATTATTATGTGGAGGAAGACCAGCAAATGCGATTTGTTCTTCTTTGCCACATCTGTTGACTTATTGGTGCTAGTTTTGTGATAAAATTGTTTTTCTGAAGGGGAGCAGAAAGGCGATTACTTCTGGATTTTGTTGGTTCTTTTCATTTTAAAGTCAATGCCTTGTTTTGTAGATACTGTGTTTGATGAATCCCCTAATCAGTTGAGAGATTCAGCAGATCACCTGGAACTGGTGGATACAGCATTTTTCTTTGACACCAGTTGCCCTCCACTTCTGAGACCAGAGAGGAAAGTTGATGTCATTCTGCACTTCAATTACACTGGAGGATCACAAGCTAAGGTTAGATGGGTATATTAATTTTTACTATTATTAAATCTTTTTGAAAGATAATCCAAATGTATGTATTGAAAACAAAATCCAGAAATTAATAACTATTATTATTATTGTTATTAAAGTTCTAAACAATCCAGTTAATATCATAGTTCAAAGCCAAAGGAGGTCTGCCACAACATTAGGATTAAAATGGTCTTTTAATTCATTATCAAAAAGATCTCAACTTTCCAAGGTTGGAGTCAGCTATTTCTGTAGTCAAGAAAAGTGCAATTTATTTCAGAAAAAAATCATATGCTCCTAGCCTAAATTTGGTTGCAAAAATTTAAATGTTTACTGTTCACATTTTTCATGATTCTTATTGATGCTGTTGGTTTGATTTTTTTTTTAATTAAAAAGGTATAAAATATAGGAGAGGCAAATTGGTATTGAATTTAAGTGCTTTAAAGTTAATAAACACACCTTTAGGTTAAATTGTGTTTTTCTTAAGTCTGTTTAAGATTTAGAAAAAAGTTATTTAAAATAATAATAATGCTGCTGAATTTCAAAGTCAATTTCAAAGTTTCCTTTCGGCTCTAGTGGTTCCCTCTCATGACAAATTAAATGCCTGTTTTGACAGCATGGACAGTTTTCTGTATCTTGTTTTGCATCCCATTATGATCCCATTATGTTTTCAAATGAAATTACTGCTCATCAAGGACTCCATGGTTGGTTTCTTCTTTGGCCCCTGCTAAAATTGCTTCATTTTGCAACCATAGCCTTTGGAGCGGGCCTCTACATACTTCACAGAGCAAGGAATCCCATTTCCCAACACTTTGCTGAATGATGAAGAAAAGAAAAATCTAAAGGAATGCTACGTGTTTGAAGATGCACACAACCCAGATGCTCCCACAGTGATTTATTTCCCACTAGTGAATGACACCTTCCAAAGATATCTTGCACCCGGTGAGTTAATGGCAGCCAATATATAACAGAAATAACATTTATATCAAGTACTTCATCCAAAACAGATTTTACACAATCTCACATTTTCTTTGAGAAAGTCTTACTGGTTTTAATGAAGTTGAAATGTGTTTTGGTTTGTGAACTTACAGCTCAATCTTAATCATATTCAAAAGCAAGTCTGATACAGTGCAATGATTTCCTAGCTAGCATGCTTTATCTTACAATCTGATACTTCATTTAAATCGTTGCACAATGATTAGGGTGGATTTTTCTCAATTAAGATCTTAGACCATATTTTTATAGTGAGGTGAAGTTAGGTAGGCTTGGAATATTTATTTTTGTAGGGCAACTCCATGAGTACTGAAATCATAATCTGGGATTGGGGAGGAATATTATACACCAGAAGTGTAAATTTTGGACATTTGTTTTCCAATCAGAACTAATAATAATAATAATAAATATGTTAGTCCCGTTCTCTTGCTCAAGATAACTCAAAGCAATTTACAACCCAAAAAAGCTTTCCACATCCCCACATTTTATTAAAATTATATGAAAATTGCTATATTATTGCTGTATTCCACCTTTCTGCCTTAGCTGTATTTCATCAATAAAATCAATCACACAATTAAACATAACAAACTATTTGAACATTTTCTGATCATACAGAAGAACTATTTTCCTGTTTGGAATTGTTCTATGGCAGGGGTCAGCAACCTTTTTCTGCCGTGGGCCGGTCCACCGTCCCTCAGACTATGTGGTGGGCCGGACTATATTTTGAAAAAAAATATGAACGAATTCTGATGCCCCACAAATAACCCAGAGGTGCATTTTAAATAAAAGCACACATTCTACTCATGTAAAAACACCAGGCAGGCCCCACAAATAAACCAGAGATGCATTTTAAATAAAAGGACACATTCTACTCATATGAAGACATGCTGATTCCTGGACTGTCTGCAGGCCGGATTGAGAAGGCAATTGGGCTGGATCCGGCCCCCGGGCCTTAGTTTGCCTACCCCTGTTCTATGGAATCTAAAGTGCAAATTGCTTATGCTCCTGACTCAGGATTACACAGTAATCTTCTGAATGCTTCCTTTTGAAACATTCATTAATTTACTGATTTGACACTTTTGTAATTTTCCCTTCCTCTTGAAGCTCAGAATGGCTTGGATTTGAGTTGGATTTGAGTTGAGAATGGCTCAGAATGAGTTGGCCTAAGTCCACCCACATAGCTTCACATCTAAAAATCTGAGCCTGAGTGCCCCACATCCAAGCCAACAGTCTAGTCTTTGAACCACACTCCCACTGGGTCAGTAAGGACCCCCCCCCCAAAAAAAAAAATGAAATTTAGATAGAGACAGGGTTGCTGCCCTTCCTGGCATGCCTTCTGATTCCACTGGCTAAGCTTTGGAGATGATCTGTCTAAGGACTTGACTCCCTTTTCTTTTTTTCTTCTGTAGGTGTGGAACGTAGCACTGCTGAAATGTCACTGGGCAATGTTGATATCTCTAGTGCCTTTTCTCCATATTCCACAAGACAGGTTTCGCTGCAAGACGAGGATTTCAACAAGCTGCTGAATCTAACTAACTACAATGTCCAGAATAATGCAAGCACAATCCTTCATGTTTTGCACAAAGTAGTAGACCAGAAAAAACAGGCCTGGTCATCTCAGGCTGCCTCATGAATGCACCTTTCTTGTAGGGATGGGGGGAGAAATTCAGTTCAGTTACCATTGAAAGGTGACAGTTTGCACTTTCCAAAAGTATATGCAAACCAAAACACAGCAAGGCTTCAAAATTCGCACTTCTCTGAATTTTGCAATGCAGTTCTGCAGTCAGGTAATGTGTACAAAAATTCATATGCTAGGATAAATTATGCATTAAGTGCATATAATAGTGAAGCAATATGTACAAAAGTGTATTACATATGGGGAAAGTGCTTTGCAAAAAGTGTATGTTAGGCAAAAATGTACAAAATTGTGTCTTAGAAGAAATTTGCACTAAAATGCTGTCGAATTTTCATGAGTGCTTTTAAAAAAATGCAAACTGATGTGGAAGGTGGATAAATGAACTTAAGACTGAAACAATGAGAAACTGAAATTGAGAGATTTGCCCATCCCAACTTCCTTGCCAGCTTAAGAAGAAAACTTGTAAGTGGGGAAGAGATCTAATAGCTGATCAAAATGGTTGTTGTTGTTGTTTAGTCGTTTAGTCGTGTCCGACTCTTCGTGACCCCATGGACCAGAAGGAACTCAGATAATTCAAAACTGACTTTCTTGGTTTTTTTCAACATGGGAGACCTCACCTAGCCAAGGTTTACTATTATTGCAATGGTTCTAGTATGTAATTGGCAGGATGGGAGGTGGAGTTCCATCTGTGCACTTGAGCCCACAAAAGTTTGGATCATGGCATGCAGACCATTGCAATTCCTTCCATATTTTCAGATCCCTTATTATTCAAATGTTTCCCTGCAGGCATAAATATTGATTCTTTACTATTCTTTTTAAAGGTAGTTTTCTCACAGTATTTTCTCTAACTCATTTGAAAAGGGTGGTTAATCTTTCATCTAGATACTGTTAAGACTAAAGTGTTATTCTTAATAACTGTGAAATACAGCCCAAAACACACTTATATAAATGCCAGATTGAAATCATGGTTGAACAATTGAGTTACACCCTAGAGGGTTGTTTATCTCGCAGGCTGCAACCTATATGCTCTTATCTGGGAGTAAGTCCCATTGAATTCAGTGGAGCTTCTTGCTGACTCTGAGGAAACATGCAGGATTGCACTATCAGATCTGTTCTCTTACCTAATACTAATTAATTGTTGCAGGCACAAAGTTACAGCTACCGTATTTAATCTTTTGTGTGTGTGTGTTAATAGGCTACATTTATCTCTTACTCACATGTATTTTGTTTTAAGAACTGGTTTCCTGTATGATGGTAGATGTATATAGTCAGCTGAAAAGTTTATGGTTAGGTAACTGCTTTCATGTGAAGAAATGCTAAAATCAAAAGCATGAACAAACAACAATAAAATTTTGCCACCTAGTCACTTCATTATTTTTTCTGTTCATGAGTTTTGCTTTTCCTGCTTGGATGCATGGCCTGGTTTGAACTCTTTAATTATGAAGGGTGTAGCAAAAAGTGCCTGGCTTTTTTTATAGCTTTGGAGCCACACACACATATAATTAATATATTGTGTACTTTTTCATTTATAATCTGTCTGTCATTTCAAGAGACACTCAACTTCACTAAAAAAATGCTTAAGTATTTATTTTATGAGAACAGCTATTCACTGCAAGGTCCCAGTGTGGGTTACAGCAAAAAATATACCCAACTACAAAATATTTACAACCATGAAACGAGAAAAGTGTAAAAAAAACCACAACAATTTAAAAAACAGTTCCTTGCATAAAACAATGTAAAACAATTCCACATGTAAAAACATACTACAACCATTTAAAAAGTCTATATACAAAAAGAGTTTAAAATAGTTAAAATACAGAGGCTGACTCAGATTGCTACTAAAAAAGTTTGTTGGAAGAGGGATGACTTTAAGAAGCACCAAAAGGCTTATAGTTGTGGCTCCTAATATTAAACAGGGGAGAATTCCAAACAGCAGGTGCCACCACACCAAAGTCCCAGTTCCTATATACTGCAGAATACAGTGGTACCTCGGAAGTCGAATGGAATCTGTTCTGGAAGTCTGTTCATCTTCTAAAATGTTCAGAAACCAAGGCGCGGTTTCCGATTGGCTGCAGGAAACTTCTGCAGTTAATCAGAAGCTGTGTAAGCCACACCGATCGTTTGGATTTCAAAGAACGTTTGCAAACCGAATGTTCGGTGTTTGGGAGCCGAAACGTTAGACTTGCAAGGCGTTTGGGACCTAAGGTATGACTGTTTTAGGCCAATGGACCATCTAGTCCAGCATCCTGTTCTCAGCGACCAACCAGATGCCTGTGAGAAATCTGCAAGCAGGACATGGGCACAATGGTACTGTGTCATTCTGTGGTTCCCAGCAATGAGTAAAGCTTTCTGTGATTTCCAAGGGTATGAAACACATGTATGGTAGTATTTCCACTGCAAATGTACCTCATCCCACAAACTGAAATATATATTTTGTGGCTAATGGCTCCTCCATATAGCCTGTTTATTGAGCATTCATCCTGATTTATTGCACAAAGCTTCCATAGGGGTTAGACTACGCCTTACCTTTATTGGGTATTTGCTCTGATTTGTTTGCAGGATAAGTTATATGAGCAATGAGCATCCTGATTTGCTTGCAGGGTGTTTATATGCCATCCCTTTAATCATTCTTTCATTTCACATTTGCGTGTCAAGACCCCGAGGCCACCTCTGCGTTGATGAATAAGACACAAGGACACGGATATTAAGTTAATGGTTATTGGGCAAATTTAGGCCACAACTTTATCGGTTACAGAATGTGAGTGGTATTGGCTTAGGCATTGGAATTCACCTGACTATATCTGACTCCTGCCCGTCACGCAGGGAGTCCTGTAGGGGTCAACCACTGGTAGGGGGAGTCCCGTCGATGTAAAGCAACTCGAGGTCCTCCTGGGTTCCCGACAGGGTTGTGGCAAGGCCCTAGCCCTGCCCCGGACTTCGGACAAGATCACCACCCCCCCGGATTCCTTTAAGGGAATACCCTTAAGCTTGGAGGGGCAGGTGATGGCCACACCTCCCCTCCCCCATCATAAGACCAATGCCTAACCACCAAACCTTACAAAGTTGTGACGATTGGTACGAGGTAGGCGAAAACCAAATGGCCCAAGCCAATTTGCCAAGTGGAAAAATTCCTACCAGACCCCTCAATGGCCACCAACCAAGGTCCATAGCAAGGCCAATGTCAAAACCTGAAATTAGGGAGAGCGGGCGGAAGATCGAGGAAGTGAGCCAGAAGGAAGTTCCCTGGCTCACACCTTGGTTTAAATGGGTCCTGGCCATGCCCTCCAGACAGCGGATTGGCTGGCTGGAACTATGGCATGGCAGGGACCTCCGGGTGACGCAGGACTCTGCCCCTGCCCCCGGAGGGGAGTGGGTGGCCATGTGGTCCACCGCAATTCCTCCCCACTGGGAAGTGGAGCGGATTTTTCAATGTATTACCCCATCAATTTCCTAACCACTCAAATTCTTTTGTAAAAAGAAAAGAAAAGGATTTTTTGGTGTGCATTTTAAAACTTTTTTCAGATTAATGCAGAATGGATTAACAGGTGAACACATGTGAAAGTGACATCATCATCATCATCATCATCATCATCATAATATTTATTATTATTATTATTTGTACCCTTCCCATCAGGACGGCTTCCAGCAAATATAAAAGCATAATAAAACATCACACATTAAGAACTTATAGGGCTGCCTTCAGATTTCTTCTAAAAGTTGTATAGTTACTTATCTCCTTGACATCTGACTGGAGGGTGATCCACAGGACTGGTGCACTTTCAGTAAGACCCTCTGCCTAGTTCCCTGTAACTTCTTGCAGTGAGGGAACCACCAGAAGGCCCTCAGAGCTGGACCTCAGTGTCTGGGCTGAACAATGCGGGTTAAGATGCTCCTTCAGGTATACAGGGCCACGGCCATTTAGGGCTTTAAAGGTCAGCGCTAACACTTTGAATTGTGTTCAGAAATGTACAGCTATTTGCTCACAACAAAACTATGCCACCCAGTAAATGGGACGAGTAAATGGGACAAGCAAGAGAATAACACTAAGAAACATCTTTTTATTGATGGATTTATTGTAGTAATTAAAAACATAGGACTTCCGGGTTAGCGCCATCAGCGAATGGCGGAGTTCCTCCAATCGGAGGAACGGACTCCGTGGAAATTGGGTCTTCCCGCCGTGGCGAAGGCCCGCTAGAAATCCCAGGTGGAAGAAGCCTGGGAACGTGGGGTTCGGCAGAGCACCAGGAGCGCCTCCCCTACTCGCGGGGAACCCCATTTTGGGGCTCCGGAGTGAAGTAGGGTGAGCAGCGCGGTGCTGCGAACTGATTGCTACTTTCACGGAGGGAAGCCGCATTGCCATCGTCAGAGAGCGCTGACTTTTTCCTGTTGACAATTGGACTTTAAACAAGTACCCGTGAGTAGAAACGGAAAATTGGATCAAGAAATACTCTAATTTGGCATTGAAGCAGGAAGGTTCAAAACAGGAAGTCCGCCTTCCGCTTTTTGTAAATAGACTGAAGCAAAGACCTTTGTAAGCTAATAGCCTGGAAAATTGTTGTAAAGGTTGAAATTTTCTTCATTTATAACCACTAAAATCCCCAACTGGACTGTTTAAGTCTGCAGGAGAGGGAGTAAAGAAAAATAAGTTTTCACTGTCTCTAACCTGGGAACGGGGGTTAGAGACAGAAATTGACTGAGACGTCCATTGACTGTGAATGGAACATTTTGACAGATAGCTAAAAGAGAAACAAATTGATTCCAATGTTGCCTTCTGCATTTTAAAGAAACAAAATATTTGAAAATTGAAAGTAACTTTTCTTTTGTTGGATATGCTTAAAAAGATGGTTACAAATAGACTTCCGGGTTGGCGCCATCGCCGAATGGCGGACTCCCTCCGAGCTCCGGAGGGAGCCTGCTGGGCAGGGGTCGGGTCCCGCCGCGCCAGCGACGCGGGGACCCTCAAAAACCATGGGCGGTGATGCCCATGGACTTGGTGACTCGGCGGGCACCGTTTGCGCCGCCGACCTGCGAAGGAGCCTTTTTAAAGGCTGCGAAGCGGGTGACGGGGGTGTGTGGTGCTATGAGTCCACTGCTTCCCCTGCCTAGCGAAGCCGCATGCCATTCGACGGAGAGCACCGACTTCTTCTTTTGAAAATTTGGATTAAAAAGAACAACCCGTGAGTAAATTTATCAGACTTAAAAGGAAAAATTTGCTTTACGAATTCGGAGCGAGCGGGGGACATGCAAATAGGAAGTCTGCCCCCCCGTTGTAGATGTTTTAACGCAAGGATTTGACAACTAAGATCGAGAGAAGAATCTGTTTATTTGAAAAAAGTTATTAATTTTACGAAGGGAAATTACAAGTAATTGTGCTGGAGGAGAAGAGTGGTTTGTGAGAACTAAAGTGTAACCCCCCAGGAACCGGGAGCGATCCGTTATGAGAGACTGATGAAGAGATATAGAAATGTTGACAGCTGTCAAAGTAGCTGTCAAAGTGGGAGAATAAAAGAGAACTTTGTTACGATGACTTTGCTGGTTAGATTCGTTACAATTTGGATATAAATTACTGAAAACACGCGGGGACCCTCAAAAACCATGGGTGCTGAAACCCATGGACATGGTGACTCGGCTGGCACCTTTTGCGCCCCCCCAACCCGCGAAGGAGCCTTTTTAAAGGCTGCGGAGCGGGTGACAGGGGGGGGTGCTTTGAGTCCTTCGCTTCCCCTGCCGAGCGAAGCCGCATGCCATTCGACGGAGAGCGCTGACTTCTTCTATTGAAAATCTGGACTTAAAAGAATAACCCGTGAGTAATCGGAACCTGGACTAAAAAGGGGGATAAATTTTTTTTAAAAAAAATTCGGAGCGAGCGGGGGAGGCGCAAAAAGGAAGTCAGCCCCCCCTGTTGTAGAAGAGTTAAAGCAAAGGATTTGACAACTAAGATCGAGTGCAACCCTACTTTGACAAAGTTATTAACTTCGCGAGGGAAAATCATAAGACTGAGCTGGAGGAGAAAGGTGGAATTGAATTGAATTAAAAAGCAACCCCCCCCCCGGAACCCTGGGAGCGATTTGTGAGAGCGCCGGGAGAAGAGAAATAGAGGTTTTGACAGCTGTCAAAGAGCTGTCAAAGCGGAAGAATAAAATAGAGAACTTTGTTACGAGGACTTTGCCGGTTACATTTGTTACAAATTGGATATAAATTGTTACAAACAAGGAATAACAAGTTATTTTGACTGGTGGACGTGATCTGGAAGGGAATTTAGTTATTGCAAACCACCTAGAGGAGCCGAGGGACATTACAAGTATTGCTGGCGTGGAATTTGACCAGAACTTTCTATCTCCTGGGAAACTGCAGAAATGGAACACTATTTTGTCTACAGAGGTCTACGCACTAAAGGAGACAATAGATTTATCTATTGAAGAATGAAAGGGACTTGACGTAATGTTTTGTTCTTGAATAACAAGCCTCTGCAGAGGAATTAGAAGCTTTTGGAATTGGAACATTTGTGCAGGAGAGAAGGGGAAAAAAAAAAGAAATTTGGAATCCAAAGGGTGTAAAATTATTATTTTATTTTTCTTCTATTTTAATCTGTATTGCATATTAAAGGGGGGAACTCGCGGAAGGGAACAGGTCGATTTTAGGGGATGGGAAAATATTTTTAAAATTGAGTCAATGATAATAAGTTTAAATTTGGGATAAGAACTTGTTGAATTTTTTTTGTTTTGTTTATTTGTAAGAATTGGAATACAGGAGGGGGAGGGGAGGGGAAGTCCTGAAAAGATGTTATTGGGAAAAAGATTTTAAAATTGGATGTTTTTTTTTTTTATTCTTTTTTGTTGTAATTGGAAAATCTTAATAAATATCATTTTTTAAAAAAATAAATTACTGAAAACAAGGGCAACAAGTTAATTTGACTTTTGGGTGTGATCTGGAAGGAAACTAAGTTACCATAATCCCTCTAGAGGGAGTTCTGGGACATTGCAAGAATGGCAGCAAGTGGAAAAATACTCATGGAATTGAACAGGACTTTTTATCTCCTGTGGGAAAGCTGCAAAAACGAAGCATTATTTTGTCTACAGAGGTCTCTACACTAAAGGAGACAATGGATTTATCTATTGAAGAAAGGAAGGGACTTGACGTAAGTTTGTGTTCCTGAACAAATAAAGCCTCTGTAGAGGAACTAGAAGTTTTTGAATTAGAAGGTTTTTGCAGCGGAACAGGAAAAGAAACCTGAGGAATAAGAACTGGACTAAGCTCGAAGTTGGAAGATTTGGGACATCCAGACCTTAAAAGGATCAAGAAACAGAATTTGAGTTATACTCTTAAATATAGAGGTCTGGATGGAAGAAGAATGATCTTTTCTGAGAGTTTCTCTAAGATTGGGCCTTCTTAAATTAAAGATTACCAAAAAGACGGCAAAGTGGAATCGAGAGAGATTTAGACATGGACGTGGGATCTCCAGGCCGGCAGTAGACAGATGGATGGATTTTGGGGATCGAAACTGGGAAAGGGGGGAGGGAGATTTGGAACCCAAAGGCTGTAAAATTATATCTTTTTATTTTCTCTTGTTTTACTTTGTGTGACAAAAAAGGGGGAATTCGTGGAAGGGAACTGGGGTCGATCTTAGGGAAGTACAAAAAATATAAAGAGAAATGGTTATACAAGATAAACTAAATTTGAATAATGGGCTTATTATAATTATAATAAGGTTTTAAAATTTGGGGTAAGAATTTGTGGAACTAATCTAATGGAAATGGAATACAAGAGGGGGAGGGGGGGGAAGTCCTGGAAAGATGTCAATGAAAGTAAGGTTTTAAATGCAAATTTTATTTTTTTATTTTTTCTTTTTTTTCTTTTTTATTCTGGATTTTTTGGAAATTTTAATAAATATCATTTTTTTTTAAAAAAAAAGATGGTTACAAATAGAAACTGTCTCCTCTAGAGGGAGCTTGTCAAATTGTTGCTCTGCAGTTTACTTAGGACTTCACAGCTGTGAGATTAACACCATGGAACCAGACAGTGACCTTGAACAAAAATGTGTTTGGAGGAAGTTTTGGTGTTTGCTTTCTGCAAGACGAGCGCTTTGCTGGAGCAGCTGCATGAGAAGATGGATTTGATGAATGAGAAGTTGGATTTGATGACTGTTGTAGTCAGGGAATGTGAACAAATAGGGAATATTGACGCAGAAATTATACAGAGACCAACTCAGGAAACTGGTTCGACAGTGCAAATGCAAGGGCAGATGATAATGAAAGAGGTTGTGATGGTACCACAAGCAATAATAATGGAGAGACCTGAGGCCCTGCAGGAGCATAAGCCGTCGTTTTGGAAGATTGAATTTGGAATGGGCCGGTGGGAGTCTGGAGCTGAGGAGGATTTTAAACTTGGAGGGACTTTGAAATATCCTGTTAAATACTTTCTGGATTGTATTGATGACTGTGGGGAGTGGGACTGTGGGGAATGGGTTGGTTTGATGAGGGGAGATGGAGATAATTATGGGCTGAAATCCCCCAGAGATCTACTCCTCAATGAGTATAAACAAGAAGAAGAAGATCTGCAGAAGGGGCATGGAAGAGATTTAAGAGCCTCGGACGTAAGACTACCAGGTTGATGGACTAAGTGGAATGGACAGTAAGGACTGACATAACCCGAGACCAGGAAAGAGGGACGTTGGATGAAAATTGGAAAGTCTATAAAGAAAAATTTTTAATTTGGGGAAGTAGTGTAAAATTAATGAATATTAGGGAAAATGTTGGAATGAAACTGTCTGGCTTTAGTAGAAATGATATAAAGAGTTATGTATAAATAAACATTAAGTTTTAAGTTTCAAGGTGTTTTATGGCAAGATAAGGTTAAACAAAGTAACACAATTTTTTAGCAGTAAAATTGGATTATGAATAGGTGGAAAGGATTTGCTGAAATTGTTAATTGAACTAGAATACAAAAAGGGAGGTGTGAGGAGGTTAGGGAAACAAGTAAATGAAAGACAAGACATTGAAAGATGGAAATGTTTTTAATTGTTTTTATTTTTTTCTGTATTTTGTCATTTTTTCTTTTTATTCTTTTTTGCTTTTGTATCTTTGTAATGTTTTTGAAATTCTAATAAATATTATTAAAAAAAAAAGTAATTAAAAACATAGAACCCATGGCATTTTGCAGCTCCATCAGAGGAGTAGGTAGAACTAATTCTGGCTGAATATAAATACAAAAGTAATATGAAAAACTGAAGGGGGGTTTCATTACTACTAGGGAATACATCTTCTTTTGTGTTCTTGTTCCCTGGACACATAGACCATTGTTGTACGTGGCATAACAAGAAGGGCACATGAGTTGTGTATCCTCACCCAGCAGGGTACCAAATCAGTCCTCTCCTGCAGTCATTTGCTGCTCTAAAGGCAGCTCTTTGCTGCTGCTGCTGCTGCTGCTGCTGCAGGAAAGCAATGGCACACAGCACAATATGAGGAAGGGTCAGAACAAGACCCTGGAAAGGGGGAGGTGGAGTTTGCCTTTGCTGCTGCTGTGATGCAGCAACTACAGTTTAAACATGATCAAATTGTAATACTTTAAAATCTAGCAGCTTACTACCCTTATCCTTTACAATTTTTTTTTTGGGGGGGGAGTAAGAAATGTCCCTAGTTTCATCTGAGGAATGTTGGAGGGCATGAAAGCCTTTCTACTCACCTTGAAGTTGAGGCTTAGAATAACATACCCTCCAACATTTCTACAAAGAAAATAGGGACGTCCCATTCCATAATGATAATTATACTATTTATACCCCACACATCTTATTGAGTTGCCCCAGCATTTTGGGCAGCTTCCAACTTATATAAAAATGTAACAAAACACTAAACATTTAAACAAATATCCCTAGACAGGATTGCCTTCACACAGCTCGGGGGCTGGATAACTCCATACCCTCCAACATTTCTCCAATGACAACAGGGACATCCGATGGAAAAGCAGGACATTCTGGGATCAAATCAGAAACCAGAATGGCTTCTCTAAATCAGGGATGTCTCTGGAAAATAGGGACACTTGGAGGGTCTGGAATAAGGGGTAGACACTTAGGCCGTATCCTCTTTTTCCACAGACAGGGCTGGGTTGCCCAACTAGCTGCAGGCTTGGCTTGATGTCAGTTGATTTCCATACCTATAAGAGTTTTCCCTCTGCAGGTATTTCCTTGTTTATCTGGTTTAAATTTGACAAAGTGCCCGTAGCTTAATCCAACTAAACATGTCTGGATCATTTGTCAGATACCAGGGTGCAAACAGTTTTATTATGGCATAAGTTTTTTTCACTGGATTCCACTTCACCAGATCATTATTTATAATTCATGAAAGCTTATTCAATAATGTGTTTCTTAGCCTTAAAAATGCAACTGGACTATTGTTTTGTTTCTGCTGTAAGCAATGGCTAGCTGGTTTTTCGCAATAGCTAGTTAGCACCTGCTTCCCCAGTGCAGAATCTTTGCTCATATTTAATAATATTATTCTACGACAGTAATTCAGCCTGAAATAGAAACTCTTCATTGCCAGTCAGTCACATGGAATCACTGCTATGCTTTGAACAAGCGGGATAAAACAGGAGCAACTGGCTCTCCATCCAAGATAGTTATCACTGTAATATAAAGAGCAGTTGCAGGTCTGGCTTTATCAAAATCAGTACACTCCAGGCAAGGAAAATATGAATAGATTTTATTTTTGAAGGGAACTCCCTTCACCTGATACCTGTTGAGGATCCTAGGTGAGATACCAACATAGTACTGGTTGCTCCCAGTACCAGTCACCAAACAAAATCTGATAAAGTTTCAGATAGTTTACTGTTGCAGAAGATAAGACTCAATAATACAGTTCTGGACACAGCTTGTATATACAGCTTGTAGGCTTTTTCAGATACATATATATATTGATACATACAAGTACAAAGAATATCTGTTGCTCTAAATAAGTTCAGCAATTCAAGACGTAACACTGGACAATTAATACTTATTGGCTAACTGACTAAGAGACAGATAGACTAACTACAGATTGACACACTGAGCTGGCATGCATTAATCACAAGATATAGTCGGTGCACTGGGCCTTTACTATAGTAACTGGCTTTATTAACATTGCACCTGTGTTTAGCTCATCCATGACCCCAGTTACACTCATGAAGGAAATTAACCCCTTCTCATGCTCAATTACTCCAACAATGTTTCCCCAATTTTGGAAGAAATTTTTGTTTGTGCCTTTCTGAATTAGGGCAAAATCAACCAAGGTGGGTTAAAAACCTGTTCTGCAGATCTTTGCTACAGCTTTTCAGCCCAGACTTTCATAATGGGACAAAATAAAAATTTAAATAAAACAAATCTGGAAAGAAACATTTAAGTAACCTGCTTTTGTTCACTCTAAAAAAAGACTTGCCTCTCTTCACAATTCAGAACTTGTTGGTGAAATGGAAAGCAAGAGTATGGGGATTAGACAATTGGTTTCCTCCATATTTAATCTGACCCCCATCATCGGACCTCGGGTTAAGAACTTAATTCGTTCCGGAGGTCCATTCTTAACCTGAAACTGTTCTTAACCTGAAGCATCACTTTAGCTAATGGGGCCGCCTGCTGCCACCGCGCCGCTGCTGTGTGATTTCTGTTCTCATCCTGAAGCAAAGTTCTTAACCTGAGGTAATATTTTTGGGTTAGCGGAGTCTGTAACCTGAAGCGTATGTAACCTGAAGTGTATGTAACCCGAGGTACCACTGTATGATGCTCATTAGCATTCTTTGCAGAAAGCTAGGACACAGGTTGAACCACTACCATGCATGAATTCTGCTAAAAATGTGCAAATCTCCCCATACTCAGCACTGCAAGACTGCTACATTTAAAATGCACCCAAGTGAAGTATGCAGCACTCTAAATTTATTAATCACCCCCACGCCGTTTTGTGCAATACTATCTAATCACAATTTGGCAACTTCACCTAGTGTCAGGAATCAGCCAGCTTCCAGTTGCTGCCAACTGAAGGAAGCAGCCAGGAACAGAGAAGGTTAACTGCAATGCAGGATGAGCATCAGTTAGTGCCAACTCACCCGCCCTTTGGAATGCTGGCCGATAAGGGAATTGTGGAGAGCAAGCCAGAACTCAGTCAAAGCTCGCCGGAAGTACAAACAGGCGGGAAAGAGCTAAGAGACATCCTCTCTGAGAATGGAGAAGAGGAGGGAGCTGACCCACTCAGTCTGAGGTCTCGACGAATGGGAGGGCTGCAAGATAGGAAGCAAAACAAAAGATGTATGGAGCGAAAGTTCAGTTGCTTCTGGTCTCACCAGAAGCAGTCTTCAGAAGGGTCATCTTGATTGATGATGGTGGAGACTGTGTAAAGCCGTCCAGAGCTATCTGTTTTGACAATAAATCGTCCTTTTTAATTAACTACGCTCACTGTGCTATCAAGCCAGGAACTTGAGTCCTAACACCTAGTAATCATGGGATTTGGGGAGAGAGTCTATACTGTACATGCTTAATTCAATGGATTTAAATGCCTGAGTAAACTAGTAATCTAAAACACAATATTAAAAACAGTTTAAAACAAATTACAATCACAATTGAAGTGGTTCCTAAATAAATACTGATAGCTATGAGGATCAAGCATCAAAGTCTAGGCTAAAGAGGTGTGTCTTCAATACATGATAAAAGCTGCAAAATGAAGGTACCTGACACAACTCTGTAAGGAGAGAATGCCATAATTTAGGGGCTGCTGCAGAGAAGGCCCTCTCCTGGGCCTCCACCACCTGAACTGATGAGGGCAGTGAAACCACCAAGAAGGTCCCTCCACTGAACTTAAGACCCAAGAGAATCTGTAGCGAAGAGGCAGTTTTTAAAGATGTTTGGGCCATACATAGAAATACAATTATGGCAAAAGCTTTACCTATTGACACTGGTTTACTTTTGGACCCTGTATTTGAGCATGGCAACCTGTTAGATTTTAAATGCTGTAACTACAAGGGTGGGCCCTTTTTCTTGTTCATTTTTCAGCGGTGAAAAAAATTTCAGTACACCTAAAGAGGTGTACCCAGAACCTACATGACAAACTTTTATCAGCAAGTCAAAACTGACGGAAGCCAGCTGTCATAAAATTGGTGCATAGCATAGAAAAAGCACACAGAGAGACAAAACGTATCTTCAGGGGTGGAGAGCAGCTCATTCTGCTTTCTCTCCTCTCCGGTAACTTTTTTATACTCCTTTGTCTCACAGCCAGCATGGTCATCATGCCAATGTCTCACGTTACACCGATAATGGTTTTACGACACCATCACCATAAAAGGTAATTATTGCCCAGGGGGAACACAACTTCATATATGGTTATACTGCTGCATCACTGAGCTCAGTGAGGGACTACGTAGCATTACAAGCTACTAGTGGCTGCATGGCTCCCCCACAAAACAATATTTTGAACACAGACATTTTAAGATAGATACAGTCGTACCTTTGAAGTCGAATGGAATCCGTTCTGGAAGTCCATTTGACTTCCAAAATGTGTGGAAACCAAAGTGTGGCTTCTGATTAGCTGCAGGAAATTCCTGCAGCCAATCGGAAACCGCGGAAGCCCCATCAGACGTTTGGCTTCCAAAAATAGTTCACAAACCAGAACAGTCACTTACGCATTTGCGGCATTCAGGAGCCAAAACATTCAAGAACTAAGTTGTTAGAAAACCAAGGTACGACTGTAATGCCTTGGCATATGTTGTGGCTATACCTGTTTCACTATGGTGTTGATACTGCTGTTTTATTTCAGTCTTCCTCAGCATAGCACTTTCTAGAAGTTTAAAATCAAAACTCCTATCATGCCCCACCATTGGCTATTATAGCTGAAACTAATGGGATATATTGTTCAAAATCTTTGGAGGGCACCAAGTTGGGAAAATCTGATGGGGAAATTGATGATTATTTACATTCCATACTGCTTAAAATATTTAAAATATATCTAAGTGGCGTACAGAAACCTGAAGCAACAATACAACTAAAACAATACCATGCAAAGATACAGTTACATATAAAAATGTTACATTAATACAAAGCTACTAATATATATATATATATATATATATATATATATATATATATATATATCAATTCTTATATCAATTCTTCGGCGATCGACCATAAAGAAGGCTGATCGCCGAAGAATTGATGCTTTTGAATTATGGTGCTGGAGGAGACTCTTGAGAGTCCCATGGACTGCAAGAAGATCAAACCTCTCCATTCTGAAGGAAATCAGCCCTGAGTGCTCACTGGAAGGACAGATTGTGAAGCTGAGGCTCCAGTACTTTGGCCACCAATGAGAAGAGAAGACTCCCTGGAGAAGACCCTGATGTTGGGAAAGATGGAGGGCACAAGGAGAAGGGGGCGACAGAGGACGAGATGGTTGGATAGTGTTTTCGAGGTTACCAGCATGAGTCTGACCAAGCTGCGGGGGGCAGTGGAGGACAGGAGTGCCTGGCGTTCTCTGGTCCATGGGGTCACGAAGAGTTGGACACGACTAAACGACTAAACAACAACAACAAACTAATATATATAAATCAATATCAGTTCATTTTGCTTCTGATGCACTCTCCCATGCAGCCTCCCCGTTCTCACCCAAGGTCCAAACTCACCCAAGGTCCCAAATCTCAGCTCACCCACAAAAGTATCCTAAGAGTTCCTAGAAGCAGTGGACATCACGCTAATCTCTCACTCTAGATTTGATTTTTATAGGCAGGCCTCTGTTAGATGCTACTTCCTCATGCTGTCCACAGCTGTGCCCCTTTCAGCTGCACTATCCACACCCAGTACAGATGGTCCCCCTTCTACTCACAGTTCTTTCTTTTATACAACTCAAATTATTAATTTTTTGCTGAATCATAGAATCTTAGAGTTGGAAGGGACCCCAAGGGTCATCTAATCGAACCCCCTGCAATGCAGGAATCTAAGCTAAAAGCATCCACGGCCGATGGCCATCCAACCTCTGTTTAAAAAACCTCCAAGGAAAAAGAGTCCACCACCTCTCATGGGAGTCTGTTCCATTGCTGAACATCTCTTACTATCAGAAAGTTTTTCCCGAATGTTTAGTCAGACTCTCCTTTCCTGCAACTTGAAGCCATTGGTTTGAGTTCTAGCCTCCATAGCAGGAGAAAACAAGCATGCTCCCTCTTCCATGTGTCAGCCCTTAAGATATTTTAAGATGTCTGTCATATCTCCTCTCAGCCTCCTTTTTTCCAGGCTAAACATACCCAGCTCCTTCAAGAGCGCCTCATAAGTCTGTTTCCAGACCCTTGATCATCTTGGTTGCCCTCCTCTGCACACATTCCAGCTTGTCAACATCCTTCTTAAATTGTGGTGCCCAGAATTGGACACAGTATTCCAAGTGTGCTCTGACTAAGGCAGAATAGCGTGGTACTACTAATTCCCTTGACCTCAACACCATATTTCTGTTGATGCAGCCTAGAATAGCATTAGCCTTTTTTTGCTGCTGTATCACGCTGTTGTTAAGCTTGTGGTCCACCAAGACCCCTAGATCCTTTTCACATGTACAAGCAGGTGTCCCCCATCCTATATTTGTGCATCTGGTTCTTGCTGTCTAAGTTCAGAATCTCACCTTTGTCCCTAATGAAATTCATTTTGTTAGCTTGCACCCAGTTCTCCAATCTGTTAAGGTCATTTTGAATTCTGATTCTGTCCTCTGCAGCATTACCTACGCCTCCCAGTTTGCTGAATATATTTCAACAGTCCCAAAGTTTGAGAGTCAGTAGCACAGATGTTGTAATGGTTGTTGTATGCAACCCCATGGAAGAAGATAACAGTGGTTACCCAGACTTCATTGCTGGTTGTGAAGGGCCCCTCAAGCTTCAGGACTCCAGAAATGTAGGTCCACCACTGCACATAACCCAGGCTTGACCCTGACCTAACCTCAGCCTTCCCCCAGGAGGCTATTAATGGATACACATCCAATGCCTAAGCTTATCTACATCAGTAATCAAAAAATTTGTGGCCAATTTTTAATC
This sequence comes from Podarcis cretensis, assembly GCF_951804945.1. NCBI lineage: Eukaryota > Metazoa > Chordata > Lepidosauria > Squamata > Lacertidae > Podarcis > Podarcis cretensis. Next base: position 45,947,416 of record NC_137170.1, on the reverse strand, counting down.
CCAGAAAGTTGTTGGGTCTAGTTCATTCCACACTTTATTGCTCATGTCTTCACCCACGGAGATGGTGTGCACCTTCGCTCAAAGCTATTTCTTCACTCTCTGTCCTCTCCACCTCCTCCATCTTCTTAGATGCTGACTGCTGCTATGACACATGCATCACAGCCCAGATGGTAGTCAATATGTACTATGATTCACCCTGTGTCAGGGACTGGGCAGAGGAGGAATGGTGGAGACTGCCTCCTCAGCCTGACCTGCCAGGTGGTGGTGTGGTTGCTCGAGAGCAAACAGGCAAGACTCTGACCTGTCTTTTCCAGCTTTACTATTAGTGAAAACTATTTACAGTGAGGAGCGTCGCTAGTTCATGTCTGGCTCAGTAGCTAGCAGAATCTGGGCGTGGCCAGTCCTTGTACCTCCCCCAGCATAACAACCGTGTGACCCCCATCCTTCTCCTCCCCTCTCTGCGCTAAAACCTACTGCGCAGACTGGGCGCTGGCAAAGGGGTACTTCCCTCCCCCTCCGCTTTGCTCAGGCTCCGTGTTGAGGCTCTCCCTAGCATCTCCTGGTCCCTGCACCTCCTCCCCACTGGAGGCGGGGCTTTCCTCCTTGCCAGAGGAGGAACTGCTTCGCAAGATCTTCGGAGGTTCCCTATAACACATGCCCTTCCACCTCTCGCCTCTGAGCTGATGGCAGTTCCCTGACATGACCCTTCCAGAGAAGAGGGAGACAGTTTAGAATTACAACAGGGGTTTGAGGGAGCTCACAGTTCAGAGGCAGAGGGGTAAAGTTGGGAATTAATGGGAGAGGAGGAGGAGGAGGAGGAAGATAAGCACCAGGGAGGTGACAGCTGATGGACACAGTGTCTTTAGAAAGCATTCCAGACCCCCCCTCCAAGAACCCAGCGAGCCTTGGAAGTAGGAGAGCAAAGAGCTCAAAGACAGAGGGCACTTTTCAGCACCTGTAGTAGAGAAGTTGAGCTTGACAAATGAGAAAGTGGAAGAGACAGAGGTGGGGTGGAGATTCACTCGAGACAACACCATTATTCCAAGAGGCTGCGTTCTAAGCCTCTCTCTGTATATATTGAATAAAAAGCAGGTTGTAAGGACTTTTTCTTGTCTAATCCGTCCCTGGCAACCTGCTGTGGAAGTTGTTTCCTCTGCCACCTGACACCCTGGTTGTATACCACCCTGAAATCTTATCTGATGAAAGTCAGCATAAAGATGTTTGAAATGAAGAAATTTGATGTGCTGGAGTGCAGGTGAGACAAACGGCCCCTGGAGAAGATATTACACAATAATATTACACAATAATTGTGTTATAGGATGATGTTCAGGTTCTGAGATCTTTCCTGTCTTAAGTAGTTCTGAGTTGTTACTCCAAGTAATTTACCTTGACTTCAGTTTGGGAGGATTCCTCCAGTTGCAGCTGCAAGGGCTTGGTGGGGCTCATGCAATATCTGATGTTTTCCCATGGTTGTTTTGCTGTTGCTCCTTTCCCTGAGTACAGGAGTCACATAGTGGCATGAAAAGTTTGGTCTCCTCCTTCCACTTACTCACAGTTGTCTGCCCTTCTTGAGTTTCTTTTCCAGAGTTGTGTGTAAATGCTTCTCCCCTCCGCTCTGAATATTGCACATCTTAGGAGATCTGTGACTAAGAATAAATCAGCTGGGTGATGCTCAGTAAACGGGAGAAGGCAAGAAAGGGAAATTATTTTTAACACGGTTGCTGATTCCTGCCAACTATCTCTCAGGTAAGTGATTTGTGAAGCTTCCATTGACTCCATACATGTGAATTCACACCCATATTCATCCTGATTTGGCAGAAGTAAAATGAATAGGGGTGTGAATTCACTTCAGGCAAATAAAATTGGGTAGATTTGGACCTTGCCCATAGTGTAGTGGTGCGTCTCTGAAGCAGACAGATGCAAAATGATCCACTTATGAAGCTACAGGCATTTGGAGCGACACAGACTCCTTGCAACAACGTCTGTAAAATGAACAATGCTAGGCATAGAGGAGGGAGAGAAAGGGGTGTGGTTTTGAGACTGATAGCTGTAGCTTCCAATGAGGAAATAGACGTTCTCTCTTCAATCACCCTGCTTTGGGGAGTAACACTGAAGCATAGGTGTCAATTTTTCCCTTTTCTTGTGAGGAATCCTATTCGGAATAAGGGAATTTCCCTTTAAAAAGGGAAACGTTGACAGCTATGCACTGAAGCAATGTATCTGAACTCTGTCCATTTCCCATTGTTCTTTGTCAGCTCACTCTCTTTTATGGACAATGCCATGTGTACACAGATACAGTGGTGCCTTGCAAGATGAAATTAATTCGTTCTACGAGCTTTTTCGTCTAGCAAATTTTTCGTCTTGCGAAGCACAAAATCCCATAGGAATGCATTGAAAATCAATTAATGCGTTCCTATGGTCAAAAAAAGTCCAAACAAAGCCAAATTCGGTACAAAAAGAGTTTATTAACTGCTCTTTAAAGTCACACATACTGTAAAGAGCATTTCAAAAATTGAAGGAACAATAAATTAAGTTTCTAAACATGACAGAAAAACATTTAAAAATCAACAAAGTGTACAGTACATTTTCTAAGACTCTGGGAGACCACTCGAAGAAGGTTCCTCTTCCACTCTTTGCTTCTTGCTGAAGAACCTGTCCATGGTCTGCTGCTTCATCCGCCTTTTCAGCACCTCCCTGAAAGGCGACATGACCCTCGTATCAAAAGTGTTCACAAGGTCATGTGCCAGGTCCTTGTCAGGGTGGTGCCGCTGTGCAAAAGCCTGCACATCCTTCCACTTCATGCAAATGTCCCTCAGTTCTTTGGAGGACAGCCCTCAGTTGCTTCCTCCTCTTCCAGCGAGGCCAGCTCCTGCGCAGCCTCTGCCTGCAGTTCGACCAGCTCCTGGGTGGTCAGCTTGTGGTCGTGCTCCTCCACCAGCTCGCTGACGTCCTCCTCTGTGACCTCCAGGCCCATGGTCCTCCCCAAGGCAACAATGTCCTGCACCACTGTTGACTCTGGTGCATCAGAGTCACTTGGTGCCACACAGTCCGGCCACAGGCTGCGCCAAGCGCAATTCAAATTTCTCTGGCTGAGCCCGTTCCAGGCCGTGGTGATCATCTTCAAGCAGGTGACGATGTCGAAGTGGTCCTTCCAGAATTCCCGCAGGGTGATGGTGGTGCAATCAGTCACCTCGAAGCATCGCCTGAAAAGCTCCTTGGTGTAGAGATTTTTGAAATTGGCGATGACCTGCTGATCCATCGGCTGAAGCAGTGGCGTGGTGTTAGGCGGCAGGAACATGATGTTGATGAAGCTGAATTCCTCCAACAAGTCCAACTCAAGGCCTTTAGGATGAGCAGGAGCATTGTCCATCAGAAGCAAAGCCTTCAGCGGCAGGTCATTGTCCAGCAGGTACTGTTTGACAGCAGGGCCAAAAGCAAGATTGACCCAGTCCACAAACAGCACACGTGTGACCCAAGCCTTACTGTTGGATCGCCACATGACACCTAGCTGCTCCTTGTTGACCTTGTGTTTCTTGAAGGCCCGTGGGTTCTTCGAGTGGTACACCAGCAGGGGCTTGATCCTCAGGTCGCCGCTTGCGTTGGCACAGAAGAGCAGGGTCAGACGGTCCTTCATGGGCTTGTGGCCAGGCAACTTGGCATCCTCCTGAGTGATGAAAGTCCTTTTGGGCATCCTCTTCCAAAACAGCCCGGTCTCGTCGCAGTTGAAGACCTGCTGTGGAACGTAGCTGTCAGGGAACTGCCATCGGAAGAACAGGTGGTGGAAGGGCTCCAGGAGGATAGAAGAGATTCAGCAGCAGAAGAGGGAACCAGTAGGGGGGGAGCAGGAGCTTCCAGGGACAGGAAGTCGGAGGGGAGGCTCTGGGACACTTCCAGTGAGAACAGTGAGGAGGTATCAAGGCCCCCTTTAGCGACCCCCACCCCTCGCCGGAAGCTGTCACGCAGGGAATCTAGGAGACGCGTTTCCGTCAAGCAGCTTTTATGCTGGAAGCGTTTCCGCAAGCGCCCACTGTCGGATTCTACCAGTGACTGACGGAGCCATGTCCAAGGGCTCCGCTCAAGGCAGAGCTTTGCTATGTTAAGCAAACTCCGAGGGACTAACCCTTTTACGCACAAGTAGCTCATTGTCCCATCACAGCAATCCGACAGTCCCTGAAAGCGCTTGTGCAAGGAGAGGCATCATGAGCAAGCCAACCGGAGCCGGAGAAGGGGAAGCAGCTGCAGCCGTTCCAAACCTGGAAGAAAGGTACAGGATGTTGGAGATGCAGTTAGCCCTGCAAACGGCTAGGCTTGAGGAGAGGAGGGCTCAGGATGCAGAGAAGGGAAAAGCCACCCAAGTCTCAAGGAAGGTGCCGGGACTGGTGCAGAAATTTGGGGGTGATCCCAGGAACTATCAAGCCTTTAGGACAGAAATGCAATATGCCCTTAATCTGCAGTTTGATGATTTTCCTGATGAGGAATCGAGGGTGGGGTATGTGATTGGCCATCTAGAAAAAGGGGCGAGAGACTGGGTGAGGCCCCTGATGGCAGCCAATAACGAGGTCCTAAAGGACACAAGGAAGTTTTTTTGCGCCATGGATCTGATGTTCTCCAGTGAGATTGAGCAGGGAGTGGCGCGCAGACAGTTAATGGCGTGTAAGCAAGGGAACCGATCTGTCCGTGAGTACTGGACTGAGTTCACCATGTTGATCCATAAATTAAATTGGGATTTGTCTGCGGAACCGATACAAATGCTGTTCGAAGAAGGATTATCTTCGGCAGTAAAAGATGAACTTTCCCGGGCACCCAGGGCAGAGTCTATGGACCATTTGACTAAATCCGCGCTGGCCATAGGAGCACGCCAGGAGGCCAGAGCCCTGGAGAAGCGGGAAGGGAAAGAGGAGCGTTGGAGGGATTTCCGCATTCCTGAGATTCCAGAGCAGCCTTCCCAGCCAGCAGAGCCGATGGAAATCGGAACAGCGCGCGCGCGCGCAGTTTCAAACCCCAGCGAAGGGCGGAAGAAGGAGGGGAAAGGCGCCAAGAAATGTTTTCTCTGCCAACAGCCAGGTCACTTTGCCAGGGTTTGTCCGCAAAGAAAGGAATGGCAAGGAATGGCGGGAGCTGTTGGGGAGGAGGCGGAGGGAGCCAAGGAGTCAGTAAAAGCCAACGCCTGGCTGGAACCATCAGGGCACAGCAGCCAGGCCAAGGATCAGTGAATGTGCCCACGCCGGAACCGCCAAGACCAGCGCTAGTAATAGAGGTGTTGTTAGAACTGGCAAACGGACAGCCTCTAAAGGTTAAGGCGCTATTAGACTCAGGCAGCTCCTGCAACTTTATGAGTAAGGAGTTTGCAGCCGCACACCAGATACAAACCATCCCTTTAAAAAATCCCCTGCAGGTGACCACGATTGATGGGAGGGCGCTGTTGGGAGGAGAAGTTAACCAGCAGACTGTCCCCATGACAATGAGGGTGGCAAGACACACGGAACTGATAGCGTTTAATATAGCCACGTTGGGAGGAGCGCCCATCATTTTGGGGATGAGCTGGCTAGCGCTGCATGATCCGCTTGTGGGATGGCATCAGAGAGTGGTTTCCTTTGGGTCAGCACATTGTATGGGACGCTGCACGGAAAAGGGGGGCCAAGTAGGTACCCAGGCCACGTTAGCAAAGATAGAAGCAACGGATCAAGGTAGGGTACCACGACAATATGCAGATTTTGCCAACGTCTTCAGCGAAAGGGAAGCAAATAAACTACCCCCGCACAGACCCTTTGACTGCCAAATCAACTTACTCCCAGGAGCACAATTGCCAGTGGGCAAGGTGTATGCAATGTCAGACAGGGAGATGCAGGAGTTAAGGGAGTTTATTGACAAAAACCTCAAGCGTGGGTTCATCAGAGAGTCACGAGCGGTGGGGGGTAGCCCAGTGTTCTTTGTGGACAAAAAAAATTCAGATAAACCAAGATTGGTTGTGGACTTCCGGGCCCTAAACGCAGTGTCCGAACCCGTGACTTTCCCTATGCCCAGAATTGATGACATTCTGACCCGGGTGAGAAAAGGGAAAATTTTTACCAAGCTGGACCTGAGGGGGGCGTATAACCTGATACGTATGAGAAAGGGAGATGAGTGGAAAACCACTATGTTCACCCCCTTGGGGGCCTTTGAGTACTGCGTTATGCCTTTCGGCCTCCAGGGGGGGTCGGCAGTTTTTCAATCATTCATGAATCACGTCCTAGGACCATTGCTTTACAAGAACTGCGCTGCGTTCTTAGATGATGTACTGGTGTACTCAGAGGATGAAGAGCAGCATGTGCGAGATGTACGAGAGGTACTGAGCAAACTGCAAGAAAACCAGCTGTGGGTGAAACTGGAGAAGTGTCAGTTTCACACCAGAGAGGTGGAATTCCTGGGGTACCGGTTGTCAGACAAGGGGCTGGCCATGGATCCTAGCAAGGTGCAAGCGGTACTGGAATGGAGGCCACCGAAAACTAAGAAAGATGTGCAAAGGTTTTTGGGGTTCGGAAACTTCTATCGGAAGTTCATCAAGAACTTTGCCCACTTAACAGCCCCCATCACGGATTGTCTCAGCAGTAAGAAGAAATTTGTCTGGACGGAAGAAGCGCAGCGAGCATTCGAAAGTTTAAAGAGGGCGTTTGCTTCGGAAGAACAACTCTTACACGTGGATCTGCAGCAGCCGATGAGAGTGGAAACCGACGCGTCTGACAGAGCGGTGGGCGCCGTACTCCTACAGCCGGGACAGGATACGTCAGAATGGAGACCGTGTGCCTTCTTCTCGAGGAAATTGAACAAATCCGAGAGGAACTATACCATGTACGACAGGGAATTACTCGCCATCCATGAAGCGTTCAAGAGATGGCGATACCTGTTGATTGGGGCGCAACACAAGGTTCAAGTGTGGACAGACCACAAAAATCTAGAATACTGGAGGACAGCCCGAGTACTGAACCAGAGACAAGTCAGATGGGCGCAAGAGTTCTCCAAGTTCAATTTTGAAATTCGCTACGTGCCAGGGGCAGAGAATGTCAGAGCGGACGCTCTCTCCAGAAAACCTGAGTACTTAGAGGGGGAAGGAGCGGCGGAAGAAAGACATATCATCTCGGAGGACCACTGGGTTTGTGGGGCGGCATTGGTGGGGCAAAGAGAACTGGTAGAGGGTATTGAGAACGATGAATATGCCCAAGAAAAGCTTAGGGAACTCAGGGAGACAGGTGAGAACACAGGGGGTTTTGAGGAAAAGAACGGAAAACTATATTACAAAGGGGCACTCTACATACCAGATGGGGAACTAAGAGGGCGGGTGCTCAAACAGTTGCATGACAGCCCCACGGCGGGGCACTTCGGACAGCACAAGACCATGTGGTTGGTTACCAGGGAGTTTTGGTGGCCCAAGGTGAGGGAAGACGTGCGGGAGTATGTCAGGGGATGCGACAGGTGCCAAAGAGCAAAGGGAGAGAGGTTGGCGCCAGCAGGGTTATTAGAACCCTTACCCACCCCAGAAAGGCCATGGGAGATGGTATCCATAGATTTTATGACCGATCTACCGAAATCCAAAGGGAAAACCGCGGTCATGGTGGTAGTAGATCTACTAACTAAGATGTGCCATTTTATAGCTTGTTCACATGCAGTCACAGCGGAAGAAACCGCAAGGTTGTTTGTAAAGCATATTTTCAGGTTGCATGGCGCCCCCTTGAGGGTTTTGAGCGACAGAGGGAAACAATTTACTTCCAGGTTCTGGAGGAAACTAATGAGCTTGTTGCATGTGGAGGTAAGTTTTTCCACCGCCAGGCACCCAGAAACAAATGGGCAAGCAGAAAGGGCAAACGGGGTTTTGCAACAGTATCTGAGGTGTTATGTAAAAGACAGAGAAACTGATTGGGTAGATAAGTTACCTCTGGCAGAATTTGCCTACAACAACGCGGAAAACGTGTCCGTTCTGAATCCCAACATCCCTTTCTGGCCAATTATGGGTGTCACCCTCGAGCATTCCCAGGAGAAGGAGGGGAGCACTGGAGTGTACCAGCGGCGGAACACTTTGTGGAAGAAATGGAAGCAATCCACCGGCAGCTCCAACTCAACTTGGAGAAAGCCAAAGAAGCATATAAGAAACAAGCAGACAGAAATAGGAGGGAAGGTGAAACCATAAGGGTGGGAAACCGGGTGTGGCTATCCACCCAAGGACTGCCGTTTAAGGGAGGGTGTAAGAAATTGAGACCCAAACGGTTGGGACCCTTTGAGGTCATACAACAGGTGAACCCAGTAGCCTTCAAACTCAGATTGCCCAGTCACATGAAATTGCACCCTGTATTTCACAGATCATTACTGTCACCGTACCGAGAGGGACAGGAGTGGGGGGAATGTGAGAGGGGGGTCACCCAAACACCTGTCATTGAAGAGAGAGAACGCAACATGGAAGTGGCAGGAATCATTGATTCCCGGTGGAAGGGGAATCGGGTGGAATACTTGGTAGAATGGGAGGGGGAGGAAGAGTCAGAAAAAACGTGGGTGCCGGCGGAAGAAGTCCACAACGAGGTTCTGATAGAAACGTTCCATCAGTGTTTCCCAAGAAAACCGCAGCCGGTGGAGCGATTTAGGAGGGAATACTTCGGAACCACTGATGAGGAAGGGGTGTTTGAAGGGTTCCCAGAGTCAGGGAGTGAGGAGGCGGCATACTCCGACGAAGAAGAGGAAGACGGGGAAGGAAATGGAAGGCAGTGGCTAGAAGTGTTTGAATCCTCTGAGGACGAGGAGAGTTCCTTCCGAGGCTTTCCAGCCTCACCGCCTGTAGAAGGATGTCAGGGAACCGCCATCGGAAGAAAAGGTGGTGGAAGGGCTCCAGGAGGATAGAAGAGATTCAGCAGCAGAAGAGGGAACCAGTAGGGGGGGAGCAGGAGCTTCCAGGGACAGGAAGTCGGAGGGGAGGCTCTGGGACACTTCCAGTGAGAACAGTGAGGAGGTATCAAGGCCCCCTTTAGCGACCCCCACCCCTCGCCGGAAGCTGTCACGCAGGGAATCTAGGAGACGCGTTTCCGTCAAGCAGCTTTTATGCTGGAAACGTTTCCGCAAGCGCCCACTGTCGGATTCTACCAGTGACTGACGGAGCCATGTCCAAGGGCTCCGCTCAAGGCAGAGCTTTGCTATGTTAAGCAAACTCCGAGGGACTAACCCTTTTACGCACAAGTAGCTCATTGTCCCATCACAGTAGCCCTCGGTCTTCACAACCTCCAGGAACTCCGCTGCAAAGTCTTCAGCCGCAGGAACATCAGAACTGGCAGCCTCTCCATGCCTGACCACGCTGTGGATTCCTGATCTTGCCTTGAACTGGTCAAACCAACCTCTGCTTGCCTTGAAGACTTCTGGCTCTCCTGAGGTTCCTGGCTGTTCCCGGACGAGGTCTGCGTGCAAGGCCTTGGCCTTCTCACAAATGACGGCCTCAGTCACTGTGTCCCCTGCACACTGCTTCTCTTCTAACCAGATGAGCAGCAACTTCTTGACCTCCTCCAGAACAGCTGGGCGGTTCTTCACGATCCTGGTGACTCCCTTGGCTGCATAAGTTGCCAGGATCTTCTCCCTCATCTTCAGGATGGCCCCGATGGTCGATGGATTCCTCCCATACTTCCTGGCGAGGTCTTGGGACCCATGGCAGCACAGCTCCTACCTTCGTAAACTCACTCACTCTCTCACACACACACACACAACCAGTGCTTCACATCCAAAAAATTCAAAAGCACCCAGCCACCCACCACACAGAAATTCAAACGCAGAACCAAGTCCCAACCAACCCCAACCCCAACCCAAAATCAAAAATCAAAATAAAAAAATAAAAAAATAAAATAAAAATAAAAATAAAAATAAAAGTTTTAAAAGTTTTAAAAGTTTAACTAACTTACCAAATGGATGCAAAAGAAGTTTTGGAAAATCTTCAAAAATCATCAAAGTCTTCAAAAACCTCAACTGTTCCCCCAGCCACCCACCCACCACACATAAATTGCAAACCCCTCCCCAACTGTTGCAAACCCCTCCCCAACTGTTCCCCCAGCCACCCACCACACACAAATTCAAACCCAGAATTTTTTTTTTTTAAAAAACAACATGGCCCAATAGTCACAGAAAATCATAAAAATTCAAAAAAAACCCCACAAGCTCCCAGATTCTTGCAAACCCCTCCCCAACTGTTCCCTCAGCCACCCACCAAACAGAAATTCAAACCCAGATTTTTTTTTTAAAAAAAAACAGCAGAAATTCAAATACCCCCAAAAAAGTTTTAAAAGTTTAACTAACTTACCAAATGGATGCAAAAGAAGTTTTGGAAAAGCTTCAAAAATCAGCAAAGTCCTCAAAAACCTGAAAAAAGGCTACCAAATCGCATGCTATGAGTTGCTCCTCGAAGTCAAGTCGCAACTGCACCTCTTCAAGCAATGCACCCTTGTTTTTAACGGTTTTAAGACAAAGGAAACAAAGTTGCTAGACGTTTTTGTCTTGCGAAGCAAGCCCCTACGGAAATTCGTCTTGCGAAGCACCTCGAAAAATGGAAAACTCTTTCATCTAGTGAGTTTTTCGTCTTGCGAGGCATTCGTCTTGCGGGGCACCACTGTACAAACACCTGGAGCCAGAATAGTACATGGTAATGTGTACACAGCCTTAGTTTCACTCACCACACCCTATCCTCTTCTCGCCCTAGCAGTAGCTGCATTTAACGTCAAACTCCTTGTTGTTGTTGTTGTTTGCAGGTGTGTGAGTAGCACTGCAATCTGTTTGACCCTATGACTGTGTTCTTTGTTGCGTGCATATATGTTAGCTGTGATTCTGTCATCCCCCTCCCCAGTTTTATGGGACAGCTCCCCCTTTTAGGAGGGGCTGCTTTGCGGGCAGGATCTGGGTCCCCACAGCGACCCTGGAGTGGGTGTAGGTAAACCGCCCTCATTAGCAGGATCTCCGGCTACATCATATTCTGTCCGGCCAATCAGGGCTTGCCTGGGGCATGGCTACGCCCGTTTGAATATTGGTGTGGCCAGGGAAGCAGCCTCCTTCTACTTCCATCTGTGGGATCTCCCAGCCCACCCACCCTCTTTTCTTGCGTGGTTCGACTATGGCCTTGCTACGACTTATGTTGGTCGCCTGGTTCTCGGGGCCAGGTGGGAATTTTTCCACTTGGCGTAATTGGCACTAGCCATTTGGTTTTCGTCTACCTAAGAGGAATTGTCACAACTTTATAAGGTTAGGCATTGGGTAAGCCTTATTATGGGAGGGGAGGTTGTTGACTCCGCCTGCCCCTCCACATTAAGGGTATCCTGTTAAAGGGATCCGGGGTGTGTGGTCCCTATCTGAAGCCTGGGTGTAGGCTAGGGTCATGGCACAACCCCAACGGTGACCGTGTGTGTGTGTGTCATTTGATGTACACCATAGGGCTCCCCCTTCCGGTGGTTGACCCTTAAAGAGACGGGCAGGAGTCAGGTTAGTCTTGCTTCACCCAATTGCCAAACCTCTCACATCTGTAACCAATAAAGTTGTGGCCTTATTTATCCCATTAACCCAATATACATGTGTTCATGTGTTTATTTCCGGGGCCTCGCCATGCATTATGCGCAAGCACTACATTAGCATATCCTTTCAAATTTCAACAGACTGACAAAACTCATGCTGCCCCAGGCAAGGGTTGACTTTGTTTTTTCAAATTTCAGTGGCGCCCTTTGGACTGGGCACAAAGTATGTGTAAGGTTGTCTGATGTGAAGTGTATTCAAATCATTTCCATATTTCTCTTGATCATAAATGATTATTTTTAAATGGTTAAAAGTATAAAAACATAAACATAAAACCCAAAATGAGACATGCAAGTAAATAAACAATAATTAGTTGAATATTGCAAACAAAATACTTTCATGACTTAGTAGAAAGCTTTTGTCTGATTCCTAAAAGAAAGCAACCTTTTAGAGGAGCTGTGGTTTCAGGTTGAGTGAAGGACCCTTCCCAGGTTCCCCATGTGCTGTATATTTTACCTCTTGGGAGTAGGCAGAGGGGTGGTGTTAACAAATAGCTGGGAAAGAAGGTGTTAAACAGTCCCTTCTACCCCTCTTCTCACAAACTGAAGCCACCTGTAGCTGCATTACAAAATTGTTCGTTCAATTTACATCCTGCCCTTCTTCCCAAGAGAGCCTAGGGTGGTGGGCACAGCAATGATAAAATATTAAAAACACAGCTAAAAACCACTTTAAAACACTCTCAGCCAGTAATCCCAGGGTTTCCAGGAACAGTGTATTTCAGTCATCAAATGTTTAGAAATCCCCACACTGGATTAGGAAACTATGCGGAAAGACTTCACTTGGCCAACTTTATCCCACAATTTGCCATGGGGTGGTTGTTTCCTTGTTTTGTTTTAGAGCATAGGTGCCAACTCTGAGGGACTGAGACACTTCCCCCTCCCCGCTGGCAGCTCTTCCTCCTCCTCTTCCTCCTCCTCCTGCCTGTGGCCACGGGCTGCTTCCCCTGTCTTTCCATTGTGTGTGTGTGGGGGGGGGGAGAGGAATGGGGCTCACCAGCCACTGGGGCCATGCTGCCACCATGTTTGGCTCTGACCCTGGCTGCTTGCAATGTCACATGACACTGTGCAACTTCGAACACATGGCATCAGGACCTTGTGTTGGGCTCCTGCAATCTTTTTGAGAAGTTGGTGCCTCCATTTTAGAGACAGCAAGAGCTGCCCTGAGCTTGAGTGGGGCCGGGGGTGGGGTGGGGTGTACAGCTTTAACACTGGGGCCTCTACTGCAGCCCCATTTGGAATCCAACTCCCAGTGCCTTAATGGAAATGGAAGTTTCCAGTGGACATATCAGGTGCACCAAAGATACGGCAACTCGGGCTTTCAGAGGATCTCCTGGGCTTTCCCAGTCACCAAGACCATGTTAAAAACTAGGCTGTGGGGCATAGATCACCAGGAACTAATCTCAGCTGCGGGGAAAAACATGCTCCCCCCTTTATTTTCGACTCTCTTGGGCGCAGGAATTTAATCTTAATTATTTACAATTTTTGTTTAATCCGTAAGAAAGAAGGGCCTTTTCGCTGGCTAGGTTCAATTCTAATCCTTCTAACCTCCTTTGGGGTAGGTTTGTGGGTTTGGTAGAAGGAGATAGGATCTGCTCATGCGATGCCCACATGGTGGAAACTCTAGCTCACATGGCCCTTAAACGTAAAATGTATGATGATTTCTGCCATCCATGTATTCCAACATGGAAACCAGAGACGGAGGTTATGCGCTTCTTATTACAGGGGAGAGACCAGGAGCTCACCAAGACAGTAGCTAAGTTCCACACTGGAGAGCCAGTGTGGTGTAGTGGTTAAGAGTGGTGGACTCGTAATCTGGTGAACCGGGTTCACGTCTCCACTCCTCCACATGCAGCTGCTGGGTGACCTTGGGCTAGTCACATTTCTCTGAAATCTCTCAGCCTCACTCACCTCACAGAGTGTTTGTTGTGGGGGAGGAAGGGAAAGGAAAATGTTAGCCGCTTTGAGACTCCTTCGGGTAGTGATAAAGTGGGATATCAAATCCAAACTCTTCTTCTTCTTCTTCTTCTTCTTCTTCTTCTTCTTCTTCTTCTTCTTCTTCTTCTTCTTCTATTTGTTTTTTTGTCACCGAAGTATGCTACAGGATCCTGCCCTTGCTGGAAACCCAAAGAGATGAGGCGGATTGCTCACCTCTTTTGCCCTTTGGAGGGTGACTGTGCCGTTGGGGTGGCGATGAGATCGCACTGGCCTATCTATTCTGAATGTATTCTGAATGTTCTTATGGGATGCCAATAAAGGTGACTTGACTTGACATATCAGGTGCAGCAGGGAAGGTGATTCCAATTAGTGGTGTGTGCCCCCCACCCCCTCCATGCCGCAGACCTATCTAGCTCTCATTCGCAGTTCCAGGTGTTTGTTAAACAAAAAACAAAAAACAGCCAGCAACATTGAAGTATGTGATGAAACTTGTATCCAATCAGGTTGCCATTTGCTCATTCCTGTAGCCACATGTTACTGAAATGTGAAAAGGGGTGAGGCTCTGGCAGTCATAATTAAACACACTGAGTACTTGCTAGTTTGAAATATTCTTATAAGAGGTAATGCTGCCAGGTGCTAACATTCAATTGTTAATTTGTGCTCCAGACCACATGGCATCCTTTTCTAATGCAAAGGAGGTAAGAAAAGATGTCTAAACTTTAAAAATTAATGTTGTGTTCCACTTATTTAGTCATTTAGATATCCAGTTACAGTGGTACCTCTGGTTAAGAACTTAATTTGTTCCGGAGCTCCGTTTTTAACCTGAAACTGTTCTTAACCTGAGGTACCACTTTTGCTAATGGGGCTTCTCGCTGCCACCGTGCAATTTCTGTTCTCATCCTGAAGCAAAGTCCTTAACCTGAGGTACTATTTCTGGGTTAGTGGAGTCTATAACCTGAAGAGTCTGTAACCTGAGGTACCACTTTATTTAGACAAAAATATGTATGTATTGTTTTCCATGTCAGGGCTGACTGAAAGTGTAGGAAAGACTAGTTTATGTGTTTATGACTGAAAGTGTAGGAGAGACTAGTTTCTGATTTTTTAATATAATGGAATATACTTGTGCTTTGTTTCTGTTTATTTCTTTTATAATTTGCTCCCCTTTACTGAGGACTTTAATATTCCTGGCTGGTAATTACTATTGGAATGAGATAATAAAGTATTATTATTTCTGCATGCCTGCAATGGTAATAATATAACTTTATAAGTAATCTATCTAACTCTAGAAGGAAATAAAGTCATAGAGTGCATCCTTCAAGCTTTGTTTTCTTTGATAAGCAATGCCTTAATAATCTGACTGGAATCCTTTACTTACTTACTTACTTACTTAGTTACTTGAACTGAATGTGGCTCACTTTGGATAGGACGTGTATAGAATTCTGCTGCTCATGTAGCTTGTCAGAATAAGGGTGATTAAATTGTGATACTTTCAATGTATGTTTTGTAGGTAATGTTTACTGATTAGAAGAGGAGACAGCAGGAGGTGGTTGCTATTCAGGATTAATTTAAAGGGCCGTAATCTTGTCTATGGGTTCTGAAAAATATAGCCAACACTTACCTATACTCTGTAATGACTGCATTATAGATTTTGTGGAAAGCCTTGACTGATTTCTTTATAATATGATTTCACCATCTTCTTTTAGCCATAAGCATTAAGATAAATTGCCAGAGTCTTGGTGCAATTTTCTACAAAATTTCAGTTTTGGTACATATCTATTCCATTCCGTTTTGAGGAGAAGGGATGGGTAAGGGAATATGGACAATGCCAGGGCTTTTTTTTTTCCAGCTGGAACTCACCTGAACTCAGTTCTGGCACCTCTCAGGTGGATGCCATTGCCATTATAAGAGAACAAAAGCAAAAAATTAGATTACCAGTCAGATGAATAAGAGAACAAGGGAGGCATTTATGGCGAGTTCTGGCACCTCTTTTTCTAGAAAAATAGCACTGGGCAATTTTCTTTACAAAAACTCAAAACAGCAATTTAGAATACTCTTAAGAAGCCCGTAGCAGCTTGGAAATATAAACAAGGAGTGAGTTGGCTGATTTGTATATTTATTTTGCATTGTTATCATGCGGCGGTGCCATTTCAGGAGGGCTTGGCTGAATTTTTTTGCTTCATTCATCAGGGTCTGAAGTCTGCTGCCAGGAGAAGAACACAAAGCCTCACCCACACCCAAAACGAGTTATTTTATAGAGCATTACAACCCCTGTTAAAACTGCTTGCTCAGATTTATGGTGGTGTGAGAATTGCTTAGTCAGACATTCTTGCTCTGCTCACAAGCTTTTGTCTCTTATTATCAGACGTGTCCAACTGGACGACCATGATCACAGGATCCTGGTCGATTGTGGGATTTAAAAAACGGGGGCCTGAATGTCTTCATCCCCGCCCCCTTCGCTGTGTTCCTCCGCGTCAAGTAGGTGGTCCTTTGGCATTAGCTGATGGTGATAGGTGATAGGATGATTGGCTTTAGCTCTGTGTGCGTTTGTTGTTGTTTATGCCACCCCCCCAAAAAAAAGCTCAACAACCCTGGTCAGTCCTCCTCATAGAACTCTAGCCCAATGGTTGCCATTAATTTGATTCTGAATTGATTTTAGAATGTATTTCAATTACTTGACTGTGATTTTATGTAAACTGTGCTATTTTTTACTGTTGTTAGCTGCTCTGAGCCCGGCTTTGGCTGGGGAGGGCAGGATATAAATAAAATAATAAATTATTATTATTATTATTGGCTATGAGTGATTGCCGAAGAAGAAGAAGAAGAAGAAGAAGAAGATGCTCAAACCAACTGAGCTATCCTATAACTTCAACTGTAGTTTTTGTAATTGCTTTATTGTATTGGAAATCGATTTGAGGGTCCCCCCCCCCACATTGTCACTATTTTCAGGGATTCAGTCACATACCAGCATATTCAGGTTGCACAATTAAAGTGGATTTGAATTTCCTGCACAACAAACCCGCTTCTCCAAAAGACTGGGCATTTTGCAACCAGGAAAGTGATGAAAAAATACCCTGGAAAGTGTGGGGTAGCACTTGCTTAATGCAACATCATCTAATCTCTCTGGAAACAAATTCTCAACAAATAGTCTGTGTCTTCTGGAAGTAACCTGATAAAAAATACAGTTATATAAAATTCAAATAAATCAAATTATTAGTCTGCTGCCCACATAGGGAGTGAAAAACTTCTCTCCACCCCCCCCCGTTAATAATAGACAAAAAGAGTACCTGCAGCTGCCTTCTGCCACAGCAAACATCTTTCCCACAACAATTGAAACTATTCAAAAATGCCCACCCCCGAAAGTTCAACAACTTTCATTAACAGTTAGTCAAACAACACTGTGGGTACTTGTTTACATAAGTGATCCCTACCTCCCCACCCCTGATGCTCTAGGAGTATGAAGGAGTCACAGCAAGAAAAAGGAATGGAAACAGAAAAATGATCACCTGTCTGTGGGGAAATAAAATGCTGTATACATTTATTAAAAATTAAAAGAAGTACAAAGTGTAAGAAATGAGTCCTGAGCAAGTAATTCTGCCACTACAAGGGGTGGTGACGGAAGGTCACAAAAAGTGAAGAAGGATCTCTCAAAAAGCCAGTGAACTGGAAAACTTTGAACCCCCAACCTAAAGGTGTTGGAAGAGCCTCATCATCTCTGAGGAGTAGTGGAAAGGCAGGAAGCCTGGCAGGGCAGCTGCAAGTAATTCATGTGGAAGAGAAGAAGACACCTCTCAAAGATGCCCCCACATTGCCCTCCAAAGCACTGGTGGGGGCGAAAAGCAAGCAGAGCTTCAGGGAGAGTCCGGATATGTCAAAGACTGTCAGGAATGAGCCAGCTCTAAGTGAAGGCTTGCAGCCAACTGCAAAAAACAGCCAGGAACAGGGAGAGTTAGATGTGAGACAGGAACATCTTTGGCTCTTCTTGACTTTGATGAGCAAGCTGACAGGCAGTAATGGAGTGCAGGCTAGAACACAGCCGAAGCTCGCTAGAAGCACAAAAAGGCACAAAGAGTCTCAGAGTCAGCCTCTTAGACCAGGAAGAAGGTGGGGCTGACCCACTAGGTCCTAAGGGTCGGCATATGGGAGGGTTGTTAGACAGGAAGCAAAACAAGAGACGTAAGAGTCGTAAGTTCAATATCTTCTGTAGATCCCGGAAGGAGTCTTTAGAAGGGTCATCTTGAGTAATGATGTCAGAGGCTTTGTTCGAGCTGTCTGGAGTTATCTGTTTGTTTTTGCAATAAATCCTCCTTTTAATGATCTACGCTTATCAAGCTGGGAACCTGGACTCCTGACAAAGACAGACAGATGCCAACAACAGCCCAAGTGAGAATGTCAGTCAAAACAGTAATGGGTGTGGAAATGGCTTCTGTTTGCATATTCCCTCACTGCCAGGACCAGATTGACTTCCTGCAAAGTGGAAGTTGTTGACACTTAATTTCAAAGCTGCAAATATCTATCGCAAATTAACATAATTTGTACAATGGTAGCATTGTTTATATAAAGACCTGACATGGGGGAAAAACCCTGGATCAAATTGTGTTTTTGCTATGTGGAATGCAAGAACAATGAAATAGAAGAAAGATGATTCTCTACTACACATCAGGATGAAATCAACAACTTTTTACATTCCTGGTATTACCTTGGTTCAGAAAGAACCCCTGCTGTCACAATTTCTACTGTGGGTTCATAGCACAATAACTACATTACTCTTCAAAGTAAGCCCCATTGAATTCCATGGAGATTGCTCCCTGATAAGTATATACAGGATTTCAGCCTGAATTAGTTAGTCTTCAACACAGGGCTCCCATAAAATTCCAAGATCTATTAGAAAACACTATTCCCTGCCCCCAGCTTATTCACTTCTATGTCTTAACCAGAATTTGGAATAATGTGGTAGGATATTACATGGACTTGGCTGGGAGACCAGGGTTAAAGGCACAACACAGCCATGAAACTAATCGCTGTATCTCAGCCTAACCCACAGGTTTGTTGAGCGGATAACAAGGGGAGTCATGAATTCCACCCTGAGCTCCTTGGAGAAATGGTAGAATGGATATAAACATAATACTGATAAATAAGGAATACTCAAAATAAAAAAGCCTCTCTCCAGCTTGCCCACCCCTTCTTTTAAATGGGGGAGGTAGGGGGATGTGCAGGTTTTTAAACATGAAAAAGAAACCCTAAATATCAAAGGAAAAAACTCTGAGACACAACCAGGTCATCAAGCTTATAACCACTGGATTTTACATGTTGATCCTTGGCAAATCCAATGTGTGGCTGTCTGCTGGGGCAGCCAGGGTGCAATCCATGCTCCCATACTATAGGCTCTGCACACCTTCTTTTAGTAAAAGCATTTCAAATTCTCCAAAGTGTTTTGCAGTCTTTTTATCCTTGCAACAACTCCATCAGGTATATGATCATGCAATTTAGAAAAACAACCAAGAGAACAGTACTGGCAGTTTAAAGACTAACAATTTTATTATGGCGTAAGCTGCAGAGCAGCTAAAGTACACATCATCAGATGCTGATCATCATTCTTGGTAATCCATGAAAGCTGAAGTAATACCATACCCCTCAACTGTCCCTATTTAATAGGGACATTTGGTTTTGGCAGGGCCGCACTATCGCGTCATGTATGCATGTCCCAGTTCTCCTCTGGGACATGTTGCAGGGTGTGAAATACTCCAACAAAAGCTCTTAGGCCAATTTGTCTGCAATCTGGAGAGGCTTTTGTGCCTGCACATTTATTGTCCTTCTACCTAAAGAGGAAAATGTTACAGCTGTTTCTATATTCTCCATAAAAGCGATTCAGGGGTCTGTTATGTACAGAGCAGCTTGGGAGCCAGATTGAAGAAGACAGAGTATGGAGTGACTCAAAGAAGATAAAAGAAGTTCTCATAAAGTCCTGAAGCAGGGCAAAATTGGTTGGCTGTTCACACCCTACAATATGCTGTGCATCCAGCTCAATTAAATGAATATAGAGGAAGGACAAACTGTACAGCGTCCTACATTTATTATTAAAACTATTTATGTGGAGCAGCCCTGAAGATGATTTTGACAGTGTTGAAACTGAGGGCATTTAGCCAGGAGTTTTGCCCAGGGGAAGCCTCCAGAAGACGCAGGTTAGAATTATTTCACCAACACTCCCATGCCCCACACCTAAAAGAGAAAAAAGAAATTCAATATATCTTCCGTAATCATTCTGTTTTAATTGCAAGGGAGGCAAATGTCAATAAACCCTCCCCGCCAGAGACCAAAAACTGTCCACACCCCCATAAAACTAGAGATGACTCAGTTCCTAGAGAGGACAGGTAAAGGCATGTGAGAAGGAGGAATCACTTTGCAGAGTGCGTTTGGATGAGCGAGGTAAATTAGTAGGCATTTTTTGGCTCTATCCTGGCACAAGCAGTATGGAACGCCAGGCCAGTTCCTCAGGTGCAGAGATAAAGGAAGGAGTCCCCCTTCACAACTCATCACCAGTGCTGAGTGTGGGGGGGGGGAGCACGGGGCAGAGGTCCCCCCAAAATTTCAGTGAAGGGGCCACCCCTCCAGCAGTTTAGCCACACACATGCTTGTATCATGTGCACAAGCTGCGGGACATCCTCCCGGCATGTCATCCTGTCCCGCGGTGTGCGTGAGTTATGTCAACATGCCGTGGGGTAAGTGCGCATGGTGTGATGATGTCATATGGCCCCGGGCCCCCTCAATCACGGGGGCAAGGCGCACCCTTGCACCCTGCAATTTTCAGGTTGTCGCAGCAGATCATGATGCAACAATCAAAGAAAAGGTTTGTGGTAACTTTCTGGTCCAGTAGTTGTGTATGTGTCAGGGACTGGACTGAAGAGGAGGAGGAATGGTGGAGGTCTCTCTCTCTCTCTCTCTCTCTCTCTCTCTCTCTCTCTCTCTCTCTCTCTCCCTTTCTCCTGTAGCTTCCCCAGAGGAGAAAGGCAGTCTCGATTTACAGCAGGGCTTTGAGGAAGATAACAGCTCAGAGACAGGCTAGCAGCAGAGTTATGCAGTGTTAGGAGAAGGGGGAGAGCAGGCAGAGCAGCTAGCTGACACGTCTCTGGATAGCACAACCAACCCCCCTTCTCCCAAAATGCGGCATTCGTTACAGGTGCAAGAGCCAAGAGCACAAAGACAATTGTCCATAGACAGACACCGTAGAAGCAGATGTTGTTACTAGAGGGAAAGGGGGGAGGAGCTCAGTGTGAGCAACTTCATTATGGAGGAATGACCAGAATTCTTTGTGTTTTACCATGATGACTGAATAAATACAGTGGTACCTCGGGTTAAGAACTTAATTCGTTCTGGAGGTCCTTTTTTTTAAAAAAATGTATTTTTATTAAAGATTTTCTTGGTTTACAAAAGTATGTGCAATGTCTCTCTCTCTTTTTTCTCTTCAAGTAACATTTTTTATAGATCAGTTTCATTTGTTGAGACATTGGGAAGAAAAGAGGTGGAGGGGGGAAGGTGAGTGGGGGTGGGGTCAGGTGGCAATGTTCCTTAATATATGTGGGGTTTTGCGTCAGCATCGCTTGTGCAGGTTCTCTGCTATTCACTTGTGTTTCTTTGTTGGTGAGAGAGGTTGCGGTTGGCCTAGGATGTGTTTGTTTGTTTATGATTGGCTGTGGCGGTCTTTGTTTTCATGTGTGAGTGGGGGTGGGTGGGTGTTTTGGATCAGGTTAGGCATATTGATTTGTATGCTGTTGGTCGATTTTTGTCATTCTCTTGTTGGGCTGTGTATGTGATAAAGGGGAGCCATACCGGGGTGAAGGCGTCTTCTTCTATTTGTCCCCGTGTCAGTTTCAGTTTATTGGTTACTTTTTCTAGTAGGGCTGTTTCCCATACTAATTGGGACCATTGGTCCATGCTTACTCCTGAGAGGTCTCTCCAGTGTCTGGTTATGATGTTTCTGGCTGCTGAAAGTAGGTGGGTTATGAGTTCTTTGTGGTGTAGATGGGCATTATTGTCTTGGAAGGTGTTTAGTAGGGCCAATTCTGGGGTGATTTCTAATACTTGCTTAGTTATTTTACATATTTCTTGTATGGCTGTTGTCCAGAATAGTTGGATTTTGGGACACTCCTACCACGTGTGGAGGTATGTGCCTGTGGAGGTGCACTCTCTCCAGCATTTTGGTGAGGTTCCTGGTCGTATTAGTGCTAGTTTTCTTGGTGTTGGGTACCACCTGTGAGTTTCAGAGTGAGTGCTTTTCTTTTCGTTGATATGGATTTAAAGGGGGGTCTAGACCACATTCTGGTCCATTGAGTGGAGTTAATCTCATAGCCTATGTCATCCTCCCATTGTTTTTTGATTGTGTCTAGGGGGTTCGTGGGATTTTGGAGTAGTATTTTGTATATTGTGGGTACTATCCCTTTACTGTGTCCCTTTGTTGTTAGGAGAAGGTTTTTGAAGGTTGTCAGGGGCCTAGTTGCTGCTAATTTTACTGCTGGGTTATTTAAGAGGGCATGTAATTGGTGTTGTGCTAACCAGGGCATTTGGGTGTCTTCTAGTTGGTCCTGTATTTCTTGTGTTGACAAAGATTTGTTATTTTTGTAGAAGTCTATTAGGTGATATAAGCCTTTGATTTGCCAGGTTTTTATCTGGAGGTTTTGTGCTACATGGTGGAATAATGTGTTGTACGCTAGGGGAATTAGTGGGGATGGGGTTGGGGATAGTTTGCCTATTTCTGTTTTCCATGATTTGAGCATGGTCTGTGTGTACCTGTTAAGTGTTGTGGGAATTTTCCTCAGTTTGTTTGGGAGGAGTGGGTATTCTGTGGTGCAGGTATTTTCTATTGTGTCCCTCTCTAGGTGTATCCATTGTTGTGTCTCATCTTTTAGTATATATGGGATTATATGGTGTATTTGGTTGGCAATGTAATATGCTTCGATGTTGGGGATTCCCCATCCTCCTTCTGAGGTGGGGAGGTGCAGGTATTTGGGGCTTATTCTTGGTTTTTTATGTGAGAAGATAAAAGAGTGTAGTTTTCTCTGCCATCTGCAGAGTTGGGTTAGGGGAATCCAGATTGGGAGGGCTTGGAATAGGTAGGTTAGTTTTGGGAGGGTGATCATTTTGATCATGGCTATTTTGTCTGAGAGAGTGAAATTCACGTTGTTCCATCTCTTTAGGTCTTTGTTTATTTGTCGCCACAGGGGCTTGTAGTTGTGGAGGTACAATTTATTGCGGTTTCTGGTTATTTGTACCCCTAGGTATCTGAACTTGGTGTGGCAAAGTTTTATCTTTGTGACATTAGTGAGTTCTTTTTGGGTGTGAGGAGGGGTGTTGAAGCACATACGGTAGCTTCTGACTTTGCAAAATTTACCTCTAGACCCGACACCATTGCAATGTGTTGAGCTCTCTGATTAGGGAGGCTGCTGTGCTTATGGGGTCTGCTGTTGTGACCATTAGGTCATCTGCAAAGAGCCCTAATTTATAGGTTCTGCCTTTTATTTCCACTCCCTTGATGTCTGTGGCCGCTCGGATTCGGATTGCTAAGAGTTCCAGAGCCAACTGGAGGTCCGTTTGTAACCTGAAACTGTTCTTAACCTGAGGTACCACTTTAGCTAATGGGGCCTCCTGCTGCTGCCGCCATGCTGCTGCCACACAATTTCTGTTCTCATGCTGAAGCAAAGTTCTTAATCTGAGGTACTATTTCTGGGTTTTCGGAGTCTGTAAATTGAAGTGTCTGTAACCTGAAGCGTCTGTAACCCGAGGTACCACTGCAATATGTAAGAACTTTCTGGTTTCCTTCCTGCCTCTTGGTGCCATTTAGGGGATGGGGAGGATCCCTCAAGCCTGGCAGTCTGCCAGCTCTTCATAGCTGCCACACTGGCTGAGGAGCTGAGGGGAGTTGGAGTCTAACAACATCTGGAGAGCTGTAGGTTCTCCAGCCCTGTTTCATGTGAGATGGCTGGGGGAGATATAAAAACAGGTGTAAAATATCATCAGTATGTAGGTGACGTGTGTCTTTATCTTTCCTTTCCATATCTCCAGGACCACTTATAGGCATTCTGAACAGCTGTCTTGAATTAATGGGCTAGATAAGGGCCAATGAGCTGGATAAACTAAACTCTCAATGTAGATAAGAGCATCATAATTCCTGATGGTGACATATTCCACCAAGAAGCAATTAGACCTATTATGGGTGGAGTGGCCTAAGGTGGATCACAACAGCAGCTCTGGCGCCATACAAATTTATGGTTAAAAAAACCTTAAGAACTGGATCTTCAAAAGATTGCAAACCACTGCCTATGTAACTGTGAAACTGCAGAAAGAAATCTGTACATTTTATTTCTGTCCAGCACATAGTTTATTTTACAGAGGGGTAGCCGACAATTGCAACAAAACCAACCAGAGGTGCCAACTTGTGGAGGGGGGGGGAGCAAGGTTGTGCATGTGATGTGACACGCACGTGAAATCTTGACATCCAGTGCACGACGTCTTTGACATCCGGAGGAGCTAGGGGCGGAGTCGAACTCAGTGGCTGCACAGTTTCAATAGCCAGCGGCTTCTCCTACTCCTGGCATTGCCACCAGTGGGAAACTGCTTCAGCCCTCCTCCCCTCCATAGCAGGAGGAGTCGGAGTCGGAGTCGGAGTCGGAGTCGGAGTCGGAGTCGGAGTCGGAGTCGGAGTCGGAGTCGTACCATGCTGGGCTCCAGGTTTCACCTCTGTGCTTATGTGACATTGGGGGTCCTGGCCTTTACCCCCCAAATATTGAGGGGGCCAAAAAGGGCTCGGCCCCCTGGAGCTGGCGCCCTTGAAACCAGCCAAGACTCCTGTGGCATCTTAAGGACTAACAAATTATTTATGGCATACGTTTTTCATGTCTACTTCACCAAATGAACCCTTATGCAGATATCTGCACAGTTCAATAAACTTTTTGTTTGTCATTGTTCTGCAGATGGAGGTGTCCCCATGCCATTTGTTGTGTGTGAAAATCGTACAAATAAAAAATCTACGAAAGGCAGATTTATGTGAGTACCCCCTTGCTTCCACAAATCTGTGGAACGTTGACTTCTAACAGGGTTTCTGTGCAGCAGAAGTGCCTTCGCATGATACCTTTGACATGGCGGTAACATAGCAAAACTGCTGCCATTACGCGAAAGCAGATAAGCAAGGGAAAGATGCTAAGATTATATAATTAATTTCTTTTGTTTATTTGATTAATTCTTAGAGAGCCAGTGTGGTGTAGTGGTTAAGAGCGGTAGACACGTAATCTGGGGAACCGAGTTCGCATCTCCGTCCCTCCACATGCAGCTGCTGGGTGACCTTGGGCCAGTCACACTTCTCTGAAGTCTCTCAGCCCCACTCACCTCACAGAGTGTTTGTTGTGGAGGAGGAAGGGAAAGGAGAATGTTAGCCGCTTTGAGACTTCTGAAGGGGAGTGAAAGGCGGGATATCAAATCCAAACTCCTCCTCTTCTTCTTCTTCTTCTTCTTCTTCTTCTTCTTCTTTCAAAGGATAAATTGTGTTCCTTTGTGTGCCCCAAAGCGCACAAACTTTAAATCCCAGAATGTTTTGCATTCAACATCCTGTTAAGGCTTTGAAACCCCTCCAGCATCTCTCTGATGAAAATCAGGACATCCTCTTCCATTATTACTACTTCTCCTACTACTATTACTACTACTATTGTTCTATTTATACCCCACCCATTTGATTGGGTTGCCCCAGCCCCTCAGGGCAGCTTCTAACTTATATAAAAACATAATAAAACATTAAACTTATTTAAAAAAACTGCCTTCAGATCAGACCCTCCAAGTCTGATGTCCCTGATTTAGAGAAGCCGTCCCGGTTTCTGAGTTGATCCTGGAATGTCCAACTTTTTCTTAGGATGTCTCTATTTTCATTGGAGAAATGTTGGAGGGTATGGAGTTATTCAACTCCCAAGCTGTCTGAAGGCAATCCTGTATAGGGAATTTTTTTTTACTATGTTTAATATTTTATTATGTTTTTATATGTGTTGGAAGCTGGCCAGAGTAGCTGGGGCAACCCAATAAGATGTATGGGGTATAAATAGTATAATTATCTTTATGGAATGGGACGTCCTTATTTTCATCGGAGAAATGTTGGAGGGGATGTCAGATGGTTTGGCGGTTGGATAACTCGATATCCTCCAACATTTCTCAGATGAAATTAGGGACGTCCTAAGGAAAAGCAGGGCATTCTGGGATCAAATCAGAAACCAGGATGGTTTCTGTAAATCCGGGACTGTCCCTGGAAAATAGGGACACTTGGAGGTCTGGTTTGAGGCCTAATGAAGGCTAGAAGAGCAATGCTTTGCTTTAGCACCCCACACTCTCACTGCAGCTGAAAGGTAAGCTTTGAAAAACAGGATGGGAGTGAGGCTTACTCAGAATGGCACATGGTTAGTTGCAAACCCAGCTGAAATTCAAAGGAATTTTGTCTCACATTGTAAAAAGTTAATTATTGCTTTATTGCTCAACTGAGTGTACTATGGTGCTTCTTTTTTCATTTATTGTAATATGTGTTCAGTACAACATGTCAGGATTGCTATAATAACCGACAGAAAAGTAGGCATTTGTGCTGGGTGTGTGTCCTCTGATGTAAGTACCAAACCTAATTATCGAGAACAAACTTTAACACAGGCAGCTTATATTAATTTGAATTGTCTAATTTTGAATTTAAAAGAGCAGTAGCTTACAGAGGCAGGAAACTTACATCTTGCATGAGCTATGATAGCTCTCCTGTAATTTGAATATGAAGGCTGTCAGGAGGACAATGATTTGAGGAGCATCTCAATTACATATCAGATATAAAGAAGGCACAACACAGGTTGCGATAAAGGTTACATGAATTATGGAAATTGGGAAAGGGCGTGTGTAGTAATGTTCACCCCCAACCGCTTGCCCCTCCCGTCTCCTGTCTCTGCTCTCCGGCCAGACTAGGACGCCCAGGGCAAGGTTGGCGGGCTAATTACTTTTTCCAAAACAGAACAAACACGACCCGGTAGGGCTGCCACCACTCCCTCTTGTCCAGGGGACCCAGAATCACAACCCAGGGAGAAGGCTGTGACCTGTTTAACCTGGCTGTCCCCCTGTTCCGCAAGCTGCATCCACAGACTTGCAGGCAGAAGTTCTACGGTAGAGTGTAACCCAGCGTAAGGCTAGGACTTAGCTATTCCCTCCGGAAAGGCACACAAACTAAAACAGTTTCATTCTTAAAAAGTTTATTTTAAAAATAACATAAAAACATGCTAGAGTAGCAGGCACTCTTTTGAACGTTACAGATAAGAAAATAACAAAGGTGCATAGTATAACTAGCTATACATACTCACAAGCTCTAACACACAATAGGATAGCTGAAATCTTTAGGACTCTGCAAGTTGAAGGCTTTTTAAGATCTCCATTTCAAAGGACGAAACGACGGCTATTAGGATGGAACAATAAAGCCGGGCATCTTTGCGAATTGCAGAGCGATGGTATAGACCGAAAGCAAAGAGCAAAGATCAAGACAATTCCCTGATCTTTTATTCACAATTCGCACTTAGCGTCGTAACTTTCAAGCCAATCATAAGACCCAAATTATTTTTGAATACACCAATGACCAGCTTGCTGGTCAATCAATTTACTTCTTGACAGCTGGGCCAATTTGAAATCCAAACTTTAAATCAAAGGGGTTCCTCCCTTCCGTGGAAATTAGCCAGAGACACATCCCCAAGCAATTCAAGGACAGATAGCATCACTGAGGGGGGGATGTTTACACCCTCAAACTCAGGTGTTAGATCTTTTCATTAAATCAAGGCTTCCTTGGTTCCAATAAAGCTTTCAGCTAAGGAGCCATCTAGTCTAGAGTTTAAAGATACACAACTTCTTTCCCAGGGTCCTTGTGGCTGATGAAACTCCCACAAGGCTTCACTCCTCTTACTTGACCAAAGAATAATTTTCTAAATAAGACTAACTTTACTACAGCGTGGGAGGAGTTTATAGCAAAACTGTAGATCAGATTGAACTTCTGCCAATTGTGCTCATTCATGGGGAGTGCTGGGACATCACTCGCCCAATAAAGGAGAGCCAGAAACAACAATATATACTGTACATGACTCTGGCACAGGAGCAATGGTTACCATGAATAAGTTCAGACATGAACATGATGCTAGCTCCCATTGTTCCTGAACATTGCCCAAACTAGTTTCAGCTGACGGGAGTTGAAGACCAGTGCTATTTTTCTAGAAAAAGAGGTGCTGGAACTCACCATGAACACCTCCCTCATTCTCTTAGAATGGCAATGGTGCCCAACCATGAGGTGCTGGAACCATGAGGTTCCGGCGAGTTCCAGCTGGAAAAAAAGCAACCATGCTCTAATTCTATTACAGAGCCGATCCATAATATAGGCTTCTGTTTGTTTTTCTATAAACATACAAAGGTCCATCTAGTCTGGCATCCTGTTCTCACAGTGGCTTACCAGGTGCCTTGGGGACCATAAACAGGCCCTGAACGCAACTGCACTCTCCCCACTTGTGTTTCCCACCAGCAGTGGCGTAGTGTGGGGGGTGCAGGGGGGGCCGGCCGCACCGGGCGCAACATCTGGGGGTTAGGGTTAGGGGGTGCAAATCCACGGGTTAGGGGGAGCAAATTACTTGCCTTGCCCCGGGTGCTGACAACCCACGCTACGCCACTGCCCACCAGCTGGTTTTCAGAGGCATTCTACCTCCGACCAAGGAGAGGGAATGTAGCCATTGTGCCTGGTAACAGTGGATAGCTTTATCCTCCATAAATTTCTCTAATTTTCTTTCGAAACCGGGGACACCACTAATTTTTATGGGAACAAATTTCATAGGTCAACAATGTGCTTTGTGGAGTTCTTACTGTTTTGTCTTGAATCTTTCAATGTATGAGAGAGGGAGAAAAACCTCTCTTCCTCTGCTTTCTCCAGACCATGTATGGAGCAACACCATCTTCAGTATGTCCTGTTTGCAGAGATATCAGTGTCCCTCTGGTTCTCTCCATCCCATAAGGCTTATATTATGCCATCTCTAAGACCAGGAGCTCTACCCTGTCCATTTGGCTGTCTAGCATTAGCACAGAAACACCTATACGTGTGACCACAGCGCCACCTGCATCCCCTATCTCTCTCCAAAGGGCCTTCACTCATGTGCTGAGACCTTTTTGAATTGCTTTCATGTGCCCCTGCACTTTCAGTGCCTTGCTCCCGCCCTCACTTGAATGATCACACACATTTTCACCCTCACTTGTGGGGAATAATTTGTCCCATGCTGGGCACTCCTCAACTCTTGCTGTCTTTCCCTTGCAATCAGTTTTCAACCTGCTCTGCCATCTTTTGGATTTCAAGTGCCAACTATCCTGGTTCATGTGGAGCTTGTCCCTTTCATACAGGCTTGACTTGCCCCCAAACATTCCCTCCTGACTCTCCTCCTGACATTCATTCACAAATGGTAAGCATTCAGCTGTGTTTGTTTAACCAGCCCTGCACAGGGAGCAAACAAGCCACAGGGAAAATCTTGCCTTTAAACCTCCTACCTAGCTACCTAAATTTCACTTCTACGTAAGTTCACATGACCACATTTCCCTCATGTCATATGCACCATGGCCACTTCCTCATCCCCAGCACTATGTAGCAGGCTATGTAGATGACATGTGACGTCTGCAACCTTCACTTCAGGCAAGTCACCAGGCAGTATGCTTGCCCAGCAGAAACCCAGCTATGTCCCTGTTGATAAATAACTTACTACCAAAATCCTCAGTTTGAGGATGGGCTGATTCTAAGAAATAATTTCCCTTTACCTCAGAGTAACACCTCCCCCCCCCCACCCAAAGGCTACTCCTAAAGCTTCCACTGTTTGTAGATGAAATAAGTGTTATATAACTTTGACATGTGACTGGAGTAGCGTATGGGTGGGTAAAAAATATAGACAACTCACATATACTGAATCCTAAAGGCTACATCAGTACGGTCCTACATGCTTATTGGTCCAGCTGATTAGCATGTAATGTCAATCCATGATTTAGCATTACAAGGATGAACTGCAGCAAACCACAGGCTGCTGTGACTCTTTTTCCTCCTCTTCTTGCCAGTCAGAGCCTCCACCGAAAAGGTTCCAGGAAGTCATGGAATCCTTCAAACAGGAGACATGACCTTTCCCACATCTACAATGGAGTTTAACTGCCTTGACTTCTGAGCCACAGGTTATTTGCTAGGCTTCCAGGATAACTCTATAACCCCCAATGGACAACAAGAAAGATATGTAAGATAGAAAAAAATATGCATTGTAGGAATGGGTTTCCCAAATCTAAAATCTGACTGTGCAGTCAGTCTGAAACAGGCCCCCAAAATCCCCATTTTTCCTTCTCCATTAGCTAAAATGCATTAACTTGAGCACTTGAGAGCCAAGAACCCAGCTGTATAAACAAAGCTCTCTCTTTTATCAGTACGTGACGCTTAATGAATGGCCTTGCCAGTTCCGAAGTGGAGACAGGATGGCAGAGCTGGGGCTTATCTTATCTTGTGTGACGCACAGACCTTGCAAGACACCCCCGCGCTCGGGAATGACGCCAGGAGTGCTCTTAGAGTTGGTGACCTTCTTACCCCAAGATAAGGAATACAGGAACAGGAACATCCTTTTATGGTCAAGAGTGCAGGAACAGGAACACCCTTTTATGGTCAAGAGTACAGGAACAAGAACATCTGTTTATGGTCATGAATGTCAACTTACGTGTATAAGCTGACGTGGCTAGAGGATGTCAACTTATGTGTATAAGCTGACATGGCTGGATTCCTGGGGAGGGGGCAAGGGGACCAGAAAGGGTGTGTGTGTGTGTGTGTGTGTGTGTGTGTGTGTGTGTGTGTGTTGATTTTAACATATAAATTATAAAATGTACCACGAAACTTATCACTTATACAATCTTTTTTAGACTTCCACCAGCGCCTCTGATGATCCACCATTTTAACCACTTCTTATGCATTTCTTAACTTTATATTGCCTTTACATCTCTTAATAAATCATCCTTCCCCTTCTCCATTTTTGCAATACTTCCAATAATACTCCTCAGGGACCAGAAAGGGTATATAAGCTGTGTGTAACTGCTCTTTAAGTGTGCTTGCTGTGAACCGATTCATGCAGTGCCTTCTGCTATCCAGAGAGCAGAATAAACTCTTTCTCTGAACCAAACCTTGGTATCATTTGACTTCCTTCCTCCCGTCTGGGAACAACGCTCACCCAACCAATCGGTAAAGTCTAATAAGGCTACAGCATGACACTATGATATACAACCACCCATACAAGTGAAATATGTATTTCCACATATAATATGCAACAGTGCATACAAGTAACCAGGGACAATGAAGTCCAATTCTTTCACAGTGCTTATGCAATATAATAGATTTTTATGATATAAAAATTAAAATGGATGAGCACAGAGAAGGGATACAATGAAGAAGTGACTTGGTTTCCATGTATTCTCTTGTAAACACTGTGTGATCATGACAATGGTAAACGTTAAAGTTTAAGGATTTAATGTGGCCTAATAATGCATCTTAAATTGACTCTTTTTAAAACAGTTAGCCAGTCTGATTGCTATGTGAGCTTGTACCTGCCAACAGCTTCATTTGAAAGACCTCGGACCAAGACTGTTAAGGACTGTAAGGATCCAGTATGGAATGAAACCTTCTACTTCAGGATACAGACGCGGGTCAAAGTAAGGCACAAAGTCAACGATTAATAATTTGTCTGAACTCCTCAGCCATATTTAGTATACAGTGGTGCCTCGCAAGATGAAATTAATTCGTTCTGCGAGTTTTTTCGTCTAGCGAATTTTTCGTCTTGCGAAGCACGAAATCCCATAGGAATGCATTGAAAATCAATTAATGCGTTCCTATGGTCAAAAAAAGTCCAAACAAAGCCAAATTTGGTACAAAAAGAGTTTATTAACTGCTCTTTAAAGTCACACATACTGTAAAGAGCATTTCAGAAACTGAAGGAACAATAAATTAAGTTTCTAAACATGACAGAAAAACATTTAAAAATCAACAAAGTGTACAGTACATTTTCTAAGACTCTGGGGGACCACTCGAAGAAGGTTCCTCTTCCACTCTTTGCTTCTTGCTGAAGAACCTGTCCATGGTCTGCTGCTTCATCCGCCTTTTCAGCACCTCCCTGAAAGGCGACATGACCCTCGTATCAAAAGTGTTCATAAGGTCATGTGCCAGGTCCTTGTCAGGGTGGTGCCGCTGTGCAAAAGCCTGCACATCCTTCCACTTCATGCAAATGTCCCTCAGTTCTTTGGAGGACAGCCCTCAGTTGCTTCCTCCTCTTCCAGCGAGGCCAGCTCCTGCGCAGCCTCTGCCTGCAGTTCGACCAGCTCCTGGGTGGTCAGCTTGTGGTCGTGCTCCTCCACCAGCTCGCTGACGTCCTCCTCTGTGACCTCCAGGCCCATGGTCCTCCCCAAGGCAACAATGTCCTGCACCACTGTTGACTCTGGTGCATCAGAGTCACTTGGTGCCACACAGTCCGGCCACAGGCTGCGCCAAGCGCAATTCAAATTTCTCTGGCTGAGCCCGTTCCAGGTCATGGTGATCATCTTCAAGCAGGTGACGATGTCGAAGTGGTCCTTCCAGAATTCCCGCAGGGTGATGGTGGTGCAATCAGTCACCTCGAAGTATCGCCTGAAAAGCTCCTTGGTGTAGAGTTTTTTGAAATTGGCAATGACCTGCTGATCCATCGGCTGCAGCAGTGGCGTGGTGTTAGGCGGCAGGAACATGATGTTGATGAAGCTGAACTCCTCCAACAAGTCCAACTCAAGGCCTTTAGGATGAGCAGGAGCATTGTCCATCAGAAGCAAAGCCTTCAGCGGCAGGTCATTGTCCAGCAGGTACTGTTTGACAGCAGGGCCAAAAGCAAGATTGACCCAGTCCACAAACAGCACACGTGTGACCCAAGCCTTACTGTTGGATTGCCACATGACACTCAGCTGCTCCTTGTCAACCTTGTGTTTCTTGAAGGCCCGTGGGTTCTCCGAGTGGTACACCAGCAGGGGCTTGATCCTCAGGTTGCCGCTTGCATTGGCACAGAAGAGCAGGGTCAGACGGTCCTTCATGGGCTTGTGGCCAGGCAACTTGGCCTCCTCCTGAGTGATGAAAGTCCTTTTGGGCATCCTCTTCCAAAACAGCCCAGTCTCGTCGCAGTTGAAGACCCGCTGTGGAACGTAGCCCTCGGTCTTCACAACCTCCAGGAACTCCGCTGCAAAGTCTTCAGCCGCAGGAACATCAGAACTGGCAGCCTCTCCATGCCTGACCACGCTGTGGATTCCTGATCTTGCCTTGAACTGGTCAAACCAACCTCTGCTTGCCTTGAAGACTTCTGGCTCTCCTGAGGTTCCTGGCTGTTCCCGGACGAGGTCTGCATGCAAGGCCTTGGCCTTCTCACAAATGACGGCCTCAGTCACTGTGTCCCCTGCATGCTGCTTCTCTTCTAACCAGATGAGCAGCAACTTCTTGACCTCCTCCATAACAGCTGGGCGGTTCTTCACGATCCTGGTGACTCCCTTAGCTGCATCAGTCGCCAGGATCTTCTCCCTCATCTTCAGGATGGTCCCGATGGTCGATGGATTCCTCCCGTACTCCCTGGCGAGGTCTGTTACACGCATTCCACTGTCGTGCTTCCAGATGATCTTCTTCATTTCCAGCGTCACCTTCTCCTTCTTCCTCTCGCCGGCCTCTGCAGCAGCAGTCTTCTTGGGTCCCATGGCAGCACAGCTCCTACCTTCGTAAACTCACACACACACAAAAAAAAATCAGTGCTTCACATCCAAAAAATTCAAAAGCACCCAGCCACCCACCACACAGAAATTCAAACCCAGAACCAAGTCCCAACCAACCCCAACCCAAAATCCAAAACCCCCCAAAAAAGTTTTAAAAATTTAACTTACCAAATGGATGCGAAAGAAGTTTTGGAAAAGCTTCAAAAATCAGCAAAGTCTTCAAAAACCTCAAATGGCTGCAAAAGAAGTTTTGGAAAAGCTTCAGAAATCACCAAAGTCTTCAAAAACCTCAACTGTTCCCCCAGCCACCCACCCACCACACAGAAATTGCAAACCCCTCCCCAACTGTTGCAAACCCCTCCCCAACTATTCCACCAGCCCCTCCCCAACTGTTGCAAACCCCTCCCCAATTGTTCCCCCAGCCCCTCCCCAACTGTTGCAAACCCCTCCCCAACTGTTCCCCCAGCCACCCACAACACAGAAATTCAATCCCAGAATTTTTTTTTTTAAAAAAACAACATGGCCCAATGGTCACAGAAAATCAGAAAAATGCAGAAAAACCCCCACAAGCTCCCAGATTCTTGCAAACCCCTCCTCAACTGTTCCCCCAGCCACCCACCACACAGAAATTCAAACCCAGAATTCAAAAAAAACCAAAAACAACATGTCCCAATGGTCACAGAAAATCAGAAAAATTCAAAAAAACCCCCCCACAAGCTCCCAGATTCTTGCAAACCCCTCCCCAACTGTTCCCCCAGCCACCCACCACACAGAAATTCAAACCCAGATTTTTTTTAAAAAACAACAACATGGCCCAATGGTCACAGAAAATCAGAAAAATTAAAAGAAAAACCCCCACAAGCTCCCAGATTCTTGCAAACCCCTCCTCAACTGTTCCCCCAGCCACCCACCACACAGAAATTCAAACCCAGATTTTTTTTTTTAAAAAAAGCAGACTGGCCCAATGGTCACAAAAAATCAGAAAAATTAAAAGAAAAAACCCCACAAGCTCCCAGATTCTTGTAACCCCCCCAACACCAAGTCCTTGAATTCCAAACACCCCAACCCAAAATCCAAAAACCCCCAAAAAAGTTTTAAAAGTTTAACTTACCAAATGGATGCAAAAGAAGTTTTGGAAAAGCTTCAAAAATCAGCAAAGTCCTCAAAAACCTGAAAAAAGGCTACCAAACCACGTGCTATGAGTTGCTCCTCGAAGTCAAGTCGCAACTGCACCTCTTCAAGCAATGCACCCTTGGTTTTAATGGTTTTAAGACAAAGGAAACAAAGTTGCTAGACGTTTTCGTCTTGTGAAGCAAGCCCATAGGGAAATTCATCTTGCGAAGCACCTCGAAAAACGGAAAACTCTTTCGTCTAGCGAGTTTTTCGTCTTGCGAGGCATTCGTCTTGCGGGGCACCACTGTACTAGGATGAGATGATTGTTAGTTATTAACCTTAAATCTATTAGCAGCTATTAGTCATGACAGGTGGAATAGAATGTCCCAAATGCTCTTTTTTCAGGGCACCTTAGCTCACCTAACCTACCCTAGCTGAGCCAGGGTTGGGCCCTTATGCCAGCATATCTCTGGCAGAGCCAGGAACCTGTTCCTGGAGCTGGAAATTCACTACATCCCAGCAGATCTAGGGTTAGGATTGTGTTCTTAGACTTTCAGGTTGCCACAAGACACACTGTTGCTTCAACTGTTGCTATGTTAGTATACACTGGGTACTACTGCAGCTATATGTTACTTCAAGATGTAAGCCATTGTTCAAGTAAGATTAAGTAACTGATTCAGATTTAGAAGATAGTTTATGCCAGTTTTCTCTCTTTCATGCCCACATCCCTTTCGGTGCCATTTCTGTCTTCCTTTCTAATGTATGGAGATTTTGTGCTGACCTTTGAATCTTTTGTCTAGTTGTTTGGGCTTTGTGGTCCAGAAGCAAGCCTTGATGACTGTCAAGGCTCTGGGAAAGCTAATCCTCTCCTGGCTGCAGCAAGAGCATAGAAAACAAGGAGAGTCCCTTTTAATTAGTTTTATTCAATCCTAAGAGACAAAAGAACGCAACACACCTTAACATGGCATTGCTCCAAACTGGGCTCCTCCCCCCACATTTCTAACAACAGCACTCCCCCCCCCCCCTTACGGTAGCTGTTTGTAGCCAAAAGTCTTTGATTCCATTGTTCCTACACCCTTAATGAACACCAAGTTCTGGGAGAAGGGGGGTCAGAAATACTGTCCAGTGACAATGGGTCAGCTGGCTGCCCTGTCACAATTCCCCCCTCTTCTTCTAACATGTTCCAACTCCTTTGTTTGTCTATCTCTGCACTGTGACCTTCCTCAGACTCCTCAAAGCCCTGCTGTAAATCAAGGCTGCCTCCCTCTTCTTCTGCAGCATGAGGAGAAGGGTGTGTGTGTTCCCCACCAGCTTCCTCCTCCATCTCACCCTCTTGAGTTCTATCCCTGACAATGACTAACTTTGCTTCCCTTCTCAGAATGTTTTGGAGATGATGGTTCATGATGAAGACCACTGCCTCATGGATAAGAATCTCTGCACTGTTCTCTTTGATGTTTCCAAGATCCAGCTTGGAGAAAGAGTTTGCCTCACATTTCCATTGGATCCAAAAGTAAGAGGGTAGAACCGAAGGCTGCTGGGAGGGCATTATTAACAGGTGGAATCGTCGTGCGTAAAAAGCATATAGTATAGTAGGGGAAAGGGCATATGAGAATATCTAACAAAGAAAAAAGGCATTATGTTATGGGAAATTGCTTGCAAAAATGTGTATATCAGGAGAAATGCAAACAAATGTGTATGATGTGGAAACTGATGTGGAAATGAGATGAACTGAAATGTGAAACAGAGAGAAACTAAAATGGAGAGGTTTGTCCACCCCTCCCAATTGATCCATTCAGCAATGGGATTTATCATACTTGCACATGGACCTTTTCTTTTTGTTAACAGTTGAGGAAAACATTATCTCAAACCAAAACAATGTAATTATCCTTTTACAGATTCCAGAAACTCTGGAGGTAGAGTTTAGCCGGGAGAGCATGTAAGTACATCCCAAACAATGCAATATATTTAAGAATATATAACACTAGAAAATAAACTTCGGAACTGTGTTGCATATCAAATCAAATGGACCTGGAGCTCAAGTTTCTTGTGATCTGGCAAAGCATTGCCAAAGGGTAATTATCAGGTAAATATATTTTTTTCTGGTCTTCTTGTAATTAGGTTACATGATCTGGGCTATGTTGAGTCAATTACATTAACATGGAATGTCAAACTACCAACTAGAAACGTAAATTTCCATTACCAAAGACCAGATATGACATGTCAAATATATTTATTTTGTTTTTCAGCCCAGTTCCTGATGAGCATATTGTTACTAATGGCATATTAGTGGTAATCTCATTTTTTTTTTAATGATTTCTCTTTTTACAAAAGTGATATTTAAATCATATCTGTAATGGGTATATGATTGTGGTATCTTACTGCAGTTCCAAAAGTTCTTGCTTCTAGTATCATTCGGCCACACATTTCAAGGGGGGGGGGGCTGGGATTTCTGTGTCAGAAGGCTAGTGTGGGGAGGCAAAGTGTTCCTTATAGAGATTTTATTTTAAAAGAATCTTCAGTGAACATGGCACATTAGAAACCTGCAAGCCACGTGGTCACTTATTTCTACAGAGATAGTCCAATCAGCAGGCTGGGAAATTAGCAAGGGCAGCAATATGTTGGGTGCATGGCGCACAGGCTGAATTCTAAACTTAGGTCTAAAGCATGCGCCCCTCAGTGAAACTCCCAGTTTGATGTAACACAGGACAGTTATAAAAGATGTAGCTTTGGTGAACTGCCCCAAGTTCTTCCAATGAAGGGCGGTATATGAAAATGAATGAAAGAAAGAATGAATGAATAGTTTAACACAACCAGCGTGATGATAAAGATTAGATTAATTACCCATCCTTCACTGAAGCTAATAATCTGTGGGATGGGAGTAGGGAATCAGATGCAAAAGAGCAGTGCCAGATTTACGTACAAGCTAAACAAGCTATAGATTAGGGCCCCACTCTTTTGGGGGCCCCCCAAAAAAAAATAAAGGGAAAAAAATACTGGATGTACATTTCCAAAATATAAGATAAAGAACAAATAAAATAAAATCTACATACAGCACAGTGTTTTGCGTTGTGTAGGATCCTATGATGTAAGTAATGGGCCCCGCCTTCTAGCCCGCTCCCTAAAATGTCACTGGTTTGCTGATTTCTATATATAGGGTACCTACATTCTGCATGGACTGATTGCATGGCAACATGTGCAAATGACTTTAGATGCCTATTAGGTCCATAAATTACCATATAGCATATATTCAACACAAAAAACAGTGATAATTTGTTGTTGAC
Organism: Podarcis cretensis; assembly: GCF_951804945.1. Taxonomy (NCBI): domain Eukaryota; kingdom Metazoa; phylum Chordata; class Lepidosauria; order Squamata; family Lacertidae; genus Podarcis; species Podarcis cretensis. The sequence goes on along the minus strand of NC_137170.1, from coordinate 45,909,738 downwards.
AAAGGACAGCTGGACATATAAAGGGCCCCATTACCTCCAGTAGCTTAGGACCGCCTTAAACCTAAATCTGGTCCTGTAAAAGAGAATAGAGCTCCTACATATGTAATAGTAGTGTGAAAGAGGAGATTTCAGAAAGGCATGCAAGTTACGCCTGCAGAAATTCCCTCCTCGACACAACTTTCTAAGGTGGAAGTGGCTAGACATGTGGGAAGAAATAGAGCACAATGTGGTTGCTGCAGATGGGAAATAGCATCACGAAACCATGACACATCATCATGAATAAAAACAATAATATATGATCAAAGTAAACCCTAAAATATAATAAAGGATTCAAAATGCTCATGAAGCAAACCCAGTCTCTGATTCATCTGAAAATTAAGTCCTATAACTATCAGATTGTGGGACGCGGGTGGCGCTGTGGGTTAAAGCCTAGGGTTTGCCGATCAGAAGGTTGGCAGTTCAAATCCCCGCAACGGGGTGAGCTCCCGTTCCTCAGTCCCTGCTCCTGCCAACCTAGCAGTTTGAAAGCGCATCAAGTGCAAGTAGATAAATAGGTACTGCTCCGGCGGGAAGGTAAACGGCGTTTCCGTGCGCTGCTCTGGTTCGCCAGAAGTGGCTTAGTCATGTTGGCCACATGACCCAGAAGCTGTCTGCGGACAAATGCCAGTTCCCTTGGCCAGTAAAGCGAGATGAGCGCCGCAACCCCAGAGTCGTTCGCGACTTGACCTAACAGTCAGGGTTACCTAACTATCAGATTAACCCTGGGACCTTTGGGTGAAGGATGGGTAATAAATAATAATAAAATATCCATGACCATTTCAAATATATACTTGAAGGTAATAAAACCACCGATTTTCTATTTTATTAAATTCTAGTCATTAGATTTTATTAAATACGGTGATTAAAAGTAGATTCATATATTGAAGCATCTGTTTATTATGGTCAGTGACCAGTAGAGTCTCTCTCATATATATATAAGACGTGGGCTGAAAGGAATGAGATTTTAGGAAGCACACATACCCGCATCCTCTCCTCCTTGGTAACACCTTCTACTACAAAACATATGACACAATATCTGATCTCTTGGCCCACACAAGTAGTAGCTAATAAAACTGACTGGGGTTGTGGATAGAACACCATAATGATGTCATGCTACCTGTTTTATATTAGCAGATGTCACTGTGGGGAGAGGAAGGAGAGTCATGGGCCTATATGAGACAGAAGCAGGATCGCGGGTGTGTTGAGTCTCTGGGTCAAAATTATGCAGCCATGTTCTGTGCATGTGTACCAAGAAATATGCACCTATGATAATTACTCAAAAGTAAGACCCACTGTATTCAGGGGTAAGCATGCTTAGGACTGCAGCTGTAATTTATGGTTAATATCATTTCTAGAAGCTTGGTCAATTCTTTTCACATTTGGGCAGGAGGACTAAGCCATTTCACAGCAAAATACCATTGAATGAGTTTATTATGTATGTCTCTTGTGGCTTAGCAGTCACTATGTTTATGCCCATTTATGTTGATGTCATGCATTTACAACTGGCAAACAGCTCTGGCACGATCACAGGGGTGGTGAACCTTTTTTCAGTCGAGAGCTGCCTTCTCCAGAGCTTTCCAAACTTTTCATGTTGGTGACACACTTTTTAGACATGCATCATTTCGCGACACAGTAATTCAGTTTTACTAGCAAACCGAAGGGTGACTAACCACTTTCCAGCCCTGGGAGCAGTGTGGGGAGCGTCCGTGTGACACACCTACATCGACACACTATCGTGTAGTGTGTAATCAGTCAGGGTCCACTAGTTTCAGCTCCCCCTCTTTCTCCTCTACCCACTATTTTGGGCTCTCCCATACTCCCATGAAATGGACTGAGGGCCATATGCCAACCCCTATTCTATAACTTCTTGGCATATTCCAGGCTCGTTCTATCTTCTTTAAAATGTTGCCAAAGAAGGACCTGCTACATCGTGACCAGTAAGGTTTTACCTTATGCTCTTTTATTTCCCTTTCTCTTTGTATAGTCTCGTGAAATTTCCTGCTTGGGTCTACAGGTGAATGGAGGGACAGCAATGAAGAAGAAACAAGGAGGTTAATATGTACCTTTATGTATAGATAGAAATAGATTTACAGTTAACAGTTTCAAAGGTTTTATCATTAAAACCCTTTACTTGCTCCTTAAAAGTCTCATTGCTGGACCTTTGCAAACAAACACTTTGGTTATTTTGCTATTTTAATGTTGTTGTTGTTTAGTCGTTTAGTCATGTCCGACTCTTTGTGACCCCATGGAGCAGAGCATGCCAGGCACTCCTGTCTTCCACTGCCTCCCACAGTTTGGTCAAAACTATTTTAATATGATGTGCTAATTTGCTTCCACTATAGTGTTTAATCAAATAATACTTATTTTGAACACAAATGTAAGTGCAAGCCTGAATGGGGGGAAAAAAATCTAAGCTGATTTAAATGATCAAGTGTATCCTAAGACATATTGATGTAGTAGATTTTACATAGTAAGTAAATGAATGATTGTCATAATCTATAGGTCTCAATGCATTTAATGTGGTGTTCCCTTTGAAAACTGCATTTAAACTAAAGCATGGAATACATCTGGGCAATATTGCTCAGCTGCAATTAGCACTTCATCTTATTATGCCTGTTCTATACCAGCCACACTATCTCCCAGTCCATTTCCAGGCCCAAGTTTATTGAAGGGTGGGATTAAGAAAATATCAGTAATCTTTATTGGCACCTTAGCAGAAGTATTTATCTTATGAAATCATAATTTCATTGCCAACAGCATATGTGTGAAAGATTAATGGTATAATTGAATGTTCTGATTGATGTTGGCATGCCCATCTTCTCGGCTTGGCTCCTGATCCCCAGAGTTCTGGCGCTTGTCCCCCACACACCAGTGTCAAGAACTGAGCTTCAGAAAACTGAGCAAATGTGGCAGCAAACTATAGAGCTGAGAACCTACCACTAGAGCAGTGGTGGCCGGTGGCCATTAGGAGTGGTAGGGCGGAAGGCAGAGAGGCCAACAGGAGGTGAGCCAGAGCCAAGGACAGGCAAAGCCCGTTAATTTTACTTTTGTCCCCATCCTCCTCCCACTTGAGTTCTACAAGAGTAAAACTGAGACTGAGGAAGAAGCTGGCAGGCAGTGTTACCCTCTGGACTAGTTGTAGGTAACAAGGCAGGCAAGTAGTAGCTGGCTGAGGGCAGACTAAGGTTGTTAGGGCAATGCCCCATTTGCCCTAATCCAGTGGCCCATCTAGTTCTCAAAATGGCCAACCAGATGCATATGGGAAGCCTCCAAGCAAGACCTTCTTGTGATTCCCAGCAATTGATATTCAGAAGCATACTGCCTCCAACATATAGCCATTATGGTTAGCAGCCCATTCTTTATTCTTTCTTTTATCTAAACTTCTTAAAGTTTTAAGTCAGAAGGTAGGCAGGTGATCTTGGAGGAATCAAGACTGCAGTCAGAGGGGCAGTGCCCTATTTTCCACAATGGACCCGACTCCACTGAACCAGAGGCATCACAAAATCTCCTCCAGCTAGAAATGGAGGTGGGCTAGTGGTAGTTGCATGTCGAGGTCCCCAAGCCCACCCCCAATAACTCACACATCACACATCAATTTTGGTTTGGGTTTTTGGCACGATTTTGGCCACAACTTTATTTAAATACATCCAAATGAGTGGTTTCTTAGGCATTGGTTCCGACTATCTGTCCTTGCCCAGGGGACAGAACTGGACTTCCGGATTCCAGTGGAAGCCAGTGCGGGAAACAAATTTTGGGGAGAAAATGAAGCTGGGCCTCAGTCCCTCACTTCTCACCCTCATGCTCCTGGTGGCTTGCACGGCCAAGTCCAATGCCAGTGACAAGGACGAAAAGAATGGCAAGCCCCTGGATTCCTTTAACGGAATTCCCTTTCTGCACCACCATTGGAGGGGTAGGCACTTACCCCTCCACCAACCAATTTGAACCAATGCCTAACTGCCAACCTTACAAGTTGTGACGATTTGCTACACAGTAGGCAAAACCAAATGGCACCAGCCAATCAGCCAAATGGACAAATTCCTACCAGGCCCCTGCCTCAAAGCAGATGACCCCATGACAGGCATAGCAAGGCCAAGCAAACAACCCCCCCAATACAGGGAGGGTGGGAGGGTGATCCGGTGCAAGCAGCCAAGAGAACGCTCAAAGTTGGGTGACCAGTATTTAAAACCTCTGACCCCTCCTTCAAAATTGGCAACAAGCAGTTCTCCCCAGCGACCCGATTAACCAATACACTGCCTGGGTCCGTCCACAAATCCGCCCAGCAACAATGGGGTGGCTTGTATCCCCCACCGCAACACGCGCTCTCTGCTAGGGAGAACACGTTTTACATACCTACACATCTGGAAGGGAGAGTGAGGTCACATGAGAATGGCACTGACACCAGTAAGATTAGTTTGGACCAGGAGTCACCAAAATGGGGCTCTCCAGATGTTGGATTGAAGCTCACGTCAATACTCATCCGGCATGGCCATCAGTCAGAGGAGATGGGAGTTGTAGTCCAGCAACATTTTGAAGGCAGCACGTTGGCTACCCTTTTGCTAGAATCTTTGTTTGCTTTTTTTAGGGGAACTTATACATGCTCATGAACTGAATAAAGCTATGTTGTGACAATTACATCAGGGTTCTTTATGTCCTTTGTAGAGCAAAACTTCACATTCACTATGAAAGGATCCTATGAAAAGATCCAGGACTTTATGTTAGGCTCTGAGCTGTGCCCTGCTGATCCTCTTGTGTTTCACTGCATCAAGAATATGGACTCTGCACTGGATATTGAACCAGCAAAGAAGCCACTCTCTGTACGTTTTTAAATCATCTCTTCAATTTAAAAAGCAATGTAAAGCTACCTCCATTGTATAAAATGCTTTCATTTTACATCAAAATACTGAGGAGGCTACACTTTCTCGAGACATATATATGGTCTGGAGAAAGTGTGTGAGCATAATTTTATTTTTTCTTCTTTCTCTTTTAGTGTACTCCTGGTGAAAGTAATGATGCAAATAAAAGACTTTGCTTCACTTTGCCTCTTGATTCACTTAGTATGGAAAAAGAAGTGACCATAGGCAAGGTAAGTATTGTTTCATAGTGGAAGAGGAAAATCGGGGAGGAAATATATTTATTTATTTTAGTATATGTGCTGCCAAAGCGAGCACTATATTCATTTATTTATTAACAAAATTCATACACCACTTGATTGTGAAAACAAATCCTCCAAGTGGTTGTTCTATTTACAAATAGAAGATGATTAGCAGAAGATTAGTAAGCCAGCAACTATGTACTATCCATCAGTGGTCCCCCCCCCAAAAAAAAATTCATTTTATAAAAACAAACAATACAAACAAATTCTTGTCTTATCCTTATTTTTTCTAAACATTGTTAAGTGAGCTTCCCCAAGTCCCCCCTATCTGATTTTCATTTTACCTCATCTTTAGCAGTTTACATATATCATAATTTTTAAGCATTTTTTTAATCACACTTACTTAAAATCTTCACATATTATCCCTTGCAAATAATACTGTTTTAAAATACACTATCTTCTACTTCTAACCCTACAGCCTATATCCACTTCCAAAGCTATTATAAGATTTAAATATTAACATATTTTTTCAAATATTCTTTAAACTTCTTCCAGTCTTCTTCTCTCTGGTCCCGGAGTCTCCCAGTCAGTTCGGGAAGTTCCATATAGTCTATCGTCTTCATCTGCCATTCTTCGATAGTTGGTACATCTTGTTTCTTCCAATTCTTCGCTGATAATCTTCTCGCAGCTGTTGTGGCATACAGAAAACAAGTAACATCCTTTTTGGGGATTTCACCCCCCCTCTATCCATCACAGTGTTAAGGGGCTTCAGTTAATGTAGCAGGACCATAGAATCTATAATTCCATGATACCACAGGAAGCTGCCTCATACCAAGCCAGAGCCATGGATCTGTCTAGCTCAGCATCGTCTATGCTAGTATTCCCCAATCTGGTGCCCCATCAGCCCCAGCCAGCATGGCCAATAGGCAGGGTGAATGGGAATTGTAGTACAAAACATCTGGAGAGCATCAGGGTGAGGAAAGCTGATCTATATTGACTGGCAGCAGCTCTCCAGAATTGGGATCTTTCCCAGTCTTACCTAGAGAGCCAGGGACTTTTTCTGTTCAAAGTACCTGCTGTACCTCTGATCTTATCAAGTTGGTAAGGATAATTCTATGCAAAAATGTAGAGAAACTGGAATGGGCAGGACAAATTTGTTGACTGTTCAGTGTCTGGAAGTACAAAATCTGGGGCACAGAAGGTACAACATTTAGGTATGGGGAAATTGCACCCAACATGGTCCTGCTAGAAATTATGTGGGCAGGATGATGATGATGATGATGATGATACAGAAAGGAACTGTGCCACTGCTGCATTTGTATGATTCCTTCACACACATTGCCAAAAAGCCATGGGAATAAATGAAGGGAAGCAGCTCACACAGCACCACCAGCAAGTGTGCAAGGGAGAACCTGTGGCACTTCAATTCAATTGGACTCCAATTCACATCCGCCAGCATGAAAAAAATAGGAATTGGAGCCCAGCAACTTAAGAGTTTCTCAGCTAATGACACCTGCTTTTTCAAACTTGAAGAAGTGATTCATACATTTTGCCTATCATGCTTGTGAATAGGATGACTGCAGTCAATGGAGAACTTAGCTCCTTTAAGAGTTGTGTAGAACAAAGGGCTTCAATGAGCAAAACCTTTTCTCATATTTGGATGACAGACTACATTGTTTATGTAACCTCATTCACACAACTATTAAAGGTCCAGTTGTTGTTGCTACTTGTGGATTAAATTCTGGTGGAGCGCTCTCTCTCTCTCTCTCTCTCTCTCTCTCTCTCTTACACTCACACACGCTAGTGATTTCTAAAAGTTGCATGGATTGTTCTGCAGCTCCTAGTATTACTTCATGGACTTCACCAGTATTTTGTCTAAAGGGCTAGATCAGGAGTCGGCAACGTGCGGCCCATGAGCCAGAAGCGGCCTGTGGAGGCCATTTAACTGGCCCACGAGCTGCCCCAGAACTGAGCCGCCTGCTCAGCGAGTCCCAGTGTGCTGCACTAAACTGGCCCAGTGAGGTGCAGGGACTCTCTTCCGCGGCTCCAGAAATCGCTTCTGCACATGGCCAGATGCCGGAAATCGCTTCTGCACAGGCGCAATTTCCGGCACCGCAGACATGCGCAGACGCGATTTCTACTACTACTACTATCCATACTCCACCCATTTGACTGGGTTGCCCCAGCCACTCTGGGTGGCTTCCAACATTTATAAAAACGTAATAAAATATTAAACATTAAAAACTTCCCTTTACTGGGCTGTCTCCAGATGTCTTCTAAAGGTTGTGTAGTTGCTTATCTCCTTGGCTTAGGGGTCACATAGCTTCATACCCTCTAATATTTCTCTGATGAAAATAGGGATGTTCTGAGGAAAAGCGGGACATTCCAGGATCAAATACAAGGCCCCATTTTGCTAGCCCTGAATGGAGGTATGTGTGATGTGTGGCTGCTGCCTGCTTTCCTCTGGGGATACCAGGCAGTATGTCATACTACCAAACAGTATGTCATGTTATGGCAGGTTACTGACAGCATTCCATCTTTTCTCTCTCTCTAGGACAAAACAGTTGATCTATGTGTGGACGTGAAAGAATGGTAACACGATAGTGTTAATTTTACCCAACTCTGCCTACTTGACTTCTATTTACTATCTGAAATATATATCTAAATATTTAGAGGATTATAGTACATTGAGGGGGGGCTCCTAGGATTTGGCCAGATTTGGTACATGAAGTATTTACATGAAACTAGTAAATACTAGCTGTGGGGGATAATATAGGGAATGAAGTTTAACTCTCCCTCTGCTAAGGTCCTGAAGCTGCTATTGGCCTCTAAGAGGGGTCAATGGAAGCTTTCCTTGAAATGGAAACATTTGCTTTGGATACGTGTTTTTTGTTGAGACTGTGGCTCTTCATAAGAAAATGATAACAAATGGGTGGGGAGGATGCAGTGCACTGATGCTTTCTTTGTTCTGCTCTGGCCTACGTGCAAGGCTGAAAAACCTGGATGTGCGTTTGGGGTATGAACTATGTATGGATGAACAAACAGTTATACAGAAACGGAAGAAGTTTGTTGCAGCTGCCCTGGAAAGGGCTCTCGGCTTAAAGGAGGGCTTACAAGCTCATGAGGTACGTAGGACAAAATTTTGCTTAATAAATATTTGGTATGAAGGATTTAGCCTCTCTTTTTTTAACCAAAAGATGCTTTATAGGCACAGTTTGATTGTTTTTTTAAATTTGTGTGACTGTTTTCAGCAAATAAAATAAACAAACAAACAAATAAATAAAATACAGCAAATCCACTATTTATGGGATACAGTAAAGGCTGAATTCACCATAAAGGGATGTATTTGAACACGTATGAACACAGGATGGAATCCGGTTGCTGCTCTGTATGCTGTTGCTCCTCCAAACAGATTTTCAGAGAGCACTGGGAGCTGCAGGTGAGAGGGGAAATTGGTCAAACTTTCCTCCCACTATCAGTAGACACAATGGCACACTTTGGCACACATACCCCCCCTGCCTCTTGCACTCCATTCTAGGGTATCATTGTGGTGCCCCAGCAGTGTGGCACCAAGTGTGGCTGAACCGGTGTGCTACCCTAAAACCGCCTCTGGTAGACATGTTCCACTGGGGAAACCCTTTATCTGCCCATGGCTTGGTACTGTCTGCTTTGAGTGACAGTGGTTTTCCCAAGTCCCTGGCATTATGTTGGTCTCAATGAACTCCCACTCCAATCGAGATGCTTGGGATTGAATTGTGGACCTTATGCAAATGTGGGCAAAACTCAGTTCTGCAGGTATAGGGCAGTATACAAATTAAACAGACAAACAAAATGTACCACTGATCTATAATGCCTCCCCATGAGAGACAAGCAGAAGATATAGGGGCAGGGTGTAGTTGGTTGTCTGTGGTTGGCTGCACTGGTGTTTGTTTGCATTTGTGAGGGGAGACGGTTTGTTGAGTCAGATAAGCCAGATTGATTCATATGCTGCTGGGGAACCATACTGGGGTGAAGACACCCTCTTCTGTTTGTCCCCGTGTCAGTTTCAGTTGGTTAGCTTTTATAGTAAGGCCGCTTCTCATACAATTTGATACCATTGGTCCATGTTTACTCCTGACAGGTCTCTCCAGTGTCTGGCTATGAGGTTTCTGGCTGCTGAGAGTAGGTGGGTTATTTGTTGTTGTTTAGTCGTTTAGTCGTGTCCGACTCTTCGTGATCCCATGGACCAGAGCACGCCATGCCCTCCTGTCTTCCACTGCCTCCCGCAGTTTGGTCAGACTCATGTTTGTAGCTTCGAAGACACTATCCAACCATCTCGTCCTCTGTCGTCCCCTTCTCCTTGTGCCCTCCATCTTTCCCAACATCAGGGTCTTTTCCAGGGAGTCTTCTCTTCTCATGAGGTGGCCAAAGTATTGGAGCCTCAGCTTCATGATCTGTCCTTCCAGTGAGCACTCAGGGCTGATTTCCTTAAGAATGGATCAGTTTGTTCTTCTTGCAGTCCATGGGACTCTCAAGAGTCTCCTCCAGCACCATAATTCAAAGGAATCAATTCTTCGGCGATCTGCCTTCTTTATGGTCCAGCTCTCGCTTCCATACATCACTACTGGGAAAACCATAGCTTTTACTATACGGACCTTTGTTGGCAAGGTGATGTCTCTACTTTTTAAGATGCTGTCTAGGTTTGTCATTGCTTTCCTCCCAAGAAGCAGGCGTCTCTTAATTTCGTGGCTGCTGTCACCATCTGCAGTGATCATGGAGCCCAAGAAAGTAAAATCTCTCACTGCCTCCATTTCTTCTCCTTCTATTTGCCAGGAGGTGATGGGACCAGTGGCCATGATCTTCGTTTTTTTGATGTTGAGCTTCAGACCATATTTTGCGCTCTCCTCTTTCACCCTCAATAAAAGCTTCTTTAATTCCTCCTCACTTTCTGCCATCAAGGTTGTGTCATCTGCATATCTGAGGTTGTTGATATTTCTTCCGGCAATCTTAATTCCGGCTAGGGATTCATCCAGCCCAGCCTTTCGCATGATGAATTCTGCATATAAATTAAATAAGCAGGGAGACAATATACAGCCTTGTTGTACTCCTTTCCCAATTTTGAACCAATCAGTTGTTCCATATCCAGTTCTAACTGTAGCTTCTTGTCCCACATAGAGATTTCTCAGGAGACAGATGAGGTGATCAGGCACTCCCATTTCTTTAAGAGCTTGCCATAGTTTGCCATGGTCGACACAGTTAAAGGCTTTTGCATAGTCAATGAAGCAGAAGTAGATGTCTTTCTGGAACTCTCTAGCTTTCTCCATAATCCAGTGCATGTTTGCAATTTGGTCTCTGGTTCCTCTGCCTCTTCTAAATCCAGCTTGCACTTCTGGGAGTTCTCGGTCCACATACTGCTTGAGCCTTCCTTGTAGAATTTTAAGCATAACCTTGCTAACGTGTGAAATGAGTGAAATTGTGCGGTAGTTGGAGCATTCTTTGGCACTGCCCTTCTTTGGGATTGGGATGTAGACTGATCTTCTCCAATCCTCTGGCCACTGCTGAGTTTTCCAAACTTGCTGGCATATTGAGTGTAGCACCTTAACAGCATCATCTTTTAAAATTTTAAATAGTTCAGCTGGAATACTTGCAGTGCTTTCTAAGGCCCATTTAACTTCACTCTCCAGGATGTCTGGCTCAAGGTCAGCAACCCCACTACCTGGGGTGTACGAGACATCCATATCTTTCTGGTATAATTCCTCTGTGTATTCTTGCCACCTCTTCTTGATGTCTTCTGCTTCTGTTAGGTCCTTACCACTTTTGTCCTTTATTATGGTAATCTTTGTACGAAATGTTCCTTTCATATCTCCAATTTTCTTGAACAGATCTCTGGTTCTTCCCATTCTGTTGTTTTCCTCTATTTCTTTGCATTGCTCATTTAAGAAGGCCTTCTTATCTCTCCTTGCTATTTTTTGGAAATCTGCATTCAATTTCCTGTATCTTTCTCTATCTCCCTCGCATTTTGCTTGCTTTCTCTCCCCCCCCCCCCCCCGCTATTTGTAAGGCCTCGTTGGACAGCCATTTTGCTTTCTTGCATTTCCTTTTCATTGGGATGGTTTTCGTTGCTGCCTCCTGTATAATGTTGCGAGCCTCCATCCATAGTTCTTCAGGCACTCTGTCCAGCAGATCTAAATCCTTAAACCTGTTCCTCACTTCCACTGTGTATTCATAAGGGATTTGATTTAGATTGTATCTTACCGGCCCAGTGGTTTTTCCTACTTTCTTCAGTTTAAACTCTGTATAATGTGAGTGGTCATTATGATCTTGGAAGATGTTCAGTAGGGCCAGTTCTGGTGTGAGTTCTAATGCCTGTTTAGTTATTTTGCATATTTCTTGTAGAAGTGCTGTCCAGAAGGGTTGGGTTTTAGGGCATTTCCACCACATGTGGAGGTATGTATCTATAGATGTGCAGCCTCTCCAACATCTTGGTGAGTTTCCTGGTCGTATCAGTGCCAGTTTCCATGGTGTTAAGTACCACCCGTAGGTGAGTTTCAGAGTGAGTTTCCTTCTTCTGGCTGATGTGGACTTAAAGGGAGGTTTAGATCACATTCTAATCCATAGTGTGGGGTTTATTTCATAGCCTATGTCATGCTCCTATTGTTTTTTGATTGCATCAAAGGGGTTTGTGGGATTTTGGAGCAGTATGTTGTATATTGTGGATAGTATCCTTTTGCTGTGTCCCTTTGCTGTCAGGAGAAGGTTTTTGTTTTTGTTTTGTTTTTTAAATGATATTTATTAAGTTTTACAAAAGGTAAAAAGACAACAAACAACAAACATCAAAAATACAAACAACATCAAAAATCATAAAGAGAAAAAAAAAGAAGACATAAAAAAGATTCAACCTAGTAATAAAAAATTAAAAAGAAAACTCTGGTTCATTTTAATAGTCTTCAAAACCTTATTTTCCTTACCTCCTCCCACCTTCCCTTCTTGTATTCCACTTTAAAAGTTTTTTCAGCAAGCTCATTCATATTCATTTTCATCCTTTATCTTTCCCTTTGTACTCTTACTTATCTTAATCGCTAGAACCCCATCATTTCATTTACACTGCCCTTAGCACTCATAGATTTTACAATAATTTTGTAGATAAACTTTAAACTTCTTCCACTCTTCTTCCACCAACTCTTCTCCTTGATCTCGGATTCTGCTGGTCATTTCTGCCAGTTCCATATAGTCTATTACTTGTATCTGCCACTCTTCCAAGGTGGGTAGATCTTGTGTCTTCCAGTGTTTTGCGATGAGTATTCTTGCTGCTGCTGTAGCATACATAAAAAAAGTTCTATCCTTCTTTGACACCAATTGGCCAACCATACCCAGAAGAAAGGCCTCTGGTTTCTTTAGAAAAGTATATTTAAATACTTTTTTCAGTTCATTATATATCATTTCCCAGAAAGCCTTAATCCTCGGGCAGGCCCACCAAAGGTGAAAGAAAGTTCCTTCCGTTTCTTTGCATTTCCAACATTCGTTATCAGGCAGATGATAGATTTTTGCTAGCTTGACTGGGGTCATGTACCACCTGTAAATCATTTTCATAATATTCTCTCTTATGGCACTACATGCCGTAAATTTCAAACCGGTGGTCCACAACCGTTCCCAGTCAGCGAACATAATGTTATGACCAATATCTTGTGCCCATTTTATCATAGCGGATTTAACCGTTTCATCCTCAGTATTCCATTTCAGCAGCAAGTTGTACATTCTCGACAATACCTTGGCACTGGGTTCTAACAATTCTGTTTCTAGCTTCGATTTTTCCACCTGGAAGCCAATTTTCCTGTCCAAATTATAGGCCTCTCTTACTTGAAAATAATGTAACCAGTCACGCACCTTATCTTTAATTTTCTCATAGCTCTGCAATTTCAATTTATCTCCCTCTTGCTCCAGAATTTCCCAGTATTTTGGCCAGTTAGTTTCCATGTTAAGTTTTTTCAAGGCCTTAGCCTCCATTGGAGAAAGCCACCTTGGGGTTTTATTCTCCAAAAGATCTTTATATCTGACCCAGACATTAAACAGCGCTTTTCTGACAATATGGTTTTTGAACGACCTTTGTACTTTATCCTTACCATACCACAAATATGCATGCCATCCGAAAGCATTATCATAGTCAGGAGAAGGTTTTTGAAGATGGTCAAGGACCTAGTGTAGTTTATTCTGCCACTTATGGAGTTAGGTTGGGGGAATCCAGATTGGGAGGGTTTGGAATAAGGGTTAGGGTTAGATTTGGGAGCGTGATCATTTTGATCATGGGTATTTTGTCTATGAGGGTGAATTTGGGATTGTTCCATTTCCTCAAGCCTCTGTTGATATGTCATCACAGGGACTTATAATTGTTGAGGTATAGTTTGTTGAGGTTTCTGGTTATTTGAACTGCTAGGTACCTGAATTTGGTGCGGCAGAGTTTTATCTTTGTGGTGTTGGTGAATCGCTTTTGCGTATGCAGCGGTATGTGGGTGTTGAAGCACATAGCCTCAGATTTTATAAAGTTTACTTGTAGGCCTGACACCATTGTGAATGTGTTGAGTTCTTTAGTTAGGGTGGTTGTTGTGTTTATAGGGCCTGGTGTTGTGACCATCAGGTGGTCTGTGAAGAGCCCTAGTTTGTAGGTTTTACCTTTTATTTCCATACCCTCGATATCTGGGGCTGCTCAGAGTTGGATTGCTAGGCGTTCCAGGGCCAAGATGAATAGGAAGGGAGACAGTGGGCATCCTTGTTTTGTTCCTCTTTGGATTGCTGTGCTATTGGAGTCCATATTGTTAATTCTGCATTTTGCTGAGGCTTGGGGATAAATTTGTTTGAGGGTTTGTAGGAAGTTGGGGCCAAATAGCTAATACTGCTAATAGATATTGCCATTCTTTTTTATTATTATTAATATTTATTAAAGATTTTCAAATATAACAAAAAAGAAAAACATCCAAATTTAAGGCCTTATTTTCAATATCATCTTTCCAGGACTTCCCCTCCCCACCCCCTCTTATATTCCAGTTCTTTCAAATAGATTCAGCAAATTCTTACCCCAAGTTTTAAAATTATTATCATTAACCCAATTTAAAAAATATTTTCCCGTCCCCTAAAATCGACCTGTTCCCTTCCACGAGTTCCCCTCTTTAATATAAAATACAGATTAACATAAAAAAAATAGAAAAAAGAATAAAATGTAATTTAACACCCTTTGGATTCCAAATTTCCCTCCCCCCTTTCCTGGTTGCGTTTCCAATGTCCGTCAATGTCTACTGTCTCCTGGAGCTCCCACATCTAAGCCATAATCCTTCACCAGTCCGCTTTGCCGTCTTTTTAATAGTCTTTGCCGTCTTTTAATCATCTTTAATTTCGAATGTCCAATCTTGGAAGGGGTCTATCTTCCAACTTTGTCCAGTTCTTATTATTCTTGTTGTTCTTGTTGTTCTCTCTTCTCCTCTCCCCCCCCCCCTGCTCTCCTGCACAAATGTTCTAATTCCAAAAAACTTGTAATTCCTCTACAGAGGCTTTGTTATTCAGGAACAAAACATTACGTCAAGCCCCTTCCATTCTTCAATAGATAAATCTATTGTCTCCTTTAGTGTGTAGACCTCTGTAGACAAAATAGTGTTCCATTTCTGCAGTTTCCCAGGAGATAAAAAGTCCGATTCAAATTCCATGCCAGCAATACTTGTAATAACCCACAGCTCCTCTAGAGGGATTATAGTAACTCAGTTTCATTCCCGATCACACCCACCAGCCAAAATAACTTATTATTCCTTGTTTTAAACAATTTATATCCAATTTATAACAAATGTAACCAGCAAAGTCCTCGTAACAAAGTTCTCTTTTTGTTCTTCAGTTTTGGCAGCTCCTTTGACAGCTGTCAAAACCTCTATTTCTCCTCTCCAGGCACTCTCACGGATCGCTCCCGGGGTTTCCGGGGGGGGGTGTATTTTAATTCACATTCCACTTTTCTCCTCCAGCCCAGCTTATAATTTTCCATCACGAAATTAATAACTTTATCAAAAAAAAGAGGTTGCACTCGATCTTAGTTGTCAGGTCCTTTGCTTTAGCTCCTCTACAACAGGGGGGAGGCTGACTTCCTTTTTGTACCTCCCCCGCTCGCTCCGAATTTAAGAAAAATTTATTCCCCTTTTTAATCCAAGTTCCAATTACTCACGGGTTATTCTTTTAAGTCCAGATTTTCAATGGAAGAAGTCAGCGCTCTCCGCCAAATGGCATGCGGCTTCACTCGGCAGGGGAAGCGGAGGACTCACAGCACCCCCCCCCGTCACCCGCTCCGCAGCCTTTAAAAAGGCTCCTTCGCATGGTCGGGGGGGGCGCAAACGGTGCCCGCCGAGTCACCATGCCCATGGGTTTCAGCGCCCATGGTTTTTGAGGGTCCCCGCATCGCCGGTAGAACCCAGCCCCTGCCGAGCAGGCTCCCTCCGGAGCTCGGAGGGAGTCCGCCATTCGGCGATGGCGCCAACCCGGAAGTCCATTCTTTTTTTTCTTTTTTTTAATTGGGTTTTATAAACAAGAATAATGTTATACAAACAAGTATACCAAGTTTTCTCATGTCATTTGTATATCACAAAAATAGCATAATAAATGTGGAAAAATATCTACAATGTTTGTTTTATTATTAGTGGTCAATTGACAGGTTCTTGGTTCATGAATTGGTTTAAACAATTGGAAGGAAGGAAGGAAGGAAGGAAGGAAGGAAGGAAGGAAGGAAGATATTTCCATTCTAAGCAATCAAAGGCTTTAAGGATGTGCCATTGGAGCTGCCGGTCCTCAGGAGCTCCACGCGGTTGTGACGTTTGCTATCTTGCCTTGCCGGAACTCTCCCAAGGTTCCATTTATTAATCTTACTATTCTTATTGTGAAACAGAGAGGAAGTTGGTCTAGCAGGCAGTGACAGAGCATGTCTCCATGCCGCCCTGTGTGTGTGTGTGTGTGTGTGTGTGTGTGTGTGTGTCTGTGCCTGCATTGGGGGTGGAGTGAGGGGCGGGGGATGAATGGAGCCCATCACACCCAGACCCTACCACCGCTGGAGTGACACCAGCCCCGAGTGGCATGATTGTTGCACCCTCCTTGCACTGCCCTCCCCGGACCCGAACCTTGCTTCCTTCAGAGGATGTACAACTGACTTCAATATCAAAATCATATTAAGAGTGACTTCAGCATTCTGTTTAGAAAGGAAGAACAGGGGCTGTGAGGACCTCATCATATTATCCCCATGTATTAGTTTTAATCATTGGTTTCTTAATGCACCCTTACATTTGATTATTAAAAAATGTTTTATGTTTGAACAGGTGCCAGTGGTGGCTGTCATGACAACAGGAGGAGGTGCCAGGGCATTCACAGCTTTACATGGCAACCTGTATGGTCTTCAAAAATTGAATCTCTTAGATTGTATTTCATACATCACTGGATCATCTGGCTCCACATGGTAAGGATGGTGCAATGACAAGTTCCCTTTTGACATTTCTATGGTCCATACTGCAGTGACTAAACAGTGGTCCATATATGGCTGCCCAGAAACTTTTCTGTGAAGGGGAACATGGAGAATAGCCGGTGTGCTGTTAGAAACTTGCCAGACTTGAAAGTAAGTAAAGTGGTGGTAAAAGCTCACAACACAGGCTTAGCCTATAAATCCTGTTGGGTCCCCCCCCCCTTTTTCTTTTCTGTAGAATAGCTTCTAAAGCAGGCATAGGCAAACTCGGCCCTCCAGATGTTTTGGGACTACAACTCCCATCATCCCTGACCACTGGTCCTGCTAGCTAGGGATGATGGGAGTTGTAGTCCCAAAACATCTGGAGGGCTGAGTTTGCCTTTGCCTGCTCTAGAGGGCAGTGCACCATCAGGTGACCAACCAGCTACTGCAGGCAACTGAAATAAAACGTCCATTGCTGTTAAAATGTTTGAAATTTTGCAGACAAATAATTTCATAATTCAGTAGAACTTTTACTGTGATACCGAATAACTAATACTGAAGAAAGGCAGTTTCTTTCTGTGCTCGTAATGCTTGTAGATTGTGCTGCATTTATATCAACATAACACCAAGGAAGGAAATAAGCAACTTAACGTGCTGTAGAGGGAACATCTCAGGCATTCAGAAACTCAGAGAATAAAGTGCTGGACAGGGTAGGGAATGGAGGGAGGGAGTGGAGGGGGAAAGCGAGGTAAGATGATATATTAAAGGTAAAGGTAAAGGGACCCCTGACCATTAGGTCCCGTCATGGCCGACTCTGGGGTTGTGGTGCTCATCTCGCTTTATTGGCTGAGAGAGCCGGCCTACAGCTTCCAGGTCATGTGGCCAGCATGACTAAGCAGCTTCTGGCGAACCAGAGCAGCGCACAGAAACGCCGTTTACCTTCCCGCTGGAGCGGTACCTATTTATCTACTTGCACTTTGACGTGCTTTCGAACTGCTAGGTTGGCAGGAGCTTTTACTTTTACTTTTACTTTTATTTATTTATTTGTTTATTTAAGAATTGGCATAGAATGACATAAGTTAAGGGCCTTCTACCATCACTTTTAGGAGGCTGCAGCCTGCGCCAGCCCTACAGTGCCCTTCACACTAAGAAGGCCACACCAGGGTCTCTGGATTAAACAACCTTACAGAAAAAGGAGATTGCCGCCTACTGGATGTTTAAGAGTCTTTGCTGCACGACCCAGCACCCTCCAATGTACCAAGTATTGCAGAGCTTCAGCCTTGGTAGGAGGTGTGTCAAGCCTAGGATCTTTTAATTTGCCTTGAGGTGTGTCAAGCCTAGTTTGTTTTTTTTTAGTTTTTTTTTGGTTTTGTTTTTTACTACTACTACTACTACTACTACTACTATTATTATTATTTTATCAATTTGCCTTGAAACTCCATAAAGTCCACCCAAGCCTTTTTATAAGATCTAAGCGTGGGCAGGGCTCCTGAAGCTAATACTCCCTTCAGGACATCACGTTCCCAAGGCTCCAAAGGTGCTCCTGGAATGGCTGTGGCAATTTGCTGCGCCTGTGCATCCGTGATGCCCTTGATAACCCCAGGGTAAATTTGGTAGAGAAATAGATGTTTAATTCTAAGCACAAAAGGACAAAGGTCCGGGACAGATTTGCCACTCTAGGAGAGTGCGAAAATTGTTTAGACAGGACACTGCCAATCGTTTGATTGTCGGTCCAGAAGCATACCTCACCAGGTATTCCTGAACTCTTCAGCCCGCAAATGCCATTGTACTTTTCCATGCACTAACCTTCAGGTCCGACTTGACCACTTTAGAGAGGCGCACTCAGTGTTGCGGAGCGCCCAGTCCTGCTGACAGCTTAGCCAATCACCCACAAAAGGGGTGGCCAGGGGACACTACCCAGCATGCAACGTTGAGGTAACCGAAGCGTGAATTTACGCTGGCCAAGGGTGACCTTCTTGAGGGGAAGAAGTTGCAGGATTAATTTTTAAGTGCTGCTAACCTCTCCCTTGGTAGGTGGGATGTCTGTGCAATTGTGTCCAATTCAATACCCAAAATAGGTTATGGTCAAAACTGGACCCTCCGTTTTGTCCGCCACCAAAGGTACCCCAAGTTCCTCATGTCAAAGCCTCTAAAGTAGAAGCACAATCAGGGCTATTACTAATGATGGGGGAGAAGAGTTATTGAGGTAATGGGTCACCCCTTCAGAACCAGTTCTAAAGCGAAGAGCCCAGTCCAGAATTGCACTGAATGACTCAAAGTGCACAAGCTACTGAGCACCCGATCGGCATAGATTTGTCTATGGAATAAGCCCCCTCAAATCTAAAAACCTTGCCATAGAAATTCCTCAGGGTGAATTGGCAGGAGACGGAAAGTCAACTCAATGTCGCACTTTGCCAAGAGCACGCCCCTGCTGAACCTGCGCATACACTTTATAGCCTGATCAAAGGAGGCATATTTCCCAGAACAAGGCTTCTGTGGTATTGCATCATTGACTGAGCCACCTCTAGGGTAGGGTAGGTTGTGGATCATAGGATACTCTCCCGGAGTCTATGGGGGGACAATGCCTAAGTGTGAAATGAGTAAAACCGCTATAGGAGGCTCCCTGAAGGGACCGGCCACCCTCCCGGCCAGAAATTTATTTTAATTTCATTTTTGCAATAGCTTGCATTTCCCAAACTGGTTTTTTTTTGGGGAGGTTCCCTGAGTTAGGGGGTAATGAAACGAGGATCTTGAAGCCATAAGAGAAACTCTTTCCCAGGGTACTTTGCTGCCTCTATTTTACGGTATTTATCGAGAAGGGTTCTAAGAGGTGAGAGCTTAACAGAAGAGAACATAACAGTCAAGGGCCAAATTCATACCAGTTTGTGGCTGTTCTTTTTGGCGGGTCTGTGAGCTTTTCAAGACCCCTGGTTGAAATGCCCCCTGCTGCCTGGAAAGGGCTGTTTACCTTTAAAACATGAAGACGCTGGGTGGTTACCTAGGCACTTCTCACATTCATGCGCATACTTACAATTTGCCCCCTGGCATACACTCCCAGCAAACCTCATGGTGAGGGACTCGATTAGCTTCAAATTTTCCAACTTTCGTTTTTCCACATAGGGACCCATATGCTCCATCCAGTAATTCTGGTGGCTCGGAACGCAGTAGGTGGTGGGCAGCAGGAAGCTTTACAGAATCGTACTCGGTATCAGAAAGCTTACTTCTTTTGCTCTTCTTGGCCGAATGCTTCTTCTTACTTAGACTTCTTTCTCCCTTGCCCATCATACGCATAAATGGATTGCTACCTGAATGTGGAACCCTAAATAAGGAGGCCAAAGTGCAAGGGAGCTCCTCACTATTTCGGAAGAGGCCGCAGTGACCATGGGCCTGAATTGTTGGTAAAAGGTTTCAAAAGTGGAGGAAACACTGACTAGGCCTGTGGGTTGCAGGGCACAGGAGGCTACCCTGACCCATCTTGGACACAGGACCCACTGTTGAATCATTGGCTGCTCTCAGCACTGCCGCGGTGGCTGCGGAGGTGCCGGGGCGGTCCACAACATTAGGTGGCGTATCCGGGATGCATTCTTGGGTGAACGCAAGAGGTGCCGCTGCCACCTGGTCTGCAGGACTATATTGCCTATAAAATGTCTAAAAAGCATTGAAAAAACTGTGCCAAAGTCTGTGGGTTACTAGGCACTACGAAGGCCTGAGGCCCCTCTTGGTTCCCTTATGCCACCCCCAGATTCAGCAGGCATTACAAAGCCTGGGACCCCTCCTGGTTCCCTTGTGCCACCCCAGATATAGCTGCTTTTTGATGGTTCTCTTGAGCAGACATAGTTTGATACCCTTAATTAGCCTGGTTCAGTAAAATCAACGCCAACTAGCTTGGATTATATGCGTGAGCTGCGAGCAATATCACGGTAGTTCAGTATTGTCTGCACTGGTAAGTTTAAAGGACTCAAAGATGCCTAACTAATCTCCAACAAATTGTATTTAGCTGCAAACAATATCACCGTAGCTCAGTATTATCTGCACTGGATAGCAATCCAAAATACCAGCCCACACCTCAAAGCAATGTATTTAGAGGAATACTGAGTCTATAATAAACAGAAGAGAACCTTTGATAATGTAAGCAGCTATGCAGCAAGCTAGAGGTAGAATTATAAATTGTAACCCAGCAATACAGCAGTGAAAAATGATAATTTGACTTATGCAACAAACCTATAAGCAAAGCAAAGCTCCCAAGAGCCCTTAAGTACTATTATCAAAATCAACCAAATGAATTAAATTGCCAGATTAAATATATACTTGTAAACTAACAGATGAAATACCAGAAAGAGATGAATGTAGAAGAGGCATGAGCTATTTACTTTAGATTCCCTATAAACCTGTATGCAAAGCTCGCAAGAGATTGCAGGCGAAGAAGCCCTTCAATACATCAAGTGATATAAAACCCGGATCTCTTTTTCCTTATAACTATGAGTTGACTATACCAAATTATAAAACTTAGTGCCTAGACAGAGAGTAAAAGACACAGCTCCACAGAGCACCGCAAGCTGAATGAAATAATTTGAATTCCAATATACTGTGCACTAATGCTTCAATTTAATTTAAATGAGTTTCGTAAATTCCCAGAATGAAATTCTTAAGAGTGTAAGTATAAACAAAAGAAGTCAAATTAATTAGAGGATATTAATTCTAAGATCAGCCTAGCCAGAGACTCTGTAGCCAGCTCTATACAAGCATATGCACCAAGAGGAGGGGCTCTCTGCAGCCCCTTACGCGCTCTTATTTAAGCTAGGCTCTTTTAATAATTGTGCTTTCATCCTTTGTTTATATTGCTTATGTTTATTTCCTTTGTTTGTATAGTTTATATTGCTTTTGAATTTAAAACCAACGAGAAAGTGAGGGGCACTCGAAAAGGAGATAGCTCCCACGTGGTTTTGCCTCTCCTAAAATGGCTGCCGCCGCAAGGCCACGTGGGCAATCAAAATGGCGGCCGTAATGCGTTCCCGTTGCCTAGCGACAATGAACATGCGGAAACACTTAACGCTAGCCCTTTAACACCGATAAAAAATTCCGCAGCCTCAAGAGCAAAACCTGCAGGCATTCCCCACATACCCCTTATGAACGTTAATTATTCCCCTGGTTTTCTCGCCGGTTAGACTTAAAAGGGAGGGTTTGTAAAATTACTTCCCACGTGGAATGCCTATAATAAAATGGCGGCCGCCCAGAAGGCCATGTGGGTGGATGAAATGGCAGCCGGGGCGCGCTGGTTGCCCAGCAACGGCGCAGCTGCTTCCGATGCTTTCCAAGTCTAAACTTCCACGCGAAAATAAAACAGCCTGTAGAACTCACTCCCTCAAGAATGCTGCTGAAATGATTATTTAACAAGAAATTCTGCCCCTCACCCTGGCAGTAAAATGAAACACAACCGGCACAAAATGCAGCCCACTCTCCTCCCGCAGCTGCCGTTCAGCCTAATTGCACCGCGCTCCCCTGCACAAACCCCTAGCTAAAGCCTGAAGTCCCAACAGCAAAACCTGATTGGATGGGTGCGCTGCGTCCTCCAAACGGCCGTGGAAATAACGAAGAGGAGCCAAACGTTCTTCCTTGAGGTCCTTGCCGAAAAGGCAGTCAGCAGTCGAGGGCAGGCAACAGATCACCAGAAAAAGCTCCACAAAGCTGAATAAATTCCTCCGAAGGGGGCATGCAGCAGCAGGCACAGCAAGCTCCTGAGGGCAGGGAACTTGCACCGAAACACACAGAGCTCCCTGTAAAACTGTAGACGTGAAAGAGATGCTGGAAGGAAAGCACACAAACACACACACACAGTGATTTTTGCTCAATTTCAGCTCCTGTGTTAAACTGCAGCAGCTGGAATGGAGCGCAAAGGGGGAAACCCCCAGAAGGAGAAAAGCCCCACAAAATTAGAAATAACAACTCCTGAAAATCAAGCAGTTTAGAAATCAAGCAACACCAGCAGCGAATGCTGGAAATTCCCTGTAAAAGAAAGGGAGCTTTTTCTGTGAAGCTACAACATATTCCACGAGGTGCCCTGCAGCTCAAGAACAAAGGCAACAAAGAAGCAAGGCAGGAACCTCCAGGCAACACAGATAAGATCTCAGACAAGCAGGAACAGCTGATATGCGGGAAACAAACGTGAGGGCTAGCCGGCGAAAAGAGGGCGAGCCCCCTCTGCGCCGGCCCTAAATAGGGCAGACCCGGCCGGGATTCCCCTCTTCTCGCGGGGGCTGAAACCAGCCCCCACTCGCATGGGGGTGGGCGTGAAGCCCGCAACCCCACCTCCTGGGCAGGCCGGAAGTGGCTTTATCTACTTGCACTTTGACGTGCTTTCGAACTGCTAGGTTGGCAGGAGCAGGGACTGAGCAACGGGAACTCACCCCATCGCGGGGATTTGAACTGGTGATCTCTGATCGACATGTCCTAGGCTCTGTGGTTTAACCCACAGCGCCACCCGCGTCCCTAAGCGGGCAACTACCTGACATTCAGAAAACATCTGAAGGCAGCCCTGTTCAGGGAAGTTTTTAATATGTGACATTTTAGTGTATTTTTCATCTCTGTTGGAAGCCTCCCAGAGTGGCTGGGGAAACCCAGCCAGATGGGCGGGGTACAAATAATAAATTATTATTATTATTATTATTATTATTATTATTATTATTAGCCGATACATTAAAAAGGTAAAGGTACCCCTGCCCGTACGGGCCAGTCTTGACAGACTCTGGGGTTGTGCGCCCATCTCACTTAAGAGGCCAGGGGCCAGTGCTGTCCGGAGACACTTCCGGGTCACGTGGCCAGTGTGACATCGCTGCTCTGGCGAGCCAGAGCCGCACACGGAAACGCCGTTTACCTTCCCGCCGGTACGCGGTCCCTATTTATCTACTTGCACCCGGAGGTGCTTTCGAACTGCTAGGTTGGCAGGCGCTGGGACCGAGCAGCGGGAGCGCACCCTGCCGCAGGGATTCGAACCGCCGACCTTTCGATCGGCAAGTCCTAGGCGCTGAGGCTTTAACCCACAGCGCCACCTGCGTCCCTAGCCGATACATTACTAGAGCACAAAATGAATTATTAGTCATGAGAGGCAATGAAATTATTGATATATATTATCTGTTTCAGGAATGGGGAACCTGTGACCCTTCAGATGTTATTGGACTCCAACTCCCATAAGCCCCAGGCATTCTGGCCAGCTGTCAGGGTTGGACAGCAACATCTCTGGGCCACTGGTTCCCCACTTCTAGTCTATTTGCTTCCTGCACACTCACACATGATGCTAAAACTCTGATTAAGGAGGAGGAAAAACATGCACAATGTATTAGATTAGGAAATGAGCCTTATTTAGATGTGATAAACTGACATGCTGGTTAATATGTGGGAATTTCTTGTTCATCAAGGGAGCTCATTGGTTGTCCTTGGGCATTCTCTTATCTATTATGTCATTTATCTTTTCTCCAAACAGAGTGGAGGTGAGGCTAAATCCCTGATCTAGGCTCGTAAGAGAAAGGGTGGGATTCAAATATAAATCATTCAGATATAAATACTGTTGTGGTTTTTGTTTTTGTGAGGGGGCAGGCGGTGGTTAACTATATGGTGCCTGAATCTCTTATAATTCCTGGATCCAGCAATGGAGAACTCAATTGTTGAATTAGCCAGACAAAGTACTGCCTAAGCATGGCCATTATTCTGACAAAGGAAGTGACCTTGTAAAAGGTAAAGGTAAAGGTACCCCTGCCCGTACGGGCCAGTCTTGACAGACTCTGGGGTTGTGCGCCCATCTCACTTAAGAGGCCAGGGGCCAGCGCTGTCCGGAGACACTTCCGGGTCATGTGGCCAGCGTGACATCGCTGCTCTGGCGAGCCAGAGCCGCACACAGAAACGCCGTTTACCTTCCCGCCGGTAAGCGGTCCCTATTTATCTACTTGCACCCGGAGGTGCTTTCGAACTGCTAGGTTGGCAGGCGCTGGGACCGAGCAGCGGGAGCGCACCCCGCCACAGGGATTCGAACCACCGACCTTTCGATCGGCAAGCCCTAGGCGCTGTGTACCAGAGGGCAAATGAGTAGCTTGCCTCCCTCACCTGTCTGGTAGTGAGAAAGACAAAAGCCAGTGTTTGTGAGTGAGCTGATCTTTGAAGCATATATCCTAGATACACCACAGTCTCTGCTGAACTCTGGAAACTGAACTCTGCGTAAGCTCCTGAAATCCCTGGAATTTTGCACTATTCTGAGACAAGGGTGCCTGTATGATATATGGTTTATTTACACATATATGCAACCTGAGCCTATGATGGAGGGGCTCACAGCATTAACACCTCAGAAGGTCTTGCTTCTCCCATAGTCACAGCGTTGGATTCTAGCAGTCTCTCACACTCTCTGGCTTCTGCCTGCTTCTAGCTCAGCTTACACACGCACTTACACTTTTAACCCAGCACCTACACAGGGACAGCTTATTCATTTCGAGCAAGTTTCTGGTCTTCACAATCTCTTCAGGCCTTCTGCTTTCTCCATGGTGCACTCTCCCAGTCCCAGTTCCATACCCAGACAGAGTGAATGAATGAAACTTTATTTGCGTCAGCCATTGGTCATAGCAACAAAAGAACATTGCGATGCACACAGAACCAAATAAAAAGTCGATTATATAAAACACAGTTTAGGGTCCTGAATCAGCAATCAAATCTATACCCAGACAGCTTACTCAGTCCTACTCAGTCCCTACACTTGGCATGCCTAAGATGATGGGTTTCCGACACGCCCGGGTGCGAGCGTCAGTACCAGAGCTGCCCTGCTCCTTGCAGCAGTGTACAACAATATACGCCATCTAATGCCACTGGCTTCATAGTCAACCCGGAAATCTTTTATTTTCAGTCCCTTATAGTTGCACTTTGTTTATCTTTAGCCTTTATCCAGTTTTGGGAGGGGGGGTTGTAGTTTTTTTGGGATATATATATATATATATATATATATATATATAGTCTTCCTTTTTCCTTTTGCTGACTGCTGAGCTCTTTCCTTAGGCTTTGACGTTATTTGCACTGAAAAATCCCACGGGCGTATCAAATTCTTTCCAAGCAACAACAACCTAGCCAACTTTTGCATGTTTTTCTGGTTTTTCATAAAGACAATTGGCTTTTTTTGTTTTTTTGTTTTGCTTTACTGATAATATTCAGTATGTCTCATAGTAATTTATTTTACACTCCCATTATTTTACACTTTCAGGAAGTCACTATCTCTCAGCCTAACCTGCTTCACAAGTTTGTTATGGGAACAAAATGGAGACAGGGAGAGCCATATACTCCACCTTGGCTCTGTGGAGGAAAGGCAGAATATAAATGAAAAAATGAATAAATGAATAAATAATTCATCTCCCCTAGGGCCTTATCCAATCTTTATGAACATGCTGACTGGTCACAGCAAGACCTTTCAGGAGCAATTTCAGAGGCTCGCAAGAGTATCACCAAATGCAAGCTGGACTTGTTTTCCCTCCAAAACTTAAAGGAATACAGTGATGCACTGGAACATCGGCAAAAGGAAGGCTACAAAACATGTGTCACTGATCTTTGGGGACTTTTCATTGACAAAGCATTGAGCAATGGGGTAATATATATTTCTGTTTTTATTCATTTTCTATTTTCTGAAATTAAATCTGAGAGATGATGATGATTCACAACATAAAATTTCAAAATGAGAACTCAAAATGCATAATAAAGACAAGAACCAAGAGCAAACACAAACCAATAACCCCATTTAAATGGCCCTGGAATGTTAATCAGTCACTGGCCTGGTTAAAAAGGAATGCTTTTATTTGGCCCCTAAAGATAAATAATGAAGGAGCCAGGCAAGCCTCTCTGGGGAGAGCATTCCACAAAAGGGGAGCTCCTACCACAGAAAATACCTATTCCCTTGTTGCCGCCTTCCAGACCTCTCATGGCGGAGGCATATGAAGATGGGCCTCAGATTATGATTGCAGGGTCCAGGTTGGTTCATATGGGGAGAGGCGGTCCTTGAGATATTGCAGTCCTGAGCTGTTTAAGGCTTTATCGGTCAAAACCAGTACTTGGAATTGAGCCCAGAAACTAAGCGGGAGCCAGTGCAATAATGCCAGGATCGGTGTAATGTGCTCAGACCATCTTGTCTTGATGAGCAACCGGCCTGCTGAATTCTGCACCAAAAGCAGTTTCCAAATTTCCTTCAAAGACAGCTCCACATACGATGCTTTTCAGCAATCTAATTCAGAGTTTACCAGAGCCTAGCCAACAGAAGTTGCCATTGGGTTGAATTTATAGCTGCTCCTGAAATTCTCCATCAGTCCTACTGGCTGGGAGAAAGCTGTGTGTGTGATTTCACAAAATATTTTTCAGGCAGCGGCTGAAATTCTCTTAATATTTTATTTAAAGGACCCCCAAAAACACATTCTCAGCTAATTCCTTAGAGGAATTTCAACCCATCTTTCACTTCAGATGAGGCCTGTTGGGATGTGAACAGGGCCTGAGAGATGGTGGAGATGAAGCGTTTTTAGATATGCGGATGAAATCAGGGTTAGGGATTAAGCTTGTCTTCTCACCACCCCTTCCTAATATTTGTTACTGCCTATAGGATTGGATTTCCTTGCCGTTTTAATAATTTGTTGTTATTTAAACCATTATTTTTAAAGAGATGCAGCGACACACTCTCAGGGCAGAAGCGTGCCCTGACTCACAGTCAAAACCCTCTGCCTATATACATGGTACTCAACACCAAGGACAACTATAGCCTTGCAGAATTTAAAGGTAATGTTATCCATATTGTATTTGATTTGAAACTGAAAAAGCTCCCACGGTGACTTGACTTACTATTGACTTTATGATTAACACTTTTTCATATTTAATGTATTTATTTATATGCCACTAAATGCCACAATAGGCATATAAACATTTTACAAGTATAAAAACTAGTTACATAAGCGAGCATGAAAATCTGCTCCGAAAGATCCCTCTTGTATTGAGGGATCTGTAAAAACAGCACTCCTTCATCAATTGAAGACCTTTAGAATGCAAAGGGGGACCAGAATATCACTTCTGTGCCTTTACGTCACACCTTGATAGGTCTTGGTCTTGAGAAGAGGTGTTTACCTATCCTTTCAGCTGAGCATCCTAAGAAAGAAGGTCTCTCTTCCAGCTAGAGCGAGATAAAACTAGTACCTGCTCATGGGACATGAGGTGGGAGCCTAGCTGAGCTGTGTGTGACCTATGCTTTGCATGTTACGGCACCAGTAAGGCCAGGGATGGGGAGGCCAGAAATATCTTCTCCTTCTTTCACCAGGAGCCTTCCTTATTTCCAGAGCAGGTCATGTGACTATCCAGAATTTTTAATGAGGATCTGTTGCACAACAGCCTTTTCATTAAAATAATAATAATAATAATAATAATAATAATAATAATAATAATAAATTGTATTTATATCCCGCCCTCCCCAGCCGAAGCCGGGCTCAGGGCGGCTAGCAACACCAAAACAGTGCAACATTATAAAAACATTATAAAAGTTAATTAAAATCCAAATTGATGGCAACCATAAACTAAAGTTTTGTAAAGATTGCCAAAGGAGGGGGTCAGGCTGCGCCCTGACCAAAGGCCAGGTGGAACAGCTCTGTCTTGCAGGCCCTGCGGAAAGATGTCAAGTCCTGCAGGGCCCTTGTCTCTTGTGACAGAGTGTTCCACCAGGCTGGAGCCGCAGCCGAAAAAGCCCTGGCTCTAGTTGAGGCCAGCCTAACCTCTCTGTGGCCTGGGACCTTCAAGATGTTTTTATTTGAAGACCGTAAGTTCCTCTGTGGGGCATACCAGGAGAGGCGGTCCCGTAGGTACGAGGGTCCTAGGCCGTATAGGGCTTTGAAGGTTAAAACCAGCACCTTAAACCTGATCCTGTACTCCACCGGGAGCCAGTGCAGCTGGTATAGCACCGGATGAATGTGATCTCGCAGCGAAGACCCCGTAAGGAGTCTCGCTGTGGCATTCTGCACCCGCTGGAGTTTCTGGGTCAGTCTCAAGGGCAGCCCCACGTAGAGTGAGTTACAATAATCCAGTCTGGAGGTGACCGTCGCGTGGATCACAGTGGCTAGGTCAGGGCGAGAGAGGTAAGGAGCCAACTGCTTAGCTTGGCGGAGATGAAAAAATGCCGCCTTTGTTATAGCTGCAATCTGCGCCTCCATGGAGAGGGAGGTATCGAAGATTACACCCAAACTCTTAACGGACGGTGCTGGCACTAATTGCACCCCCGCAAGAGATGGGAGTTGCCCCCTCAATCCCATATCGTCCTGTCCCAGCCAGAGGACCTCTGTCTTCGAAGGATTTCACTTTAACCGGCTCCCACGTAACCATCCAGCCACAGCTTCCAAGCATCTGATCAGTGTGTCTGGGGCCGAGTCAGGATGGCCATCCATCAACAGATAGAGTTGGGTGTCATCAACATACTGATGGCAACCCAGCCCAAAACTCCGGACAAGCTGGGCGAGGGGGCGCATAAAGATGTTAAAAAGCATCGGGGAGAGTATTGCACCCTGGGGCACTCCACACACCCACAGAAGCAAGAGCCCTCTTGTTCAGAAAATTGAAGATATCCAAGACACTCCCTAGACTTTGTGGATATCCAAGGGCATGGGAAACAAAGCAGATTAATCCAGGGAAATAAAGGGGCAGTCGTCCAATCACTACCTGCAGCCGTCTGTGTTCCTTGTCACGAAGTTGTCACCACTATCTTTCTCTTATGGTGGGTTGGCTAATTTGACCTTACCAAATTGGAACTGCTATCTAAGCTCACTTTTGTACTTCACCTCCAAGAAGTGGGGATCAGGTAGCCTTCTGCTTCCATAGGTATCTATAATGGTTCTAGGGGTCGCTCGTGCGTAAACCGGCGCAACACCTGGCTGGGTTGCCTGAGTGAACCTTTTCTGTCTGGACAGCCACTCACCCGTGGCTTTCTCAATCGCTGGCAGAATCCGTCAGTGGGCGTTTCTTGAACTTCTTCCAGCAAAGAAGCTCTTTGACGCCTAGTCTCCTCCTACTCTCCCTGCACGGAAGCCTTCTGCGCAAGGAGGGTGTAGGCAGCGGAGGACCCTAACTCTCCCCGCTGGTCCCTGGCAAGGAGTCATGGGACCGCCTTGCCGCTTCCCCCATCTGCCCCCCTTCTCCACTGGTGCTACGCTGATTCTCTTCCCCAGAAGATGGGCTGCCTCTCCCCATCCCGGGACGCTCTCTGGGACCCCTCTGGAGCCCGCTCTCTCCCTCCAGCCCTGATGGCAGTTCCCAGACAGTATCCAAGGCTAGAATCACCATTTTGGGTGCAAGTGCAATTGTGGCAGAGAGGAGTTCCGCAAACAAAGGATCCAACCCACTATTTATGGTAGCTTCCCTACATCTACCGCTTTAAATAATTGTAGCTGAGTTGAATAATTATCTCAGATTATTTGAAGACAATCTTGTAATACATTTAATTAAGACTTAGCCAAACCGGGATCCTCCAACTTCACTGCTCTTTCTGAATGCTATAACATTGGGGAAGCATCTTGGCAATTTATGGAGGGCTTGTAAGAGGATCAAGAGTACAACAAACTTATCACTTGCAGCGCTAGTATTCCCAGGAATTCCCAGTATCTGGGGTGCTTTTTTTCTTTTGTTGAACCCCAGAATGTGGGCATGAACCTTTGCCCTAATTCTGATGGAAGATAATGTCACAACATCACGTAGCATCATCATGAAGTCAAAGAGAGTCAAGTCAATGGTATCTGACATCACTTTTAAGCTTTCTAGGAAGGTAAAATGGTGCCCACCAGCTGAGAATGGGGACCACAAAACACAACTCTCCTCTTATTGTGAACTGAAAATAATTTTTCCTCAGTTTTTAAAATATTATTTTTATCTGTTCTAATAAAACATTGTGTATACGGTTCTGCTTTTCTTTCTCTTTTCTGACATTCAGGTCAGGTCATATATCTGCTATGATAAATACTCAAAATGCAACAACCACAAACCCAGATTTCACCAAAGCAAACTTTTAATTTGAACCTATAATTGCTTTTGTCCTGTTATAGAATGGATGGAATTCACTCCTTTTGAGGTTGGAATAATAAAATATGGGGCCTATGTTCGTGCTGAGGACTTTGGAAGTAAATTCTTCATGGGACGGCTGATGAGGAAACTTCCAGAATCTGGAATCTGTTTCATGAAAGGTGACTTAAATTCTCTACTTTTACAAACATGAGTTGCAGATACCATTTTCAAGATACTATAATGTTAAAAATCCCTCCAATTCCCATTAGAAGAAAAAAAAATCTGACTGTGGCATGAAGGTTTGTTTACTGCCTAAAAACCACAAGAGCTATTCTACTCTACATACTTGCTTAGCAATAAGCTCCACTGACTTTAGGATAGTGTGAAAGAGTTGAGCTTTTACTGAGGCAAATAATTGCCCAGTTCAGCTTATTCACTGAGGAAAATTTACACAATGTGATTTCTACATCCCTTGTTTTCTTCATGTAAGCAACACTTATGTAGTTGCCAATCAGTATGCAAAACAGTACATTCTGGATAAAATCAGAGTGGTGTAGCAAAAACCAGCCTGATTTCACATTAAACTATCCATGCACAGATAAATAATATAAAACAAACAGATGGGCATTAACCCTACATGCATCTTGGAAGTAATATTGCTAGGAGTCTGATCTCATATGCATGCATTTAGTGTGTCTCCCTCAATTTACACTTGTTCCTAAAGCCTTTTATTCTGTTTCCATCTGCTCAACTACCTGCTGTGTTAAAATATTTTAAAATGTTTAGCCTGTTTACTAAAGCAACTCTTCCAAATTTGGTATCATCTATTAATTTGGCACATTGTCACGGTGTCATCTAAGTAATTAGTGAACTGAAGCCTATATAGCAACTATCCCTCCACAACACTAATTCATTCCTTAAGACAACTCCATTATTGTTTTGCCTCGAATATTCACAGGACTAGTAGAGTCAAAGTTTACTGTTAGTGGCTAGAGGAGAACTAACTTTCCTTCCTGGATTGTATTCGGTAATAGTAATGACAGGGTCAAAGGAAGGTTGCAGGTTGTTGGAAACTCAATTGAAGAATTATCTTCTTTGAGTTAGAGTGCCCAATTCAAACCCTGATAATGTTGTGAAGGACATTGTAAAATGTCATTTTTCTTTGAAACACTTTTAAAACAGTGAACCTCAGTTAGTCCTCACACACCTTTCCGAGGGAACCAAGAAAGATGGGAAATGATTTTTTATTTTTTATTGAAAATATCTGGTGTGAGGGCTTTCAAACATTGTGCTTTAGGTTATTTTCGCTTTGCTTTTAGCTTTCCTGTCATGCCTTGTCCCTCAAAAGGTGTGGCTCACCTGGAGCCTAACATAGGTGTGGCTAATCCCTGGCCGGAAGACCCAATGAGACCAACCCCAAGCAATTTTTGGTGCCCCCCCCGCAAGACCCCATTACTTTTGGTGGTGACAGCGGAGGGAAAAAAGAAAGTAGTCACAACAAACTGGGATGCAGATTGCCCCTTATGATGTTTGCACTTCTTACTTGATCTCTCCCTCCTTTTCTCTAGGTGTGTGGAGTAATGTATTTTCTTATAACCTACTGGATTCCTGGCGTGCACTTGATTCTTCGGAAGAAGGTCTGTGGTACCTGCTTACCAGGGACAAAGTACAAGATATTGGTTAGTCATCCATGTTTCGTTTTACATTTGGTTATAAAATTTAAAATTCTTCTTCATCCTGTCCCTCCCCATTGTATGCTAATTATGTACTTAATATATTTTTAGGCCATCCTTCCTGGTAAGGAATCCCAGGGCTGCACATTTTTAAAGTGCCTGGGTCCCAAATTGTAGAAAGCTGATTTCAACACTAGCAACTTGAGTTGGCACATTATTGTTATTTGATTATTACCTGCCGTTTGCCAGAACATCCTCAGCTGATATAATATGCAGCATTAAAAAATTACAATCACCACCAGAGTGAGTTCTAAAAATATACATATCACCAGTGCTTTTTTCTGGGGGGATGCAGGGGTATGCATACCCCTAAACATTTTGTGAATCTAATGGGAGAAGAAACTAAAAATTAAAAAAAAATTAGTTTCTTCTCCAGCACAGTGAATCATCATTTCCAATGGCGGCCTCATTACCCCCCAATGGCGGCCTCATTTCTTGTCACGGTGTTTCCTGAGTCTCAGATGGAAGCGAGCGTTTAATGTGTGAAGCAGTGTGGAATGTGAATGTGTGGTGTTTTGCTGATGAAAGTTTGGCCTCATTGAAAGTTTGGCAGTATTTCAATATGAGTAGGAAGATGTTGGTGCACACAACATCATGCCAATGTGGAAGTTACTGTGAACTGTCAGCTGTGTAATATGATGTAATGCATTTTCTTTGTACTTTTGTCCATTTACTGTATTTATTTTTCCTGTTTTGAACTATTTTTTTTAAAGAAAAAATGCACTGCATATCACAAGTGTCATAGGCCAGGGTTAAGAGGTGTGTCTTCAACATACAACAAAAGCTGTACAATGAAGGTGCCAGGCACACCTCTGTGAGAAAGGAATCCCACAATTTAGGGGCTGCCACAGGGAATGTCCCTTTCCCAGGCCATCTCCCATGAATCTCAGAGGGAGGTGGAGCTCCGCAGATCTCAACGCTTGAGAGGTTCTTTAGAGAAGGTACAGATACTTGGGGTCTAAATTGTTTTGGGTTCTAAACAGTAGTGTAAGCACCTTGAATTGGCCTCAGAAACAAACTCACAACCAGTGCAGCTATTTTTAAAGCACGGGTTATATGAATTCTATATGTGAATTCTAAAGTGATCACCAGCCGATAATCTGCTGAATTTTTAAAATAAAATAGTGTTTTTATTTATTTTCATGGTACAGAAGATAAATTTTGAGAAAACAATTGTTACAACAGTAAACAGGTAACTTGTCCTGATAAAATGACAGACTTTTATCATGCCTTGTGCTAAAATTTCATTTGTTTACTCTAAGAGATTGTGTCCCCCTTTCCATATTTTGAGCCAGTTGAAGTTTTCCTAGGCATCTTAAATTATTAGAATATATATAATTTGCCAGCATGAGAAATAGATTAAGAAACAAAAGATGACAAGGATTTAAAAGAGGACGGGGCATTATATATAGATTATATGGAAAAATATTGTAACAAAAAATAATGGTAACAGACTGACAAAAATTAACTCAGCAGTAGCGGTCATAACGTGGGATTATATAAGGTAATGAAAAGAATTTAGTAGAGTAAGGAAACACAATTGAAAAGGTAGCAGTTAGGAAACCAAGGAAAGAGTGTAAGGGGAATTAAAGATAACATTTACAAGAGTCAAATAAACTGGAGGAATAAGTAATGTTACTACTAATATTCTTTTATATATGTCTTTTATTTATGTTATTTTTCCTTCTTATTAGCCTGCATATGACTATAACACAGTATGTGTTGATGATACGATGAAACAGAAAAGCTGTGTGTGTGTGTGTGTGTGTGTGTGTGTGTGTGTAGTTTCCTAGCCACCTTCAATGGCACTCCCTAGCACAGCACATTGCAATAATCTAATCAGTAAATTACTAGTACCATGTCCAAGTCATCTCTGTCCAAAAAGGAGCCATAGTGAGTGAACCACCCAGAACTAGAAAACAATGTATAGTGCATTGGCACCCAGTGCATCTCTTTTGGAATCAGTGTCACATGGTCCCAATAGGTTAAGCCACTAAGCAACCTGGCCACTACAGTCTGCACAACCAGGGTTTCTGGATCATCTTTAAGGACAGCCTCACACACAGCATGTTACAGTAATCCAGCCATTAGATTAATAGCGCATTGGCCAGTGTGGTGTAGTGGTTAAGAGTGGTAGACTCATAATCTGGTGAACCGGGTTCATGTCCCCACTCCTCCACATGCATCTGATGGGTGACCTTGGGCTAGTCACACTTCTCTGAAGTCTCTCAGCCCCACTCACCTCACAGAGTGTTTGTTATGGGGGAGGAAGGGAAAGGAGAATGTTAGCCACTTTGAGACTCCTTGAGGTAGTGATAAAGCGGGATATCAAATCCAAACTCTTTTTCTTCTTCTTCTTCTTCTTCTTCTTCTTCTTCTTCTTCTTCTTCTTCTTCTTCACCTGGCTTTATAGGAATGGCTGTAGCTGGTGATCCAGCTGGAACTGGCAAAAGGCTTGATGTGCCACTAAGGTCACTTTGATCTTCTAGTGACAATGTGGACTCTACCACCTCTAGACCTATGTTCCTTCTTTCCAAGGGAGTACAACCCCATCTAGAACACGCTAACTATCTAGTCCTCAGCTACAAGAACCAACCCAACCCACAGGACTTAACATCTTGTCAGGATTAAGCTTTGGTTTATTTGCCCTCATCTAGCACCAATATACTGACAAAATTCCTGTCTAAGCTAGCAGCAGCAAATATAGCGATAGATTTTGCAACTTCCATTGCTGTATTTTCAAAGGAAGGCAGTGCAGTTTTATGCCAATAACAAATTAACCCATGGCAGCAGGTGTGTGGTTGCGCACATATTGAACACACGTAAATGGGGATTTGCCTGTAGTGCAGAGCTGATCTCTTCCACTTTCCCCTGAGCTTGCATTTAGATTTATTTGCCGGTCTGGTTGGCTTGGAAGGGTGGCATCATCTTGTTCTTCAACTCAGGCAGCAAAATATCTTGGGATAGTCCTGATGATAAGGTATGTAAGGAACAGCCTGCACCCATCATGAGGAATGAATTCTGCACCTCACCTACCTACTTTTATTAGGGTTTAGCTGAATGTGCAGAGACTACCTCTTTACGCATTCATTTTATATGAACAGATACCTGAATATGGCTTCCTCAATATGGTATATAGTTGATAAATATACAGCCGTCACATAATCGGGGGAAACCCTGATTATTTCACTATACATCAGTTCATATCATTGCATGTGTTCCTTATGACTGCTTCAGTAAATAAAATTTACCATTTATTCTGACTTGCAGAAGAAAGACCACCTCAGCCACCAAAAGCAGATGAATTGAATACTCGCTTGGTTATCCCTGCCAATAAATTCATGAAGACCCTTCGTGAAGTCTTAACACAAAGGATAACAACCTCAAAGTTCTACAATTTCATAAGGGAATTCCAATTAAATGATGGATATATAGATAATAAAAACTTTGCATTATGGAAAGGTACGTGGTCAGGGCTTGACTAACCAAGTTGACTGATCTCCAAGTTTTAAAGTTTAACTGGGTTGATGATAATTGAGATGAATTTTTTTTAAAAAAATTATTTATGCTTTTCAGGTTTATACATTTCACTAATTTGACAATCATTTTAACATTTCAGAACTTGACTTCCTTCTCCCTCTTTCTGTGGTTCTTTAAATTTATTTTTAATATCTTCTGCATATCCAAATTAACTTAGTTTGCTCATTTATTCATCTACTTTAAATATATACTCTTATCAAACTTCAGGTTATTACAACAATCCTGCCAATGTTCTTATCTGTTTACAATTTATCTGTAAATATTCAACAAACCATTTCCATTCTTTTATAAAAAAAAGTTTGTTATCTTAATTTCTTATTCGTCCGGGAAGTTTCACTATTACTGCATTTTTCATAAGTTTTTGTATCCATTCTTCCTTTGCTGGGACTTCTGCCTCTTTCCATTTTGGGGCAAGTAACATTCTTGCCGCTGTAGTAGCATACATGAAGAAGTTTCTGTACAGTTTCTGTAGTTCTGTCCATATAATTCCAAAAGAAAAGCTTATGGGATTTTTTTACAAACATTATTTTAAACATCCTTTTCAATTCAGTATATATCATTTCCCAGTAAGCTTTAACCTTACTACAAGACCACCACATGTGATAAAAACAACCTTCTTTCTCTTTACATTTCCAACACTTATTTGATTTAGATTTATACATTTTTGCCAATTTACTCAGTTTTAGATACCATCAGTATATCATTTTCATATAATTTTCTCTTAGATCATAACATACTGTCAATTTTATATCCATATTCCATAACCCTTTTCATGCTTCCATATCTATATGATGACCAATATCTATTGCCCATTGTATCATTGAGGATTTTACTTGCTCATCCTTTGTCTCCCATTCCAATAATATCCCAATATTCCAATAATATTTTATACATTTTAGACAGCACTTTTACATTACATTCCAGCAGGTCTCTTTCCAGTTGTGATATTGTTG
This sequence comes from Podarcis cretensis, assembly GCF_951804945.1. Classification (NCBI taxonomy): domain Eukaryota; kingdom Metazoa; phylum Chordata; class Lepidosauria; order Squamata; family Lacertidae; genus Podarcis; species Podarcis cretensis. The sequence continues at coordinate 45,872,913 of NC_137170.1, read as the reverse complement.
GGGAAGGAGTAAAGGATCTTGAGCTTTGGAATGCAAAGCTCTTTTTAGAACTGCAGACAAATACAGAAAACTGTGAAAGTGTATATTAATCAAAGTAGCAGCAGACTATTAATTGCTAACCATGGTATTTGCCTTTCAGATACTGATCTAGACACTCTTCCCAACCAGCTGACAGCTACATCAGAATACCTGTCTATCACAGATACTGCAGCATATATAGATATCAGCTACCCACCACTCCTGAGGCCTGAGAGGAAAGTGGATGTCATTATACATTTAAATTATTCTTCAGGATCACAAACATCTGTGAGACATTTTTAGTTTTTGAATCATTGCTTTCTAGTTTTATATTGATTATGAGCCCTAGAGAAAATGATAAGCATCAGTTGATGTGTTCTTATGTTATAAACACCACTTGGAGGCTGCTTGAAAATAGCTTCTGCTCTGCATGGCAATGACTCCCTGTCACAGTGTAATGTAGCTTTGTCTCACGGGTTGCCCCCATTTTGTGAAGCCGTTTCACACCATTACCAGGAGAAACATGATGAGCTCATACACATAGTAAGCTGTTCTATATGGGCTGATCAGAACATGCTGCAGCAGCTGCTACACACAACTTTTACTGAACTGCCTCCAGTTGGAAGCCATAGCTTCTGAAGTCCATAGTTGGTTGGCTTTAAAAAAAGAAGCAACTTCAGTTAAGTGTGACCTTATTTTCAAACTCCCCAGTTTCCTTACTCAGCTGTCACTCTAACCATCTCACCCTTGGTCTTCACAATAGTTGGTTTCACTGATAAATTCCCTAAATTGATATTAGGGCAATTGTAAGTATATTTAAAATGACCAAATTTAAATCTGAAGTTGATAAAACAAATTAAAACTTCAGCATTTTGCAGGTCATTTTACTACACGATAACATTTAACTGGCTGCTTGACAAAGCCAGCCCTGCTGGACCTATAATAGAATCATAGAATTGTAGAGTTGGAAGGGACCGCAAGAATCTTTTAGTCCAATCCCCTACAATGCAGGAATCTCAGCTAAAGCATCTATGGCAGATGGCCACCCAACTTCTCCTTAAAAACCTCCAAGATTCAAGTACCAGTCTGATTGACTAGATGGATTCTCTATCCTTTCTCTCCCTCTCTCTGTAATATCTTATTCTTCATGATAGGCAGCAAAATGAGATAGTCCTTGGAGCAGACTACTCATTAGTTATTAGGATCTACTATTACAGAGGTATGGCCCCTCTGTTTCCTGCTTTTCACCTTGGTCTTTGCTACTTTCCCACTACCATTGAGTCTTTGTCTTAGTCCTGCTTCCCTTCCTACTCCTGGCTTGCTTTTTGTCACTGTGGCCTTCTGAATTGTGGACATAAGTTAAGTTTTTGTGATTTTGCTTTGCTGCCTGGATTTAGACTTTTTCATGATTCTAGGGATTCATTGGACTAGTCAGTCTATGACAATGATCATACAGTGGGACATTAGTGAAACATGTGGGTTGTAAACTAGGGTTGGGTTCAGCAGGCTATGAGTTATTTTTTTGCGGGTTGAGAATTCAGTTCTAGATTCAGATCCCACCCCAAGGAAAATCTGGGAGTCAAATTTGGATATCAGAGAAAATGTCCTCCCCTTGTCCCTGGACACACACACCTGATATATAGCCAGATAATTTTATTCACATTAACAAAAGGCACCAGCAAGAAGAATATAGCAACAGACAAATCCACAAGTATGCCCCCAGGTTCAAAACTTCCCACTTCTGACTGAGGTCAAATGTGTCCCTGAAAGTCTATGTCTATTGACCTCACTTACAGTTATCCCAATGATGCAGTCAGTGAATTGGAGTCCCTATCTCACACTGCCAACACAAAAACAAACAAACCAACAAACCCTGAGAACATTGCAATATACAGTGATCCAGCAGGTGGCTCAAGCAGTTGTAGTGTTGTGGATTTCAGATCTTGTAGTTTCCAATGGAATCCAGACACTGGGACAATGCTCTAGAATTTTATTGAAAATTCAGACCTGGGAAAGCTGGCCTCCGTAATAAGACAGCATTTAGTTTGCACCACCTTTGATGTAAATGTTCCAGGTAGCCAATCAGAAACTGCTTCCCAAATTGTTCCATCTTCATAATGCTTTTGGAATTTCCATTACATGAGGACTACCCAGTTCAGACCAGTTGGCATATTGTAAGAAAGAACTGAAGTGGGAAATGTGATTGGCGATAAAGCCAAATACAGTTATTCCCCAGCAGGGTTCCAGAATCCCAGACACTCTAGATCAGGGGTGGGAACCTGTGCTCCTCCAGATGTTTCTGAATTACAACTCTCATTACCTCAACCATTGGTCATGCTGGCTGTGGCTGATGGGAGTTGTAGTTCAGCAACATCTGGAGGGCCACAGTGCCTTCCCCCCTGCTGTAGTTGATGGCACAGGTTTATATTGGAATGGAGGGTTTCTCTTCTGTCCTGTTTTAACCTCCAGTGCTAGTTCTTCTTGCCTTCAGCCTACTTCTCATCAAAAGTTAATCTTGCTCTTCTCTCACTTGTCAACCAGATGAGAATTAGCCAGGCATCTTAATGATTATCTGTATTTTTATTGTTTAAATGGTGTTTTATGATTTAACGGAGTACACTTCCCGATATAGTGCCATCAAAATACTTTGATATACAGTGGTACCTCGGGTTACATACGCTTCAGGTTACATACACTTCAGGTTACAGACTCTGCTAACCCAGAAATCGCCGCAGGTGGCGCTGTGGGTTAAAGCCTCAGCGCCTAGGACTTGCTGATCGAAAGGTCGGCAGTTCGAATCCCTGCGGCGGGGTGCGCTCCCGCTGCTCGGTCCCAGCGCCTGCCAACCTAGCAGTTCGAAAGCACCTCCGGGTGCAAGTAGATAAATAGGGACCGCTTACCAGCGGGGAGGTAAACGGCGTTTCCGTGTGCGGCTCTGGCTCGCCAGAGCAGCGATGTCACGCTGGCCACGTGACCCGGAAGTGTCTCCGGACAGCGCTGGCCCCTGGCCTCTTAAGTGAGATGGGCGCACAACCCCAGAGTCTGTCAAGACTGGCCCGTACGGGCAGGGGTACCTTTACCTTTAACCCAGAAATAGTACCTCGGGTTAAGAACTTTGCTTCAGGATGAGAACAGAAATCGTGATCCGGCGGGGCGGCAGCAGTGGGAGGCCCCATTAGCTAAAGTGGTGCTTCAGGTTAAGAACAGTTTCAGGTTAAGAACGGACCTCCAGAACGAATTAAGTACTAACTTGTACAGGTACCACTGTACAAGTTAATGCTAAGATAGTGAGTTGGGAACCGGTAAATAAGTCCATAATTCAAGTTTGATCTTTCACTGTGGACTCGCTTAGACAACCATTAAAAAGCAGGAATCTCTCATCTCCAGATCCTCATTTGCTTACTCTTGAAAGATTTATTTATGTAATGTGTGTAAAGCAGTTTGATCACTCTAAGGAGATCAAAATGAATCCAAAGGACACACTCTGCTCTGCTAGAGGAGCAACACCCATTCATGGATTCCGATAGGCTCAGTGGTGTCAGGTTTGTCTCCACACAGGTGCACATGAAGTCTGCACATCATGGCAGGAAGTGAAGTGTATGGGAAGGTCTCAAACCTAAGCATCTTTGTACCTAAAAAAACAAAATAAATTATTTTAGTAAGGGTGAAGTCTCATTTCAGTTTTTGTCTTACGTCAATCCAGCCTTTACAAGAAGCCTCCAGATACTTTGCAAAGCAAGGAATTCCTTTCCCCAAAGTAGATCTGAGTCATATTAAGGATAAGGATCTGAAGGAGTGCTATGTCTTTGAAGATCTCGAGAATTCGAAAGCACCCATTGTGGTTTTCTTTCCTCTGATAAATGACACGTTCAGAAAATATAAAGCACCAGGTAAGTTTGTTTGTTTGTTTGTTTACTAGCAGGGAGTGCCCAGAGCTGACTGCGAATTTTTAGAAGTAAAAATATGTTGTGGGTTGTTTTTTTTTTAATGGATAGTGTAATGTCTGAGTTTTGACACATCACATCAAAAATCGGGGGAAGTCATACCAAAGTCATCGCCTTCACCTTGGGAACCTTTGTACTGGGTTTAGCAGTGATATCTTGGAAGGCATCCATTTCTCATTTACACCACCTTTTCACCCAAACAAGGACCCCAGTCCCCAATATGCCACCATATTAACATTGGGGTACCTGTTCATGCAAATACCTTCCCATTTTGGATGGGTACTTTTCCCATGAGTCACACACAGCAGAGATAGCATATTCATTGGATCTCATTTCAAAAGTGCCACTGATCAGCTTTTGCAAAGAAGAAGGCAGCACATGCAGAGAGTAGTGTAAGTCATGTGATAACGACCTTTGTTTTGCAGGTGTGGAACGCAGCCCCTCTGAACTGAAGCAGGGTGACGTTAATGTGACTGGACCTTGTTCTCCATATGGACTCCAAAGCTTTACATATACAGAGGAGGATTTTGATAAACTGGTGGGATTGACCAGCTACAATATTCAGAATAATGAAGATTCGATCCTCCACGCTTTGCGAAAAGCAGTAGAGAGAAAAAGACACCAAACAAAATAGGCATTATAGGGAAACCTATTGAGAAAAGATAGATGCATAGCTTTTGCATTAAGTTAATAATAATATATATATATATATATGTGTGTGTGTGTGTGTGTGTGTGTGTGTGTGTGTGTGTGTCAGGGAACTGCCATCGGAGCCAGAGGGAGAGGGAGGGCTCCAGAGGGATTCCGGAGAGCGTCCCGGGAGGGAGAGAAGCAGCCCATCTTCTGGGGAAGGAAATCAGCGTAGCATCAGTGGAGAAGGGGGGCAGATGGGGGAATCGGCGAGGTGGCTCCATGACTCCTTGCCGGAGACCAGCGGGGAGAGCACGGGTCCTCCGCTGCCCACACCCTCCCTGCGCAGAAGGCTTCCGTGCAGGGAGAGTAGGCGGAGACTAGGCGTCAAAGAGCTTCTATGCTGGAAGAAGTATGGGTGCCGTCAAGTGAACGAAGTTCTTTATGAACTTCCTGTAGAAGTTGCTGAAGCCTAGGAACCTCTGCACATCCTTTCTGTTTTGGGGGGCCTTCCATTCCAGCACTGCCTTCACCTTGCCTGGATCCATGGCCAGTCCTTTGTCTGACAACCTGTACCCCAGGAACTCGGCCTCCCTGGCATGGAATTGGCATTTTTCCAGCTTGACCCACAACTGATGCTTCTTCTCTGACGTGTTGCGTTTCATTGTCCGAATAGATTAAGACGTCATCCAAAAAGGCTACGCAATTCTTGTACAGCAGGGGCCCCAACACATGGTGCATGAAGGCTTGAAAGCAGGCGGACACTGATTGTAATCCAAATGGCATAACTAAGTACTCAAAAGCCCCCAGGGGGGTGAACATGGTCGTTTTCCATTCGTCCCCCTCTCTTATCCTAATCAGATTGTATGCCCCCCTGAGGTCCAGCTTGGTAAAAATCTTCCCCTGCCTCACACGTGTCAAAATATCGTCAGTCCTGGGCATTGGGAAAGTCACGGGTTCTGACACCAGGTTTACGGCCCTGTAATCCACAACTAATCTGGGCTGATTAGTCTCTTTTTTGTCCACAAAGAACACGGGACTGCCCCCCCCCACCGCCTTGGATTCCCTTATGAAACCCCTCTTCAGGTTCTTGTCAATAAACTGCCGCAACTCCTGCATCTCCTGGTCGGACATGGCATACAGCTTACCCACCGGTAACTGAGCCCCTGGAAGCAGGTTGATTTGGCAGTCAAATGGCCTGTGGGGGGCAGTCTGTCTGCCTCCCTCCCGCTGAAGACCTCCTTCAAATCAGCATCTTGTGGTGGCGCCTGCCCTTTTTCCTCCAGGGCCACCCCAGCCACCCTGGCCACAGTCATTCTTGGTTCCCTCCCTCCCAGACAGTGTTCTAAGCAGTAAGCTGACCCAAAGGTGAGCGACCGCTGATGCCATGACACCACTGGGTCATGTATTGCCAGCCAGCTCATTCCCAGTATTATTGGGGGTCCTGCCAGCATGGCCACGTGAAAGGCTATGGTTTTCATGTGCCTGGAAACACTCATCCGCATTGGCGGTGTCTGGTGTGTCACTTCCCCTCCCAGTAGTTCCCTGCCATCGATGGTGGTCACCTGCAAGGGAAAATCTAGTGGCAACAGGTGGAGCTGGTGCTCCAGAGCGAAGTCTCTGCTGAAGAAATTGCATGAGCTGCCAGAATCCAGCAGCCCCTCCACTTTGACTGGGTGCCCATTTAGGAGTTCTAGTACCACTTCTATGGCTATAGCTGCTTTGGGAGGGTCAGCCTGAGGCACTTCTATTGGTTGCTGGCCTGGCTGCTGCCCCTGCTGGTTGGCAGCCAGGCTTTCTCATTTCCCTGCACCGGCCCTACCTCCCCCTTCTCGTCGTGGCCTGCAGCCTCCATCATGCCTTGCCAGGCCTTTCGTTGAGGACAGACCTTTGCAAAATGTCCTGGCCGCTGACAGAGGAAACACTTCTTGGTAGTTTTCCACTCCTTCCCCTCCCTTTTCCGGCTTTCACTAGCATTTGAAACTTCGCGCGTGTGCACTCCATCAATTTCATCAGCTCTGCCGCCTGGGAAGGCTCCCTCGGCATCTCAGGAATGCGGTTGCCATGGAAATGTTCTCCCCTTATCTCCCGCTTCTCCTGAGCCCGCGCTTCCTGGCGTACACTGATTGCAAGTACAGTCTTTGTGAGTTCATCCATCGACTGTGGGCGGGGCGCTCTGGACAACTCGTCTTTCACTTCCGGGTCCAAACCTGCCTCAAACAGCATTTGTACTGTTTCAGAGTCCAGATCCCACCCGAGCTTGTGCACTAACATCGCAAAATGCGACCAGTAGTTTCTGACGGACAGGCTCCCCTGCTTGCATCCTGCAGATGTCCAACAATGTAAGCCACCCTCTCCCCGTCATCAGCAAAGTCATTTTTCTGCAATTCCAAAGCGTATTGAATTTCCGTTCGGAAAGCATTGTAGTCTTGGGGCTTTCCTTCAAACTTGTTTACCAGCCCCAGGACCTTCCTCCCTATCGGGGTGGCTCTGACCTGTGCATCCTGAGCCCGCCTCTCCTCCAGCCACACTGACAGGGTAGTGAAATGTGCCTCCAGGTCTCGGTTCCTCTCGACCAGACCTCGCACCATGGCTTCTTGCTCTGTCTCTCCAGCCGGCCCTGTTTGGCTCATCGTGCTGCCTCCCTGGGGCTGCGCACAAGCAACGTCAGGGACTGACGGATTGCTGTAATGGTTCTAGGGGTTATCTCCCTGGCTGGGTTGCCAAAGTGAACCTTTTCTGTCCGGACAGCCACTCACCTGTGGCTGACTCAATCGCTGGCAGAATCCATCAGTGGGTGTTTCTTAAACTTCTTCCAGCAAAGAAGCTCTTTGACGCCTAGTCTCCTCCTCTTTCTGCGCGAAAGCCTTCTGCGCAAGGAGGGCGTGGGCAACGGAGGACCCCTACTCTCCCCGCTGGTCCCAGGCAAGGAGTCACGGGACTGCCTCGCCACTTCCCCCATCTGCCCCCCTTCTCCACTGGTGCTACGCTGATTCTCTTCCCCAGAAGATGGGTTGCTTCTCCCGATCCCTGGACGCTCTCTGGAATCCCTCTGGCTTTTGCTCTCTCCCTCCGGCACTGATGGCAGTTCCCTGACACACACACACACACACACACACACACACACACACGGATATATATATATGAATGATAATGTGCTATGTTTTCCACAGATTAGTTTATCTTCACTGGCTTTGTTGTTGTTGTTTAGTCGTTTAGTCGTGTCCGACTCTTTGTGACCCCATGGACCAGAGCACGCCAGGCACTCCTGTCTTCCACTGCCTCCCGCAGTTTGGTCAAACTCATGCTGGTAGCTTCGAGAACACTGTCCAACCATCTCGTCCTCTGTTGTCCCCTTCTCCTTGTACCCTCCATTTTTCCCAACATCAGGGTCTTTTCCAGGGAGTCTTCTCTTCTCATGAAGTGGCCAAAGTATTGGAGCCTCAGCTTCAGGATCTGTCCTTCCAGTGAGCACTCAGGGCTGATTTCCTTAAGAATGGATAGGTTTGATCTTCTTGCAGTCCATGGGACTCTCAAGAGTCTCCTCCAGCACCATAATTCAAAAGCATCAATTCTTCAGCAATCAATCTTCTTTATGGTCCAGCTCTCACTTCCACACATCACTACTGGGAAAACCATAGCTTTAACTATACAAATCTTCACTGGCTACCTCAGCTTAAAATAGTCTTACTGCACTTTGAAAATGTATGTAGCCCAGTAGTTTGCAAACCATTTGCTCTGGAAACCTAAAAGAATTTGACTTAACTGCTACTCAGGACTTCCCTGTGCCCCCTGTTATGTACAGTGGTACCTCGGGTTTCAAACGCTTCAGGTTACAAACACTTCGGGTTACAAACTCCACTAACTCAGAAGTAGTACCTCGGGCTGAGAACTTTACCTCAGGATGAGAACAGAAATCGCGCGCTAGCAGTGCGACCGCAGTGGGAGGCCCCATTAGTGAAAGTGCGCCTCAGGTTAAGAATGGTTTCGGGTTAAGAACAGACCTCCGGAACGAATTAAGTTCGTAACCAGAGATACCACTGTAATTGCACTATAGAATCGCAAGCACTGGTTTAAAATGTATGTATTTATTTAGAAGTAGTTATAGCCTGCTGAATATTTTTAACGGGTGGGAGTCGCCTAAGCATCCCTGTCAGTGGAAGCCCAGCACGAGAACTTTCACTTGCAGAAATGGGCTCCCCCACTCCTTCCTGTGCCCGTAACCTTACCTGTGATTTTGGAGAAGATGGTGGGAGAACATCCAGAACAGCGCACCTGGGCGGAGAGGAGAGGTGAGGGTATCATTCTGTCTAGAGAGGTGAAATACTTGTGCAGACAGAATGACTGGAAGAGCACGGCATTGAATTCCATCTAGACTCTCTCAGCAGTGCATTCCTCACCCCTCCCCATCCCATTTTTTCTTTCAAACCCAATATCATTAAGAAAAATGCAGCCTAAAACCAATATAACAGCAATATAAAAGCAAATTGAACAGGACTTAGGGGATTCAAACACATAAAGCAGGGGGCAATCTTATAGGCCAGGGAAAGCAAATAATGAATTTGAAATCAAATGTGAATTTCTCAAATGCTAACTACAGTTAGAAGTTAAAAACAATGCTTTGCTGAAATAATAGTTTTTAAGTTGCATCTTAGTAATTTATGTGTCATAACTATAGATCTATGAGCATACAATTCATTTGGCTAAAGTTTTAAATTCTGAATAATCATTGGCTAAATATTTGTGTGCCTCTTTTGAAGCAAGTACACTTTTGTCTTTATGAAACAGATTGTAAATTATCAATATAAGGCAATAATTTATGTTTACTCTTTTTCCTCCAGTAGTTTTACATATGGAGGGATTCTTCAGGGAACTGGTAGCATATTATTTATTAACAATTAAACTTGCAGGCTGCTACTGACCTCAAAACGGTGTGTGAGTTTTTCTTTTTCTTTTACGCAAGGCTGCCATGATAAAAAATCAGTTCAGCCACAATCTAGGAACTCTGAAGGGGTAAACAGAAAGAGTATGGTGCCAAAAGATTATGAGATAGAACTGTTCTTAACCTCGGATTTCAAGAGAGCAAGGCCTGTTGGATTTCCCTAGGGAAAGAATGTCATAATACGGCCTCAATTCCAAACGCAATTTACTAACTAGATATGCCCACTTGAAAACACTGCAAGATGTTTCTGAGCAAACGTGCTAATACATTCCCCCACAGCCTGTTTCTCGGCAGTACTGAGCCAACACCTCAGCTACTCTCCTGAGTTCCAGATTTCCCTCAAAATATCTGGATGAACTGCTAAGCCAATTTGTAGTTTTCTGCTGCTTCCTTGCTTCCTCGACTGGCAAGAAGGAGGGACTGCACAAGCTGCTTTCACCAACTGGCAGCTCATGCACAAACTAATAACACTCTGTTGATGGTTTAGTTCTATACAGTGGTACCTCAGGTTACATATGCTTCAGGTTACATACTGTCAGGGACTCAGCGGGAGCGCAGGGAGGAGAGGAGGTGGAAAGCGAGGGGGAGCAATCCGAGGGCAGCGTAGGAGAATATGACAGCAGCTCGATAGATTCCATGAGCCTCTCCAGCGAATCGGAAGATTCACAGAAGGGGGCGCCGATGGGCAGGACAAGGGGCGACCCAAGGGGGACACCCCAGAAGCAAGGGGCCAGCGGGGACTCCCAGAGCAGCAGTTGCAAATCAGGACCAGCTTCCCCACCAGAGCGTAGTGGGGGGGAGGAGTTCCAGGTGTCAGAGCCCACACATGCACCACCAGCGAGAGAAGATGAGTCAGGGTGGACCACGCCTCCATCAGAGAGCGAGTTAACGGTTAAGAGGAAAGTTGCAGGCTGGGCGCGCGCGCCAAGTTCAAAGGTACAGGCGAGCGGCACAGAAGGTAGCCCGGATAGGGAACCAGGTCCTAAAGCCCGCCGGAAGGAGGGGCAAGAATCGTCAGGGTCAGCGTCAGAGGAGTCCAGGAAGGATGAGACCCTAGCGGGCAGGAGGGCCCAGAGGAGAAAGGAATTTAGGAAGAGGTGGACCAAAGCGAGAGTCTTAAACTGGTGTGGAGGGGGAGGAGACTCAGACAGGACTTCGCCGGTCTAAGGTCGGGACGTAGAGCTGCACGCTGCGGCTTTAAAATGGAGACTGAATCTCAATAAAGACTTTTGTACATAACTACAGCCTAGCGTTGGTCCTCTGTGAGCTGGGACCTGGAGGCAGCTCTGACAGTAAGTCCTGTCTCTAATTTCAAAGAACCTCGCAACGTGAGAGGACGCAGCGAGGGGCGAAGATTGGTGCTTCGCGAGCTCACAAAAGCAGCACAAGATGACTACAGAAGAACGACTGGCAGCTTTGCAAGAAGCAGTGGTACAACTTAACGCAGAAATACGAGCGGCAAGGAGGAGAGAAGAGGAATCAGAGGCTGTCTGCAAGGATCTGCAAAACAGGTTGGAAATGTTGACTAAACAGGGGCCACCGGCAGCCAAATCCGAAGGGATCGGGCTCGGGAAGAGAGGGGGGAGCCTGGTGTCGCATTTCGATGGGAGTCTGCAGCAATATCCTAACTTCAGAGCAGACGTAGTTTTTGCGCTAAAGTTGCTGGAGAAGGACTTTAGAGATGAGCAGGAGAAAGTAGGCTTCATACTAACGCATCTCCATGGAGAAGCTAAAGCGTGGTTGCGCAATCTGTGGAGAGATAATGATCCAGCCCTCCAAAACGCAAAAGCCTTCATTAAGGCGATGGACGCTTGTTTTTTATCAGAGATAGATGTGGATGTCGCTAGAAGAGAGATTCACGGTCTGAAACAAGGCAGAGCCACTGTAAGGCAATATCATTCCCGCTTTTTTGCATTGGTCAACGCGCTGGGATGGGAAAAGGACTCAGCGTCCGTCAGGGACCTGTTCTGGGAGGGGCTCAACGGGGCTGTGAAAGACGAAATCGCAAGGGGGGAGAGGCCACGGAGCACTCAAGAAGTGGTCCAGAAGGCGCTGACGATTGGGGTGCGGCTGGAAGAACGTCCCTGGAGCAAAGATGAAGGGCGTTGGGGACGCACGCCAGCAAGGGCACCTCCTTTCTTTCCCAGAGACTCAGCGCGCGCTCAATCCACGCCTCCACTGGGAGGGGGAGAGGAGCCGATGGAGATAGGTGGTGCCAAGGCTCAGTCAGCGACCAGAGCCCTCACACCAGGAGCAGCCAAGGTGAAGCCTCCTAGAGGGAACAGGAAGTGTTACATCTGCGAAAGTGCTCAGCATATGGCAAAAGAGTGCCCCCAGAGGCTCCACAAGCACAATGCAGCCTCAGCAAAAGTAACAGAAGCAGTTCAGCAGAGGGAACCGCAGCAGGGAAACGACGAAGTCTGGCTGGAAGCAGAGCCGCTGGGGCCCAGCCAGACGAATCAGTAAAGCAGTCCCCAGGAATCTTACAGCCCACAGACCCCCTCCCGCCCAAACCAGTGGTGCAGCTCACCGCAACACTCCAGCTTCCCAATGGGCTCACCATGGAAGTGCCTATTACCATTGACTCTGGTAGCAATGCAGACTTTATGGGGGTGGATTTCATCAAGCAACATAGCATAGCGCTCCTGCCTGCCACGATGCCCCTGAAAGTAGTGACAGTCGATGGAAGAGAATTGCTGGGGGGACAGGTGGTACAGCAAACGCCGCCAATGGTGATGCGCATTGGAAATCACCGCGAAGTCATCAGCTTCAACGTCACCCAACTGTCAGACACGCCCATAGTGTTGGGCATGAGCTGGTTGGACAGGCACAGCCCGGCATTGGCATGGTACCAGCGTAAATTGACCTTCTGCTCCTCCTACTGCGCAGAACATTGCATCATGACTAACCAGGAGGACGAGGGGCAAGAGGATGACCCACAGCTACAACTGGGCATGCTGCAAGCGGTACCCGACAAGTACAAGGCGTTTTTGGAGGTCTTCTGCGAGAAGGAAGCGGACAAGCTGCCTCCCCACAGACCCTACGACTGCAAGATTGACCTCCTGCCGGGGGCAACGCTGCCGACCGGAAAACTGTACTCCATGTCTGAAGACGAACTGCAAGAGCTCAGGGAGTTCATAGATCACAATTTGAAGCGGGGATTCATCCGAGAATCCAAAGCAGTGGGGGGCAGTCCTGTGTTCTTTGTGAAGAAGAAGGACACGCCCCAGAAGAGGCTTGTAGTTGATTTCAGAATTTTAAATTCGAAAACCAAGCCCACGGCTTTCCCGATGCCCAAGATCGACGACTTGCTCGCGACGGTGAGGAAGGGACGCATCTTCACCAAGCTGGATCTACGAGGGGCGTACAATCTTATACGCATGCGGGAGGGCGACGAGTGGAAGACGGCCATGTTCACGCCCTTGGGCACCTATGAGTATAGGGTTATGCCTTTCGGTTTACAAAATGGCTCCCACTGCTTCCAAGCATTCATGCATCACGTGTTAGCGGGGCTCCTCTACAAGAAGTGTGTCTGCTTCCTGGACGACATTCTGATCTTCTCGGAATCGCAGGAGGCTCACGAGGGAGATGTCAAGGAAGTCCTGCAAAGACTACGGGAGCACAGGCTTTACGCCAAGCTGGAGAAATGCCAGTTCGACATGACGGAGGTGGATTTCCTGGGCTACAAGCTGTCCGACAAGGGAATCGCCATGGACAGTGCCAAGGTACGATCAGTACTGGACTGGAAGAGCCCGCGCAATCGGAAGGAGGTCCAGAGGTTTGTCGGCTTTGCTAACTTTTATCGCAAGTTCATCAAGGGTTTCGCTATGCAGACGGCGGCCATCACGGACACCCTCAGCTCCAAGAAGAAGAAGTTCATCTGGACGGAGCAGGCGGAGCAGTCCTTTCAGAAGCTCAAGCGTCTTTTTGCTTCCGAGGAACAACTGCTGCATGTGAACCCCAGCAAGCCCATGAGGGTGGAGACGGATGCCTCCGACAGAGCCGTGGGGGCAGTCCTGTTGCAGCGAGACCCGCAAGGGGATTGGAGGCCGTGTGCTTTCTACTCCAGGAAACTCAGCAAGTCGGAGCAGAACTACACCATCTGGGACAGAGAGTTGCTGGCCATTCATGCAGCATTCAAGGCGTGGCGGCACTTCCTCATCGGAGCCAAACACACGGTGCAAGTTCGCACGGACCATAAGAACCTGGAGTACTGGCGCACGGCGCGGTTCCTGAACCAGAGACACATCCGCTGGGCGGAGTTCTTTGCGGATTTCGACTTCAGGATAGAATATATCCCCGGAGACAACAACGTCATGGCTGATGCGCTATCCAGGAAGCCGCAGTATCTGGAGGAAGCAGCACCGGTAGCGGCCAAACACATTTTCGCACCCAAGGCGTGGGCATGCGCTTCTGCCACAGTAGACCTGGAAGCGATACGGCGCGAGCTGCTAACAGATTCCTTCGCGCGCTCCAAGATGGAGGAGGTGCGCAGCGGCACGGCAAAGGACGACGAGTTCCAGATACGCGACGGACTGCTCCTCCGCAAGGGGGCCATCTACGTACCGGGAGATGAACTCCGCGCGACAGTACTGCAACAGCTACACGACGCACCCAGCGCCGGACATTTCGGCAAGGAAAAGACAGTGGAATTAGTAGCCAGAGACTTTTGGTGGCCCAAGATGCGGGGAGAAGTCGCGGATTACGTCACGAGGTGCGACACCTGCCAAAGGGCCAAGCCAGTACACAGACCGCCGGCGGGACTGTTAGAACCGCTACAGACCCCGTCCGAACCGTGGGAGAGGGTAGCCTTGGACTTTGTCACTGACCTGCCCAGCTCGAGGGGCAAAACAGCAGTACTCGTGGTAGTCGACATGTTCACCAAGATGGCGCACTTCATTCCTTGCGCGAAGGTGGCCACAGCGGAACAGACAGCCAAGCTGTTCATAGACCACGTGTTCAAGGTGCACGGCCTGCCACGGTCTATCCTGTCCGACAGGGGGCGCCAGTTCATCTCGAGTTTCTGGCGGAAGCTGATGGGAATCCTGAACGTCAAGGTCAACCTAGCGTCGGCAAGACACCCGCAGACCAACGGACAAGCGGAGAGGGTCAACGCCGTCATGCAGCAGTACCTGAGATGTTACGCCAACCAGCAGCCCTCGACCTGGGTGGACTATCTGCCCCTGGCCGAGTTTGCCTACAACAACACACAACACGTGTCCACGGGGGTGACACCGTTTTTTGCCAACCACGGGCGACATCCCAGGACCTTCCCGGGCTTAGAGAAAGAGGGGGAGGGGGAGCCACAGGGAGCAGAGGCATTGGCAGAGGAGTTACAGGAGGTCCATGAACAGCTCCGTAGACAGTTAGACCTAGCAAAACACGTATACAAGATGCAAGCAGACAAACACAGAAGAGTGGGGGAGGACATACGGGTAGGGGACTGGGTCTGGTTAGCGGCCCAGGCAGTGCCGGCCAGATCCTTAGCTAAGAAGAAGCTAGGACACAAGCAGTTGGGCCCTTACCTAGTCGAGGCACAGATCAACCCAGTGGCTTTCCGTTTGACACTACCGGAGGGTTCCAGAATGCACCCGGTCTTTCATAGATCGGTGCTAACGCCCTACAAGGCACCTCACAGGTTTCAGGAGCCAGGGACAGCTCCCAGTCCGCTTAGAGATGCACCCATGACAGGGGGGTCGCCGAGGGCGGGGCCACTCAACGAGGTGACGGAGATTTTGGACTCAAGATGGGGGGAAGAGGGCGTCGAATATCTCATCGCAAGGGAAGGTGCCCCGGCCAGCGCCAACAGCTGGGTGCCGTACTATGCGGTGGAGGAGCACTACCTCAAAGACGAGTTCCACGCACTCTTCCCACACAGGCCCATGCCGGAGGATTATTTTGATGAATATCTTTTCACCCCCACACTCTCAGCCAGTACGTTTCAGGGGTTCTCCTCGGCTGAGGAGACGGTTCCAGAGACTACCTCGCCGGAGGGGTCGGTCTCAGACTTGGGTGCGGAGCGCTCTTATTGGTGGGACACTCAACCCGAGGAGGAGTGGCGCAGGAGACTGCTCAGAGGGCCCTGGCACGCAGACTACCCAGAGGAAATGGGGGAACAAGGGGGCATGGACGGGTTGGGGGAGGATCCTGGTTTCGAGCACGCCGGCAACGAGATGGAAGCGGAGGAGAGCGACGTCGATGTACCCGTCACGGACTGGCAGCATGCCAGGGGGGAGGACCGGTATCCGGCAGGCACCCCCATAGCATTGGAGCACCCGGAACCCACGCCAGAAGAGGGGGAGGGGGGAAGGGGGGGCTTCGAGGGGGGGATGGATGTCAGGGACTCAGCGGGAGCGCAGGGAGGAGAGGAGGTGGAAAGCGAGGGGGAGCAATCCGAGGGCAGCGTAGGAGAATATGACAGCAGCTCGATAGATTCCATGAGCCTCTCCAGCGAATCGGAAGATTCACAGAAGGGGGCGCCGATGGGCAGGACAAGGGGCGACCCAAGGGGGACACCCCAGAAGCAAGGGGCCAGCGGGGACTCCCAGAGCAGCAGTTGCAAATCAGGACCAGCTTCCCCACCAGAGCGTAGTGGGGGGGAGGAGTTCCAGGTGTCAGAGCCCACACATGCACCACCAGCGAGAGAAGATGAGTCAGGGTGGACCACGCCTCCATCAGAGAGCGAGTTAACGGTTAAGAGGAAAGTTGCAGGCTGGGCGCGCGCGCCAAGTTCAAAGGTACAGGCGAGCGGCACAGAAGGTAGCCCGGATAGGGAACCAGGTCCTAAAGCCCGCCGGAAGGAGGGGCAAGAATCGTCAGGGTCAGCGTCAGAGGAGTCCAGGAAGGATGAGACCCTAGCGGGCAGGAGGGCCCAGAGGAGAAAGGAATTTAGGAAGAGGTGGACCAAAGCGAGAGTCTTAAACTGGTGTGGAGGGGGAGGAGACTCAGACAGGACTTCGCCGGTCTAAGGTCGGGACGTAGAGCTGCACGCTGCGGCTTTAAAATGGAGACTGAATCTCAATAAAGACTTTTGTACATAACTACAGCCTAGCGTTGGTCCTCTGTGAGCTGGGACCTGGAGGCAGCTCTGACACATACGCTTCAGGTTACACACTCCGCTAACCAAGAAATAGTGCTTCAGGTTAAGAACTTTGCTTCAGGATAAGAACAGAAATTGGGCTCTGGCAGCGCGGCGGCAGCAGGAGGCCCCATTAGCTAAAGTGGTGCTTCAGGTTAAGAACAGTTTCAGGTTAAGAACGGACCTCCGGAATGAATTAAGTACTTAAGCTGAGGTACCACTGTATTATTTATTACATTTGTATACCACCCACACCACCGAGCTCTTTGGGTGGTTTTACCATCACAGCTTCTTATAATTATACATTTTCCCCCTGTTTGAAACTTTTAGAGAGAGAACATGACAGACTTGCTCTGTCAATAGTTTTCTGTTTTCTTGGGAAATTGGAAAAAAGTGGTCTAATATCAGGAAAGCAGGATGTGACCTTAAGTTTTCACCCGGTGGTGTTGAGGGGAAACATGGAGGATAGCCGGTGTGCTGTTAGAAACTTGCCAGGCTTGAAAGTAAGCAAAGTGGTGGTTAAAAGCTCACAACACAGGCTTAGCCCATAAATCCTCTGTTGGGTTTCCCCGCTCTTTTTCTATTCTGTAGAATAGCCTCTAGAGGTCAGTGCACCATCAAGTGACCTACTGCAGACAACTGAAATAAAATGTCTGTTACTGTTTAAATGTTTGAAATTTTGCAGACAAATAATTTCATAATTCAGTAGAACTTTTACTGTGATACTGAATAAATAATACTGAAGAAAAGCAGTTTCTTTCTGTGCTGGTAATGCTTGTAGACTGTGCTGCATTTATAGCAACATAACACCAAGGAGGGAAATTAACAACTTAATGTGCTGTAGAGGGAAATGAGGGGCAGGTGGGCCTCATCAACCTAGGAAGATAGCCCATCTAGGAAAATCTAGCCACTGCCCTGTGGCTATACTTATCTGTGAGAGAGGCTTCAGGAGTAAACCCTGAGGAATAATCTCTCTTTGCTGCCTTGCAGAACATCTTCTGGAGAAGAAAAGGCCATTGACTAAACCCTGCACAAATCCAGAGTGGAGTCCCTAAGGTGGCAAACTGTCCAGTCTTGGGCCCCAGGAGAGGTCATTCAGTGCTGCTAATGCAGCATAAACAACAATGGGAAGCAACAGTTACAAGTTATAAGCTCAACCTGATAGGCGTACGGTAGATTTTGATGATGGGAAAGATCATTGTGCCTCACTGGTCAGCTACCCCAATCAATAAGGTGCTGACCTACCACTGTCTTCCTGCTTCAGTGGGTTCTGGGAGCTCAGAGAAGCACTTGACAAGTGGACCGGTCTACTGGTCTAGTCAGCAAAGAAAAGAAAAGAGTTTGACTTTACTGCTGATAGCACACTCTTCCATTATCTCTTGAGACAGACGGATGCCAGCAACCACCTACTGCCATGTAGAGAGCAGTAGGACTCTCCCTTTATATTCCTACATCTACACTAGATAAGTGGTGCAAGATTATTTTCTTTGGAATCCACCCAAAGGAATCCAGCCAGACCAGAACATCGATGGTTAAAACGCAAACTTGTTCTTAATTAAGAAACTTCCAGAACAAGGAGTCATTATATAGAGAGTTGCTCTGGTGTTCCGACATAACATACTTGACTGCCCTACTTGTGAGAAATTGCAGTCAAACGTAACTATGAATATATGCTTGAATATGTGCATGAAGGGGTTAAGGCCAGAGAGGTCTATTCCTAGACTCAGCTAGGTCACACCCCCATACCTTCATGAGGGAGGAAGTGAAGCTACTTCTCTTCTTCTCACACTTCTCTCCACACCATGTAACTGACCGGGACAGATACGTCTGAACTTGCTCCAATGTTTGAACCGCATGTTTGAAACTATGCTCTGCAGTTTACACCCAAGAGTATTCTACCTGTGTTCTCCTTGCTGATGCATGGAACAATGCATGAATCAGACCTTTGGATTTAGTAAATAAAGCATTTTAAACTGTACAGTTTGTGATCTGTTCATTGCAAGAGGGGTAGAGAGGGAGGACAAGCGCTGTAAGAAATTAATTGTGATATGAAAAGGGTCTAATAGCCAGTATTCCATGCTGAACTGCTGCTTAATTTTGAGTGTGTTTTTAACTGCTTGGGGCTCTGTCCCACTGGAGAGTGTGCAAAGCCCCACGCTTTGAATCTCGGCACCCAGATGATTCTTTTGTTAATTACCCACACGTGGGTAAGATCTATTTTCCCTCCACACTTCTCATATTCATAACAGCTATCTTAACTTTCACAGGTGCTTTCATTATCCCTCTTGCCTCATGTCCCCTCAGCCTCTCTGTCTCCCACAGCCCCACTCTCCCCACTATGGCTCTCGTTTCCCAACCAATACCCAGTCATTCCTTCTAACTGTATCCAATATTCCATCCCACTCACCCACTGCCAACTGCCAACTGCACTTTTGCTATCTCTTCTGTCACACATACATGCAAGTTGTCTAATGTGAAGTGCTGGTATGAGAAGGAAAAATACAGGTGTATAAAAGGATAATTCCCTGGATGCAGAAGAGGAGATGAGGCTGCCTGGAAGGCTTTCTTAGTCATAATGCCACAGTTCTGAAATACCCTCATCACTGAAGGCGGAACCAACTTTATTTTCAGGATCAACTGAAGACTCTCCCCTTCTGTTAGATCTTCTGAAAGGATCATTATTTGCCTGAGAGTTAATTGGCTGGGAATGGTTGCATTTTGAAGTATATTACCGTACTTTTCGCACCATAGGACGCACCGGACAAAAGGACGCACAAGAAAAAAAATTCTCCCCCTCTCTGCCCAGCGCCCCTTCAGTGAGGCGGCAGGAGGCACTGCGCAGAGAGGGGGAGAATTTTCCCCCTCTTGCTTTCCCCCTCTAAAACAAGGTGCCGTTTAAGGTGCGTTCAGTCGCCTTCAGGTGGCTACCTTGGAAGCATGGAGAGCGAGAGGGGTCGGTGCGTACCGACCCCTCTCGCTCTCCAGGCTTCAAGTTCCTTTTGACCTGCTCTTTGGGGCTGGTGGGGGGAAGCCCACCACCAGCCCCGAAGAGCAGGTCGGGGAGCAGCGGAAAGCTTCTATGGCTTCTTTAGCCCCGCATGTGCTCTCTCAGCTGGAGAGGTGGTGCGCAGCTAAAGGGGCTCCTGCGATAGCCGCACGTCACCTCTCCGGCCGGGAGAGGGTCGTGGGGGGCTTCTTTAGCCCTGTGCGCGCTCTCTTGGCTGGAGAGGTGGTGCACGCCTAAAGAGGCTTCTGCCATAGCCGCGCTTCACCTCTCCAGCCGGAAGAGGGTCACGGGGCTATGGCGTCTTTGCTCCATAGGACGCACACACATTTCCCCTTCATTTTTGAAGGGGAAAAAGTGCGTCCTATAGAGCGAAAAATACGGTATATTGTCCCTTTTATTGTTTATTCAGTAAATTGTCATGACCTAGTCTGAGCTTACATGTGATGAGGGGTGGAATATCAATTTTATAAACAAATAATAAACAGGCAACTCAACCACGGAAAATGGTGGACTGGTCCATTGCAGAATCAAAGAATAATAGAATATAGACTTGCAAGGGACCCTGAGAGTTGTCTAATTCAACCTCTCGCAATGTAGGAATCCTGTCCACAGCCGTCCTTCGGTGGCCTCAAACCACCAAACTTCCAGTTAACAACCAGACACACTGAACCATTATCACACACAAAAGCCCTAACTATAACAATGTTGTCAACACATGTCAGTCATCTTTTTCTTTTTGAGCTAAAAAGGATCTGAGACTTTGACATGCTTATAGGCATTTTAGCATTTAAGGTAAAAGGTAAAGGTAAAGGACCCCTGGACGGTTAAGTCCAGTCAAAGGCGACTATGGGGTTGCAGTGTTCATCTCACTTTCAGGCCGAGGGAGCTGGTGTTTGTCCACAGACAGCTTTCTAGGTCATGTGGCCAGCATGACTTACCGCTTCTGGTGCAATGGAACACCGGGACAGAAGCCAGAGCGCACAGAAATGCTGCTTACCTTCCCACCACAGTGGTACCTATTTATCTACTTGCACTGGTGTGCTTTCAAACTGCTAGGTTGGCAGGAGCTGGGACAGAGCAACGGGAGCTCACCCCGTTGTGGGGATTTGAACCACCAACCTTCTGATTGGCAAGCCCAAGAAGCTCAGTGGTTTAGACCACAGTGCCACCCATGTCCCTATTTTTACCTTTACCATTTAAGTACAGTGGTACCTCGGGTTAAGAACTTAATTAGTTCTGGAGGTCCGTTCTTAACCTGAAACTGTTCTTAACCTGAGGTACCACTTCAGCTAATGGGTCCTCCCTCTGCTGCTGCGCTGCCACCATGTGATTTCTGTTCTCATCCTGAAGCAAAGTTCTTAACCCAAGGTATTATTTCTGGGTTAGCGGAGTCTGTAACCTGAAGTGTCTGTAACCTGAGGTACCACTGTATTTATACCAGCAGCAACCCTCACCCACGAGTGTCCCTTGATCTTTCCCAGGTTCCCAGGATTCTTTGGATTAATGACTGTTTAAATTGGTATGATACTGCCTTAAATGTATAGTGTCAATAGGACCACAGGAGAATTCTCCTTATCTAGCAGGAAATATTTCTAAAAAACAATGGCATTCAATTTGAATTCATTGTAATGAATTGCTATCATAACCTAATCCAGGTTAGGCAGGAGAGTGTGCTGTTCCTTTTGACAGTGTTGCAGGTCTAATTTGCCTTTTTGAAAAATCTTTTTTAAAAGAACAGTTAATTGCCATGACATACATTGCAAATAGCAACTAATTAATGTGTTTGAAACCTTGTTTCATGTCACTAACCTCTCCCTCCGCTAAATTGCCTCTATGTGGGTGCAGGATATCCCTTTATACCAATGACTCATTGGAATTCATGAACTTAGAATTATGAGGCACCTAAGATGATAGGAAGGAAAGTATAACAGTCAAACCATAATTCTTAGTGGGACAAGTATGCTAGTCATTTAAGAACCAAAGGGCTATCTAACTCAACATAGCATATCTAACTTCCCCAAAGCATCCAACCAGATGCCTCTGGGTTGCTCACAAGCAAAATGTGAAGACAATAACCCTCTACCACTCCTATTTCCCACAAGAGATATTCAGGGGCAAGCTGCTTAACCCTGGAAGCAGCATACAAAAGAACACCTTCTCCCAAGCTCAAAAGTGGTGTGACCACTGGGAACTGTCTGGCTGACGTTGCCCCACGACAGGGTCTTTTCAGTTGTGGTTCTCCAGTTGTGGGATGCCATCCCCGGTGAAGTGTGCCTGTTTGCACCATTATTAACTTTCAGTATGAATTTGTAAAACATTCCTGTTTAACCAGGCCTTGGGTGGCTGAAGAATGCTGTTTCTGCCAACCTCGAGATCATTGTTCAGAAGAATGTATTTAACTGTAACTGACTTGTGACAGTGAATTCCACAGTTTAGATGGATAGATTGATTTTATTTGTGTCTTATGCAAAGCATAGGGATAGTACAGATACCTACAATCAAAAAATTAGCAGCAGATATAGATTCCTGCTAGGACAAACACCAGAGAAGCAAATTTTTGGAGCTGCTACTGCAGAAGTGGTTGCCACCTTGCTTGTAATGGCTTTATTATGGTCTGCCAACAGATCACAAGTCATATCTGTTAGGGTCCAGTCAGGGCCAGGGGTGACAGTTCTGCCAGGGACGCAAGACCATCTATCTACAATTCTGGGTCCAGTCAGCTCTTGTTCTCAAAAGGTCTCTGGAAAAATGAACTCTGAGATCTCTATACAAGGGACAGTGCAAATGCTAATGTATGACATCTTCCACCTCCTTGATAGCACAAATGCTCGCTGTGCATTAGGAATCCCCTAAAAAGGCTGAAGGCATTGTTTGGAAACACAGGGCAGTGAAAACTTTTCTAAGGCAATGAAAGCTAGGTCTAGAAAATATTGTTGAAAATACTGATCTCTCCTCATTAAAACTTAAACCAAGGAGAAAACACTTGATTGGCAGGAATATTTTCATGAGAATCTACCTCAAAAACTCTGTTTCTGATGAAAAAGTGTACCAGGGAAGTCTGGGCATCTTCAAAGTAATATTGTGACAATGTCGATGAGTAAAGGGCCCATCCACCCTTGTCACGTTGTTCTATGAAACTTTTTGCCTGATTATTTTCCTCAAAATTCACCAGTCTTTTCCCATGAAGTATGGTCACATTCCTCTATTCTATGTATTTTTTTCTGGATTTGTTGTAAGAATAAGAATGTGACCGTTTACTTGTCATTTTGTTCTGTAGTACATTTAATTTTCCCATTGATTTTGTGCATGCCAAGACCTCCTGCTTTATGCATGTGACATACTAACATCTGGGTAATCTTGGGCTAATCCATCAGGTTTGTTTAGATATGAGATAGTTTGGATGTGAGATACCGCCCTACAGTGTAGGATGCTGGCCAAGATGCAAATCCCGTCTCATTAGATTGTTGTATGGCTTGTATGGTATGCTTGTTAACACTTGCATTTGAAGTTACTCCATCAACTCAGCAGAGTGATTCAGATATATTTGCAACATTAACATTGCAAACTCTGATAATGTTATTACACATAAAGCAGGCGGGAATGACTCCTAATCATCATAATCAGTAAATGTAAAATGTAAAACAACAGGTGATCATCACCTGCCATGAATTTTTTGTAGTAAAACAGAAGTGGCTTTACATACTTTTTCATTTAATGAACCATGTAATAGGACAAACCCACTGTTTACTCAATAAAAATGTCTTTCGTTTAAGCTAACATAACTTTAATTTTCACCCTCCCGTTCTGATGAAGTAATGTTCAGCTGGTGAAGCTTGTGTCAGTGTGTTAATACAGTGGTACCTTGGTTCTCAAACATAATCTGTTCCAGTTACAGATAGGTAGCCGTGTTGGTCTGCCATAGTCAAAACAAAATAAAAAAATTCCTTCCAGTAGCACCTTAAAGACCAACTAAGTTAGTTCTTGGTATGAGCTTTCGTGTGCATGCACACTTCTTTAGATACACTGAAACAGAAGTCATCAGACCCTTCTATATAGTCCCACCACCCTTCTGAGTAATACCCCTCCCCACCTTCTCACTATATAGAAGGGTCTGGTGACTTCTGTTTCAGTGTATCTGAAGAAGTGTGCATGCACACGAAAGCTCATACCAAGAACTAACTTAGTTGGTCTTTAAGGTGCTACTGGAAGGAATTTTTTTATAATCTGTTCCGGAAGTCTGTTCCAAAATCAAAGCGTTCCAAAACCAAGGTGCGCTTTCCCATAGAAAGTAATGCAGAATGGATTAATCTGTTTCAGACTTTTAAAAACAACCCCTAAAACAGCAATTTAACATGAATTTTAACTATCTAATGAGACCATTGATCCAGAAAATGAAAGCCATAAACAATGTACTGCAGTCACACAATCAATCAATCAGCAGCTGAACTGGGTTCCACACAGTCACAAAAACAAAAACAAAAGAGCCGCAAAAACAAAAACGCAAAATAGACTTCCGGAGGCGGCGCGAACGGCAATGGCTGCCCTCTTCTAACTGCGAAGAGGGAGCTCCGCAGAAACGGGTCGTCCGCTACGGCGAAGCGGAGACCCACATCGAAAAACCACAGGCAGCAAGAGCCTGTGGCCGTGGGACTCAGCGGGCGCCAGAAGCGCCCCCCGAAACGGTGAAGGGACCTCGTAAGAGGTCTCCGAACGTGGAGGGGGTATCGCGGCGCTGTGAGTCGATCGCTATTCCTGTGGAGTGAAGCCGCATAGCTGCTGTCGGTGAGCGCTGACCTTTCTTCCTGGAAACATCTAATTTTGAAAAGCAACAACCCGTGAGTAATAAAAGACAATAAGAATTGGAAAATAAATTGCCACAAATTCGGCTGAAAGCGGGAGACGTAAACAGGAAGTCCGTCTTCCGCTTCTGCTTAAGATTTAAAGCAAAAAGACTTTGATGCCTGGAGCCTGGGAAGAGGCGTTAAAAACAACTAATCTGTGCATCCATTGAAGCTGCTTTTATGCTAAATCAGGACTTAATCTTTTTAAAGTGACTCTTTTCTTTTATGGACTGTGTTTTACCCCTTCCCATGGAATTTACAACTTTATTGAGAAGCCCAAGTAGTGGATCTGCCTGAGTAACAGAACTGTCAGAGTGCAGACTTTGATACTTTGTAACTTCAGTTTGCCACAATCTAAGTTTCTTTGGATTTGCTACACTGAAGCATCTTTTCTGGCACTTGCTAGAGACATTGTAGTGCCTTTTAAACCAACTCTGCTAACTACAAGAATTGAAGGCTCTTTGGAAATTAATTTGGACTGTGGAAATTAACTGGATTTTAACAATTTGGCCTTTTCCCTTAAGACATACTTGAACTCCCTCTAGAGGCCTTTGGATTTATAGTTGCATGTGACTTCACTTTTTATTTCCTTTCCTCCTATTTGACTGTTTACTCTCTGGGCTGCTGGATTCTCATGGGAACAACTTAGTTTGACCTTGACTTGTAGACAAAACTGGAATGAGTGGCACTGGGAGAACAAGAGCGGCTAAAGCGAAAGCTAGACAAACAACCTTAAACTTAACTTCACAGCCGCGTAGATCATCTGTTCCTACTGTTTTGTCAGCAGAAGAAGAAGAAATTGAGCAACTACCGGAAGATATGGCTGCAGGAGCATCTGGCTCAGTACAAGAGAAAATCTTTGAAAAATTGGAAGCTTTGGACAAGAAAGCGGATGAGCAAATGGCTAAGATTGAACAAAATACAGCCAGTGTTAATAAATTAACTGAACAAGTGGCTTTGAATACCCAATCAATTGGAAAGCTATTTGAGACCACTGCAGAAAACCGCAAATTGGCTGAGGAAGCCAGCCAAAAAGTTGAAGAATTAGAACAAGAGGTAAAACCACTGCATAAACTGGTTGGTGAACAGCAGGCGTATTTGTCTATGATTGAATTGCGGAATCGGGAGAATAATTTGAGATTGAGGTCTATACCAGAACTTGAACAAGGGAATTTAATTGAGTTCTTGACAAAATAATTTTCCAAGTTTTGGCCCCTGGAGGAAGAAAAGGATTTTAATATTGTGACTGCTTTTAGGCTTGGAAAAGTAGCAAGGAAAGACAAGCCCAGAGATTGTTTGATCACTTTGAGATCTAAGGAGGAAAGAGACAAAATACTAGGCCTACATTACGGAAAGTCACTGGATATTTCGGATAAAAGAGTTGAAATCTACAAAGACATCCCAAAACAACTTCTGGACCTTAGATCCACCTATATTGAGTTAGTGAAACTGCTGAGGAGCAACTCAATTGTTTTTAGGTGGGAATTTCCCCAAGGATTATCCTTTACATTCAGAGGGAAGAAGGTTAAAATTAAAACAGCCGAGGACAAAGACAATTTTTTGAGTACCTACGGAGAGGACCTTCAGAAAGGGATCGAGAGACCTTCAGGGTCTGGACCATCATCAGTACCTGCACCATTGGGACCTGAAGACTCGGAGAAGAAGACACCACCACCAGAGCAATAACAGATTTGTTCAGGATGTCTCTGCAACTTCTGAGCTGGAATATTAATGGCTGTAACTCCCCGGAAAAAAGGAGAAGAATATTTCATATATTGAGAAAAGAACAATTGGACATTATTTGTTTGCAAGAAACACATGTGACTAGGCTCCATAGGAAAGTGTTAATAAATAAAAGATTAGGACAAGAATTTATCTCTTCGGACCGAGTTAAGAAAAGAGGAGTGGTGATATATGCAAAGGAGAGCCTTTCACCAAAATTTTTATTTAAAGACGACCAAGGAAGAATTTTGGCAATTGAGATACAAAATCAGGGAGAAAAGTTTTTGATATTAGGAATTTATGCACAAAACGAGGGGAAATCGGAATTTTACAAGAAGCTGCATGAGATAATGCTGGACTATCTGGACTATGATAACATCATTATGATGGGCGATATGAATGGGGTGGCGTCAACCAACATGGATAAGTCTCAAAGCCAAAATGTGACAAAAGATGGTAGACTACCTAAAACTTTTTTTGAACTGACTGACAATATGGACTTGATTGACATCTGGAGGACAAAGAACCCCCTGGGAAGAGAGGGAACATTCTTTTTTGAAGCCCAACTGACATGGACAAGAATCGACCAAATATGGATAACTAGAGGTCTGGCACCTAAGACGAGAAAGGTGGAAATCTGCCCAAAGACCTGCTCCAACCATAACGCTGTAAAGATGGACATGAGACTAATCCCAACCGGCTCCTTTAGATGGAAGATGAATGACAATCCGTTTAGAGATCAGGAGATTACCAAAAAGGCCCAAAAAGTTCTGAAGGACTACTTTGAGATAAACTTGAACACCACGGTGGAAAAAAGAATCATCTGGGATGCAAGTAAGGCGGTTATGAGAGGGTTTCTGATACAACAGAACGCTGTAAAGAAAAGATCACAAAATGAGAAAAAATATAAGATCTTGGAGAAAATTAAAGAATCTGAGCAGAAGCTAAGATCGAAACCGAAGTCAAAGGAGATTTTGAAAGAAATCAAATTTTACCAAGCACAATACTCCAAATTGATAAACCAGGAGGTGGAGTGGAAAGTTAAGCTAATGAAACAAAGATCATTCGACTCGGCAAATAAATGTGGAAAACTGCTAGCATGGCAGTTGAAAAAGAGACAAAAATTAAACACGATCACCAACCTAGAGACTGAAGGAAGAAATATTCAGAACCCTGTGGAGATAAGGAAGTGCTTCCAGATACTTTAAACAACTATACACCCAAGGGCCGCAAAATGAGGCTGAGATAGAACAATTTTTGATAAAAAATGGACTACGAAGATTGTCTCAAGAAAATAGATCAATCCTGAACTGTGAAATAACACGACAAGAGATTGAAACTGCCATTCAGAATATGCAATTGGGCAAGTCCCCAGGACCAGATGGGCTTACCTCCAAATATTATAAGGTACTGAAAGACTACTTGATACATCCACTAATGGAGGTTTGCAATGAGATTATGGAGGGGAAGAAAGCACCGGAAACGTGGAAAGAGGCCTTCATCACATTGATACCTAAATCAGAATTGGAAAAGACACAACTTAAGAACTACCGCCCCATTTCCCTTCTAAATGTGGATTACAAAATTTTTGCAGACATTTTAGCAAACAGACTTAAAAAAGTTTTAAGTGAAGTGATCCATAAGGATCAGGCAGGCTTTCTCCCAGGAAGACATTTGTTTGCTAACACAAGGAATATTATTGACATTTTGGAACTTTTGCAAACAAATATCAATACAAGAGCAATGTTAATATTCATAGATGCGGAGAAGGCCTTTGATAATATTTCTTGGAAATTTATGAAGAAAAATTTGGAAGGGATGGGAGTGGGACGGGGATTTGAAAATGGGATAGAGGCAATCTATTCAGAACAAAAGGCTAAATTGATAGTTAACAATGTGGTGACAGAAGAGTTTAAGATTGAAAAAGGAACACGACAAGGTTGCCCTATTTCCCCTCTGTTATTTATTTCGGTCCTGGAGGTGCTCTTGAATATGATTAGAGGGGACCGGTTGGTGGAAGGAATTCAGGTCGGAGCGAAACAGTACAAACTTAAGGCTTTTGCAGATGACCTAGTTTTGACTCTACACGAGCCAGAATCTAGCACGAAAAGGGCATTACAATTGATTCAAGACTTTGGTCGGGTGGCGGGTTTTAAACTTAACAAACAAAAAACTAAGGTATTGGAAAAAAACTTGACAGTTTCAGAGTCAGAAAGGTTTCAGAAAGAGACAGAGTTAAATGTGGTTTAAAAAGCAAAATATCTAGGGGTGAACATAACAGCAAAAAATTTGAATTTATTTAAGGACAATTATGAAAAGTGCTGGTCAGAAATTAAGAGAGATTTAGAAAGTTGGTGAAGACTGAAACTTTCCTTGTTGGGCCGAATTGCTGCTATAAAAATGAATGTATTGCCAAGGATGCTGTTTCTATTTCAGACCTTACAGATTGTTGATAAAATGGAGTGTTTCGGGAGGTGGCAAAGAGATATCTCTAAATTTGTCTGGCAGGGCAAAAAGCCCAGAATTAAGTTTAAAATATTAACTGATGCTAAAGAAAGAGGGGGGTTTGCCCTGCCAGACTTAAAGTTGTATTATGAATCAGCAGCTTTTTGCTGGCTGAAAGATTGGCTGCTTCTTGAAAACACTGATGTTTTAGATTTGGAAGGATTTAACAATGCTTTTGGATGGCATGCATATCTGTGGTATGACAAGGTTAAGATTCACAAGAATTTCAAGAACCATATTGTTAGGAAAGCAGTGTTTAATGTCTGGACAAAATATAAAGACTTACTAGAAAACAAGACCCCAAGGTGGCAATCACCTATGGAAGCTAAAGCTGTGAAAAGACCCAATATGGAGGTCAAATGGCCGAAATACTGGGAAATACTAGAAAGAGATGGAGACAATTGGAGATTGCAGAGTTTGGAGAAACTAAAAGATAAAGTGCGAGATTGGTTACATTACGCTCAGATTAAAGAGGTTTTTAAATTGGATAAAAAGTTAGGATTCCAGGTGGAAAAATTGAAATTGGAAACAGAACTGTTAGAACCTAAGACTAAGGTACTATCAAGAATGTATAACTTGTTGCTGAGGTGGAATACACAGGATGAAACGGTTAAATCAGCTATGATAAAGTGGGCACAGGACATTGGGTATAACATTATGTTTGCTGACTGGGAAAAGTTATGGACCACCGGTATGAAGTTTACGGCATGTAATGCCTTGAAAGAAAACATTATGAAAATGATATATAGGTGGTACATGACCCCAGTCAAGCTAGCAAAAATATATCACCTGTCAGACAATAAGTGTTGGAAATGTAAGGAAACTGAAGGAATGTTCTTTCACCTCTGGTGGACTTGCCCTAGGGTTAAGGCCTTCTGGGAAATGATATATAATGAGTTGAAAAAGGTATTTAAGTATACCTTCCCTAAGAAACCAGAGGCCTTCCTTTTGGGCATTGTTGGCCAGAGGGTGCTAAAGAATGATCGAACATTTTTTATGTATGCAACAACAGCAGCAAGGATACTTGTAGCTAAATATTGGAAAACTCAAGATTTGCCCACGCTGGAAGAATGGCAGATGCAACTGATGGACTACATGGAGCTGGCAGAAATGACTGGCAGAATCCAAGACCTGGGAGAAGAAGCAGTGGAGGAGGACTGGAAGAAATTCAAGGATTATTTACAAAAACACTGTAAACTATATGAGTGTTAAGAAGGATGAGAGATTTGAAAATAACAGGGCACCATTAAGCTAGTTGAAAAGATTATGAGAATGAGTGAATTGTATAAGAATAATAAACTTTGAATAAATATTATGTCAAAATTAGGTATTTAAGATATAGATAAAATTTTCAAAGTTAGGGACAAAATATTGAAAATGTGTATAATAAGAATGGAAATAAGGTGATAAATTGCTGGCTAAAGTTTTATTAATGTGGAATGCAGGAGCGGGAGATGTGAGGAAGTCCAAAAACGAAGAAAAGTTGGTCATTACATGATGCTAAATTTTATGTTTGTTTTTTCTTTTTGTTTGTTTTTTGCTTATGCTGTCTTTTCTCTTCATTGTATTAAAAAAAAACCCTTAATAAAAATTAAAAAAAACAAAAATGCAAAATAAATAGCGAAAACAGACAGACCTCAGTGTAATACTCAAATTGGAAGTGTGGCACTCAAATGGGAAGTGTGACACTCAAAACGGAGCACGTTCAGCTTCCAAAAAAAGTTCGCAAACCAGAACACTTACTTCCAGATTTGCAGTGTTTGGGTTCCAAGTTGTTTGAGTACCAAGGCATTTGAGAACCAAGTTACCACTGTACTGTGGTTTTCAAACTTGTTCATGTCATGGAACTGTTTCTATATATATATTTAACACCTGTGCTTTTTACTACAGAATCCCTGCACATTCCAGAGAATTCTGGGAGAGAATTGTGGTGTTTGCTTGGTTCAGAGCAGGGCAGGAATAGTGAACCTGTGGCCCTCCAGATGCTTCTGGACAACAACAACCTTCATCATCCCCAACTGTTGCTGATGAGAGATGGTAGCCAACAACATCTGGAGGGTGTCAGGTCCTCCAGCCCTGATGCAGGGGATTCTCACTGAAGCCCAGTATAAACTGAGAGTGTGACCTAAAACACACCTGGCCCTCCTCTGTGGTTGCCATTTCGGTATTCTTATGAGATCAATAATGCCAGAAGTGTCACCTCCATTGCTAATTTTTCAAATGAAGAAAGCCCTGGGAAGTTTCCAAGGACAAGTCAGATGTAGCCAATACTGAATTGAGTACCCAACCAGCTGCCTGGTTGGGTGTAAGGCAGCGTTCTGCATCCCTGGCAACCCTAGGGATACTGGCGCAAGCCCTGGCTGAAATTACTCAAGTTTCATGCAGTTAAAGTGAACTACTGAATACATAATCCTAGCTAGAGGATATGCAAATCCATGAGCTACTTTCAGCTGTTCCATGGCATTAATGTAAAAATGCAACTAAAAATCATGCTGCATCTACCACAGCACATTGCAATTAAAAATCAGTAAGAGATATGCCAAAACCCCCAGCAATTTTCAAGAGGTCCACGGAAGAGAAAAATGGGAACGACTGCCATAAATCATCATAATATAAAACAGAACAGACGAAATGATATAACAAATGTGGTGAGAAATAAAGGAAAATTAAACATAAATCAATAAAACCAACTTAATTAAAACCTGGCAGCCGAGCCAACAAATGACATAATTACTTAGTTTGCCGAGCCAACAAATGACATAATTACTTAGTTTGAGTATTCCAGTATCCCTGCCAAGAAAACTCCATGGACAAAGACAACAGGCATATAAAAGTTATGACGCTGGAAGATGAGCCCCTCAGGTCGGAAGGCGTCCAACATGCTACTGGGGAAGAGCGGAGGGCAAGTACAAGTAGATCCAGAGCTGATGAAGCGGCTGGGCCAAAGCCGAAAGGACGCTCAGTTGCGGATATGCCTGGAAGCGAAAGGAAAGTCCAATGCTGTAAAGAAAAATATTGCATAGGAACCTGGAATGTAAGAACCATGAACATGGGTAAGTTGGAGGTGGTCAAAAATGAGATGGCAAGAATAAATATTGACATCCTGGGCATCAGTGAACTAATATAGACGGGAATGGGTGAATTCAGTTCGGATGACCATCATATCTACTACTGTGGGCAAGAAACCCGTAAAAGAAATGGAGTGGCCCTCATAGTCAACAAAAGAGTGGCAAAAGCTGTACTGGGATGCAATCTCAAAAATGATAGAATGATCTCGATACGAATCCAAGGCAGACCTTTTAACATCACAGTAATCCAAGTTTATGCACCAACTACTGGTGCTGAAGAAACT
Organism: Podarcis cretensis; assembly: GCF_951804945.1. Lineage (NCBI taxonomy): Eukaryota > Metazoa > Chordata > Lepidosauria > Squamata > Lacertidae > Podarcis > Podarcis cretensis. Next base: position 45,840,874 of record NC_137170.1, on the reverse strand, counting down.
GAAATTGACCAATTCTATGAAGACTTACAACACCTTATAGAAGTGACACCAAAGAAGGATGTTCTTCTCATTATAGGGGATTGGAATGCTAAAGTAGGGAGTCAAGAGATAAAAGGAACAACTGGCAAGTTTGGCCTTGGAGATCAAAACGAAGCAGGGCAAAGGCTAATAAAGTTCTGTCAAGAGAACAAGCTGGTCATCACAAACACGCTTTTCCAACAACACAAGAGACGACTCTACACATGGACATCACCAGATGGGCAGCATCGAAATCAGATTGATTATATTCTCTGCAGCCAAAGATGGAGAAGCTCTATACAGTCAGCAAAAACAAGACCTGCAGCTGACTGTGGCTCAGATCATCAGCTTCTTATAGCAGAATTCAAGCTTAAACTGAAGAAAGTAGGAAAAACCACTGGGCCGGTAAGATACAATCTAAGTCAAATCCCTTATGAATACACAGTGGAAGTGAGGAACAGGTTTAAGGATTTAGATTTGGTGGACAGAGTGCCTGAAGAACTATGGATGGAGGCTCGTAACATTATACAGGAGGCAGCAACGAAAACCATCCCAATGAAAAGGAAATGCAAGAAAGCAAAGTGGCTGTCCAATGAGGCCTTACAAATAGCGGGGGAGAGAAGGCAAGCAAAATGCAAGGGAGATCGTGAAACATACAGGGAATTGAATGCAGATTTCCAAAGAATAGCAAGGAGAGACAAGAAGACCTTCTTAAACAAGCAATACAAAGAAATAGAGGAAAGCAATAGAATGGGAAGAACCAGAGATCTGTTCAAAAAAATTGGAGATATGAAAGGAACATTTCGTACAAAGATTTCCATAATAAAGGACAAAAGTGGAAAGGACCTAACAGAAGCAGAAGACATCAAGAAGAGGTGGCAAGAATACACAGAGGAATTATACCAGAAAGAAACGGATGTCTCATATACCCCAGGTAGTGTGGTTGCTGACCTTGAGCCAGACATCCTGGAGAGTGAAGTCAAATGGGCCTTAGAAAGCACTGCAAATAACAAGGCCAGTGGAAGTGATGGTATTCCAGCTGAACTATTTAAAATTTTAAAAGATGATGCTGTTAAGGTGCTACACTCAATATGCCAGCAAGTTTGGAAAACTCAGCAGTGGCGAGAAGATTGGAGAAGATCAGTCTACATCCCAATCCCAAAGAAGGGCAGTGCCAAAGAATGCTCCAACTATCGCACAATTGCACTAATTTCTCACGCTAGCAAGGTTATGCTTAAAATTCTACAAGGAAGGCTCAAGCAGTATGTGGACCAAGAACTCCCAGAAGTGCAAGCTGGATTTAGAAGAGGCAGAGGAACCAGAGACCAAATTGCAAACATGCGCTGGATAATGGAGAAAGCTAGAGAGTTCCAGAAAGACATTTACTTCTGCTTCATTGACTATGCAAAAGCCTTTGACTGTGTCGACCATGGCAAACTATGGCAAGTTCTTAAAGAAATGGGAGTGCCTGATCACCTCATCTGTCTCCTGAGAAATCTCTATGTGGGACAAGAAGCTACAGTTAGAACTGGATATGGAACAACTGACTGGTTCAAAATTGGGAAAGGAGTACGACAAGGCTGCATTTTGTCTCCCTGCTTATTTAACTTATATGCAGAATTCATCATGCGAAAGGCTGGGCTGGATGAATCCCTAGCCGGAATTAAGATTGCCGGAAGAAATATCAACAACCTCAGATATGCAGATGACACAACCTTGATGGCAGAAAGTGAGGAGGAATTAAAGAACCTTTTATTGAGGGTGAAAGAGGAGAGTGCAAAATATGGTCTGAAGCTCAACATCAAAAAAACGAAGATCATGGCTACTGGTCCCATCACCTCCTGGCAAATAGAAGGGGAAGAAATGGAGGCAGTGAGAGATTTTACTTTCTTGGGCTCCATGATCACTGCAGATGGTGACAGCAGCCACGAAATTAAAAGACGCCTGCTTCTTGGGAGAAGGGCAATGACAGGCCTAGACAGCATCTTGAGAAGTAGAGACATCACCTTGCCAACAAAGGTCCGTATAGTTAAAGCTATGGTTTTCCCAGTAGTGATGTATGGAAGTGAGAGCTGGACCGTAAAGAAGGCTGATCGCCGAAGAATTGATGCTTTTGAATTATGGTGCTGGAGGAGACTCTTGAGAGTCCCATGGACTGCAAGAAGATCAAACCTCTCCATTCTGAAGGAAATCAGCCCTGAGTGCTCACTGGAAGGACAGATTGTGAAGCTGAGGCTCCAGTACTTTGGCCACCTCATGAGAAGAGAAGACTCCCTGGAGAAGACCCTGATGTTGGGAAAGATGGAGGGCACAAGGAGAAGGGGGCGACAGAGGACGAGATGGTTGGATAGTGTTTTCGAGGTTACCAGCATGAGTCTGACCAAGCTGCGGGGGGCAGTGGAGGACAGGAGTGCCTGGCGTTCTCTGGTCCATGGGGTCACGAAGAGTCGGACACGACTAAACGACTAAACAACAACAACAACAACAACAACTTAGTTTGAATCAGAGGTTGGCAACCTAAGGCCCATGGGCCAGAAGTGGCCCATGAGGTTCTCTTAACTGACCCATGAGCTGCCCCCAAACCGAGCCGCTCACTTGGCAAGTCCCCGCCGCTGCGCTAAACCAGCATGGCGTGGTGCGGGGGCTCTCTTTTGCGGCTCCAGAAATTGCTTCTGCGCATGCCCAGATGCTGGAAATCGTATCTGCACATGTTCGCAGTGCCAGAAATCGTTTCTGTGCATGCCCAGATGACGGAAATTGCTTCTCCGCAGGCACGATTTTTGGCATCTGGGCATGCGCAGAAGCGATTTACGGCCCTGCGGACATGTGCAGACGCGATTTCCAGCACTGCACTGGCTCGGCCCACGGAGGATCTCTACGGGAGTGATCCAACCCCTGCCCAGTAAGCCTTGCCAACCCCTGGTTTGAATGAAGTAATTGTGTCCCTAGATTTAAAATGGCATTGTATTAGTTTTCAGATTTAGTTTCTGTAAGCAACAATTAACCATGATAAAATGTACAAACATAATATCAAAATAACTGAAACTTATAATCCAAGTTTTGCGAAAGTGTTACACAGTTTAGCTCATGCCCTGGCTAGTGCTGTTAAGAAAGTAGCAACTCTTTTCAGTAACTTCTGGATAGCCTTGTTAAAGCAAAATAAGCCTAACTTTTGACACATTGGCTAATTGGAACAATTTTCAACTGAACCAGCAAGATATTTGAAGTGTAACTATTATCTGTGTAGTATTGGCATTGTTGATACAATGATGCTTTAGACCAGGCATATTTGGACTGTGTACACATTCCCATCTATTCTGCATCCAGCATGCTTCCACCATTGCCTTGTGAAACCATGTATGCATTATATTAGCCACAATCCATATCTATCCTGTAGTCTACCAAGAAATACTGCATGTTGATGTGTCTCTCTCCACCTGCCCGCAACAGATTAGATTTGTAGCCAAGCCATATGTAGACATCCATGCCCCCTCTCCACCCGCAGGTGTGGGCAGTGGGCAACTTGGAAATGCATCAAAAGTACCTATGCTTACAATGACATGCAAATGCTATTTGAGATGCAGGGTGTAGGTGCTGGATGACCTCCCTGCAGTTTAAGCTGGTAATGTGTACACAACTTCAGTTTTGACTAACTTAAGTTCACTGATTTCAGTGGGTCTTTTCTGAGCATGACTGACTTGAGTACAAATCTATGTCTGCTCATTGATTTTTAAAGTTTTGTCTGTGCTTTTAATATTTTTGATTCACAACAGGGGTGCCAATTTCAATAAAATATGGGGGGGCAGGTAAGCCCCACCCACATAATTGATCACAAGACACAGTGCACGCACACCATTTGAATGGCAATGCCCATCAACGGGGGGGGGGGTGGCCCTCTAATATTTTATAGGGGACTGAAGGGACCTCGGCCCCTAGGAGTTGGTTCCGATGATTCACAACCTGTCTGTCAGCCTACTAATTATCATATAATTGGATACCTTCATCACCTCTTTTAGATTACTGTTGTAAGGTGTCTTGAGTCTGTGCATGTTGTGGGGTAAAAGTTTTAAATTAAACCACAAAAAATTATCTCACAGGAAAACAACACCTGATGCTATTGTTATCTAGCACAAATCGGGGGAAAGGAGGTGAGATGGCGATGGAGAAACATCTCTAGGCAGAGCCTCCTTCGTAATTAGTGTTCTTTTCTCCTTCTCTTCATCTGAATTTGTCACTAGAATTAGGGAAAATACTGCTTTGAAATCGCTCAGAAAACAGCTGCTACCTGAGGGAGTATTCCAGCCTTGAGAGAAGTTGCTCAAGTTAAATTCTTTATCCTGCACAAATCAAGAGTTCTCAAGTAACTACTGCTTGACTGTAAACAGAAATGGGAGGGAGGGAGATTAAGAAAGTACCTTTCACAACTCCATTCCTCTAGACAATGAGCCTCATCCTTTTGTAGCTATCTTATGAACTTCCTCTTCTACCTGAGTAGGAGAAAATGGGCATTTACATTCCTAAAGGGCGGGCCTTGAGTTTAGTTTTTAGATGCCTCCTCAATTACTGTTGCCAGCACAACAGGCTGTAAGGATGTTTCAGGAGCACCTTCCAGCTCAACTGCCTTTCCCAGCTAAACATGCCTTCAATATGCCGACCAAAACAACATGCTGCTCCAGTTCATGTCAGGTAGGCATTCTATAAAAGAAAAAAGTATATGGGTCTACCCCCTACCCAACTCGGGATATTTTATTGAGGGTGGTTGATTTCTGTTATTTGAGCCACCCAAGAACTGATTTTATGGTTTTGTTCTCAATATTTTTCCTTTTCATTGCTTTGTTATAATTGTTCTCTCTGTTTTATAAACCTGTATTTTTCCGTGTATAAGACAACATTTTTTGCAAAAAAAAAAAAAAAGTCAAAAATTGGAGGTCATCCCCTTATATGGGGATGGTGAATGCACAGGGGTTTGGGCTTGAGCTCTGGGGCGGGTGGCCCAGGTGGCCTGATCTCAGGTTCAGGTTGGGGTTCACTCTCTGGCACGGGCATGGGTGGAGTTGCTCAACAACTCAAGTTGTGTCCCTCTGGTGCCCGCTTGTCTGCCCCCTGTGCCAGAGGGTCATGCTCTGCTGCTTACCACTTCCACCAACCATTCTGCCGCTGATGTTTAAATATATGGTACTAAATATACCTGTGCTTTGAATATTTAATAAAATACCAACATTGTTCTGTGTGATGCTGAAAATATTGATTTCTTAATTTTGGGTTAAAAAAAATAGGGGTTGTCTTATACAGGAGGGCATCTTATACACGGAAAAATACAGTACATTACAAAACACTACATTGCAGGAATAGCCTAGTTCCCAAGTGACCAAGAAGTAGGGTTGTTGTTGTTTGCCCGCTAACCAGAACAGCAAAGAGAGACAGGTTGCTGTCTCCACCTAACTATGTTGCACTGTGTACCTTGAGGAAGATAGTCCGTTATTAGAGATGGAATACAAATAGGATGTAATAGAGGTTCTCTGAACAAGACTGTCTGGGAAAGTAGGTTACAAATACAGTGGTACCTCCGGTTATGAACGGGATCCATTTCGGAGGCCTGGCCATATCCTGAAATCTTCGTAACTGGAGGTGCCTCTTCTGTGCATGTGCGAGGCACACAGAGCACTTCTGCGTGAGCGTGAGCAGCAAACCAACTTCTAGGTTTGCCACATTTTCAACCCGAAAGTTACGTAACCCAAGGGTCCACTGTACAGTCATTACTGAATGCTTGGGAACACCAAGATTCCTTAGACTTGCCAATTGGGGCTTTGAGAACTAGGAGGAAAGTAACCCTGTTAGGTCCTGGCTTGGCTTTCATTCCAGAGAAGAAGGAGGGGAACCATAAGGCTTCAGTGGAATGTAACATTTCTCTACAGATGCATCGGTTCTTCCATACTGTGTTTCATTCATTTCTCCCTTAGTGTAAATAGAGAGAGTGAATAGGTACCACAGTGGTGGGAATCCAGATGGAAAGTTTTAAATGCAAAGATTTATTCAAAATCAACAACCCAAGCATTCATGCTTTGATGGCTTAAACTGCAAGCCTATACACACTTACCTGAGACGTGGGTGGCACTGCGGTCTAAACCACTGACCCTCTTGAACTTGCTGATCATAAGGTCGGCAGTTTGAATCCACATGATAGGGTGAGCTCCTGTTGCTTTGTTCCAGCTCCTGCCAACCTAATGGTTTGAAAACATACCAGCACAAGTAGGTACTGCTGCGATGGGGATGTAAACAGTGTTTCTATGCACTCTGGCTTCCATCACAGTGTTCTGTTGCGCCAGAAGCGGATTAGTCTTGCTGGCCATGTCTGTGGACAAGCACCAGCTCCCTCGGCCTGAAAGAGGAGATGAGTGCCACACCCCATAGTCGACTTCGACTGGACTTAACGCTCCAGGGGTCCTTTACCTTTACCTTTTACCTTTTATGCACTTACCTGCAAGCAAGCTTCTTGGATTTACTTCTGAGTAGACAAGTGACTGCACTTTAAATTGAAAAGATGGCATTATGCCAAAGGGAAGGGTGCCATTTACATTCTTTTGACCTTTTCCTGCAACTCAGCATTCCCAGTCAAGAATATGTGCCCCAAATCATCCACTGATTAGTTTTTTTTAGTGTTGGCTCTCACTACTTGCTAAACCAGGTATTTAATAACCAACACCTCTACTTCAGAATTTCAACATTTCTTTCTTTTTGAAGTGCATGCTATTGCAACATGATAAAGTTGTTGGTTTACATACACAGTTTATATCTTTGAACGTTGTCTCCTTTCTGTCCCTTCTGTCCCTCACAGGACTTCAGTATAAATGCATATCCCGTGGAAAGCCTGGGAAATGAACGCAGGAACCTGTGCAATGAAGTGCACTGTAATTCTCAATATAAGGTATGGTGGGCATTTAGAATTGGGGCAGGGGCGCTTGTGTGTCATCTCTGAAATGAAAGAATCAAAGAAGGGTAAAGGATGAAAGCTACTTACTAAGTATCTGAACACATGAACGATAAGCAGTTTTGGATGTGGTACCTTTGAATTGGTTTGCCTTATTTATATAGTCTCTGTAGATTTTAATCTGTTGCAATTGTCCCATAACTTTAGAATCTGCTGTTCTGAAGTTTATGTGTTGAAACTTCTATTATATTTCAATTTGTGTCATTAGGATTCTTACCATAGTAATCTGGGCCGTATCCTGTAAGCTCACTTTGGGCACATGTTCAATGTGTACACACGATAAGTTAGTTAAAGTGGGGGCAGTTTAAAGGAAGATAAGGGGCCGTATTTCCCCATTGATTTATTTACTCATTCATTAAGACATTTATATTTCATCCTTCTCATGTAAAAATATCACTCTTTGTATTTTTCAAGATGAAACATTTATAATACTACACACACACACACACACACACACACACACACACACACACACACCTACAGTGACCAGCAGTTAAAAAACCGTAGAAACATTGTCCACCACATAAAATAAAACTCTTCTGGAATAAAAAGGTATTCAGTAACTGGTGAGAAAAACAGTGAAGGAAGGGCAACCTGTACTTCAGATGTTGCAGTCACTAAGAAGGCCCTGTCTCTTGTCCTATCTAGCTGGGCTTCCCTCACCCCAGGAGGTTCCCAGAGAATTCCCCAAACAATAAGGCTTCTGCAATAAGGAAAGTGTTGGGGAAAGGCAGTGGAAAGTGTGGGATCACACTTGCTTTGATGCAACAAATCAGGATGAAAGAGCCAGTGTGGTGTAGTGGTTAAGAGCGGTGGACTCGTAATCTGGGGAACCGGGTTCGCGTCTCCACTCCTCCACATGCAGCTGCTGGGTGACCTTGGGCCAGTCACACTTCTCTGAAGTCTCTCAGCCCCACTCACCTCACAGAGTGTTTGTTGTGGGGGAGGAAGGGAAAGGAGAATGTTAGCCGCTTTGAGACTCATTCGGGTAGTGATAAAGCGGGATATCAAATCCAAACTCTTCTTCTTCATTAAATAGTCAACATCATCAATTTCCCCTGCAAATCGGGATGAATACTCAATAAACAGGTTGTCTGGAAGTGACCTCACACAAGTTTTTCTCTGCATTCAGATAATGCAGGAGGACTTTCCGGTTCATTTTGAAGTTTCTTCAAAACTTTCTTTTGCTTACCCTAGTTGAGAAGTGGTTGTTGCCAGTAGAAAACAAATAAGAAATCTACTCAAAAGCAAAACGATGCAAAGATGAAAGGATTTCATGATCTAACTGTTAAAATTCTGAACATTCTTATAGTATGAAAACAAAACCTACAAGTACAAATCAATCAATCTGGTGTGTGTGTGTGTGTGTGTGTGTGTGTTTAAGAATAATTTTTATTAACCAACCAACCAATCACATCAAATCAAACCAAATTACATAAATTCCAACTTACAAAGCCGAATTTTAAATTTTTGTTGGGGGCACCCATATTTCAAGTTCCAAAGGGGATCCAATCTTGCTGCTTTTAATATCCACAAATCTGACCATTTGATGTTCACAGTGCTGTCCAGTCCTTTCTTATTGTTTTTCCACATCTCTTCTTGTTATTTTCATATATTTTTCCTTTCTCTTTGTGACCTCTGATAGTCTCCACAAGCGGGTTAAAACAGTTTGCAACCCTGTGTGGATATATATATATATTTTATCCAATAGCCATATCCAGACGTTTTCCATATAACATCACTTCCATAACTCAAAACAGTCTTAGCGTTGTTAATCTTCACAGATGTCGCCTTTCTCAACCTCTGAGGAGATTCACCAGGAATGCAGTCTGAAAATAAATCCATTCCTCCTCCCGATTATAAATCCTTCGGCAAGACCTGCCAAGATGGCGATTCTGTATTTATTGCTGCACCATTCCAAAAGCTCCTGTTCTTTACTCAATCTCCATAAAGCATACTTTTGGTTAAAGTTTATTTCCACACAGTCCTTAATCATCTTGCTTGGGTCAGTTAACCGACAGTTCTAACGAGGGGGGGGGGGGTTCTTGGTTAATCACATAGAAGAAAATAAAAAGTCCCCCCCCATCCAGTCCCGTTGCCGACATACCCAGCCTTTGATGTCTTCTTTGTAAAATATTCCTGTTGCTCCAACCCGTCGTCTTCTTTCACAGAGGTCCCTTCTGTTAGCAGTCTTCACTTCCCTTCTTCACTTGAAATATGTGCATTTGCTTCTTTGGTAATTAATTATTCCAAATTGCTGCAGCTAGTGCACGATCAGAGACAGCGTCTAGGAAAACCGGGGTCCACACTGGGGCATTCTGCCTAGTGCCCTCACCCCCTTCTTTCGAATTTGGGGGTGATTTATGGGCACAGCAGGCAAGGGCAGTGTTCCCCATTCCCTTGGGGCAACAAGGAAGGCTGCCTACTCCCATAGCAGCCTCTTAATTACCCCGTGTGGTCCAGGGAGATGGTATTGTCGGCCATCTTCTAATGCGCCCCTAGTGGCCCCCCGTGTATGTGTGTGTTATAATGGTTAAGAAAGTGTGGGCTATGCCAACCTTATGAAGTAGCCCAGTAATACCAATACTGCTGTGGGGAACTGAGAGGAAGTATTTATTTAATAGACAGCAGCAGCACCCTCAAAGTGGCTTACAAAAAGATAAGACAAGAAAATCAAGAAATAAAACAAGAAAATCAAGAAAAATTCACAGTGATACTTTAGAAAATACAAAAGTAAAATATTAAACAAATTAAAAGTAGTATATGACTATGACTACCCTGTAGTCCATTGTGGTTATCCCTGGAATTGTTCAGGAGAATTGGGAGAGGCTGTGCGGTTCCTGGGCTGCTGCCTGGATGCAATAGGGGGGTGGAAGATAAGCTGAGTTTGAATACTGCCAAGATAGAGGCAATGTAGGTAAGTGTTTCAGATAAATTGGGAAGGAAGGAAGGAAGGAAGGAAGGAAGGAAGGAAGGAGGAAGGAAGGAAGGAAGGAAGGAAGGAAGGTGGGTGTCTTGTTTTTGAGAAATCCATACTGAGTCTTAATAATCACAGCATCCTTTTCTAGGTGCTCACAGACTGACAGTTGAATGATGTATTCCAGGACCTTTCCTGGTATCAAACTCCCACCTCCCCCTCCCACCTTGAAGATGGGGACAGCATTTGCTCACTTTCAGTCTGCAGGAACCCCACTTGATCTCCAAGAATTCTCAAAGATTATAGACAGAGTCTCTGAGATGACATCCACAAACTCCTTTAGTACCCTTGAGTGCAGTTCATCAGGTCCTGGAGATTTGAATTCATTTAAAGTAGCTAGGTGATCCTTTATCATCTCTTTTCCTATCTTGGGCTGCAGTTCCATCCTTGCATTGTTAATTCTGATACCACCAGTTTGGGCGCTGCTTTTTGGGGGGTGAAGACAGAGACGAAGTAGGTGTTGGGTGTTCCACCTTCTCTCTGTCACCCAATAGCATTTCTCCATCTTTTCCATGCAGATGACCTACTCCTTGCTTATTCTTCCTCTTGCTTCGAACATAGCCAAATAAACATTTTAAAATTACTGGTATTTTTAACATCTCTTGCAAGCCTGAGTTCATTCTGAGCTTTGGCCTGCTTGACCTTCTCCCTGCAATTGTTGGCTACTTGTGTATACTCTTCCTTTCTTATTTCTCCTTTCTTCAATTTCTTACACTTCCCCTTCTTACAACTCAGCTCATCTGTAAGCTCCTTATGCATCCACACTGGTTTCTTTCAGTGCTTCTTACATTTCTTTCTTGTTGGAATTGTCTGCCTTTGTGTCTTCAGTATTTCACCTTTAAGAAACTCCGACCCTTCTTGGACTCCCTTCTCTTTGACTATTTCTAACCATGGGATCTCACCCAGTAGTTCCTTAACCTTTTTGAAATCAACTTTCTTAAAGTCCAGAGTGCAAGTCCGACTGCACTCAGTTTTCCCTTGCCTTTGTATAATTAAACACTAGAGGTCATGATCACTTCCTCCCAAGGTTCCCAGTACTTTCACTTTGTCAGTCAGTTCCTCTCTGCTAGTGAGGACCAAGTCCAAGAGAGATGACCCCCTTGTTATTTCTCCCATCTTCTGGGAAGCACAATTGTCAGTGAGGCAATTGAAGAATTTGTTGGACCTTACATTCTTGGCAGAGTTTTCATTCCAACAGATATACCACAGTAGCTCAAGTTTTTAATGTTTGGTAATCTGCTGTTGGAAGGCATCATCCAAGTCTTCAGTTTGGCTTGGAGGTCTGTAGCAGAAAGGTGACTCTTGTTTCCATCTTCTCCATTTTTTACTCTTATACTCTCAATCTGCCTTCCATACTCCAAGTCATTGATCTATTCACAAGTGTACATATCATTTGCATACAATGGTACTCTTACTCTCTTCCTGTTTGGTCTATTCCATTGGAACAGGTTATACCCCTCAGTTTCTACATTCCAGTCATGAGTCTCATCCCATGAGGTTTCAGTAATACCTATTAGGCCATATTGGCAACCTTGATTAAGAGCTCAAATTCTTCTTGCTTGCTTCACATACTCTGCATTAGTATAGAGACAACCGAAACCATGAGACTTTCATCCACACACTGATACCTCTGTTCCCCTCAGAGTGACAGGAATCATTCTGTACACTATACTTTCCATTGACACTTCAGTGTGTTCTGGAGTTTGCAACTACTGTTATTGCTACTCTGGCCAAGAAATGTCCAAAGTTAGGGCATGTAATCAGTTTTGCAGCTCCATTTGTGCCCACTCCCCAACTTTGATCTGAGGAACTGGCACTGCTACAGGTGCCACATAATGCGATTCAGCATTTATAAGAAATCATTTTTTAGTTTAGCAGCAACTATACTTTGGAACTCCTTGCCTTAAAAAAAACAACACACAAAAAACTATGACAACAATTACACATTCAGCAATTACAGATTAAAGAAACAATAAAAACAATAATAAAAGTAAGATCCGAATTAGAGATGGGAAGGCCTGGGGGGGAAACCAGAAAAATGAGGGAGAACACCAATTTTATTCCTCTTTCCCCTCATTTTTCCCATTTCCCCTCTCCCCCCATTTCCCCTGCCCCCCCCCATTTCCCCCTGTTTTTTCCCCAAAGCCGTTTCCCCCCCAGAAAAATTGAAAAAACAGTTTGATATGGTTTGAATATTCCACACCCCCCCCCCATTTTTTCCAGAAAAAAACGGCTTTGGGAAGAAAATGGATAAAAACCTTGTCCCCCCACTCCAATTTTTCCGCCCCCCCGGCCTTTCCATCTCTAATCAGAATTACAACCATTTGTCGTACACTTATACATCAAATACTGACACTTAATATATGCCAGATTTATTTTGGTTTCCCAGACAACTCCCTGGCTAGTGATATCAGGCAGGCACCCTGGTCTCTGTATGTTTTTTGATGCCTGCTTAAAACATTTTTATTTATGCAAACCTATCCAGACACGTATATTTTGTTGTGTTTTAATTTCTTTTAATTTTAAGTTGAATGATGTTCAAATGTTTTTAATTGCTTCAAACTGTTTTATTTATAATGTTCTTGTAAACTGCTTACTGTAGAGGTTTTACTATAATCAAGTGGTAGATACATCTTGTTAAGTAAAATAAATAAGTATAATTATTCCAGGGATTTATTTTTATCGGACTTCTCCCCATTAGCTAATGTGCTGCTATTCTCTTTTTAAAAAAATCATTTTTATTGAGTTTTTTCTCTTATAACAATATCTGCAATCATTACATTACATTCAAGTTTCACTTTCCTCCTTTCCCTACTAACTTCCCTCAACTTCCGTCCTTGGTTTATTACCTCTCATATTACAATCTGCTGTTTGTATATACTTCCATATTGTCATACTACAGTGGTTAAGAACTTAATTCGTTCTGGAGGTCTGTTCTTAACCTGAAACTGTTCTTAACCTGAAGCACCACTTTAGCTAATGGGGCCTCCTGCTGCTGCTCTGCCGTTGCTGTGCAATTTCTGTTCTCATCCTGAAGCAAAGTTCTTAACCCGAGGTAATATTTCTAACCCGAGGTAATATTTCCAGCAGAGTCTGTAACCTGAAGCGTATGTAACCTGAAGTGCATGTAACCTGAGGTACCACTGTATTACGTTCTTTGTTCTTTACAAATAAAATTGCAAATGTTTATTTAAATCCTGCCAGTGACTCTATTGTGCTGCAATTCACTACATTGGTGTCACATTTGTACCCGTTGATGAAAAATTAGGTCCAACCTGAGAACCATGAGAGTCCAAATGACACAGAAATGGACTTGAACTGGAAACACCTTGTTCCATGTGCCTGATGAGCCATAGATGGAAGAGATTAGATACGGGCAAAGTATTGTCTTTCAACTGCAACTCCTCATATGCAGAAGATTAGTGGCTCAGCTCATAGAGATGTTATGAAGACAAACCAGATAGGGACTATAAATCATCTCCCCCATTTGAAGTGCTATATAAGTGATAAATAACAATTATGTCAGCAGCAACCTGCCCATCAACTTTACTCAGAACCCCACCCACAGGAAAGAACAGTTAGGAGAAGTGCTTGGGAATGCTTAGTTCTGATGACGAGGGTTATGATCAAACACCTTTCCTACAGGAAATGATGAATGCCATTTCATATCTAGGATGGCTAAGGGTGTAGGAGGCACTTTCTTTTGGACATTAATTAAAAAAGAGTAATATCACATGAGAAATTATGTCATAGCTTCCAGCTGAATTCCATGTGACATTTAGAGTGAACAGGAAAGATAAAGGAATTGCATGACTTCTCATAGGATGAACCCTGATATCAACTAAAGAATGTCCCTAAACCTCTGAGAGCAGAAGACAGGGAATAAATGTCAGCTGAAGCAGGCATCCTTAGTTGTCCAGTTGCTTGAAGCATCAGTGCTGGGTGTTATTTAAAAGTGAAACAAAACAAAACAAAACAAAACGGTGGGGTATTAAAATGAATTTAATACCCAAAAGAAAAGATACTTCCATAGTGTTGAATTCATTCTTGCTTGTTTGTTGTTGTTGTTGTTGTTGTTGTTGTTATGTATTTGCTTTAGGGTCAAATGGTGTTTGTTCAGTTATAATGGAAGAAAGTGGTCCAAACAGAATTCGCTATTTGGAAATCAGCGAATAACCTGGGAGTAATGGTGGTTAATTCCATCATTCAGAGCTTTCATTATTATTTGCTATTGAAAACTGATGCCACTTGGTGATCTGAACACACCAAGGACATGGAGAATGTGTGCTTCATTCTTTAGCCTAGACCAGAGGTTGTCAACCTCGTCCCTACTGCCTACTAGTGGGCAATTTAGGTGGGCACAAGCTGAATCCTCCTTCCATCGAGTGCTGGTGGGCGGTAAGGAAATTTTGCCATCGAGAAAGATGCATTAGTAGGCGGTAGGTATAAAAAGGTTGACTTCCCCTGGCCTAGACAATTACTTATATGTTGTTTTGCAGAATTATTAACCATTGGTTAGCTTGCTGCTCTGCTAGCTACTTGATTATCCAGACACAATTTAATATTCATCCTTTCCTTTGCTTTGCTGTTTTTCAGCAGCTGGAAGAATTTCCTTGCAACTTGCTTACTGTAAGAGTCATACGAATGAGAAATCTTCGCCAAGCTGATGTCTGTGAGTGTTCTTCCTTTCCTGTTTCATATTGCTTTTAAAGTTCACTCACTCTTGATTGTTTGCACATCTAGCTTCATATGCACTGCAGGAGTTCATAGCTGACAAGATAAATTGCATAGGAAACTGTATTTATATCAGTGCCCAAGTATGGCTTGCTCATAAACTCTTAAGTTGGGTAAGATAACTATTTGCACTGTTTGTGGGTGGAAAGGAGAACAGGAGAATAAACTGGTTTGCCTGGTTTGCCTTGCAAAAGATCTGGTGAAAATATGGAACGGGGGGGGGGGGGGGAGCAGAGTGGTAGGGATTGCTTTGGCTTAGGCTGCAACCTCTACACATTTACCTAAGAGTAAATCCCATTGAATTTAATGGGGCTTATTTCTGAGTTGGCATGCATAGGATTGCACCATTAATCACAAACAGGTCGATGCCATATGGTGATTCTAAAGGCATTTGAGTAGTCCCCAAGTTTATTGAAATGTCCACCAAATTGGTCTCTTTAATATATGGAGGTTCCTTAGTAAAGGAGAAAGAGCCCTCAGATATTCTAACAATCACTTTTCCTCAGAGAACTTATATCAGGTCATGTCCAGGCCAGTATTATCTAATCTGACTGGCAACAGCTCTCCAGTCTAAGGATGGGGAAGAAATTCAATGCCATTCACATATACAGCTGAATTTATCCAACAGCCTTCAAAATTCACACTTATCTGGATTTCGTGCCATTAGTGAAAATGGCAGACAAAACAACATTATATTAGTAGAAACTGCTTGCCAAAAATGCTTACATTAGTCAAAACTGTGTACAAAAACAGGAGAAATTCACACTAAAATGCTAAAGAATTTTCCCGAGCCTCTTTTTAAAAACTGCAAATTGCAGCAGAAATGGGAAGATCAGGTTTTAGGATTGGGAAAATGAGAAACTGAAATAACAGGTATTGGCAGATCCTTCCATCCTTACCAGCGTCTTAAGCAAAGGCCTTTTCCATCACCTGCAACCTAATCTTTCTTTTAACTGAAGATGCTACAAATTGAACCTGAGGAGTTGTGCATGCAAAGCACATGCTCTGCCATTAGGCTATGTCCTCTATCTCAAGAGAGGGGCTCTCCATGAATAAATCAATCTCTAGCCACCTATATGACAGGCATGAATACTGACCACTGTACTAATGTGGACCTGAAGCCCGCCCTGCTTTATGGAGTAGTGAACTGTCACATAACCCACAGATCTAAGGGATATCTGAGATGTCAATCTCAAATAACCCAAAGTGGTAATTATGGGCTTTGTTTCCTCCTGCCCTTATGGAGAAGTCACCAGAAGCCTGCATCCAGGAGGTAGTGCACCACACAATGTTGAGCCCAATCATATGGAGATATTCAATCCAGTTCTGCATGTCCCTGGGAGCCATTGACACCAAAAGGAGGGCTCTATGCATGGAGTACCAGTTTATAAATGTGACATCACTTGCATGAGGCAATGCCCATGTAGAATAATTTAGTTGAATGCTGCCCCATAGAACGTGGAGTTGGAAGGGACCCTGAAAATCATCTAACCCAACTCGCTGCTTTGCAGAAATCTTCTGCATGGTGAATGACCATCCAACCTCTGCTTAAAAACCTCCAAGGAAGGAGAGTCCACCACCTCCTCTGGGAGACTGTTCCACTGTCAAACAGCTCTTAATGACAGAAAGTTCTTCCTGATGTTTAGTCGGAATCTCCTTTCTTATAACTTGAAGCCATTAGTCCAAGTCCTACTCTCCAGAGCAGGAGAAAACAAGCTTGTTCCCTCTTCCATGTGACAGCCCTTGAGATATTTGAAGATGGCTACCATATCTCCTCTCAGTCTCCTCTTTTCCAGGCTAAACATACCCAGTTCCTTCAAGTGCTCCTTCTAAAGCTTGATTTCCAGACCCTTGATCATTTTGGTTGCCGTCCTCTGCACATGTTCCAGCTTGTCAACATCCTTCTTAAATTGTGGTACCCAGAACTGGATACAGTACTCCAGGTGTGGTCTGACCAAAGCAGACTAGAACAGTGCTATTCCTTTTATTGGGCCATTCTGTTGATGCAGCCTCGGATAACATTGGGGTTTTTTTGGTCTTTGTTTTGTTGCTGCTGCTGCATCACACTGTTGACTCATGTTAAGCTTGTGGTATACTAAGACCCCTAGGTCCTTTTCACATGTATTACTGGAAAGTCAGGTATCCCCCATTTATATCTGTACAGCTGGTTCTTCCTGCCTAAATCTAGAACCATGCATTTGTCCCTTTTGAAATTCATTTTATTAGTTTGGGCCCAGTTCTCCAATCTTCTGGTTCCGTCTTCTGCAACATTAGCTACCCCTCCCAGTTTGATGTCCTCTCATTTCCTTTGTCCATGTTGTTTATAAAGATGTTAAACAACGGCAGGCCCAGGACAGAACCCTGTGGCACTCCACTTGTCACATTTTTCTAAGGATGAGGAAGAACCATTAGTGAGCACTCAGTTTTGAGTTGAATGTGCTTAAGGACACACAAGTGAGAACCCTGGCTTATCAGGGAGAATTTCCAAGCAAATTCAGTCAAACATATTGAAAAACCCTCTTCAGACATTTGAGCTAATTGTGCAAAGATCCAAAAGAGCAGTTAGTGTGTCACAATACATCAGAGCTGGACCTTGCATGTGAATTCTGTCCCCACCCCCAGCATAACTCTTCATGCATTAGGCAAACATCTGAACATTGCTACTGCCTTTATAATTTACTTCAGGTTTCTGAAATAAAATAGTAGTTCACAGGGAACAATGTGCATAGGACAGCATGATATAACCACAAATAAAAAAGGTTGTACAAACAGGTTGCACATATTTGCTGGCTTGATGACGACTACAATCACATGTTGAATGCCAGTGAACCTAGTTTGCTATTTGTGGACTGGCGATAGAAATAATGTTCCAGCTAGAGACAGTGGCGTAGCGTGGGGGGTGCAGGGGGGGCCCGGCCGCACCGGGCGCAACATCAGGGGGGGAATGCGCTCGCACTCACAGCTCTCTGCCCCTACCTGGCTCACTCACTCTCTCTCAGTTAGGGGGCGCAAATTACTTGCCTTGCCCCGGGTGCTGACAACCCACGCTACGCCACTGGCTAGAGAACATTACCAAAGTCACATTCAGGAATTGCCTGGACAGGTGGAGTACCCCCAACCCCAGGCGACCCCCGAGCAGAATAATGACTCAAGACAATGTGCTATGGGATTAAAATTGGCCACAACTTTATTAAGTTTCAGATGTAGGGAGACCTTGGCTCAGGCATTGGGCATTTATCCTTCCCAGTCCCCAGCCAGGGATCTGGGAGATTTCAGGGTTATCCAGAATGTGTGGGGATAAGGCTGGCTCTGGAGGGGAGAGCAATGACAACCTCTTGGTGTATGGCCAATGCCTCCCCTCAAGACCCCTTTAACAGGGACCCTGGTATCACCGCTGCAAGGGGGCGTGGATCACTGCTTCACACACCCCCATTTAGGAAGCTAGACTAAAGGATTCTGCCCAAGGCCTGAAACCAGCAAAGTTGTGACATTTTGCTACGGAAAAGGCAAAACCTGGCAATGCAGGAAAATTCCTTTCCGGCCCTTCAACAGCGACCCTGACATAGCAGTGCCTGTGTACCTGTGGAGAAGAGGTTAACCTGCAAAAGAAGACTTAACTGAGGGAGGGGAGGGTGGGAGAAGCTCTGGAGCTGACTGCCACTTCGCAGGTAAGATTCACCTTCTGTTGTGTGGGTAGGACGGTCCCTCCCCCTACCTGGCCAATCCCCTGGCAACGCCTCCCCAGGCAGGATTGGGCGATTGGCTGAGGTAGGCGGAGACCTCCAGGTATCCAGCCTGGGGAGGATGAAGCCAGGCCAAACTACCAGGAGTCGCACTGGCTGCGCGCTACCATGCAAAAGGCGCCCCCATTTGATGTGGGGAGCGGTCATTCTTAAATTCCATGCATAAGAAGAGGCATCCCAGCCCTGCTCTCACTCTCCCTCCCCCCTTCCCATGGAAAGTATAAATAGGAATGATAGGTGTGTTTGGCTCAATACAGTTTTGCTCCTCCCCGCAGTAAGGAGATTATGCAAGGCTCCTGATTACAGGAACAACCACATGATGTTCAGCTGAAGTGCTTAAAAGGCAGTTCCTGCATTTGCAACATGCAGCGCTGTTTTCCATTTTGCTGCAGTTTGTCTTCTGTTATTTGTCTCACTGTCCTCTGTGGCAAAATCATCCACACTATAGTTTGTCAAGGGTACTGGGAACTATAGCTCTGTGAAGTGGAAGCTACAGTTCCCAAGATTCTTTGGGGGAAGTCAAATGCTTTAAATGTGTGTTGGATCTTATTCCACCCCATTCATTTCAGCACAAAGGAAACACAATGCAAATTGGAAGGGGTTGTAACCAATTACATTTGTGGACCGCAAACAACAGCAGCTGCAAATAACAATTGTATCTGTAGGATTTATTTCTGTTCTGGACAGGGGACAAATAAACAAACAAATATGCAGTCTGTTTTCCAATGTTTGTTTTCATTAAAATTCCCTTACATTCCTACTTACAACCCCTCTTCAGACTTTCCCATATGAAAGGCTGACATGCAACCCCCGCCCCCGGCACCCACATAAATACAGTTTAGGAACTTCCGAATAGATTTGCAACAAATGTATTTGTCAATATATTGGAAATGGTCATATGAACAGGAGTTGCAGTTGGTTTATTTGCATACCTTTTTGTTTTGGGTGTTCCCAAATTAATGGTTTATGTCTCTGTGATTGTGGTTTAAGTAGCTTGGCATTAATGTTAGGGTGGATACAACAAAACTGTCATAAAGCTTCCTACATTGCTTTATATAATGTGGCCGCATTATCATAATAAATGAACTGAGCTGAGATGCAATGAGCCTTGTGTGGTTCTTCTGTCTCATGTCTTCTTCAGTATTGCTGTAAGGAGAAGTCTAGAAGCGTTTGTTTCTGTTGTTTCTGTTTAACCACAATTTGTCCTTTAATTTGCAAATCAACTAACTGTGGTTGATGTAAATGAATCTGAAACATCATAATGTTGTTTGAGGCAAGCCAATCTGAACCCATGGTTTACCATGACATCCAAATGTAGCCAGTGTTGCCTCTATTTGAATTACCCATCCAACAACATAAACCAGGACTGCACACTGTAAAATGTAACACTTTCTTATTGTCAAGGCCAATGAAAAAGGAATAACATACATCAATTGGTCACAGTGTAGAGATTTATTTAAATTGTTATCTGTGGTAGCTGTCTGCAGTTCAATTCATATTATATCTAATAAGCTCACAAATTTGTGTTCTGAACTAGGCAGTTATGAGTTTCGGCAACATAATTAGAAAATTGTTGAATGGTTTCATTCAGTGACAGGAGTGGGGTTTGAGATGTGTGCCAAAGTGATCTCACTTTAGCAAAACCATTTAAGGTGAATTCGACCTGATTTCCAAACCATGTTTTGGCAAATATTGGAAAGGAGTCTCAACCAAACCCTTTTCCTCTGTAACTTTTGAGTTACTACCACGCAGTGAGGATATGGACAAAATGCAAGCTTTGCAGCTCGTAATGAAGAAATAGAAACTTGTGAGAGGAAAGAATCAGATTTCTGTGCTAGTGGCTCCAGATCAAAGTGCATTGAAAGGGACAACAAATGCTGACAACACTACTTACTATGCTATTCTTCTTTTACACAGTAAGCCAGTCTGACTGTTACGTGACCCTCTGGTTACCTACTTCTTCATGTGAAAAAGTGCGGACCAAAACTGTTAATAATAGCAAGAACCCTGTTTGGAACGAAACGTTTTATTATAGGATCCAAAACCAAGTCAAGGTGAGAAATTGAGCTATTCCCCTTTCAGTTGTGCACTGTTCTGAGCTGGCTTTTTCAACAAGATAATACCATCACATGTGCATTCTTCTCCTGCTCCTAATACGGTGGTACCTTGGTTTAAGAACAGCTTAGTTTATGAACAACTTGGATAAAGAACGCTGCAAACCCGGAAGGTGGTGTTTTGGTTTGTGAACTTTGCCTTGGAAGCAAAACATGTTTCGCTTCCTGTTGAGTGTTTGTAAATTGAGTCCCCCGCAGCTATGGGAAAGCATGCCTTGGTTTAAGAACGCTTTGGTTTAAGAACGGACTTCCGGAACAGATTAAGTTCGTAAACCAAGGTACCACTGTATACAGGATCCTTTGCCTGTTTTTGATTGCAAGACATCTGCATATGTGTGGATGGGCAGTATCCATCAGTAGGGCAATGCAAGCAAGGCTGCATTGCTCTCCTGTCTCCCCAACACAACATGCTGCTGCCAGGACTGGGAGGAGCAGGGGCAGTGGAGCTTGGCATGTTGTGGGTGCAACACTGACAACCTCCACTTGGCTCTGTTGCCCAGCCTGCACCATCCTGAGCTCCTGGTTGTCTTGCCACCCCCCGCCCTTTGGTACTGGCAGCAGGCCATGGCATTGGGAAGATGGGAGAGCAATGCAGCCCCACCCATGGCACCCCACTGACTGCTATTGTGTTTGTGCAAGGCATCACTGGAGGGAGGGGGCAAGGTGTGGGAAACTCAGCACTGTGCAGATACATAATGACAGGCTTCAGGGAATCCAACCCTCCTCCCTCAGGGCAGGCTGCCAGTAATGGGGGGAAAACCAAGAAGCTCTTAGCAAGGTATCTTATTCAGTATTCACAGAGATGTAGGACGTTGCCTCTTAGATAATGGCATTGCTCTGAGTAAAATCCCTATCCCCTCCATCCCTCCTATTATACGTCATCCCTGCGTCGGCTGATCTGTGCTTTCTGCCTCTGAGCTTTCTGTTCTCCTACTTTCCATGCCTGCCGGGTCCTGGGAGAGGGGGGATCTGGAATGCTTTCTAAAGATACTGAATCTGTCAGCTGTCTCTCCCTGGTGGTGCTTCTTCTTCTTCCTGCTTCTCTCCCAATATTTCCCAGCTTCTCCCCTCTGCAACCTCTGAACTATGACCTTCAGCAAACCACTCTTGTAAATCTATATTGTCTCCCTCTTCTCTGGGAAGTGCACCATTCCTCCAATGTCCTGTCCCTGAAAATAACGGTTAAGTGTGTAAGATTGGCTGTGCTGCACAGCACTGAGCTCTCTCTCCCCTTGCCCCTGTTCCTCCAGTAATCTTCAGTCATGTGCTGTGTTCAAAAGCCAGGGAAGCAATGAAGTCTCATCTACACTGCCACACAACTGGGCACTGCTGCCCATAACGCTTCTTCTTTGCCTAAATGGAGGATGGAATTTGTGGAGAAACTAGAGTACATATTGCATTTATTGGTTTGTCCACTGTTGCCTCTGACACTGCCCATCACTAGCCCATCCTTTGGAAGGTTGCCCAGAAGTGAATGACACCCTGGGAGTGAAAAAAGGTTTCCCACTCCAGACTTAGAAGACGATTCCAAGTACCTCACTGCTCTTATGGTTGGCATCTGTCTTGGGAGACAACGGAAAACTGTAGCTTTGGGGTGAAGTCCTACCATTGTAGTTATAGTGACTGATGTGGCTGTACAGGACGATATGGGAGAGACATGATTTTTTTGCAGGTGGGGCAGATGAAGCCTGCTTTTATAGACACAGATTATATCCTGCATCTAATATATTTAACTGATTCTCACAGAATTTGTTAGAGATGTCTGTCTTTGACGAAGATCTTTTCACTCCAGATGAGCTCCTCTTCACTATATCCTTTGATGTTGCTCGGCTTCCACTTGGTGAAAGAGTTCTCATGTATTTTAAGCCTGAACCACAGGTGAGATCCGAACACCAAGTTGGCTTGTAAGAACAAGATACTGTTGTGAATTTGTGGGTACTAGACCTCTAGCGCTGCAACCCCAGAGTCGGCCACAACTGGACCTAATGGTCAGGGGTCCCTTTACCTTTATTATTTTTAATGTGTTGTAAGCTGCTCAGAGTGGATGGGGAAACACAGCCAGATGGGTGGAGTATAAATATTAAAATCACCACCACCACCACATCACCCTCATCATTATGTCCAGATGAAGCTAGTGTTCGATTTTAATCAATGCTTGGAGTGTTAAGACTCTGTGCTAGACTGTGTGTATTTACCCATGTGTATTAGGCTGTGTGCTAGACACTTTTACTCCCCTGGAATCAGCAAGAATTAAAAGCTAATTAAGCTAGGCTAATATTTCTTAAGGGACGCAGGTGGCGCTGTGGGTTAAAGCCTCAGTGCCTAGGGCTTGCCGATCGAAAGGTCGGCGGTTCGAATCCCTGCGGCGGGGTACGCTCCCGCCGCTCGGTCCCAGCGCCTGCCAACCTAGCAGTTCGAAAGCACCTCCGGGTGCAAGTAGATAAATAGGGACCGCTTACCGGCGGGAAGGTAAATGGTGTTTCCGTGTGCGGCTCTGGCTCGCCAGAGCAGCGATGTCACGCTGGCCACGTGACCCGGAAGTGTCTCCGGACAGCGCTGGCCCCTGGCCTCTTGAGTGAGATGGGCGCACAACCCCAGAGTCTGTCAAGACTGGCCCGTACGGGCAGGGGTACCTTTACCTTTACCTTTAATATTTCTGTGTTGAGGTGATAGGCTTGGGTGATGAGCCATTAAGAAGAACAAAGCATCAAGGGATTCTATGTGAGGCGGCAAATCACAGTATAGCCAATATTGAGCTGGATGAGCCAATGGTCCGACTCACTATAAGGCAGCACCCTATGTTCCTATGTGTTTTCCCCAGCAACTCTGCAAGTGTTAATTTTAATTTCAGAAAGAAAGGAATTGTGTGCAACCATTTCTTCTTTTTCCTTTTCTTTCTTTTTGAAAATAGAAACAAGAAGAGCTGGAAATTGAATTTTTGGTGGAACCTGCGTAAGTATGTGTCAGAGCTGCCTCTAGGTCCCAGCTCACAGAGGACCAACGCTAGGCTGTAGTAATGTACAAAAGTCTTTATTGAAGTTCAGTTTCCATTTCAAAGCCACAGCGTGCAGCCCTACGTCTTAAACCCTAGATCGATGAAGTCCCGTCTGAGTCTCCTCCCCTATGACACCAGTTTAAGATCCTAGCCTGGCTCCACCTTTTACGCTGCTCTCTCCTCCTCTGGGTCCTCCTGCCCGCTGGGGCATTGCCCTTTCTGGACTCTTCCGACGCTGAGTCGCTTAGCTCCTCCCCCTCCCTCCGGCGGGCTTTAGGACCCGGTTCCCAATCCTCATTCTTTGCTGTCCCGCGCTCCTGTACATTTGTTTTTTTTTTTTTTTTTAAAAAATATTTATTAAGATTTTTTTTTTAAGATACAAAATGCAAAAATAATAAACAATATAACATGAATCATAACACATTTTTCAGAACTTCTTTGGACTCCCTCACGTCTCCCACTCCCACTTACATCGTTATAAATTTTTCCCAGCAATTTATCATCTTGTTTATATTCTTAAATTTTGTTCAATTAATTTGATCTATTCTCCACAAATTTTATATTTCCCTCAATCTCACTTATCGTCAATTTCAAATCTAATTCAGTGGTAGGCAATTATTTATGATCTAGCATCCTTCTTAGCCTTCAACCAAATTACAATACTTTTGTAGATAAATCTTGAATTTCTTCCAGTCTTCTTCAACCCTCTCTTCTCCCAGGTAGCTCCTGTACATTTGAACTTGCCTCTCGCGCCAGCCCAGTGACCTTTCTACTAACCGTTACAGTACTTCGGTCACTGCTTCCCTCTTCCGGGACACTGGCCGGATCTGACCTCTCCTCCGTTGTCCGACTTTCTGATGGAGGCGTGGTCAGCCCTGCCTTATCTTCTCTCCCTGGTGGGGAATGCACTGGCCCCGATCCTTGGGACTCTTCCCCCCCACTCTGCTCTGGTGGGAAAGCTGGTCCTGATTTCCAGCTACTGCTCTGGGAGTCCCTGCTGCCCCCTTGCTCCTGGGGCATTCCCCTTGGGAACCCCCTACCCCTGGCCACTGGCGCCCCCTTCTGTGAATCTTCCGATTCGCTGGAGAGGCTCATGGAATCCCTCGGTCCACTGTCCTCTTCTCCTATGCTCCCCTCGGATTCTTCCCCTTCGCTCTCCATCTCCTCTCTTCCCTGTGCCTCTGCTCCTGAGCCCCTGACAGTATGTTAAACGCTTAAATTTTCTACATTGCTTTTGCTTTTAAAATAAAAAAAATTAAAATGTGCATTTATTTCAAAGACAATAAATAAATTTTGTTGAGAAATGTTAGGACAAAAGAGTTCTATGTATTAACTCAAAAGCATACTATAGAACGACCTTACTGAAGTTAAGAAGCAGGAACAATATCTGCTGTAAAGATGAATGTGCTACCAAAAATGTTGTTTTTATTTCAAACAATCCCAGTGAACAGTGAGGTGGGACAATTCAAAGATTGACAAAATACATTATTGAAGTTTAACTGGCGGGGGGGGGACACCAAGAATTAAATATAAACTACTTACAGATACAAAGGAAAGAGGTGGATTCCTGCTGCCAGATTTGAAATTATACTATGAGGCATCCTGCCTCTGCTGGCTGAGGGATTGGATATTATTGGAGAACACAGATTTATTAGATCTAGAAGAATATGATAATTGAAGTTAAGAAGGTTTGAGTCTAGTCGGCATTACTTGAGAATCTGATACATGTCCCCTTGAGTTGTGCAATGGAAGAAAGGTGGGATATAAATGTATACAATGCTGCTGAATTAGTTGGATACAAATGGAAAATTTGGTGAGCAAACTGAGCAAAACTGTTTGGTTGAAAACATAGTTATCTCTAGTTGGTTTCAGCTTTACTCACAACATTATTATCACCAACATGAATATTGCTTGCAAATGTTCCCTTTGTTCCCACCCCCCACTCTTTCTCACATGGGGAAGGATGCCTCACTTCCATCTCCTATAAACTGATGGTTGCTGCTGATCCCTTGCTTGAAGGATACTGGAGCCAAATGACCTTCTCTCTCCCTCCCAAAGAGGTGATCGACACCAACCATCAGCTTGGTTAAGAATTATCTGTGCAGGCACAAAGCCAGAATTCACTTGATCTGGGCAATTTACCCTTTAAGAATTCCATTATTAATAAAAATAGATTTCTCAGACATCAAACCTCCAGAAAAGTTATAATTGACTGTTTGGTATCATTGACTTTATGTGACATGGAGCCATGTGGGAAGGGCTTGATCCTGTCAATGTAAGGAATCTGGTTGGGAAGCAGGACAAGTATTGGCCATCCACCTCTGCTGTATGGTTTTGGTGTTCATGCCTACATTTACCAGACTAGTGTATGCTGGAGCCCTCAAGAAGCAGCAACCATGTTGCAACTTAAAAGTAAGAATTGGGCTACAATTTAGGTTCATGGAAGCTAAAGCAGTGTTAAAACACTAGGGTAAATGGGTCTGTTGGTAACTTGCATTTTCTTTGAAGGGAGCCCATTATTTAGGATCAGACTGGAAAGAAACTTTTGTTTGCCCTGCAGGTGTAATATTTTATCATTTGAAAGTACCTATACTCTTATATTTGTTTCCTAGGCCTGGCCCACCTGAAACCATCATAACAAATGGCGTTCTAGTGGTAATTTTTTATTTCTGCAATTTATCAATGCTGATAATACCTGTGTAATCTAAGAAACTATTGGTTCCTAGCTCAACCGCTGAGAGTGCTCTGCTACATCAGCCTCAAATGTGTTAAATTTTACTACCTAAAAATGGAGCTGAATCTTTCAGTAAAAAAGATCTCTTTTCTCTCTTTGGCGATTACTAGTAGCCGAGTAAGATTGTCCTCCATAAACACAATTTTAACAATGAGTCCGTAAGTGACTCTGGCGTGCTCTGGTCCATGGGGTCACGAAGAGTCGGACACGACTAAACGACTAAACAACAACCATAAGTGACTGTGGAGGCCAATTCTGGACCCACAGGTCCTTCCACAGTGGGGACATTGGTTATACTGAGAGCCGACTGCTGGACAGATCACTGACTAATACGCTCCACGATGGCTATCAAGATTATACCTCAACGCAGGCTTCAAGGAAGGAAACCAAGGCACAAAATCAACACTCAAGCCCTTCAAGATCCTATTAAGCGGGATTGCTTCTAAACAACTCTTAAGGACCACCTGCTCCTAGTAAAAAAGATGGTTTTTTTTTTTACAAAATTCCAGAAATCTGAATAGCAAATATAAGAACTCTGCAGCACAATAACTAAAGCAGATAAATCTATAAACATACCATAACTCAAAATAACATTACCACAACATATGGAGAACCATACAATAATATGGATATACAGTGGACACTCGGGTTGCGAACGTAATCCATGCGGGAGGCACGTTCACAACCCACAGCGTTCGCAACCAGCAGCGTCATGTCTGCACATGCGCAGGTTGCGATTTAGTGCTTCTGCGCATGTGCGACCGCCGAAACCCAGAAGTAACCCATTCTGGTACTTCCAGGTTTCGGCGCATCCGTAACCCGGAAAAACACAACCTGGAGCATCTGTAACCTGAGATATGACCCAAGACGAAACCCTCTCTATACTGTACATGGGTTGTGCTTATGCTTCTTCAATGCTGCTCTTTAGATAACTAAAATGCTAATATATGATCTTCCTAATGTTCATCAGTCAGATTTTCTGGAATGCCAATGCCAAACACATTTCAGCTTGCCAGCCTTCTTTAGTAGCCTATTTTCTTATGCAACGTCTTCTAAGAGTTCAGCCAATTGATATCCAAATGTTGTTTGAGACAGGGTTAAAATCCAACATCTTCAGTGAGTACAGGTTTGCAAAAAATTACAATGATCAGTGTAAAATTATAATGCCCAATAGTAATTGAAGGTTCCTATATTGGCTTTTAACTGTACTCAAGCAAGAGTGATGTTTGGATATAAATTAGCTGAACCTCAAGTATAACATGCAGTGTAACAAAAACTGCCAATTCCAGCTGATCCCTGTTAATTTTGTTTGTTGCTCATTTCTGCTACAGTGTCGTGAGGTTTGCGAATTGAAAGCAGAGGTGGACCAGAAGAAGCCCCGTAAATCAAGTGAGTTTATTTGTGTTGTGGTAAAGGAGGGGGATTTATTAAGCTCTGATACTGATATACAGACTAAACCAGACCCAATGCAAGCAAGTCTAGCAAATTCTGCTTTCCTCAATCTCTTCACCACCATGGAAGTGGTTTCTGAAAGCTGAGAAGCACAAGAAGAAGGTAATAGACCCTACTTGAAAAAACTGTGATCTTTCATTGGAGGGCAATGCTACATTTCCATAGGGACAGCAGTAAAAAAATGGGGGGGGGGAGGATCTTGTAGTTCAGAATGAATGGCTGCTATAGTATTACAAGCTAGAGTAGAGCAATGATTTCCCTTTACCCTATTGACTTTTGCCTGAAAATGTCATGCTCCAGCTTCCCAAACTGTCCCAGGTTTCAGATTTCAAAACAGCAATTCAGCCTGCTAGACAGTAAGGAGGAGCTGAGGGAAAAGTGGGGCAAAGTCACCTGAGAAGGACAGTTGGACCACTGCTCACTCAATAGTGGGTACAGCCCATCTTTATGAGCACATTACAATATTCCAGCCTCTTGGTGGGCATTTATAGAGGAGAACAAATGAGGACAGCATTGTCTGGGAAGTTGTCCTTGCTTTATGAGGTACTTTCCAGTCATTATAGCACTGATCCTATCATTACTGGCCATTATCTTGCAAGCTGACAGCCAATCAGGTCAGTGAATTATTGCTGTTCCAAAATGGAGGTGTACTAAAGATGGGATACAGTGACTTGAAGGAGGCTGTCCAGAACCTGGCTGCGTTGTGGGGAGGGGATGAGCAGAATGTTTTTGCTATGCCAAACAGGAGTGTGAAGTGGAGGGTGGATATAAGAAGAGGGTAATAAGAATCTGCTGAATTGGGCCAGTGGCCCTTCCAGTACTGCAACCTGTTCTCACAGTGGTCAACCAGCTGCCAATGGGAAGCCTGCAAGCAGGACCTGAGTGCGACGGCACTCTCTGTTTCTGCAGTTACATTAACTGGTATTCAGAAGCATGCTTCCTTCAACTGTGGAGGTAGAACATAGCCCTCAGGTATGTGCCCTGCCTTTTTCCTGCCCTCTTCTTCAACTAATGAGCAAGATGATCTACTTGAATTCTATCTGCTTGGACAAAAACAATAGACAAAAGCAAATCTCAAGGAGGCTTGCAGTATTATAATTTTCTATTCTCTTTTGGTGGTCAGTAGAACACTTAATCCAAGCAAGTGTTCATGAACACAATGCAACACTTTCCTTCAGACCGAAATCAGTTTTCCAGCATAATATCTGGGAATACCATGGTAGCCCTGAAGACAGATGCACATTGTCAGATCCATTTAAAGCAGGGATAGGGAACTGGGGCCCTTCCAGTGTTGTTGGACACCAACTCTCCTCAGCCCAAGCCAGCATGGCTAATGACCAGGGATAATGGGAGATCCAACAGCATCTGGAGGGCCACAGGTTACCCATCCTTGATTTAATGACTAATCCTAGTCCACATGTTGGAGAACTTCACAGTGTACTTTCCTCAAAATGGTAATCTTTACACTGATGTGCTGAGTGGTTTGAGAGCCAATGCTTTCCCTTTCCCAAGTGGTTTCTTTTAAAATTAATCGTGTTCATCCAAAATTGTTCATTATGGAAACAAATGCAATGGCAGGTTTCTCTTCATGCTTTGTCCCCTGTCTTTAGAGAAAGACCTTGCGCTTTCAGTGAAAGGTTCCTGCGAAGGCACTCACTGTTTTAAGATGGGTTCGGATGCTCTCATTATACCGCCATGCCCCACTACATTCCACTATGTCAAGTACAAGGATTCGGCAATGGACATTATGCTACCAAAGAAGACACACTATAATCCTGTAAGTCAACTGACTTTAATAATTGAAACCCTAAAAGTTTCCCTTCAGAAGAAAACAGTACAAGGCTTTTCTGACTGGGATGATCAGGTGGGATTGAGCTAAATTGTTGCATGCACAGAAAAAGGTCTGTTGGCACTACGGGACATTTCCTCCTTGCCTCCCTCCCCACGCCCTAAATCTGCTCTGGATGGTGAGGGAACCAAAGAATAGGTTTGCGGGATACAGGAGAAGGAGAGGTGAGGAAGTTATGTTGTGCTACTGGACCCCATTCCATGTGCATACCCTATTTTTAGTGCTGCATTCAGTTTCACCCAATATTTCTCCTTTTCCTCAGATTACCTGTTCTTATAGCACCAAAACCAATGTTCTACCTGTCATGTTGAATTCCCTGCCCATGGGAGAGAAAGTACCAATAGTGGAGGTGAGTGCCATTTTTCAGTAGTAGCATTCTGAAAGTATTAAACTAGTAGCAAATAATTCCTAGACTGAATTGATATGGCAACAACTATGGTGGAAAATAAAGATGGCTCATTACAATCAAACCCTGAGGTAATTCTACCTGCCTCCCCAGAACTTGAGGATTCTGGAAAGCACTTTATAGGTTCCTATTGAACAAATGACTTGTTCTTCTTGAAGCAAGCTTGCTTCTGTCCACTCTAAATCCTAGGGAATCACATGGGAATGGCATAAGACATTCTGGGTACTTCCATTGTTCTACCTTGTGGAATGTATGAACGAACGAACTCCCAAATATTAAAATGTAGGGTCTTCTGAACTTGCCATCCCCTTTAAGTCCCTTTTAATAGTAACTTTTATAAGACTTGGTTCATACCAGGGCTGAGTCCAAAGATTAATGCTTCAGATTACAAACTAACTGGGGCCCAGAGACCAGGTATAGTTTCAGTAGTGGTCTTTGTGATAAGGAGGAACCATGGAGGTGCCCTCTGGACTCTGTAGCTGCATTGCTGCAGCTTAACTGCTTAGGGCAGGGCTGCAGTAAGATGGCAGATGACATCCACCTTTCTGTACAGCAACAAGTTTCAAGTACTTTTTGTCATCAAGCGCTCTGCCTGTTTTCTCCTTTGAGCTTTGACACAAGAACTTTCTGGATTATTTTATTTTAGGAAAAGCTAACAACCTCCAACTTTTTTTAAAGTAAAGAAGTCTCAGCTATCACAACAGGGGCGCTGTTACATTGAAATGGGTGGGGGCAATCGCAATCCACAGCTGCAAATAAACCTACCCTGGGCAATCTCTCACACAGAGGTCCCCACACTCCCTTACATAGTTGGAATATATAAGGAGAAGTTGAGAATTATGAGATGGATTGAAAAGCAAATTGGGATAGAGGGCATCAGTTACATCACAAAACAAAATACAAGTGCATTCCTCCTCCCCAAGAGAAAATGATGTGTGCACATACACTTTTTTGTCTAGGTAACAAAAATTTAAATCTATGGAAGGAAACCATTGGGCCAGAGTTTTTTAAAAAACAACAACAACAACAACTAGGATATTAACTCTGTATGTGTCACATTTGCAAGGCAGCAAAAAGTAAGCACACACTCTCTTGGGAAGGGGGGGGGCAACCAAAATTGTTTCTCCATCCCATGTGAATATATTGATTAAGTCTCTGAGTAAATGTAAGTGATTTCACAAGTGCATTTTAACATTAACCAGCAGCAAACAGTATTGTGGAGTGCTGCAAGTAGTAAATGCCGCAGGTATGCATGGTCCCACTGACCTAAAGCCATACCCTGCTCCCCATAAGGAAGCACATCTAAGCCATATTCATGCAAAATTGGCTGCAAGTTGCGGGCTGAAATTGACCTGAAGCCGCATCGTCTCCCCCTTCCCAGTGTGAGGCAGGAAAAGGAGAGCAGCTTACATATTCAGGTTGAAAAAATGAAGCCATTTCTAGTTAGTTTTGCATGTGTGCATTCACCCCATTTCTCCATCAATTTTTGGTTTGTTTGTTTGTTGTTGTTTAAAAAAACTGTACTAAAATCCAAATTTAAATATGTATTTATTTCAATGTATGAATTTCTAAATATACTGTACCCAAAAATGCACACTTTAACATGTGTGTGTGTATGTAAAGGTGCCCCTCACCGCTGGGCCAGTCGCAGATGACTCTGGGGTTGCACGCTTATCTCGCTCTATAGGCCAAGGGAGCCGGCGTTTGTCCG
This sequence comes from Podarcis cretensis, assembly GCF_951804945.1. NCBI lineage: Eukaryota > Metazoa > Chordata > Lepidosauria > Squamata > Lacertidae > Podarcis > Podarcis cretensis. The sequence continues at coordinate 45,809,153 of NC_137170.1, read as the reverse complement.
CAAACAGCTTCCGGGTCATGTGGCCAGTGTGTGTGTGTGTGTGTCTGAGAACCATAATTATGACGATTGAGAATAATTATGTTCTGATCTTCGCATTAGTCTAGGAGGTGCAGATCATGTTCATTCACAGTAGAGTTCTCAGAAATTCAGTTCCTTAAGCAGTCTGTGGCCACTATGTGGAGCCATTTTCCAGAGTTTTTTCTTCATGTGAGGAATACCATATTATCATATGGTAGCCTGTTTATGTGAAGTGGCTCACCACATAATCAGGACAGTTTTCTCCACAACAGTGTAAATTACTTCAGTGCTGAAGTAATATTTAATCACAACTTCAGTCAACTTCTGTGTGTGAGAGAGAGGGTGGGGTTTTTACATCTAGTCCTTCACTTCAGACAATTGGAATGAGAGTTGTTGTTGTTGTTGTTTAGCTGTGTAGTAATGTCTCCGGACAGCGCTGGCCCCTGGCCTCTTAAGTGAGATGGGCGCACAACCCCAGAGTCTGTCAAGACTGGCCCGTACGGGCAGGGGTACCTTTACCTTTACTAATATTAAATTATGATTGCCCTATGTAACATTTACTTCCTGCTTTTCAGAAGAAAAAGTACAATTTGCACGTGCAAGTAGATGACTGGTAAGCATCCTTAATGCTTAATTTTTTGGGGGGCCAATATGAAATAAGTTGCCTCTCATAATTTTGTATGCCCTTATGTGGTTTTTTCCCCCAGTCAATCAATCATTTATTGCATTTGACTAAAAGCCATTACAAATCCAGTTACAAGTGGGTTTTTGAGGGGGGAAAGGTATTTAAACACCACATTTGATCTATGACAGTTGCCAGAACATGATTAGAATATTGTATTCATTTTATTAGCCCGATAAAGAGAATCCAGGGAATATAACATGCAACACAGGGTAATGTTTTAGAGCAATCCTAACACCCCACTTCCTGCCAAGTAAATAATGCTTTCATTTTAAGATTTGTTTAGAATGGTATCTGCCATACTTGTGTCTATTATCTTTGACTGAAGCTGTGGTTTTACTTGCAGTTTTAACGGCAAGCTACCTTGTTTATTTATTTATTAAATTTATATACCCTCCTACCCCAAAAGATTTCAGGGCAGTTCACAGAATAAAATACAAAATAAAATAAAATAAAAATAAAACAAAAGTAAATCATGTGTGATGTGCAGTCATCAGAAAATAAAAATATTCTTATAAATTTAAAAAGTTATATAAACAATAAAACAGTATTCTAAAAAACTTTTCTGGGTATTCAGTATGATATTGTGTGAAATAGCCTCAACACACATTAGGCTATGTGTATATCTATACCAAATAAACTCAAATAACCCAACTTTATTAATAACGTGGACAGCAAACAACTTACAAAAGCAGGTGATCAAATACTTAGCTGTATAGAAGTTTGAATATGAGCAAGATAAAATAAATGTTATGGAATGGCAGTAAACAAAGCTAAGTGGGGGCTCTTCCCCCCCCTCCACCTTCTGTTGAAATTGGCCTAAACAGGATTAGGATTCTGCATTAATGCCTGATAATAGATACTAAGGTTTAATCAGTTTCTCAACAATGTGAAAAGTAGACCAGTTTTAAATATGGAGACGAGGGGCCAATCTATCAAATAACACAATGCGCAGTTGGGGCAGGACAATAACTGAATTGTCTATGGTTATTTCCTATAATATGATGCTGAATGATCCTAAGCAGTGATCTATTCTGTTATATTTCTGCTTGATAAAATCCTAAGATTTCTCATATATTTGGATAATATATCTATATATAATGCCTGTGTATGTTCTAGTCATTGTTCCTGCCCAGCAGACCTTGGTGTGCGCTTGGGATATGACATATGCCCACAGGAAGAAGAGTTCTTACACAAACGGAGGAGACATGTTGCTCAGGCTCTGAAGCAGGTTCTTCAACTAAATTATGACTTGCAAGATCATGAGGTATGTGAAATGGGATGTTGATTTATGCTAAGGGTAAATTTATTATCTTGTGGAATCGAACCTTATCTTGCCACATTCCACCTTTGTAATTGCGAGACCATTGTATTTTATGTTCTTCTTCTTTGGCGATCACTCGTAGCCGAGTAACATTTTCTTCCATAAACACAGTTTTAACAATGAGTCCATAAGTGACTGTGGAGGCCAATTCTGGATCTACACGTCCTTCCACAGTGGGAACATTGGTTCCCAGGCGGGAGTTGATCACGGTGTGGATTTCCCAAGCGTGCCTTCCTCTTAGCACGTTTCTCCCTTGTGTCCTGAGTTTGAGTGTCTTCAAAGCCCATGACACCTTTGGTAAAGGCTGTTCTCCAATTGGAGCACTCACTGGCAAGTGTTTCGCAATTTTTGTCCAGTGCTGGTGTTTTGGTGTACTGGTGCATTCATTGTTTCCAGCAGTTGACTGGAATATCTCACAAGTAGCTGCCTATGTTGTATACAGCATCTCTGGCCATCATTTCACCACCTTTGAATTTCCAAACGGGGTAATGCCACCCACTGCCAACTGTGAATGCAATATTCTAATTCTTGGCTTACTGAATGGTATGTACTACGTATCACTGCCCTAAAAATGCGGAGGTTTTTAAAAATTTTTGAAGGGAGATAAAAGCACATTAACTAAATAAATTGGATTGACCACATTCTACAATAGCCTAAGCCAGTGATGGGGAAGTGGATATTTAAGTCTCCTGGTACCCACACAGCCAATCAGCCTGTCATCAGGGTTTAAAAAGCACAAGCTGGTTATCTAGGTTTGCAAAGTAACACACATTGAGCTATGCAAGTCCCAGCTATCAGCTGATCCTCAGGGCTTGAGCTATGCAAGCCCTAACAATTGGCAGTTTGCCAGGACTAACACTAGCCAAGACCTGTTATTATGGCTTAGGCTGTAATCCTAAACACGTTTCTCCACTGAGCTAAAATAGTTACAGATATCTTTGTCAAGTAGGCCAACTTTATTCTTCCAGGGTTTAGATCTTTTGAAACCCCTTTGTGATACTGAATTAAACACTACAGTTCCTAAGGCCATAAACCTATGCACATTTTCCTGAGAGTAAACTCATTAAACACGGCTTCTGTGGAACCTTCTTCCACATAAACATGCATAGATATGCAGCCTTAAATTGCAGTCGTTCATCTTCTCACCTGTGTAGAAGGTACACCATTAATACAACAACTGTATTGTAAGCCGCTGTGTTTTAACTTCCGTCCTCCTAAATGTTTCATCCTGCGGTAGCTTTATATTGATTTCTTATGCCTGTGTGCCATACAGGTTCCAGTGGTGGCAGTCATGACAACAGGAGGTGGGACAAGGTCATTCACAACAACATATGGCTGCATAAGGGGCCTAAAAAAATTAAATCTTCTAGACTGTGTAACGTACATGTCTGGCTTGTCTGGCACTTCGTGGTAAGTGGAACCGTCATGTGGAGTCTTTTAAATCAATTAGAACTGTTAATGAATGAAGAAATGACATACTGATCACACCTGCCAATACCATAGTGCCTTTATACAAATCTGTGGTGTGAACCCAAGTGAGGCATGCATGCATCTCTTAGCCCTGGACTTAGTATTTTTGACCTGTGGAATATAGTGTTTCATATATGTGTGGCTGCATGCTTACTTTTTCTTTTTTGCCCTTGAAAGTTTAGGCCACAAACACACTGCTTTTAATTTCATATCAATGCCTTATAACAAGGGTCAGCAAACTTTTTCAGCAGGGGGCTGGTCCACTGTCCCTCAGACCTTGTGGGGGGCTGGACTATATTTTGAAGAAGAAAAAATGAACGAATTCCTATGCCTCACAAATAACCCAGAGATACTTTTTAAATAAAAGCACATTCTACTCATGTAAAAACACGCTGATTCCCGGACAGTCCACGGGCCGGATTTAGAAGACGATTGGGCCGGATCTGGCCTCTGGGCCTTAATATGCCTGCCCATGCCTTATAATATCAAGATATATTATTATTCATAATTATTATCAATAACAGTATGACTATTATTAATAGCTTAGGTCATAAAAAGTGTACATCTTTTAGTTTTGTTTTTCCCCAGGGCCATGACACACCTGTACAGAGATGCTTATTGGTCCCAGAAAGATCTTGATGAAAAAATAAATGAGGCTAAGAAACAAGTGACCAAGAGCAAGATGGAGATGTTTACCATGGAGCGCATGAAATATTATTATCAACAGCTGAGTCAACGGAAACAAGAAGGATACAATACAACATTTATAGATCTCTGGGGGCTTGTCATAGAGTATTTGATAAATGATGGGGTACAGTATCAAATCTTTCTTTTAGTTCTAAACAATTGCCAATACCTGCATTATAAAAAATGAAGGGCAACATTGCTATGAGAATTCTGGAGGAAACTGCAAATAGTACAGGGGTACCAGGGGTGGAATCCAATGTAACATCCATTAAAGCCAGTGTGGTGTAGTGGTTAAGAGCGGTGGACTTGTAAGCTGGTGAACCAGGTTCGATTCCCTTCTCCTCCACATGCAGCTGCTGGGTGACCTTGGGCTAGTCGCACTTCTCTGAAGTTTCTCAGCCTCACTCACCTCACAGAGTGTTTTTTGTGGGGGAGGAAGGGAAAGGAGATTGTTAGCCGCTTTGAGACTCCATAGGGTAGTGATAAAGTGGGATATCAAATCCAAACTCTTCTAAATGTTCTTTCATTGCAAGGAGTTCTTCCACATTCCAAAATCTGTTCTAGGAGCTCTCCCAGTCCCCTGGTGTAGATCTGGGAAGGGCACACATGGGGATTATTATTATTATTGTGGGGGGAGATTCCTGTTATGCAAATGGAAATCCTTCTACTGACAGGCACATGGTAGCTGAAAATCGCCCCAGGAGACTCTAATGGGATAAATATTAAGGTTAAATTATTAGGGTGGTAGGCACTTAAAATATCTATAGGATGATCATTCCAGGGTGGAATGTCAGTAATGTAAATGCTAAAGGGGGGGGGGGGTTCAAATCTATGTCCCAAGAACCTTATTAATGTGACATGTTAGCATATACTCAGGATTGCTACTGGTGCCCCTGATCTCCACATATTTCCTGGAATATCTCAACAGAATTTACAATAAATGTGTTAAGGTCAGAGTGAGGGGTGTAGCACAGACATATAGCCAGGTTTCATTTCTGAACAAATTTCAATAACCTAAGGTTTGTTGTACCATCACTTCTATTGGGATAAAGTGTCTGATTTAGCCACCCATGGCCAGGGGGGTAATCAGGCGATATTAAGATGTTGGTCTGCATTAACAGTAGCACGGTGTCCAGCCGTCAAGAAGCAATCACCCCACTCTGTTCTGTACTGGTCAGAGCATCTGGAATACTGGGCAGCACATTTTAAGAAAGACTTTGAAAACTGTAGTGCATTTAGAGGAGGGCAACCAGTATGATGAGGAATCTGGAATCCAAATACTGTGAGAAACAGTTTGAAAAAGCTGGGTATACTTAGCCTGGAGAAGGTTATGCTGATATAGGATAATTGTTCACAAATATCCTGTCCTGTCCTGTCGAAGATGGGACAGGGTTTGTTCATCTGTTGCTCCAGACAGCATGACTAGAACTAGATCTCAGTTGTCCATCTGCCAAGGATGCTGTTGTCACAAGATTCCTACCCAGAGCAGGAATTGGACTAGATGAGCTCAGGATTCCCATTCAACTTTTAATATTTTATGATTTAGGTTTATATTAGGCATTGGTTTAAATACTAAGATGATTTGCTAGTTGTTACTGTATGTGTCTGTTCCATGGCTTTGTAAGTAACGTTTCCCCCCTCCCTTCACAATTAGAAAGATTGCCACAGGCTTTCGGACCAGAGGGAATCTTTGACAGATGGACAGAATCCATTGCCCATCTATGTGACCATCAACATTAAGGACAAATACAGCACTCAAGATTTCAAAGGTGAGGGGAAAGAGTAAGGAAATCAAATAACTTGTTCTGCATTTGAAGCTCTTTGGAATCTATGACATATGAATGACAAAAATCAAATATTTTGCATATCCTCATACAAATAAAATACTGGTTTTAGGCTGAAACTTGACCCATAATATTTATAAAGCCATAGCCTAGAAATTTAGCATTATATCTGGTACCCTAGCCTATGATAGGGTCATGTTCGCCTCTCAGTCAATATTCCACTATCTTTTCAGAGCTAATCAAATATTTAAAATACTCAAACGTTGGCATCAAAATCGGAGGTCAGTTCTTCTAACAGCTTAGCATTTTATTTTTAACATTTAATCTGAATTCAAGTTTCCTATACACGTGCAAATATATACACTTGCATGTGGTATATCTGTGAGAGGAACAAAGCTCCCTTTTATACTTGTAAAAAGGCTCGTTTGGTCTGAGATGGAAATAGGTGGGTCAAACCTTCTGTTTGTTTTGTGTGATACTGTGGGCAGCTGATTGCAGCGAGTGTTTTCGACTGCTTTATGAGTTTATAAGATTCTGTGTCATTTCATTACATTTATACTGCAGCGAGTAAACATCTTGGGGAAATTAGCAGAAAATAATACCCGAGAACCAAACTATTACACAGTTAGGTCCACAAATCCAATGGCCCTTGCAATGCAGTTGTATACTCAGAAGTCCCATTGCGTACAATGGGGCTTACATGCAAATATGTGTATATAGGAGAGCACCTTTACGATGTAATTCTGTATAAGTTCTTTCAGGTTCAATGCATTAAGTATGTACAGAAGATGTAGGGAGCTTTTGGCTCTCCAAATGTTGCTCACCTCCAACTCCAAGCATGGCCAAAGGCCAGGGATGATGGGAGTTGTAGTTCAGTGACAACTGGAGCACACATCATGTTCCCCACATCTGATGTCTAGGGCTGCAGCCTTAGACTTAGAATTAGGGGAGTAAAAAAATTCCATTCTTAAACTAGCCAGAGTACTAGCCACTGTTTGATTAGCCACCTATTCTCACATACGGTAAAAGGTAAAGGACACCTGGATGGTTAATTCCAGTCAAAGGCGACTATGGGGTTGTGACCCTCATCTCGCTTTCAGGTCAAGGGAACCAGCGTTTGTCCACAGACAGTTTTCCAGGTCATGTGGCCAGCATGACTAAACCGCTACTGGCACACGGAGGACCGGGATGAGTGCCAGAATGCACAGAAACACCGTTTACCTTCCTGCCGCAGTGGTACCTATTTATCTACTTGCACTGGCATGCTTTCGAACTGCTAGGTTGGCAGGAGCAGGGACTGAGCAACGGGAGCTCACCCTGTCGCGGGGATTCGAACCGCCGACCTTCTGGTCAGCAAGCCCAAGAAGCTCAGTGGTTTAGACCACAGTGCCACCCACATCCCACGTTTTCTCACATAGACTAGTCTCTATGTGTGAAGCTATTTGATTGAAATTTTTGGTTTAAAAGAAGTTCTCTGACAAATCATACCTGGTTAATAAGAATCAGAAAGAAACCAAGGGGGTAGGTTGTTGTTTTTTACCTAGTGTGGGTGCAGCACCTGTGTGATGCCCTCTGGGCTCAGCAGGGATCTGTTTCTCTCCTCCTGCTGCACATACAGGCAGATCATGCACTTGGGACAACACAGAGAATGGGAAGCTGGTCTTACATGAGCTGCAGAGGCCCATTGAGAGCGTATCCACACTTCCCTTTTGCACTGCTCTTTCCAGGCACACATCCATACTTGAAAGCTTCATGTCCGAGCTCATTCGGAGCAAGCATCAATTCTAGTTGTCTGCAGATTGCCGTTTGCTCCACTTGAGCTTTAAAGAGCAGGTTTTTACAAGGCAAAAAAAGGGGGGGTTGCTTGAACACAGCATTCTAAGGTACAGACCATGCCTTGGAAAAGCGGTGGAAAGTTAAGTGTGTAAGCCCTTAGTTTCATTATGTTTCAAAGTCACCTTCTCTGCTCTTACAGTATTTTATTTCCTCTGATTGTAGAATGGATGGAGTTCACTCCCTATGAGGTGGGGTTCCTGAAATACGGAGCATTTGTGCCTTCAGAAAACTTTGGAAGTGAATTCTTCATGGGTCGCATGATCAAGAAACTTCCAGAAAGCCGAATATGCTATCTCCATGGTAATGTATTTAACTGCCTTATGGGAACGTCAAAGTATTGTGATAACCTCATTAGCAGGAGTAGTTACTGTTGTGGCATCTCTGTTCCCCTTCTTTAGCCAAGGAAAAAGGTTTGAATAATAATAATAATAAATTTTATTTATATCCCGCCCTCCCCAGCCGAAGCCGGGCTCAGGGCGGCTAACAAGAATAAAACAGTACAAAAATACAACACAACACAACACTCTAAAATCATTCATTATAAAATTAATTCAAATCAAGCCACTGGCAACCATTGGGCCAGAGCTCTGCGAAGCTTGCCGAGGGAGGGAGTCAGGCGGTGCCCTGGCCAAAGGCCTGGTGGAACAGCTCTGTCTTGCAGGCCCTGCAGAAAGATGTCAGGTCCCGCAGCGCCCTAGTCTCTTGTGACAGAGTGTTCCACCAGATCGGAGCCGCAGCCGAAAAAGCCCTGGCTCTAGTTGAGGCCAGCCTAACTTCTCTGTGGCCTGGGACCTTCAAGATGTTTTTATTTGAAGACCGTAAGTTTCTCTGTGGGACATACCAGGAGAGGCGGTCCCGTAGGTACGAGGGTCCTAGGCCGTATAGGGCTTTAAAAGTTAAAACCAGCACCTTAAACCTGATCCTGTACTCCACCGGGAGCCAGTGCAGCTGGTATAGCACCGGGTGAATGTGATCTCTAAGCGAAGACCCCGTAAGGAGTCTCGCTGCGGCATTCTGCACCCACTGGAGTTTCTGGGTCAGTCTCAAGGGCAGCCCCACATAGAGCAAGTTACAATAATCCAGTCTGGAGGTGACCGTCGCGTGGATCACAGTGGCTAGGTCAGGGCGAGAGAGGTAAGGAGCCAACTGCTTAGCTTGACGGAGATGGAAAAATGCCGCCTTTGTTATAGCTGCAATCTGTGCCTCTATGGAAAGGGAGGTGTCGAAGATTACACCCAAACTCTTAACGGATGGTGCTGGCACTAATTGCGCCCCCGCAAGAGATGGGAGTTGCCCACCCAATCCCATATCGTCTCGTCCCAGCCACAGGACCTCTGTCTTCGAAGGATTTAGCTTCAACTGGCTCCCACGTAACCATCCAGCCACAGCTTCCAAACATCTGGTCAGTGTGTCTGGGGCCGAGTCAGGATGGCCATCCATCAACAGATAGAGTTGGGTGTCATCAGCATACTGATGGCAACCCAGCCCAAAACTCCGGACAAGCTGGGCGAGGGGGCACATAAAGATGTTGAAAAGCATCGGGGAGAGTAACGCACCCTGAGGTACTCCACACACCAAGGAGTGGCGCGATGACAATTCCCTCCCAAGCGCCACCCTCTGTCCCTGACCAGAGAGAAACGAGCGCAGCCATTGAAGGACTGTGCCCTGGATCCCCACGTCGGCAAGGCGGTGGTCCAGGAGTTCGTGATCGACCATGTCAAAAGCTGCTGACAGATCTAGAAGAATCAGCAGCCCCGACCCGCCTCGATCCAGCTGTCTATGAAGATCATCTGTTAGGGCAGCCAGACCCGTCTCGGTCCCATGACCAGCGCAGAAGCCGGACTGGAATGGATCCAGAGCCGATGTTTCATCCAGAAACCCACCAAGCTGTTCAGCAACCGCTCTCTCAATCACCTTACCCAGGAACGGAAGATTCAAAACCGAGCGGTAATTGGATAGATCTAAAGGATCTAATGATGTTTTCTTTAAGAGCGGGCGCACCACTGACTCCTTCAGTTCCCCTGGGAATGTCCCCGTGCCAAGGGGCAAATTGATGATATCCCCCAGAAGGGCCCGCACCTCGTCTGGACACGCTCTAATCAGCCAAGAATCTGGTCCATCTTAAAAGAGCATATCAAGCTTTAGGGCTACATCTTCCTGGGGCATGTTTAAATGACTGCTTTTGTCATGCTGCATCCTGAGATAATAATATCATCATGCAACTTGGATCTGCTTGCCCAGCAAAACATCCAGCAATGGGGCTCACCCCCATTTCCTTTTATGCCACACTGTATAGGCACAGGTCCATGTCTGAGCATTTTCCTTTTTCCTTTTGTCCTGCCACTTTCCCCAGGAAAACCTGCTGTCTACTGCCAAATTGGAAGAAATGACAATCCAAGGAAAACACAACTGCTCTTTCTGCTTTACTTTTTGCTTTCTTCTTTACTTTCTGCTTTCTTTACTTTCTGGCAGAAAGAGAAGGACCAACCACAATGCACCCTCCTTTCTACCTTGACAGAGATAACTCATGGTCATTCTTTATAAACTCTGGAGCTTCTTTCCTGCCTTGAAGAGCATTCAGAGTCAACCCGATGTCTACTGTTTCCTAGCACCCCCATGCCCAACAGTGAGCTCTTCTTAATTTCTGCACAGCTTCATATAAAGAGCAGTCTCAAATTATGCTGCTCTTTGTTTATCTTATCAGACTCAGCATTCGAGATTGCAAACCAAAAGCAAGTGCAGACTGATATTTCTGTTAGAATTCCTGCTCCATGACTGCAGTCATGGGATTGTTGTCTATCACATGACGGTATATGTTTTGACTCCACAGAGTGGGAAGTGACGGAGACAGGATGTTTGTGCTACTGTGTTCCATGAAGTGGGACTATTGTCCCTTGTTCCTTTTATCTTTGCTGTCTGATGCTAGAGAGAGAGGGAGCCATGTTGCAGTGCTCCATGTGTGTTTATATGTAAATAAAGTAGATTAGCCAAAATGCTGAGTTGCTGAGGTCTGTCACGCAAACTGTGAAGACTCTGTGGATCCCTAAGTGTGCCGATGTCTGTTGGCATTGGTCGCTGTGATGTTCGAGCTGAAGAAAGCTTTTGAAGTGCCCGAACAATCGGCCAGGAGGGAGAGAACATGCCAGCTGGGCATGTGTCTCTCCCAGGGTCCTACTTGAGTGTAGGACGAGCTCCTGACAATTTAATCCATTGGGAATGTAGCAGTAAAAGTTGTGACTGTGCTGTATCCCCCAGCTTGATTCATTTGCTCAGTTTATACAGTGGTGCCCCGCAAGACAAATGCCTCGCAAGACGAAAACTCGCTAGACGAAAAAGTTTTCCGTTTTTCGAGGTGCTTCGCAAGACGAATTTCCCTATGGGCTTGCTTTGCAAGACAAAAACGTCTTGCGGGTTTGCTTCCTTTTTCGTAAAATCATTAATACCCGGGGAATCCGCGCTCCGCAAGATGAAAAAATCGCAAGACAAAGCAACTTGCGGAACGAATTCTTTTCGTCTTCCGAGGCACCACTGTAGATGTTAATCTGCCTGATGTATATCTTCCCGGGCATTAAAAACAGAAGTTTAGACTATGTTTTGAGTTAAATATGCTCATATTCATGCATTCATGGTTGACTGAGAAGAACCAAGCAAGCTGAAAATAAGAGTCATTCTCAACTGGTTTGCCTTGAGGTCTTACTTAAATTTATTCGTGTGAACTCACTTTTCTTGTTCCCCGTCTCTCTCTCCCCCCCCCCCTTGTAGGTATGTGGAGTAGCATATTTTCTTTAAACTTGTTGTATATCTGGAACAGAGTTAATGATTCAGAGGAATTCTGGCACAGATGGACTCAAGACAAGTTAATAGATATTGGTGAGCTTTTCCTCTTCATGCATCTGTTTCCTCCATTTCTCTGCTGTTAAATTGGTTGACCAAATATGCTACTTTAAGAGATGGAGGTTGGGAGTTATTTTTCCTTTAAAAACAACAACCGTTGGGTGTCGAGTTGGACGCACAATTTTCATTCTCTGTGGGTCTTCTGAATAATTTACTGTAAGCACAGTCGGGGTGTGTGTGTGTGTTTGTGTGTGTGTGTGTGTGTGTGTGTGTGTGTGTGTTTGTGTGCATCGCAGCAAGCCTTCTTTAAATGGGTGGAATAGCAACATGCCAAAACATAAGGCATACCGACGGTGCCTGTCTCTGATGAGCCACGATGTATTTGATATAGCAAGACTGGAAAACAAGGAAGCCACTAGCCTCATAGCTATATGCAATAGCAGCTGGGTATAGTGGGGTGCTGCTACCTCAACTGATCTCTGGCCAGTCATGTTGTTGCTGCTTACTGGGAGGTAGAGGGGTGCAGAGAGTTTGGCATGGTGCTGTGCTGCTGCTAGCGTGTTTGCACTGTGCCAACATTGCAACTGCCTCCCCTTCTATATCCAAGTAAGTAAGAGGTCAGGCGAGTAACATCCTACCATGCCACCTGTTAAAGGTTGTGTGCCCATACCTTTGGATAAAATGCCTTTCGCTTTTGATTTGTCTCAGAGGTGCATAGCATGGTCCACCTCGGAAGACAACTTGACAATGTATAGTCTTAAAGGGAGGTTACACGCCAGGTGAATTGCTGGCATGGTATCTGAACTGCCTAACCATTTTGACACTTCAGCTAAAAATGTGAAGCCAAAACAATATCAAAGCAATATGGTTCAATGCTGTCAGTAGTGATGAAGGTCGGAGACTGTTATGCACCTATATGGACACATGTATGAAGTTACAGTGCTCTCTGTTAGGAAGCAAATCTCATTAAACTCAATGGGATTTACTTCCAAGTTAATATGCTTAGGATTGGGCCATATGTTGTCTTTTACAGTGTTCTTGCAGCGGGTTTGCTACTATATAGCTGTCCGGTAACTGAGTTGTCTAAGATTCGGGTTAGCAGCAAATCAGAGCATAGTTAGTGACTGCTTATTTTGTCACCTTTTGTATCTTGTTGCAGAGGAAGAGCCTTATTTACCTACAAGGCCATATGAAATAAGGAGCCGTATGTACATCCCAGCCGGAGAACTTGCCAATAAGCTCCGAGGGGCCTTGACTGATCGCTTTTCTGTTGCCCAATATCACAATTTTCTGAAGGGTTTTCAGATGCATAACTACTACTTGGAGAATGAAAATTTCAATAGATGGAAAGGTAAACAGGTTTATATAGTTGTCTATTGAAGCCACTGTTCAGTATTAGAACACTTGCTTTCCATAATCAAGGACCTCTGCCTGAGCATGGAGAGACACTTCCAGACACAGTTGACGCTGACAGTATGAAACTAGATAGCTCTACTGGGTGCCTTCCATCTGTTTTGGAGTACAATTTCCATTTTTCCTGACCATCATCCATGCTGGCTGGGGTTGATGGGAGTTGTAGTCCAGACTTCTCCAGACTCCAGATGTTTTAGATTATACCGCCCAATGACTTAGTGTTTTGTTTTATTGGTTATATTCACAGTGTTCTATTTCACAGTTTTATTATGATGCCTATAAATGGAATTATTAATAATAATAATAATAATAATAATAATAATAATACTCAGAAGGTGGCAATGTACAAAATCCAACCTTTCTGGAATTTGATATTACAAGAAATTAATAAAATAACAATAGAAAATTGGAAGTCAAACCAGAATTAGCTTTATTAAATATATTTCAAGACACCCATCTGGATTTACATAATAAAGAATTAATAAGCCAGTTATTACAAGTAGCGAGATGCAACATAACCAGACACTGGAATTTCTTTTCTGGCACAACAATAGACAATTGGTATGAAACAGTTTGAGAAACAGCTCTTCTTGAGAGATTAACAAACAAACTACAGTTGACACCTGGACAGATCAAGAAAGATGGTTTGACCCCAGTGTGGTTTAATTTCATAACATACTCCAGTATTCCAGAAAAGGAGCAATCCCACCCCCACCCCATCAGCATTTGGCTCAATCTTGTTGATCTAAATTAATAATAATAATAATAATAATAATAATAATAATAATACTCAGAACTAAGTCCCACTGAGTTCATTTTATTCCCAGGTAACTTGGTGTAGGCTTGCATCCTAAATTCATACACCTAGTAAGAAAGGACAAAGGTAGCAGACTGTCTTCTGTGTTAGGAAGCTTTACCCACAAATATTTTGAGAGGTCCAAAGAGGGTTGGTGAAGTTCTATGGTTCTGATGTGTTCCAAAGCCCATAGGACAGGAAACCTGGTTGGACTACAATTCTCCACCATTATGGAAAGCAGACCATACACTCTGCTCTAAGTGATATTTGAATTCTCCTTAATCCAGTGCAATTTACTCCTAAGTAAGCGGCATATAACTGCAGCCATAATGTCATAGGTAAAAATGCCCTATGTATTTTAATTTAATTGGGTTCCAAATTAGGCAGAAATATTCTTTTCTGATGGCAAAAATATATTTCCTTTCCAGCTACGGTGTTAGACGGATGCCCAAATCAACTAACGGAACATGCAGACTCTATAGGACTGGTGGACGCTGGATTTTTCATCAATACAAGTTGCCCACCACTTTTAAGGCCAGAGAGGAAAGTTGATGTCATTGTGCATCTGAGTTACAGTGCAGGCTCACAAACACTGGTAATAGGTTTTGTGTTGTTGTTTGTTTGTTTGTTTGTTTGTTTGTTTGTTTAAGCGATATATTTCAGGTTTATGTGGAAGCATTGCGACATATTGCCCAAGGTCACCTCTCTAATTAACTGTCTGTAGCCAGAAGGCCACAGATTCCTCACCTAACTATAAATCAGGGGTATCCTCCCAATGTTGTTGGAATATAGTGCCCATCGCCCCTAACCATTGGCCATGTTGGTTGGAGCAGATGGAAGTTGGAGTCCAACATCTGGTGGGTACCAGCCTGGCAACTCCTGCTCTAAAATATCTGAATCTCACCTTGAGCACATTCTGGTGAGAACTTATAAAAGACAATATATTTATTTACCTATTTAACAAACAAAAAATACATACCACTTGAATGTAATAAAACTGCTACGAGGCTTATAATAGCATAAAATATATGGCTGATCTACCAACCTGCAGCAGTTTTTTTCCCTTTGAGTTGCAGCAAGTTTAAAACATTACCACAGGGTTTTTTTAAAAAAAATCCTAAATGCAAATTTTATTCTCCAGTAGGTAGTTAGATAGAAAACAATGACTAATGCAATGAAAGAAAATACATTCTGTTGATGGAAGTAAAATCTTATCAAGGCAATTCCTTGGAATTCATCTCACATAAATTTTAGTCTGCTCCTCCTCTTTAATTCCCAAGCTTAGATAATATTAATTCCCAAGCTTAGATAATTAATTCCCAAGCTTAGATAATATTAATTTATAGGATCCATGTGCCAAGGCCCTATGACCTAGCTGGGGGAAACGAATAACCACACTGAACAACAGCACATTGGGTTTTGGGTTTGAATAACGCCAAAGCTTCATTGGTTTCAGCAGTGAATGGTTTGGCATAGGCCTTGAGTAAAGCCATTGCTATTCCACTCCAGCACATCTGCTGGAAGTGCATTTAAGCGTAAACCACATCTTGGAAGGGGTGCCTATGACCTACATCAAATAGGGGTACCCCCTACCTGGGGTCTCTGTTGGAGGAGTGGTATGGCCCTAGCTCCCGCCTAGGCATTAGACAGAAACCATTCCTCCTGGATCCTTTTGGATACGCATTACCAAGGAGGGGCAGGCAGAGGCTACAACCTCCCCTCCATGCAACTTAATGCCTAACCATCACCCAAGCTGAAATCAGCTCACTGCCAAACCACTCACGCCTGCAACCAATCCCTGATAGCTTCTACAATGTCATTTAGCCAGATTTTGTTGCCTGCTTTTTTCTTTTAATGAACCTGAACACCTTAGTATCATTAGCAAACCTGGCCGCCTCACTGCTCACTCCTAACTCTAGATGGTTTATGAACAAGTTAAAAAGCAGGAACTCTGCTTTCTACTTCCCCCCATTCAAGGAACTGTTCATTAATTCCTACCTTGTGCTTCCTGGGTATCTCAGTTTTCCACATAGATTTTTTTTAGTGGCATATGATTGCTTTTAAACATACATTTCTTGTCCTCTCTTGTTTTAACTTTCATGTGAATGAAGCCCCTAGAGCAAGCTTGCAAGTACTATATCCAGCAAGGTATCCCATTTCCACATGTTGTCCTTACGGAAGAAGACAAGAAACATCTAAAGGAATGCTACTACTTTGATCAATCAGATGTCCTTGGTTGTCCAATCCTGGTTTTCTTCCCATTAGTGAATGATACCTTCCGTTATTACAAAGCACCTGGTAAGTTACTGACAATAGCTAATAAACTCCACCCTAAGTGACAGTTATCTGCCTAAGAGACCCTATCTGCCTGCGGACTGCCTCGCCAGAGTGGTGCATGCTCTGGTTATCTCCCGCTTGGACTACTGCAATGCGCTCTACATGGGGCTACCTTTGAAGGTGACCCGGAAACTACAACTAATCCAGAACGCGGCAGCCAGACTGGTGACGGGGAGAGGCCTCAGAGACCATATAACACTGGTCTTGAAAGACCTACATTGGCTCCCAGTACGTTTCCGAGCACAATTCAAAGTGTTGGTGCTGACCTTTAAAGCCCTAAATGGTCTCAGTCCAGTATATCTGAAGGAGCATCTCCACCCCCATCGTTCTACCTGGACATTGAGGTCCAGCACCAAGGGCCTTCTGGCGGTTCCCTCACTGCAAGAAGCAAAGCTACAGGGAACCAGGCAGAGGGCCTTCTCGGTAGTGGCACCCTCCCTGTGGAATGCCCTCCCACCAGATGTCAAAGAGAACAACAACTATCAGACTTTTAGAAGACATCTGAAGGCAGCCCTGTTTAGGGAAGCTTTTAATGTTTGATGTATTACAGTATTTTAATTTTTTGGGGGGAAACCGCCCAGAGTGGCTGGGGAAGCCCAGCCAGATGGGCGGGGTATAACTAATTTATTATTATTATTATTATTATTATTATTATTATTATTATTATTATATCCAGTGCTGTCAGGCAATACAATTTCTGGAGGTGGGGAGATTTTTGCTGGACTTTCCCACTACCAAGAAATCAATTAATTCCTCTGAACTAAATTGTTACAATCTGTTGTAAGCCATTGTGCAAATCACTTGATTGAAAGGCAGCGTATGAATCTTAAAAATAAAATATTTAAAATAAAATACCAAATCTCTGTGGTAGCAACCCTGAAGCTTCAACCTCTGAGTCTTGAATGACTACAACAAGCTCTAAGGCACTGGAATGGATCCAGGGTCCAGACTTAGTCATGCTTAAGAGTAGACCCACTGAAATCAATGATACTTAAGTTAGTCACTAATGTAAGTCCCACTGATTAAAATAAAAGCCCTCTAAGCATGACTAAGTCTTTTGCTTATTTTGTTCATGCTTTAGCATGGTCAGAATAAGATTGTGCCAACAAATACTAATCCAGCCTTGAGTGTATGTTCTTATAATTACAATGATATTGTGCTTTATTTAATATACTTTATTAACTTCATTATATTATATACACTCAACTACTTTGAGACCCTCTTAAGTATAAAGAGATATCCAAGCCTGATAAATCAAATCAGAATAGGGCATTCAAATTGGGGTAGATTTATTTTTTATATATATAAAAAACACAAAACCAAAATTGTAAATGAACCATTCTAAGAATGTTCTCATTGGATTAATACACATGTATGCTTTTGAAATAAGCCAAATATCTAACCATTAATAACTTGTTGTTTCTTTATCCCAGGCGAGAAACGCTATGGTGAAGCAGAGATGGCTGCAGGAGATGTTGATGTTTCCACCTGGAAGACACCATACAATACTTACTTACTCACATACAGCGATGAAGATTTTGACAAGCTAGTAAACCTGAGTGAATACAACATCTTGAATAACGAGCACCTGATTCTGCAGGCTTTGCGTTCTGCTGTAGAACGGAAAAGGCGGCATTGATGGAGACAGTATAGATTGACTGGGGAGCTTGTGGGGAAGGCAGAAGATCAAGTAATGGTTGGCTACAATTACTGATTAATCTGAAGGCTTCAGTGAAATTTATTTCATCTCTCTTATGATGACTGTTTCATATTTCAGCAAGGGCACGGCAAGCTACAAAGGCCCACTTCTGGATATATTTAATAAATAATGGGAAAAAGCAGTGTATTTTAAGAATGCATGTTCTGTCTACTGAACGCACACACAATTCTATGGCAGAATGATCAGGACAGGTCAATCTGTTGCACACATACAAACCTACATCTGTAAAGCAAAGGGAAAGGGTTGTTTTAATACCAACATATTTTTTTCCCAAAACCCGTGGTTTGGCCAGAGATATAAATGCTCCTGAGAGATAGACACCGAAATATAGAATGGGGGAGAGGGTAATGTTATGGATATAGTTACACATTAAAAATGAGGGCAAAACAATACACAGATTTGCATAAAATTAGTATGTGCCAATGTGCATATCTAGGTGTAAATTTAGAAATAATTACTATAATGTATACAGAAATGTATACAGATTTCCTCATACTGGGGATAACTGTGACAAGCTGACCAGTGTGCTTCTTATTCTGCTGTTCAGATGTTAACTACTGATGGGCAGCTCCAAGATCCTTGCTCTTGCTTCTTATGGGTTTTTTTTATCTTTGAACTGGGACTTCAAACAGAGGACTGTCCTCTGTAAAGCAGAACACAAAGCCACTGGGCATCCTAGAGCTTGACTTTCCGCTCTTCTTAAATGTGCAGCAATTTGTGACAAAATGAATCATTGGAGGTTCATGCGGTCCTACAATTGCATACCCTCCAACATGTCCCAGAGGAAAACTGGGATATGTGTCTTTCGGGGCCATGCTCCTGAACAAGTCAAGTGACTTGTGCAAGAACATGGCCCCCCCAAAATGGGACATCCCAGGATCTAATCCAGGCATAGGCAAACTCCGGCCTTCCAGATGTTTTGGGACTACAATTCCCATCATCCCTAGCTAACAGGACCAGTGGCCAGGGATGATGGGAATTGTAGTCCCAAATATCTGGAGGGCCGGAGTTTGCCTATGCCTGATCTAATCAGTAGCCAGGATGGTTTTTGTAATTCTGGGATGTCCTGCTTAAATCAGGACAGTTGAGCAGGATATATGACAGTGTAAACCTGGAGCAGGAGAAGATAAGATGTCAAGCAGTGTTAGGGTAAAAATGAGGAAAATATTTAGGCAAAATTTCAATGTGGACATGAGGGCTCCTCCTACTCATGCAAAAAGCTGACAAAACAGAAGAAAGCAGAGTTTCAATAAGCTTAGAGAATTTTTCCTGGGGTGTTCTGCATATTTCTGAGTACAGAAGTTTGGACTACTTGCATGCAGTTGCAAGCCAGGCCCTGGTGGAGTATCTTTTCCCACTGTACACTGGAGATTCTCCTTCAAAATAACATGCAAATCCTATTGGAATTTCTGGGACTTGTAGGCAGCAGGAAAAGTTGTTCTACCAAGGCCTAGGAACATCCTCCACCTTTTCCCGTCTAAATGCACACTTTGGGGTGAAGCAGCAGGAGCCCATAGGATCCAAGGGAGCATATTCCTACTTATTTTGCTTGCAATGAGCCTCAAACATAACTGTGTTCACTTCAGTCCTACCTGCAAGCATCTTAGTAGGAGGGCTCAGCTATGCCAGTGCCCTGATTGAATCATTGGATCTCAGCTCTGAGTACTAACCAGGTTAGAAAGCCCATGGAGGAATGTGCAGAGATCAAGGGACAAGAAGGACACATTATTTATTTGTTAGGTGAAGAAACTTCATGGAATCATAGAACTTGTGGCTGTTTAGCCCTGTGAGAAGTGGTAATTAGGTGGAGATGTTGACAGTATCAATTTTCAGAAAGAAGAGGAACACCTACAGGATACCACCCCTTTTACTTCAAACACCAGCCCAGCTGCGGGGGGGGGGTCTGCTTCTATGAAGCTATTGGCTTAATGCATTCATCTTCATCTAAAACTGAAAGAAAGCCTAAGTAAATGGGTTTACTCACCCTTGCCTTCCTCCCCTCCCTCAGTGTTAGTTTAGACCTGGGACAAATACCTGCCTTTTGCTTAGGTCAGGGGTCCCCAAACTGTGGTCTGCGGATGAACTTCATTTCAGGTGGTCAATAGCACATCAGAAATATATATATATTTAAAAACCAAACATCATCTAGCATAGTGTGTTACATAGAGGGTCCACCAAGACCCTCAGCAATTTTTAAGTGGTCCATGGTGTGGGGGGGGGGAGGTTGGGAGTCACTGGCTTATACTACTATATAAGGGCTATGTAAATCATAGCACAGTAAACAATGGGTGGGATTCATCAAGTGAGTGTTGTCAGCAGAAGGCCTGCACAAAGACTTCGGCTTGTGCAATGGGGCTCCCCCTTTCTCCTCCCCCATGCAGCCCATAATTGGCTTGAGGGGTCAGGAGAACCCCTAGAATAGTGCACATGGAAAAGAGAGGGGAACATCGTTCCATTTGGCAAGCTTACACTGATGGAATAATTAGTGGAAAAGGACACTGAATTATTCCTAACTAGTTACCACATAATTTGTGGCCCTATAAATCTTGATGTTATTTATTAATGCATGCACTGCTTAATGCTAAAATAAGCAATTTACAATTATAAAAAACAAATTGCAGAAGCACTGAAATATAAACAACTATAATTAAATTACACAAACATGCAATAAAACAGTCCCATTAAAAGAACACAGTAATTAAAAGAGGTGACTCTGGTCAAGAGATGAAGGGAATTTCTATGTAAACAGGTGTATCTTCAAAAGCTGGCAGAATGCCAAGCAGGAAGTGCATCCCATAATGCCAGCGCTGATAGCAAAGAGACCCATCCCTGTGCCAATGATCGTTAGGTTTTT
This sequence comes from Podarcis cretensis, assembly GCF_951804945.1. Taxonomy (NCBI): domain Eukaryota; kingdom Metazoa; phylum Chordata; class Lepidosauria; order Squamata; family Lacertidae; genus Podarcis; species Podarcis cretensis. The sequence continues at coordinate 45,788,398 of NC_137170.1, read as the reverse complement.
GCAAGACTAATGAGGCTCCATTTGCTGAACTTGATGTACCACTCAGCATATAGAACACAGCATTCTTGCACCAGCTGCAGTTACCAGTGCATGTGTCACAGTGGCAAAACTATCTTTGTCCAGAAAGGGTGTAGTCGATCTGCCTGCTGAAACTGGTAATAGGCTCTCTTGACTCTGGAGACCGCCAAGTCCTTCAAGGACAAAGAAGGTTTCAAGAGCAATGCAAAATTACATACCTGTTTCCTTCAGAGGGAGTGCAACCCTATCTAAAACAAGCAAAACCCCCAGTTCTTGAACCTGGGACTCACTTACCCCCCCCCCCAGCATCTCTGTCTTAGCAGGGTTCAGCCTCAGTTTATTGACCCTATGCAGGTCTCTGCTGCATCCAGAAAAGGATTCACCTTGTGCATAGCATTGGGGACAAATCTGTTCCCCTAACAGCAGTAATTTCACAACGTATCTGCAACACAAATATCATCATGCCACTACTGCAGCACAGTCACAAAATGATTGCACAATAATGACCGCTCCCCACATAAAACGGGGGGCGACCTTTGCATGGACGTGCGCAGCCCCTGGATCTTGAGCGGCTCCATCAACACAGGCTTGGCTTTGCCTTCCCCCAGGTGGGATACCTGGAGGTCTCCGCCTACCTCAGTCAGTTGCCCAATCCCGCCTGGGGGAAGCGTTGCCAAGGAGACCAGGCCACGTAGGGGAGGGACTACCTGCCCACACAATAGAGGGAGGATCTTACCTGGGAATCATCATCATGCCACTACTGCAGCACAGTCACAAAATGATTGCACAATAAAGTGGTACACTGTGTTCCACAGCTTTTCAGAATCATGCTGCAATAATTAGTGTTTCAGGAAGTAAATTTGGGAAGACTTTGGGAATATCTTTATATAATGTATCATATAAGACATTTGCTGCGGCAAAACAGGCAACAGAGGACATACTTCTCAGTATGAACCTGACACAACTTCCCAGGTTGTGTTCTCTCCACCTTTCCGATCTAAATACAGTGGTACCTCAGGTTACAAACACCTTGGGTTATAAACACTTCAGGTTACAGACTCTGCTAACCCAGAAATAGTACCTCAGGTTAAGAACTTTACCTCAGGATGAGAACAGAAATTGCACGTCGGCAGCAGGAGGCCCCATTAGCTAAAGTGGTACCTCAGGTTAAGAATGGTTTCAGGTTAAGAACGGACTTCCAGAGCGAATTAAGTTCATAACCAGAGGTACCACTGTAAAAGCGAAAGCATAAAAGTTATTCTCTCATTCTCAACAACTCCAATTATATCCAAGTCCCCATTTTAAATAGTGATTCCACTGTGTTTGCCTAGGGATGACTATCAATTGTTGCTCAGAGGTTAATTTCGCTATTCTTGTCTGATTTTGGATTTCTCACCTAGAGGCTTCCCTATACATAGGACCCAAGAGACCATTTCTCACCTGACAGCCAGTACAAGAAAGATGTCTCTCCCTGCCAGAGAAGGTCTATTGCTTCTTAGCGATATTAACATTTCAGTGACTCACAAAGTCACCCTTTTTGCTCTGGTGGCCAGAAAGATCAGAAAGAAGACCCTGGACAATATAGCATTGAAATGTAAGGGAGAGATCTAAATAGAGACTATTATTCGTGGCATGGCATCCCTTTATGTGTATTTATTTTTTATTCAGATTTGTCATGGTCAGTGGCTAGTACATTTTAAAAACTACCTAGAGACTTCCCCTGCTGGCAAAGTGTTGGAAAATGTTAGGGAAGAAGATGGTGCAAAATGATGTTCTCTCATTCCTAGCCATACAACACAGTAGAATAAGAAGCCCTGCTCTTAGCTGTGCCCTTGACTGCAATTATATAGACTTGGAAATGGAATTTTCAGAATGGCTTTGCAATATTTTTAGACAGTGTCTCATGTACTTTGATTGCAGTATTACTTCAGAACAGTCACTAGTAAGGCAATGCTGGGATACGTTTCAGCCAAGGCTGCTAAACCAGCCTAGGGATGAGTTAGTGCTGCATCATTAATGATTTCTGGAACTGGAACTTTTTCAGGATGAATGAAATGATACCTTTCCACTATTGCAAAGTACATAGGCACATGACTCTGGAATTAACCCAGGTTGAGAAGTAGGCAACTGTAAGCACAAAGCTCAGTTTAAGGTCCTGAATTAACATGCAGAATCGACCATCATTCCCCAGAGGAGTAGGCAATTGGATTTATATTCTGGTGCAAAAGTGATGTCATAGGTGATCATGGCTTGTGATAATTTAATAGAAAGTCCCAAATGGGATTTTCAGATGGATACAGGAGTTAGTGTTACCTTTCATAGAATCTTTCATAGAATCGAAGAATTGGAGAGTTGGGACCATGAGTGTCATCTAGTCCAAACCCCTGCGATGAAGGAATCTTTTGCTCAGCGTGTGGCTCGAACTCACAATCCTGAGATTAAGAGTCTCATGCTCTACCAGCTGAGCTATCCCAGCTGAGCACTATCCCTGATAGCTCAAATGAAGATACAAGTGAGCTGGACACGATGTGAAAGGATGGCAGTGGCTGTCAAGCATTATACAGATACCCACAGCGGTGACACGAAAGGCAGGATGCTGAAATGTAGGGCAGGGCTCTGAGACAGAGAACAGACAGATATTCGAAGGATTTCTAGACCACAGAAAGGCTACAGAGCAAGGCAAGAGAAACAAAGAAACTTGGGGAGAAAACGTCAGATTGCAAGGTGATATAATGTTAAAGGTGAAAGGTAAGGAAACAAGTTAGGAGAGAGTGAAGGAGTAGCATGGGTGGTGGTGGGAGAAAACCACTATGCACCGTATGGGCTGTGGATGGAAAGAGCTACAAGATGGAAAAGAGGGTAGCTTGCAGCTTCCTGTGATGAGAAGGGTACCTAATCCCAACTGGTGAAGATCTTACCAGGTGATCTCTGATAAGAAGAGACAGCCTGAACTTCCGCATGAGGCGCCACAGAAGATGGCTGAAAATTCCATCGCTCCGGCTCCCACGGGGTGATTAGAGGCTGAGATGGGAGTAATCAGCTTCCCAAAATCTTCCCAGGGTACGGGAAGACACAATCTCATCCGCGGATGCCCAATAAACCAGTCTCAATTTTGTAAGGAAGGGGGGGCTGGGGGCACTGGATGGAAGCCCCCAAGAGAGTCTGGCTCTCCTGGACACTGTCTCTGTGAGCGCATCAAGTTTAATTTCTTAAGATGAAAAACAGGATTTAAGTTTTGGACATGCTTCGAGCGAGGAGGGAGAAATTACTCTGCCAATTAAGCCAGCCACTGAGGTGCCCCCCCAAAAGACTGAGTGGAAGAAGGATTAACATCTAAGTTGGTATGTTGGAACGGAATGGAAAGGGGGATAAGCCTCTCCTACTATTGCACTTTGCTTCATTATAATATTCAGCAAACCACCCCCACCCCGAAGAACCATTTATATTATCTATAGCAAGCAGGATCTCATTAGCCGTGGGGGAGATGTTAAAAAACTTTACGATATACGATACGATATACAATATACGATATCTTTATTGTCATTGTTCCATGCAGAACAATGAAATTGTAAAACTACATAAAAACTACATAAAACATTCAAAAACCCCTTAAAAACCCATTTTAAAATACACTATACTATAGAGACCCCTTATGTTGCGTTTAGAACCAGAATTGCATTTGCGTAGAAACTGTTTCTCAGGCAGCTAGTCCTGGCCTTTATAACCCTATACCTTCTTCCAGAAGGCAGAAGCTGAAAGAGATAATTCCCGGGGTGCGTACTATCCTGCGCTATCTCTGCCGCTTTCTTATGGCACCTGGCAGCATAGATTTGATCTAAGGTGGGAAGAGTGCACCCAATTATTCTCTCTGCAGTCTTTACAACCCTGGATAGCATCGTTTTTCCCCTGGCTGTGCAGCTCCCAAATCACACACACAGACCATAAGTTAATACGCTCTCCACAGTGCGATGGTAAAATGCCATCAACAGGTCCTTTGAGAGATTGTTTTTCCGGAGGATTCTCAGAAAATATAACCTCTGCTGTGCTCTCTTCACCAGGTCTTTGCTGTTTTCTCCCCAGGTTAGGTCATCTCTCAACTCCATTCCCAGAAATCAAAACACTGAGACCTGTTCCACGCACTTCCCCTCAATAATAAGTGGCTGAATATTCAATTTACATTTCCTAAAGTCCACAATGATCACTTTTGTTTTCTTTAAGTTAAGGAGTAAGTTGTTTTTCCTGCATCACTCCCCCAACTGCTCAACTTCCTTCCTATAGGCCACCTCCCCCTCTCCAGCCGTGATTAAACCAACCACCGTTGTATCATCTGCGAACTTAATGATCTTATTACTGGGGTATTTGGGGGCACGGGGACGCGGGTGGCGCTGTGGGTAAAAACTCAGCGCCTAGGACTTGCCGATCGCATGGTCGGCGGTTCGAATCCCCGCGGCGGGGTGCGCTCCCGTCGTTTGGTCCCAGCGTCTGCCAACCTAGCAGTTCGAAAGCACCTCTGGGTGCAAGTAGATAAATAGGGACCGCTTACCAGCGGGAAGGTAAACGGCGTTCCGTGTGCTGCGCTGGCTCGCCAGATGCAGCTTGTCACGCTGGCCACGTGACTTGGAAGTGTCTGCGGACAGCGCTGGCTCCCGGCCTATAGAGTGAGATGAGCACACAACCTATTTGGAGGCACAGTCAGCTGTATAGAGCGTATATAAAAGTGGGCTCAACACGCACCCCTGCGGTGTTCCCTGTCCCCGTATTCGTGATGAGATCTGCAGAGACGTGGGAACCCAACCTGACCCTTTGGGAACGGTTTGATAGAAAATCTAGTATCCACCTGCACAAACATGGTGGAAGTCCCAGGTCTAATAATTTGGGCACCAATCTATGCAGAAGAATAGTATTAAATGCAGAACTAAAGTCTACAAATAACAGTCTCGCGTAGTTCCCTTGCTTCTCCAAATGAGTCAGGACAGCATGCAAAGCCATTGCCACAGCATCCTCTGTGGATCTCTTTGCCTTGTACGCAAACTGGTAAGGGTCAAGTCCCACTGGCAGACAAGATAAGATGCGGTTCCTCACCAGTTTTTCGAAACATTTCATTATAATGGGTGTCAACGCCACAGGACGAAAATCATTCAGACTGTCTATCTTCGATGTTTTTGGCAGGGGTATAATGGTAGCGGATTTCAAACAGGGTGGAACAGTGGCTTGGGCCATAGACTGGTTAAAAATCTTTGTAAACATTCCTGCCAGTTGGACGGTTCCCTAGAATTGTGTGGGAGCTGTGTCGCATTTTTAATTTGGAAATCTGCCATGATGGAAGTCAAGACCGAACTGCAGAATTATAAATAGCCATAGGGGGAGATGAGCCTTTAATATGACATTATATTTGTATTTCCAGTTTGATTTGGTAAACCTCCCCTGGAAAGGCTAATGTTTGATGCAACCGGTCTGGAAAATTAATGAGCAGATGCCTAAACTTGATTTCATCGGAACTGAGTGAAGATGGCGGCTGCCAGCAGCGAAAAGACTTTTGGATTGATTCAGCAGAAACACCAGAGTGTGAGGAGATGCTGCAAACTTATAGAGGGGAATCATAGACATAAAATCCACACAGAATACATCATTGTTTGTTTCAACTTGCTTGTGGGAACAACTCAGAGGCCGTGAAAGAAGGAAGGTTAACAACAGGATGATGATCAGAACCCTCCAAACTTGAAGCATGGGAAGTCCCATTAAAAAAATTATAATTTGGAAGAATATTTGGATTATTTGATATGTATATGTATAATTTGGAATATTTAATGTGATTTGATTGGATTGTTAAAGTGGAAAATTTAATAAAAATGAATTTTTTTAAAAAAGATAAGAAGAGAAAACCTGGGGCTCTAATGATCCTGTGGACCTTATGGAGCACGGACTACTGTTCAGCCTGCATCATTCTGATTTTCCTATAGTAATTACCTCTAGGCACCCCTTAGGGTACTTTCCAGACTCTCCCTATTTTGGGGTGGGAGCAGAGGTGCCAACTTGAATAAAATATTGTGGGGGCCCAGGTAAGCCCCACCCCACATGATCACATGATGCAGTGCACACACATCATTTGAATGGGAATACCCATTAGCTTCTTGGGAGAAAAGCAATGACAAACCTAGATAGCATCTTAAAAAGTAGAGACATCACCTTGCCAACAAAGGTCCGTATAGTAAAAGCTATGGTTTTCCCAGTAGTGATGTATGGAAGTGAAAGCTGGACCATAAAGAAGGCTGATCGCTGAAGAATTGATGCTTTTGAATTATGGTGCTGGAGGAGACTCTTGAGAGTTCCATGGACTGCTAGAAGATCAAACCTCTCCATTCTTAAGGAAATCAGCCCTGAGTGCTCACTGGAAGGACAGATCCTGAAGCTGAGGCTTCAATATTTTGGCCACCTCATGAGAAGAGAAGACTCCCTGGAAAAGACTGTGATGTTGGGAACGATGGAGGGCACAAGGAGAAGGGGACAACAGAGGACGAGATGGTTGGATAGTGTTCGCGAAGCTACCAGCATGAGTTTGACCAAACTGCGGGAGGCAGTGGAAGACAGAAGTGCCTGGCGTGCTGTGGTCCATGGGGTCAAGAAGAGTCGGACACGACTAAACGACTAAACAACAACACCCATTAACTATGTGGGGGGCCCCTCAAATGTGGGGGCCGAAACCTCCATATCCCCTAAGAGTTGGCTCCTATGGGTGGGAGTCAATCACATACTGGTAAACTTAGGTTGTACAGTTAAAGTTTACGGGGAGGTCTTGTGCAGCAAATTCAATTCCCCCTAATATTTGCCTGAGTCAAAACTACAAGCAAACACAGCAGTTACGTAAAACAACAATTAAGGTAAAAAGAAGTTGTGCCAAGTCTGATTTTATAAATCTCCAGGTATGCCTACTGGTACTGTGGCTCAGGCACAACTGAGAACAAAACAAGTGATGTGATTTTAACCAGGTTTTGTGCTTCAAAGTCACATCAACCTGTGATGCACTTCCACACATAGATAATTTTGCTGTGATATTACTCCAAAGGCTGAAGGCAAAACAGATTGTGAAAATTAAGGCAATTCTAGCATCAGAACCATCCATTCTTATAGAGAGATGGCTCTGTTGAGCACATGCTGGCCTGAGCCATCTCTGCCTTCTCCATCATGTGTCTAAACTCTCCATTCCAATTCCTGTGACCCGGGATGACTTTGTTATAGCCATTCTTTTCAAATTAGCTTTTAAAAGTAAGCTGTAATTGCAACTGCTTGCATGTCTAGAGAACACACTAAGATTATGTCTCTATTGTGGTATTTGAGGTGCCCAAAACCTGTTATACAGGTATTATCAGATGAATCTGAAGCAGGTGATTTTTCTAATTTTGTAGTTATTGTGCATGCAGAACTCAAACTCAGATTGGTACATCATCTTCCAAACACTCAGTTCTTTGGCCTTGTGATCTGAATGATTAACAAACCCTACTTCTCTAGTTTCATGTAGAATTTGCCAACTGCCCACTCTCCTAACGTACACCTATTTGTTCCTATGTCCTCCTCACTTTAGTAGCTCCTAGTCAAGCAGGACGTAGGTGTGTTTCAGTTAATTACATAGCATGTTCTCCCTGAAAGGAGAGCACGTGTTGCGGTGGGGTCCGCTGAGTCACCCCTCTGTTGCCAGGCAGGGTGGCCCAAACTGACCCCTGGCAATTGATTGATTGGCTGGATTGCCGGGGAAATTTACTTGTTGCAATTTTGGTGGAAGGGATCAAACCTTTTAAATTCTGGGCGCGCAGCTTGGTGCTTTCTCTTTCGCCGTGTGACCCGGATCACCCGTGCACCCGCCCTGTGTCTCAAGGGTTTTGCTTTGACCTTGCTATGCCTGTCATGGGGTCATCTGCCGTTGGGGCAGGGCCTGGTAGGAATTTTGTCCATCTGGCCGATTGGCTGGGCCATTTGGTTTTTGCCTACTGCGTAGCAAATCGTCACAACTTGTAAGGTTGCGGTTAGGCATTGGTTATCAAATTGGTTGGAGGAGGGGTAAGGATTGGCTGGGCCTGCCCCTCCAATGCTGCTGCGGAATGGAATTCCATTAAAGGAATCCAGGGGCTTGCCACGATTTTGTCCGAATCCCTGGAATGGGGCTAGCCCTGGGAAGCATGCGGGTGAGTGCTGAGGGTCTGTGACTCAGCTCCATTGCTCCCCAATATTGTTTTCCCTTACTGGCTTCCGAGGGAGTTTGGAGGTCAGTTCTGTCCCCAGGCGGGGGGGGGGGGACAGATATTCTTAACCAATGCCTAAGCAACCACTCACAGATATGTATTTTAATAAAGTTGTGGCCAAAATTATGCCAAAAACCTTAAACAAAAATCATGTGTGAGTTGTGAGTTATTTGAGGAGTGGCTTGGGGACCTCAACACACAACTATTCTTGCCAGTAATGCATATTATCCTGCTAGAATTTCTGTAACATAAAATACAGGATAGAACAGGAACAAAAATCTTCAAAACTCAATCAATTTGTTTCAAAAATACATTCTTCTATGACAAAACCATCGCCTCTTATCTAGTGGAGATTCCTTCCAGCGGAAGTGGGAAAGGCAATTTTTACCAGTCTAACCTTCCCCTTGCATCCTTTGATACCACCAGCTAAACTGGAAGGATCTCCAACCTACAGGGATGGGGGGGGGGAAGGCTATAGGGAAAAGGGGGGATATCACTTCTCCCACCATGCCCACTGCCCAGAACTTACAATGGGTTCTGAACAACATATTTTAGAAGACTCCGAGGGCCTTCTGGTGGTTCCCTCACCGTGAGAAGTGAGGTTACAGGGAACCAGGCAGAGGGCCTTCTCAGCAGTGGCCCCTGCCTTGTGGATTGCCCTCCCATCAGATGTCAAGGAAATAAACAACTATCTGACTTTTAGAAGACATTTGAAGGCAACCCTGTTTAGAGAAGTTTTTAATGTTTGATGTTTTGTTGTGTTTTTAATATTCTGTTCGGAGCCACCCAGAATGGCGGAAACCCAGCCGGATGGGAAGGGTATAAATAATAAATTATTATTATAAGACTGGAATTAAGAGATTCCCTCCTCCTGCCTGGCACATGCATACAGATACTTTGACGTGGAAAGATGACCCTCCAGCAAGGGAAATCCATGCATAGAGCCAGGGGAGGTGTGCATTTACAGCATCGGGTGGCGATGTGGGTTAAACCACAGAGCCTGGGACTTACCGATTAGAAGGTCAGCCATTTGAATCCCCACAACGGGGTGAGCTCCCATTGCTTGGTCCCTGCTCCTGCCAACCTAGCAGTTCTAAAGCACGTCAAAGTGCAAGTAGATAAATAGGTACCACTCAGGCAGGAAGGTAAACAGCGTTTCTGTGCGCTGCTCTGGTTCGCCAGAAGCGGCTTAGTCATGCTGGCCACATGACCTGGAAGCTGTACGCCAGCTCCCTCGGCCAATAAAGTGAGATGAGCGCCACAACCTCAGAGTCGTCCGCGACTGGACTTAATGGTCAGGGGTCCCTTTACCTTTTTACATGACTAACAATGCTCACCCTTCCAGACCCTGCTGCTCAGAGCCAGTATGGCATAGTGGTTAGAGAGTTAGAATAGGATCTAGGGTTCAAATCCTCACTCCACCATGAAGTTCACAGGGGAGCCTTGAACCACTTGCCAACTCTCAGTCTAACTTACCTCACAGGGTTGTAAGGGTGATATGGAGATGGAGAGAGTCACTTAGACCACCTTGAGTTTCTTGGAGGAAATGTGGCATATAAGAGACATGCAATAATAAACAAATATATTTAAATAAAAAGGACAGCTCTTGAGGACATAGTTTCAGCCAGTTTAACCCGGGAGAGAGGACATTCATTTCTGATCCAAATCTGTGTTAGGAAAACACATACATATTGTATTTCAAAAGAAAACTGGAGGGTGGAAGGAGATGCAATAGCGTAGTTTAGAAGGAAAAGGAACACCTGTTCTTAGCAACTTCATTGCACCAGCTCTAGCACATTTAAAGACACTTCACGCTGACTCTTGTTCCGCATAGCAACGTAACAACGGAGGTGGGAGGGAATATTTTTTTGTTTCTGAAACGAGAGGGTGTGTGGCTCTGAATCACTTTTGAAACAGGCGTTTATCCACCTCTGCCGGTTTAAAGCCTGAAAAATGTGTGTGAATATTTACAGTCTTATCCTTGACTCCATCGAGAACATTTAGCCTGCTCAAACTTGCATGGAAAACAATAATGGAAGCATGTGGAAGTTTATCACATCTGGTAAGCGTCATGGGTATTCCGGTTCAGATAGGCGGAGCAAAAAGCAGATTGTGTATGTTCTTTTCTTTCATTATAAAATCGTGGTGCATTTGTTGTTGTTTGTTAGCATATACACACTACAAAATGACATTGGTTTTGTACCAATTAACTAGGGAATGACAGCAGGAGAAACTTGTTGTGCTCACATTCTCCTGCATGGTGTTCTATAGGAATGTTTCATTATGGGATGCTGGTCTTTGGTCTGATTCAGCAGGGCTCTTCTTATGGCTGAGGATTCTGTTCCACGAGCCTTTCCCTGCCCCCCAGATTACAGTTTGCAATATTCCTTGGGGACAGAAAATGATTGTTCAACCAATTCATGCTTTAAGTCTCAAGGTATTTCACAGTGAAGATGCTTGTTTTTATTTTGGTTCTTTTGTCTTTGTTCTTTTTAGTTTTTATTGTATTTTCTTTGAATAGTGGGGCAGCTGCTCAGCTCAATCAGGAGGACACGAGACTCTTAATCTCAGGTTTGTGGGTTTGAGGCCTTTGATGGGCAAAAAGATTACTGTATTGCAGGGGGTTGGGCTACATGACCCTCGTGGTCCCTTCCAAACGTTTGATTCTGCGATTTTGTTATCTTTAAAGTCATTAGCAGTCTAGGCATTGTGTGTGAAAGGGTGGGATACAAATCATAAATAAATTAGGATAGTGGGGAATGGGTCCCCCCCCCCCCCTCTTGGATAGAAAGTACGTAAAGTATTGGTTTTGAGTGTGGCGTTTAAACTGCTAAATGGTCTGAGCCTAGGATGCCAGAAGCAGGATCTCCTCTGTGTAGACCATTCTAGCTTTGAGATCTTTTTTCTAGATGACATCAAAAACAAGAAAAATTCAGAGGCTGTTTTCTAGAACATTTTAGAAGAGTGGGGAGGAGAAAGACTACATACACAACATACATTTAAAGCACTCCTGCAAAAGAAAAAAAAAGAATCCTGTGAAGGCAGCCCTGTTTAGGGAAGTTTTTATTATTTAATGCTGTATTGTTTTTAACACTCGATTGGAAGCCGCCCAGAGTGGCTGGGGAAACTCAGTCAGATGGGCAGGGTATGAATAATAAATTATTGTTATTGTTATTATTGTTGTTGTTGTTGTTGTTGTTATGTGTACCCATGTGTTTACACATCGGGGCATGTGAACCTGCTAGCTGCTGCCCCTTCTCTTGTCTTGGGAGGCCGTCGCAGAGCAGCAACATTCGTGAGGCTTCTCTTTCCTATTGCAAGCCCTCAGCCGCACCGCAAGACGGGAGGGTCAGCGCCGAAACTCCCTGGCCAGGCCCTCCATGATCCTCCAGAGAGGCAGGCGGGCAGGTGGGCAGGCGGCTACTTGACGAAATGGGATCCTGCATATTTAAGAGCCCCTTTGTCTCTGAAACATCCTAAAGCGGGTGTGTCCCGCTGGCTCCACATTGTCCAGTGCTGTGTGCAGTGGCAGGAGAGGGGGGAGCGTTGGGGAAGGAGGCCCTCACGCTAAAGGGGGCCGTGCTAACATTGCTACCTCACAGACTCAGATTGGCTCCCCGCAGCAGCCATGAGTGGGTGTCTGGCATGATGCTCAGATGCATGTAGTGTCCTTGTCACAAGGGAGTGCTTGTGTGGGACGGTTAGTTGAGGAAGAGGGAAAGGGGCCATGTTTAATTTGGGTGCTGCCTTTCTCTTTACGTTAAAAAACCAAAAAACCCGGGCCATTCTGCCAAATTTAAAAAATCCACCTGGACAGAAATTTTAGCCCTGAAAAAGAGGACATGTCCAGGAAAAAACGGACACACGGCAACCCTAATTGATGAAAATATATGAGTGAAACGTAGTGGCAACAATTTCAAACCAAGGACCATTTGTTGTTGCGCTTGCCCTGGTCAAAGATGTTTCAAAAACGTTATTTTGAATTATGCCGATGGGAACAAATAGCAAAGATCTGTTGAGTAAAATTACACTTTTATTTGCACTTGCCACTCCTGCGTCTTACTCTAAATGCTAGCAATTTTATAATTATTTCATAATTGAGGCACTAGTTGTTCCTAAGTGCAACAAGTGGATACACTTTCTTCTTAGCAGGGACTTGGAGCTTATCCACCCTTATCTTTCCTGGAGGCTTCCCAGGCACAGTCCATGCCTTAAAGCTCCCTATTTGAGAGCTCTTTTTAGTGCTGAATCAAAGTAATCCACAGAAAACCCCAATTGCCATTTGTTGCGTGGGTTTTTGCAATAAGTGCTCTGGGGCAAAGAAAAGAGCTTTACAGCACAGACCTGTGCCAGAAAAGCATGGGGCAAAATGTAAGTGTGGGTAAGCCCTCAGACTACGGGCACTTCAATCCTATTCTGCACTAGTACAGGCTTCTGTGCATTACAATCTAGGGGAAGGAAAATTACTTACATGTAATCCCCAGTTGCTCCTGCCAACCTAGCAGTTCGAAAGTACATCAAAGTGCAAGTAGATAAATAGGTACCGTTCTGGCGGGAAGGTAAATGCCGTTTCCATGCGCTGCTCTGGTTCGCCAGAAGCGGCTTAGTCATGCCGGCCACATGACCCGGAAGCTGTACGCCAGCTCCCTCCGCCTGTAAAGCGAGATGAGCGTCGCAACCCCAGAGTTGTCCGTGACTGGACCTAACGGTCAGGGTCCCTTTATTATTGTTGTTTAGTCGTTTAGTTGTGTCCGACTCTTTGTGACCCCATGGGCCAGAGCACGCCAGGCACTCCTGTCTAGGTAAAGGGGTAAGGTGGTCCCTTTACCTTTACCTTAATCCCCAGTTGTATAGGAAAATTTGCTCTCATGAGCAGGGCTCTCGTCTCCTAGGGGTGAGATTTCTACAGCCTAGCTCAGGGGTAGCTTGCATCATGATCTCCAGCTGTTCTTGGATTCAAACACGCAGCATGGCCAATGAATGATGGGAATTATAGTCCAACAACATCAGAAGGGAACCATGTTGTGTGCAATAGCTGCCTTCAAATATCTGAAAAGGTGTCAACCACTAAGTAGGTGGAGTGAGATTTGTCTTCTATTGCTCCAGGGCAGGACTAGAAAGATCGGTCAGGTATTGCAAGAAAGTCAATTTCAGCTTAACATTACAAGAGGCTTCTTAACAGTAAAAGCTGTCCAGCAGTGGAACAGACTGGGGACATGGCTAGAAGCTGGAGGAGATCCAATATTGAGAGGATTGGCCTGGATGACTTCCAGGGTCCCTTCGACTCTATGATTCACCCCCAGAGTTGTAGACAAAACTATGCCCAAACCATTCACTGTTCAAGATAACTCACATCCAATGCCCCACTTCCTTGCATTGGTGTACATACCTGCTCTCAGAATAGAGAGGATGAGCCATTAATGTTTATACCATTGAATTCTAAAATTAGCCAGAGATGGGGCAGTTGTATGCCTCCCCCAATAGCCATTAAGCACACTTTAATAGTCGTCTATGGTTTTCGCCTGCTCAGTTCTTCTTTCCCTGCTTTCAATCCACATTTTCATGTTGACTTTTGTACATGATTTGCATGCAGGTAGAAACATCACCTTGTTGTCTGCTTAGTGTAAGAGTGATCAGAGCAAAGAATCTCCGGCAAGCAGATACCCGTAAGTAGCTTTCCTATTCCCTTGTGGTGGGCTTGAATGCAATGAGACTATGGTGCCCAGTAAGGCTTTCACAGGCCAGTCTTTTACAGTGGTACCTCAGGTTACAGACACTTCAGGTTACAGACTCCGCTAACTCAGAAATAGTACCTCGGGTTTAGAACTTTGCTTCAGGATGAGAACAGAAATTGTGCGGCGGCAGCAGGAGGCCCCATTAGCTAAATTTGTACTTCAGGTTAAGAACAGTTTCAGGTTAAGAACGGACCTCTGGAACCAATTAAGTTCTTAACCAGAGGTACCACTGTACTGAAAAGGAAAAGGCAATTACCCTGACCCATGGCCATGCTGGCTGGGGCTGATGGGAACTGGAGTCCAACAACTTTCAAACAGCCACTGGTTCCTCATCCCTGTGTTGGAATATTGATACTGGACATTTCACTTAATATGATGTTGTGAATTTTCTACAAATTCTTATTAACTAAATCTGCATGCTGCACTTTAAATAATCAGGGATAATAGGAGGTGTAATAAATGGAAAGAAGCAGAAGTCCCAGTAAACAAAGAATGGATACAAAAACTTATGGGCTATGTAGAAATGGTGGAACCTACTGGAAGAATAAGAAATCAAAATAACAAACTTTTTATAAAAGAATGGAAATGGTTTATTGAATATTTGCATATAAATTGTAAACAGATAAAAACATTCGCAGGATTACATATTGTAATAACCTGCAGTTTTATAAGAGTATATATTTACAGTAGATAATTAAATGAGCAAGTTAAATGAATTTGGATCTGCAGAAGATATTAAAAAATAAATTTAAGGAATCGCAGAAAGAAGGGGAAGGAAGTCAAATTTTGAAATGTTAAATGAATTGTAAAATAAATAAAATGTATAAATTTGAAAAGTATAAATAAAAAAAACCTATAAAAAGGAGTTGTAATACAGTGACATCTGGAAGGCCACAGAATCCCTACCCGTGTTCAAACAGAGAATTCTTTGAAAGGATATTTGCCAACATTGGGTATGAATTAATTCTGTACAGATATCAGCCCAATGCACAAAGTGAGATATATATATATATATATATATATATATATATATATATATATATATAATCTGTTTTAAAAATAGTTGCAAGGTATACAGTGGTACCTCGGGTTACATACACTTCAGGTTACAGACTCCACTAACCCAGAAATATTACCTCGGGTTAAGAACTTTGCTTCAGGATGAGAACAGAAATCGTGCTCCAGCGGCACAGCGGCAGCAGGAGGCCCCATTAGCTAAAGTGGTGCTTCAGGTTAAGAACAGTTTCAGGTTAAGAATGGACCTCCGGAGCGAATTAAATACGTAACCCGAGGTACCACTCTATTATATCAGCTATCACACAGTTAAAGTGCTACTTTCTCTCCCAACAGTAAGCCATACTGATTGCTATTTGACCCTATGGCTGCCAACGGCTTCTTCTGAAAGGTTCCAGACAAAGACTGTTCAAAATTCTAAAGACCCAGCCTGGAACGAAACTTTCCATTTCATGATCCAGAGCAAAGTGAAGGTCAGAAACTGATGGTCACTCCTTGTTGGTATATCATAATCTCACTGAAAGTGATTTCTTGTGAATTTGAAACGTGCCTTGATTTGTAGAAGATCACCAGCTCACAGAACTGAGCAGTAGAGTTCCGACGTTAGTGTCATGACACAACCTGGCACAATAGGGCAGTTGGTGTTTCTATGCCTGTTGTGGCTTTGCGCCGATTCTAATATATGCATACAGTCCTTCACAAATCCTATTGTATGTGAATGATTGCTTCTTTGAAAGAATCATCAGTCTTCTCCCTAATGTGTGAGTTTTCCATGTGCAGGGAAATTTGGATGCATGGATGATTTCAGATGAGCAGTCGCTCACGCACATAGGCTCACATAAATATTTGAATTTGCTTCCAGGACTGATTTAAATTTGACAGTAGCCCTAAACAGTGGCGGAGCTTCATGCTCTGGCACTGGGGGGTGGAGAGCAGGCAGGGGCGGGGCTCGCATGCGTCCCGGGGGCATGGCGCGCTGCCGCGGGGGCACGGTGCGTGTCCTGGGGGCGTGGCGCCCAGCGCGGGCGGGGTGGCAGCCACGATGGCACCCCACCGGGATCATGCTGCGGGGGCAGTGCACTTCCCCCGCACTCCTCTTCCTCTACCAGTGGCCCTAAAGAAGATCCCAAAAGTACTTATTCAGGTTATGCACACAGTTGGTTTAACATTTAAAATGCTTTATCCCACACACTGGCTATATGCATGAAATGTCTACTACACAACTTCATCATACATCATTAGAGCAAGACGGTTGCATATGAATGGGATGAGTCAGTACACAGGGAGATTCCACCTTACATGACTGCCACCTCATTTAGAACAGTCCTTAGATATGCCATAGGTCAAGTGGGGAAGGCGTGGGTCAGCAGTTTCCCAAGGTCCAAAGACCACAGAAGCAATGAAGCTGTTGATGGAATACATGCCTATTTTTGAAAGAGCAGGGAATTGAAGGTAAATGTACCCCATGCCTAATTTATATTCCCAATTATCCAACTCTTTTCTAAATTGAACATGTTTGGTCTCTTCTTGCATGGAATTCCATGCCATTGTAAAATGTTTTCCTTTTCGGTCTGGGGTATACAGAACTGTAGGAAGGCTGTACAGTTTTTTTTAGCATTTATTTATAGGTCTTTTCTCTCCTATCAGAACATGCTGGAGCTGAGTGTCTTCGATGAGGATGTCTGCCAAGACGAACAACTTTTCACGATTCGCTTTGATATAGCTGGACTCCCACTAAATGAAAAAGTGCTCTTGTCCTTTAAGTCCAATCCAAAGGTCTGTATAAGCAGAAAGAATGTTTAACAGGGCAATCCTATGCATGTTCACTCAGAAGTTCAGTAAAAAATTACTCACCAATAAGCTGGTTTAGCCCAATGAGAAAGGAAGTATTATTATTAAGTGGAACTTGTTTCTGAGTAAACATGTTTAAGATTGTACTGTGATGTGAATAGTATTTGTTGCCTGAAATGTCTAAGTTCCAGAATTCACAATCTTGATAGGTAATTAAGTAAAATAACTTAGCTGTAATGTGTGTATTATTTAGGGACACAAGGGATTTTGATTTGGTTCGTGTTTTAGTATGAACCCACCTAACTGGCCCTTTCTGAAACAATACTTGAACCAAAATGCACCTATCCTTTCAAATTCACACTTCTCTGAATTTTGTGAATCAGTTCTCCAGTAAGATATTGATGCAGAAATGTGCATATAGGGGAAGGGGGCCTAAAAATGCCTATATTTGTGAAAATAATGTACAAAAATGAGTTGTATTAGGGGAAATTGCTTACAAAGATGAGTATATTGGGTAAAATTGCATACATAAATATGTATAATGGGAGAAATCACACAAAATGCTGAAAAAATTTCAACGCTGACAAATTTTCAGCAACAAAAAATCACAGGATAATACAGAAATGGGGCAAAGTAAACATAAGAGTTTCTCATGTTTATGAACAGGTGTACATCCATATCTGTACTACATGTAGTTTGGTTTTATAGTGCTCTCTTGCAATACAAATGCAAAACACACACACACACACACACACACACACACACAACCCATTGCCCCAATCCAGCTCTGGTACCATTCACAAGGAAGTTGGCTCTCCTAGCTGGATGAGAAACAGTTTGTCAAGCAAGATGAGGTACATGCAGTTTTCTTCTTTAATCCAGAGTCTTGTGCTGTATGCATGCATACCTTTAAAGAAGCTAAATTTCCAGCTATCAGCTGTTCAGAAGAGGAAACTAGAACTGGATTCAGTCCTTCATCCACCACAGCTCTCCTTCCCCAACAAGAACTGATAGATAGATTTGGGCCTTGGAGATCAGGGAAGTTCAGGGGTGCATAGTACTAAATAAAATATGTGTTTGTGGGAGGGGGGTTTATCTTGTATTTTTATCTTGTGAACCACACTGAGATCTTTTGATGAAGATCAAAATTTAATAAATCTAATAAAACAACAACAACAACAACATACTAGCCAAAGTACCCCATGGGAAATTTAAACTGATTTTAATGGAACTAGGTTGCACCTAAAAAGTTGTGGAAACATTGTCAAACTAAAGAATTTTGGTATATAGAAAATAAATGGTGATCAAAAGAGGAAAACATGATTATAATTCCATGCCTTTTCCCAACCTCATCATTCCCCCTTCTAATTTTCCATGACAACTGTCACACGTGTGGCTATGAGAAATTGCTGACAGTATATGTCAGGTCTCACTAGTCTGCAGTTACATACAGTGGTACCTTGGTTTTCAGACATAATCTGTTCTGGAAGACCGTTCAAGTTCTGAAACGTTCAAAAGCCAAGGCACAAAGGGCGGTCTGCAAATTTAATAGAGAAAATTGGGGGGGGGCAGTGGAAGCCGTTCAACTTCGGAGGTGCATTCAAAAACAGAAGCATTTACTTCCAGGTTTTCAGTGTTCGAAAACCAAAATATTCGACTTCCAAGACGTTCGAAAACCAAGTTTCGAAAACCAAGTATTTTGTAGACTAGCAGTGCAGAATCTGTTATTAAAAGGGTTTAATTCGCTGACCACCCTCTTATTTCAGGATCAGGAGGAGCTGGAGGTGGAATTTGAGTTACGAAACAGGTGAGTAAATTCAGATACTACAGATTACTTAAAGCAACATGCCTTACCCTTCTGATAACCAGAATGTAAATCCATAAAAATGAGTTAATTATTAGAACTCAGGGAACATTGTCAACATTTCTCCCAATGACAGCAAAAGAAACATGTATTAATGCTCCAGGCCTGGCCAGCATTTTGACAAAGCCCCATAAGAAATGGTGTATTTTTTAATTTCCCAGGCTACAACAGCAAAGCTATGGTATCTGGTATGGGGAAGGAGAATCAAAAGCAGAGAAGTTGTCAAATTCAAAGCTCATGCCAGCAGACTGGAAAGTCAAGTCAAGTCAAGTAACCTTTATTGGCATCACATAGGAACATTCAGAATACAAACAGAATAAATAGGCCACTGTGGTCTCGTTGCCATTTCAACAGTACAGGACTGGAAAGTGTATTTTTCTTTATTTTTTTTCTCCTTCTGCCAGCCTTGAAAATAAAAAGATTTTCTGAAGGGAAAATAAGTATGGCGGCAAACTTGCCCTCACACCCTTCAAGGACCCCTCTTGCTCTCTCTGCTGTTGAACACTGACAGCACCTCAGCAATAGTTCCATTTTCAAGAGGAACATAAACATTTTATTACATGAATGTATATTCATTTATATTCCATTTATTTTTCAGTTTGAGTGTTCCTGAAACCATTGTTACGAATGGAACTCTTGTGGTAATTTTGTTATTTTCTGTCTGCTTTCTTGTACTTTAGATATACAGTGCAAGGGAAACAAAGAGATTATAAATTATATCAAAGTTAATGAATTATTATATACTCTCTGAGACAGGAATAGTATAAAACTGAACATAATTTTCCTACTGAGACATCAGGCATCTTCTCCTGTATGGGATGCTTAATTACTTGAGGGTTCAGTTGAAGTTATCATGGCCTTTCCAAGCATGTGATAAACCCTATGGATACTTATTTCTGGAATAAGTCCAGTTGAAAGAGGTTTATTGCAGCCCTAGTAAAAATATATAATCTAAGAAACAGGTTACTAAATGTGACAATATATTGATAAATCCAATCATTATTTTTAATCCAGTCAAGTGTGGGTAATATGTCATTTGTCATTCCTGATAAATTTACTGTCCATTTGGATTTGAGTCTGACTGAATAGGTCCCAGCAGAACCCAGCTTAGCCCTATTGGATGTGTTCCCTGTTGCTTTAACCACAGACATTGGGTTTTTGTTCCTTTGAGAATTTAAAATATGGGCAAATATAAATACCATCCATAATACATTTGTCTGTTCTTCATGGATTCAGGTTCTGAAATTAAACATTCCATAAAAATTGTGATCCAGGTGGCAAGCCTATGGCCACAACTTTCTTACTTGCTTCCTTTTAAAAAAATGCTCTTCTTGTTAAAAAAATTTAAATCAATACATAGGATCCAAACTAAGTTGTAGGTGTGTAGGCTCATTAATTTCAATGAGTTTGGTTGTAAATTGCTTTGGCTAGCCTTGGGCAAGATGAAGTGACTAACAAATTTAATAAATAATAATAATTTTAAAATGGGTTTAATTAAGTGGCACTGTGGTGTAAACCACTGAGCCTAGAGCTTGCCGATCAGAAGGTCGGCAGTTCGAATCCCCGCGACGGGGTGAGCTCCCGTTGTTCGGTCCCAATTCCTGCTCACCTAGCACTTCGAAAGTGCAAGTAGATAAATAGGTACCACTCTGGGCGGGAAGGTAAACGGTGTTTCCGTGCGCTGCTCTGGTTTCACCAGAAGTGGCTTAGGCATGCTGGCCACATGACCCGGAAGCTGTCTGTGGACAAACGCCTGCTCCCTCGGCCTGTAAAGCGAGATGAACACCGCAACCTCAGAGTCGTCTGTGACTGGTACCTTTACTTTTACGTTTAAGTCTGAATTGTAATCAAACACTATATAAAATTATTTCAGAATCCTTGTATTTTCTGTACTGTACTGTACTGTATTTGTGATTCAGTCATTCAGTTTTGAAAGGGATTGATTATTATGCCCCCCTCCAAATGCTAACTTTTAGATGGCAAAGAAAGTAATAAAAGGAAGTTTCAACTAGATTCTAAACTTTCAATGTTCTTCTGTCTTCTTGTATGCCTACAGGCTCGTGAAGTTTGTTGTTTGGAATTTGAAGTAGAGAAGAAAAAAAGACAGAAATCAAGTAAGATTTTCATCATAGTAATAATGGTTTCTCTAGTTTTCAACCAGTAATAATTATTTTGAAGAATGTTAAAATGAATTAACACCATTGTTTTAAATATATAGAATGCCTAGTAAAACTTACCTAATCTTATATAAAGCCTAGTTCTCTTAAGTTGATATTTCTTCATACTGTATCTTTCATCAGTATATTCTGATCATTACATTTCTCCTTGATTAGCCACATCACACACTCCAACTTTTGCAAGGCTAATATATCCCATACATATTTCTCTTGATCCAGCAAGGGAGCTTTGTATATACAGGCTGTGCACAAATGAAGATTCACCTCTAAGACTACAAACCTATGCACACTTACTTGAGATCAAGTCCCACTGAACTCATTGACACCTCTGAGCAGAGCTTTTTTTTATGGTGGTACGCATACCCCTAAACATTTTGTGAATCCAAGATTGGCCTCATTGAGGGGCAGTATTTCAATATGCGTAGGAAAATGAGAGTATCTCTAAACATATTTTTCTTAGAAAAAGAACACTGCCTCTGAGTATACAGGGAGAGGATTGTGCTGTGAATGTGCCTTTGCATTCAAAAAGTATTGCTTACCTGCTGGGTGATGAATATTTATGATGGATGGGAATGCAATGAGCAAGACAAGTTCAATAAGGAACTGTATAGATATTTCACTGTTCATATTTGATTTCCTCAAAAGTATAGCTTTTGTTCGGAGTCTTAGCATGGTGCAATAACAAGGCCAAGTTAACTAACGGAGCAAGTAATATATAAATTAGTGATGTGGATGCCATTAAGAAATATGATTTTTGCAGAGGCCCACTTTGAGTTTAGCACAAAAAGTTATTGCAAGCAACAGACCTGTCATGAACATTTTCCCTTCTTTCTTTCAGGACGTGAACTATCCCTTATGATGAAAGGATCCCATGAAGGATACCAGGAGCTTAGTTCAAGCCAGTACTCATTCCACTATGCCAAATATAAGCACCCAACAATGGAGGTTAAACTACCGAAGAGGGCTCTAGATTATGCCTTTGTACGTTATTCATCAGCCGAACACTAAGGGCTTATCCACACTTCCAATTGGTCCCACTCTTTCTGGGCCCGCACTTAAAATCTCTGTGTCTGAGTGGTTTTGTGTTTGTTTTGTCCCAGAGCTTTCCCCCATTATAACCTGCTCAATTGGAGCAAACATCCATTCAGATTTTGCATGGATTGTCATTTGCTCCAATTGAGCTTTAAAGAGTGGGTTTTAATGGGGAAAGCTGCAGAGCAAAAAAAAAAAGGGGGGGGGAGATGTGCTCAGACATGGAGCTCAGACCATGCCTAGAAAGAGAGGAGGAAATGTAAGTGTGCATAAACCCTAATGATAAAAAGGTTCCTTTTTTTTCATTGATGTTTTATTTCCGGGGGGGGGGGGGGGAGGAACCAGGGGATTAATTGTGAAAGCCACTCTGAGAATATATATAATGTGTATACTAAAGGGAGAAGCATACAGTTTTTTTAAAATAAAAAGATACGGATGAGCAGACTTTGTGAGTGGACTTGCCCCAACCCTCCGGAGCGGAATATAAAGGTGTGCAGAAGGATGCTGGAGGGTGGAGTTGCCATATTTCAAACAGTGAAAATCCAGACAGAAAAGCTGTGGAGCACTGCCAACATGGCCTGCCATATGGACTTTCCCAGACATTTTACCGATTTTCACCCAGACACTGATTGACCACCCTACCGGAGAGAGAAGTGGAAACTGAAATCCTGTTGCATAAGTGGAAGTTCTTTCTCCTCAGGTGCAAACAGCATTGGATAAAATCCTAGACATGCAACTTTGCACTCTTTCTCATAGAAACATGTGGGTTTTCTTCTTCTTCCAGGGGCCAAGCTCTTATAACAGGAAAGAAAGATCCCTCAGAGTCGATATAAATTCACTTCCTACCAGCAAGAAAATAGTGCTCGCAGAGGTGAGAATCAGTTGCTGTCCTCCTGAATATTGCTTTGAATGGATTCTTTTGGAAGAGAAATATCCATCATTGCTTGCTTCCATAATCTACAGCATAAGGGGCCAGTTTATCATTGTCATTGTTAAATGTTAATATAATGATTAGGTAGACTGTGGCCTCTGCATCATGGACAAGGCCATATGTACAACGCAGTAAAAAAGATTTCAATTCCAAAGTAAAATTCCAAAGCTATCTAAATCCTTCAGTCTGAATCAATTATTGATTTATGGCTTATTGAATCACTTGCTTCTTATTTTGTTGCTTTTGAGGAATAATGAAACAATGTAAAAGGATCTAACTATTTATAACTATTTATGCATCTTTGCTCTGGCAGTTTTTAATCTTTTAACATATTGCTTAACTAACAAATATGATAAAAGTCCTTTTTTTTAAAAAAATATCTAAATTCTGAGTAGAAATTGTAGAAAGAAGGAAGAACTTCCCCTTTATTTATGATTCCCAGAAAGGCAAATTTATTGACATGTTTCAATATGGGGGTGAATATAAATTTAATCAATTAATTCATGTGTCACCCAGAAGCCAGTTTATTGATTGTTACAGTCTTAATTGGTTGATAGACACTGTTGTACGGTTTCATTTGGTCTGCAATATTAAGGAAACCAAACCAATTTACACCTCCTGGATTAATGCACTGATCAGAATATAATTAACCTTCAGATTTCTCACTTCCATGTATTAAAATGTGTACATTGGGGGCAGGGGGGAGTATGCAAAAAGCTATTTTGTGATAAAATGCATATTTAAATATTAATTTTAATGCAGATTTTAAGAGGGGATCGCATCTTAATGTGGAAATGGGATGGAATGGATTTGTGACTAACCACATGGGATACTAACACAGATCAGCAATACACTGATCCATCCCTGTTATGTCATAAAGTGGGTTGCCAAGCCAATTGAAATAATTGTTAGAAACTATAGCATTTCTTTCACCCTTTATCTAGCTCTAGTCATGCATAATCAAGATGCTAACGTTTGCTTAGCTGCTTGAGAACATAGAAGGGGATTTGCATTGGGATGTGTATCCTATTCAAAGTAATATAGCCTGTATAGAAGAGGGATGGGAAATCTCAAGTACGGCCCTCCAGGTCTCTCTGTTCAGCCTGTGGGACTCTCCCCAGGCTGCGCACCTCACAGGCCTTATTATCCTCAAGTACAGTATCTTGTACGGAATGTGTTCTGTAACTGTGGTAATGCCTCTTATCTAGATGAAGGACAGAGAGGGGTGTGTGGGTGTAAATGGCTCACTTTTGCATAATGTAGCCTACTGTACAAAGGCCATGTCAATTGCTGCATCCGCTGTTGGCTTCTAGGCCATATAGAAGGCTGTTCATGAGGCAATGTGACTCTGAGGCTGGAAAAAGTTCCTCACCCCTGTATCCTCCTTTCAATATTTATCTGAATTTGTGTTAAGATTTACGCCCAAGGTTTCCAATCCAGTAAGTGGAACGTGTGAACCTAAGAACCCCTGCCGAAACAAACCAAAGAACTATCTAATACAGCATTCTGTTCTCACAGTGGCCAACCAGATTCTGATGGGAAGCCCACTCACAGGTGGGGAATGCGCTGTTGTGCTCAGGTGCTACTTTCGGGCATCTGATTGGTCATGGTGAAAACAGGATGCTGGATTAGACAGGCCATTGGCTCAATCCAGCAGGCTCTTCTTATGTTCTTAGGACCTAAGTGCAACCACATTCTCCCCATTTGTGATGCCCAGAAACTGGTACACTGAAGATGGAACATGGTTAAGAGCAAGTGATAGGCTTATTCTCAAGGAATTCTCTAATCCTCTTTTAAAGCCACACAGGATGGTGGTGAATTCTGGTGCCTATTTTTCTAAAAGAATAGCACTGATGGTGGCCCATCACTACATCATGTGTGAGTGAATGTCATACTGAATATGTATTTTATTTTATTTTTTTGGTCTTTCTTGAATCTTCCAAAAGAATTCTGTTTACATGCATGCATCTTCAGAACTGACTCAGGGCATCTATGTACCATGTTTCAAAGGGAGGCAAAGGAGTGAAATTTGCGTTTGTATTCTGTTTTTGTTTTTTCAGAATAAAAAAATTGCATTGCATGTGAAAACAGAAGTCTGGTAAGAGATCCTTCCTGTGTTGGATAGCTATAATCTTAACTATTTTTCTACTTGTCTGTCTGTTGGAGAAATATTCTTACAGGAGATTAGCCATGTGTTCAGGATATTAGTCATTTGTATGCAGTATGAGCACTGTACCTAACATTTATTGAATAAACAGAGTTTACATCTATATAACAAGAGTCACATTTTATACAGAGAGGGCTGATGTACCCTATAGCTTTAGAGTTCTAGTGAGCCACACTTTTGTGGTGTCGTTATGCTTAGTCTTTTTAATCGAAATCACTGCTGTGTAAAAACCACCACATAAACCTTGCTGCCTTGTGAAAGCAAATGACTTGATGCCCCGTGAGGCTTCGCCTGCCACACATTTTGTTAATTGGTCAGCTCAGGGATGTTGGCAAGCAGTCTCTAAGCTTGACTCTTGGATGAGTAGCACCTTTTAAAAGTTCTGAAACAGATTCTGAGATACAATATGCCTGTGTTCCCCCTACCACCTTCTGTGTGGCTATTCCAGCCAGACTGACCTAGATGTGCGCTTGGGATATGGCCTTTGTACACAGGAGCAAGATTTCTTGTGCAAAAGGCAGAAGATTGTTGCTGGGGCGTTGAAAAATGTCCTCAAACTAGAAAAGGATCTGCAGGATCATGAGGTACGTGATGCAGAACTCTGGCTATCGCTGCTGTATGAATTATCACAATATGTGGAATGGAAATTGCAGAGAGAGTCTGGGAGCAAGAATAATGTGTGTCATGGTCAGCACACCACTGTGGTAGCCTCCCATACAAAGTTGCTTTCCTGTTCTCTGCAGTGATTTAGTGTTACGTTGTCAGAGTGCTGCATCTGAACTGGCCACTGTGTACACGAGGAATAATTCACCAACGATGCCATCTTTTCCAAGGCTTGAGTGAGCACTGAACTTTCCAAGCAACTGCCCAAAGCGGTATCACATTCATGCCATTATTCATTCATGTGCCCTGCTGAAATTGGCTTAGTCGCCCATTCTATTTTCTCATCCTCTGAGATGAAAGCAAGCATAATAAAATGCAGGCTAAAAGGGCTGTAGCTCAATAGCATAACATCTACTTGCATGCAGAAGTTCCCAGGTTCAGTCCTTGGCATTTCCAAGTACCGTATTTTTTGCTCTATAGGACTCACCGGACCATAAGACGCACCTAGTTTTAGAGGGGGAGAGCAAGAAAAAAAATTATCTCCCTCTCTGCGCAGCACCCCTTCAGCAAAGCGGCAGGAGGAACGGAGCCCCTTCCATTTCTCCTCCCGCTTCGCTGAAGGGGCGCTGCGCAGAGAGGGAAAGTTGTGCAGCGCCTCTCCAGCGAAGCAAAGCCAGGAGAAGAAGAAGAAGAAGAAGAGTTTGGATTTGATATCCCGCCTTTCACTCCCCTTCAGGAGTCTCAAAGCGGCTAACATTCTCCTTTCCCTTCCTCCCCCACAACAAACACTCTGTGAGGTAAGTGGGGCTGAGAGACTTCAAAGAAGTGTGACTAGCCCAAGGTCACCCAGCAGCTGCATGTGGAGGAGCGGAGACTCGAACCCGGTTCCCCAGATTACAAGACTACCGCTCTTAACCACTACACCACACTGGCTCTCAGTGTGCGGTGCGCACTGATCCCTTTTGTTCTCCTGGCGGTGCGCACTGATCCCTTTTGCTCTCCTGGCTTCAGCGAAAGCAACGCAAAGCCTCCGGAGTCTTCTGGCAGCTATCCGTGAAGCCATGGAGCCTGCATTCACTCCATAAGACGCACACACATTTCCCCTTAATTTTTGGAGAGGAAAAAGTGTGTCTTATAGAGCGAAAAATACGGTATTATTTATTTATTAAATTTGCATACCGGACTCTGAGGTCCAGCTCCGAGGGCCTTCTGGAGGTTCCCTCCCAATGAGAAGTGAGGTTACAGGGAACCAGGCAGAGGCAGAGGGCCTTCTCGGTAGTATCACAAGCAATGAGAGAGGAGCATTAGCTCACCATAGCACATGTATTTTTCTTGCATCTGACTACTTCGCTCAGATTGCTGTGCTGCCTTTAACCCTATTGACCTCATTAGACTGAAGAAGAAACTAGTTAGTAAGTTCTCCGCCACTGAAAATAGCAGCCTTGAATCTGCTCCTCTTTTTCTCCTCTTTTTCGCCTTGTGACATTTTATCGTGTTTTTAATTTTCTGTTGAGAGCCGCCCAGAGTGGCTGGGGAAACCCAGCCAGATGGGTGGGGTATAAATAATAAATCCCACAGCGGGATCCCAAAGATCCCACAGCGGTTCACAACAGAAAAATACATAATGAGAATTCAAAATACATAATAAAAACGAAACAATAACCTCCCTCCCACAAACGCATTTTAAAAGCCATAGAGTGTTATTCAGCCGAAAGCCTGGTTGATGAGAAACGTTTTTGCATGGTGCTGAGAAATATTCAATGCAGGTGCCAGGCGAGCCTCTCTGGGAAGGGCATTCCACAAATAGGACTGGGAGTGTCTCCAGTCTGAAACCACAGAGAGAGATACCATGGGCCCATTGAGCTCAGTATTTTCTACCCTGACTGACAGGGACTCTCCAATGGTTGATATGTTTTGATATTCCTGACACATTGGGCATACTGAATGTTTCAATAAACATTTCCACTTTTAGCATCAATTGGAGGCTTCCCATTTTTCCTTTGACTTTTTTTGCTTCTTGTTGTTGCCCCTTCCTTTGCATGTTCTGCTGATCTCGGCAACACCAGTGGTGATGATGTTTAATAATAGTTATTATCTATCACGTTTCCCAGGCTTCAGACCCAAGTAATGAGTTAAGCATGCAATTAGTAAAGCGACTGTTAAAGTAATCGCTTAAGCATGCACTAAACTCTCCCATTGAAATCATCAAGACTTAATTAAAAATGAGGGGTTTAAATCAGTAGTCAGCTAAAGTTTTCATCAGTTGTGGCACAGAGAGCAATTTTATTTATTTGATTCATTATAATTTTATACTGCTTAGCCAACTGTGTTCTCTTTGAATTTTAATCAGTGCAGGAAGGAGCAGTGATGATTACTAGGGTTGAGATTTTTAAGAGCACATGACTGCTCGAAACCAGTGGAGCACTAAGTAAACATCCCATCAGCACAAGGATATACACTTGGGCAATGGAAGTTTCTCCCCACTCCTTCTCCCACTCCTCCCTTAAATCTGTTCTGGGTTGTTCCCCCCGACCCCCAACACTCTGGAGCAGATTGGGGTGTGGGGCAGAGCAGTGGCGTAGCGTGGGTTGTCAGCACCCGGGGCAAGGCAAGTAATTTGCGCCACCTAACCCGTGGATTTGTGCCCCCTAACCCGTGGATTTGCGCCCCCTAACCCTAACCCCCAGATGTTGCGCCCGGTGCGGCCGGCCCCCCCTGCACCCCCCACTGGGGCAGAGAATGAAGTTGTTGAAAGTGACCTTCCATTCAGGAGTGGTAGCTGTTGTTTTCCAAAATTACAAGTTATATTCCAAGTTTAGATTGCTTCAGGATCTAAAAAACCCCACCCCTACTAAGGTGTTCGTAATGTGCAAATGTCTTTAAACAGAATAATCAGTTCACTGGTTAAAAAGCAGATTCTGCAATTTATTTTATTGATTAACAGCCATAATTAAAATACTTCAGTTTCTTGTGCATTAGCCTGCCACAGTCATCTCTAGTTTGTTTGTTTTTTAAAGTAATATATTCCTACATGCAAATTAATTTCAAAGGGGGCATGCATATCATGAGATGTGTGACATGTGTGTTGCATGTCATGATTTCAGACAACTGACCAAATATGTATACAGTCATGCCACACTTCATGTATGACCATAGATGAGATTTTCTATGCAAATTGGTAAAACGTGTATGAAATTGTGGTCTGCGAATCGGCTTATGTAGGGGAGAAGAAGTTGTGAGACGGAGGAGACTTTAAAGAAGGCATTGACCAAAACAAATGAATGAGAGGGATGTGAGAGAGATCGTATTTTCATTTAGCTGGTTATGGAATGCTCTGAACTGATATGCAATGTCTAAAAGAAAAATAGGCTAGCTGTGAAACTGGGCATGAAGCAACTGTTTACTAATATCACAAACTGGCAGAATAACTGCCTGAATAATAATGAAGAACAGCTGATTCATTCTTTGCAGTTTGTAATTTATCTCTATTATTGATTATATTGCTTAATTAATTAATTACCACCTTTATAAAGGCTCTGTAGAGTAGAAACTATTAACAGTGAATTATCAGTTTCCACTTTTGCATCATCAAGCATGATGGGTCCTAACAGCACATTTCTTTCTTGCTGCCAGTCTCTTCTAATCCAGAAATAGATTAGCTGCAGATTTACTTTGCCAGATCCCATCATACCACAGCAGGGAGGCCAGACCCCTCATGGGATCATGGGGCCGTCATCTGCACAGAGGTCATAATGGTGTCCATATGTGAAGTGTCCCTGCATCTTCTTGTGCTCTAGCTTGCTTGTTTATGCATTGCAGGTTCCAGTAGTTGCAATTATGACGACAGGGGGCAGTACAAGATCACTGACTGCGTTCTATGGAAGCCTACGAGGTCTTCAGAAGTTAAATCTCTTAGACTGTGCTACATACTTAACCGGTTTGTCTGGCACAACATGGTAAGGACACAGACACTGGGTTCTATGTGGAGTTATAGAGGTTAGCCTTGTTTGATCTGTAGGTTACTTAACTGCTTGGCTGAACATAAAATGGAATCGCTGATCTGTATCAGTATCAAAGCTCTGGCTTGCTATTGTTTGTGAACCTTTTCCAGTGCTGTTCTAACTTGAAGACACAGGAGCCAGTAGAGTCATTTACATACTTGGCTGGATCTAGACTTATTTGCAGTGAACTTGCAGTAGACCCACTGAAATCAATGTTGGAAGTTAAATGTGATAAAAAATAGCATGGCACCAGCCCTTTCATTAAAAGCCATCAATTCCCCAAGAATCTGTAGTGATGCAAATAAGACTAGAATCTGAAGTTGCCAACTAAATGTATTTGTAGGTTTGGAATAGACAAAAGGAAATTCCTCTTTCCATAACTCTTTATCAATAGCTAGAAGCTATGATCACTAAATAGAAATCCCATCTTGAGAGATAGCATACCTTTAGAATACCATTAGGGTACAATAGGAGAACCGTTGACTTGTGGACTTCCTAGAGGCATCTGTCTGGCACCACTATTGGAAACAGGATGTGTTGCTAGAAGGAACAACATCCAAATGGATTCCAGGATCAAGCAACATAGCAGCCCTCATCCAAGCAAAACAAATGGAAGGTACCAAGCTGTATAAGCTTATGTTCTCACACTGTCCTTCCATGTCTTTCCTTTCTCAGGACCATGGGGAACTTGTACAGAGATGCTTGTTGGTCCAAAAAAGATTTGGATGAGCAAATCAAAGAGGTGAAAAGACATGTGACCAAGTGCAAGCTGGATGGCTTTTCCATAGAGCGTTTGAAATATTACAACAGACAGCTGCGCGAGCGGAAAGAAGAGGGACAAAAGACATCCTGTATAGACCTATGGGGGCTCCTTATTGAATATTTGTTACATGATGGGGTACAGTACTTTTGTTACATTTATTTTTAGCCTGTTAAATAGCACAGATCATCCAGGCATACTGGATATAACTTAGACATTTATAAATCTAGGCCTTTGAGTTGGGAGAGATGCTAGTGTGGATAAGCTAGGCTGACAGGAACTGGGTTTGAGAGGGTCACTGCTGCCATCATAGTACACTCACAATTTTGTTGTCTCGTGCCCCCGTATGGTCAAATAAAGTTTGTGGATAATTGAAAGAATACGGAAAAAAACAAAAACCAACCCACAAAGCCTGTTGTGCTAGAGGCGAAAGTAGGGTGAGTGCATATGGCATGAACAATAATCTTTCACTTTGCACTCAACTGCCTCAAAAAATAATCTGCCTCCAGGCTCAGCATTAAAAACAACAACAAATAAACAAATTAATATGATCCTTAAATGAAACCTTCATTATGCTCAGAGATATTGCTCCTCAGTATAACAGTCTATTTGGCCCACAATGTGATGCCAGAATCACATTGGACCAGTGGTTTTCAACCTGTGCTCCATGGCACCCTGAGGTGCCTTGAATGATGGCCAGGGGTGCCACAGGCAACACTGGCCTCTGTCCCTCTTTCCTTGCCTCCCTCCTCTGATGCCCTCTCCCATCTCTGCCTCCTCAAGGCTTGCACAGTTGTTTGTTGCAGCAGCCCTGCCTACAAGCTCCTCAGAGGAGTGGTGCCTCTGGAGCTGGCCAGGGGGTCCTGGTTGCCAGAAGCTGAGGTGGCCTTGGAGTAAGCAAGCAAGTGGGGGAGGGAGCCCAGCCAGCCAGTCTGCCAGCCCTTGCTGTTGGGAATGGACAGACAAGTCCCAGGCCCCTGTGGGGCAATGTGAGGAGGCACCTCTCTTTGGAGTGTGGGGGGGGAGGAGCTCAGAGACCAGGGATGGCAGCAGCGGCTGCCCGGAGGACTCCCAAAAAGAGGGGAGAGGAGATGAGGCTGAGGAAACACTCCATGAGGGTATTTGAAAAAGGGTGAGGGGCTGCCAGCTCTGCAGCCAAGGGGTGACCAAACTGGGCTCCTGAGCCCCACAGGGGTGTTGCAGAAAGAATGTAGTTGGTTAAGGGAGCCGTGGACTCAAAAAGTTTGAAAACCTCTGCATTAGACCACTTTCTTTTTCCTGAGCCAATCTTATATGTCTTTCAATCAACACAGAAAGACAACCATAAACTGTCTGATCAGCAGCAAGCAATTAATGAGGGCCAGAATCCTTTACCAATCTACACTGCAATCAATGTGAAAGAGAAGTACAGCACTATGGATTTCAATGGTAGGATATTTTTGTTTTTTAATCTGTCACTAGATCCTCATCTCCAGTTGTTTTTTTGTGAGAGAAAAAAATGAGGGAGTAGGAGTTTGGTATTGTCTCATGTTTGGAAAGCCACCTTAACCAACTATGTAAAAGTTGGGTACAAATGTAATAAATATATGAAGTCCAGAGGCAATGTGGGTATCATAACCCCACTGAGAATGCTGTCCCTGCAGATGCGTAGAAACAAGTACTGCAATCATAAAAGAGATCACTCTAGCATACCCTCAAACCGCCCAGATTTTCGAGAGACAATCCTGGAATTTTGAAAGCCATCCCAGTTTCTGATCTGATCCCGGAATTTCCTCTGCAACTGAGCTCAAAGAGGAGGGTGAGCCAGAGCTCCTGCCAAGCAACAGCAGCTGTAGCTGCGAGGGGAGCATCCTCTTGCCTCTCTATGGCTGCTGCTGCCAACTTCCTTCCATGGACAGCTTGTAGCGGCTGCTGGAGAGCAGGCCAGGAGGAGGAGGAGAGGCTGCTGCTGTTGTCAAGGCCCAGCCCTGTGTGACATGCTGGCTCTGAAGGGCCGGCCAAGGGCAGGGCTGCCCTGAGCAGGAAGAAAGGGGGAGTGGAGCAAATAATAATAATAATAATAATAATAATAATAATAATAATAATAATAATAATGCTTTGTGCGTCTGTGTCTAATCTTGCCCCTTTCTAAAATTTATTTATTTGTGTGTGTTTTTTCTTTTTGTAAATCTACCAAAGAATAAAATAAAACTGGGATTAAGGGGTTGTCTCAGGACAGTGGAGGGCATGTGTTCTGTGTTCCTTTGGTGTGGTGGTGGTGGTGGAGATGACAAAAATGGGTGCTTGAGGAGGGTCAGTTGGGGGGAGTGAGAAATGTCCTTCTTTTCATCTGAGGAATGTTGGAGGGTTTGCTCTAGCTGGCTTGCAGTTTCCACCTCAGGTCTGCTTCAGAGCCGGGGCTTCTCCACACTTACATTTTGCTCCATATTTTCCAGGTACAGGTCCACACTTTAAAGCTCCATGTCTGAGTGATCTCTTTTTTTTTGCACCAGAACTTTCCCCACAAAAACCTGCTCTTTAAAGCTGGAGCACAACGAATGGCAATTTGGGCTTTCCGCGGATTGCCATTTGCTCCAGTAGAGCAGTAAAGAGTGGTTTTTGTAGGGAAAGCTCCAAAGCAAATAAAAATAAAAATAAAAAATAGAGCACTTGGACATGGAGCTTTAAACCACAGACCATGCCTAGAAAGCACAGAGGAAAGAAAGGTAACTGTGGCTAAGCCCTTATAATGCCATGACCTAGTTTGCTACTGCACACTGTGATCTCTTTGGACAGGGTGAGCTATAAATTAAGCTAAAAAAGAAAATGTGTCTTAATTCATAGATGGGGGGGGGGGGGGGAGAGAGAGAGAGAGAGAGAGAGAGAGAGAGAGAGAGAGAGAACACTTTGCTCATGTTCTTCTAAATGTGATTGTAACTGCAGAATGGGTTGAGTTCACACCCTATGAAGTGGGGATACTAAAATATGGAGCTTTTGTCCGTGCTGAAGATTTTGGAAGTGAATTCTTTATGGGGCGTCTGATGAAGAGGATTCCAGAGACTCGGATCTGTTACCTACAAGGTTCTTATGATTTTTGTTTAATAATGAAGTAGCAATAATATAACCGATTTAGCAATCAAGTCCATGTAGTATGGGTAGTAACAGAGCTGTATGATCTGCCTAAAATCATATTGATGTACATGAGCATGTAGGGTATCTGAAACCCACACCAAAACTGTAATGAATTACCTTTTCTATGAATAGGTCAGTTTAAGGCATAAATGCTAGCTGGAACATAAGAAGGGCCTGCTGGACGAGACAGCCTGTTCCCACAGTGGCCAACCAGATGCCTGTGGAAAACCTGAAACCAGGATGTGAGCACAACTGCACTCTCCTCAACTGTGATTCCCAGAAACTAGAAATATCAATAAGCTACAACTGTAGCCCAAATTGTCACTCAACCAGTTCCACAGTCATTGTTTAGTATTGGTAGAACTAGTCAAGACAGTGTGAAACGAAAGGAAAACAGACTGTTATCTTTAATGTTAAGTTCAACAATCTCTGTACAATAGTTCAGGTTGTTGTTGTTGTTGTTTAGTCGTTTAGTCGTGTCCGACTCTTCGTGACCCCATGGACCAGAGCACGCCAGGCACTCCTGTCTTCCACTGCCTCCCGCAGTTAGGTCAGACTCATGTTTGTAGCTTCGAGAACACTGTCCAACCATCTCATCCTCTGTCGTCCCCTTCACCTTGTGCCCTCCATCTTTCCCAACATCAGGGTCTTTTCCAGGGAGTCTTCTCTTCTCATGAGGTGGCCAAAGTATTGGAGCCTCAGCTTCAGGATCTGTCCTTCCAGTGAGCACTCAGGGCTGATTTCCTTAAGAATGGATACGTTTGATCTTCTTGCAGTCCATGGGACTCTCAAGAGTCTCCTCCAGCACCATAATTCAAAAGCATCAATTCTTCGGCGATCAGCCTTCTTTATGGTCCACCTCTCACTTCCATACATCACAGTCAAAGGCTTTTGCATAGTCAATGAAGCAGAAGTAGATGTCTTTCTGGAACTCTCTAGCTTTCTCCATAATCCAGCGCATGTTTGCAATTTGGTCTCTGGTTCCTCTGCCCCTTCAAAATCCAACTTGCACTTCTGGGAGTTCTCGGTCCACATACTGCTTAAGCCTGCCTTGTAGAATTTTAAGCATAACCTTGCTAACGTGTGAAATGAGTGCAATTGTGCGGTAGTTGAAGCATTCTTTGGCACTGCCCTTCTTTGGGATTGGGATGTAGACTGATCTTCTCCAATCCTCTGGCCACTGCTGAGTTTTCCAAATTTGCTGGCATATTGAGTATAGCACCTTAACAGCATCATCTTTTAAAATTTTAAATAGTTCAGCTGGAATATCATCACTTCCACTGGCCTTGTTATTAGCAGTGCTTTCTAAGCCCCATTTGACTTCACTCTCTAGGATGTCTGGCTCAAGGTCAGCAACCACACTACCTGGGGTGTACGAGACATCCATTTCTTTCTGGTATAATTCCTCTGTGTATTCTTGCCACCTCTTCTTGATCTCTTCTGCTTCTGTTAGGTCCTTTCCACTTTTGTCTTTTATTATGGTAATCTTGTATGAAATGTACCTTTCATATCTCCAATTTTCTTGAACTTTTGTCTTTTATTATGGTAATCTTGTACGAAATGTACCTTTCATATCTCCAATTTTCTTGAACAGATCTCTGGTTTTTCCCATTCTATTGTTTTCCTCTAGTTCTTTGCATTGCTCGTTTAAGAAGGCCTTCTTGTCTCTCCTTGCTATTTTTTTGGAAATCTGCATTCAGTTTCCTGTATCTTTCACTATCTCCCTCACATTTTGCTTGCCTTCTCTCTCCCGCTATTTGTAAGGCCTCGTTGGACAGCCACTTTGCTTTCTTGCATTTCCTTTTCATTGGGATGGTTTTATTTGCTGCCTCTTGTATAATGTTCCGAGCCTCCATCCATAGTTCTTCAGGCACTCTGTCAACCAAATCTAAATCCTTAAACCTGTTCCTCACTTCCACTGTGTATTCATAAGGGATTTGACTTAGATTGTATCTTACCGGCCCAGTGGTTTTTCCTACTTTCTTCAGTTTAAGCTTGAATTTTGCTATAAGAAGCTGATGATCCGAGCCACAGTCAGCTCCAGGTCTTGTTTTTGCTGACTGTATAGAGCTTCTCCATCTTCTATAGTTCAGGTAAAGGTAAAGGTAAAGGTACCCCTGCCCATACGGGCCAGTCTTGACAGACTCTGGGGTTGTGCGCCCATCTCACTCAAGAGGCCAGGGGCCAGCGCTGTCCGGAGACACTTCCGGGTCACGTGGCCAGCGTGACATCGCTGCTCTGGCGAGCCAGAGCCGCACACGGAAATGCCGTTTACCTTCCCGCTGGTAAGCGGTCCCTATTTATCTACTTGCACCCGGAGGTGCTTTTGAACTGCTAGGTTGGCAGGCGCTGGGACCGAGCAGCGGGAGCGCACCCCGCCGCAGTCCTAGGCGCTGAGGCTTTAACCCACAGCGCCACCTGCGTCCCTATAGTTCAGGTACCTCTATACAATTATACCCCAATTGTACGGCCTCGGCCCAGTATACCTGAAGGAGCGTCTCCACCCCCATCGCTCAGCCTGGACACTCAGGTCCAGCACTGAGGGCCTTCTGGCGGTTCCCTCACTGCGAGAAGCAAAGCTACAGGGAACCAGGCAGAGGGCCTTCTCAGTAGTGGCGCCCGCCCTGTGGAACGCCCTCCCATCAGATGTCAAAGAGATAAACAACTACCTGACATTTAGAAGACATCTGAAGGCAGCCCTGTTTAGGAAAGTTTTTAATGTGTGACATTTTAAAGTATTTTTAGTCTTTGTTGGAAGCCACCCAGAGTGGCTGGGGAAACCCAGCCAGATGGGTGGGGTACAAATAAATTATTATTATTATTATTATTATTATTATTATTATTATTATTATTAATCCTTAAGAGCACCTTAGAACACTCAGGATGCTACACAGAGATTATCTCAGTAATTCAACAACATTGTAGGGTGGGCCAATACTACTGTCCTCCTATGGGACTGGGAACTGAGGAACAGTGACTACCTAGTGAGTATTGATTTGCAGTGTCTCAAGCACAGCGGAATGGTGAGGAATACGTGCACATACTCTAAGTTGCTTTATTTACATTTCAAAGCTGGTAAATTACAGAAAAACATCTTGCCTCTGCCGGAGCAGGAAAAGGCATCCTCTCTCCTCTGAAGCACGGAGAGAATCACTGAGTGAACAGTGAAAAACAGGAAACCAGTGTACGTCACATCCAGTCTCCCTTTCCCGTGAGAAAACCCAACAGTACAGACTGTGGAATGTAAACATTGCCTCGTGACAAGCACTTCGCTGCACAGTGAAGAGAGCAGAAACCAACATCGAGTTCATAGGAGAATTGATTTTAGAGCCAGGAGCTTTGTAATTCATAGCTCGCAAGCAATGAGAGAGGGGCATTAGCTCACTATAGCACATGCATTTTTCTTGCTTCTGACTACTTCGCAAAGATTACAGTGCTGCCTTTAACCCTATTGACCTCATTAGACTGAAGCAGAAACTAGTTAGTAAGTTCTCCGCCACTGAAAACAGCAGCTTTGAATCTGCTCCTCTTTTTTGCCTTGTAGCCCAACAAGATATCGTCAGGTGAATTTCTCAGGTGAATTTCTCAAGATATCGTCAGGTGAATTTCTCTATCCCTACCTAACTTCATTGGCTGGCATTTCTGGAGGCAGGGAAATTCACAATGCAATGATATCACAGCAGAAAGAAGAGATGCAGGCCTAGTGCTTTTGATGGCTAGAGAATCTCCCATAGCTTCAGTCACTGAGTATTTGTGCATGACATAGGCCTATACCAGGAGCTACTCTGGGCCACCACTCTGATGTCTGGCATTATTTGTTCAGTGTTAAAATAACTTTGCATATGTTATGTCAGGATCCCTTCCATTGTAACAAATGCTAAGGTAATGTAGATGAAGTAAGGATTGAAACAATGCTTATAATCTGTGAAGGGATGATTTGTCCAATGCTACCAGTGAATTGTGTGGGTGTGTGGCACTGATTCATAATCACAGTAGCGCTCACAGAGTCCCCTGATTAGTGGAAAGAAAGGC
This sequence comes from Podarcis cretensis, assembly GCF_951804945.1. Lineage (NCBI taxonomy): Eukaryota > Metazoa > Chordata > Lepidosauria > Squamata > Lacertidae > Podarcis > Podarcis cretensis. The sequence continues at coordinate 45,750,928 of NC_137170.1, read as the reverse complement.
AAACATGTTCTGAGTTTACACACCCACACAACTGAAAGAATACACCCTGTACTTGCCTTAGCCAACCCATTAAAGCAGAATGGGCAAGCCGCCACAAATAATCTGCTGACACAAGGGTAGGTACAGCAGAGGCAAATGGCGGCAGGGCAATTGATACATTGTCAGCACAATGCCAGGCATCAGAAGACTTGGGTGTCTCAAGACATGGAGCATGTGCAGCCGGTGGTAGCCTATTTAAGGCCAATGAGGCTGCGGACAGGAAGGAGATGCCCAGAGTTGAGCAAGACTGCAGTACTGGAAGGGCGGAGGAGGAAGAACTGCCTCCCCACCCTAGCCTGAGGTTACTACAGGGGTGGCTGTGTGATGCAAAGAGAAGACTGAGCACAGTGCATAGAAGATACAGCACATATGGCAGAGTGTATGGAAGCCCTCCAGGACCCTTGGCAAATAGTTTGCAGCCCACAGTCAATCTCTTCTTCTGACCACATGGTAGTAGAGGATTCCTGCTGTGCCCCAGTCCTCTAGGGCAAGCCTGCGGAGAGTGGGGGGTAGCCAGGTGCACACCTGCCCCAGGTCTTGGGGGGCTAAGTTGGACAGAGGGCCCTGCCGGGGGCCTGCCAGACTGCCTGCTCTGGGGCATGAGCTACAATGGCACAAATGGAATTCCTAAAAGCAAGGACCGTTCTGCCTTCATCATAGTTTCTTAAGCATGCGTCTGTTTGAACATGGAGATTGCAAATGTGTGCTCTGATTAAACAGTGCAATTTACTGCAAAAAATAAATAGTATTTTTTCAGTAGAATAATGCTAAATTGTTATCGATTATCCCTCACTGTACAGGCATGTGGAGTAGTATATTTTCCCTGAATTTGCTGTATTTCTGGAATGATTCTCAAAGCCCAGAAGACTTCTGGCACAAGTGGACACAAGACCAAATAGCTGACATTGGTTAGTTATTTTCCTAAGTGGCTTTTGACCTATTGATTGTGTTCTAAACTGATCTGTGAGCAATGAACAAATATTTTGGAACTTTGCTGCCTGTATATTATTAGTGTTGGCTCCTTGTAAGCACATTTGTCTAAATGTTTTCAGATTTGTCTAAATGTTTTCAGATTTAGTCATCCTTGTATTAGACAACTGAAGCTCTAAATTGTGTGTGTGTGTGTTTAATGTTAAACGATGATTTTGAATGAGGGCTCAAAATGATTTTCTGCTTTTGCTGATTGAGCAGACACTTCCACAAAATATTTCTCTTTTGGAAAGGATTGTATTTTGGAAAGGATTGTAGTTTCAGAAATTTATAAATTTTATAAATTCATCGTTGCTGCTTTTCCTTTGTAGATACAGAGCCTCATCTACCCCCTCGACCACATGAGCAAAAGACACATCTGTACACCCCTGCTGGACCGCTATCCAGTGCATTTAGAGATGTGCTTACTGATCGCCTATCAGTTGCCCAGTACCACAATTTTCTCAGAGGTCTCCAACTGGACAATGGCTACCTTGAGAATGACAGTTTCCGTAGATGGAAAGGTATTATCATTTGGGATATATATATTCTAATGTAAAAAACATGCTGCCTGAGCTCAGTCTGAAATCAGAATAAGCACACTGCTTGCCAAGGCTCCTCACTCAACATTCCACCCAAATGTCCAGTCCATGGGTATGTCGTGTTATTGTTTGTGCACATGCTAGATCATGCTATGGGCTTGAATGCATTAGGTGGCAGTGGCTGTGTGCTAACTGAGCTTCAATGGGTCTTTGCCTAGTTATTGTGCCCCTCCCATGAGCCCCAGGCAGAGAGGTCAAGGGTCAAGGATGATGGGAGCTGTAGTCCAATGATATCTGGAGGGCACTACATTGGCTATCCCTGCTGTTAGTGGTTCCTCTTTGATTATTTGTTTAATTGCCACATACCTAATAGTGCTTCCTTTAAAGAAGAGCAGAGCTGTAATTATCATATAAATATTCTCAAAAATAAATGAGATCCACCCCCCACCGCCACCACCACCACTCTTCTAGAAATGGATAGCCACTTTGCAGAATTTTCTCTGAATAGTCTCCATCTCCCTCCTACCCCAATTCTCTGGAATGATGCTAGGTCCAGGGCATTTTGTAGGATGCAAAATGGTGGCCAGGCTGCCATGCAATTGCTGCCACTGCTATCTACAGCAAGAGCAAAAAATCTTAGGAAAAAAGACAGAAGCTGCGCTATTGCAATTGCCAATGGTTAGCCCCCACACCCAAGAAACCATTGGAGAAGTTCTTTGCCCCAAAATAGGTGGAGAATTTTTAGGAGTCATTACTGGACAGCTCTAGTTTGGGGGCCTGTGTTTATTAAAGCAAAGCATAGTTCCACCCTTAGGCAAATAATTGAAACTTTAGACAATATTTGTAAAGTACTCAACATCTGAAACTGAAGAAGAGAAGTTGTAGGAGAAAATTTCTAAGTACGGCTCTTCTTTAAAGTTGAGTAGGAACAAAGAAAACTCCAGGTTGGAGAAGATTGCCTCTGTGGCAATGAAAACTTGAGCTTACTCTGTTCCACTTAAAACTGATTCTGTTTTGCCATTTAGGTACTATACTCGATGCTTCTTCACCCAATCAGCTGACTCAAACAGAAGAGTACTTGTCACTAGTAGATACTGGATTCTTCATCAATACAAGCGTTGCACCTACACTGAGAAAAGAGCGGAAGGCAGACATTATCATACATCTAAATTACAGTGCAGGATCACAGAAGTTGGTGAGAAATGCATCTTTCCCATTTCTGCCCATTTCTTTATGATGAGTATCATAAATGATGGCTATAGCTAAGTACAGTCGTACTTGGATCCCAAATGCCTTGGCTCCCAAACAAATTGGCTCCTGAATGATTGAAACCTGGAAGTGAGTGTTCCAATTTTCAAACGATTTTCAGAAGCTGAATATCTGGCGCAGCTTCCATGGCTTCTGATTGGCTGTAGGAGCTTCCTGCAGCCAATCAGAAGCCACGCTTTGGTTTCCAAATGTTTTGGAAGTTGAATGGACTTCCAGAATGGATTCTGTTTGACTTCCAAGGTACCCTATGTCTCAGTCCCTATATCACAGTCCAAGGGCCCTGTATCCTTTCCCTCCAACTCCTATCTTCCTTCGGACATATCTAAGGCAAGTTTCAGTTGTGGGGGGAGGAGAGAGAAGAGAAAAAGTACTGGAAAGAGGAGGTCTAGAAAAGAAGGTAGGGAGGAAGCTGAGAGACGAGAGCAAGATTGATTCAGGAAACAAGCTGCAGGAGTAAGAAAAGACTAGGAGAAAGCCCTTGAATAAGTTGGAGGCTGGGGTTACTGTAAATGTCTCTGACTGTGAATCATCCTGCCCTGACATCTGAATTGCTATGATGTCACAGAATGTTCAGGAGAAACTACTAACACAGAGCCTAAGGACACAAGGAACACATTGTTTCTCGTAGGACAGGCTGTGCAGAGACAAGATGAAATAATTTCCCCTGATCCCTCGCCTACATATGAGTCCTTTGTGTTACCTCTTAGTAGCTAACATTTCCCCGGGGAGTTTCAAAGAGAGTTCTGGTACGTGTCTGCTCTTGGAAGGAAATTGTACAGAGAAATGAGGAGTACTGAATTTAAAATAAGCCTTTCCACATTTAGCATACTATTGTATTACTAGCCACCCAGAGTGGCTGGAGTGACCCAGTCAGATGGGTGGAGTATAAGTAATAATAGTTATTACTACTACTACTTTTTTCCACCTAGCCCCTGGAACAGTCATGCAAGTACTGTGCAGAACAAGGAATCCCATTTCCCAAAGCTGTGATACATGAAGATGACAAACACTTGAAGGAATGCTATTTGTTTGACAATGCAGAGAATCCAGAAGCACCAATATTAGTATTTTTCCCACAAGTGAATGATAGCTTTCGTTACTACAAAGCACCCGGTATGCCATTATTATTATTATTATTATTATTATTATTATTATTATTATTATTTGTACATTATACTTATAAAGTTCTGTGTTTAGTGGTTTATTATCTACATGTTTACAGATGAGGAGAAAGAGGATAACAGAGGAAAGGGAGACACACAGAAAACCCATTTCCCCCCCACATTTTGGAAGCAAATAAATTCCTCTAAAAACCACTAGAGTCAAGCGTCTGTCCTCAGAAATCACAAAATCTGCAAATTTGGACTCAGTTCTATGTCTTATGAGGATCCACTGTTGTGCATCTTCTTTAGCACAGCTAAGGAAGTCTAGGTTCAAAGGAAGTACTGCCAGTGCCAGCCTTACCATGGGAAGTCTAGCTGACATTGACTGAGCTTAAACTGGCCTTTTGAAGTTGAATGGACCTGCCTCCTAAAATCTTTCCCACCATTGTTCTCTAACACCTTCCTGTTAGGTCGGGCCTTTGGAAACTAAGGTGCAGACAATGCTGATCATTGGGCTGCTGTCAGGGCAAATTATATTTAAAATGCTAGCTTTAGATATGTTGTGATGTATTTTAATTATCGTTTTTAACTAGTTTGTTGTTTTAATTATTCTGTATTTTATAATGGATGTTTCTAAAATGTTGTAAACCACCTTGATTGAATCCCAGCTCGGGAGAAAGGTGCGCTAGAAATACATTGAATAAATAAATAAGTTAAATCTGTATTCATGAGGAAGTGTGACAGCCAGATGGTTGGCACTGGCAGGTGGCAGAGTTTGCTCATCATCAGGTAGTGGTGGCTGGTCAGCCACCAGCACACTAATAATTCTCAGGCACCTTGCACCAGGCGTCTTGTTCAACAACTCTGCATTTGTATTGCTCATAAACTTGGTTCATGGAACCCCTTAACCTCCTCAGTTCCTCATTAATCAATTCCTGAAATTGATTTCCTGTGGAAATTGTTCTGTTTGACTGAAGACATGTTTTCTTCTCTGTGAACTGCCCTGAGACCTCCGGGTATAGGGTGGTATATAAATCCTGAAAATGCCTTGTTTATCTCCTTGGATCAGAGGTGTGAGGCATGCTGTTTCATCAAGATCTCACTGTCTTTCATCTTTTTTTGTTTTGTTTTTGGTTGAATAAAACTGTTCTCTTAACACTATAGCAGAGTTGTAAATGGGGCCTCCTCTTCTTCAAGGTTGTCAGCAATGGCCAAACTAGTTATTTCACAAAATGCACAGTGTGCAACTAATTCTGGTTTCTTTCCCCTGCTTTATTTAATGAACTACAGGCACAGGGGCCCCAGATTGTCATCAAATCATCAGCTCCTTTTTCAGCCACGATCTACAACCTTCCCCCACCCCCAGGGATGTCTAGAAGACTTTGGGGGGAAAGCTCCCATTTTTATCCTAAGCTTCATAGCTATGCCAAGGAGGACTTTGGTCCAGAGCATAGCTGGAAATGGAAGGAATACACCTCTTCTCCCTATGCGCTGTGGTCCTGATGACAATTCTAGATAAAGATATATAGATAGAGATAGATAGATAGAGATAGATAGATATATATATAAGTAGAGGGGGGGAGATAATTGCTTGCTATTCACTGCAGAAAAGCTCCTTGTACAATATATGAAGGGTCTTAATTTCCTAGCATTGATGTATCAACCCTCAATAACAGTACCACTAGCATATAATCCAAGAAATTCAGTTTTTAAACAGTAGTAGTAGTAGTACTAGTAGTAGTAGTAGTAGTAGTAGAATTTATATACCACCCTATACCCGGAGGTCTCAGGGCAGTTCACAGAGAAGAAAACATGTCTTCAGTCAAACAGAACAATTTCCACAGGAAATCTGTGTGCCTTAGCAGCTGTTAAATATGCATGTATGAACTTAATTTTGGTAAATCCCATTCTGACAGCACTACCTTACTGCAATTTTTTCATAGGTGTTAAACGCTCTCCATCAGAAATGAAAGAAGGCAAAGTCGATGTCTCTAGTAACTGCACCCCTTACTCTACTTACTCCCTGACATTCACTGACGAAGAGTATGATCAGCTAGTGAAACTGAGTGAATACAATATTCTGAATAACCAACGTATGATCCTGGAAGCTTTGCATATGGCAGTGGAACAGAGAAAAAAACTGAAGAAATGCACGAAATGAGATGCTGAAATATGGACCCAAGCTCTCTGAGCACTCATAAATCTCACTGAACTTTGGTTTGGACCAAGGGGCCCTACGGGATAAGCCAAGCAATTCAGGATGTGAACAAAAGTTATCTTTTCCCAAGACTGCTTGTGCTTTTTTGAGTGACTGAGATTCTAAATCAGCATGTCACTTATTTGAAAACTCAGCATCAGCTGTGCTGATTCTCCCAAGTTGGTTGCTGTGAATCTATCTGTACTTAGCAGGATTAAGGATTATTGTGTTCGTTTCCTGTCCATGGACTTCCCATGGACATCTGGTTAGCCAAGATGAGAACAGGGTGGCAGACTTGGATGGACTTTGGCTCTGATCCAGCAGGGCTACTATTATGTTCTTATCTCAGGAACAAACCAATTGTCATGCAAAACTTATAATATAGCTCCAGATCCCTTATGTAACAGGTATCATCTCTTACATTTCATTTCTGGGTTTGCATTTACTATTGGACAGGGGAGGTGCTGACATTTGAAAGCAACCTTCAGTGATCTCCCAGCACATCCTTGTGTGTGTTTACTCCAGCGTAGGAGCTTATCCACACTTCCACTTGTGCCATACCAAGAAAGCAGACTGGGACTGTCTGTGTGCATGCTGTGACTCTCAGCTTCTAATCCTGTCCTGGAGGGCCCTCCTTCTCCTGAGGTCCCTTGATGACTCAAGTCTCCTGTTTCTAGCAGCTCCCAGCTCATCCCACCACCAGGCTCGAGACTCTAAGGTATCATCTTTGGAGCCCTCCTAGGGTGCTTTTGGGAGGCAGGCTCCCACCCCTCCTCCTCATCCAGCCTGTCCTTGACAACTGCTATAGATGTGGCGTTTATTTAACCTGCCTATTCTGAGATAGTCCAAGAACAAAAGGAATTGGGTGCCAATGTGAGGCTGCAGCTGCTTTGTAGGAGGCTTTTAAGTGGCAGGTTCAGACTGTGCCACATGAAAAGCAGTGTTTTGCATGGGAATGCACAGTGCTTGGCACCATTAGAGTTGCCACCTATCCTGTATAATACAGGATTTTTCCTGTATTTCAATGTAAAATGCTGTGTCCTGCATTGATACAGTTTTGTCCTGTATTTCAGGTCTTCTCTCTCTCTCGCTCTCTGTGTGTGTGTGTGTCTCCCTCTCTGTTTCTGTCTCTGTCTCTCTCTGCCAAGTTAGGGATCCTCTCCAAATGCATGTGTTTGAATGGGTGTGGGAAAGGACATGCATTTAACCTCTGGGTAGCCAAGCACAGACAGATTTACAAATTTTGTTTGTGTGTGTGTGCGTGTGCGTGCATACATGTGTGCGTTTGTGTTAAATTCCAGAGGGGTCATCCACTTAGGCTGCAATAGATTGTAATGGATTGCTTTTGAGTCACTTCAGCACCAGGTTGGGGGGGGGGAATCGCCACCAACCGTCCTGCCCTACCCTATCCTGTATTTTGCCAGAACAAAGGTGGCAATCTTACAAAACTAATTTGTTTCTAACGTTGGAACATCCTGTGAATTCTGGTAATGATTTAGGAACGTTGGAACATCCTGTGAATTCTGGTAATGATGTAGAAACACATAACTGAAATGGAAGGCTTGGCACTGTACACACGATTCTGTATCTATAAGTAGCAAATGGCATATCCAAAGTCAACGCGACTAGATTATTTTAATAATTTATTGACAGCAGCCTGAACTCAGCAGTGTGGCTTGTGCTTCTGCTGCTGCTCTGTTTGGCTTTTGTGGTTAATTCATCAATATTAAAGAAAACACGCTTGTTGGCTCAAGTTATTGTTTGTAAGATTAGAAAAATAAAACCTGTTGGTTCAGTTTGATAATAATGATGAACATAATGGGGCGTATCTAGTTTCTGACTTGAGAAATGCTCTTCCTGCTTTGGGGCATGAACATCTGGGGAAACAGGATGCTAGGCTAAATGGGCCACTGGCCTGAATCAAGAGGGCTTTTCTTATGTTCTTATGAGCAGTATATTTCTAGCAGCTTTCTTCAAGTATTCAATTGCAGTAACAGAGCAACCTGAAAGCTGACTCGGAGTACTCAGAGTACTATCATATAACTACTGCCAAATAAAATGGAAATCAATAAAATCTCTTGGATGCAGCCATGTTTCCAATGAAGAATGCTTAATTATTCTCAGGACGACATTTCCTGTTGTGCAACAGAATCATGCCTCTGTCTCATGTTCATCCATCAGTATCACCTCAGTCTTTCTACCCAGCACAAATGTCTACTCAATCGCTCAACTTTTCCTAATTAAATTTGGCAGATGTCCATCACCCACTATCTGCTAATTAAATCTGGTGGATGCATTTCTTCTTCGATTTTGAAAAGACTATTAGCCCTGAACCCAGCAATGCATATGATTGCTTCTACAAAGATTACGTTGGAGTAGGGTTGCCATGTGTCCGAGAAATCCCAGACATGCCCTCATGTCCTCATTTGAGGGGCCAACATGCCCATCAGGGTTTTTGTTTACATTTTAAAGGCAATGTCCTGGTTTGGGGTCTTTTTATTTTGAAGGGGGGTTGGCTCAGGTGTAAGCAGATTGGGCTTGGGCTGCTCTACACGCCGTGGCCAGACCGAGCTGGGGAAAGAGGCACATAGGCGTGATAGCAGCCCAACACGCCTCTTTTCCCTGCTTGGACGGGCATTGGCTCAGGCTATTCCTAAGACTTACATCCAACAGGATGACCCCCGTAGGGACTGCCATCTGGGGGAGGAACAAACAGGCTGAGCTCCAGGTGCTGACTGCTTAAATGGGCAAGGGGCAGATCCGAGAGACGCCCACAATCAGCTCCATTGGCTCCACCCCCAGCACAGCCCAAGTCCTAGCCTGCATCCCCATTTGCCAAAGCAGGGTTCAGGCTAGGTTCCGATTCCTGATAGGCAGAGAGGGCTCATGCCCCCTCCCCTATCAGGAAGGGCACAGCCTCCTCCACTCGCAAAGAGTGAGTGGGCTTGTGCAAACTTCTGAGGGCTGCATCCTGCAGCTGGTTGGTGGGCAACAGTGTTTGGTGGGTGGAGCAACAGCACATTTTTGACCTTGACTCACCCACCACTTGGGAGGACAATAGCTCAAGGGTACAGCATCTACTTTGCATGCAGAAAGTCCCAGGTTCAATTGCCGGCTTCTCCAGGTAGGGCTGTGAGAGGCTTGTGTCTGAAACTTCCAGTCAGTGTAGGCAACAGTGGTCTGATTTTGTATAAGGGAGCTTCCTATGAGACTACAATAAGGGACATTGCAGCCACAAGAAAGCCACCTGCACACACTTTCCATCCTCCATCCAGGGAAGAGATATCATCAAAGTTCAAGGACCTGTTTCAGCCTCAAGGAGGCTGCAGATGTGGACCAGAGAGGTATAGCCCAGAGAAAGGACTATTGTGAAGAACTGATGTTCACTTTGGAAATAACTGGTGTTTCCCATTTAATTGTCTTTGTAGCCAATTAATCTATATTTCATACCACCCCAATCCCCCAGCAGTGTGAGATTCCAGGGGTTCCAGGCACTCACTCAGGGTTCGTGTATCCTTTTGGAAGTGAAGCACAGTGGAGACTGTGGTGTCTTTATGATATATGGTTTATTTACACATATATACAACCTGAGCCTAGGATGGAGGGGTACACAGGATTTACACCCCAATAGGGTCTTGTTTCTCCCATATCCACAGCCTTGGATATCAGCAGAAATCAGCCATGGCTCTTACCATCTCTCCAGCTTGCCATCTTTACCACACTACAACCTTGGTGGAATCTAGACACATAAAAAAATAATAATTGTGAAAATGCTTTATAAAAAAATGTTTTGAAAAATGTGTTGAATTTGCCATAGCTCACCATCGCCATCTGGTGTCAAATTTGTATAATGCACTTTACAATACAAAACGTTTTATTTGTAGCTGTATAGCTGAGTCCCTTTTTCCTCCAGGTCACATCTCAGCCAACTCTAAACCCCTGCTTTAACTCTAAGCTGGAGGAGTGGCCCCATCCAGAGAGGCCTCCCTTTAGCTTTCTTCACAGGCCATCATCTTCCCTTTTGTTTTCTTAATGGCTCATCATCCAAGGTGATTACCTCATGAGGAAGCTGGCCTGACTTATTTGGCTTTCAGAATTTGATTAAGTGTCTGGCACCCACAAACTCATAATAACATAAATGGTTATTTTACTTTAGACTATTGTCCAGTAATTCTGGCAGCTGCTGTAGCCATCATATGATTCTAGCCACAGCTTGAAAGTGTTGAAAAAAACTAAGATTGCTGTTCCTTGAAGTCAGTGATAACATTCCATGCACAAAATTGCATGTTGTTGTGTTTATGTGGGATTACACAGCCCACAGTGGGTGGAGTGGGTTACAAATAATGCAATAATGTCAAAGGGAACTACAGCAACTGACAGACAGAATCCATTATCATATGGATCTCTTAGATTCACTTTGTTACAGTAATACATGTACACATCATGTTGATGCAATGATATGGAAGGCGTCAGAGAGACATAACTTGTTAAGAAGCCTATTTGGCTTAGTGGCGCAGCAGAGGTTTTGGCCCTGATAAAACGCAAGAGCTGCCCATCACAGCTGAGAAATTTGAGGTCAAGAAAAAAGCACAAACTCAAATGAACATTTAGATTTGTATTCAGAAAACTAATAGAATTTGCTAAAAGGTAGCATGACTCTCTTAGAGCTACATCTCTGGTGATAACACGAATGCAGCTCGCAAACTCATGCAGACCAGTGTGACTGGTGAGTATTTGGTGACCTTTATATTTTGCATTTCTTTAATTGATTGACTGTATTTACTGTGCTTTCATTGTCTTTTCCTTGTGTATTCATATGCTGTTTGCCTCTGGGCTGAAAAAAGTATATAAATAAACCATAGCATAACACCATCACGTCTAACTGCTGTGTCTGTATGGTCCCTTGATTTTGTCACTGGTGTGTTCTATTTGTTTTTTGAGCAAGGCATATGGGACAAACCAAGTGACAATGCAAATGCCAGTTTATTGCCTACAATACTCCTTCTACATCAGTCCCTCCTCTTTCCCCTTTGATGCACTTTTTTCTTTCTGTTGAGAATGCTGGGGATATTAGTCACGACAATTTATTCCGCAGCAGAAACTTCACAGGGGCAAATTTGCCCGCACAAGCATAGGAATAAACCAGCAGCTATCTGCAGAAGAACATGCGACCTTTTCACTCCCTATGTTAGTAAAGTGGTATGTGTAAAATGCTTCAGAGACTCAGGGAACATAGGGAAATGTTCAAGGCAGAGCATGCCTTTATTCAAACAACTTTACCATTGACAAGTATTCATTGTGTTATGACATCCTGAGATGCCTTGGGTAGGGAATGCCCCTCCAAAGGTGCCACTTCTATGTTTTGCAAAAACAAATAAATGGAGAATCTTCCATTGTTTTCTACCAGGTCTAGCTTGGTTGGAGAGGAGAGGAGTGTGGCTTACATTATAACTGCTTTGAATTATGGTGTACTGGATATCCTCTGTGCTGGGGGTGAAGATGGGGAAGAGAAAGAGAGGATAAAAGCTAGTTTAAAAGCTAGTTAGATTAATGCACCTCTCATATTGTCCCAGAACAAGTTTGCGCTGCCCATAGGTTGCTTTTGTGCAGGACACTTTCCCACAAGGGAAAATTTTCTGCAGCAGAGCAGAGCAGTGTAGATTTGAGCCATTGGCTGAGCAAAGGTGGGCATGTGGGTGGTTGAAGGGAAGGGACTGACCCAACAATTGCTTCCTGTCAGCCTGAGACCTAAAGTGGACTGTGATGTGGCGCTTGTCCTCCAAATCCCATTCCAGAATCCACTGGTGAGCAGTTGTTCGGCTCCCGGCAACAGGGGAAAGGGGCCCTTGCCCAGTTAAGGATCTCAAGAAATACTTGGCCTTACAACCTCCAGGTGAGGGCCCTCTGCTTATTCATGAGAACGGGCATCTGTAGGCCCGTCATTCAGTTCACCAAGGTGTTGTGCATGCGGTCTTACGGCTTCCAAATTTGCTCCTCATTCTTTTCGGATTGGGGCTGCAACGACAGCTGCTCACTGGGGTTTATCAGCAGAGAGGATTAAGGATCTGGGCCGGTGGAAGTCGGACGCGTTTAGAGGTTATGTACGGAAATGATGTGATTGCGTGTGCTTACGTTTCTTGTTTTCATCCTAGGTCCAGCTGCTATACGCATCTGGAGAGTGGGGCACAGTATTGCACATTGGGCTGTTAGCAGAGCTCGACAGTCCAGATTGGGTGCTGGCCTTGGCCTTCCGCTGCACGTGCGGGTGTCCTGGATCTCCAGAAGGGGGATGCTGTGGAAGGAACTCCTACCGCTTATGCAGAGGCGTGTTCTCACGGAAGGCCCTCCTACGGCGATTGTGGTGCAGCTTGGGGAAAATGATATGGTTTCCTCATCTTGTTATGTTCTGTGTGCTATTATGTTACAAGATTTGAGGGAATTGGCGGCCATGGTGCCCGCAACTAAAATAATTTTAAACAATAGGAGTATAGCATCTAGATCAAGGGAAGTAATAGTGCCACTGTATTCTGCTCTGGTCAGACCTCACCTGGAGTACTGTGTCCAGTTCTGGGCACCACAGTTCAAGAAGGACACTGACAAACTGGAACATGTCCAGAGGAGGGCAACCAAAATGGTCAAAGGCCTGGAAACGATGCCTTATGAGGAACGGCTAAGGGAGCTGGGCATGTTTAGCCTGGAGAAGAGGAGGTTAAGGGGTGATATGATAGCCATGTTCAAATATATAAAAGGATGTCACATAGAGGAGAGAGAAAGGTTGTTTTCTGCTGCTCCAGAGAAGCGGACACGGAGCAATGGTTCCAAACTGCAAGAAAAAAGATTCCACCTAAACATTAGGAAGAACTTCCTGACAGTAAGAGCTGTTTGACAGTGGAATTTGCTGCCAAGGAGTGTGGTGGAGTCTCCTTCTTTGGAGGTCTTTAAGCAGAGGCTTGACAACCATATGTCAGGAGTGCTCTGATGGTGTTTCCTGCTTGGCAGGGGGTTGGACTCGATGGCCCTTGTGGTCTCTTCCAACTCTATGATTCTATATTCTAATTTGGTCACAGTTGCTTCAAAGCCGCAATTGGCGGGGTAACCCTTGCTCAGCTGCCACCGAACAGGTTAGAAAGCGGATTAACTCTGCGGTGAGCAAGTTGGTGGTTGGTTTGGGTGGGTTTGTGATTCCTCATCCTCTTATTACTTTCAAAGCTGCTGAATTCTATAGGATGAATGGGGTTCATCTTTCCTCAGTTGGGAATGATGTTTGGTTAAGTTCGGTGGTGGACAAGTTGAGGGTGTGGTTGAGTTTGTGAGTGGTTGGCGGCGAGCGTAAGGGCTCGAGTGGCGGTTAGGCATTGGTTTAAATTGGTTGGTGGAGGGGTATGGATTGGCTGTGCCTGCCCCTCCAATGCTGCTGCACGGGAATTCCATTAAAGGAATTCAGGGGCTTACCATCCTTTCGTCCAAACCCCTGGAATCGGGTTTGGGCCGTGCAAGCCCCTAGGAGCATGCGGGGAGAAGCTGAGGGTCTGTGCTGCAGCTTCAGTTATCCCTGATCTTGTTCCTCCACACTGGCTTTTGCTGGAATCCGGGAGTCAGTGCTGTCCCCAAGGCGGGGGGGGGGGGCAGATAGTCATAACCAATGCCTAAGCAACCACTCACAATTTGTATGTTAATAAAGTTGTGGCCAAATTTATGCCAAAAACCTTAAACAAAAATTCATGTGTGATGTGTGAGTTATTGGGGTACGGGTGTTTTGGGGGACCTCAGCACGCAATAACAAGATGGTTGGAGAATATGCTTCCTCTGAGGAGACAGCCCTCCCACCCACTAGGAAATGTTTCATTGGTCCCAAGTTCTTTCAGCAAGTAATTTCCCTTTTGCCTGAAATATATGACTGGCTCTGGCTTGTTGTCTGAAAGATGAAGAGTCACTGCCATTTCTCTGACTTGTGCATGCCTATAAATGTGTCATCTCTCTGAGTTATTGTCATGACCCGCCACCCCCGACTAATCAGCATGGAGTAAAGTGTTTTACACGTTGGCAGAGGTGTTCAGGCAATGATGAATATCGGTCAAATGTCAGCCCATCCTTAGGGTTATTTAGTTGTTCATCTGCAATATTGCGATTGCTATATATGTTGTGTAAACTGCTCCTGAAATAACTTTGCAGGCAGTTTTGGTATGGAACACCCTAATCCTGCACATGTTTTCTCAGAAAGGCAATATGAATGGGAGGCACATTCCATGTTAGGGAACAATAGGAAACGAATCAAAACTAAAACCGGCAGCATTGCAATTTTCTAATACAGTTCTATGACGTAAACACACTTGGAATACTGCATAGAGTTCTGATTGTCTGGCCTCAAAGGAGTTGAGAGTCACAACATTTGGGACTTCTTAGCTTAGAAAAATGCAAATAACGGGGGCATGAAAGAGTGCATAAAATTATACTTTGTGTTGGAGAAAGCTTTCTGTACTGCCTTTCCCCTCATTTTTTCTCCTGCCTGCATGCCTCTCATCATCTTGCTACTGTTCCTTCTCCTCCAAACTGCAGCCTGTTGTTTTTTTAAAAATCAGAATTGAAAAGTGAAGAAGTTATATCAAGGAGGCAAATAACTGCAAAGATCATGGGATCTTTAGCAGCAGAGAAAGTACAAGGGATAGAATTGTCAGTGGTGCTAATGTCAGTGTGATTAGAACTGACAACCATTGCAACAGAGGTATCGAGGTTGGAAAAAGATATATTACAGAACAAGAAGAAAATCCTATCAAAAATGTACAGACTACTACTGGATTGGGAGACTAAGGAGGAAGTGAAGGATGTAATGATTAAAAGGGCAAAGGATTTTGGATACTCCATTCAGATGGACGATTGGGAAAATTTATGGAAAAGAGATTTAAAATTTACAGCTTGGTACACATTAAAGATTTTTTTAAATGAAAATTCTCTATAGATGATACATGACCCCCAGCAAATTGCCAAAATATATAAAACAAACTCAAACATATGTAGGAGGTATAAGCAAATGGAGGGAACAATGTACCACATGTGACGGGGTTGTTAAAAAAATAATAATGGGATACTGTTTATGACATGGGACATGGGTGGCGCTGTGGGTTAAACCACAGAGCCTAGGACTTGCCAATTAGAAGGTTGGAGGTTCGAATCCTCGCAACGGATTGAGCTCCCATTGCTCGGTCCCTGCTCCTGCCAACCTAGCAGTTCAAAAGCACGTCAAAGTGCAAATAGATAAATAGGTACCGCTCCAGCGGGAAGGTAAACGGCGTTTCCGTGCGCTGCTCTGGTTTTGCCAGAAGCGGCTCAGTCATGCTGGTTATATGACCTGGAAGCTGTATGCCGGCTCCCTCGGCCAATAAAGAGTTGGTCACAACTGGACCTAATCATCAGGGGTCCCTTTACCTTTACCTTTACTGTTTATGATGAGTTAGAAAAAATGTTTAAACAAACATTTGTGAAAAAGCAGGAAGCCTTTCTTCTAGCTAGGCATTTTGACATCTGACGTACCAAATGATAAAAGGAGGGTTTTCTTATATGCAACAACAGCAGCGAGAATGCTAATTGTTAAAAACTGGAAAGGAGAGAAAACCCCTACAAAGGAAGAATGGCAAATTAAATTATGTGAATACCTAGAACTAGCAAAAATGACAGAGGCAATCAGGAACAATCAAACCAAAAATTCAAAAATGAATGGGATTGTTACAGTGTATTTGGAAAAAACATTGTTCCCAAGAGAAATCCTTAATATGCCTTGACTAATTTACACAAAGTAGATAACAGATAGATAATGCATATTATGAAAAGCCAATGTATTGAAAGAAAAAAAGGACTCAGTAAAAAAAGATAAGGAAGAAGCATGGAGCAGCAATGAAGTGGAGGGAGGTCAATACTAAAGACTAAGACTTAATGTAGCAGTATTATCTGATGTTGAATTATTTTGGATTCATGGTGTGTAGCTTATTATGTCTTCAATAACGTATGGATTAACTGTATAAATAATGAAACTCAATAAAGAATATATGAAAAGAATGAACAGACAACCATTTAGCTGGAAGAGCCAGAAGGTAAATTGGAATCTACCAGAGTAGATCTCTGGGTTGTTTTCAATAGATTGGCAAGGGCTCCTGGCTCTTATTTCTTTAGCAACAGCAGCAACAATAAAGAATATAATGCTGAATTTAAGAAAGCTGGGGGGGGCAGGGGTGGATTCTCATGTAGACGGACTGTGAGATCCATTCAGTTTTGGTACTCAAAACCAACCCCTGGGCTCAGGATTGTTTTGTTTTAAAGTGTATTACTTTTGCACTAGACTTCAATCTAGACTTCAATCTAGAGTAAAAAACAAAGTTGATCCTGCAAGCCTAAGGTGTGCCTACCCTTGCCTTAAGACACCTCATGTATCTACAAATGGCTGAAGGAAGTGGAATAAATGTTGTTCCACTAGAGGACAGGAGATCCCACTGGCAAGAGGCACTTAATAACACCAGAATCCCCACAGTATACAGAAAGTTGCACTAGTGTATTCTAATGCAGGGATGAGGAACCTGTGGAACTCCAGATGTTGTTGGACTCCAACTCCCAGCAGGGCTAGTGGTCAAGGATGATGGGAGTTGTGGGGCAAGAGAGGCCCTATGTCCTTACTTTATCTAGGTAACACATAAAATCTCTCTCCCTCCTTCACCCGATGATGCCTTTGATAAGTAACTTACAGAAGGGAGGAGATGCTACAGGCTCTGCCTAAGATGCTGAGTTAGGAGAATTATTTCTGGGTGGAGACATAGGAACAAATTAAACTCTCTCTCTTTTAATATAGTCACCAGGTGTTCTAGAGCTGTCTCTCTCGCCGAAGCTTTTAATTATGCTTTATTGGAGAAGTGCATTTCAGATCTCAAAGATCTGAATGTTGTGGTTCAGCCATTTGGAGCACAATATATTGGCATGGCATTAAATGCAGCCCACTGAAATGAGCGGGATCCCCCTTCAATATTGCATGCACATGTACTCTGAGGAACTCTGTTATGACCAAAGGGTACAAGATTGGGTGGTATGTAAAATTAGCCGAATAGAATTTCCCTTTATGTGGCATATTGGATGGCTTTGTTCACAGTCAACGTTTGATAAATCACACTATTTGGGGGAATGAAAATGAATTTTCCATGACACCAACCTTGTCATTGTTTTGGCACCAGCCCCCCACCCTTTTTGGTTTGTTCGTTTGTTTTTGCTTTCACAGGGATTTGGGCAGCACCAATGATATGGTTGTACTCTTAAATCCGCTTTTAATAATGTTGAGGTGATTTTTTTAAAAAAATTAATTGATCGTAACCCATTTTGGGACTTTCTTAGTGGGAAGCAACATATAAATCTAATAGGTAAAGGTAAAAGGTAAAGAATCCCTGGACTGTTAAGTCTAGTCAAAGGAGACTATGAGTTTGTGGCATTCATCTCACTTTCAGGCCGAGGGAGCCGGCGTTTGTCCAGACAGCTTTCCGGGTCATGTGGCCAGCATGACTAAACCGCTTCTGGCATAACAGAAAACCGTGATGGAAACCAGTGCGCATGGAAACACTGTTTACCTTCCTGCAGCAGCGGTGCCTATTTATTGACTTGCACTGGTGTGCTTTCGAACTGCTAGGTTGGCAGGAGCTGGGACAGAGCAATGGGAGCTCACTCCATCACAGAGATTCGAACTGCCAACCTTCTGATCGGCAAGCCCAAGAGGCTCAGTGGTTTAGACCACGGCGCCACCCACATCCCCTCATAAAACTAATAAATCTAAGCTCTTCAAAAAAATTACCCTAATATTCCTGGGGAAAGAGTGAACCTTTGTAGTGCACTGCTGATAATATAAAGCTGTTATAGAAATATATTATGCAACCACATTTGAAATACTGTGTCATGTTCTGGTAGCCTCACCTCAAAAAGGATATTGTAGAGTTGGAAATACGGTGGTACCTTGAATGTCAAATGGCTTGGCTCCTGAACAAATTGACTCCCAAATGCTGCAAACTCGGAAGTAAGTGTTCCGGTTTGTGAACGTTTTTTGGAAGCTTCTGCAACCAATCGGAAGCCGCGCCTTGTTTTTCGAAGAGTTCCAGGAGTCAAACAGACCCCCTGGAACAGATTAAGTTTGTCAACCAAGGTAACACTGTAGTTCAGTAAAAGGCAACCATAATGATCTAGAGCAGCAGTTTCCAATCAGTGCTCCACAGAGCACTTGGTGCTCCACAAAGCATCTCCAAGTGCTCCATGTAGAGAATGGAAATAAAAATAAATACTTGCCTTTGGCTTCATGACTCAAAATGTTTGGGAACCACTGATCTAGAGAATGGAGCAACTCTTTGATGTGGAATGGTTGGGACTTTTTGTTCTAGAGAATAGTTAAGTAAGAGGTGACATGGTAGATGTTTATAAATGGGCATGGAGAAAGGTCCTACTTGTGCAATTTCCTCTGGTTGGTCTCTGTGAAACCAGGATGCCTGACTATATGCTCCATTGGCCTGATCCAGCAGGCCTTTTCTGCATTCTTATGATGTACTTATCCTGCCAGGGGCAGAGGAAGGGGGGTGCGGTGGGGCGGGCTGTTGGGAAACGCCGAGGCCGAGGCCTCTCCTCCAACGCAGCACTGCCCGGGATGATTCATCACTCCTGTGTCCTGTCATGCTGATGTGACCCATATCCAAGGACATGAGCACACGGCTAGCAGAGTCCAAACAGAAGCTGAGCCTTGAGGTGTGACATCTAAGCCTAATTTATTATGCACAAAATCAAACGTAACAAAACAAAGAAAACATGGCTCCTCTCTCCCTTTCTTCCTCGGAGAGAAGGGAAAAGCAAAAGCTGTAATACAGAACAGAACAGCATATCTGAACTTCCCTTCCCCTGACACCCAACACTGTGGAATGTAAACACAGACGCGTGACAACAACAATCACACATCTGCAGCACGGAGGAATGAAATTCCCAGCACGGGCCGCCCCGGGTGTCACCCCTGAGAGGGGTGACAAAATGCTGGGCGGCACTCACCGCTGGGCCTTCATAGCGCCCAAGCCACATGTCTCTCCTGGGAGTGAGGTGGTGGCTTGAGCACCCGCCGCCTCTGTGCTGCCTCAAACAGTCCGCCCGCCACCTCCCCCTCAGCTGTAGGGCGGCTGAGTGGGAGGAGGCAGGCAGACTCCTCGGAGGCCTCGTGGAGTTTCCTGCCCCCACAGGCGCCCGGTCGGCTTGCTCTGCCGCTGTATCATGCCAGAACAGCTATTATGTTTCAAGGAAGGAGGTGTCTGCTGCAGGGCAGCCAGTCTCCCCTAGCAAATGGGAGGGTAGAAATATTGCCTCACCAGGAACAACAACAGAGACCGGGCAGCTGACTTTGTCTTCTTTTCCTGAGACAAGGATGGCTGTGAATATGCAGTGGTTAGCAAAGGAAAGAAAGCAGCATTCATGTAAGAATACAAGAAGAGGCCTGCTAGATCAAGTGAAGGGCCTGATCCAAGGAAGTACCTTATTTGCTTGTGAAAGGGTAGACAAACTTGTTTCAATCCAGGCAAACCATCAGTTCTTAGAAATCAGTGATAAACATGATGATGACAAATATGACAGGGTTGCAGTATTTCAAACAGTGAAAATCTGGACAGAAAGTCTTGAGTTTTTTAGTTTTTTGTGGGGGGGGGTGCCCAAAGTTGTTGCCACGCATCTGGATTCTCCCAGATATATCTGGAAATTCTGGTCGTATGGCAACCCTAAAATATGAAGAAGCAACAGAAACTCAAACAGATAGTAAGTGCTTAGAAAAGATGGACTGATTAAATTTCATGTACAGCGGTACCTCGGGTTACATATGCTTCAGGTTACATACGCTTCAGGTTACACACTCTGGTAACCCAGAAATATTACCTCAGGTTAAGAACTTTGCTTCAGGATAAGAACAGAAAATGTGCTCCAGCAGTGCAGCGGCAGCAGGAGGCCCCATTAGCTAAAGTGGTGCTTTAGGTTAAGAACAGTTTCAGGTTAAGAATGGACCTCCGGATCAAATTAAGTTCTTAACCTAAGGTACCACTGTATATTCATTGAGTTTTGATCCACCCCGCTCTTTTTCTAATTTCTTTTCATGGAAATGAGTGCTTTAGGTCTGCTAGACATTGTGGAGGACTGGAGGAGACACAACCATTTGTCTTTGTTGAACTAATGTTGATCATTTATTTTGTTTTTTATTGTTTTTGCCTATTCCCACGAAAGCTCAGTCAAAACCAAATAGGTTCTTTATAATTCAGCAGCTTGGTTGCTGTTTTTTGCCAAAAGCTTTTATGTGTAAATCAGATCACAGGTAAATCAGGCATGGGTTACATTGGTGCATCCAGTTCATAAGAGGTATAGATGCATGGCTAAGTGCATGCTAAGATGCTGATGCAACAAGAAACATGCTTCCTGCACCTGCTTTTTGAAGAGTAAGCACAGTATATTAGTGCAGCAAGTAACTGGAGTGATGGGACTGGGAGAGGAAATGGGCACTTATATGAGTGGCTTGAATTTGCAAGGTCTGTACCTGCCTGCACTGGTGTCTCCGTGTTTTGGGAGACTAAGGTGGAGTTGGCATCAGCTCAGCATCTGATTTACTCTCAGTCACCTTGCCAGAGGGGGAGGCTCCTTCTGGGCAGGAAGATTCCTGCCTTGTAGCCCAGACACTGAGATCGAGCACTGAGGGCGTTCTGACGGTTCCCTCACTGTGAGAAGTGAGGTTACAGGGAAGCAGCCAGAGGGTCTTCTCGGTAGTTGCACCCGGCCTGTGGAACACCTCCCTTCAGATATCAAGGAAATAATCAACTATTTAACTTTTAGAAAACATCTGAAGGCAGCCCTGTTTAAGGACATTTTTAATGTCTGATGTTTTATCATGTTTTTAATAGTCTTTTGGGAGCCACCCAGAGTGGCTTGGGCAACCCAGTCACATGGGCAGCATAAAATTATTATTATTATTATTATTATTATTATTATTATTATTATTATACTAGATAACCTTCAGAATTCCTTCCAACTATACAATTCTAAGATTCAGCAGAGAATATGTGACTTGGAACAGACTACAGGGGTACCTCAGGTTAAGAACTTAATTCATTCTGGAGGTCCGTTCTTAACCTGAAACTGTTCTTAACCCGAGGTACCACTTTAGCTAATGGGGCCTCCTGCTGCCGCCACCATGCAATTTCTGTTCTCATCCTGAAGCAAAGTTCTTAACCCGAGGTACTATTCCTGGGTTAGCGGAGTCTGTAACCTGAAGCGTCTGTAACCTGAAGCGTCTGTAAACCGAGGTACCACTGTACCTTTACCAATGTCACAGGGACAGAGCAAGCCTTTGCCAGCCCTTTCAGTGCTCCCCCTGGATCCATCTGTCTGCCACCTTGACTGCTGGCTTCCTCACCTGATTCAGACACTTCTTGGCATCCCTACTTTGCCTCTACCATCCTTCTAGGACCCTCTCCAGGGCTGTCCAGCTCCAGCTCCCCAAGTCCCTCCCACTCCTCAAGAGATCCAACCCCCACTACACCTCAATGGGACTCAGGGCAATTTGTCATAAAATTACATGTCTGGATAGATTTGCCTAAGCAAAAACGTGTTTAAAGGTAAAGGTAAAGGTACCCCTGCCCGTACGGGCCAGTCTTGACAGACTCTGGGGTTGTGCGCCCATCTCACTTAAGAGGCCAGGGGCCAGCGCTGTCCGGAGACACTTCCGGGTCACGTGGCCAGCGTGACATCGCTGCTCTGGCGAGCCAGAGCCGCACACGGAAACGCCGTTTACCTTCCCGCTGGTAAGCGGTCCCTATTTATCTACTTGCACCCGGAGGTGCTTTCGAACTGCTAGATTGGCAGGCGCTGGGACCGAGCAGCGGGAGCGCACCCGCCGCAGGGATTCGAACCGCCGACCTTTCGATCGGCAAGCCCTAGGCGCTGAGGCTTTAACCCACAGCGCCACCTGCGTCCCCCAAAACGTGTTTACCAGGCACCAAAAGCAATGCATAACCGGGAAGGTGCCTGCCTAACATTAACATTAATATTTTAATATTAATATTAATGCCAGATCATTGGTCAATCTAGATCAGGGTTGTCTACACTGACTTGCAGCAAGCCATTCTGGCTTCTGATTTGATCCTGGAATGACTTTATTTACCCCAACAGTGCCGCCACCGCCAAGCTCAGGAAGGAGGATGAGCTTGGCATTTGTCCCAAGTGGTGGTAGTGGCAGCAGCTGTGGGAGCATCCTGTTGCCTCTCCATGGCTGCTGCTGCTGCTGCTGGCCTCCTCCTTTGGGCAGCTTGTGGCAGCTGCTGGAAAGCAGACAAGGAGAAGAAGGGGCTGCCACCGAGGCTCAGCCCTGCAGGACACGCTGTCTCTGAAGGGCAGGCTGAGGGCAGGAAGAAAGAGGGAGCAGAGCACAAGGAATCTTGATTGCTTTAGAAAATGCTGTGTGTGTCCACATCTAATCTTGCCCCTTTCTAAAATTTATTTACAGTGGTACCTCGGGTTACAGATGCTTCAGGTTACAGACTCCGCTAACCCAGAAATAGTACCTCAGGTTAAGAACTTTACCTCAGGATGAGAACAGAAATCGCGCGGCGGCAGCAGGAGGCCCCATTAGCTAAAGTGGTACCTCAGGTTAAGAACAGTTTCAGGTTTAGAACAGACCTCCAGAATGAATTAAGTTCTAAACCCAAGGTACCACTGTATTGGTATGTGTTCTTTCTGTAAATCCCAAAGAATAAAAATGTTTCTATTTTCTTTTTCTTTTTTCTATTTCTGCAGCGCATTTGTATTGGTTACACACACACGAGGGAGAAAATGAAAATAAAATAAATAAAATAGGGTTTAAGGGGTTTTCTCAGGCATATGTGCTGTATCTTGTTGTCGTGGTGGTGGCAACACTCGCCCGTCTTCTGAAAGGAAATGCTCTGTGGGGGATGGGGGAACAGTACTCAAAATGGGGGGCGGGGGTTTGAGAAGGGTCAGTTGGGTGAGGAGTGGTAAATCTAACATATGATCTACTACTAAGTTACAACCAATCACATTTCTGTGCTTCACAATACTGTGGCAGGCTAAAATAATAAACATTATTGTAACGTGGCTGTGATAACACGGGAGTGATGGCAAAAGAATACATTTTGTTTCCTGGCCACAAGGAATTGCCAACCAAAGTTTATGACGAACTGCAATAGCTAACAATAGTGCCAACTGTCTTATGGGCCCAGCGTTAAATCGATCCTGTGAGTGGCTTTGAAAATCAGAGTAACAAGTTGGACCTGTAAAAAAGGAAAATGTTGCAGTGTAGAGTGCACCTTTTCATGGAGCCTGCGAGCCCCTTTCCAGGATATTCCATTCCATTTTCACTCCCCCTGGTTTTTGAATTTCCCCCTGCAACAGCACTCAGCTCCTAGAGGCAGGGGTGCCGGTTCCTGGGGGTCCCAAACAGCTACGTCCCCAGGAACTGGCACCCTTGCCTCTTGTACCTGAGTGCTGTTGTTGTTGTCACTACAAAGATAAGTGTCGGCATTCTCCCTTGAAGATCATAAACAGAATATAACAGATAATTGTATGGTAGCTGAGGTATGCTGGGGCTTTGCTTCCCAGGTAATTTCAGAATATGTAGTATTAAAATATCCCCCCTCCCCCGCTTATGACCTGAAGGGATTGTTACATGTGACTAACCCAGGCATTGTTACCGTATTTATGAGTAACCAGCCACATCTGGCAATTGAAGTGGTGTGGAGAATTGCAGCAACTGGAGCTTCTCCTTTGAAAGCAATTAGCTAATCATTTAAACAATGTAAAGGAAGTGTTTGTGTTTTCTTTCTTACTATTACTTCAGCCCTGTAAGCAAAATATTAAAGGCAAGTGAGTAATTAACACAGCTGAATTATTGAAACCAATTGCTCAATTGAATTAACCTGGAAAAAAATGGTTTCAGGATGACTATTCCTTTGAAAAAGTTAGCAAATAGTATGAACATCAACACAATTCCAGCAAACTGGCCATTAAATGACACATGGGTTTGGATCACGAAATGGAATTAGAGGTGAATAATGGAATATTGTGACTGCTGAGACTATTTTATTTTATTATTTTTTGCCAAAAGTGAAATTTGGTTCAAATTTTGAAGTTCCCTCAAAACAGAATTGCGTTTCAAAAGAGTTGGCAGGTGTCGCTCAATTACAAATGGTGAAGCTGAGTACATCTACCAACTGTTTTGAAATAGCCAATCAGAAAGACCTTTATTGATTTCAGTGTCAGTGCAACAAGCATTCTATAGCAAGGCCCTTCAGATGTTTTCTGACCCTGACACATCTGAAAAGCCTCAGACTCCCCAACTCCTATCTTTATTCCCACAATATTTCATATAAAATCATTTTTTGTAATCTAAACTGGCTCCCTTCTGGTTGCCCTTCTATCAGCAGATGAAGATCAGTTGTTTAGTGTTGTAACAATTGTTTTCTCGAAATTTATCTTCTGTAGCATGAAAATAAAAACAGTATTATTATTTTTTTAAAAAGATTTTTATTCTGACAGGCATTTGAGAGCTGATTGTTTAGGAAAGGGCTTTTAATAGTGCTGTACCATCATTCAGCCCGGACACTGAGGTCCAGCGCCAAGGGCCTTCTGGTGGTTCCCTCACTGCGAGAAGTGAGTTTACAAGGGAACCAGGCAGAGGGCCTTTTCAGTAGTGGTGCCTGCCCTGTGGAACACCCTCCCATAAGATGTCAAGGAAATAAACAACTATCAGACTTTTAGAAGACATCTGATGGCAGCTCTGTTGAGGGAAGTTTTTGATGTCTGAAGTTTTATTCTGTTTATAGTGCTCTGTTGGGAACTGCCCAGAGTGGCTGGGAAAACCCAGCCAGATGGGCATGGTATAAATAATAAAATTGTTGTTGTTGTTGTTAACTATCTGTTTGTTAATAGGTTTTTAAAATATGGTTTTAATTCTATCAGTGTTTAATTACTTCTTAACTTTTCTCTTTAATAGGTTTTAGCTTTTTGTATTTTATCTGTGTTGTTCTAATTCATGTAAGCCACCTTGAGGCTTCATCTGGGGAAAAAGTGGCATATAAATAAATATTATTTATTTTCTAATAAATACAAAATAAAGGCGATAACTGTAATCGCCTTTAACCCCACAATAACATTATGGGAAATAATGTTGTGTTTGCACCACTATAAAGAAACCCAATTGGTGAAACTATAAGCAAAATCTGGCCACATAGGCACACCTAATCATTTGTGTAGGTTTAAGAAGGCCAAATGCACATTCAAACACAATTTTTAAGAAATTCTATCACAAATGAAACCAACTGGGGGTATGTGAGACTGAGTGGGTCCTGTGGTCAGCACATCTTTATGGGAAGGAGTGATCCAAACTGTAAGAGATAGGGTGGGAGTGTGTCCTACTTTACAGAGGACACTCCCACATTTGAAAGGCTGGCAATGGAGAGCCCTTCCTTTGAAGGAGTCCTCTATTTGGCAGGCTAGTCTACCCAAGTCCTGTTTATAGATCAAGAACCTTAAGAAGGGAGAGCAAGCACCACAAAGTTGTTGTTGTTGTTTAGTCGTTTAGTCGTGTCCGACTCTTCGTGACCCCATGGACCAGAGCACGCCAGGCACTTCTGTCTTCCACTGCCTCCCGCAGTTTGGTCAAACTCATGCTGGTAGCTTCGAGAACACTGTCCAACCATCTCGTCCTCTGTCGCCCCCTTCTCCTTGTGCCCTCCATCTTTCCCAACATCAGGGTCTTTTCCAGGGAGTCTTCTCTTCTCATGAGGTGGCCAAAAGTATTGGAGCCTCAGCTTCACGATCTGTCCTTCCAGTGAGCACTCAGGGCTGATTTCCTTAAGAATGGAGAGGTTTGATCTTCTTGCACTCCATGAGATGTATTTTATTTCTATTCAAATTCTACCTTTACCGCTATGCAGAAAAATTAGAAAATGCAAATCTGTGTGTGTTTACTCTTCCTTGGTAATGCATAAGTTATTGGGTTGTTTTATTTTTATTATGTAGCTTGTGATTTTATGTTGTAACCACCCTAAGACCTGTGGGTATATAGTTTAATAAAATTTAATTGACAACAACAACAACCAGACTTCGGGGGCCCTTAGCATGGTGCCACCAATGAATGCCATTCTTAAAATACTTATTCATGAGCAAAAACCAGTGACCTGCAGTTGTGGAATCTATGGAACATGGGTTTCCCTTGTTCTAGGTCTGCTGACACCACACACACGCACCCCCCCTTTCTTGCAACAGACTTGTGCACGGTGAAAGCTAAGTGGGTGGGGATTCTTTCTGCTTCTGAAATCCCAAAAGAGGTGGGGCTCTGACTCAGTGTTTATAGCACCTGCTGTACAGCTTTTACCCATTCCGAGGTCTGTAAATATCTTTCACTGCTGCATACCAGAAGTACTCTTAATAGCATGTGGCAGGAATCCAGTGGTTTCTACAATGGGATCGCCTGCTGTTTTCCCTCAGGTAGGCATAATAAAACCAAGTGGCTGCTATAGGGGCTCTGAATGTGCTGCACTTACATGTATGCATGCTATTTCCTTTTTTTCTTATCTGGATTGTTGATACAAAGCCGGTGCTTCTTGCAAGGGGGCAGCCTTTCATTAATAGACTGGCTATTTCCACATTATTAGTAACTGTGGCCTGAGAGGTACAAAAAAGGCAGAGTGTAAAGGAGAGCTTTTGCAAATGCAAAACTCAAATGTAATACTGTGCTCTTTATACAGCGAGGTGAAACGAGTAAAACAAGCAGGGCACATATCTTCAGGGTCACCCTCTCAGAATGCCATTAGCATCTGAAATTAAGCAGGAGACAACAAGGTCGGGCTTTTTCATTACTAGTGTTTTGATTATTCAGTTTCCATCCCTTAGGAAGTTGATCTGGTACCTAACTTGTTGGCTTTTAAGGGACAGGTTAAGATTTTTTTGTTGTCTCATGCATGTTAAGTGAAATTATTGTTTTCAGATCTGATGGGGAAAGAAGCCACATTTTAAACATTGTAATATAGAATGCAATCCTCATTAGGTTCAGTGAGACTTAACATCCAGATTACTGAATATACAACTGACGCATAACTGCAGAATTATTATTACTGTATTTTTTCCATGTATAAGACTAGGATTTTCCTTTAAAAATAATGTAAAAAATTAGGGGGCATCTTATACATGGATGCATCTCTTACCCCCATTTTCTTGAATCTGAGTCCCCAAAAATAGGGGGCGTCTTATACACAGGGGTGTCTTATAGATGGAAAAATACGTTATTTTATTTCTTTGTCTCTGAAGAATCTTATAATGGCAGTTGGCTGAACCTTGTCAATAGGGTTCTTTAGGCATATGTCTGGCTGCTTGTTTTCTAATGGGGTCAAATGTTTTTCATGAGTCAACTGATGTGATCTTGGGAGAAGCAGTCACTTGTACTCTCCATCACAGAGACTTCTGTGATTCAGTAAATACAGGGTGGCAATTTGTCCTGCTTTACAGAGGACAGTCCTCTATTTGAAGGGTGGCTGAGTCCAAGTCCATTTTAAAGATAAATAACCCTGAGAAGGTAGAACAGGGGAGCTGAAGTTGCTCACTAACCACTAGCACATAGACAGTGTTGTATTTCTATTTAAATTATAGCCACAATTTCTAAAATTGCGTCAATATGTCTACATTTTATGCAACTCTGTGTCCTTTTTTGTTATCTATTTAGTGATGAATATGTAGCCACCCTAAGTATTTTTTTAAAAAAATGCAAATGTAACAAAGAAAGAGAGAAGAATGGGAAGGGGGGAATCCATCAGCTCACCCTAAAAATACAGTGACCGCCAATACATTCAGCGGCGTAGCGTGGGTTGTCAGCACCCGGAGCAAGGCAAGTAATTTGCGCCCCTAACCACTAACCTGCCGCCGCTGCCATCTTCTTCTTGCTGCTGCCTGGGCTGGGGTATTTACGGTAAGGTAGCCATGGCGGCGGCGGGTCCATGTCAGGTGATCTGAGGCGAGTTGCCGCTGGCGCTGCCGCCCAAATGACACCGCTTGCCCAGAGGAGGAGGAGGGCAGAGAGGCGAGGAAAATGCAACATGGCCCAGCAGGTGCAGCAGCAGCAGCGGCAGGGCTGTGAGGAGGGGCTGTGAGACATGGGGCTCTGCGACAGCCTGCGCCCGAGGCTTTTCGGCAACTCCGGAGGCGGTAAGCGCCCCCCCCCATATGTTGCGCCCGGTGCGGCCGGCTCCCCCTGCACCCCCCACGCTACGCCACTGAATACATTCAACTTAATTTAAACATATGAATTGATATAAGTCCTCCAAATGCCAGATAGGTATCCACACAAAGCTGACGTTTATAAGGAAGGTGTTCAAATGTAGCAGGCACAGTGGGGCCCTCACACCATTGCATAATAGATGGGTATTTGCAGTGCCTTTTTCCCTTAAAAAAAAATGTTTCGGGGTGTTCTCCTTTTCCTACTCATATTGAAATACTGCCCCTCAATGATGCCAAACTTGGATTCACAAAATGTTTAGGTGTATGCGTACCCCCCCCCCCGAAAAAAGCACTGGGTATTTGTAATAAACACCCTTCAAGAATGGGAATTATGAGAAACGGAGGAAAACTTTATCACCCCTCCCACCCAACATTGTTCTTTCTCTTCTTTTTGGACAGATTCTAAATAGCAAAACAAAAACCTCAGGAACTGTAGCTGTTCAGTGGATGCACCAGAATACTGTCCAACAAGATGCTGAATGCAAGGTACTGTTGCATGGAGAAGAACACAAAAGAGTGTGACTTAATTGAGGGTTTGTTTTTATTTTGAGGTATTTGAGCACACTACCCGCAAGGCCTCTGCAGCTGGAAGTGTGGAGCAATTTTATTGGCCAAATTCCCTGAGCATTCACACCTTGATTATTTTCTTTTCTTTTTAAATGGTTTCATAATGCATATGTTTTGAAACAGGTTTAATTTGCTTCCTGGAGTTTCTGGCTGCTTAAGATCGCAGCCTATACATATTTCGTTGGAAATCAGTCCGGCTTATTTCCACAAATTAGTGATGTCAGCAATGTTTGTAATTCCTTGACTTGGAATATGAAGCTCAGTTACAAAATATCCACCTTCAATACTAGGATGCACATTACAGGAGAAGAAGTCTCCTGACCCTTACACCTCCTTTACCTGGTGACATCTGCTTTGGTGGCAGCAGAAGAGAGGGGGGAGGTTTCTTTCTTTCACTCCTCTGTTCCATCTCTGTCCCCATGGTGCTTGGAGTGCTGCAACTGTACTGGGGGTGTGTGACAATTCTGACCAAATATTAGGCAGAAAAACACTTAGGCAGAAAAACAACAAACCATCTCCAAATGTTTTTCTCCACATTCTTCATTTTTGCTATCTATTGAGTCCAAGACATTTTGGAACCTGAGGCGAATCACAAAATGGTTCTTCCCCCTTGCCAGGGGAGAAAGGGGTGAGAGAGGATTTATATCAGGAACAAGGAGGGAATAACAATCTACATCAGGAACAAGGAACAATGAATTTTTTTCAGTTCATATAGCAATTTTAAGGTGACAATTGGCAGTTGGTCACAACAATCCATCACTGGGCCTTCTTGGTTGTGGCACTGCCAATTTTGCAATGCTCTTCCTAGGGAAAGTCACTGAGTCTGATATCCTTTTGGCACCAAGTTAAGAATTTATTTTTATTTTCCCAGACCTTTTAGTGTCTTTCATTTTATCTGGCATTTAGATTTTCTACTGCTCTGTTATATGTTTATTCAATTATTCTTGTTTAGGAGCTATTGGAGGATTTGGGCCTGGAAAGTGGTACACATAGAATACTTATACAAATACTCATAAATTACAAATTGAACCTGCGGTTGTTGATTTTCAGCACATGCACTCTGTGATCCATTTGGAAATAGTTTTAAAAGGCTCTTAAGGTCTACTCAGTGTACTATTTCAATGTGGTGACCAGAGTTCGGAGGGAGACCTTGCTTCTTCCCCTCTCTCCACAGACATTGTTGCCACTGCTGTTGATACCACTGTGAATAAGTATGGTTTAAACGGGAAAAGGAAGGGCAATGTGTGTATGTCTGTTGGGTGCATGGATAGAAGGGTAAACTAGGAATTCTTCTCTAGTGTGGATTTTAATCTGAAATGGAGAGAAAATTGGAACCGCATAACGTTCACTTTCTTTGAGATGGGCGTTGTATGCCCAGAAAGTTTATGAATCACAAGAAGTACACTCAACACTTGAAAGGTTCATTTGTATATTTTGTCTTGTTCTGCAGAGTACAGAATCACCATGCTATCTGCTCACAGTAAGAATCATACGGATGTGGAATGTCCGCCGAGAAGATTATTGTAAGTATTTTCATTCTTTTACTATGGCTCCTTGTTATTCCAAAAATATTGAGCATGCTTGAGCAATAATGTTAACCAAAGTTTTACATAACTTTGCTAGTGCCATTTTATGGGTGAAATTAGTATTTCTGAACTTTTATGTGGTTTTCTCAAAAAATAATCTATACAGTGGTACCTCCAGTTATGAACTTAATTAATCCCGGAGGTCTGTTCTCAACCCAAAACCGCTTGTAACATGAGGCACACTTTCTCTAATGGCACCTCCCGCTGCTGCCACACTGCTGGCATGCGACTTCCGCTCGTATCCTGGGGCAAAGGTTGCAACCGGGAGCAACTACTTCCAGGTTAGCGGAGCTCGTAACCCGCAGCGTTCACAAGGGGGATGGTATGTAACACGAGGTTCCACTGTATAGGCACTGGTGGAGGAAGAGGAGTGCGGGGGGGGGGGTGCCCCACCCCTGGCAACGCAATCCCAGCAGGGTGCCATCATGGCTGCCCCCCACCCGCGCCCCACCCCCAGGATGTGCGCCAGCCCCAGCCCCGCCTGCTCTCCTCCCTCCAGTGCCGGAGCATGAAGCTCTGCCACTGTGTATAGGTGATATTTTTTAGGAAATGAATCATTATTACCAGTAGTGGATAACAAAATATTGTTCAAATATCTTCCAGACTGCTAATACCAGATTTTATGAAGCCAATTCAGCAATATATATAGAGTGGGGGGGGGAGCATAAATTTAAAGGGTCCTTGTTTCCAATCTCACCCATCCTATGCAATCCACTAGGGCTGGATATAGACACATCATGTTGAAAAACTAGCCCCCTCGGGAGAGGCTGGCCCCTCTCCCAGGCTCCAGGGGCTTGTTTGCCGGTGATCTACCCTGGCTGGCATCCCGGCAGTCCAGGAAGATCTTGATAGGCGACACCTCCCTGCGTGAAAGGTGCACACCCCCTTTGCTCTTGCATACCAGCAGGAGAAAGAAGATAGTCAGAAATTCTATTACATCTCTAGTTTATTTCTGACTGTACAACTGTACAAAAACATGTCTGCTCACTCAGTCTTCTCCGAGCAACTCACTGAGACTTCCTTCACACAAGCAACAGGAAGATCTCATGTTACACAAATAACAAATGCCTGAGAAATCCCTGGAACTTCCTGTCCCACGGTCAGGGCCATCATGTGATGTTAACTTCAAACTGCTTGTTCTCAGCTGCGTAGTACTTATATCCCAACACATCAAAGAAGCATTTCATTTAAACGTGTTGTAAACTCATGCAGGGAAATTGGGTTGGGAAAGTTGGGACTCCACAGCAACATCTGGTATCACAGTGTTATACAACACATATAAAACACTTTTTCTTTACCAATCTAGCCGAGTCCTAGGTCGCCTTACAAGCCACTATCTCTCAACCTCAATTTCCGATCTATATTATGGGGACAATAATGCCAGCTGAATCACAGGGTTGACTTCTTCGTTTGAGTAATATGTGGGAAATATTTTGATCATACTAAAGCACTATATTAATTCTAAGAATTGTTATGGCAAAAGTTAACTCAGGAATAATAGGTTCTTCAACTGACATTAACCTCACTGTTGTACACATGAAAAGGGAAAAGTGGATATATAACTTCAAGGAAACTTTTTATGAACCAGGGGTAAAAATGATTTTGTTTTTCTACTTAAAAGTGCATATGGGATGTGCTTACATACTATGTGGGAAGTAATTATGGTAAACTTTGACATGTGAACATAGCCTTTGAAAAACTACAAAGTAAGCTGTAGCTGTCAGATGTAGATATTGATTCAGTTTTCACCTGTGGGAGTATTATTGCATCTGATCTTCCCAGCAATCGAGACAAAGAATGTTTCTCATCCACGTTAATTACATCTCTAATAAAGGACAGCATAAGGACATAGCTACAAAACTGTCCCTAACTAAAGCTTTAGAAAGACATTTATAATTCATGTGTGGTGGATGTACCCAAAATAAATACTACTGTTTAGCATCTATTTTATCAGTAGCCTAAAGTTCTATCTTAACTAGTCAAGTAAGAACATCAAATTGTGGTTTGAGCTTCCTTAGACAGTCATGGCTTAAAACTACTTGTCTGCTTTCATATTCTAAGTGCTCATTGAGGCAGTGTATTCTGTCTTGGACGCAGGTGGCGCTGTGGGTTAAAGCCTCAGCGCCTAGGGCTTGCCGATCGAAAGGTCGGCGGTTCGAATCCCTGCGGCGGGGTGCGCTCCCGCTGCTCGGTCCCAGCGCCTGCCAACCTAGCAGTTCGAAAGCACCTCCGGGTGCAAGTAGATAAATAGGGACCGCTTACCAGCGGGAAGGTAAACGGCGTTTCCGTGTGCGGCTCTGGCTCTGGCTCTGGCTCTGGCCAGAGCAGCGATGTCACGCTGGCCACGTGACCCGGAAGTGTCTCCGGACAGCGCTGGCCCCTGGCCTCTTAAGTGAGATGGGCGCACAACCCCAGAGTCTGTCAAGACTGGCCCATACAGGCAGGGGTACCTTTACCTTTTACCTTTATTCTGTCTTGATATCTGTGAAGGAACATAGGAAATTGTCCTTTACCGAGTCTATTGGTCCATCTAGCTGGCAGCTGGCTGAATGGCTGTGCAAAGTTATAGACAGGGGCCTTTCTAGCCCTACCTGAAAGTGTCAGGGATTGATTCTAGGAACTTTTGCATTCAACAGATATGTTTACCACTGAGCTACAGCCCCTTCTCTAGGAGGCAGAGCCATGGCTATAACTATGGTCTCTCAGTTCACATGTCATCCTGACAAACTATGATTGTCTCAAACGATAGTTTGCAAAACCCTTTCAAATCCCCTCAGTTTCTAATTCTGATTTCGTGGACAATTTGCTAATTCAGACATCATACTGAACTATTGGAAACTTCACTGGCATGATGTCTGAACTGAGCCAACATTGTGGTTGCTGCTGAATTGGTCTCCCTTCTGAAAGGAACCAACTTAGAGAATTTTTTTTTAATACAAGAACATAATAAAATGCTATTTTTACAAATTTATATCCCATCCATCTGGCTGGGTTTCCCCAGCCACTCTGTGAAGAAGAAGAGGAGTTTGGATTTGATATCCCGCTTTATCACTACCCTAAGGAGTCTCAAAGTGGCTAACAATCTCCTTTCCCTTTTCCCCCCACAACAAACACTCTGTGAGGTGAGTGGGGCTGAGAGACTTCAGAGAAGTGTGACTAGCCTAAGGTCACCCAGCAGATGCATGTGGAGGAGTGGAGACTTGAACCCGGTTCACCAGATTATGAGACTACCACTCTTAACATATATAAAAACACAACAAAACATCAAACATTAAAAAATGGAATATCATATAAAAGCAACAAATAAACCAATAAATCAATACAGTCGTCCCTTGGTTCTTGAACGGCTTAGTTGCCAAACAAATCGGCTCCTGAATGCCGCAAACCCAGAAGTAAATGTTTCAGTTTGTGAATGTTTTTCAGAAGCCGAACGTACGACACAGCTTCCACTTGAGTGATGGAAGCTCTTGCAGCCAATCAGAAGTTGCACCTTGGTTTTCGAACGGTTTCAGAAGTCAAATGACTCCCAGAATGGATTAAGTTCGAGAACCAAGGTAACACTGTAGAAACCAATAATAACAATAACAATAATAAACAGTATACTCAAATTAAAATAATGGACAACCCCAACTAAGCATTTAACCAACACCAACCTGACAAAAACAAACCAGAGGAAACAAAATTAGAACCATTTAAAACATTTTAAAACATTTTTGCCAGTTGCTCCAACCCAAGAGTTCTTCCAGCAATGTCCCAGGGGCCTCCCAGGAGCCTCTTTTAGCTGTTTAAGGTGAGTCTGGGCTCCACCTCCTAGGCCAGGTGGAAATGGGCCTTATAGCAGGGAGCGGTCTTCCTTCCAGCACTCACAGCAGCAGAATTGTGACAGCAGTGCATAATTTCAATTTCCTCTCATAGAAGCAGTGATGGTCTTTTTATTTATTTATTTATCTATTACATTTGTTTGTCACCCTTCATCAGAAGATCACAGGGTGGCTTACAATATGAGAATACAAAATGAGATTACAGAATACAAAACGAAAACAAACCAATGACTCCATTCCCACAAACACATTTAAAAGGCCATGGAATGCTAACCAACCATACACCTGGCTGAAGAGAAACATTTTCGTCTGGCACCTAGAGATATGTAATGAAGGCCTCCCTGGGAAGAGCATTCCAGAAATGGGGAGCCACCACAGAAAAGGCCCTTCTCGTGTTGCCATCCTCTGGACCTTTCACGCAGGAGGCACACAATTAAAGGTCCTCAGATGGTGATTGCAAGGTCTGGGTTGGTTCAGATGGAAAGAGGCAGTCCTTCAGCAGTTAAGGTACTATCTTGTAGTTCATTTGGAACAGTTTCTTTTCGATTGAGTGTCTGGGTTCAACCTCGCCGAGACCTCTGACCTGAGATCTCCTCAGTGGAGGAGCAGAAGGAGGACTCCCTGCCAAACAGAACTCCTGCACTTTAGTGATCCCTGCCACAGGACTGGAAGTTCCTATATGAGCTGCTAAGATTCCTGGCTGTTTCTCATGCCCTCCTTTCTCCACCCCAGGGCCACAGGAGCAAGACAGTGAGCCAGGCAGATGTTTCAGAGCCACTGTGAAAGTGCAAGGCTAGCTGCATGTGAGGAGGGGGATGTGCACAGAAACACCTGCCTGGATCAGGGCCTGACTGAGAACTGGGGAGGGATGGAGTCTACGGCTCCTATATAAACTCCCAGTCTGAGCTACTTCATTGTGCAATAGTCCCAGCCTGGGTGAATAGATGTTGAGCCAAGTCAGATTAGGCTTTCTGAAACAATATGTAAATCGAAGCCCAGCCATCCTTCAGCATTTTCACTTTTCCAAATTCTGCACTGCAGTTTGCAAGCCAACTAATGTGTTAAAAAATGCTTACTGTGTGGCAAGGTATGTATAAAAATGTATAACAGTGAAAGTAACATGCAGTAATATGTAAATTAGCAGGCAAATTTGCTTTGCCCAAATATTGGGAGACATTTTTGCAAAAATGCTGATGAATTGTCATGAAAGAAAGAAAGAAAGAAAGAACCCAGAAACTGATGTGAAGTGTGGAGAATTGAACTTAAGAATGGAAAAAATGAGAGAATGAGAAAACCCCAAAATGACAGATTCACCCTAGTACAGCTATCTGACAATAAAGGAAGCCGTGCTTCTCTTATGACTAGATCAGCTGGATGCTATCAACTAGGGTAAAGAATTCTTGGTAGTTCAATCATTTAAGGCAAGACAAAATCTCTATAAAAGCGCCACTGCATTTTATAGAGTATTTTACAGAGTATATTCTTGTGGTTTCATGGTTCTTTCCAGCTGGGTGAGGCAGCAAGTATTGCAAAATGTGCCCTCTTACTTAAAACTGTATGGGTTTTCAGATGCTTTAGATATTCCCATCTTGCACAACTGGATTTCCATATATGCAGGTAATAAAAACAACTGCCACCAAGCACATTTCTGCATCTCACATCTTCATCTAAATCAGGACAAGGCTACTAATTTAAGAGTGCAATCCTATGCATGTCACCTCAGAGGTGAGCCCCATTGAGTTAAATGGGACAGGATAGGATTGAAAAGTCACAACAGTTCAAGTTAAGTTGTAGAGCTTTGAAGCAAGACTACTCCAAGGTAAGTCCTGTTGAGTTCTGTGTGGCTTAATCTCAGGTAAACGGATATATGATACCAGGCTGCAATCAGTATATCCACTTACCTGAGAATAAGGTCCACTTAATTCAATGGGATTTCTCTTTAGTAGACATGTATAGGATGCACTGCTCTTCTTTTTAGCATTGGATAATAAACACAAGCTCACTGCTGGCTAGTAAGGTTGTTACTGCATGCAGTGAGCCACCAAAACTGCAGTGATTTCAGTGGTCCTTTAGAAATGGCAGTGAAGAGATGATCTCTGGTTAGCAAGGACAACTTCAGTAGTGCGCAGAGGGTAAACCAGATTGGAGTGGGTTCAAGACTGATTGGAAGAGAGAAAATCAAGACAGCAGGAGTGAATTAAGATGCAATGGGAAAGAAGCTCAGCTGGCAGTGAGATGATGAAGATGGGTAAGGCTTTTGGGAAAAGGGGTGTTGAAGAAATAGTGACAAAGATGAACAAGGTAGGGAAAGAGTCAGAGAAGAGAAACAGTTGGGTGATGTGGGTGGGCGATACTCTGGAAGAGACAGCAGATAATAGGATAAAGATCGGGTGGCAGTTCAGGTGAGGACAGCAGAGTGAGCCTCTCATCATGAGATACTGGGGTAAAAGGGGACGTGGGTGGCGCTATGGTCTAAACAACTGAGCCTCTTGGGCTTGCCGATCAGAAGGTTGGCGGTTCGAATCCGTGCGATGGTGGTTAGCTCCCATTGCTCCATCCCAGCTTCTGCCAGCCTAGCAGTTCAAAAGCACACCAGCGCAAGTAGATAAATAGGTACCACTAAGGCAGGAAGGTAAACGGCATTTCCATGCACTCTGGCACTTGTTCCGTTGCACCAGAAGTGGTGTAGTCATGCTGGCCACATGACCCGGAAAGCTGTCTGGGGACTAATGCCAGCTCCCTTGGCCTGAAAAGCAAGATGAGTCATGCAACCCCATAGTCACCTTTGACTTCCAGGGTCATTTACCTTTACCTTTTTTACTGGGGGGATAGCAAAGAAGTTAGGGAGATGGAGGAGGGTCA
Organism: Podarcis cretensis; assembly: GCF_951804945.1. Taxonomy (NCBI): domain Eukaryota; kingdom Metazoa; phylum Chordata; class Lepidosauria; order Squamata; family Lacertidae; genus Podarcis; species Podarcis cretensis. Next base: position 45,713,665 of record NC_137170.1, on the reverse strand, counting down.
TTGAATAGAGGGGTAGAAATATTGTGGAAGATGGTATCAGTTTTATAAGTGAAGGTGATGAGTTCCTGGCACAGGAGAGGCAGGTGTTACTGGAGCAGCAAAGATAAGGAAGAGGCTCCAGAGGATTGTTAGCAGGGGTGTGGATCAGGGTGGTGTAATGTTGTTTGGCCACATAAATGACAGAGGAGAAGGAAGGACAGCATGAATGTAAAGTGAGCCTTTTGGTTTCCTTCATCCTCATTTAGCAGCCTGAGAGAATGAGTAGAAATTACAAAAGAAAGCAGCAAGCCAAAGTTAGACGCCAAGGGCACAAATTTATCATGTCTACAGATGCAAAGAGGTTGGGGGTTGGAAAATGTATTATTAAACACATCTGCATCCCTGAAGATGCTTTTTTGAAACAGGTTGGGCTCAGCAACATTATTTCAGTGCACCCAGAATCTTCTCTCTCTCTCTGTCTCTCTCTCCCACCTGAGGTCAACAAGTTAGAAAGAAAGAAGGCAAGCTAAGGTTTATAAGATACATAAGAAGGTGGAATGGAGGAATGGGGAACAACATCCCACAGCAACAGAGAGTAGAGGCCTAAATAATGGCTTTTGAAAGCTTCTGAAGCAATAACAGGGAACACATTCTCTCCCAACTGCCTGCCCTTATTGAAACATGGCCGCCCCTCCTCTGCTGCCCTGTCATTTGGAGGCCTCTCTTCATCCCACACACCCTGCTCCAGAGTGCCAGAAACGCAGACCTCTTGCCTAATCCCTGTTATTGCTTCAGAACTTCCAGAGGGATAGCCATGTTATTCTGTTGCAGCATAAAGAATATAGATTATTTATGCCTCTTAAATGCAAATTTATTAGGACACAATCCAGCTTTCGTCAACCTGGTAACCTCCGGATGTTTTTGGACTACATTTCCCATCAGCTCCAGGCTATGCTGGTGGGGCTGATGGGAGTTGTGGTCCAAAAATCTGGAGGGACCCAGAACTAGAGCCCACTTTTATCAGATGCATGGAGTATTATGCTAAATTGGGAGGTATGTTTGTGTGTGTATGAGATATATGTTCTTTTGTGTGTGGATGTGCATGCATGCAAACACAAAATGTCTGCAAACTTATTATATTATATCTATATCTCAGGTTTTTTCTCTCCAAGGAACTCAAGGTGTTTTTCACACTTCTCCCCCTGTCCATTGAGCCTCACAACACAAAAGGTTAGGCTGAGATGCAGTGATTGACCCAATTTCAGCCTGTGGCCTTCATGGCTGAGTGGGGAATTTGACCCCTGGTCTCTCACCAAACCATACACTTCATTCATCTGATGAAGTAGACTATAGTCCACAAAAACCTATGCCATGATAAATGTGTTAGTCTTTAAGGTGCCACAAGACTCTTCTTTGTTACACATCAGAGTATAACTTTGTTAAACTCTAAACTGATTCTGATTTTCACCTAATAATGTGCTGGAAAGGAGCCAATCTGTGTGTTTAGTGCACAAACATAGAAAGAGGGAAGCCTCCCTAAACCCAGGGATGAAACTAGACTTTATTTCACCTGGGTCAAAGACCCAATTTGGCAATCCCTCTCTACACACATTTGCGTACACACACAGGCTGAGAGCCTCAATGGTGCCCCTCTAGCGGCTTCCCCTGGGGCAAAATTCCTGGCTAGACCCACCCTACATAGCTATGGCTCTGCATGGTCCCCAACTTCTTTTCACAAAGGTCATAAATGGGCACCAAATAGGTCATTCATTCAGAAGCTTATTTGGCCAGGAAGGCACTAAGGAGGTCAAAAGAGTGACCACAGCAAAGTTGCAGCTGGATCTTGATAAGATGCAGGTGAGGCATAAAACAGAGCACATTTCCTGGTTGGCAATGTCTGACAATGCCAAATGTGCAACCACAATCCTTTGTTCAAAGGAGGAGAGAATCCTGAGTAGGATGGATGCAAATAGGCAGGAAAAGCGCCTAATTGAACCTGCTGCTTCTTAACCCACACAGGAATTTAGAAAGAGCAACAGCTGTTTCTTCAGTTAGCCAAGAGATAATCTCATCTCCTATAATTCCAGTGGGGTAACTGTGTTTGTCTCTTGTGGCAAAAATAGGACAATCCAAGAGTATTGTGGTACCTTAAAAACATGAAAACATACTATGGCGTAAGTTTTTGGGGGCTCGCTTAATCAGAAGCATATAAATAGAGCAAATTAAAATTGAAAGCAAGTAAACACAGACAGTGTTGGGCTACAGCACATTTGAATGACTTAGGTTGTAAACCTAGAACAAGGTGGTCCAACTCTTCATACCAAGTGGGCTGCAAGTGTACTTTGACATGCTTTTTAACATCTATATGAAGCCGCTGGGAGAGATCATCAGGGGGTTTGGACTGGGTGTCCATCAATATGCAGATGATACCCAGCTCTACCTCTCTTTCAAATCAGAACCAGTGAAGGCGGTGAAAGTCCTGTGTGAGTGCCTGGAGGCGGTTGGAGGATGGATGGCGGCTAATGGATTGAGGTTGAATCCTGACAAGACAGAAGTACTGTTTTTGGGGGAGAGGGGGCGGGCTGGTGTGGAGGACTCCCTGGTCCTGAATCGCCATTGTGCCCCTGAAGGACCAGATGCGCAGCCTGGGAGTCATTTTGGACTCACAGCTGTCCATGGAGGTGCAGGCCAATTCTGTATCCAGGGCAGCTGTCTACCAACTCCACCTAGTACGCAGGCTGAGACCCTAACTGCCCACGGACTGTCTCGCCAGAGTGGTGCATGCTCTAGTTATCTCCCGCTTGGACTACTGCAATGCACTCTATGTGGGGCTACCTTTGGAGGTGACCCAGAAACTACAACTAATCCAGAATGTGGCAGCTAGACTGGTGACTGGGGGCAGCCGCCAAAACCACATAACACCAGTCTTGAAAGACCTACACTGGCTCCCGGTACCTTTCCGAGCACAATTCAAAGTGATGGTGTTGACCTTTAAAGCCCTAAACGGCCTCGGCCCAGTATACCTGAAGGAGCGTTTCCACCCCCATCATTCTGCCCAGACGCTGAGATCCAGCGCCGAGAGCCTTCTGGCGGTTCCCTCATTGCGAGAAGCAAAGCTACAGGGAACCAGGCAGAGGGCTTTCTCGGTAGTGGCGCCCGCCTTGTGGAACGCCCTCCCATCAGATGTCAAAGCGATAAACAACTACCTGACATTCAGAAGACATCTTAAGGCAGCCCTGTTCAGGGAAGTTTTTAATGTGTGATTTTACTGTATTTTTGGTTTCTGTGGAAGCCGCCCAGAGTGGCTGGGGAAACCCAGCCAGATGGGCGGGGTACAAATAAATAATAATAACAATAATAATAATAATAATAATTTGACACGGATGACGGAAACCAGCCATCAACAGATGGTGCGCAGCATAGAAAAAACACAGAGACAGCAAGTATCTTCAGGGTGGAGGGCAGCTCACTTGAGCGTTCCTCCTCTCTGGTATTGTTATTATCCTCTCCTTTCTCTAACAGCCTACATTGCCATCTGTCAATGTCCCACGTCACATCGCCCGATCATGGCTATACAGCACTCATTACCATATATGGTATTACTGCCCAGCGGGAACACAACTCCATATAAGGACAATACACTCAATACACTGCAAAGCACAGACATGCCGCGTCACCGAGGTCAGCGAGGCACCAGCGGCACTACAAGCCTCTGCCATGGCTTCATGGCTCCCACACACGGAACCTGTGGGCCACACGCTGCCTTGTTGCGCATGTGGGGGGAAAGAGAGGCCAAAATTTGATGCCCACCCCCCTCAGTCCTTGCGCTGCCTTCCCAAAGCTGGCTAAGCAAGGCACTGAGGTTTGGGAAGGAGCCACGAGGCTCTGGCCAAAGTTGGGAAAGCACTAACTAGGCTTTGGGAAGGAGCAGGGAGGACTCTAGGACCTTGTCAGAGCCCTCCTGCCTCTTTACCAAAGCCCAGCGCCTGGCTTACTCAGCTTTGGGAAGGCAGTGTGAGGGCTGAGGATAGTGTCAAATCTTGCCAAGGGCTGCAGGACTTGTGGAAGTGAGAGAATTATAGCAATGAGGAAAAATGAATACATTTTTTCAAAGCAGGATCTCCAATAGATGTGTCTCCGGCTTTCTTCCTCTCCTCTTCTTAATTTGTCCACATTGCCTTTCATCATGGCTGTCCCTCAATATAGAACCACTGAGATGGGAATTTGAGGGCTGGCGCTTTGAGTATGGCTCTTGTCTATACATTTAAAAATGCAGCTGAAGAAATTAGGTTCTTAATTTTGGATCCAAAGCCTTGTTTCCAAATTTTACACCATTGGGATAGACAGACAGACCCCACTATTAACATGGAAGAAAGTCTGTCTCCTTCTTTTTGTGCATATATTTGTGGAGTGGGAGAGGATTTTGAGTGGAAATAAAACTGAAGTTCATGTTTAATTAGATGGGAACATGCAGTGGAATGTTGCTCTAAGGATATTACAGTATTTGTTCTGTTTGATTTTATATTTGACGTGAGAGGGTAAGTTGTTCACTTGCCTTTTATGTAAGTATAGAATTAGAGTTTGTCTGTCTCCTGCTGGACAAAATAGAAATAATGACTTATTTAATGAGATTTGTAGAAGTAAACATTGCTCCCCGCCCAGCCTTTCTCTCTTTTAATTTGCCATACATTTTCAAGAATTAAAATGTGTCTGCATCGTTTTCAGAGCTTGTTTCTCATGCTCATGACTGGGAAACAGCAAAGCAAGAGCAACTAGGCATTGTAAGCAAGAGCAACTAGAGTCAGTCCTGGATTTACAGAAGCCATCCCAGTTTCTGTTTTGGTCCCGGAATGTCCCGCTTTTCCTTAGGACAGCCCTATTTTCATCAGAGAAATGTTGAAGGGTATGGAGTTATGCAACCCCTGAGCCAAGGAGATAAGTAACTATACAACCTTCAGAAGACATCTAAAGGCAGCCCTGTACAGGGAAGTTTTGAAATGTTTAATGTTTTATTATGTTTTTATATAGGTGGCTGGGACAACCCAGTCAGATGGGCGGGGTATAAACAGTAAAATGATGATGATGATGATGATGATGATGGAATAGGAGACCCCTATTTACATTGCAGAAATGTTTGAGGCTATGTTGTAAGTCATTAACCATGATTTACGAACTGGGACACTGCTCCCAAAGATCAGGCTCTCCTCTTGCAATAGTTGAGAGAACGTGGTACACCGTGAAAACATTGAATCTGCTACCCCCACAAGATTGAACTAAATCTTCAGTCTAATCCAGTATGCTAATCTCATTTTGGCCATAATTAAAACTATGAATTACTCCATATTCTCCCCTACAGTAAGTGAAACAGATTGTTATGTGACCTTGTGGCTGCCTACGGCTTCATGTGAGAAAGTTCGGACCAAAACAGTGGCAAATTGCAAAGATCCAATATGGAATGAAACATTCTACTTCAGGATCCAGAGCCAAGTTAAGGTAGGATAAAAGATGGTATATGCATAGGTTCCTCTAGGAGAATCATCTCCATGTTGCCCTAGTTATTGATCTTCTGTATCTGTGACCACTTCTTTGTTTCACTGACTTTAAACTATGTACTAAAGAGTCCCTTCTAAATAAACCTAGGCTAGGATCTTGGCTTCTCCTTTATCGCAGCTTCCTTTCTTTTGCTGCCACCATTTTGAAAAGTATCTGCTATTCAGATACACATACCGTACTCTGCGGTCATTATATAATGCAATGCAATACAGATCTCCACATTATTAGTTGTTCTACACAGGAGTCAGACCAATGGCCTATCTAACACAATATCACCTACAGTGTCCAGCAGCAAGTAACTCTCTAGGGGTCTTTTCAGTTTTACTACCAGAGATTTTTATTATTATTATTATTTTAACTAGAGGTGCCCTATGATTCAATTTGGGGCCCTTTCTCATGTAAGCGAGTACTCCTGTTTGATAGAGCCTTCCCACAGGTATACGTAGCACACTTCTGTTTCTCCTTTGTAGCCCACAGTTGGACTAAAATAGCCTTCTCTCTCTCTCTCTCTCTCTCTCTCTCTCTCTCTCTCTCCCTCTCTCTCTCTCTCTCTCTCTCTCAGCTTTGTGTTTCCATTATTCATTCATAATACTTTTTAATTTCTGATTACAGAATGTTTTAGAATTGACTGTATGGGACGAAGATGTTATTCGAGATGATGACTACCGTGTCATTTTATTTGACATAGCTAAAGTCCCCTTTGGAGAATCAGTTTTTATGAAATTTGAATTGAATCCTCAGGTGAGCACGCATAGGGATCAATCCTTAACTGAGCTTTTTTTGCATTTCTCACATATTGTCCTACCAGGTACAGGTAGGTTTAGAACACTACAGCACACATAACTGGCTGTAAAGTAACATAACATTATATGTAATAAAACTGTAATTTAATCGTCATATCAAAAAATTGCAAAGCACAGTTCCTGATGACAATAACATATCATATTACTATTAACCTTCTATATGTATTATTGTCGTAAAGTCCAAAGATTGTCAAGTCCATGATTACAACGTACAGTTCCTGTTGGCAATTCCATTTCATACTGATATCTTCCTTCTGCATCGTCCTATGTCTTAAAAGTGTAACAAACGAAACTTCCTTCTGCATTGTCCTATGTCTTGAGAGTGTAACAAATGGAACTACAGTGGTACCTCGGGTTAAGTACTTAATTCATTCCGGAAAACTGTTCTTAAACCTGAAACTGTTCTTAACCTGAAGCACCACTTTTGCTAATGGGGCCTCCTGCTGCTGCTGCACCGCCGGAGCACGATTTCTGTTCTCATCCTGAAGCAAAGTTCTTAACCTGAAGCGTATGTAACCCGAGGTACTACTGTACTTAGTAACAACAAGGCAGCTGATGATAGACCAATTCTCAGGATACACCATTGTTTTGCCCATCGGGCTTCTTCAGTGACAAGGTTTCCAGGAAATTTTTCATTAGGTTTTTTCAGCCAAAAGTAGTCCACAGGAACGCAGAAGTTGCCAATCAGAGACGCTCCGGTACAGTGGTACCTCAGGTTACAGATGCTTCAGGTTACAGACTCCACTAACCCATAAATAGTACCTCAGGTTAAGAACTTTGCTTCAGGATGAGAACAGAAATTACGTGCGGCGGCAGGAACAGGAGGTCCCATTACCTAAAGTGGTACCTCAGGTTAAGAACAGTTTCAGGTTAAGAACAGACCTCCAGAACGAATTAAGTTCTTAACCCGAGGTACCACTGTACAGGTAGGTAGCCGTGTTGGTCTGACTTAGTCAAAATTAAAAAATTATCCAGTAGCACCTTAGAGACTAACTAAGTTTGTTCTGGGTATAAGCTTTTGTGTGCAGGCACACTTCTTCTTCTTCTAGACCAAGGATGATGAACCTATATTCCCAGAACTGCTCTCTTCTCCAAACCATCTTTGCCATGCAACCTAACACCCTCATATGTGATTAGCCTCCCTCATGAAATTGGCACCCTCTAACAATTATAGCTTCCTACTCAATATGGTTCTTAGATACAAAACCCAACAAGAGATACCACGGTATCACAATATGTGGGACATGTCTGCTCAATGGCCATTCAGCCTACTAAGTCTGCTGATAGTGGTGAAGAGTGGTCAGTGGCAGAGGAAGGGGGTGGGGTAGGTGCGGGCCACCACGGATGTCACCACTGAGGGGGGTGACAAAATGCCAGGCGGCACTCACTGCAAGGCTGCAGAGATGCGGTGGCTTGGACGTGTGCAGGATCCATGATACCCAAACGGTCCGCCCTCTGCCTCCACCCCAGCTGTAGGGCGGCTGAGTGGGAGGAGGCAGGCAGACTTCGGAGGCTCCATGGTGCGCCCTGCCCCTATGGGTGGCTCACCCCGCCCCTGGGCACGCCGCCCCAGGTGCCTGAGCAGCTTCCTTTGCTGCTGAGAGTGGTAGTACATATCAAGGTGAGATTACCACATGGACTTAATTCACATCAGGAGACCCTGTTATTCTCATCATCTGCAATTTAGTTCTATGTAGCTATATACAGTCCCATGCTGAGAAGATGTATAGTGACATATGCTTCCTTTTCTAACCTTTATCATATACTTAGCCTTTCAGCTTTGACAAAGAAATCCATCTGAATCCTTAAATCCAAACACTTTATTTGAAAATTCCATCTTTTAAAAAAAGAAAATGTGCACACTATGAAAAAAATTTGCATAAACCAGAGGTGAGTTACCTGTGGACCACCAGATACTGCTGAACTACAACTCCCATCATCCCTTGCCTGCACGGTCAATGGCCAGGGGTGATGGGAGTTGTAGTTCAGCAACATATGGAGGACCACAGGTTAGCTGCTCTGAGTGTGAAGAATTTGGGATATTCACTGTTGCTGATGACCTAGACAGCAAACAAATATAGCTTTACGGAATCCGTAAAGCTAATATATAGGACTCATAGTTTAACAGCAGCAACAAACCTGACCTTATTGTGCACACCTGAACATACAAACATGGGATTTTAAAGTTCTGTATTTAAACAAACATGGGATTGTTAAGCCTTGCAAATTGGGATTGGGCATCATAGACAAAAAGGTGAAAACAGACCTGAAACAGCAGTTCTGCATGTTTTTTCAACTGCCCTATGGTGTGGCGCAATGGGTCAGTGCAGCCAGCTATTAACCAGAAGGTTGGTGGTTTGAGCCCACCCAGGGAGGCTGGGGGCAGGATTCCTGCACTGCAAGGGCTTGGACTAGATGACCCTTGGGTGCCTTCCAATTCTACAGTTCTATGATTCTATGAAAGAAAAAAGGGTGTGTGAGAGAGGAGTGCTTTTCACCAAGTTCTTTTTCTTTCTCAAGTTCAATTTTCAATATTCAGTTTTAATTTCTGCAATAAGATTGGGGGGGACTGATCTTTTATACGTCTCATTCCATGCCAGGAAAGGCAAATTCTTAAAGGAATTGCAAACTCAATGTCTATGGAACAATTATTTGCAAAATTTGTGCGATTTATGCTGCATTCTAATTTTCAGACGCATGAACAATTGGAGGTTGAATTTGCACTGGAGAACATGTAAGTAACCCAAGTACTGTAGAAACCAATTACTATAGAAACCTGTCTGCTGTAATGAATTGTATTCTCTTGTTTTTATTTTATTTTATTAAGAATAAGGTCTCTTGTGTTACTTGGTGTTTGAATGTTCGTTGGGTATTTCATCGGCAATCATTTGTAGCCCAGCGTGGGATCATCTTGTATGTTGGAGAGTGGGACAGAAATGTTTTAAATCTAAAAGTTACCATCAGCAGCTAATGGCCATAGCCCAATTGTATAAACTTGCTATTTATAAAAATTCAAGGCGATGCAATTCAAATTAGCTATCCATCTCCCTTCCTTGGTATAAGTGAGGAACTTGTTAATGGGGAGAGGTTTTCCTTTCTTTCAACACATGTGCCTACGTAGCAAATAAAACACACCTTAGCGTGCCTTCAGATGTCAACTTTGCCTGTGCTGATTTCCATAAACTGGAGAGCAAAAGACGACTTCCTCATAAGAACTCTGATTAACATAATGCTTCCTCTTCTCCTTGCACTAATCCTTCCTGTGCATTTGGAGTAGCAGAGGCCAGAATTTCTTCCATCAGGACTGATTCCCTCAGATGTCTAGTTTGCAGGTGCCTGGCATACAAATACAATAATGTATTGCTTTAGCTCAAAAGCACTATGATTGCTGGATAAAAATGACATCAGGGATTTGTACCATTTCATCAGACTCTTCCCCTTGGGTTACTATTGGGTTACTACTAAGAAGAGTATTCAAGCCGCCATACTTAACCTAACAGTAAGTCTCATTGAACTCAGTGGCGATTACATCTGAGTAGGCATGCATAGGATTGTACTGGAAACAATTAAAAAAATATAGAGCAGTATTATTTTGAAATAATTGCCTGTTGTCTCCTACAAGAACTAAGCTGTCGATGCAAGACAAAAGTTAGGGATGGGTCATATTGCTACAAGGTTCTGAATTTCCTTGTCCTGGGAATTTTGCAAGAATAAGTAGTGTGTCACGCTAGAGTCACAGGCAAAGAAACGTAGTGATGACAAAATGGACTAGATTGTGGTGATGTGGCAGTAAGATGATCTGAAGGATCTATGAATTAGAACACTGACCTGATTAACCCAGTCACTTGGCTTTTGTATTTTGAAATCCTCATCAGTAGAACATGCCTAAAATCTGCTTAATATGATGATTGCCATCGTTGCTGCACAGCCTTGCCCTCTGGCTGAAACCAAACCTTTCCTGCTAAGCAGTCAGAATTTAGGAACTCGTTTCTCGGAGTGACCAGGGACTCAGCTATACAGCTGCAAACGAAACATTTTAAGTGTGTTGTAAAGTGCATTATACAAATGTGACACTAGATGGCAATGGCGAGCTATGGCAAATTCAATTTATTTTTCAAAACGTTTTTTTTAAAAAGCATTATCACAACATATATTTTTTTATGTGTGTGTAGATTCCACCTAGGAGTAATGCCATGCCACCAGACTCCTGATAGTGTTGTTGATGCTACTTAACAAAACTAGGGGGGAGCAGGGCAGTGGAGGGGGTCAGGACTGGAAGAGCTAATCCCATCTGCACTCACATGCATCTTGACCTCACTGCTCTCCCACCTCCACACCATTCTGGTGAGCAAAAGCAATGTTTCTGTTGGGAAAGCAGCAGGGCTGGCTAGTCCTGGGGCTGGTAAACAGCAAAAGGAAAAGGGCATAGTTAAATTCTAAGACATAAGTTGACTGTTCAGTTCTAAGTTATGTTGAACAATTGTGTCTTAAATCATTCAAGTTGTAACATCATGTATATATATGAATATTTATTTCCTAGATGTGGTCCAGCTGAAACCATCATTACAAATGGAACAATAGTGGTAATTTCCATTTCTTCATGTATTTACTGTGCAATATCTCTGGGTTGCAGGAACTCTGTAAGCTACCTCTACTTAATATTAACTGAACAAGATCCTGAGTGAAAGTGTGAAAGAGAAATCTTAGATATGGGTATGGTGGTATGGGTATTTTTTTCATTCCCACTGTTATGATATGCATACCATGGGGGCCAAATCAGATGTTACCAAATCAGGAAAATAAATGTTGGGTGGTCAGAACTCAACTTGGCTACAGTAATATTTGAATTGGCTTCCCATGTGAGTTGACTCAATCATGTGATAAGTGCTCACATCAGGTTATATACCAGAAATGGAATGTATGCTTTGGCCCATACAGATAAATGCACAAACTGTGTCAAAGGAACCTTGATGTATAGAATAGTGAAATGAATGAATCTCAGTATTAGGACACCATGAGACAGCAAAGCCAAGTAGCTGCAATGGACTAAAATCTTCATGACATGAAATATGATGAACAATTCATTGCAAATGTCGCCCATCATCTTTTCCTTTCAATGCCATCACTAGGTTTCAAAGAAGTACACACACACACACACACACACACACACACACACACACATATCCAGGGGGTTTTTAGAGCTACTTTTAAAAGTGTCATTTCTAAATGCCAGAAGTACTCTTTGAGATCTCACTTTGAAAAGCAGTCAGTGACTAGGCACAAGAACTCTGGGATCTGTCTGTGTACATTTGTTAACTCTTCTTTATATAGTAAGTTATGGAGAGGTAATTAACATGGGACCCTCTAGGTGTTGTTAGACAACAATTCCCATCATATGTCTGAAAATTAGCCATGCTAGCTGGACCTGATGAGAGCTGAGTTCAATAACATCTGGACGGTATCACATTATACTATCTAGCAATAAAATTGCCTTCAGGTTTTGGGCAATATTCATAGCAGCTGCATCTCAAAAAAGCCCACTTATAATTAGGTAATTGTGAAAGTGGGCCTTCACACATCTGAGAATTTAGTTTAGGAAAAAGCCTCACAAAGCAGGCCCTGCATCATGCAACTACTGCTGTCAAGTAATATCTGCTTGGGGGTGGGGCGTGGTTCACATTTTCTAGAACAGTTGCTAAGTCATTTATTAACTTGATGAATCTCCAGAGCTCATAAGTTTAATTCAATCAATTAAAAGCATCATGTGAGAACATGAATATATAGTGCTTTCTTTCTGGGGGGACGCAGGGGTACACATACCCCTAAACATTTTGTGAATCTTTGTACTTTTGTCCATTTACTGTATTTATTTTCCCTGGTTTAAACTAAAAAATGGTGATTTTCTTGAGTCAAAATGAGAGTACCCCTAATCATTTTTTTTCATTTTGTTAAGAAAAAAGCACTGAATATATGGCATTTGGCCAAATAAATTAAGTTTGTGGTTGCATAACATTCATGGCGCAAACTGTGAGATGAAAAATGTTATTCACTACTTTGTGGGTTGCTTCTGTTGCAGTGTCGTGAACTTTGCTGTTTAGAGGTTCAGGCGGATCAAAGGAAACGGAAGAAAAAAAAGAATACGTATTTTAAACGTGAGGGTTATTCCTTCATTAAATGCTTTTCCACACTACCACCCATTAGACTAGATGATAGAGGCCTCAGGTTTGGAGTTCAGGTGCTAGGTCCAGTCTGGAATGGGTAAAATTGCTAGCAAACACACTCAGGCATTTTGCTGACGTGGCTTCCACCTTAGATGGTACTATAGTATACTCTGAAATGCCAACAGCCCAGACTGAAAGAGTCAAGTTTAATGTCTTCAACCTCTGTCCTGGTGAGCACACCACATTACACCATGGTGCAAAACAAACTATGGTTTAATGTGAGTAAGCAGCTTCCATGGCACACCTATGAAACAAATCTGAGCCTGAGCCTGTGGTGTGTTTCTCTCTCAAAAACCATTAAGTGGTGACCAAGGTTTGTTCTTGACTTGCCACCAGATGGTTGTATGGGGAAAGCGGTTGAGGTGGCAGGGCAGGTGGGGAGCCCATGGTGGTGGTGCCTCAGGAACTTCTGCCGCCTGAGGCAGCAGCCTCACCCTCCTTAATGGCTGAGCCAGCTCTGGTACCATGTCTCTGTAAAATCACTGTTGTCTCTCCTTCCTGTTAAGGCTTTAACTTCCTGGATCATTTTTTCTGAAAGTGCTATAGTCCAAACTTTTTGGACTATAGCAGCATTTGTAAGAGTCTGTCACATTTATTAAACTCCAGAGTGCCACCTGTTCTTGAAATGCCCATTTCCCCAGATTGGGACAAGGCAGATTTGGATGTAGAGATGAACTGTTAGGCTCCATGAAATGGTTTTTAAGGTTATGTTTCTAAGCATACTTACAGTGCGATCTCATGTGGCTTCTCAAAAGTAATCCCCATTGAGTTAAATGGACCTTACCCAGAGGCAGGTGTGCATAAGATTAAAGTCTTAGCTGTAGATACATTCCATCTACTTTTCCAGGATCAGGATGTAGAACAAAATGCTAAACAGAGTTAATTGGAGCTAAGACCCACTGAACACAGTGTAGTTTACTTGTAAGTAAATATGTATAGGCTTGCACTGTCTTTATTCATAAACCTATGTAACATTTTTCACTATAATGAACAAAACAGCATAAAAAACTTTCATGAAATGCATGTCTCAATCCACATGAAGAGATCTCAGTGGCATGGAGGTTGATATTATTTCTGATATGGTTGCAAGTGGTGCTGTGGTGTAAACCACTGAGCCTCTTGGGCTTGCTGATTGGAAGGTCGGCAGTTCGAATACCTGCAATGGAGTGAGCTCCTGTAGTTTTGTCCCAGCTCCTGCCAACTTTGCAGTTCGAAAGCACACCAAATGGCATTTCTGTGCGCTCTGGCTTCTGTCACTGTGTCCCATTGCACCAGCAGTGGTTTAGTCCTGCTGGCCACATGACCCAGAAAGCTGTCTGTGGACAAACGCCAGCTCCCTTGGCCTGAAAGCCAGATGAGCACCGCAACCCCATAGTCGCCTTTGATTGGACTTAACCGTCCAGGGGTCCTTTACCTTACCTTTTATTATTTCTGATGTTTGGGTTTTTTGTTTGCTTGTTAAAACTGCTCTGCTTTCTTTTTTCAACATTGTCCTCTTTTTCTTTTCTTTTTTTAGAACAAGATGTCATATGTACATTGAAAGGATCCTTTGAAGGAACTCAAAACATTTCATTAGGCTGTGTCTCCAACTTGCATTTCACTGATCCTTCCCTTTTCCACTATGCCAGGTTTAAGCAAGCAGAACTGGATGTTCTACTCCCAAAGAAGAGGTCACTTCCCACCTTTGTATGTCATAGCTAAGCATGGTAGTAACCTGGATAATTTTAGTTAGTCGCGCCTTTTATTGGGAGAGGTGTTTTAAAAAAGCAATTCTGTTTTTAAAGAGGCAATCTCTTTATTTTCAGTGTTGTTGTTGCAACTCATGTGGAGCTAACGCTTACAAAAACAGGAACCTGACTCTGCCTCTGAATGCACTTCCCACTGATCAAGAAATAATCAAAGAAGTAAGTACTCCTCCTCGGCCACTCTGTACTTATTCTGCAGGGTTCAACAGGGTTCTATTCATTCTCCCATGCTTTTGGACATCTATAGGAAGCCGCTGAGAGCCATCATCCAATTATTTGAAGTCAGGTGTTCATCAGTATGTGAATGGCACCCAGCTCTGTCTCCATTCCATCTGAAGCAGGAGCATCTGTGCGGATGCTGGACTGTGTCTAGAGGTAGTAGCACGCTGGATGAGGACCAGTAAATTAAGACTGAAGATGGAGGCTTTTCCTGGATCCAGGAGCTGTATAGAGGGCCTGTTCCAGATGGAATTGCATTCCTCCTGACAGAACAGGGGCATAGCTTGAAGGTGCACCTTTAGCCATCATTGTCACTGGCCTCAGTGGCTATGAGAGGCTATTCCTAGTCCAGCTATGGCCCTTCTTGGTCCACCATAGGCTGACTATAGAAGTACATGCTCAAATAGCATTACATTTAGACTAGGAATGGGAAACATTTCCCTTCTGAACATCTTTTTGAGAGCCACATGCCAGTGGTAAGTAGGGGGGACCAGAGGCAAAGATTGACAGATCAGTGAATATAAGCTTAACCTTTGTGCAGCAGACACACACACACACACACACACACACACACACACACCACACCACACCTCTGTCCTCCATCTTAGCAAAACGTACAAAAGAACTGAAGCAACCACAGACAGCTTAAACAACATATTATAAAATACACAGTTACACGTAAAAATACTGCATTAATACGAAGTTACTAATATCTACAAATCAATATCCATTCATTTTCCTTCTTTCACACCCTCCCTCTCATCACCCAAGGTCCAAACAAACTCTCAGCATACCATATGGGCTGGTGAAGTGTGTGGTCTGGGAAGATGAGGTGTGGTTGAGGAGGTGTAGCCTTGGGAGATCTGACCTCAGCGCCTGAGGTTCCCACCCCCATTTTAAACTATTGCAGTGTGCTCTGTGCTGGTACAAGGGACGCGGGTGGCGCTGTGGGTAAAAGCCTCAGCGCCTAGGGCTTGCCGATCGAAAGGTCGGCGGTTCGAATCCCCGCGGTGGGGTGCGCTCCCGTTGCTCGGTCCCAGCGCCTGCCAACCTAGCAGTTCGAAAGCACCCCCAGGTGCAAGTAGATAAATAGGGACCGCTTACTGGCGGGAAGGTAAACGGCGTTTCCGTGTGCTGCGCTGGCTCACCAGATGCAGCTTTGTCACGCTGGCCACGTGACCCGGAAGTGTCTCCGGACAGCGCTGGCCCCCGGCCTCTTAAGTGAGATGGGCGCACAACCCTAGAGTCTGTCAAGACTGGCCCGTACAGGCAGGGGTACCTTTACCTTTTACTGTGCTGGTACAGAATGTGACTACCATGTTATTAGCTAGCAGTGCTAAATGTTCACGGATCCTCAAGGAGTTACATGGGCTGCCTATTCACTCCTAGTCCCAGTTTGTATTCCAGAGTTAACACTTTAAAGTTTTATATGCCCTGGGATACAAATATTTGAAGGAATGCCTTTCACACTACCCATTCCTTAAGGTTATTTAGGGAGGCACTGCCTGTTGTTCCCTCAGTGGATACAGTTTGTTGTATGATAGCACAGAACAGGGCCTTTTCTCTTGTGGCAACCCACGTTTAGAACTCGCTTCTGTTAGAGATCTGGTTGTCCCTCACATTCATTGCTTCTAGGCATCAACTTAAGGTGTAGCTTCTTATTCAGGCCAACAGAAATAGCTGATTTAAGGATTGCTTCCTTTGCTGTGGCATTACCACCTTGCTGTGTTTATTGTTTTAAGATGCTGATGTTATTTACTGGCTTTATGATTTTTATGTTAATTGATATACTGTATTTGAATGAATTGCTATATATCACGCTGGCCAAATATTCTTTCAGATACTTGGGTCCCAGGCCAGTGTTGTGATGTCATCACATTACATTTCCCCCAAGTGGAGCAAGCGTTGAAAGTACCATAAGGGTACCATAATGGGTGGAATCCAATACAGTCGTACCTTGGTTCTCGAACGCCTTGTTACTCTGACATTTTGGCTCCCAAATGCCGCAAACCCAGAAGTGACAGTTCTGATTTGCAAACTATTTTTGGATGCTGAACGTCCGACATGGCTTCTGTGGCTTCCGTGACTTCTGGTTGAGTGCAGGAAGCTCCTGCAGCCAATCAGAAGCCGCACTTTGGTTTTTGAACATTTTTGGAAGTCGAACGGACTTCCAGAATGGATTCCGTTCGAGAATCGAGGTACGACTGTTTAGCTTTTCTTTTTCCCTGTCAGAGCAAGGATTTATTATTGCACCACAGAATTTTCTCCTTCTCTTTTCCCCCACAACCCATGTGCCCCATAAATCTGTTCTAGGGGTTCCCCCAAACCTCTGGAGCAGATTTGGGGAGAAGCATGGTGCATGCAGGAGGAGAAGTGTTGCACAAACAGTTGGGTTGCACAAACATTGGGGTGATGGGGTGCAGTAGTTGAATACTGCCCAATGGGAACAGGAGGAAAGCTTGACATGGGGCTGCTGTCTTCATTGGCTGCATGAAACAAAACCACTATAGTGTGTGGGACTAGTTAGAGAATTGGATGGTCCTGTGGAATAACTGCAACCTGAAATACATGGGAGATGCCCTGCCCACATCCTTCCTAAGTATTAGCACAATATATAAACTGCAGTTGCATTTTCGAAGTCACTTTATAAGTCAGTATAGGTACTAGAATCACCGACTGCAGAATGAAACCAAAGTTATGTACATGATGTTGTGAATTTCAAATTTTAGAGATTGTGAACAATCATTAGAAAGAGTGTAAAAACAACACACAGAAACCATCTCTGATTTTTGACATTCACAACAGCATATGCAAACCTGGCACAGAACAGGAAATATATTTTGTCTATTTTTGAAATTTGGGAAGGCTTTTATGATGTGACATAATTGATCGTATTTAAATTCTTAACTTTTAGGACAAAGAAGTTAATTTACACTTCAAAGCAAAGACCTGGTAAGATTCAGTCGAAATAAAATAATGTGGTTTTTGGCTCTTCCGCTTTATCCATTTTTAAAAGATGTGACCAATCCCCCCCCCCCCGCATATTTACTTCACAGAACAACTTAGCTTTGTGAAGCTTAGATTCAAGGAACCAAATTTTGGGCCTTCAATTTCAAGTTGAGAAATCTCCTCTCAAATATTTGTATATAGTTTTTGACTTGAAAACTGGAAAATCTTAACATATGCCAAAAGTAAATTTAGGATCATAATGAATATGTTTATCACTAACACTATGACTTTGAAACTGTACTTCTCAAACCCCTTTACTACTGTTTGAGAGTCATTACATTCAGAATTATAGTCCTCTTCCAATAAAGCGTGCCCTCCCTAAAAGAGGGCACGTGTTGCGGTGAGACCTGGAGACTGACCCCCTGGTTGTGGGTGGATATATTGGATAGCCACAACACCCAATTGGTAGGTCCCTTGTTGCTGGGCTTAATCTGGCCAATGGGGTGCAGTCTAAACAGATCAAGGGACCTATATATACCTATGCACGTGACCCAGAGCTTCCTCTTTCGGCTTGTGCATCGGAACACCCGCCCACCTCTCCCTACTTTTAGGGCATTTTTGCAATTGGCCTTCCTATGCTGTCGTGTGCCATCTGTCGTTGGGACAGGGGCACGGCAGGAATTTTCCCCACTTGGCTGATTGGCTGTTGCCATTTGGGTTTCGCCTGCCACGTAGCAAATAGTCACAACTTGTAAGGTTACAGATAGGCTCTGGTTCATGTGATAGGGATGGGAGAACGGTCTCGCCATCCCTATGTGAAGGGTATTCCATTAAAGGAATCCAGGGACTCAACTTGGTTTGGTCAACCCGTGAGAGGGGGTTGTGCCCGTGCCTGAGTCCAGGGGAGCATCTGGGGAGTGAACATAGGCTGTTCCTGAGCTTTTCACCTACCTCAGGTGTTCACCCTTGGCTGACCTGTTCTGGTGCCCTGCGTCAGCGCTGCCTGCAAGGGTGCAGGGAGCTAGTCGAACCAGAGCCTATGCAACCACTCTTCTGTAACCAATAAAGTTGTGGCCTAAATTCTGCCCAAAACCAAAACTAAAATTTGAGTCAAATGTGTGTTTATTTAGGGGGGAGGTCTCTGGGTCTGATCACGCAATGTGCTCTGCTCACCATTATGGAATAATAATAATATAATAATAATTTATTATTTGTACCCCGCCCATCTGGCTGGGTCTCCCCAGCCACTCTGGGCGGCTTCCATAAAAACCAAAAATACACTAAAATATCACAGATTAAAAACTTCCCTAAACAGGGCTGCCTTAAGATGTCTTCTGAATGTCAGGTAGTTATTTATTGCTTTGACATCTGATGGGAGGGCGTTCCACAGGGCAGGCGCCACGACCGAGAAGGCCCTCTGCCTGGTTCCCTGTAGCTTTGCTTCTCGCAATGAAGGAACCGCCAGGAGGCCCTCGGCGCTGGACCTCAGCGTCCGGGCAGAACGATGGGGGTGGAGACGCTCCTTCAGGTATACTGGGCCGAGGCCGTTTAGGGCTTTAAAGGTCAACACCAGCACTTTGAATTGTGCTCGGAAACGTACTGGGAGCCAATGTAGGTCTTTCAAGACCGGTGTTATGTGGTCTCGGCGGCCGCCCCCAGTCACCAGTCTAGCTGCCGCATTCTGGATTAGTTGTAGTTTCCGAGTCACCTTCAAAGGTAGCCCCACGTAGAGCGCATTGCAGTAGTCCAAGCGGGAGATAACTAGAGCATGCACCACTCTGGCGAGACAGTCTGCAGGCAGGTAGGGTCTCAGCCTGCGTACCAGGTGGAGTTGGTAGACAGCTGCCCTGGATACAGAATTGACCTGCGCCTCCATGGACAGCTGTGAGTCCAAAATGACTCCCAGGCTGCGCACCTGGTCCTTCAGGGGCACAGTTACCCTATTCAGGACCAGGGAGTCCTCCACACCAGCCCGCCCCCTGTCCCCCAAAAACAGTACTTCTGTCTTGTCAGGATTCAACCTCAATCCATTAGCCGCCATCCATCCTCCAACCGCCTCCAGGCACTCACACAGGACCTTCGCCGCCTTCACTGGTTCTGATTTGAAAGAGAGGTAGAGCTGGGTATCATCTGCATATTGATGGACACCCAGCCCAAACCCCCTGATGATCTCTCCCAGCGGCTTCATATAGATGTTAAAAAGCATGGGGGAGAGGACGGAACCTTGAGGCACCCCACAAGTGAGGGCCCAGGGGTCTGAACACTCATCCCCCACCACCACTTTCTGAACACGGCCCAGGAGGAAGGAGCGAAACCACTGTATAACAGTGCCCCCAGCTCCCAGCCCCTCTAGACGGTCCAGAAGGATGTTATGGTCGATTGTATCAAAGGCCGCTGAGAGATCCAGCAGAACTAGGAAACAACTCTCACCTTTGTCCCTAGCTCGCCGGAGATCATCAACCAGCGCGACCAAGGCAGTTTCAGTCCCATGATGAGGCCTGAATCCCGATTGGAAGGGATCCAAATGGTCCGCATCCTCCAGGCGTGCCTGGAGTTGTTCAGCAACCACGCGCTCAATCACCTTGCCCAAGAAAGGAAGATTTGAGACTAGGCGATAGTTGGCCATACTGGCCGGGTCTAAAGATGGTTTTTTAAGAAGCGGTTTAATGACCGCCTCTTTCAGCGGATCTGGGAATGTTCCCTCACAGAGGGAAGCATTCACCACCCCGCAGAGCCCATCGCCCAGCCCTTCCCGGCTTGCTTTTATTAGCCAGGATGGGCAAGGATCCAGGAGACAGGTGGTTGGTTTCACGCGTCCAAGCAGCCTGTCCACATCCTCGGGGCTAACGGATTGAAATCGATTCCATGCAACTTGACCAGACAGAGCTCTAGCACTCTCCCGCCCCGGCACTGCTCCCACGGTAGTGTCTAGCTCCTTCCGAATATGAGTGATTTTATCTGCAAAAAACTTTGCAAAATCGTTGCAGGAGATCTTGGGGTCTTTACAAGGCCCCGGTGGTAAAGGTGGTTCCGTTAAATTACGAACCACCTGAAAGAGTCTCCTGCTACTATTTTCTGCAGATGCAATAGAGGCGGTGAAGAAAGTCTTCTTCGCCGTCGCTATCGCCACTTGGTAGGCTCGACGTTGAGCTCTAACCTGTGTCCGGTCAGATTCGGAGTGAGTTTTTTGACACCGACGCTCTAGCCGTCTCAGCAATTGTTTCATCGTCCTCAGCTCCGAAGAAAACCACGGAGCTGTCCGGGCTCCATGCAATCGGAGAGGGCGCTTCGGAGCCAGACAGTCGATAGCCCTGGTTAACTCCACATTCCAGTGGGCCACCAGGGAATCAGCTGAAAGGCCATCAACATGGGATAAAGCATCCCCTACCACTCTCTGGAAACCATTTGGATCCATTAAGTGGCGGGGCGGACCATCCGAATTGGTCCCACCTCCCTGCAGAGGGGAAGGGTCGCGGAGAAGTCCAGTTGCACCAGGAAGTGATCTGACCATGGCACTTCTTTTGTTTCACTTTTACTTAGTGTCAGATCACCCACGTCACTAGAGGTGAACACCAGGTCTAAGGCATGTCCATGACTATGAGTTGGGCCAAACTTATTCAGGGACAGCCCCATGGAGGCCATGCTTTCCACGAAGTCCCGAGCAGCCCCTTGTAAGGTCGTGTCGGCATGGATGTTAAAATCTCCTAGGACAACCAAACTAGGTGTCTCCAGGAGAAAATCCGCCACGACCTGAAGCAGCTCAGACAGGGAATCCTTGGTGCAGCGGGGAGGTCGGTACACCAAAAGGAATCCTGTACTGCCCCTATTGCCCAACTTCCAGAACATGCACTCAGAAAACTGGATCTTCCCAGTAGGACGCCTGGTGCAAGCTAGTGACTTCCTAAAAATCACTGCAACCCCCCCTCCCCGCCCACATGACCTGGATTGCTGTGCATAAGAGAAACCTGGTGGGCAAGCAGCGGCAAGGACAGGCCCATCTGCTTCCTCCAACCAGGTCTCTGTCACACATGCCAGGTCAAATCCTCCATCCACAATCAGGTCGTGGATGGCAGTGGTTTTATTCATCATTGACCTGGCATTACACAGCAACACCTTCAGGTCATGTAGGTTTCCCCTGTTGATTCCAGTATCCATCTGGTCAAGGCCAGACCCGGAGGCAGGGATAGTCCTCAAACAACGACTAAACCTGCCTCCTCGGTAATGACATGGTCTGGTCTTAGCGTAACTCCGCCTCCTGCCCATGATCACCGAGATCGGATGTCCCAGTGCTTCTCCCCCTGTGGAACTTGTCCCAGCCATCGTGTTGGCTGGGGCCCCACTCCCAGGCAGCCCTGATCCTGCCCCTTAAAAACAAAACACAAACTATACAGAACCAATAAAACAACAACAACAAAAAGAAACAGAACAATTATACTAAAATTAATCCCCAACTAAATATCCATTCCACCCACCCCCAACAATGGAAAAAAGGGGGGGGGAAATTAAATTTAAATTTAAATTGCCACCGACTGCTTGAGGACATTTTAAAGCACATTAACCACCTGGAACAGGGAAGAATGGCAGAACACTTCCCACCCTTCCCAAAAAGTTTGTTGCAAATAAATGCCTGGGCCACGCCCCCTGGGCCAGCTGGAAAAGGCCCTGGAAGGGAGCAGGCCCTGCAGTCCTCACCCAGCCGATGGTCCGAGGCCTCACTGCAGCAGGAGTCCCTTTGTAGCCGGGAGAGAGGGCCTGGGCCATGCCCCCTGGGCCAGTTGGAAAAGGCCCTGGAAGGGAGCAGGCCCTGCAGTCCTCACCCAGCCGATGGTGGAGGAAAGTGGAGGAAAAGTTTTTTGCAACTAAAAAATGTACTTTAAAAATTTCTGCACTGTCGTGAATTGGATTTGAGGTTTTCTGGTCGGAGTTAAATTAACATAGCATCATCTATCAGTTTGGCCACAGCCCAGCATCACACATTATGGAAAGTGGTTTACATTTTTGAGGATCAATGCACTGGATGCAGACCTGCCCATTTTCAATACTGCTTCGCACAAGTATCTGGTTGGCCACTGAGAAAGCAAAATGCCCTGGACCAGTTGGACCTTTGGTCTGATCTATCAGGGCTCTTCTTGTGTATTCTGAAAGTTCTGTTGTATGATACATTTTCACTTGTGTTACAGCACATCGGGCTTAGATGTTCGCTTGGGGTTTGATCTCTGTCCAGAGGAACTGGAATTCCTGCAGAAAAGGAAAAAGGTTGCTGCTGATGCCTTTAAAAGGGCACTACAGCTTGAGGAAGATCTGTGTGAAGATGAGGTAAGGGGGGTGCACATTTTACAAATAAGTTGATCTACAAGCAGATTAGCTGGCAAACAAACAGGTGTAGCAGTTCTGCA
Source organism: Podarcis cretensis (assembly GCF_951804945.1). Lineage (NCBI taxonomy): Eukaryota > Metazoa > Chordata > Lepidosauria > Squamata > Lacertidae > Podarcis > Podarcis cretensis. The sequence continues at coordinate 45,690,800 of NC_137170.1, read as the reverse complement.
CACACATACCTACCTGTGTGCTCTAAAAATCTGGACTCATCCCATGACCTGCTTTGGTTCTTTGGAGAAAAAAAAAGTCATCAATCTTTTTCTAACAAAGTTTACAATTTATGCCAGCAGTGAATATTACCTCAGTGTGTACTCTCATATCCCATCTTTCCCCTGAGGTCACTGCTGGGCAAATTAGCTGGGCTAGTGCTGTTTACCCAAGTCAGCTAAATTCCTTGTGACCTGGATTCCAGGAACAAGACCTGGAAGGCTTTTACGTTTGCATTCATTTCTGCTGCTCCCATTGACACGCTGTTTGAAGCTCCACAAATCTATTCTATACCTGCCCTACTGGCTTGCCTGCATGTAAGGGCTCTGCCAAGAACCTGGGAATGGCTCCAGGGAGCAGTGACTTGCACAGAGTTCTTTTTGAAATGTTATGGCTGTAGCTCTCCAGATATTGAAGTACCAGCTGTGTCTATATTTTGTAGCAGCTTCTATCCTTGATATAATTATAAGACCCCTTCCCTTTATAAGCCATCCTAATGAATGTTCTGCTTTTTTCTATATCAAAACAGGTGCCAGTGGTGGCAATTATGACGACAGGAGGGGGGATGAGAGCACTTACAGCATTATATTCCCACCTGTTGACTCTCCAAAAGTTTGATCTTTTGGATTGTGTTTCATATTTTACTGGCTTATCTGGCACAACATGGTAAGGAAATGTGAGCAAAAGAGTTAAGTAACCCATATTTATGTCCACGATGCAATGAAATGAATTAATATAACAAAATGTTCCTTATGCTGCAGCGAGACTCTTTATGGGGTCTTCGCTGCGAGATCACATTCACCCGGTGCTATACCAGCTGCACTGGCTCCCGGTGGAGTACAGTATCAGGTTTAAGGTGCTGGTTTTAACCCTTAAAGCCCTATACGGCCTAGGACCCTCGTACCTACAGGACCGCCTCTCCTGGTATGTCCCACAGAGAAACTTACGGTCTTAAATAAAAACATCTTGAAGGTCCCAGGCCACAGAGAGGTTAGGATGGCCTCAACTAGAGCCAGGGCTTTTTCGGATGTGGCTCCGATCTGGTGGAACACTCTGTCACAAGAGACTAGGGCCCTGCGGGACTTGACATCCTTCTGCAGGGCCTGCAACACAGTGCTGTTCCACCAGGCCTTTGGCCAGGGCACAGCCTGACTCCCTCCCTCGGCAAGCTTCGCGGAGCTCTGGCCCAATGGTTGCCAGTGGTTTAATTTGAATTAATTTTATAAGGAATGATTTTAGAGTGTCGTGTTGTGTTGTGTTGTGTTGTGTTGTGTTGTGTTGTACTGTTGTACTGTCTGTGAAGATCTGATAAGATCTTAATTGCACTGGCCATCTAATTGCTTTATGGCCTCAATTAGCCCCAGTGGTCCGGCACGCTCCCAGCCAAGCTGCGCAGACCTTTTTCTTCTCCGGTTTCGTCTAGCAGAGTAAAAAACACAGCGGATCAAAACTGTCGCAGTCTGCTTCAGATCCAGACAAACACACGAAGCACCTGTGTGTGTCCAAATTTCATCAGTTCTTTATTGTAGCAAATATTTACAGCTCAGCATTTCCCAAAATCTCCTGGACTGCTAGCATTCATGGCTTCCGTCCGTCTCTCTCAGAGACACAGAGAGAACAACAAGTAGAACTCCTCCCTCTTTCCACACGTCAGAATGTGAGGCGTCACAGAACATCTTAACCCTATAAGTTCTGAATCCCAACACCCCCTCTCGCTGAGCATTCTGACAAGACCTGTGGATGTACCTTTGCAGACCTCTGTGAGATCAATCCCTTCCCCAATGCCTTGCGCCCTCTCCTGGCGTCCCTGTCAGGCATCTGTGGAACATCCTCACAACTCTCAGATTCGCACTGTGCGAAACTTACCCACGCACCTGTGGCCTGATACCTCTCAGGTGGAATTCCCTTCGTTGTGCGACTGGACCTCCTGGGCACAAACTCAGGCACTGCCTCTGACGCACTGTGGTCAGCAGGCGTGTCCTTTGCATCCTGGGATTCCCCCTCTGACTTAACGCGTCTTCGAACCCTTGGAATTACCCTCACAGGAGAACTAGGCTCACTCTTGGGCTCCCTTTTTACAACTTGCGGAGATGCCCCATCCTGCTCCTGACTTTGGTCAGTGAGCTGATCATCATCAGCAGACTCAGCCCCTGGCTCTCCTTCCTCCTCATCAGAACCTTCCTGCTCTGAATCAGAAAGACATTCTGAAAGAATATCGCGTCTGGCAGGGGTCTTTGACCTTTCCTCCTGCTTACAGAACTCAGCGTGTTTACTGATCAGCAGCTTACTCTGATCACCTGACGGATACGCAAACCTCCATGCACGAGCCGTTGGCTCATACCCACAGAAGATCATTTTCTGGAACTTGGGTTCACCTGGCCCTCGCAAAGCTTCAGGCACCGGCAGCAAGGCCGTTGATCCGAACTCACGGAGGAAGTGAACCTGAGGCTTCCTCCCGTGAAGCATGAAAAAACGGTGTGTCTCCTACCACTGAATTGTAGGACCTATTCCAGGTGAAGCTCACATATTTAATTGCCTCCATCCAAAACTTTGAAGATAACCCAGAATCTAACAGCATCACCTGTGCAGCCTTAACCAGAGCCTCACTTCTGAGCTCTGCCACCCCCCTCTGTTGAGGAGAAGTCACTGTGTGACTTATCCCTTTCTTGTGAAAGAACTTCTGCAAAGCAGACCCAGTAAACTGTGAACCTCTGTCACTAGCAATTTCCCTGACTCTGGTGGAGAACCTTAGTTCCACCTCCTCAATCCAACGTCTAACCAGCTGTGCTGCATCTTCCTTGGATTTGAGACCATGTGTCCAGGTGTTCTGCGAAAAATCATCCTGCAACGTCAGCAGAAACCTGGCCCCTCCCAAACTTGGTTCCTTCATGGGACCCAACAGATCTATGTGTACAAGATCAAAAGGTTTTGTGGTTACCCTCTCCACCCTGGGGTAACTGCACCCTCTTACCTTTGCCTGTCTGCAAGCCTGACAATCTAGGACTCTTGCACATTCCGCAATTTTACAGCCTTTGGAAACCTCAGGTAGCACCTGTAGTTCTTCAAGACAGGCATGGGCTGTCTTCTTATGCCACACACACGAACATGAAACATGAGTGGGAACTGTAGCACGCAGGGCTTGTGCTTTCTCAACCTTCCCCTCACCCTCCAGGGACGTTTTAAGAATGAAGAGATCATTCTGCCCCTTTGCAACTCTGACCAGTTGCTTCCCTCCTTTGGAGATTGTACAAACATCGTGTTCAAAGCAAACCTTAAACCCCTTTTTCAACAAATAAGGCACAGATAAAATACAGTGTTGCACTCCTGGCACAATGCAAACCTCCATCTGCTCCTGCAAAACAGAAAACAACACATTTACAATGTTATTCACATTTTTCTTTTCCCCACTTGCAAACTGAACAGTTTTTCCAGCCGGAATTGCCTTGCAATTCCACATCTCGACTGCAGGGGTCTCTGGGATCAGGTGGCAGTTAGCTCCTGAGTCGATTAGAAAACGAAAATTAGTGTGTCTCTCAGAGCTGTTCTCAAACAAAACCATACTGGCAGCCAACTGATAAGCTTCCTCTTCGCGTTTAGCACGTCCGCTCTGCTCAGCTCCACGTCTGGCTGCCTTGCCAGACTGGTTGCCATGGAAACCTGGCTGGTTCCCGTGGGAAGTGACCTTGGCAACATCCTGCCTTGCCTCTCTGCTCCGGTGGGGGCAGTTGCGACGCAGATGTTCAGTCGAATTACAGATGTAACAACGACGAACGGAAAAAGCCTGGACCGTGTATTCCACTGGCTTGGCTCCGCCCTTACACCCAGAGCCCCCGGTGCCAGCTTTGCCCTCTCTGTGGCGGCGCTCTTCTTCATCTGATAAGCGTCCTGTGACGTAATTCAAAGTCAGCGTTTGGGGATCCATCGATTCCAGAGTTAGACACAGATTATCATAACTCTTGTCCAGAGAGCTGAGCAAAATGTACACTTTCAGCTCCTCTGAGAAGTTGACTTGTAACAGTCTCAGCTGGTTAAACACAGCCAGCATATCAGTCACATGCTTCCTGATGCTATCCCCAGGACGCAACTTCATCTCAAACAAGCGTCTGGTGGTGTGTATCTTTGCCCCAGCCGTGGTTCTGTGGTGCACCCTTTCCAACGCTTGGTAGGCCTCACATGCATTCTCCAGCCCCTCTACCAAAGGCAGCTGTGAGCCATCCACACTAAGCACAATAGCTCCCAGGGCTTTGTGGTTTTTTCTCTGTGAAGCACGAGCATCTGCAATTTCTGCAGCTGAAGCTCCTGCCGCTGGTGTGGGTAGTGGAGGTCCCTGAACAGCCTCCCACAGCCCCTTCGCTACCAGCCATGCCTTCAGCCTTCTGCTCCACTCTTGCCAATTTTTGCCGTCCAATTTTTCAAATGGAACTACGAATGACTCATGGCTGTCTGCCATTTTCTCCTCTTCCCCGGGGCCCCAGCTACTGTACTCACGTTTCACCAGTCAGCTCTCCGGCACCCGATTCCTCAGCTGCTTTTCCAGCTCTCTGCCTCAGCAACTCTTGCCTCTCTGCAGCAGGCAAAACACAGAACGCAGACCTCCGCTCTGCTTCAGTAGCGTCTTCCAGCTATTGCCAAGCTGACTTCAAGACTTCAAAGCTCACCGGCAGACTCTTAGCAACAGTTTTATTAGCGGTAATTAGGTCCTCCCATAACCTGTGAAGATCTGATAAGATCTTAATTGCACTGGCCATCTAATTGCTTTATGGCCTCAATTAGCCCCAGTGGTCCGGCACGCTCCCAGCCAAGCTGCGCAGACCTTTTTCTTCTCTGGTTTCGTCTAGCAGAGTAAAAAACACAGCGGATCAAAACTGTCGCAGTCTGCTTCAGATCCAGACAAACACACGAAGCACCTGTGTGTGTCCAAATTTCATCAGTTCTTTATTGTAGCAAATATTTACAGCTCAGCATTTCCCAAAATCTCCTGGACTGCTAGCATTCATGGCTTCCGTCCGTCTCTCTCAGAGACACAGAGAGAACAACAAGTAGAACTCCTCCCTCTTTCCACACGTCAGAATGTGAGGCGTCACAGAACATCTTAACCCTATAAGTTCTGAATCCCAACACTGTCTTATTGTTGTTATCCGCCCTGAGCCCGGCTTTGGCTGAGGAGGGCAGGATACAAATAAAATTTTTTTATTATTATTATTATTATTATTATTATTAACCTTTGCATAATGGGGAAGTGGTAGCTACAGTCAACTTTCAGTAAATATTGGTTCCTTTGGAGAAACTTGTTTGTTTTTGAAACTAATACCCTGTCTTTCCGTAGTATAATCAAGTCTAGAGAAATAAAACACAGTATTAAAAACAATAACAATTTAAACCCATTCAATACAATGGATTAAAAGCAGCTTGAAAGACAGTGGCAACATAAAAAAAATTTGAGAGCAAATTCTGCAAAATCTCACTGATTTGTTAAAAAAAAACAAAAAAAAATTATTGCTGCTCATTTAAAAGAATGCCAGAATGGGATTAAGTGGATAAGTGGATGCTTCTAAGGAGGGTTTTTCCAAATCTTGGTCACAACTGAAAAAAGTACTTGTGAGTATCCACTGGCATAGCTCTGAAGGTAGGAGGAAAAAGCAAGTGCCAATGCTTATGATATTCTGGTTACAAACAATTTTAGGGCAGAGATGGAGAACTTGAGGCCCTCTAGATGTTGAAGGACTGTAATTTCCACCATCCCCATCCATTTGCTAAGCTAGCTGGTGCTGGTGGAAAGGGCTCCAATAATATCTGGAAGGCCACAGGTTTCCCACACCATATGTAGGCTTTTAAAGGTCAAAACTAGCAGCTGGAATTGAGCTTTTGAACAAACTGGCAATCAGTATACATGGTACAAGATCGCTGTAATGTTATCTAATTAATTTGGTTCTAGCCAAAACCAGCTGAAACATCTGGGCTATCTTCAGGCGCAGCTCCAGGTAGAGTGAATTACAGCAGTCTAGGTGGATGGATTTTGATTCTTTTTCAAATCTGACTGATCACCAAGTTTGGGATCAGAAATCCACTTCCTTCCTTCCTACTGTAGAATGGTCAATGTTGCTTGAATCATCTCATGCTATTAATTCTGTAGCTTTTTTGATGTAGTTTTGGTTACCCATCCCACTTTTTAAAATGGAAGTGCTGGGCTTTTAACAACTGCATAAGAAGCAGAAATCATTAGGTAAAGCTTTGTCTATTATTCCATATCCAAATCTTGATTGTGGTCATTAGTGAAGAAAAGTTTGGATTTGATATCCCGCTTTATCACTACCCGAAGGAGTCTCAAAGCGGCTAACATTCTCCTTTCCCTTCCTCCCCCACAACAAACACTCTGTGAGGTGAGTGGGGCTGAGAGACTTCAGAGAAGCGTAACTAGCCCAAAGTCACCCAGCAGCTGCATGTGGAGGAGAAGGGAATCGAACCCGGTTCACCAGATTATGAGTCCACCATTCTTAACCACTACACCACACTGGCTCTCAAAGTAGTGAAAGCTGAGTTATCATCTTTGGCTAGCACAAATGGCCAATCTTTTACTGGGAATGCTCCAATAATTGCTGCTCTCAATACAGTTCACATGGATCCCCCAAACCTAGAACTCAAGTAAAGACATGGCCACAAAGTGTCAAACACCTACATTTCATGTTTTTCCTCTTCTGAACCCAAATCTGTATTTACTGTGTTTCTTTCCAGGACAATGGCAAATTTGTATGATGATCCTAATTGGTCACATAAAAATTTAGAAGAGCCACTCGTTGAAGTCCAAAAACAACTGGAAAAAAACAAGTTCCTTGCCAGTTTTTCCCCAGAACGTCTAGTATACTATTCAAAGGCGCTGTGGCAGCGTTATCAAGAAGGGCATCATATCTCTTTTACAGATCTTTGGGGACTTATCATTGAAGCCATGCTACATGATACGGTATTATATACTTTACTCTAAAAACACCAGCTAATGCCTAGTTTTGATTAGGGGCACAATCTAGCAAAAATGAAGCATTTCAAGTTCCATCATACTCAGAGTAGACCCACTGAAATCAATGAACTTAAATTAGTTGTGACAAGCTTAATAGTTTCAACAGCTTTACTCTGATTAAGTCAAATACATCCCAACAGCGTTCAAAATTCTCATTGTTCTAGGCACATTTTGTGACAGGCAATTTCATTAGCATGAGCAATTTCTGAGCTCTGGGCTCAGTACTGCGGCTAAGATTTCAGATTAAAAGATTTGCAGAGTGGAAGGAAAAGAGGACCCTTTTCTGCCTTCCCACTTCCAGCTACTGCCTGAAGACTGGAGAAGAGACCCTCTTAAGAATATTAGTGAGGGGTGGGGGGTGGGCAGGGGAAGGACTAGACCATGTGAAAAATGAACGAATGAGCTGTAGTTCATTCGTTTTCAGCTTTGTAATCTTGTTATAAAAAAGCATGCCTAGACATTCTGTTGTTGTGCCCACAACCAAGGTTTAAGGTGCCATTTAGCTGCTAGCTTTCATATCTCAGTTTCTAACACTGCATCCCAGTAAGATGAAGTGAAGCATCTGGGCAGGATAATTTTTTTTTAGTTACAAAATAGTAGCGTATATCACAGAAATGCTTGATTCCATAAGAATAAATTACCCAAAGACAGCAATCCTAAATTACTAGTAAAATCCATTTTGTTTTTTCTCCACACAGAAAAGTGCTAGGTAATGGATGGTATTCAATTAAATGATCGCAGAAGTGCAAGAATTACTGGTAGTGTAATAGGACTTCCCTCCATCCCTTAATCTGCTCTAGAGATTGTGGGAACACACACACACTACAACAGATTTAGGGAGTGGGCAGACAGAGGAGAGGAGGGAACATTACGTTTTGCAAGGATTGTGATGATCATTGTGCTGATGGAATGAGCTGCTTAGTGCTTCATTGAACACAATCCCAACCATGCTTCTTAACATACCAAAATATAATGTCAGATAGGAGTGTCAGCTTGGCCCTGGGGCTGTGGGTGCCATCCAGCATGCATGGCCCTGGCACCAAAATTTGTGGGTGCCCAGCCCCTTCATGGGGAATTTTGTGGGTGCTTGGGCCCCCAGGGCCCCAGGGAGTTGGCACCTACCAGGTGCTGAGGTGGGAGCACTGTAAATTCTGCCTGAGCGCCATATTGTGGAGGTGTTGATGGAACATCTATATCAATCCTCATTGTACACTGTGATGTTTGGTGTCTGAAGTCAGAAAAGGATATACGTGCACTGCAAATAGTTGGGTGTTTATCATACATTTGATGCATATAGGAATCCCTCAGCTTTCACGTGTTATCCCACACGAAGAAACTCCATATGGTGCAAGGGTCATGGGGCCACACTGCTCCCAATCACAAGTCTAGCCAGTTTACACTTTAAATGTACAGAGGCCAAGGATGGAACTGGACCAGGCACAACTTCAGGAATAAGGATTGTGGGACAGCCATGCTACCCTTTAATTATGTGGAGTCCCTTTGCATGGAATGAAGTGTGAATGGGGGCTTATGAGCCTCCTCTAATCACTCCCATCAAATGATATTGGCGGAAGGGATATCGCTCAGTGATAACAGCATCTCGGGGGGGGGGGCATCTCCAGGTAGAAAACCCTGCCTGAAACCCTGGACAGTCACTGCCACTCAATGTAATCAGTACTGAGCTAAATGGACCAGTTGTCTGGCTCATTATAAGGTAGGGTGGCCATACTGCAAGAAGTAAAAAGCACACAAACACACACTTCCTGGTTCTGTTCTGGCAAAAACACTGACATTTTGTCAATTTTTTGAAATTCCCGTTTGGATCCCGAACGTATGGCAAGCCTGTTATAAGGCAGCTTCCTAGGGAGGCTTCTCAAAGAATCATTTGTTTGTACAGAAAATTTTAGCAATATGCTCTTCACAACTGTGTCCATTGTTTGAGTATCTGTACCTTTCATTAAGAAAAGAGTTTTCAATGCAGGAAGCCTCAAGCTCTTTCAAAAACCTTTCATTAATGTTCATTTTGAATGGGGTTGGGCAGAATTTAATTGCACGTATCCCTTTTTGTTTAGAAAGAACAACTAAATCAAAGTAGGCTAACACACTAACTTAGCACAATAGTTTGGGCTTCGGTTTAGAGTAAGATGCCATCACTAGCGTATAAATTCTAGAACAGTCTCTTACACCCTTTTCAGCTACATTAACTGCTTCTTTCTGCCTTTCACAAACAGGTAGATCAGAATAAACTCACAGATCAGCAGCGGGCGTTGACTAATGGCCAGAACCCTCTACCTGTGTATCTTTGTCTCAATGTAAAGGAAAAACTAAGTAATCGGGGATTTAGAGGTAATTGCAAATATTTTATAAATATATGCTTGCATTTAATTCTCAAACAGTAGAACTGAGAACTAGAAAGGCTGATTCATGTAATTTAGGAATACTAAAAGATACTCTTCTGTGGCTTCCTTTTTAGAATGGTTGGAGTTCACCCCATATGAAGTGGGATTTCAAAAATATGGAGCCTACATTCGTGCTGAACATTTTGGCAGTGAATTCTTTATGGGTCATTTGATGAAGAAAATCCCAGAATCACGGATCTGCTTCTTGGAAGGTAATTAATAGGGCAGTCCTATAGACACCTATTCAGCAGTAAGTCCCATTGAGTTAAGAACATAAGAAGATCTGGCTGAATCAGACCAATGGCCCATCTAGTTCAGATTAATTGGCACAAGATTGTAGCCAATAATAGTAAAATACTTTTATTTTTAGGAGTATTTGAGTCTTTAGCACAGAGCTCTAGCAGATTATAAATAGTTCTGTGTACAGTAAGGTTCTTTTGATAAACAATCTATTTGCCACTGCTATGAGCACATAAAACCTACTCTATTTAGAATTTTCCTATGTTGGCATAAAACACTGAAAGACTAAACATATTTGGGACATATCTATCTTATTATAAAGCACATTTAAATTAAGTGTGTGCTTAATTATCATCTACTGTGACCAATATGTATTAGAAGAGCATGCACAAAACATTTCCTATACCTTGTTGCTGGCAAATAGGCACTTCCACATCCTATATGCAATTAGCAAGAGGGTGGGAATGCATTTGATGATTGCACCAAAGACGCAAAATAAATTATGGTAGTTCCATAATTGCAGCGTTTGGAGTGTTGCTACTAATGAGCTACTTACTTAGATGTTCTTGATAACCAATAATTTCAAATCCCATCATGTGCTCTGTTCTAATTTACCAGTAGGTGGCTCTGTGTGCTTATACTAAGAAACTATAAATTATAATGACGTAGCAATCTTAAAACATGTTATGTGTTCATAACTAGAACAGAGCAAAAACAACTTCCTGGATTTTTTCACCCTATTTTTCACCCATAGGCAGCAAAAATGGGTGCCGTTTTGTCAATTATTCTCTGGAGGGATAAGAAATTATCCAGTTTCTAGGAAGTGTGCCTCACCATTAGCTGTGGCATCAACATTGCTTCTTCTCTCTCTCTGCTCCCAGCATTTATATCCTTTTTTTCCCCCCTCCCCTGCTTACAGTGGCAACTGTGTTGGCAGCCTGGCCAATGTCCCCAGCCTAGCTTTGTTCCTTAGCAGTCTTGGGTGATCTTCTGAGAAGTTTTGGCTCAATACAGAGAGCTCAATAAGTCTCTTATATACATTATCTCAGTATACCCTATCAGTCTTGTAATGTATACCAGTATTAATATATTAGCATAAACAGAAGGCTGAGTAGAGGCTCTTCCTAAAGGTTCATGACTGAGGTGAGATTTGAACCAAGAAATAGACTCACAGCTCACCCACTTTTAGGCACTATGTAACATGGGCATCTCAAACATGAAAACTACACAAATTATTCCCAATTTCTTCCCTATCACAGGAATCTGGAGTAGTGTATTTTCTATAAATTTGATGGATGTCTGGTTTCTGAGTGTTAGTACGGAAGATTTTTGGCAGATGTGGACACGAAATAGAATAACTGAGCTTGGTAAGTTACTGTTCCATTTTGTTTCTGCTCTGTTTATTTATGGGGACAGAACATTTATGTACTTTCCTTCTGTAGTCCTATTTATGTGTTATTTGTGTGTATGTTATAGCTGTGTTTACTTGGGAGTAGTGCTTTTAGCCTTGCCTCTCTCTTTTCAGTAACCATCACAGTTGCCCATAAAGCAGCTCTTAACACACAGGCTTCTGCCTGTACAGGTGTTCAGATCATGCACACAAGCAGGAGCTTGCTTTTTGGGGTGACTTCACAGACAACTGTAGGCAACCTGTGGTTATCAGAAGAGAGAGACTGATGTCAGGACAGGGCAAAAAAGTACAAACATGACTATGCCCTACATGTGCACAACACATCAGTGGGCCTTTTGTATTTCAGTGATGTATTTTACAATTCTTTAAGCAATGCTACAAAACACACCAGTAATTATTAGTGCCATATACAAAATAATCACAAGCAAACTTTGGCCTGGTTTTGGCCCTGGGACTGACTTTGTTGCCCTGCTAGGTGACCTTTACCGGAAAAGAAACAGGATGGTGTGTGCCTGTTTGTTCTGCTGTCCTTCTGGGATTTTTCCAGTATCATTGACCACAGGATCTCTCTGGATTGGCTAGCTAGGCTGGGGCTGAGATGGCACTGTATTGTGATGATTCCAGCCCTATCCGGAGCCTGATTCCAGAAAGTGCCTCTGAGGGACGCCATCTTGTCATGGGTCCATCTTGTTATCCTTGTGCTGTTCATCACCTACATTAACCCAATGTTAATGTTCATCACCTACATTAACCCAATGGGAGCAGCCATCCAGAGTTTTGGAGTACTTACTGTCCCCCATAACTCCATCTCTTTGTTCTAGCAGATTCCAGAGAGGTAATAGGGGTTCTAAACCAGTGTTTGGGCTCTGTTCTGGACTGGATTTGGACAAAGAAACTGAGGCTTAATCCAGATAAAATGGAGATACAAATGGCCACAAGAGAGCTAGCCTGGGATTGGTAATACACAAAGTTTCTGATGGGATAGCACTGTGTCTGAACAATCAGGTGCATTGCATGGAGATGCTACTGGACCACCCATGCTCTTAGAGGAGCAATGGATGTCTGTGGCCAGGAACTTCAGTGCATAGCTTCAGCTGGAGTGCTACTTACACATTTTCTAGAAAAGACAGATCTGGCCAGTTTCACTTCCCTGGGCACATTTTGGTTATCAACTACTGTAATGCAAAGCTCTCTACAGTAGGTTGCTTTTGAAAACTAAGGAAATGGAAGCTGGTGCAGAATGCTGCTGCCAGAGTCTTGCTGTTCAAAGCATATAACCATTGCTATTTGATCTGCAGTGGCTCCTGGTGTGTTTCCGGACCACTGGTTCAGACCACCTTTAAAAGTTCAAGTGCTTCAGGTCCGGAATCCCAGAATTCTGCTTTTGATTTAAGATCTGTTGCGAAACGTTTGTTCTGTGTGCCACCAGCATCTGAGATATGCAGGCCATGGGCTTCCTCAAAAGGCTCATCTGGCTCCCTCCTTTTTAGCTTTTTGTATGCATTCTGCTTATGATTCAGTTTGATTTAGATTAATACTCTGTTCCCTGGGATCACAGCTTTTTGTTGCATCTTGTATCGCTGCTGCTTGTTGTTATGATAGCATTTTAAATATTTTAGTGGTGTTATTCTGTTTTTATTGCGGTGGTTCCAAAACACAAGTTTGCAACAAAGTGTAAACCCTGTATGGTGCCTGTGTTAGCAAAGACATGTTTTTTTAATCAGGTACACTTTAAACAAAATAGTTTTTCTTTTTTTAAATAAAGTATGACAGTGGTAACAGGGACATATTGGTAAAGTATGACTTGATTTTCTAAGTAAAAGGACCTAAGGACTCAAAACCTCATTTAAAAAACAGTTTACCCTATTGGTACCCAACACTGACAATTAGCACAAGGGTGGGGGCACAAGTGAGTATTATACTGACTGGATGAGCTTAGAGTGGAATACTACCAACAAAGGTGTTTCCCAATGTTTGCTTCCTGCAGCAGTGATAACACTTTTGAGCTTAACTCCTGCAAATCAGATAGGGTTTGGGCTGGATCTCATGACTATCGCTGCTAGTCCAAATGGCTAGTAAATGCTGGCCCTACACAGCAGTGCAGGTTATATCAACAGTAGATGACACCTATGAGATATGTTGGTGCAGAACAGAGCTGGTGTAACGGCTATCTACCTACATGATGCAGGCAGGTGAAATGTTGCACATAATCACATTAAGAAACCATATATGAAGCAGACCATATATAAGCAGACCAGCTTTGGAACTGTAATTTGGAGTTTTAGGTAGATTTGATACAAAAACAAACTTGTAGAAAGCCAAGATGGTATGGGGAAATGAAGCACTGTAAATTTCAAGCATCTCATAGGATGGTTACTATTTTCTAACATGGAAAAAAATGTCTTTAATATGTTGTTCCTTCTACAGAGGAATGTCCTTGGTATCCGTCAACAGATAAACTCCCTACCCGTATGCAGTATCCTCTGGACAGCCTTGCCAGTGCGTTTCAAAATGTTATTATGTGGCGACCAGCAGTTTCGGTGGTCCCTAATTTTCTGAGAGGCTGCCCAATGCACAACGAATACCTAGAGAGCGAATTTTCAAAGTGGAAAGGTATAGCAAGAGCTCTTTTTTAAATGAAAGTTCCCTTGGGTTAGCTTGCTTGGCCAATACCTAAAGCCTTCATATGGTAATCGGGGAGTCTTTAAGGACTGAGCATTTCCTCTTCTTCCAGAGGGGAAGGACTTCCTGGGTAGGCAACAGAAACTGTGTGCTCTACCCAGTTACTGAAAGACAGAAGTTCAGAGACCGGAAATGGACAGTCTCTTGAAATGTCGTGAGTGGGGAGAACTATATTTTGAGTGCACTTTCTGTTTCTTTATGTTCCCCGTAGGAGCAGCAATGCCCGTTTCTGACCACAAATTCATTTCTTTCAGACTGTGATCTTGATACCTTTACGAACCAGCTGACAGGAGCTGAAGATTACCTGTATCTGGTAGATAATGCATTTGCCCTTGAAAGCAGCTACCCGCCACTCATGAGGCAGGGAAGAAATGTGGATCTCATAATACACTTAAATTACAGTGAAGGATCACAAATAATGGTAAGCAATCTTGAGCACAGCTTTCCCCCAAAACACAAATAATGGGAGTGTGCATAACTTATTTGCTTTTGACAGTCGGTTACTCATTTCTGTCACTATCATACAAAGAGGAAGTTGATGGTCTGTACTCTGTGCCTTCTCTTCTGTTGAAATCATCTTCTTGCAGCTGTTTCCTCCTCTGCCACCAGCAATACCAGGGCTGTGAGAAGGGGAAACTGACAAATGCTCTTTCACACGTCTTCCCTGTCAGATGGAAGAGAGATAAGATAAATATTCTGCTAGCTTTATTCACATTGCAGCACTGCTTCTGTGAAAGCAGTTGGGTCCACCAAATCAGTTTTTTCTCTTCTAGACAAGTTCTGCTGCTTTTGGTTTGCATGTACACAAGACATGTATTTGGAGGTCAGTTCTGAATACACTAGTAAGGAGGTGACTTTTGTGTGAGAGCTGTTAAAAGCCTATGCACAGGATGTATGTTCTCAGTCCTGTTTGCAAGAACAGTTTCCAGCCAAGTTTCCAGACCTCACTGAGAAAAAATTCTTTCCCATTCTTTCTTTCTTTCAGTTGCAAAGAAAAGGCCTTTTGCTTTGATACTGCTGCTATCACTGGGACAACTGTGGATTGATTTATGTTATAAGATTTTTTATAGCACTTTTTACCAAATGAAAGGTCCCAAAGCAATTAATCCCCTTGAAGACTTACTTTCTCAAGGGCTTGGGGGGGGGGGGTTTCTTCTCTTGCCCTCAGCACTCCTTTCTCCAACTCTTCCTCTTATTTACTCAGAACAGAGATGGAAGTTCTGGGAGTTGAGCAAGGTTGAACAAAATTGATATTAATGGGTGGGGTTCTTTAAAGTTTCCAATCACCCTACAAGCTGTTCACATAGTTAAGTTTGGGCAACTAAGGGCACCCTTCTCCCTAAAAAGAGATGGTTAACAATATAATTAGTTCGTTCTGCAGCATAATTTGCCTTTCACACAGCTGAGATAGAATCTCAAAGCCCTTTAATGGAGAATTTAAGATGATCTTCTGGTCACAGGTGAAGTGCAAACTCTGCAGTGTTCCATGTTGCTGGGATTGGGGAAACCAGAGATTAAAAAAAAGAAGTCTACGAATTAGGCGTGTGCGAATGCACTTCCAGTCTATCAAGTAATGGCTCCACTATTAAAATCATGCTTGAATTTTATCCCCCTTACATAGCCTCTGGAAAAAGCCGCAAAGTATTTATCAGAACAAGGAGTCCCATTCCCTCAAATTATACCAAAGGAAGATGGTGATCTGAAGGAATGCTACTTGGTGGGAGATCAAGAGGGCCCTGAAATTCCAATAGTGCTTCTTTTCCCCTTAGTGTGTGACACATTCAAAGAGTATAAAGCGCCTGGTAAGTCTGTACAAGTCTGATAATTTTTGCTTTTCATTACATTATGATCAATTCTGTTCTTTGACTAAGTTGAAAATCTAAGAGAGTTGTTTCAAAAGGAAAATGAAGAAGCAGGGGTAAGACATGCTTACTACTAAACAGAAGCAGTACACAATTCAGGATACCACCCCCCCCCCTTTCCCCACCAGTCATATTCTTTGCAACATCGGAGGTGACACGGGGTTGTGCATGTCCCAGATTACATGTGGATTCATGTGCTCTTCTAAAAATACTGCCACCCCAAAAAGCTATCGAGTTTTTTTTTCTGCAGTTGTACTTGGGAGATGTCATAGGTCTTCTATGCCAGCATTTGGACCAAAACATTGATTTTTGAGATAGCACAGTCAGCTGGATGAAGTATTGCACTCAGACCTAAAGACCCAGTTTTAATTGAGTCCGGTCTCAGCCACACATTCCGAAAGAAGATTCGGGCACACTGCTTCTGTACTGACGAGAAACTGAAATAAAGGGAAGAATAATTACACTCCAACAGAATGATTTTCCAAAAGAGACGCTTTAAAGTCTGTAATGCATTTTGCTGTACAAATTATTGAAGACAATAATAAGCCTTCCCTATTTCCCTCACCAAGATGATATCTTTATTTCTTTCCGGGTTATTTCCCATGTACATATACCTCATGCATGAGAATTACCGGTATATATCTGAAGAAGTGGACTCCTGCCCACAAAAGTTTATGCTGAATTAAATCTGTTAGTCTTTACGATACCACAAGACTCTCTGTGGTGTTTGCTGCAACAAAAACCAGGCTATCCCTCTGAAATAAAACTACCTACTTATATATTGTTTTTAAACCTTAGGTGTGAAACGAAGCCCTGAGGAGATGGAAGATGGTGAAATTGATCCTACCAGTTCCTTTGGCCCATATAATATATATTCTTTGCGGTATTCAGAAAAGGACTTCCAAAAGCTAGTAAAACTTTGTGAGTACAACATCCAAAATAACATAGATTTGATTTTCAAAACTTTGCGTATAGCTGTGGAACGGAAGAAGCAGAAGAAGAAGAGTTAACAATTTCAAAATCCATGGCGAGCCTTTTAGCGGAAAGAGAGCCTCAAACCTCTGACATTGTTCAGTACTAGGGAGTAATCGGCATTTCATTCCAGAAGGAAAAACAAAGAACTCAATGAAACAAATATTAAAGTCGCTGTTCAACCCCTTCAGGAGGAAATACTGGATATTAGAAATTATTAATGAATACTGTAAGTCATTCTACTTTTGTTCTTCATAGACAGTTCTGTGGCCGTACATTACATTATCATCTTGGAAGCTACTTTTAAGTGCTCTGAACAAATTATTGTAGAAATACACTGTAAAACTTCTTTCTTACAGTGCTATTTATGCTCTACATATCACTCCCTTTCCCAATGCATTTGAGGTGTTTTATGTATTGTTTCATGGTTTCTGTACAAATTATGTAAGAACAAGTGTTTTGCATAAAATTGTTTTGCTGAAATATGAGTAGTGCTAAATGATTTTTATTAAAACAAATAAAACCAGTTTCTGGTACCTATGCAACAGTATCACTCTGGAAAAGTCTCCATGTGCAGGAACAGGCAGTACTCATACTGTTCTATGTAAGAATCTTCATTGGATGAATCTGATTGGTCCTATGATTTGATAGGGAAGGAGGGAAAGCTGTTCAAAACTGTCAAAGAACATGGTGCTGATCATGTTTTGATGCTGGGGTGGTGGTGGTGAATCCTTACACATCAGTGTTTACACAACAGGATGATGGGGCAAAGATTCCTAGCTACTGGAATAAGGGTGATTTCTTCATATAAAGGTAAAGGTAAAGGACCCCTGGATGGTTAAGTCCAGTCAAAGGAGACTATGGGGTTACAGCGCTTGTCTGGCTTTCAGGCCGAGGGAGCCAGCGTTTGTCAGCAGACAGCTTTCCGGGTCATGTGGCCAGCATGACTAAACCGCTTCTGGTGCAACAGGACACCATGATGGAAACCAGAGCACATGGAAACACCATTTACCTTCCCGCCACAGCGATACCTATTTATCTACTTGCACTGGTGTGCTTTTGAACTGCTAGCTTGGTAGGTACTGGGACAGAGCAACTGGAGCTCACTCCATCACGGGGATTTGAACTGCCAACCTTCTGATTAGCAAGCCCAAGAGTCTCAATGGTTTAGACCACAGCACCACCTGCATCCCTATCCCATCCTCATTCTTTATATAGCACCCAGCGCAACAGACAACCCCCACAAAAAAGTCTGTATCTACACACAGAGACAGAGAAAAAAGAAAGATGAATGATTTTTATTTAAGAGAACTAGTCCCGGGTTTAATGCAGAGATTGCATGGCTAAAATTTATAACATAAAGGGTTTCGTTTTGCGCCTTCAGGTAATCATTTTCTGCATGTACAAAAGCTGCAAGCACATTTCATTAACTGAAGATCTTACCAGCTGGTGCACTAGTAGTTTTCAGAATGCACAAGATTTCAAATAAAAGAAAAGTAGATTTAATTCTACATGGGATGCCTTGTGCCCATCTTCAGAAACAGACTGAATCACTATTCAGAGAGCCAGTGTGGTGTAGTGGTTAAGAGTGGTAGTCTCGTAATCTGGGGAACCGGGTTCGCATCTCCGCTCCTCCACATGCAGCTGCTGGGTGACTTTGGGCTAGTGACACTTCTCTGAGACTCCTTAAAGGGAGTGAAAGGCAGGATATCAAATCCAAACTCCTCTTCTTCTTCTACTACTATTATTCAGCATTCATATTGCCAGTCCATACTGGATAGGGATGGGAATTGTACTGTACCAACAACAAACTTTTATGTTTTTTGTTGCAGGAAGATACATCAGCTCTTCCATTGTGGGAAGATGTCTGGGTTCTCGCAAGTAATAGATCTAAGACAGGATGGCAGGGCATAAAAATCTTAGGTAATGCCCCTTCCGACCTTCAGGAGGAGGGGGGGTTGTGGGATCACGACCCCGCCCACACTCTGCGAGGCTGGCGTCAGCCTCGCAGGAGACAGGGATTCACCCAATTAGCATACCCTGTGGCGCCAGCCAATTGGCTGGCGGCAGGGGCGGGCCTTCCTAGGGCCACTTAAGGTCAGGGCAGCCCCTGGCTCACCCCCTTTCTTCCCTGGAGACGACGCAGTTTGCAGTTTGCAGTTTGGGTTTCCCTCAGCTGCTGGACCACAGGGAAGTTTACCTTTTGTTATTCCTTTCTCCTCTAGGAGTGAGGGCTGCTTAATTCGCCTTTATTGCGCTGCTCTCTTCATAATTGGGTACTTTGGCTGAATTTTAATTGATTGGGGTGCCTGGGGGGGGTGACTACATTGCCATTCGTCGTTAATTCTGCTGGTGCGTTGCTGTTTGTGTGTGTGTTTATTGTTCCCGTGGTCAGCAGAGGTGCTTCAGAATTTCCTCATCCTTCCTCCTTTTGCTTCTCCCCCTCTCTCCCCATGGTTTGAATGCTCTTTAATCAGCTGATTTTACACGGTCTCCGTTCTGCCCCCCTTGTTTCTCCCCTCTCCCCAGCTAATTTAAACAGTCTCCATTCTGCCCCTTCGTTTCTCCCCTCTCCCCGGCCAGCCCTCACGTTTCCCGCATATCAGCTGTTCCTGCTTGTGGGAGATCTTATCTGCGTTGCGTTCCTGCCTTGCTTCTTTGTTGCCTTTGTTCTTGAGCTGCAGGGCACCTCGTGGAATATGCTGTAGCTTCACAGAAAAAGCTCCCTTTCTTTTACAGGGAATTTTCAGCATTCGCTGCTGGTGTTGCTTTATTTCTAAACTGCTTGATTTTCAGGAGTTGTTATCTCTATTTTTGTGGGGCTTTTCTCCTTCTGGGGGTTTCCCCCTTTGCGCTCCATTCCAGCTGCTGCAGTTTAACACGGGAGCTGTAATTGAGCTAAAATTACTGTGTGTGTGTGTTTGTGTGCTTTCCTTCCAGCATCTCTTTCACGTCTACAGTTTTACAGGAAGCTCTGTGTGTTTTGGTGCAAGTTCCCTGCCCTCAGGAGCTTGCCTTGCCTGCTGCTGCATGCCCCCTTCAGAAGAATTTATTCAGCTTTGTGGAGCTTTTTCTGGTGATCCGTTGCCTGCCCTCGACTGCTGACTGCCTGTCCTGCAAGGAGCTCAAGGAAGAAAGGCCGGAGGACACAGCGCACCCATCCAATCAGGTTTTTGCTGTTGGGGCTTCATGCTTTAGCTAGGGGTTTGTGCAGGGGAGCGTGGTGCAATTAGGTGGATGGCAGCTGCGGGAGGAGAGCGGGCTGCATTTGGTGCCGGTTGTGTTTCATTTTCCTGCTGGGGTGAGGGGGCAGAATTTCTTGTCAAATAATCATTTCAGCAGCATTCTTGAGGGGGTGAGTTCTACAGGCTGTTTTATTTTCGCGCGGAAGTTTAGACTTGGAAAGCATCGGAAGCAGCTGTGCCGTTGCCGGGCAACCACCGTGCCCCTGCCGCCATTTCATCCACCCACATGGCCTTCCGGGCGGTTGCCATTTTACTATAGGCACTCCACGTGGGAAGTAATTTTAAAAACCCTACCTTTTAAGCCTAACCGGCGGAAAAACCAGGGAAATAATTAATGTTCATGAGGGGTACGTGGGGAATGCCGGCAGGTTTTGCTCTTGCGGTTGTGGAATTTTTTCAGTGTTAAAGGGCTAGCGTTAAGTGTTTCCGCACATGTTCCTTGCTGCTAGGCAGTGGGAACGCATTACGGCCGCCATTTTGATTGCCCACGTGGCCTAGCGGCGGCGGCCATTTTAGGAGAGGCAAAACCACGTGGGATCTACTTTTTGAGTGCCCCTCACTTTCTATTTGGTTTTAAATTCAAAAGCAATATAAACAATATAAACAAAGGAAATAAACACAAGCTATATAAACAAAGGATGATAGCGCAACTATTAATAGAGCCTAGCTTAAATATGAGCATGCAAGGGGCTGCAGGGAGCCCCTCCTCTTGGTGCATAAGCTTGCATAGAGCTGGCTACAGCGTCTCTGGCTAGGCTAATCTTAGAATTAATATCCTCTAATTAATTTGACTGCTTTTGTTTATACTTACACTCTCGAGAATTTCATTCTGGGAATTTAGGAAACACATTTAAATCAAATTGAAGCATTAGTGCATAATATATTGGAATTCAAATTATTTCATTCAGCTTGCGGTGCTCTGTGGAGCTGTGTCATTTACTCTCTGCCTAGGCTTTAATTTTATAATTTGGTATAGTCAATTCATAGTTATAAGGAAAAGAGATCCAGGTTTTACATCATTTGATTTATTAAAGGGTTTCTTCGCCTGCAATCTCTTGCGAGCTTTGCATACAGGTTATAGGGAATCTAAAGCAAATAGCTCATGCCTCTTTTACGTTCATCTCTTTCTGGTATTTCATCAGTTAGTTTATAAGTATATATTTAATCTGGCAATTTTAAATCATTTGGTTGATTTTGATAATAGTGCTTAAGGGCTTTTGGGAGCTTTGCTTTGCTTATAGGTTTGTTGCATAAGTCAACTTATCATCTTTCACTGCTGTATTGCTGGGTTACAATGTATAATTCTACCTCTAGCTTGCTGCATAGCTGCTGACATTATCAAAGGTGCTCTTCTGTTTATTATAGACTCAGTATTCCTCTAAATACATTGCTTGAGGTGTGGGCTGGTATTTTGGTTTGCTATCCAGTGCAGATAATAATGAGCTACGGTGATATTGTTTGCAGCTAAATACAATTTGTTGGAGATTAGTTAGGCATCTTTGATTCCTTTAAACTCACCAGTGCAGACAATACTGAACTACTGTGATATTGCTCGCACCTCACCCATATAATCCAAGCTAGTTGGCGTTGATTTTACTGAACCAGGCTAATTAAGGGTATCAAACTATGTCTGCTCAAAATGCCGCTATATCTGGGGCGGCACAAGGGAACCAGGAGGGGTCCCAGGCTTTGTAATGCCTACTGTATCGGGGGGGGGGGCATAAGGGAACCAAGAGGGGCCTCAGGCCTTCGTAGTGCCTAGTAACCCACATACTTTGGCACAGTTTTTCAATGCTCTTAGACATTTTATAGGCAATATAGGCCCGCAGGCCAGGTGGCAGCGGCACCTCTTGCGCTCACCCAAGAATGCATCCCGGATACGCCACCTACGTTGTGGACCGCCCTGGTACCTCCGCGGCCACCGCAGCAGTGCTGAGAGCAGCCAATGATTCAACAGTGAGTCCTGTGTCCAAGATGGGTTAGGGTAGCCTCCTGTGCCCTGCAACCCACAGGCCTAGTCAGTGTTTCCTCTGCTTTGGAAACCTTTTACCAACAATTCAGGCCCATGGTCACTACGGCCTCTTCCGAAATAGTGAGGAGCTCCTTTGCACTTTGGCCTCCTTATTTAGGGTTCCACATTCGGGTAGCAATCCATTTATGCATCCTCACACATAATTACAGTCTACGTGTCCCTGGGTTTCCAATGACAGATCCTCGGGAGGTAGGGCTCATGCTTACAATTATAACCTTTCTGCCTCTCAGTATACCCCAGACTTTCCCAGTATTCCACAGGGAATGCTGTGGAAGGGAGAAAGAAGTCTAAGTAAGAAGAAGCATTCGGCCAAGAAGAGCAAAAGAAGTAAGCCTTCTGATGCCGAGGACGATTCAGAAAAGCTTCCTGCTGCCCACCACCTGCTATGTTCCGAGCGACCAGAATTACTGGATGGAGCATATGGGTCCCTATGTGGGAAAAGGAAAGTCAGAAAATTTGAAGCCAAGCGAGTCCCTCACCATGAGGTTTGCTGGGAGTACAACACGGGTGTGTGCCAAGGGCCAAATTGTAAGTATGTGCATGAATGTGAGAAGTGCCTAGGTAACCACCCAGCGTCTTCGTGTTTTAAAGGTAAACAGCCTTTTCCGGGCAGCAGGGGGCATTTCCATCAGGGGTCTTGAAAAGCTCACAGACCCGCCAAAAAGAACAGCCAGAAACTGGTATTAATTTGGCCCTTGACTGGCATGTTCTCTTCTGTTGAGCCCTCACCCTTAGAACCCTTCTCGACAGATACCCTAAAAATAGAGGCAGCAAAGAGTTTCTCTTATGGCCTCAGGATCCTCATTTCATTACCCCCTAACTCGGGGAACCCCCCCCCCCAAACCAAAGAATCAGTTCGGGAAGTGTCCCGTCTAAACAATTATCGCACTCCTAGAGTGGCAAACCTGTCCCGGACCTTTGACCTTTAGTGCTTAGAAATAAACATCTACTTCTCTAACAAATTTACCCCTGGGGTTAACAAGGGCATCACGGATGCACAGGTGCAGCGAATTGCCACAGCCATTCCGGGAGCACCTTTGGAGCCTTGGGAACATGATGTCCTGAAGGGAGTATTAGCTTCAGGAGCCAAGCCCACGCTTAGATCTTTTAAAAGGGCTTGGGTGGACTTTATGGAGTTTCAAGGCAAACTTATAAAATAATAATTATAAAATATGATAATGATAATAATAATAATGACAATAATAATAATAATAATAGTAAAAAACAACAACAACAACAACAACAAAAAAAAAAAAAAAAAAACCTACGCTTGACACACCTCAAGGTAAATTAAAAAATCCTAAGCTTCACACGCCTCCTACCAAGGCTGAAGCTCTGCAATACTTGGTACATTGGAGAGTGCTGGGTCGTGCAGCAAAGACTCTTAAACATCCAGTAGGCGGCAATCTCTTTTTTATGTAAGGTTGTTTAATCCAGAGACCCTGGTGTGGCCTTCTTAGTGTGAAGGGCACTGTGGGGCTGGCGCAGGCCGCAGCCTCCTAAAAGTGATGGTAGAAGGCCCTTAACTTATGACATTCTATGCTAATTCATAAATAAATAAATAAATGTAAAATAATAATAATAATAATAATAATAACAAACCATAAAAAAAAAAAAACAACAAGAAGGAAGAAAATTAAGAAGTATCTGTTGGTCCGAGGACAAGGCCCAGTTATTTACAGCTGCATACTCCATTGCCTTTGGCGCTATGCGCAGTGGCGAAGTGGTTTGTAAGGGCCAACCAGATTCCATTGCCCGAGGTAGTTTGAGAGACCTGACCTTGTTCAGATCCAATTTAGTCCTGCATGTCCAATGTTCCAAAACCGATCAGCAGTAAAGGACACTAAACAATTCATGTACATGGGACCAACCGTTCCTCGAACATTGGGATGGCTCCGGCCTTGCACGTTATGCGAAGGGCGATTGCTGCCTGAGGTTTACCCTCAGCTAAATTCACGGTTAACTCCTTTCGGATTGGGGCCGCCACCACAGCAGTGCATTTGGGACTCTCATCTGAAAGGATGAAGGACTTGGGGGCAGTGGAAGTCTGATGCATTAAGGGAAGTCTGATGCATATAAAGGATATATTCATAAGACCTTGTGATTGTTCACAGTATACCTGACCTGGCTTTGTTACCTTCTTTTGCTTTCAGGTGACGTTGTGATGCATATTTGGAGTATAGGCCCTGCACCGTCCACTGGGATATAAACCATGCCGCTAATGGGGACCTAGGGTGCAGGAGCTACGAGGGCGCGCATCTGGATAATCGGGCACAGCATGGTGCATTGGGCCAGGGTCCGCGCCATCAATTCCGGTCTCGGGCCGCACCTTAGCTACATAAATATATCTTGGATCTCTCGAAGGAAATTGCGCTGGGCCAAAAAATGTTGCCCGCTATTAGGGCCAGAGAGGCGGCGGAGGGGCCCCCAGATGCTTTAGATATCCAATTAGGCGAAAAGTGTTAGCTTACAGAAAGGCAGTCGACTTGATGTGGCATATCTTTAGTGACTTGGAGGAACTTAAGGCCTCTTACCCAAACGTCTCTACTAGTTTATTTGGGGCCTCGTGGATGGAGAGGCGGGTTTGGAGAGATTGCAGGTGCCCGATAGCCATAAACAGGGCTAGGAAAGCCTGGCATTGGGCGGTGGTGCGTAGAGTGGCAGCCCTGGGTGGGAGTGGCATTGAGGGCCCACCCAGTGCCATGGTCATCCAGCTGAGCGAGAACGACTTGGCGTATAGGAAAGGGGTGGACTTGATATGGAACATTATCAATGACTTGGAATTGTTGAGGGCATCCCATGAAAACATTACAATAATCTGGTCATCTTTGCTGGAAAGGCGATGTTGGAAAGGGATGCAGAAAAACCCGTGGCTGTGAACAAAGCTAGGAGGATTGTGGAGCGCACGGTGGCTCGTAGAGTGGCCGCATGGGGCGGTCGGGTCATTCAGCACCCATGCATACGGTTTGACAAGGAAATGCTTTATCACTGGGATGGCGTGCATACGGTTTGACAAGGAAATGCTTTATCACTGGGATGGCGTGCATCTATCTGATGCTGGCAATGCTATTTGGTTGGCAGATAATTTTCAAGGCGTTAGGGATTGGTTACAGGTCTGAGGGTATTGGCGGCGAGCCGGCTTGCGGCTCGGTGGCGGTAGGCATTGGCCGGGGTATTATCATGCAGATGAGGTTGGGGGGGAGGAACGCCATCACCTCCCCCAATGCTTGAAGGGTAGTTCGTTAAAGGACTCCGAGGGGCGACGCCTCGTCCGAAACCTACGGAGGCTAGGGCCTAAAGCGCGCCCCCGAGCGGTAACCCCTTGGGGAGCGCCCAGGGATATGCATCTCGGGTGGCTCCCCCTGTTGGTGTTTAACCCTTCCCGGTCAGACCGGATAGTCGGTTAGGGCCAATGCCTAAAGCCAATACCCTTCTTTCCTGTAATCAATAAAGTTGTGGCCATTTTTCGCCCATTAACCTAAAACTCTGTGTCCGTTGTCTTCATTTATTCCACCTGTGGGGGGGAGGGAATAGCCACACAATGCCCCTTCCGACCTTCAGGAGGAGGGGGGGTTGTGGGATCACGACCCCGCCCACACTCTGCGAGGCTGGCGTCAGCCTCGCAGGAGACAGGGATTCACCCAATTAGCATACCCTGTGGCGCCAGCCAATTGGCTGGCGGCAGGGGCGGGCCTTCCTAGGGCCACTTAAGGTCAGGGCAGCCCCTGGCTCACCCCCTTTCTTCCCTGGAGACGACGCAGTTTCCCACCCACCCGCCCTTTAGGTTTTGCCACTGACCTTGCTATGGGCTTCGGCTGGTCGCCGCAAGGGGCCTGGTAGGAGTTTTTCCATTTGGCTAATTGGCTGGTTTTGTGAGCCACTTGGTTTTTTCGCCTACCTCGTAGCAAATCGTCACAACTCCCTCGGTTTTGGCGGTAGGCATTGGCCGGGGTATTATCATGCAGATGAGGTTGGGGGGGAGGAACGCCATCACCTCCCCCAATGCTTGAAGGGTAGTTCGTTAAAGGACTCCGAGGGGCGACGCCTCGTCCGAAACCTACGGAGGCTAGGGCCTAAAGCGCGCCCCCGAGCGGTAACCCCTTGGGGAGCGCCCAGGGATATGCATCTCGGGTGGCTCCCCCTGTTGGTGTTTAACCCTTCCCGGTCAGACCGGATAGTCGGTTAGGGCCAATGCCTAAAGCCAATACCCTTCTTTCCTGTAATCAATAAAGTTGTGGCCATTTTTCGCCCATTAACCTAAAACTCTGTGTCCGTTGTCTTCATTTATTCCACCTGTGGGGGGGAGGGAATAGCCACACAACAAGGATCTCTTTTACACTATCAAATTATTAAGCATTAATATTAACATTTTTAGATTCAGTACCAGAGCAAGATGCCTAACATTTCACCTGCCAAATCAATAATTTTGGGGATATGCTGCAGTGTTACATTTATGAGATGTAAGGAACTGGTATTCAAAATGAATACAGATTCTGAGATGCCACCATAATTGCAAGCTGTTGTGGGAAACTTTTATATTCAGTCCTAATGCATCTAGCTACAAGCCTTGCAAGAACCCTACAATGCAGGGAAGGGGAACTTAGTGGCCTTCCAGCTGTTATTGGACTACAACGGTCAGCCAGCATAATCAATGGTCAGGGATAATGGAAATTACAGTCCAGCATCTCAACAACTACAGTTGCCCCTGCTGTAAGGTCAATTATTATTGTTATCCCACATTGAAGGTGTGTAGCTTGGGTATTTCATTAGAGACCCATGCTCTCTGAGGCTAGGAGTGCCTTTTACCAGCTTTGTCTGGTTTACCAGCTACAGATGTTCTTTTCCAGTGTAGGCCATGCACTGGAAACCTTGAGGCTGGATTACTGCAAGGTGCTCAGTGTGGGGCTGCAGAAGGCACCTGACACGTGACACCATTATTAAAAGATCCTTTAGCACCATCAGCTGTGTCTTGTGGAACCCTTTGCCAACAGGGATTCAGCAGGGGCCCTCTATTTCAACTTTGCTGAAAACTTTTCTATTCTGTCAGGCTTACGCAGGCAATTAACAACACATCTTTCCATAATAATCAGATCTGATTTTAAATTTTTCATATGGTTTTCTTTATAACTGTTTTAAATCACCCTGATGGGTTTTTTTTATGAATAGTGGTATATAAAAATATTTTAATAACATGAATAAATAAGGGGGGAGGTTTGAGATTGAGATTGACTTGAAAAGGCCACCTAGTTAATTCAGGGTAGAGGGAAGATTTAAACTAGGAACATCCTTGTGTGTAGCTCAGTCTCTTAGTCACCAATTCCTATCACTGAATGGTTGCGGTTGATGAATGTACTATGACAAGTTGAGGACTTAACAGGAATTGCAGGGAAGGGCATGATTTAAGTTGCCCATTGTGCAATAGTATGAGATTCTGCTAAGTTCTAGGGTCTAGATAGGACCCAACACCAAACCTGAGAATTTCAGCATTGCAATCCAATTACTGTAAAGCACTGACTGCAGAGATTTGGGGTAAACTGAGCAGGAAGCTTTGGTGTGCATCCCCAAACTTACCGTAAGTTCACCAAGTCTTCCAGGATAATTCAAGAAGCTACTAGGGTCTTTGGAACCCTTGGAGGAGTTATTAATTAAGCAACTAGGAATTGCTTTTCTTCCAATGCCAATTAATTTCTCTCACCCAGAATTCTTTTTTACTTCAATGTGGCCAATGCCTATTTTGAACTAAGAGAAGGGGTGAAAGCCTTATGGTATACATTTGCTAACCTAATACCCTTTTCCAGGGCACGATAAATGGTCACTCACTTGATCAGGCTGATTATGTTCCAGCCCATGCTGTTTTTCCCTCTCCCTCCACTCCCCATCTCCCTGAACCCTCAACACTCCAGAAAACTCAGTCCTCAGGAGGTTGTTTTGTTTTAAATTAAAAACAAATATTTTTCTGGATACCTGGGACATCTCCAGACTGGTGGGGTTCCCCTGCCCAGGTGTATTCTGCAACATGTTACTGATGCAATAATAAGCCATTAGCAGATTTATAGTTGACCATCCACACATCATTCTGCTTTACTAAGTTATGTGATGCTTCCCAAATGACGACACACTATTGCTACCCAGAAGGTCACTCTTCCTCTATGGCGCAACAAAGTCTGGGAAAACAAAACCGGCAGCATTTGTGGTATGAAAAATTACAGAACATCAGCAGAAAGCTGTGGTGCATGCTCCAGAATGAAGCAGTAGGTCTGTGCCAAAATCTTTGCAGGTGCAAACAGTACTGAGAGTGGGATCAAGGATAACCACTCTGTTCTACCATCTTGGTTGGTGACAGATAGAGAAATAATGAATGCACAAGAAAATAGGAGCACAAGAAAAAGGCTTCTGGATTGGGACTAGTAAACCTGTCCAAAAAAACGGGCAAAAACAGAGGAGGCAGCAATGGCTCCTTATCAAAAGTAGCCCTATGTGTTTACTTCTCTCTCTTGGTAGCTCAGTCGAGATAATTATTTATTGTTCATTCCTGTATTCCTCTCTTCCCTCCACAGGGCCCCAGGATGGCTAACCACTGCAAAATACAAACACAATAAAAACAATAGTTACGCTATCAGTAAAATATATTATGAATAATTAAAACGTAACACAATGAAAAATCAAACTGCTAGGCTCCTGTCCAATTTGTCCTATCCTGGTAAAACAAATTACATTTTTAATTATGTCCATCTGGGAGAACCACCAATTTCGACCACAGAGTATGTTCCACAGATGTAGCCACAAAGAAGGCCCTGCTCCTTAATGGGACTGTAAACACTCTTCTCACCCCCTGATTTTCATAGCCTAGAGGGAGCACACAGGCAGGGCCAGATTTAAGTCTGATGAAGCTGTAAGCTACTGAAGTTAATGGGGCCCTTTATATGTCCAGCTGTCCTTTGTCAACAACAAATTGTCACTTTTTTGTGTTGAATATATGCTATATACTAATTTATGAACCTAATAGGTATCTAAAGCCATGCAACCAGTTCGTGCAGAATGTAGGCACCCTATATATAGAAATGAGCAGACCAATGATATTTTAGGGAGCAGGCTAGCAGGCAGGGCCCATTACATACATCACAGGAGCCTACACAACACAAAACACTGTTGCTGTGTGTAGGTTTTGTTTTATTTGTTTTTTATCTTATATTTTGGAAATGTACATCGGTTTTTCCCCTTTGATTTATTGGGGGGGCCCCCAAGAGAGTGGGGCCCTAAGCTATAGCTTGTTTAGCTTATACGTAAATCTGGCACTGCACACAGGCATCCAGGTGGGCAAAGACAGCTGCTCATGCAAACTGCAGCTGCTGCCACCTCTCACTCACCTGTGCACTTCCCCTTTGGGTGGCATAATGGTGGGAGCTGAGCGTAGGGAGTCCAATTGCCCCCTCCACCTTGAGAAGCAGACAGCGAGGAAGTAAAGCCTTCCAGCACAGGAAAGTACTGTACGGAGAAGACAGGCAAGCAGTAGTAGTTGCCCCTTGTCGCCATCACTGAGAATTGCCAGAGACCAAGGTTGAAATCCCTAGTCAATCATGAAGCTCACTGGTTGACCTTGGGGGCCAGTCACTGCCTCTCAGCTTAACCTACCTCACAGGGTTGTTGTGGAGATTAAATGAGGAGGGGGGAGAGCCATGCACGGCACCTTGATCCCCTCCCCCATTGCTATGCCATCCAGAGAGCGAGTGCCGGAGGAGCCTGCTCCCTGTAGCAGCAACAACAATTATTATTATTAATTATTTATACCCTGCCCATCTGGCAGGGTTTCCCCAGCCACTCTGGGCGGCTTCCAACAGAATATTAAAATACAACAATCTATTAAACATTAAAAGCTTCCCTAAAGAGGGCTGCCTTCAGATGTCTTCTAAAAGTCTGGTAGTTCTTTATCTCTTTGACATCTGATGGTAGGGCATTCCACAGGGCAGGCGCCACTACAGAGAAGGCCCTCTGCCTGGTTCCCTGTAACTTGGCTTCTTGCAGTGAGGGAACCGCCAGAAGGCCCTCGGCACTGGACCTCAGTGTCCAGGCTGAACAACGGGGGTGGAGACGCTCCTTCAGGTATACTGGACCGAGGCCATTTAGGGCTTTAAAGGTCAGCACCACCACTTTGAATTGTGCTCGGAACGGACTGGGAGCCCCTTGGCTTGCTCGCCTCTCCTTTCCAGTCAGCACAAGGGGGAACTGGGCTCATGGAGGAGAGCAAGATCCCTATAGTAACCTCACCATAACGTGGAGCCAGGCCCCGCCCCTCGAAAGCAGCTCTGTTGGGTGACCGAGAGAAAACTGAGTCTGAGGTGCTTGCAGCCTCCGCCCCGCCGACCAAGGGAGGCCGGCGCAGAGCGAGGGCGGAAGGCACGGAAGCGGGGAGGAAGGGCGGGGCTCGCCGTCTGCCGGCTCGGCCTTCCAGTGCGGGCAGCGGCGAGGCGAGTGGACGGCGGCTGCGTCCTATTACTATTACTACTGCTGCGAGAGGCGGTCGAGATGTTCAGCTGGCTGAAGCAAGGCGGGCGCCACCGGCCCGGGGAAGGCGAGGACGTGGTGGAGACGGTGACGGGCGGCCTGAAGGAGCTTTACGCGAAGAAGCTGCTGCCGCTGGAGGAGCACTACCACTTCCACGAGTTCCACTCGCCCGCGCTGGAGCCCGCCGACTTCGAGAACAAGCCCATGGTGCTCCTCGTGGGCCAGTACAGCACCGGCAAGACCACTTTCATCCGGTAGGTCCGGCGCGCGCGCGCGCGCTCCCCGCCTGGGGGAGACGCCTCCCGGCCTCGCCAGGCGGCGAAGGGCGCGTCAGCTCAGGCACGCACGTCTCCCTTCTGGCCCAAACTGGCCCATCTCCCTCTGTGAAGCCCCAGGCGCTTCCTGCTGCTTCTCCTCCTCCTCCTCCTCCTTCTTGTGTATGTATGTACATGGAGGTCTTCTTATAAGGTCCGCCACATGCCTTGGCTGGGCTCCTGTGCCTGCAACCACAAGTGGGAAATCTTTCAGCTGCTCGGTGTCTCCTTGACCTGCCTTTGGAAGTGCAGGAGGGGTGAGGCAACCCTCTTGTCATTTCTGAGCAAGTAACTCAAATATGACTAACTTCCAGGTCATTGCCCCACAGTCATTTGAAAAAGTGACACCTGCCAAAGTTTGTTATATTGTCCTTTATATTTATAGCCTCTCTTTCCTCCAGAGAGCTCAAGGTGGCCTTCGCCATCTGTCCTCACAACAACCCTGTAAAGTAGGTTATGGCGAAAGGAGGTGACTCGCCCAAGGAAACTCGAGAGGATTTCGTGGTCAAGTGGGAATTTAAACCTGGGCCTAGTTGAACCATTGCACCTTGCCTATTAGTTCCAAAAATGATTAGCAAGTTTGGGTTGTAGGGGTTTGTTTGTTCCTTTGCTGTGGGGTCCACTTGATTACTGTTATCCACCGCTGTCATAAAAGTGGGGAGAAATAAAGTAAGCACCCTGTGAATTGTGCTTGTATGTATATTGCCACATTTTGGAAATGTTTAGATACGTTTTTGTTTTATAGCGGTATTTTTAATCTCTTCAGTGGTTGCTGAGCTCCTTTGGAAGGAAGGGCAGGATGAAAATTCAGTAAACAATGATAACATCCTTGGATCGGTCATGATTTGGAAGGCATGAGGTTATAAACCCCAATGTATATATGCTATTAACTATGATAGCAAATACTTGAACTGGCCATAAGATGTGGAGGTTTGGTGAATTTCAAAAGAAGGGTCTGTAGTAGCGAGTGGTGATGAGTTCTCTTGTTTATCTCAGCCAGCCTAACTGGGCACATAGGTGAACTTGAGAGGCATTCCGCTCCTCATCACTGCCGTGTTGTGAATGTGTTGATGATTGTATCTGTGTGGATATGTCTCCCTTTTTGGGCAGTGTGTTGAACTAGGATAAGCTTCAGTGTTCTGTCTGTTCTATTGTTAGGGTCTTGCTGGGTAACTACCATATTCTATCTGTTTGAGTGAACAGCACAGGCCAGCCCACTAATATTTTTAATGCTTGGTAATCCAAGTATAATTCATCTTTCCAAATAACCTGTAAAATAATGTTCCCATTCTGCAGACTAATAAGAGTTCAGGTTGAGAGTATATGGGCTGTACTAGCTCTTATTGTTAAACAGTGGCAGTACTTAATCCAGTCTGCGCCTCCTCACAAATTGGGCATCTTCCTTCACCATCTATTAAGTATTGTGCTTTTTTCAGTATTACGCTTAACTGGATCTCTACTTTGATTCAGTTTGCATAGCAGGGCTATACCTTTCTTTTTGTCATGACATGTAGGGATTCTGGAACCAAACTAGTCCCGCTTCACAGATGCTTGCATACCAAATATTCCATAACAGCTGATGCTGTGTAATCTCTAATTTTCCTAGATATTAATCCTGTTAGTGCTCTCCCTTGCTGTGGTGAATATTCACTGCAGACATTCCCTCTTCTTTAGTCCCACATAGCTCATTGGTTAGTACACACGTGAGGGCTCTTTTTTGGTGCATGTGCATGGAAACTAGTCTACTGCATAAAAGTAAAATTCAGATATATTTTCTCTTCCAGCTTTGCTTCTCGCCCTGCCCACCAACAGCTTACAAGCTCTGGAAGGTTGCACAGAAGGGATTGTGCCCCATTGGCTGAAAAAGAGCCCCAATGTGTGTACTAACCAATGCAAGATACATTGTCATAGTTCAAGGACATATTCTAGCCAGGTAAATACACTCAAGAAGGTGTGAAACAGGGTCAGTGAGGGAGAATCTCAGAGGCCAGAGAAAGAGACCTGGAAGGTCACATTTGGTTCCCATGCTTGAGGCTTCTTATCCGTTGGTTGGTAGATCAGAGTGTAGCCCTTTCAGCATTTTACCTTTCTGACATCTCATTGTCCAGTTATCCTGAGCTTTAATATTTACCTTCACAAAGTCAGTGCTACACCCCATAGGTAAATATCCCAGGAAGTTTTTCTTAATAGGCCTTAACTTGCAAAAAAAATTCCACTTACAAATGTCTTCTAGAGGAGAAGACGTGTTAGTATTTTGTCTTGTGACAATAGCACATGCATTACTAACAAATGACATGGACTTTAGTCATGCCATTATAAATTAGTTAGGCTTTAAGGTACCACAAAACTTTCCAATTTTGCTTTCAACACCTAAGGGCAATTAGATGTAAAGATGTTGAGCAGGTTTTAAGTTGAATAAGCTGAAAACTAAGGTTTTAGAGAAAAATCTAACAATGATTGAGAGAGAGAGGTTTCAGAAGGAGACAGGATTAACATTGGTTAAGAAAGTGAAATACTTAGGGGTTAATATGACTGCTAAGAATGTGAACTTATTTAAAGATAATTATGAAAAATGTTGGATGGAAGTGAAAAAGGATTTAGAAATATGGTCAAATTTGAAGTCATCATTGCTAGGCCAAATTGCTGCGATAAAGATGAATGTATTGCCAAGGATGTTGTTTTTGTTTCAAACATTGCAAATTTTGGACAAAATGGACTGTTTCAAGAAGTGGCAGAAAGATATTTCTAGATTTGTCTGGCAGGGCAAGAAGCCTCGAATAAAATATAAGATACTAACGGATGTTAAAGAAAAAGGTGGATTTGCCCTGCCAGACCTTAAGTTATATTATGAATCAGCCACATTTTGTTGGGTGAAGGATTGGCTACTTCTTGAAAACACTGACGTATTGGATTTGGAAGGGTTCAATAATGTATTTGGTTGGCATGCATACCTGTGGTATGATAAGGTCAAAGCACATAAAGCGTTTAAAAACCATATTGTCAGGAAAGCACTGTTTAATGTCTGGATAAGATATAAGGATTTGCTTGAAAATAAAACTCCAAGGTGGTTGTCACCAATGGAAGCAAAGGCTCAGAAAAAGCTCAATATGGAGGCCAACTGGCCGAAATATTGGGAAATTTTGGAACAAGAAGGAGACAGATTAAAGCTGCAGAGTTTTGAAAAACTAAAAAACAAAGTACGGGATTGGCTTCATTATTACCAAATAATGGAGCCTTATAATTTGGATAAGAAAATTGGTTTTCAGGTGGTGAAATCAAAATTGGAAACAGAACTGTTAGATCCTAAAACTAAGAATTTGTCAAGAATGTATAACTTGCTGTTGAAATGGAACACCCAGGATGAAACGGTTAAATCTGTTATGATTAAATGGGCACAAGACGTTGGACATAACATTATGATGGCTGACTGGGAACAGTTATGGACCACAGGTATGAAGTTTACGGCATGTAATGCCTTAAGAGACAATATAATGAAAATGATGTACAGGTGGTACATGACACCAGTCAAGCTTGCAAAAATTTATCATTTGCCCGATAACAAATGTTGGAAATGTAAAGAGACCGAAGGTACATTCTTTCACCTTTGGTGGACATGCCCAAGGATTAAGACTTTCTGGGAGATGATCTATAACGAAATGAAAAAGGTATTTAAATATACCTTTCAGAAGAAACCAGAGGCCTTTCTCCTGGGCATGGTCGGCCAATTGGTGTCAAAGAAGGACAGAACTTCCTTTATGTATGCAACAACAGCAGCAAGAATACTCATCGCGAAGTATTGGAAGACACAAGATTTACCCACCCGGGAAGAATGGCAGATGAAG
This sequence comes from Podarcis cretensis, assembly GCF_951804945.1. Classification (NCBI taxonomy): domain Eukaryota; kingdom Metazoa; phylum Chordata; class Lepidosauria; order Squamata; family Lacertidae; genus Podarcis; species Podarcis cretensis. Next base: position 45,656,250 of record NC_137170.1, on the reverse strand, counting down.
TTGATGGACTATATGGAATTGGCAGAAATGACTGGCAGAATCTGAGACCAAGGTGAAGAGTCGGTGGAAGAAGATTGGAAAAAAATTAAAGTCTATCTACAGAAACATTGTAAAATTAAGGAATGTTAGAAGGTTGTTGGAATGAAGTAATGTGGTTTTAGCAGAAATGATATAAAGGATTAGGTTAAAATTGACTTTTTAATTGGTGAAAGACGTGAATTACAGTATATTAAGATAAATTATTAGGATAAAAACAAAGTTGGAAAGGATTTGCTGAAACATCTAATTGAACTAGAATACAAAAAAGGGAGGTGTGAGGAGGTCAAGGAAGTAAGCAAAAGAAAGAAAGTTATGTAAAGGCTTGATTTGTTTCTCTTTATTTGTCAATTGTCTGTGTTTTTTCTGTCTTTTTTATTTTTCTTTTTTTGTCTTTTTATTCTTTATCTTTGTAATTTTTAAAATTTGAATAAATACTATTTTTAAAAAAATAGATGTAAAGATGTTGAAGGAAAGGGAGGTGGTTAAGGAAAATAGTGACCTTGAGGTTGTAGGTGCTGTTGTGATGGATACAATAAGGAATGCCTACTGCTGTGCAGAAGAGTGTACAATATTGATGACTGAAATTATGTAACAGGATTTTTTTAAAAGTGTCCTTTAAACCACATATTTGAATTTCTTTACATTCCAAAGCTGTACAGTACACTTGCAGTAACAGCTTTCCTGAATTCAGACCACAAAGATGATTCTGCTATTGTGTTTTTCTCCTATAGCTGTGTTTTCTTCCTCAGTGTTTGCTTAGACAGTTTCGAAACGAATATCAATTTTTAATTCCAAACCCTAATAACTAGGTTATTTTACAGACAGAACTTAAAATTCATGTAGAACAAATACTTTTATTTCTGGGAAATTCCCTTCCTTCCTTTTTACTTTTCCTTGTACAGGAAAAACACAACTGAACAATTTGTATATGTTACACATTACATTATATATGCATTATACTGTACATTACTTAGTTGCATTCTTCTTTCATTTATCAACACACTGCTCAGACTTGTAACTTGTCTGAAATGTTCGTTTTAAATTATTGCAAAGGTAACTGTAGGCATTAATGGAATAAGATTTCGACCAATTAGTTTTAATATCAATTTGTTTGTAAGACATTTTTGAATTATATAGAATTCCAGTTTGCCTTACTAGTTTGCAAACAAATAGACATTTCTTTCATAAAGTGTTTTCTTTTTAACAGATATTCACATCAAACAAAAGTGCAATGTAATTTGTCTTTATTGTAAAGCTATGCAAGTAACAGTTGTTCAGCTATCTAGTGCCACAAGATATATGTGAATATCTGGAAAATCTAGACACTCCACTCTATTCTCTTCTAAAAATGCTTTTTGGGTATTTTGACCATTCTTATTTGTTCACTTTTTCACAGTCAGCTCAGGGGAATGATACACGGAGCATGTAGCTTCTGTTGTTTCTGAAAATGACTTCGATGATTTGTATGTAGGTGGGGCATTGAATAACCAGTCAGCCTTCAAAACCAAAACCAAAAAAGCATTGTTCAGAAGCAGCAAACTATTTAATGGCCAATTAGAAGCCTGGAGAAACAAAATTGTTCTAACCTGGTCATTGGGTTATGCGCCAGGTAACTGAGATTAAGAATCTGATATGCCACCACCAGAAATATCATATCCCTTGTAGTTGCTCACCTCTTCTCTCCTCACTCCCTGATTGTACAGAGAAAGGTTAGTTTGTGAACCAGACAGTACATGTGTGGGTTGATTGTGGCTATGCTTCTACCAGAAGGCATAATCACATAAATATTTCCTGGTTTGTTGCATGCACTTTCCAGTTTATGGTATTTCTCCTCTGTGATTTCATGTATGTAAAATGTGGAGAAAGGAGTATGAAACAGTTTTCTCTATTTGACCTTTTTAGTCTGATTGTGAGGCAGAACAGAGAGTGCACACATTTCGCTGTACTTCTGCTGAGATTTCATGCGCTCCTTAACCTCCTCACTTTCTATTCTTCCTTACTGGCTTCAAATGTCATGTGTTTTATTTCAAACAGGATTTCTACTCTTCAGCAAATCTAGTACCACAGGATTTGCTTTCCCCCCCTTTTTTCTTTTTTGCTTGTAAGTCAAAAATAGTTTTTAGCCTGGTAATTCAGGGTGGAGTGCTCATAACAGAGGAAAGAGATCGGCCCTGTTGCTCTGCACTGCCCATCAGAACAATTTATGCATTCATCTCATCCTAGAAGCCTAGCAGTGCAAGTGAAGCATTTCCATATTGCTGAAGCAAGTATGCTTCAGACTGGTTGTTTTCAAATATTTCCCCTTCAGGATAACCTTTCCATAGTGGGCTGCGAACCTCTGCCTGCCTGCCTGTCTGTGATGGAACCTCTGTGTATTAGAAGTGTTTTCATTGTGCAGCTTTTAGTTATGAATAGGAGGATGGCTGGTTGGCAACCTCTCTAGAGTGTAATGGATATGAGCAATATTTCTTATAGCTTAAAAGAGTTAATACAAACAATAATTTAACAATTAGAATAAACCAAAGTACAAATGAAGTTAGCCTCAAGCCCTTTTATTACATTAAGTTGTTTTTAACTAGCCATAAGTTCATTTCAGTCTATTGGCTCTCTTGCCCATGTTGACCACATTCAGACAAGCTTATGACACAAAATATGATAGCTTGAATCAGCTCTTCCTCTGCTTCCTGATGCCTTTTCTGCTGTCTTTCTTTTTTATTCCTAAGGTTCTGTCTTCAGTTTCTCTTTCCCCTCCTAATTGTCACCAAGTTACCCCCCCCCATCCCCACATCTTTCCCCCACCCCCTTCCCTCTCTTCCTCTTTTACAGCAGTCTATGTGCTTCCTTTCACTTGCCCTTTTATGACTTCCTAGGAGTAGGCATTCCATGGTTGACTTAGGTGGAGCACTGGTTGGGCTTAACTGGGCCTCATCATTGTCCTGTGTGAATTAACATTCCACCTGGGACACACCATACCTTCTGCTGCGACTGAGCAAGTGCAGGAAGGCTTGTCTAGCATTACAGATTCTTCCCACTGTGGATTCCCTGATGAACTTACCCCAACATTCCCCAGAGTGGAGTTTGAAAAGGACTTCTGTGATTACCACAGCGGGGGCTTAAGGATAACACTTAGCACTGCTCTAGTTTGAAGCTCAAATTGAACTGGGCTTCAGGAAAAAAATGACTCCATTGAGCTGAAAGAGGATGGGGGTGGGAATGAAATGTGAGCAGAAGACAAAGAATCAATCTTCAAATATCCTCAGGATGTCTGTTGTGTGAACTGCTCTACATTTTGCAGACTATCTTAAAATAGCCTTCCTGTATATCACTCTATGCCTTTGAACTTTTGCTCTGCTGATACCTACTGGCCACATAAATCCTTGCTTTTCCTGTGTTAATAATATAACAGAGTGGAGTGGGGAAAATTCACTTTTGTCCGCTTTTATTGTACTCTGCCTCTATTTTTTATGAGCAATTTGAAAGTTGAGAAGGAAGATGGTAGTGTGTGTGTGTGTGTGTGTGTGTGTGTACTTCTTAAGGCACTAGGTTCGCAAACCTCTGATATGGAGCAATTTAGTTCAAGTTAGTAACAGTGCAGTCCTGTGCGTATTTACTTGGAAGTAAGTCCTGCTGAGTTAAATGCTATTAAATGTGTTTAGGATTGCAGCCTGAAATGCTGTATCAGAGCACAGGTCTATCTTGTCTAGCATTCTCTCTCCAACGTTGGTTAGCCATATACCTTGGGAAGTACACAGGTGGCAGAACTGTTCACACATTACGAGTGAGAGATCAACTGTTTCAAGTACATGATGTTTTTGTTCAGTATCCCTTGGTTTATCCTAAGACTTTTAATTAAAAAAAAAATCGGGGGGGGGGGGGGAGACTAATGTTTATCATGCTATGTGGTGGTTAATTAATCCCATAAAGTACTTACATGAGGTGTAATGAAGGAAATGTTTCATATTCTGTGGAGGAGGAAAAAATGGCATCTCCGTTAGTAGTAGCGTCGACTTGAGCTCCGTAGCAGTTGATGCTGTTTTTATTATTTTTATTAGTTTTTCATTAGCTTCTTTCATATTCTGTATCCATTCCAAATATATCATTCCTAACCATGTACATATTTATCTATATTTTATCTATATTTATATATTTTTCTAAATGAAAAAAGACCTGTCTTGCTCAGTCTTCTTCCACAGGGAAGATTATTTTTTCTTATTATTATTTTTTCGTATTTATTATATCCCACCTTTCTTCCAAGTACCTCAGAATGGCATAAATAGTTCTCCCTCCCACCCCATATTATTCTCACAGCAAACCTGTGAGGTAGGCTAAGAGACAGTGACTGACCCAAGGTCACCCAGTGACGTTCATGGCTGAATGAGGATTTGAACCCTGGTCTCCCAGGCCCTACCTAGCCTGACATATTGTAGAATAGAACACTGAGCACTACACAACACAGGCGCCAACCCCTAAATCATTTTTGTTGCCTTTTTCTGTACCGTGTCTCTTAGAAATTTGTTGATCAGAACTCTTCACAGTGTTTTAAATATGGCTGCACTATGATGCGCCATGATACATGGAATTAAATATTCATTCCCTTTCCCAATATTTGAATTTGGCTTGCTGCTATAGCACCCAGAGCTGACGTCTTAGTGAATTGCCTATTAGCACAGATAGCATGTGAAACTGGTTGCAGTATGGTTGCCTAAATGTAGCAGGGAGGGTGGACTGCTTTTTAAAATCAAGAACAAAGTTAATAGAGCACAATTACAAGGAGCTGAAGCTTTTCTTTTATTGACAGTGTGCAACAGAAATACGGAATTTCTGTCCTGCAACAATAAAGAATTCCTCGTATCTTCTATCCTGCCTTTATTTCCCCCCTGTGTAAAGCAGGAAATGGATAACCCAATAAAATGTTGCTAGGTAATTGTTTATGGATGTGGGTAGTGGAAAAATAATTGTCACATGGTTTATTTGAGAGCAGATTGGAAATAATGCTACTTGGCATGCCAGCTATAATTGAATTCATCTAGCTTTTATTGTGGCAGTCAAAGTCTGTTAATTTTTCATTTATGTTACTAAAATAAGCGAATTATATCATTCAGGGAAACACTGAACAAACATAGTGATTTTTACATGTTTTCTCTTTAGGCCTGGCAACCTAGGCAACTGACTAGTCCAATATTGCTACATTAAATGTAGCTAAATTTTGTGTGTCTGCAATCAATCGCAGGAAGCAAGTGGTACCCCATAATGACCAAACCCCCAAATGTTAATTACAGGGAGCATGATAACAATTAATTTTTAATTTTTATATTTAAATCCTTGTTATATTCATATTGTCCCTTGTATACTTGATATTTTTTATGATCTGTGATATTGTGTATGTTGACGCTGGTCTGTGACCGTATTAATAAATTCATTCATTCATTCAATATTGCTATTTGTCTGCCTATTAGTTGGCCATGATCAAATGCTCCATAAGGCAAAAATGTTGCTATGCAGGTGACAGCCGAATTTTAAACATTTCACTATAGTGTCACTTCTTAGCAAAGGCAGAAGAAAGAGTGGTTTGTCCCCTAACTGTGCAGCACTTAAGAGCAAACATAGCTGAATAGAAAATAAATATCTCCACTTCTTAAAAAAAAAGTTTGTTATTACATATTGCACAATTTAAGATTAGAAAAGACCAAAGGAGATTAAGACTTGGTCTGGTAATCAGGTGAACAGGAAGAAGGGTATATTGATTGACTTGCATGGAGGTTAAAAATCAGTTTAATCTGCTAGTGTCTGAAGATTTGATCCGCAACCTGGTTGGATACAATTGCCTGATTCTGCTGTTTCAGGATAAAATCCAAGAGAAGAACTTGCTCAGTAAATTGCTGACATTTACAGAAATATTGCATAGCATTTATATGAGATAGCAGAATATCATTGAGTTGAATCCAATTTAGTTATTGTGCAGGTGGAACAACTTTGGGATAAAAGGAAAAACAAACTTTTACTTGAGCAAAGGAACTCCCCCCCCCTCCAAATGTCACTCCAAATCTTCTCCAGAGGGTTGTGGCTGCCCCCAGAACAGATGGGGTTTGTGCATGGCATGTGAGGGTAGGAAAGGAAGTTCTATTGCATGATTGTAAGTTTCATTCACACAATGAATGAATAGTTCATAATAGTAATAGTTAATTAACTTGTTTCTGTAATCAGCCTAACTTTCAAACCTGATTGATTAAAGGGTTGTTGGCTCTTTCGTTCTTATACATAACCATTCTTTTACAAAAATTTGATCAACCAGCTAACTAACCAAATCTCTTTCATCTAGCCGTAGGGCCCAACCTTTTTTTTGCTTCTGTACACTTCCTTAGATTTTATTTGCAGATAATGGTGAACTTAGAAGCCTGCAGCAGACAGAAGTGGAAATATAGTGGGTGACTCAGTGATGGTGACAGTTGTAGAAATCCCCTTTCAGGGAGAGTTGGCTACTGATCTCCCTACTTACTGTTAGAAGGGTTGACCTTCATATTTTGTGTCTCAGTTTGTTGATTGTTTCAATTTTAGTATTCTTATTTCCCATTCCACAGGTATCTGTTGGAGCAGGATTTTCCAGGAATGAGGATTGGTCCAGAACCAACTACAGATTCCTTCATTGCTGTCATGTATGGAGACACTGAAGGGAGTGTTCCAGGGAATGCTCTTGTAGTAGACCCTAAAAAGCCATTTCGCAAACTCAGCCGTTTTGGAAATGCATTCTTGAATAGGTAAGTAATGGTGGGTGGGAGAACATTTCTTGATGCTGTGTGCAGACTTGTTTTGTTCTTGGGGTTGAATTGCACTCAATGAATACTCCCAAGATGGAGTGCTGGAGTACTGTAAGTATTCATTGTATGAGTTGCTTGTTGGCTGCAGCTATGAAGCTTTCTTCTCCCTCAAAGTATTGAATTCAATGTTTTTAAAAACAAGAAAATCCAGAAATTACAAATTATTGGGTATGATCTTAAATATGTGTCCAGCCCTCTTCCATTGATCAGATTGTCCCTGCCGTTTTTGCTATGTCTACATTCCTTAGTTTTGATTAAAATAATGGCAGGTGTGTGTCAATGGTGGAGAGGCAGCTGCATATTGTTTGTTTGTTTGTTTGTTTGTTTGTTTGTTTGTTTATTTCTTCACCATTTTTCTTTTCATTTGTCTCCTACCCCCATGGGAAATGTAGAAAAATAAGTGATCAAAATAGTTGTGTGTTTTTTAAAAAGAAAACTTCTTTCTGTTAGACTAAATTACATTATTAGAATTGCTGTGATGCACATCTAATATTAATGCCTTTAAAGCAAAAGCTCACAAAATGAATGTCCTTGTAGAGCAGGGGTGGAGAATTGGATCCATATGACAGCCTGAATCCCTAGTGCCTTCCTGTCCACCTATGGGCAAGCTTTCGACAGGTGGGTGGGACCAGCATATGATGTCAGGTGTGGGGCAGGCAGACATAGCTGTGGCAAAAGGCTTCACAAGGCCAGATTGGGACCCATCCCAGACCTGATTAGGCCTGCTGGCTGGGGGTTCTCCAGCACTGCCTTAGAGCCCTGAGTAAAGACCAACACAAAGTTTGGGTGCATGCTGAAATTAATGTGTGGGTTTTTCAGAAAACAATGAGACTTCTAAGTGTAAATAAGAATTGCAGTTTTATCTAGCCCCATGTAGTACTTTCAAGTACAATATTTAAGGGGGACCAAATGCAAACTATATTAGTGCTTAGGTTTCTTTAATGGGCACTCCTCGGATGTAACTGGGGCAAGACTGCTCCACATTATATCTGTACCGTATTAGTAGTTGTCATTCTGTTGTTACTCTGCTGTATTCGCAGTACCCCTTGTAAGTTCTGAATGCACCCATTTAAGTGGTTGAAACAGCTTCCAGGTAGTGATTTCTGGAAGAGTTTGGAAGACCTTCAAGGATGATGACTCAAAACTTTCCAAATAGTAAATGAAAAACTTTGAAAAATGAATAAATGAGCCAAGAAGAATATTATTTGGGGGTGGGAGCCATAAACTACTTCTCTCTTGGCTGTGGGTGAGCCTCACACTATGGAAAGGGCCGTGAAAATATTAGACCAACTCCCATAGCAATGACTCAGGCTTCGCATGGTTTGTAGGTATTTGCTTTCTAGCTTGCCAAATTCCAGAGCTGCTCCAGATAAGACACCCTGGAAGTTTGAATGCCTAAATACATAAATTTAAGCTCTGTATCTCACTTTGTCCATGGAGTTTTCTTGGCAGGGATACTGGAGTGGCTTGCCAGTTTCTGTTCCAGGTGGATCACGTTTGGTCAAAACTCTCCACTATAACCTGTCCATCTTGGGTACCCTGCACGGCATAGTTCATAGCTTCTCTGAGTTATTCAAGCCCCTTTGCCACGGCAAGGCAGTGACCAAACTGCGGGAGGCAGTGGAAAACAAGAGTGCCTGGCGTGCTCTGGTCCATGGAGTCACGAAGAGTCGGACACGACTAAACAACAACAATCTCACTTTACTGCCATTAATCTGCTAAATGTTGGCTGCTCTCTGCGGGCATTGATGTTTTGACTGATAAGCTACATTTTTAGTACCATGGTACTCTGTTTTGCCTGTAGTTATCAGCAGGTACAGCATGCCAATGAGTTCATAATGTTCTTCAGGTTTCCACCACCACCCATTGATCAAGGAGAGCCCTAAAGGGGTTCATTGGTCACCATTGTGTGTGTTTGTTTCTGGCAGCATAAGTAAGGGACTGGGAGAGCTTTATGATGAAGTATTATTGTGAGGCAGATGTTTTCCATACCTCTCTCACTCTTGACATCGAAACAGAGTTGGAGCTACAAGCTCCAATTCTGCTACCCTGGCAGGAGCAAAGCAACGCTGCTAAGTTTTGTTAGCTTCGCTTCACCCCCTCCCCAGGCCCACGCCATTGCACCCCCACCCCCAATATGTGGAACCAGTTTCTCAACTCTGGTTCTGCTTTTTTGGCATGAGCAATGGGAAAGGGAAGACAAGGGTGGGGTGCATCCTGTTCTCCAAGTGTACTCACACCCCTCTTTGGCTTTGGTTGTTTTCAGTCATTCTCTGTGGGGTTTCTTCCTCTCTCCCAATGCACATAGAAACAAACTCGCCTAGCCCTTTCCAATCAGATAGATGCTGTTAAACATATTGTCACACAGGGCTGCTTCTCACTTGCAAAAGGTTTGTAGAATGCTAATTTTAATAAATCTATATTAAAACTTCAGACACCTTGCATTTATACTGCTGTTATAATGTCTTTCCCACTTTTTACTTTTTTGCTGCCCTTATCCCCTTTCCTATAAATAGCTTAGCTGTATTGCACAGTGCTATCTCCTTATATCACTGCAGTTCTTGTTTTTCTTGTAAAACTTGCTCCTACTTCTTCATTGCTTGGCTTCCGGAAAATTTTAAACATTGTGTCATTGTTTAGCTGGAATAAAAGAGCTCAGTCTTCTCCTAATACTGGCTTCTTTAGCTTCCAGTAATACTCAGCTGAAGTCAAAAGGATTTTGCAGAAAATATGATAGCTCAGGAGGAGGAAAATCACATTCTCTAGAATACATTGTAAAACATATTTTTTCGCAGTTCAATCTTAAATCTGGTTTTAAAGCTCTTTTTTAAACAATCTGATTTTTAAAAATCTGCAGCCCACACCATACAAAACATCAGTGATTGCATCCAACTTTAGATGCAGTGAGAGGTGCATGCTAACAGGAGGGTGAGAGATTTTTGCCATGTCTTCCTCCTGCTGCAGCCTGGAGCATGCTGCAAAATCTGTTCTTAAGGGTCAGCCAATCCCCCAAAACAGATTTGTGGGGTGAGTATCATTGAGAGCTGCAAGGAGGAGAAGGATTTGCAAAAACTGCCGCCTCTTCCCTTCTCTTCTGTTAGCAGATATCTCTGTTTGAGCAACAGCACAAGGACAACCAATAGGATTGCACCCTAGGAATTATTTTTTAAAATGGGGAAAGCAGTATTAAAAGTGGATGAAACTAAACAGCATACGTTACTCCACCTGGTATGTTTTGCTTGCTGTGTTTCCTTAACTTGTGCACCAGTGTAAAAAGACTCTCTTAACTAGGATATGGGTTAGAATTTGTCAATATTCATGTGTGTTTTCATAGTTTTTGGTCACTTTTTTCCCTTTCAAGAATGAGGAAGAAATCTTACTCTTGCTTCTCCTTCACTACTTGCTGTGGTTGGTATGTGAGAAATTGGGCTCCAGATGCCCACTCCATCATGAACTGATCTGTCATTCCCCCCCCCCCTTTCCCTTAGCCCATCTCATATTTATTGTAGCATTAATTCAGCACATCCAAGTCATAACCGTAACCAATGATTATTCTCTATGTGGCATGGCTCTTCCTAAACCATAGGTTTTGTTTTTGTACAAGGATGCTTTGATAGGAAATCCTGTATGTATTGAGATAATGTTCTCAGGAAAGAACCAAGTCCGTCTTGATAACTGATCATTTGTACTGACATTACTTGATCACAGAGAAGAGAATGTCTATAATACAGCAAGGCTTTTCTTCTTTTTGTATGGCAGGAAGGTAGTTTAGAATAACACCCCTCACATATTGCAAGGTAGTGGGGTGGTAAGAAGGGTTACACCCAGCCATGCATTCAATGAGCATGAGAAGTGCCCCCTGCATTTCCCAATGTATGCATGGTAGAGTATTTCCATGTGAGGGGGGGATCTCAGGATATTCACTCTTGGAATTTTACTTTTAGAAATATGGCAACCCTACATGAAAGAGCCCTTTCTCACATGTATAGCTGAAGGGGAGGTGCTAGTCCACATGACTCCACAACCTCCTCTTGCATTCTTTTAACTTTCAGAGTGGTTTCTTTCTCTGCATATATCCATAAACATATATAACTTCTTGTTGTTTAGTCGTGTCCAACTCTTCGTGACCCCATGGACCAGAGCACGCCAGGCACTCCTGTCTTCCACTGCCTCCCGCAATTTGGTCAGACTCATGCTGGTAGCTTCGAGAACACTATCCAACCATCTCGTCCTCGGTCGTCCCCTTCTCCTTGTGCCCTCCATCTTTCCCAACATCAGGGTCTTTTCCAGGGAGTCTTCTCTTCTATGAGGTGTCCAAAGTATTGGAGCCTCAGCTTCACGATCTGTCCTTCCAGTGAGCACTCAGGGCTGATTTCCTTCAGAATGGAGAGGTTTGATCTTCTTGCAGTCCATGGGACTCTCAAGAGTCTCCTCCAGCACCATAATTCAAAAGCATCAATTCTTCAGCGCTCAATCTTCTTTATGGTCCAGCTCTCACTTCCATACATCACTACTGGAAAAACCATGGCTTTAACTATACAGACCTTTGTTGCAAGATGATGTCTCTGCTTGTTAAGATGCTGTCTAGGTTTGTCATTGCTTTTATCCCAAGAAGCAGGCATATATATATAAGTATATAACTTAGTCTAACAGAAGTGTTATCTGATATACTTAGGGGGTCCCTCATTTGTTGTTCAGATACAGAAAAGGATTTGCTTGCTTTTCCTAGAGGTCTGAAAACTAATATTAAAATAACTAGGCCCTTTTGTTTTTCTCTGTAGGTTCATGTGTGCTCAGTTGCCCAATCAGGTTCTGAAGAGCATTAGCATCATAGACAGCCCCGGCATTCTTTCAGGAGAGAAACAGCGAATACGCAGAGGTGAGCTTGTTGCTTTGTTTTATCTATAGTAAAATGTATGTCCCACTCTTTCCCCGTCCCAGAGCACTTACAACAAACAAAACAACATCACTTAATTAAATAAGTAGTGCAGAAAAATAATTGCAGGGACTAGTGACCTGTTTTGCTGTACAGCCTAATCCAGCTAATCTCTTGAGTGCTTGCTCTATCAGCTTGGCGACAGCATGGTCCATTAACATTCTTGGAAGTCTCTGGTGCCTTGTTTTAAACTAACGCCTGCTGAACAGATAGGGACCAGGTTTTATTAAATCCATGTTTTGCATTCTGTTGAACATGAGTTGGTATTGTTTCTATAAGGTGAAAACTCACAGCCCTCATCTTTATACAACTAGAGTTCATTTTTTCAAAGAGACAACAGAATATATACTGGTAGCAGAATAAAGGTCTGTTTCAATGCTTGACCTCCCAGTTATCATAGTTCCTCCTCATGGAGGCTTATTCAGTGATCCAGTTCACATGTCATATTAAACCACAGTTCAAAACAAGCTGTCATTTAATGTGCAGTGCTACTCTTCCCCAACTCCTACAGCTGCTGGGAATCAAGCCAGACTCTGGCTTGTTGTGATGTCTGAATGTGAGCTCATGGTTGATTTTTCTCATCCTGACCCAACAAACCAGGCCCATGGTTTATTCTATTTTGGAGAAGCACAAGATAAAACTTGAAGTTTCTGTTCCCCTTGCATTTTTGTCCAATGCCAGGCTGGAGGATAATATTAATTTCAAAACTCAAGCAGAATCTGTTGGATTGTTAAATGCAAGGGAGCTCTTAGATGTCAACTGTGTGTGGAAGTTTCACTATTTTACTTGTTGGATCAGTCGAGAGAGAGAGGCCTTTGCTTTCCAAAATGAAAATGTTTATTTTAAAGACCACCCAGCTGCTTTCCTTGAGCACTTACATAGTTATCATCTTCCTACCATTTCCTCTTCTTGGCTGATATCTGGTTTGCCAGTGATATCATATAACCTCTCCATCTGTCAGGAAATCTCCTAATCTAGGGTTCTCTCTCTCTCTCTCTCTCTCTCTCTCTCTCTCTCTCTTTCTTTCTTTCTCTCTCTCTCTCTCTCTCTCTCTGTGTGTGTTTTAGAAGGTCTGTTTCTTATTTAATTTCAAAACAGTGACTATGTTGGAAGTGATCCAGCCAAAATTAATGACAATTTTTTTAAAAAAATTCAATAGGAGAACTAGGTGCATGATTAAATATTACTTTGAAATTCTGTAATAACTGATGAGAGAATTTCTGTCAGATAAAAGTTCTACATTTTTTGATTTAAAATACCCTTTGAATCATCAAAGCTAGCATGAACCTGCAAGCAGTCTCACTGAATGTATCTTGAGTTTGCCCCCAATGCAACAGCTGAACTTGCTGTTTTCCCAAGCATTTTAAAATTATGTCCAGACTCTTCTCAAAGTACCTGTGTTAGAAAATTAAAATTACTTCTAAATAATTCTAAGCAGTGTCTAAGCAATTTTATACCCCCCTCTCTTTCCCCCCTTTCTCTTTCAGGCTATGACTTCTGTCAGGTTCTGCAGTGGTTTGCTGAGCGTGTTGATCGTATCATCCTCTTATTTGATGCCCACAAACTTGATATTTCTGACGAGTTCTCAGAAGCAATCAAAGCGTTCCGGGGTCAGGATGACAAGATCCGGGTTGTGTTGAATAAGGCTGACCAAGTAGACACCCAGCAGTTAATGAGAGTCTATGGAGCACTCATGTGGTCTTTGGGGAAAGTGATTAATACTCCAGAGGTGTTGCGTGTCTACATTGGCTCTTTTTGGTCTCAGCCCCTGCAAAACTCAGAGAACCGAAAGCTGTTTGAGGTGGAAGCACAAGATCTGTTCCAGGACATCCAGAACCTACCACAAAAGGCAACAGTGAGAAAACTGAATGACCTTATCAAGAGATCACGACTTGCAAAGGTAGAATTGTGGGATAAAGCTTGGCTTTCCTTGAGCACTTCTTGGTAAAGTGCCTTTTTTGTTATCTTCTCTGCTTTCTGTGCAGCAGTGGACAGTCTCTGTAAAGTGAGTTGAGCTGACAGTATTAAATCAAGGTGATTATTGTTTTACTTTTATGGGAGGAAAGGAAACAGGGACCTGTGGTCCTTAACTTGTTCATAAATGACTCAGAGTTAGGGATGGACAGAAAAAGATTGCTGATGACAACAATTTTTTCAGGTTGCGATTCAAAAAGGGATTGCAGGGAACTCCAAAAGATCTCTCCAAATTGGGTGAATAAACATTAAAATGGCAAATGCCGTTTCAGTGTAAGCAGCTATAAAGTTATGCACATTGGGGCAAAAAATCCTAACCATATGTGGAGTCTGAACTGGTAGTGGTTTAGCACTAAAGACATCTTGAAAATTTTAGTGGACACCCAGTGAAACTTCTGACCTAGTGTGCAACAGCTGTGAAAGGAAAGGACAGTTTCTCAATCCATCCTCCTTCCTCCAATCATCATCAGCTCCTCAAAAGCTCATCCAGAGAGTCTGGGATGGGGTGGTGGTGAGGGCATGGGAAATATTCCTTTTATAAACATCTTTATCTTAGGATCAAGATCCAATTTTAGACAATGCTCCCTACCCCACCCAGTCTTGTGGGGCTTGAGGGGGTGTTGTAGCTGACTGCAAGGGTGCGTGGGTAAGAGGTGAAACTTTGCTTCCTTGAACTTCCTTAGCTTAACATTGAATCTAAGCCAAACTGTTAATTGTCTAAGTGGCAAACAGAGTTGAAAAGGAAGTTTGAAATGACCTTAAATGGATTCCAATCAATACAGCAGTTCTTTTAGAGCACCACATTCTTTCTTTCTTTTTTGGGGTGTTTGTTTTCTTTTACAGTGGTGCCTCGCAAGACGAAATTAATCTGTTCCGCGAGTCTCTTCACCTAGCGGTTTTTTCGTCTTGCGAAGCACGGCTATTAGCGGCTTAGCGGCTATTAACGGCTTAGCGGCTATTAACGGCTTAGCGGCTTTAAGAAAAAGGAAAAAGAACTCGCAAGAACTCGCAAGACGTTTCGTCTTGTGAAGCAAGCCCATAGGGAAATTCGTCTTGCGGAACGACTCAAAAAACGGAAAACTCTTTCGTCTAGCGAGTTTTTTGTCTTGCGAGGCATTCGTCTTGCGGAGCACCACTGTATAGAAAAGCAAAAGCATTATGTAGGTTCTCATTTTGATGTTGCCTTCGCCTCCTAAGCATACTCTTGAAATTCCTATCATGTTAGAATAATTGAGTAAGTCAGTTGTCAGCTCCCTATCAACTTCAGGGTTTTATCAGCCACTCTGGTATTCCTTGTGCGCAGTGTGATAGGTCATATTTAAATGCTTTGAAGGCTGAAAACCTCATCTGTAAAAGCACAATGGGGGCTTTGAAGAAATGCACTTGGTTAAATGAGACAGGGGGAAATACTATTGAAGGCATTCAGCATTTGACTTCCCATACTCCTTGCATCAAAATCTTGTCATTCTATCATGGATCACAGTCAGTAAGAATGTAGAAACTTGCTGGATCAGTGTCATAATTTGCATAAAAATAATATACAGACACCATGTTTTAAGCTTATTTGCACACACTTGATCACTACATCCTAATTGGATCCTCACCTTCATTCTGTTACAGTAGCTCGCTCACTCTTGCTTGCTTGCTTTCTCTGATCTTTGCTTGGTTCTTCTCTATGTTCCTTATGTCTGTATTTGTCTGTTCTATGTAGTTAAATGCTTGATGTTTCTGCTTCACATTGTATTAGATGGGTGATTAAGTGATGGATAGGAAGAAGGGTTGTAGGGTTTGTTCTTGCTAAAGTGAATATTCAGTAAACTTTGAAAGTGATTCATTTCAATCAGTTTACTGTCCATGGTAGGTATGATACATAAATAGTAGCTTAATTTTTCATAGACAGGAACTGCTCTTCTTTCCTCATGGCATCTCTTTGTGGTGGTCTTTAAATACAGAGGCAGCAAATATATAACACACACTTCTATTTTGGTTACATTCAATCCATATCATTGGCCTTGCTCACATGCCACTTTAAACCATAGTTAAACTTAAGTAAGCTATGGTCTGGCTTAGCAATACAGCTGAACCTGGGCAAAGAAACCATAAGCAGAAAGCTAAGAACAAACCTTGGTTACAACTTGTGGTTTGTTTGGAGAAAGACAAATCACAAGCACAGCTTTGGGTGTAACACTAAACCTGACCATGGCTTGTTTCCTGGCAGTCTAGCAGCAGCAGGGGAGGAGTGAAAGGCACATGGCTTTAGCCCCATGCACAGCTAAGTTGAACTATGGCTTAAAACTGATGTCAAAACCAGACATTTTAACTGATAGATTTGTACCTTTTTGGAGGGGGACGACGACGACCACATAGGTTAAATTCATAAATGTTTATGAGCAAATAATATGCTTTCTCTTAAGGAGGCCCTAGCTTTCTTTAACGTAGTCATTATCTGCCATCTCTGCCACCTGTAATTGCACTAAGCTGCAAAGCGACGTCTCAGTAGTTTTCCTGGCTACCACTTTTTTCTCTCTTTCTTCAAGAGACTTTTTTTTCTTCTTTTGGAGATGGGGAGCAGTTTTTGCAAAGCTAAAATGAGTGTGTCAGTTATATGGAATGTTTAGTATTTGTGTATTTTGTACAATACAACAAACATTAAACTGGTGTCTCTTGAGGGTTTTTCTTGTTCACATCTGTTGTGAGGTAGGAGGCATGAAAATCACTGCTAACTTGAATCGCCTGCTGTTCTGTTTTAGGTACATGCTTATATCATTAGTCACCTGAAGAAGGAAATGCCTTCGGTATTTGGAAAAGAAAATAAGAAGAAAGAACTGATCAACAAGCTACCTGAGATTTATATTCAGTTGCAGCAACAGTACCAGATCTCACCAGGGGACTTCCCTGAAGTCAAGAAAATGCAGGTACAGTATCTCAACAGATGGATAGTTTGTTTACCTCTAATTATTTCAATCACAGCTTTGTCATAAAAAACTCTATCAAAAAACAACAACAGCTTTATCTATTGTATAAGAAAATCAGGCACTTAATTTGTTTATTCAGTACATTTATTTCCTGCCTTTCAAGGTGTCATGCATAGTTATCCCCCACTCCTTTTTTTAATCCTCACAGATAATAGGTAACCTCGTAGTTGAATCTGGCTCGAAATTAGGACCATGTAGAAGGCACGTCAGTGGGATTACTAATAAGGCATTGCTCAAAAATGGCTGTTGTTTCAGGTTTCATAAGCCTGGACTGCACATGAGCCAAGCTACACATGATGCTGCGTTGCATATAGTTTTTTGCCTTGAAGTGGGATTTTTTACTTTACAAATCTATCTTGGGTTGGTGGTGGTGTCTTTATGTGAAACAGAAGTTCTGTGCAGAGGGAAGAGAGGAAAGGCTTTAAAAGCTCCTATCTCCAGTGTTTTTTCCCCCTGGGATCTCAAGAGGTAGTGGGGGAAATCAAAACCCTGTAGCTGCAGATACCAGTACCCCCTCTCTGGGGGACTTTGGGAGAGAGAGCTACTGAAAGGGTAAGGGGTCAAAAGCCCCATTCCCCATACTGGTCTTCTACTTGATATTGTAGCCTCTGCAGCTGCATTTGGTGGTGTTGGGGCTTATGGCAGAACTTCCAAGTTTGGCGTTGAAAGGTATGTAGATTATGAGAATGTCACCAGAAAGTTAGTCATGTCTCTGTTTCTTTTCAAGTTGCTCAATACCCTTCTAAAACAGAGAACAGCTGAGACAATTGAGAAATGAGTTGCTAACTGAAACTGTCACTCCATGAACAAGCACAAAAAGGTGTATCTTTAAGAATATCATCCAGTAATTAAGGCTGACTACACAGCCATTGTTGTGGCTGTATTGTGGTAAGCTGATTTTTTTGCAGGCTATCCCAGAGTGGCAAGATTCTCTCTGGATTCACATGCAGGCACCTCTTCAGATCATAATTTGGCCACAAACTGGAAGCCATTTGAAATGTGTGTCATGACAAGCTGTGACTTACACTAGATGATTCCACTGTGCCAGAACTGCCTGGAAACATCAATTTAGGGTGGTTTTGTTATGCAAGAACAGCCCTAAGAGAGCCACTTTTGTAAAGTAAATAGATAAGTAGGGGTGCAATATAAGAGCAGCCCTGCTGGATCAGACCAAAGGTCCATCTAGCCCCAATTTCCTGTGCTCACAGTGATCAAGCAACTGCCTATGGGAAGCCTACAAAGAAGGCATGAGTATAATAGCACTATCTGCTTATGATCCCCAGGACAATTTAGAGGCATCTTGTCTTGGTTCTGCGAGTAGTCCATGGATGGCCATCATGACTAGTAGCCATTGATAACCTGAGCCTTTGTGAATTTATCTAGTCCCCTTTTAAAGCTTCCCAAGTTTGTTACCATCTCCACATCTTGCACAAGCAAATTCCATAGTTTAAATGTGCACTATGTGAAGAAGTATTATATCTGTGTCTTTGCTGGTACAGAGTAAAGGTTTGTAAGTACACAGTCTTACTGTCAACACTCTGTTGTTTCTCTTCAAGTACCTTGGCTTCCTTCTATCTAAAGCATTTCACAGAACTATATTTTTGTGTTGTTTTTCTATGGTGCAGCCTGGGTAACTATAAACATGGACACAGATTCCTAAATTGAAGGCTTCTTTCATGCAACATTCATTCTGGACTCATCCTTATTCACACTTGGCAGATGCCAAGAATTTTATCAAGGAATTGTTGAACAGTGTTCTTACTTGCAATTACTGTTTTTCCATTTCACAGGAGCAGTTGGAGAGATACGACTTCACCAAATTCCATTCTCTGAAGCCAAAGCTGATTGAAGCTGTAGATAATATGCTGGCAAACAAAGTTGCCTACCTCATGACTCTGGTGAGCCAGGAAGAGCGAAACACGCCTGCGCAGAAGGTTCAAGGTGGGGCATTTGATGGCACCACAGTAGGACCGTTTGACCAGGGCTATGGGGAAGGTGCCAAGGAAGGAGCCGACGAGGAGGAGTGGATTGTTGCCAAAGATAAACCTATATATGATGAAATCTTTTACACTCTCTCGCCAGTCAATGGTAGAGTCTCTGGGGCCAATGCAAAGAAGGAAATGTTGACCTCCAAACTGCCCAACAGTGTCCTGGGAAAAATCTGGAAGCTTGCTGACTGTGATAACGATGGCATGTTGGATGAGGAGGAATTTGCATTAGCAAAGCATCTTATCAAGATAAAACTGGAGGGATATGAACTCCCCAGTAACTTGCCTGTCCATCTGGTACCTCCATCGCATAGAAAACCTTTGCGTGGAGCACAGTGATAAACGCATTCTAAAAATGTTAAAAGTTCAGTACCTGTTACAGTTAAAGATTGTATAACACACTTGAAGGTAGGGTTCTTGTCAAGCATTTTAGGGCCACTTCAAACACTGAATCTGTCCTATATGGGTACCATTTGCACACGAAAAAGCACAGAAGCTATCATGTGCCTCATGCACTGGGGAGCGATGCTTAGTGGCAGTTTTCTGATATGTGCATTTGTGCAACATGTATATCTTGTAAAATAAACACATGTATAGTCATGGCATGTGTCATGACAGGCTCCATATGCTTTCTGTCATTTGAAGTGGCCCTCACTTAGATGCTGCATTCCGTGCACCTTACAGGAACTAGCAACATAGCACAGGGATAAACCTATGTTAATAGATCTGAAGGCACCTTAGTAAAAGGACAGCAGGGGGAGTGTTTCTTACAAGTGCCTTTGAAAATTACCTTCTGGTTTTTGTGGGTAAGGTTTTTGACATTTTTTTCCACCGTGTTTACAATCAAAATACTAAACTGGGATTGAGCAGATGTAAAAATAGTTGCAACTATATACTAAACAATACTTTGATAACACAATGCAAAACTACCTTTATTCTTCAAAAGGAAATATAACATTTTACACTTCCAAGGAGGCAGGAATTTGTTCACTAATGATACTTGAAAAGAAAATCCACCTTCTGCAATTCCATTTAGAGATTGTAAGAATGCTCTTCATTTTAGTTTTTTTTTTTTTAGTTTTTTTTTTTTGTTCTAACCAAAAATTAAAAGCCTGTCTTGGACTAGGTTTCTTTACAAAGTCGTATTTGTTTGGGGAAGGAGAAAAGGGGAATGTATGCATGGAAAGAGCTTTCATAAAAATATGTAATTGTATTTAGAAAATCAACAAATTACTATATTTGAAAGTTACATATATTTAAATTGACATTTGTAAAATTTTACAGCTCTTTAGCTACTGTAGAGGTTATCACTGTTGTCTCTGTATAAGTAGAATACATATATATGAAGAGCCCTGCTGGATCAGGCCAAGGGTCCAACAGTGGAACCCAGTGTCAGGACATGAAGGCAATAGTCTCGGCATTGTTTACCTTCACATCTGCTAGTTGGAGGTGTGCTGTTCCTAAACATGGAGATTCTTTTTTAGCATCATGCCTACTAGATAGAACTAGTCTCTATTTATCTTAGGCATTTTTCAAGCTATCAAATACAGAGGCCTTTGCCACATCTTGTGGAAGTGAATTCCATAAGTTTATTTTTGTTGTATTACTGTGAAGCCCCTGGTAGTTGGTTGGTTGTTTTTTTAAGAAAAAGAATAACGTGCATTATATACAAATATTGACACTTCACTGCAATGATGATTTGCAAAAGTCCATTTGGAGGGCTTAAGCCCAAAGTACGACTTTGCTGAAAACACACCTGCATACGTGACAGAGCTACTTTGCAGAATATATATATATATGCTTGTGTCAGTGGAGGGTGAGGTGACTTAAATTAGCTGATTATAGTTTGCACAGGTTAAAGTAGTTTGATCTACTAATTCTAAGGCTTTATTTTTAACATGCACAGGAAACCTTCCTTTATATTCTAACCTACAAAGTGTTATTTTCACTTCTTTCATTTATGGACCACCACTAGATTATGACTGCCTTGTGGCATGAAACCTGTACAGTGAATGCATCAAGGGAGGGCTACAGCAGTCTAGCCAAAAGGCCTGTAGGTTTCCTTTCATGAAAGACAGAGCAAATGAGTCAGTTTCTCCTGTTGCATCAGCAAAGTACTATTGATTGACTTAATCACTTATGCCTGTGGACTCAGTCTGAGCAACAAATTATGTCACCCAGAAATCTCCACACTTTATATGAAACTGCCTTATACACATTACTGGTCCATCTGTCTTAGTATTATCTACTGCTATCTATTCTGTCACTCCAGGGTCTGGGGCAGGGTCTTTCCCAAACTAGTAACTTCAGATCTTTCTAAACTGAGTTGTCAGGGATTAAACTTTGGACCTGCTTGAAAAGCAGAAGGCCCCTCCATGTGGTATGTGGAGATCAGCCTATCCCTATACAGTAGCTGAGAAAATTAAGACTGATGTAATCATCATCTTAGTGCATCCTGTTAATGCTATAGTTCAGTGAGAAATCAATTAACAAACTAACAGCTCTGTTTCTACCAGGTTTGTGTGTGTTCTTTGTTTACAGGCACAGACATCACTCGGGATAAGTAGCATAGGCTAACTTTGGGTTCTTCTTGCTTTCTGGGGCTTATGGTTTTCAAAATAGTTGGATTTTTTTTTTTTTTGCCAGGATTGTGATTGGATAGGAGAAAGAATGGGGAGGGTGATGGGGGGGGGGAGGGGAGAAAGGAAAGAAGACAAATGAGTCAAGAGGCCAGACTTCAGAAAGAAGTTTGTTCATGTTCTTGTTGCACCTTGAGTCTTGACAATGCTTTATTACCTTTTCAGAAGAAAACTGAAGTCACTGAATGCTAGCAGATAAGAGACTGCAAGATCAGATTTTATCTGTTACATCACGTGTAGGCAGAATATATTATTTCTCTTACAGCTAAGTTATCCAATTTCACTCATATTTAATTGACCTCATGTTCTGGAGAAAAGTGTCTGTCTCTTGCTGCACTGTCTTTCTCTAGAACAGTAGTTAGTATTTATCTAAGCATCTGCTTTTCTTGTGCAATTTCCTCAAATCTTTTTTTCTCCCCACAATGAAATCATTTTTCCTGTTATTTATTATCCTGCAGTGATTTTAGAGGTTTTGTAACTGAAATGTGCTGCAATTTCAGTCGGCTAAGTCGAAACAACCATCTTTTTGTTAACTACAGTGTCAGAATTTTTGAATGACTTTTAAACATGGTAGAGTTGCGGTTTTAGGTAAAGTCACACAAATAATGAAACTTGTTTGCTTGTTTTGGCTATGATCCTTATTATTTCAAGAACCCGAAGTTTTGATCTATGAGGCTCTTTATGTGGCTTCATACTTGGTGTAAGAATCAGTGGAATATGAAACATGACTGATTTGGACATCGTTTTTCATGCTTCTAGAGTCTTTTGTGAGTTGCCCTTATGCATATCTCCCTTGTGGCGAGCTGCATCCTACATTGATGATACACACTTCAACTCCTTTTCATTATCACTCAAATATTGTCATCTTCATTATACCTGTTTATAATTAGCTTTCTTTCCATAGTCTAATAGTTCTAAACATCCTCAAGGATATGAACCACTTTATTTAATCAGAGTTTCTATACCATTATTGTTACGTATTTATAGATCCAAGATCAGGTCACTTAAAAAATAAATAACAATGATTGACCAATCCTTATATTACTGTGAAATATTTCAAGTGTCATCAAGAGAATATATATTATTGCTTTTTGTTTGCTAAGGTTCAAATAACAAAACTCTTGGTAGAAATATTAATTTTCTCCCCAAGAGCTTAAATTCATTGGTGTTGCACTTTGATTATCTGCACGAATCATTACAGACGCTGTAATATATTTTTGTACATGTTTTTAAGATTTCTCCTTTTTGTGTGTAACAGTTCTGGGAAATAAAATTCGCTGTTTAATAAAGTTACTTGCATGCTTGTGGTTGGTTTATTCATTTGTCTATTCCTGTGGAGGGCTGCTCTCCAGTGGTTAGAAGGTAGTATTGCAGGAGCTGGACTTCCTATATAAAAGTTCTAGAGCTGATACAAACTCAGTACTGAACTTGGTAATTTGGTATTATTGCATTGTACCTTTTCTGGATTTAAGTTTCAAAAATATTATTGCCAAAATATAGACAGGAAATTGGAAGATTTCAAAATTTTACACCA
This sequence comes from Podarcis cretensis, assembly GCF_951804945.1. NCBI lineage: Eukaryota > Metazoa > Chordata > Lepidosauria > Squamata > Lacertidae > Podarcis > Podarcis cretensis. Next base: position 45,633,350 of record NC_137170.1, on the reverse strand, counting down.
TAAACATAACATTTTCAAACCTTTAAAAAGTGGTTCTTTCAAACCTTGAGACCTCCTCCCCTCCCCTCCATGGGTTCCAATTCTATTTTTTCCCCTGCATCTTTTCCTGTAATCTCTTATATAATCGTAAGTATCCAAAATCCATGTTACATTACAAGTGTCATTGTATTCCTGCCAATGTTTTCAACTGTTTACAGTGGTCTCTCAGATATGTTAGAAAATTATTCCAGTCTTTTAAGAATACTTGGTCTTCCTGATTTCTGATCTTTCCCATCAGTCTAGCCATTTCTGCATATTCCATCAGCTTGGTCTGCCACTCTTCTCTGGTCGGTACTACTTCTTTCCATCTCTGGGCAAGAAGCATCCTTGCTGCTGTCGTTGCATACATAAACAGTCTTTTATTTTCTTTTGATAGTTCCACACCTATAATGCCTAACAAAAAAATGCCTCTAGTTTTTAAACAAGTTATCTTAAACATTTTTTTTCAGCTCATTATATATCATTTCTCATAAAGCTTTTACCACTCCATATGACCCCCACATATGATACAACGTACCCTCCTTCCTTTTATATTCCCAGCACACATTTGAACTGGTTCTAAACATTTTCACAATTTTACTAGGTGTCAAATACCAACAGTACATCATTTTCATATGGGTATGGAACTATCGTATTTTTCGTCCCATAGGACGCTCCGTCCCATAGGACGCACCTAGTTTTTTGGGGGGGAAATAAAGGAAAACATTTTTTCCTTTATTTCCCCCCCAAAAGCAGGTCGGGGAAACCAAACCAGGTCGAGGAACAGCGGGATGGCAGTGCTGCACCTCCCTGCTGTCCCCGGAGCTTGTGGGGCTGGCCGATGTCTGCCCGGCGCGAGGGGCGCTCTGCTTCAGGGTGCCCCGCGTGCTGGGTGGCAGGCTGCTATCCACAGTGTGGGGAGCCCTGCGGGGAACTCCTGCAGGGCTCCCCACGCTGCGGATGTATGCCCGGTGTGAGGGGCACTCTGCTTCAGGGTGCCCCGTGCGCTGGGCGGCAGGCTGCTATCCGCAGTGTGGGGAGCCCTGTGGGGACCTCCCACAGGGCTGTCTAGGCTGCGGATGTGTTCCCGAAGCGCCGGGCGCTCTGCTTTCAGGGCGCCCGACGCTCCGGGAAGCAGGCTGCTATCCGCAGCCTAGACATCCCTGCGAGACCTCCCGCAGGGCTGTCTAGGCTGCGGATGTGTTCCTGAAGCGCCGGGTGCTCTGCTTTCAGCGCGCCTGGCGCTCCGGGAAGCAGGCTGCTATCCGCAGCCTAGACATCCCTGCGAGACCTCCCGCAGGGCTGTCTAGGCTGCGGATGTCTTCCTGAAGCGCCGGGTGCTCTGCTTTCAGCGCGCCTGGCGCTCCGGGAAGCAGGCTACTATCCACAGCCTAGACAGCCCTGCAGGAACTCCCGCAGGGCTGCCTAGGCTGCGGATGTCTTCCTGAAGCCTGGTGCGCACCGACCCCTCTCGCTCTCCAAGCTTCAGCGACAGCCTGCATTCGCCCCATAGGACGCACCCAGATTTCCCCTTCATTTTTGGAGGGGAAAAAGTGCATCCTATAGGGTGAAAAATACGGTACTTCTGTCCACTTACTCCCAGCTGCATAATAAACATGCAATGGTACTGCACAACTGCGTTGGGATTGGTAGCAGCCACAAACATCAACCTCACACTCAAGGTGGCCTTGAAGGGCACCATAAATTCAAAATGCTAGACTCTCCTCCTCCACCAGCAACTTCCATCTCATGCGCCATTTCCAGCCCATGATAGTTACTTCTCATTGAGGAACCAGAGGGTTACCTAGAATTTAGCACCCATTTGCAAAGCTATGCCTCAAAAGGAAAGCTCACTTATTCCTAGCATCCAGCGGTGGAGGAAGTCTCTTGGGCACCTGGGGCAGTGTGCCCAGGGGCAGGGCAGGGCGCGTGGCACCCTCAGGGACGGGGCATGCCGTAAGACCTCAGCCGCCCTACAGCTGGAGGGCAGGCAGCGGGCTGACAGTGTAGAGCCTGTGGGCGCCTGAGACACGTAGGCCCCAGGGTGAGTGCTGCTCGCCATTTTGTCACCCCCCCTCAGTGGGGACACCCGGGGTGAGCCGCACCTACTGCACCCCCTTGCAACGCCCTTGCCAGCATCATCACGTTTTGCTTGTGGCTGCATGCAAGAAACCAGAAAGGAAAGTGAAAGGCTATCTCATCCCATTTAGGCCCGCTTCCATTCACTTATTGTACAATCTTTGTGGGGGTGGAGAAGTATACTCTCTGCCTTATAAGAGCAGAAAGGAGCTAATGAGATAATAAGTTATGTGAGCAAGCTATTCAGAAAATGATTAAATCAGATGTATTATGGAAACTATAACACATGGCTGCCTGATTCACAATGCAAGGTTACCAACTGGTATTTCACAGGAGGCAATAAACGTATCTGTCAGAGCTGCCCCTAGGTCCCCCGTGGTGTGCAGCCAGCCGGCTGGATCCGGCCAGTCCTCAATGGGCTCGTCGGCGTCGATCTCCTCTGCTTCCATCTCTCTGCAGGTGTGCTCGAACCCCGGATCCTCCCCCAACACGTCCATGACCCCCTCGCCCCCTGTCGCCTGGGGTGACGCTGCGTGCGAGGACCCACTCGGTAGTTCTCTGCGCCACCCCACCTCCGGTTGATCTTCCCACCAATAAGAGCCGCCTGTGCCAAACCCTGAGAGTGATCCCTCTGGGGAGCTAGTCTCTGGCGCCATGTCCTCAGCTGATGAGAACCCCTGGAACGTGCTGGCTGAAAGTGTGGGTGTGAAAAGATATTCGTCGAAATAATCTGCCGGCATGGGCCTGTGTGGGAAAAGTGCATGGAACTCGTCTTTGAGGTAGTGCTCCTCCACCGCATAGTACGGTACCCAGCTGTTGGCGCTGGCCGGGGTACCTTCCCTGGCGAGGAGATATTCAACCCCCTCTTCCCCCCATCTCGAGTCCAAAATCTCCGTGACCTCATTGAGTGGCTCCGCCCTCGGCGACCCCCCCTTCGTGGGTGCGTCTCTGAGCGGGCTTGGAGCTGTCTCTGGCGCCTGAAACCTGTGAGGTGCCTTGTAGGGCGTGAGCTTCTTGCAAGGCTGCCATTCTTTCTTCGGTACTCATCCTGTCCTGTCTTCGTGAGCTCGCAAAGCACCAAGCTTCGCCCCTCGCTGCGTCCACTCACGTTGCGAGGTTTTTTTGAGACGGGACTTACTGTCAGAGCTGCCCCTAGGTCCCAGCTCACAGAGGACCAACGCCAGGCTGTCGTTATGTACAAAAGTCTTTATTGAGGTTCAGTTTCCATTTCAAAGCCGCAGCGCGCAGCTCTACGTCTTAAACCCTAGACCGGCGAAGTCCCATCTGAATCTCCTCCCCTCTGACACCAGTTTAAGATCCTAGCCCTGCTCCACCTTTTCTGCTGCTTTCTCCTCCTCTGGGTCCTCCTGCCCTCTGTGGCATCCCCCTTTCTGGACTCTTCTGACGCTGAGTCGTTTAACTCCTCCCCCTGCCTCCAGCGGGCTTTAGGACCCGGTTCCCAATCCTCATTCTCTGCTGTCCCGCGCTCCTGTACATTTGAACTTGCCTCTCGCGCCAACCCAGTGACCTTCCTCCTGACCGTTACACTACTTCTGTCACTGCTTCCCTCTTCCGGGATACTGGCCGGATCTGACCTCCCCTCTGTTGTCTGACTCTCCGATGGAGGTGTGGTCAGCCCTGCCTTATCTTCTCTCCCTGGTGGGGAATCCACTGGCCCCGATACCTGGGACTCTTCCCCCCCACTATGCTCTGGTGGGGAAGCTGGTCCTGATTTCCAACTGCTGCTCTGGGAGTCCCTGCTGCCCCCTTGCTCCTGGGGCATTCCCCTTGGGAACCCCCTTCCCCTGGCCACTGGCGCCCCCTTCTGTGAATCTTCCGATTCGCTGGAGAGGCTCATGGAATCCCTCGGGCCACTGTCATCTTCTCCTACGCTGCCCTCAGATTCTTCCCCTTCGCTCTCCATCTCCCCTCTTCCCTGTGCTTCTGCTCCTGAACCCCTGACAGTATCAAATCTTGAGGCCTGGGACCCCTGACCATTAGGTCCAGTCGTGACCGACTCTGGGGTTGTGGCGCTCATCTCGCTTTATTGGCAGAGGGAGCCGCCGTTTGTCCGCAGACAGTTCTTCCGGGTCATGTGGCCAGCATGACTAAGCCGCTTCTGAGCGATACCTATTTATCAGTTATATATATTCAGAGCGATACCTATTTATCTACTTGCACTTTGGCATGCTTTCAAAGTGCTAGGTTGGCAGGAGCAGGGACCGAGCAATGGGAGCTCACCCCATCGTGGGGATTCGAACCGCCAACCTTCTGATTGGCAAGTCCTAGGCTCTGTGGTTTAACCCACAGCGCCACCCGCGTCCCTTTGCCTGAAGTACTGAGTCACAATTATTGCTTTAATTATGGGACTGTAAACAGATTTCCTAACATAGTTCAGATACAAAAGAGCTGAACATCACTCCACTTATTGGAAACTGGAAGGGCAGCCATTTCTTTGAAGAATGTAAACCTGTTGCACAAGTAGTGAAAATTAGGGGTCCCCAGGATTATTTGGGTAGCTTGTTTTCTTTTGATCATTACTCTCAGGTCCTGCTGTGCTCCATTAACTACTGAAAATCAGCTGCCTTAGCATAAAGTTTGATGAATGCTCAAATTTCTTTGGTTCTTTTAATATGATTGATTTTTCTGTGTTTTTATATAAAAAACAGTTCTTATATTTATCTGTAAGCTGCCTTGAGTCTTTGTCAGGGAAAAAGCAGGGTGGGTGTGTATGTGTATAGTCTTATTTTATTCACATCAGCCTACATGGCAGGCTAGCTGCAGCCAATGGCCCAATATTGTAAATTAATTTATGAAATGAAGGCTTTCTAATTCCAACACTTGGCATTTATTTTTATACTTATATTGGAATTACCTTTGTCATTTACAGCCTTGTACTATGGGCCAGGTAGTGACTGGAATCATCTACTCCAACTTAGCGTGGGAGGTACATATTTTCTTTATCATGATTACCTGCCAGCATCAGAGCCCAACTTCCTGTTCTAGTACATTATGTCAGCATCTGAACTGCTGCAGATATATCATAACCATTCTGCTGAGAACCTTTACCCCCAATATTCTAATGACCTTTTCCCTCCCCGGCTAGGTGTAGAGTTTTCATATAGATTATAAATACTTTCTCACTGTCACAGTATTCAAAGGTCACTTTGAATGCCAGAATAAACCAGCAGTTCTGGAGTAAAAGTGTTTATTCTATTGAATGGTGTCTTGCTGGCTTTCAAAGGGACATCTTCACAAAGCTGGGTAAGTTTAGACTTCAAGCAATTCCTTTGCTTTCTATGGATGGGGCAAATGAGGGTATAGGCGTTTGAGTCATCTCAGAATTGCTTGAAGACAAATGTTATCCTTGCGAGAAGGTATGTTCTTACAAGTGACAGGCGAGATGTTCTAAAAATAACTGACAGTCCTATTGTATGGTACTGAATGTGCAAAAAAAAAAAAGTAAGTGAAGAAATGACAACTGAACAGAAAGCATTTTTAGCTGATTTTGGTTGACAAATGATCCAGCCATTTTGCCGGGACCAGAGGTTAAGCAAGAGATAGGCAAGGAGGATAATGTATCTTCTTCAGGAAGAAAACAAGTACTGAGGACTTCCAGAAATGTGTGGGAGCTGGTGAATTGTGGGCAAAAAATCCCTCCTTCTGGGAGTTGCCTTGAAGGGTGAAAGGGCTGCTTCAGAAAATTAGATTTCTGTAGCTTTTTGAAAACAGTTAATTCTCCCATTGTGCAGGAGGACCACTGAACTTGTTGTGGAGTCCTTTGTATGAACTGAAAAGTAGGGTCCCAGCATTTTGTCTTCCCAGAAGTACATGTCACTGGGATATATTTCACCAGCAAATAGTGACTGTCATCATTTAAACAATATTTGAGCACACTTCATAAACAGTGAATCAGGTCTGAGGCGGCTTTGGTTGTGGTTCATCTACCACATCCCCTAAGACCAGATCTGACCACAAAGTCTTTCAAGCACCACTATTCAGTCACTGCACCATAAAAGTTAGTTGTGGGGAGCCCAAGTACATTTTTGGGTGAACCAATTGTGTCCTGTGTGTTGGATTTGTTAAGTAAGAAATGATGGCATCACACACGAATGCTAATTTTTCTGAAGTTTTGATGAAGCTAATCATCAAAGAAATTATTTTTTATATAGCAAATATTAACTAACCTAACCAAGTTCATATTACAAATGGGGGGAAATAAGGAAAATGGCTTTAAAACAAGGAGCATCTCCTTGGTGTACAAATTAGGCAGGCAGAATGCTGGTGTCTTTCTTCAGAAAGCACTTAGAAACTAGTGCAAGTGGAACCAGAAATGCAGGCCGTCATTAAGAGCAAACTGAGTTAAGAATATATGAGGTTTACCAAGGAGTCCAGCACTCTTGCATATGCCAAAGATGCCTCTCCTCAAGTAACCACAGGGGCCCATGAATAGGAGGCAGCTACTTGTTTGGGGAGCCCTTGCCCTCAACTCAGTCTCTGGAACTGCTTCCAAGATCTCTTTGTTAGTAACAAGAAGCTTATATTGAGTCAAGACATTTGGTCCAGTATTGTCTATTTCAAGGGTTCCCAAAGTATGGTTTGTGAACCACATTCAGGTGGTCCCTGGCATATCTGTAAAAATAAAATTATAAACCATGCAGCTTCTAGTACGGCCTGTTACATACAACAAGCAGGCAAACCATGAAGTGTTCGACCAAGACCCTCAGAAATATTCAAGTGGTCCATGGGGGCAGGGGCAGCTTGGAAACCTCTGGTCTAGACGGGCTGGCAGCATCTCTTCAGCTAGACCTACATTGGCTCCCAGTACGTTTCCGAGCACAATTCAAAGTGTTGGTGCTGACCTTTAAAGCCCTAAACGGCCTTGGCCCACTTTACCTGAAGGAGCGTCTCCACCCCCATCGTTCTGCCCAGTCGATGAGGTCCAGCGCCGAGGGCCTTCTGGTGGTTACCTCATTGCAAGAAGGAAAGCTACAGGGAACCAGGCAGAGGGCCTTCTCGGTAGTGGCGCCCGCCCTGTGGAACGCCCTCCCATCAGATGTCAAAGAGATAAACAACTACCTGACATTCAGAAGACATCTTCAGGGAAGTTTTTAATGTATGACATATTAGTGTATTTTTGGTCTTTGTGGAAGCCGCCCAGAGTGGCTGGGGAAACCCAGCCAGATGGGCGGGGTACAAATAATAAATTATTATTATTATTATTATTATTATTATTATTATTATTATTATTATTATTCAGGGTTTCAGGTAAGTAGTTTTTATCATTCCTACCAGGAGATGTCAGGGATTGAAACTGGAACTTTCTGCATGCAAAGCACACTACCACTGAGATTGGCCACTCCCCAAAACTGCTAACACTGCATTCTTTGGGTGCAATCTGAAGTTCTTTGTCTTTCAATAAAACCAGAAAAGGGAATAGAAGAAAGGCATGCCTACACCCACTATTTCTTTTATTTCAATGTTGAAAAGCCAAAACTAGTATTTAAGTTTTTCTCGTTACAGTTTTGTTAACACTTTAATCCGATACCTTTCCAAAATGTATTCAGCTTAATAGAGATCTTCCTTGGTTGTTCTCAGCTTATTAGTTGATGGGTAGCAGCACCCACTTCCTTTTGGCAAGAAATGCATTGCAGGAGGTGTGAAATTGGCTCTGACCAGAGAGGAAGTGAAACGGAAGAACGTGGGCTCTCAGATTTGGCTGGTAGTTTTCTGTTGAATGCATAATCTGGTGCACATTCCTTGGCTTCAAGGAGAACAAGAAAGCTCTAGAATGCAAGAGAATTGGCAGCAAGCAGGGGTGGGTGATACATGGTTATTTTTGGAGGAGTCATGTTGGAATGTTTCTGTTTTTAAGGCACCATGGAGGAAGAATATGTACAAGGGCAGTTCAAAAAGCTGCAGGAGCAGCGTATGACCATGCAGAAGAAAACGTTCACCAACTGGATCAACAATGTGTTCTACAAACATGGTGTAGGTTCTTTCCTCAAGCTCCTTCAGATGTGATCAGCTTAAACACTTCCTTGGTGAAGTGACAAACAACTCATGGAAAGCCCCTGACAAACTTTATCCATACAATATCATTAATTGCAAGCAGCAACAGTGTAAACAATGCATTTTGAACTTCCATTGACATCTAATGTTACCTCATTCAAGATGGCTGCAAAACAAACACCAGCATGGGCAAAGCATTAGTGCAGCATTGTGCCTTAGCATAATTTGCTATTACTTAAACATTTTAGTGACTTGACAACTGCAATTTCTTGGTACAGGTAGAATTTCCACAGCTTCTCAAACTCTGTAGGGTTTCAGTCAAGGCCTTTTACCCATTCAGCTGTGAGTCATCAGATTGTACTTGTCAAGATGTATGCGTCATCCTTAATGCTTTAGTTTACACCAATTACAAGCTAATATAATATTTATGACTAGGCAGATAATGTTTTAACATCAGCCCAGAATATATTTCAGCTGTCAGAGCTGGACCAAGACATTTTAATCATTCATTCATTTACAGTAATTCCATTTATGAATTGCTCCCTCAGAAACATCTTAAAGTGATTAACAGTGACCGCACCAATAATGAAACAGTAAAAGTATTTTAAAAACCAATTCAAATCCAGTACAGATAAAGACTGCAGTGACAATAAAATCTCCACTTAAAAGGCTTTGCCGTGTACCAAAAAGATGCTAGAGGTGGCACCTGTCTGATATGCGAGAGGGAGGTTCACAGTTGGTGGCTCCACACTAAAGGCCTGATTCCTAGTTGTAGGGAACAGACTTCTGGATGAGATGGTATCTGCAGGAGGCCCTCTCCAGTAAAAGCACAGTGATTGGTTGTGAATTATAAAGGGCGAGATCAGGTATCCAGGTACCAAGTCTGGTATCAAGGTTTTGCATACATGTGCTAGCTGCCAGTGTGGTGTAGTGGTTAAGAGCAATAGACTCATAATCTGGGGAACCGGGTTCGCGTCTCCGCTCCTCCACATGCAGCTGCTGGGTGACCTTGGGCCAGTCACACTTCTCTGAAGTCTCTCAGCCCCACTCACCTCACAGAGTGTTTGTTGTGGGGGAGGAAGGGAAAGGAGAATGTTAGCCGCTTTGAGACTCCTTAGGGTAGTGATAAAGCAGGATATCAAATCCAAACTCTTCTTCTTCTACTTCTGCTTGAACTAAGCCTGGTAATGAATCAGCAACCAGAGCTACTGCTTTTTGTTGCAGCTTCTGGAACAAAGATTGACCTTTTAAAGTTGCAGTCAGAAGCCCCAAACTGTTGCTAAAAATGTGTTTTAAATGAAGATTCTGGCAGCGTATCAGCCAATGGATTGAAGGCTGCAAATATTCCAGTCACCCTTTTAGCTGACTAGAATAGGGGATATTTGTCAAGAATCCATGGAGGACACCTGTAGGTAAAGGAGTATGGAGAAGTTGTTCAGACCTACCTATAGTTTCTTTCCATGTGTCGTCCTGTTCAGCATATTAAATGATGTGAATTTGCTCAGAAGCAAATAATTTCTCTCTTCTCTTCTCTTCTCTTCTCTTCTCTTCTCTTCTCTTCTCTTCTCGCCAGTCAAACAGCAATTACAGCACTTGCTTGCCATTATTTATCCTTGTGTGACATCCATCCATGTCATTAGCTGTGAAATTTTGGCTGAATTCTTTGATGCTTCATTTTGCAGGTGGACATTAGGGTACATGATCTCTATACTGAACTGAAAGATGGCATTTATCTCCTGCAGCTGTTAGAGCTGCTGTCTGCTGAGCAACTGCCCAGGCCAAATAAGGGTAAAATGAGGGTTCATTTTCTGGAGAACAACAGCAAAGCTATCCAATTCCTCAAAACCAAGGTGAGAATGTAAAGGTACAATGCAGACTTGTCAGGTTACAGGACAGTGTGAGGCTGCATATTTATAAATTTATGTTTAGTCTATATGCCGTCAGGTGTTATTGGTACACAAATTTAAGAGTAATGTTAATTAACAGTAATGGAATAGTTTTAAACCATTGTTTCAGTCCCATAGAAAGGTTAAAGTCTTCCCCCTATTTCTTTTTTAATGTTGGAGATAGTTGATATATTTTGATAATTGTGTGTGTTCTGTGTGAATCAGGTACTTTTCCTCAGCCACTCTTGGCAGCTTATAGCATATCTAAAAACATAAAACATCAAGCATTAAAAATCTCCTGATACAGGGCTGCCTTCAGATGTCTTCTAAAAGATGTAGAGTTCTTTATCTCCTTGACATCTGAAGGGAGGGCATTCCACAGGAAGGACGCCACTGCCGAGAAGGCCCTCTGCCGAGTTCCCTGTAACTTCGCTTCTCACAGTGAAGGAGTCACCAGAAGGCCCTCGGCACTGGACCTCAGTGTCTGGGCTGAATGATGGGGGTGGAGACGCTCCTTTAGGAATACTGGGTCGAGGCCATTTAGGGCTTTAAAGGTCAGCACCAACACTTTGAATTGTGCTTGGAAACATACTGGGAGCCAGTGAATTTCCTTTAGGACCGGTGTTATATGGTCCCGGCAGCCACTCCCAGTCACCAGTCTAGCTGCCACATTCTGGATTAGTTGTAGTTTCCGAGTCACCTTCAAAGGTAGCCCCATGTAGAGCGCATTGCAGTAGTCCAAGCTGGAGATAACTAGAGCATGCACCAGTCTGGCAAGACAGTCTGCAGGAAGGAAGGGTCTCAGCCTGCATACCAGATGGAGCTGGTAGACAGCTGCCCCAGACACAGAATTGACCTGTGCCTCCATGGACAGCTGTGAGTCCAAAATGACTCCCAAGCTGCTCACCTGGTCCTTCAGGGGCACAGTTACCCCATTCAGGACCAGGGAGTCCTCCACACCTGCCTGTCTCCTGTCCCCCCAAAACAGTACTTCTGTCTTATCAGGATTCAGCCTCAATTTGTTAGACACCATCCATCCTTCAACCACAGATTGGCAAAGTTGACTGGAACTGATGGGAGTTGCAGTTGAACAACATCTGAAGGGCCATAGGCTGACCACTTCTGCTTTATCCACCCATCCCTCCATCCGTTCATTCTTCAAAAAATTTCCCAATGAGTTTCCAGGGCAGGTTACAACAATGTAAAAATACAACATTGAAACTAGTTAAAACAAGTTTAAAGCCTCAAGTTGTAGAAAGTTGTGTTTTTACATTGTTGTAACCTGCCCTGGAACCTCATGGGGTTTATAGAAACAAACTGACAATGGTAATAATTGCTGAAAAGCTACATTTGTGCATTTAACAGGTACAGGTGAAAGTAATTGGACCTGAGAACATTGTAGATGGGGACCGAACTCTTATTCTGGGTTTAATGTGGATAATTATCCTCAGATTTCAAATTGCATCCATCAGACTTGATAAGGTAAAACTGTTCTTTGAAAGCCTTTGTCCTCTTTGCTTTGTGAGAATGATCAGCTCTTCTGTTGTTCCAAAATGTCCTTGATCCCTAGCAAACTGAAATTTGACTCTTAGGTTTCTAATTAGATTGAAAGTCTAGTCTAAGTAAAGGATTCAAGTGTTTGCATGTGAATAGGGGAAGTGGCAGAGAAAGAGCCTCTTTACTTGAGGGTAATTTAACTTTAGCTACCACAGTAACACCCCACCACCACCACCACCAACTGTAACATGCATCTAATAATAAGTGGTTAATAAACTGTAGATAGAAAATGCCTCACTAAATTTATAATTATAAATCCTTACATTTCAGTTTGTGTAATAAAAAAAAACGGTTTCATCCTAGGGCAAACTTGTGATATGTTGGAGATGTTGTTGCATGGCAGATTTTCAGTTATATATGCAATTGTCCTTTGAGGTTTTTCTCCTTGGTGTGTTTCTAGGAAGAGTTTGGAGCTAAAGCCAATGTCCTTTCTGCCAATGATGCCCTGCTGGTCTGGTGCCAGTATAAGACTGCCAGCTACCCCAATGTCAATGTGAAAGACTTCTCCAAAAGCTGGAGTGACGGGTTAGCCTTCAATGCACTCATTCATGCTCACAGGTAAAGGAGAACTAAGAGATCCTGCAGCAGTAGCTCAGACTTTCCTGTAATTCTTTAATGGAGAAGGTGATCAAATCCGACAAGTTGTATAATTTTTTGCGGACAATATCATGTTAGACAAATGGAAATTATATGTTAATGAGCTCAGAAAAGTTACTAGAGATAAAAGGGTGCTTTTCAAAAAATGTAAATTGGATTCCACAAGGATTAGGATGGGCTGGGATAAAGAATTGGGAATTTCCACACCCTTTGGTGCAGGACTTCTAAGCTCCCAAAAATAGGTTTCTCTCTCACCTAGCCCTTAACATCAGAAGCCAAGTTCATGCCCTGACACCAAAACCCACCTTCCTTGTTGCAGTAAGCTGTTAGGGGCTTGAACTGGGCAATAGGGCTTGTTTCTAAAGTTCAGATTTCAGTTTCTCTTCCACCTCCCATGGTGTCCTTTGTTCTTCCTCTCTCTTGCCACCACCTCCCAGGCAGCAAGAAGGGAACAGATGGAACCCTTATGCTTTCAAAACAAAAGAGAAAGAAAAGGGGCCCATTTATTCCCTTGCTAATGCCTGATCAGATTTCCTGATCAGCCCCAGTTGTCCAGAGCAATGAAGGTGGTGAAGGAGATTGTCTGGAGCTCTGCTCCACAACAGCACCCCGTGTTAAAGAATAAAGTCATTTTTTACAGGAAGGATGTTGTGATGACTGTCATTGAAATAGTGTCATTGTATGCTCACCTCCTCACCTACCGGGAGGAGCTGGTCCCTAGATCTGCTTGCCATAGTCTCACCCTAGCAGCACACCCCACAATGTGGTCTGACCCAAGACACACCAGCAGCTTCCTAGCTAACTGGAGATTGAACTCAAGTCTTCTAAATCCAGTTGTGGCTGCTCTATGTTCTTCCCAACCTCACTTGCCTCTTTCAACTACACGTACTAGAAATTCCATCAGCTGAACCAGAGGGAGAGATTAGAAATGGCCAACCAACACCATTCTTTGGGCTCTGCTGAGAGACCAGCTTCAATGGAGTCTTCCTCTTTCTGAACCACTTCCATTTCAGATGGCCATCTGAGAACAGATGCCTGAATCTGCTTGTCTTCCCTTTTCCACCCATTCCGTTTTCCTTATGGGCCATGTCTTTCAGATTGCAAACCCATGGACCAGGGTTGCCTTGTTTTCATTTGATCTGATGTAAGCCCCTTTGATTGAAAAGCAAAGCAAAAGAATTGATTGAATAAATAAAAATGGTGAATGGAAGATTGAAATGCACTTTAGGTAGTATTTCTCAGGCATGCTCGACTTTACATGCAAGTCTTGGTGTGCACCTCATTTCATTTTCGAAACATGACCTTCCTTGTATGTTTCCCCATCACCCCTTCTTTCATCTCCCCAGGCCTGATCTCATCCAGTACAGCTCCCTGAGGCATGACCAGCCCATCAGTAACCTAAATAATGCCTTCACTGTGGCAGAGAAACAGCTGGGAATCACAAAGTTGCTGGATGCTGAGGATGTGGCCGTGCCATTTCCAGATGAGAGATCCATCATGACTTACGTGTCATTCTACTACCATTACTTTTCCCGGCTGAAGCAGGACCAGACTGTCCAGAAAAGGCTCACCAAAGTCAGTGCACTGCGGTCACATAAATTAGCATACCCTGTCTCTCAAGTAAATTCTCTCCACAGGCTAAATCAGATGGTGGATCAGTTCTAACGTATGTAATCTGTGGATAATGCCAAGGGCTTTTCACAGGAAGAATAAAAGTCAATATACTCCTCTACATTCAGCTTAAGGAAAAGCCCTCCATGGTCAAAAGGCAAATGCTTACGCAGTAGGAAAATTCATTGCAGTTTGTTTCCTTTGCGTAGAGCAAATCTCAGCAGGTTTTCACCATTCTTGGCTCACCTTCATATAAAAAAAAATTCAAGGGCACCATGGACAAGCAGGCAAGTCCAATAGGATAGGTTCTGGCTGAAGAACTAGGTAGATCTTTTCCAGTGCCAAAGGAGACAGCCAGAAGCTTTATTAAAGAGGAACCCCAAAATTTGGGACATCCTTCAATCTGATGCCAAAGTTTTGTAATTGTTTTGTACCATTCTGTGGAGCCAAAGCTAGCTTGAGTATTGCACAGACCCCTCTTTGGAAGGCTGTCACAGATACAGTGACTATGTAAAGGGACAGAAACACACACACACACACACACACACACACACACACACACACACACTAGTACACATGCTCTTCTACATATCCCCATATATTCCTACATGGCAGGTGGTTGGACCTTTGCGTCGCTTCCAACTCTACAATTCTATGCTTCCATGATATTCCCATTGCAAGTTTTATAAGAACCTAAGACTAGCTCTGCTGGATTGGACCACTTGCCCATGCAGTCTGGCCTCCTGTACTCACAGTGGCCAACCAGGTGCCTATTGGGAGACTTCTAGCAAGACCTGAGTGCAACTGCAGTTCAGAAGCATACTGCCTCTGACAGTGGCAGAACGTGTCAGAGTTCTGCCCTTTGTGTGCTTCTTGCTTTAATGGTTTTCCTTCCCACTCCGATTCTCTCTCGGGGTTCTTTCATGCAGAGCCCTTCTCCTTCTCCTCCCTTCCTAAACAAACACAGGGAGACATGATAATCTCTAGCTGACCTCAGTCACCCTCAATAAGGCAGCTCTGAGTTCCCTAATAGGATTGTGGCAGGGAAGCCTCCCTTGTGTCAAAGCAGCCTCAGTATGCGCTAAGACTAGTGGGTGACCAGGGAGTGCAGAGGGAATCCATGCGGTGAGGTAAATCTCCCTTCCCCCACCCCTCTCCAGTGACCATGCATTTGTTAGGATCCTTCAGCGAGAACTGGGTGCGATGGCAGAACATACAGAACGGAGCCCTAATGCCCCAGGCAGCTTTTCCTGCACTCAAGGTTGGTGCTGCTGTTTTGCTCCTTCTCCTGCCCGTAGCTGGGCTTGCTTTGTTATTTGTGTGCTCTGAAATGGATGCAAGCAGATTAGCACTTCCAGCTCATTGGTTTTTTGTTCAGTGTCAGCACCTTCCTCATTAACGCAAGGAAACAACTGGGGGCCGGCTGAGGCCTCCTCGAGAGTGACATGGAGCGTTGTCCTGCGTTGTCTGTTGTAGTTTGCTGTAGTTTGGGGCATTTCGCTTTGAGCTCTTTCGAAGCTAGGATTAAGAAGTGGAAACCAAAAATAGCAAATGAAAGGGGAGGGCAATGTGAGAAAGATGGTTACTTTTTGCACTCTGGCAATGCTTCCATAGGGTTTGTGTCTGGTGCTGAATGAACATGACTGTCCATCAGTCCACACAGGGAAGGTGCAGGTATTTTATGCTTAATGCTGATAGTTCAAATTGACTAACAGAATTAAGGCTTTCTCTGGTAACGCCAAACCTAGTGCTGGATGGTACCATGTTACAGAGTCCCCTCTCATCATATTCTGATGGGTGCTTCTGATATTAGTTACGGGAAGCAACTACTTGCAGGCCACTATCAGAGAGTTTTGACAACAAATGCTCTGCTGTAAAACTGGATCCACGCACATCAAAGAAGTGTTGCAATTAAACACGTTACAAACTTTGTATAAGGAACCAGGTTAGCAAAGAGGGAACTCCACAGCATCATCTGGTGTCACAGAGTTAGAATGCACAAACAACGCATATATAGCGGTTTTTTCTTTGCCAGTGTAGCTGGGTCTCGTGTTTAAATTGAAATGAATGAATCCAAGAGTCTTCAGTAAGGTTGTGGATTCCTAACCTACAGTCAAAAACAGAAAATTGCAGACTGGTGGAGGGGGTGTATTTCCAGATCTTGTTTAAATAGTAGCAGTAGTAGTAACAACAAGGTTCAGCAGCTGAATTGCAGAGTGTGGATATCAGAGTTTGGTTATTTATGGTAAAACATGTGGTGATAACTTTGAACCCTGCACCTTAAAATACCAGCAGCACTATTTACTGAAGTACTTGCCTCTTTCTCTGGTATTAAAATATGTCGTGAGTCCCATGGAAGTATTGTGGAGGGGGTGAGTGGATCCAGAAAAGACATAGAAGGTGCTCTGAGAGTGGGTGCTGGACGATCCCAAGTAGAGTCCCAGTTGGCAGCAGGTCTTCAATTCTAGGCTTCAAGAGGGGCCTGATCCTAGCAGCAGTTTGGGGAAACGATCCCCCAGCAGTTTGAGGAAAGGAGATCTGAAGGGCTGTGGTAGTGATGAAAGAGTAGGCCAGTGTGGTGTAGTGGTTAAGAGCGGTAGACTCGTAATCTGGTGAACTGGGTTCGCGGCTCCGCTCCTCCACATGCAGCTGCTGGGTGACCTTGGGCTAGTCACACTTCTCTGAAGTCTATCAGCCCCACTCACCTCACAGAGTGTTTGTTGTGGGGGAGGAAGGGAAAGGAGAATGTTAGCCGCTTTGAAACTCCTTCGGGTAGTGATAAAGCGGGATATCAAATCCAAACTCTTCTTCTAGGCCTCCCCTAGTTGTGCCATGGCCTTGAAGCAAAATAGGAGGCTTCTAAGACTGCTTTTGTTTTCCAGATGTATTTATTTCAAATATTTATATACTTCTATACTTCTGTTCTTTAGAAAATATTCTCAGGTTACTGAAAAAAATTAAATAACACAGTGTATAAAACAATAAAAAAGACAAAACATTGAGCTCCACAAAATAGGATTCTACCCACTCAACACCCACACAAATTCCACACCCACTAATGCGCTGCTACCTCAGTCTGCATGACACCTACACTTGCACACAGACTTACAGGCAAACACACACACACACCCTCACTCTTAACAATTACTGGTCTCAATAATCTTCTGGGTATATACAGAAAAAGACTGCACTACCACACTTGGCAACCTTTAACACCAGATCTAACCTCTACCCACCCCAATAAACACCTCGTACCACCCACACAAACACAAATTCAGATTTAGATGTGGTTATTATCTGTGGCTAAGGAACAAATCTGTCATCCTAGTCTCGCCTAAAGCCTGGATTGACTGGAGTCAGTCATAAAACTATGCTAGGTTATATGGTTAAGTATTTTCTTTTGCTCCCCCACCCCCGCACAGATTGTGTTCTTCCTGAAGGAGACGGATGACTTGAAGTTCCAGTATGAGCAAATGGTCTCAGAGCTCTTGAAATGGATAAAGCTCAAAGTGGTGGAACTGGACGATCGCTTCTTTCCCAACTCCCTCAAGGAGATGCGTCTTCTCATGGGCAACTTTAAGACCTTCCGCGTCGTGGAGAAGCCTCCCAAGTACCGGGAGAAGGGAATCATTGAAGCCAATTTCTTCCACATCAGAACCAAACAGCGAGCCCACAACCAACGTGCCTACCTGCCTCCTGAAGGAAAGACACTGAGAGATTTGGAGAAGGAATGGGTTGTTTTGGAGAAGGCAGAACACAACCGAGGAAAAGCAATCCAGGAAGAGCTCTTGAGGCTGGAGAGAGTTGAGCAACTGGTCCAGAGATTTCTGAAGAAAGCAGCTGTTCGTGAGGCCTACTTGGAGGACATGAGAGGGATAATAAAGAAGCAGAACGACTGGCAGCCCGAGAGTGTGGAAGAACACCAGGCAGCCACAAGGAAGCTTGAAGCCATTGAGGCAGATATGCTTTCCCGAGACCTACGCTTCAAAGCACTGTCTAAGATGGCTTCAGAAATCAAGCAGGAGAACTACCATGGCAATATCCAGATTGAAAAGAAGTGAGCTGAAAATTGGTGGTGTGTGGTTTTGGGAGGTGGGAGAAGCAGGAATAGCTTTAAGGAGAATTAGAAGGACACATAGAAAGTAGTTGTGTTAGTAGCATGAATAATGTAGCTCCCCTTTTCAGAAAGGGAGCAATGATAGAGATTAACAATGGCAATGGATTTCACCACCATGCTTCACATTCGTGCTTTTGAATAGACAGTGGACTGATTTTTTTTAAAAAAAGAGAAACATTCTTTTTTTTCAAATAAGAAGATTTTTCAAATAAAATCTTGGGAGAAAACCCTTCTCCATATTTCAGCACTGGGTGGGGCATGTTATGGGTGACACAAGGGCCTTCTGTGCAGTGTCTTCCCATTGGCAGAATACAATCCTCTTAGAATTGTGGTTAAAGCCAGTGCTTTTTTCTGGGGTTAGTCAAGGGTGCACAGCACCAACTCCTTTTTTTTCTAGAAGAAAAGCACTGGTTAGATCCAACACTTCGATCATTTCAGTGCCAAGCTAAGAAAGACCTTTTGGTTTCCCCAGACATTTTCAGTGGTTTAGTTAAATAAACTAGCCACATGGGAATCATGAGGGAACTTGACAAGGGCCTACATTTTCATTGTTTTCCCTGTGCTTCCTTGAAATACGTAGTTCTGCTCAGAATCTTTTGATATACCATGTTGTTGTTTTCCCTCCCATCCAGGCAAAATGACATTGCGCAACAATGGCAAGACCTTATGACCCAGCTCCAGAGACAAAAATACTGCTTGGAGGTGATGCAGGAAGGCCTGGTCCTTTTGAGGGACATTGATACCATTACAGAAGACTTAAAAGGGCTGAAGGTATCTCGTGTTATACATTTTACATGTTAACAAGCAAATTGTTTTAGTGACAGCTAAAGACTGCAGTTACGGGACGCAGGTGGCGCTGTGGGTTAAAGCCTCAGTGCCTAGGACTTGCCGATCGAAAGGTCGGCGGTTCGAATCCTTGCGGCGGGGTGCGCTCCCGCTGCTCGGTCCCAGCGCCTGCCAACCTAGCAGTTCGAAAGCACCTCCGGGTGCAAGTAGATAAATAGGGACCGCTTACCAGCGGGAAGGTAAACGGCGTTTCCGTGTGCGGCTCTGGCTCGCCAGAGCAGCGATGTCACGCTGGCCACGTGACCCGGAAGTGTCTCCGGACAGCGCTGGCCCCTGGCCTCTTAAGTGAGATGGGCGCACAACCCCAGAGTCTGTCAAGACTGGCCCGTACGGGCAGGGGTACCTTTACCTTTACCTTTAAAGACTGCAGTTGATGTCATGTTGTGAAAGAACATCGTGTCTTCAGGTCTGAAAATAGGCACATAGTCATTGACATCCCAGGCTTCTTTCTTTCTTTCTTAATAATAATAATGGAAATAAATAAATAAATAATTCGTAAGCATACGATTGCCAATACAAACTTGATTTCCAGGGACAACTAAATGAAAAATATTCCACTTGGCAGAATAATAGAATATGGACTTGAGGCTAAGAGCTATAGATTATCGGCATGCACAAAAATCTGTTCATTTTCCTTTACATTAGGTTAAAAGACCTGTTTCTTGCAGTGAAAGCCAGTTACATATAGATTATAAAACTGAATCCATATAGAGGCAGTGCATACAGGCTTAATTTGAGCTTAAGTTTAGCATGGCTTCCAAAGCCAGGAGTACCATATAACTGCCTTCCTTTATCATAACCTATTTGGTCCCACACTTATGGGATTAGGAGAATTCATATCAAAGGACATGACTTCTAGGCAGTCTAGCAACCAGGCACAATACATGTCGGAAACTAAGCACTGTGTTTATTATCGCTATACCCGTTTGTAATATGTACTGTATGTAGATGGAACTTGCATCTTTCCTTGAAATTAGTGGGCCTTGGATACCATCTGTTGATTCCTAGCTGACATTGGGTGTTAATTTACCACTGCATGAATATAACAACTTGATAAAATGGGCATCAGTAATATTCTGCCAATAGTGTAGACTCCTGCACTTTAGTGCAAGTCACCATTCCCTTATTCTTCTGATTGTAAAAACTCCTCTCAGAAGTTGAAAGGATTATTAGTTTTATAAGTGGCTACATGCACATTATGGTAAATTTACCATCTGATAAATAGTCAATTTACCATCTGATAAATAGTCAATTTACCATCTGATAAATAGTCAATTTACCATCTGATAAATAGTCTTTGCGCAAGTTCTTGAGGATGATAAACATCATTTCTATTTCATTTAATTTCCAGAGTTTAGTGAGTTCCCAGGATTGTGGTAAACAACTCCTGGAAGCAGTAGATTTACTTCAGAAGCATAAACTGGTTGCCTCTCAGATCTCTTCCCTTGGGGAGAGGGTCAGGCATATCACTGAAAGAACAGAAGTGATTGTCAAAGGTAAATCGTTCAAGCCAGATGAGCTTCGAGCTAAACATCAGATGCTCCAGCAGCTGCATCAAAACCTTGTGGATCTCTGCAAAACACGGTAAATTTCTTGTTTTTGTGACTCAGTTCTTCCTGAGGAGGCTGGCCAATTCTTTTATTTAAGAAATTCAGGAGTAGAATATCCTAATTGTGGGGTGTCAGGGGTGTTTGTATGAACCCCCACAATGAACATATAACAACAACAACAACAATTTATTTATTTATACCCCACCCATCTGGCTGGGTTTCCCCAGCCACTCTGGGCAGCTTCCAACCAAATATTAAAAACAATACAGCGTCAGACATTAAAAACATCCCTAAACAGGGCCGCCTTCAGTTGTCTTTTAAAAGTAAAATAGTTGTTTATTGCCTTGACATCTGCTGGGAGGGCGTTCCATAGGGCAGGTGCCCACTACCGAGAAGGCCCTCTACCTGGTTCCCTGTAACCTCACTTCTCACAGTGAGGGAACCGCCAGAAGGCCCTTGGTGCTGGACCTCAGTGTCCGGGCAGAGCACTGGGGTTGGAGACACTCCTTCAGGTATACTGTGAAGTGGACAGCTGGTCATGACCCTCTCATGCCAGCATGGATACTGTCCCCATTCCCACAGCTGTGAACACTTGGTGTTAGTGAGAAGGGGGCCCCGCACACCCACTGACATTCAGATTAGCAAGAAAAGTACCCATGCATGTTCAGCAGTAAGTCTATCAGACTCCACAGCTGAGAACCCTGAGCTCACACATTGGGGTTTCTCTGCCTTCTGTTTGGATTGGATTCAGATTCTTATCTTAAAGTTACAAAGGAATTACTTCACTACTTCCTTCATGTTGTTCAAATTCATTAGGTAAAGATAGTTGCTTTGAAGCAGAATTGAAAGCTACTTCCTTAAAACCAAGTACAGTGGTACCTCGGGTTAAGTATTTAATTTGTTCCGGAGGTCCGTTCTTAATCTGAAACTGTTCTTAACCTGAAGCACCACTTTAGCTAATAGGGCCTCCTGCTGCTGCCGCGCCACTGAAGCACGATTTCTGTTCTCACCCTGAAGCAAAGTTCTTAACCCGAGGTACTATTTCTAGGTTAGCAGAGTCTGTAACCTGAAGCGTATGTAACCTGAAGCATATGTAACCTGAGGTACCACTGTATGGATTTTACCTGAAACCAAGGAGAATACAGAGAAGTGTCTAGGGCACAACTTAAGTATAAATAAATATTTCAAATGTGGCCTACATTGGTGGCTGGTCCATCTTAGGAAAAGGAAGCCTGATTAATCCAGATTCCAATATGCTGGAAGTACTAGAAAAAACATGATGTGGTTTTATAAACATTACCAAATGCATGTCTCCCCCCTTTTGGAATAGACAATATCAGCTGGAAAGTGCTTTAAAACTTTTTGAGTTTATCAATGAGTGCAAAGAAGAGGAGCTTTGGCTGTCTGACAAATTGAAGCTGGTGACGGCGGGACACTTAGGGCGTGATCTCAGTCACATTGCAGCCTCTCTTCAAAGCCATAAGGTTAGTGATGTGTAAATTCTTGATTGCTTGTGCAGGTTTTAGAGGGCTTTCAGAATTTTCTAGCTGAAATATACTCAGAGTCATGTAGTGATTTCATGCTCTTTATTGCAGCTCGTAAAACACTGAATGAATTTCCCTCCAGACCTCAGACTTTATATACATTATTTACAGAATGGGGTTCCGTCTGATTGGCTGATTCTGCTTCCCTCCTGGAACCTGGTTCGGCTGCTACTGCAGGCCAATCAGTTGTTGCATTCTAGGATTCTACCTGCCTAATAGGCTGATTAACTACCTCCTGGGGTCTGATTGGTTTGCTCCTGCAAGCCAATCAGGTTGTTGCATTCTAGAATCTTACCTGCCTATTGTTCTAGGATCCAAGCTCAGTACATAACACTGTTTCTAATAGCATAGATACTAAAATGCACGTTCAAAAGATTTATAACAGTTCTAAAAAGGGGTGGGGTGGGAACTGGTGGTGAACTGATGTAAGATCTTAATATTATAAAACTCTTTACCGATGAAATGGAAAACTGTTAAAGATATGAGATCAAAGTAACTTACAATTTTACCAATATTGCTTGAAATGTGCAGGCATAATCAGCCCAGAGCCAGTGAAATTGACTGATTATACTGTTCTGTTTCAAGAGGTCTAGGCAGACAATGGTATCACCCTATTTGCCTCTTGATTGGTTTAGCTAGTTTGATGTGACAAGAACAAAGAAGACTTGAGTTAAGCAATCAAATTCTAAAAGGGACTTGTTTATGTCTTTCTGCTTTTCTCTTTCTGAAATGTTATTTTATTTGTTTGCCTCCTTAAGGGTTGTGAGGGTAGGATTTGTTAGAAACACTGTTTAATTTGTTTATGTGGAACAGTATACCCCTGTTGTTGCATTTGTGATATGCAAATTGGTTAAAAAAAAATCCAGGCCATAGTCAATTTGCCTGATAGCCAAATTCCTACCTGGCCCTGCTAATACGGCAACCACTGCAGCCATAGCAAGGTCAAATCAATAAGTGAAATGCAAAATTAATGGAGTGGGTGGGTCGGTTGTGTTAGCAATTTCACGCCTCCGAGGCTGCATTTTGTGATTAGTTGAAATCACAACGTCTGTCTGAGAGGAAGCATGAGAACCGGATATACTGTAGTCCTATCTGTATGTATTCTATGATGTACTTTCAGTTTTGCCTGTTCTCTCTCAGAGCTAGATGAGAGACAACACCATGATTCCTTGTCTGTGTAATATAGTGTAAATAAATAGTAGTTTAGAACTACGATGCCTCTTTCTTTTACTGTGTCAAGAAAGGCGGCTAGTGTGCATAAATCAAGTTGGTTTATGTCACTGGAGCACCCTGGAGAAGAACGGGGTGCCTTTTCCAGAGAGCTATGCTCACCGGTGCTTTTGAATTATGGTGCTGGAGGAGACTCTTGAGAGTCCCATGGACTGCAAGAAGATCAAACGTATCCATTCTGAAGGAAATCAGCCCTGAGTGCTCACTGGAAGGACAGATCGTGAAGCTGAGGCTCCAATACTTTGGCCACCTCATGAGAAGAGAAGACTCCCTGGAAAAGACCCTGATGTTGGGAAAGATGGAGGGCACAAGGAGAAGGGGACGACCGAGGATGAGATGGTTGGATAGTGTTCTCGAAGCTACCAGCATGAGTTTGACCAAACTGCGGGAGGCAGTGGAAGACAGGAGTGCCTGGCGTGCTCTGGTCCATGGGGTCACGAAGAGTCGGACATGACTAAATGACTGAACAACAACAACATGCTCACCGGAGGATGCTTGGAGATCGGGGGGGGGGGCACTGCTGATAGCAAGGAGCATTTTCCCAATATGGTAGCAGAACCAATGAAAAAGAGCGGGTGTTGGGGGCCAGCACAAACTGTTTAAATCCTCCCTGGAAGCTGACCTGAAGGAAGCCTGATTTTCCCCTCAGGCCTGCCTCTGAAGAGCCCTGCCCTCCACACCAGCCGGCCATTGGCCAATTTGGCAGGCTGGCATGAAGCCAAATTTCAAGCTTGGAGAGTGCGCATTCCCAGCATCCCAGCTCTGCATCGGGGGGGGGGGCAGGTACTGGCTGCCCTGCACCCTAAAAGTGGTTAAGCTGACTTGTTGATGCTACATTAGGGATTAGTGTCATAACTCCATCATTTATCTTCTTATTTTCTGTGACAGTTGTGAAAACAGCATTCAAACTAGCATGACTGGATTTGGCTTCATGGTGACATCCAGTAATTATGATCCTCTGACTTCCACCTGGCAGGCTTTGCAAGCTGAGTGTGACTCCCACCAACTGATTTGTTCTAAAATCATATGCAAGGGCCGGGAACTGGGTCAGAAAAACCTTTCAAATCAGAGGAACATCCAGAAAGAGACTGACAATATCCAGAAATTGTGGCAGCAGCTCCAAGATGAGGTGGCCAGACGTAAAACCAGTTTGGAGGCAGCTTCTCTCGTCAAACAGGTACATTGGTCTGCAGCTCTGTTCAGATTGAACTGAATTGATTATTATTAAGAAGTCTAAACAAGATCTTAGCCTGTCCATTAAGTTGGGAAGGTCTGGTTATGTTAAAACAGCAACAACAATAGCACAACCTTGCATTTAAGCACTTGTCTAATTGCCACTGGAGACAAGGAATTGCATACAGGTGAGTGAGATGGCTAAGAAAAGAGAGGTGGAATTCTTGGTCTCTCATTTGCACCTGGCATAAAAACCAGGAAGGCCACCACCAGCAAGTCTTTGATGGAGGGAGGGTTCTCTCTGCCCCTCCTCTTTCATCTTCCAGAAACCTAGCTAATTTTTTCTCAGGCAAGTCACTTATTTACAAGGTTGCAATAACAGTAATGCTCAAGAAGAATCAGTCTTTCTTCTCTTTGTGTCTTGAATAAATTGTTGCTTTCGTTCAGATTTGTTACTCTCCTAATGTGATATTGCTAATACTGTATGTCACAAGCAGGCAAGATATAACAACACAATTGTCCTATTTCCCCCCTCAGTACTTTGCTGATATTGATGAGGTAGAGTCTTGGATGCAGGAGCAACAAACCCTGCTAGCTAGCAAGGATTACGGGAAGGATGAATCCAGTGCAGAAGCTTTGTTGCATCGCCACTTCCGTTTGGAGAAAGAGATAGCTGCGTATTCTTCTGAAATAAGCCACTTGGATGAGCAGGCTCATTCTGTAGCAAAGCAGGCTGCATCAGTGGTAAGTAGCACTCATCCTATCTTTTTATCTCATTTCTATTAAGTTACAGATCTGTTTGGCCCAATATGGTTGCTATTGCTGATGAACCCAAATAAAACCAAAGCAGACGCAGACACAATTTGGTCTGTTAGACTGAATTAAACAATTTTCTCCTCTTCCTCTTCAGTTCCCGTGTTGTGATATTTCCCTCAAAACACCATTTTTTCTTTCTGTAGAATTGTGCCTTCAATCTTCTTATTTTTATGTTTACTCAATGTCCTAGAATTGTATGCTAATCAGCCTACTGTTGTCCCATAATATACTGACTTTGTAGAACGTGAAGTATTTGTATTTTAAACCACCTGAAAGCCCTGTCCTCATACTAGTAACTCAGCTGAGGTAAAGTCATCTTGAATATTTTGTGAGAACTGTCCTCACCAGCCAGCCTGGAAGTGCTGGAAAATGTCTTTGGGTGAAAATGATAGGAGCCATGGCCCAGTTTGGGCAGCTAATTGGAAGATGTAAAGTTCAGATTTAAATTTTTAACTCTGATAACGCAACTATTTGCTCTAAAACTGTGAGAGCAATTTTGTAACATTCTCAGCTATTGTTCTCACATCTGTTGCTGTTTGAAAAATATTCTTTCAAATGCACACACAAAAGTGGCCTTGTCACATCTTAACTGCAGCCACTTTAGAGAATAGCCATTTTGTTTCTACTGCAACATCTGGTGGCAAATTCAATTTTAAAACTCAGAAACACTTTTGATTGTTCACAGGCTATTTAAAGATTCTGGGAATAGCAAAGTAAGATACAACATTCCTATAGTTGTAAAAGGTCTTTGCTATCTTCAGACCTTGCTATCCTAGATGCAACTTAGGCTATGTTCACATTACCTTTTACTGTGGCTCCACTGCACTCCTGCTGTTGATGCTTGAAGCCAAGAACACATGGCATTGGCCACAATCCATATGTTAACCTGTAGTTTGAAGTGTTTCCCTTCAAACTAACTTTCATCTGATTTGAAAACATGAGCTGAGGTATGTACATTTGAGACAACCATCGTGCATACACAGATGAGAGCTTCATGAACAGGAGTTCAGGGGTGGTGCAAGCAGGTCATGCACACTGGGTGGAGAAATCCCCACCCCCTCTCTGGTGAACACAGCAGTGTGCAAATGTCTAATGTGTACATAGACAGAAATAAGCATCTTATGCTAAGGCTACCTATTGAAATAAAACTGAAAGTAAATTTAATTTGAACTTGTGAGCAATGCCAGTCTCAAAAACACTGAATTCAGGTTTTTTTTTGTATATTTCTTTTGACAGATGGTATCGGTGCCAACAGCAAACACAAAGATCTATGGCAGCACAGTCCAGAGGGTAACGAAAGCGCCAGCAAGTCTTTCTGTGTCGTGCATGTCTGCCCAAACTACGCCAACAAGTCCATTTGGCTCTGATCCTCATTTTGTTACAGAAAACATCTGGAAAGCCCAGAATAAGATTAATTTATTATATGAAAAACTGCAGACCATGGCTGAGGTATCAGGTTTTTCTCATAATATTTTGAGTTCTCCCTCTTTTTTAAAGACATAGAGTAATTGATTATAGAGTTGCATTGCAGCCTTTGGTTTTTTGTTTTGTTTTTTGCTATCCTGGCTCCAGATATGAAAACTTAATGTAACTTTTAGAGTTTACTCTGCAGAGAAGATACCAAGAATCCTGAAATGTGTTGCTGAAGACCAGTTTTTATATAGCTGAATGTGCTAATTGCCCTATTGCAAAACCTCCAGGTGGGCAATATGTGAGAAACCTGACAAATTCTAAAAAACACCATCCCTGCCAGTTTCCTCCAGTCATGAAGAAAACTAGCTCAAATGGAAAAGGCTGACTTTTTAAAAAAATGCTCAGACTTATAGCAGGGAAATGTTTTAGGGCAACCACCAAGAATAGCTCTCTACAAGAAATGGTGCTATTAACAAAACATTTCATGTCATTCTTAAATTCATCCATGAGTGAAGACAAATGTTTGGGTACGCTGGCCCAAGCCATTATATCCTGAGACTCCCTTCTCAGTTTCTCCTGAGAGAAGAATTTAATCTGAAATCTATGGACAGTAGCAGAATTTCATATATATCATGACTCCTTGGGCTAGTCACACTTCTCTGAAGTCTCTCAGCCCCACTCACCTCACAGAGTGTTTGTTGTGGGGGAAAAAGGGAAAGGAGAATGTTAGCCGCTTTGAGACTCCTTCGGGTAGTGATAAAGTGGGATATCAAATCCAAACTCCTCTTCTTCTTCTTCCCATCTTTCACATGTTTCACATTTGACACTAAGGTAAAGGTAAAGGTACCCCTGCCCGTACGGGCCAGTCTTGACAGACTCTGGGGTTGTGCGCCCATCTCACTTAAGAGGCCAGGGGCCAGCGCTGTCCGGAGACACTTCCGGGTCACGTGGCCAGCGTGACATCGCTGCTCTGGCGAGCCAGAGCCGCACACGGAAACGCCGTTTACCTTCCCGCTGGTAAGTGGTCCCTATTTATCTACTTGCACCCGGAGGTGCTTTCGAACTACTAGGTTGGCAGGCGCTGGGACCGAGCAGCGGGAGCGCACCCCGCCGCAGGGATTCGAACCGCCAACCTTTCGATCGGCAAGCCCTAGGCGCTGAGGCTTTAACCCACAGCGCCACCAGCGTCCCTACTTCACATTTGACACTACTAATGCACAAATCATGGCATAGGATTACACAAATAGCTAACTCTTGGTGATTTGATGGTGCCTCAGCTCTGAATTTGTTTTTAATCTGTTACCCTCATATACTGCCTTTGTGCTGATATGTTTGTATATTTGTATCATAGCATATTTATTCTCATACAGTGTTTGGATACTTATTCCTACAGCATAGGAGAAAAGAGTTAGAAGAAAGGATCCGACTCTACCAGTTCTACAGTTCCTGTGAAGAATTTCAGTCTTGGATGGATGACAAAGAGAAAATTGTTCAGACTATTCAGCCAAAAGCAGATAATGTGGAGACTATGCAGCATAAATACCAGGTGCTGTTTCCACCTACATTTTCCCTGGCATTCTTACTCAGAGTCATAATTTACTTCAGTCTGTCAGCCAGGGTTGAATTTAGCGGAACCATTTCTGATTTTAGTAATAAGCGACAGATATATGTTATGGGGGGGGGGGACTGACTCCCAGCAACTGTCAAAAGCCTACAAGGTTAAATTGGGGGAGGGGACCAACCCTATTTATTTCAAATTCATTTTGTTGCAGTTCTAATACCTCATAAACAAGGCAGTGTTAGGAGCACAGGCTAAACAATTAGCCCTAGAAATGGAGTTGTGCCTTTGACTTGCAAACCTACATAGTACATAGGTCCGTTTTATTGTTGATAACAATAGTTGCTCTGTAGTCGATTGCTATAAATATAGGCACTTTTGAAAATAATCACATGTGGGCCAAACTTCAAGGAGGGTGGTATTATGCTGCTACCCCTGACCCTTGCTGAAGACACTGGGATGGAGCAGAAGTTGAAGTGCATTAAAACAGTATCAATAAACTCTGAGAAGATCAAGAGGTCTTGAATTGTTTTCAAACCAGGCTGAACTTCTCATTTTTCCAATCTTAAATCCAGTTCTCCACATTTCTGCATAAATGAATTTTTTTTCAGTGTTTTAGTGTGGATTTCTCTTAACAGACACATTTTTGAATCAGTCTGAAATTTCCTGTTGGTATAAAAATGTTGTTTGTCAAAGTGTGGATTTTCAAAGGAAACATTATTTCACATCTCTAGCTCACTAAAAAAAGAATGTGGACTATCCACTTGTTTGCTTCTCAGAGTGTTAACAGGAACAACTAGGTAAAAGTGAAGCATCATACCACTGAAGTTAATGTGGGAAGTAAATTAAATCTGTTTGGGGAAGTAACCTGAAGATAATAACCTTGAGAGAACTTCCAGAGATGTCTCAGTCTGTAGCAGCAAAAACAGGAATTGTGGCTTCTGAAAGACGAGGAAATTTATTATAGCATGGGCTTCAATTCACTTCATCATATGCTCAGCTGGCAGGGGTGTGGGTGCCAGGGGTGCTGGGTATAGGGAGCAGAGGGGGCTTCCCCAATATTTTTGGGCAAGGGGCAGGGTCTCCCCTCCTCCCCGAAAGTTGAGGGGGCTGCCAGGAGCCAGGCAGCAGCTGGGACAATAAAGATCTTTGCTTTTGTCCTCTGCGCATCCTGCCCCCACCCCCACCCAGCACATGTGACACGTCATGTGGCTATGCCCCCTCAAAGTGGTTGGGGCAAGTCAGCGCCCCTGATGGGTGCTTACACACACATGTTGTAATCAGTGCATCAAACAGAAGTTAAATATTTAAAAAGTCTGTGACCATTCTTTGTAAACCATTACATAAGCAAAGTGACCATTCACAAAAGCAGCAGTTGGTGATCTCAGTTCACGCCTAATTCCTGAGAAGTAAACACCCTGATTAGTTCTAATTCAGCAGTTTCATGCTATAATTTCAGGGGGGAAACCTCTAGATACTGATGTGTAAAGCAGGTTGCCAGAAATTCTTTTTGTTTCATTCTATAACCTCAAAGAGCCAAACAATAAATTATTACTGCTGTCTTTGTTGGTTTCTGTTATTCAGAGTTTTCTAACGGAATTGGCTACTGGGAAGAGGCAACTGGATGAGATCAGTTGCTTAGCAGATATGTTTTCAAAGAGCAGTCCTGGAAAACAGAATGAGATTCATGTCTATCAGAAAGAGATAAATGCGAGGTAAATGGTGGTTCATATATAGAGTTAGCCCCATGATGTCTGAGGGATCTTTACTTTAAATGTAACTTCTGGTTTGGACATAGTGTTTTCTAGAAGGTGGTCATTTTATTGATGATTTCTTAATTATTTTATATAATTTAAGTTCCAATTGTAATGTTCTACTGTTGTACTTTTTGTATGCATGCCGCTTTGTGACTCGTGTGAGTGAAAAGCAGCACAAAAATACAATAAAAGAAATCAATTGAAATATACAAGCATAAATTACTATCCGGGGCTTACGAAGGTTTGTGTCCAGCAGCTTCTGAATGGCCACACATTCCCTATCCCTGCTTTAGACACTGAGGTGCCTGTTTGCTCACAGAAACGAGAGCAGGCTACAAACTGAAACCACCATCGTATTCTTCATAAGAATGTGATCCACATGTTGAGACGCATTAACTTTAGAGTAAAATGTCCCTGAGCATGTGCAGAGTTCCTTTCTCTCATCATAGTCCAACAGCATAGTCACCACTGCAGCAGCCTTCTTTACTTTTCTGCTCTTAGGTGGGAGCGCTTGGAAGCACTGAAAGACGAGAAAGGCTCAATGCTGATTGGCGTGGCTGATGTGAAGACGTTCCTTCAGGATTGCCAGGATACTCAAGGGCTGCTACAAGACAAGATGACCCGCCTTGAGGACTTAGGACATGGGAACATGCCTACTGTTCTGTCGGCTGAGGCGCACAAGCTGACAAACCTTGAGCGAGAGGTCTTAGTGCTGGAGAGGAAAATTGAATACCTGAAGAGTGTCGCCAAATCGTAAGAAACCAGCCCTTTGGTGCATTGTAGTCGGTCCTGGGGGCCCTGATTTCAGGGGGATTTAAAGTAAGAATAGGGAGATTCTGGAGGCTACTTTGGTAGGCATGTGTTATGTTCTTGCTGGGTAGCAGCAAGAATTGCTGTCTCTGGGTGCAGTAATGGCTTCCTTTCCTTTTTCAAACAGGTCTTCTACCTTATTGAATTATTAGGAACTTGGATCTAGTTTGGTTGTGGAGAATGGATAATCCACAGCACTTGCGGTCATTGATAGGATTTAGGACGTATTATACAATTCAACAACCCATAGGCATCCCCCAAAACACACACACTAACTATGTACATGGGAATTTGTAGAGAATCATGGTACATTTTAGGGAAGTTTTTAATGTCCGAATTTTTATTTTATTTTTAATATTTTGTTGGAAGCCACCCAAAGTGTGGCTGGGGAAGCCCAGCCAGATGGGCAGAGTATAAATGTATTGATTGATTGATTGATTGATTGATTGATTGATTGATTGATTGATTGCTGCCCACGTTCAAAGCCCCATAGCATGCAAAATAGGGTTCCCTCCTTTTCCTCTTACATTGTTCTGTCCCACCTTTCATCCAAGGAGCTGAGGGTAGCACTTAAGAGAAGGAAATGTTTTTGCTTTTCTCCAGCACATCCAACCAAATCTCCCAGCTGACATTCCTTGATGGATACCAGTGGAATACAGTTCAGGTCATAATGAACTTGATCCGAACCCTAGCACTAATTCAAAAACGTGTCTTGGCTTCATTATGCAGGATCAAGGATACCAATCCTGCAGAGAGCAGGGCCATAACAGAACAGGTTGAAGATATGGAGGAGCTCCTGTTATTGCTAAAGTCAAAGGCAGATGAGAAGGGGAAGGCTTTGCAAATAGCACAGGACCAACAGGCCTTCCTGCAAGACAGCCGTCGACTTCTGTGGTGGGCAGATGCCATGAGAGAGAAAATGGCCAGCGAGGAAATGGGGGTAGATGTGGCCTCTGCAGAGTTGCTGCTAAAGGAACACCAGGATTTGCTGAAAGAGATACACAGTCAAAACCACAGGTAAAGATCTTCTTCAAAGGTGTATGAGTGTGTACCAATGCCATATTTTGCAAGCGATAAAAGCACACCTAGAACTCTGGCCAATATAAGTTTCAATAGTGGGAGTGGTCCCTACTCACAAATCAATATTCAATTGTAAAAAAAAAAGGATTACAAACTTAAATAGAGATTACAAACTCAGAGATTACAAACTCAAACTCATAAGGATATATATAACACAATAATTTGTTACAGTATTAAAGATAAGAGTTTATGAGTAGAGATAAATTCATGTTAGTATATAGTAAGATTTGACGTGAATATCTTAGTTTCAATCATTGAGCAGAAGTCAGAAGTCAATTATGGATCAGAAACCAGGACAGGGCCCTGTTTCGATGTATTCACCTTCATTAGTTGGAAGTATCAAACTGAAAATGCATTTAAATTCTAAATTATCATAAATTATAAAACAGTATTATACAACATTTGGTTCCTTACCTTTTAAGGGGTCGTGTAAGTTTGAAGAATTTGTGTAAATATATCCTGTTGTTTTCTACGTTTCTCAGAGATAACAACTGGAAATAATGAATATTAATAATAATTACATGTGTTGAATATTTTGCAAGAGAGGCATAAAAGAAGTCTGCAAAGGAGAAGACCCTGAACTAGGGTAGCCTATATGGTGACCTTCATACATTGTTGGACTACAATTCCCATCATGTCTGTGTTGGTTTGGTAAAAGGGAAAAATACTAGATATGGGTGTAATGAAAAAGGAGAATTCCCTGGATGCCTAGATCCAAGTTTAGGGAAAGTACTCTTTGGTGAAAGAGCCCAGGAGAGATTTAAAATTACAGAACGTGCAGCAAAGTAAAGTGTGGAAATATAGTCTGTTAAACCTTTAAAAAAACCCTTCAAGGTTGCTTTCAAAGTCCCCCCACTTCCCTTAGAATAGAAAGAGACCACACACTGCATAAGTTTAAAATGGTTTACTTCAAAGGTTTGCTTCAAAGTCTTCAAAGGTCAGATTTGTGTGCTTTTCCATATAGCAGCAAGAAAAGATAGGCAGAATAACTTAGGTTCCAGTAAGTGGTAAATGTTTCTGCATCTGCTCTGTATCAGGAAGTTTTTAATGTTTGATGTTTTAGTATGTTCTAATATGTGCTGTGAGCTACCCAGAGTGGCTGGGGAAACCCAACCAGATGGGTGGGGTATAAATAATAAAATAATAATATAATAATAATAATAATAATAATAATAATAATAATTATTATTATTATTATTATCATCATCATCATATCATCATTATTATCATTATTATTAAAATTATTTGGCTGACGAATGAGTAGTGATTTTAATCTCTGGAATACAGACGTTAGCAGAAGGAGTGTTATTTTTAATGTAAATAAGTTTATAGAGTTTTTAATTACATCCGCTTCTTGATGCAGATATGGCGTATGCTGCTGTTGTTAACTTTGCTGTCTGGTCTTTGACCACAATAAAGATTGATTGATTTGCATCAGTGTTCAAAACTCCCATTGTTCTAGGTTCCCATTGTTTCAACAGGGAATTTCATTAGTGCAAGCAGTTTCTGAGCTCTGGGCTCAGTAGCGTGTCTAAGATTTCATATTAAAACTGCAGAATGGAAGGAAAGGAGGACCTTTTTCTGCCTCCCCACTTCCAGCTACCCCCTTAAGAATATTAGGGGGGTGGGCAGGGTAAGAACTAGACCATGTGAAAAAAGAACATAATATTTTAGCTGCAGTTCATTCATTTTCAGCTTTGTATCCTTGTTATTAAAAATACACGCCTAGATGTTCTATTGTTGCGCCCATAACCTAGGTTTAAGGTGCCATTTACCTCCTAGCTTTTATATCTCAGTTTCTATCACTGATTTGCATAGAAACACAAAGATGGCTTGCTTAAGGCATGGTGTCTAAACCTGGAACAGCCAGCTTAGACCTCATTAGTGGTAGGGTGGAAATCAGAGAACAAAGAGTTTGGTAACCCTTCCTCCCAAGGTGATATGGTGTGACCTAGCTAAACCTGGCAGGACAGCTTACTCTATGGTCTTAACCCCCTCAGTGTTAACCATGTTGGTTATATGAGGCTGATTTATCCCACAGCCTCACCAATTGTTCACCATGCTGGCTGCAACAGATGGAAGTTTTAGTCCAACGATATATGCAGGGCACCATGTTAATTAACCTTTGTCCCATAACAAGTTTAGCACTCTTACATGGTACCAAATACTGTTCTACTTGGGAGGGAAGATCATGAGATACCTATGATGGGTGTCCTTACAAAACTTCTGGTACTGTATGTGTATGTTGCTATGTGCATGTTTGAATTGAATGATATTTCAAGAGTTCATTGTATGAAAAGAAGTTAGACTCATCAGCAAAATGACACTGAATATCATAACCAAATGCATACTTTATTTACATCATCAGTGCAAGCATTATATTTAATTCAAATTTCAGGAACTTTAAAAACAGAGTTGTTTCCAACTAAGCTAAACTCAGAGTAGATGCACTGAAATTAATGGACCAGACTAACTTTAGTCCACTTATTTTAATGGGTCTACTATGAATATGATTTAATTGGACCCATGGTCTTTCCTCAGAAAACATCTTTTTATTGCTTTGTCCTTAATATAGCTATTTATTGATCACATTTCTGCAAGTTTCCAAAAAAGAAAATTGAAGACTGAAAAAGTGACAGGTTTCCATTAATAAAGTACTGGTCATTAAAATAATTTATTCTTAAGGAAATATGCATTTTCTTGATGAAGATGTGGTTTTCACTTATGACAATAATACATGGAACTTTCACAGGTTTAAGCAGCTACAAGAGTTGGGTGAGAAGATAATGGATGGCCCATTCAACACCAAGGCTTTGGAAATCTGTGAGTTTGTGCAAAAGCTTGCTCAGCAAAGGAATGAGCTAGATGAATTGTGGGTAAAGCAGCGGAAGAAGCTCCAGGAAGATGTTGAACTTCAGAAATTCAACAGAGAAATCAATGGCATCCATGCTGCTCTCTCGAGCCATGAGGCCTTTCTGCGAACTGATAATCTTGAGGTAAATACTTATGGCTACAAAACTGGCCATATTCAAATTCAGAGTAGAAGTTAGTAATTTGTATCTGAGTTAATAAATTATTGGTATAAAAATATTTTTAAAAACCTTTCATGCTACGTTGGATCTCATCCAATATTTAGAGTTAGGATGAGATATAAAAATACCACAACAAATACAAAACACGCTTGGTTTAATCTTGCATATATCTGAGAATGGAGTCTTTAAGCCATGCTATTAATCCTCCCCCACTAAAAAAAATCTCAATGTACTCCTCTGCAGAAAACTGAGACAGCATTTATATATGTATTTTTATATACATCTTTTATACACGTATGAGTTGTATGAGTTGAGAAAATTCATTGGTTTCAAGGATGACGTGTTCTGGTATCATGGAAAACCTTGTAGTGAGACATTAGCAAAGCCTAGGTTATTCTAACTGGAAAAACCTAGGCATGTTCACTGAAAAGTTTATTGTGAAGGCTGCTTGCTTGCACAATGAAGAAGGCAGAGATAGAAGATATGCCAGAGATAGTGGCTGTGTTTGAACATCATGTAAGCAATGGTTTATTGTGGTGAGAATGAACTTAGGTCAGCACTGGGCCTGTATACCCCTCTTCCCCTTCCCCTTCCTGACACAACTGAAAGTAGGAGATCAGAAACTTTTTCTTCTGTTTTTGATTCACCACAGTTTGTCATGTGCTCTGAACCCAACAAAATGTGGTTAACCTTAATTATGGTTTATTTGAAACTTTAAACCATGGTTTATGATGTTACCTTGTTTCAATTAACTAAGGTTTACATTAACCACAGTTTAGGCTTTTAATATCATGCTGAACTTAGGTTAATCAGAAAGAAAATGAAATCTTCTAGTCTCCTGCTTACAGCTGCGCCAGAGGAAGAGAGGGGTCTATGGAGTGCCTCAGTCATAGACTTGCCTTGGTTTCTTGCCATCAAAATAAGCTGTAGTTTATTATGACTTAAAACATAGCTGATGCCATCTCTGAAACTGCTGTAAGAATAATGAAGTTGTGAATTTTAATCTGTTTTAGTAATTTAACTTCTGATAAACTGTTCTGAGGTTTTTTCCTTGATCAAACAGTGTATAAATATTATGAAATAGATAAAAATGATAAATGAAGGAATAAATATGCTTGCACCATGATGTGGGATTAGGGCTAATCTGAACATCCATACCCCGCCTCCTGGACTTTGGATGGATTCTAGGGAGGTTGGAAATCTACCCAAAGATCAGGAGAATTCAATGGACATGCAGTGCAGGGGAAGGAGAAAGTGAAAATTCAGAATGAGAGGATGTTTACTATTTGAAGAGAAGGCTGAGGACAATCTTTCAATTCCCCCTGCCTCCTTAACATTAAGGAAAGGCAAACGGCTGCATTCAACAACCTGCTGCCTACCGAACGGTGCTGGGAATGTTGTGATGCTGGAGCATAGTTCCTGGGAACATCTTACGTGGGACAAGATGACCATCTCCATTGACAGTCTTGCATACTCACATATCAACGTTCTCAGCACCATTTGCAAACTTACTGCTGAATGCTAAATCACCTGACCACCTCATCCATCTGTAAATACTCTCCCCACTCAAAAGTGCTTTGATTTTTGTGGGAATCTGCCAAGTTCACAGAAGTTCTCATCACACCTTCATTTGAAGGTTGAAGGTCCAGTGAATGTGGGAGGTGGGGTCGTGCTCAGCCAACATGGGGTGTGGTCATGCTTGTTTTCCATATCTTCAGGACCACGTTGGTTCTATTCAGAGCCTCTTGAAGTGGCATGAGGATTTTGAACGAGTGCTACTGGTGCTGAAAAAGCGAGTAAATGCAGTCAATGAGCATGGATATCAGCTGGTGGAAAGGGGCCATTTTGCTTCTGACACGTACGTGTTTGATTTTCATTTTTCATTTATTTAGATCTGGAACACAGGAAAGACCAAGGCCTATTCATGCATGATATTAAGAAACACATTAGAGTGCTCTTTACATTTTTTGTGTCATGTATTAATGCTGTTAGCTTTTATTCCTTTATAAAAGGAATTTATACAGCATTAGTCTGCCTTCCTTTAGCCAGAAAAATCCAAATGTCTTATACTGAATAGCAGAGTAAACTGTGGATTAATTTGAGTTAGATATTCAGCTATCCTAAACTGCCACAACACCCTGTAGATCAGTCTACTAAGGTTCAAACAAATGAAATGTTTTACCAACTTTGTAAATTATTTCTGATAGAACTCCTCACCCACAACCCATGTAATACCTTTTGGATAAATTCAATCTCCTCTTATTTCATTTACAGGATTGAGGAGAGAATGGCTGCCATACGAGAGAGATGGAAATTGCTAATTAATAATAATGAACAGAGGAAGAAGAGGCTACTAGCTTCTCTTCTATTACAGGTTAGAGGGCAGTGTATCAGAAACCATATTTAGAGAGGTTGGATGGGGTTTGTTTGCTTACTTGCTTACTTGCTTACCTAGGTTGAGTATTCTCCAGTTCAGGGGTACCTAACATAGTGGCTTCCTTTTGTTTTGGACTACAACTCCCATAATCTCCAGCTGTCATGGCCAGGGTCAGGGGTGATGGCAGCTGTAGTTCATAACATCAGATTATACAGTGGTTTTCAACCAGTGTGTTGTGGCACCCTGGGGTGCCTTGAATGATGGTCAGTTGGTGCTGTGGGCAACACTGGCCTCTGTTCCTCTTTCCTTCCCTCCCTCCTCTGATGCCTTCTTGCGTCTCTGCCTCCCCAAGGCTTGCACAGCTGTTTGTTGCAGCAGCCCTGGCTACAAGCTCCCCAGGTGAAGGGTGCTTCTGGGCCTGGCCCTGTGGAGCAGTGTGAGGAGGCACCTCTCTTTAGGACAGGGGTACCAGTTCAAAGACCAGGTGCAGTGACAGCAGCTGCCCGGAGGGCTCCCAATGAGAGGGGAGAGGGAAGGAGGCTGAGGGAACACTCCACAAGGGAGGGTGTTCAAAAAGCTCTGGAGGCAAGGGGGTGACATAACTGGGCTCCCGAGCCCCACATGGGTGTCACAGAAAGAATGTAGCTGGTCAAGGGAGCCATGGACTCCAAAAGGTTGAAAAACCTCTGGATTATAATATTCAGAAAGAGCATATAGTTTATCCTAGAATGTGGATGGAATAACAGCTTCCCCACACAAAAGCTTCCCCACACAAAAAAATGACCTGCATGTAGACACTAGCATATCAGGGAGAAGGTTAGGCCTGGAGACTGCTCTTTGACATGTTTGCTTTCCACAGCATATCACTTTTTGACGCAGGGGAACATTAGGTATTGTGACCTTTCACTGGTGTTCTAAAGTGTAACCTGAAGAGTTGACCTGGGGCCTGTTTTAAAGGATGATTATATTGTTCTTAAGCTTTCTTTGCAGGGAGTGTGCCACTTTTGTATTCTGCATTGGCATGAAATAAATGCTGGTGATGTTTATAGCAGACTTTAATATGTAAGGGATAAGAGGCATTGTGGATCAGCAGGGACATATTATCACACCAAGTTCTTGAGGTATTGGCCCAAGTTTGCCTTTAATGCCCACTGCATCATATATTCCAACTTTCTGATAAGAGAGGGCTCACCTAACGTGCTCTAAACAGAGTATTTTGACCAGTATGCAGCTGTAGGAGAAATTTCAAAATAAGAATCAACCATAATGTTTTTCTGTGCTGTGACTGCGAAGGGTCGGGATCACAGGAACATCCCATAATGTGACATTAAACGTTGTCATTGAATACACACTATGTTTAATGCATTTTTGTTTTTATTGTGTTATCTGTAAATATATGTTTTAATGTATCAATATATACTTGGGGAAAAAAGAGATTTAATGCAATTGTAGGAATTCACTCACGACACTGCTGAGCTCTTGATGTGGATGGAGGAGAAATACAAGATAGCATCAGATGAGTCCTACCGTGAGCCAACAAACATACTACGGAAGCTCAAAAAGCATGAAGCTGCAGAACAAGAAATGATGGCCAATAAGAAGCATTATGTGGAGCTGATGGTGGTAAGGCTGGTCTCATGGAGATATATTGATGACTGGCAGAATAGCCAACAATTCCTTGTTTGATTAGAACATTTCAAATTTAAGTACAACAGTTCCGTGCATATTTCTGGATTCTAATAGCAAACAACCAGGCCTGTGCTCACATGCACAGCACACAACACTGGATCTGGAATTCTGTGTTTCTGAAAAGCTAGTATTAAATTTTTGTTTTTAAATTAAATTTCTAGTATTAAAACTGAAAACGTGTTGGCGCTTTCTGCAGAAGCCTAAAACTAGGCTTTCAGGGGAAGCAAAGTACAGAGCCTCAAAGAACTGTGCCTATCAAGTATATTGCTTACTTTGCTGTTTGTAATATCACTTAGGATGCCTGCATCTAACACTAAAAAGCAGAAATTGAATTTTAAGAATAGAAGTCTAGTAGCACAACAGTTACAGCTATGTATTAGGAAGAATGTTCTAAGCAAGTGTTTGTATCTATGTATGCATGCATGCACTTTCCCATCATATGGTGTTAAGAGATGTCAAAGTTCATGCAAAAGACTGATGGGAAGCAGAGTTTTCCTACAGCAAAACAGATGAAAACAACACACTGCCCTTAAGTTCAGCTTGAATTTCAGCCTTCTGAAATCAGGGCCACCAATGTTGTTGTACAGCATTGTTGGTTTGTTCAGTGACTGGTTGGTGAGCATCACTTTGCAGTTTTTAGGATACTGGCTTCTTCTACATACAATGACTTTGACATAAACAGAGGCAGGTAGGAGTAACCAGAGCTACAGGAGTTTTCTCTTGACCAAATGCACTGTCTCTCTCCAGGCTGGAAAACAGCTGGTTCAGGATGACCACTATGCTGCAGATTCCATTCAAGACAAAATGTCAGAGCTGAAGAAGAAATGGGAGAAGCTGTACAGCAAGATGATAGAGCGAGGAGACAAACTGAGGCAGGCCGGACAGCAAGAACAACTTATGGAACTTCTTGAGGTCAGGGGCAAGTGCCTTTCTGCCAGGAAGGCTAGGGCTGAACTGAGTGCCATTGCTACGGTTCATAAATTTTAAAAGATCGTTGGCCATGCTGGTTGGGGCTGATGGGAGTTGAAACCCAACATCTGGAGGGCTACAGTTTCCTCATCCTGTTTTAAAGTATTTAACCAGTGAATAGTTTTAGGTTCTCAAACTAGTAAAGAAAATGTAAAGTAGCGGAATACTTGAGCATCTGCTTTGCATGCAGAAGGTCCAAGTTTCAGTCCACAGGCACAGCTGAGATTGTCCCTTGTCTGAAGCTCTGAAGAGCCTCTTCCAGTCAGTGTCAACAGTCATGAGCTAAATGAATCAATGATCTGACTCTATATAATGTAGCTTCCTATGTACCTCCTATGACAGCAAAAAGTGAGCATTCGCAGTGCTCATAGCAGATTCTGCACCAAGGTATAAAAACCAAGGTGCAGAGCTTCCTGAATGGTTGCACCATTCCATCAGTACCGCAGAGAATTTATGCCAGAGGAAAGAGAACAAAGCAGGGAATCATCCACATGTCAATATTTCCCCTTTAGGATGCTGAAGAGAAGATAGAGAAGGTTGAGAAGAGTCTTCGAGATGCAGAGATGGGCCATGACATGCGTTCTAGTCGCAATTTGCTCAAGGAACACAGTCAGCTGGAAAATGAGATGCAGGGATTGGCTGAGAAAATGAGCTCGATTGTGTTGCATGCCAAGAAAATGGCGACAAATCATTTTGACAGCGAAAGGATTCTGGATGAGACACAGAAGTATTTGGAATGGTGAGTTGCTCTTTCTGTAAACATAGTGCATTGTACAAGGCTTCCTTATTCTCCTGTCCATAAGGATTTACTTTTATATCTCAGCCAAGCACAGTTTGATACTGCTTGTTCCACAGAACTCAGAAGACTACTTTAACAATAGAATAAAGTATGACCTTTTTTTCCAGCTGGAATTTGCCAGAACTCAGTTTGGGCACCTCTCAGGTGGGCGCCATTGTCATTCTAAGAGAATGAGAGAGGTATTCATAGTGAGTTTTGGCACCTCTTTTTCTAGAAATATAACACTGGAATAAAGCCTAACATAACATAAGCAGGTAATGCAGAAAGAGCAGTATGGTGCAATGAAAAGAGTACTGGGCTTGGATGTGGTGGAAAACTTGAGAGTCAAATCCCCACTTTGCTATGAAGGGATGACCAAATCATCATCTCAGCCTAAAGTATCTCACAGGCTTTTTAGCAACGGTAAAATGCTGATCAGCTTCCCTGGTATTATTAGCTTGCCACTATTCTTTCTTGCTTCCTTCACCAGATTATTAGCAGGACACAAACACATAAAAATCATTTTCATCGAAGTATGATTGGAGAAGTAACTCTGCTGGCTTCTATAATTCATAACATTCCCAACATGCAATTTTACACTGGTTCTTCTAATTAGTTTTGGCAATGTGGGTGTAGAAAGCAAGCTGGGTGCACAAGATTAAAATCAACATTTCATAATTATACATTATTGTAGAGGGGAAGATATTTCACTAACAGCTGGATCACTGACCTTTTCTTTGTGACCCATCAATTATGTTGACTAATAAGAATGTTTGCTTATTGAGGGGATCCTGCATTTTCTTGGGC
The DNA here is from genome assembly GCF_951804945.1 of Podarcis cretensis. Taxonomy (NCBI): domain Eukaryota; kingdom Metazoa; phylum Chordata; class Lepidosauria; order Squamata; family Lacertidae; genus Podarcis; species Podarcis cretensis. Next base: position 45,592,044 of record NC_137170.1, on the reverse strand, counting down.
TGAGTCTGTGAACTTCATTGTTTTAACATCTGGTTCACAGGTTTGCCTCTCTCCAGGAACCTCTTGCTGAGAGAGGCCAGCTGCTTCAGACCAGAGTGGAATTGTTCCAGTTCTACCATTACCATGACATGGAAATGAAGTGGATTAGTGAGCGGATGTCAGTTGCCAGCTCCACACACCGAAGCCAGTCCTTGAATGTGGCTCAAAGCTTTCTACAGAAGCACAAGGTAACTCCTCAGTTCTGATAGCTGCTGTCACAAGTTTACAGCATGTGTTCTATTTCAGGGTGAGATTTATAGCTGATTCTCCAACCAGCTGGAAGATGTTTCAGGAGAGTTTGTTTCTTTCCCTAGCTGTAGGGTTGAGATCTGTAATGGTAAACATGTGGCACCCTCCTAATGCCATGGCAACATGCTTGCTCGAGAGCCAGTGTGGTGTAGTGGTTAAGAGCGGTAGTCTCATAATCTGGGGAACCAGGTTCGTGTCTCCGCTCCTCCACATGCAGCTACTGGGTGACCTTGGGCTAGTCACATTTCTTTGAAGTCTCTCAGCCCCACTCACCTCACAGAGTGTTTGTTGTGGGGGAGGAAGGGAAAGGAGATTGTTAGCCGCTTTGAGACTCCTTAAGGGGAGTGAAAGGCGGGATATCAAGTCCAAACTACTCTTCTTCTTCTTCTTCTTCTTCTTCTTCTTCTTCTTCTTCTTCTTCTTCTTCTTCTTCTTGATTGTTCTGTACTTTAGCAGAACACTGGTACCTCGGGTTACAGACGCTTCAGGTTACAGACTCCGCTAACCCAGTAATAGTACCTCAGGTTAAGAACCTTGCTTCAGAATGAGAACAGAAATTGCGCGGTGGCAGCAGCAGGAGGCCCCATTAGCTAAAGTGGTACCTCAGGTTAAGAAGAGTTTCAGGTTAAGAACAGACCTCCAGAACAAATTAAGTTCTTAACCTGAGGTACCACTGTATGTGACCTCCAAAAGCATAGTGAAACTGGAGACCACTGGGCAACTCTAGATGCAGAGAGCCTAGTGCTTAGCAGAGAGAGGAACAAGGTACCTTCCAACCTAGAAATATGGCTTTAATGAATTATTTTTGCTGCCCGCCACATTCCAAAAGAGGGATATCCTCAAGCTTATCTGATGGCATATAGGAACTATTCCATAATTGTATCACCTCATACATATTTTTTGAATAATCAAACTATTAATAGTGAAAAAAGAGAGTGCCACCCTGAATATACTAGCTGTGCTTGCCAGAATCACATTGCACTGCAATATAAAATGGCTGTTTCCCTATGTTTCTGGAATTCCCTTTTCCTGCAGACTCAACAAAATATGAGCCATAAGTTCTTACAGAAGTGCTACGGTATGCATGTTTAGTATTGTTTTTAATTGTTTGGTTTTCAGTAACTGGAGGGGGTAATGGGATATTGCTACATTAATTGGTATTTTATGCATTTGTTGCAAGTTATTGCTCTTGAAAGCATAAGAAATTTTGTGTGCAGATGAATGCCTTTGAAAGGAGCTTACATTTCATAGAATCATAGAATCATAGAGTTGGAAGAGACCACAAGGGCCATTGAGTCCAACCCCCTGCCAAGCAGGAAACACCATCAGAGCACTCCTGACATATGGTTGTCAAGCCTCTGCTTAAAGACCTCCAAAGAAGGAGACTCCACCACACTCCTTGGCAGCAAATTCCACTGTAAAACAGCTCTTACTGTCAGGAAGTTCTTCCTAATGTTTAGGTGGAATCTTCTTTCTTGTAGTTTGGATCCATTGCTCCATGTCCACTTCTCTGGAGCAGCAGAAAACAACCTTTCTCCCTCCTCTATGTGACATCCTTTTGTATATTTGAACATGGCTATCATATCACCCCTTAACCTCCACTTCACCAGGCTAAACATGCCCAGCTCCCTTAGCCGTTCCTCATAAGGCATCATTTCCAGGCCTTTGACCATTTTGGTTGCCCTCCTCTGGACACGTTCCAGTTTGTCAGTGTCCTTCTTGAACTGTGGTGCCCAGAACTGGACACAGTACTCCAGGTGAGGTCTGACCAGAGCAGAATACAGTGGCACTATTACTTCCCTTGATCTAGATGCTATACTCCTATTGATGCAGCCCAGAATTGCATTGGCTTTTTTAGCTGCCACATCACACTGTTGGCTCATGTCAAGTTTGTGGTCAACCAAGACTCCTAGATCCTTTTCACATGTACTGCTCTCAAGCCAGGTGTCACCCATCTTGTATTTGTGCCTCTCATTTTTTTTGCCCAAGTGCAATACTTTACATTTCTCCCTGTTAAAATTCATCTTGTTTGTTTTGGCCCAGTTCTCTAATCTGTCAAGGTCGTTTTGAAGTGTGATCCTGTCCTCTGGGGGGTGAGCCACCCCTCCCAGTTTGGTGTCATCTGCAAATTTGATCAGGATGCCCTTGAGTCCATCATCCAAGTTGTTGATAAAGATGTTGAATAAGACCAGGCCCAAGACAGAACCCTATGGCACCCCACTAGTCACTCTTCTCCAGGATGAAGAGGAACCATTGATGAGCACCCTTTGGGTTCGGTCAGTCAGCCAGTTACAAATCCACTGAGTGGTAGCATAGTCAAGACCGCATTTTACCAGCTTCTTTACAAGAATATCATGGGGCACCTTGTCAAATGCCTTGCTGAAATCAAGGTAGGCTACATCCACTGCGTTCCCTTCATCTACCAGGCTTGTAATTCTGTCAAAAAATGAGATCAGGTTAGTCTGACATGACTTATTTTTCAGAAATCCATGCTGACTATTGGTGATCACAGCATTCCTTTCTAGGTGCTCACAGACTGTTTGCTTAATGATCTGCTCCAGAATCTTCCCTGGTATTGATGTCAGACTGACTGGGCAGTAATTATTTGGGTCCTCTCTTTTCCCCTTTTTGAAAATAGGGACAACATTTGCCCTCCTCCAGTCTGCCGGGACTTCGCCTGTTCTCCAGGAATTCTCAAAGATGACTGCCAGTGGTTCTGAGATCACATCTGCCAGTTCTTTTAATACTCTTGGATGCAGTTCATCTGGCCCTGGAGACTTGAATACATCTAAACTAGCCAAGTATTCTTGTACTATCTCCTTAGTTATTCTGGGCTGTGTTTCCTCTGCTGAATCATTTGCTCCAAATTCTTCAGGTCGGGCATTGTTTTCTTTATCGGAGAAGACTGAGGCAAAGAAGGCATTGAGGAGTTCAGCCCTTTCTGTGTCCCCTGTTTGCATTTCACCATCTTCTCCTCTGAGTGACCCCACTGTTTCTTTGTTCTTCCTTTTGCTACGAACATACCCATAAAAGCCTTTTTTGTTGCTTTTAACCTCTCTAGCAAGCCTGAGTTCATTCTGTGCTTTAGGTTTTCTGACTTGGTGTCTACACGTGCTGGCTATTTGTTTGAATTCCTCTTTGGTGGTTTCCCCCCTTTTCCATTTTTTGTACACATCCTTTTTTAATCTTAACTCAGTTAAAAGTTCTTTAGATAGCCACCCTGGCTTCTTTAGGCACCTTCCATGTTTCCGTCTCATTGGTATTGCCTGAAGTTGTGCTTTTACTATCTCCCTCTTAACAAACTCCCAGCCATCATGAACTCCCTTTCCTTTTAGTATTACTGTCCATGGGATCTCACCCAGCACTTCCCTAAGTTTTATGAAGTCGGCTTTCTTAAAGTCAAGAAATTGAGTCCTAGTATGCTTGGCTGCTTCTTTCCGCTGTATAGTAAACTTCAGAAGAGCATGATCACTCGCACCTAATGATCCTTCCACTTCTACCCCACTAACCAGGTCATCAACATTGGTTAGGACCAGATCTAAAATGGCTGTTCCTCTTGTTGCTTCTCCCACTTTCTGGACAATGAAGTTGTCTGCAAGGCCAGTGAGGAATCTGTTTAACCTTATGCTCTTGGCTGAGTTTGACATCCAGCAAATATCCGGGTAATTGAAGTCCCCCATTACTACTATCTCCTTTCCTTTTGCATGCTTGGCCATCTGTTCCAGAAAGGCATCATCTATGTCCTCCGTTTGGCTTGGGGATCTATAGTAAACTCCCACAATGAGGTCCCTGTTATTCTTCTCTCCCTTAATTTTGACCCAAATGCTCTCACTTTGGCTTTGAGGTTCTAAATCTTGGATCTCTTCACAGGTATACACATCCCTGACATATAACGCCACTCCTCCTCCTTTCTTGTCTGGTCTGTTTCTCTGAAATAGATTGTATCCCTCCATTATTACATTCCAATTGTGGGACTTATCCCACCAGGTTTCAGTGATGCCTATTATGTCATATTTAGTTTGCTGTACCAAGAGCTCAAGCTCATCTTGTTTATTTCTCATGCTTTGTGCATTAGTGTACCGACATTGAAGTCCATTAATCATTCCCCCGTGTCTCTTATTTAAGGATTTCCCCCCACCACCTCTAGGTCTGCGTCCTGTTTGCTCCATTTGGTCTATGACATTTGGATGATCATCTTCATCAACTGATAGACTCCTACCTTCAGGAGCACTGTCTCCCTCCCCCACATTAGTCAGTTTAAAGCCCTCCTGATGAGGTTTCTGAGATTTTTGGCAAAAACATTCCTCCCAACCGTTGTGAGGTGCAGCCCATCGCTTGCCAGAAGTCCATCTTCAAGAAACTGCAGTCCGTGATCTAAGAATCCAAACCGTTCCTGTTTACACCATTTGCAAAGCCAGCTGTTCACTTCCACTATTTTTCCCTCTCTGCCTGGGCCACGTCGTTCAACTGGGAGGACAGATGAGATGACAATTTGTGCATTTAATTGCTTCAATTTCCTGCCCAGAGCCTCGTACTCTCTTTTGATCTTCTGGAGGCTATTGCTTGCAGTGTCATTGGTTCCCACATGAACCAAGAGGAAGGGGTATTTGTCAGTGGGTTTTATGATTCCTTGCAGTCGTTCAGTTACATCTTGGATCTTAGCCCCAGAGAGACAGCACACTTCCCGAGACATCTTGTCAGGCCCACAGATCACCGCTTCTGTTCCCCTCAGTAGGGAATCCCCTATCACCACTACACGCCTCCTCTTAGGTTTGGTCGGGGGTCTTCCGTGAGCTGTCCATTCCAAGGTCGCCTGCACATTCCCTGAGGACTGACTTTGCTGCTCATCTTCATATACCTGATCGACTGTAATGAGGGAGAGATCCTCAAATGGAGTCTGCTCTTCGTCTTCCATGCTAGGGGAGAGGACCTCAAGGCGATCGTGTATTTCTAAACAATCAGAGCGAACCCTGGGCCTCCTACTTCTTTGAATCACGTTTCTCCATATATCTGGCTCCTGTGTTGGTGAACTAGCTTCCTTCTCAGGGGAGTCCCCTGTTTCCTCCTTGGTGGAGACGGTGTGATCTGTTGCTTCCAAGAAGAGCTCCAGCTCTCTAATTCTTTGGAGCGTAGCTACACGTTCCTCCAGTTGCTGGACTTTGTCTTCTAAGAGGGCAATCAACATGCAATTTGGGTTTTGGATTGGACGACTGTGTTCCCACAGCAGTGTTTTGTAAACAGATCAACAGCAAATGTACTATGCCAACGCATAGAATCATCTGAGGATTTACTTCCTCACAGCAGGATCTCTTGGCAAATCAGCCCAGCCGCTGAAAGAGAGAGAGAGAGAGAGAGAGAGAGAGAGAGAGAGAGAGAGAGAGCGCAGAATTAGGGAGCCTCTGGCATCCCAGATGTTGCTGGACTACAACTTTCATCACCAGTGACATTTGGTTATGTGGCCTGGGAGCTGATGGAGTCCAACAAAATCTCAAGGGCTACAGGCATTTATAACCTTGCTATAGACACTCATTTTAAATGGCTCCAGGGGATGAAGAAAATATTGCAAATATGTGCTTAGTGAAAAGTTGGATCATTTACTAGTTGCACTGCACAGAGATTAGCAAGCATAGAATTCACAGTGGAAATGGAGAAAAAAGAAACCAAATTTCCTTAGGGTAGGTTTGTTGACTTTATTACTTTCTGCAACAAAAACTTCAGAAACAATTTACAACAGGAACAAAATGCAGTAATGAAAATATATAGTATTTTAAAAGCATAGAATAAAAACACCCAAACATTTGGTGCTTCCAAAATGCCCAAGAAATCTACCGTATTTTTCGCCCCATAGGACGCACCACCCCATAGGACGCACCTAGTTTTTTTGGGGGGGGGGCTGGCACGGGGGAAGCCCAAGCTTCCCCCGACCCCAGCCCCGAGAACAGCCTGCTATCCGCAAGCCTAGGGAGCCCGGTGGGAAGTCGCCCCGGTCTTCCCAGGCTTGCAGAGAGCTGCGCGAAGCCCGGGCGCGCTCTTCAGCGCGCCCCAGGCTTCAGAATGCAGGCAGCTCTATGCGACCCTTGGGAGACCGGCGCGACTTTGCATTGCCAACATATTTTAGAAGTTACGTAAATAATCTGTTTTTACTTTCTTCTCTCGAAAATTAATGTCAGAATGAAACACCTCAGCTTGACAATATTCAGAACATAAGACACATGTTTAAACTTAGCTCTGGTGTTACGAGTGACAGGAAGTTTTTTAAAAGTTTATGCTTCAACATGACAGCAATTTAAAAAGCCACATATGGTTGAAAAAGGCAATGCAGGATGGCAATCCCTCTCTAAAATTTCAGAAACCAAAAGACATATTTCCTGATTTTATTTTTGCTGGATAAAGGCCATAATTTAGCACCCTGTGCTAAAGCCAATGTGTAGCAAATAGAAAACCACCAATTCTTTGTTAGGAGTTAAGAAATAGGGTAGTAACTTTAATCCACCAAGCATTCAGCTTTCCAGAATAATTTATCCTACTAAATGTTTCCTGTCTGTTTCTAGCTATCAGTGGCTACTAGTCAGAAAGCTGATCAGAGACAATATGTTCTCAATTGCTAGTTGCTGGGGATCAAGAGAAAGAAAGTGCTATTGCTCTCATACCCCAATTGGCCAATGCAGGAAACAGGATACTCAAGTAGATAGGGCTTCGGTCTGATCCACCGGAGCTTTTCTTATATCTTACATGGCAAATGTTTTCACTCCTCTTTCCCACACATGCTGAAAAGATCTTTCTGTTTACAAATTTATTTCACTTCTGCACTCCTATAACATTTAGACCCAACAGAACTCCAGCCCCACAAAATGTGTGTTTTTCCTTCCATATATCTCCCTACAATAAGTTCCTTTTCCAAAATTAATTTGCAAGGAGATTCGCCTTCCGAAAATGAATTTCCAGGCATTTGGATGATCAACACCTGCATTATTATTTTTAAAGTAGTATTTGACCTTTTAGACTTTGGGGGTTTTACTCCAGAAATAACCTGGTGGCTCTGAAAAATGGAAAGCACCTTCTAAGTTGTTATAAATGCCTCTTTTTACTACTTTTAGCCCTTACCTCTCACCTTTCCATGGCATTTCTGCATGTTTTTCTTCTACTAGGAATTGCAGGTAGAAGTGAATGCTCACAAGCAGCAGGTCTCTAGGGTTTTGGAGATGGGAAGAGCCATGACAGATAGCAAGCCTGTCCCGTCTCAGAGAGTAAAAGAAAAGTGCCAGGAACTGAGCAAAAACTGGCAGGAGCTGGAGGAAGCATGTGAGGAAAGAATCAAGCAGCTACAGCAATCTGTTGCCTTCCATCAGGTATATTTCAATATATTTAGATTTCACTCAGTTTGCAAGCCATGTACCTTAAGTGCACAAGGTGCCAAAGGTCTATAGGATTTGAATGAACTCTGTGTGTCTGCTGCAACTGAGTAACAGTTCGCAAATGTGGGGTTACCACTGTTGTCCTTATAAAATTCAAGTGACATATTCCTGTTCAAATGAGCCTATAATCGGGAAAAAATTAACAAAAGGGAGACAGTGACAGAAAAGGGAAGTGGAGGCAGGGGTAAACAGAACAGAATCTGTGTTATTACAATCACATATTCTTAGGCTTAGATACAATCTGGAATGGAGATGAAGGGGTTCTGCCAGAGCGATTTCCCTGCTTCTTCCCATTCCACATCCTTCCCTCAGATTTTCTCTAGGTGGTTGTCAGAACCCCCAAAACCGCACATGCTGGATGAAAGGAGAGATTACAGAATGATCTCCTTAGCGCTACATTGAATTCCACCCTCTATTTTGCGTATTTCAACAAGCTTCTCATTTTGTCTACGGAATCTATTGCTTTTTAACTTGTAACAATAGTATTTTGCAGGAAAAGTTTCCCTAAGGAGAAAAATAACAATAACTTATTTTATTTTATTTTATTTTATTTTATTTTATTTTATTTTATTTTATTTTATTTTATTTTATTTTATTTTATTTTATTTTATTTTATTTTATTTTATTTTAAATTACAAAGTACTTAATAGATATCTTGGACCTGGAGAGTTGGGTAGCAGAGAAATTCCCACTGGTAACCAGCAAAGAGTGTGGCAAAGATGGCGCTGCAACTCAAAAACTCATTAAGAAACATAAGGTAATTCTGTGCACAGTCTTCCTCCCCCACTACCCCTGCCCCAATGAATGTAGCAGGTATTATTGAAGAGGCTGAATAGCCTGAGATTACCCTTAAGGATGCCTGCCCAATGGCCACACACATTGTGGAGGCTAAACTTAAAATGGCTGTGTCTTGATCAAAGTGGGGGAATTTCACTAAAAGCATATAGCAGGTCAATGTTTTATAATATTCCAGCACAGTGAATCAACTGTATGTGGTTCTTCAAAGTGCACCCCAGTCCCCAGAATCTCCCCCACCCTCTCTCCCCTTGTCCTGGGAGAACCCTTGCTGCAGGCCTGTGTTATAGAGCCCTGCTGGACTGCCATATGTAAGACTTCTGCCCCCAGAACCAGTTCTGTAAGATTTAATCATGAAGTGATAATGCCCTTCCCTTAGTTGGAAAACAGTTAATTCTTCAGGCAATAGCTTAGCCTTTCCAGTAATGAGTCATCCATATATTCGGTATACTAATTGGCTCCTGCAGTTTGCCTGAAGGTGGCAAAAATTAAATACACAGACTGTTTGCTTTTGCCAGGAATAAATCTGCTGGAAAATGTCTGGCCTCAATACCCTTGTTTTAGTCTCAATCTATTTGATGTTTGTTGAAACATTTGTCAAATCAAATATGAACTGTATAGAAATACATAATATATAACATGTGTGATGATGAATATAATATTATCAATAAAAGTTCTAGCCTCACATTGGCACCTCAGCTGTTGCTTCTCAACTTTGTATGTTTGGCCTCACCTAAGTTCTTACTTCAGCTAGAACTTTGCTTTCTGTCAGGCCCTGGAGCATGAAATCAACATCTATCAGAATTTAGTAATGGAACTAGGCGAAACTGCCAAAACGCTGCCCCTCTCTGGCTCCATCCACTATGATGAAGTTGACGCACCTCAGGAACAAGTTCAATCACAGATTCAGGAGTTGCAAAATATGGCCATAGCACGGTAAGAAAATAACAGTCCCATTTTCTTTGTATGGTATTTTGTTGGGCTTTGATCTTCTGCCAAACCATATGAAAATCAATAGCAAAGCTTCTGATCCCTTCAAGAGGCTTTTTAGGCAGGGATGGCCCTACCATTAGGCAGAGTGAAGCCATTGCCTCAGGCAGCAGATGCTGGGGGGGCATTATTTTCTCCCGAACCCTGCCAACTCAGCTGTTGTCCTCTGTTGGAGATCAGAGCTATGTGTGCCACAGGCCTATCAGATACCCCTAAACTAGACTGCTGCCTTCGGGTATGCTGGAAGATGTCATCCCATTGACATCAAGTGTTGAAGTAAAATCCAGCTGGCAGTCCAGTCAGCTTCTAGAAATAGAATGGGAGTGGGGGACACCTCACAATTTATCATGGGCCACAAGTATCTTGAGCTGGCCCTGGCTTTCGATCATGCTTATTATTATTATTTCTTAAATTTCTATACCACCCTTCATCTAAGGATCACAGGGTGGTTCACAATATAATGTTGATGAATGCATATACAGTACATATTGTTGCACACTTCCTCCTTCTCAGAACACTGGACAATCCCTAAATCATTAGTACTACTTAAAGTTGGTTTCCTGTGAATGAGAAAGTATTGGAAACCTATAATGTTTTGTTTTGTTTTGTTTTGTTTTGTTTTGTTTTGTTTTGTTTTGTTTTGTTTTGTTTTGTTTTGTTTTGTTTTGTTTTGTTTTGTTTACCAAGTGGAGACAAATAGCAAGCACTCTTAGAAGGCAGCAGATGTACTCCTCCTCCATCAAATCTCCAGAAAGAGGCATTGTTCCAGACAGAACTCCCAGAAAATATTGGTGGGGTGTGTGTGCAGGGAGTGGAAGTCCCACTCTACAAAGTGCTAACAGGACTTTGTTGGACAGAGGTTGCAGTGTTTGTTTATTTCAGGAAATTATACCCCATTTTTCACTACATATCTCAAAAGTAGCTTAGAGAAAAAGTAAAAAAAGGTACAATATAAGAAATACCAATATCATTGCATTGTGATTCATACTTTAGTCTTGGATATACAGGTCAAATCAGTTCTCTTGAAAATTCAAAGGAATCAATTTCCTTAAGTATACCTATGATATTGATATATATGCAGTGCAAGTTGAGGTTAAAGAGCATATCAACTGACCACTGTACACATTCACCAGACCTCATGGAGAATGTATACATAATACACCCATGAAGAGAGAATTGTGCACATTTCCCAGTCAATATGCACAATCCAACAGGCCTAGGAGAAAGTGTATATCTCAACTGAATTTAGTACATTCTCTAGCTATCATGCAAGATCCCCAACAGACTTTGGGGAACGTACATATCTCAACTGCATTTGTATAGTTCCCAGGTAATTTTAGACACTGGATTTAATGGTCTTATGATTTCCCTCCAGCCCCTTTAGATGGTTCATTTATTTCACTTACTTCAAAATGTGATCAGCCAGCCCAACTGGTCATTCTGTTGAGTGCAGCCTTGGACATCTACTGCAAAAGTCCTGCCTTGACAGCACTGTTGCTATTATCTATTTCTCTCTCCAAAAAAGGGGCAAAAGGCTGGAGGAGACTCTTACATTGCATGACTTTCTGAGGGAATATAAGGATCTGGAAGACTGGATCAGTCAGCAGAAGCAGGCAGCCAGTTCCGATGGCTATGGGACCAGTTATGAACACGTCCTTGTAAGTTATATTATAAAGACAGCAAGATATATTAAAATGCACCCTGCTTAACAAAGCTTTGTTACACCAAAATATTTTGATGGAAACAACTACCAAAGCTCTGATGAGCCTTCATAAAGAGGATTAGGTGTAATATCAAGAAGTGAATTAGTTTTGTTAGCTTTCGCAAGCTGACAATTTAGGAATCTAGCAGACTTAAGATGGATTGTGCAAGTGGTGAAACCATTGTGGCTGACTTGTGGTTAATCATTATGCCAAATCCTTTGTAAGATGTCAATGAAGGAATGATACATTAATTTCAGGGATGTTTTTCAAATGACTGAATAAGCCATGCAGAAAAGTACAAACAGTATGCTTGAGTGAAATAAGTTTGAAGGGTTATAATTAACCTGGTTGATAATCCTTTCTGAAACACTCTCGGTTTTTGTTTCCCAACAAACGTTTGTAATTTGCGGATGGGTGGTTTAACCAAAGTTGAAAAGCAGCAACTGCTGTGTTTGTATTATGTTTCACCTTTGAAAAGTTCCACAGGATAACTTAAATATTTTTAAAAAAACATTAAAACAGGAATATTAAATAAGCATAATCTAAAGTAGCGCTAAAGTAGCATAATCTAAAGTACGTGGGTGGTGCTGTGGTCTAAACCACTGAGCCTAGGGCTTGCCGATTGGAAGGTCGTGGTTCGAATCCCTACGACGGGGTGAGCTCCCGTTGTTCAGTCCCAGCTCCTGCCCACCTAGCAATTTGAAAGCATGTCTAAGTGCAAGTAGATAAATAGGTACCGCTCCAGTGGGAAGGTAAATGGCGTTTCCGTGTGCTGCTCTGGTTCACCAGAAGCGGCTTAGTCATGCTGGCCACATGACCTGGAAAAACTGTCTGCGGACAAACGCCAGCTCCCTCGGCCTATAGAGCAAGATGAGCGTGCAACCCCAGAGTTGTCTGTGACTGGACCTAATGGTCAGGGCTACCTTTACCTCTGCCTTTAAAGTAGCAGTATAAAAACAATCTACCAAAATAAAAAAGACAACAGCAGCATAAAAGCAATGTAGAGAGATTTTTTTATTATGGGGAAATAAAAGTGATCTTTGCCTGGCACAAAAATGACATCAAGGAAGGCACTAGGAGAACATCCCTGGGGATAGTATTCCATAATCAGGGTTCTGCAAGTGAGTTCTTTCCCCTTTAGCCACCCCTTGTCACACCTTAGATCATGGAGGCACCTGACGAAGTGCCTTTGTTGATAGACAGTGACCTGTGGAGACAAGTGGTCCTTCAGGTATCCCATTCCCAATTTCTGAAGGGCTTTAAAAGTCAAAGGCAGTGTTCTAGTCATGATAGACTAGCCCAGGCACATTCAGCTCCCAAGAGACTGCAATCTACTTCCAGTATAAAAAAAAACTGGCAGTTATCTACCCATTGTCATTGGAGGGAGGATTAGCATGCGTGGGGTGGGTGGGTGGAAGGAAGGGGAGGATTGCCCAGAGTAATTGAGCTTTTTTTAGGAGGGAGTACCCAGAGTTGTTGAACTTTTTTAAAGGGGGAATGCCATAAATCACTCAACAAAAAATTCGCCACTAACCAATGCACGCAGCGCAAAAGTAGATGCCAAACAACTGCCCACGTGATGTGACAGAGAGACAGAGTGAGGGGGGCGGAGAGCGGAGACATTCATTCCCCAGTTTTTTTTTTATCCCGTGATTGATAAGGATCCCACGATCGACTGCAATCCACCAGGATCACCCGGGGATCTACCTGTTGATTGTGGTCGACCGGTTGAACATGTCTGAACTAGCCTGTTGAACTCCCATTGAACTTGCATTGTGAGATCAGCAACTAACTTTATTTATTTACTTATTTTGTTTATTTTCAACCATTGGCATGCTCCTTAATCGCAGCAGTCTCTAAGCAGTGCACAGGAGACTCAGTACAATGAAACTTCCCATCTGCTGGAAGAAGAATAAATAGTAGTAGTAGTAGCAGTAGTAGTCTGACCTAATTGGGGCCAGTCTGACCTAAACTGGGAGGGATTTCCATAAAATTGCGGCCACAATACTAAACACACAGGTCCTGCTGGGTAGAAGTCATGCATCTGAGCCATAGGAGACTACTAACTCACCTGAAGATGTCAGCACTTGGGCAAGGATATATTGGGAGAGAGCAAGGCTGAGCTATTGCTAGATTTAATTGAATGAAAAGTCAGAGCAACACAGAGTGTTTGGAACAATGCTGATAGCTAAGAGTGTGTGTCCCAGAACTGTGTGTGTTTCTTCTGCCTGCTCACTCATTGTTTTCTCTGAAAGCATCTTTGTGCCAAATATGAAACGCTCCAGCACCAGATGGAAGTTGCTGCCAAGAGAGTTGTTGCATCCTATCAGCTAGCAGAGGATATGGTGGATCGTGGCCATTTTGAATCCCGGGAGATTCGGAAGAAACAGAAACAGTTGCGGTAAGAGGAGATCTTCTGTCATCTTGGCTTTCTCTTCTGGCAGGGAAATAGGAAATGACCACAGCCAGATCCTTGCTAATTAAATAATATATAAGAAAGATCTCAAAGACCAAAAGCTTTCTGAAATGATCTTCATCATGGTTTCTTTGACACACAAAGCTGGTCCTTCTGATTTATCACTAACTTGTGAAATACTGATCAGCTGACAGTTGACCATTCCAAAGAAGTGTTTCATTGACCCTTTAGAGTTGTGTGCATAGGAGACTGGCCTTGTCCTCTAAGACAACAGTGGAAGGGAGTCTTCTTCCCAAGACCACTTTATGCCTAGGAACAGGAAGCGGTAAAGAAGGACAGAACTAGCTACAGCTGTTGGAGGCTGGACCTTTCCTAGCTAACTGTGTTACCTTGAAGAAAGGTTCCATTGTTTGGGACTTCTTCTTTAGAGGAAAAGCAAGCAATAGATACTGTACAAAACTATGCATACCAGCTCAGTTTTCATGTAACACTAAGCCAAGCAATGGCTTAGCACAAACAAGGAAAAATGGAAACACTCGGGACATGGGTATGGGTGAGAGGAAACCATGGCTGCTTTCTTCCTCTAGCCTTTCTGCTGCTGCACTAAGCCATAGTTTAACTTAACATGTTGTTCAAACTCAGGCTCATGGTTTAAATATCTCCAGACAAACCATGAACTGTAACCAACCAAGGCTTGTCTTATGGTTCATAGTAAAAGTCGAGAACCTCCAGACCATGGGCCAATTTGGCCCATGAGGCTGTTTTCCCCCAAACCACACCCATTTATCCCACACCTGACATCATATGTGATGTCAGGTGTGGGGCAAGCAGAGATGTGGCTGGATCAGCTGTGCAGTGGAGTTCCCCATGAGGAACCCAATCACGTAGTCATTCCTTGCAAAAAGCAGGCTTAAAGTCACTGCCCATCACCTCATAGGTGATGACTTCAAGCCTACTAATCAGTGGCACTTCAAAGCACCACGCAGGTCTGTTTGCAATCCTGCATGCTGCTGTGAAGTCTCAGTGACCATCACCTGATATAATTATGATGCAAGGTGTATTTATATCATCTGATATAGTTATGAGGAGAGGAGATAAGGAGCTGGCCCATTGACAGATCCCCATTGCTGGATTATAACATGTGTTTGTTGTGGAACTGCTAAGCCATGAGCCTGGGATCGACAATATTTTAAGTTGTCTAAAGATGCTTTCAGCATGCATAAACAACTAGAACCAGCACTGGTTCCATTTCACGTTTTTCAACCTGTTTCCCTCATCAGGAACAATTGGGATGAATTGCTGGAGATGATAAAGTTTCAAGGCGAACGACTACAAGATGCTGAGTCAATACACAAGTGTCTGCAAGACCTGATGGAAGCCCTTGTCCACACTGAGGTTATAATCATGCTGGAAAATATATGGATTGGGTATTTTGTTTCTGCCCATCTACTGTGTCCTATGAGGGCCACATTAGGTGTGAAGAGAAGAGTGTTATGTATATGTATTAGCATAATCTATCCTGGCCTTCCCATACTTGGCACTCTATATGGGTAACTGTCACAGGAGTGTGCTGGTCAGAAATCACACAGTTCAAAAATGGAGTTAACTCTTTATTAGCAAAAACACAATCTCCACAGACATGGACGGACAGACATGTCAGGCCTAGTGAGCAGAGCAGTTCATGCCTGGTGGTCTTCCTCCATGAAAATCAGTCAAGACTGAAAGTCCCCATCTCTTCATGGCCGTCTAAGTCCCCTCTTCTCCAGGGCTTTTTCCAAGCAATTGGAGACTGTGCCTGCATGCAGCCAACCTTTCCACCCTTTTCATGCCTCCTTGTTCTGGGAAACAAGCAGGGAGGGGAGCTTGCCACAGCAGGAGGGAGAGGCACCTCAGACTCTTAAGCAGCCTGACTCATCTCTGCCTCTTGGCCTCCCTCATCCCACCCTCCTGCTGCTTCAGCTTCTGCCTCTGATTCTGAGCTACTCTCTGCCACAGACGCTCCCAGCTCACTAAGCCCTGTTACCTCTTCAGCTTCTGACACCTCCTCTTCCCAGTCTTCTCCCTCTGACCACGCATTGTTGTCCTGGGCTCTGAGCTTTCTTCCCTTGATGGTTCCCCAGCTGGTTCCTCCCTCTGCGTCCAACCAGGCCATGACAGTAACAGCAACAAAATGTAAAATTACAGTATGATATAGATAGATAGATGATAGATGATGACAGATGATGATGATGATGATAGATAGCTAGATAGGCCATAAACATGTAAAAGCAAAACAGAAAAACAGCAGTCAATAAACTAAATATAAATAAGCTATTTACTCTCACACTTGCTCCATGCACATCCCAAGCTTGGTAATTGGTTTGCCTGGATGAAGGTGCTGAACTCTCCCCTCCCTAACCTCGTTCAGACTGGCTCAATTCCAGCAATAGGGCTGGGCTGGGGAACAAAGTGTTTTATGCAATGGGGTGCTGTGAGGCAAGGTGGGAAGAGTTTAGCTCTCCTCATCAGTGTGCTTCCCTTTATGGGGAAAAAACAGGCACACAACCCAGCCTCCAGCCTCCATACTATATGTGAATGGGAACAATATGTGCATAAGTACACCTGACTGTTCTGACACATATACTGTGGCTTAGCTTTGCATTTCCCTATACTATTTGGGACCAATAAGATTGTCTCATCCCTTACATAGCAAACTGGTTGATGTACACTGCATGAGGGAGCAGGGGCAAAGGAAAGTGTTGTCATACCTGGGGCGGGCATCGCTACATAGGACGCATGTGCGGCATCGCTCTATATATGATGCATGCGCCGTACGTAGTGATGCCACACATGCGCTGTATAGCGGTTTGCCGCCGGCGCCATTCCAGCGCCGTACAGACGGTGCCAGGATCCCTCCGTTGCCGCCACAGCCGCAAGCAGAGGATCCTGGCACTGTCTGTACAGTGCTGGAGCGGCGCCAGCGGCAAACTGCTATACAACACATGTGTGGCGTTGCTATGTACAGTGCATGCGTGCAATGGCGCACATGCGCTGTGCTTAGCGGTTTGCCACCGGCGCCACGATCCTCTGCTCGCGGCTGCAGTTGCAAACATAGGATCCTCCACATGTGGCTGTGGCGGCGCGATGGCTGCTTGCACCACCGCAAGCCCCTACGGGGTGACTTCTTGTCACCCCCGCAGACATGGAACCCAGGTTGTACTGCCCCCCACGCCCCCCTGTTGTGACGCCACTGTGCGGGGGGGCCTCCTTTGGACACCATCTCATCAGGAGACTCAATCTGTACAATGCAGGGATGATGAATTAGTTTGATGGCCCTTCCCCTTTGAAACTCCCTCCCATTCTCTTTTCGGCACCTGTGCAGATTTTTATCTCTATTCTATTTGGAATTGATTTTATCTATATAATTGTTTTATATGTGTGTCTAGTGCATTCTGAAATTGCTTCAAGATGCTTCATAGGAAGTGATTTGTGAATGAAATAACAATAATATATTTACACTTTGTTTCAAGTAATCAACCCATTAACGGCAAGCTTCCCCATATTATTTCACTAGGAGAAGTCCAAGGCCATCCCTGATGACATTGCTAGAGACCTGGGTGGTGTACAGTCCCAGCTACGCAAACTTGCAACCCTCGAGCATGAACTGTCTGGGAATGAGCAACAGGTAAGATACATAGCAGTTCACAGATGGCAATTGGAAGCCAAAGCCCCTTCTGGCATCTCATAATTTGCTCATTATCTTGTAAGATGGTTCATTCCAAAACAATAACTAGACATTTGCAAAAAAATATATAAAAAAATCTGATTGTCTATCTTCCCATTTGCATGACAAAACTACTGCTTTTTTATTTTCATCAGATCAATGTCACCATTGAGTTTATTGAATTTCTTGTTGTGAAACTAGAATAAAAACACTTTGGGGGGGGGAGTTACCCACTTCTCCACAATATGATTTCATATCGTGTTATTAGGTTAGGTTTTTCAAGAAGGCTGAGTATGAGACTCTCTGGTGCCCTCCCTTCCTGTGCATGTGCTAAGGCATCCTCCTTATTCTTTTTTTGCAGCTGCAAGAACTGATTGATGCTGCAGATGGCGTGCTTTGCCGGTGCTCCGAAGGTCAAATGCAGGAGATACAAGAAAAGCAGCAGGCAGTGGTAGAGAACTGGGAGTCCTTGCGGTGCAAAGTGGAGCAATGCAGGGAGCAGTTGGAACAAGCCTGCAGACTGTACCACTTTCAAACACAGGTGAGCATTTCAGTTTGGTAGAAATTGAAGTCAATCTTTCATCAGACTCTTTCCACACTTCTCAATCACACACAAAAAACCTGATTTCACAGAGTTAATAGGTGGGTGTATTAATATATCTAATGCAGTACAGTGGTACCTCGGGTTACAGACGCTTCAGGTTACAGACTCCGCTGACCCAGAAATAGTACCTCAGGTTAAGAACTTTGCTTCAGGATGAGAACAGTGGCAACAGCAGGAGGCCCCATTAGCT
This sequence comes from Podarcis cretensis, assembly GCF_951804945.1. NCBI lineage: Eukaryota > Metazoa > Chordata > Lepidosauria > Squamata > Lacertidae > Podarcis > Podarcis cretensis. The sequence goes on along the minus strand of NC_137170.1, from coordinate 45,573,940 downwards.
AAAGTGTTAAGAACCGTTCCAGGTTAAGAACGGACCTCCAGAACGAATTAAGTTCTTAACCCAAGGTACCACTGTAATCTGCATTAGGAGACATGTAAGGCTTACTTTAGGGGACAGAGAAGATCATGAGGCCTATACATGCTTATATCAATGATGCTCAATGCTTTTTTTCTGGGGGTACTCAAGGATATGCAGTACGGCACTTTTTTCAAATGTTAAAAGTGTGGTACTTATTGTAACAACTTCCTGGTGTGTATCACCACTTTTTTCTTTAAAATAAAAATAAAAAGCACTGGTGTATGCTCTATAGCAAAGGAAATGCAGTGTTTGGCCTCTGAGAATAACATGCAAGTGTTAGACAGGCAGTCAAAGGTTGCACACCAGTGGCAATCAGTAGAGAACACACATTCATATGTATACAGAGAAAGAAACCGATGGACAAACAATTTTCATGGAGCAAAAGTCATCTCCTAGAAATTTTAAGTGGATCAGAAAAGAAAACTGGATTATCTATTCCCACAACTGCAAACAGAAAATCCCAGAATATCACTGTAAAAATACAGAGATGCACTTCTTGCATATTGTTTAGCAAGATGTGTGTTCTGTGGAATAGCACGTCATGACATTAACATTGGTGTTTATCTGTAAAAAGTCTAGGGACACCCCTTCCTAGTTCTGGCTTCAGAGAAACTGCAAGAGCATACTTTGAGCAAAACAGAGTGACCACAAAAGTTCCATGTAAAGAATGGGATGTCTGTTCCCAGCAGCAGGCTATGAACTCATCAGTGCCACAAGCAGCCACAGGTGGCTTATTCTAGCTGTCATTTTCATTTCCCATCCATTTATTCAACATTGCCAATCCAAGCTATAGTGGTTAAATCCTACTTGGGAGTAGACCCATTAAAATCAATGGACTTCAGATACTCCCATTGTTTTCAGTGGGTCTGAGCATGGCACAGGTGGATACAATCCATAATCCTTGGCCTTCATCTTTTACTTTTTTGTCTTGGCTTTCAGGCACGAGACTATTCCTCCTGGGCATCAGAAATGATGAGAGAAATGATGATGGAGGACAAAATTCGAGACATATCTACTAGTGACCTGAAGCTGACTCAGCACCAGCAGCTGTTGGCAGAGATTGAGGCCCGTGATGACATGTATGAATGTGTGCTACAGCTGGGACAAGAACTGCTGCTGGAACAGAAAATGCCAACGAAAGACGTACGTAGGCATAATGTGGACTCATCATCAATGCACATTGCTCCCCAGTGTTTCTAGAGGTTGCCTTCCTAACCAGTTATCCCTTTTGTATATGTGCTGCAATTAAACCATCAGTGAAGATATAATCATAATGACTGAATGTTCCTCAGAGGAAAAATGGGTTACTGAAACATATCCAGATCCAGGTTTGTGAAAACAGAGAGTTGTTTCCTTTTTATAAAAATCTTGAGCCCTAGTAGCATAGCCAAGTCTGACACATAACAAGCATCACTCACACTGTTTTGTGGATTATCATGGACATTTTCTGTTGTTTTCTTATATCAGATCCAAGGCACATTGCAGGCACTGTTGGAAGAAAAGGACAACGTGTACCACAAGTGGGCAGAGAAGAAGGAATGGCTGGAGAAGATCCACCTTCTGCAGATGTTTTACAGGGACTGTGAGCACCTAGAAAATATCTCAAACTCACAAGAGGTAGGTAAACGGTGGCAGTTTGATGGGATGCAAAGAAGAGCTGGATGAGGCAAGCCTTGTCATCTCCCTTGTATATACATACACACACAAACATGCTTGTGGTGGCAATGTTGGACATAAAACAGCAGAATCTCGTGGTATCTGAAAGACTTAACAAATCAGTCACACAGTGCATAATTAAACTATGGAATCCACTCCATTGAGAAGTAGGGATGGTCACTAACTTGGATGACTTTAAAAGAAGATAAGGCTATCAATGGCTATCCACAATGGCTATGGCTTACCTCAGAGGTGAGGAACCTCTTCTGGCCAGAGGGTCAGATCTCCACACCCCTGGCAGGTGGACAGGGCTGCTCATCTTTCAATCATCACTTGCCCCAAATAGCCTAGTGGGCCAAAAGGGAGGCCAGAAGTTCCCCATCCCAGAAGTTCCCCATCCCTAGTGCACCTCCACTGACCAAGGCACCATGAGCACCAATAACAATGCCTAGTCATCATCATCATTTTATTTGTATGCCAACTTTCCATAGTTGAAACTATGCTCAAGGCGGCTTACAACATGACAATATTTACATAATTATAAACATAACAGAAGTCATAAACAATAAACAAAACACATCAAAAAGTACACAACCAAATGGAAACGATTTCCACGTAAATCATAAGATCTAAAACTAAAGATACAATATCAGTAACAGCAACAAGCTCTCTCAACTCCCCGTAAACAATACTCCAGCCCAAGAATCTGTTTAACAGCCTCAGCTTTTGTAGCTGGAGTCAGTCAGCACTCCACTCTCCCAGGCCAGATGGGAAAGGGCCAGCAAGGCAGGGTGCAGGTCTTCCAGGGCTCACAGCCAAGATAGTCTCATTTAAAACAACACAGATAAAAATTAAAAACAATTTAAAAGAGGAGCCCTCTCTGTTGAGCAGCAACCGCAGTCCTTGTGAAGCCTGGCAAGCCCCGCCCCAAGCCAGGTGGAGAGAGGCAAGGGCAGGGCCCTTCAGGCCCTCAGCAGGCAGTCCTCCTGGGCAGCAGGGGTCTTGAGGGCCCCTTTGCCTTTAGCATAAAGCTTGGGGCATTTATGCCTCAGGAAACTACAACTCTGGAAATGTTGAATCTGACAGGCAGCAGTTGCCTCACCCAGTAGCACCATCCCTAGAAGGAATGGGTCAAGGCTCCAATTCCTAAGCATAATACCTTATGTTGTGCCTATGCATACAACTGAAATCAAGTCCTTGTCCCTGAAACAGAGGAGCCACTGGAACCTCAGAGGACTAAGCTTCAGATGAAGCTGCCTAGGGAATCCTGTTGATTCCAGCTCACATCATCTGTAGTGGAAGTGGCCCAGCAGTGGCTGCAGGGCTCTGCCAGGGAAAGAATAGGAAACCACCCATGTTTCACCAGATGCTTCTGGTTGGGCTGCATGAGCCCCACTGCTCCTTGCCTTTTCTCAGCCCTTAGAAAGTTATGCGGAGCCTGCAGCCCTCCAAATGTTTTTGGAGTGCAGTTCCATCAACCCCAACCAGCATGGTCAGAGATAATACACCTTGTAGTCCAGCAACTTCTGGAGGACCACATTTTCCCAAACCTTGCCTTAGCAGAAACAGCATCCCAGTGATGGTTAAGGGCAGACTGTCTCTAGGGAATGGGGGAGAGAAAATTAATTCAGATTGCATTTAGAGGCAAATGTATCAAATTCAGACTTTCCCAAGCAATATGAGAAGCAAAACACAGCTGTCCTTTGAAATTTGCACTTATCCAAATGTTTCAATGAAGTTCTCCAACCAAACAATGTTTACAAAAATACATATATTAAGAGAAGGTGTGCATAAAAATAGATATATTAATGGTGTCACACTAATCGGCATTTACTGATCAGGCTTAGCCAAGGACTTACCTTCAAATGCAGAGTGTTTATTAGATAAAATGTACAATTTTATGATTCACAGTGGGTGGTGACTTTGAAACCTACTACATCTGTACGTAAAAGTTTTCACTAGGTTCAAAGTGAAGTTTTCCCCTCAGGCGAAACATCTGAGGAATTTCAGAGGAAGCGAAAACAGTTTTGATAAAGCAAGAAACATTTCTTAGAGAAGCTTTTGCACATTCCAGACTCATAAGTGTGGAACGTTTTGTGGAAAGTTCCTAAACAGTTACGTACTAAGGATGTAATAGGGCATTTGCTCACCGATGCCATGTTTTTTCCGCATTCTCATCTATTTATTCTGTTGCTAATGTATTTAACATACTCATGCCATTGATGCCATGTTAATACAACTCACCATGTTGGGCCTTTGCTGCAAAATGCAATGAACATATGGTGTATCACTTAAAACCCTACTTTTCCATTAGCTCTACCTCTGCCTAGGGAATGATGAGGAGTTTATAGAGCTTGGATGCTAAAGAGGGCTCACCAAATTCAGTTTGGATCATGACCCAGATCGGTCTGCTCAGTCTAGTCTTATCGTGAGGATCTCATCACAAGATGGTTTGATAGCTGCAACACTGCCTCTGTCAGGTTTATTATTTTATTTTCATTTTACAAACCTGAACTTTTGAATTGGATTGGAACCCCCCATGATACTAATGCTATTATTTGCTACATTATGTAGAGAACCCTATGCTAGACATTAGACTTGCTGAGTTGTGCTTCCCGTCTCTCTCGTGGGGACCTTGCCACCCTGAGATTATTGTTTTATAGAGCCTCGGGGCCATCTGTCTGGGTTAGGATAACCACCCAGTTAGATGAGGATTAACCTTTTCCTTCCTGACAAGAATCCCCCCAAACTGCTACTTACTTTGGGAAGGAAGCAGCTATTCAAACTGATAGCAGCGGTTAGCTACATAACATGCTCCAAGACTGGTGAAAGGAACTGATGAGGAGTAATGAGAAGGTATGATGTCCTAGCCTTGCTCTCACACTGCTCTCCTTTGAGACTTCACTAGGACTGCATTCTCAGGATGCCAGACATTTGCCAAGTAAAAAAATATGTTCTTGCACAACTGAAATTGGGGGAAGGGGAACCAGTCCTGGTTATATGACCTTGACTCCTCCCACCCCACCCTGCCCCCACCCCACATTAGAAGGACCAAGTTGCATTTAAATATTTGCATTTTCTCACTGCATCCACAAAGGCTTCAGGTGGAACTTCCTAGTTACTTTTAGCAGAAAGGTTGATAGTTTTGGTTGGCTCAAGCGATCCTCTTTTTGAAAAACATTCTGACTCGGCAGTGTGCAATGTGTCATTCTCTGTATATTTGGTAGGGGGGTGTTGATGGTGTCACAAACACAGTCACATGAATGTGAATAGGGGTTTTTTTTTAATAATCACTGTAGATACAAGCAGAGCCCAAGCTGTTCATCATTTTGCACATGGGCCGTGCTGTGCATACCTTGATACAGAGGCTACCCCTGCTGTGGTGTATAGTGAAAAGCATTCAGCAGTATTCTGAAAGAGAACTTTTCCCCATTCGTTCCCTGTGCCAGTGTGACGGCATTGACTATGTGCCAGCATCTTAGGTTACATCCAAGTTACTTAAGCCTTCGAAGGATTTCAGCAAGGTTTAGCCTAGGATTGCTTAGTTCTAAAGTAAATAAGAGCACATATGGAGGAAATTAGGCAAACATCTATCTTTTTTATTACTGGCTTTCTGGTGTGCCATTACTTGGAACGGTTGTAGGAAATTCTTCTACGACCTGTTAAACAGAGATCTTGCTATTCTGAGTGCAGATAGGCAGCGACTGAGAGAGGGAGAGGAATACAGCTCTCTTGCTTTTAACAACAGCAGAGCACATTACAATCTGCTGTTCTCAAGGCAATGGAAGTGCTGGTGAGCTAGGCGCTTAATCCGTTTATCTGGAGAAATTGTAATAAGGTCAGCATCCATCTTTGGATAGCATTTCTGGTTTGACTTCTGCCTCATCGCTACTAGTTTAGAGACTCATTCTCGTTCATCTCTCTGTCTGCTTCCTGCACTCTCTTGACATGCTGCAGAAAGGATAAATACTGCCAGTTGTGCTGAAGGAATACTGCTTCTCCTTCTTCATTCTGTATCACTTCTTTTTTTGGAGAAATATTTATTTGCTCTTCACCTCTCCTTCACACTCAAGAGAGAATGGAAATTTCCAGTGCCAACAGAAAAAGGATGAAAAGTGTGTTTTAAAATACAGAGCACAGAAGCGTCTCCAGCTTTGGTCTTCCGAATTTAGGATTAAAACTGCAGGATGTCATGCCCGGACCATTGCAGCAAGACTTCGACCACACCCATCTATATTTCAACTGTGGAAGTTATGTTGTCTTCCAGTCAAGTGACCCCGTCGCTGGCCCCCAAATCAGCTGTCTGGGGCAGCTCTTTCCAGAGGATGCCACCAGCAGCAATTTTATCAGACTCAGCCTGGTATTTTCCAACTCATTCATCACCCGCAGATACCTTGCTAAGAAATGACATCTCACCATCTCACTCGCTATCTTCTGAGGTTTACAGCTCAAGGCTGGATATAGTCTTGGCACATACAGATAAGGGGAATGGTTTCAGGAAAGACAACAGTTGTGTTAATCCTTCTGGCATCAAGTCGGCATGCCCTGCACTTCACAGAGATCCTCAGTACAATGGTTACAGCAGTGCTAGTGCCCAGTCATCGCTCATCTCCAGCAAGCAGTGCTCAGGATGCGACTGGAGTGCTTGTCATTCTTCTCCTGATCACACTGGTTCCATGCAGTTTGCAGTACCTTTCCCACCTGCTGCTGCTTCCAGAGCTCTGCCATGTTGGACTTCACATCTGGATGTTTCTCTATGTGCAATTCCATCTCAGAGCAAAAAGCTACATACAGCTCTGACACCTTGTAGTTCAGAGCTGCCAGTACAGCATGGTTACAGTCCCTGCAAAGGTCAGCTTCCAGATCTCCATGCTTCAGTAAAGCTTTATATTTCAACTTGCAGTATAGCAGTAAAGCCATTTAGGACTGCTTCTCAAATGAGCAGCCATGGTTATTCCAGTCTTTTTTTACCTCGTCAAAAAAACATGTCGTCAGCATCTTCCAGTCTTGCAACAGGTCCTCATGTGACCCATCAAGCCATCCCCTCAAGAAGCTCTGCAGATCTTCAGATTACACAGCTCCATGTCACCTCCACGGCTAAGTGCCCTGGTCTTCCCCAGCAAACAGTTTCCAGAGAGATATGGTTATCTCCAACTACAGTGTCTAAAGGAGATAATCCTGTTGGGAAAAGGACTGTTGCAAATGCACATTTAGAGCCTGATTTGGTTGTCTTTCAGAACCGTCATTCAACCAGCAAAGAGTTTGGGAGGACCTCCAGCACTAGGATAATTCCAGATTGCCATAAGGTTTCCAAAATAACCCTTATACTTGCCACCCCTTGGACATCCTTCCCTATTCAAGTGATAAAGGAATTCAGGAAAAGCCCAGCTCCTTCAGTCTTCATCAGAGCATCAGGTTCAAACACAGGTGTTCCAGCGTTCCAGACAGATTATATTGGCTCTGGCTTCTCACTGTCAATAAACCCTGTTTGCTGTCCTGAATTCCAACCTTTGCAACAATATGATGCGAATTCACAGTCAAAACCTTCTAAGGAGCCAAACGCTATAAGGAATGCGGATCAAGATACACTTGTGACAAACATGCAGGCGCGTACAGCATCCCACAGAACTGGTGAGAGTGCATGGTGTCCATCTATCTCTGTAAAAATTGCTTCCTTTGGAGCTGGGCGGAGAGTGGTGAAGATTTCCATTCCATTTTAGAAACCTATGAAAACAAGCATAACCGTGATTTTTTATGTTTAGATTGAATTTAGTATCTGTTCAACTGTTGTTCTTTGTTGCTGTTGCTTTTTTCTGGTAGCGGTGAAGAAGGCGACCCAATGTAATTCTGTTTTGTTTTCCTAAAGTGGAGTTTCTTCCTATGAACAGTGAGACTGTGGGGGCAGATTCATTCCTTTCTTTAGATAGGTTTGTCTGTGTTCCTAATTTTAGATGCTAACTTGTCAATTGCTGCTTGAATTTTACTTCTTCTAGCTTTCACCAGGAACAAAACAAATGTGGGTTGTAAGAACGACCCAAAAATATGAGTTTTAAGTGAAAAATATTTGTGTGTGTTTGCTTATGTCAAAACTCAGCTCATATGGCTGAATTTCCCCTGACTAAAATGTGGCTTGAAAGCTGGCTAGCTACTAAAAGGGTCTTTCATCCCATCAATTTCTGGTTCTGTCAGATACCCATTAAATGGTATAATTGAAGAGAAGTCTGGATGCTTTAAAAGCTAAAGTGCTTGGGAAGTTTTCTTTTTCTTTCTGTACATGCTATATTAGCCTGTCAGCCAGCTGAAGAAAGGGGTGTGTGACCTGAAAACTGGTCATTATATCATTGGTGGTGGTGGGTAATCTATATCACGCTAATCTCATTACTAGCCTGGTTGATGGGGGTCGTTATGAAAATTTAAAAAGAACACCACCATTTTCTTTTGCCTGCTGTATCCTGACTCCTTGCATATAAGCTAGCATGTTGGGAGCTGGAATTTAAAAATAACAACCCACCTATACCATTGGACTCAGAGTGGCTGCCAAAAGGGTTCAGGATTCAGCTAAAACCTGTTGAAAAGCCCCAAATCAAAAGACATTTCTACTCATCCATAGTCCATTGTGTAATCTCATTATGTTTGTCATTGCTTATGAAAAAGGTTGTTTCGTGTGTGTGTGTGTTTTGGGGGGGAAGGATCACCTGATTTTTCTTATGTCTTTTTCCATAATGTTTTCATAGTGAGACTAGCAGAGAGGCAAAAGGTAGAATTTAATCTTAGGTCATGATTCTGGGGCTCTGAATTCTACATCTCTATACATAGGCTCAAGATGCAAGCATCTTGACATTGCCACCATGACATACCTTGCATAATATTTCATTTTCCTGGGAAAAATGTTTCAGAAATAAATGTTTTTATGATGACAGAAAAATGTGACTCGGCGTGTTTATTGAAACCTAATTCTGTTGTTGTGGTCCCTGGAATGGAGCAGGGAAAGCCCTGCCCCATAGCCAGATGCAAACAGCTGTGCTACATGAATGGATGCAGGGAAAGCGGGAAGGAAGCAGAATCTCATTCACTACCCCGTCCCAATGCTCTACACATTCATATGGCTTTCTGCACAGAGACCCTAAAGGCATGCAAGCTTTTATGCAGGTAGGCTTTCAATGTGTGGCCTGTACCCTGAAAAAATAAAAGGGCATAAACCCCATGCCCACAGCATATGTGCATACAGTTTATACACTTGCAGACACTGTGTGTGGAGTGTTAGGACAGGGCTGTCACGCAGGACCAATACATGTGTTGAGTCACCACCCATCGTTATTTGGAAAGCGCACATGTGTATTCCAGACAAGCACATTATAATCTTACTCAGCTTGAGTTAAAGTGGCATCTGAAGACCATGAAAGTGGGGGGCAGGGGGCGAGTGGGAAATCCCATTTATTATAATGTGTAAAGTGCTGCTCCGTGAATATTTGTTGCATTTCACATCAGCTGGATAGATATGGTGCAAATATTATTTCCGTATAGGAAAATGGCAACATGTTATGCAGTCTTTAATCATAGGTACATGCTGATGTGGATATGTTGTGGAAGTAAATTTTAGTGTTTTATGGAAATGCTTTATTCTGTAGTTTAATTTTATTTTATGTTTTAATGCTTATATTTTAAAACTTATGTAACTGGTTTTTATGTCAGCTTAGAAGCTTAGAAGCCTATTTGGGGGCTAAGCTGTATAATAATAGTAATAAAATCACACATATTTACATTTTAAAAATGCATCTTACAATATCAATATGTGCCTTATTCCACCCTCAATCTGATATAATACTAGATCTGGTGTACAGCTCCTGAGTCTCAGTGAAGTCAGCAGGACTGGATTCCAAGTGAGCATGCACAGGATCTAGCTGAATCCTTTCCTGTTATTGAGTACAACTTAGTAAATACATTTTTCTGCATGTCATCAACACTAGCTAGATTTATTACTGCAGACTTGCACAACCTGTGGTCTGTATCAAGCCAAATGCAGCCCACCAGCCAGGTATGGCTGGCTGCCAAGGATTCAATAGATCCCTTGTTTACATTGTATGCTGTTAGGGAGTGCAAAAAGCAGACGATATCAAGAGGAGCATAATATATTGCTGATGGACTGTGTTCAACTTGCCAGGCCACAAGCTGTATAAAACTGAGCTACTGCTAATGTAGCTCATCTTGTTTTGACGCAATTGTGGTCAAGCAGAAGCCTTGCAATGTTTAGTAACAACAGAGATTTGACAGCATTCAGTGTGACATTTAAAATTCCACAGACGTATAAAGCTGGTAGCAGTTAAGTTCTGCTTAACTAGACCAGCAGTCCATCTGCAATTGACTTTTCCACATACAACTGGAGTTTTAGATGTAAAACTACAAAACATCAGGCTCCAAAGGGCACTTTCATACTGCCATACTTTTGTGTCTATCACTCATATACCTTCAGACAGATGCTGTTATGCATCCTTTGAGTCATACGAGTGCAACTTCATGTCCTATCAGAAAAGAAAGTAGGTAGACTTTGAAAAATAGCAGCAGCTAAATAACATTTTCAAACAACAAATCTGCTACTGTAACTTCCAGGCATCCAAATTTCCCTGAGCAAGCAATGCAGCTAAAATGGCCTCACTGAGTGATTGATTTGACGAATAGTGCAATAACCATCAGCAATCTTCATTTTATTTTAAAATTATGCTTTCAGGTTTGTTAATGAATACAACCTGACAGCTTCTCATTCCTCAACATTCCTTATCCCTTGAAGACATTTTAGCCAAAAGACAAAATGTAGTACAGTGACACCTTACCATCTTACAACCCTTTTACCGCCTACTGCTATTCCACTGCAGGTGTTATTTGAAGAATTATGCCTTTACATTAATATGCATCTCCATGCCAGCGTTCCACTGAGTGATGAGAGACATTTCTTGTTCCTCATTTTAAATAGGCTCAGAAAAGATAGGTTGTGGGGGTTTTCCAAGGAGTACCCAGAGGTCCCTACTCTTTCAATGGATCAGACAAACTATGTACGTATTACAGATAGGTAGCCATGTTGGTCTGCCATAGTCAAAACAAAATAAAAAAATTCCTTCCAGTAGCACCTTAAAGACCAACTAAGTTAGTTCTTGGTATGAGCTTTCATGTGCATGCAAACTTTTTTTTTTTTTTAAATAATATTTATTAAAAATTTCCAATTACAACAAAGGAACAAAAAATAAACAAAACAAAACATCCAATTTTAAAATCTTTTTCCAAATAACATCTTTTCGGGACTTCCCCTCCCCTCCCCCTCCTGTATTCCAATTCTTACAAATAAACAAAAAAAATTTCAACAAATTCTTATCCCAAATTTAAACTTATTATCATTAACTCAATTTTAAAAATATTTTCCCATCCCCTAAAATCGACCTGTTCCCTTCCGTGAGTTCCCCCCGTTAATATGCAATACAGATTATAATAGAAGAAAAATAAAAAATAATAATTTTACACCCTTTGAATTCCAAATTCCCCTCCCCCCCTTTCCCGGTTGCGTTCCCAATGTTCCTCGACGTCTGATGTCTTCCTGGAGTTCCCACATCTCTCTAAACCATAGTCCTTTCCCAGTCCTCTTTAATTTCGAATGTCCAATCTTGGAAGGAGTCTGTCTCAAAAAAGGCCCATTTCTTCCATCCAGATTTTTATATCTAGGAGTAAAAGCTCCAATTTTATTTCTTTAAACCTGTCAAATCTGGATGTCCCAAATGTTCCCACTTCCAGCTTTGTCCAGTTCTTATTATTTTTGTTGTTCTTGTTGATCTCACTCCTCCTTTTTTTTTTCCCCCTGCTCTCCTGCACAAATGTTCCAATTCCAAAAGCTTCTAATTCCTCTGCAGAGGCTTGTTATTCAAGAACAAAACATTACGTCAAGTCCCTTTCATTCTTCAATAGATAAATCTATTGTCTCCTTTAGTGCGTAGACCTCTGTAGACAAAATAGTATTCCATTTCTGCAGTTTCCCAGGAGATAGAAAGTTCTGGTCAAATTCCACGCCAACAATACTTGTAATGTCCCTCGGCTCCTCTAGGTGGTTTACAATAACTAAATTGCCTTCCAGATCGCGTCCACCAGTCAAAATAACTTATTATTCCTTGTTTGTAACAATTTGTATCCAATTTGTAACAAATGTAACCGGCAAAGTCCTCGTAACAAAGTTCTCTCTTTTATTCTTCCGCCTTGACAGCTCTTTGACAGCTGTCAAAACCTCTATTTCTCTTCTCCCGGCGCTCTCACAAATCGCTCCCAGGGTTCCGGGGGGGGGGGTTGCTTTTTAATCAATTCAATTCCACCTTTCTCCTCCAGCTCAGTCTTATGATTTTCCCTCACGAAGTTAATAACTTTGTCAAAATAGGGTTGCACTCGATCTTAGTTGTCAAATCCTTTGCTTTAACTCTTCTACAACAGGGGGGGGGGGCTGACTTCCTTTTTGCGCCTCCCCCGCTCGCTCCGAATTTAACAAAAAAATTATCCCCCTTTTTAGTCCAGGTTCCGATTACTCACGGGTTATTCTTTTAAGTCCAGATTTTCAATAGAAGAAGTCAGCGCTCTCCGTCGAATGGCATGCGGCTTCGCTCGGCAGGGGAAGCGAAGGACTCAAAGCACCCCCCCCTGTCACCCGCTCCACAGCCTTTAAAAAGGCTCCTTCGCGGGTCGGGGGGGCGCAAAAGGTGCCAGCCGAGTCACCATGTCCATGGGTTTCAGCACCCATGGTTTTTGAGGGTCCCCGCGTCGCCGGCGCGGTAGGACCCAGCCCCTGCCGAGCAGGCTCCCTCCGGAGCTCGGAGGGAGTCCGCCATTCGGCGATGGCGCCAACCTGGAAGTCGTGTGCATGCAAACTTCTTCAGATACACTGAAACAGAAGTCACCAGACCCTTCTATATAGTGAGAAGGTGGGGAGGGAGAGAACATATGTACATATGTTCTTTAGAAAATATATAATCTGAAGTTACTGGAATCTTTTGAACACCTAGCCTTTGGTGACACACATTCAGGGAAGTAACAAGATATGTCCCAAATATAACAATCTTAACCAAAAGTGATTTTCATTATTCACAGACATATTTGAAAAGCAGTGGCTTTGGGAGCACAGTAGATGAGGTGGAGCAGCAGATCAAGAAACACGAGGCTTTTGAGAAGCTTCTGGCCTCTCACGTTGAAAAGGTAAACACTTATACGATCCTGACCTTAAAGGAAGGTGTATTTAGGTTATAGGCAAATGCCCAGTTTGGTTCTTAAGAGTTGGTTAAGAACTGGTTAAGATAATTGGAATAATTTCTGTGCTAAGTGAAAACAATCAGAATCATGGCTACAAGAGCTGATTCACGCCACCATTTGGGGATCTGTTTTTTTCAGTGTCTTTAGAAGTTCTTCTTGAGACAAAACATCTGCTAAATTTTGAGGGAAGACAAAATAATTTCAACAGGTATAGCCCTAGGATTGGTAATAAGGCCGTTTTTCAGCGGGAGCTCAGCTCTGACACCTCTCGGGTAGGTGCCATTGCTATTCTAAGAGAACAAGGGAGAAGTTAATGGCAAGCTCCAGTACCTATTTTTCTTGAAAAATAGCACTGGTATAATACATTACTTTTACTGGCACAGCAGTCAACATTTCTGATTCCCTCCAATTTCATTAGGTTGAACTTCAGACTTGCAGTTCTAAGGATCTCATTTGCATCTATATTTTCTTCCAGTAGAAAAAAAATAATACTTTGTGAACAGAACAGGAACCCTTGATTGATTATGTATATCACATGAACGCACAGCTTTGATTTTAGGCTTGTTTCCTTCTCAGGAATTGTCTCTTCAGGAACAGTCAAGAAGACTGCAGCAGGACAGTGAACTGGATAGAAAACAGATTGATCTCAAGCTGAATGCTGTGTTAGAGAGAAGAAGATGCATCAAAGATCTCTCTCAAAGTAGGCAAGAAAAACTGCAGATAGCCCTTCTGCTGGCTCTCTTCTACCAAAATCTGTCAGAGGTGAGAATGATGCTATTGCCAAGATTACATTTTGTAATTCCCAAGTACCGTAAAGCCCAATTCTATTAATCATGTACCCATGGTAGTGCAAAAATGTGGTACATAATAAAGAGTATTACATTATAACATCCACATTTGGGGGGTAGGGGAGGTCATCCCATGATGCTCCTGTAACATTTCAAGAGTGATAACCATCTAGGGAGGGCCAATCACACAGAATGACCACCCAGCTAGGTTTGGGAGTGTCTATTCCATTAATTAGGGATGCGGGTGGCGCTGTGGGTTAAACCACAGAGCCTAGGACTTGCCAATCAGAAGGTTGGCGGTTTGAATCCCTGCGGCGGGTTGAACTCCTGTTGCTTGATCCCAGCTCCTGCCAACCTAGCAGTTTGAAAGCACGTCAAAGTGCAAGTAGATAAATAGGTACCGCTCCAGCGGGAAGATAAACGGCGTTTCCGTGCACTGCTCTGGTTCGCCAGAAGCGGCTTAGTCATGCTGGCCACATGACCCAGAGGCTGTACGCCGGCTCCCTCAGGCAATAAAGCAAGATGAGCGCCGCAACCCCAGAGTTGGTCATGACTGGACCTAATGGTCAGGGGTCCCTTTACCTTTTACCTTTATTCCATTAATTGGATCCACATCATTGGCCTTACCCAGGTGGTTATGGCCCTTTGGATGAAAAGCAGGAGGCTGAACATAATTTCACAGCAATCACCCAATGGCTACTGTATTTTCTGATAGAATGGCTTGCTATGTGGACCAGCTGTATCAGTAGTCTGAGAACTCCATAGAGCAGGTATGGAAAAGCTCCAGCCCCCATGGCCAATGGTCAGGGATGATGGGAACTGTAGTGCAACTAGGGACGTAATAAGACATTGTTTTCTGTTCCACCCTGTATTGCCTTCATGCAGCACTATTTTTGTCCATCTGCCATTCATCTAACACAAGAAGCTGGGTTATTTGTCTCAGTGACTAGTGTGGCAAAATTATGTAACTTCGTAGTTTATATTATTAATTAGGTAAGTTACACTGTCAATGTGTTGTTCTACCCTGTTCATTCACTGTAAAGGAAACACAATGCAAATGTGAAAGCAAAAAGACAACAAATACCTCTTGTTACAGATAGGTAGCCATATTGGTCTGCCATAGTCAAAACAAAATAAAAAAATTCCTTCCAGTAGCACCTTAAAGACCAACTAAGTTAGTTCATACCTTGGTATGAGAAAGCTCATACCAAGAACTAACTTAGTTGGTCTTTAAGGTGCTACTGGAAGGATTTTTTTTATTTTGTTTTGAATACCTCTTGTGTTTGCTAGATTGATTTCTGTTCTGGACATGAGACAAATAAGCAAACAAGAGCAATATCTGCCCCTGTTTCTATTTTTATCAGACTTCTCTGACATCTCTAAGTCCAATAATATGTCATGGTGTGTGTGTGTGTGTGTGTGTCACAGGTTCCCCATTCTTGCCATGGAGATATGAAGAAGTTAAAATTTGCCATTCTGAAAAAATCTGTACTTTTGTTAGCACAACCAAGGATCAACTCTCACTTTACTTTTTCATTAAATTTAGCCTGTTTTGAATATGCCCTTGGATTATCAGAACATGACTAGGGTGATCTTTGTCTTTGTTAGTTAGATTGATAGGGAAACCACTGTGTTAAATTCATGTGACTTAAGACACAAGGATGTCAGTGTTACATAGAAAGCAGCAGCAATATGTGTGAAATACTAACCACACTGATTCTTTGGTGACAGGCAGAGAGCTGGATTGATGAGCGCATGCAAAAGCTGGAGGATCCATCTTTCCAAAATCTTAGCAACCTGAGTGACAAAATGAAGCTTCTGCAGAAACATCAAGTATTTGAGGCTGAGATTCTGGCTCACAAGGATCTAATTTCTACTGTTAACACGGTGAGTATTGAATGGAGGTGCTGTGATCTTTAGGTCCCGTAGGGGCCTTCTGCAACTGTCAGATCAAAAGATGGAATAGCCTTAAAACCTTTTACTGAAGAAGAAAAAGATTGAAGAGCCTTGAATTGAAAGTTATTGTTATCCCCCAATGTGTAGATCTCTTCAGGTCTCTGAAGTTTGCTTGTCTCCATGTACTGAAAATGCTTGGTTACAGCCTGTATGAATAAACAGTAGTTAGGGTAATTGCTGTTGAGAGAGGCCAGTTCTCTCCCCATCTGCAAAAAAATAATATACAAATAAGTACAAATTCCTGGTTCTACCTTGTCCTTGACAAGAAGCAGCAGCTACAAGGAAGCCTCTGGAAATTATTCATAAATAATAATGGCTCTCTCAACAGCAGTTTGTTTTTTAAAAAATGTGGTCACACATTTTTAACCTTATCCACTTTCACAGTCATAAATCTATATGGAACTGCAATGGTTGTGTCGTCCAACCTGTTTCCTGTTGCTGCAGGAAACCTGCTATTACAGGCCCACATCCCTGATAGTTTGGCCCTGTGTCTCCCTGGCGTTGAGCTTTTCTTAGAAACATATGGAAATATTGTGTTTCATCTTTTTCTTCTTATTTAATTATTTCCTAATTACATGAAGCAAGGAGAAGCCTTATTGTGCCAGAATCACCCGAAATCAGGGGAAATCCGTCGTAAGACTCGTTTGCTTCAAGAACGGTGGGAGACACTGAAATGTGCTGTTGCTGCTCGTGGAAAGATGCTCGAAGACATTAGAGATTTCCTGGAATTTCTGCAGAAAGTGGACCATGTAGAGGCTTGGATCAGAGACAAGGTCAGTGAATTTTACTGGCTAGTTGCAAACTAGTCATTATGTGACTCTTCTGTAGACTATTATTACCATTTTCATATGTTTATAGCTAATGACTGCTCCCCGCATAAAACGGGGGGCACCCTTTGCATGGACGCGCGCAGCCCCTGGATCTTGAGCGGCTCCATCAACACAGGCTTGGCTTCGCCTTCCCTCAGGTGGGATACCTGGAGGTCTCCACCTACCTCAGTCAGTTGTCCAATCCCGCCTGGGGGAAGCATTGCCAAGGAGACCAGGCCAGGTAGGGGAGGGACAACCTGCCCACACAATAGAGGGAGGATCTTACCTGGGAATCCTCACTTGGTTCCAGAGCTTCTCCCACTCTACCCACCCTCAGTTAATGTCTTATTTTGCAGGTTAACTTTTCTTCACAGGTTTTGCAGGTTAACTTTTCTTCACAGGTATGCGGGCGCTGCTACGTCAAGGTCGCTGTTAAAGGGCTAGAAAGGAATTCCCCTGCATTGGCAGGTTTTGCCTTTCCCATAGCAAAACGTCACAACTTTGGTGGTATCAGGCCTTGGGCAAAATCCTTTAGTCCATCTTCCTCTTTGTGGCGGCGATACCAGGGTTCCCCGTTAAAGGGGTTTCTGAAGGGAGGCTTTGACCATCCGCCGAGAAGTCGTCATTGCTCTCCCCTGCGGCGGCGGCGTAACGGGGGCGGCTATCTCTGCTTGAACATATGTTCTCCAGAGCCGGCCCATCCCCCAACACACACACTGGATAACCCTGATGCTCCCTAGGTCCCCGGCTGGGGACTGGGGAGGGAGAACGCCCAATGCCTGAGGCAAGGTCTACCCACATTTGAAATTTAATAAAGTTGTGGCCAATTTAATCCCATAGCACGTTGTCTTGAGTTGTTATTCCACATGACGGGGGGGCGCTTGGGATCTGGGGGACTCCGCCTGTCCACGCAACAAGTTTTCTGTAGTTGCAAAGTCTACAGAAGAGTCACATAGTTTCATTTATTTTTGAACATTTCTCTGCAGTGTTCCCACAGCAAATGCATAAAGTATGTTTAGCATCCAGATCAAACATGCACATGCATTTTTAAACACATTCTGGCCTGTTTCACACATAACCTAAACCATGGTTTATGTAACCTAACTGTCCAACCCAGCAGACTAATGGTTTGTTTTCTGCCAACAAACCATGATTGAAGCCATTGTTTGTTGTTGTCCTGTTTTAACCATGGTTTGGTGTTGCATCTGAACCCAACAACCTTAATCATGGTTTCTTTGGCTACCTCACAGTAGATCATCATCAAGGCATGAGTCAAGAGAAAATGCAAAACAAGCCAGACTTTGGAAGAACAAGCCATGGCTTCTTTGCTCATCCATTAAACAACTCGTGATTTGCTAAACAGACCATAGGTTTAGTGTTGTGTGTATATACAGTGTTTTATGACAGAGCTCTTCTCCCAGGAATTTGGCCTTTCCTGCAACATAAAACTATGTTTGCTATATTTCAAAAGTGCAAAATGCACACATTTGAACATTCAGAATGATGGTCATCATGAAGATATGGGAAATCTCTTTAACAAATCAGAAAGTATCCGTTTTGAAGTGGTTTCCATTTTCCTTCTCTAAAGAGCTGTCATGGGAATTTTCTGATGGATATGGAGCTTTTTGCCAGCTACTTACAGGAGCATGCTGGAAATTCATTTGTGTTATGGAAAATGGCACCTCTTCTTATAAGAACAGCGCATGCATGGAAATCCTTAGGCACAAAGCTTTAATCACAGATAACTGTGACTTAGACTTCTATTGTTATGGCTTCATAAACCCAATGCCTTTTGAAACAGTGGGGATTCAGTTGTCCTCCTTTGTATTAGCATCTGTATCAAACACCAGGTTCTGTTAATACCTTTACCAGAGCAGAATGCAACACAGCAGATGTTACCTGATACTGTAAAAGGCATATTGCCACTCTCAGAATGGGAATGACTTATAGGGGACAGAGTGGGAAAACACCCAGGTGACAGGTGATGGATGTTGATACTCTGGACCTGCATTGTGCATGAGATATTAATGGAATGCCCATTTTACTGTTTTTCTTTTCCCAGGAAGTCATGATTAATATTGGTGATGTGGGAAATGACTATGAACACTGTCTGCAGCTGATGAAAAAGCTGAATGAGTTCCGAGGAGCATCAGGGGTAAGAGATACATTTCCAGATTCACCTTCCACAGCTGGATAACATCTAACTTTTCAGTGAGCTATTCAGACCTATTTGGCTGCTGCAAGTGTGAGTTAATACAATCCTAGATTGGTTGGCGTAGCTCTTATGTCTACCTGTTTTAGGTTGCATCCACCTTATTTGCCAAAAAGACCATTTGGCATAGGTCAGTTTCTCTTACAACATAAGTCAGCTATCCTGTAATGAGAAGCAATCTCCAAAGTTATGGGCCTAGCATATGTTTGCTAAAATTTTAAACTGAATGTAAACTATATGTGAAAATCTGACTGCACATTTTCTACAAGAAAATGAAAATGTGATTCTAAGTATCCAGCCAGACACTCATGTTTAGTTGTATGGCTGGAATTTTGGCATTAAGTTGCAGTCCTGTTACATTCAGCATTTGGGGCTAACAAGGAATTAAACCCTTTCCTGCTCTGCAAGAAACTGTATGACCAGCAAGAGTTCAAAGTGAGATATATGCCCAAACCAGGCAAATATGGACTTTCTAGCTATGTTTGATACTTATGGGAAGTCCTACCATTTGTGCAGCAAAACTACTTGTTGCACCAACATTACAACAGTATTTCTCACAGCAAAGGCATAAAGTATGTATGACATTACAACCATGTACATGCATTGCATTTTTAAAAATAATCACATACGTGAATCTGGGGGCCCTGGTCAGATCAGGCATCCAAGATGCATGCAGTCTGAATGCTTACAGATGTCAGGATATCACCCACACTTCACGTTTGCCAAGAGAAACGCTGGTCATAACAAAGTTAGAGATGTCTTGTAACTGATGAGCCAAGACCAGGTTATGTGTTATACACATCAGGTTTAGCAATCAAGTTCACCATGGCAAAACTCTTTCTTATTTCTAAATATTGTATACCGTTCCTTTATACATTTAATTGCTTGAATATAATATAATTAATGTAATGTGGGCCTGGCAAGATCAGCTTTCAAAACAATGCAAGCCATTAGGAAAATATAGTAACACTTTGAGCAAAGGCAGCATGACATGACAGCTGCTTGTTTCATCTTTCTCTGCTGTGACCTCTCAGTTTCTTCAACTCTGGTGCTGAGTCATCATGACCGAGTTGACTTATAGCTCCCTGAGGCTTTGCTAACTTTGGCACTGAACTGAGTTGAGCACTTGTGGCCAGTTGCTGTGTGGTGATAGTGGCCCGTTAGCTGCCACTTTCAGTTTTCTATGTGTGGCCATCTTTCAGTCATAAACAGAGTTCACAACCCCAGTGCATGGCATCAATTTTGACAGAAACAGAAAGTTTGGGAAGAGCCTCAGTTTTCTAGCAAGCGGGGTTTGGAAACAAATGGAACAATATGAAGCTGGATTATGTTTGCTGGGGCTTCCCTTCTTTTCATCTTCACTCAGAGATCTTCCTGTTTTCCAAGCATCTTTGTACTATGGGCCTCTCTCTCCTAATGGCAGAAGGAAAATCTGTATTGTGTCTATAACAACCCTTAGAAAGCTGGGATCTTGACAAACTTAAGTTTCCTTCTACAGTGCTTCCCTCTTCCCCAAAAATATTGGCGTGAAAATGCATCTGGCAGTTCTGGGCAGTATGCCAGAACTGTCCCATTTCAACTGCAGGAAATCAGCAGAGCTAGACCAGGCAAGGCAAGGCTAAACATTTCTTGGTCCCTTATGCCTTTGACAAAAACCTGTTGGCTATAGCAATAACAATAAAATCCATGACATTCAGTAATAAAATAATGCAGGGATGAGGATGGAGATCATTTTTGCTTTATGTCATAATTAGAACAAGGCTACCCAACTTTTATTATTTATTTATTTATTTATTTATTCATTCATTCATTCATTCATGGCTCACCTTTTACATGCATCTCATAGTGACTTGCCAGAGTTTAAAAAAAAAAGTTCAATACAGTACAAGGGGAAAACAACTAAATATAACTTTTAAAACTATACAAAATTAACACTTAAGGCAAAGACCTTTCATTCCAGCTGGAAAAGCTTGTCAAAACAAAAATGGCTCCCAATAGCTTCCGGAAAGTACAGTAGTAGGTTCTGCATAGTAAGGTGGCTCTCAGCTTGGATTCTGTTGCTGATGTCCACTTAACATATCAGAGTTTTTCTATATGTGTAGATGCAGAGTATTAATGGACATATAAGACATCTTCCTAAAACACAATACAATGCAAGGTCAAATGTGGCTGCCATCCCTCTACACCATCTTTCCCATCTTTCCCACCTCCTGCACTGTTGGCTGCCATCACCACCCTTTCCAATCTCCAGCTGCTACTTGTTAGCACTTATCCTACAATAGATATTATTATTTTGCTCATTTGATACTTGCTTAGCTGTGGAGTCTAAAATGTGAGCCTGCCCTAGAATGAATAGTGAATAGTGGTATGTATGTATTGCAGTGCATAAGGAATCAATACTTCTTTAACTGATCCCTACCCACCCCCAAGTCTCTGCTAAACCCATGATTAATGTCTCCTTGCTCCTTGT
The DNA here is from genome assembly GCF_951804945.1 of Podarcis cretensis. Taxonomy (NCBI): domain Eukaryota; kingdom Metazoa; phylum Chordata; class Lepidosauria; order Squamata; family Lacertidae; genus Podarcis; species Podarcis cretensis. Next base: position 45,552,700 of record NC_137170.1, on the reverse strand, counting down.
GTGAGTTTATTGTACTTACTGCAAAGTTGAAAATTTGAGTACCGCAACGGAACAGTTTGGCCTTCGAAACTATGTACTTTTCAGAACTGGTTATTGATCATGATCCAGGAAAAGGTTCATCACAATGTAATCTGTGTTTGATGTGTTGTAAGCAAATATTTTCATTTCCAGTGTGCATTGAAACAGACAGGAGGTGGTGGTTTCTGAAGAATGTTATTCATGGAGAAAAGAGTGGGCACTAACTAGTCCTACAGCCCTCCTCTTGAAGTGGTTTTGCAGGGCTCAAAACTACACGGCCTAATCTAAAATAGGGGGGGAAATGTTGCCTGTCTGCTGTGCAATTTGAATTGAGTTGGTTTCTTCCATGTTATGGCAATGCTGCTAGATTCCTCCTTTGCACCTTTGGGCCAAAGAAGACATAACACCATTCACATATTTAGCAACCACATACATGTTTTGTTTAGAGCAAATTGCAGGCATTGGGGGCCAATTGAGATCAGGGCCCCCGTAGGAGGCGTCAACCCCTCTCTGTGATCCTTATCTGGATGACCATTCTCCACTTCTTCCTGTGCTTGCTGTTTGCAATGGTCCCAATGGGAATTTCCATTACAAAATAAATGGCAGTAATGCAGGGGGGGGGGTATCAAAATAGGACTATAGCAGGGCTCAAAGGGTTAAGGCCTCCCAGCCCTCTGCTGCAATCTTGATTGCCAGTGCCCGCATCTGCTGTTTATGCTAAAACGAACCAGACACCATTCATACAGTGACTAATGATGTTATGTCTAGTTTGTCCCTTTTGTCAAGGGTCACATTCATTCAGCAATGTGAGCAGAACAGCAGAGGTTGTATTACTGAGATACTCTGGCAGAATTACATAACTTTTACTTAATAACTGTTTATACATAAGCTGGCTGTTTCTCTTCGGTGTTGGTTATGTAGGGAGTGACAGTGGATGATGCCCACATCAAAGCCATCAATGTCCTTGCTGTGAGGCTGGAGAGGGAGAATAAGGAAGAGATGAAAACAATATACCAGCGCCGAAAGCAGCTGAATGAGAGGTGTGTGCGTGTGAATCTATAATGATGTCCACATGGGGGGTGAACAGGACTATCAAAACTGAACAGCTTTAGGGCCCAAGAGGAATTGGTAGTGCCACCTGCAATGATTTAAAAAGAGATAAGACTGATCTTAGCATACATGTATTTTCACCATTTCTCACTATCCTAACCATACTCTCATAGAATCATGGACAGGTGGTGTTAGAACAAATGTGATGTTCAATTGGGCAAGTTCCTCTGTCCAAAGATTTCATTTTTTCCACAGGGATTGTATTGAGTTTTCAGCTTTTAGCAAAGGGAAGGGAGAATACAAGAAAATAAAGCTGTGGGGCGAACTACAAGATGTATGCCAAAGGAGAAGTCAACCATCATTCTTAAACCCAGGTTTATTCCATAGGATAAACGATCTTCAGTTGTCATCAGTGCCCACTGTCATACCTATTAACTCCCAAGTGGTGAGGCTTCCTTTATGACAACATTTCCAAAGCTGTCTTTCACAGCACCTTGCTATGCTTTGAGCACAACCCATAATGTCTTGCTAATTGACCTTGGCAGCCAATTAGCATGCTGATGCCAGTGGTGTCAATACTAGGTCAGACTAGTCTCTAGGCCAGTACCTCCAAGCTTGGCAGAGAGATACGTGGTGAACAACAAAAGGCCAATAAAATTATGAGTGGAGATCAATGAGCATGATATCTTCCTAGCCAGTTACAGGTAGGTAGCCATGTTGGTCTGCCGTAGTCAAAACAAAATAATTTTAAAAAATCCTTCCAGTAGCACCTTAGAGACCAACTAAGTTTGTTATTGGTATCAGCTTTCGTGTGCATGTTTTATCTTCCTAGCCATGTACTGTACTTTCTCAAGCTGTTTCTAAGACAGCTCCTTTCTGCATCTGGCAGGTTTCCAGCCATGACCTAAGATAACCCACAGAGCAACTTGGGATTCATGAATGCAACTTAAGTTTACCTTGCAGCTTGAAGAGACAAAAAAAAATCCCATAGAGAAGTTCTAACAGGCTATAACTTTGCAGAATAAAGCTATTAAAATGTATTTTCTTATGGCTAAAATTAGAAACTTCTGTCTTAGAACAACTAAACTTAGGCCACCAGGCCACCCGTACCAAGAAAAGTTATAATCATGACAACTTTCATTTAATTAATAACTACACATGTATTCTTCAACTTTTCTCTTAACCACTTTTTACATATCTTCATTTCCAATTGTTTAAACATCTACCTAAGCAAAGCAGGGCAGTGGCTGAGAGGTCTCATAAACCAAAGTGCAAGTTTTGAAAGCAGCTTCTGACTCCCAGTGTGATCTGCTCCAATAAAATGATTTTTTTTGAATAATAGGTGGAACAGTTTCCATGGTGATCTCAAATCATATAGAAGGAAGTTGGAAGCAGCTCTGGAGGTCCATAGCTTGATCAGAGAAATGGACAATATCACTGAAAGAATAAGTGAAAAGGTGATTTGTTTTGTTATCAAGTTTCCATTCCTATTAATCCCCTTAGTGAGTTCCCTAAAGTGATTGAAATTCCAGTGACCCAAATAAACTGAGAAATGCAGGGGTGGCATTTTCTTATAGGAATACATGCAAAAAAGAGAGCTGGTATGTCATCAAGCAGTCCCAGCTATTGCAGTATTTCTCTGCTTTGTGATTAGGGTTACCCACAAAGTAGCAAAATAGCCTATTCTCTAGAGAGATGTTGTCATAAGTAGGTTCAGTATAAGCTGAACTTGTTCCGTAAACTTTACAGTGTATATAAAATGATACAAAATTATTATTATTATTGTTGTTGTTATATGTTTATTTGTACCCTGCCCTTTTCCCCGAGAGAACTCAAGGCAGGTAAAAAGTGTCAACTTCTTCCTGCAATATGGTAGGCACCAATGATGGTTTATTTCCATTGTTTATGAATAACCGGCCTTTTTTACACTGGCGTTTGCAAACCATTGATGCTAGCTTTTTATGGACGCCCATGCTATGAAGTGCATATTCCATGACGTCTTATAATACTTTTTGTTTTGCTGCTTTTTCTTTAAACCAGGTTGAGATTCTGAATGAAAATGGTTTAGAAATGAAAGAAGTTGAAGGTGCTTAAAAGAACTGAGCTGTGATCTTTTCTTTTCTTTTCTTTCCTTTCCTTCCCCTACCCCCACCCCACAAATGTCTTGTTTCCTTAAGAGTGCACTGATACAAACACTGGACTATGGGAAAGATTTGGAAAGTGTAGAAAACTTAATTCGAAAACATGAAGAAATGGAGAGGGAAACTGGTGTCATTCAATCCAAGATAGAGGTAAAAAATAAAGTTAATATCCTGAAATGCGAATGGTAAATACTATATGGACACATCCATTGACATTTGTCCTGCAGACAATTTTAAGCTAATGCAGTAAAGACTCTCCTCCCTGGAAGAGAGGGGAGTGGTTGTGGGCGGGAGCCCGAGCACCGCCCCTAGCAGGGGGCGTTAGCCCCCTGCCTCCACCTCACCTGGCTGGCGCCCACGCCCCTCTGTAGACATCCAACCAGGTGCCACAGAGGGGGCGTGTTCGGCAGCCTTTTGCTGCAGCACCAGCCTCTCCCCAGCCTCATTCTTTGCCGTCGTCTCGTCGCGAGTCACCCACCCTCCACTCCCTTTGAGTTAGGGTTAGGTCATTGGCCTTGCTATGGACCTTACGTTGGTCGCCCTGGTTGCCCAGGGGGCCTGGTAGGAGTTTTTCCATTTGGCATTAGGCTTTTTGGTTTTTTCGCCTACCTCGTAGCAATCGTCACAACTTTTGTGGTATTGGTGAGTAGGTTAGGCATTGGAATAATGTGTTGTGGTGTGTTGAAGTGCTAGGTGTGGCCATCGCCTATGCCTTCAATTTTTGGGTATTCCGTTAAAGGAATCTGGCGGTCGTGTATTCTGTCCGATGCCTGCTTGGCGGGAGGCCATGGCACGACCCTCGGTGACATCAGGGGTGAGCCTATAGTTGGATTAGCATCAACAGGCTCCACCTACTGATGAATAAACCCACTTGTTTTAGAGATCCAATGCCTAAGCCAATACCTTTTCACTGCTGTAATCAATAAAGTTGTGGCCTTTCCTTGCCCATTAACCTTATATCACGTGTCCTTGTGTATTCATTTCACATTGCGGGGGTCGGGTCCTCGAACCACAATCATGTCGCATCAGTTTACAGTGGATCATGGTGTTGTAAAGAGGATCTTGGGGGGGGGGTAGTTTTGCCATATTATGTTCCCGGTAGTTTACTTTGCGGTCTTACATGGATGGTTTCATTACTAAGATTATTTTTCTTGTCTTTCTTTGTGTATTATATTTTGTGAACAGAAAAGTAGGGCATAAATGTCCTAAATCAAAAGTGGGTTTTTTTAGAAGGGACCATTATACAGTGTGCTTATGGTTCTTTCAGGCTCTGGAGCTAGAATCCTTTCCACTTTGCAAGAGGAATCCATCTTCCATAACCGACAAACTGACTATGAAGCAAAAGGAAATGAAAGACAATTGGCTACGACTTCAAGGCCAGACCAAGCAAAGGTAAAAATACTTAGAACATGGCCACCTCCATCCTGTATACATTGTTATCCCAAGAATGGAGAACCTCCAGTCCAGGGGCCAAATATGGCCCTCTAGAACTCTGTCTGGCCCTTGGGACTCTCCCTAGGCCATACTTCTTACCAGTTTGAGTTGCACTCTTGAATGTTTTTTTTTTTCCTGTCTAGAATGTGTCCTTGGACTTTTCATAATGCTGCTTCTTTGTCTGGTGGTGGTATTGTTTGTTTGTTTGTTTGTTTGTTTGTTTGTTTGTTTGTTTAATATACCACAATATCTAAAATAAAAGCAATAACCCAATATAGAAACTTGCCTACTGTACAAAGATAGAATTCTGCTCCATCCCACTGCTGGCATATAGCCTCCACTTGGGGTGGTATCCAGGTTCCAGATTCAGGAAAAAATTGAGTACCACTCTAGCCCTGCTACCATGAGTACCATAATATGTCTACACCACAAATGATGTTAGGGGCAGAACTTGGATGGAATGTACACGAGTTGAGTTGCATTTAGGTATGTGTAATGTGCTTTCATATTTCCTTGTTTGCGTGTGTGAATGTGGCTAAAGGAGAAAGTGTAATTTTATAGGTAACGGATATGCAAGGCTCTCCACACATGGCAAAATATATGTTTTCCTTGCTGCCTTGAGTTCAGTTTGCAAGCCTTCTATTTTCACTGAACCTGACTCTATTCCAGCAAAGATATGCTTAGGAATTGTTTCCATGCAAGAAGTACTGCTGGGAAATGCTACAGGTAGGTCCAATCAGAACTGCTATTAGATTGTTCTTTGTGTGACAGGGGTGAGAAATTGGCAGCCTCTTACCAGTTGCAGAAGTTTAATTCTGAAACGAAGGAACTCCTGGACTGGATTCAAGAGGTCAAAGGTCGAATGGAGGCTGGTGGTCTTCCTAGAAGTCTAGCTGAAGCAGAAAGTATGATCGAAGAACATCAGGAAAGAAAGGCAAGTGTGAATCACATCAGCTGGCTATAGGCATCCTGATCATGGATTCCATTGCCTCATTCAGGATCAAGCTACATAGTATATTTAGCACATAGCATCTACATATTGTGCCTTTTTCTTACTCAGAAGCAAGCACAAGGAACCATTCTGAATAGGTACTGTGGGGAGGGGAGATCACTTAGGTACTTATAACACAGCAGTTTGACTTCACCCTCAGAGGCACACTGTCTCTTGAGACAGATGAATGCCAGCAACAGTATTAAAACTTCTGTCATTTACTGCAAACTTTTCAACGATAACAACAATATATTGACTTGGAGAGGGACCAACTCTATGCTCGGGCTAGAGAATGGATCATTTGTTCTCTATATTTATTAGCTCTCACAGTTTCCTGTGCAGTTTCAGTGACAACTCAAAGACTAATGACTTTCCATATAAATATTAGTATTGGAAGGTACTCTGCAGAGCCTGTTTTTGTCCCCAAGGACCTATAATTCTGGATAGCTGTATTTCTGCATGAACATTTGACATCAATCTACCCAACATCTTTTTAGGAAGAAATTGAAGCACGAGGGGAAAGGTTTGGGGCGCTCAGCAGCTACGGTCAAACCCTTGCCAACTCCGGTTATTATGCAACCCCTGAGATCCACCATTCCCTCACTGGACTTCAACAGGCCTTGACTGAAATGATCCAGATCTGGCAAGAAAAGAATCTGAAACTGCTTCAAGCCATGGATTTGCAGGTAGGTGGGCAAATGGTCTGAGACAGCCAACCAAGACCAGAGCAGAGCAAGCGCTGTGAGGAAACATCTGTCAGTAGCTGTTTCTGGTTGATAGATGGAGAAAGTGGTAGCCTTAGAATTATGGGCTCAAAGGGGAAGAAGGAAAGAATGCACTTAAAGAACTGCAATATGTTGCTGCTTTTGTCTTGGTTCAGTGAATGAAAAATGAATGAATGTCAGTTAGATTCTTCTTTTTCTAATCTTAGTTTCCCCCATTTCTGCATGGTTGTTGTTTTAAAGTGCACATGAAAATTCATATACATTTTTGTTTAGGCTTCTCTTAATATACACATTTTTGAATGCCTTTCCTCTCAAATATAATTCACTTTTGCATACAATTTTCACCAATGCACATATTTTTGTGTACACTTTCTCCAAATGTATACATGTGCACATGTTGTTGTTGGAGAACGGTGTTGCAAAATCCAGAAAAGTGCAAAATTGTGTTTTGATTCGTTTATTATCCAAAGTGCAAGCAAATTAAGTAGGTTTGCAATAAAATGTGAATGGGTGCAATGCTCCCACATCCCTACACTAAACTTCTCTTCAGCTCAAACTGAAACCATCAGTTAACTTTGATAAATCCTCCTGTTTCAATTTTGGGCAGTATGTGTCTGTGTGTTTCCCTAAAATGCATAAAACAAAGATATTTTGCCAGGCTTGAGTTATATTTATATTTATATTTATATTTATATTTATATTTATATTTATATTTATATTTATATTTATATTTATATTATTTATATTTATATTTATATTTATATTTATATTTATATTTATATTTATATTTATATTTATATTTATATTTATATTTATATTTATATTTATATTTATATTATTTATATTTATATTTATATGGGTTAATTTATAAATGAGCATAGCTGGAACTCATCTTGGTCTAATAGTCGTGTTTATGCCCTTTCACATGGAAGCTATTTTCTCTATTCATCGGAAACTATAGCACAAAGCATCCATTGAGGAGCACTCTTTCATTCATTAGTGGCTTACTTAGATAATTGACAGAGAACTTGAATTGCATGTAGAAAGTCCCTGGCATCTCCAGCTAAATGATAAGGTATCAGAAGATGTGAGAGACCTCTTCCTAAGATCCTGGAGAGCAGCTGCCAGTCAGAGTAGACATTACTGGATTCAGCAGATGTATCCTCTGGCATAAGACTACTTCCTAATTCCTGGTGCAAGGGGTGGGGTGGAAATCCAGTCACCACTGAATATAGTAATGACTCTGAATCCTAGAACTGTCTGCTGTGCTGCTTTTTAATATTAGCAATGACTTGGATGCTTATAAGTAATGTTAGATCTTCCACCGGTACCTATCCTAAGCATATTTTCTTGCAAGTAAGCCCCATTGTATTTTGTGCTGTCTTGATTTTATTGGGAAAGACCTCACCATCTTTCTCTCTCTCGCGCACAGACATTCTTAGGTTGTGTGGAGCAGAATGAAAGCTGGCTTAGCAGCAAAGAGGCCTTCTTAGCAAACCAAGACTTGGGGGTAAGAAAAATGAGCTGTATGTTTTCTATTTTCAACTAGAGGGAGAAGACGTTGGCACAGAGTAGAAAGTGTAAAAACCCTCCTTTAAATAAAATCACCCTTAGGAAATCTTACTTTTAGCTTTTTTGTGCCAAATGCACATGGGATTCCTCACCTATTGTCTCCTGCTACCATTGGCTTTATTTAGTAGTTTCCTATTCCTCACTCTCTCCTCTTTAACACCGTCCTCCAGTCTGCCTTTTCTTTCTAATGCACATGTATTAGGGCAGCCTCTGAAAACACTGATGAATTTCAAAGCCACATAGTCAACCAGAGCTTTTGATGACACCCCCATATTCTGTGGTCTTGCATTCAACAAGCAAAACTATCCTGACCCACTGGAAAGTTTAGATCAATGGACATTTGAATCCTGAAATAAAAGCACCCCCCAGTTTAGACAGTGGACCCTAAACTCAGTGGAAGAACAATTGCTTTGTATGCAAAAGCTGCCAAGTCCCACCCCGGGTATATCCAGTTAAATCTACTGACACTGACTAGATGAGGTGAGGTGAACCCTTGGTCCTCCAGAAGTTGCTGAACTACAACTCCCGTCAACTTCACCAAGCATGTCCAATGGCTGGACTGATACAAGGTTGTTTCCTATGTTGCCAATTTTTGCCATCCTCTTCAGGATTCGGTATCCAGTGTGGAGAGCCTGCATCAAAAACACATGCAGTTTGAAAAGGCCCTGGAAACCCAGCTGGAGAAGATTGATGTGATGGCCTCACGTGCCCAGCAACTGAGGGACAGCCAGCATTATGACTCCGAGAACATCATGAACAAGTGCCAAGCAGTTCTCAGGAGGTAGCACCTAACCTTTTCCTCCCGTGGTGTCTGTAAAATCTCTCCTAGCAAGAGTAGAGAATCTCAGGCTCAGAGGAACCACTGTGGCCCTCCAGCCTTCTCTCTCTGGCCCCGGACTGCACTCACCAGCCCCTTTGAGTGCTTCTTCTCAGTGGGAGTGTGGCCTTGAATTGTGCTGATGCTTCTTGCCTACCAGGATGGATGATGGAAAGATGTGTGTGTTGGGGTATGTTCTGACTTTTGAGTGGAAAGTGTGTTACATCTGTTGCTCCGCTCATGTTTGCCTCTAGTGCCCTCTGCTATTTGCACGTGTCCCCTGGAAGGTTCCCCATGGGGGAATATGACTGTCTGTCTGAAAAAGGCTGTACACCCCAAACAGAGACCCATCTTTTAAACCATTTCTTGATTACCCACCACTCATCCTATGGTATTCCAGTTCTTCAGAAGTTCTTTCAGATAAAAGTGCACTTACTCAGCTACCAGTGCCCCACTTTGGGAAATGTACATAATATTTACAGATGTTCATAGCGCTAGGAATGTCTGGGAATATGTGCTTCAGATGTGCTCATTTTTGGATGCTACTCTGTTAGTGACCTTCCTGCCTCGTTGCCAGCCCTGCTCAGTTCTGTGGTTCTTCAATTCTAGTGAGATTATCTGTCCCAAAAGTTAAGCATATATTTTGAACTCGTTTTGGAAGTAGATCATGAGAAAGTTCAGTTAACCACCCGTGCCATCTTATCACCAACAATGTTTCTTCTTCTTCTTAGAAAGGAGAGGGTTCTGGAAGTTGCTTTAGCTCGCAGACGTCTGCTGGAGCAGTCGTGGCTACTACAAAAATTTCTACGGGATTCCTTTGAGGTATAATCTATTTTATTTGCCGAGAGTAACTTAAGCCATGATGTGAGATCCAATTAGCATTGTTTGATATGAAGTAATGTGTGTGGATGCTGGGAGAAAGAAAATGGAGCAAGTCATGGAACACCTTGGAGTGAGAATGGCACCTCATGGGCTCTGCAAATATGAACTGGATTTAAAGCCTTCCTGCAGGTGTCGGTGATACTCTGTGAAGTGTAGATAACAAGTGAGATAATTCACCCCTTATGGAAACTTACAAATGCATTGCATACAAATGATGCCAGGATCAATCCCTTGCATCTCCAGAGGGTTTGATCCTGGAGAGACCACTGTCTGAAACTCCAGAGAGCCACTACCAGAATGAATGCCTGAATGGAGATCTGTCCATGAGAGTAGGGGCCTTGTTACTGATTGGGAACCTGCTTGTGTGGACAGAGCCCTTTCTCTGACAGTTGTAACTGTGGGAACTCCTTCCAGCATTCGGTGTATATGTAGACGGAGAAGGCTGGAGCCTGCCATCAACCATTTCCACACATTAATCAGTTACAATACCTGGAGGAAAGCAGATAGAGGAATAGTTCTGAAAGAACTCTGGGGGATCTCTTAACTGTATGTCATCCTGGGTATTAATGCTGGAGTGTGACCTACAACATTTTCTTTGTGAGTCTCCTTTTCCTAAGGGTGCTTCCAGGCAACTTGTTGTTGAGCAGTCACTCTGATTGGTTTGCAAGGAAGCCAGATGACATTGTGTCCAAAGCCAGTGTCCTCCCACATCTTCCCCTCTACTGCATTCTCCCTTATCGCAAAAAATCTGCTGTTTGGGGGAAGCTCACACGTTATGCAAGAGCTCCAAATCAGCTTCTGCTGTGCAACCTGAATTTGCTGGTCTGTGACTGAGCCCCACCCAGTAAATACCGTCAGCCTGGAAGTGCCCAAAGTGGGAAGTGTGATGGAGGAACAGAAGACACTGCCAGCCTTGTTTGCTTGTTTCACTTCCTTGTTGTTTCTCCCCCAAGGTGGCTGCCTGGATGAATGAAAAAAACAGCATTGCTCTGGATGAGAGCTGGAGAGACCCAAGCAACCTTCAAGCCAAACTGCAAAAGCAGCAGATTTTCCAGGCGGAGATTGTGGCCAACAGAAGCCACCTAGATAGTATCAAAGCTGTAAGTGTGAAGAAGGGCTGCCAGAGAAGTCTGGTTCACCAAAGGAATGCTTGGCCATCAGAAATAAAATTACTTGAGCTTAATTATGAACCCCAAGGAAGATGAGATTGTTTGATACTGTTGGTACTTAAGGATGTAGTTCAGAAAGATGTTGCCCAATTCAGAAAGATGAGCCAACAAGAGAAAAGACTTTGATTTTCTTTGTTTGCAGGAAGGAGAGAAAATGATCCAGGAGGGTCATTGTGCCTCTGATGCCATCCAGTCCAGGCTGCAGGAAATAGATGAGCTTTGGGATGAGCTGCTGCAAAACTGCCATGAAAAGAGAAGGAAAATGCAGGATGCCTACAAGGTGAAGCAAAACACTGGGGGGGGGGGGAGTGCCAATAGAGGAAGGCTGGTGTAGCTGTGGACTTCCAGGTATTCCTGAATTACAACCCCCGACATCTCTGACCCCTAGCCATGCTGACAAGGCTGATGGAAGGTGCAGTTCATTGCCACCTGGAGGACCACACATTCCTCACCTTTGCTTAGTTGACAGGTTGCCAATTTAAAAGTCAAGGTTAGCCAGAGGAAGGATTTGCCATCAGTATAAATAATCTGAACATAATTCAGTCACAAGGAAGATAGGGTCTCTTGAACGTGCTGATATTGAAGAATTTGGTTCAGAAAGGTGTTCCCAAGTTCAGAAGGATGAGCCAACAGAAGATGGCTTTGATTTTCTTTATTTGCCAATAGGAGAGATAAAAGAATTACTTAAAAATGTGTGGTGTCTATGCTTGCACTTGTAAAAGGGCTCTGACCAATCCTCATTTGGTCTCTTCCCCCCCCCCACTTCTAAATGTCACATTACATCTGGGTTCTTTCCTCTGTATTCAGGCCTTACGTTTCCTACGCACTGTGGATGATGTGGAGAAATGGCTGGAAGATCTAGAAAGGGAGATGAAAGCCCCAGAAGGCAGCAATAATTTACTGGTTCTGAATGATCTCCTAAAGAAGCAGGAGGAATTGGAAGAAAGCTTTGTCAGCTATAGAGACCAGGTGCAAGGCCTTATCAATGCAGTGCAAGAATTTCAACAAGAGAAGCATTTTCTGGCAGATGAGATAGAAGAGAGGGTTGACCATGTGGTGCACAGGTGCCTGAATAGTTTTTCATTCTTCCTTTCCTTCTCTCTGTGTTCTTTCTCCTTTCTATTGTCACTTTTTTCTGTTGTCACCCTCCGCTTTCCATCTCTTTATTATTATTGTAATCCTCGTCTTGGCACTTAAGTTTATTATCCCATAATCTTCCTTGTACATCTCCTTCTGGCAACTCCTGCAGCCAAGCTGGTGCCAAACGTATTGCTCAGCTTTCCTTTGGACCACATCAGCAAAGCTGGGGTCACCTGGGCAGCCCAGGACCTCCACACACACTGCCCAGGCTTGTCCCCCAGGGAGGTCACTTCACTGCTGCTAACACAGTGGCTTGACTTCACCCCTGGAGGCACACTCCATTGTCTCTTGAGACAGACGGATACCAACAACCTTCCTTAATACTGAAGTTGAGGCTTCATTTTGACTCTCCAGGTACAAAAGCCTTAGGGAGCCACTCCAAGAGAGGCGGGGGGTTTTGGAGGCCAGCAGACTTCAGTACCAATTCGTCCAGGATGTCAGTGAGGAGTTGACCTGGATTAATGAGAAACTTTCCCTGGCATCCTCCAGAGACTACGGCCAATCCCTTACAACTGTTCAGAGCTTACAAGAGAAGCACCAGGTAAGGTTCTATAGTAAGGGAAGGGAATATTGGAAATAGAGAGAATGGAGTTTCTCCGTCACTGTTTCTCTTAACCATATCTTTTGGCTAAAGTATCACTGGCAAGCATGTTTGCTGCCTTCCGCCCCCCATCCCCATGTGCTTCAGCAAGGTGCATTTGTTATGACCACTTCTATTTCACTTTAAAAGAGACAAGAAACGAATAGCTCCTTCTTCTGGAGGGAGGGCCTTTGACAAAATTCCGCTACTTCATTCTTTGAGCATTTTGGAATCTCTTAAAAGTGTAGGTGGATGCATGGTTTTGACTTTACCTTATATAAAAGAGAAAACGTCTTCGTTTTCAAAATATGCTTTATTTTGTTGTACCTATCAGAATTTAGAAAATGAAATTAGCAGCCACAACGCCTTAACTAAAGCGGTGATCAGCACTGGGCAGAAGCTGGTGAAGGGAGGCCACGCTGCCTCACGGGATATTATGGAACAGGTGAAAGAACTGGAAGTTTCCTTGGACAACCTGAAGGGTGAGGCTCAGGAGAGAAGAAAGAGACTCATGCAATCTTACGAAGCTCAGCATTTCCTCACTGAGGTAAGATAAGACTGGGATCTCATGTTCCGGTTTGATACCTTTTAAAGGATTGAAAGTTTTCTGATAGCTTGGTTGATAAATTATTAGAGCTTGAAGCATAATTAAAACATGGAAGCCATTACCTTCCTAGATTTTAATGTTCTGCCTGTTCTAATAATTTGTATTTTATTTTATTGTTGGGTGGTTGCTGGAAACAGGGTGAGTCGATATGAAATTCTTGTAAAGATATGCCCGTTTGCCATTTCCCTGACTTAAATCAACTCCATGTTTCTATTAGTCATTGGATAGATGGGATATGTGTCCCAATATCATACCTGTCCTTTCTCCTCCTCTGCAAGTTTCAGACAAGCAATTTAAATCGGGGCTGCGGCCTGGGATGAGAGTCAATGTAACCTCCTATCTCCCAATGGCAGATTTAATCCAAATCCATCGTTTTCATAATTGCTTTATATTGCTTTTCAATTTTTTATGTTTATGTTATGATGTTTTTTGAGAGGGTAGTACAGTGGTACCTCGGTTTATGACCTTAATCCGTTCCGGAAGTCTGTTCTTAAACTAAGGTTACCAGATTTTTTTTCAATGAATCCTGGGACACATTGTTTGCTATGTACATGTGAATGCTGAGAAAACTGTAAATCAGGGGACTGTCTCCAGGAAACGGGGACATCTGGTAACCTTATCTTAAACCAAAACCATTCTTAAACCAAGGCGTGCTTTCCCTAATGAAGCCTGCCACTGCCAGTGCCCTTCCACTATTCGGATTTAGTTCTTAGACCAAGATAAAGTTCGCAAACCGGGACACTACTTCCGGTTTTTGCAGAGTTTGTAAAACGAATCGTTCGTAAACAGGACTGTTCTTAAACCGATGTACCACTGTATATAAATTCTTTTATCAGTCAATCAATCAATCAGCCTACTGACACTCCACGGCCTTTAATGAAAGAAAAAGACATTGGGAGAGCCAGTCATGGATCTCTCATTTCAGAGAACAGAGATTTCTAACAGAATTCTCAGCACCCTAACCAGACTATAATCCCAAGGATTCTTTGGGGAATGCCATGATTATTTATGTGGAATAAATCTAATATAATTTAGTATTTATCAGATACCCCTCTGCCTCTTCAGGCTATAGCCTTGACATCAAACTAGGCATGCCTAAATGTGTCATTAGAAACTGCATCAGGGTTTTTTAAAATGCTTAAATAGGCCACGGGCGAGATTTTTATCAGGACTTTAGTGCACAGGGAGAAGCAGTTTAAACTTTTCCTCCCCAGCTGCAGTCGCAATGAAAATTGTCCGTGTTCTGCAAATGGCACTGATGGGAGCTTTTTTCCTAAAGTTGATAAAAGTGCTGTGGGGCGGGGGTGGGTTTTTGTCAGTGGTGCAACAGGGGGCGAACAGTTAAATCATATTTCCCAAAGTGCTATGATTCTGCTGAAAATTGCCCCATGTCTGGAATTATTAGTAAAGAAGCAAGTAACACAGGGCTCGTCCACAGCTAGTCCCTTGCCCTAGAAAGCATGGGTCCAAGAGGTTTTCTGCTAGTCCTGTGCTTTAAATGCATGGGTTTTCCATTTGCCCTGCTGCTTTCCCTGAGAAAACTGCTCTTTACCACTGAATTGGAGCAAACATCTTTCCATGGAAAAACCTTTCGACCTTTGCTGCGATTCAGCAGTAAAGAACAGTTTTCCCATGGGAAAGTGACGGAACAAGCGGAGGTGTGCACAAGCCCATAGTTTCTAACGATGCATTTAATGCCACATCTCATTTAGCCCTTAGTGACTTATGTCACTGTTAAATATAGATTTGTTTCGGTGGGTTGTAGGCCAGGGCCTGTTTCTCATTCAAGTTTGATCACCATTGCATTTCTTTTAAGCTTTTGGAAGTGGAATCCTGGGTGGCAGAGAGAGGACTACTCCTGGAAACCCCCGATTATGGGAGGAATGAAGAATCGACTCAGGCACTGCTCCGAAAAGTGGAGGCTGCCAAGCTGGACCTGGAAGGATTCAAGCCCAGAATGGAGAAGCTGAGGGAAACAGGAATGCGCCTCTCAACAAGTGACAACCCAGAGAGGTAGGCGAGTCAAACTGGTTACCGATCTTCTTCAGACATGACTTCAGAGAGTTAACACACACGTAAATGCATACTGACTACGTGAATTGCGAATTGGCTATATTTCTACTGGTATTTGTAGCTCAATACTACTTATAATGTCATATTTTATAAACTGTTTTCTGGTCATTGACCGTATTAAAGATATTTGATTTGATTTTGACGTGTAAGGCTGTCTCTCTTTGCAAATTGCAAAACTATAGAAGCGGGCTAGTAGCTCATTAGGCTGAGCCGGCTCTTTGTTCTGGGTGGTAGATCTCAAATGAGCCATGGAGTTCTCCCTCCCACAACAGATACACACATTTGTTTGCATGTGCTGGTCAGCTGTTCCTATTTAACTGGATGGAAGCCAATGTGCGGAGAGCATTTCTGTGCATAAATCAGAATGCACACACAAGCAGCTTTGAATCACAGTACATGAATCTTTTTATACTGGTTTTATGACTATTATTATAGTGCCTGTGTTCCCTGTATTCCTTTTGAAAGACCTATAACTTAATTGTTTTTTTCTCTCCCCCCCCCTCTATAAAACGCAGCAATTATGAGCCACACTGCATCAGACAATTGTTCTATCTCAGTTGTCTTAAAATGCACAGACAATGGCTTTTAATAAAAATAAATAAACAAATAATAATAAATTTTATGGCATATGACCATCTTTTGTAGATTATTAATTCATGCAATACAGTCCATGCTGTCTCTCCTGTATCATTGCTCTCCAAACAGTTCTTTGGGGACTTTTTATTCTTCAATAAGTTGTTTTTTTTCAATATGCCGTGTTAATGATCATACTCTAGCAACCTTTTAAGGGAGGTTGGGGTGCATCCCTGATATCAGATTGCCTGAACTCACCAATAAATTTATTTTGATTTGCAAAATACTCCTTTTGACCTGTGTTGAATGAGTTAGATGGCCCATTTTCCATGAGCAGGATGCCATCACAGAAACAGAAAAGGGGGCTTTTTTTCTTTTGTATACAATGGTCTTTCAGCATACATAAAATACAAAGGATTTCAACCAAAATGAATGCACCTGCACTCATTCTGCAAATCAATAATCTGCCTGGGAGGTAGGCATTTATGCTACTGATACAGACAATACATGTTTCACCTTGATGTATTAATAAGCTTCAGATCAAGACTGATACTTTCACTAGTAGTGACAGGGGCTGTGCTGGTGAAAGGTGCAGGATACAGTAATTGTGACATGAATCAGTACAGATTTTTCCCTCCCTAAGGCTGTTACCTTTTCCCCCCTAACAGCTCCACTATCCTTCCCAAGCTCCAGGGTGTTCTCGAGGAGTATCTCTCTCTCCTGCAGAGAGCAGAGAGCCAGATAAAAGCGCTGCAGGAGCAATATCAACTGCATCAGTTTGAAAGGGAGACCCAGTTGGTGGGCACCTGGCTTTCGAAAAAGCAGAGCACGGCTGAATCAGATAACTACGGTCAGGATTTGGAGGATGTTGAGGTAAAACAGATTTTATCTCTTGCCAAGCAGGAAGACCTTGGCCATTTTATAGCTGCAGACATCACTGTGTCATTGAAATACATTTTAGAGAGTGACATAGCTCCGTAGAGAGCTCTGGATGGCATATGCTGGTCACTTTCAAAAACTGCCCTTGTTGTTGTTGTCTAGTCGTTTAGTCGTGTCCGACTCTTCGTGACCCCATGGACCAGAGCACACCAGGCACTCCTGTCTTCCACTGCCTCCCACAGTTTGGTCAAACTCATGTTTGTAGCTTCGAGAACACTGTCCAACCATCTCGTCCTCTGTCGTCCCCTTGTCCTTGTGCCCTCCATCTTTCCCAACATCAGGGTCTTTTCCAGGGAGTCTCTTCTCATGAGGTGGCCAAAGTACTGGAGCCTCAGCTTCAGGATCTTTCCTTCCAGTGAGCACTCAGGGCTGATTTCCTTAAGAATGGGGAGGTTTGATCTTCTTGCAGTCCATGGGACTCTCAAGAGTCTCCTCCAGCACCATAATTCAAAAGCATCAATTCTTCGGCGATCAGCCTTCTTTATGGTCCAACTTTCACTTCCATACATCACTACTGGGGTAAGCATAGCTTTTACTATACAGACCTTTGTTGGCAAGGTGATGTCTCTACTTTTTTTCTCTACTGCCCTAGCCATGTATTTTCAGAAATAAGTCCTATTGACTGCAAGTGGGACTTGCTCCTTGGTAAGTGGGGTTAGGGGTGCAGCCTGTGAGCAGTAACATTTAACATTTATGAAAAGTAATGGAATAGCCAAGCTGTCATCAAACTCTTATGTAGGTGCCAAAAAGAAATCCCCCTTCCTTCCATGCAGCTGGACCAGAAACATTTGTTTAATAAATAATAATAATAAAATTTTATTTATATCCCACCCTCCCTAGCCAAAGCCAGGCTCAGAGCGGCTAACAGCAATAAAAGTAAAACAGTTTACATAAAATCACAATCAATTGATTGAAATGCATTCTAAAACCAATTCATTCTAAAATCAATTCAAAATCAAGTTAATGGCAACCATTGGGCTAGAGTTCTGTGAGGATTACCGAAGGAGGGGGTCAGATTGTGCCTTGGCCAAAGGCCTGGTGGAACAGCTCTGTCTTGCAGGCCCTGCGGAAAGATGTCAAGTCCCGCAGGGCCCTAGTCTCTTGTGACACAGCGTTCCACCACATCGGGGCCACAGCTGAAAAAGCCCTGGCTCTGGTTGAGGCCAGCCTAACCTCCCTGTAGCCTAGGATCCCCAAGATGTTTTTATTTGAAGACCGTAAGGTCCTCTGTGGGACATACCAGGAGATGCGGTCCCGTAGGTTTAAAGTTTGTTTGCTTGTTCTTAAATCAACTGACTTTCCAAACTCCAGTTTACCACTTCTTCGATATTATACCAATAGTATTGTGCTTTTGTAGGTATTAGAGCTTCTGAAAAATCTAGAAATATAATTTATCTCCCTATTCTACAGATTCTGGAGAAAAAGTTTGAAGATTTTATAAAGGAAGTACGATCTCTAGGACGTGCCAAGGTTCTTCTGATAAATGACTTAGCATCTCAGCTCAAAGGAGCGTGTCACAGCCAAATAAGTGATATCCAGAAAAAGACTCAACAGGTCAATGACACATGGGAGAGATTGCAGCAGGCCATCCAGATAAGGGCGGAGGTGAGGTCCTAAACTTTCTGGTGTCTTGACTGATTCATTACGGCAGTGCTGTTATTGAAGTGCATTCATACTCTATGAGCCTATTCAGACACACAATTTGTTGTGATGACTTAATCATCATAATCCAATACCCAGGGCTTTTTGTGACAGTACTTGCCAATATGGAGTACCGTCACCTCTTCTTCTTTCTTTCTTTCTTTCTTTCTTCTTCTTCTTCTTCTTCTTTTTTTCTTTTCTTTTCTTTTCTTTTCTTTTTTTTTCTTTTTTTTTTTTTCTTTTTTTTTTTTTTTTTTTGCTGCCCATGTCAGCCATTTTGTGCTGGCACCAATGAGTACCAGCACCTCCTTTTTTATTCAGAAGCTCAAAAAATAAAAGCACTGCCAATACCCATGAATCACATGGAGACGCCCACTGTGCATGTTTACAATTCCTGTAGTCATTTCAGCTACCAATAGGGCTGCCAGTTTCAATCGATAATGCATATCACTGAACAGTAGATACAACTGATTCCTCCATGTGGTCCTCTACAACAAGATGGATCTGCTTGGCAAACAACCTAACTTCTGAATCTCTGAGCCAGTTCCATGACCTTTAATTTCTTTTAAAAAAAAAAAAACCAATGCAAGGGCATGGTTTTACATAGGATCTAATATCTAGAGTAAGGGACGTGGGTTAAACCACAGGACTTGCCTATCAGAAGGTCGGCAGTTCTTTTTTTTTTTATAATAATTTTTATTAATTTCCACACATATAATAAAGAACAATGTAAAACAGTATCACATCATACTCATCGGTTCTTACCCTTCTTTCTTTGACTTCCCCATACCTCCCCATCCCTGCATCCTTGTTTAGTAATTCTTTAGCAACCCTTAAGTCCATTAGCTTAGTTCCCTTTCATAAAAATTTCTTAAGTTTTTTTTGTTTACTGCTGCAATTCTTTACTTCTTACCCCCTGACATCCTAACATTCCTCAATTTTGCAATTATTTTTAAGATATATTTTGAAGTTCTTCCAGTCCTCTTCCACTGTCTCTTTCCCCTGGTCCCGGATTCTGCCCGTCATCTCGGCGAGTCCCATAAAGTCAATCACCTTTGTTTGCCATTCTTCCAGAGTAGGTAGTTCTTGCGTCTTCCAATACTTTGCCAGTAGAATTCTTGCTGCTGTAGTGGCATACATAAAGAAAGTCCTATCCTTCCTTGACACCACTTGGCCCACCATGCCCAAGAGGAAAGCCTCTGGTTTCTTAGGAAAAGTCCACTTAAGGACCTTCTTAATTTCATTATAGATCATTTCCCAGAAAGCTTTAACCTTTGGGCAGGTCCACCAAAGGTGGTAGAAAGTGCCTTCAATCTCATTGCATTTCCAACACTTATTATTAGGCAAATGATAAATTTTTGCAAGCTTGACTGGGGTCATGTACCACCGGTAGATCATTTTCATAATATTTTCTCTTAATGCATTACATGCAGTAAATTTAATACCGGTGGTCCATAACTGTTCCCAGTCAGCAAACATAATATCATGACCGATATCTTGTGCCCATTTAATCATAGCTGATTTCACCGTTTCATCCTGTGTATTCCATTTTAGCAGCAAGTTGTACATTTTTGATAAGTTCTTAGTATTGGATTCCAACAGTTCTGTTTCTAGTTTTGACTTCTCTTTCTGAAATCCTATTTTCCTGTCCTGTTTAAACGTCTCATTTATTTGATAGTAATGCAACCAATCTCGGACCTTAGGCTTTAGTTTCTCATAACTCTGAAGTTTCACCCTTTCACCATCGTATTCTAAAATCTCATGATATTTTGGCCATTTAGAATCCATATAAAGCTTTTTTACTTCCCTAGCTTCCATTGGTGACACCCACCTAGGGGTTTTACTTTCCAACAAATCTTTGTATCTAATCCAAACTTTATACAATGCTTTCCTTACAATATGGTTTTTAAAGCTTTTATACACCTTTACCTTGTCATACCATAAATATGCATGCCAACCAAAACTATTGTCATACCCTTCCAGGTCCAAAATGTCAGTGTTCTCAAGAAGTAGCCAGTGTTTCAACCAGCAGAAAGCTGCTGATTCATAATAAAGTCTTAAGTCCGGCAGGGCAAACCCCCCTCTATCCTTTGCGTCAGTTAAAATCTTAAATTTAATTCTGGGCTTTTTGCCCTGCCAGACAAATTTTGATATATCTTTCTGCCACTTCTTGAAACAATCCATCTTGTCCACAATCTGCAGCGTCTGGAATAAAAACAACATTCTAGGCAATACATTCATCTTAATAGTAGCAATTCGGCCTAACAAGGAAAGTTTCAACCTTGACCATATTTCCAAATCCTTTTTAACTTCTGACCAGCATTTTTCATAATTGTCCTTAAATAAGTTCACATTCTTGGATGTTAAGTTTACCCCCAGGTATTTTACCCTTTTTGTTATTTCCAAGCCTGTTTCATTCTGAAAACTCTCTCTTTCTTCCATTGTTAAATTTTTTTCCAACACTTTCGTTTTTTGTCTATTCAATTTAAAACCTGCTACTCGACCAAATATATCAATTAATTCTAATACTCTTTTAGTACTAGTGTCTGGCTGTTGCAAAGTCAATACTAGATCATCTGCGAATGCTCTTAATTTATAATGTCTAACTCCGACCTGAACTCCTTTAACCAACTGGTCCTTTCTGATCATGTTTAACAATACCTCCAGGACTGATATAAAAAGCAAAGGGGATATTGGGCAACCCTGTCGTGTACCTTTTTCTATAGGTATTTCTTCTGTTACCACATTATTTACAATTAATTTGGCCTTTTGTTGAGAATATATTGCACCTATACCGTTTTCAAAACCTTGGCCTACCCCCATCCCTTGGAGATTCTTTTTCATAAAAGTCCAACAAATGTTGTCAAAGGCTTTCTCTGCATCCACAAAAATCAAAACTGCTTTCCTATTAATGTCAACGTCCAGCAGTTCCAAAATATCTATAATGTTTCTCACATTGTCTGACATATGTCTACCTGGGAGAAAGCCTGTTTGGTCCTTATGAATCTCTTCTGCTAAAACTCTTTTCAATCTTTTTGCCAAAATGTCTACAAAAATTTTGTAATCCACATTGAGTAAAGATATAGGGCGGTAGTTTTTAACCTGGTTCTTCTCAGTCTCTGTTTTCGGTATAAGTGAGATAAAAGCCTCTTTCCACGATTCAGGTGCCTTTTTCCCCTTCAAAATTTCATTGCAAACTTCCTTCAATGGTTGTATCAGCCATTCTTTCAACATTTTGTAGTATTTGGCCGTCAGGCCATCTGGTCCTGGTGATTTTCCCAATTTCATATTTTGAATGGCACCCTCTATTTCTTGTTCTGTTATTTCCTCATTTAAGATCCTTTTACTTTGTTCTGAGATTTTTGGTAAACCGTATTTTCTGATGAATTCTTCTATTTCTTGCTCGTTGATTGGCCCTTGTGCATACAATTTCTTAAAAAAGCTTTGAAAACAATTGTTGATCTCATTGGGTTTATGGATAATTTTTCCATCCATTTCTAAACTTGTTACAGTATTCATTTTCTGCCTTTTTTTCAATTGCCATGACAGAAGTTTCCCACATTTATCCGCTGATTCAAAAGTTCTTTGTCTCATTTGCCTTATCTTCCATTCTATTTGTTGGTTCATAAGCTCCATGTACTGCATCTGATAGAACTTTATTTCTCTCAAAATCTCATGGGATTTTGGTTTAGACCTCAACTTCTTCTCTCCTTCTTTTATTTTTTCTAAAAAAATTTCCTTCTTCTCATTTTGTTGCTTCCTCTTAATAGAATTTTGTTGAATCAGGAAACCTCGCATCACGGCTTTGCTTGCGTCCCAAATTATTCTTTTTTCCACATCTGTTTTCCTGTTGATCTCAAAGTAATCTTTTAATGTTTTAAGGGCCTTCTTGTGGATCTCTTCATCCTTAAATAGGGTGTCATTCATTCTCCATCTAAAGGATCCAGTTGTTGTTAGTTTCATCTCCATCTTCACCGCATTATGGTCGGAGCACGTTTTTGGGCATATTTCTACTTTTTTTGTTCTTGGCGCCAGACTGCTAGAAATCCAGATTTGGTCTATTCTTGTCCATGTCATTTTTGCTTCAGAGAAGAAAGTTCCCTCTCTCTCTAGAG
Organism: Podarcis cretensis; assembly: GCF_951804945.1. NCBI lineage: Eukaryota > Metazoa > Chordata > Lepidosauria > Squamata > Lacertidae > Podarcis > Podarcis cretensis. Next base: position 45,530,233 of record NC_137170.1, on the reverse strand, counting down.
GGTTCTTTATTCTCCAAATATCAATCAAGTCCATTGTTTCAGTCATTTCGAAAAAGATCTTTGGTAGTCTCCCTTCTTTTGAAATCACTTGTCTCTGTGCTTTATCCATGTTTATTGAGACAACTCCATTCATGTCTCCCATCATTAGGATTTTATATTCTAAAAAGTCAACTAATGTCTCATGCAACTTCCTAAAGAATTCGGCCTTCCCTTCATTTGGGGCATAAACTCCCACAATTAATATCTTTTCTCCTTGAATTTGTATTTCAATTGCCAGGTATCTTCCTTGTTCATCTTTAAATATCAATTTTGGAGCCAACTTTTCCTTTGCATAGATCACCACACCTCTTTTCTTTACTTTGTCTGATGAGATAAATTCTTGACCAAGTCTCTTATTTATCAGTAATTTCCTATGTATCCTGACAATATGGGTTTCTTGCAAACATATTATGTCTAATTGTTCTTTCTTCAAAATGTGAAAAACCTGTCGTCTTTTCCGAGGAAGGTTCAAACCGTTACAGTTCCAACTAAGGAGTTGCAGAGACATTTTGTATTTAGGTAGCTGTTCCTCCAACTGCTCCAAGCTTCTGCTCTTCCTCCGATGGTGGTAGTGAAAGTCCAAATGACAAATTTGCTATATCAGGTGGTTCCCTCTCCTCCACGGTTCCTTTCTGCAGATCCTCCAGGTACCTCTCCAAAAATTGTTCTTTGTCCTGAATTGTTTTTATTTTAATCTTCCTTCCTTTGAAGTTAAAGGACAATCCTTGTGGAAACTCCCATCTGAATGGTATAGTGTTTTTCTTCAGCAGGTCTGCTAGGCTTTTGTAATATGTTTTCACCTCTAAAATGTATTTAGGAATGTCCTTAAAAATCTGTATCTGACAATTTTGGATCACCAATGCCTTTTGATAATGCAGATTCAATATTCTATCTCTTTCTTCTTTTGATCTCAGTGTAATTAGACAGTCCCTTGGTTTTTTATCCTGCTTTCTACCCAGTCGAAAGGCTGATATTATCTCAAGTTCCTCGTCTTCCTCCCATTCCTCCTGCCAAAAAGTTATAATGTTCTCTGTAAGAAATTTCACAAGGTTGTCCCCTTCCCCTTCAGGCACCAATCTAAATTTTAAGTTCTTCTCTTTACGTTGAAGTTCCAGTAAGGAGAGGGCTGCATCATGCTCATTCACTTTTTTAATAATGGGCCCAAACTTTTCCCTTGTCTCTTCAGCCGTTGTTTTTGCACTTTCTGCGATCTTTCGTGTTTCTGAATTTTCCTGAATTAATCTATTTATAGAATCTGTGTTAGATTTAACACTAGCTGTATTCACATCCAATCTTGTTGTCAACTCTGTTAATTTTTTAGAATTCTCTGTCGATAGCTTTGTCAATGCTTCCAGGGATTGATTTATTTTAAGTAGTGCCTGAGTCATAGGATCCATAGAAGCTGGTGTTTTTTCCTGCACAGCTACAGTTCCTGATATAGAGCCCCTTTTCTTCTGAGATTGTTTTGCTTTCTGCCTTGTTACTATCTCTTCTGTAGGGGCACTCATATCCTCAAGGTCGTTTTCACAGAGTTGATTCCCAAGTGGAAAATCCCACTGTTACTTTTCCAAGTGCAACAGTTTCACATAGAACCCTCTAGAGGGAGCATTCAATTGTATCCAAATGGCAAAGATAGAAAAAAACAAAGAGGCAAGGAAGTATAACAGTAGCCAGAAGTTTCCAATATCCAAATTGTAATGTCTCTATTTTCTATGTGGCCAAAATGCAACAGGGTACATCTAAGGTCCGGTAACTTTGTTGCAAACAAACCCCCACTTCTCAAAGTTTGACAGTCCACGTCCCGGTGTCTTATTTGGGCAGCCCGACCCCGGGGGATTTGGCAATGGAAGATCTTAATTTTCCATTAATTTTCCAGCAGGTTAACAACGTTCCAATCCCTTCCCCCCTTCTCCTGCCAATCTGGGGGGAGGTTTTAAGTCCGATGTCAGTTTGACAGCTTAAAAAAATTAGAAAGATTCCCTTTAAGTGCAGCTTGATTTTCGTTGCTTTATCTCTTCTGCAGTTCCGGGGAGGCAGACTTCCTTAATTTTTGCCTTTCCCGTTTTCAGCCAAATTTCTTTTTTAATGTCCCGTTACTTTTTCAATCTTACTCACGGGTGCTGTAGTCAAATTCCAATTGCAGGAAGGAATCGGCGCTCTCCGCTCATGGCGACGCGGCTTCACTCCGCTAGCTGGGTGACGACTCTCAGCACCGCGCTTACCCCGATGCCGCTCAGAAGCCTTTAAAAAGGCTCCCTCACAGTACCGGGGGGCGCAAAAGGTGCCCACCGAATCTCCTTTGTTCACAGGCTCCGCGCCTGTGATTTTAGGGGTCCCCCGCTTGCCGTAGCGGGTAAGACCCGAACTAACGAAGCAGTCCTGCCTCGGAGCTCGAGGCTCGGACCGCCATTAAGCGCTGGCGCCGACCGGAAGTCAGAAGGTCGGCAGTTCTAATCTCCACAATGGAGTGAGCTCCCATTGCTCAGTCCCTGCTCCTGCCAACCTAGCAGTTCGAAAGCACGTCAAAGTGCAAGTAGATAAATAGGTACCGCTCCGGCGGGAAGGTAAACGGCATTTCTGTGCACCACTCTGGTTTGCCAGAAGCGACTTAGTCATGCTGGCCACATGACCTGGAAGCTGTACGCCGGCTCCCTCAGCTAATAAAGCAAGATGAGCGCCACAACCCCAGAGTCGTCACAACTGCACCTAATGGTCAGGGGTCCCTTTACCTTTACCTAATATCTAGAGTGACATTTAAGATTGTACCATGCATAGCATTCTAGCTGCACAAGTCAGTTTTCCTGTTTTCATGTCTGCTGCAATACTGTGACAGTAAGGTTGGCATTGCTAACACATCTTTCCCTTCATCAGAATCTCAGAGCTGCTCATGAGGTTCACCAATATGATCGTGATGTGGATGACCTAAAGGGTTGGATGCAGGAGAAAGAGGCGGTTGTGGATAGGGATGATTATGGCTATGACCTGCCAGGTGTGCAGACCCTCCTCAGCCAACATGAGGGACTCGAGGTAAGTGGAATGGACCACCTTGAAAAAACTACATCAAGGATAGCCAATATGGTGGCCTCCAGATGTTGTTGGAGTCCCATCAGCTCTCTCAAATCCCAGCCAGTGTGGCCAGTGCTCAGGCACGGTGGGACAACATCTGGAGAGCACCACATTGGCTACCCCTGAGCTGCATGATGAATGAAATCAAAAGATCCTGCATTTTCCTTTGCAGAGGTTCCAGCTCTTGTACTCTTGTTGTTTGTTCCCTTCCAGAAATAAGTCCTTATTTCTCTTTTACAGAAAACACTTCACTACTATGGATGGTCAAAAGCAGTTTATATTTGGTCCATGTCAGTTTTCTTTGTTGGTTCATAAGTTTGTTCTGTCCCATTTCTGCATTATTCAGTGGGGGGTGGTTGTTAAACTGCATGAAGATTTGGACTTTGTGTGCATGTTTTAGCTTGAAGTACACATTTTTGTGTGCAATCTGGCTTTTTTAAAAATAAAAAATCATTTTAACCCCACTCCTAAAGTTGTTTTTAATGACTAGCTGGGATGGAAACTGTTCGGATAGCCTAATGGAATGGGCTGCTGGAAGGCACCAAAGGGAAGGCCGCAGGAAGATGGTCTCACTACAGAGGTGATTGAATAGCCTCACTTCCCTTCTCTCCTCTTAATCAACAACCTGATACTCTGTAGCTTTTTTGGGCTGAGAGCTGTTTTTCAAAATTTGAAGAAGTAGAAAAAAGCAAACGAGAACTGCTCTCTGATCTGTACATTAGTCTGAGAACTGCAAATCAGGCTAGTTAGTTTCAAAAATGTGGACTGAAAAAAATCCTTGAGCACATTAACTACACGTTCAGGCTGGTCTCTGAGCTTACGGACCACCTAAATTTAGAGTTGCAGGCCCACATCTGCCTAGAATTCATGCAATTCCCCTTAAGTCAAGTTAATTGAGGGTGATATTTGTGAGACAAATTTGCACATTTCCACCAACTTTTTTTATTTTTAGAGTTCAGAACTCCTCTAGGTTCACTCCACTTTGTAAAGAATTCATATGCAGTTATGAAATAAATAAATAAGAGAAACAATATCCTGCAGACTTCAGTTAACTTCCCTTGCTGTGTTCCAGAGGGAATTAGCCGTCATTGCAAAAGAGCTGGAAAGGATCAGGGGGGAGGCCTGGCGTCTTGGCCGCCTATACCCTCAGCCCAGGAGCAACATGATGAAAAGACTAGCAGAAGCAGATGAGTGCTGGGAGCTACTGGACAAGAAGTGTCTGGAGAGAAAGCAGAAGCTGCAGCAGGCAGAACATGTTCAGATCTATTTCAACGACTGCAGAGAACTAATGTACGTACAAGCTGAACAAATACACAGTATGAAGATCCTTGGATGCATTAAAGCAATAAAGGTGGAACATTGGCACCGTAAAATCAGTTTATGTCAATGGGACTAATATGCGATTGTAACAGAGCAGTTTGTGTGTGTACTTAATTTAAAATATACATGCTGTTTTTCCAGCAACAAAACAGAGCCGATGGGAAGGCCAGGGGGGGACAGAAAAAGGGGGGGCAGGTTTTTCAGGGTTTTCCAAAGCTGTTCTTTTTCAGGGGGGAAATGGGAGGGAAAGTATGTGGAATTTTCAAACTATATCAAACTTGTTTTTTCAATTTCTTTTTAAACAGCTTTGGGGGAAAAGAGAAAAAAATGGGGTGGGACTGGGTTCTCCCCCCAAAAAAAAATTTTCTGGGTTTTTTTCCAGACCTTCCCATATCAAATCATTAGAAACAACATAGATAACCATTTCAACAATAAAAAATGTAATCCATCAGAAAAATAAAGACAAACAAATAAATAAATAACATGTGAGGTCCCTGCAGCCTGGAGGCAGGCAAATGCTATCCCCATCTTTAAAAAAAGGGGAGAAAGAAGACCCAGGTAACTACCAGACAATCAGCTTGACACTGATACCAGAAGGTGCTAGAACATTTTAGCACCATTCCAAGCTGCCATAATCCCTCTGAGAATTGTTTGGATGCACTTTAAGTACAATAGAAAACTATTGTGGGTGCACTAATGTTGTGAATGAAAAAACTTCTACCTGCCCTTCCACTTTTATTCATGGCAAAAATATTGGTGCTCAGAGCCTCCCTTTTGGTTAACTCCTTTAGGGCCTGGGCCAAAGAAATGCAAGCCCTGATTATATCCGAGGAACTGGCCAATGATCTTCTTGGTGCTGAGCTGCTTATTAAACGCCATGAGGAACACAAGAGTGATATAGAGATGCGATGGCTGAAATACGAAGACTTGGAACAAGCCGGAAACAACCTATTGAAGGCTGGGCACTTTATGTCCATAGAGGTAAGCCAGTGTGGTGTAGTGGTTAAGAGCAGTAGTCTCGTAATTTGGTGAACCCAGTTCGCTTCCCCGCTCCTCCACATGCAGCTGCTGGGTGACCTTGGGCTAGTCACACTTCTCTGAAGTCTCTCAGCCCCACTCACCTCACAGAGTGTTTGTTGTGGGGGAGGAAGGGAAAGGAGAATGTTAGCCGCTTTGAGACTCCTTCGGGTAGTGATAAAGTGGGATATCAAATCCAAACTACTTCTTCTTCTTCTTCTTCTTCTTCTTCTTCTTCTTCTTCTTCTTCTTCTTCTTTTCATGGGTGAGATATTATTGATTGAGAATATTGAGAAGAAATTAGTTAGGAACAGCAACTCGGGATACTGAAAAGGGCCAAGGAACATATAATGTGGCCCATCTCTCAAATGGTTTGAGCAGGATGCATGATCAAAAACCCTATCCCATAGTCTTGTCTCCGGAATGAATTCTCCCTCTCATCCAGGAGCCCATGTTACCCAGACCAGCAAAGTTGCTATGCCAGGTACCTTCAAACCAACCCTTCCATCAAGGGGAAATATTTTGTCTTCAACCTCCTGCTGTGCCTGCAAAACACAGCTGAGACATAACTAGATGTTTTAAACAGCATAACTGACAACTGTGTCCAGTTTTTTTTTTTATTTTTTACAAATGCAGTACTCAGTGCAGGAATACCGATTTTCATCAAGACTTCCATCCTCAACCACAAGTTTGATTAAAAATACCCTCCATGCTGCAATTAGCCTGGGAGGGGACTCTCTTTAGCACTAATTTGCTTCAGCACTACCTCAAATAGATTTTTTAAATCTAGTTTGCCAATGAAATCGAAAATTACTACAGCAAATCTTGCTCTTGTACTTTATACATGATGTGGATGTATGTACAGTGGTACCTTGGGTTACATACGCTTCAGATTACAGATTACAGATGCTTCAGGTTACAGACTCTGCTAACCCAGAAATAGTACCTCAGGTTAAGAACTTTGCTTCAGGATGAGAACAGAAATCGTGCTCCGGCGGCACGGCGGCAGTGGGAGGCCCCATTAGCTAAAGTGGTGCTTCAGGTTAAGAACAGTTTCAGGTTAAATACGGACCTCCAGAACGAATTAAGTACTTAACCCAAGGTACCACTGTACTTTGGAGTTGGCAGCCTCAGCCACACAACATGGAAGAGCCAACTTCAAGTTTATTCTCAGCAACAGCAGCTCCCAGAGTGAACTTGAACACATATCACTATCTGCAAGCCTTCCCTTCTGTTTGGGGTTATTGCAAGGAGGATAAAATATGGATGTAGTGGGTAAGGTTCTCTTGACTTAGGTGTGACTTCGAAAATAAATAAAAACTAAATTAGTAAATCTCCAATCTTGTAATCTAAAAGCATAAGCTGTGTTGAGCAGGGCAGAAGTGCAACCTGATATGGAACAAACAGGTCGGGTTTAAGGGCCTTGGGGGCTTCCTCAGACATGTGGTCCTTTGCAGACTATTAGGGAAGGGGGGAGAGGAGAGAGCTTCATTTGAAAAGCACCCCACGGTCTTGATATCTATGTAACTTCATACACTGACCTTTACAATGATACCCGACTTGCCTTGTGTATAATTTGTAAGGAGATCTGCAGATCATGGGGGTAAGAACATCTCCAGAATTTGTTAAAAGATCCTGTTGCTGTTATGGACGTCACTTTACATACTTTGAGAAACCCCACTGTGTTTCTGCTTCTGTTTTGAAGATAAAAATAAATGCTACTCGCAGAGCAGGAGAACAGATGGGCTTGTCTTATCCAACTAGAAAACATGAAGGTGCATGGCAGGCTTAGGAGAAAGCATTCTTTATAAATAGGATAGCTTGGGCAGCTTGTGTGCCTGAGGTTTTTTTACTGCATTCAGTAATGTGTGTTCCAGGTACATGCAGTTTCACTGAAAAATTTGCTATGTTTGAAATTTATCTGGATGAGTAAAGGGGCCCAAAGTCTGTTTTACAGACTTTATAAAGCACGGGTGGCTCTCCTGGTGTTGTAGGGATATAACTCCCATCATTCTTGCTCTTCTTGAATCCATTTTCATTTTTAATAGAGTAATCCTGCTAATAAGAACAATAGCAATTTAAAGAGTGCCACATGTAAATAGTAAACATGCAGGCCTTTCTTAGTGGCAGCTTCCCTAAAGAGGTATGCTAGACCACTGTACAACTTACTTTTGGGCATGCTGTTTAGACCTTTTAATTCAAGCAAACGTTTTAACTGGAACCTTTGCGGTGGTGTTTTTTGACAATACAGATGTTTTATCTTTCCAATATCTACTGATATTTGGTTGATTCATTTGTTTAAATCTATCATTTTTTTATTGCACATTACTTTGCGTGCCTTTTGACAGTAAATAACATTCTGTGGTTTTGCAAAATACAAAACCATACTTTCCAAATGGACACAAGGGGAGGTCATAAATTCAGTCTACCTTGTGAATGCCAAATAAAAACGTTCAGTTCCTTTATCTTTCCCCACCCTTCCTTCAATTTAAATCTTGGGAATTATGAATTGTTCCCTGTTTAGGAAGTTTTTAATGTTTGATATTTTACTGTGTTTTTAATATCCTGTTAGAAGCCACGCAGAATGGCTGGGGGGGCCTAGCCAGATGGGCAGAGTATAAGTATTATTATTATTATTATTATTATTATTATTATTTATTATTTATTACTACTATTACTATTACTGCAGATTGAAGAGAAGCTCTCAGAACTGCTGGAGCTAATGCGAATGGTGCGGGAATGCTGGGACATGAAGAAGGATTTGTACGAGGAAAACTGGGAGATCCAGTTACTGAGAAGAGAACTGGACCTAGCTGAAGCTTGGATGACAACCAAGGAGGGTTTTCTATCAGATCCTAGCTATGGGGTGAGTTAGGTTAACATAAATTTAAATGCTGACATGCTTTTCTGGATACACAGCCTGCTTAGCATAGCACAAGGCAATTGCTAGGCTAATTCCCAGCACAGGGGGGTCTACTACAGCTCCCTGTGCAAATGTTTCTGCTCCCCACAAATGCTAAAAAGAAAAATGTTAAAGTAGACACAGTGCTCTGTGTGTGTGTGTGTGTGTGTGTGTGTGTGTGTGTGTGTACACGTGCATGCATATGGCACTGTGCGGTCACCATGTCCTCTGTTGGCATGTGGTCCATGGTCAAGGCTGAATGTGACCCATAGACCACAAACTGTTAGCCACCCCTGTCCTACAGCATGAAAAAACACCTTTGGAATCAGTGGTGGAGCTTCATGCTCCGGTATCGGGGTGGCGGAGAACAGGTGGGGGAGGGGCTGGTGCGCGTCCCGGGGCATGATGCTCAGTGTGGGCAGGGGAGCAGCCATGATGGCACCCCACGGGGATCGTGCTCCCCCTGCACTCCTCTTCCTCCTTCAGTGTTTGGCTCCCAGCCCCTGCGCCATTGAGGGAACCCTCGGCCGCGTCACCTCCCTAGCCAGCCAATCGGCTGGTGTGGGAGGAGGCATGGTTTGTGCTATTTAACATCAGCGCGGCTGGGGATCTCCCTCTTTTACTTAAAATGTCACACGAGCCTCATCAATTTCAAATGAAGCTTCATTCCCTCAACCAACTTTGAACAATCTCAGCCTCTTCCATTTCCCATCATTGCCAACACTTCTCTCACGGTATTTCTTTATTAAATGGTCGCCTCTGTTGATTTGCTTCTATCCCCAGCATTCAGTCTCTGATGTGGAGAACCTCTTGAAGAAACATCAAGATTTTGAAAAAATTCTAAAGGCCCAAGAGGAGAAATTTGCACAGCTGAACAGAAAGACAAAGGTAATGTAACAGAAACTAGTGAATGCTTCCTGGGGCAGGCCATGTTGCACAAAGGCAAAGGATATCAATACCTCTCATTATCTTTCCCAATAAAGAGTGGGACCCTGTGGTTTCGCAGCTGAGTTTCTTGTTATGATGGATAGGCCTCAGGTATCCTCTGCCTCTCCCCAGCCAAGGAGGGTCAAGGCAGAAAAGGGTGAATTGAAAGAGCAAACATGGTGAGGAAATGCAGCTGCTGCCAGACACCTTGCTGGGCTTTTCCTGCTTTCTCCTTTGTAGTTTCCCAAATAAAATATAGGTACACAAAAGTGTATATTGGGGAAAAGTGTATTTAAAAATATGTTTAGTGAAAGCATACCAAAAGGTGTTATATGAAGGGGAAATTGCTTACAAACATGATAATATATTAGGAGAAGGGCATGCAGACAAATTATATTGTGAACATTGTTTTTAAAAGGTGGAAACTAATGTGGTAATGGAGCAAATGAGAAACCAAAATTGTCAGGTTTATCCAACACACCCGTATACCTGCCCAGAGACCAAATTATAGCCTGATCTTGCAGGTTTCACCTCATATTTAGTAGTATCCGTGGCATGTATGTCCATGGCTCACAACTACTTGCTTTTTGACTTCATTTTCATTCAGGTACACTTTTTGTTTCTTTCAGAGGGAACTGAAACTACTGAAACAAATTGATGCTAAGGAGAGTGGGCAACAAGAGAAAGGGAAAGTGATCAAGGTTCCCTCTCTAAGAAGAAGACACTCAGACAGGAGAACATCTCACACGAAACATCTTGATTCGAAGCGAACTCAACCATTGCCATCTATTTCTTCGACGGACACACTGAGGATTCCCCTAGAATGTGGTGTCTCTCCTACGCAAAAGTGCAAAGAGAATTTGCACAAATGTGGCCTTGGAGAAGATCTAATGTTGACTGACTCCAGCAATGTCAGTTCTCCTCCTTCACCAGTGTCGCTTAGCCTACAAAATTCAGATCTAGGGACTCAGACTTCTTTGGTGTCCTCGTTACCCTCTAACCTAAAAATCCAGCCAACCGACAGTGATTTGGTGGTACCACATGCTAGTGATTTCAAAACATCAAATATGAAAAACGCAAACGATGGCACTCTTTCTGATGTAGAAACCAAAAAAGTGAGGACTGTGCCCACGAGTGAATCATTTGACATTTATCCAACTTTGCCATCCTTGGATTTACCTCCTCAGAGATCAGAAACTGCTTTTCAGGTAGTTTGCCGTTTATCTGTGCCCACAGCAACCCCTACACTAAATGAAAGCTACATAAATCTATAATTTGTTTTTTCTATGTTAGAAATTAAAGGGTTAGGAGGGATACTTGACACACCAAATACTCACTGGCAGCTGATAACTCTGTAATACGTGAAGTGGCCCTTAACTATGGGATATTAATTAGTGCTATAATCAAGCATTCTTCAAACCAATTTAAGATCTCTGAAATTGCCTTGCGGATTCCAGGTTCCTGCAAATCACCAGAGCATGGAGGGTTTCCTAGAAAAGAGGGATCAGATTCTTCCAGGAAGAAGACAGGTAACCACAAGTTAAACTGCCAAGGGAAAGATGAGATAATATATAAACAGAACAGGCTCACTAAAGGCAAAGCATGTTAGCCTAATCTTCGTTCCCATTTTGAGGTGATTGTAACAGGGATTCTTGTGGGGGAATCAAGAAAACTTTTGGTATAATGCTTGTGGAATTACCCTTGCTAATCCCCACACACCCATCCCTTCCTGAGATTTCCCCTCCTTGCTCATTTTTTCTTATTCCATGGGCAGAAGGATTTTGCATCAGGACTTTTCCTCTCCTCCCCAACAGTCCCTAAATCTTCTCCAGAAGGTTGGGAGAAACCCCAGAACAGATGTTGGGGGCACGCAGAGCGGGGAGGGAAGTCCAATTGTGCAAGCAGAAGTCATTCTGCTGGTGCGATTGTTTAGTTGAATACTGCTCCACCCAAATTTTACCCAACCTTTCCACGTCCCATTCCCCACCCCCCCTTTGCCTACATCCTAAGTAGCCTCATCACATTAGGTTAACATCACATTGATTGGTTCACATGACTTCGATACAGCTAGTTCCAAAAAATCCTGTTGATTTTGTTTCATTCTCTTATTTACCCTTTTCACACTGATGCATTTTAAAGCTCAGAGAGGATTAAAATACTTCAGATTTTTAACACATTTGGAAATCTCACCTTTGCCCATTAATTACTATATGTTTAATAATTAGTGGAGAAGCTTGGCCCTTACAACCAGGAAAGGGAATCTGCAGCCTTCCAGATGTTGGATTCCAACTTCCATCAGGCCTAGTCAGCACGTCAAATAGTTAAGAACGATGGAGTCCAACAAAATCTGGAAGGCCACAGGTTCCTCCATCCCTGCCTTACAAGACTCTCTCCCTGTATAGCTCAGCTATTGCAAATCATATCCTACTATCCAGCTGCATGGTTGAAGCTAAAAACAAAACACTGTACAATACATTAGATGAATGTATAACCCCCAGTGATTCAGTAATAAGCAGCACAGTTGATGTTTAGAGGTAATAGGTGGTTGACTTAGTTTTATGACTTTTGTAGCCAATGTCAAGAGCTTGGAACAGATACTATGTTAAACTTGGAAGACAAAAACTTGACATCTACAGGGATGAAAAGGAAGCATTCCAGGTAATTTGTGTTTCCATATTTCAGTTCTTATTAAAGACTGTGTTATTATTAATAGTATTTGGTATTTTATGCGCTACATACATGTCAAAATGTCTTCTAATTCACACACACACACACACACACACACAAATGCTGAAAACCCACATTCCTGGCAAAGAAATATTGAGCAATAGAAATCTACCTTGAAGGTGAGGTAGTCTTCATCTTTGGTATATTAGCTGGACACAAGTTGTAGATGACTATATCCCAGGGTAGCAAGATTCAGAAATCTGTCCCTTTAAAAACAGGAGCTGGGTCGTGACCAACAATGTTCAGTATTGTAAGTGATGATACATGGTACAGACAGACAGACAGACAGAGCCAGTAAGGTTATGATACTTGGTCATTTGTTAGTGCAGAGAAACGTGATATTGGCATATAACCCTACAGTAGTGGCTTTCAAACTTTCTGCTTTTAATGTTCCCTTCCATATCAGTTTATATGCCAATACACTTTCTGCTAAAGTAGGTTCTGTGGCATATTCAGGATTAGTCCACCTGAAGCTTTACCCATGCATCACTGTCACTCCACATATATGGAGAACAAGCCCTGGGAGGTACCAGATGCTCCCCTGCACATCACAAAGGAACACTGAGGGCTTATTGACACTTCCTCTTGCCCCTCTGCTTTCCCTCAGGGAAAACTGCTCTTTAGTGCTCCATAGGACCTAATGTCAATGTGGGTTTCTCCATATTTGCGTTTGCCCCTATTTAGAGTTAAAGAGCAGGTTTTCCTAGGAAAGGAACAGAACAAGGGGAAACCCACTCAGACCCATGCCAAGAAAGCATGGGTCAAGCAGGAAATCACTTGCACCATGCTTTCTAGGTACAGGACAAGGGGAAGTATGGATAAACCCTCATAGTGAATGATGAGCAGTTTTTCAAGGAAACTTTTCCTGCATTATTGACACCCCAGCTATACAGGATGAGTAAGTGTTTAAACCAGAAAAAATAGGATTGAAAGTCTTTGGTTTTCATCTCTTTTTCTGCCTTGCCAGAATACAACTCCAATTTCATCACTTAGTATTGCTGGAGCCAAGTGTGAGAAGGTGACGGAGTATTCTAGGAAAGAACACGCCTTCAGCCTAAGGTACATCAAGTCAGTGATGCAAAGATCCAAGTTTGGGGCAAGTACTCTTTGGTGAGAGAACCCCAGAAAATCACAAAACATGTGGCAAAGTAAAGCAAGGAAATATAGGCTGTTAGACCTTTAAAATCTCCCCTTCTAAGTTCCTCCCAAAGTTCCCAATTTCCCCTAGCAAAGAAAAAGACCACATGTTTGGTACGTTAAAAATTGTTTACTTACAAATTCTCCAAAGGTCAAATTCATTAGCTTTTCCATACAGCATTCAGGAAAAGTTGCACAGGCAGTAAAACTTGACTCAGGAACTTTCATCACTGTAACTAAGTTATTGAATCCTCTTCTCTCAAGGTGAGAGGGAGTGACCTTGCTAAGCCTGACAGGACAGTTAGCTCCTTCATGTTTGTTAAATGAGGTTGGTTATCCCACACATCACACACCCAATCTAAAACATGCATCTCTGTGTCTAGACTCATTTGAATGTCGTTTCCTGTATCCCAACGAAACTGCAGAAATTAGTGATCTTTTTGTATCATTACATATTAGTCGTCCTTTTTGTTGTCTGTATCCTTAACTTTATCTCAAAAGGAAAACCCAACTGAAAACAAAAGAAGAGAATTCTGGGTTTTCCTATACATAACTTATTGGGAAAGGCTACCCCAGAACTCAGTCCTTCTTCAATCTGTGACTTACAGGTTGAGTGATGGATCAGAGTACTACTTAGCAGCACCTTCTCAGAAGCTAATGGAAGACTGGGTGCAAGCATTATGGACTACATTAGGTAAGGCTGTTTGATTCATTTTATGCAGCATTTCCCTATTTCTGCCCATGTGACATTCCCACAAGATGCCTCAACAGAGGTGCATAATTGGACAAGCAAAAGACACACATACTGAAGTACCCCAGATACAACATAGAAAGCTGCCTTATACCACATCAAACCATTGGTCTATCCAGCTCAAAGAGCAGAAGCTTTACTGATTGAAGATAAGAAGAACAACAGTTTGGATTTGATATCACTACCCTAAGGAGTCTCAAAGCGGCTAACATTCTCCTTTCCCTTCCTCCCCCGCAACAAACACTCTGTGAGGTGAGTGAGGCTGAGAAACTTCAGAGAAGTGCGACTAGCCCAAGGTCACCCAGCAGCTGCATGTGGAGGAGCAGAGACGCGAACCCAGTTCACCAGATTACGAGACTACCGCTCTTAATCACTACACCACACTAGATAAGGGCTGTAGCTCAGGAGCAATATTGTGTTTAAAAACTAACCTTCTTATTAATTGTCTTTCATCCATATTATGTATTTTTTACTTGGGTTCTACAAGGCTGCCATAACAGCCTGCGTTCTCTGCGGAATAAACTTCTAGCCACTACAAATGCAACGAGGCCTCAGATAAAACCTTGGATCTCTGCAGCTGGGAGTTCTGCCAACAAGGAGATTACCAAAAGTCTGCTTCTCAGGTACACACTGATTTTGTATATGTCAGGTCAAATGTTACTTACCCGTCATCTTAGTAAAGACTGCAGGAACCTAAGTAACATAGATTGTCTTTTACGGCATAGATATGCCTCTGCATCTTATAAACACTCCGATCAGAAATGATGACAATACGTAGGGGTTATCCAGACTTCATTTTGTGCCATATTTCTGGGCGCAGGTCCATGCTTTAAAGTGCCACATTTCAGCACTCCCCCTGCAGTACTTTCACTACAAAAGCCCACTCTCTTCCACTGAATCGGAGCAAACGGCAATCTGCTGAAAATCTGAATTGCTGTTTGTTCCGATTCTTGTTAAAAGGTATGTTTTCACAGGGAAAGCACTGGGGCAAAAACAAAACAAAACAAAACAGACAGCACTTTAAAGCGCAGGCCTGTGCCTAGAAAACGCTGGGCAAAAGGTAAGCATGGACAGGCATGTTGCTGGAAATCATGCTGGTGGAAATTATTAGGATCAGGAATGCCAGTGTCTTAAAACCAGCACTTACTTCTGCAAAATACCTCACTGAAATCTCTGCCCATTCTTTCTCTAGATCAGGCCATCCCCTGCATGACACCTCCACAGGACTTGTGACAAAATAATTGATGGTTCTTCGTTTTGTTTCTTGCCCTTAATATATTTACAGTTAAGGGTGTGATATACTGTAACTAATTTAAACTGGTATTTGTTATCTAAGTTTTCAGCCGAGGAAAGCTAATATCTGTTTAATACTGTTCGTTGACAGGAGAACACCTTCCTTCAAAGTTGCAAAAGAAAAAAAGCCCGTTGGAAATCCCCAGGAATCGGGAGAATTGACACAGAATTTTAGTATAATCTTTGCTCAGGATTCTGAAGATTCTGGTAATACTGGAACATTTTTTTCTTTTATTAAAAATATAAAAATACACCTAAGAGGGGGAAATTACATAATATAGAAATGAAAACATGCTGTGTAATGTTGTTGTTTGTTTGTTTGTTTGTTTGTTTGTTTATATATTTTTCCCTGTCAGGAACTCAGGGCAGCTTACATATAAAAATACACCATATTCTTCTGCCATATAGAATATGTTTACTAATTCAGTTTACTAATCTAGTATTTTGGGACGCAGGTGGCGCTGTGGGTTAAAGCCTCAGCGCCTAGGACTTGCCGATCTAAAGGTCGGCGGTTCGAATCCCTGCGGCGGGGTGCGCTCCCGCTGCTCGGTCCCAGCGCCTGCCAACCTACCAGTTCGAAAGCACCTCCGGGTGCAAGTAGATAAATAGGGACCGCTTACCAGCGGAAAGGTAAACGGCGTTTCCGTGTGCGGCTCTGGCTCGCCAGAGCAGCGATGTCACGCTGGCCACGTGACCCGGAAGTGTCTCCGGACAGCGCTGCCCCCTGGCCTCTTAAGTGAGATGGGCGCACAACCCCAGAGTCTGTCAAGACTGGCCCGTACGGGCAGGGGTACCTTTACCTTTACCTTTAATCTAGTATTTTGATGATATTTTGGCCATTGACCATAGCAATATGCAACATTCTTACCACTCAAGTGCACAGATTAATTGCTTTCTTCATGGTACATACGTAAATTTGAGATACAGACCTCCTCTGGATTCCATAAACAGAATAAAAAGCATTATTATTAATCTATTATCAGTTCTCATATCTTCTCTGATTATGAAAACATTGAAAAGGTGGTGGAGAGTAATAGAGAAGTGTGGAATAAATTATTCATTCAATTAGGAGATGTGAACTGTACTTTATCTAGGTCAAGCCTCCCCAATTTATAACCCACTTTGGTGAACAGAGCTCATCAGACGCATACTGTAGCCTGCTAGAGCAGACTTTTCCAAACAGTGTGTCGCAACATTCGTGTGTCACCTGCAGTGTATAAGTGTGTTGTATGAACGCTCCCCATGCTCCTTGCGGGACTGGAAAGGGGTTAGTTTAACCTCTGGTTTGCTAGTAAAACTGAATTACTGTCTTGTGAAATGATGCATGTTTGAAAAGTGTGTCATCAACATGAAAAGTTTGGAAAGCTCTGTGCTAGAGGCTTGATAACCTTCCAGCAGTCCCAAGTCAACAGATTTTTTCAAGTCCTTATTTGTGACTTGAATAAATCAATAGTGACCTATAAATATTTCTAGAGTTTTGATGGTAGCTTTACTCAGCCACAGGACCATTAAAGGTAAAGGATCCCTGACAATTAAGTCCAGTCACGAACGACTCTGAGGTTGCGCGCTTATCTCACTTTACTGGCCAAGGGAGCCGACATTTGCCCACAGTTTTTCCACGTCATGTGGCCAGCATGACTAAGACGCTTCTGGTGAAACCAGAGCAGTGCACGGAAATGCCGTTTATCTTCCCGCCAGAGCAGTACCTATTTATCTACTTGCACTTTGACTTGCTTTCAAACTGCTAGGTGGCAGGAGCTGGGACCAAGCAACGGGAGCTCACCCCGTCACGGGGATTCGAACCACTGACCTTCTGATCGGCAAGCCCTAGGCTCAGTGGTTTAGACCACAGCGCCACCTGCATCCCACAGGACCATTAAAGATGTGCTTATAACTCATTTCAGATGCTTCTTCTGTGCACTCCGTGGAGTCCGATCCAGTAACACTGTTGATGTCCACTCTATCAAATCACCCTCAAAGCTATCATAAAGCACAGCCTTATCCTAATGGAGGAAAGACAGGAACTCTGGATCAAGGAGTCCAAGGTAAAGTTTAACTGCAGTTAGGCAGAAGGGGGCAATTTTCTGGGTAACTTGAGATACAATTATATAATTCATAAACATCAGCCTGAAGGGGTGGTTGCACTCATTTTGTGCATATGTTAATTTTCAATTTAACACCACTTTTACATTTAAACACACATCCACTCTCCATCTCTGTTTTATCCCTGAGGGAGGTGTGGAATGTATCAACTAAGAAAATGATATAGTCCATGGGAAATGTTGGTTAAAATGTGAGATTATAAATTACGAGGAATCAAGTGGAAAAACAGGGTTGGCTAGGAAATATATCAAATTCTTAGGGGGTTGGAATAATGAACTGAGTAATCTGCTCCAATTACACGCCTCTGTATGAAATTCCTCCTTGTTCTCATTACATATTTGGCCTTTCCCCAAAACTTAAATTCCTACACTGGGGATGTATGTCAAACACAGACAAATCACCCGCCAACAGCCTGCAAGGCATTCAGTAAAGCAGCTCTGTAAAATGCTGTGTCAATTCCAAAACAACCACTCCTAAATCACCAGAATAGGAGCCAAGTTGATTTAGCAGATGTTGTAGTATAAGGCCTGATAGCCCCTTGTTTTTTTTACCATTATAAATTCTGCTTCTGCTCCTTGAGTAGTGGCAACCCAGGGAGATCAGACATAGAATTTGGCGCAGGGTGTCACATTGATGGATGGTTATTTTTCCAGGAGTGCATTATGACAGCTTTTTAGTGTGGTGGGGAAAGGTAATAGCTCAGTGGTATTTTTGCATGAAAGGAGCCCAGGTTCAGTCCCTAGCATAGTCAGGTAAGGCTGAAAAAAAATCCCTTGTCTGAAACCATGGAGAGCTACTGTCAGTCTCTGTGGGCAACATGGAGCTGGCTATTGGCTCAGTTAGAATACAAGGATCCTGACCAGCACAAGATTTTTAAGATCTCAGGTAGAAGAATTTCCCTTTTCCATTTGTAGGCCCTTTTGGTTACACCATTGCCTAATAAAGGGTAGTTCCCCAGGAATATATAATAGGGCCTTCTCTGCAGTTGCACCCTGGTTGTGAAATATGCTTCCTCCTGAGATTAGGCAGGTGCTGACAATGGTTAATTTTTCAGGAGCCAAAGCTGAACCAAAAACTGAAGTAACCAAGAGGCTAGACACTCTGCAGAACTGGGGGAGAACAGAGCCAGAGACTGATGTCACAAAGCAGAAGAAAAAGAAAGAGAAGAATGTCTTCAGAAAGCTTTTTAGCAAGAAATAAGAGCAGCAAAAGGAAGAGAGTGCTGCAGTTCTGTGGATATGCTGGGTTCTTCTTTTGACTACACCCTGTTGCCTTCACTAAGTAAATAAAACAACAAAACAGTGCCACTGTCAATAATTCAGCACCAATATATTTTAGACTGTAAACCATATGGATTGAAAAGCCATAAAAGTGACTGTAGACTGGCTGCTCTCAGCATACTTATTTTTTTAGAGGGAAGTACGGCTAGAAAGGATGACTTAAGCCTCCTTCACATATTAAGCATGTGAAAGGGTCTTTGCCGACTACAAAGAGCCTCTCCTCACTGCTGCCCCATCCCCTTACATTAGGCTGTTGCCATCAATGGGTTGTGCATTAAAAATGCACTATAGTAAGAGAAAAGTATGAAACTGTTTGTGTTCCTTCATTTTAATGTTTAGAAACTGTTTTCCAGAGAGAACTATGTTTTAGATAATACATAGAATGGAGACAAAATTTTATACTGATGTTTCTTTAGTTTAAACTAATGGAAAACATTTTTTCATATACTGTACCTCTTTAAATAAAACTGACCCCACACAAAGATTTACTGTTGCAACTGTTTTATTATGAAGTTACAGTCACCACATAGTAACTGCATATATTTTTTGTTCTTCCTGAGATACTCTTAAAGCAAAAATAAAAAATCCCTGAGTTCCTTCCTAGTACACTACATCTACTTCTATTCATTTTGCCTTTATTAAATGTGGCAATGCTTTATTTAAAACACACCAAAAATGTTTAACCTTGACTGCTTTAGAACAAAATTGGTCATACTTTGTCTCTCAAGTTCCTG
Organism: Podarcis cretensis; assembly: GCF_951804945.1. NCBI lineage: Eukaryota > Metazoa > Chordata > Lepidosauria > Squamata > Lacertidae > Podarcis > Podarcis cretensis. Next base: position 45,510,937 of record NC_137170.1, on the reverse strand, counting down.
TTCTTTATATTTCAAATTTCTTGACAAGATGATGAAAATATACCATTTCTGGGTGGGCTTGCTTTTATATGAGAGATGCAAATACTTTTGAACCAGATTCTGAAACAGTATAAATCATATTACCCCAAATAATTTCTGAAGAGTGGATATAATTTGCTCCAGCTGAAGATCTGGTTTTTAATACTTAATGTTCTGTGGAGACAAAATTCTTCTGACACTATTTAAGGCTCTGACATGCCTACCCTCAGGTTTATGGTAACATCTTCCAGAGCATTCATAAGCAATGGAAACCAGCTTATTACAGGGTATGTTCAATTAACAGCAAACAAGTTGAAGGCCTCCTTTTTAACTATACAACATAACTGTTTGCCATTGCATCCCCCAGCAGGTTTTGCATGCAAAGATATAATCACCAACTGTGCACTGCTTATGTGTAAGAGGTTGCCTCATCAAAGAACCATGTGGAATCAGGGCACCTGACATCACAATTCATACAGAGGCTTTGCTGATCTCTGCCAGTCCAAATAGCAATATTAAAGTGCCAATCTATTTTAAAAAATACTACCATTGGTAGAATCAGCTGCCTTGAAGCACCAAAAGAGCAACATTTATTTATTGAGTCAGATTAGCAGTTCATCTATCTAGCCTAACACTGTGAATGCTGACCACAGCATGTCTCAGACCCATTTTCTGAGCGTATCAGGTAGGTGCTATTCCCAGCCCTAGAGTAAGGTTACCAGACATCCCCGGATTTACACATCAGTCCCCATACAAAATCCACTGAAGTTGAAAAGTGTCCCCGGATTCATTGAAAAAAATCTGGTAACCTTACCCTCAATAAATCTCCAATTAAGTGTTTGCAGAGGATACTTAACTCCCTCCTGAATCACTTCTATTGTGGCAAATTTAGCTATAGATTCGGGTTAAAAAGGATCAAATACAAGCAAAAGAAGCCGTGTTGTGGACTGAGTTTGTTGATCTATGGTTAACTAGCAGATCTGACTAAACACGGAGGTAATACAAGCAAACAAGGCAATATTGCAAATAATTATAATGGGTTTCATCAAGTTATAATACTAAATTATTTTAGCAATGGTGGTTTTTATTCACAGCTGAAATGCATCAGTCCTCTTTAGAACAGGAAATGGAAACAATAGTGATCAGCAAAGGAACAGCAAGAATATCTGTATGGTATGATGTAATTGCTCATAGTGGAATTGATGCAAGAAAGCTCCACTCTTCACAGTTTCCATTGGAACTGAAGTCCAACACATCTCCTTCATTTCCATTAGAGTTGCAGAGGGTTACCATTCAAAGTATTATAAACAAATCCCTGTGACCTCTCAAATTAACGTATCAACAATGTCACTCCTTGCAATACAATCTCAGCTACTTACTGACTTGGTAACTTTAACTGAGTGTCGTCCAGCCCCATCAGAATCACCCCCTGAAGCTCTTCCTGCTATGTTCCTCGCATTGTTCACAAGCTACAATCCAGGTATGTGACCTTGAACATGGATGGCTCAAAAAATAGGAATATTAATAAATAAAGAAGCCATCTGTTCAAACTAGGCAGGGTGGGAACTACACTCGTTAGTTTCACTGCAAACTGTGTGGTATGACTATGCCTTAGCATAACCTCCAACAATGTAAGTGTTGGGGGCTAATTGGTGGCCTGCTCAGGGTGACAGAATTTCTTTCTAGCCTGAGACCAAATGTTTTTCTTCTTCTGTATAGCATGCTGGATGGCCTGGAGGATGTGGTCTTCACTACAGAGGATGTTATAGGTGCACAGGTTTAGTAGTCTGTCGAAGTCCTCCTCACTGTAGGTTAAATGGATTGTTTTGAAAGGCGAGTCTTTACCCAAGTTTACTTCACATCCACTCATTTCAGAAGGAGTGCGTTTCACTCCTGAAAGAAAGAAACAAAATAATACCACTGGTAAGCAAACCTTACTTCATTCAGAGTTCTGTACTGCATTTTGGTTGGAAGTGTCAACGTTTGCTAAACTGGAAACAACCAACAGCAACAAAACGATTCCACATTACTCTACCTATTCCATGCTCTCCTTGTTATGCACGACCCAATTTGCTGAGCAGTAAGAAATTCCAAAAGTACTATAGGGTTTTCTTTTCTTTTGGGCAAGACAACACTGCACTTTTAGGGTATTTTTCCAATACTTGTTTCTGCAAATCAAAGCAGCATCCCCTTGAAACTTTCATTCAGCCAGCTAAAAGTCCCAAGAAAAGTTTCTCCTGTGATAGCAACAATGCATCTTTGCAAATTCTTTTGTTGTTGTTGTTTGCATCTGTGTGCTCTTCCAAGCATGCATTCATATGCACAATTTACCCTAGCACATACATTTTTTTACATACTGCTTGGCTGGGGAACAGCTGTGCAAAATTCAGAGAATGGAATCTTGAAGGGTGATTGTGTTTGGGTTCGCATATTGTTTCAGAAAATGCAGATTACATACATTGGCCTTTAGGAGCACACTGAATCAACTCCCCACCCCAGCCATAGGGGCAGAGGTAGAAGCCAGGGGCATTCTTTTCCCAGGCCTCTGAAAAGGGTGAAAATGTTCATAGTGAATAAATAGTGTGTGGTTTCTGCAAACAATTTTGGAAATGACACCTATAGAATCTCACCATGGCTGGGGCAAGCTTTGGAGATAATTGCAGAGCATTCCCTCCCTTTTTGAATTTCGTCCAATCTTATGCAGTATGAAGCCCTACTATATTTTGCTATTGGCAAGCCTCCTGCTTGTACAGTTTTACAGCTGCCATGTGAGCCTGTAGCTCAGAAATGTGTTACTGTCTGGGATTCATGTTTGCTTGTCTCCAATTAACAGTTTGGGGCCAAGGTGGAAGACTGCAAATCTTGGCTCCGGCATTCTTTCCATATACTCTCATTGGCCTTTTATTGGAAGGAAAGTGGAATCTTATGTTAGGTCCAACCCATTCCCACATTTACAATTTGGAGTGATGGATTCACTACACACAAATTCCAAATTATGGCTATTTAAAAATAGATTGCTTACTTGCTTCTTGTGTTATTTAGCTGCTTGGGAAAGTTGGAAGACACAGACAGAGTCTATTATGTGTAAACAATAGCTGGCCTAGAACTTCTGTAATAAACCTCCTGCCACAAAACCTATTGGATAACTCAGGGGTCAAAGTTTGACTCTTCCCCACCCTTTCAGCTATTCCACAACCCAACTAACTAAATGCCACCACTGCTCCCAATTCTGCATATATTCGCATAGAACATAGTAAGAACATAGTAAGAACATAGTAAGATGCATATAAATTATGCCAGATATATATTGGGAATGACAATTTACTACACAGCAAGATACAAAAAAATCTATCAAGCCATTCCTACTTCTCACCCAGGGTGTACACACTCCCCTTCCACCTCTCATCTAGATAGGGTAGGGTGGGGACAGGTTTTTAGTTATTTCAGAGACCTGTGTTCAGTGAGTGGTGGGTGGGTGTATAAATCAGCAAACCTCTCTCTTTCCTCTCTGTGTTGCTGGCAGGGGAAAGTGGGTGTATGGAAAAAAATCCTGATGGGTGCCAGTTTTCCCCAGAACTCCCTCCAAGTGATGCTATGTCAACATGCACCAACATTTCAAGGGGGGGGGGGGAATGGCAGGCACCAGCGAGGGTTCCTAGTGATAGAAGCATCAAATGGATTAAACAAAAAAATTAAATGGGGAAAAAAAGACTGAGAAGTTCAGACTAGAGACTGCTATTAAAAACGCATTAGGCAATGGACGCTGAATTTACCTGGTGCCTTGTACTCCTTGAAGGAGGCACATACTAGAGGGAAATAAATCAGAATTGGTGCTTGTGGGTTATCTTCATCTGAGAACACATAGCACTCTCTGGGATTCTTCCAGTCCTCTTCGGTTAGGTCAACTTTTGGAAAAGGAATACTTTGCTCTTCACAGTATTTGGCTGTCAAACGTATTTGCTGGAGAAGACACAAATCAACACTTTCTGTTTATCAGAATTTAAGTCAATAGTACGGCACACTGAATTAACCAATGATTGGCCACCTAGAGAGGGCTGAAATGTGGGGTGTGAATACAAAACACATACCTGTGATACAAAATACAGGCTACTGTTCTATTCTCTAAAATGCTTTGACAGCAATTGTTATAGAAAAATGATATCATTATGATTACTTTATTTATACCACACCCATCTCATAAATTTAAAATTGAAAGTGAAAAGAAGTTTTTAATGTTTGAAGTTTTATTCTGTTTTTAGTGTTCTGTTGGAAGCCACCAAGAGTGCCTGGGGAAACCCAGCCAGATGGGTGGGGTACAAATATTATTATTATTATTATTATTATTATTATTATTATTATTACCAAATGTGTCCAATAGGCTTTATGTGTGTGTATTACTTCTGTTAATGAGAGAGAGAGAACACCCAATAACAACAGCCTTTTAAATCCCAGCCTGGTGACTTTTTTACAGGGACCACACAATTCTTTTCAGAGCCAGTAGGAAAGGCACCACCACTGTGGTGCTTGATTCTTGAATAGCAAGGTGGATTCAGAGATGCAGTGAGTATACCAAACCCACACCACTATAACTCCCTGCATTAGCAAGGAAGGGACTCCACTAACTTGTCCTTATAAACCGCTTACATACATACCTGCATCATGTTCCAAAAGCTGATTTTATGACTCTCATTAAATCTACTTCCACCTCTCTTAGGTGTCATGTCTGCTTCAGCAAGCCCCCCCCCCCCCCCCCGGTTTGTATGTGGGATATTCAGATCCAGAGTCAGCATGGCAACTTCCCTTATAAGCACTGAAACTGCTTTAAAGTAGATCCGATAATTTGTCTACCCTGCCTAATACTCTGACTGACAACAGTTCTCTGGGGTTCCCATTACCCCTTTAGGTAAAGGTAAAGGGAACCCTGACCACTAGGTCCAGTTGTGACTGACTCTGGGGTTGCGGCGCTCATCTCACTTTATTGGCCGAGGGAGCCGGCATTTGTCTGCAGACAGCTTCTGGATCATATGGCCAGCATGACTGAGCCACTTCTGGCGAACCAGTGCAGTGCACAGAAACGCCGTTTACCTTCCCACCGGAGCGGTACCTATTTATCTACTTGCACTTTGATGTGCTTTCGAACTGCTAGGTTGGCAGGAGCTGGGACCGAGCAATGGGAGCTCACCCCGTCACAGGGATTTGAACCGCCAACCTTCTGATCGGCAAGTCCTAGACTCTGTGGTTTAACCTGATACTTAACCAGAAACGTCAAGGATGGAACCTGCTAAACTATTGTTCCTCTCCACAACCGTCTTAAAGCTTCCTGGGATGCCACCTTGCTACAGACACTGGGATGGAAAAGCCATATAGAATTCATTTCTTCTTACTGTGAAGGGTGAACTAAGGTCATAATTCACTATGATGATGACATCCACATTCCTCTCTGGCTTAAGGAGTGGTGGAATACTGGTGTTAACAAAAAAGCCGATATCTATTAAGCACAGTGATTTGTCCACTGGTGTCAGCTTGTTAGGAGAAGCATCAAACACAGTATCTGGAAAAAACAAGGTTTAAGGTTTCTTATCAGCATGACCGTGAGAAAGATGATTATGTCAAAGTAACATGGTAGCAGGTATTAACATCCATCACTGGTAAGATTTACATTGTCTTTTCATAATAATTCACCTTGCTTCTACTGGGTAAACCCAGCAAACTGAGCAGGAGTTGCACAAGAGCACTCCCCTTGCTATAAAATGAAAATTACATAGGACCGTGGTTCCCAAACTCATGGACCAGTTGAAAATTGCTGAGGGTCTTGATGAATTTTCTGCTGGCTGTAGAAAACTGAGCTAGTTGTGAAGGGCCAAAACCTTTTAGGGAACCGTAGTTATTAGTTACCTCGCCATTCAATAAATTCTTTCTGTTGCAAATAGTCTTTATGAAAGTCAAGACTTTGTAGGAAGTTGTGAGTTTCCCCTTTTAAAGGACGATCAGTTAGAATATCATTAAAGATTTCACCAAGTTTTCCAGGCCCACAAGTTGGAGGCTTATAGATCGAGAAATATCTTTCATGTTCTTCACCTGAAATAAAATATTGAGGAAGTTAATTTCTGGAAGTTTTCCCTTCCCTTTCCAGAACATAACACTTCAGGTATTTTTTCACACAAACATGTTCCATTGATAAAGGCATCATTCAACTGGCACACTCTTGGAAAATGAAAACAAAAGCAAATCACTGAAGCTTGTAAGTGGGATCCACAACCAAAAGTTGCAGTGTATCCTCACCCCCCTAATGGGTCTGCTGTTTAGGGTTCCTGCCAGCAAGGCTATACTATAACCCCCGTTCTCAGTTTCATGGTTTTCTCTTTAAACTTGCAGAGCCTTACTCAATTAAATTGTTGTGCTAGCAGAAGCCAGCGGATAATCCTTGTTCTGACAGAACCTTAGCCTTTGAGCTATGTTGAATGGAAGCTGTCAGATGCTGATGGTGGTTGCTCGTGAGTAACCAGGCAGGACTCCAACCTGTCTTTTACAGGTTTTATTGTGCAAAGTATTTACAGTGCAGATCTACAAAGTTCATGTCCATCTTAGTCACTTGCCCTTCCGGCTTCTCCCCCAACATAAGAACTTCAGCACCCCAAGCCTCCTCTTCCCCTCCTTGCGTTTCACCCATCTACGCAAGCTGGGCTATGGAAGTGGTGTGCATCCCTCCTGGCCAGCCTGGCGAGGTGAGGCGCTGGGGCTCTCAGCAGCATCCTCGAGCCCTTTCCTTGTTTGGCCGCCCCTTCCCTCTCTTCTCCACTGGAGGTGTGGCTTTTCCCACCCCGGAAGAGAAACTGCTCCTCAGGAGTTTCGGAGGCTCTCTGTATTCCAACGGCCCCCCTGCCTCCCTCCCCTGTTCCGATGGCAGTCCCCTGACAGAAGCCATGGTCAACATGGCTCCTGGATGCCACTGTTTTTGCCCTGGAAGGGAAGGAGAAAGAATTGAGGAATTGGGATGTGATGCAAGACTGCCAAATTGAGACTTCAAAGTTTTGTGTCCTCTGTCCTATGAACCAGCCTGGCTTGTGGCATCACAGAGGGTGGCCCATAGAAACAGTCAAAAACGTTTTTAAACATTAATTTTAAGGTTAATTATATATGTGGCAAATTTGAGGAGGGAATAAGCATGTTGGGGGAGCTGCATGTGACCCACAACTGTGCAAGCAAGAATAAAGTAGTCAGTACTGAAGCTCTTACTCTTGGCCAGGTCTTTGGCCCATTGATCCCAAAATTCTTCTGTCGTTGAAGCAGTATACAGCCCATCCATAAGATTCACACAGAAGATGTTAGTCCAGATACCTGTAAGTCCAAACACACAGAAAAATCATTGTACTAGCCCAACCACCAGAATCAGTGTCTAGCATATATGAACAAGCAAATTATTTGTTTTAGCACCAAGCTATTAGTCACACTACCACAAGAGAGGCCAAATGTTGCTATATCACTGAAACATAGGAAGTAGATTCAGATTATTACTTTTTCAACCATGTCAGTCTGCTGCTCTTGAAAGTAATTTGTGAGTGGCAAAGGAAAATTAACACTGTGCATTTTTGGTTTGCAATGAAAGCATGAAAGGAATTGGTTGTTCTTTCTTCCATACATTATTGGCATCCATTTGCACTGCTAACAATACATTTAAACAGCTGGAAGGAATGCAGTAAGAGCATAATCACACCATGACACACTCAATTACGGGAGTGTGGTGTCTTGGGAAACTGAGTTTGTTCTTTACACAGAGATAGAATCTTGTATAAGCTACATCATATGTCAAAATAATATGAGAGATATGCTTCTACACTGGCATCATTTGGTTGTCATGAAGCACTGATAACATTGAAGAAAGGAGACGTGCAAGGATGTCAAAAGGCTGATAGGTTTTCTAGTTTAGCTTATGAGTAAACAGATCACCTTCCAGATAACAAATCCGGGATTCTGGGATCTTCTTCACTAGCTTTCCCATGAAGAATTCACTATCAAAATCTTCTGCACGAATGTTGACACCATATTTCTGGAACCCTACTTCATAAGGAGAGAAGTCTACCCATTCTGCAAACAAAATGGTGTACAGAAGGTTAAATGCCTCTAAACTTTATAACTAGGTCACTAACATAAAAAGAAGCAGAAAAGAAGTAAGCAAACATTCTCAGTGGACATTCTTGGTGGAAGAACTAGCATCATCGGACAGCAAACCATTGAGTCCCATTTTTGTATCTTGATGTAAAGTCTGACTAGGGTAGTAAATCATGGTCTAAATTAAAAATAGAATAATTTGCCCTGCTCTGTATTTAAAGAACAAAAGGCCAACTAGCAGAGAGCAATAAAAGTTGTGCAAAGGAATCACCTAAGCTCACTCAAGCAAGATTTTGGATGACAAAACACTGACAATTTTATGCAACATCTGGAATATGGGTACAGAAAACACCACCTACAAAAAAATCAACATGGGATACAAGGCAAGGTAATTTTTTCTTATTTCACATATCACCATTTGAAATTTTGAACCATTGGTTTTCATTACAATTTTTAAAGCAGTTAACATGGAAACAGGCTCAGGTTTTCAGGGAAAGAAAGCAGATTATTCCAAATCAGGGTTAAAGCCATTGAAAAGGAATCCCCTAGAAGCCAATACAAAGAGAAGTATACCGTAAATATTATTCACATTAGGACTCTAAATACCAGTTTGATATGACTGTAAGCTTTAAACTGAAAGAAAAATGCAAACCAAACTCCCAATTACAAATTAAGGAGACTCTTGTTTAATTTGACCTTCTGAAGGTCTACTCTAAGAAATGGATTCCCCTACAAAATAGAAGCAACTCAACTGCAAAGCCAAATGACATTTCTCTCTGTCTTTAAATCATAGAATCATAGAATCATAGAGTTGGAAGAGACCACAAGGGTCATCGAGTCCAACCCCCTGCCAAGCAGGAAACACCATCAGAGCACTCCTGACATATGGTTGTCAAGCCTCTGCTTAAAGACCTCCAAAGAAGGAGACCCCACCACACTCCTTGGCAGCAAATTCCACTGTCGAACAGCTCTTACTGTCAGGAAGGTCTTCCTAATGTTTAGGTGGAATCTTCTTTCTTGTAGTTTGGATCCATTGCTCCGTGTCCGCTTCTCTGGAGCAGCAGAAAACAACCTCTCTCCCTCCTCTATGTGACATCCTTTTATATATTTGAACATGGCTATCATATCACCCCTTAACCTCCACTTCTCCAGGCTAAACATGCCCAGCTCCCTTAGCCGTTCCTCATAAGGCATCGTTTCCAGGCCTTTGACCATTTTGGTTGCCCTCCTCTGGACACATTCCAGTTTGTCAGTGTCCTTCTTGAACTGTGGTGCCCAGAACTGGACACAGTACTGCAGGTGAGGTCTGACCAGAGCAGAATACAGTGGCACTATTACTTCCCTTGATCTAGATGCTATACTCCTATTGATGCAGCCCAGAATTGCATTGGCTTTTTTAGCTGCCGCGTCACACTGTTGGCTCATGTCAAGTTTGTGGTCAACCAAGACTCCTAGATCCTTTTCACATGTACTGCTCTCAAGCCAGGTGTCACCCATCTTGTATTTGTGCCTCTCATTTTTTTTGCCCGAGTGCAATACTTTACATTTCTCCCTGTTAAAATTCATCTTGTTTGTTTTGGCCCAGTTCTCTAATCTGTCAAGCTCATTTTGAAGTGTGATCCTGTCCTCTGGGGTGTTTAAATGCTCAAAGCATTCAGCAGCAGCATCAAGGATTCCATTCAACAACAGTGAGGTTAGCATGGCAACACCTACCTCTGAAATCAAAGGTGCTGACTTTGTCTCTGACATTTACAGCTGTGTAGATAGGCAAAGGGTTCTGGCCTTGATCCAAAGCCTGGCGCTGTTCTGAGAGTTTACTGTCATTAAACTAATATCAAAGTAAATGAAAAAAACAACATTGAAGCCAGTATCTCATGAGCATCCAGTATCAAAAGGATGATTATGAAACAATATTGATTCCCGCCCCACCCCGCCCCCTGCAATCTAATACTGATTTTACTCTCTGCAAGTATATATGCTGTAAGCTGCCGTGAGTAGCAGGGGAAACCCAGATGGACAGGGTATGAATAAGTCTAAATAGTTATTAAATCTCATAGCAACACCTCTACTGGATCCCTTGCCTATTGTTTGGCCATTTTTTCTGAGTGAAAGGTTAATGCTGGAATAGGAAAATGAGCTTCCCACTGCCCCCCAAAAAGAAAAATCTGATCTAGAAATAGCAGGTGTGCCCATTCCCTTCCTACCATATATGAATCTGTCTTCTATGGGGTCATACCATTGGTCCAAGTATTCTCTATCCAAACTTGCAGCAGCTCTCCAGGGATTTTCCAATCACATAACTATCACCTTTCACTGGATAGGCCAAAGACTGTGTATAGCAGTTACTGCATGGAAATAATGTGATCTACCCTGAACTATAGGTCTTCTACACACACACACACACACACACACACACACTCGTCACCACCACTTCTTCACTGATAAGATAGGGAAAGCTCAAATGCCCCAAGGAATACAACTTTCTCTCCCCGTTTACTTCACAGCACATGACAGTAAAGATGCTTAGTTGCTGTTATGTACCATAAGTCTTGGTCTCTTGCAGGCTCACCAAAAATTGAGCCAAGGGCATTTCACAACAATTAGATGGTCCTTGTTTGGTGCTAGCCTTTAGCAGATGAGTTTAGGGTAGCATGGGAATTGGGTTGGCTTAAAATTTCCCTCCCCACTCCAACCAAGAACATGATTTTCATGTTTAAGATGAATAGAGAAACAACCCCTAGCCCGCCAATCTTTCTGTGAGTTTCACTCTGTTCTTTTCTTGTAGAAATGTTTTAGGGGAACTAGTAACTAGTTTCAGAATGGTTTTCCTTGTGCACCATTTCCTTGTGTACAGTTCTTAAGATATGATGGGAGGCAGCAATCCAATGCACATTTACTGGGAGTAAGTCCCATTGAACTTAGTGACGCCTACTTCTGAGTTTATCTGTGGTTCAATCCTGTGCTGATTAAGTCAGCATAAATATAAGCACTACCTTTCAAATGCTGCTTTCAATGCTCTTTTTTTATCTGAACATTTTAGGTAAAGGTACCCCTGCCCGTACGGGCCAGTCGTGTCCGACTCTAGGGTTGCCTGCTCATCTCGCTCTAGAGGCCGTGAGCCAGTGCCGTCCGAAGACACTTCCGGGTCACGTGGCCAGCATGACGAAGCTGCAGCTGGCAAGCCAGCACCAGCGCAGCACACGGAAACGCCGTTTACCTTCCTGCTATAAAGCGGTGCCTATTTATCTACTTGCACTTTGACGTGCTTTCGAACTGCTAGGTGGGCAGGAGCTGGGACCAAACAACGGGAGCTCACCCCACCGCGGGGATTCGAACCGCCAACCATACGATCGGCAAGTCCTAGGCACTGAGGTTTTATCCACAGCACCACCCGCGTCCCATATCTGAACATTTTATACTTGGGTAAAAATTATTAAAGTGCTCAAACCACTACTCAGGGAGTGCTCTGTGGTGTGCAAAGTTAATAGCACTTGCAAAACCTTAAATACTGTCAAAGGGGAAAAGATGGCTCTTGCAAACAGTGTAACCTAAATCTGTGTGAGAGTCTTTCATGGTTTTCTTTGACTGGGGAAAAAACTGCCTCCATGCGCAGGGATTTGTCAACAGGTAAGCCCTTGTGACTACAGAGATCCATCAGAGCCCCTAGTTTAGGAATAACAAAACATTTAATATACATACTTTATCATGTAAGAAAGCTTCTTGAACAAGGGCCCAGAGAGCTGTAAAAGATCGAAGGTGCCCCATTTTAACCCTCTCAACCAGCTCCTTGTGATAATACTTCAATCGATCGATGGAAATAATATCTATTTTGCTCTTCAACAGGCTGCTTTTAGCTACTTTGATAGCTTCTTCCAAATTTTCATGTGACCAATCAGTATTTCTGTACAAGTCTGTCATAGTCCTAAGAAAGGGAGGAGAAAAAACAGCATTTACAAGGATGATGATAGGTAGCCATGTTGGTCTGCCATAGTCAAAACAAAATAAAAAAATTCCCTCCAGTAGCACCTTAAGGTGCTACTGGAAGGAATTTTTTTATTTTGTTTTAAGGATGATGATGATGATGATGATGATGATGATTTTATTTACCATATTGGCCTCACTTTGCCCCCAAATTCCGACTGTGAAAAGTTAAAGTGTGGCAAAGCACCCGCCCTGCGCATCCTCTCCCCACAAGGCCGGGAAGGGAGAGAGGGGAAAGGCTGCTGGCAACGGAGCGTGTGCCCCCCCCCCCAGTATGCAGCCAGGAGCAGCAAGGAATGGACTGGCTTATATTCGGGTATTTTTTCTTTTTTCTTCCCCCCGCTCCAATTTTAAAGTGCGGCTTATATTCGGGTGCTGCTTACATTTGGACCAAATACGGTATGCCCCAGCTTTTTCCCTCCTGACAGGGATTTTTCTGCGGCCTCAAAACGTCTTCATTTCAGGGCACTGCCATTAACAGGAACTTCCTACCACCCTGTGTGGCATGGGGACTTCCATAGTGGCAGAGGCTGATGAAGTCCAGCAGAGGGGCACCTCACCTTACCCCAGAAGTGTTGCAAGGTGGGTGTGGTGGGTGTGGTCCACCCCGGGTGTCACCTCCAAGGGGGGTGACAAAATGCTGTGCGGAACTCAGCATCTGTGAGAGATGTTGTGGCTTTGGCACATGCAGGCTTCCCACTGCCGAAACGGTTCGCCCACCGGCTCTCACTCAGCTGTATGTGCCACTATGGCTGAAGCAGAATTGAAACTCAGGTTCCTTAATTTTGTATCTATTGGCCCACATCGCAAAATTTTATTGGAGTGTGAACCAAAATACACTAGTCATGGAAAATCCCACTGAGGTGTATATTTGTTCCACTGACCTTCAGCTTGTAGAATGTTAAATGGATCATGCCCAGTATAGCTGGGATTCTAATTAAATGTGACACACTTTCCTAACTCCTTACCATGTTGACCCGGAAGCAGTGGTGATATATGAAATGCAATCCAAAAGGTTGAGTTTCTGGAGTGCTAGGAGATGACCATAGAATCCTGACATGGCTCTGACTCCGCCTCCTGTTGCCATAAGAGCTATCACAGGGACCTGTTAAAAATATATAAGCAATGGCATCGCCAAAAATATAAGTGATGACCTCAGAAACCCGAACAATTGCATTATAAGACTCTGCTTAATGTGACCAATAATTAGATTAGAATTTCAAAATCCTGGCTTTCCAGCATCCATACAGAACAAAATACTGGTTGGAAAACAATGAAATACAGTAAGGTAGTGATCTGTGAATTAAAAGTTATTTTGTTTGATCCCTAGAATAAATTATAGAATGTCCTGCTCTCTTAATCTCATTTGTCGTGTGAGGCAAATCCTGACTTTATAGAGGATGGAATGTGGAACATTGGCCAAGAACAAGGCTGGTCACGGCTAAGGTGGGATTCAGTCTCAAATCTCTCATTTTGGCTCTCACTTTGCATGTGCAAAACTGTGCTATCCTATACGAGTGCAGAGGTTATGGAACAGCGCCCCCACTGAATTTATGGATTTATTTAAGTTGCGAAGTAGACAGTTAACGGGAATTCACACAAGACAAGAAGTTTGCGTGACATTGGAATTGGAGTTTTCAGGACCTCCCTTACAGTACATGAACCATCACACTTCACAGGTAGTCCTATGTCAAATACAAATCCATGCAAACGACAATCCCAAACATGTGAGTCACCCGATAACTTCCAAACAGATCATGGGATACTAAGACGCACCTCGTCCTCAAACAGTTCTCGTCTCATATTAACAAGCTTATTCAAGGCATCAGCAACGATCTTCTTCCTTTTGCGAAGGAAGTCCTGCTCATCAGCACAAAGCTCATATCCCAAACGCACATCAAGATTCTGTGGACTGGAACAGAGTTACAGAGCCATGTCACTGTGGAGCAGATGACAGGTCATTTTTACAGTAGCTGCAATTACACAAGCTTCTATCAACAACTAAGACTCATCAGTCAAATTCTGAACCAGAAAAACAAGACTCCCATTCAAGGCATGTTAATATTTATATGGAATTGCTGTGTTGCCTTGGTGGCCTCCTCTTTTCACACATCAGGTATAAATATAACCTTTAAATGGGAACTCCACCTACTTTTCACATATTATTTGTAGACCTGAAGTGTTTAATTCGTTTAAAAAAAGATGAACTGATAAATTGGGCAGAATATTATATAGATATACATAATTTTAAATACAATTCCAAAGTCCAAATTATGGGAATACTTTTAGTAGGTCAGCAATACATGTTTGTTACAAAATACTGTGCAGGCTTTCAGGTCCTCCAGAACTCTTCATTAGGCTTTGTGGTAAACAAAATGGCAGTGGGTAAGAGGAGGAGGAAGGGAAGAGGGAGGAGAAGGAGAAGGAGGAGAAGGTTGGCTGAATTGTGGATGAAGTCTGTGCTTAGTCACTGAAGGGAAGATATGAGAGGAATTCACAGACATTCAAATGAAGTTCTATTAGGTGCTATGTAGGGCTGCTGTCCGGGAAGAAGGGAGTATATAATGGTTGATGCCCCATTTTTAAAAAATATAAAATCCAGCTGTGCTCTATAAGTTACACAGAAATGAGGCCAGCAGATGTGATCCCACTCACTCACTCACTCAGCCCCATGTGCACTCATTGTAAGGTTTTTAATCTTTATGTCTGTACTAAACCAGATGTATTGACAACCACTGTGTACTTGTACAGACACAGGTCTGAACTTCTCCCTGCTTCAGCTAAGAAAGCTACATATAGTGTGGGTAGAAGCAAGTCTTATGAACTTTATAATAAAGCAATTAACTGTGAGGTACAAAAGTGGGGCTTTGTTTATTTTTATCTTCTTGCGCAAATTCACCCAAACACCACCATAATGTAAACTAAAATACAACCACATACATCATTACACAGAGGGGGACTTCTTGGGAAGCAGACCAGCCACCCTCAAGGAAGCAGGGGCAGCATTAGCAGAGGGAAGGGGGGGCAGAGGGAAGATTCCCTACAAGGACTCCCGTGGGACATACTCCATTTTAAAAATGGCAACAACAAAGAAGTAGTGCTTTCTATTTCTTTTAAGAGCTTTACTTCTGTTTAGTTTTTAAAATAAAAATCAGAAATATTGGTGCTCCTGAGCAAATATCGTTTTGTGGCAAGATGGGGGAGATATTCAGCATGCAAATGCAAGGAATCGGCTTTAATACAAGGAGCAACTGGGAAGATGCAAATGCACATCACACTCAAATGATGCAGTGCAATTAAGAAATGCCATGGCATGACATGACATTAGCTGAACCACAGCAGTTCTACAATTGTAGAGACGCCTGCTTATTGAAGAAGCAAACTGTCTCCCGTCCCTTCCTCATGTCCTCAAGGTAGCCAGGCCAGAGCACTTTGGAAAAAAAGCAAGTATCTTACCAGTCAATCACCTTGAGGTACAACTCCAAAGCTCCACCCTGAAATGAAACAATATATGTATGAAAAGAACACAACCTGACAAATAAAATGGAAAAGCCCTGATTGTGCATGATAACGGATCACAAATGAATCACTGCAGCTATCTGTGCTAAGGAGCTGTGATTGCCCTATGTCTGTTTATGAAAGCAATTATAAAAAACAATTAAAGATGGGAGAGAAATCAAAGTTCGTTTGCATTTTAATGAGAAACTACCTAGTTTACACTTCCCAGACCAATACAAGAACCAGTACAAAATAATGTATGTTTCAGGGGAAAGTATGCACACATTTGCAAATGTAGCATACAAATATGCATTATAGTAAAGAGATGTGCTTTCAAAAAAGTGTGCATAGGTCAAAATGATATACAAAATTGTGTATCTTAAAAGAGAAAATTGCACTACGTAGCTGATCAATTTTCATGCTGTGGGAATGTGGAGAACTGAATTTAAGATTGGAAAAATGAGAAACTGAAATGGACAGATTCTTCTTTGCTCTGGATTCTGTGTTTTCTTGAAACTACATGGCAGCAACTTCCTTGTGGGGCGGTGGGGAATGCAAACTTATGAAGCAGCCCTTTTTTCCTATTCTTGAAGTCCGATACTGTCAGGGAACTGCCATCGGAAGGACAGGTGGTGAGAAGGCTTCAGGAGAATAGGAGAGCCTCTTCTTCAGCAGAAGAGGGAACCAGTAGAGGGAGTGCGGGAGCTCCAAAGGAAAGGGAGTCGGAGGGGAGGCTCTGGGATACTTCCAGTGAGAACAGCGAGGAGGTATCAGAACAGCCTTTAAGGACCCCCACCCCTCGCCGGAAACTGTCACGCAGGGAATCCAGGAGGCGCATGTCTGTGAAACAGCTTTTATGTTGGAAACGTTTCCGCAAACGCCCACTGTCAGATTCTACCAGCGACTGACGGAGCCTTGCTGAAGGGCTCCGCTCAAGGCAGGGTTTCACTACACTGAGTGAGCTCTGAGGGATCCAGTTTCAACGCACAAGCAGCTCATTATCCCACCACAGCAATCTGACAGTCACTGAAAGCAGCTTGTGCAAAGAGAGGCATCATGAGCAACCCAGCCGGAGCCGGAGATGGGGGAGCAGCTGCAGCCGGTCCTAGCCTGGAAGAAAGGTACAGGATGTTGGAGGTACAGTTAGCTCTGCAAACGGCGAGGCTGGAGGAGAGGAGGGCTCATGATGCAGAAAAGGGGAAAGCCGCCCAGCTCTCGAGGAAAGTGCCAGGACTGGTGCAGAAGTTTGGGGGTGATCCCAGGAATTATCAAGCCTTCAGGACAGAGATGCAATATGCCCTCAATCTGCAGTTTGATGATTTTCCTGATGAGGATTCGAGGGTTGCTTTTGTGATTGGGCATCTCGAAGGCGGGGCCAGAGATTGGGTGAGGCCACTAATGGCAGCCAATAATGAAGCCCTAAGGGACACAAGGAAGTTTTTTCGCGCCATGGATCTGATGTTTTCCAGCGAGATTGAGCAGGGAGTGGCGCGCAGGCAGTTAATGGCGTGTAAACAAGGGAACCGATCTGTCCGTGAGTACTGGACTGAGTTCACCATGTTGATCCATAAATTAGGATGGGATTTGTCAGCGGAACCGATACAAATGCTGTTCGAAGAAGGACTATCTTCGGCAGTGAAAGACGAACTTTCCCGGGGGCCCAGGGCGGAGTCTATGGACCATCTGACTAAATCAGCGCTGGCCATAGGGTCACGCCAGGAGGCCAGAGCCTTGGAGAAGCGGGAAGGGAAAGGGGAGCGTTGGAGGGATTTCCGCATTCCAGAGATGCCAGAGCAGCCCTCTCTGCCAGCAGAGCCGATGGAAATCGGAACAGCGTGCGCGCGCGCAATTTCAAACCCCAGTGAAGGGCGGAAGAAGGAGGGAAAAGGCGCCAAGAAATGTTTTCTCTGCCAACAGCCAGGTCATTTTGCCAGAGTTTGTCCGCAAAGAAAGGAATGGCAAGGAATGGCGGGGGCTGTTGGGGAGGAGGGGGAAGGAGCTAAGGAGCAAGTAAAAGCCAACGCCTGGCTGCCACCGACGGGGCACAGCAGCCAGGCCAAGGAACAGTAAATGTGCCCACGCCAGAACCCCCAAGACCAGCTCTTGTAATAGAGGTATTGCTGGAGCTGGCAAACGGACACCCACTAAAAGTGAAGGCGCTATTAGACTCAGGCAGCTCCTGCAACTTTATGAGTAAGGAGTTTGCAGCCGCCCATCAGATACAAACCATTCCTTTAAAAAATCCCCTGCAGGTGACCACGATTGATGGGAGGGCGCTGTTGGGGGGAGAAGTAGACCAGCAGACTGTCCCCATGACAATGAGGGTGGCAAGACACACGGAACGGATAGCGTTTAATATAGCCACGTTGGGAGGAGCGCCCATCATTTTGGGGATGAGCTGGCTAGCGCTGCATGATCCGCTTGTGGGATGGCATCAGAGAGTGGTTTCCTTTGGGTCAGCACATTGTATGGGACACTGCACAGAAAAAGGGGGCCAAGTAGGCACTCAGGCCACGTTAGCAAAGATAGAAGCAATGGAACAAGGCAGGGTACCACGACAATATGCAGATTTTGCCGACGTCTTCAGCGAAAGGGAAGCAGATAAACTACCCCCGCACAGACCCTTTGACTGCCAAATCAACTTACTTCCAGGAGCGCAATTGCCAGTGGGCAAGGTGTATGCAATGTCTGACAGAGAGATGCAGGAGCTAAGGGAGTTTATTGACAAAAACCTCAAGCGTGGGTTCATCAGGGAGTCACGAGCGGTGGGGGGTAGCCCAGTGTTCTTTGTAGACAAAAAAAACTCGGACAAACCGAGATTAATTGTGGATTTCAGGGCCCTAAACGCAGTGTCCGAACCCGTGACCTTCCCTATGCCCAGAATCGATGACATTCTGACCCGGGTGAGGAAAGGGAAGATTTTTACCAAGCTGGACCTGAGGGGGGCGTATAACCTGATACGTATGAGAAAGGGAGATGAGTGGAAAACCACTATGTTCACCCCCTTGGGGGCATTTGAGTACTGCGTTATGCCTTTCGGCCTCCAGGCGGGTTCCGCAGTATTTCAATCATTCATGAATCACGTACTAGGACCATTGCTGTACAAGAACTGCGCTGCGTTCTTGGACGATGTGCTGGTGTACTCAGAGGATGAAGAGCAGCATGTGCGAGATGTAAGAGAAGTACTGAGCAAACTGCAAGAAAACCAGCTGTGGGTGAAACTGGAGAAGTGTCAGTTTCACACCAGGGAGGTGGAATTCCTTGGGTACCGGTTGTCGGACAAGGGGCTGGCCATGGATCCTAGCAAGGTGCAAGCAGTGCTGGAATGGAGGCCACCGAAAACTAGGAAAGATGTGCAGAGGTTTTTGGGGTTCGGAAACTTCTATCGGAAGTTCATCAAGAACTTCGCCCATTTAACAGCCCCCATCACGGATTGTCTCAGCAGCAAGAAGAAATTTGTCTGGACGGAAGAAGCGCAGCGAGCTTTCGAAAGTTTAAAGAGGGCGTTTGCTTCGGAAGAACAACTCTTACACGTGGATCTGCAGCAGCCGATGAGGGTGGAAACCGACGCGTCTGACAGAGCGGTGGGCGCCGTGCTTCTGCAGCCAGGAGCGAATACGTCGGAATGGAGGCCGTGTGCCTTCTTCTCGAGGAAATTGAACAAGTCTGAGAGGAATTATACGGTGTACGACAGAGAATTACTCGCTGTCCACGAAGCGTTCAAGAGATGGAGACACCTGTTGATTGGGGCGCAACACAAGGTTCAAGTGCGGACAGACCACAAAAATCTAGAATACTGGAGAACAGCCCGAGTATTGAACCAGAGACAAGTAAGATGGGCGCAAGAGTTCTCCAAGTTCAATTTTGAAATTCGCTACGTGCCAGGGGCTGAGAATGTCAGGGCGGACGCTCTCTCCAGAAAACCTGAGTACTTGGAGGGAGAAGGAGGGGCGGAAGAAAGACATATCATTTCAGAGGACCACTGGGTTTGTGGGGCGGCATTGGTGGGGCAAAGAGAACTGGTAGAGGGTATTGAAAACGATGAATATGCCCAAGAGAAACTTAGGGAACTCAGGGAGACAGGTGAGAACGCAGGGGGGTTTGAGGAAAAGAACGGAAAACTATATTACAAAGGGGCGCTCTACATACCAGGTGGGGGACTAAGAGGGCGGGTGCTTAAACAGTTGCATGACAGCCCCACGGCGGGGCACTTCGGGCAGCACAAGACCATGTGGTTGGTTACCAGGGAGTTTTGGTGGCCCAAGGTGCGGGAAGACGTGCGGGAGTATGTCAGGGGATGCGACAGGTGCCAAAGAGCAAAGGGAGAGAGGTTGGCGCCAGCGGGGTTATTAGAACCCTTACCCACCCCAGAAAGGCCATGGGAGATGGTATCCATAGACTTCATGACCGATCTACCGAGATCCAAAGGGAAAACCGCGGTCATGGTGGTGGTGGATCTACTAACTAAGATGTGCCACTTTATAGCTTGTTCACATGCAGTGACAGCGGAAGAAACCGCAAGGTTGTTTGTGGAGCACATTTTTAGGTTGCATGGCGCCCCCTTGAGGGTTTTGAGCGACAGAGGAAAACAATTTACTTCTAGGTTCTGGAGGAAACTAATGAGCATGTTGCATGTGGAGGTAAGTTTTTCCACCGCCAGGCACCCAGAAACAAATGGGCAAGCAGAAAGGGCAAACGGGGTTTTGCAACAATATCTGAGGTGTTATGTAAAGGACAGAGAAACTGATTGGGTAGACTGGTTACCTCTGGCAGAATTTGCCTACAACAACGCGGAGAACGTGTCCACAGGGATGAGTCCCTTTCTAGCCAATTATGGGTGTCATCCTCGGGCATTTCCAGGAGAGGGCGGGGGAAGGTGGAGTGTACCTGCAGCGGAAATTTTTGTTGAAGAGATGGAAGCGATCCACCGTCAGCTCCAACTCAACTTAGAGAAAGCCAAAGAAGAATACAAGAAGCAAGCTGACAGAAATAGGAGGGAAGGCGAAACCATAAGGGTGGGTAACCGGGTGTGGCTATCCACCCAAGGACTGCCGTTCAAGGGAGGGTGTAAGAAATTGAGACCCAAACGGTTGGGAACCTTTGAGGTCATACAGCAGGTCAACCCAGTAGCATTCAAACTCCGATTGCCCAGTCACATGAAATTGCACCCAGTATTTCACAGGTCATTACTGTCGCCATACAGAGAGGGGTGTGAGTGGGGGGAACATGAGAGGGAGGTGACCCGGACACCTGTCATAGAAGAGAGAGAACGCAACATGGATGTGGCGGGGATCATTGATTCCAGGTGGAAGGGGAATCAGGTGGAATACTTGGTAGAATGGGAGGGGGAGGAAGAGTCAGAAAACACATGGGTACCGGCAGAGGAAGTCAAAGACGAGATTTTAATAGAAATGTTTCATCGGCGTTTCCCAAGGAAACCACAACCAGTGGCAAGGTTTGGGAGGGAACACTTCGGGACCACAGACGAGGAAGGGGAATTTGAAGGGTTCCCAGAGTCGGAAGTGGAGGTGGAAACAGATTCCGACGAAGGAGAGGAAGAAGGGGAAAGAGGCGGAAGGCCGTGGTTAGAAGTGTTTGAATCCTCGGAGGATGAGGGGAGTTCCTTCCAGGGATTTCCGTCCTCGCCGCCAGTAAGAGAGGAGGCGGGAGGGGGTGAAGGGGGCCCTGGGGGGGAGGTGGATGTCAGGGAACTGCCATCGGAAGGACAGGTGGTGAGAAGGCTTCAGGAGAATAGGAGAGCCTCTTCTTCAGCAGAAGAGGGAACCAGTAGGGGGAGTGCGGGAGCTCCAAAGGAAAGGGAGTCGGAGGGGAGGCTCTGGGATACTTCCAGTGAGAACAGCGAGGAGGTATCAGAACAGCCTTTAAGGACCCCCACCCCTCGCCGGAAACTGTCACGCAGGGAATCCAGGAGGCGCATGTCTGTGAAACAGCTTTTATGTTGGAAACGTTTCCGCAAACGCCCACTGTCAGATTCTACCAGCGACTGACGGAGCCTTGCTGAAGGGCTCCGCTCAAGGCAGGGTTTCACTACACTGAGTGAGCTCTGAGGGATCCAGTTTCAACGCACAAGCAGCTCATTATCCCACCACAGATACCAACCACAGAAAATGATTTTTCTGCATTGCTGGTCTTTCTTGAGATTGTTTTGGCAGGAATGTGAAGCCAATAAACTCACATGCTAGGGCTGTCTTCAAAGAGTCAAAACACTGGAATGTGGAATCTTTTTTGTTTCTTACTTCATTTTTGTAACTTAACTCTTCTGTCTCAATACTGTCATCAGACTGATGCATAGAAAAGAGCAGGCCAAAATACACTGCTCTGCCTACCATTCAGGAAGTTGAGTCTCCTTAGTCCCTTCTTAGAATCATAGAATCATAGAGTTGGAAGAGACCACAAGGGCCATCGAGTCCAACCCCCTGCCAAGCAGGAAACACCATCAGAGCACTCCTGACATACGGTTGTCAAGCCTCTGCTTGAAGACCTCCAAAGAAGGAGACCCCACCACACTCCTTGGCAACAAATTCCACTGTCGAACAGCTCTTACTGTCAGGAAGTTCTTCCTAATGTTTAGGTGGAATCTTCTTTCTTGTAGTTTGGAACCATTGCTCCGTGTCCGCTTCTCTGGAGCAGCAGAAAACAACCTTTCTCCCTCCTCTATGTGATATCCTTTTATATATTTGAACATGGCTATCATATCACCCCTTAACCTCCACTTCACCAGGCTAAACATGCCCAGCTCCCTTAGCCGTTCCTCATAAGGCATCGTTTCCAGGCCTTTGACCATTTTGGTTGCCCTCCTCTGGACACATTCCAGTTTGTCAGTGTCCTTCTTGAACTGTGGTGCCCAGAACTGGACACAGTACTCCAGGTGAGGTCTGACCAGAGCAGAATACAGTGGCACTATTACTTCCCTTGATCTAGATGCTATACTCCTATTGATGCAGCCCAGAATTGCATTGGCTTTTTTAGCTGCCGCGTCACACTGTTGGCTCATGTCAAGTTTGTGGTCAACCAAGACTCCTAGATCCTTTTCACATGTACTGCTCTCAAGCCAGGTGTCACCCATCTTGCATTTGTGCCTCTCATTTTTTTTTTGCCCAAGTGCAATACTTTACATTTCTCCCTGTTAAAATTCATCTTGTTTGTTTTGGCCCAGTTCTCTAATCTGTCAAGGTCGTTTTGAAGTGTGATCCTGTCCTCTGGGTTGTTAGCCACCCCTCCCAGTTTGGTGTCATCTGCAAATTTGATCAGGATGCCCTTGAGTCCATCATCCAAGTCATTGATAAAGATGTTGAATAAGACGGGGCCCAAGACAGAACCCTGTGGCACCCCACTGGTCACTCTTCTCCAGGATGAAGAGGAACCATTGATGAGCACCCTTTGGGTTCGGTCAGTCAGCCAGTTACAAATCCACTGAGTGGTAGCATAGTCAAGACCGCATTTTACCAGCTTCTTTACAAGAATATCATGGGGCACCTTGTCAAATGCCTTGCTGAAATCAAGGTAGGCTATATCCACTGTGTTCCCTTCAACTACCAGGCTTGTAATTCTGTCAAAAAACGAGATCAGGTTAGTCTGACATGACTTATTTTTCAGAAATCCATGCTGACTATTGGTGATCACAGCATTCCTTTCTAGGTGCTCACAGACTGTTTGCTTAATGATCTGCTCCAGAATCTTCCCTGGTATTGATGTCAGACTGACTGGGCAGTAATTATTTGGGTCCTCTCTTTTCCCCTTTTTGAAAATAGGGACAACATTTGCCCTCCTCCAGTCTGCCGGGACTTCACCTGTTTTCCACGAATTCTCAAAGATGACTGCCAGTGGTTCTGAGATCACATCTGCCAGTTCTTTTAATACTCTTGGATGCAGTTCATCTGGCCCTGGAGACTTGAATACATCTAAACTAGCCAAGTATTCTTGTACTATCTCCTTAGTTATTCTGGGCTGTGTTTCCTCTGCTGAATCATTTGCTCCAAATTCTTCTTCCTACTAGGAGTAATTCTTCTCATCAGTCACATCTAGAAGCCAGAATAAAGCTTCCATTATGCTTCTCTCTATCTAGAGCAGGAGTAGGCAACCTAAGGCCTGGAGGCCAGATGTGGCCCAATCGCCTTCTAAATCTGGCCCGCGGACGGTCCGGGAATCAGCGTCTTTTTACATGAGTAGAATGTGTCCTCTTTTTTAAAATGCATTTCTAGGTTATTTGTGAGGCATAGGAATTCATTCATATATTTTTTTCCAAAATATAGTCCGGCCAACTACATGGTCTGAGGGATGGTGGACCGGCCCATGGCTGAAAAAGGTTACTGAACCCTGATCTAGAGGGAGATAGGCATGCTGCTACCTGCCAGAAAACAGGGGTGGAAAGCATTCAGCTAAGCCACCCCTCGTTCCACCCACTTCTGGTACTGAAAACTGTTAAGTTGTGGGTGAACATATCAGACGACACAGTGATTCTTCACACAGCTCTTGTTTATTCACAGGCCAGAGCAGAACTGAACTGAAGGGTTCAGCCAGCCTGCTTATATAAAGCTCCAGTACAACGTTACTGTAACAACTTTCTAAAACTATCCAATCACTGAACGTCACTTTCAATCCCGTATTTGCATAACTATCTACAGTATCCCCCTGCTGGCCCAGGGTGAGAACTTCAGTACATAACAAAAACAAACTCCTAGGCTCAGCATGTGCTCAAAGGCAGCTTTTTGTTTAATTCTAAATGAGCAAAAGTAGATACAACCACTCTGACATTTGCCCTGCCCTTGTCTAAATGAGAGTGTCACCCTACTGCAACATATCACAGTTTTTTAAAAAATGAAGATGTCTTCTTACAGTTTGGAAAGTGATATGGAAACACATTAAAAAAGGAATAGAAAGGTTGTTTCGAAGAGCTCTTATTAAACAGAAGCAACACTTGCCTCTAGAACAGGTAGAGTTACTTTGACTTGTTGTCCCACTGGAAGCAATTTCAAAGGCAGAATTAAAGCGTGGCCTGAATCGTTCTTCTCCTCACATGAAATACTCTGGGGAAGAAAGGAAATCATTCTGTATAGTTTTTACCCAAAGGTACCAGACGCAGAAACTACATTGAAAATGAAGATCTCAGATAAGAAGCATACACTGATTTCATGTCATGTTTAACCTGCCTCTCAGCTATAAAATGGGCCTTAGAATGAGTGAAGGGAAGCTATGTGTTAATACAAGGACCACCTTAGGGTTAGCATCCAGCCTAAAGAGAGCTGAGCAGCCATCTCTGTGAACCAGAGACATTGTCCCGGATTTCCCTTCATAAAAGGTAAAGGTAAAGGTACCCCTGCCCGTACGGGCCAGTCTTGACAGACTCTGGGGTTGTGCGCCCATCTCACTTAAGAGGCCAGGGGCCAGCGCTGTCCGGAGACACTTCCGGGTCACGTGGCCAGCGTGACATCGCTGCTCTGGCGAGCCAGAGCCGCACACGGAAACGCCGTTTACCTTCCCGCTGGTAAGCGGTCCCTATTTATCTACTTGCACCCGGAGGTGCTTTCGAACTGCTAGGTTGGCAGGCGCTGGGACCGAGCAGCGGGAGCGCACCCCGCCGCAGGGATTCGAACCGCCGACCTTTCGATCGGCAAGTACTCTTATTGTTCACTAAAATATCCTCAACAATGGTTTTGACAAAGTCAAAAGTAAGACCATTACTGGATCATGATGAAGTGCTTTTCAATATAGCACAAACTATTACAAATGTATTTATTTGATTTAACTATCCTATTTGACTTTCATAATGGGTTGAATTACTAGATCAAGGCAGAGCACTTTATCATTCTTTGGCTACTGTACCAATTAGGACAGGTTTGCTAGTTAGACATGTAACAAGGAAAATAACTTGAGATCTCAACATCAATACATTTTGGATTTTCAGGAACTATGGATAGTATCCAACTGTACCACCAGCACAAGAATAATTGCTAGGGCAATGGAACTTCCCCCCCCCATCTCCTGTCCCCCATGCATGACACACACACCTGAAATCTGCTCCAGAGGGTCGGGGGAATCCCCAAAACAGATTTAGGGGGCACATGGGGGGAGGAGAGGGAGGAAAAGTTCCACTGCATCAGTAGAAATTCTTGTGCTGGCAGAAGTATTTATTTTCAGTACAGTGGAACCTCGTTACATACCGCCCTCCTTATGAATCCTTCGGGTTATGTGCTCCGCTAACCCGGAAGTAGATGCCCCTTGATGCGAAATTTGCCCCAGGATGTGAGCGGAAGTCGCATGCATGGCAGCAGCGAGGGGTGGGGTGCCATTAGCGAAAGCACGCCTCATGTTACGAGCGGTTTCCTGTTACGAACAGACCTCTGGAACGGATAAAATTCGTAACCGGAGGTACCACTGTACAACATTTCAGGATTCTTTAGCCTCAAGAATGTCTTCCTGTAATTGCTAAGTACTCCTTGTACTTTTCTAATGCTACCTGTGGGAACAGGATAAAAGACAGTGGCTTTTACCTGAATGTTGGCTTTCAGCACTGGCCCCCAGCTCTTTATGCAATGAAAGCAGAAGGAATCTACATCTTCGCACGTCTTCTGTGTCCCTTCATAAGACTCTCGCATGGTAAGCACAACATTTTTCTTGGCTAAAAAAATTAATACTTTAATCATAAGTTACACATTTTTGTTCACAGACAGTTTTTAATTAACCAGTTAAACTCTGTTTAGCATAGTTCTATACAATCCTGATCTGCAGTGCTCTCTCTCTCTATGTATATTTTACTGTTCCTTTGCATGTGTGAGAGCAGCTAACTGCATATTTGTATGAAACTTTCATCTAAGCTTAGTGAGGCTACGTCAAAAGCCTTGCTATATTCCAGATACATTATACATAAACTATACATACTCAATATGAGTAATATCCACAAATAACGGGTTATCTTTATTTTATTTTATTTTATTTTGGTCTGCTAAACTTCATACTTTGCCTTTTAAGAAAATTAAATTGGCCTGGATTAAAATTCAAGCAAATATTCAAAATCCACCAAAAATGTAACAGTCACCACTCATGATCTGAATATTAAATTTAAAACCTCACTTTTACCTCACAACTTTAGCACTTCAGATTTGTTAGCATTTCAAATCAGCTATGAAGTAGTGCAAATTTCTCCTAATATATATGCGTTTTTGTGCAATTTTGCCTAATATACACATCTCGGAGGAGCAATTTTCCCTAATAAAATGCATTTTGTATGTTATTCCCAGGAATATATGCATTTTTATTCACACTACACCCCCGCATATACATTTCTTTACATATTAAATGGGTAGAGAACCACACTGCAAAATTTGGAGAAGTGAAAATCTTGATACATTTATCAACCTATTGTATTATATACAATTTATGATGCCATACTGCATTTGTTAGTTTTTAGGGTATCATAATACTCTTTGTTTCTTTTCTCTTTTTTTCTTTTGTAAGATACTAATATGGCTACCCCTCAGGAAATAATTGCTTACTAAGCATCCACCTCTTGTCAGTTCTCTCTTACAAATCCTCCCCCTCAAGAAACATGAGTTTAGAAACCCATATTTTAGCTCCACCTTTTATGCAGATATCTGAACCTTCAGAAAATATGAGGCAAGCATTCAACATCAAAATTTGCAGATAGAATCAGAGGAGGATATTGAGGAGACAATTCATTGCATCTCTAAACTTGACCTAGTTTGGGTTTTGTGTTGTTGTTTTTTGCTATTTCTTTTGTGAAAATTATGTAAAGTAGATAGAAAGAGTAGGCCTGTCAGTTACTTCAGGGATTGCTGGACTACAGTGATCATCCCTGACCTTTGAGCATGATGGCTGATGCTGATGGGAGCTGGAGCCCACAACTTAGAGAGAAGCAAGTTGGTACCCTAAACTTAGTTAAAGAGATCTCAGCCAATTCATAAATTTAGATTTCATCAATTACATGAGTTTGCATAAAACTAAAACAATAATTTTGAAAAGAAAAGCATACATGTGGCAAATTTAATGAGTCACAGCTGCAGTCTTAGAAGAGGAATTCCCTCCAGTGTGATTAATGGATTAAGAAGCTATTTAACTGACTAAAAGGCAACATTCATTAGGCAGTCGCCAATTAGGCAGCAGGTTTATTATTTTTTAATATAAGTACTTAGAAATACTTTAAAGTAGTTGAATATTTATAGCTACTACTCTTCTAAGATAGCATCTGCCTTCTGCCATATTTATCTTCTAAATAAACTTACAGCTTACATCACTTAAGATTACAATCTCAACATCAGTAAAAAAATAATACAGTCAATTAAATGTTGCAGCCCTAGTAAACAATATATATTTAATAACATATATTAATGGTAAAACACTAGCTGGCTATGTGCCTAAGAGAGAGAGGCCAACCTTTCAAAAGCTTCTCATTCTCTTCTTTCTTCACCTTTACTTCCAAGATGGAAAGTTCACGAGCCTATGAAAACAAGGGCACAGAGTAATAATGCTGATGCCTGAATGCTTGGAGGAAAATACAAAGTATTTCTACAATCAAAGCCATCTGTTTATTTCATCCAAGCAATTTGTTTAAGTAATATGATTGCCAATTATTTAATTGCACTATTCTTGCCATTCTCTAATTTCTCTCTCTCTCTCTCTATTTGCTAGCACTTCATAGAATCCCAAAAGGTGATATTCAGTGTTTGTCATATTCAGAAAAGATCCACTGAAATCAATGGACAAGTAATTTATGTCCACTGCTTGTGCCCCCTAGACTTTCAGTATTTTCCAGGAGGGGTTCCAACACACGCTGGAAATGTATGCTGAAGCACTCTATTGCCCTAGCATGACAAATCCACTTTTTTATTTAAAAAGAAAATGCTTTTTGTGGTTAGGAAAGTGACAGGGGGGAAATGATTAACAGGGAGACATATGAACGTAAGGGTAAAGGTAAAGGGACCCCTGACCATTAGGTCCAGTCGTGGCCGACTCTGGGGTTGCGGCGCTCATCTTGCTTTATTGGCCGAGGGAGCTGGTGTACAGCTTCCGGGTCATGTGGCCAGCATGACTAAGCTGTTTCTGGTGAACCAGAGCAGTGCATGGAAAGGCCGTTTACCTTCCCACCAGAGCGGTACCTATTTATCTACTTGCACTTTGACATGCTTTCAAACTGCTAGGTTGGCAGGAGCAGGGACCGAGCAACGGGAGCTCACCCCGTCACGGGGATTCAAACCACCAACCTTCTGATCGGCAAGTCCTAGGCTCTATGGTTTAACCCGCAGTGCCACCCACATCCCTCTTGACATATGAACACTATGCAGCAAATAAGGACAAATGCTCTTTATCATTTAATCTCCACATAAACAAATCAAAACAAGAGCTCAGTAATGACCAGGCATAGTCTAATCTTTATAGAACAAAATAAAAAAATTCCTTCCAGTAGCACCTTAAAGACCAACTAAGTTAGTTCTTGGTATGAGCTTTCGTGTGCATGCATTCTTGGTATGAATTCTTGGTATAATTCTTGGTATGAGCTTTCGTGTGCATGAAGAAGTGTTCATGCACACGAAAGCTCATACCAAGAACTAACTTAGTTGGTCTTTAAGGTGCTACTGGAAGGAATTTTTTTATTTTGTTCTGACTATAGCAGACCAGCACGGCTACCCATCTGTAACTGAATCTAATCTTTATGTAAGATTCCTTGTGCAAGGAAATCGCAATGAATGCTCAGTAAAAAGGTCACCTGGAGGAGCCTTCAGTGTGTCTACCCTGAATATGACTTCATTTATTCATCCACCCATCCCTTTAATAAAAATATTTATATACTGCTAAAAATACTTATAAAAAGTATCAGAGCAGTTTACAACAGTTGTACATAAAACCACACAATAAAAGCCATATAAATATTTTAAAATCAGAGATCAGCTTACTATTATGGAAAGATGTACTCTCAATTGCTTGCATAATCCTGAAGGAATTAGACATTACCAAGAGTGTCATCTTTCCTAAAGAGTTAGCATCTCCAACAAGATGGAATAAATAATTATGAATCAAGATAACTTTCAATACAAAGAAATCTTACCACTAAAACACCATTGGAAATCAGTTGCTCGAGAGGTCCTGAACTGGAAGGTAGAGAGGAGGGGAAAGGGTGATTAAATCTGAGCCTGGTAAAGTCGTTGATATTTAATAAAGTAACATTTTGGAAATGACTGACAAAGAGCAATAGTTTTCAACGTACTTAATACAGCGGTACCTCCGTTTTCGAACATAATCTGAAAACCAAAAACTCAATAGCCAACAGCTAGGCCTCAGGATCTTGCACTCAGCAGAAGCTGTGTGGCATGTTCAACTTCCAAGGCGTGTTTGAAAACCAAAGCATTTACTTCTGGGTTTATGGCATTCAAAAACCGAAATGTTCATCAACGGAGACATTTGAAAACTGAGATACCACTGTACATGGAAGTCTGACCACATAGCTGCTAGAATCCTACCCTACAAACCAGAAATGAAATAGGCAAATCACAAAGTGCTCTTGTACTATAATATGGAGAAGTTGGGGAGAATTGCTATTTATTTAGTAACTTGCATTCTATTTTTTTATGGGGCAAATTCAAAGTAGTTGATTTAATGCAATACATAAAAAGAGCAATGGGGAGAGGCATTCCACAAATCAGGTGGAGTACTGAAAAGGCCATATTGGTTAAAGATGCTCTATAGCAAAGGAGAATATTGGTTCATCAGAGGTGGTATCTTGACACTATATGTGACCAATTACACAAAAATGCAAGGATGTACCTTTCCTATTTTTGATGTATTGTCATGAATGATAAAGAAAGAAAGGTAGTTCATTATTCTCAATTTAATATAGAACTATTACCCAAATATGGCAGCATAAACAAAACCAGAATATTAAGATTCAAATGTAGACAAAACAGAAAGAAGGAATAGTGGTGGAGACATATTAAAACCACGAGATTAGCAGAAACACACTAGATAACAAAAGAAAAGTAGGAATTTCCAAAAATATACTATTTTTAGAATCCTTTTCTTGCATCTAACAAACCACTTACGTTTCTGCCAACTTGAATTCCACTTCCAGAGATTCATAAGCATGAGGACAATCTTCTTTCTGGTAACAGAAAAAACAATTACTAATGCTCATTTATCTACTCAGTGCAGTAATCTCAGGCATTAAGGACATAATTGACACTTGTCACTGCACTCCCAAACCCTTCAATCTGGCAAAATCTAACTAAGCACACCTGGAATCCAGGCATTGGAGGTGGGGGAAGAATTTAGACTGGGGAAATAGGGCAGATGAAAGGGATGAGGTGTCACTCCCTAGTCAAATTAGTAGCTCTGCACAGCTGTTCTGAAGCAAGGGGAAAGAACACCCACATCATATTATTTATTACTGCTAGTGTTACCTAGAGTTGTTTGGGTTCCCTCAACATTTCTGCAACTGCCTGAGAAAGAACCTCCAAATTCACTTCCGTTTTTACTTGGCCAAAACCCAGTTAAGTAATTCTCTAAGGAAGTGATTCTCAAGCAGTCAGCCAAGACCTAGGAGTGGGCCATGGGACACCCAAGACATCCTCACCTGTCTGCACTGCTTGCTAGCTATTCCATGGTTTTTCAGCTCTCTGCATGTTTGTTAGTTAGTTAGTTAGTTAGTTAGTTAGTTAGTTAGTTAGTTTCGTAAATGTGTAGACAATACATTAACTTTTTGTCCTTACCTCTGGTTTTAAGGAAAATAGCTCAAGAGCTGTTATGCCAGGCCGGACTTTTTCCAAATCGAAAAAGATACCAAAAAGTACATCATCTTTGTCGGTTAGAGTGGCACTACAGACCTCCAGCTGTAATATATTCTAGGAACAGAAGAGAAGGAAAGTTAGAATTGTATAGGGATAGAGTAGAAATTCCGTTCAGGTGTCCTTTAAAACAGAATCTATCAAATTAGCACATTTCGAAACAATATTCAAACCCAAACACAGCTATCCTTTGAAATTTTCACTCACCTGAATTTTACCATACAGTTTGCCAACCAAAAAATGTTTGCAAAAATGAATATATTAGGGGGAAGTTTGCGTGAAAATGAATATCTGGTGAAGATAACTGACAAGAATGCATTATATTAGAGGAAATTGCTTGCAAAAAATATGTACGTTAGTAAAAACAGCATATATAGCTGTGTTTAATGGAAGAAATTAGCACTAAAATGCTGGTGAATTCTCATGAGCATTTCTTTTTAAAGAAAGTTTGCAAATTGCTGCAAAATGTGAAAAACTGAATTTTAGATTATCATTTTTCCAAAGTGAGAGAACCAAAATTGATGCACCCTTCCATCCCAAATCACACATGGCGACACTGACCCCCAACATCCATACATCAAGCAACATCTGAAAGTACTTACATATTTCATATATTTACATCTTTATAATTCCACCTTACTATCCCATCACTTAGGGACCTCTAAGGCAGCTAGTATGTGGTTTAAAAAGCAAAAAGTAAAATAATAATCATCTGAATTCGGTAAGAAATACAAGTGTAGATATAACAATAAGAACAGAACCAGCATTAAAAAGGAGGGAGAAATTCAATCATCATGAATGCCAAAGATATACAGAACACCAGTTTTCATTGGAAATCTAAACACCATTAGGGAAGTCAGAAAATTCATTCCCCATGCTAGAGAGCTCCACAGTCTTGGCAGGAAAGCCAAACCTGGTATTCTCCAAATGTTTTGGACTACAGCTCCCATCAGCTTGAACATTATATGGCTGTGCTTGCTGGGGCTGTAAGGAGTTGTGGTCAAAAATACCTGTAAAGCACCAGGTCAATGAGCAATGTCATATGCTCACCAATCAGACTCTGCTGGTTGTGGAACCCTGAGAAGAGCCTGCATCAAAGGCCTGAGAGATCAGGTAGCATCACAGTAGGTGGTGAATTCCTGGCCCTAAACCATTTAAGACTTCAAAAAGCATAAGTAATCAGGACTTTGATTTGGTCTTGGACACAGACAGGGAGCTACTGGAACAGCATTACAGTGATACCTCGGGTTAATAACTTAATTCATTCTGGAGGTCCGTTCTTAACCTGAAACTGTTCTTAACCTGAAGCACCACTTTAGCTAATGGGGCCTGCTGCTGCCACCGCGCCACCGCTATGCAATTTCTGTTCTCATCCTGAAGCAAAGTTCTTAACCTGAGGTATTATTTCTGGGTTAGTGGAGTCTGTAACCTGAAGTGTCTGTAACCTGAAGTGTCTGTAACCCGAGGTACCACTGTAATCTGAAAAACTGGCTGCAGTCAAAACCAGCAGCAGCAACTGAAGTTTCCAATCCCTTTTTAAAAGGAAGCCCCATGCAGAAGAAGTTGCACTATACACCAAACTGAATTTGGACTGCTGGAATACCAATATTGGCTTTAGAAAGGTATGTGCATGCGTGGTCTAAGCTAAACATCAAAGGTAAAACAATATCTCTAACATGAGCATTTCCCCCCTGTATTGCATATCACACACACACACCCCATCCACTTCCAACTAAAAGGTATAAACTCTACCCCTTGCCTCATTTTCTGCAACAGTGACATTCTGACACTCTAAAATGCAACGTACCATAAGCATAGAACAAGCCTTGACTGTGCAGAATGCCAAACACAGAATCACCTGACATAGCTATTCTTTTGCCGTAGGCAAAGTGGCTGGTGAATATGTTGGAGAACTGCTCCACACACACAAACCAAGATGGATCCTGCTGCATGGAGAAAAAAAGGGGGAGATCTACTGATTCACAGGAGCACAGGAAGCCACCTTATATTGAATCAGAACATTGGGCCATCTATCCCTGTGCCAGGTACACTGATTGGCAGCGGCTCAGCAGGGTTCCAGCCAGGGAGTCTTTCCTTGTTCTACGGGCCGATGCTGGAGACTCAACCTGGGACACTGAGCATGAAAAGGAGATGCTCCACCACTGAGCAACAGAGAGACAGAAGAAGCGTATCCACTGCAGAATCTCTGAATGTGTACAAAAGGCTGCCACACCTAACTGTTACCAGATTCTGGGAGGATTTAAAGGGTTGGATTACAGGCGTAGGCAAGCCTGGAGGATAGCTTTAGTGGGAAAGCTCCCATATGAATTGAAAGTTATGGGACCAGCATGATTAGCTGGTGGGGGAGTGCTGTGAATTTAGCATCTTTGTTGATGACAAAACTAATCTCCGCCTTCCCATTAAATGAGGGTTGAAGTAAACTGCTCTATTGGTAGATTCAATACTAGTTGGTATGTATTTTGACTTGCACATACCAGCTAAGGGCATTCTTATATAATTATTAACAATAATTATTATTATTGTTCAGGGAAGTTTTTAATATGTAACGCTGTACTCTTTTTAACACTTGATTGGGAGCCGCCCAGAGTGGCTGGGGAAACTCAGCCAGATGGGTGGGGTATAAATAATAAATTATGATGATGATGATGATGATGATGATGATGATGATGACACTTGGGACCAAAGTGTCTAATGACTAGGGAGGGCGGATTTAGTTTTGTTTCAGGAAAGCTAATACTCCTGGGGGGGCGGTTTAATCCCCCCTTCCTCCATTTAGGGTGGCCACTTATGCATTGTCCAAAATGTACTCAATCCAGATAAGACTGAGACACTGTTAGTTCCCTAGACCAGATGAGTGGGAGATTGCCTGCTCTTGATGCGGTTACACTTCCTCTGAAGGAACAGGCTTGAAGCTTGGGGGTATTCCTGGATCCTTTGATGTCTCTCGAGGCTCAGGTGACCT
Source organism: Podarcis cretensis (assembly GCF_951804945.1). Taxonomy (NCBI): domain Eukaryota; kingdom Metazoa; phylum Chordata; class Lepidosauria; order Squamata; family Lacertidae; genus Podarcis; species Podarcis cretensis. Next base: position 45,476,536 of record NC_137170.1, on the reverse strand, counting down.
CAGTGACCCGGAGTGCCTTTTATCAGCTTTGGCTGGTAGCCCACATATGCCTCTATCTGGACAGGGATAGCCTAACTACTGCTGTCTATGCTCTGGTAACCTCAAGGTTAGATTACTGCAATGCATTATATGTAGGGCTGCCTCTGAAGACGGTTCAGAAACTTCAGCTAGTGCAGAATTCAGCGGCCAGGTTGCTCACTGGAGCAAGACAGTTTGAGCATATTACACTGATCCTGGTGTGATTGGACTGGCTACTGGTTAGTTTGTGGGCCCAATTCAAAGTGCTGTTTTTGACCTATAAAGCCTTAAACGACTCTGGACTGCAATACCCCAAGAACGGCCTCTTTCCATATAAACCTACCAAGACCCTGAGATCATCTTTGTGTGCCTCTTCCTCAAGAGGTCCAGAGGGTGGCAACACGAGATTGGGCCTTCTCTGCAGTGGCTCCCCATCTGTAGAATGCTCTCCCCAGGGAAATTTGCCTGGCACCTTCATTATACACCTTTAGGCGTCAGGCAAAAACATTGCTTTTTAACCAGGCCTTTGGTTGATTTGTGGTAATGGGTTGCTGTTGTTATTTTGATTATTTACTTTGTGGTTTTATATTTTGATTTTATTCTGTGAACCACCCTGAGACCTCCAGGTATAGGGTGGTATATAAATTCAATAAATAATAATAATACCACCAAAAAAGAAGGCAAAAGAGGATACTGACTTCCATAAATTTTGCATGTGGTGATTCATATGTATAATTGCAAATTTATATATAATTACTATAATTTAAATTTAAAAAACAGTACATGCTACCCTAGTGTGAAAGACTTGACAGCAGGTGAGCTGTGTGGCTACTTAGTCTGCTGACCAGGTGTTTGCAACTTCAAGGCCCCTGATGCTCCCTTTTCTTGGTGTCCTTTATCTTTTTCTTCCTTAAAAGAAAGGACCCCTTCAAAATAGTCCTCTGTAAAAGTAGAGCACATGGGAACCACTTGACCACCATTCCTGCTTGGATCCAGTAATTATCAGGCCTGCCCTCAGCCCTGCATGTGAAATGTGATTTACCTTGCTTGGCCCTAAGCACAAACTAAGCACAAAACTACCTGCACACAGGCATTTTTGTCACAGAAGCACCCCTGCATTAGAGGCAACAACTTCATTTTTCCTGAATGTTCCTAAATCAGACTTGTTTGGAAAAGCCATTTATTTTATCTTATTGCAATAATGTTTTATCTCTTTATCTGCCCAGCAGGTTTTCCAAACAAGCGATGGCATGTTGAATAGCTTACCTTACCTTGATCTCAGTTTGGATTCTAAAATAGAATGTCTCATTCCAGACTGGTTTATCAGAGTTCTTCATAGTTCGGGTTCTAAATTTCTCAGGCGACGCTGTCGGCAGATGCAAGGTCACGTAGCAATTAGATGGAAACACTGCAGCAAAGAATGGAAAAAGCTTTTTAACAGTTGTGATTGTATATTCAACTGTGTCTTAAGCCTTAGGGGCAAATATGGGGATGCCACATCACTTTGTATATGACAAACTTTGGGAGTGGCATCTATTTCTGAATATATTTTTGCAGTGGAGGTCTGAGCTGGAATATATATGTGATATAAGGAACAGAGAAATTTGGTGGTGGTGGTGAAGCCTCTGGCACCAACTAGATGACCTAATGTGACGTATTAGAACATAATTAATATTCTTGCAGTTATAACACCTAGTACTACTCTTATCGATATTGGTACATAATGTGGGTGGTGCTGTGGTCTAAACCACTGAGCCTCTTGGGCTTGACGCGGTGAGCTCCCGTTGCTCTGTCCCAGCTCCTGCCATCCTAACAGTTGAAAAGCACGTCAGTGCAAGTAGATAAATAGGCATTTCTGTGGCAGGAAGGTAAATGGTGTTTCCATGCGCTCTGGTTTCCGTCACAGTGTTCCCTTGCACCAGAAGCGGTTTAGTCATGCTGGCCACATGACCCGGAAAGCTGTCTGTGGACAAACACCGGCTCCCTCAGCCTGAAAGTGAGATGAGTGCCGCACCTCATAGTCGCCAGGGGTCCTTTACCTTTGCATTACATAATATCGCTGTTCAAATTGTTGCAGCTGAAAGCAATGTCTAGTGTTAGGAGGCCTCTTTCTCACACCTGCAGCATTGTGCAAAATGCACAGGCTGCACTGTGCAAACTAATGAACAAGACCAAAAAACTGGGTCCTTTTGACTGAACCATCACCAGTTCCGAGCAAGTGCAACAATGAGGGGGGGAAAGACCACTGTGCCGTCAGCAGCAGAAAATATATTGAGAGAGAGGCATAGAACAGCAGAGTGCATTTCAGGGAATGGGAAATGTTACATTTCTGAAACAGAACTATATATTTCTCACTCATGATACCATTCATGATACCATCCTGAATAACCCTTGAAAAAGTAAGTCCTATTTACTTTGATGGTAAATTTTCAAGTAAGCATACCTAGAATTAATTAAGGGGATAAACTGAATCATGATACGGTAATTAAGAAAAGTGAGCTGAGTGTGTGAAAAATTCCCTTACCTCCAGTGGTTACAGGAATCTAGCATTTAGGGGTGAGAGACTATTTCTTGGGAAGAGCGTCCCACTGGCAGTGCCTATGAAAGTTTGTAGGGGTGCAGGATCATACCATGGGAAAGAGGCTCTTACAAGATTGGATACATGCATGGATGTGAATTCTGTTCCACCTAAAACACTGGGGACATGTTCAGTAATGTTTAAGAACTGGATACCAATTCTGTTAGTCACCATGAATCATAGAATCATAGAATCATAGAATCATAGAGTTGGAAGAGACCACAAGGGCCATCGAGTCCAACCCCCTGCCAAGCAGGAAACACCATCAGAGCACTCCTGACATATGGTTGTCAAGCCTCTGCTTAAAGACCTCCAAAGAAGGAGACCCCACCACACTCCTTGGCAGCAAATTCCACTGTCAAACAGCTCTTACTGTCAGGAAGTTCTTCCTAATGTTTAGGTGGAATCTTCTTTCTTGTAGTTTGGATCCATTGCTCCGTGTCCGCTTCTCTGGAGCAGCAGAAAACAACCTTTCTCCCTCCTCTATGTGACATCCTTTTATATATTTGAACATGGCTATCATATCACCCCTTAACCTCCTCTTCTCCAGGCTAAACATGTCCAGCTCCCTTAGCCGTTCCTCATAAGGCATCGCTTCCAGGCCTTTGACCATTTTGGTTGCCCTCCTCTGGACACGTTCTAGTTTGTCAGTGTCCTTCTTGAACTGTGGTGCCCAGAACTGGACACAGTACTCCAGGTGAGGTCTGACCAGTGCAGAATACAGTGGCACTATTACTTCCCTTGATCTAGATGCAATACTCCTATTGATGCAGCCCAGAATTGCATTGGCTTTTTTAGCTGCCGCGTCACACTGTTGGCTCATGTCAAGTTTGTGGTCAACCAAGACTCCTAGATCCTTTTCACATGTACTGCTCTCAAGCCAGGTGTCACCCATCTTGTATTTGTGCCTCTCATTTTTTTTTTTTGCCCAAGTGCAATACTTTACATTTCTCCCTGTTAAAATTCATCTTGTTTGTTTTGGCCCAGTTCTCTAATCTGTCAAGGTCATTTTGAAGTGTGATCCTGTCCTCTGGGGTGTTAGCCACCCCTCCCAGTTTGGTGTCATCTGCAAATTTGATCAGGATGCCTTGAGTCCATCATCCAAGTCGTTGATAAAGATGTAGAATAAGACCAGGCCCAAGACAGAACCCTGTGGCACCCCACTAGTCACTCTTCTCCAGGATGAAGAGTGTCAGGGGCTCAGGAGCAGAAGCACAGGGAAGAGGGGAGATGGAGAGCGAAGGGGAAGAATCTGAGGGCAGCGTAGGGGAAGATGACAGTGGCCCGAGAGATTCCATGAGCCTCTCCAGCGAATCGGAAGATTCACAGAAGGGGGCTCCGGTGGCCAGGGCAAGGGGGGTCCCGGGAGGGACGCACCAGAAGCTAGGGGCCAGCAGCGACTCCCAAAGCAGCAGCTGGAGATCGGGACCAGTTTCCCCACCAGAGCGTAGCGGGGGGGGGGGGGAAGAGTCCCATGTGTCAGGGCAGGCTTCCCCTCCAGTGGGGAGAGAAGATGAGTCAGGGCTGACCACGCCCCTATCGCTGAGTGAGGGAACGGAGGGGAAGTCAGATCCAGCTAGCCCCCCCGAAGGGGGAAGCAGTGACAGGAGCAGTGTAACGGTCAGGAGAAAGGTTGCTGGCTGGGCGCGCGCGCCAAGTTCAAATGTACAGGCGCGTGGGACAGCAGGGAGCTCGGATTGGGAGCCAGATCCTAAAGCACGCCGGAGGCAGGGGGAAGAATCCGGGGACTCTTCAGCATCAGAAGAGTCCAGAAAGGGCAACACCCTGGCGGGCAGACGGACCCAGAGGAGGAAAGAACAACGGAAGAGGTGGAGTAAGGCTAGAGTCTTAAACTGGTGTCTAGGGGGAGGAGACTCAGACGGAGCTTCGGCGGTCTAGGGTTTAAGACGTAGAGCTGCGCGCTACGGCTTTGGAATGGAAACTGAACTTCAATAAAGACTTTTGTATATAACCACGACCTGGCGTTGGTCCTCTGTGAGCTGGGACCTTGGGCAGCTCTGACAAAGAGGAACCATTGATGAGCACCCTTTGGGTTCGGTCAGTCAGCCAGTTACAAATCCACTGAGTGGTAGCATAGTCAAGACCGCATTTTACCAGCTTCTTTACAAGAATATCATGGGGCACCTTGTCAAATGCCTTGCTGAAATCAAGGTAGGCTATATCCACTGTGTTCCCTTCATCTACCAGGCTTGTAATTCTGTCAAAAAACGAGATCAGGTTAGTCTGACATGACTTATTTTTCAGAAATCCATGCTGACTATTGGTGATCACAGTATTCCTTTCTAGGTGCTCACAGACTGTTTGCTTAATGATCTGCTCCAGAATCTTCCCTGGTATTGATGTCAGACTGACTGGGCGGTAATTATTTGGGTCCTCTCTTTTCCCCTTTTTGAAAATAGGGACAACATTTGCCCTCCTCCAGTCTGCCGGGACTTCGCCTGTTCTCCAGGAATTCTCAAAGATGACTGCCAGTGGTTCTGAGATCACATCTGCCAGTTCTTTTAATACTCTTGGATGCAGTTCATCTGGCCCTGGAGACTTGAATACATCTAAACTAGCCAAGTAGTCTTGTACTATCTCCTTAGTTATTCTGGGCTGTGTTTCCTCTGCTGAATCATTTGCTCCAAATTCTTCAGGTCGGGCATTGTTTTCTTTATCGGAGAAGACTGAGGCAAAGAAGGCATTGAGGAGTTCAGCCCTTTCTGTGTCCCCTGTTTGCATTTCACCATCTTCTTCTCTGAGTGACCCCACTGTTTCTTTGTTCTTCCTTTTGCTACGAACATACCCATAAAAGCCTTTTTTGTTGCTTTTAACCTCTCTAGCAAGCCTCAGTTCATTCTGTGCTTTAGCTTTTCTGACTTTGTGTCTACATGTGCTGGCTGTTTGTTTGAATTCCTCTTTGGTGGTTTCCCCCCTTTTCGAAAAACTCTTTCAGATCTTTTGTTATTTAATCCAGTCCAAGATTCCTTATTCTCTATTGCTATTTTATCCAATAATCTTGCTGCACAGTTGAGCCCAGTGGTGCAATGAAGGATGCACAAAACTTACATGAAATTCCTGAGGGGATGATATTGGCTTTTATAATTCTGACAGACACCATGGAAACTGGAAACAGTTGTTTCTGCAATGGAAGAAAAGCCAGTGAACTTCACATGAATAAAAAATTAGTAAGAATTCTGGATTTATTCCCACATGACAGAGATCACCCAAAGCCACAAACATTGCCCATCGTGCCCCGCCAAAGCATCTGCTTCTCCCTTTCTCATCCCATTCCCATTTCCCTAACACTGCTGGACACTTCCCTTGGAAACCTTAGAAACTTCTGCTTAGTGAGCAGATGATGAGTAATGGTGAACAAACTTCCCTTAAAGGCAGATGTGATCTTGCCAACCACTGCAATGCAGAGCCACAAGGAAGTGCTGGATGTTGTTAAGTGTTCAGGCCCAAGAGAATGCAGGCCGTAGATGAGAAGGCTAGATCAGTAGTCTGGAAGCACCTCTGCTGATCAGTCTCAGTGATATGTGACTCAGACAGAGAGAAGGAAGTATATTAGAAACGTTTGGGGTATTGGATGGGTCCTGTGGTGCCACCTGACCAAGAGCATTCTGGGCTGTTAGAGTGTCCCAGTTGGCTCTGACTGGAGTTCCCTCCCAAAAAAACGAATAGCCCTACTTGATTAATGCAGAAACATGACAAGGGTGAGCCTAGGACACATACCTTGCTTGAAAAAAATGTGCTCTCTAGAATATTAGCCAAAATCCTTTGTATGTAACACCAGTGTCTCAGCAGACAAGTCAAAGTGAAATAGTTTATCTTATTATGTCCCTTATGAATGCCTCCATGTTGTCTCTGCATGAACAGAGAGCGAGTTTGCCTGTCAATGGCTTCAAGGCTTGAGATGAGAGTGGGCTCAGGGCCATTGTCAGTGGCTGGCATAGTAAGGCACCCACTAAGGGGGGGAAACACCCCAGCAGGGGGCCCACTGACAAGGGGACCGCCTAGACCAGGACCTACTCTTCACCATGGCAACCATGCCTCTCACTCTGACAAACAAAGAACAGTATTGATGGTGAGGAGGAAACGTAGTGGCTACTGCCTGCTTCCTCATCTGAAAAGGCCAAGCAGGTGGTAACAGTGATGAGGAACAGCAGCTGACAACAATGAGAGTGAGGAGATAGACTCACAGAGAGGAGTATTGAGGTGTCTTGGCCAAGCTTCCCCAACACCAAAAGAACCTGCAGCAAGCAAGCACTGACTGGGAGCCCTGTGAATGTGACATGGGTTCCACTGAAGCTGCTAATCAGAGGAGGGGACTAGAGGCCATTACAGCTGGCCTCATAATCATCCGACCTAGGATGGTAAGAGAGGCTAGTGGACTAATGTTGTACCAACAGAGAAGAATAAAGACTGCCAGAGTTGAGAGCCCATGTGGTGTGCGGGTTAACATGTCAGACTAGGACCTGGGAGACTCAGGTTGCCCTCAGCCATGAAGCGTATGGTGTGACCTTGAGTGAGGAACCATTTCTCAGTCTGGGCAAGAGTCCCTTCCAGGGCCGGATTTAGATTTGATGAGGCTCTAAGCTACTGAAGGTAATAGGGCCCTTTATATGTCCAGTTGTCTTTTGTCAACAACAAATTGTTGCTGTTTTTTGTGTTGAATATATGCTATATGGTAGTTTACGGACCTAATAGGTATCTAAAGCCTACAGGATGCTAGACTAGATGGGCTACTGGCCAGATCCAACAGGATTATTCTTATGTTCTTATCCAGACAGCCTTCTGACCTCAACCTGCCCACACACATCTTCCAAATAAACAGTTTGTGCAATACAAAGATGACAGACAGTCTGACCAGTGTTTCTGGATGAGATTTCATTAAAAAGAAATTATGAATTGTGGCTCTGCTGCATGGCTTCATTTACATGTATTTGAAGTTGTGTAATTACAAATTAAGAGGTGGTGGGTGGGCGAGAGAAAAGCATACTCTAAGAACAATCTGTTTGTGTTCCCTCTTTAAGTTCAATCATGTCCACGGGCAAAAAGTGCTGCAATATCTTCTTCAGGATAAAGTTGAAAGAGAGTTGGAGTTATGCAAGAAATTCCTAGATTTCATTGGCATTCATAATGGTGAAACTCAGATATTGGATCTAGGCAGAGCTATTTTTTCAGCAGGAACTCGCCAGGACTTAGTTCCAACACCTCTCAGGTGGGCATCATTGTCACTCTAAGAGAACGATGGAGGTGTTTGTGGTGAGTTTCAGCACAAATAGGCAACTAGGTTTGCTGGCTTGGGACAGGGTTTCTAGTGGGGGGTGTCCCTTCCTGATACAATTCAGGAACTTTGGAGTGGCCCTGATGCAACTTGAGACAATCCAGAACTGAGATGACCAAAGCCATATCAGTGGCCATTTACAGCAAAATCATGGGTTGAACTGAAGGCTCCTCCACACTTCCTCTTGTCCAGCTGCTTTCGCCCAGGGAAAACCACTCACTGGCACTCAGTTAGAGCAAAATTGCAATTCAGATTCTCTGGATTGACTTTTGCTCTGATTTAGCACTAAAGAGTGGGTTTTCCCTGGGAAAGGAGTGGGGCAAAGGGACAACTGCTCAGACACATGCTTTCTAGACACAGGACAAACAGAAGTGTAAGACAAGCCCTGAATCAGTCTAATTCAGTTCAGGATCCAGAATTTAGCCGAAGTGGAATTTAGCCAGTCCTAGTTTCTAGAGCAGGGATAGGAAGAAGGTAGGCCAAGATCTACTGGGCGGTCTCTTGGTGGTTTATAGTAGTTTGACAATGGTTTTTGACTCCCAATTCTTTTACAACAGCAACAATAAAACATTTCCCACCTAAATTTTGCTGCTGCAATGAAGAAAGCTAATCCGGAGTGGATTTTTGAGGGGTGGAAGGAATGTGAACTCGATTCACATTGATAGGCTCAGAATCTACTCAGAGGCACCCTGTACTCAGATTCTAATTGTATGTCTTATGAATCTGACTCTGTGGATGGTAGAAAGAAACACAAAGTAGATCCCTCACTCTATGGGTATTATGTTGGTGCTGGGTTGGCAGGGCCTGAATGCCTAGCTTTAGATCTTGAGTTGATTCCTTGCAAACACCTAAACAATTGAATGGAATAGTTCACATTGTCTTTAACTGAAATACCCTTTGACCTCCCAATTTTTCTTCATACAGAAATTTCTCTAACTTTTCTATGACAGTATCCTGTTTCAGAGCCCCAGGACAATCCAATAAGAGTCAAAGGGAAGCACTTCTTCCAACAGCACACATTTAGGCTATGGAATCTTCTGCCACAAAACATAGTTCTGATTCATTTAAAAAAAAAAAATCAGCATTCCGTTCTTTTATTTAAAATGGTTCCCAGCTATTCAAATTATGAACGCTGGAGTCAAAATGGCAACATTTAAGTCTTCATCTTATTGTTTTGAAACTTATCCAAAAGTTGAGTTACATTTTAAGAGCCCTTCAGCATTTCAAAGTCAAGATTTTGATGTCAATTCCAAAATTCAGACAAAGGCAGAGTTCTTGGAAACACAAAGCACAAAAAAGCTCGATCTGATGGGAAAGAGGCCTACTTGTGACGTCTTGAAGTTAGACAGATATATACATAGTGCTTATATAAGGCAGGGTCTGGTTCTTAGTCTGAAGAATTTCATTTGTTCACACCACACTAGTTAATTGCCCTCATTTAATCACCATTTATAACTCTAATGAGCTGCTCCAAGCAATTATGTCTACATGCTTCTATTTCTTGCATATTTTCATTTACATATACTCTGCTGCTACCCTCACTTCCTTATACATGCTGCCTGTTGAGCAATCTTAGGAAACCTTGTTTCAAGTTCCCTCTTAGCAAGCATGGCACATCTTTCCACATTCTGAAGCTCTCAAGATTTCTCTTCCCAGACTTGTGTCTTATTTCTTGCCTCCAATAATTAATAGCATACTGGCGAGTTCTTATGAGCTGATTATTAACTGATCACTAGTCTACTTCACCGCCTTCTTCATCCAGAATTCTGGTTATTGGACTTTACTCTTATTACTATTGGTAATATTACAGCTGCTATCTGATTTCCTATGTCTGATCATTGGTCTTTTGACCCCAGCCTTGTCCACTCTGTCTATCAGCAATTCTTCAGAGCCTCCTGCAGAAGACGTTCACATCACCTGCTACCTAACCATTTAATTGGCAATGCCAGTAACTGAACCTGGGACCTTTTACATACAAATCATGCATCCCACCACTGGGCAACTGCCCTTCCTTACACACTAAAAAGGTAAAGTTGCATTTTAATACTGTAAACAGCACTAAGAACCAGTAGGATGTGCAGAATCCAATTAAAAATGTTGAGTCTCTTTTGGCAAAGTTAAAGGCTATTAATGCCCATTGATTTTAATGTTTAAAACCAACCTCATTTTTAAAATGTCTACCATTTGCATCAATATACCTTAAAAATATTCAGTGCCTCAGCTAAGCAGTGCTCTTTATTCATTATGACTGTTTTTCTAGACTTGAATGACAGTCAGCACAACTAGATTATTGTGCTTAGTTTTAGGGTTCTGGAGGAGTTGAACCAGCAGGGGCAATAAGTACTGGTATAGAAGGGGTCCAAGTTCATTTTTAAACATGGACACCCTTCCTCCCCCACCCCCAATATGCTATAGAAGTTTTTTCACTATGGAAGGCTACTTTTTGAAGCTTCAGGTTGTTCCCATTTACCAATGTATTTTTTTAGTCTCTGGCACAGATCTCTGAAACAGGAAATGAGACAACTTGGCAGTTTAAAAAAACCCCAAATTACTAATCCTTTCTTCTGGCTGCAGGTACTTTCTCTAATATTCATGAATGAGCAAATTCTTTTTGAATGACTAAAATTCTAAAACTGAAAAAGTCAGGTTCCAGATATACATATATCTATACTAAAAGAGCAGCTACGCTGGTGATGCAAGAGAGGATTGCCATTGTCTAATAAACATATTTTATTCTGCTTCTAGTTTGAATACATAGTAAATTGAGGAGTATAATTTTGTTATAGACTGTTTTGTGGAACAGCCATTTTTTTGTTAACTGCATTTATATCCCACCTTTTTCTCCAAAAAGCTCGGGGTGGTGCACATGGTTCTTTACACCCCTCTGTCCTCTTTTAATCCACACAACACCCTTGTGAGATGGGTTAGTCTGGGAGCCAATAACCAGCCCAAGCTCACCCAGGCAGCTTCATGGACAAGTGGGGATTGAACCCTGGTCTCCCAGGTCCTAATCTGGCACTCTACACCAGGCATCCCCAAACTCAGCCCTCCAGCTGTTTTGGGACTACAACTTTCATCATCCCTAGCTAACAGGACCAGTGGTCAGGGATGATGGAATTGTAGTCCCCAAACAGCTGGAGGGCCGAGTTTGGGGATGCCTGTACTACACCATAGCTATTATTTAGCAATTGATCAGGAATAAGCAATTTCAACCAATCCAGGAGCTTTCTGAGCAAGCTTGGGCTTACTGCTAACAACAATTTTCATTATCATCATGAAATGAATATTCTACAAGCCCTCAACATGGTCCATAACATTACATGAAGAAAGATCAAAGCAGCAGTGAGGTTGGGGGGGGGGTGCAGACACTGCACAGTAGTCCTGTTAGTGTACCAACACAATCCCAACCTCCCTGTCACTGCCACCCTTGATACAGACACACACACACACACACACACACGGTAATTAGGAGCTTATATTGTTGCAGCTCCAGCACCACTGAGCAAGCTGTTCCAGATGCCACTATCCATGCACAAGAGAGAGGAACTGGCAGCCTTGGGGGAGAAAAATAAAATAAAATGGGGCACTCAAAAACAGGCCAGCAAGACTGAGCATGTTAAGTGGCCGGAAATGCTGGCTGACTTTGGCAGAGAAAATGGAAAGAAGCAGGGGGTGGTTGGAAAGAAATATCCCTGAAAGAGGCTGGTTGGCTAGCTGGCACCCTGAACAGGAGCCGGGGCTGGCAAAACATTTTGCAGCCCAAAGCAAAGGGTCAACTGGCTCCCTGTCTGCCCCTCCCCTCTACACACACAAGCCAAGGTGCATAGCACCCAACTTCTATTGGGACCCGAGGCAGAAAATCCTACAGGTGCATCTCTTGTGAGTAAAAATGAAACAATAATTAATTATATAAGGAACTATTTGCTGCCCTTCCATGCCACCCAAACACACCTGCCTGAGCTCTGCCCAAGGGCAGGCTGGTCTTGGCAGCAGGAATACCATACTGCCAAGTTTGCTGAGGCACAAAGTGAGACGCCGTGAATTGGCTGTGTTTTCTGAAAAGCCAGAAAACTGTGCCAGCAAAGACGTCTAGAGGCATCATCCGTCTGCGTGTGTTCTTGGTATACAATTAAGCTTTGGTAATAACAGCACTATGCAAATGCGTTTTACAGTAAGCTCTAGTCACCCCAGTTATGTAACTCTTAAGATATGTGTTTGCAACAACAAAATCAAAACACAAAAATACGTTTCTTTCCTTAACGTGTTTTCTTTTTTTTTCATGTCCTTTCCATGCCTAAGAGAGGGGAGAGTGTGGCCTGTGGATGCATTTGCTTCCCAGTTCTTCCTGTCTCCCCCTGCTATCCAGTCTGCTCCTACATAGCTTCTCCTGTCACTATTCCCTCCCTAGTACATACTCTGAATGGCTGCTGAGCCACAGCATCCTGCACCCTCTGCTCATAAAAGTACAGGGTTGATCCTCTTGCAGAGATGCTTCAGGAAACAGAGGGCGAAGTGCCCACTTCCTTTGCAAAGAGGGAAGCCTGCTTTAGTAACCGACTTTCTCAACAACAAAACCACACTTCTTTCAGTTACTGGCAAACGCAAGCTTAAGTGTCCCTGACTACTGGGCACTCATTTCTTTGTGACAAGGCATAATGCTGAACGTGATGTGTGTTGGGTCAAGGAGCAGTGGAGGAAAGCGTTGCTAATGAACCCTTTGGAGCAAGCAAGCATGCAATTAACTCGGTCCATGTCTCCAAGGGCTTGAATCGTATATTTAAAATAGGCACTGTTCCTACAGCAAATGACTAATGCGGGGGAAGGGCTTGGCCTGAATGCAATCCATGTCTCTTTGGACAACAACTCTGTCTGGGATATTCACAGATATTAAGGGCATCCAAATGTGTGTGCGTTTGAGCAGGAAATATGCTTATGGGACCTCACCTCCTGCAGGGCCAGGCTCTGTGGACATCACTTCCGATAGCTTTACAGCAGCAGTGCTGGTCCACATGTGACTGCAGCATCCCAAGCCTGCTTTTCCCACTTCTGCCCACCCAAATCTGTTTTGCAACGTGGTTGCAAGAAATGAACAAGCAACAAATGAACATTATAAAGTATCCATGCAGTGCATTAACATGAAACAGTTTGCCTGAAGCATTAGGGGAGGGGTTTTTAAATTACTGGTGGGTCTATTTGTGGGATTCAGTGTGAAGGAGACATCTGAGGGGATGTCTCACCTGAAAGGGGGGGGAGGTGTTTAAAGGAACATTTGTACACACCCAAATAGATCACTAAGTCTTTTCTAGGCAACTACTCATTAGTGTGCTGTAGCTCCAAAGCTATAAACCCAGCTGCTGTGTCTCAAAAGAAGAGAACAGGGACTCAAATGCTGACACTGCTAATAATAATAATAATAATAATAATAATAATAATAATAATAATAATAATTTATACCCCACCCATCTGGCTGGGTTTCCCCAGCCACTCTGGGCGACTCCCAAAAGAATACTAAAAAAACAATAAAATACCAAATATTAAAAATTTCCCTAAACTGGTCTGCCTTCAGATGTCTTCAGATAGTTGTTTATTTCCTTCACATCTGATGGGAGGGCGTTCCACAGGGTGGGCACCACTACCGAGAAGGCCCTTTGCCTGGTTCCCTGTAACCTCACTTCTTGCAATGAGGGAACTGCCAGAAGGCCCTTGGAGCTGGACCTCAGTGTCTGGGCTGAACAATTGGGGTGGAAACTGGTATACTGGGCCAGGCTTTTTAGGGCTTTAAAGAGTTGTTGCTGTTGCTGTTATTATTGCTGCAATGGCATGTCCTATTCTTTAGTTCCATAAAGGACTCCCAACTGAGGATGCCAAGGTAACTCTGATAAGCACCTTTAATCCACATTTGCCTGATCCAGCGAGGGTGACTTATGTAAGGAAGCCTCCTTCCAACACAAACACCTTGCGACACTCAGACAGTGTTCCCAGTGGAAATAAGCACACAACCCAACATCCAGGTTTGTGTGCATGGCAATCCCTGTTATATTATGTCTGTCCCCTCATTCAGAGCATTGACAATGATCAGACCTGACATTCCAGTAACTGGATGGGAGGGGGGTTGGAATCCAAGAGATACCCACACCAACCAGAAGGGTGCTCAGTACTGCCAGTATTCTCTGTTCAGCACATATGTTCTTGGAAGTCTTTCTATGTGGTGATGGCTTGCAGTACACATGCGCACATGAGGTTTCAGAGCATGGGGCAGGTATGCGTCAATATGGATTCAAAGAAGATTCAAAAATACTTCCTATCTCATCCACATTCTTCATTGTCAGTGTCCTCCCTGACCTCTTCCCCAAGTGTTATCTTCTGTACCTAATCTCTGATCTGCAAAAAAGCAATCAGCACCCAGGCTGCTTCCGACATGTCTTGCTCTCGAAATGTGTGAGTTCTATGCCCCACATTGCTGCTGGTAGTTACACCATTTTCCATTTTATTAGCATCCTGGTGCACTTAGTGCTACCATTAAAATAATTTGCTTTTAGGCTAATTAAGATGGAACCGTATTACTTTTGAATTCATTTCCTGATTTTCTGCTTGACTACTTTTGCTATGTTTGTAACTTTTTCATGTTAGCAGCCACCTTCAGCGTGGTTTTAACTACAGAAAGGCAGCATACAAATAAAATGATAGTATGATGGCTGGATGGATAGGATGGGGGCGTTAATTGGGTTCTTTTTGTTTTTATCATGTATTTTGTGTTTTTATATTGTGATTTTATGTTGTGACCACTTTGAGACCTGTGGGTCTAAAGCACTATACAAATTTAATAAATAAAATAAATAAAAACATATGACCTTAGATCTAGGGTATGACTTGCCACTGCGATTACAAGATGCTGGGCTAGATAGATCTTTCGTCTTGATAGTGAATGAATTGGTATGCATCCAAAATGTGCGAAACTGGCAACCATATATTCTGCTAGAATTGAGAAACTAAACTGCCAACAGAATTCCGCAAGTAGTTTCTGCACATCCCTAACATGAGCACATGTGATCCCCAGTTGTATATCTTCTCTAAATGGGTAGAGAGAGAGAGACAGAGAGAGAGAAATGTCAAAGCTAAATGGCCTTGAAATGCAAAAGTACAGCCAGTGACAAAAGCTTATGACATAAAATTTGGTTGTCTTTAAGGTGCCACGAGACTTTTTGTTATTTTTTCCCTGTAGCTCCTGAACTGTCAAATTGTCTTCCTTTTCATATACTTTTTAAAAACAACATGTTGTTAATAAACCCCCTGCTGCCATTGTTAATAAATCTAATAAATGTGTATTAGTTTTAAACAGTTCCTTTCATTTCAAACCAAATCCCGTGCTTGTACCTTTCAGAATCAAATGGTGCAGAGGCACACCTTTATCTCACAGAGAAGGAACCAGTTGCTTCATTAAAACTCTCCCCGAAGCAAAAACCATGCCTGCTACTACATCAGACATACATTCCAAAAGTTGTTTGAACATGGGCATTTTCAGACTATTCAGATCCAGGGAGGAGTTGGATGCACCCCCAACCCACCCACCCCACTCCCCAGATAAAACAAAATATAAAGATAAAACAAATTGTGAGAAGTTATTTTCCTTACTTTCTCGGCTGCGGTCCCCATTCTTGGGAAGTCGTAGCGCCACTGTCATCAGCAATGCTTAACAACAGATTAACAGGCAAACCGCATTCAAAGGTGTTGCTGCTGCTCCATATATGTAGCCTCTGAACTCCGCCTACTATGGCCCCTTGGGCAGGAAGGAACGGTGTATGCTGCCAGCATGCGGAATACTTGAAACACACAGACTTCAGTGCCATAAAGCCAGACGAAGTAATTTACATTTCCTGAAACACAAGTCCTTCCTCTTTCAACAAGCCCTCTAAGTCAGGGCGGTCCAACCCCCTCAGACCAAGTGGGCTGCAAAAGTCCTTCAAGGCAGAACCCACAGGCCACACGCTGACTTAAATTTCCATATTGTTCATGAAAGTGTTTTGCGATGTAGTTAATATACACAAGATGTTTAAATATATATAATTAAACAAATAATAGATTCAATATATTTATTCATTAAACAAATGGAATACACAAACTCAGGGTGGTTCCTAGATGATAGATAGATAGATAGATAGATAGATAGATAGATGATAGATATAGATGCACTACATGAAAATGCAGGAGAACCCAAGATTGGAGTGTGTGAGAGAATCCAACCCCTGAAATCCCAACCAGGGAGATCCAAATGCAGACAAAGTGACCCCAAATCCATGGCCACCACATCCCATCTCTCCCCACACTATTGCAGTTTGGAATATACCCTTCCCTGTCCACCGTGAGTTCCCTTTTCCTTACCTATACAGTGGTACCTCAGGTTAAGTACTTAATTCGTTCCGGAGGTCTGTACTTAACCTGAAACTGTTCTTAACCTGAAGCACCACTTTAGCTAATGGGGCCTACTGCTGCTGCCGCGCCGCCGGAGCACGATTTCTGTTCTCATCCTGAGGCAAAGTTCTTAACCTGAGGTAATATTTCTGGGTTAGCGGAGTCTGTAACCTGAAGCGTATGTAACCTGAAGCTTATGTAACCTGAGGTACCGCTGTATGTGTTTATGTGTGCTTTTGATGTGAGAGGCATTAGAGGTGGGGATCTTAAAAATCCCCCCCCCAAAAAATTCTAAAATCGGAAGCCCAAGTTTGCCCCCCACCAGGCAGGTTTTTCTGCACAGCCAAGATCTACCTGCCCTGATCACCTCAAACCTCTGCTGCTGCTCCCTACCTCACTGCTCCCCGTTCTCCAGCAAACCCCTTGACCCATGCACAACAGAGACAATGAGGAGTGCCCCCAACTCAAAAGCAGTGGCAGCATCACTGCTGGGTCTCTACTGCCCCGGGGACCTGAGGGCAGCTCTTGCCTAGCCCTCTGCTCCCTGGCACTGATGGTTGCGAGGCAGTGCCAGATTTAGGGCAGCGCGACTAGTTTCCCCACACTGGACATGCTGAGGAACATGTGTGAAGGAGGCATGAGGGACCCAGGAGCCATTTCCTGTTTCCTAGCCTCCTTGGGACTGCCGAAAAAAATGGAGTTTGCATGTTGCATGTGGCCCAGTAATCCAGTAGGCACATCTCTATTGGATTTGAATTGGTTTCATACATGTGTTGTTATTGTTGCTTTAGATTATGTATGTGTGTGGGTGTGTGGTTTTTTAAATGCTTTTCATATATAATTGTTCTGTACATGTTTTGATTGTATTTTAAATCAGTTCATGGCTCCACCCGGCCATGAAGCTCGCTGGTGTCCTTTGGCCAGTCACTGTCACTCAGTCTAACCTTCCTCAAAGTTAAACTGTTGTGAGGATAAAATGGGAAGAGCATAAATAATGTTCACTAGCTTGAACAGGAGAGGTGTGGTATAAATATAGAAATAAAGGTGCCTCATTGGAGGCAATTAAATAAATGAAGCATTGAATGTTCTTCGTTCATATACACTGCTTTATGTCATGCAAGCCTCAACAATGTTTACATAAAATATATACACCAATAGTAACAAAATAGTTGAAATATCACAAAATACAAAAGATACGTAATCTTTCATAACAATTAAGCTACCAGAAATATTTTGCTAAGCAATATTGCAAAATGTGCATTCATTTTCAAATTCTCTATAGCAAGCTGTATGGTGTTTTTCGCATGCTGAAGTGTTCTTGGCAATGTAACAGATAAAGGCGTAATATGTATATGCTCCAGCAAAACTCCCAGTGAACTCTGGTCACGTGGCTGGGTTGTTTCACATTTTCCTTTGGCATCTCTGCTCAACAGAAACATAACTGTTTAGAATACATTTCTGTGTTATTCTCAGTAACACAGTAAATCAGATTATTTTACAATGATTCCCCTGGTCTACTCTATTAATAACATGCACATGTATCGTTCTTGGAGGCTTTTTTGTCTTCACATTTTGTATATCTCCACCTTTATGTATCTTAGCTGCCAATTACCTCAAGCCTTTTCCTGATGTGTATTAGTGAGCGCATATTGGGGAGGGGAGAGCAAGCGTAGAGATCTGTCCAAACCTCGATCTATGTGTTCCATATGCACATACACACATGGGTCACATGACAGCCGATTTGCATGGGCTACATGATTTGCATAGCTGAGTAGCTGAAGCTGGGCAAAAAAAAGCTCCTTTTGCTTGCATTCTTCTCAGGCCCTCTTTCTCTCTCTTATCCCTGATAGCACCTGAGACTGAGCAATGCCTGCATTCCATTCAGTGTAACCTCCTTCCCCATAGGCCATGTTCCATTTCCCTGTTCCATTTCCATATCCCACACCGCTCTCAGTTGCCATTGCTCACTTCCAAAATCCTCACATTATCCAGGGTGTTTGCAGAAGACACAGTAAGCAGTCCTGAGGTCCCATAAGTGGGTCGCTCGCAACAAGTTTTTTTATTTTCTTAATTTATTAGAATTTCCCTGGAAAGGGTAAATTCAGATTATTATTATTATTATTATTATTATTATTATTAGGGGGAGTGGTGTGAGTTGCCATTCTGACAACAACCATTTTATGTGGATGCTGCAGGAAACCTTCCATGCACAAGGTGCAATGATCCCACTGGAAGCGCTAGCATGGAAACACCCACAATTATTTTTCCTCGTTAGACTTTAAAAAAAAAATGATGGGGAACCCTTTTCTTCTTCAAATATTCACTGTTATGCAGCATGTATTGTAGTTATGTTGGTATTTGGACTTTGCACCTGGATTTCCATAGAGATGAGCTAGTTTTCCTCTGTAGTTGTGCCAATTTGCTGTCATTATTAGACATAGGTAATTCTTTTTTGAAGAAGACAAGCTTTCTCTGCCTTCGGTGCTTCCTTTTGCTCCATCTTCTTGGAGCAAAGTGGACATTTTTCTGGTCCCCAGGCACCTCCACCAATGTTTCTATGTACACTCAGTTCCCCTGCCAAACTTTCCTGGGCGCACCATTTGAATGGCAATGCCTATCTGAGGCATCTAATCATAAGCCTGCATTTTTATCAAAGCTTATATTTTTTGATCAGGGCATGTATCTTAAAAAGCTTAAAGATTTTCAAATGTTTATGCCAGGCAGAAGACCAGCTGCCTAAGAATCTTGGCAATGTTTTTCCTCCTAGACAAGGGGGGCCCCCTGATTTATAGCAGAAAACAATTCTCAAAGTCAAAGGGAATTACAGGCTGACAGCCAAGGTTACACTGACCCTACATATTACAGAAGATAAAAAAGAGATAAACATAATTAAGAGTTGATAAATAGTAAAATAAAACCATGTGCCTCCCATTAAACTTGAGCCATATTTTCCTAAGGTTGAAAGGTCAAGAGCAGTGAAAAAGGCAACTGGCTGGCAGAAAGGAAGAGAGTATTTTGGGAAGTCTTTTTCTAAAGTTGTTTCTTTCTTAAACTGAGATCCTTTTAAGATTTCTTTTCCTTTTAAAAGGTTATTTATGTCATGTATTAAATATATTGGCTTAAATGTAATTATGCAAAGGAATTAGAAACTAAGAAATGTTAAATCCTTATGCTAGATTCTTATTTCATATAGTTGGAAGAGATCACAGGGGCCATCAGCCACCAGCCCAGCCCCCCTTGCCAAGCAGGAAACATCATTAGAGCACACATATGGTTGTCAGGCCTTTTGTTTAAAGACCTTCAAGAGAAGGAGATCTTTCAATAATGATGTGAACTCAAGATCCTTGACATCTGTTTAAGATAAAAATTTAAGATTAAACCATTTGTTTTGGAGGGCAATAGGGCGAGGTGAGCTGGTAATTAAGGTTCCTTGTTGAGACACATGTAAGATATATTACTACTTATTTGTCATTTATAGATAGAAGAATATATAGCTTTTTGTTTCCCATAAAAGGACAAAAGGAAATGGGTGTATCTTTTGTGATTGGTTCTAGCAAACAGCCAATAGGAATTTCAACCAGGCTGATTGGACAGAGGCAGCCACAGGAGGAGCAAGGGGGCTGGATTAAGGAAATATAAGTGCTGGCCAGAATGGCAGGAGGCCAGGCCAGAGCTTGGTAACCATATACCACTGTGCCTCATATTTATTTGTCTGACAAATAAATTATTATTTTAATTTCTCTATTGCTGCGTTGAATATTTCATTCCAGCTAAGCGTTAACCACAAGCAGGGTGCTACATATCAACTAGGGGCGGCCCCCTCTAATATTTTATTGGCGGGGCCAGAGGAACCTCAGCCCCTAGGAGCTGGCTCCTATGGAGGGGCTGCATGAGCAAGGAAGGCAAAGGAAGGAAGGCATTAGGAACACAAGGAAAAAGCAAAGACCAGGATGGAAGAGAGAGGCTATGAGACAGGGAATCATGTGACAAGGAGGAAAGGAAATCAGGAAGTAAAATGCAGAAATAGAGCAGGACTTTAATTGCAGGTCCAGTGCTATAGAAAAGCTGAACCAAGCAAGCAAGCCTGGCTACTCTGCAGGGAACATTCCAGAAAGATTATTCCAAACAAGCTGTAAACAGCATTTCCAGTCCTCGTTCACCATACAAGTATATCCAAATTGGCTGACTAAAAGCCACCCAAAACAAGCAACACAGGTGAATGGAAAGAGGTTCCACAGAGTCTGCTTTCTAATATATGAACTCTGTTTGTGACTGAGTCATGAAAGAAGAGCCATAGCTCAGAGGTAGAGCACCTGCTCTGCCCATGAAAGGTTATTGGTTCAACTCGAGGCATCTTCAGCTGAGAAAGTAGAGCCCTGTCTGAAACCCTGGAGAGATGCTACAACCCAGTATGGACAGTACTGAGCTAGATGAAGCAATGGTCTGACTCAGTAGAAGGCAGCTTCCTATGTGCCTCTGAGGGTATTGCTCAAGATAGGGGAGGGTGCAGTGGTAATACAGGTTCCTAGCCATATCTGTCACAAGTTTCCTTCCTGGAATAGCACCAACTTTTATAACAACCTGAATTCTAATTAGTAAAGCTCTTAGGTCTGCAGTTAAGATGTATATTTCATAGTGCAATCTAGGTGAGAATTGTCATCATGTGCTCATTAAGGAATGTTCTTCCGCAGAAAATGCCAAACATAAAAAGCGCCATTATATCCTTATAACAATTTACATCAACGGAAATATAGTCATACTCAGTGTGGACGCACTGAACTCAATGGACTTAAGTCAACTATATGCACTGATTTCAACAGGTCTACCTGGGTATGATTTAGTCAGATACAACTCAGTATGTGTAGTGTTGTGCGTTTATTCCTATACTAACTGCAAATTATACACAATCCTATGTAACTGAACTTTAACTGTCCTCACACCAATCCAGAAAAGGAGAGGATACTTGGAGTGAAAGTGCTTAACTCCCCCCCCCCAAAAAAAAAAAAAAAAATTCTGTTGTACACTCCAAATGGCTTACTATTTATACCCCCTTTCCCCTAGTTGGCTTCTTACTCAGTACAGTATGTATTTGGGAGGGAAACTCATGAGTGAAACAGGGTGGAGGAGGGAAATTTGGAGCACAGAAGTCAACAGGTTAAACACAGAGAGGAGAAGGAGAGAGAGCTGCTGCTTTTCTGTTCCCAGGACCAACCAAGTAATTTTTTGCAGGATATGTCAATTACCCAAGGCCAGCTAATTTATTTTGGGCCTGGAGCAGAAAATCTCATGAGCAGCTCTTCCCTGCATTCTTGACCGTCAAAATACAATAAAAAGCAACAACCTAAACATCTAACAATTTGCTGCCTTCTCAATAAACTCCACATTAGCTCGTTGAGGTAACCACTTCACTTTGCCTAATCTACTTGCTCCTCATTGCTCTACCTTGGCCATAGGGAGGCAACCAGGGGTTCAGTATTCATTTGATTCTGCTGCTTGGACTCCAAATCCTATCACACAAATAGCCTCCTTCAAAATCTCGGCTTTATTTTTCAGTTTCATAACTGCAGATGGAAACAGGAAATGAGAGTGAACATTACTGCATGGAGTCTGAACTTTGGCACAAAATTTGGTTTCCTCAGAATCATGGCTTTCCCCCCTCAGAAAATTTAAATACTTCCAAGTCCCACTGATTTCAAACAAGGAGTTAAGCACATGCCTCACTATCTCCAGCTAAGGACTTTAGTTGGATTGTTATGGTTTACTACACTCAAGCACTTGCCATGTGGGTTTCAGGAAAGGTCTGAAAGCATGCCAACAACGTCTGCTGAAATCTCACCCAAGATGGGTGTGAAAAGGGTTTCCTGCAGAAAGGGAGGATTCCCCATTCTCCCCACAGGGCTGTTCCATATCTTGTCTGTTGCCAGGGCTGTTGCCCAGCCTTACCAATTTCACTCTTGTAATTTGAGCAAGAAGGTTATGAACATACAGAACGGCTCACAGCACAGAATATGTGGCATCTTTGCATATCAAACCTTGTTTTTTGTGGAGATTCATCCTCCTCTTTTCCTCCAAAAATGTTCTCCCTCCATGTTCTTTTCCCAGATTCTTGTAGGAAGTGCTGACCTTCGAAGTACAGTGTGCAAAGAGGATTCCAAGGGCCTGTGCTGGAGCAGAACTATCTAGATCCCTAAGGATTTGTTAGGATCCCCTTTTGAATATTTAGTATCAAAAATAGAAATCTAGGTTGCATCTCAGCAGGATATAAAACATATGGTGATGATTACGTAAAAAATAAAACCAAATGAAATGACTCCTGAAGAAGATCCTAGGAACTGCTGTTTTAAAGGTGCATTTAATGCTTTCTTTTGAAATGTTAATATTTGCTATGTTAAATGTGTCTTCTGTACTTGACCTCCTTTGTAATGTTCTATTTTGAAGTCTTTAAGATAATATTTTCATTTCCTGTTAATTATGACGCTTTGAATGTATTTGACTTTCTTCAGCAACATTTTATTCTGGATTGTTTTGTTTGATGTTTTAATGTAGGCTGTAATCCGCTTTGAGATTTTTTTTCTTAAAAATATAAAGCGGCATAGAAATAAAATGAATAATAGTAATAATAATTGTGATAATAATACATGAGGTTACTGGCATCAGCAGCATAGCGTGGTTTACAATGAATTACCTATAAACTACCGGTAAACCCGATAAAACAGCAGCAAAAATACACGAGACATTTAGTCAGCTGTTGTAGCGGGAATGCTCAATCTTTATTCATGTTTCTTGGATTATGGAATATGATACAACAGGTTCCTTAAGAACATACTGTAATCCAGCAATTATCCTATTATGCTGTCAAAAGATTGTTAACCTTAATTATCACCAGGAAAAAGCCATGATTATCTTAGATATTATACAGACACCCTGATTCTAAACACTGTTCAAAGAAATGGGAGAGGGGGCTCAATTTTCTCAGACTGCTTTGAGAATGAAGACATAAATGCCTGTCAGAGCAATACTATACTACAGTGGTACCTCGGGTTGCATACGCTTCAGGTTACAGACTCCGCTAACCCAGAAATAGTGCTTCAGGTTAAGAACTTTGCTTCAGGATGAGAACAGAAATCATGCTCCGGCAGCACGGCGGCAGCGGGAGGCCCCATTAGCTAAAGTGGTGCTTCAGGTTAAGAACAGTTTCAGGTTAAGTACGGACCTCCGGAACAAATTAAGTACTTAATGTGAGGTACCCCTGTATATACAAATGCCCAGGCAAGTGAGTATAGAACTGCAGCCTGTAACACTTGGTTCTCTCCATGATAAGAAAAAGCATCATGTTACTTTCTGGGGGGAAATACTTCAGTTGTCATTAAGAAGGCAAATTATCTGAACTGCCAAGCTAATGTTCCCCAAAACTAGTGAGCTTCCAAGTGCAGATGAGGCTGGAATCTGGACAACTGCATGTTGTGGGAGTTATGCAGTTTATCACACATTTGTTTTATTTGCGAACTTGAATCAGATCACCGTATTGGGATTTCGTCTTTGCAGAATTTGTGTTATTATGTGGCAGAATCTGAGTTTATTTTAACATAGGGGATGCCTGACCCTGCCAGCAGTTCCTGTACTAATTTTAAAAGTGTCATTCCTGGAGACATACACTTGTTTTCTCCACAGACTCCTAAAGCTATCACTGAGTGCTCACTGGAAGGACAGATTGTGAAGCTGAGGCTCCAGTACTTTGGCCACCTCATGAGAAGAGAAGACTCCCTGGAGAAGACCCTGATGCTGGGAAAGATGGAGGGCACAAGGAGAAGGGGACGACAGAGGACGAGATGGTTGGACAGTGTTTTCGAGGTTACCAGCATGAGTCTGACCAAGCTGCGGGGGGCAGTGGAGGACAGGAGTGCCTGGCGTTCTCTGGTCCATGGGGTCACGAAGAGTCGGACACGACTAAACGACTAAACAACAACAACAACATTCATTATTAAGCTAATTGGCTGGCGTTCTTTGTGCCAAATGCCTTTCTCCTTCATCTGCTTTCAGATGAAATCTCACGCCTAATCCTACCACTGTGAAAAATCATCAAAACCAGAACAAGATTGTTAAGTTGTGGGTTGACATAGCAGACGACACAGCGATTTCTCCAAAGCAGCTCTTTATTTTGTAAGCTGGAATAGAACTGACTGCAAACAGCTCAGCCGGCCTGCTTTTATAGGCAGCCGGCTGTCAACATTGTAGCAACAACAACCCAGGGTTTCCCACCTAAAATAACTGACGTGGACCTGAGTGAGAACTATCTACAGTATCCCCCTGCTGGCCCAGGGTGATAACTTCAGTACATAACAAAGATGATGTCAGAAACAAACAGAAAAGGAAACACATTACTGGGACAAGAAAAACAAATAACCATAATCTTCAAAAGCAGTTCAGCCAGTCATAGGGCTGCCATTTTCCCTGACGTTACTGGGATTTCAAAGGCAGAATTGGCATCCGGGGGAATTTCTGAAAAGTGGAGCTTTGTCCTGGATCTTAGGCAAGTCAGTCAAAAAACTGTACGTTTTATGGGTCTTCCTAAAAAAGCTCACAACTTTCTGGGTGTCCTGGTTTTTACTTTTTGAGATATGGCAACCCTAGTCATGTTTTGAGAAGAGTAAGTGTTCAAACATGTATGACCGATGTACTAATGACTTATAGCTCCCTATTTGATGGCTCAACTAGTATGGAAATATCTCCTGTATTAGAGTTGTCGGCTTATAGCCAGAAGGGATTAGCAAATATTTATGAATGCATGGAAGCTGTTGATGCAATTACAGGCAAGACAGCCTAGTATTCCTTTCACTAATTATTGGAACTGGAAGCATCTGGCATATCAGCAGTACTGTATTAAAAAAAAAAATGAGTCAAAGGGATTATTACTAAAGATAATTGTCTTGGCAAGGAGGAAGTATCATGCTGGATTTGAGAAACACAACTGGAAATTATACACATTTCTAGATTCAGTGATGGAATTGCTCTGGCAGAGATGAGTGGCCAGTGTCATATGTAGGAGAGCAGGAATTAGGAACTCTGCACAAGCAGCACAAGATCCAGTGTGGTGTAGTGGTTAAGAGAAGTAGTCACGTAATCTGGGGAACCGGGTTCGCGTCTCTGCTCCTCCACATGCAGCTGCTGGGTGACCTTGGGCCAGTCACACTTCTCTGAAGTCTCTCAGCCCCACTCACCTCACAGAGTGTTTGTTGTGGGGGAGGAAGGGAAAGGAGAATGTTAGCCGCTTTGAGACTCCCTAGGGTAGTGATAAAGCAGGATATCAAATCCAAACTCTTCTTCACCCAGTTTGGGATGACTCCTCTCCTCCCACAGAAACCCTGTAAGAGACAGCCTGCAATGTTCAGTGAGTCCCCCTGACCCTCTGGAGATGCTTTTCAGGGAGGTATGAGGGCAACAGTGGAGAGGGATACTTCAGTGTGCAGTTGCAAGTCTTCCACTCGCAGAACTTCGGATACACTCCCATGACAATTAGCAAGCTGATGACTAGAAAGGTATACAAATGAGAAATGGTGCTTGTTGTTGACTGGCTGGTTATTATGTTACTTTGAGGTCATTCGCATAGCGGGTGTGCTATATGCCTGAGTTGTTGGAATAGCCAGGCCAACTTCTTGCTAGTGGGTTGTTAGGATAACAAAGGAAGTAGTTCTGCATCAGAGGGCAAATGTGTGGGCCCCCTCCCTCCACTGGCTGGTAGTAGTGTGTGAGAGCTATAAGTTGAGGTGTGTGAGCTAGAAGCTAGAAGCAGGCTGGGCAGCTGACAGACAGAGTCATGCCTGATTTCTGCTGGGATTCAAGGCTGTGGGCCATGAGAGAAGCAATAACTTAAAGGTAAAGGGACCCCTGACCATTACGTCCAGTCATGACCGACTCTGGGGTTGCGGCGCTCATCTTGCTTTATTGACCGAGGGAGCCAGCGTACAGCTTCCGGGTCATGTGGCCAGCATGACTAAGCTGCTTCTGGCAAACCAGAGCAGCGCACGGAAACGCCGTTTACCTTCCCGCCAGAGCGGTACCTATTTATCTACTTGCACTTTGACGTGCTTTCAAACTGCTAGCTTGGCAGGAGCAGGGACCGAGCAACAGGAGCTCACCCCGTCGTGGGGATTCAAACCACCAACAAGAAGAAGAAGAGTTTGGATTTGATATCCCGCCTTTCACTCCCTTTAAGGAGTCTCAAAGCGGCTAACAATCTCCTTTCCCTTCCTCCCCCACAACAAACACTCTGTGAGGTGAGTGGGGCTGAGAGACTTCAAAGAAGTGTGACTGGCCCAAGGTCACCCAGCAGCTGCATGTGGAGGAGCGGAGACCCGAACCCGGTTCCCCAGATTACGAGACTACCGCTCTTAACCACTACACCACACTGGCTCTCAACCAACAAGGCAAGTCCTAGGCTCTGTGGTTTAACCCACAGCACCACCCGCGTCCCTAAGCAATAACTTAGTGGGCTGTTAATGCTGTGAGCTCCTCCATCATACGCTCAGGTTGCAAATAAACCATATATTATAAAGACACCAGTTTCTACCTTCCTTCATTCCAAGGGAATCGAAGCAGCTGGGACCCCTGGAATCTTGCACCACTCAGAGATTGGGGTGGTGTGTAACAATACTGTAAATAAATAAATGTCATGTGTAAGCACATGCTAATTTCTTCAAAGGCATCCCTGGAATTTACTTGTAATAAATGCCAATATGTTTAGTTCTTTCCACATACTGATTATTGTTAGAAATAGCTGAACTAAGTATATATGCAACTAAATATATGCCCAAGGCACCAAACCTCTGTACTTAACAAAACCATAAATATTATTTGAGCCATGTATATATATCACATTGTAATTATGAGGCATCAAAAACCAGTCACAAAAAATGCTCTTAAAATGGGGATGGGGAACCTGTGGCTCTCCAAACGTTGTTGGACTCCAAACTCCAGCAACCAATGGTCATGGATGATGGGAATTGTAGTCCAACAAGATCTGGAGGACCACAGTTTCCAGTCCAGTCTTAAAATATACTGAGGGGTTGTCTGGAAGGGGTTATATAATTTTAACATTGAACATATCCAAGAGCAGGCTTTTAAACCTTGTTGAGAATCTTGCTTTTCCTGAAATCCCTTTGCTCACTTCATCTGAGATGGTGCCCACATGTATCCCTAAGATCTCCCCCAAAGGTTAAATAGAGATTTACCAGACCAGACGGGCAGAGACAGTCCTCTGTAACTATGGAGCACTGTTGCGTATGCAATGCCAAACTGAAAGGAAGGAGGCTGCCCTTACACTCCCTGAAACAGAGGCCCGTCCCAAAATTGCACCATAAACACAGCTGCCTCTTTTTTGCTGTGAGCCCTGATTTGGCATAGTCAGCATTATGTTCCTGTTCCCAGACATGCAGCAAAGGTTATATGCTGGTGGAAGACAGAGGCATAAGCAGCTGTCCTTTTTCATCAAACACATCTCTACATGATGCAGCATTCATATATGTCAGTGATGATGTCATCCCTGGATGAACTGAGGTTAAAGGGAACTTATATGGATTCCTCTCCCTTCCACAGATGCACAGCTAAGAATATCTTAACTGCACCCAGGGCTTTGGCTCATTAGCTCTCAAAATAACTTAAGGCCTGAACCTGTTTCACTTAAAACTTACTCTGAAGGGACAGCCGCCACTAACTGAAAGGCAGCCCAGCCATGCTGTTCAGATTTCAGTCAGGAGCGTCAATGGCTGCTCTGTTTAGCAAAGAAAAATCTATATTCAACAAGCATGGAATTCAGAGGCTGAGAATGAATAAGCTGGTAGAATTTCTGAGGAAGGGGAATAGACTATACCACTTCAGACTTCAGAGGTGTATGCCACATTTCAGAATACATATACTACATTGCAAGTTAAAAGAGGAGGGGAGGAAACAACACCTTTATAGCACTTATAGAACCTAGACTGTTACACTGGCCATTCCCATCCTTCCTGCAGAGTAACCCTAGAGGCCTAGCAACCCTGCCCTAATTTATTTAGTTTTCCACTACACTCCAAAGCATTTGTAATAATTCCAAAATCCCTCCTGAGTGAAGGTTAAGAAGGTATGCAAAGATCAGAAGTCCAGGACAGAGCAATGAAGCAGCCAAAGGCAGATAATAGGGAATCTCCAATTGCATACCTAGTTTTTCATACTGACACGCCTTTACTTACTAAACCACCCAAACCCAATGCTTCTTTCTCCCGCCCACATTCTACTGCCATCCTGCTCTGACCCACCAAGAGTCTGTCAAGCAGCAGCCAGGAAGGCAGTGCCCCACCTCAAAAGCCTAATGATTAGGATAATCATTATTTAAATGTTTATTAATATTTGCAGCCTACTGGGGGGAAAACCCCTGTGTTAAGTGGCATAAGAAGCGATACATATTTAATAAATGTCAGATTCCCTTTAATAATATGTAAGTGTCACACTTCCAATTTATCCCAAAGTTTTAAAGTTGGCCCTGTACGGTATATAATGGGGAAACCATCTCTGATGGCAGCAACCAGCCTCTGACTCTTTGTCTATATCCATTTCCCTGTTCTAAAAAAGAACTGGCTCTTCTCCATAACTTTATATGGTAACTTTGCTGATTGGGGCCAGGAGGAGAGATGGACATCACTCTTCCCATTTATGTCCGTGGCCACTGTTTCCTCCTCTGTGTAATATTAGTGTTGGACATATTTTCTACTTGAGTGCCTGCTTACAAGCTCCTGTGGTCACTCTCTATAATGCTTTTGTCCCATTTGATCAGGCTCTGAAACAGGGTCTCCCTAGGTTCACAGGTCTGCTTGAAGACTTATTTAATTCACCAGAGCTTAATTGGAGCCATGGATTGGTTCTGAAAACTATGTTCAGTGCCAGGACTCAGCCCCAGAACATAACAGTGAAATAATAATGAGAGGAAGAGTTCCATGTAGAATGCCCCCCACTCTCAGATGAACAAATGGCCAATCCACAGGGCTAGAGCCTAGGGGGTGCACCTTTCCAATAAGATTCTAAGCAGCTGGGCTGAAATGGTTGGGAGTGGGACTCCTGATCCACACACCAGCAAAAAAGCCCACCAGTAACTAAAGCCTCCTGTTCATCTCCATGACTCTTGGACATGCCCACGTCAGAGGTCATCATTGCTAGTGATCACATGTCACACTTCCTATTGGTCAGTCAATAAGGGCTACAGAGACTGCAAGGAGCAGATAGAACAGGGCAAGCCAGGATGTAGCACTACCTACAAAGTATTCCCGACCTGATGCCTGAGGGGGAAGTGGGCATCCAAGAGGCTAAACTCTGAACCTATAGGAAACCATTTACTCTCAACCTCAAGAGCAATGGAGCAACTTCAGGGAGGGACAGAGGTGCTCAAGCCAGAGAGGGAAAGCCAAATTCTGAGTCCAGTGTGGGTGTATTTTTAGGCTGGGGTGTAAGTGAAGCTTTTTGCTTCAAAGCTTTTCCTTCAAGTTTCTTCTTACCCGCCTAAAGGCATCTGCACATGCTGTGATTCTTGCCTGGCACTGTAACTGCATGAGGCAACCATTGTTGCCACACTGAGAGTTTCTATCATGGGAGGTTTACCCACCACGCAAACTGATAAATCCAGTTGCTGAGAAGCTGATTCATTTCCCAGAAAGACTGTGGAGATAGGACTTTGTACTAGTGTCATAGGTGCTGATGATCCAATGCCATTTTCAGCACCCTGTCATTGCAGATTATTATTTTTCCTCCCTCCCATTTTTGCAACACCCCACACCAAGATTAGCCCCATCCTGTGCATGAATAGGTTCTGGATGCAGCATCAGTATCCACTGTTTGTACAGGTGACCTATTTCCTCCTCAACCTCTGGACAAACCCCTGCATTCCTTCTGACCTTGGAGTCCCTATATTATCCCCACTGCCCATCTGAGCTACTCCTAGTCCCTTGGAAGCACAGTTCAACAAACACGGGCCCTCCTTTTGAACATGAGCTGGAGAGGGGCTGGAGATGGCTTCAAACACTTCTGTGTGTATCAGAAGAGTTTCAGAGGGCCTCAGAATGACAGTGCCACTCTCTCACTCTCTTCTCCCAGCTCCAAAATCAAGAGGACCACTTCCTGCTGCACTTCCAAGGCACCCCCATGTACAGTGGACCCTCTAGTTATATACCACTCTGGATACGTAACTTCCGGGTTATGAACGTGGCATTTTTGCCATGCGCACATGCACAGAAGCGCTCTGCCTACAGACTCTTTGGGTTGCGGACGGACCCCCAGAATGAATTTAATTCATATCCGGAGAGTCCACTGTACAATGTCCCCATCCTCACCATACTTCCAAGCTTGAGAGATAAGCAAGATATTATTACACTGAATTTCAGGGGTGCAAAACATGATGAGGTACAACACTTCCATTGAGAGGATGGACAGAGCCCTGCCACCACAAATTTCTGCTTCGTTACCAACAGGCAACCCTGTTTAGGGAAGTTTTTAATGTTTGATGTTTTATCGTGTTTTTAATATTCTGTTTGGAGCCACCCAGAGTGGCTGGTGAAACGCAGCCAGATGGGCAGAGTATAAATAATAATAATTATTAATAATAATAATTAGTGTGGCACCATCTGCATATGCATCTATTGTGCCACGCATTAGTGGCAGTAAATCATACCTTTGCTTGCACACATCACACCCACCCACTTACAAACTATCTATACTGTCAGTGCTGCTAAGCAGGAGAAAAACCACCTGGCACAGTATATGCTAGTAAAACCTGTCCTCTTGCATCCCTGTGGGCCTCTGCCATTCAGATATTATTTATGACCCTGTATTGCCTCACCAAGCCAAGTTAGCTAGTCATTTCTTAATGTGGGGTATGGTGCCCTTAAAGGAACTCTAGCAAAATTACATTTGAAGCACTAACTTTGCTTAACTCATGCACCTGCACATCTGAAGCATGCATTAATAGGTTCTGGCAGCAGTATCGATTTCCTCAGTTCCTTTTGACAGTCCAGAGTTGCATACACAATGATTACACCCAGTACTGATGACAGTAAATTACACATATACCTTTTATTTATTTACTACGCTTATATCCTGTTCTTTCTCCCAAAGAATCCCAGGGCAATGAGCAATGATAAAATAATAAAAAACATTTTCAAAACATTTCTAATACGTATTTTATATTCATTCATTCACACCCAGACCCATATCTTCCCATTTCCTGATGGCCTAACTTAGAAATAATAATAATAAATTTTATTTATACTCCGCCCTCCCCAGCCAAGACCAGGCTCAGGGCGGCTAACAACCAACAATAAAAACAAGTTGATTAAAATACAATTTAAAAAACATTAAAATACAACATTAAAACATTAAGATGCAGCCTCTTCACAGGAGGAAAAAGGAAAAAGAAAGAGGGGGAGGGAATCAAACTGATTCTAAGCCAAAGGCCAGGCGGAATAACTCTGTCTTACAGGCCCTGCGGAAATAAATCAGATCCCGCAGGGCCCTGGTCTCATGAGGCAGAGCGTTCCACCAGTGTTGAAAAGGCCTTGGCTCTGGTTGAGGCTAATCTAACTTCCTTAGGGCCCGGGACCTCTAGGATGTTGCTATTTATGGACCTTAATGTCCTCCGTGGGACATACCAGGAGAGGCGGTCCCGTAGGTACGAGGGTACTTCCATTTCCTCTTCTTCCATTATTTTTCCAATAGTGTTGCCAGCGCTTGGTAGCTATTTCCTCTAAATTCATTCCAAATTGTACACAGTCCTTTCTTTCTCAACTCTGTCTCTGCCAACTCAGAATATTTCTTAATCTCTTGGTCTGTGATTTCATTCCACTCCTCCATCACCATAACTCCACCATTTGGCTTCATTCCTCCAGGTACCTGTATGGAGGTCCTCTCCATTTCATCATCTACTGTCTCCAACTTTACCATTCCACTCTCCTGTTCCAGCAATCCTTCATCAATGCTGTCTTCCAAAGTCTCTATGTCTAGTTCATTTTTATTCACCATTTTATACATCTCAGCTCTCAGCTCTTTCAGTTGCTCATTCAGTAGTTACTGCATGATGCCAACAGTCAGTGGGGGTGTTCAACACTATTTTTGCCATACTGAGTGCCTGAACCCAGACTGAAATGGGTCAAGGTAATCTGTTTCATCCAAGAGTATTTGCAGTTGTGCCACAACCCTCTCAATCACCTTCCCTAAAGAGGTCCAGGTCCATGATGGAGTTTTTCAGGAGTAATTGGACCACTACCTCTTTCAGGGTGGTTGATCATCCCCAGATCCACTCAGTCATACCCCACAGAGTAAGCCAAGAGGAACAAGGGTCCAAGAGGCGTATGACTGACCCATTATTGCAAGAACTTTAAATCTCTAACTGCATTATAAAATAACAGCAACAATAACATCTCATCAAGTGTCTTAGGGTTTAACAAGATAATTACCCAGCTGTCCTTCAATGGTTAAAATGAGGTTCTAAGCAGCTGCACGTCAAAGGAAATCAGGTCAGCAAAGCAGTGCCATGGGAGGAAGTGTTTAGCCATTTTCCCAGTCTAATCCCTCCTCAAAACTGCTATTTGCCTGGTGGAGAAAGATATGCAGGTACCATGGTACAATCTAAACTGGATGCTCTTTCATTTCTGAGCTATTTCTGCGCCAGAATTCCTCTGGAAAATAACTGCCTGCAAGACGGAGTTGTTCCGCCAGGCCTTTGGTCAGGGCTCACCCTGACTCCCCTTTTCTTTTTGTATTAAAACTTATATGAAAGAGGCCTCCCAGCATTCTCACAGGCCCATATAAGATCAGCATAAACAGTTGGGCCGATGAGCACTTACTGTTCCTAACCCTGTGGAAAGTCATCTAATTATACTTTAATTTGGACCTGTTTTAGGAAGTAATTTAATTATTGTTTGATTTTATACTAATGTTATATGTCTGATGTTAGCCGCCCTGAGCCCGACTTCGGCCAGGGAGGGCGGAATATAAATAAAAGATGATGGTGTTGATTATTATTATTATTATTATTATTATGGGTGGTTTCACTCCAGTCTCTCCTGGTGATCAATCTGCCTTTACCATCAGGATGGAAGGATGGATAAATGACAGGTAGAAGGGGTGATAGGCAGATCACAAGAGGGTGGATATGTAACAAAAACATTACAGGTGCAGAGTCTTCATCTAACATTGCAAGCTGTTATTACTACAAACGTGAAAACTCTCCAGTACCAAATATTTTTAAATGATTATGATTTAATTCCTTAATTTATACTGCCATCTTGTGTTCACCAAATGAAAGCCCAGTTGCAAGACTTGCAGTTCCATGTATGGCTTCATCCACACTTACCTTTTGCCCTGCACTTTCCAGGCACAGGTCTACACTTTAAAGCACTGCGTCCAAGCACTTTTTATTTGCCCCAGCAAAATCCCACTATTTAACACTGTATTGGAACAAATGATAATTCGGATTTTCCATGGATTGCTGTTTGCGCCTGTTCAGAGGTAAAGAGCAATTTTACAGGGCACTTTAAAGCACGTTCCTAGAAACACGGCACAAAAGGAAGTCTGGATGAACCCTGAGCCAGGGGTGGGGAACCTGCGGCCCTCCAAACATCATTGGACTCCAAATCCCACCAGCCACAACCAGCAAAGGCAATAGTCAGGGATGATGGGAGTTGTAGTACATCAAAGCCTCAATGGTCTAAAGTTTTCCATGCTTGATGTAAGTACAGTGGTACCTCGGGTTAAGTACTTAATTCGTTCCGGAGGTCTGCTCTTAACCTGAAACTGTTCTTAACCTGAAGCACCACTTTAGCTAATGGGGCCTCCTGCTGCCGCCGCACCGCCAGAGCACAATTTCTGTTCTCATCCTGAAGCAAAGTTCTTAACCCAAGGCACTATTTCTGGGTTAGCGGAGTCTGTAACCTGAAGCGTCTGTAACCTGAAGCGTATGTAACCCGAGGTACCACTGTACTGGAATACAATATGTTAAGCAAAAACAGTGCAATGACACAGAAAATGTTGTCATTGCAGGAAATTACATTGGCTGGTCCAGCTGACAATCCCTCTTTCTGTGCTGGAGGAACCGACTTCCCCATGCCCTTCACTTAAGGGGAAGCAGACACTTCATCCAAAGACAAGCACATATGCGTGGGTGCCCCATGTCCCGAAGTTCAGAATAAGAATAATGATGCAATTTTAATTTTGTTGCTGTTGTTATTTTAATTTCTTGCCCACCCTTCACCCTGAGATCGCCAGGGCAGATTACAACAATTTGTAATACAATATTAAAAGCAGTTTAAAACTGCTTACAATCACAGTATTAGGGCGGGCCTAATAATATACATCTCAAAGTGTGAAATGCCACGGTAAAGCAATGAAGGTTCACCATTCACTGAAAATGGGGACTGAATTGAAAAATCCCACCTGATTTGATTCATGTTGATTGTAGTTGTTTTTGTTTCCTGCTGGCTTTTCTCCTTTCCACTGCTGTCTGCAGAGCTTGCAAAATCAGTTCCCTGTTATTTTGAATGTTATAGTCACTCAGGTTTATAAGTTTGTTGAATTCCTCCTCGGTGTAAGTCAAATTTGTCATTCTGTATGGTGAGTTTAAACTAGTAAAATCCACCTCTCCCTTAGCCGTGTCTGCAGAAGTTCGCCTAATTCCTGCACAAAGGTTGCCAAAAATGGATAGTATGGGGGGGGCGCGGGGGGGGGAGGAAGAGATTGGGTTAACACTGTGTCTGTAAAACAGTATCCCTCTATGACGAGGATGCCCAAATTCTGTATTGTTGAGAGTCACTCTATTCTCCAGATAGCTGTCTGTCTATTATAGAACACAACCTGGAGTCTATTACATATGATATATTCAGCACAATCTAGCAATAAAGACTTTGCAGAGCACAAGTTGGCCATATTTCGGACATTCCAAATGCATGACCAAACATGGACTCTCTCTTATGGATGCACACAAAAACATGTTTTTCTATCTTGATTGATATTTCATCAGAGGGGTGGGGTGAAGGATAAAATAGTTTAATGGGCTATATGTGCTTTTGGGTTGTCAGTGACATTATTTATAACAGCAGCAGTGCAATCTATGCATGTTTACTTGGAATTAAGTCTCCCTATAATCCTGTACACACTCACCCAGGCTGTAACACTCTACACACTTACCACAGAGTAAGCCCTATTGAACTCAGTGGGACTTACTTCTGAGTAGACATGCATAGGATTGTGATGCAAGGCTTGCTGCACGTCTTACAGGACTAATCGTTACATGTTTGCACATTGTGGCACATAGCCTAATGTATTCTCTTTTTTACATGTGAGAGCCCGGCTTGTTATTTTATTGACCGTCTGATCACACAGTTCAAAACTGACAGACCTGTTTCTTATATATGCTACCTGAAGGTAGATTTGAAAAGGACCATGTGCCAAGCAAAAAAGGGACTGTAGAACGTTCCCACTTGTAGAACTATCGTTTAAGTCTGACTTCTGTGAAAAGGCACCGGCTGCAATTTAACAGAATGTTTTTAGCATGCTGAACCCCATGGATTTCTGTAGCTTTAAGTATACTTCAGTTCTCTGTTTGGGCTATCAAATTCTTCCATTTAAAGACCAGTAGATTTGTCCTTCTCTTTTCCCTGTTTGTAATATAACAATGGAGACAAGCTGCTAACACTCTGACTTGAAAACAGTTATTGTGGCAAGAATCCTCAATGAAAAGCTGGGGAAGCATCAGAGAAGGAAAGCATTGCTTGAAACTCTTGTGTGGTATTGACAGGTATTTATTATTACTTACGATCTTCTCTGCGGGACTTGACATCTTTCCGCAGGGCCTGCAAGACAGAGCTGTTCTACCAAGCCTTTGGCCAGGGCACAGCCTGACTCCCTCCTCTGGCAATCTTCACAGAACTCTAGCCCAATGGTTGCCATCAATTTGATTTGAATTAATTTTATAATGAAATGATTTTAGAATGTTGTATTATTTTATTGTTGTTAGCCGCCCTGAACCCAGCTTCGGCTGGGGAGGGAGGGATATAAATAAATTATTATTATTATTATTATTATTATTATTATTATTATTATGGAAGGCGGTGATGAATGTCCTGTCCTTTGGAAATACTGTTCCTACACCACGTACCAAGAGGGCCTGGATAGCTCATTTGGTTGGAGCCTGGTGCTAACAATGACAAGGTTGCAGGTTTGATCCCCATACGAGACAGCTGCATATTAATCCCTGCATTGTGGAGGGTTGGACTAGATGATCCTCAGGGTCCCTTCCAACTCTACAATTTTATGGTTAGGCAGTGGCTTCTTTGCTACTTGGTCCCCAGTCTCATAGAACGTGTCTGAAAAGTTCAATACTAACCCGGTTTTTTATACTCCCTAAAAGAGTTGTTCACTAGTGGGAAGTGAAGTATGATTGGAGCTTCTGGGTTCTCTTTGTCCTCAAAAATGTAGCATTCCTTTGGATTCTCCCTGTCTTCTTCAGTCAGTGCAATTTCAGGAAAAGGAATATCCTGGTCCAAACAGTATTTGCCCATCTGTTCTATAGACTGCAGAACGAAGAGGAAAACTAGAGTTTAAATAGCAAAACTAAGGCCATCCACCCCACCCCCCAACAGTCCTCATCTACTATTGTCAAACCTAACTAGAGAGGAGAAAGAGACTGCTTTGCTGTTCAGGTAAGTTTAGTCATTTAGAGAGAACAAAATGCAGGAAGGAAAATAGACAATTTCCCCCCTTCTCAGTCAGGTACATCTAGGAATCCATGGTGCTGACATGAACTCCCTATGGATGGATGCACTTTATATAGGTGCTTAGATGTTGTAGGACATTGGCAGAGGATCTGCTTTGCATGCATAAAGTCCCAGATTCCATCCTTGACATCCCTGGGTAGGGCTGGGGGAGATCCCAGTCTGAAAGTCAGTGAAGACAATATTGAGCTAGATCAGGGGTCAACAAACTTTTTCAGCAGGGGGCCAGTCCACTGTCCCTCAGACCTTGTGGGGGGCCAGACTATATTTTGGGGAAAAAAGGATGAATTCCTATGCCCCACAAATAACCCAGAGATACATTTTAAATAAAAGCACACATTCTACTCATGTAAAAACATGCTGATTCCCGGTCCATCCACAGGCCAGATTTATAAGGCAATTGGGACGGATCCAGCCCCCGGGTCTTAGTTTGCCTACCCATGAGCTAGATGAACCAATGGCCTGGCTCAGTATAAGGCAGCTTCCTATGCTTAAACGCAGAAACTGGTTTCATGCAACTCGCATCACCATATAAAGCATGAAACTCACTTTATAATTGGATCACAGGAAGACTTCCATGTTTAACTTGGGCTCTACTCTACAGCATGCTTAGCTTAATATTTAATCTAACCCTCTTAGGCTAGCATACAAGGATTTCTTTATAAACAATTTGTATGCCCCAAAACATTGCAATAAATGGCAAAGTTATTCTCTAGTCCAAAGATAAAATAAGAATAATCTTACATTAAACCTGGTCTCCAACAGGTTGTAGTCAAGTGATAAGATAACATCCACATTCCTTTCTTTTCTTATCAATGGAGGGCAACTGGTATTGATGAAATATCCAGCATCAACCAAGAATAGCTCTTTTTCCTGAGGTGTAAGAGAGTTGGGGCACTGGTCCAATTTACTGTCTGCAAGGCAAGTATTTCTTGCTATTGTGATCATACAGGACATGCTTATCTAATATACACCAATGAATACTGAAAAAAACAAAACTTGTGATCGTTTTTGATGGGCTGCTTTATGTCTTGTTAGTCTTAGCATTAATCAGAAAACACCTTCAGCGGTCTATCCAAACTAAACTGTACTGAGTACTGTGTCAAGGCTTTATTTGACTGATTAACCTCTAGTACTAATGCTGAGAAAACAAGTATTTCATCTAGCATGACTGTATTTGTACATAATTTGGTTGTAAGTTACTTTGGGTTGCCTTGGGCAAGATAAAGAGACTAAGAAATTTAATAAGTATAATACATACATACATACATACATTTCCTACAAGGATATTGTAGCAAGGTGGTGACTTGCATGACAAAACCTGGTGAACATTTATAGTGCAGGAAGAGTTTGGCTGGGTTCCTCCCAATTTCATGTGCTGATTTATTTACCTTGCCACATGGAGAATGTTTTATGTTGGTAATAGTCCTTGTGTAGCTGGAGACCTCTCAGAAAGTTAGGTTTCTTTTCTCCTATTGGCCGACTGGTCAGAATTCCATTGAAGATGCTGGATCTGTTCATTGGTGGAATGAAACAAGCTGTGTGACATAGAGAGAGCTGATTTATAGAAGCCCTGTTGCCTTTATCTGGAAGAACAGCAAAAAGCACATACAGTGGTACCTCGGGTTAAGAACTTAATTTGTTCCGGAGGTCCGTTCTTAACCTGAAACTGTTCTTAACCTGAGGTACCACTTTAGCTAATGGGGCCTCCCGCTGCCACTGTGCCACCAGAGCACGATTTCTGTTCTCATCCTGAAGCAAAGTTCTTAACCCGAGGTACTATTTCTGGGTTAGCAGTGTCTGTAACCTGAAGCGTCTGTAACCAGAGGTACCACTGTACTATGAAAAATTCTAAACTCTGGTGCTCAAAAACTAACAACAACACCATGTGCACTGGCTGTTTACTGGTCAAAGTAGTCATTTGTGAGGTTTGGACATCTTTTATATGCAATCAAGCATCCCTTCTTTATACTGCCACACAGAACCTGGGCAGATGGCATAGCTTCTGAAGAAGGTGGATTCTGAGCTTTAAAATAAATAAATAAATGGTTAGAATAGAAATTATGACCTCTGTATGCCTTCGTGGTTCTTATCTACTCTTACATCCAATCCAGATAGTCCATTTGTTTGCACTCAATGTATTTCACACTTGCAGCAATGCTTTGTGCATTCGATGTGACATGCACATCTGCACAATCACACTAACACGCACATTTCTATGGATTGCAGCCAAAGACTTTAAATGTAATCAAAACCATTTAAAGTAGCATGTGCTTTCCTAGTAAGTCAGGGAGAGAAATCAGGTATATGTGTGAAAAACAACCCCACAGAGATGGATGGGGAAAACCCACAAATTAGCTACAATGTTCAAATTATGATCATCTGCTTTGCAGATTCTCTGCTGTATCTGCACAGTGATGCATTTTATTCTTTAGTTCCTTCTCTGTTGAAAAAATGCCATTGAACTAATAGAAATTACCCAGGCCACTTCTTACCTTCATCCTTTTCTTGGTCTGGGAAAGGCCACTGCCAGGATTTGTATAAGTGATGAACATCCTTCAAATTCAAGGAAAATATGTTACTCCAAATGCCTGTAAATGTAAACATATTCAAAATGAAGACTTTCAGCACCTCTCTTTGTCATTCTCAATCAACTTGTCCTTTTTGGTGCAGCTAAGGCTTTGCTACTCTGCAATCAGCTGGAAGCAGCATTTACGGTAGCTGAGAAATTAAGGGATTGAGCTTCCAAAGGATCAATTTTTGAAAGGCTGACTTAAAGGATTTTCTGCATCACTCGTAAGTTGGACCAGATGGGCTTTGAGAACTCTTACAATGCTATGATTCTGTGGGACTTTGTAGCAGCTAATCTGGAGGTCTCCTGCTTCATTTAGAGCAGAGCTTTCCAAACTTTTCATATTGGTGACACACTTTTTAGACATGCATCATTTCATGACACAGTCATTCAGTTTTACTAGCAAACCAGAGGTTAAACTAATCCTCTTCCAGCTCTGGGAAGAGCATGGGGAGCATTCGTGCAACACACCTACACACTGCAGCCAACACACTAACGTGTTGCGACACACAGTTTGGAAAGCTCTGATTTAGAGGATGGTTCAGGCAGGCAGCTGTCTTGCAGAGGCAGCCCATTAACTGGCAGAAAAAAAAATGAAGAAACATCTACTGTCATATATAGACACTGTGGAGGATGGAGAACAGGAGGAAGCAGGGCTCTCTCTGTGTGTGATATGTGTGTGTGTGTGTGTGTGTGTGTGTGTGTGAGAGAGAGAGAGAGAGAGAGAGAGAGAGAGAGAGAGAGAGAGATTGCCCAACATAGTTAGATAGACATGGAAGGAGAATACAGGGGAGGGTCTGAGCTGTTTTTTCTTCTTGCATGTTTTAGAATTTCCCACATTTGTGGTACTGTATCAGCTCAATGCTCAAGAGAGAGTTACAGATTTTTGATAACAAGCTACACTTACTATGGTAATACCAATATTGAATTTGGCAAAATTGGGACTCAGTTTGGCAATTTTTCTCACCAAAAGATAACGTTCCTCAAATCAAAATTAGGTCACCTTCCAAATAGCAGATCCGAGACTCTGGTCTCTTGTTTATTAGTCGTCCCATGAAGAAATCACTTCCAAAATCCTCTGGACAAATGAAGGCCCCGTACTTAGAAAATCCAACCTCATATGGGGAGAATTCACACCATTCTATAAGCAGAATGAGAGAAGAGAAGTGGAGAAAAATATACCACAATGCCTAAAATCAGGAGGAAGTTTGAGAGGAGAATGATGAAGACAGAATTGCTCTCTTTGGGTGAAATTCAGGAAAGGTTTGTACAGAGCAGAACCATTGAAATGAATGGACCTAACTTAGTCACATTCATTCATTTCAGTGGGCCTACTTTGAGTAAGTCTTGATTTTGGCTGCAGTTCTGAACTACTTACACACTGAAGCCCCCTGACATGGTTTCAAGATTGCAGGTGGTTCTACTAAAAGACACCATACCATTGTCGAGTTGTTGTTGTTTAGTCGTGTCCGACTCTTCGTGACCCCATGGACCAGAGCACGCCAGGCACTCCTGTCTTCCACTGCCTCCCGCAGTTTGGTCAAACTCATGCTGGTTGCTTTGAGAACACTGTCCAACCATCTCGTCCTCTGTCGTCCCCTTCTCCTTGTGCCCTCCATCTTTCCCAACATCAGGTTCTTTTCCAGGGAGTCTTCTCTTCTCATGAGGTGGCCAAAGTATTGGAGCCTCAGCTTCACGATCTGTCCTTCCAGTGAGCACTCAGGGCTGATTTCCTTCAGAATGGAGAGGTTTGATCTTCTTGCAGTCCATGGGACTCTCAAGAGTCTCCTCCAGCACCATAATTCAAAAGTATCAATTCTTCGGCGATCAGCCTTCTTTATGGTCCAGCTCTCACTTCCATACATCACTACTGGGAAAACCATGGCTTTAACTATACGGACCTTTTTGGCTGCAGTTCTGAACTACTTACATACTGAAGCCCCCTGACATGGTTTCAAGATTGTTGAGTTGCTTACCTTTAAATTCACAAGTGCTCTGGGTGTCCTTCTTGACATTGAGGGCCAGGTAGATAGGCAATGGATTCTGCCCCTGAG
Source organism: Podarcis cretensis (assembly GCF_951804945.1). Classification (NCBI taxonomy): domain Eukaryota; kingdom Metazoa; phylum Chordata; class Lepidosauria; order Squamata; family Lacertidae; genus Podarcis; species Podarcis cretensis. The sequence goes on along the minus strand of NC_137170.1, from coordinate 45,434,829 downwards.
TCACAGCCTGTTGCTGACTAGAAAGTTTGCTATCACTTTGCTAAGAGGAAATGATGCAATGAAACACAAAGAAAACAAGAAGAAATTCAAAGGCAGAAAATAAATTATGAAGCAACAGATGCTTCCAAACCAAGCAGCAGACGGCATGGTTGGGTTGTGGCTCTCACCTGACCTCTGTTGAGTCATGTTGCGGCTGCTTACCGAGCGGTAAAGAGGGAGCGGACAGGTGGTGGCAAGGTCAACATAGTGCAAATACACCGGCAGGAGTGGTGGATTGGCTCCACTGGTGCATTTGCACCTCAGCAACCACCATAACAACAGCCCCGCTGGATCGGGTCAATGGCCCATCTAGTCCAGCATCCTGTTCTCACAGTGGCTAACCAGATGCCTCTGGGAAACCCACAAGCAAGACCCAAGCACAAGCGCACTCTCCGCTCCTCTGGTTTCTAGCATCTGGTATTCAAAAGCATACTGCCTCTGACTGGGAGCACAGCCTCCTCACCCTCTAGTTCCCAGTAAGAAACAACAACGCAATTGACTGGAGGTCAGGTGAGTGCTGCCACCTCACCAGGCCATCTGCTACTGCCCAAGAGCTAGAATGACCACTCCCTGCATTAACTGGGGGACGGCTTTTGCGTGGTCGTGCGCAACCCCCTCCAGGGACTACTAGACCCCCAGCAAGGTAGTTGGCTTCACCGCCCCCCCAAGCTGGATACCTGGAGGTTCCCACCTAGCCTCGTCAATCAACCAATCCTGGCTGGGGGGGGGGGGCGCGTTGCCAAGGGAATTGGCCAGGTAGAGTTAGGACTGCCCACACTCACAATAGAGGGTGTAACTTACCTGTTGGTCCTGTCGGCTCCTGAACTTCCCCACCCTGCCCTCCCTCAATTTATGCCTTCTTCCGCAGTTTAACCTTCTTCTTTACAGCTATGCAGGCACTGCTGCAGTCCTAGATGGTCGCCATTGAGGGACTAGGAAAGAATTTCCCTGCATTGGCAGGTTTCACCTTCGCCATAGCAAAACGTCACAACTTTGGCGGTTTGTAGGCCTTGGGTGGAATCCTTTAGTCTATCTTCCCTCAGTGGGGGTGAAGCAGTGACACACACCCCTGCAGTGGCGATCCCAGGGTTCCCCGTTAAAGACAAGGCACTGGCCATACACCAATGGGTTGTCAGTGCTCTCTGCTATGACGCGGCGAAATGGGGGGGGGGGGCTCTCTGCTTGAACAGACGTTCTCCAGAGTCAGCTCAATCCCCCCACACTTTGGATAACCCTGATGTTCCCCAGATCCATGGCTGGGGACTGGGAGGGATAAATGCCCAATGCCTAAGCCCAAGGTCTTCCTACATCTGAGAATTTAATAAAGTTGTGGGCAATTTCAATCCCATAACACGTTGTCAGGTGTCATTATACCTCCTGGGGGTTGCCTGGGCCTTGGGGGGTCTCCGTCTGTCTAAGCAATGTCTGGAAGGAAAGTTGAAGACACTTAACATCCTTAGGGTAAGAGGGTCTTTGGAACACATACCTCGTCATGGAACATGCGGTCAATTATAAGGGACCACACATCAGTAAAATAAACCGAGTGCCCCTCTCGAGCTCTCTGCCTTAGCTCCACGTCATAGCGCTGTAGGGCCTCCAAGGAGAAAGCACTTGACTTGCTCCTAGCAATATATTCCTGTGCTCTGTGGATTGGACCCATCAGGTCCTTTTGAGACCAGTCAGCATCTTCATACAAACTTCTCATTGTCCTACAGAAAAAATAACACCTTCAGAACAAGGCAACACTATAATTTAAACTGCCTTGTAAATTACACTCACAAAATCTACCCTCATATCCTTAGGGCCCAAAAGCACATTGTAGATTACATGAATGTAGATTACATGTTCGATTTGGAAGGGATGCTTTAAAAAGAAAGCGGGGGAGGGCCTAGTCAGGTTCAGGACTATGGCACACAGGGAGAGGGATGAACGCTTTCCTCAACCCTGCACCTTGGTGCCTAATACAGTCGTACCTTGGTTCTCAAACGCCTTGGTACTCGGATGTTTTGGCTCCCGAATGCTGCAAACCTGGAAGTGAGTGTTCCACCTTGCAAACTTTTTTGGAAGCCGAACATCTGATGTGGCTTCTGCGGCTTCTGATTGAGTGCAGGAAGCTTCTGCAGCCAATCGGAAGCCACAGCTTGGTTTTTGAACTGTTTCAGGAGTCAAACAGACTCCCAGAATGGATTAAGTTCGAGAACCAAGGTACCACTGTACTGTACAATTGTTTCTCTCCCTAAAGCTGACATTTGCTATCAGACGGAAGTTGTTATTGAAGCTACGGCTGGGGATAAATCATTTTTTAAAAACCCTTCCACATGTGCAGCAACCTCAAATCTGACCGGGCCTCTCCATCTGCTCCAGCTGCTATTTTTCACAATGCTAATTCACATTACCATGTTGCGCCAGATGCTCCAGAGAGGTATGTCACGCAGTCTAGAAGATTCAGCTTCTGAAGGGCAGAGAGGTGTCCATAAAAAGCTGACATTGCCCTGGCTCCTCCTCCTGTTGCCATGACAGCTATCACTGGGACCTGTGGCACAAACAGGATGGAGTGAACAGGAAGTAACTGTGCCTAACCTGTCCGGGACTATCAGTCAAATATCTAAATATTAGTAAGTCTAGGGGTAAGCGACCACAGAGCTGTATTGCTAGATAGGCAGGTCCATATCATAGGAATATACAGTCATACTTCGGGTTATAGATGCTTCAGGTTGAGCGTTTTCGGGATATGGACGCACCAAAACCCGGAAGTACCAGAACGGGTAACTTCCGGGTTTTGCTGCTTTGCACATGCGCAGAAGCACTGAATTGCAACCCGTGCATGCGCAAATGCAGCGCTGCAGGCTGCGGATGCTGCGGGTTGCAAACGTGCCTCCCACACGGATCACATTCGCAACCCCAGCGTCCACTGTAAATGGTGCAGAGAGAGCTCTGTGTGATGTCATTTCCCCGTTTCCTGCGATGGGATGAAACAATAGATTTTTAATTCTTTCTCCTTCCTACCGCCTCTCTCTCACTCCCTTCCTCACCTTCGATGCAGATGCATGTCTGTGTGCGCTAATCAAACATATATTTTGAAACCTAGAAGAATTTTGTCCTGCATAGTTTTCCTACTATCTTTGCCGTGATCCAGTGCAAGACTGTTAAGTAAACAGTATATTTAAGCTTACTTTGTAAGCTGTTTGTTGCCTGATTCTTTTATAAAGAGGGGAACCAAGGAGAATTGCTCAGAAAAGGAAAGGCTCCTCAACCTTGTTCCAAAGCTTCTATTTTCGTTACGAAGGATGGGATTTTAATGCTCTGCTTAAATTGTAATTAATATTTTCTTTCTTAGCCATCAATAAGCCATCCCGCATAACCTGTATCCAATGTCAAAGGTAAAGGTAAAGGGACCCCTGACCATTAGGTCCAGTCGTGGCCGACTCTGGGGTTGCGGTGCTCATCTTGCTTTATTGGCTGAGGGAGCTGGCGTACAGCTTCTGGGTCATGTGGCCAGCATGACTAAGCCGCTTCTGGCGAACCAGAGCAGCGCATGGAAACGCCATTTACCTTCCCGCAGGAGTGGTACCTATTTATCTACTTGCACTTTGAGGTGCTTTCGAACTGCTAGGTTGGCAGGAGCAGGGACAGAGAAACGGGAGCTCACCCCGTCACAGGGATTTGAACCGCCAACCTTCTGATTGGCAAGTCCTAGGCTCTGTGGTTTAACCCACAGCGCCACCCACGTCCCATGTATCCAATGTCAGTAGACCGTAATACTTTCTTTCCACGGGGTGGTGGGGGAAAGAGAATACCAGTTCGAAGAATAAAAGGATATTTATTACAAAAAGTACACATTTGAAGCTTTTTTTTTTTTCTCCTCAGGGGATGTCTATCAGAGAAAATGCATTTAAGAGCATCTGCTTTTCTGTGGGTCCTCTGTCTGTTGACTGTATTTTCCTTCAACAATGCGTTGCTGCAGTTGATTTCTCTCAACAAAGCAGCTTCTCTGAAATAAAAAGGTAAAGGTAAAGGTACCCCTGCCCGTACGGGCCAGTCTTGACAGACTCTGGGGTTGTGTGCCCATCTCACTTAAGAGGCCAGGGGCCAGCGCTGTCCGGAGACACTTCCGGGTCACGTGGCCAGCGTGACATCGCTGCTCTGGCCAGAGCCAGAGCCAGAGCCGCACACGGAAACGCCGTTTACCTTCCCGCTGGTAAGCGGTCCCTATTTATCTACTTGCACCCGGAGGTGCTTTCGAACTGCTGATTTCTCTCAACAAAGCAGCTTCTCTGAAATACCCACACTAAATAAACTGCTTTAGTTCTATTTATATATTTTTGCACTAACATGAGTAGCTTTGGGTCACAAAATGAAGCACATGTACCTCATGTCCTTGCAGCTCCTGCTCCAGCAGAAGAACCTTTTTTAGAGCACTGGCAACCACATTCTTGCGCTTAGACAGGAAGTCCTGCTCAGCCCCACAGAGATCACATCCCAAACGCACATCTAAATCTCCTAAACTGGAATAAAAAGAAAGAAATGCACCTCCCCTTGTCACCTGATATACGGAGGTAGAAAGCAGTGTTGTGCAGCTATGTAATTTGAAACTGAGAACTTAGTGTGGTAGATTTTTTGTGTGTGTTTTGTCATTGTTGTGAGATTTTAAAACATGAAGGTGGCCTGGTACTCAGACAAGGACTAAAATGTGCCAAAAATGAAGGTAAGAAAGGAACAGACTCTGCATCTCTCATCACCATCATTGCTAGGCTATAACACTGGATAGTCTCTGACAGATGTAGAAGGAGATGATACGAATAGTATTTGTTCCAACTAAATATTGGGCTTTCTTAAAGTGAAGTGCATGAGTATGTGATTTGCTGGACTGAGCTGGACAGAGCCAAGCTGAACAGACAATAATTTCTTATTTGATTTGATTTTAATATAATAATAAATAATAATTTCTCACCAGTCATTGACCTGGAGCTGCAGCTCCAATTCTGCATCCTGAAAATGAAGATGTTGAGTTTACCTATGTTAAGGTGCTAAGCAAATGCACTGTGTAATGTTCATAAATATAACACAATAGACTGTTTATTACCAATCCCAGGGTTTCATTTTCATAAACATTTCCAAGCATGGCACTTGTGGGTCTCTTAAGAGCAGTGGAAGAGGCATACATCATCCCAAAATCTAGGTAACTGATAGATTATTTCTTAGCCACTAGACTGTTTTCTGTTTATTAAAGTTCTGGATATGGAACACAAAGTAGAGCTTTGACAAGGGAGAAAAGATTCAAACTTAGTAATCTAAAAAAACAAACAATTAAATCCTGATATGGACACAAGGATAACATTCTTTGAAAGGAACAATGAATTTACAAATCCCCTGTTAAATTTCAGAACTAAGGTGTGGTTTTATTGGCAAAGAACTACTTCCTTCTTCTCTTCTGTGCCAAAAAATTACTTCTATCACACTTGAAACTTGACAGGACAGCTCAGTTGGTAGATTATGAAACTCTTAAACTCAAGGTCGTGGGTTGGGCAAAAGATTTCTGCATTGCAGAGAGTTGAATTAGAGGACTACAGTACTTTGGTCTCTTCCAACTCTACAATTAAATGATTCTATGATAAAGATGAAGCCACATACCTTTGATAAAGACAAGGCTACTTTTGTTTCCTCTCCTGCAGGGAGGGATTTCAGCAACACACTTGGACATTCAGTAGCAGCGTCTCCAAGCCATTTCCCCACAAAGGAATTACTCTAAAACGAATCACAAGAATGTAGACACACTCTAGAACACATCACAAAGGAAGCAAAATGAGACACATTTGAGGCTCTAGATACTGACTGCTTTCAACACTGCTGCCTGTTCTACATATGAATCCCTCTCTGTTTGGCCCTTACTATATAGGAGAACAGGAAAAGCACACTCTGCCAGCAAGGACATTAAAAAATTTTTTTGATTAAAAGATATTCATGTATAACAAAGGTACATATAACATCTCTATTTCAATTCATAGAGTCCTTTCTACAGGTCAGTTACATTCTGTGTGAAACACTGCTGTCATGAGCATTGTGAGGTTGTGGGGAGAGAGAGGAGGAAGAGAGAAGGGGGGGGGGATAATGATATTTAATTCTTTTGCATAGTGTATGCAGAGTTTTTGTGTCAGCATTATGTGGATAGATTCTTTATTTATTAAAGCACACCAAGGGTCCAATTTCTCAGCAAGCTACTCTGTAATGGTCCTTTAGTGCATTAGTTAATCTGGCCCCTGCAGGTACACTGGGGAAAGCTGTCCTTGGTAAGCAAAGTGTTACCTTCATACTGGCCTCCAGTTTTGGCTCCCAGTTCTTCACACAGTGAAATGTGACGCTTTCTGACTCCTGGGTGATCGCCTGTGCTTCTTCAAAGGATTCCTTCACCACAAGTTCAATATTTTTATTGTCTAGGAGAAAGAATTATTTTAGTTAACATATTTCTTTACCTCCTTTCTTTGGTACAAAAGTCTGAATAAAATTATTTATTTACTATTTTACTGTATATTCTTTCCCCCATATAGCTCAAAGCAGTGTACGTGGTTTGCCCCTGCCTGCAACCCCAATTTGTCCTCACAACAAGACTGAGAGATAATGAATGGCCCAAGTTCACTCAGTGAGCTTCTTGGCTCAGTGCAGATTTGAACCCTGGTTTCCCAGGTCCTAGTTCAACACTCTTAACTGCTATACCACACTGGCTTTCATATGAAAATAATTTTAAATAATGTAACAAAAAGGTACAAGACAGGCTGAAAACAAATGGTGGAATTCACTGTCATGCTCTTCTAGTAATTTTGTTTTTGAACAAGTGTTCCTGCTTTACAGACAGACAAACTGATACCCTCTGTCCTCCCTCCCTCCACACACACACACACACACACACACACAGCCAGTTGACCATCCCATTTTTACTGCACTTTGCAGTTGCGTTCAGCATGTCATGGCATTATAAGCAAGAGAGATACAGCAGCAATTGCATTTACAAAAACTACCAATACAGTCCTGCAATTGAATAGAGGCTTCAATGGCTCTTTGGTTGCCTACTTAACAAAGTCACAAGAATGGGACTCACTTTTCAAACACTCCTCGTTCTTCCACTTGTCCATCTTAATGTCTAAACGTGAAATCTCACGGGCCTGGGAAGAAAACATAACAATCAAAGAAGGTTGAATTCACTAAGCCTGCAGTAGTCTGAAACTGAGGGGTGGAATCTACACACATATTTAAAAAAACGATGGGAAAATGCTTTGTTTTCAAACATTTTGAAAATTACATTGAATTTTGCATAGCTCACTGTCGTCATCTAGTGTCACATGTGTATATTGCACTTTACAACACATCTTTTGTTGGAAGCCACCTGGAGTGGCTGGGGAAACCCAGCTAGATGGGCAGGGTATAAATAATAAATTATTATTTAAAACGTTTTATTTGCAGCTGTGTAGCTGAGTCCTGGGTGTGTGGGGTGTGCAGAGTTATCTCTGAAGAGGACACAGCTGTGGGCAACCTGAGGAAACTCCATCAAATTTTGGTGCCTGACCATAAACACAAGAGTATTCAGTGGACCTGCTTTGTTCTGAGAGATTTCAGGGTTCCATTTGTTTGGTCCCTGAGTCAGAGGCATGGTGGAATTCTGGGTGAGAGCTAAGAGGTGTTCAGGAGGCATGTAAGAAGGAGAAGGGGTTACCATTAGTACTTAGTTTCAGTACTAACATCAGTATATATTTATTGGTGCATTCCATTGGTGATTTTATTGCATATCTTTGTAATATGCATGGGTTCTTTTAATTGGTTGCATACTGCTTAAACATACTTTATATGTTAAGTGGTATACAAATGATCTAAATAACAACAGTAACTCCTTTTAAGGGGAGTCTTAAGGAGTAGGTGGCGGATGGAAGGTAGGTAAAAGGTAAAAAGGTATATCTCTAAATGGTTTGCAGCACATAACCAAGGGTTTCTGATCCCCAATCATTTAACAATTACAGCAACGAAAAGGCTTTTCTCCACTTCTAAATTAGGTTGCCAAGATTAATAATGTTCGGGGGGGATGAAACAAGGAGTTGATTATTGTGTGACTCAGATGTTTGCGCTCAGTTCTGGTACTGAAAACAAATTCCTGGGCTGAACCTATGCTCAGGGACAGTTTGTTCCTTAATTCTATGTTGTCCCGCCCCCATGGACCCACACCATCACCACTGTCTTGCAATTGCATCTTGTTAGTAGACTTTAATGTTCTAGTAAAAAACAAAACAGAACCTCAAAATGTGGAGTTTGCCATCCAAACGTAACCTATAATGTTCCTTTTGCCTATTCTGATCCTGGAAGATTCCAGTATTTTTCTTTTAAATTTTAACCTGGAATCAAACATGACAGGTTATAAGCAACTACATTGGTTAATGTTTTCCGTATTATTTCTGTTTGGCTCTATTCTGTGTGGCACTGTTCATTAATAATTTCCATGCTCTTTCTGCTTGGCTTACAATGTGAGGCGCACTTAGCAAAACAAAGTCCAAAGTTTCAGGTCTTCCTTAAAAAAAAAAAAAAAAAACTCAGCAAGTTTCTGGTTGTCTTGATTTTTATGGCAACCCTAGAATTCAGGCTGACTCTACTCCATAGCTATGCCTGCAAATCTTCCTGCTCTTGTTCAAAACTTCCACCAGCACCTGCAGTCTGCTCCAAAACCTGCCCTCCCACAGTTTCTTTAAGGTGTTCTTTCATTAAAAAATAATCATAAGGCTTTATATAATCACAGCATTTTTTATGTGCAAAATTCCTTTTCATCATTGAACTTGGGAAAAGTCTGTGTCATACATAATTCCCACTTTATAAAGACATGTAATGGAGGTTGAAAAGACTGTGATCTGCCCAGGACTATTTTTTCCTGATCTTCAAAGGCTTTGTTGCTCTGCTAAAGTATTTCCATTTATTCCACAGTGCAGGACCATTTCACAATTAATTATTTGCTTGGAATGACCATCTCAGGACTCAGCTACATTAGTAAAGAAACAACGATTTGAATGCGCAATAAACATGCAACACCAGATGGCGCCAGAGAGCAGGAAATTTTAAAACACGGCTTTCCATAGAATTTTTTTTTACTTTTGTTAAAACGATCTAATTTCTGACTTACTTATAGCGGGTTTTTTCCACTGTGTTTAGATTCACCCTCAGACATTTGACAAAGACCAGTATATCATAGAGATTGTTTCTCTTTTGCAACTACGTTGCTCATATAGGACCCTCCTTATTTCTGTAATTTTAAGCTGTGGTTGTTGGTTGTTGTTTTTGTTGTTGTTGTTTCTATACCACCCTTCATCTGAATATTACAGGGAAGTTACAAAACACAAAAATACATACCATAATGGCAAATAAAAACAATATCCCCCTACAGTTGAGGTATATACAGTAAGGCTTCTGCAGCCCATGCCACTGAAGCAACCTGAGACTCTAGCGACAGCAATGGATCCAAAAGTACCTCCCCCCCATTACCTGCCCTTTCAGGGGCAAATGAAAGATGTAAAGGAAAAGTGGAGCTGTGTGTCATCAGCATACTGCTGACAAAGTACAGTGGTACCACAGGTTACAGACACTTCAGGTTACAGACTCCGCTAACCCGGAAGTAGTACCTCGGGTTAAGAACTTTACCTCAGGATGAGAACAGATATCGCACGGCGGCAGCAGGAGGCCCCATTAGCTAAAGTGATACCTCAGGTTAAGAACGGTTTCAGGTTAAGAACAGACCTCCGGAATGAATTAAGTTTGTAAACAGAGGTACCACTGTAATCCAAACCCCCCTCAATGGTTTCATGCTTCAGTTAATTTAATTATTGCAACCTGCCCTGGGACCTTGGAGTGAAGGGCGGGTATTAAATTACAATATTAAGAAGAAGAATATAAGAAAGATGCTGATTGTAGTTAATAGGCAATGGGTCATACCGTAAGGATGCCATTAGTAGCAATGCTCTCAAAGCCACCACATCTGGGGAAAATATAAAAACATTCAGCAACAAAATGCATGTTACATTTTTAACACATAATGAAATATCCTGAAACCTAATTTTGAATCATCCTTCCAATACATTCATCCATTGAGTTTTATTCGTCCCTCAGGAGAATCAGCATTTGCTGTTTAATGTAATAGACTAGGGCTTCATAACTTGCGATCCAACCAGGCATACACAACACCTCAGCAAGAACCTAAAAATTATACTTTGTGAGTGGTTTTGACACTGTGACAGAAGCTGAAGAAAAAAATACTGTGTAGACAAGCTGTGTGTGTGTGTTGGCAGGTGGAATCGGTATCAGTCCTGGAGAGCCACTGATCTAACTGGACTTGGTATTAGGTGTTTCTGCTTTCTAATAGTATGTCAAACTGCAAACACATAGAAATAACAAATTTATATTAGAAGGGTGGATGAGGCCAGCTCTTGATTGACTGACTGACTGATTGATTGATTGATTCCAATTGAGATTATGTCTATTAAGTCCATTTTATAATCAGAACAATTTACTCACATGCTCTCCATCTTGAATTCTACTTCAAGGCTCTCTGGTCCCTATAGGGGAAAGATCAAAAAAGAAATGATGGCATTGTTAGCTCTGAGCCCAGCCCACACAGTTTACCACTTGTTACCTGAGGGAACAACTGTTTTAATTGTACACTAGCCTGAATAAATTATACTTGCTCACTGCATCAGCCCCTTTTTCCCACGAGATGCTTCTGTCTGTCAAACAAGCCAAGTGATACAACCCTCCAAGGCAAACCCTCACAGAAAACTCCACTTGAACAACTGTTCCCAGAACTAAGGTGGAAGAGTAGCCAAAGACTGCTTTTCAGCAACTCAAAACAAAGCAGCCTATGAAATGCATTTTTGGAAAGGGAAGAAAATTATCATGATTGACACTAGCTGCATGTGTCATAGTAGTGTCATAAAACTGTACAGTTTTCCTAATTACTGCCCTCTAATTAAGAAAGGAAGGGTTGTAACTCTTTTTTTTTTTTTTTTTGCATGCAAAAGTGAAGATAAAACTGAGCTAGATGGACCAATGGTCTGACTCTGTATAAGGCAGCTTCCTATTGCCTAGAATAAGCTATCAATTCAGATTAATCTCCCTCACTGCAGGCCACCCAGAAAACGAATCAGATAAATTAAAATGAACGGAAGGATAAAGATGATGCAATTTCAGCTGTCTTCCTAATTAATATTATTCATACGTTGCACTATTATTATTATTTTACTATTGTGTAACTGGCTCTGGGACCTTTTGGTGATAAAGGCCCCAAATACATAAATAAAGGATATGTTGTGTCAATTCTCACCTGACGGTTCAAAAGTAAGTCTTCACAAATAGTTTCCCCAGGTCTCAATTTAGCAATATCGTAGGCAACCATGAAGATGAGATCATCTTTGGTGACCACATCTTCATCGTAGAGCTTCAGTTCCAGCACATTCTGAGCACAAATAGGAAAGGCATGAGAGAAGGCATATAACTCCATTTCACAGCATGCTGTTGAAGATAGGGTGGACTTTCTGATTGTATGCTATTTTAAGGAGTGGCCATTTCTTCCAGACATGCCAGTCCCACAGAACGTAACGGATATCTCTTAAGCCAGAAAGCACATCTCCAGAATGTTCTCTGCTTTTGAAATTCTGCCCTTGAAACCTTAAATGTGTGAGGCCTCAGCACTGAATGTTTGCTTTCCATTTACCACACACTTCAAATTCACAGAAACCAGTCACCAAAAGTATTCTAGTTTAATAGCTGCCTACCTTGACCTCAGCCTGGATAAAGAAATGGAAGCTTTCATTCCAAACAGGATTACAGGCGTTTGAGATGACTTTCGTCATCATTTGTTTATTTGAAGCTGATGGCAGCCGAAGGCTCACGTAACAATCAGAAGAAGTCCCTAGAGCAAAACAAAACCGCATCAATAATCATTATTTGGTGCTTTATTATCATTAGGTAACAATAGGGTTTTGTAGGCTTTTCTGCAGAGGGGAAAATACAGGTTTCCCAGTCTTCCATCCAACATTTTGAAGAACCTTCAAAAAACAACATACTGAAAGAGATGCAGGACAGTGTACATTCTTGTTAAACCGGTTCTGGACTCCCCCAAAAAAACTCAAGATAAATGTAATGCAACAGATTTAACAACTCACTCACATAGGTCTCTTGAAGGTATGTGTCGAGCCTGGATGACCTTCACAGAGAGCAGGTAGAATGGAAAGGTTTCAACCTTTACAGAAAACAAATGTTGCTGAATTAATTGTGCAACTTGGGTACTTACATCAAAAAACAAAATATTAGTCTTTTCGATGGAAAGATAGATTGACCATTCCCCCTAGTTAAAAATAAAGATATCTGAAATTCCTATCATTGTACCTATGCTGATCTCTCTCTCTCTTTTTTCTTTTTTTTACTTCCCTATGTACAGAAAAAAATATAGAACTATGACTGAGGTTTCCTTACACTGGCCCGGAAACATTACTATTGTAAAAATATTTGGATACCCCCCCCACACACACATACAAAAAGCTGTGATTATTAAAATCACCTATAAAAAAATTTAATTACACACTTCTCTCTCATAGCTTCCATTTCCATTTCCTTTGTTGTTTCAATATTAGCTGCTATTGACCATGTTCCTTAATTGAGAATTCTCTTCAAAAGCACTTAATCTAATTAGCATTGAGTTCTTTAAGTCACACCGATTCCTTCTATCAGTGGCTTTCTTGTGTTGGTCACTAATTATATAGTATATCTTTTGTTATATTCTCCATTGAAATATTAATTTCAAAACAAGCACCCATGTGACCCATAACAAATACCACATTTCTGTCACGCCACTACACCTGGTCACTTTCTCATCACTGATTTCAAATTCTTCATCCGTTCTTATTCTTTTGATTTTCTTGAAGGAGCACCCAGCTCAAGGTTTATCAGATGACATGTGAACCATTTGCAAATGATTTGTAGGCACCTGAACGTGTTTTTGCAAGTTTGCTCATGGTCTGAAGACATATACGTGACTCAGGATAGTACTGCGACCAAAGGCAGCAATGGGACAGCATCTCTGAGGCTGAATTGATTTGTAGCTTCCATCATTGCATTAGTTTGGCCTTTGTGAAGAGCATTGGTAAGAAGATTGTCATCCATATGGTCTTGCTGTTCTACATTTCACTAAAGTTGGACTTTTGATCATGAGAAATATTTTGTGACTTCATTAATACTGGGTAGTGTTTGATGGCATTTAGATCAACAATTATATATTCTAATAGCACTCTCTTGAAAATATATTTAAATTAATTCATCTCTTCTAAAGTCAGATGCCCTTACTTGTTTCTGAATCTTCTTTTTCTTTAGTTTTTTATTTCTTTAGTTTTTTATTTTATTATTATTAGTTTTACAATCCATTTAAAATTTCAAAACTTGACTTCCTTCCCCCTCTTTCTGTGGTTCCTTAAATGTATTTTTAATATCTTCTGCATATCCAAATTCATTTAACTTTCTCATTTAATTATCTACTGTAAATATATACTCTTATAAAACTGCAGGTTATTACAATAATCCTGCTAATGCTTTCATCTATTTACAATTTATCTGTAAATATTCAATAAACCATTTCCATTCCTTTATAAAAAGTTTGTTATCTTGATTTCTTACTTCTTCCGGTAAGTTTCGCCATTTCTGCATATTCCATTAGTTTTTGTATCCATTCTTCATTTGCTGGGACTTCTGCTTCTTTCCATTTTGGGGCAAGTAACATTCTTGCTGCTGTAGTAGCATACATAAATAAATTTCTATACAATTTAGGTAGTTCTGTCCCTATAATTCCCAAAAGAAAAGCTTCTGGGAGGTTTTTCTTTTTAGGGGGGTTATACACACCCCTCTATCTGCTACACTTAAAAGCTTATGTGGCCACTTATGTGTTGTGGAAATTCAGCTTGTCAAGAATTGTGCTTCCTCTGCAAGTAAGGAAAATCATGTCCAGCACTAGTAAAGAGTTAAAATATTTGATTAATCTTACCTTAGCCATTAGAATGTCCATTGCATAGATGACAGGCAGTAGCGATGGGCAGGAATCCAAGTATTCTGCTGTGTTAGGTACCCTCCTAACTTACCGTACTTCTTTTTTGATTAAAGAAAATGACTGGTGCCAAAGAGCTAGTGAGATATTATATACACATCCCAAGCTCCACCTTATTTGTGACTCTTCAGAGTAAGAAATGCCATTCTTTTTCTCACATCTTAATTTTTTGAATGGGTGCTCATTTCCCTTAAATACATGTATTGACATTAAGGTGTGGTTGACACAAGCAGAGTCCTATGCTGGGAGACTGGACTATACCACTTCAGTTCTTCAATCTTTTCCCACAAATGTCTTTATGAATACAGTGGTACCTCGGGTGGGTTACATACGCTTCAGGTTACAGACTCCGCTAATCCAGAAATAGTACCTTGGGTTAAGAACTTTGCTTCAGGATGAGAACAAAAATTGTGCTCTGGTGGCGCAGCAGCAGCGGGAGGCCCAATTAGCTAAAGTGGTGCTTCAGGTTAAGAACCGATTCAGGTTAAGAACGGACCTCCGGAACTAGTTAAGTACTTAACCCGGGGTACCACTGTATACAAAATGTAGCACACTATGGAGAAAAGTCCATTCCCTGCTGTGCTAGTTTTATACTTGAACAGATTTTAAACACATACAGCCTGTGAACATCCAGCAATTTAACAAACTCATTCCTACTGTGTGTTTGGGGCAAACCTAGATTTTAGCTTAAAATACATGAGAGAACATCACTTTGCAAGCGGAACTGCTTTTAGTTCATTCACTTAAGGGGAAAGGGCAAATGGCATAAAGTGGCCATTTCATACATTGCCACTTCCTTGAACAGCCAAGCTGATGATCAGTTTAAAACTTTGAGTGGAATGAATGGCCCAGATCTGGTTAAAATCCATAGCAGGATCCTCTAAGGATGTTGTACTCATGTCAAAAGCAGGTGCTATGTCAGCTTTTGACATATAAAATGTGTGAGATTAAAGAGAATAATGTGCATAATGCACTTTAATACTCCTACATATAACTGGAACAAGAAGGGGGGGTTAGTTTAATAACTGATCCTGATGGTTTTGTTTTAAACAAGCAAACTTCTTGGCAGAACTCAATTTCATGTTAATGTTTAATCTGCAATTTCCCATACGCTTCGGAAGAATCAGAAAAGAAGGGTTAAACATTGATACAGTGTTAAAAACATCCACAGGGGTAATGCATGCTATATATATAAAAAAAGCTCTCTGAACATAGTTTTAGATTCTTTATTTATACTCTCTCATTATACACCCCCCCCCCAACTCAAGGGGATTTACAAAAATCTTTCAGAAGCAGCGATATCACATCAAACTTCACAAAATCCCTGTGGAGACAGCTCTTTCCACTTTTAATAACATATAAAGAAATGTTATCATTACAAATTGCTTAATGAATAGAGCTATACAAAGCAAAGGAAGAACAGTGACATAATTCAAGAGTGTGGCAATTTTCACGCACTACATATAAATGGATTGGTAAATGTGGATGGTAAACATAATTATACTTTCTCTGCCAAAAAATCAAAGTACAGGCTAAACCAGAAATGGGGAACCTGGCTGTGGCCTCCAGGTGTTACACTCCTGCTCCCATTACCCCTGGCTGGAGTTCAGCAACATCTGGAGGAGTGCAGGTTCCTCATCCCTAGAGACTCCTCCCCTCCAAGACTTACATCTGAGTTGATATGCATAGGATTTCACTCAAAGTTAAGAGGAATATTATTCTCCAGATGCAGCAGTGGCTAAAACAGGGCGCCATAAAGTCCATAATCCCAAACCAGCCATTACACCACACTAGCCTTCTGTTAGTTTTATAAATAGTCTCGGCAGTGTAGTTACTCTTTATTTATTTCTAAAACAAACGACTACACTGAAACAAGAGGAAATCATGTTTATTGTTGGTAATTTGTACCATAGTTTGATGACTTCTCCGTTTATCGGTGTTGTTCACTTTTCTCCTAAAATGATTTTCTAGATTTGCTACTGTTTTGTATTACTAGACTCCAATCAAATACATACTTATCTGGGAATACACCTAATTGAACTCCATAGGGCTTACTTCTGAGAAGACAGGTATAGGATTGCACTATTAATGTGCCCTACCAAATGCCATCCTCTGCACTATTTATTCTATTGACTTTTTTACTGTCATATCAGGTAAATTTTCTCATCGAGCCTCAGCCAGCAATAATGCATTGCATTATCACCACTCGCTTTCGCTGAACAGATCTCTCTGTCAAGCCATTCTCTTACTAGGTACCAACAAGGTGTATGGATGCTAAATGCATATTGATGTACTGATTACTTAATTAAGGTTGATCTGAAATATAATAAATGTATTAAGATGTAAGGAAAGCAACAGGTATGTAAATTTAACAGGCTTTCTCAAAATTTTGCTAAGTGGTAGGGTTCACAAGAAGGTCTGGCTTGATATGAATAACAAGATTGATTCCTTTAAAAGACCTTTTGGGTGGCATGAGACAGGAGGAAATGAAGTGGCCAGGTGAAGGGAGGATACACCCCTGCAGGTGTGCTAGGTATGACCTTTCTCTGCCACATGACCAGGGCACTAGTGCGCTGGTAAACTTGTCATGCCTTTGTTTGGCTGCAAAATGACAAGTTATTTCAAATCTGAGTTCTAAGATGAAGCCGAATAGAGAACACTCATTACACTTATATCCTGACAAAGTGCTCATAGTATCGCTACGTGGTAATGAAGAAAAAAGCACTCCCCCTGCTCTTAAGAGAATTGGAAACTGAAAGGGGCATATAACTGCCACAGTCAGTTTCTGGAAGAGCCATTGAGGGAAATGTGCTTTCACCAGTTGCCTTGGCTGAGGTCTGTAGCGCATTACTAGCGTACCTGGTCGTGGCTGAACAGGTAGGCGTCGCACCTGTTCTCGACATCTCAAGTGGGATGCGCACATCAAGTGGGATCGCATCAAGTGGGATGCGAACCAGCTCCTTTACACATGTACAAAACCACAGTCTACAGATTACTTTTAACGGTGGAATCCAGCAGGTGTTGTCTGAAAAAAGCCAGTATCCTCTGCCAGGCATCTTCCTGTGCTTTTGCATGTTCTCTCCATTTTCCTCCCCAGACCACGGGAAATCCCAGTGGCCTGTGAAATGAGGAATAGCACAGAGGCAGATAGGGGGGCTCTAAGAGGTGCCCTGCCCCGGGGTAGCAATAGAACTCCACACGGCGCCCACTTCGCCTGAGGTGTCCAACGGCTTCTCGACAAAACAACTCACTCGGCCAGTTTTTGTCATCCTGCCCTGACAGAAAAAGGAAGTTGGCTAGGGACGTCTCCACAGGGATACGGCAATGCCAGGTAGCTGGGTCTTTGGGGTCGGCCATGATTTCTGAGAAATCCACACCTCCGGGATCACTGGTGACCTTAATCTTCTCCATGTCCCATGGAAAGGCAGGAATAGTGAGCCCCTTCACTCGCAGGGGGGTAAAAGCATTAACACCTGAGCCAGAAATGCTGACTGCCGCTCTGATACCTGGCCAAAACGTAGCTAGAGCAAGGGCAAGATCTGCTCCTTTGGAAAGTCCTAGGACTCCAATCGCTGTAGCTCTCACCTGAAACAACAGTTGGATAAGGACTGCCGTCAGCTCCATGTTTGTCAGTTTTATCCCCCTTTTAAAAAGCCTGCTGGTTAGAAGGATTTAGCGCTACGCGGTAATGAAGAAAAAAGCACTCCCCCTGCTCTTAAGAGAATTGGAAACTGAAAGGGGCATATAACTGCCACAGTCAGTGTCTGATGGAAGAACTGAGTGTAGGAGCTGCCCCGGTTTTCTAGCCTTGGCCCTGGACACTGTCACCGGCTCCTGAATCTGAACTGGGCAGAAGAACGCTTCCTGGGAGGAGCTGCGCTTTTCAAGGCAGTCAGAATCACCACTGAAATTGTGGCAAGGAGTTGCTGTTCTTCTAGCCAACCATATTCTGCATAGGCAGGCATCTACTGAAGACAGTATATTAAGTGTTGAAATAAATGTATCGTAAGAACTATAACTTGCGAGAACTTCTGCTTGAGCTGGATTTTACCTCTTCCTTCCTGCTCCCTTTTCCTCACGTGTCTTGTCTTTTTACATGGTGAACTTGGAGCCCTCTTAGTACTTGATCTCTTTTAAGCCTCTCTGGGAACCTTTTGGCATAAATGCATTAAATTAAATAAAACAGGCAGCACACAACACCAAAGAACTGCGATTCTAGCGAGCCTCTTACCTGCTGCTGTTTCCGCAAGAACTCTACAGCCTCACCAAAATAGTCCACTTCAAAGAACTCTGGGAAACTTGGCAAATCCTCAAAGTGCATGTAAGCAACAGCCAGTGTAGCAAAACCTCGGCTTGCCAGAAGACTGGCTCTGTATTCCACAAGACCTCCTCCACTTCCATACAAATCAATGAGTCCTGGGAACGGTCCAGGGCCTAAAAAAAAGAATTTAATCATTAAAAATGGGCTTATGATCAGAGTATGGTATTGTGTATCTCAAGAATCCCCTCTTCCCTTTTCATGGTGATGTGTTTACGGCACTATTGGTTTGTTCAGCTCCATTTTATTTTTCTGCTGTGAGTTCTTCTTTATAAGCTGCCTTGAACTTATCATAGAGCTGTGGGCTATAAATGCCCAAATAAAATTTAATATATCTATTGGGTAGAGCAGAGATTAGGAACCCTGGAACTTGGCAGTCAGCCAGCTCCCATCACCCCTTTTCCATTGATCCAATGAGACTGGGTCTGATGGGAGTCACCCGGAAGGAGAAAAAGCCTTCCCCACCACCCTCGCAACATCTGGGGAAGAAGTTCAAAGCCACAAGATAGGGTGGCACAGTGGGTTAGTGCATCTGACTGTTAACCAGAAGGTTGTTGGTTCGAGCCCACCCAGAGGCGGCTGTGGGCAGAATTAGTGTATTGCAGGGGGTTGAACTGCATGACCCTTGGGATCCAACTCAACCATCCTATGAACTCCCGAAGCTGGTTGAGGCTCTCTCCGTCGATTATGTATGGGCAGGAAGGGCAGTGCCCACGCTTCCGAGGTGAGCCATTCAATGCTCATCCGAGGAGCGTGGCAACCTCGTGACCCTCGGGGGGGGGGGATGAATGAAGCTCACCGGGTGGCAGGAAGAGCGTGGCTCGGAGCCTGCCTTCTCGCACCGGGATCCTCTCCACGCCGTCGGCCAGAAAGCTCCTCTCGCTGCAGCACTCGCCGAGGAGCCGCCCGGAGACTCCGCGCCCGTCGAGCACCTCGTAGGTGACGCGGAAAGGGCTGAGGACGTCCCTCTTAGCCAGGCGCTTGAAGGGCGTCTGGGATGCCAGCGACCACAGCAACCCCATGGGCTCCACGCCGGAGTAGCTGCCGCCCTGCGACGCCGAGCGGCTGAGGTCGAGCTCGCCGCTGCTGCCAGCCCGGTAGTAGGCGAGCGACTGGAAAAGCTCGCCGCTCTCGTCCACCAAGGATGCTCGCAGCGTCACCTCCTGCAGCGGCCCCAGACCCTCGACTTTCACTTGGACCGGCTCGTCCCACAGGCAGCGGGGAGAGGGCAAGACCAGGATCCTCGCCGCCGCCGCCGCCGCCATCGGGTCTGCCTTGCCGGAGGGAGCAGCCTCTTCCCCAACGCGCCTGCAGTTGTCCTTCGAGCAATGCTTTTAGAAAAAGGAAAAACGCGCGCGCCCGGTAACTTGCTCCCCGGCTAAAGTCAAGCGGGTCTTTGCAAGCTGCCCACAAAAGGAAGCGGTCTCGCTAGGGCTTCTGGGAAATGTATTTCCTAACTCGCTGGCGGGGACACACTGAGAGGTTGCTGCCCGTCTCCTGAGAAGCGATATGTGAAAGAAAACGGGTTTGCCCAGGGGATTAGCCTTTGTTTGCTTGCGAGGTGCTTGAACCTGTTTGCCCTTCCAAATTGTAACGTAATAATTTGTCTTCTTGAGTTCGACGGACACAATAGTCGTACCTCAGGTTACAGACTCCGCTGACCCAGAAATAGTACCTCAGGTTAAGAACTTTACTTCAGGATGAGAACAGAAATCGTGCCCCGGCGGCAGGAGGCCCCATTAGCTAAAGTGGTACCTCAGGTTAAGAACAGTTTCAGGTTAAGAACGGACCTCCAGAACGAATGGAGTTCTTAACCCAACGTACCACTGTAGTGAGCTCTGCAGCTGTCAGAATTTGGCCGAATAGGCGATTCCTTAGCCCAAAGCTTTATATGCCTTGTTAATTAAAGCTAAGGTTTGCTTTTCACATCCTTCGCTCACTTCAAGATACAAGGACTAAATAT
The DNA here is from genome assembly GCF_951804945.1 of Podarcis cretensis. NCBI lineage: Eukaryota > Metazoa > Chordata > Lepidosauria > Squamata > Lacertidae > Podarcis > Podarcis cretensis. Next base: position 45,414,399 of record NC_137170.1, on the reverse strand, counting down.
CAGGAAGAACTTTCTGGTGGTAAGAGCTATTCAACAGTGGAGCAGACTTCAGAAGGTGGTGGACTCTCCTTCCTTGGAGGTTTTTAAGCAGAGGTTGGATGGCCATCTGTCATGGATGCTTTAGTTAAGATTCCTGCATTGCAGGAGGTTGGACTAGATGACCCTCAGGGTCCCTTCCAGCTCGATAATTCTATGAAATGCTTTCTTTGGTCTGCATTCATGAGAGGGCGAGCGGCTGCATTCTATTTTAGTTGAAGCTTTCAAACAGTTGTAAAGGACAGTTTTACACTGAAAACATGGCAGTCGTCAATCCATGAGGTCACCAGTATTTATTTCCGGAAAAGAGTATAGCCAACAGAATCTTGGTTATGTAAGTGATGAGATGATAAAAGCACTCCTGGTGGCTGCTGCAAACAATTGTGACCAAAGGAGTTGACCACATCCTTAACAGGCAAAAAAACCCCTATTAAATAGAAGACTGCTATCATAATTTCGCTCTTGTATTGATTCAACTTCAGGTTATTAACCCCCAACCAGACCACTAATAATAATAATGATTTTATTTGTACCCTGCCCATATACAGAAACGTAATAAAACATCAAAAACTTCCCTATACAGGGCTGCCTTCAGATGTCTTCTACAGGTTGTATAGTTACTTTTCTGCTTGACATCTGATGGGTGTTCCACAGGGTGGGTGCCACTACCAAGAAGGCCCTCTGCCTGGTTCCCTGTAATATTCCTCCAGAATATTCATACAGATGATCTAATGTACTGAGGACAAGTTAGGGCCCTGTCGATCTCCAGAAATGGACTTTCCACCATAGGAACTACATTATTGTGAAGCCTGACTGAAACAGATCCAGAAAATGTGCTTCATCCATGCAGGTGATATTCATCTCATGTGCTTGATCTCAACGGTTACTTAAGGTAAACCACCATATAAGGTGCCATTTTGTCCACAATGCCATGAACATCCACATGATGTTAAGCTTCAGTGACAGCAAAACAACTGTCAGGAGCAAAACAGTTGCCTTTTGTCTTGATTTAATAGGCCATAATTAAATTGTTCACATTCCAGCCGTAGTTCCACATCAGTAGGTTAGCTGTTCCAAGACCTTAAGATTTCCGTGCCATAGCTTTTGTGAGAGAATCCAGCAGCTGATAATAAGAGTATTTTAGATCATATTCCATGTCATACCAATAATTCACTGAGGGGGAGAAAAAAGAAAATGACATAACTTATCATCTGTGTTTGGAAAAACTCATTTTGGTAGTTTTCAGCTCAACACAAAAGCTACAAGTCTTTCCATTGTTTGCCCCAATCTCAATAAGAAATAGAACTTCAGAACTGATTAATACATTACACAGTAGCAATATGATAGCCATTGGAAAATGAAACTATTCAGCCAATTTTAACTAAGTTATTGTGACCACTTGAAAAACGGGAATTTTTCTGGCATGGCTGAAATCACCTCAGTGGCTACTGCACTGCTAGTACAGTGGTACCTCGGGTTACATACGCTTCAGGTTACAGATGCTTCAGGTTACAGACTCTGCTAACCCAGAAATAGTACCTTGGGTTATGAACTCTGCTTCAGGATGAGAACAGAAATTGTTCTCCGGCGGTGCAGCAGCAGCAGCAGGAGGCCCCATTAGATAAGGGGGTGCTTCAGGCTAAGAACAGTTTCAGGTTAAGAACGGACCTCCGGAACGAATTAAGTACTTAACCCGAGGTACCACTGTATAACATAGAAATTTATCCTCATAAAGGGTGTTATTCAGGATTAGTCCTGCTCACAGTAGGCCCATTGAAGTTAATGGACATGACTTAGGTTTATTCATTTCAATAGGTCTACAGAATACAACTGAAAAGATTTTAAGACATCCAAGGGGCTTGGTAGTAGACATGGATTTAAATCACTGATCAGCTATGCTGTTGCTGGGTGGCCTTGGGCTATTATTTTAGCCTCAGTTTACCATCTGATGACCTTCCACATTAGTGTTCAATTGCATTCCTGGCTGTCCTGGAGCCAAGGTGGAGTGTTGGCTACCTCAAATGAACTGAGTATATCCCTACAATGTATCCTGAAATCTTCTGTAAATGTGCAGGAGTTGTTAATAAGCAGATTAATATGTAAAAATCTGCAAAGGATAGGACATTTTAAAAGCCTCTGACCTAACATGTCAGGTTTATATAACAGACACTTTAAATGCTTTTGCATTTAAAACCCCTTTATAGTAATAAATGAATAAGTAATCCACTTTATTCTCATGTATTTGAATTTTGTTTAGTAGTCCTGGTCTATTAATTAGTGACAGTTACCTTCAGTTGATCAGGGTAAGACAGAACATATTTAACAGTCACTTTGACTTTATTTATTTTATTTTATTTATTCAATATCCTAAAAAATATACCTATGGAGGTTTTGGTGAAGTGCATATTTATGTTATGGCTCTGTTAATAAATTAAAAAGCAGGATAATAATCTTTTTTTTCTACATCAACAACTGGCCCTATTAGTACAATTAATTATTGCCGGGATGCTCTTCTCAGCTCAACACCAAAAGGTGGTGCTGATGCTTTTTATAGTAACAATTTTGTAAGGAAACAGAAAGTAAAACAAAGGCACATATTTGATCCACAGTACAGAATCTGCACAAGCCCCATTTGAAATGAATATGCCCTTGTGCGACTTCTACCTGAGTTCACACAAAAGTTGTTGAATTGTGGCCCATGTTGATTAGTAAAAAGGAGGGAGAGATTTGAATTTTCCAACTGAGGTCCCAAATTATCTTGACACTCTTTAAGCTTCATCTAATCAAACACTACAGCTCGGGTCCCGATTTCCTGTTCCACAAATGCAAAGACTCATTCCATTTGCAGAACAGTCTTTGATCCAGAGGAAGTTCTTTCTGATGGGAGGCAATTTTGGCTGACTCTCCTTTCCCCTTGCACCTTCCTGCATCATCTCCCGCTCAACACCTCCCCCACCCATCCACTAGCAGAAGTGTCCTCTAAGCAGAATTTTGCCCACAAGATCTCCAGATCCAAGCCTATATGTAAAGATAGCTAATTGTGGCTGGAAATGGGATAAAGAAATCCAACTGATAGTAGACTGAGGGAACCACAAAACCCATCTTGAAGGAGAAACATGACATGTGAAATTTGGTGTGCTTGCGCATGCCTCACTCCTCTCACCTGCTATGCAGCCATGTGACTGCTGAACATGATGGAACCAGAGAGAAGGAAGATACAACATCTCTCCAGACTTCACAGTGCACTGCAAAGGCTTTGCCTGGGCATATTCTGGAAATCGTTCTAGATCTGGATTTAAAGGATCCAATGGAATCCAGGGCACCTATGAGGATGAAAAGTTATGGAACAAGAGAAATGCTCTATTTAACAAAAGAAATGCTGTATTCCTTCAGAAATTTCCTTATTTGGTGACAAATAGTTGAAAAACATCTAGCAGTGTATTCCCTTCTAACCATAGCTGTCAACTGTTCCCTTTTCTTGTGAGGAATCCTATTCGGAATAAGGGAATTTCCCTTAAAAAAGGGGAATAGTTGACAGCTATGCTTCTAACTATTAGGTAACCCAACATTCCATTTTTTCCATCTCCCTGGAGAGCACCCATCTATTGCCTAAAGCAAAATCTAAAGATTGGGTGGTGGTGGTGGTGGGTTAGTGACAGAAATACTGGCATGTAAAAATGGATTTGCTAGGGTTGCCATACATCCGGAATTTCCCAGACATATCTGGAATACTGCAGTTGGCAGCAGCGTCCAGGCAGGAATCCCTCAAATGTCCAGGAAAATCTGGGCGTATGGCAGCCCATGTAGACAGTGCAGTTTTTGCTGATTTTCCATTTTAAAAATACAGAAACATAATATTTTTTGGCTCAAAAAGAAAAGGTGGGGCTCTGTCCAGATTTTCACTGTTTGAAATATGACAAACCTAGATTTGCATATGTACTACATATGTTTAAATTACATTTTTTCCTTTTTATTTGGGAGAGGAAATTTTGGCTGACTATTGACACACACATTCACTATGCATTAAAACCACCTCCCCTATGATAATAAACCCTGTGATCTTCCTAGGTTCGTCAACCTGGGAAGGTAGCCCATCTAGGAAAAGGAAAACTCTGATCCTAAGCCTCTGCTTAGAAGAAAAGGCTAAGGAGTAAACCCTACACAAATCTAGAGTGGAGTCCCTAAGATGGTTGGATGGTGCCTTGTACGCCTCCTCCCAGCAATTCCTGCAGCCAAGCTGGTGCGAAACGTATTGTTCTGCTTTCCTTTGGACCACATCAGCAAGGCTTGTTGTCTGGGCAGCCCAGATACTGCCCAGGCTTGTGCCTTGGGGAGGTCACTTTGATGCTGCAAACACAGCAGTTTGACTTCACCCCTGAAGGAGCACTCCATTGTCTATCAAAACAGATGATTGACAACAAGATTGCTATATATTGCTTATTGTTATGAATTCTGTTTATATAACATTTAATGTTTTGTATTGCACGGATATTATGTTATATATTTTTATATATTGTGTATTCTGTGCTGTCCTGTAAACCACCCTGTGGGCCTTTTGACAAGGGATGCATATGAAAAATAGAAAAATAAAATAAACAATTATTTGAACATGAGTGTCTACCCATATTTGCCAACAGCATTCTTACCCTTTTTAACCAGATTTAATAAAGGGGGTAAATAAATATTCAAAAAAATCAAATAGAGGTGTGCTGTGAAGAAGCCCGATCCAAAAAACAAAGCAGGCCTCAACACTTCATTCATTCATTCATTCGTTCATTCATTCATTCATTCCCTCTTAGCAGCTGCCCTCAGACAGCACTTAACACAAAAACCATTACCTTCTCTGCAGCTTTGTCATCCACAACTTCAAATGACCCGTTTTCTGCTATGTGGTAGGTTGCTGATGGATACAATTCTGAAATGTGAAGCATGAAAACTGTTGGAAGAGGGCATAGAACAGAGGCAAAGAGAATGTCAATGTTAAGCATTAAATATAGACTAAAATTATAGGGGTAGAATTTAGTTTAGCCAGGCACTTGTTGGGAACTGGCTTTGAGCATACTATCTGTTATAAAACCTGAAAACAATCCAGATGTTAACATGACTAGACCTCCTTACGTTTTTACTTTCCTAAGAAATACCCACATATTTGTTGCTGCTACTAGCCACAATGTAGAAAAATTAAACAAGCATTTTTAAAAAATTCCTCCCGTGGTTAGTAGCAACGTCATGGGCAGGGGGTTTAAATGGTGAACTAACCTGAGTGCAAAATATTAGAACCACTTCATCCTGGATGACAGTGATTTAAATTGTTACTCCCCACCTCAGCTGCTTTTCAAGAAAGGGGCAAAGGCATGGAATCCTCAGGCCCAGGGGCCGAATGTAGCCCTCAGAGCTCTCTATCCGGCCATTGGGACTCTTTAGGCCATGCTCCCTCCCCAGTCAAACTCTCTCTCCTCAGGCCACTTCTTTTACTGGTCTTGCTTCACACCCAGCTTTTTTCCTGGCTGGAATGTGTCCTTGAACTCTGATAATGCCTCTTGCTTGCTGGGATAGTGGATAGAGATTGGTGTGTGAAGAAACTAGCCTACTGTACAAAGTGAAAATTTATATTCATTGCTCTGCCCACTTTTGTTTCTGACCCCATCCTCCACCCACTGTCATGAGCTGCTGGAAGGGGATGCAGTCCTCTCCAGTTATAAAGTAAATCTGACCCCCTGCTGCATATTAAAATGTTGCCTAAATTCATCCTCCTAATTCTATTTTCTCCCAAAATAGCAACAGTATGCATCTTACTTCACCACCCTCTGCTTCTCAGAATACGTACCATATGGGATGAAGGGACGATCACTTGGCGGATGCAGCAGAAAATGTTTCTCTCCAGAGATCACACAGTACAAGTTTTCATAATGGTCTTTATGTACTAAGATTGGAGGGGGGAAATGAAAGGTTGGGGGAAAAGAAGGATAGTTTCTTTATCCTTAATATAGTCAGTGCTAAAAATACTCACAGAAGTATGAAAGCTGTAAGAATCTGCATTTATACCAGCACTAGGTGCGATTGCTTTTCTCTACACACCAAGCACCAAATTTTAGGCATTCGATTTTCCAAACTCTGCTTAAAATCTCTCAAATTGACAGATTGGCACTGAAGCTAGTGGTATGAAGCTCCATGTGGGGAGGAAACATGTGATACGCAGTGATTATAGAGTGCAAAAAGCCCTAGACCTCAGTCTACACTAACTTCAAGGAAAGCCAAATTCAACTAAGATGAGTATAGCTAAATGTTCAGAAGACACATGCAAGTTTTCTAAAGGAATATCTTTCCCCATCCTTGACCTCAAAGCCAATAGTAATAATAATACATTTATTTCATGGTACATACAAGATGTCACTGCAGCAGATTCTCCCAGCCAGAAATTAACAGCGTCAGGCTTCTTTCCTATATGAAAAAGAAAGAAGTAATAAATCTGAGAAAAATAATTTCTGTTGTCTTGTGCTGAAAGATCCCCAGATTAAGACCTTTCTGCTAGATCAATTTATTATCATCCTTTATTAAGAAACATGGAAGGACAGGCTACTAAAGGCCCACCTACACAATAAAGAACAAGTTTATAATGACAATGAAAGCAGCAGGGGACAATTATATTAATTCAACTCTGGCTTCAGTTTTTCCATCCTGGATAGGAAGCTTAGTCTGAAGCAAAATTCCCATGTATATAGCAATCACCCTTAAAGAGCAGACATTTATTTTTTAAAAAGTAATTTAAATGCTCATTTACTTTTATCAGGCCTGAAAAATTTTGAGATATTTGTGTTTCTATCCTGATTTTGCACTTCTTGCCATATGAATATCCCTGTATGAGTGGGGTACCCTATCCAAGAATCTGGTATCTACATAAGCAGAAACCCTCTAGTCTTGTCTCAAAAAGGACCCACTGCTCCCAGAGAAATCTTCTTATCTTAAGGAGGCTTGCTGTTGCTGTGGTGACAACTGCTGGTGGGGAATGGAAAGTATTCTTCCCTTTGCCTCGTCCTTCCTCCATCCAACACAAATGATCAGAGACCTCCAAGTCTATTATATCTACAAGTACTGTACATCACAATTTGTACAGCTTAGCATTTGAATGGAAATTGCATGCACAATTACAAAGCCATCAATACATCTCTCTCTACAAATTCATGAATTATGCAATGTTTCAGAGTATTTCAAGCCAGAATGTGAATTTTTGCTGCAGCATTCATCATTTTTCGGGTGGGCAGGCGGCCAATAACAGCAGAAAAGTACATAACTTGAAACTGCTGGATCAGTTGTAAGCACTGCATTTAAATGGACTGTGCAACACATAGATAAAATTAAGCTTTTGATATTTACCAACGGCCTCACTCATCCATGGTATGTCAGGCTCCACATCTCCCATAAGTTCAGGGAATTCTTCTGTTAAGTTCGAGCACTGCTTTTGCACATAGAACACCCCTGGAGAAGTTACTTTTTTCTCTACAATGTCCAAGAAAGCACTGAAAGGCATGTGTCGTTCCTCTGGCATAACAAACCAGTCCTGATAAACTGCATCAGCATAACCATTTGGAGTTACTGCCACACTCACCAGCTTGGAGTTCATTATTTCCCTGCACCAAAATACATCAGACGTTTACCACTATGCAATAAATTGCAATCTAAATGCAGACCTCATGGCTACAACATGCAGCCTAATTTTTGGACTTTCATTTTTTGCCCCTCACATCCCATCTTCAAACCCCTTGCTTTGTGTAACATCAAGTCTAACAAAGAGCTATGTAGAACTTGAAAGCTTGCTCACTATTTTGTGATATTTTGTTTGGTCCTAATGAACACACTGTCCAGCTGTGGGTTTTGGATTATTTTCTTACAGGTCTACAAGCCACCTTTGCCTTTTAATGGTAATTCTGGTGTCTAATGACTTAATATTGGTGCCCAGAAATTAGAAATATTTTCCCACCCCTGGTCCCAGCTCTCTCAGATACAACAGCCTCCTCGAGCTCCTTCAGGAGGAAGACTAGGATACTAATTCAATAAATAAATAAAAATCATAAATAGTAAAACAGCCCCAACAGTTCTGACTAAATTTTCTCCTGTGAAGCTGATGACTTCATGGAGGGATTTGTTTTTGCTGGCAACTCTCTTATTAAGAAACATCACCAATCAATTTATTTCCAGTATTTCCATGCTGTGTACTTTATATTTGAAGCTAGGGACTGCCAGGCAGATTCCTACCTCAGGTAAGCTAATGTCCACTTCTTCAGAGCTGGCCAATGGTTGACTGCATTCCGAATTATACATGGCTTGTTTGGGCAAACCCATTCCCGATAGAACTCCAAGGGGGATGGAAGGCTATCAAGATATGGCAGAGAATCTGTGAAACTCAACTCTGTTCAGGCAAAAGAAAAAACGCTTCTGTGAATGATCGTGCTACCATTTCAAGGACTGGCCCCATTCACATGTCACAGTTAATCTTAACTATGGTTTAAAGGTGAACGTACAAGAAGTTGGTGCATAGGGCTAAAATTGTGGACACTTCACTCCTCCCCTACTCCTGTTGCTGCCGTGCTGTTGACAGTTAAACCATGGGTTTGGCTTAAGAGTTACATCTGAATCCAGACTCATGGTTTTGTTTCCTACAAACAAACCATGAGTCATAAGCCGAAAACAATAACAACAACAGTAACAATAATGACAATAAGTTCTGGGTTAGAACTTATTATTTGCTTGGAGTGAAGATCCTGGGCTCTTAAGCTCTCTTAGCCTGCAGCTTATTTTAAGTCACAAAAATGAGACTTTCTCAACAAGCTTCACTTTTCAAAATGTTGGGTTGGGCAAGGTTTGTTGATTATGTTCATGCAGATACCTGTTCAGCTTAGTTTCAGTTTATTTGTTTTGGCAATTAGAGGTAGCATGTGTTTATATGATATATACAACTATTACCAACCTGGCATCTAGGACTTACTTAAAATATTGGTACAGACATTCAAAGAACAGATACAAGAATCCGTGGACATGCTTAGCCACAAACTTAAAGGCTGCTGCACATGATACACAATATACAAATTCCATACGGATACACACAACATATCCTGTGGTTTAATGTACTGTGCACACAAGGCCGGCATCAAATACTGGCATCACTGGGCGCTTGCTGAGGTCCGTGCCCCAGTAGGGGACCTACTGCCAATCTCTGATGCCTTCTGTCTGAGGAAGAAGTGGAAGGAGCAAGAATACCTAGCAGTGTCCATTCTCTGGATGGCTTGTTCAGATCTGAGGAAGAGGCAAGCAGTAGGAATAGCAGCATGCTCAGCCACAAAGCCCCACTGAGGGCATCTTGCCCCAAAGCCAGCCACATTCTGACGTGTGCATTCGGCAGGGACCTGTGGCTAGTTATTTGAAATTATCCAAGGGGCTGGGTGTTGGGAGAGGAACTTCAAGTTGACATATGTGCTCAGTGCCGGATTTATGTATAAGCTAAACAAGCTATAGTTTAGGGCCCCACTCTCTTGGGAGCCCCCCCAAAAATTAAAAGGAAAATAAAACCCTGGATGTACATTTCCAAAACAGAAGATAAAAAGCAAATAAAATAAAACCTACATACAGCAACAGTGCTTTGTGTTGTGTAGGCTCCTATGATGTAAGTAATGGGCCCTCAATCATTTTAAGTTAGAGCTTAATAATTATTTCACTATTAATATACTTCTCCTTAATTGTATTTCAGTTCAACAATTACTTTGATAAAATACATATTTTGTTATGTGCAAATGGCTTTAGATACCTATTAGGTCCATAAATTAGGTCCATATAGCATATATTCAACACACAAAAATAGCGACAATTTGTTGTTGACAAAGGACAGCTGGACGTATGTTTTAATGTATTATTAATCGCTTGTTATTATCCTTATCATGGGCCCCTATTACCTTCAGTAGCTTAGGGTCTCATCAAACCTAAATCCGGCCCTGTATGTGCTCTAACACACGTGCAAAACATGTGCTCGACCACTTATGGCCCTTTCCAGACTACTGAAGGCTTGCCCCTGCAACGGGAAGGGGATGCCCGGGATAAGCTCTCGCTTTCCTCACAAGCCCAAAAACGGTAAGAAGAAGGGTGGTCGAGTGGGTGCATTTTTCCGGGTCCAGAATATTTCACTTTTGAGAGCTGGGGTAGGAAATTGCGAGGTATGGTAAATCAACGCGCTCCCTCCCCCCCCCCCCCGGGCAAACACCTAAACGGCCGCGGATAACCCAACTGCACTCCGAGATAGAAATCCTGTCAGGGAAGCAACATTAATGCTGCCCGCGAGGAGGGCGATTAACCTCGCCCGCCCATTTGGCCCTCCCCGCTCTCTTCCCCTGCGAAGGGCCATGCAAAGGTCCTCCCTTCCGCCTGGCTCACCCCTTGCCTCGGCCGGGAAAGCCTCTAGGCAGCGCCTCACCGCCCGCAGCGCCTCCCCTTCCGCTTCGCCCTGCGCCATGGCGGGAGCTGCTGCTCCTTCAGCAGCAGCGGCTGCGTCTCGGGCCGCCTGAGCCGCGTTTGGGTCCGGCTCGCGCTCCGCCCTTCTCCGGCTGCCCAAGGAGAGGGCCGGCCTCGCCGGGCGCGGGAGAAACGAGGCCCGCCTCCCTACGGGCGAGCGAGAGGAGAGCTCCGCCTGCCATGTCAAGATAATAAGCTCCCCTGGTTCGGGTTTATGTCAATTCGCTGCTGTCAGTGGCGGTTCTGGCTCTCTTTTCTCATCTAAATTCTACTATAACAAAACAAAAAACTTCAGTGATGCATGAGGAGATTTAGTTGTTTCTTGTGGGGTGGTGGCCCAAACTTGGCCAGTCAAGATTGAGGCCAAAGTTTTTTTATTTTCAAATTTGGCATGAACCTTGGGACATTTTGGTGCTGAAACACCCAGTCAATTATTATTATTTATTGAATTTATATACTGCCCTATACCCGGGGGTCTCGGGGTGGTTCACAGAATAAAATCAAGATATAAAACACCAAAATACCTAATAAAAATTAAAATAACCCAATAGCCCCCTCAATCCTCAATCTTCAATCACTGATCAAGGAGGAGCAGGCTAATGGAAACAATTTTTTGTTAAATAATAGAGCACCTATTACTACTGGCCACTGTGTGACTAGAATTTGTGTAAACAAAGCAACGAAAACTGGAGAAAATGGTATTTGTGCCTATGCATACTCCTGCCCATGGAAGTTGGTTGTGGTTCAGCATTTGTTCTATAGAAAGGCAAGTAATTTTTGCTCTAAAGGCTCTTAAAAACTAATTGGTAGTGAATGCTGAAAGGTTTGTTTTGGAAATATAGAATCTGGCCAATCCAGCATGATCCCGCCCCCTGCAAAAAACAACAACCCCATGTTAGCAAAAACTCCTCCAACACAGTGTTTGCTTAGCTGGATCCTGAGTGCAGCATCTTGAACACTGCAACATGAATCTGAACAATGCAATGTGTTAAAAGAAATGAAAATGCTATTACTACAAAGGGCAAGGGAGGAGGGAAGGTCAGGAGGAGGAAGGGACAGAATTGTTTTGCTATAAGAATGTGAAAACCCTAATAAACTATAAAAATGAAACAAGGCTATAGCCACTGAGCAACAGCATGAAGACAGCTTAGTAACAAAGGTTCACACCTTTTTTATTGAAACTACTTAAGACGCAGAGTACAAATGAATACAGAATTAAAAATAGCCCCAGAAAGGTGGCTCACAGTGCAAAACCCCCACAAACATAAAACAATTGTTTCAAATAATTAAAAAAGAAGACATTTTAAAAGTTTTTTCTCCCCTCTTAAAGCCAAGGTAGAAAACACACATTTATAAATAAAATGTTTCAGGGTTGTTATCTCCTTTTAAACAAGCGGAGAATAGGAAGGGAGTGTTGAAATAACAGGTAAAATAACAGGTAAAAGGGATGTTTATCTGGTGCCTAGACTTAACTTAGACATGCTGAGTAGACATGGCTTATTCCTTAAATTGCTGCTCCATGCATCACAGTCTGTGATCTACAGCAGATTAACTCAATATGTAAGCAGCCCAGCTCCAGAATATAATATACAAACAATACAGGATTCTGGATACTCTAGTTATTATCTATAGAAAGAGCAATCTAGTCACAACAGTACCTGCCTGAAGGTCCACAAGGCAGATTCACCCCTCCAACTGATTTATTTATCTATTTTTTTTTAAAAAAAATTAAAAATACTGGATGCTACTGGAGGTCCAGTGGCTTAACTTCTGTGATGATATGCGACAACATTGTTTAAAATGCTCAGATGCGTACACTGGCCATAACAGTAACTCTTTTTGCAGAAAGAAATGTATTCTGGATCAGTTGAGCAAAAGAGGACGCTAATCCTTTCTAACAGGCCCAACTATTAGAGGTGTCACTGAAAAGGATTGGATTAAAAAGGGGGGAGGGGTTAATAACAAAATGGCCATATATTGTAGCACCAGTTGCATATACCAGTAGCTGGTGTAAACACAATTTTGGCTTTCAAATGTCTCCTGTGTTTCTGTAGAAACAACGAGAGGCCATTTTGTCCCATTCAAGTGTACAGGTATTTGTTCTCTTTTCTAAGGATTCTCCTTGAAAAAAGGAAACAGCATACACAAAGAATAAAATGCAAATTACACTGTACAGAAACATTTCAGAAAGCATGGATATAATATGTCAGCATGGCATCAGTGATGAGTTCATGGTACATACTTTCTCCATTTACCTTAATACATTAATTTGCATGCAAACATTAAAAATCAGTAGAAATGGGCCAGGTTCAGATACTACATGCATTTCTGTTTCCACAACCCTTAGATTATCTGTTGAAGTTTCCTAATAGGGCCAGCGAACATCTATAATAAAGCCAAATAATTTACATGCAGTTCAAAACTACAAGTAAAGCAGGCTGACATTTAACTATCAAAGTGTTTTCCTTAAGAGGAAACAGTCTTTCCTCCCATTTCTTCTCAGCAACAAATCCTTGGGACAGAAAACAAGATAGCTAAGAAGCTAACACGCACCAAATGGTTTCAGACAACTGGCTGGCTGAGGATAGTCACTCCTAAAACCTCCCCAATTCATGGATATAATAGTGGAAATGAAGGGCCCATTAAACTACTTCCTTTCTTTTTTTTAAAAAAAAGGAAACACCTAACAATTATCACCTTTTAATTTACCTAAAATTCATTCTCAGTTCTACTTAACTATGTTCTGCCTCTTTCCTGTAAAAGCACCATTTCAAAGGAACCATACTCTCCGCTTTGAATCAAAAAGATTCCTTTCCCTACTACTACTTTTCTAGAAATCTTGGCCGTTCTATTCCATGTAATATTAAAAACAACAGGCCTGCCCATACATTCTTGCATACCTACTTACTCAAGACCACAGTGCTAGTTCGTTTCTACACCCATTTTCCACCTTGATCCATGAATACAGACAGTGCTCAAGTAATTTGAAGAAAATTTTGCAGAAACGTTTTGACAGTAACATTGAACTTTGTTTGATATTGCCTTTCTCCCAAGAGAAACCCAGAGGAATCACCTACTGGGTAACTGTATCAATAAGCATTGAGGTATTTGTCTATCAACATCTTGATTCTGCTGTCACACTAGCATTTGACAACTTTGGAGGTTAAATCAACACAAAGAACTTCAATATCTCCCTTTCTCATACAAGATGTCTGTGTTGGAAGTATGGCTCTTCTACCCTGAGTATATGTATGTCTCAGAACAGGAAAATTTCCTGAGCATTGAACATTTTTCACAGCCTAATGTGAACAGGGAAATAAAAGTTATTTTGCCTAAGACTTTTCCTGGCATGTACACTCAGAAACCAAAAAAGCCATCTCAATTTTCAATTAATAGATGTCCAAGGAGTATCTTTCATGTGACCCATCCTATTCCTTTGCCACAGACATTGCTCTATTTCATGCTCGCTCATGGACGGAAAACAGTAGCAGAATATCAGTTCAGATGAATGTATCTTAACTACCATTCAGAAAAGTGTATGAGAGAGCAAGACTGCCAGGAAGGTCTGGGAGGGACATACTAAAAAGCACAAACAACATTCCAGGTCCCTAATCTTGCAGTTAATTTATGGATGGTTGGCTGTCCAGCCAGCCAAAAAGAGGGCTGCTCTATAATATATTATGAGAGCCAACCAGTCCCAGAAAAGAAGCTACGCTGCAAGGTTCCCAGTCCTACAGCGCAGTGATTGAAAAAATCCCACATGAGAAGTGCAAGGGGGAAAGCCGATGAAAAAGACCCAGGTCACCAAAGCAATTTAGTCAGATGATCAGATGGACAATAGTGGATGCAGAACTGCTTTTTGACCAGAGAGAATAGACCAGAGAGAAAAAAAATCGGTAGGATAGCCATTTCTGAAATATTTTATCAACTAGTACTCTGGGGATATGGTTTGATAATTCAGTAAACAGGAGGAGGGATTTTTAATCTGAGAGCACGGTAAATGAAAGAAGAACCTTCTAGGATAAGCAAGTTGAGAGCCAAAGCCGTGGACTAATGAGTTTGGGAAAATAGGGCAAGTTTTCATTGAACATAATAAAACTCCATGCAGTCTCATTCCCACCCCACTGACCTGCTTTGTTTTTAATCACAAAAAAAGGAAATGAAAATAGCTACATCACAACTGTCTAAATGTTCTATCCAGTCACATTTAATTGGTAGTTTTCTGGTTTTAGCAATGGAGACATAAAATGGGTCTCCCTCTTGGGATGCTAGGTACATCTCATGCTTCACTTGAGCAGTACTTAAAAACGGGTGTCAGGCTCTCTTCACTGACAAATTTCTTTAAATTTATGCTAGAATTAAACTAAAACTTTTTATCTAATAAATGCTATAGCAACCCTGTGTCTCCCCCCCCCACCGTCCAAAAACATCATCTGAAGAGCCCAGTATACAACACCAGTTGAACACCACTTCTAATTATAACTTTATAAATAGAATTTAACAATTCTTCAATTTTAAAAAAACTCCTTAGTGTAGAGGTCAAGTTTTATATAAAATGTTGTACAGTTCTTGCAAAAGCATTCATGTTTGCAAACAGTCTTGTAACAAATCTCCGTAGCTTGGTCCAAAGGGTGTGCTGTCCTCTGGAAGCAAGTGCAGGTGTAGGTATATAGCATAGGTTTTTCTTTAAAACAGAAGGCAAAACAGGGAGAACAAGACTGTATTTTTTATAGAAAAGAAAAGAAAAAACCTATGAGTAAAATTCAGCAAGGCAGGCTGCAGCAAAAAGTAGTTCAGAAATTCCGCCTGCCAATCTACTAGTATAGTTATGTTTACTGCAACAAAACGTGTGGGAAAGACATGGAAACAGTCACAGCTACAAAATGCATGTGAAAAGTTTAGAGCAATAGTCACAAAAATAAATTAATAAATAAAATTTTAACACTGTACATAGATCGAGACAGCCCTGCAGAAGGAGTGACTGGTGCCATCTCAATATCTTTCCACCAAGTCAGCAATTTCAGGCTGAGCCACAGTCAACTGAGTCTGTAGGAATTTTTGTTTTAAATGTTTTGGCTGGAATAAAGTTTCCAATAAGTTTTTTTTAACACCACCAAAAAAGAAAAGGAAAAGAGAGAGAAGTGGGCACAGAAAGATCAGTACTGTGACCAGCACATTTCTGGGAGCCATAAAATGACCCCCTCTTAACAGAACTGCTTGAGAAAAAACATATTTCACCATTGGAGAAAAGTCAACAATAGCAGTCATTCCAGGTTTTCACTATGTTAGTTTTCCCTGTGTTGCTGTCAGTTTCTTCATTAGATGTTTATGCCCCTTAGATCTACTCTTCTTTACAGTTTTTTATCCATACGTCGTTCGACAGCTTGCAGCAACAGCTCTGAATATTGTTCCAATAAAGCAAGAGTTTGCTCATCTCCAAAATGCCGAGGACTGGATAAGGTGGAACCACTTCCCTCACTGACTGTTGGGTCGTGTGGCTTCGCCAACACTTCTTTCTCCCTTTGAAGTTCTTTCCCATCCTTCAGGGAATCTAGTTCTTTTTTCATCACAGAGAAGGTATCAGTCAAGAGGCCAGCAATCTCATTTTTATCGGCTGAAGACTCTATGTCAGCAGACACCTGCAAAAAAAGTGGGGGTGGAGGTGAGCAATATTTTTTCTTTATTTTTGAAACACAGCCTGCTCTGTGTTGAATGTTTCTGGTTGGTAGCAATGAAAACAACAAAGTCCAGTGCTGTGAGATCATCAGTGTAGAGTTTGAGGGTCCCTAACTTCAATCTTTGTAATCCTCTTTCTTGTATGGGAAAATACCTGGGAGAAGCATGGACTTCTCACTTCAAGCAGCAGTGACCACAGTCATATCAGCTACTCCTCACACCTGACCCATTGCCCCTCCTGTTGCTTTTCTTCCTCCCATTCCACCTACTCTCCTGCAAAAAACTAAAAATATCAACACAAAACTTTCAGCCTTTCAAGCACATTCTCCCAATCAAGTAAGGAAATTGCTAAGCATCAATCTCAAGTAAGGAAATTGCTAAACATGTTGTCTGCTTGTTTCTCCGTTAGATTTATATCCTACAATTCCTACCTGGGCAGCAAACACCAAAGCGATAAAAGGTGTGATAAAACAATACATATTAAATACGTATTTAACTGCAATCACATGGCCTCCCGGCAGATAATTTAAGGGCTGCCAGGAACCTTCCAGGCACCAAGCACCTGGGTAAATAATTTTATATTTCCCCTGAATGTTAAAAATGAGGGAGGCAGAGACAACTCACCCGAGAGGGCATTCCACAAATGAGGAACCACTACTGAGAAGGCCCTACCATGTTGAATTAATGCTGTGCACCAAGTGAGTCTGAATTATCATATATCTGTGTATGAAGTGTTCAAAGGGTCTTGTGCCTCATAGGGATTCTCATACATGCATGAGAATACCTTCTTGTCTGGCAACCCCAATCAAAATCAATTTAAAACAGTAACATTCAATCATCATCATCACGCTTTTGTGATGACTCAGCTATTGAAAGCCAACCATTTAAATCTCTGTCTCTCTGTAACATCTGAACTGTGAATGGCCATGCTGGGTCAGCATCTCACTTAAGTTTTGCGCTGAGTTTAAACCCTGGCAAGACAAAGGTTCTGCAGGTTGTTTTTACTTATCAGATTTTCTACAGAAATGAAAATAGGGATTAAAATGTATAAAGGGCTGGGGGGCGGGGCCTGGCATTTTGGCAACAACGTTGTGTAACCACTGCAAAAAACACCCATGTGCATGAGAAACACTATTCTACAATAAACTCCCATCTGGAAGCATTCCTTTCCACAGAATGGTGATCCACACAACAACTCAAAGGGCTTGTAAGTACACAGGTATCTGCTCCAGAAGGAAAATTTAGAGGACCTTTGCTTGCAGTCTTAACCATATGTTTCCAATTTGTCTAATATAGATAATCACATAAAAGTATTAAGATCCAAGTGACCAGCTGGAATGGAAGTGTGACTTACCATATGGTATAGATGGATGGCCTTGCGCATACTGTCTTGGAGCTCAGACACAACGTGCTTGCATTGCTCAATGCTGACTGAAGAGCCTCCTGTTGGGGGGGCGGGCGGAGAGACAGAATACAAAGGCGCTAAGTAGGACACAAGTACCATTCCAGCCCTGCCCACTGTCCCACTGTCCTGAGACGGTGGGAAACCCTGCAGAGAATCTAGCCATTTCATACATTGGCCTCCCCCACCCATCTCAATAATTCTTTAAATCCTTGCATAAGACTGTTCATTATATACCATGCACATACATGAATAGACTAGAGCAACTTCTCTCATAGGAGAAGTTGTTAAGCCTTTCAAGGGAGCCAGTCTTAGTGGTGCTGTGGCCTGCATTGCTGCACCTAGGAAGAGGGCAATCTCTATAGCTGCACCTGAATATCTCTTCCCCCAGAGATATAATGAGCATTTCAGTGGCACATTTTCCCTGGCTGTTAAAAACATGCGCTGTGAGAAATTAGCTTCATAGTTTTAAAGTTCCTGTGAAGCCAAATCAGCCATCCCAAAGGGAGGCTGCTCACTGCACCATTCACTCTGCTGTTGACCTAGCCTCCTTCCAAATAATCCTCCAATGGTAACAGGAATTTCTGCCACAACTCATATGTGATTAAATCATTCAAACCATTCCGTATTTAGAGATACAGATGATTTCCTGCCATCATGAGAGGCTGCACATTGCATTTCTGCTGCCAACCATCGCTCCTGACTTGCCTCTTTCCAATCAGGAGGCAGATCCCAAGCATGATACAAGCAGGAAACACAAAGTAGATTCCTCTGAGGACGGAAATACTTACTCTCCAAAATTAAACTGAAGTGCAAGTGTAAAAGTCTACCTCCAAATTTAATTAAGAAAGCAGTGTGCCAGTGTTATTAGAAGTCTGAGAAATACTTGCCTAAACAAAGAACTTAACTATACATTAGGAAACATAATTCAAACAGGCAACAAAGAAGCATATTTCTTTTATAAGCATTCTAAGGGTGAGAAACAACATGGGGTAGAGGGATGATTGAGGGAAGCACATTTCAGCAATACATTGCTGTCCTGCCCTTATTTAAAAGGCAGGCAACTTTGTCTGCTTGGTTGCCAACTCATTAACCAAGCAGGGTCAGACATCTGAAGGCATGTAGTGAGACAAAGATGATAGACATACAAGTGGGATACACATACACAGGCATGATTCAACCTTTATTCTGTCCTCCCGCATCATAACTCACATGAGAGCCACTTAAAAATCCTCCTGGTAAATAACAAGTTAAAACAAAAGGTCTGTGGGTTTCTGAATTGGGGGGTGGGGAAAACACACAAGGAGAGGGGTTGGTTCACTAAAGGTTAATGGTGCCAGCTAACGCCTCAGATCCACATGGTCTTCATCTTCTTGTTAATTTACAGTGTGAATACATTGTCTTCCATTATCTTGTCTATTACTCTTGCTAAATCAGAACACGAATTGTTCTCTTCTTATTGTCTGCGGATTTCTCCCATTGATTATTATGCATTTATATTCTGTTGAAATCGAAGAATGCCAACATGTGTGCACAAACACACACAGGCAGGTTGGTAAAATTATTTAAATAGATGAATGAGAGCTATAAAACTTCTGAAGCAGTGAGAATGAACCTTCAGACATGAATTTCATATGGCTGTTTTATGTAACCATACTTCAGATCCCACAGCATTTTCCTCCATAGATCTCAACGTACTGCTATCAGTGAGAAGTATGTGCACATCCAGCAGATGGGGAAAGACTGAGAGCAGATGTTTAGGTAACTTTGTACCAAAGTTACATGCAAGTTAATAGCAGAACAGAATATTAGAACTCAGTTTCCCATCCATCCCTCCTATTGCCCAGAGCCCTGTGCTTTATTCATCTGGTTGCAGCACTTTTTATATTAGCCACAATACAAAATTTATGGAATTGCACAGCATTAACTGCACAGCCTGACACAGGAAGAACAGTCACTCAGGTGGACTTATTAAATGCTGCTTTATGTTGATGATACTTTATGGGAAGGGGTTTGGGGTTGTTTTTTACACTGAGCTTACATTTATCTTCTTTAGGGATGTTGTGATGTTTTATTAATTACTTGATGCCTTTTATGATGTCTTGTAGATTTATTGGTTGTTAGCTGCCTTCATTGCTCAGAGATGGCAGAATATTAACAAAAATCAAGCTTCCTTTTAACATACTCTAGTGAGCGTCTCTCTTTTCATGTTTCACATCTCACCCATTTGCAGGGGTGTGCCAGTAAAGAAACATGCTACATCTTAGGAAAAAGTTAATTGCCTCTTTCGGTTAAAGTGATTCCATTTCAGGTGATCTTCAATATAGGTAAAGGTAAAGGGACCCCTGACCATTAGGTCCAGTTGTGGCGGACTCTGGGGTTGCGGCACTCATCTCGCTTTATTGGCCAAAGGAGCCAGTGTACAGCTTCCGGGTCATGTGGCCAGTATGACTAAGCCGCTTCTGGCAAACCAGAGCAGCGTACAGAAACGCCGTTTACCTTCCTGCTGGAGCGGTACCTATTTATCTACTTGCACTCTGACGTGCTTTCGAACTGCTAGGTGGGCAGGAGCAGGGACCGAGCAATGGGAGCTCACCCCGTCACGGGGATTCAAACCGCCGACCTTCTGATCGGCAAGTCCTAGGCTCTGTGGTTTAACCCACAGCGCCACCCGCGTCCCCGATCTTCAATATAAACCAAGTCAAAAAACATTCGGAGTGGCTTGTGGTACATGACCATGCATTGTATGGCATACAACCATCAAATGCAACTGAGAAAAGGCCTGTGCTGCTGTTAGCTTACTAACCAAACATGCTGCAGGCACATCTTTCCAAGAGAGAACTGGACTCCAAAACTTCACTCTGGAGCAGCTTGGAAAACCTGAGAACAGTGGGAATTTACTTCCACAAGCTCCAGACATGGTTTTCCCCACACCTCAGCAGCAATGGCTGCACATTTAAAATAAGCAAGGGTACCTTGAATAAAACTTGCCATTTTTAACTCAACTAATATACCCACATAGGATATTAAGGGTAGCAAAGCAACTACACATTGGTCAGCTTTGTTTGCCAGCCATGTTCTCTATATATAATAAATGAGTTCCTTCTGTCATTAGTGTCAGTCCAGGATTTCCCTTTTTACAAGTGAGCACAGGAAGACACTGTTGGCAATGATCAATGGAAGATTATGAAACAAATGATAAGTAACCTTACCACTGAAAGCCAGGCAAAGGTTTTCTTTCACCGAGTGTACAGCTTTACTTTAAAACTATATATTCACTTTGTGCTAGTCCTACCAAGTGGATCGTCGCTTGAGCCACAACATTTGCTAGAGCTAACACAGAACACAAGACAAACTGGAAGCAGAAACTGAGGACAGAAAGGGGGGGGGAATGAATGCCAGATTGAAATGTCTCACCATTGAAAGGATGGCTTATGGAACGAGACAGGTGCAGACAGGACGAGACAGGCCAGAAGCTGGACGTAAAGAAATGTGATGGAAGTGTGAAGCGATTCACAAAGACAGGAGAGAGAAGGGGGAAGAAGATTAGAGATGGGTATCCGTGCACACCTGAGTCCTCTGCCAGGGCTGCCACAGTTGTGGGAGACCTTGGCCTGCTTGCTTCATGTGAGCAAAGCTCAAGCTGATTCTCTGGCACACAACCAGTGCTGGCAATTATCTCTTTGCATCTCAGTGGCCTGTATTCTGGAGATTTTGGGTGCAGACCATCTGAAAACTCTTTCAGATTGGGATTAGTAGCCCCCGGTTCAAGCTGGACTTGGACTTGGGTCCTCAACAACGTACGGTTCTCTTTTAGAGTCTCTGTAAAGGGACTTGCTGGGCTACTTTTACCAAGGCCTAGTGGCACAGCTGCCTGGTTTTCCAGCTTGGAGGCCCACCCTTCAGGAAATGAGTGCTTCTTTATACTAGTGCCAGCAGATGACTGGGGAGATTCCAGAGGTGGTTTTGATTTGGCAGTCGGTGAAAAAGAAGCCAAAGTCGGTCTGTCAGGCAGAGATTTGGGGATGTCAAGGATCAAATGGGCCCGGTTAGAAGCTAGCTTGCTGTGAAAGGATTTGGGTGATGAAGAACTTGTAGCTTGCTGAAGAGGAGGTTTCACGAGGCCATTCTCCTTCACAAGCAGCTTGTTCTTCTCAGTGTCCCCCAAAGGATTCAACTGTGTCTTCTCTGGTATTTGAGGGCTGACCTTCACCTCAGCCAGGTGTTCTGCAGAGTCGCCAAGGCATAGATTCTCTCCCACAGATACACTGCGGGACATCTTGGCCATGAAGCTAGTGGTGGGGCTCATGTAGGACTTTGGTTTTGCAGCTTTGCTGTCTTTGGCTTGCAGAGAGCTGGAGCCATCTGTCTTCAATAGAGTTGCAGACAGAACCCGACAGCTATTGGACCTTGGATCTTTCTCACCTACCATTAGGGTCTGAGGACGTTGCCTAGCAGAAGGCATCCCTCCTGGAACCTTATCTGTGGAAATGGAAGAAATAAGTGCACAAAACTGGTCTGGAGACAATCAAAATAGCTCCAGCTTTTTAATATCATTACTATTTCATTTCAGCTCCTGGATGAAGCACTAGACAAAACAACTATGTTCAGAGAATCATTTTGAGCAACTGCCCCATGTTCCAGACACCCTGTTGTCTCAATTTCTGACTCAATATGTGACCAGAGATAGCACTGCATGTACTGTTTTAACCTTTGTTCTGTGTGATGGGGATTACTGCAAACACCACCTCGTATTTGCAAAAAAATGTGTTTCCTTTACAGCTAAAAGCAGTCAGAGGGCTATGAACGATGGCTTGGGAATCATAGGAGTATTAATAAAAGTAGGTGTGGAATGCTTCTTTGATTGATGCAGAGCATCACACAACGTAAAAGCAGCCCCAATTATACATGCAAAACCACTCTAAGGCTGTAAGTGGGAGAGTTTCACTAGGAGTGTTATCTGCACAAGCTGCACTAAAATAAACGGTGATTCCATGACTTTTGCTTGAGTTCCCATAAAAGAATTTCCAGGTGGATTGCTCCTAGTATCTCTAAGAGTATCTACCAGAGGAAGCAGGTTAAGTCCTCCTCTTGCCATCACCAGTGACAGAAATTCTTTCTGCATTTCTCCAGCTCAGGCCACCCGCAAGGCATAGAGGAGGTACCTGTGGTGTTGACAGGGACTATCTCCAAAGCTCACCTCCAAAGCTGGTATATAATTGGCTCTCATCTCCAATGCTGGGCAGGTTTCTATTTTGGAGGCCTTTTGCTTTTAACGATTTCCACAATACCCAGCCACTTCCTTACCATTATGAACAAGGTCATGAACTGACTGGGATTTCCTCATCACCACTGCCCCATCACTATCAGGGAAAGGCCCAGGTGGTCTTCCAGGACCCCTGTTGATCTCTAACGCAGGTTTCCTCTTTCTCTGCATATAGAGTGATCTAAATGAATTAGCATCGTTTTGGAAGATGCCATTCTCTAGGGCCATGTTCTGGTGGTCAAGCCCATTTTTCAGCAGATCGGCAGAAACTTGCTTCTGAAAGTCAGGCAACTCGGTGGGCTTCCGATCCAATACCAGATTTGATGAAGAAAGTGACAGTTGCCTATAGAGACAAAGACAGGGCAGGATATATAAGGTCACAATACCATCACCATTTGAAATAAAAATAAAACAGTGCTATGTAGCTAATTTGGGGCTGTGGTTCCTGCATTTAAGGGGGTTGGACTAGATGACCCTAGGGGTCCCTTCCAACCCTACATTTCTATGATTCTACATGGCAACAAGACAAACTCTTACTGCCAAAATCCTCATACAAACACATTTTCCCCTTGGATGTATGGTGAACATAGACTAATCATAGACAAGACTACTATATAGGAGGGTTAAGTGAAGGGGGGGAAACGGAGAGGTTTCAGCAAGGGAAGATAAGCCATAGTTATAATCAGGGTTAAGGTTTTCTCAGCTCAGCATGCTACTGGATTCAGGCCCTCACTTTAGTCCACTTAAACTCTCTAGGGAAAGAGACCTGTACTCGTGGGATATCTGTGCCTGCTTTTCCATCTCCTCTTCTACCTGAAAAGCAGGATGTTAGCACTAACCTAAAGGCCTCAGCATACAGTTGTAGGCAATCAGGATAGACGGCTCTTCTGTTTGCTACTTTAGCAAAAAACCATAACCATGTGTTCAGTAAACCCTAACATTCATAGACGCCCTTTTCTAATACACAAGATCACAATTTAACAAGCTTCCTGAAATAATCATTTTTAAAAAAACTAATGCAGTGTCTGGAGCTTAGTCAGCAAAGCAAGGAGTTTGCTAATGGAAGAAAACTGGATTAAAGCTCATTGGTAAAGCAAGACTGAATAAGATTTTTTCACTGTCCAAGCTGAATGAAATGCAAAATCATTTTATAGCGCATAAATGGTGAAGAGTAAACCACATGGCAAAATTTAGTTCTTATATCAGCTAAAATGGATTCATTGACACAGCTGTGAAGTTCATTGGAAGACTGAAGAAAGAGAAGCAAAGACAACCACTATGATCGAACATTGGGGTACCTGGACCTTTCCAAATCACCCTCCCAAAACAGATGCAGTCTTTTTATAGAAAAAGAAGACCTGGCTCTTCATAAGAGCAAGCCTTTTTTGCTAAGGTGCACCAGGAGCAGAACATTCAAGAGATGAGGTTGTCATGTCTGAGCCAAAGCAAGGCCGGACTATCCAGCAGTAAGGAAAACTGTGACTGTACCTGAGAGCAGGAGACTGGGACAGAAAGCGAGAAGAAATACTGTTTTCCGTTCTCTCCAGGGTCCTACATGATCCACCTACAAATTAAAAAGGGGGAAATGTATACAAATTAGGAGGTTTTCATTGTACAGTTTTGTTGCTGTAGACTGCTTTGATACATGTTTTTCTGACATAGTGGCATATACATATTTTATGAATGAATGAATGAATTGCAATGGATTCTAGTCCATCAAAGCTTATGCCACAATCAACTAGTTAGTCTTTAAGCTGCCAGATACTCTTGTTCTTACAATTCTACTCTTCATCACAATGTTTAACATGCCAACATCTACCACTAGGGGCCACTGCATTTCTACTCAATTCCCAGCACAAACAGATGAGTCAAGCCAGTACTGTATTACTTTCCCCATAGGTCAGCAAAAAAAGAGGAAGTTGCCATTTTGACAAGGCTCCATTCATTGTGCCACCAAAATTGCAGGAGGTGCTACAGGTTTTATGTGCCCCACTTCTCATTATTTTCTCTATTCTACCAATGGCATTTGCTTCCACAGTTGTCACAGGAGAGTCACAACAGGTGGGGACACTGATAGTCTAAAGTAGATTTAGTAGGAATACATTTGGGAGAATCACAAAAAGGTCAAGAGTTTCCACTGGTTTTGAAAATGTACCCTTTTCACCGTTACTGGCCAGGGTCTCAAAATGCTGCTTGAGGAACTTCTCCTGATCTGGAGTCCTGGGGACATCTCCTTCCAACAGACCAGCGCTGACATCCTCCTCATCCTCTTCTCCCACCTGTTCATCCAGATCGGACGTACCATCCACACTGAGAGGTTCTGTACTCTCAGAATCTAAAGTGGAAAACATGACACAAACATAACTTGCACAAGAATGTAGATTGCACAGGGGGATCTGCAACAAAATGTTGGGAGTGTATCTGTTATCCCATAAGAAGAATAATTTTGCAAGTGTTCATACATGGCAGGGGTGGGGGCAGAGGACAGAACTTTTCTTTTACCCCTTTCCTACTCTTGAGGCCTTTACTGCTCTATAGTACTGCAGGGAAAGGGTTCAGGTTTGTGGCTGGCCCTGAACTTGGAGCATTTTATTCCTTTGTAGGAATGGTGGGAGTTCAGGAAAGTAGAACAGGGAAAAGGTGGTCTTTCCCCTTTCCTTCCCCAATGCCATACAGCAAGCTCCCTTTGCCCATTTGGGAATGTGGTCGAGAGTTTTTTGTGTGAATGGTGTTGTTTAGCTCTAAATGTTTTTTCTGAGGTGGGTGGGGTTCCTGAGAGAAAGGGGCAAATCCTGGTTAGGGATTTTGCATATACCGTATTTTTCGCCCTATAGGACTTCTCCCCCCCCCCCCCCGCCAGCCCCACCAGCTCGGGGGATAGCGGGGAGGCGGAGCGCCGCCACCCCGTTATTCCCTGACCTGATATGGAGGCTGGCGGGGGGGGGGGAGCAAGCTTGCTTCTCCCCCCCCCCCGCCAGCCCCACAAGCTCGGGGGATAGCGGGGAGGCGGAGCGCCGTCACCCCGTTATTCCCTGACCTGATCTGGAGGCTGGCTGGGAGGAGAAAGCAAGCTTGCTTCTCCCCCCCCCCCCCGCCAGCCCCACAAACTCGGGGGACAGTGGGTCAAGCCGCTGCCCCACGGAGGCTAGAGAGGCTGTCCCTAAAGGCAGAAGAGGGAGACGGAGCACTCCGTCTCCCTCTTCTAACTTGGGGATGGCTGCGCAAACCTGGGGGGGAAATAATTTTTTCCCCCTTGATTTCCCCCCCAAAAAACTAGGTGCGTCCTATGGGCCGGTGTGTCCTATAGGACGAAAAATACGGTACATAATTTTGGGGTGGGGTGGGAAAAGAAACTTAGGAGATGGTTGTTTGCAGCAGTGGCCATGCACCAGCTGCAAGATGTAGCTCTGTAAATCAGTTCCCCCAGTAGGGCAAACCTGGAGGTACCGCAGAAGAAAGACATTCATTCACCCACAAAGGTGCAATGAGAATATGAGAGAAAGTCAAATGTCTGCCAGTATTTCAAACAAGTATCAGAAGCATGCAAGACCTTTTCATCTGGAATGCTTTCTGGTGGCCAAGATTAAGCTGGCCTGGTGTGGTACTTGTTTTGGTTTTATATATTTCATTTTAACTCCTTCTTGTCCCTGCTAATTGTAGGTAGCATTCTTGCTGAAGTTTTCAGAATGGGGGTGGGGCACAAGTCCAAATAGTTAAAAATATCTCACCTTCATTAGGGCTCGAGAGGCGGCTGCTGCTGTAATCCACGGAGCAGGCACTGTCAGGGCTGTGTTTATCTGGGCACCCGTTGCTGTGGTAGCCTCTACCTAGTTTCCCATGGGGAAGTGCTTTTACCTGGAACTCGCTGAGAGAGAGGGGAAGAATCAAGTGTGAGAACCAGCATTGACAACTTTTAAACTATTATACTCTTAAAGACCTTACCTGTGCTACTAACTTCCCACCATTGTGAAAAATAAATTTTGTAAAGCCTAACCTTTTCACCATTTATGCACACTTGTTTTGCACTTCATAGAGCTTGGACAGTGACGTTTCGACTTTCCCCTTCCATTTCCATTATATTCATATTCTCTCTCTCTCTCTCTCACCCTCTCTCTCGTATTTTCCTCATCAACTAAAAGACACTCAAGAGCCACATCCACAGAAAAATTGAGGCCTAAGCTACCATCTGTGTATATGCCATATGTGAAAATCCTTACAGATAACTGAGCCAATGAGAGGAAAAACCAGTTTGCATATGGCATTTTAAGAGACTCCACACATCACCATGACAACAGCTCTCGGTCCTAACTCCAGCAGTGTATGTTTAGCTTAACACAGCTTCTCTTAGCTCCGTGGCTGAAAGAAAAGGCTTTCTGTTTATGGAATACTTGGGAGTTCTTTTATGTTTTAATCCTCCTAGTCACTGCGATTGAACTCAAGCATGAAGGTCACTAATGCTGAGAATATTATTTACACTAACTGTACCGCAGCTTGCAAGTTCTGTGAGTGCCGTGTCCATCAGGCTTCCAAACGCTGCCCGGAATGACCTCCTCCCACTGCCTGACAGCTCCAGGAGTCCACAATCTGCTCTGTTTAAATCTTAGAACTATAACATTAGAAACATAAAGCAGAAGTGGCGGGGTGGGGGGGTGAGGTGAGGTGGGAAGAGCACCACTAGTCAGCCTTTTTATATATATAAAAAAGCACCCTTCAGAGTGTAACAGCTTGTGGAGGCATATCCACAGCCCACAATCGTAACACTGTACGTTGGAAGCCGAGGAAATGAAACAGCTACAGAGGGAAGGGAGAGTTAAATGTTATAATTATGGGAGAGATCGCTGGAAGCAGGCCGAAGTCTCTCCGGTTTCTTCCAATATTTTTATTATACCGCATGACTCCTCCAAGTCATGTTAGTGGCATCTCCAAACAACTACTGTTTTAGTTGTTTCAAGAACAAGCTCGGGAATTCTCTTACTAAATTCAAAACCAGGCAAGCGTGAAAGAAGAGGACGGAGAGCAGGAGAGGACAAGAAACTCACAAGACAGTCATCCAAGGAGAAATCTGGCAGCAGTAGTTCATATGTATGACTAGCTCACAAGCAAAGATTATGTTAACGGGCCTCATCTCATTGCGGCCTGCATGCTACAGTCAGGCCGACATTTCTAAAACCCATCAGTAACTTTGGCATGTGGTGGACAGCATGGTGCCTCACCCAGATCATCAAATCATCATTATTATTTTTCCTTTGGGGAAGGGGGGGCGGGCATACAACCTTAATTAGCTAAAAGCAAGGCGCAAAAAAATGATTTTTTTTTTTTTACCTGCTAACGTCTGCAGGGTGAATCTCATCTTGTTCTGGGTAGATGACACATTCCTCACTCTCCGAAGGTTCCAGTTCCTGGGGGAAAATCCCCCCTTCACAGGACACAAGGCGGATAACTTGGGGTCGAACGCAAGGCTGGTTTTCCTGAGGAGCTGCAGAGCCTCCAGCCTAGAATATCAATGCAGAAACAAAGCTACTTTAGCTTTGGTAAAGCAACATGCAGAAAAACTGGAGTTAACATGGTCACTTCAGAGCCAGCTCATTAGCCATATCCACCTGCCTGCCAGTCAGACTACTGATTCTGTTCTAAGGAGCAAAGAAGCAGAATATCTTTTATTCATGGTTTTTATATTCCTACAATTCCCAGCCAACATTGGTCTGGCAGCTGATTGGTCTTGATGGCTGCTCCATCTAAAGCCCAGAGCAGGATCCAATGTGCTAACCCACAATGCACTGTTTTACTACCCACGTAATATTATTGTATTATAGTATCCCTTGGTCCGAATTCAAAAAGGTCAGAGACTTCGTTGCAGAACGCCATCCCTCCCATGTGGTAGTTTCTCATCTTTTGCATTAAGAAGGAAAGCTCTTACATTATTGACACACAGAGGGAGATCAGGACACTCTTCTTGGTCATCCCCATTGCTGACCTGGGAAAGAGAATCTCGGCTGGCAGAGCGGGAGACGGAGAAAGACTCCAGCTGCCGCAAGTCAAGCATGGATTTAACCGTCATCTCTAGGCTGCCTGTGGGTTGCGACCAACGACCACGCTGCCGAGGTGCCTTGCTCATGGTGGCCTCCGAACACTGAATCATTGCCATCTCTTTTGCCTAAAGGAAAATGAAGTAACTTGTAAAAAGCAATGCCAAAGGAGCAGGACTGAATTGTTAATGAATCTGCTCAGAGGAGCAGAATGCCACAGAGTTATCATAGGGGAAAAAAAGTAGATGAAAAGGCAAGGCCAGAATAAGATCTCTTAGAGCAGTATTTCCCAACCTTGGGCCTCCAGCTGTTTTTGGACTACAGCTCCCATCATCCCTAGCTAGCAAGACCAGTGGTCAGGGATGATGGGAATTGTAGTTCAAAACAGCTGGAGACCCAAGGTTGGGAAACACTGTCTTAGAGGACAGTCAGAACAAAATCAGAGAGATAAGGCAACAAGAAAGGACATGTCCTCACTATGTTGTGGTGCAGTTATTTAAACATTACACATATTTTCAGTAGTATCTAGTTTCACCCACCAGTGCAAAACCTTGGGATATCTGAAAGACCTTGGATTTCAACAGAACAGACAACTGCTGCTTGATTGATCCTAGGAAGCTTCTCCAGGTTTTTCCTAGAAAAGCATGGGCACCACAGTGCTCAGGCACCCCTCTATCCACACAAGACTCCTGGTCAATTTTTAAAAATTATGTTTTATCTGTTTTGCCTGATTTAGGGGTGGAGTTATGCACATCACCAATTTTTCTTCTGTCAAATGGGCATTTTGCGATGCTTGTGATAGCTGTAGATTTCCAAATGTGTCCCTGTCTCCAAAAAGGGTTTGGCCGAGCACAATGACCTCTGATCAGCTGAGGAGATAGGGTGCTCCTACTGCATTTTTGAGTAAAATATTTAATTGGTGTCAGAGGACTAAGTGTTTAGCTTGATATAAACGGGGGGGGGGGGGGAGGGATGGGCATCCTATACCATTTCTGATGGCATTAAGCCTCAAGAGGCACTGGTTGCATTCACATGTCATGACAAATCATAATTATTGGTTTGCAGATAACAAGTCAGTTGTGTTCACTTTGGTTCTCCCTGCTAGCACGCAGGATGTAAGTTCTGCTACCTGCATAGCTGACAAGCTGATGAACAAGCTTGTCTTGAAACAGGTGGTAAGGTGGTATTACCAATTCATACATGATCCATTCCGTTTTGGGAACACATTCCTATTTGAAGCATCCATGGCACTCTCAGAATATATGCCTCTCAATGCCAACCAGCTTTCTAAGAATAAATGACATCTTCTCAGCAGTCCCCAGCCTGTTTAAGGAGATCTGCAATGGAGAGCCTAACACAACAAAGCGGTACATCATGTACCTAGCAGGTAACAACCTCCACACAGTCGGTGCACTGGAGAAGCTGAAGCTGCTAGATACACTGGTAATTGAATCTGTGTATGCCTGGGCATTTAGAAACTGGCAGGCTATAGAAAAGGGGTGGTGTGAAGACTACATCAATGTATCATGCATCTTAGGGCAGACTGACTCTGTGAATATCCACCTGCTCTTCAGCTGTTGTTCTTACATTTCAGAGGTGTTGTTTTTTTAATGTATTGAAAACTCACCCTCCTCATTTCCCAGTGGGAAAAGCTTCTTGAAAGAGAAAGATCTGGATCTAGAAGGAGAAAAATACACAAGTCAACAAAGCTGATTTTCTTCCCACCATCACAAAGCTCTTTCACACACAATCTGTGTGCAACATCTTTGATTAAACAAAGATAAATCACAACAGAACCCATTTCTTTTTAAGCCCTATGAATATACGCATGCACATATCACTCGTTTTAGTAGGTTACTTAAGTAGTAATCTGCTTAGAATTCTTATGATTCCCTAGTGGAAATAACAGCACCAACTTCGCGTCTCAGCTTAGCAAACTCCTGCATTGTCAGCTGTTGGCACAAATATACATTCAGTTGGACAATCTCATACAGCCATTGTCCTAGATTTTCGTGCTGGGTTCATTCTGAGTCATTTTCTGCCATACTCTCTCTACATGAATTACTCCAGGGCCACAATTGTTTGGAAAAACACTCTTTAAGAATTGGAAGCACATGCTGGCACAATTGTGGGGAATGGCTGCCAAGTGTGCTTGTGTACTGCTGGTACACAGTACTTTCTCCTTGCAAGGACCATGAGGGCTGTGTGAGGAAAACAGCAAGGAACTGTGCAACCCAGCTGTCAGCTTCTCTCCTGGTTCTTTCTTTATTCCCTATCTTTGGTTAAACCTCCTTCCAGAATACCATATGCTCCTCTTCCCATATACCTGAATCCCTTTCAGTGTTGCCATTAGTCTGTACTTGGAAGGACTGCAGCCCATGTAGCTCATCTTCCTCATTCCCTTCGTCTTCACCATCTTTGTCACTGTCCGATGACAGCACTGGCACAGATGAGAGGACAGAGTCTGACTCGTGCCTAGAAAGGCAGAATGTAGAGAAGCATTGGCATAAGGTATACGGTGAGCATCAACATTATTTATTCAAAACACTCTTGTGCACAGCTCCAGAACGCCACCATTAAGCCACAGCAACTTTAAACAGGAGGGATGAAGATGGAAATTAGATGTAAGTCTTTCTGGCTTCCAGAAAACTTACCTTAAAAGTGCTACTGGTCCACAGATATGGTGAAAGCACATTAAACAGGCTAGAAACACACATCACCACAAATCCTTAACATAGCACTCTGAGGCAACGTTAAGCAATTTTCAAGTCCCATCGGTTTTAGTGGGAGAGTTGCGTGCACATATAAATCTCTCCCACTAATAATCTAAGGCACTTGAAAGTTATTTATTTGTGCCTTTAGATATTTCTTCTCATCCTTTCATGCTTTAATTTTATAAAGCGCAATATGAATTTTGTTGTGCTGCACAGAGGCAAATTTGATCCCTGCAGGGAAAGGAAGGAAGGTCAAAGAATGCAGTTATGAGAAAAAACAGTTGGCAATGTAAGACCAACGCACCATAACTCAGTGTTATGTTGCACTGCTACACAATAAAAGAGTGCTTAGAATACCTGGGATGGATCCTTAATCAAAATGGATAAGGCAGGCATTCCTGGTATGAGCTCTGAGCATAAACCTTCCCCAGAGAGACTCACATTTTCCCCTTTCAGGCAAGCAAGAACTGAACCAAAGCAGCCAAAACTGCCCATTTCCAAGAAATGTCACATTTAAACCCATTGACATCACACCTGTTCCATGACTCTACACAAGGAAAGCCATGATTGCCATTAGCAACAGCTATGAGTGCTGCGGGTAGGTGTTTCGAGCTAGGCATTATTCTGGAGACAAAAATAACTTAATCTACCAAATACAGGGCAGCCTGGAGAGGGAATAACTTTCCCTGCAATGTGCAAATTGCCAGCAGTACAGAAATAGGGCTAAGGGGAACCAACATCCTTTCTGCAAAGAGAGAATCCTTATTTTTCAAATTAGTACGCTCTTAAAACACTGTCCTGAGTCATCTAGAATGACTGCAGGGGGGTGGGGGTGGCTTGCTGAGCCTGCCTTTGAGCAGATGGCCTGTTCCAATTGCCTTTGGTCTCCCTCAGTGCTGCACTTCCAAAATATCTTAGGGATTGGGAGCAAGGTGTCATCCATGCTCTGATGACATCACAGTCCCATCAATCCATTCCATCTGAATAAGCAAAAGCAGAGCAGGTGTTACACCAGTGCCAAGAGACAGTAATGGGCTGGTCGAGTGTCAATAGTCAGAAATCCCTGACAATCTACTATGAACCACCCACTCAAGACTTCAACTGCCCCAGATCTAAAAACATCCAGAATAGTCTGCTGGATCAGGCCAATGGTCAATCTAGTTCAGTAGCCTGTTCTCCCAGTGGACAACCAGAAGCCCACAGACATCAAGCAAGATCTGAGCACAATAACACCTTTTCCTGTGATTTCCAGCACAGGAACTGCAGAAGCAGAGCATAGCCATCATGGCTAGTAGCTGTCAATAGCTCGCTCCTCTATGAATCTCTCTCTCCACCCCCCAAAGCTTTTAAAGAGGATTAGACAAATAATCTATGGAGGCAAGGCAGAGATCATGGCTGTCTGTGGTGAAAGGGAGTATGCATCCACCTATCTGGGGCTGTGGTGATGTCTTTCAAATGGCAGCAACCCCTGAGAGCAGGAAAATGCCAGCAGTAGTAAGCAATACAGGCGAGGCTTTTATAAAGTGCTTTGAGTACAGGCCTGCACTTGAAAAGAAGTGAGGAAAACAACAGCAGGCCATGCCTTGAAGGAGATGCCTCCCATGCAGTTGTTAGGTGTGCTTCCACATGCATCAACTGCAATAACATTTCCACAGTTGTTGCTGGTTGCATGTGCATCACCAATATGACTGGAGAATTTTCCATAAAAGAGGGGGGAAACTTATAAACATAGGGTGTAACTTGTTTTCTTAGGCGCTAAGAATGCTAGCTTATTTTTTAAAGCTTTTTAGATGGCATGCGTACGTATATTTAAATAAATTAAATGACATGCCTTGTTACAATGATATTTATCCTCTTTATCCAGGCTATGGTCAGCACTGCCTTGATTCAGTGCCATGCACTACTCAATGTGTATCGGTTTGCTTTACCGCTTCCACAAATAATCCCACCAGCTCAGTTCTTCCACCTGTCAGGTGGGCATCATTGCCATTCTAAGAGAATGAGGGCAGTGTCCTTGGTGAGTTCTGGCACCTCTTTTTCTAGAAAAGTAGCACTGAGTACAAGCAATCTACCTTCAGCACAGAAGTGCTCATCAAAGCCAACATTAATACTCTATTGACATGTACACTTCATCCAAAATGTACACCAGGAAAAAAACAGAGAAAGCTATAACCATGATCTTGGTTCATAAAAGCCTTTAAGTTTCACAGCTTATGTTTAGATAATATAAAATATTTCTTGTTGAGAGGTTGGGGGAAGCTTTCAAAAGGATAATTGGACAAGGGAGGGGAACAACAACAAGAAAGCAAAATGTGTTTTTAAACTGTATAAATCAACCTTTGGTCCTCCACATGTTATTGAGCTACATATCCCATCATCCCTGACCATAGGCCATGCTGGGAGTTGGGGAGTCCAACAACATCTGGAGGGCTATACATTCCCAACCCCGGGTATAAACATTGGCCTAAAAATCTTCTTCCCCCCCCCCCCACAAGTAAAACAACAACAAGACAGCATTATTTGCCAGCAGGTCCCAGGGCAGGTTGAAACAATTTAAAATTAAAATTAAAAACAGTTATAACAGAATACAGTAACAGGAAATCATCATCAGGAAAAACGGAATCCAACAAAAAAAATCCCTGTCCTTAGAATCTGAAACTTGAATAAAGCATAAACAAAAGAATTTTTTTAAGATGTACCACAAATTATGTAAACAGATGCAGGGATCCATGTGAGTCTCAGTGATTATCAGATGCGCATTCCATCACATATATCAGGAACGCAGTCTTCAAAAAAACCAAAACAACCACCATGGCTGAGAAAATGTGCAGTGGGCTCCCATCTTCCCTCCTCCTCACACTCCCCTCACCCTGATGTGTTTCATTTTCTCATTTTCTTAGTATGCTCTAACTATAGTTTGCTGCAACATCCAAATCTGTAACCACAATTAGTGCCACTTCCAAAGTATGGTTTGCAACCAACTTCAGTCCAAACCAGGCTTTCAAATCGCGATTTGGAGGGAAAGTACTGTCCATAATTTTCTGAGTCACGGCAAACCATGATTTGAAATACATTGGAAGCAGAGGAGGGAGAACATGTGGCCAATGGCACATTCCTAAACCTGTGCTTTGTAAGAACAGGTCCATATTATATCTGCTAAGAGGACAGAGAACATGACATTTCAAACTGAAGCATTTCCATTCTCCTGCTTGCCACATCAGCAGAACATAATTCTCAGAACATTCCACAAGGTTTCTGCTCATTCATTTTGTGGTGCTCTCAGTAACACTACCAAAGGCACTAGCTGGCTTCCAAATGCATCTTACATCCATCACCTCCTTTCTTATACCAAGTTTAAACAATGCAGCTAGAAAGGTGAGCTAAAAATATCACAGAGCAATTAAAAGATTTCTGCAGAACTTTTCCCTAGCTACACATGAACCAACATCCTTACAAACATCAAGCAGCAACAAAATCGATGTAACCTCAATCCAATCTAAAATAAATGAATACCCATTTTAAAAAAAGTTTCTTACACAACTTCCCCAGCTTTTAAGCTCCTTACAGTGAAGCTTACATCCTTCCGACATTCATCAAGCAGTGCTCCTCAGGTCTCTCTACTCATATCCAACAACTAGGGCCAGTGCAGGAAACAATCCTTTTAAATGCTGACCAGACAGACAGCACCCAGCTTAATCAAAGAGGTCACCAAACGTGTTTTCCAACAAGCTGCAGGGCTTGGTATGTGGCAGACTCAACCTTTCCCAGCAAGAGCATGTGACAAGCAAGCTTTATAATATTGACTGAAACCGGCAGTGCCTGACACACAGGCTGCCCCTCAAAAAAGGCAAAGGCTGTGTGTGCAGCTGCTGGAATGGCAAAGAGTTTGCTATAAAAAGAACACTGCTCCACAGCTCCAGCATTTTTGGCTTGAAAAGGCTTCTCCACAGCAAACTGCTGAGGCATAGAAGGGAAGGATATTACTGAGGCACCAGCAGGATTTAATGTCAGCAATGACTCAGCAGGGATTAGAACTTTGCAATACCAGAGCAAATAGAAGAGAGCACTTTTGAGCACATGCAAAATGCTTTCCTCCTCATCTACCTCCCCTTTTCTGATAACAAAATACTATATACTGTTGGACTCCAACTCCAGCCCCAGAAGGCATAGCCAATGGGCAGGAATGGGAGTTGTAGTTCAGCAACATCTCGAGTGTTACCTGTTTCCCCATCCCATCCCAGCTAGACAAGTTTGTTCATAGCTATACAATCTGACTATTGCTACCACATACAGTCAAACCTCGGTTGTCAAACGTAATCTGTTCCAGAAGCCTGTTCAGCTTCCGAAATGTTCAACAACCAAGGAGCGGCTTCTGACTGGCTGCAGGAGCTTCCTGCAGTCAAGCGGAAGCTGCGTCGGACGTTCAGCTTCCAAAAAACGTTTGAAAACCGGAGCATTTACTTCTGATTTTTTGGCATTCAGGAGCCGAAACGTTCCAAAACGAAGGCATTCGGGGACCAAGGTTTGACTGTACTGTATGTTCCTTTGTACAGACATCTGGCTAACACCACTCACGTGATCTTCCTTTGCTCAGAATAGAATTCTATGCTTGAGCAAAGGCTTTCTGAGAAACATGCTGGATAATGGTAGATATTTTTAGGCTAAACTAAATAAAGGGACAGCGTGGACGAGAAAAGTAAAACGAAGCCCGCACAACCCTCCTCAGGCCTTACCCTCAGGCCATTCTGGTGAGGCTCTGCTCTGTGCCCCCTTCTATATTATTATTATTATTATTACCACACCCTTCATCCAAAGATCACAGAGCAGTGTACAATATAAAAACACAAAACTATATAGCATAATAACAAACAAAAACAATAGCCCTCCCACACACAGTTTAAAATGCCATGGTTTTAAAGGCCTGGGAGAAGAGGAATGTTTTTGCCCGGTGCCTACAGATATGTAACGAAGGCTCCAAGAAAGCCTCTCTGAGGCGAGCATTCCACAAGCAGGGTGCCACCACAGAAAAGGCCTGTTCTTATGTTGCCACCTTCCAGACCTCATGTTGAGAAGGCATATAAAGAAGGGCCTCAGACGATGAACCAGGTCGGTTCATATGAGGAAAGACGGTTCTTGAGGTATTGTAGTCCTGAGCCTTTCAAGGCTTTATAGATAAAAACCAGCACTTTTATTTGGACCCAAAAAATAACTGGCAGGCAGTGCAGTCAGGCCAGGATCTGTGTAAAATGCTCAAACCATCTTGCTCCAGTGAGCAACCTGGCTGCTGAATTCTGCGCCAGCTGAAGTTTCTGAACAGTCTTCAGAGGCAGCCCTACATACAACACATTGCAGTAATCTGACGTAGAGGTTACAAGAACATAGACCACAGAAGTTAGGCTATCCCTGTCCAGATAGGGGTGCAGCTGAACCACCAGCCAAAGCTGATGGAAGGATGCAGAAGTACCCTAAGTTATGTACCAGCTCCTTCAGAGGTAGTGTAACCCCATGAAAAGCAGGCAACCTCCCATAATGTTACCAGAAGAACATAAGGTATGACAGTGATATAGATTAGAGAGCCCATAGTTGTTTAATGAAAACACCTTCGTACAGATGCAGAACTATCACACAAGTTCGTAGTCTCCTGTCATCAACAAATGCAAAGTAAAACATGGGGTGGAATAGTGATCTTCAGCTAATGGAAGAAGTTAGCCATTGAAATGCTCAGCAATTTCCCCAGTATTATCCCACACCCTCCAAAAATCGTCTCCAGTGGGTTGGGGGACCCTCTGGAGCAGACTTAGGGGGGAAATCATTGAACATAGCTCACCCCCTCACTATTCTGCTGATGGACTCTTTCCATTAACAAAGGAATGAGGAATCTGTGGCCCTCTGGAAGTTTCTGTACTACAGCACCCATCATCCCTGACCACTGGCCAAGATGGCTGGGGCTCATGGGTGTTGAAGTCCAAGTGTTGAACATCCGAAGGGCCACAGTTCTCCAACCCTGCATTAGAAGATGGCCACATCTGGGGGGGAAACCGTAAAGGACCCCTGGACGGTTAAGTCCAGTCAAAGGCAACTATGGGGTTGCGGTGCTCATCTCGCTTTCAGGCTGAGGGAGCCGGCGTTTGTCCACAGACAGCTTTCCGGGTCATGTGGCCAGCATGACTAAACTGCTTCTGGCGCAATGGAACACCGTGACGGAAGCCAGAGCGCACGGAAACACTGTTTACCTTCCCACCACAGTGGTACCTATTTATCTACTTACACTGGCGTGCTTTCAAACTGCTAGGTTAGCAGGAGCTGGTACAGAGCAACAGGAGCTCACCCTGTCACGGGGATTCGAACTGCCGACCTTCTGATCGGCAAGCCCAAGAGGCTCACTGGTTTAGACCACAGCACCACCTGCGTCCCTCCACATCTGAATTTCCACTTGATTATGCAGCCAGTAAACACCTCTTATTACTGAAAACTGTCCGCAATGGCTTCCTCCTACCTGGCAAGCCCAGCTGGTTTGCCTGGCTGTGCTTTCTCCACTTGCTTCCCTCTCTGCTTCATGTCTGCCAGGCGCTGCCGCATGTTGATGGTCATCTCCGAACTCAGACGCCAGATGAAAATGCAGCTGTAAGCAGGAAACACAGAAACAAGTCTTGTCTTACTCAAGAACCCCAATTCTACCCAGATACACGTTCCTGGAGAAGATTCGTTCTCCTGCAAGTTTCTATATCCTC
Organism: Podarcis cretensis; assembly: GCF_951804945.1. NCBI lineage: Eukaryota > Metazoa > Chordata > Lepidosauria > Squamata > Lacertidae > Podarcis > Podarcis cretensis. The sequence continues at coordinate 45,376,051 of NC_137170.1, read as the reverse complement.
CTCAATACCTGTGGCTAGAAGCTCAGTGCCGTCTCCTCGGTGTACCTGCCTGGTGCCCACTGCTTCCCACCTTCATACTGACACTTCAGAAAGCCCAGGATGCACCTCTTTCCCCATAATTCTTCAAATATTATCACACCTCACAGTGGGAGGCCTATGTTAATACGCTTCCAGTGCACAGAGTCAAGGCCATTGCACACCCACCCCATTTTTTTTAAAGTAACTTTTAAGGCCTAGACAGCATCTTGAGAAGTAGAGACATCACCTTGCCAACAAAGGTCCGTATAGTTAAAGCTATGGTTTTCCCAGTAGTGATGTATGGAAGTGAGAGCTGGACCATAAAGAAGGCTGATCGCCGAAGAACTGATGCTTTTGAATTATGGTGCTGGAGGAGACTCTTGAGAGTCCCATGGACTGCAAGAAGATCAAACCTCTCCATTCTGAAGGAAATCAGCCCTGAGTGCTCACTGGAAGGACAGATTGTGAAGCTGAGGCTCCAGTACTTTGGCCACCTCATGAGAAGAGAAGACTCCCTGGAGAAGACCCTGATGTTGGGAAAGATGGAGGGCACAAGGAGAAGGGGACGACAGAGGACGAGATGGTTGGATAGTGTTTTCGAGGTTACCAGCATGAGTCTGACCAAGCTGCGGGGGGCAGTGGAGGACAGGAGTGCCTGGCGTTCTCTGGTCCATGGGGTCACGAAGAGTTGGACACGACTAAACGACTAAACAACAACAACAACAACAACCCACTGATGAAAGGAAGATCTAAGGCAGAAATATCCCTTTGCTTACCTGTCACCAGAGACCGAGATCAAGTGTTTGCAGTCATTGCTGAACATCATCCCAGTTACAATCTCTGTAAATGTCAGAAGGACAAGGAGAACAGATCTTGAAGCACTGTCATGTGCAATGACTTCAAATGAACAGCTTGGAGTTCTATGACCATAAGCCCTGCAGGATCCATTGCCTAACCCTTACCAATTGCGTCAGTTCACATGTAATACCAAAACAAACCTGAAGGATTACAGAGGGCAGGAGGCAAAGGCGAAGTGGCAGGTGGACTGATCCTTCCCTCACCAGAGGACCCACTACTACCAAATGTCCTGTGTAGAAGGGAAGAGGGCAGGTAGGCAAAGACAATGCCAGGTAGCAACCCCTGATGAAGCCAGGCTAGTTCTTTTCTAAGTATGTGGCTTTTAATGTATCAATTGTGTGTTGTTGTTTTTAAATTATGAGCCACTTTGAGGCCACCAGTCAAAAATCATATGAAACCATTAAACAAATCCACTATATGGATTTATTAAAATAAACCATACCACTGCTGAAACACCTAAAGGGCACCTCATTTGCAATTGCACCAGCTCACCTAAGTACTCAACATAGAGAAAAGTATTATTTCTATGAAAATATATTTGATCAAATGTGGTACTACCAAATGTGGTACTATAACATGCTTCCTCCATTAAAAAACAACAACTATAGAATGTTACTCACTAAGAATTTTCAAGCAACATTCGCCATCAACAAAGGCTCAGCGATTTACCTGAATGCCCATACATTGTGGCCACGCACTCGCCTGAGTAGAAATCAAAGATAGAAAGGTTCTTGTCAGAGCAGCTTGTAGCAATATAGAGACCAGAGGGATCTGTTTGCACCTGAAACAAATGACACAGAACAGAGAAAAAAAGAATAACAATAAAATATATCTGTGCTACGGTCTCTTGGTTTTAGAAAGTCTAGTTTGCAGGATTTTGCTAAGTAAACACAACCAGGTGGGTATGTTTCATGGTATGAGCATTATCCAGGCCAGAGGATAATAATGCATATTTTGTAATCACATGCTAACCAAGTTAACTAAAAAGCAAAAGAGGTTTTGGATCCAAACTCTCCTATTCTCCCCCCAAAAAAACCTTGAAGGGAGGGTAGAGTTCACCAGCCATGTAGCTGGTATATACATACTAGGCATTAGAGGTCAAGATCCCCTCAGAAGAATAGGATTTATCTAATGTTAGCATTATTCTAGATTCTCAGATCTCTCCACCCTGGCAATATTGTCATCTTCTGTGTCACAGATTTCTAGCAATCTGCTTTGTTGAAAAAATCTGGAAAGCAAACAAACTGATCTGGCTAGGAGAGGCTCTTCCTGAATCAAGGCTAAGAGAGCTGAGAAACAATAAACAAAACTGTTTTGGAGACTGAATGCAAAGTTATTGTATATGTTTCCACAACACAGCAAGCAAGAATCATCAAAAGGGAATAGAGGAAGTGCCCCAGGATAATGCATGATGTGCACAATGGGGAGAATGTAGCATATTCAAATATGCTTATTCAGCACCACCGGATTTCTTGTCCATATGGATCAGTTTAGAGTAGCAGCAGATAAATTATCCACAGATGCCACTTTAAAACACAGCACTTTTATTGAGAAACCCGAAGCCAATACTTATTTATTCATCCCCGTTTTTAGCGCAGATTGATTCTTACGGATTTTAACTACTTACTTTCTGGAGTAATAGTAGTAATTTTATCCACATCTTTATAATGTTATCTTTCATTTATACCCAGAATGTATTGAGGAGAGATCATCCATTCTGCAATTTGCACAAACATACACCAGCAACAAATGACATATTCCCAAACGTAAGGTCTTCACATTACATGGAATTGAGTTGAAATATAGCCCCTCAATCAGAGCACCAAATCAAGCTGCTCATAATAAAAAGCACACACAAGGAAAAATGGAGCCGTGGGAGGCAAAACCGATAAAGGCCTTACTTTAATGAGGGTGCCATCTTCACTTTGGGATCCCTTGTATAGCTTTTTTTGCTTCCCACTGCTAATGTTGAAAATCCTGAGAGGGAAACAAGACATTATCATTAATAAGGCCCTGCTATAGCAGAACAAGAATTGGATCTCAGGACTGTAATACCTCAAAGCACTGCCTCTCATATAAACCGACCCAGACTCTGCATTCATCCTCTGAGGCCCTTCTTTATGGGCCTCCTCCACGTGTGGTCCAAAGGGTGGCAACATGAGAACAAGCCTTTTCTGCAGTGGCTCCCCATTTGCCGAATGCTCTGCCAAGGGAGGTTCAACTGGTACCTTCATTACATATTTTTAGGAACCAGGCAAAAATGTTCCTCTTCAACCAGGCCTTTGGCTGATGAATATACTACGACCTTTTAAATGTGTTTGTGGGAGGGGCATTGTTGCTTTGTTGCTCCATCTTGTATTTTTATCTTTTGAACCGCCCTGAGAAAGCTAATAAAATATAAAATAAATAAAATCTAATTCAAACAGTGAGTGGCCAGCCAAATATCTCTGGGAAGCTCACCAGACAGACTTCTAGCATTCAGGGCCTCTTGTCTGATGGGTCTTGGACATGTGACAGTTTCATTTAGCCCTGCATAGCTATTAGCTGTAAAGATCCACCTCCCTTTCAAAAGAGATATCTAACCTAGCGGCCACTCCACCTCCCCATCCAACACTATTCAATTACATGAGTGCTCCTGCCACTCTTCTCTTGGGATCATAGCATCAGAAGGGGCTTCAAAACGACACCTACCCTAATCCCTGGCCAGTGCAAGAAATCCTCTGTCAATAGATTTCTGCATACTGTCTTTGCATTAGGTGTGACTGAATAGTGAGAAGAAGCTAGTCCCAGGCATTGGTTCTTTGAATAGTGAAGTTGGAAAACTCAGGATGGTTTTCTGATTAGTAGTGCCTTCACCCAGCTTCCCCAACCTGGTGCTCTCCATATGCTGTTGGACTACAGCTCTATGTAACCAACCCTAGGAACTTATAGTACAAGGCAAGGGAGGGAATCTAATTGGTTGGTTGGTTGGTTGGTTGGTTGATTAAAAAAAAACTCCCACCATCCCTGATCATTGACCTTGGTGGCAGGGGCTGATGCAAGCTGCAGCCCAAAAATCTAGAAGGCACCAGGGTGGGGAAGGTTGGTATACATAGGCCAGGAAATTTTAAACATTGATTTGACTCCATTGGTCATGTTTATTAAGAAATGACACACTGAGTTCAATGGAACTTGTTCTCAAGTCTAAGCTAAGGAATAAAATGTTTAGATCCCAACTAGCGAACCAACCTGATATTACGGTCCTGGCATCCAATAGCAGCATACTTCCAGTTAGGGTCCACATCCATGTCGTACAGAGTGGTCTTCCTAACAACATGGTGCGTACGAGTAAAGAGAACCCCATCAGCTGTCTAAGTGCAAGAAAAAAACAGCAGCAATGAAGACCGGGGCGCTTCAATGAAGACCAGGGTATTCTTTCCAAGCAAGAGATAAAAGCACCCTCCTTCGAATCAGTTACACAAAGAGGCTGAAATTATACAGTGGCTGAATGGCTCCATTACTAGCAGGCTTCCTGCAACATAGTTTCTTACTTTTTTTTTTTAAAGTCAAGATGGGAAAGAAACAAGGCCTTGACCACCATCCCAAGCCTTTCCTCTCATCTTCGCTCTTAAAATAGCTCTACTCCAGAAGTTACATAAAGACAGAATACTCTAATGGAATTACCTTCTGTGCAGTGCGGAAATAGATACTCTTATCTGCTCCACAGCTGATCATTTTCACCTTTCCATCATTGGCTAGAGGAGGAGAGAAACAGGTAGGCCCATGAGCAAGCAGACATGCAATACAAAACTTAAATGTCTTCAATTTATTTGTGCCTTACAGTCCTTCCTGTATATGGCATATTACTATTCCTGCCAGTCTGTGTTTTAAAGCAGCCTTCTCAAACATTGTGTTTTAGAGTACAGGCTCCACCACCATGGCTTGGGTTGATTGGACTTGCAGGCCAGAACATCTGGAGAGCACCAGGGTTTGGAGATGATATTTTAAGGTTGTTTTTTTAAAAAAGCAATGCACTTTTCCACCCTAGCAAACCAGGCTCTGTTCCATTTGAAGAAGCACAATGGATGCCAGGGTGAAGAATAGCAAACGGGCCCGTTTCTGTTTGATTCTCACAACCATCCTGTGAGGTAGGCCAGGCTGAGAAAGCATGGCTGGCCAAAGTTTACCCAGTGAGCTTCTTGGCTCAGTAAGCATCTGCACAGAGGTTTCAAATCCAAGTTATGTATTGCTACGCCACACTTAATTAATCCATACAATCTCCGCCCCCCCCCAACAAACCACTTTAGAGGTTTTACAGTATTTACAATTAGGCGATATACAAATTTTGCTAACGAAAAGTCTGAACCGTGAATAGAGAGTAAGTGTACCACATCTGCAAATAGCTCCACATCACCCATGCAAAAGAGCCAAACCACATGTGATAGGAGAACACAAGCCAAGGTCAATTTGGCAGGGGTGAAGATAACTTTCTGATAATGTGTGAACATAGCAGCCTTATTCAGACCATTGGCGCATCTAGCCTAGCACTGTGTACGATGACTGGTAGGGGCTCTCCAGAGTTTCAGACAAGGGTCTCCCCACTCCTACCTGGAGATGCCAATGATGAAATCTGGGACTTTTTGGATGCAAAGCAGATGCTCTCCCACTGTGCAGTGGCCCTTCCCCAACTGAACACTGAATATGAGCAAATGAATGTTTTGTTGCATGATGTCTGCTGCACTAACCAGTTGTCTTTCCTCTACTTGGAAAGTTTGCAGTATTCCAGAGGCAGAAAGGAAAGGAACCAGGATGTTATGGGAAGTGGGTACCCAAATGCAGCAATCAGCTAGGAAAACTGTCAAATGTCTATCAGCTACTTGTAACTGCAATGAGGAACATTTGTCGAGTTAACAAAGGCAGTTGCACTTGACCCCGTTACCTGCAAACTTCACGGCTGTGATAGAGGATGAATGCTCATCCAGTGTCTGTTGCAGGCTATAATCCTTGCCTGCATCCAAAACATGAATCAGTCTGTCTCGACTGGCTGATGCTAGAAGCTTCAACCCTGTCATAAACATATGAAATGAGAAAATCCTTTAGTTGCTAATGCATTTCCTCAAGCTGGACTTCAAAAGGACTGCAGTATGTTGTGATACAATGGTGCTTTCCTCATGTTGGAGGATGTTGGTGGTTAATGGACTGAGGTTGAATCCCAACAAGATGGAAGTACTGCTTCTGGGGGACAGGGGGTTGGACATATGTGGGGGACTCCATGCTCCTGAATGGGGTAACTGTGTCCCTGAAGGACCAGGTGCACAGACTGGGAGTCATTTTGGACTCACAGCTGTCCATGGAGACACAGGTTAATTCTGTGTCCAGGGCAACTCTCTACCAGCTCCATCTGGCACGCCAGCTGAAACCCTACCTGCCTGCAGACTGTCTAGTTATCTCCCACTTGGGCTACTGCAATGCGCTCTACGTGGGGTTACCTTTGAAGGTGACTCGGAAAGTACAACTAATCCAGAATGCAGCAGCTAGACTGGTGACTGGGAGTGGCAGCCGGGACCATATATAACACCAGTCCTAAAAGATCTGCATTGGCTCCCGGTACATTTCCCAGCCCAATTCAAAGTTTTGGTGCTGACTTTAAAAGCCCTAAATGGCCTTGGCCCCGTGTACCAGAAGTACTGTCTCCATCCCTGACTGAGGTCCAGGGGCCTTTTGGAGGTTCCCTCAATGTGAGAAGTGAAGTTACAGAGAACTAAGCAGAGGGCCTTCTGTTAGTGGCACCCACCCTATGGAATGCCCTCCCATCAGCTGTCAAGGAAATAAATAACTATGAGATTTTAGAAGACATCTGAAGGCAACCCTGTATAGGGAAGTTTTTAATGTGTTTTGTTTGGAGCCATCCAGAGTGGCTGGGGCAACCCAGTCAGAAGGGCAGCATACAACAACAACAGCAGCAGCAACAGCAAGAGCAACAACAACAACGTTTCATTCTGCAATTAATTTTTAAAAGGAGCAATGGCCTATATGTGCCTGTGGCTTTAGTAAGAGAATATTTCGTCTCCTTCAAATTTTATATCTGGAATTGTATGATCTCTGCTAACAGAACTAAAGAGCCTAATTTTGATAAAATAGAGTAATCAGTTAAATTCAGAATGCCAACAAATAAGCCAGAGCTGGGGTTGAGCTAATCTTACCTGTCTCAGGTCTGGAGTACTCAAGGCAGAGGATTTCAGAATCATGAGCTTCCACCTTCAGCATTTCTCTCAGGGATTTCAGCTCATAGATCCTGAGAAGAGCACAGTCAGAGGGTCAGAAAGGACCTTTCAGTATTGCTACAAAAGTTTAGCCTTCTTTAATAATAATAAAAAAACCTTACCTGAGGGTACCTATCCTGTCACCTGATGCCAGGTGCTCCCCAGTAGGGCTCACACATACTGTACGAATCCCCACTTTTGCATCTAGGGCCTGCGTGTCAGCCTTGTCGGCACCCCCACCAGTGTTATATTCTGTGTCCAGGAGGGTCTGAGTGTTTTCATCTACATATATAATTTTCATCAAGTCCTGATGAGAAAAAGAACAAGACGTTCCTTATGTTATGGCTTTATCTATAACCTGCTACACAGCCCAAAAGCTACCCCAAAGTGGTGAACAGCAGGAGTGTTTGATTATACTGAAAACAAAAAAATTCCTTCCAGTAGCACCTTAAAGACCAACTAAGTCAGTTCTTGGTATGAGCTTTCGTGTGCATGCACACTTCTTCAGATATCTGTAACTGATTATACTGGTTAAGGCACTTTGGGCGCTGGTTCTTACATAACACAGTAAAAACGTGGAACAGAAAAAGGATCTATACAGGCTACAACTTGCAAACAAACTCCAAGGCTGCTCTCACAAGCAAAACTTAACTTGGTTGCTGCATTTCAGAGCAACATTGCCTAGATTGCACATTTGATATAAAGCTGGCTGCTCAGCTCCTTTTGTCCTGCATTAAGAACAATCCCATGTGATGAGTTCCAGACCAAAATATGTTCTTACATTGCTCAGAATGTTCCGATGCAGAGCCGCCCCATGGATGTTTGAGCTCTCTGTGTTCCAGAGGCGGATGGTGTTATCAGAAGAGCAGGTGATGAAAGAGTTTGGGGGCAAGCAAGACTGGTTGCTATCCTTCACCTCAGGGTACACCTGAAGACAGGCAAACAAAGCAAAGTAAGAAAGGTATCACCTGTATTTGACAATAAAAACGAAAAAAGAGGAAATGCATTTGCACCAAACTGAGGATGACGAAATTCAGGAGAGAACAGGGCTCCTTGCTGCTAAACAGATGTGTTGGAGAGGTGATTTTGATAGGTACAGCCTTTTTACACCCTGCAAACCAAGCCACTTCTGCCAAAATTTCTTGTTCTACATAATTATTAAAGAGCATGAGGCCTGCCCTGTCCACATTTGAAAGTGGTCTTCCTAGGCAAATTAAACCTTCATTTCCATTTATATAAAATAACCTGGCCAGAACATGATGGCAATTTGTCCTTTAAATAGGAGCCTTGCTGTTACATGATAACACTCCAAATGCTCATTACCAATGCAAGTAGAAAGGAGCAAATATCTTTAAACACTCTTGCACACACCACCAGGGAGCAGCACTCTGCTACTGCTATGATCCTTTGACACTCTGGCATAACTAAAACCAGTACTGTACTGAGAAAAGGAGGTGATCAGAAATGCCTACTTAGTTCCCTTTGTTCCTTTTCTGACTAACCCCCTAAGAGAAAGTTTCTGGACACACAAAGCAGCAGCCCTGTTGGGATAGGTGCTCAGTACACATCTACACAATGGAGTTTTTGAGTTAAAGGCTGATTTCAGAAAATGGTGACAGAAAAAGAAAGCACTGATTGGAGAGATCTGCAACATATCCTTTCCCAAAGTTAGAAGCAAGGAAGCTCTCGAGTTGCAGGCTGTGGTCATAGCACATTTTCTTCCTGCACCCTTATGTATAGAGAATGGAAGAGCAAAAGAAACCACACAGTCTTTGTAACTACATGGGCTGTTCTTGAAGGCCAAAGACCAGGGCAGGGGTAGCCAATGGTGCTGGATGAGACCACTGGCCATGCTGGCTGGAGCTTGATGCAAGCCTTACTTTATCTACAGCTGGAGGGCACCATGCTGGCCATCCCTGCATCAGGGAAACATCAGGTTCCTATCTTTCCAAGGACACCTTCACTTTAAGGTGGAATATTTTAAATCAATAGAAAATGCCTCAGCTTGGCCCTGTCCTCAATATGTGCATTAAATTTTTAGCTGCATGACTAGGAAGGGTAATTCTCCTCCTCCTCCTCCTCCTCCTCCTTCTTCTTCTTGAATCCGTTCTGAAAGTCTGTTCAACTTCCAAAATGTTTGGAAACCAAAGCACAGATTCTGATTGGATGCAGGAAGTTCCTGCAGCCAATCAGAAGCTGCAGAAGCCGCATCAGACATTCGGCTTCCAAAAACAGTTCGCAAACCAGAACACTCACTTCTGGGTTTGCTGCATTCGGGAACCAAAATGTTCGAGAACTAGGCTGTTCAAAAACCAAGGTACGACTGTATTGCTTCTTCCTACAGCCTGAACCCAAACAAGCAGGGAAAACGCATTAACAAAAGAGGAAGGAAGATTGTTTGGGGGTTCTTGCCACAATGAGAATTACCATCTTAATTTTAAACTCACTTCAGTTTTGCAACCAGCCAACAAGGAGAGAGAGAAACCCTCTTATTGCCACTGCGCAAACAACTGCTCCCCTCAACTCCCCCCCACCACAAGGCAACCTTCTTAATCCTTGCTTACCTCAACGTTCCAAACACAAGAGGAGTGATACAATGCCGAATAAACCTTGCCCACTTTCTTGGGATCCTTGACATCCCACACATACAGGCTGTGATCGTTGTAAACGCAGGAGAGCCACTGGTTATTGGGGTCAAAGGTCAAGGCAATGGTGTCTGGATACTTGGCATCGGTCACGTTAGAGAAGAGCCGGCTGTGAACAAAAAGAGGACAATGGTAAATTGTTGGAAGAAGACGGAGGGTGGAAAGAGAAGTGACAAAGTATAATGAAGCTTGGGCAAGGTGGTTGCTTGTTTTGCTGGCCACCAGACCCTATTTCGGCCTTTCCCAACCTGGTGTGCTCCATGGGTGTCAGGGAACTGCCATCAGAGACAGAGGTGGAGGGAAGGCTCCAGAGCGATGCCGGAGAGGGTCCCAGCAGGGAGAGAGGCAACCCAGCTGCTGGGGAAGGAAATCAACGTAACACCAGGAGAGAAGGGGGGCAGATGGGGGAATCGGAGAAAAGGCTCCAGGACTCTTCAACGGAGACTAGTGGGGAGAGCACAGGTGCTCTGCTGCCCACACCCTCCCTGCGCAGAAGACTTCCGCGCAGGGAGAGTAGGAGGAGACTTGGCGTCAAATAACTTTTTTGCTGGAAGAAGTTTAAGAAATGCCCACTGACGGATTCTGCCAGCGACTGAGACAGCCACACAGTGAAGGGCTGTCCAGACAGAAAGGGTTCAACCAGGCAACCAAGCCAAGAGTGGTGGCAACTTACGCATGAGCAACCCCCTAGAACCATTACAATGGGTTTTGGGATTACAAGTCCCATCAGCCTGAGCCAGCATAGCCAGAACGGATCCAGGTTGGGAAAGGCTGACCCAGTTAATTCTACATTCGTATAGTTACACTTTATGATATAATTATGCTTGCCCATTTATAGAATTATTTCCAGTGTTCAGAAATGCTTCATGCACAATTAGCTTGTTTTAATTGTTATTAAGACCCCTGTAACCCAGGTCTGTATTGTAATCGTATTTCAAATGGAGTGGGCAACTGAGAGAGATTGTCTGGTCTAAGGGTAAATATTGCACTTGTGGCAGAGCGGATTCAGTAAGTCCGCAACTTACATGGGGTTATGTTCCAGAGACTGCGCCTAAAGCCAAAATCACAAGTAGTCAAAACCCATTAGGGGAGACAAAAAAACATGAGCCACAAGGAAGGAGCCCAGTCAAAGGAAAAGTTGATGCACAGTGCCTGTTTCTTGTGCCTCCAAACCAGAAGAAGGCAAGCAGCAATTCACAAGCAAAAAAAACCCCCACAGTTCTGTGAGGCCCTCTCATGAAAACAGCTCTACCCCTCCAGGTGCAGAAATGCATCTTGGATTTGAGTGTTGCATATGCTTACAGTATACATAGGCATTCTCACTCTCCTAATGCTATGGATTGTTTTCCATCAAAATCTCAAACTGCAGAGGCTGATGGGAAAACTTTATCTTAAAAATATTCCTTTAACTTGAAAAAAGAAAAAAACATTTCAGAGTTTTTCCATTGTAGGAAATGAAGCAGTCTGAAGGGGGCGCGCGCACACACACACTGCTTTTGTTTGCTTGCTTGTATATGTGTGTGTGTATGTACACATGTACATGTGCACACAAGTGAGCAAGAAACAGAGTGCTTACAAATAAATCTAGGAAGAAGAAGAAGAAGAGTTTGGATTTGATATCCCGCCTTTCACTCCCCTTCAGGAGTCTCAAAGCGGCTAACAATCTCCTTTCCCTTCCTCCCCCACAACAAACACTCTGTGAGGTGAGTGGGGCTGAGAGACTTCAAAGAAGTGTGACTAGACCAAGGTCACCCAGCAGCTGCATGTGGAGCAGCGGAGACGCGAACCCGGTTCCCCAGATTACGTGACTACCGCTCTTAACCACTACACCACACTGGCTCTCGAAAGGTATTAGGGTACAAAAATGTTTACTAGCCCACACATACCTACATCAGTCCTTGTTTCTAGTCCATCAGGCACCTCTTGTTCAATTTCGGCATTTGCCCAGCCCGAAATGTCGCCTACATCAGTCATTTGTGACACATCAAACACCCTTTAAAAACCCCCAGAACCATCTCTTTCTAGGTCACAGAAATCTCTCCAGCTAATCATCTAGAATCTGCCACCACCATTCTTACTCCATGGACATGGCTACTTACAAGGTGTCCTTATTTGAATATATTCTCCTATGACTCTTGCCTCTTCGCTTTACTCTCCTCCTTCTACCAACAGTCCATTAGCAACATTTAGTTTGTAAGTTCCTCAGGGCAGGGACTTGGCTTAAGTTACCCTGTAAAAAGTGTCACCTTATGGTGATGCCGCTATATTCACACATGCAAACAGGTTGAGTGGGAAAACAGGAAAAATAGCAGACCAGGAAAACTGAGGGGTAGAAACCTTCAAGCTCTAAATAAGTTACCAATCTACACTGATTGCTTAGTCCTATTATTCATTGTATGGTCCCTATCTCAGAATTTTATCAGATTTTGAAGAAACTGCTGCATGTACATTTTCCTAGGGGGTGGGGATAGAGCAGCAACAGACCCGTATAAGTAGCATTCACACATCTAGAACAGCAACTGAATTGCAGAGAATATCAAATAAATAATATGATGTTGGTTTTTTAAAAAAAGATAAACGGCGCTAGGGCAACTGAAAGGGTCAGATTTTGAGAACTAGCAGACCAAAGAATGTAACAGAGATTGTACTGAAAGCCAAGTAATTAATGAAGCGTGGGCTGTCAGAAGGGCTCAAGACAAGCATCCCACAAAGAACCTATTGCATGAAATGGTTTTAATGATGTCTGTGGCTTTCAGCTTCCTTTCAAATGAAAAAAAAAAAAAATGCATGCAGCTATGTTTGTGATCAGCTCCCAAGCTCCATACTTTTAGGAGCCACGTAATTTTGGCTGCTCGGAGAGAAATTATAGGCATGGGACTGGCAGAAATTGCTTCTGGAGGAAAAAAGAGCCAGCACAGTATATCGCTAGCCGAGTGCTCCAACAACACGAGGCTTTCAGAAACAGAAAAAACAGACTCCGCGTCTGATGCCCAGCTTCCCATTTCAAATCATTGCAGTTTTAGGATGCAGCTCTCATTAGCTGCTCAAGGCTGCATTCTGAGCAGAAGTTTGGCTCAGCAAGGCAAAACTGTAATCCAAACATGTGAACTATTATTGTGGCCAAGGAATGGGAGTGTGCACAGTCATGGCTTTCTCGGCTACAGCTGGACAGGGCGTATCACTTTTTAATCTGCAGAGTAGTTGGTCTTTTCAGACCCAAGAGCCAGTGCTTTGAAAAGGCACTTGCCTTGTGCATTTGTATTTTTTTCTGTCTTTCTGGGCTATTCTAGAGAACCAGTTTATTGAGCACTCAACCTGATTTGCTTGCCCAGAGCTTACACAGATGTTAGATCGTATCTGGTCTTCATTGAGAATTTGTTCTCATTCATTTTACTACAAATCAACAGTCTTCCTGCATTCATCCTAATTTCCTTGTGGGATGTTTACACATTTCCCTGTTAATAATTCATTCATCCTACACTTTTCAATGCATTTCACTATTAGTCTCCTAACTGCAAAAAGTCAGGGGTTTTTTAGTTTGGATTTGTTGTGCTAGGGTGACAAAACACTTTAATTCACTCTCATTGTGCAAACCCAGATTTCCTGGTATGTGCTTGAATCTCCCCTGCAAAATGCAGACAATCAAGGGACCCTCTGGCTAACAGGGCAGTAACATGCTAATGGTCTAGCAATTCCAGCTAGCAAGATATTAAAAGATGCTGCACACAGGCATGGAGAGGCTGAACAAGGAATGCTTCTTTGCATCAAGTTTGTTTTCTAGAGAAATGCATATTTAATTAAAATACTTGGAAGGGCAACAAAAGAATGCTTTGTTGTGTGTGCATACCAATGCATAGCTCCAAATATCCAATGATAAAGAGTCCAAGACAAGCGCATTCTGCCTACTTAAACTCCCCAAAGCCTACTAGGATGACGGCAGATTGAGACTGGGGAGGAGGAAGGGAGAGAATACTACAAGACAAGATTTGGGTGTAAAGGCACAGAAGGAACTGCTTTAGAAGGAAGATGGGAGAAGTCAAATTTGTAGGTCACAGGAAACATGTACAGCTTCTTAGTCATATTAATGCACAAAACTACCTTGTACCTGGTCAGACTATTTGCCTGCCTATCCCAGGACTATGAATGCACTTGAGCAGCACCTTTCTAAAGCAGGGAACTCTGCAGATGCCACATATCAAACCTGGATCCTTCTACATGTAATGCATGTGTCCTACTGCTGAGCTATGGGCCCACCTTCACTTTCATTACAAACTGAAAAGCTGAAACACCAAGCTGGCGCTCTTGCCATGATTTTGAGACATCGTACAAGATCACAGATTTTGTTATGTCAAAAGAGGCTCATGGGCCTCTCCCTTTTCCTACCTGGCTTCCGTGACGCTGGCAATATCCGTCCCCAGGAAGTGCGGCTTGGGGAGCGTAGTCACAAAGTGAAGGTTCAAAGGGTTAAAAATCCGCACCGTGCCATCCGCACAGCCACAGAAGATGTAATCGTGGTTCACAGAGATGCAGTTTGCCACAGTGGTCTGAGGACACAAGACACCCACATGAGCAGCACATTCCTTAAAAAAGCACCACATTAAAAGCATGACAAGGTAGAAATAAATCAGGGTGGTGGGGACAAAGAGGGAAGAAAGTGAAGAAAGTGAGTAATATGAGATGAAGTCACCAAATGAAAAGAAAGGTTCTTGAAAGCGAATGTCCTTTCCTAGCAGTTCCTCTCCCTCCTGCAAGTCACACAACAATTATTTACACACCATACTGGAGCAATATTCCCCTGCATCAGGAGAGGAAACGAACCCTGCCAAAACACACTTTCTGTCTTAGACTTTGTCCTATCCCACTAAATATTCCCCCCGCTATTACGATTTGCACCATCGCAAAAATATGACAACAAATGGGAGGCATGATGTGGAAGTGGGGTGCTGGAGGCAACGATGCCATTCTGACTTACTGTGAAGCTGTCTGTGTTCTAAGTAAAAGAGAAAAGGTGATTTCAGTGCAGAAAGGAAGGAAAGGAGGAGAAAGAGAGACATTCAACTTGGAGAGTGAGGCTCCTGTTTAAAAAAAGTAATCACACGCACATGCAAACCTTTGTGTTTTACCAAATTACAAGGGAGAGCAAGTTTTCAGTGCGGTTCAGCAACAACGCTACACTAGGTGTCTATTCATCACAGATCTAGTTATTACCTCTTTGTAGGCAGAAAAGGCATCTTGCACAATTACAACCATACAATTCTATGATTCTGTTATTCTAATTCAGTTTGTAATGCAGATAAGTCACAACAAATAGGGCTTCTGCAAATCAGCATTTATCAGATTCAGTTACCCATCTGAACTGTAGCACTAATGTGAGGCTGCATGGAATAAATATTCTAAAATCACTTTTACTTAAAGTCCTTAAACGTGTATACATTAGCTTTAGCTAGAGAAGGAAATGCAGTAATGAGCTGCTAAAAACGCTGTTCAAGACAATTCTCATGCAATATTCACAGAGTTTCCCCAGACAGCACAGTTGGGGTCTTATTTTAGGACACCACCATGCCTGGGTGACAGAGGCTTTCATGTGGCTCTCTGCAGAAAACAATTGCCCAAATGCTAAATATATAGATATATCCAAACACTTCATGAATATAGCTCAGTCCTAAACTACAGACAACTTTCAAAATGGACCAGTAAGAAGTGCACTTTACTGGGAGGTGTAAATGAACCCTCTGACAACAAACTTGAAATCCTGGTGGTGCCCTATTTGTTTGTAACATAGAAGGTAGAGGTACAAAAACCCCCTAAAAACTGTAGAAGGGCCAAAGGGCAGGTGCATGGAGAAGGGACACTCCCCTAAGCACTTGCTTTCTCCCAAGTGTTTTTTTTTCTCCCAGCTAGACTCACTCCTATCTGAGCCCAGGTAGGAGAAATCTGGGAAGGTGGGCTGCAGTAGTATGGGAGGCAAGGAGAAAGGGAGTTTCCACACCCATGCCCACATACCCCTTTCAATTGTACCTATCCCCTTTCCATGCAAATAGGGCAAGTGTCATTTTAGACCTCACTAGTCATTTGCAGGGTGTGTTTGTTTGTTTGTTTGTTTACAAACTAATAATAATAATAATAATAATAATAATAATAATAATAATAGCCCTTCTGGGTGGCTACAACATATCTAGAAACATAATAAAAACACCCTTTCTTCCATATATAAGGCTCCCAGGCAGACTCCTTCCAGGCCAAACCTAGACCTGGTTAACTTCATCAAGGTTGCTGCATAGCATGCCTTCAGACCAAGCGTGCCCCAGCTCCCAGGACAACAGCTTGTGGGCTTAGTGCATTCCCATCATCATCAACCAAGAGTTCCAGGTTTTGAACTTACTCTCAGCTCCACCCACTTGTCCAGCAGCCTCTTCTCGTTGAATTCACACAGGAGACCTGAGGAAGTGATACAGAAAGTGCTGTCTGCTTTTTTGCCCCTCCCGCATGCCACATCTGTGAAGAAGTTGTTCCTTAGTTCCCCAAGCAAACCGGAACGTCCGAGCAAAGGAACTGTAGCGTTCACCTGGTACAAAAGAGAAAAATATGTTAGAAGATTGCTGTACGTTGGTGAGCATAAATGCTTTGAAGAGGGCATGTGCTACAAATAAATCCACCAGTTGTATTACTGGAATATATTCTAACATCATGTTTTGCTAGAAGACAGGACAATGATAACACACTTTCTGATAGCAGTCTATGTCGCAATCAGTTCCAAGTCAGGAGGAAATCAACATCCCAACATTACAAGACTGAATTTTGAGAATATGGGACGCTGTCCAAATGATAAAACTAATAAAAACATAGTAAGAGTGAGAGAAGGAAGGCAGATTGACTATCAATTTATAGAGAAGAGGGTCCCACTGGTTATGAGCTGGTGTAATAAAATGCGGGAAAATGTTGAACAACATGTTTTATTGAGAAAATTGAAAGAATGAAGATAGCCTCTGTTTTTAAAATGAACATATTTACAAAATAGCTGAACGCTGCTTTTGTAAATCTACTATGTTGCTTCTCATAAAAAGAAATAATTAAAAATGTTCTGAAGAGAACTTCTCAGTGAATATTATAGGATAAAGCATTTTATTTTTCCATGGCCAATATCATCAAGAAAATGAACAGATTATCTGTATTTCCAAAATTGTTTAGGGCATGGCAAGCCATCAGCCAAGCAAAGCAAAACCTTCTGTAGAAAATGCATCCTCTCTCCCTGTCTCAACAGTTCCTTCCCATTACCCGCATATATGCAGTTTCTCATTTGTGCCTCTCACCTTTGAGGTTTTGCTGTCATCCAGGTACCAAAATTTGATGTGCCGGTTTCCAGCTGTGACAAAGTAGCTGCAATCCTCAGAGAATGACACTGCTGTCACTTTGCTCGAGACCTTATTGGCTGCTACAACAATGTTTTTCTGGAAAGAAAATGTTCAAGCAAATCAAATCTCTTGCTGACCAAAGAGGTTCCATTTGCAAATTTAAGTCGTGAGTGACAAATCACAGATTTGTACTTCACTTGCAGAAATGGGCTGTGAAGACAGAAGGGCAGAGGGGCAGAAACAGCCATCTTCCCTTTCCCCTTCATGTGCTCAGTGTACCGCCAGCAAAGAGCCCACAAGCAACTGGGGACCTCTTTTTTGTTGCAGAGTTCCCCTTTGGACACATAGGGCTACATCTGACTGAATTATAATCAAAAGTAAACCCAATGAAATCAATGGAGACGGCTAAGAAAAATCCATTAATTTCAGTGGTTCTACACATGAGTATGACTTAGTTGCCTACATTCCTAATATGCACATTTATGTGTCTATAAGGTATGCAGGCAGACATAGGTTGTGCCCTTCCACCCCCACCTAATCCCTAAGCATAAAATGACACATTTAAACAGCAAGTGTTCTGTAGCTTGAGTCATCAGTACATACTCATCCCTACCTTGGGATACCATACATTTAGACTAAGGGACACCACCATTCTTCCTTTCTAAGATACTGCTGCACATGGCTACATTTAAAAATACCCAGGTGTGTATTTTAACACAAATATAACAAATAGTATCTTCCAGACACACACGATAGAAAACGTCCAGGTCGCTGCAACATCTAGTAACTGACAAAGCCTCTATGGTTCTATGATTCTAAGACATAAAATTTATAGCATCTTTGGTTGGCTCCAAGCCTTGCTTATAACACTACTACTTCAGCTTTCACATAATAAAACTGTAGTAATATGTGTTTTAAGCTCAGTATGCACTCTGTCTGGGCACACTTTCCTTTATACCATGATAAACGTAGATAGAATGATTTTACAGAAACTAATTTCAAGATGATAAAGCTGACAGCATTCTCAATCTCCCCTTTTCTGGAAGGGGAAGAAATGTGCACATTAGACTCCCACTTGATTTGGTATCTTCTTGGAGCATCTGTAGCTAACTAAGTTACCAAGGGAAGGGTTTTGCCTAGTCTATCACTACACACAAACATAAACTCTCATAAGCCCAGGAAAAAAAATCTGATTAGGACCTTAAATAGATATAGCCAGGAGATGTATTCACATGCCTGGTTATCAAAATTCATGGCGGGGGGATTTGCTTATGACTAAATCTGACCTATCAGAATAAAATATTTTGAAACAAGTGGATTAACGTGGATAGGTAAGACATAGTGAAACATCTTACCTGGAAAAATAGCCCAAAGTCAAATCCTTGAACATGGCTAACATAACATGCTGAACAGCAGGCTATACACATTAAAACTAAATAAGCAGGTTATTGCCCCTCACCTCTCAAACACTCTAGTTTGTATTAGCTTGGCACAAAAAAGGCATTCTTGTCTTCCTTGTGTTAAACATCTTATGCATGAATTCCCACATGTAAACAAGAAAGCTGAATACATATCAACTTTTGCAGGAAATAAAGTACACTCTTGTTTGAAACAAAAAATGCAAGTTTATTTGTTCATCCGATCAAAGGATTCTCTCTCCCTGGAGAAGCAACTTTTGCTATCAGCAATAACAATTGTAAAAAAGCGTTTCTGGATATCACAGGGAGCAAAAAAAAAAAAAAAATTAAAGACCTTGGGAGGAGACACACACACACACCACTTTGCTACCAAAGAATCCAGAATGAGTATCACCTTTTGAAAAATAAAATAGGTATCTGACAAAGATATTAATGCACTGGTTCTTGTTTGCCAGTGTGTGTGTGTGTACAAAATTCAATAAAACTATTTGCAAACAAAGGAAATAAAACAGTTATCTAAAGCATAGTAAACATGCTCTTTCATCTTATGAAAGAAGTACCCTGGCTCAATGGTAGAGCATCTGCTTTGTGTGAAGACAGTCCAAATTCAATCCTTGATATGCCCAAATAGAGCTGAGAATGTCCCTGTCTGAAACCCTGGGGAGCTGCTGCTAGTCAAACGGAACAATTCTATGACTTGGTATAAGCCAGATCACTGGTCCATCTATGTTCCAGTCTAAAGTATGGAAAAGGAAGAATTGCCTGCTGTGATATTCCATTGTGTGCACATTAGATAAAAAGGAGAGGAAGTAGTGAAGATAGGTGGGCCATTTTCTTTCCAATGAGGCTGCTACCAGATTTTAGCATGCTTATTCCAAAATTTAATTTAAACCCCACCACCACCACTACTACCCACAGATTCCACTTCTGCTAATGTGAATACTAAAAAGAATCTTCTTATAGTTTTACCTTCCATGACCATACATTGACTATCATGTCATGTTGGTAACCCACAGACACAATGTACTTGGAGCTCGGGGAGAATGCCACACACGCCACACCATATTTATGTTCGTGAAGTTCGGCCACCTGAGTCCGTTCAGCAACATCCCACACTCGAACAGCAGGCATGTGCCCACTCTGGAAACGAGAAACAACAATGGCAATGAACAGAGGCACTTAATACAAACCTTAAAGCCAGTGGCGATGCATTTATATGTATAAATTAAATACACTTTGCAGTGTGCATGACAAGTCAAATGTGCATTTCTGCACAGAAATCGTCAGCTAAAAATATGATTTATTTATTTTTTACTCTATAAAGGATGATTTGCAGCGCTAAAAACACCGATTCTTATGAAGGAATACAGAGGGGATCCTGGAAATTACAGTGTGGTTAGCTTAACATCTGTTCTGGGAAAACTAGCAGAAAGTATTATTAAGAGTATAATTCCCAAGCATATAGAAGAAGAGTCAGCATAGCTTCTGCAAGGTTAAGTCCTGTAACACTAACCTTTTTGAGTTATTTGAGACTGTCAGCAAGAATATAGATAAGAAGATATAGATAGAGACTTTTATTCTTTCACAACCCTTTAGGAGAGGGGACACTCCTGAAAACTCCCAAATGAGGGGAAAATTTATGCTAACTGCAGCAGTCTGTAAAGAAAACTAAGAAATAATATGAAGAACATAGTTAAATTAGCCCCATAAGTGACCATATTATTTTGGTTAAGAATGAATGATGAACAGGAATGGGCTTTGCTGTTGTTGTTTTTTAAAAGAACCCTTCTTCTGTTCCATTAACACCTTTCTCTAGTACTGCGACCAAAATGAAGCACTTTATTTTAAAGTGAAATATAGAGAAGTACAAGCCCGACAGGCAACTCCTACTCAACAGCTTCCTCCTGATTTCACAAAAGCCTGCAAAAAGGTGGCCTTCTAGGTGACATCACCATGGCAACCAAAGAGGAGCCTTTTTCTAGCCAGGGTTAACCGAGCCTCTTTATAATGTGCAGGTAAGGGGAAGTCTCAGGTGCAGAGAGCAGTTGAAGAATAAAATGCCTGTATCTTTATATATACATATATTAAAAAACCAAGCAAACATGTACCTGGCACAATGGCCTAGCTTCTCCATTAAATAACAACCTGCCTATCACATTTCAAGCTATCTTCACGCATACTGGCAACACGTCATTCCTCTGCCAAGAGAGCTGCACTGTTTGCCAGTAGCTACTGGGTCAGCTTCAAGGTTCTTGTGTTCTAAACAACTTGGGGCCCAAGTACCTTAAGGACAACCTGATATCTTATGCTCCATCTTGATCATTGAAATTCTTTGATGGGACACTTACTGTGGTTCCCCATGACCCTGAGGTTCGGTCATAATTTACATGGGACCGATTCTTCAGTGCGGCAGGCCCTGGCCTGTGAAACTCCCTGCCAGAAGAGTTCTGGCACGAATTATTCCTGCCTTCTTTTAGACATCACCAAAAAAACAGTGTAATTTAGACAGGCCTTTGAAATGTGAATTTTCCTTTAGCCACTAGTATTAATGGATGTTTTTATTGGTGTTTTGTTGATGATTTATTCTTGTAATTTTTGCATGGGGTAGACCGCCTTCTTGCATTTTTAGGAAATTGTGGTTTATAAATATTTATATATAGTAAAATAAAGCTGAGATTTCTACACACACACACACACACACACACACACACGTTCTTCCCACCAGATGTAGGAAATATCTCTCATGTCTCACATTTTATTTTCATGCACAGGTGCAGACAGGCCAGACTACCACCAGCAGAACAGTGCATGGGGGGGGGGGAGGGCTGAGATTGTTCCATCTGGAGAGCAGAAATGCTTGCTCTGACATAACTTTTGTATTACTGAAGCACTGATTTCCACCTATAGTTATTATTACAAAGGAGGTTTCTAACATTATGAACATCAATGGAGAAAGTTGGTAGAGATGGTTCCTGCTCTGGAGAGGTTCAGTAGAAGAAGAGGGAGAAAGGGCATTTCACTAATTATTTCATTAATTATTACTCGTCTTTTTGCAGTGTGGGGAGGTAATCATCTCTTAAATTTGATATTTAAAGTCCAAGGCATCTGGGGTAATAAAAAAAAAAGAAATGTTTGTGTGCAGGGCCCAATGGGAATCCGCCTCAGAAGACATCTCTGGCAGCTGTCCAACATGGACAAGAAGAGGACAGTCAACATTTTTGTGGGCTTCCAGCATTCATCAATTCAGGCTTCATTACACTTACAGTATGAGCATTGTGTATCTGGTCTGCATTAGAAACTGAATGCAGTCATCTTTGTCCTCCTTTTATGCATCTCTCAAAGGGAAAAACTTTCTGCCAGCAACTAAACCCAGCCAAAGCCACAGGCACCAGGATCTTTGTCACTATTCTCAAGGCTTCCTTCCAAATGTGCTTTCCTTTCCTCTCTTAAAAAAATTAAGTAAGACTGTTAACGTTGTTCTCTTTGTATCCTGAGGGGTGAAATCCAAGGAGGAAAGCAGCAACAGGGACCTTTGGTTGACTTCCTCTACTTTCTCCCTTGAACGAATAAGGGGTGGGGAGAGACATGTTTAGGGCCCTCGGCTAACTCCCACCCTGCAAATCCAATCTGTGCTTTCATTTGTCCAAATGTCTGATCCTCGCTCCCTAGAAAATAGTTTTAAAAGCAAACCTACTGAGACCAGATAAGCAACTGAGCTCATGCGGGTTTCCTCTTTAAATGCTTTGGCCAAATCGTAACACGCTGGCAAATTAAGAGTTCCCTTATGGATCTTTTAATCAGATAATCATACATTCTCGATGTGATACACCCCTCCTTTTCCCCACTCTTGGGAGAGAGGGGGATACTTATCCCTTTTTTATCTAAACACATGGACATATTTTCCTAATAAGATAAGGAGCCGCCTTATACTGAGTCAGACTAACAGGACATCTGGGTCAAAATACGATTCTAGGGAACAGTAGATCTCCAGCATCGGAGAGGTCTTTTCCAGGGTTTCCATCTAAGATCCTATAGGTGAAAAATATGATCTGCCACTAAACAATGGCTCTTCCCAGATCCCAGCCACACATTATGGATGCTCACACAGCTCCTCCAACTCTAGAATCTTCCAGCATTTACTGGGAGAGAAGTAGTTTGCTCTCAAAATGCAAATCTTCCCTGTTCTGAAAGATTTAGAAAGCACCCATCCATACTAGCTATTCCCCACGCAACCCTCACTCCCATCAGACAACTCTTTAATGGAGCCAGGGCCCTCTTCTTCATTCTGGGAGGACAGGAAAATGCCTCACTCAAATCCAGCCTTTTTAGTCTGTTGGGATAGTTGTGAGAAGAAGGCATTTGTATCTCTGGACCATGAGGCCTATCAGCTTCCTATATGAGCATTCAGGCCGTCAGTTGCCATCACTTACCTCTCCAGTAACCAGGTATTTTCCATCAGGAGAAAAAGCAAGGGCTGTAATAGTTTTTCTGTGTAAAGAGAGGAGAGCTTATTGTGAAACAGTACTGACACTGGGTGAAGAGTTGATGAATTTTCAGCTCCCACATAAACATGTAAGCGGGTTTGTGTGAATGAAAACATAGCCAAGACAATCTTTGCCAGGTGAGCTTAACAGTGTTAAGTAATTCCAAACGTTGCGCTCTGAATCAGTGAGATGCTGAAGAGATACGACATACTAGAACAAATTGTGGCTTTTAAAGCTTTTCATGCTTTAAGGTTTGGCTGCAGGTATGGGTGTGCAAAATAAACATGGAAGAATTCCTTATGCATCCATGTGAAGCCGATGGTCTCTCTCTCTCCCGGATACTTTGCCAACTACGGTAACTTTATTTGAGCCGTTAATCTGATAAGGAACCATGCCCAGAGGAAAGAGGGGTTCTATCCAGAACAACAGCCTGGATAATTTCATAACACATTATGACAGAAACAGCAGTATAGCCTGGACACGTAAGAACATATTCTGTTAACGGGGTTTTTTTGGTGCTGTTCTTAACACCTATACCTGCTGAGGAACCCTGAACAATTTAAAACTATTTTAGGTATAGTTTTAAGGTAAGAAGTCATTTAAACTTCTCTGTACTGTTTTGAGGGATAGGGAGTAGGCAGGTGTGGGGGACTCCCTGGTCCTGAATGGGGTAACTGTGCACCTGAAGGACCAGGTGTACAGTCATTTTGGACTCACAGCTGTTGGTGGAGGCACATGTCAATTCTGTATCCAGGGGAGCTGTCTACCAGCTCCATCTGTTACGCCGGCCAAGACCCTACCTGCCTGTGTCACCAGAGTAGCACATGTGCTGGTTATCTTCCTCTTGGACTACTGCAACGTGCTCTGCATGGGGCTGCCTTTGAAGGGGACTCAAAAACTACAACTAACCCAGAAGTGCTGGTGCTGACCTTTAAAGCCCTAAACGGCTTTGGCTCTGTATACCTTAAGAAGTTTCTCCACCCCCAGCATTCAGCCCAGACACTGAGATCCAGCACTGAGGGCCTTCTGGCAGTTCCCTCACTGTGAGATGTGAAGTTACAGGGAAGCAGGCAGAGGGCCTTCTTTGCAGTCATGCCTGCCCTGTAGAACGCCCTTCCATCAGATGTCAAGGAAATAAACAGACACCTGACGTTTAAAAGACATCTGAAGCCAACCCTGTCCAGGGAAGATTTTAATGTTTGAGGTTTTTTGCATTTTATTACTTTGTTGGAAGTCAACCAGAGTGTCTGGGGCGACCCAGTCAGATGGGTAGCATATAAATAATAAAATAATTGATTATTATTGTTGTTGTCCAATGGGGTTCTCGCATTTTCCTTCCAAAAAATTGGACAAACCACCACTCAGAGTTCTGGGTTTCACTTACCTGGAACTATTCAGAATATGATGCTGCTTATTTTTCCTGGGGTTGAAAAGCACGACAACACACCTAGAAAATAAGAGTTTTCAAAACTGAGAAAATGTACACAATAACTTTGTGACTGTAGTCATTGAATACTGTTCTCTTTTATTCTTCTGGGATAAGCCCAAATTTGGATGCAACTCTAAGCCAAACCAAAGCTTAGTCTAGCACAGCAGGACCAGGGGAAGGAATACAGCAGTTACGGTTTGGGAACCCACACATTTGGCCTTTGCCTTGTGTTACGTTCAAACTAGGGCTGCATGCATGCCATATATTTAAAGCACATTGCTTTCCCCAAAGGAATCCTGGGAAGTGTAGCTTACCCCTCACAGAGTTACAAGTGCCAGCCCCTTTAACAAACTCTAATTCCCAGGAAGCTGTGTTATAATTATTAGAACCAACCTTCCAAGCTTAGCCACTTGTCAAATTTAAAGGCCATATATTGAAACTGCTCTTGGCAGCACTGGAGGGTCATTGCCATAATGCACTAGAAGTCTGTTGTCTTCTCCAATGTGTGTGTGCAAGCTATTTACAGATGCCGCTACTGGCTTTTTGTACAGTTTCAAACATTTTCACTCAAAGGTTAAGTGAACCTACAACCTACAAGCTATTTCAAGTTCTCTCCTGAAAGATAGCTTCCACTGACAGGAGAGAACAATCACAAAATACAATGCTTAAAAAGCTGCCTCCTTTCCCTTCTCCAACTATTGCAAACATAGATTTAGTGGGGCGGGGAGGGGCAGCTGCCCCCCCCCCCGTCAATAAAATTCAATAAAAAGATATAGCAAACTGAGGTTCTGCCCCCCCCCCCCAACAAAAATTCTGGCTACGTCCATGATTGCAAAGCCAGCTACAGGATTACTTTTTAAGGGAAAGAAAGCAGATGTGCAAAAAGGTAAAGGTACCCCTGCCCGTACGGGCCAGTCGTGTCCGACTCTAGGGTTGCATGCTCATCTCGCTCTAGAGGCCATGAGCCAGCACCGTCCGAAGACACTTCCGGGTCACGTGGCCAGCGTGACGAAGCTGTAGCTGGTGAGCTAGCACCAGGGCAGCACACGGAAATGCCATTTACCTTCCCGCTATAAAGCGGTCCCTATTTATCTACTTGCACTTAAGAGTGCTTTTGAACTGCTAGGTGGGCAGGAGCTGGGACCGAATGACGGGAGCTCACCCCGCTGCGGGGATTCAAACCGCCGACCATACGATCGGCAAGTCCTAGGCACTGAGGTTTTACCCACAGCGCCACCCGCGTCCTGTGAGGTCCCCCAATATATTCTTCAATCACCAGTAGCACAGCAATTCCCAGAAACTCTCAGAAAGCAAGGAAATGGGGACACCTCAGAACTCTCTGCCAAGGCATGTTCTAGATTAGCCACTGTGACTGTACAAAGACACCAACAGAAACAGCAGCAGGTGCATGCATTCTAGGTCCTCTCTTCCAAGGAGGGCACACATGGTTCTCTGCTGAAGCATTTGTTCAAGGGAGCCCCCACGGTGCAGTTTATTGGGGGCTTGCTGCTTCCCATAGATGCAGATTTAGCACCCACAAAGCATCCACCACATCAAAATGTTACACTACCCCCCTCTGATTCTCCTGTGGTTTCTACTTATCCAATTTTCCACAGAAAAGGTGGCTTGTATCCAAAGAGGCACTAAGTCTGTCAGTGTGAAGATTTACTCTTGTGCAATGGGGCTCCCCCACCTCCCCACACCCACCTGCCAAATCTGTTCTGGGGATTTCACCAACCCTCCAGAGCAGATTTGGGAAGGGTGCGGGGTACACATGGGAGTTCTGTTGTGCAAATGTTAATCCTTGTGCTAATGGAACAAGGACATTGGACACCGCCTAGCAAGTGTGGATCAAATGGGGAAATAATACGGGATGGCTTTTTTATGAGGACAACTGTGTGGCTGCATGTGCAGCCCCAAGACCACAATAAACTGCCATGTGGAAATCCCTGATTATTTTATACATTTCCCCCCACTTTATTATGGTTGGTTGGTTGGTTGGTTGGTTGGTTGGTTGGTTGGTTGGTTGGTTCGTACCCCACCTGCTTTCCCGTCAGGGACTCAAAGCTGCTTACAGGTAAAATAAAACAGCTAGATAGAAAAAGAAAGAAAAATAATTAAATATCCATTTAACATGCTCTGGGGAAGGGCAGGAATGGCTCTGTGAGTGACACAAAGGCCAGCCAACCAGAATTGCACAAATTATGCTTCTGTCACAAAATTGGGGTGGGGTGGGGGTAGAGGGACACGTTTCCTTTACACCCAGTGAGTACGGTTATGGTATATTTGCTTGAAATGAAGTGAGTGTACTTCCATAATGGGTTCCCATCTGAAATAATGTATGCCTGTACACACAATCTACTGTATAGTGTGTGTGTGAGAGAGAGCGGGGGGAGAGGGTGAGGAAGATAAAGGTGGGATATGGGAACTCCCCCAAATAACACAAAGCCAAAGCATCAGCTCTGGAAAGAATGAAAGGAGGGGAAGGTTGTGTTTTCTCATTAAAGTTAAATATAGGAACAGAACGGTAAGGAATCAGACGTCAGAATCACAGTTACATGGGATGTGACTCATTCAATAATAGCAGCTCTTTGCACCTCTCTCCACCAAACTTTCTCCTTCTCTCACTTTCTGCAAATCATGTGGTTTTCTAGGCTTTAGCCCATGGATGTCAAACACAAGGCCCGCGGGCCGAATCCGGCCCGCCAAACCTCGTCATGTGGCCCGTGTAGCCGCCGCCGGCCGCCAGCCTTCACCTTTTATTCTCGCGCGGCTGAAGAGGAAAGAAGGCAGCGGCTGAGGCGCTAGCGGGGATAGAGGGAGACTCTTGTCGTCGTCGTCGTCGTCCTCCTCCTCCTCCTCAGCTATGGCAGAGAGAGGGGCGCTCGGCGGCCAGCGGGGCTCGATCACGCCTTTGCTGCACCAGCCAGCATCCAGCGCCTCAGCTTCTTCGGCGTCCCCGGCTGCACAGAGCCTTTCAGGAGGAGGAAGAGGAGTCGTCTTTGTGGGCAAGCTGGAGGCTTAGCACGTTTATCTGCTTTTGTTGGGCTGCAAGGTTTCTTTCCCTCCAATCTCATATCTTCTTCTCCACGCACCCCCCCCCTCCCTGCGTCTCACCCCGTTATCTCCCTCCGTTTACCTTCGCAGGTGTGGAAGACAAGCCCGACCCCACCCACTCCCTAAGACCTACTTGCTCTATCGCCTGCCAAAAAGGGAAAAGAAAAGAAAAAAAACACACAGAGAGAAAAGGCGCCTCCCTATTTTAAGTATTTACGTCCCTCCTCCTTGGGGAATAAAGGATGAAACCTAACCCTTAGACGTCATTTATCTGTTCCCCATATTTACAAAGTGTGTGTGTGGAGGGGAATGATAGCAAATTGCTTCTTTTAATCACACACACTTGAATGTTAAAGAGTGGTTTGCCTTTATGTGGGGCTGTGGGCTGATGTTTAAGTAGGAGTGGGAAATCGAGGGAGGCTGTACATAGTGAAAGGACGCTTGTTCCTCTCAATGGGGGGCAGCTGCACCTAAAGGTTTTCTTACATGAGTGTATGTTGGGGTCCTCGACCTTTGCGGAGAACTAATACCCCCTTCCATCTATGCCTGCATGCCTTCAAAGAGAATGAGTTATATTTTAGCTACCATCTTCCTCCTTGTGCATAAAGGGGGTGTCATCCGGCCCTTTGAGGGTGACCAAACTGCTGATGCGGCCCCCGATGAATTTGAGTTTGACACCCCTGCAAAAGCCCTACTTTCTGATTTGCTCTCTCCCTTGCTAGGCCTGCTTCTTTGTCTTGGTTCAAGTCATCTCTCCCTATAAACCTTCTTCCCCCCAAGTTCTCCCTCAACAGCTTACTACTGCGGCCAAGTTTATTCTCTCCCACTCTGCTGACACCTCTCTCTTTTTTCCTTGCTATGTTCCCAGGTGGGGCAAGCAGAAATATTATTGGTGAAGTTTTCCCCATTGAATTTTTGTCCTTGGAAATGCTTCACCTGTAGAACTTATCACTCGGCAGCTTTTAAAAATTATTGCTATATGTGTTCGGGCCCCAGAGTTTGTGGGTGCAGGGGCACCCATAATTCCTGGAATTAGTAAAATTTGGAATCAATCAAGGTTTGAGTAAAACTGTGCTCCACACTGTGGGGTTAAGTTTAGGAATAACAAGCCAGCCGGGTTCAACATAGCTGGCTGGGGATAAGCCATTCAGAAACAAAGGCTGAAATGGCCAGTAATTAACCCACCAAGAGAAGCCATTCACAAGGCAGAAGACTCTGCCAGGGACCATGGTGTAGCCAGGATTTATGTTGGGGGGCAGGCTTTGTGTTAGGGGGCAGAACGTCAGTTAGTTAAGTATTTTTATTGATTTACTTGATGGGGGGGGCACCACGCCAGGGACAGAGGGGAAGGTTGCCAGGATTATAGTGGGCAATGATATAAGCGGAAAGGGAAGTCACATTTGGCAAGGGTTTGTGAGAAAAAGAAGAAGCAATGGGGCAGAAGCCATTCAGGCTGACTGCAGCAGGCTGGGGCAAAGAGACACAAAGATGGCTGCCTGGCTGCCTTTGAATCCAATGCTGCGCTTCCGTAGGAAGCAAGCACCTCTTGAGACGTGAATAATGGCAATCCCGGCTCCACCCAACTCAGGCTGTATTTATATGTAAATAAAACTATTTATCATAAAGACAGCATGGCCTCCGCTGTGTGTCTCATTCCAAAGGGAATGCAAACCCTGGTTAATTGCCAAGACCCCTGGAATCCCACACGCTCAGAGATTGGGGTGCCCCGTAACATCATGCATGATGCTGAGAGGGAGAACTTTTTATGCCAGACCCCAGGGGTCACCCAGTGAAACTGAAGGAAGGAGCAGGACAGGCAAAAGGAAGTCCTTCCCACCCGGTCTCCGATTGGGCATGGTGAGAAATGGGCCCGTCTCACATGCTTAGAAGCACGGACATGGCTGGCTCACCCATGAGGTGGACTGAGGCAGGGGTGGTGTCTCCATGTGTGCCCCACCTCCCCCACAATGGAGAAGTCAAGTGTCCGCGGCTTCTGTCAAGATCTCATGACAGCGCTGCGAAATCCAATCACATCACATGTGAAAGGCACTGCAAATACTGAGTTATACACAAAGTTTTTCAAAATGCATTAAACTGCCCCTGCTCACACTGAGCGTTTCATTCACTGCAAGCATGTCACACATCATCCGCAGCTGGAGCCTAGGAACACTTGAAAAGGGATATGGGTTGATATCCAATGCCCAAGGCTGCAGCTCATTCTCGTAACTCTAAGCCAGGGGCAGCTTAGCATTCTGTGCAAATGAGCACAACACAAGCATAGCACAATACCAAAGGATCATATGGTCTTCTGTTATTTTTTAAAGCATCTGTGTCTACAAATTAATCACAGATAATACAACTTCAGCACATGCACTGGGGATAAGGCTTATTATTATTATTATTATTATTATTATTATTATTATTTCTTTATTATTTGCTGAATGTGTTGATCGCCAACAGACCGCCACCAAACAGACAAACAAAAACCACACATAGATACATTAAAACCAAGAGAGGGGAAGTACATTAAAAACATCCCACCACCACTTCTAAAAGGCCACAGACAATTAAAGGCCAAAGCCCTGGTTACGGAGGAAAGTTTTTGCCTGGCCCCTGAAGATATGTAATGAGGGAACCAAAAAAATGCACCTATTAGGATGGTCCTCCCTTGGAGGCTGATGGATCCAATGGGCTTCCAGGTGGCCTGGGGGGATTTTTCAGCTGCTATGACTAATGCTCCTGTCGAAGCCCTGCATGGAGAAGGTCCCAGATTCAACCCCGGTGTCTCCAGTTAAAAGGATGTCAGAAGGGGCTGAGAAAGTTCTTGTCTAAGACTCTGAGGAGGCATGGCCGTGGAGCAGACAGTACTGAGCTGGATGAACTAATAGCCTGACTTGTATGAGACAATTCTATATGAAGGGCATTCAAGACACTTACCTACAGCCAATAAAGCAAACAGACAGAAATAAGTGTGATGATCCACGCTTCATTAACCTTAAAAATCCCCCATATGTACACAAGGACACGTATTTATCTAACAAAAACAGCATCTGCCATAATTTTCTGAAAAACCTCGTAAAGAATTGAGATTCCTGCCCCGCCGCCCCCCGCAATAAAGCAAAACTCTGCTCAGTTAAAATGCTGTGCTAAAATCTCTAATCATCAGCCTCCTTGTGGTGTGTGGACGTGCATTTCATACCTATATTCACCAGTTTTTCAGCCACAGTCAAGCAAGGATAGAGCATGCAGATTCCCCCCCCCCCCCCAACACCAAAGGGTATAATCAAAACTTGTAAAGGCAGGAGACAAGTTACCCAACTGAGGGGATTTAAGACGCTGCTTTAACAAGCTTGCAAAAAGTGGCTAGTCTTCTCACTAACCACCCTGCTCCTCCATAGACCTGTCATTTACTTTCTTGGCCTTGTCCAAAATTACCCAATTGAAAAGGGCTTTCCCTTCAGAGCAACACAATGCAGCAGCAATGAAACCAGGGGCACTTGCAGGGAAAAGGAGACAGCTACTACATCATGGAGCTCATTTATCCACAGGACCACTTCAGATATTTTGTGTAGGATAAGGAGTATGCAAAATGCAGATAGGTCACCATGTGCAACTAGGATTGCATCCATTTTGCTGCTTCTGTGTCTCAACAAAACAGACACATATGAATCATCAAGTGCTTTGCAGGTATGGTGGGTACACAACCTTACAGGTTTTTCCTAACACATGCGAAGCAGCCCTCAAAGTGGTGAACATTCTACACCAGCCCCCCTCTGATGTTCCAATAGCAGCTCTGCTGCTGCAGCTCTGCTTATGGCAGAACTACATATTATTCCTGTTGCAGGAAACAAACATTGGGACTCTGCAGCCAACACATCAGGTGGGAATTAAAATACGTACGGTTAAGCATCCCTGTCCATGCCTCTGGAAAACCTGTCTGGTCAGGGACTCCCAAACAGCACATGCATGGGGTGTTGTAAGCATGCAAGTACGTGCACTACATTGTGAATCTGCTTAGAACACGTCGGTGTCGCCCCAACGTTTTCCGCAACAGCTTTTATTTGCTTTCCCTTAATGACAGCTTGCACAAAAGCTTCAGCTCATCACTATAGCGTCAAATCCGTAAGAAACCCTGCAGGACTTTGTCAGGAGGTACCTGTCAAGCACAGCTTCGGGGTTTCATCTGCTGAAGATGCATATCTAAAACAGATGTGATGTTCCAACATTTGCTATGACCTCAATATGGAAAGCCAGAAAAATATTGGCGAGTATGTAATAATGCTGAAGACGCTTCTGAACCTATCAAAATATATGCTGTTTCAGAGAACCAGATTGTCAAATCATTTCGAACCCAAAGGTTTTCTTAATTCCATAATACTCATTTTTTGCAGATTTCCCAGACTGTTGAAAGAATCTATCTTCTGCTCCAGCTGAACCACCTCAGCAAAACAGGCATCTGGCCCTATATGCACTATATCAGAAGCTATTAAACTGTAATGCATACGCTCCATTCAGCAGGGTCCGTGAAAACGCTGCAGAACAGTTAAGACTACCTGTACCTAGCCATGCACTTTATTTCTTATTTTGACAGTTGAGACAGAGGCCATTTTTGCCCATAGCTATGTTATCAAATAGACTAATAATGTCCTGTCCTTATTATGACCCTGATGCCTTCTACAAATGTTTGCACTTTGATTTATAGGGGGAAACGCTTAGTTTCTCAAGAGGTCCACCAAGAAACCCCTAGCATTTTTCAAGCAGTCCACAGAAAAACATTTGAGAACCACTGCTCTTTAGGAGAAGTAGCGACACCAACAAAATAAAATAAAAAATTCCTTCCAGTAGCACCTTAGAGACCAACTAAGTTTGTTATTGGTATGAGCTTTTGTATGTATGCACACAAAAGCTCATACCAATAACAAACTTAGTTGGTCTCCAAGGTGCTATTTTTTCATTTTGTTTCAACTATGGGAGACCAGCACAGCTACCTACCTGTACCAACAAAATAGTGGACTTAACATGCACAAAGAAAAACAGGTGATACCTGAGAAGAGGACATAAATTTTGTAGCTTCATTACATTACCCAGATCATGAGATAAACCCACACCCATTAATTTCTGGAGCAGGAGGCAGGGATCTCACTGATAAATCACGCACTAGCTTACGAAAACATGCTTTAGCAATAACAATTTTCCCACAAGTGGCTTGTTTGTTTTTAAAACGGTCTTATGGTAGCATCTGTACCAAATACACACACAGGACCTCTAGCAATCGACCAACAGAAGTAGAGGTTGAGGCAACAAAATACAAGAATCAGCACGAATTATGTGTTTGGAAAGCTAGAAAGAAATTAAAGGTGCTTATTGTGGACATTATGATGCCACATTGTAACTGATGATATCACAAGAGATATGAGATTGATTACTATGGATTTATTTTTTAATCTGTCCTGCATTCCAAAGTCTCGGAGGAGGCAACTATATTAAAATCCATTAGTAAAACAATAAAAAACACAAAGCATGGTTGTAAAAAACGCCTTAGAAAAATCCTGCTCATTCATATTCAAATGTTTTTCTTACTTATGAGATTCCTTATCACTATGGGTAAAAGGTTCCAAATCTTTTATTGGATCTCTGGAGAAGCAAGAGGAGGAGGGAGAGAAACAAACAATGACTCTCAACAAGTCCTTGTTCAAATTTTCAGCATAGAGGCAGTTGCTGGCTGACAGTAAGAATGCATGCTCCCTCACTTGCACTCAAGGTGTGAGAAAAATTACAGTCCATGCAAACCCATCAGGTTCATGCTGTGGTTGCAAAGGGTAAATAACATTTATTTAGTAATATTTAGCATGTTACTCTAATTCAGTCTTGCAAATTAAGAGTAAATGAAAATGTGATAAATACTAGTGAAACAATGAGTGTGATCTATTGGAATGCCTGCAAAAGTCTTCCACGAAATAAATTCAGTTGCCATCTTCACAAAAAGAAGGCAATGGTTCAGTTGCTGTGGAAATGGAAACATCTCCCACTGCAGAGTGAGGGCAAAGCAGTTGGGCAAAATTATCTAGATCCATTTCAGCCAGGATTTATAGGCCCAGTTTTCACACAGAAACCATGGTAATCCTTCTGAAGCAGCTGTTCGAGTTAAGCAGTGGGTGGCACCGCTTTATGGTGGTTCTGGTCCTACCTGGATGGACGTTTCCAGAGGGTGATGCTTGGGAGTGTTCTTTGGCTCCATGGACCTTTCAGTGTGGGGTTCCTCAGGGTACCATTTTATCCACCATGCTGTTTAACATCTGCATCAAACCACTGAGTGGAGTTATCCGGTGCAATACGCTGATGACTCACAGCTCTATTTCTACTTTACATCTGCAGGTGAGGCAGTGGATATGCCAGACCATAGTCTTGCCTCAATAATGGATGGACTGGATGAGAGCCAATAAACTGAAGCTTAATCCAGATAAGGATGTTAGTGGGTGGTTCCCTAGTCTAGATGGATGGGAGGTTAGCTGCTCTTGATGGGATTACACTCCCTCTTAAGGAGCAGGTACTCCTGAAACCTTTGCTGTCGCTTGAGGCTCAGGTGACCTCAGTGGTGTAGAGTGCCTTCCATCAGCTCTGGTTGGTGGTTTGGCTGCACCTCTATCTGGGACAGGGATAGCCTAACTTCTGTTGTCTATGCTTTGGTAACCTTTAGGTTAGATTACTGCAATGTATTATATAACATCAGCTAGTAGCAGAGGATTCAGCAG
Organism: Podarcis cretensis; assembly: GCF_951804945.1. NCBI lineage: Eukaryota > Metazoa > Chordata > Lepidosauria > Squamata > Lacertidae > Podarcis > Podarcis cretensis. Next base: position 45,341,796 of record NC_137170.1, on the reverse strand, counting down.
CCAGATTGCTCACTGGAGCAAGACAGTTTGAGCATATACAGTGGTACCTTGGGTTCTTAATCTGAATGTTCTTAACCTGAAGCACCACTTTAACTAATGGGGCCTCCTGCTGCTGCTGCTGCCGCACCACCACCACACGATTTCTGTTCTCTTCCTGAAGCAAAGTTCTTAACCTGAGGTAATATTTCTGGGTTAGCAGAGTCTGTAACCTGAAGCGTATGTAACCCGAGGTACCACTGTAATGCCAATCCTGGCCCAACTGCACTGGCTGCCAAATACTTTCTACACTACACATCATATTAGCCAAAAGGCCGAGAAGAGGGCCCAACTCAAAGTGCTGGTTTTGACTTATAAAACCTTTAATGGTTCAGGAATACTTTAAAGACAACCTCTCCCCTTATGAACCGACTCGGACACTGCAGTCATAATCTGAGCCCCTTCTTCGTGTGCCTTCTCCGCAAGCAAACTGGAGGGTGACAATACAAGAAAGGGCTTTTTCTGTGGTGGCTCCCCACCTGGGGAATGTTCTTCTCAGGGAGGCTTACCTGGTGCTTTCATTACCTTTGGTGCCAGGCAGAAACATTCCTTTTCTCCTTTGAGTAACTGGTGCCTTTGACTAATTCAACAATCTAAGGCCTTTTTAAACTTTTGTGTTTTTATTCTGTAAACCACCCTATGATCCTCGGATGAAGGGTAGCATAAAAATTAATAAATAATAACTAAAACACACAATGATCTCTGACTGATCATAGAGGAGAGAGAGAGAGAGAGAGAGAGAGAAGCTCTATCCAATTAAAGATGGGGAAATGGCAGGTGGTAACAGGTGCAAAAAAATGAAGATATGCATTTTTAAGAGAACCTCTCCCAGCAAAGGGGACATTTTACACCCTGAATTTACTTGGGAGAATGTGGCACAGCCTCAGTTCTCAGCATTAACAACACCACCTGCCTAAAAACAACCAGCATAACTCTTCTTTGTTCAAGTATCAAATAGACAGATCCACAACTCATCCCAAAGTCATTGCATAAACAGGAATGGTTCCACGTTCTTTCTTTCTTTCTTTCTTTCTTTCTTTCTTTCTTTCTTTCAAGATGAGCTGCTTAGGCTAAGAAGAAACAGCCATCTCATCAATAATAGCTTATCACAAGAAAGCAGCACACAATAGCTATCGAGACAGGCAATACATTAAATGATTTAACTCTCTAGGCTTTTATTCAATTAATTAACCCACAGGGGAAATCGTACAGAGCAAGTAAACGGTACAGTACGGAGCATGTGCCCTGCCTGCTTTTCCATCCCTTTTAGCCTACAGTAAGCACTTACACACATACACAGTCACTCTGAGAAGTTTTACTATCACCTGTAGCAGATAAAATAAAAGTCCGGTAAGCCCACAACTTACATGCATTTAACTTGTGTGCATTCAGGTTTACAGGCTTGGCAAATATATATACATATAATTTAAAAGGTGGGCGAAAAGGGGGCAGGCATCTGAGGAAAAAAGACTTTGGCAATCCCACCCACCATTGCACCCAAAGTGTTTTGACTATGTGCGACTCTGGTTTTAGGCATGATCCCTGGAACATAGACCCCCATGCAGGTTTGTGGGGTTACTCTAATTCTCCCACTATGATGGGTTTGGTGCTTTGCTTTCTTTTTACCCCCTGCCCTGTCTAAACACTGGAACTGGTTATTCAAAAATGTGCTGCCTCTGCAGAAAACAAGAGCCATTACTTTCTTATGTGGTGGTCATGCCTCTCAGGATAAAAATATTGGAAAATGATTACAAAATTAATATCTTAAATATAACAGTACGAACATGGTGCTGGATCCATTATTTATGTTGCTAAACTTCACATATTGAATTAACCCCCTATATGATTGTGGCAGAAAGCATGATATATAGTCAGACTTGGAGAACCCAGAAGCTACCTTTGTGCAGTGACTGAATTAATAAACTCTGGGAATTAGCTCTAATGCCAAGTTAACATATTATTTACGATATGTGGAAAACAGGGTATGAGGAGAATAAATTTGTAGAAATATGGTCTCACTTTATAATATATTGACAGAGAAATATGCTCTAAACAAACAAACAAACTGTGTTTCTGACACCAAGAATCATATCAGCTGTTTACAAAAAGTACGAAGACAATCCAATGAGAAGTCCAAAATATGACTAAGCTATGAAAATAGCTTTATTGAACACCAGTATAATTTACAATTTATCCACTTATTTTCTTCTGTATAGTAATGATGTACTGTATGTTCATATGCCAGAAGTACTATACTTCTTACTGGTTTGTTTGTTTTGTAACGTAATCAAGGCATTCAGATATATTATGAAATTCTTGACAATTTTATTTTTTTTAATTAAGATTAAAAAGAGAGAGAGAGACCACGGAAATCTGTTCCTATAAAGTGGGGAAGGCTGCCTTCTGACTAAGAAAAGGGCCACAAAACCAAGAACCAAAAATCCTGCTCTGCCAGAATGGGAAAGAGAGATCACAAATGCAGGTCTATCAGCACTGTACAAATTAAATTTCATTCTAAACTATTAGAGCAGATTCCTTCACAGACAGATATATTCACACAAAATCATTGGAAGACGTCTGTATGTGTGCCTGCATCGGATTTGAAATGTGGGAAATTCCACATTGAATGTGCCCCTGAAATGATGCAAATCAGTCTTCCCCTTTTTTCCTGCTATCGCACTGACATATTGCCTACATTTCTGAAAACACCCTGTTTAACACACATACCTACTGCAAACATGTAAAACTTTCAATATTACCAACCACATCAAAGTCACCCAGAAGAAAAAGAAAATGACCATTTTTTTTCGTTACAGGCCAGTCCTAGTTTCTAAGAAGTGTGTGTGTGTGTGTGTGTGTGTGTGTGTGTGTGTGCGCCTAAAAGGTTCCTGGGAGGCACCTTTAGCAAAGGCCATATGCCAGTCATGCACATGGAATTCAAGTTGTCTCCCAATCTCAGCCAGTATTTTTCCTCTCCTTGGTCTTATGCAAGCTCAGAACTTGGCTCTAAAAACAAATCACGTTGCTACATGGCATAACTGTTCCTAAGGATGCCAAGTTCTTCTCAGGTAAGGGGAGAGGAGAGAACAGGTCTTTATTATTGCCTGTACAAGCACAGTGCTTCCAGCTTTCATAGGATATTCTGACTGTTCCCCCCTTGTTTCACAAGCACCAGGGAAACCTTAAACTATCCCTTATTCTAGAGCATCATAAACATGACCGGTCCTAACATACCATGTTGTAATGCACTCCAGATTCAGAGAATTCTGCAAAACAGAAGAAGCAGGCTGGTTATTTCCCCCCACCTAGCAAGTGTACTGCGATGGCCTCACTTCCAGCTGTCTGTGGCAGACAATTGTCACCTGCTTCGGAGAAAAGTATGAAGATGTAACAATACTGGATAAGATTTGACCAGCTCTTTCATCAAATAATAAGGTCATGGAGTGAAGGCATGGTTTTCATAGATAGCCCAGTACAGTGGTACCTCAGGTTAAGAACTTAATTCGTTCTGGAGGTCTGTTCTTAACCTGAAGCACCACTTTAGCTAATGGGGCCTCCCGCTGCCACTGCGCCGCCGCTGCATGATTTCTGTTCTCATACTGAAGCAAAGTTCTTAACCCAAGGTAATATTTCTGGGTTAGCGGAGTCTGTAACCTGAAGCGGATGTAACCTGAAGCAGATGTAACCCAAGGTACCACTGTATAAGCTTTGCTCTTAGTGGCTTTTGCAGAAAGACTTTCAGAGTTTCTTCAGCAGCACACAGTGCTGTACCGTATTGTGTGCAGGGAACCACGGTTTGTGTGCAAAATTCCATGCAAGGAACTAACCCCAACAGCAGCATTTCAACAAGATCTCTCTCCCACCTCACCACCAAGATTTTCAAAATATAAGAACAAAGAACTAGCTCTTTCTTATCATCTTTCCGCCCAAAGAATGTTCAAATGATAAAGTAAATAAGAGGTAAATCAAGGGGTACTCGACCCACTCAGGTCTTTGTTGTTACATAAAGTGCAGTAGCCTACTTACTGGCAAGGCTTGGTCCCTGGTATCTCCAGTCAAAAGAATCTCAGGTAGCTAGTGCTGCAAAAAGACCCCCAACTTGAACCAGCAGGCTTAGAAAGCCATTGTCAGTTAGAAAACACAATACTGGGTCAGGTGGATTAATGACAGCTTCATACATTGTTTTTAATGTAAACATTTTCCAAGAACTACTTCAGGATGTTACTGGACCTCCCGGGAACACACAACACCAGGTGCCCCCTTCCTCAGAGCCTGAGACACACCAGACGTGCCACCTTGCCCTCACGATAGTGGGTGCACGGGAATGTGCTGGCATCACTGTGGTATGCAGGCGTCACTTGCACACGTTGCGGGGGGGGGGTGCCAACGCCACACACACATGCTATGGGGCATGCTGACATGACACCAAGTGGAATCGGGGGGGGGGCAGCTCCCTCCTTTTTAACAATTCTGGGTGCCCGAGCACCCAGGGCCCCGCATAAAAAGGTAAAGGTACCCCTGCCCGTACGGGCCAGTCTTGACAGACTCTGGGGTTGTGCGCCCATCTCACTTAAGAGGCCAGGGGCCAGCGCTGTCCGGAGACACTTCCGGGTCACGTGGCCAGCGTGACAAAGCTGCATCTGGCGAGCCAGAGCTGCACACGGAAACGCTGTTTACCTTCCCGCTGGTAAGCGGTCCCTATTTATCTACTTGCACCCGGAGGTGCTTTCGAACTGCTAGGTTGGCAGGCGCTGGGACCGAGCAGCGGGAGCACACCCCGCCGCAGGGATTCGAACCGCCGACCTTTCAATCGGCAAGTCCTAGGCGCTGAGGCTTTAACCCACAGCGCCACCTGCGTCCCAAGGGCCCCGCATAGTTGCCACCTATGAGATCCACTATGCTACTATTTCCAATAGTCTGGAATCAAGCTTAGCAAACCAGATGATTCTTGAAAGGGTAAAAATCATACCTGGATTGTTAAGTCGTCTTTAAGCCGCCCAGAGTGACTGGGGCAACCCAGTCAGCTGGGCGGGGCATGAATAATAAATAGAATCATAGAATCTTAGGCCCCCTGTAATGCAGGAATCTCAGCTAAAGCATCCAGACAGATTAAAATAAAATCTTATTTTTATTCTAATATTAAAATAAAATTAAAACACCCAAACCACCACCATGAAGTCACTTAGCAATATTTGAAATGCAAGCTTAAAGAAAAGCAGTACCAAGACACTGGTGTCTGCAGAGAGTTCTAAGCAACTATAGTGAGAGGTTAGAAGTTGCACTTATTAAAGCCCTGGAATTATTAGTTTAGGATCTAGTTTATGGCCACTGATGTATCACTATATCAGATGCAATTTCATTTGTATCAAGGCATGCAAGGATCAATTAGCGTTATAGTAACAGGAAGTTTTCCATGAAGGTCTGCCTGATAATCATGATGTTTACCCAATTACTTTAGGAAAATGAAGGGTATTTTCTTTTATAGGAAGTTTTCTTTCTACATTCAAATTTAGCAGAGGCAGAAGGAAATAAGACTCCACCTCACTGCCAATGGGCCCATTTTATTTGCAGTTAGTTGGTGGCTACTGTCTCTCCCTGCTGTGGTCCAAATTAGAACACTGCGTAGCTTGTGTGGCTTCTCTTTGGCACAGGGCAAAACCGAGCCCAGCTGCAGGAAAAGTTATTCCAATCACCGCATTCATGTGATGAATGAAAGGGCTGGTATTGCCACCTTTTAGAGAAGATAAATCCTGCCTGTCTCTGGCTCTACTTGGATATTCCCACATCATCAACACTGTAGTCCAGTGTAAATACTGGAGTACTGGAGTGCCACTGGGAACAAGATCTGCTGGTTCAGGGCAAAGACCTACCCAGTACAGCGTTCTGGCCTGGCCAACCAAATGCCTATGGGAAGCCTGTAAGCAGAATCTGAGCACAAAAGCACTCTCCTCAGAATTCAGAAGCAGCACATAGCCATCACAAGAAGAAAATTAAAACTTGATTAGTAAATGGCAATGAAGGGAGTCCATAGGGAGAGCATGGCCAAAGGGACAGCCTTCATCAGACACTGGGTTGTATCCGACTGTGGCTGCATCCAGACAGCCCTTCATTTCATTTTCATTATGTTTCTTTACCTGATAATTTCCACATTATGTATGGTCTTTCACAATATGTAAAAGCAAAATCCAGTGGAAATTTGGTGCTAATTTCTGTGTTATTTGCTCCCAGGAAAAAAAAATCTGATTGCAACACCATTAACACAGAAAATCCCAATAATTTTCCACTGCAGTTTCACATGACCAAATTTCGAGTGGCATCTTGGCAAACAGTTCTTTGCCACCATTTAAAATTTAGCATGGCATGGCAGTATATTGATCAAAAAGCTGCAGTTGCATAACACAACAAGTAATGCAGTGTAGAATCTGAGATAGGATTGCTAGCATTATAATCAGGAAAACTAATGCAATAATCCCCACATATGAATGTACCCTAAGCCTCCAATTACTTTAGACAATGATAAAGATTGTTGTCTGACAGGCCAATCCAGAGTTGCCCCACTTTTGCCATCCACCCCATCATGGGTTGATACGTAACCACATATCAACCCATAGTAACCACAATTCAACGTGAGGAATTCATTCAACATGACGGATCACAAGTTGTGTGCTTTTTTATTCATGAGAACACATCCAGATTTTAAAACAAGTGTTTTGGAGACCCTTGTTTTTAAATATTAGAAATGATGTGTGCTGAAATAAAACTAAGTGCAATCAGTTATCTCCCAGCCAAGCAAAGTATTTCTTTCCTGCAGTATTAGCAGTGGCACAAAGTCCTCACAAGCCTTTTCAGACTATTCTTATCTAAGAACGTGATGTGTGCATCTTACAACTTGTCCAAGAAGTTGATTTTCCATTTATCTAATCCTTCGTGTCTTGCCCATTATGCAATTACCTACATACCAGGAAAGCTGACAACAGAGGGGTTCTTTAAAAAGGAGGACCATGGAAATATATATATATATATATACACATGCAGCTGAAAAGGATTTGTGAACAAACCAATGGCCACAGCTGGGAGGAAGAAAAAAACAACACACAACTCTCCACCATTCAGCTTACAATGAGATTTACTGCTCAGTCTACTAAGACTTCGTCTCTACATGTGCTAAGCAGATTTCTGGCTGGAGAAACAGTGAGTGGTATCCACTTCTCCACCCCACCCCCTGCCTTGGCTGTGACACAGATGGCTGTCATTTTCCGGCTGACTTGGGTTATGACTGACCTACTATGCACCTCCCAAGCTCAGAAACTGCAGGTCCTGGAAGTCCATGACTCAGGAGAAAAGAGCTGCCCAAGTTCAGGAGGTTTATGCTAAGCAGCACAAAACTAAGTTATTATAGAAGTGAAGGTTGGGCGAGGGATGGGGGAGAGAGAGAGAAAAGTGGGAGGAAGAGATCACATGACACTTTGCACTCTGCTCCGTGATTCTGCAGCTCGTGCTGGTATCAGAACTTATCAAGAAGAGGAAGATCTTGCCCCTTCCAAGTCCAATGTGCACACTGCAGACATTTGTTCCAGCATTGCACATGATTTGTGCCCTGACATGACCCATCTTCAAGGGCTAGATTTCTCCTGCAGCTCTGTCTAAAGATCCAAGCTAGAAACAACGGTAGAAAATTTCAATACTGACCTGCCTACTCATGGAGACAGGTGAAGTCTAGTTGGAGTGGGGTGATGTCACACGTGTAAAGAATGATTTGTGGTGGTATTTTTGGTTGCCTGCTTCTTTGGGGGTGCACTGCCTGCTTTTCATTGTCTGTGGGGGGCTTTCTTGGGGAGGGGGTGTAGATATTGCTGCCTGCTACTTGGTGTGAGTCGGTGGGGATAGCATCACCAGTTCTTTCTTATGTCAAATGGTTATTTTTGTGGTGCCCATGACAGTTTCTTAAATTTCCAGGTATGTCCTCGGCCCAAGAAGGTTGGGGACTCCTGCTCTATGACATAATCCTTCATGACACAGTTCTGTGTGGGAATATGGTCATTTGTCCATAAGAGCATGGGCAAAAGTTTATTATTGCAAGGATGATTTCATAGCAGAAAGCATTGCTTGGAAGCATGAGCAGCGTGTGGACAGCTCATGCCATCCAATGATTGGTCCACGTAGTATAACATGATCAACTGCGTGGTCTGGTGTGAGAACATGAGACTAATGTATTGTATTGTCTTTTATCTGCTGACTGAAGCAAAGTTTTCTCCTTGAATTTGTATCCTTCTTCGGCACACAATAAAGGTTGGGGCTACAGCAGCTTCAAGAGGAGAGCTGCGGCCAGATTTCTGCAACCCATCTTGGTGTGAGACTGATTATTTACGGATGGCGAGCGGGTTCTCGTCAATTCTGTTTTGTTTTTGGCCAAAGCTGAGCAAGCACCCTAAAAACATGCCTTCTGTACCAGCTGTTCCACCACTATCCACCAAGCCACCTCTATCTCTTAAGAAGTATCTTCTCAAAAGTCTTCAATGAAAGTCTGTCCTGGATCATTTCATTCCAGTCTCCCCTCACCTGCTCCTATGCTGTCATCTTACAGATATTATTGAAGTCTTTGTGTGTACAGCTATATGCACAAAGGCTGTCTTGTTACAGAAGCTCGCACAGCACACTTGGAGCAGAGGAACATGCAACCTCAAGGTCATGGCTTCTCTGTGGGGCCCACACCTTGCTCCCATGTTGAGTGACATGGGATCAAAGAACATCAGAGTAGGGTTAATGTGTTAGCAACACCCACTTATAGGAAGAGGCCTTCCATGTAGTATTTAAGAGACACAATCATTTGGGATCCATGGGTACATTTGCAAGCTGGAGAAACACAGGCACAACACACACAGCACAACCAAGTACAAACAGCAGCCTACTGTATTGCCTACAATAGAATGATTCTTCCAAGCCTAATTTCAGGGACCAAGGGCATCTTCTGTGGCTGCATGTCTGCCCACAGAAGACATGTTGCCAATGCCCTGTTTAAACAGTATACAAAGCAGCATTATGTTCTCCTAGGGCTCATCCGCACTTCCTCTTGCCCTGCTCCTTTCCCCCATGGGCAAACAACTCTTTTCCATTCAACTGGAGCAAATGGCAATTCAGGTTTTCTTTGGATTGACATTTGCTCCAATCTATCACTAAAGAGGACGGGACGCAGGTGGGGACGGGACGCAGGTGGGGACGGGACGCAGGTGGCGCTGTGGGTTAAAGCCTCAGCGCCTAGGGCTTGCCGATCGAAAGGTCGGTGGTTCGAATCCCTGCGGCGGGGTGCGCTCCCACTGCTCGGTCCCAGCGCCTGCCAACCTAGCAGTTCGAAAGCACCTCCGGGTGCAAGTAGATAAATAGGGACCGCTTACCAGCGGGAAGGTAAACGGCGTTTCCGTGTGCGGCTCTGGCTTGCCAGAGCAGCGATGTCACGCTGGCCACGTGACCCGGAAGTGTCTCCGGACAGCGCTGGCCCCTGGCCTCTTAAGTGAGATGGGCGCACAACCCCAGAGTCTGTCAAGACTGGCCCGTACGGGCAGGGGTACCTTTACCTTTACCTTTATCACTAAAGAGCAGGTTTTCCATGGGAAAGGAGCAGAGCTCGGACCCATGGTTTCTGGGCATGGGACAAGCAAAAGTGTGGAAAGGTCCCAGCTGTTGGAATACAACTCAGGCCTATGTGGGTAACTTACAAATTGCCAGATAAAGCAAGTAAAACATCACATAAATGGAAAAGAGACCTATTACATATATATCCTCCTTTGCCTCCATGCTCCCCCCTCAAAAATTATTTTTCCAACCTCCGTATACGATAGATCAGACTGAGAGATGGCTAACTAGTCCTGCATCATGGCTGAGTGGGGATCTGAACCCCAGTTTCCCAGACCCTAGTCTGCCACACTTAACCATGCTGGCTAATGATCAGTGTAGGAAAAGGGGGTTGGGGTCAATGGAATGAGAGGATTTGTTTCCATAAGAAAAAGAAAAGAGTCAAATAAAACCATGGTGTATGAACCCCCCCCCCCCCATCTGGCTTGGCATTCCTGCTACACTTTTTCTTTTTTTGTATTTTTCTGCAGCAATCTCAGAGGGTTTCTTAGTTTTGTTTTACTTCTTGTTTCTAGGATACAGAATCTCAGCAGCGATGTCAACAAAACACACACACAACACAAGTGCATGCATGAGGCAGAACAGGGGTGTGGGGGGAGAAGAATTAGAGAACTTCAAGCAAGCTAAAATTATTATTTTAAAAAAGAGAAGCAACTTAGGAACATAACAAGAGCCCTGCTGGGTCATCCTCCATCTCAGGGGAAGCCATCATGCTGGCTTCAAGATGGCCTTGGTCTCCAACTCCCAGCAGTCCCAGCCACCATGGGATAATTGGATAATGGAAGCTGTATTCCAACATATGGAGAGCACTGTTTAATAAAATAGGCAAGCAAAGACAGTTCCTACTTTTCCAAGTTTCACTCAGCACCGGTACTAACCTTTCACCAGTATCAACTTTTGGTAGCACACCAGATCAGGCAGGCTTGCTTGCACCTTGTTCTGGATTTTAAAAATCTGAAGACATTAGCATTTGGAAGTAAAATTTTGTATATGGCAATATATGTGTCCTGAATTGCTGCACAAAAATTAGCAAATGCAGCTTCAGTGATACTAGGAATAATATTTTGAAGTTCAAAATATTTTTGGCAGCGTATAGCTAGGAGGTACTATAAATAAGGTATTTTAGGGTTAAGAGATTTTATAGAGCAGGCATAGGCAAACTCGGCCCTCCAGATGTTCTGAGACTACAATTCCCATCAACCATGACCACTGGTCCTGTTAGCTAGGGGTGATGGGAGTTGTAGTCCGAAAACATCTCAAGGGCCGAGTTTGCCTATGCCTGTTATAGTGGGGGAAGGATTAAGATTCACAACAAGTTTTAAAGGCCTGTTCTTGGATACATTTTTTTAACAGTTGTGTTTTTAAAAGGGGATTGCTCTTAAAACCTACTGGTCTCAGCATTCCTGAGATCCCACTGGCATTTCCAATGCACAGGAAGGTGGAGCCAGAAGGGTGTGGGCATCACATTGGCACCAGAGGAGGAGGGACCTAGGATCGTAATAATCTGGGCTATTAAGATCCCAGAGACAGCAGGTGCCAGAGGTGCTGAAAGGATTTACAGGCTCCAAAACATATGTGAGTAAATGAGTTCAGCCTTTGGCATCCACCAGAGTCCACAGAAGAACTGACACAATATTCCAGGGATGGGGAACTGTCTAAAAGGCATTTGTCACTTGTGTATAATTAAGACATACACATGCCATACTGATGTGCCTCATTATTAATACAAACCCAACCACAAGAATGCAAAGAGCTTAAGTACAGGGAACTAACAGAAGTCATGGGAAGCCAATCACTTCTCTAATTTTTCAAAACAGGCACATAAAAGAGGAGAGGAAAAGAGAAGAGAAAACTGTGTGTTGGGCACAGAAGAATTAAGCCTGCATGCAGATCTTGAGAAATTACTTAATGCTTTCAGGGGGCTGACAGAAAAGCACTTATAGGACTGCAGAGAATTCCCCAGAGGCTCTGAACCAAACACTTGCACAGCAAAATCTGGGAACCAAAAGGTGTGGTGCATGGTGGGTCAGCTTCTGGCACCAGGATTCTCGATGCCATCTCCTCACCCTCAGAATTTAGTCCTTTACGTGGAGACTCTGAAGTAGGGCTCAATGAGAGGCCACTTACTAGGGCTGCCATACATCCGGATTTTCCCAGACGTATCCGAAACACTGCAGTCGGGAGCAGTGCCTGGGCAGTAATCAGGCAAATGTCTGGGAAAATCTAGATACATGCCAGCTCAGCAACTTTTCAGTCCGGATTTTCACTGTTTGAAATTTGGCAACCCTAACTCACACATCACCAAAAGAGAAGAAATGCAACACACACACACACACAAACACACACACACACACACAGAGAGAGAGAGAGAGAGAGAGAGAGAGAGAGAGAGAGAGAGATGGATGAGAGGGCAGATTTGCATAAAAGTCTGTATGTGCTAATTTATATGTATAGTTGCACATTTGGAAATATTTACTGTAATTTAGAACAGAAATACATCAATATAGAGGGGACGACTGTGATAAAGTGACCTCTGTGCCTCCTTTGTCCACTGTCCTGCTGATGGGCAAATTCAAGGATCATGATCTCCCTTCTTAAGGAGTCTGTATTTTTAATATGGGATTCAATGGGACAATCCTTCAAATAGAGGACTGTCTTTTGTAAGTAACGCACATGAACACCCTGTGGCTCAAGTTCAAGTCAAATAGGCAGGAGAGCCAGATCCCAAAGAAGGTCGGGGGGGGGAGGCTGCAGTTTTCCCAGCAGATGCTGCTACTGAACCTAGAAACCTCAATATCGCCCACCTGACATTTAACAATTGTGTGTAAAACAAATATAGCTTGCAAATCTAGTTTTATTAAGATTTGCGCTTTTATTCAGCAGAAGGCAGTACAGTATTCAAGTGTAATGCAGCTCACATACATTTAAAGAAAACGAGAAAACAGAAATAAATCTAACAGCAAAATAGCATTATTTTGGTGATGCTCATTTCATGAGATTTGAGACTTTTGAAGGATCGATCCATGTTAACAGTTAAATAAAAATTGGTGCTTTCAAACACAGTAAAAAATAAAGCACTGTTACATAATTTAGCCCTCTGGCTAGAGCAGCAAGGGAGTTGAATCTGGAGACTGCCCTGTGATTTAAATTAATGTTGAGTCAACTAGCAGGGCATCTAGAGACGAACAGATCAGAACTGAAGCATATGCTAAGAGCTATATGGCAGGCACCCATGCAGGGCCAAGGACACTGTACTCTGGCTCAGGACAGCAAAATGCACATCAAGAAGAATGAGTGTTCTGCTTCCCATTGCCAGAGAGAGAGAGAGAGAGAGAGAGAGAGAGAGAGAGAGAGAGTTTAAAGGAAGCCTCAGAATGAACACTCAAGAGAAGCCAGTGACAGAAGCCAATGCCGTTTCCCCCCCCTTTTTCTTTCCCCCCTGCATACTGCCAAGAAGGTATAAATCCCTTGAGAACAAGATAATAAAACAAACTGACCTTGCAACCCAATTAGGTCTGCAAACTGTTTCTCTTGTGTGTTTTGGGCCAATACAACTGCAGAGGATAAACTGAACACAAAGCGTTGTCTTGACAGTGGCAAACTTTATCAGCATCACAAAGCAGCTAGGCATAGCATGGAAGCAGCCGGCTGTTCAGCCAAGGCACAGAAGGGCTAGGCTTCAGACAGGAATCCTATGCAATGGGCCATGGGGGAAAGATACCACCTTGATTCCATTAAGCAGGATCATTTAACCACATAACTTCCCCAAATCATTTCAAACAGAGTCAAAATAATGTTTTGGCACTACCTATTAGGCTCAGACTTGGCATACGTTCTTCTTGATGATGGAAATTGCCAGCAAATTAGTTTTTGTTTAATAGATGTGCAACTTCACAGGAAATGCCTCAGAGAAACTTCACAGGAAATTCCTCTTACCAGTTTCACACTTCTGAAAAAGCCAAAAGCCGCAGCAGAATTTTGCAGTTTCCCCACACTTTGTTAAAATGCCATTAGCTTGAATTTTTAAGACAATACAAAGGAAGGACACACACCTGCAACACATGCTTGCTTATCAAATGGAAAACAAAGAATTCCTGCCATTCTACTGCAACCTAAATATTACTGTGTAGGGGAAGGAAGCTGCATACATGCTCACTGAGAGAGAATCAAAAAGAAACATTGACTTGAAGCAAAACTGCGCCACAGCTCAAAGCAGTAAAGCAACCACCTCTCCAGCATTTAAAACTTCCATATTTCAAAAATCTACTGTGAGCAGATACTTAGTTAGTAAGGCTAAGAATCATCACACTTTTATAACAGCAAATGCATAATATTCTAAGCGAAACCAGTTTCTGGGAATGAAAAGAGTGCTGTTATGCTCAGATGCTACTTGCAGGCTTTCCATAGGCATCTGGTTGGCCATTGTGAGAAGCACAAAATGCTGGACTAGATGAGCCTTTGGCCTGATCCAGCAGTGCTCTTTCTATGCCTTCAACAACACGTAGTCAAAAGCCATTCATAAATAATTGAGAAAACAGCAAGGCATTCTGGATGACTGCAATAATGATGGCAGGGAATACTCCACCTTATTGCTATGGACAATCCACCTAAATAAAAAAAACCAAGACATGCCAGAGCCATCATCTCTCCAAAAGGCAAGAACAAGGGATATCAGACATGGCTTCAAAGCAAGCACAAAATTTTGATTCCTGCACACTTCCTTTGGGGTGGGGAGATGGAAGATTCCAGTACGCTTGGCCTTGCCTCATTTAGATTTGCTACAGGGCTCTCTTTCATCTCCTCCATGCTCTAACAGTGGGCTGTTTTTATCTTGTGATCTTATCAGCATTCCTCTAGCTTCCCTCAAACATCCAAAGTGAGGACACCTCCAGTTCCACCTCAAATTTAACATTTTCAGCATTTAGATGGCAACTCTCGTGTAAAGGGTTTACAGAACTTTAAAAGAGCAGCAGAGAAATGCCATGGGTAGATGTTTTGGCTTGGACCTGGAATATCTTGGTGGCTTTTAATTTTTAAGCACTTGTAGACGACAGTAGTACTCGTACCAAGCCCTTTTCTTACACCCATACCTCAGATTCCACAGCCGCATCCTAGGAACCAGTTTTTTTTTGAGGGGGCAGCATGTGAGCAAATTGTACAGTAGCTCGTTTAAATGTATGCAAATTAAATATCGCTAAGCACTGACTGTAAGCTTAAAAACCACACAGGGTGACAAAAGCTCCTCTCAACGGCAGTCACATGGCAAGCCTAGCTATGACAAAAATGATTGCTGTGCTACCCGCATTAATAGACATATTGTTGCCAAACCGGCAGCTTTCTAAGATTGGCCTCGATTTCTTCTCTTCCCACTCCAAACTAATTATAGGCACCCAGATGCATTAGCAAAACTAAATGCCAAAACAAACTAAATATCTATCAAGCTCTAGAATCACTGTTCGGCACTCAGCATCACCTTTGTCAGCTTTTCCAGCTCCTGTTCCCTTATGTACATGATAAAAATACAAGGAAGCTGTATTCAGGCATTCCTGAAAATCCCAGAGATCTGCCTCCAACATGGACTTACGTACTTCACCCCTCTTAAACACTCGATTCCCCACTTATGGAGCAAAAAGCATCAGGTCTCTCAGGGGAAGAGGGAGTTTGCCGCCTGTCCTCATTTGTGTCTGACTGTCCAAAGCATCACTCTGCCGAGGATGACAAGGTTCAACAGCACCAGAGACAGTTGTTCAGTTCCATGGTTATACCCCAGCACGTTTGCAGGACCAGGCATCAAACTTCCCATACCCCAACCCAAATAATAAGAGAAAAAGGAGACTGGTTTTCGGTCAGAACAGGCCCCAACTTTATTGAATAGTTGAAAGAGGTTTGGGCATGGGGCAATCTAAATACTTCTGGCTCGCCCGCGGAAGTGACGCGTGGTCAATCCAGATATAAGTCTTAAGACTTATATCAAATAGGGTGACCCCCGCAGGGACCACTGCTTGGGGGAGTGCCTTCAGCCCTGGCCCCACCTGAGCGTGTGGACATGACCACTACCGCCAGATCACTTTAAGGGGATACCCCAGCGTTTGGAGGGGCAGGCGGAGTCTACAACTCCCCCTCCATCCAAAGCAAAGGATTGCCCCAATGCCCAACCAGTTGTGATGATTGCTATGTGGTAGGCAGAACCACCAGGTCGGTGCCAATTAGCCCAATGGGCAAATTCCTACCCAGCACCTTAAAGGATGGCAACCACCATAGCCACAGCTATAAGCTTAAACCAAGGGTGGCTGGGCAGGGAACCCCGGTGCAGGAACAAACAGGCTGAGCCCCAGGTGCTGGCTGCTTAAATGGGCAAGGGGCGGATCCGAGGGAAGCCCACCGTCGGCTCCATCGGCTTCGCCACCAGCACAGCCCAAGCCCCGGCCTGCATCCCCATTTGCCAAAACAGGGAGCAGGCAAAGATACGGTTCCTTATAAGAAGGGCACAGCCAGTTTGAATTCCCTCAAAGGGGTGAGCGAGCTTGTTGTCCTTAGGAGCTTGGAAGGGAAAAGGCAGGTGGGAAGAGCCTTGCCTCTGCTTCAGAGGCCTGTGGGACCCAGGGCTATTCCAGTTCCCTCTCATGTACATAAATCTTAACAGAAGATTCGCTCAGAAAGGGCAAACAAAAGCAGCACTGCACAGTCACCACTGGAAGCTTTTGCCACTGCATCGAACCCTTACTGAGAACAAGCCAACCCAAGATACATACTAGTGCTTATCTCTACATTATTATTGAGATAATGAGAATCGTTTGGACCCACTTAAATAAAAGCTGGAAAGAACAGTGGAAGCTCCAGAATCAAAAGAGTGGCCAGGTACTCTCTCTCTCTGCATGAACAAAGGAACCACTTCCCGTGAAACTTCACATATCACAAAACTACCCAGCAGCCTTATGGAGCATCTTCTGATTGAACAGGAGGCCAGAATCCATCTAATTTTCACATTTTCATCATGTCCATGTTCAGCATAGTACCAAATCCAATTATTATTATATTTAAAAAATTAACACTTAGCTAAGAGCTAGAGGAGAAACCCTAGAGAATAATTTAATTAGTTATGATAGGTAAAGAGTCTTCCTTGCAGCAATTTAAACCTACCCTGCTGATGTTCCTCATAATTGGATGGAGTTTTATGAGGCTCTTATAAAATGCATCACTCTGCTACATGACAGATTTGGCATAAACTGTACCTTTAGGCTGACAACGTGCATTCATTGTGTAACACCCTCAATGACTCACCCAGCTGGATAAGCAACGAGACCACTCTTTGGATCACAGGCCAATCCTCTGCCTCCAGAGACGGTGATTCCCAGCACTTTCTCCAAGGTCACCTAGTCAAAAAGAGAGAGAGGGGAAAAAATGAGATTCATGCAGATTGAATTCAACTTCATGTAACCACAAGCTTCAATTTGTGTGCATGTGTGTGAATATATATTGTTTCAGTGGAGACTGGAAGATGCACATAATCAGCAAAGATGCCATCAAGTGTCAAGAGCTGTTCTCTTGATGCAGACGACAGACATATTTAGTAGGTTCTGTGTAGAACAAAACAACAACAACAACAACAACAACAACAACAACAACAACAACAAGCTGGTCCGTAGCCAGTGTTTTGAGAAGGAGATTTATAGAACTATCACAATAACTGGAACCAACAGAAAAGCATGGGAAATACTGGGAGGGAGGTTAGATAAAAAAGAAAACTACCAAGCAATGGACCACGCTGGTCCCACCCAAATCCCTTTTGCGTGTCTGATGTAGCTTCGCCAAGAGATATGTAAAAACATTCAGATTCAAAGGCGACTATGGGTCATCTCGCTTTCAGGCCAAGGGAGCCAGCATTTGTCCACAGACAGCTTTCCGGGTCATGTGGCAGCATGACTAAACTGCTTCTGGCACAACGGAACACCGTGACGGAAACCAGAACATATGGAAATGCTGTTTACCTTCCCACCACAACCTTCCCACTATTTATCTACTTGCACTGGCATGCTTTCAAACTGCTAGGTTGGCAGGAGCTGGGACAGAGCAACGGGAGCTCACTTCATCGTGGGGATTTGAACCACCAACCTTCTGATCAGCAAGAGGCTCAGTGGTTTAGACCACAGCGCAACCTGCATCCCTCCTTTAAGGTTATACGACTCATACTTCCTTTGCCTGAAGCCTCTGAATCCAATATTCCCAGCCAGGTAAGAGTTATTTCTAAACATATTACCAGCAGATTTTTTAAAAATCACTTCATTGCAATCACACAATTGCAATTAGAGACTGGATAAAATAGCTTAACCAAGCCCAGCCAATTAGCTTTATACATGAAGAGCAAAAATATGAACCCGAGACTTGTACACCCAGACCTAATAACCTGCCCATTGCATCACACACATTCATGTACTGCCAATCTGGGTCCTGAATCCTGCCTGCCAAACAGTGGCAAAGTAGCCAAATACATGAGGGAGCAATTCATGTAGGCTTGGGTCAGAAGAACAGCGAATGGCAGAAAATATATTAATAAATGCTAGCAAAAGGCTTCCTATAGAGTTGCGCCACGATGTTAGAATCATAGAATCATAGAGTTGGAAGAGACCACAAGGACCATTGAGTCCAACCCCCTGCCAAGCAGGAAACACCATCAGAGCACTTCTGACATATGGTTGTCAAGCATCTGCTTAAAGACCTCCAAAGAAGGAGACTCCACCACACTCCTTGGCAGCAAATTCCACTGAAAATTCAATGCTCCTTTCCCCTGTGCTTTAGCAAAGGGGTGTTTGGCTTTTATTTATGGTGCACATACATTATTCCTCCAACAACATTATTTGCAAGATTTTACTAGACTGAATGTTGACTCTTCTGTTTTTAGTTACAATAGTTGGGGTATATCTTTTGTCACATTTCCAAAAAGCCTGTAGGGGATGGGTGACAGAGTTATTAATCTTCGCGGTTATTAAAAGCTGTCCTCTAGGGACTCCAGCGTTCCAAAACAAGGAAAGTCTCCCACACTTAGCCTTGCTAACCAGCTTCAAGGAACACCTAAAGATGCCCATGGGAGCCGATTGCCCAGATTTACCCAAGAAGGTGCCTGGTTACAACAGCATTTCTTTTCGCAAGATCATTTCCCATTCCAATAGAATTTCCTAAGTCTTTTCTTCATATGTTAATAGCATAGATAGCTTGGATTCAAACTAGTGGCCTAAAGGGAAAAGGGTGTCAAAACCTGCTGCCAATCTTTTCCTTCTCTCCACCCCTGTGTCATAGGGTTCATATTCTCTTGTGCCGGATGCCTTGCAGCAAGAAAGAAAAAGCCAAGAAGAAGATAAAGATCCCATCCTGTTGCAAAATGAGCATATCTTTTGAAATGAGATTTTCAGAAAATTAAACACAAGCATTGTTCCTTCTGCCAGTATGTATTTCTGAAGGATGTATTCATACAGCCATGCAAGCAAGAGCTAAGAGGTAACTGTGGATCCTCTTGTGGTTAGGTATGAATAAAGGGATAGTTCTTCAAATGGAAGGGTGTAGAAATTAGAGTCCTCCAACACTGCTGCAAGGTGTGCACAGGACAATTCTATACCTTCTCGTTGCTTTCAGATACCAACCCTGCCACAACATACAGGGTTGCCAGATTCTGCACAGCAGCGCTCAAAATTCATCAGACAATGACCTGTGCCCAGTGGCGTAGCGTGGGTTATCAGCACCCGGGGCAAGGCAAGTAATTTGCGCCTCCTAACCCATGGATTTGCGCCCCCTAACCCGTGGATTTGCGCCCCCTAACCCGTGGATTTCCCTAACCCCCAGATGTTGCGCCCGGTGCGGCCGGCCCCCCCTGCACCCCCCACGCTACGCCACTGCCTGTGCCACAAACTAGATTTAATGAGCACTCATATCAGAGTGCTCTGTAGATTGATAGCTATAGTCTTATATAGACTAACCTCTTATGATTTGCCACTCCCGTCTAATGTTCCTAACCCTTCTTTTAGACTTTCCTAGCTTCCTTTAAATTTTTGTAGACTTTTAATTCTTTTTAGTTTTACAAATCATTTTTTCAGATTTTAAATGATTGTACCCTTATGCTGATCTATGGCCGTAATAAAGATTTGATTGATTGAGAATCCTCCAAGGATCAGTATTGAGATCTGTGCATTTTAACTTCTTCATTAAAGTTCTTCATTAAACTTCTTCTTGATTAAACAATCACAGGTGAACAGTGAGGTGGCCAAGTTTGCTAATGATACTAAATTGTTCAGAGTTATTAAAACAAAAAGAGATTGTGAAGAGTTCCAAAAGGACCTCTGCAAACTATGAATGGGCAGGAAAATGGCAAATGCAATTTTAATGTAGGCAAGTGTAAAGTGATGCATGTTGGAACAAAAAAATAATAATCTTAATTTCACATATATGCTCATGGGGTCTGAACTTCTACTAACTGAGCAGGACTGAAATCTTGGGAGTCATAGTGGAGCTTGGGGAAGATGTTGTCACAGTATGAGGCAGCTGTGAAAAAGGTAAATTCCATGCTAGCAATCATTAGGAAAGGAACTGAAAATAAAACTGCCAGTGTCAGAATGTCATTATGTAAATGTTTGGCACCACTGCATTTGGAATGCTGTGTATAGCTCTGCTCAACTCACCTCAACATATATATTCTCAAATAGGAAAAGGTTGAGAAATCACCTCAAGAGTTCCTTATTCTATATAATGCTACAGAGACAGCTCACTTGAAATGAATGGCCGCCTTCTCCCTGAGAAATCCGAAGCTAGTAATACTGCTGGCCTCCCACATACTAGGTAAAAGCAGAAAATCACAAACTCTCGCAGGCACCCTGCACCATCAAATTACTTCATGCAATGAGATACATGGGCATATGAAAAAGATGTTAGATGAACCAGGCTGTTCTCGCATGGGGGAACCAGCTGCCATTTTCAGAACTGTTTTTGCATTTTCATTAAACTAGCCCATAGTCACTCCCCTGCCTTCACCACCTACTCCAGAGACAGGCAATATCCAACAGGCTTTACAACACAAAAATATTCCTGGCAAATCCCAACCATACACCAAGATTTGTAGCCGTAACACACATGCCTCCAGGTTGAAGAATTTAATGCAATCAATAATTTCATTCCTTAACTCAGTAAGAAAAGACCGTGTTCACTGTAATCAACAGATATGCACCAAATAAGTTATGCATACATCAGTAACATATGGGCAAATTACTTTTTGCATGTGCAACTCATGAAGTGCTTAGCCATCCTGGAAGGGAATGTGATTACTTCATTTTCAATGCTTGATTTTAACAAGGTCTGTGAGACATTAGGAGACATCTTTCTAGCAGTCAAGCATTTCTGTCATTTCACTCAAAATGACAGGTCACTCAACTACCTCTGGACCCTCAAAACCCCGCAAAATCTATTTGACCAGAGACTACACTGGGATACAAAAAATGAACATGTTTTCCCACAGGCTACTCTGTCATATTCCCTTCCAATCTTTGATGAGCTGTGCACAGACTTACACAAACTAGTGGTTTGGTCAATTAACGGCCCTGACTGCACAGCCTGAAATACCTGTGGAATTGCCATGCCCTGCAGGATGGGTGAAAAGGGAGCAGAGAAGAAGCACAGGTACTTGGCAGTTTATAGGAATCAGCCATGCTGCAGACACAGTACAAGCAGTCCCTCAAACACACTCTAGACCAGGGCGGCCCAACCTTTCATACCAAGTGGGCTGAAAGAATACTTTGACATGGAACCTGCGGGTAATACACTGCCTTGTTGCACAGATGCAAGGCAGCACAAGACCAAAATGTGAAAGCCCCATGCCCTAAAGCCCTCGTGCTGCCTTCCAAAAGCCAGCTAGGTCCTAGAGCCCTCCTACCTTCTTCCCAAAGCTGGTTCAGAGCAAGTCCTAACTAGACTTTGGGGAGGAAGCCAGAGGACTCGAAGACCTTGTCAGAGCCTGCACACCTCCCGCCCAAAGGACAGACTTTGCTTATCCAGCTTTGAGAAGGCAGCTTGAGGCCTGGGGTATGTGTGTCAAATGCTGCAGAGGGCTGTCAAAAAGGGCCTTAAGGGGCACATGTGGCCCCCAGGCTGCATACTGGACTGCCCTGCTCTAGAAACAAGACCTGTCAGGCTGCCCTACAGTTTCAATTACAAGCTGCTACAGATGAACGCAGGGACGCAGGTGGCGCTGTGGGTTAAAGCCTCAGCGCCTAGGACTTGCCGATCAGAAGGTCGGCGGTTCAAATCCCCGCGACGAGGTGAGCTCCCATTGCTCGGTCCCTGCTCCTGCCAACCTAGCAGTTCAAAAGCACGTCAAAGTGCCGGGCTAACCTCCAAGTATTATAAGATATTAAAAGACCATTTGATTCAACCACTGATGGAGGTTAGCAATGAAATTATGGAGGGGAGGAGGGCGCCGGAATCGTGGAAGGAAGCTTTCATCACATTGATACCAAAATCGGAAGCTGAAAAGACACAACTTAAGAACTACCGTCCCATCTCCCTTTTAAATGTGGATTACAAAATTTTTGCAGATGTTTTGGCAAGTAGACTTAAAAAAGTTCTAAATGAAGTAATTCATAAAGACCAGGCAGGCTTTCTCCCAGGTAGACACATGTTTGCTAATACAAGGAACATTATTGACATTTTGGAACTTTTGCAAACTGATATAAATACAAAAGCAGTGTTAATCTTTATAGATGCGGAGAAGGCCTTTGATAATATCTCTTGGAAATTTATGAAGGGAAATTTAAAAGAAATGGGAGTGGGTCGGGGTTTTGAGAATGGGATTGATGCAATATATTCAGAACAAAAGGCTAAATTGATAGTAAACAATGTGGTCACTGAAGAGTTTAAAATTGAAAAAGGAACACGACAAGGCTGCCCGATTTCCCCTTTGTTATTTATATCAGTTCTGGAGGTGCTCTTGAATATGATTAGAGGGGACCGGTTGGTGGAAGGGATTCAGGTCGGAGCGAAACAATATAAACTTAAAGCTTTTGCAGATGACCTAGTTTTGACCCTGCAGGAGCCAGAATCTAGTACAAAAAGAGTATTACAACTGATTCAAGATTTTGGTCGGGTGGCAGGATTTAAACTAAATAAACAGAAAACTAAGGTGTTGGGGAAAAATCTGACAGATGTAGAGTCGGAACAGTTTCAGAGAGAAACGGAACTAACTGTGGTTAAAAAAGTAAAGTACCTAGGGGTAAACATAACAGCAAAAAATCTGAGTCTATTTAAGGATAATTACGAAAAATGTTGGTCTGAAATTAAGAGAGATTTGGATAGTTGGACAAAATTGAAGCTTTCTCTGTTAGGCCGAATCGCTGCTGTCAAGATGAATGTACTGCCAAAGATGTTGTTTTTGTTTCAAACATTGCAGATTGTGGACAAGACAGAGTGTTTTCGGAAGTGGCAGAGAGATATATCTAGATTTGTCTGGCAGGGCAAAAAGCCCAGAATTAAGTTCAAGATACTAACTGATGCGAAAGAAAGAGGGGGCTTTGCCCTGCCAGACCTAAAGTTGTATTATGAAGCCGCTGCCTTTTGCTGGCTAAAAGACTGGCTACTTCTTGAGGACACTGATGTATTGGACTTGGAAGGGTTTAATAATGCCTTCGGTTGGCATGCATATCTATGGTACGATAAGGTTAAGATTAATAAGGTCTTTAAGAACCATATTGTCAGGAAAGCAGTTTTTAAAGTCTGGACAAAATACAAAGACTTATTGGAAAATAAAACTCCGAGGTGGCTTTCACCTCTGGAAGCTAAGGCCCGAAAAAGACTCAATATGGAGGCCAACTGGCCAAAATATTGGGAAATATTAGAAAAAGATGGAGACAATTGGAAATTGCAGAGTTTGGAGAAAATGAAGGATAAAGTGCGAGACTGGTTACATTACGCTCAGATTAAAGAAGTTTTTAAAAATGACAAAAAGCTAGGGTTCCAGGTGGAGAAATCGAAGTTGGAAACAGAATTGTTAGAGCCAAAAACTAAGGTTTTATCAAGAATGTATAACTTGCTGCTGAAATGGAATACACAAGACGAAATGGTTAAATCGGTTATGATAAAGTGGGCTCAGGATATTGGGCATAATATTATGTTTGAGGACTGGGAAAGGTTGTGGACCACTGGGCTGAACTTCACTGCATGTAATGCTTTGAAGGAAAATGTAATGAAAATGATATATAGATGGTACATGACCCCAGTTAAACTTGCCAAAATATACCATTTGTCTGATAATAAATGTTGGAAATGTAAAGAACATGAAGGAACATTCTTTCACCTCTGGTGGACTTGCCCTAGAGTGAAGGCCTTCTGGGAAATGATTTATAATGAGTTGAAAAAGGTATTTAAGTATACCTTTACTAAGAAACCAGAGGCCTTCCTTCTGGGCATTGTCGGCCAGAAGGTGTTAAAGAAGGACCGAACATTTTTTATGTATGCAACAACGGCAGCAAGGATACTCATTGCCAAGAGCTGGAAAACTCAAGATCTACCCACACTGGAAGAATGGCAGATGCAGCTGATGGACTATATGCAACTGGCCGAGATGACTGGCAGAATCCGAGACCTGGGAGAAGAGAGGGTTGAAGAAGACTGGAAGAAATTCAAGATTTATCTACAAAAGTATTGTAATTTGGTTGAATGCTAAGAAGGATGCTAGATCATAAATAATCGCCTACCACTGAATTAGATTGAATTTGACGATAAGCGAGATTGAGGGAAACATAAAATTTGTGGAGAATAGATTAAATTAACTGAACAAAATTTAAGAATATAAACAAGATGATAAATTGCTGGAAAAAATTTATAACGATGTAAGTGGGAGTGGGAGATGCGAGGGAGTCCAAAGAAGTTCTGAAAAATGTGTTATGATTCATGTTACATTGTTTATTATTTTTGCATTTTGTATTCTAAAAAAATCTTAATAAATATTTATAAAAAAAAAAAAAAAACAAAAGCACGTCAAAGTGCAAGTAGATAAATAGGTACCACTCCAGCGGGAAGGTAAACGGCGTTTCCGTGTGCTGCTCTGGTTCGCCAGAAGCGGCTTAGTCATGCTGGCCACATGACCCGGAAGCTGTACGCTGGCTCCCTCGGCCAATAAAGCGAGATGAGCGCCACAACCCCAGAGTCGGTCACGACTGGACCTAACGGTCAGGGGTCCCTTTACCTTTACCTTACAGATGAATTGGACAGAAAAAGGTGTGCGCTTGCTCACCCTTCCTCCATTGCAAGTGGTAACAGTTAGATCTGTGGAAGAATAGCAGCACACGCAACGTTCCACAGAGTGCAATTTACTGTCAGAATGCACATCCTAATACAGCTGTACAACAAAAAGCTTGCGCTGTTACATTTAGCACTGCTGGGCTTCATTTGGCACATTCACCGAAGAACGCTAATTACAGTGTGCTGTTCCACTTAGGGGGGCTGTCAGCATTTCCACTGTAAAGCCTTCATTTTGGGATCTTATAACACATCTGTAATGTATTCACTTGGAGCTAAAGCTGGATGCTAAAAGGGCTGGCACTCAACCAGGTTTCTCTGCTTGTTTAGGATGTGTGCGTGTGTGTTTGTTTTATAGGGTTTGGTGTTTTCCATTTTCATCACAAAGATCTGAGAAGGAAATGAAACGTGGAGACTAAGTTATACGTTACTCAAGTTAGGGAAGAAGAAGAAAATAAGCAGCTTCGACTTCCATCCTGAATGCACATCCAAACATGCACACCCTTCTGTTTGATATTTTCCAATTCAAAATAGCTTAGTGTTTTGTTCTGTTTTTGCAACATCGTAAGAGGATCTTTCGATTTTTCCTCTTTCCCACCTGCAGTCCCATTTGCTCTCTCAGGAGTTGGGCAGACATATTCCAACCACCCTTCTATAAGACTTGGACGAGACTATAATTAAAAGAGGAACAAAGCAAGCCTATAGCAAGCCTGGAGACAGGCTGGAAAAGCCAGAAGTCTTATCAGAGCCATTGTTGCCCATGGCATGAACACATTTCTTTTGATGCTGCTATCACTTCTGATCAAGTTTTGCAGGCCTTTGAAGCACAGCTAAAGACAGAGACAACACGGACAAAAATTGCCTCTGTCACCTAAGAAGGTGCCTTAAGGACAGAACATTTGCCCCTCTAGCCCAGTATTGTCTAGTCTGAAAGGAACCATCTCTCGGGCAGAGGTCTCTCACATCACCTGCTACCCAATAACTTTTAGACTACCAGTGATTGAAATCCTCTGCAGCGGGAAACATAAAATAATACCGGTACATTATTAGACCGCTGAACATAAGAAGAGCCCTGCTGGACTGAGCCAATGACCCATCTAGCCCAGCAACCTGCTCTCTCAGTGGCCAACCAGATGCCCATGAGAAGCCTGCAAACAGGACCTGAGTGCAACAGCACTCTCTGCCCCAGAGGTGCAAACAACTAGTATTCAAAAGCATTATTGCATCCAAGCATAGAGGCAGAGTATAGCCATCATGGCTAGTACCGGTATCTACTGATAGCCTTACCTCCATGAATGGTCTCATCCTCTTTTTTAAAAAAGCCATCCAAGTTGGTGACCATTACTGCCTTCTGTGGAAGCACATTCCATAGTTTCACTATGCACTGTGAATAAGTACTGTCCTTTATTTCTCCAGAATTTTCCAACATTCTGCTTCATTGGGTGTCCACAAGTTCTAGTGTTATGAGAGTAGAATAAAAACTTCTCTATCCACTTTCACCATGCCATGCATAATTGTTTTAACCTCTATGATGTCTCCTCTTACTTATATTTTCTCAAAACTAAAAAGGCTCAGCTACCGCAACCTTTGCCCATAGATGAGTTGCTCCACCCCCTTGATCATTTTGGCTGCTCCTTTCTGAATCTTTGCCAACTTGACAATATCCTTTTTAAGCCAAGGTGACCAGATCTGCACACAGTATTCCAAATGCAGTCATACAACAGATTTGTATAATGTCCTCATGATATTGGCAGTTTTATTTCCAATTCCTCTCCTAATGAACCCTAGGTATGCAATTTGCCTTTTTTTCCACAACTGATTCGTCTAGGTCAGTACTGCCTACTGTGGCTGGTACTTCGACACCATTCTCCTCCAACAGAAGACAGGTGGTGTTTCCTTCCCAATGCACATCTTGCTGCTCTTTTCAATCGAACTTGATTGGATCACAGCTACTTAAGATAAATCTGCTATAATTTGGAGGGTGGCAAAGTAGGAACCCCCGTGCATGTCAAGGCAAAGGGTGCCTAAGCTAGTGGGGAAACCAGTGTTAAACGTGTTAATTAGAAAGAGGGTTTTTAGACTCATCCCCCAGCAACACCTGTGGTAAAGAAAGAGAAGGAGAAAAAACATGGGGCCAGATACAATGCTGCCATCCTGCTTATGCAGCAAGCATCTGCTTGTCCAATTGAACTTCTTCCTTGTCTTCGCTCCCCCTTCAGTGCCCCCCCATGTAGGAGGGACCCTCAGGAACAGAATTTGAAGGCGGCATGGAGAGAGGAGAGGAAGTCCCATTCTCTGTGTGCTGCATTATTATTATTATTATTATTATTTTCCCATTTAATACGGGCTTAACGTTTTCATGGAAAATCCAATAAATTAGGGCAGGGAGACAAGGAAACCTTAACACTGGATTAAATTGGGGAGTGGGTTGAAGAATATGGTATTTTGAAGAAGATGGCGCCTTGTAGACACTGCTCAAACACTGCATACATGAGAACATCGTTTCCACAATAAACTGCCTTGTGAAGGCATCCTCAGAAGGAAAGACTTTGGAGTAAACATATAGAGGATTACAATGCAAATAAGCAAATTTCCTCAACCGAGGCCTGCGGTTAACCCTTCTTCAGATAATAATATCTGAAAATTCTATGTTTCTCAAGCAACCCTCAAGAAGATGGGATTTAGCAGCCAGCTTGTCTAAAAAGTAATCCAGGCTTTTGATTTTTTACATTATTTCATGCATGGAACCCAATAAACCATGGACTAAATCAATATCTCAGACCAGGTTCAAAGCATTTCAAGTGCAAATTCTTAGCTGACTATTATGCTTTGCATCACAATGGGTTTTTCTTTCTCTCCCCCCCCCCCCGCCTTTTCTTTCTCTGTCACGCAGACACAAGTAGTTATAACAGCTCCTTTCCTTTTAGATTTCAAGGCGCAGCTCTCCCACATCAAAAGTCCACACAACCAACCCACTGCAGTAGAGTGTGCTGTGAAGTTGCTGGAGGATATCAGTCATTTATGTTGCATAAAGCCAATAGGCCCTTATGTATTATGAATCTCTTGCACATACGAAAAGCAGGGGTGGCAGTGAAAGGGGGGGGGTGTAATACAAAATGCTGACAGCTTCTATTCCAATCACTCTGCCAGCTGACACTGTAATGTGTGCGTGGGTGTGCCTGCCAATTTTTCACCAATTTGAGGCAGCTAAAACATTGCAAAAGTTTGCCTAAAGAATGGAGAGCAGAGAAGGACACATCTGAAAGAAAATCTGTTCCTTGGCCCGCCTTTTTCCACTGTGCCCTCACAATGTTTAACCTCGACTCTCACCACTCCAGTCTCACAGAGCATGGCTGTTCTCCACCTCTCATTCCCATTATACTACATTGCAGATCAATTAGCCAAGGGATGAGGGAGCCTGTGGTCCTTGTGGCATTGCTGGGCCTCCCACTCCCATCAGCCCATGCAGGCATGGCCAATGGGTCAGAGATGGTGGGCAACATCCAGCAATGTCAAGGGAACAGGCTCCTCCTCCAATTCTACAAATTCTGTGTGCTGAATCTGTATACCTGGGGTATAAAACCCACAGAGAAACAAAAGCAGACATGGGTGTGGGGGGGCAGCTGCTCCCCCCCCCCCAGATCAAGTAAAACAATAGAAATACTTAACTTACTGACCAATCACTTCCGTTCTTATCCAACAAAAGTCCTGCCCCCCCCCCAAATCCTGGCTACTACGCCCATGAAAGCAGAGGTGGGAAAGCAAAGCACTGGTGCTGAAGAACAAAAAGGCAAATGGGTGATAGCAACTGAAGCCTGCCCACACTCACAACTTATCCCCCTGTGGCATCCTCCTCCCCTGCCCCGTTGACCTACAAAGCACTTCTCCTCCAAAAGTTCACCTCTAGATATCATAGACCAGCTAGGAGCAAAGTGACATCAGGGAAAAGGCCTCATTGCCTATCAGCCCACCCGGTTTCCTCATCCCCTGGTTAGCTTATACATCATTGTCTACATGTTATCTGACCCAAACATTCCCTGCCCACTCATGGTGCCAATGACAACTTCTACTTGATGGTGGAACATCACATTCATGGAAGGGGCTTTCCACTTCGGACTAAAGCTCCCATCTGCCGCAGCCAGTGGTCAGGAAGAACATTAGGGGGTACTTGTTTGGGGAAGGTTCTCGATTATCAGACTAGCAAATAAGCCTGGCCTGCAAAAGCCTGACATAGGGAAAGTGATTAAGATAGAGAGGGTTTCATATAACCCTCTATAGACAAGCCCCAGCCAGATATGCCCAGAAGCCACACCTCTCCCCATACTGTCCATATATTTAGTCCACATATTCAAGACCCACTGCAGCACTTGAATCTCAGCTCTAGATGCAGTAACAGAAATACACCCAGGTTTTCAAATTAAAAATACCCAGAGCAAACAGAAACAGCTTGGGCTGGGTTCCCAACTATGGGTTGGGATGTTGCTGAACTACAACTCCCATGATCATTTTCCATTGGCTATGGGAGATCTAATGCCACAACATCTAGAGTATGGGTAGGCAAACTAAGGCCCAGGAGCCAGAGCTGGCCCAATTGCCTTCTAAATCCAGCCCACGGACTGTCTGGGAATTAGCGTGTTTTTACATGAGTAGAATGTGTGCTTTTATTTAAAATGCATCTCTGGGTTATTTGTGGGGCATAGAAATTCGTTCTTTTTTCCAAAATATAGTCTGCCCCCGCCACAAGGTCTGAGGGACAGTGGACTGGCCTCCTGCTAAAAAAGTTCGCTGACCCCTGATCTAGAGGACCAAAGTCTCCCCATTCCCGCTCTACACGTATGTTTCTATGTCAAAAGTACCTGGCCTTCCTGCAGATCAACCAAATTTCTATTTATCTACCACGACAAAAATAAAATAGGAATCTATGAACAAGAAAGGAAAATTTACATGCAGCAAAGCAGCCACAAATCAAAGCTTTGGAATATAAATCAAGAAAAATGAAGCATCTGGTGGAGTTAGAAAAAAAGTCTAAAGCACAGTTCCTATAAGTAATGTTCAGTAGTTTTAAAAGACTGTTGGAGTCATTTCTGCAAGAGCAATGAAGAGGCTACGATTTATGACTGTTAGTCACCCCTTGATTATGAAAGCTGCCTTTCCCTCTGCTGATTATTTCTGTTTCATACCAGAATATCAGTGCTCATAACTAGAAATGAACAGTCAAGGAACATCTAAATAGAAAATGGGAACTGTGCTAGGTTAATGCAGCTTTCCTATGGAAGGGAATTTCACCTGCCAAGCAGATTGTCCAGTTGGCTGCTTTGTTACATTAATAAATAAACACTGTCTTCAGTTTGTTTATTTAGATAAATTTATAGCTTCTCTTTAGTAAAAACTTCCAGAGGGAGATGTACAGCATAAAAATATATAATACTTAATACAACAAAACATACTGAAAACTCAACCCACAACAACAGCAACTCAAATTTACATCACAGCATTGCGAATTGAAGTGTTATGTGGTTAGGGGGGGAAACAGCTGTAGTATCAAACTGCCTCATTTCACAAAAACAAATATAATAAATAGTGTGATTCTACAGTAATTCCTTAAGTAGAAGCTCTTCAATGAAAATACTATATAAAAGAGTGAGTAATAGCACCATTATCCTGTTCAGTCCTAAAAGGGACTTTTGAAAGCTATTTCCCTTTAACTATGGCTATTTTCAGCTGATGTTTCCAGTTCATTGGAACTCAGCATCATTACATTAAAGACAGTTATCTCTGGCAGCTGTATGACCAACACTAGTAGAGCCCATGCTTTGTGCACATAAGTGTGGTACTGTCTGTTGAGCGTAGGGGGCTTATACCTTAGTTTATTGGACCATAGATGGTCTCTATGGCTTTAAATATATACAGACCTGCCCTTGTGTGATGCTCAGGTCAGGGATACAGTTGTTTTGCTGAAAGAACACAACACACCCCATTTCAGAACAGCACTAAGTTAGGTAATAATTTTTATACAACAGTCTGTGCACCCTTTCTTCCAACCTGGAATTATTTATCCACAGAGAGAAAATATCTTGCCTGAAGTGGCCTTTAAAGAAGACATTTGACACAGTACGTTGACTGAAGAAGGGTGTGGTGGTGAATACATCAGCTTCCCGAGGGTTTGCAATGCTATAATATTTATTTATTTTTTAAAGAATCTGAGAAAGGTGGATGAATGGGTAGAATCAGCTAATATTGATCTCAAAAGGTGCTGCGGCTCACCTTGTTAGCTCAACCAATCCTGCCTTTTTAACACTGATCCTTTTAGATCTCTTTCAATGTACTTCCTTTAATCACCCTCGCACAAGCCCTGCATCAATCTCCCTCTCAGCTGCAAGCAATTTCCTCCCGTCTTTCCTCCCTGTTGAATAAAGCTTCTTATAAAGGAGGGGACATTATCGCCAAGTGCCCTTCCAACATCTGAGACTTAAGCCCCTCCCCACATCTGTTGTTCAGCATAAATGCTGACCGTGCTACATGTACAGCTGGTTGGAGGGGGTGGGGGGCGAGGAGAGAATGCACAATCCTCGAAGATACCGAATCCCTTTTAAAACAGGGGGGGAAACGGGAGCCAAAGTCTAGTGGCACATCACAACCAGCCTCTTTGCTTTTGCTTAGTGTACAGCTTAGCAGCTTAGCAGTGAAATGCTTAAGAGAGTCATTGTATTTACTGCTATCCAGCTCCATGCAGTAACACAGGGAAGGGGATATGATCACAGCAGTAGAGCACACACTTTGAAAATAAAATGGGTTCCTTGCCATTTCAGCACCGCTTCACATTTTACAGAAATTACATACTTACGTACTACTGGTTTTCCTCTTAACATGGAAGCTATATTATACCAAGTCAGTCCATTGCACCATCTAACTCAGTGTCATCTCTGACTGGCAAGTGCTGCCCAGGTTTTCACAGACAGGTCTCTCCTAGTCCTTCCTAGCCGGGATTGAACCTGAAACCTTCTGCATGCAAAGCAGATGCTCTACCACTGACCCATCATCGGATGAGAAATTCCCAAGCCCAGGCTTAAATCCAAACCACCACCACCATCGCTCCACTTCCTAACTGAATCTGGGAATATCTACATGCTGGAATTAAGAAGTTCACTTAGAACAGACACAGTTTTGTTAGAAAATATGCTTTGATAAATCATCTCTGACCTTTAAGAACCATTTTTGATGCGAAAACTGAAGTTAATATACAAAGGACCCACAGGGCCTTAAGGTATTATTATCATGCTGCTTCTCTCACTCCAGTCAGCATAAGTTGTGCCACAGTTAAATGCAAGCAGGTATGGTATGGATCTCTAAAATTGACTTTGGGGTATGGCAGGGTTTGGATGTTCTGTCCAAAACAATAAAATTTCCCGTAGATGTGTGTCACATCCCCACCTTAGCATCTGTCATTTTTGATTTCCAGGCTGCACCCATTTTAATATTGTACACAATTTTACTTGTCATGTCACTGCTAAACAGAAGGCCCCACAGGCAAGTAATACTGAACAATGGATAGATTGTTTTACTTACATACACCACACAAATCTCCTCCTGGTCGGTATTTCAGCAACGTCTACAAGGAGCTTTCTGTCTCTTGTAAGAAAACGAAAAGGGGGGGGGTCCTCACCTTGGAGAGTTTGCACAAAATTCAACTCTAAATGCATGCCAAAATCATTCTAAAGCATCATGGGAAATGCTCAGCAACAGGTGGCTTCCCCGCAGAGAGTTCCTGTGCTAAGCAAACAGCACGAATTATCTTTCAGTAGTGCATTAGCACTGACCACCTGGATGCTCATTAGTGAATAAAAACGTTCATTTGCTTGCGATATTGGAGGCAAAGATTCCACTATAGTGTGTGGAGTAGCTTTCCATCTTCTTCTTCTTCTTCTTCTTCTTCTTCTTCTTCTTCTTCTTCTTTATTATTATTATTATTATTATTATTATTATTATTAGAATTTCTATACCGCCCTATACCCAGAGGTCTCAGGGCGGTTCACAGATCAATCATCAAAACTGATAGCATTGCAAATAAGCTGGTGCCACTTTGAATCATGCATTCAATAAATCAAGCAAACAAAATGAGTTTGCATAGGCAATTTGCATGCATTTCATGCAGAGGGGAAGAAGGCAATGAGAGAGAAGAATCAAGAATGACTTAATTCCTGTAGATGGATGGTACCATGCAACTGCTCAGAATTTGAAGTCGTCAGAAACTTAGTATCAAAAGATTCAGCAATGTTAAAGGCTTTGGCTTTAAAAATAAGGATGTCAGCTTACCCTCCTCACCCTTTATACAAATGGCTATGAAGCCCCCAGAGCACCAACTTCAGGTTCAATTTGAAAGTTTACAGTCATCTCACAGCCTATGTTTTAAGGCACACACTAAAAAAAATGTAAAGGATGAATGTGTACTGAACAGGTACACTGAGAGCACTGTAACCTGCTTGCCTATTATTATGTGTGAAATGGCCCTATGCAGTTCAGGTACAGCAAGGAAGAATTTGCATGATCGTAGAAGAATACAGTTTGCTTTCTCCTGACTAAGCAAAAGCACGCCCTCTGTGTCTTTAACAATGAGCAACTTTGAATCAATGGACTCACACTGTAGAAATGAGGAAGTTAACTTTGCAACCTGAATAACCATTCCTAACTACTTAAATAGTTACTTGTTCTGCGCTATCAAGCCCACACACGTTTTGCATCTAAAGTGGACACAATCACTTCCATTCATTAAACAAAAAAACTGGTTCACCCTGTTAAGGATTGCAATAACAGTGGAATGATTTTGCATGGCCCGGTTTGTATGTTGCATTAAGCCATAGTTAAAAACAAACAATGGTTTCATGTGAACAAGTAGCGAGCTAGCGGACCCTGCTCAAGAGTTGCCACAGCACTCCTCTCCTGGTCCTGCACTATATGGAACCAAGCCAGAGTCTGACTTGCAGTGAGGGACGAATGTTGGAAACGAACAAACCACAAGCCCCGATTCAGGTGTCATGTCAAGCCAAACTTTGTGGCATGCAACTGGACCTATGTTTCCACCTTTTCATAAGGGCCCTATGAAGTAGATCATGGTTATTTTCACATTAACATGGAGACTAGTGGCTGAGAAAAATAGTGACTAGTTGAAGGCCACAGACCGAGATAAAAACGGAGCATAGGCCTCAAAAATCCAAGACCAGCACTGGCTTGTACCAATTTAGCACAGTATGTAAAAATGGTTACTCTTCATGTTTGCCCCCCGCCCTCTCTTTTTTTTTAACACAGGGGTTTCTGGTCCTCTTCCCAAGTTCCAAGCAGAACATAATAGAGCCCGTTACAGCACAGCCATGCCACCAGAGGCTTTATAGGTCAGCTTGAAAAGGCTCCTACTTAATTTAGCTCTCAAGGTCATTAGTTCAATCTGGAGCACAGCAGCAGGAACCACCACATAAACTGCGAAGTAAACTGTGTTTGCACATTTAAGCAAACAAATATAACAAGCTACACACCCTGAATTTGTACATCTGGTTCAAGTGAAGGCGAGGGACGGCCACCAAGACGAAACCCTTTGCAGCTGCAATTGGAAAGATGGGAGGTGAAGGGAATAGGAAACAGGCCTGCTCAGTGTAACTTATGTTTGAAGGGGCAGCAGAGGCCTGGAGTGGGGGTAAAGGCAGCAAGATCCAACTATTTCCACTACTTTCAGTAAGATTTGAAGCTGGCATGTACCAAGCCAGACCACTGGACTATGTACCTCAGCCTTTTCTGGTTGCAAGTGCTCTCCAGGCAGGAGTCTCTCCCAGTTTATCACTGGGATGATGGGGACTTTTTGCAATGCAGCCCAACAGCAATGGACAGTAAAACCACCAGGGGAGAGGGTCCATCAAGCATAGGAACATAGGTACATTGTCAGATCATTGGGTGGTTAGTCCCTCTAGTCCAATATTACCTACACTGACTGACAGTGGCTGTCCTGGGTTTCAGGAAGGATTCTCTTCCAGGCCTACCTGGAATGAACAGGCAGTACTCCAGGTACAGGCTGCTCAAATGGGCAAGGGTCAGATCCAAGGGAAGCCCACCATCAGCTGCGGCCCCTGGCACAGCCCAAGTCCCAGCCTGCATCCCCATTTGCCAAAGCAGAGTGCAAGCTAGGATCCAGTTCTTGATAGGCAGTGAAGGGCACTGAAGTTCAAGCTCCCTTGTCGGGGCACCAGTGAAGCCTCTGCTGTCCCGCAACACTGCTGTACCAAGGGGGTGAGCAGATTTCTGCATACAAAGCAGCACCTCTACCCAGAGAAGGCTTGGGAGGGAGCTGAGCAGCAACCAGCACGCAGGAACGCCAAGGCTCTCACCACACTCAGCAAGAGCCAGGGTGCTCCACAGTGATGCAAATTGGCTCCCCCCACCCTCCAGCAAGCAGTGCACAGGAACCCCCTGGCTCTTGCCAAACATGGAGGAAGCCAGGGCATATCTCAGAGTGTTGCTGCTCTTTCGGCTTCTCCACCTGGGGTGAGGGAAGATGGCTGGCAACACGGCACTTTGAAAGAGCTCCCTCTCAGCAGCAGAAGTAGTGGGGCAAGCGGAGTGCTGCCTCTTGCACTTCCGCCGCCTGAGGAGGGCACTTCAACCAGCTCTGGCTTTAGCACTAAGGTATACCCCTTCCCTGAGAACGATAACCTCTTGTTTCTTTTAACTTGATGCAACTGCAAAACAAAACAAAGAAGGAGGCTGACAAGTACAGTTGTAGCTCGGAAGTCGAACGGAATCCATTCCAGAAGTCCGTTCGACTTCCAAAACATTCGGAAACCAAGATGCGGCTTCCAATTGGCTGCAGGAAGCTCCCGCAGCTAATCAGAAGCCACAGAAACCATGACGGATGTTCAGGTTCCAAAGAATGTTCGAAAACCAGAACACTCACTTCCAGGTGTTCAGGAGCCAAAACATTCGAGTCGCAAGGCGTTTGTCAACCAAGGTATCTAGCAGATCACAATATTCTACTGCAAGTCTGTGCTTTGATTTGGTGTCCCATAAGTTGCAGAGTAGCATCAGCTTAAAATGTAAGAAAGCACACACTCAATAACAGCTCTGGACACATGGAGAGGCAGCTGTTTCATTTCTGCCCTCTGGCTTTGTGGTGAACCAAATGGCACATGTGTGCACACACAAATGAGATATACTTGTGGGGAATGAAGTTTTGCTAATCCAACTGCAGAGCCAGAAGCTGCTCATCTCCCATTGTCTACATGATCAGGTGACACTATTCTTAACGAAAGGGGTTTCAATACTGCATGCACAACGCATGTGCCCCTAGCACTCTGGCCTCACATTTCTTCTGCCACAAAGATAACCAGGAATTCATGAGAGTGGCTTGTCATTTCAAGAACAGGAATGAGAAGGTGTTATGGTGGGGCAGTTCATTAGGCCCACAATGCATGGTACTTATTGAGGAAGAAGAACCATAACCATAATGGTGGGAAATGGTAAGAAAGTGCTTTCCAGTCAGTGTTAGAAACTCAAGATATATAAGCTAGGCGCCAAATGGCTCCTTAAACCAGGGTTACAGTCACCAAAATGGAATGCCTAGCTGCCATTTGGTAGCCAGACAGCTTGCAAGTCGTATTTTTCAATACAACTTTTTTGTGTCTGAAATTTATTCTGACTGTATAGATAAAACCCTTCCAGCTCAGTAATGGAGCAATGCTGCCTATAAAGTTCAAATGGAGGTGCTCTTTCCAGGGAACCATACCATTTCTAGGTTTACTTTTTAAAAAGGACACCTCCTTGGGGTTTGATTATATCCTGTTGAAAAAATAGAGGTTACTTCATAAAAGACAACTAGGGAAGTGAACAGCCCTGCCTCCTTTACACTTCAGAGAGAGCAAAGGGGCCCATATTATTGGTACATACACTGCTGAAACACAGCTATTGTTAATGGTTAAAGAAACAAAGAGGCCCCAGAGTTTATTTCCAGACAGATGTAATCCAACACTGGAGCACATACATTCAGACCACAGTGGTTGGAAATAGCTTCATGTAAATGCCCTTACTTCTGCGGCTCAGCTAGAAAACAGCTTTGCTGCCTCTCTTCGCAGGAGCAACGCACCAAGGAGCTAAACAAGTTGCTTGGCAGCTGCACGTCCCTGACAGATCTCTGCTCTGATCCCAAAACAGATTTACACACATTCATTTTCCTAACAGTCAGCTTTTTGCCATTTGCAAAATATCGCTGAGGAAGCTTTGATCAAACACACACACAACATTGGAAGAATCCATGAGACATGGGGGGAGCGGGAAGAGAGAGAAAATGTGGCCATCGTAAGTTTTGAATTAACTTCTGAAAATGTAAAAAACATATGCAAGCTGAAACCAGTTAGCTCCTGAAGCCGTGGTTCAGCTGGATTTAATGACAGTTCTCACGCTAATCTCCACGAAGATAGGATGTGATCTGGGTCAACAGATACATATTTCCACACCAAAGAGAAACTGTGCATCAGGGTGACATTTTTCAGATTCTTTTTCAAACAAAGCCAACAGACCTCCTTCATTCCAGTTCAAGAGAACAGGAGTGTCCCTGCTGGATCAGACCAAAGGCCCATCTAGTCTAGCATCCCATTTCCCAAAGTAGCCAACCAGATGCATGTGGGAAGCCCACCTTTTCTGTTGTTGTTCTCCAGTAACTGTTTTTGGTATTCAGTATGGTGCCTCTGATCTTGGAGGTAGCATCTAGTACGGGCCACATGTTCTCCTGCAATGATTTTGCAAAGTTTTTTGCAGATAAAATCGCTCAGATTCGGGAAGAAGTAGACTCCACCGTGGGAGCAGGGCCGGGGCAGGAGAGTGCTAGAGTTCTGTCTGGTCAAGTTGAGTGGGATCAATTCCAATCTGTTACCTCCGAGGATGTGGACAGGCTGCTTGGACGAGTGAAACCAACCACCTGTCTCCTGGATCCTTGCCCATCCTGGCTTATAAAAGCTAGCCGGGAAGTACTGGGCGATGGGCTTCGTGGGGTGGTGAATGCTTCCCTCCGTGAGGGAGCCTTCCCAGACCCGCTGAAAGAGGCGGTTATTAAACCGCTTCTTAAAAAACCATCTTTAGATGCGGCCACGATGGCCAACTATCGTCCAGTCTCAAATCTTCCATTCTTGGGCAAGGTGATTGAGCGAGCGGTTGCCGAACAACTCCAGGCACGCCTGGAAGAAGCGGACCATTTGGATCCCTTCCAGTCGGGATTCAGGCCTCATCATGGGACTGAAACTGCCTTGGTCGCACTGGTTGATGATCTCCGGCGGGCTAGGGACAAGGGTGAGAGCTGTTTCCTAGTTCTGCTGGATCTCTCAGCGGCATTTGATACCATCGACCATAACATCCTTCTGGACCGTCTTGAGGGGCTGGGAGCTGGGGGCACTGTCATACAGTGGTTCCGCTCCTTCCTCCTGGGCCGTGTTCAGAAAGTGGTGGTGGGGGATGAGTGTTCAGACCCCTGGGCTCTCACTTGTGGGGTGCCTCAGGGTTCTGTCCTCTCCCCCATGCTTTTCAACATTTACATGCAGCCGCTGGGAGAGATCATCAGGAGGTTTGGGCTGGGTGTTCATCAGTATGCGGATGATACCCAGCTCTACCTCTCTTTTAAATCAGAACCAGTGAGGGCGGTGAAGGTCCTGTGTGAATGTCTGGAGGCGGTTGGAGGATGGATGGCGGCTAACAGATTGAGGTTGAATCCTGACAAGACAGAAGTACTGTTTTTGGGAGACAGGAGGCGGGCAGGTGTGGAGGATTCCCTGGTCCTGAATGGGGTAACTGTGCCCCTGAAGGACCAGGTGCGCAGCCTGGGAGTCATTTTGGACTCATAGCTGTCCATGGAAGCACAGGTCAAATCTGTGTCCAGGGCAGCTGTTTACCAGCTCCATCTGGTACGTAGGCTGAGACCCTATCTGCCTGCGGACTGTCTCGCCAGAGTGGTGCATGCTCTGGTTATCTCCCGCTTGGATTACTGCAATGCACTCTACGTGGGGCTACCTTTGAAGGTGACTCGGAAACTACAACTAATCCAGAATGCGGCGGCTAGACTGGTGACTGGGAGCGGCCGCCAAGACCATATAACACCGGTCTTGAAAGACCTACATTGGCTCCCAGTATGTTTCCAAGGACAATTCAAAGAGTTGGTGCTGACCTTTAAAGCCCTAAACGGCCTCGGTCCAGTATACCTGAAGGAGCGTCTCCACCTCCATCATTCTGCCCGGACGCTGAGGTCCAGCGCCGAGGGCCTTCTGGCGGTTCCCTCATTGCGAGAAGCAAAGCTACAGGGAACCAGGCAGAGGGCCTTCTCGGTAGTGGCCCCCGCACTGTGGAACGCCCTTCCAGCAGATGTCAAAGCGATAAACAACTACCTGACATTCAGAAGACATCTTAAGGCAGCCCTGTTCAGGGAAGTTTTTAACGTGTGATATTTTACTGTATTTTTGGTTTTTATGGAAGCCGCCCAGAGTGGCTGGGGAGGCCCAGCCAGATGGGCGGGGTATAAATAATAAATTATTATTATTATTATTATTATTATTATTATTATTATTATTATCAGGACTCTTAGTCATTGGCTGCGTACACATTGCAGGCTTACAACACAACTAGGTCATTCTTTTCTCAATTTGGATCAAGGTGGCTTGGGGGAAAATGCATCAAAACCTAGTATTTCATAAGAACTGACAAGATAGATATGGACTGTGGCTAATGCCATGTGCATGCATCCTAAACTAGCGGTGGGAGCACACACTGTATGCAGAGTAAACTGGAGTGTGTACAGAGCTGTTGATCTTTTATTTGCTTGGAAGTGCAGGTATTTGGCACCTCCCCCAAATAAAACCCCACAGCCATTCCTAAAAAGAAATCATGGCTCCCACAGACTCCTGATGCTGTGCCGCAGATGGCCAATCCAGACACACAGAAGGAAAAAATCTGCCACTGTATGGGAAGGATTCCCCACTGCTTCCTCCAACACACACACACACACAAAAACAGTCCAAAGCTTTGGAGCATGACTGCAAGGCTGCACCCAAACCAGAAGACTAGAAGAAGTCTTGAGGTTTGTTGGCTGGGGTAAATATAAAGTACATGCCTGATGTGGGAGGAACTTAATACTGATATGGAACCTTGAATTCGGCAGCTCAGTGGTAGAGAAACTGACTTGAATGCAGAAGGTCCCAGGTCCCAGCCCCGGGTCTGGGAGAGATCCCCTGGAGAGCCGCTGCCAGTGTTGATAATACTGAGCAAGAGGGACCGTTGATCTGACTCTGTATAAAGCAGCTTCCTACATTCCTAGAAGAGCACTCTGGCTCCACTTTTGCTTCCATCTGCTATGCAGATGGGAAGGAAACCAGCATGGAATGAAACAACGGTGGCAGCCGTTTCCTGAAGGAACCCCATGCTGCCATTGCCCCCAGATGGAATGTCAAAAGGCCAACGGCTTTCCAAAAGAAAAACACACATATAGAACAAAAGCTAAGGCAGAGCTTGAGCTGGTTTCATTATTTTGAAGTTGGATCTTATAGACAAGCACACCCTCCTTTCACTAAGATATGAAAAGTTACACAGGAGGAAATGAGCTCCACCAGCCTATTCCTTATATAGGTCATGAATCTCAGCTTATAGGGTTCTCATAAAATACAATGAAACTATTATATAACCCTTACAGCCAGAGAAAGTCACTGCTTGATCTAGGAAGAGGAGGCATCCCATTTTGGGGTCTGGTGGGATGATATAGACACACTGCATTAGAACCTTGGATTTCTCCATGGATTTCTACAGACAACGTTCACCTTCCTCCTTGGAGACATGTCAAAACAGCTTTTGAGTGTGAAAATCCATACATAGTCTAACCTCTTTATAGCAATGCAGGTGCTTCCAGATGACCTGTTTCTTGAGCATTTGTCATGATTTCTTTGTGGCGAGATAGGACGATGTTGCCTCAAAGCAAGTTATTCCACACTTTCCATTGTATTGTCCCATCACTTTCTTTACTGTAAAAATACACATATTTGGGCGAAGCAGGTTTGTTATGCAACCTGAATTCACCAGAGTGTGACTGAATCCTACCCAAAAATGGCAACAATCTAAGAAGTCACCTTCTCCTTTTTTCAGCCACCCATTGCATTCTCCCTCCCTCCCATCTGGATGTCAGAATTTTTTATCCAAGTCAGTCAACATTCCAAGGCCATGTTGGTTTGGGTTGGGGGGGCTCCTCTTTGGTAAATTTCCCCCTAAAGTTATTAGTATCATGGCCAACCTTGGCGTTGTTCTTGAATCTGCTGATACATCTTTCTTGGGCTATTTCACCTAAATTTGTTCAAGCACAGGAAGGCTTAAAATGGAAATAGAGGTTCCAGTCTGAAGTATTTCATGCTTTGGGTTATTTGTCAACAGCTCTGCTACACTTTATTGAAAGAGAGATGACACACAGCCTGCCCAAACCAGGTGTCAATCATCAGTAATTGCGAAATAAGATTAAAGGCCTGTGTCCTCGTGGTTTGATCCCTTGCCACTTTAAAAAAGTCCAATTATCTGGACTCTGCAGGATGTTCGGCATCATGTGGTCAGTCACATTAACATCATGCTTCCCTCACCCAAGTGATCCAGCTACGCAAACATTACTAGAGCTGTGCATGATCCAAGAGACCAGCAACCACAGCCTAGCCAACATGGTGCCCTCCAGATTCTGTTCACCTACAGTTTCCATTGGCCACAGCCAGCATGGCTAATGGTTAGGAATGGTGACAGTTGCAGTCCAGTAACATCTGGAGGTTGCCACATTGGCTACCCTGACTTAACATAAAAAATTAGGCTCAAGTTTCACTTGATCACCTTCAACTCAAAACACAAGGGTTCTGTTTACAGTTTATCTGATCTAGGGCCGCTGCTTGCACTTTTCAGCTCTTTCCTTTGGGGGAAAGCTGCTAAAGCCATCTTAAGTTAAAGAGGAGAGCGTGGCAGTGAGAGGGAACATACACAAACCAGGCCTGGAAATACATAGCACAGCACAGGGAAAAGGAGAGGGCTGCATTTTGTTGTGCATGCATTTTCCAGTACTCATTCTGCAAGGTCTCCTTGCATATTCTGATTTCCAGAGAATAGGTACTTCCTAGGCAAAAGAAACCCATCCACCTCCTTGACATTTTATAAACAGATTCCATTCATAAATCTTTCCTCCTCTCCTAACTGCTTCTGAACACTGAACACCAGAGTAATGGGATCTGCTCTTCTCCCAGTGCAAAAGTGCCCAGGCGCAAAATATCCCCCCTCCCCCAGAGCTAAGCACTTCAAAAATAACATGCTCCAGCCCTCTGGGCTCTCCCTCCCCCCTGCCCCCAAACCCCATGCAGCTCTGTCCTAGGAAGTCTGGAAATTTACAACAGTGTTTACACTTCACTTGCCTGCACCAAGGAGCATCAGGTTGCTCCTCTCAACAAACCAAGGCCCTGGGAGCCAAAATAAAGCCAGCTCAAAAGAGAAGCACACCCAATGGTTGCCAACAAACCTTAAGGCAACAACAGGTGATGGCACACACCAGGGAGTTTCCCTCGTTCTTTTAAACCTCCTAGAAACAGTAACCAGTAAAGCAAGCAAACCCAGAAGCCTCTGGGCCTGCAGCTCCAAAGTGTTTTTCATCCAGTTGGAAGAATATGTACTGGATTTTTCCATGTGGTATTCCTTCATAGAAGAACCTCACTAAGCTCAAATGGACTATTGTCCCAGAAGAAATTTTGAAGCCAAACCTGTGGAGCTCACATATCTCTTTT
Organism: Podarcis cretensis; assembly: GCF_951804945.1. Lineage (NCBI taxonomy): Eukaryota > Metazoa > Chordata > Lepidosauria > Squamata > Lacertidae > Podarcis > Podarcis cretensis. The sequence continues at coordinate 45,299,056 of NC_137170.1, read as the reverse complement.
GTGGCTGACGGTGACCACCCAAATCTTACTTTTGGAGATGATGCCAAAGACAAGAGTCACTTGTGTGTCTTTCCACACTTCACAGTAATATACAAGTTACTTGTCAGCCTTGCCATGAAGGTTGGGGCAGGGGGGGAACAGCATATAAAACTACTTCAAATAAAATAAGACAAGCTCAGAACTGTCTACCTCAGAGTCTCCCAAGGTCTTCCGGATATTGTTGAAGTCTTAATTCCCATTAGGCCCAGCTAGTACTTGGGCAAGATCAGAGATGTAGTCCATCATCATCATCAGAGGTTAGCCCCTCTGGTCCACAGTGACCAGACAGGAGTCTTTTCCAGGACTACCTCCAAGTTCTGCCAGGGTCTGAACCTGGGACCTCCTCTATGTGCAAAGCACACACCTCTGAGGGACAACCCTGTTCCTCTGCCTTACTTTTCCATGTTGAAACTTACTCTACGCACTGCTTGCAATGATTTTTTGCAAAAACAACCCACTGCTCTTAAACAAGATCTGAACAAAATTTATGAATAATCATAGCTTCATTTACTTTTGAATTGTTCACCTGAATCCAAGGCCTCAGATATTTCAGTGCATGTACTTTTGCACACCACAAGATTCAGAGTTGTTGTTTTTTATCTTCATTCCTACACACATACCGTATACGCCTCATTATTCTCACAAGTGTTTGGAGCAGGATTTCTGAAGGTAGTTTTACACACAAACAAGGTTAAAATAGTATGAGAATGCAAATATTACAAGGTACATGGCAGTGTGATTTCTTTTTTGAAGTGTGATACAGTCAAGTTATCACAACAATAGTGGCTCATCGGCAAAATATTTGGGAGCAGAACTCAACAACGGCAAATCAAGAAGGATCACAATTAATTCCAGGTTTAAAGTAATTTGGCAACAAACCTTATTATAAGAAACATCACGATCTTGGCTGTTTCTTAGTCAGGCCCAGTTCACTGAGCCTAAGCTTCCACAACCGCTCAGCATGAACCACCATTGACAGGACTGGCAGCAATGGCAGCAGATACCTTCTATGCTTATGATAATATTTTATTCCCTTGCTAATTATGCTGTTTTAAATGTGCATTTTATATTTGACCTCCTTTATTAAAGTTTTCTTATGAAATGCATAAGGAACCTTTTGTTAACTTTGTTGCATTAAATATGCATTTTGTAGTTGACCTCCTTTTGTAACGTTTTATTTTGAAAACTTTAAGATAATATTTTGGTTTCTTGTTAATTATGTTGCTCTGAATGTATACTTTATATTTGACTTTCTTCAGCAATGTTTTATTCTGGATTGTTTTATTTGATGTTTTAATGTAGGTTATAATATTTTTCTTAAAAATAGAAAGCGGTATAGAAATGAAATGAATAAACAATAGTTACTTTTGGAAGCACCAAGGGTGCTTTCAGGCAACTGTTTATTGAGCATTCATTTGTTTGCAAGAAGATTAGGCAATGTTGGCTATTTATTGAACATTCATTCCAATTTGTTTGAGTGTCGGTTAGAGATGATGTTGCATCAAAGGAAGTGCTATCCCAAACTTTCAAGTGCATTTCCCCTTCACTTACCAAAGTCTGAGCTTTTGTGAAAGTGGGTCTGTTGCGAAAGCCTTCACAATCAACTATACTTACACAACCTTCATTTGAATCCCACCTGAAAATAGTTACAGTCTGAAAGTGCACAAAGTGTCTAACAATCTACAAAAACATTACGAGCAGGCTGGGGACATTCTAATTATATATGTTTTAGAAAGGAACTTTTAGTAAAAATAAGATCTTTAATTAAAAAGGCAATTAGCTAGAAGAGCAATCCCTAAAGATCGTCTGTTTGAACTAATCTGAGATTATGAGGCATGCCACTTTCAAGTCTACACTTGTCTATTGTTTTAGATCCCACATGCAAACACAGGAAAGAAACCTATCCCAACTTTTGTTAAAAATTACATACTTGATGATATTCAGTAGTTATTAGACTCTACATGGGAGGACTGCGGTCATTTTACTACTCGTTCAGAAGAGATAGTTTTATTGGGGGCAGCTTCTCTCATCCTTTTTGCAATGGTGTGTAGTGTTGCATTTAACAAAATGTTCCCTGCTTCACAGCTATTTAAGGCACAAGGATCAGTACTGTATAGTATTGCATCTGGCAGCCTCACTTCAATAGTTAGGATGCACAAGAAGACTGTATAAACCACCTTTCAACAAACATTCTCAAAGCAAAGTACATTAAAAAACGTCATAAACAGAGAATCACAAAATTTATCAAGTAACTGGGACAACAGAAATAAGTGACATGATTCAGGTAACAACCTCATACATGTTTACCTGGGAGTAATTCTCATTCATTGATTTAACAGGGTTTATTTTTTTAGTAGATTGCATCGTCTCTTAAAAGCAAGCGCCTGTTCAAACAGCCAAAGGCATGCAGGACTACCACAAACATTATAATAAATTACATTCATTCTGACAGTCAAACCAGATCTTGACTGGGAGCTTTCCCTCCATGCTATAAGTCAGCCCTGCTCACAGCCGATATTTTCTCCTAGGAGTAAAACTTAATAGCACACATGGCTCAGTCCACAACCTCACTAATAAAAGAAAAAAGACCCCAAGTATTCCAATCACAGAACTCATGTCACTTTAAAGTACAGTGGTACCTTGGTTCTCAAACGCCTTGGTACTCCAACGCCTTGGTTCCCAAACTCCGAAAACCCAGATGTAAGTGTTCCGGTTTTTGAATGTTTTTTCGGAAACGGTTGTCGGCTATTGTTTCCAGGGCACCTGCACCAATCAGAAGCTGCGCCTTGGGTTTTGAACGTTTCGGAAGTCAAATGGACTTCCGGAACAGAATAAGTTTGGCACTTTTGTTTTTGCTATTTATTTTGCATTTTTGTTTTTGAGGCTTTTTCGGTTAATTCGTTTTTGTGACTGTGTGAAACCCAGTTCAGCTACTGATTGATTGATTGTGTGACTGCGAAAATGGATAAAAACTCCCCATCCAAACAATGACTATCATCAGTGCAGGTAATAAAAAAATTAATTTTATTTTTTATCATCTACAATACTGTCTTATTTATTTTAGTACATAATGAAGTACATTCATTATTGCTTTTATTTTATGGATCAATGGTCTCGTTAGATAGTAAAATTCATGTTAAATTGCTGTTTTAGGGGTTGTCTTTAAAAGTCTGGAACGGATTATTCCATTTTGCTTTACTTTCTATGAGAAAGCGCACCTTGGTTTTGGAATGGAGTTCTGGAACGGATTAAGTTTGAGAACCAAGGTACCACTGTATGGAGCCATTGCCTCACAATGCTTGTAGAGGCTATGGGTTCAGAAACTGACTAACAAACCCATAGCATTGACTAGACCCTTCTGAGAGATATAGTGGCTGGAATGATAGCTGAAACTTTCCTTCCTTCCTTTCTTTCTTTCTTTCTTTTTTCCTTTTTGCATAATTTAAGTATGGTGAGTGTTGGACTACAATATAAATGCATTTAGGTAAATGGACTCCTGACCATTAGTTCCAGTCATGGCTGACTCTGGGGTTGTGGCGCTCATCTCGCTTTATTGGCCAAGGGAGCCAGCGTACAGCTTCCGGGTCATGTGGCCAGCATGACTAAGCCGCTTCTGGCGAACCAGAGCAGCGCACAGTAACGTCATTTACCTTCCCGCCGGAGCGGTACCTATTTATCTACTTGCACTTTGATGTGCTTTCGAACTGCTCGGTTGGCAGGAGCAGGGACCGAGCAACGGGAGCTCACCCCGTCGCGGGGATTCGAACCGCCAACCTTCTGATCAACAAGTCCTAGGCTCTGTGGTTTAACCCTAAATATATATTCCAATAAAACTAAAAGATTGGGCGCAGATAGTTTTGCAGGGTAGTTTTCTGCCCCAAGTGTCTACCAATAAAATATGAAACTGAAATATATGGCCAGTTTTATGGGGCATTTTTCTACCCCCAAACCAATTTAAATGTGTCTCAGGCTGGCAAAACATCCCAAAATAACACCACGTGCCTACTGTCAGTCTGCTTCCTTGGGTTGGTTTTTGCTTGAAAACTACATGGATGGGATGGGACTATTTTTTTTTACCCCAATAGGCAAATTGTAAATGGTAAGTGGCTGAAATAGGAGGCTATTGCTTAATACTGTGTAAGTGACAATAGGTCCGCTTCTGTGTAAATTCTGCAATGAACAGTAGTAACCTCCAGGGTAGATTTCAACCTCATTTTCTTGGAAAGTGGTTGGACTATTTCTAGCCCACTTTCCACAACAACAACAACAAGTCTCAAAGGTGTGTTGTTATCAAGACACAAGATCTACCCACTCTGGAAGAATGGCAGATGAAGATAATCGACTATATGGGACTGGCAGAAATGACTGGCAGAATCCGAGACCAGGGAAAAGAGTCGGCGGAAGAAGACTGGAAGAAATTTAAAGACTATTTGCAGAAATATTGTAAAATTAATGAATGTTAGAATGATGTTGGACAGAAATTAAGTGGTTACCAGCTGTAATGTAAAGGTTGAGCAATAAGTTAAAATAAGTTATAATAAGTTATAATAAGGATTTGCTGAGTTAAGAATTTGAACTGGAATACAAAAGGGGGAGGTGAGAGGAGGTCTGGGAAACAAGTTAATGGAAATAAGTAATGGAAATTATATTTGTTTTGTTCTTTTTTTTAACTGTGTATTTTTGTATTTTCGTTATTTTTTGTGCATTTTTGTTTTTTGTTGGCTTTTTGTATTAATTTGGAAATTCTAATAAATATCTATTAAAAAAAACAAAGGTGTTGTTATCACAATTATTAAAACCTTGCACATATGAATCAACAAAAATAAAACATCAGAGAAACAATACTTAAAAAGCAATTAATAGAATAGTTGTGGGACAATGTCTTGGAGCAAGTTAGGTGTTTCATAATCTAAACTAGAATTTTTAGGTAGTTCCCTCCCCTTTAAAAAAAACAAACGACTGGCAAGCCATTTGTGGAAAGCAGCCCAGAGCAAATGTCAAATAGTAAAAAAGACACACCCTGGCAAACAGGACGTTTTCAGAAGGGATACAACAAGATCACGCTCTTGCATAAGTTCTTGCTTCACAGAATACATCACATCAAGACACCAGTACTGGGGGGCGGGGGGCATGGAACACAGAAGCAGATCATCACACATTTTGCTTTTATAAAAAAAGTGACTGCAGCCAAATTCTGTGCCTTTGAGATTAGTTGGTACACACACACGGGGGGGGAGAACAGTATTCAAACAATACTTTTTTAAAAAATACACTTAATAATAACTAATATTCTCCTTCACTAAATTAATAAAGATCCCAAAGTATTCCCAACAAAACATAGCTCTGAGATTAGTTTTGAAGTATCTGGCATGAAAAAAACGGTCTCCAGCAGTAGATTAATAAAAAATCACCTAATGCTTTGCAATGCTGCCTACCTAGAATGGACAGTTAATTCAATAAAATGTTTGAATGCTGCATTTGCAGACAGCAGTCAGGAAGGGAGAGAACACAACAGGATGCCAAAACTTCACTCACTGAACCCTCAATTTTTATGGGATTCTTTGAGGTTTTTTAATGGGAATAGAACCAGAGTAGAAGGCCCTTTTCCGAAGTGGAAAGCCTTCCTCCTGCCTTTATGCTTCACCCCTGCCAGCTGCCTCCAGCCCTTTCCTTCACCCTCCCAAAGGCCGTCTACAAAGTGCATCTCTACGGCTTACCGCCAAGAGGGACAAACAGCACAGTAAAGGGATTATCGGTGAGAGATTATCCCCGCCTCCCAGTGCTGGAAGAAGATGGAAGCCGAGATCCAGGCTGAGAAGCAGCTCAGGGTTTTAGGAAATGTCTTGTCTTGTGGCAATTTGGAGTTGCTTATAAGAATTATAAAGCAGCAGAATACTTGCAATTGTAATGGATTACTTTGTAATACGATGGCCTGGTAGGCTTTCGTTGATTAGAGTTTATAGGAGCAGACAGTTATACCAAGAAAGGTCCCTATAGCTCAGGATCATCTACACTGACTGGAAGGCACTACAGGGTTTCAGTCTTTCTCACCCCAGAGAGCTGCTCAGAGGACTCCCAAGGAGAGGGGAGAGGAGAGGAGACCGAGGGAACACTCCACAAGGGAGGGGGTTCGAAAAAGGGTGAGAAACTGATAACTTTGCAGCCAAGAGGTGACCTAACTGGGCTCCTGAGGCCCTCAGGGGTGCCACCAAAAGAATGTAGTTGGTCAAGGGAGCTGTGGACTCAGAAAGGTTGAAAACCTCTGGAATAATATATACCAGTATTTCCATTTCCCTAATACCACAGGCAAAAAATCTTAGCGCCAAACAGACCTATACACCACAAAAAAAAACCCACAAGATTCCCTCAAAGATGCAAAACATGAGAAAACCTAGTCGTCATCATTTTATATTTGGGCTGCAGCGCAACTCTGTAACCACTACAACTATTGTAATTTGGGGGTCATCAAACTAGTTGCCAGTTAAGGAAGGCCTAGTATTTTAAGTGCACAACTCGCACCTGCAACAAAAGTTTGCAGTGTGGAATGCCCCTGCTCAGTGTTCTAGATAATGGGAACTGGACTAATTATATACAAAGATAAAACTTTTAGAAAAAGAAACACATTGAGAACATAGGGTTACAGGCAATCCCCGTCTCTGCTGAGCAGTAGCAAGTGTGCAGGGGTCTTGACAGTTAACAAGGGTTTATGTTCCTTAGAAAGGTGGCACAATGTAGACGAGTGTCCCACAAGTGTTCCATATGGCTCCTTTCATAGCTTCAGCAAGCTTGGGTTCAAAGCAGTAGCACGTCATGGCCCCTGGTCTCTCAGTGCAGCCTCTTCCATCCAGTGCGCATGGATTTCTGCCCACTTCCTGCTCCTTCTTCCCAGAACCCCCTGCTCCCAAAACCTCGGTTGTAAAAGAACACCCTCCTTTCCTGTGGTGACATCACACACCCCTATTACCCAGGCAACCTCCCCTCTCTCAATTCTTCTGTTTCTCTCCACTTCTCAGCTGAGGAAAGGACAGCATCTTCAAGGTCAATTGTTCTTAATGGCCCTGGACTTAGTTCTCCTTGGGTTCTTAACAGCATCACTATCAGCAGTCTCCTGAACAGGAGAACTGGTTCAGTCAGTATTTTTCACTGGCCTGGCAACTTCCCTTCATTTTCTGAAAATCGGCAAAATTCTACCTCTTTACTAAATTTAGGATTATGGGGAGTCTGCCCTCCACCACAAATTCATAACCATATACTGTATCAGGTTTGAAAGGCAGGAAATCCCACAGGGTGCCATTCATCTTCATAAGATGCCAATTTCTTCCACACCTGAGCGCTAACACCATCAAAGTGCAGCGACTCCATCTTTCACAGCACCTGTAGGTACTGATTTTATGATTCCCTTTCACAGATAAATCCCACCCCCTAACATTGAAGACAAGGAGGTAACACTAATAATCCAACCCCCCCCCCAAGTGACCACTAGTTTAGTCAGTGACAGTGGACATGATTTGTGGCTTAGTGACTTGAGGAACTGTCTTGTAAACTTAAAAAACATAGTTTTAACCTTACCGTTGGCGAGATATTTGATCTCTCTTTTCAGCTCTGGCTCCTGTCTGGCTCATAATATTAACGGCAATGTGGTGCAGGAATTATTTGTTAGTACACTGTTACTTTTACAACCCCTCTTCTTCAGTCCAGCCTGCATTTTCACACTGCTTGGTCTGCAGCACAGGTGAAGACTCACAGCATTTAGTAATCTCTAACATTTTCTAATCCTAGAAATTATGGGTACCTTTGCACCCACAAATCCTTGAACCTTAAACCAGTATTAATATTTTCATACTTTATCTGTTTCAGTCATTGTTGTTGTTGTTTAGTCGTTTAGTCGTGTCCGACTCTTCGTGACCCCATGGACCAGAGAACGCCAGGCACTCCTGTCCTCCACTGCCCCCCGCAGCTTGGTCAGACTCATGCTGGTAACCTCGAAAACACTATCCAACCATCTCGTCCTCTGTCGCCCCCTTCTCCTTGTGCCCTCCATCTTTCCCAACATCAGGGTCTTCTCCAGGGAGTCTTCTCTTCTCATGAGGTGGCCAAAGTACTGGAGCCTCAGCTTCACAATCTGTCCTTCCAGTGAGCACTCAGGGCTGATTTCCTTCAGAATGGAGAGGTTTGATCTTCTTGCAGTCCATGGGACTCTCAAGAGTCTCCTCCAGCACCATAATTCAAAAGCATCAATTCTTCGGCGATCAGCCTTCTTTATGGTCCAGCTCTCACTTCCATACATCACTACTGGGAAAACCATAGCTTTAACTATACGGACCTTTGTTGGCAAGGTGATGTCTCTACTTCTCAAGATGCTGTCTAGGCCTGTCATTGCCCTTTTCCCAAGAAGCAGGCGTCTTTTAATTTCGTGACTGCTGTCACCATCTGCAGTGATCATGGAGCCCAAGAAAGTAAAATCTCTCACTGCCTCCATTTCTTCCCCTTCTATTTGCCAGGAGGTGATGGGACCAGTAGCCATGATCTTCGTTTCAGTCATTAGGACACCTCTTCTATTAGAATTCAGCTACATTACATAAACAGCTGCCTTATAACATGAGATGGTGACCACTACCTGTATTTCATAAAACCCAGAACTGTCTATCCAAACCAGCAGTGAATCCACAAGGTCTTCTGTAGATGCCTCTCATAGCTCTGCTACCCAAGATCTCTTTTTAAAATAATGATGCTAGGGAGTGTACTTTATGCTTGCAGGCATGTGCTCTACATAAGAGTCCTGCTGGATCATCTGGTTGAACATCCTGCTTCCCACAATGGAAACAGGAAGGTGTGTGTGTGTGTGTGTGTGTGTGTGTGTGTGTGTGTAGTCCATAAGCAGGCCATGAACTCAATAGCACTCTCCCATTTGCAATCCCCAACAACTGGCAATCAGCAACATGGCATTTCTGATCCTGTCAATAATGTAGTCATAATCATGACTTGGAGCCATTGATACATCTGTCCACCTTGGAAGCTATTCAAATTGGTGGGCATCCCCATCATCTTTCAGCTTTTTGGCATTTTCTTTATCCTCTTTAGCACACTTTTAATTCCTTTCTTATCTAATGGTCTAGCCACTTCCCTAGCTGGTTTCTTGCTTCTGGTGCCATCAAAGATTTTTAATTGTTGGTCTCAAAAGTTTTTAGAGACATGCTTCTCAAACTCCACTACTGAGCTGCAGCCTCCTCTCTACTGGATCAAGGAAATCAAGAAAACAACTTGTACCCATCATGCTTTTTTATTCTCTCACACCTATCACTGGGCTTTGGAAGGAAAAACAGTAGTTATGCCATTTCTACCAGGCAGCCCAAATTCCACATGATAGCAGCCAGAAAAGGAGAATTATACCAAGCCAGTCTAGGTCACTGAGGTACATACCATATACTTAAAGTACACTCCCCCATCTAAAGTAAACCTGGGAACTGTAGTTTGATAAGTGTGCTAGGAATTGTACCTCTTTAGGAGGCAAATTACAGTTCAGGGGATTCTTTGAGGTGTAAGGAGGGTGTGCTTCAAATGTATGGTGTGTGCATGCAACCAAGGCCTACAAAAATGGAAGCAAAGTAATTTAAATTTTAATACTGCAATTGCATCACTTCTAAGCCTTAGTAAAGACAGGGTGCCAGGTTTATTGTTACAAACCCCGCAACCCAACACATTGAAGGGAGGGCAGTGAAACCATAAACAAAGCACAAGCAGCATAACGTACCAACAAGCACCAGGGGCATGTTCATTACTTCTACTGCCATGAACTTCTGAGAACAGTATGTGTGTGGACGAAAGTAAACACCATATCGTATAAGACTAAAGTGACTAAAGTGAATACCCAAATATGCAATCCAAGCACATAGTCACCCCTAGCCAATGACAATCACTAAAACTCCCATGGCAGATGACCCAGTCTGGGTGCATTATTCATGGTCTCTGCATCCAAGCTGTTAGTGAACATCACCGTCCTCCTTGCTTGGCATGAAGATTTTGTGGGTTTGACTGATTTTCCCCTTCCCGTAATACTGATAGACCTTTGTGGAAAGCATCAGTCAAATAACATTCTGTACATAGATTTAAGGCACTAAACCCCAATACCTCCTATACATGAAGATAAACCGTAATCATTGTAGAGTCTTGAGATGATGGCTGCATGTCTTTTTAACTTTCCTATGGCAGATTAAAGTTTTTGACTACTCTCACATGGCTATGCAAGCTCAGTTTTCACAGGGTGGATATTTACTTGGAGACACCTCCAACTCATCCTGCACAGAAAGCTCAGAGAGAATGTCAGATCCTTCCCCCAATGAATTCAAATGAACTTTTGATCACAGGAAGGACTCTAACTTTTGAGAGAGCCCAGGTATACAAGTTTAGGAACAAAAGCAGTATTCCTCTACTATAAATATTTCCTGATGACTCAAGGAAAGCAAAGACAATGAGAAAGGCCTTTTCATATCAAAAAGCATAAACAAAATTCAGGTTTTGGATACAAGGGGTGTACAGACACATTGTTATTACAGTCATTTAGTTTTGGAAAGCACTCTATTATATGCACATTCAAGAGATCTTTTGTGAATTTACTTCCTCCAGGTCCTCATTCAAGAATTGTCTTCAATCCAGGACTGTTTCTTCCTCCTTTCCACTAACAGGTTGTCTGCTCCACAGGGTAGCCAATTTATCTCACCCCACTTTTCTGTTCTTTAAAGGATTAACCCATTAATCTCTGACAAGGATGCTGGATGGAATAGCAAAGCTTTTCTAGGTACTTACATATGTATGTGGCTGGCTTAGCCCAGCCTATTTTAGAGTAAGGTGAATCTGTCAGATCATAGATCATAGAATCATAGAGTTGGAAGGAATCCTGAGTATCATATAGTCCAACCCCCTGCTATGCAGAAATATGCAGCTTTGGCGTCATCAGCCCTGTGCTCTAACCAACTAAGCTATCCCTTGGTTTCTTTCAGTTTTTCATTTTTCCAATCTTAAATTCAGTTCTCCACATTTCCACAACAGTTTATGATTTATTTTATGAATTTCTCATGTAAATTCAACAGATAATTCATCATCACACACATTTCTATATGCAAATATGCCTAATCTATACATTTTCCCAAGCGCCCTTCACTAACATAACACATTTTGTATGCTGCTTTCATAAATGTATGCATTCTACGGACACTTTACCCAAGTATATTATTATTATTAAGCTTTGTATATGCATGTTAGTACACATCACTTGGCTGGAGAACCAAATTGCAAAATTCAGAAAATGGCATATTACAAAGGATGTCTTTGGTTTGGTTCATGTATTGTCACAGAAAGTGTGGATTTGGTAGGCTTGTCTTTAAATGCAAAGTGAACAGAATTTCCTCCCCATCCCTTACCCTACTATGACTTTTTGAAACAGCCTAGTGACAGATCCCTGCACTAACAGTCCATGATCTAAACTGTACAGTGGTACCTCGGGTTACAGACGATTTAGGTTAGACGCTTTAGGTTAGATGCTTCAGGTTAGACACTTTTGGTTACAGACTCTGCTAACCCAGAAATAGTACCTCGGGTTAAGAACTTTGCTTCAGGATGAGAACAGAAATTACACAGCAGTGGTGCAGCAGGAGGCCCCATTAGCTAAAGTGGTACCTCAGGTTAAGAACAGTTTCAGGTTAAGAACAAATTAAGTTCTTAACCCGAGGTACCACTGTGCCTCATATGGAGAGGCCACGGCACTACACTCACTTATAACCGCCCCTCCTCTGTTCTGACTCCTTGGTCTGGGAAGAACCATCACCTCAGCCCAACATCTTCACATAGTCCATAAGTCATTACACACCTGGAGAATTCTGAACTTGTCCTCCTCATCTACATACACAAGATTACTGGCTATGCAGCCAATGAATGAGCCATTGGGATTGGCACAGGGGTGGATCTTGGTGATGTGATGCCCTGTGTGAAGCCAAAATTTGATGCCCTCTCCAGCCCTGGCCTTCCCTTCCCAAAGCCAAGTAAGAGGCATCAGGCTTTGGGAAGGAGTGAGGAGGGCTCTAGGACCCTGTCAGTTGGGTAAGCAATTATCTGGCTATGAGAAGGCTGTGTGCCCAGTGCTGGCGAACTGGTGGCACTGCCCTAAAACCACCTCTGGTGGGCATCCTTTCTTCTGCTAAATGCCACATCCCCTCATGGGATAACTGTAAGCACAATCCTATTCATGTCTACTCAGTAGCATTCAGGAAAAGAATGGCACAGGCTAGACCCTCTCTGTTTCACTATTTTTTCACTTAAAGCAAATCATTCAAAAATTGCACAATCCACTTGCCACCTCAGTGTCAGGGTCCATTCTCCCACTTCATATTGCTCCCACCTCATTCAGCTGCATGCACAGACCAGGTCACAAACAACCTGAGTTAAGAGAATCAGAATAATCAAGGCTGGGACTTTTAAGAACATTCTACTGTCCTAATCATTTCCACTGTAGGGCTTAGGAAGGCTGAACTCAAAGCTTTCTAGCTGACATTATAACATTTGGCTCTGTCCAAGAGATTTCATTTTAATCACATTAAGTCAAAACTTACTGAAGCTGCACTTTGAGGAGTTGGGCTTCTTAACTGGAACATTCAAGGAATTGCTTGAACACAAATCAGCCTGCCACCTATAATCTTAATTCTTAAATCACTGAATTGCACTCCATTTTCTCTTTCAACTATTCAGACTTCACTGCTGGGAGAAGTCATGGGCCTTCCATTAGCAACTAGCATCACCAAATATATTGTGTACAGAACGGGCCTATGTCCAACGGCACAAATTCATTAACAACTTCAAAGAAGTCAAAGGGGCATGGCAACTGCTTGATCTGCATTGATAACATTGCTATCTAGGAGAAAGAAAACTCTGATCCTAAACCTCCGCTGCCTTGCAGGATATCTATGGGAGAAGAAAAGGATAAAGAGTAAAGCTGATGCAAATCCAGAGTAGAGTCCCTTAAATGACCAAACGGTGCCATGTACACCTCCTTCCAGCAACTCCTGCAGCCAAGCTGGTGTCAAACATATTCCTCTGCTTCCCTTTGGACCACATCAGTGAGGGGGGCGTGGTCTTGTCATTTGGGTGGCCCAGGACCTCCACACGCACTGCCTAGGCTTGTGCCCGGGGAGATCACTTCAGTGCTGCTAATGCAGCGGTCTGACTTCATCCCCAAAGGTGCACTCCATTGTCTCTAGAGACAGACAGGTGCCAACATTAGTTATCCTGGGGCATAAAGAAAAATAACCTAACAAAAGTTCTCAATACCCACTACTTTTTTGTTGTGATATTTTGACATAGTCAAGAGTAGGCCTTGGCACCTTCCTACCCAACTCACACTAAAGTTTGAAATCATACAGCAGTGTAAGCTATGACTTCAAACAATTTGTCTCTGCTGGGTCCAATCCAGTAATTCTGTGGTAGTTTAAGAAACATTAAGGTCCAAGACCTGGCTTTGGGGGGAAAATACTTTTGCAGGCTTTTGTACATATGCCTAGAGGTCAATGCAACCAACACCCGTTTCTTACATTTGTCCGAGTAGGAGACACATATGTTATTTATATACACCGCCTGCAAAATTATTGTTTTCACCTAAATCATGAGAGTCCTGCTTAAGCTTAACCCATCCGCTTCTCTTCTAAAGATACTGTGGAAGGGAGCCAGTTGGCCAAAATACAGCCCTTCATCTTCCTTCCCTGTCTCCCTCAGACCCACAAACAGGTTTCTCTAATCATCTTCCAAAAAACCTCTTGAAGACAAAGAAGGTACCACACTGACTGGGAAGTTCGCCACCGCAGACCCCGTCATTAATTAGGAAGCATCCTTCTCTAAACAAGCCGCAGCGCTTGGACACCGGGAGATGAAACACACACCAACTCAGTTACCAGGTCGAAAACTGAGTAAATCAAGATCAATCAAGCCTGAAGGATGCCCTTCAGGCCTGAAAGAAACATGCCACATTCTTGATCTTTGAAAGCTGACTTAGCCAGTACACTAATTCAGATAGTCACCAGCACCCAGTCACAATCTGCTCAAAGCTGCCCCGTTTTACTGAACTAAGACAATCTGAGAAATTATTGTGATTAAAGAGAAGACCTTTTTCAAATGGTTTGCCAGACCAGGACACAGTCTGGACCTTTGTTAGCATTAAGATTAAGATAAATTTGTGGAGAATAAGCCTATCAATGGCTGCTAGTCATGATGACTGTATACTACCTACATGATCAGAGGCAATGTGCCTCTGAAGATTGGTAACAGCAGCAGGAGAGGGCTATTACCTTTATATTACTTACCACGTAGGGTTTTTTTTTCTGACAATAAGGAAGGATATGTTAAATGAAGTGGTATTAAATACTAGTTTTGCTCCAAGTAGACTCACTGACATTAATGGGCATGATTAACTTAGGTTCATTAATTTCATTAGGTCTATTCAAGTAGGGCTAGTGCTGAATACAACCCTAAATAAATAAATAAATGCCCTTAGCCACTGTCGAAGCAGGATGCTGGATTAGATAGGCCTTTGGCTCTTATTTCACACAAAAGAGTTGGGGAACTTGTGGCTCTCCAGATGTTCCTGGACTACAACTACAACATTGGTAACACCAGCAGGAGCAGGGAGGAGTTGGAGTCCAGCAACATCTGGAGGAGCAGATGTTCCTCTGGGTCTAATTGCCTCCACCACTGGCTGAAGCAAGTGAGATGCCTCTTTTCCCCTCATGAGGCTATGGAGAAGGACAAACAGCAAGACCCAGGAAGAAGCAGTTCAGGAGTGGTAACTTCACTATGTCAAATCAGTTCTGTTCAAGCTAAGATATCCAACTTGGGACCTTGCAACTCTCCTTTTCAAATGGTTTTCATGTTTGCCCAGCTGACAGCATCCGCAGCGTTAACCAATATGCAAGAAAAGGCAGTGTGTTAAGGAAAATCACTTGAATTATCAGGCATGCTGAGGATCCTGTTTCATGAACTGATAATCTCTTAACATTACTGTTCTTCAAGGAAGTAAACCAGGCTGTAAAAAACATAAAATGCCGCATATTTTTTAAAAACTAGGATATTGGGGAGAAATGTCCTTACATCTGTTTTACTACGTGTACACAGTTGTGTTTATTATTTTTTATGTAATTATCATCTATTTTTGTTTGGAGGAGCAGTCAATACCTCAGCCTTTTCCTGTAGTCTGAAGTATAGCCAAGACACAAGTTTTCCACCTCAGTGAGAATTAGGCTTTTCAAACAGCAGTTTTCCAGGTGGAACCAATAGCAATGATTAATATACCTGTTACTCCCACTGAAATATGACACTGCGCTTCAGAGAGGCAAAACTGGAAGGAATTCCAAGGTTACATTTGTACAAGATGGTCCTGTCCCATCACCTTCCTCAAGCAAATCATTTTCACAAAGTAGAGGTTACAGATTGCCAGCATTTGCCCATTATTCTACAGGATACAGCTGTGGGACTGGGATTCTGTAGTAATCAGTTACCAAGTAGTAATTTACAATAGTGCACCTAAAGGTAAAAAGGTATCCCTGGATGGTTCAGTCCAGTCAAAGGGGACTATGGGGTGCAGCTCATCTCGCTTCAGTCAAAGGGGACTATGGGGTGCAGCTCATCTCGCTTCAGGTCGAGGGAGCCGGCATTTGTCCACAGACAGCTTTCCAGGTCATGTGGCCACCATGAATAAACAGATTCTGGTACAATGGGAAACTGTGACAGAAGCCAGAGTGTACAGAAACACCGTTTACCATCCCGCCACAGTGGTACCTATTTATCTACTTGCATTGGTATGCTTTCGAAATGCTAGGCTGGCAGACGTTGGGACAGAGCAATGGGAGCTCACCCCATTGTGCAGATTTGAACCACCAACCTTCTGATCGGCAAGCCCAAGAGGCTCAGTGGTTTAGACCACAGCGCCACCCCCATCCCTAATAGTGCACCTATCACAACTTGGTTGCACTGTCCAGCCAGCTAGTGAGGAGAATGTTACCACACTTTTGCACTTAGACATCTGGGAAGCAGGGGACAGGTAAAATTTACTATTGCAATAAGTCATGGGAGCGGCAACAGCAAAGGGCGGGATATACATTTCTAAATGCCTTTCTCATCATTTGACGCGGCCATTCAAGAAGTTTCCCACGCTCCTCTTGTTAAATTACGTCTTGATAAAACAGGAGGCATTCGTCCCATAAAATCTGAGTATCCTAACCTCTTCTTTTTTTAGAAAGAGCACATTTTTTACTATCATGGTTACAGAGATAAGAGGTGGCCAGGACTCTAGCAACCGGGGGACGCTATATTTCATAGCTTTCCTCATTTTGTCCCATCTACAAGATAGCTCCATTCCTATGGTATCCCATCATACCTGTCTTTTACAATAATCACAGGTGGTATATGTGTTGCTCAGAAGGGACTATGTGGAGGGGGGATCAATTCATAGCCCTTGTGTGCTGTGTGCTTCTGTATACAATTAACTTTTACATCTTGTTGCTAGCCCATCTCAAGTTCTCATCATTATTTATTATTATTATTATTTGAATTTCTATACCGCCCTATACCCAGAGGTCTCAGGGAGGTTCACAGAACAATAATCAAAACTGATAGCATTGCAAATACCACTTCTAATCATGCATTCAATAAATCAAGCAAACAAAATGAGCTTGCATAGGCAATTTGCATGCATTTCTTGGTTTCCTTCACAGGGAGGAGAACTGTAAACTAACTTCAGATGCATCCACATTTCACAGACAACTGCAGGGTAAGAAAGAAAGAGCCAAGAAGTTACCGCACTTCCACATAATCAGGAAAAAAAGGAAGAAGAAGAGAACAAACAGATGGTTTCCCCTTAAGGACCAGGGAACTCCCATTAGCAAAAACAGTAACACTAATACAGTATATTAGAAAGGTGTATGCCTCACTAAAGAGCGTTTTTGAAACCCTGCATGTCTTGAAAGCACATGGGCACAGTAAGCAGAGTCTGGATACTTTTAAATTTTGCAAAACTGGATTTTGATGACTGTAGGTGTTTCCAGGCTGGTTTTTTTTTGAGGATGGAATTTAATCGCATTCCAGCAAATTCAGGTGGCACAATGAAAATGGACCTATGCAACATACCCACTTCCAAAACAAATAAAAGCAAGCCATACTTTTTGCGATAAGGAAAGTGACAAGATAATGCACTGGAAAGTGTGGGACAGCAGTTGATTATGTAACATCACATCAACCTCCCCACAAACAAATCAGAACGATTGTTCAAAAAACAGGTTGTCTGGAAGCTACTTTCAGTTTGAAATCCTATATGCTTATCTTTTGAGCAGACATGCAGAAGATTGTACTGTGGAGCTTACACCTCTTGAGTAGGGAGGAGGGCTTGAAGAATGGATTTTTTGCACCAAGTAGACCAAAGGTCAGTTGGCTACAAAAGAAGGCCCTTCCACAAAACGTTGAGAAATAAACCCCATTTATGTATATGGAGCAGGGGGTGGGAAAGCAAGCCTTATCATGAAATCACTATTCAAGTAATGACATTGGAAGAGGAAACGTAGCTTTCATAACAATTTTAAGCTGTACCTCTGAAGTAAGAGTATGCTTACTTCAGCTTTCATTTTATATTCTCCCATGGGTACTGGGAAAGCTTCTTATAATACAGCAACAAACCCATGCACAAATCCACCTATTGGGATGTATTATTCTGAGAAAACAGGCAGAGTGTCAGCTGCAAAATTATTAAATACAGAAAGTACCTTACATGACATGCCAAAAACTGTCCAAGAAGTACAAGGTGCTTTAAGCAAGCATTCATCACTAATTAGTTATAATTAGGAGCAATTACATTCATTTTACAGATGGGAAAACTGAGGCACTGTTTCGTATGCACGTTTTTCCTTAATGCAATACAATTAGTCAATGACAAAGCATCCAGGAATTTGGGATCCCAGTCCCCAGTTTTAATTATTATTCACTATGTGGCCAAGCTGGTTGTTCCTATTTTACTGTCCACACAAATTAAAACAAGCTTATCCTCTGAAGGAGAACAGAGTCCACGGCTCTTTCTGCCCTACATTAATCTGAGGACAGCAAACTGAAGAATGTGCCATAAAACCTTTGCTAGAAAGAGCAAGTAGGAAAGAGAGAGAGAGACAGAGAGCACACGTACCACTATGGCAGCTATATCTCAAGGATGCACTGCCTTAACACAGGCTTAGTTCCTTGACACTTTTAATCCTGTTCATTAAACTTAATCAGTCATGTGTCAAGTAACACCATAAGCTTCAATAACAATATACTTGAAAAACATTAGGGTAGCATACACACTTGTTGCTTTTGAGAGGTGCCCCCAAAAGGCATAAGAAAGGTTTGTTTTAACCAAACAATCATTTGTTCCACCCTTCCTTGTGTGAGAAGAGCCAAAGGTGTTACATCCTCTCTTCCCTTCCAATTGCCTGGGGGCCTTACAACACCTATCCATGTGCAGCACATCCTGAAGTGCCTTCATCGCCTTGCAATACCTATCCATGTGCAGCACATCATAAAGTACCTTCTTGCACATACAGCTTGGGAAAGCAACCTTTAGGCACACCCAGAAAAAGACCATCATTGTCTTGCTGGCTGTGCTACGCACAGGTCAGGAAAACAGGTGAAAGCACCACCGCTATTCCATAATATTTCAGGGCCACCTTATACATCCCCAACACAACTGAGCATTTAGCCAAAGGTGAGGCTTTCAGGAGGATGCAAAACAGTTGGAACGCTCACCTTTGTACTGATGTCTTCCCGCTTGCTCCCTGGCTTGCTCCTTCGCAGCTTGATAGAAGGAGATCGAAGCAAGTTCTTGATGCGGCTTGTTATTGTGGAGCCTTCAACCGACATCATAGCCTTCGTGGGGAGGTAGCCCTGCCCCCCTTCTCAAGCACTTTCCTCCTCCTCCACCCAGTCAGGGGTTAACACGCCAGAGGAGTTAAGGGGGCCATTTCTGTCCAGAGACTCTGGATTGCGGGCACTCCCCTTTTTCACTTCATCATAAGGCTCCCGCTTCAGGGCACAATTGCTGACAGCTTTTGTATTACTACTATTCCAGATACTTCCTTTGTCAGTTCAAAAGACTCGGATCAATATGGACCTTTGGGGGAAGAAAAGAGGGGAAGAGACAGCAAAGCTAACATAAGCCAGTAACACATCTTCAAGTGCATCTCGGCTTTTTCTAATAGAGGCTGAATGGCAGAAGCCATGCATCAAAGGTCACTGAATTTCATCAGGATTTGTGGAAAATCCTTTCCCCACCAGCATCGCCATATGTAAGGAAGCACACTTTAAAGAGCCAGACAGCTTTAAAGCGGTGGGGGAGACCACTGTAATAACCAGTTCACTACAGATGTCAGGATTTAAAGTTAGAGCATTGACCCAGTCCTCCCCCCGCCCCACCCCCAAAGCAATCTTAATAGTTAGTCCCCCACAATTGAAGCAGTCCTTGAAGAGATCCATGCAAGGGAATAGCATAGCAGGATCAGGACCACATCTCCAAGCTAGGCTCCTTCTCTCCCCGCCCCCTTCCACTGCCCGTTGTTGCAGTATTCACGATTTTAAAATAATGTTGAGGAATGGGCATCAGATGCTGCATATGCATTGGGCAAATAAGAAACTTGCTGCCATTAGATCAAACGTTTTTAGCCTAGATTTTAAACATAACGGATATCTTCCAAGTCTAAAATAGCCGACTGTTTCGTACACCCCCCCGCCCCCTTACTTATCAAGAAGAAAATCTCGACCAGCCAAGATTGTCAGGCCCAAAAAACCTTCCGCACCTCAGGTTGATGACAGCCTCGGGACGGGGAGGCAAATCTACCCAGATTTTTCGGCAGAAGTTTGCGGTAATTTTGTTCCTCCCCACCTTCCTGCCCGCAAATGCGCGAAGACGAAAAATACCCGACCATCGCATAAAGCCTTTCCCAGCGCATTCTGAACCACCGTTATTCAGGGGGCAAATTCAAACCTTCAGGACAATTTTTTTTTTCCTTCTTAACAATAAGCCAACGACACAAACCGTTTTGTTGGGGTTTTTTTTTTTAAAGAAAACCACTACATGGCTCAACCTTTGTTACCTTGGCGAAGAGGCTTTGCGGAGCAACGAGAGGAGATTAAATGGGATTTCTCTGCCCGCTGCCCGTCCATGCAGCCGATTTTTCCTTTTTAGAAAAAGCCACGGTGGGATTTAAAACGCACGCGAAGCGCCCTCCTCCTCCTCCTCCCCTGAACTCCTTCTCTCGCCTCTCGCTTCGCAGGGATCCAGACCGCACGCAGGCGGGGGAGCGGGAGGCAGCCAGCGGATTCAAAAACTACGAGGAAGGTCGGGAGTTCCTCTTGCAGATTTTTATTTTAAAGGGGGGGGGGAGAGGAAAAAAATTGCTAGCGGGGAGGAGAGACTGGGAAAGGGGGCCGGGCTCTGCCCTGCTCAGCTTCCCCACCGCCTGCTAGTTGACAGCCGAGAGGCTGGAAGTGGCCGGGGCGCCCGTGCAGGGGAGGCTGCCAGGCTCTCCCTCAGCCGGACCCTCCCAGAGGGCTGCCTGCCGTGTCACGGCTCTCCTCCTCCTCCTCCTCGCTCAGCTGTTTCCCCCTCGCCAGGTTCCGGGCTGGCGACCGCTCTTCTCGCTTCCACGCTCCAGCCCCTCCGCCCGCTGCGCTTGTTGTATCCCTTCTGGCGCAGGACTCACGCTGACAGATCCCAGCCAGCCAGATTCCGCCGCGGCGGCGACGGTGGCCTAGGCAGGCCAAACCGCGAAACGAAAAAGGAGGACGGAGGAGAGGAGAACCTCGAGACCAGGTGAAGGAGGGATTAAGGATTCGACCTCAGCGCCCCTGTAGGGAGAGGGAGGAGGAGGGAGAGGCGGCGGTTACCTTCCTTTCCAACAGAGGCAGACCGACCTTGCTTCACCCTCCCATCTAAGTCACCTCTTCGCAGGCAAAAAAGGAGCCGGTTTGGCCAAGCCCGACCCAGCCCTGGCTCCTCTGCCAGCTTCCTTCGCAAGCGGGCACGTTTTAACTTGCCCCCGGGGGCTAAACCGGAGGCGCTGCTTAGTGGGTTACTAAAGAGCACACCGTTAAATCGGGTGGCTAAGTCTTTTCCACGCCGCCCCCCCCCCGCGGCAGTGACCCTTTAACCCAGCCTTTAACAGCTGCTTGGAATGCAGAAGGAGAACTGTTTCCATTACCCCAGGGAAGAAGAGGTCTGAACTATGGGGTCATCTCCTGCCCAGGCCGAACTGCTACACCTATAGCATTGCCATTAGCTAGTCTAAACCAGGCTTCCTCAACCTGGGCCCTCCAGATGTTTTTTGAGACTACAATTCCCAGCATCTCTGACCACTGGTCCTGCTAGCTAGGGATCATGGGAGCTGTAGGCCAAAAACATCTGGAGGGCCGAGGTTGAGGAAGCCTGCTCTAAACTCTCAGGGGCCTTTTTTCCAAGCTTGCCTGGCTCCTGGCTGGATTTTCCAGTGGTATTGTTATTTTATTATTTATTAAATTTATATACTGCCCTACTTCTGAAGATCTCAGGGCTGTTCACAAGATAAAAATGCAGGACAGAATGCAGGCATTTCCACTTTTATCTAATTACACCATTTTTGTAGCATCCCTTCAATCAAGACCTAGTTCCCCTGAATTTCAGATTTTTAAAATGCCGCTCCGCTCCAGTGTGTTCTCATGCATAATAAACGCAAAATTAGTAGTGATCATGACTCTAGAGAGAATGATTCCCTATGCGGTGTGAACTGCCCATTTCTTGCAGTAATAAATATGATACCTGGAATTATATCTGATATTAGTCTGCATCCTTTAAAAAATGCACACAGTCAGATCCGATTAAAGTTTGCTTGAGAACATCCCATACTGTTCAGTAGGATTTACTTCCTGAAGAAAGCCCATGAACATGAAGGATGTTTGTAATCCCTGCATAGTCTCACACTGCAAGTGCCTGCATTGGTTTCCATATTCTAACACAGAGTAAACTTTACAGAAGTAAGGCTGCTGTAAACACTTACCTGGGAGTAAGCAACACTGAACAGAGTGGGGCTTAGTTTCAAGTAAACATTTAGGAATTGTGCTGCGGAGGGAAGTTTCACTCAAAATTCTGTAATCTGGGCTACCACTTTGTTCCAAAATTTAACAAAATTATGCCAACAGTTTTTAGCAGATACAGTGCTTGCCGTTTTTCTGTGTGTGCCCCTTCTTTCACTGTTTTGTGCTTCAGAACTTTGGTGAACATTTTAATATATGCAATATACTTTGTTTGTTTCTTAGCCCAATTAAAAGAGGTTCGGTTGGCGAGAAGGTGGGATGGCACCATTTATTTGGCATTTAATTAAATAGTCCGTTTATGGATTCGTTCCTTTTCCTTCCCTCTCACCTCTTGTGCTAGGTTTGGCTCTTAATTCCTGGCTCATTATCTGATCCTAGCTGCTATCCTTGTTTGTCTACTGCCATTAAGCCAGACTTCCCTGGTTCACACACAGTGGGGAACTCTGGCTTAATACAATGCAGTCCTGTTTCCATAATACATAGTTTATGAGACTAAGAAAGATTTTTGAACCTAGATTATAGGTTCAAGGCAATTTCACATTTTCAAGTTCACATTTTCAATACAGACATTGATTCATCACCTCTATACTCCTGTTTCTGGGTAGCAATGACTTCCAGGTAAATATTACCATATACATTCCAGGCAGATGGCCATTCAGACTGGTTAAGGTGACTCTTCTGTAGCTAATTGCCCATTAGTCAACTTGAAAGGGTCAGCCCTGTCATTAGGCATAGAACAGCAAACTGCTTATATTATAATTTGTATTTTTAGTGTCCAGGAATGAGAGAGGCACATGTTGTAATTTTCTGCTTCAGGTGCCGAAAAAACTTGACCAACCTTAGGTAATGCACACCTTGACTTGGAGCATTATTTGCTGCTCTGTGTCAGACAGCAGATGTTTTGTTTTGGCTCTGAACTTTGATTATATCCATAACCCACCAGACTCAGATTGCAACCTTATTTTGGTTCGCCAGAAGCGGCTTAGTCATGCTGGCCACATGACCCGGAAGCTATACACCAGCTCCCTCAGCCAGTAAAGCAAGATGAGCACCGCAACCCCAGAATTGTCCGCAACTGGACCTAACGGTCAGTGGTCCCTTTACCTTTACCTGCAAACAAGATGCACTGAAATCTGCAATACATATTTCTGAATAGACACCCTTTACTGTTTAAACCTATTGCTGTATAGACCGGGCCTGTTAGTTTGGCTTCTGAATTTTGTCCAGGATCAGGCTGCCTCTTTTATCTTTTAATTGCTACTCCCAAAGGATGGGTGGAAAGAGAGGGCAATGACTCATCCCCCTATTTCTAACTAGCTGGGTTGGGTCCTTGGATAAGGGAACATGCACCTGGAAGCCCAGGGGAGAAACAGTTGAAATTCCCAAGTGAGGCCTAGGGCTGAAAAGCTTCACAAAGGATGGGAACATACTGATCCACACCTTTGTAATCAACAGAACCTGTTAGTTTGTTTGTGATAGGGGTGCAGGTTGGCTTGTTCGTTTTAATTTAGGCCAAGGCCTGACAAAGGTTCTAATCCCAGTGCTGGCTTTTTTTGGAAGAAGGTTCCACTGAACTTGGCGAGGCTTCCTTCTGAGTAAACATGGTGGGTGTGGGAGAGAGAGAGAGAGAGAGAGAGAGAGAGCAGTCAGAAACTGCAGTGCTTACCACACTCCCTGAAAGGTTATCACTAAAAAGCCCCTGGGAGTGCAGTATGTTATGATGCACCAACACCTCAAAGGAGAAGAAAATGGCTGCCCCTGTGTGCTTTGGCACCAGAGGCCCAGGTGTCCACAGTAGCTAGGAATGCCTTTTACCGACTTTGGCTGCTATTACAGCTGTGGCTTTCCCTTAGACTGGGATGGCTTAACTACAGGAGTCCAGGCTTTGGTAAGTTTAATATTGGATTGCTGCAATGTACTCTATTTTGGCCTTTCCTTATGGTTGGTCCAGAAACTAAATAAAAAAAGGTAAATGAAGAGAAAGTACACACGTCCCACTTTTCAAATGCTTGCTCTACATTTTTCTGAATACAAGGAATTAGTACCCAAATCTTACTATACACACCACAAATTCAGATATCCGAATAGCCGGAATTTGCCTGCTTCCTTATTTGCTTGTGCTTTCCTGGTAGGTGGCAGCCATTTGGGGGCAGAAACCAGGGAGCGAAGGAGATTGGACAAATCAGTTTTTCCTTTCTCTCTTTTGTTGGTTGGCTGTAGCCATGTCAGGAAGCACTAGAGAGGGGAGAGATTGGACCACTCACAGATTTAAAATGTTCCCATGGGAAATAATTGAAATTGTCAGCTCGTGATACAAACTCTCAGCTACCAAACAATTTCACGGGAACCCACAGCGTTCAGAAAGCAGGACCTCCAGGTACTTCTTTGCACAGTGCCGAGTTAAACTATGGAACTTGCTCCTGAGGTAGTCATGGCTGCCAATTTATTATGGCTTTGCAAGAGGATTAATAAATTCATGGAGGAGGCACGGTTGGAGGCAGCAACTGAATACCAGTAGCTGGAAACTACAAGAGGGCAGAGTATTCCTGTGCTTGAATTCTGCTTGCGGGTTTTCCAGAGGCATCTGACTGGCTTCTGTGGGAACGGGATGCCGGACGGGATGGACCACTGCCCTGATCCACCAGGCTCTTTTTGTCACTACACAATGTTGCAGCACAGTTGCTGACAGGAATGAAATATTACACCTCTGCCTAAAGATTTGGCTGCAAATTTCATTGCCGAGCCAAATTCAATGTGATACTTTTTAGTGTAGTATAGTATTTATTGTTTTATTTATTCGATTTCTGCCCCACACCTTATTTCAAAGGTGGCAAACATAACAATACTCATACAATTTGAACTTCTTTTTAAAAACAGTTTAAACCTCTTGGGGCTCCAACTCCCATCACCCCCATTTTAGGCAATGGTCCGGGGTTATAGGAGTTGTAATCCAACATCTGGGCACTCAAGTTTGAATAACACTTTGTTATGACATGCAGCTGCATGAAAATTGTGGAATGGGTGAGATATGGGTGAGCCACACCTACAGATAAGCCAAAGCCAGGCACTTGGAAAACATCTCATAATGTCTATTATGTAGACCGTCTGGTTGAACCCCTTGAGCCAAAATTCCTATATATGCAACTATCCCTTAAAACACTCCCTAGTGTATTTTGCTAGACCTCTTATAAATTCAGGGACTCTTTTGTATATGCACACAGCAAAACGCATGGCACCTTCTTGTGACTAAAAGCTGTAATTTTATTTTTTTATTTTTTAAAAGCTAAACCAGCATCCACCCCCTGAAGTATTCCTGTGAATGCTGTCACGCTGGCTACACTTCATTAAATGGACGCACTGCAGAAATTCACACTTCAGCCTGTGAGTCACATCATGCCTAAGGCCAAAGGATATCCGGCAGCACACACCTTTGGCTTATTATGGCTTAGTGTAAAAGAAGAAATGAAAGAGATGAAGCCATGCGTGTTGTCACCTCTGCTAACCATAAGAGGCAGTTTACAGTCTTCTCATTGTGTGTGTATGTATAATTGCATGTTCTCTTCTATCCCTTAAATATTTTGAAGTCACAACCTGTATGGTACTCACAGGTGGATATTATGCTCCAAATTCATGTTTCTTTTTAAAAAGGGGGGGGGGGTAGAATCGTGACCATCATGAAATGTCTTGTGTTACAGTGTTAGTTTTTGGGTTTGTTTGGGTTTGTTGGTTTTTTTTATAAAAAACTTCAGTTTCTTTGTTCTTTCAACTAGCAGTCTCACCAGACTATTTATTTCTGCACTCCACTGCTGTATGTACCAAACTCCAACAACAATAATAAATATTATTGCCTACTTACTCTTTGGGACTAATCAAGCCATATACAATGGTACCTCGGTTTAAGAACAGGCCTGTTTACGAACTATTCGGTATAAGAACTCTGCAAAACCGGAATTAGTGTTTCAGTTAGCGAACTTTACCTCGGTCTATGAATGGAAGCCAAACAGTGGAAGGGCACTGGCAGTGGGAGGCCTCATTAGGGAAAGCGCGCCTCAGTTTAAGAACGGCTTTGGTTTAAGAACAGACTTCCGGAACGGATTAAGTTCATAAACCGAGGTACCACTGTATTTCTACTACACAAGCAAAGACAAAGGAATAGAATCTGCCTGCTCATATGATGCTGTTGTGAAATTCTCCAAAGTAGGCAATGCAAGAATCTGTAGAATGATTCTTAGCTCATCCAAAGAAATTTTCTAGATGCCAGGGAGCTGAACCAGCTATAATATCCTAAACAGATAGTGATAACATTCAACAAGGCAGAACAGCCCGAAGTAACATTTCTTCAAGCCATGAGAACAGGAAAAAACGGTTCATTTGACAGATGAAAAGAATTACAGTAGAAGGCAACCCTAGAATATAAATGGACATGAGGAACTGCTTTTTTTTTTAAGCATGTGGGGAGGAGATAAAGACCAGATATAAATATGAGAACACACTGACCTTATGCAATATTTCTTTTTGTTGTTACAGAAATAAAGCCATAAAAGCAAATATTATGTCAGAAAGAATAATGATTCCAAGAGAGTTTTGCATACAAGC
Organism: Podarcis cretensis; assembly: GCF_951804945.1. NCBI lineage: Eukaryota > Metazoa > Chordata > Lepidosauria > Squamata > Lacertidae > Podarcis > Podarcis cretensis. Next base: position 45,272,302 of record NC_137170.1, on the reverse strand, counting down.
CAATGAGGATTGTCAGCTAATATCCATTTAGAATGACCTTGTTTATCTCTCTGTTGTAGGCCAACTTCTCCAAGCTGTTATGGGCTACAATTTCCATCAGCCCCAGCATGACCAGTGGTTAGGGAGGATGGGCGTATTAGTCCAAAACATCTGAGGTTACCAGCCGGGGGAAAGCTACTGTATGGTTATTTATTTGTAAACCGCAGGCACCCAAGACAACTCTCACAGTCCTTATTAAAAGGTAAAGGACCCCTGACTATGGGGTGCAGCGCTCATTTCCGCTTTCAGGCCAAGGGAGCAGGTGTTTGTCCGCAGACAGCTTTTCCTGGTCATGTGGCTAGCATGACTAAACAGCTTCTGACACACAGAACACCATGAGGAGTGCTAGAGCGCACAGAAACGTCATTTACCTTCCTGCCACAGTGGTACCTATTTATCTACTTGCACTGGTATGCTTTCAAACTGCTAGGTTGGCGGGAGCTGGGACAAATCAACGGGATCTCACCCTAGATTCAAACTGCTGACCTTATGACTGGCAAACCCAAGAGGCTCAGTGGTTTAGACCACAGCGCCACCCGTGTCCCCTCAGCAAATAAATGACAGAGCTTCTGTGACTGCTGGATAGTTCTTGGTTGTATGCCACCCCAATCTTTGAAAGGTGAGAGATTCCAGGCACTTACCCAGGGTTCAGTTTCCTTGGAATGAGGGCCAGTGGAGACTGTGGTCTCTTTAGGATGTATGGTTTATTTACACATATATACAACCTGAGTCTAAGGCAGAGGGGTTCACGGTGGGAGATTAGCAGCCAAACCTAACAAATGCATATTCTTGCTAGTTTACATGAGAAGCAGCTAATGCCGTGGAGCTGTATTGCTGATAATCAAATACTCATACCATAGAAATACAATTGGTAGAGAGGGCTCTGTGTGATGTCATATTGCCCTCCTCTCCTGGAGAGGAAGAAGCACATAGTACCTCCTGTTATTCTCTCTTCTGTCGATCAGAGTTGGGTGCAGACATGCCTCTGCTTGCTCGAGCTTTAGACACATGCCTGAAGCTGGTTATACTGTAAATAAATCATTTTGGATAATAAAGTAAGTATATCTTAAAGTTGTTGCCTGATTCTTTGTTAAGTGGGGTAAGAAGGAGGAAGCCAGCTTACTTTGCAGCGGGACTTCCTCAAAAACAGGGGTTTACAGCTTCATTCCTATGCTTTTAAATTGGCTGCTGCTGATGGGATTTTGAAACTCTGTTCTACCTACACACATGGGGGCCTGGAGAGATAAACTGAATTACTATATCCTCTCCTGTTCATTAAAACACATCCCACATTAACACCCCAACAGATCTTGCTTCTCCACTAGCCACAGCCTTGGGTTCCAGAGCAAATCAAGCACGGGTCTGTATTCAGCTGCTCAGCCTGCTTTATTACTGCTCAGCTCTCTCACACAACTCTGACCACTGTCTTTCTAGCCACCAACCAGGCAAGAGCAAAATCCCACCCATTTGCCCTACGGTACACAGCAACTTTGTTGGTTATGCTAATCATGGTGTTTAAGTGGCCAGCTAAGACCACTGTATTGCAACTGCCTAAAGGGACTAGTTGCGACAGCTTGCTCTCATACCTCTATCCCCAGAGATAGTAAAGGTAAAAGGGCCCCTGAACGTTAGGTCCAGTCACAGACGACTCTGGGGTTGCGGCACTCATCTCGCTTTATTCGCCGAGGGAGCCGGCGTACAGCTTCCGGGTCATGTGGCCAGCATGACTAAGCCGCTTCTGGCGAATCATGGCAGCGCATGGAAATGCCGTTTACCTTCCCGCCGGAGCGGTACCTGTTTATCTACTTGCACTTTGACGTGCTTTCGAACTGCTAGGTTGGCAGGAGCAGGGACCGAGCAACGGGAGCTCACCCTGTTGCGGGGAGTCGAACTGCCGACCTTCTGATCGGCAAGTCCTAGGCTCTGTGGTTTAACCCACAGCGCCACCCGTGTCCCCCCACAGAGCCACCCGTGTCCCATCTCCAGAGATACAGGAACCCAATAATTAGAAGGGACTCAGGGCATGATGCAGACTGACCCAAACCAGCAACAATATATAACTGATGCACATTTCAGCTTCTTTTACTGCTTCAACAGTAGAATGTGATAAATCGGATCTGCCACAATTCTGCATTCTGGGAAGTAGGTTGAAGCTCATTTTGTTCATGATGAAGCAGTAGCTTAAGTATTTCACTACAAGCCCATATTGTGAGTCAGTACATCAACTTTCAAAAAGTGGGTTGACTGATAGCATGCTGCCTTACAAGCTGTGTTTATGATGCAGAAGCTCTCTGTTCCCTCCTTCATCTTCCTGCAAGCAAAACAGCAACCCAGATGAATCATTTCAGTGAAATCCCTAGCCTGACTGGCCTACAGGTCACATTCTAGCTCACACTAATGAACAGAGTAACTGATTCTTAGAGACACTTCATGTTACCTCAGGAGAAAGCTGTGTCCATACAAAAGCACTTGAAACCAAACCCATGATAGCCCTTAATCCATTGTGAGAGTTTTATACATCCTTCACCACACATGACATTCAGCTTTCAGACCATGATGGGAAATGTCAGAGAAATAGTGCTTCCCAATATTATTTCTTACAAAAATATTGATCACTCTTTCAGTCCTACTTTGATCCCCGTCTTCTGTCCTGCCAGTCCCAATGGGCACCAGTCACGACTGGTGTTAGGACTGCAGCCACACAGGTTGAGCTGCATTATAGTTAAAGGGCTTGGAATTAAGCCAGAATTATATGAATAGGACCTGCAAAACTGAAATCCCTATAAAATGAGCAGATCCCTTGCAAACTCTGTGGCGGCCCAATGGCATCTGTATGCAGAGGGGATTAGACTAGTTGATCTGTATGTCTCATTTACAAACATTTAATGCCCAAAGCTGTGTGTGTTGAGCGACGGAGAACAGATATAGTGCATTGATATGGACTGCACGCCAATCTAAAGCAATTGGCATCACCTGGTGGCAGACTTTGAGAACAATGTGGACAATTTTCAGCCCTTGCAACCCTCACTCCAGCAGAGGTTTATGTTATGACGCTCACTGGGTCACCTTGGGTCAGTTATTATCTCATCACCAATCCACATGGCTGTTGTGAGAATAAAGCAGGGAAGGGAATCATGTATGCTGCCCAAGGTTCATGGGAGGTAGATTGGAGTAAAGATTAGATGTTCATGGTTGTTAGTCAACTGCATCTTTCTAATGCAGCTAATGAATATATTTATAGAATCATGTCTAAATAATAAATAGCAAAACTAAGGGGCTTTCTCTTAAATTGAAAATGTAAGTCAAGCTGGCAATCACTGATTATACAAAAACAAGGGTGACTTCAGAAACTGGCTCCTTCCAGAAACTGGACTCTTCCAGCAGCACAACCACTCCAAGTTGTCTTACAGCAGTGGTGGCCAAACTTGGCCCTCCAGCTGTTTTGGGACTACAATTCCCATCATCCCTGACCACAGGTCCTGTTAGCTAGGGATGATGGGAGTTGTAGTCCAAAAACAGCTGGATGGCCAAGTTTGGCCACCACGGTCTTAGAGGTTCCATGCTGCAGTCATTGCCTTGTTAAGTTCTGTATAAGTAAGGCTATCAACCAGCACTCTCATGCAAACGCAAGCTCCAGGACATTTTGAGCTCTTAATAAGAAGGAAGCAGTACCCATGGTGCAAATTAAGTCATGGCAGTGGGTACTACATAAGAACTCCAAAAAAGATGGGAATTGACAGTTGCCAGTCAAAGTTGCTCTACAGGAGTTGCTCTACTTCCATTACGATGGGGACTTGATTTTTTGTTTCTCCCAAAGGTATCCATTACTGATAGGACACAATTCTACCTTATTCTTGCTACGTGAAAGTTGGAAAATGCAGAGTCAAGGCAGAGTTCCAGTCTCCCACCAGATTCTTCCCCACCAAGACCCCACCATGGTCTTGGAAGTCCACATTCTCAGGGAGTCCCATCCATGAACTACGGTATTTAGCAAGGGAAAAGGTACAGTTCTGCCAAAGAGGGTGGTGTGTATCATAACAACCTCCCTCTTCTAGAACTTTTACCAATTTGCAGCCACTTCACTAGGCTACAGTAGAGACAACATGGTCCCAAATGAGTCAGCGGAGTGCCTAACTGCTATTTAGCTCCTCCTCTTCCAGAACTATCTTCCCTGGTCATTAAACATTTATGTAACTCATTAATGCCTATTTCCTTTTCAGACTGCTTCCTTCCTACTCAACAGAGCAAGACTTTCATTTTGTAACCATTACTACAAGGAATGTGTGATGTAACTTGTACCCAATAAATTTTTTTTCATATGCCTTCTTTCAGAGAAATAATGGTTCATGGCCAGCTTTTAGCTGAAGACTATTTATTTTAATATTACAGATTCTCCATTTTATAGTTACTGAGATAGGCTCTGTGGTTAAATGTTTACAAAAATACCAGTTTTGGGAAAAATTCAGAAAAAGAGAGAATGTACAGTAAAAATGAAATCTGGCATTTCTTTATACTTTTTTTAAAAAAACATTTCAGCCTATTTACAGATGTATTAAAAGTCAAATATCCAGAAATCTTGGTCAAATGAAAATGTGCCCATTTCATTTCAGGGTTTCAGTTGTCCTCTCGATTACAAAACACTCTCTATAAAATTCATAATCTTGAAATATTATTTACAAAAATCCCCATACATAATTTCCCAGACTATATTTGAAACAAAACTCATAGAACTGTTTTAGGATGTACTTGGATTTGCCTTGGGGCCAAACACATATATGGAGGATGAGAGGAAAGAGATAATTATGAGAAAGGTATTCAGTACTTTGAAGATCCTTGCTGATTACTTACACAGAGTTTTCCCTCTAATTCTTCGATGCCTATTGTTAAATTATAATGCATACGTACAGTCCCTCCAAACCAGCTGTTTTGTCAAAAAGTAAGGTGTCTTTAGTGGTATATTTTTCTGTCAGACCCCTATTTGGATTTTTTAAATAGCTTGATACAAATAGATGGTAGCCAAAAAAGGGCTGAGGGAAGAAGCAGAAAAACTGAGGAAAAAGTGCCCCAATGAGAAGTGGAGTTTCTAGCATACTGGTGGTGTCAGTGCAGACAAAATGGGAAATTAGCCAACTGAACTAATTTTGATCTCTAAACACAGAAGTGCTGGATTAGATTTTAACCAAGCAGGTTAGGATTACCATGCTAAGTTCCCTTCCAAATCCTAAGGCACTGAATGAACACCATGAAGCATGCAAGAAATGAGAATTTACAAAAGGCTGAAGACTACAGAAGATACTGAATTGCTTCCTCCATTACACTGACAAGATCCTGCATCCCCATCAAGAACTTTTACTTTGTAGAATTACAAATCAAATCAAATTTAAAGCACATTGCTAAGGCTACATTTCGAAGTGAAGCTCTGGCATGGAGGGAGAGCATGTCTTAACCATTTCTCATTTTGTATCCTCTATCTTACCCTAAGCTGCTTTTAGCCCCATTAAGAAAAATATATTAATATCTGTATCTTTTCCTAGTGCAGGTAAAAGCATTTGGCTGCAATTTTCTGTGAAAAACTGAACCAGGCAAGAGAATAAATCCTAGTTTCCCTGTGCTGTTGTTTTTTTTTTTTTTACTTTAAATTGGGAGTTTCAGTGGCTACACAGTACATTTAATCAACATCATGAGAAATGATAATGAAACTACCCATCATGTGCAAGTCCACCCCAATACACCTAACCTACACACAGATGGAGAGTGGGAGGGGCTTAATGTATAATGCAGGACACTTTCCTGTATGAGCAAACTGGACCTTGTGTACTACTTTCAGCATGTATGCAGAAGACTGCCTATTGCCAGCTGGTTGAGCCTGGAGATAGGAGCTTCAAATATGAGTAAATCACAACAGGGAGTGGGAAGCCTTAATACTTTCTGCCAGGATAGCTGGAACACAGATCTACATTGCTTTGTACAATTATGCAAGACAAGAAAAATGCAGCAATTTTCAGATTTAACAGTGATTGACCTGCTCAGAGCACTCAGATGCCATGTTAGTTCTCAAAATTTCTTATTTACAATCATTAGAAATAATCATTAACTTTTTGATATATATGAAATGTCATTATTTTATGTATTTACAAAAAAAGCCTGTGTACAAAAATATACGATCATTTTATAGTATGAAATCCCTTCACATTCACTAGGTTAAAAGCGAAGCCCCCAAACTATTCAATTTATAGATATTAAAAGAAAAAATACATCTTATGCCTCAAATGCTTGCATGAGGCCCTTGAGTAATATGTTAAGATATATGTATATAAGCTATTCACAGTCCTGAATAATTTTTCTGAAATGCTAAAAATGTTTGAAAATATCTCAAATGGATGCTTTCTGTGACTGTCAGAAAAGGGCATAATTTATCTGACTAGTCTCTTACTCTTTATTGAATGTCATCTTTTACCAATCAAGTTCAAACATCTAGCCTCATATATTACATGCACACTGGCACATGCAACCTAAGAATCTAGATGTTGGAGATGTGTCATAATTGAAGTTCTGATTAACTATGGAAGCCTCTGAAAAATCAAACATTATTACCAAAAAGCACCTGAAGGTAAAGCCACAATACTATTTTGATTCTGCAGCCGCAGGTGCTGAAGTGAGTGTTTCATTACCATCCTGACTTGGACTAGTCACTGGCTGTGCAGTTTTTATCTCTTTTGAAGCAACGGGTGCCAATGAAGGCATCACCTTAGTATTCTGTCCCTCTGATTCTAATGGAAAGTTAGCAGCTTTTAGTCCAAGTGGTGCCAGTTTGGGCATAGGCCTCCATGCCATGTCAGCTTTGCCAGCTTCCAGGTTAGTTTTCATCTGCAGAATGGGAGGTGACACACTTCTTGTCTTTGCCACAGATTGCTCAGATTTTCCACTTTCACTTCCACAACTATTTGCTGAGTGATCAGGATTTGGGTCCTTTACTTCAGATCCTAACATGATTTTTAAAGCATCAGAATCAGACGAAGGATCTCCCGAGGTCTTGTTACCATCAGGTAGATCATCATCATCCAAGTGAAGCAGGAGAGGAGTTATGGAATCACTGCTCTCTTGAACTATAGAAAGGTCCTTAAAGCTCCCACTCATGGCACCAAACGGAAAGGGAGAGCTTTCTGCAGTAGTTGATTGCCTGCGACTTTCCGTATCTCCTAGAGAAAAGCCAGAGCTCAGGGAGTTGGGGAGTTCTGATATGTCTGAAGCATCGTCATTCAACTGCTGATTGAGAAATGCAATTTCATTCAGCAGGGAGGTGAGGGTTTCATCTGTGTCATCAGTCTCCTCTATGCCCATTAAGTCACTTGCATCCAGTGCTGGTTCATGTATTGCAGAGGCTACTTTTTGCAGATCCATTTCTATCCCGGAGTCACTGGGTTCATTAATTTGCAGCTTTTGAAATGAAGACTCTTTTGATTTTTGTCCATCACTTCCCTTGCTCATCTGTTTTAACCTTGCCTGATTTCCGGCTAACTCTTCAGGTTTTGTTGCAAGTGGTTCTGGGGATGCCTTCAAACTAGAGGCATTTGTTATTTGTGGGAAATTCTCTTTTCGCTTAAGAGAATCATGTACTGCTCCAGTAGTGCCTCTCCCTTTTACAGAAGAAGGTTCTGCTTTTTCTGGTGACCGAAGATCAGTAGTTTTATGTGATACTGCCTGCAAGGAAGTCTCAGGTGTCTGGGAATCAGTATCCAAGGTTACATCAGGATTCTTATTTGCATCCAGGTTTAAATTTGTATCTTCTTCAGTAGCCAGTGATGTCACATTTACTATTCTTGGCATCATGAATGAGTCTTCACTTTCTGTAAGCCAGAACAAAGAAAGGCCTGTTAGAATACTGGAGACAGGATCTGTCCTAAATGGCTTCTCCAAATGTAAACCACTTATCACTTCAGCAGATCTCCTTCCTTGTTAGCCTCTGCCTGTTCAGGCCTTATAAACATACCCTGAAGTTGGGGGGGGGGGGGAATTGCCCCAATCTGCATCACTTCACAGTTATTTATAATAAACTTCATTTTGTTGACTACCCATTTTGTTGGCGTTTGAAAAACAGGGGGTCAGCAGTACTTAGGTAATTGGGAACCACAGCTCTAGGTTATTTATGAAGTTAAAAAACACCAAAGTATTACTTGGGGGATCCCTAGATTTCCCTTCTCCGTAAAAACTATCCATTTATTTCTACTCTATGCTGCCTGCTCTTTAAGCAGTTACGGATTCAGAAGAGGACCATCCTCTTTCCATAACCCTGATAACCAATACCCTTGAAGAACTCCAACAGCTGGGCGAGGCAGGACTTCCTTTTGCAGAAGTGATAAAAAAACATTCTCCTTCAGCAGGAATCAGGGTGGCAAGCCACATTTGGCCTGAGGGTCATTTTCACCTCTGGCCACCCACTGCCCTCGAATGCAAAACTCATGTATGTGCACAGTGTACATAGCCCTCTTGCTCAGCTGATCAATTCAAATTGTCCCCTCAAAAGAGCGGTTTGCATCCCTTTCAGGGCGAGGGGCTGGGTGTGTGTCTACTTTATTTCTCTTTTTTCTTTTTACAGTTCCAATCAGTGGACTAGCATGTAGACAAAAAGTGGAGCAGGGGGGATGACAAATTAGGACCCTGGACTGGGGTAAAGAAGTCCTGTAAAAAAAGGTATTTAATAATAATTTCCACTATTTTAAGCTGAGCAGATGTTAAGCTAACTGGTCTGTCATTTCACAGATTCTTCACTGAACCCATTTAAAAAGCTGTGTTACATCAGCTACTTTCTAATTCTCTGGTGCAGAAGTAAATTTTAGGGACAATCTTCTGCTGCCTGTATCATTTCTAGGGCAATTCACACTATGGAGACCTTGGGGCCACTGACAACAACTACTTATAGGTCCAGGCATACATGCCTCATCCTCAGAGGTGCTGGATGCCAGTTGTTCATGAGGTAATCTTTATACTGCCAAATACACCCCTACCCCAGCACTGTACATGTGAATATAATGAAGTTTTTATTACTGCAGCCACATTTTAAAGCAGCACAGGCCACATTTGCATGGGAACACCTGTGAGACTTGAGACATACATGATGAACTTCTTTAGCTATAGTGATCGCATATGTTATGAGTTGTAACACAAATCATTTGTGGGCAGTGCTGGAAAGTGCACTGTAGATTTTTTGCAACAAAGGACTGTTGAGGTGAGACAGTAATATTTATTACATCCTGACAGGCTTATGTAGTTGTTTACATTTCCTTGAGCAGCCAGTCATTTTCGTGATCATTCTATGCTTCTTTTAAAGGTTTTTTATGTTGCTGATCTTTTGCAAGTGGGTAGTATATAAGTATTTCTATAAATCAATTAAATACAATAGGGAGAAAGAGGAAGCCGGTAAGTTATTGCAGTTAGAATTCATTTTTCGGTGCCATAAATTTAGTAAGAAACTAATGCAACTTTACCTGAAGTGAGCTCTGGAGCTGTTTCTGCAACTGGAGTGAGTGAGTTACTGGTTACAGCAGACAAGGTAATGGGAACTGTGGAGTTCGGAAGGATACCTTTCACTTCCACTGGTACTGCTGAGCCTGGCAACTGAATCATCACAGAAGCAATACCTTATATTAAGCGAGAAACAGTGAGTTAACTTTCACACATACTATCAAGGAAAAAAATATTAAGCAGAGTAGCTATTATGGTAAACACATGGTTTCAGATGAACATTTTGTTTCATCTCATCTAGTAACAGGTACCATCCACAAGATTCCTTGTACTATTTGTATATCAATATCTCCTTGATATTCCTTCAGCAAAAATCAATTATCTACTTCTCTAAGGCATAGATACAGAAATAAATATTACATTTTTAAAAATATCAAGACTGGAAATTGGAAGAGACAACCTAAGAGAAATACTTTTCACTTTTTATGAAGAAGGCTTGCTTTTAAAAGTTCCATTCAGAAATAGTCACACATCCAGCTTTGATTTTTTCCCCAGTCATTTTGTGACCTTTACCTGGCTGTCCTGTCCCATTACTGCTGTCAGCCTCTGATTTGAGTTCAGTTTGCAGGAGTGTGGAAGGGAAGGCAGCAACTTGTCCTGGCACCAAGGGACTCTTAAATGCAAGCACCTGGCCATTCGCTGTCATTACTAGGCTAGCATTTGTTAATGTCATGGGTATGTCCCCTACAAGGAAGTGAAAGGAAAGATGTGTGAAGATAAGAGTGTAAAAAGTGAAGCAGCGTTATATATATCAGTATTTACTTCACCAATCAACCTCATGGCATTCAAAAATGTAACCCACTGTTACCAATACTAAATTTAACAGTGGGTTAACAACACACAGCAAGTTTTAAGCAGCAAATATGAAAACAAATTAATTCTGCAGAAAACATTAAAATAAGATGGCAGTAACAAAGTACTGTCTTACGCAGGCTGAACTATATACTAGAGGTATGTGAGAATTACATGTTTTCTATTGGTAAGTCTCCTTACTTTTGTTTTAATAAAAAAAAACTTGCACTGTGCATAATATGGTAGGCTACGTAAGACTTGCAGATACAATGCTTCCAAGAATACCCATTTGTGTGATATTCAACTAATCCATGTTCACTTAGCCTACCTGTGGCACAGCTTCCTTTCCTGGAAAGTATCAATGGTTTTGTATGCTTGCTGGACAAGGCTGCTGGTTTCATCTCTTTAAAGAGAGAAGAGGGGCTGTTTTCCACTGAGGGCTTAGCGGTCTCCAGAGTTTCAGCCACATCCATAGGCTCTGCTTGCTGCTGCTTCTTTTGTGCTTCTACCGCTTTCTGTTTTGCATAAATGTATTCTAGCTTCTTCAAGACTACTTCCTGTGTCTTGCCTACAGAGGAAAGGAGTAGTCAAGTTCTCCCTCATATCTAGCATACTTCCCAAAACTTAATCATGCAGTGTTTCATAGCACAAAACTTACACAACATTACTTGACATACCTAGACAACTTTACAGCTCTTGGGGTTTAATTTCCATGGAGTAAAAAACTTCAGCAACTTAGTACCTTTCATGTATTTGAAATAGTAGCTCTTGGAACAATCCCAGGATCCCCATATCCCAGAGGCTCTCTTCAGGTTTTAGGGCTTTCTCTTTAATGTCAACTCACCTGAAAGGGCAGATACTTTACGGATCAAGGTGTCCTGCTTGCGCATCAACAAGTTTTTCTGACCCAAGAGTTTGTCTGCTTGATCCGTTAGTCCCTGTATCTCTTCCAAGGCCTGAAAAAGGACCAAGGACCCACTTTTAGATTCCAGCAGAATATACCTAAAAGTAAATAAAGGCAGCTTCTCTTTCTTCCTACTTATGTGGAAGAGAGATTTGTGAAAAGTTAAACAAAAAAACTGCAAACTGCTTCTGCTACATTCTGAAGATAGATCTCCTGAGAGCGTTTTAGAGGAAAAAGCAGCACTCTACAAAAGAAGGTAAGTCAAATACCAGGCAAAAACAGAGTGTGAATGATAAACTGCAGTTGTTTTGCTTTTGTTTTTACCAAAAGTGCTATGAAAAAGAATTGATGAGACACAAAATAGGCACTTAAGAGGTTTTCAATTGCTATTCACATGTCTTTTGAGTTTCCAGTATGTAATGCAGAGATGAAATGCTCAGTTGATTAATCCATTTGATTAATCAATTAAAACTTTTTCATAAATTAAAAATGTGTCTCTACTTAATTGGGAAGATCTTTTGAAAAGTAATAGTTAGTTTGACAAGCAAGTCTTAAATATCTCTGTGAAGTGCCCTCATAGAAAAGGGACCACTCGCTTCTCTCACGCAGAGGATGGGATGCCTTGTCTAATATAGTTGCGGCCATGAGACATACAAGCATTAAAAATCCAAACAAAGCATTTTCTCTTTGAAATGACTGTTCTTGCTCAAAAATCCAATTTATGCTGATTTATACCACTAAAAAATCAATTAATCAATCAAAGATTCTTTAGTCAGTTTAGTTGCCGTGATAGTAAGTTGATGAATAGTAACTGCAGAAACAATGTCCATCTCTTTTTCTGTAAACATGCAACTTTATCCTACTGCCTCCCTCCAAGCTATAAAATACCAACCTGCTTCAGGATGAAACATTTGGAAACCTTGGGGACCATCTGCAATCCTAAAGTAACCTTCAGTTTTTCAAAGAGTCTCCTCATTTCCTTACGACGGCGACGTTCATTTGCTGTGTGTGTTTCGCGGTAATTCGAAAAGGTTTCTTCCTCATTCTTTGGTTTTTTGTTTGGCAATTCAGGTTGTGGCTGAAAAGCAAAAACACAGCTCCTCTTGAGAACTGTTCAAAACATATAGACATGCAGCCCAAACAGTGACTCGTACATGTATAACTTTAAGTCCTGGTCCAGCATTTCAACAAAACTGAGCAGAACTTTTAAAAGGTGGAGCTTAAGGAGGTATCTGACTCTGGAGATGCTGCATGGGAAATGAGTGAGCCATGAATGAACCAGAGCAAAAGCTATTGATTCTCAGTTAGAACAATGAGTGTTACCAAACCTAGGCACAACTACATGTGCCAGGAATGCCCTCAGCGGTGGTGGTCACAAATCAAGTCCAAAGTATATAACAAATTAATTCTGCAGAAAACATTAAAATAAGATGGCAGTAACAAAGGACTCTCTGATACAGGCTGAACTATGAGCAACCCACCTGAGCCAGTGATTCACTAAAACTATTAAAATTGGGACAGAAACACCAGCAAGCAAAAAAAACCCCAAATAAAGGAAAAATCTCCAGGTGTTCGAAACGAAATACATTTTTAAATATTGAATTTCTTGCACTTGGATTCCCCCCCCCCCCTTTTCCTCTCTTCTCTAGTAACAGCAATGAGTGCAAAAGAGAAGCATGTAGCAATGCAGACTCTTCTGCAATAGCCAGTCCTTGGAACCTTCATTTTCTTGTTCTCGATATCTCATAGCCAAGCTGGCCCCCTATAGCTTGAGAGAAGAACCAGATGCTGTTAACAATGGCACCCCAATACAGAGCTCTCCTGTTTTTCCCTGCTTTTCGACATTCATACTCTGTCTCACTGGACGAGAAACACTGGTAAGTCTTACTAAATATTATGGAGGTGGAGCGGGGCATGATACAGGATTTGCATATTAGGTACTAAACAGCGGCACATCTTGCTCCACCCTTAGAGACACTAAAACATAAACTGGTGCATCTTTGGGACTGGCAACATGTATTACAGAGAAGAAGAAAAACAAGTAAGCAGACGTGTATCTACCTTGGGAGTCTTGGCAACCTTCTGACTAGAATGGTCATGCACAGAGTTCCTGCAAGACAAAAATGGATGTCATTTTGGTTGTGCGGGTTTCCAGTCGGGTTTATCTTAAGACACATGGATGCCCCTGTCCCTCAGAGGAGCAATTCTTTGTCACAAAGGACTAACTGCTTGTCCTGGGTCCCTACGAAGGATCATCTTTTCCCCCCTTCAGAATGGCACTCAAAACCCTCATTCTCCATGGCAGTGTGGTGCAGCTATAATGTCTCTGAAGGTCTCCAGGTCAACTACCTTGGCCTCAAGAAAACAATCTTGTTCCCTGAAGCACCATGTCTTCTGTGGCAGAGGGTGCTACATGGGGCCCCAAGCCTCTTCCTCCAAAGAGGTCTCATTAACGCCTAGGTCAAGTGAGATCATTACATTTTTAATGATCTAGAACTACATAACTGATGGTAAAAATATTACAATTATTATTATTTTAACTGCTTACAATTGTTTGGATAGTATGACATGGGCAGCTGTAGCTTTCAGCCGAGCAATGTTAATTTGCTCTGTGAGTTCCTCCACAGTTTCAATGTCCACATTCTCCTCTGATCCATTAGATTCACTTTCACTCTGAAACAAGATTTAAAAGACAATGATCAACTTACAGACAATTCACAGCAAGACATGCTAGTTCTTTTTAAAAAATAAGTACGTAAGAAAAAACTACATCTTTAAGAAGTGATTATATAATTCACAGCAATTTTTCTATGCAACAACTGCATTGATAAAATTAAGTATTTTTTAACACTAAAGCAGATATAACATTGATATAAAAACAAGTATTGAATCACTGAGGAAGTATAGCAGAATTCATAAACGTAAAAGTATAAGCAAACAATAATCAGTTTAATCTGAAACTTTGTATCATAACAACTGAAAACATGATAGTTTGTCCATGCAGTGTCAGGCACAATCTTTTGTTACTACTCTCATGTAACTGCGGAATGCATTTACATTCTGTAGATATAACAGAAATGTTCCATGTTGTAAAAGGAACAGGGAGAAAAAAGAAAACAACTTCATTCTAAATTGCAAGTATTTTCTTTTAAACTGTTAATAAAAATTAAAAATACAAATCATACGAAAATAAACAAGTTATCCTGAAGCAAAGAAAAGTTAGCAATGGGGGAAGAAGTATGCTGAATCTTGATACCAATTAAAAACCCACATATGTTCAAGGTGTAATAAAAAAATGGTGCGCGGGAAAATGGATATAAGTCAGTAGTTTTTTTTACAGGTACTATGTAACTTACATAGTTACACATTTTAAATACATTTTGTTTCATCATGTACATGGAAGCTCAATACTGTATATCTTATGATCTACATCCTAGATATTACCTTAAGAAGCCAGCATCACTACTCTTGCAGGTTAGTTCTTTTAAATGGACAATTTGCCCAGACTTGAAACTTAAGATTAGAACCAATGTCAGTACCCAACTAACTTGTTCCACCAGCACAAGGCTTTCTGACTGTGCAACATAATTTCCCCCTTCACTCACAAATGCCCTGTGCCCTCTCTAAATCCACTCTGAAGGACTAAGTGAAAACCCAGAACATTTTTTTTTGCGGGGGGGGGGGGGGAGTTCCATTGTGCAAGCATGAATACTTGCACTGACAAGAAGAGTTTCTTAGTGCTAAAGGATATCAAGATCAGCAACATACTAAAAGGTAAATAATATTTTTAGAATTGCTCTTCTATTTAAACTACTCACTTTGGAAAACAACCCATTATTTTTTGTATAATTGGCCAAGAATTCAGTTTTGAAGTATTTAAATAGTTTCCTCCTTTATAAGGCAGTGATTTATAACCCTAAGTCCACCCCTGCCTTGCAGTTCTTCGTTGTTCTTCCTTCCCACTACAGTAGTGCCCCGCAAGACGAATGCCTCGCAAGACGAAAAACTTGCTAGACGAAAGGGTTTTCCGTTTTTCGAGGTGCTTCG
Source organism: Podarcis cretensis (assembly GCF_951804945.1). Classification (NCBI taxonomy): domain Eukaryota; kingdom Metazoa; phylum Chordata; class Lepidosauria; order Squamata; family Lacertidae; genus Podarcis; species Podarcis cretensis. The sequence continues at coordinate 45,256,998 of NC_137170.1, read as the reverse complement.
CAAGACGAATTTCCCTATGGGCTTGCTTCGCAAGACGAAAACGTCTTGTGGGTTTGCTTCCTTTTTCGTAAAACCGTTAATACCCGGGGAATCCGCGCTCCGCAAGACGAAAAAATCGCAAGACGATGCAAATCGCAGAACGAATTAATTTTGTCTTGCGAGGCACCACTGTACCTGCTCTGTCCTCATCACAGTTCTTAATGTCTTACCTATTACTTCTTTTTACCTACTTAATGTCTGTGGCTTTCAAACTTTTACTTACCTGAAAACCAATACATACATCCGATCACAAACTAATAATCAGGAATAGTACAAAATCATAGGATGCAGGCACAAACCAAGGGCTGAGTGAACATAAAAGTCTTTGGCACTAACGTTGGAGGGAAAGAAAGAAATGACAGCATGCAAAATCCTTATAAAACCAGCAAAACAATTTTACAATGACTTGTGCTTCCAATTTAAAGATGTACTCACCAGTGTTTCTACATTCACTATATCTTCACTTTGATAGCCAGATGCTTCGTCGGCCATCTCATCTGCAGAATCATCTGTTTTTTCATCTTTTTCTGTATTATCCATGGTAATATTAATAATGGCAGGCAGAGAATCCTTTCTGTGATAGCTGGTTTTCAGTATATTCTGTTGTTTCTCACATTTAGGAAATTTCTTTACAAACTCATCAGCACCATTCTTATTTTTGTTTTCCAAAGCATCTGAAGGCCTCGATGTTTTGCTCCAAGTTTTGCTAACTTGAACAAGGCCATCTTTAACAGTCAAGTTATCTTTCTGAACACCACTATCTCTTTTATATGAAAATTCTAGTGCATTATTTACATATTTGCTTCCCAATGTGGTATTTTGACCATTTGCACTAGTAACCTTATGCTTCCTTCTGACCTCGCCTCTATCCCTCTGTGCTGCCACAGAATGACCCTTTTCCTTCATGTTTTGCCCTAGTAGTTCCGGGTCTTCATTTCCCCGTGGACTCAGATATGATTTTGTTTTTTTCTCCAGTTTTTCTGCACAATTCATTTGTACCTTGCACTCATCCCAAGGCTTCTGAGATGGTTCAATAATCATTTCCGCATCTGTTTCTAACTGTTTCTGTTCAGCTCCTTCTGAATCAGTTGCTGTGCTTTGTGTTTGCTCAGAGTGCGCTTCTTCCTCATTTGAGTTCTTTAGTTGTGCTACTTTCTGCTTGTTTAATGCATCATGTGCAAGGACTGCAGTTTGACTGCAACTCTCAGTAACGCTCTCAGAACTACATGAAACTTCATTTGGGGTGTCTTCAGGATGTTTAACATTAGCCATCACTTTATTTCCCCCAGACTTTATTTCCTGGCTGATGTAGGAGCAGTCCAATGATGCAATCTCAGGTTCAAGGAAAGGATCATCACTTGCTAATTCTTCCAAGATTTCTGCATCCTTCTCAGCTGTCTCTGAGGTTATAGCATTCCTGTCACACGTGAGCTTTTCACAAGAGGGCTCTAAATGGTTTTCTGGCAACTTATTTTCTTCCTGTCTGGAATCTGACATTATGACTTCTGACCCCATAGTCTCCACCTCTTGTAAGCATCTTGTCTTTCCTTCTGGCTTAACTGAACTCAACTCATCTTTCTGAGATGTGCTATTTACCTCAACTTGTTTCAAAATGGAAGTTGGAACTTTCTTCTGCCCTGGAACCTGAAGCAAGGCAAAACTGCCTGACTGAAGAGCTATTAGATGATCTGTACTATCTGGTGTGCTGCTGGTGTCGCATGTTATTTTAGAATCTGAAGTTGTCTGACTAACCCCCAAAGGAGAAATCCTCATAGTCAAAGTGCCAGCCTGTGAGACAGGAGAAATGACCGGTTCTGACTGAGCAGCTGAAATAGGAAGTGTGGGCCCAGATCCAATGGCCTGCGACGTCTGGTCTGTAGGTGGGGCCATGGTTGAAGCAGAAGGAGCTTCAGCAGCACAGGACACGGCTGAAGCAGGAGACATGGATAACCCTGAAGGAGCTTCGGTGGCAGAAGATATGGGTGAAGCAGTAGGGAGCACAGGTAACATTAATGGGGTCTCAGTGGTAGGGGTTCTGGGTAATACAGAAGCTTCTGTGGTACTAAGGGGCATGGTCAAAGCAGGAGCGTCCTCAGCAGCAGTGGGCACAGGCAAAACTGAAGGAGTTTCAGCAGCAGGGGGCATAGGCGTAATGGAAGGGGCAACAGATGACCCCAAAGGAACCCCAGCAGTAGGGGGCACAGATAACATCAAAGGGGCAGAGATGGTTTGGATTCCAGATAATATAGAAGCAGCTGCAGTGGTTGCCGTCTCGGGCAAAACAGACATGGCCTTTGTTGTTGGAGAAACAGACAATACAGGAGGCGTTGCAGACAGAACCGAAGCAGCCAGGGTGGTTGGGATCACTGATGAAACCACAGAGGACTGACACACAGATACTTCAGGAAGCTTAGAAGGGCTTGGCAACCGGATTTCTACAACAGATCCTGTAATGAATTGAGAAATGCTATTAGTAATTCTTGCCACCTGATAACTCATTTTTGTTTGATGAAAGCAAACTGTGCAAGGATAGTTTTGAAAGGGGGAAAAATTTGTTTTGTTTTTGGCTCACTGCTCATGGTTTCTCTCAAAACAAACCATGAGACTGGGTTCAAACATATGACAATGCTCTTTGGGGAGGAAGGGTGGGATATAAATTTAATAAGTAATAAACTCCGGCTTGTTTCTGGCAGCGCAGCAGCCAGAAATGCATTAGCTATGAGCACCTGCACGTCTTCAATTGGGTTATACCAAAGTTTAGTTACAACTATGGTTCAACATTTTGTACAAACCAGGCTACAGAAGTCATTGGAAGACTTCCTTTGGGCAGTCCTCTTGCTCCCTGTGGACTTGGATGCAACTAGCTACCTTGGTGGTGGGTAATGGCCCTATTATCAGAATACTCTTCTGAGGGAGGCTTGCGTGACACCTACTCTGATGCCTTCAACCGTAGTACTTAATTTTCCTAAGACTTTTATTTTATGCTGCTCTGATTTTACAACTATTGCCGCTGCGATGTATATTTATATCGTATTTGAGACCTGGCCTGGAAGCATTTTATATTAAAAGGCAGCATATGAATTACAATAAATTTTTAAAACTAACTTTAGGCACTGAACAAAAATAGATGCACAATTATAGGAAACTATGCTTCCCCTCCCCCAGTATTTAACTGCTCTCACTCAGAAAATAAAATAAATAAGATGTGCAGCATTCTGTACCTGGATTACGTAACATTACGGGTGATAAACTAGGTTGGGGTCCTGCAGGTTGGAACTGGTGCAGCGGAACAAGCTGGATAATCTGCCCATTGGGGTGTCGGTAGAGATTCACACCAGCAGGATTCCTTAGAGGCTGCAAAATCATTCTCTTCCCCTGAGCAACTTGCGTGTTTTGTTGAGGTCGCAATGTAGGAGAACTCTGAGGTACTGGAATCAAAAGCAGCTGTGGTCCCATGCGTTTCTCTGCTCCAGGAGACAATCCTGGAGGGCTTGTAGTACCTGCCATATTAGGAAATAACACTCTTCTTAACAAAGTCCCATTTTTACAGCAAGATTTACAGAGCATTTTTTTTAAAAAAAACAACCAAAGAAGAATCTATGTGACCAAAGTTCCATCAGTTCCTACATTCTGCTTCCAGCAGGTATCAGACAGATCATTATGAGGAACTTGTAACAATAATATGAAAGCAACAGCTTCTGCTGTTTGTTCTAGCAACTAGTATTTAATTCCCCAACTGGAAGCAACTTCCCAAGAGCAAAATTGGGCTTGAAAGAATACAAACCCATTTCAAACAGTTCTTACCAATTTTCCCCAGGACATCTCTACACACACAAGTTCATGCCAATTCACTAAAGTTTCTTTTATTCTAAACCAGATATTCTCATACTTTCTACCCACAAGGAAGTCTTTTTGCATCAACTTTGCTGTGCAGAAGTTATTTGGCGGACAAGTATTGAACCACTGCACACAGCAAAGGAGAGATATGAAGGTTCTGGGGAGAGGGGAACAAAAACAAGGAAAAGTTTGGAAAAGAAACTGCCATCATCTCCGCCCCCCCCCCTTGGAGGTCCTTTTATTATTATTTTTTGCAGCTGAAAAATCTGACATTTTGATCAACACTGAGAAAACTCATGCAAAGTATTTTCTCATTTGAAATGAGTGAAATGCATTTTAAGACAAGGCTTTATTCACTCAAAAAGTCTGCCAAGCACTTCAGTCTCTCATAACAGACAGACAAAGTGGCAGGTGTGTGGACCAGCAAGAACTGGTCCATCAGTACGGGTACCTTACCTGCTTTTTGATTCGATAAAGGACTTTTGTTAATTCCTGAGAGTCCAGGAGCAATACAGCTAACTGGCGAAGTTGGTGTGGGCACTGAGGTCACAGATGCAGTTGTGGTTAAGATTGTAGATAGAGATGCTGCAGAAACTGGAATACCAACGGTTGATGGGCTTATTCCAGGCAAAGCTACAGTCGCAACTGGCATAGCAATTCCAGGTGATTTTGCTATTTTAACAGGAGCCCTAGTAGCTGTGGTTGATACAGTCCTGTTTTCAGGTTTTCCAACAGCATTTGCTTTGGCGGTGCCAGAAGAGCAGGGAGCTTTGTTACAGGGTGCAGGGCTAGCAGTAGTTCCAGCACGTGATGACACAGTAATAGCAGGAGGAGTAACTGTAGTTGCCCCAGGGGAAAGCGGCATAGATTTGATATTAAATTTCTGTGGTCCCGTCAGAGGTTGGGTTATTCTAGTTCCAGGAACCTTCTGGTGTAGTGCCCCAACGGCGCTTATAACCAACTGAGACGCCACATTGTGTAGTAAAGGCCGAGCAGCTGAAAAGTTTTCAAAGTCAAAACTATTAGCAGTTTTCATCTTTCCATTCCGCAAACTATAACAGCACTCAAGCTAGTTTTATGCTAAGGCCTCACTTTCCCAATTAACACTTACTGGTTACAATGCCTCATTTTCAACATATTGCACCTAATCATGTGTATAATGTTGCTGCATGTGGCAAAAAAAAAAGTCACAAAGCAGCTTGATGAAGGATATTACAGTATATAAATAAATATGAATACTATACTCTCACCTTCCACGCTTTTTATGCTTTAGAATTCAGACAATTTATAATACAGAAAATAAGGTTTTGACTTACCTATCTGCTTCTGTGTTGAGGCTTGAGCATTTGGTGATGTTACAGTGGAAGTGGATGTAGTGTTACTGGAAAATGGTGTTTTGGAAATTTCTGTTGTGGGCACTTCAGCTGACTGTGGCTCAGAAGAAGCAAGCTTAGCATCGGACTCTGCCTTGGAGATTGCAGTACTGAGTGTTGATAGGTCAAGCATTGTTGGTCGCAGCCTGCCTGTGATATAAGCAGCAAGTCGATTGGCTGGATGCAATGCTCCCATCTGTCCTAGAAGCAGTTTGGCTTGAGGGTATTTTTTACCATTAACCTGCAATAAAAAGAGAAATATACAAACAGTTGCTAACCCTGTCTTTTTTTCTTTTCTTTTTAACAATGCCTGGGATCCAAAGCACTAATTAGGCTCACACAAGGAGCTCTAGCCCAGTTCAGTTCCTTATTCCTCTACCTTAGATAGTTGACTGCCAATGCCACGATATGTTTGAAATTTCATTCTGTCTTAAAAGGTCACCCAGTAAGCTTCATGGCTGATGAAGATTTAAACTTGGGTTTTCCCAGTCCAGGTCCAACACTCAGTCTAGCCATTACATAGACTCAGAATACAAATTCTATTTACATGTACAAGCAAAGACAACCTAATTTTATGCAAGTTTGCAATCTGTTCAACAGAGCTTACTCCCAATAAAGTAGGAACAGGATTGTAGCCTTGGTCTCCAAAACCCTGAAGTGCTAGATTTCCAAAGAGAATGGGCTAAAAGGTTCCCAGCTGACCACTCCTCTATCCAGCAGATTAGGAGAATCCAGTGTAATATGACTATCACATACCACAGGGTATTTATTTTATACTGAGAGAGACTACTGGCCAATGCCAATGAATGTTATCTAACCAAGTCATACATTACATCCACTAAAATCAATGGGCTTACATAATTTAAGTCCATCGATCTGAATGGGTTTACTCTGCATATGACTAACCGTGGTTATCACCCGGTATCACTGTAGATAATAATTGGTTTAATTCAGACACCGGTCCAGTTTGCACATACTGCTAAGCCAAACCATGGCTAAGTGAGAAAGCACTGAGCATATGGGTACTCACAGGAAACATTGTGGTTGCTTTCCTCCACCTCTGGTACTGCTATTCAGAGCTATGTCATGGTTTAAATTAGCATTATGTCTGAACCTGGGCCCATAAGTTGCCTCCCAGAGTTAAATTATGAGCAGTAAGGCAAAGAAGAAACTATATCTACAGCTTGTAGTTTATCTGGAACTAAATGAACCTCAAGCCTCAGTTCAGACTTAATGCCAAGTCAAGCCACGGCTTAGCTCTGGGTACCGGGGCAGCAGAAGGCTTCACGACGAGCAACACTGGGCTGCCAGAGACTGGGGCAGGAAAGAATTTGTCAGAGGATCCTGTGCAATTCCATGGCATATCTCAGTTTCACCCTCTCCAACATCCTACAACCGGAACTGAAATATTTTCAAACCTGTGCCTATCTCAAACGTGGACCCAACCTTTTACTGCACACTGGGGATATGCGAGAATGACAAGATACTCTGGACAGCGGGCCTTGGGGTTCTGTTGCTGCCTTCTGGCCAGGGAGTCAAGGCATTGGGGCTTAGAGCCTCCTCTTTCTCCTCCAGTTAAATGATTGGGAGACTGCCCTCCTGGCCCCACAGGAAAGGCCTATGCCATGCTAGCTGTATTTCTCCACTCAATGAGCAAAAGATACACGAGGAAAAAAACTGGCTGGTGTCCTAAAAATAACACATTAAAAAATCATCAAAGCATAAGAAATGCAACCCACCTGAATCAAAGATGAGGAATTCAAATCAGATTTGCATGTGTAAGCAATCAGCTTTCCAGCAGGAGAAAGCCCAGCATAAAAAGGTAATCCTTTCTTCCTCCTCTCCCGTAACATGCCAGCTGTTAAGAATGTGATTTTTTCTGTCTTTTTGCATGGTGACAATCTATTATCAGAAGCCTCCAAAACAGAAATATGAGCCTTTTCATCCTTGTTTTGACTGGATAGCATGGAGATTTTCACCCGGGAGGAATAGACAGGAGTGTTCTTCTCATCCCACGTTTTGGTTTCAGATTCTAGATCAATAACAAAATTTCCTACTTTAAGGGACTTGGGCATCTTACTCTTGACATGCTGTGACAGGAGGTTCAAGATCTCATTGCGATCTTCCTCCCAGTTGCAATCAGAAACTATCTCAATTAGTTTGGTTGTTCCACCTCGTGTAGTATGATGTACATATGAAGTTGATGGATCCCCAGCACTACAGGAAAACCACCAGGTTTTATCTGAAAAAAAATGGAAACAGGTTTCTTTAGTGTTGCAGCAGCAGAGGAAACCAAGCAAATTAAAGACTTGGGCAACATTTCCTAATTAACAATGCCTAATTAGTCCCCATGTCTAAGAAGTGGGCCCTGTTCTCCACCCCTTGTTCTCAATGAAATACCGTACAGTGGTGCCTCGCAAGATGAAAAGAATCCGTTCCGCGAGTTTCTTCATCTTGCGGTTTTGTTGTCTTGCGAAGCAAGCCCATTAGCAGCTTAGCGGATCAGCTGTTAAGCGGCTTAGCGGATCAGCCAATAAGCGGCTTAGCGGATCAGCTGTTAAGCGGCTTAGCGGATCAGCTGTTAAGCGGCTTAGCGGATCAGCTGATAAGCGGCTTAGCAAAAGGGGGGGGGAGGAAAAAACCCCGCAGGAACTCGCAAGACATTTTCGTCTTGCGAAGCAAGCCCATAGGAAATTCGTTTTGCGAAGCACCTCCAAAACGGAAAACCCTTTCGTCTAGCGGGTTTTCCGTCTTGCGAGGCGTTCGTCTTGCGGGGCACCACTGTATTTCTATCTGCCAGAAAGGTACAGTGGTTACATTATCATTTCTTACCAAGTTGCAACACTATCAGTTTTAAAGGTAGGATGGCCAAAAAATGTATCAAAGGGCTGGGGAACCTTTTGCAGTCTGGGGGCCACATTCCAGTCATGAGCAATGTCAGAGGCAAAAGTGGGCTGAGCAATGGATGTGACTCAAAACCTTTGCACACTAGGCTACATTTGAGCTATGCAAAAGTCACAGATTTCTATGTATATCTTTCCAATCTCGGCAAGCAAGAGATATCACCACAGTTCAAGGATACGTGGGGGGCGGGGAGGGAAGGATATTTCTGTATGTCTCTGTGTGTATAACTGCAAGTAATCAAGAGTGCTTGGGTCAATCTCCTGAGATGTGGCACAACCAGTAGCATTTTAACATAGGCAAAACAAACAACTAAGCCCATCTTTCTCAAACAATAGGAACTTGAGCTACTCTTCTGAACTCACTTAGGTATACCCCTCCACCACAAATGCTTGTTCCACGAGCTGTCCTGGGAATACCAATAGGTGTTAAAGTACAGAAAATGAATTATACAAGCATGCAGAGCCCCTGATCATAATTAATTGTAAGCATTCCACTGCTGTGAAAAAAAATCTATGGCCATAATCTAACAATGACATTAGAAAAGAATGTGATAGCCTAACACAGCACACAGGGAAACATTCAAAGACAGCAGCAGCTCTTCCCTCCTTCTCTTCTTCCCAGGTTAATGGGAATGTGGTCATTCCCTTATAACATTATGGATAAATTGGGGTAGGTGAGTTAACCACCCAGTTCCCTTACTGGAACACTTTCCATCCCTCTGTTGTCCCACTGCAAGGCTGCCATGCCTGTTTATTTGAAAAAGCAGGGGTAGGTTCAATTGTCAACTGGCCAAAAGGAAGGCTTAATGTATCTCATTGTCACCTCCCTCCCCAGAATGTATAGGAGTCCCACACTCATCACCTATCCCGAAAGACCTACTCCAGAATTTGGGAATCTGGGAACAAAGTTCATATTTTTAATTTTACCTCCGGGCTCTTTATCATCTTCCAAATCAAGTGGCTGGGGCTCAGGATCATGCTCCTGGGAAAAAGATTTAAAAGAAGAGGAAAAGTTAAGACGGGGGGGGGGGATCACATTTCCAATAATAATATATATTTAAATACAGAGTTCAAACCCTGGAAACAAATGATGAGAAATATGGCAGTTGTGCAAAGCTTTTCATCATATAATAGTTCACAAAGGGCAGAATACCAGGCATGGCTGGACCCCATTTTTTGCCATATGACTACGATATATGAATGCCTGGGAGTACGAGCAGAGAATGTTATAATGTTTCTTGCCAGCTAAACTCTAAAAAAACCCCACCCCAACCCCTCCCATCCCCTTGTGGCTGATAATAGCTCCAGAGGGTAATCTCCCTTTAGTCTCAATACCAGCCATTTTGTGGGCAGGGAAGTGAATGCACCTTCCTCAGGAAAATAGAGGGAAGAAAAATGTTAAACTTCTCCCAGCATTCTGCAATAGCAATAAAAACCCTATCTTCTATTCATTGTTCTACAGCAGGGGTCAGCAAACTTTTTCAGCAGGGGGCCAGTCCACTGTCTCTCAGACCTTGTGGGGGGGGGGCAGACTATATTTTGGGGGAAAAGAAAAAAGAACGGATTCCAATGCCCCACAAATAACCCAGAGAAGCATTTTAAATAAAAGGACACATTCTACTCATGTAAAAACACCCTGATGCCTGGACTGTCTGTGGGCTGGATTTAGAAGGTGATTGGGCCAGATCTGGCCCCCAGGCCTTAGTTTGCCTACCCATGTTCTACAGCATAGTTTTTATTTATTTCTTAACTCTATATATTGCCCTTCCTACCCAAGGAGCTCAGGGCAACAACCAAATCTGTGATCAAATATTTACACATATTTAAAACATTCAAAGCATCTAAAAACTTTAAAAATAATAAACCCAGTAAAACATTTACAGATTTAAGAACAGATCATGGGTCTGGTTAGGCTTTAAACAGAAAAGGTAAAACAGTATAATGAAGGTGTTTGTCTGATGTCATTATTTTTTACTCAGAGTGCATTAATAAAGGAAATATGAGGGCACAACATTTTACCTTTTCAATGTGTTTTTCAGAATTCCAAGGGCACCTTTGTTGCTGCTTTTTCTCCTGTTTTTTACGATCATATATCCGAACACGAGCACAAGTCATCATGCTTTCAAAATATATATAGACAGGGTCCTTATCCTCTTCTCGAATCTATAAACCAACATAAATGGATTTCCAAGTTAGAAGTGCATCCACGGAAAAGCCTCACTGTTCCACCATTCCCTTTCTCCACTTTTATCACCAAATAACCTAGACAAAATGCCAAAGGGAGCACCTAGGTAAAGATTATGGCAGAATCCAGCTGGTCCTCTTAGTGATGTTGCTCCAGCAGATGTCCAATAACAAAAGGGTAGAGGTGATTTCCTAATTCCTCCTCCCACTGTAGCTCCTAATGCCCCCCAACAACTGTTCTGGGGGGCTGCAGGGAGGAAATAAGTAAAACCTGCCTCCCTTTGTCCATTAGCAGATGCCTCCAGCTGTTCAAAACCCCTTGCACAAGGGTACTAAGTGGATACAACCATATAATGCTTCTGAGAAAATGTTTCCTCTGTGCAATAAACTTAACTTATAGGACAGACAGTTAACTGTATTTCACATACAGTGGTGCCTCGCAAGACGAAATTAATCCGTTCCGCGAGTCTCTTCGTCTAGCGGTTTTTCGTCTTGCGAAGCAAGCCCATTGACTGCTTAGCGGATTAGCGCTATTAGCAGCTTTTAGCGGCTTAGCGGATAAGCGGCTTAGCAGCTTAGAAAAAGGGGGGGAAGGAAAAAAACCCCGCAGGAACTCGCAAGATATTTTCGTCTTGCGAAGCAAGCCCATAGGAAATTCGTTTTGCGAAGAAGAAGAAGATTGGATTTGATATCCCGCCTTTCACTCCCTTTAAGGAGTCTCAAAGCGGCTAACATTCTCCTTTCCCTTCCTCCCCGACAACAAACACTCTGTGAGGTGAGTGGGGCTGAGAGACTTCACAGAAGTGTGACTGGCCCAAGGTCACCCAGCAGCTGCATGTGGAGGAGCGGAGACACGAACCCGGTTCCCCAGATTACGAGTCCGCCGCTCTTAACCACTACACCACCCTTTCGTCTAGCGGGTGGCATTCGTCTTGCGGGGCACCACTGTACTTTATCTGCTGGATAAAAAGGGTTCTCTCTAGAGCTCTCTTGGGTCTCCAGTTGCTTTTGGGCTACAACTCTCATCATCCCTAACTAGCAGGATACTGTCAATTCTTCACTTTCCATTCCCCCATGTTACCAGTTTGGTACACTCCCAATATGTTGGTTCACGTTCCCATATTAGAATTAAAGAACAAATGTCTTAGGTTGCCTTTGCCATAAACAAGTGGAATACTCCTGATTCAGCTTCAAAATCTTGTTTCTTTTGCTTACCACTGGATTGGGTCTAGGCGCATAAACTCGTGCTGATTTGACTCCACTGGTAGCAGGTTTGCCTTCACCAGCTGCAGGTTTGCCATCGGATGTTAAGACCTCTGAGACAGGTGGCATAGATTTTGTTGGTTCAATAGTTGATGGTGTTGGGATGTAAACTGGCTCTGGATCCATTTCTCCATCTACTTTAACCCACAGTGGAAAGTTCTTAACAGGCTTTTCTGGCTCTGTACCACATATAGCTAGTAGAAAGATTTAATAATTTATTTAATAATTTATTGTCTATTCTAATATAAAAATATCACACAAGCATTATCCAATGAGAAAGATGACCTATTTTTTTATATTATGGAGAAAGAGCTCCAAGCTTGAGTAATTTATATGCCCCTGGGTGAAAGGGAAGTTTAGGGCAGAGACAAAGAGGTACACACAAAACCTCCTGGTCCTATGCATGTTATCGCAGATGCAAGCCCCCTTGTGCTAAATAGGTCTTACTCCCAGGTAAGTATGTAAAGGATAGCAGCCTGTCCCATTAATGCCAAATGAGTCCGCTGATTAACATGCTCCACTAGTTTCAATAAAATTAAGTTGCAATTAGCTTTAGATGAACTGAAACCCATGTATACTGATATTTTAAATGTCTTATGGACAAGTTTTATTTCCAAATACTCATTTGGTACTTAATTCAGAAACACACATAATTACAAACACCTACAAAAAGAAGTAGCTGCTTGCTATTGATTATACTTACTATATTCCACCTTTTTTTTCTTCTTCTTATCTTTAAATTTCAGTTTCTCTTTCTTCTCCTCTTTTTCCATCACCTCTTCCTGTTGTTTCACTTCACTTTCGCAATACAATCTATTCCTTCCACACAGAGACTCCTCCAGAATCTTCTTTTCCTTTGAACTTCCTTTAACTAGGACTACCTTTCTTTTTAGGCAAGCACAGCCAAACATACAGTCTGGCTTGCGGCAATGCGTAGGCTGACGTTTCTCAAGAGCTAAGCTAGAACAGATGCACCCAAGCCGGCAAAAGTCATTGTTGCATGGTGGTGCTCGCCTTTTGATTATTTGGTGGATAGGTTTGTTTTTTAGTGAAGCCTGAAAAATGTAGATACATAACTCTTCTCAAATCTCCAGATAAGTATCTGCATACATAATTACCACAATGTAGATTCCTGAATTACATGATACAGAATTATGTATCTTAATAAGCTACAATTCAGATCCAGAGGGAAGCTGTATTCAGTCAATTGCAACAAAAACAACAGCTTTTAAGGTGCTGCAAGATGCCATTGTTTTTGCTGAAATAGACTATCTGCAATACATAATTCCAGCAATAGTGTAGCCAATAGAATGGGGATGTGCATTTGACCAATGTAAATATGACTGTATTTTTAATCAGAAGTGCATCTTATCATTATAGTCATTAATCCAGAATCCAATATATGCAAGTGTAAGTCTGCTTTAAAACAGCTGCACTAGTTTCCAGTAATGGGGTGTTAGAGGAGGGGTAGTACCTCTGGTGGGGGACGTCATGCTCCTTCTGAGGTAGTTTGTCCACCTGCGCTCAGCTTTCACCTGTGGGTCCTAAAACCTGTCAGCATGCGACAGCGGCCACATCTCAGGAATGGCTTCAATTGGCCAGCTTAATCAGGTGACGGTAGCCAATGGGTCTCATACCCTTGGTGAATTAGGCGCTTCCCTTGCATGCAATTTGCCATTGCTCTGGCAAATAGAGCAGATGAGACCAATAATGGGTCCCATGATCAAGGTGGGTTCTGCACATGCTGTAGAGGAGTTAGGCTCATCAACCTGGGAAGGTAGCCCATTTAAGAGAAGGAAAACTCTGATCCTAAACCTGCACTGCCTTATGGGATATCTTTGGAAGGAGAAAAGGCTAAGGACTAAACCCTACACAAATCTGGAGTGGAGTCCCTAAGATGGTTGGATGGCACCACGTACGCCTCTTTCAGGCAACTCCTGTAGCTAAGCTGGTACCAAACGTATTGCTCTGCTTTCCTTTGGACCACATCAGCGAAGCCAAGAGGGGGGTTTTGTTGTCTGGGCTGTCTAGGAACTCCATACACACTACTCAGGCTTGTGCCCTGGAAAGTCACTTCGGTAAGCTTAATGCAGTGATTTGACTTTGCTCCCAGAGGCACACCCCACTGTCTCGAGACAGACAGAGGCCAACATGTAGTTGCCAGCTCCTGGACCCAATTCACTGGTGTTTAAGACCCTAAACAACTCAAGTCTTTCAGGTATTTGAAGCCTATCTCCATCCCAACAGACCCTCTTGTGTATTAAGATGTTTGTAGTTTCGTCACCCTTAAGAGTGCAGGGAATGATAACCCCAGGGATGACTATCTCTTTGGCTACCCCTAAATTGTAGAAATAAAATATGTTGAAGGCAAATCACCATTAAACTTTCATGAACAGAGTAACTCACCTGAGCAGTGAGTAAAGTAGACAGAGATAGGTCTGCTCGTTCTTCAGTAATGTAAGTCCGTGGTTTACCATCCCACAATGCGCAAACCTCCAAATCCATCAGCTTCAACTGAGTCTTTGATAAACTGGGCAAGCGATTACTCTGTTGCTGCTGCTGTGCCTGACGCTGTTTCCCCTGTACATTTTCTTCTGTGCCTGATGCCATGAGAGCATCTATCTCACTAACTGCTTGACTACTTGGCTGAGACTTAGTGACTTTCTCTTCCAAAGCTGTCAAGTTGCGTTTCTGCTTTGTTACAACAGGCAAACCTATTGTAGCCTTCTGGGGTGACTTTTCTTTGCCTCTAGAACCTGCTTGTTTTTTATTCTTAATTTTCTCTCTCTTCTTTCTAGAGACAGAAGGCACAGAAAGAGGCTTGAAAGTATAAGAGCTAGTAGTAGTAACACTGGATTGCTTTTTCAGAACACTATCTAGTGTCCGTACATAACTGGTGCTTTTAGTTGGAAGCTGGTAAACCACAGGACAACTGGATGTACTAGGAGAGAATTCCATGCTTGTTTCCATTAACTTCCCTTCATTTTCCAAATATTCATCAAGCTTGTCACTGCAGAAGGCAGATCGATTCTTCAAGGAGCCTTCTAAAATGCTACCTGAATAATCACATAAATCAATTTTCAATTGAGTATTGTCAACTTCGTTATGATGTGTTTGCATAGATTACATTGGTAAAAGCTTTAGAAACTGATGTACAGAGTAGCTGTGGTAAGAAACATTGTCCACTATAGAAGCAGAAAGGTGGTTTGGGGGGGGGGGGGTTAGTGCTGTTTCTGGAAGTCTTCCAGCTCTCAGAAACAGAAGTAAACAAAAGGGGGAGGCACGCTGTACACAAAAGCAAACTATTTCTCAATAAATGTCAAACTTTATTGGTGATTGTAATTTGGAGAGGATCCTTTCCTTCTTCAGGGGCTGATATAAACAATCATATCAACTCTATACATTGGCCCAGTTCATACAGAGCTCTAAGCCAAATCAAGGCTAAACACAAAGCAGCAAATATGTAGGTTTAGACAATAATTCTACCAGGTTACAGCTACTGATTAACAGTGTACTTAGGGGTTTTGTAGATGGAATAACCAGACACCCAACTAATCCATTATGTTAAGTGACTCTGGGGTGCAGGTGTCTGGAGAGTTCATTTCCCCATTTCATGTGGCTCAGAGAAAGTAGCAGGAAACACATCCTAAATCTTACCTTCATTTTTTGAAGAACTATGTAACTTCCCTCGCCATCCTTTTATCTTTGTGAAGTCATTCGTCTTTCCAGTCCTGGAAACAAAGGGAAGCCCAGTATCTGGTGGGAAAGACAGTCAAGCTAGTTTTATGTGCTGCTAGGTAACAATTTAACAGATTATGCTCTTACAGTATATTTTTACATAAAGAGCCTTCAGAACCATTACCTTTAAGCACTGCCCAATCCTATGCAGAGTAAGGTGTTTCTAACTCAACTAAAATTAGTATGGTAAAGGTGTGCTGAACTGTACATAAATATTTAGCCTCAGTTTACCCTGCCATATGAGACCAAACAATTAATCATAAATGCATCTATTGAACAGCAGATCTTTTAGGCGAAGTCAAAATTTCAGTGCTAACATAACAGTGAAGTGTTCCTGATTTGTTCTACCAAAACAGAAATGCTTCCTCTAAAGACATAAAGCTATCCTGTAACTCAAACTTGAAGCTTCATTGTAGTATTAAGAAAGATGGTGACTTACCATAAGAACTGGAATTGGTCCTTACGTTTTTCCACAATGTGTATTCATCAGAATAACTTAGTGGTAGCTGCACACCCAAATATTTTAAATCAATGCTCATTGTTGGGTCCACTAAGTTCAGCTTTAGTCCCACTACAAGAAGAAAATGCCATATAAAAATTCTATACAGCATTCGTAAATGCAAAGCTTGTACATACTTCACGGTGCTTACACTTACCTTCCCGAAGACTAGGATGTATCACCTGCTTGTACTTATAAGATTTCAACTCTTCCAACAATTCTGTTTCCAGCTGTGGTATTCTCTGACTGTCTGTGAAATACATATTTAAATTGCTTAAATATCTTTACCATTTCTAATTCACTTGACTAAGAATCATTTACTTTCTACCCCAATTCCATAACACACACAATACTCTTCCCCCAACAACTCCTAAAAGAGAGAGAGAGGAACTGGATGAGGGCAACTGCACTGTCTCTCAACAGTACAGGGTCAATGCCAATTTTTTCTCATCTCTCACCTCACTTAGTGCTCAGTATTTTAAAGCCTTGGAGAGAGAGAGAACCTCAGAGGCTGGACCACATGCTTAGCATTTCTATGAAACTTGCAAACCTCTTGCAGCAGAAACAGTGGACTTAGGGACACTGTTGAGCATTAATGTAAAAAATGCATTATAAAAATGTGACACCAGAGGGTGCTGTAGAGCAGTGATCTTTTGCCTATGGGAAATTGCATTGGGAGCTAATTTTTAGTGTGTGTGTGTTTTTTTTAAATAGCCTTTTCCAGATCAGTGTAGATTCAGCCAAGGACAAAATGCCAAAAAGAACTGGTCAGGGCTCATCCAGACTTCCCTTTGTGCCATGGAAAACCTGATTGCTATTAGCTCTAAATCAGCGGTAAAACGTGGTTTTCCCAGCGAAAGTGCTGGGACTAAAAGAGAGGTGTTTGGACACGAAGCTTTAAAGTCCAAACCTGTGCCCAGAAATGTGGCAAATAAGGAAGTCAGGATGAGCCTTCAGCTCTGCTGCATTTGCTCGGCTTGGCAAACTTGAACATTAGACCACTTAGGGAGAAAGAGAAATATCCATAGGGCCAAACTAGCTGAGAGTTAAATGATTCTCTGCATCTAACATGTAAGGTTTTTTGTTTTCTTTCTAAAGTAGACTGCACCAGCTGGGAAACTGCACACCTGATTTGGCCCTTAATAGGCCATTTTAATACTCCCATTATTACCTGGATTAATACATGCATCCAGTGAAGAAGTATGTATATTCTGCGATTCTTCTTTTTCACATGTAGTCAGAGAAGAAGTCTGAATATTCTGAATTTTTTCTTTTTCTTCCACTCTATCAACATTGTGGATATCCAGGGCTTCCTAAATGTAAAAAGAATAAAATATATGCATTGACAAAACACTATTCTAGGTTTATTCCAGAGACAATCCAAAGCTCCAGGTGGTGGGGAAATTGATGGTAGAGCAACTACTACATCCAGAGCCCTGCTGGCTACATGTGGTCAGGTCAGGAGCAGGGGACCCAATTCCCCACACTTGCCCCCTGCTTTTGTTTCTTTATTTTCCTTTTTCCAATGAATACAATTGTAAGGAAATTCACTATACTAGCACTAGGGCTGTTGTTTCAGGATTGGTTTTGGGTAATGTTGGTTGAATGGGGTGTCTTAGAATGTTGTAGATCTACATACCACCACCGCCCCCCAAATGTTCCCCAAACACCACATTTTGGTCCCCTACTAGCAGTCCATGGAGGTTTCCATATGTGTACCAGATTGCCTCTGGCAAAATGTATGTCACCCCACATGTGGATCTATTCTTCCTCTCTTTCACCCTGAAGACCCCTCTAAACTTTCTATCTGCTCCAAAGGTTTGGGGGACTCTCTGAAGCAGATTTTTGGGGACTGTAGAGGTGACGAAGATGAAGTCCTGCTGGGTGAAAACTCCACTCATATACCACCCCTTGATAAACAGTGTTGCATACCACCCCAAACCTCGGAGTCCAAATCATTACATTTGGAGCTAATAATCAAGAGTTTTATAATATAGAAAGCCACAATGCAAAGCTTAAGCAAACTCCAAGATCCCATGGTTCAATGTCAATTAAGAAATACATCTGCAGATTTTTAACTTAATGGCTTTTATAATGTGACTTAGTACTTCTAACAACTTTAAATTTCAGAAATAGAATTACCTTGGATGCAAATGATACAAAGAGTACTCCGTCCACATCCTCAAGGTCGGGTTTAACATCCAAATGGATATTGCCAGGTCCAAAGGAAGCATAATTACTTGTAGTAATTGACTTTCTAGTATATTTAGGTGGTCTTCCAACTTCAGAAAACCTTATTTTCCGTGGTCTTCCTCTTTTACGTGGGCCAGGCAACCTAACCTTTTGGTTACCAACAATACTCTTGCGGGAAATATGGTTCTTGAATGCATTTGTCTTCCCTCCCACTAGGTTAGCTAAAGAAGGGTCACGGTATGCAGTGGCCTTGAGACCACAGCTAGATACTTTCTTTGTTATGGTAAGACTGTTACAGGTTTCAGTATTTTTCCATCGCACATCTCTTGCCGTAGGTGATTTGTGTGGCACATTATTTTCAGATACCTGTTTTCTAGTTAGCATTTCCTCTGTTTCCAAAGCTGTAAAGGGGCTGGAGACACTGTTATTTTCAAAACAAGTAGGCAAATAATCCAATGGATGACTCAAAGGTGATTCTGCGCTCTTAGAAAGAGACAATATGGCCTGTGAAAGAGCAGAGACCTTTACTGTATTCTTGGCAGCTGAACAGGGCGCTAGATAGACTACAGGCAACTTTCCACTATCCAGTTTCAACATCTTTGCTTTGGCAACACCCAGCTGGTTGGTCTGTGGTCGCTTACGGGATTCAAATTCCATTTCCTTCTTGCCTACTTCCCTGTGATTCTTTCGCCGCTTCTCCAGGATGGAGTCAACTCTATTTGAATATTCTTCTGCCATGTTACGCGCTTCTTCCTGCTTCACATCTACTTCTTCCATACATACACTTGGCCCATAATCATAGTCATCTGCGGGTTCCTCTTTAACAACAACATTGATGCCTCCATTTGAGTTCAAAGGGGATGCCACATGAGAGCGACTCTGACAGGGACTTGCTATTGGACTAGACAAGAAAGGGGGGGGGGGAACAATTGCGAAGTAGTAAAAACAAACAATAAAAAACCTGAACAAGCAATATATCGCCTTTTTTCTTTAAGACAAATTCATACCATACAAAAATTAATATCTACAATTTAGACTATCAACAAAACACTAGCACCAAGGTGAGCTCTAACAAACTTTGCCTAACAGATATATCTACATTTAGGTCACATCCTCATTTAAATGTTTTCTTTTTCATTATTTATTTAAGGAAACTTTAACATACAATCTCTAAAGGTGGATAATCTTGAGAATACTCTAAGCAATAATTTGCACACATACACAAAAGATGTCTCCTTTAAAAAAACCTATTATTCACAATGAACCAACAAGCAACTGTCACCTCGCATTTGAGAGATTGCTGGACCACATTAAATCACAATAGAGTAAGAACAGCTGACAGTCAGAAACACAGCTAAGCTACAGCAGACTGTAAGTTAACTGTGTTAACAAATAACTAACAGTAACTCTTACAACTGTATGTACGCATTCAATTACAAAGGCTTTCACTCCCCTCATGTCAACTAAACCTAGTTAGATGATCTAGGGGTTCATGTCCTGAGGATAGTGGGCCTTGTATCTTTCTTCATGCACTAATTTTCCAGTAATTAATTGTTATTGTTATAACAATACACTGTACATATTGGGTCTTTGCTACAGAGCACTCAACAGCATGGCACAGTTAATTTTCAACTGTGTTTTCATCCAGACCTTCCTAAGTTTTGTTCCCCATGCGTTTTCTCTTCTCAACCCACATTCACTTTTGTAAAGACTAGTTTTAAATTTCTTTTAATCGTATTATGCAAGTAATTTTTAATACCAACTTACTGAATAGGTGGCATGCAAATATGTTTTAACAGAATATCATTTCCAAATAGTCACTAACATCCTGCTTTCTGCCTCTGTATTCACAACTGGGATGGTGCAATTACTTTGAATTCAGTGCAACAGCATATTGCTTAAAACATAAGCTTTAGAAAACTCTTTTGTAGCTTTTACCAAATGCATAGGCTTGTTTCATTTATTTATTTTAATAATAATAATAGTTTTATTTCAATGCTTGTTTTTAACAAGGGCTTTTTTTTAACAAGGGCTATGTGTCATTTTAAAATTTATCCGCTTTCAATCCTGTTGGGGGAAAAGGTTAATTATTATTATTTATTCAAAATATTTATTATTACTGGTGAGAAAGCAGTAAGAAAAGTCTACAGTAAATCTGCTTTTGTGCTGTTCTCAATTTAACAATCTGTTCCAAATGAGGCAAAGTGTTATTTCCATACACTGCCCTTGAATTTTTTTTTTTAATTGCCTCATATTATGTGTTCTGCTCCTAGCCCCAACCCATGCTTTGCCTGAGCTTACACTATGAATCATGGGGCAAATTCCCAAAGGAATAAGTCTTTCTGTAACTTAACCATTATCAACTGACCATGACCAAAGAAACCATTCTTCACTGACCATGGCCAAAGAAAGAGAAGCTTAGGGGTGTATTCATCGAAGTGAAACTAGAAAAATAGACTGCACTAGAGACAAAGAAGAGACAGGACTGTGGTACTGGCCCCAGGTAACTGGCTGTAGAATAAACATCAGAGTCCTGCGGTGTTG
The DNA here is from genome assembly GCF_951804945.1 of Podarcis cretensis. NCBI lineage: Eukaryota > Metazoa > Chordata > Lepidosauria > Squamata > Lacertidae > Podarcis > Podarcis cretensis. The sequence continues at coordinate 45,236,425 of NC_137170.1, read as the reverse complement.
ATGGCACCAGCGGGAGTTCTATCACTACTGCTAATTTTAAAGTCGAAGAGGGAAATTCAGAGTAAAGGCAATTAATTGGTACAGCATGTTTCCTTCAGCAGCTCATTCAATATAGGTTTTAATGAGTCAGCCCAAACCCAACACAGTCTTTTCATGGGCCATACTGTTTTCTTCCTTGGCTCAAATGCATGTAAGAGCCACTTTACTTTTTGTCCTTTGCAGCAGCAAATCAACAATACCATAGAAGGGCTGTAAGACAGCTCAAGGTTATCTGTTACGCACTTTGCCATGTACTGAGTGCAACAATCACACTTGGTACCCGGAGCCACTCCCAGTTCTACAGCCCTGAATTATTTCTCCTTGGTGCTTAAATGTTTTGAAATGTTTCTACAATGCTGCTGCTGAATATAGGGAATAGGCAAAATTTGGCTCCCACCACCTAAACTTGCCTGAGCTACTTGAATGTTTAGGAAGAGATTGCACACCCACATGTACTCCAACTGCTTTGGCTCAGAAGATGTTGATCAATCTGAGTACTTTTATAGCATACCCTTCATCAAATGTTCCCAGAGCAAGGCACATACAACACACTAAAAACAATTCAATTTAGAAATTAAAAAGAGAAAGGAAAAAATAGCACATCCTTAAAATGAGAAAAACCCATGGGGAAACACACACAGGCATCTTTACTTAACATACCACACTAATACTGAATATTGAGCAAAAGCCCAGACAAGAAGTTCCTTACCCTGGCACAAACATGACAAAAATGTCCACATACTTATCCTGTGTCCCCACATAATCTAACTCTCCCAGAGCAGGACAACAAGAAGGGCTTCCTGCCTTGATCTAAGGAAATGATGACAAGCTGACATAGGATGAGGCATTCATTCATATATTTGGGTCTCAAGTTATTTAAGGTTTCACAGTCAACACCAGTACCTTGACTATAGGCACCCAAGGCAGACCTTTTAGAATCAGTGTTGCATTATTTCAGTTCTGAACATTCTGGCAGCTGCAATCTTCAATGGTTGCAGCTTCTAGACCATCTTCAAGGACAACTCCAAATAAAGCATATTAAAATAATCAAAACAGGAAGTTACTAGAGAACGGGTAACTGTGGCTTTTTCTCCAGTAACTGGGAAAAGGCACTCAGCACCACTGAACTCACTTTAGCCTCCAGTGACATTGCTGGATTAAGGAATATGCCTGGAGTAGACTATGCATCTGTTCTTTCTAGGAGAGTCTGATCTCCTCAAGAATAGGCTGTCTATTCAATTCCTGAACCCCATGTCACCCACAAGGCTCAGCTCTCTTTATCCAACTCATTAATAATGTGAGGAACCATTCCAACATTACACAGCCTCGATTGATTCTGATGATGAGAAATAGAGCTGGGTATCTTGTTGACACTTTGCTCCCAATCCCCTGGTGACCTTCCACAGCACAACTGTCATGTCGCCAAGTAGAAGTTCCCAACTGCTACTTTCTGAAATCAGCTCTGCAGGTGGGACTGCAATTTCCCTGCCTCCAGCTTCCAAACCACAGAGCTGGTCCAACAATATACTATGGCTAGTGCTAGCAAAAGCTACTGAGCGGTCTTGCAACAAAGGCCATTTTGGTGCCAAAACTAGACTTCCATACAGACTGAAATAGGTGTCATCACCTTTCTAAATCACCTTACCCCCAAATTATAGATTTTTTGTGTGACTAGGAAGTAGTTATCACAAACTGCTAGATCTAGGGACTTTCTTAAAGAGTGCCTGCACCACTGCCTTTCAAGACAGTGGGCACTCCCCTCTACCTGTAAAGAGGAATTTATCGCCTCCTTGATCCACCCAGTCAATCCCCTCTGGCTATTAAAAGGCAAGGGTAAAAAAAAACAACAGGTATCATTAGCTGAAACTGATCCCCAACAACCTGACTAGATTGATGATGCAAGTTAATGCTCTAGAATCTACTTTCACTGGATTTGCAATAATGCCAGCATCAAATTCAGCACAAATATAAGTGACTCCACCATCGATGTGCCTCACAAAGGCTCCACTAACATCACCTGTGGGCAAGATTTCAACAGCTCTTGGATGGCTACTTGAAGGCATGGTAAATGCCTTGGGAAAGTGGCAAGATACAGGTATTCAGCAAGCTTCACTTTTGCGGTTTGATACATGATACCATGTTATGATGAAGGCAAGTTGAACTTTTACAGCACAACTGTAAGCATGCTTTCTCAGAATTAAGGCCCACTGTGTTCCAAGGTTTACTCCCAAGTAAGCAAAGGAATGCAGCCTTTGATTGGCTAAAAATAATCCCAGCCTTATATTCTACCCATTTAGAAAGACCTTTACTCAACAAGCTCAGGGGCAGAGGGCAACACATTGGACACAGCCAGGTCAATACTTCCTAAAATAAAAGCAAGAAGGATGTTTAAGTCAAGTAATATCCAGGAATATCTACAAAAAAAACTTCAATGTGTTTGCTTATGCACAGTTCTTCCTCCAGAGAGTGCAATGGCGTGTATGTATGTATGTATGTGTATATATATATATATATATATATATATATATGAGATCTGCTTTGAGTACTTGAAGGGATTTCTCCATAAAATGACCTCAATATGAGGTCAATATAAATACTATACATTGTTTAACTGATGTGAGTGTACAGGAAAATATTCATATGGATCACACATTGAACATTTCCAAATTATAAAGGAACTCCTCCTACCACATGTAGGAATAAGTGCATAAGCAATACAGGGGAACAAATTAAGAAATGTTCATTGTAGCTTAATACTGCCTACTGCTGCAGAATGCTGCTTATTCTGCAAAACTTGATTTGCCTTCCTTTTCTAACTACTGTATGGGCAGATATCTATAAAAAAAATTTTATCAAAAGTATAATTTGTACCCAGCATGGTTAGGAGCAGAATATTTATCCAAATATTGATCACATTTTAAAAAGAAACTTTGAGCCTACCTTTCAGGTGCTTCTTGTTTTAGTATCGGACTATCACACGTATCTGTTTCCATAAAACCCAGAAAGTCATTATATGGACTGATAGATTCTCTATCCAAATCTGTGTTACACATTGCACTAAGTGATGTCTCTAAATCCCTCTGCTCTGGATCAAAAATTTCACCTTCAGTGAGATGTCTGTGATGGCTTGGAGAACTATTAACGCTGCCTCCTTCCTGGTCTGAGCTGCCATTTTGCTTCACATCACGCTGAAATCTACTGCTCAGGCCATCATCCCTGAACCCTTTAGCAAACGGGTTGTAGTCTATTTTCAGTTGTGTAATTTGTATGTTTTGATAGGCTGTCACAGCAAAGAACTCTGTCTGTGGGAAAAAGAAGGTATGGACATCAGGACCATTTAGCTGAATAACCTCTGTGGCTTTGTCAGCAGGCACCAAGTGTAGCCGAGGTAGATAGCGGTGCATAGAGTGCAGAATGATATGCCCTTCCTGGTCCAAGGTATTGTTAGTAAGTTTGAGTTTGTAGAAAGAGACTGGTTGGTGCATCCAGTAACGGCCAGTAGAAGGCGATTCAGGGTGAATGAATACTCTTCCCAGCACATGGGGTTCTGCTTTCCCACTGGGCTCCCAACTATGGCCATTCCATTTATAGCGTAAGTTGTCAACAGGAGAAATATCCACAACCAAGATATACTTCAGCTTGGAGTCTAAGCCTGTTATCCAGTATCGACAGTATGGAAACATCCGCCTTCCCTGCTTAGTCAGAATCATTTCTGTGCCGCGATAGTAGAACTCATTCCACATATTGTTGTTGTCCAAGGTAACAGTAATGCTTCCTGAGGTGCAATCTGCTGGAAGGCAGGTCTTCACTTTCGATTTTACAGGTGTTGCTATACTGCTAGCAAGGCCATTGTCCTCTTGATTTGAAACTAAGTCTCCTTGGTCAGCTTTTCCAGTGATCTGTGGCTGTTTCACGAGAACATAAAGAGCAGGTGCTGCATTGGGTGGTGTTCCACCATCCTGGTTCCCCAACACAACTGGCCGATTCTCCATTATGGACTGAAATTTCTCCAAAGATTTCACAATACAGGCAAATTTTTCTTCATGTTCTTCATCCTGGAGGGGGAGGTCAATGAAATATGTAACATCCATGTAAAGTGAGAAAGACATTATACATGATAAATAATTCCCTCAGAAGTTATCACAGTGACAGTCATTACACGTAAAACAATACATTGCTACTGTCAGCTTCCACAATGATTTCGATAAAATTTCGCCACTTGGCAAATGTAGATTCATGTCAGAGGTAAGAATTTTAACTGAGATTTTCATTTCAAATTATGGGGCAATTAATTCAAAGGTCAACAAACACAATAACAAAAAATAGCCACAGAACCAAAAATAGTGGCTGATGTCTAACTGTGGTGTCCTACTTGTGCAACAGACTTTTGCTTGTACAAACTGGCTATCCCTTCTTTTCCTACCCAACCCCCAGCACAGCAAAAATTACACCAGGGATGCTCCAAAGCAGCAGGAGAAAAGCATGAGTTCTTTGAGGAAAGATGGGATAACATAACAGGGTTGCGCTGCTACCTAAACATTAGCAGCAATTGCATCTGAAAATGTGTGTATAACCTAGCCAACCATTTCACCTGAATTGTACCACAAAATATGATTTTTACTCTGGCACTGTAGAACTTTAGAGCAGCATTACTATTAAATCACATAACTGGTATTCTAAATGCATGAAATTAACCTTAAGGAACAAGTTACTGATCACAACCTTAAATTTGTTTTAAAGATTAAGGCATAAAGAACAATGTAACATACATTCTAAGGAATTATTCTGAGCTAGCTTGGAAAGTATCAATGATCTACCGAGTACAAGAAATGTAATTGTGTAGCAATTTTCCATTTGTTGAAATTTGTTAGTATATCAACACTAATATAAAACAAAATATTTACTCTAGAACAAATCCATTCAACTCAACCGATTGTATTCCAGAGAAAGATGGCTCTGGGCTGTATTTACTGCCACTATCAGAGCTCTGTCACACACAACTGCAGAATCCACCAACCCTAAAGTACTTGTTATATTGTTTCCAACCTGGAAAACTGGTGTTCAAATCCCTACTCAACCATGAAGCTCACTGTGTGACCTTGGGCCAGTCACTACGTCTCAGCCTAACGCGCCTCATAGGGTTGTTGTGAGAGTAACATGGAGGTGAAATAATGTACACCACCTTGAGTGCCTTAAAAGAAAGGTGGGATAAAAATGTATTAATAAGTTCTAAAATGTTGGGGTGGGAGACTGTACATTAGATCTATACAAAAATATATAGATTTTATCTATTTTAAAATTAGCTTGCAATACAGCATGTCCAGAGCTGTACACACACAACACATAACCAACCACTGCGATGGAGTTTGCAAACACAGTCACAAGGCTTAAACAACGTTGCTAAAGTTTATTCATATTTTTAATTCCTACACTGGGGTTGTCGGGGATTAATACTGGCTTGCTGATAAATCATAACATTATCCACACTTTGAATCTTTCCTCTCCTCCATTAAGCAATAATGAATGGCGGGGAGAGGAGAGAATTGGAGAATGTTTTGCCTTTCAGAAATGACGTATGAGCCAGAATATAACTTCCATGCCAGCATTTCACACCTGTCAAAATGAACCTAAACGCGATTGGCTTGGAAGTAAGCGTTACTTACTTTCTAGTAAAGGGCTGCGGCGTTACGGAGGTTTGCACAGGACTCGCCAACATCATCAAGTCTGTGCGAAAGCACAATCGAGGTCCTTGCCCGTGTTTGTTGACATTTCAACCTGAAAGCTCCCGGGCAGTCACGTGCTCCCGTAGGAAGCAACCGGCAGGAATCCCGGCAGGATCGCCCTCCGAGGCGAAGCCCCGTCTCCGCTTCCCCACTCTGCCCTAAGCGCAGCTTCGCAAGCCGCCAGCCGAAGGAACATATGCTACCAACATGGACGGCGAAACCGCCATAACGCTGCCGAGTGCGAGGGGCGGGGGAGGAAAGAGAAAGAGAGGGAAAGCGGCGGAGGCAGCGAGCGCGGCGAAAGTCAGAAAGGCCCCGAAGCTTCCCCAACTGGGCGGCCTACTCGGGAGCTCGGCATGCACGTGCCCGACCCGAAGAGCAAGGGGTGCAGCGCCCCAGCGGCCCCCGGCGCGGCTGGACGCGAGCCGAAGCCTCCCGTCCCGAAGCCGCCCGGGATCCGCCTCGCCCTCGCTTTCTGCCTCGGCGCAGCCGCTTCCCCGGGAACAGCGCAGCCGCAGCGCAGCTTCACACGGCACGCGGAGGCGCCTCGAACTCCCAGCCCCCGCGTGGCGCCGAGGAGCCTCCCTGACACGCGAGGAGCCGCGCGCGCGCGCCGCCTCAGAGTTCCCGCCCCTCCTCCTCCTCCTCCTCCGAGGCTTCGATCCCGCCCGCTCACTCGCTCACGGCCTCCTGCGAAGGGGTGTCGATTTTCTCAGCTGGCAGGTGGTGTGCGGGACACGCGGAAAACTGCGCTCGAGTCACTTCTGGGGCACGCGCGCGAGCGAGCGCGCGGGTAAATAAGAGCGAGGCGTTCCCCTTCCCCGCCAGTTACCGTGAGATTGTGAGCAGGGCGGGTAGAAACCCCTCACCCCTCCTCCTTCTATGTTCACAGTCAAAAATCGTGTTACCCGACGGACAGAACGTGCGCACGCACCCATGTGACGTCGCCGGCGCGCCTCGAGCGGCGCACGCGCCGTGCGGGCCCGCGCACCTCCTCCTCCTACTCGCCTGCAGGCTGTCACGTGCCCGCGGCTCGCCTCTGCCCCCTCCCTTCCGTCCTGTTCCCTTTCGCGCTTGCCCGGTGAAGCTGCGCCTGAGGTAGCTCGCGGCTACGTGAATGAACTTCCGCGCCTTTTTCCCCACTCCTCCCCCTCAACTGTCGTCCCAAAAACGCACACGCTCCCTGACGAGCGGAGGTCGGTTGTTTTACGCTGCTCGTGCTTCCGAGGCCCTCCCTGGAGCCCTGCCCCCCCCCAACCCCGGACGTTCACTCGAGGCTCTTGGGAGCACAGCGTACCAGGCCGGCCGCTGCCCGCGACGCAGGGCTCGGCCCTTCCTGCCCTCCGCTCCAGCAGAGGGTTGGCATTATGGCGGGCGCCCTCGGGCCTTGGGCCAGCCTCTCACGGGTCGCCGTGGGAAGGCGCGCGTGTCGGGCTCCCTCGGAAGAATCTGAGGAGGGACGCCGAGCTGAGGCCAGTCAGTGGCGGCGGCCGGCGGACGAACCGCCCCGCATTTCTGGCTGCGCGCTTCCTGCTCCTCTCGCTAAGGCAGGGCTGCTCTTTGTTCGTGGCGCGTGAAAGCCACGCGAGGATTTCCCTTGCCCGCCCGCCAAGGCGCTCGTGCTCTGAAGGGCGCCTCGTCGTGCCCACGCAAGTCCTGCATCTCTGAAGGATCTCCTCGAACCGGTTCAGATGCTGCCTTCCTTCCTTCCCTTTTATTTATTTATGTATTCCGTTTCTTACCCGCCCTTCACGATAACGCCTCAGGGTGGGTTGCAGCACCCACGGACTTGAACGAGCTCTTTTGTCCATAATGTTCCAGTTCTTCGATATCCAGAAATGAAAACCTCTTTGCAATCCCGTTATCTGCTTCGGCTCAGAGCATAAAGGGCACCCAGATATTAGCCAGGAAACAATGAATGTTAAAGAGAAGAGGCATTACATGTTCCTTGCACTATTTATTTATTTAAAATAAACCTTCCCTAGTTTTTTTAATGGTGTGATGATTTTATTATTGTTTGCTTTTTTACTTTTATTATTGTTTGCTTTTTTTTGCAGTAGTCAAGATTTTAGACCTCTTTCCAGGAAGCTGGTATATCAGCCAAAAATGGACGCGGGTGGCGCTGTGGGTAAAACCTCAGTGCCTAGGACTTGCTGATCGTAAGGTCGGCGGTTCGAATCCCCGCGGCGGGGTGAGCTCCCGTTGTTCGGTCCCAGCTCCTGCCCACCTAGCAGTTCGAAAGCACCCCTAAGTGCAAGTAGATAAATAGGTACCGCTTTATAGCGGGAAGGTAAACGGCATTTCCGTGTGCAGCACTGGTGCTGGCTCACCAGCTGCAGCTTCGTCACGCTGGCACGTGACCCGGAAGTGTCTTCGGTTTGGCGCCGGCTCACGGCCTCTAGAGCGAGATGAGCACGCAACCCTAGAGTCGGACACGACTGGCCCGTACGGGCAGGGGTACCTTTACCTTTTACCTTTACTCCTGACTAGTCTTAGCATGGCCATCAGGAGAGGGCCTTGATTTGGGGAGGTGTGACCCCCACCCAATGTAGGGCAACCAAAATGATCAAGGGACTAGGAACCAAGCCTTATAAGGAAGAGTTGAAGGAGCTGGATATGTTAAGCCTGGAGAAGAGGATACTGAGAGGAGATAGCCATCTTCATCTCAAAGGCTGTCACATGGAAGAGGAAACAAACTGGTTTTCTCCTGCTTTGTAGGGTAGGACTTAAACCAATGGCTTCAAGTTATAAGAAAGGAGATTCCAACTAAACATCAGGAAGATGACAGTAAGAGCTGTTTGACAGTGAAACAGTCTCCCTTGGGAGGTGTGGACTATCCTTCCTTGGAGGTTTTTTACAGAAGGTTGGATAGCCATCTGTCATGGGTGCTTTCTATAGCTGAGATTCCTGCACTGCAGCGGGGTGGACTAGATGACTCTCAGGGTTCCTCCCAACCCTACAATTCTGTGATTCTAAGTGTCATAGCTAAGGGGTATGAAGAATGTGTAGTCAGATCCAGGCAACGGTCCTAGAAGATCTGCAGAAGAGTGTTTGGCCCCCCAGTGACTCTAGACCCCCTTTTCAGATTGCTTCAGAGTATCTGGTGTATCTCCACTTGATTCTTCAGAATTGCAAAAAGAACAAAACAGAAACCTCTGCACAAGCAAACCACATAAAATTTTTTTTTTAATGTGGTTTGCTTGTGCAGTTCTCTGGTTTTGTGCAAATCTCAGGGATCTATCTTTTAGGATTGCTCAGGAAAATGTTATGAACATGGATGGAAATACAGTGGTACCTTGGGTTACATACGCTTCAGGTTACAGACTCCACTAACCCAGAAATAGTGCTTCAGGTTAAGAACTTTGTTTCAGGATGAGAACAGAAATCGTGCTCCAGTGGCGGACAGCAGCAGGAGGCCCCATTAGCTAAAGTGGTGCTTCAGGTTAAGAACAGTTTCAGGTTAAGTACGGACTTCCGGAATGAATTAAGTACTTAACCCGAGGTACCACTGTAAACTGAAAACACTGAGGAAGTGCTGGGTGGGGAAAGAGGAATAACCAAAAGTACAATTGATTCACCCACCCCAAAATACTAAAATAAATCATCTGTGTCCCCAAGTGGGGTGACCTGGAGCCCAATTTATTGAATTATCCTTGTATTGGCTAAACTTGGAATTCACAGGAAGCATCAGGATAGTGTTGTTTGAGGGTGGCATGTGGATTATGCAAATTAAATGGGAATGCAAATCGTCCTAATTAAGCTACCACCTAAACCCAAGGCATCTTCCCCTGAGGATGGAGTTGGATACCTAGGTCATGACAAACTGTCTTGAAAAAGTGTCCAGGACATAGATTTTGAATCTGAAACGCACAATTGTATCTTGAACATGCACTCCAATATTCATTCCATTATCTGATTTGCATTGTGTTTTGCACACTTGCTGGTTTAAAAATGGAAGGTATGGATCAAGTTGAATGTTTCCTGAGCAGGCATGCCACCTTCCATTATCATGTTTCACTCATCAAGAGATCTATCACGTTACTGTTATATGAGAACAAGTAAGGATGTTCATAGGGACACGGGTGGCGCTGTGGGTTAAACCACAGAGCCTAGGACTGGCCAATCAGAAGGTTGGCGGTTCGAATCTCCGTGACAGGGTGAGCTCCCATTGCTCGGTCCCTGCTCCTGCCAACCTAGCAGTTCGAAAGCATGTGAAAGTGCAAGTAGATAAATAGGTACTGCTCCCGTGGGAAGGTAAACGGCATTTCTGTGCGCTGCTCTGATTTGCCAGAAGCAGCTTAGTCATGCTGGCCACATGACCCAGAAGCTGTACGCTAGCTCCCTCGGCCAATAAAGCGAGATGAGCGCCGCAACCCGAGTCGGTCACGACTGGACCTAATGGTCAGGGGTCCCTTTACCTTTAAGGATGTTCAGTTTTCTAGCAACTATAGCTTCCCAAATTAATTTTGTGAACTTAAGGAAGCCTCCAATCCTGGAATCTTGGGCACTTTGAAATCTGGTTTACATACACTAATTATGGAAATCTACCATTTTTATGCTGAATCTAAAAAAGTTTTTGAGTTGCAATCCTTGAATAAATCCCTTTGAGCACAGTGAAACTTAACAACATGCATAAAATTGTGCATATATAGACGTTTCCATTTGAGGAATAAAAGTCAGGATAAAACCATTTTGAATACTTTATGCACATCCAAATTAAACATATAAAATGTAACTGGTTTTTAAACTCTTCCACACATTTCTTATCCTAGATCATGTACTTGTTTACAGTGTGTGTTAATATGAATCTTCCCTTAGGTGGCTTACACTTCACCTTGTCCTATCCTCAGGATTTAAAACGTATCACATTGCTCTCCTTAAATTAATCTAGCTGTATAAAGATATTTTTTATAAAAAAAAATCATTTCAATGCTTAGATTCATCCAAACATCAACAGTGTGTAACTTTTAGTCAAGGTGTTTACTTTCTCTTTTCACCTTTGTGATTTCTAAAACTCATGAAATTCCATGGCTGTACCCTTTTTAAGCTATATTAGAGTTCTAAATCAAGACTTTAAAGAGTGTTTCAGCCTTTTTAAGCGACTCTTAAATATACACAATATCTCTTTCAATATCTATGCAGTTTTCCCTCATTTTATTCAATTGTAAATACCTTTGACATATTAAAGTAACTTTAAGATAGCCATATTCACAATTACAGCACTGTCTACCCCCCAGAACTTTAAAAGTTGCTTTCAGTAATTTTTAAATTGAATTAGCAATGTAGTTCCAGTGCCGTACAAGTAGAGTTCCTTTTTTTAAAAAAGGACTGGTTAGTCCAAAACGTTCTCAGGTGCCAATTTTTTTAAAAAAAATCTGAACATCTGACTCATTCACAGAGAGCCTGCAACTGTGTCCATCTAAGTTAGTACACTGGATCAATAGTAGTTGATAAAAACACTATTTTACTAAAATACATACATTTCACTTCCAGGACTCTCTTTACTGTATGTCCCATGGTCACTAATGCTAATGTATACCATGTATGCAAACTCCTCCCCTACAGTATCTAGACAATGCGATGCCTGCGACTTTTGCACTAGGCAGGCAACATGCCTATTACCAACCCCTTATGAAGTCTCACACCTCTCAAAGGCATATGTGGTTATTCAATCATCAGGAATCTAAACAGAATGTTTAACAGTAAAGACAATAGAATGAGACCCAAGCTATATGTTATGCTAAGTAGTATGAAGTTCTGCTCTGCCTGAATGGAATGTTATTCGCAAGATGTCCTTACATTTGGACTGGCAGCTGAGGCTTGAGGCTAGCAGTGGCTTCCCCCACATTATTTTATTATTATTATTATTATTATTATTATTATTATTATTATTATTTGTACCCCGCCCATCTGGCTGGGTTTCCCCAGCCACTCTGGGCGGCTTCCAACAAAGATGAAAAATACACTAAAATGTCACATATTAAAAACTTGAACAGGGCTGCCTTCAGATGTCTTCTGAATGTCAGGCAGGTAGTTGTTTATCGCTTTGACATCTGATGGGAGGGCGTTCCACAGGGCGGGGGCCACTACCGAGAAGGCCCTCTGCCTGGTTCCCTGTAACTTGGCCTCTCGCAGTGAGGGAACGGCCAGAAGGCCCTCGGAGCTGGACCTTAGTGTCCGGGCAGAACGATGGGGGAGGAGACGCTCCTTCAGATATACTGGACCAAGGCTGTTTAGGGCTTTAAAGGTCAGCACCAACACTTTGAATTGTGCTCGGAAACGTACTGGGAGCCAATGTAGGTCTTTCAAGACCGGTGTTATATGGTCTCGGCGGCCGCTCCCAGTCACCAGTCTAGCTGCCGCATTCTGGATTAGTTGTAGTTTCCGGGTCACCTTCAAAGGTAGTCCCACGTAGAGCGCATTGAAGTAGTCCAAGAGGGAGATAACCAGAGCATACACCACTCTGGCAAGACAGTCTGCAGGCAGATAGGGTCTCAGCCTACGTACCAGATGGAGCTGGTAAACAGCTGCCCTGGATACAGATTTGACCTGTGCCTCCATGGACAGCTATGAGTCCAAAATGACTCCCAGGCTGCGCATCTGGTCCTTCAGGGGCACAGTTACCCCATTCAGGACCAGGGAATCCTCGACACCTGCCCGCCTCCTGTCCCCCAAAAACAGTACTTCTGTCTTGTCAGGATTCAACCTCAATCTGTTAGCCGCCATCCATCCTCCAACCGCCTCCAGACACTCACACAGGACCTTCACCGCCTTCACTGGTTCTGATTTAAAAGAGAGATAGAGCTGGGTATCATCCGCATACTGATGAACACCCAGCCCAAACCTCCTGATGATCTCTCCCAGTGGCTGCATGTAAATGTTGAAAAGCATGGGGGAGAGGACAGAACCCTGAGGCACCCCACAAGTGAGAGCCCAGGGGTCTGAACACTCATCCCCCACCACCACTTTCTGAACACGGCCCAGGAGGAAGGAGCGGAACCACTGTATGACAGTGCCCCCAGCTCCTCAAGACGGTCCAGAAGGATGTTATGGTCGATGGTATCAAACGCCGCTGACAGATCCAGCAGAACTAGGAAACAGCTCTCACCCTTGTCCCTAGCCCGCCGGAGATCATCAACCAGTGCGACCAAGGCAGTTTCAGTGCCATGATGAGGCCTGAATCCCGACTGGAAGGGATCCAAATGGTCCGCTTCTTCCAGGCGTGCCTGGAGTTGTTCAGCAACCACTCGCTCAATCACCTTGCCCAAGAATGGAAGATTTGAGACTGGGTGATAATTGGCCATCGTGGCCGCATCTAAAGATGGTTTTTTAAGAAGCGGTTTAATAACCATCTCTTTCAGCGGGTCTGGGAAGGCTCCCTCACGGAGGGTAGCATTCACCACCCCACGAAGCCCATCGCCCAGTCCTTCCCGGCTAGCTTTTATAAGCCAGAATGGGCAAGGATCCAGGAGACAGGTGGTTGGCTTCACTCGTCCAAGCAGCCTGTCCACATCCTCGGAGGTAACAGATTGGAATTGATCCCACACAACTTGACTAGTCAGGACTCTAGCACTCTCCCGCCCTGGCCCTGCTCCCACGGTAGAGTCTACTTCTTCCCGAATCTGAGCAATTTTATCTGCAAAAAACTTTGCGAAATCATGGGAAGGGAAAACCATAACACTCATCCTCAGCTGAGGGAAGGAACTGCCTGGCAGAGTTCTTGCTCCTTTTGCTTTTATTGCTAAAGGAGGGAATGGAAGGAATAAGAATCTCAGCTCATCACAGCCACCTTCCCATGAACAATAAACTGCTTAGAATAAGGTAAGCTTGATGTGGCTCCTGTAGAGCAGGAATGACAAGGGAGAAGGGAGTTTCTTTGGTCATTCCTGCTTGTGAAGATAGCTAGTGGAAGGGGCCCTTTGTGCAATGAGGCGCCTATGGGCACAATGGTCTTTCCCATGGTGATTCTGTGCCCCCCAACTCACAGCCCCTTAATCATGAGATGGTGAAGGTAATTATTTTTCTCCAGTACAAAGTACAAAGAGCTGAAGGAAGGCTGACAAGTGATGCTCTTTCCAGCTCTGAGCTTTGCAAGGCTCAAATTCTACTAGGTCCATCTTTTACCCAAATCCCTCTAAAAAGTGAAGTACAGTGGTGCCCCGCAAGACGAATGCCTCGCAAGACGGAAAACCCGCTAGACGAAAGGGTTTTCCGTTTTGGAGGTGTTCCGCAAAATGAATTTCCTATGGGCTTGCTTCGCAAGACAAAAATGTCTTGCGAGTTCCTGCGGGGTTTTTTTCCTCCCCCCCCCTTTTTCTAAGCCGCTAAGCCACTTATCCGCTAAGCCGCTAAAAGCCGCTAATGGCGCTAATCCGCTAATCCGTCAATGGGCTTGCTTTGCAAGACGAAAAAACCGCTAGACAAAGAGACTCGCGGAACGGATTCTTTTCGTCTTGCGAGGCACCACTGTATGTGATATGCACATGGTTTCTCTGTCTCAAGTGTGTGCGCTCCTACAGCACTTGCTAAAATGGCGATGGGCCTAAAAACATGGGTGCCCCCCCACCTAAGTGTTTGATGCAAGCAGAACTGAGCTATTTACATAATAAGGTAAAGGCAAATGACCCCTGGACAGTTAAGTCCAGTCAAAGGTGACTATGGGGTGCAGTGCCCATCTCGCTTCAGGCCAAGGGAGCTGCCGTTTGTCCACAGACTGCTTTCCAGGTAATGTGACCAGCATGACTAAACTGTTTCTGGCACAACAGAACACCGTGACGGAAGCTAGAGCACACAGAAACGCTGTTTACCTTCCCACCACAGTGGTACCCATTTATCTACTTGCACTGGTATGCTTTCGAACTGCTAGGTTGGCAGAAGCTGAGACAGAGCAACAGGAGCTCACCCCGTCATGCAGATACGAACTGCTGACCTTCTGACATAATACATATCTTACCTTCAACGTTTTATATAGCTATATTCAAAATTAAGCAGAGTAGTTGAGAGAAGAAAATTTGCTAGATAAGACAAAAGCTGCCCTAAATGTGTAGTGTGATGGATGTGACTCTGAGGGGAAGGACCCTTACATTAATCTTAATTGCACAAAAGCAAAATGTAACTGGAACTGTAGCATGAAACAAGGTAGGTATTCTTTCAGAAGATTCTCTGTTTTGAATTTGCTATTCAGGAGTAGGCTATCAAAAGGAATTCACATTTATTGGTATGATTTACGATTGGAAGAAAAAGTACTAATTGTTAACTCTACTTCAGTACTCCCTCCTGGCTTGAAGTTTCAATCATTAGCAAAACTACAAGAATGAATTGTATAAAACTACAAAATACCTTTACTTTACATTTCAAAGCTGAGTTTCTATAGATTCTTTGCTGTCGCTTACAAAATGAATTTGAAACATCTTGCAAATAACAATTATTGTTGAACAACCTGATCAAAACTGTTTAATTTACCTGTAGCAGGGTAAAACAGTTTGCAGTTTTGCAACTAAATTGGTATCAGAAGTTTGGCAAGAGGGAGGAGGAACCAGCCAAAAGCAATGAACAAAGAGTACACTGATTGTTACCTAAAAATATGGCCTCCTTCAGACACAACCACAGGCATGTGGAAGCTGCCAAACTTGTCATGTTATTTCATGTGACTGCACCATACATGTGAATACTTAAATCCTGTGAATTGAGCCAATTGCACATCTCTTCCCCTGGCCCTCATATTGGGAAGGTGGCAATCAGCTCTGCTCATATAGTTGAGGTAATAACAATCTGCAAATACTCCACGGCAATGTGGAGTAGTATAGGGACCCAATTCCCACTTGACAGGATTTAGTTTGTCTTATAAATTATATAGTGAGATGACAGGACATACGTATGCATACAAACATGCTTCTTTTTAGAGCATAACCATTCTTTTGAGTAAACTGTGGAAGAAGTTTGGGACGAATAGATATAGTCAGTCCTCTCTCTAGGTTGCATACATTTTAAAAATGATAGAAGAGAGGGAGGATTGGCAAATGAAAGTTTAGAGGAACATATAAATTTGTAGTCTGAGGGCGAGCTGGGAAATGACACTCCCACTGATTTTTATTTATTTTTTAATTTATAACTAAATGTTAAATTTTTGTTCCACTTCCCAAAGAGAACATGTGACAAAGTCATTCTGATTTCTTACAAAACTAATTATAATTATATAGCTCTATAATGATATAGAGCTATATCATTAGTTAATTTTGGCTCACCCAAATATTTTTACTAGGAATTTAGTGTATCCTTAATCAGACCATTCACAAAGATCACCTAGCTTCATAAATTAGACACAAACCCCTCTATTCAAAGTGGACCATACAACCTTCAATCCATGTATGTGTTGAAGTTTTCTGAGAAAATAGGGCATGCACCTGCCAATATGTTTAAAATTAAAGCTGCAGTACTATTTTGATTTTGCAAGGACAGTTGCTAATGTAGGTGTTACTTTATAGACCTGTCCTTGACTGCTGAATGGGCAGCTTTTAAATCAACAGATGACACGTTTGCACCAACAGGTGCCAACAAAGGCATCATCCTGGTGTTTTGCCTTCCTGAATCTAATAGGAAGCTTGCACTTTTTAGTCCAAAGGGTGCCAGTTTGGGCATGGGCTTCCACTGTGTGTCAAGGTGGCCAGGTTCCATATTAGTTTTCATCTGCAGAACTGGAAGAGACACATTTGTAGTTTTTGCCATGCATGGTACATTTTTCCAGCTTCTCCCACTAGTTGTTGAAATGTTACAATTTGGGTCCTTTACTTCAGAGTCCGGCATTAGATTGAAAACACCCGATTCAGATGAAGGATCTCTCAGGTTCCTGTCACCATCAGTGAGATCATCGTCTTCCAACTGAAGCAAGAGTGGAGTTACAGAACCACTACTCTCTTGCACAAAACAGAGGTCCTTATAGCTCTCACCCAATTTGCCAAACTGAAAGTGAAAGCCTGCTGCTGCAGCAGCTGATTCCGTGCAGTTTCCCATACCTTCCAGAGAAAACTCAGTGCTTGGGGAGTTGGGAAGTTTTGATCTGTCTGGGGCTGCATCATTCAGCTGCCGATTGAGGGATACAATTTCATTCAGAAGTGAGGTGAGTGTTTCATCAGTGCCATCATTCTTTAGGTCCATTAAGTCACTTGCATTCAGTGCTGGTTCAGGTATTGCAGAGGCTACTTTTTGCAGTTCCATTTCTACCCCAGAGTCCTTGAGTTCATTAATCTGTAGCTTCTGAAATGAAGAATCCTTTGACTTTTGTCCCTCACCTCCCTTGCATATATCTTTTAACCTAACCCGATTTCCACTTAACTCTTCAATGAAGAGTTTTGTTGCAAATAATTCTGGGGATCCCTTCATACTGGATACATTTACTGTTTGTGGAAAACAGTTTTCTTTTTCACTAAGAAAAACTTGAGCTGTTCCAGTAGCATCCCTGTGTTTTCTGGAAGACGGTTCCGCATTTCCTTCAGACTGAAAATCAGTTGTTTCCTGCAATACTATCTGCATGGAAGGTAAGCATTTCTGGGAATCTGTATCCAGAGTTACATAAGGTTTCTTATTTAAATCCAGGAGTAAATTTGTATTTTCTTCAGTAGCCAGTGACACCACATTTACTATCCTTGGCATCATTAAGGAGTCTTCATTTTCTGTAAGTAAGCCCAAACAAAGATAGGCTCGTTAGAATACTGGTGAGAGAGGAAATGGGATCTAAAGAGCAACTTTTGGCACTGCTAAAGCCTGGAGGAATACTTGTAAGATTCCCAACCCCCAACCCCCGAACATATCACAGATCTGTCAAAAAAAGTCCACCCTGTTTCAAAGGGGCTTGTTAAATAGCATGTGAGGCTACTGTTTGAAAAGTAAAAGCCTAAAAGCTTTTATTCCATCTGAAAAACAGAAATGCTAACTATAAGAGATCAACTGCAAAAAGGAACAGAAGTGTCCTATATGATGATGAACCAAAACACAAATGTGGTGTAGTGGTTAAGAGCAGTAGACTTGTAATCTGGTGAACTGGGTTCGCTTCCCCGCGCCTCCACATGCAGCTGCTGGGTGACCTTGGTCTAGTTACACTTCTCTGAAGTCTCTCAGTCTCACTCACCTCACAGAGTGTTTGTTGTGGGGGAGGAAGGGAAAGGAGATTGAGACTCCTTAGAGTAGTGATAAAGCGGGGTATAAAATCCAAACTCCTCCTCCTCCAAGCGGCAATTCACAAGCCACAAGAGCAGTGTGCAGAGCCACCTTATAGGAATCAGTATAATTCTGCCCCTCCTGTCCCTCTCCCAGCCAAGCTGTTCACTCTAAGGAGATGCCTTTCTGCACCTCCCCAGGAACAGCCAGCTGCTTGTTCTTCCTTAGTTTCCTGTGTGTAGCTCTATGCCTTTCCTTTGAGTGAAAGGCTTGGGGTAGGATGCTGTATGCCTGGCAATGTGATGGAGGCCCCAAGCTGCCTTTTATGGGATGGCTCCACACACTTCTGCAAGCAAAACTAGACTGTTTATTATTAGTGTGGGAAGGGAGCTGCTCCACTCAGGTACACATCAGATCTATGCTTCCCAGAATGCCCTGGGGATTTTGGTTTCACTTTGTATAAAAATCGCCTCCTTTCGGCAGCCTACCTGTGACACTGCTTCTGTTCTTGGAACATATCAATGGTTTCGTATGCCTGTTGGACAGGATTACCGGTTTTGTCTCTCTAGAAAGAGAAAAGGGGCTGTTTTCCACAGTGGAACTAGTAGTTCTCGCTGTTTTAATGATTTCCACCATATCTTGCTGGTTCTGGTTCTCCTGTTCTTCTAGTGCCTTCTGCTTTGTAAAAATGTATTCTAGCTTCTTCAAGATCGCTTCCTGTGACTTGCCTACAGAGAAAACAAAGAGTTGGATATCCCTCACTATGCAATTCAAAGGAACAAAAACACACATTAGCTCAAAATACAGTATTTCATAGTGCAAGATTAGTACAATTTCCAATACACATGGCACGCAAGGATATAGTTAGCAAGCAGAACATCTTTAATAGCATTTGTGTCTTTGAAAGTATAATCCTTAGAATCCTAAATGAACAATTCATCCCAACCACTTTGAATCATCCTAGTATTCTCCTATGATGGAATTTCTTTCTTCATCTACATGTATGTTTGGTTTTGTTTATTTTTTAAGAAAACCTGTCCATTAAGTCATTCACCTGAGAGTGTAGACACTTTATGAATCAGGGTGTTGCGCTTGCACAACAGGAACTTCTTGTGGCTTGTCAATTGGTCTGCCTGATCTCTTAGCCTCTGGATATCTTCAGTGGCCTGGAAAGGGACAAAGATGTCATTTTTACATTCCAGAGCAATACAGAGGGGGGGGGGCGGGGAACAGCTTCTCTTCTCTACTCTCAAAGCACCCTAAAAACAAAGAAATGGCAGAAACTTTGCAGACATGTTAGCAAATCAGCTGCATTAAAAATATTAGGGCCTTTGTGTATATTAGCAGAGCAAGCTTCAGCTGGGGACAGAGGAGACAAGGCAAAAAATGCTATTGGTGGAAATAATTATCTTGGCAATGTGCCAAGTTAATTGGCTAATGTACTCAGAGAAAGAAAATTAAGCCAGATGCATTTGTCCAACATGGAGCTGAGTTGCTGTGGCACGTTAGAACCCCCCCCCCCAAAAAAAAAATTTGTATCTCTCTTTTTTATATCTTTCAATTTAAGATTTTTCATCTTGCTGCTGTTAAAAATAAAGTTCTCTTGATGAAGAGGCATTTCCTTCCACATAAAGCTAAATGATGAACCATCTACCTGCTCGAGGAGGATGCGCTTGGCAATGCTGGGAGTGCTCTGCAATCCCAAGGCCCCCTGCAGTTTTTCAAAGAGTTCTTTCATTTCCTTACGCCGACGCTGTTCATCTGCTGTGTGTTTCGGGCGATAAGAAGTCATGCTTTGTGTCCAATTCTTTGGTTCTCTTTTCCAGAGTCTAGACGGCTGTGGACAAGAAACAACACTTTCACCAGACAGGAAAAAAATATACAGTGACTGGTATAAATACTTGGGATTTTATATTATCCCCCAAACCTGGGCTTCTGCATGTCTCCACAAAGCTTGCCAGATGCTGGATGGGAATGCATGAATAAGCTAAACAGCTGTTTGGTTTTGAAGGTGCAACACTGGAAAACAAAGGAGCCACACAGGCTACTGCGCAACAGCTAGAATTCTCACTAGGGTCACCAAGGGGGATGGGGAGAATGAAAAGGGCCTGACTACCAATCCTGTCTCATGGCACGCGCATAAAACAAACAATGCCCTTAAGTAATTTAAAAAAACAACAACAACCCACTACCAGTCAATGTATATTTCAGCTGGAATACACACACCACAAAGACACAACAGTAGAAAAGAAATGTATATTCACCTTAGGGGACTTTTCCATCACTTTACTTGAAGAGTCATGAGTAAGATGCCTAGAAGGATTTAAAAAGAGAAGTTGTGTTTAGTTGCACAAGTCAATCTGGCTCAGATAATAGCTTAATCTCAATCAAAACTGCAAGAAAACTTTCTTTGTGCCAAAAGGATCAGGAAGTTGTGCTCTGGTCACACAGGAAATGTCCCTGCTCTGTCCCCTCCTTCTGCTGTGCCCTTCTTGCTTTCTTATTCTGCTCTGCATGCTACTCAGTCTCTTGAAGTAAACAAATGAATGAACCAAAGGTTGCCTGAAACAGCACATCTTAGGCTCTTAGTACTCTCAAAAATATAATTTGAACTAACATACAAATTAAAGGTGCCCTATATAGCTGATAATATTTTTTATTTTTTAAAATTTAATCTTTGAGTACTAACATTAGCAATTAGGAAACAGCACATCAGGCTATTTGCCCATCTAGCCCAGGACTGGTCCCAGGCTGAGGTTTTCTGATCTCTTGATTCTTTTAAGTGGAGATGGCAAGAATCTTTTTCATACCAAGCAAGTGGTCTATCATCAAGCCAAGTTACCAGGGAATAAATTTAGCCTACAAGTGTGTACAGTCATAGCAGGAAGGAATGCCCACATTACAAATCAAGGTGCCAAGTCTGCTGTGTAGTTGCAGTTTCTTACGAGACATTAGATTTCTTTTCTCAATCAGTGAATCCAGCCCTTCAGCTATCTGCTTGATTGCTCTGGGTTGGAAGAGGAAGGGCTCTGTAGAGGGGTCAAAAAGGGCTGAATTTAAGCTGTGGTTGCAAAGGTTGACGTTCTACATTGCATCCTTGAAAAGTGGTTCAGAGGGCAGGCCACCTTTCCAGCCAAAATGGTTCCCCAGTCCTGTCCTAAAGGTTATGAGCTAAGTATATTTTAAAAAGGGCTTCTGGGTGACGCATCATTGTAAAGTCTCACTGTGTGAACCAAATAAACCACAGAGCAGAGCCTTGGACTGCATTAAAATTAACTATATCTACTAGACATAATAAAAAATAGCACTATGCTAAAAATCCACTTGCTGGTGTGTCTTTGTTGTTGTTGCTTAAAAAAAAACTTGCTTACAACTGTCTAGGAAGTAGGGCATGAGCTGCTGTAGTAATAATACTTTTCTTTGAAAACTCTCCAGGTTCAGTGTTCATTTTCTTGTCACCTTGACTGGAGTCCCTTCCATTCTGAAACAGAACATTAAAAAGGCAGTTAAACTCAGTCCTACAGAGAAGCTCCAGTCAAGTAATGTTTCATTTCAAACTCAGAATGTGGTGTGTTTCTTCCATGTGCTAGCAGAGAGGAGGCAACCAGCACAGACAGATGTGTTCATGGTAAACCATTTGCTATGGTATATTGTGACATGGAAACTGGCCTATTGCCCAAACATTAATGTTTACAGCTGTTCAGGGTACAACTGAAGAATGGTAATAAAGACCACTGTTTTAATGTAAAGTTGCAACAACTTGTTAAGGTGTATAAAATTATTTAACTTTGGTGTTCTGAAGATTAAGTAACAAATTGAGTCTTACCGATTGAGAAATATCACCTGGAGCTTCTTCAGGACAGTTAACATGATGTTCCTTGTTGTACATCGCTGCAATGCTATAGGTGTGATCTAACGATACAGCATCAGGATGGAAGATGGGAGCATCACTGGATAATCGCTCTACAATTTCTGCATTCTTTTTGACCATCTCTGAAGTAGTAGCACTACTCTCACATATGATACTTTCAGTATGGAACTCTGAAGGATGTGCTGGCAACTTATTTTCTTTTAATTTTGTATTGTATATTGTGATTTTTGACTCTTTGGCCTCCACCGTTTTCAAATGTGGTATTTTTTCTTCCAGCTTGACAGAACTGCACTCTCCTTGCCAATTGGTATTCTTTACCTGGAGGGATACAACAAGATGGACAGTGGAGTTTGGAATGTTTTTCAGCTCTGGAAACTGAACTACTGTAGTTAGCCTAATACCACAAAACAAACCTCATCTGTGGCATTTGTCAAGACTCCATACACTCCAATTTCTGACTGAGTCATGAAAATATTTACACACTTTTTAACCACAGAGGAAGTTAAATTCTCAACAACAGAATTTTTGCAACAAGTTCAAATTCTGTGAGGAAAGTTAAGTTTGGATGGTAAAACTGAAGAAATTGGTATAAAGAGAAGTTAAGGAAAGGCAAACAGTAGAAAATTTACGCACACACCTTGGACCCAAAGATCCAAGGCAAGTGACAGCGGCAATCTCAACTGGTCACAGTGGTTTCCATGGTTCGCAAATAAATTGTGTTATAGTAAAAACATTTTGCTGCCAGATTTGTTTTACAAATTAAAGGGGTGTGGGATGCTCACCAGTGTTTCAATCTGGTGGTCAGAACTGCCATCAATATCTTCCTCTGCAGAATCATCTGTTTTTTCACCATTTCCTATATCATCCTTGGTGATACCAAATGACATAGGACCATTTTTCCAATAGTTGGTTTTAGATGCATTTTTTCCTAAGCATTTAGCAACTGGATTCTGGGATGATTTGCTCCAAGTTCTGTTGGGCTCAGCAAGGTCATCCTTAAAAGCTTGATTCTCTCCCCGTAAACCAGAAAGACCTTTTTTATAGCAAGAAATGTTACAGTTTTCCTGAACATTAACACTACTGTTAGAAAGATATTCTTGGGTACTATCCACACACGTCTTTCCTGGTGTGTAATTCTGGTCCCTTGTACAGCAGATCTCAAGCTCTCCTCTCTCTGTTTCCTTGACATTTTCTATTTGCATGGAGTGACCCCTCTCTTTCCAGTGCCTCCTTAGCAGTTCAAAGTCATGTTGATTTTGCTGCTGACTCTGAAGAGATTTGGCCCTTTTCTGCTGCTGCTTTTCTTTATGGCTCATGCTTACAATCCGCTGCAGTTTACCAAACAACGTTGGCTGTGTCTGCTTAGGTCCTTCCGAATCAGTCATGGGCCTTTGCATTTGGGCAATGTGTGTTTGCTCCCCATTTGAACATTTCATATGCGGAGCCTCTTCCTGACATGTGGGGCTTTTCTGTAATGTATCACACACAGGAACATCAGTTTGCAAACCATCTTCAGCCTCATCTGACATACCTTCAAGGTACCTCACATGCTGCTTCTCACTTCTCACAGTCACTTTAACTGTCTTACTTGGCTTCCTGCAAACATATGAATGGTCTGCCAATATCGTGTCTGATGGAACGTCAGGATGCAATAAAGGTTCCCCACTTAATAATTCTCCCCCTGCATCCACGTCGTCTGGAGCAGTCTTTGTAGCAGTTGCACTTTTGTCAGGAATAAACATGTCCCCTTCTTCCTTCACCCGCAATGGCAAATCCGTAACAGCTTGGTCTGGCTCTGCACTACAGACTGCTGAAGGAAAGATAACAAGCAGCTTTAATGCTCTAATCACTGGAATAGCAGCGAAAGAACTGAAACAAATCCTGTGCTGTTCATTTTACCTCTAGTAAATAATAAACTAGGCAAAAGCGGGGAAAGGAGCAACAAGTAGGAGTGAAGGTCACATCACAAGACTCCAATTGATATCAAAGTGGGGGAAAGGAAGAGCTTTGAAATTTAGCGCAACAAAGAAGACACTGAAAGTGGCATTCTTTTTGAAATCATTCCATTACCCATCCTCAGTCATGAGTGGCGTTTGTTTTGTAGCCCATGAGGGAAGGGAGGGATCCGTGTGCTTAGGGGTTCCCTGAAGTATGCAGATGCCAAAAAAACTGAAGGAAAAAAAATGAAAGGTGTTTTAAAGAAGGCTTCGTAAGGACTGTGAATGTGTACAGCACACGAAGAAGAATAAAATATCAAAACACTCTTAAACATCCTTCTACATACATCAAGAAAGGTCATGAGAAGTAAAACACGCATGGCTCCATCACCTGCTCAGTTACCTTGGGATGCCTCTAACTGTTCAGGCCATTTCCTACTTTATCACTGTTTCCTTAGCAACCAGGCCTCCAACAGGGTTGATGACATTCTCGTCCCTATCTGTTCCTTGGAAACTTTCAAGTAGATGCCGGATTTCACTCAAAACAGACATAGCAAAACACCCTGAGTGACCATCTGTGGCACTTTCAGGGTCAGATAGGAAAGGAATGCAGCGTAGGAGTCATAAAATGCAGGCAAACCGAATCAAGCCTAATACATTCTAGCCAAAGGTTCAAGACAATCAGTATTGGAATTTTTTAATTTTTTAAGAAAGGACACCCTGGGTCTTGATAATTCTTACATCAGCACCATTGCCATTCTAAGAGAACAAGGGAGGTGCTCATGGCAAGTTCAGGCGCCTCTTTTTCCAGAAAAATAGCACTGTAAATAGGTCCTTGTGTTGCAGATCCAGCATATATATATATATATATGTATGTATATATATGTATGTATGTGTGTGTGTGTGTGTATATATACACACACACACATATATATATATATATATATATATATATATATATATATATATATTCCAAAAAATGGATAAGCCCACCACAAACAGTAACATGACAATTGTACGTGCATCCTTTCATGTGGGAGACAGGGGAGGAAAGACTGAAACATGCAATAAGCAGCAGTACCCTCAGTGGTGAAAAAAATCCTAAACGGAGCAAGAGAAAAGGTAGGGGAAATCCATGCCACAGAGATGGATGGGAGGGCGAGTGGATGAAATTTGTAGGATGACTGGGTGCTCACCCATGGGAGGAAGCCAGGAGTGTAAGGGTTCAGCACTAAAGGGTGCCAGTAGGGCAGATGTTGGAGGAACAGTCCTCTAATTCACTGCTGATCATAGAAACTTAAAAGGCAGGCATGGCACCTTCTCTGCCCCTCCACCCTCATCTAAGACTAAAAAAAGAAGACGTAGCGAGTGACATTTAGAAATCCATGACTCCCCTAGCAAGGATATTCTGAACGCACATGTAAAACAGAAATGGAACCATATCACTGAAATAACGTCAGGTCACCACACCAGCCTGGTTCACACATCATGGTAAACCAAACCACGGCTTAGAATGAACGTGTGAGTGTTCCAAAAGCAGCTTATTTATCCCCAACCTAAGATAGTACATAGACACATACATTTGGTAAAAAAAAAAAACAACCAGCAACAAAACACACAGGGTGTGACGGGACGAGAAAGGCACATAGAAGGGGGGGTGGAGTCAAAAGAAAGAATAATCAGATGTTTTACCAGAGAAACCACAGTAACATTTTGTTGTAGTTTCCATTTATATTTGATAACAGTGTCAAGATTTAACACACCTGGATAGTCCAGAATGTTTATTCAGCAAACTCCCAGAAAAAAGGTTTTTGAAAATATTTCGAACACTTTTCTAGTAAGACTTACATTCATCATTGCTTCTCATCTGTTTATTGACATGCTCCAGTTTCCAATCCCTTTTTCCGTTGCAGCATTCAGTAATTTCACATAAATATTTCTTCAAGCTTTTCTTGTGCACGGAAACTCCCTTTAACAGGGCCACCCTTTTCTTCAGACAATCAAATGTGCACTCCGTCTTGCAGGAAAGTGTGGGCTGGCACATCCCAGAAGCTAAACTAGCACAGACACACCCAAGCTGGCAGGTGCCACTGTGTGCTGGATCTTGGCTGCTGGTTATGTTACAGGTAGGCTTGCTTTTGAGTGAAGTCTGAAAGAATATACAAATATGTATCTCAAGAATTTAGGCAAGAACCTAGACACAACAAATTTTGAACAAATGTAGGGTATAAGATCAATTACACAACACTTTATGATACATGATTTATACCTTGTCCTCAAGTGGATGGTATAAAAATGCACAAAAGATGAAGGGAAATAGGATTGTACCCCGTGTGTAACAGAAAGTGAAAGCTAACATCCAATAGCCTTTTAAAAGACAGAACATGGAAGCATTAATGTTGAAGATTATGAGGAAAAAAGAGGAATGTCCTGTGCAGTTTTCATTTGTTTCTTATGTTCTTACTACTGTTTAGAGTCTGATCACAGAAGTGCTTCTAAGCAGGCTAAAGCAAGCCGATTTGATCATCATTCTGCAAGCAGCAATCTTGCTTAAGAGTTCCACAAGGGTCATTCACTAGATTGTTGGTTCAGAATCTCAAAGCAGTCTTGCGAGACTTACCAGACACTTTTTTTTTAATAAAATGGATTGTCTTGTGCATGGGAACATTAGAATCCCACCTCCCCCCCAGGATTGGTCTTTTATAGGACATTAATGCGAATAAACTGTAATTATAAGAAGAGCATGCTGTAGCAGGCCAACAGCCCATCCAGCGCCGAGGGCCTTCTGGCGGTTCCCTCATTGCGAGAAGCAAAGCTACAGGGAACCAGGCAGAGGGCCTTCTCGGTAGTGGCGCCCGCCCTGTGGAACGCCCTTCCAGCAGATGTCAAAGCGATAAACAACTACCTGACATTCAGAAGACATCTGAAGGCAGCCCTGTTCAGGGAAGTTTTTAACGTGTGATATTTTATTGTATTTTTGCTTTCTATGGAAGCTGCCCAGAGTGGCTGGGGAGGCCCAGCCAGATGGGCGGGGTATAAATAATAAATTATTATTATTATTATTATTATTATTATTATTATTATTATCCAGCATCCCATTCTCACAGTGGCCAACGAGATGCCCGTGAAAAAAATGTGCAAGCAGGATCCAAGTACAAGAGCCCTCTTTCCCACCTGTGGTTTCCAGCAACTGGTACTTGGAAGCATTACTGTACTGCCTCCAGCTGTGGAGACAAAGCATAGCTATCGCGACGAGAAGGCAATGACAGCCTTTTCCTCCATGAGAGTTACAAAGGAAGGCAAAGGAAACGGCCACTTCTACTTACCTGAGGGCTATGCAGAGATGCTAGAGATAGGTCTGCTCGCTCTTTGGTAATGCAAGTCCGTGGCTTCCCATTCTGCAATGCACGACCTTCCAATTCCATTAACTCCACCGGAACCTGCTTATAAATGAATTAATGTCACCACATTTTTACCTGAATCTGAGCACAGAGTATCAACTCAATATATAATATATAATATATATATATATATATATATATATATATATATATATATATATATATATGACAATATTCCTGCATTGCACAGGAATGCAGGGTCCTTTCAACGCTGCAATTCCATGATTCTGTGGCTCTGAGTACTTCGTAGCAGTGCAGGGTAGTGCAATATTTTAAAACAAGGATGAAGTTTATGTTGAAGTACTGCAACGTGAGGATGTATAGCAGTCATATGTGCACATAGTGATATTTGGTCCTGCTCCTACTCAGACTAAACCCTTTGAAATTCATGGACATTACTAACTTAGGTTCGTATATTTCAATGGGTCTGCTGTGAGCCAGACGTCACCTGAATACAACCCTAAATTGGTTTAGAAATGTGAAAACAAATCGCAGAAGTTACAGGTCACACACCGTGAACTTATGAATAATTCTAATGCATGAAGACAATAGAAGTTCCTTTCTTTTCTTACGCTAATCTTACTGTGCCAGTTACATTGCATGTGAAACAGAATTAAGAAATCCTAATGGCCCATCTGAATTTTGCAGATGATCTGCAAGGACATGGTGGTCATATAAAAATGAAATAGAAATGGACATGTTTTGCCTTGTAATTTCTGAATGTAACTTCTTTACTATGCAGCAGATATGTATACTGAGTTATGTATTTCTCTTTGTTTTTCATGCTTTTTCCAAAAACCAATGACGTATACCTTCCCCACCTTCTGCAAAATAGTCAAAAAAGGATTGCAAAAGAAAAATAACTTGTGAGTACGTGGGCCCATTTCTAGCATATGCATATCTAACCAATGACTAAATGGTAAAGATTATTGAAGCTTACCTGAGAGATGATCAAAGTATCCAGAGAAAGGTCTGCCCATTCTTCAGTAATACAGGTTTGTGGCTTCCCATCCCTCAAAGCACAATCCTTCAGCTCCATCAGTTTCATCTGAGATAAATGCAGTGGACAGCTACTCTGTTTTGGCTGCTGTGCTTCATGCACAGTTATTTGCTTTTTCTGTATGTTTCCATCAAATTCTGGCACAATCACATTGTCATCCACTTGGCTATATGATCTAGACCTATTGATGTTTTCTAAGGCAGAGAAATCATGCTCCTGCTTTGAAGGCACTGTAAACTTTTTGGAAGATTTTACCCTGCCTCGAAAAGTTGTTTGTTTATTCTTAGTTCTTCTTCTCCTTCTAAAAATGGAAGGCAGAGAAAGAGGCTTGAAAGCGTAAGTGCTGGATGGAGTAATGATGGGTTTCTTCTCTGGAACTTTATCGAGGGCTTGAGCACTGCTGGCACCTTTGGATGAAATCCGGCAATCCATGGGATAACTAAACAAGCTTGAAGAGAATCCCACACTTTCCATTAGCTTCCCTTCCCTTTCCAAATATTTGTCCAGTTTATCACTGCAGAAGGCAGATCGGTTCTTCAGTGAGTCCTCTAAAATGCTACCTGAATTAATCCAGAATATGACATAGAGAAAGAAGTCAAACACAACCTCTGAAAATACATCAATCCCAGTTCTGGCAGAAAAGGAAACTCACAAAAGTTTATCTAAAAATTATCAAAAGATCTCCTTTCTGCAGCATCATGAAGGGAAAATATATACAAAATCAATGTCCTACCTTCCTGCTTAGAAGTGTTCTTAAGTCTTCCTTGCCAGCCTTTTATCTTTCTAAAATCATTGGTTTTCCCAGTCTTGGAAATGAAGGAAACGGCGGTATCTAGAAATGAAGGTAGCAAAGCAAGCTTATTAACGAGGCACAATATTCCTGTCTATAAACAACTGTGTATATATATACAACTATAAACTAATTATCACATGCATTTATTGAAAGGGGTACTCAACAGGCGACAAGGGCCTGAGTAATAGCAAAGTTAATTCACCAAAAATTCCTTCTAGAAAATAATAACTAAAATAAGAACAGTCACGTCCTTCATTCCCAGAGGGCTCTACAGTTGCACATACTATAGAGAGCACTCCATTTTCCTCCAGAGATGAACCTTAGCCTTCCTCCCAAACTTGGATCTAGAGAGAGTGGAGACAGGAGTTTCCCTACAGCTGCACAGCACTTTGGAACACGGCTGAATGAAGCCCAGCACAGCTGCAAGTACCATCTCTCTCAAGCTTTAAGGTTGGGAAGAAATCTGGGGGTTGTTTTGGTGTTCCACCTCCAAAGCACTCCAAACACCTCAAAAATATGGTGGCAAAATGTATGTACCCCCCACAAAATCTCGTCTGAACAGTCAGACCTAACGATGCACAATTTACATAATTTATAGCTTTGTTCTATACTGTTCGCATAGTGCGGTGATAATGTAATTTACTAAGACAATGGTTGTACATAGAAAATACAATGAATGGGTTAAAAAAAAAGTTTGCAAACCAACAAGCCCCAGCCTTGCTTTCTGGAGTTGGGAGTGCTGAGACTGCTGGCTGCCACGAAGTTTCAAGCTCCAGTCTTCCTCTCCAGCAGGAACTAGAAAGGGGGACACGGATTGCCCTCTCCATTGCACTAGGCTTCCAAGACTCTCTGAAATGCAACTATGGGGACGATATACCCTGCCATCTCCCTGTCCCAAGCTGGAGAAGAGGGCCAGAATATTCCCACAGCCTGGAGCTCAGATGGAGAGCACGGGTTGTGCCTGACCTCGTTCTGTGATGCAGCACAAGGTCAGAAATGAAACCCCATTACTTGTGAAGTGAAACTCTCATAATATCTGGCTGGCCAACAAAAGGCAGCCGGGTTTTATGGACCCTGCTTACCATTCTAACATTTCGAAAAGATACATTATATTTACCTTGACAACTGAGATCTGTCACTTGGTTTTCTCCAAATACATAATCCTTTGAAGGTCTCAGGGGAAGCTGCACACCCAAATATTTCAGGTCAATGCTAAGTGTTGGGTCCACGGAACCCAACTTCAGTCCCACTAGAAGAAGAATACCCCTCGTTAGAGATCTTTACAAGCATGAAGAAAGGCAGGGTGGCCAGTAGTTGCCAAACTAGCACACATGAAGGTCTTTGCGGGCAGGCCTCCCAAACTCTGAGCTTTCGTAAATGTCTCTAGCCCTCTTAAAAAGAAAGGTATAAAACAAAATGTGTAAATACCCTTCTAAGTAATTCATTTGAAATGAGTCACCATGGCTCCTCCTACCTCTCAGTGTTTTTGGCCAAGGAGCGAGTCAGAGCTGTGATTGGTAAGTGAGTTGTTTAGACACCAGGCAGCAGGAATCCAAGGATCCTAAAGAGTTGCTGTTTCACTTCCTATACACAGTCGTACCTTGGTTCTTGAACACCTTGGTACTCGGACATTTTGGCTCCTGAACGCCGTAAACCCGGAAATGAGTGTTCCGGTTTGTGAACATTTTTTGGAAGCCAAACATCCAATGCGGCTTCCAATTGAGTGCAGGAAGCTCCTGCAGCCAATCGGAAGCCGCACCTTGGTTTTCGAACCATTTCAGGAGTTGAATAGACTCCTAGAACAGATTAAGTTCAACAACCAAGGTACTACTGTAGTGTAGGTTTCCTGCTCCCGTCTTATTTTCTACTGAAATCTCCTTAGTTTGTCTTTTAACCTAGCAACGAGGATGCACCTTTCCTATAGGGTGTTTGTCTGATTCTGTAGACCCTAGGAGTTATTTTCTGCAAATACTACAGCAAATAAGAGTGGGTAGACATTAAATATCCCTACTTCCTCAAAAAGGCAAATGTGAAAACTTCACAAAGAGGTTGAGGTCTGCTGTACAGGAACTAAAAACCAGACATTCATTAAGAATTTGCTGAATAGTTAACTTAAAGCACAATGGTATTTAAGCCTACTCAGAAGTAAGTTTCTGTGTTTACTGGAGCTTACTCTCGGGTAAGTGGGTTCACTGATAGCAGCCTAGGCTTTGATTTAGGGTTGGCATTTGAGAAAAACATGGTTCTTGTGACAAGCAGAAATTCAGGTAAAGCCTTTTCTAGTATGGAAATGCAATTATTATAAGAGCTTCACTGCGCCAGTACTCTCCAGTTTGGGTTGTGTCATGCTCCCCACATCAGCCATTTCATGACTGGTGCCCCCAGCACTCTCAAAATTTGAAATGTGGTACTAGTTTAAAAAGGGTGGCAACTTCTGAGAGAATCTATAAGCCACCAACTCCCTCAAGCACAGGTGAAGGGCTCTAATACAAATGTGGGCAGCATTCATTAATACAGTTGTTCATAAACTAAGCTGTTCTTAAACCAAGGTACCACTGCACATTGCATCAAAGTTTAGCTGAATAGAATCATAGAATCATAGAGTTGGAAGAGACCACAAGGGCCATCGAGTCCAACCCCCTGCCAAGCAGGAAACACCATCAGAGCACTCTTGACATATGGTTGTCAAGCCTCTGCTTAAAGACCTCCAAAGAAGGAGACTCCACCACACTCCTTAGCAGCAAATTCCACTGTCGAACAGCTCTTACTGTCAGGAAGTTCTTCCTAATGTTTAGGTGGAATCTTCTTTCTTGTAGTTTGGATCCATTGCTCCGTGGCCGCTTCTCTGGAGCAGCAGAAAACAACCTTTCTCCCTCCTCTATGTGACATCCTTTTATATATTTGAACATGGCTATCATATCACCCCTTAACCTCCTCTTCTCCAGGCTAAACATGCCCAGCTCCCTTAGCCGTTCCTCATAAGGCATCGTTTCCAGGCCTTTGACCATTTTGGTTGCCCTTCTCTGGACACGTTCCACTTTGTCAGTGTCCTTCTTGAACTGTGGCGCCCAGAACTGGACACAGTACTCCAGGTGAGGTCTGACCAGAGCAGAATACAGTGGCACTATTACTTCCCTTGATCTAAATGTTATACTCCTATTGATGCAGCCCAGAATTGTATTGGCTTTTTTAGCTGCCGCGTCACACTGTTGGCTCATGTCAAGTTTGTGGTCAACCAAGACTCCTAGATCCTTTTCACATGTACTGCTCTCAAGCCAGGTGTCACCCATCTTGCATTTGTGCCTCTCATTTTTTTTTGCCCAAGTGCAATACTTTACATTTCTCCCTGTTAAAATTCATCTTGTTTGTTTTGGCCCAGTTCTCTAATCTGTCAAGGTCGTTTTGAAGTGTGATCCTGTCCTCTGGGGTGTTAGCCACCCCTCCCAGTTTGGTGTCATCTGCAAATTTGATCAGGATGCCCTTGAGTCCATCATCCAAGTCATTGATAAAGATGTTGAATAAGACGGGGCCCAAGACAGAACCCTGTGGCACCCCACTGGTCACTCTTCTCCAGGATGAAGAGGAACCATTGATGAGCACCCTTTGGGTTCGGTCAGTCAGCCAGTTACAAATCCACTGAGTGGTAGCAGTCAAGACCACATTTTACCAGCTTCTTTACAAGAATATCATGGGGCACCTTGTCAAATGCCTCTGAATAGACTACAGAGCACACACATGAGAAACAATATCTGAATACTATGTTCTAAGGGCAATTTCGAACTAAACCGTTCTACTAGCTCAGTCACTTCTGGCTGTGCAGTGGAACTTCCCTCTCCCCTCTCTGTATTCCCCTGAAATTGGTTATGGTTCTCCCTCAACCCTTCAGAGCATTTTGTTTGGGGTGGCATGAAGAGAGGAGAGGGACAATAAGTTATGTTGCACAGCTGAAACTGTGCTAGCTGAACTGTTTTGTTAGATACTGCTCTAGATAACTATCACAGCAGCTGCGGAATCTATTGCTGATAACATACCTTCTTGAAGACTAGGATGTATCACTTGTCTGTGCCTGAAGGACTTCAAATCTTCTAAGAGCTTTGTTTCCAGAAGTTGTAGGTTTATTTGAGAGTCTGTCATAGAACAAAAAAGTATTATTGACACATACAAATACAAAAAAAAAATGTGTATCATATTCTAACATACAAATGGTAAGAATGTGATACACTTAAAAAAACCCAAAAAACCTACTGTTTGCTTAGCAGTCTTAATTTGCCCTGCACTAAGGCCGCCCCATCTCAATTATGCAGTGTCAAGAGTACCTGAATCATATGTAGTCAGGAAGGAAGCTTCTCCAGTCTGTAGTCCTTCTCTTCCCCCAATTTTATCAAGTCTGTGTTTATCAAGAACTTCCTGTGCATAAAGAGGGACTACAATAAGTGTTAAATGCTTAAGCAAAAGTGGCCTAGACAACCTACCAAGAGTCAAATTAATATTAACAAGATTTAATACATACTAGAGCTGAATAAAATGGTCTGGATTTTAAATTCTGCATGATCACATACAAAAGGCAAGGTCACAAGTACATAAAAAGAACACCCTGCTGATTGGACCAGAGGCCTAACTTGTCTAGTGTGCTGGATGCCCATGAAAAGCCCAAATGCAGGATATGAGCAAAATGGCACTCTCCAGCTCACATTTTCCCAACAACTGGTACTCAGAAGCACACTTCCTCTGATATTGGAGTTAATATATGTCATTAACATAGCCTTCTCCTCCACAAATTCACCCTTTTAAAGCCATCCACACTGACAGCCATCACATCATCTTGTAACAGAAAATTCCATTGTTTTTACTATGTACTGAATGAAGAAGTATTTCCTTTTGTCTGTCTTGAATTTTTCCACATTGAGCATCATTGGATTGCTCTGGGTTCTAAGTATTCTGAGAGGGAGAAAGAAGTCTGCCTGTCTAGTTCTCCACCCTATAATTTTTACACACACCCATCACATCCCTTCTTAACCCACGTTTTTACTAGGCTAAAAGCCGCAAATGTTGTAACTTATCAGTGAGTTGCTACAGTCCCCACTTTGGTTGCCCTTTTTCAACTCTGTAGCATCCTTCTTGAGGTGCTAACACAACCGTGCACAGAACTCTCCAAATACGGTTGCATCACAGGTTTATAGAAAAGGATTATGGCATTGACAATTTTATTTTTTATTCCTTTCCTAATGATCCCCAACATGGTCTCTCGACACTTACATTCAGAGCTATTGAAACTTAAGAGCGTGAGCGCCAAAGCATAGAGGTCCCGCCACCCCAAACCTGCAATGTTCACAATTAAAAAAAGAAATGCACATTTAACTTTCAATCTGTCTAGTATAAACTATGCTAGACAATATTAAATTTAAATGATAGATTTACCTTTGATGCAAAGGATGTAAAGAGGACCCCATCTATAGCCTCGTAATCAACCATGAGCTCTGGCTTGGCAAAATCTGGTCCCACATTGCTTGTCATAGCAGACTTTGCTGTGAATTTCAGGGATGGTTCAGTCTCAATCACTTTACGTGGTCTTCCTCTTTTAGGTGGACCAAACAACACATAACCTGCTTCCTTATCAAGACCCCTTCCCAACACAGCCTTCTTGGCTACATTTTTCTCTTTTCCTCCATGAATAAATATGGTTGACGTAGGGGGCAAGAGGTTGAAACTCATTGCTTTTTTTGTTACCATATGGCTGCTGTATGTTTCGGTATTTATCCATGGCGCATCTTTGCCCAAATAGCATTTCTCTGTGTTATTGCTTCTGAAATGAAGTTCTTTATGTTTTGCTTCCACAACTTTAAGCGGGCTAGCTAGTTTGTTACTTTCAAAACAGACAGGCAAAGAATTTACTGAATGATTCAAAGAAGACTTCTGTGTCTTATAAGAAGACAAAAGAGCTTCAAGAACAGAGATGGTCATATTCTTGGTGGTACCACAGCACTTTAAGGAGGCATCAGGCACTGTCCCACTACCCAATTTTAAAGTTTCGTCTTTGGCAACGCTCTGTGGTTGCTTGTGGGATTCAAGGTCCACTTCTCTTCTTCCTATTTCATTACAGTTTTTCTCCAACTGCGTCTCTGAAATCTTGTTTCTATCTCTACAGAAATATTTTTCTGTTGCTTTATCAGTGCCTTCCCGGTTCATGAGTATCCTCTCTGTATGTACTCTTGGCCCATAAACATAGTCATCTACAGGCTTATCTTTAATGGATATACGGATATCATCATTTGAGTTCAGCTGTGATTTCACATGGGAATCCCTTTCACAAGCTGTTGGACTGGAGAAAGGAAAACAAAAACTAGATCAATGTAATTGCAGAAATTAAATAATATCCTGATAAATTTATTTTGTCCAGTTTATCATGCATTTGTATAAAAATTATATATCTGTTATTGCTAAGTAATGCAAAACCCTAATGGCTGTGCAGTTTATATATAGCTTTAGCAGCTTCCATTACTAGTGTGAAAGTAAATCAGCCTTCCTTTATCCATCAATCAATACATACATCATTCAGGTTACCTGTGATACCATATATATTTTCTAAAGCAATACATTTGCTGGATGAAGACTTTGGATTTGATATCCTGCTTTATCACTACCCTAAGGAGTAACAACCTCCCTTTCCCCTCCTCCCCCACAACAAACACTCTGTGAGATGAGCGAGGCTGAGATACTTCATAGAAATGTGACTAGCCCAAGGTCACCCTGCAGCTGCATGTGGAGGAGCGGGGACGCGGACACCCAGTTCAACAGATTACAAGTCCACCGCTCTTAACCACTACACCACACTGGCTCTCTGGATGCTATAGTCTCTCTGGATGCTATAAACTCAGACCAAATTTCATTTTAGTGTCACAAAATTATTCCCTTCTGTATTCCCATCTTCTTTTGGTTGATTTGGAAGTAAGTTCCAGTGAGACCTTCTCCCAATTAAGCATGCATAGAATTTTGGCCTCATGTACCTACCTGGAAATAATTACTTTTAAGTAAGTATGCATAGAATGGGACTGACTGCCAGCTTTAGTTTAGCATTTACAGTGGTAACTCAGGTTACAGACGCTTCAGGTTACAGACTCCGCTAACCCAGAATTATTACCTCGGGTTAAGAACTTTGCTTCAGGATGAGAACAGAAATCGTGCGGTGGTGGTGCAGCGGCAGCCGGAGGCCCCATTAGCTAAAGTGGTACCTCAGGTTAAGAACAGTTTCAGTTTAAGAACGGACCTCCGGAACAAATTAAGTTCTTAACTCGAGGTACCACGGTATTTATTTAAATCAGGGATGGGGAACTTTTTTGATCCCACAGGTCAGATTTTGACCTGGCCACACCCTGTGGATCAGTTTTGACATATGGGCAGGACAACCTACCTGTCAATCTCAGGACATCTGTATGATGCCACATGATTGATAGGTGGGTCATCCTGCCCACCTGTCAAAATCACTTACACTGGGTTCCGAAGCGCCCAACAGTCAGCTGGGAACTGCAGCCAGCTGGCTGCCAGGCACTTGGAGAGTGACAAGCATAGAACTGGCAAAGTGCATCTGCATGCAGGTTCCCTTTATGCTCCAATCCTATGCACACTTAATTGGATGTGGGTCTCACTGAATCAAAGAGCCTACTTTACTTAATATTGTCATATTAATTAAACCTATTTCCTGCACTCCCAAGCCTGCGCATGCACTTACTAATGAAATCATTAAAAGTTACTTCTTTAAGCTACCACTTTAAACGGATACTGCTGGGACTTCTGACCCCTCTGAATTCTAGCACAACATTAAAGAACTCTAATGCCCATCAGTATTCTGATCATGTATTAGGTGGCAACTACCACCTTCTTTTTCTAGGACTACAACTCACACCAATATGGCACAGAGGAAAACACACACACACGCACCAGGTAGATTGCATCAGATACAAAATGCCATGTTGGCCAAAGCACTTATCTTGACTTTCTGTATCTGACTGCAGCCAATCACATGCCACAGTAGTTTTAGAAGTAAGGGGAAACGACAATATTCACCTTCTGTTTCTCCCCAGCATCTCACTATTGTAAGAGTATGATAATTTGATCTGGTACTTTCAGAGAGCTTTATTTTTTTTAGCCCCCGTCTCCAATTCTGCATGCTATCGGCAGTGATAACAGATACAAATAGCATCAAAGGAACGACATAAGCAGACTTAGCACTAAGTGAGTCAGAAAGAGGTGCAGGGAGGCCAGGGCACTCACTGGTGGGGAAGATCTCATCTGCGGGCTTAATATGGCCCAAAACACATCTCCAAAATACCCAACCAAGCCATTTCTAATAAATTTCACCCATCCATATAGAATGGCCCCAAACCATTTAGGACACAGCACATAGTTAAACTATGAAATTTGTTACCATGAAGTGTAGCAATGGCCACCAACTTGCATGGCTTTAAGAGGATTAGACAAATACATAGAGGACAAGTTTATCAATGGCTACCAGCAATGATCGCTGTGTTCTACCTCCACCATCACAGGCAGTAAGCCTCCAATTACCAGTTGATGGGAATCACTCATCCCCAATAATGATAGATATGTAACTGTACCATTCAGACGCATCACATTTTGTGTCTGGAGTAAGTGTTTCTTTCTCCAAAGAAGATTTATATAACTTCCAAGCATTACATGAAGCATCTAGGTCTCTTTGCTTCAGATCCGAAACAACACCTTCAGTGAGACACCTGTAACTGCTTGTAAAGTTAGAAACTCTACGTCTTTTCTGCTCTGGACAATCATTT
Source organism: Podarcis cretensis (assembly GCF_951804945.1). Lineage (NCBI taxonomy): Eukaryota > Metazoa > Chordata > Lepidosauria > Squamata > Lacertidae > Podarcis > Podarcis cretensis. The sequence continues at coordinate 45,198,704 of NC_137170.1, read as the reverse complement.
TGCATTGCCTTATGTTCAGGTCTGCTGCTCAGACCAGCTTTCTTGAACCCTTTGAGAAATGGGTTGTAGTCTATTTTCAGTTGTGTCATTTGTATGTTTTGATAGGCAGTCACAGCAAAGAACTCTGTCTGTGGGAAAATGAAGGTATGGACATCAGGACCATTTAGCTGAATAACCTCTGTGGCTTTGTCAGCAAGCACCAAGTGTAGCCGAGGTAGATAGCGGTGCATCGAGTGCAGAATGATATGCCCTTCCTGGTCCAAGGTATTGTTAGTAAGTTTGAGTTTGTAGAAAGAGACCGGCTGCTGCATCCAGTAACGGCCAGTAGAAGGCGATTCAGGGTGAATGAATACTCTTCCCAGCACATGGGGTTCTGCTTTCCCACTGGGCTCCCAACTATGGCCATTCCATTTATAGTGTAAGTTGTCAACTGGAGAAATATCCATGACCAAAATATACTTCAGCTTGGAGTCTAAGCCTGTTATCCAGTATCGACAGTATGGAAACATCCGCCTTCCCTGCTTAGTCAGAATCATTTCTGTGCCGCGATAGTAGAACTCATTCCACATATTGTTGTTGTCTAAGGTAACAGTAATGCTTCCTGAGGTGCAATCTGCTGGAAGGCAGGTCTTCACTTTCAATTTTACTGGTGCTGCAAGGCCATTGTCCTCTTGATTTGAAACTAAGTCTCCTTGGTCAGCTTTTCCAGTGATCTGCGGCTGTTTCATGAGAACGTAAAGAGCAGGCACTTTACCCAACGCCTTTCCACTATCCTCATTCCCAAAGGCCATTGGTTGCTTCTTCATCATGTACAGTGTTGTAAATTATCATATCAACTCCGAAGTTGCAAGAGTTCTGACAGCCTTTCCCTCATGGCCACCTTGTTAAGAAACAACAAAATACACAATAAATATTTGCAATAAAGGTAGACTTGAAATAAGAACATAAGTGGAGGAGGAAAACACATGTGATTTCAGCAGCATGCCCCAACCCATACACATTTAACAATAGTTTAGTTTAACCGAGGTTTAATATGATGTGCAAACAAGGCCTAGGTGTTTCAGCTAATTAGAAGATTAGGTGGTCAGAATAGATAACATTGTTGCACACCACCCCAATCTCCAAGCGGTGAGAGATTCCAGGGGTTCCAGGCACTTACCCAGAAATCGATTTTGCGGAATGAGGGACAGCAGAGACTGTGGTGTCTTTATGATATATTGTTTATTTACACTTATATACCACCTGAGCCTACAATGAAGGGGCTTACAGTATTAACATCCCAAGAAGATCTTGCTTCTCCCATACTCACAGCCTTAGATTCCATCAGAAATCAGGCATGGCTCTGTCTCTCAGCCTGATTCTAGCTTCTAGCTCTCTCACACATCTCTGGCCTTTGTCCTTCTCGCCAACAGCCAGGTAAAGGAAGGTTAAGATATTTGCCCCTAGATGTACAAACCAGCTACAGAATAACAGCTTCCCTGTAGAAAAAAGCAGACAAATTTTAAAAAGGCATTAAAACACACACCATCAAAAACAGATCATAAAACATAATTACACTTTTAACCCAACACCAGTAGAGTACTGTGGTACCTCCAGTTACGAACTTCATCTGTTCCGGAGGTCCGTTCATAACCGTGAACCACTCATAACATGAGGCGCACTTTCGCTAATGGTGCCTCCCACTGCTGCCATGCTGCTGGAGCATGACTTCCACTGTTGCAAAGTTTGCAACAAGGGGCATCTACTTCCGGGTAGCAGAGCGCGTAACCTGAAGCATTTGTAAGGGGGACGGTACGTAAGGCGAGGTACCACTGTAACAGCTTGTTCCTTTAAAGCAAGTTCCCAGCCCATCATGACCTCTTCAGGCCTTCCTTTTCTTGATGCACACTCCCAGTCCCAGTTCTGCATCCAAACAACTTATCCACTTGGCATGTCTAAGATAACGTGTTTCTGACATGTTTAAGTCTCAGTACCAGAGCTACATCACCCAAAGGCCTTGCTCATTCTTTTCTTTGTGCCACTGCAGCACGAAGAAGCTTTCAAACACACACACACACACACACACAGTTATCAGAACAATTCCAAAAAACCCATTAAACAGTTCCCATCACCAACAAGCACATATCAACTGCATTTCAAAAAGCAAAGGCAAAACTTTAAAGAAGAATTCATGCTGTAAATCAGTGCACAGTACCCAAAGGCACAAACCCCCACCCCAACACGCTCTTTGTCCTGAGTTTCACAAAGTTCATATTTTGTGCATCAGAAGGGGAAAGTAAAGTACAGTGGTGCCCCGCAAGACGAACGCCTCGGAAGACGAAAAACTCGCTAGACGAAGGAGTTTTTTGTTTTCTTAGCCGCTTCACAAGATGCATCTCCCTATGGGCTTGCTTCGCAAAACGAAGCTTGCCCCGCAAGCTCCGGGGATAGCGGGGAAGCGCAGCGCGTCTTCCCCGCTGTCCCCGGACCTCTTTTGAAGCAAGGGGCGGCGGGGAGAAGATCGCTTCTCCCCGTTGCCTGCCCCGCAATCTCCGGGGACAGAGGGGAAGGCGCGCGCCTTCCCCTCTGTCCCCGGACCTGTTTAAAGCGCGCGCCTTCCCCTCTGTCCCCGGAGATTGCGGGGCAGGCAACGGGGAGAAGCAATATTCTCCCCGCTGCCCCTTGCTTTAAACAGGTCCGGGGACAGAGGGGAAGGCGCGCGGCTTCCCCTCTGTCCCTGGATGGTCTCCATAGGAACACATTGATTGATTTTCAATGCATTCCTATGGGAAACCGTGCTTCACAAGACGAAAAACTCGCAAGAAGAAAAAACTTGCGGAACGAATTAATTTCATCTTGCGAGGCACCACTGTAAAGCAACATCTTTCCCCATTGGCTGCATAAATTGTTTATGTGAGGTGAACAAAGCAAGAGAAGGCAACTCTGATGTTGATCTTCTCTCCATAAGAAAGGTACTGTGTTGGTGCATCACGCGACCTAACCCCATTGCCTTTGCAAACGCTATCCTTTTCTAGGAGGGAGTTAGGCCGACAAGAAATCCGACGGACTTGCGCACGAGACAGCGGTTCCTGCGCGAGGGGCGGGGAGGGCTGCATTTCCAGCGTCCAGCAGGCGCATAACCCAGCTGAACACGGAAAGCTACCAAAGGAAGCTGCTCGCTTCGCTCCTCTTCGGTTTGCTGCCATTCTTTTTACACCCGCACCTCAGCCAAATACCTCAAGGAGGCTTCCGTTGCGTCGAATCAGCCCTGCTCCTGCCCCACAGCCTGCGCTGCTCAGGTGTCCCTCCAGACATCCAAACCGCCCTTCTCGCTCTCAACTGGGCGGGAGGGAGACTTGCACCCCAACTTCCCGCACCAACAAACCTGGGGTGGGAGGGAATGAATCCGCCACGCGGGCGCTAAACTCTGACCGACTCGCTCGCCCTTTCCACTCTCCTGGAGCCAATCCGGGGCTTTGTCCCGCCCGCCCTCCGGATGTTTATGGTCGGTGGCTCTTCCCATTCCCCCCGCAAGGGAGGCACGAGGGAAGGTGGGCGCCCGCGAAGGAGAGCCTTCCGCTGCCCGCCACCCCCGACCCGCAGCTTTACCTCACGCCTACCTAGCGGGTCTGGGCCCCAGGTGCCCCCCAGCCCCGCGCGCGCACACCTCCCGCTGCAGAGGCAAGACAGACACGTGGTGGTGGTGCTGCTGCTGCTGCTGCCAGGCGGACACAGACCGTCCGCTCGCGTGACGTAGAGCTTCCACGGCGCGGGCCGACGCGCGGTCACGTGCACGCCCTCCCCTCCCTTCGGACGGGGCTCCTGAGGGCTGCAGTCCGCCTTACCTGGGTCGGCTTGGGAGCGAGACCCGTGGAAGGCGCGGGGTGGGGCTTGCTTTGGAGCCCGCAGGGCGGAGCTGTAAATGTAGATATCGGGGGGGAGGCTGTGGCATGAGGGGAAGTGGAGCCAAAGGGGCGCGCCTGCCGCTGGCCTCGTCCCACCTGCCCAGGAGAATGGCGCTCGCTCCCTGTCCACCTGCTCGCACGCCGAGCCTTCCCCGGCTGGCCAGGCACGCACGCGCGCGCCCCCTCCTGCCGGGCGCCCCTGCGCCTTTCGAGTCCAAAGCTGGCAAGCACGTGGGAGCTTGATCCCCGCGGAATGTGGCTCGCTCAACTCAGTGCGACTTGCTTCCGAATTTCAAATGCAAGGATTGGGTTGCGGCAGCTTGCAAATTCTTTATTTTATTTTTTTTTAAAAAAGTATACTTTTCAGGTTTATACATTTCATGGTGACATTTCAAAACTTGGCTTCCTTCCCCCTCTTTCTGTGGTTCCTTAAATTTATTCTTAATATCTTCTGCATATCCAAATGAACTTAATGTGGTCATTTATTCATCTTCTTTAAATACATGCTCTTGTTAAACTGCAGATTGTTGCAATAATCCTGCCAATTTCTTTACCTGCTTACAATTTCTCTGTAAATATTCAATAAACCGTTTCCAATTGCTGCTTGCAAATTTGGGCTGCCTTTTTCTCGCTACCCTAAGAGACTTGATGCTTGGATTTTTCTTGCAGAGAGCCATTGGTCAATGGGCATAGCCAGGATTTATCAGTAGTCTAGCAGATTCGGAATGGAATGTCTCAACAACAGTTGTTTTAAATCGCTTTCTTTTAACCCCAAGTGCTCAGAATAATCTGTCAGAATTTTCTACCATTTCTGCTTTTTGTTAAGTATTTTTCTTTTATTTACTTGATGTGAGGGGCAGCTGGCCCCTCCTGGCTACACCCTTACCAACAAAAAAGGAGCAATGAGAGCATAGGGCAGTGTGTTGTACACCAGGGAGGGGAACCTGTTCCAACTCGCATCATACCTGATCACTGACCGTGTTGGCTGGGCTGATGAGAAGTGGAGTTCAGCAATCTGGGAAGCAAAAGGACTATTTACACTTGGTACTGTATATTGTTCACCCCTTGAGGAACTTTATCTAGTCATGACATCCTCGGATATACATATGCAGTGAAACAGCCACATACTGATTTAAAACATATGATTGCAACCAAATCATTTACAGATAGGTAGCCGTGTTGGTCTGCCATAGTCAAAACAAAATAAAAAAATTCCTTTCAGTAGCACCTTAAAGACCAACTAAGTTAGTTCTTTGTATGAGCTTATCTGAAGAAGTGTGCATGCACACGAAAGCTCATACCAAGAACTAACTTAGTTGGTCTTTAAGGTGCTACTGAAAGAAATTTTTTTATTTTGTTTCAACCTAATCATGTAAGAGATGGAGGTGAGCAATGGTCCAAACTGAACTTGCTGTATAAAGTTCACATCCAGGGTCTAAGGAAATATAGAACTAGATTGGATTTGTGGTGTACAAAGTTTTTGCTACATATAAGTATCCGTGATACAGCCCTAAAACAAGCCTTCAAAAGATACAGTGGTACCTCGGGTTAAGTACTTAATTTGTTCCGGAGGTCCGTTTTTAACCTGAAACTGTTCTTAACCTGAAGCACCACTTCAGCTAATGGGGGTCTCCTGCTGCCGCTGCGCCGCTGGAGCACGATTTCTGTTCTCATCCTGAAGCAAAGTTCTTAACCTGAAGCACTATTTCTGGGTTAGCAGAGTCTGTAACCTGCCTGAAGCATATGTAACCTGAAGCGTATGTAACCCGAGGTTCCACTGTACGTGAAGGATTTGCCACCTTCCATTCCATAATGGAAGAACAGTCTTCTTACAAAGGCCCCCAGGTTAATAAAAAAAAAAAGTGAGTGTGAAACCACAATACAGTGGTACCTCGGGTTACATACGCTTCAGGTTACAGACTCCGCTAACCCAGAAATAGTACCTCAGGTTAAGAACTTTGCTTCAGGATGAGAACAGAAATTGTGCTCCGGCGGCACGGTAGCAGCAGGAGGCCCCATTAGCTAAAGTGGTGCTTCAGGTTAAGAACAGTTTCAGGTTAAGAACAGACCTCCGGAATGAATTAAGTACTTAACCTGAGGTACTACTGTATATTAAAGTGGTCTGTGTATAGAGATTACCAATATTGAATGCCTATTACAAAGATTTTGTACCATTCTAAGGAACCTTTCAGGGCAGCTTATAAAATTAAAATACAACAATTACAAATAAAATCTATTAATAATTAATTACAAACCAGCAGCACAAAGATAACCTAAAACAAATCACTGAGCATATGGTTCAGTGTCTTCTAGTAAAGGGTGTTACCAGAGCTTATCTGGGCACAGATGAAAAGCAGTGTAGAAAACCTTCACTAGCTATTTCTCACACAGATGGATAACCAAATGTGGATTGTACAGGGGCAATGAAGATCTGAAAAACAGCAGTGGCCTATTTCAGAAATAAAGTGCAAGCAAATGTGATGTTTGAAGTTGTCCAATAAGTTGGCAGTGGAACATGTGAAAAGGATATAGGGGTCTTAGTAGAACACAAGCTTAACTTGAGTCTACAGAGTGATGTAGCACCAAAAAAACCCAAATGCTATACTTGACTGCATCAACAGACATCTAATGTCCTGATCAATGGAAGTAATATTACCACTCTATTCAGTACCTGGAGTACTGTGCTCAGTACCTGAAATATACTCGGAGTCGAGAGTGGATTTCATGCTCTTTATTCAGCTCATAGTGGTGAGGAGGAATGGAAGTTCCCCCAGAAAGAATGTCTGCTTTATATACATTATTTACACAATGGGCCCCACGTGATTGGCTAATTCTGGGATTCTCCTGTAGGCCAATCAGATTGCGGATTCATTTCCACCTGGAGCTGGATTGGGTGGCTCCTGTGGACCAATCATACTGCTGCATTTTGGATCCTATTGTTCTAGGACCAATCAGACTGCTACATTTTGGATCCTATTCAATTCAGTACCAAATTTACAAATTTAAGAAGGTATTGACAAGCTGGAACGTGTGCAGAGGAGGGTGATGAAGGTGATCAAGGGTTTGGAAACCAAGCCTTATGAGGAATGGTTGAGGGAGTTTGGTATGTTTAGCCTGGAAAAGAGGAGCTGATAACCACCTTCAAATATCTAAAGCAGGCTTCCTCAAACAGCCCTCCAGATGTTTTGAGACTACAATTCCCATCATCCCTGACCACTGGTCCTGCTAGCTAGGGATCATGTGAGTTGTAGGCCAAAAACAACTGGAGGGCCGAGTTTGAGGAAGCCTGCTCTAAAGGGCTGTCACATGGAAGATGGAGCAAGCTTGTCTTCTCCTCTGGAGGGTAGGACCCAAACCAATGGATTCAAGTTACAAGTAATACATCTGTGATAAGTACTGTAATACATCTTTTACACTTATATTTTCTGAAGTATAAATAAAAACAAAAACAAAAAAAATTTAAATTAACTCAACAATGCATTCCCAAGACTTGGGCTTAGTGCAATTGAAAACACTTCCTACTTCTCAAGAAAAAGAAGCAAATTCAGAATATTTACAGTAGGGGATTTTTTTTACACCGGGGAGCCCTTTTGTATCATTCATGAGTAACCCCCTGGGGGCTGCATGTCAATGGTAGGCGGAGCCAGATGCAAAAGTGGGTGGGGCTAGAGACAAAAGTGGGTAGAACAATGACTGTGACTCTTGGTGTGTATGCTCCAGCGATCTAAAAGCGGCTACCACACCTCCTCCCTCCCTCAAATCTCCCTATCCAGGCAAGCAAGAGGCATTGAAAGACACATTTCAGTCAAGCAAAAGCACTCAAGAAAGGTACAGTTCAGAGCCAGTGAGGGCATGGTGTGGGGAAGAGTCCTGGAAGCCAGCTAGAGAGGACATGTGGCCCTCCAGGACTGAGGTTTCCCACCCAGCTTGACGGTGCCATTTAACAGCCCTTCCTTGTCTCTTGTTAAACAACCTCCACCTTTGTTTCTCGTTTCGTGTTCCTTGGGTGGCGGATAACAAAATGTAAGAGTCGATAAGTCAATTTTGAAAGGACTTGGAAGTATCTTGACAGAAAGCCCCTCCATAGCATCCGTCTCAGATCAAATATTCCACAACAGGAGCAGAGCCAGCCCAGTACATTTTGCTGCCTGAGGTGAAGAAGAATTTCATGCCCTGGACAGGCCGTTGAATCTTATTTCAATACTGGCAATGGGATAGCACACACTGTGGCACCTGAGGGCAGCAGGCAGGTTGTGGGGGCACAGAGCAGGCCACGAGGCATGCACAGCTCTGTCCTCCAACAAGTTACAGCCAGGGGGCTGCTTCCCAGCACCAGCTGCCTGAAGCAATCGCCTCACTCTGTCGAATGGCAACACCGACTCTGATGAGGAAGTTTTGAGAAGTTGCTGGCATTAGACTTCACAAAGCAGTGCTTGATGAATGGTTTATAACAGGAGGAAAGGCTTCGGCAGCTGCAGTGCTAAAGTAGTCATGCATCATGAGAAAGCTGGTACACTTCTATCCTTCCCTTCAAATTTGTCAACTCAACCTTGAGAACAATGTTTTAAGCAGTAGTTTGATCTTGGGAGAGGGGACGCGGGTGGTGCTGTGGGTTAAACCACTGTGCCGCTTGGGCTTGCCGATTGAAAGGCCGGCATTTTGAATCCCTGTGACGGGGTGAGCTCCTGTTGCTCGGTCCCAGCTCCTGCCAACCTAGCAGTTCGAAAGCAGGCCAAAAAGTGCAAGTAGATAAATAGGTACCGCTCCGGCGGGAAGGTAAACGGCGTTTCCGTGCGCTGCTCTGGTTTCGCCAGTCATCATGGCCACATGACGTGGAAAAAACTGTCTGTGGAAGCAGACAAAAGCCGGCTCCCTCGGCCTGTAAAGGGAGATGAGCGCCGCAGTTGTTTGCGACTGGACTAAATTGTCAGGGGTCCCTTTACCTTTACCTTTGATCTTGGGAACAGTCAAGTTTGTTTCTATTTTGAACCTTTTAAAAAAGCAACGGTAAAGTGATGACATGAAGGGAATAAAAAGCAAGCACTAGGACACAGTACATAGTTTATTTTAAAAAAGCATAAAAACTAATGACATGCTTCAGAAAATTAGATTTTATATATACACTTGCTCTGCTTGCTAGGTGGCTGCTGCAGGAAACATAAGCTGCAATCTGATGCACATTTGTTTGGGAATGAATCCCACTGAACTCATGAGACTTAATTCCGAATGAAAGAGGCACAAGTGGGAGCTGCAACAAAAGGTTGCAGCATGGACTGCTTCTGTTTAGGGTTCCATCCCACCTCCCCAGTCAAGCAGCATTCTAAGTCATTGAGCATGCTCAAGCCTCTTTAGGGTCCCTCTTAGGTTTGTTTTCCCCTTCATTATTTTTGGTACTTCAAACTTTTAACCTGTTGATACTTCCCTCTTATGTGTGGGTGATGCTGTTCTGATCACACAAGCAAAGATGCTCACTCTTGAATACTGGAACTAAAGGGTCAGTCTGTTCAACAACATGTTTCACACTGCTTGCTATGATAGCACAGGTATGGTGAGAAGGCAGCACTTGGTTAAGAACTATGTTCTCACCAGTCTCCTGTAAACATGTTTAGTAAACTTGAGGGAGGCAGGGCATAACGTCTAACAAACTCCACTCGACACCCATGTTGAATTATTGCATAGGCCATTCATTGGGAAGGTTTCTGTAGGACAGTTGCTTTGACTGTCTTAATTCAATCAGGTGAGTGTCCATAAAAATCCCAGGTTCAAACAACTGCAGTATGCTGAAGAATTTCCACGCTGGAAATTGCAAAATACTTATTTCACATATGCATTCAGACTCAAAAGTATAATTTGAAACTTGGGCTTCCATCACAATATTTTGTAGAGGAACTGGTGAGTTTTGTTAAATAGATAGAGGAACTGTTCTAATGAAATTTTTTGATCCCAAAGCTAATGCTTCATTCCAGAACACAGAATATGGCTTTCTCAGCATTGACTGCATAGAACCATTTTTAACTCATATTTTTTTTTAATTAAAATTTTTATTACATTTTCAGTTTACAGAAAAGAAAAAGAAGGACAAACCAGAAAAAAGAAAGAAAGAAAAACAATCCAACTTTCAAAATACATTTTTAAGTTACTAACTGGACTTCCCCACATCTCCCTCACCCTGCGTTCTTTACAATAAACATATCAGCAAATTATTACCTTGTTTCGTATCTTATTTATATCTTTCAGAGTGTTTTACTTCTAAATTTAAAGTACCTTTTGTCAAATATTTATACCTTAAGATAATACATAAAATAACTTTAAATTTCAACTTTTTCTTACTTATAACTTAACTTTCTATTTTCCTAATCTAATTGCAGGAGCTAAAATTTCCAAGTCATGCAGATTCTTAACATTCATACAACTTAGAATGTTTTTGTAAATAGTCCTTAAATTTCTTCCAGTCCTCTTCCATTGTCTCTTCTCCCAGATCTCGGATTCTGCCAGTCATTTCAGCCAGTTCCATATAGTCCATCAACTGCGTCCGCCACTCTTCCAGCGTGGGAAGGTCTTGTATCTTCCAATATTTTGCAATGAGTATTCTTGCTGCTGTAGTTGCATACATAAAAAAAGTTCTATCCTTCTTTAACACCTTTTGGTCCACAATGCCCAGGAGGAAGGCCTCTGGTTTCTTAGGGAAGGTGTATCTAAACACCTTTTTTAACTCATTATAGATCATTTCCCAGAAGGCCTTCACTTTTGGACAAGTCCACCAGAGATGAAAGAATGTCCCTTCAGCCTCCTTACATTTCCAACATTTATTATCGGACCGATGATATATTTTTGCAAGTTTGACTGGGGTCATGTACCACCTATATATCATTTTCATAATATTTTCCTTCAGGGCATTACATGCCGTGAATTTCATTCCAGTGGTCCATAACCTTCCCAGTCTTCTAACATAATGTTGTACCCAATATCCTGAGCCCATTTTATCATGGCTGATTTGACTATCTCATCCTGGGTGTTCCATTTAAGCAGCAAGTTATACATTCTCGAAAGCGCCTTGGTCTTAGGTTCTAACAGTTCTGTCTCTAATTTCGATTTTTCCACCTGGAATCCTATTTTTTTGTCTGACTTAAAAACCTCTTGAATTTGAGCATAATGAAACCAGTCTTGCACCCTATTCTTTAATTTTTCAAAGCTCTGCAGCCTCCAATTATCTCCATTTTTTTTCTATTATTTCCCAGTATTTCGGCCATCCGGCCTCCATATTGGGTTTTTTTCGAACCTTGGCCTCCGCTGGTGATAACCACCTCGGGGTCTTACCTTCCAATAAGTCTTTGTATTTTGTCCAGACCATAAATATAGCTTTCCTGACAATATGGTTTTTAAACATTTTATGAACCTTTACCTTATCGTACCACAAATATGCATGCCATCCAAAAACATTATTATACCCTTCCAGATCTAGGACGTCAGTGTTCTCAAGGAGTAACCAATCTTTCTTTTTTTTATATAATAATATTTATTAAATTTTGTATAACCAATAAAGAACATACATAATAACATAATATTTTCCATTATCCACATTTCATTCTCAACTTTGGACTTCCTCACATCTCTTGTTCCTGCTTTCTAAACATAAATTTTACCAGCAAATTATTAACTTGATTTAATTCATATAATAGAATTTTCCAATATTTAATGTCTCAAATTTTGGGGTTTAACATACTCTTATTGAAACTTAATCATAAAATATTACTTATCCCAAATTTATCTTTTCATCTTCCAATTGAATTTAAATTTATATTCTTTATAACTAGTTTGTTGAAGCCATGTTTTTGCTAATCTTACATCTTTCTTAACAATCATACAATTTACAATATTTTTGTAGATAGTCCTTGAATTTCTTCCAGTCTTCCTCCACCAGTTCTTCTCCCAGGTCTCGGATTCTGCCCGTCATCTCCGCCAGTTCCATATAGTCTATCAGTTGCATCTGCCATTCTTCCAGTGTGGATAGTTCTTGAGTTTTCCAGCTTTTAGCGATGAGTATCCTTGCTGCTGTTGTAGTGTACATAAAAAAGGTTCGATCCTTCTTTTGCACACTCTGACCAACAATGCCCAAGAGAAAGGCCTCTGGTTTCTTAAGGAAGGTATACTTAAATACCTTTTTCAGTTCATTATAAATCATTTCCCAGAAAACCTTCACTCTAGGGCAAGTCCACCAGAGGTGAAAGAATGTTCCTTCAGGAGTAACCAATCTTTCATCCAGCAGAAAGCCGCAGCTTCATAATATAACCTTAAATCTGGCAGGGCAAACCCCCCTCTCTCTTTTACATCCGTTAATATTTTAAATTTTATTCGGGGCTTTTTGCCCTGCCAGACAAACCTAGAAATATCTTTCTGCCACTTCCCAAAACACTCCACTCTGTCCACGATCTGTAGGGTCTGAAACAAAAATAACATCTTCGGCAATACATTCATCTTTATAGCTGCAATTCGACCCAACAAGGAAAGTTTCAATCTTGACCAGATCTCTAAATCTTTCTTAATTTCTGACCAGCATTTTTCATAATTATCTTTAAATAGATTCAAATTTTTGGCAGACAAGTTTACCCCTAGGTATTTTACCTTTTTAACAACATTTAACTCTGTCTCTTTCTGAAACCCATCTATTTCCAAAGGTGTCAGATTTTTCTCCAAAACCTTGGTTTTTTGCTTGTTCAGTTTGAACCCCGCTACCCGACCAAATTCATAAATTAATTCTAACACTCTCTTCGTACTAGATTCTGGCTCCTGTAGTGTTAAAACCAAATCATCTGCAAAAGCTTTCAATTTAAATTGTTTCACTCCGACCTGTATTCCTTGTACCAACCGGTCTTCCCTAATCATGTTCAAAAGCACCTCCAGAACAGAAATAAATAACAGAGGGGATAGGGGGCAACCTTGTCGTGTTCCTTTTTCAATTTTAAATTCTTCTGTCACCACATTGTTTACTATCAGTTTAGCTTTCTGCTCTGAATAAATTGCCTCTATTCCATTTTCAAACCCCCGTCCCACTCCCATCCCTTCCAAATTTTTCTTCATAAACCTCCAAGAAATGTTATCAAAGGCCTTCTCCGCATCAACAAAAATTAACACTGATTTTGTATTAATGTTGGTTTGCAAAAGTTCCAAAATATCAATAATATTCCTAGTATTATCAGACAAATGTCTTCCTGGGAGAAAGCCTACCTGGTCCTTGTGAATTACTTCATTTAATACTTTTTTAAATCTACTTGCCAAAATATCTGCAAAAATTTTGTAATCCACATTTAGGAGTGAGATGGGACGGTAGTTCTTAAGTTGAGTCTTTTCAGTTTCCACTTTAGGGATCAATGTGATGAAGGCTTCTTTCCACGATTCCGGTGCCTTCTTCCCCTCCAAAATCTGATTGCATACCTCCATTAATGGTTGTATCAAATAATCTTTCAATATCTTATAATACTTGGAGGTAAGCCCATCCGGACCTGGAGATTTGCCCAGTTGCATATTCTGGATGGCACCCATTTTTAACTCATAAAACCATTTTTAACTCATACCACCAGCAACACATCTATTACTTGCTTTTGGTAACATAGTGTTGTGATGATGGGAAGCCCATATGCACAACAGGTACCACGGGCAATAAAAGCATACCACTGATGATGTTTGCACAAATCAAGAACTTCCCCCTAGCTCATGCTGTTTCTTTATTATTATTATTATTAATTGAATTTGTATACTGCCCTTCACCCGCCGAGCTCAAGGTGGTTCACAACCTAACAGATTTATTAATACGTGTAATATTTCTATGCTTGCTTTTCACGAAAACTTAATGCAAACCACCAGACCTTTAGCCACTCCATTGTTCATACAATCAGCATGGTTACTGTTGCATAAAAGGAGAGAACAGGGCCTAGTTCCAGCTGCATAGCCCGCCCTTCCCCATCCTGGCTTCTGTTTCGTAGTCATGCTGAAGGATGGTGCTAGAGGCGGGGCAGGGATGGAAAAGCTTTGATGAGTTATTGACTCTGCAAAGTTCCTGGCACGTGAGAGTGACCCCTCCAGTCTTTTAACCATCTAGAAAAGCATATGTGAACAATACTGGTTAAAACCTGAAAGTGGTAAACGGAATGTGAGAAGGGGCCTTGTCAGTGTCTCTCAGGAGGATCTGTTTGGTGGTTTGAATTCCAGTAATTCTAGATTACCTTGTTTCACAAGGGGCAGGAAGAAATGTAGCCTCAGTGAGCACTAAATGAAACAGCAAAAAAAGGAAAGCATGACCAGGGCCGTCTTAGGCATATCCGGTGTCATGGTGCAAAGATCCCTCCAAGGCCCCCCTCTTTTCCAAAGTTGTCGACTTGTTGACCTTTTCCCAAGCCTCTGCGGGGGTCGCTCTCCTTCCGCGGAGGCTTGGGAAGGAAGCTGCAGCCCGCCAGTCATATAGTTGGTGGGGCACAGCTGGCAGGTGTGCAGGGAAAGGGGGGGCCGCCGGCAAAGGCGCGCAGCTCCCCCACTTGCTGTGGTGCCCCTGAGAGGCCAGCGCCCTGGCGCAACGCACCAGTAAGCCCAATAGGAAAAACAGCTCTAAGCATAACTAATAATGCAAACATATTATCAGTGGTATTCTCTTACCATGGGTGGAGTTTTGTTGTGCCAAAAGCCTCTAAGGCAGAGATGGGGAAGATTGTTGGAGAACTGTTCTCAAAATCCGTGACCATTGACCCTACTGGCAGAGGCTGGTGGGAGTTAGGAATACAATAACATTGGGAAAGTCAACAGGTTCCCCATCTCTGCTATAAGAGACCTGCAGCCTGGAAACATATATAATACTAGGCATGATCCAATACCCCTGCTCCCACCGCTTTAATACCTATGGATTTCAACAGCAGAGAGCTACACATACGTTAAGCATTCTCATGGAAACCAGCTGGACCAAAAAATACTTAATTTAAAAATTGATGCACCCAATGCGATTCTGTGGATGCATATTGAATACTGCTGCATCAGGGAATTTTTCTAACAGCCCAATAGGAAGAATTTAGGTTTGCTAAAAATTCAGGCAGCCATGGTAAGGTGTAATGCCCTAGGCATACCTTATGTTAGGAACAGCAAAATACAGAAACACTGACTGACTTACACATTGTCAAAGTAGTCTTCTTCAAAGCGCGTGTTATTCTTTTCAGTTATGATTAATCAAAACAGGCTTATTGGAAAAATGAGAGCTCAAAAATGAACATTTCCTTCTGTAAGGTTACCAAAATACGTGAAGTTATGCTCCAATGCAGTTAAATCTCTGCAGGATGCTGGAACAACCTCTAATGAAGTAAGCCAGTGATTCTCAAAGTCTTTCTGACTGAAAACTACTTCTCTGCATGGAAAGCATTCCATTGGTACCTACTGAGTTTTTCTGCTGATGTCAACTGAGCAATTTCCTTGCTGCAGCTAATATTAATTTTTTTAGGATAAAGTTTATAAAATAAACATCTGTTTTTAATTTAAAGTTCTGCCTCTTACTATCATTATAGACCTCCTTTTCGTATATGCACTTTTTGTACTTTGTCCACACAGCGCTATCCTAGACGTGTCTGCTCAGAAGTAAGTCCCACTGAGTTCAGTGAGATTTATTCCTAGATAGGTAAGTATGCTACTGCAGCCTTAGTATCAAATTTTCCCATGTGCTAACTGCTTGTCCTACACTGGTCTCTCAAAGTCTGTCTGAAGTTTGGTTTCATCCGTATGCATTTGTCACCCTGTCATAGAGTTTTGCTGACAAGGCAACTGTGCGTACAACCAACTTCACGCCAAACATCGAAAAGCAAAGAAAGACAAGAAAACCCAGTCCTGCAGTGTGGGAGAAGGCCAACTCTGCAGGGAGATGTCAGAAAAGCCTTCACCAACTTGGTGGCCTCTAGATGTTTTCTTCTACAAATCCCATCAGCTGCGCTGCCTGGCACTGATAGGAACTGTAGCCAAAAAAGATCTGGAGGGTATCAGGCTGGCAAAAACCGTGCCCGCATGTTGTCGCTTAGCTGCAATGTCAGCCTTGAGGAATGCTTCCATCCAACAACCAAATACTGTAACAATCTGAGAAACGGCGCAATATTTCTTCATTGTACAGAAGCAGCCAGTTTGAGAACCACTGAGGTAGACAAGAGGACTAGGTGGTACTGCTAAACTACTGTTCCCCCTCACGCCCTTAAATACAGTATCCATCAATAGAAGATCATTTCCCAATCTGGTCCCAATCTTCCTTGCTCAGAGCTGGAAAATCTTACCGAAAAAGAGAGCATGCTGAGTAGCACTCTGCTCAACTCTAATACAGTATTCCGTTATCAATTCAGTTGACAAACAGGCATTCGCTGGCTGTAAGTACAGACTAGGCCACTCCCACTGGATTTCATTTCACCATTGCAGGAAGTTAGTTTCAGAAGGCCAATAGGTGATAAAGATTTGTGGTCATTTTGAGCATGAGCCACAGCAACTCAAACAGCTGCAGAAGTAGCTCATTTTACAGCTACCTATGCTGGTTAAAAGCAGCCTACAACTGTCTTTGTAAAGCAGTACCAGATGATGATAAAAATGCACACATCTTATTGGAGGAGAGTGGAGTGTCATCCCCCCCCCTTCCTTTCAGGCTAACATCGTTTTGGTCCCATCTCCAAATCATAAAGAAGGCTCCTGGCTTCCCCCTCAGATGTGTCCGGATGCCTTTCGCTTTCAGCATCACTCCCAAGGCACAAGGGGCTCATGATGTAACGATAGTCACTCGTGACAGCGGTAGCAGCCGCTCCTGCAATGTTCGCGTCACCATCCAATGTTCCAAAGGGACAATCCGTTGAGGGGTCATTCCTGTAAGCTTCTTGTGGCTTCCCAATGTTGACATACAGGGGGTCCTGACTGGATGAGAGCAGAGACAGTCTGGCCAAGATCATTTCTAGCTGCAGTTTCAGGGCTCCAAAACTGGGGCGTAGCTTAGGTTCTGAATGCCAGCATCTGCACATGAGATCGTAACTGCACGACAAACAGAACAAAACAAAATGAGAAAAGAAGCACCTCAGGACAACCAAAGGCTGTGTAAGCAGCACTGGGAACATATATTTATATTTTAAAAATAAAAGCTGCATACCAGTGTGTGTTCCCTCTGCCCAGTGGAACACAGTGGTTAAACAGATTCGTTTCTGTTTTGATTGCAAAATAAATTTTCAAAAGCACATTGGCAAAAGCACATTGAAGGCAAGCTGAACAGTATCAAAATAATATGGAAGAATCTCAATTAAATCATGCAACCCACCCCTCTGTCCATTAAGAAAGCATTCTCTACAATGGGCACAGCCCAATGGGACTTCCTCCTATCTGAGCTGGCCCAAAGTATGGCTGTATTTTTGTGGAACTTCTGCTTATCATAGTGTGGTCTGCACTGCAGAAGAAAATGTTCATGTTTGGAAAACCAAATGGCTTAATAAACTACTCACACATCTTCCAAGCACTCTAGGGGCTGTTTCAGTCTGTTTCCACTGATGAGGTAGTTGTAAATTTCTGCATTCTCAATGCCTGCATAAGGAGTTTGCCCCCGCGTCACAATTTCCCACATTGTCACACCAAATGCCCACTGAAATACAGTAGGGGAGGGGGGAAATATAGTTAAACAAACGGGAGAATCATATTTAAAAACCATTTCAGGAGAAGAAACATGCTTAGAATATCAGTCATCTTTTTTTCAGTCTTGCTCCCAGTATAATCGGACAGAGATGATTCCTGGATTTTCTGTTCCAGTGCAGTTCAGTCTGCATGTGTCAAAGGACTGTGCTTTCAGTCATAATTTTCTATCTTTCCTCCTTCTGTAAATAATCCTAAATAATATTAAAGGCAGTTCTTTACCTGCACAAACTGAGGATCATTTTAACAGGCCCAGAAAAGACAACTAACTGCTAATAGGTATGTAACTCACTGCTTTTTAAAATCCAGTTGTTAATGAACACAAACATCCCTCTTCGGCCGAGGACTACCACAACATTACACTAGAGGGGGCAGTCTTCTTTTCGCAGAGCAATCACGCTATATTAACAAAATTCAATATTTGTATCCTTACATGGGAGCTCAGGGTACCATACAATAGGACAATCAGTGATCTTTCTCAGTAATTGCACCATGTTAGAACGGTGTGAATTGTATTGTGATGTCTCCGGAAGCTGCACAGAAACCCAAGTTATAATGGGCAGCATACAAATGTAAGATATGTGTTCTTTCGTTCTTTCCATTATGTGTGTGTGTCGGGGATCAATGGGCAGGAGAGGGCTATTCTTTATGGGCTTCCCAGAAGCATCTGGATGGCCACTGTGAGAAATGAGATGCTAGGCTAAATAGATCTTTGGTCTGATCCAGCAGGGTTCTTCTTCAGTTCATAGAGAAAATGATGTTCCCCACAGAACACTCTGCCTCTGGCCCACCGTCTAGTTCCCATGACTCAGTGTTCTTCTCCTGCCTCCACTTCCCTCCCTTTCCGCTGTTGTTTCCCTAGCGTCAAAAGCACCATGTGTGCCCTGATGACACGATATAAAGAACAGTAACAACTCTGCAAACGCTTCTTTTGTTTCATGCTGCTTTATGTTTCAGAGCTCCGTCACAGCCCTGGTGACGTGCAAGGCACTTTCACACGCACACCACACTTCGATTTTGCAAAATTGCCAGCATTGGCTTTGGACTGAGAAGCGTGATGGTCCCTCATCACAGGCAAATGCCACAGAAAGCAGCTTGGCCAGCCCTATGCTTGGGCACTGGGAAACGTTGAGAACAAACGTTGTGTTATATTAGCCCAGGGCTTCCAAGGTGCTTCCCAACAAGTACCAGACTGTAGGGTGTTTGGGAAGTGTTGCACAAAGTGCTTTGCTCAGTGTTTCCCAGTGCCAAGCATAGGGGTGGCCAAGTTGCTTTCTGAAGGGACTGCCTGTGCAATTGAGCCTCCCAGTTTCCATATACAGTGGTACCTTGGGTTAAGTACTTAATTCGTTCCGGAGGTCCGTTCTTAACCTGAAACTGTTCTTAACCTGAAGCACCACTTTAGCTAATGGGGCCTCCTGCTGCCACCGCGCCGCCGAAGCACGATTTCTGTTCTCATCCTGAAGCAAAGTTCTTAACCTGAAGCACTATTTCTGGGTTAGCGGAGTCTATAACCTGAAGCGTATGTAACCTGAGGTACCACTGTACATATCCCTTGCCCACAGCTGACATCACATTTGGGGCAGGTGAGTGTGGCTTGGTGGAAATGGCCTGGCAGGCCAAACGGAGACCTGTGTCAGGCCAAATTTGGCCAGCAGGCTGGAGGTCTCCACCCCGGCTTATGCCTGGATAAATGTGATCGTCTTTAAGGTGCCACAAGAATCTTCACGGTTTTTGCGGCAACAGAATTTGTACGTAGGGAAACAGGTGCTCCTGGGAAGAGCAAAGAAGGCTCACCACATCACTATGTGTTGTGTAGAGATTGTCCGCCAGGCTTTCCAGTGCAAGCCACTTCACTGGCAGCTTGGAGGCACAGCCCTGGCGGTAATAGTCTCCACTATAGATTTTCTTTGAAAGCCCAAAATCAGCAACGCACACGTTCATGTATTCATCCAACCTAAAGGAAACAAAAAAGAAGAAAAAAGAATTCAAGCAACTTGGCATACGCAGGAAGAAAACAACAAGTGCAGGTTTCTCCTTCAAACACTGCCGCCTTCCCTGGCTTGAGAGTCTCACAGTTACAATTCACAAGGTGAAGTATGCTTAAGACTATTGGTGAACCTGAGTCATCAGCAGCTGACACCTGCTGAGTAGTCGGCATGACTGGTAGTCTCCCAGCTGTTTACCTTAGGAAGTGAGCTACCTATGTCTAAAGGCCATAGGGCATAGCTCAGTGGAAGAGCAGCTGCCTTGCATGCAGAAGGCCCCAGCCTCAATCCCTGGCATCTCCAGGTAAGGCTGGGAGAGACTGGACAGCCATTGCCAGTCAGTGTAGACAACGCAGAGCTAGATGAACCAATGGTCTGTCTCAGTAGAAGGCACCTTCCTATGTGACAGTGAGAGGATGCTGGTTTCAAATGGATGAGGTGATTCACTTCAGCTTGCCTCCTTCAGGGAGGAGTGAGCTCTTGAAGGGCCCAATAGGCCCCTTCCCCATCCTTCACAGCAGCTCCTCAAAGACCTGCACACACCCCCTGAGAGGAAGGCTGAAGAGGCCAGGCTCATGAAGAGGCCACTGATATCATGAGAAATACCCATGACAATAGCAGAATGGTACCCAAGCATATGTCTGTGTAACAAAGTTGCTATAGATTTTTCCAGTTGCTCCACTTATCTAACTGGTCTAAATTTTCTAAACACCTCTCCAGACAATGTTGCAAAAGAGATTTAAGAAAGAAAAAAAAGGTGAAGTGCTATATGCATACTAATATCCATACCAAAATATCCAATCCCCACAGAATGGGATAGGAGGAAGAAGAGGGTTTCTGCTTAGGAACAGCCAAACACAACTCCTCCTTATGGTCTTCCAGACTTGCTTCTGACACTTTCATGGCTCTGTTTGATTTTGATCTGCCTCGTCTCAGTAAAAATAAATGATGGGATTCACTTGACAAGCCCTCTCAGTGGAGCCCTGTGCAAGGATTTCCGCTTATGCAACAGGGCTCCCTGAAAAAACAGGTCTTGGGGGAGAGGTCATGAGAGTCCTGCCCCCAGAACAACATTCAGGGGAGGGGGATTCTTCCATCTGGCAAACTAAAATGCTTGTGCAGAGGGAACATTTGTCACAGCATGATTCTGAATTCTACCCATGTTTTGAATTTTATATCGTGTTATATTTTTGAAAATTGTTTGCCACTTAAGAGAGATTTTTCTTTTGATTGAGAGGTATATACACTTGCTAAATAAAATAAACAATAAATAAAATTTGAGGCGGGGGGGGGGGAATAGCTTTTTCCTTTATGTATCTTTCTTTTAAAAAATAAAATTTATCCTCTCCTGCAAGCCTTCCCACATTTTTCTTTGTTGAAACATTTCTCCTTGCCTTGTCTTTCTGAGCCAATGTCACCACCTTCTGGAAATGGTGGGCAGTCTAAGAGATGGGTTATATGAGCTCGCTGCTTGTCTTTTTGGTTAGTCACATCTAAGAACTTCAACAGGTACACACCCACAGGGAATATACTGGGGGGACGGGGACTGACAAAGTGGCACAGGTTCAGGCTGGGGAGATGGGAAGGTGTGAGGCTCATGCCATGGAGAAGTGTGAAAGATCCATGATATTAGCGCAGGTAAGGGAAGTTTGTGGCCTTTCAGATGATATTGGACTCCAACTCCTATCAGCCCCAGCCAGCATGGCCAGTGGCCAGGGACGATGGGGGCTGGAGTCGAGTAATATATTTTTATTTAAGGTTATTTTTACTGTTGTTAGCCGCTCTGAGCCCGGCTTCGGCTGGGGAGGGTGGGATATAAATATTACTATTTATATTATATTATATTATATTATATTATATTATATTATATTATATTATATTATTATCAACTCAAAATACTAGTCCGAATGTTGGGAAATTGCAAGTTTCCTGCAATGGATGCATTAGCAGCAGGCAATGTTGTTTGGATCTCCTGCAAGAGCTAAGCAATCAATGAATTGTTTCATTGTTCACAAAGGCTCTCCATGACCTAGTTTCCTTCATGGACTTAGTCATGTTGGTTTCTGCTCTCTTCACTGTGCAGCGAAAGGCTTGTCACAAGACAATGTTTACATTCCACAGAGTTACTGCTGGAGTTTTCCCACGGGAAAGGGGAACTGGATGTGACGTACACTGGTTTCCTGTTTTTCACTGTTCTTTGCAGTTCAGTGTGATTCTCTCTGTGCTTCAGAGGAGAGAGGATGCATTTTTCTGCTTCGGCAGAGACAAGATGTTTTTCTGTAATCTACCAGCTTTGAAATGTAAATAAAGCAATATAGAGCATGTTGGCACGTATTCCTCATCATTCCGCTGTGCACTTGGATGCTACAAATCAACATTTTGGTTATGGACTCCAGAAGTCGAATCGGGCTCCTGGCAAAGGAGCAAAGACGCAGTCATCTGATGCCGGCAAAAGGATCGGAATGCAGAAGGACGGATCGGACGGTATCTGCGCGTCAAGATGATTGATGAGGTATGTGCTACTGCTCCGGGCAGCCTGCCAGCATCTAATTAATGGCTTTATGGCTGGACTTTGAACTTTTATGTCCGTTTGCCGGAAACAGGCAGCGGCTATGCCTATGCTGGGGAAATCGAAAGTAACTTTTAAAAGGGCTGAAGCAGCTGCAGAAGTGACGCAGCATGATTTACAGCAGAGAGAAAGCTGTTTTGAACTTGCCTTTGGAATGAGGCTTGAAGCAGCAGAGACGCAGCTTGTATAAAGCAGCTTGTTTAAAGCAGCAGAGATGACGCAGAAGGCTAATGCCAGAGTCATGATGGCCCTTCAGGATGCTTGTGGGATTCCCAAGCTCAATAAGAAAAATTATACGGACTGGGTTATCTATGCAGAGGCTATTCTGCGGAAAGAGGGTCTGTTTGAAGTTATTACAGACACCCCCCCAGCTCCAATTACAGATGCATGGAAAGCTAAAGATTCCAAAGCAAGGGGAACTCTTACATTGATAGTATCCCCAGAAGAGCTCTGTCTATTGCGTGATAAGACCTCAGCCAGAGAAATTTGGGGCGCTTTGAGAGAGGCACACTTGAGGACAGAAGCTGGATCTACTATGTTTTATTTTAACAAGCTGCATAAGATGGCTAGCTGCAGAAGGCTGGCTGATGCAAGTGGGGAATCTGGTGCCAATCAGCCACATGCTCAGCTCAGAGTAGCCTGTGATACTGCCATGATTCAGAATGAAGCAGATTGCCAGGGTGATAGCTGCATGGGAAAGGGGGAGTCTTCACAGACGTCATCCCATAGTGCAGTGGAACCACCAGATGGCGCCAAAGCTTTGAAGGCAGTGAAATGCTACTCGTGTGGACGTCTAGGCCATATGAAGAGGGAATGCAGATATCCCAGGGCCAAGACAGAGCAGCGCAGCGAAAGCTCATCGCGTGGAAAAGGCCAAAGCAGAGGCAAAGGTCCGGTGTCCAGGACAACGCAGCCCAAAGCAATGGTCTCACGCTTCACTCCAAAAGTTGCAGAGGTCCAGAAGACGTCTAGATCTTTCTTCGTTGTTGATTCAGCGGCAACCCACCACATGTGCAACGATAAGCGACTGTTCGTGTCTTTTACACCGCAGGAAGGTGCGATTCACCAGGCGGATGACCACACAATTCCCAGTAAAGGCTACGGAACTGTTGTTCTTCACAGTTTGGACTTATCGATACAGAATGTACTTTATGTTCCAGATGCCAAACATAATCTGCTCAGCGTTGGACAGCTGAATGAGCGGAACATTGACGTTTCCTTTAAGAACAAAAGGTGCATCATCACAAAGAAAAATGATTATGTATTGTATGCTGAATATGTTGATCGTTTATATGTTTTGTATTATGATGATGTTGTGCAAGATGACACTTGTTGCATTGCAGGTTCTAACAAATGTTTGCATGCAGAATGTATTAATGATTTTCATCGAAAATTTGGTCATTTGGGTTTTGAGGCAGTATCTAAAATGCCTGCCTTGGTTGAAGGTATGACTATTAAACCCTGCAGGTACCACATGAAGTGCAAGGCATGCGCAGCAAACAAGGTAAAAATGGCTGCGAAAGGTAAGGTGTCTAGTAGGCAAGCTACAGAACCATACCAAATTGTTCATGCTGATTTGGTTGGACCACTAGCGCCCTCTTTGGGTGGAAATAGGTACTTCATGGTTCTCATTGATGCATTTTCCAGGTATATTCATGTGTACAATCTCAAGCAGAAATCAGAGGCTTTTCCTAGGTTCAAGGAATTCTGTGCTTGGTTGGAAAATGTGCATGGTAAGAAGGTAAAAATTCTTTTCACAGATCGCGGGGGAGAATTCACTTCTCAGCAGTTTGAAGCTTTTCTGACTGAGAAAGGAATTCAACACGATTTGTCTAGTCCTCGCTCGCCATGGCAGAATGGACTTGCAGAACGAGCAAATCAGACATTGCTTCAAGGGTTAAAAACTTTGCTACATGATGCAAATCTTCCAGAGAGTTATTGGGCCGAAGCTCTCTCATGTTTCACTTACAGTTATAATCGCAGGTTATCTTCAGCGATTGGTTGTACCCCCTATGAGAAGATGTTTGGCAAGAAGCCATACATCAAACACATGAGAATTTTTGGTTCTGACATGTGGGTTCACTCACCACAAAACTCCAAGTTAGACAAGCGTGGTTTGCATGGTATCTTTCTAGGTTATGAGAAAGGTTCTTACAGAATAAGGATGACTGACTCTAAGACTATTAAGCTCACAAGAAGTGTTGAGTACAATGCCAAGTGGGGGGAGAATGTGGGAATTTTCCAATGTTATCCTGATGACAGTGATGAGACTGAGGATAGTCAAAAGCAACCACAGCAACCCACACCCACTGATGAAAGTTCTGATTCTGAGTCTGAAACTGAATCGGGTGATTCAGAGGATTTCAAGAGTGCGAAAGCCTCTATGCGACCCTCTGAAAGCTCTGATCAGGAATTGGAGGAACCATTGTTCACAATAGGTCGCTTTTCTCCTAAGGAGGAAGAGGAGAGTGTTGAAGACTTAAGGCTAATTCGCAGGTCACAAAGAGCCACAAAAGGCAGACCTCCAAAGAGATTTGCTGATGAGTTTGCTAAGATAGCAGTAACAGCTGTTAAAAGCTCCAAGAAGGTATTTGAACCTTCAAGTTTCCAAGAAATCCAGGATTTGGATTCAAAGGAAGCTGAGCCATGGTTAAATGCCATGAAGGCTGAGCTTGATTCCTTGGAAAGGAACAAAACATGGGAACTTGTTCCAGTAGTTCCAGGAATGAAACTGCTTGGAAGCAAATGGGTCTTCAAAGCGAAGACTGATCAAAATGGCAAGATAGTCAGACACAAAGCCAGATTGGTAGCCAGAGGTTTTGCACAGGTACCAGGTGAAGACTATCACGAGACCTACTCACCCACAGTGAGGTATGAGAGCATTAGGCTTATGCTCAAGCTAGCTGCAGAGGACAATCTACACATTAGTCACCTTGATGTGAATACAGCTTTTCTGTATGGATCTCTAAATGAATCACTTTATATGCTTCCACCTGATGGCGTACAGGTAAAACAGGGATTTGTTTGTGCTCTGAAAAAGTCCCTTTATGGTCTCAAACAAAGTGCACGGTGTTGGCACACAAAACTCACTGAAGCATTGTTTTCTCTAGGTTTTAAGCAAGGGAAAGCTGATCCATGTGTATTTGTCAAAGAGGAGGGGCAAAAGAAACTGTATTGTTTGTTTTATGTTGATGATCTTTTATTCTTTTGGGAAGATGTCACAATGTACAATAACGCCCTAGCTCAAATGAAAGAGCACTTTGACATGAAAGATCTTGGTGAGGTAAACAACTACCTATCTCTGGAAATAGAGAGAGATCAAGATGGTAACATTCTAGTACACCAGTCACGGAAAATTGCTAATGTGTTAAGCAAACTAAACCTGATGGATGCTAACGCTGTAGACACACCGATGATAACAGGTTATCAGGTAGATGACACTGAAGAAGCATTTTCTGACACTACACTGTACAGAAGTGTGCTAGGCAAGCTAAACTTCATTGCCAGATGTTCAAGACCAGACATTGCTGTTAGCTGTAATTTGCTAAGCAGACAAGTCAACAATCCTACTGTTAAAGATTGGAAAGCTCTGAAACGCATAGCGCGGTATTTGAAAGGCACTATGCATTACAGACTGAGATTTAACAATCAGAAGTCTGGTGGTCTTGAGATATTTGCAGATGCAAGTTTTGGAAGTGACACAACAGACAGGAAAAGCACGTCTGGAGTTTGCTATATGTACAATCAGGGTCTATTTGATTGGTCATGCAAGAAGCAAACAACAGTTAGCTTAAGTACTTGTGAAGCTGAACTGAATGCACTGTCTTATTCACTCAAAGATTGTGAATGGTTGTTACAATTGTGCAAAGACATGAGAATTCCTGTCAAATGTCCAATCCAGGTTTACCAGGACAACAAAGCATGTTTGGCTTTGCTGAATTCTGATGGTTGTAAGCAAAGCACGAAGCACTTGCAATTGAAGTTGCAACATGCTAGGGAGCGTATTCAGAAGGGACTCGTAACGGTGTCCTATATGCCAGGTAATGAAATTCCTGCTGATGTATTGTCCAAGATTGTATCAAGGGATCAACACTGTACCTATGTGCAGAAGTTGGGTTTGTACTGATATTGTACGAACACGCTGCCCAGTGGTGTTCACAGAAAGGGGGAGGATGTTGGTTTCTGCTCTCTTCACTGTGCAGCGAAAGGCTTGTCACAAGACAATGTTTACATTCCACAGAGTTACTGCTGGAGTTTTCCCACGGGAAAGGGGAACTGGATGTGACGTACACTGGTTTCCTGTTTTTCACTGTTCTTTGCAGTTCAGTGTGATTCTCTCTGTGCTTCAGAGGAGAGAGGATGCATTTTTCTGCTTCGGCAGAGACAAGATGTTTTTCTGTAATCTACCAGCTTTGAAATGTAAATAAAGCAATATAGAGCATGTTGGCACGTATTCCTCATCATTCCGCTGTGCACTTGGATGCTACAAATCAACAAGTCAGCTGCAGCCACACCTGGGGACCCTTGGGCTTTCCCAACTGACCTTTTCTGTTTCTCTTAATCTCTGCAAATGCTTCAGTTAACCAATAAGCACTTTGTGGACTTACATGCAGTTCCGAGCAGCAAGGTCTCTATGGATGAAGTTTTTGGAGCTCAGGTACTCCATGCCACTAGCAATGTCAATCATAAACTTCAAGAGTGTCTGAAGAGGCAGGTTCTGCAGAAAAGAAGAACAGTTATTAAATGTGCAATTATTGGACAAACTACAAATGTTTCGTTCAGGCATTTCCCCATTCATGATCAACTCTAGAGATGACAAACTCTGATTAGAAGAGCCAGGCTGGATGTAGACACATCAAAGAAGCATTTCAGTTAAACGTGTTGCAAACTTTATATGAGAAATTGGGTGAGCAAAAGCGGAACTCCACAGCACCATCTGGTGTCACAGTGTTAGAATGAATAAACAACGTATAAAAAGCGTTTTTTCTTTGCCAATGTAGTTGAGTCCCCAGTCCAAAGGACTATATAATTTAAACAATCTTACTGGCTAGCTCCAATCTGACTACATGCCCCTCTGGGCATCCTTTTATTGTGCAAGCATGATTATTTGTGCTCATCGTGGGTTTGTGCCAATTGCATGGGATCCCACACTCAATACCATTTGCCCCTGCAAAGGTTTCAGGGCAGGCATTCTGTTTTGTTTCCAGTCAGTGCACTTCACATACCTTCCTGCTGAAATCCTGTAACTTCTTATATCACAAATGTTCTGGTGGTTTAATCACCCTGCTTTTGTTGCACTGTAGTTCCCAACAACAGTGCAAAAAACTTACGGGAAGCAACACAGAACAACTAATATAGCAGAATGGTGTATGGACAGCCTAGTATAAGGCCACAACTAATGCACTGTTACCTCATCCATTGCATTTAATAAATGTTGCAGAACACAACTGCAAACACACACACACACACACACACCAGTCTGGAGGTGCCCAGGATGAGCTTTACATGTTTATATGCTGAGCAATGAACAAAGCTTGTAATTTGTCTTTAACTGACAGCAAAAAGTAGAATGCCTGAACTTAATGTAGGGTATAATAGGTCTGCCCCAATACAAGAAGATGCTTAGTGTACATTCAACAAATAAAGACGTGTGACTTTCCAATTAATTCTCCTTTGAGAGATTTGGTACGAGAGAGAATCTTACAAAAGGGTTTTCTCCAATCCGGGACATCAGTAGAAAAGAGTGAAGGTCTCCATGCTTCATGAACGGAAGGATAACCATTGGGATTGGAAGCCGGCCTTTAGGCCGATTGCGCAAGCTGACTCCTGATACGAGAGAAGAAAAGAGCAACTAGCAAGTATAGTCATCCCTGATCACCTGCCCAAACCTATTGCCTTCCAGATGTTTTGGACTACAGCTTCTATCGTCCCTGACCATTGGCCTACTAAGTGGGGCTGGTGCAAGTTTCAGTCCAAAACATCTGGAGGGCACCGGTTTGTACTCCTTTGTTCATAATCTGCTAAAAATATATTGCTATTTTTTCTGGAGGGCTGAATGTCTAAATCTTTGGTCTGATCCAGCCCCTGCGTTCAGTGATATCTATTTTTATTTACTACACAAGAATGTGTAAGCATTAAGTCATTTACAGATGTTGATCATTCTCCTCTAAGGAGTTATCAGAAAAAGCTCTGCACTTCACAGTGCCATATACTATAAATCCAAAAATGGGCTTTTTTCTTCCTTCCCTTGAACCCAGGAACATCCCATTTAATGCAACAGGATAGTGTGTGCTCTGAGGTCCCATTTCTTAACCTGCTCACCTAATGCATCTCTGTCTGCAGTGCAGTAAATGTAATTGTCTGATATATAATGTTTATTTGTTGGCGAAGTGAGTGTCAGAGAAGAGAAGCAGTGTACAGTGGTACCTCGGGTTACATACGCTTCAGGTTAGAGACTCCGCTAACCCAGAAATAGTACCTCGGGTTAAGAACTTTGCTTCAGGATGAGAACAGAAATCGTGCTCCGGTGGTGCGGCGGCAGCGGGAGGCCCCATTAGCTAAAGTGGTGCTTCAGGTTAAGAACAGTTTCAGGTTAAGAACGGACTTCCAGAATGAATTAAGTACTTAACCCAAGGTACCACTGTACTGTTACAAGCATTTGGAATGTGAGAGCATGTAAGTTCTCAGAGAATTTATACTGTATCAAAACAGGGCAGTACACGACTTTACTGCTGCCGTCTCCCAGTTTAGCACTGCCTGCTTCACAGCTAGGAAGGGCTAGCAATTTGGGATGGTGCCATAGAGCCACTCTCCCGCCACTTGCATGACTGTTGCTAACTGGGATGGTGCAAGGGGAGGGTGCCCATGCTCCACTGCCCTTGCTATTGGTAAGTGGCTGGGATGGCAGTGTCAAGAGCTGCTGTGCACATGAGCTGTGAAATATGCTTTCAGTGCTAAATACAAGATTCAAAAGAGCTCACCAATCAGTTTAGTAACGTGCGGATGGTCAAACTCTTTCATGCAGGCAGCTTCCCTCAGGAATTCCTCAATGTCATTTGAGGTGAAGATATCCGCTACAATAAAAGAAAAGAATGCTGAGGTTTCCTTTTGAACTAGGTGGGGGTAACTTCCAAGGAAACAACCAGAAAAGTTAGAGCTCCTAGAAGCATTGGCCACCCTTCATTGAATGTTTCCACTGAGAAGCATACAGACACATTTTATATCTTTAACAAGATTCATATAATGTAGTAGGACAAAAGAGCTCTAACTGGGTTTACAAGACTGTCTTAAATATTTATATAGAATACCATTTTTTTAAAAAACCTGTAGCCACATCCACAACATACATTTAAAACATTCTTATTCCACTTTAAGAGTCATGGTAAAGGTAAAGAGACCTCTGACCATTAGGTCCAGTCGTGGCCGACTCTGGGGTTGCGGTGCTCATCTCGCTTTATTGGCCGAGGGAGCTGGCGTACAGCTTCATGTGGCCAGCATGACTAAGCTGCTTCTGGCGAACCAGAGCAGCGCCCGGAAACGCCGTTTACCTTCCCACCGGCGCGGTACCTATTTATCTACTTGGACTCTGAGGTGCTTTTGAACTGCTAGGGTGGCAGGAGCAGGGACCGTGCAACGGGAGCTCACCCAGTCACGGGGATTTCAACCACAGACCTTCTGATCGGCAAGTCCTAGGCTCTGTGGTTTAATCCACAGCGCCACCCGCATCCCAATTTAAGAGTCATGACTTACCTGCAAAGAATCCTAGGAAATGTAGTTTGTTAAGGGAATGGAGAGTTGTTAGGAGACCCTAAATGAACCACAGTTTCAAGGATTCCTGGGGGCAGGCAGCATTTTACCTGGAGATGCTGGGGATTGGGTTATTGTTATTGTTTTGTGTGTTATTTTGGTATGTATTTCTGCGGTTTAATATTGTAATCTACCCTGTGATCCTTGGATGAAGGGAGGTATATTAATTTGATAAATATTAAAATAAGATAAAAATTGAATCCGGCACCTTTTGTATGCAAAACACATGCTCTACCACTAAACTATGAACCCTTCCAAGGATCACAGGCATAGTAAGATGTGTAGTGACACTGAGGCACTGGG
Source organism: Podarcis cretensis (assembly GCF_951804945.1). Lineage (NCBI taxonomy): Eukaryota > Metazoa > Chordata > Lepidosauria > Squamata > Lacertidae > Podarcis > Podarcis cretensis. The sequence goes on along the minus strand of NC_137170.1, from coordinate 45,168,483 downwards.
GACATTTCAGGGACCCTAGATATTACTCACCTTTGAGCATTTTCACCGCAACCTTCTGGAGAGAGCCATCAGGCAGCTTCAGCTGACCCTCTCTTACAGACCCAAATTCCCCTAATAAGGATCACAAGAAGAAAACAAGGTAACATTAAGCATAGTGCAACTGATTTTTAATCCAAGGGGCCATTAAGGATGGAGTGGTTAGGTAGAGGGTCAATGAAACACCTGCTGGAATGATTTTCAAAGATGTAAGTGGGCAATATCACACTGAAACTCAAAATCTACAGTCTCTCTCTCTCTCTCCTGGAAATATAGACAATTAAGAGCTGGCGGGAACTTAGGGCATAATTCAACCAAAGTCAGCCAAAATCAATGGAAGTTAGAAGAGCTCAGTTTTGGCTGCATTGTGCCTCTGGTTCTTTACCATGCAATGAAATACCAAATGGTGGAAAAGGACATTAGCAGTAAGCTAGAGCAGTCATGTCCTTTAAACCTTTCTCCAACTTTAGCCCTGGCTCTTATTGCTTTCCCCTTTTCCCGTAACAACCTTTCTGCTCTCTGTTTACCTCCCGTTCATCTCCTTCTCTTTCATATATTTTACAAAGTACTCTCTACCTTTTTCTTTGTGGAATCTCTTCACTTATTTGACTTCTCGAGTTCCCAGGGTACCTCAAACTGCCAACCATAGCTCTACACTGCTTTTATTGGGCAGGCTAAAGGATATACAGAATTATTGTTAAGACCCAGATAAAAGATAGCTTCTAGACACATTGGGATTAATCCCAACAATGCAAGGGTGCAGAAAATGTGGTCCTCCAGAGGTTGCTGGACTACACCTCTCATCATCCAAGGCCCATTGGGCAAGCCTGCTAGGACTGATGAAAGTTGGGAGTACAACAATATATGGATGGCCACGAGTTCCCCAACCCTGGTCCAGGCTCTGGTTCACACTCACCTTTGCCTAGCATTCTTCCTAGAGTAAACTGTTGCTCCTGGATCAGGACATCTTTCAGTTTGGTCTTCAAATCATCACTGATACCTATACTGTCCACTGGAGAAACAAGAGAGATAGAAAAAGGGGCACGTAAGCACAGAATCTCAGTAAACCTAACTGTTGCTATTCCCTAGAATCACGAGGTTTCCAGATGGTGTTGAATAAGACACCGACTTTGAAAGATGCTCAGCCTTTCTACTCAGAGAGGATGTTCCTCTCTGGTACTGGGATGGGGAACCTGTGGTCCTCCATATGTTGTTGGACTCAAATTCCCACCAGCCTCAGCCAACATGACTACAGGTTAGTAGTAACGAAAGCTGAAGTCCAGTTAACATCTGGTTTCCCACCTCTGGGCTACTTATATGTTCACGATTGCTGCGACAGCAATTCCCCTTTCTAGTCTTATGAAATATGAGATGCTTCAAACTTCCAGAATTATTTCCTTGCTTTGCAGCACCGCCCAGTGCTAAAGTTTCAGAGAATTTCTCTTAAACAGCTAAGAGGAATTAAGAAAAAGTTTAAGCAGCAAAAACGAATCAGACTTGCACCAGTCCGTTTGACAGACGGCCATTTGAGAAGCAAACTGCGGATGATAAATCACAGCTGTTTGGAAACCATTAGATCTTTGAAGTTGTGGACTATCTGAACTTCCATTTGAGGTATATTATAAAGGGTATTTTGTACACTTCAGGTTTAAATTCCATATCTAGGTCATGTCTAAGGGATGCTAACAAAAAATAAAACCAGTTAATACACTTTAAATGCTATATCAGCAGCAACCAAACCAAGATAAACTCAAGTAACATTAATTAAATGTCTGTATGAATAAGAAATGTTAATCAGTCTCCAAAAAGTGGCAAAAGAAGACCTCGGAAGCTTACTCATATAAGGTATTTCACAACATGGCTACCAAAACTGAAAAGTTGATGGTCCTTGAAGCCAGTCCTATATGCAACAGACCATGGTAATTAAAGCAGAGTTGCCCCCATTTATCTTGGATGTTGGGAAATTTATGAGAGACAAGGCTTCTTATTATTGCAGTACAGTACATCTTGATAACTTAAACAATTTGTGAAATCTAGGGCCACAATTATATGCGTGTTTATTTGGAGGTTAGCCGCACTGAAATCAATGAGACATGAAACTCAATCCTAGCCACACTTACTTGGAAGTAAGGCCCATTTTGGTCAATAGGGCTTACTCCCTAGTTAATGTGCATAGGCAGTGGCGTAGCGTGGGTTGTCAGCACCCAGGGCAAGGCAAGTAATTTGCGCCCCCTAACCCGTGGATTTGCGCCCCCTAACCCATGGATTTGCGCCCCCTAACCCGTGGATTTGCCCTAACCCCAGATGTTTCGGCCGGTGCGGCCGGCCCCCCCTGCACCGCCCACGCTACGCCACTGTGCATAGGATTGTCATTTTGTTTCTAAACCATAGTTCGGATTAGGCTAGAGAAGGAAAATATTCCCTTGCCTCCATCTCAATCCAGCAATGTATGATTTGCCTGCTGAAGAAGTCAATATACAAATTGCAGAGTTAGATAGGGGATTTTGACTATAGTATCTTGGTGGATTTCAAAGTTACATCTGAGGCAAGATGAGTCTTTTGTCAAAGTCTGTCAGTGAGATCACTGTGTTCCTTTCTTAGTGCCTACATGAGGAACGTTTAGTGTCTGACAAAAATAATGAGAAAATTTTGCATGGAGTAGCAGGGGAGAAAATAGCAGTTTGCCCTGAGAGCCTTGGAAACTCATCGGATCAATGGGATCTGTAGTAAAGAATCACTCAGAACATTTTACCTACATGTTGCCTCAATAAGCTCTGGGCCTTCTCTGTTGAAAGATCTCACCGCTCTGAAATGGACGACTGGATCCCCTCCCACCACACTGCCAAAGGCATGACTAAAAGAAGCAAAAAGGAGCAAAATGAAAATCTCATTACCGAACTATCACTGGAGTGCTACAAAGGTGCGTTGTTGTTCCACATACATATACAACAGCTTAGAAACTCTCTGAATTTCCAACCATTTCATCTTAGTGATGCTGTGCAAAAGGTCTGAGCTCCTTGGGCAGGCCCTTCCAGCCTCAGGTTTTCCAAAGGCTTCAGGAATGAAGAGGAGCACAGGAACAGTACCCTCCCCAGCAATAAAGGAAGCTGCTTTATACTGAATACCAGGCCATTGGTACACTGTACTCAGTATTGTCTACAATGACTAGCTGACAGCACCTCTTCATGGTTTCAGACTGGAGCAGGCTTCCTCAACCTCGGCCCTCCAGATGTTTTTGGCCTACAACTCCCATGATCCCTAGCTAGCAGGACCAGTGGTCAGGGAGGATGGGAATTGTAGTCTCAAAACATCTGGAGGGCCGAGGTTGAGGTAGCCTGGACTGGAGCCTTCCCAGCCAGGTCTGGAGATGCTGGAGATTGAGCTTGCATGCAAAACAGATGCTCTACCACTGAATTATAATTGCATACAGAGTTCTGTGAGCTGTGTTTCTTTATCTCTCTGTATTCCTTTGCGTGGTGTTCTACAACTGAGCTACAGCAAGAAACACTGGGCCTACTGAAGCACCCACAATGCTGCTCTTTCTTGTCCAGGTTGCCAATACAGCTCCCTCTCTTCCCCTTATTCCTCCTCCCTCTACTGTCTCTAACAGCAAACTGTAGCATGACCAGAGCAGAGCAAGCTATATTGGCCAGCTGTGATGCATTATCAGGCCAATGATGGGTAGCCATGTCCCTCCAGATGTTGCTAGGCTGCAATGCCCATCATCCTTGACAACTGGCCATGCTGGCTGGGACTGATGGGATTTGGAGAACAACAACATGGGGAGGACTGCAGGCTCCCTATCCTTGTGCTAGCCACTGCCACAGGCCATGGCACTTCCTTCTTGCCCTGTTCAGTTTTCCTGCTCTAAAAGCCAGCTCCACTTTGTAAATAGGAGAGGTTTTCCTCAATCCGACCTGGGTTGCTACATAGTTATGGGCAACCCTGTGATGCAATGTGGTTGCATTAATGCATCCAGATTAAGAGATGATGATGACAAGAACTTGCCCAAAGCGAGTTTCTTTTCTTCTTTTCCGCAGCAGGATCAGTGCCAAGGCAACTGCTGTGACGAGTGCAGTAAGAATGCCTAATACTACAGGGACCCAGGATGTGCCATAGGGAGGTTGTCTCTGTCCTCCTGTGTACAAAAGAAATCCTCAGTGAGACAGTAGGAAATCACATTTAGAAAATTGCAACTCAAAGTAATCCATCTTAAAATGGGCATGTTCCACAGTGTAAGTACTCAAACATCAGAAGCAGACACATCTGCCATGTCCCAAAGAACCTGAAAAAGATGTTACAGCAATAGAGTGTACCTTGTTGTGACAGGACATCCCAGCATTTGAGTGGCAGCCACCAACCATCTTCAAAACCTAACTACAAATTCCAGGTTTGGTGAGCATATTCTGAAGATCAATGGGCTCCTTTGCGAGGAAGGGCAGGAAATACACTTAGTAAATAAATAAAAAGAACTAAGAGCTGAAACTCGTTGCCCAAAGCCTCAACAGAATCTGATGAAGAGTTTACCTTATCCTTGCTGGGCCAGGATAAGGTTGCTACAAAATTCCAGCAAAATATAAAAGCAAGAATGACAGAATTTACATGAGTGTAGGGATGGAGGGTGCAGGGATTGCACAATTTTTTTGGAAGCGTCTACTGTGGTCTGTGAAAGCAGCACTCAAGTAGTCGCTACTGAACTTGCTTTCAATCCCAGATGCAATTGCAGCAGCCTTTTAGGATTGGCCTTTAGCTATTGAAGAGAACAAGGAAATCTTAGCAGAACAAGGAACTTGTAGCAGGAATAATCTGCATACGAGCTGCCCAGGGCATAGGAAATTTCCTGTTAAAATGTGTTGTATCAGCAAAAGAGAGGGAAACTTCCCCCCTCATCTTTTGTGTATGGAGTGTTTTTCGGTTGTGGCACACAGTATTATGCAGATATTTTGGAGTGCTGTAATATAACTTATTCGTCCCCTCTCCCATTCTCTTACCCTAAGGCTGTGCAAGATAACATCCCCAGAGGCCTTCTGAATATCAGCATAAAGAAAGTGGGGGAAATTAGATTATGAAATACGCCAATTTGTAAGCATCCCAATTTAGACTAAAGCTATAAAAGCCCTAGACATGTGATGATGAGGAAAAACTGAGCAATGCTTGTTCTTTGCCAGTCCATTTTTATTGGCTAATATACAATCTTACTAAAACTGTATCTGTAGACAGGAAAATCCATTTAGCCTCCTCAGATGCATGGATACCTGACACCATTCCACTCAGATGTCCATATCCTTAATACTGTTCCTAGCTATATTCAGCCTCACTCTTCTCCACTCAATGCTTTTCTCATAAGAGATGCTTCTATTCACCTTTCTATTTTGTACACCTTCATGCTGATACCAGAACATTTGGGCTGTACTCTATTCTCCCTTGATTTGCTGCAATCTATTCCCTTTCCACTTACACATCTGATTTTGTGCCCTTTAAATTCCAGCAACTTTCACCTCCAGAATCACTCTAGAAAAGCTAGGAGTGGGTGGTATATTACTGCTGGGTGGTCTTTGGTCAGCCCCCTTCTCCCCCCCCCCAAAAAAAAAACCTTGCAAAATATGCTGCAATTGATCCCAAGAACATTTAAGACTGTGCAACCAACAGATGGCAATTGAGAGAGATTGACCACACTTGCACACACAAATGAAGAACGCATAATAAAATTGCACTTAAAATACAGACAGTGGTTTTTATTTTAAAAATTTAAATTGTGGGACTAGTACAGACAGGCAGCATTTTCACCAGGAAATGCTAGAGTAAGGTGGAATTCTATCTCAGCAACGAAGAAGCAGACAAGCAACATCATTACTGTGAAAAAATTCCTCCAGTAGCACCTTAAAGACCAACTAAGTTAGTTCTTGGTATGAGCTTTCAGGTGCATGCACACTTCTTAGATACATCAGATACAGTGCGTATCTGAAGAAGTGTGCATGCACACAAAAGCTCATACCAAGAACTAACTTAGTTGGTCTTTAAGGTGCTACTGGAGGAATTTTTTTATTTTGTTTTGACTATGGCAGACCAACAAGGCTACCTATCTGTAATCATTACTGTGCTTAGTGTGAAAGGTACACACCCACAACACCAGGAGGAGAAATCAGTATTTCTGATTTTTTTGTTTCGTTTTGGCAAAAGTGGGAGGTTTGCCATCAGGAATGCACCTGTGGTGCTGGCACCAGGAACAAATGGTCTTCATTCTCTGGTCTGCTCTATATGGAGGCAGGAAGTCTCTAGCCCTTACCCTGGAACCATGCTTGCTAAAAAGAACAACAGGAAAATGTCCACTAGCTCAATATTGAACTTAACCCAAAAAAGCTCTCCATTTCCAGACTGCATCATCCTACATTAAAAATGTTTACTTCACACGTTACATGCCACTTTAAACCCACAAGTTTTGTGTGTTGGTCTAAAGTCCGAATTAGATACAAAAACTTGCACTTAGCATCACTTGCAGAAGCACCTGAGGGCCAGGCGCATGTCATCACCTTTGGGAGTATTCCCATGTGGATTGGGGCTGTTGCGTTGTGAGAACCCACATCTCTACCCCATGTTCTTGGTGGCTATTGCTAGGGGGCAGGCATGAAAGCTCCCTATTTATTCTTCTTCCAAAGTTAAAATGTCTCCAGTGTTCCTGTGGAAATCACAGCACACTCCTTCAACTGGGACGGGACAAAGGCAGCCAAATGCAGTGCCTTCAAACAGACTGGGCACATCGCCATTCAGAAAAAGGCCCTTCTGATGCATTAAGAACATGATTGGCATGAAGTAAATGACACAATAGTACAGTGCCAGTAGTAGTGATAGCCACAGGTGGCACTAGAAGGGGGCAGGGGAGACAAGTGCCCCATGAACAGGGAGCTGCCCCCATTTGCCTCCCCATTGCTAGACTCCGCCATTTAAAATATACTGTTATTTTTCTTTCAGAGATCTTAACATGTGGGACACAACTCACCCACCTAAAAATATACCTTGCCCCTCCTGTGCCACACATACACCCAGTTGTTTTCTGTTGCTGACACTGATGAGAGCAACAGAAAGAGCCTACTAGACCCTTCCCACAGCCCTGAAGGAACAGGGCGCAAGGCTGAGGGTGCTTCAAATAAGAATGCATTTGGTTTCCTCAAACAGCACCATTAAATCTTTTTATAAGCTTCCCCACCCGTATGCTAACAAGCTGCCCCAGATATTTCACACGCAGTGGGAACTGGAAATGCCTATTCAGTACCAGCTAGTTAATTCTAGAAAGTAAGCAATTTTTATTTTCCACCAGGCTCAAGCGTAGAACAAAGTTTCATTATTTTTACAGATCTATAGTTTTGGTGTGTCAGCATTTCCGTAATGAAGCTTTATTTTCAAGCGTTTATAAGCTCAGCAACATACTGTGTTAGGTGTGGCTGTGGTTGGGACACAAACAAGCCTCAGGCTGAGGGAGAGGGAGAGAGAATGTGTTTTAAGTCCACTGAAATAATTGGACTTGAGAGCGCCTAACTTTGTATAAGATTGTTGCCTTCATCTACAATCTCTCAGCCCTGTTTTGACATCAGTCACATTTCCGAACCTGTGGAAGATGTTTATTTGTATTGTTTTGCTCTCTGCTATGAAGAAGAACCATAATTAGCAAAGGAAGAAAGGGTGGTTTTAAGACTAAAAAAAACCCCTGAGGGGTGTCTATGTATTTAAAGGTCTTTGAGGAAAAAAGGAACAACAATTTTGGGTAGGGATGGGGGAGGAAGCAGCACAGTGAACCCTGAGAGGGGGGAAAGTGCAATGTGGTACAAGATTTCCCAAGCTCCTTCCTCACTGCTGAATGTGCCATCCATGCACAGTGCACAGATAAGTAGGGAATCGGAAACCGTCATGCACAGGATTAAGAGTTGCAGATTTGGAGTGCCCAGTGGTAGGGAACACACTTTGCTTGCACAAGACTCCAGGTTCACTCCCAGAATCTCCAGGCAGGGCTGGGAGATAATCCTTTCAGAAACCTTTTAAGAGCCATTGACAATCAGTGTCAACAACACTGAGCTAAATGGACTGGTATAAGACCCATTTCCTATGTTTTCAAAGAGCTTTGGCTTGCTTCACACCTTATGGAATTATTACACACAAAGCACTTCTGTATAGGCATGTACAGTGCTTTTTTCTGGGGGGTACGCAGGGGTACGCATACCCCCTAAACATTTTTTAATCTTTGTCCTTTTGTCCTTTTACTGGATTTATTTTTCCAGATTTGAACTATAAAATGGTGATTTTCTTGAGTCAAAATGAGAGTACCCCTAAACATTTTTTAAGAAAAAAAAAGCACTGGGAATGTACTGTTGATTTGTAGCATCCAAGTGCACAGCGGAATGATGAGGAATACGTGCCAACATGCTCTATATCGCTTTATTTACATTTCAAAGCTGGTAGATTACAGAAAACCATCTTGTCTCTGCCGGAGCAGAAAACTGCATCCTCTCTCCTCTGAAGCACGGAGAGAATCACACTGAACTGCAAAGAACAGTGAAAAACAGGAAACCAGTGTACGTCACATCCAGTCTCCTTTTCCCGTGGGAAACACAACAGTAATGCTGTCTGTGGAATGTAAACATTGTCTTGTGACAAGCCTTTCGCTGCACAGTGAAGAGAGCAGAAACCAACATCCTCCCCCTTTCTGTGAACACCACTGGGCAGCGTGTTCGTACAGTATCAGTACAAACCCAACTTCTGCACATAGGTACAGTGTTGATCCCTTGATACAATCTTGGACAATACATCAGCAGGAATTTCATTACCTGGCATATAGGACACCGTTACGAGTCCCTTCTGAATACGTTCCCTAGCATGTTGCACCTTCAATTGCAAGTGCTTCGTGCTTTGCTTACAACCTTCAGAATTCAGCAAAGCCAAACATGCTTTGTTGTCCTGGTAAACCTGGATTGGACATTTGACAGGAATTTTCATATCTTTGCACAATTGTAACAACCATTCACAATCCTTTAGTGAATAAGACAGTGCATTCAGTTCAGCTTCACAAGTACTTAAGCTAACTGTTGTTTGCTTTTTGCATGACCAATCAAATAGAGCCTGATTGTACATGTAGCAAACTCCAGACGTACTTTTCCTGTCTGTAGTGTCACTTCCAAAACTTGCATCTGCAAATATCTCAAGACCACCAGACTTCTGATTGTTAAATCTCAGTCTGTAATGCATAGTGCCTTTCAAATACCGCGCTACGCGTTTCAGAGCTTTCCAATCCTTAACAGTAGGATTGTTGACTTGTCTGCTTAGCAAATTACAGCTAACAGCAATGTCTGGTCTTGAACATCTGGCAATGAAGTTTAGCTTGCCTAGCACACTTCTGTACAGTGTAGTGTCAGAAAATGCTTCTTCAGTGTCATCTACCTGATAACCTGTTATCATCGGTGTGTCTACAGGGTTAGCATCCATCAGGTTTAGTTTGCCTAACACATCAGCAATTTTCCGTGACTGGTGTACTAGAATGTTACCATCTTGATCTCTCTCTATTTCCAGAGATAGGTAGTTGTTTACCTCACCAAGATCTTTCATGTCAAAGTGTTCTTTCAGTTGAGCTAGGGCGTTATTGTACATCGTGACATCATCCCAAAAGAATAATAAATCATCAACATAAAACAAACAATACAGTTTCTTTTGCCCCTCCTCTTTGACAAATACACATGGATCAGCTTTCCCTTGCTTAAAACCTAGAGAAAACAATACCTCAGTGAGTTTTGTGTGCCAACACCGTGCACTTTGTTTGAGACCATAAAGGGACTTTTTCAGAGCACAAACAAATCCCTGTTTTACCTGTACGCCATCAGGTGGAAGCATATAAAGTGATTCATTTAGAGATCCGTACAGAAAAGCTGTATTCACATCGTGGTGACTAATGTGTAGATTCTCCTCTGCAGCTAGCTTGAGCATAAGCCTAATGCTCTCATACCTCACTGTGGGTGAGTAGGTCTCGTGATAGTCTTCACCTGGTACCTGTGCAAAACCTCTGGCTACCAATCTGGCTTTGTGTCTGACTATCTTGCCATTTTGATCAGTCTTCGCTTTGAAGACCCATTTGCTTCCAAGCAGTTTCATTCCTGGAACTACTGGAACAAGTTCCCATGTTTTGTTCCTTTCCAAGGAATCAAGCTCAGCCTTCATGGCATTTAACCATGGCTCAGCTTCCTTTGAATCCAAATCCTGGATTTCTTGGAAACTTGAAGGTTCAAATACCTTCTTGGAGCTTTTAACAGCTGTTACTGCTATCTTAGCAAACTCATCAGCAAATCTCTTTGGAGGTCTGCCTTTTGTGGCTCTTTGTGACCTGCGAATTAGCCTTAGGTCTTCAACACTCTCCTCTTCCTTCTTAGGAGAAAAACGACCTATTGTGAACAATGGTTCCTCCAATTCCTGATCAGAACTTTCAGAGGGTCGCATAGAGGCTTTCGCACTCTTGAAATCCTCTGAATCACCCGATTCAGTTTCAGACTCAGAATCAGAACTTTCATCAGTGGGTGTGGGTTGCTGTGGTTGCATTTGACTATCCTCAGTCTCATCACTGTCATCAGGATAACATTGGAAAATTCCCACATTCTCCCCCCACTTGGCATTGTACTCAACACTTCTTGTGAGCTTAATGGTCTTAGAGTCAGTCATCCTTATTCTGTAAGAACCTTTCTCATAACCTAGAAAGATACCATGCAAACCACGCTTGTCTAACTTGGAGTTTTGTGGTGAGTGAACCCACATGTCAGAACCAAAAATTCTCATGTGTTTGATGTATGGCTTCTTGCCAAACATCTTCTCATAGGGGGTACAACCAATCGCTGAAGATAACCTGCGATTATAACTGTAAGTGAAACATGAGAGAGCTTCGGCCCAATAACTCTCTGGAAGATTTGCATCATGCAGCAAGGTTTTTAACCCTTGAAGCAATGTCTGATTTGCTCGTTCTGCAAGTCCATTCTGCCATGGCGAGCGAGGACTAGACAAATCGTGTTGAATTCCTTTCTCAGTCAGAAAAGTTTCAAACTGCTGAGAAGTGAATTCCCCTCCGCGATCACTGAAAAGAGTCTTTACCTTCTTACCATGCACATTTTCCAACCAAGCACAGAATTCCTTGAACCTAGGAAAAGCCTCTGATTTCTGCTTGAGATTGTACACATGAATATACCTGGAAAATGCATCAATGAGAACCATGAAGTACCTATTTCCACCCAAAGAGGGCGCTAGTGGTCCAACCAAATCAGCATGAACAATTTGGTATGGTTCTGTAGCTTGCCTACTAGACACCTTACCTTTCGCAGCCATTTTCACCTTGTTTGCTGCGCATGCCTTACACTTCATGTGGTACCTGCAGGGTTTAATAGTCATACCTTCAACCAAGGCAGGCATTTTAGATACTGCCTCAAAACCCAAATGTCCAAATTTTCGATGAAAATCATGAATACATTCTGCATGCAAACATTTGTTAGAACCTGCAATGCAACAAGTATCATCCTGCACAACATCATCATAATACAAAACATACAAACGATCAACATATTCAGCATACAATACATAATCATTTTTCTTTGTGATGATGCACCTTTTGTTCTTAAAGGAAACGTCAATGTTCCGCTCATTCAGCTGTCCAACGCTGAGCAAATTATGTTTAGCATCTGGAACATAAAGTACATTCTGTATCGATAAGTTCAAACTGTGAAGAACAACAGTTCCGTAGCCTTTACTGGGAATTGTGTGGTCATCCGCCTGGTGAATCGCACCTTCCTGCGGTGTAAAAGACACGAACAGTCGCTTATCGTTGCACATGTGGTGCGTTGCTGCTGAATCAACAACGAAGAAAGATCTAGACGTCTTCTGGACCTCTGCAACTTTTGGAGTGAAGCGTGAGACCATTGCTTTGGGCTGCGTTGTCCTGGACACCGGACCTTTGCCTCTGCTTTGGCCTTTTCCACGCGATGAGCTTTCGCTGCGCTGCTCTGTCTTGGCCCTGGGATATCTGCATTCCCTCTTCATATGGCCTAGACGTCCACAGGAGTAGCATTTCACTGCCTTCAAAGCTTTAGCGCCATCTGGTGGTTCCACTGCACTCTGGGATGACGTCTGTGAAGACTCCCCCTTTCCCATGCAGCTATCACCCTGGCAATCTGCTTCATCCTGAATCATGGCAGTATCACAGGCTACTCTGAGCTGAGCATGTGGCTGATGGGCATCAGATTCCCCACTTGCATCAGCCAGCCTTCTGCAGCTAGCCATATTATGCAGCTTGTTGAAGTAAAACATAGTAGATTCAGCTTCTGTCTTCAAGTGTGCCTCCCTCAAAGCGCCCCAAATTTCTCTGGCTGAGGTCTTATCACGCAATAGACAGAGCTCTTCTGGGGATACTATCAATGTAAGAGTTCCCCTTGCTTTGGAATCTTTAACTTTCCATGCATCTGTAACTGGAGCTGGGGGGGTGTCTGTAATAACCTCAAACAGACCCTCTTTCCGCAGAATAGCCTCTGCATAGATAACCCAGTCCACGTAGTTCTTCTTATTGAGCTTGGGAATCCCACAAGCATCCTGAAGGGCCATCATGACTCTGGCATTAGCCTTCTGCATCATCTCTGCTGCTTTAAACAAGCTGCTTTATACAAGCTGCATCTCTGCTGCTTCAAGCCTCATTCCAAAGGCAAGTTCAAAACAGCTTTCTCTCTGCTGCCTTTAAAACATGCTGCGTCACTTCTGTTATCAGCAGCTGCTTCAGCCCAAAAGTTACTTTCGATTTCGCCAGCATAGCCATAGCCGCTGCCTGTTTCCGGCAAACGGACATAAAAGTTCAAAGTCCAGCCATAAAGCCATTAAATAGAAGCTGGCAGGCTGCCCGGAGCAGTAGCACATACCTCATCAATCATCTTGACGCGCAGATACCGTCCGATCCGTCCCTCTGCATTCCGATCCTTTTTCCGGAATTCCAATGACTGCGTCTTCTGGGCCCATAACCAGAATGTTGATTTGTAGCATCCAAGTGCACAGCGGAATGATGAGGAATACGTGCCAACATGCTCTATATCGCTTTATTTACATTTCAAAGCTGGTAGATTACAGAAAACCATCTTGTCTCTGCCGGAGCAGAAAACTGCATCCTCTCTCCTCTGAAGCACGGAGAGAATCACACTGAACTGCAAAGAACAGTGAAAAACAGGAAACCAGTGTACGTCACATCCAGTCTCCTTTTCCCGTGGGAAACACAACAGTAATGCTGTCTGTGGAATGTAAACATTGTCTTGTGACAAGCCTTTCGCTGCACAGTGAAGAGAGCAGAAACCAACATGTACATCCATCCATATATACACACTTTATTGTTCACAGTCAAATCCCCCACAATCCACAAACAGAACCTTCAGTGTATAGAAATTAACACAAAACCCAGGTGTAGAGGAACCTGTAAGGATTATGAGAACTAGATTTTTCAGCGCACATGCACAGATTTTTTTCAACTCAGTTGCAGCTGAGTTTGTTTCGCTTTGCTTTTGCTAGATTGCTCCACGTTGTTCCGCTTCGGTCTCATTCCGTTTAAAAATGCAACACATGCAGTTGTAAGTGCTGGGAAGAGCAGAGATAGAAAAACACGGTGGCAACCAGCAGCTCATTGCAAGCACAGTAGGAGAAGATGCAGTTATAAAAGAAGAAGCTTACAGCACATGCAACTCACCTATTAAATCTTCAGCTGTAAGCAGCAAGGGTTCACTCCAAGGCCCGCAGCCTGCTGAGTTGAGTACACACACCCTGATGGTAAGATCTCTTAAGGGATTCCACATAGTGAGGTTGGCTCTCGTCTCCTGTACGATCATTTCCCCCTGAAGCAAGCAAGCAAACAAAAACCCATTGGTGATCAGCACTCATCTGGCACTTGCTTACAATACCACACAAGGAAGCTGTAAGGCTCCCTGAATGCAGGTATACTTTTAGGCAACTCCACAATTTTCTGAACCCCGGGATTTCCCAAAACCGATTACAGTGGTACCTCTGGTTAAGTACTTCATTCATTCCAGAGGTCCGTTCTTAACCTGAAACTGTTCTTAACCTGAATCACCACTTTAGCTAATGGGGCCTCCTGCTGCTGCCACGCCACCAGAGCACAATTTCTGTTCTCATCCTGAAGCAAAATTCTTAACCTGAAGCACTATTTCTGGGTTAGCGGAGTCTGTAACCTGAAGCGTATGTAACCTGAAGCATATGTAACCTGAGGTACCACTGCGTACTAATATGTTGTGCCTGCATTGCTTTTTTATTATTTTACTTTTATTAAAATTCCTAATAATCAATCCAAGGTTAGCTGCAGAGGTGCAATAAATACTTGGAGATGTGGGATTGTAATCTCTCTCTCTTTTTCTTTGTCATATTGTAGTGCCTACAAACTCTGTGACAGCCGCTTTAGGAGAGGGGTGGGGGGTGGGGAGGAAATTCTCCACTCCTTAATGAGCATGTTGCACAAAATCAAACCCAGAACAGACTGCGGATAACATATGTTACCACATTCCAGTTTGACACAAACCCATCCCTAAAACTTGCGCGTGGCTTTTTAGGATTCATTTCCAAGCTGTCAGTCTAGAACACAGGCAGCTAATATGGTGCTCTGATGATATTTATTATTCATTACTTTTCTATATTCCACTCTTCTTCCCAAAGGAGTCCAGGGCAGCAAACAAGAAGTGATAACGACAATAACAACATATTTAAAACCATTCCAACGCAGATGCAGTCTGGTAAAGATCTCAACTTAAAATGCTTGTTGAAAGAGGAAGGTCTTCAGTAGGCCATGAAAAGACAACAGAAACGGAGCCAGTCAAATATCTAAGGGGAGGGAATGCCAGAGGGTGTTGCTGGACTACAACTCCCATCAGCCCCAGCTAGCATGGGCAATGGTTAGGGATGATGGGAACTGGAATCCAACAATAACTGGAGGATGCCAGGTTGACTACCCCTGGTCTAGAACCTTCCCTAAGCACTAAATTTCTCACTCTGAATTAATTTTATAATTTACTTTTATAATTGATGGTACAGTGGTACCTCGTTACATACGCTTCAGGTTACATATGCTTCAGGTTACAGACTTCGCTAACCCAGAAATAGTGCTTCAGGTTAAGAACTTCGCTTCAGGATAAGAACAGAAATCGTGCTCTGGTGGCGCGGTGGCAGCAGGAGGCCCCCATTAGCTAAAGTGGTGCTTCAAGTTAAGAACAGTTTCAGGTTAAGAACGGACCTCCGGAACGAATTAAGTACTTAACCCGAGGTACCACTGTAATTTGAGATACAGCTCAAGATATTGCCTGGCAAATCTGGAACAAGGAATAGTCTGTGACAAACAGAATACGATGAATTTTATTGATCCAGAATGTATGATTAGCCTTTATCAGCTTCCTCCTGATGAATCTACTATCCAAGTTGCTCTGCCTAACACAATTTTTACACATGACTAGACAGAGAAGCATCGTGTTCTACTGTTCCTGACACAAGTGACAGAACCATTGTTAACTGTTGCATACTATGAAAAAACATAGTCAAAAGTCTATTCTAACTGATATAGGTATTCCTTTCTCTTTACGGAGGGATACAGGCAGAAATCCATTTAAGCCTCGTGTGTGAAAACATTGGCAGTAGGCTCAGATCAAAGAAAGTCCTTTTGCATAATTTGCATTAATGAACTTGTGGGATTCGTTGCCACAAGATGTGGTGACAACCACTAGCTTTGATGGCTTCTTCAAAGGATTAGACCCATTTGTGGAGGATAAGTCTATCACTGCTATGAGCCAACATAGCAGAATGAAACTTCTCTTTTCAGGCATCTGAAGATATGTATGTACTATACCTTTAAACTGTGCTGTTTTTCTAGAAAAAGAGGTGCCATAACTCACCATGAACACCTTCTTTGTTCTCTTATAATGGCACTGGTACTCACAGGCACATTCCGGCTGAAAAAAAGTGCTGCCTTTAAAGCCTATTCAAAGCACATTCTTTCCCGCAAAGAATTCTGGGTACTGCAGATTGTTAAGGGCTGCTGGGAATTGCAATTCTGTGAGGGGTAAACTACAGTGTCCAGAATTCTTTGATAGAAAGAGTGTGTTTCAAATGTGCATTTAAGTTATAGTGTGTACACAGCTTGAGTATATCAAATGACTAGGACAAACAACGGATGGTCCTCATTATCATGACCTGCTTGTGAGATCCCAGGGACGTTTGGCTGGCTCTGGTTAGAACAGAATTTGGACCATGCTCTGATCCACCAAGGCAATGTTTATGCTGCTCAGTCTGTTACCTGAGTGATGTTATCTTGACTCCACTCCAACCTGTATCCGAGGGCATTTTCCCTATGCATTTCTGGAGCCATTGTTTCCCATTCCAAAATCAGACAAGAATCTCTTTGGATAATGTGTACGTTTTGTGGAGTACTGTTTGGTGCTGTAACGGAAAGAAAATCACAACATATATCCTGTTGTTAGAGAGAGAGAGAGAGAGAGAGAGAGAGAGAGAGAGAGAGAGAGAACTCTCAGGGACAGAGAGGTATGGAACAGCCTTAGGGCAAAAAGCTATTTCATTTGCTAGTTCCCTTGCAAATTCACCAAAGGTCCTGGAACATCTTTTTTTTTTTTTTTAAATATATTTTATTAAGGGTTTTCTTGTTTTACAGTGTAAGTGTAATGCCTCGTGTATTTTTTTTTCCCCCGTGTAACATTTTTACAAATCCATTTCATTTGTTGAGACATTAGGGGGAGAAGAAAAAAGAAAAAAAAAGAAAAAAGGAGGGTGGAAGGAGGGGAGATGGATGGGGGTGGGGTGGGGTAGCGGTGTTTCTATTATGCTTAATGTATGTAGTTTGGTGTCAGCGTGCTTGTGTTGTTCACTTGTGTTCCTTTGGTGGTGAGAGAGGTTGGGGTTGGCCTAGGATGTGATTGTTTGTTTGTGATTGGCTGTGGTGATCTTTGTTTTCGTGTGTGAGTGAGGTGGGTGGGTGTTTTGGATCAAGTTAGCCATATTGATTTGTATGCTGTTGGTGGATTATTGTCATTGTCCTGTTGGGCTGTGTATGTGATAAAGGGGAGCCATACCGGGGTGAAGGTGTCTTCTTCTGTTTGTCCCCGTGTCAGTTTCAGTTTGTTAGTTAATTTTTCTAGTAGGGCTGATTCCCATACTATTTGGTAACATTGGTCCATGCTTACTCCTGACAGGTCTCTCCAGTGTCTGGTTATGGTGTTTCTGGCTGCTGAAAGTAGGTGGGTTATGAGTTCTTTGTGGAGTAAATGGGCATTGTTGTCTTGGAAGATGTTTAGTAGGGCCAATTCTGGGGTGAAGTCTAATACTTGCTTTGTTATTTTACATATTTCTTGCATGGCTGTTGTCCAGAATAGTTGGATTTTGGGACACTCCCACCACATGTGGAGGTATGTGCCTGTGGAGGTGCACCCTCTCCAGCATTTTGGTGAGGTTCCTGGGTGTATTAGCGCTAGTTTCCTTGGTGTTAGGTACCACCTGTAGGTGAGTTTCAGTGTGAGTTCTTTTCTTTTCGTTAATATGGATTTAAAGGGGGGTTTAGACCACATTCTGGTCCATTGAGTGGGGTTAGGTCCTGGAACATCTAAGATTCTTTTTCTCTCCTGGAATAAGCTGTGAATACTGGGAAACTCCAGCATCACCTTTATACCTGCATAAACTAGGAACACCCTCACATGATTTGCCATGAGTAAACTACAGTCTAAGGCACAACAATGGCAAAAAATTGAAGCTGATGGCTGGTTGTTTGAATCAGCCATGTGAATTATATGGTCCTTGTATTTAGTTACTACAATGGGAGATGCAGTCAAGTTGTTCAATGGTTTTCTGCCCTAGAACTGCATAGCTTAATGGAAAATGTTTCACTATTTCCATGAAACCATGTTCTTACCTAATCCCATGGTCTGAAAATAGACCCAGTCTGTAAAAGGGGAGCTGCCCAGTTCATTAGTGCACTGGACCCGAGCACTATAATTGGTAGAGTGCTTTAATCCTGGAAAAGCCTGGGAAAAGGAGGGGACAGGGACAACTTCTGTGGAAACGTCATCTTCCTGTAGCTCAGCCACCTGTTGCAGAAGGGAGATAAAGCAGATATGAACACACAAGCCAAATACACTCTCATGGATTTAATAAAGTGACTCATTTTTTTTTATGCCATAAATCTTTAGGAGAGTTGCATCCAACAAGTAATACATTTTCACATAATCTTGGCTTCAAAACATTGATATGCAATGACTAATTCTTCAAAATGCTAGAGGCTGTAAGCAAACCAAAAAACTCTAGAATAACTTCTTGGCTGGGAGACACCTGCTTGGGCATGTGGGAACATTTTGTCCCATTTAGAGGGCATCCCCTATGACCCAAGAGTTTTGAAGGTGGTTATCATCATCACCAACTGCAGCCCTCCAAAAAGCCCAAAGATACTCTTTCTGAGCCTCATGGGCACAAAACAACTCCTAGCACTTGGCATTAAACTGGTTCCTTCCGCCTCCCCACATTTTTTCTCTCTCTTCTAATTGAAGCAAGACTTCAGTCAACTGCACAAATGGGAAAGCAATAAACTCCATCTGTCCAGCAACGGTATGATAGACTCTGGGAACTGCTCATTATCAACAAAACTGTCTTACAAACCAAGGATACAGAAGAAGGAAGACTATAAATGAGCTACATTTTGAAGTGACAGTTCAACAAAAAATAAATAAGCGTTCAACAAAATCCTTCAAGGCTTGCAGTTATGTGCATTTCTAGAGGAACTTAATTGTTCGCCCTGATATAGCCCTCTGAATCTGGATTTGGCTTTGTGTGCTCAGTTAGCAGAAGGAAATACTCCTCCCATCTAACACTATTATCTTTTGCTGTTTATCTAATAAGATGCAATTTGTAGCTGTGTTCTTCCACACAGGATAATTGGGGGTTTGGATCTTGGTTCCTTTTAATTTGACTTAGTACTTTTGTATGCCTAATTTTTTTAAAAAAACACATACACCTGCACACTGAACTGTAGAGAGAATCTTAATCATTTTAAAAACTATTGTTTGAAAGTGATATGATAGAATTATTGTTTTCTATGGTGAATGGCAAGGGTAGCTGGCACAGCAGCCTCCAGTTCAGATAACAACTCCCATAAGCCCAGTCCAACAACATCTGGCGGGCACTACATTAACCATGCTCCTGATGTACAGTCACATTTGTTTTGTCCCATTGCCAGCTTTGGTCAAACATACAGTGCAGGTCTGTGAAGCTATAAAACCTGTTAACAACAAACAGTGGGGTGGTGTTCCTGTGTGGGCATGACATAGGGAACTGTTGCTGTCTCCAACGCTACCAGCAATGCTTTTTTCCTGCAGGTACTCAAGGGTATGAAGAACAGGCACCTTCCCCCCCCCACCCCCCGGATGTTAAAAGTGTGGGTACCACTTTTTGGCTTAAAAAACAACAACATTGCTTACAAGAATGACAAACATTCTGTCAGTTAGAGGCAGGTAGAAATATGGGTCAGTGGACAAGGGTGCCTGTAAATAAAAATCAGAGCTGAGAGGTACTCAACATTTTGTCATTCCCCAAGGCCCTATAACTGAGGGTGGCTGTCATGTTAAGCCTGACTGGAGAGTGAAATCCCTGTTTCTTTTTCCCTTCCAGCATGGGACAGAAAAGCCTGGGAAGCTTAGGAAAATGAGGCTGCCTGAGGAGGTTGAAATCTGAGCTGCTCTCGCTTTGTTCCACCCCCCCCCCCACATCACCGGTTGCAAAGAAAAGAAAAGAAAAAGAGAAATAGGAAGGTTGGGGGAAGGACTCAGAAGACAGATTAGCATTGTACAGTGACTGGTGGACGTGCAAACCAGGAAGAATAGGCTGTACTCGGCGGGGCAAGCGTGGCATTCCAATGCACAGGAGGAAATTCATTCTAATCTGTCAAGACAGAGCCTCTCTAGCAGAGCGGCAGCAGCAGAAATGGTGCGAGAAAGAAGAGCAAAGCCGCTGTGTGCAGAGAGTCACGACTCATGTCATCATCGCCATCTGAATGGGTTCTTTTATTTCATGCAAGTAGTATGCACAAGCTCCTTCCGCAACCCTGCCGAAGCAGAAGGAAGCTGGATCACCTCAGCCGCTTGCCTTGGGCTTTTGTTAATTCCCTTCCAAGGCAGAATGCTGACAATGGTGGCAGTGCAGGGAACCCACTCTCTGACGCAATAAGCGGGGAGAGTCCAGGGAGATCATGCTGTTTTTAACCGTTCGCATCTTTTAAGGATGAACTGAATGTTGTTGGGACAGCTGTCATGATGAGCTGGACCAAGAGCCTGGGATCCAGAGATGTCCTGTGCACAGGTGCCCCATATGCAGAAGAAGAAAAGAGTTGGACCACCCCACTAGGCCATAAAGGGTTTTCAGGTATCTGAGTGATTCTGTGCCCCCAAGCTTTCCTCAGCAAGAAGGGTGTCAGGATCCCACCATTGGACCCTGCAGAGAATCCCAGTGCAAATTAGGACCTGGGAGAACCGAACAAGTCCCAAACGAACGTCTTGCTTGTGCTTCCAATAATCTATCTGTGTCGTGCCCTGGTTACTGATTCTCCCTCTCTGCCACCTGGGCTCCAAGAGCAAAAGCTGCAGCAGACACAGTGGGAATCTCAGAGTTGGCATGAAAGGTGCCCGGGTGCCCAAGTGTCACCTTGGGTGCAAAGATCAAGTCAGAAAAAGCAAGAAGACTTAGCTGTGAACAATGATCCCAGTAGATTAATCTTAGAAGGAGAAGGAGGAATTTGCAGTGGAGATACAAGCCTCTTAATCTCCTCTGGAGCCTTGCTGGGTTAACAGTTTCTTTCTGAACTCCTCTGGACTCACTTAAAAAGTTTCAAAACTCCTTAGTTTCTGCTTCCGCACTAGGTGCCAACTATGGGGGCAAAGAGAACTAGTCTGGGACTCTGCCTGGGCAAGAGTGATCTTTATTGGTTCTGGCTGGTAGTTCTTGCTTGACAGCTGTGCCTACGACTCATCTCTGACAACAGCACACCAGAGAACAGCGTGAATTGGTTCACTCGGAAGATCAATTAAATGGACCAACTTGACATGATGAGAGAAAACATGAGTTAAAAGGAGCTGGCCTTACTAAAGCGGTTGCGTAATTGCTTCACCACGTGTTCAGTCTGCAGTTACTTACTGTGTGAGCTCCCCAACACCCATTGTTCAGCGGTTGCAGTGGCACTGCAAATGTAGGGCGAGTTGCCAACCGAGCACTTGTCGAGCAAGCATAAAACTACCTTACTTGCTGGACAATGCACAGAATCCACTCAGCTCACATTCTAAACACCGAAATTCAGTCACAGAATCAAAGAATTGTAGAGTTGGAAGGGATCCTGAGGATCATCTTGTTCAACCCCCTGCAATGCAGGAATATGCAGGTGTGCATTTGTTTCAAACTGCTGTGCAACCCGCAATAAAGTACCAATCAATGAACTGCCATTTAGGCTTGCATGTTGCCAACTCAAAAATATGTAAAGTCACCTCCAGAATGTCAGACAGGAGGGATTCAAGCACATACTGGAAATTTAAAAGTGCAACAGATCCACTAAAACAAACAAACAAACAAACAAACACCCTTTTCACATGAAGAAGAAATCCACTGAAAAGTTTGGGATGAACTAATGATTAATGGGAAGATGTACAAACACTGGTCAGTAAAATAATAATAATAATAATAATAATAATAATAATAATAATAATAATAATAATAATAATAAAATAATAATAATAATAATAAATTTTATTTATATCCTGCCCTCCCCAGCCGAAGCTGGGCTCAGGGCGGCTAAAATCAGAATGAATGCTCATTGTTGCATACCTGCAAACCTATCACAAGAGATGCCCAAAAATAGATCAGCCACAGGTTTCACATAAGCTTTATGCAAGAAAATCTAGATGAATACTCAATAAATAGGTTATCTGGAGGAGCTGTAAGTTACATCAGAAGTTAAGACTTCTCTGGGCACTAAAGCTGAGGCACGTGGTACCACAGGTTTAGTCTCATGCCAGCACTGAACACTGGGGAAGGACTATGTAAAATATGTATAGTATCAATATAGGGAACAACAACAATAACAACAACAATTTTATTATTTATACCCCATCCATTTGGCTAGGTTTCCCCAGTCACTCTGGGTGGCTTACACCTTACAGTGGTGCCTCGCAAGACGAAAAGAATCCGTTCCGCGATTCTCTGTGAACGATCTGTGATAAGATCTTAATTGGCACTGGCTGGCTAATTACTTTATGGCCCCAATTAGCCCCAGTATAATGCGGTCCGGCACGCTTCCCAGCCGAGCTGCGCAGACCTTCTTCTTCTCCGGTTTCGCCTTGCAGAGTAAAAACACAGCGGATCAAAACCGTTGCAGCCTGCTTCAGATCCAGACAAGCACACCAAGCACCTGTGTGTGTCCAAATTCATCAGTTCTTTATTGCAGCAAATATTTACAGCTCAGCATCACTCAGATTCTCCTGGACTGCTAGCATTCATGGCGTCCGTCTCTCTCAGAGACCAAGAGAGAACAACAAGTAGAGCTCCTCCCTCCTTCCAAACGTCAGAAGAATGGGAGGCACACTCAGAACAAAATTAACCCAGTAAGTTCTGAATCCCAACACCCCCTCTTGCCTCCATTCCTGAGGTGATTTGTGGATGTACCTTTGCAGACCTCTGTGAGATCAATCCCTTCCCAAATGCCTTGCGCCCTCTCCTGGCGTTCCTGTCAGGCATCTGTGGAACATCCTCACAACTCTCAGATTCGCACTGTGCGAAACTTACCCACGCACCTGTGGCCTGATACCTCTCAGGTGGAATTCCATTCGTTGTGCGACTGGACCGCCTGGGCACGAACTCAGGCACTTCCTCTGACTCACTGTGGTCAGCAGGTGTGTCCTTTGCATCCTGGGATTCCCCCTCTGACTTAACACGTCTTCGAACCCTTGGAATTACCCTCACAGGAGAACTAGGCTCACTCTTGGGCTCTCTTTTTACAACTTGTGGAGATGCCCCATCCTGCTCCTGACTTTGGTCAGTGAGCTGATCGTCATCAGCAGACTCAGCCCCTGGCTCTCCTTCCTCCTCATCAGAACCTTCCTGCTCTGAATCGGAAAGACATTCTGAAAGAATATCGCGTCTGGCAGGGGTCTTTGACTTTTCCTCCTGCTTATAGAACTCAGCGTGTTTACTGATCAGCAGCTTACTCTGATCACTTGACGGGTACGCAAACCTCCATGCACGAGCCGCTGGCTCATACCCACAGAAGATCATTTTCTGGAACTTGGGTTCACCTGGCCCTCGCAAAGCTTCAGGCACTGGCACCGAGGCTGTCGATCCAAACGCACGGAGGAAGTGAACCTGAGGCTTCCTCCCGTGAAGCATGAAAAACGGTGTGTCTCCTACCACTGAATTGTAGGACCGATTCCAGGTGAAGCTCACATATTTAATTGCCTCCATCCAAAACCTTGGAGATAACCCAGAGTCTGACAGCATCACCTGTGCAGCCTTAACCAGAGCCTCACTTCTGAGCTCTGCCACCCCCCTCTGTTGAGGAGAAGTCACTGTGTGACTTATCCCTTTCTTGTGAAAGAACTTCTGCAAAGCAGACCCAGTAAACTGTGCGCCTCTGTCACTAGCAATTTCCCGCACCTTCGTGGAAAACCTTAGTTCCACCTCCTCAATCCAACGTCTAATCAGCTGTGCTGCATCTTCCTTGGATTTGAGACCATGTGTCCAGGTGTTCTGCGAAAAATCATCCTGCAGCGTCAGCAGAAACCTGGCCCCTCCCAAACTTGGTTCCTTCATGGGACCCAACAGATCTATGTGCACAAGATCAAAAGGTTTTGTGGTTACCCTCTCCACCCTGGGGTAACTGCACCCTCTTACCTTTGCCTGTCTGCAAGCCTGACAATCTAGGACTCTTGCACATTCCTCAATTCTACAGCCTTTGGAAACCTCAGGTAGCACCTGTAGTTCTTCAAGACAAGCATGAGCTGTCTTCTTATGCCACGCACAAGAACATGAAACATGAGTGGGAACTGTAGCACGCAGGGCTTGTGCTTTCTCAACCTTCCCCTCACCCTCCAGAGACGTTTTAAGAATGAAGAGATCATTCTGCCCCTTTGCAACTCTGACCAGTTGCTTCCCTCCTTTGGAGATTGTACAAACATCGTGTTCAAAGCAAACCTTAAACCCCTTTTTCAACAAATAAGGCACAGATAAAATACAGTGTTGCACTCCCGGCACAATGCAAACTTCCATCTGCTCCTGCAAAACAGAAAAAAATACATTTGCAATGTTAGTCACATTTTTCTTTTCCCCACTTGCAAACTGAACAGTTTTCCCAGCCGGAATTGCCTTGCAATTCCACATCTCGACTGCAGGGGTCTCTGGGATCAGGTTGCAGTTAGCTGCTGAGTCGATTACAAAGCGAAAGTCAGTGTGTTTCTCAGAGCTGTCCTCAAACAACGCCATACTGGCAACAAACGTCTCGCTGCCCCCTCTCTTTGGGCTTCTGCAGCAGTTCACTCTGGTTGTCTTGGCAACCAACTCCCCCTTGCTCAGGGCCTTGGCAGCTTCCGTAGAAGTAGCCTCCTCCGTTGCCTTGGAGACCGGACTGGCCTCTGCGTTCCCACGCGACTCTTTAGGCCTTATCTTCACTTTGTCCAGGTGGCCGACCTTGAAGCGTCTAGCTTTCCGCAGCCTTCCTGACTTTGGCTGACGACAACAATCCCCAGTGGAAAAATACTGCCCAGGGCTCCTTTCAGCTGGCCTGGCCCCCCTTCTTCCGGAAGAGCACTCTGTGCCAGCCCTGCCCTCGCTGAAACTGCGTTTCACTTCAGCACTCACAGTGGAAAACTTTTGAAACTTGCCTTTGGAATTCTCAGCCCCCCCGACTTGCACCTCAGGGACTGGGGCTACAGCCATTTCCAGGCTCTTCATGACTTCTCCAGGGCCCTGGCCTCCTGCTGAAGTTTCACACAAACTTCTCAGCACCTCCCAGGCAGCCCTTGCTGACTTTACGCCCTCCAAACTGGGCAAAAATGAAGCGTGTACGCATGCTTTCAGCATAGCAAGCTCTCTTTGCATTCTCTGCTGGCTTTCTTCAGGCAACGCAGCCTCAAAGCCTGCAATGTCTGTCAGGGGAAGTGGCTCTTTCTGGCTTACATCCCAAAGCCCAGTAACCAGAAACCAACCCCTTACTCTTCTGGACCAGGTTGCCCAACTTCTTACAGTGAGCTTCTCAAGCGGAACGTCCTCAAGGACCTGGCTGTCTGCCATTCTCTCCTCTTTCCCGCGGCCCCAGCTGTACTCACGTATCACCAGTCAGCTCTCCGGCACCCGATTTTTCAGCTGCTTTCTCAGCTCTCTGCCTCTCAGCATCAGGCAAAACACAGAACGCAGATCTCTGCTCCGCTTCAGTAGCGTCTTCCCAGCATGAGCAAGCCGACTTCAAAGCAGACTTCAAAGCTCACCGGCAGACTCTCAGCAACAGTTTTATTAGCGGTAATTAGGTCCTCCATAACCTGTGACGATCTGTGATAAGATCTTAATTGGCACTGGCTGGCTAATTACTTTATGGCCCCAATTAGCCCCAGTATAATGCGGTCCGGCACGCTTCCCAGCCGAGCTGCGCAGACCTTCTTCTTCTCCGGTTTCGCCTTGCAGAGTAAAAACACAGCGGATCAAAACCGTTGCAGCCTGCTTCAGATCCAGACAAGCACACCAAGCACCTGTGTGTGTCCAAATTCATCAGTTCTTTATTGCAGCAAATATTTACAGCTCAGCATCACTCAGATTCTCCTGGACTGCTAGCATTCATGGCGTCCGTCTCTCTCAGAGACCAAGAGAGAACAACAAGTAGAGCTCCTCCCTCCTTCCAAACGTCAGAAGAATGGGAGGCACACTCAGAACAAAATTAACCCAGTAAGTTCTGAATCCCAACATTCTCTTCGTCTAGCGGTTTTTTCGTCTTGCGAAGCAAGCCCATTAGTGGCTTAGCGGATTAGCGCTATTAGCGGTTTAGCGGCTTTTAGCGGCTTATCGGCTTAGCGGATAAGCGGCTTAGAAAAAGGGGGGAGGGAGGAAAAAACCCCCGCAGGAACTCGCAATACATTTTCTGTGCTGGTCCCGGGGGGAAGGTACCGTGATTGTAGTCAGAGTTCACAAGATGAGAGGCGAGGTCCGAAACTGGGAGCCGGGCGGGAACAGGAACGCTGGAAGGTCAGAAGTAGGAGGCTGGGCAGGGAACAGGAACGCTGGAAGGTCAGGAGCAGGAGGCCGGGCAGGGAACAGGAATGCTGGAAGGTCAGGAACAGGAGGCCGAGCAGGGAACAGGAACACTGGAAGGTCTGAAGCCAACAACGACGTTGCTCCCGCAACCTGGGACCGGGCTGACTGACCTTTATCTTCTTCTAAGGCCAGGGGCGGTCCCGGCCCCCAGGAGCCCCGCCTCCTCTGGCCTTAAGGCGAGCTCTCCTCCTGGGAGCAACCAGTTCCCTTCGCCTCTCTGCCCTAAGCCTCTGTAGTTCAGGAGAGGCCGAAGGGTTACTGGGCCCCGGAGGAGGCTCACCTGTAGCCACTGAGTCCTCAAGCACCTCTGGGGCCAGAAGGGTTTCACCTGGTGCCTGCTCTTGAGGATCTGACACAGGTGCAGGCTCCTCAGAATCTAGGCCTTGCCCCAGTTCAGCCGGCCCTGGAGGTGGGGACTCCTGTGCAGGCTGGGATTCCTCTGGTTCAGCCTCTGAATCGGAATCCCAGGCCATCACATTTTCGTCTTGCGAAGCAAGCCCATAGGAAATTCGTTTTGCGAAGCACCTCCAAAACGGAAAACTCTTTCGTCTAGCGAGTTTTCCGTCTTGCGAGGCATTCATCTTGCGGGGCACCAGTGTATATAAAAAATTGTAAAACACCAGAGGTAGAGATTACATATACTTTATTAGTCATTGGATGCAGTCCTTTTAAAAATAGCAGAAGTCTCTTGACCATCAATAGGACAGTTCCCCAAATTAAAAATAAAATGGGACATTATGTATTTTATTTTGCCTATGAACGCATGGAATATGTACTACTAGAACTTACAAGTGGGATTCATCAGTGTGCCTGAGAAATGGCTCTGTGCATGTACCATCACACAGCACTCCTCCATGCAAGGGGAGAGGGATTCAAATTGGTCCAGGTTCATTCTGTGCATGGGAGAGCTCTATGCATGCACATTGTATCATCACTGTACAGCAAACTAGAACTTTGCAATGACACTTGATTATCTTCCTATGCAGGGTCTTTCCAAGACAGTAGTTTATTTTGGTCCATGCTGCTCTGGTCACAAATTAAGCACTGCATCCTTTGAGGCCAGTTGCCCACTGAATTTCTGGGTAGAAAAGCCCTGCCTCCAGGGTCCCAGACATGCAAAGCAAGGGGCTATCTAGCAAAACATTTCCTGGGTTTGACTATTTGCTTTGGCCAAGGAGGTATTATGCACATGTCACATACCTGAACTGTACAAGAATGAAGTGGAGAACGGCCATCAAATCCTGGCAGCCAAGTGATACTGGCATTGTTGCTGGTGATTTGAGTTACTGTCACATTGAGAGGTGGAAAGGGGAGAGCTGAAAAAGAAGGACGGATGCTGTTTAGCATATGTAGAACTGAGCAGATATTTATATGGAAATGTGCAGACGCTACAGTCTGGGAATTTGGATAAGGTCCCTGAGAGGTGCTAATCAAGCTTTGTATGAACAGGGGTGGCTTGCACATGGCATTATAAATCCTGATTAACACTGAATAACTTATTCTCTTTATTCTTTATTCAGTGTTTGGTATTTAAACAGATATAGCAAACACAGAACATTTGACACAGGCACTTCGCAAAACATTCTGCTGTGGAATCTGAGATGCAAGCAGTGCTAGCCTGAAGTTCCTAAAACCTTTGCATAGCATCTCTCTTGTCAGAGGGGCAGGGGTGCTGGAACGTGGAAGCAAAGCCTAGTCCTTTTAATAGGCAGATGGTAGAACTGATATGCTGGGAGTTGATTTCCACTAATTCTTATTTTAAACACCAAAAATATACAGATTTGGGTTTGGGTTTTTTTTTTTTTTTAAAAAAAAAAAAAGAATTCCAAGTAGATCTAGGTATGTTTGGGCCAATTTCATAAAACAAATGCAAACTTGTCTTATTCCTCTTATTAAACAACCACTACTTGGCGGAAATGACTGGCAGAATCCGAGACCAGGGAGAAGAGTTGGTGGAAGAAGATTGGAGGAAATTTAAAATCTATTTACAGAAACATTGTAAACTTTTTGAATGTTGATGACATTGAAATGATATGAAGGGGTTCTAGTATTAAGGTAAAAATGGATTGATATTAGATGAAAGCTTGAAGCTAAAATATGTGAAGAAGAATAATATGAATTTGCTGAACCAATTTCTAAGTGGAATACAAAAAAAGGAGAAACCAGAAAAAATTGTTTGTGTTTTTGTATTTTTGTATTTTTGTGTTTTTGTATTTTTTCTTGTGCTTTTTGTTTTTGTTGATTGTCAGGTAATTCTTTTTTGTTGTTGTTGTGAAAACTTAATAAATATCTTTTTTAAAAAAATTTAAACAACCACTACAATGTCATTCTGGACCCAAAGCAGTTGGGTGTCGTACATTCACATATGTATCCATGTGGCTTACCAACGTTTAAATGCTTTAGTGCTAAGCCAAAATCCATTCTTTTTGTTGCACTTATACACCACTCTGAAGCTCAGAGCTCACATGAGACTTCCAAGCAGCTGACCAGGCCAAGACTCGCTTAGCTTTAAAGGAGTAATCACATCATTTGCCTTTACAGTACTTAAACTTAAAATCTAGGCTCACATGGGAGAAAAACAGGAGAAGCCTACTGTGGAACCAGGTACAGTGCTGAACCAGCCAGTGGTGAAGGAGGAATGGTTGATGTTGCAAATAGCTAATACTTCAGAGATGTGAAACACAGAAGAAGCTTGAGATTAGTGTACAAGTCAAACCACAGGTTGTGAATCCTGCAGAATTTTAAAGTCCATCTGATGGACTTCCAGGTCCATATAATATGTACACCAACTGAAGCTACTGAACACTCTTCATACTCCATGTAGGATGTGTTAGTAATTTAATCTTGAAGTGACCAGGTCTTGTGTAACTGTGCCATGATCAAAATTTAAAAAAAGCTGGAGTTGCCACAGATGAAGCTGGTCAAGATCACAGCTTCCTCCTGCCACATCTCTTTCCAGGAGCCAAGCTGGGTTCAGAATCACTGAAATCTGTTCCAGATTTAGATTTGGAGCATGGGAGGTGGTGCAGTGGGCTCAAAGGGGAAGGGAGAATGAATGGAAATTGCCTCTCTTTCTCTTACGTTAGCAGATGCCTCTGCAGAATGGCATCCTTGGACTTCACCCAGAGGATTTGCACTTGGGAAAAACTACATGTGTGCGTATGACTCCCTGCTTTGAGCCATCTGCAATGTCTTCCTTGGCTTGTTTTGTTGTCTTTGAACCACGTCAGCCCAGGCTGTTTGCCCTTCGCTTCTTTTACTGCTCTGGCCCCCACTCCTCTGATTTACTCCCAATCTTCTCACTCCATATGTTCCCTCCAGCCCACCCCTTCCCTGCTCCCGTCATCTCCTGCTCCCACTCTTGGCTCAGCAGTTCCATTCATGCTGCCACTTTCTCTTGAAATGGTTCCCCACACCTTGCCAGGATCCTTCTCCATAAATCCACTTTGCCCTTATTCTCCGTTTTCTTTCCTTGCAGCGCTGTCCTTTGTCTTGCTTCAAAGATTGGTAAACATGGCTATAAACTCTACCTATATGGCCCTAAGAGGCAGCATCTCTTTATCTCTCAGCAAGCTTCTAGGGAGAAGGAAGAAAGGTGTTCTTGCAGCTTGCCCTGAACGGAAGAGAAGAGTGCTGCTGCACCCACCTTCTGCTTTTGGGTTTCCCATACGCATCAGGTTGGCTCCCATAAGAACAGAATGTAGGACTGCATAGGCCTTTGGACTCGTTCATCTCTCCTTACATTCTTAACTGCCAAATGTTTTGTCACCAACATGTGTGACAGTGCAATCAGTCCCAGTTCTGTTTGGTAACAATGGTCCTTTATGTTGAGGGTGGACACAGTGCAGTATATTCCTCGGAATGTACGAAGAACTCTGCTGCCAGAAATTTGTTTCAACAGTATCCAGCTTCTGGAAGGAGTATGTAACAACACTTTGCATGTAGAACACCACAGGTTCAACCCTAGGTTTCTCCAGTGATAAACAAGACACAGATGCATAGGAAGTTGCCTTCAGATTTAACTGTCCATCAAACTAAGTATTATCTGCTCCAGGGTTTCTCAAACTTGGGTCTCCAACTGTTGTTGGACTACAACTCCTATCATCCCTAGCTACCAGGCCCAGTGATCAGGGATGGTGCCAATTGTAGTCCAAAAACAGCTGGAGAGCCAAGTTTGGGAAACCCTGGTCTACTCTGACTAGCAGCAGCTCCCAAGGATCTCGGGCGAAGATTTTACCATTACCTGACATCCTTTTTCCTAAGATGCCAGGGAATGAATCTGAGACCTTCTGCATGCAAAGCATTTGTCCCACCATTAAATTATGATCTCTTTACGACTGTTAACAAATTCAAGCAACTTAGCATATCCAGGTGATGCAGGAAGTAACAGTAGTTGAGGGCTCCCACCATCCCAGACTGTTGTCTATGCCGGCTGAGGCTGATGGGAACTGCAGTCTAACAACATCAGGGGGGCATCACATTGGATATCCTTGGTATAAGGTCAAGGAAGCCAAAGAGCCCCACAGGTGCAATTTGAAGACTGCAGATGAACCACCATCAGCATCCAATGGCTGCTGGGTAGCTGATATGAACTGCAGTCTCCAACTGTTTGGCTCAGAAAGAGAGCCTGAGGATGAGGAAGGATATTGATTTCAAACTGAAGAGATGATTCACCTCACCTGGCCTCCTTCAGGAATTTATGTCAGGAGGAGGAGAAGCCAGGGAGCTTACACCATCAGCTCTTGAAGGAACCAACAATAGTCTGAAAGAGTCTAGGTGGGGAAGCCCCTCTCCACTGTCTGAGGGACTACCAAAAGATCTGCTGATGAGAAGCCCAGGCCTGAGGACTCACGCCATAAGCATCAAAGACCACCAATGGCCTGGGTGAATTCAGTTGGAACAGCTCCTTCCTCATTTTCACAGTGCTGCTTATCAGACCTATATGGCCTGTGAAATGCATTGATGTCAGAACAGGAAGTTCACCTCCTGCAAAAACCACCATCAGTCTGAGAGAATTCTACTGTTTTATTGTTTTACCTTCTGAATCTTTTATTTTGTATTTTAAAAGGTCCGAGTGGACAATACTGGGGGAAGACACAACAATGGTTTGACTCAGTGGCCACATTCCAATGGTGGGCAGAGCAAAAACAAACAAACAAACAAAACAAAAAAACGCAAAACCATTTTTTTAAAATGAGGGGAGAAAGAAACAGCCCTTTGAAAATAAAGGTTCTGATAATCCTCATCCACAACAATGCACCCATATAAAATGAACTAATCGCATTTTGCATTGCTAAAAAATATGACCAACCAACCAAAACAAAGCTGTAGATTTGCCCTAAAAATAAGAGTGTGAGTCCCTCCTGGCCTGCAGCTACTTTAGCTTCTTATGAGGGGAGGAAACACCGCAGGAAAGTAGCAGTTGTGAAAGGAACAAAAATTATTAATAGGGCTCCAAATTACCAGCTTTAAATGAGAGCTTTGGCACTGCAAAGCACAGAAATCCACAGAAGCATAACATTCCTGAAATTTAATTACCCTCACGGTGATCTGCCTCCTCCTGTTCTCTGCAGTTCACGAGATGCCAATGTATTAGAGGGGGGGGGAGTGTGGGTGTGTGGGAGGGGAGAAAAGACAGAAGAAGGTTTGGGGTGGTATTTTTGCTACGAAGGCATCAAACTTGTGCAGAAAAGGAAGATTTCCCTGTTCGTCCGCTGCAGATGACATCACTGTGGCCCACCTTCCTCCCACAAACAGTTCTGATGCCCCGGTTCAAGGAAAATCTGTTATTTCGTGTCACATCTTCCCTTCCTGTGCCAGTTGGGGTTTGGTTTTGATTGCAAATTTTGCTGCAGGGACACAGGCCCGCATACCAAACAGTGAGCACAGTGCTTTATTTCATTTGCTGAGAAGAGAGAGAGAAGGCACTGCTGGAAAGCGGCTCAAAACTGTTCCTGTTGGGGGGGGGGGGTAGAAGGGAGGCAGGGAAGGAGGGAGAAACAGAAACTGTTTTTCCCTGCTTTCTTCCCACTCCTGACAGTCCATTCAATTTCCTTTTCTGGGAGAACAGGGAAGGATCTCTCTCACCTTTAATCTGCACAGTGGCTGTCCGGGATGAAGACAGTCCCTTTATGTTGTGGGCTTCGCAGGAGAAAACTGTGCTTTGATTAATACCTGGAATACAGCCAAGAAATGGGAGAGCAGGAGGGGAAGGGGGAGAGAGAGAGAGAAATAAGAAAGCAGCACACAAAACTGCTGTACAGTATAATAATCCCCCAGCTTCAACCTCAAGCAGAATTTCAATTATGTTTGACTCGCAGCTCAGACTCTCTCTCTCTATGTGCAACTTTTGGTGGCTGAGCTGGAAGCGGATCAAACTCACATGGATTTGGGTGTAATTAACATGTCAATCGGTTTTTTCTTTTCTTTTTATAAAACAGGAGGAATGTGGCACAGAGAAGCCTGCACTGGAAGCTCCTTCTGCAAAATATGAAAGGGAAGGGCAGGAATGGGCTGGGGGGAGGGCAGCCCAAGTACTAGGCTGTTAGCTCTCTCATTGTTGTTATCTCACTGCTGTCCTTGGCCGGACTCTCTCCTATTGTTTTGCTGCTCTTAAGTTAAGGCTTGTATACTCTCCATCCCTTTGTTTGTGCAATGCCTAGGAAAAGAGGATGCTTGGCCTGGCCAAGGTCTCTGGCTGATTTCAAATTATATCCTCGACCTCCACTAGAAACAAGAGGCACCTCTGTGTCCAAAGGCATGATGCCTACATTGCAGCCTGATTAACGCCACTGAGATTCCACAACTCAGTGGCAACAGGATTATTTAATCGGCAGTCACAGAAATCAGCGCTTTTGTCTCCATCGTAATGAAGTGCTCCTTATAAGCATTTACACATAAATGTAGCGTTCTTCCAAGGGCACACTAATTGTGTCCTCTGGGAAAGAGGTCACTAGCTGCAGTTAACAAATTACTATTTCCTATTTTCAGCTTTGCGCTTTTTATTGGGGAATGCGTGTACACACCATTAATGTGTCTGTGTAATGTTGGCCTAAGAGTCTAGAAACACACGGTAGGTTTCTGGTTGTTAATATGGGCATGAGTCTGGAGCATAATAATAAATAATAGTAATAAATTTTATTTATATCCCACCCTCCCCAGCCGAAGCCAGGCTCAGGGCGGCTAACAACACTAAAACAGTGCAACATTATAAAAATTAATTAAAATCAAAATTGATGGCAACCATAAACTAAAGTTTTGTAAAGATTGCCAAAACTGGTACCTCCCCAACCAGCAAAGACAAAAACACAGGGCTGGGGGAACCAATTCCCATTAGGCCCAGTCAGCATGGGCAAATGACCAGGGATGATGGGAGTTGTAGTCCAGCATCTGAGGGACCAAAGGTTCCCCAGCACCACAATAGCACAACTTTTCCTGCATCTGTCTTTTGTCAAGTTTAGTAGTAATATACAGTGCAAATATACAGTGGTACCTCGGGTTAAGAACTTAATTCGTTCCGGAGGTCCGTACTTAACCTGAAACTGTTCTTAACCTGAAGCACCACTTTAGCTAACGGGGCCTCCTGCTGCTACTGCTGTGCCGCCGGAGCACAATTTCTGTTCTCATCCTGAAGCAAAGTTCTTAACCCAAGGTACTATTTCTGGGTTAGTGGAGTCTGTAACTTGAAGTGTATGTAACCTGAAGCGTATGTAACCCGAGGTACCACTGTACAGTACTTTGGAAGGGGTGGGGGGGGGGAGAGGAATCCAGCCTTCATTTAATCCCAGAGTTACACTTCAGGTAAACGTTATTTTTCATATGGGCAGCAGCAGAAGACTAAATGTCTGAAAAGGGATTTTAGTTTTGTCTGCACACCAGAATATGAGTGTTTATATAAATAGTCTTTTAAAATTGAGGGTTTCAACACAAGGCAGAAAACCGCCCTTTCAGATTGTCAAAAGTGAAACAGTAACAATATTCAGATGACAATGGCCCCATTTACAGTAGACTACACCATGTACTATATTTGAAACAAGGCCTTCAAATCAGGCCCCTCCATTTTGTAGGGTTACCATATTTCATAAGGATGAAAATCCAGAGAGAAAAGTTGTTGAGCTCTTTTTTTAGTTTTGCCAAAGTTGTTGAGCTTTTTTAAAAAGTAATTTGCCAAAATCTACACTTCTGACATGGGTTGCCATACATCTGAAGAGCAATTCAAAATGGCTGCAGACAATCCTCCCACCCAGAGGAACCAAAGAAAGTGCTGGTAGCAAGTGAGCTATATGAGAGTCCCTGGACGAGCAGCAATGTCTCAAGGTGCCTGTAATTATGACAGGACTGAAGGTTGCTCAGCCAGGAAGGGAATACTTATTGGAATGTTTACTTTGCCCTTTAACACACATAGGGATTAAGTGATAAAGAACAAGGCCTCTGGAATGCCACCTAACTCAGCATTATTGACATCCTGCTCACAGGAAGCACTAAACTGTTGTTCAGAAAAACTGGGTCCTTAGACTGGACTCAGATGACTTTGAGAGCTAACGATAGGTTTCTTTTTCAATGTATTATTCTGTTTTTCAATATTATTACTTTAAGGGCTAGTTTACTTTTTATGTCTCCAGTTTTGTGAAAGACAAAACAATTAGTCTATTTCAAATTAAAAGCGGAATTGGGACACTCCTGGTGAAGCTTGCCAGAGAAATGACTCTGAAGTTTCTGTCTGAGCTTTTGCCTGCTTCACTGTCCTTGGTACAGGACAAACCAGAGTCTGAAACAGTAGCTGAGGCTGCATTTTAGGAGCGTGATGCACTGACAAAGCATGTCTGAAGTAAGCTTGCATTACCCTTGCTGAAAATTAAGAGTAGGAGTGGAAGATCAAAAGATGGAGAGAGATGACAAGATACATTTTAAAACACAGAGTGATATATCCTGGCTGATAACAGATCGAGCAATGCTAAGAGCATTGCTTTTTTTGACGGTGGTAACACCCAAAATGTCCTCAGTGTTTTCCAGGTACAAAAAGAAAATGCAGACATTCTGCTCTGAGGAAGGTGCAGCAATCTAGCGTTTGAAGATAAATCAACTGACTGCTGAAATACTGGCCCTGCCCCACTTCCCCACCCCCTCGGCTAATTATTATTTCCTTTAAACATTTTGCTGCTCTTTCCTGCTCTTTCCTGCAACACCAGCTCCCCACACCCACACGCTTCTTCTTGCATACCTCAGGAACTGCATGACCCAGAGATAGCACACGAAGGTTCACCTTCTGATCCTTCCTCTTCCCTTCAGAGAAAGAACCTACATGCAAAGCTCCATGGCCCTTCTTTCTTGAGAACACAAATGTCAATCCTCCTATAACTTATAAAAATCAATTGTTTATGTTGCTATCAGCAGCCAGATTGGTAATAGCCCAATACTGGAAAGCATCAAAAGTTCTATTTGCTAATGTATGGAACATTGCTTCATCTGAATGTCTGGTCAGGCAAAAACATGTAGTCTGGGCCGAAGCCAAATTGAGCAGTTTTGATGCGGACTGGTCTCTATTTTTTTTTTTTTTTACTATATAAATACTCCTCCCATGACTCAGTCCTCGTTGTGGTTGGTCTACATATATTCATCTTAAAAGCTTTACTGTAAGTAACTGCATCTCTGTAATTTGTTTTATACTGAAATGCTGTTTCTGTTTTTATGGTTATGTGTTAGTTTGTACACATAACCTGTGTGTGTATTTGTGTGTGTGTTTGCTTTCCATGCATGCTACATCTATCATGGGCTTTCATGCAAATTGCACTTGCTGAAATTCCTTCCTCTACCCAACTTATTAAAGCTGCAGGAGACCTGCCTTCGATCTCACCATCCTAACTGCTGTTGTTTGGGGATAAACAGTGAGGGTAGATGCAAAAAATCTGATGACTCAGTAGGATCAACCCTTTGTCTATGACATTAGGACAAAATGGAGGAGAAAGTTTCTGGTGGAAGTTTTTGTCACGTTACACTGCTGAGTGAGCACCAAGTCCTTCCTTTCAGTATGAAGGTCTGGGAAGGTTGTATAAGCTTGACCACAGAGTTCTAACAAGGCTCATTCAACTGCATAGGAATGTTTCAGTAGCTGCGAGTTTCCCATTGCTGCTCTGTTCTATTATATTTCCCTTCAGCTGCAATGGGGCTGGCTTTTAGCCATGCTGGAGGAAACAGAAGCACTCAGAACAGCTTAAGGCATTAGAACTGATAAGCCAATTGGAAAAAATTAAATTCTGTTAACAAGAATATACACCAAGAAGAATACCTAGAATGAGTGGAGTATTTTTTTTGAGAAGGTGTATTTGTTCTGCAGTTATCTAGTTTGCCCCACATGGAAATTCTATGGAAATTTTACCAAAGATAACCTCATCTTTGGTGACCTCTACTGTATACAGTCGTACCTTGGTTTTCAAACAGTTTGGTTCTCAAACATTTTGGCTCTCGAACCCAGAAGTGACTGTTCCAGTTTGCGAACTATTTTTGGAAGCTGAACGTCCGACGCGGCTTCCGCGGCTTCCAATTGGCTGCAGGAGCTTCCTGCAGCCAACCAGAAGCCACACTTTGGTTTCTGAATGTTTTGGAAGTCGAACAGACTTCCGGAATGGATTATGTTCAACTTCCGAGATATGACTATACTAGATACTTGCTTTTTAGTCTCACGTAACACCAGCGACATGACACTGGTGCAATTTGTATGGTCTCTTCGTCAGCCACTCCACTCCTTTTCTAAGGCCCTTATTTATCCTAGGAGGAAGCCTTACCTGGCACATTTAGGGTGGAGGGGGAGACGTCGGAACGACCAACTTTGGAATCGCCCATCCACCAGACAATTGTCACCGGCTCAGGTGGGCCAGCTGCAGCACAAAATAGTTGGAAAGGAGTATTGGGGATTACAGACAGATCTTCTGGCTCAACAGTGAAGTAAGGAACACCTAGAAGAACAAAGCATAAATGTTAGCAGTGGGAGAGTTTTCATTATGATGTGCTGAAACCGTTTCTTTAAATTCTTTCACTGTAGTTTGTACAGAACATTGGCTGCCAGGGCTCTAAAAAAAAACCACACATATTTTAAGAAATGGAACATTTTACATTTATTGTACATCTTTGCCCTTTTCTCTTTGGTTAGAGCTGCCTACAGTACAGGATCCATTTTGTCCCGTGTACATTTACACTATGATATAACTGAGTGGAATAGCAGTAGGAAAGGTTATTTTTAAAGACTGCCTTTTTAAAGACTTCCTGATGGGCTTTGAAATTATCAGGCAGGGGCCCCAGTTAAGCAGAGCAGCGGCGGAGGCTGCAAATGCATGGCCCTGGTTGAAAAGTTTGGATATCACCAATCAGCTGTTTAGCAGAGGAGGAGGAGGAGGAGGAGGAGGAGGAGGAGGAGGAGGAATGGTGGTGGGGACCAGATTCAATTCTCCATTTGTTCTCCCAAGCAGATCAGTGAAATTCCAGATTTCTAAAAAGTGGCTTCATAATTACCCTTGGGAAATGCATGTGTTTTTATTACTGTAACCTGTCCTGGGACCTTAGGATGAAGGAAATAATAATAATAATAATAATAATAATAATAATAATAATAATAATAATATCTGTTTTCATAGATAATTCCCCAGCTGGTCTGAGGCCATGAAATTATTAGTCAACACACTCTATTGGAAGAGTACCTTGCTTCAGTTTTATTGTGGCTTTAAAAGCTAACTGCTTGGAGAACAATGCTACGAAGTGGAAAATCTGAGAAATTGTAAGAATAAATGCCAAGATATTCATTAGTAATAATACACATATAAAACACCTCTCATGGTTCCTAAGGAAATGCTTCAAAGACATAATGAAAGCAAGATGCCTAACTTCTAAATACAGT
Source organism: Podarcis cretensis (assembly GCF_951804945.1). NCBI lineage: Eukaryota > Metazoa > Chordata > Lepidosauria > Squamata > Lacertidae > Podarcis > Podarcis cretensis. The sequence goes on along the minus strand of NC_137170.1, from coordinate 45,130,187 downwards.
CACTGTTAATTAGAAGACATACTATTCTTGTATACTTTGAACACCTTTCCTTAGGGGTTTTAGGAATATATTAAAAATGCATTCGCAGAGTCATGCTGAACCTGGAGCCATGCCTTACTCTAAACATGAAATATAATTAATACACATCCCGTATTATTTTTCAAAATGTCTGTGGGAAAAAGGAGTTTTGTCAGACAGTAACTTAGTTAAAAACCAACTGCTTATTTAAAACAGTAACTTTTTTGCTAGAACTCAAAAGGAATATTGAAAAATTATACTAGATTGCAAATCTAAATACCACAATATGAAATTTCAGAGAAACCAAAAATTTGAGTGTGAGAAGGCATAGCTCAAAATATACTAGAAATGAGTTTTGAGGTTAATTTGATTGCAAGATAGACCTGTTCTGGGGAACAATGCGAGTTTCTCTATGAAAACCATTGTTCAGGATTGGGGAATCTCTTCATTTGACCCACCAGGCCATTTTCCCCAATCTATGCCCAGCAGCCTCACACCTTACATCATATGGGACATCAGGTGTGGGGCAGACAGAGATGTGACTAGGGAGCGGGGCTAAACTCCCTACACATTAGCTGATATGTAGGGAGTCTGATCACATCTCTCTCACTCAGCAGGCTACCTTTGACAGGTGAGTAAATGTGCCCACCTGTCAATCACATGTAATCATTGTGGTGTCGCATGATTGACATGTGGCTTGTTCTGGCTACCCGTCAAAGTTGGCCAAGAGGGTGAGTGAAGATAAATATATGACCCACTGAGCCAAAAAGTCTCCCCACCCCACCATGGTACCTCCCTGTGATCAAAGTTGGATCTGGAAATGCTGGATCTTGGATGAGTGAGACTGATGGCCATGACTTATCTTGTTCTCTTTTCTATATACAGTATTCGTCTAAAAAATTCCTGCTGAAGTCTTAGTTTCAGTTCTTATCCTGAACTGTCCTTTGCTCACATTGGTGGGAGGATATCTAAATGACACAATCTTGTGCCACTCTCATTGGCCACGTTCACACATCACAATAAACTGGACTTTCTGGCTTTGCTTATCGTGGTTTACTAAACATGAGATGCTTGCTTGACCATGCTGCCCAATTGCTCCTCCCTATTGGTGTGAGCGGGAGAAACAAACCAGGAAGCTTTGGTTTCATCTGAAATAGTGTTCATGGGTTGTTGTTCCCTAACAAGCTGCAGTTAAGAAGTGGACAATAATGTGGTTAAGGGCCGGCCCACCCATGAGGCAAGGTGAAGTGATTGCCTCGGGCAGCAGGTGCCACAGATGCAGCAGATCTGGCCTCCCAGGAATGCACCATAATCTCTGCACAGGGACACTGCAATGCAGAAGTGAACTTAAACATTACACCACAGCTCTCCATGAAGCAGGCCAGAGGTGGAGTTAAGGCTGCATGACCAGTTCTGCCACACTGGGTGCCAAGCCTGGGGGTGCCACAGGGCATGGCAGCTATGACATAGTGAACCGAGCAAAGCAGAAGGCAAGAGATGGGGCGGTGCTGCTGAAATTTGAAAGACCAAAGTCTGCCTCTGAGCAGGGATAAGAAAGTGATCGGATTACCCATTCAAACGCCTAATAACTTATGAAGAAGTAACTAAAGCTGCCTCTACACAACTGGAAACTAAAAAAATCAACTGGGACTTCAACCAAATGAAGACAAACAGCTGAGAGAACAACCATCAGCCACAATGTTTCTTTATTTTCTATACAACTACTAAGCTATGTATTCCTTTGTATGGATATGTTTTGTTATTTGAAATTAAAAATCAGTTAAAACGAAAAGAACAAAACACCCCCCCCACATCTCACAATGAAATCAATGCAATTTTTAAAGTGCTTAACTTTGGCAGGATAATGCCACAAGGAGATATTTAGACCGTGACATCACAACTAGATTAAACAAAGGCAAGGCAAGAGACCTTGCTAATGCTTCTTCTCACTTTCAAGTCAACTGACTGCTGATTAACTATTTGACCATACACAAATATAGCAATCATGCAAACAGTTTCTGATAACACTGACTGCTTGAAGCATGAGGTTTTCTGGAATACACAGCACCTGAAAGCTCAGTCCCATCATCCTGTGGAAGTTTTGCAATTCCTGAAAACAACGGCCATTGTGCTGCAGATAAAGCCATTATTCTAGACATGACATTCTTTTTGCTTCTGGCTGATTTCAACAGGGCCAGTCCAACCATTATGCAGATTGAGGCAGCAGCCTCAGGCAGCAGGTATTGGGACTGTGCAATGGGCAGTGAGCAGGTGTTTGCCTACAGAGCTGCGTGTGCCACCTGCCCTGCCCTGTGCCCTCAAAGCTAGTCTACTGTCCACAAGTGTGTTGGAGCACACTGTCCTATCATCAATATTTAAGCAAGAATCAATAAAGTTAGCATCCATATGTGAAACAGGAGTGGGTGATTCTTGCCCTCTGCCTCAGGCAGCAAATGCCTTGGGCCAGCTCTGAATTTCAGGTACAATTCAATGTAAAACACAATAGTCAAATCTTGGGGAGAGCAAAGAATATGATAAAGACCACATGTCCCTGGGTAAACAGAGTGGGAAAACAAGACTTTCCTGGAAACCGATTAGAAGAGGAATTGCAATATGGTCAGATGTCATTCTGCTAATATCCAACACAGCTAGATAGATCCCACGCCAAACACCATGAGCTGCTGTTGATATCATGGCAAAATAAGTAGACAGAAGACCTATTTGATATGTGGGAGCTCAGGCAATCAGCTTATTATTAAAGGCTCTAAATATAGGTTTTGAGGTTCCGTTCCTGTGCTGATAAACACACCTGACAACACTCCCTGTCAACACCTTTCATGCTCTCTGTTATGTAAGTACCTGGAAATATTTGCACTTCAAAATAAGCTATTCAAGTTAGCTATTTTACTCAAAACAAGATAAAGGAAATGAAATTAACTACACACACACACACACACACACACACACACAGCAACCAGGCCACAGGGTAGATACCGCCCCCCGCCCCCACCTCTGTAGTACTTTTATTTGCTTATCATCCAATCTTGTTTGCTACTGTGGACACACGTGTACAATAAAACTATGATAAGCTCCTGAGCAAACTTTCTTACCATCAAATATAAGTTTCCTCTTTCTGCCCTTTTTATTTATGAGAGAGGATGATGGGTGAGTTCTGAGTCATGGAGTCCCTAGTTCAAATGTCTCTTTCGCTAAGCCATTCATCAGGCGGCCCTATGTACCGTATTTTTCGCTCTATAAGACGCACCAGACCACAAGACGCACCTCGTTTTTGGAGGAGGAAAACAAGAAAAAAAAATTCTGAATCTCAGAAGCCAGAACAGCAAAAGGGATCGCTGCACAGTGAAAGCAGCAATCCCTCTTGCTTTTCTGGCTTCTGGGATAGCTGCGCAGCCTGCATTCGCTCCATAAGACACACACACATTTCCCCTTACTTTTTAGGAGGGAAAAAGTGAGTCTTATAGAGCAAAAAATATGGTATCTCAGGTCTAGTGCAAACATTAACACACACCTGTCATTTGATACCTGGCAGTGTAACATGGTAAAGGCAAAACTGGATGTTACGCAGCAGATGCATTCAACAGTCTCATACATTTTTTAAAAAGCAAGGAGGCCGCAAAATTTGAGCAGTGAAGGGAAGGGGAGCTTAATACGGCACACTTCCCTCTGACAACTCCCTGCCAGCATGCAGTGCTTTTGCACCCTTAGGAGAAAAAGATAATGAGTACTTGTGCCTTTGCCCAAGCAAGTGGGAAAGTAGCTGGGAGGTATTTTGAGCAAGACAAACAACCAAGGGGAAAAGATTTTAAGAGGCCCCTTCTCCCGTCACTCTTTGACACAGAGGTCCAAAAAGAAAAGTTGGAAGCCTGCTGCCTACGTCTGCCATTTTACTCCTAGCTCGCTCCTTACTGCATTATTCTTCCAAGCACCAAATAACACATATGTTCCACATTAGGAAATCTTGCTTCAATATTGGGAACCAATTTTAAATGGCAGCTTCTTTCGCTTTAGCTCCTAAATAAGAAACGTAATGCCAAATCTTATAGCCCTCTGGTGGTACTGGCTCTAAATTCAATAAAATAATTTCTTAAGTACAGTTTGACCTTTAGATTTCGGGTTAAGGAAGCAGAAGCTGGTTAGCTTCTGAATAGGTTATATATATGCAGAGTGTTTTTATAACAAGGATGCCAAAGTCTAATGGTGTCTCTTTCAAGTTAGACATACCTGGGCTCCTTTAATCTTAGGCAGACGGGTAGCAGACTTTGTGTACGTTAGCAATGGTGTGCTATTTCATTACCAAACAAAATTGTAAGAGAATATATGAATGCACAGTATTCTGCAATATTACAAGGGTTTTATATGATTATCACTAATGGCTGCTCATTAAGATTTCAAGGATGTTCACTCATCCTTGCTGCAGACCTTGAAGAGCGGGAGAGGAAAGTAACCCTCTTTGTATGCTGAAACATTTTCCTCTGGAAGGGCAAACATTTTCTGAGTTGCCATAAAGTTGACACAAAATGCTTATACAGTGCATATTCTATTGCCCTGAGATGTACAACGCTATTCTATGGCGACAGGCTCTTCATCAGGGCTGCAGATGTCTCATGTTATCAGGGATGGGGAGCCTGTGACCCTACAGATGTTGTTGGAGTCCAACTCCCAACAGCCCCAGCCAGCATGGCCAATGGTAGGGTCAAGGGAGCTGTAGTCCAACAACATATGGAGAGCCACAGATTCCCACATCCCTGCATTTAATTATTATCTGCAGTACCTTGGCTTTGTCCTTCAATGTGCACCCAAACCTTCCAGTTCTAAAAGCTTTGTTGGAAATGGCACATGAGCAGTTCATCCTAGTTACCATCCCTGCCCATCTCAAACTGGGGACTAATTCATAGGACGAAATATGTACATTGATTAAAATGCTGCACGGAAAGGATACCTGATACAACTGTGTGGCCATGGCAAGACTTCTTATTGCATGGTGATTTAATCAATGTAATACTGCACATCGGTAAACTAGGGGGTGAGGAGAGACATAAGCTGAATATTGGGGCAAACTTTGCATGTGCTGCATTCTGAACAAATGAAAGATTGGTGGATTGCTAACTCACTGGGGTTACTCTGCCAACAAGATCAGATAACTCCGATAGAAATCTGGATGAGGAACAATTCTAGTATTTATACCAGGCCAAGCCAAACTACTGAAAACTAAATTCTGCGCTAATGCATCTATGTGAGGGTACAGTGAACTGAGGCATCCACCATAGGCTGAATGAGCCTCCCCTTTTCCATCGTCCCCATATGCCCCATCCCCATCCATTGACATAGGGATGGTGCAGCTAAATATGGCCTCTACACAAATAACATTCAATGTGTGCAGCCATGAATATGTGGTCAATTTCATAGGGAAAATCTGGCAATTGGCCACACAAATGGGTTGAGAATTGGGTTTTATGCGCACAAGACATATTTGGATGTATTATCTTTGTGTGAATGACAAGGGTTTGAGATTTGCTCATGCTCCCCACCCTACGATTGGACAATACCTTCCAGCCTATTTGATCCCAAGGAAAGAAACTGCTGCATGGTGGCTTTACCATGTCAAAAAAATATAAAAAAATAACCCATAGTAGGAAATAGATCTACAATGGAAAGTGAAGCTACATGAAGAAATGGCTCAATATATTTTGATGCCTAAGGCAGAAAATTCATACTGCACCCCAACCCCACCCTACGCATGATCAGCTGCCCAAGGCAGACTGATTCACCATGCCTGATAGTATAGCATCCCCTTTAGAACTGAAGCTCCTTTCTTTTCAAATAATGGGAGGTGACTGAAGAAAGATCACTTGCTCTTTTGTAAAACAACAATCCTCAAGCTGAAAAACTTGAAAAATCCAGTTATGCATGGGTGTGGGTGGGTGAGAGAGAGAGAATGAGAGAGGATAATGGATAAATGGGGTATATGTTTCTGGTGTGTGAATAAAAAGGGATGCCTCAGAAAGAGAGAATGAATGGATGGTGGAGAGGAGAAAGGGGCAGAGAATGAAAATGGAGTGGCAGACAGAGAGAGCGAAAGAAAGAGAGAGAGAGAGATAGAGAGAGAGAGAGAGAGAGAGAGAGAGAGAGAGAGAGGCGTGAGTGGCAGAAATGGACGGCTGAGTGTGAATGGGATGTGCATGTATATGCGTGGCTAAATGGAGTGTAAAGTGGATTGGCAGATGTGTGTGATTGTGCATTTGGCCTTGCCTAAATTGGGACCACATTCACTACTGGCATGTGGCCTCTGGATGATAGTTCACAAAGGAATACAGCTCTTGGGTTGAAAGGGATGCCCTGCCCTTGCACTAAGAAGCAATTTGAACTCAGGCTCATCAAATGTTCTGTTACAGAATCTTTTGGTAACTTAAAGATTAAAACATGTACCATGGAATCAGTTTCAGTGGACAGCACTCCACTTCATCAGATGCATCTCTCCTCAATCACCCAGTCATTTTCTTTCTCATACACCCATTCTTAGCCACAATGCACAAGCACATATCCTGTTCATCCATTATCCTCCTGCTGCCACAAATCTGAAGATACCTTTATTTATATTTTTTGTATTTATAGAGCCACAAAAAGAGTGTGGCCCAGTAACATCAGCTCAGTTATATACAGAATAACAAATAATAATTGTTCCACCTTCAGGCGGTTAATTGCAGTCTTATCATACTCTCTGACCCTGATAGAAATTTGCCTCCATCAATGACACTTATCTTTATCTCCAAGCAAATATTTAACATAGACTTGAGCTGCGCTTCCTGGCAGCTTGGCCAGTAAAGGGTCAATAATTTGCTGTCAAGCTCCAGTATAGACATTGAAAAACAGAAGGGCCCATTCCACCCAATGGTTGTGGCAAAGGCACACCCCTAAGGACAAAGAAAGGATGTATTATACACTCCTGGCTTGGGAGTAACAGGCACCTCCTTTCTCTCCAGCGTGGCAGACAAAGTCTAAACATACACCTCTGCATTACATCCAGGCACCAACTGCCACGGGAGATTACATCTCTTCTTCTTAAAAACAAACCACTATGAAACCTCAAATGACTAGGAAATACGAAGTTCTTCATGGAAAAAGACAAATAACTGAAGCAGCACAGTATTCTGAGCCCATGCTGGGACACTGATTCAGCTGTGAGTCAGACAGGAGAGTGCTGCCTACTCCATCAACGATGTAACTCTGCTGCAGATAGCCTGCAGCCGCCACAGATTCCCTTCCAGAGAGCGTGCAGATCTGACGCTGGCAGCTTTATGAGGTCTGCTAGCATCATAACCCTGGAAGGATGTACAGCTGCAAATGCAGGGAGCCACCCACTCTAAATGGTACATACTTATGTAGATACCAGGCCAGAGTGCTGTTCAGTGTATCCTCTAGGTTTGTGCGTGCAGTCTGTGTGAGCCAGGGTGATGCAGACTAGGACCTGGGAGACCAGAGTTTAAACCCTCATTTGGGTGACCTTGCGCCAACCGCTGCATCTCAGCCTAACCTACCTCATGGGGTTGTGGTGGGGATTAAATGAGGAGAGGGGGAGCCATGAGCTCCTTGGAGAAAAAGGTGGGATTTAAATGCAATAAATTATAACAATAAATACTGTGTAAAACCAATATGCTGTCAGTCTGGGCAAACCTGGCAGATGAAACCCTACATGCCTCTCTAGCACAGTTAAAAACATGGCTCATGGGTAAACAATGGCTGTCTTGTGAGGTTCTCCCTGGCATTGGAAACATGGGTTATTTGAAGGCTTGAGCAATGAGCCTAGAAAAACCACTGCAGCCCTATATCAATCAAAAAATCATTTTCTATAAGGCACCAAGGGACATTTAGAACCAGGACTTCCAGAGTAGCCGGGTCTCCTACGTCACTAGCACCTGGTCTCCTATATCACTAGCACCTGGTCTCCTACATCACTAGCATTCTGATTTCTGAACCAGGCAGACTAGGCTCTATAAGTAAAAGCTGCTTTCTAGGCTGAGGTACTGTTCTCATTGTTCTCATGGGACACTGTAGTCCAGGCACCCCCAAACTCGGGCCCCCAGATGTTTTGGGACCACAATTCCCATCATCCCTGACCATTGGTCCTGTTAGCTAGGGATGATGGGAGTTGTAGTCCCAAAAAACATCTGAAGGGCCAAGTTTGGGGATGCCTGCTATAGTCTGAAGGTGGTCAGCTGACCTGAAAAGCCAATAGAGACACACCCAGCCTTATAAAAAGTATATATTTCCAAGCCAGCCCCTTAATCTGAGATGCCTGAAGCTTGCCTCCTGTGGTACCTAACCTCCAGGGCACCTTTCAATTATGTCTCTGCTTCTGGTACTTTAGTTCTGCCCAATCTGGTACTAGACTCTGGTCTCTCTCTTTGACCATGTCTATTACCTCTAACCCTGTGGGGTTGTTGGTTTTCTACTTTTGTTTTGCCTGTCTCTGACCATGTCTTCTGCTTCTTACTCATCTGACTAGCCCGTAACCTGATGCAGACTCATGCCCCACAGCAGCCAAATGCAAGGCTAAGCCCCAGGGTCTGACACTGTCTAAACATGCATATGGAGAAGCCAGAAAATGGAAGACATGGATTCTCATATCATCTGAAGAGTCACACATATTTTGGTAGGCTCTCTGGAGCCCTCATTCTATAGTTAACCTATCTGACATCACACTCACCATTAAAACATTATGAAGATGTTAATTCTAGCTGTTTCTTGGGCATGCTTTCAAATGAAAGTTGGCAGACATAATGTTGGAAGCACTCAATATTTTGCAGAACTAAAGACCCAGCAAAAATTGTGTGATAGGTCCCCTACACCAGCTACCACTCTCTTCTGATCTTTAGATGGTTGCTGCGACAGCATAATTGTTTTGGTCATAGCAGCACAGACACTGGAAATGAGCCAACATCAGCCAGGCAGTCTCTTCTCACAATTTCTACATGCAGCCAAGTATTGCGTCCTCAGCATGCCTGCCTTGGGCAAGAGCCAGTGACAGGGCCCTTACCTTCCACAATGAGCCACACTTGCTGCGATTCTTCTTTCTTCCCGTTGGTCTCCACTTGGCACCAGTACTTCCCAGAGTCTTTCCGGTCCACAGACTTCAAGCTAAAGTGTTGAGAGAGCGATGAATGGTAAATGGCACTGTGGCATAAACAAGCAGCTGTCATCACAAGCTCTTCCATTTCCATCCAGTGATCTACAAACATTGGAGCCATTTCTGAAATAGCAAATCCCTCCTGCTTCAGCATGTACTCGTGTGATCACAGAAAGCTGTCCTAACTACGAGGCCCTGGCTCTATCTGGCCCATTACTGCAAACAATTGTCCAAAGCCTCTCACATCTGCAACCCAGGTTTATGTCCGCTGCAGATGCCAGCAAATGAACCCAGGACTTGCTGAATGCAAAGCACAGCAAATGAACCCAGGACTTGCTGAATGCTGGTTTTTGGCTCTGCAAAAGGAATGCAGTTTGCCATATCCTGAGAAGCACTTGTTTTCCAGGATTCCAGAGAACATGTTAAATTGTGGCCTTATAGTGGCCCATGACTGCATCCAGCCTGAATATGCAGGGAAAGCAATAAACCATGTGGCGAGTCTTCCACCTATTTGTGTGGGTACCACGAAGCAGAAGGAGCACAAGTGACAGAAAATAGGTCAGGAATATAGGAAGCTGCCTTGTCCTGAGTAAGAATATTGGTCCCTCTAGTCCTCTACTCTCCATATATTGTTGGGGCTACAACTTCCATCACCCCTGATCACTAGCCATGCTGGCTGGAGCTGATGGAAGACATGGAGGGCGCTACGTTGTGCCTCCCCGTCCAAATTGATTGGCGGGATTTCAAAGACAGGCCTTCCTCAGCCTTACCTGGAGATGCTGACGAACCTGCAGGCAATACTCCATCACTGAGCTACAGCCCTTTCACCAGAGACATATGATTTTGGAGACTGAGACAGAGATTGGAGGGGAGGCTACCCTTTTCAAAACAGTGAAGGAATCTTTAGCACTCACACCGGAGAAATAAGTGCTTATCTTGAAATACTGCACGAATTAATTAGCCAAGTGCCATGCAATTCCTGTTTGCAGAACGTGACTTAGCTAACTCCCTGGTTCCAGGAAGTCTAACTGTCCTCATCTTGGAAAAAAGAGTCTGCCAAGCTGCTCTAACCCTGAGACTGGAGTCTAAAAACATGCAGAGAAAGCAAATGTGTTGGTTAGACAAGAGTGAAAGGGAAGGAGCAAACATTCCCTCATCAAGGTGATCACTCAGAGCTGGAGCTCTTCATCTCTGGCCTTATTCAGCACCGCATAAACCTAAATAAATATTTCACATACTAATATTTTCTTACAAAGTGGGAAGCAGGGTAGAGAGGAACTAGATGCATAGAATGTTGCTTTAAACCATGAACCAAGGGAGAAATTCTGTCCACAGTTCCTCAAGTTCAGACACATATGTCAATTTATATCAGACTGAAGACAGCTTTGTACGGCTTCAGCTTGCAATAGCCGCAGGACAAAGTCAGTCCAGCCCCTACCAATTCCAGCTGTGGCAGATCATCACAGGGTGACCATATGAAACTCAAGTGATCAAGTGTCATTCTGATTGGGAAGGGACAACCAGCAGCAACACTCTCAGCTTTTCCCAATCCGCCTATCAATTTGCTAAATCAGACATCAGTGCAACAGCCTACAGGGTATTTAATTAGGGCTGCCAGAGGTGCTATTTCAATGCTGTTTGCTGTAATGCAGCAATATATCCTCTCCCCACCCATCCCGGCTCCTTGTAAAACAAGTGTTTCCAGGAGCACATTTTCATTTCAAGGGCTCTGTTGGGAATCCAAGATTCTCAAGTAACTATTTAATTCAAAAGGCCTCCGGAGAGATGGATTTGGGAATAGGTAATTCTTGTATACTTCTGGCAATTGTTGCAGTAATTACTGTACTTGCAAACAGTATCTGGAAAGATGACTGACACTTTTCCTCTCCCACCCCCTGCCCACCCGCTGTACCTGTCCCACCGCAACATCCTAAGCAAACTATCCTTGAATATTTTACCCTATGATAATTGGCCCAAATGCAGAACGCTTGGCTTGATTTAAATGATGGAGTAAATGTGCTGGAACATCTCTTGTGGGGATGACTAAGACTTGGTTTGTATGACACATCCTCTCCCCTCCCTACAGGATTCCGATCTAGTCTCAGAAGTCTGATTTTAATTAGGGCATCTCTTTTTAGTCAGAGACCAGGAGAGAAGGAAGGGACATGGTGGGAATAAATGAGAGCAAGGAAACTTTTAAGTACATCTCCAGTTTTGCCGCAGAGAACATTGGAACAAACAAGGTGAAAGGGGGGCTGTAAAGCTTTTCTTGTCATTTGCTTTCAGGCTAGGCCAGAAAAGGGGAAAGCTCCCAGTATCAGAAGGACAGATACAGCATGAACATGCAATCAGTGGTGGCGGAAACAACATCTGCTGCCAATGCTGGTCTTAGAAAACCACACAGGGGAATTGAGGGAAGGGCTCTAACTCCGTGGTAGTGAACTTGCTTTGCAGAAGGTCCCTGGGATAGAAAACCTCTTCCTGAAACCCTGGACAGGTGCTGCCAGTCAGTGTAAGCAATATTTATGTAGATGGCAACTCCCTACACCCCAAGGAGCTTAATAGCCTCTCTGGGCCTTCCTGCCTAATGGAGCTACCAAACATGAGAAAAGGTTGGGCTGGCCATTTCAGGTGCCAGTACACCTCAAGATGTCCTAGACTGGATTGGAATGGTTTTGGTTAATGGTGCATCCTCTTTTACTGCATTACTGCTATATAATCAGGTGGAGAACCTTTGGCCTTCCAGATGTTGCTGAACTTTAGCTCCCATCATCCCTGACCGTTGGATACGCTTGTTGGGGCTGATGGGAGTTGTAATTCGGCAACATGTGGAGAGGCACACATTCCTCACACCTGGTATATATGACCATTCACAGTAGCTGATGACATGGCGAGGCTCTGCCACTCACCTAATCGTTGGCCGGTTGCATTGCTGATGCTTACCCGGAGGTGGAGAGGTAAGCTGGTGGGGGAGGAGGCTGGTGTGGTGCCAATGCACCAGTGAGTTGGTGTTCCCACTGGTAGGCTTGTACCATGCTATCCTTGCCCTTCCCCTTCTACCTCCTGGTAAGCAGCAACACTGCGACCAACCAGAGGTTATCTGAAGAGGGCTCCCCCACCATGCCATCCGCTACTGACTACTCTGGACCGAGCCCCATTGAGCAGATTGCAGTGTAAATTTTTTTTCAACTGTTTGGTTTTATTCTGTAAGCCATCTTGAAAACCTGTGAAAAATTAGAGGATGGAAACCAAACTGGTTTGGTTTGGCTCAGCTCAGCTCCTCCTTCTACAGCAAAGTTCTGCACCAGGCACAGAAAGCAATGCGAGTTTTTAAAACACCAGGTCTTAGCAAATGGATAGCACCTGCCCCTCTTCTTTATCAATTAACCTTGACTACAACAGAAGCCTTTCTTTTGCCTGAACACCCCTGTGGGAAATCAGCCCTCCTGGCCAATCTTAGGGAGGAATCTAGCCCTCTCTCCCTCCCTCCGTTCCCAAGGTCCCACACACCAAAATTTTATATTGGGGTGATGAATAAAATAGGAGATGGTCATGAAGATAGTAAGGCTGGGAAACAACCATTAGAAAATGGTGGGGGGAAGAGCTAAATCTCATTCTGACCAATGAAAGCCTTGTTCAGCCTACCTCTGGTTTCTGATTTTTTACCAGACTGTTGCTCATTTGCCTTTATGCTTTCCTCCACAACTGGAGGGCTGGTATAGCTGCAGCAGAATGGTTACGAGCTATGAATCAGAAAGTCTGCAGTTCGGATCTCACTTCCGCCATGAACTCAGTAGGTGGCCTTAGTAAAGGCACTCTCTCAGCCTCAGGCTTCCTATCTGAAATCTGGGAGATAATAATACTGGTGTACTTACAGAGTTACTGCTTGGATCACTCTAGATAATGCATTTGAGCGCTTTGAGGTACTATTCAAGTACTTAGTATTATTGTCAACTACAAGAATGGGGAAAGGTCTTAGGCACACACCTGAGATTTTAAACAAGGGAAGACAAAAAGGTTTGGGTGGAATTCCAGGGAGCAAATACCATGTTTTGCACAGCAAATATGTGGAATGCACTGAGCTCTGACTCCAACTGCCATAGAGTGCAACAGTTAGGACTGGGGAGACTAGGATTCAAATGTCCATTCAACCACAAAGCTCACTAAGTGACCAGTGGTCTGTCACAGGATAAAAAAATGCAGGTGGTAGTGAGGATGGTGATAATGATAATGATAATGATAATGATAATGAAGATAGTAATTAATAATGTAATATAACTTGGAAGCCCTTGTTGTGTACATCAGTCCTACCTGAGGAACCCAATCCAGTGTTCTTCATCTACCGGGATGTACACCTGGTCTACGCTCTGCACCACGGCTCCATCCTTGATCCAGAGCATCTCTGGGTCTTCCATTCCCTCGAGGCTGCAGTTCAGCTTCACAGGCTGTCCCTGAGACACCTTCAGTTTGATTGGCATTCCAGTAGCCTTTGTACCTGGAAGAAAGCAACCTCCCTCCTCTCCACACCAACAAAAGGGGAGCGCAGAGGTCGGGAATACAGCAAATTAGCCAAGGTTGGTGGTCCGCAGTGCAACAATACATCCAGAGAACAGAACATGCAGGCACCTGAACGCCTCATCAGAGCTTTATTACATTTGCTGAATGATTATAGGATGAGAGTACTGAAATTCCAGTTAGGGAATAATGGAGGAGGTTAAATCCATGCAGGGCTTCGTTAACAACATGCCAATTTGGAGATCAGCAGGGTGAAAGCCATACAGTAGCAACCTGTCAGTGGTAGATACAGATGCAGAAGACATCCCTGCAGCTGTGCCCTGACAATGCTTTTTGAAAGTGCTATTCTCAGAACAGTAGCACAAATTCTGCCCAAAATTCTCTCTGGATTTCTGGCTGCCAGGTAGTATTCATGCACTTTTGGGAAACTGTGGCTTTTGATCTACGCCTATGAAAAGAGCTGACATTTTAGAAAGTTATTCATAGGGGGAGAGGGGGGTGGTTGTTCGGCAAGCACTTTCTCTTTATTGCAAAAACTCCCAAGCAGTTTTGCAAACACTACGGAAGAAAAGGCTGGTGAAGAGCCTTGGCATGAAAGGAAACTAACCATTTACAGAGCATACTTTTCTCCCTCTCCTTCTTAATGTTGTGGTGTGGGATTATTTCAACCAGTAGCCAGGCAACCCCCAAACCCAGGAGGCAGTGCCAAATTTCTGATCTCATTCCCCATTTGGATGAGTGTCACCAATTCATTTGCAGGTGGTGGCGTTTCTCAGATTTCCTTTGGGGTGGGGGTGGAGGGGTTCGACGCATTCAGAATGTGCTCCAGGGCTCTCAAATGTGTTTAAGTGAGTGGGTGGAGAGAGAGCTATTGCGTCCACAATAAGAAAAATGTATGGAATACGTTAGCTGCATAAACACTGATGCAAGCTGTTTGAACGTTTGGGGAGAAGATGAGCATATGTGGGAAGGAAGAAAATAAGCAAAATGGTAAATAAGCTGCAAGGTAGAGAATTAAAATGTGGCTGCCAATTTCCAGAGAAGACCAGGCCTTTTGTACCATCTCTGCTGTAGGTATTAACCATTGGCAGAATAGGAAAGTGCCAGCCGTCAATTTTCTATCCAATTATTGATGGGTTTCATCATAATAGTCTTATCTTTATTATAACAGTTTTGTCTTGAGTTTCTGTAACTACTTGGTGCAGTGCTGACTTTATTTGTCAGCTTCAGCATGCCAATGGAAAGGGGGCGAGTATATAAATTCCATTGAAAATAAATAGGCAGAGGGTTGTATCCAGTGCTTTTGTTCTACTTGCACAACAGGCTTCCACTTATACAACAAAACTTTCCCCACTTCTGCTCTCCCCTGGAGTCCCCCACACCCCCTCAAAATATGCTCCAGAGGATTGGAGGACCCTCTGGAGCAGGTTTTGGGGACACACAGGGAGAGGAAGTGGATGTTCCATGCATGAGTGGAACTCTGTGTGTGCAGCATTGTTTACAACCCACAGCAAACAAATAAATAGTATTTTCAGCATGAGAGGCAGTGATGGTTCACTCTGTTTTAACTTGTTGATTTTGGCAGTAGCAAGTACTAGATCTTCCCTAGAGTAGCCTTTTCCTGTCCTGTAACATGCTGGGAGGTGTTTGTTTGTTGTTGCTGTTTTTAATGCCTTTAGAGGCTTAGTCAAGGATCGAATTTCTACTACCTCTGCAGCCAACCATGGCATCCCATCAAGGGTATAAAAGCCCCAGGAGGGAAAATACAGATTTCAGATATCAAGATGCACATAATGGGGCTGAATCATTCTGATTTCAAGGAACACCCAAAGGTGGAGATTCATTGGTGCTTAAGTTGATGGTGAGACACTGCACATGAAGCAAACACTGTACACCAGCAACAGTACCCAACAGTCCGATGAAAGTAAATGAATTATCATGATCAGCACTTGTTTTTCTGGAGTCTTGCTAACAGGTACCTATCTCAAGACCCAGACATGAACTCTCAACGAGAGCCTCAACTCTACCCCTCTAACTTGGGCTGCAAGGATAAGGTTCCCCAAAGTGTTAAGCAAGGTAGAGGGAGTCACCAGGGAGAATAAGATGATGTCTCAAATTAGGACACAGGCTTCCTTCACCCCTCCTCTAACTCAGCCATTCATAGTGCACAGAGGAAAGTAGGCACCCTGTTCTCAGTGTCATGCAGACCACAAGTGAAGCCCACCACAGAAATGACCAGTAGGAAGCCGGCAATCCCTCTGGGGGCCTGCAACAAATTGTCCTCCTTGGGGCTCCTTTGATTTGCCAGACTGCCTGGCAGCAACGTATCAGGTGCAATAGGACACAAAACCGAAATGCGGTGATGCACAAAGTTTATCTTTTTCTCCTCTGTAGGACAGCTTTCAAAGGCAGAGGAACTACATCACTCAGTACTCTACAAGTGAGGCTCCTCATTAAAAAACAGTGAACAGGGTTGGTGCCAGAGCTGAGTGGGCCCCCAGTGTAATGTTCCTCATGCCCCCTGGCAAAGCTACAGCTGCATAAGTTACTTTGACAAGTGGGTAGGGCCCTATCAGCTGACATCATGACACCAGATGATTGACAAGTGGGTTGCTCCACCTACCTGTCAAAGTTTGCCCGTGGGGCAGGGACACAGATGGAGGTAGCCCTCTGGGCAAAAACATTTCCCAACCCCTGCTTTGGATGTGTGTTGGATTGCTGTGCTATTGACCCTACAACAGACTGAGCATAGTGCTGTAACTATTACCTAGTTACAGGTCCCAGGGGAGAGTTCAGATTACTGAATGTTCCTCTATATAGAAAACCAGCCCATGAGGGAGGAGGTCTCCAACACCTAATTCTCTATGGGTGGTTCCAGATGAGTTTTCCCAGTAGTGATGTATGGAAGTGAGAGCTGGACCATAAAGAAGGCTGATCACCGAAGAATTGATGCTTTTGAATTATGGTGCTGGAGGAGACTCTTGAGAGTCCCATGGACTGCAAGAAGATCAAACCTCTCCATTCTTAAGGAAACCAGCCCTGAGTGCTCACTGGAAGGACAGATCGTGAAGTTGAGGCTCCAATACTTTGGCCACCTCATGAGAAGAGAAGATTCCCTGGAAAAGACCCTGATGTTGGGAAAGATGGAGGGCACAAGGAGAAGGGGACGACAGAGGACAAGATGGTTGGACAGTGTTCTCGAAGCTACCAGCATGAGTTTGACCAAACTGCAGGAGGCAGTGGAAGACAGGAGTGCCTGGCATGCTCTGGTCCATAGGGTCACAAAGAGTCAGACATGACTAAACAACTAAACAACAACAACCCTTTCTGCAGAAAATCCAACAGGCTTAAAAAAAAATATTCTGCTTCTAATAATCCACTCATGGTACCTGAACAACCTCACATCTGAAAGCACCCTATGTCAAGTGGGATTTTTGTATGAAGGCGCATTCATTTATGTGAGCTCTCAACAGCAGTCTGAAGTGCCCAGACACAGGTTTACCACCTCAGGGAGTACTAGGCCTGCTGTGACACTGGCTTTCCAAGATGCCCCGCTAGGATGTGCCCAGCATGCCAGGACCATAGGATCCCCCTGCGTATATAACTTAATTGCATTCATATTTCTATGGCATGCTAGCAATCGCTCATACTGAGACTGATAAAGTAATTAGGGGATTTTTTGACTGTGCAAAAGTAAGAACATGAAGCTAGTGTCAGGGGACCCAACTGTGGTTAGTACAGCCCACCTGCACAACATCAGTAATGTTATTCCCTACTAGAGAACCTCTGTAGGGGAAAAGCATGTTGTTCTTTTATTGGGACTTTTATTGGATTACAAAGCCTGTTAATTCACTGGTTCCCATGCTGCACTCCTTGTAATTTTTCTCCCTTTTGTTGTTCCTGTAAACTTAGTGGAAATTGCTAAGAGCGATGAAGCTGGCAAAATAATACTTTATGTTCAGACGCAGCATTTGTTGTTGTTGGGCTAAGGAATTAATCATGCCACTAAGAAACATGATCTAACCCCTTATTATTAGATTCAACAATGACATAAATGGTGTGTGAGTGTGTGTACCAGAAAGCATCCTCCCTCTTAGCTCTCCCTCTAAGTGAATATAACAAGCCCTGCATAGCCACGCCACATACACCTAAAACACACGCATGACATGACAAGCAGTCTTATGAAATGTAGGCAGCACCCTGTGGCAACAAGACTGCTCAGCTTTCAGTAATGCACTTGGCTAACAGGGTTAATAACACACAAGCATTGATATATCTGGGAGGCAACTTAAGATTTACATTCCCACCCTCTGCTGTGGTTCCAAGAAATCACAGTGCAAGTCACATTGGAAGGAGTGTACTGGGCAAAGTACAAGAAGGACGGATTTTGCGCAGGGAGCAGGAATTTTTAAGGGACCAATTGGCTTTAGTCTTCTTTTGGCTCTTGATGAAAGGAAAAGGACGAATGGTTAAGAGATAGGAAGGTTTGGAAAGAACAGGGATTAATTTTAATATATATTGAGTGTGCACACACGCACACACACACATATATATTCCCAATTTCCAACCCTGATTGTTACCTAATTAAGCTCTTACGCACAGAGATAATTAAAACCTAGTCATTAACGTCTCTTCACAATGTAATGATTATGGAAATCAAAAGATGTTGCTCAATTAGGAGGTGCAGCTTCGCAATTCTTACAGATTTGGACTCAAGAAGCAGTGTGGCTCTTAGCCACCTACCTTTCCTAGCCAGATGGCAGCTGCTTAGAGAATTGACAACAATTATGTAACTGTATACAATTATATTATGTAGGAAACATAATAAACATTCCTCGCAAACCGGGATGGCTTTCTCTGTTAGTTCAGATGACAACTTGGCAGCCTGGGAAGTTAGCTGAGCTGCTCCACCTTTTGGGTCCAATGTGGGCAGAAAATCCTGCCCAACTGCGAAGTGTGTCTTGTCATGAAAGGAGGAAATGGCATGACTGGGAAAGAGACGTTTCTACATTTCACCACCACCCCTGACAAACGCTCAGCAGGAAACAGGGCAGCACTGGGAACATCCTGTGAGTTGTACTTGCTTGCCAGGCCTGGTTCCTATGGGTCTCTGCCTTTAATCATCCACTGTTCCCAAGACAATTAGGGAACACACATCTATTTCTTTACAGAAACGATATGCTATCTAAACTTGACAACAACCCAGTGCTGCTAAGTTCTTTTGCACAGCAGCTTGTTAACTTTAATTCTCTGAGAATGCAGATTACTGCCAGAAAAGGAATCCAAAATGCATTCTTAAGGGAAGAAAATGGGAAACTGGAGAAACATGTCTGCATGGGAGAGCAATCTTTTCTCTCAGATGCCAAGTGTGCAAGACCAGAGCCCCAGATCCTTTGTGTATACTGTAGAGGGGAATTCAGAGTTGGGGGCTCCACATCATGACCATAACATATGGGAGCTGTTTATTATGTCAATGAATATGGGCTCCATGCTAGAACCATTGGACTACTGTATCTTGCTCCTAACATGGAGGCTCTTCATGCAAAGGGGCACATTGTACAGCATGATAGCCACCATGTATAGTCAGCAGCAGCAGCTTTTCCTACAGGTTCTGGATAACTGCTGTAATGACTGAACTGGTCCACAACAAACCTGGAACTTGAAATGGATCATAGCCAGGGGTGCCTAATCTGTGGCTCTCTGGGTGCTATTGAACTCCAACTCCCATCAGCCCTAGTCAGCATGGCCAATAGTTAAAGATGTTAGGAGTTGTAGTTCAACAACATATGGAGGGCCACAGGCCAGTCACTCCTGCCATAGACTTTTCTCACCTTTCCATATTTTTTTAAGAGCATTTGCGGACTCTGATTGGCTGGGAATTCTATATAATGTTGGTCAGTTTTGTTCCTGGTTATGATGCTGTCAACTTTATATCATAGTGAACTGAAAACATGGCACCATGGCACCACTACTGTCAATGTGGTGCCAGTGTATTAGGCTTGTCTTCCAGCCTAGCCTCTGTTGTCTTTTTACTCTCATCTACTTATGCTTGCTCAGCCAATGGACAACTTTGATTTATATTGACTCCAGCCTTCAAGCACACAAAGCACCTAAGCCTGGAAACTGATGCCTGACAGCTCCCACCTAAAACTGTCAGCTCATGGCCCAGACAGAACGCGACGACACTAGACATCATTCAGGAAGAGTAACTCCTATTCCAGTACAATAGTGGGAAAATGGATCATCACAGTTATCAAGGCTGGAGTCAGCAGGTGTCCTGGATCTGTTAATGTACCTTGCTGTGTCTTCAGATTAGGAGCTAGAAACCTGAAGTCAAATAACTAGCCCAGCCAAGAGCATCAGATTCACCTACAGGTGGGCTCCCGTCCTATCAAGCAACACTGAGAAATTGCACCTTGTGACAGCATGCCACATATTCAGTTTCACTCATTAGTGCTTTATTTAGGCTAGTTCAATTCCACAGGAAGATGAATTCTCAATGTAAATGTTTGGAATCCTTCCAGTTGTCTCCGCAACTGACTCTGTCTATTGGAGGTGAAATCATGAGATACCTGTAGAAATGAATAACCACTTTACCTTCATGATGTATACTAACCATGTAACTTTATGTATGTTTTCTCAGAAGTAAGTTCTGACTGGGCTCACTAGGATTTACTCCCTAGTAAGAGTATTTAGGATTATGTTATATTAAAGGAGGAAATATTGCTGCAATGGAAATATTCTGCAATTGCAGCATTCACAGGAATGTCTCTTTTTATGCCATCACCAAATGGGTCACAATAGACAGAACACTGTGCATTCCCAAAATACCCTATGAATACAATGAATACTCAATGAGCACACATGGGAATTTTAAGTTTCCCAAAGTTTTTGTATCACTGGGTGGGTGGGTGGGTGTGTATCTTGCTATAATGATGAACGTATGGGATTAAGTTACACAGAAAAAGGAGAAGTTACATGGAACAAGTAGGTCAATATTCAAATACAAAAATATAAGTTATTTTTATTAATTAGGCGGCAAAAGCCTTACACACATTTAAAGTGCCTGCTCAATAAGCAAACCCTAAGATCAAAATTTCCAGTGATTATTACGCCAGTCAAAGCAAGTGATCTTTTAAAGACAGGAATATTTCAAAACAGATGTACTCCATAGATTAGCTGCCAAAATATGGCTTCAAGGAATGTCAATCCAATCTGAGATTTTCTGACTTTCCCCTCCACCTCCAAATATGCCAGCCTCAGAGCAGTCCCCTTGAGGCCAGTAAGTGTTGCTGTGCCCTCACTCAGGACCTCTGGAAAAGTAATGAGGCGCTTAAGGCACTTAGGTGAAGAGATCATATTTCACAACAGGGGTGTGAGATCTGAAATCGTGACAGCTCCAAGACTGCATTCATTCTCTTTGGAAGAGCTGGCATCCTGCAGATAGCAAGGGGCCATGGGGAAGCGAGTCAAATTCAGAAAACAGAAGAACTACAAGCTTGGCTCTGCTGCAGATACTATTGATGTGCACAGCAACAAGGTGGGAGATGAAATAATACTAATACACAATTCAAATAAAGGATACTCGACAAAGAAAGTAAGGGGTGGGGAAGAGACACATTCCCCCAATTAAGTTCTGTAACTTGTTTCAGCTCAGACCAGCAACTCTGATTTAGACCAGCTCCACAACACACTGGGATGTATGGCCGCTGTACTTAAGGGTGGCAAACAGCTCTTGTTCCTAACTCTTCCCGGGAGTCCCTTCCGGGAGAAAAAAGTGAGCTGTCAACGTGAGGGGTTTTGTTTGTTTGTCTGTTGAACCGCCCGAACAAGCCAGCCTTGCAAACGACGGGGGTGGGCACGCGCGAGGCGGAGGGATTCCCATTTCTGGATCAAATCAAGAGGGCATTTTTAGACCAAACCCACAGATCCACGCAAGAGGTCAGACCTGAGCAAGGGCTCCCACAGGGACAAAGTTGGGGGGGGGGAGAGGCATCCCCAACGAGTCCGGAGAGGAAGCGCGGGGAGGAGAGTAGTAGCAACCAGCCAAGTAAGTCCATGGGGTCAGCCATGCCTTCTCCGCCTTACCTGTGACAGCCGCGACGTCCCGCAGAAGGAGAGCCCATAGTGCCGGCAGCAGCAACAGGAGTCCCCGGATCTGCATAGTCTGCTTCATCTCCATCTCTTCCACATCATCATCTTTGTCATCCTCCTCCACGCCGGGTTGCCTCCGCTCGCTTCCAAGGAAGAAATGAAACGGGGGCGGGGGCGGGGGGAGAGGAGGCGAACGAGAAGGAGAGGCGGTTTGGGGATGTTGGGGGGGGGGGGGAGAGAGCGGGATCGGGAGGGAGGGAGGGAGGGGAAGCCGCGAGGAGAGCCAAAGCAATGCCCTCAGATTCGGGAATGCGCTGGGCGCCTCCAGCAGCAGCAGCAGCAGGGCTGGGGGTCCCGCCGCGTCGAGGGTCTCTCCTTCCCACGCGCGCGCGTGTGAGAGAGGGCAAGCGAGGCAGGGGAGCCTGAGGTGGCGGCAGATTGGGGAGCCGCACCAGCGCTCGCTCCCGGCTGGCTGACCCGCCTCCTCCTCCGCTCGCTGCGCTTGTAATCCAAGATCCGCGAGCCGACGAGTTCCCCCCCTGCCGGCCTCGCAGAGTTCAGTCGGCGAGCAAGCGCCGCTCGCCTCGGCCGGGCTCGGAGCTCCCCCTCTCGCCGCTTCTGCGCCGCCGCCGCGACTTCCTTCAACAAGTCGCCTTCTCCTCCTCCTCCTCCTCGCCTTCCTCCTGCTCCTTCTCCGCCTCTTCTCCTCCAGGAAATGGCGCTTTCGCGAGGCCACACGGCAGAGCCCGGCTTCTCATCGTGACATCACCGGCCTCATCATGAATATTTATCCAGCCTGTCTATTTATTGCCCTTCTCCCTCTCTGCTCCCACCCGCCTCGCCGAGTGGGAAATGGCGGGCTTCTTCTCGGGGGTGGTCGCAGCCTCTCTACGCCTTCGGAGGGAGGCGCGAGAGGGGCGCTGGAAGCGCGCGCGCCCACAACCCCCTGTTGCGCCAGCAACCCGGGGAAAGAGACGCAGTTTCGTCGCGCTGGCCAAGTCGGCCTCACCCAACATTCAGATGAATACATTGGTGGTGTCTAACAACGGGAAAGGAAAAGCCAGTATCAGACACCAAGCCCAGTTCTGAAATAAAGTAATACGTTTCCTCCATGCAGGAACAGCCGGGGAGGAATGTATACTGAGTAAACACACACCAGGCAGTTTGAAAGCATGAAGTACCCGTGTGGCTTTGGGCGAGAAATCACAGATCTAAATTCTGTCGTCCTTAGTTATTTCTTTCAAAAGCTGCATGGATTTTACATTCTGCATTTTTGCATTTTAAGTTTCTGGACCATGTTTAAAGGCAGCCCCCCCCAAGAGCACATTACAATAGTTGAGTCTTGATGGAACCAGAGCAACTAAGGAAGGGCCCATCCATACCTTGGCTTAATGAGGACTGTGAACCCATGTGTCTCTCTTAATTAACACCCCACCTCGCGTGTGGTGCTCTCTTCCAACCACCCATGGGGCAAAAGATTCCTGCATTACAGGGGCTGGGCTAGATGACCCACAGGTGCCCCACTAGATGACCTATGGTTCTGCTGCTCTCCCACAGTTCCAGCGATTCGCCATGCAATCAATGTAGCTCTCCTGTTTGGATTTTCGAAGCATAGGAAATGGGTATGTAGGAATTAAAGGAGCTGCAAGGGTTTCACAACCCACATTCTAACTAAGGTATGGACTGGCTGTAAGGTCCTTTCTCTTGATAGGGTTGTGAAATATACTCGGAGTCGAGAATGGATTTCATGCTCTTTATTCAGCTCATAGTGGTGAGGAGGAATGGAAGTTCCCCCGCAGTATCTGCTTTATATACATTATTTACACAATGGGCTGCACGTGATTGGCTAATTCCGGGATTCTCCTTTAGGCCAATCAGGTTGTGGATTCAGTTCCATCTGGAGCTGGATTGGGTAGCTCCTGTGGACCAATCATACTGCTGCGTTGTTCTAGGACCAATCAGACTGCTGCATTTTGGATCCTATTCAACTCAATACATAACAGGTTGAGATGGCATATCAGCTGGTTAAGTTGGCAAAAGTCACTTCTCGCTACTGCGTAGTCTAGGAGGGGCCCCCACAGCTGTGAACCTGGGCTTTCGGGAAGTGAAATCCCATGGGGTAACCAACAGTTTCCAGGGTTCTTTTCTACACTTGTATCATATAGCAACTCTTGCTCACATTTTCTCTGAACTAACATTTCTTCATAGGTGCCTTGCTCCATCCCTTTGATCATTTGAGGTGCTCTTTTCTGATTAGTTTTGTATATGTGGTTCAAGGCAAGCACAGAGCCCCTTCAAATGAATGTACCCATGATGTTGTTGGGGGCTACAGCACACATCAGGAGGAGAGGGTAGAACTAGCCCACGGAGTTCCAATGCCATCTCCCCACGTGTGGGGCCCTCAACTTCTGACCCCACTTTCTTAGCTCCAATATGTTAGTCATTGATTTCTTCGTTCCTCATGAATTTGGGATTTGCCCAAATATTGTCAAAATAAATGGGAACTGAGTAAACATTCTGACTCGTGAAAATTAAATGTCCAAAATTCATATACAGTGGTACCTCGGGTTAAGTACTTAATTTGTTCTGGAGGTCCGTTCTTAACCTGAAACTGTTCTTAACCTGAAGACCACTTTAGCTAATGGGGCCTCCCGCTGCCGCCGCGCCGCCGGAGCACAATTTCTGTTCTCATCCTGAAGCAAAGTTCTTAACCCGAGGTTAGCGGAGTCTGTAAGCTGAAGTGTATGTAACCTGAAGCATATGTAACCCAAGGTACCACTGTATATATATTCACCTTTGCTTACCTCTCACAGAGACTGAGATTGCAAGAGTTTCTTCATAGCACAGGGAACATAGATACTGACACAGTCATTAATATTATAATATGGTTTGGGGGTATTTAGAGTAGAGAAGCAACAGGCAACTCCTCTTCCTTTGCTATTATTTCTGAAGCAAATCCCCCTCCTGTAGATGAATCCAAAGCAGCTATTGGACTTTTATAACACAAGTTTGTGTGTATAACTTGAAGTTTAGGCCTGCAATGAGCAAACCTATAATGCACATAATCCCTTAGACTGACATTCTGGCTTCCATTGGTAAAAAGATCCAACCCCTCCCCCCTTTTTTTGCAGCAGCCAACTCTGCCAGCCTATAGCATGTCTCACATGCATTTCTAGTCTGTTGCCATAGCAACAAGAACCTAACTTCCCTCCCACTTCTTTCTGCCAAGTTGGTTGTTGCCCATCAACACATCAATGATCTGGAATAATGCCCTAATTTCTGTCAGATTAACTCATGGGCTTTCAAGTAGCCATTATGTGTCCCCCCCCCCCCTTAGTTCTGCCTAGTAGTTAAACACTTTACGAGTGCTCTGTTCAAATTACCCTTATTTGCATAGGAAATAGAGACCTCTTATTAACATAAGATTCTATGATTGGTTTTTTAATAAGCTCTGCTTCTAAAGCATTGAGATCCCTACAGGGATTTTGCCAATTTTTCCAATCATTGAGGTTTCACCTGATAAAAGGTCACAGCTCTAGTTCCCGGGACGTTCAGATTTGCAGGTGCAGATCAGTATTGATATTGTTAAAAGAAAAAACTGTTCCTTTTCCCTTATGGGGTACCCAGTAAATGTGTTTGATCCTGCTCATCTGTCCTGAAAATCTAGGTAACCGTATCCAAATGGCTGCTTCCTATTCCATGGAATCTGTTTCCTGTTCCATGAAATCCTTTGAAAGGATGAGCCTTGTTCTTTTTAAGCCAACTTTGCTTACCATATTTCTACATGCCTACTTTCCTTTTATGATTTAGTGCCATGTGATTCTGATTTCCTAATATAGAACCTGTTGTTTTATTTTACTGCACTACCATGCTTATGGATTTCAGCCCCTGTGGCTTAAAATGCTCCGTTCTGTTATCTGTTTGCTTTTTACATGACCAAAAGACAATTCAAAAAGCATTAAAATCTATTGAAAGTACCCATTTGGTGATTACTACTTTTTCTGAGTCTAAAATCTCCTACAAGGCCCCCCAAACTTAAAAAATAAATAAATTGTAGAGCATTTGCTTTAAATGATTTTTGGGACTTTAAGGCTGCAATCCTATGCACACTTACCTGTGAGTAAGTCCCATAGAGCTTTAGACGGCTTACGTCTGATAACAAATTCTTAGGATTGCACTAGAATGCCATCGAGTGGGCGTAGCCTGAGTCTGTTCTAGGCTGCTGTGGAAAGCTTTGTGCAGAGCAAAAGGCAAGGGTACCACTTTTAATAAAAGGATGAAGGCAGGCAGTTATTTTAAACTCACTGGTGACGTGTGGCACTTTAAAGGTGCCTGCTTGCTAAAGCAATCTGTACGTGTTAAGCTTAAATTTCTCTTTCTAGACATGGCAAGTCCTATTGCGTCCCAGCATGCAAAGGGGCCTGGTTAGAATTATTTTGCTCTGTTAGTTGCCAAGCCTGCTCTGCAATCATACTATTACTCATATCCTTGAGGAATCCCTAGCATTGGAACAATGCCAAGCAGACTCCATGACTGGAATAAGAATACGTGTCTCTTTTGCTCCTGTTCAATGGAGAATCACCAAAAGAGAGGCTGATAAACCACATGTAGGTGAGAGACTGAGAAGATGTCCTGGTTCTCTTGGGGCATGACATCCTTTGAAAGGTCTTGTTCAGAGGCACGGTGTTCTCAGGTACTGTCTCAGGCTATTAAATATATTCTTTGCATATATTTGTTACCAAGCTCTGGATGGTTGCTGGTTTACTAATGGTTTCTTCTGTGTTGGGCTTTTCTACTTCACAATGTGCTGTTTTTCATGGTCATTATTGATTTCTGTGAAATAATAATGATTAAAAAAAACCCCTCACAATACTATTTGCTTGAATAAGTCCCCTCAAAGTCCACAACTGAAATGCATGTTGGTGAAAACTGTAAATAAATATAAGCAGAGCCTGATTATGGGAAGCACTTTTAAAAACATCAGTATATTTTTATGAATTTATATTTCTTATTATTTATTTATTCAGTTTAGATTCTGCCCGTCCTCCCAACGGAGTGGAGGAGTTACACATGTATATTTTTCCATATACAGACAGTATTTGTGCTTTCAGATTAATGCCACCTGGTGCTCATTTAAAGTTCTCTAGTGCATACCACTCGCGCAGAAACTGCACTGCCTGGGCATTAACCTGGCTTCCAATTACTCTGAACAAAGCATGTTGGCAATGCAGTCCGGATCTTTAATGAGTTGTACTGACATGATGTTGTTGCATGACATTTCTCCTGCTACTATTCCTCCTGCATTAGCTGAAGTGATCTCAGGGAAATTAATTATTTCAACCAAACATTTTTCACTTGTATTCAATATATAAACTTTTTTTTTCAAGATCCTACAATTGTTTCACAATGTCTTTGCTGGTGTAAACTGGCATATGTTCATTGACTGCATTTAACTGGGGATCCATTTCGTACATCCATTGATTACATTTGGAATCATAGAAATGTATAGTTGGAAGGGACCTCAGGGCCCATCTAGTCCAACCCCCTGCAAGGCAATGCAGGAATCTTTCACCCATTGTGGGGCTCGAACCCAAAACCCCGAGATTAAGAGTCTCGTGCTCTACCGACTGAGCTATCCAGCCTCAACTAATCTTTTGCACTGTCTAATGATTGGTTCTCCGTTAGGATTTTTACATTGCTTAAGTTTAGTAAGATGAAGGGAGTCTTTAAATCCAATGATTTTAATGGATCTACTCTGAGTATAACTCAGATATAAATGTGGATTGATAGCTATGCATAGTTCAGGTACCTGTGCTAAACCTACACTGTAGAGTGATTGCCTTTCAGAAAATAAAAGAAAATAAATCAGATGGTTCCCATATCCAAAAAAATCTTGTACTGATTTTCCTTTTTCCTTATTCCTTTTAAGTGAATAAGAATGAATCCCATTGCGTGATGGGTGACAGGACAATATCTTCCACTGCACCTGAGTGTAGCAAGCTAGTGGTTGTCTGCCCTGAAAACAGATTTGGGTCAGATATTCCACAATGGCACACACAAACACAAATCCCCTATAAGAATACAAGAGTTTAAGAAGAGGACTGCTGGACCAGGCCAATGACCCATCCAGTCTAGCATCCTACTCCAGATACATAGAAGAAGCCCTGAAGCACAAACAGCACTCCCACCTTATGCAGTTCCCAGCAATTCATATTCTCAGAGGCATATTGCCTTGAATAGTGGAGGAACCCACTTTGTTAATGTTTTTGTCTCCTCCTTGACTTCCTTGCACACTTTTAAAAAACACAGGAAATATTATAATATGTTTGGCTACTGGATGGAATAACTGTTCTAGGAATTGTTAACATTGGTTGCCAACTAATCCCGCTCTTCTGCTTTCAATCCACTTGATGGCGATTATGATTGTGCTTTTAGAGGTGAAGACCTTGCAGTTCTTTTAGTTACTTTTGGTTTGCTAACAAGGGCTCTGTTATGCTGTATTTAGTTCATCGTTGCATTTGATTACATTGGGTGTTTCTAACCAATTCTTGTAGAAGCTTCGGTATAAGGTAATGATTCCATCAATCATTATAGTTTAATTTAAAACAATGTTTTATTTATCAATTGTTGGATTTATATCTCATTTCCAAAGAGCTTCACGCAGTGTACCTGGATTCCTTGGAACACACTGAGTGCCGGGTTTACGTATAAGCTAAACAAGCTATAGCTTAGGGCCCCACTCCCTAAAATATCACTGGCTTGCTCATTTCTATATATAGGGTGCCTACATTCTGCATGGACTGGTTGCATGGCAACATGTGCAAATGGCTTTAGATACCTATTAGGTCCATAAATTACCATATAGCATATATTCAACACAAAAAAACAGTACAATTCGTTGTTATTTTCAAAGGACAGCTGGACGTATAAAGGGCTGCATTACCTTCAGTAGCTTAGGGCCTCATCAAACCTAAATCAGGCCCTGAACACACCTATCGAAGTCGTGGTGAGGCCCTGAACAGCTCAGTTTCAGAGATGCAGCTACATTGAGCAGATGACAAAAGTGGGAGAAGAGAGGAAGATGGGCATCTGCTTTGAACACTTCCTTTTGATGACACTATGCTTTCCTTTTGCAGTGCAGGCGCAGCTGTTAATTCATTTTGCCCTGCAAAACTAGTGAATATTGTAATTCAGATATAATGAAGGACTGAAACCAGTTTAATATCACTGAAATCAATGGATCTAAGCAAATCTCACTACAAATACTTTGGTTCAATGCACATTATAGACCGGGCTGCTACTCATTGCTGGAAAATAATTATTGAAAGTTGTTCAGTATAAACAATTGTTTGTAATAACCCAGAACACTTTAAGAAATGTGTTTTTGTAGTTTTCTTCTTCCGGATTTTCAATTAATAGCAGACATAAACAATAACTTTAAAGGTGCTAAATAGTAGAGAAATATCAACATTTCTCGCTGATATATACATGTGCACCTGTTTTGTTCAGCAGGGATCCAAGTGCTGGAACAAAGGTAAATTGGCTGTTTCTTAATCCCTGGCATAACCTTTAGCTACTATAAAACTAAGCTTTTGTGAGGTCATCCCAAGCAAGCATACCTGTTCTTTTGCATGCAATATAGTTTCCTAAAGGAAGTCTGCTGAGGACTCTTACTGAGCTGTCTGTCACTGTTACCCTCACTTCAGCTTGAGCCTTATCTGTTCTTCTGCACTAGTTTGTTTCCTGGGATATGTCTTGGGGACTCCTGGTACCATTTATTCTAGATCCCTGATGAAGTCACTGTTTAGTGTTTCACTAATGAGGTTGGTAAGCAGAGGCACACAAAAGACTCAGTGATTGCAGCGGCAGAGAGGAATTAGTTCCCCTTACTTATTATGTCCTCTGCAGTGCTTGTCAAGAGGTATGGAACAGCAAGCTTATCAGGAAATATAAGCTAGTTATGTATCCTTTTTAGAAAAAGCTTTTATTTGTATATTACTGATAATTGTTTCATATATATCTTTTGTATATTATAAAAATCACCACTTAGGGATGTTTTGATCAAGCTGCTTAAAAATTGTCAATGAAACAAATGAGTAGAAATTATCACTAAGCCGACAACAAACATCGGACTAAAGCTGGCTAGTGATTGTGGTTTGTTAGGACAAAACAAACCATGGTCCTGTGTTTGGATGTGATACAAACCTTTGTGGTTTGTTTGCCCACTCACATGAGAGGTCACAGTTATTCCTTTAGCAGACAAATCTTTGCCTTGGTTCACTGATGGAGTGAAGAACAGGACAGTGAGATGGCATTCAAGCAGCATTGGAATCTAAATCCAGAATGACTCCTTGCTCTGCTTCAACAATGTGCTACGTTTTAAATTTCTTGGTTATTGGTTTATTTTGCAACAAGTACATTCAGGATCTGATGTTAAGGAGTGTCCTGAAGAAGAGATACTATTGATTTGTTATCTGTGTGGTCTAGGTGAGCTTTGATATATAGTGGAAGGCATGTTCGAACACAAAAGGACAGGGAGAATTCTTATGGCTTCTTAAGATTCTCGGAGGACCAAAACAAAAAGGAGGAGGAGAATGCAAACTAAGAACATTCTGTTGGGCTGAGTGTACACAAAAATGATGAGCATGGTGATTTCACCTGGGTGGTGATGGCTTGCCCTGCCCATTCCAATAATGGGATTTCTAAGACTTGCAAACATTGCATAGCAAAATTGCACAATGACAACTCTGACTAGGGATCACGTTGCAACGTAAGTGCCTCTTCCTTGACACAGCTAAATCTTTAAATACTCTGGATTCTTGCAGTGCATCTTGCATGAAGTGTGTTGTTCTCCATACTATTCTCTCCCCTCCGGTTGCTGCCCCCACCTATGTCTGGCGATCTCAAGTAGCTGTCCAGGCGCCAGAAATTCTGCCCTTGGCCCACCTTAAACATTTCTTCTTGATGCCAGACTTCACTTGATGTAGTGCCACTCCAGCACATAGTAGGAAATGTAGGTGGTGGCTTGCTGGCTCCTAGTCGCTCTGCACTGCTGCCTGCCACTGCTGCCCCTGGCACCGGGTAAGCTTGCTGGGGGGGGGCACTGCTGCAGGAGAGACTCCATCAGAGAGGCCATTGCCCAGTGTTTCTTCAAATCTAGACCTGCCTCTGCCCCTGCCTAATTATACCACATAGCCTTGGGCCTGCCACTCTCCCACCTGCACTTTGAAGTGTTACCACTCTGGTGCAGTGTTAACACATGAGTTGCTGTTTGTGCAGTGGTTTCCAAAGTGGATAGTACCGTCCCCTGGGAGGATAAGGTAAAGGTAAAAGACCCCTGGACAGTTAAGCCCAGTTAAAGGCAACTCTAATGTTGCGGCACTCATCTCGCTTTTCAGGCCGAGGAAGCCAGGATTTGTCCACAGACAGCTTTCCAGGTCATGTGGCCAGCTTGACTATACCGCTTCTGGCACAATGGAACACCGTGACAGAAGCCAGAGCACACAGAAACGCCGTTTACCTTCCCGCCACAGCGGTACCT
Source organism: Podarcis cretensis (assembly GCF_951804945.1). Lineage (NCBI taxonomy): Eukaryota > Metazoa > Chordata > Lepidosauria > Squamata > Lacertidae > Podarcis > Podarcis cretensis. Next base: position 45,098,874 of record NC_137170.1, on the reverse strand, counting down.
ATTTATCTACTTGCACTGGCATGCTTTCAAACTGCTAGGTTGGCAGGAGCTGGGACAGAGCAACAGGAGCTCACTCCATCGTGGGGATTCAAACCACCAACCTTCCAACTGGCAAGCCCAAGAGGCTCAGTGGTTTAGACCACAGCACCACCCATGTCCCCCGTGAGAGGATTATGTAGGTGGGCACTGGAGGTGTAAATGACTATCACATTTTGAAAAGATTGTATCGCTGATCAAATCAAGGGTATATAGTTGCACGCTGCCCCAAACTCTGAGTGGTGCGAGATTCCATGTGTTCCAGGCACTTACCCAGGGTTCATGTTTCCTTTTGGAATGAGGCACAGCACAGCGGAGACTGTAGTGTCTTTGTGATATGTGGTTTATTTATACCAGTATACAACCTAAGCCTGTGATGGAGGAGTTCACACCGTCAACACCCCAAGAAGGTCCTGCTTCTCCCATAGCCACAGCCTTGGATTCCAGCAGAAACCAGGCCTGTCTCTCTCTCTGCCTTTCCACTCTGACCTTTTGTCTTTCTAACCAAAAGATAGTTGGGGGGGAGAAGCCCACCCATTTGTCCAGCTTTGCTCCCTTAATGACCCATACTTAGTGAGCAAAGTACATGAACTAATGTCAGTGTATTGGAAGAAGCAAAGATCACCAGTGTTTCATTGGACTGGTCATGTTTGGATGCCTGATTATCATCTTCCAAAGCAACTACAGTGGTACCTCGGTTTTCAAAGCATTTACTTCTGGGTTTTCAGCATTCAAAAACCGAAATGTTCGACTTCCAAGAAGTTCGAAAACTGAGGTACAACTGTCCTTTGTTCTGAACTTAAAAATGGAAGGCGTAACAATGGTGGTCAACAAAAGAGGTTTAAAGATTCTCTTGAGGCAAATCTAAAAAAATGTAGTATAAGCACAGACAATTGGGAAACACTGGCCTGCGAGCCCTCCAATTGGAGAACAGCCTTTACCAAAGGTGTCATGAACTTCAAAGACACTCGAACTCAGGACGAAAGGGAAGACTAAGAGGAAGGCACATTTGGCAAACCCTCACTGTGAAAAGACATGTGGATCCAGAACTGGCCTCCATGGTCACTTACGGACTCACTGTTAAGACCATATTTATTGAAGACAATCTTACTTGGCTACAAGTGATCGTCAAAGAAGAAGAAGATTTAGCGAGCCATTACCAGGCTGTCCTGGCTATTCCAGCAATTGAATCCATGCTGGAGCCAGGAATTAGAAGGGGGCCCAGGCATACACAACTCAATACTGACTCAATGCTGTAGCGATTCAGTCTTAAATATTTCTCAGAATTGAAATGTAAAACAGAAAGAACCACATATTTTAATATGGACTCTAATGTGCCTCCATAATTTAGCTCGTTTGTCCATTTATGTTGACTGATGGACAATTATGTTAAAACTGGGCATGTGATAATCCATAAGAATGTCTGTCAAGATAAAGGCATCATGATGTAAGCCTTCATTTTATATAACAGAATGCCATTTAGCTATCAGGAAAAACCCCAGAAAGACTTTTGCACTGTTTCCAGTAACCTTCCAGTGCAACCAGCCAAGTTGTGTAAGACAAACCCTGCGTCTTCTGTGGTAAAAGGAACACACCATTGCAAAACAGGATCATTATACCAAAAGGAATTATATTTCAGGTGATGCAACAGTCAGTGCCGTAAGAAACAATCGTATATGTGCACAGATATGCATATATAATTATCTACACATACTAGACACTACAAATTTCAACATACAGGTAGAAATAATGGAAGCGAAGACTCACTCCCTAGTTGGACACTGCTTGCTAATGACATTTGCTTTGCTGTGGGGTTGGAACACTTTGCTCTGAAAAGACAACAAATAACATTTGGCCAACGAGGATCATCAGCATTCGCCACCCATATAAAAAAATCGCTTCCCAGGGTTTCTTCAGTGTGTGTGTGTGTGTGTGTGTGTGTGTGTGTGTGTGAAGACTGATGATGGGAAGGGAATTGGTGTTTTGAAGTGGTCCATAGCTGTACCTGAGAAGATCACACAAAAATGAACGTTTGATTTCATCTCTGCTCATCGTGTTCCTTGCAAGGTGTATGGATTGGAAGTGTGAGAGTGGGCCAGGGTGCATAGCTTAACACACCACATTCTGTGTTTGAGGACAAGAGGAAGAAAAGCAAAACTTAAAGTGCCCAAGGCTGCTCTAATACAAGATTTTCACATCAGCTCCTGATTGGCACTAAAGGATGCTTAACATAACATGGCTTTAAAATCCAAAGTGTAGAAGCAGAGGAATTGGGGCAACAAGGGTAGACACCAGGTCCAGTGACCGTATAGACAGTAACAGTCGTTGTGCAGTGAGTCAGTGAGTCGGGCTGTTAACCAGAAGGTTGATGGTTCAAGCCCACCCAGAGACAACTGCAAGCAGGATTCCTGCATTGGATTGATAACCCCCTCCCCAGGGTCCCTTCTAACTCTAACATTCTTCTCTATGATTCTGAGATCTAAAGAGATTGAGTGAATATTCAGAAAGGCAGGGAAAGCTTTGTTTCCCACGCTTCTTAACAGAGGTCAATGCTCATGATTTTGATTCAGTGTTAGCTGCTCAGGCTCTTTTCATATGAGCCACTGTCTGAGGAGAGCAGGGTGCTGGTGTGGTCCAAGGGGGAGAGCACTGGACAAATGACCTGAGTTCAAATCCCTGTACAGTCATCATAGATTCACTAGGTCCCATTGGGTAAGTCACCAGAGAAGAATAGCAAACATATCCTATATCGCAAAGAAAAAGTGGCAGGTGGCCCAGTCCCTATCCACTGGAAGCCCCCCCCCCCACTTAGGATCACTCTTGCCTTTAGGATGCCATATAGGACCCCCCCGTGGGCTATTTGGAGGAGATTCCCTAATCATAGTTTTCAGGACAGACTGTGACTCCTCTATGCATCTCATCCAGCTATCTAAAAAGGAATGGGTTTTGAGTTCCCCCGACCTTCTGTGCGGCCCCTGAACCCTGAAACACTCTTTAGGTTCTTACATGATTCCCTGAAACAAACTCTATGTTCATTGGGCCCCAGAAACCCTGAAGCCACATGGAGGATTGGGGAACACACAAAACATTTTATTTTATCAAGGATGATGGCATGGGACCGTAGACATGGCAACCAAAAAAAATCTCTTCCATCATTGGGCATGTAAACTGAAATGGGATTTCAAGGGTTACAGTTAGTTTTGTGGGGGACTCAAAACCTGTTTCATATGATTGGGGGTGATAGGATAGTCATGTAGAGGGGTTTCAAGCCATCCTGAAAACCATATTCCTGCTCATCAAGCCCTTAAACCAAAATGGAGTTCTGGGGTCACATGATTGCATCACATGATATGAACACATGGAGGGGTCATAACATATGTTGAAAGTTGTTTAGGGTAGTACCTCAAAATAGCCTATGGGGGGAATCTTCCATGGCATCCTTAAAGCAAAAGCAATCCTAAGCAGGGGTGGGACTTACAGTGAAAGGGAAGTGGAGCAGCTGTCACCTTTGGTCTGTGATATGATATATGCACCTCATACATATCTTTTCCACTCATGGACTATAGCATCAAGTAGCGACTTGCAGGTTTGAATATGGTATCACCAATATTAACATTTCATAATGCAGTTCCCCCCCAATGGAAACAGTTCTGTGTTCACATGAGTCAGCTAATTGAGTAATGAGACATACATTGAAGCATATGCGTGCATGAGCCATCTTCTCAGTGTCCTATATGTAAAATGAGAATCAGAGTTAGGATAGGTGTTGAATGGGGCCTTGAAGGTCCTGTAGCCAACCCTCATGGGCAGGGCAGGATATATCAGCTGCTCTTGTTGGGTTGTTCTAAGGATAAACAATATAAATTCTGTAATGCATTTTGCCCACTAGAAATATAATCAGAAACATACATAAGACTAGGATCCCAGTACTGGCACATGGCTAAGCCTCCACATTTGTTCTGGCATCCTATCTAAACCTCTGACAACCTTTGATACTATTGTGCACAAAGGCAGAAATGGAGCTTCTTGCTTTTTCCACCTCCCTTGCACAGTCTCCTGTGTTGTGAGACAGGATGAGTTAGGCAAGAAATAGCCATGTAGTGCCCAGTTGTCTGTCCAACACTCCTTATAAAAGGTGTGGGACCCAGATGCTCCAATTACCACTTCTGCCCCCGCAGCTAAAGCCAGCTGATCTTTTCTAGCTCCCCAGAGCTCCTGCCCAGTTAAATATAGGTTGAATGGAAACAGTTTATATCAGAGCCAGCTGAAAATGAGGATGGACACTTAGACTAGATGTTCTCAGGACAGATCTTGGAAGGACTGGAATCACCACAAAGCAGTGTCACCCACTGCTAACTCAGACAGCTGCTCCAGAAGGCGTACAGCTTCCGGGTCATGTGGCCAGCATGACTAAGCTGCTTCTGGTGAACCAGAGCAGTGCACGGAAACGCCGTTTACCTTCATGCCAGAGGGATACCTATTTATCTACTTGCACTTTGACGTGCTTTTGAACTGCTAGGTTGGCAGGAGCAGGGACTGAGCAACGGGAGCTCACCCCGTCACGGGGATTCGAACCGCCGACCTTCTGATCGGCAAGTCCTAGGCTCTGTGGTTTAACCCACAGCGCCACCCGCATCCCACAGTGATGGGTAGAAGATGTCAAACATGTGGATGCCAAATGCATATACTTAGATGAATGCAAAAAAGAGGGGGAAATGAAAAAGAGAAGTGCATAAGAATGTGGGAAGTAAAGGGGAAAGGCTGTATTAAAGAGGAAGAGGAAGTTAGATGGAGAAGGGCATTTCAGACAAATGTTTCAGTCATGTCTTGCGATTCAGTCACAATAGTTTACCCTGGGTGGAAATGAGATAGCAAAGGGGAGGATTCAACTAACTAGTCTTCCTAGTGGATGCTTGTGAAAGGACTTCCTTTAAGACAATGGGGTTTTCTCCCTCTTCTCCCCTGTTCCTCCCTGAAATTGACCCAGGGAAACCCCAGAACAGCAAGCAGGGAGAAGAAGGGAGAACTGAAAAGTTTGCACTCACAGAACAATTGCCATAGCGCTACAATGAACTCCTCCCAAAGTCACCATGAGTGGGTTCTGCCACCTCATATCTAAATGGGGGGTAGTGTTGCATACTAGACAGTGGGCGGGGGGGGGGGGGCTTCAGCTGAGGAAACTGGGGCACAGATTGCTATTCAGACATGGAGCTCACTGAACGGCTTTGGGGAAGTCATTTTCTCTCCCCCTGGCCCAAATCCTTAAGTTAAGCACTTGGTTGAGCTATGGAATTTGCCACCACAGCATACAGCTGCCAACGTGGACAGCTTTACAAACAGATAAGACACCTTCAGAGGATAAGGCTATCAAGAACTACTAGTGTCTAGGGACATCATGATGTCTAGGGACTACCTCCAGCTTCAGAAGCACGTTGCCGCCAGTTGCTGGAGATCACATGCAGGAGAGTGCCGTTGCTCTCATGTCCTGCCTGTGAGCTTCTCGTGGGCATCTAGTTGGCTACTGTAGGGGGATGGACAAGATGGGCCTTCTGTCTGATCCAGCACCGCTCTCCTTAGGTTCTTACTGTTAAAAGGGATAATCCCACGTTAAAAGAGGCTAATTCTGTGAAGACTGCCCCAAGCTCCTTGGAAGGGCAAACAAAGCCTGGTCAGTTTTCAGCACCAGTTAAATTTGGTTAAATTTGCTAACTTTGGTTAAATTTGCTAATTTGTTCCTTGGTGGAGACTCACGGGATCCGTCTGACTTGTACCGGTGCTCTTTTAACATTCTTTTGGTTTGTGTTATTTATGTTTGGATCCTATATATTGCATCCTATCCAGGAATTGTTTTAATGAAGAGTGGGTTGGAAAACTTTTAACTTAATAGAAACAAACAAAACACGTGAACTGGCTTAGAATTGACTCTTCATAAGCTTCTGGGGGAACATGCTTCCTTATTTGGAGAAGTGGGCGGCTGGGACTTTAAACCAGTTGCATCCCACAGCCGTCCTAGTATTGCTGTCACTGGCAAGCAGCCTTCTGGCAGTGAAGTTGTCCCGGGAAAGTGACAGGGTGCCCTTTCATAGTGACGTTTCCAGGCAGGATGCTCGGCGGAGACAGAAGTGCCTCGCTTCCTGGCCTTCAGGCCTGTGCACAATGAGCACTGGGAAAAACCGAGCATCGTGGTAGGTGGGTGGGTTTTCGTTGAGGGCCAGTTGACTCGAGTGGGAGCAGCACGGGTCGTCCTGGCCGCCCCGGTCAGCGATGCTGCTGCTGCGGCTCCTCCAGAGGCCTGTCCTGTGAGAGCCATGGATCCGGCACAGGGAGAAGCGGCTGGTGTTGAGGGAGAGCTGCGAATTCCCGCTGCAGCTGTGGAAGGCATGTCGGGAGAAGATGGAGGAGGTGCTGGAGGCGTGGTGGCAGCGCTCGCAGCCCCGCGTGATCTCGCTGTACCTGCACATGGAGTAGCCGTTGCAGACGGGAGAGCTGGTCAGCTCCATGAGCATTGCCTCTGAGTAGCTGGGGATCAGCTGGCGATTGGTGCAGATGTGCCACTCGAGCTCCGTGCTGTCCTGAGTGCTGACCCTTGGGATGCGATATCTGTACAAGGGCTCCTCCGCCCCGGTGGGCACTCTGTACTCCACTCCAAGGAGCTTCTCCACGTGGTAGTGCACATAGGCAGTTCGATACTCTATGAAAACTCTCAGCGGCCACGAGACCATCATCAAAGCAGCCACCCAGAACGTATAGTGTGACACGTACCATGGAAGGTGATCAGGGTCACCGTAGGCCATCATGAGCTCTTTGAAGTCTATGTTCCTGAGCTTCATGCCTTCCCTGACCTCCATGTAGTCATCTAGCCCTTCGATCTCTGTGAAGAAATGAGCCCTCTGTGTCAGGTAAGAGTTCTCAGACTCTGTGTTGGCGAAGCTAAAACATTTGGTGAATTTCAGTCGGGTGGCTGAGAAACATTCCAGGCCCATGAGCTCTTTAGAGATGTCCTTGAACCCACAGTGGGAATAGTCAAACTCAGCTTCAGCCACATGGGTGTTGACTCTTTCATGGTAGACTTGGGTGGTTGTATAAGCATCCCCATTGCGGTACCGAGTCACTTGCCTGGTTCGCCGGACAAAGTGGTAGCTTATGGCCTTCCACCATATGCATGGCGTGGCTTGCTTCATCCTGGCAATTCGGTCATAGACACTTTCCACGTCAGCCTTGTACTGGAGTTCACTTTTGGCGCGGCAGTGCCAGCACTCCACCAAGTAGACTACGTAGAGCATGGCTAGGAACGCTAATGGAATGTAGACATAGCCATCAGAGCAAGGGCTGTCGTGGTAGATCATGGACTTGCCTTTGAAAGAGCTGTCAAAACTAAGCTTAGTGACTTGTGTGAGTTGGCACCAAGCTACAGCTCCCAGGCAGCCGTACATGAGAATGGAGAGAAGGAGGCATTTCCAGTGGGACTCTCTGCACATGGAAGAGCTCAAAGACTGCTTGACTGGTTGTTGCTAAGAATCAGGCAGCAAAATAGGAGATGGGGGTGGGGAAAGGAAGAGGGGAGAGAAAGAGAGGATTTATTGTGAGATCATTTTAAGTAATTTAATATTTTTTACGGTCAGAGAGCTTATAAAACACACTTGGGGGTACAATCCCAGAAGGAAAACAAACATTTAAAACAATGTACAACAATAAATTTAAAATTTATAAATGCAATAAGCGTATAGACACTTAAAAGTTTAAGATAAGTTACCACAGAGAAAGAACCCAGAGTCACCCATGGAACCGAGTTTGGGAATTTTCTTAACGAACTACTTTGGGTCGGGGGATGGTCTGCACCTACAGATCTGTACACAGAATCTGGCAATCATTCAGGTCGTCTTATGATCTTTGTCTAACAGGAAAAAGTCAAATATTTGCTTTTCCGGGAGGTCAGTAAGCCTCACCAGCAGGGGATCAATGGTCTCACTATGTGCCTCTTCATAAAAGGGACATCTAAAGAACAAGTGCTCTGGGCTTCCTGTATCCCCCAATGAACAGGCGCAAAGTCTCGGAGCATATGGGACTTTTTAAAAGGATCCTTCCAGGACCGGCGAGGGCAGAGCCAAGCTTCTGGCGAGTGTAAAAGCTCTTCTTGCATTTTCAGATATGAGAAAGAAGAGAGATGCTGCCACTGTGGCTATATGTCTCTCGATTTCTCCAATTTTATAGTTGGGGCACCTTGAGCAGTCCTGTTGTCTCTCAGTGTCTATGATTCTTTGCCTGACCGTAGCTTTTGCCTGGCCCAACCCCAGACTTAGAAGGCCTTGAGGAGCTAAACCCAGTTTCTGAAGGGTGTTCAGGACTGCTATTTTAAGTATTAGATGCAATCTTTTAAATTTCCTTTTTTTAAAAAAATTGGATCTGGTGTGCTGGGGGAACAGCTCTTTAACCCTCTTTAACTGAGCAAACCTAAATTTCTTCGGTGTGCACTTGAATCCTTCACACAAAATGCTGACTATTTGCAAACACCCTGATACAAGCTGGATGCAAGGCTTGACCCTCGCTGAGTGGATTTCTGCCTCTTGGACCAGCTCCTGGTCATTAGGCTTGTGTGATACACTCACACACCAAAGAATAAAATGCTTCCCAATCCTAGTCCCATTCACCCCAGTTTGACAAATTTATTCCTAGCTACCTTTATTGTACGTATTGCTGCTTTTCACAGAAACGAAATGAAACAGAATATAGTAAAAACGAAAAACCCCATCCCTGCCTAGCATCAGAATGTGCAGCTGAAGAGATGTTTGCATAACGGTTGCTACATACTGTTATCTATTTGCGACAAATGAATCGACCACTCCCGAACCTTACGAAAAGCTTTCCAAGAGCAACTCATTTGAAGTTAATAAATATGCTAATGGAAACATGCTAATCACTTGCACTTGCATCAGTCATCCTTTGTTTACTGCTTATGGTGTGAAAACTTCTGATGCAGGACTTGTTTCAGGTGGGTTATATAAATTGCTCTTGTAGTTATTATATTTACAAACCTTTCAGAGGCTGCAGATTTAGAACTGGAATTTCTAGTACCTTTGCCACATGCATATTACCACACAGGCAAATGAGCGGAAAATCTGGTATGAATGATTTATTTCGTTTTTCAAAATATATTCAGCCCAGCTGCATTGCTGCTCATTCTAAGATACACCTGTTAAGGCTTAAATGTTCATTCATTTGCAGCTTATTAAGCATTGGCCACCTCATGAGAAGTGAAGATTCCCTGGAAAAGACCCTGATATTGGGAAAGATTGAGGGCACAAGGAGAAGGGGACGACAGAGGACAAGATGGTTGGACAGTGTTCTTGAAGCTACCAGCATGAGTCTGACCAAATTGCGGGAGGCAGTGGAAGACAGGAGTGCCTGGCGTGCTCTGGTCCATGGGGTCATGAAGAGTTGGACACAACTAAACGACTAAACAACAACAACAACAACAAAGCGTTGGAATCCCAAATTAATTGCATGACCCTGGCCACCAGTCATTTTATAGGGTTTCAAAAGTTCTGTCAATGACTGAAGCCTAGAATCTAGTTCACAACACCTGTTATTAGCACTTGTACACACTCTTTGCAGCCATAAATGAGGTGCTGAAGAGTAAATACCAGCAGATTTAATAACCTTTGATACTACAAGAAAGAAGATTCCACCTAAACATTAGGAAGAACTTCCTGACAGTAAGAGCTGTTCGACAGTGGAATTTGCTGCCAAGGAGTGTGGTGGAGTCTCCTTCTTTGGAGGTCTTTAAGCAGAGGCTTGACAACCATATGTCAGGAGTGCTCTGATGGTGTTTCCTGCTTGGCAGGGGGTTGGACTCGATGGCCCTTGTGGTCTCTTCCAACTCTATGATTCTATGATTCTATGATTCTACTTCTAGATGAGGGATAACTGGCTTCTAGCCAGTCAGTAGCGCTGTTTTGCCAGATCTTCATGGGATCTCTATTGTATTGTGCATGAGAGGATGAATCCTTTTATTGAAATTAGCTGAGCTTGTCTGGTTTCATAGACTGTTCAGATGCAGAACACTTTGTACTCCTGTGATGGAGTGAAAGATTGTCAGTTTGGCTGGCACTAAACCTCATTCAGCTTCAGCATAACCAGTAAGATTGAGAAGAGATCTTGAGACATGGGAAAGCTAAGGGACAGGGAAGTCAGGGGCAAAGAGATTGAAGGATTCCCAGTCCTGATAGCCCTGAATGTTGAAGACAGTTGCAGACTTTATCTAGCCTGCTTAAAGCTGAGTGTGTGGTTCCCAGGATGGATGAGAAAGGCATTCTTGATCTTTCTCTAGTGATATAAAGTGACAGTCTGGAAGGACTGTGATTTTCAAGCATGTTTTATGATTACAGCATCCACCCATTTCTCAGAGAACTCCCAACAGGTATTCCATTAAAACCAGACAAAATTGTAGTTACTTTTGATCTCATGACTTTGATTGCTACATACTGTTCCAAGCTAACCTAACATCATTCCAATTTACCTGATACTCTTCTCCCCCCCCCCACAAGATATCAGTGCCTGAGAGCAGTGCTTTCACATGCATAGATTCGTATTAAGCTCTGCAAGAACTTTGAAGGCTGCTTCCTGAAATCAGATCTATGCATCATGTAGAATAAGGCAGTGAAATTCTGGACTCTCCTAGTTTAAAGTCTCAGCAAGTAGAGTCTTTTGGTTTGGAGATTTGGGGTTCTTTGGAGTACATACTGGGTGAATTCCACTCTTCAGCACCCTACAGCAGACACCCAGTATGGTACCCTACAGATGTTGTTGGATTCCAGCATCTATCAGCCTGAGCCAGTGTGACAGTGATCAGGGATGATGGGAGTTGTAGTTCAGAAACAGCAAACCAGCACCATCTTGGCTCTTCCTGCCCTACAGTATAACCCTCCAGATCAGCAACTGGCCCCCTTCCTCAGCCTCATCAGGAGTTTGTCTCAATCATTCTAATTAAGCCATCTAGGATCTGCCTCTGGTGCATCATCTTCTCAGGGTCCATAAATACCTGGTTGGGAGGTTTGGGAGTGGCCCAGCACATCTAAGAAACCAAGCTGTGAGCCTCTGCCATAAGCAAAATAAAACAGCTTTAGGGAGGATTTTCCCACAGCACCTGGACAAATGTTGTGTTTATTGCTTGTTACTGGGTGTGCCAACAAGTTGTTCTTTGCTGCTGGACAAGTTTTCAGAGATCATTAGGCAATCTTTTCTTTTGTAAGCTGAACAGGGATGTTCCTTGCCATTGATTTAAAACGAAAAGAAGGAGCCTGCACACACTCAGTGCCTTTGCATTTTTATAAATGGAAAGGCATTTGTTTATTCCTGCCCAAAGACTGTACCTATCTCATTCCCACCACTTTCCTTGCAAAAATCGTTTTCCCCCCCCCTCTCTTTCTCTCTCTCGTTTTGCCTTTTTAGCTCTTGCAAGACATCTGCTTCCATTTCATTAAATTGAGGTACCAGATTGACTAGAAAAGGAGGGCTGTGCATGGCAGGCTGGCATTCTAGGGAACCAGGGCAGTGTAGGGAACCTGGTTGTGAACCAGGAAGCCTTGGATTCAGTGCTGTGTCCAGCCATTAAACAAACTTGGTGGGTCTTCTTGAGCAAGTCACCATCTCTCAACCTATCAAATGAGGTTGTTGTGAAGGTAAAACAGGAATGCTTAATGTACAGGGCTCTAAACTCCTCAGAGAAGGGGTGAGCAAGTGGCCCTTCAGGTGTTACTGCGCCCCAACTCCCATCAACCCTAGCCAGCATGGCTAATGGGCACAGCTGATGGGAGCTGTAGTCCAATGCATGTCAAGGGTCATGGGTTCACCCCTGCCTTAGAGGAGAGTTGGGGTAAATATATGATAGATAAAAACTCTCTTTGTGATGCCCAGACTCTGTGAATGGGCACAGCTCTACCAACTGACTCAATCTGAACACCTTCATTTTTGGTCACTGCCCAATACTGCAGCAGCAGAACTTTGAGGTACACTTGCAATCCATCCAGGCTTTCTGAAAAGGAAATTGGAGAGAGGAGAAAAGAAGCTATACTTTTAAAGAAACTGGCTGCAATCCCTTCACAGAGTTCGCTGGCTGAAATGAATGCTAAAGCTAGTAGGATTTCGATAGTCTCAAAGTACATCCCTATATGCCTCACCCATTAGAAAGAAATCCTGGTTGCCACTGAATGTAGACGCAACAGAGAACTGCAGCCAATAATGCAGGCTCAAGTGCACCTAACTCTTTATTAAATTGTTGCCCGTGTCAATCCTTAAATGGGCTGTGTACACATTAGTGGCTTAAAACACAGCTATCATTCTTTTCTTAATTTGATTTGAAGCTGGTTGGGGGGGAAGTGCATCAAAATGCAATATTTCATAAGAAACAACAGGATAGATGTGGGCTGTGGCTAATTTGTGTACATATATCACTTCCCAAACCAGGAATGGGAGCGCACTGGATACAGAGTAAACAGGAGTATGTATACAGTCGTATATGTAGACTTGGAAGTAAGTTCAATTGTGCTTATTCCCAAGTAAAAGGGTAAAGGGACCCCTGACCATTAGGTCCAGTCATGGCCGACTCTGGGGTTGCGGCACTCATCTCACTTTATTGGCCAAGGGAGCCGGCGTACAGCTTCCGGGTCATGTGGCCAGCATGACTAAGCCACTTCTGGCGAACCAGAGCAGTGCACGGAAACGCCGTTTACCTTCCCGCCGGAGTGCTACCTATTTATCTACTTGCACTTTGCTGTGCTTTCGAACTGCTAGGTTGGTAGGAGCAGGGACTGAGCAACGGGAGCTCACCCCGTCGCGGGGATTCAAACTGCCGACCTTCTGATTGGCAAGTCCTAGGCTCTGTGGTTTAACCCACAGCGCCACCCGCGTCCCTTATTCCCAAGTAAATGGCTACAAATGTTTGAAGTCTTACCCAGCACTCCTAGCATGTCCTAAGAAAAGCCACTGCCTCTCAACTTCCTTCCGCAAAATCAAAGTAAGAATACTGACCTATCATAAATACTGTTAATATGGATTATAGGGAGAGGATATGTAGTGCTTTAGAAGATGGCTGCATTTGTATGGAGCCTTATTAATAGGTAGCTTCCTTGGGTAATGAAAGGATAGCCACTAATTTTCGGTCCTGCTTCCAAAGATTTTGCATATTCTGACTAATGGGCCATCAGAAGGCAAACACTCCAGAGCAAACAGATATAAAGGAATGATAATAACACTAGAGAGGAGTATGAACTAAGTGGATCAATCTTCAAGCACTACAATCAGGGATATGGGCTGTGTGAATCAGTCTTTGTTCAGAAATATAAACCTAGAATGAGGCAGCTATAAAAATGCAATCAAGATTTTGCTATTAATAGTAGAGTGATGCTAAAAGAAAGCTGCCTCCTTGCATTTCTTCTGTAACAAATGGACCAGCTACCACCTCTTGTCCTGGCTGTTTTGCCACAGGGAAGCAATGATTGCCATCCAGCTCCAAACACACACACACACACACACGAACACCATTTCAGGCATCAAATGCGGGTGGGCAAAGAGATGTTAGTAAGGAGAGAGAGAGACTCAGATAAGGATCAATGTCCTGTGCTTGAATACACTTAAGACTAAATTGAAAAACAGCAGTGTGCTTTAAGTTGGGATCTATTTTCTGTTTCAAGCTCCACAGTAACTACAGCTCTATCACCAATACAAAACAAACAGCCACTTCTTCATATCTTTCACTGCATGGGCAGCCAACATGGTGCCTTTGAAATGCTGTTGGACTACGTCTCCCACCATCCCTGTCCAGTGGGCATGCTGGCTGGGGCTGATGGGAACTGGAGTCCAATGACATCTGGAGGGCCATAGTTTTTCCCCATCTCTGTGTCCTGTGGTGGGTGTTACATTTATCAGAAGCAATAGAGTATAGAAAAGTAATGTTTCCTTCTGAGAACAGGAGGTGCCATAAGATATTTACACATATTCAGTGAATGAAAGGATGTTGTCAACAAAAACTTGTTGTATTCATAATTCTGAAATGTTCTCTATGTTATATTTGCTATTATGTTGTTGCTTTATTGTGTTATTATGAAATTGTTGTTGTAATAGTTGATTTTTTGTTTTCTTTGTTGTAAGCTGCTTTGAGCATGATTCTTTTTGTGAATATGTGGCATGAAAATTGTGGGATAAGCAGTCTCATATAACCAACATGCTTAAGTCTAATTAATGCATGAAGGAGTTAATACCATAGAATAAGCTGTACTGTCAGGCTTAGTTATATCACTTGCCTTACAGTTTTACTACCTGTGCAACTTTTCTGACTGATGTATAGAAAGGCACATGAACCAGACCTTTGAAGAGTTTATAAGGAAACCAATGTTAAACTTACCAAACGTGGTCTTTTCCTATGCTGAGGGAAGAGGGAAATTTTTGGAACACACTTGGAAGGGTACATTTTAAAGGTCTAGCAGCCTATATTTCCATACTTTGCTTTGCTGGTGTTCTCTCACCAAAGAGTACTTGCCCCAAACTTGGATCTTGACATCTAGAAATTATTCTTTCTATATGTCTATGTTGTGATCCAACACGAATAAACTAATGAATGAATGAATAATGGAGAGCAACCAAGGTAATGGGGAACGTGTGGGGGAAATGGGTCTTGTTCTTAAAATTGACCTTATATTTGGATTTTCCAGTATTGTTTATTTATGATGCATATTTATAGCCCACCTTTTATCAGAGGATAACTCTGAGCGGAGGCCAGGAGTGAGGAGGACAGTTGAAGGAAAACCTTTTAGGCATTCAATCTAAAAAATAATTAAACTGAAACACTAACAATACTAAAACGGCAATCAGATCCCCAGGAAACTGACTAATCCTTGTGAGCAGATTTCTGTATTTTGGCAGGCAAGAACATTACAAACACAATACAAAGGCAGGTGTTTGGGTAGTATAGCTTTTTTTTGTTCACTGCTGTTCATTACTAACATCAAGATTCATAATTAAGTGTGGAAGAGACAAGCTTTCAAATTGGCAGTCAGTATTTTTAGACATTGGAGACCAAGCAAACATTTCTGTGCTTTTTAAATTATAGGAAGTACGCTTACATCATGTCTCCATATTGGCAACAGGAGGCAGGCCGAGCTAATTTAAAACTTCCATTTTTATATTTGCAGTATCATGAGTATGATCTTGCCCAACAGAATAGATTTCACTAATACACATCCTTGGCTCCTTGAAGCTCCCTCTCTTTCATTTAAAAAGATTAACTAATTTGATTCTGCAGTTCCCATGTTTATATTGAAATGTAAGTGGCAAGTTAAAAGCAGCCCTGGACTACAGCCATTTAATACTGCAGGGATAAGTGAGCAAAATAAATAACATGATCCAAAGAGCTGCGGGCTGAGCTGCTGTTTATGCTCAGGAGTTCCACCCCTTTCCATTAGTCCTTCTCCTTCTGTAGCCTGACATTCCTCCTTACAATTCCAGAAAGCCAGGAGTCTTCCAATGTGGACTCCAATGACTCCTAAGGAGACAGTGTCAAAATGGGTCCAAAATGGATGGGCATACAGGGTCCACTGGGAAATAACCTGTTTGAATAATGGGGCTCATTTAAATTGTCATGGCCCCACTCAGTAAGCCAGACATGTACCTCGTTGAGGAGGAGAGAGTGTACAATGGAGGCTCTGGTATCATGAAGGAACATGGAATTGTAGAGTTGGAAGGGTTATCTAGCCTAAACCTCCTGCAATGCAGGAATTTCAACTAAAGCATTCTTGACAGGTGGCCATCCAACCTCTGCTTAAAAGCCTCCAAGGAAGGAGAGTCCACCACCTCCCAAGGGAGTCCATTTCACTGCCAAACAGCCAGAAAGTTCTTGCTGATGTTTAGTCAGAATCTCCTTTCTTGTCACTTTGAGTCACTGGGTTGCGTCCTATCCTCTGGAGCAACAGAAAACAAGCTCACTCCATGTCTTCCATGTGACAGACCTTTGGATATTTGAAGATGGCTATCTGAAACCCGGGACGCGGGTGGCGCTGTGGGTAAAACCTCAGTGCCTAGGACTTGCCGATCATATGGTTGGCGGTTCGAATCCCCGCGGCGGGGTGAGCTCCCATTGTTCGGTCCCAGCTCCTGCCCACCTAGCAGTTCGAAAGCACCCCTAAGTGCAAGTAGATAAATAGGTACCGCTTTATAGCGGGAAGGTAAACGGCGTTTCCGTGTGCTGCACTGGTGCTGGCTCGCCAGAGCAGCTTCGTCACACTGGCCACGTGACACGGAAGTGTCTGTGGACAGCGCTGGCCCCCGGCCTCTTAAGTGAGATGGGCGCACAACCCTAGAGTCGGACACGACTGGCCCGTACGGGCAGGGGTACCTTTACCTTTACTTTTTATCTGAAACCCAGGGGGGCAACTAGCAGTGTTCTTCCAGATCATCTCAGGTGTAGCCCCACCTGCCAGAGATGCTGAAGGGCCTTCCAAAGAAGCCATGAGGAGCACAAGAGTGCAGGCTCCCAGGGCAAGTATGGTCACTTCAGAGAGGCCCTCCCTGGGAAAGGCAGAGCTTAGTTGGGTCTGCACAAGAATGGAAGAGCTTAATTTGTCTCTATCCTTACAGCTGGCATACAGCCCATGCCCAAGGAAACATGTTTCTTTAACAGATGGATTGGAGGCATCCTTTTAGCAGGATCTGTCTCGCAAAAACTTTGCCTTACACTGTGGGCTACTGATCACAGCCAGAACCGGAACAACTAGACTTAATCCAGAGATTCAGTCACTAGCACTTACAGCTAGTGCTGAAAGGAATGTTTCACTTTCAAAATTTTGTGAATTCCCCAACCCAAAGAGGGCAAACCGAAATGTGATAGGAAGGGGCAGCCTTATGTTTTTCCCAGCGTAAAATGGAAGGCTTGTGGTGATCACTTTTTGAAAACTGAACTTAGAACAGGTGCGTCTGTTTGCATTTGCAAAGTCAGATTTAGCTTTTTAAGTTTTAGTGCTTCTCATGATAGCATGTAGTATTCACATATCACTTTTAGCTTTTTTTTTAACGGCCACATACAATGTCTCAAAATCAGCAAAAGTCTTGTGGCACTGTAAAGACCAAGACATTTTATTACCGCATGAGCTTTCATGGAATAGAGTTCACTGCATGAAATGCAGGGGAAATGATCCTCGCTTGTCAGTTTAAACAAGAATCCTGGGGCATGCTGCTCAGTTTGCACAGGGGTATAAAGCAGAAACAGTGTAAATATTGGAGTGAAAATAACAACAGAATGCAAAAGTATAGTCCGTGACAATTCAGTTAGAGCTCAAATATATGCAAAACAGCAATTCACGTCCGTAACTGGTGATTTCTCACCAGTGCCAAGGTGATTGTCTTAAGTGACAATACAGCTAGAACTTAAATATATGCAAAAATGAGCACAGTGACCCTTCCACAGCAGCAGTGATTGGTGATAACAGCACTTCTGGGTAAATTTATTGTTTTTGCTTGAACAGACTAACATGGCAACCCCTTTGGAGACTGATATTGCCTCAATATTCCTTACAACAACTCTCTGAAATAAGCGAATATCATTACCATCTCTTTATTACAAATGGGAGGCTGCTACTGAAAGATAACAGCTTACTTAAGGCAATCCAGAGGCTCATAGCTTAAGTGAGATTTGAGCTAAGCATTTCCTAACTCTGTTAATCTTTGCACTACACTAGCTCTCCAAAGTTTCATAATTACAGCCACTAGTTTAACAGAAGTAGGTTCTGGAAGGGACATAAAAGGCAGGTGTGAATTTATGTCCTAAGGATTTCCCCTTTATTTGGGATGGCCCAGGGTTGTGAACGTAGACTTGCTATTTAGATACTATTCTTTAGGAGGGAATGACCACTGTGTAAAATGAAAATGATTTCATGGAAGAAATAATAGTTCAAAATATTCCTATGGTGATATTGATCAGATGTTATTAGCTCACACATATTTAAGAGGTGGTGAAACTGATGGCTGCTGCTCTGAGCAAGGTGCCAATGTGATAGCCCCATGAGTCTCTTCCAATGCTCATCATGTCTCAAGGCCACAAGGCCAGGTCTGAGTGTGAGAAATGCAGCTGCTCAAGTTATGTCAGTTGCGACAGATCTGCCATTTAGCAGTAGCATGGCAAATGATGCCTGTCCATACGTCCATATTCCAGAAATTTCCACTGAACTCATTGAATAAGACTGACGTGTTATGTTTTAATAATAAATTGTTGGATATTATGAAACATAAAGCTGACATGCTCATTTGAGAAACTTTGCCCCTTACATTCCATTTGTCACAAAAGTCATGCTTGATAGGAATATTATAGCATATTAATGAGATATTTACTTTGAGCCTTATCAAGTCAAAGTTATTCACACCCAAGTCCCATTGATTTCAACTGTGATAGCTGGTCATGGATGGCACTATCTCTAATTCAAATCAAATTTCACAGGGATAGCCATGCTAGTCGGTTGCAGTGAAAACAACCAAGAGCCTTGTGTCACCTTAAAAACTAACCCATTTATTGTGGCACAAAGTTTCATGAGAGATGCACAGTGAAGTGGGTTATGTCATAACTGAAATCAATGGAGCAACAAAGTGCTTAACTTCATGCACCATATATTATATTATTTTCTTATGCTGATGTTCATAACGTTTTGTATCACATATGTTTGTATGATCTTTTAATTATGTTGCTGCAGGCTAGTTTATTTTTAATTGTAAAATCGAGTGGGTTTTTGTGTGCGTAAAAGATTAAAATAGTAAGATATTTCTGCAATGGGGTAAAATCAGAAACATATATTGCCTAATATTAATATTTTTTTAAAAAAAAAATATTATAATATAAAACAACCAAAGCACCAAACATACAATCATTGCTGATTATTTAGACTTTGTTGACATGGTTGACAGTCCACAGAAAGACACACACACACACACACACACACACACACACACAAACACAAACACACAAATCTTTGCAGACTGCTTTATGACCCTGATGGAGAAAAGTGATTTGTTGAGGTCAATCCACCAGACTGCAGCAGGGCATTTTGGAAACTCAGCTGTATCAATCCCACCCAGACAGCAGCAGAACCCTTGTTTTGACTTTCTTATAAGAGAAAAGCAGAGGTTTGTGTATGGAATGAAAAAAGCCCCTTAATTACTAGGATGTGCCTTTGATGTTTGTGCAGGACATTCGATGGTGCGGGATGATTTCATACAAGGAAGGAGGGAGAGAAACCCAAGCTTCAGTCTTTGGAGCTCCTTAAACCTGAATTATGGTGGAGCATATTCAGGGTTTACTCCAATTCCAGAACCTCGGAGAGCTCCCTACCCTTGCATACCCTTCGCTTGATCGCTTTTGACTTGCTGGAACCTTCATTCTAGCTGGCTGCTTACTGCCCCAGCTGAGCATCCGCAAGAAAGAAGTCTACACCACAACTTATCTCCCTCTCTTCCTCTCCCGCTCTCCAAACCTCCTAAATTTCAAGGGGGTGGGTAGAGGTGGAATACGAAAACGGTTCTTGTCATTTAGTGGTGCGGCTTTTCCTGACCCGGTTCTTTTTGCGGCAATTTTGCTTGAGTTTCACCAACCCGGAATCTGAAAGCACCCTGGTCCCGGGCTTTGACCCAGAGCTCATCCCTCCAATACCACACTGGAGTTGAGTGATTCTTCAAAATGCACAGCTCCACTCTCGCCCTCCAACTTGTGTGTGTTTGTGTCCCCGCATGCATACAACACTGCGTGTCTGCTTGTATACACTCAACCACACGACTCCCCCCTTCAAAATTACACACACACACACACCAACAACCAACAACAACAACAACCGAGGCTTCCCTTTGTCCTTGTCCTCCCCTTTGTCCTCACCTCCTCGCCAGCCGCTGTAGCTGCAGCTCCTGCTTCTTCTGGAGTATTTGCGCTTGTTCCAGCGGCTGGCTCTGGCTCCCCCTCCGAAGACATGCTTTGCCATTACAGATCTCGCTGCCCTACTCGCGCGTCTCGATAGAAGCCAACAGGACCGGAAAGTTCCTCCTCCCCGGGAGCCAGCGAGCAGGCTGGCGGGCCGGGCCGGAGTGCAGGTGCGGGCCGGGTGGCCCCTACCGGACTCTGCCCCGGGACTGCCGCAGGTCGCTGTCCATGGTTCTGAACGATCGCCTGTGCTTACCAGCGGCCGGCCAGCCTCCCAGAGCGGGAACCAATCCGGCGCGTTGCGTGGTCCCCTTCCAGGGCAGCCTCGGCGCTTCGGGCTCGGGGGCTCCCGCTGCCGTGACCATCGCCTGTCTGGCAGGTCGGCAAACAACACTGCGGCTGCTCGTTAACTTTGAGGCGGGCAGCGGTGGGAAGGGGGGGGGGTTGTGAAGACGCGGAAGGCGCCTCTGGCGAGAGGCTGGCGAGAATGCCTGGCCCAGGGAGACGGGTCCCCCCCCTCTCCTCTCGCCGGGGACGGTGCAGCCTCAACCTTTGCGGTTCCCAACTCTGCAGTGGAGCCACTGGGCTGCCAACTTCGGGCTTCCCTTTGCCTGTGGGTTTCTCTCTTTCTTTCTCTCTCTCTCCCACTTGGCATTCCCGAGGCTGGCCGTAGGAAAGCAAGATCTCCCCGAGAGCGATTCTCCTGCAGATCCCAGGGGAGCTGACGGCATCTGCCCAGTGCCCAGCTGGCAGCAGGGTGGCACGGAAACCTGACTCCTCTTCCCTAGCCAGCTAGTGAGCGGATACCCCAGCCAGAGCCATCCCAGAAGCCGAAGACACTATTCAGATCCCCCCTGCCAGGACTAGAAGCCACAAGAGGCCTCTCCTGCTCTTCGTCGCCTCTGCCGAGAGCCAAGTCGGAAGTGCTTTTGCCTCGCGGGAAGTTATGCGTGATCCCCATTCAACACTTTAGGATATCGGGCATAATCTAAGAGTAGAACTCTCCCATAATGGGGTCTGCCTTCTGCTCGGGTAACTTGTGGCTAGTTCCCTTCTGATCCCACTGGTCCTATGATCCTGCAGCAGGGATGTTGTCCATCATCTCCTAACAGAAGCAATGTGATCCTGGATCTCTCTGTCTCTCTTTGGGTGGGTGTGGTGGTTTTAATTTTGACATTGTTTATTTACAGCAGTGGTTTTCAACCAGTATGCCGTGGCACCCTGGGGTGCCTTGAATGATGGAGGACTCCCAAGGAGAGGGGAGCGGCAGAGGGAACGCTCCACAAGGGAGGGTGTTTGAAAAAAGGTGAGAGGCTGCCAGCTCTGCAGCCAAGGGGTGACTGAGCCCCACAGGGGTGCTGCAGAAAGAATGTCATTGGTCAAGAAAGCCGTGGACTCAAAAAGGTTGAAAACCTCTGACTTACAGTGTTGTACTAAGGGTGGCATTTAACTAACTTCTGCTCAGAGTAGACCCATTGAAAATAATGAGCATGACTAAGTTGCATCCATCAGTTTCAGTGGATCTACACTGTGAAGCACTTAGCTGAATACCCCTCCTGAGGTGGTGTTGTGGTTAGGGAGCTGGACTAGCCACCTGGGAGACTAGGGTTCAAATCCCCATTTAGCCATGAAGCTCACTGGGTGACCTTGGGCCAGTCACTGGGTCTCATCCTAACCTACCTCACAGAGTTGTTGTGAAGATGGAACAAGGAGGAGGAGAAGCATCTTGAGCTCCTTGGAGGAAAAGGTGGGATATAAATGGAATATTAAAAAAAAAAGTGGTATAAAGTATTTAATTAAATGCATAAATTATGCTGCTGCCACCCCCTCATCCCAAGGTGTCCCTCTTCTGTTATTTAGCAAAGGGGCTAGGACACCAAAGCCAAACAAAACAGCCCCCTCCCCAGTTTCTGTTTCTGTCTGCCTCTCGTCCAGGAACGCTTGTACCATTTGTTAGACTTTAAAGTGCCACAAGACTTTTTGTTGTTTTAGATGCAAGCGACAAAAGCCACATTCACACCATGCATTTAAAGATTCCACTTTAAACAATCATGGCTTTCCCCAAAGAATCCTGGGAGCTGTACTTTGTTAAGGGTGCTGAGAATTGTTAGGAGACCCCTATTCTCCTGACAGAGATACAATTCCTAGAGTTCCCTGTAAAGAGGGATTGACTGCTAAACCATTCTGGGAATTACTGCCTCTTGCCCCCTTCCCTACTGTGCCCCCTTCCTTCTACCACTGCTATGGCTCAGCTCTTGCCAAACTCAGCTGGAGCCAGGGCACTCCTCAAAGTGTTGCACCTTTGGGAAGGTGAGCAGCAATACCACATGCCAGAACATCTTCCTCTTGGCAGCAGAAGTGGTGGGGTAGGTGCTTTGCCCTCTGGAAGCTGAAAAGAATAGCACTGAGTGGCCAGTGGCATACTTTGGTTTGATTCCTTCCAAATAGTCATTGGGATCCACTTCAGCTTCTGAATGGTCATAGAAATGCATCCTCCTTGCATGCTCTCTCCCTCTGCTTCCCTTCCTCTAAATATCACTGGGCACATATTCCCTTTTAGGTGTTCCATTGCATTTTCAATCACCAACTTCCACCACTACTTTTTCTGCTTTGGTGAGCAGGGCAATTGCCCCCATTTGCTGCCTGCATTCTCAGCTCAGAGTGCTTATTCTCTCTCTCTCTTCTGCTGTCCAGGAATATCTGCGGTGCCACCACACTGCTGCCTGTTTGTTTCGTGTCTCATTACCTTTGCAGCCTCTGATGACCCTTCTCATCCAAGCTGTTTCTCCTGGGTGTCCTGAGCAGGCTTTCCTTTTCATTTTGGGAATGGATATTCATATGCCACTAGCACTTTCAAAAGCTCAACCCTTTCCTGCAGAACCCCCAACCTTCAGCATAGGGATTTAAATAAAAAAGTCCTTGTCCTTCCCTTCCCTTCCCTTTCTGCAACACAAAAATAAAAAGTGTCCATCAGAAACCTGTGGCCCTCTGGATGTTGTTGGACTCCAGCACCCATCAGCCCAAGTAGGCATGGATGATGGCAGTTGTAGTCCAGCAAAAATTTGAGGGCCCCAAATCCCCCCCCCCAATTCCTGTGTTAGGGACTCACAGGCTAGGGCATAAACTACACCACTGACTCAGGGGGGTGATCTATGCAGCTTCAGCACCATAGGGAGCAGACAAAGAGCTGGAAAAGGTTTAGCATTGGGGGGGCAGTGATGGCTGGTGTTCATTGGGATTAGCAGGGTGGAAGGCAGGGAGGCTGGGCGTAGGTGGGGCCAGAGCCAATGAGAGGCAGAGCCATCTCCTGACTGGTTGCAAGTAAGAAGGCAGGCAGGTGGGGGCTGGTTGAGAGCTGGCTGAGATAATGGGACAGTGTCCTTTTGAGTTTTGACCCACCGGGAAACCAGGAAGTAGCAGTGGAGAATCCAGACAGATTCAGGAACAGGGATGCACCACAGCTGACCACCCTGCAAACTTTTCCTTCTTGCTTCTTTTTACAGCAGGACAGAGTCTCAGGGCAATGAGACCACAGCAAACAGATTAACTGAAGGTGTAATTTACTAAAAGCCAATTAAGGTGTGCCAAATTAGGACTGAGGAGTGATCCTCCAGATGCTGCTTCAATCCACAGCTGTGCCCTGTCACACATCTATTGCTGTCAGGTCCCTCCAGCCAAATTAAGAGCACAGCACCATTCAGCAATCTGGGTGCAGCATCGTTGGCCTGTAGTGTGCATTGTCACAGGTAAACACATACACAACATCCTCTGCCTTGGGGCTCTTTGGAAAGGAAAGGAAAGTCCAGCCAAATTACCGTATTTTTTGCTCTATAAGACTCACTTTTTCCCTCCTAAAAAGTAACGGGAAATGTGTGTGCATCTTATGGAGCGAATGCGGGCTGCGCAGCTATCCCAGAAGCCAGAACAGCATGAGGGATTGCTGCTTTCACTGTTTTCCTCCTCCCAAAACTAGGTGCGTCTTGTGGTCTGGTGCGTCTCATAGAGCGAAAAATACGGTACTTAGTTTCTCTGAGCACAACTGTACTGATTTTCAGCATTTGGGGACTGTGTCCTCCCCTCATCAGTTTGAGTGTTCGTTATATCACAGCAGCTCAGCCAAGGTGAGGGCATCACAACATGCTCAAAGTTTCATACTTTTCCTGCTACTTCTCATATAACTTTTTAAAGACAACATGGGTTCACTTTCCTTTGTCAAACACCACACCTGAGGATTAGTTCAAATGCAATATGAGGACATTCAGTGACACATTCATCTGTAATTATTTCAGTCTCACCAGGTAGAAGCAGAAATGTAGAAGCCAGCTTCTGTAAGAAACATTTTGTAATGAATAAAAATAATGGTACAGGCTCTCACACATGTGCACACACAAACACATACACCTTACTTGGAGACTGACATATGCTTTATGTTCAATGTCCAGACAGATATATTTCTACAGAGACATTCTAACTGCAAAAACCACTATGATAAAATAAACATAACCTCTTTAGTAAGGTGCTGGCACCTGTCTGTCTCGAGAGACAATGGAGTTTGCCTCTGAGGATGAAGTCAAACCCCTGCGCTAGCAGCACTAAAGTGACCTCTCCAGGGTGCAAATACACCCTGGGCAGTGTGTATAGAGGTCTTGGGCTGCCTAGATGACAAGATCCCTCTCTTAGCCTCACTGATGTGATCCACTGATGTGATCCAAAGGAAAGCAGAGCAATAAGATTAGCGCCAGCTTGGCTGCACCTAGAAGGAGGTGTACAAGGCACCATCCACTCTGGATTTGTGTAGGGTCCGATGCCATTTTGTATCTATGGTTGCAGAGATGGCCTATATTTTACAATTAAGGCTGACTTCAGAAAGCTGTCCTAAAACTAGTGAACCAAACAGAGTTTTCAAAATCCACATTAAGAAGTTAATTCTGGGATTCCATCAATGCTTAGGATCAGTGTCATTGGCATTAGCTGCCTAGGAGAGCTATCTTTCCTCATAAGCCTTTCTTCCTAGTCTAACACACATTAATTATGTATTTCATGCTAAATGTGTGATAAGTGCTTTGTGTGCAGGCATATCACACTCAGCTGCCCCCTGCTAATTTTACCTCTTAATAGCTGAACATCAGAGCGGGGCAGTTTTTCACACGAATAGAAAATGAGGATCTGGAATTAATTTTACTGAGCAGAAGCTGGTTCTGACCGTTATCTGCCGCAGCTATTTTAAGGCTACAGCTGACAACTTTAAGAGGGGAAAATATTTAAAATGGTGATTACAACACCATTTTGAAAGAGCTTCACTACATTTTCCACTATAGCTCATGGGGAGATGATCAAAGGGTTGGGTGACGTCCCAATCTAGGATTTAGCATACAGCCCCAAACTGCTTTAATCTTGCCTTTTGCCAGTCATGTGCATTCAAAGGAGGAGCTATGGAAACAGTTCCTAAGGACATGAGAAGGACCTACTGGATCCAGCCCAGCATCGTCTTCTGACAGTGGTAGGACCCAAGCACAAAAACAACCGATATTCAGGAGGAAAAACTGCCTCTGACCTACAGCAGCTCTCAAACTCAGCAAGTTCGGCCTTGTGTATTTTTCTGTGGCAGGACACTTGAAAGGTTGGGAGAGGGAAAAGTGAAGCACCAGGAAGTGCTGAGACCTTTAAAAAGTAATCCCCTTCTGCTGGTAGAATAGATCAATACAGGAAATAACATGCTAAAACTATTGCAATGTACCACCATGCAGGCAGTCGTTCCACTATGGAAGGCAGGTAAGGAAACCTTGATGTCAGGACTATCTCTGCAGGTCCACCAGGAATTTTGCAGTAAAAATATGTTAGTATGACCTTTAAACTCCTTAACCTTTTCTGTCAATGTGATTTTTTTACACAAGGACCCAACCCCTGCAGAGGGATATGTGGTGAGTTCAGAAGAATGAGAAAAATGTTGGATGATAGAGGAAGCCCAGAAGGCAAAAATATGGGAGAGATTGCCTTACAAGCTCACCTCTGCGAACAACAAAAGGATTAATGTGGAAGATAATCAGAAATGGTATCTTCCCCCAGTAAAGTCATTCCCCTTTCACAAAAAACATGCAGGCATCCTGTTGGCTGGGATGAAGTGATGGGGGTAGTTATAAGCATATGTGGTGGACATTGTCACCTTTTGGAAAGATAATAAAAGGGCCAGCGTAGCACAAAAGGGTATGGCAAATAGTCTTAACTGAGAAACATATGCAAAAATTAAGACTAGCTAGAGGGGGGAAACACAAATAAAGGTTTGCCGCAGATTGGTGGAATGTTACTACCTTTACAAACAACTCAGAAAATAACAGAAAGGTCGCTAAGGTGTACTCTAACTTGTGGATATCATGACAGATTGATATTTATATCTCAATGCTTTTATTCTCCACTGTCTTTAAACTTGATTCATGTAGGGTCTGGGTGTCTCATATGGGCTTTGTTGTCTGAGATTCTGGTTATGTATCTGCTTTGTATTTCTCTGGATATTTGGAAACAAGCAATAGCAAGTAATTGAAAAGAAAAGTATACATCAATACACTGGCACAGTGAGCCTGCTGTTCTGCACAAGTGTAAGGATAACATTCTGCAGTCTCCTGCCAGCATAATCCTTATGCAGGTGAGACACTGACACTGCTGGGCTTGGACTCCACTCCCACTGTGTATGCTGTTCTCAAACTATTGTTGTGTGCACAATACCCAAAGGATAGTTTGCACCTTAGAGTCATATTTCCACCTCTAAGGAACAAGTTCAACCTCCCCCCACATCCTGTTCAATCTCCTATTTCCCTTTGCATTGCTTTTCCCCACTGATCTAGCAGACAGCTCAGTGAGCCTCCTGTGACCTTCCTGTTATAGGATGCATTCTGCATGGCATCCCACATGTCCCTGGAATTGCTTCAGGAGCAAGGCTTCATTTGTGCCATATATTAGCCAATGGGCCAATAAGAGGGTTTCTCAGAATAGTTCACATGAGTTTTAATATGCAACACCATACCCTCTAACATTTCTCTGATGAAAATAGGGGCATTCTATTCTACACCAGGAAGATTCTCCCATGTTTCATCTTGCTGAACATGTAGACATCCTATGCAAATCTACACCAGTCACCATGAGTCAATTATATCCTCTCCACTGAATCTACTTCACAGGATTGTTGAAAAGAAAAAAAATGTGTGAGGGGAACGGATTGTGTATAACACCTTCAACAGATAAATGGAATGAAGTAACATTTTAGCTGTAAGCCACCTTGAGTCCCTGTCAGGGGAAAAGGCAGGATACAGTAGTAGTGATGACAATGATGATGATGATGGAAACTGTGAGACTGTTCAGGAACATACCACAAAGTAAATCCTGTTGAACTCAGTGGGACTTACCTCTGAGTAAAAATGCTCAGGGTTCCAGTGTAAGGCTGCCCAGTTTTAGCTCCATTTAATACCATGGGACTTATTTCTGAGTAGACAGTGTAAGGCTCCACTTACAATAAAGGAATCAACACTCCCTGCATTTCCTAAGAAATGGCTGGCTGCTGAAGCATTGCAATTAAAAAATTCAATTCAATTCAATAATTTAAAGTGGATTGGTGACCTTTCCCTTCAAAATGTAGAAAGGGCTTCGTATGCCAACATCACCATTTCCTTCATTTGGTGTGCACACACACACACACCACTTTTAATTGTTCTCTTAGACGTGGAGGGGAGGAAAAAGGAAAACCGAGACATTCTGGGATCAAATCAGAAACCGAGATAGCTTCTGTAATTCCAGGACAGTACCTGGAAAATAAGGACACTTGGAGGGTATGCAATACCAGAAGCATCCTTATGAACCTGGAAGTTCAAGACTTTGTTTTTGCTGCTGATTGATTCCCTTTCAACCAGTCTCACAGCTCAGCTTGTCTCTCTGATAACTTCTTCTCGGCTTCAAACCTAAACATGGCCAAAACTGAAGTTCTGAAGTTTCATCAGCCCCAATCTGCCTCATTTGAAGCTGACAGCATCAGTTTCTTCCTTGTCATTCAAGCTCAGTGAAAATATATTTGACTCTGCTTCTATCCTGGCAGTTTGGAGAACACCCAAATCCTGGCACTTCACCTTCTCTTCAACTGTGTTCTGTGAACACTGTGAAAATGCAATTAGATATTCAGCAGAACATGGAATAGCTGTTTTAACTTCCAAAGAATTATCAAGCTGGGACTTAATTTTTATTATGTCTAAATTCCTAACACAGGGATGAGGAACTTGTGGCCCACCAGATGTTGTTGGACTCCCATCAGCTCCAACTAGAGTAGACAACAGTGGGGGACGATGGGAGTTGGACTCCAACAACATCTGGAAGGCCACATAACAGTATAAGAAGAGCCTGCTGGATGAGGCCAATGGCCCATCCAGTCTAGCATATTGTTCTCACAGTGGCCAAACCAAATGCCTGTGGGAAACCCACAAGCAGGATTTGAGCACAGTAGCACTTTCCCATCCAGCAGTTTCCAGCTAGTTGTATTCATAAGTATTGCTGCTTCCCATCCCACCAGAGATACACAAGTTCACCAGAAATACAAGAGTGTGCTGATAAACTTCTAGTCCTTGTGTTTGTTTTCCTGTCTGAGGATACACAAAGTGATGGAGATGATAAGGCTTAGAGGTGATATGATAGCTGCCTTCAAATATCTAAAGGGAAGTCACATGGAAGTTGGAGCAAACTTGTTTTCTGTTGTTCCCGTGGGCAGGACCTGAAGCAAAGGATTAAAAAATCACAACGAAGGAAATTCCAACGGAACATCAGGAAGAACTTTCGGATGGTAAGACATGTTCAACAGTGGAACAGGCAACATCAGAAGGTGGTGGACTTCACTGGAGATTTTAAACAGAGGCTGGATCTGTCAGGGATTCTTGTGTTGGCTTTTTGCAGTATGGTAGCGCTGCAGAGAGCTTGCTGGGGAGATCATGCATTAAAAAGAAAGGGACTCAAAAATAACTTAAGCAAGGTTTTAATTACGAAAAAAAACAAAAACTCCTTATACACTAAATACATTAACAACAAACCAGACCCAACCACCAACCCAACCCCCAGGGTAATGGTAGAGCTAGGTGCTGCTCCTTATATACTCCATGCAAATGCTGACACACCTTAATCAATGCAACTCAGCAGCACCTGCTATGTTTCACAGCTGTAAAGCTGGGTCTCGTTATCTTGCTCTGGCCCTTGCTCTGGCCCCTTAAAGACATACACATTAGGTGGAACAATGATGAACCTTTACATTTAAAGTAACCATTCAACATTTCCCCTGCGGTTCATCATTGTGGAACAAAAACATAAAGCATACTTTGTACATGTCTTTCATGTATAACCTTTGGAAGTGCTTTTGTAAAAATGTCCGCAATTTGATTGTCACCTGGAACATATTCAAATACAATCATTTCATCAGCAATTAGTTTCTTTACAAACTGCAGACGTAATCTTAAGACTCTAGTGCGCTGCGTATTGGTTTCTGAACATAGGATGGCGAGTCCACTCTGGGAATCAAGGTAAACTTTTACTGGTAGTGTTACTTGCATCTGTAGGTCTGCAAATACTTGCAGATACCATTCTATATCACGAGTGGCCTGAACGCATGCACATAATTCACTCTCGGTTGTGGAGAGACAAACAATGGTTTGTGTCTGGGACTTCCATTCAAATGGACAACCGTTATAACAAAACACCATACCAGACACACCCCTGCAATTATTTTGTTCCACTGCATGAGATGCGTCGCAGAAAATTTCAAAACCTTTGTCAATACTTGATGTAAACTGCAACCTATAATGTTTGGTATGTTTAAGGTACATTACCACTCTCTTAAGAGCAGAGAAACATTGTGTAGTAGGCTTTTCCACAAATTTTGCCAGAAAGTGAAAAGCATAAGTTATATCTGGTCTTGAGATTCTTTGAATGAAATTTAGCTTGCCTATGGCAGAACGATACAAAGTTTTGTTAGGAAATGGTTTATCTTCACCTGTAAAGGTGAAACCACACACCATAGGTGTTTCCTTCCCATTTGCATTTTCTAAACGTAGCATTTCAACAAGGTCATCAATTTTTGCAGTTTGATGAACCAGAAAAGATCCATTTTTGCCTTTCTCAATTTGCATGGACAAGTAATTTTTAGCTATGCCTAATTCCACCACATCAAATTTCTTCTGTAACTGTGAAACTACCTCTTCATATTCTTGTTTAGTTTTTGTAGAAATTAACACGTCATCTACATACACACATATCTTTGTTACAGAGTTTGCCCTTTCCTTTATAAACACACAGTTGTCTGCCTTTCCTTGTGAAAAACCAATATCCAGCAATTCTTTTGCTAAAGTTTGGTGCCAATTCCTTCCACTTTGGTGCAGACCATAAAGGGATTTATTTAATTTGCATACCAAACCTTCAGCAGCGTCTATGCCTTCAGGGACACGCATAAAAATTTGTTCTTTTAAATCTGCAAACAAATATGCAGTTTTTATATCTAGGTGATAAACAGAATGTCCACGTTGTGATGCATCTTTTAACAAGAGCTTAACTGTTTCATATTTTACACTTGGTGAATAACACAAATCATAATCTTCGCCTGGAATTTGTTGAAAACCCCTAGCAACTAATCTTGCCTTGTACCTTACAACTTCATTTTTGTCATTCATTTTAACTCTATAAACCCATTTTGAATCAATAAGTCTCATATCTGGGGTTTGTGGTACAAGAGACCAAGTGTTATGCTCTTCATATCTCAGAGTTATCTCAGAGTTCATAGCTTTATACCAATTTGCAGCTTGGTGCTTAGGTAAATTCTGAACATCATTGTAGCTTTTTGGCTCAAAAACCGCCTTATTGGCATACACAGTATTAAAATGTTCATCTGCAAAATGTTGTGGCTTCTGCCTCTTTCTATCTGAATGTCTTAGTCCAGAAGGAGAGTCAGACTCCTCAGACTTAATGGGACTAAGTGAACTACTAGTTTCAGGTTGTAAATCATCATTGTCAGACTGAAGAGGTGCCTGTAGGCTAAGCTCACGGTCAGAAAAATCAAGAGAATCTAACCTCCCCTCGGGTGCCTGTGACTTTAAATCATCAAACAAATTATCAGATTCAACAGGCTTTTTGTCTTTTTCCATTAATTCAGAAGCACCATTTCCTGCTGCTGCTGCTGCTTCTTCCTCTTCTTCCTCAGTATTATCTATACCATCAGTATCTTGGAAGACAGCAACTCCATTCCAATTTACAGTTTGTATCATGCTTCTGGTAATATGAAATTTGCCAGTTGCTGGTATGTAAATTCTGTACGCCCCCTGCTGGTAGCCCATTAATTTTCCCTGAACACTACGCTCACCCAATTTCTGCTTAGCGGGATAATGCATAATTACATCTGAACCCCAAATGCGTAGGTATTTCAGATTAGGGCGTTTTTTAAACAGCTTCTCATAGGGGGTGACATCTAAACCAGAATGATAACTGCGATTTCTAACATAACAAAAAGCATTAAGCGCTTCAGCCCAAAAGTCTTTGGGCAGATTAGCATCGTGCAGATACGTTTTAACCCCTGCCTGTAAGTCACGCTGCACAACTTCAACAAGCCCATTTTGCCAGGGACTTCGGGGGCAAGATAACTCATGAGTAGTCCCCTGCGCTTCCAGGAATTTCTCAAAATCCTCAGAAACAAATTCTCCGCCCCGGTCAGAAAACAGGTTCTTAATAGGTTTGTTAAAGTGTGTTTTTACCCAGTTGCAAAAAACTTTATACTTCTCAAATGCTTGGGACTTGTCAGCTATTGCGTAAGTCCAACAATATCTACTATACTGGTCTATGAGAGTGAGCCAGTACTTAGAACCTCCTAATGATGGTGGGAGTGGCCCAACTAAGTCACAATGTACACGCTCAAATGGCTCAGTTACTTTCCTATCTGAGCACCTACCCTTGCATGCAACCTTAATCTTATTCTTGCAACAAGATAGACATTGCATAAAGAATTTACATGGTTTTAAGTTGAGGCCATTAACAATATTCTTCATCTTAATTACATCAGCAAAATTCAAGTGTCCCAGAATTCTGTGCGCCTCATGGATACACCCAGAATGTGGCCTTACATTCCTCAACCCCTGGCTTGACTGTGCTGCTTTGCAATTTATAGGCGATTGGGAGTAGGTGCGAAAATACAGTCTATATAAACCATCAGAGTCCCGGGCATACAATAGACGTTTGTTCCCCTCAAAAAACTCACACATTGAATTTAAGAAACGCACACTTATGCCTTGACGAGCAAAACACCTTACTGATAATAAATTGTCCACTGATGGGCAGTAAATGCAGTTCGCTATTGTAATATTTAAAGAGTCAAGTTTAACAGTACCCCTGCCAAGCGACTGCAAGACTTGTGAATTGGCTAAATGTACATTACCAATTTCCTCTTCGAAAGAAATATACAAACTTCGATCGTTGCAAACGTGGTGAGAGGCTCCTGAGTCCACAATAAAAGAATTCCACTTGGCACCTTTAATTCTTTTATGATCTGCAGTCCGAACATGAAAAGCTCGCGGCTCATTTCTGTCTTTACGGTGCGATGTTGGCTGCTGAGATGACAACCGTGACTGACGAGCAGAAACAGGCTTAGGAGTACTTTGCTTTCTTTTGGATCTGCAGTCCTTTGCAAAATGTCCTTGCTTATTGCAGAACCAACAACGCTTTGCAGCTTTAAATGCAGTCGCATCACCAAAAGGTTGCATATGGCGTTCCTCATTACTTCTGGAAATAGGAGTGCTTATGGCACAAGCCTCTCTTCTATCCAACTCACCCATTAATCTTGCCATCACCCCTTCCACAGTTAATTGTGCTGGTGGGACAGCAGATATCTGGCTAGCTATACCATCAAAGTCCTCATTAAGGGAACAAAGAATGATAAAAACATACTGAATATCAGGTATGTCCATGTCCCTTCGAATTAATTCGCCGCGTATTGCCTCCAGACGTCTCAAGTGTGCTGCCAAATCACCACCAGGCTGCAACTTCGTCTGGTACAGCTGCTTGAAAAACGTCAATGCAGACGCTGACTCCTTTCTAACATGCACTGCTGCAAGACTGTCCCACATTTCTTTGGCAGTTTTCTTATTCCTTATATAGACTACTTGCTGGTTGCTGACTGCCAAATTAATTATTGCCCTGGCTTTTGCATCTCCTTTCGACCAAGCATTAGTTACAGGGTCAGGAGGGTCTTCAGTTACATAGGTCCATACTTCCCTAGAGGTCAAAAGCGCCTCCACCCGAAAAGACCATAAACTATAGTTCTCATCTGTTAGCTGTGGGAAGACCAGAGCCTTCTCAGCTTCAGGAACCCGGTCAACCATTCTGGAAATCTTCCAGACCCACAAAAACTACACTAACAGGAGAAGGAGTTTTCAAACCTTTCTCAGAGTCCAAAAATATGCAGTCATCCACTCAGCAGCTGGGCCCATAACCAAAGATGTTGGCTTTTTGCAGTATGGTAGCGCTGCAGAGAGCTTGCTGGGGAGATCATGCATTAAAAAGAAAGGGACTCAAAAATAACTTAAGCAAGGTTTTAATTACAAAAAAAACAAAAACTCCTTATACACTAAATACATTAACAACAAACCAGACCCAACCACCAACCCAACCCCCAGGGTAATGGTAGAGCTAGGTGCTGCTCCTTATATACTCCATGCAAATGCTGACACACCTTAATCAATGCAACTCAGCAGCACCTGCTATGTTTCACAGCTGTAAAGCTGGGTCTCGTTATCTTGCTCTGGCCCTTGCTCTGGCCCCTTAAAGACATACACATTAGGTGGAACAATGATGAACCTTTACATTTAAAGTAACCATTCAACATCTTGAGCTGTGATTCCTGCATTGTGTTTGGACTAGATGACTCTAGGGCCCCGCCAATTCTATATTTCATTCCTGGCTACAGATACTTCTAGGATAGGTTTGGGGTTCTTTTTGCCAGAAATAATAGCTAATTTGGTCTCATGGCTGCCTTTGACTCTAGCCAGTGAACCACCTTGTTTGGGACTATCTTCATAGCTTGGCACTTTGACAAACTTCTACTGGACCTGCCTGGCAATGCCTGGCTCTTGATCCTGACAGTGCTTTTGGTTACCTACGGCCCAGCACATTGATGCCAGGATGGTGCATATTGCTGTATCACATGCACTGCATGCAGACGCTCCCAGACTCATTCCCAAGTATCTACTCTGCTGGTCTGGTTTTAAAAATCTCAGCAGGTATATAGCATTTTGCATTTGCTTGGCCTTGCTCTGATTTTTGTCAGAGTGAACTCACTTCTTATTTCACTCCAGAGATCAGTCCACAGAACAGTGGGAAAAGAAGGCCTGCACTTGTCATGTTTACAAAACCTCTATGGGTTATGCTGATATTTCATAACTCCTTCACACCTTTCTGGTACTCCTGGTATTGACTTATTTGTTCACTCTCTCTGTTTATTTTGCAGGTAGCCTCAATATCAGGCAATTAAGTGAACTGGTGCCCAGAATCAGTAATGGACTGTCTGAAGGTCAATAAACCAATGCTCAGTCCTGACACAATGGAGTTTTGATGGTGGGTGGTTCTTTTCCTCAAGAAGGGACTGTTTCCCGTTTTAGATGTTGAACTTCCCCTAAAATTTAGGCGTGGCTAAAGCCTGAGGGACGCAGGTGGCGCTGTGGGACACAGGTGGCGCTGTGGGTTAAAGCCTCAGTGCCTAGGACTTGCCGATCGAAAGGTCGGTGGTTCGAATCCCTGCGGCGGGGTGCGCTCCCGCTGCTCGGTCCCAGCGCCTGCCAACCTAGCAGTTCGAAAGCACCTCCGGGTGCAAGTAGATAAATAGGGACCGCTTACCAGCGGGAAGGTAAACGGTGTTTCCGTGTGCGGCTCTGGCTCGCCAGAGCAGCGATGTCACGCTGGCCACGTGACCCGGAAGTGTCTCCGGACAGCGCTGGCCCCCGGCCTCTTGAGTGAGATGGGCGCACAACCCCAGAGTCTGTCAAGACTGGCCCGTACGGGCAGGGGTACCTTTACCTTTACCTAAAGCCTGAGGGCTGCAAATGGCCTCCTATTTTTAAACAAGTCTTTTAAGAGATCAGCTTAGATTATATTTCTACCAATTCTCTTCTTGCTCCTCTTCTCTACTATCCTTTCTAGTTGTTGTTCTGTAGGTAGTGATGGTGGTGTCTAAAATTGTCTGCAATTCTCCCCAAGGCATCCTGTAAAACTCTCCCCTGCCACATCCTGCAAAGTGCCACTTTGGCTTCCTAGCTTAATGGATCAGGTTTGCAGTCTTGGGGTTTTCATAGATCTTTGTCATCAGCTGAGGCTGGTGTGCTGGCTTCAGCAATCCCAGGGCAGAAATAGCTTCCCCACAGTTGTCCATGCTCTGATAACCTCCAAATTTCTGGTATTATTGCTTCCATGTTTCACAAGCATACAGAAACGTTGGTAGTACAATAGCTTTGTAAACAAGCATTTTGGTTTCCCTACAAATGTCCAGGTTTCGAAAGCTGCTCTGAGAAGCCTATTGGACTGAATATGAGCAGGGCATTAAATTACAGAATAAGTTTTTTAAAGAAATATTCCATTATTTGTCACGTGTAGAAACATTGTGTAGTACAGCTGCTCAGGAACAAGTGTAATGGTTTGGTTTGATCCAATTTGACTGTTTGACAAACATATCCAGTCAGGTCTCATTTTCAAACAGTCAGAATGACAGACAGTCCAATGGCACCTTAATGATTACTGAATATATATTGTACTATAAATCTTCATGAGGCACGGTCCATTTTATCAGTTTCATGATCTCCTTAGATAGATAAAATATTTCCACTTCACATGGCTAAATCGAGTGCCTTCTAGGGAAGTAACCATGTTTGAACATTCTTCTTTTTCTTCTTCTCCTCTGGTGATCACTCATAGCTGAGTAAGATTATCTTCCATGAACACGATCTTAACAGTGAGTCCATAAGTGACTGTGGAGGCCAATTCTGGATCCACACATCCTTCCACAGTGGGGACATAGGTTTCCAGACAGGAGTTTATCATGGTGAGGATTTGCCAAACATGCCTTCCTCTTACCACATTTCTCCCTTTCGTCTTGAGTTCGAGTGTCTTCAAAGTCCATGACACCTTTGCTAAAGGCTGTTCTCCAATTGGAGGCTCGCAGGCCAGTGTTTTCCAATTGTCGGTCTTTATACTACATATTTTTAGATTTGCCTTGAGAGAGTCTTTAAACCTCTTTTGGTGACCACTAGCATTATGCTTTCCATTTTTAAGTTCGGAATAGCTTTGGAAGACGATAATCAGGCATCCGAACAACATGACCAGTCCAGCAAAGTTAACGTTGAAGTGTTTGCTTCAACACTGGTGATCTTTGTTTCTTCCAGTACACTGGCATTAGTTTACCTGTCTTCCCAAGTGATATGTAATTTTTTTTGGAGACGCTGTTGATGGTATCTTTTGGGGAGTTGGAGATGGCATTTATAATTGGTTCATGTTTCACAAGCATACAGTAAGGTTGGTAGTACAATAGCTTTGTAAACAAGCATTTTGGTTTTCCTGCAAATGTCCTGGTCCTCAATCACTCTGCACTTCAGTCGGGAGAAAGCTGCACTTGGAGAGCTCAGGCGATGCTGGATTTCAGCATCAATGTCGGCCTTTCTGAAAAGATAACTGCCCAGGCAGGAGAAGTGATCAACATTTTCCAATGTTACACCATTGAGTTGGATTTGTGGTGCTACAGAGGGGTTGTTTTGTGCTTGTTTGGTTTTTTGGAAGTTTAGCAATAGGTCAAGCTTTCCGTAAGATATTTAGAATGGTTTGAAGGTCATCCTCTGAGTGTGCACACACTACGTTGTCATCAGCATATTGAAGCTCTATGACAGAAGTTATGGTAATCTTATTCTCTGCTTTCAGCCTACTCAAGTTAAAGAGCTTTCCATCTGTTTGATATATGATTTCTACCCTGGTGGGGAGTTTCCCTGATTTCTCCTGAACCTATTCAGAAACATACAGCTCAGTTTGTCTCCAGGGCAACTCCTGTGCATCCACATCTACATGCATTCTGAAGTCAATCTTTTATGAATGAACTTCATTCCCCCCACCTATCAAGCTGCAGGCCTGGAACATGTGTGCCCCCATAAGCAGCAGCAGAAATCATAGCTGGACAACCCACTGGTATTGAACTGCTAAGAACGAAAGATGCTGAGAAGCTCCATAGTATAAACGAGAAACACTTCCAGTTTTAAATCCAAGAATTCTACTTTCTGAAACACTTAAAATAAAGAGCATTACAGTTCACCTCTGGTGACTCTTGCGAATGAGTTCAAGCATTTTTGTCACCAGAATAATTTAAGAGACTTTAGATAACCAACTTGTTAGTTATAAATTATAGGGCAAATATGAAGATGTGTGGGCATGATTTATTGATAGATCATGTGCTATACATAGTACCTTTGACTATATTATTAAAACTGGCTCTAAAATATTAATGAAGGGAGAAATAAGGATACAGGGAACTGACAGCTTTGATAGGAAGTCTTCCGGTTGAGAGGCTCTTTAAATCTGGGTATGATATAGTGCCCGTCTGTCAGAAAACATTCCAGTGCTATCGCCCTTCTGGTGCTGTTGCAGTAAAGCAAGTTTCCTTCAAAGTTATATAAGCCAAGTGTAAATATTTGTACAGTGCAATATTTCACACTGAAAAGGCTGCATAGTTGCAATGAAGGCTAGAGAGCAGGGAACCTGTGGCTCTCCAGAAGTTGCTGGACTCGTTATCATCAGACCTAGCCAGCATAGCCAATGGCGAGAGATGACGAGAGCTGTAGCTCAATGATGTTGCAGGGCCACAGGTTCCCCACTTCTGCAGAGAGAAATCAGAGCATTCAACAACTTTACCCTTCTGTTGCAGTCTTTAAATGTTTTGCTCTGCCTCACTTACAAACATATGAAGCTGTCTTATACTGGTGTCAGCTCACTGATAATACTACCACTAGTTTTGTCTACTCTGTCTGCCAAAAGACCTCTCATTGCTTGCGTACTGTTTTGTTTTGTTTTGTTTTGTTTTGTTTTGTTTTGTTTTGTTTGCATGTTTCCAGTAAATATCTGCTTCCTCCTCCTGAGACTGTAGATTGCTTTTGGCTGTGTGCACACTGGGGTCTACTCTGCATCCAATGTGCTGCTGGTTTGGGAACAGTGTACACATGACATTAGCCATTATCTATCCTGTTTCTATCCTTTTGTTTCTTATTAAATACTGCATTCTGGTGCATTGTCTCCCTGCCCCCCACTCCATCTCACTGGAAACCAGTTTCAATCTGAATTGAGAATGAAAGGGTTGCAAAACGGTATGCCTCTGAAGACTGGTTGCTGGGGATCACGGACGGGAGAGAGTTGCTGTGCTCGTGTCTCGCTTTGGACTTTCTACAATGGGCATCTGGTTGGCCACTGTGAGAAAGGGATAATGGACTGGATAGGCCTTTGATCTGATCTAGCAGGGCTCTTTTTACACTACTGTATTATGTGTTAAGGACTAACTGAAACCATTATAAGCAGCTTTGTCTTGAAAGAGCTTGGAAACACAATAGACATGAGTGGAGGGAGGTTTAAGAGTGCTTGGGTGTGCACTAAATAACACACAACATAAAAATCTGCAACCAGTTCTAACATAATGGCTTTCCTGCCCTGAAGAATATTTATGGACTGTGTTACTGTGGTTCTGGTCCTGTCTATGAGGAAACACCCAAAATGGTGCATCAGGTGATTGGTTTTATGCCACGGGGTTATTACAGGGCACTATTTTATCCCTAATGCTATTTGATATTTATATCTGTATCGGTTTCTCAAAAACAAGTCCTGCTAGACAA
This sequence comes from Podarcis cretensis, assembly GCF_951804945.1. Taxonomy (NCBI): domain Eukaryota; kingdom Metazoa; phylum Chordata; class Lepidosauria; order Squamata; family Lacertidae; genus Podarcis; species Podarcis cretensis. The sequence continues at coordinate 45,059,991 of NC_137170.1, read as the reverse complement.
ACCTCATTTCTTTTTTTCTGGACAGAGTTACCAGCTTAGTGGATTAGGGGAATGCTGTGGATGTAGTGTACAGTCATACCTCATGTTACGTCTTCAGGTTGCGTCCCGCGGCAACCCAGAAGTAACAAAATGGGTTTCGCCGCTCATGCATGCACAGATGTGCAAAATGACATCATGCGCATGCGCAGAAGCACAGACGCAGGTTGCATTCTGTTCAGGTTGTGAACGGGCCTCCGGAACGGATCCCATTCGCAACCGGAGGTACCACTGTATCTTGATTTCAGTAAGATTTGTGACGTATTCCCCCATGATATTCTTGTGGAGAAGCTGATAAAATGTGGGCTAGACAAGTCACTGTGTGGTGGATTTGTAGCTGATTGACTGAACCATCCCAAAGAGTGCTCACTAGTTGTTTCTCATAATTCTGGAGAAAAGTGACAAGTGCATTGCCGCAGGGTTCTCTCCTGGGCCTATTGTAGTCCAATGTCTTTTTAAATCAGTGGGGACAAATGTAAAGTTCTGCATATAGGCAGGAATAACCAGCTGCACAAATATAAGATGGGGGGCACCTGGCTTACTAGTAGTGCATGTGAAGAGGATCTAGGGGTCTTAGTAGACCAGAAGTTTAACATGAGTCAACAGTATGATGTAGAAGTAAAAAAAGAGCTAATGCTATTCTAGACTGTATCAACATAAGTCTAGTGTCCAGATCAAGGAAAATCATAGTACAATACCACTTTATTCTGCCTTGATCAAACTCCACTAGGAATACTGTGTCCAGTTCTGAGCACCACAATGTAAGAATATTGACAAGCTGGAACTTATGCAGAGAAGGGCAACCAAGACGATCAAAGGTCTGGAAACCAAGCCTTATAAGGAACAGTTGAAGGAGTTGGGTATGTTTAGCCTGGAGGAGATTGAGAGGAGATATGATAGCCATCTTCAAATTTCTCAAGGGCTGTCACATGGAAGTTGGAGCAAGCTGGTTTTCTGTTGCTCCAGAGAGTAGGACGCAACCCAATGACTCAAAGTTACAAGAAAGGAGATTCTGACTAAACATCAGCAAGAACTTTCTGACTGTAAGAGCTGTTTGACAGTGAAATGGACTCCCTTGGGAGGTGGTGGACTTTCCTTTCTTGGTGGTTTTAGGCCAAGGTTGGATGGCCATCTGTCATGGATGGTTGAGATTCCTGCATTGCAGGGGTTGGACTGGATGGCCTTTGGGGTTCCTTCGAACTATATAATTATATAATTCTATTAAGAAAAGGAAGAGCCTAGATGCATTTTAAGATGGCAATATATACACAGCCTTAGGCTTGGATTATTTTTCATTTTAAATATCTCAGTGGTAAAATGGCTCGCAACAGAACTGCTCTATCACTTTTTGGTCACTTGCAAAGCGTTTTGGATAACCAGAGTCTTTGTGGAAAGAAAGGAAAGGGGGAAATGTGGAAAGATTCCATTTAACTCCCTGTTATTTAAAGCTACAACTTAATTGAGAGTAAGCCTGGAGGCAAGGATTGCTGCAATTTTTTATCCATATAGTGTGCCTAATACAAGTTAGGTATTCTAGAAAAAAATGACAAATACTGTAAATCTCTCCACACTGAAAAAAGCACAAATGTGATGAACAGTAATAGTAGCAATAACATTCAGGTTTGAACTGCTTTATTTTCATTGGGTGATATCCAGTGTTATAGGCTATAAACTAAGGTCCATTGATGTCTCTGGGTCTGGTCTGAGTATGTGTCAGGAAATTGCCCCATAGCTAATTATTGGTTGGGCGAATTGTATTGCATAGAGTTTTCAACATTTCACAGTAAGAATTGTTCCTGTTCTCAGTGTAAGAAATACAAACATCTTTTAAAAGAAGTATCTTTTGAAGATCCCGGAAGCCCACGCTGCAGGGCACTTAGCCCCCATGGAATAGCATTCCTGTCAAGATACAACACAGAGACACTATCTGCACTTTCCAGAAACAATTTAAGACATTTTTGTTCTGAGATGCTTTCCCAGCTGGATAAATGGGTCTTTACCACAAGTGTTTACTTTGTTTGGTTTTAGTTTGGTTTTAAATGTATTTTCTGTTTGGAAGCTTTTAGCTGTTTTTAATTAACTTTAGTGTACATTGCCTTGTGACGGTTGTTTAGAAGACAACGAATAAATCATTATTATTAATAATAATATCAGCAAGATACTCAATTTCTTTATCATTATGTCTGAAATTTAACCTAATTTTGATCGATTGCTTTAGCACTTTTAATACCAGTTATGCTGCAATCCTCAGATAGTTACAAAGGGGTACATTTGATAAGGAAAATGAACATCCAGACAGGACTGCATTCACACCTGACAGTTAAGTCACATAGCTTGACTTTGTATACCATATTCTACATGAAGAAAAGGGATATCTGAGCATTAATCTTGAGCCTGGGAGTGTGGTTTATTGCTCCCTGTCAAGCCATGATCCATAAGCCAACATATCATTGCTTCAGCTATCCCTTTTCTTGTTTCATTTATGCTAGGAGTGGGGAACTGTTTTCACCTTGAGGGCGACACTCCCTTATGAGAAATATCGGGGGGGGGGCACATACCAGTTATGGGCAGCACCAGAGGCAAAAGCGGATGGAGCAGTGGATGGGCCTTTTAACTTTGCACAGTATTAAATCAGAGGTGTACACACACACCTGTTGGAGAAAATAATAATTTCATAAAACTGTATTTAGGTGATTCCATCTTCTTTTAAGCCTATGACCTAGCTAAACTGAAAAGGGCCTGCCTACCTTTTAAGGTACAGAACTAGCTGCTTTTAGGTACTGTATATAGTGCATGCCAGGGACACAGGTGGCGCTGTGGGTTAAAGCCTCAGCGCCTAGGGCTTGCCGATCGAAAGGTCGGCGGTTCGAATCCCTGCGGCGGGGTGCGCTCCCGCTGCTCGGTCCCAGCGCCTGCCAACCTAGCAGTTCGAAAGCACCTCCGGGTGCAAGTAGATAAATAGGGACCGCTTACCAGCGGGAAGGTAAACGGCGTTTCCGTGTGCGGCTCTGGCTCGCCAGAGCAGCGATGTCACGCTGGCCACGTGACCCGGAAGTGTCTCCGGACAGCGCTGGCCCCTGGCCTCTTAAGTGAGATGGGCGCACAACCCCAGAGTCTGTCAAGACTGGCCCGTACGGGCAGGGGTACCTTTACCTTTACCTATAGTGCATGCCTGTTCTAGAACACTGAAAAGAATAAATTGCTAGAATCTATGGTGGTCATTGTATGCCTGAAAAGAGAGAATTAGCTAGGCATGGCAATTGTTATTAATCTTGAATTGTTTTATAGATAGATGAAAGAGGACACTGGAAGACATTTAATGAATAGGAAAATTAGTTAAAAGTCTTAATAAAGAAAGACACTGAAAAATGGTTATATATAATCACATGATATTATGATGAGGGGTGATCTAAAGAGCCAAATGATTTTGGTTGGTTCAGGATGATGGCATTGGGTTGTAACTATTAAGATGGCTGTGATCCTTTGATTGGTGAAATGAAATGATGCGTGTGATCTGAAAATGTATAAAAAACATTGCCTTGAATGTGGTTCCCTGCAGCCTTCTTATTTTTGAGGCTGTCCCAATGCTCATTTGTATTCCAATAAAGGCTGATCTTTTCACTAGGAGCCTGCATCCATTTATTTTGGGTTTCTGTATGGGAAACTGTCAGTCTAGGAACCTCTTTTTTAATTTCCCCAACACACCATTCTCCATCCAGGTGAGCAAGAGACACAGCAACAGTTCAGAGACACATTTGTACCAGGGAAATGCAGTCAAGGGGGGGGGGGATGGAGCAAGGTAGGCCTACTGAGAGGCATGGCCTAGGCTAGACTGAGTCTCAAGGGCTAGAGAGGCCTGGAGGACCACATTTGACCCCAGGCCTGAGGTTCCCCCACCCCTGGTTTCCTCACTTGCACCAGTGGACGAGTGTTTGTGTGAACAGCTGAGCTACATGCTAGCCACACACAGTATTTTTACTAATATCATTAAGCCACACTTTTTGGTTTATGGTTTTATGAAAATGCGGCCAAAGGCCACAGCACCACTGGAATGTTTTTGCACATATCAATGAAAGCATATTTGAGTCTATGTTTCCTTATTTGTAACACATAATGTTGCTAATGAAGAGAGAAAGAGGGTCATTTTTTTAATCAAATGTTCATTCTAGGCAACATTTTTACACCCATGTTAAAGACAAAGAGCAAAACGAAGAGTGTTACATGTGGGGGGAAACTCACTCTTCATAAATAATTGAATCCACTTCCCTGTTCACCAGCTTGAATGGGACATTATCTCCTTAGTTAGATCAATTGGAGTGTTCAATAATCACCCACAGGTGGTTAAAAAACCTTTTTTTTCACTGTTTGACATGAGAAATACACCATGGAAACTGAATCCTTTAGAACAGTTCCAAGTATGTACTATTCTCCCCACACGTTTACCCACTCATTTAAGTTATCTGAGGAGTTCTCCCTCCATGTCTAGTTGTATTGTGGTAAGATGCTAAGTAGGGCCTTCTCTGTTGTAGTACCTATTATTATTATTATTATTATTATTATTATTATTATTATTAGGCTTACTTGCACTTCACCATGAGCTCCTAGGGCAGGTTACAATCTTAAAATATAACATTAAGATCAGTTAAAACAAATTGCAGTCAAGATAATACAGGTAATAAAATATAAACCTTCCTAAAATAAGCTTCCTAAGATGATCAAATTGGCACTTGGCATCCTTACTTTACGGCAGTGGTTTTCAACCAGTGTGCCGTGGTGCCCTGGGGTGCCTTGAGTGATGGTCAGGGGTGCTGCGGGCAACATTAGTCTGCCCCACTTTCCTTACCTCCCTCCTCTGATGCCCTCTCACATTTCTGCCTCCCAAATTCTTGTGACTGTTTGCCTCACAGTCACCTTTGGTTAGTCTCCATTGGGCTGTTAAGGCTGGGGACATCCTCTTTCCAGGCCCCTGTGGGGTGGGATGAGGAGGCACCTGTCCTCAAGGAGTGGGAGAAGGAGGCTGAGGGAACACTCCACAAGGGAGGGTGTTTGAAAAGGGGTGAGGGGCTGTCGGCTCTGCAGGAAAGGGGTGACATAACTGGGCTTCTGAGGCTTGGAGTGTGTTTCCCCACAGGGGAGCCACAGAAAGAATATAGCTGGTCAAGGGAGCCATGGACTCAAAAAGGTCGAAAACCTCTGCTTTATGGTTTTGCCACCACTTGAAAACATTTCTTTTGTCATGAATTTTAGACACTAGCTGATTAGGCCTGCTTGCTTTTGATATTGCTGAATCATGCTGCATATGCTTACTGCATTGTTGATTCTGGCTCTTTGAAATGCTTCTGCATATGTCAACTTAGATACCCAGTTTCCAAGTTGAAAGGCAACTCTCAAAATCTTTCTAATAAGCAAAATATTGAAGACGCACGAGGAGAGTGTTTTATGGAGATTGCCATCTTCTGATGGAGCCCCCCGTGGTGAATGCAGATGGACCATTTTGCTAGTACTCTGTCTTTGTTCCATCCCACCCACTTTCATCATGCACTTCAGATTAAAGTTCACATTCATTTTGTAAGCATCGCACTTGGTTTTTACAAGTAATATTTACACCTGCCCACTTGAGGCCGGTGCACAATGATTGGGTCCAGCCACAAAACTGCACCGGTTCAGGATTCTACCAATACAGTATCTAACATGGTGAAGCACTACATCTTTCTTCAGCCCTGCCATGGATTCTTGAGTTGAGATTCCTGCATTGGGTGTGGGGGTGGGCTAGATGACTCTTGGGGTCCCTTCCAACTCTTATGATTATAAACCACTATACAGTAGTGAGATTCACAAGGTGAATCGTAGCTGCATGGCCTTGACCCGCCTCTCCATGCCCGCTCCCATCGCACGGGAGAGTTTTGCGCATCTTTTATCCACCTGGGCTTAGAACCCCTTTGCGAAAGGGGGAAACCCTGAGCCAGAACAGAGGAGAGATGACGGCTACGCAACCCTATTTGGGGGGTGTGCAGGGCCGGATTTAGGTTTGATGAGGCCCTTAAGCTACTGAAGGTAATGGGGCCCTTTATATGTCCAGCTGTCTTTTGGCAACAACAAATTGTCGCTGGTTTTTGTGTTGAATATATGCTATATGGTAATTTATGGACCTAAAGCCATTTGCACAGAACAAAATATGTACTTTATCAAAGCAATTGTTGAACTGAAATACAATTAAGAAGTATATTAATAGTGAAATACAAAAAGAAGTTTATTAATAGTGAAATAATTATTAAGCTCTAACTTAAGTACATCCAGTTTTTTCCCCTTTAAATTTTTTGGGTGCCCCCAAGAGAGTGGGGCCCTAAGCTTTAGGGGAGGCCCCTGTTGCAACAGCTTTAATCAAGATCAGGCTTACTAGCCGCTTTGCTTCTCAATATTCTTTGGTTGGCCGCTGTTATTTTCTCCTACCAATAGCGAACCCACGTATGGACTCTATACGGGCTCTTGGATACCCCATAAGGGGAAAAGGGCAGATTTTGTTTACAACATAGCTTATGCGTAAATCCGGCACTGCGGCTATGCAACCCTATTGGGGGGGACATGGAAACCAGTGGGGCGCACTTCTAACTGGATAGACATGGGGGTGGGAGGCATCCCCCGCGCCCCGGGCAAGGTCGCCGGTCGCTCCCAGCCGCTGCCGGGGCTTCCCTTCGCCGCCTCTCTCCGCATCCCAAAATGGCAGCGAAGGCGGGGCCTCGTCTCGACGCGCCGCCCGGGAAACCTCCCCATCCTGGCGGCGGCGGCGGAAGCGGAGGCATGTGCGTCAAAGCGCTGCTGGGCTGAGCGGAGGCGCCGCTGCCGCCCTCTAAGGATGGCAGAAGCAGCCCACGCAGCACAGGTCAGTGGGCATCGCCAGCAGCCTCCGCGTCTCCTCCTCCTGGGTGGGCAGCCTCCGTCTCCCTAGCACGGAGGAGGAAGGTTGTGCCGGCCTAGGGACTCACGGCCCGCCCGCTTCTTCGGGCACCCGGGCTTTCAAGTGCCTCTGAGCATGCCTAGAGAGCGTTTCCTTAGCGGAAAACTCTTTGCATCCCGTCCCCGCACGCTTGGGACTATGGAGCATGCGTCCTAGCGGGCCGTGGACTCCTTTTAAAGACACGAGCCCTAACATGGCGTTTTTATTTGCAATGGGGCTGTCTGTGCATTCAGGCGGGTTTCTCTCTCTCTGGGGAAATGCCCCACAGCTGCGGGCTAGAATTGGTTGAAGGGGGCTTTGCCACGCATCGGATTCTCTTGTTTCTAGGGGCCCCTAATGGCGAGTTGGGGCTTGTGGGCTGCCCGTTGTATCTGCGAGGCTAGTAGAAGAGGCAATGGAACCTGCATAGACAAAAGAAATCGGCGAATGACTTGCGAACAGAGGAAAGGCAAAACCGGTTTCTGGCATGTGTGCAGCGGCACATGTTCAGCCCTGGATTTTTGCCTATTTGTTTGTTTGTTTTAAAAAAATCTCCATTGTTGTAGTAGGAGAAGCAAGACAGGAGCCAGGAAGGAACAGCACAAGTCCCCCCCCCCCCCCCTTCTCTAAAGAAATGTGATGGATTGCATTTGAGGCCTCTGCTGGAAAAGTAAACTAGACGTTTAAATACAAACTTTTATTCAAACAAACACAGAAGTGTCCTCCCAGAGCAATGGATCCAGCAGTCTGAGTGGACTTGAAGTTTAAGTCTGATAATTAAGGTACTGGGTTTGCAGTATACAGAAAAAAGGAAGGAAGTACCATGCAATAAGAATACCTGTGTTGAAGTCCAGATAGATAGATGATAGATATTGCAGAACATTTGCTTTATAGATGTTTTAGTTTCTTTGGTGAATGTCAAGGACAAGTAGCCAAATAACTTGCATATCATACACAAGTGTTTGATGGTTTAGCTGTAATCTTCCTCATATTTGCTCATTAAATTTAACAGCCTTATTCCAAATTTGATACAAATGGAAAGACATAGGCACATAACTCGTGTAGAAAAACAAAAGGTTAGAATTTCAATGCCCAAACACTCATTAGAAGCAGCATGTGGTCTTCTATGAACTCTCTGCACTACTGTAGAAGTTTAAGTGTGTTTTCCTCCTTTTTAAAAATGTAGTTTAAAGATTCAAGCCCTGGGTTTCTTCTGCCCAGAGCTGATGTGCCTTTTCATATGGCATGATGTCAGAAATGAATGACGCTGGCCCTATCCATAGACGATGACATCACAGCAGCGGTGGTGATGGCACTGGGGTGGGGGTGGGGAGATAAAAAAAGCATGAAGAAAATTGCAGGAAGGTATAACACAGCAGGGCAGTGTAAATGATAATAATAATGCTAATATTAGTAATAAATTTTATTATTTATACACCACCCTTCTGGCTGGGTTTCCCCAGCCACTCTGGGCAATTTACAGCATAGCTAAAAACAAAACTAAAACATCCAAGTGTTAGAAACCTCCCAACACAGGGCTGCCTTCAGATGTCTTCTAAAAGTTGTGTAATATACAGGATGCACAATCAAAAGATGGCTAATTTGTTTCACACAACTCAAGCAGCATTTTAAGTTCTAGTCTAGTCAGAACTTGAGTCTTACCCTTTGAACTTCATCCAGCCTACACGCACAGAATATAGTTTGAACACATATAAGGTGGGTGGAATTTGTAATAGGAGTATTAATGGTGATTTCTCACACAATTGTTTGTACTCTGTTTTTAATACTTGAGAGCAAAGTATATGTCTCTTGCTGATGTGCAACAGATGCATAATTTGCCCCTTACCTATTTAAAACTGGCAGAAGTGAAGGCTTAATGTTTATTTTAAAAGTGTAAGCGGAAAATAAGGCATAGATGCACAACCAATGAAGTGTGCCTGCATTTTATTCTTATTTATTTATATGTTACTACATTAATAATAATAATAATTTATTTATACCCTGCCCATTTGGCTGGGTTTCCCCAGCCACTCTGGGCAGCTTCCAACAGAATATCAATAATAATAATAATAATAATAATAATAAGTGATAAAACATCAAACATTAAAAACTTCCCTCAATAGGGCTGTCTTCAGATGTCTTCTAAAGTTGTTTATTTCCTTGACAGCTGATGGGAGAGCATTTCACAGGGCAGGTGCCACTGCCAAGAAGGCCCTCTGCCTGGTTTCCTGTAGCCTCACTTCTTGCAGTGAGGGAACTGCCAGAAGGCCCTTGGAGCTGCACCTCAGGCTGAACAATGGGGGTGGAGATGCTCCTTCAGATATATGGTGTATATGTGTATTTATGTAATATATTTATTTTTACATTTATATCCCACCTTTCATCCAAGGAGCTCAGAGTTCCCTCCCCTTTTTATTCTCACATCAACCTTGTGAGGTAGGTTAGGCCAAAAGACAGTGAGTAGTCAACCCAATGAACTTCATGACTAAGAGGGGATCTGAACTCTGCTCTCTAAAGTCCTAGAACAAGAGCTGCTCATCTGGTGGGACAGAGCTGTAATAATAGCCTCCCAGCAGAGACATGATTGCTGCTTACAGGGAGGGATGAGGCAGTGGGGATGTCAGGGCTGTGCAAGTGCATTGGGGGAACCAATCTTGCATTCCCGCTGCTGCACCCACACAGCTTAACCCCCTCCGTTGCCCTGCCCCTCTTTCTGTTAAGCAGCAGTGATACACCTGCCAGGATGACATTGCTGCAACTCTCTCACACCAGGCAAGCCACTCCTGCCCTATCCCAAAAACTATCCACTACACCAAAGGTGTTCCCTTGGATATCTGTTTCTGAATATCTGCTTTCAGTAATGTTTCAATCAGGTCTAGATCTGATTCTGAAAAGAGATAAAATAAAATTACTCTCTTCCTTGGCATGCTTCCTGTAAAAGCATTTCATAACATTTATCTTGGACCAAGGGCCTTACATGGCTTCGCCTTCAGATTGTGAAAGTTGAGTTGCTAGGAGGTCTGTTCTGGTATCACTCTGGGCCACTAGTATCGATTGCTCTGACCTGAGGGGTGTCTGTTAATGTTTGTTGGGTGTTGCTGACTTAAAGTTGTGCCTTGAAAGTTTTAAGTTGTGCTTTAAAACAAAGGACCTCATTGGACTGCTTAGCAGTAGAGCAGTGGGAAATTTAGAAGTGCAGGGTACCTTCATGATGCAACCACGCCCCTTCTAAGATTATGCAACAGTTTTATAAATTATACAATACTAATAATTAGGGATGCATTGCAACAATCAGTGCAGGTCTCCACAGGTTGCCTTTCAGCTACTATTTTCTGTGCACGCACATGGGCAAATGATTTGGAGTGATCCGGTATCTTCTTTTGGAGTGACTTAAATTGTGTTTTCCATGAAGTTCCCTTGTATGTAACAGAACCTGCACACCGGTCTCTTGAAAAAGAAGCACCTTGTGTTTTTGGTGTTCGTAAATGCTTAGCAATACAGTGGCTGTAGGACACTGGAAGGGACGTGGGTGGCACTGTGGTCTAAACCACTGAGCCCCTTGGGCTTGCCAATCAGAAGGTTGGCGGTTTGAATCCCCACGGCGGGGTGAGCTCCTGTTGCTCAGTCCCTCTCCAAAGTGCAAGTAGATAAATAGGTACTGCTCCGGCGGGAAAGTAAACAGCATTTCTATGTGCCGCTCTGGTTTTGGTGTTCCATTGCACCAGAAGTAGCTTAGTCATGCTGGCCACATGACCCGGAAAAACTCTGCAGACAAACTCCGGCTCCCTCGGCCTGTAAAGCGAGATGAGCGCCGCAACCACAGAGTCGTCTGCGACTGGACTTACCATATTTTTTGCTCTATAAGACTCACTTTTTCCCTCCTAAAAAGTAAGGGGAAATGTGTGTGCGTCTTATGGAGCGAATGCAGGCTGCACAGCTATCACAGAAGCCAGAACAGCAAGAGGGATTGCTGCTTTCACTGCGCAGCGATCCCTCTTGCTGTTCTGGCTTCTGAGATTCAGAATATTTTTTTTCTTGTTTTCCTCCTCCAAAAACTAGGTGCGTCTTGTGGTCTGGTGCGTCTTATAGACCGAAAAATACGGTAGCTGTCGGGGGTCCTTTACCTTTTTTAGGACACTGGAGACAAGGAGCTTGCAGGGACCTTGCTGCAGAAATAGTAATGAATGGGTCTTCAACCCTCTATGACCCCAGACCACTAGGCCACTGCTGCCTAGGTAAGAAGAAGTATACAAATATGTCATATTTTGTTCTGAAGGGAGGACAAGGACAGAAGGAAACTTTGATCACACGTATGTTTCCCTGTGAGCAGTTGCAGTTTGCTCTGTGGCGGTCTTTTGAAGTCAGTTTCTCTAGGATATCAAACACTTGGGCCCTGAAGCCCCATAGCACTGCTGTACATACAAAAAGTTGACCAATTTGTTGGGATTTGCTTGCTGTTTCCTCCACTGTGTCTGAAGCTTCCATAAATAAACTGGGAGGGAAGTGCTGTGAAGAGCAGAAGAAAGGAAGGAGCACTTTAGAAACAGCCGTTTGTGCAGAAGTCACATCAAAGGCAGGTGGATTGTAGTGTGTGTGTGTGTGTGTGTGTGTGTGTGTGTGTGTGTGTTCTGCCTCCTTCCTAAAATAGCACCCACAGCAGCAATAACACTGTGTTTCCTCCCCCTTCTTGGTATGAGAATGTGTTTGCAGAGAATTGGGCAACAACTATTCTGCACAAATTTCCGGTTTCAAATGAGTGTCATAGCAGGACACCTTAATTGGGGTGGGAGAGGGGGAGGCCATTGACATGTCTGGGCTGTCCATTAAAAGCCCTGTTATTTGTGGCCCTTCGGGGTACTTGAAAAGTGTCTGAAAGTAGAGGGTAATAAGAATTCTTCAAAAGCTTGTTTTCCCAGGTAAAGTTGCTTTCCTCCCTTTCTCCTCACCTGATTCAGGTTAACCCTTAAGCTCTGTAAAGGAAGGCTGTGACTCCAAAAGGAGAAAGATGTTGTCAAGGCCCAAGCCTGGGGAGTCTGAGGCAGATTTGCTGAAGTTCCAGAATCAGTTCCTGGCAGCGAAAGCTTCTCCGGCGGTGAAGGTTGTAAAGAAAGCAGATAAGAGAAGAGGGGATCTGGGGAGTGGAGATGATGAGAGACCCCCATTGCAGCATGACAGGGATGTGGTGATGCTGGATGGTAAGTTTACCTTTTTTATTTCAAATTGTCTTGTTTTGTATTTATGGTTTAGTACAGCCTTCCCCAACCTAGTGCTCTTTGAATGTTTTGGATTGCAACTCCCATCAGTCCCATCTGGAGGATATCAGATTGGGGAAGGCTGGTTTAGTAGTCAACGAAAACCAAAATCACTTATTCATTGCCTGTTAGTTGCTAGATATATTTGAACACCTTTCTTACTGTAACCTTGCCTGCACTTGCTACTGTTCCCAGCCATCCCTCTTTCTGTTTGCAAAGCTGCCATTTTTGGTGCCAGATTGTTGTCAAGACTAGACAGCAACCCAGTTGGAATTAAGGGCATCTTTTAATAATAATAATAATAGTTTTATTATATACAGTGGTACCTCGGGTTAAGTACTTAATTCATTCCGGAGGTCCGTTCTTAACCTGAAACTGTTCTTAACCTGAAGCACCACTTTAGCTAATGGGGCCTCCTCCTGCTGCCGCGCCACCACCACACGATTTCTGTTCTCATCCTGAAGCAAAGTTCTTAACCCGAGGTACTATTTCTGTGTTAGTGGAGTCTGTAACCTGAAGCGTATGTAACCTGAAGCGTATGTAACCCGAGGTACCACTGTATATGCCTCCCATCTGACTGGGTTGTTCCAGCAAAATACTAAAACACCATAAAACACCTGGAGATTACTAATGCTCTTCATATTCTTTCTCTCTCAGACTTTCCTGATGTGCCCCCTCCACTGACACCAGCACCTCCCAAAAAATCCAAATTCAAAAGTGCCCGTGTTTATTTTGATGAGGATCCAGGAGAGCAGTTGGATCGCAGTGATCAACACATCACAGCTGTCTTCAGCAAAATAATTGTGCGTCCTGTTTATAAGAACTACAGTCATAGTGATTAAGCCTCTGATTGACCTGTGGTAATGATTGACCTGTGAATGACCTGTGGCACCTTCTGACCACTGAATTTATAGGAAGCTGATTTGTATGGAGTGAGTGCCGCCTTACTGACAGGTGTTCTCTGATGTTCCTGCGTGGCAGGTGGTTGGACTCGATGACCCTTGGATCCTTTACAGCTCTATGATTCTATGAGGTCAATGGTCCTTCTTAGCCCTGCTGCCAGAGATCTTTAGTGTAGTAGCTACACTAGAGCTTGGCTTCATATACCCAAGAGCAAAACACATGGATTGGCTATCAAAACTGTGTATACATATTAATAATAATAATATTTTATTATTTATACCCCGCCCATCTGGCTGGGCCTCCCCAGCCACTCTGGGCGGCTTCCATAGAAACCAAAAATACACTAAAATATCACACATTAAAAACTTCCCTGAACAGGGCTGCCTTAAGATGTCTTCTGAATGTCAGGTAGTTGTTTATCGCTTTGACATCTGATGGGAGGGCGTTCCACAGGGCGGGCGCCACTACCGAGAAGGCCCTCTGCCTGATTCCCTGTAGCTTTGCTTCTCACAATGAGGGAACCGCCAGAAGGCCCTCGGCGCTGGACCTCAGTGTCCGGGCAGAACGATGGGGGTGGAGACGCTCCTTCAGGTATACTGGACCGAGGCTGTTTAGGGCTTTAAAGGTCAGACCAACACTTTGAATTGTGCTCGGAAACGTACTGGGAGCCAATGTAGGTCTTTCAAGACTGGTGTTATATGGTCTCGGCGGCCGCCCCCAGTCACCAGTCTAGCTGCCGCATTCTGGATTAGTTGCGGTTTCCGAGTCACCTTCAAAGGTAGCCTCACGTAGAGCGCACTGCAGTACTCCAAGCGGGAGATAACCAGAGCATGCACCACTCTGGCGAGACAGTCTGCAGGCAGATAGGGTCTCAGCCTACGTACCAGATGGAGCTGGTAAACAGCTGCCCTAGACACAGATTTGACCTGTGCCTCCATGGACAGCTGTGAGTCCAAAATGACTCCCAGGCTGTGCACCTGGTCCTTCAGGGGCACAGTTACCCCATTCAGGATCAGGGAATCCTTGACACCTGCCCGCCTCCTGTCCCCCAAAAAACAGTACTTCTGTCTTGTCAGGATTCAACCTCAATCTGTTAGCCACCATCCATCCTCCAACCTCCTCCAAACACTCACACAGGACCTTCACCGCCTTCACTGGTTCTGATTTAAAAGAGAGGTAGAGCTGGGTATCATCCGCATACTGATGAACGCCCAGCCCAAACCTCCTGATGATCTCTCCCAGCGGCTGCATGTAAATGTTGAAAAGCATGGGGGAGAGGACAGAACCCTGAGGCACCCCACAAATGAGAGCCCAGGGGTCTGAATACTCATCCCCCCCCACCACTTTCTCAACACGGCCCAGGAGGAAGGAGCGGAACCACTGTATGACAGTGTCCCCAGCTCCTAGCCCCTCAAGACGGTCCAGAAGGATGTTATGGTCGATGGTATCAAACGCTGCTGAGAGATCCAGCAGAACTAGGAAACAGCTCTCACCTTTGTCCCTAGCCCGCCGGAGATCATCAACCAGTGCGACCAAGGCAGTTTCAGTCCCATGATGAGGCCTGAATCCCGACTGGAAGGGATCCAAATGGTCCGCTTCTTCCAGGCGTGCCTGGAGTTGTTCAGCAACCACTCACTCAATCACCTTGCCCAAGAATGGAAGATTTGAGACTGGGCGATAGTTGGCCATCATGGCCGCATCTAAAGATGGTTTTTTAAGAAGCGGTTTAATAACCGCCTCTTTCAGCGGGTCTGGGAGGGCTCCCTCACGGAGGGAAGCATTCACCACCCCACGAAGCCCATCGCTCAGTCCTTCCCAGCTAGCTTTTATAAGCCAGGGTGGGCAAGGATCCAGGAGACAGGTGGTTGGTTTCACTCGTCCAAGCAGCCTGTCCACATCCTCGGAGGTAACAGATTGGAATTTATCCCACTCAACTTGACTAGACAAAACTCTAGCACTCTCCCGCCCTGACCCTGCTCCCACGGTGGAGTCTACTTCTTCCCGAATCTGAGCGATTTTATCTGCAAAAAACTTTGCAAAATCATTGCAGGAGAACACGTGGCCCGTACTGGGCCCCGATGTTGCAGGTGGTTCCGCTAAATTGTGAACCACCTGAAAAAGTCTCCTGCTGCTGTTTTCTGCAGATGCAATAGAGGTGGTGAAGAAATTCTTCTTCGCCGTCGCTATCGCCACTTGGTAGGCTCGACGTTGAGCTCTAACCTGTGTCTGGTCAGATTCGGAATGAGTTATCCACCACCGGCGCTCTAGCCGTCTCAACGATTGTTTCATTGCCCTCAGATTCGTGGAAAACCACGGTGCTGTCTGGGCTCCATGCAATCGGAGAGGGCGCTTCGGAGCCAAACAGTCAATAGCCCTGGTTAACTCCACATTCCAGCGGGCCACCAGGGAATCAGCTGAAAGGCCATCAACATGGGATAAAGCATCCCCTACCACTCTCTGGAAACCATTTGGATCCATTAAGTGGCGGGGGCGGACCATCCGAATTGGTCCCACCTCCCTGCAAAGGGGATGGGTCGCAGAGAAGTCCAGTTGCACCAGGAAGTGATCTGACCATGGCACTTCTTTCGTTTCGCTTTTACTTAGTGTCAGATCACCAACATCCATAGAGGTAAACACCAGGTCCAAGGCATGTCCGCGGCTATGGGTTGGGCCAGACTTATTCAGGGACAGCCCCATGTAGGCCATGCTTTCCACGAAGTTCCGAGCGGCCCCTTGTAAGGTCGTGTCAGCATGGATGTTAAAATCCCCTAGGACGACCAAACTAGGTGTCTCCAGGAGAACATCCGCCATGACCCGAAGCAGCTCGGGCAGGGAATCCTTGGTGCAGCGGGGAGGTCAGTACACCAAAAGGAATCCTGTACTGCCCCTATTGCCCAACTTCCAGAACATGCACTCGGAAAACTGGGTCTTCCCAATAGGACGCCTGGTGCAAACTAATGACTTCCTAAAAATAACTGCAACCCCCCCCCCCGCCCACATGACCTGGGTTGCTGTGCGTAAGAGAAACCTGGTGGACAAGCAGCGGCAAGGACAGGCCCATCTGCTTCATCCAACCAAGTCTCTGTTACACATGCCAGGTCAAGTCCTCCATCCATGATCAAGTCATGGATGGCAGTAGTCTTATGAATCATTGACCTGGCATTGCACAGCAGCACCTTCAGGTCATGTGGGTATCCCTTGCTGATTCTAGTATCCATCCGGTCAGGACCAGACCCGGAGGCAGGAATAGTCCTCAGACAACGACTAAACCTGCCTCCTCTGTAATGACATGGTCTAGTCTTAGCGTAACTCCTCCTCCTACCCGTGATCACTGAGATCGGTTGTCCCAGTGCATCCCCCCCTGTGGAACATGCCCCAGCCATTTTTTGGGCTGGGGCCCACTCCCCGGCAGCCCACATACATATATTTCACCAACATGCATTTTATCATGTCCTTCTTTCAAGGTACATATATCTGTTTAAGATTCCATTGGTATTTGACATGAGACGCATTTATTTTGTATTTGGGGATGTGCGCCCCAGTAGAAAAGGTCAAGCAGAACTTAGCCCATGTTGCGAACAAGTTGTTAGGTGTGAAATTTGTGTATGAGGTCCTGAAATGACCGGTAACAGACAAGGTGGTGGGGAGGAGGCGCTTACCTGACCTTCTGGCAGGTAACTCACTGCTGCTTTCTAGGAGAGTAATCTGAAGAAACACAAACCCCTGTCTTGCAAAATGTAACAATCTACAAAGATGCAAACGCAACACATTGGACATTAGTGGATCAGTGCCCATTAGCATGATCCCCACTAGTATGAATATTTCATTGATAATTATTCACTGATGAAGACTTTATTCTGAAACAGTTGAACTATTCCAGATATACTGTCCTTTTGTGAGACGTCTTCCTTTGAGAGACGGCTTGGCGTTCCTCGCTATTCATTGATTTGTTTGATTCTTTGTTTGACTCTGATACGTATAACAACTTGTAGTTACTTGAATATTTTGTGAGATGTGTTGTATGATGTATACATCATTTTGAGGTGGCTTATTCGTATATTTTGAATGACATCATAACCGATTATATATTCACTAACAGTTATTAGCGCTGTGGGTTAAACCACAGAGCCTAGGACTTGCCGATCAGAATGTCGGCGGTTCGAACCCCTGCGACGGGGTGAGCTCCCGTTGCTTGGTCCCTGCTCCTGCCAACCTAGCAGTTCGAAAGCACAGCAAAGTGCAAGTAGATAAATAGGTACCGCTCCGGCAGGAAGGTAAACGGCGTTTCCGTGCACTTCTCTGGTTCACCAGTAGCGGCTTAGTCATGCTGGCCACATGACCCGGAAGCTTTCTGCGGACAAATGCCAGCTCCCTCGGCCAATAAAGCGAGATGAGCGCTGCAACCCCAGAGTCTTCCGTGACTGGACCTAATGGTCAGTGGTCCCTTTACCTTTACCTTAGCTTTCTAGGAGAGAGCAGGGCGAGGGTGCCCAGATTGACTTACCCTGTGCGTATGCACCACACTGACCTCCCCCACCCCCAGTAAACAGCCGTGACTAACCTGCTGGGAGGCCAAGTACGTACCTCTGCTCCACCCTTCCATTAGCAGCCTCTGGATGTGACAGAGGCTGTCAGTCATTCTATTAGAAAGGCTGCAGTTCTCTGCCCCCTTAACTGGAAGCAAGTCTCTTTGACCTCAGTTACAAATAATGAAGTTACAAATATTCAGTAGCCTGTTTGGATATAGGCATGTGTGGATATGCTTCAGTTGTGAAATTACACCTTGTGAAGGACACAGCTGCACTGTTGTATTTGTTGCTAGAAATCCATGGGTTAACTGACGATTCAACACCGGTTTTGTTAATGCCAAGATAATGTTTTTATTGTCTAGTAAGAATTTGTTTCTGGTCTCTTGGCCTTTTTACAATTTATGCTACATTGTCTTAAAAAATATATAATGAAAGTTGTTTTAAAAAAACCATGGAAGTGTTGATGGTTGGCAAGTGTCTTTCAGTGAGGCATCTCTCAAGTGACACAATTCTATGCATTTTCTGGGGGAAAGAATGGAGCTGTCCTTGTCCAATGCTGATGAACCTAGCACCTCTTTCATTCTTAGAAGTAGGCCACTCTTAGACAAGTACAAAATGAAAATTGAAGTGAGGAGTTTTTGCAACAGCTACTATCTCATAGCTGAGGGAAGACCTGAGCAGGAGTCTAAGGCCAAACTCCTTCTGCTGAGCAATTGTAAAGCACTGTAATGCTTTAATGAATGAAACCAGTATTCATTTGGCATTGTGTCTTTGTGGCAGGAACGTGACACAAGCACTGCCAACGTGACCATGCCTGTCTTCACTGGAGATGCATTTCCCAGAGTCTTTCACAGGTCCGAAATAAAAACAGAGGTAAGAAAAGCAGCTTCACATTTATCAGCCCCCTCTCCTCCTGTTTCTGCTTTGTTTAGCTTACCTTCACCTCACAGAGTGTTTGTTGTGGGGGAGGTAAGCTTTTATCAGGTAGTGATAAAACGGGATATCAAATCCAAACTCTTCTTCTTTTAGTTCTGTGTATTATGCTTCATCATAATGCAATCTGCTGCTGATGGACTTTGTTGTGCAGCCAAAAATGCTTTAAATAAATAGAGGAAGTGTTGGGGCTTCTAGGGCGTTACATAGGAGACTGGATGCAGTGAGTTACGTTAAAAGCACACATGTTGGATTTTCAGTTGTGTGTGATGAGTCTGCTAGATGGATGGGACATTGTTGGGCTTTGGTTGGATTTTGGGAGGCAGTGGCTGGCTCATGACAGCCATGGGGCTTCCTCGAGGGGTCACCAGCTTGACCCCAAGTGTGGGACATGCCCTTGATTTGGTTTATCCCCTTAGTGGCAAGGTCTGGAAATAGAGCAGGTTTTTGTGATTCCTGTTGTCATTGTCACACCACTTCCTGGTGAAGTTTAGCCTAACGGTACCAAACATTTTATTCCATATTTCCAAAGTTGATGAAGGAAGCCATTCTAAACTTTCGGATACCTGCTAGCACTGAGTGGTGAATTCACATTAGTGAAGTGTAAGATAAAGCAATACATTATCTATCACATTCCTTCAGTGCCCTTTACAAAGCACTTTCCTTACTTCTGTGCAGTTACGTGTGTTTCCAGTGGTTCTCTGCCCAGTTTTTACTACCATAGTCATTTATGAATCTTAGCAGAGCCCTGAAATTACCTGGGGTTCTTCCTAGTTTAGTGGAGTCTGAACTGCATTTTTGGCATGCTACAAAATGTGGTTTTTGGGGGGGCAGGGTTCTGTGGTGTGGCCTTGTGTTTGCCTGCACCTCTGGCCTATTCACTTACATTTGTACTATGGGAGCTGCAGTCAGAATTGGCAGACACTCCCATCAGACTACTGATTGGAACTCTAGGAGGCAACAGCTCAGAAAACAATGGAGAGAAGGGGAGAACATGCAAGAGTTTTGTCTCCTGGGAGACAGCATGGACTTGAAGGGCTGGAGCATCTGAAAAGCTTGCTACAGGGAATGCTGTTTTGCTTTTTAAATAAAAAAGCCAGTCTTTCGAGTGCATTGCAAAGTTTTCTATTGTGGTGTGCGATGTTGGTTTTTGCCATTTTGAATATAGAAGGTGCTACTATTTGTCTCTGTTTTTTAATATGCTGATGGGAGACATGGGCCGCGATCCAGAGAGTCTCTTCTGCATGTACAGACAGGCTTTTGCATGCTGATCCAGCTGTTTTGGCTCTTGTTCGAGGGAAGCAAACCTGCATCCACAGAAACTCTGCTGCCAGTTTCCACACAGTTCATGGTGTGCATATCGGTTGTGCAGTCTTGGCTGTAGCAATATATCATTTTTCTTTCCATCGCAGCTTCTTGGCTTAGTATCATCAAGGTGGATATGCTTCATGCTGCTTTTTTCTTAACAATAGTAAGTCTCTGATAGAGCCTGAGTGTAGACACTATGCAAATTTTAAAATCCATTAGTTAAGCATCATTCATCAAATTTATTACTGTGAAATTCTTGCCCTCTTACGGTCCCAAAATCTTCAGAGATGGCTTTTCCAAGACAGTGAAGTCTGTTTATCCTCAGAAATGCAAACCATTCAGATAAGCAGACTCTTGGATTAATCATAGAGGCAGAGTGGAACAAGCTAGTCAGAATTTACCTACAACCAGATGCTTTCTTGCTTGCTGCATTTTGTCAAGAAATGTATTTATTTATTTTCCTCTTCCTGGTGTTTAAACACTTAACAGCGAAGTAATATATTACATCGTATCTGGGAAAGAGTGAGGAACGGCTGTGACTCTGTCTCTCTCCACCCCCTCTTAAAATTGTCTAATCTACAGCTTGCAGTTGAAGACACAATATAGAAATCCATGTTGAAGGCAGCAGAAAATCTGGATAACACATATTGACCCAATTGGAGTGAGTGACAGGAATGTTGATGAATTGGTATTTTTGGTTATATGAGAAAGACATAGGAGTGTTTACTTGCTATTTTGTCTTCTTACAGGCAAAATCAGCAGCTGGAAAGAAAAGTATCTTTGCTCAGAAGATAGCTGCTAAGAGGGCAGCCGAAGTGGCTCAAATATCTTCTCTTTCTCTTGAGGAAGCTGAGCAGACAAATGTAGGATCAGCAGCTCCAGATGCTGCCCTACCTTCTGAAGCCTTGGAGACCCAATTCCGCAGGGGTGAGGAAGGTAAATGTTGATACCTGTGGAGCAAGTCTTCTCAGTTCCTGATGGCATGTGGAAGCCTTGAAGATGCTTATTGAATATTAGCATAGAGAAGCAAGTATCTCCTTAAAAGGTTGTGCTGGTGAGCCATAGCATTGAGGCGGTGATGCTGCACACAGTTACATTGGAGTAAGCACTACTGAACTCAGTGGGACTTAATGTCTGAGACTACATGCACCAGATTGTAAATCAACTCAGTGGAGTATGTTGTCAGTTTAGGCTTACTTATGAATACCACTCACAGTGCCCTTTGTTTTTAGATAAGCCTGCTGGTAGTGTACACAGTCAGCGGTCAAGTATTGTCACTGGGAAAGGTCTTGGAAGCCTGGGAGGAGAGCAAGAAGCCCAGAACATCCACAAGGAGAACCTGGAGAAGCTGCAGTCCATGTCTCAAGAGCAGATCTTGGAGGAGCAGAAACGACTGCTAGCTCAGCTAGGTACGAACTTCTTGCTGACTTCTGTACACCTTATTCAGTGATTTGGATTAACCCCCCTCTGATTTTTAAGGATCAGGGCAGTTTAAACCCTTCAGTTTTGAAAGCACAAAACATAACATGAACTCTACACAAAAGAACGTTGTCCAAAGCAGCAAAGCCAGCTTCAGACATGTGGAATCATTCCCAGGACTCGCTTCCACGCTTGAAGATTTCCTGTTGGCATGTTTAATTTATGCAGCCGACTTTGTAACAGGCACACAAACTGCAAAGCCTCTTTCACAGACCTCATGGGTCTGTTGAAGTTAGCTGCTTACATTAATTTTTTTGGACGGGATGCTTCTGAGATACAAATGTGATATCGTGTCTTTAACTTGCAACCTGAAAAGCAGTCATCTGTCTGAAGGCCAGGTGGGAGGGGACCTGATGAGGATATGCATTTTTATGTTTTTATATTGTCAGCAACAATTATTATTATTAATAATAATAATAATACAGTGGTACCTCGGGTTACGTACGCTTCAGGTTACAGACTCCGCTAACCCAGAAATAGTACCTCGGGTTAAGAACTTTGCTTCAGGATGAGAACAGAAATTGTGCTCCGGCGGTGCAGCAGCAGAGGGAGGCCCCATTAGCTTAAGTGGTGCTTCAGGTTAAGAACAGTTTCAGGTTAAGAATGGACCTCCGAAACGAATTAAGTACTTAACCCGAGGTACCACTGTAATAGCGTCAATCACTATTGACTCAAAGAATTGACGCATGCATCAAGGAGGAATTTTAATGCTGACAGTATTTTGTCCCATTTTCATGGTTATCAGATCCTGGTTTACTTGCATTCTTAAAGTCACAACGTGATGGTAAGGCAGCTCGGGAAGGAGAAAGCCAAAAGCAGCATGAGAGGCCAGGAAAGCTTCTTCATCCAGAAACGCAGCCTAGACCCCAGCATGAAGCAGAAGAAACTCTGAAAGCTCCTTTGTTACAGAAGCCAGTGATGGAAGAGGAGGAGGGCATGGAGGAGTCCGTGCAAACAGAAGTTGGTACAAGAATGGAGGATAGCACAGGTAAGGAAAAGTTACGCGTTGTTGCAATGGATGAGCAAAATATCCAAGTTTCTATATAATATACATGCTTGTTCTTCCAGGGTTTTGATCACTGCTTCAATTCTAGAGGCCAAGTATTTTCAACTCAAATCTGTTGTGCAAATGAAACAATTCCAGGACCGTAATTTTGCTTTGTCGTACAACTAAGAAGAGGCTGTTTTACCTGACCCAACCTTAGGGGGTGTGGGGGTGGGAAACTTGCTACATGCAGTTTTCATATATTTGCTGGTGTTGCAATACTCTCTGGCAAGGGGTGGCAGAGATGAAAAGTATGGCAACTACAGATGCAGCTGCTGATAAGAGTAGTTTTGAATGGCACCTTCACTTTCACTTCTTGGCAAGCTGCGTGTCCTTTGGGAACAATCAATATGTTTGGGTTTTGTGCATATATATATATATATATATATATATATATATATATATATATATTTGCTGCTGCTGATTCATTCACTGTGTGGCACTATATGGCAACATTACCTGCTCCTTGTGAACATATACCTGCTTCGGGGACTCCCCCTGCCCCCACAGTCTCTTTCAGCTACAGTCTCTTTCTGCTTCCACTCTGAAATGACCCTAAACCCATTTTTACTGCAAGGTGATTCTGGGCCTGGCTTTTATATCTTGATTCCCAGAAGCGATGTGTTTGAAGTTAACAACGGAGCTGTCAAATTAGGTACCTGGGCAGAGGCTTTGTAGAAAGAATCAGCAAAAGGATCTGATTTGTGAGATTGGAGAACAAGGATGAACAGTAGGAAGTTTAGGGGCTGGAGAAAGAAGTATGCTAGCAATGAGTCCAGGAACCACATCATTGGCTGCTTGCGCTGCAGAAGTGAGTGAAGATAAGCCAGAACAGGTTTTAGCGGCTGCACCTGCAGAAGCTGCTAATGTAGCTCGGTCTCCATTGCGGCTTCTACAGCACTGCGGGGTTGGGTGAAGCCAGTGAGAAATTGTTGTGGCTTTCGGGAAGGAGATTGACTGCCAAGTGGAGTTACTCCTCCAAACTAGAACTTGCTCTGAACAAAAGGCCTTGGGTTGTGGGTGGAGGAAGCAGATTTCGGTAGCTGCTTAAAGCTAGCTGGAATCTCTCCCAAGACAGATAAATCCTGTGAGGTTTAAGAATCCTGTGTTTAGATTATGATATATTCGTCCTCAGTGTGGATTACCTAGGCTTAAAAGGCACACAGCTTGAGGCATTGGTTGATTGGCAGGCTAGAGGGGCGCCCACTTTCCATCCCCTTCAAATTGTAGGAATGGGGATAATACGTGCATTGGAGGAAGTACATTGTTTATGATGCCTCAAGATTGGAGTCAAATCCGTAAGAGGGACCTGTGGGCTTCTGCTGGAGCTTGTGTTCTGATGATGATACCCTTTGTACTCTTACCATATCTGCAGGTCCCTTTCTGTTTCCTGTACTTAAGTGATCTGGCTAGTGGGTCCAGATTGAGTTACCTGCAGGCAGTTCTTGCTAAAGGACAGCCAAAAGCAGTTGCTCATTGCCTCGGTTATCCCCAGACAATGAGGGAAGGCATTAAAAAAATATTTGAGGGTGGGGCGGGGAGAGAAAAGGTTCTGCCTCAAGGAACTTACATCTTAATTTCCACAGTGATGGGAGGAAGAAATGGTAAAGAGAAAGCAGAGCACACTCAGGGCTTCATTTCAGTTGCAAATGAGACCTTGAGGGGTCAGGCCAGAATCTCTGAGGCCTTCAACTTGGTCAGTTTGGGGATCCTGTTCTTTAGCTCCTTGCCTCAGCATTTTGTTACAATAAAGCTCCAAGTGTATTCCAGAAGGGCTACAGCTCAGTGATAGAGCAGGAGCTTTCAGACAGAAGGCTCTGAGTTGTCCAGGTAGGGTTGGAAGAGGCCTCAGTCTGAAATCCTGGAGAGCCACTGCCTGCCATCATGGATGATAACTAGCATGGATGATAACCTAGCTCAGTGGCAGAGCATCTGCTTTGAGCGCAGAAGGTCCCAGGTTCAGTCCCTGGCATCTCCCCACATAGGGCTGGTGGGAGAGAGCCCTGTCAATTTCAATCAGTGCAGAGGATACGGAGCTGGATGGACCAGTGGACTGTCTTGGTATAAGGTAGCTTTCTGGATTGCCAGATACCAGGCAGCCCACGATACATGGCCAGTAGTGCCTGGCTCTGTTGGCCACAGTTTGTGCAGACCTGCTCTGTCGTAAGCTTTAATTCGAAACTTCCCTGCTTTTATTCTTTTTTTCATCCTGTTCCTTTCCCTCCTGCCTTGTTGCATTCCTCTCTTCTTGAGTGTTTTACCTCTCCGCTGCCTCTCTGCCCCGGCCCCATACTTGCGCTGGCTGTTTCCTTCTGTCTGATCCTTTGTTGTGCTATATTCTCTGGGTCTCCCTGCCTTGTGGAGCCTGCTTAATGAGATCTTTGAATCGCTCTTGGATTTGAGCGGTGTGGTTTGGTGCGATAAGGGGTGGTGTTTACTGTTTCTCTTCTTGAGAGAGCAGCTTTAATGTGCAAGAGGAGGGAAGGGAGAAGAAGCGAGAGCAGGTGGATTAGCACTTCCGCAAGAGCGGCTTCCCCTCCCCTGCCCACAATTTCTTTCCCCCACATTTTCATATGCTTTCCTGCATTGGGTTTCAGTTTTTAGCAGGCTGGCGCTAGAACAATAGCTTGTTAAGGTGCACTGCTTGAAGAGAAATGTTGGGTATTTCCTCTGCAACAGGATGGGGGGAAAAAGGTCCTTTGAGCCTTAAAAAACGTGGAGATAGCAGCAGATTGATAGCAATGGATTTATGAGATGGCATATTGGGAGAGGAGAAGCAAGATGTGAGTGCGGAGGGAAGCAGAACTTGGTTCCGGGAGGAGAGGGAAAGGTGTGTTGAACCAAGGAAGGGCAACTGTTCGTGGGGTGACTTAGTATATCGTTGGGAAGAGAGGAGAAATTATAAAAATCAATGGAGCTTTTCAAGCTGCCCGAGGTTATGCATGCAGCACATTGTGCCCAGCAGGAGACGTATTATTAATTTTGCATTAGCACTTAGCATTGGAAAGCTGCCACTGTTGATGCCAAGGAGTAAATTCATCTTGAATAGACTTAGCAGCAGCCATGTTGCCAGAGGGAAGAAGGCAGCTTGTGCTTGCAACGGGAAGAGAGCAATTAATTCAGAAGGGGAAACCCATTCTCAACAAGGTCAACAATTTGGGCTTCTGATTCTCAAGGTCTCTCTCAGGTGGGGCCACAGTGTGCTTTCCGTAACAAGGGTGTGTTGATTTATTAGATTTATATCCCATCCTTCCTCCGAAAGGGGTTCGAAATCCCCAGTGGACTTTCTTTGCTGGAGTGGAAGCAGAGATTGCAGCTTGCAATCAGAGCTCAGTGACAGAGTACACGCTTCACATTAGGGGCTGTGCGCTGTTGGGATTTCAACATGGCAGTGTAGTTCCAGCCCACCTTCCTGGGCAAAGTCCGCAAGGTGGTGCAAAACCACCCTATCTGCCCTTTGCGGAGAGGGGCTGCTGGCGAGCGGCAGACCTGCCGGCATCATCAAAGAGCCCCTCCACCACCTGGTTGCCTTCTACCAGGAGGGTGGGCTCCGTCTTTCTGGGAGGAAAGGCACAGCATGCACCCCAAGGCAAAGGCAGCCAGGTGGTAGCCAAGCAAGGCTGCAGGCCCCATTCCCACTCCTACTTGAGTGCAAGCAGGAGCGGGGTCGGGGCTCTCTCAGCTGGGAAGGGCAGGCTTCGCGCTTCCCAGCTGAGCAGCCGCGATGAGCCCCATCCCACCACTGGTTCCTGTGAGCCAGTGGCGGGTCGGAGCCTCATTGAAACTGCTTTGCTGAGGGGAGGGCAGCAGCACGTTCCTCAGCCCAAGCAGTTCAAAGAAGCAGAGGGAGGAACAAGCTGTATTGGCAACTTACCGATCCAACTTGTTTCTCCCTCTGCCAATGGTGGTTTCACCACCGATATACCACCGAGTGAAGCTGTCGTCACGGTCTCCTCCCAATACTGGTCCTGAGCTATATATTGATATATCGCCCAGTGCTGCTTCACATGCAGATGATCCCTGGTTTCACTCTTGGCTGTCTGTGAGCTAAAAGGCTAGCAAGCGATTGAAAACCCCTCTATCTGAGACCTTGGAGAACTACAGCCGCTTAGAATAGACAGGTAACTGATGAGGTGGGTAAAAAGGACCCAAAGTTTGGGGCTCAAATGACACATTAAACTGAAGTTAAGCAGGAGCTAAGGCTTCTGAGACATCAGAAGTAGAGACATTACATTGCCAACAAAGGTCCGTATAGTAAAAGCTATGGTTTCCCCAGTAGTGATGTATGGAAGTGAGAGCTGGACCATAAAGAAGGCTGATTGCCAAAGAATTGATGCTTTTGAATTATGGTGCTGGAGGAGACTCTTGAGAGTCCCATGGACTGCAAGAAGATCAAACCTCTCCATTCTGAAGGAAATCAGCCCTGAGTGCTCACTGGAAGGACAGATCGTGAAGCTGAGGCTCCAATACTTTGGCCACCTCATGAGAAGAGAAGACTACCTGGAAAAGACCCTGATGTTGGGAAAGATGGAGGGCACAAGGAGAAGGGGAGGACAGAGGACAAGATGGTTGGATAGTGTTCTCGAAGCTACCAGCATGAGTTTGAGCAAACTGCGGGAGGCAGTGAAAGACAGAAGTGCCTGGCATGCTCTGGTTCATGGGGTCACGAAGAGTCGGACACGACTAAACGACTAAACAACAACAAAGGCTTCTGATCTCCTTGTAGCTGCACTAGAACACAGGATGGGGAAGCTTGCAAGCCTGGGGTGATATCTGCACCCTCTTCCTCCCAAGGGCTAGTAACATTTTAGCCACACAGCAAATAGTGTAATAGGTTTATTACACTTGCCCAAGGACCTCTGTTGTTGAGCAGGGTTTCAACCAGACTTCCTCTTGTGCAAGTTCCACAGCACTCTATGCCATGCGTCCCAGAAGACGTAATGGTGCATGTGAGGGAGCCTGGCAAAAGCCTCTGTAATCTTCTCCAGTTAATATATGTAGGAGACATTTCTCTGCAACACCTTCCTCCTACTCTACTTTATGCTGTCATGGTGCCGATGAATCTGTGGCTGAATCCGAGAACCAGAGAGCCAGAACTTTAGCAGTGTGCAGGAGAGAGCCAAGCTGCAGGAAATGGCACTATAGGCTGACTATATGTTGCACGCCCAATTCTGAAAAACAAAACATAAGCTTGGAAAGGTTCAGTGCACATTCACCATCCGGGCTGCCAGGTTGTGTTTCTCTAAAGGGGTTTCTCATCAGTTCAACAATCTGCTGATAACCCTAGAATACATAACAGTCTTCCCCCCACTGTTGACAAGATTGCAATACTAGTGTCTGGTGGTACACATTACTAATTTGACTCAGAGCATGGTTTAATCCGCCTTCTCCATTTAGTGATTAATGGAGAGGGGAAAAACAAATACCAGAAGACTCTTCTGCTTCTTCCTGCTTCACACCCACCCCACTGGTGTGTTTGTTCTTCATTCCAGCATTTCTTTAAAAAATATATAATGAATGTACAATGGTACCTTGGGTTACAGGCGCTTCAGGTTACAGACTCTGCTAACCCAGAAATAGTACCTCGGGTTAAGAACTTTGCTTCAGAATGAGAACAGAAATCGTGCTCTGGTGGCGCGGCAGCAGTGGGAGGCCCCATTGGCTAAAGTGGTGCTTCAGGTTAAGAACAGTTTCAGGTTAAGATTGGACTCTATTTCTGGGTTAGCGGAGTCTGTAACCTGAAGCGTATGTAATCCGAGGTACCACTGTAGTCTAAAGATAAGCAATAGGTAATGGTTGAAAATAAGCTGTTACTGTAATTTTACTAGAGCTTTGTTTAACTTGATTTGGATGCTTACTCCATTACTAATTGTAAGCCCCATTGTCCTAGAACAACATTCCAGAGTTAACTCAGTAGATTTATCTCAAGAGGTTGTCAAGGTGCTAATTGTTCCTTCCATTGCTGCCTAGTCTATAATGCTAAATAATTGATCTTCTTGGTGTTCCAACCATTAAAAAACTTATTGGCTATGCTCAGAGTCTCCTATTCAGTTGTTGCTGCAGAGCCAAAATGTATAATTAGTTGATTTTTTCCCCCTTTCAATTTCTCACTGGCTCTTTGTGAAGACCCAGAATTCTAAACATTATCGCTTGTGAGACGGCAATAATGGAGCCCTCTGAACTTGCCTTTCAAGACTCTTACTTTCCAATATTATCAGTTTTCTCTCCTCAGTATATTTATTTTGAGACCCTTAGGGTTGTTGGAGTGCAGTTTAAATCATTAGCCTCATGTTATTCTGTGCTCTTGATTTTCTAATCTGATTGTATTCACTCCACGTCCAAGTTGATATTCAGCTCATCTTCATTTCATCTGCAAATTTTATTAACGGCGCCATCCACTTTCCTTCTCCAGATCTTATGGAAGATTAAACTGTTGGTGGACCTTTGATGTTTATGTATCAATGATGAGTCAGTCTCTGAGCTTTTTTCCCTTCCCCTTGTAGTGTCATAAAAGCAGTATTTGATGCACTTCTTCAGAGCCACAAATGTTGACAATGAAAGTGATGCATGCTCTGTTTTCACGCTCAAGAATAACAATGTCTGCCTTTGCCTTTCCCAAAAGGTGGTGACCTTCCAGTGAAGCCTCAGAAAGAGTGGCTCCACATGGACACTGTGGAGTTGGAGAAGCTGCAGTGGTTGAAGGACCTCCCTGAACCTCGGCAGAAGAAAACCAAAAAGGTCAGGAGAATGAAACACAGTCCCTTCTTTCTTGCTTTCAGATTAACTTCCCCCTAGAAAATTGGTAGGTAACCTTTTTCAGCCTGAGGGCTGCTTTCCTTTATGGGAACCTTCGGGGGGCGGGGGGCAGGCTGCATCCCAGTAGGGGGCAGAAGCAAAAGAGCAATGGGTGTGACTCTTGCCTTGGTAACAGTAGATTACACTCCAGCCATGAAAAAGCTGTTTCTACACCCCCCACCCCCCCACCCCCACACCACTTTCCATCCTCCTTCCAAGCAAGCAAGAGGCATTATCTCAGTTCAAGGAGACATTCTAGCCAGGCAGAAGCTCTCAAGGAGGGTGTGGCCTGGAAGAGTCAATTTGGCCTACAGAGAATCCCAAAGGCCAGACAGCAGTGTTTGAAATCGCCCAGGCACCAGTTGCGGGTTCAGTTGTGACCATATGAAGATGTCTTGTCATCATGTTTGGCAACTAACATCTCCACCA
Organism: Podarcis cretensis; assembly: GCF_951804945.1. Lineage (NCBI taxonomy): Eukaryota > Metazoa > Chordata > Lepidosauria > Squamata > Lacertidae > Podarcis > Podarcis cretensis. The sequence goes on along the minus strand of NC_137170.1, from coordinate 45,030,348 downwards.
TCTGGCTGGTGTACAGTAGCAGTTTCTGCTGTCCCCTTGCCTAGAACATGTTGTCAGCAAAAAATGGTAAAAGTTGGCTTGGGTAGTTAAGGGATTTAGATCCTACTAAGTGTGAGCAGCTAAATTGGTAGAATAGCTGAATGGCACAGTAGGCAATAAAGGTTATAATTTTATTTGTTTCTTTCTCCAATAGGCAATGCAGGCACGCTTCAATCTGAAGGGAGATCTTATTCCCCCAGATAAAGACCTCCCCACACATCTGGGCCTACACCACCACGGAGAGGAAGCAGAAGTAAGGGAGAACAGCCTTGAATGCTAGAACATGCTTGTGATCTCATTGCATGTTTGACTCTCTTTCCTGTCTTTCCTTCTTAGGTAGTCCTGGGCTAGATGGTCTGACCATTAATGATTCTCAGTTGAAGGCATCTAAAGTACTTTCATGCTTTCAAAAATGGAAGAAGCAGAGAATTAATTACTGTGAAATAAGATTGCTACTTGGAGCAAGATTTCTTTTTCTCATCACATACGAGGATGGGAAATTCCCTCATCCTCCTCTTGAGTAGCAGTAACTTATTGAACAGTAGATCCCAGACTATTGGATAGTGTAGTGTAGCATTCCAATGAGTGTTTCTTCTGGGAAGGCTCAGTTTTTGGTGTTTTGCTTAGAGCAGAGGACAGTCCTGTTGACTTCCTTGCTTCTTTCAGAGTCTGTTCAGGTGAAAGGATGGTGTCTCTTCAGTAGTATGTAACGTAACACAATGATAGATACCCTAATGTCTGGATGTTTTATTTTTATGCTAGAGGGCTGGCTACTCGCTCCAAGAGCTCTTCCACTTGTCTCGCAGCCAGGTCATTCAGCAAAGGACTCTGGCTTTGCAGGTGCTTGGTCACATTGTCCAGAAGGTGAGTTAACCTTTGTAGGGGTGACAAGAGAGAAACGGGGTGGCCAGGTTTCTTCTGATGCCACAAAAACCATCTCCACATATACCAAATCACCAATGTGCTTTTTGATTTCTGATCTTGTTCACCTTTTAATTGGCCCTAGGGAATCTCTAAATTAAGACAGTTTGGTGACATGCAAGTACATCCACAGGGTTTGGTCTGAAGTGGTCAATCAATCAATTTCCTTTATTTGACCGATAGTCAGAGATAAAACACAATAGAGAATTATAAACTAAAACATCATGGGGGTACATAAATAAGGTAGGACCACAGTACTAAACCTCTCACAGATAACCCACATCAAAGCATTCAGTTATACGTTTCCGACACTTGAGTGCCAGGAAAAGGAATTTAGCCAATGACAAGGTTGTTTTCCCAGAAGACTTATTTAGCAGATATGCTGTCTGCTTTCCTCTTTGTCGGGGACTGAGCTGGGGTAAGTATGGAGTTATAAGATACTGTCTTAAATCGTTGTAGAAGGGACAGCTCAGTAAAATGTGCTCTGTGGATTCTACCTCACCCAACGCACAATGGCATAATCTCTGGTCACATGGGACTCCTCCATATCTTCCCTTCAGAACCGCCGAGTCAAGAACATTCAGCCTAGCCGCGGTAAATAGTCTGCGGTATTCCACGTAGTGGATATCCGCCAGGTAGCGAGCTGGAGCAGCCCGATACATCTGCTCCCCCAGAAACAACCCAGGTTTCACACGGGCTATGTCCTCCTGTCTGGCAATATCCCTTAATCTTTGGGCGATCACCGCCTTTGTGTGGCTATACGTCATGGACTCTATATAAAACTATCTCCCCTTCCCATGGAGATTTAAAATTATTCCTCAGAATCAAGGGGGCCAAACCCACCGGTCTGAAACAGAGCTTGAGCCATAGCCATAACTTCGCTTTCAGGGCCACATACCTAAAGGCTTGACAACCAGTTTCCAATCTCATTATCGCACCTGCCACGGAGGGGGGTCTGAAGTGGTCATTTTTGCAAAGTTGAAGAATGACCACGGTGCTCCAACAGAAAGCTTCCCACTGTGACATTTGTTATTAGATGGGTCAGTGGTCAAAACAGCCTTCCCCAGCCTGACACCTCCAGATGTTGCTTTAAGACTGACCACTAGCTGTGCTGCTAAGACCTGATGGAAGTTGGAGTTTAGCAGCAAAGCTGGAGGGAGTCAGCCTGGGGAAGGCCGTATTAAAACATTTTTGAAGGTTCCTACCTCCTTAATGGGGACGCAGGTGGCGCTGTGGGTTAAAGCCTCAGCGCCTAGGGCTTGCCGATTGAAAGGTTGGCGGTTCGAATCCCTGCGGCGGGGTACGCTCCCGCTGCTCGGTCCCAGCGCCTGCCAACCTAGCAGTTCGAAAGCACCTTCGGGTGCAAGTAGATAAATAGGGACCGCTTACCAGCGGGAAGGTAAACGGCGTTTCCGTGTGCGGCTCTGGCTCGCCAGAGCAGCGATGTCACGCTGGCCACGTGACCCGGAAGTGTCTCCGGACAGCGCTGGCCCCCGGCCTCTTGAGTGAGATGGGCGCACAACCCCAGAGTCTGTCAAGACTGGCCCGTACGGGCAGGGGTACCTTTACCTTTACCTTTTACCTCCTTAATGAGTAAATAAAACATTATTTGGATCTCTCCATATATTTGGTGACTAGACTGAAATCTTACTAGTCTTCTGATGCTGTTATCATGTTATTATCTATCCTGAAAGGTTCGAGTGATGTTCTTTTGCACATTTACCTGGGAACAAGCACCACTAAAACCTAGTGTGGATTGTTTCTGAATAAACATGCATGGGAATTGGCTCTCAGTTAAGGGAAACAAAAGGCAGCTAGCAGTTTAATTCACTAGCGACTGCCAAATCTGCTAATGGTGAAGTTTCAGAAAAATCTGCCGCATTGTATTAATTTGTGGTTTAGTTGAATACGTTGGCTATTGGGAACAGCCAAATTAGGCTCTTAAGTGCTTTAAAGCAACAAGAAAAGGTTATGAAGTCTGGCAGAAATTGGCCATAATTGTATATTGATATAAGCCAGAATCTACAGATCTTGGCTGGCTTAGTCCCCACTGGAAGACCATCACTGTTTGTGGAATGCATAGAGGATGTGTGGGTGGGAGTGGAGGGGCCTGATTTTATTATTGTGCTTTGGAAGCACTCACAAGGCCTCCAAAGCACAGGGCAAACATCAGAGACAAGAGAGATGACCACACCTTGGCAGAATTCGAAGGGAAGAACATTCCCCCTCGAGGCCAGAGATGCAGCTGCCCATGGTGTATTTAGTGATCTCATTTGTGGAGCCCTAGGGAGAAACTCAGTTGCCTTATAGCTGTGTGCATTTTGCCAGAGGATAAGAATGCAAAAGATATCAATCTTCATCACAAAAAAAGAGAAAATGTCATGATTTGAAGTGGAAGAAGTGGAATGGATTTGCTTCCATCAGTTTCCAGTCTAAGGACTTTTGGGAAAGCGTCCCTGTGCAACATTGGTGGCTGCCTTCTAAAAACAACAACTCTCTCTCTCTCTCTCTCTCTCTCTCTCTCTCTCTCTCTCTTTAACCTTTGTCGTTGTGGTGTGTGTTTTCAGGCCAAGGCAGGGGAGTTTGCCTCCTCGCTGAAAGGGAGTGTCCTGCGTGTCCTGCTTGACGCTGGTTTCCTCTTTTTGCTCCGCTTCTCCTTGGATGACCCAGTGGATAATGTTGTTGCAGCCACTGTCCACGCCCTCCATGCGCTGCTTGTCTCTCCAGATGATGAGGTGTCTATCTGTAGAACCCAAGAATCCATGTAAAATAGTTTTGAGTGTTGGTATCAGTAGGGATAGATCACCGTGTTATTAAGGGCTTCTGCTCCCTTCCGCTCAGTGGTGGGGCAACTGCTTTGCATGCAGAAGGTCCCAGGTTCAATCTCCAGGCAGGGCTGGGAAACACTCTTGTCTGAAATCATGCAGAGCCACTCCCAAGTGTGGCCACATCTCCTTGTAGTGTGCCATACCACTGGTGGATGGCGCCAGAAACAGAAAGTGGATAGAGCAATTGATGTGGCTCTTAGCTTTGTGTCAGCAGACCACATTCCAGCGATCCACACATTTTTCTCCAACTTTGCTATCCAGGCAAGCAAGGGGTGTTATCATAGTTGAAGGACACATTCCAGCCAGGCAAAAAGCATTTAAGGAGAGTATGGAACAGGGCTGATGAGGGGTAAGACCTAGGGGCTGAGTTCCAAGGGCCAGAAAGAGAGGCATGGAGAGCCACACTTGGCCTCTGAGCCTGAGGCTCCCATCCTCTGGTGAGAGACACTACTGAGTTAGATGGACCAGTGTCCTGACTCTGCATGAGGCAGCTCCCTCCTTGGGCATTAAATGGATCCTTTGCGTTTTATGTTTCCAGAAGAACAATTCTGGGTCCATGCCTTTAGAACTTACTGTGAATATTTGTTTGTTATAGTTTATTATTATATTCATGTCCTACCTTTAATCCAGGAAGCTGAAGGTGGTTCACACACTTCTCTCCTCTTCATTTTATCCTTGCAGCCGCCCTGTGAGGTCGGTTAGGCTGAGGGGCAGTGACTGGCTAAGTGGGCATTTGAACGATGGTTTCTCAAGTCCCAGTGCTGCCTCTCACACCATTTATTCCAGTAATTTCTCTGGGAGGGCTCTTTCCAAGCCTTGCTATCGAAGACGCCTAGGAGTGGACATGAGAGCATCCTCTCCTCCTTTTTCGACAGCTGTTCAGCAAGAACTAGCTTCTTGTTTTTCATTTCCTTGCAGGAGTATCTGGACAAGACATTTTCATGGTACCAGGGTATCACTGTCTACCCTTTTATCCCGAACGAGGGTGAAGAGGAGGAGATGGAGGAGGAAGATGAGAATGAGGGACAAGCTCCAACCCAGAAGGCACCGGGAAAAAGACCAAAGGATGAAAACAAACCAGATCCAGAAGTGGCACAATATGATGCCATAAAGGTAAAACCTCTAGTCACTTCCAGAACATTGTCAATAAAGCAGTATCTGTGTAAAAAAACACACACAAAACATACATAATCTGTTACAGATTCATAGGCTGAAGTGGAAGTTTGCTGAGCCATAATTGGGGCTTTTGTATTAGACTTACAAAATCTTATTATTATCTCCAAGGGACTGCTAAAGACCAAGATTCTTCAGCGCATGAGATACATTCTGGAAGTAATGCGACCTGTGCCTTTGGTAGTCCTGGAGAGTCTAGACATCCTAACGCACATAGGAAGGCACTCTACTGAAGCATGCAGTCGGGTAGGTACCTGGGTGTGTGTTCTCTGGGTCAGAGAAGATGCCAGTTGAGGTGGAAGAATAGAGATCATTTGGGAATATTTCAGATTCCTTTGATATACTTGGCCAGATGGTAAACTTTTTTACATTGCTGCACTGACAAATACGTGGCTTTGTGCTGCTCTTAAATATTCTCTCTTAAATGTCTGTTTTGCAGATTCTGGATTGCCCTCGCCTAATTGAGATGGTCATCAGAGAATTCCTCCCCACCCAGTGGAATCCAAGAGTAGCTGAACCTGGGCAGTTGCTCACAAGCCTGCATGGAGTTCCATGCGCCACTGCCATGAAGCTAATGAGAGTCTTGGCATCTGGAGGGAGGAATGTGGCTGCCAGGCTGGTAAGGGCCTCTCCACTTAAGCTATTTAAACTGGGGGGCAGAAGTTCAAAAGATGGTTGAGACAAAAAGAAGAAGAAGCCTGGTTACTGAGCTGCCTGAGAAACAGTTTCTATCCACTTCTGGGTTAGCGCGATCGGCTAATGGCGGATTCCCTCCGAGCTCCGGAGGGAATCGGCTCTGCTGAAGACGGGTCTTACCGCGCCGGCGACGCGGGGACCCTTAGAAACCGCAGGCGCGGAAGCCTGCGGACTTGGTGACTCGGCGGGCACCTTTAAGCGCCTTCCCCGACCCACGAAGAGCCTTTTTAAAGGCTACGGAGAGGGTACGGGGAGCGGCGTGGTGCTGTGAGTAGACCGCTACTTCAGTGGAGCGAAGCCGCACAGCCATGGCCGGAGAGCGCTGACTTTTTCCCCAAAATTCGGACTGGAAAAAGAACAACCCGTGAGTAGAATGGAATCTGGACTTTAAAATTTATACCTTTGAATTCGGTACAACCGGGGGATGTGCTAAAGGGAAGTCCGCACCCCCCCTACCTACAAACGATCTAAAGCAAGGATCGGAGAACTAAGGTGGAGAGTACTGTTTTTGGTGTCAGATAAAAGATACTTCCAAGAATTTGACAGAAGAAGTCTTGTGCTGGAGAGAAAGTGAGGAATTTTGGAAGTTTTTGTGTAAACCCCCCCCCCCGAACCCGGGAGCGTCCTGTGTGTGAGCCGGAGGAAAAAGAATAAGGAGTTTAACAGCTGTCAAAGGAGCTGTCAAACGGGCGGCTAAAGTTAAGAACTTTGTTATTTAATGACTCTCTGAATTAAAAGTGTTGCATTTGAATTGAGGTGGTTGGAAACAACGTAGCTATAAACAACAAAGTAACGGACTGTTGGAAAAAGGACTATCAAGTAATTGGAATCCCCCTAGGGGGAACTAGAGACATTACAATGGCTGCAGAGGGAAAATTACTGGCAGAGATAGAAAAAATGTTTTTTCTCGTGGGAATCCTGCAAGAGCAGAGTACGGCTATGAATAAAGAACTTATGACCTTGAACTCTAAAACAAACAACTCTGCTGAATGCATAAAGGATTTGACTGATAAGGAATCTGCAGCTGAACCAGAAGAGACGTCTTTGGAATTGGTGGAGAGGAAAGAAGGAGTGAAAAAATTACAGGAAAATACCAATCAGAAGCCTATATTGTCAGGAAATAAAGAAGAAGATCTTTGGACTACAAATCTGCGAAAGATGAGAAAGATGAAGGAGGAAGTCCCTGGAGTCCCTGGAATACTGGAATCTAAAAGAATAAAGAAATATGATTGGGACTTCCTCTTTGAATATGGGAGATCAGCTGACCTTTTGCAGCAACTGCTTTTAAGTATTTTGGATGGAAGAAAATTTGATGTGACTGTGACAGAACTCCTTCGAGACCTGAGGACCAACAAAAAGGGTTATCAACAAAATCGGCAGAGAGAGACTGACAGAGACTTGAAGGCCTCGGATGTGAGGAATCCGGGCTAGGAACTGTTTTTGTGGACATCTGCTTGGGAAGGGATGGAAACCGGGGTAGGGAGGGAGGGGAGAATAGAATTTCAAAATTTTATGATTTTTGTATTTGGCTATTATGACATATAACTAATTAATATATGAAGGGAGAAATTCTTGGAAGGGAAATTAGGTTGACCTTAGAAAAAGGATTTAATGTTTATAATAGAATTGGATAAGTTAAATGTGGATAAGAAAAAGGAGCTAAGTTCCAAAACAACAATAATATGTTAAAGATGAGAGATAAGAACTTGCTGAATTAATTATTGGATTTGGGATGTATGAAGAGGGGGTGGGGGGAAGTCAGGGAACGGGGGTAAAGAAAGTAAGAATATGAAATTATACATGTTTTGTTTTTGTTTTTGTTTTGTGTGTGTGTATAAAATGTGAAAATCTAATAAAAATTTTATATATAAAAAAAGAGAGAAACAGTTTCTATCCAAATGCAATTTTGGTTTTAAACGCAGTGTAAGGTTGTCTTTATGTGAGTATATTATATTCAATTATGGGGTATCAGAGTTTTTAGGGGCTATCCAGGCTGGGATAGCTGGGATAGCAGGCTTGTGGGTAGTGGCACCTGCCCTGTGGAACGCCCTCCCACCAGATGTCAAAGAGAAAAATAACTAGCAAACTTTTAGAAGACATCTGAAGGCAGCCCTGTTTAGGGAAGCTTTTAATGTTTAATAGGTTATTGTATTTTAGTGTTCTGTTGGAAGCCGCCCAGAGTGGTTGGGGAAACCCAGCCAGATGGGTGGGGTATTATTATTATTATTATTATTATTATTATTATTATTATTATTATTTTGAATGTCTGATGTAGATTTTTTTCAATTTCATTGTTCTGTATGGGACAATGACAATAAAGATTATCGTATTGTACTCAATTTCCCCAGAGATGGCTGACCAGTCTGTTGGCATTCTCTATAGATCCACACAGACACACATACACAAATCAATTTTTGGTACAATGGAAACAAATCATGTGCTTGAAATAAGTAATGCTTGGAATTCAGATTTTCTAAAGAACTTTTATGTGGAGGTAAGGTAGGGGAAGGTGTAAGAAGTACTTTGGTTGCAGAGGGCAAGGGGAAAGTGGATGAAGGACAGGCGCTGAGATGGGAAGGTTCAGCGCCAAGGAAGTGCAATGGGAAGTAAGAAGAAAAGGAGTGCTCATTTTTAACACTGCTTCCATTGATTTCCATGAAACTTTAAGAAAGGGTAGAAGCAGTGGCAGGAGGTCAGGTGGTAGGGTAGCACCACTCACCTGACCTTGTTCCGTTGTGTCATTGCTGCTTACTGAAATGCAGAGGTGGCAGGACAAGGTGGTGGCAAGTTTGGGTGTGGTGCAATTGCACTGGCAGAGCCAGTCTGGTGTATTTGCACTGTGCCAGTCTCCCCACCTCCTCTCCTCTCTCCTCCTCTGCTTCCCAGTAAGTAGCAGCAATAGGACTGACTGGAGGTCATGTGGCTGCCGCCGCCACACCAAGCCATCTGCTATTGGGTATGAGACCAGCTGACTCACTCCCAGTGATCCATCTTGCCTAGCACGCTTCCCATAGCAGCCAACCAGTTGCACACAGAAAGTCCACAAGTAAGGGATGCTAGCAACTCGTTTTCCATAGTTCAGTGCATGTGATTGTGGATTTAATCATCATGGTCACCAGCCATTGACAGTTCTATCCCTAATGGACTTGCCCAATCCCATTTTAAAGCCCTCTCCTCCAGTGCCTATCATTAGGTGTTCCTCCTCGGATGTCCATATGGGTTACTCTCCCCTAAGGTCCTGCATCTTACTCTGCTGTCTGCTTATTATTCACAGCTTAATAAGTTCGAACTGAAGAGTCGGCTGGGTCGCTTCGTAGCTGAAGATCCCAAAGACCTTCCCCTGAGGATAGAGGAAGCCATAAGGATGAACACTGAAGCTTTCCGCTTGTGGGCTGTGGCCACCGGCTACGGTCAGGCCTGTGATCTCTTTGGGTGTGTTTTCAGAATAAGGCACATCTTCTGGGGTTTCTCCCTACCTGCCAAAAAAGAAAAACCCTTGCCCAGCTGCAGCATAGGAAACCTCTGCTCACCATCACCATCACTGTGGTTGAGTTTGGTGCAATTGCACTGGCAGAGCCAGTTTTAGTGTGAACCATAGTGATGGCTCACCATAGTGGTTGATCTGCCATTCCCTTCTTCACCTGCGTATTGCATTCTTTCTTTTGCAGTAGGCAGGAGATGAAGGAGCTTGCATAAAATGCAGCAGCGACTTGGCAGGAGAGAGGTATATCTCTCCCATGTCATCAAGAACATTAGAAGGCCACATCTGAGAAGATCAATAGGTTTTTTTCCCCCCCTATTAATCTCTAAACCAGGATGGCTAACAAGCGGGAAAAACACACCAATCCACACAGTTACCAGGGACGTCAGTTTGACAAGAATCTAGGAAGCAAATAATGACTGTCTCTGATATGGTCTCTTAGCCTCCTTTTCTGCAACATCCCCTGAATGAAGGAGGTTGGAATTGAGGTGAGGTATCTGTGGGCTCAGTCACTGGCTTGTTAGTGAGGCCCGTATCTGAGGCTTGCAGATTTGAGGCCGCTCATTAGCAGGGAGAAGTGTTGACGCCTCTGGGCCAGCAGAAAATCCAGTTCTCCAGACTGGTTTTCACAAACCAGAATGGGTCCACTTTGTAATGGTTATGTATGCTCAAATGCTAGTTTTGTATCAGTGAGTGACACTAGGTGCAGCTGATCATTGCCACAAGAACTGATCCCTAAACAGCTGTATTCAAACAAGCTACCAAAGTAAATTGGTAATGAGTGATACTCTTTTCTGCAAAGTTGCCTTGTTTTACATCTTCAAATTTTGGCATATAGGCTGTTCTGCCCGCCATGACCATGTAAGATGTTAATTCTCTTATCTTTACTGAGAAAGATGTTAACAATGTAAGTAAGGTTGAAATGATGTCTTTCAGTTGCATAGGAAAATCCTCATTTCTGTTCAAGCTTTAACTTTTCCTGCTTTTAAAAAATGAACTTTTGGTTCATTTTATCAAACGCTTTGAGAAGCAGAAAGCCTTTTCTCTGCAGAATATGGGTCAGTCACAAAGTCTTATGGGATTTTGGATTGTGCTGGGAGTAAAGAAATTATTTGTAAGAATGAGTCAATGTCCTGTGATTTCTGCCCCCCCCCCCACCTCATACATTTTCTCCAATTTACAGGGATCTCTATCCTGTGCTAATGAAGATGGTCCCATCCCTGGCTCAATTGGCTGGCAGTTTTCAAGAGAACAACTCTCTATTTGAACTTTCTGTCCAGCGAGCTACAGCCATGGTGACTCTGCTTACTCAAGTGACACAGACGGCCGGCTGCAGGGCAGAACTGCAAGCCCAGCTTAGCAGGTATCGCCACCTTCTCTTGCCAGTCGTGTGTGTGTGTGTGTTCCTAAAAAGGCACGTTCTGCAGTAGCAGCATGAGTTTGCATCACTCACCGGAGTGCTTATATATATATATATATATGTATGTATGTTTGTTTGTTTGTAAAGGTTTTTGTTTGAATTTTTAAACCAGATGTCAAGGCAGATTACAATATAACAAACAGTATGCAACTAATAGTTAAAAGAGATAAGAAATAGCAGATATAATGCTCTAAACTAAAACATGAGGGAGATGATGAATTAACAACTTAGTAACATAAGTTACAATCACACCAAAGGTCCATCTAGTTCAGCATCTCAACCAAAGGCCTATGGGAAACTCGAAAGTAAGACACGAGGGTATTGGCCCTCACCTGCTGTTCCCTAGATGCCAGTCATGGCTTCTGTTAGGATCCTGAAATGTCCTCTTTTTTGTCCAGTGCCCTTTTTTACAATTTTTACTAAATTTTTCCAAATTACATTTCCAAATATTCATTTAGACAACCTTAAATCAATGACTGCTTCTCTTTCCTTGGTTCATTTTGCATACCACACATCCCTGCATATTTTACATGAACTAAACAATTCAGTAATCCATTATTACATCCATCAAAACACTGTTGAATTTATCTTAGTGCTACCAGCGTTTTTAAATGAACACAATTTTCACCCATATATTCAGTAAGCATTTTCCAGTCTTCCTTAAACGTATGTTCTTCTTGTTCTCTTATTCTGTATGTTAAATCTACAAGCTGTGTGTATTCCATCAGTTTAAGTTGCCATTCTTCTTAGCTTGGGACCTCGCTCGTTTTCTGTTTTTGGACTAGCAAAACATGGGCCACAGTAGTAGCATACATCTTTTTTGACACCTGGGAATTTCCCTCTGAATTATCCCCGACAGAAAGGACTCTGGGTTTTTGGGGGGAAAGGTACTTTAAACCATTTTTTTCAATTCATTGTATATCACTTCCCAATACTTTTACCCTTTTACAAGTCCACTTTTTTGTCCAGTGCTCTGGTGTGAATCCTCATGCCAGAGTGCTGGAGCAGAAGGCTCTTTGGTGTGTCCCTGTTGATGAGTGCCAGAGCACCTTCTGGTCTGGTGCTCTGGGACTACCCTGCACATGATCGCCAGAGCACCGGACTGGAAAGTGCTCCCCTCCTGACATCCTGATTTGGGGGACAAAAATATTGGGCGGTGTGGAAGTGGTATACAGCCAACATGACTAGCAGCCATTTATTTTAAAAAGCCTGATCAAAAAAGAACAACCTTCACAGAGGCCATCAAACGGTCATACGCTGCCTTTCCTTTGTCATGGGACCTTGCATGCAGGGTTCCCATCAGACTCCAATTCATGCACTGAGCAGACTCAGTTCTGTGTAGCTTCAGCGAGGTTGCTGCATTATCTACTTGAAAACCATTCCCTGCCTGTATGTGTGGATGTTTTTCCTCCTCATAATGGCAATGCAAAAGTCAGAGGTAAACTTGCCCATACCTGGCAACCAAGAGGCGTTATCCCATATCAAAGACACATTCCATCCAGGCAGAAGCATTTGCAAAGCCACAAGATAAACCATCCACAATATAAGGTTCTGTCTAAAGGGTAACTGAGCGAGGGAATGGGTTTGTGAGTGCAACCTTATTATTTGCCTTTATTCTTGTTTTTAGAGAAGTTTCATTTTGAACGAGAGCTGTGGCACTCCTGCTTCTAAGAATCGAGGGTGCCATCGCATGTCAGCTTTCTGCAATGCCCAAATAACACTTGGCACTAAATGTAGGGTTTGTTGAAATTCTGCCGTTAAGTGCTTCCTTACAAAGGGAAAATAGCAGTTAGTGAATTGGCTTTCTGTGAAATACAGGTGAATCAATTTCTCCGGTTTTTCTTTCAAATGGGCCGTGCAGAATTCTCATCACTTGTTTTGGGAAAGTGGCACTTGAAGTGAAGGGCAGGAAAGGATTTTAAATGATTGGGGGGGGGGAGCCAGTTACCTTCAAAATGATGGGGTGGGTGGGGAAGAGAACAGGCTATTGTTTACAAAACAGCTTTCCTAAATTATATCATTTGCAGCCTGGCATAGCAACATGCTTGTGGTTCTGGTGTGAGATTATTATAGGCTTTTAAAACATAAGATGGCTGTTGAATATGTACAGATAAATAATAAATCCCGGGCACTTTTATGAGAAGCAAAGTGAAGATAATTTACCCATTCTTTTGTGTACAAAAATGAGTGAACACCACCCCCATTGTTGGAAAATCGTTTTCGGGCTTTAAATGTGAAAAATGTGGATGTTTTAATTTTTTTGTACTTAACAGCTGTCTCTGTGTCCTGCTTGACATGGTCACTTTAAAAGCAGAATACAGACAAAGAGAGGGAGTTAGGTTCATTTACTGTTTGTCTTTGGAAAACTTTTGAGAGAGTACAACACATAACCAAACATGATGGAAGCTTCCTGGAGACAAAAAAATTGCTGTTCTGTGGCTGAAAGTGGGATTGAAGTTTCTGTCCTTTTCATAACAGCTGTCTGTGCACGACTGGTGATGAGAATTGTGACAGAGCTTCTCTGGCTTTCTATAGTTGTGAGGAAGGTATTTATAAGGGTGGTGATGATACCTCAGTAAAAACTGATCACTTCGGCAAGTAAGGTTGTGACCATCAATGTTCTTTTATTTTATTTTTTTTAATACATATTTGTTAAGGTTTTTTGAATACAAATGCATAAATGATAAACAACATTACTTATATCATAACATAATTTCGTCACTTCTTTGGACTCCCTCACATCTCCCGCTCCCACTTACATCGTTACAAAAAAAAATTTTCCCAGCAAATTACCCACTTGTTTACAATCTTATCTCCACTCATTTAAATAAAATCTAGCAATTCTCCAAAAAAATTATATTTTCCTTAATCTCACTTATCGTCAAAATCAGATCTAGTTCAGTGGTGGGCAATTATTTATGATCTAGCATCCTTCTTAACATTCCATCAATGTTCTTTTAGCCTAGCAGTCTTGTCAGATTAATTGCCCTTCAAAGAGGCGTTCTAGTCTTCCCTGTGTGTGTCCTGCTTTAGTCCCCTATTTTTGTATCTCTTTTTCTTCCATTTCCCTCTTCTTAGGGTGAGTGGGAGGAAATAATTAGACTTTGCTGAAGAGCAGTTGATTGTGGTATTCCCTAGGAATCCACTGCTGAGTCCAGCAAAGCCCAGGGTTTGTTCGTGCTGTTGCAGTGGAGGTTGACAGTGAATTTGATTGAGAAGATAATCATTTGGGTGGGTGTAAATAAATACCTGGCTCAGTGAAAGAGGTTGCTCTGATGAGAGTGAGTGACAGGGGTGGGAGCACTTTGAAGGAAAGCATATGGGACTGGTAGGCTGCAGGGGCAAACCAAGGAAAAAACACTTTGCTAGAGGCGTAATGTGTCCAGCATCAGAGAAAAGTGCTGTTGCAGTATGAGTGCCGTTCTGTGCGAATTCGGCTTGTGTCCTGCATCCCGCAAATGGAACTCTCATTGCTGCAGACATAATGGGTTGAATCCCATTGTTTTCCAAATGGGCTGAATCCCATTTAAAACTTTAAAACTATTGTGTGCCTCTGCTAGTGGAAGAGGAAGGGAGGTGACTTTTGCCAATTTCCCTTTGCAGCCCCCTGCACCCTCAGTAAATCTGCTCCAGAAGGTTGGAGAACTTTCTAGAACAGAATGGAAGGTGATGCAGCAGCCTGCTGGGGTTATTAATTAACCCCTGCTTCTGTTTGTGGTAACATCATCTGAATTGAAAGCTTTTTTTGCGAGCCGAAGGGACACCTTTGGACTGAGCCCAAGAATTATCAGTCACATGAGTTTCTGTAATTAGGAATCAAGTGATATCTGTGCATGTGTGAAGCAGCTCTTAATTTTTGATCAGCCAAGGGCCTTGACCATTTCCGATCTTAAATTAAAACAATAAATGAATGAATGAATTTTTATTCTGCTTGTTTTGCAGCCTCTTGGCAGCTTGCAAAACATCAGTGAAAATATTACAGATGGTACAAAATTGACAAATATTAAAACTGCAACTTGATGAATCCTCTCCAGCCAAACAACTGCTGAAACCTTGCTTAGAAATAACACATTCTTGTTTCTTTTGCTTCCCTGTTCCCCCTCTCTCAGTTACTTGGAACAAGGTCATTTCAATTCTCATCCATAAGTGGAGCTTATGACTGTAATGTTGCTTTCCCCATTTGTACTAATACACTGAGTGGTGTGTTGTTGTTGTTGTTTGGTTATACTTACTCTCTGGTTTTTATTTATAGTGCTGTTATTGTTAGTTGCCCGCAGGACTTATCTGATATTCAGCTTAGTTTTACTGAGAGGAGACCCACTGAAATGAATGATCATGATTAAGTTAGGTTCACTCATTTTAGTAGGTCTGCTCTGATTAAACAGTTATTGGGTGGCATGTAAATATTGTTAGAGTTCAAATCCCCATTAATCCATGTAGTTTACTGGGTGACATGGGTCTGGTCTTCACCTCTCAGCTAACCTACCTGCCAGGGTTGTGAAGATACAGTGGGGGGGGGGCAGGGGAGGCACCATGTATGCAGTGTTGACTCCTTGGGATATAAGTGTGGTAATAATTTAATAATAGATAAGATTATGGCAAGGCACCAGTTCAGCTTGCTTGTGAAGCCATCTAGTTGTAGACTAGATATGAACATGAGTAAAGTTTGTTCATTTATTTCATTCAGAATATCTACCACTTCTCAACAAAGCATTAAATAGTAAAACTGGACAACAATGAAAGCATCCTAAAACATGTTTCACAGTAACCAAATCTTTTAGGCTGATCAGTTAGTTGGCATTGGCAATTTGAGTCTTACCTCTCCCCTTCATGGTTTCTCTTTTCTGTTTCAGGAGTGATCCAGAAGGCGGTGGCCAGATTCCACCTCCGCCAGTCACCTGGAGTCAGATATCAGGCTTCAGGCCCATCATTGAAATGCAACTGAAAGGATGCCTTGAACAAATAACCCAGCTGGAGATCTGGCAGGCACTGCAGCCCCTCATAACAGCTTATGTCCTTTACATGGCGGCCTATTACAGTCACTGCAATCAGCAGGTGAGGCCTGTGAAAACCAAAGAAGTGTCTCTTGCAACTGTCTGTTGGGTTGATCCTTTATTCCCCAGTGCAACTATCCATCCGGACAAGGCTTGGGAGAACAGTCAAGGGAAGGAAGTGCAGTTGTCTTAACTGAAATGATACAGGTGCCTGTCTTCTGGGTTCCTTTGTAAATTCAGGTGAACCTTGCAGCTGGTTTCAGTGTCTTTCAATCTTATAATTTGCCATGGTACCCTCCATATGTTGCTGGACCACAGTTCCCATCATTCCTGGCCACTGGACATCCTGGCTGGGGCTTATGGGAGCTGGAGGCCCTACCTTGGTTAACCTGGCTTTACTAGGATTACTCTGGACAGGATCAGCTTAATATATCTCTTCCCCCGTTCATGGGAAGAGTGTCAAAAGCATCAGAAACTTTCCGAATCAAGTGGAAAAGATTTAGCAGTAGTTTTCAGCCCCTGTTCAAATGACCTTCAGGAGCTTTTTTGAAGCAACTACCAGTCAAAAATTCTTTATGAAATCACCAAGCAAATGAAAATAATTTTGTTATTGATTATACTTGGATTGTTTGAGGCCTGACCATAGCCAGAGCCACTTATGCATTCTGTAGCTGCATTCACACATGACAGTAACCTATTGCTTGTCCAGCAAGCCATGAGTAGACCCACCAACAAGCAAACAAGTCAAGGGCTGTTTTTCCAGAACTTGATTTATTTTTCAGCTGTTCTTGTGTAATACTTGTATAGCTTGGTGAGCATCTGGGGTGGGATGGCCAGACGCAGCTCCTTGGTTTGGACCTGACAATAAACCATAGTTAAACAAGCTGTGGTTCATAAGCTTCACTTTTATTTATTCATTTTATGTTATTAGTTTATGCGGGGGTAGGGGGATTATGAATCTCCTTCTACATTTCAAGTCTCAAGGGAATTTACAAACCATAAAAACAACTAAAAATAGTTTTAGAAACTCTACAAAAAGCAAATAAGGATATGTGTTTGTTCTGTATTGTTTTCAAACCTAGTGCCAGGGACCTTTTCAAGCACTGGTTTGTTGCCAGAAAACAAATCATGGGTAGTCTTCAAACAAGCCATTGTTAACCTAAAGAAACTATGGATTAGCATTACGTGTGAACCAGGCTTGTGTCTGAGCACTTTTCCCATTCATCCAAAGCTTATCTAGAGCAGGAGGAGTACAGTGTGCATCTCTGTATTCCTCTGTTTTGTTTGATGTCTCCCTTACAGCACAGGAAAGGAGGAAGAGCTCCTGTTGGGAAGGAGACAGTGTAAAGAACAGTCTCCTCCTTGCCAGTTGTTCAATATATTTTGACACCCTTGACCCACTTCTAATTCCATACAGAAAAGTAGTGATTGATCTCTCTATCTTGCAAGGAGCTGAATTAAAGAGTCCTGGATTTGCAAGGGCCTGTAAGAAGACTCTTCAGCTGTCCCACTTGAAGCATTAGGGCAGTTACACCAGCTCAGGAGTTCCCAAACTCTGGTCCATGGACCAGCAGTGGTTGCAAGCTTCATTCAGGTGGACAATGGCAGATCTCTTTTAATACAATTAAAAACCATGCAGCATCTAGCACATTCAACATACAGTTGCTACAACAGGTAGAATAATTATTAAGTGATCTGCCAAGATGTCCTGCAATTTTCCAGTGAGACAGGGAAAGAGACAGTGAGTTTGAGAACCACTACATTACCCCCTTCTTGATGTGCTCTTGCCTTGTACTCGAGTTCTTTAATAAAACATTCCTAGGCAAATATGTTTGGAGGCATTGATCATGCATAATAAATCACTGTCCTGGACAATGTCATGAGGCAAAATCATGTGCCTGCAGCATCTTGAATTTAAAAAGGAAGGAAATCAATAGGTCTGACTCATGCACTGTATATGTTGTTGGCTTAATTTCAGAGTTTTCACAAAAACGCCTTTTTCCTCCTGTTTCCCCCCTCAGCCATCAGTAAACCCCATTGACTCCTTAGAGGAAGTGGAGCATCTGACATCAGCGCTGCTGCTGCCTCTCCTCAGCCAGCCAGTCATGCAGAACCTCTGGGAAATGCTCAGGTAAAATCTGTGCCCACGTCTGTTGCTGCTGCAGCAAGCCAACAAGCAGCAGTGGTGCTGTGCTGTCATTCTTTGGGCAGCCGAAACAGTTCAGCTGGATGGACAGGGCTGTGTGTCTTCTTTCCTTCTGCCCCTGTCCCTATTTGTCTTTTGATCTCACTCATAAAGTCAGAGTAAATTATGCAACGTGGGCATACATTAAACTGCATCATTTACACGGGTCACAGAATCCTGCTTTGTGGCCCAGAATATTAATTTACCTTGGTGCAGAGGGTTCTTTATTCTTGCCAGTGTCGTGGTGTGGTTAAGAGCGGTAGACTCGTAATCTGGTGAACCGGGTTCGATTCCCCGCTCCTCCACATGCAGCTGCTGGGTGACCTTGGGCTAGTCACACTTTTCTGAAGTCTCTCAGCCCCACTCACCTCACAGAGTGTTTGTTGTGGGGGAGGAAGGGAAAGGAGAATGTTAGCTGCTTTGAAACTCATTCGGGTAGTGATAAAGCAGGATATCAAATCCAAACTCTTCTTCTTCTTGCCAGGATGTTACTTAATGGCCAGATCAAGGTGTGTGCTGGTGTTGGCAAATAGATCATGTGCGAAGTTAGGCATCTGCATACCTCTGGAGCGCTTGCTTCCAGATAATTAGGGCAAGTTTGTCTTTAGAGCCAGTGTGGTGTAGTGGTTAAGAGCGGTAGTCTTGTAATCTGGGGAACCGGGTTCGCGTCTCCGCTCCTCCACATGCAGCTGCTGGGTGACCTTGGGCTAGTCACACTTCTCTGAAGTCTCTCAGCCCCACTCACATCACAGAGTGTTTGTTGTGGGGGAGGAGGGGAAAGGAGATTGTTAGCCGCTTTGAGACTCCTGAAGGGGAGTGAAAGGCGGGATATCAAATCCAAACTCTTCTTCTCTTCAAGAGGATAGCGTTGCACTGTACGTTCAGGATTGTGCTTTCTGCAGCCACCTATATGGCAAAGCTGAAGAAGCCAAGGAGTGAAGGAGGGCACTCTGGGAGTGGTCTGTGGGGTAGAGTCCCACTTTGTCTGACAAATCTAGCACATGAAACAAATCCCAAATTGGCCCTGGGTTGGTCAGCAGAACTCCCAGAACAGCATGCGGGGCGGAGTGGGGAATGCTTGCCTTGATGGTACTATTGTCCCATTGAACTTCTTTCTTTAGCTGGCAACACTTTAATCACATGGATTTTTTTTTTAATAAGTTGCTTTTTTCTCAGTAGTATTTGCCTTCTGAAGTATAACCTCTCTTTCTCTCTTTTCCACACAGGCCATGCTCTGCTGTGTGCAATCCTTTAACCTGCTCTCCAGCGCCAGAATCTCTCCCCAGCATCGTTTCTCTGAGCTGCACTGGGGGCAAACCCCCAATGAGCCTTGCAGGCTCTAAATCGCCTTTCCCTTTCCTTACTGCCTTCCTGGTGCTTGTCGATAGCATCATCACTGTACACAAAGGGCTGGTTGGCAAGGTGAGCCCTCCTGGTGTTTTGTTCTGCTGTTCTTCAAGCCATTTCTGCTGGAGACATGCTCTGTTCTAAAAAAGAGAACAGAGGACACTTCCTGTATCTGAGAAGAAAGTATAAACAGGACACTGTAACAGTGTTCCATTTATGTGTTTCAGGCAACCAGATGCAATAAAGCCAGGAGTTGGTTGAGCAAGCCCTGAAAGCCTAACCCTTGGGCATATGAGAGCCTGAAGTCTAGCCTTTGGGCATATAAACCCTCTTCAGGTTTTATAAAATTATAAGCATGTAGGAGGTATGAGGCTATGTGAACCACATGCAAAAACACACCCCGACTTGGCAAATTCTGTAGATAGTTTATAAGCGTATTTGTGTACAAGCCTTATCTCATGGTAGCTAGCTTCTCTCTGGGGAAACCATCAGTTTTCAATTATCCCAGCAGACAATGAGAAGGATGTTGTAGTAGCTGAGCATATGAATGACATTTCTGTATGACAGAAAAAAACTAGCCAAAGGAGACTATCACCCTCTAGATTCAGGTGTTTTTGAAGTGACGTTACCTTTTTTTTCTTTTCTTAACACAGTATGTCTCCATACTGGACGTGAAGGGTGTAACAGACTATCTGCTGCAGAGCTGGACTGCTGACCCACCTTCTATAACTCCTTCCTCTGCTTGGCTCTTGAGCCATGAATACCACTTTCAATATTACGTGCTTTCACTGGCTCAGAAAATGGTAAGCGCTTTGCATCCATCTTCACTTCTGGTTTGCTTAGCCCACCCATCACCAGCCTACGGCCCTCCAGATGTGTTTTACTACAGCACATGCTGGTTGTGACTGATGGGAGTTGTAGCCCAGAACATCTGAGGAACGCCAGGGTGTCTTTGCCCATGTACTTATTACAGAACCTGCTGGGGAGGGGATATGGTGAATGAGGCCGTGGTTCCTCAATAGAATTTGGCACCTACTGATTCACTTTACAATGTTCCCCACTCTCCATACCCCACTTTGATAATGAAATGGACAAAAGAAGCCAATAGGTGTTTCCCCCCCACTTCCCATCCCAATTTGCTGCCCATAAAGAAAACATACTGCATCATCTTAGCAGTCTGCAGAGACCTAAAGCTGTCTGCTTCTACTCCCACCCACTCCCTTGCCACACAAACATCAGTAGACTCTGTCTGAAGAGACTTAGGGGTTGTGGGAAAGTTGGGGGTTGTGCCATGTGTACTCATTCACCATAAGGTGAAACTGGCTGAAAATCTGAGTGATCCACTGTGTAAAGCCCAGATTTTGGCCAACCAAAGTATCTGCCTTAACTTGTCTCCCACCACGTTGCATAAACACCATGCAAAGTTGCACTGTGTTGCGCTGATTCGCGGACTTCATGGTGAAAAGCCAATGTGTAGGGGGATGTCTATCAGGATAAAAAAACTTCCTGCTCTTGCAGCTTGGCATAGAGCATCTCCCTTTATTCCTGTGTCATATCATGACCCATATATCTGTGTCAATGCGCATGGCTGCAACATTTTCACATGCTGGATTTTTGTTTCCTGTGCAGGCAGGTACTTGTCCGGATTACAGCCGGCATGCTTCGCTCCATCACTGCGTTGCCATGGCGTTGTTAAGTCGTTTGTTGCCAGGCAGTGAGCACCTGGCTCATGAGCTCCTATTGGGCCTTGTTTTCAATGCAAAACTGATTCCGTAAGTTCCACTCCCTCTTTCCACCTCTTCCCCATCGCTCCCCTTGAGTAACCCTTCCAAAGATGAGGATGTGGAGAAACTGTTTTGGAAAAAAGGAAAGAGAGATTTACAGAGCTTTAGTTTCAGTAACCTACTGGGGAGCCTGTTCTAGGTTTCCTTGCAGTGGGAGTTGAGGACATAAAACGAGTCTTGCTGGATGTTACTAAAAGTGTGTCTAAATCATAAGCAGATGCTTATGACAGGCAGGACACAACTATCTTATCATTCTGTTCCTCTTTGATCCCCAACAATTGATATTCCGAGGCATACTGTCTCTGATCCTGGAGATAATATATAGCCATCATGACTAATACTTGTGCTGTCTACATAGCTGAAGAAACATTTTGATGCAGCTCCGTGGCCCTGAAGGACAAAGGCTGACTTCTTGCTCTTCTCTGCACCAGCTGTGAAGCCTTTTAAATCTCCGTGCCATCTTTATTGCTTTTCCACTTGTAACTTTTGCTGTGCAAAAAGTTGGAGGTTATGTTTGTGCAATTTTTAAAAATTGACTTCTTCTATGTTGATGGTGATATATCCTTAATGTAAACACTGCAAAGTGGGTTAAATCGTGAGAGATTTGCCGAGGCCTAAGAAGGTGATCTAGTCCACAAACGTGGCACTTTCGGCACTGCACTCCACAAGAGTCAGTCTGAAAGCTGAAAATGGGCGTTAGGGATTGCCATGTGTTCAGGCCATTTCCCCTTCAATATATTCCTCATCCCAAAAATAAGTTATTAAATTTCACTGCATTGAGGCTGCTTATAGTCATGAGAAAAGGAATTGAATGTTTGAATCTCCTTGGAAACATGGATTCCCATGTATAAAAATGGTTGGTGGCCTCTGCATACACTGACTCCCAACTCCCATCATCCCTGGCCATCGGTTGGCTGTGGTTGCTGGGAGTTAGAGTCCAGCAACATCAAGATGGGGAAGGGTGCTGTAAGATATGATAATGAGTGCTACACACTCAGAGGCCCTTTCTACATACAGGAATCCCCTTTATACCCCTTTCTTAGTTGCCCTAGCTATTCCTGGAGGTGCATTTATTCTAGCAATCTTTGTTCTGTTCCAGCTAGGCACTTCTTACATACTTATAAGCAGCACCTGCCACACTGTAGAATATATTTCCTTAGGGCAGCACCCTGGAGTCATGCTGCATCTCTGTTTGTGAAAATGTAGATCATAAGACTGTTGGGGATTACTCTTCTGCTGTAGGAAATAGATAAGCAAATAGCAAATATCATTGCATTATTCAAGAAAGCATTGGCATTCATCACCTGTCTCCCCACCCCCTCTTTTGTACAGGGAAGGCAAATCAGGGGGGCCAGAAGCTGCTGATTTCTCAGACCTCCTGCACTTGAGCTCAAAGGCGAAGCCAGCACAGCCAGGCTCAGCAGCTGCTGTTCCTCCCCTCCCTAGTCGTGGTGCCTTACTGGAGGAAGCATACCAGCATCTCCCACTGATCCAGGCCTGCTACCTCTCTCACTTGGCTTACTTGGAGCCCGCCCTTGTTCGTTCCAGAGATGTTTACCAAGGCCGAACACACTTAATCCAATCCATGATTCTTCCTGAGGTCAAAGGGCCAATCCTGCCTTCCGATTGGCCGTTTCTTCCTCTCATCAACCTCTATAACAGTGTGACTGGTGCAGAGCTGAGTTCTCTCCCACTGGATCTTGTGCGCACAGTGACTCAGAACCTGCAGTGGGTCCTCTTGCTGGAGACTTGGAGAGCCAGGGTCCTTCAGGGCATCTCGGCGGCAGCCAAACTTGCAAGGCTTATGTGTGTCTTCCTCACGGGCAGCGACTTGTTCCTGGAAGGGCCTGTCCATTGCTACACAGCTGCTCTACTCTCCCTCTACTGCCAGCCCAAAGTCCTGGATTCCTTGAACTTGGATGCTCCCCTCCCTGGCTTAGCTTCTTTCCATGACCTCTACATAAACCTCCTTGAACAGTTTGAAGGAGTCTCCTTTGGAGACCCACTCTTTGGCGTCTTCGTGCTTCTTCCTCTGCAGAGGCGGTTTAGTGTGCAGCTAAGGATGGCTGTCTTTGGAGAGCATGTGAGCACCTTGAGGGCACTGGGAGTTCCACTCCAGCAGGTAGGTCTCCCCAAGATAAGGCCGGTTTGTTTTGGGGTAGGGGTGGACTTTGGGAGGTGGGAAGCAAGCTCAAGAAAGCCCTGCTGGATCAGACTGAAGGCCCATTTAGTCCAGCATCTTGTTCTCCCTGTGGCCAACAAGATGTCCATGAAAACCCCACAAACAGCACATGAGCGTAGCAGAACTCTCTACTTGTAATCCCCAGCAAAGCTGTCATGAGCAGTAGCCACTGATAGCCTTAACACACTATGAATGTGTCTAACCCTCTTATAAATCCATCCACGCTGGTGGTCCTCACTACATCTTTGGGTTTAGCTATGTCCTGCGTGAATAAGTACTTCCTTTTGCCTGCCCTGAATCTTCATGTCCCTGTATTCTAGTACTATGAGAGAGGGAAGGAAGGAAACGTATAAGGAGGCAGAAGTAGCTGGCAGGATTAGGGGGAGCATAATTCTGTTCCCCACTAGGGATGGACTGAGCAGCCTAATTACCTCTCCACTTTGAGTTTTGCTGGAGCTCAGTCTGTCAGTTTGCATTTCTTGGTGCAGAAAGTATTGATATGATGTGTAGAGAGCTTTCCTCTTCTAATTAATTCAAGAGGGTTCTGGAAACTTCTCTGTGTGAAAAAAACAAGCAGAATGTTGGGAGGAATGTTTTTGCCAAAAATCTCAGAAACCTCACCAGGAGGGCTTTAAACTGATTAATGTGGGGGAGGGAGACAGTGCTCCTGAAGGTAGGAGTCTATCAATTGATGAAGATGATCATCCAAATGTCATAGACCAAATGGAGCAAACAGCACGCAGACCTAGTGGTGGGAGGAAAAAATCTTTAAATAAGAGACACGGGGGAATGATTAATGGACTTCAATGTCTGTACAGTATGGGAAAGCATGGGAAATAAACAAGATACTGTACAGTATGGGAAAGCATGGGAAATAAACAAGATGAGCTTGAGCTCTTGGTACAGCAAACTAAATATGACATAATAGGCATCACTGAAACCTGGTGGGATAAGTCCCAAGATTGGAATGTAATAATGGAGGGATACAATCTATTTCAGAGAAACAGACCAGACAAGAAAGGAGGAGGAGTGGCGTTATATGTCAGGGATGTGTATACCTGTGAAGAGATCCAAGATTTAGAACCTCAAAGCCAAAGTGAGAGCATTTGGGTCAAAATTAAGGGAGAGAAGAATAACAGTGACCTCATTGTGGGAGTTTACTATAGATCCCCAAGCCAAATGGAGGACATAGATGATGCCTTCCTGGAACAGATGGCCAAGCATGCAAAAGGAAGGGAGATAGTAGTAATGGGGGACTTCAATTACCCGGATATTTGTTGGATGTCAAACTCAGCCAAGAGCATAAGGTCAAACAGATTCCTCACTGGCCTTGCAGACAACTTCATTGTCCAGAAAGTGGGAGAAGCAACAAGAGGAACAGCCATTTTAGATCTGGTCCTAACCAATGTTGATGACCTGGTTAGTGGGGTAGAAGTGGAAGGATCATTAGGCGCAAGTGATCATGCTCTTCTGAAGTTTGCTATACAGCGGAAAGGAGCAGCCAAGCATACTAGGACTCAATTTCTTGACTTTAAGAAAGCCAACTTCATAAAACTTAGGGAAGTGCTGGGTGAGATCCCATGGACAGTAATACTAAAAGGAAAGGGAGTTCATGATGGCTGGGAGTTTGTTAAGAGGGAGATAGTAAAAGCACAACTTGAGGCAATGCCAATGAGACAGAAACATGGAAGGTGCCTAAAGAAGCCAGGGTGGCTATCTAAAGAACTTTTAACTGAGTTAAGATTAAAAAAGGATGTGTACAAAAAATGGAAAAGGGGGGAAACCACCAAAGAGGAATTCAAACAAATACCCAGCACGTGTAGACACAAAGTCAGAAAAGCTAAAGCACAGAATGAACTCAGGCTTGCTAGAGAGGTTAAAAGCAACAAAAAAGGCTTTTATGGGTATGTTCGTAGCAAAAGGAAGAACAAAGAAACAGTGGGGTCACTCAGGAGAAGATGGTGAAATGCAAACAGGGGACACAGAAAGGGCTGAACTCCTCAATGCCTTCTTTGCCTCAGTCTTCTCCGATAAAGAAAACAATGCCCGACCTGAAGAATTTGGAGCAAATGATTCAGCAGAGGAAACACAGCCCAGAATAACTAAGGAGATAGTACAAGAATACTTGGCTAGTTTAGATGTATGCAAGTCTCCAGGGCCAGATGAACTGCATCCAAGAGTATTAAAAGAACTGGCAGATGTGATCTCAGAACCACTGGCAGTCACTTTGAGAATTCCTGGAGAACAGGCGAAGTCCCGGCAGACTGGAGGAGGGCAAATGTTGTCCCTATTTTCAAAAAGGGGAAAAGAGAGGACCCAAATAATTACCGCCCAGTCAGTCTGACATCAATACCAGGGAAGATTCTGGAGCAGATCATTAAGCAAACAGTCTGTGAGCACCTAGAAAGGAATGCTGTGATCACCAATAGTCAGCATGGATTTCTGAAAAATAAGTCATGTCAGACTAACCTGATCTCGTTTTTTGACAGAATTACAAGCCTGGTAGATGAAGGGAACGCAGTGGATGTAGCCTACCTTGATTTCAGCAAGGCATTTGACAAGGTGCCCCATGATATTCTTGTAAAGAAGCTGGTAAAATGCGGTCTTGACTATGCTACCACTCAGTGGATTTGTAACTGGCTGACTGACCGAACCCAAAGGGTGCTCATCAATGGTTCCTCTTCATCCTGGAGAAGAGTGACTAGTGGGGTGCCACAGGGTTCTGTCTTGGGCCCGGTCTTATTCAACATCTTTATCAACGACTTGGATGATGGACTCAAGGGCATCCTGATCAAATTTGCAGATGACGCCAAACTGGGAGGGGTGGCTAACACCCCAGGGGACAGGATCACACTTCAAAACGACCTTGACAGATTAGAGAACTGGGCCAAAACAAACAAGATGAATTTTAACAGGGAGAAATGTAAAGTATTGCACTTGGGCAAAAAAAAGGAGAGGCACAAATACAAGATGGGTGACACCTGGCTTGAGAGCAGTACATGTGAAAAGGATCTAGGAGTCTTGGTTGACCACAAACTTGACATGAGCCAACAGTGTGACGCGGCAGCTAAAAAAGCCAATGCAATTCTGGGCTGCATCAATAGGAGTATAGCATCTAGATCAAGGGAAGTAATAGTGCCACTGTATTCTGACAAACTGGAACGTGTGCAGAGGAGGGCAACCAAAATGGTCAAAGGCCTGGAAACGATGCCTTATGAGGAACGGCTAAGGGAGCTGGGCATGTTTAGCCTGGAGAAGAGGAGGTTAAGGGGTGATATGATAGCCATGTTCAAATATATAAAAGGATGTCACATAGAGGAGAGAGAAAGGTTGTTTTCTGCTGCTCCAGAGAAGCGGACACGGAGCAATGGTTCCAAACTACAAGAAAGAAGATTCCACCTAAACATTAGGAAGAACTTCCTGACATTAAGAGCTGTTCGACAGTGGAATTTGCTGCCAAGGAGTGTGGTGGAGTCTCCTTCTTTGGAGGTCTTTAAGCAGAGGCTTGACAACCATATGTCAGGAGTGCTCTGATGGTGTTTCCTGCTTGGCAGGGAGTTGGACTCGATGGCCCTTGTGGTCTCTTCCAACTCTATGATTCTATGAAGGTTCATGGTGTTTGGGTTATTCCTTCAGAGAAGCTGAGTACAGCTGGTTTAAACTGGTTCTGTTATCTCTTCTGTCAAGGTCATGCTGACTATAAAAGTAAGGCCAGAAGGAGCCTGGGTTTCACTTTCTCTTTCTATCTCTTTTCCTTCTGGTGTGGTGTTTTGTACATAGTATAAGTTATTGAAAGTTTAATTTAAGTCTGCCTCAACTGGACTTCTTGTGGACAGTGCCAATCCTGAATGTATGGGATTAGTGACCATTATGCTCATTTGCCTTCAGCAGCAGTAACGCTCTGCTGAATGAAATATTAATTTCCTCTGGTCTATTTTTTGGAAATCCTGCAACGTGTTTAAGTTTTTACTAACTGTATGATGGAATCTGCTCTGGATCAATACTGAGTAGAATTACATGACACAGTCATAGGTCTGTTCCATCCTATCTTGCGTGCCTGAACAAATGCATGAAGAGTCTGCAGTTAAATTTTACACACTCTTCATGTACACTAGTGTATGTGTGTGTGTACAATAAATGTGTTTCAGTGTATTTTTCTATAAAATATACTTTTTTAAAAACATAAAATACATATTTTTGAGTGGTGTTGCTTTCTTGGTTTTGTTGCAGTTTCCTGTGTCTCTGGAGCGATACCTTTCCCCTGCTGAAGACAACCTGAACCTCCTCCGGCAGTACTTCCAGACCTTGGTCACAGGGACCTTGCGACAGAACTGGTGCCCTGTACTTTATGTGGTTGCTGTGGCCCATGTCAACAGCTTCATTTTCTCACAGGATAGTACCACACAGGTATGCAATCATCTTTTGGCCCTGGTGCATCCTGTTCTTCTACCAAGCTAGTTGTTTGATGCACACAGTTCCTCCCTCTTATGTTTTGATGCTCTGTCTCAATTGGTTGTGTAAAAAGCCCGTCAGCTTTTAGGAGGGAGGAACTGGATGAATGTCTTGTCCTGGGCTGTCAGTGTGGACCTGGGATTTTTAGAGATAACAGAAATAGCCTGTGGCATTGTTGTTGGGTTGCCTTTTGAAGACAATATGGAAATTTTCATTTGTCCAGAGTGCTCCACTGCTGCCCTCCTGCTCGTAGGAGAAGCGTGTGAGCTGCTTCACACTTTGTTTTTGAGAAATGCTTTAATTCCCTGCTCAGGAGATTGAATCCTGCTGCCTTTGCTGCACGTTCCTGTTGGGAACAGGGCACCCAGCCAATGCAGGATTAAATCTTCTCCTCCTGCCCACCCGCTGATGTCAACAGTGATGTCAGCTGATGGGTGTGCAGTTGTAGTTTGGGGAAAATGGTCTCCTGGAGCAAACTAGAACCTCTGGTGGTTCAAGGTTGGCCCACATGCTAAGCCATGCTTTTGCTTAGACTGAAGTGTGAGCCAGACCACTGAATGCTCACTAGGTCTATCAGGCCACTTGTCATGCATGCCAGCAGAAAGCTGATTTGCCAAGAAACTTAATTCAGAAAGAGCAGCCCAAGAAACAAGATGTAAAGATGAAAAGGTTGCTATATAGGATATACAGATTTTGGCTCTTGCATGTTCATTGTTGCCTGTGATGGCCAACAATTCCCTTGGGGATTCTGAAGAGCTGGATTCCTTTCTTTTAGAAAAGCAACTATAAGTTTAACTTTTATTTTATTGGTACTTTTATCTCAGGAGGCTGATGTGGCCCGAAAAAGCATGCTCCAGAGGACCTGGCTCTTGGCTGATGAGGTAGGCACCCTGCAGCTGGCTCTCAAAACCAGTCCTCGTAATACTACAAAAGAGAGTTTTGTGGAGTGATGAATTTTCACAGTGCTCTATGGGTTGTTTGGCTTAGACACATTAGTTCAGCCCATTGGCTCACTGCAAACAATCGCTCTGGTTTCTCTCCTGAGTCTTCTTGCTCAGCAGCACAAAGGACACATCATTTCCATAGGAATGGAGGAATGTTGATCATGCAAACTATTGAACACCCTTCTTACAATTGCAGTTTAGCATTAAAATGTCCAACTAAGAAGCAAGCCCCGATTCTATATGGTATGTGACAGAGCACATTTTACTGTGTGGCCAGTTGGGTAATTTTCTGAAAGGCAGGCTCTTGGGTGAGGAATATTCTCACTGGAGCAGTTAAATGGAGGAAGCACTCACTGGCTTTTTCTTGGTCACCAGAAAGAGCCAGGATGTATCTTGTTCAAACCTAACCTCAGCCACCAATTCACTAGAGACTTAGGCAATCCACTAAATGTGATTGGGAGATTCAGCAAGCACTATTGTAAGCTGATAGCTAGGAATCCTGCTTCCCCTTCATAATAAGCATTAAAACTTACAGCACAGTTCAAACAATAACTCTGTTTGCAGCTGAGTTACCAGCAACCTAATACTGACGCACAGCGTAAATTAATAATGCAGAGTTTTTAATTGAAAGAATAAGAAATTTACTGAGTTAAAATAAACTTCTTCATAAACAGCATGGTTCCAAACAGTTTGACTGAGATTACATACTGACTCTGCTCACAACTGAGGCAGACTGACTCTGACTGAAATCTTACAGAGAACACAGAGAGAAAATGGCTGCTAAGTCACATGTCAGAGTGACTCAACAATTAGCAGTTAGGCCTGAATAACTTTAGTAGGCCCAAATGATTGTGCAGTCCCAGCACTTCCCAGCCTGCTTTGCTGCTTCTGCTCTCATGTGTCTTTGTCACATGACAAATTCTGCAGGCGTTGCAGCAGTATTAAGGTGCAAATTTCCCCAAAACAGATGTGCTAATAGTATGAACATCAAGTGCTGGGCTGCAGCATCTGAGTGACTACTGCTTAGTTCCCTTGTGCTCCTTATGCTTTCCCCATAAGAGAAAAAGCATAGCCTGGAATGGCCCGTATCTCCAGGGTTTGAGCCATATTGGGGAAACTGCTTTTCTTTCATTCACCCTCTGCTTCCTCCTACACTCTTCAGGTACTCAAGCGACATCTTCTCTACTATAAATTGCCAAATAAAGAGAGCCCGGTGGGCTTTGACCTTTATGAGCAGCTTCCCACCATTCGTCTGAAATACCTGAACACCATGACTAAGAAGCAGCCCAAGGAGGAGCCATTCGCATCAGATTTGTAGAGAAGAACCTCAGCATCTGACAGTGGCGGGGGCAGCAGTGCTAAGACTGCAGAGGAGGTCGGTCACCCTCCTGGTCTCTTGCCTTGCCTGAGGAGCACAACAGGAAGGGATCTGCACTGTTGGCCTGGCTTGGCCTTGGCATAGTTTCTGTGAAAGCGGCTTGACTCTTCATGATGGAAGAAATTGGACAAGCAAGTGTTTCTGCCAAGATGAAAGACAAATGATTTTAGGAAAAAAATAAAAGGTGATGCAAATGTGAGATGCCGGTAGGATTATTGGCATCTTTTACTAGAAGACAGAAAGGCTTAATTTTCTTATAGCATGTGGTGAATTGTACAGTGGTACCTCAGGTTACATACGCTTCAGGTTACAGACTCCGCTAACCCAGAAGTATTACCTCGGGTTAAGAACTTTCTTCAGGATGAGAACAGAAATTGTGCTCCGGCGGCGCAGCAGCAGCAGTGGGAGGCCCCATTAGCTAAAGTGGTGCTTCAGGTTAAGAACAGTTTCAGGTTAAGAACGGACCTCTGGAATGAATTAAGTACTTAACCCGAGGTACCACTGTACCTGGAATGTTAAGTCTTATGGTTTGGCTGGAAGGCTGTAATGCAGCGCTGGATTTAGGGTGGAGCGGGTGGTTCCTCTGCACAGGGTGCTGAGCCGAGGGGGTGCAAAATCGAGAAGATTCATAATTGAGAAGATTCATTTGGGGATGCCAAATTTTGGCCTCTTACAGGGCACCGAAAGATTACCAAAGTCTGTTCCTGCTGCAATGACTGGGGTAGAAATATCTGGGGAAAGTGGGAACTGATTCACCAGAATTGTTCATGGGATAGTGATTTGAACAAGCTGTTAAGTCCTGCAGCTGTTCTGCGCCTGACACATCTTGGGAAATGACATTAGACGTTTCCATCTCTGTGCAAAGCCACCTGTTCCCTCCACCCCCAATCTCTCTGCATTAGCTGTTTTCTCTCTCTTTGTTTTTCTAACCATATTATATTTAATAAAGTTATCTTTCGCATAACAGGATGTTTTGGCAGCTGCTACAACTCCCCAAAAGCAAAAGAAGAAGAATGTGGTTGGTGGAACTTAATAAATCTGAAGGCATGCTCTGGGATGCCATGTCAGGGATCTGTAAGGGACACACTGGGGCATGCAAAACCCAAAGGGACTCTGGGCTTGTTCCCATCTCAGCTAGTTTTCTGTGATGTCCAAACTCAGCCACTGTTTGAGTGACAAGGCCATCTAATCACACTTCCTGTGATTAGGAAGCGATTACCATTGCCCCCCCCTTTTTTTTGCCAGGGCAACCTAAAACAACGTACAACAATAAATGAATAACATACATTGAAACCCTCATAAAACACAGAAAAATCGTAAGACACATTCCTATTTTTAAAAGATAGGATTTAAAATCCCATTCATTAAAGGAGGCCATAGATAATGAATAGCCAAATGTTGGCCGGGGGTGGGGGGGTTGTCTGGCGCATAAAGATACGTAACTGTGAGACTCCCTAGGGAAAACACTGCAGTCCAAAACATCTGAAGGCCACTGTGTTGGCTACCAGCTGCTACAAGTTTTCTTGCAAACTACAGTAGTGACAAGTCGCTAATGGGAGGCAGAGTACCAGAGCCTGCAGCAGCTCACAGGAGGAAGCAAGGTGAGATTTTTGAGGGATGCTTCCTCTCTGCAAGATCCCTTGCCATGTTGGAAATGCAGTCCCTGCACCCCACAGAAGCTCAGCATGGCCAAGAGCCACTAAACTGATGTCTAGAAATACAGGATGATGAGCAAGATCCGAGCAGGACAGCTGTTTACTTTCTGAATCTTGGTTTTGACATGCCTCTCTCAGCTGCAATTCACTCCCTCATAAAATCAATGCACAATCATTGAATTCCCCCTTTCTCCTTTCCTGAGAGCTGTGAGCAACTTTCCAGTTTGAATTACCGAGAAAAATAAGAAATAAGCTAAGAGCTAATTGTTTTTCCTAAATTTACCAAGCCTGTTTCCTGTTTTATGCAAGCAATATTCCGGCGAACTTATGAAACTTAAAAATGAATACTAATGTTTTGTGTGTTTGGGAAGAGTTTAGGTTGGATAAAGAAGAAGCTATGGCAAGGAGGTTTCCAAATATGGAATCTCCTAATAAATCTTAGTACCCTTAATAAATTACAGTTCCCCAGATTCTTGGAGGGAAGCCATGACTGCTTAAAATAATATGCTGCCACTTAAAATTTATGGTGCAGGTGTGACCAAAGGTAACCCATCATTGGCAGAATGTTATGGTGTGTTCTTTCTATAAATCACTAGAGGGTGCTGCTGAACAAAATGTTAGTAAAAATCCTGCTCTAAATATAGAAGAGGAGTTTCTGCTTTTGGATAACCAAATTAAAACTCGAAAAACCTAGTCAAATCTTGCTTTGGTGGGTGTTCTGAGCAATTGTTAGGAATTGGCACAATGGCCATTTTTAAATCAAATCGATTTTTTTAATTAAAAGAACATGGTCAGATGTGTCCACCAATTACTGGTAAGTTAATCTGTACAGGAGTGAAACAAAATTATCTGTCTGGTGCTTTTTATTAGGTGTGATATAGTGGATATTAGATTATAACTTCCCTCTTCTTTTCTGCTCAAGATTTTGAAGTTTAGAAAAATCCTTCAGTTGGTAAAAACCTGAAATTCTATTCTGCTTTATAAGCAAACTTAGAATAATTAGCATCATATTTGGGGTTATATAATAGGTGAAGCATCTTCACAGCACGATCCTACATATGTCTTTGCACAGAAATAAGTTCCATTGGATTCAATGGGCTTACTGCCAGGTCAGTAAGTACTGAATTACAACCTCAGTTAATTGTTTCCTCTTTGATGAGTTCTTATTTGTGATTACTGCAGAGTGGCATTCCCTATTTTTTAACTCTTGGACATTTTAGGCTTCAGTCCTAGATGCACTGAGCAGGGGGTAAGCTCTACTAGAAACAGTGAGACTGTCTTCTCAATAAACATTCATAGGATTGCACTGCTACTATCTTGGTAGGAAAGCCACTTTTATTTCATATAATAATAATAATAATAATAATAATAATAATAATAATAATTTATATCCCACCCTCCCCAGCCGAAGCCGGGCTCAGGGTGGCTAACAACAATAAGACAGTACAAAAGTACAGCACAAACAACACTCTAAAATCATTCATTATAAAATTAATTAAATTCAAGCCACTGGCCACCATTGGGCCAGAGCTCCGTGAAGATTGCCAAGGGAGGGAGTCAGGCTGTGCCCTGGCCAAAAGCCTGGCGGAACAGCTCTGTCTCGCAGGCCCTGTGGAAAGATTGCAAGTCCCGCAGGGCCCTAGTCTCTTGTGACAGAGTATTCCACCAGGTCGGAGCCACAGCCGAAAAAGCCCTGGCTCTAGTTGAGGCCAGCCTAACTTCTCTGTGGCCTGGGACCTTCAAGATGCTTTTATTTGAAGACCGTAAGTTTCTCTGTGGGGCATACCAGGAGAGGCGGTCCCGTAGGTACGAGGGTCCTAGGCCGTATAGGGCTTTAAAGGTTAAAACCAGCACCTTAAACCTGATCCTGTACTCCACCGGGAGCCAGTGCAGCTGGTATAGCACCGGGTGAATGTGATCTCGCAGCGAAGATCCCGTAAAGAGTCTTGCTGCAGCATTCTGCACCCGCTGGAGTTTCTGGGTCAGTCTCAAGGGCAGCCCCACGTAGAGCGAGTTACAATAATCCAGTCTGGAGGTGACCGTCGCGTGGATCACAATGGCTAGGTCAGGGTGAGAGAGGTAAGGAGCCAATTGCTTAGCTTGGCGAAGATGGGAAAATGCCGCCTTTGTTATAGCTGCAATCTCCACCTCCATGGAAAGGGAGGTGTCGAGATTACACCCAAACTCTTAATGGACAGTGCTGGCACTAATTGTGCCCCCACAAGAGATGGGAGTTGCCCCCCCAATCCCATATCGTCACGTCCCAGCCACAGGACCTCTGTCTTCGAAGGATTTAACTTCAACCGGCTCCCACGTAACCATCCAGCCACAGCTTCCAAACATCTGGTCAGTGTGTCTGGGGCCGAGTCAGGATGGCCATCCATCAACAGATAGAGTTGGGTGTCATCGGCATACTGATGGCAACCCAGCCCAAAACTTTCGGGGAGAGTATCACACCCTGAGGTACTCCACACACCAAGGAGTGGCGCGATGACAATTCCCCCCCAAGCGCCATCCTCTGTCCCCGACCAGAGAGAAACGAGCGCAGCCATTGAAGGACTGTGCCCTGGATCCCCACGTCGGCAAGGCGGTGGTCCAGAAGTTCATGATCGACCATGTTGAAAGCTGCTGACAGATCTAGAAGAATCAGCAGCCCCGACCCGCCTCGAACCAGCTGTCTACAAAGATCATCTGTTAGGGCAACCAGAGCCGTCTCGGTCCCATGACCAGTGCGGAAGCTGGACTGGAATGGATCCAGAGCCGATGTTTCATCCAGAAACCCACCAAGCTGTTCAGCAACAGCTCTCTCAATTACCTTACCCAGGAACGGAAGATTCGAAACCGGGCGGTAATTGGATCTAATGATGTTTTCTTTAAGAGCGGGCGCACCACTGCCTCCTTCAGGTCCCCTGGGAATGTCCCCGTGCCAAGGGACAAATTGATGATATCCCCCAGGAGGGCCCGCACCTCGTCTGGACACACTCTAATCAGCCAAGACGGGCACGGGTCGAGAGGACAGGTGGTGGGCTTTCCAGCTCGGAGGAGTCTGTCCACATCGGCTGGGGATATCCGGTCGAAGTGGTCCAATACTGGACCCGAGGACAGTCGAGGGGCCTCCAGTTCCTTTATTATATCCAAATTGGCAGGGAGGTCATGGCGGAGCAACAAGACCTTCTCCGCAAAAAAAGCTCGCAAATGCCTCACAGCTGTGTGTCAAATTGTTATTTAAATTTGGTTGTCCCTCAAGGGACGTTAAAGACCTGATTATACTAAATAATTGCGCCGGGCGAGAGCTAGTGGATGCAATGGAGGCCGAGAAGCAAGACTTCTTAGTAGCCTTCACCGCCATCTCATAGGTTTTCATAAAAGCCCTATAAGATGTTCTTGAGGCTCCGTCACGGGCACCCCGCCATACTCGCTTTAGCTGTCTGAGGTCCCGCTTCATTTTCCGGAGCTCCTCGGTAAACCAGGGAGCCCAGTTTCTGCGGGGTCACAGAGGGCGCTTCAGTGCGATCTCATCGATGGCTGCCAGGAGCTGGATATTCCAGCCCTCAACAAGCTCAGTCAATGAGTCACCAGGGGGAGCAAGGTCACGTAAGGCTTGGCGGAATCTATCAGGGTCCATCAACCTCTGCGGGCGAGCCCAAATCGGCTCGCCACCTAAGCAGGGTGGGGGTGGAAAGTCAATCCTGGCTTTCAGAGAGTAGTGATCAGACCATGGAACCTTCATCGAAGGAGACATGATCACATCTATACCTACGCCAAAGATCAAATCCAGCGTGTGGCCTGCTTGATGTGTGGGGCCCGAAATAAACTGGGAGAGCCCTAGTGCCGCCATGGAAAACACCAGGTCCAGAGCCTGTGAGGAGGGAGTGGCATCAGCATGGATGTTGAAGTCCCCCAATACCAATAGGTTAGGGAACTCCAAGGCCCAGCCGGCCACTGCCTCCAATAGGCCTGACAGGGTGGCTGCTGGTGCGCTAGGTGGCCGGTACACCAGCCAGACAGCCAAGCTCTCCTCGGAGCCCCACACTAGGCCAACACATTCAATGCCGGGGATCGATGGCGATGGTAGAGCCCTGAAAGGACAATCTTCCCGGATTAATAATGCCACCCCGGCCCACAGTCCGGGACTGGTGGAGAACGGAGAAACCCGGGGGCGCCATCTCTCGTAAGGTAACTGTTGCCCCTTCGTGCACCCAGGTCTCCGTCACACAAGCCAAGTCGACCCACTGCGAGATAAAGAAATCTCGCAGGGTGGCGGTTTTGTTGCCTATAGACCTGGCATTGCACAGCACCAGTGACGGAGGTAAGTAATCCTTGCTCACCCTACCCTCGTCCCTCGGGATGAGGCGCAGATTGGAAGGGGTACGAGCATATCCATATCTCAATCCCCTTCGCCTATAACATCTGCCCCCACCGCCATACCTTCCTCGCCTCTCCACGGTAGCAATCCCAAGCCTCATAGTAGCCTCCATTGATGGCAATTAATGTTATTCTTTCGCAGCCTAAAACAATAAAACAATAAAAACAAAAAACAAAAACAACCCAGAAAACAATAAAACAATACAAATAAAAACTGCAAAAATTACAAATTCATCAAAATCTAACAAATTCCCAAGCCCACCCAAACATCCATCCCACCCCCATATATAAAAAATCTAAAGGGAAAGGAACATTTTAAAACATGTTAAAAAGAACTCTGCACCCCTCGGGGTCCTCCTGGGCAGTAGCAGCATCAGTGGCAACAACCGTGCCTGTGAGGCCCCACCTGGGCCAGATAGTAAGTGGCAGGAGCAGTCCTTGTGGGCCAGGTGGTAAGTGGTAAGAGCAGGGCCCTCAGGGACTCAACAGTTTGCCTTGTAAAGGGAAAATGTTTACTAATAAGGCGAGTAGATTTTTGAAGCAATTGATATTGACCTGTTTTTCAAACGAAATATTTCAATTTTAAGTTTACTGAAAGACATTTTGTGCAAGGCATCTTTGCTTTCTAAATCATGGGGGAGAAAGATGAAGGAAATGTCTGCTCCTGAGAGAGATTTGTTGTCGTCGTTGCCAGTGATTTGAGTGCTCAGGCCAGGCTTTCTGTGTGTGTTTGCAGTGTGTATGTGTGTGTCAGCCTGCATGATGCCCCGAGTCCCTTCCAGTTCTTGGCTTTTTGTATCTGTGAGGGTAGAATGTATGAGAGCAAGCTTGCCAAATCAGTCTAGGCCAGGCTTCCTCAACCTCGGCCCTCCAGATGCTTTGAGACTACAATTCCCATCATTCCTGACCACTAGTCTTGCTAGCTAAGGATCATGGGAGTTGTAGGCCAAAAACATCTGGAGGGCCGAGGTTGAGGAAGCCTGGTCTAGGTAATGGTTGTGATGGACTAAGGACCATGATTAGCATAACCAAAGAAGTTGATCTGTGCCATAGAATGAATGGGTCGGCTTTCCCCTCACTTAGCACCAGGGGGTGGGGTGGAGAGAAGGGGCAAACTGAGCTGCAAGCAGACTACAAGCTGGACACACAGGCCCCCTTGCTGGATCCCAACCTATGACTAATGGATGAACAACATCTGCTATGCTCATTAATGCTATGCTCAGGTTGTATATATGTGTAAATAAAATCATATATCCTAAAGACACCAGCTGACCAGATAAGCCAGAGAGGGCCTTGAACTATGTTATAGGTACTTTGTATTTTTCATTATGCATTGAATTATATTGTTGTGT
Source organism: Podarcis cretensis (assembly GCF_951804945.1). Classification (NCBI taxonomy): domain Eukaryota; kingdom Metazoa; phylum Chordata; class Lepidosauria; order Squamata; family Lacertidae; genus Podarcis; species Podarcis cretensis. Next base: position 44,993,152 of record NC_137170.1, on the reverse strand, counting down.
ATGAAAACTTGCAGTAGAATTTTCACAAACCTCTCATGTCCTTGCACAAAGATGCACTCATTTAGACAAATTAGAAAATCACCTATTTTTACCAAATACATCATCCTGCATAAAAATATGGCTCCATTGTCCAGGTTCAGAATACAAAGGGAGGGCAAAGGGAATCTGGAGCTTTCCATATAAGAAACGATATAAATATTCATTGCAAAACAACAAGAAATTAACTAGATACAGTTAGTTACTGCAATACTAGTTGTGAACTAAGTCAGCATTGATATTTGTGCTGGGCTATTTTCATTCATTCAGATATGGGATGGGTCGTGGTTATCAGATACTACATTTTAGTGTTTAGAAAAATAGCTGGATAACTGGGGTGACTTCATAACGCCCCCTCCCCGGTTTCACTTTGGGACCATTAGACATCCCAGCTACTAAGGTAGTAGGACCAGAACTGTCCTGAGTCAGAGGGTGGATAATTCTCCTAGATGCATTCTCAAACTGGCATTTGGTTTGTGTGGCTAAGATTTGAGCTGACAGTGAAGTCGGGAGTAAGACATTTACAACAGTTAAACTAAATGTAAGGTGAGAGTTGAAAAGACGGAAGCTATATCTAAATCGCTGGACAGTGTAGCAGAGAAAGCCTGGGTTTGCTGGCACATTCACAGCTCACACTAATTGGAAATCTGAGCCGGGAGCCAAATATGGTCCCAAATGCTGAGATGGAAATTTTCTTCTCCTTCTTGGGCATCCTATGCTGGCAGTGCGACAGGGACAAAGGGTCTGTCTCTAAATGCCAGGGAAGGACCAGGTCCAGTAATCTCAATGCATGTTCATAATTTTCAGTATCTGCCTACAGACTGTCAGCATCTTCTTTGTATTTTAACTTTTGTAGTGTTTCCTGCTCTTCCTTCAGCCCGGCTCCCATCAGCTAGGGATGGAAGGATCTGTCAATTTTGGTTCTCTAAGTTCCTTGTTTTTCCAGTCTTAAATTCAGTTCCTCACATTTTGCAGCAGTTTGCTATTTATTTTATTTAAATAATTATGAAAATACATCAGCATTTTGGTGTGAATTTCTCCTGGTAAATGCATTTTATATGCAGTTTTGGCTAATGTACACGTTTCTGCAAGCAATTTCTTCTCTTGTATGCTAGTTTCATGAATATCTTCATTTTTATGCATGATCTCCTCTAATAGATGCATTTTTGTAAATGTTTGGAGAACTGCACAGCAAAATTCATATAAGTGCAAATTTTGAAGGGTAGCTGTGTTTTGGTTTTCATATAGATCACTTTGTGCTGCTTTTGTTGACTTTGAATCAGCATTTGTTAATATCCCCAGGGGAGAGTATGGGCAAAAATGGAAACTTTATCCTTAGACTGCAGACTGTATGCTCTCATGTGCAAGCTACATGATAACAACTACCTCAGAGTGCAACCCACAAGGTCATTTGTTGCCCCTGGGTCCATTGAAGAGGGTAATGAAACAGGGGTTCATCCTGTCATCCTTATTATTCACATCAATTCTATAGACCAAACTTATGCCAAACCCAGATTTCCACCCCCTTAAATTAGCAAATCCCTGTTTTACTTTACACAGATGACGCAGCCATTATATCTTTTTAAGAAGTAGACCTCTGGAGAACCCTTCGAACACTCTTTGTCTGCTGTACTGAGAAGCTGCTCACAATAAATGACCAAAAGACTAAAATTCTTGTATTTACTAAAAGGTTTACCAAACATAGGTGGCTGACCAACAACCATGATATAGAGTAGGCCAGGACATCTAGATACCTTGGCGAAGTCTTCCATTCAACAGGACTATGAAGAGTCCAGTCTGCATGTATTACTGGAAAGGCCCAAAGAAGAACTAAGCCATTCTTAGGTTCTTTTTCTCGAAAGGCGGGAGCAGCCATCTTTCATTTTATCTTATATTTAGAGGCATCCATAAACCACTTGATCAAAGAATCCGTGAGTGGTAAATGTAAAACAATTCAAAACTGTGGGGATGTTTAGGTAGGCAGGAGAGGATATATTATTTAATGATATCCTTCCTAACTTGCGTTAGCAAGTTCTATAACTTAGCAGAGTTCCAAAAATTCCCCTTTTTAAATTTGCACACCGGTTAGCTTGTTGCAGGTTTGCTTAAGCCTCTTTTAAATATAGGATTCCTGGTAATTCCCTTTTATTCCCTCTCAAAAGAATAGACACAAGATTCTGATTGAACTTAATATAAAAGTAGTTGCCTCACAGATTCATTCAGGTTCACAGATAGATCCCTGAAGGCAGACTTAGTATATAACTATATAAAATGTCCCATAAGGGAATTAGTCCCAAGTGACTGCGACTGAGCAGTCACTTTTCCTAACATAAAGGTAAAGGGACCCCTGACCATTAGATCCAGTCGTGGTCGACTCTGGGGTTGCGGCGCTCATCTCGCTTTATTGGCCGAGGGAGCCGGTGTACAGCTTCTGGGTCATGTGGCCAGCATGACTAAGCCGCTTCTGGTGAACCAGAGCAGCATACGGAAACGCCGTTTACCTTCCCGCCGGAGCGGTACCTATTTATCTACTTGCACTTTGATGTGCTTTCGAACTGCTAGGTTGGCAGGAGCAGGGACCGAGCAATGGGAGCTCACCCCGTCGCGGGGATTCGAACCGCCGACCTTCTGATCAGGAACACAAAATGGAGAAGAAGAAGAAGAAGAACAGAACAGGGAGGAGGTGTGCTCCTCTACCCAGAATAGTCCACACCCTCTTCAAGTCACATATAGTGGAAGTCTGACCCAGCTCAGGAGGAAACAGGAAGTTTCCTCCTGAGTGGTACAAAACATCCCCTAACATGTCCACTATAGGAATGTTGTACTTGACTGCTACAAGTTTCACATCCCACAAAAACAACTATTAATATACCAATAAGATTTAATTTTTAAAAAACCAACTGGATAGGCTTGCTGAAACATTTTTGTTTTTTTAAAAAGCTGTTTACCACCAGTAGCAGTCAGTGGGGTGGCAAAGGTGGGGTGGCCTTGTGCAACGGGCTTTAAGACACTGAGCATCGCTGCCACTTAAAAGAGAGGAAGAGGGACAAGGCACAGGGAGCTCAGAACGGTGAAGGCAATTTTGCCACTAATCCAACACTCCTGCTGCTATGCCTACGCTGCTTGGACCTTCCTGCGCCTCACCTCTCCGCCTCTTTGTAAGCAGGAGCAATGTTTGGCATCCAGAAGTCGGGTGGAATTGCCCCCTTTCTTAACCATCCCACCTAAGAATAGTCCTGGCTTTCAAACTGAAAGCTTCTAGACAGCCTCTTCTACATCTCAGAGTGATAGCAATGCTCTTCTTGTGAGAACTGGGTGTGGGTGAGTGGGCAGCCTCATCCAAATGGTGAGCAGGTTTCCCCCAAAGCTAATCATTTTAGCACGACCTTGACAGTTATTTCCATCTCCAGAGGCCATTTTTGCCTGTCTCACCCAGGAAAGAGTGAACACAAGGCAGGATAGAAAGGCTGGAATCGCAGGATGATGGCCGATGAGGGGGCTTGCGTTAAAGGGAGGTCAAGAATGATGGGTTCAAAGAGACTTTGATGGGGTATTTAGAAAAAGAAAAGAGCACTTCTAAAGTCGGGGGGAAATGGATGGCATGATTTGCCTAAGAGAAATCAGAAGACTCACAGAGTAAACTGAAAGGTTTTATAAGTACTGTAATATGTAAACACATTTTGCAACCAAATTTGATTATGAGTCTAGGTCCCTGAACTTGAATAAGACACTATTAAAGCACAGGAGAAGGGCACAGCTGATTTGTATCTCTAAATGTCTTCCCTGTGCCATTTCCCACTCACAACAAAAGTGAATGTACAGGTTAATTATTCCCACTGCTCTCATAGACATCCTTCTTTGTATAATTTGCTAAAGCTTTGGTTACGGAAATCTAGGTGATGTTTATTTATGACATGCAGCTGAACCACACAAAGGAGAAAGTAAAGAATTCTACCATGCTTGCAAGCACAGGCTTGGGTGGAAGCTAGTAAGTATAGCATCAAAATCAGAGCAAAAATCACAACTAAGGGCAAAACTACGCACTAGACTTAATGCATAACACATATAAATTTTCCCCTTTTCACTGTTATTCATTACAGGCACACTGGGGGATGGGGAAGAGATCCTTACTAGAAATGCAATATGCCAAGAGAGAAACAGTACTGGGCATTGGCAGCCATTTCTGATGAACTCTCACGAGATCTCACCAAAATCTCTTGAGATCTCATGGAGTTTGAGAGATCTTGTGAGATTTTGTTGAGATCTCTCAATGGATATCAGTGCCGATGCCAGGGCCGCTTCTCTGCCAGTGGCCCAGGCAGTGCAGCAGCGGTGCTGGCAGAGGTGCCAATATGGCTGGAGCTGCAGTTTTATTTCTTCTGATCCAAACTTCAGTCACACACACACACACCCCGACAACTACACCACTTAAGGATTTTTTTTCTACTAAGAGTGGGGAGAGTTCTGATTGTATTAGGGACAGAAGAAACAGGCCTCCTCTCTTCACATAGTTCATTCCTGCTAAGGATGACATTTAAAGCCAAACTTATCGAATATTTGCACTTTCTAAGACAATATACAGTGCTTTTTTCTGTCAGTACTCAATGGGATGCAGTACTGGCACATTTATTTCTATATATAAAAAAGCGCTGCTCCCAGGTATGGATTATTGTTAAAGGCCTTTGATGAGAAACAAGCAGAATTGAAATTTGCATTATCCTATAATCTATTCCTATCTTCAGACTGTTCTCTGACAGAATGGAGATCAGTGTTGCCTATTATCAGGGGAATGGGAGCACTCATCATAAACACACTTTGTGTACCATTTTCTATAAGTGGCATGATAAGGGAGAGGGAACTGTGTTTTCCCAGCAAATGCAACTTTTTGTTTTAAAGTTGGGAAAATGCAGTTTCTTTATACTAACCAAAGCAAGTTGGGGTAACGGCATTTTGATCCCATGCAACCGTTTGGAAAAGGCTGCACACCTCTCAAGCAAATAACGTTTGCTGATCTGGGTTTATTCTTGTGGTGGTTGCTGGTCTTCCATTAGGATGGGCGGCAGTAGATACACACACACACACACACACACACACACACACACCTCTTCAAAATCCTCAGGTCACTGGATCCACTTGAAGAAAAGCTGCCATAGCGCTTTTAAAATCCATTTTCTTCAAAAAAAACATTTTCTTAAAAGATACCAGTGACATTGAAGGTGGTGGAAGAACCTGGTGATTGAAGTGTGCTCATTTTTAATTCCTTATAGGTTTAAAATATTGATAGAGGGGAGTTTTGGTCTGCTGACCAGGCTGGTTTGCGGGCCTTTCCTATCAGCAGCTGCACACATTTCCCCACATTTCTGTGAAACTCAGCAAAGAAAAAACACAACATAAAACGCACAGATTCAGATGTATGTCAGCAGTTACAACAGAAAGGGGAAGAAACCTATTCCACTGTGCTCTTACTACATTATATTGCTTCTATATGACTGGTAGTCGGGCAGCTGTATAGGTCTTTGTTACTCTTATGTTAAACAATATGGGAGGAATTCCATGTTGTTCTGTTCTGGGGGTTCTCTCGAGCCCCTGAGGCTATTTCAAGGGGCAAGGGGCACAGGGGGAGGGGGAAGGGGGGAACCCTGTTGCACAAACAGCATATTCAAGCACTTAAGAGAGGTTGCAGAGTGTGAGCATCTTGAACCTGGCTCCTCCTTTGTTTCAGAAGCTAACCATCAACACAATGGAGTCTTTGCATCTTCTGAAGAATGAGAAGCCAGGCAAATGGTCAGCACCACTGAATGCTAATAAATATCCAGTATTTCTAAAGGAGGGGTGGGGAAGCTGTGGCCTTCCAGGTGTTGCTGGACTGCAGATTCTTTCATCCCTGGCAAATGGCCACGCTGACTGAGGCTGATGGGAGCTGGACTCCAATTGCATCTGGAGTGCCCTGGGTTAGCCACCCCTACTCTAAAGGGTTAACACTCCCAGGATTAGCTGTTGGCACCCTTTTACCCTGATTGAAATAAACCTACTCAGCTTTATTGCTTCAATATTTCATGTCTCCCGTAGATCAGGCTGCGATTTGCCAGGAGGTTTTATTGTGTTTGAAGTTTTGCATTCCCCCTGGAATGTGTGTGTGTTTTGCCAGTGGTGGGGAGCTCAACAGCAGGCCATACTGCTGACAAAATCATTTGTTGTGTTGCTTTTCTGTCCCTGCTATTTTATATTTACAAACCAGCATTGAGTTACTGCATCTTTTTAAATGGTCCCAATTCCCTGCAAGCTGTTGCCTGAATTCTCATCTATCTTAATGGATCTGTATTGCAACATTGGAAGAATCGTTCATGCCGTGGATTCCACAGCGTTCTCCTTTATTCTGGGTGATGCAAATCTATTCTGATTGGAGTGAGAGAGTAAAAGGCAGGTTGGAGCTGACCTGACACAGAGAGGCTGATCTCCTGATGCCAGCATTCGAAGGCCCTAAGTCAGGAATAGGGAGGCAGTATGGAGTAGCGGTTAGTATGTTGAACTGGGACCTGGGGGTTCTCTTAACCTATATACACATAAACTCACATAGGGTTTGTGTCTCAGTTTCTCTGTTTGTGTCTCAGTTTACTTCTACATTCACTGACTGGAAAAGGAAAATGAGTTACTGTTATCTGTAAGTCTCATGCTACTCTCTTTCTCCACATCCTTCCTTCAATGTTCAAAGGACTTCTCTGGCTTGGCAAACAACGTGCTGACAGTGGCACCACATCACAGTTTTCCTTGATGCAAATGAGGAATATACTGTGTGTTCAATTTAAGCTCCCCCGAGCCCCCAAATGCGCAGAATCTAAGCAGCTTCCTAAACAGGAATACTTTCAGGTAACTGGAATTAAGTCTTGGGAAAATGGACCTTGTAATCTTTAATGACTGGAAAGGGGTCAAGACCTCCAGTTTTATGCCTCGTATAAAATTTTGAATTTACAACTCATATTGTTCTCAGTGGCTGATCTGGATCATCATTTCCTAGACGGCTCTTCTATTTTAGGAGATTAATGTGGTGGTGGTAAAAATGGGCAGCAACTCTTCCTTTTCCTCCCCTTGCCTAAAGGAATTTCTGATTGCTTCGTGCCCTTATACATTTTATTCTCCATCCAGTTTCTTGTTCCCATGCCAAAGGTCTCCGACAAATGAATACCCGTTTTTAACTAAGTTGTGAAGATTCTCATCATTAGGGTTATGGATGACCTTTTCGAGAGATTTGCTCTGGACCTGTTATACCAAGTAGGCTGCTGTTGTAATAGACCTGCATCATTGCAGTGCTTTGATCTTCCCATCCACCACTCCATCACTATCAGTTTGCAATGGGAATCCTAGCTAGGCTAGAGAACCCTTTCAATCTGTACCTTAAGGGTACCAGCGTGTGCTGTGCTGTGCTGGGAAGGGAAGGGACGTGGGTGGCGCTGTGCTCTAAACCACTGAGTCTCTTGGGCTTGCTGACTGGAAGGTTGGTGGTTCAAATTCACGCAACGGGGTGAGTTCCTGTTGCTCTGTCCCAGCTTCTGCCAATCTAGCAGTTCAACAGCACACCATTGCAAATAGATAAATAGGTACCGCTGCGGCAGGAAGGTAAATGGCGTTTCTGTGCACTGTGGCTTCCATCATGGTGTTCCGTTGCACCAGAAGCAATTTAGTCATACTGGCCACAGGACCTGGAAAGCTGTCTGTGGAAAAACGCCGGCTCCCTCGGCCTGAAGCGAGATGAGTGCCGCACCCCATAGTCGCCTTTGACTGGACTTAACCGTCCAGGGGTTCTTTACCTTACCTTAACTGGCTGAGAGAGGGGCTGCAGTTTATTGCCATCTGCTTGTCCGTTTGCCAGAATAGACAACAAAAGAGGAAACATTTATGTTTCTTCACCCTTCAGGGAGCGTTAAAATGCACCCTTGATCAGCTGATCTTTTCAACATTTAAGTCAGCAGGAATTAAAGAAATGAAATTGAAATCAGGAGGTCTCTGCCTCAAGAAAATAAAAGTTATTCTCCCCTTTGAGTCAGCATTTCATTATTATCTTTGATTGAATTTGTAATCTGCTCTGTTCACGTGGCCTACTGGTGGTCTGTAAAACCTCATGGTTAATAACTTTATGAATGGTGAATTGTAAGGTAGTCACACCATTCTGGCATCAAGCTCTGAAAAGGTCAGGGTAAATAGCCTCATTTGATGCATCTGGCTCATCTGACAGGCACAGTACAGAAGGAATGTATTTCAAAACAGAACCACAGTATTATAGCTCAAGCCCAGGACTGGCCCTAAACCTTTTGATATCTGAAGCAAAGGATAAAATGGCACCCCCCTCATTTCATGTACAGAAGGCAACTGTTCTGACAATTGAGTCTTCAATACTGGCAGTGGAATAGCACTGGTACCTGAGGGTAGCAGGCTAGTTTGGCAGATACATGATATGTGTCCCCCCCCCCCCATTTATGTTCTGCCTGCCTCACTCTGCCTCATAGTATGGACAGTCTTGGTCAGGTTATATTTGTCCCCCCTTCTTCAAAGTCTGCAATAACCTGCTTTGGAGCACAAGTGTCACTAGCCAGCAATGCTCAGAACATAACTCCCCACACAGGTTCTTCTCTGAAACTAGATCATTCCAATGTTAGCCCCTTATTCTCACTAAGGCCCCATCTGCACTATAAATTGAAAGCTGTATAATACCACATTAAACAGCCATGTCTTCCCCCAAAGTGTCATCTGTTAAGGGTGTTGAGAGTCATTAGGAGACCCTGTAGTCCCCTCACAGAGCTACAATTCACACTTCCTTGGGAAGAGGGGTTAACTGTTAAACCACAATGAGAACCGTAGCTGTGTGAGGGGAATATTTATTTTATTATGTTTATATGCCATCTTTCTTTTCTATCAAGCAGCTCAAGGTGGTGTACGTACTTCTCCTCCCCATTTCATCCTCCTTCACAGCAACCCTGTGAAGTAGGTTAGGCTAAGAGATGGTGACTGGCCCAGTGTCACCCAATGAGATCCATGGCTGACTGGAGATTCAAACTCTGGTCTTACAGGTCTTGGTCTAACACTCTAACCCAGGCTTCCTCAACCTCAGCCCTCCAGTTTTGAGACTGTAATTCCCATCATCCCTGACCACTAGTCCTGCTAGCTAGGGATCATGGGAGTTGTAGGCCAAAGACACCTGGAGGGCCGAGGCTGAGGAAGCCTGCTCTAACCATTACACCACACTGGCTCATCTGAACAGCTGTGAATTGTGGAAGCAGGCCACTTGATCCACCAGCCTTTTGTTTAGTGAACATCTTTTGTATTTCAGTCTGTTTCTATTCTAGATAGTTTCTTGTTCTGTTGCTCAAGGGAGCAGGAAGGTGGAAATTGCAGGGAGGCAGTTTTTGTCTAAATATTAGAAGAAACCTCATAATAGTAGAAGCTGTTTGATAGTGAAACAGACTGCATGTGAAACAGGTAGGATCTCATTTGCTGGAAATATTTAAGCAGAGTCTGGACAACCATCTGTCAATAACACTGCAATTGCATACTGACTTTGCATAAGGCAAATTCCCTCCTTTCAGGTGAAAGCAGAAGAGCTTTATTTACTAAATTTATATACCACCAGCCATCTGATGGGGCCCTGGACCATGATGCAGAAAGGCAGCACAGAAATTTATGACTTCAAAAACACAGGGAAAGTATTGCTTGTTTGAAAGCCCAGCTAGTCCTGTTGGTGTTCATCCTGCTTACATTTTGTGTGTGCTACAAAAAATATATTTTTATTCTGGTTTTCTTCATGTTGCAGTAGTTGCTTAAGTAAGAACAGGGAACAAATTTAGAAATCATTTAGTAAGTGAGCATCATCTATCCACATGATCCCAAAAGGAACATTTGGGTTCATATTTTGTAATGCTGCATTGCTTGAAAGCATTTCACATCAAGGCATTGCAAAGTGGCACGCAGCCTTTGAATTTGGTAGGGGCTACTCAAATGACTCGCAATTTTTTTTGGTACAACTGTTCCAATTTTTTAAAAGATCAGCTGGTGAAAACTTATCCACAGTTAAGAAATAAGGCTGGGGGTAGGGAGAAAGTTAGGCAAAATAATGTCAAGAACGGACCAAAAAACCCCACACAAGGCTAAGAAGGAAGACCAGAACCGTTGGCCCAGGAGATATTGAAACAGCAACCTTGGTCTCCGTGAAACCATGCTGACTTACCCCACTGTACCATTATAATCCAGAAAGGCTTACAGATAGCCAGGTTCTGGTGACCTTGCCTTAAGCCAGGTGTGCAGAACCTGTGACTCTCCAGATGTTGCTGGACTCGCAACTGTGAGCCAGCATGACAAATGTTCCAGGATGATGGGAGCTGTGGTCCTGCAATGGGCCACAGCTTCCCAGCCCATCCCTACCTTAGGCCAAGCCTTATGGAATAAGGTTCAGACCTTTTCCTGAATGAGGCTCTTTTCCTTCAGTAAGGTAAAGGTAAAGGGACCCCTGACCATTAGGTCCAGTCGTGACCGACTCTGGGGTTGTGGCGCTCATTTTGCTTTATTGGCCGAGGGAGCCAGCATACAGCTTCCAGGTCATGTGGCCAGCATGGCAAAGCCGCTTCTGGCAAACCAGAGCAGCGCATGGAAACGCCGTTTACCTTCACGCCGGAGAAGTACCTATTTATCTACTTGCACTTTTACGTGCTTTCGAACTGCTAGGTTGGCAGGAGCAGGGACTGAGCAACGGGAGCTTACCCCGTCATGGGGCTTTGTGGTTTAACCCACAGCGCCACGCGTGTACTCATGTACTATATTTTTCATATGTGCTTCTGGCAAGTCTCTCTCTCAGTGTGTGTGTGTCTGTCTGTATGTCATATATTCCCTGGTTCTTCCTGCTTACAATTGACTTGGATTAACCACTTAGTTGCTGATGCTGGCTGCTCTGTGACTACCCTTTAGTTTCTGTTCTGATCCATTGCTAGTATGGGGCAGATGTGTACTGCTTCTTGACTCTAGATGTCTTCCATCATTTTTCCTAGCTTGCTTGAGAATGTCTCTGACTTCCAGAAATCAGCTCTGCTTGTCAAAACTAGGCTACCACTCTATTGCAGCTTGGGCTTGATTCTGCTGGAAGTCAGGCCTTGTGTCTTGACAGCCGTCATTACTAAAGATGAGGGGAAGGAGAAGACGAGAGAACATTGAAACCACTGTTAGCAGAAAACTTTGAATTCTCCAGCTAGCCTTTCCAGATTTGCAGAGATCAATTAACTTTGGTCAAGGGAACCAGATTATTCTAATCAGGCTTGCTATTTTCAAATAGCAAAACACGGATGATTTCAGCTATTTATTCCACGAAAACTAACAGAACAAATAAAAAGAAGTCATTCAGAAGAGATTAATGGAAAAAAGGGAAGCGCATCTTTTAAAAAATGCCAAATCAATGTCTAGAAGCCTTTGGTGTTATGAGAGGCATTCCTGGGATCATTGATGTGCTATTTTGGACAGCTGGACCATTATCAAGATGGTAAGTTGCTGCTTTCTAATAAAACCACAGAAGATAGACCATTGAAAATGGATGCGGCACAGGGTTGAACTTGATATCATGATCTTGAAGACCAGGACTATAGTAATATGCATATTTATATGCATGAACATAGATAGCAAAGAAGCATTCAGTTTCTTTTCTTGATTTTTTTTCAGGTCCTGATTTGAGTCCAGAAACTGGAATTCAAAGTCTATTTTGGAGATGTTCATATGTAAACTAGTGCCAAAGTTTTCAGTGAACGTTCAACACACCCTTTCCAAAGCATAGTTTTTGTTTTTTGGAATGGTGCTCTTTCTTGGACTTCCCATAGTGCATCAGGTTCATCATCAGCTTGACAGCATCACAATCTTGAAATAATGCTGAAAGGATACACTCATGTTAAAATTATACTTACATAGCTTGTTCCCCCATTTTAGTGCAGTTGACTGCATGCTGTAAATGTGCGTGAAATTTTGTTATTTGCTGATAAGGCAACATGGTGCATCCTTTCATCAGTGCCATTCCATGCACATCATTCTGCATCAAGTCAAAGAGCTTTCTTTAGCTGCTTCCACAAAATGAGTTATGGCAGATGTATTGTGGAAGCAGAGGCTTTTTGGTTGTGGCACCACACTGTGGGACACCCATCAGGTCCAGACACTATGAGTGGGATTCAACTAATGATGTGCAACAGGGCTTTTCCTCCTCTCCTTCCACTGCATGTTCCTTGCACACCCCAAAATTGGCTTGGTGTGTCAGAAGACCCCCTGGAACACAACAGTGCACAGTGGGAGGGGAAGGGAGATTGTTCTATCTGAGTGCAACACTGAGTTCTTCTCTTAGTGACTTCAGAGAGCAGGCTAAAACTTGGGGTGGTGGTTTTTCCTTGGATTATGTATGTGTACGTATATATATTTGGCCCTTTGTTAATCGTTTATTTTTGTCCTTATTTTTGTTTTAATTTCCTGTTGTTTTGATGCTCCTACATTTTGAAGTATTGCTGTGTAGGGTTTTGTTTTGTTTTTTAGTTTTTCTTGTTGCTTAATATATTTTTTCAACTCTGGATTGTTAACTACCATAGCTTATATTTGACAGAAAGGGGTTTTTTTTAATCAATCAATCACTCAATCAATGAAGTCATTGATATGTAAAACAAAACCCAAAACAGTGAATGAATCAAGGAACATGCAAGCTTCATATGATTATATAAGTATGATATTGATTTTACTCCAGGGTTGCATGGGACAGTTTCCAAAGAACATAGATGAAATGTTTAAGACGGGGCCCCTGGAGGGGGCTGTCATGAAACAGGTAACAATTTAAGCAAACTGAAAGACAAAAACGGGTACAGTGGTACCTCAGGTTAAGTACTTAATTCATTCCAGAGGTCTGTTCTTAACCTGAAACTGTTCTTAACCTGAAGCACCACTTTAGCTAATGGGGCCTCCTGCTGCCGCCGCACCGCTGGAGCCCGATTTCTGTTCTTATCCTGAAGCAAAGTTCTTAACCTGACAGAGTATGTAACCTGAAGCATATGTAACCTGAAGCGTATGTAACCTGAGGTACCACTGTATGTAACTTCATCTCACCTCCAATATGAAAGGTAATCTTGGGCCATTCGTAGTTCACATATATACGTATCTTGCCAAAGGCAGGAGTTATCTGTAGATGAGGAGTTGTATTCAACTAAGTTCTAATGAGAGTAGGCCCATTGAAATGAATGGACCTACATTAGTCCTGGCCATTAATTTCAGTGGATCTACTCTATCTAAAGTTAGGTACAACCCCAGGCCCTCTTTGTTGAATTTGCAGTGTCCCAAGCACAGCGGAATGATGAGGAGTACGTGCCACATACTCTATATTACTTTATTTACACTTCAAAGCTGGTAGATTACAGAAAAACATCTTGCCTCTGCCGGAGCAGAGAAAGCAACCTCTCTCCTCTGAAGCACGGAGAGAAACTGGAGAAAAACAGGAAACCAGTGTACGTCACATCCAGTCTCCTTTCCCGTGAGAAACTCCAACAGCACGCTGACTGTGGAATGTAAACACCTGTCTCGTGACAAGCACTTCGCTGCACAGTGAAGAGAGCAGAAACCAACATCCTCCCCCTTTCTGTGAACATCACTGGGCAGCGTGTTCGTACATTATCAGTACAAACCCAACTTCTGCACATAGGTACAGTGTTGATCCCTTGATACAATCTTGGACAATACATCAGCAGGAATTTCATTACCTGGCATATAGGACACCGTTACGAGTCCCTTCTGAATACGTTCCCTAGCATGTTGCAATTTCAACTGCAAGTGCTTCGTGCTTTGCTTACAACCTTCAGAATTCAGCAAAGCCAAACATGCTTTGTTGTCCTGGTAAACCTGGATTGGACATTTGACAGGAATTTTCATGTCTTTGCACAATTGTAACAACCATTCACAATCCTTAAGTGAATAAGACAGTGCATTCAGTTCAGCTTCACAAGTACTTAAGCTAACTGTTGTTTGCTTCTTGCATGACCAATCAAATAGACCCTGATTGTACATATAGCAAACTCCAGACGTGCTTTTCCTGTCTGTAGTGTCACTTCCAAAACTTGCATCTGCAAATATCTCAAGACCACCAGACTTCTGATTGTTAAATCTCAGTCTGTAATGCATAGTGCCTTTCAAATAGCGCGCTATACGTTTCAGAGCTTTCCAATCCTTAACAGTAGGATTGTTGACTTGTCTGCTTAGCAAATTACAGCTAACAGCAATGTCTGGTCTTGAACATCTGGCAATGAAGTTTAGCTTGCCTAGCACACTTCTGTACAGTGTAGTGTCAGAAAATGCTTCTTCAGTGTCGTCTACCTGATAACCTGTTGTCATCGGTGTGTCTACAGGGTTAGCATCCATCAGGTTTAGTTTGCTTAACACATCAGCAATTTTCCGTGACTGGTGTACTAGAATGTTACCATCTTGATCTCTCTCTATTTCCAGAGATAGGTAGTTGTTTACCTCACCAAGATCTTTCATGTCAAAGTGCTCTTTCAGTTGAGCTAGGGCGTTATTGTACATTGTGACATCCTTCCAAAAGAATAAAAGATCATCAACATAAAACAAACAATACAGTTTCTTTTGCCCCTCCTCTTTGACAAATACACATGGATCAGCTTTCCCTTGCTTAAAACCTAGAGAAAACAATACTTCAGTGAGTTTTGTGTGCCAACACCGTGCACTTTGTTTGAGACCATAAAGGGGCTTTTTCAGAGCACAAACATATCCCTGTTTTACCTGTACGCCATCAGGCGGAAGCATATAAAGTGATTCATCTAGAGATCCGTACAGAAAAGCTGTATTCACATCATGGTGACTAATGTGTAGATTTTCCTCTGCAGCTAGCTTGAGCATAAGCCTAATGCTCTCATACCTCACTGTGGGTGAGTAGGTCTCGTGATAGTCTTCACCTGGTACTTGTGCAAAACCTCTGGCTACCAATCTGGCTTTGTGTCTGACTACCTTGCCATTTTGATCAGTCTTCGCTTTGAAGACCCATTTGCTTCCAAGCAGTTTCATTCCTGGAACTACTGGAACAAGTTCCCATGTTTTGTTCCTTTCCAAGAAATCAAGCTCAGCCTTCATGGCATTTAACCATGGCTCAGCTTCCTTTGAATCCAAATCCTGGATTTCTTGGAAACTTGAAGGTTCAAATACCTTCTTGGAGCTTTTAACAGCTGTTACTGCTATCTTGGCAAACTCATCAGCAAATCTCTTTGGAGGTCTGCCTTTTGTTGCTCTTTGTGACCTGCGAATTAGCCTTAGGTCTTCAACACTCTCCTCTTCCTTCTTAGGAGAAAAGTGACCTATTGTGAACAATGGTTCTTCCAATTCCTGATCAGAGCTTTCAGAGGGTCGCATAGAGGCTTTCGCACTCTTGAAATCCTCTGAATCACCCGATTCAGTTTCAGACTCAGAATCAGAACCTTCATCAGTGGGTGTAGGTTGTTGCGGTTGCTTTAGACTATCCTCAGTCTCATCACTGTCATCAGGATAACATTGGAAAATTCCCACATTCTCCCCCCACTTGGCATTGTACTCAACACTTCTTGTGAGCTTAATTGTCTTAGAGTCAGTCATCATTATTCTGTAAGAACCTTTCTGATAACCTAGAAAGATACCATGCAAACCACGCTTGTCTAACTTGGAGCTTTGTGGTGAGTGAACCCACATGTCAGAACCAAAAATTTTCAGGTGTTTGATGTATGGCTTTTTGCCAAACATCTTCTCATAGGGGGTACAACCAATCGCTGAAGATAACCTGCGATTATAACTGTAAGTAAAACACGAGAGAGATTCAGCCCAATAACTCTCTGGAAGATTTGCACCATGCAGCAAGGTTTTTAACCCTTGAAGCAATGTTTGATTTGCCCTCTCGCAAAGTCCATTCTGCCATGGCGAGCGAGGACTAGACAAATCGTGTTGAATTCCTTTCTCAGACAGAAAAGCTTCAAACTGCTGAGAAGTGAATTCCCCCCCGCGATCAGTGAAAAGAATTTTTATCTTCTTACCATGCACATTTTCCAACCAAGCACAGAATTCCTTGAACCTTGGAAAAGCCTCTGATTTCTGCTTGAGATTGTACACATAAATATACCTGGAAAATGCATCAATGAGAACCATGAAGTACCTATTTCCACCCAAAGAGGGTGCTAGTGGTCCAACCAAATCAGCATGAACAACCTGGTATGGTTCTGTAGCTTGCCTACTAGACACCTTACCTTTCGCAGCCATTTTCACCTTGTTTGCTGTGCATGCTTTGCACTTCATGTGGTACCTGCAGGGTTTAATAGTCATACCTTCAACCAAGGCAGGCATTTTAGATACTGCCTCAAAATTCAAATGACCAAATTTTCGGAGAAAATCATGAATACATTCTGCATGCAAACTTTTGTTAGAACCTGCAATGCAACAAGTGTCATCCTGCACAACATCATCATAATACAAAACATACAAACGATCAACATATTCAGCATGCAATACATAATCATTTTTCTTTGTGATGATGCACCTTTTGTTCTTAAAGGAAACGTCAATTTTCCGCTCATTCAGCTGTCCAACGCTGAGCAGATTATGTTTGGCATCCGGTACATAAAGCACATCCTGTATTGATAAGTCCAAACTGTGAAGAACAACAGTTCCGTAGCCTTTACTGGGGATTGTGTGATCATCCGCCTGGTGAATCGCACCTTCCTGCGGTGAAAAAGACACGAACAGTCGCTTATCGTTGCACATGTGATGGGTCGCCGCTGAATCAACAACGAAGAAAGATCTAGACGTCTTCTGGACCTTTGCAACCTTTGGAGCGAAGCGTGAGACCATTGCCTTGTGCTGCGTTGTCCTGGACACTGGACCTTTGCCTTTGCCTCGGCCTTTTCCACGCGATGAGCTTCCACTGCGCTGCTCTGTCTTGGCCCTGGGATATCTGCATTCCCTCTTCATATGGCCTAGACGTCCACACGAGTAGCATTCCACTGCCTTCAAAGCTTTGGCGCCATCTGGTGGTTCCACTGCACTATGGGATGACGTCTGTGAAGACTCCCCCTTACCCATGCAGCTATCACCCTGGCGGTCTGCTTCATTCTGAATCATGGCAGTATCACAGGCTACTCTGAGCTGAGCATGTGGCTGATTGGCATCAGATTCCCCACTTGCATCAGCCAGCCTTCTGCAGCTAGCCATCATGACTCTGGCATTAGCCTTCTGCGTCATCTCTGCTGCTTTAAATCATGCTGCGTCACTGCTGCAGCTGCTTTATTCCAAAAGCACTTTTAAAAGTTACTTTCGGTTTCCCCCAGCATAGGAGCTTGTTCCTTTGAGCCTTTGCCTGTGCCCGGCAAAATGGCCATAAAAGTTCAGAGTCCAGCCATAAAGCCATTAATTAGAAGCTGGCAGGCTGCCCGGAGCATGAGCACATACCTCATCAATCATCTTGACGCGCAGAGCAGATACCGTCCCATCCGTCCCTCTGCATTCCGATCCTTTTGCCGGCATTCAGATGACTGCGTCTTTCTGGGCCCGATAACCAGGAATGTTGAATTTGCAGTGTCCCAAGCACAGCGGAATGATGAGGAGTACGTGCCACATACTCTATATTACTTTATTTACACTTCAAAGCTGGTAGATTACAGAAAAACATCTTGCCTCTGCCGGAGCAGAGAAAGCAACCTCTCTCCTCTGAAGCACGGAGAGAAACTGGAGAAAAACAGGAAACCAGTGTACGTCACATCCAGTCTCCTTTCCCGTGAGAAACTCCAACAGCACGCTGACTGTGGAATGTAAACACCTGTCTCGTGACAAGCACTTCGCTGCACAGTGAAGAGAGCAGAAACCAACACTCTTTAGTTCACTTGTTTGGATTGGGGTTTTTAGTATCATAATTTGGTCCTCCACAATCATGCAAGATCTTTTGACTCTCCAGACTTAAGACATTTATTTAGCTTGATAGACACTACCATGCTTAGACATTTTTTACAACTTGAGGTGAAAAATCCACATGACAACTCTATCTTACCATTTTATGGTGTTATTTTTTAAAAAATAAATAAATGAAACAAGGAAATGCTGGTTGGAAGCGAGAAAAAGAACTTTGCTGAAATGTACTGCCTGAAGCCACTGCTTGATTTTGTTTAATGCTAAGTCTGGCACTGCGGCACCAGTTCTGGTTCAGCAAACAAGTTTACACTGGACAAGATCTCTGAAGAGCTGCCAATTCAGCGAAGAAGTCTAAATGCAAAAGGCTGCTAAAGGACAAGTATCCTTTACTGTTATCATTTGAGAGCCATTTCCAGAATGCAGTCCATCGGCTAAAACACATTTGGGACCTTTTGCTTTTCTTTGTAGCCTGTTTAATTTTATTTTGGGGGAAACTGCTTGCCCAAAGCAACTTACAATCAAAGACAACAAAGTATACATTTAAAAAACACATAAAACTACAACTTGGCTGCACTTCACATATTTGTTGTTGTTAACAGAGCAGAGCCAGAAAAGACCCCCATAATTCAACTAGACCATCACCCAGCTAATAATCATTATGCCTCAGAGACCAATTGAAAAAAGATATATTCAAGGTCTTCTGAAAACCCTGCAATGTAGAAATCAGATGGGGATCCAATGGAAGGGAATGCTATAGTCCCCTCTCTCTCACGGCCAGCAAATGTTGTGAAGAGTCGTTGCAAGCAACTGTCAGCGGCCCTTTGTGCAGGAAATGGGGCAGAGAGAGGCGGTTAGCAGGAAAACGGTTTGGTGAGGTTTCTGGCACAGACAGAAGTCCTGTCTACAAATACAAGGTGTCTGTAATTTTAGGAACTTAGAGCAGAGACGTGAAGTGCAATGGTGCTTACTCCCAGGTGAGTGCATGAAGAGGCACTGTTTTCTGGTTTGGCTCAGGCAGCAAAATATATTGAGCTGGCCCTAACTATAAGTGACCATAGATTGGCCATCCTGAGCAAAGGAACTTCAAAGGGTGACTGCAACTTGAAACAGCTGGATTAATAATAATAATAATTTATTTATACCCTGCCTGTTTGGCTGGGTTTCCCCAGCCACTCTGGGCAGCTCCCAACAGAATACTAAAAACACGCTAAAACATCAAACATTAAAAACTTCTCTAAACAGGGCTGCCTTCAGATGTCTTCTAAAAGCCAGATAGTTGTTTATTTCCTTGACATCTGATGGGAGGGCATTCCACAGGGCAGGCGCTACTAGAATCATAGAATCATAGAGTTGGAAGAGACCACAAGGGCCATCGAGTCCAACCCCCTGCCAAGCAGGAAACACCATCAGAGCACTCCTGACATATGGTTGTCAAGCCTCTGCTTAAAGACCTCCAAAGAAGGAGACTCCACCACACTCCTTGGCAGCAAATTCCACTGTCGAACAGCTCTTACTGTCAGGAAGTTCTTCCTAATGTTTAGGTGGAATCTTTTTTCTTGTAGTTTGGAACCATTGCTCCGTGTCCGCTTCTCTGGAGCAGCAGAAAACAACCTTTCTCCCTCCTCTATGTGACATCCTTTTATATATTTGAACATGGCTATCATATCACCCCTTAACCTCCTCTTCTCCAGGCTAAACATGCCCAGCTCCCTTAGCCGTTCCTGATAAGGCATCGTTTCCAGGCCTTTGACCATTTTGGTTGCCCTCCTCTGGACACGTTCCCGTTTGTCAGTGTCCCTCTTGAACTGTGGTGCCCAGAACTGGACACAGTACTCCAGGTGAGGTCTGACCAGAGCAGAATACAGTGGCACTATTACTTCCCTTGATCTAGATGCTATACTCCTATTGATGCAGCCCAGAATTGCATTGGCTTTTTTAGCTGCCGCGTCACACTGTTGGCTCATGTCAAGTTTGTGGTCAACCAAGACTCCTAGATCCTTTTCACATGTACTGCTCTCAAGCCAGGTGTCACCCATCTTGTATTTGTGCCTCTCCTTTTTTTTGCCCAAGTGCAATACTTTACATTTCTCCCTGTTAAAATTCATCTTGTTTGTTTTGGCCCAGTTCTCTAATCTGTCAAGTTCGTTTTGAAGTGTGATCCTGTCCTCTGGGGTGTTAGCCACCCCTCCCAGTTTGGTGTCATCTGCAAATTTGATCAGGATGCCCTTGAGTCCATCATCCAAGTAGATAAAGATGTTGAATAAGACCGGGCCCAAGACAGAACCCTGTGGCACCCCACTAGTCACTCTTCTCCAGGATGAAGAGGAACCATTGATGAGCACCCTTTGGGTTCGGTCAGCCAGCCAGTTACAAATCCACTGAGTGGTAGCATAGTCAAGTCCGCATTTTACCAGCTTCTTTACAAGAATATCATGGGGCACCTTGTCAAATGCCTTGCTGAAATCAAGGTAGGCTACATCCACTGCGTTCCCTTCATCTACCAGACTTGTAATTCTGTCAAAAAACGAGATCAGGTAAGTCTGACAAGAACTAACTACCAAGAAGGCCGTCTGCCTGGTTCCCTGTAACTTTGCTTCTCGCAGTGAGGGAACCGCCAGAAGGCCCTCGGAGCTGGACCTCAGTGTCTGGGCTCAGCGATGGGGTTGGAGACGCTCCTTCAGGTATACTGGATCGAGGCCATTTAGGGCTTTAAAGGTCAGTACCAACACTTTGAATTGCGCTCAGAAACGTACTGGGAGCCAGTGTAGGTCTTTCAGGACCAGTGTTATATGGTCTTGGCGGATTAAAATACAGCAACAGATTTCTTTCCCAGTGCTCCATTGAGTGCTGGGAAATCTTAAGTGATTTAGGGACCCCACAGTAATGCAGTCAGGTGGTTTGCATCTGCCTGTCTCAAGAGACAATGGAGTGAACCTCTGGTGGTTGTGAAGTCAAACCGCTGGAGAATCACCGTGCCTGCTGTGGCACAACTTCTTTCTTTCTCCCCACCACCTAATAGTTTTCTGTTTGCTGCTGCCAGCAGCAACAGCTGTGTTGGCAGTCTGGCCACCATTTTATATGCTCAACAACAACCCAGACCTAGTGATGTTCTGGGGCATTGTAGAGTGAAAATGGTGTCTGCCACAAAAAATGTGGAGACTATTTAGATAAAATTCTGCAAAGTGGCCTCAGATCTCAGAACTGGTTTGATAAAAATGTATTCTAAGAATTTTCAGCCCAGCTCCAGCCCGCTGTGTCACCAGGTGCTTTATCTGTTGCCTCTCACAGCAATGTGAAATTCCTTTTTCATTTGCCTCTCAAAATCACTTGGGCTTTTTTTGCATATTCCTGAGGAAGTTTCTCAGACTACCCAATTGACTTAATTGCAGCCTGTTTTCTCTGCCATTCTCCAAGCAAGCTGCAAGCCTTATAAAACAACAATAACAGCAGCAACAGCAATAAGCCTTAGGGCCTCTCTTGCAAAGAACTTAACTCTCCTGTTGCCTGTTAAATCATAGAATCATAGAATCATGATTGCTAAAGCTTTTTGCTTGGGGAACTGTGCACATTATTATCAGAGGAGAGACAGGCAGGAAGGACAAGTTAATGGTAGAGGCTGCCTAAAAACTAGGGCTGTGAGCTCCCCACCTTCACTTCTGGTCCTGCTTCAGCCCTTCTGATCGTCCTCATTCACTGAAAATCACTTTAGAGGGCCTTTGCTTCACCTCAGACCCCAAATCCAAAGCAATGTTCAGAAAACTGCTTTGAGGGATGTTGTTCTTTACATACAAGATGGAATTAAATTTTATGAAATAATATTTTAAAAAACCCTGAAGCTTAGGTCCTCCAATGGACTTGTAATCAGGAAACCAATGTGGCCATAAGATTTTGCAGTTTTCCTCCTACATGAAACCTGTGGACATAATAGTCCCCCAAAGGGGGATTAACCCTGCCAAATTTCAAACAAGTAGATCCAGGGTCTTAATTTAAAAAATCAAACCAGCCATAGCTAGTAAAATACTATTGATGGGGAGTGGCACTGCCTAAGAACTGAAGACCCATCTTTATTATAAACAAGCAAACAAACAAATGTGTGTTGTCTCTTATCTATGTCTTAATAGTTACTTAAGGCATAGATAAGAGACAACAAAAGTTTGTTTGCTTGCTTGTTTATAATAAAGAAGGGACTGTGTTGGGATGGAAAAGGATGAAGAAAATGGAGAACTGAGCGACTGCAGCTGTAAAAGTGAAACTGCCAAAGTAGCTATTCTAACTGAATAAGCCTAAAAGTGTAAGACTGTGTACATACTCTTGCTTACTGTGTGTCCAGTGTGCTTCCACATCTGTTTTCAGAAGTGATGTAGTGGTACCTTGGGTTACATATGCTTCAGGTTACATACACTTCAGGTTACAGACTCCACTAACCCAGAAATAGTACCTCAGGTTATGAACTTTGCTTCAGGATGAGAACAGAAATCAGACTCCGGCGGTGTGGCAGCAGCAGGAGGCCCCATTAGCTAAAGTGCTGCTTCAGTTTAAGAACAGTTTCAGGTTAAGAACGGACCTCCAGAATGAATTAAGTATGTAACCAGTGGTACCACTGTACACACATTACCCACAGTTGAACTCTCTGTTGTCCATATGACATCCTCCTCCAAACCATTGCCTTCCCATACTCTCCTCTCCCTCAGTTTTGGTTTTCGCATACCAGGGACACGCCAACAAGGAGAGGATATGAGAAAATGTGGACTGAGAGAGGGGTAATCAGTGATTTGGAGGAGAATATCATGCGGACAATGGAGAAATAGGAATTAGAAGGCTATAGTGGTTTTCTTTTCGGGGGGGGGGGGCTTGTTCCCATGTCTTGTTTTTCAGCTGATCCATCCATAATTGTTTTGTTGTGTAATGCAATCACTCTGAACTCATTTTGCATGCCTCACAGATAAGTCAATCAATCCTAATTAAAAGCACAAACAAAGCTAATTCCCCTGGGTGGGGAACATTGGTGGCTTAATGTGCTCTTTACACAGTTCAGCTGCCCCTAATGAGTGCATGCCTTGTTGGAAGCTGTTAATGAGAGTTTAACATAATGGCATAAAGTAGTGCCTGCCTCAGGGCTTCATTGCAGAGGGTGGGTGAAGATTTGGAAGCAGATCGGTGGAGAGCGTGCGCGCAATGTTCATGCAGCAGCATGGGATCTGGGTGGGTAACCCATCATTGTCCCAAAGAAGCCCCTCGATCATCAGCAAGGTCAGGTATGTGATTTAAACAGAGAGGCTGCTTTTTGTCCAATGAGGTGTGAAATAGCATTCAGAGTGCACGGCTTTATAAATATTGATTCCAAAATTGCTCTGACCACTGGCTCCACAAATAGCCTCTTCCATCTACCAAAAGGGGAAGATATGGAAAGTGGCAATGGCCCTTCATCCAAAGGAATGGGAGCGTTACTTTATGCTGAATTAAGTCCCGTTGAGTTTAATGTGCCTTACTCCCTAGTAAGTGAGCATCAGAGGATCAACTTCAGCTAGCACATAGTTTTATAGCATTTATTTATTCTAAAATATTTATGACCTGCTTAATATAAAAACAAACTCTATCCAGTGTACAAATCTCAATGCATA
Source organism: Podarcis cretensis (assembly GCF_951804945.1). Lineage (NCBI taxonomy): Eukaryota > Metazoa > Chordata > Lepidosauria > Squamata > Lacertidae > Podarcis > Podarcis cretensis. Next base: position 44,969,573 of record NC_137170.1, on the reverse strand, counting down.
AAAGCAGCAATGTAAGACCATTAAACTCCACATAATCTGTTAAATTAACAGATACAATACGACTCAGAATTACCAAACACAGCTCAACTTCAGTAACCAAATGTAGTAGCTATGAGCAACTAAATAAGTCTTCAAAATATGTGTGAAACAAATAATACAAGAAGAATTTTATTTTAATAATGAAACGTACAGATAATATGGCACAACGTGGTATAAAGAAAAATACCTAATTAAATATAAAGAATCCCAGAAATATAGAAATATTTGTTCTTTCATATCATGGCACTTTCAACCAAGTAAAGCTTTTACAGTATTTATGAACTTGGAATTTTGAACTGTCTCTCTTGGTTGGATTGTAGCTCTGTTTGCCATATGTTCTGTGTAACTTTGTTTTGTGTAGTACAAACACAAATGGCACCTCTTGTGTGCTTAGGTGGTTTTAAAAAACACACTGAATCCGTACTAAAAAAACACATTAATTTCATGGAGGCTGCCTAGAGGGTCTCGCTCTGGAGAGATAATATTTGTCATAATCTGATCTCTCTTCGAGTACAACCTTCACAGGTCACTGTGCTGTAATATACTGCCCTGCCTTTAATCTCCCTTCAACTAGCTGGGAAATAGTAACTTCAGAGATAAAAGAAGCCAGTTTATTGTGTCTGCCTGGAACGAAGAGTGTTGGGTGCTATTCTATAAGTACCTAGTTGTGGAATAACATTTTCATACATGAAGTTTAAATCATGTTTGAGCTTTTCAATCATGTCCAAGTTTTCTCTGAATTAAGGATTGCTAGACTGTTCGGCAAACTGTGTATTTTGGGGATATATCACTATCTCCCTTCAATGCATCTCTGTAAATATTCAGTATTATTGAACTGAATACTTAGATTAAATTCACCCTCTGATTCACTGCAGGATTTGGCCTGTAGTTCTGATGTCAATAATTACATGTTGTATACACACCTGGAAGAACCATATGTATGAACCTCAGCTTATAACAAAATGGTTGGTGTTTAGAACATCTTTTCTTGTCCTTTTCTGTAATATTTTTCTGTACCTTACTATTATCTTTTTGCCAAATCACTTCTGTGGGATACAAATCACTGCCACCAAGATTGGTCCACGTAGGAAAAGTCAGCATAACCTTGGAAAGAAGACTTCACATTCTTCTTCCTTCCTTTTTCTGTTTTCATTTAGTTTTTTATTGCATTGTATTATAAAAAGCATGAATAAAATCTTATAAAAAAGAGGAAAAGTCAGCATAAAAGCATTTTGAAAAATTCTGGAAGAAATGTGCCAAAGTAGGAGTATTGTTACAGTTTGTGGCATTTGTGCATCATGAGAAAGTATGAAATAGCAGTATGGAGGTGGAAATGTTACTATGAATTGGCCCTTGGTGGCTCCCAGCTCCTATTCTCCTCTTGACAGCTCAGCTTTGACTGTATCTTTGATAGACGCTTTGCCAATTCAACATTAATTGGTACAGTGCCTCAGCCTAAGACCACTGATGTTTTCCAACATCCTTCGTTTTCAGACAACAGCGTGTGTACAACCTAGAATGAGTCAATGCTACACTAGATACAGCATTCATTTCCTGAGTTTACCTACGTTGGCTGTCTTTGACTTATCCTGCTGCAGGATTGCAAATTTGCTTAATTAACAGAAACATCAGATTGCTAGAACTGTTAAATGCACGATGCCTGTCATGTATGCTAATACCAACGAGCTTTCCATAAGGGCACTATGTATTTGAGTTTGGACCATCTGGATGAAGATTGAATTAGGATGTTCTTTTAGTGAACCAAAATACTCACAACAGGACAGATGTGACTCACCTCCCTTGACATTTTGATAATAAGAGAGTGATAGACATTGGGAGGGAAATTGGCAGTGTATGGTAGAGTATGTTGTAATGATCCAAATATGAGCCACTACTCTCTTAGGCATCTTTTATTGGTTTAGTTTATCATTATTTAAAGCCAACATTCTTTCAAGGCTTCAGTAACATTTTGGAGAGGTAATAGATTTGGTGACTATGATGTGATCATAAGGCTTGTCCACACCTGAGTCTGCATTCCCATTTAATTTGTGTAGGGTACATGATGCACCTTCAAACAATACCAAACACCTGTCAAGTCAGGCATACCTGATGTGGTAATAAACTGGGTGAAAATCAGGTTCCAAGCTTGGGGTTGCCAATTATTTGTTTTGAGGTGGGTGAATAATTTGTCACTCTCTGCTACTCCCTGTTCTATGTCCATGGCTTCTTCAGTGCTTTCATTTCTTTTTTGACTGTCTTCATAACTATTTCTGGTGCACTTCTTAGCAGAGGAATATATATTTTTTCTTTTGATCCCTCAGATCAAGCAGGCCACATTAAAAATTTCTACAGCAACCTGAAAAGTGTGTGCTGAGAATTAACAATTGCTTCCATTCCATCCCCCACAGGAGTTTTGATCCCTGAAAGTTGCACAAAACCAGAAAAGTGCACAAGCAAATTTACAATTGCTTGACTGTGTGCTTTTGCATGCTTCTTGAGTGGGATTTTTTTTAAAAAAAAAACAAACAAACAAAGCACAGGCAGCAGTTTGTTAGTATTTAATAGGCATAGAATCAGCAAATTAGAAGTCAGAGCCAAACACAAAAGGGAAATGAACCCTGTGGTGCCATGGTCACTGGTGTATGTCTTGATCCTGTGGCTAAAATTATAGCAATATTTCTGAAACATTTATTAGCCCCCCCCCCCAATAATTTCCAACAAATAGCACTGGACTGCAACAGCACATAGAGAGTTGTTCTTCATGGCTACCTCTCAATTGTTGAATACCGTTCCCCTGGAGACTGAGTGAAATTATCTTTTTGAAATTTAGATTTTTAATTTTCCTTTTACTTCTTTTTCTCACCAGTAATACAGGTGTATGAGAGGGTCATATTTTAATCTTTAAGATTTTTAAAGTTGTGTACTCTATGCTTATTTTTGTGGATTGGTTAACATTGCTTGCCCCAAACCTTTTGGGACGAGGTAGCTACAGATCCATCACCTTGCCAACAAAGGTCCGTATAGTTAAAGCTATGGTTTTCCCAGTAGTGATGTATGGAAGTGAGAGCTGGACCATCAAGAAGGCTGATCGCCGAAGAATTTATGCTTTTGAATTATGGTGCTGGAGGAGACTCTTGAGAGTCCCATGGACTGCAAGAAGATCAAACGTATACATTCTTAAGGAAATCAGCCCTGAGTGCTCACTGGAAGGACAGGTCGTGAAGCTGAGGCTCCAATACTTTGGCCACCTCATGAGAAGTGAAGACTCCCTGGAAAAGACCCTGATGTTGGGAAAGATGGAGGGCACAAGGAGAAGGGGACGACAGAGGACGAGGTGGTTGGAGAGTGTTCTCGAAGCTACAAACATGAGTCTGACCAAACTGCGGGAGGCAGTGGAAGACAGGAGTGCCTGGCATGCTCTGGTCCATGGGGTCACAAAGAGTCGGACATGACTAAATGACTAAACAACAACAACAGCTACAGATCAAATAGCAAATGTTGCAATCCTAAACCCACATACTGCGGGTTAGTCGCACTGAACTAAATGCGATTTATTTGACCCATATAAGATTGTGCTGTAAATACTAGAGGAAGAGGGAAAGAGCCTTTCTGAATGACATCTATGTTTGCAACTGTGAGATCTTTAAATGCTTGTTTTCATCTCCATTAAGGCTGTAATCTGTTTTACCTGTGAGCAAATCCCATTGAAAATAGGGCTTACTTCTGAGTAGACATGCAGAAGATTGGACTGTTAAAGGAGAGAAAGGAATCTGAGAACCCTAATTTAATGACTTTTTTTAAAAAAATCCTAATTCTGCCTCTTGTGAGAATTTTGTACTTGTCAACAAGGACAGTAGTTGATTAAAATTGGTTCCTGCCTGCCGAATGCTCTGGAGTTATTGAAGCACGTGTATGTTTGCATGCAGCCTAATTAGTGCCATTACTACTGTTCTTTACTGCTTTTAATGAATGACAGATGGTTATGAAGGTTCCGCTCTCTAAAGACCGTTGATCTCTTACATGCCACAAACAAAGTTTCAAAAAATTGCTTGTAAAATGGGATGGCTGAATTTTGTTTGAACACTGGCAATAAAAATGATGTGCTTATTTACCGCCAATCGTGGATGTAAACTGGGACAAGTTCTTCTTCCGTTTTCTGTGACTAAATAAAAGTGAAGGTTTTAAGAAGTGATGGTTCACTTCCAAGGGCCTTCTGGCGGAGGGGTGGGGCGGGGGAGCACACTGCCGCCGGCACCATGTGGGAGGGGGATACCATCGCAGCCACCCCCCAGACACATGCAGGCACTCCCCCACAGTGCCGGGTGGCTTGCCACACCCCCAGGCAGCACACCACGCTCCCAGGATGCCCCTGCGGGCGACGCACCATGCCCCTGGTATGCATGCCAACCCCCCCCACAGGCGGCATGCCCCAGGACACACACCACATCCCCCAGGACATACGAAAGCCACGACCCCGCCTGGTCTCCACCCCTGGTGCCAGAGCATGCAGCTTCACCACTGTCTGTCAGTTCCCTCACGGTGATAAGTGAAGTTATAGGAAACCAGGTAGAGGGCCTTCTTGGTAGTGGTGCCCTCCATGTGGAATGCCCTCCATAGGCGCCGACTCCATGGGGCCTGAGGGGGCCCGAGCCCCCTCAAAAATTCGTTTGGGGGGGCTCTGCCCCCCCAATAATTTAAGAAAAACAAAGCCACTCCCGATCTAGAGAGGGGGTGGGGTTGCGGGCTCTCGACCCATCAACAATCTCGCGGGGCTGGCGTCAGCCCCGCGAGAAGCGGGGATACCCCCTAGCTCATTAATATTCACCGCCCACGGCAGCAGCCAATCGGCTGCCGCAAAGGGCGGGCCCTCACAGGTTCACTTAAGGTCTGGGCAGCCCGGGGCTCGCCCCTTTCGTTCCCCCAGCAGCAGCAGTTTGGAGGTCTTGGGCCCCCCCAATATTTTTTATAAGTCGGTATGGGCCCCCGCCCCCCCAATATTTTTTATAAGTCGGCGCCTCTGATGCCCTCCCATCTCATGTCAAGAAGATAAAGAACTCTGCAACTTTTAGAAGACATCTGAAGGCAGTCTTGTATCAGGAAGCTTTTCGGTTCTGCAGATGTCTAAAGCCTACAGAGAGCTAATATAAATAATAATTGTTATTGTTTGTATCCATTGATGGACTCTTTTGTACATTTTTAAAACTTACGTAAGCTGCCTTCAGTGTTTTCTGGCAATGAAAAGGCAGGATATAAATCCTCATAATGATAAAAAAACAATGAATCTGCAAAATGCTGCACACCATACTTTGGACTGAAGGCATGGTATTAATTTGTTTCCACTTCCCTGCTCCCCACGTCAAGACAATCTCATATGCAGGTAGTGCAGATCAACTATAACCTGGGTAAACAGGAAGCTGTCTTATACAGAGTCACACCATCATTCATCTAGCTCAGTATTGCCCACCCTGACTGGCTTCAACAGACAAAGTCACAGAAAATTATATCACTAAGGACATGTGCTCCACAATAAGGAGTGTAGGCAAGCAGACAAATACAGATGTAGTCTTTTTCTTTACAATCACTTGTGTGTTTGATAGAAGTAACATCAACTCATAAGACAACACCTGGATGTTGTTCCAGTAAACTCAGCGTTTCTTCCCACAAAAGGGCTTAATCATTGAGTTGATAAAACAAGATACGTAGTCAACATCTATTTCCATGTGGAATGGTTACCGGTATGTTTCAGTGAGAATACATACATTATATTTTACCTGTGCAATGAAGTCTAAGTAGTAAACAAGCAATAGCCTAGAAAACCTGACAAATCTATAAAGTTAGAAAAAAAAATGACTAATCTAATTGCAAAAGACGTGTGGAATTGATACCAACCACCAGCTCCCCAAGATTTCCAATGGAATCTCTCCCAGCCCTACTTGGAAGGGCTGGGTATTGAACCCACAACCTGTTGCATAAAAGCAGGTGCTCCACAGCCCCTTCCCTTGACTTCTGATTCTCTTGTCCCCTCCTGGCAAAGAAGGTATAGAAGGGAAACACAAGAGACAGCAACCCTTTTGATACCTGAGTGGCACCAGTGGTATGGGATGTTCTCCCCAGGGAAGCCTGCCAAGCTGTATATTTAAATTCTATTAATGGCTAATACGTGGCATTTTAGAAGAGGCCGACTAGTAGGCATTAGGGTTGGGAGAGCCATTAAGCTTGAGGAGGATTCACTACTGCCCCCTTCTGTAACATGTACAGACTATGCCTGATCTGCTCCTTGTATTCTTAAATTCCTTGCAAGTCAGATCATAGTTTCTTCATTGCAAGACAAGCCGGACAGGAAGACAATGACTGTGTATACATTGTAAAATTCCGAATATTAATGATTGAGCAGTGTGTTTGTGTGAGTGAGAGAGATCCATTTGGGTTTGCCATTTGTAAGGCCTGAGACTGTAATATTGCACAGAGTTCCATATACTTTCATCCATCTTCACAGCAAGCATGACAACCTGACTCACATTAGCTAGTCATGCATGTAGCAGTCCCCAGCCATTAGCTTTATCTTTGTGTGTAGTTTAGCAGGGAGCCTATCATTTGGGCCTGACGCTTGGTAGGAATGAGCATTGAAATGTAACTCCAATAGGATTTCCCCCAGAAATCTTAGTTCCATTCAGGTCACACTCCCAGGTAAGTGTGCACAGGATTGCACACTTAACGAATTGTCTGAATTTTGATCAGTCACTCAATCCATTAAACCTGGATACATTTGCATGTAAGCAAAACAACATGTGGAACTGTAGTATTCCAGTACAGTGGTATCTCGGGTTACAGACACTTCAGGTTACAGACTCCGCTAACCCAGAAATAGTACCTCGGGTTAAGCACTTTGCTTCAGGATGAGAACAGAAATCGCATGACGGCAGCACAGAGGCAGCAGGAGGCCCCATTAGCTAAAGTGGTTCCTCAGGTTAAGAACAGTTTCAGGTTAAGAACGGACCTCTGGAACGAATTAAGTTCTTAACCTGAGGTACCACTGTACAGACCAGCAGTGCTATCTAGAGTGGGCACTTACAATTTATAATGGTATAACTGCAGATTTTTGCATGCTGCCACATGGCATCATCATTATTCAGTTAGCATTCCAGAATAATGTACTGAAAAACAAGAACAAAGCAGCTTCATCTTCTACAGCAAAAAAACCCAACATTTGTGAAAGATCTGGAAAGGATCCTCAGTATTTTCATTTGTGTGGGACATGTACAAGCAACCCCCAGTTCGGGGTTGGTGGATGTGGCTTTGGAGACCCCCGTTTCATGCCACTTTCCTCTGACTGGTGTGAGCTGTCAGTTTTTGAGCTCAGTTCAAAGGAGACATACGGCAGATAGAGATGACTATACTGAGTCGGCGTACTGTCCATTGATAAGTCATTAGCTGCAGACAAGCTTTCATTGCAAGAACCAGGTTTGCCATAGCTCAGGCGGACACATAGTACCGGCACTTCTTCTAATTTCCTATACTCCCACAAGATTAGCTGTGAAAGGGCTATCCCATTGTACATGCTCATAACTCTGCTATTTACTGGCTGGAGGAACGCAAAGGAGTGTGACTGCAGCCATACAATTTTCCTCAGTTCATGCACAACCCGCCATTAGTGTGGAAAGGGAAACCCTACACTCTTTAATAACAGCAACCTGTGACCAAAGGTGCAAACAATCAACTTAAAATCCCCCTTAAAAATGTCAAATCAAACAGCAACTATACTACTCTAAATGTGGAAAGGCACTAAGATTATGAAATCCAGTTTGGGAGCAAATATCCTTAGCAAAGATCCCCAATCCACTTTTATCCCCCCTCCCCTTTTTAACAATAGTTCAACTGGTCTTAACCGGCTAGCTCTTTTGAAATAGAAGTTAAAGCCATTACGAAGGTAGAACCACCTTTGGTATGGGCCAAATCAACCAACTACATCAGAGATGGTATGTATTTAACTGCACTCTGTATCAGAAAGGAGACTAGCTTCCACTGGTCTCAAATACACACAAATATGTGGAGCATAGTCCCTATGCTAGGTCTCCTTTTGGAATGAAACCCAAGACTCTACTCAAGTAGGAAGGAAAGCTTTGGATTGTCCTAGCAATTGGGATCTGTTTTGAAATTCCTGTTGGCTGAATCAGGAATTGCAACAATCTAATTTTCTGGAGAAATTATTGGAGCCTACTACTTCCACCTGCTGGACCAGTATATATTGCAACATTCTTTGTTGGGGTCCAATCCATTTATCTGTAACAAAGAAAGATAAATAAACACACACACCCCCAGATTTCAACACTCTCCATTTTTTTGCATCCATTTTTTTGCCAACTCACTGGCAGCATTCTTAAATTAAACATGAGTAAAAACATGAGTGTTTAATTAGCACACTTTGAACTTGGGGAAGAAGTGGGAAGTTTTGAACTTGGGGATATCTTAGTGTTTTGTCTATAGTACTATTTTCTTGATGTTGCTGTTTTGTTTTATTAAAATGCAAAATCAAGCATAAAGCATAATCATCACAGAAGACAAGTAGGAAATATCAAAGCAGAAGACAAAGGGGGCAGAGATATTAGTAATGCATTCCAAACTTTTGTTAAAATAGAAATTATGACAAGTCTATAAACATAAGAACACAATTAACATAGATAGCCTTTATTGTCTGGGGTGGGCTACATATGTGTAAATGCATATTTTATATAGTTTTATGCAAACTGCTTAGAGGTTTTTGATAAGCAGTATATATGACTAAACTGGAAGGCTGCTGATTCTCAGACCACTGCTTTTCATGGCTCTCATTGTCATTCTGAATTACCAACAGCATTTAATAGTAAGCACGACGTGCCCCTTCCACATCTATCCCCAACAGATTTGTTTTAAGTGCTCAATGGGTTAGAAAATGCTACTTTCTCAACATTGTTTCAAGAGCAATGACCCGAAATGAACTTAAACTTGTTTTTCAGAAAACAGGGCTACTCTTTGTAACTAGATAAGAAGTAAACAAATTTGAACATGTTTTTGTCATCTGCTGTGGAAGGAATTGAGGAAGCATTGTCAGGCAGATTAATGCTGTAATGCAGAGGTGTCCCGAGCACTAAATGCTATAAGCTGCAGGCAAATCATCTTCCTGTTTATTAAACAGAAGGCTGAAGATCTCATGCAAGATTCCTAACACCAGATTTGCCTCTCCCTCTCTGCCTTTCTCCCCCTCACCTTCCATCCCAACCCCACACATCCACAGCCACACACCCCACTCTTTAAATTCCATATATCAGAGGTGGGGAACACATGCAGCCCTCCATATATTGCTTGATTCCAGCTCCCATCAGTGCCAGCTATCATGGTCAGTAGCCAGAGAGCTTGTGTCCAACAATATCTGGAGGGCTACAGGATGGGTTCCCTACCTCTGTAATCACATTGACCATGGCTCTTTGGAACAACTGCTATTAATTTCAGTACAGCAGGGATGAGGAACCTCCAGCCCAGGGACCAAACTTGGCCTGCAAGAGGCCGTTTCCCCAAACCATGACTCTCTGCCCCACAGCTGACATCATATGTGATGTCATGTGCAGGGCAGGGGGAGACTCAGCTGCCAATGCACAGTTGGGAGCCTTAGAGTGTGCTCCCAGTTGTACATTGGCATGGGAAAGCAGGCTTTAGCTGTACAGTCCATCAGCTGAAGGGGTGGCAGCTCCCAAACATGGTGGATTGATGTCTGCAGAAAGCAGGCTCCTCTACCGCCCATCAGCTAATGGACAGTAGAACTGAAGTCTGCTTCCCTCTGCAGCCCTTTTGTTTGTTCCCATGAGAACACAGGCACCCATCAGGCAGGAATGCAAAATGATGGGACACACACACACACACACACACACACAGGCATCTAGCTGGGAGTTTCAAATGGATGTCACTCTTGAGGATACAGAAAGTGGTTTGAGAACTCTAGATGCTAGAGCTTTGTTAAGATGGGGTGGGTATAGCTGTTGCCAGCAATCTGCACAGGAGACTCCTGGGATTATGGGAGTTGTAGTTCAACAACTTCTGGAGGGCCACAAGCTCTCTACCCCTGTTGTCCTCTGATTCCTGTACTTGTCTTAATGTGCTTTTCGAGTGGCAGGTATTGTAAACAAATCCTGATTGCATTTGGGAGAGATAGATTTACATAGCAAATTGCCCTGGGCCAAGGCACTCTCACTCTATTCTAATGCAGAGATCTTTAGGGTGGCTATTGATCCTAACAACTAGACATCATGGCCCTAAGCCATCATGCATGTCAACACAGGGACAAGATGAAGACCTCAAAACAATGTGGAAGCAACAATTCAGAAAGGGAAAAACAAAGTGGAAAACTCTGTGGTTTGAGTATATGCAGATATATGCAGATAAATATATATAGTTCTACCTCCTATTCACATCTGCCTGTAATTTATATCTCCTACAGATGCATAGACACCTACTTTCATTATATGTACCCTATACAGGATTTCCTTTTTCTCTTGTCTTTTACCAGGATCAGTGTCTTTAAGAGCACTGAAGTTACTTAGACCTTCTGTAGGTTCTGCCTTTCCCATAGAAGTGTTGAGCTTCTGGAGAATTGTGTTGCCAAGTGACCTGTTGTTGTTTCTAAACCGTACTTGGGTTTCTCCCTTGCCTTTAGCAGTAGTCGCACAGTATTCGGGAAGCTTTCCACAGCCGAAAACCTGCTGGTGTTACATGACAAAATTCTGCAAAAGAAACAGGACAGGAGTTGATAGTGAAACATGGCAGCTCTAACGCACCTGCGAAATGTCAACTTGGCCAATATAATATGGCTGAAATAGAACTTTTAACTTGTTGTTCACTTGACCATGCTGAAGGATAAAGTTATCCCTAAGTCCTGGATCATGAAACTATGCATATCTTACAGCAATTTCAGGTTGCTGCTAGAAGTTTCCGTGCCAGCCACTGGGCCCATTGCCAAGGTTTGTTTAATGCCTGCGCTGGGCTGACATTTTAGCCCCCAGTCTAATGGGAACATCAGCAGATTCCTCCCTCTCCTGGAGCCATTAATTAGAGCTTTATTGACCTCTTTCCGAGGAAATGAACACCAGAGAATATCTTACTGCTAATGTGTGCTTTGAATCACACATTCTTGCTTTGGCCCGGGTCTCCTTTGTGTACTCAAAAGATCATTTTCCTTCCATCTGTCTACTGAATTTTTTTTTGAAAACTGCCTTTGAACTGTAATCCGAAATCTTTCATCAGCAGAAGAGATATTATCAAATTACACTTTTGAGAGGATAGTTCTGTCTTTCACATCTTGAAAGAACGTAACGGTATGGGCCCCATTTGGGTAATCATCCCAGGCTTCATAAACTATGGTTTATAAACTTTGCTTCATAAACAAGGAAGCATCAGCACTAAGGGCCTCTCCCTTTGGGAACGACTTCTGGACTATATTACGCCAGAGTTCCCCATGTTGTCTGAACTAGAGAACTCTGGTATAATGGCATTTAACAAGCCAGGATAATAAACGTGTTAACTGATATTTCCTGGTTGGGATGTAACAGGAAATTCTGGCTTAATGTTGTTGTTGTTGTTTAGTCGTTTAGTCGTGTCCGACTCTTTGTGACCCCATGGACCAGAGCACGCCAAGCACTCCTGTCTTCCACTGCCTCACGCAGTTTGGTCAAACTCATGCTGGTAGCTTCGAGAACACTGTCCAACCATCTCGTCCTCTGTCGTCCCCTTCTCCTTGTGCCCTCAATCTTTCCCAACATCAGGTTCTTTTCCAGGGAGTCTTCTCTTCTCATGAGGTGGTCTGGCTTAATACAAGCCAGAAAACAAGTGCTAAAATAGCATATGAGGAGAGGGGGGAAGTGCCAGCCCTAACACTCATTCCTAGCTTTGTAAATCTTGTTTTATGAATTCTGGAATGGTCGTCTGAACCAGGCCAAAAGCATCTGTAAAATAGCAAGTGTTCAAGTCTGAGGTTCTTGAAAAAAGGCAATGATTAGTAGTAAATTCTGCGCTTTTCACATCTCAGGCAAAAGATGGTTCCACAAAGGCTAAGGTGCTATGTAAGCATTTCTCTTCCTACAGAAGGCCCCCTTTTAAAAAAAATTGGGCAGGTCAGGGATTGGTTGGATGCAGAGGAATGGTGGGAGGAACCAGCTGGGGAACAAGGAAGAAGGCTCAAAGCCCTGGAGTTGGTGGTGGGATGGCGATGAGTGGTCAGAGGGAGAAGAGGGAAAAGACTCAGAAGCTGAAGAAGTAACAGGGCTTAGTAGTGAGCAGGGGGAGTTTGTGGCAGAGAGCAGTCCAGAAGCGGAGGCAGAAGCAGAAGCAGGAGAGTGGCATGAGGGAGGCCAAGAGGTGGAGATGAGTCAGGCCCAGGTGTCTCCCTATTCTCCTGGTCTCCCAGAACTCAGGGAGGCATGAAGCGGGAGGAGCAAAGGCAGATACACATGTGCAGTCACAGATTGCTTGGGGAAAACCCTGGAGAGGAGGGGTCTCTGCAACTGCCTCATAGGGGCAAGACCTACCAAAGATGAGTTGCTGTGCTCATTAGTGAAGTTAACATCACTTACTCCATGTAATTTGCTGCTGGCTGGCTCCTGACAGGGCCTGAGCCACAGAGGCACTGTCCTGCACAAGTGCTGTTGAAATGTGTGGTATATACGAAGTCATATATGGAGTCAGACTCTTGGTCTGTTTAGCTCAGTATTGCCTCAATGGACTGAGAGTATCTCTACGTGGTTTCAGACAGGAATCTAGCCCAGCCCTGCTCTGCCTGAAATTATCAGGTACTCAATCTCTGGGGCCATTTGGCCCTCCCCACAAAAGAACAGCAAAAATTTCAGGAGGGCTTGTGCAGCAGAATAGATTATGCCCTTTATGAGTATGCTTTATCTGGTAAGTATGTATTTAAAGTGAGATATGTAATACTGTATATTAAGCAGGATGTGTCCTATATCAGTCCTATAGCATGCAAACATACTTCTGGTAGGTAAAGAATGGATGGAAAACATGCTATGTTCATACCACACGTATAAATCACATAGCTTCCCACAGACTGAGCCAGACTGATACCCAGAGAGAACTTGCTGCAAGACAGACCCAAAATAGAAAATAACAGAACACCTCTAGTCATCACATACAGCTCCCAAGTTAAAACAGTACAACGCATCATCAGAGATCTACAACCTCTCCTGGACAATGACAGTTCTCTTTCTCAAGCTCTGGGAGGAAGACCTTTCATTGCCTACAGACAGCCACCCAATCTTAAACAACTCCTAACCCACAATAATACTACAACCAGACTTAACACGGACACTGGCACCAGAGCCTGCAATAAACCCAGATGCCAACTTTGCTGCCACATACACCCGGACAACACCATTACTGGCCCCAACAACATCACACATACCATCTCGGGACTATTTAATTGCTCATCGTCTAACATTGTGTATGCCATCAAATGCCAACAGTGTCCTTCAGCTCTCTATATTGGACAAACAGGCCAAACCTTACGCCAAAGAATAAACGGACATAAATCTGACACCAGGAACCACAAGACAGAGAAACCAGTTGGTGAACACTTCAATCTCCCAGGACATTCTATACAAGATCTCAAAGTAGCTGTTCTATTACAAAGGAATTTCAGAAATAGACTGGAAAGAGAAGCTGCTGAATTGCAACTTATTACCAAACTTAAAACCATGGAGAGACCTGATCTGAACAAAGACATTGGATTCTTATCTCATTATAAATGACAAAGCCATTTTTCACCTTCTCACCCCTTGCTTTTTCCTGTAAGACCTATTGCAGTCGTTAAGAGTCGTCAACAGGCTCATTACAGCTATCTGCCAATCACCCAATCGCACCACCCTTCTGAGTAATACCCCTCCCCACCTTCTCACTATATAGAAGGGTCTGGTGACTTCTGTTTCAGTGTATCTGAAGAAGTGTGCATGCACACGAAAGCTCATACCAAGAACTAACTTAGTTGGTCTTTAAGGTGCTACTGGAAGGAATTTTTTTATTTTGTTTTGACTATGGCAGACCAACACGGCTACCTATCAATAGCTTCCCACAGAGAGTCCTATGAATGGTAGTTTACCCCGCAGCTACAATTCTCAGTACCCTTAACAAACAGTTCCCAGGATTCTTTGGGGGGAAACCATGCTCTCTACGTGTATGTTGTGTGTGCAGAGACAGTGTCTTTGAGCAGCTACAATCATTCAACCCAACATTTAAGATTCACTGTCACTTGCTACAGGATGTGAGTGGCACTGTGAGTTAAACCACAGAACCTAGGACTTGCCAATCAGAAGGTCGGCGGTTCGAATCCCCACAACGGGGTGATCTCCCGTTGCTCAGTCCTTGCTTCTGCCAACCTAGCAGTTCGAAAGCACATCAAAGTGCAAGTAGATAAATAGGTACCACTCCAGCGGGAAGGTAAACGGCGTTTCCGTGCGCTACTCTGGTTTGCCAGAAGCGGCTTAGTCATGCTGGCCACATGACCCGGAAGCTGTACGCCGGCTCCCTCGGCCAATAAAGTGAGATGAGCGCCGCAACCCCAGAGTCGGTCATGACTGGACCTAATGGTCAGGAGTCCCTTTGCCTTTGTCACTTGCTACAAACACAAAATCTTCATGCTAACTTTAAATTTTAATTATTCTTGCTTCTTTTCGGTGAGCTGATACTTCTGGTTTTCATTACAAACTTGTCCAATGGAGTCATTTTGTGGAAGAGAATGTTATTTTATTAAGGCTGGGGGATGGAGCTTGTATATAGATGTTTATAGATCTATTAGCTATCTCTGATTTTTTTTTTAAGCAAACGATTATCAAATAATAAAGTTTATAGAAAAAAATTTCAATTAGATACACAAAATTATGTCAAAAGTCCTGATCTAACAAAAACAATGTTACATTCCACTGATTTCAGTGGAGGCAAAGAATTCATGCTTAACATTTCCGGTGAAATCAGTGGGAGCTTAAAAGTTCTTAACTTTGACTGAGCAATGGGCAGGTTTTAAAATGCAATAGAAATTGGAATACTCTAAAAGACAAATTATCCTGCCAGGCAAACTATACTTAATATACTCCAATTTATTCTATTGAATCACATAAATTGAGCAGAGTCTCTAGACCTGAAAAAGAAGAGCAGGATGGTTCTATAGCAGATAACTTGAAAGGGAAATTTATCCCCCCAGTGATCAGTTCCAGCTCATTCAGATTGCGTTACTGCATCCTGATGAGATTAAATTAACTCTGACTCCTATAGGTTGAAATGAATGTTAACTGCATTTATGAAGTTTTTGCTTACAGGGAAATCTAATAATCAGTCATCACTGGAAGAACAAAATCCTGCCCTTTACATTACCTTTGCAACAGATTGCTCAGTAGGACAGCCAAACCCTACATATCAGGGATGGGGATTCTTTCACCCTCTGAATGCTGCTCCAAACCCTGCCCTGCCCTGCCAATGCTTTGGGATGATGGGAGCTGGAGTCAAACAACATCCGGAGGGCCTCACAGGTTCTCCATCTCTGCTATATAAACTTATGAAGTCTTACCCATTTTCATGGGATTTATTCCTAAGTGAGAAGCGATTTGGGGAACCTTAGGCTCCTTACCCTTAAAGTAACACAGTATGTGAGCTAAGTATTCTCTTGGCCTGACCTTTTTGGCTATGCTGTGCAAAGTAGAAACGATAGCCCTGGTACAGAGGTGGACCTTCTGCTGGTTTTGAGGCTCTGGCAAAGACCCAACATAATTATTATTATTATTATTATTATTAATAATAATAATAATAATAATAATAAAATAAATTATTTTATTTTATTAATGCTATTTGCTATCTTTGCCTTCTACTCATTACTTGTTTCCCCCCTTCTAATTCAACAGTTCTACAATCTGTAAGCAATGCAACACATGCTACTATATATAGTGCTCAAAGCATATTATGCACTTAATCTCCCGGCGTTTATTTTTAATGTATGAAAAAGCACAAGCAGCGCTCCAGAGCCAAAAGTGAAATCAGATATGGTGACTTTGATAGATTCATTCATTCTAATCGTCACCCATCAGATAGCTTGTCACAAGGCAAACCATGTAAAGATTTATTTATGAAGCTGTTCTATGATGATGTGACATGGTGAAGAGAATATTTTACAAATGATGTCTTTATTTAAAAATAGATAATAGAACAGACTGGAAAAGGGATTGAAGTGCATGTGGGTGGGGATGTAATCCCTGTGTAGACGTCATACATTTAAAGCACGGAGATGTGCCTCCTCCCAAAATCCTTGGAACCGTAATTTACCCCTACAATTCCCCAAATCCTTAACAAACCAAAGCTCCCAGGAATCTTGCACAATGGACATGTTTTAAATGCATGGTGTGTATGCAGCCAATAACTAGTTTACAGAGCGTACCAGTACTTGCATACTATGGTGGATGGTATGGTGGAACTGTGCTTGCTTACCCGACTCCCCTTCAGCTGCATACTGAGGTAAAGAAGGGAGGGTCAAGGTGGGTGTGGTGCAAATGTACCAAGAGGAGCACCAGATTGGTTCTGCCGGTGTGTTTGCACTGTGCTGCTGCTGCCGCCTCTCCTCTCTCCCTCTCTGTCCTGGTATACAGCAGTGACTCCGCCAGAGTGAGGTCAGGTGAGCAGCACAGCCATAGCCTGCCATCTGTTACTACTTACATTGCACTGGATTATCATAACATTCAGGCAGGCGTCAAGGATCATAATGATAACTTTGCATAGTAAGAACTTTGCACTTCCTCAGCTATAGTTTCTCTTCCAGAGAAGGTTACCGAAGAGACTTAAATCATAGAATCATAGAGTTGGAAGAGACCACAAGGGCCATCGAGTCCAACCCCCTGCCAAGCAGGAAACACCATCAGAGCACTCCTGACATATGGTTGTCAAGCCTCTGCTTAAAGACCTCCAAAGAAGGAGACTCCACCACACTCCTTGGCAGCAAATGGAGATGAGGGAGGAGGAAGAGTCATTTTCTGTTCATTCGTCTTGGCTTGGCTGCAAATGGAAAAGCCATTGTATACTGCAGACAGATTCATAGCGCCCATTTTTCATTAAAAAATATTGATAGTCCAGTTTTCTTTTTTTTCTTTTTTTACACCACTACATCTATCACCAAAGCAAAACAGGATAATGCAGCTTCTCTTAACACTGGGAGAGTCAGGATTTTCCTTTTTTTAAAAAAAAAAAAAGTTTATTTAACCCATCTTCTGATCTGGTCTGGTCAACAAACCTATAAAATAAAAAACAATTTAAATGCTAAACACTAAAAACCACCATGAAAGCAAATCAGAAAGCAGTGACATTATAGTCAGTAGTTAATCTGCTTGAATGCCTTTAAGAACAAGGGACGTAAAAGCCAGCTGAGATGTGGCTTTGTACTCCAGAAGGAGAATGTTCTAAAACATTAGGTGCCACCACTGGAAAAGCCCTGCTTGAACTTAGCCTCTGAGGACTGTATTTGCTGCTGCAGGGTCTCGTAAGATGATCTAAAGCAAAGTCCATGGCGGGTGGGTGGGAGACTTTAACAGGCTGAAACTGTTCACTGATGGTATCTGGCCCCAGGCCATTTAGGTCTTCATCCCTTCATCCTTTCCCTTGTTCTTCCAGTTCATATTCATCAGTATCGCTCAACACACAACTACAATATCACATAGCAGAAAGCTTTGTCCTATCTGCTGCCTCATACAAGGAGGACAGTAGAAGTGGCAAATGTCAGCACTTATCTTCTCTGTGCCACTTACTCTGACTTCTGAAAATAACATTTCAGCTACTTTTGGATTGACTTACTTAACAGAGCCTCTTGAGAAAAAGAAGAGCTGACTGAGTGGCTTTTCTTGCTTCACTTTATTTGGCTGACGCTGCCTGCCCTCTCATCGTTTACTTAGCCTCACCAACTTCAAGAAAGCATTAGCAGATGGATCTGTTTCTAATGCAAACAAAGTTGTGGAATAGTCCAAGGGAGACTGACCGTGGGGATGTGTCCCTCAGCAGCTTTTGACACAATTTACCATAGTACCCTTCTTCAGTCAGGGTTGGCAGTAAGTGCCACTGTTTCCAGTGATTTCACTTCTCACAGGGTGAAGGGGTGGAGCTCATCTGTATCCCACCGAAACTTTCTTGTGAGGTATCTGGGAGCTACTAACTTCTCTTCTGTCCCATGTGCTTTTTAACATCTACAACAGGGTGGCTAACCAGTAGCCTCCAGATGTTCTTAGAATACAACCAAAAACATCCCTGACCATGTTGGCTGAGGCTGATGGGCATGATAGTCCAACAATATTTGTAGGTTAACCACTCTGATACATAACTGTTGGTGGAGGACATCAGTGGCTTTGGAGTAAATTGATGGTGACAATCCTATCATTCTCCTCCAATCCCCGAGAAGCAGCCTAGAACCAGTGGCAAGCTGATAAGAGTCAATAAACGGAAGCTCAGAGACAACAGATGTGATGATGGTAGATGAGCTCTTATACCAAGGAATTGGTGAATGGCTTACTCTTATCAACATCAGGTCACATCAGGTGAAACCTTCTCAAGGAGAAGGTTTACAGCTTGGAGATCCTCTTGAACGCAGTCTTCCTCCTGGAGTGTCAGGTGGGTCTGTGGCCAGAAGTGCCTTTTTCTAGCTCCAACTAGACAGCTCACCATGTTGCAAATGCCAGAATTTTAACTGGTTGAAGCTGCTAGGATCTTATAATACCAATCATCAACGACCTAATTGGTTAGCTATCCACATGAGGTTTTGCTCACAAGTAAGCATCACAAGCTGCTATTTCAAACAGCAAGCTGGGACACATGCCTATGAGGATTTCCTGTCTTGAACACAGAGATTGCACATACTGTACACAAAGCGCAGGACAAGAATATTTAGCCTAAATCAGAAAGAAAAACAAAGACTTCTGAAAGTCGTTGGGAGCATAGGCTGGGCTAGAGTTGGCCAACATGGTTTCCTCCAGATGTTAGGAGCTACAACCTCTCAGACCTAGCCAGCAAGACCAATAGTCAGGAATGATGGAAGTTGTAATTCACAACGCCTGGGTGGGGTCACCATGTTGTGGGGCCTAGAAATATTAAAGTTTTGGAAAGACAAATATACATCAAGAGGAGCTCCAAGCTGCAGACTTCTTCCTTCAGGGGGAATGCAACCTGATCTCAATAGACTTTTCCTTGTCCAAACAAGAACCTGTGCCTGAAAAATTCCCTACTTCTGATTTTCAACTTTCACTATGGTTTTCATAATTTTTCCTGGCTAAGACAAGCAAGCTTCCCAACTCATTCTAATGTTAACTTCGAACAGTGTCACAACTTCTAACTAGCCATTGAAATACTTAATCCAGGCTTCTTCAACCCTGGCCCTCCAGATGTCTTGAGACTATAATTCCCATCATCCCTGACCACTGGTCCTACTAGCTAGGGATCATGGGATTTGTAGACCGAAAACATCTGGAGGGCTGAGGTTGAGGAAGCCTGACTTAATCCATTAATATTAGGCAATGGTGTGAAGGACTGAAGGGGAGCAGTAGCATTCTTTTAAGGATTCACTAAGGTCATTAAAAGCAGTCTTATTCCACTTTAACAGTCATGGCTTCTCCCAATGTAATCCTGGTTTGCCAAGGATACTGACACGATTCCCAGAACTCTTAAACTACACTTCCTAAGATTCTCCATGAAGTAGTAAAAGAGCTGGTATGATGCTGATGTGACCCAGTTTCATTCCCCCCCCCCCGAGTTTCATTTTCACTCACTCCCCAGGGCTTTTCTTCAGCCAGAACTGCACCTCTCAGGTGGGCGCCATTGCTATTAAAAGAGAACAAGGGAAGCATTTATGATGAACTCTGGCACCTCTTTTTCTAGAAAAATAGCACAAATTGCCATATGCTCCTTGAGAGAAAAGTACTGTAAATCTCAGATTTGTTTTTTTAAAAAGATGTTCACATTTCTTGCACTGTCCGTTTGAAACAAGTACCTAAACCTCATAACACTGTTGCTGTTTGGTCCTCCATTTGCCTTCTATTGAAGAGGATTAGAGAAGATAATGCATCAAGTATTTTCTTAGCATTGCTTTTGCTCTAAAGAACGGGAGGGAAGCTATTTGATTGCCAGCAGGAGATAGCAGGCTGAGTGAATAGGAAGTGGGCTTGCATACAAGGCCTTCTGTACTGAACATGGTCCATGCTGTGTGAGGGTTGTGTTCTTCCTACATGCCATTAACTATGATTCCAGATAAGTGATCCTGATTTCTTTCCCCCTTCAATCTTGTGCTGCTATATTGAGCCCCAATAATCTTCTACCTACACAGGTTTAAAACAGAAATAGTGCAACTGACGTGACTGGTGTTACATTGTTTGGAAACAGATGAAAACAAGAAAAGAATGTTAGGTACTATCAGAGGGAGGAGGCGAGATTGGGGGTTGAGCTGCAGATAAAAATAAATCTGCTGTTAAGCCATTTAACAATAGCTGAAAATATAGTTCCTGAAAGTATTGATTCTCTGGGGCTTATCTCTGGTGTATGCAGCCTGATGTTCTTGATATTAGTCTTCTGTTTTCTGCAGTGGGCAAAACTGGTGGAAAGAGACTTGGGGTGTGTGTGTTCTATTATTCCTTGGCATATGTTTTTTAAAACTGATTTTGTCTATCGAAAGCCATGTCTGGATATTTCAGTTCCCCTGTAAAGCCCACAAACCTCAAGGACCCTTAGGCTGCACAGAGCTCTCTTCTACTTTCTAGTTCTATGACTTGAGCTTTATTAAAAGCAACATCTGGAGTTGAGTTTAAAGCATGAGGCTCAATACACCATGCAGACCCTTCAGGGGTACCTGGCTGTCATTTAACAGTTCCATAGAAGGGGAAACTGCATGAAATGTAGCGGTCCTGGGATGCGAAAAGCCACACCACTTGGCAGTACTCCCCATGCACACGTTCCTTTGAAGGTGAGAGCTGTGAACGTCTGGAGAGCCAGAGGTTCTTCCACCCTGGCCTAGGCCTAGCTACTTTAGAGTAAAACTCTATAGTATCCCATAGGTTTGGAGAGAGTGCTCACTGTGTGAGGAAACCTTGCAAAGGGTCATCCTTAATACCAGGTTGTTGTTGTTGTTGTTGTCATCCATCTGTCTCAAGAGACAGTGGAGTGCACCTCCAGGGGTGAAGCCAAACTGCGATGTCAGCAGCAGCAAAGTGACCTCCCTGGGGCGCAAGCCTAGGCATGGAGTATATGGAGCTCCTGGCCTGCCCAGACAACAAGACCCCTCTTTCGGCTTTATTGATGTGATCCAAAGGAAAATAGAGCAAATATGGTTGACACCAGCTTGGCTGTAGGAGTTGCCAGAAGGAGACGCACAAGGCACCACCCAACTACCTTCGGGACTCCACTCCAGCTTTCTGTAGGTAGGGTTTACCCTCTGGCCTTACAGGGCAGTGGTGGTTTAAAACCAAGAAGCAGCAGGAATCTGGAATACTTCAACAGTTGTGTTGAAGTTGGCTAACAACAACTTAGCATAGCAGCTTGGTCTTGCTATGCAGACAAGATGAAGATTGCAGCCTATGTGTCACACACACACACACACACACACACACACACACACACACACACACACAAACACACGAGATCAATCATGCCTCTTAAAGAGGCTGGTTGCACTCACTGGTAACTTGGTGCTAGAAAATAGCCCAGCCTTGTTTCCTTTGGTAATTGCATCCCCCATGCTGATTTATAATTACAAAACTGTAGCTAGTGCAGCGTGTGGCTTTCATCTGCCTGGGTCAAGAAGGAGGCGCTCAGACCGGTTCCTAGCAATTTGATGACTGCATTTGGCTGTGCTCCCATGCTGCCCCAGCAGGAGGCGCTATCTGCTGCCACACCTTAATCATTAGCAACCCGGCTAGTGTGAAAAACCATCTTTGGAATTAATATTTTCTCCTGCTCCCCCCCCCCCCCGCCGCTCTCCTGTTGCAGCATAAAACACAGCTGAAATTCCACTTGGCCTGAGCTCGGAACACAACGAACTCCCAGCCCAGCTTTCAAAGCGACATCCTGCCAAATCTTGCTCTTGTTTATAGATGCGGTGGGGCTTGCATGGCTGCAGCTGAGAAAAGGGCTTGACCTGCCATTGGTGTCAGAGTAAAACCATGGGGCCACTCGCACTCTGGGCAAAGGGCCCATCCACAGAGGATCCCCACAGGGTTCAGCTCACATGGGCCAGCTGCACAATGGGCCATTAGGGAGGAGTCCTTATGTGTGCCCATCCAGCTTTCCCCTCCTTGTTTTCCCTCCACAGCTTATGGTACATGTTACTCGTGCTCTGAGTGGCGGGCAATTTTGACAGAGAGTCATCTTTGTGTTAAAACTGCCTTACAAGCTTCCATGGTAAAGTTATTAATAAACTTTGTTAGCTACTAGCTGGACCATGGTCAGTATAAGGCAGGTTCCTAATCCAGCCAAGCAAAAGCACTCAAGTACGGTGGTACCTCAGGTTACAGACACTTCAGGTTACAGACTCCGCTAACCCTGAAATAGTACCTCGGATTAAGAACTTTGCTTCAGGATGAGAACAGAAATCGCGCGGCAGTGGCGGTGTGGCAGCAGTGGGAGGCCCCATTAGCTAAAGTGGTGCCTCAGGTTAAGAACAGTTTCAGGTTAAGAACGGACCTCCAGAACGAATTAAGTTCTTAACTCATGGTACCACTGTAGAGTGCAAAGCACTGCAAATACGAGGTAAAAAGTGTGTGGCATGAGGAGGACCTGAGGGGGAAACAGTGAGGCCTAGAAGGCTGCATTTGACCTGCCAGTTGATATTTATTTTATAATGTAGTGGGAGGCAAGGTCACTGCAGCTCCTCTTGATCTGGCAATCAGGACTCCAGGTGTGCTGCACAGCAGGTGGAGGGAAGGATGCAAATGAAAGGACCAAGGAGAAGGTGCCAGCTGGCTTGGTTCCCGACCGCATTGGGAAATTCAAAGTCCTCTGTTGCCAGGTTGGAAAGAGGCCCTTCAGGAAGAGGACCAAATTTCCAGCAAGGGTAGGTAATCGCCAGTGTTGTGTTGTGGTTGGAATGTCTGCCTAGTTGTGGGCAAAAATCAGGTTCAAATTTGCACTGAGTGGCCTTGGGTCAGTCTCTCTCTCTCTCTCTCTCTCTTAGCCTAACCTCCTCAGCAGGGTTGTTGTGAGGCTAAAATGTGTAGGTGAGGGACTCATATGTGGAAGAAGACTGGCTGCTGGTAATAAAACTGTAATACCAAATGCACCAAACAAACAAACAAACAAACAAACAAACAAATAAATGTGAAGAGGGGAGGAGCTGAAAGAGAAGAGGCAGTTGCACAAGTACAACAATATGTGGTTGCACACCACCCCAGTCACTGAGCAGTGTGAGATTCTGGGGTTCTAGGCATTTTTTTAAATGTGCAGTATTTTTAATCTTTGTTGGAAGCTGCCCAGAGTGGCTGGGGAAACCCAGCCAGATGGGCGGGGTACAAATAATAAATTATTATTATTACCCAGGGTTTGTGTCCCCTTTGGAATGAGGGACAGTGGAAACTGTGGTGTATTTATGATATATGGTGTATTTATACATAATATGCAACCTGATCCCATGATGGAGGGGTTTGCAGCATTAACCCCCCAAAAGGGTCTTGTTTCTGCCGTAGCTGCAGCAGAAATCAAGCATCTCTCTCTCTCTCTCTCTCTCTCTCTCTCTCTCTCTCTCCCTCTCTCCGTGTGTGTGTCTGTGTGTGTATGGTCTCAGCGTTCAACTCTTTTTTATCTTTCTAACTCTAACCCCCCACTCATAACAAAAGGTTTTAACTGTAAAATATTTGTTATTATAATGCTGGTGTCCAAGAATCTAGAATTATCCCTGAGCTTATTAAGATAGATAAACAAGGTTGCTTTATCACTTTTTCCTTTTGGAAATCTAGTTTATTTTCAGGCCACTTGTCTGTTCTTTTATACCCAGTGACCTGTATGCGTAAAAGTGAAGGGGCAACCTAATTCATTTTGGCTTAATATTTTAGGGTACCAAGTCCTCTCAGGGTGCCTTTAAAGCCCAGTTATTTCTCTGCAGGTGTCACCTCTTGCCCAGTCAGCCAGTGGAGTTCTAGAGGTGGTTGAAACTTCTTGAGGACTGAAGAGAGCAACACAAGGAGGTAAGGAGAGAGGCGCTGGGAAGGCATTTTAGTCAGAGGCAAAACATCCCATGTTCGTGAGATACCTGCACAACTTTGTAAACATAGAAAGCTGAGCATACGGGTGCTTCATATTTGAAAGTTGCTTTTATATTTCTTGATATAGAATCCTCTTGTTACATACTTGGAGTTTAACTCACACAGGGAGCACAAGGTGTAAACAACTGTGAGCTCAAAAGTCTGACTTCTTCAAACTGAAATCTCTGAACATTAATCGAAGCACGTTTGGTAAAAATACAGAAATAGTTGATTGTGAGTGTAACCAGCTGACTTACTGAGAGAGAGAAATTCCATTTTAACAGTCTGGCTTTCTTACTTGAACTATGCCCTTCTGTTTTGTCGGTACACAGTATGTAAATACAATAATGCTATTACACTACTGACTCACAGCTGTTTTGTAAGGAAGTGAGGTTAAAAATATGAACTTAGGAAGTCCTCTGGTACAGAGGCCTCTGAAAAACCTTATTGTCCTGAGAAGAACCATATACAGCTTCTTCTAAACCAACAGTTGCCTTTTCTGTTTTAAAGTACAGTGGTACCTTGGTTGTCGAACTTAATCCGTTCTGAGAGTCCGTTTGACTCCCGGAACCATTCAAAACCAAGGCGCGGCTTCCGATTGGCTTCAGGAGCTTCCTGCACTCAATCGGAATCCACGGAAGCCGCGTCAGACGTTCGGCTTCCGAAAAACATTTGTAAACCAGAACATTCACTTCCAGGTTTGCGGCGTTCGGGAGCCAAGCCTTTTGACAACCAAGGTACCACTATAATGGTTTTATTATTGAGCCATATAGTTGTAACAATCGTTTGTAAATCACTTTTTGAGGTCTGCTTTCAAGGCAGCTTATAAATACCTTATATAAAACAAATATCTGTAAACAAATTAATGAATGAATTTCTTTGTACTGACACCCAATTTGTGGAATACCTTGTTTGCCATTACAAGAGAGTCAGATGTCAGCATTGTTGTCATTTTGGTGCCAGGTTAGAATAAACACACCTATTTATTCAGGCTTAAAAAATAAAATTTAAAAAATAGGCCTTCTGCTAGGCTGGACTGTTTTTAGTTACCTTTGTCAGTTTTTAAAGACTTTTTTTTAATATGCTTTTTATAATTTTATGTTGTACCTTGCCCAGGTATTAGCACAAGTGAGGGTTGGGCTGTAAATCTTTGAAATAAACAAATAAAATACCGTAAGTACCATTTGGTGAGTATTTGTGGTTCAGTGGAAAAATAGGTATATAGAAAGGATAATTCATTGATGTCAAGATCAAAATTTGGGGGAAATACTCTTTGATGAGAGAATCCCAGCAAAGGGGGGGGGGTATTGTTTTGTTTTGCTTTTGTTTTTATTCTGTATTTTGTGTTTTTATCTTGGGAACCGCCCCATGAAGGGCAGTATACAATTAAATGAGGATGTCACAAAACATGCAGCAAAGTAAAGTGTGGAAATATATGCTATTGGGTTTAGTTACAAAGTGGTGAAAGTTCGTAAATTATTAGATAGGAACTCGAGTGGCTTGTAAGAGTCATGCATCTGAGCTAGAGCAACCAGCTCAAACCTTTTCACTCGCTGGCTTCTCAAGTATACTGAAAGGGGAACCCACTGTTGTCTTTTTAATTGTATATATTGCTTGTTTTATGTTGCTATGGCCATTGGCCATAAAGGGGAACAAAGCCTTGATTACCTAGTTCACCCCAAGGTGAAGGGAAGTGGACATCGCTAAGCTTGGCAGGACAGCCTGTTCTATGGTATTAACCCCTTCATGCATTAATTAGATTTAAGCATGTTGACTGGTTATCCCACAGTATTTACCTACATGACCTACTCAGTAGTGGCACCAAGGTTGCGGGACTTGCTCTCCTAGGAGGATCTCAAGACAGCATCTTTGCTAGGGGGCACTTTTCTCTGGGCAGAATTTGTAATGCAGGCCTGCACACAAGCAGCCTGTTGCTTTAAGACAGGTTTGGGGAAAACTGTGCCGCTCTTAAATGCTGTTGGACTTCATCCTCCCCACCTAACATGGATAATAGTCCAACAGCATCTAGAGGGGCCACTGGCTTACTTCCCTTGCTTTCAGAACCCCATATATTTGATTGGAATAACTAATGTCATGATATCCCTCTCTTCACATACTTATTCACAAGTGCATCTGACTGGAAAGAATTAGATGTATCCTTCCTAATTTTCATCTTCCCAGGGGGTTTCCAGATCTGATAGCCTTTTCCTTCAAACATTATCTGACTACATCAGTCTCATCTCTAGAGTTTAAAATGTGTGAAAATTGCAATTTCTGTGCCACTAAGGAGAAGTAAAGAGTGAATGCTAGGCTGAGAATTGACTGTCAGTAGGCAGGGAACTTGGAAGTTTCCCCTACTCCTGAGTAAGTTAGGTATACACTGGGGGAAACCCACTCCCTTCCAAAATAGGCCAACTAAGGGTTTGATCACATTTCATCTGGATCTCACTTCATGAAATCCATGTGTTTTTTCCCCTGTTTGAATTTGCCCTCATTGGTCCACCCAGATGCGTATTTGCAATTCAGGATCAAATCTGCTTGTTCTTATCCATATCTGTAGATGGTCGCTTTTGTCATTGTCCTTGAATTCTGGTTCGTTGACTTGAACACGTTAATTTTGCACAAAGAGGGCATGCCCTCAGAAATCAGCTGAGCAGTGCATCCATCTTTTTTTTAAAAAGTGTCCACCAGGAATTGCACAATAGCACATATCTGGGAATTCCCAATTCAATCCTAAAATGACTGGCACTTCTCATTCCAAGTCAGGAAGATGGTCGTGGGAGAAATCAGTACAATGGCTGCTTGCCCATCACATCATCTCAGTCAAAATCAATCAAAAAAGACAGCTGTGGGCCCTGTCTTGCAATACTACTCCAATCTTCTGGTGTATCCTCCCTAATTACAAATTATGGCCAGCTGGTCTCCCAATGGTGCAGCATAACAAGTGAAAAAGGAGAAGTGGGCAATGTTCAGGAGGAGCACAGGTGCCTTTTGAGCTGCTTCAGGTAGCCTGTTCAGAGTCAAATTACACTTAAAAAAAAAAAAAAATCTGGTCCGTCCCCCACCTCCCTTACACACACATTTGGCCTAGACAAATTTATAGGTTTCTGGGGTGCGGCAAAAACAGTCTCCAAAGATTGCATCACATTACCATAACGTATGAGGTGGCGCTGCTACCCTGCAGCCGACTTTTGAATTCCACAACCAAAAAGCCTTGCCACCTCTGCTCTCAGTGTTCTTGGAAAGAATGCCTCTGGGAAGGAGGGTGGAAGGGCAAGCACCGTAAATTACCACAGAGCAGTTTGCAAATTAAAAAGTGCTACATAAAATAGAAACTGGTTGTAGACAACAGCTAAGTCTTCCAGAAGCCTCCCCCAGTTCTAATTCCTCTCTCCGTTGGAAACAGAACAGGGCCACAGCACGAGGGTGTAGGGGAAGAATGTGTATGTTTGGGGAAGTTTTTAATGTCTGGTGTTTTATTGTATTTTCAATATTTTGTTGGAAGCCGCCCAGGGTGGTTGGGGAAACCCAGCCAGATGGGTGGGGTATAAATAATAAATTGTTGTTGTTATGCTTGTGGCACTGAAATACTATTTATTGTTTTTTTTGTTTTTGTTTAAGGTACTTAAGCTTCTATTTGCATTTTATTCCAAAGTATGTCTTTGCTGCTTTTCTGGGCAAAGCTTACCCAAAGCGGCTTAGAAAATAAAAACTATGGCCAGGATTCAGTTAACAGGGTGCTTTAGCAGAACCTAGTGCAAGGACTGCCACTAGTGTAATGGGGCTTTCTCACCTTTTCTTATCTCCTCTTGCACACCAAGTGTCTTCCCCAAATCCACCCTTGCGGGTCTGGAGAACCCCCAGAACAGCATGTGGGAAGAAGTAGAGGGGGGATTGTTCCATCTGGAAGCATTGTTCCATTACTGGCAGATTTTATAGGATAGGGGTTTTTTTAGTGGCTGGGGCAACCCAGTTAGATGGGCGGGCTACAAATGATAAAATTACAGTGGTACCTCGGGTTACAGATGCTTCAGGTTACAGACTCTGCTAACCCAGAAATAGTACCTCGGGTTAAGAACTTTGCTTCAGGATGAGAACAGAAATTGTGCAGTGGTGGCACGGCAGCAGTGGGAGGCCCCATTAGCTAAAGTGGTGCTTCAGGTTAAGAACAGTTTCAGGTTAAGAACAGACCTGCAGAACCAATTAAGTTCTGAGGTACCACTGTATCATTAATTTATTAAGCAGAAATGTGTGCTGATGGAACAATCAAGAAGAGCTTGACTTTGAATCCCTCCCTATAAGTATAAAAAATCAATATCACTCAAACCAATAATAAAAACTACAGTACAAGTATTTTTTTTAAAAAAGAAAAGAATCATGAATATTAATAAAGCCAAGAATAAAAACAGAGTCAGAGATATCAAAAGCTCAGAATTCCAATGACATTATATATTGGTATATATATAGAAATATATGCATACAGATACACCCCTTTTAGGGCAGGTTTGGGGGACCTTTTGCCCTCTAGATGTGGTTTAACTTCAACTTCCAGTCGCCCCTTGCCATTGGCTCTGCTTGTTGGTGCTGCTGAGAGTTGTAGTTCAGCAATGAGGTTGCCCACATCTGTTTTAGGGCAAGAGCCTCCCAGGTCAGCTTGCAAATGACAATTAACAGCAAAAAGTTGTTGTTTTTTTAAAAATTAAAATCAGCCCAGTTTACAGAAAGCAGAACAGCAGTTTAAAGCCGAGAGAAATTTTTGATTGTGGGAATTTACGCACCAAATGAGGGGAAAGTTGAATTTTTTAAGAAGCTGCATGAGATACTGATGGACTATATGGACATAAACTTAGTATTGATGGGAAATATGAATGGAGTAGTATCGACCAATATGGACAAAGCTCAAAGACAGGTAGTTACAAAAGATGGAAGACTGCCAAAAATCTTTTTCGAAATGACTGACAATATGGATTTAGTGGACATCTGGAGAACACTACACCCACTTGAAAGAGAGGGAACTTTCTATTCTGAAGCTAAAATGACATGGACTAGAATTGACCAAATATGGGTCACTAGAGGAATGGCACCTAAGATAAAAAAAGTTGATATCTGCCCAAAGACTTACTCCGACCACAATGCGGTAAAGATGGTGATGAAGTTAACAACAACTGGTACCTTCAGATGGAGGATGAATGACACCCTATTCAGAGATGAAGAAGTTTGTAAAAAGCTCAGAAAACGCTAAAAGATTATTTTGAAATTAACATGAGGACCAATGTAGAAAAAAGAATTATTTGGGACGCAAGCAAAGCAGTGATGAGAGGATTCTTGATACAACAGAATGCAATTAAAAAGAAAAGCCAGAATGAAAAGAAAGAGAAAATCTTGGAAAAGATTAAAGAGGGAGAAAGGAAATTGAGATCAAAGCCAAAATCACAGGATATCCTGAAAGAAATTAAATTATATCAGACACAATATATGGAGCTGATGAATCAAGAAATAGAGTGGAAAATCAAGCAAATGAGACAGAAGACCTTTGAATCGGCTGATAAATGTGGTAAACTGCTGGCTTGGCAAATAAAAAAGAGACAAAAATTGAATACAGTTACAAATTTAGAAGTGGATGGAAAGAACATTTACAAACCAACAGAAATTAGGGATTGCTTCCAGAAATATTTTAAACAATTGTATAAACAAGGTCCTCAGAGAGATATGAATATAGAACAGTTTTTGGAGAAAAATGGACTGAAAAAGATTTCTCAGGAAAGTAAAAGGATTTTGAATCAGAAAATAACAGAGCAAGAAATAGAAGGTGCCATTCAAAATATGGCATTGGGCAAATCTCCAGGACCGGATGGATTGACTTCTAAATACTATAAGATTTTGAAAGAGTGGTTAATACAACCTTTGAAAGAAGTATGTAACGAAATTTTGGAGGGAAAGAAGGCACCAGATACGTGGAGAGAGGCTTTTATCACACTTATACCGAAGACTGAGATAGAAAAGACTCAACTTAAAAACTACCGCCCAATCTCCTTATTAAATGTGGATTATAAAATTTTTGCTGACATTTTAGCGAAAAGGTTGAAAGTAGTTTTGATGGAGGAGATACATAGGGACCAAGCAGGCTTTCTCCCGAGAAGACATTTATCAGATAATGTAAGGAACATAGTGGATATTTTGGAAAAATTGGAAGTGAACATTAATACTAAAGCTGTTCTGATATTTGTGGACGCTGAGAAAGCTTTTGATAATATTTCGTGGAGTTTTATGATAAAGAATCTTCGGGGGATGGGGGTAGGTCAAGGGTTTGAAAATGGTATAAGTGCGATATATTCTGAACAAAAAGCAAAATTAATTGTAAACAATGTGGTTACAGAAGAAATTCCTATAGAAAAAGGGACACGTCAGGGGTGCCCAATCTCTCCATTACTTTTTATATCGGTCCTGGAGGTTTTGCTGAACATGGTTAGAAAGGACCAGTTGGTTAAAGGAATACAGGTCGGAGCTAAACAATATAAGTTGAGAGCATTTGCAGATGATTTAGTACTTACATTGCAAGAGCCTGAATCTAGTACCAAAAGAGTATTAGAATTAATTCAAGAGTTTGGTCAAGTAGCAGGATTTAAACTAAACAAGTCTAAAACGAAGGTTTTGGAGAAAAATCTAACAGTATTGGAGAAAGAAAAGTTTCAGAATGAGACAGGGTTAACTGTGGTTAAGAAAGTGAAATATTTGGGGATAAATATGACATCTAAAAATTTGAATTTATTTAAAGATAATTACGAGAAAACCTGGATGGAAGTAAAAAAAGACTTAGAAATTTGGTCAAATATGAAGTTTTCCTTGTTGGGTCGAATTTCAGTTATAAAAATGAATGTATTGCCTAGAATGTTGTTTTTGTTCCAAACATTGCAAATAGTGGATAAGATGGATTGTTTCAAGAAATGGCAGAAAGATATTTCTAAATTTGTCTGGCAGGGCAAGAAGCCTAGAATAAAATTTAAGATATTAACTGATGCGAAAGAAAGGGGCGGATTTGCCCTGCCAGACCTTAAACTGTACTATGAATCAGCAGCTTTCTGCTGGTTGAAAGAATGGCTACTTCTGGAGAATACTGACATTTTGGATTTAGAAGGTTTTGACAATTTTTTTTGGATGGCATGCATACCTGTGGTATGACAAGGTAAAAGTTCACAAGGGTTTTAAAAATCATATTGTCAGGAAAGCATTATATAATGTCTGGATTAGATATAAAGATTTGTTGGAAAGTAAAACTCCAAGGTGGTTGTCGCCAATGGAGGCAAAAGCTGTTAAAAAACTAAATATGGAGGTCAATTGGCCGAGATATTGGGAAATTTTGGAGCAAGAGGGAGACAGATTGAAATTGCAAAGTTTTGAGAAGTTAAAAGGGAACGTGAGAGACTGGCTTCATTACTATCAGATAATGGTAGTCTTTAAATTAGACAGGAAAGTTGGCTTCCAGGTGGAAAAATCAAAAATAGAAACTGAATTGTTAGAGCCCAGTACTAAGAATTTGTCAAGAATGTATAATTTGCTGTTGAAATGGAACACACAAGATGAAATGGTTAAATCTGCAATGATTAAATGGGCGCAGGACATTGGTCATGACATTATGTTTGTTGACTGGGAAAAGTTATGGACCACCGGGATGAAATTTACGGCATGTAATGCCTTGAGAGAAAATATTATGAAAATGATTTATAGGTGGTACATGACCCCAGTCAAACTTGCAAAAATCTATCATTTGCCCGAGAATAAATGTTGGAAGTGTAAAGAAACAGAAGGAACATTCTTTCACCTTTGGTGGACGTGCCCAAGGATTAAGGCTTTCTGGGAACTGATCTATAATGAACTGAAAAAGGTACTTAAGTACACTTTCCATAAGGAACCAGAGGCCTTTCTCCTGGGCATGGTCGGCCAATTGGTGTTAAAGAAGGATAGAACCTTTTTTATGTATGCTACAACAGCAGCAAGAATACTCATCGCAAAGTACTGGAAGACACAAGACCTACCCACCGTGGAAGAGTGGCAGACGAAAGTGATTGACTATATGGGATTGGCAGAGATGACGAGCAGAATCCGAGACCAGGGAAGAGCAACGGCGGAAGAAGATTGGACAAAATTTAAAGATTACTTAAAGAAATACTCAAAAATTAGTGAATGCTAGATTGATGCTGAATGAGAAAAATAGGGGTTAACAGCAATAATGGTTAAGTTAAAGAAAATGAGTGTTATTATAATTAAGTTGAAAGTAAGGGAAGGATTTGTTAATTAATTAATTCGACACGAGAATGCAGAAAGGGGAGGTATGAGGAAGTCGGGAGAGTAAGGAATATGAAATTAAGAGTGTGAAATTATACATGTTGTATGTTTTTCTATTGTTATGTTTTGTGTGTTATGATAAAAAGCTGTGGAAAATTTAATAAAAATTATTCTAAAAATAAATAAATAAAGCCGAACACTTTGCAACACTTTAAATGCAGGTTGAAACAAATTTGTTTTTTAAGGTTTGTTCAAGAGAATGAATGGGTGGAGTACTCTCATAGGAAATTACATATCATCGTCTTGGGATTTTAAAAGAATAGGAAATTAGGATAGTAAAAGAAAGCAGGCAGGAACCATTCCAAGATTAAATCTGTAGAGTTGGGCTGATACTTTCTGCTTGCTTGGTTTTTACAACACATTGGGACATCTGACGGGCCAGGTCACCTCACGGCTTATACTGATTTGAGTTCCAGCAGCAAGGGGTGAATGTCTCAGGAATTGGCAGGTGGCTCGCAGAAGGGAGGAGACCTCCCGAAACAAATCACAGCAGCCACTCCTCCTGGCACGAATCGTAGACTCGTGGAATTGTAGAGTTGGAAGGGACCCAAAGGGTCATTTAGCCGAACCGTTTGCAGTGCAGGAGAACTGCAATGAGATTGCTCCATCTAAGTAGCAAATTGAAAGTTGAGGTTTATTTTATGAAGGGTGTTGCTTGGTTGTTTTAAACATAGGTTTTTCTTCTTTTCTTTTTTCTTTTCTACTGTAAGTCGATTTGGATGGGTATCTGCCAAGAAAAACAGCCTAAAACTATTTTGAATTACATTTCATGAATGAGTTCAAATTAGTTTTGGTTCATTTTTTATTATTTTTAAAACGCTTCATGTTGTTAACTTTAACAACTGTGAAGTGTGGGCATGCAAACAATTGCAAGTTGTGATCTGATGTGAGTTGTTTTTAAAAGTGTGTCATCACAATGTTGTGGTACACCACCCCAATCTCTGAGCGGTGTGAGATTCTGGGATTCGAAGCACTTACCCAGTGTTTCCTTTGGAATGTAGGATAGCAGAGACTGCGGCGTCTTTATGATATATGCTTTATTTACACATTTATACAACCTAAGCCTGTGACGGAGGGGCTCACAAAATTAACACCCCACAAGGGTCTTTCTTCTCCCATAGCTACAGCCTTGTACTCAAACAGGAATCAGGCTCTGTTACTATTACAGTGGACCCTATAGTTACGTACCGCTCTGGATACGTAACTTTCGCTCTGGATACGTAACTTCTGGGTTTTGCTACATGTGCAAATGCGGCGCCTCTGCCTACGGACTTTTTGAGTTGCAGACGGACCCCCGGAAATGAATTTAATTCATATCCGGAGGGTCACATTATTATTATTATTATTATTATTATTATTATTATTATTATTATTATCATCATCATCATCATCATTATTAATGATTTTTATTAAATTTTGTTTTATAATTTAAAAAACTCATTTAAGCATCCTTAAAATATCAATGACTTCCCTTCTTCTCTTTCCATGGTTCATTTTGCATATCATAAATCCCTGCATATTTTACAAAAACGAAACCATTCAGTATTCCATTATTACATCCATCAAAACTTTTTTACACTGTTGAATTTATCTTAATGCTGCCAACATTTTCAAGTGTACACAGGCTCTGCTTCTCCCAGCTGCCCAGCCTGCAGCTTCTCACTTACAGTTTGCAGGCAGAAATCCCAACTCTGGCCTTTGTCTTTCTAACTAAAAGTGAGTTGAAGGGGGGGGCACCCATTCGGCATCTGGCACAGAGCCACTTCCTTTGTTCCCTTCATGGCCCATACTTAGAGGGCCATTACCTCACCAGGAAGCTAGTTTAGCTATGCCAGGAATTGAATCTGTGCTGGATCCAGAAATTAGAAAGGGGCTCAAGCATGCAGCCTCCCCTCAACCCTCAACAGTAGGCACAAACCCAGGGGTGGATATATAGCCATGCTCAATATGCATGGAATTAGGACCCATGGTACTTGAAATGCAGTTGCACCAAATATTTGTGTCGGAGATCAAAGGGCGATATTTAGGGATATTTTCTCACACCTTTTGGATGTTTCCTCTCTTTGTTGTTACTGCTTCTGCCTAAGTCTTCCTTGTCCGTGCAGAGGGAATCCCTCATCTGATAATTCCAGTAACTCCCATTTCCACACACCAGATAATTAGCCTCTACAACATGTTCTATCCCTCAAAAATCCCCCGAAGCAAATTTGCTTGTTTTGTTCCCTGCATGATGAAAAGCTTGCGTTGTCTGGCAGATAGGCAGTTACCAGGATCAGAAGGAAAAGAATGGTAATTCGCTTGCTGCTGCTCAGTAAGAGTGAGACCTTTGTTGAAGCTTCATGGGGAGGGTATATGAGCTGAATGATTATTATGACATTAGGGGGTGGCTAAGAGAGTACCGGGCCACTGCAAAATATACAGAGGAGCTGTAACAGGACGGAATCAATTATTTGTTTGTCAGGATTATGGAAAGCACATTATGGACACTGATTTTACAGCTATTTTTATGTGTGAATAAGTAATGCTGTGATTTGCATATTTAATAGGATTGTGGACATAAATGAGATCCAAATATTCAAAATCACACCAAGCACAGATATATCTTGACATTGTCTTAAAAAAAAATATTCTTGGGGCAATAACATCTTTTTGCAGCATCCACCTGGAAACAGTGAATAATATAATAATAAAATTGTACAGTTGGAAGGGACCACACGGGTTATCTAGTTCAACCCCCAGCAATGCATGAATTTTTATTTTTATTTTAGCCCAAGGTGGGGCTCAAAAACATGACCCTAAGCTTAAGAGTCTGAAAAACTGTATCTATTTTTCAGTTGATATTCAAAGTGGCAATATAGGAGGCTTCCAGGTGAGATGTTTATTGAGCATTCATCCTGATTTGTTTGCTGGGAGATTACTAGATGGCATTTTGTCAAGCAATTTTTATTATTCATAATAAAAATAATAATTTATTATTTATAGCCCGCCCATCTGGTCAGCTCCCAATAAAATATTAAGCAGAATAAAACTTCAAACATTAAAAACATCCCTAAACAGGGCTGCCTTCAGATGTCTTCTAAAAGTCAGGTAGTTGTTTATTTACTTGATATCTGATGGGAGGGCGTTCCACATGGTGGGTGCCACCACCGAGAAGGCCCTCAGCCTGGTTCCCTGTAACCTCACTTCTCGCAGTGAGGGAACCGCAAGAAAGACCTCGGCGCTGGACCTCAGTGTCCAGGCTGAACGATGGGGGTGGAGACGCTCTTTCAGGTATACATGACTGAGGCCATTTAGGGCTCTAAAGGTCAACACCAGCACTTTGAATTGTGCTCGGAAACATACTGGGAGCCAACGTAGGTCTTTCAGGACCGGTGTTATATGGTCTCGGCAGCCACTCCCAGTCACCAGTCTAGCTGCCGCATTCTGGATTAATTGCAGTTTCCGAGTCAACTTCAAAGGTAGTCCTATGTAGAGCACATTGCAGTAGTCCAAGCGGGAGATAACCAGAACATGCACCACTCTGGCAAGACAGTCCGCAGGCAGGTAGGGTCTCAGCCTGCGTACCAGATGGAGCTGGTAGACAGCTGCCCTGGACACAGAATTGACCTGTGCCTCCATGGACACCATGTGAGTCCATGTGAGTCCAAAATGACTCCCAGACTACACACCTGGTCCTTCAGGGGCACAGTTACCCCATTCAGGACCATGGAGTCCTCCATACCCACCCACCCCCTGTCCCCCCAAAACAGTACTTCTGTCTTGTCAGGATTCAACTTCAATCTGTTAGCCGCCACCCATCCTCCAACCATCTCCAGACACTCACACAGGACCTTCATCTCCTTCACTGGTTCTGATTTAAAAGAGAGGTAGAGCTGGGTACCAGCCGCATACTGATGAACAACCAGCCCAAACTCCCTGATGATCTCTCCCAGTGGCTTCATATAGATGTTAAAAAGTGTGGGGGAGAAATTTGCCAGGAGGAGGGTGGTAGTTGTTGTTGTTGTTGTTGTTCTTGTTGCTATACTCAAAATGTTGGGTTTTTCCCAATGCTCTCCATGCTTCCAAGAGTGAGATGTTCTTGTTTTGCAGAATAGTGTTTTATTGCTGAGCATATATGCTCACTGGGAAATGTTTTAGTTATGGACTGATCAGCAAACAGCAATAAATATGGGGACAAACTGTTCAATGGGGCACCTCCCCTCTATGCATAACTTGTTTATTAGAATGTGTTTATTAGAATTAGATCAATGTACCTTATTCCCTTATTGATTCATGGTGAAACCATGTGACTTTGCAATGTAGCTGACTCAGATTCGACAAAGCACTATGTGGAATCCACACTGAATAGCCTCCAAAGTTTTAGAAACCAGCCAAGCAATTTAGTGTCTCGTTCACTGTGGAAGAAGGAGGCTTGGAATCCACTTGTTCTGTACTGTGGAAACATCTACAGCCAAAGGAAATGGCAAGAAACAATCATAATGGGTAAAAGATGCTTGTGATTGGCTTCTTTAGCCATGGGTGTTTTAAAGGCCTGTGCAAGAGCTTCAGTTTTAGGAGCATTGGGAAGAACTTTGTAACAGTATGAACTGTTCAACATTGGAATAGATTGCTTAAGAAGATGATGGAGTCTCCTTTATTAGAGGTTTTACCCCGAGGCTGGATAGCCAGGTCTCAGGAATTGATTGGCAGGAGTGGGGTGGAGTAGGTGACTTATGAGAACCTTTTGAATGCTACAATTCTAATACAGCCTTTGCTAACCTATTGCCCTCCAGACTACAACTCCCATCAGCCTCGGCCAGTACAGACATGAAGGCTTGTAAATAAAAACTGACCAGGTTACTCCTGTGAGAATGCTATCTCTGGGATGTCAGGCATAAAAGCCAAAAGAATTGATTCTGAGTTGGGGTGAGGTTCATCTGCTAATGGCTACTGCCATCACCTCAATTCAACAGGGTTCAAGGGAATAAATATTCAACAGTACAACAGATCAGAAACTGAAATGGGTTGTGCAATTATAATGGACTGGTTCAATAAACTTGCCCTTTGACTCATTATTTCTCTGTGACCAAAGCTACTCATACTGCTAAATATTGCTAACCTGTGCATGAAACCTGATTGCAAAACTCGCAAATGGACTCATGTGAGCAAACAGGGCTCAGCTCACTTGCAAACTCAATTATTGCAAAAACAATCACCACCCCTAGTTTGAAGGGCTGTGCAGTCCAGGTCCAGTTTAAGCATGAAGACTTATAAGAAAGGAGAGCAGCAGAAGCTTTGAAGTTGGCCATCAATAGACAGAGGCCACCTGGTCACAGACTTGTGAGATATATTGTATTCAGTAGCACTTTGCGGGGCGGTACAGGCATTGCGGCATTGCTCACTGAGTGTTGCAGCCGGTTCCTGAAAGTGAGAGATGAGGCACTGGGAGCGCAGTGCAGTGAGGGCATGGCAGCAGAGCCAGTCCAACTGCTACTGGTTGCATTTCTGTTTAAATTACTTCTCTATTTGCCTAAACAAACAAGGCAGATATTTTGTCCTTTTTTTTTGCAAAAGTGTTGCAAGGATTCCCAAATTGAATTATATGATGGCCATATTCAGCATGCCCTGCATCTGTCCCATAAACTAAACAGAAGCAGCCACATCCAAATACAGACGAAAGACATCTCCTATTTTATTTTCCTCCCATCAAATTACCTTCAGTTCAGAATATTCGCTGTGCTTCTCTCAGCTGTAAATTTATTTATTTATTTGAAGGAGCCCAACGCAAGGAGCAGTTCAGGTACATTTTCCACATTGGAAAAAATTGAGCTAAATTACATTACTGTGGGTTCTCAAGTTTGGGTCTCTTGACTTTTTAAGCTGAAATAGTCTTGGCAACTTACCCATATCTTGCTACAGTCATATGCTCCCAAAGCTCCTGAATTCTAGTAAACAAATTATCCTTGGGCTTTCTCTACAGTGTTAAGGCACAACAAAGCAAGACAGTCTGGCAACTGATGCTTGGCCTAGGCCTGGATTTGAAGGAAGGAAATGAGGAAAAATGGAAGGGAACGCTGGAAAATGAAATTAAAGTTACCACATGAATGAAATAAGAAGGGTAAAGCATTTTGTTTACTGAAACGTGCTGCAGAACTGCCAAACACACCATGCTACAATGATTGTGTGAATCTACTTTAGTGACATTCAGGACATCACTGTGAAACCCAAATCAATGTCATTTCATGAGGAACAGTTCAATAAGTTTCCATTAAGTTACTCAGCATTCCGTTCTAATTAATTGAAAGTGTGTTGAATGAATATCTCAGTGGATAATTTTTTTGGCTGACATGTTCTTATTTGGGGATTCTGGGATCAGCATGAGTGTTTGTGGTTATTGGTGTTTTGGTTTTCGAACCGAGCCTAATGCCTTCCACATCCCTCAGCAGAAATAAGATGCTTTTTATTTTTATTATTACTAAAGTGACAGATTAATCCAAACAGGAAGATGAAGATATTAGACATTGTTTAAATGGGAAACAGATTTAAAGAGTAATTCAGTTGGAGAGTTTCAGACAATTTCAGATGTGTTTTGTTACTGTTTGCATATATTGGATCTGACATGTGCTTGCTGGTTTTGCAGATCTGGGGAAAATGAGCCTATTTCTATGTTGGCTTGCTGGGGATGTTGGCAACCATTTTGGGCTACGATCTTTTATTTATAGATGTTCTTTTAGGTCAAAGTCAGGAAGTTAGGAGTAGGTTATCGTGTGCCAAGAAGGCATGCCTGCTCCTAATAATTCTGATCATGGTTGTATTCCCTCATTTTTCTCTCCTCTTGTGCAGGCATTCCACACTTCCATTTCAGTTTCCAAGCTAATTACCAGTACACCTAATGCTGAAGCTGCACTGCCTTTTTCTTTTAACTATTTAGCATGGAATAGCTACCTTCAGCAATGTCAGCAACTCATGCCTGTTTAGAAAATACTCTTACCTTTAACAGTCCTGGTTGGTGGGAAGGCCCTTTTGGTTGGCAACCACATGCTTACATGGTGCTGATTCAGGAATCCCTTGCCTCTGCTATCATTTCTCAGTATTTATGGATAAGTGCAGCTTTTCCAGTCCATTGCCTTGACAGCCAGCAGTTCCACCTAGTCAGCCATCTCACCAGTGGCTGCTGATTTGCCAACACATTGGGGACGCAGGTGGCGCTGTGGTCTAAACCACAGAGCCTAGGGCTTGCCAATCAGAAGGTCAGCGGTTCGAATCCCTGCGACGGGGTGAGCTCCTGTTGTTCGGTACCTACTCCTGCCAACCTAGTAGTTCGAAAGCACATCAAAGTGCAAGTAGATAAATAGGTACCATTCCGGTGGGAAGGTAAACGGCGTTTCCGTGCGCTGCTCTGGTTCGCCAGAAGCGGCTTAGTCATGCTGGCCACATGACCCGGAAGCTGTACACCGGCTCCCTCGGCCAATAAAGCGATATGAGCGCCACAACACCAGAGTCATCTGCGACTGGACTTAATGGTCAGGGGTCCCTTTACCTTTCTGATCATTGCGAGCATGAGCCCAAAAGAAGCTCCCAAAATTGGACGGTTTTATTTCTACACTGTCCCATGTTGTGAGATGACCCAGTGCAAATAAGTAGGTTTTTCTAAATTTCGTACTGGAAGCCCCCCACCCAACACACACACACACACACACACACACACACACATTTTCAAGCTTCATTTCTGCAAGACCTGTGTGGAAATAGCTACATATGGAGCAGTACAACTTGAACTAGTAACTGTGAGAATTCCCTTCATAACATAAAAGTATTTGAATTTACATAGCCCAGACCTATGAAAATACTGCAGCTCAACAGAATCATTTGCAATGTTGAGAAAGAAAGGGAGAATATTTTCAATTTGTTCCTCAAATCTCGTTGGAAAATACCGTACTTCCAGGGAGGTGATGGATTTATTTTGTGTCAAGGTCATGTCTTGGCATTTCATCCTCACCATGAAGCTAGTAGGAGGTTTGGGGAGTAATCCCTATTGAC
Organism: Podarcis cretensis; assembly: GCF_951804945.1. Classification (NCBI taxonomy): domain Eukaryota; kingdom Metazoa; phylum Chordata; class Lepidosauria; order Squamata; family Lacertidae; genus Podarcis; species Podarcis cretensis. The sequence continues at coordinate 44,928,906 of NC_137170.1, read as the reverse complement.
AAATAAACTTACTTCACAAGCTGTGACCCTGAAGTGAGGCTACTTGTGGGTACTAAACTTGACATGCTAACACATTGGATTTACTGCTGGAACTAATGTGGAATGCACTCTAATGTTACAGGATCTGTGCTTGACCATTGGTAGTGTGTAAGTAAAAGCAGCCTCTGTGTCCTCTCCTCTCCTGAGCTTTAAAGAAACACTGAAGATGGTGCTGAAGCAAAGGACACACAGGTCCCATTATCCAAATGCTCATTATACAAAAAAATTCACTTATCCAAACACAAGAAATTAGTACCCAGACCTCCCTATACATGCTGCAGTTTCAGATAGCCTCACAGTCTGACCTACATGTAGTACTGTAAACAATTAAGCAGCCTTAAACAAGCCTTACTTTTTTGTGTTTTGCTGGTCCACAGCAGCTATTTCACTAGAAACCATGATGGGATGGAGGAAGGGTGAGAGATCAGATGAAAAAGAGAACATTATTCCCTCCTTGCTTGACTTTTGCAAGGTTTCGGGGGATTTTCATGGGCTTTTCTGGGTTTTTCCATCATTTTGAGGTCAAAATTCCATGGTTGGGAATGTATTAGAAATCTCCCCATAGGAATCAATAGAAATCTTCAACTTATTATGTGAACACTTGCCTAACAAACAATTTCCTGATGCCTTACTCCAAATACCTTACACTCTGAAGCACTAAAGTAGCTCAGAGGTGCAACCCCTTGCACTTGGGCACCACCAGGCCAGTTGGCCAGAACTGGGTATTGTAACTCATTGAGTCAGTTCCTGTCAAGCAAAACAAGTGGTCAGTGGGGTTTTGTCTGACCCTTTAAAATAACATGTAGTTCCAAAAAAAGATGTGTGATGAATTCTTAATGTTTAATTGTGTTATAAATTTGTTTTTATTGGAAAATTAATAAAAATTATATACAATAAAATAAAATAACATGTAGTTCCTCAGTTTTAGCAACCTGTCTCTTGAGTAAACACAAAGTTGGTTGGCTGGTTTCACCTTCCCCAGTCTGCACTCCCTGCAGTATTAATATCATTAGTTATGGAAAGGTTTTATTGTTATGATTTTAAATATTTGTTGAAAGCCACCTTAAGGACTCCAGTGTCTAGTCCAGCTCCCTACTTAACACAGGAAACCCACTACAACAGCATCCCTGGATATTCAGGCTCTGATTTAAAACTTTTGAAAAGGACAACTATATACAGGGCTCTGTACTGCTTGGAGGAATGTTTGCATAAAATGTCATAAAATAGTGGAAATGTTCCACAATGGCTGCCCTCTTTTCATATGGTTGGCTGCAACCTGAATATTCAGTGGATACTTTTCCCCAGATTGCCTGAACTACTCTTATTCCACTTAGGAATATTATTATTATTATTATTATTTATTTATTGAATTTATATACCACCCTATACCCAGAGGTCTCAGGGCAGTTCACAGAACAAAATCAAAATATCAAACCATAGGAAGCTGCCTTATAGTGAGTCCATCCAACTTACCACACTGACAGTGGCTGCCTATTTTACATGCAAAGCAGTTGCTCTACCACTGAGCAAATCTATCCTTCCCTTATTTGCTGAAGCAAGCATGGCTGCCATTTTGAACAGCAACAGGCAGGAGCCAAGGCTGGATGAAGGGAGTGGGGGAGAAACAGAACAGAAGTACCTTTTCCTTATTGATGTTCTAGAGCTGTGGAAGTATCTACCTGAACAGTAATAGTTAGAGCTGTACCTGAAGTCTCAAGTCTAGCCCTCCTCCAAGTCTAGCCAGTGTGGTGTAGTGGTTAAGAGCGATAGACTCATAATCTGGGGAACGGGGTTTGCGTCTATGCTCCTCCACATGCAGCTGCTGGGTGACCTTGGGCCAGTCACACTTCTTTGAAGTCTCTCAGCCCCACTCACCTTACAGAGTGTTTGTTGTGGGGGAGGAAGGGAAAGGAGAATGTTAGCTGCTTTGAGACTCCTTCAGGTAGTGATAAAGCGGGATATCAAATCCAAACTCCTCCTCCTCTTCTTCTTCTCCTTCTCAAAACACTAAAGAGTGGAGATGATGGGGACAGCAGCAAAGAGGTCCCACATCAGTACCTGAAGTACCACTTCAGCTGACATTGGTTGCTACAGTATCCTTTCTCCTATTTTTTTAAAAAAATAAATTATATTCAAGGGGCAGCCAACCAGGCAAGTACATGGTCACCACTGCCCATTTTATTACTTTTACATAAAAATACACTATCCTTTTCTACAATAATTATTTTTTACTTTTAAAAACCCTAACAGGGCACTTTTCTCCTTTTATTTCTGTAGCAGTGGTGGTGCTATAATTTACGTAAGTCAAACTGCACACGCTCATAATATTTCTGTTGTTGTTTTTTTAGTAGGGTTGGCAAACTGTTGTCTGTTCATTTGCTCTAACATGTCGAGAATGTGACAACAGATGTAAAGCACGGAATAGCAGTGGCAGGGGACTCATGGTCTTCTTAAAGGGAGTACCATTAAGTGTAGTAAACAGGCACCTCTAGTTACTGCAGCAGAAAGGTTCCAATGGCCGAGTGTCAGTGCCAACACATCTATAGGAAGTGTTTGTGTATGTGTATGTGTCTTCTTCCCTTAGTAACACAGATATGCAAGGAGGAGGTAGAAGTTTTAAAATGCCCAACAAAAGCATAACATGGGAAGTTGCCTGAGGTCTCCATCTGCTTTTGTGCAATTGTGGCAGATAGAAAAATGGCTTGGCTATCTTGGAATACGGCTTTTCCTGTGGGGAACGTGAAGTGATAAGCAAAGGTTGTCAATCAAAATGTTTACATCTGTATGCAATTACTATAATGGAAGCTGCTAAAGAAAAATTGGGGTTTGGCTTTTACAGCCCAACTCCAATGTTTGGGGCTCCTTTGAGAGGAAGGAGTGGGATATAAATTTAATATAAAAAAATAAATTAACAGAGATGCTGCTGTCAGGGACCAGGTTAAAAAGAGCTTAGTTTGCCCAGGCTTTCATCTCCCTTACAAACAAACCTGGAGCGTTTCTGCCTAAGCAGTTTCAGGGTGGGGTGGGGGTGTTCAGCTGACAAAATCAGCTCTTCCAGCTGAATGCTAATGTTTAAATAAATGGACACACAGATGTGTTAATAATTCATGCTGTTCTGCTTCTTGAATTTGCTGAAGGAGGTGAATGCACAGGGGGCGACGAAACCATGAGGGCTTTAGGACCCATGAGAGTCTCCCCTAGCAGGAGGTGGAATTCTTCTATAAGCCAGCAAGAGTCCAAGCATTAACATCAGAGCTCTTGCAGAGCCTTAGAGAGAAGGACTGGCACACAGGGAAGAGGGTCAGTGCTGGCAGAGAGTCATAGGGGACCCAGCAAAGTCATGGATTTCCTCTTGCAGCTGGTTCTCTGCCTTCAGCTAGTCCCCTGGACCACCACTCTAGGTAAGGCACTTGGTTGTTGGTGTATTTCCATCCCTTCCTGGCGCAGAGTGTCTGCCTTGGTGACTTGGACTTCTTTTTCTTCATCTTTTTGAAAGTTGATGGGTGTGGGTGTGGGGGGAGAGTTAAATGGAAAAAGGAAATATATAGGAAACTCACCAAGTGGCTGTCACATTAGACTCTTTTATCCAGCTCTGATCATTGCCAAATAGATTTGAATCATATACATTTTGTAAATAAAAAAGGCAGACTGTCTTGCAGTGGGGTAATGCTGAGTTATGAAAACTGAAAGTGGGTTTTCCTAGCACGTAGTGCTTGAGAAATACTGCATGGTATCTTATGCTGATGCTGAAAATGCTTGCCTCATGCTTTGGCTGAGGCTGTTTTAGAAGAGAAGCAAAAGATTGCCTCGTGCAAATCCCATGTTTTTGCTTGGGGATGCTTTTCAGGGTGAGGGATGCATAAAAGGAGGGACTTTGGGAAGGTGTACTGGAGAGGAAAGCGTACTTTCTGTGTAAGTAGTGTGGGTTGGCCGAGTGGGGGAGAGAAAACAGGTTTATTAGAGATCTTAGAAGGAAGGGGTGTGACAGCCTCCTAAGGAGTGCTATGCAAGCTGAGTTTGGAATAGAGGCTCAGTAGTTTAGGTTTGTTTATCACTATCTGCTGTAATCTGGATCCGAGGGAGCAAAATGAAATAAGGGTGACTTGGGAACTCCAGAGGAAGGGCAGGAGAGTTGGAAGAATGGAAATAAAATTAAAATTGCTATCTGCTTGAAGGATGGCTTCCAGGAGGTGGGGTGGGGAATGCAATTTGTTATGATTTCTGTTGCATTTTTATTCCAATTTCTGACCAAAAAAGCTCCCCAAACCGTGTGTGACATTTTTTTAAAAGCCCATTTTAAAATCTACACTAAAATGCAATTTAAGCAGGACACTGATAGGGCAGACTTACTTGAACATTGCACACAGTACATTGTATAGGAGGAGTCCCATGCCATGACTGGATAACTAGCTGAGAACAGATTGCCAAAATACTTGGAAGCTTCAGCACTATTGTAGAAGATCATGCTGTGGTTTAGTCGTGTCCGACTCTTCGTGACCCCATGGACCAGAGCACGCCAGGCACTCCTGTCTTCCACTGCCTCCCGCAGTGGAAGATCATAGACCTCCTCAAATCCTTACTCAGCCATGAAGCTCATTGAGGACCTTGGGCTAGTCACTGTCTCTTAGCCTAACCCACCTCCCATGGTTGTCGTGAGGGTAAACTATGGAGGCAGGAAACCATGTAGGCAGCCTTGAGCTCCTTGCAGGAAAGGTGGGATATAAATCAAGTAAATAAATAACTTGGGCTACTTAAGAATAGCTGCTTCAGTGCCAAATAAGAAGGAAAAAAGTAGCAACGGTACAAAGCCAAGAACAAAAGCAGTGCCATCTTCAAATTTATTCTTACCCTCCTTATTTCTCCATTCCTGCTTAAGATGTTTGTTATTATGCACATTTGACGTTCTGACATTGTTTGCCACATCCGTCTGTCAGAAACAAAGGAAAAATAAACTATTTATTAGTTTGGCAGCCAGGAGTCCCTGACTTTTCTGTACAGTCCTGGCTGAGATCTATTTGTCCTTCTGAGTCATGCCCCGTTTCAAGCGAGCCCCTGTTCATTTCAGCAGGGAGTTCCATTTAAAAACGTTTGTCATGAGGTAGTAACTTAAAGAGATTTTGCATGTTGCTGGTTCTGAAGGGGTTTGTGAGGATACTACTTTATTCTTTAAACCTTCACAGCTGCTTGCCCATAAAAGCAGGACACAGCAGCTTCCTAATCAGTTTGTGGTTGCCTGGCATACGATGAAAACCCACCAAACACCACGCAGGAGGGGCGCTGAATTTTAAATTTCTGCAATTTCCCCAAACTGCCTGTTGGCTTTTTAGTCTCTAAACTTATTGGTGGTCCAAACAGGGAAACCAGAGAGAAGTATGCATAACTATTATATGTTATCTTCTGGCTGACCAAGAGTGCCAGATTAGACACATAAAAAGCATGGAACATACTACTTGGTGCAGAATTTAACCTTCTGAGGACCACAGATTATATTGTTTGAATTTTAAAAAGCAGGTTTCTAGTCCATATGGTGTAGAAGCTAGGCTTGGAACTCAGGGGTCAAGGAATGTGTTCTGAAATGGTCAAAGAGAATTGGGGAGTCGGTAGAATCCCAGTGGTCAGGGAACAGTTCTCTAGTGTTTGGCTCACTTCCCCATTAGCAGAATTAGCAAAATATGAACAAGTTTAAAAGATGTGCATAATTAATAAATATTTTCAAATTGCTTTGTTTCGACCCTCCAGTGTTGTGAAGATGGACATAGGAACTCATTTGTAACAGCCCTATTCTCATGCTATGAATTACTTCTGATGCCCCCCACCCATACACATAGGGGTGTGGGTCTCTTCCACCTTCTGTATGCATTTGTGTATTCTGCAGTATTTAAATTTCAAGAAGATGATTATTCTTGAAGTTAACAATCTTCAAGAAAAATATACCGTATATACTTGAGTATAAGCTGACTTTTTCAGCACATTTTTTATGCTGAAAAAGCCCCCCTTGGCATATACTTGAGTGAGCGTCCTTTCAGGCTGCTCCTTCGTCCTCCACCGCCTTTGCCACTGTCGGCGGCGGTGGAGGAGGAACGAGCAGACCAAAAGCAGCCCTTTCCGGCTGCTTGTTCTTCCTCTGCCGCTGCTACCAGCAGCCTCTGGTGTGGTGAACCGGCTTATACTCGAGTCAATAAGTTTTCCCAGTTTTTTGTGGTAAAATTAGGTGCCTTGGCTTATATTCAGGTCGGCTTATACTTGAGTATATACGGTAATCAACTTCCTCAGCAGTTGCCTTGTGTGTGAAATAACTGGCTATGAGCTGCATTTTAGTGTTCCTGCACAAGCATTTGTATCATGAAAAATGCATCCTCCCACCTACTCAGAGATTCAACTTCCAGAAACCCTGCAGAGAGAGATGAAACACGCTAGTGAGTCACAAAAATAACCTAAAAAGCAAAAAAGAACAAAGGATTCTGTAGCACCTTAAAAAAGCAAAGGCAAGCATGTTGGTCTAGTGTGTGTGTATTCATTCTAAAATCCACAGTTGGGCAATGCCTTTATTAGGACCAACCAGAATGTTACAAAACCGTGAGTAAGCTTTTGAGTTCTCCAGAGCTCTTCCTCAAGTTGCAGGTTACAACTTGATTATTCTGAAGAACTCAAAAATTTGCTTACTCTTGTGTGACATTTTGTTTGGTCCTAATAAAGGTATTGACATAACTTGGGTTTTCATAGAATCACAGAATTGTAGAGTTGGAAAGTACCAATAAACAACAGGCTGACAATTATTCCCCCAAACAACTCCCCCTGCCCAGAAAATAACAAAATGTGATAGTGATTCTGCAGGGGTTTGGGGGTCAGAAAATGGGAATTGCCCCAGTAAATATGGCTCTGTTGGAGCAGTGTATGTGGTTTGCAGAATTTACTTATGGTAGGTTGCAGAATTTGGTGGAAGCTCACCATGGCAAATTTGGGTTCTCTGCCTTTTTGTGGAACTGTGAGGCAAATCCTGAACTCCTGGTTCCTCATAAGGCATGATTGATGATTTAACTGTCTTAGTGACGCCGAAATCACACTGAATTTAGTGACTGCTTTGTCCTTGTTGCTACAGACCTGTACTGAGTGAGTGGTGGGATTTAGGTCCATTTGTGAGGTAAATTAAACTCTTCCCATCAAAAGCACAAACTGAAACGGGAATAAACTTGAAGGGAACACGGTGCGGAGGGAGGGGGGAAGCTAGGAATAACAATCCACGAATCACATGCTACAACTTCTATGAGAAAACTGTCTGTGTACCATTTCTAAAGCAGAAAGTACTAGGCTGCAAAATACTAGAAAGGGGAAGGGCAAAATTAAAGCAGTGTTCCTGTTGATAAATGAAACCTCACTGTTTTTCATTGGCAGCGTTCTGTCCTTTGAAATCAGCAAAACAAACCCTAGTAACATAAATTCCAATGATGATTTGCTGCTGGGTCATTGTGTTCTCCTTGTAGGAGGAGTGAACTGTTTCTGATCCTCTGCACGGTGATAATGTTCATATTAGGAGAACCCACAGAAACCGTTTGTAATTGACAGCAGTTTAGTAATTGAACACAAGAGGATGGATTGTTACAGTTCAAGCATTCTCTATGTTTGCAACAAGAGCCATCCTGTTCCGCCTCTTGCTTTCAGACTTTCTTACTATGCGCAGTAAAAGCTATGGGACTCAAAAGGAATGAAAAATACTAAGAAGCAAAATATTAATGGCTGCTCTGACATAAGTGATTCCTTCCTGATGATTGCTGAATATATGGGAGTGTTATGTGGTTTGCAAAAGTCTGGGCATTTCTATATACAGTTACCAGAAGCTGCTGTGGTGTTGTTGTTTTTTGTGGTGTGTGTATGTGGGAGACACACACAGTTGGCCCACAAGGCTTGTCCTCTATGGAGAAGAATCTGTGAGCAAAGCTTAGGTGAGAATGCAGAAAATACGTTTAAAGTGCATGTGAACACTAAACATCAGAATCTAGGTTCCAATTCCTGGTGAATTTTTTCAAGTCTGTGTTGGGACGATGAGGTAGAATTTCTAGAGTTGGTCTTCAACATCCTGCATAATTCCTTGCCCAGATCTGACAGGCAGATTATGGAAAATATGCAAATATGTGTACAGTTACGGTACATACCTTATTCAGGTTGCAGAAATTAGCTTTCAATGCATCTGATTTTGGGTTACCTTGGCACAGAGACTTATTTGTGTGCATGAACATGAAAAATATTCAAAACCCTAGATATAAGTGTAGGTATTTTATATATCTTACTGGAACCAGTGTGGTAACCACTGATGAAACCAAACGTTTTCCCCAAAATGATAACTTTTGTTTTATTACCCAGTATTGGATCTTTTCTTTTAAGTAGTCAGAAAAGTAATGATGAAAACTTGCATAACTATTTCATTATTGGACATTTAAAGGACCAAAAACTCGAGGTGGGGATGAGGCATGATTCATAGAAGATAGGATAGATTTTGCCTATATATGAGGAATTTCAATCTTAATGGGTCAGACAACCCATATTTGCATAGATAGATGAAGTAATGTGAACCAAATGGTCGCAGAGACCCATTATCATGGTGGGTGTCAGCTGTATCTGTGAATGCTTGTTCTTGCATGCCATTTGTCCATATGAGCTTGTGTTCTAGGGTGTCTGTATGCAGATGGCAATGCATTGTATGAATGAGACGCCAAATATCTAGGAAAAGGGAATGAGTGGAGTAAAACGAAGAGGACTGATTCTGATCTGATGGAAATCTATATTGGGTTGGCATCCGTCTGTCTCAAGAGACAATGGAGGACTTTGACTTTGGGGGTGAATCAAATCGTTGGAAGGTTACAACACCTGCTGTGGCTGTAGAGACCGATATGGGAGAGACCTTCCTGATGTGGAAGGTGTTGTGGTGTCACACCTGGTGGTTGTAAGTTGCCCACAACTCACTTCCAGAAAGCAACATGCTCAACATGGAAGCCTGGCTGGTAGACCTTCATCTTGGTACTGGACATTAGAATCGTGGGGGACATGTTGTATCCTTCTGGGTAGTTTCTCCACCCATTGGTGCCCACCCAGCACTCGGTTCTCACCTGCGGCTCCTAGAAGCTGTTAGCAATGCGACAGGGGCCAAACCCTGGATAACTGCTTTGACTGGTTGGTTAAACCAGGTGAGGGTAGCTGATGGGTCTTAAATCCTCAGTAAGTAATAGAGGCTTGTCTATTCCCTGCATGTGAAGACAGGTTCCCATGGTTTGAGTGGACAAGACCAATAGTAGGTCCAATGGTAATCAACCTGGGAAGGTAGCCCATCTAGGAGAAGGAAAACTCTCATCACAAACCTCTAAATTAGTTTGGAGATGGTATTTAACACCAGTCAGATTGAATCAAATAAACAAGGAATATCTGGTGTTATGTTGGAGAGGATGCCAGGAAACCAGGAATTATGTTCGCATGTGGTGGGGGTCTAAATATATACAATTTTTCTGGCAAAGGGTGTTTAAGGAGATAACAGAAATCACTAGGTTAAAGCTGACCGAAAGTCCAGAGGTAGCATTATTATCAATTTACAATGGGGTGGAAGGTTCACAGGCTATGAAGGACTTGCTCACAAATTTATTGACAGCTGCATGAATTATGATAGCTAGGAAGTGGAAAGGGCAAGCAGAATATAAAATGGAAGAATGGTATAAAGAGGTGTGGGATATAGCTATTAATGATAAATGAACATGTGCCATTAAGGTAAGATGGGGAATACGCAGGAGAAATGATTTTGAGGAGATATGGAAGGTGTTTGTAGAATTTGTACTGTTAAAACGGAAAGGGGTCAAACCATTGCAAGAGGTGTTGAAATTTTGGGAGGTTGGATAGTTACAATGGAATGGTCTCGGTGGTGGGGTGCACATTTTTATTCTTATTTATGATTATTACTTTGTTAAAATAAAAAATAGAAAAAAAAAGAAAACCTCCGCTACCTTGAGGCTATACTTGATTGTGAGAAAGGCTTCGGGAAATCTATGTATGCAACCTTTTTATCGGTCACATTTCAAGACCCTTGGGTGTCTTTATGGCAAGATCCATCTGTGAAATGCTTTTAACTTAAACAGAAAAAAGAATCCAAATTATCCACATTTCCATACAGTGTATTTATTTGATTGGACCATATGCATAGCAAGAACTTTTTTGTTTCCACCCATCTCTTCAGTCGGATCTTGTTTTCTCCTATGGAGTTGAAATAGCAATAATGTTCAACTGTGCTTATCCCCTTCCAGTCGTGTTTGCATTTATAAAGTTCACTGTAGATTATAGCACAGAATTTCCTATTGGTTAACATGACATAAACTTGGTTCAGAGGAATGAAGAGGTCTTGGTGACAAGTGTGACCAAACCTGTGAGGAACAGCCAAGTGCGTGAGAGCCTTATTGAAAGCTGGGTGATCAGTGTGTTTGTGTGTTTAATGGGCTAGTTGGATAGCAGAGTCCCAGAGAACTTATCCAGTCTTTGTTAAGTACCTCTGATATAAAAGTACAAGTGGCACTTTTGCAATATGGTAGCAATTTTCCATATGACCTGTGCAGGTAGAGCACACTGAGCAGAGAGGGAACACTAGTGCAATACCTTGCTAATGGGTTCTGTTGCAGTCGTTCTGATGCGTCGAGTTTTCAGAAGCATTTAGTCCCTTTAGAAAAAACAAGCAAGACTTCCAAGCTTTGGCACAGTCTCAATCACTACCACCATGCAATGCACCTGCTATGCCCAGAGAAGCTTGTTTGATTCCATCCCTTGTTCTGCAATGGCAGTGGCTTTAGTGATGAATCTGATAGTGAAAAGGATTGGCTTTATAGTTCTCCCCACCCTTTGCCTTCTGCTCCTTTATCCATCAGAGAGGTCACTGACAAGGCTTGTGCCAAGGCTGCTTTTCCAAGCGTGATTCTTCTGATCAGCAGTAGTTGTATGCATCAGAAGCCGTAAGCAAAGGAGGCCAACAAATGCTGGCAACAAGGGGAGAGAGGCAGTGTGATTTGGGAGGATGTTGTGAGAGACCACCTCTTCTTATGTGAACAATCCTTGATAAAAGGTCTGTTAACAACAGAATATCTATATTGAATGGAGAAAAATGGCAGCATCTTCTCTTTAGGGAAGAAGGATCTGGGACACACAAAGGCACACCACTGTTGTGTGCCTAGCACCCAGTGAGTGGCAGGTACTGCCAGCTCAATGATGTCATCACAACAACAGGATAGATTCCCTACCTACACTACCATAACTAGAGTCCCAATAGCACAAGGGGAGCTAGCCATGATTTCAGACCTGCTCAAGTTATAAGTCAGAGATAGGATTGCACACTTAATACAGGTGATTCTTGTTAGTATAAACCGATTTAACATATTTCTTTGGCTGAAAAAAGAGAGAGGGACTGGAACCTGCTGATATCATCGGCATTTCTTCAGACCTTACACCAAATTTGTTATTATTATTTGCAAGATCATGCGTTTTGAACATCATCTAACTATGGAATATAAATCAGCATGAAACACACATGTGCAGAATGTTCTAGATTGTGACACCAAAAGCCAAAATTAAAACAATGCAAACTCCCCAAACCCAAAGACTAGCCACAGAAGGAAGATGAGGAACAACTTTTCTGACTTTTCCATAACATTAGACACCTATTGATTCAAGAAGAGTTCCAAAGACAAGAGCTATACCTTTGTAAGAGTATTTATAAAACTTCAGCTAAAAAGAAATATATGTTTGGCGGAATAAAATGAAATCATTAAAATGTGATAAAATCATAAAATGCAGAACAAATGTTTACCAAACACTGAATCAAATTAATTCTCTAAAAATGTTTGGTGAAAGAAAACAAAAATTCAGTTGCTGCCCTGTTTCATTTCAATAGCAGTAGTGTTCCAAAACACTAGTGCTACTACGCTAAAAACCTTTGTTCATGTAGAAACTAAACAAATATAACTTTAGGCTTCTCCAGGGAAGTGTACTGATACGGCTGCTGCCTAAGGAGCGAAGTAACCTGGTCCTAAGGCCATTTTAGGGCTTTATACAATAGTATCTTGAACTGGCAGCCAATGCAGAGCTTTCAGCAGCGGCATAATATGCGGATGTGGAGCTGCTCCAGCCAAAAGCTGGGCTGCAGCATTCAGCACTACCTGCAAATTCGAATTTCCCATGTGGCACATATGGCAATGAGCCAGTCTTATATCTACCCTGCTTGTTTGTATTTGCAACTTGATTTTGAGCATAGCGATTCCTTTTTGAGAATACCCCTTTAAGCATGTGAAAAGGCATGCTTGTGACCTGTTAATGTTGTGTTTACATTTTAATATTACATTAATGGAATGCACTCCAGAAAACATGCAAGCAATCTAACTGAAACATTTATGCATGTTTGCCATGAAACTCATCTCTCTTGACTCATTTGCTTAGGGTGTTTATATACCACTTTTCATCAGCAGGTGTCCTCACAGTAGTTTCCAGAACAATAAATAAAACATGATCATTAAAAAATAATAATCAAAGCATCAACAGCAAAACAGTAAAACTTGAAATGATACAATTACAAAAGCAGACTCAAGGCTCAGAAAAGTCTTAAGCAAATGCTAGAGAAGCAACAGAACATTATGGCCATTTGTGTCCCCAAGGTTCCACTGCTGGAGCACCACCACCAATAAGACCCTGCCCCAGATGCCTATAGAGCAAGCTCTGGCAAAACTGGATACTGAGCAGAGAATTTCATGGTTTACAGTGCACAGTGACACATCTTGGGAAGTAACAGAATTACCTCTAGTGCTGCATTATTTGCTGAAAACAGCAAATCCCTTTCAGTGTATCAGTCACCTATCAGCGCCACTTTGCTGTACAGCAATCCATTCAACTTTTACAAACATCCAGCACATTTCATTTGATTCAGATAATTTTGCCTGCCTAATTTTCAAACAGAGAGCATTCTCTCTCAGTACTCTCAAAAAGTGTTTACATACATTGGCCTTGGCAAAGGCCAGTAGTGAGCATCCACAGACCAAGAAAACAATGCCACTGAACCTCCTCCAAGGCTGTGTGTGTTGGGAATAAAGGCTAATGATTTGGTGCTGTGGCACTGCTAGAGGAACACCTGTATCTTGCCCTTCTTTCCCTCATGTATCTGTGGAATGTGTCGATTATCTGGAATACCGAAATACCACTACACATGACCAAATAGCTCCCACATGTTTTCACAGCCATACTGCAGTCTAATTCCGCATGTCTGATGCCTCCCCTCTTCACTGCTATATTCTTGTGCCAAGTGTCAAAAGAGGTGATGATAAAATTAAACAAAAAGTGCCCTTCTTTATTTGGCCTTGTTCAGCTGCCTGGAACAAAAGAACACCAGATTCTTAAGGATTTTCTAGGTTTATGCAGGGTCTCCCTTTAATAAAGAAACAAAAGCATTTTAGTCTGGAAATGACTTCAAGGCAGAGCACTATTCTAGCATGGGATGCTAGTCAGCAAGAAAAGGGAGAAGTTAAAATCATCTCCCTGCACATTCCAGCTTTTTAGCTGCCTTTCAATGCTGCGTTAAATTATTTTTCTGAGCTGGTAAAGGGTAAAGGGACCCCTGACCATTTTCCAGTCATGGCTGACTCTGGGGTTGCGGCGCTCATCTCGCTTTATTGGCCAAGGGAGCCGGCGTATAGCTTCCGGGTCATGTGGCCACCATGACTAAGCCGCTTCTGGCGAACCAGAGCAGCGCACAGAAATGCCATTTACCTTCCTGCCAGAGCGGTACCTATTTATCTACTTGCACTCTGACGTGCTTTCGAACTGCTAGGTTGGCAGGAGCAGGGATTGAGCAACGGGAGCTCACCCCGTCATGGGGATTTGACTTCTGAATGGCAAGTCCTAGGCCACCCGCTGGTAGACACAGCTATAAAGTGTTCCTTGGGAGTCTTGGACAGTAGACATTGTTACATGGCCACCCCAATCTCCGCCAAGCAGCTGCCCAAGATTCCAGGGGGTTCCAGGCACTCAACCAGGGTTGTGTTTCCACTGGGAAATAAAGGCACAGCTTTTCTTAAAGACTAGTGTTTTAAAGAAATATGGTTTATTGTACACATATTTACACCTGGGACTACAGAGCGTTACATCTCAAGAGGGGCCTGTTCCAGCATGACCTCTCAAGAGGGGCAGTGCAGCATTGGAGTCCAAGGCATCCTGCACCCGTGCCTCTGTCCCAGCATGCCATGGTTCAGCCTTGCATGGCCTCTGCCTGGAGTTCTGGCTCCACCCTTCTCCTGTTGAAGAGGAAGTGATCCTTCTCCTGTTGAAGAGGAAGTGATCCCAGATTCCTCAAAAGTGATGGTGGTCCGACCTGAAAAAACATTCCTGGGACCTAGAAGCTTTTATCAACTCAGTGAAATTTACTTCTGACACAATTTAAACATATGTAGACAATCTATAGACAAACATATATAAACAATTTAAATATATATAGAAACAAACCAACAAACGGATAAAATAACTATCAATTCATTGCCCTTTCACGACACTTCAAATCAGGGTGATTTGATTTCAGACAGCAGGTGAGGGATAGGGGGGGAGCGGGGCACATTGATGCACGGGGCACATTGATACACCAACAATATTTCAATATCGAGAAATGTTCTTTGTATCTTGACATCACTAAAATGTGTCTGTACATGTGTGAGTACAACAGTTGCGACCGCGCCACCCGCCAGTTAGCCATTGGTGTTTGACGAGAGTAGATGTGTTTATAGCACGGCCAACTAAAAAATTATGTGAAATGTAAAAGTGTTCCAACACTGTTTTACATCGTTTAGTTAAGATTTAAAAATATCAAAGGTAAGTTATTCCACTCAGTAATCAGGATTACACATGATTTTTAAATAAGTTTAGTGGTTTTATTAATAATTGTTAGTTTTTTTAGAAATGTCCGTTGGGGCACTTTGATACACTAAGACACAGGGCACATTGATACATATAAAAGGTATTGGGTACAATAGTGCCCCAATATACAAGTTTGCATGAAATCTCTAAACTCATTAATTTTGAAAAGAAAAAAATTTGTTGTTTACTACGTGGCCAAAGTCATTTCTAAATATAATATGACTGGTTATCAAGTGTCATATCTCAGGAAAAAACCAGGATCTTGTATGTTTGTCTTCCCCACTGTAGAAGACAAGGCTAGCGTTGATTTCAAGGACATTGTTTTGCCATTGCCAAAACCAAATTTCCCAGAGGGCACATCTCAAACATCATCTCTTTATACTTTTTCTATTGACGTAAGTGGATATAATGTGCAATAGAAGCTACACGTTAAGTAATTATCTTATTTTTTTATAAGCATTTTGTTTAAATTACTGTTTTTTGACTACCTGGTGTGAGTTCTTATACTTTTTAAGTTTTTCCAAAAAAAAAAAATTAAATGGATAGGTGTTTGAGGAAAGATTAATATAAGTTTGATGTTTTGTTAAGAAAACCTGCCATAAAGTCTATGATATGTGTGAAACACTGTTAGTTTTGATACGTAATTTAGATTTTAAGTAACAAATTGTAAGGCTGATTATGATCTCTCACAATAAAAAATGTTCTTTTATTAATTTTTTGCAAATAATTACCATTCTCATACAATTTACGCTTTGTATCAAAGTGCCCTGTCCAGTGTATCAAAGTGCCCCGTAGGTGTGGCATGATTAATACAAAACCCATTTTTTTACTGAAGTCATTATATTCTTATTATCTTCTAACTTCAATGGTTCTTTTGATTGCTATTATAATATTGATTATGCCATGCATCAAACCAAAAATTTTATTGACTCATTTTTGTTACATAGAATATGAGATTGAATTTTTCTGTATCTATCTGCCCCTAGATCTGTTACACGTTTTAATGGTTCCCCACGTAGGAAATTCCCTGTGGGCAGAAAGCTAATAAAACATCAAGGATGAGAAGCTTTCCCTGATAACACTTAGTTTTCTGTGGAAATGTTGCTATTGGTGACCAGAATTTGATCTGTAACCTAAAGTAATTATTTCTTATGTGTTATGGTCAGCGCCAAGGGCAACTAATCTCAGCCAACAGCAGAGTGGGATCTCTTTTTTGGCTGGTGTAGCTAGACTTGGAACTTCCCACACTGATTACTTCTGAAGATACAAGGACATTCTGAAGTAAAAATAGTTTCCAGAGTCCCTGCTGAGATTTCAAGTCTTTTCTTGCATGCACTAATCCACTAATTATAAACCTTTCAGAACATTTATGGTTGACAAAGTTAAAATCCAGGTGTTGGGTAAACAGACAAAAAGTCAACCACAACCAAAAGGTACAGAGAAACTGCAGAAGTCTTACAAGATATGTTAAAACGAGAATATCATTGCTTCTTTGTCTCCCGAGGGCTTTTTCAGACAATCTTTCTAAGCAAACAATACGTATTTGGCCATTCTTCTTGCTCGGTTGTGACAAGGCTTTGTAAGGCACGGTAAGGTCTCAGGCAGCTGATTTGGGGGTGTCAGAAAAGGGCAGAACATTGGTGGTAGCAGTAGTAGTAGTAGTAGTTATTTATTAAATTTGTATACTACCCTTTATCCAAAGATCTCAGAGCAGTTCACAGCATAAAAATACAAGATAAAAACACAATATACATAATAAAAGCAAGAACAAACCAAACCATCTCCCTTGTTCTCTTAGAATGGCAATTGCACTCACCAGAAAGGTGACGGAACTTACCTGAGAGGTACTGGAACTGGGTTCCTGTGAGTTCCCCCTGAAAAAACCCTATGTAGAATGTAAATCAGCCAAAGGCCTAGTTGAAGAGGAATGTTTTCACCTGTCACCTTTAAAATGTATAATGAAGTTGCCAGGTGAGCCTTGCTGGGATGAGCATTCCACAAGTGGGGAGCCACTGCCAAAAAGGCCCATTCTCATGTTCCTCTCCTCCAGACCTCTTGTGGAGGAGGCACACAAAGAGCGTCAGATGATGGTTGCAGGGTCCTAGTCGGTTCATATGCAGAGAGGAGGTCCTTGATTTATTATTTTTACTGCCAGGGAGGAAGAGAGATCCTTGTGGGATTTCCTACCTCAGGTCCCAAATAACTTGGCAAGATATATGCATCTTGACTTGCATGGGAGTGGGGGGACCTGCAAAATGTCCAGGTATGTCCTCAGTGTCACTACCACTGCAGAGACATTGCATTCTGCCCCCATTTCCTATTTTGCTATAGGAAAAACACAAACACAAAATGCCAGCATGTCATTTGTGTATTGGGGTGGGGTGCAGAATGCAGTTATGTATCATCATCATGTCTGTGTAACTCTTTCTGAATAAAAAAACCACAAAACCTTGTTCTTCATTTTGGAGATTTGGTATGGAGGAAAAACCATTAATGGGATGTGTGCTTTCCTGGCTGAGCTACTGCAGCAGTGAAGCGTTGTGCTGCTTTTGGTTTTTCTTTTCCTTTCTCTGACTGAGCCTCCAGGTTTTTTCTTGCAAGGGGCTAAATCTGCTAATTATAGCCCTTTCAGATCATTTATGGTTGAAAAGTTAAAAACCCAGGTGTTGGGTAAATAGCCAACAGCCATACATGCTCAAAAGGTACGGGGAGGCTATGAAAGTGACAGACTTGCTAGATATACTGGAGATGGGGCAAGTGGGGGGCATGAAAATGAATCGTCTATCTCCCTAAAGTATCTAGTGACACATTGGCGCATCTGTAGGATTAAGGAAAAATTCACCCCCTCCTCAGGCATTTTGAAGATGTTGTGCAGCAACATGCCCCTTGTCACCCATAGTCTGCTTTGATTAAAGAGCATATCGGTTTGCAAGAACTGAATAGCAACTTCAGGTAGGGAATCTGTCACTGCTTCTCCTTTTCAGTTAAGTAGTTGTGCCACTTGATATCAGCTCAAGTTAATTTTCCCCCAGCTTGTCAATTACGCTGTGCCGGTCAACTGTAGTGACAGGTTTAGGCAGCAGGGGCAAGATGCTACCTGCTACCCTGTGTGTCAAGATGCGAATAGTAAATTCTGTGCCCTCCATTATTTTAGGGTTTGGTGAAACTTCTTAGGCTAAATGACCCCTTCTAGAAGTCTAATGAATGAGCATCACTGCCCTCATAGACATGCTTTATAGTCTTTCATGAACAGATATACAGTGGTACCTCTGGTTACATACTTAATTCGTTCTGGAGGTCCGTTCTTAACCTGAAACTGTTCTTAACCTGAAGCACCACTTTAGCTAATGGGGCCTCCTGCTGCCGCTGCGCCGCTGCTGCACAATTTCTGTTCTCATCCTGAAGCAAAGTTCTTAACCTGAAGTAATATTTCTGTGTTAGTGGAGTCTGTAACCTGAAGCATATGTAACCTGAAGCATATGTAACCTGAGGTACTACTGTATCCCAGTATCTATCTGAGAAAATAAAAGGTAAATTATCTTTAAATTATCCTGCTTTGTGTGACTTAACCTTGAATAGGTTAAGGAACAGGCCTTGAAAAAACTTGCTGAGAAGTTCCTCCTCTTCTGTCTCTTGCTAAGCAGCTAAAAACTAACCGGTAAATGAGTACATAACAAGCAGAAATTTAGCAGGTGAGCCACCCTAAACACCACCCAAAACACATGTTAAGATTAAGTCTGCAATCCAATATATATTGCCTGAGTGACACAGTGGGACTTGCATCTGAGTAAACAGGGAACACAGCGGGCCTTGTGTCTGAGTAAACATGTATTGGGTTGGGCAGTGATTGGGAACGTTCACCAGATTTATTTTTACTGAAGTCACAAGAGCAGTGATTGGGGGCTAGGAAAGAAGAGAAAAAGCAAACAATAAGCAAATAAGGAGATTCATTACTGGGGACCGTGTGATATAAGCCGGAATTTGTTCTAGTTTGAGGTGGAAAGGAACTGCCAGAGACAGTTATCCTGCTTTGTGTACCTTAAGATTGAATAGGTTAAGGAACAGACCTTGGAAAAAGCTGCTAAGAAGTTCCTCCTCTTCTGTCTCTCTCTCAGCAGAAGTTTCTTTGATTTGATTCAAGCAAGAAAGGCTACCAAAAATACTAAACAGATACATATTTATTATAGAAGGAGACTCGCACTGTATCCACCGTTCTGCTCTCTGTCTCACACACAAGGTTACAAAATAAATACTAAACAAAAGGACAACACTCCTTAAAGCAGTAAAAACTCCCTGCTTCCTCCCTGGTTACTAGAACATGCTAAATGTTTTGAGGAGGTGTGGCCTTCAAGGAAACAACTCTGAGCATGTCGAAACACATATCTATGATTCAGAAAGGTATACCCTGAAGGAAACCTAATAATGTTGTTCTGTGGTGGTATGTGTAGGCAAGAGTTGCTGTAAGTCTGGAACATGGCAGTTGTAAGCTTTGTTTGGGCTGAAATCACAGAAATGTTTGGGGAAATCTGGATATATGGCAATCCAAATCAGAAGTGTAGATTTTGGCGAAGTTCCTTAAAAATAGCTCAAAATCTTTTTTCAAAAATTTTTGATTTTGCAACAACTTTGGCAACAACAACAACAACAACAACTCAGTTTTTGAAATATGGCATCCCTAGTGTAGGCTGTGGCTGTATGCTATTTCCTGTGTCCTGATAAGTGGGATTGCCGAAATCACCTACCTTACACCCACTGGTCTCCCCATCAGATGCCCCCTCTTCTATATTAGTGTTATGAAGCAGACATTGGGTAGGAGCCCCCATTTTAGCTTCTGAAACATGTGTTTCCAAATTTTCAGGATGTTTCTAAGGAAAGAGTTTTCTTCAGGAGTTCCCCCCCCTCCACTCCGAGCCCCCAGATTTAATATAATGACCATGATATGCAGTAGTAGAATAAATAAATAAACTCCAACCCAATTGATAACATTAGCCTAAAATACGCATGTGCTTCACAGGCCAAATCTGGACTTCAGACTACTAGTTAGTCATCCTTGCTCTGACGGATACATCTTCTTTATGAAAAACCAGAGACTGGAGACTGAATTTCCTTTGTCTGTCTGTTTCTGACATTGTTTTGTCACCCACTTCTCTACCTGCCTATCACTGACCAATGATAATACACACAGAAAAGTCAGCAGTTGTACTCTCTCTAGTGTCTGCAAAAGGACTCCAGTTATGAAGGGCTGTTTCCATTAGTGGGATGTGTTGGTACCATCTTGCTTAATCAATTCAGCCACGGTCAGAAATGAAGAGGGAGATTTCCCCATGAGTCTTTGTTTCTTGTAGACACTCCTTCTGTGTTCCTCGCTCTTTGATGCCATGGTGCTGATTTCATGCTGAGGTCAAGGGAGTTTGATGTGACACTCTGACGCTCGTCTGCTTCATTTAACTAAGGCAGCCTGAAGCATCAGAAGGGTAAAAAAAGAAACTTGCAACAGAAAAGCCTATATATAGACAGAGATTTTCCAATGGATCAAGTTTGCACTGGTACTATCCTGTTTTCTGCTAAATTTTCTCAGCAAGCTGTATCTCTAATCTATAGAATTAATGGCTTGCTTATAGAAATCAGGAACATTTGCACTTCAGCCAGTGGTAACAATTCCACTAGAGGGGAAATGGAAGCTCATTCCTACTGATTGGAGCAATAACATGAAAGAAGAAAAACGAACCTTAGCTGTCCAACTTTTGAATTTGGAAGTATAATTTGTCAGCCTCATTCATTTTTTTTTTAATGATATCACCATCACCCATAAGTGTGCTAAGTTTTTTATGTACAATTGTATATTTAAAAGACTGGGTCGTTTTCAACTACCGTGTCCCGTCAATGCAAGGAATTTTGTTTGTGCAACAGGAGTTTCCCCTCCCCTTCCACTGCCTACACCCTCCCCAAATCTGCTCTAGAGGGTTTGGGAAACTCCTAGAAGAGATCTAGGAAATGTATAGAGGGAGGGAACAGTTCCCTTGCTTGATGATTATCTGCTGGTGGCACCAGCATTGTGGAATGCCTCACTTGCTGAGGCCCCATCTGCATTGGCTTTCTGACATCTCCTGAAGACACATGTTTTTAGGCAAGGATTCTCCTGAACTGAACCTATTTTTAACTGTTTTAATTGCTATGCTCTTCAATTGCTTGTCTTACAGTTTTTAATTAAGGGTATTTTTAATGCTCAGTGGATTTGTTATTGCATATTTTAATTATGCATTTATTTTATAGTCATAAACCACTTACTTGGCAACCATTTTGGCACATAAGCAGCTAATTGTTATAATTAATAACATTAATAATAATTACTTACAGAGAAATCCTTGTGTTGATGGAACAAGAGACTTAGCACTATGTTGATTCCACCCTATAATTGAAAAATTATTATTATTATTATTATTATTATTATTATTATTATTATTATTATTATTATCACCATTATTATTATTATTATTATTATTATTATTATTATTATGTATTAATTTATTATATGCCCTTCATGCTCAGGCCCCAGAGCAGATTACAACAATTTCAAACGCAACATTAAAAGCAGTTTAAAACTTTATTTCCTGACAAGGGGCCACATTCTCTGTTAGGAGTCACATGCCAGCAATGAGGAGAGCTCTGGAGTCAATTAGAGAAACAAAAAACCTAATGTGGAATGAACAACACCCCATGTCAGTTTTCAGTGGTTGCCTCAGATTAGAATTCCCAGGCCTGTGGGAAGTCCACTGGGGACTCAGCTATACTGGCAAAGAAAAAACGCTTTATATGCGCTGTTTCTGCAGTCTAACACTGTGACACCAGATGGCGCTGTGGAGTTCCATTTTTGCTTACCCAGTTTCTCATACAAAGTTGGCAACGTGTTTAACTAAAATGCTTCTTTGATGTGTCTAGATTCAGCCTATGGGATTAATCTCAAAAAAGTACACAGAGGATTTATTCAAGTACCTGAGCTTCAAAACAGCCTCTCTTCTGAAAACTAAGTGAAAGAAAACCAGTTGATTGTCATGTGCTTTGGAAACACTTTGCAAGCTCTGTGCTTGGTACACTTTGGAAATGCTGAACTGGTAAAGGAAGCAAGCTGGTTGTTGGGAGCTTAGGAAGCTCTGTGTTTGGTGCTTGGGAACCCTGCCTGAACCCATTAGCAATGCTGTGCTAGAGCTGTAAGTTTAGGAAACATGATGACCCTATGGCACCTGATCTGCGTATTATTTATTCTGCTCTCCTGTGTCTGGCTGAAGAGGTTTCTCTGCCCGTTGCAGCACTTTACACTGGAAGCAGGGAAGTGTCTCTGTCTTCAACCCTTTCCCCTCTTTGGCGCTGGGGAAAATATACTCGGTTCAATTACCGTATTTTTTGCTCTATAAGACTCACTTTTTCCCTCCTAAAAAGTAAGGGGAAATGTGTGTGCATCTTAAGGAGCGAATGCAGGCTGCGCAGCTATCACAGAAGCCAGAACAGCAAGAGGGATTGCTGCTTTCACTGTGCAGCGATCCCTCTTGCTGTTCTGGCTTCTGAGATTCAGAATATTTTTTTTCTTGTTTTCCTCCTCCAACAACTAGGTGCGTCTTGTGGTCTGGTGCGTCTTACAGAGCGAAAAATACGGTAACTTCTCTCCCTGCCAAGAGAAACCTCTTTCATTAATATGTACCTTGGCTCTTAAGAAATATTCCTACAGTGACCTGAAATCAATAAGAGGTTGCTCTTTTAAAGAGTACAGCTGGCAAGTAAAACAACTGCGCAGCCCCTTTTACTGACAAGCTTCTTTTTGGCATTCCCTCCAAGTGGAATTCCCACTTTGGCCTTATGGCTGCTTCTCAAGAGACATCCACACCACCTTTTTAAAGTACACGGCTTCCTCCTGAAAAACCCTGGAAACTTTGGTGCTGGGAATTGTAGCTCTGAAGTTCTGAAGTTCTGAAGACAGTTCTGAAAACAGTATGACCAAAATAAAATAAAAAATTAGAGTGTTGCAGAGGGAACAAGTTAGATTTCTCTAGAGCAGAACTTTCATATCTTCCTCATATAACATGAGGTAAGCATGTGTGGTTCGTAACTTGTGGTTTTTTAGTAATTTAGGCAAAACATTTCCATTCTCCCCGCTGTTTAACTACTGTATAAACACCGGTAGTTTAAAATATTGGCTAGCTTTCTGTTGCTTCTGCTGTTTCAAGTATTTGCTTTTGGTCTTATTTTATTTGTTTTGTGTTGCAATACATATTACAAGGGGTGGCATATGAAAGTCTTCATTAGACTGCTTATGCATCTCCTCGGCAAGGCAGTGAGGGGTGTGATTTCCATTTTAGTCAGCCTTAACTGCTGGGTGTGAAGGGAAGAATAGGAAGCTGATTTAGACTGAGTGACCGTTAGTCCACCTGGCTCAGTACTGTCCGCACTGACGAGTTGCTGGGCCAAGACATCAGTGCATCCAAGAAACCAGCAACTTTTGTCTCCTCCTTTCCTTGAGCCCTTTCCATTTCAGCTGGTCATCAGAAGGACTTGTAACTAGGAACGGGTAGGGTACCCAAGTTTGCTTATTTCATTTCCCCTCCCAATTATTTTTCTTTGGTGTCGTGTCCTGTTGGTTGTAAACCTGGGGGCAGCAACTGTTTTGTTATTGACCTGCTATGAGACCCTTTTGTGGTTAAAAAACAATGATATTTAAAGAAATGTCTGAACCATCCTTCATACAACCAAAACAATTCATTCACCAGAATGCCTACTATTCCATTAATCAGGACCTTTAGGGGCAAAAATTAAAATTGGTAAACACTCATGAGCTCACTATGTCAGGGAACAATTTTTTTGCCTTTGTAGCAAGAGAAGAAATATTGAACTCGGTCACTACAGCAGTACTAGACCTGGAACAGGACTTTTTATTGTAATGAAATCGCTCCTTTTCCAGTAATAGTATTGGTCCACCCTTTTACCATCCTAAACAATATAACCTGGATAGATTGTAGGTAACTACATGGCAGTGCTAGCACCCATCTCCATATAACAGTTGAAAATGTTCAAATTACTTAGCAATTTTAGGTTCATTCTCCAAGGAACAAACTAACCTTTTGGAACCTCCCCCCCCCTCCGCTTAATCTGCTGCAGCAGTGATCACATCACATTGATTACAATTGACTACCAGTTTGTTGTAGTGGTTAAGAGCAGTGAACTCGTAATCTGGTGAACTGGGTTCGCGTCCCTGCTCCTCCACATGCTGGGTGACCTTGGGCTAGTCACACTTCTCTGAAGTCTCTCAGCCCCACTCACCTCACAGAGTGTTTGTTGTGGGGGAGGAAGGGAAAGGAGATTGTTAGCTGCTTTGAGACTCCTTAGGGTAGTGATGAAGCGGGATATCAAATCCAAACTCCTCCTTCTCTTCTTCTACATTCACATGCAACACTAAGCCTAAGCATTTGTTTTAACCATAATATACTGGTGCACATAGTTTAAGCAATCCCATTTAGCTCCCCCTCCCCCCTTAGTCAAGCAGAGAAACAACAGAGCAGCTCGTTTAGCATTATGTCTGAAACGGCACTCATTATTTGTTTCCTTGGAGGTTGTGGAGTCTCCTTCCTTGGAGGTTTATAAACAGAGGTTGGAAGGGCATCTGTCATGCATGCTTTAGCTGAGATTCCTGCATTGCAGGGGTTGGGCTAGATGACCCTCACGGTCCCTTCCAGCTCCACAGTTCTATGATTCTATGATTCTTTCCATGATCAGGAATTCAATAAGAACAGGGAAAACAGGTAGAGAAAAATGGGACTCCACATTGCCATCTGGTGGCACAATGTTATCTCTTCTCTTTGGTGATCACTCATAGCCAAGTAAGATTATCTTCCACAAACATGGTTTTAACAATGAGTCCGTAAGTGACTGTGGAGGCCAGTTCTGGATCCACACGTCCTTCCACAGTGGGGACATTGGTTTCCAGGAGGGAGTTGATCATGGTGTGGATTTGCCAAGCGTGCCTTCCTCCTAGCACGTTTCTCCCTTGCGTCCTAAGTTCGAGTGACTTCAAAGCCCATGACACCTTTGGTAAAGGCTGTTCTCCAACTGGAGCACTCGCAGGCCAGTGTTTCCCAGTTGTCAGTGTTTATACTACTTTTTAAAGATTTGCCTTGAGACGGTTTTTAAACCTCTTTTGTTGACCACCAGCATTACGCTTTCCATATTTAAGTTCGGAATAGAGTAGTTGTTTTGGAAGACGATTATCAGGCACCCACACAACAAGACCATTCCAATGAAGTTGATGTTGAAGAATCATTGCTTCAACACAGGTGATCTTTGATTCTTCTAGTACGCTGATATTAGTTCGCCTGTCTTCCCAAGTGATGTGTAAAATTGTGCACACTATTATATCACACATGCAACACATATAAGTCACTTTTTCTTTACCAGTCTAGCTGAGTCCGAAGTGACATGTGTACAGTATGTTTAAAATGAACCACAAAGCTTTGTTTAGCATGTGGCTGGTGAACCTGTGGCCCTCTAGATGTTGTTGGACTCCAGTGCCAGCATGGTCCATGGTCAGAAATTAGAGAAGAAATTAGAAGAGTTATACTCCAGTGAGATGCACAAGGGCATGGGTCCCCCATCTCTAGTTTAGTACAATGGTGGCTTTAGGGGTAGGCAAACTGGGCAACAACCCAGGGCCCCACACTTTAGAGGGCCCTCAGATCTTGTGCAAAATTCTGCCTTCCTCCTTTATAGCCAGTAATTCTCCATCTGCCTTGCCTTTAACTCGGTCTCATTGCCCAAAGAAAATGTCAAGCTGCAATTCTGTGTACACACTTGCTTGAGAACAAATCCTGCTGTAGGGTTTATTTCTGAATAAACATGCACAGGATTGCACCGTCTTACATCTCTTTTCTTCTGATTAGTATGCAGAGCACTGGATTTTTGGGAATGAGGCATGCGGCAGGATTTACACATGTGCGTAATTTGTGCAAAATACTATGCTGTATGAAGTTCCAAATCTCATGTGTTTCAGACAGTATGAGAAAGAGGCCAAATTGCAAAATTCTCACTATGTATCAAGATTTCTGCCGATGCTAAGCAAACAGATAAGCAAATCAGCACCAACTTTGAAATGAATGCAAAAGCACAGTGAAAAGTCATGTTTAAACCCTCAACAGATTCCTCTTCTCAGTCTCAGATTGGTGCATGTTTGTTTGAATGAATTGTGAAAGGGCAGCTTTTGTTGAGCAGCTTGTCGGGCAACGGTAGAACAGTGCATTATAAACAACAGTTTGTACATCCTGATATTCCAAATGAGTTAATGATAGATAATAGCGTGGTACTCAGATGACTAACGGCATATTACGGCAATTCTGTCTTACACTTCAAATGTACCCTCCATGGGAAGACATTTTTGTGCATAATAAACTGCCTTGTCACATGAAAGCAAGATAGGTAAAAAAGGACAAAATATTGCAACCAAATTCCAAATTGCAGGAGAGAAAATTAGTTTTCAAAGTGAGTGAAGGAGCATATGGTGCCTAGAACAAATCAAAGAATGGTCTTTGGGTATCAGAGGTGATTCAGTGTGGCTGTGTCTAACACTTACAGTGCCAATTCTCATGCATCTCTAATCATGACAACAAAGCACCATGGTGACATTTCCTTTGGCACCAGCATTGCCAGATGGAATGATCCCTCCTCTCCTCCCCTTCCACACAGTTCTGGAGGTCCTACTGATCCCCCAGAGCCAATTCGTGGGGGGCACTAGAGGTCATGGGGGATGAGGAGGGGAAGTCCCATTGCGAAAGCGGAAGCCCTCACACGGCATATACTTGCGAGACTCTTTCAGTGAATCCCACCCATAGTCCACACTGTACCCCTATGCCAACACTATATATCATTGTACTAGCATGGGTAGCTTTAAAAGAGGATTGGATAGATTAATGGAGGATAAGATTATCAATGGGTTCTAGCCAAGAGGACATATTGTATAGCTTTCAGTTATCAGAGGCAATATGAATGTCCCTCAAAGGAGCTTAGGTTTGGGTGATTTCTATGCACTTATGTCTTGCTAGCTAGCAGGCTTCTCATAAGAATCTGGTTGGTCACTATGAGAACTGGACCAGATAGGCATTGGGTCTGATTCAGCAGGGCTCTTCTCAGTAGTGGATGGTGGTGTTGGGCAGGGCAGCAGTGCCCGCTTGACCTTTGGTTGCCTACATCACTGCTGCATAGCTGCATAGCACAATGGAGAGAAGGCAGGTGGGAAAGCAGCACAGTTGGCTCAGCGGATGCATTTGCACTGCAATGACCTTGCTCCCGCCTCCATCCCAATATACAGCAGCAATGTAGTCAACTGGAGGTCATTATATAACCTGTGAGGCTGATTTTGCAAGCTTCTGAAATAGACTTTGGGCCATGTAAAGAGGCTGTACCAATGTCAAGGAAGCTCAGATCATCACAGGGGCAAACATAGCTCTTTTGAATTACTACGGTGATCTAATAAACAGAATATCTCATTAAGGACCTTTATCTCTCAGTTTGTCTGCTCAGATAGCATCATATATTTTGGATGTCCTTGTTTTGTGGTTTGGTTTCACCTTCCACTGTATTTAGTATTTGACTGGAAGTTCAGGAACGTAACAATAGCCGGTTGAGACAATGGACTGGTGGTTCATATGACAAGGTACCATAATTAATTTTTCATAATGCTGACCTGGGTCAGAAATAAAGGTTCAAAACACGGTGCGTTTAATACTGCACGAAGGGCCAAACTAGATGTTATAAGATACAAGGAATGACAGCAGTTCTGTATCTCTTATAACAACCAGTTATGCCCTTAGCCACTATGCCAACTTGTTGCTATTATGCCATGAAATAACCTCATTCTTTGAAACAAAGCTGCTTTCCATTTATTGGGGAAGGGTGGCTGAAAATGAGCTTCAGTTTTCATTTCAAAAGCACTTTTTAAATTGTCCCAAATGATTCACTTTGAACGCCAGTGCCACTGCTGAGGAAATGAGGCGCTCATTAGACATGTGTCTTTGTGCCAGCTCTCTCCCAGCTAGTGGAGCAATGAGAAAATAGGAACCATCCCTTCTGTCCTTCCTTCCTTCCTTCTTCCTCAGTAACTGGATTACTAGAATGGTTTCTTTGAGGCAGATGAACTAGGCTTTCTTTCTGACACCATTAATGACATTCCCCTTAGATGCTACAGAAATTGAAATGGTCTAATGAGGTTAAAAGATCAGGATGTCCTCGGGACAGTTGCTGAGCCCTCTCCACTCAGCTCAGGGGGCGCAGAAAAGGAAGAGGGGGCTCTGCATGACCCCTTTCCTATCTGGAAATGCCACAAAGGATTTGACAGAAGCCACGGTGTCGTGCAGTAGCTCTGCTTGGTGTCAGCTTGCATGCTAAAGTTTGGACTGATATGGCTTTGTCTCAATCCTCAGTTTCGCTCAGGAGCTGGAAGAAGGTAAAGAGCCCTCCTGCGTGAGGCTTGTGGCATCTTAAGAACTTCTCACTACAATTGTTCTTGGATGGTCTTGCTGGAGTAGAGCAGCCCAGCACCAGGCAAGGATAAAAAAATGACGTCACAGAAACTTCTTTAGAGATAATATGGAGGCTTTGTGCATGAGCTTTAATTGCATAAAAGCAATGTGAGAGTTACAAGTTTATTCAAGCACTCTAGTTCATGCACTGGAGCTGACTCACTTTGAATGACCACCCTAAGGAGGTCAGCCTAACCCTTGGGCTCTTTCACATGGCTGGAGGGTTGTTAGGCAGAATCAAAGGGACCCATTATTATGCACCTCTTCCCAGTCCCTTCCAGTTCCAGCATCTGGCTGAATCCAAGCATCCCATCTCCACTGCCCTTTTTAATGGGTCATCTAATGGGTCATTAATCCAGCATGCAGCAGCTAGACTGGTGACTGGGAATGGCCACCGAGACCATATAACACCGGTCCTGAAAGACCTACATTGGCTCCCAGTACGTTTCCGAGCACAATTCAAAGTGTTGGTGCTGACCTTTAAAGCCCTAAATGGCCTTGGTCCAGTATACCTGAAGGAGCGTCTCCACCCCCGTTGTTCAGCCTGGACACTGAGGTGCAGCACCAAGGGCCTTCTGGCGGTTCCCTCACTGCGAGAAGCCAAGTTACAGGGAACCAGGCAGGGGGCCTTCTCAGTAGTGGCATCCGCCCTGTGGAATGCCCTCCCACCAGATGTCAAAGAGAACAACAACTACCAGACTTTTAGAAGGCAGCCCTGTTGAGGGAAGTTTTTGATGTTTGATGTTTTATGTGTTTTTAATATTCTCTTGGGAGCCGCCCAGAGTGGCTGGGGAAACTCAGCCAGATTCGCGGGCTATAAATAATAAATAATCATTATTATTATGATTATGATTATGACTATTAGCAGTGTTAGAATAAGACTTCAGGCATATCCTTAAGGTATTCTCACCACACTATTAGATGGGAGGGGGGCTCCTGGGGGCACTAAGGCTACATATATGTCACACATTCAAAGCACATTGCCTCCCTCAGAGAATCATGGGGACTGTAGTTTATGAAGGGTGCTGGGAGTTGTAGCTCTGCAAGGAGTGAACTACAGTTCCCAGGATTCTTTGGGGGGAAGCAGTGTTTTTTAAATATATGGGTGCCCAATATATGCCAGTCTGTTGTGGGGACCTGAAGACAGCTTGGAGCTTCACAAATCCTGAAGCTGTCCCTGACTAAAGTCACTTCCAGGCAGTGAGCAATTTGCAGGAGAGATTCAAGAGCACACTATAAATGTAAGTTTCCACAACTGAAGAGAATTACCAGGTTCTTTCACCCAAGAGCTCAACAAATCCACTTTTTAAAAAAGGACTTTGGGGATTAGGATTCTGTGATTCTATGAAGGTGACAGGGCAATGCACTAAGAACTATGGGGTGGGTGAATGTTAATGGAAAGACGTACAACTACTACACAAACAAATCAGGTTGAATGTTCATTGTCCCATAACTACTCTGCAAACAATCAGTATGAATACTGAATAAAGACTATGTCCAAACCTCATTGGACAAACAAATCAGGATGAGTGCTCAATAAACAGATCATTTGCTTGGAATAGTTGGTTAATAGGGAATTCTAGGGGCGTGCAGTTCCTTCAGATATACCCTGAACCAAATCTGGCTGATCTGGGGAGATTTCAGGAGTTTGTCTGAAGTGATCCAGCTTCCTCTGGAGTGGCCTGAACAAAACTTGGGTCCTCCAAAAGTTTTGTTATAAATAATAATAATAATAATAATAATAATAATAATAATAATTTTTATTTATATCCTGCCCTCCCCAGCCAAAGCTGGGCTCAGAGCGGCTAACAACAGTAAAAATAACACAATTTACATAAAATCACAGTCAATTAGTGGTTCATGAGTACCAGAGAGACAGACAGTACGCCAGCTAGAACTGCTTTTTTATAGATATGTAATTTTATTTATTTCAGTTTGTTCTGAAATTTTAAATTTTGCAATTGGTGATTTTATCCTGATACTCGTCACTGACTGTAATAAAACGACAGTATGCCTGAAAACACTGATATATCCCCACGTTCCCCACAAGCTTACTATGTAAGGAAAATGTCAGGGAGGGAGAGGAAGTGACGGTAATTTTGTAAGTGACAGGAAATTATTCCTACCAATTATTCCTTCCTTACAACGTTTGTATTTTTTATGTGATTTTGGTAAAGATGTAGAAGGAATTTTTCAGAAACTGTTCCATTGGCGGGTTTTTTTTGTTTTTGTTTTGCTTTGTGTGCATATGTATGACTGGAAGCAGAGGGCCATTATGGCTGCAAATTCTATTGAATTCTGCCAAAAAAGTTCATTGATTTCCCCATGCTCTTCAATGGGGAGGCACAAAGTTCAGGAGTGCTTATGATTACTTAGCAAGAGGAATATACCGTATTTCTCGCCCTGCAGGACGCACTGGCCCATAGGACGCACCTAATTTTTTTTTGGGGGGGGGAAATAAAGAAAAAAAAATCCCCCCCCAGCTGCGGGGGAAGCCCGAGCTTTTAAAAACGCACCTACCGTAGTTTTTAGAGGAGAAAAGGATATCTTCCTGAAGCAGAGCGCCCCGCACTCCAGGCAGCAGGCTGCTATCCACAGCCTAGGGAACCCTGCGGGAACTCCCGCAGGGCTCCCTAGGCTGTGGATATCTTCCTGAAGCCTGGAGAGCGAGAGGGGTCAGTGCACACTGATCCTTCTCACTCTCCAAGCTTCAGCGAAAGCCTGCATTCGCCCCATAGGACGCACACAGATTTCCCCTTCATTTTTGGATGAAAATACGGGCGAAATATAGGGCGAAAAATACGGTATATGCTATGATCACTCTGAGGATTTCAACATGACTGTACTGCAGGGTCAAACAAATGATTCCAAGATCAGGGAAAAAGCTAGGTTTCAAGCCTTTGGATAAATGTAGCGGTAAGGAGGGTGGAACACAAGCCACTGGACCTGTCAGTCTTTTTCTTCACCCCACACTGCAAAAGGAACTTGCTAAACACCCTAAGGGGCAAGCATTCAACTGACATTCTGATTGATTGTGTGTGTGTTTAGGAAAAGAGAAAACAAGTAGTTTTTGGATAAATTTAGAGTCTACCTCATATTGAAAAAATTCTTCCTGAAGGAAGAGAAATGTATTTTCAGTTATAAAATGCTCTGGCTCCAGGAAAGGCAGGAAGAACAAGGGCTTCCCTCATGAAGAAGGGGGGGGGGAATGGTCGACTCGTCTGTCAGGCATGTGATAGACATTATCATTAACATCCACAGGCAGATCCCAAGATTTTAATTGTCTTTATAGAATAGTTAAAATGGAGAGACATTAAAGTGTGTGTGTGTGTGTGTGTGTGTGTGTGTGTGTGCGTGCAGACACATGACAGTTTTGCTTGAGGGGTTTTAAAAAGTTTTTTGGTTGTCTTTCTGTTTACAGACACAATATTAAATTTTACTAGCCAGTTACAGACCAGCAACAGCTTTGGCAAAACTGGGCTCAGAAGGAATCCTCGGATATATGTATTTTTACAAATTTGGCCACTGCAGTTGTCATGGTGATTGTCTAATCTGCTGGCAATTGGAAAGCTGAGCACAATAGAGACTCTCCCACCCACCACAATCAGGGAAGCGGGGAGGCTCAGAATCACAGCTGTACTGGGGGGCCACTAGGGGGCGCATCGGAAGATGGCTGACAATAACATCTCTCCGACCCACACGAGGTAATTTGGAGGCTATGATGGGAGTAATTAGCCTCCTTACCCCCCCCCCGGATGGTGGCGGGGACTGCCTTGCCTGCTATAACACCCCCGAATTTGTGGGGATGGGGGCACTAGGCACAAAGCCCTCCTGTGGGATTCCGGTGCTCCTGGACGCCGTCCCTGATCCGCGCCACTAGCTGCAAGAACTTCAAAAGAAACAATTTGGATGAAGGAATGCACATATTTGAGGAAGGAGGGGAAGTAAAGACTGCTAACAGAAGAGATCTCTGATAAAACAAGACGAGTCGGAGGAACAAGAGAAATCCATGAGAAGATACGCCAAGACTCGGTATGGCAAATGACTGATGGGGGAGGGGGAAAAAACTTTCCTTTCTTTCCTTATGTGATTAAACAAGAATCCCCTCCCCTCACAAGTCAGAAATGTCGTTTTAAGGACTTAAGCTGTGGATTTAAGGCTGTGTGGAGATAAACTTTCGAACCAAAGCATGTTTTAAGAAGAGCGTGGAATGTATAAGAGCTTTGGAATGACGCAGTTAAAAATGCCGTCGCCATATTGGGAAGTTCTGTCGGAGGACTTAAGTCTGAGAGAAGAAATAGAGCTGTTTTTATATTGTGGGTGAAACTCCTCAGTGGGACTTAAGAGCGACAGTTTTGCGAGATTAATGATGGAAAGAGCGATGTTATCTATGAAGGCGATGATATATGGAAACCATCTTGATTTGAGGATTGGAAGAATGGAAAAATTCACACAGGATTATTATTGGTGTTTATCGGCTTAAGGAGACTATCAGAAGAGATCATAAAGAACAAAGAGAAAATATATGAACAAGATGTGATGTGGAAACAGCAAGATAAGACTGGATAGAATTATGAACTCTTTTTGGACTGATTTGGACATTATTGCAGTAGCAAGAAGATGATCAGAATCCCCCTTCGGATCTTGAAATATGGGTCCCCCCAACAAAATTTAAAATTTGGCTTTGTAATTTGGAATTTATGTGATGTGATTTAATTTGATTTGATTGGCCGGTTAATAAAAATTATTTAAAAAACCAAAACAGAATCACAGCTGTACTGGACGTCCAGTGCCTCTAATGCTCAATGCTGACATCAGAAACTTGACCTTGCCCATAAGTAGTGATTAGTGAGTGTACAGTCCTTGTGCACATATAATCAGTTTATTCCAGCAAGAGGAAACTTCAACTTCCATAGCTATTTAGAGCTATAATCATGCAGGATCAAGTTATATGAATTGTTAAGTTTTCTCCTCAATTTGGCAGGACGGGGATTGTTTGTATGTTTATTTTATGGTATTAGATCCTAATCTAATGGGTGGGGAAGTATTGGCTCTGTGGTTTGGTATATGTTACTAGAAGTGAATGTGGACAGATCCCTAGATGCAAACTCCGGCAGAATACTTTCCGGTAAGAGAGAGCAGAGGTTTTAAAACACAAAAACATACCTGCAACAAAGTGAATTGTGGGTATTTAGGCTTTTGAATATCCCACGGTAAGTCACTTACAGCAACTTCCCCTTTCTACCCCCTTTTGCAGTGAATAGATCAAACACTTTGGTAATTTTAAAAGAAGTTTACTTACAAACTCATCAAAGATCAAATTCTTGTGTATTTCCATATAGCAGCAAAAAAATAAAAACCCCGGGTAGAAGAACTTAGTTTACAAAGTATGGTAAAGGTTTTTGAACACATGGTCTGAGCTTGGAGCAGTTAAGCCCAAATGTCCTCTCAGGTTGGGTTCACATGGTGGAAGAAAGAAGGCAAACAAAAGAACTGCCCATCGCTGGGCATGAGGGACCGTGACCTAGTCAAGACTAGCAACAGCTTACTCTATGGTCTTAACCCTTTCATACATTTAAATTGAGCCAAACATGCGTGTTATATGAGGCTGCATTTCTCACAGGCTCATGGACCAGCTGCAGCCTTCCTGGCCTCTCTGTCCAGCCCATGGGACTCACCCATACAGGCCATGCCTCTCTCCCCTGGTCCTCTTCTACACCCTCATTAAGTGCTCATGCCTGACCAAGTCCTTGAATTGTGATAATGCCTCTTGTTTTGCCTGGATGGATATATTTCTGATGGAATGTAGCTTTCTGTACAAAGGTGACATACAGATCCTCTGCTCTACTCACTTCTGCTTCTGACTGCACCCACCACTGCATGTGTCCTCCAGAAGTTTGCACATAAAGGATTGTGGGCCTTGGGCTTTAAAAGATTCTCTGTTCCTGGACCAGGGGACAACTGTGGTAGCCCATTACACAAAAAAGATAGCAGGGAAAGGAAGGAAGAAGAAAGGACAGGAAGAGAACATCTGGAGACATAAAACCCACAGGGTTATTCCATTTCGGGACAGCAAAAGTTCCAATGTTTGAGTCAAAAACTTGTATAACTCAGCACATGAGATATCAGCAGCTAGTGAAATAAACAGAAAACCAAAGTACAATGAGCTTACTAATGAAACAAACTCTTTCCCTCCCTTCTTTATCTCTTTACGGGAATACTAGGATATGTTTTCAAATGTGGTGTGGAAGGAAGCCAGTCAGCACAGCTAATTCTCTGGCTTCCTTGTAAACCTTTTCTTTCTTGTTGACCTCTTTCAGTTGTGTATTTGGAGAGCTACCGTATTCTCTTTCAGAAATGTGTGGTGTACAAAGTCCATTCTCCTATATGTCTCTCTTTACAGGGTTATGTTAGGGTTGATGTTTTTTTCATGGGCCAAGACTCAATGTCTTTAATAGGTGCATGAAAGGCAGAAAGCAACACTAGAACATGACAGCATAAGAAGAACCCGTCTGGATCAGACCAAAGGCCCATCTAGCCTGCCATTTTGTTCTCACAGTAGCCAGCCAGATGCCTATGGGAAACCTTCAAGTAAGACCCAAATGCAACAGCGGCATCTCAAGTTGTGATTTTGTTTCTGTTAAAAAACAACAATCCTGGGAGATCCTTCTTCCTCTTTGGCCCAAGATTCTAGGGCCTAGAACGACCCTTTCAGTACCTGAGGTGAAATGAATGTCTCTTCGGTCTACTCCAGCAAGTAGATACACTTTATGGAAACAGGATAGGAAGGACTGATGAACACACGATCC
This sequence comes from Podarcis cretensis, assembly GCF_951804945.1. Lineage (NCBI taxonomy): Eukaryota > Metazoa > Chordata > Lepidosauria > Squamata > Lacertidae > Podarcis > Podarcis cretensis. The sequence goes on along the minus strand of NC_137170.1, from coordinate 44,893,595 downwards.
CTGTTCAGCTCTCTGGTAATCTCTCTTGGGAGAAAGGTGCAGGAAGCAAGCTGTCAGATAGATAGATCATAGAAGGGCCGGTCAAAGAAAGCATGATTTTGGATTATCTCTGTGAAAAACTTCACCTACTGACTTCACCTACTGCAAAGTAGGAGGTGGGGTTTGCTGTGCTGCATTTAATTGTACAAGTTGACGTATAAGTAAAGGCAATAAACAACATTTAAAAAGTAAGTATTTTGTCACCACCAAATGCTTAACATTAAAAGTAAACGGGTTTATTTCTTTTTAAGGGATCCTCTTTCCTTTGTAGATATAAAGCCACGTTGCTATAGGATTTTTAAAATACCAATATTGTAATGGAGGAAAGAGGAAGGCTGTAGAATTGAGGAACACTCTTCCTCTGTCTTCAGGAGTACCTTTAAGGAGGGGACTGCAGTGGGTATGGGGGATCATCAACAATGCAAAGTTGTGTCTTGAGCAAGCACAGCTACTTTTGGATACAGTGGAATTGTTTTACAGTTGCTGATAGGGGTCTTATGTTGCTGCACCACAACCATCAAAATCAAATGTCTGTGTCTGCTCTAATGTCAGAGGCAGACATGTAGTCTCAGGGATTTCTTTAAGTTCCAAAAATCTTATTTGCATTAAATTTTCATTCCACTGACAAAGATATCAAACTACAAGCTCACAGCCACAATCTTTGTTCAGATTTAGTAGTGAAACAGGTTAAAATTTCCATTATAGTAGTAGTCAGTAAATGTGAACTTTCTAAACATGAAGAAACGCTTTCTCATTATTTTTTGCCTTTGCTACACAATGAGCTGGTAACCGCATCCATGTACTAAAAATGTTGTTTAGATCCCAATGATTGGGATATAATGGAGGACTCCTAGTGCATTCCTTCGACTTTGGAAAGTGGACTAAGTAATTCGAAACTACAACATTTTAGGATAAATTTGTACTTGTTCTTAGACAAATTGCTTGCTTCGTTTAGGAAAAAGAGCTTGCATATGTAGTTGTGGTTAATGGTTTGTTTTTTTGTTTGTTTGTTTGTTTGTGAATGACAAGCTGTGTATGCCTAGTATAGCTGTACTATGCTATTTTATGCTTTCTTTCATCTTTATTCTGTTGCTTAAAATGCATATGCCTCTTGGCTTGTATTAACTACCACTCTGTCTCTGCCTGTCCAAATCCACATGTGCAGATTTCTGGAATTTGCAAAGAGGCATCTGAGGGCGTATAAATTGAGTTATCACTGAGATTTACTCATCACAGTGTATAAGCAAACTCCCTTTTACTATGCAAGTGAAAGAGATCTGTAATAAACAGCTAGCCTGAAGGGATGCAATGTTGATAGCTTAGCTGCTAAACATTTTTTAAAGTTCTTCTTACTTAATTCATTTTTTTAGATGGAGAACTCAAGACAGTGTTTGGTGGAATAGTTCCATTAACTTTCCCTGAACTATGTCTTGGGAGATATCTGAGGTCATCTTTTCTCAAAGAAGAACATGTAGGTACCTGTCAATAAAAAGCTATTAACGTAAAGCACTTCTCTTTATTGCTGTCACTTCAAGTTCTGAAAACCAAGTTATGGCAATTAAGTGTTCTTTCCTCAAGTACAATGAAGTCTTCCTCTAATCTAGTCTGTTCCAAAGGTTATTCTCACTGTTGTAATTATTTCAATGGGCCACTCTGTGAGTCCTGAGACTTTGATGTGCTGCATAAGAACTACTAAAGTTCTACCTAGTCCAGTAGTCCATCTTCAACGCTGGCCAGACAAATTTAGGGGTCTGGATTTCAACCTCCTAATCAACCTTGACAGACACATCCCAGGCCTTCTCTTTTTTTTCCAGGGAACAGGCTTAGTAGTGCAGCAGCAGATTTGGTTGAGTCATGTTCAGGTGAGTCAGAAGCAAGACAAGACCAGAACCCTGGACAGAGCAGTGGCTGAAATGGAGCCATCTATACCCCTAAAAGGCTGTTGCCTTGTTTTACAGCTCTTGGCTGCTACAGTGAGGGGTGACAGGGGTTGCCCCAGGGGTTAATCTTCTGAATCTGTGTAGAATCTGTCAAAATCATGTCTTCTGCTCTGGAAGAAGGACCTTGTAGGGGAGCTGGTCATTGTCACATTTTCCAGTACCACTGGTCTTCACATTTACCATGATCACTGATTCCTCCTGTGCACTCTCTGGCAGATTGGATGATGTCTCATGTTGCCTACAATGTTTGTCCTGGGCAGACAAGTTGCCATACAATCCACTTGCCTGTCAGGAGATGGAGATATGTTAGATCCTACAGCCTCTGAGACCCCCCCCCAAAGAACCATAGAATTGTACCCTGTGACACTTTTTTGGTGATAAAAGTTGATCAAACGTTTTCCAGACATCCCATCCTACCAAACCAGTCTTTTAACCTAAGGAAGTTATGTGGGCAAAAGGGTTTCCCACAAGCTCATAAATTCCCCAATACTGGAGAGGTAATAAACTTTATTAAATATAGCCAAAGGCTTTTGTAAACCCCACATTCATTCATTCATACTACAAATGAGTAGTTTACAAAATAAAATGTACATTGACAACCTATATAAAATCTTCCGTAACTAAAACTTATGCACCATATTTACTGCATGTGAAACTGAGTTTCTGCCTGTTTACACTTAATGCTGTTTTCCCCAGTAGTTATTATAGTCCTGGTATGTAAACCTGCACTTCTTGTTAATATTTATTGCCTGTCACAAACATTTATTGAAGTTCAGTTTCCTTCATTTTGTCTGTTGCTTTATAATACCCACTTAAGCAAAGAAATCTGTCTACTATTTAATGATAGAAGAAGAAAGTTAAGTTGATTAAATCCATTGTGTTTCGTAAAAAATACACCTTCTTTCACCCAAAGAACTTGGTAGATAAATCTGACACATTTTAGGCATGATAATTTTTTCTGTAGTGGAGAAAGTGGGTCCTGCATTAATGCTTCTCAGGCTCTTCCCGGACATTGGGCATCTTGTTCCACCCTCCAAATTGGGCTGTTCAGCCTGTGTATCTAATCATGTCCTGGTTCTTCCTCTATTAACAGCTAAGATTGTTCGTTCTTATAGATTCCATTTAATAACTTGCTTAGCTTTCCCCATTCATAGTGAAGCCTTTTCTGCAGTGGCTCCTCGTTTGTAGAATGTTCTCCTCAAGGAGGCTCACCTGGCACCTTCATAACATATATTTAGGTACCAAGTGAAATCCTTTCTCTATAGCTAGGCCTTTGGCTGATTAACATTCTATGGCCTTTTAAATGTGTTTGGGTGAGGGGAGTTACTGGTTTGTTTTTGCTTTATTATGTATTTTGTGTTCTCATTTTGTATTTTTATGTTGTGAACTCCACTGTGATCTTCGGATGAAGGCCAGTGTGCAAAAACAAACAAACAGACAAATAATGAGGTTAAATATGGCCCAGAAGCAACATTTATTTATTGTATTTGAGAAGGTGGTTGCTCAACCTGCAACTGTATACATTTTGTTTATTAGAGGGGTGGAAAAGCTTCAGGTTCCTGCTGTATACCGCAAGAAGTGATGGTTCTGCTTGGGAATATGAAGAATCTATTTGAGCCTTAGATGTGGCTAGTACTGAGACAAAGGCTGATATTAGCAGGCACCTAGGACTTTAGAATATTTATGTAGCTGTAATTCATTATGACTTTGTTGTTGGTATGGTTTTAATCCTTTTCTAGGTATAAGAATTGCCAAAGATGCTAGATGTAAGCCATCTGGCATATCTCAAATTTAACAGCATTCTTGAATTGAAGAGATGGGAAGCCTCAGCAAGACACCTTTGGGTTTTTTGCAGAGAAGAATAGCAGTCTATATTGGCAGTTTAGGTGGAGCTAGGACAGTGCATGAAGGAATCTTAGGTCTGGGGCAGAGACAGGGAAGAACCAGAAGAGTAACAGGTAGAATCAGAACTTAAACTTCTAGGTAAGGAGTTCTGGTGGGTTAAAGGTGGAGCATCTGGAGTTTGATGGCTTTTGGAACTCAATACTGGTTAAATGGAAGACCTCAGTTGTTCATTGATTTCACTAAGGAGACCAGCGAAAACAGGGTATTCAAAATGTAGGAGCAATGTCTTGTTAATCTTTAGGGCTGGGCTGGGGAACTGAATCTGGCTCATGGGCCAGATGTTCTTCCCCCTACCCCCTGGGGGCTGAATGCTTTGCCAGATACTGCTTCACAAAGGCATTCTCGGGACCCAGCAATCAGCTGATGTTCAGGTCTTGTAAAGCCCCTTTCAACATGCTATCAATGCAATCTGCTATCTGCTGCTCCAGAGAAGCGGACACAGTTCTCTATCTGCTGCTCCAGAGAATGCTATCTGCTGCTCCAGAGAAGCGGACACGGAGCAATGGTTCCAAACTACAAGAAAAAAGATTCCACCTAAACATTAGGAAGAACTTCCTGACAGTAAGAGCTGTTCGACAGTGGAATTTGCTGCCAAGGAGTGTGGTGGAGTCGCCTTCTTTGGAGGTCTTTAAGCAGAGGCTTGACAGCCATATGTCAGGAGTGCTCTGATGGTGTTTCCTGCTTGGCAGGGGGTTGGACTCGATGGCCCTTGTGGTCTCTTCCAACTCTATGATTCTATGATTCTATGATTCTATGATTCTATGATTCAATGCACATTGAAAAAGACTTAGCAAGACCCAACAGTCGGCAGATTGTCAGGTCTTGAGAACTGCCTTGCGAAGCACAACCTTGCAAGGCATTTTGCAAAGGGGCTCTACAGGACCCTGAACGTCAGGTCTTGAGAAGCCATGTTGAAAGCACTGGGCAAGATATTGCTCTGAAAGGCACTTCTCAAAACCAGACAAGTTTAGGGACTTCAGAGACCTAGCCTACCTTGTCCTATCTCCTCCCACCATTGCAAAATTTTCTATAATGTGCACCCTTCACCAACCTGGTGCCCTCCAGATGTTTTGGACTACAGTTTCTACAGTATCAGACCTACAGCTAGCAAGGCTAATGGGAATCCAAAACAACTGGATGCAACAAGGTTGGGGAGGATTGCCCTGATTGCTGGCTTTCCTAAAGGGAGATTATTAGCAGCATTTCACTTGAGCATTCCAAATCTTTTTGCAAACACAATGAATCAACGACCCAGGTGGTTTTGTATGACTCTGGAAATGTTCACAGTGACTTCTGCTTGACCTCCAATTATCATCCACAGCGTGAGATATAGTGAAAACAGATGTGATCCCTGCCCCAGAGGGCATATGCATTGTTGCTGTGGTAAGATTTCATATTTACAAGTACAGTGGTACCTCGGGTTAAGAACTTAATTCGTTCTGGAGGTCCGTTCTTAACCTGAAACTGTTCTTAACCTGAAGACCACTTTAGCTAATGGGGCCTCCTGCTGCCGCTGCACCACCAGAGCACGATTTCTGTTCTCATCCTGAAGCAAAGTTCTTAACCTGAAGTACTATTTCTGGGTTAGCGGAGTCTGTAACCTGAAGCGTATGTAACCCAAAGTAGCACTGTAGTGAATCTGATAGTGAGAATCTTAGGTTCTTGACTCATGAAAGTTTCTTTGTTAGTGTACACGCAAGGAAAAAAATGTTGTTGGGTGGCAGAGATAAATAATGTAAATGGATTACACTTCAAGGATCTCAGTCTCTTACAAGTCCATTAGTTGAGAAGACATTACAGAAGCTTGCATCATTGCAAGCACTGCAGCATCCTTTTGCTGCCAAGGGTAGTAAAGAACTGCAGTAGGCCTGCCAGAGAATCTTTACCTACTTCAAAACTTTAGGGCACTTCTACACAATATGTTTGTAGGTGCTGGCACTCTAAATTAGCATCGTATGCAGGCCAAGTCATTATTCAAAATGATTGGATAATCCAATTAGCAAATCATGGGGACAATGAAGGACAATTGTTTTTGCCTGTGTAAATCATTGTCAGATGTTTACTGTATTTACATTTTAATCGCGCAGCATTATTTTATTTTAATTAGACAGCATTGGGAAGGGGTGGGGGTGTAGGTGGGCAAGAAAGCACATACTTTTCATGTAGAAGCTCCCATGTTCAATCTCTCATAAAGCTGGGAAAGGACTCTTGTCTGAAACTCTGGAAAACTAGTCAGCACTGAGCTTGATGGACCATTGGCTCAACCTGTTATAAAGGAGCTTTCTAGCAGTAACTCCAAGAGTTTATATTGGGGGGGGGAGTCATCTGTATAAACAATTACATCTTGGGGTATTTTCATTTTACTTATGCACTCCCCCCCCTCTTTTGTAGTTGTTTCTGCTTCTACGAGACCTGATGAGGAACTTCCCCCTTTCTTCTATACGCCTCCTAGGCTGTCTCCAAGTAGCAGTGGGATGGTTTCTCCTGATCAGTCCTCCCACCCAGGTATTGTTCCCACCTTGGTCTTCAGAAGCTTCCCCGAGCCTGTTACCAATGGTGGCAACAGATTCCCCCTGTTATTTCCTTCTCAGCAAATGATGGACGTCAAACACATATTCTCTGAATGTAGAGGACTTAGTATTTAGATATTTAATAGACCTATTCTCCATTATTGTGTCCAGTATCCACTTCAAACCACCTGCATCAGTTGTTGTTGTTATTATTATTATTATTATTATTATTATTATTATTAATACCCCACCCATCTGGCTGGGTTTCCCCTGCCACCATCAACTGTGGCATCAGACTCCATATGATAATTAAGGAAGACATCCTTGATACAAACCTGAAAGACTAGTAGAACAGCATGTTCTGTTTAATGTACTCAATTCCTCATCCTAGGTAGTGATGCATTTTCACAGCTTAGTCTTTTGTCCCAATGGCATTCATATAGTGTGAGCAGTAAATGAACCGGACATTGAGAGTGTAAAATACAACTGAATGAGAGTAATCTTGCAGTAATTTCCCTGTAGCTTATACTGTCTCTGTATTCTGCCTAAACCATTCCCTTACTCCTACAAATAATCAGATGAATTCAATCATGCGGCTTTAGAAAAGCCTTTCTTACTCACCCATTGGTCCTCCAGAAATCATTTACTTGAATGGAAGAAGCATGCTATGCATTAGCAGACTGTAGTCTTTTAATTAGGAATTAGTAAATTATGTTTGTTTCTTCAAGCCAGGGTCTGAATGGCATGCATTCCTCATCTAAGATACAATGTGAATTCATTAGACGGGATATGGCAGGCATGTCCAAAGTCCATTTTGGGGGCCCAATCTGGTCTGCCGAACGATGTAATCTGGCCCCCACCCCCATGGCAGTATATGGGGTAAAATTGTAAAAAAAAAAAGCTCAATCTTAAAAAAAGCTCAACAACTTTGGTCGGCCCCTCACGCATGTTCACTTCATCAAATCTGGCCCTCTTTGAAAAAAGTTTGGGCACCCCTGGTACGGTTTATTTAATGCCAGCATCTCACTGGGGCAAAATCACAGATATGAAGGGGAGGATATGATTGATTTATTTGCAAATAAAAGTAACCCCCCCTCAAGCCCCACTCCCCTCTCCAAAGTTTATAAGTTAGTAAATGCATTTCCCTTTCATGCTACAATCTGGGTATGATGGAAAATATGCAGAAAGAATGGTAATTTGTGTGTTTTAAGCAACTGAGAGCTATCCAGTTATAAAAATAATGGGAACTGTGTAAGTTCTGATGTGGCTGAGTGGTTTTTGCCTGGGGCTAACTGTGCTTCAGTTATGTGGATTATTTGTAGATCTGCTCCGAAAGTGACTAATAGTCCTATGCCATGTGTAATATAGTAAAACACACCATTGAGAGTACCCTTTGAACAACATTTTTAAAAACCTTCTCTTAGTAAAAAAACAAACAAAATAATAACCAGCCTCTGGACACTTGCGTCATAGCCATAACTTCCAGATAAGCAATTTTAAACTTTGCTGCATTTAGGATTACTGCTTTGCTATGCTTTGCAAAGCTACGTTTTAACTAGGAAATGCTTCTAGTGTAGATTGAAGTTTAAAAGACTTCTGATTTAAAACTTAAAATCTTTCTGAACTCCAATGTAGCTGTTATGTGTAACTCAACCTAGTAGAGACTAATGCAGTTTTCAGTGTTCAGACTAATTTTTGTATTGGTGTGGGATATTTTTGTTATCCCGTCAGCCCCTGCTTTGTGTAGCATTATGAAGAGTTATAGGGAACGTGGAAGTTTACACACTGCTTTGTGACATTTTGATTTCTCCAGATAAAAATGTGGCCCAGTTGTGGATTTTTAGAAAGTATTTTTTCCCTCTTATGGACTAACTCAGTTGTGTTTTGTTTGTTTTTTATTCAAATGTGGCCACAGTTCTCATTTTGTATTTTTCTGTTGTGAACTGTCCTGGGATCTTCAGATGAAGGGTGGTATACAAACTTTAATAATCTGGGCGGCAGAAGTCATGGAGTGTTAAGTTGATGCTCATCAACCTTTGCACTATGAAAGGCTTTAAGAATATGTGTTATTTGTGTTCTGGTGCCAGGATCACCTGAATGTTCGACTTACAGTTTTAAAGATGGAGAGAGATAAAATACAAACAGAATTTTTGATCTGTCTCTCTGCTGCAGGATGAGCTTGTTTTCCTCTCACTTCCACAAGCAAAATGACAGGGTGTGCATGCTAACCAATTGAATACAGTGGTACCTTGGGTTAAGAACTTAATTTGTTTTGGAGGTCCATTCTTAACCTGAAACTGTTCTTAACCTGAGGTACCACTTTAGCTAATGGGGCCTCCTGCTGCTACCACGCCGCCACCGTGCAATTTCTGTTCTCATCCTGAAGCAGAGTTCTTAACCCAAGGTACTATTTCTGGGTTAGCGGAGTTTGTAACCTGAAGCGTCTGCAACCCGAGCTACCACTGTACTGGCTTAGCTGTCAATTCTGACCTCCATTATGCTTTATGGAAAGTGTACAAATTTTTTTAAAGAAGAAGAAAAAAAATGCTAAGAATTGCACATTCGTGCAATTATCTGTCCATTTGCAGCATTGTTAGTTTCCTAAAAGGTTGTTCTTGTGATGACCAATTGCATTCTGTGGATTGGGAGGAAGTTTTGAGGGGACGCAATGGAACGGGGGAAGTAGTTGGTCAGCACCATGGACAGGCAGCTCCTTCTCCAAACTTGCGAAACCAATTCTCACCCCTGCACTTGACAGTAGTGACAAAAGGCATGTTTAGGACTGAACACAAGTGAGGATGCTTCCAGAGCAGTCCCACTGCCCTAAAAACGTTGTGTCCATTGTTAGCTTTAGAATTAACAACTGAGGTGCATCCTTTCGGAAAGGATGAGTGCACAGAAATCCCTGTGTTTATATTTTAGCAATGCTGTTCTCTTCCCTTTCTCAACTAAATTGATTAACTGTGGACTGCAACTCCAAAACAACGTTGCAGCTCCATCTCCTTGGTTGCTTTAATACTTCTTGAACATATATTGAGAAATAAACTGGGGCAAAGATTGTCTTCTGCTTTATGGTTAAAAAGTTTTATGGTTAAAAAGTACAGTGACTCGTTCATTTAAATCACTGTCATCACTGTTCGTTGTAATAATAATCTTGACTAATTACGCTCTCATTTCTTGTAACAGAAACCACATGTAACTTTGGGTGGAACTGTTCCTGGGTTTCATCTACCAATGCCTCTGGAAAACCTGACTGGTTGCTGTCTTCAGTTGTTGTTCTGACTTCTCAGGAGCACCACCAGATTATAGAGAACAACTCATCAAACAGAAAACTAGAAGGTTGTCCATTTGTGCACAGCACACGCATTTGTCGTTAACTATCCTTGCCTTCTGACAAGGTTCTTTCTTAACTGGAGCCACTGTGGTATCCAGCACTATTCTCCAGATCACATACCATGGAGATGGGGAGGGGAAAGTTATGGATTAAAACACAAATTGATTTTTCATATGTATCCGTCATTGGCTCACAAAGATTGCAGAGGCGTGTGAAATGTTTTCCAAATGAGAACCCTCCATTCATTGCACAGCATCATGTGCTTAATGCTGTTAATATATTAAAATCATTACAATGAATACAAAAGACATATTGTAGGTTTTATATAGAGCCTCAGTTGTAGAGAACTGGCTCTTCGTTACTTTGTGGCAGAAGAGGCTGAAGCTAACGGTCAGATTATATGTTACTAGCAGTAGTACAACGGTACCTCTGGTTAAGTACTTAATTTGTTCCGGAGGTCTGTTCTTAACCTGAAACTGTTCTTAACCTGAGGTACCACTTTAGCTAATGGGGCCTCCTGCTGCTCCTGCCGTGCCGCCGGAGAATGATTTCCTCTCTCATCCTGAAGCAAAGTTCTTAACCCGAGGTACTATTTCTGGGTTAGCGGAGTCTGTAACCTGAAGCATCTGTAACCTGAAATGTATGTAACCCGAGGTACCACTGTAGTGGGAATGACTTCGTTGCATGCCATTCCAATAACCAGATTCAGGAGCCTTATGGCCCAGTTCAAAGGTGTGGTTGTTGCTTAACACCCAGTTACCACTACCTCCTCCCTCCTGGACAATGATCTGATAAGTAAGGAACCATGCTATTGCTCCCATATACAGTGGTACCTTTGTTCATGAACTTAATCTGTTCCGGGAGTCCGTTTGACTCCTCAAACCGTTCGAAAACCAAGGCGTGGCTTCCAGTTGTCTGCAGGAGCTTCCTGCACTCAAGCAGAAGCCGCATCAGACATTTGGCTTCCAAAAAACGTTCACAAACCGGAACACTTACTTCCAAGTTTGCGGCGTTCGGGAGTAGATTTGTTCGACAACTAAGTCGTTCGAGAACCAAGGTACGACTGTGTGGTTTTTCTGTGGTCCAAAATACTTACTAGTTGGTTAGTTAGTTATTAAATATATATCCCACCTTTTTCATTATCCTTTCTCCATATGTCTTCCTCTTTCTTCCCTCTAACTTTCAACCATTCTTTCATGCACTGTAATTTATAACTATGGTTGTTGTTACTCATAACCATCCCCCCTCCTTTTTTTTTGCTGCAGGGGAAATTCTTCTCCTGAACACTAGCAGGATCTCAGACAGGTGCAAGTTCAGCCTCCGCAGCCCACTCCTGCCTTGGAGCTCAAGTTTCTGTCTCTTGGAGTTGGCCGTGCATTCACAAGGTGTCCCTCTAGGAGCACTCTCTGCTGAAATGAGATATGTGGACACTAATCAGAGTGTAGCCATTCATCTGCAAGAAAGACATGAGCAGGACGCCTGGTAAGACTTGGTTTTGAAATTTATTAGATTTCCCCCCCAGGAGCTATTATATTTCTCGTATTAGAAACATTACTAATTATAATATACATGAATATGCATATTAGCAATGAGTTAGTAGGGGAAGAAAACTCTTACAAGCACAGGCATTCCCCACTTAGGTGCAATTGACTCACGCACGGCCATGTATATGCGCTGCACTGAGAAATAAATAAATAATTTGGTTCAAACCTGGAAATAGTGGGAGAAAGCTGGAGAATCCTTGTGGCTCACAAGGAGATCCTCCTTGGAGCCCGAAAAGGATGTCGGTGAGGACGGAGGAAGCCCCAAAGAGACCAGAGGTGCAGTGGGGCTTTGTTTAGGTTGCTCAGCCTCCCCGCCTAGCAGCTGATGTGTGGGGTAGCGCAGCAGCTGCAGCTTTCCCACACATCCTCCAGTCAGCTCCAGAGCTTCAATTCTAGTTGTGGATACTTTTGGATACAGTATTTTTGGTATGGATTGGAGAGCGGGCATTTAGAGGGTGCTCCCCACTTTACAAGATTTCACTTATGCACATGAAGTCCTGGAAAGTAATTCCTATGATAGGGAGGGTGGACGCCTGTATATTAAATCTCAAATATCACATTCCATTAAATGAGTTATACACCCTCTTCATGTTAGAGCTTTAGTCCTAACTTAGGATGAGCAAGCTTTCTGAAGCCTGATGCATAACTAGACTGGAGAAATCAGATTAATTATGGAGCCAGTTGCTTAAGATGAGGACCTTTATTTCCTGTCGGGTGTGTGCGAGGCACCAGCAGTCTCTGGGGGTGGCCTGGGTTCTTTTCATTCTTGCATTGTGCATCTGAAATGAGGCCAAAATGCCCAGATCCTTTCAAATCCAAACCCCCAATATAAAGTGCTACACGTTAGATAAAGAAAATAAGCTCTTTTCTGAACGTCAAACCTACTCAGATCTTCAGAGATATTGGATAATTTTCTCTATTATGCTTATTAGTCATGAAATAATACACTAAAAATAATGCGATTCCCCCCCCCCCGACGTCATGAGCAAATCTTCATCACTTGTATCAGATTTCTGAAGAAAGGGTTAAATAATCCTGGGCCAGGCCTAGCATAGTATTTTATATCCAAGGATGGCTCAGTAGTGATTCTTTTCAATATATGCATGCAAATAGGTTTTGTTGGAATGATAGTTTTATAATCTGAATTTTGGTTCCCAGAAAGAAAAAAAACTTCAGTTCATAAAACAGAATGTCAGGAAGTTGACTGGATTGTGCATTCTGAGAAATGCATGGTTATGATGTTTTATTGCATTTTCATATTTTTCTGGAAGCCGTCCAGAATGGCTGGGGCAACCCAGTCAGCTGGGGTACATATAAATATTATTATTATTATTATTATTATCATTATTAATTCAGGATAACTCTCCTTGGATACCTTTCTCATGTAGGGATTGGGGGTGGGGCTTACATAGGTTAGCGGTTGCTTTTTACAGCCTGAATTTAGGGTATGGAAAGCAGCTCTCCTGCATGGCTTGGGGGAGACAGTGAAACCCCCCTCATTGCATTGAGCTGGCTGACTTTTGGACAGACTCATTGGTTTGCAAAGTGGTAAGAATGACCTATGAAGGTATGACCCATCACCCCCAAATTCATTCAGACAGGAACCCAGTTCTGCTGCTTATACTCTTACTAAATGTTTTGCTCAAACTCGTAACCACTTTGAGCTGAGTAGCTGTTGCTTTTGAAACATCCAGGATCCTGGATTTAGCTAGTGCTGCACTTTTCGATAAACTGTAGGAGACAGAGAGCACATGCAGGATTCCTGATATTATGAAACAGCTCGCGAAGGACAATAGAAAAACCAGCAGCAGTCTCACAATGCATCTCTGACTCAGTTGGACTGAGAAATATGTTCAGTTTTTGTGTGTGCAATATGTTCCTGCACAACAACACCTTTCATCTATCAGCCTTATCTTGCATCTGCTTGAACTTTGTCTACAGCTCCAAACTCTCTCTCTTCTTTTTTTTTTACAGGCACGTTGCCCAGAAACCTGTTGAGCCTTATATAGCTGCTTAAATGTCTTAATTTAGAAGTGGAGTCGTATTAGCCCATTTAACAAGATGTGTTCTCCTGACATAAAATCGATAGTAAATGTAATGCCAGGCTGGTTTATCTGAATTACTGCTGCAACAATCCTTCTACTACTATGTATACAAAGGGCTTTGTTCTGGGTTCCATTAAGGAAATTAAATTGGCTCAGAAAAGTTCCTGTTTGGATCAAGCCTAGAAGGAGCCTTATTTATGGCATAGGGGGAAAGCTGCTTTAGTTAGATCAAACCATTTGGGACCTCCCAAAATTCAGCTACATAATTTAATACCTGATTAGAGCTCCATGATAGTGGTAGGCTCTCTCTCTCTCTCTCTCTCTCTCTGTGTGTGTGTGTGTGTGTACATACACACTAGGGGCTGCGGCCCCTGCTCAGCTTGTCAACCCCACCTACCCCTTTACCAACCAGCCTTCCCTCACACCTGACCAAACTCCCCTCCCTCCACAGCTCACCCCGAGCCACAACCCCCTTTAAAGGATAATAATAATAATTTATTATTTGTACCCCACCCATCTGGCTGGGTTTCCCCAGCCACTCTGGGCGGCTTCCAGCAGAATATTAAAATACAATGATTCATCATTTTGTTAAACCACTATGTGAAGCGCCTTCCCCCCACTGCTGCAAGGAAGCATTGTAAGAGTCAAGCACCCAGGTGAGCTGTTCAGTGGAGGGCAGGAGGGACAGCTGGCCTGCCCGTGAGTCAGGATGAAGCGGTTACCTCAGGCAGTGGAAGTGCAGAAGGAAATGCCCCACCTGCCCCCACTGTTTCTGTCACTAGCAGAGCACTCCCTCTCGCTGGAAACATTCCAGCATACAGCATTGTCTCTCGTCTTCCCTGCCCCTGGAAAAGTGAAGATAAGCACCAAAGCCTTGTTGAACGCTCCCCCCTTGCTAAGTTCGGCAAGGATGAGGGCACTGCAGCACAAGTAGATGTGGGGCATGGCAACAGGCTCCCGTTTCACCTCTAGCCCCAGACAGAGTGGGGGCCATATGGGCCACTTGGCCCGGGCCTCCGATTCCAAAGGGGGTCTCGGTCATCATATTTATCTATATTTTCGATTTTGTCTTTATATGCAGATACGGTTCAAGCCTTGAAATAAAATTATTTGTCAGCATACCTTTTGTGAAAATTATTTATATACTTATTTATAAGACTTCAATTATCCCCGGGGGGGGGGAGCGGGGGCACATTATCTACCTGGCCCAGGCCTCTGCCTGGCTCTGCAAGGCCCTGTTCACCTCAGGTAGCGAAACTGGATGGGCTGCCCCTGGTGTGAGGTACTTCAAACAATGGCTTAGCAAACAACTGTGTGAAGCACTTCCTTCCTACATTAAACATGCCAACAGGGAGGTTTAATAGAGGGAGGAAATGCTTCAAACAGAAATTGCCAAGCTGCTGTGTGAAGCTCCTTCCCTCCCTCCATTATACCTTGCTGTGGGTACATTTAATGCTGGGGAGGAAACATTTAACACAGCAACTTGATAAACCGCTGTGTGAAGCACCTTCACCTTTTGTGAAACAGCTTGCCTGGGCCACCTCATACCCACCCTGCTTCCTTGCTCTCCTGCCTCCCTGCCTGGTGTTCATCACACTGCAGTTGGGATGTCCACCTATTGGCAGCTGCACAAACTGCAGAGCCTGACGACAGGCTTACATTTTTATGTATATGCAAAGCTGCCTCTCACAATTTCATATTCTGGGCAATATGCTATACATATTACATTGTGGAGAAAAAGATATTACTAGATGCTGCTAGGGCTGACTAGATGTAGTGTTGTGATTGCACATCAGACATAATGTACCCATGATTCAGTTTTGAAGGCGGCTTGGATGCTGCACGACAATTTGCAGTGTCGGTAATGAGGAGTGACTCAGTGCTGCAGGTCTCTGGCTACTGTGTTACACCATGACACAAGTGATGCAATGATGAATCAGAAATGGTGGGCTGGGCAATGTGCAAAAGCAAAAAATGTGTTGGCATTTAAGTAATGAAAATCAAGTATGCATATGTATATGTAACCGGTATAATTTGAAGTGTAAAAGGTTGGGCAAGATATAAAGCTGAGAACAATATCACAAATATGTCATGGGCTTCATATATACTATTCCATCCATAGCACAAAAGAAGTATTTTTTCTCTCAATCTGGAATCATTCATGATGAAGCTCAACATGCTGCTTTCATTCTAGATTGAGTATAGATCCTGCCATCAATAAATGTGGGTGTGGTTACTTGATAGACATTTGAGAACCCTCCCCTTGCTTAGGTTATCCTTAAATTTGTAGCAGTTCTTTCTCCCACTGGGAAAAATCTCAGCCATTGTTATTTTTATGAAATCTGCTAAGCTTAACTTGTTGATGGCTTTGAGTTCTTCTTGCCTGATGGGTACTGTTATATAGTTAGTCAAGCAAAATATTTTAAACCGTGATCAACTTGGATTGTTTCAGCAGCCTTGGATCTACCAATAGATCCCAATCTACCTTCTTCCCAACCCTGAAGGGTGTGAATTACTTTGACCACTCCAAAATGCCACATTAATGTGAAGCATTATTTAATCATGACAACTCCTTTGATTTTTGCAGGGTGAAGTGGAAAGTGCTCATCGGTTCAGTTGGAGAAATGGAAAGGCCCTTTGAGATCACTTTGCTGTATTCAAGCTGTGAAGAAAAGAGTTCTGGGCTTTTGGCACTGGGCTCTTTGCATCTCAGAAATTGCTTTCATGGTATGTCTTATATTGCCATTCAGCTCTGGAAAGTCAGGATATTTGCTTTGCATAATCACAAAAGCCCAGGACTAGCAATGTTTCCAGCATGAGACTCAACAGCAAGCAGTGGAGTAAATATCTTTTGAACATGAGGATTCCTTAAAAACAAACTTTTTTCTTAAATAGATGTTATGTAAAAAAATACACTTGGGTTCTGTCTTTAAAAGTTTTTAAATTAGACTAAAAATGTCCGTATGTCATAATGGTGCAGTCATTACATAAATATCTAAGCAGATACATATGCACTTCTTATATTAAATCAGTCATAGGCAGCATTTTAGGGTCAAAGCAGTATTTAAATTTTAAACCCCCACACAATAAATATAGGGCCACCAAACATGATTTTATTGCACTAACTTCAGAATATAATAAATGCATTTTTGTTCATTATATTTTGTAAATGATTTTTTTATTGCCCTTCTCAAGCTCCTTTCCTGCTTGTTTTTTTTTTAATATCAGTAATGTAAGGGATTAATTTTTCTTGCATGTCAGGTGCTTTAACATACTTAGGCCAGAGAAATAATTAGTGAAAAATATACAAAGGGAAAAGAAACTTAAACGATTTAAGCCATACTGGATAATTTATTAACATGCCTTTGAATTGGAGTATAATGCAAATACAAAGATATATGGTGGCAGGATGAAGGGAGACTTGAAAAAGAGGGCAATAAATTTTGCCTATTGATAACCAAACTGCCGCCCCCAAGAAAACCTAATCCTGGAAAGCAGCGGTAAATCCAGTGCCTGCAAAGGTCACATCTGTGCTTTCTGGACACTGGACTTCTAAGACTGACTTATTTTCTGAATCTTAAATAATTTGCTGTCTGTCCAAAAGAATGTCTTCCACATGACTTACAATGGAGAAACAGAAAGCTACAGGACAGCCCTTAAGCAATGGGAAGAAAGTTCTGCAGCTTTCTGACACGTTGCAGCTTAAGGGAGATGTGCATGTCTCTCATTGTTTTGATACTATACTACACTATACTGAAATGTCTAAATGTTTCTTTGATGGTCCTTGAACCTTCCTGCCTCACTTGCTCTCCTCTCCTGCAACACCAGTGTGGCGCACCACACCCTTTGAGAACCACAGCATTAAGTGATTGCTTCCATGTGTGAACCAGTCGTCACAGTTTAATTACTCCTGGCAGAGCTTTTCAATGACTTCTCAAACTAATTTCAATCCTGTTCAGATTTGGTGCAGAGGATGGCAAAAGTATAATATGTCCTGGTATTTGTTTGTCATCAATATTAGATCTGTCTGTTGTCATGGATATATTTATTGATGGTGTTTCAGTAGTCTGGGAGAGAGCCATACCCTCACAAATCCATGCCTAAAATTCAGGCCCACTCCTTTCTGTAGATTTACTTTAGCAACCATTCAACAGTTTTATTATTATTATTTATTAAATTTGTATACCACCCTATACCCGCAGATCTCAGGGCAGTTCACAACATAAAAGCTACCCTTTTATATGTAAAAAATAAACTCTGCCTCTAGATATATACATCTTTGGAGATCTAGATGTAGTCGAAAGGTGGGATATCAGTATTTAAAACAAAATAACTGATCAGTTCATGCTGCTTTCAAGAACTCACTCTTCTGTTTATTGCTCGCTGTATCTTCACCATCTTCTTCCATGCTCTTGTGACCAAGGGGGAAAGGAGCTCATAATGGAGCTATTACGTTTTAAATCTAGGTATTGTTCTTTGATACTCGGATGTATGTTTTTCCTTCCCTTCAGACAAAGGAGTTCCACATATTTCCCAATACGAGAAGGGTTCTGCCGCCCTGTGCCCACAAGAGGGCTGTGTCAGCAAACTTCAGGTCTGTGATTTCAGTACCAGTTGCCCCATCGAAGAAGAAGGTGGATCCATCTGTGGTGAATATGGATCTATTTCCCTTACACTTTTCTGTCCATGGCTTCCTACTTGCCAGCTTGGTTGCATGAATATTTTGAGGTCACTTGCTCACTCCTGTCTTATGGGTCCCCTAAAGCAGTGTTCCCCAACCTTGGGCCTCCAGCTGTTTTTGGACGACAATTCCCATCATCTTTGACCACTGGTCTTGCTAGCGAGGGATGATGGGAGTTGTAGTCCAAAAACAGCTGGAGGCCCAAGGTTGGGGAACACTGCCCTAAAGCAGTGGTTGCTTGACCTGGTCCCCTCAGATCATGCAACCACAAGTTCACAGAGTAGCTGAAATCCTCCCTACCTCACAAAACAGCCCTTATATCCAGTGCCAGAGCATTTCTCCCCAGCAACATGTCATGAGGTTGCTCAGGTCCAATTGGTCCTAGCTTCCTCCTGCCAGGACCCTGGAGATTAGGCTATTGATTCCTGCTCAGGTGATCTGATGCTGGCTTCCCCTACCACAGTGATAGTAATCAAGACCACTCAACTATGGTTTTTTAAAACCATATATTGTGGTCATGAAATGTATTTAATATTCTTGTTTGGTTGTAATCTGCCGGGGGGGGGGGGCGACTTGCCTAATGCAAGACAGTGGTATATAATAAAAATTATTATTTATACAGTACCATTGCCGTTAAGGGGAGGTATCATGGCACTGTCTATTGAATGAGATGACATGAAAGCTTACATAACTCTTGGTGGAAGTGTTTCCCATGCTTGCTATTCTTTTCTAACCAGACTCAACCAGAGAAGGCATAGTTAATTAACTGGTACTCACCCTGTTTCTCTTCTTACTGAGATTTATGTTTTCCTTCCTACCACCAATCTTTTTCTTGCAGACCATCTACCGGAGGGGGCACATTGTTCTTTTGAGGAAGGTCCCTGTGGCTGGACATTGGGTGGCAATGTGAATTTTTCATGGTCTATTCATGGCTTTTCAAAGATGCAGGAAGACCCCTTTGGAGCATCTGCCTTACACGCTACCGGAGGTTTGTTCCATATCTGCCATTTTCCAGTTTAGCCCAGAGCACCAGGTTCTTCTAAAGAAGTGTCAATAGAGGGACACTTAGCCCCTGCCTTGAGAGAGTGCACATCAACCCATGAGAGACATGCACATGTCCCTTAAGCTGCAAACCCCAAAGTGTCAGGGGAAGAAGTGTGAATTAATCACATTTTCTCTGTTGCCAGTTCTTCACAACATGTAAAGTAGCTCATTGCTTTCAGCAGAAATATTTCAAGACATTTGAGCAGCTGTGTGTGTGTGTGTGTGTGTGTGTGTGTGTGTGTGTAAGTGTGTAAATGAAGGACCAAGATCCGCTTAGAAGACCATTACTGTGCAACAAGTGGGGGATTGCAAGGATTTTGGGAGGAGCACACTGAGCTTTCCACTCTTCCAAATAAATTGCTGTAGAGATGTGATAGTGATAGAGAGGTATGGAGATTCTTCTTTTCTTTCTCTTTTCCTCATGCTGTCTAGAAAAGTTCCTTTCCTTTCTTTTTGAAAAGTTACATACTCTCTCCCCCCCCCCTTAAACACAACCTTCTCTGTTGGCTTCTCCAGTTTCCACCTTTCCTTTTATCACCGATGCTCCCCCCCCCCATGTTCTGTTCTTGTGGACATTGCAGTCCTCTTCATTCAGCAGGGTTACTGAGTAAAGGTTGTCTCCCTTCACTCAATACTTTTAAAATTACAAAGTAGCATTCTTTGCAGGGGGTTGGACTAGATGGCCCTTTGAGTCCCTACAAACCCTACAATTCTGTGATTCTGCATACCTGAGACATTCCCTGACTATATAGCAACTTTTCTCTTCGGACTGTTTTTCCGTCCTACTGGTTGATATGGGGCTACCAAGTTTGTTGTGCAATGATAGATGCACAATGGATTTCCTTTTAGAAGATGAAGTGGAATGTTAAGGTTTAAAAAGCTCCAGAATATCATGAAATAAATCTCAAACTGCAATTAAAAAAAAGAAAAAAGCTTGAACAATGCAGATTACTCGAGATAGATGAGATTATTCTATTTCCTATTGTATCAGTCGAAAGATAATTTGAATGATTTGGGCATTTGGCATTTTTTTAATAAGAAGTAGTATTTTATAATATAATAAGAAGTATTTGAGTAATTTATTTATTTTATTTATTTTGGTATTCTTTTGGCATCATAATATTTGTTTCTTTGCAGATTTTGCCAAGAAACTTTAGGATTCTACCCTCCTTATCTTAGAATGTTTTAAACGAATCTCTTTGGGGTATGAACATAAGTACCTGCAATGCCACCCACTGTCCCCAAAGTAGGACATGCAATAAGGTGTGGATTACTCTAACATCTTTTTGATCCTCCGACTGGATTCTGTACTGAGTGGTCGGCCAGGCTAAGTAGATGGCCATGCCCTGTCCCCCCAGGGCCACCATGGAATGGCTCATTTGGAGGATGGATTAGGCTGGAACCTGTGGGCCTCTGTGGTGGCTGGAGGGGATGGGGAAACAATATAAAATGGCGCTGCACGTCTGGGGGATAGAGGAGGTGCCGTGTTGGGCCGCAACCACTGCTCACCGGCAAGATGGTAAGAGGCCATTTTGATCCTTTGATGTCTGCTGTCCCTATCATTGTGAAGCAGAATTCACCAAACGCTGACCCACTAATAGTTCAGTCCATGGACAGTCAGTAAGGCATTGTCTAGGTGACTGCCTAAATGACACGAGAACTTCCCTGAGCTGCTCTAGGCCTTGTGAACTTGTGCAGGGGCCTCCAGCGTATCATATAGAGATTCAGGTCAGACACATAATTTGCCTATGCAGTGCACTCTAGATCATGCATGGCTGAGACATTCCAGAACCTGTTGGCTCCACAAACTGATTATTATTAAACCCAGATCTCATTTGCTGAGCATTCCACCACTGCACATCTGCAAATCCGCCACTGAAATCCAGTTGCAAT
This sequence comes from Podarcis cretensis, assembly GCF_951804945.1. NCBI lineage: Eukaryota > Metazoa > Chordata > Lepidosauria > Squamata > Lacertidae > Podarcis > Podarcis cretensis. The sequence goes on along the minus strand of NC_137170.1, from coordinate 44,872,660 downwards.
TTATTTTCCAGGTCACTTTTTGTATCTGCGTGTAGACAGCGAGCACACAGATGGTGTTGCCTGGGAACATAGTCCTAGACTCCCAGTCAGTCTTGCAAATGGAGCCTCCCAGGTATGTTTCCCTTTATCCTTCTTCAAATAATCAGCACTTTGAGGGAACTTTTAATGACACAAGCCCCGTTTTCTTTTCTTTCTTTTTACTTTTAAAAAATTATTTGTTTTATTAAATTAAAACTGGGTGTGACGGTTCTATCTGGAGCCCCTGGCTCAGTCTCCATTTCATCTGTGATGGAAGCCATGATGTCCTTATTCTGGACAACCAGCTATACCTACTGACCTGATAAATAAACATTGTTTTTGAGGGGTTTTCATACTTGGCTACTGCTGGTAGGGAAAGTAAGCTAATCCCTGAGTAATTTGCATGTGGTAGGAAAGTAAGGAAAGTAAAAAATTATGATTTCAAACTCAGAAAGATAGATAGTCCTCTCAACATATACTTTCCTTTATTTCCTCTGTGTGGCTGCAGTCAGCATACACAGCATGAGTGTGTGATTCCATATTCTTCATACTTCCTAACCCACCGCCAGGAATTTGAGTAATCATGCCAGTTTATACATTACTTCCTCCATGCATCTGTGGCGATAGGACCACTGTGTATCAGGAATTTTAGTATTTATGAACCTAGCCCATCATCTTCAAATATGTGTCAGAAAGAGCCTCCTTGACAGCTGCTCTCTGTCTCTTCATTTTGTCATCAAATTCCTCTTTAGCTCCAGTTCTCAGCCTACATTTTTGGCAATTACAATGGCACCATCTCACTCATTGTCCAAGAAGAAGGAGACGGAACTGGTGACACATTGCTGTTGTGGGAAAGAACAGGGAGCTGGAGTGATCACTGGTATCTTATAACCTTGGAAATGCCAAGACTTCAAAACTAGTAAGCACAACATCAGTGGTATACTTCACTAATAGAGCATAAAATGACATATAGATAATATTGTATGATCAGTACTCATGACACTTGATAAAGTCGTAACGAAAAGACAGGTTCCTGCCCTGTAAAGGTTGCAATCTAAAATCTAATGCTCAAAAGTCCACAGAAGGAGAGGAAGAAGATGGAGATGGGGAGAAACAGAGGATTTGTGTTCCTTCAGTTCAGTTACACATATTCAGGGCTTGTCCACTTTTCTGTTTGTGCTGTGCCTAGAAAGCATGGGTCTGAGTGGTTTTCCCCTTGCCATGTTCCTTTCCAAGGGAAAACCCACTCTTTAAAGCTAGATCAGAACAAATGACAATGTGGGGAAACTGTGGGTTGCTGTTTGCTCCAATTGAGTGCTAAAGAATGGTTTTCCCCAGGGAAAAGCAGTGGGGCAAGAAGTGTGGACAAGCTCTTAGGCTTTGTGAGGTTGATGGGGCTGCATAGCTTTAACCCCCCCCCCAAAAAATGTGGGTTTTCAGTAGGGCTTGTCAGAATTCAGGCTCGGTCAGAGGTATGTGCCTATCTCTCCAGGCACCGGCTGAATTCTTTTGACCTCCCTCCGGCGACTCCCGGCAGGAAATACACACGAGGTCCGTTCCGGCGATTTTCCTCAGGCTGTGAGAAAAACACACCAACTGCTCTCCTCCTCCCTGCTCTCCAGCATATCCCCAGGGAGGGGAATCAGACACAGACAGAAATGTATCTTACATTGCTTTTATTCCTGTCTTTCCTTCAGTACAGAGAAAACATGTCCGCTCTCTTCAACAAACAGAGAGTAACTCCAAACTCCACCCATGTACATCCTGTACAGGTCATATGACACACACACTGAGCTAACATCCGGTGCTCAGTACAGAATGGACTGCCCCTTTGTTTCCATGGCAACAGTCACATACATCCTGTCTGGCTTTGCAGCCACAAGCAGCTGACTGAGCTGCTGTAGCCTTTGCTTGCTGCAGCATTGCTGCTTTAGAATAACATACTCCCCCTAAAGTATCAATGCGTGCTGCGAGCAAAGCGTCATCCAGAGAAGAAAACAAACAGTTGTTATACTTATAACACTCCCCTGTTGTTTCAGTTCCACCCTTGGAACTACCCGCCACTGGTTTTACCAATGTACCTCTCTGGTTGTGTGACTTCCAAGGAATGAGTGCTTCTGCATTACCTTGGTTAGCAACTCTCTGTTGTGCCTTTGTCTCTGACTCAGACACAGCTTCAATTTGACCTTGGTCGTTTACAACAGCAACACATGCAATAGCTTGGTTGGCAAACTCTTTTGAATACCTCTTGGGTGGTACACCCTTCGTTGCTCTCTCAGACCTACGTAAGAGGTGCTGCTCTCCCTTGCTTTCTGGTTCAGCCTCTGAACTCTCTGAAGAACCAGTACTAAGCTTAATCAGTGGTTCATCCTCCTCTTCTGAGGGTCTAGTCATTGTGTGAGATTTCTTCTCAATGACTGTGACAACTGAGCTGTCTGAGCTATCGCTGTCATCATCAGTACTACTGAACTCAATAAGATCAAACTCATCATCATCATCATCAGAATCATCATCATCACCTGCGGGAAATGTGTGAACAATCACTCGCTCCTGTTCAGGAGCACTCTCTAGAAATTTTGTGAGAATCACCTTACCAGATTCAGACAAAATTACTCTGTAGAGACCCTTTTCATAACCCACAAAAATGCCTCTGGCATTCTTTACTCCACCTGGAGCTTCTGTCCTCACATGAGACCCAAAAACCTTGAAATGGGCAACAGAAGGTTTTCTGTGGAACAGTTTCTCAAAAGGAGAACATCCCAAGTCTTTTGAAACCTTTCTCAACCACGTGTAACAATATGACATTAGGGACTCAGCCCAGTACTCATGTGGCAGATGTGAACTAAGCAATTGTGCATGCATTCCCTTTTGCAATTCTTTGTTCACTCTAACACAGACACATCTGTTCCAAGCTTCTTCGGAAGCTGCAATTTTGTGTCTTATCCCTTTCTTCTTCAGGAACCTCTGGAAATCCTGTAAGAGAAAAACTGGCTTCTCATCTGTGCAAAGACAATCTATGTCAGCATCATGCATATTTTTAACCTTGTCACAAAACTCTTTAAACCTTTCTAAGGCTTCTTTCGGTCTCTCCAAAAGATAAATCCAGACAAAACCTGTGAAAGAATCAACACATATTAGGTAATACTTTGCATTGCCTCTAGAAGGTGCTAGAGGACCAATCACATCAGCATACACCCGCTGAAATGCCTTGTCGACCCTCGAGGTGACCTGCTTGGCGTTCTTCTTGGCTACACCTGCAAAAGAAATCATGTTAGAAACACAAGAATTACATTCCATGTAATCACTTTGATCAAAAGTCAACAAATACAGTCCATCTTTCTCTTTTGCAGAAAGATACAACTCTCCATCTTTGTAGATCTCGCAGTGTTGATCATCATAGGACAGTTTTAGTCCCTTCTTGGCAATCTGCGAAACGCTGAGCAGATTGTACTTCAACTCTGGAACCAAATAAACATCGTTTATAGTCAAGTTCAGACTTTTAAGATACACAGTCCCAATTCCGGTGGCTTCCAGCTCTCGACCGTTGGCTTGTTGTACAACGAAGCTTTGCTTCTTAAACGACGAAAACAAATCCCTGCGATGGGTCATGTGAACCGTCGCTCCCGTGTCTAAAACGAAGGAATTCCCCACTTGTGGTGTGGCTTTTAGGGACATCAAAGCCTTTGCAGGCTTCGCCTGTGATTTGGCATGACTTCTGCCTGACGCCTCAGACTTCGTGGAGCTTCCCTTGGCTCCTTTGTTCTGACGTGGCTTCCTGCAGTTCCGCTGAAGATGCCCAGTCTGTCCACAATTGTGGCATCGGACAACGTTCAAAGCTACAGCGTCTCCTCCAGTAGCTACAGCAGTGGGGGTGTTAGAACTCCGTTCTTGACTCCCCCTGTCCTTCACCTCCAGGGCGGCAAGTCTGTCATGTTCGTTCAGAACCACGGCAAAGACCCTGTCCACCATTAGATCTTGCGCTGGGAGGGACCCCAGCTGACTGGCAACAGTTTTGTAAGTCCGATTCAGGCTGTTGATCACCATGAAGCAAAACACTTCCTCCTGCAGACGGAAATTGCGTTCCACCATCTGCTGACGCAGAAATTTCATTTCCGTCAGGTGCGCTTGAACACCTCCATCAGGCGCAAGCCTCAGGTTAGTCAGCTTTTCAAAATACAGCAACGCTGAAGAACCTGCATCTCTCTGATGTGTCCTTCTCAGCGTGTCCCAAACATCTTTCGCGTGCTGTAAATCTTGTATATGAACGAGCTGAGAGTCTGACACGCACAGAATTATAGCCGTTCTGGCCTTCACATCCTGTGACTCCCAAGCACGCGTTGGTGCTGCAGGGATGGGATTCTCAATCACCCCAAACAGTCTCTGATTCTGCAGCAAGGCCTTCATCTTAATAGACCAAGATGCATAATTGTCACTGGTCAAGAGGGGTGGAGAAGGCAGGCTTCCCTTCTTGACATCCATTTTGAGTCCTTGCATTGACTCTCAAACACAAGCCTCTAAAATCCAATAGCTGGCTTGTTTACACTCTGTGCACCTGGCAGCAATAACACTGGCCGCTTGGAAAGTCCCTTTCCAACAGTTCCTTTGTAAGGACCTAGTCAAAACACGAGCTGTTTGTGCCTCTCTGGGCATAGCCTGACTTCCAGCCCTTATCTTGAAACTGGCCTGCGTTGCTAAGCAACCACATTCCTTTCCTTGGACAGGAAAAACCACAGGAATGTTTGGAATGCAGACTCTTCTCTCTCGGAGCTGTTTTTCCCAAACGTTGCTCCCATGAAGCAGAGAAGTAATCCATCTGCATTCACACTCTTAAGCCCGAAAATCTCATACCTGGGCTCCGTAGCTTGGCTTTCAGCTTCTTCTGGTCAGCTTCTAGCTGCAGAGAATCAGCCTCCATCTCAGGCTTCTATTTCTGCAGAGTTCCATGGATCGAAGAAACCAGCAGCTCTGCTACCAATGTCATAATTCAGGCTCGGTCAGAGGTATGTGCCTATCTCTCCAGGCACCGGCTGAATTCTTTTGACCTCCCTCCGGCGACTCCCGGCAGGAAATACACACGAGGTCCGTTCCGGCGATTTTCCTCAGGCTGTGAGAAAAACACACCAACTGCTCTCCTCCTCCCTGCTCTCCAGCATATCCCCAGGGAGGGGAATCAGACACAGACAGAAATGTATCTTACATTGCTTTTATTCCTGTCTTTCCTTCAGTACAGAGAAAACATGTCCGCTCTCTTCAACAAACAGAGAGTAACTCCAAACTCCACCCATGTACATCCTGTACAGGTCATATGACACACACACTGAGCTAACATCCGGTGCTCAGTACAGAATGGACTGCCCCTTTGTTTCCATGGCAACAGTCACATACATCCTGTCTGGCTTTGCAGCCACAAGCAGCTGACTGAGCTGCTGTAGCCTTTGCTTGCTGCAGCATTGCTGCTTTAGAATAACAGGGCTTTGAGGGAAGAGAGGGAGAGGAATGCCATATTGCTCTGGGAAGAAGTTCCAGGCATAAGGGACAACAAAGCAGAAAAGGTTGAACTGTTTTAAGTTAGAGATCTTTGGACTAGAATAATACATCTAGACATATAGTCATACCTCTGCTCTCGAACAACTTGGGAGTCAAACGTTTCAGCTCCTGAATGATTGAAAACCAGAAATGAGTGTTCCAGGTTTTGAACATTTTTTCAGAAGCCAACCATCCAATGGGGCTTCCGCGGCTTCTGCTTGGCTGCAAAAGCTTCCTGCAACCAATCAGAAGCCACACTTTGGAAGTCGAACGTTTCGGAAGTCGAACGGACTTCTGGAACGGATTCTGTTTGACTTCTGAGGTACGACTGTACTGGTGAAGGTATTCTGAGCATACAAACTTTAGGCTTGTGAAAGCCTGCTTCAGATTAAAGTTCCTGAATTCTTCTCCATCCCAGATCAAAATTCCTTGAGTATCCTTATGGAAGAAATCCACACAACCACCATTCCCTCCATCCCATAGTTCAAGCCTGTGTAGTTGCCCAAATGGCACTACTTTTATGCACAAGAGGGGAGGTATCGGGGTGCTTGGAGAAGCACCCGATTTGGCAGAAGTAGAAAAATAATTAGGACGTATCATGTTGAGGGATGAATCCCAAACAGCCAAATGAGAACTGTGTGCATTCAGTGGTCACAGAATGTTGCGGATGAAAACCAGAGAAAGGAGAACTGGAATGGTGTTTCCTGGAGGAAGGCATGGCTGTGAAACACTCTTTACCTAAAGTTCCATGACAGTCCAAACCTAATCATTTCCTGAAAGCACTGTAAGACCTGCATGTCTGAGTTAACATTAAATGACCTGGACTAGGACAATATGGCACGTTACATAATGTTTTATATAAGGGCTTTGCCAATTTTTCACCCCCTAAAAGAATTGGAGCGCAGAGAGGGCATGTGCCCCCGCAAGCCATATTGGTTTTTTCAGTTTCTCTGTGTCTGTGAGGTGTTACTGTCTTCCCTATTGCTACTACTCTGCAGTGCCACTTTTGAAAAAGCATCTTCATCCCCACAGCATTATGCCAGCTATTTGGGGGACATGTTTAGCTTTGTTTTCTTGGGGGGTGAAGCATGGCACCATGGATCCAGAAGGTGTAGCTATATGAAGGAAAGAAAGGACCCTTAGATGTCCTCACTCTGAAGCAGAGAGGGAAGGAATGCACTCCCACTGCCATGGCAACCAGAGTCATGCTCTCTGTCAGCTGATTATTATCACTGGGTCTCATTGGTCTCATTCCCAATGAAGGGGTACATTCCAAGGCAATAGCAACATGTTACCTCTTCCTCTTGACTTCCAGCACCATAATTTTGTCCCCCTTTAATGCTACCCCATCACCCCAAAATGAGAGTGCTCTGGGAATTAAAATGTTGAGTGAATATGTTTGGTAAAAATGCCCCCTGCTTTGGTTCAGCTGTTGTATAGTTCAGGGTTGCTGTTTTTCCTATTTTGGTATTTGTAATGTTGATAATTTTATAAGGAGCCCTGAACTGTAGAGATTGAAGAAAAGGGGGAGGTCCCAATCCTAGTCTCCCCCACCCCCCACAAAAAATCATTTCCAATGCCTGCTGACCATTGAAGCATGAGATTAAAACCCCATCATAAAGCACCTTTCATAAATATATTCAATCATATTAAGATATGCTTCTTGATCTTGCATTTTAATCTATTACTTGTTAGATGTTCTGGCTTGTCAGATTTTATTTATGGACTGCTTTTTCACAGATGAAGTCCTAACATGTTGGCCTTGCTGAGCTTCACTCTAATTTGAATATTTTTAGATCTCCCCAATCTGTTTAGAACAAGACTGTTTCCTAGCTGAATAAGACATTAAGCAGCACTTGCTCTCCCCAATATACAATTTTCTCTCATAAATCACACTGGATTTCATCATCACCAGCAGATAATTTCCTGGTGTGACATGTACTTTTCATATTCTCCCAAAGTACTATATTCTTATGGATTTATGTTTAGTTACAATTCTTTAAAACAAAAACAAAAACTGCTCAGCTTTATCCTTTAGCCATCCTGAATTAGCAGATTGTGTAATGATGTTTTTATTCAATGCATTAGCAAGAGAATGTGTGGCTCATGTGTTAAGACTATGGCTGCTGTTGTTGTTACTCTTTAGCAGCTATTGAATCCCAACTGTGTGTTAATTAGAATTACTTCAAATGTGAACATGTTAGGGCTAATACTAAGCCTTTTTCAGGGATGGCTCCTTGACTGATCTGATAACTGTTGACCATTAGTTTGGGGTAGGGAAATTCAGGGCTCTGTGAAGTTTTATAGCAATATTTTCAGTTACATTTTCTGAGGCTTAGTTTACTTACTGCTTTATTGTTCTGCTTGGGACCTATGGAATGCAGCAATGTATGAAACATGCTTAATTTTTCAGTAATACTGATTATTTCTAGTTTGTGTTTCTGTTATTTCTGTTTGCAAGTTGCTTGTTGTCATACAATGTTTGATAGCCCTGCTTTCTTGTTTGCTAAATCAATATATATATTCTCTTTGTCTTCTTCTCCAAACATTTTCTTTGGTAAACAGCTTTCGGTTGCAGATCCAGGCCACTTGGGGTTGGAATTCGCAAGCTGACATTGCAGTCGACAACATTACATTTGGTCTAGACTGTTCCTCTAATGGTGAGTTACTTCTAATTAAGGTAGCTCCAAATAGGCAGACAACATATTAAGCAGTACGAGGACTGTGTGTTATGTTCTTATTGCAGAAGAGCAAGTTATTTGATTGTGTCTGTGTATCACTTCCTCCTGGTGACTCTTCCTTTATTGTAGCCTCTATGGAACATCCTTCAAGGCAGTAAATGTGTAAGTCTTTGCTGCTCAGGGACCAAATGCCTTCCCTCTGGATGGTACTCCTGATGCAAATATTAGCTCACGTTCACAGCCCTGAATCAAAGTATTGTGTTTTTGGGCTGGGGAAACGAGATTCTTCTCGCAGCTACCTCATCTGGTGCTATCACAACTGTTTTGTAGAATGTGGTAGCATGGGAAGCACAGTTCTTCCACACCTTCCTCCTTGTACCCTTTTCTGACACAGAAAAAGAAAGGGGTAAGATGATCTGCTCTCATTCCAGACAAGCATAACAGCCTTTCAGTGGCAGAGCTTCATGCTCCGGCACGACGGGGGGCGGAGAGCAGGCAGGGGCGGGGATGCCATGTATCCTGGAAGCGGGGCACATGTCCTGGGGGTGGGGCACGCCACTGGGATTGTGCTGCCGGGGGCGGTGCGCTCCCCCTGCACTCCTCTTCCTCCACCAGTGCAGCCTTTGTGGTCTATGAGGGAAGAGCGACAGATTCTTTTTCAATCAGTAATCAATAACATTGGCATGTTATCAGTTGACGTTGAGAGAACAATCCCGCCTTTCAGCGTTTCACTAATTAAAGTTAGTACACTTTTATCCACTTGCAACACATGGTGATTCTTAGGTTGCATGCACACAACATTTCATTCTGGAATCAACAGAGAGTGAGTACTGATTTCTTCTGTATAGTCCACACTCAGTCTGGATCTAGATTTTTCACTTGGAAAGTGCTTCTGTAGAAACTGGTTTCATTCCAAAAATAAAAGCCCATTGTAGATTGATTCTGCATTGCCCTGAAGTGTGCCCATTTTGGGCATGTGGGGTATGTCCACAACTGCCCAATGAGATATACCAAGATTGCTATCTCTACATCCTCCTTTATTCAGCTGGGGAATGGGGGGCGGGGATTTCACATGTGTGTCAAATTACCACATCCACCCTTGTGGACAGCAGGATCTAAAATCAAACTAGATTAAAAGCAGCATGTTGAAGACAAGCATGACTGATTATAGATTAAGAAAAACTACATTTTTGTGCTATAATTAGATTAGTGTGTACACTTTGGATGTGCCTCCCCACATAGTCACTCTAGTAGACATGCTAGAGGTTCTTCTCTGCCTACCCTACATTGTATTCAGTTAGGTCTTGCGGGAGCCAGACCTAACTGCCCTATACTGTAACACATTTTTAACACATTTGGCATGTTTGATATGATGTTGCAGAATGAGGTGATGGAAAGGAAACAGTACACCAGTATTTTTGTGTTGATATGCATGCAGTGACTTGCATGTGGACTGTTCATTTATTCAGTTAAAACATTTTTTTAACTTTTCCTTTGTTTATTTTTTTCAAAAAAAATTCTATGCCGCTTTAAATTTCTAAAAAAAGACCCCTCTAACAACCTGCTTTAAGCTATCAAACTTGTCTTAAAATGGAACAGAATGTCAGAATGAAATGCTGCAATGTGCAAACAAAAATACAGTAAAGATCCACATATAAAAAGAAGCTAAGGGTGACTAACAGTGGGTTAATACAAATAAACTCAACTCTGCAAAATTATTAAAACATGAATAAGATCCATATGCCATCATTAAAACAATTAAGCATTCTGACAATAAAGCAATTAAAGGCAGCCATTTAAAATGCAAATTACATCCCATCAATCTTTATTACGGTCAAAGACCAGACAACAAAAGATTTGTAAAACTGTTTGCAAACAGTGAAGGGCATTACAATATTCACAGCTAAAAGTTCTTTTGAACAAAAAGAATTTAAACATTCTATTGAAGGCCATTAAAAATGCCATTAAATGAGGGGGCTCCAGGGCATTGGTCCCAGCTAAGTACATTTTTGAGGACACTCAGAAGGGCCTATGATTAAGATCTTAGCAGTGGCCAGGCTTTTATGGAAGTAGATCAGGAGTAGGCTACCGAAGGCCCTGGGGGCAGATGCGGCCCAATCGCCTTCTCAGTCTGGCCCATGGATGGTCCGGGAATCAGCGTGTTTTTACATGAGTAGAATGTGTCCTTTTATTTAAAATGCATCTCTGGGTTATTTGTGGGGCATAGGAATTCATTAATTTTTTTTCTTCAAAATATAGTCCGGCCCACCACATGGTCTGAGGGACAGTTGACCGGCCCATGGCTGAAAAAGGTTGTTGACCCCTGAAGTAGATGGTCCTTTAGCTATCGTGTTCCCAAACTGTGAGAGGCTTTATAAGGCATCACCAGCTCATTGGATTAGGTCCAGAAACAAATTTGGGACACTTGCTTTAATTAGGAAGTCACATACAGTTTCTGAGCATGCTTCATAGAGAGTTGTGCATGGAATGCATTGTAGTAACCCAGATGTGATGTTACTAAATCAAGTGATTCCCTTGGGAATGTATATAGTATGGGCATGGCTAACGTAGTCCTCCAGAACTTACTGGACTACAGCTCCCATGATCATTGAGCACTGGCCAAGCTGATGAGGCTGATGGGAGCCCAACAGCACCTGGGCGACAGGGTCACAGGTTAGCCAACCTCCACAGAAAAGTCTCCAGGTTCAGCAGTCCATAGAGCAACTATGCTTGGTGACATGTTGCTCCAACTGAGGAACTGAACCTGAAGTTATATAAGGGCAGCTGGGCCTATATTGGCTTCCCCAAACACCTGACCTGGCTTGACTGACAAGCAGCATTATCCATGCCAGTCATTGTCAAGGTGGCAGTGTGCTTCAGCTGGGTTCGGACCAGCAGTTTCCTCCACCTGTGAGCTGGCCCAGTGCTGCAAAGTGTAAGGGGCCATGGCCAAACCCAAGACCAAAAGGGACCGTAGTTCAGTGGCAGACACCATGTTTTGTAAGCACAAGGCCCCAAGCTCAATCCCAGGCACCTCCAGTTTAGAAAAGGATGGATGGCAGGTGATGAAAAAGACCTCTGACTGAGGAGGTCTTAGAGATCTGCTGTCAGTCAGCAATGCCTAGGCGAGATGGGCAAACAGTCTGAACCAGTATAAGGGAGATGGTAGTTATAACCTGAAGAGTTGATGTGTGCTCAGGGCATGCTAAATCCACTCTCCTCTATATCGGAGGGCAGTGTTGTGCATGGGCAGCTGTGCCTCAAAGTCTTCTGGTGTGGAGGGGAGGTATGCTACCTCACCCCTATGTCATAGCCGGCTGCGCCAGTGGCGTTGCGAGGTGGCCCCAGCCTAATAAATAAATTATTATTATTATGTTTAAGAGGTTATTGTATTTTAGTGTTTTGTTGGAAGCCGCCCAGAGTGGCTGGGGAAACCCAGCCAGATGGGCTGAGTATGTATGTATGTATGTATGTATGTATAAATAAATAAATAAATAAATAAATAAATAATAAGCCGGCAGAGCGCGTGTGGCTGTGGGCCATTTAAATTCTGCGCAGCCAGCGGCTCCTTCTTACTTGCTTCTTTCGTTTGGTTGGAGGGGAGGTATCCTGTTAAAGGGATCCGGGGTGTGAATACTGTCCGAAGCCTGGGCGTGGGCTAGGACCGTGTCACAGCCCCTACGGGGACCTCTCGGGGTACTACTATCTGACGTAAGTTATAGAGCACCCCCTATCAGTGGTTTACCCTTCTGTGAGCAGGAGTCAAGATATAGCCTGGCTTTACCCCAATGCCTAAGCCAAACCGCTCACATCTGTAACCAATAAAGTTGTGGCCTATTTGAACTCATAAACCAAATATTCCGTGTCAGTGTGACTTATTGTTCTCCTGGGAACTTTTGTGGCTCGGATGCCTTGGGACGCAAGGGAAGTTTTAAAAAGCCACCCCCAACATGGGTCAGAAGGCAAGCCAGAGAGGAGATTTTTCCAGGATATGTACCAGAAAACAGAGATTTCCCCTGGTAACTTCTAGAAGTTAGTGTGAATGTTGTTGCTTTTGACAACGCTGTGCAGATGGGGGTGCATGCTTCTGAAAAGACTCAAGTTCATAGTTACATGAATTCCTGTAAGCTGCAATTGTTTTTCCTCTGAGTACAAGCTATTTCATTCATCATCTCATCCTTTTAATTCAATTAGATCTTGGAGAAGCCCAGCAGCTCTGCTTTGCTTTCAGTAATAAAATTACTTCTCCCCCTTGCCGGGAGAGGTTTCGGATGTCATTGACAGAGCCAGTTAATAGGCAGACAAGAGTTTTTGTTGGGAGTTTGCAGCTAGGCAGCAGGAAGGAAGGAAGGAAGCAAAAAGCAGGAAGGAAAGCCTAATTTTCTTCTTACTAGGATGGAAATGCTAATTTCCTCATATGTTCCGGCTATTCCATTTGCCACCCTTCTCTTCAAAACGTGATATAGGAATAGTGTACAGTATATGAAGTGTGTGTATGTGTATGTTGAATGGGGTGGTGGGCAGTTTTTTGTTTGTTTACTACACCTCTTTTCCTCTCAGTAACTGAAGTTCCCTGGGCAATTTACAGTGAAAGTTAAAACCATGAAGCAGAACAATACCTAAAATCTAGAACAAAATAAAAGCAGTACCGTACAATATCAGAATAAAGCTAGTGACAGAGGATAAAATGTCTAAGCAGCACATTCTTAAAAGCCTGGGATCATAAGAAGGTGTTTACCTGGCACTTGGTCAATATGCAGTGACGTGCATACAGACCACGCAGTATGAAGACAAAGCAAGCTTCTCTGTGGAGGGCATTCCACAACTGGGGTGCCACCACTGAAAAGGCACTTCATTTGGGGGGGGGCAGCTGGAGAAGGGCCTCCCAAGAGATTCACACTTAAAGCAGGGCCTGAAATGTAGTCCCTGGGATTGTGGGGCAGAGAATAACACTTCACAACCAGAGCACCATGCTAGCTTGTGAAAATGCCCTCTGATGTGCCTTCTATTGATTGGTTCCAAATCTCTGTTTACTTTTCTGTACACAGAACCTGATCACTGGGAAATATGGAGGCTTTTCTGGTCTTTTCGTATTACCACATTCTATCCAGACCCTCCAAAGGGCCTTATTTTCCAGGGACAGTCCCAGATTTGACAGGTCCTGGTTTCTGATTTGATCCCAGAATGTCCCGCTTTTCCTTTGATGTCCCTATTTTCATTGAAGAAATGTTGGAGGGCATGAAGTTATCTGACGCTGAACCATCTGAAGGCAACCCTGTGTAGGGAAGATTTTTTAAATGTTTTATTATGTTGTATATGTTGGGATTCGCAGGATACTGAGTAAGTCTGCAGGCTTCAACAGGATGATGCAATACTCTGTGAAGTGCTGGGTCAGAGTGACTCAGCAGGAGTGTGATTAATGTGATTGGCTATCACCTGCTTTAAAAGGAAAGCCTGTTCAACAGTAATTGTGGTTGTGGTGGTTGTGCTGTGGTATGGTGGTACTGTGGTGGAGAGTATTCGTTTGCCTTAAGGAGCAGGTACTCTGTATGGACTGTTTTTGTAAATACTTGTATATAGCTCACATTAAAAAGACTGCACTGAACAGAAACCTGGGACTCTGAGCGTTTCTACTGAAAGCGCCGCGAGGAATTCGCGACAGTATATATGTTGGAAGCAGCCCAGAGTGGCTGTGGCCACCCAGTCAAATGGGAAGGGGATGCATAATAAAATTGTTGTTGTTGTTGTTGTTGTTGTTGTTGTTATGGAATGGGACATCCCTATTTTCATCAGAGAAGTGTTGGAGGGTATGTCTACTTTGTCTTTACATCATCATTCACCAGCTTATCATTGCCTTATTTTCCAAGTTCTGCCTTGTATGGCAGCAAAACAGCTGCTGCCATCTGGCTCATTATTTACTATGATAACTGGTACTCTAAGCACTTGGCAGGCACCATGTTTACTTTTTGAATAAGGCATATGATGCAAACTGTTGAGGCATGTAATACTTCCCTCTGTATAATGCCAACAAAGCAACCTTTGCTGCTGTGGTCATTTTTACAGTTATTAAAACTATTTTAATGATGATATGGTGTAAATAAAATTGCATTTTAATGTGAAATTGCCTCATTACTACTTCCCTAATCAATATAAAACCGAAATGCAGCTGTCACATTTCTCCAAATTTTGCAATCCGGTTCTAACATTTAAAAATCTGTAGAAAAAGGTGTAGATTAGATGAAAGGATGCAAGAAATGCTTTTGTTGGTGAAAGTAATGTACAAAAATGCATGACATTAGGGGATAATTTGCACAAAAACACATATGAATTTTCATGTGGACTTTTTAAAAAAAAATCTGCAAACTGATGTGTGGAATTCAGGAGAATTGAACTGAAGAATGGAAAAAGGAACACTAAGGGACGCTAAAATTGACCGATTCCTTCATCCCTATCGATGAATACTATAATTAATCAAAGAAATAAAGAATACAGTCAGAACTCAAGACAGGGAGACTTATCTCTCCATGTCAGCACAGAAACAGACCTCCCTTCATCACAGGTCTGGCTAAGCTTTAGCTTTCAGCTTGGTGGGGCATCCTGTTCGAACACAGTAGCTGCACTGAAACTGCGGAGCTCCAGCAGTTTTAAGGCTTCAGCCCATGAACAAGCCTTGGAAATCATGGCGTGGTATGTTAACATGTGTTGGGAGGCAGCAGGAGTCACCCTGTGGGAGGCCTTCAGCAGCTACGTCTTATAAGAATTCCATCAGCTGCAGCATCTTGGCTTGCCAGATGGAACAATATTCCCTCTCTTCCCCCCATATGCTGCTCCCAGGGTTCTCCTGACCCCCTCAGAGCCCATTTTGGGAGCACTGGGGAATCTCATTGCACTAACAGACATCCTTGTACAGGGTTTATACCAACAGGACTCATTAGTTGAATCCTGCCCTGTATATTTGGATAGGGAAATCTCTCTTTGAGGCTGAGGCACAATGTGTTTGCAGAGGTCTGAAGCTGCTTGCTACGTGTTGAGAAAACTACCATAACCTTTCTTGCTTTTTTGCTGTTGCTTCTTCTCCCTTAACACTGTGGCTATTTGGCTTGTACCCAGGGTTGACTATGACTCTTGCTTAGTGCAAAGGATGGACTCTTGTTATTTATTTTATGTAACAGAATTTGTGCACCATTTTAATTATGGGGGGAAAACCAAACCCCTCTGGTGCTGTTGGCCAGGGTCTGTGTCACAGGATACAGAATAATTCTCATAAGATATATTAACTTTTTATTATTATTGCAGCATCCCAGAATCTCAAGAATTCATCATTGATTTATATGGGTAGCCCAATACTTCCTGCATGCCAGGAATGTGGTTGTCTGTTTGGTGAGCGAGACAGAGACATAGCCCGTAAAGATTTGAGACTGTTTAGGAAAAGGAGGGAAAGCTGTTTGTTTGGAGATGACGAACTGCCTGAGGGCAGCCAGGAGGGATGCTGCTGCGTTACAGATTGAACCAGAAATACAGACTAAAGCAGTGTTCTGGAGAATGATTTACATCCTGTGAAAGTGACTGAGTTTATTGTGCATCTCTGGATGACAGCAGCTGAGCTGGAAGGGAGTTCACGACCTTCAGCTTCCTAAGAAATTCAACTGAATTCCAAGAAGACCAAGAGCCTCTTTGTGCTCAATGTAAAGTAACTGTTTGGTTTTCCTTTTACCCAGATAGTTTATTTTACGTTAATTTCAGCTTTTGTCATAGCTCTTGGCCTGGTGGCCCTATTGGAAAAGCCCACGCTATCTGGGCACAGATTGGATACAGCAAGGGAACTGTTTGGGCTCAATGTAGCCTTTGCTATGACCAGCCTACGAGTTCACACTGGGCAACCTTGAATTGGAGATTTTGTGGGGGTTGGGTGCACATGTAGTCTCTGCAGTACACAAGAGCCAGATGTTTAGTCTGTTACTGGTCTCTTATGAGCCTGCAAAGCAGTAGGCAGTTTTAGAGTTTCTTGGTGCAGGCGGTCTCTCGCAAGCCATCAAAGCCACTTCTTGCCATTCTGTGGAATGCTATGTTCTGTTTCAGTTGCCGCACCTCAAAAAATCTATTGTAGAGCTTTTAAAGGCACAAAAAACAGCAACCAAAATGATGAAGGGGCTGGAGCAACTCCCATATGAGGAAAAGGTTGCGGTGTTGGCAGCTTTTCAGTTTAGAAAAGAAAGTAAGGGAGAACATGATACAGAATTAAGTGTGGTGTGGACCAAGTGAAGTTTTTGTCTCTCTCATAATTCTAGAACCCAAATGAAGCTTCACATTGCCAGATTCAGAACAAAGGGGGTGCAGTGCAAATTGTGAAATTTACTACCACCACTTGTGTGGCATTAGAAATAGATGAAGCAAATTCACGAAGAGTAAGACTTGGCTACTAGTAATGACAGCTCTATATGCCCTCCTGTATCAGAGGCAGTATGCCTCTCAATACCAGTTGCTGTGGATCAGGAGCAGAGGCAGATTTAAGGCAGTTTTGAGCAGCACAGCCACACTGGGCGCACAGCCAATGAGGGCACCTTCTCAAAGCCCAGTAAGCACTTTCCTGGCTTCAGGGAAGGAGGCGTGAGGGCTCTGGCAGGGTCCTAGAGCCCTTCTTCCCAAAGCCAGGCAAGTGCTTACTGGGCTTTGGGATGGAGAAAGGAAGGCTCTAGGACCCTGCCAGAACTTTTGTGCCTCCTTCCCAGCCTAAGCCAGCACTGCAAAGGCTGGGAGGAGGGCATCAAATGTTGGCCTTGCACAGGCCAACATCAACTGCCTGCATGGGGTTCCAATTCAGATTGGGACCCTCATGTGGTGGATAGAGAGGTTTTAACTCACTGGGGTTCTCATTCAGCTTGGGGAGCCCACACCAGTGATTTACATAGGGGGGAACGCCCATAAGAATTAAGCTTTGGTAGCAATTTTGATGTATATTGTGGACAACGGATAAAATTATTAAGCTGGAAGAATTCTACAAATGACCAGGGGTTTGGTCAGAAGTGTTTTGACTTTGTTGTTGTTGTTTAGTCGTTTAGTCGTGTCCGACTCTTCGTGACCCCATGGACCAGAGAACGCCAGGCACTCCTGTCCTCCACTGCCCCCCGCAGCTTGGTCAGACTCATGCTGGTAACCTCGAAAACACTATCCAACCATCTCATCCTCTGTCGCCCCCTTCTCCTTGTGCCCTCCATCTTTCCCAACATCAGGGTCTTCTCCAGGGAGTCTTCTCTTCTCATGAGGTGGCCAAAGTATTGGAGCCTCAGCTTCACAATCTGTCCTTCCAGTGAGCACTCAGGGCTGATTTCCTTCAGAATGGAGAGGTTTGATCTTCTTGCAGTCCATGGGACTCTCAAGAGTCTCCTCCAGCACCATAATTCAAAAGCATCAATTCTTCGGCGATCAGCCTTCTTTATGGTCCAGCTCTCACTTCCATACATCACTACTGGGAAAACCATAGCTTTAACTATACGGACCTTTGTTGGCAAGGTTATGTCTCTACTTCTCAAGATGCTGTCTAGGCCTGTCATTGCCCTTCTCCCAAGAAGCAGGCGTCTTTTAATTTCGTGGCTGCTGTCACCATCTGCAGTGATCATGGAGCCCAAGAAAGTAAAATCTCTCACTGCCTCCATTTCTTCCCCTTCTATTTGCCAGGAGGTGATGGGACCAGTAGCCATGATCTTCGTTTTTTTGATGTTGAGCTTCAGACCATATTTTGCACTCTCCTCTTTCACCCTCAATAAAAGGTTCTTTAATTCCTCCTCACTTTCTGCCATCAAGGTTGTGTCATCTGCATATCTGAGGTTGTTGATATTTCTTCCGGCAATCTTAATTCCGGCTAGGGATTCATCCAGCCCAGCCTTTCGCATGATGAATTCTGCATATAAGTTAAATAAGCAGGGAGACAAAATGCAGCCTTGTCGTACTCCTTTCCCAATTTTGAACCAGTCAGTTGTTCCATATCCAGTTCTAACTGTAGCTTCTTGTCCCACATAGAGATTTCTCAGGAGACAGATGAGGTGATCAGGCACTCCCATTTCTTTAAGAACTTGCCATAGTTTGCCATGGTCGACACAGTCAAAGGCTTTTGCATAGTCAATGAAGCAGAAGTAAATGTCTTTCTGGAACTCTCTAGCTTTCTCCATAATCCAGCGCATGTTTGCAATTTGGTCTCTGGTTCCTCTGCCTCTTCTAAATCCAGCTTGCACTTCTGGGAGTTCTCGGTCCACATACTGCTTGAGCCTTCCTTGTAGAATTTTAAGCATAACCTTGCTAGCGTGAGAAATTAGTGCAATTGTGCGATAGTTGGAGCATTCTTTGGCACTGCCCTTCTTTGGGATTGGGATGTAGACTGATCTTCTCCAATCTTCTGGCCACTGCTGAGTTTTCCAAACTTGCTGGCATATTGAGTGTAGCACCTTAACAGCATCATCTTTTAAAATTTTAAATAGTTCAGCTGGAATACCATCACTTCCACTGGCCTTGTTATTTGCAGTGCTTTCTAAGGCCCATTTGACTTCACTCTCCAGGATGTCTGGCTCAAGGTCAGCAACCACACTACCTGGGGTATATGAGACATCCGTTTCTTTCTGGTATAATTCCTCTGTGTATTCTTGCCACCTCTTCTTGATGTCTTCTGCTTCTGTTAGGTCCTTTCCACTTTTGTCCTTTATTATGGAAATCTTTGTGCGAAATGTTCCTTTCATATCTCCAATTTTCTTGAACAGATCTCTGGTTCTTCCCATTCTATTGCTTTCCTCTATTTCTTTGCATTGCTTGTTTAAGAAGGTCTTCTTGTCTCTCCTTGCTATTCTTTGGAAATCTGCATTCAATTTCCTGTATGTTTCACGATCTCCCTTGCATTTTGCTTGCCTTCTCTCCCCCGCTATTTGTAAGGCCTCATTGGACAGCCACTTTGCTTTCTTGCATTTCCTTTTCATTGGGATGGTTTTCGTTGCTGCCTCCTGTATAATGTTACGAGCCTCCATCCATAGTTCTTCAGGCACTCTGTCCACCAAATCTAAATCCTTAAACCTGTTCCTCACTTCCACTGTGTATTCATAAGGGATTTGACTTAGATTGTATCTTACCGGCCCAGTGGTTTTTCCTACTTTCTTCAGTTTAAGCTTGAATTTTGCTATAAGAAGCTGATGATCTGAGCCACAGTCAGCTCCAGGTCTTGTTTTTGCTGACTGTATAGAGCTTCTCCATCTTTGGGTGCAGAGAATATAATCAATCTGATTTCGATGCTGCCCATCTGGTGATGTCCATGTGTAGAGTCGTCTCTTGTGTTGTTGGAAAAGCGTGTTTGTGATGACCAGCTTGTTCTCTTGACAGAACTCTATTAGCCTTTGCCCTGCTTCGTTTTGATCTCCAAGGCCAAACTTGCCAGTTGTTCCTTTTATCTCTTGACTCCCTACTTTAGCATTCCAATCCCCTATAATGAGAAGAACATCCTTCTTTGGTGTCACTTCTATAAGGTGTTGTAAGTCTTCATAGAATTGGTCAATTTCAGTTTCTTCAGCACCAGTAGTTGGTGCATAAACTTGGATTACTGTGATGTTAAAAGGTCTGCCTTGGATTCGTATCGAGATCATTCTATCATTTTTGAGATTGCAACCCAGTACAGCTTTTGCCACTCTTTTGTTGACTATGAGGGCCACTCCATTTCTTTTACGGGTTTCTTGCCCACAGTAGTAGATATGATGGTCATCCGAACTGAATTCACCCATTCCCGTCCATTTTAGTTCACTGATGCCCAGGATGTCAATATTTATTCTTGCCATCTCATTTTTGACCACCTCCAACTTACCCATGTTCATGGTTCTTACATTCCAGGTTCCTATGCAATATTTTTCTTTACAGCATTGGACTTTCCTTTCGCTTCCAGGCATATCCGCAACTGAGCGTCCTTTCGGCTTTGGCCCAGCCGCTTCATCAGCTCTGGATCTACTTGTACTTGCCCTCCGCTCTTCCCCAGTAGCATGTTGGACGCCTTCCGACCTGAGGGGCTCATCTTCCAGCGTCATAACTTTTATATGCCTGTTGTCTTTGTCCATGGAGTTTTCTTGGCAGGGATACTGGAGTGGCTTGCCGATTCCTCCTCCAGGTGGATCACGTTTGGTCAAAACTCTCCACTATGACCTGTTCATCTTGGGTGCCCTGCTCGGCATAGTTCATAGCTTCTCTGAGTTCTTCAAGCCCCTTCGCCACGGCAAGGCAGTGATCCATGAAGGGGGTGTTTTGACTTAGTTCTCAGCAATTCAAGAACATGACCTTCTTGCTAAGGATGACTGTCAATCAGAACCTTGACTCTATAGGCAGAAGTTGATGTTTCAGCAGTTCTGAACACTCATGCTAATACCTGCCCGCCCTTTGTCTCCAGTTGGCTTCTAGCCCAATTCACTGGCTTGCCAATCTGTCCTATATATACTTCCATTGCGAAGAGGCTGATATAAACATCTCTGCAATGTTTTAAAAGCCCCGAAGATAGTTGATGCTACAAACTGCCTTGTTGTTAACAACATGTCATTTCTGGCTAGAGAGTGAAGTTTGTAGTTAAGGCTTGTTACCACAAGCGTATGAGGATCTGGAAGGAATAACTTCTCTGAAAATAATGGGTTTCCTGGTTATGATGGGCAGATGATGCAAATATGGCATTTGCCTTAGGAATAAAAGGAAACTGACATATCGGTCACATCTCTGGGTGGTTTTGTGGTTGTAGGTGAAGCGCCTGCTCCAGGCTGGTTGTTTACATCCTGCGGGGCCAGTGGGCCTCGAGGGCCAACTCAAGCACAGTGTGACAGTGCCTACCGCAACACCAACATTTCCGTGACTGTGGAGAAAGAGGGACAGCTGCGAGGGGTGCAAGTGTGGAGAGTGCCAGCATCAAACCGCTATACGTGAGTGTCATTGTGCTGTAGCGATTTCAATAATTTTAAGGGTTTCGAATGCATTAACTCAGTAATCTTTTCAGCAACCTCATAAGATGGGTGGGCTTGTTGTTGTAACCATTAACAGTAATACTAATAATAATACATCTCTGTTCTGCTATTCCTGTATTCGATGTGGGTGGGTGATTTGGGGGATGCTGCAGCTAAATAGCTGATGTCTCTTTGAAGTCTTTGATCTAAGCATGGTCTCCTTGGTGTCCCTAATGAAGAGTTTGCAGCTGGAGCTGCTTTGGGACCTGGCTGTGGTTGTGTAGATTTCTTCCTAATTGCTTCTTCCCCCTCCCCCAGGATTTCTGCATACGGAGCAGCTGGAGGAAATGGAGCCAAGAACCACTACAAGCGATCCTATGGGGTCTTTATTTCAGCCATCTTCAAAATGGAGAAGGATGAGCTCCTCTACATCTTGGTGGGGCAACAAGGGGAAGATGCCTGTCCAGGGGTGAGGAACAGAGGTTTTCCACACTGGATGCAAGATAAAGTGTCAGATTGTGAAAGTGGGTTAAGGATTAGCATATTTCCAGGATACAGCTTCCCCAGTGATGGTAACTGAGAAACGGGAAGTTGGGACAGGAAGTACCTCAAATAACTGGTTCACACTAACATGGAGGTTTGCTGCTACTTTTTGCTACCTGTATTGACTCTCTTAGCCTCTTTGGACTAACAGCAGCAGCAACTTAGGGAATACAGGTAACTCACATCTTATATGGGGGTTACGTTCCTGGCCATTGCACATGTATGCAAAATCCCATAAACCCAGAATGACTCCTAGAAGACCATTTAAAAACCATTTAAAATTGCTGGACTTACTGTTGAGGGACAAATGCAGCTCTTAGTCTTCCTCCTTCTCTCCCTCTCTGGATGATGCTTCAGATGATATGAGGACCAGGTGGGTTGACTAGTAGCCAGAAAAAGTGCTTGACAGTGGTTCAGATGCAGAGGTGGGTTGCGTGGGCACACCTGGTGGTTTCTTTGTGAGGAACATGGTGATTGACAGCTGCTCTTGAGCTCATCAAAAGTTTCCTTGTACAGCCTCAGAGTGTCTGCGATCCCACAGATTATCTTGAGGCTGCATTGCATAGAGGGGTCAAACTCTGCCATCTGATCATTTGGGTGGTTGGAAGAGTTGAGAAACTTTCTGCAGCTTCCAGCTTGCTGGCTTACACTTGACAACCTCATCTTCACCCTTGCATTCTGAACATCATCTGACCAGTTCCTCCCCATCCACATTTTCACTTGTCTCATGCTTTCTAGGCACAGATCTGAGCAGTTTTGCCTTTGCCCTGCCACTCCCCCCCAGAAAACCCACTGTTTAGCTCTAAATAGTAACAAACATCAATCAGCAGAAAATCCTATGGCCGTTTGTGCCATTTCCTAAAGCTTGGGTTTAACAGGGAAAAGCAGTCAGGCAAATGGAAGTGTGGATGAGCCTATATCCTCTGGATCATTCCCAGGTACCAAAAGACTGAATGTCTTGAAGGAGCTGGATAGTCATACTAAAAAAAGTCATTACAGGAGGTAGCTTTATACATGCAGCGGAGTCAAGTGGTAAAGCTTTCCCCAGATTGTTCAAGCTGCATGTTCTCCCTGACCCCTGGATCTAAATGACACTTTGCGTTCCTGGTGTACTGCCTGACATTCTGCTTGCTAGGCTGTTTTTCTGGTGCTGGGAGAGTTATATTTTTCATTGACGAGTGGGCAGTGACAAAGGACCCACCCACTGCAGCCTGAAATGGTATAGTCCAGGTAAAGGTTTACCACTTGTAAAGGTACGAGGGGGACACGGGTGGCAATGAGGTCTAAACCACTAAGCCTCTTATGCTTGCTGATCTTAAAGTCAGCAGTTCGAATCCGTGCAACGGGGTGAGCTCCCGTTGCTCTATCCTAGCTCCTGCCAACCTAGCAGTTCGAAAGCATACCAGTGTGAGTAGATACATAGGTACCGCTGCGATGGTAAAGTAGACGCCATTTCTGTGCGCTATGGCTTCCATCACAGTGTTCTGTAGTGCCAGAAGTGGTTTTGTCATGCTGGCCACATGACCTGGAAAAGCTGTCTGTGGACAAATGCCAGCTCCCTCGGCCTGAAGCGAGATGAGCACTGCACCTCATATTTGAATTTGACTGGACTTAACCATCAAGGGGTCCTTACCACTTGTTTCTGCTAAAAGTGTAAACTGGTTCTAAGAGAGGCTGAAACAACAACAAAACACACACAAAAATAATAACCGCAGCATGTCTATTTTAAAATATTGATTCTGGAATTCAAAATTGATGTGTGAGCTTGGCTCCTTTCATCCATTTGCTTTAATGAAGCTACCACATGTTGTCCTTCAAATAAATTACATTGTTCTCCAGATTGAATTTAATTGCATTTTCTACTAAGAACATGTAGGTTTTTACACACTGGTGTTGAAAGATCAAGTCCTCATTGCGTTCAAAGGCAGCATTCCTCCCTTGCCTTAAATGGAACAACCACACTTGGTGAAGTGCTGTGATCTTCACACTAGAATTCATGCAAAACATATTTCTGCACAGATTGCATTTTGCTGGCTTTTGGCCTTCACTATTATTTATACAGTAGTGTCATTGCCTCATTGTCTTTGGCTCTGTATAAAGGGAAAGTAAAAATGAATTCTCCCTGCAGAGAACATGAAGTCTATAGATCAAATCTGAGCCTCATAAAACAGAGGCTTTTCAAATGTGCTAATGAGGATTTGTATAATCTCTACAAAGGCATACTAAAAAGATCAGTTAAGAATTGTCTGTCTCAAGTAAACCCAAATTTAGTCAGCCATTTATTACTCTCATGTGCTTTCCCCAACGATGACATTGGGCCCATCGAAAAAGTAAAGGCATATTAAGAGCCAGTTCACAGTTTATGTGGCAGACCAGGTTGCCACTTCTATGCTATGCATGTCCTGGTTAATGTTGTAATGCCTGAATGAGAAAATGTTGCTGTAAATACACAGGGACATGCAGTGAGGACATGCTGGCTCATCATCTTAAGAGAGAGAGAATGGAAAACACAGGAGATTGGTTGTTTGGTTGCATTGCCTCACCAGCAAACTCTCTTTCTAAATTAGCCGCTTGAACTGGGCTGGTTACTACTTTTCCACACTTGAAGATAAAACAAAGTATTTAAAATTACCTTTTCTTCTAACAAGTGGTGCTGCCAGTTTGTTTGTAATCTCCCATTTAAAATAAGCAACCCCTGTCCTGTTTCAGGGTCCTCAAAATGACAAGTTCACAGATGTCGTACAGCAGCGGTTCTCAAACTCCACCACCCCAAAGACCATGTGAAAGTTGTTGATGTTTCTTGGTGGTAGCAATTGTAATTCCATATAATTCAAATTGCAATATGATAGAATAAAGGAAGCAATAAAAATACAATAAAAAATCAATATGAATAGCCAATGTGATGAATGTGCCATCGCCCACCTTCAACCACATATTCATAGAAATATCACAGACCACCTCAGTGACGCTTGCAGGCCACTGGTGGTCCACAGACCTCAGTTTGAGAATCCCTGCTGTACAGTGTATAAGCTTATTTACCGGTAAATGCGATTTACCAATTAGTTGAAATTTGCTTTAACCGAGGATTAAAAAAGAAGACCCCTTAATTAATGGGCAGTAAACCTGCCCCCAAGCACTTTGCTGGTCTTTAGCCATTCCCTCTTTTTCTCTCTCTTTCAGAGCAATTCTCAGACTGAGCAGATCTGCCTGGGGGAATCATCAGAAATTGAAGATGAGTACAAGAAAGAAAGAGGACTGACTGAATGGGCAGGCGGAGGGGGTGGTGGAGGAGGAGCAACGTACATCTTTAGAGTAAGTTCTCATGTTGTGTTTTTTCTCCAGCCTCTTTCTGAAAAGCACCTAGGAAAAGGAAAAGCCAATAGAGCAAAAGCCCATCAACACATGGCAGGCAGCACAGATGCAGAGCCTGCTGTATTGAGTTTTTGATTCTGTACCTGTTGGTGCTGAATGTGCACCGGAGGTTGCTCAAGTCTCTCTGCATTGCCATTCATGCATTTTTCAGTCGTTTATATCCGAGTCTCCTTTTAAAACCTGGTGTCTGCTTTTGAACCGGCTGCATTCTCTCAGTTCCTTTATTGTGTTTCATGTGCTTGTGTGTGTGTGCTTTTTTCAGCAGCAGAAGAATGGCGCATTCGAACCTTTGCTTGTAGCAGCAGGAGGTGGAGGGAAGGCTTACATGAAATATCAGGATGGCTCCCTGGATGATATGTTCTTGGAACAGTATGTGAACAGCACAGCAGTCCCTGGAGTCAGTGGGAGGACTGGGGCAGCAGGTGAGGATCTATAGCTTATAATATATGTTAGATTTCACAGCCAAACAAACCACGTCTGCAGCTTTTGGAGACTCCACCAACCTCAGCCTGCTCTTAACCAGCCACCACCTGCCTGCTTTCCTGTGGCAGGAGGGCCCTAGAATTGATGTTGGAGGCATAGACATTCTTTACTTATGTTTCACTACCTTTGCTAGTGTAAACCAGTGGATCCATCATTCCAGGGAGTCACTGCAAACTTCCCTTTTAAACAACAGAAATTTTAACCCTTAGGTATTTAAATCTACACCATGCTTACAACATTAGGTGAAGGTAAAGGACCCCTGGATGGTTAAGTCCAGTCAAAGGCAATTATGGGGTTTTAACGCTCACCTCAGTTCAGGCTGAGGGAGCCAGCGTTTGTCCACAGACAGCATTCCAGGTCTTGTGGCCAGCATGACTAAATGGCTTCTAGTGCAACAGAACACTGTGACAGAAACCAGAGCACATGAAAATGCTGTTTCCCTTCCCACTGCAGTGATACCCATTTATCTACTTGAACTGGCATGCTTTCAAACTGCTAGGTTGGCAGGAGCTGGGACAGAGCAACAGGAGCTCACCCCATCGTGGGGATTTGAAACACCGACCTTCCAATCGGCAAGGCCAAGAAGCCCAGTGGTTTGGACCACAGCGACACCTGTGTCCCTCAACTTTTGTATCATGGTTCCAAAGCAGTGGTTTTCTTAGGTGGGGAGAATGTCCCCATACCCATGTATCCCTGAAATACATCCCTGGTCCATTCATGTATAAGAACAACAGAACTGCTGTTAGAATTTTGTTTTGTGACCTTTGGGGAAGTGGCATAGCTTGATGGCTATTGGATGCAGAAGACCCTGGGTTAAGTTCCCTGCATCCCAGGTAGGCCTGGGAGAGACTCTGTGTCTGAATGCCCGGAAAACCACTGCCAGCCAGTGTAGACAGTTCTGAGCTTGATTGATCTGTGGTCTGACTCAGTATAAGGAGATTCGAACCGCCAACCTTCCGACCGGCAAGCCCAAGAGGCTCAGTGGTTTAAACCACCCACGTCACATTATTGTATCACAAAGTGATGTGTGTTATCAGCATGTAATGACAAAGTATTTGAAAGCTGTTTGTGGAATGGAATTCCACTTGCATTTATAAAAGATTTAACTTTGATGCCAGTGTCTGCCTGTGAAAGTTGTGTTCTTACTTTTAATGCACTCGCCTCTGTGTGTTTGTTATAGGTGGAGGTGGTGGCTGGGAAGATATCACCAAGTTTCCTTGGGCTGGGAAATCACTTCTGGAGGGTGGAGAAGGTGGCGAGGCCTGCCAGCAAGCTCTAGAGAAACTTCAGTGGGCCACCTCCGGTGGTTTTGGTGGAGGAGGAGGAGCTTGTACATCTGGTGGAGGAGGTGGAGGCTACAAAGGTATGCTAGACTATTTGAACTTTCCTCTATCTGGTGCTGCCCAGATGATTTGGACTACAACTCCCATCAGCCCTAGTCAGCATGGCCAATGGCAGAGATGATGGGAGTTGTAGTCCAACAACATATGGCTGGGGAAGGCTGGGCTATACCTTAATTTCAGTGTGTGCCAGACTGAATAATCATTTCATTCAATGAAAGTTTGAAGTAGCCAAAGACTAGGAAAATCAGTGAACACACAAAATGGTGCATCAAGAAGGTGTGATGCAGATATTATTCTCATACCTCCCCATGACAATAATCTTCAAATCTAGAAGCTTCGTCCTCAGTGTTACTGCTGTCCTGGTGAACGGTACACGTAGAGCAGTATCCTTTCCATTTCTGACAAGCAGGCAAGTGTGGTGTTCTGGATTGTGTACAAATGAAAACCCACACCATGGAAACGGGGGGTATTGCAATGAATTTGGTGATCATTTGTAGCTCTCTACCTTTGCCATAGAAGCAAGGATTTAGGGGGGTTAGAATGGGAGTATAGCATGATACTGAGTGAAGTGCCGAACAACAGTGATGTACCTGTTTCCTGGTTGCAGAACTGCCGTGCCTCAGCAGCACTAAAAGGCCTTGTGTGGAAAGCATCAGTAACATGTCAATACTAAAAAAGTATTGGTATAAACTGGCAACCCGCAAATCCTTCCATTTGCAAATGTGGTTTTTCTTTGCCTAGGTGGCCATGCCTCTGAAGCTGATGACATCACAGCTGATGGACGGCATGGTGTTTCCTTTGTGAATCCAGCTGGGGAAGTCTTCCTGGGTCCCTTGGCAGGTGAGATGTAATCCACTTCTTTTAGCAGCTTCCCACCCATTGTTGTGTGCTCTTTCTCAATTCTCTTGTTTCTGCAGTGTACATTCCTTGTCCACATACCCAATTAGTATCTCTTGTTTTAGGGCACAGAGGACTTTTTTAAGGAGGCTTAGTTTGGTCAGAATGGAGTATACACTTTCATAGTTACCATTAAATATGTTACTTCTGATAAATGAGCCACCATAGCTGCTAGAAGGCTGTGAGAATTTATGTCCTGGGCTTTTTAGAATCATCTAAGGGGGCGCTGTGGTCTATGCCACTGAGCCTCTTGGGCTTGCCGATCAGAAGGTCGGCGGTTTGAATCCCCGCAATGGAGTGAGCTCCTGTTGCTCTGTCCCAGCTTCTGCCAACCTAGCAGTTTGAAAGCACGCCAGTGCAAGTAGATAAATAGGTGGCGGGAAGTTAAACGGCATTTCCGTGCACTCTGGTTTCTGTCACAGTGTTCTGTTGCTCCAGAAGCGGTTTAGTCATGCTGGCCACATGACCTGGAAAGCTGTCTGTGGACAAACGTCAGCTCCCTCAGCCTGAAACCAGATGAGTGCTAAATCCCATAGTTGCCTTTAACTGGACTTAACCATCCAGGGGTCCTTTACCTTTATCTTTACCCATGCAGTATCCAAAACCAAAGGGATGTATTAGTTGCCAGGCATGAAATATATTGACATTATTTTTTGCTCTCCTATCCACTAGGTAGGAGGTACAGAATAGATAAAGGGGTATAACAAGGAAGTTCTCACTAGTCACTATCTGCCCTTCCTTGGGGAATGACAGCTGCATCATCTAGTCTGAGATGTGAGCTTAGGAAAAATCTAAACTAGTGTGTATCCATTTCCTTCTCATTTAGTTATGGAGAGTCATGGCGAGGTGGAGATTGATATCTACGTGAATTGCAGCCACTGCCAGTCAGGTATCTGCAAGCAGGCTCCTGATGCCCACCTGCCCATCTGTATTTGTGCAGTCGGGGCCATCTTGGCCAGTGACAATGTATCATGCACAGGTAAAAACGTGGAACATCCTCCCAATATATATATATATATATATATAACAATCCTTTATTTGCTTTTTCCTAGCCTTATACCATGAACCAGGGGAAGGGACATAGCTCAGTGGTAGGACTGGGAGTGAGCCCTGTCTGAAATCCTAGACAGCCACAGCCATTCAGTGTAGACAATACTGAGGTAGATTTTCTAGGGATGCGGGTGGCGCTGTGATCTAAACCACTGCGCCTCTTGGGATTGCCAATAAGAAGGTCAGCTGTTTGAATTCCTGTGATGGAGTGAGCTCCCGTTGCTCTGTCCCAGCTTCTGCCAACCTAGCGGTTTGAAAGCACACCAGTGCAAGTAGATAAATAGGTACCACTGCTGCAGGAAGGTAAATGGCATTTCCGTGTGCTCTGGCTTCCGTCACAGTGTTCTGTGGCACCAGAAGCAGTTTAATCATGCTGGTCACATGACCCGGAAAGCTGTCTGTGGACAAATTCTGGCTCCCTCAGCCTGAAAGCAAGATGAGCGCCACAACCCCATAGTCACCTTTGACTAGACAACCTAGATTGTTTCCTGAAGTGCATCTTATAATTTGGGGTACATTGTTTCCATAAAGACTCCCTTCTTGTGCATGATTAGCGATCATATAGACTTAAAAATGATGCAGCCATTTAATTTTGTTTCATTACCATGTTCGTTTCATGGTCATTTATGAGTATTGATTGCTGTTAGATTTTGCTAGGATATCTGTTGGTCACCAGTGTGCCCATCCTGTCATAACTACTTCTGTAGGATAGGTATACCAATGGCTGTTTGTCAGAATATCTAAATGAAACCCATCATGTTCAAAGGCTCTAGACCTCTGGTTACAAGTCTTGGGGATGGCCATCTCCATTTTGCTCTGCTGATGGAAGAGCTGGAAAACCTATAACCCTCCATGACTGTGTTCTCCTCTTCTCTTCTCCAATTCCCATCAGTCCCAGCCAGCAGGATCAGCAGTCAGGGATGATCAGGGATGTAGTCCAACAACATCTACCTAGCTGCACATTCTCCAGCCCTAATTTATGAGATCCACAGGGTCCTGTGATTGACCACAGTTAGAAAACAGAGCACTGGATTAGATGGGACTCTTGGTCTAATGTGACTGACAGTTCTCTTTGCCAGAAACATTGCATAGGAGCTGTGGGCGTACGATGATGTAGAATTATAGTTTTGTTTTGACCAGTTCTCCGTGAGCCTATCCCAGAAGGACAACTGCCTCTCTCACTCCTCCTGGCTGTGATTGCTGTGATTGTGGTGCTTGGAATGGCTCTCACTTGCGGCAGCCTGTCGTTTGGTAAGAAGCATCAGTTATACTTCTTTTGGTGCATTTGCTCACCTTGGCCATTCACATTTCTGACCTTTTCCTACCCTTTATCCTGTGAAGGCTGTCGAGTGTTTGGAAGACAATGTAAAAAGGTAGACTCCTCAAAGGACCAAGAGCTGCTCAGCATCACACAGAACCTAAGCATTATTGGACTCTTTAATAAAAAATAGTCACAATAGTAGTCATAAATATATTGCGTACTTATAAAAATGCAACACACTTTCCAGATAAATGCATAAACAGTCCCTATACACAGGGCCACATTCTAAAACTCAAGGTACAAAAGGGAGAGGAGAAGGGAAAGAACAGGATACGGTGGTGCCTCGCAAGACGAAAAGAATCCGTTACGCGATTCTCTTCATCTAGCGGTTTCTTCGTCTTGCGAAGCAAGCCCATTGACGGCTTAGCGGATTAGCGCTATTAGCGGCTTTTAGTGGCTTTTAGCGGCTTATCGGCTTAGCGGATCAGCTGATAAGCGGCTTAGCGGCTTAGAAAAGGGGGGGGAAGTCGGAAAAACTCGCAAGACATTTCGTCTTGCAAAGGAAGCCCATAGGGAAATTCGTTTTGCGAAGCGCCTCCAAAACGGAAAACCCTTTCGTCTAGCGGGTTTTCCGTCTTGCGAGGCGTTTGTCTTGCGGGGCACCACTGTAACTGAAAGTAGGCTAAGTTTGCTGATACATGTACAACATGTACAACTTTTACCTCCATTGCTAGCCTTATTGGTTAGTTGAACATTGCAATGTTTTTGTCATCCTGGGAAAAAAGGGAAAAGTGGGGTGCCACAGGGTTCTGTCCTGGGCCCGTTGTTGTGCAGTGTCTTTATAAATGACTTGGATGAAGGAACTGAGGGGCTGCTCATCAAATGCGCAGGTGACACCAAACTGGGAAGGGCAGCTAATGCTGTAGAAGACAGAATCAGAATTCAAAATGACCTTAACAGATCGGAGAACTGGGCCCAAGCTAACAAAATGAATTTCAATAGGGTCAAATGTAAGGTTCTGCACTTAGGCAGGAAGAACCAGGTGCACAAATATAGGGTGGGGTACACCTGGCTTACTAGCAGTACATGTGAAAAGGATCTAGGGGTCTTGGTGGACCACAAGCTTAACATGAGTCAACAGTGTGGGGTTGTGGTGGTTTAGCTGAGATTCCTGCATTGCAGGAGGTTGAAATAGATGGCCCTTGGGTCCCTTCCAACTCTATGATTTCAAGTGAATGAGGTCAACCTGCCATTGCTGCTTCTGGAGAGCAAGCCACTTACAAAGATGTGGGAATAGATTCAAAATATGGCATGTTTTAGCAGCAAGGGTCAACACTACTGGGACAATAAATCCCATCTCTTACTTGACAGGTGTGGTATACAGAAAACATGAACTAGAAAATCTTTGATATAAATCCGCACTGTTTGATCAAGCTTTTTTTAAAAAAGGCTTGTCTCAGTAAAATATTCCTGACAATGTTTTGACCTAAGGACCCTTTTCTGAAGTGAAGAAAATAATTCAGCAAGCTGTGTTTGCATTTACATTCAAAGCCCTAGCCCACCTTTCAGGTCTGCCTAAATGTTTTGTGGGAGCTGTATAATTAGATCTCCTGACCAAATTTCCTACACAAAATACCTGTGTGTATGGCCAGAGTGGGGGGGGGGGCTGATCAGAGCTTTGTATGCATATGTGTCACATTGTTGCAATCCAAATTACCTCTCAGATCTGTTATTAGCCACAAGCAGCACATAATCAGTGTGTTTTGAAGTTTCTGAATTCTTTTTTTCACCTTTGAAAAAGGGTCACAAGTTGCCTTTCCCATCAGGGATTTTACAGAAGCATAAAGATGGTGTTTTTGAGCTTGATTGAACAGTGTAGCTTTTCTATTTTGTCATTTTTATGTTCTGCAGATTCACAGGTGGCTGAATTTTTTTGCAACAGAACCTCACAGTCACAGATATTTCAGGAACTAAATTTATTTCTGCTTGAAACATTTTTGCTTAGGCAAGCCTATCCAGGCATGTAGAAGTTTCATATATTTTATCTCTTTTTAGCTTCTTTTTAGTCATTTTTGAGTGTTTTCAGATCCCTGTGTTTAATTTTTTCTATTGAGAATTTTAATATTACTGTAATGTTTTGTTTTATATTTTTGTAATCTGCTTAGAGGTTTTCTTGTGGCTCTCTATCAAGAATGTTTGGATACTTTATAGATTGACCTCTGGGGCATTGATAACCTAGACAGGCTTGCTTATCTATGATTCATCAGAAATGATCACAATAAATGGGCAAATCCTGCCTAAAAACAACAGGGTTTAAATAGTCAAAAGAACATCCAGGTGAAACATTGGAAAGTTATTATGGGCATTACTTTGCTCTTCCCAGAGGTTGGTTATTTCAGTCTTTACCTCTGTGAACTTTTCTCTTCAGTTTATCACCATAAGAAGAAGCAGCTTGAAGGGGCCAGGGCCCGTCTCCAAAGCCCAGAATATAATCTGAGCAAAATCCGCACTTCTACTATCATGACGGATTACAACCCCAACTACAGCTTTGCAGGAAAGGCAGCCAGTCTCAGCGAACTCAAGGAGATCCCACGGAAGAACATCTCCCTTCTCCGGTAATGCAGCGCGTTCTTGCTAACGTAGGAAGAGGAATCCTAGCAGAGGCTGGGGTGTTATTTTAATATTAGTGGCTCTGATGTCAACAGGCTAACCAGCAGGCTTAGAATGTTACCCTAATCCTGTACCAAATGCTTTGATTATACAAATAGGCCTGCACAGCACTCAGTTATACCTGAAATGAAGACCATTTGTATCCACTAAGTTAGTGCAGAATGTGTTGCACACGTTACTTAAGGTTTCTTTGCATACTTTAGATTTGGATATCCTCCCCCACCTCCCCAGGTGTCAGGCTGAAACAGAAAATGTTCAAAGGAATGAAACAGTCTTTGCATGACACTGTGAGAAAGTAGACTCCAGGCAATCCTCTCTATTTAAGGAGTGAATTTCATAAACCGGATGCCACCACCAAGAAGGCTCTCTCTCTTCAGTTGCCACCTGCCTCATATTTGATGGCAGGGCTTTGGTTGAGATGATGATCTTGGCACCAGAGCAGGCTGGTGTGTAACGGTCCTCTCTGCATTTACCATTTGCCTCACTTTTGATGAGGGAGCTCATGGAGGAACCTCAGGTGCTGATTTCAGCACATGGGCAGGTTGGGGTAGAGGAGGCATGACTTCTTCAGATGCATGAGCAGAGGCAGAAAAATGAGAACTGGAATTTGGAATCATGGAGTGGTAGAGTTATAAGGATCATTTAGTCCAAATATGTGAAATGCAGGAAACTTTTGCCTACCATGGGGTTCAAACCCAAGACCCTTAGATTAAGAGTCTCATGCTCTACCAACTGTTGTTTCAGGTTTTGCCCAAATCTCATCTCATTTCTGACTAGAAACCTCAATGGGATTTAAGTAGTCTATTAATGCAGGATTGTTGTTGTTTAGCAGCAACAGTACCCTGTTTTTTTCTTGGCAGCAATCTTGCTCTTTTTTGAATTGCAGAGCCACAGGGTTCCAATGGAAAGTAACAAGATTTGATTATGGCTTCCCAGTTTTATTTCCTACGAATGTGTACCATCTTGATATTTTGAAAGACTGGCTTTGTAAGATAATGGCTTGAAGTACGTTCTTTGGAGAGCCCAAATTGACTTTTTAAAAAATCTCATGTAATCTGGTTTCTGAGATGCTTGCCCAATAGCATTTAATACCTGGTGGCCACTGCCTTGAGGAATTTGTCAAACACACACACACACACACACACACACACACACACACACACACACCAGGGCTGCTTGGATACTTGACTGATACTCAGTGCTTAAGTTGTATATTTGTAAACAAACTTCCCAAACAGAGTAAGATTTGAGCACTCTCTCCTCACAAGGAAAGTTACCCTGTAGTAGACAGCACTGGATCTTCCTTCTTTTGGGAATACAGCAGTGTTTGCTTAGCACACCCATGGGTTGTGCACGAGATAATGTATGTCTTATTCCCCCCACCCACCCACCGCTTTCAGGGCACTTGGACACGGGGCATTTGGTGAAGTTTACAAAGGAACAGTGGTCGGAATCATGGGGGATCCCAGCCCACTACAAGTGGCTATCAAGGTCAGTGTGCACATTAATAAGCAGAAATAAGATTTTTGTTTGCTATTTTATTCCTTCGTGAGATCCTTATCCCACTTTTCTGCCACAGTGGTAGCAAATATGACTTACAGATCAATTAAAAACAATATAAAATAAGTAATTGGAAAAAGAAACCCAGACTTAGTGCCGCAAAATAACTGTAGAAAGGATAAAGAAGCAAATTTATTGTTAAGTTGTGGGTTGACATAGCAGACGACACAGCGATTTCTCCAAGTAGCTCTTTATTTTGTAAGCTGGAATAGAACTGACTGCAAACAGCTCAGCCGGCCTGCTTTTATAGGCAGCCGGCTGTCAACATTGTAGCAACAACAGCCCAGCGTTTCCCGCCTAAAATAACTGACGTGGACCTGAGTGAAAACTATCTACAGACCTGAGTGAAAACTATATACAGTATCCCCCTGCTGGCCCAGGGTGAAACTTCACTACATAACATTTATGTTGATGCCACCACAGAAAAGTTCCTCTCTCTGTAGAAATGATTCAGCTAATGTCCAAAAGTGGTGGAGGGAGCACCAGGACAAGGGCCTCCAATTAGGATAATGATTGATTGATGTGTTTGGATTATTGTTTGAAGCATGGGTCTTCAAAAATGTGATCACACCTGCTTGTGAAATCAGTTTGGAAGAGGAACAGCCTTCTCAAGCAAGTCCACCTCAAATTAGGCCTTGCAACTCACCTTTGTCCTCCCTGCCAGCACTCCTACTTCCCTGACGTAAAAGCATACCTTGGAGAAGAGGGAAGGGTTATCAGGCTGAGGAGGGCTCCAAAGAGGCCCAGCAAGCCTTTTCTCTGGCAGCAAATGATACAAAGAACCACCTTTGCTACTGAGGATTGTGAAACTTGACTACAAGTGGCATGCTTTCCAGCAGGAAATAATGTACTATACATTTATTGCTGTGCAGGATTTTTTTTCCTCCATGGGCCTTGGTGGAGAGTAGAGAGGAGGAAGGGCTAGCAGAGGGGCCCGGGGGGGGGGGTGGCAGAAGGAAGGGGGCTGGGTTGGGCACTCTCCTGCCACCAGTCCCTCCATTTCCTTGCAGTGGGAAACTGGTAGGGGAGTTGTCTAGATTCATCTGGGTTTTGTGAAGTGTCCTCGCAAAGAAAGTGAGTTCACCCCTGAAATACAGAACTAACAGAAGAAATGGAGCAAAATCGTATTTTCTTTCATCCATTTTTTATAATACAGAGACAGATTGTAGCCAGCCTTTGTGTGGGTGAGTATAAAAATTCTCCCAAAACCCACTTGAATATAAATATTCCACCCTTATTCCCCTCCTCCTTCCCTCACCATTATTCCTGTTCAGAAACTCCACAGAATAGTTCCCTAAAGTTCACACTATTGTGAATCAGAATATACTTTGTTATAGATAATGAGGCTTAAGTATCAGATGCGTGCAAAGGGCATCTAAGTTATAATACTGTGTTTTAAGATTTGTTTTCAAAGTTGTTAGATTTTTTTTATTGTATTTTAATTGTGTTAGGTTCCTTGAGGGTGTTTACAGGATAAAACACAGGACAAAATGGAGACAAGAAATGCTCTGATTAAAGACTTCAGCTCTTCCATCTCCTTGTTTTCTCCTGCCAGTAATTTATTTTCTTTGTAATGGGTTCAGCTTTTTCTTCTCCTTCTCAATAGACATTGCCAGAAATCTGTTCTGAACAGGACGAGATGGATTTCCTAATGGAAGCACTGATAATCAGGTGTGTTTAAAAAAATTCTGCCTTGAAGTTAACAAAAACATAGCTAGAAAATAAAATACATCTCAGGAGACTCTACTATGGGCTTGCTTTGTTTTCAGCAGCAGAAACCTTTAAAGGGTGCATATCGTGCTGAATGTTTAATAATTATTATTTCTTACATTTATGAGGCATTTTTGCCCATGAGGCGATTTGCAGTATAATACCACATATAAAAACAGTTAAAACAATTGCATCTATAAAAACGCTAACACAAAACAATTGCATATATATTTAAAAAATGATAAATATAAAAACTTTAAAACAACAGCACTTACATAAAATCAATTCAAGGCCAAGATACATAGATAGTGAACCAGGATAATTATTTTAGAAGGGTTGCTGAAATTGAGTTTCCCAGTTCTCTGTTCCCTCCCTGCCCCCCGCCCCCGGAACCGGGAATAATGCACGTTGCAAATGATTGTGGACCTTGAAGAAGGGTCCTGTTGAATTTCTTAGCTCACACTGCTCAGACTGCTCCTGCTGAGAAAGCGTTGTGTAAAAACCATTGCTGTTCAGTTTCAAATGCCTCCAATTCATCAATAACATTCAGTGGCTGAATGTGCTCTGCAGTATCAGTCTTCCACATACGGAGCAATAGGAAGATGCAGGTGGGCCAGTCTTCCTGGTATGCCGTCCTCACAGCTCAGTGAGCGTAACAGTGGTGGAACGCATGATGTTTTGCCTAAAGAAGATCTCAGGTTCAGTCCCATTGAAATGGATCAGGTATAAGATGGCAGGAAAATCCTGTCTCTGCCGGAGGCCCTGGATAATTGTTCCCCCCTCAAGAGTTGAGTATGCTATGCTTGACTGACAAATAGCCTGACTCTTTATGGCAGCATTATATATTCTGCACAAATAGATATCCAGCCTATCCCTCAAAAACCCATATCTTAAAAACAAGCTTAATTATTCCATATGGAATTTCAAAATAACTTTCAGTATAATGAATGTTCTTTGATACCCTTTTTGAGACTCATAAGTGTCTCTAATGTCCCACCCTAGTGGCATGCCTATATCTGAGCTTCTAATGGATGTAAAAAAACAACAACCTGATAGACTGTATGTGCTCAAAGAACCTAGCTGCATACAAATAATATTTGTATTGTATTTGGCAGTTCAGGATTAAATGTTTGGCTTATTCTTGGAATTCGAAGTAGCCTTCTTGCCTAAGGTTCTTTGGTTGCCTTGCAAAAAGTTAAAATTACAATAAAACAAATGAAAATGTTCTTAAACATCAAAGCGCCATAACACAAAAGAGGAAGCAGCACTAAAGTACCATACAGGAAAATAACTGGGTCCTTTCTTAGCGCCAAAATTACATCGAGGTATGAAGCAAAGTCATTATTTCACCAGGCAAGAATTTCTAAACCCATACCACAGAAATTATTGCTGGATGTGGAACAACAACTTGCTGAAATTACAGTGGTGCCTCGCAAGACGAAAAGAATCCGTTCCGCGAGTCTCTTCGTCTAGCGTTTTTTTCGTCTTGCGAAGCAAGCCCATTGACGGCTTAGTGGATTAGCGCTATTAGCGGTTTAGCGGCTTTTAGCGGCTTTTAGCGGCTTAGCGGATAAGTGGATAAGCGGCTTAGCGGCTTAGAAAAGGGGGGGGAGGGGAAAAAACCGCAGGAACTCGCAATACATTTTCGTCTTGTGAAGCAAGCCCATAGGAAATTTGTTTTGCGAAGCACCTCCAAAACGGAAAACTCTTTCGTCTAGCGAATTTTCCGTCTTGCGAGGCATTCGTCTTGCGGGGCACCACTGTACTGAAAACACAGAGACCGTCAGGCTCACTAGAGCATAAGCAACACAGGCGGAGTGGGGATTGATCAAGGAGGCAGATTTAGACAGGACCAGAAAAATGCAAGGCAGACAGGCAAAGGAGCTAGGCAAACCAGCAGGATTGGACAGGATTTGCTGGCGACAGAGGCCTAGGAACTGACTGGCATTGCATTCCCACCAATCTTTACCTCAGATTAAGCCCCAGTGAACAGAGTAGGATTTAATTCTGAGTAAACATGCTTGGGATTGCAGTGTAGAAACAGGAACAACAAAAGAAGACAGGAAGGTTAGGAGTATACCAATGTTCAGCTAAGAAGTTCTAAACCATGGGTAGGCAAACTAAGGCCTGAGGACCAGATCCGGCCCAAATGCCTTCTAAATCTGGCCTATGGACGGTCTGGGAATCAGCATGTTTTTACATGTGTAGAATGTCCTTTTATTTAAAATGCATTGCTGGGTTATTTGTGGGGCATAGGAATTTGTTCATTATTTTTTTCAACATATAGTCCAGCCCCCCACAAGGTCTGAGGGACAGTGGACTGGCCCCCTGCTGAAAAAGTTTGCTGACTCCTGTTCTAAGCACAAGCTGTTGAGTCGCTAATCTGTCAGCAGCTTCTTTTTTCAGGAGACATGGGATAATGGGCCACAAGACAGAGGAAAACAAAACCCAGTTACCTTACTCACATGCAGGGACATTGCATCAAGGAGCAGTGGGACCTCAGCACATGTGCCACTCACATCTCCATTGCCCTGCCCCCTTAATATCTGTGTTTGGCATGGGAGTTGCTGAATGTGCATGGGTGCTCCTCACAACATTGTCCGTGCATTGCCACAGGGTAATGCCAGTGCTTTTTTCTGGGGGACGCATACTCCTAAACATTTTGTGAATCTTAACGGGAGAAGAAACTAAATTTTTTAAAAAATATTAGTTTCTTCTCTTGCATGGTGAATCGTTAGTTCCGTTGCTACCCCCAATGGCGGCCTCATTGCCTGTCACGGTGTTTCCCGAGTCTCAGACGGAAGCGAGCGTTTAATGTGTGAAGTAGGAGTTGGAATCTAGCATGGTGATTGGTCAGTTTCATTGCTACCACCTCCGATGGCGGCTTCATTTCCTTTCCTGGTGATATTCTTAAGTCAAAATGAGAGTACCCCCTAAACATATTTTTTTTGGGGGGGTGGAGTATTGGATAATGCATTACCAATGTAGTCCCCTTCAGGTGTTGCTGGACTGCAACTCCCATCAACCCTCACCACTGGCCATACTGGCTGGGGGTTGGAGGGTGATGGGCCTGGGAGTTCGGCAACATCTAGAGTGCCC
The DNA here is from genome assembly GCF_951804945.1 of Podarcis cretensis. Taxonomy (NCBI): domain Eukaryota; kingdom Metazoa; phylum Chordata; class Lepidosauria; order Squamata; family Lacertidae; genus Podarcis; species Podarcis cretensis. The sequence continues at coordinate 44,833,503 of NC_137170.1, read as the reverse complement.
CAGACGGGCAGCCCCTGCAGTACAGGGCTCACTTTAGAGCTTATGTAGGAACTTGTCTTTCCCATGGCATGAGGTGTTTGTGTTCTAGGTGAACACAAAGATGGGCCTGAGGTGATTCTTCCTGATAGATATTCCCAAAGTTTGTTCCCCTTCACTACAGCTTGTTTTGTTCCACTTGACTACAAGAGACTACACTTGACTACACCTTAGTCAACAGCCTTGCAGGTTTTTACACGTCCCGAGCGCCAAGTGAGTGTGAGGGATTGCGTTATTTATGGCTAGGCGGATCAACCTTAATTGCTGTGTTTGGAATAAAATCTCTCCTGGAGGCAGTTGAGGGAGGGTGCCTCTGACCCACCGCACCCTCCAGCTCCAACAATCCACAAGGATCAAACAGATGCCAACTGTCTGCCTCTCTCACAAACTGACACATTGAGTGACAAGGCTGGGCAAAGAAGTGCTCGTGCATATTTTTTGTGTGGGGTTTTTTTAAAAATCTGCCTGCAGATAATTTCACATTTGTTTGATTTGTTAGCTGCTCCCACTCATGGGGAAACCATAAGTTCACATCTCACCCCGCCTTACCTCTTAAGGAAGTTTTGCTGTGAGTGCTTGTCTTGTGGGTGCCAGAAAAACACAGATGGTATTGAAAGAAATTTCATTTTATTGCTTGAATAACATAATGCATTCCTCTAAGACAGAGGTAGTGCTAACCTTTTTGGCAGAGATACCACAAGTCAACTCCAAAACAGGATTGTGGCAATCTATTCCCTGGTTCAAGACCTTGCCATCTCCCTCCCTTGGGTACCTAATAATAATAATTTAAAATATATAATATTTATACCCTGCTCCTCTGGCTGGGTTTCCCCAGCCACTCTCGGCGGCTTCCAACAAAAGATTTAAAATACATTAAAACATCAGTCATTAAAAACTTCCCTAAACTGCCCTCTGGTGTGTTTCTTTCTTACCTCATCCTCTTAATTCTCCCTGCAAACATCACTGATTTCTGACAGGAGCTGATGTATAGAAAGAAGCCCAGTTATCAGATTATGGAAGAAAATGTAGCAGAGGCTTCCAAGACAATCTGTTTATTGAGTGTGCATTCTGATTTGTTTTCAGTTTTGCAGGGAGGTTATATCACATCATGTCAATTGATTGTCATCCCATGCCTTCCACTTAATTTCCCATCACTTTCCTTACTGCAAGCAAGCAAGCAAGCAAACAAATAACCCAAATAACAAGCAGGCTTGTTGCACAAGAGCCCCAAATCAATTTTATTTGCATAACCTGAATTTGCCAGTGTGCGGCTGAATCACAATGCTCTGGAAGCTGCCAGAGGGTCTGGGGAAGGGTCATAGCTTAGTGGTAGAACACCTGTTTTGCATGCTGAGGGTCAAGGGCTCCAATCCCCAGCATCGCCAGGTAGCGCCAGGAATATTTCCTGCCTGCAAACCTGGAATGTCACTGCTGTCTACTGAGTTAGATGGACTAATGTGTGTTTTCAAACTGCATGTACATTTCTAACAGGGAACACTGAAATATAGAGGCAGTAAGTTTTAAAGCAGTTCAGTTAACTCACAACTCCAATTAATTTATTTCTTGTGCTATAATCATGCCTGCTGAGCTTAAGCAATTCCCTCAAACTTCCTTCTATTTATTCTTTAATGGCTTTGATCAGCAACTGGCAACCTATAGGCCAAACCCTGCTCTTGATTGATACCAACAGGTACCCTATGGAAACAGCATTGGCCCTTAAGATTTGCCAGCAGACTGCTTTGGACAGTAGCACTGAGAGCCTGGCCCACTGCCCTCCCCCATCCCTTTCTTGAAGTACTGGTAGCTCTCCAGTAAAACTAGTGGCTTAAGGCCTTAGTTCCATTAAAGGAGATCCCTCGTATACATACCTGGGATACAGAAGGTCCCAGGTTCTAAGCCTCACATCTCCTGCCTGAAATCTTGGCTGACTGTTGCTGGTTGGTGTCGACCACCCTTCCATATGTTTTGGACTACAACTCCCATCATCCCTGACCCTTGGCCATGCTGGCTAGGGCTGATGGGAGTTGTAGGCCAAAACACCGGGGGAAGGCAAGCTGGTGTAGATATCACTGATCTAGAAAAATCAACCGTCTGGCTCAGTGCAAGGTAGCTTCCTATATAACCTGTGGGTTGCAGCAACTCAGGCCTAAAATCCAAAAACTTCCTAGAGTTGTGAGATTGATACCATTCAGTCTACCAGAGTTTAGGAAGGTATTAGGTGAAGGATCTTAGTGATTGCCTAACTCTGAAATCATTTCCCCCCCTCCTCTCTTCCATCCTTCCATGGTGGCTGATGGTTCAGCAAGTTCAATCACCAGAATATTGTGCAGTGCATTGGGGTGAGCCTGCAGACCTTGCCTCGCTTCATCCTGTTGGAGCTTATGACTGGTGGAGATATGAAGAGCTTCCTTCGGCAGAACCGGCCTCGGGTGGTGAGTAAACCATCGCCTCTCCCTTGCCCTGCTGGTGATTCCCAGCTACAGCCACCCAGTGACTATTTTCAGGTCACGAGGGAGCATGAATGAAACAGTTGTTCACTACAGACTTCCTGGAGTTCATTCTGTTAGGAAGTAGAGATGTATTGGGGCGAGTAGGAGGATAAGCTTCATCATGTGAGTGGAGCAAAGCCTTGTTGTGTAACTGACATGAAGCAGAAACGTTCAGTGTAAAAAACTACACTCTTAGTCTTCTCAAACTGGTGCCTTCCAGACTCCCATGTCTCACACTCCATGTCTCATCCATAATGAATCTTTGTTTTCCCTCTCTCTCATTGGCAGAATCAGCCATCCACCTTGGCAATGCAGGACCTGCTGAATATAGCCAGGGACATTGCTTGTGGTTGCAAGTATCTGGAGGAGAACCACTTCATCCATAGGTAAGAGAGGCTTACCTGTATAATGATTCCCCATGGGCTGTATTTCTTGGCTTGTTTTCCAAAGAGTCATAGATATGTTATTCAGAGGGAAGCCAGTGTGGTGTAGTGGTTAAGAATGTCAGACTAGGGAGTAAGCCACCCGCGTCCTCATACTAGGGAGACTAGGGGTTCAAATCCCCACTCGGCTATGAAACCCACTCACTGCCTCTCAGTCTAACCTACCTCACAGGGTTGGTGTGTGGAATAAATGAGAAAGGAGAAGAACCATGTACACCACCTTGAGCTTGTGGCTCTTTGGAGAAAAGGGTGGGGAATGAATTCAATAAACAATAATAAAATAGGCTTAACAGCTCCAAAGGCAAATTGGAGTTGTGCCATCTGAAACAGAAACTTTGTTTTTCGAATTTGACATTGATTTTGACGCAATGACATAGTGTGGTCTTTGAGATAATACCTTAAAACAGGTTGAAACTCATTCCATACCAAGTAGGAAAAGGAATGAATTCTTGAAAACCATGTAGACAGAGGCAGAGATGGTCACAGAGCATAGCTGTCAACGTTTCCCTTCTCTTGCGAGGAATCCTATTCGGAATAAGGGAATTTCCCTTAAAAAAAGGGAAAAGTTTGCAGCTATGTCACAGAAGCTGACACCAGGCAAGCCTCATTTTGCATCGTTCTATCCAGCTCATTATCAGCATCTTTATCAAATGGTTAATTCCCCCTAAATGCATCGTTAGCAATCTAGATCATTCCATGCTGATGAGTTATGTCTGCTAGTTATGTCATGAGATAGTCCTGTTCATTCCACTGGAGGATCAGGTGTTAGCCGTGGGTATGTCTCACTTCCTTGTGAAAACAAAGGAAATTGTGGAAATTTGCATGTCGTTAAACAGTGGAACCACCTTTTATTTTCAAAGACAAAACGTATACGAGTGAGATTTCTACTGAAGTTCAGTGGGAAACAGATAAATGTATAAAGTTTCCTTTATACTTCCTTAAACTTTTTAAAGGTGAACCACATCTCAGTGATAAAGTATACTTTTACATATGCTGGAAGTCACAGGTTCAATCCTTGTCATCTCCATTTAAAACGTTCAGGTAGTAGTTGGTAAGAAAAGATCTCTGCCAGAGACCTGGAAGAGCCACAGCCAGTCAGAGTAAACAGTTCTGGGCTAGGAATAACAGTGGCCTGACTCAGTATAAGCTTTTCTGCATACGTTGGTATCAAACGTTCATCTTGAGAAGCCTTCTTCCTGTACTAGCGGTGGATCTTGTCTTTGCCCACTAGATGGCAGTGTTGCAACATATGTTCCTGGTTTCCTTTTATTCTTGGAATTATAGCACTGAGTTTGGTTTGTAGATGTGAATATCTAGGTGTATCTATAACAAGCTTTGCCCATGAATGAAGTAAAGGAGGCTATTGCTGTATTAAAACAGTATAAGTAGCACTCCTGTATTTAGAGATGCCAGCTATAAAAAAAAGGATCATGAGTATAATAAAAAAGATGCCCTTACTAGACTGTAGAGTGTGAAGGGCCTATGCTGATTTAACTGTGGGTGGGGAAGGAGTATCCAGATTCAGTCCAGGAAGCCCTCCTCACCTAACAAATCTGTCATAAACTAGAACTAGCCTTAGGGTAAAGTGGCAAAACAGCCACTTCAAATGGCAGATCTCAGAGGTTTCCCTGCTTACAAGCTCCATCTCTGTGTCTGCCATTAAAAAAAAGAGAGAGAGCTGGTCAGTTTCTTGTTCCATTTTTGCTTCAAGTGGGAAAAGGCGTAGGAGGAGAGGGAGTGCTTGGAGAGATAAGTGACCCTTTTTGATCAGCAACCAGTCATGGTCTTCCTGCAGCTTTCTAAAAGCTTTTATTTGGGGGTTAATTTCAAATGGGATCAAGACTCGCTCCCTTGCCCCTGTCATTCAAGTAGTAGTCATTCATGGTAAATGGCATTTGAATAAGAAAATGTAAACAACTTGTCAGCAGTACAGGAGGGCCCGTCCTTGCAGAAGTGAGTGCTTTGTGTAATGGCTTCCTTAAGCGTGTATTTACGGTGCCCACTTGAACTTCAAAATCCCCGGCTTCCACCTCATGCTAATGTGTGTCCTTTCACAGGGATATCGCTGCAAGAAACTGCCTTCTGACCTGCACTGGGCCAGGGCGAGTAGCTAAAATTGGCGACTTCGGAATGGCCCGGGATATCTACAGGTAAAATATAAAAGCAAGGGGGGGGCAGGGAAGCCAAACCTACCACATCCCATCAGTGACATGTACAGTGGTACCTCGGGTGAAGAACTTAATTCATTCTGGAGGTCTGTTCTTAACCTGAAACTGTTCTTAACCTGAAGCACCGCTTTAGCTAATGGGGCCTCCCGCTGCTGCTGGAGCACGATTTCTGTTCTCATCCTGAAGTAAAGTTCTTAACCCGAGGTACTATTTCTGGGTTAGCAGAGTATGTAACCTGAAGCGTATGTAACCCGAGGTACTACTGTATCCATGTCTGACATCAAGCATGGTCCGTATGTTTCTGAATGCCACCTGCTGGAAATTGCAGGACGTGAGCCATTCGCCAGATCCAGCAGAGCTGTTCTTGTGTTCCTAACTGCAACCGTGTGCAGTTTCCTTGTTCTTTTTCTCAATACATCTTGCCTAACCCACAACTGTCATGGCAGTGCTTGAAGCAACCCTCCTCCTGTAGCTTGATCTCAGGCACACTTTCTTGTGGGAGGAAGAGCAGCAATACGTCCCTGAGCGACAGAAGGCAAAAAAGGCAGGCAAGGCTGTAGCTCAGGGGGTAGAGCATTGGTCTTGCATGTAGAAGGTCTGAGGTTCAATCCCTGGTGTCCCCAGGTAGGGCTGGGAAACACTCTTTGCCTGAAATCCCACTGCCAGTCAGTGCAGGCAATACTGAGATTGACCAATGGGTCTGACTCAGTATAAAGCAGCAATCGCCCCGTGTTCTATGCAGTTAGAAGAAATGTTCCTGCCTTTCCAAAGAAACTCAAATCTGTTTGTGTTAATTGCATTTCCTGTGTATACGGTGTAATGTGGGGCAGACCAGGCCTTTACATAATAATGATAATAATAGTAATAATAATAATAATTTATTATTTATACCCCGCCCTGGCTGTGCTTCCCCAGCCATTCTGGGCGGCTTCCAACAGAATATTAAAATATAATAGTCTATTAAACATTAAAAGCTTCCCTAAACAAGGCTGCCTTCAGATGTCTTCTAAAAGTCTGATAGTTGTTGTTCTCTTTGACATCTGGTGGGAGGGTGTTCCACAGGGAGGGCGCCACTACCGAGAAGGCCCTCTGCCTGGTTCCCTGTAACTTGACCTCTCGCAGTGAGGGAACCGCCAGAAGGCCCTCGGCACTGGACCTCAGTGTCCAGGTAGAGCAATGGGGGTGGAGACACTTCTTCAGGTATACTGGACAGAGGCCGTTTAGGGCTTTAAAGGTCAGCACCAACACTTTGAATTGTGCTCGGAAACGTACTGGGTGCCAATGTAGGTCTTTCAAGACCGATGTTATGTGGTCTCGGTGGCTGCCCCCAGTCACCAGTCTAGCTGCTGCATTCTGGATTAGTTGTAGTTTCTGGGTCACCTTCAAAGGTAGCCCCACATAGAGCGCATTGCAGTAGTCCAAGCGAGAGATAACCGGAGCATTTCTTACTCAGCTACTTCTGTGGGCTTTAATTTCCTCTTCCCCATCTCTTTTTCTTTGGCCTGCCAGGGCAAGCTACTACCGCAAAGGAGGGAGAGCCATGCTCCCAGTCAAGTGGATGCCTCCAGAGGCTTTCCTGGAAGGAATATTCACCTCCAAGACTGACACCTGGTAAGAAATGCCTTCACATTGCCACTTGTTTTGGGGAAACAAACCACAAGCCCAGGCTCAGACATCAGGCTAAGCCTAGGCTTAGCTTCTGACAATAGCAGGAACAGGGGAGAAGTAAAAGCACCGAGATCTCACCTTGCATACTAGCATGCTGTTCATTCATCTTTAATCCACACTGAAGCTTAAATGAGGTTTAAAGTGGTGTGTGAATGAGGCCTCTATTGAGTTAGGTAGACCAATGGTCTTTGGAGAAGATCCTTGCTATGCATTTTGAAATTGATCCTATGAATTCATGACAAGGCCAGCGTTATCTGGAAGTGCTGGGCTGTTTAACTAGTTGCCGGAGTTTACTCCGGCTTGGGAGAAGTGCGGATGAGCATTTCAGCAGCAATAGGCTTGCAGTGATTGATCTGAGGACTGGGAAACAGGAAGGGTTGTTAGTGTGGGACCACCAGGCAGACAGCATCTCACCCTAAGGAGGTCTTGCCAACACATTTTCTGATTCTCCAGTCTCCTTTGAGAGGAAGGAGGCCACAGAAGCAAAGGAAAGGGCAGCATCGTGCCATGTGCTTTGCAACTATAAAACTATTAAGGTGCCAGCCGGAGGATAATGGATTGCAATGGCTCCAAACTACAAGAAAGAAGATTCCACCTAAACATTAGTAAGAACTTCCTGACAGTAAGAGCTGTTCGACAGTGGAATTTGCTGCCAAGGAGTGTGGTGGAGTCTCCTTCTTTGGAGGTCTTTAAGCAGAGGCTTGACAACCATATGTCAGGAGTGCTCTGATGGTGTTTCCTGCTTGGCAGGGGGTTGGACTCGATGGCCCTTGTGGTCTCTTCCAACTCTATGATTCTATGATTCTATGCATTCCCCGGTTCTCTGCTAGGTCCTTTGGAGTTCTGCTTTGGGAGATCTTCTCCCTGGGCTATATGCCTTACCCTTGCAAAACCAACCAAGAAGTGCTGGAGTTTGTCACCAGTGGGGGAAGAATGGATCCACCCAAGAGCTGCCCAGGGCCGGTGTGAGTATGCCTTCATTTTTACAAAATAAGGCCAGTGAGAATGGTCTGCTCCTGGAATGGGGAGCCTTTTCCCTGGAACAAAAATATCCAGCACTTGCAGACCTGATTTTTTAAAGCCCAAGGGATGCCTTTGAAAGGGCAGGTTGGATCAGCAGCCTGGCTGTCCAACCCACATCCTAAGGTTCTCTCCCCAACCTCTTTCTCCTTCTGCCACCACCTGCCTCTCTGACTTCTTCAGAGTGTACCAGGAAGAGAAAACAAGGAAGATTCCTTACTGTATTTGCTGTGAAAGTTAATTGCAACTCTTAAATAAAGTTATATATATATATATATATATATATATATATATATATAGTGGTCTATTATATTATATGGGACACGGATGGCGCTGTGGGTTAAACCAGAGCCTAGGACTTGCCGATCAGAAGGTCGGCAGTTCGAATCCCTGCGACGGGGTGAGCTCCCGTTGTTCGGTCCCTGCTCCTGCCAACCAAGCAGTTCGAAAGCACGTCAAAGTGCAAGTAGATAAATAGGTACCGCTCCGGCGGGAAGGTAAACGGCGTTTCTGTGCGCTGCTCTGGTTCGCCAGAAGCGGCTTAGTCATGCTGGCCACATGACCCGGAAGCTGACCCGGCCAATAAAGCGAGATGAGCGTCGCAGCCCCAGAGTCGGCCACGACTGGACCTAATGTTCAGGGGTCCCTTTACCTTTACCTGTTATATTATATGGTCTTGTTGTCAGATGTTTTTCCACTTGCCCATTGTAGGACAGAGTCCACCGCCCCCTGCCCCCCCCCCATTTCTGGCTTTTTGCAGATGGGTCACCTCAAAGACACAGAACTGCTTGTGACCTGAATCATTAATCCTGAAGGGCCCACAAAAGTCAAGTCATGGTTTTCAAGTGCAAAAGGGAATAATCAACTAGGTAATTTTTACCCTCTTCATCTTCCTGATGTTGGTTTTGTTTTGCCATTCTTCTCCAAGTTACCGGATCATGACACAGTGTTGGCAGCATAGTCCCGAGTACCGACCCAACTTCTCCACCATTCTGGAAAGGATCAAGTACTGCACACAGGTCAGGAATATTCTCGTGAAATTCCATGGTGGTGGTGGTGGGTATCCAGGGCATTTTCTATAAACTTTCAGGTCTCCACTGCCTGCCTGCCTGCCCACCCATCCCCTGAACAGATAGAAATGCCTTATACTGGATCAGTCTGTTGTTCCCTCAGGCCCACTGAGCTCCACCAAATAGGCCCCTTCCTACTGCAGCCCCTTGTGCTACTGAACATTCAGGGGCCTTTCAGAGCAGCATTCAGTGCCACAAGTGGCTGCAGCCAAAAGGGAAGGATCACTTCTCTCCACCACTGAGGAATCAGCAGGCAACAAGGGGGTCAACCACCCACACTACCATTTCTCTAGTCTCTGTCTTTCCCAGATTTAATGTACAGTTCCATGAGCATAGCATCTTCCTTGCAAGAAGGTTCAATCCCCACATCTCTAAGTAGGACTGGGAGGCACCCTGGACAGCTCCTGCTAGTCAGTGTACTAGGTTGACACAGTGTTGATGTCCCGAGTGCCTGATGGTTCTATCCAGCATGGTGCTATGTGATCATCCCACTGCAAAAACAAAACAAAACAAACCCAGTGCAAGGATTTCTGCTTGTGTAACAATATGTTCTCCCTCTTTCCTCCATGTGCTTCCCAAATCTGTTCTAGTATTTGGAGGAGGGAGCAGGGCATGCACAGTGGGAGGAGAATGCGGAAGTTTCATTGCAGATGCAAAAATTGTTGCACTCATAGGACACAAATCCTACCTTCTGTATCTGTTGGTAATGTCTGGTTTGGTCTTGTAAGCATGTTAGCGTCTGTATCGGTCAAAGTGATAGTATTTAGGATGTTCAATATCCTTGCTTGTCTTTCAGGACCCGGATGTGATCAATACAGAGCTGCCCATTGAATGCAGCCCAACACCAGAGGATGAAGGAAGCGCTACGCTGCATCCAAACAGTTCCACAGGGAAGGTTCCTTTGCTGGGGAATTCTCCCCTTACCCCGCAGATGAACTTCATAACATTGGAAGACCATGATTCAGGGAACAAATATGGGCAGTGTCCACAGGAGCTGCTGGTGGAGAACCTTGGTAACTGGATAGCCAGAGGAGCTAGCACGCCTTCCTCCAGTGATTCCAGCAATGGGACCCAGATCCAGAAACTGGAGTCTGCCAGCCAGCCAGCGTACAAGCTGAAGAATAAAACCAAAAATCTTTGGAACCCAACTTACGGATCCTGGGTCCTGGAGGGTGTTTGCCAACCCAGCTCCAAACTCAACACAACGCAAGAGCGGGAAGATTCGGGGTTTGATGGGAACTGCAGTTCCTCCCCTAGTTCTCGGGCATCACCTTCATGTCCGAGCCAGAACCACTCTCCTCACATCGATATTGGAGGGATTGAACTGGTGAAGCTGCAGAATTTCCCATGTGGCAATGTGAACTACGCTTACGATGATCTCTGCTGCGAAACAGGCAGGTCTTTGCCTCTGGCAGTGGAGCCAACCACAGTTTTGAGGAGTGCCAGCCTGCACAGAGACGGCAAGCTTTCCTTTAAGCCAGAAAAAACCTCAAGAGAGAGAGACTCTGGTCTCTCCTTATCTGATGACCTGAGTGTTACGCCTGTATAACATGGAACACTTTTTCAAAGAGTTGGGCCTCCACTCTGGGGCCGTGTCTGCAAGAACAATAAAAAATGTTCTCCACCCCCTACCCCGGTCTTCCTCCCTCCCTGTTCTAGGAACAGATGAATTAATGTTGTCTTGCTCTGGCCTCCAGCACATGCCCAATGAGTACTTGAGGCTGGTTGGCTCCAACCTACTGGTGTCAATGGTGGCGGCTGCAGGATGCAATGAAGTTACTGTTGCAATGAATGGTTCAGGGTCCAGTGGTCCACGGAGGTGTTCACATTCACCCAATCACCTCCTAGAAAAATGGTCTCTTCCCTCATATGAACTAGGTAGGTTCATATGGCAGAACCGTGAGCAACCTATGGTGGTGGTCTGCAAAATGTGGTTTCCAGCTGACTCACCACTCACAACCAAGCAGGAAATAAAATCAGCTGGGTTTGCCTTGGACTCAGTAGCTGAAAACATGTAGTAAGAATAACAAAGACAGAGAGGAGTCTACGCAAGGAAACAGAGCCAAAGTTAAGAAGGGAGCAGATCACAATTGCATTCTTCGGGAAGAGCATTAAAAACTGAGAAAACTAAAGAAACAAGTGGTTGAGACCATATTTTTTTCATTACTGAAAGAAGTTGCTTTGCACCACAGAAACTAACTAGTTTGGTTATTGATGCCTGACCTGTGGAGTCTCAGGAGTTAGCCTGCTTTGTCTGCAATGAACTGGACGTTTCCTTAATGGACTTCGGTTACGCGGAACTCTGCTCAACGGTAGTAATTCACACTCCAGTAGGAATACTTTTTTGTAAGCTGGAAATTTAGAGTTCGATTTTTATAGATGTATATAATATTCAAAGTTCTTCTATGGTGAAATGTGACAAAGGCTGTTAACTTGAAGTAAGGCCAACAAGAAGTATTTTAATTCTGAAGGGGGATCCTGACTTAATAGGTAAAATGCTGGTGTTTGTTTGCGTCATATATACAAAATAGCTTCGAGAGGTAGGTATATAGACTCAGCATTGGTGAGGTAAACTGAGGAGAGGTGAGTTGGAAACCATGTTGGTCTACTGCAGGATATAATGAGAGCTGCTGAATTAGAAAGGCCCACTATTGCACAAGTTAATTCAGGGACACATAAACCCTTTTACACAAGAAAGCATCCAACATAAGTGTCATTCAGAGCTCTCATTGGCTTCAGAGTGTCGTGAATGCTTGTGCGTCTCACACATTTGAAATGCAGGTAGTGTTTTGCCCAATGTAAAATATCCTTCAAAGAGAGATGTTTGAGACATGTCTAGGGAACTACGTCCTCTGAAAGGAAGTTGCCCATGTCCTCTCATTGACTTAATCTATACTACCTTTAGGTCTTTCATAGAAATCAGCTCACCCAAAACATGTACACAAAACTGGCCACAGAATGCACGAGAAGACCCATTTTCAGTGCATGTGCTCAATTTCTGCTGCGACAGATGACTAGGCCAACTGGCAGGGAAGTGGGAAAGTCGAGAGCTGAAAAAGTTTTCCATGTCACACCAGCAAAATAATAATGATAATGATAATAAGTTGTTTGGTACAGGCTTTTTCTGTAGATATAAATAGTCTTATCATTCACTTGTTTATTTAGTGTCAGCAGGTGGTATATAGAATGATCGCTTTCTTCAATCCTTTTCTGCTACCTGTTCCAAACATCATTTAGTATAGACCATTTGAAAAATGAACTTGTATTGAAAGAAATCACATTCATGAAGAAAATATGCATTTCCACACTTTAATTACCAAATGAAAACTGTGTACAGCAGGGCTTTCCAAACTTTTCTTGTTGGTGACACACCTTTTTAGACATGCATCAATTTGTAATCATGACACAGTAATTCAGTTTTACTAACAAACACCAGGAGGTTAAACTAACTGCTTTACAGTCCCTGGAGGAGCACAGGGAGCGTTTGTGTGACACACCTACACACTGCAGCTAACAGTTTGGAAAGCTCTAGGAGATGGGAAGTCATTAATGACTTCTCAAGTACAGGTCACAGAAAGACAAAATCCTTGCTACTACAAAATGCCTTTTCTCCTGACCTCAACCTAACCTGCAGCAAAAAGCCATGACATTTCTGCAAATCAGCCCAGGGAACATGGTCCACAAAAGGGCCCCTAATTGCCTTGTCTGTTATCCTGCTTATCAGAGCTGACTGTGTGCCTCTTTGACCTTTTCCCTCACAAAAATAGAATCCCCGTTAATCCAAACTCTGTGAACATTTTGTGTCTAATTTTAAGCACACTTAGAGGAAACAAGGGCCACTGAAATCAATAGGACTTAACTTCAGAACTTTTAGTCTCTTATTAAGATGATGTGATAGTTTTTCAGACCAAGGGGCGGGGGAACAGCTTTGCTTGTACCTATTTTGTGTGAAGCTTTCCAAAACTACAAAAGGCAGATTCTTCATGTTTGGCTCAGCTTTTTTTCCTTTGGGTGGTTCTCAAACATTGCATTATGCTAAGGTCGTTTCATCTATTTACTTCCTTATAATTTGTTAGGTAATATAAATCATATGTATATTTGCATGCCATTTTAATCATAGATGTCATGATCTTGCACCATCCTCGTTGACATGAATGGGCACATTTCCATGGGACTCTTAGAATTGAATCAGACCCAAATACATCCGTCAACAAAAAAGATTTCAGTCACATGACAGCAGGTGGCACGTGTGATTGAGTGAGCGAGAGAACAAACTGATGGTACAAAAGTAGAGAGCACTCTCAAAGCCTAGCTTTACAGTTCTTTTCTCATTAGTTTAACTCTTTTTTTTAAAAAAAATAATTTTTTATTAAGATTTTAAAGGTTACAGAAAAATAAAATAAAAAAGAACAATCGAAAAAAGAAGAAAAAACAATACATATAATAAAAAAACATCATCAAAAAACAGAAAAAAGAAAAAAAAGAAGTACAAAACAGGTCAAACCTTTAACTCACTTACTTACATTCACTTATTTCCTTGACTTCCTCACGCCTCCCATTTTTGTATTCTAATTCAATTAGATATTCCAACAAATCCTTCCAACTTTGTTTTTATCCTAATAATTTATCTTAACATACTATAATTCCCCTCTTTGTATTCTAATTCATATAAATATTTCAACAAATCTGTCATCTTATTTTTATCCTTATATCTTATCTTAATAAACTATAACTTTCCATTCTTTCTTTCACCAAATAACCATCCACTTTTATTTTATTTGATCTTATTTCTCATTAAAACTTATATATCTGTACTTATTTCTTAAGACGTTTCCCCTAGGGTCAAAAAAGATTCCATTCCACGATTTTCCCCTCTCTCATTAAAAGAAAAAAGAAAAAAACAAATTATATTATATACACTTTAAATTCCCAATTTTCTTCCACCAGGTCCCCTCCCCGGTTTCGGCCCCTAGCAATAGTTCCATCAATCTCGGAAAACCATCAACCCGGAGATCTTAAGTCCGAGGCTCTTAAGTCTCTTTCATGTCCCCTCTGCCGGTCTTTTTGATAGTCTTTGGTGTTGAGAACCAGATCTCGGGGAAGCCCCAACCCAACGGTAATCATATTCCTTCCTGCCAAACTTCCATAATTAAGAATAGGGCCTATAGGATATTCCAAATCTTGTTTCACACTCCTTTCAAATCCAAAGGCCCCCAAAGCTCCGACCTCCACCTGGCTCAGATTTGTATCCCAAGGGTCATTTGATCTCCACATAGGGTGATCTCTCCATCTTTCACTTTCCAGGCCAAGCCAGGCTTCCATCTCCAAAAATTTGCTTCTCCTAGTTGCCATCATGTAAGGCCTCAACTTGTAGTCCATCATTTGCCTTTGTAGGGTTACGGCTCCCCCTTTCATCACTTTAATCACAACATGATTCTCCTTCTCAGATTTTTCAATTTGTTCAGTTGGAAGAGGTTCCTGTGCCAAGTTCTTGTCAGCTTCTTTACTGATACCCACTTTTGTTCCCAAGATTTCAACATTAGTAGTCATAACATTTATCTGGTCTTGCAGCTTTCCCAAAAGATAAAATGTCCTGTTCAGTTCACAATCGATTTTCTTCCCGACCGCCATCCTTAAACAGTCCAAGGTCAAAAACTGGTTTCTCAGGGCTTTTATCTTTAAATGTGATTTCCCAGCTGCTCCTTACAACAATATCCCAAAGCTCCCTCTAGAGGGATTCAAGTTCCTTTTCACTCCTTCCAGCACAGACCCAAAGGTCCCATACGTTAAATTGTAACAGTTCCTTCCTTCTTTTTAAACGTAAGGTTGTAACAAAAACGGGCAGTAAAAAAAGTCATTCTTTTGTATCTTGACAGCTAACTTGACAGCTGTCAAATTTATCTATTCACCGTCAGCGGGCTCTCACAGACCACTCCCGGGTTTAGGGAAGTGGCGCTTCAATTCCCGAATTTTAACCTTCTCCTGCAGGCTCCCCTGCTTCCAAAAAGAATATTGATGGTAGTTTCAATCAGTGGAATTTAAATCCTTTACTTAAAACTCTCCACGACCTGAGTTAACAGGTTCTTTGCTTCAGTTTATTTACAGAAAGGGGAGGCGGACTTCCTGTTTAGACCTTCCCCGATCGGTGCCAGTTTAAAAATACTTTAAAAATCCAATTTCCATTCTACTCACGGGTTGTTGTTTGAAATCCAATTGAACACAAGAAAAAGTCAGCGCTCTCCGGCAACGGCTACGCGGCTTCACTCCGTAAAAATAGCGGTCAATTCAAAACACCGCGCCGCTCACCCCACGTCACTTCGGAACCCCCAAAAAGGGGTTTCCCTGTGGGTAGAGGGGGCGCTCCTGGTGTCAGCCGAATCCCACGTTCCCAGGCTTCATCTGCCTGGGATTTCTAAAGGGTCTCCGCCTTTGCCGCGGTGGCACGACCCGAATTCTACGGAGCGGGTTCCTCTCGGTTAGAGGAACACCGCCATTGCTGATGGCGCTAACCCGGAAGTCTCTCTCCTTAGTTTAACTCAATTATTTTTCAAGAATTCCTTTAGTACTGTTCTTTTGGGAAAATAGCTCACGTGGTTTCCATGTTATATCTGTGTGATACAAGTACAGTGGTGCCTCGCAAGACGAAAAGAATCCATTCCGCGATTCTCTTCGTCTAGCGGTTTTTTCGTCTTGCGAAGCAAGCCCATTGACGGCTTAGCGGATTAGCGCTATTAGCGGTTTAGCGGCTTTTAGCGGCTTATCGGATAAGCGGCTTAGCGGCTTAGAAAAAGGGGGGGAAAGGAAAAAAACCCGCAGGAACTCGCAAGACATTTTCGTCTTGCGAAGCAAGCCCATAGGAAATTCGTTTTGCGAAGAACCTCCAAAACGGAAAACTCTTTCGTCTAGCGAGGCATTCGTCTTGTGGGGCACCACTGTATATAGACTTTGTATTGGCACCGTTTGCTAGAGGAGGGACTTTATAACGAAGATACCAACAACAAAATGAATTAAAATTGTTAGTGCCTCCCCAGGTAAAGGTAAAGGGACCCGCGACCATTAGGTCCAGTCATGGCCGACTCTGGGGTTGTGGCGCTCATCTCGCTTTAATGGCCGAGGGAGCCGGTGTACACCTTACGGGTCATGTGGCAGCATGACTGAGCCGCTTCTGGCGAGAGCAGTGCACGGAAACACCATTTACCTTCCTGCCGGAGTGGTACCTATTTATCTACTTGCACTTTGACATGCTTTCAAACTGCTAGGTGGGCAGGAGCAGGGACTGAGCAACGGGAGCTCACCCCGTCAAACTGCCAACCTTCTGATTGGCAAGTCCTAGGCTCTGTGGTTTAACCCACAAGCGCCACCCGCGTCCCCAACCCAACCCCAAAATGCAATTCCTGTGAGGTATGCCTGGTTGCATCTTGATTCATCCCAAGCAGGTCACTTCCTTTTCTACTAATTTTTCTCTCTTGCTCCGTTCTGCCTCTTGCTAGGCTGAAAAACCCAGCTTTCCTTTAAATTGGGCAGTGATCGATCCCATTTCCTCCCTTGCCTTTTCCACACTGGCACAAACAATCCAAACAGAGTTTTCTATGACGGCGCTAAGAGATCTTTGATACTCTTCACGCTTTTATACTTACACAAATTGCTTTTGATCTGCGATTACCTCAAAGAATGGCAGCACACACAGCTTGCCATCTTGCCCTTTGGGGGTCACTGTAAATATGTAAACCACATGCCTGCTTCTATGCAATTTGAAATCAGATAAAAGCGTATACTTCTATATTTGCAACACATAAATAAAGACATCCTAACACAGCTGTTTGGTCTTCTGTTGTCCACTACTCATTGGTTAGAAGGAAAATAGAATATCTCTGTTAAATAAACAGTCAGCTTGTTTGTGCCCCTCATTGGGGGGAAATAGGTAATACAGAGCTTTTTTGGTTAAGAGAGAGAAAGAGAAATCCCAGTAATAATGTCCTAATGCAAGTGCTGTGTATGCCAACTCAAAATGGGTGTCACGTGCACTGTCCACTGAGTTTTAAGCTGTGCAATAGCTTTCTTTGTCTGAACAAAAGAGATGAAAATGATCCTCTAGCAAACAGGCTTTGAGTGTTCTTGAAACAAATTGGACTCTACACGCACCTAGCAGCAATTCTGCTTTCAAAGCAACTTCCGCTCCCCAAATAGAAATAAATAAATAAATAATCCCCACACTATAACAATTTTCAGTCATATCACAATGGTTTAAATAGTGGTACCAATTCTACAGGAACAGGGTGACATTTTTTATTCGCTTCTGAAGGAGTCCTGAAGCTAACTGAGGCGAGCAATACCCTATAAGCAGTTAACATGCCCCTTCCAGCTTACTTCTCAGTAACGTCTTCGAATAAAGGAAAGTTCTTTGTCTCTGGCCTCATCTGGATAGCAACGTTACAAACACCTACTTTATTATTTAAGAAAAGGGTTACTTTGCTCTTCCACCAGTAAACATTCACGCAGCACTGACAGATGATGCCATCACTACCACCCCAAAGTGTGATTCCTTTTCGAAACCTTATTAGCTAACACACAATTCCCTGCACTCTTTTTAGCCCAGATGTGTTGATGAGAACTGAAGTGAATACCATATAAAGCAGAAAACACAACCTTTGCCACGAAATAGCAGTTTGGCAGCAAAATAAAGTATAGCCAGCGTGCAGCACAGTATATTATTGTACCATAAAAAAATACAAATTTGCATATGCTCTTAAAAAGCAAGCAGAAGAGCTGGCAATTGTTGGAATCACAGTTGCCCTGAAAGGGATTAGTTAACCTTTACCTTCCCTGCTGTGTAGAGGAAAATCCCTCCTTTGAAGTTGTTATTTGATAGGAAGGATCAGAACTCTCTCCACAGACGCTATTTTTTATTTTATTTTTAACATCATGACAAGTTTGGCCCTTAGCTACCACCATTTAAGAAATAACAGAAAAGATTAAATGAGTGGGCACCTGTTTTCAGTTAAATTTATTTGTTATAGCACATTTTGGAAGTATTAAAATCAACCTATACACAGTTAGGATTTCAGAATATTTTTTGCACTGTAGTGTTCAAAGCAACATCCTCTGTAGATGAGACAAGCTTTTTTTTTTTTTTTTTTTGTCTGGTTTGTAGTAGAAATGTAGCCCAAGTCAACCATTTAAAAACAAGATTCCCCATCGCTTTAGTCTATTCACAGAATCTAGGAGGAGGAAATTTCCTCATCAATGATGCTTCCAGGCAAGTGTTTATTGTAGGACTGGTGGTCCTCATGCAAGCTTTTCCCCAGCTTCCACACGGCATTTTGGCATAAAAATACCAACCTACGTCCTGCCGCCGCCACCTTCTGGATTTATCATCCTTCCATGGAAAATTCGGTAACTTATTTAAACAAAAAAAAGCCCTATTGAAAACAACCCATTTGCCAATATTAAGCCTCCTTGTAGAAGCAGCTTTCCTGCAGAAACACCCACAGCATATAAAAGGGATACCTGCCTTTTCTGAACTGAAGTTTCCACAAATTTATATCCTCCAAGGGACTATGAAACAGTCCTTTCCATACCTATTCAAATTCCTTGCAGTTTTTTATATTGCACTTTTCTTCCACAAATCAATATAAACGTATTAAAATAATTTATGGATCCTCACAACAACCCTGTGAGGTAGGCAAACTCCAGTTTGCATTTTAAAGAGGTGGGAGAAAACAGATCAGCAGACCTGGAGAAAAAGTTCACATCCTCCAGCGCAAAGTGCTACTTTATAGCACCTCCTCCTCCTCCTCTTCCTCCTCCTCCTTAAAACCAACCACATTTTTAAATAAGGAAAAAGCAATTGGAGTCCACAAGCTCTCTTGATCAGGGTGTTTTCACCCAAGCTGTAGCAGACTGAAGCAAGCATTTGCTGCTGCAACAGAAGGAACTTTTACAGTGGTCCTGCTGCAAGAACAGTTGGAGCAAAGGATGGAGAGTTTAATGCTACCAAGAGTGGGCAATGGGGCAGACAAAATAACCAGTGTGACCCTGTTTTGTGTATGTGTGTGTGCCTAAGCAGCAGCAGCTGGCTGGTTGGGTTGGTTGGTATGGACCAGGCGGTTACTATGAGGGTGAGAATGAGTAAAGGGAAGAACCACTGAAGTCCAATCAGCCATAGAGTTGGCAAAGATGGGTGGAGAGAGGCTGTCAGATATCCAACAGTGTCAAGCCCACATGCACAATGGGACTTTCCCTCCCTCACAGCCACCAGGCCACTGTGGAATATTGCCTTGACTATGCTGGATATTGACTGTATTTACAATACTGAGAAAGACAGTACCCATATGCATTCTAAGGCCAGACGCCTCCAAATCTACATGAGCGCATCATCATAAATGTTTGCTGGCCCAGGGTAGAGTAGAACGGGTAGCAACCTGTTGGGACATCTTCACCTTGCTGTGTTGCACTTCCAGTATTTTAAACATTGGTTTTTATACCGGGACCCACAAATAGGGCTACGTAAAAACTGACAAGCTGCAATATCCAAGCTTACCTCTAAATCCCTCCCCTTTGAACCTCTTGTGCTACACAGAAACCCCTTTCAACCCACTACTCTAAAAGGCTAGCAGATCATGGAAGCCATTTGAAAACCACTTCTGCTACCCATGCTTCCTTCCCAACACACACCCCATCACCACCAGCAACATATAAAGGAGTAGTTTTCCATTATTAACACAAAAGGACTTTTAGAACGCAAATTTCAAAGAACAATAACTGGTATTATTTTACAAATTGCTATTTTCAATTTTGATTTTCAGAACTGTGCACCCAACTAAATCCTTTATCGGCTCTGCTAGATGGACTTTCCAGCTAATCCTATATTTAAAACACTGTCCTGGGGGTAATTAATTACAAGCTTAAGCCAAAGGAGCTTGTTTCGGAGTATCATCAGTACATCTCTCTTGGGTTGCTGGTTCTGAATTCCATAATGAATGTTAATGTGGGGTTTCCCCTCCACCACCTGTTAGGCAAGAATTTTCAATGATTTAATAAGCTTTTCTCGGCAGAAGCATGGAGCTTGATAGCTGAAGCAGCCCGTTTCTGCTGTGTGTTACAGACTCCTAAGGTTTTACTGTCCACCCATTTGTCTGGCCTCAGCAGGCCCTTCCACGGCCAGTGCAGATTAGGCTGTAGGGAGCAAAAGACCTGCTGTTGCTCCTCCTAAAATTAGCCTCATGCCAAAGTCTGCCAAAACTGACACCAAGCCAAGTGGCAGAGGGAAGGAAGCCCAAATATCTTACCTACTAAGAATGGTTGAGCAAAGGGTATTGTTAAAAAATTAACTTCACGGTAAATATTTGAAAAGCTGAAAGATATCTACTAGCTGCTCTGACTGCTAGTTTCATGTCTGGCTAAGTCATGACCATGCTGCCAGACTAGGGATCCCTTATACCTTTAGCTATGGAGAATGCCATGGGTGAATTCTGCACGATTTAGCCTAAGGCAGACTGCATGAGATAAGACCATGGGGCCATGACTACCCAGTCATCACACAATGGCCACTGGCTGCTTTCCTGCGCTTTCCTCTACAACTTTAAGAGTGCCATGTCTGCCTGCATGGAGCTCTGGATCACAGCCAATAATCATGTGAATATATAACCAAGTATGGCATGATTATTGGAATTGTGTGGCTGGAATGTTGAACAGTGGAGATGCTTTCTGCAATACCGGTCCATGATGATCGGGGGGCAATCCACGTGACTTCAAGCGTCTCTCGAGGGAAAGGAGTTTTTATCACAGTATTTCCCTGTTATGCAAACTATCACCTTCACAGCAGTCCTAAAACAACCCTTTGCATGAGAGATACCACATTCACCTGACACACCAAGTGGATATACTTTGCCCAAATGAAGTGCTTAGCACCTAATGTTTCAAGTGCCCAGTACATCTCTATGGGGAGAATTGTTCTTTTTTAATTCTTGCAAAAATCTGCTGATCTCTGATTTCTGGATGTGAAACATTTCAATGTCACCTAAATTAGTTAAGTTTTTGCTTTGTTTACTAAATAAACCAAGTCACTAAGATGTGATCCCACACATAGTCTTATGCATTTCAGCTCACAAGTGGTCACTTCTGGGCCACCACCAACCTCGATGAAATTCAGTTGCCCCGAAATTGACTGCTTGCTCCCTGGAAGGCAAAGTCTCTTTAAAACCTGGACAGCTTTATGCACAGTCTCAGGTGAAGAAAAGGAGAGGCTAGCAATCATGAAGAAGCACTAACACAAAGCCTGGTGCAAATTGGAATTGTCTGGTTTCGACCTCTGCTTCCCTATTACCATGGCAGCTCCTCTAGCAGGTAGAGCTCTAACAGGTAGATCCAGGTTCCTCTATAGCAGTGGGGAGTGGGCACACAGGCTCCAATCAAAGCATTAGACTGCAGTTCTGCCCATGATGAGTTTTGGATGGTTGATTAAAAATCAGTAGGACTTACCTGTTGCAGAGTTGTGGTCAGGGTTGCAGGGCAGATGTGTGCAAGATATATGGGGGAGGGGCTTACTGGCAAGCTGCACATGTTTTGGCACAGATAAACTAATTTGTGGAAAGCAGTTGGCGACAAAATGGAATGGTAGAAAACGAGAAGGAACAGAGGGGTATGGAGAGTTGTGTAGGGCACAAAAACTCTTGCACTGGCTCCTGGAGCCCAAGGTGCCCTTTGGTTTCTGAAGCTTCAACAGCACTTTGTGCGCATCTTTAAACTTTTCTGCACCACCATTAAAACTAATATATATATGAGAATGAGAGTTTGTAAATTCTTCGCCAAGTTCCAAGCTGCCTGGCACACAAGTGAATGCATGGAATGGGAACACTCCTATCTAACAGTGTGAGCAGCAGCAGCAGCAGCATGAAGGTTAGGAAGTCTGCTTATTACTTTTGAAGAAATTTCAGACGAGAATTCCAATATTTTCCGTCCCGTGTGCTCCAAGCAACTTTCCCTCCAGGAAGTAGTTGTCCTGATCCAACGTCCAAATGTTCAGATATTATTCCGTGTTAGTTCAATAAAACTGAAGTTAGCCCTTTGCATTCATGGCTAACCCTGGATTTCCCAGGCTCCCAGAGTTTCCACCTCATTTTTGCAGCAGGGTAATGCCCCCAGAGTCTGGCAAGTTTTAAAAGCTTTCCCTCTGACTGGAGAGGGGGTGTGCTGATTCTGGAAAAATTAAAAGCAACTGAGCAGTCCTATAGTGACTTTGTGCCAGTCTCTCTCATCTCTCAAATATATTTTCTAAGATGTCGATCAAATTGTCCAGTCCAAGTAAGTAGCCATCCTCTCGGTTCCCTTCCTGCCAAGGGATCCTATGATCCAAGATCTGCTCATCTGGAAGAAGGGTAGTCTTTCCAAAATCAATGAGCCATACATTGGCATGCCCACTATCATCATGCACAAACAGCAGTGAACTTCCAATTACCTGCAGAGGAGAGGGAGAGAGAGGCTACTAGATATTTTGTGGAAAACTGGTGTCTTGCTGCTCCTGGCTCCACCCGCCATAAACTTAGGGCCAACACATGCCTGTAGTTGAGGATTAAACAAATTCACTGAGGAATCCACTGGCCTGATCCAGCAGGCTCATTTAATGTTCTTAAGTTTTTATTTATTTACCAGGAGCATTTTAATACTGCTTTATATTTAAAATACCTCAAAGCAGTGCACAGATAATAAAATATACCACGAACAATAAAAGTCAGAACATTAAAAAATCCAAATAGTGTTTAAAAAATAGTGTTAAAAATAGTGCTAATAAATCCAAATCCAGAGTTACCAGGCTGCCCCCACCCTGTTTAATGGTCAGTAAATGTCTTAAGCGTCCACTGAAAGTCTCCTCCCCCATCATTCAGCCCAGACACTGAAGGCTCTGAGGGCCTTCTGGCGGTTCCCTCACTGCGAGAAATGAGGTTACAGGGAACCAGGCAGAGGGCCTCCCATCGGATGTCAAGGAAATATACAATTATCTGACTTTCAGAAGACAGCTGAAGGCAGCCCTGTATAAGGAAGTTTTTAATGTTTGGGTTTTTTTACTGTGGTTTTATAATTTTGTGGAAGCCTCCCAGAGTGGCTGGGGCAACCCAGTCATATGGGCGGAATAGAAATAAAAGAAGAATACTAATGATCATCGTCACCATCTAGTTGGCTGCCTTATTTCTGAGGGGAAAACTCTCCTTCAGTTGACTAAATGATGGATCTCTTGCAAAGAGCATTATCTGATGACCTCAGGGAGTGGGTAGGTTTCTATAGGAGGTGGTGGCATTCTCTCATTCTCTCCCAATTTGCTTAGGGCCTTCTAAACAAACAGCAGAACCTTAAACTCAGCTCTGTAGCTGAAGTGGCAAGCTAGTGCAGCTCCTTTCACGGGAGTGTTATGTGCTCATGGTAGGTTACCTCTCTGTGCAACCTAGTTCCAGCATTCTGCAACAGCTTCCAAACCAATCCCAAGGGCAGCTTCCCCCACTCCACACACACAAGAGACAGAAGGCATTGCAGTAATCCAGTCTTGATGCTACACTGTTTTCTTCACATGCTGCCTCCTTGGCCTTCTCTCTCACCCACTGCTCACCTCATGCCGTTTAAAGAAATTAGAAGACTCAAGAACACCACGAATTTCATACAGACGCCTCAAGTATTTTTTCTGTGAAAAGAAGGGTTGGAGGGTTGAATTACGTAACATTTTACTGTCATACAGAATTTTTAAAAACCTGGTAGATGGAGGAAATTGCTTCAGAGACTGCTTTACCACAGAGTAATTTGAGATACTACCCACCAGAAACATAAACACAAATCTTCTGAGAATGGGAGTTTCGTGAGCCAATTTTTTGGGCACATTATGCTCTTTTGGTGTTTTAAGTTGCAATTCACCCATTGCACAAGTGTGTGGGTCCCAGAGCCGGCAATTAGTGACAGCTAAACATCTGTAACATTCTCTCTGAAGGCTTTCAGCTCATCTGTTCAGAGTGTGGGAAACGCAGCATGGAAAAATGAAACGGAGTTCCCCACGACCCATGATGCAATCTGAACAATGTTACTCTGTCAATGAAAAGAAACAGCATCACACATCTGCTAATGAGGTCAGAGGTCTAAAGCCTACAAAGCACAAGGGTTTTGTGCCTGATAGGAACCCTTGTAAGAGGATCAAATATCCATGTTCAGAGCTGATCTGTGTTCTTGGTACACAAAGGGCCTCACTGCAGGGATGCAGAATACAATGTGTTATCTTCCTTTCATATGCTTAAACTATGACCAACCATAATACCACAAAACCACAGGAAAAGTACTACTTATAGTGTGATATTAATATTTATCGGCCACTGTTCAGCCAGATAAGCCTCCAAAATAGCATACAGCAATTATAAAATACAATAATTTTAAAACAAGAGAGGGAGATGAAGCAGCCAGCAACAATGATAGCAGATCTATTTCTAAGAAAACTGGGAGTTGGTCTACTATCACACATCCAACCTCTCCCCACCCAAGATGATGCATTGGGTCAACCTTTTACCCAGGTTAAAGAAATCTGGCGAGAGCTTCTTAAAATAATGGGTCTTATTACCAGCTGCTCTGGAGGAAGTGGTGGCACCTTGGCCTCCTGTAAGGAAATGTCCACAGCTCCCTCTCCCTATTCGTCTACCAGCAGCCCTCACAGATGTAATGAGCCAGGCCAGCAAAGGGCCAGTCTCAAACTTCCAAGTATAGCTTACCAATATAGTTGTATCTCCCTTAATGAATTCCGCAAAAACCTGGAAGACTTGGTCCCGTGTCTTCGTTGTCTTGAAGTTGGTGTTACAAGTCCCATCAGCCTTCTGTAAGGAATAAAAAGAAGGGAGATGGAAGACGTCCTTCTGCACACAGAAGAAAGAAGAAAGGGAAGACACCAGCATGGAGACAAAGAGGAGAGGAATCCCCAAAAGGTGAAATTGGCTGGCTTCTCCTCAGAGGCAGCTGAACTAACTCCACCAGGATGGTTACCCCCTACCCTGAATATTAGCTGAATTTACAGCAGTGTGGTGCAGAGCAGGGGAGGGCGGAAGGTAGATCTTTGGGTGATTTGCAGTAGAACGGCAAGGATTTCTGGCTACCAATTGTATCAACAACAGCAGCAGCAGCTATAAAATGAACCCGCTTCATCCAAAGTTATATAGCTGAAAGTTGTTCCTCTGAAAACCTAGGGTGACCAGGAATGGATTTTTGTGTGGAAGGAAGTCCATTCAGTTCTGGTATTTAAAGCAAATTCCTTGGAATTACAGTGGTACCTCGGGTTAAGTACTTAATTCGTTCTGGGGGTCCCTATTTAACCTGAAACTGTTCTTAACCTGAAGCACCACTTTAGCTAATGGGGCCTCCTGCTGCTGCCGCGCCGCCAGAGCACGATTTCTGTTCTCATCATGAAGCAAAGTTCTTAACCCGAGGTACCATTTCTGGGTTAGCGGAATCTGTAACCTGAAGCGATGTAACCCGAGGTACCACTGTATTTAATTCTAAATGGCTAGCTCTGGTCAGTGGATCTCAGGGTTCTAGGTTAGGCATAAAGTAGATCCCTTGAGCTTGAAGTCTGACAGCCCTGATACACAGTGCCAGATTACGACTGGAAAGACCCAGGTTCAAATTCCCACTCAGCCATGAAGCTCATTAGGTAACCTGAGCTAGTCACTCTCAGTCTAACCACAAGCTCCTCAGGTGGCAAACAGGATAGAACTGTATTAAATACATTACATAAATAAATAAAGTATCACTGAGACTCTAATACAAACATGTATTTTAGGATATGGTGTACATTATAAACAAGGTGGGCAGGATAAAAGGAACGACTACTGACACTTAATAGAAAAAAGCTATGCTATTAAGTCATGCTTCTGGATGCAATGCAAAAGAGCCCTAGAAAACTGAAAAAATTCTGCTCTGGGTTGTAGTACAAAACCTATCTGAGTCAGATTTGGCCTTGTGCATGTAACATTTGGCTGCAAAAGTGTGGGCCAGCCTAACACAACAAATGTATGTGTCTTGACAAGAGAAAGTTGTGAAACTGCAGTGCACATCGTGGGCAGAGATATCCAGCAGCACTCTGGAGTGATGTACTACAGCAGGCCTGTGAGGGCAGCGAAAATATCCTTTCAGTCTGTTGCCAGATGGTACACTAGAAGCACAGCACATTCTGCAATGCCAGCATTGCACTCATTGATGGAGAAAATCTGACAGCATCCTCCACATTTCTCAACGAACACCAAAGCATGGCCTTCTTTCCAAAAGGTTACTTTATTTGCGTACCACACAAACACACATCACCCCGATCTCACAATGGCCAACCAGATGCCTATGGAAAACCCACAAGCAGGATTTGAGAACAAAACCACTCTCCCCTCCTGTGGTTTCAGCAACTGGTATTCAGGTGTGTTACATCAAGCACCAGCCATTAGTGTGAATGGGAAATACCAAGATAAAGTTCAGCGGAAGTGCTTGTGTGTGGATAACCCATGCACACAGGAAAAAAAAAATTGATCTGTGCAGCTCATGTGCACATTAACTTTCTGGTGTATATACAGTCTAGGATGCTGCAGCTAGGGAAAGCTAGTTTAGGAACGGAAGATGTCCCACCTTAATCCCTTCGATCCTGAAACCCAAGTTAGCGCTGGAGCTGATTGTCTCCCTCCACTGCATATAGCGTGGTTTGGTCACTGCATGCTGTGAGTTCTCCTCCTCAGTGGGTGCCAGAGGATCTACATCGATCATTTTCTTATACATGTCCTTACGCAGCTTTGGTTTCTCTCGCGCTTTAGTCAATTCCTCCTCCAAATACGTCCTGCAAAAATAATAGGAAAGCGAGCACTTATTTGATACGCCCAAGAATATTTCCATGCCATTTCCATTTACCGTATAGGGAGCTCAGTGTTCGTTACATAGAGAAATAATTACCCTCTTCAAGATAGTATCACAGTTCCAAGAAAACTCTGACCAATCAATATCAGGACTTTGAACTCCAAGCCACAATCCATAGCAAGGGTAAAGGAGAAGCACTGGTGTAGCTAAATGTGTGTGGTTTTTAAAAAACAAACAAACAAACCACAATCTGTAGCCAAGGTTTGTTATTCGCTTACTGACTACAGTTTGTTGGCAGCAAAACAAAGTATTATCACTAGTTCAAACGTACAGTGGTGCCTCGCAAGACGAAATTAATCCTTTCCGCGAGTCTCTTCGTCTAGCGGTTTTTTCGTCTTGTGAAGCACGGCTATTAGCGGCTTAGCGGCTATTAGCGGCTTTAAGAAAAAGGAAAAGAACTCACAAGACTTTTCGTCTTGCGAAGCAAGCCCATAGGGAAATTTGTCTTGCGGAATAACTCAAAAGACGGAAAACTCTTTCGTCTAGCGAGTTTTTCGTCTTGCGAGGCATTCGTCTTGCGGGGCACCACTGTAACACTAAGCCAGGAACCATGGTTTGTTTCCTTCAGGCACAAGCAAATTTGATTTTGCTCATGGGTGGTAAGTCATTGTTTAATGCTCACCATGACATTCAAATACAGTGGTACCTCGGGTTAAGAACTTAATTCGTTCTGGAGGTCCGTTCTTAACCTGAAACTGTTCTTAACCTGAGGTACCACTGTGCCGCTGCCGCGCAATTTCTGTTCTCATCCCAAAGCAAAGTTCTTAACCCGAGGTACTATTTCTGGGTTAGCGGAGTCTGTAACCTGAAGCGTCTGTAACCCAAGGTACCACTGTATGGCCGATGTACCATCTGTTCATCAGAAGGCAGAAGGGGCTCACAATCCACATGAAGTTGAGGGATGGGTCAACCCAACATCAGACTGCCATCCCCTCAAAATCACAGCTATCAACAAGCCGCCCACAATGAGACAGCAGAGATATTGTTGTTTAATGCCTCCCACCTGATTCCCATCTTGCAGTCCATCACACAAGGCCCTTCAAAATTAGCTAAAAGGTCATCTAGTTGCATGTAGGACTCGCCATCTCTCTCCACCACGCCATGGAAGACAGGGACGCAGGAGCGCAGTGGGTCATTCATCAGCAGTTCAAAGCACTTCTCCTCATTCTCAGAGTAGCGCTTCAGGATCGTTCCACCATCAGCTGCCTTGAAACTCCCTGCAGTAAACAGAATCATGATAACTTGCAACTTTCAGTCTGGTAGGAGGGAAAGGTCTCTTCTCCTAGTTTGACTGCCGCACCTCTTTCTTGCAGCTGAAATACTTTCCTGGAACAGTAACATACGTGCCTTGTAAAAAGAACACCCAACGCAAACAGTGCCTGTCAAAACACACACACACACACACACAGCCAGCATTCAGATGGAATCACAGAAAAAGTTGTCTCCACTAATTATATAAACATGTCCAAGTCTAAATGCACTAGACTACACAGGAGGTTAACAGGGCAAACCACATTATTACTTTGGTAGCCAGATTCAGTGATAAAATCTATGCAATGCTACCACTATGTCCTGAACTGAGCTTCATCCTGTACCTGCTCTTAGCACACAAGAGAGAAGCTATCAGTCACTGATCATTAACCAACAAGCCATGTCTAGAAGCCAAGTTGTGCACTTCAAGCACGCACACACTCTTCCTCCAGCCCCCTCGGAATCCTGCAGCTCCAAAATTTCACTACTCTGAGGCTCCAAAGGAATCTAGTCTCAGCCACACAGCCAACAAAATGAAGCTGGCTGCGACAAGCAGAAAGCAGCTTCCACAACTGTCAAGGCGAGTGTAATGTCAGGATCTGTTTTTGTTTCACTCAAATATCTATCAATCCATAAATCTATTAATCCATTGCCTTCTGAAACAAATTTATACCCTAAAATGCAGCCAACAAGACTGAACCTGAATCTTACATTGTCTTCCTGCACTGTAAGCTAGTTCACGTTAGCTCCTGCAACTGCAGAATTCTCTGTAGCCGGCATCAGAATTCACAGGGTTCTCTTGGAATCAGTGCAAAATGAGCTGTAATCAATTAATCCTATTCATTTTTATACAAGGAAATGCCTCCTGCTCCAGAGAACTCTGCACGTAGCTTTGTTGACTTATGTTTTCCTTTAACCTCAGTCAGTCACTATAGGAGCACTAAAGCAACCATGCATAAATTACATCAAGTCAATTTTTTAAAAGAAAAAGAAAGAAAAAGCTTGGCCCAAGATATTCCAGCCATTTCTACAAACACTACATTAAACATAATCTGCTTAAGCAGCTCCTTACTGGCCACCCTGCCAAACTTTCCTTTCCGTTCTCCGTGACGTACACTTTCAGCACATTACAGAGGTGGCCTTGACAGTGTTTGTTTCTTCTTGAGAGTTTAGGCTCCAGAAACTTTCCTGTGTAAGGTTGGACCACAGACTTAGGTGTAGAAGCCTACATAGGTCTATGGACATAGACAGACAGACAGACAGACAGACAGACACACACACACACACACACACACACACACACAGCTAAGTCCTGAAGGATGCAAATGATTTACATCTATTCCAGACATTTCACAAAGAAAATTCAACTGAGAAGCTAGTCTCATGGACAAATCTTTTCTTGCATGCCATTGTTTAAGTGAAAACACAAATCAAGTAGTACCAAGCTGCACAGTCAAGACATGATTACTCTTTTTAAAATCACAAAACAGACTAGGTTCATATCTATTAGAAACTCTGTGCTAGCATTTCTTATCAATCTTCTGGTTACTGTCCTTGTCAGAAAAACTGACCCTGTGTATTATACATTTTTCTTCGCATTAGTGAAGTTAAGAAGATACCGGGCTATAGCCAACCATGTTGCTGAACAGTAAGGTTTCTCACAGCACAACAGGTAGGGAAACAATTGTTTAAAATGCCTCTCCTCCCCCTGCCCCACAGTGTCTCTGTGCCCCTCTAAATCTACTTTGAAGGGTTCCCCAAGGCTCTGGAGCAGATCTCGGGGGGGGCATGGAAGAACTTTTGTGGATAACCCCCCCCCCCCAAAAAAAAATGGCTATCCAACCCATTCTGCTGGGCAGCACAACTTGAGAAAACCCACTGTTTTATATCAAATGTTATTATTTTAACAAGATTTCTACAAGCTCAGAGGGCACACTGGAATGGCTCCAGAACCACAAACAGCTCATAATCTGTCTGCTAGACAAACAAGCAGACATAGTCAATTAATATGCTTCCTTTTCCCATCAATTTACTTATTTGAAAGTGCTTGTTGCATGAGCAAAGGTCCAGAGTGCATAGCATATTGACAATCAGATAGAAAAAGCAGTTCTCTTGCCAGAGATAATCTAGGCATATAGGGCTGATTGGTTTGCAGTGTCCAGGTAAAGAAGGGGGGGCATACTTCCCTCAAAATCCTTTCAATCCTTCCATTTTCATCAACCATTTTATTATAAGCTTCCTATTTGTACAGAGTCAAGCCAAGAAAAGTTTTCACCTGTGTGGCCAGCCAGCTGCACCCAGGAGTATCGCTTCTTGAAGGGACTGATGACTGGCAAATTGACAATTGTTTTTAACGTCTGCCATGCTTTTTTCTGAAACAAAGAAAGGAAATATCATTAGTATTGTCACAAACCACATAATCAGGCATTTGTGCACGGAGATGCAAGGTCTCCTGCTTGCACTTATGGCTCCCCACTGACCTCCAAGGCCAACCTGATGTGCCATGAAAGTGGATTCCCATTAAAGACAGTCTCAGAAACTCACCTAATTGAACAGAGTGTTGATCAAAGGCTAACACAGGCATAGCTAATTCGTAATGCTCAAGCTCAAGGAGAGGAACAGATTTTTAAAGAAATGCACAGGTCCAAAATAACAGCATGCTACCTAATCCTGGAGTTGGGTAACTTATTTTAAAAACCAAGTCAAAAAACTGTATCTGCATTCTCTCTCTCTCTCTCTCTCTCTCTCCCCCCCCCCCCAAATTTGCCAAAAATTTTGACAAATCAGTTATTTGAGCTTCTTGATAACTAAACATTATTCTTAAGTAAAGAGAGGTTTGGGGCGGGTGACCCAATCCAAACAACATGGAGTTACTGTCAGTTGATGGTTCAACCTAAGATGGCTGTGAAACACTTTCATTGGCTGCCAGTTCCAAAGTATAGGTGGTGCTCACCTTTAAAGCTCTTTAAAGACCTGGACACCCTAGGGGCTGCATGACTGCCCACTGCCACATAATCAGTGTTAGAAGCCCCTCTCTGGTTGCCTTGAGGTGGGTTGCAGCAACTGAGAGTGCCATTTCGGCTGTGGCACCTCGCTTCTGCAATGCTCTCTTCAGTGAGGCTCACTTGACATATACACTACAGTCCTGCACCAGGCAAATATCTTCTTCTTCTTCTTCTTCTTCTTCTTCTTCTTCTTCTTCTTCTTCTTCTCCTTCTCCTTCTTCTTCTTTTCTTCTTCTTTCCCCACTCTTTTCAGATGCCAACTGAATGTGGTTTTAATCTGCTTGTCTTTTACTGACTCTTGCCATTTTTAGCACAGTTTTGATCAGTTTTATTGGGTGCCCCACCCTTGAAAGACCTACACTGGCTCCCAGTACGTTTCCGAGCAAAATTCAAAGCGTTGGTGCTGACCTTTAAAGCCCAAAACGGCCTCAGTCCAGTATACCTGAAGGAGCGTCTCCACCCTCATCATTCTGCCCAGACACTGAGGTCCAGCGCCAAGGGCCTTCTGGTGGTTCCCTCACTGCGAAGTTACAGGGAACCAGGCAGGGGGCCTTCTCAGTAGTGGCACCCACCCTGGGGAATGCCCTCCCACCAGATGTCAAAGAGAAAAACAACTACGACTTTTATAAGACGTCTGAAGGCAGCCCTGTTTAGGGAAGCTTTTAATGTTTAATAGACTGTTGTATTTTAATATTCTGTTGGAAGCCGCCACAGAGTGGCTGGGGAAACCCAGCCAGTTGGGTGGGGTATAAATAATAAATTATTGTTATTGTTAGCCAACCTAAAAAGCATTCATACTTCAGAGTGGGATATAACATTTCAATTAAATACATTCCTTTTCTACCTCCCCTCCCTGCACTAGCATTTTAACAAGGCCAGAAAACGCTGCCACGCAGTGTCACCTTGCTAACACCTTTCTGTTTTAGTTGTGACATCTTTGGACATACTTCTGTTGGCTGAAGGGGAAAGTGAACAGCTGCCGTATCAACAGAAGAAAATGACCTTTAATACCACCACACGCAGAAATATGCACAGAAAGACAAAATACCCTGCTCTCCCGAACTGAAACTGGGGTGATTAGTTTAACAGTATTTTATTATTATTATAAAAGATTCCCAAAGCCCTTTTCCCCTCCCCAACCGATCAACTCCAAGGTTCCCTGAACAATTAATGTACAAAAGCATTGTTTTGCAGTCAGGAAGGGCCAGAGAAGCAATTTGGCAAGCCTAGCAATTACTATACAAACATTTCACTAAGATAAGGAGCACTCCACACTGATTCTCGCTCTCTCTCTCTCTCACTCACACATGGCACCATATCCTCCAGCTACCTTAAAGAACAGGATAAGGGTCTTGGTGGAAGAAAACGACTAGTGTCTCAGTCCAGGGCTACAGCATTTTGTTCCACAAATAAGACTGCTGCCATAGGAACATAAATCAGGGAATATATACGTAAGTTTTCTGCACGGATTGCTCCATTGCTAAGCAGTGTTTCCACTCCACCCCCTGCAGAAGCCTATGAAACTCCTATCACAGCACTTTCAAGTGCTATCCCCTGTTTCTGTCCTGGGCTTTCTTCTTCCTCGTGCCCCTTTCCCATTCCACAAGCTAAAACATACCGTACAGCTCTTTAATCCCGTCCAGAAGGTCAAGCTAATAGTAAGTATATTTGGGGATGCAGAGGGATGGGGGTAAAGACACGTGTTTCCTGCCAAGATCTCACAGTTCTACTAATCACACATTTCACTTAAATGCAATTATAGGTTAAAATGTGTAAGGAAATGTGGCTTGTATAGCTGATGGACTAGTTTCAAAAGGCTGGGTTTTTTTGTTTAATTAATTACCATTAGGAGAGGGGGAGGAATCCTACTGACGAGCCTGCCTACACTGTTTAATTTTCATGACCCCTGGATCCTTCTCAAAGAAAATCTCTGCTGGTGCTCGGAGCAAAAATGATGTTGGAATTTTCTCCCCCTTCCCTGAGCTCTCATGCTCAACGGTACAAGCCCACACAAGCCCACACAGTGCTATTATGATAGCAAGAAACAAAAAGGGGAAAGACTTTTTCTTTATAGACTGAATTAATTGCCAGTCGTCATCCTCTGTTATTTCTTTTACTTTTATATGTCCTTTGAGCTGAGTTGATAATTCTAAGGCTCAATATATTACACCAAAATCTCTGCAGGCTAGAATGTCTCACGTTGTCTTAGGAGAGCACTTTAGAATACTGTAATTGTGTTTGTTGGATCAGGTCCATCTTATCAAGCACTTCAACAGTGGCCACCCAGATTCCTCTGGGAAGTTCAAAGGAAGTCAGAATGGTGACAATTGTCTTCTACTACTTTACTGGATACAAGCTCTGAAGGTAGAGATCCTATTTCTTGCCTATTACCTGGTAACAGCCAGACTTTTCCTCCACCTCTCAGTACAGTTCTAGGTGTGCAATGATCTGAATGTGCCAAAAACAACTGCATGCAAAATAACCATGCCAGGCATCTCCATTCAACAAGTTGACATTATTTATTGATCTATTAAATTTGTATACTGCCCTTCATCCAAAGACCACACAGTGGTTCGCAACATAAATACAAATTGAAAGCACAAAAAACAAATAAAGCAGAAACAAAAGCAAAACAAACCACAGACACATTTAAAAGGCCATAGAATGTTAATTCGCCAAAGGCCTGATTGAAGAGAAGCATTTTCAACTGGCGCCTAAAGATATGCAATGAAGGGGCCAGGCAAACCTCCTTGGGGAGAGCATTCCACAAACAGGGAGCCACCACAGAAAAGGCCCATTCCCATGTTGCCACCCTCTGGACCTCTCACAGGGGAGGCACACAATAAAGGGCCTCAGATGATGAGCGCAGGGTCCGAATCGGTTCATATGAGAGGCAGTCCTTGAGGTATTGCAGTCCTGAGCTGTTTAAGGCTTTATAGGTCAAAACAAGCACTTTGAATTGGACCCGGAAACTAACCGGCAGCCAGTGCAGTTGCGCCAAGATCAGTGTAATATGTAGTGGTCAGGTGGGTGCTCAGACCATATTGCCCCTGTGAGCAACCTGGCCACTAACTTCTGTTAGTGCTGAAGCTTCCAAACCATCTTCAGAGGCAGCCCTGCATTTAACCCAAATTGCTGTTTGTTGCGCGTCAACTGTAAAGAGCAGGTTTTCACAGGGAAAGCTCCAAGGCAAAAGAGAGAGACAGAGAGGCCTTGGACACAAGGCATTAAATCACGATGTGTCTGGAAAGAGCGGAGGAGAAAGCTAAGTGTGGATAAGCCCTTCATCCGCCATCCTAGACTGCTGCCCACAGCCCTCCCAATATTCCAGCAACTCTCTCTCAGAAAGAGAGGGAGCTGGAAGTCATGTCTCCACGCTGGAAACAGAAGGGATGGAGGGAGGAGAACGGTTTCCAACTGTTCGAGCCCCCTTTGTCCTCCTGGGACAAAGCCCAAAGGTGCAGAGTCATGACAGGATACACAACACTGATGTACTTAACACTTTTACAGCTTTCGGGTGCCACGGCAGAAATTAAGAACAACTCCATTGGCATTGGAAAGAGGAGCAGTATAGGTTTAGATGAGTAACTACAGCTACTTAGCAACAAAGTGGACATTGACTTGCTGCAAAGAAAGAGTAGAAACCCACAGGCTCCATTACTTTCATTACTTTCTTTTTTAAAAAAACACCACCACCTTGCATGCAATATGTTGTGTGATCACTGCAGGAGGACCTTGTTGATTAGTGGAAAGCGTGTTTGAACTATGCTGCTGAGTGGCTGGCTTGAGTGAGCCTTGGCTTTGTCATGCTACATGAGTAGAGGGGTGTGCTTTGTTTGCTTCAAGACAGGTACAGTCATACCTCGGGTTACAGACGCTTCAAGTTGCGTTTTTTTGGGTTACGGACGCACCGAAACCCGGAAGTACTGGAACAGGTTATTACTTCCAAGTTTCGGCGGTCGCGCATGCGCAGAAGCGCCGAATCACAACCTGCACGTGTGCAGACGCAGCACTGTAGGTTGCGAACGTGCCTCCTGCATGGATCACATTCCCAACCCAAGCGTCCACTGTACTGGCAGAAATGAAGAGGCATGTCAGATGCTGAGCTACTGCAAGGCATTTTCACAGCAGGGACAGATAGATCCACGCTTTTCCATCTAATGCTGGTTTAGCCCTTTCAGAAAACTGGCTCAGTTTCATACCGTTCATCAGCAGATATATAGATATATAGATATAGATATATAAAGAAAATCCTGGAAAAAAACAAAAAAGCTGGCCCGTTTTACAAACAAACAAAAAGCACTTCTTTCTGTTTAGAGCAGCTAATAATTGTGGTTTTTTGTTTTCTAAAAAAACTGTTTTGAAATGGTCCCAGGAAGTGATTGCATGTCATAATGTGCGGTCCTTTCCTTGGGAATTGTACATATATAATGGCCTTGTAAGGCTACCAGGGCACTGTACAGAAAAGGAAAAAAAATGGCTACCATGATAAGTTAATGAGGGCAGCCATATTTTTCTCTAGGGGGAATTTGCTGTTGGATGAGTTCCACCATTTTACAGCAGAGCTAATGTGATCATGTCATTATCTGTTTATTGCTCTTTTCTCCTCCCAGCCCTCATGTAGTCATCAATGCCACAACACAGACACTGAAAATGCAGGTTCTTAACCATTGGCACGAACTTTCTGGTAATTTATCCTTAAGAAACCCAAACTGAATGAAATAATGTTTGGCTTTGGAGACCCCACTGCATTCAGTTTGGCTGAAAGATATAGGAAGCCTCTTAGTTGCTGCAGTACACATACATCTAAGGGTCAAACTAGGCATGAATTGTGTGACTACTTACAGCAGTAGTTTTCAACCTGTGTTCCATGGCACCCTGGGGTGCCTTGAATGATGGCCAGGGAATGATGGCAGCACTGGCCTCTGTCCCTCTTTCCTTGCCTCCCTCCTCTGATGCCCTCTCACATCTCTGCCTCCCGAAGTCTTGCACAGTTATTTGTTGCAGCAGCCCTGGCTACAAGCTCCGCAGGAGAGTGGTGCCTCTGGGGCTGGCCAGGGGGTCCTGGTTGCCAGAAGCTGAGGTGGCCTCAGAGTAAGCAAGCAAGTGGGGGAGGGAGCCCAGCCAGCCAGTTCACCAGTCCTTGCTTCTAGGAATGGACAAGTCCCAGGCCCCTGTAGAGCAATATGAGGAGACACCTATCTTTGGGGCTGGGGGGGGGGTGGCAGCTCAGAGACCAGGGGTGGCAGCATCAGCTGCTTAAAGCAGTGTTTCCCAACCTTGGGCCTCCAGCTGTTTTTGAACTACAACTCCCATCATCCCTGACTAGCAAAACCAGTGGCAAGGGATGATGGGAATTGTAGTCCAAAAACAGCTGGAGGCCCAAGGTTGGGAAACACTGGCTTAAAGGACTCCCAAAAAGAGGGGAGAAGAGAGGAGACTGAGGGAACACTCCACAAAGGAGGGTGTTTGAAAAGAGGTGAGGGGCTGCTAGCTCTGCAGGCAAGGGGTGACATAAATGGGTTCCTGAGCCCCACAGGGGTGCTGCAGAAAGAAGGTAGTTGGTCAAGGGAGCCATGGACTCAAAAAGGTTGAAAAGCTTACAGGCTCAAGGATCCCTCCTGCTCACTTAGGTAGACCTGAATATTGCGCTCACAGTACGTGTGGCATTTCAATCACACTTGCAATGAAGTCCACGCTCCCTGCCGATTGTCCAGCCACACATCTCACATGCAGTGCACGGATGAATTTAACAATACCAGGATGTTTTCCCATCAAAACATTTAAGACCAGCCTTTGTCTACTAGTACATCCCCCATTGTGTCGTGTTACTTGCCCTTCCACCAATTCCGCTTCGGTGGGAAGTGCTGTGTCCTCCAGATGTTATTGTGACATGTTCTAATATGTGTGGGATTCCTTCCTCAACAAAGTTTTACACCCAGTGACCAGTCATGAGTAAACCAGGAGTGGACGAAGCTCAGGTCAAAGGCAGGCCTCGTTATCTATCTAACTCTCGAGAATTTCCTAAGGCCGCAACACGCCTCACCAGCCTAGCTCCGTGCTCTCCTGAAGTGCTTTTGCCTAGCTGGGGTGTGTTCTTGAACTGTGAGGCAATCTCTCTTGCTTGCCTCGACCAAGAGGTGTGTCAGTGTGTGCATAGAAACCTCTGGTCTTTGCATGGCTGGAATGCAAAGGAAAGTGTCACTTCTGCTGCTCTGGCCATTTTTGCCTGTGACCCTAGGCGGCAGCAGCAGCAGCACATGTCCCACGCCCTCGGAGGTTGCTTCTGAGGAAATGCAGCCCTGGGCTTGAAAAATGCTCCCCACCACTTAAGCAAATAAATATTTCTGTGTCATTGCTCACTGCTGTTGGGATGAAGGCTGAACAGTGACTATTGACTGGCGAGTGATAGGCATTCAGCCAATGGTGCACTACAGCATTCAACACAATCCAGACCTTTTCAATACCAAAATATATGAGGCTGTGGCATTAGCCGGGTCTTTTCCACTATGACAATAATGGACAGCAGCAAGAGGTGTGGAACTCTGCTTTACATTTGCAGACAAGAACACAGTCACAGGTCAGAGAAAAACACTGCACCACTAAACTTAATATCTATCTTCATTTGCCGCTCAGGTTTGTATACATTCTGGACACCTGTATGTTCACAGTACAAGGGAGGGATGTGCTAAGTTGGGGCGGAAATTGCATCTGGGAAGTCTCAAATGTCTGGATTTTTAAGCCATTCTACACCTGCATTGTATGGGAGTATTGGACACATGCTTCATAGTTCCTCTACCCACTTTCACACCTTAATATATCCTCATCCTATGTCTCCAAATCCTGGTTCTATACTATCACTATTCTTGCAAAACAGATTCATTTTGGAATCAGATTATGAAAACATATGGGCATTTCCTTAACATGCATGATAGATGCCAAGCACATAATCCAAGTTTCCTTTTCACAGAATTAGCATTTTGTTTTTGAACACACAGTCCCTGACAACCTCGCCATTAAAATGTTGCTTTTAAAACACGTGACTAGAATTTCAGAAATTATCCTCTAACGGTTCCATAAGGAGATTTCTCAGAGTGAAAAGCAGCATTTTAATGCAGAAAAAAGATGAGAATGGGTAATTCTCACATTCCTACCTTATAAAACTCTATCCCAAATTGAATTTACAAACAGTTTCTGAGAACAAAAACTCTCTGCCCTGTCTACCCACAAGGAAAGCTAAATTCAAACAGACAATTTTCCATTTTCACCCCTGTGCAAAGTGGAAGAATGAACCAAGCCCTGTATAACCAACTCCCAACCACTATTAAAGAATAGGACACAATTAGTGGCAAGGGGGCTTTAAAAATGGGATGTCATGATTGAGTGAAGGTGGCTCTGGAAGGAAATGCAGTCCAAATATGACATCATTCCTACCATCACCACCAAGCTAAAGCATCCATGACAGAAGTTTTTTCTGATGTTTCCTGATGTTGCTGGATTATGACTCCCATCATTTCTGAACACTGGCCATGCTGGCTGGAGCTGAGAGCCAACATTATCTAAAGGACACCCACCCTGGCTACCCCTGACATAGACCATATGTGGGCTTCTCCCTAGCTTAAATTGGGAGGCATCTCTATGCTGCTGACTCTAACAGAGATCTGTGAACCCACAACACTTTGTCACATGAAGACTGCTGCTTGGGGGAAGAGCGAAGAAAGAAGCAGCTAGCAAAGCCAAAAGAGATTTGGCCCTTGCTGCTTCTCTTAAGCTAGGGGTGCCTCTGATTGGAAATATGTGAGCAGCTGTTCTTGAAGTCCATAAAACATCTACATGCACAAATCAGACACACATTTTGGTCTGAGACTCAGTCTATGCAAAACAGGTATTTCTGGTTCCAAGGTGGCAGAAGCAGTTTACAGCGGAGAAAAGATCCCTCGGTTTTAGCCTATCTCATTCAGGAACCACTGGTAAACATTCTTCTTATGTAGATCAGGCATTAATTATAGGCTTGTCAAAAAGATTTATCCGGGTGAGATATGATAGAAGTAGGAAGGCTTTCAGGGCAAGCTGTGACAGGAGAACAATCGCACATACTCGCTGAGATTAAGACTGTGAGCAGAGTGCCTGAGGCAAAGTTCCATCAGACCACTTGACACTGGTCAAGTGTCTATACCAGACACTTCAGGACTGATGCTACTGATGGTAACCAACTCCTGCTTATTGCTGGGAGAGTGAAAAGAACATTGCTAGTAGAGAAAATGTTAATGCCCCTCACTCCAAATAAGGTAACATGACACTCCAAAATCCACTAGGAAGGACCATAAAAATAATAGGCCTGCAAGTTAAATATTTATTTATTAAATTGTTTATTAAGCTTATATCCAGCCCTTCCTCCTAGAGGAGCCCAAGGCAACAGTATCAGCAAAACAAGCTTGCTAAGGACCTATTTGGGTAGCTGAGGCCTGCTAATAAAGCAAGAACGATCAAGCTGTGGTGCTTAGGAAAATAAGAACATGGAAGGTACGTAGCTGTTCTATGGAACTGAAACCATAACGCACATTAAAAATTCTTTTGAGTTTCTGTGCCTGCTATTATCCACCCACCTGCCATCCATATTGGCTTATGTTAAGGATGCACATCAACTGAACAAGGACATGGTTGTCTATCTGAACAATTTAAGAAGGATGTTGACAAGCTGGAACATGTTCAGAGGAGGGCAACTGAGATGATCAAGGGTATGGAAACTAAACCTTAGGAAGAGCGCTTGAAGGAGCTGGGTATGTTTAGCCTGGAAAAAAGGAGACTGAGAGGAGATATGATAGCCATCTTCAAATATCTTAACCTCTGTCACATGGAAGAGAGAACATGTTTGTTTTCTCCTGCTCTGGAGGGTAGAACTCAAACCAATAGCTTCAAGATACAAGAAAGGAGATTCTGACTAAACATTTGGAAAAACTTTCTGACAGTAAGAGCTGTTCAACAGCGGAACAGACTCCCATGAGAGGTGGTGGACTCTCCTTCCTTGGAGGTTTTTAAGCAGAGGTTGGATAGCCATCTGTCATGGATGCTTTAGTTAAGATTCCTGCATTGCAGAGGGCTGGACCCAGAGATTCTATCATTCTATGATCCTTGAAAAATGGGTGGGATATAAACACACAGACCTCTTTGATTTCTACTCCGTGCTCATCTGAGAGTGGAAGCAAAGACAGAGAGGCATGTACACCTTCATAAACCAAGTACAGGAAGGGAAATACGTCTAAACAAACATTTGTCAGGGAATAGTTTGCTCCATCTAGAAAGCCAATTGTTGCATTGCTAACAACACAGGCCAAAATTTGTCCTAGTGAGGCAATGCAAAGGAGCAGCGGCAATCAGTTCAAATGGTGAGATCTGAACTATGACGTTTGCAGGGGTTCTTGATTGCTATATTGGCTTCTTCTGCTGGAACTCCCTTCTCATAGTCATTGTGTGTGCTCTGCAAATAAAGTTTAGTTATGCATGCCATCATGCTCAACAACATACTGCAAAATTTAAAAAAATCCTTCCAGTAGCACGTTAGAGACCAACTAAGTTTGCTATTGGTATGAGCGTTCGTGTGCATGCACACGAAAGCTCATACCAAGAACAAACTTAGTTGGTCTTTAAGGTGCTACTGGAAGGATTTTTTTTATTTTGTTTTGACTACGGCAGACCAACACGGCTACTTACCTGTAACTAGAACATACTGCAAGTCATGGTGTAAAGAATAACATCTGGAGCAATGAGGTTTGCATCTTGCCACTTTACTTTTATTTCAATGAATACTTTCTCATCTCTCTGCAGGCCTAACTCAGCCAGTCCTGAGATACAAACAGGAAACGAGAACCCCAGAAAGGATACACCTGCTGAAGGTTCAGTGAAGAGCAGCTGTGACCTTTAGCTACATCTTGAGTGCAGAAACCAGAATCACCCCAGGGTGATAACAGACAGAAGCATGCGCCCTATTGAGATATTCATGGAAGTGGGTGAAGGGCAAGCACTGCACATTTCATTTCGGGTTTTTTTGTCAACGATGTAGGGGTGCAGAACAAGGTGTTGCAAAGTGCACACAAATCTGGACCTATTTTGCCCCATGGTGATTAAAAATGTACAGCAAATTTCTCTCTAAAGAGTAGGGATATTTAAGAAAGCAGGCAGAATGGGTAACTGTGCCTGCTCTCCACTTTAACTTAACAGGTAAATGAGTATTCATTTATTCAGCTGAGGAATCTGTCAAAAGTACTTTGCAAATCATTTAACATCACAAAAACATTGTCAAGAATATCACTGTTCTTTCCATGTCACAACAAAGAGCTGGTTAGACAAAGAAAAAAGCGGAGGAAATTCAAAAAGTGAGGGCCCTTTGACATTTCTCATCTTCACATAGCACCACACCCAGTGCCCAAATTTGCCTTCAGTTGATTCCTTCTGGAGAACCGATGAGTCGCAGTAATCCTTGAAATGTATTAAGCTTAGGCCTACTTGTGCAATTAATGGTACTGGACTGCAAGATCCTTGTTCAGTTGTTTGCAGTATAATCTTGCTTGTTCTTTCTCTCTTATCATGGCTGTTATACAGCCCTTGCTGTACTTGAAAATGTCAATTGAAAACAAACAGCTTTAACACTGTTAAGAACCAAACAGTACCATGATGCTAAAGATCAATGAGTGGTATTCAATTAAGTTGTACTCAGAGTAGACCTATTTTCCCAGTCTAAACTCCATTCCCTCTCCTTCCCCACTGCTGCTCTATTAGCCCTCTGAGGTTGTCCCAATCCAGTTTAACCCTTTCCCTGTTTTCAATGTTTCTTTAATATGCTAAATCTAATCACAGTTGGCCAAAAAAAGTGAAAGCAGCAAAGAACTTCTCGTTAGAACTGTAACCGATATATAATTTTGTCCCTGTGTGAATTACTGTTCTTGGCAAGCAGCCTACTCTGAGGGCAGATAATTTTGTTAATTTGGTTGCCTGCATAAGGAATGATTGAATGCTCCAATTCAATGCAGTAATGTGACCGAACAACCTTTCCCTGCTGCAGTCAGATTGAAAGGACGGTCAGGTCAGAGCAGTGGTTCTCAACTGGTGGTCTGTGGACACCGAGGGGGTACGTGACACGATTCACATAACAAAAACTACCCTAGAGATATCAAAATTTTCAAAAATAGGGGGTCCATGGCTTAGGTTTTGAGAATAGGGGGTCTGCAGGACTTAACTAATTGGGAACCACTGGGTTAGAGCAAGTAAGTTTGAAATGAGGGGGGGACCTGGCTCTTTCGACTACCTTGCAGACCGCTGTGCAGATAACATTACACACTGGACATGGCATATTAACATTATTCTCAACACATGTTAACTTCCATTAAGTAAGGATTCTAGAAAATTACTGGGTTGTTTATTAAATTTCCTTCACTTATTTCTATATTAAGTCTACTAGCATATTTGGGTAAAGTACACATATTAAGGCTTATTAATCATGGGCATAGCCGGGGGGGCAGGGGCACAGGGAAAGGCAGCTGCCCCTTCTCAGATCAAGTAAAATAGGAATACTTAACTGACCAATCATGTCAGTTCTGCCCCCCCCAAAAAAAAGTCCAGGCTACGTCTATGTTATCAACTCAACAGGAGTTATAGCTTTACCAGCATTATGACTTTCTGATGATCAGATTTCTACGAACAAAGGATAAGAATAAACTGAAAGTTTTCGTGAGAGGACTATGAGGTTCCTGAAGAATCTGCAGTGAATTAGGGCTATTTAATTTCTTCATATGTCAAGTGTCAACAATGAGACAGCAAAGTTTACAGACGACACCACATTGTTCAGGATGGTAAAAGCCAGACTTGGTGTTTTGGGTAAGCAACATGTGCAAAATATCCAACTTAAGTGTATTTCCCTAAATGTATGCAGTGTGAGAAATGATAGATGTCAGGGGTTCAGGAGCAGAGACACAGGGGAGAGAGGAAACGGAGAACGAAGGGGAAGAATCTGAGGCCAGCGTAGGGGGGTATGAGAGTGGCCCGAGAGATTCCATGAGCCTCTCCAGCGATTCAGAAGATTCCCAGAGGGGGGCGCCGATGGCCAGGGCAAGGGGGGTCCCAGGGGGAACACACCAGAAGCAAGGGGCCAGCGGGGGCTCCTAAAGCAGCAGCGGGAGATCAGGACCAGTTCCCCCACCAGAGCGGAGTGGGGGGGAAGAGTCTCATGAATCAGGGCCAGCGTCTCCTCCAGTAGGGAGAGAAGATGAGTCAGAGCTGGCCACGCCTCCATCGCAGAGTGAGGGAACGGAGGGGAAGTCAGGTCCAGCTAGCCCCCCCCGAGGGGGGAAGCAGTGACAGGAGCAGTGTAACGGTCAGGAGAAAGGTTGCTGGCTGGGCGCGCGCGCCAAGTTCAAATGTACAGGCGCGCGGGACAGCAGGAAGCACGGATTGGGAGCCAGGTCCTAAAGCACGCCGGAGGCAGGGGGAAGAATCCGGGGACTCAGCATCAGAAGAGTCCAGAAAGGGCAACACCC
Organism: Podarcis cretensis; assembly: GCF_951804945.1. Lineage (NCBI taxonomy): Eukaryota > Metazoa > Chordata > Lepidosauria > Squamata > Lacertidae > Podarcis > Podarcis cretensis. Next base: position 44,789,913 of record NC_137170.1, on the reverse strand, counting down.
CAGCGGACAGGCGGACCCAGAGGAGGAAAGAGCAAAGGAAGAGGTGGAGCAAGGCGAGAGTCTTAAACTGGTGTCTGGGGGGTGGAGATTCAGACGGAGCTTCAGCGGTCTAGGGTTTAGGACGTAGGGCTGCACGCCGCGGCTTTGAAATCGAAACTGCATTTCAATAAAGACTCTTGTATATAACAACGGACTGGCGTTGGTCCTTTGTGAGCTGGGACCTCGGGCAGCCCTGACAATAGCGCACTTTGGAAGAATAAATTCCTGACTCAGTTAGGGGTCTGAATAGTGATCCCCGCTATGTCTCTGCACACTTCAAACTTCATTGCTCTAGCCTGGCCTCCTTCCAGCAGAGGAAGGATTATCCTGCCACATATCTATGCGAATAAGTCTCTGTGTGTCAATCTTAACTTATTCTGTGGTTTATTACTTTACATCATGCCATAGGTAAGAAAACTGACATAACTCTAATATGACAGGAGACCCTCCATGATGAACTCTGGTGACCTTGGTGCAAGTCTGATTCCGGCTTCATCTCCTGGAGGGGATTCAGGAAATCTCCTGAGTACCTTGCACCTTGTACATGTAAACCAAGTTGCCAGTAAAGTCTACTCAAACTCCTAAATAGAGGCCATCAAGATAATGATAGGATAACTGGAAGGCAGGGAGCAAACAAAGGATGACCAGTTTAGCCATTAATCACTAGGGAGATTTTCTTTCAGACAAATAATAGGCAAGATGGGCGAGGTGAAGCTGGGCAGGAACTCCAAGGAAGAGACAATAGAATTGCTCAGTCTCAAGGCTTATCCACCTCCGTGAATAAAAGGATATAAAGGAACCTTAAAATTTGTAGTCAATGGCTCTCCTATCCCTTTGTGGCTTAGGGCCTCGTATTTACGGGACCGCCTCTCCTGGTATGCCCTGCAGAGGACCTTAAGGTCCATGAATAATCATAGTTTAGAGGTCCTGGGCCCTAAGGAAGTTATCCTCCACTAGGGCCAGGGCCTTCTCAGTGATGGCTCCAACCTGGTGGAATGCTCTGTCCCACGAGACCAGGGCCCTGCAGGATTTAACTTCCTTCTGCAGGACCTGTAAAACAGAGCTATTCCGCCTGGCTTTCAATTTGAATTTAGCCTGATCTTTTATTTCCCTTCCTTCCCTCCTTCTCCCCTTTTTATGAAGATTACTCGCTCTGGGATCCCACAGCTAATTCTCCCCTGTTCTCCTCACTGGCCCAAATAGGACTAATTTACCCAGCTAGCCCTGGTGATCATCTAATGTTTATTGGATAGATTTCCCCCCTAAATTGATTTTTTAAATTCTGAATCTATTGTTATTCACATTTTATATTGTATTTTATGCTGTTTTTGTTGCATCAATTGTTTTAAATTTGTTGTTAGCTGCCCTGAGCCCAGTTTTCTGAACCGGGAAGGGCGGGGTATAAATAAAACTTTATTATTATTATTATTATTATTATTATTATTATTATTATTATTGGCTGCAATGAGGACTTCACTAAGTGCACTCAAGGACATACCACCAGTGGCTTAAGGAGCCCCAGTGACACCAGGGCATCCCAGGGGGATATTAGCTAGTGCAATATCCTGTTTCCCCACAGCGGCTGGTCGGGAAGCCTCCAGGAAAGTAAGAAGCAGAGCACTGATGCAATATTCCTCCCCTCCCACAGGTCCCCAACATCTGCCTTGCAGCACATTCCTCAAAACATGAGACGGTTTGTTGCTGTGTCTAAGAGCCTATTGATAGATGGCCCTCTATTAATCTGTCAAAGCCTTTTTCCTGAAGAGATCGCAGCTACTGGTCATCACCATATCCCCTCTCTCTCCTCCCCATGTGCCTCCCCCAAGACAAGTTGGCTCAGGGGCTGTCAGGAGAGCCCCCAGAATAGCAGGCATTTGGAGGATGGGGCAACTGTTCCACCTGACCAGATGAAATGCTTGCACTGACATAACATTCGACAAAGCGCACCCCTGAATTCCTCCCATTGTTATCATTTGAGTGCCAAGTCAAAGCTAATTCACTGAGGTATTGTCACTGTTTTTACCTGAATGAGTGTGCAGTCTGCCCTGCTGTTTTCAGTAGTCTGTGTTTGTATGTATTTATTTTTATGTGCCTGGTGTAATGTTTTAGTGTTGCTTAGGGGACGCAGGTGGTGCTGTGGGTTAAAGCCTCAGCGCCTAGGGCTTGCCGATCGAAAGGTCGGCGGTTCGAATCCCTGCGGCGGGGTGCGCTCCCGCTGCTCGGTCCCAGCGCCTGCCAACCTAGCAGTTCGAAAGCACCTCCGGGTGCAAGTAGATAAATAGGGACCGCTTACCAGCGGGAAGGTAAACGGCGTTTCCGTGTGCGGCTCTGGCTCGCCAGAGCAGCGATGTCACGCTGGCCACGTGACCCGGAAGTGTCTCCGGACAGCGCTGGCCCCTGGCCTCTTAAGTGAGATGGGCGCACAACCCCAGAGTCTGTCAAGACTGGCCCGTACGGGCAGGGGTACCTTTACCTTTACCTTTATGTATACAGCAGGTTGTGTACTTTATGAACATTGGCCCATTGAACTTTTAAATAAATAATAACAATACATAAGACTAGTAATTATGGAGCTCCTTCAGACAGTCATTAGCTATGCTGTGGTTTGTCAAAAAAGATCTGACAGACTTTGCATGGCAGAAGCGGCCACTTTATTCTTCATCTAGGCAGGTGTCTTTTCTCTCTGGTTAACAGTAAGAACGCTTTGCATTATTATGCCATATGTCCACATACAATGAGCAGTCTTCATTGTAGCTGCAGGGCCAACTATGAAGCAGCAAGGGAGGTTCCTGGTTAGCAAGTGAAACCGTCATCTGCAGGCTAGGTCTGGTCCATACGTCATTAGTTGTTAATCATAGGATTACCACACTACACAAAATGCATGCTATGCAGGCATGCACAAACAATAAATGAAGACTTTTTCCTAAGGTAATGGTTACCTGACTAGGGAGTCACCCTTATTATGTTAGCTGATGGTAGACGTGTCAGACAGAGGTCCTACTTTATGCATCTCCAACATTAACCCACCCAGAAAGCCAACTCTGCTGTACACATTACAATGAATCAATATGTGCTTGAGTAAACAAACCAAATCAAACTCCCAATAATGTGGAGATAAATGTCACAGCTTACTCACCACTGCAACTAACCCAAGTATACATCCCCACAAATCACAAGGACAAAGGTATCCTTAACAATGCCTTTCCAAGCCTGTCAGTGGCTAGTTCTAGAAAGTAAGTTGTATTTCATTGCACCACATAATGCATGACAGTATTATAGGGGGCAGGCATATAAAATAGAAATTGGTGAGTAAGAACTGTATGCAAGATAGCTTTTTAACTGTACTGTAGGGACCCTGGTTGTGGGCTTTGCAAGTAGATGGATGTTCTGTGAGTGGTTTTCTATACATACACACATACATATATGCATAAAAAAGTAACATGGAGGTTTTGGCTGTGGGTGATACACTCTTATACTGTGGTACCTCGGGTTACGAACTTAATTCGTTCTGGAGGTCCATTCTTAACCTGAAACCGTTCTTAACCTGAGGTACCACTTTAGCTAATGGGGCCTCCCGCTGGCGCCACACAATTTCTGTTCTGATCCTGGGGCAAAGTTATTCACCCAAGGTACTACTTCCGGGTTAGCGGAGTCTGTAACCCAAAGTGTTTGTAACCTGAGGTGCTTGTAACCCAAGGTACCACTACAGTCTCAGTCGGTAAAGCATCCTAATCTCAGAGTCATGTGTATAAGCCCCACATTGGGCAAAAGACTCCTGCATTGCGGGGGTTAGACTAGATGACCCCCATGACCCCTTTCCAACTCCCCAATTCTATGATTCTATGAACTGCCAATGCTTGGGCGAGTCATATACCAATTCAGTACCGCAGCTACCACAACGTAAAAACATACAGATAATGCTGCCGACTTCACAGGGTGGATCAAATGTTTTGATTCACTGATGCCTGTAAAGTGTTGGGCGATTCTCACTTGAACTACAGTGTTAAAATATATCAAGACCTATAGTTCGGTATAAGAAAGAACATGTAGGCAGGAATAGGAGAGTTTTCAACTTGCTCTTCTAACCTTCGGAGAGCCACAGCTCAACAGCTCTCCCCTGACCCCTCATCCTAAGTCTCCTCCATTCTCATACCCAACAAGCCTCTGAAAGATTATGAATAGTTACTCATATAGTAAGTACTATGCATGTATTTACAAAATAAGAGCCAGACTCTGGTAAAGGAATGCAAAAGTCAATACTGTAATGCAGTGTGCTATCTAATAGGGAGTGGTGTTTACCTACAGGAAAAGCCACATCCTTCAGCAATTACCGGTACTTTGCTTAATAATCCACCACTTGGATAGGGTTGTTCCCTGCAGGGTTGTTCCCAAATACTGAATCAAAGGAGAGGATTTAGTCATGCCGTAATTGTTGGTTTATAGTACAAAGTGGAGTTGAAGAAGCTCAAGCAATCCCTGGCAAAGGATGAGTTTCAAAGGGCCCAAACCTAGAGGAACAATGTTAAAAGTGAATGGCTGCATGGAAATGCCCTGGAACAATGCAGAGCTTCTTTCTGGTGGTGAAGTAGATAAGTTAGAAAGGTGAGGTGACCTGAGACATATTTTCCCTTCACAGAGAGTACAAATGTCAGCTTAATGGGAGGCACAGAAAGAGAGAGCTCTCTGGGAGCCATGAAATACGTGTTCCCTCCAAGCAGAGACTGGCAAAACAAATGTATGATGAGGATGCCAAGGATTTATACGGCATATTTGGTGTGCATGGAACCTTAAAGAGCAACATAAGCAAGAACACAGGTCTCTGCCCAAAAAGGGCTTATGATCTAAACTTCATCAGACCAAGAGAAACCATATCTTTCACTTTGGTTTCAACAGGAGATGAGGGCATTAAAAACCAGAACCAAAATTCACAAAATTCACTAATCCAGGAATATTTATGGTATCTGTCACAATATTCAAAACTAAATAGCAACTTCAGCCAGTCCAGCAGTATACACAGACACTCAGTCACAATAGATTTGAAGCTGCTTTCCTGAGATGAAATTGAAATTGTGTCTCACCTCTGCCCTAGAAGGCCCAGGAAGACCATGCAGGGCAAACCAGGCCACCTGCTTATGGTCATCAGCATTTGGTATTCAGAAACAGAGATAGTTAACCAGCATCTAACCCTCAAAAACCCATGCCAGCCTTTTCCAGGGAAACATTGTGGAGCAGCATAAACTCTTTATCTAAACCCGTGTCTAAGTCTAATGTGTATGCTTAAAATGAATGTCTAGCCTTCAAAAAACCCATTCTCTACAAACCCCCATTATAGTATCCTTTCAATGTATCTTAGGCCAGCTAGCATATTATCTTACCTCATTGGGCTCAAAACTCATCTATGATATGAAATAACATTATTTTTCTTGCACCATAGCAAATGCTAAACTGCACTGATAACTACATTATTTTCCAGACCTACTCTTCACTCACTCTGCAAACGGCAGAGGTAAAAGCATGCAGTGATTATGTGAAAGAAATTAATTTGTTTTTACTCTGATCCAGCTGCCAGAATGCAAGATTAAGGTCATGTGTGGCATACTTTCTCCTAATGTAGTGCCATTGTTCAGGCCCTTTAGGGGTATTTTTGTAACAGCCAATTTCCTAAAGGAAAGCAGGCACTGCTCCACATCCCACACACAAGTTTGCACCTTAGTTTCAAGAGAGCAAGCCACAGCTTGCACAGATCCATAGGATGAAGCTGTTGGGTTGCTCCACAGGCTCTTTGACTCTGTGGGTTTCATTATAATATGCTGCTAGTGCACTGCGACTTTTGCAGTCTTAACGGATTATGGGAAAATGCTATTGTAACTCTTTGAGAAAACAAAGCAATGCTTGATAGCAATATATAAGTAGCTATACTATACGTTTGGCCCTGGTGATTCAAATATAAAGCAAACTCAAAAGCCAAACAAAGTATGGCTTTGTTTTTATTAGTACACTAACAGTAAGCAGAATGGAATTAGAATGGTATTAGAATGGATGTTTTGAAAAATGGAAGATCACAGTATGAAAAGGGTGTTGATAGCATCATTTTATAGTTTAATCACTAGCTGGCCCGGGATTTAATTGTATCTGGGCATACTCAGACGTTTCCTGTTGGTATTCTGTCCTTGTTTCAGATAAGACAATGAAGTTCTTGCTTAGCTTCCCCAGTGGTGAGCCCTCTAACCTTCCATGTCAAAAAGCAAGTCTGCATTTTAATTTTTATGAGAATTTGAAACCTGGGGAAATAAAAAACTTGTATAAACAAAACACATGTACACTCCAAAACCACTTTGAGGGTTTTTCCTCATAATCAAGTGATATACAGTATACATTTTATGAAATGAAAAAGGTTGGCTAGTATATTGCATAGCTGCATGTCACCATCCTCTGTACAGCACAACAGAGAGGAATTCAGTGTGACACTAAGTTCACGCCCACCCACCCTGCTCTTTTAAACTAGTTGTTCTCCAAACAATTTCCTATAATTCAGTCTATGCATTTGTTGTTCATTTCACTGTTAAATGCAATGTGGAACATGCTGTATGTGTTCACCTGCAGTTTTCAAATCAATTATGGTGTCTATTTTTTTTTATTTTTTTTTGGTAACCTATGTAAACATTATGTTAATGCTAGATCTGGTGCCAAATTTAAAAATTCAAGACTTATTTGAGTTTGGAAGCAATTGCCTTTACTCATGCCAACTCTTGCATCTGATAATCCTTTGTCCTCCCTACAATATCTAAGCCTGCAAATAACACCAAAGTCACTGAGATGCTCCAGGACTTCAGGGAAGCAACGGATAAATAATGACCCTCATCACAGATTGAAGACTTTTTAAAAGGATAAAACAGACTAATACTTCCAATGATCAGGTGTAACAAGTGCTTTGCAAATGCTGACTGCAGTTTACATATCCAAGCAGGGTAGGCAAATTAGATTTTATAGTGCAGTGACATTTGGGTCATATTGCAAGGAGCCTTCTCTTTGCTTCCATTCAGTCCATGCAAAAGAAAGTTTCTTCAATCAGCAACCAGTTCTCCAAGTAATTATACAAGTAACAAAAACAAAAACAAAAACAAAACAACTCCTCCTCTGCTCAGGAACCAGGTGGAAAATAGACTAATGTGGGTACACAACACCTTTTGTGCTATGAGAAAATGGTCAGATGTAGCCAGGGAACTCCACGTCAACTGTATTCTAGTTCTGACCTTCTGCTAAGCTAGTGTAGAGAAGCCAGTCTGGGATTTCTCCAGACAAGTAACAATATTGGCCCTATTAATTACAGATGCAGCATAATTCACCCGTAGCAGCTGATTTGTATAAAGCAGAAAGATGGGTGGTTTCCTGGCTTCCCCAAATAGGACAAGCTCTCTCCTGAACAGAATCGGACCATTGTAACAGCAAAAAGTATTGCCTTCCAACATTAGTGTGCGACTTGGAAAGACTGTCAAGGTTGTGCTAGATCAGGAAGCAATGGCTCACTGTGAATACAAAATGAAGTAAAGCTATTCACCCCACGCAACATCCAGGAGGGGGAGGGGGGAAACCAAGGACTTCTGCAAGCAAAACAGCTCATTTGCATGCTGAGAACCTGTTTCCTCACACAAATGCTGTCCTTTCCAAGCAATCACCACAAGTACACAAATGCAAGAGCAAGGGTTTAGGCCAAGTTCGATCATCAGCCAAAGTTGCAGATCCACCGCTTTTATCACCTCATCTAAGATGCTCCACTTCAGGTTTGGTATAAAAACTGTTGCCAGTTGGTTCCCAGAAAAGCAAAAGTTATCTTCCCCCTCCTTTATTTTTGGGGACAAGTTTCACTGGAGTATGAGCATCCACAAGAAGAACTGCCATGTTTTCCCCTGAAACACAGACAATTGCGTCATTTATGAATGCAGGTATTTCTAATTACTCAAGTTACATGGCCACCTTATTAGGAATTACATACTTTTTTTGTTTTACTTCAAACATACAAGACATGGTTTGTTGTTTGGAGAATAAGCAGTGGCAAATGGTTCATGCTGTTTCCTCCTTTGTATGCAAGGGAAAGAAAACAGAAGCTTCCATTTATGGTAGCACAGTGCAATTTACCACTTTGTCCAAACATGGTTCTCTTTGTATGAACCATATTTAGTTAACCAGTATCCTATTTGGGTGACTATGGTTTGTACAAACCAGTTTCCAACATTCAGATGAAACAGGCAGTTTGTCACAAACCATCAACCAAATGTTCATATTTCCTTATCTCATACATAAGGGAGAAGGGAGGAAGCGTATGCATGCCTGAGATTCATCATGGCATCTGTTGTAAATAAAAATATGCCCTTTTCCCTTATGGGGTATCCAAGAGCCCATATAGAGTCCTTACATAGGTTCCCTATTGGTAGGAGAAAATAACAGAGGCCAACCAGAGAATATTGAGAAGCAAAGCAGCTAGTAAGCTTGATCTTTATTGATCTGTTGCAACAGCGTGCTCCCCTCACACGCAGGAGAGGAAGAGGACCCCCAAAATTGCTGTGCAAGGGCTTATAAAGACTTTTGAAATTCCCATCCTGTAGATCAAGACCACCCCCAGAAACATTATGCATTCATCACAGAAGGGGTGTAACCTAAGACCACCCCTCAGATAAGGCGGATCTAAAACAGAACATTTGCATGTTGTTTTCTCCTGTCGCTTTGTTTATTTCCTGTCTGGCAGGTTACTTGATTGGATTTCTTGGGGAGCCTGGGCAGTCTTTTGTAATGATAAGGCTCACACCCTTATTCAAACACAGATTAAGACAGGATTTGTGAAGGAAGAGACAATGGGGAGGCTTTTGCATTTTGACCATGAAGAGAAACATTTGCTCAGTTTAGGAATCAAAATGGTTCCAAGGTGGCTTTCCTGTGCTGATCTATGCACGTGTGGTTATGAACGTTGCCATATATCTAAGACCATAAAATTCCTATCACACATCCTCTGGTAGCAACCAAATGGTTTGGTGTTATGTCCGAGCGCAGCCAGTAAACTGAAGCACGAGAAAGCAATGATTCTCAATACAATGCAGGGCTTATTGAGTGCCGAGAGAATTACTCCCAGGTAAGCATGTACAGCAGGGATGGGCAAATTTTTACTGTTGAGGGCTGCATTCCCTTGAGGGTAGTAATCCACATGATGGCCTTGTGGGGGCCAAGGCCAGAGCCCAAAATGAGTGAGGTTATCCCCTTTTGGGTCTCTCTTTCTCTTATCCATTTTTCCTTGCTACCCAGCAGGCTACAAGGGAATGGACAGGTTGCTGTTGCAGAAAATCTGACCTGCTTGCCTGCAGGCGGCTTTTGACAATTAGACCCAGGGCTGCAGATTGCCCACCTGTAGTGTACAGGATTGCTGCCTTAGTCACTGTGTTCTGAGAAATAGATCACGCCAGGAGGATTGTTGTTTTGCACTTCTTTGTTGTAGAACTGGCTCATGTTTAAAGATCTGCGATGGAATGGGTTAGGAAAGAACCGCTGAACTCAATAAGCTCAAATCTTCATACATATCCTCCTGGGGCTTGCTGAGACTGCGCCTTTTCCAGGACTGTTGCCAAATGCCATAGAAAGAGCTAGCGCATAAAACTATGCATGGAATTAATGTATTATTCAAAAAGCTGGTTATTTTACTAGACACAAACTTTCATTTCTACTTAGCTGCAAGAGGCACTTTCTCATTTTGCACTATATGCCTGTAAAGGGTTTAATTTTCCCTTTGCTTCAATTCCTGAGTGGGAGTTAGGTTTGGGTTTTTTAGAAGGTATGCAAGAGTCTACATTCAGACTGAAGTCATAGCTTCAAGCTGAGCTGAGGAATCTTTCTAAGACCATGTAATGCAAGCAAAACTACATGCAGAATTTATAAGCTAACCACCATCATATACAAAATAAAAAATAAAATGCTGCCCTTCCATTGTAATAGGATAAAAACTCCTGGGTGAGTAGTGTTATGTCATGGAATTTTTATTATGAGTGTTTTGGCTGCAGAGAGGGAAAGGGCAGCTTACATGAGAGAAATTTAAGGTCAGCCTATAAAACTCTCCAGAGGGCCTTGGGACAAGAAGGGAAAAGTTTACTGATCGTAGCTAAGACACTGAGGGCTTGTCAGTGCATTAAGCATTACAGTGGTACCTCGGGTTAAGAACTTAATTCGTTCCGGAGCTCCGTTCTTAACCTGAAACTGTTCTTAACCTGAGGTACCACTTTAGCTAAGGGGGCCTCCTGCTGCTGCCACGCAGTGATTTCTGTTCTCATCCTGAGGTAAAGTTCTTAACTCGAGGTACTACTTCTGGGTTAGCGGAGTCTGTAACCCAAAGTGTTTGTAACCAGAGGTGTTTGTAACCCGAGGTACCATTATAATACTTGGGACAAGAAGGGAAAAGTTTACTGATTGTAGCTAAGACACTGAGGGCTTGTCAGTGCATTAAGCATTACAGTGGTACCTTGGGTTAAGAACTTAATTCGTTCTGGAGGTCCGTTCTTAACCTGAAACTGTTCTTAACCTGAGGTACCACTTTAGCTAATGGGGCCTCCCGCTGCCACCGCACGATTTCTGTTCTCATCCTGAATCAAAGTTCTTAACCTGATGTACTATTTCTGGGTTAGCGGAGTCTGTAACCTGAACCATCTGTAACCTGAAGCGTATGTAACCCAAGGTAGGTAAAGGTAAAGGTAAAGGTACCCCTGCCCGTATGGGCCAGTCTTGACAGACTCTGGGGTTGTGCGCCCATCTCACTTAAGAGGCCAGGGGCCAGCGCTGTCTGGAGACACTTCCGGGTCACGTGGCCAGCGTGACATCGCTGCTCTGGCGAGCCAGAGCCGCACACGGAAACGCCGTTTACCTTCCCGCTAGTAAGCGGTCCCTATTTATCTACTTGCACCCGGAGGTGCTTTTGAACTGCTAGGTTGGCAGGCGCTGGGACCGAGCAGCGGGAGCGCACCCCGCCGCAGGGATTCGAACCGCCGACCTTTCGATCGGCAAGCCCTAGGCGCTAAGGCTTTAACCCACAGCGCCACCTGCGTCCCTTTGTAACCCAAGGTACCACTGAACAAATGTTGCCTTCAGGTATGTCTCAGACAAGCCACTATATTCTCTCAGCCTCAATCTCCTATCTGCAATAAGAGTGTATTAATATTTACCTACCTTACAGGCATGTTATAAGGATTAGAACAAGATAATGCATGAGAAGCACTTTGAACTCTCAAGAGTGTTATACAAAATGGTGAATACTGCTACTAGCGCTGCTGCTACTGGGGAGGCAAAGGAAGATAGATCCAAGAAATAAAGTAGGGAAAGGTCCAGAAAGGTATGGAAGCTAACAGGGAGCTCAGATGAAAGAGAAGGTGGCAAGGTCCGCACTGGACTTCACATAAGGGATTTATGCACAAAGAAGACAAGGGAGGGAACAAACAATGAGTTAAGTGGTAATTATTATGGTAAGTCGGGGGTGGGAAACCTGTCTAGGCCTCAGGACTTTCCCTGAGCCATGCGCCTCACCAGCCCTGCATTACACCCTTCCCTGAGTGTTTCTGCCTAGCTGGAAAGTATCCTTGAACTCTGACAATGCCTCTTGCTTGCCTGCATGGAGGGGGAAAGAAGGGAATGTGGAAACTAGGTAAAATTCAAATCTATTGCTCCACCCACTTTTGTCTCTGGCCCCACCCACCACTGGCATGTAGGCCTTGGAGAGAATACAGTCCCTGGGTTGTAAACAACAACAACAGGTTCCGCACCCCTGTGTTAAGGAAAGGGTTGGGATGAGGAAAGTGGGGCAGGGTAAAATCCCCACTAAGGATAGGGGCTCCAGGAAGCCATTGCAGGGATAGGAGTTGAGAAGGCAGTCATTGTTAAAGAGAACTGAGAATGCACAGGGCCTGTGGGTCATGGAAGCAGCAGTCAATTAAACTCTGCATTTGTTTGAGACAACCAGCCAGATCTTTCCTGGAGAAACATTCAAAAGTCCTATGAAAGAGCATCCAATTTGCCTCATGCCACACTTGATGAACACACCACAGGGGAACTGGAAGCTTTACTGGGGCAATGAACTATATAATATTTAGCATGTTAAGAGAGACACCATAAGCTAGTGACTAACAATTCTCCAACTGAGATGAAATCCCAGCTCAGGCATATCATGACTGTACAGCTTTGTACAAGTCAATGTAAAACTCCCTCAGTAAAAAAAAAATCTGTTCTCCCTCTGCAAAAATAAAAGTGGTTCCTCTCATTAGGGCTCCTACGAAGATGAATGAAACAATTAGGACTTCCAATAGAGCTGCTACATGAAATAGGAGTTTATACTGTAGATATGGAGAGAGGCAGATCTGAACTGCCCTGTGATCTTCAGATGAAGGGCAATATTGAAATTTAATAAAAAATAAAGAAACTCCCCAATTGGCTTTGATGGTCATGTTACAATCAGTCTGGCAGAAATAAATCTGCCACAAATCTGAACCTGAAGCACAAACTGTTGAAAAATCTGAGTGTGTCTGGACTCTGTACCTTGGCTCATATCCATCTTTAGCCTTCGTATCCACAGTAAGGCACTTTTTGTCCAAACATCACAAAGCTCCTTAATTAATTAAACGTGACAACATCCTTCTGAACTAACTAATAAACACTATTATTATGTGCTTCATTTTATTATGTGGCTTGCCTAAAAGCATAGAATGAGTCAGTGTAAATTATATACTTCTCTCAGTTAATTGAAGGAGGTGGGGTGCTTTCATAGAAATGTGGTTTGCCTTTCTTCCTATATGTTGTGTAGTTTAGTAGTATCTATCCAGCTGGTAAAAATAATATTCTGGCATTCTCTATTATGTAGGAGGTGCAGAAAAAATAACATTGGATCAAGCACTCTGTACATTTAAGGGAATTAATTTCCATAGCATTAAGTTGTGTCCATTCTAACGATGTCAGCTGTCTACAAGAAGCAAATTGCTTTTTCTTACGAGAATTCATAATTTATCCTACTCCTAAGGCTTAGGATGTGTCGATACACGTCTCAATTGTTTCACAGTACCATGTCCCTAAGCTTACAGTCATTTACAACGTCTGATTCCTTCTGCACGTGAAAGTTCCAAAGACTTCAACAGCTTTTGTAATGACCAGCTTATTGTCAAATATATTATATATGACAAGCTATTTTCTGTATCACACTTCATAAAATATATCCCTTGGTGGTCTACAAGTAAATTCGTCATAAAAAAGAGCATTTAAAAACGTCAATAAAATAATTAACAGCAGAGTAGATCAATCAATTAGGGCTAAACTATTATTCTATTCAATCTCCTACACAGGCAAAGAGTGCATAACTCTCTCCAGTCACTGACACCATAGTAGGCAAAGCATGGCCAAACTTGGCCCTCCAGCTGTTTGGGGACTACAATTACCATCATCCCTGACCACTGGTCCTGTTAGCTAGGGAATGAAGGGAGTTGTAGTTCCAAAACAGCTGGACAGCCAAGTTTGGCCATGCCTGCCATGGGCAATGTTGGTTGAGAGGAAAGCATTTGGAGAGAGAAGGGTTTCAGAGAAGCCAGCCTTGAGAGTGAAGAGGATTCAGGTTCCCTGACCCAAACAGCCCATCAGCTTTTAAATCCAGATCTCCTGCCCCATTGATTGGGTCAGTTCTTCATTCAAACACAAGAAGAGCTTACCTGGACAAAAGTCTATCTTTTTAAAATTTATTTGTTATTTATACATTTTCCGATACAAATTTTGCTTGCATTTTCCAACTTGTCAACAGTCTTAGAGAACTTCCCAACCAACCCTTCCCTGACTTCCTAGATCTTTTCTGTATTAGCTACATCTCTGTTGTCCTTCCACACTTTTTTCATCCTAGGTTTCGCTTATCAAATCTACTGCTGGTCATAAATTTATCCCTACTTGAAAGTTTACCTCAACACCATCTACCAAAAGCCTATCTAGTCTAGCACCCTCTTTCCCACAGAAGCAAACCAGATGCCTCTGGAAAGCCCACAAGCAGAACATGGGGAAAGCAACTCTTTTCCACAGTTGCTCCCTAGTAAATGGTATTCAGAGGCACACTGCCCTGGAGATAGGCCATAACAACTATTTGCCCCAAAAGCTTTATCCCTCCGTGAATTTGTCTAATACCCTTTGAAGGCCTTCCTAGTTGTAGCCATCACTCTATCTCGGAGTAGCAAATTCCCCCATTTGCCGATCAGAAGGTTGGCGGTTCGAATCCCCGTAACGGGGTGAGCTCCCGTTGCTCGGACCCTGCTCCTGCCAACCTAGCAGTTCGAAAGCACAATGTGCAAGTAGATAAATAGGTACCGCTCCAGCGGGAAGGTAAACGGCATTTCCGTGCGCTGCTCTGGTTCACCAGAAGCAGCTTAGTCATGCTGGCCACATGACCTGGAAGCTGTACGCCGGTTCCCTCAGCCAATAAAGCGAGCACCACAACCCCAGAGTTATCTGCAACTGGACCTAACGGTCAGGGGTTCCTTTACCTTTACCTATGTTTAAAGAATAAAATAAAATCCCTTGTTTCTCTCCTGAATCTCGCCATTCAGCTTCACTGAACTACTTTGGATGCTTTAGTGCAATTAAACGCAAATAAAAATAAATAAATTCATAGGATTACAACTGTAATCTTATGGGTAGAACAAAAGGCAGCAAGTCAGATCAATTCCAGATACACCTGGAGGGCAGCAGCCAAGTTTCATATTATACAGCCAAATGACTTAAGGCAAAAAAAAAAAAAACCTACTTATTATAAGGAAAAGTAATAAATTTCTAAATTCAGCCACACCTAGGAAGAAATGAGAATGAAAGACACCATGAGCATTTATTTGCCTGCCTCTTCCATGCCTATTTTCATGCTATCCAATTAATTCTTTATACTTCCCTAAACGCTAGTAATCAAGCCACTAGGCTATCCTCCGTTCAGGTCCCTCCTCAAAACCCACTTCTTAGCTAGGCTGATCCTGAACCATCCTCACCTTACCTGCTCCTCCATTACTGCCATCACTGCCTTTCTCTGACTCCATCCGTACACCTTGTGAATTACTGAACTCTTCTGCCCTGCCTTTTCTAGTATCTTTTTTTAAAACCTTCTGCGCAGGAACTATGTGGTCATATTTGCTTCTCAGAATTGCACTGGTTTAACAGAGAAGCCTGATAACCAACGGTGAACTCAGCTTTTAAGCTGTTGAGAGATGGACATGCTTTCTCCATGCGTCTGAAGCTGCGCATTATTTCAGATAGCATCTTCCATCCTTCTCCAAGCCTGAGATGCTTGCAGTGGGCTTCAGAGGGACTATGAGAACAGTAGAGTTCAGGAATGAAACCCTGCCCTTTCCTCAAATTAGTGGCAACCACAAATTTTGGAAGGCCTGGTCATTATGCCTAGAAAACTGGGAAGAGCATAGCTCTACAATGGGGGCAAGAAATCTATTTACAAGTACACAGAGAGAGGAGCAGAGGGGAAGTCTCAGACCATCACTCTAAATTGGAAAAAACCAAGGTGCTTTCAAGAGCAAGAGAACTTTGCTCCATATTGTAATAGTATCATCTTTTTTGGCAGATTTGAATCTCAGAATTCCTTTAAGATAAATAGCCATAATGGTTATGTTAATGTAAAACTGAAACATATTTTTAGTTTTCCTCCTATAATCTTCGTTCTCTTTTTCTTTACTCCATCTGCAAGCCTCATTTTCTGTAATCCCCTGCAGCTTCCTACTGACAGCACAGGGACAGATAACCAACCTGCATCAAAGTAAAAGATTATATGTAATATTACAGATGT
The DNA here is from genome assembly GCF_951804945.1 of Podarcis cretensis. Classification (NCBI taxonomy): domain Eukaryota; kingdom Metazoa; phylum Chordata; class Lepidosauria; order Squamata; family Lacertidae; genus Podarcis; species Podarcis cretensis. The sequence goes on along the minus strand of NC_137170.1, from coordinate 44,774,045 downwards.
ACATCTTCACTGAGAGGCACTTGCGGCAAGGAGAAGAGTGATGGCAGCTACAAAAATGTGCACATCACAAATAGATGTGCAGGCAGAGGGCTGAAACAACAAGGGCACATGCACAGCACCCAAACTGAGGAAAAAGAGGAGGATTTGTGAAATGCAAGAGACTGGTACACATGCATCTGTGCAAATTTAGGAAGTTGACAATATACACTGGAACGTATGCCACGTTACAGTTAGGTGGCCGATGCACCATTCATGGAGAATGTGTATCAATAGCTCCTCTTCAATCTGGAGAGTCATGACAAGTGGGCAGGCCACAGAGTTCTGTCCTGGGATTGTTAGCTTTATAAATGGCTTGAATGAAAGAGTGGGTGCTCATCAGATCACTCTGAATTGGGTTGGGTAGCTAAACAGGATTCAATAGCATTTGGCAGGACAGAGAATCAGGCCAAAACTAACAAGCTCGCTTTCAACAGAAATAGATGCGAAGTTCTGTATTTAGGTAGGACAAAAACAAGTGCACACATACAGGATGAGTGACCTCCGGGCCTGATAGCAGTAAATGGGGAGGGGGAATTCAGGGGGCTAAACTGATTTCAACATAAGTCAGAAGTGTGATGCAGTGCCTAAAACAACTCATGCAATTCTAGTGCTCAAACTACAACCAGCAATGGTACAGGTTCACTCTATTCTTCTTTGGTCATGCTACATACGCTTCTCAGCTATGGACTAAGTAATTATCAGTGATTAGGTAGTGGTGGCTTCTCTTTGGAACCATTGCTTTCCTTGTTCCAACTTTCTCCAGTCATCCTCCCCACCAGCTGCTTCCCCTCTTAAATTCAGCTTCTGTGTAATCAGGAACAGGACTTTTTAATATGTCTGTTTCTACAGAGCCCGTGACAATAGAGCCCTGGCACCTAAGTGCTGCCACAATACCAAAAAAATATAATAATTACTTACGTTCCAAAAGCAAACAGTGTCTAGTGATCTTTAAATGTCATGTTAGCATACAAACAGACAGGTGGTTTCTCAGAAACCTCAGGCCTCTAAATAGCCAGGGTTATTAACAACAAACAGAACAGGCCCACCGTACAAAGAGTCTGTTCTTACTAGTGACGGCCGAGTTCCACCCAGCTTAATCCTGAACTGTCTCCATCATTCCAAGCCTTCTTGGAGAGCTTTGGTAGAAAGCTCATGATTCCCCTCTGTCCCACCCTGCCACCAAGAGAGTTCAGGAAGTCTAGTCCTCTGTGACTGTCACCACCTCCTTCCAAACTTACCATATACTGTGGGAGGAGAGGCACAAGGTGCATGAAGAACTGGAGTCAGCAGAGCCCTCATCATTCTTCAGGCAGTTTCACATTGGAGTAATCTAAGCTACAGGATACCTGATTATAGACAACAGATGGTAGGATATCCCTATCCGGAGAACCAAAGCTGATGGAAGGCGCTTCATATCACTGAAGCCACCCGGGCTTAAAGCAACAGTAGTGGGTTCAGAAGTACCCCCAAACTACACACTTGATCTTGCAGGGAAAGGGACTCTGGCATTCACCATTTCAAATCCTCAAATTGTAAGACTTAATACCATTCTGAGTTCCTACATCATTCTTCCACCAAGCCCCAACCTCAGTTCTCTCTTCCCAATCACAGAAGTAGCGATTTTGCTCTCAAATCTGCTTGGGTTTTGGTGTGCAATCAAAGGGCTTTGGAAGAAGTTGCTCTTTCTTTCAGTCTTCAGGCTGGTACAATTGAAGTGCAAAGTCAATAACCTATTGCTCAAAGCCCTTGGTACGTGTTCCCTCTGTTCTACGGACCATGAAGTCATGTCAATTCAGTATCTAATTGTCATCATAAAATAAACAGAAACAATACATTCATTTATGCAGGACTTCTTCATCAAACAAGCTTTGAGGGCTTTGCAAACACGAACTAAAAGGAAGCAGGCTGAATAAAATAATTTCAAAAGAGAAATCAGTAGGAGCTGCTTCACATGTTGAATTAGATATACAGTACCTATTTCTGAACTGTACAAAGGCTGTCCCTTTTTTCACAATGGAAACACACTGCAAGAAGCCACTTACTTTATGGGTTAGAAGAAAAGATACACACTAAATGTTTAATGCCCACAGATTTTATTGTAACTTATGAAGAAAATGCCCCTAGTGAAATCATAAATGGCAGGCAAATCATAATCCATTGACAGCTCAGCTGCCTACTTTTCAAGAAAATGCACTTGCATTTGAGCCCAAAAACACCTCCCTGAACCTCACCAAAATGAACGGGAGACAAGACTGCAATACCACTTTTTTCACTGAAGCATGTGGAAAAAGCATTTACAAAGGAATGGAAAGTGAGGCCATGCCAGCACTGCAAGTTGCCCCACAACTTCCATCAGAGGAAGTATTTGTCTGCATTGTTTACAGTACAGTGTGTTGTATCAATGCTGTCCACGCACAAGCAAAATGGAATTCTATCCATGCAATGGAACTTCACCTTCTTCTCTTCCCCATTGCAGCCCTCCACACAGAAGAAAAGTAGGGGATGCCCTGGAGCAAAGCAGATTTGCAGGGGGAGGAGCTGCAGAGGTGAGGAAGGGAAGAGGAAGTCCCACTGTATGTGGAGAAGTCCACTCACATAATGGAATCCACCCACCAGTAGTTGGTTATTAGGGATGCCAGGTCAGAAACATTCCAGGCCCTGAGATTTCAGGCCCAAATCTAAGACCTAGGGACAGCCCCTGTTGATGTCACAGGGGTGGCCCCTGATTATTATTATTCTTTACTCCCTCCTTTCACCAAGTCCTGGAGATGGAAGCTAATTGGGAGAGGAGAGGAGGGAGTGGAGGGCAAACCCAGACATAACTGCAGTCCTGGCCTGGCTAATTCATGCAGAACATGTCTATAAAGGTAAAGGGACCCCTGACCGTTAGGGTCAAGTCGTGCCTGACTCTGGGGTTGCGCTGCTCATCTCGCTTTACTGGCCGAGGGAGCTGGCGTACAGCTTCTGGGTCACGAGGCCAGCATGACTAAGCCGCTTCTGGCGAACCAGAGCAGCGCACAGAAACACCATTTACCTTCCCGCTGGAGCGGTACCTATTTATCTACTTGCACTTTGACGTGCTTTCGAACTGCTAGGTTGGCAGGAGCAGGGACCGTGCAACGGGAGCTCACCCCGTCATGGGGATTTGAACTGCAAACCTTCTGATCGGCAAGTTCTAGGCTCTGTGGTTTAACCCGCAGCGCCACCCGCGTCCTGCCGAACATGTCTATAGATGAAGCTAAAATGAACATTCATGTTTGGTGGCAATATATTTCCTGAGTACCAAAGGCTGGGGTGAGGATACACAAATAATAGGAAACACTATCACCTATCCAGAAGCATCTGAATGGCCACTGGTGAACAGAGCTGCTTGAGATGATCTGGCAAGTCAATTACTGTATTTCCGATGACCAATTCTCAGGACACGCACATACATACAGCACCAAGTGAGACAAGCAGCACTCCTCAAACTAGTTCTTTTCCTGCAGTGATCTACAACAAACTTGAATGCAGAAGAGACTTCCGTTACTGGACAGGACTAACACCATTTCTCAGAACCAAAACACAGAACTTGTCCTCAAATATGGAGAGACTGTGATGCAAATAAACCCATCTGACACACATTTACAAACAGGTCTAACTGCATTATGCTCATCCAGAAGACCTGGGATGTATCTAATTCAACCTTTATACGAGTTACTTAGCAAAACCATACCAGTTCCTCCCAGTTAAACCTGTCTGGCAGCTGCCTCAAGTGAGCCTTGCTCTTTGAAGTATTTCTGACAACACCAACACACACACACTTGAGAAGCAGCATACTGTACAGTGAATATGGGTACAACTGTTATAACGAAACCCCAGCAAAGGGGTGGACAACTAATTCAGCATTTAGGTCCACATAAGGACAGCGGAACAAAAACAAAAACCCTTTTGGTTTAACATCTTGTATTAAGGGCTTTCCATAACCATCTTCACTACTATTTTGGAGGTGAATGGCTGTCGGTGGCAGAGAGGTAGACCTAAGCCTCAGACTAGTCTGTTCAGTGGAATAGACACATGGAGTCTATGTAACTGAAACTATCATACAACCAAAGCTAGCATTCAGCATTACACGTGCCCGGCTGACGGTAAATACCATCCATGTAGAATAAAAAGGATGAAAAGGCACCATGAGGGTCACCAAAAGCTGGGTGATCACAGTTAATTTGCAAAGATAGGTGAAGGCTTTTGTGTTTCATTTGCACCAACCTTTCAGAGATGCCAGACATTTCCCATACAATTCTTAATGTAATAAACTCTCTGCGTATTTGAACTGAAAACAATTTTGTTTTGAACATTTCTCCAAAAAATTTAGTTCTTTTAATCCCCTATCAATTTGCATCATGGCATTTTCAAAACTGATCATAATGAGAGCTAAACACTATTCTTTTTCATTCACCTCACTTTTCATTGTGGGATAGATCAAAATGCTTTTGGGCATATTTAAGGATTGAGGAAATCTACCCCCTATGCTGAGCTGAGTTGAGGGGAGCTGGAGATAGTGTTGATCTGGAAGGTGACAGGTTCCCCATCTCTGGCTTAGAAGTTTGTTTCCCACACAATGTTGTGTTGTATGGAATAAGCTGGTGGTTCTTGTTCTGTCAGGAAGAGACCACACAAAGACCTAGAACCAGTATTACTAGAATCTCAGGGCCACTTTATTCCATGTAAGGAAAATGTGTTTTGTAAAGTAGCCGTTCAGCAGCTAGTAATAGCTTGAAAGTACATGGGGAATAAAAAAAAGGAGATTCAGTATGAAGAGAACAACATACGATATTATTTGTACAATAAAAAGAGAATCGCAATGTCTAGGGATATGTCAATTCTTTCTTTATTAGAGCAGTTAGGAACCACCCTTCTAGTTCAAATGTCAATCCAATAAGAAAAACCAGAATTTTAAAACCACCACTTAAAAACCGATTAGAAGCCTTTTCGCCAACTTTGAGTAATTTAAGAAAATTACATTCTACACCGTCGGATTATGTAACTTGCTTCTGAGCTGAAATAATGGGTAGTTTTCATTCACAGTTATGAAATGTGGGTGCTGTATTTTAAAATGGTTTATGACAAATGAAAACAGATGAAATAATAAAGCTGTTGACAATTAAGGCACAACCACACTCTCTAATGTCTCTACAGGCATAAAGAGGACAGTAAGACCAAGGCTAATGAAGAATCATTTGGATGAGTGCTCCTTCTCCCCCAAAATGTCAAATTTATCACCACAGAAACAAGACGACATCTAATTTTGCTGGGTACTTATTGACTGGTTTACAGGATTAGTATTCTAATTCATGCCACCCTTTATGCCCAAGGCTGTGTATACTCTGTGGTCTGCTATTGCAACACATGCTGAGTACGTAAGTTATTATTCTGAGAATCTCAGCTGTCTTTAAAAAAAAAAAAACTTAACAGTCCTTAAATCTTTGAAAACAGACTTAAAATAAGGACCGTATTTTTCGCTCTATAAGATGCACTTTTCCCCTCCTAAAAAGTAAGGGGAAATGTGTGTGCGTCTTATGGAGCGAATGCAGATTCCATGGCTTCAGCGAAAGCAACGCGAAACCTCCGGAGCGCAGCAGGAGCGCTCCAGCTGTGCTCCAGAGGCTTCGGCCAGCTATCCCTCTCTGCGCAGCACCCCTTCAGCGAAGCAGGAGGAGAAATGGAAGGGGCTCCCTTTCTCCTGCCGCTTCGCTGAAGGGGTGCTGCACAGAGAGGGAGAGAATTTTTTTTTCTTGTTCTCCTCCTCTAAAACTAGGTGCATCTTATGGTCGGGTGTGGCTTATAGAGCGGAAAATACAGTACATGACTCTCTGGTGAAGTCACAGAGCCAAAAGATAGGAATACAGTGGTGCCCCGCAAGACGAACGCCTCGCCTCGCAAGACGGAAAACCCGCTAGACGAAAGGGTTTTCCGTTTTGGAGGCGCTTCGCAAAACGAATTTCCCTATGGGCTTGCTTCGCAAGACGAAATGTCTTGCGAGTTTTTCCGACTTCCCCCCCCTTCCCCCCCTTTTTCTAAGCTGCTAAGCCGCTTATCAGCTGATCCGCTAAGCTGATAAGCCGCTAAGCCACTAATAGCGCTAATCCACTAAGCCGTCAATGGGCTTGCTTCGCAAGACGAAAAAACCGCTAGACGAAGAGAATCACGGAACGGATTCTTTTCATCTTGCGAGGCACCACTGTAATGGGCTGAGTAGTGTTTTGATGCCCTTCAGTTTATTGCCTCATTTCCTCTCTCGGTGAGTTGCAGAAGCATCATAACACAAAATAAGGCCCATGTTCACATTTTCAATAAGTCTAACTTCTACAGATGGCAGACATCATGGGATGGGTGTTTCCAGTTACCCCACCCCTCCCCCTTGGAAGCCTTATAAGCTGCTGCTGCTGGAAAGGGATTGTGAGCAACATAATGGGAAGGGTGTTTCTAGGGCTAAGGTAAAACTGTGAAGCTCCCTTGTTCTTTGGGCTATTGGATGCTGCATGTTGTTTAATCTTGTTATATTTATAGTCTTGAATGTGGGTTTGTTATTATATTCATTTTGTTTTCTTTTTTTTGTAGTGTTTGTTTGAAATGCATCCCTGTTTGTCATAAGCTGCTTTGAGGATGATTTTTTGTGTGTGTGGAAAAACGGCAGACAAATAAAATGAATGGAATGGAATTTTGTATCTTCGTTTATCCTGTTTATGCCTATTTGAAAGTCCAAGAGCACAGCCAAAACATTGACTCATTAATACAATTGCAACTGAGATAACAATCATGACACCCAGACAAAATGTTACATGCAACTATGGTTCGACTATTTATTTTGCCATGAGTATGTGCACTGGACAGCTGATCCTTGAACTGATTCTCTAACTGCAAATGACCCAAGGAAAATGCCTCTGAATGTCAGTCACTGGGGAACAACAGCAGGAGAGGACTGTTGTTCTCCTATCCTGCTTGTGGGCTACCTATCTAGCTATCTAGTTAGTCACTATGAGAAACAGGATGCTGGACTAGATGGGCCTTTTGGTCTGATAAAGCTCTGGACTTTAAAGGGCCACGTACACATGCAGCCTTTGAAATGCACACATATCATTTTTTCCCCAGAGTGCTTTTGTACATAGCAGTTTGTACTTTTGTACATAGAAGTTTGCAACTGTACACACCTTTGCTTGATAGTGTCATCTAAAGCAGTAGCAACAACTACCCTGTTTGCTCATACACACAGGTGGTGATGTTTTTCACACTACAGTGGTACCTCGGGTTAAGAACTTAATTTGTTCTGGAGGTCTGTTCTTAACCTGAAACTCTTCTTAACCTGAGGTATCACTTTAGCTAATGGGGCCTCCTGCTGCCGCCGCGCCGCCGGAGCATAATTTCTGTTCTCATCCTGAAGCAAAGTTCTTAACCCGAGGTACTATTTCTGGGTTAGAAGAGTCTGCAACCTTGGCTTTCACCAAGCCAAGGATTCAGTTTAAGTTATTAACAGATGCAAGAGAAAGAGGTGGCTTCGCCCTGCCAGACTTGAAACTATATTATGAAGCATCATGCCTCTGTTGGTTAAAGGAATGGATTAAATTAGTGAATGGAGAGTTGTTAGATTTAGAAGGATATGATAATAGATTCGGGTGGCATGCATATCTGTGGTATGAAAAGAAAAAAATTCATAAAGGCTTTGAAAACCACATCTTCCAAAGATCATTGATAGAGGTGTGGGAGAGGTATAAAAATTTGTTGGAACCAAGACTCCCCCATTGGCTTTCACCATTGGAAGTGATGAGTGTGAAAAAGATAAACATGAGGGGGAGGTGGATAACTTATGGAGAATTGATAGTAAGAGAGGGGGGGGATGGAAAATGAAGACTTATGAAGAGGTAAAAGAATTTGTTTATGATTGGTTGCACTACTACCAGATTAGTGAAATGTTTAAAAAAGACTGTAAAATGTGTGGATATGAAGGAAAAGAATCAAAATTTCAAATAGAGGTATTGAATAATGAGTATAAAAAATTGTCTAAAATGTATAGAATGTTGTTGGAATGGCATACAAAAGATGAAGAGGTGAAATCAGTAATGATACATTGGGCCAGAGACTTTGGTTATAATATACAATACGATGATTGGACGAAATTATGGAATGAAAGGTTAAAATTTACGGCGTGTACCGCGTTGAAGGAAAATGTAATGAAAATGGTATATAGATGGTACATAACGCCAGTTAAATTAGCTAAAATGTATAAAACATGTAACAAGTGTTGGAAATGTAAAGAAAAAGAAGGAACTTTCTATCATATGTGGTGGGAATGCAAAAAGGTGAAAGGCTTCTGGGAAACAATATATAAGGAATTGAAAAAGATGTTGAGATATACATTTGTTAGAAAACCAGAAGCCTTCTTACTAGGATTGGTAGGTAATGAAATTAATAGAAAAGATTGTAAACTTTTCCAATACGCTGTAACAGCTGCAAGAATACTTCTGGCGCAAAGATGGAAGCAGGAAGAAATTCCAACTGTAGAAGAATGGAGAATGAAACTGACTGAATATGCGGAATTGGATAAATTGACTGGGAAGATTCGATATCAGAAAGACCAAAAGTTTATCGAGGACTGGGGGAAATTTACAGATTATCTGAAAAGCATATGTGATGCAGAGACAACGCTTGTTGGCTTTGAAGAGTCTCTGTGAAAAATCAAGAAATATTATAAAAAAGAAAGTAGGAGAAAGGAAGAGGAACGGTTAAAGGCAATAATAAGTTCAGAAATGCGTTAACAATAGAAATTTTAACGAAAGATTGGCAGAGAAACTGAGGGAAATCAAAAATTGATGAATGTGAGAGTTAATATGAGTTGATTGTATAAAAATGTTTGGAAAATGAATAAAAAAATATTATATATAAAAAATAGAAGAGTCTGCAAGCTGAAGCTTCTGTAACCTGAAGTGTCTGTAACCCGAGGTACCACTGTACTGTGTAACAGACTTCTCTTTTCCCTTCCTCACAATAAATGTTTCCAGAGATTTGGTTTTTAAAATATTTGCCCTGTCTTTCAGAACAGAGGTGTGTTGATATACTGATATACAAAAGAAATATATCGGTACACAGAGGCAAGTAAGTTACTGTACTGTTTCCTATTTCACTCATAGAGAAGTTAAACAGGGTGAGTGGAGTGGCACAGCCAGGCAACATCAGTAGCTCTGCTCCAGTAAGAAATGACCAGAGGAAGTGCTCTCTCTGTGTATACACATGTATGAAGCACTTTACAACTGTTCCAGTAGAAAGCACTGTAGGCTGACAAACAGTATGGAATAGGAGCAACATGGGGATGACCCTGTGCATATAGCATCCCAAAAAGGTGCGTGCATCCCAAACTGAATGCACATTATCACATCCATGGTTTGATGTTAAGTGAATGAGTCTTGTTCTTGTGCAGTCAAGCCTCCCCACTCCTTTGGCGTAAGCTCAAGGAAAACAGAAGACCACTTAGATGTCTTTTGTTCTACTAGTGGTATATAAATTATGTGAAATGTATAAAAATAAAATATTTTTTCAGTTAACCATAGTTTAGCATTATGTACAAACCTTGAAAGGTGGTTCATCTTAACTATGATTTATTGAAACAAAGGAGCTTCATAATCCATGGTTTGAAGTGGATTTGTTTTATGCTTTGAAAAAGCTAAGGTGGCAAATGTCAAACCATTTATTCTGAACCCATTCACTGTTATCATAGGAATGAGGCATGGATTATATTAATATGCAAAAAAGGTAAAAATCCACCACTGACCTCACCGTATCATCTAAACCACTTTTAAACCAAGATTACAAAATTTAGCAGCTGTCTGTGCAAAGAGATTAAACAAGATTATTTCAGACTATATTCATATTCAGTCTCATCTGACTGGTTTTATAAAGGACATACTGTTTTATAAGGACAGCAGTTGATCTATATTATTGACACTTATTTATAGTGATAATTTTTATATTGGTTGCTGAGGTCTCAAAATGGACCAGAAGTCATAACAAATGAGTCTTGTGTGTTAGAATATACAATATAACACATGCCAAGACAGGCCCCTTTGGCTACTATACCTGATTAAGCTCTTTTCAAATGGTTTTATCCTATTCAATCACAAGTATGCTTTCACAGGGTTTGGCATACTCATCTTGTATCAATATCAGAGAAACTCATTATGAAGTATTATACCCTTTGACACTTCGCCAACTAAGTCATCTCTCTGGAAACCGATGACAGGCGCTGGTGATGGCTAATATAATAAAGCTAACTTTATGCATATTTTGTGGGATAGTCTTCCAATTAACTATTATTGAAAATTTATATGTGCCAAATTATGATTGATATGTCTCCTTCCATATGGCTTGATAATTTTGCTGGATTATGAATCCACATGGTGTGGATTTTGCTGACTGGGTTCTAGGGTTCTAGCTGTTACACACTGCAGGAATAATGTGATTCCTACTTTGAGGGAACGGTTGATTAAGTAGAATGAACACACACATACATACGTGTCTTGCATGCCTCTTTCAGGCTACTCTTGCAGTCAAGCTGATGCCAAATGTATTGCTCTGCTTTCCTTTGGACCATATCAGTAAGGCCGAGAGGGGGGTCTTGTCGTCTGGGCAGCTCAGAATCTCCATATACAATGCCAGGCCTGCAACTTGGGGAGGTCACTTCAGTGCTGCAAATGCAGTGGTTTGACTTCCACCCACAAAGGCACACTCCATTGTCTCTCAAGACAGACAAGTGCCAATTATTTTATTATATTTATATATATAGATAGATAGATAGATAGATACCACACTACATATATATAATATATACATATATATTATATATACACACATACACACACACACATATCTCACTATTCATCTCAAAGCAGTTTACAACAATAAAATATACAATATTTTAAACTTAAACTGCTGAAAGTTAAAACCTCAAGAATCTAAACTCAACAACAACACAAAGTAAAACATATTCAGGGTGTAAAGCCCCCGCCCCCAAGAAAATGTCTTTGTGGGATAACCAGCCTCATATAACCAACATACTTAAGTCTAACACATGAAGGAGTTAAGACCATAAAGTAAGCTGTCCTGCTGGGTTTTGCTCACCCTGGGAGAAACTAGGTAATCAAGCCTTTGCTCCCCCTTCAGTCTACCTGAGAAGCTCAGTGTGTAAAAAGATATCAACATTTTCAAAAGTAGGGGGTCCATGGCTTGGTCCACAGTACTTAGCTGACTGTGAACCACTGCTGTAGAGCAGCCTTTCTCAACCTGTGGGTCCCCAGATGTTGTTGAACTACAACTCCCATCACCCCTAGCTAGCAAGGCCAGAGCTCAGGGATGATGGGAATTGTAGTCCAACAACATCTGGGAATCTACAAACACTTGTGAGTCATTTCCAGGAACTGAGGCAGGGGGCATCTCCCTCTCCTGTCTAGGGGTGAATATGGATGTATGCTTAAAAACAACAACCCTCAAACCCCATCCTGATTCTTGTATTGTAGGGGGGCTGGACTAGGGGACCCAGAGTCCCTCCCAACTCTACAATTCAATGCTAGAATCTCCCGTAGCATTTAAAGGATTAGAAGCAGCCACAGGAGGTGAATGCCATGCATACAATTTCTACAATGAAAATTGCTGCCCCATCCCTGCTGCTATTTGTGTCCATCCGTCCCGCCCCTACCTTCCCGGGGAAACCTATGGGTGCCTTAACACTGCTGTCTCAATTGGGTCTTGTTGCAGCTGTTGTTAACCATTAGAAAATCCTATTCACAGACCTTCCACGACACATTTAGTTTGGCCCTCATGTACCATCCTGAACACACATCCCTAATGCTGATCAGACTGACAGCCTGAATGAAAACTCAATCCAGTTTTTTCAGTCCTGCTAAAAGAAAAGTTTGGAACCCTACAATTATCTGACACTGATCCAATGGCCTAACAAGACACTTGAAATAGCATACAAAATCTCCACCTTTCTGTGGTCACAGGTAAACAAACAGCATGCAAAGTGGCTTTTTATAATAGCTTTGCTTCCTGTATCTATTCCAACAGCATTTGGGCTATATGTAAACTGATACTGTTTTACAGACACTTCTTGTGGCCTGGGAGGGTGTGGGTGGGTGTGCTTGTTTTCATTAATTATATAATTGCTTTATTGATAGCCACTTTGGAGGGGATCTCTGGACTGAGAAGTAGGATAAATACGGTACATTTTAGTTATACATATGCCTAGCTCCCACTAAGGAACATAAAGCAAAAATATTAAGACAAAGTAATCTGGCATTGCAACATTCCTATTAAAAAAGAGAGTTGATTTCAGCTCATTTTATAGACCCAATTTAAAAAAGCACATAAAACTGCAAAACTAAACCCATGAGACTATGAGCATATGGATTTAAAGCAGCCCAAAGGTCGAATGACTCGTCTCCTCTAATCACTTGACTGTTATTGTTCTTATAATGCAGTTCCGAGAGTATTACTCCAGTTTGTGGTATCTACGCTTTATCAACATATTCCAATTCATCATTCCAATTCCTTTTTTTAAAAAAATGTGTTGTTTTCCTTAGAAAAGATTCTGTGCCAATTGCTCAAATGACTGAGTTGTCTATTATTAACAGTGCTCTGTGTGCTCTCAATACAGTAGGAAAAGGAATTTGCAAAGGAAAACAGATTTCAGTTCGAGTTCCTCCAGAAAACCATGATAAGAGCTAAGGAAAATAGCTGCCATAAATGCCATGAAAAACAGCTTACTTTCCTTTTAAAAAAAAGACTTTATGTTAATGAGCACCTGCCAAATTGCAGAACAGATTTACTGGAAAGAACGAATTATTGCCAAAGTGGACAGCGGTATGCTTGCTAATCATTCCAAACACCTCCCAATCCCCAGTCACACACACAGCAAGAAGCAGTTTTAAAAATGGTATCGAGTCAAAAAGTGGATGGGAATGAAATGCCTGCTGGTTAACACCTTTGAAAAATGTCATAAAAATCTAGTAATTATAATAATATTTAAAATATGTCCAATTAAAAAAGCAAATAAATAGACAGTAAAGCTTCAAGAGAGGGAAAGCTATAATTACAAAGAAACTGTTGGAACCTGCTCCCTGAATATCCCCTAAATATTTGTTTATATCTAGGACCACTAAACTGGCTGTAGTGTTGGTCAGAATTTTTTATGTATTATGGCATTATGTATAAACCAATCCACTCTCTCTCCTTGCCACACTGACAAGATGACTTAGAATTATTTGATCAAAGCCAACTAATAGTTTACCCAAAACAGAAAATATGTTGGAACGACAATGCTTACATTAAAGTAAAAACCCTGCAACAATTCCAGTGAACATAAATCATAAAGTGACGGTGGATGAACCCGTTCACACACCTGCAGGGCAAATATCCTATATAGAAGGCATGATGTGCTTCAATTCGAACTGCCTCAAAAGTTAATTGAACAAAGGCATGGGAATTTAAGCTCACCTGGGCCTGTCTGTCTACTTTCACACAAACCTAAGCTATGAAGGGGTGGAAGGAAAGGGGTATCAAAGACTTCAGCTAGTAGCGCAATCCATATGCAGAAAATGCATATACCAGAAATCCATGGGTTTAGGTGTGCCTAAAAATTGTCGCTCTAACAGTAATGATATTGGCTCACCTTATAAGAATGTAGTGAGGATCACAGAAATATTGCAGGTGAAAGCACTTTATAAAATGCTAGGCACTGCCCCCCTTTAAAAGCCTGTACAGCTGCTACAGCATAGGACACTTCTGAACCAAACCGACCATAGGACAGAATTAATCACCAACATGACCTGCCATCTAGCATAGTGTCCTCATTCTTCCATATGCCCTTATCAGTTTGTACTTTTCTAGAAGCATTATCACTGCCAAATCTACATGCATTTACTGTGTAATCCAAATCCTGCCTATTCAGAAGTCTTACTGAATTCAACAGGCCTTACTCCCAAGGAAGCAGGGTATCCTAGGATTGCAGTTTTGTTTTGGACCAATTTCTATTGATTTCAACAGAGTTTATCTCCAAGAAAATGCACTATAAGACTGCACTGTGGTATTTTAAACCTCAATGCACTCAACTTTCACTGAAAGAAATAGAATGTTCTCAGGCAGTTACACACAGGATAACAGTACCAGGCCTCCAACTTAAGCCAATATATTTGGGAGTAAACTCCTCTGAACTCAATCCAGTGTTAGGGAGAATTCTAAGTATACTTGGGATCACAAAGACCTGTTCACACAATAATGGTTGAGTTCACATGTACAGTAGTACCTCTGGTTACAAACTTAATTCGTTCCAGAGGTCCTTTCTTAACCTGAAACCGTTCTTAACCTAAGGTACCACTTTAGCTAATGGGGCCTCCCGCTGCCGCCACACAATTTCTGTTCTCATCCTGAGGTAAAGTTCTTAACCCGAGGTACTACTTCCAGGTTAGCGGAGTCTGTAACCCGAAGTGTTTGTAACCCGAGGTGTTTGTAACCCGAGGTACCACTATACCGAGGTACCACCTTTGGCAAACATGCAAGCTTGCAGGCTGCTCCCAGAGAGGAGACTGCAGTTGTTTTGCTCCTCTTTTGGTCTTCCTGCTGCTTCGCTGCTATAAATTCAGCCATGTCATTTCATCTGAACCTGGGATTGCCTCAGACAAACCCTGAGTCCTGGCTTGGACAACATGCTAAGCCTAACCATGGTTTCATTGCAGCCGTGCAGCAGCAGAAGAACCAGGGTCACCTCTGAGAACTTTCATGCTTGCACATTTGTGCTAAGCCATGGTTTGGCTGAACATTATATCCTCTGCAGCTTTCCTTGGATATACACTAGCATATCAAAACTTAGCTCCAGCTCATACATATATTTAACTGAGATACAGACCAACCTTGTGCCTGTATGCTCCGTCTAGGAACTGCTCCTTCCCTCTTCCCTTCTTGGCATGCCATGATTGAAAATTCCCTGTGTTAATTAACTATAGTTTCCTGTTAAGATGTAACAAAACAACATTAATGAAGTTTGGAACAAGTCAAGATATGAAACCAACTTCAAACTGTGATTTCAAGCCATGGTTTGTTCCGAGTTTATTAGCCATAGTTTCCCAGTTCAGATGTTTAATAGGAAGCAATGGTTACGTAATTATCCCACGAAATAGTCAACTACGACAGAAGGAGGGAAGCTGCAGCGCAAAGACAAGGTGTATAAGCACAAAGGCTTGTTCATATCTTGGTTTCGTAAGCCAAAATATGTATTCCAAACAAGCAATCACTTCACTAATAAAGCTGGCAGCAATACCCAAGATTGTGGAACTCATGAAAAGTGCTGTAGTAATCGCTGGTATTGCTGCCAACATTATCCATAATTGCACCATTCACATGTCATGATATTCAAACGCAACCCTAGGATACACATGGTGGCAGTGTGCAAGAAAAATATATTACATAAACTGAACCAATGGTTTACAACATACTTCATTCTATGTCTGCTAGTCATGGGAAGAGACAAAGTCATAGGGAAGGTACGGCAGCCACAAACAGTGGAAATCCTGCTTCCACCCCCCTCTGGTTGCTGGGATTTCAACAGCAACTGTCATACAACTTCAGGCTTATCCGTGAAGCTTTCCACCAACTCCTCCATTACTATTTCATTTTCTTTTCAATTTGATAACAAGGAAGTGCAAGGAGGAAGACTTCCGCAGGACAACCTTTGCTAACAAAGCTAAGAGAATTACATAGTATACGTATTTTCCGAATCTTTTACAGCCTTTAAAGCTAGAAATGCGCTCTCAGACACACAGAGGATCCCGATTTCACTCTCAGTTCAAGACTCCATACTTGGAAACAGGCAACTGCAAGCTGCATTATACACCCACCCCTGGCAAAGCACCGCAGAACTCAGTAGACCCATCTATTCTAGTTCTCAGGTTTTCATGGAAACACTGGCAAGTAATCATACTGACTTGAAACATTCAAGAATCACCATCTGAATTATAACATTCCCATATCTGAAATATTACAATTTTTTACATGCTTGGCTTGAGAGTGATGAACCCCCTTGATTGGCATTAAACCATCCACTGCCTTAAAACATTCAGTTCTGTGAAGAAGCCACATGTGAGGCACCCACCATATTTGTCCACTGACAAATGCTCCCACACTAATACTTGTTACATACTACAGAAAGTCCAGGGTTAACAGGTGCTCTGAAGCAACATTGCTGGAAGGCAAGACAATGGGGGAGAGATACGTCTTATCACTCCCAAATTGACCTGTTTGTTGTACACTTTCATTTTTAAAGCTAGGATAGACCACTGGTCTGTTCACAGAACGGAAGACTTTGCTTTAGTATTATTCGCAGTCTTAGGTAAAGGTAAAGGTACCCCTGCCCGTACGGGCCAGTCTTGATAGACTCTGGGGTTGTGCGCCCATCTCACTCAAGAGGCCAGGGGCCAGCGCTGTCCGGAGACACTTCCGGGTCACGTGGCCAGCGTGACAAAGCTGCATCTGGCGAGCCAGAGCCGCACACGGAAACGCCGTTTACCTTCCCGCTGGTAAGCGGTCCCTATTTATCTACTTGCACCCGGAGGTGCTTTCGAACTGCTAGGTTGGCAGGCGCTGGGACCGAGCAGCGGGAGTGCACCCCGCCGCAGGGATTCGAACCGCCGACCTTTCGATCGGCAAGCCCTAGGCGCTGAGGCTTTAACCCACAGCGCCACCTGCGTCCCTGGTATTCGCAGTCTTAGCTGGATACAAAACAGAAGCAGTGAACAATTTCTGTTGGTGAAACATCACAATATAAAACTTATGTGCCTCACAGAGTTATTCAGTCTGCAGTTAAGGACCAGATTGCACTGGTTAAATCTTAGCTTACACACAGTGATCCTAGCATCTCAAAAAAAGAAACAGAGTGGGAGGGGAGGCAATGCTATTATTGCAGAAATCCAGGATATTACATATACAGAGGTACATGCATACGATCATACTGCTCATTATGCTGGATTCACAGCAGAGGCTGTGCCTACAGGCCTACAAATCTATCACTTATACAGTGTTTTCCATCTGCTGGAGGTGTCTTTAACAAAAGTAAACAACACTGTACTCATATGAGATCAATGTCACTGCCGCTTTACAAGTTATTCCTGCCTAGAAGGCACCACTATAAAACCCATATGCACTTTCCTTATGGAATTTACCTTGCCTGCAGGTTTCCCCTGTATGTATTTGCACCAATCTACTGATGGAAGGGCATGCGCACACAGAGAAAAAAGCCCACATGCGAAATTATCAAACTTCTACACAACAGGTAATCTTCATGTAGCCTTTTTCTTATGCACACAAAGCATTTATTTCACAGCAAAGCTGCAAGTGTACTGTATAAGGCAAGTACACTTAGCCGGAAGCCATCCTCCACTGGACACAGACCAAAGAAGGGCTTACTCCAGAGTAAACATGCATAAGAGTTACACTGTGAGGCCGTAATCCTATGCACACATACCTAGGAGCAAGTCCCAGTGGGGCTTCCTTCTGAGTAGCCTAAGACTGCGCTGAGTCTCTAAGATTACGCTGCCTATCGGAATCGTGCAACCTGCGAAGGAACCTCGTTCCAGGCTTCAGAAGGCCCAGTGCCAAAGCGCGGCGCTACGGATTAACTCGTCGATTTGAGCTTTCCGAGGCAACTAAACTCTTGACGACGGGGCGCCGCTGCCAGGAAGGCAGCCGGTCCCGCACGTGCGCAGCGCCTGTGCCCGACACCCGGGCCGCCTCTCCGCGCCTCCGCCACGGCGCCCCTTCCTCCTCCTGGTCCCGTGGCGGGCTGTCCGTACCTGGTGCGTTTCCTCGCCATGCTCCAGGTGGACGATGCCCTGGCTCCTGCTCTCCGTGTCGCTGAGCAGGTCATCCTCGGAGTCCTCGAAGAGCGACGACGACCCGGTGGAGGAGAGCGACGACGTGGACAAGCGGCGCGACGACGACAGCAGGTCCGCGCTGAGCCAGGCGCCGTCGGGCTCCGTCCGCGGGCGCCCGGCCGGGCTGCGCCGCGCCTCATCGGCGTCGTCCTCGGGGGTGACGGTCAGCTGCGGGATCACCGGCGGCAGCACCCCGTTGCGCGGCCGGCAGCTCTTCTTGGCCGGCTCGGGCAGCTGCTTGCTGGGGGCCGCGCAGCGCGCCTCGAAGAGCGAGCGCAGCTCGCCGACGCTCAGCCGCTTGCCCCGGCCCAGCTCCGGGCTGCCGTCGCCGCTACTGCCGTCGCGGGAGCCTCGGGGCTCCATGGAGGAGGAGAACGAGCTGGAGCTCCTGCTGCTGCTGCTGCCACAGCCGCCGCCCGCAGCCCAGCAACTGTGTGGGCGCGCCGCGAAGACAGCAAGCGGCGCGGCCGGGGAGCAGGAGAGCCCGCGCTGGCGGGCTTCTTCGCGGGGAAGGGCGCGCCGGAGGGCTCGAGCCGCCGCCGCACGCGGGCGAGCATGGCCAGCCCCGCGCCCCGTCAGACCGACGCTCGCCTGCTCCGAGAGCCCGGTCGGCCCATATGGGTCGCTCCAGACTGTTGCTCCACGCTGCCGTCAGGCGCCTCAGGCAACCGCGGAGAGGGAGGAGCCGCCACCAGCGCCCCGCCCCGGCCAGGCCGGCCCGCCTCGCCCCGCTCCTGCTTCCCCCGGGTACTTTTAACTGACGCCGCCCCTGCCAGGCCCCCTTTGGTTTCTCTTTCAATGAAACTCCTCTCCCGACTGCGGCGAGAAAGAAGAAGCGCACAGCGCCCCCCCCCCAGCCGCGCGGCTCGGCGGAAAGAAGCGCGCCTCAGGCTTGGCGGGGAACCGCTTCCCGCTTCCCCCGCCCGGAAAGCTTCCGACTCAGCTCCCAGGAAAGGGACAAAGTTCAGCGCGCTCCTCCTGTCTCTTCGCGTGGCACCAGGGGCGGGCAGTTACGCAAGGAAACAGCACCGTGAAATGCCTTTGCCCACTTGGGATGGGACGGTTGGCAAGCGCAAACATTTCTGATGATCAGAGCAGCTAACGTGGCTAGCACACCGCTAAATGTAATTGAAATAGCATGGAACAGATAAGGTCAAGTTGAAACATTGATAGAAGGCGAGAAGAGGGTTCCTTCTCCTGCTCCTTCTTGGCTAGAGCCATTTTTATGGACGAGAGGCCCATTTTCCTTCTGCTTACTTACTTCAAATGCAAAGCACACAAATCCCACAGGGTCACTTTCAGAATTCAGCATCCTGAAGTTAAGTTTAGTCATGCAGCTGAATGAAGTAGCATAGCCTCTCTCTCTCTTTCCCAAATCTCCCTTAAATAGAAAAATAGCATGTCAGTGAGAAGCCTAAATCGAATCCTTCTCCCCAGCATGGTGGTTTTCTATGGTCCTGAAAGTTCGTTTGAGAATAGGATGTTGGACCAGATGGGCCATTGGCCTGATCTAACAGGCTCTTACAGTTTATTTTTAAGATTAAAGAGCATTCAAAGATGTTCTTTCCCCAACCTGCACCTAAAATGGTACAGCCAAGAAAAGCTTTATTTTTTCACACCCCTTCAATTAGTTGCATATATATATTACTTAGTCACTAGAGTAGCCTCTCAAATCCTTGTTAATTCACAACTAGAAAACATGCCTAATGTTGCAATCTCAGCCCCCCCTCACCTGGAAAAAAAGCCCCATATAATTCAAAAGGTTTTCCTTAGAGTAGACAAGGTTAGGCTTGTTATGTAAAGCTGTAATTCTGTACCCATTTACTTGGGAGCAAACCCTATTGAAGTCTATGGGACAAGCTACAGAGTGGAAATGTATTGTCGGGTTGCACCATTAAGAAGAGAAATGTGAAAATGAAGCTGACCTAGAAGGCCAGAACTGTAACTCTGGGACAAAGGAAGTGAGGAAAAGAGAAGAGGTTGATTCAGAGGAGCAAAGGAACAGAAAAAAAGGAAAAAATGTGAAAGAATAAGTAGGAATGTAATCTCTTTCCCTGCCCCCATCAGGGTTACTCAACATGAGTAAAAAATAAAATACCCAGGGCAGGCATAATGCAAGTCCAGCATTTTTCTGCCTTCAGCCTCTAGCCCTCCTTCTCATCACAAAAAAAATATATACCAGAATAATATTCTGTCAAATTTCCACTCACAGAGCTGCTACTGCTACTCAGTCTGGCTGTGCAAAGAGGAAAAACCTCTGCAAGCCCAGAAAAAGATCCATACCCCCAACCCCCACAGAAGAAAACACACCTGTGATTGGTCAGGATGATTGAAATGGAATATCAGATGCAACCTTTAGGCAGGCAGGTGATTCAGAACAGCAGCCCAAACCCAAAGTTACTTCTTGGGCCCTGAGGGGCTACTCTGATTGGCTAGTGCTGCTGATGAGGGAACAGAATGACAAGAGTGGAAGCCCAAAGGAGTTCTTCAGGTGAGAGTTGTTGCTTTTTTAAAAAAAAAATAGGTTTCCACCCCCTAGAGACAGATGTGGGAATTGCTTCCCACAGGTTTTATGATTGGCTGGGGTGGACAGAGAGCTGATTGGCTACCACAGGAGATGGAATGACAGGGAGTCTCTCACACTTCTCAGTTACGGTAAGTGGAAATTTAAGTATCAGAAGCGAGTAAAAGGTTGAGCTATAGTTTTAGAGTGTTATTCTGATCATTTGTGGGGTAAGATACCTGGGAGGGCTGTGATCCCTGAGTCTTAATTATGTATCCTCTATTGGTTCACTCCACTTCTACTACTGTACTTATAAAATTGTTTGTGATGGCAATGAGTATTGGCCCTGCCAGCTGGGGCTGATAGAAGTCTACACTCCCCCCTGTATTAAACCAGTTTTGCTGTCGGTTTTGGTACAAGCAATGGAGACCGTTAGGTGCAACATTTTCTTCCTTCATTGATGACAACCAGTATTCCCTTTTTGGAAATGTTACCAGTTGGTTGAGAGCTGTTGAAGGACATGCATGTGACCCATGGAAATATTCCTCAAAAATATGACATCCAAGGTCCTTTGCATTCTTTCCTTTCTCAAAAGACAAACAGCACAATCCTATGCATGTCTGCTCAGAGTTAAGCACCACTGAGTTTAATGGAGTGTAACTCTCAAAAATGTGGGTATAAGACTGCAGCCTAAACTTTGTCAGCAAGTGGCTAGATTCTAAAGCATCAATAAAAAGGGGGGGGCTAAAACACTCCAATGTACCTGTAAATAGCAATTTAAAGTGTTTTTCCTTTTTCACACTGCTTCCACTGCTTCCGTGAAAAAGTATGAAAGTACCTATGAAAAAGTATCCTTTTGTGTCATGGATTGATTAACTTCAAATTTCTATGCTTAGTAGGATACTAACTAATATCCTTTAATTAATATAATTTACCATCATACCACACTCCAAACACACACTGAAAGGACATAAACAACAATCAAATCTCAGTTTAATAAGCCAAGATAATAAGCACAAAGCCACCTCACAGCTCCCTTTGTTCAAGCAAAAAACAACAACTGCACAGTTAGCCTTAGCTTCTTGTTAAGCACCAACCAGAGATTATGATTAATGGTTTTCAAACAATCCAGAAAATGTATACAAAGTTTAAAGTTGGCTCGTGCATCCTAGTTTGCTCAAAAGCCATTAACCATAGTTCCTGTTTTGGGATGTAACAGGAAACAATGGTTAACTGCATCTCCCTGGGTTGTTTAGTCACTCACACTAAGGAAAGAATGAAGCAACTACATGTACAAGGTTGCACACATATCGACTTATTAAGTCTAGATTTGCTCATCTGAATGTGACCAGAAAGTCCGCCTTTGAAAGAAGGGGTAGAGAACTTGCATCCTAGGAAGCTCATGTGGCCCTCAAGTTAATTATATGTGGTTGAGGAAAGCGGGGGGAAGGGGGAGATAGGAATGGTTGGCTAAAATAAATGGAGCAGTGAGAAGATGGGGGGAAGAACTGAGTTCATACTTGTAGCTAGAGCAGGGGTCAGGAACCTCCAGCCCAGGAGCCAAATGTAGGCCTCAGTCAGGTCACACATGCCGTCTTCCCAGGCCACCTCCATGACAGCTCTGCTCTGCACTCTTTTTGAGTTTTTGCCTGGCTAGAGTTTGTCCTTGAACTCTCATAATGCCTCTTGCTTTCCTGGATAGAAATAGGTATGTGAGTGTGT
The DNA here is from genome assembly GCF_951804945.1 of Podarcis cretensis. Taxonomy (NCBI): domain Eukaryota; kingdom Metazoa; phylum Chordata; class Lepidosauria; order Squamata; family Lacertidae; genus Podarcis; species Podarcis cretensis. Next base: position 44,751,833 of record NC_137170.1, on the reverse strand, counting down.
AGCAACTGTCTACCATACAGAAGTAAAATTTACATTCCCATTGCTCTGCCTCCTTTTGCCTCTGGCCCGACCCACCTAAGTTGCCAGAAAGGAATGCAGGGCAGGGCAGCTGTCTCAGATGTAGAGAAAGAAGCCGAGAAAGAAAATGGGATGGCCGAAAGAGGAACGAATGGCCCTGCAGGATTCTGGCTCCGGCTCCCTACAGATCGTCCTTATGGGAATGCAGCCTTTGACAGAGGAAAGGTTCCCTAAAAACAGGATTTTTAACTAGCAAGGATAATCTTTACAGTGGTTCATGAAGTGGTACATGCATTCTTACACAACCTACGACCTATTAAACAGTAGAGGAGGGAGAAAAACTCCCTCCCCCCCCTCCCCGCGGAACACCCACACACATTTTTATTAAATCAGTTTGTCTCCAGATTCACTTCTGCAAGTTTCGACAACGTCTGTGTCCAAACAACATGCATGATTCTCTTAAGATTACAAGGAAACTCATGAGGGCCAAGTGACAGTTCTACTTGGCTTGTATTCTTCCTAGCCCTCTGATGATGATCGCATGGTATGGTTAATGGAGAAAGCTGTCTCTGAAGAAGTCGAGGAAAGAATGAGGTGGTGTTATGTACAGTGGTACCTTGGGTTAAGAACTTAATTCATTCTGGAGGTCCATTCTTAACCTGAAAATGTTCTTAACCTGAAGCACCACTTTAGCTAATGGGGCCTCCTGCTGCTGCCACGCCGCCAGAGCACGATTTCTGTTCTCATCCTGAAGCAAAGTTCTTAACCCGAGGTACTATTTCTGGGTTAGCAGAGTCTGTATCCTGAAGCGTCTGTAACCCAAGGTACCACTGTATTGAGCTGAATCCTAGAACAATAGGATCCAGAATGCAGCAGTCTGATTGGTCTGCAGGAGCCACCCAATCCAGCTCCAGGTTGAAGTGAATCAGCGACCTGATTGGCCTGCAGGAGCAGCCAATCAGGCTTCTGGAGGAGGTGAATCCGCAACCTGATTGGCCTACAGGAGCAGCCCGGAATTAGCCAGTCACGCGGGGCCCATTGTGTAAATAATGTATGTATAGCTAGACGTTTTGTGGAAAGTTTCATTCATTGCTACTATGAGCTAAATAAAGAGCATGAAATTCACACTCAACTCTGAGTATATTTCAAAGACAAAATGAGACAAAAATATCTGTCCAGGTATGCACTTCCCCATGTTTTGTGGGCAACGCCATTTGTACTGAGAATTCCTTTTCTGTGATCTCAAGCAGGCAGGCATGGCCCTTGGTCTTTCTGTGGGGACAGCAAGCCTACCTGTAGGGTACATTCTCCAACTGCTCCAGAGAAAAGGGAACAAGGGGGAAAGGAAGCTTGCCTCATCCTTCCCCAGTCTAATGCCCTCAGTATGTTATGGACTGCATCTCCCATCAGTCCTGACTATTGGCCATGCTGGCTGATGGAACTTGGAGTCCAACAGCACGTGAAGGACACCAGGTTAGTGAAGTCTGGCATAGATAACGATCTGTCCTCAGATCACAGTGATGTGTAATTGTGCCATGAATGCACGCATGCGAGCGTGCAGCTAGGGGCTCATGCAGTTCATAGGAATCATCACTCCCATGGTATCAGTATGGCTGCACGTGCTGAATAATGAAGAGGCATTTAATCAGGCTCTTTGAAGTGTTGTTAAATCAGCACCTGATTTGTTTCCATAGCTCTGCTGCACATTTCAGCAAAATGGAGTGCAATGGCATCCCCACCCCCTCCCACCAGCAGTCAAAGTGGAACTAGAGCTGGATTTTCAAGTACTTTGGTGATCCTGCACATGTCTTTTGCGAAGCATCTTCATCGCTCTTCATTAATTTACATATATAATTGAGCATCATTCACTTGCTGCTGAAATATCCTTAAGTCTGATGTGATGTCCGTTTGGTAAGCAGACTTTATACACGGAAAGCTTCTATATTTTGCTATAAGTTATCTCTTGCCCTAAACTGTGTACTGCAATGGTTGCTGAGTTGTTCATTTTACAAATCCCCATATTGACACACAAATCTTTGTCCTGGCTGGCACAGAGGACAACAGATGGATGAGAGAGAAGCTAGCACTGAGCTAGTTATGGGCTTGGGGACAGAGTAACAAAGAGGGAACAAATTAAGTTGCAATGTTTTGGAAGTTGCCTGGGCGATTCAGCTGCAATACAAATGCTAGCTTTGTTTTTCATGTGAATATAGCATAACCAGTTTGCCCTAGTTAACAGTAGGACAGCAGAGAGCTCGTAGTATCTTGCAATGCAACATTACACCCAAGGTAGGTTTTTAAAGAAATAGGGAAACATCCCATGAACGCAAGAGGAAGTGTTAAGAACTTTCACCTTGAAGGTTTTTGTTCATATTTATGAATGAAGCCTCCAAAATGGCCTTTCTCTAAATTTCTCTGAAATCATAGATGAAGGTGAATTATATCTTACTGGAATCTGTCACAGAAGGACTGCGGGCCCTCATGCACGATTAAGCAACTGAACAAGCACTTCTGCTATTTTTTTGAAGTGTCCACGGAGGCACAGAGAGATGATCCATTGCTTGACATGTCTTGAATCAAGATGGGGATGAGACTAAAATCAGGATGAAAACTCCTGTGTTCCTGCCAGTTCTCAGAGATGCTGTCATATGCACTCCTACATACTTGGGTTTTCAGTTTTCTTCCTGGCAGTTGTAATGTATCATTTTAGGTAATTACTTTACTGCTGGATTTTCATATATCATAGCTTTTTATTGCTAGCAGGGAAATTCCTTATAATTTAACTCAATGGCAAAAAGAAATGTATCCCCAAGTACTTTGTTGCAGGGTGGTAGCAGGTTGGCGGGGGGTGTTGTTTTTCGCTCTTTGAACATACCCTTTTGATTAAAGAACAGAAACGCAAAGCCTCCATAAGCCACATTGAAAATATGGCCATATGTTCATCACTTCTCTCTCTCTTTTTCCCTCAAGGAGGGTATTTCCGGGAAAGGAAGGGTGGTGTGGAAAAAACCCTGGCTTTTCTAGTTCTTTATAACAAAGTTAAAAACAATTTGCATGATAGGTGCTGGACTTGTTTGTCTAAAATTTGGCAGATTTCTTACCCAGGGACATCTTCCTCATGACCCCAGTTTTTAAACTGATTGCACCACTAGAAGAGGGTGTGTGTGTTTTATTTTTACTGCAGGGGAAGCGATGCACCCATTTTGGGGGATTTTAGCAGGTTTCATCTCCCCAGAAGGGGCAAGCATACCTGCAGTTTCCAACCCATTCTGACAGAAAATAAAAAAGTTAGAGGATATATATGTGTGTGTGTGTGTGTGTGTGTGTGTGTGTGTGTACACACACACACGTTACCTACACAAAAACCTTTGTACAGATCTGCCTGAAATTTCTCAGGTTTAATTCACTCCAGGGGTGAGGTGGCTCTTTTGTCTGCAAATTTTGTTCACTTATGTGAGAAAAAAAGATTAGTATAGCCATTTTTGAGGGGTGTGTGTTAAAATAAAACTTCAGACTTAACAGATCCGTTTTATACCTGAATAACAAATTGAAACAGAACAGCGCAGAGCAGATCTGAAATGGATTGGGTTGCTTCAAAACACTGTGGACACAGATACAAGGCAAACCTTGTGACTGCATGCCCCTACCACATATTTACTATTTTGCATATTATGGGATGTTATTACACATCCCTTAAGAAAATTTGGAATATAATTTAATTGATCATGGTTCTTCTAGAGGTGGGAACCTGTGTTTGTGGTAGTTCATACATATTTTTATGCAATCAGGAATTTGAAAACATAGTAGTCCATTTTGTTATTATTGTTATTTATGAGTGAAATACCCAGCATTATACTATGGGTGAAGTATGACTCTGCATATCCTAGAGACCTATGAGGTGGATTCCATGCATTTCTTTGCGCTCTGTACATATATAAACTTTGCAGCGTCAGCGTCATACCCCACTCAACAGAAGCCTGGCTGCCCAGTGGACCAGTAGTGGTTGGTTTTGTGTCCATGGAATCATTACTCCCAAATGAAGTACAGTGGTACCTCGGGTTAAGTACTTAATTCGTTCCGGAGGTCTGTTCTTAACCTGAAACTGTTCTTAACCTGAAGCACCACTTTAGCTAATGGGGTCTCCCGCTGCCACTGCGCCGCCGGAGCACAATTTCTGTTCTCATCCTGAAGCAAGGTTCTTAACCTGAGGTACTATTTCTGGGTTAGCGGAGTCTGTAACCTGAAGCATATGTAACCTGAAGTGTATGTAATCTGAGGTACCACTGTACTTTATTTTCCCAAAGGACAGATTATTAGTACAGTTGTACCTTGGATCCCAAATGCCTTGGTACTCGGACATTTTGGTTCCTGAACGCCTGAAACTCATAAATGAGTGTTCCGGTTTGCACACATTCTTTGGAACCTGAATATCCGGTGGGGCTTCCATGGCTTCTGATTGGCTGCAGGAGCTTCCTGCAGCCAATCAGAAGCTGAGCTTTGATTTCTGAACGTTTTGGAAGTCGAACTTACTTCCAGAATGGATTCCGTTCGACTTCCAAGGTTCAACTGTAATTCAGTAATGTGGAGATGGGAAAGGAGTACCGGCAACTCCCCCATTTGCAAGGGGGTTGTGTTTCAACGAACCACACGCATCGGTGTGGTATGTGTAAGCCCACCCCGTTTCGGGGTCCAAAACAGTGCACATGCCAGTCGTTTTGCATGTGCTGAGCACACACAAATAAAGGGTTGCCTGTACTATATCTGTTCCTTGTCCCATGGGTTCCCAGTTTCAAGATGACAGTCAGTCTTTTGAAAAACTCTAAACACCGACACTAATCATGTTAGGTCCCACATGACTGGATATTCCTCCATAATAAAAATAGAAAACGAAAATAGCTCACATATTCTATATGTGTTCATGAGGGTCTGAACTGGTAGCAAGTGACCAGGAATGAGACCTTGGGGTCAGAGTGAATCGCTCTAAGGTGTGCAATGGAAAGGGGATTGGAAATGAAGCTGCCAATATCATAGTGCCATCGTACAAATTGGCTGTGTGACCACACTTGGGAGTACTGTGTACAGTTCTTGTTGCCTCACCTCAGAAAGGATATTGTAGAGCTGGGGAAGATTCCCCCAAAGGACAACCAAAATGATGGAGGGGTTGAAGGAACTCTTCTATGGGGAATGTTTAGAGAAAGGGTGAGTAAAAGGGGTCACAAGATATAAAAATTAGGAATGCTGTGGAGAAAGTGAATAGAGAAAAGTTTTTCTAATACAGTGGTACCTCGGGTTACATACGCTTCAGGTTACATACGCTTCAGGTTACGCACTCCGCTAACCCAGAAATAGTGCTTCAGGTTAAGAACTTTGCTTCAGGATGAGAACAGAAATCGTGCAGCAGGAGGCCCCATTAGCTAAAGTGGTGCTTCAGGTTAAGAACAGTTTCAGGTTAAGTACGGACCTCCAGAATGAATTAAGTAATTAACCCCAGGGACGCAGGTGGCGCTGTGGGTTAAAGCCTCAGCGCCTAGGACTTGCCGATCGAAAAGTCGGCGGTTCGAATCCCTGCAGCGGGGTGCGCTCCTGCTGCTCGGTCCCAGCGCCTGCCAACCTAGCAGTTCGAAAGCACCTCCGGGTGCAAATAGATAAATAGGGACCGCTTACCAGCGGGAAGGTAAATGGCGTTTCCGTGTGCGGCTCTGGCTCGCCAGATGCAGCTTTGTCACGCTGGCCACGTGACCCGGAAGTGTCTCCGGACAGCGCTGGCCCCTGGCCTCTTGAGTGAGATGGGCGCACAACCCCAGAGTCTGTCAAGACTGGCCCGTACGGGCAGGGGTACCTTTACCTTTACCTTTACCACTGTACTGCTGGAACATGGACATCAAATGAAGCTGATTGTTGGACAATTTGGGACAGACAAGAGTCAGTATTTACACATTCCAGAGTTGAACTGTGGAATTTGCTCCCACAAAATATAGTGATTGCTACCAACAGTGTCAAATGAGGACTAGGTAAATTTATGGAGGGTAAAGCTATCAATGATTACTTAATCACAATAGCTATGTAACCTCCAGCGCCAGAGACAGTGTGCCTCTTTGGGAATTATTACTATTACTATTTAATTGCTATACCACTTAATATATAAATATATATATATCTAAAAGGTGTACAAAAAACTGAAGCATCAATGGACAACAAAAACAAAATACAAATACACAATTACATATACAAATTACATTAATGCAATGTTATTAATCGATATAAATCAATATCATTTCATTTTCCTTCTGACCTACCCTCGCCACCTCCAGGATCTTGTCCAGGCTCCAAACAAACTCTCAGCTCACCCATAAAAGTCTCACAACAAGCTCCTCGAGACATCACCCTGGTATCTCACTCTAGACTTGCTTTTTATGGTTTCCCTCCCGTATGGATTTTTTTGTACGTGAGGTCAGACTGGTCTTATGATTGAAGCTCATTCCACAATCTAAGTATTCGAATGGTTTTTCAACCCTGTGTGAATTATTTCATGTGGGGTGAGATGTGCCTTGCTAATGAAGCTCTTTCCACAATCCGAGTACTGATATGATTTCTCCCCTGTCTGAACAGATCATGAAGGCTGGGCTGAAACTGAACCATATGTGGGGAGAATGTTGTTGCTCTGAGGTCCACCTTGCAGGCTTCCCACATGCATCTGGTTGGCCGCTGTGAGAAGATGCTACTGGTCTCACCTGGGGTGCTTACGTTCTAAAGCAACTTTCTCTGTTTCAAGGGGAGACTGACCTCTAGCGGCTGATACTGAGGACAGAAAATGAAGGTGGAAGGAAGGGTTCACTGGCCCAGCTGAAATCTTTCAGGCCGCGCTCCTCAAACAATTAAGCTCGAAAGGCTCTCTGTGTGTACTACCTGGACTTTGAATCAGCTTCTACTCACCACAGAACAGAAAGGGCTTCAATCCGCTGGAGATTTTGGCAGCTGGATTTGAAGGAAGACAACTATTTTAGCCAATTCCCTCATTCCCATAAAATCCTCCGTTCCAACTTCCCTAGCCCTGCTGAGCAGATTTTTAGGTGGCTGCCACAAGAAAGGGAAACATGTGAAAATCACCTCTTCCTTTCGTTTGTGCCCACCCCGTGATAGATATTTACAGACAAACAGAAGAGTGTGATTTTATTGCATTTTATTGTTCAGGGTTTCCTTAGGTCATGATTCTTATTCTCAAGGATGGAAAGCTGTAGAAACACCTGGAAGACCTGGCTGAAGGGAAATGCTTCTCCTTTCAGTTTGAGGATGGTTATTTCCTTGAGCACATCATATTAGATAAAGTGTTGCTTGGCAACATGAAACATCAGAGAGACACTCAGCTCATATTTGGTAGTATATTTCAATCACTTAATCTGCATAAGAGAGTCAAGTGCTGATGAAAAGAATGGATGATAAAAATAGGTGTAAAGACGCTCTGCTTCCACCCCACTCTTAAATTATCTCCCTCAAGCGAGCTCCACTTATTCCAGATAGCATCTGGAACTGCAAGGCCTAAGGCAGGTAGGATTTCTTTTTCAAACAGCATGGATTTATCTAGCACAGAAATGAAAAATGCCACTGTAAGAATAACTGGGGTGAGCATTCACCATGAAGTCAGATTATACAACGGCTAGCTATACTACATGAAAAACAGGTCACAAACCTGTCCATTCCACTTGTTGATAACTTTATAAACGTGATCAGATAGTAGGTAGAGATGGGACACAATGTACACATAAGACCTTACCTTGAGAAAGGGAATCTTGAAGTAATGGAATGGAACAGATCACTCACATTTAAAGTTAATCCTGTAAGAATCAAAGCTACCATTGGGTGGTGCTGTTGAAATTTAGAAAAACTTTAAATGAAAGAGCAGTATCTAGCAATGAATTCTGGGGTGCTTTGCTGTTGCCTGATGTACAATAAATACACAGCATACTGAAACCCGAAATGCCATAGATCTCTAGCTATGGTCATATTGATAATTTTCCTGATATCTGAGAGGATCAGGCAATCCTAGTTCAGTGGCAATCCTATCAGTGGCAAGTTTCTTTGTTTCCCATTGCTGGACACTGGTTTATTCTAAAATGTATGATCATAGCAGTTACTCTTTGTTTTCTATAGTCAATTGTCTATTAAACATTCCAAAGGAAATATTGTCATTTCTATAAGTTTGGAGACTGGTTCGAACACAGTGTTTTTTCCACCATGAGAATGATTTTCTGGCGTTCTGGTTCCGGACTGACTTAATGGAGGCAGCTCCCATGACAGCAGGAGATTGTTGGTGAAGGAAAAACAAGGATGACTGAGGGTAATTATCCTTGCAAATTCCCCCTAGGGACAGTTTGTCTTAATACCTGGCCTTCGCTCCAGCATGGAATTGGGGGGGGGGGGAGGCGCTGAGTGTAAAAGCACTTTGCCCGCGAAAAAACCTCCTACGATGCCATTAAGAACTTAATTGGACTAAAGTACAAGTGCATGCTAGAAAAGATGAGATAATAAACTGCGAAACAGAACCAAATACTTCATTTGGTGTAAAAGACGGGGGAGCCTATGGTTTCTTTATAAAAAGTTTTCTTCTCTACATTAATGATTCAGCAACCCTCCTCTGAATGTTAGTTCAAATTATATCTGTACAAGCGAGGATAGAAGAAGGATTATAGATATTGAATATAACATTAAACAGAACTATGTGTGTAAAAAAGGGGGGAAAGGGAGGGAAGCTCTATTTTGCAAAAGATTTATGATGGAAACTTAGAGCTGACTCTTCCCCATCCTCTATTATTTACAGAGTGAACTGAATAACGCTAAAAGGACTTGGAATTTAATTTAATTGGAAGTATATTTGCTCATTTATCTTCAGTTGGATGGAAGCATGAAAGAAGTCTGTGAACTTGCTAAGGAACTGATAAGGTTCATTACTGAGTCATCTGCAGTTTGACAGACCACTCTTCTTCCCTGACTGAGAGTAAAAATGGCAAAAACAGGTTATTTATTGGGACAGAGTGACTTTTGCTGCTGTTGTTAAAGTTGCAAAACAATGAAGCACGGGACAGAGTGAGGGAGAAATTTCTGGAACAACATTATCAGCTCCGCCCAAGGCATGATGGATAACAGCAACAACCGGGGAAAAGACACGTAATATTTTACGAACAAGAAAAAACACCATGGACAGAATAATTGCCACACACAGGAAGAACAAGGTTATAGTTTGAATGCCTCACTTGTAGCTTTATAAATCATTTAATGTGTCAACATTAATTGCAGTTGTTGCATAATGCGATTATTATTATTATGACTGGAATGTAATTGAAATTAGTATGATTTTGGAAGGCAGAAATAAAGAAAACCATCAACTCTAGCACGGGGCAGGGGGGCACTTTATATAAATTATATAGTTCAGTAGTTGAACGATTGGTATTTGTAATTGTATTATAAACTGGTATTGTTATAATGAGGCTATTATTGGATCGTAATTGAAAACTAATTTAAAAAATATTAAAAAACAAGAAAGAGAATGATTTCCTGTGGCAGAATATACATCAAAATATATCAAAATGAAAATTCACTTAGATCCTGAGTAGCATTCTCTCTCTCTCTCTCTCTTGTGTGTGTATTTATGTATTCCTACATACCTATACTGGGACGCAGGTGGCGCTGTGGGTTAAAGCCTCAGCGCCTAGGACTTGCCGATCGAAAGGTTGGCGGTTCGAATCCCTGCGGCGGGGTGCGCTCCCGCTGCTCGGTCCCAGCGCCTGCCAACCTAGCAGTTCGAAAGCACCTCCGGGTGCAAGTAGATAAATAGGGACCGCTTACCAGCGGGAAGGTAAACGGCGTTTCCGTGTGCGGCTCTGGCTCGCCAGAGCAGCGATGTCACGCTGGCCACGTGACCCGGAAGTGTCTCCGGACAGCGCTGGCCCCTGGCCTCTTGAGTGAGATGGGCGCACAACCCCAGAGTCTGTCAAGACTGGCCCGTATGGGCAGGGGTACCTTTACCTTTACCTTACATACCTATAGATATTTTCTGTCAAACCCACCTCAATTTTAAATCTGACATAACCATAACAAGTTGGTGGAACAAACATGGTGTGTTTAGAATGTGGTTTTCATATTAGAGAGGAGGAATGAGGAAATAATGTTATGAAATAGACTTTGGATTAGCCTCTACTCATCATCATTTATAAATGCTTTTCTGGGCTGTGTATGTACTATACCTTTAAAGCATATTCAAAGCATGTTCTTTCCCTCAAAGTATTCTGGGCACTGTAGTTTCTACTCATAGAGTTCCAATTCCCAGCAACACATAACAAACTACAGTGCCCAGAGTTCTTTGAGGGTGTGAATGCACTTTAAATGTGTTCATTTGCTGTCATCTGCAGACCAATTGAATAGACTCTGAAGTAGGGCTGTAGCTCACTAATAAAGTACCTGCTTTGCATTCAGAAGGTCTCAGGTATCTCTAGGGAGGGCTAGGAAAAACCCCTGTCTTCAGGGCACTTCCAGACTGTCACATTTTTTGCATGGGGTTCAGTCACCCACCGGCAAATTCAGATTGTGAGATTATAGTCGATTGGGATGCCTTGTGTAACAAACCTGTTTCCCCCAAAGGCTGGACTTTTTGCAATAAAGGCAGTGCCAGGAAAATGCACTGGAAATGCATTGTGGGGTGACACCTGCTTTGATGCAACATCATCTAACATCCCCAGGAACAAATCGGAACAAACACTCATCAAATAGCCAGCATTATCTAAGTGCCCTGCAATTCAATCAGGATGAATGCTCAAGAAACAGGTGGTCTGGTAGTGCCCTAAAGCACTGGAGAATACATGCTAGTTGGTGTCAGCATTGCTGAGCAAGATGCACTAGTGGTCTGATTCGGTAGGCTCCTAGTTCAGCACATATGTTATAACAATGAAAATGCCAGATCAGCCTCCCTAAAGAGGGATTTTCCAGAGACAGGGTGCCAGCCACCACAGGGACTTCCTGTTGTCTAGCAGACAGGAGACCAGAGAACCCAGAGAAGGGAACTGCGATTGAATCTTACAGCAAAGTTTTGTTTTAAAAATGAAAAGAATAATTAAAGGAAGAGAAATCAATTGAGTAAAGGTCCTTGAGCTTCTGCACTTGGTCCTTACTCAGTTTGCTGAAGTGGTTCAGAGTGATATTGTTGTTGGTCCTCTTCTCTGTACCGTACTTCTTAAAATCTGGATACTGGAGATCATCTGGTGCTCCAATTCTCCTGAGAACATGGTCAGCATCTTCTCCCAGTGTCTCGTACTTCCCCAAAATGTCATAGTGAATGTTGCAGGGATCACAGAGCATAAACATTGGCTTCCAGTGTATGTCCAAATCCTTGGGGGCGTGTTTCAAAACAAAGTTTACAAATTCCTGGAAAGTCACTGGATCAGTGGAGTTTGGGTTTCCCCTGAACAAGGTCTTGATCCTTTTTGCCACAGAGACGTAAAAAGGCTCGAAGTGCAAGAGCTTGTCTCTGTAAGCGGAAACCAATCTCTCTAGAGGATGCCTAGTGAACATCACTTTAATGCTGCTGTTCAGAAGTTTCACTTGCTGATCAGAAGGGTAAGAACTTAACCTCCTTAAGAGATGTGTTCTGTGGATTATATCATGATCTACTTCTAAGACATCCCTGCTCAGGTTGAGTGTGAGGAGGAGAATAATTTTTTTCCAGTTGGAACAGCCCACCTTTGGCACTTCACAGTAGATAAAGTTGTGACGCTCGTCTACAAAGATCTGACTCGCAACTTGAGGGTTTGGTTTTCCTTTTGAGAAAGTATCTTTCTGGCAGATGGTGTCCAAAGAGGCTTTGCGATCTCGTTGCCTTCTCAGCCAATCTTCTTCAGGATCTACAGAAGGGAAATGTGACCTTTGACACCATGACCAGGGAGTGAAAATCAGTAACTCAAGGAGGGCCTTAAGGAGGTTAAACTGGCCTCAACCAAGGCCTTTTCAGCTTTGGCCCCAGCCTGGTGGAACGCTCTATCACAGGAGACCAGGGCCCTGAGGGACTTGATATCCTTCTGCAGGGCCTGCAAGACGGAGCTGTTCTGCCTGGCCTTCAGTCTGGGCTCAGTTTGAACCCCCCTCTATGGGACCCAGTAAGTTACCTCTGTGGCCCTTTTATCGGTTCATGTGGGACCAACATGGATAGCTGGCCCTGATGAATACTTGAGGTTCCCGACTCCTAAGGTTGTAATTCGTGGGCAGTCATTTAATTTTATCCTGATTCTAATTTTTAAGCTGTATTTTAATCAATTGTTTGGTTGTGTTTTAATGTATTTGATATCTGATGTTAGCCGCCCTGAACCCGGTCTTGGCCGGGGAAGGCGGGGTATAAATAAAAATTAAATTACTTACTTACTTACTTAATTACTATTAAGAGTTTTGATCCATTTTCAACATTGTTATCCTGCCATTCTATAGGAAAATTTAAACCATGTAATAGAAAATCAGAACAACAAAACTAACCATCCAATATTCTGCTGTTTAAATATCTGGCAATCCTCACTCTTACCTCTTATTTCTGTCTGCCAACTATAGAGCGTCTGAAGAAGAAAAGCGCCAAGCAGACTACTGAGGAAGAGAATGAACAACTTTTCAAGCAGGTTCTTCATAATGTTTTCCCAACAAGCCAAAGGCTGTAGCTTTTATGATGAACTCTAGGCAAACATAAATAGCAAACATTGTTACCGTTCGTTGAACCAAGAAATTAGCAACTGGTATAAAACACTTGCATTTTCCTGCATTAACCAAAGTCTGTCCCTAAGAGATACTGCTGTATCTTTAGAGCAGGCATCCCCAAACTCAGCCCTTCAGATGTTTTGGGACTACAATTCCCATCATCCCTGACCACTGGTCCTGTTAGCTTGGGAATTGTAGTCCCGAAACATCTGGAGGGCCAAGTTTGGGGATGCCTGCTTTAGAGGGTCTAGGCTGCGAAGGATACAGCCAATGAGTCTGCTTCAGCTTTGGGTCCTCACATGTTGTTGGACTACAATTCCCATCATCCTTGACCATTGGCTAAGCTGCCTTATGACCGAACCATAGAATCAGTCATTTGGAAGGGACTCCAAGGATCATCTAGTGCAACTCCCTGTAATTTGGGAATCTTTTTTGCTCAACATGAGGCTCGAACGCATGAACTCAGTTCATGGCAGATAGCTCTGTCGACTCGAACTATCCCAGCCAGACCTGGCAGGGAATGATGGGAGTTTTTGTGCAATATCTGGGAATGCAAGGTTGACAAACACTGGTTTACAGCTTACTTCTTTACAGGAGATCCATAGGAAGATTCAGCCATCCCTGAGGGCCACTCCCATGCCCATATCAAAAGAGAATTTTGGTTGGAAATTTGCAAGTTATATTTGCCCCAAGCAGCCAAGCTTCTCTGTTATCTTACCTTCCTAGGCAAAACATAACCCTTTGGAGCCAAACCACATGAAATGGTGATAGAACTTTCCTCTCTGGCCACAGGGGGTGAGGCCAATCTGTGCATTCTTATTTCCCCCTTCATGCATTTGGGACCTTGAAGAAATGCTCCCTTCTCCAGGTAACATGGATGACCACAACGTTGATAGGGTTCTGCCACTAGGTGTAAAACTTGTTTTCTCTAGGAGCTTATCCACACTTGCATTTGCCTCACTGCTTTCCTCTGGGGAAACCTGCTGAATTGGAACAAATGGCAATTGGGTTTCCATGGATTGCCATTTGTTCCAATTTAGTACTAAAGAGCAGACTTTATGGGGGGGGCAGCAACGGGGCAAAGGTAAAACTGATAAACTACGGAACCAGGGAAGGGAGTAGGGGGAAGTCAACTCTACTTTTTTCTATGTTTGAATATGTATTGTTGCTTTTATTTTTTGTAGTTTTTGGGAAATTAATAAAATAATATTTAAAAAAGAGATCGTGTTAATGATATTGCTGAAATAAGCATTATCTCAGCCAGAAATTAATTAATCCTGAATTAATATAAGAACTTGTAGTGAGACATAGCAGGGCTGGAACATTAATGGCCTGAGACAGTGCTTTTTCTGGGGGTACACATGCCCCTAAACATTTTGTGAATCTTTGTACTTTTGTCCATTTACTGTATTTATTTTTCTTGATTTGAACTATAAAATGGTGAATTTCTGGAATCAAAATGAGAATACCCCTAAACATGATTTTAGGAAGAGGGGGGGAAGTGGTGGCCTGATACTATGCATGTTTACTTGGAAGTAGGTATGCACCACCAATCCTGCATTGTCAGTGATTACATAGGAGTGCTATGGTAGTGCAGGTAGGAAAACATTGACCTGAGTCCTTGTCTTTTGCTATTTCTTGACTGTTCCTGTGTCACTTCTAGAGCACTATTTCCAAGAGTATCCTGTAGGCTACACAGAATATATTCAAATATTTTCTAATTTACACCAATTAAGCATCTTCATTACCGGTAATTCAGTGAGTCATCTTAACCCTGTGCATTGAAACAGATCAAGAACTCTTTATAAAAAGAGGTACTGTATTTTTGGCTCTATAAGACGCACGAGACCACAAGACGCACCTAGTTTTTGGAGGAGGAAAACAAGAAAAAAAGTATTCTGAATCTCAGAAGCCAGAACAGCAAGAGGGATCGCTGCGCAGTGAAAGCAGCAATCCCTCTTGCTGTTCTGGCTTCTGGGATAGCTGCCTGCATTCGCTCCATAAGACACACACACATTTCCCCTTACTTTTTAGGAGGGAAAAAGTGAGTCTTATAGAGCAAAAAATATGGTAACTTTACAGCTGCTATCCTGCAATATCTCCTTACAATAGCCACATTATATTACATGCAATGTTTTTAATGTGCAACAAATGTGAAAAGAGTTTGTAAGAAGTGTATATAAATCAAAAGCGCTAAATTTGGTTGCCTGGAATACAGGCTATAACACATAAGACAGTTCCAGGTCCCTGCCTGTCTCTGTCTCCATCTCCACCACTACTCACCTTGCTCAGTTAGGGAACAAGTTCCTTCTTTTCATCAGATCCTCCAGTCAGCTTTCTGCAACATCAGTCAAACAGGCACCAAGGTCTCAGAGGGTTTCTTTTGTTTCATTCACAAACTCAGATCCCAGTGGATTAAGCTGAGCTAGGAGCTTTCCTACAGAGTTCCAGCTCACTTGGGGACAAGTTGCCACAGGCTCTTCCAATACGATACAGAGCAATACATTAAATTTATTGCATGCTGTTGTTCTGTGCTTCTTGGCTAGGACGTTCCTTCCTACAAAAGGAGGGCCACTTGAAAATGCAGCACTGTCTGCAATGTTTTTCTGTCTCTCTCTCATATCCACACCCAGTGTAATGACCTGAAGCCCCACCTCTTGCTGAATTCTCGAGTTTGTAGGCCTTCAGTGCTACCCTCTGACAGGTTCATATTTACACAAGAGCTGTGTCGCAGGTGATGGAACTTGAGGTGTGGAAGTCTTTAAAAAAAAAAAACCGACAACAACCATCAGCACCTCTTGCTACAAAGAAAAACAGCAACCAAGTCCCAAGCAACAGAAGCAACGGAAAGAAGTAGCACACAGTAAAGGGTAATTCGATATATTCTTGCATTGCCCAGCCACAAAGGTAATATTCAGGCTACCTTAGGAGGAGCAAACAAACCCCTCAGCATGCAATAGCCCAAAAGAATTAATATACAGTGGTACCTCGGGTTACATAAGCTTCAGGTTACAGGCTCCGCTAACCCAGAAATAGTACCTTGGCTTAAGAACTTTGCTTCAGGATGAGAACACTAATCATGCTCCAGCGGCGCGGCAGCAGCAGGAGGCCCCATTAGCAAAAGTGGAGCTTCAGGTTAAGAACAGTTTCAGGTTAAGAACGGATCTCCGGAACGAATTAAGTACTTAACCTGAGGTACCACTGTAGTCAGCATTTGGTTACTGCAATCATGACTGGAGAAGAAGGTACTGAAAAGCCTGCAGCATGGACCTATGACACACCTGAGGTCCAACACAGAAGATCCACAGCTCAGGCCCCTCTGGGCCACCCTCAAACAATGCCCTCTGACAAGGAGGAGACAGAGTGTAAAGTTAATGCATAGACTGCAGAGTGAATATCCACGTGGATATTTGTCTAATCCTCTTGTAAAGCCATCTAGCCGCCCATAGTGGCTGGGGCAATCATCATCTAGGTTGGTTATCATCACTGCCTCCTGTGGAAGCAAATTCAATAGTTCAACTATGCATGAAAAAGGACTTTCTTTTATCCATTCTGATGACATTCAACTTCATTGGATGTCCACAAGTTCCAACAGGGGAGATTCCTTTGGTCAGGGCACAGCCTGACTCCCTCCTCTGGCAACCTGCACAGAATCTTGCTTAATCAGTTGCCATTAATTTGATTTTAATTGATTTTTATAATGAACTATTTTTAGAATGTGCGATTATCTGATTGTTTGATTGTTGTTAGCCGCCCTGAGCCCGGCTTCGGCTGGGGAGGGCGGGATATAAATAAAATTTATTATTATTATTATTATTTCTCTATGCCATAAATAGTTTTATAAACTTGCATCATTCACTTCTTACTCACTTTGCCAGAACTCACTGGAACTCTCAGGTGGGGGCCATTGCCATTCTAAGAGAACAAGGGAGGTGCTTACAGTGAGTTCCAGAACCCTCCCCCCCCCCTAGAAAAATAGCACTGCCCTTTTCTGGATCTTTTCCAACTGTACAATATCTTTTTTTAGGTGAGGCAACCAGAACTGTACCTAATATTTGAAATGGGGTTGCACCATAGATTTGTATAATGCTATTATGATATTGGCAGTTTTCAGTTTCCTTCATTATGGAATTCCCCCCTTTTTTTTATAGCTGCCACACAATGGGTCAACATCTTCATCAAGCTATCTACTATAACCCCAAGCAGGGCCGGACTTTGGTCTTTCAAATTTCAACAGTGCCCTGTCCAAGGCCAATTTTTTTGCCCCCCTGCCACTTGCCTTCTGTTCCGCTCAATTCAGTATGTCATAGTTGCAACGCCTTGCGGAACTCCCTTGGCTTAGAATCCAGTGCAGCGGAAACCGGTTGCACGGCCCTAAATCTGCCTTTGACCCCAAGGTCTCATTCCTGGTCAGTTACCACCAGTTCAGACCCCACAAGCATATATGTGAAATAAAAATATTTTTTTGCCCTGATGTGCATCTCTTTATATTTGTTTACACTAAATAACATTTGTCATTTTACCACTCATTCACTCATCTTGGAGAGATCTTTCTGGAGAGTTGCACAGGTTGTTGTTTGTTTTTTTAACAACCCTGAACAATTTAGTATCATCATCAATTAATCATCAGTATCATCTTGGGTTGCTGGGAGGTTCCCCCCCCCCCAATGCAAATTGCAAACAGGCCCCAGCCCCAACTTGCACTGGAACTGCAGGATGGGAGGTAAGGGTTAAAGTCCTCCTAGGCCCATTCCAAGGTCCAAATCTGGATCAGGCCCCACACACTGCAAATTAGGAAAGAAAAAGTTTGCACTCAAGTCTCTCATGTAGTTTGGTTCTGATATATTTTCACTTCTGCTCACAAAGCTTCCATATTGGGCTGTCAGTCTTTCCAGCTATGGAACGTACCTTGCAGATATTGTGTGAACTTAGTCCTGCATGGAGAGGTGTGAAAGCAGCTATTTTGAGTATTTCCTGCCCAAGTTCTTCAGTCAGACGCATAGGGTGTCCTCCCTAACTGATCACGCCTTTAGCATGTTCTTTACGTTTCCTGAATTTCCCATGACTCAGTCTCACTGTTCTTTTGGGACTAGATGGGAACATTAGTTTGAGTAGCTTGAATGGAGGAGGAAATCTTAATGATGAAAGGTGATCCTATGCAGTGATTTTTTTTTTTCTATAAAAAATGTTTAGGGGTACTCTCATTTTGACTCAAGAAGATCACCATTTTATAGTTCAAATCAGGGGAAATAAATATAGTAAATGGACAATGGTACAAAGAATATGCATTGCTCATATTGAAATACTGCCCCTCAATGAGGCCAAACTTTCATCAGCTTTCATCACCACACATCCACATTCCACACTGCTTCACACATTAAACGCTCGCTTCTGTCTGATACTTGGGAAATACTGCGACAGGAAATGAGGCCGCCATCAGGCGTAGCAATGGAACTGACGACTCACCATGCTAGAAAAGAAAATAAATTTTAAATTTTTTTTAGTTTCTCCTCCCATTAGATTCACAAAATGTTTAGGGGTATGTGTACCCCTGCGCCCCCACCCCGAAAAAAGCACTGACCAAACAGGCAATGTTGACACATTTTGCAAACAGTGATGTACACAAAATGTTCAAAACTTGGATTAACAGCATTTATCAAGCACCTTATCTCAGAATCAATGGGTCTTTATCACCAGAATCTGAAATACAAAGGGGCACTAGACAAGGGTGCCCTCTGTCTCTTTACTTAAATTCAAAATGGAACCATTCTTAGCTACAGTAAGAAACTGTTATGTACTGAAGTTCTCACCCTGGGCCAGCAGGGGGATACTGTAGATAGTTATGCAAATGAAGGATCGAAAGTGACGTTCAGTGATTGGATAGTTTTAGAAAGTTGTTACAGTAACAAGGTACTGGAGCTCTATATAAGCAGGCTGGCTGAGGCCTTCAGTTCAGTTCAGTTCTGGCATCTGAATAAAGAAGAGCTGTTTGAAGAATCGCTGTGTCGTCTGATATGGTCACCCACAACTTAACAGAAACCACAATACAATAAAAGGTTTCAAGATGGGCCCCAGAAATTAAAGTTTGTGGAGATACAAATAATGTTGCATTATTTGATGTGGGACCGAGGGGAAATGTAAAAGAATTTTTGAGGCTGAATTAGGATTTACATACCATGACAGGATACTGAATTAATGCAGGCAAATCAGAGTTATTAAATTTTTCAATGCCACAATGGAACAGAGTACCTAAAGTGTTGTATTGCCCCTTATATATTCAGCCAATCACTTCAGGAGAGATCTGTGGCAGATCCCATCTCATCAGGAAACTGGCTCCGCATTGGACTGTTGGATCATCTCTCTCTGTGTGTGAGAATCATTTGTTCCAGAAACAGAGAAGTAGTTTCAAGAAGCAGCAGAAGGCTGAGATTGTTTTGCCTATGCAATGATGTTTTATGTGGGAACTGTTCTTTGGACATGCACAGTGTGACAGGAAGTACTGATAACAACAGTTCTATGTAACTTGTGAGTCTCTTGCTTGTGTCTTGTGGTGAGAGAAGCAGAGAGTCTTAGACTGTTGTTGGACTCTAAGCATGCCTTGACCATGGCAGTGGTGAATGTCTGTATATATTTGCTACCAATATGCTTTTATGCCTATTCTACACTTGACTGAATCTTTATGGCATCCATGAGTGTTTATTGCTATTTCCAGCACTCCTTCCAGTGTGGAGAAGGTGTGTGCAGCTTCCCATTGGCTGCAGAAGCTTCCTGCAGCCAATGGGAAGCTGGCCAGTGTCACAGAAGGTGGTTCCTGCTCTACTCCGCAGTGGTTTAGCGCGGTGCACAGGAGCCAACCGAGTGGGCTGCAGAGGTCCCCGAGCTGGCAGAGGGGTCCATGGGCCAGTTAAACGGCCTTAGGTTGCCGCCCCCTGGTGTGGATCTTCACCCCGAAGATGCTTCCAAGGAAGGAGCTGCGTTGAGATGTAACTCTACCGAGTATGGATACTGGCACAACACGCACAGCAAAAGTGATGCTGGACCCAATCCTTCTAAATCATCCATCGGAGGCTGATCGCTTGATCCAACACTAACCAGGGTTCAGCGTGATGGCACTTACAGGGCGACTTCCAGATAGGCATCAGACCCATGCCATCTCTATTATCTTTCCGGCACCTATTGGTGCCAGAAGTCTATATTGGACTTGAAATGTTTTTTATATATATTTTTACCACCATATCACTTTAGGATGTTCTATGGGAAGTGATTGAAATAAACAATAATACAGTGGTACCTCGGGTTACATATGCTTCAGGTTACATACACTTCAGGTTACAGACTCCGCTAACTCAGAAATATTACCTCGGGTTAAGAACTTTGCTTCAGGATGAGAACACTAATCATGCTCCAGCGGCGCGGCAGCAGCAGGAGGCCCCATTAGCTAAAGTGGTGCTTCAGGTTAAGAACAGTTTCAGGTTAAGAACAGACCTCTGGAACGAATTAACCTAAGGTACCACTGTAAAGGAAAGCCACATGAATAGCAGATCCACTCCCTCACAACAAATCTCTGGAAAAAAAGGGCATCTTGTCCCCACGGCTTTAGTTTCAATGTCTCTCTCTCCTCCCCGCAGCTTGTACTGCTGCTTCTTCTCCTCCTTCCCCCCCCCCCCTTCCCTCACACACAGAGAGACTTGTTCACCAGCACCCACCCCTTAGCTTGGGAGGGAAAGGGTGCCTCTCCTTTCCCCAAGCTCCACTGAGGTGTTCTTCCCAAGCCTTCCAGAGAGACCACTGCATTAATATAAAATCTTCTGCCAATTAGTTCTCATAAAATAATCACTCCTTGGACATCCTGGACCATTAAGAAATATGTTCTTTTGTTGATTCCCAGACTGGGACCAGGCCTTGCTTTAAGCTGAACCCATGGTAATAGTACCATCCACAGTAGTCTCATAACTGTAATCTCACAACAGTAGAAAACATGCATATCCCTTACATTTTTTTTCTTCTCACTGGATCCTCCACGAGTCCCAAGCAGCACCGTTAATCTCGCCAGTTGTTTTATGGCTTCAGGAGAACTTTGCATGCTTCCAGTACTACAACTGCACTGAAACCAAGGTCCATGGGTGTGTACAAACGTACATAAAAAACAGGATTTGAGGTTATTATTCCTCCTGCTAACAAAGCCCAGCTTCTTCCAGTTTCTGACTCACATACTTCCCAACAATTCCACCACAGATTCAGTCACCATTTTACTTCCCATTCAGGTTTCAAGGTGGGCTTTCTGCATTTTTAAAATAAAAGTGCTTCTTGTATATCTGAGCAACGGAAAACTCATCTGAGGCTCATTTTTGAAAACGTACAAAACTACCAGAATTGTGGAGGGATTGATTATGCCAGAAAGCAGCTGCCCATCTGAGCTGTGCATAACTGACTCTTGCTGTAAACCGGCACATCTTGTTTTCCCCAGCCTCATTTGTAGAGAGGAAACTAATACCTAGAGAAAATATTTATTTCTAGACACCTGAGAAAAATACTTCTTCAATGGCCAACTTAATCCTTTGATTTGCTTACAAATGTTATTACATCTCAAACGAGAAGGGGAAATCCCCACCCCACCCAAACTTTCTTCTCATGCAACTGATTCAATTGTAAAGGAAAGGAGGGGGTTTTTGGACTTTGCAACTTTTTCGTGGTACAAAGATAGCGCTTTGCACATAAACTCCTTTTGAAAGGCATGTGGGGCAAAAAGACAAAATCAGGAAAATATACTGAAAAACAGAAAGATATCTTTTTTTAAAAAAAAAATAATATTTATTAAAAGTTTAAAGATTACAGAAAGAAGAAAAAAGAAAAAAGATTAAACAAAACAAATCAATACATTACAATACACAAAAACAAAACAAAATACATCCAAAACAAAAATAAAAGCAAAAACAGTTAAAAACACATCCAATTTTTCCATTTCTTTGTCTTTCATTTACTTGTTTCATCGACCTCCTCACACCTCCCTTTTTTGTATTCTGGTTATTAATTATTTCAGCAAATCCATTCCATCTTTCTCTGTTTTCTGTCATATAGTTATCTTAATTTATGTTAACCTTATCTTACCATTAATACTATAAAACTTATTTGTACTTAACTCCTTATATCATTTCAACTAAAGCCATGTAATTTCATTCCAACATTTTTCTAACACTCATTAATTTTACAATATTTCTATAAATAACTTTTAAACTTTTTTTCCAATCTTCTTCCACCGTCTCTTCTCCCTGGTCTCGGATTCTGACAGTCCTTTCTATCAATTCCGTATGGTCCATCAACCTGGTGATCTTCTGTCCGAGGCTCTTAACTCTTTTCCATGTCCCTTCTGCGGATCTTCTTCATATTTATACATACGCTTTACTTTATCTTCTGCTGATCTTGTTCTTAATTTCCTTCCTTTGGCACTGAGGAGTAGATCTCGGGGAAGCTCCAACCTAACAATGTCTTTATTCCTTCTCGACAGGTCAGCCCATTCTCCATAGTCAAAATTAAAGTCCAAAAGATATTTCAGGACATGTTTCAAAATCCCTCCAAAGCTGGAGGCCCCCACAACTCCGATCTCTTCCTGACCCAAATCCAAATCCCAAAAGCCAGAACATCCCTGTATAAGGGGATCTGTCCATCTTTCCTTCTCCAATCCAAGCGAGGCTCCGATCCTCAAAATCTGACTTTCTCTAAATTCAGTCATAGAAGGCAACAACTTATATTCATCAAATTGCCTCTGTGAGGCTGGGGCTCTCTCCACTTGTGTTACTTGAGGTTCAACAACAACTTTCTCCCTCGCCTTCTCCACAACTTGCCATGTCGTAGTTTCTGTATAGATGTTCACTTTTTGTCCCAAGTCAGGCACTTTTTGTCCCAGATTATCAATTTTAAAAATCATAACATCCGTCTTCTTATGAAGCTGATCCAATAAAGCACTTATCTTACAAAATGCATTCACTAAGGCTTCTTCTGTCGACATTCTTACCCGTTCAAGGTCAATCCCTGATTCTCATGGTCTTTTATCTCTGCAACTGGGAAATTCCCCAGATCCACTCATGTAACAGTTTCAAAGACTCCCTCTAGAGGAAACAATTTCTATTTGTTCAATCCTTTTAAACGCAGATCCAGCAACAAAGTTAGTTTCAATTTTCTTTTTCTTTTTTCTTTTTTATAAATATTTATTGAGATTTTTTTTTTTAAATACAAAATGCAAAAATGATAAACAATGTAACATGAATCATAACACATTTTTCAAAACTTCTTTGGACTCCCTCACGTCTCCCACTCCCACTTACATCATTGTGACCTTTTTCCAGCAATTTATCATCTTGTTTACATTCTTAAATCTCATTCAATTAATTTAGTCTAATAATTCTCCAAAAATTTTATATTTTCCTCAATCTCACTTATCGTCAAATTCAAATCTAATTCAATGGTAGGCAGTTATTTATGATCTAGCATCCTTCTTAGCCTTCTACCAAATTACAATACTTTTGTAAATAAATCTTGAATTTCTTCCAGTCTTCTTCAACCCTCTCTTCTCCCAGGTCTCGAATTCTACCAGTCATCTCGGCCAGTTGCATATAGTCCATCAGCTGCATCTGCCACTCTTCCAGTGTGGGTAGATCTTGAGTTTTCCAGCTCTTAGCGATAAGTATCCTTGCTGCCGTTGTTGCATACATAAAAAATGTTCGGTCCTTCTTTAACACCTTCTGGCCGACAATGCCCAGAAGGAAGGCCTCTGGTTTCTTAGTGAAGGTATACTTAAATACCTTTTTCAACTCATTATATATCATTTCCCAGAAGGTCTTCACTCTAGGGCAAGTCCACCAGAGGTGAAAGAATGTTCCTTCATGTTCTTTACATTTCCAACATTTATTATCAGACAAATGGTATATTTTGGCAAGTTTAACTGGGGTCATGTACCATCTATATATCATTTTCATTACATTTTCCTTCAAAGCATTACATGCAGTGAAGTTCAGCCCTGTGGTCCACAACCTTTCCCAGTCCTCAAACAAGATATTATGCCCAATATCCTGAGCCCACTTTATCATAACCGATTTAACCATTTCGTCTTGTGTATTCCATTTCAACAGCAAGTTATACATTCTTGATAGTACCTTATTTTTTGGTTCTAACAATTCTGTTTCCAACTTCGATTTCTCCACCTGGAACCCTACCTTTTTGTCATTTTTAAAAACTTCTTTAATCTGAGCGTAATGTAACCAGTCTTGCACTTTATCCTTCATTTTCTCCAAACTCTGCAATTTCCAATTGTCTCCATCTTTTTCTAATATTTCCCAATATTTTGGCCATTTGGCCTCCATATTGGGTCTTTTTCGGGCCTTAGCTTCCAGAGGTGAAAGCCACCTCGGAGTTTTGTTTTCCAATAAGTCTTTGTATTTTGTCCAGACATTAAAAACTGCTTTCCTGACAATATGGTTCTTAAAGACCTTATTGATCTTAACCTTATCGTACCATAGGTATGCATGCCAACCAAAAGCATTGTTAAAGCCTTCCAAGTCCAATACGTCAGTGTCTTCGAGAAGTAGCCAGTCTTTTAGCCAGCAAAAAGCTGTGGCTTCATAGTACAACTTTAAGTCCGGCAGGGCAAAGCCCCCTCTTTCTTTCGCATCAGTTAGTATCTTAAACTTGATTCTGGGCTTTTTGCCCTGCCAGACAAATTTAGATATATCTCTCTGCCAGTTTCAAAGACTCCCTCTAGAGGAAACAATTTCTATTTGTTCAATCCTTTTAAACGCAGATCCAGCAACAAAGTTAGTTTCAATTTTCAGTTACTTTTCAGTTACTTTTGCTCCTTTTTGAGTGCAGAAGGAAACAATGGAAACAATATATTTCTCTTGTTTAACTATCTGTCCACATAGGTTTTATTCACAGTCAATGAACTTTCTGAAAAACGTCAATTTTATTGGCAGCCCGTTTCCAGGTTCAAAATGGTGATAATTTATCTTTCTTCACTCTCTCTCCTGCAGGCTTGGACGATCTTAAATTTCCCCCCTCTTCTCCTGCTTTCAAGGGTGGTTTATCAATTTTAGCCAATGGAAATTTAATTCTTTACAGAAGACTTTCCGAGACTTTAGCTTGCAACCTCTTTGCTTTAGTCTATTTACAAAAAAGGGGGGCGGACTTCCTGTTTAAAACCTCCCCCGTTCAATGCCAAATTAAGACGTTTAAAAATCCAGTTTTCCATTCTACTCACGGGTAGTTGTTTTAAGATCAAATTGTCCACAGGAAAAAGTCAGTGCTCTCCGGCAACAGCAATGCGGCTTCACTCCGTGAAAAAAGCAGTCGATTCAAAGCACCGCGCCACTCACCCCACGTCGCTCCGGATCCCTGAAACCGGGTTTCCCCGCGAGTAGGGGAGGCGCAAAAGGTGCCAGCCGAATCCCACGTCCACAGGCTTCTCCTGCCTGTGGTTTTTTTTTAAAAATAGAATATTTATTAAGGTTTTCAAAAAATAATACAATATAAAATAAAAAAGAAAGAATAACAAAAATACAAAAATACAAAAATACAAAAATAATTAAAAATACATAGAATTTCCATTACTTATTTTCTTTTAACTTATTTTCCAGACCTCCTCATACCTCCCTTTCTTGTATTCCAATTCAAATTGTTAGTTCAGCAAATCCTCACCATTAATTTTTACTTATTTCTAAACCTTTTTTTTTTCATATCTCTTAAGCATTACAGCTGGAAACCACTTAATTTCCTCTCGCCTGTGGTTTTTAGTGGGTCTCCGCCTTCGCCGTGGCGGCCAGACCCTAAATTCCACGGAGCGGGTTCCTCCCGATCAGAGGAATTCCGCCATTGCCGGAGGTGCTAACCCGGAAGTCCTGAAAAGCAGAAAGATATCATTGCTCTCTCTACTTCCCTAAAAGAAGATAAATTTTAAACAACAGTAGACAAAAATAAAAACCACAGGATTGATTCCAATGTAGTGCTATGTGAATAATATTTCAGTGCAAGGACTTTACCTCTTCTCTGTTCACATGGCCTCTCAATTTGTTCTAGGGGTTCCCCCCCCCAAATCCTCTGGAGAACATTTGGGGAGAGTGTGAGGTGTGGAGATAAGAGAAAGTCCTCCTTGCACAAGCAGAAATACTTGTATTGACACCCACACACTAACTAAAGTTGTGATTGTGGAAAGGGGAAAGTAATGATTTCTCCTGTCTGGATGTTCAGAACGCAGTGCTTCTCAACCAGTCGATGCTCAAATGAGACACCCCTTAGCGTCCGTTTGCAACAGCTTAATTCGTTCCAGGATGTTGACAGACAGTGCAACACACTGGAAGCCAGAACAGGCCCATTGGCAGAACAACTCGGTGTTACAAAGATGTCTGAAAATGAGACATGAAGGCTGGCAACATCAACCCCACCATGTGGGAATCCCTTGCATGCAACCGCAGTGCCTGGAGACAGACAGTCAGTTGGTGCATCTGCAGCAGTGACCAGAGGAAGAATGGCCGCTGGGAGGAGCACAGAGAGAAGAAACGCCACGGAGAGAAGCACAACTGGATGCCTTCATCTGCCTCACCTGCAATAAAACACGTCTCTCCTGTATCAGTCATTACAGCCACAGTGGCCTTCAACTCTCCAACAGTTTGACTTCACCCCCAAAGGCGCACTCCTCCATTGTCTCCTGAGATGGATGGATGGCAACAGAACCTCAGTATTGCCTGTCCTAACTAGCAGCAGCCCTCCAGTTTTTCAAACAGGGCTTTTTTCCAGCCCTACCTGGAGATATTGGGGGTTTGGGGATACCAGGGAGTTTGGGACCTTCTGCATGCAAAGCAGGTGTTTTACCACTGAGGTACGACTCTTCTCTTGAACAGCATTGGTCCACCAAGAACAAAGCACTGACTAGCAGCGATACTCCAGGATTTCAGACAGGGGACTCTCCCAGCCCAACCAGGAGATGCTGTGGATTGGGACAGTCTGCATTCAAAGGTTCTCTCTCCAATGTAGCACTAAATAACCCAGCCTGTCCACACAAGTATTTATGCTTGAGATAGCTCAGTTGGTAGAGCACAAGACTGTTAATATCGGGGTTGTGGGGGTTCAAGCCCAATGTTAGGCAAAAGTTTCCTGCATTGCTGGGTGTTGGGCTAGATGATCCTTGTGGTCCCTTCCAACCCTACAATTCTATTAAAGATGCTGACCTTTAAAGCCCAAAACGGCCTCGGCCCAGTATACCTGAAGGAGCGTCTACACCCCCATCGCTCAGTCCAGACACTGAGGTCCAGCCCTGAGGGCCTTCTGACAGTTCCCTCACTGTGAGAAGCCAAGTTACAGGAAACCAAGCAGAGGGCCTTCTCGGTAGTGGCACCCGCCCTGTGGAACGCCCTCCCATCAGATGTCAAAGATATAAAGAACTACCAGACTTTTAGAAGACAAAGGAAGCTTTTAATGTTTAATAGGTTATTGTATTTTAATATTCTGTTGGAAGCCGCCCAGAGTGGCTGGGGAAACCCAGCCAGATGGGCGGGGTATAAATAAATTAATATTTTTATTTTTATTATTCCTCGCTCTCCTTCCCTTGAGCATGCCCCACACTGTCCTGAAATCTGTTCCAGTGGGTTGGATAAAGCCCTAAGACAGAAGGGGAAAATGGGGGTGGGTGGAGTCCCATTGTGCAAGCATAAATTCTTGTGCTGATGGGATGGTTAGTACATTGCATAGATGCCCGACTATTTAAACCAGGCATGGGAAACCTTTTTCTGTTGAAGTCTGCATTCCCTGAGGGATAATCTGTTGTGGGCTGCTGCTGGAGGCAGGAAGGGCATCCCTTTTATCTTTTCCTTTCTGCCTTTCTCTTTTCTTACTCACTTTCTGCCAACCCTTTCTTCCGACTTTCCCCTCCTTAGCGTGCACATAAAATTGGGCCAAGGGCCAGTTTGCTCACTCCCAATTTATCGTAACAACTCTCCATACTCATAAAGTCATGTTAAATAGCTAGTCTGGCCTGCTTTAAACACAAGATCCTGCTAACTGGCAATTGCAAATTGTATTGACAGTGACATAATTAAGACGCTCATAAAAGTCAAGACACGTATTCACATTGTATTTCAGAATACAGTGGTACCTCGGGTTAAGAACTTAATTCGTTCCGGAGGTCTGTTTTTAACTGAAACTGTTCTTAAGCTGAAGCACCACTTTAGCTAATGGGGCCTGCTGCTGCCGCCGCACTGCCACCGCACGATTTCTTTTCTCATCCTGAAGCAAAGTTCTTAACCCGAGGTACTATTTCTGGGTTAGCGGAGCCTGTAACCTGAAGCGTCTGTAACCCGAGGTACCACTGTACGAGCCAAAAAATGTTCGGTGGCTAGAATCAGCTGCAGGAAGTTTTCAGCTGGATGATAGGATTCCATTCTCTTTTTCATCTGTTTCAATAATCCTTTAAACGGTGCAAATGTAGTGTTTGCTTTAGAGGTGGAACCATTTATGTAGAGAGGCTGAGGGGACATTCTTTCACCTCTGGTGGACATGCCCTAAAGTGAAAGCCTTCTGGGAAATGATCTATAATGAACTAAAAAAGGTTTTTAAATATACCTTTGTTAAGAAACCGGAGGCCTTCCTCTTGGGCATTGTCGGCCAGAAAGTGTTAAAGAAGGACAGAAGCTTTTTTATGTATGCGATAACAGCAGCAAGAATACTCATTGCAAAGTACTGGAAGACACAAGACTTGCCCACACTGGAAGAGTGGCAGACGCAATTGATAGACTATATGGAACTGGCTGAAATGACTGGCAGAATCCGAGACTTGGGAGAAGAAACAATGGAAGAGGACTGGAAGAAGTTTAAGGATTATCTACAAAAATATTATAAGTTGTATGAATGTTAAGTATTTGCACGATTTAGAAAATACCAGCTCCAGCGAATAGGCTTTGTAAAATAGAAAATTAAGTTATAAGTAAGAAAAGGTCAAAATTTAAGGCAATATTTTGTTTAATTTTAAGGTATGAGCAATTGATAAAAAATATTTTAAATTTAGAAGTATAATATTTGGAAAGTACAAAATAAGGTATGAAATAAGGTAATAATTTGCTGACATTCTGATTATAAATAATGCAGGGTAAGGAGATGCGAGGAAGTCCAGTTAGTTATATAAGAAAAGTTATATTGAATGGTTGGTTATATTTTTCTCTTTTTTCTTCTTTATTTTTTTTATTTTTTATTTCTTTCTTTCTATATGGTTTCTTGGTGTATTTGTTTTGGTTTTTTGGTGTAGGGATCTTGTATTATGTATTTTGAAAATTTAATAAAATATTTATTAAAAAAAAAAATAGAGGTGGAACCATTTAAGCCTTCTCGGTCGTGGCGCCTGCCCTGTGGAACGCCCTCCCATCAGATGTCAAAGCGATAAATAACTACCTGACATTCAGAAGACATCTGAAGGCAGCCCTGTTCAGGGAAGTTTTTAATCTGTGATAGTTTAGTGTATTTTTGGTTTTTATGGAAGCCGCCCAGAGTGGCTGGGGAAACCCAGCCAGATGGGCGGGGTACAAATAATAAATTATTATTATTATTATTATTATTATTATTATTATTATTATTATTATTTAAGCAGCATCTTTATTATATCAGGAAGCAAATGCGTTAAAATCCAATTCTTAAAAAAAACAAATAAGTTGTTCTGCTCTCACGCACTGACATAGGGTTCATCTGCACTTCCGCTTGTCCTACTGCTTTCCCATAGGAAAGCCCACTCTTTTCTGCTGTAAAGAGGGTTTCTCACAGGTTGCTGTTTGCTCCGATTCAGCAGTAAAGAGCAGGTTTTCCTGGGGAAAGTGGTGGGGCAAACTGAGAACTGCTCTGACCCCTGCCTAGAAAACACGGTATAAGTGGAAAATGTCTTGGACCCAGGGGCATAGCTAGCTGCTCCAGCACCTGGAGCAGCGGGGGCAGGGCAAGCTGCCCATGGGGGCACCATGGCGATCCGTGCACAGGGACGCCATGGCGATCTGCACAGGAGGGCAGCATGGTGAACTGCTCCTGGTGGACACAAGCTCCACGCTGCCATTTCAGACAGCGCAGGACCCTGAGCCACTGTGTCACTCCCAGGAGAGATACGTGGCTTGGGCACGCTGCAGGCCTGGCCCCGCGGTAAGTGCCACCCCCCATGGTGTGCCATTTTGTCACCCCCCTCAAGGATGACACCTGGGGCGGACTGCACCCCCCTTCCTACACCCCTGCTTGGCCCCATGCTTTCTAGACATACAAAGCATGGATGAGAACATAGAATCATAGAAATATATAGTCAGAAGGGACCTCAAGGCCCGTCTAGTTCAACTACCTGCAATGCAATGCAGGAATCCACAACCCTGAGATTAAAAGTCTCATGTTCTACCAGCTGAGCTATTCCTAAACTCTTGATGAAAGACAACTGCAGAATGTTGACCGGTGTTTCAATGTGGTTGTTAGCTTATTGCTTAATTATTTTTAAAATGTTTTAAATAGTTATTTATAACTGTTTTTACTGACGATTCCATTGCTTTATTCATCTTGTAAACCATTTTTTATGATTATTTTTTTATAATGTATTTTTATGAAAGATTTTCTTGATTTACAAAAGTATGTGTAATGTCTCTCTCCCGTATTTTTACCATGTAACATTTTTACAAATCAGTTTCATTTGTTGAGACATTAGGAAGAAAAGGGGGAAAGAGGTGGAAGGGGGAAAGATGGGTGGGGGTGGGTGGTGATGTTTCTATTTTACTTAATATATGTAGGGTTTGGTGTCAGCGTTGCTTGTGCAGGTTCTCTGCTGTTCTCTTGTGTTCCTTTGGTGGTGAGAGAGGTTGGGGGTTGGCCTAGGGTGCGGCTGTTCATTTGTGGTTGGCTGTGGTGGTCTTTGTTTTCGTGTGTGAGTGGGGTGGGTGGGTGTTTTGGAGCAGGTTAGCCATATTGATTTGTATGCTGTTGGTGGATTTTTGTCATTGTCTTGTTGCATTTTGTTTGTTTTTTAACCTTTTACAATCAAGTGGTATCTAAATTTTATGGAAATTATATATATATATATATATATATATATATATATATGTATGAATATACATACATGTATATATGTATGAAAAGCTGCTGCCTTTGGGAAGATCAGCTGCATGCAGGAGCCTTAAAGGGAAAGTGCTGTTTGAACAGAGTAGTGAGCATATTTCACAAGCATCGGTAGGTTCAAGAGAAGCCGCTTTTGCAGCAGATCTGCAAAAGGAGGATGGGGAGTGGGCACTGGTTTATCAGACTCTCTGTGAAAGGGGCTTCTCTTGAACGCAGAATGGTTGTAAAATACCAGCATCTTTCTCTCCACCTGCCACATAGGGAAGGGAGAGCCACCTTGCAAGCCCTGAACATAAAGCCAGCAATGCCATTCTTTACAGGTAGGTAGCCGTGTTGGTCTGCTGTAGTCGAAACAAAATAAAAAAAATTCCTTCCAGGAGCACCTTAGAGACCAACTAAGTTTGTTCTTGGTATGAGAAAGCTCATACGAAATTAAAAGACACCTGCTTCTTGGGAGAAAAGCAATGACAAACCTATACAGCATCTTAAAAAGCAGAGACATCACCTTGCCAACAAAGGTCCGTATAGTTAAAGCTATGGTTTTCCCAGTAGTGATGTACGGAAGTGAGAGCTGGACCATAAAGAAGGCTGATCGCCGAAGAATTGATGCTTTTGAA
This sequence comes from Podarcis cretensis, assembly GCF_951804945.1. Taxonomy (NCBI): domain Eukaryota; kingdom Metazoa; phylum Chordata; class Lepidosauria; order Squamata; family Lacertidae; genus Podarcis; species Podarcis cretensis. Next base: position 44,720,367 of record NC_137170.1, on the reverse strand, counting down.
TTATGGTGCTGGAGGAGACTCTTGAGAGTCCCATGGACTGCAAGAAGATCAAACTGATCCATTCTTAAGGAAATCAGCCCTGAGTACTCACTGGAAGGACAGATCGTGAAACTGAGGCTCCAATACTTTGGCCACCTCATGAGAAGACTCCCTGGAAAAGACCCTGATGCTGGTAAAGATGGAGGGCACAAGGAGAAGGGGACGACAGAGGACGAGATGGTTGGACAGTGTTCTCGAAGCTACCAGCATGAGTCTGACCAAACTGCGGGAGGCAGTGGAAGACAGGAGTGCCTGGCGTGCTCTGGTCCATGGGGTCACGAAGAGTCGTACACGACTAAACAACAACAACAAGGTGCTCCTGGAAGGATTTTTTTTTATTTTGCAGTATGTTGTTGAGAATGACGGTATGCATAACTAAACTTTATTTGCAGAGCACACACATGTCTATGAGAAGCAAGTTCTTTATTGCCTTGAGGATGGAGGAAGGAGGAAGCTGGGATATTACCACCCTCACTATGTTCAAGAGAAACTGCCTTCCCAGCAGATCCAAGCGGGGAACCAAGCACAATACCAGCAGCACAGAAGAGGAGGGAGGGAGCTTTCAGGAAGCTCTTGGCAGACATGTTTGAACTGAGTCAGATTTTACATCCCCTCTCTCACCTGCTGCCTTGGCTGTGCAAGCACACAACCAAGGCAGAATTTAACCCTATCCTCCTACCCTGCAGCCGACTTCATCAGTAATGGCAGCTGGGTGGCTAGGTATGGTTAAAGATAAATGGCCTTGCAGGTCAAATTGGCCCGAGGTTCCCCACCCCAATGTAGAGGGTGATATAAGAAAAAAATGGGGTTAGTTTTTACAGCCCAACTCTCAATCAGGGGACTCAGTATCCCCCTAAGTTCATTATCAGTCAGAGAAGAATGAGTGGAGGCAGGAACCAATGGGAGAAAGTGAGTCAGTTTCCCCCAGCACACACACTTTGCAAGGAGGTGAGGGGACCCAGAACAAAAGGGTGTAACAACTTTTAAAGACTTTGGAAATTGCTCAGCTCCTTAGCCAAAGACCGCCCCAAAGCATCATGCAAGCACCATAGGAGAAGGCAGACTACAACAGAAAACTGAGAGTGTGACTTGTCTCCTGTATGTCAAGATATCCAATAATGCTTGCTGATTGCCTTTTCCTGGCCTTTATTTAGGAATGGTAAATACCTTGGTTCTTGAATTCATTGTCACAGGTCTACCCCATTTATACAAAGATGCTCTTTTGACAGAACCGCTCACCTTCCCAGGAAGGCGGAGTTGCAGGCAGGCCACGAGCACTCCCCATGTACAGTGGGGGGGGGGGATGGCGCCATGACCTGCATCACTGGGAGTCCCGGCTGTGTCACACCCCACGGCCAACCAATCCGGTCGACTGGGGGCGTGGCTTACCTGATTGAAACCTCCATGCGGCCAGGGTCTCATTCACCTTATCTCCTCCTGCGTCGGACCTCCCACCCTCCCGCCCTATTTTATGTGTTCGCTATCTTGGCCTTACTATGGACTACAGTTAGTCACCTGTTGAGGGGGCCAGGTAGGAATTTTTCACTTGGCAAGTTGGCACCAGCCATGGTTTTCACCTGCCTCGTAGCAATCGTCACAACTTTGTACGGTTTGAATTTCATGCTTTATTATCCATAATTACATCTATACATCAAAGACATATCTTCCTTATTTTACATAAATCAATTTTGTCAAAACAAAAATCCAACAAAAGAATGTAAGTCTTCCTACAATAATTTTGTACATAAACTTGACTTCCCGTCCTCCCCCCCCCCAAAAAAAAAATCTATGTTAATAAACCTATTGTCTCAACAAGAAAACACAATGGAAAAACAACAGGCATATAAAAGTTATGATGCTGGAAGATGAGCCCCTCAGGTTGGAAGGTGTTCAACATGCTACTGAGGAAGAGCGGAGGACAAGTACATTCAGAGCTGATGAAGCGGCTGGGCCAAAGCCGAAAGGTCGCTCAGTTGCGGATGTAATGATCAGGAAGTTTAACTGAGGCAGACCACAAAATTCCTACGTTCTCAAGTGGAACGTAGGAACAATGGAACCTCAGGGCAGTATATAAATTTTATGAAACCAACCAACCATAACCCCATTCCTGATATCATCCCTTGGCAACGTTATCTTCAGACCAGTAGCAATGGAATTACATTAAAGAGAGTTACTGGAAGCAATTCAGTAATAATTACAGAGGAAATTATGATTTCTTTTACCAGAGGATATTTGAATAATGCTTGCAGGCATTTGTTGTACAGGATGGGGTGGGGAGACCAAGGAGCCAACAGAGGAATTGTGGTATGAACTTCAGTAGGAATTATTGGGTAGGATGTGACTACACAGGTAACAGGCCGTGAGATATCAATACTTGGCCATACAGATTTAGGACATGTAATACATCAAAATGTTGGACTTAACTTTCATGATCTACAGCAGGAGTGATGAACATAGGAAGATGCCTTATACAGAGTCAGGCCATTGGCGCATTTTCCACAGACTTGCAGTAGATTTCGATGGTTTCCAAAAAAAAAAAAGTCTTTCCCCACCTTAGCCTCAGGTTCCCCACCCCAGCCTCAGGGTCATGGGTTCAAGCCCCACATTGGGCAGGTTTCCTGCACTGCAGGGGGTAGGACTAGATGACCCTTAGGGTCCCTTCTAACTCTTCAATTCTATTATTTTACCACTGAGCTATGCCTCTCCCAGGGCCCTTCAGATGTTGCTGGACTCCAACTCCAATCAGCCCCCTTAAGCATGACCAATGGTCAGGGATGAGCCACACTATCTTCCAAATTTTACCACAGCGCGCCTCTTCAGTCTAAGAAATGAGCAGTTCAAACTTTAGTTTCTAAAAATTGGGTGGGTGAGGGCACTTGCAAAGAAATTAATCAGTTAAGGGAGCTTTTCCTCTCTGGTATGGTGTCCAGACAATAAAGGGGAGGGATACAACGTTCTCCTGTGTCCATAAAGGGAGGAAAAACCCAATTGCTCTAGGGGACCTTACCTGTGCCATTCAGCACTGAAGAGAAGGGGCCTCGCTTCTTGTGACTGGAATAATGGAGAACAAAGAAAATGCCAGAACTGCTTTCTAAGTTGCCTTTCTCGATATAGTAAAAACAGTGTTTAAATGTTTGAGCAATTCCACCCCTAAAACACACAACCATTGCAAATAATTAAAGTACGTATATGTACAATTTCCTAAGGAACTCAGTTTTATGAAGGGTGGTTTCCAACGAGCATATCATTTCAGCACCAGGATTTCTGCTTGTGCAGTGGAATTTGCCCTCCTCTCATGGGCCCCCTAGATAAGTTCTAGGGATTCCTGCAACTTTCCAGAGCAAATCTGGGGAGGGCACGAGGCACATGGAGGGGTAAGAGGGGGAAGTTTAACTGCGCAAGTATAAGTCCTTGCATTGACAGAACACATTGGTTGAGTCCTGCCCTATGTCCTTGGTAGAAAGGGCAGTTTCACCCTGGTGCCCATCAGAAGACCAGCCACAATGATCCTCCTCTTAATTCTTCTTCTCTTACAGTTGTAAATAGTCCAGGAAGCTTATCTGCTTACACAGAGCTGAAGATCCCCAAGCAAGGACTTGAACTTGCATAATTACCACGTTCCAGGTATCAGGCCACTACAATCCTATCTACTGGATAAAGACAATCACTGCTCTTCAAGGAGCCACAAGACTGCTTTACAGCAGATTCTTAGAGGCCTGCACATTGACACAATTAGCAATTTAATGCTCTGGGGCAGATGTGCAAGCAAGCAAATCTGTGCAGGCACTTGCTTTTTCATTTGAGCATGACTTGTGTGTATGGTATATAAATTGAGCAATTTCCAGTTCATTTCAAGGAAATGGCGGGTGTGTGGTTGTTTTTTTTACCTAATACTTATGAATAAAGTATCCAATAAGAGATAGTTTGCCTGTGAGGTGTTCAAGACATGGTCTCTGCTCCCTGTGTGGGTCCCTTCCACCTGGCCTGGAAGGACAGGCGCCCCGACTGACGGCAGCTACCAAGGCTGCTGCTGAAAGCCTCTATATGACAATAATCCCATTTGAAGTGTGTTATGAGAAGCTGCAGTAGAGAGCGACACTAATATGCCTATTTTTCACAGGCCCAGTATAATGCTGCTGCTGCTTTGCTAGGACTTTGAATTTAACTTTTTTTACTTGTTGCATTGATATTTTTTTATCAAGTGATTGTAAGGTACTTGCCTTAGCTGTTCTCTACAACTTGTGTCTACACACTGGCATGCCTGTTTGTGGTAAGGCAGTTTGCTTCTGACCATGGCTGTGACAAGTGAACCATTAGCAATCCTGAAAGATTTTTACAAGATACAATTTTTTAAATGAATGAATGAACACCACAGCTTACAAGGCCAGAATTCAGAGAAAAATGTAAGGCACATCCAGGGATTTACTTTAACTACATTTTAATCTTGCCCTTCCTTCAATAGGAATTGCATCTGTTTGTGCTTCTGAAACAGAACAGAACTCCAAGCAAGCCTTTCCATCTAATCTTAACTGCTCTCTGTCAAAATAACCTCAGAAGTAGTACAATGATTTCTTTTATACTCAACCGGAGACAAAGCTCAAAGTGGATTTGAAAAGCTTTGCGGTAACTATATGACGAATAGTCTGGACTCCTGAGTTGTGTTGCTCGAGGTCTGCCGAGCACCTTACAGCAAAGGATGAAACAAGAGCAGCTTTATTAAAACCAACCAAAGTTTATTTATAGAAGTCTATACATTTGTAACGAATGCTGCCGAGACAATGAATTAAAGCAAATAAACCCATCCCTCCCAATGAGCCTGTGTTGTCGCCACTCACTGTCACATGCACTTAAAAGAGGAGAAAACATTACACCTTCATACACAATTAGTTCCATAGCTATCCCAGAAAAAATATTACTCCCTCAATGCATTATTCTTAAGTGAAAAAAACACAAGGTGACAAGGAATTGTCCATTACCTGTGTGAAAGGAGAACCTCTTCTAAGTTTGGTAAGGAGGGGATACATGAGGATGGCGACCTCATTCACTTGTGTCCTAAAAGTTCCACAGTGTTTTATTTGATCAACTCCTGTAACCCAATTGGAAAGGATAAACTGATGCATTATTTACAACTTAGGGAGGCCTTCCGTACTCTGATTATGAAGCCCAAAGTCAGGAAGTGCATTTCTGCTGCAGACTGCCATGATAATTAGGAGGGATCATAAGAACATTAGTTTAACATTTGCCGGCTCTTTCCTTGCTCCTATGCCATAGCTTTGCAAATATTGGTGGGCAATCAGAACTCTGTTAAAGAATTTTGGACTTACTATCTCTCTATATCAGAATGTAGGTATCAGGGAGACTGGCTACTACGGATAATGTTGCTGACAAAGAAATCCGAGTGATAGAGATGCATATCTACATAGCATATCATAATGGCTCCCCAAACATACACTGGCAGATTCTAGAAATCCACTTTTTAAAAAAAGTTAGAAGCATGTATGTCAATAAGAGTCGACAAGCGCTTGAGAAAAGTAGCTAGAAAAAAGGCAGAAAAACAGAATGATTACATATTTACACAATAGTCTGCGAAGCTATGGACTATGTAGTAAATAAAGTCACAAAGTTTACACAACTTGACGAGAACCACTTCGGGAGGAGGACTTCCTCCTCTTCATTTCATCAGGTTTTACACAGGTGTGTGTCTCCCTAATCTTAAATAAGGAATCAAAGAAGAAATAGATTAAAGCATCAATAAGGATCCCCCAGATCACAGCCACAAGACTCAAACTTCTATTCTGATGTGAGCAAACATTTTCTGGGCCTGCTTAAGAATGCTTCGTGTGTGTTTGGATTTCTCCTTTTAATCCAGCTTCAGGAAAGTATCCTTAGTGAGGGCACTTTTCCAGCACTGGCACTGGCATGATCTGACAGATCACTAACGTTCATCAATGTATGCACAGTCTTAGTTCAGTATAATCCATGGTAGTTCATTTTGAAGAGCTCTTTGATAAAATGTCATTTATTTACACTTCGATCTTTACACCTGAGTGATTATCAAGCAGTCATCTTTTTCCTATTCAGACATTCCATACATACAATCCTTGTGCTGGAGTTCAGCTGCACACGTTGTACCAGTTACATATAGGTCAAATTAACTGCCCTCTTATATTTTCAATTTTTTACTGTACGCTTTCCATTCTGCAGAACAAGATTAAAATATAAAATCAAATAAAAACGGGAGGCAAATGGAAAAAAAAAATTCTGGCTATAAAAGGCAATTTGGTAAGGGTGCAAAATGAAAGATCGAAAGGTTACATGGTTTGTTGTGGGATTTTTGGGGTGGGTGGGGAAGAGATCCAAGTAGCAGCCAGGAACAATAAAACTGCCCCACCTACCTGTAGCAGGAAATTCAAGGGCACATGTACTACTGCTTTACAAAGACAGTGACTGGGGGGAAGATGAGGGAAGGGGTTTTTCTAAGTCTGTGTGAAGGAACAGTGTGAAGTTACACAGCTATTGTCAGCCAGGCTCCCTGTTTGTAAAAAATAATAAAATAATAAAATAAAATCACATTTATTAAATTGCCCCTGCTGTTTTGGATGCTCAAATATAGCTGGTAAAAATTCAAGACAGATTTAAAGAACCATGAGAGATACAAACTTACTGCAGGTGAAAATTGATTTTTAAAAAAACTATCTGGAAAAAATTCACACAACCCCCCCACCCCCCACAAAAATGTACACTTTCAACCTAAACCAGTTCGTAAAATATACCCTTCTCCACAGTTAGGAGAAAGGGGAGAGAAGACGAGGAAAAAAGTGCAGGCGACCTTCACAAGAGGTCTTGTGCCACGGTTTAATTTTCCTTGCTTGTGGTGGTTGAGACAGCCAAGTGCTAACACTGCTTCTGCCACCAACAGATTCCTGCAGAAATCCAGACTCCAGGTTAACACTGAATACATACAGCCAACTCCAAATAGCTGTATTAACAAACAAAACTAAAAATAGCATGGATCCATATTTGTGGGTGGCAGAAAAGGGCAAGAAATGGAGGTCTATACAGTAAAGAGTCAATGATTTATATTACAGATGGCTGGCAATTTTAAAGAGTCTCTTTCCAGCTCTGTTGCTGCTCCAACCCCGAAGGGCAAACTGAAGAGGGAGGGAAGAAAATAAAGGGTGGGATATCATGTAGCATGCAGGATCAGAAGCAGCAGAGAGTGGGGTTTGCTCAAATAAGCCCCCGCCTTTTCTTGTAGTCCTCCAGGTTCAGTGATCGCCGGGGGGCGCCATCTTTTGCTGGGGGAGCCTTGGAGGTGATAGCCAGTGTTTTGGACTCTGTTGGGAAATAAGGCACACATACTAGGTGTGTAACTCAGCAAGGTGCATGGCTCTCTTCAAACAATCAGGCTCAAGGGAGTGCATTAACTCTGCAAGCTTTCTGCAGGGGATAGCCATGATTATTAATGTGGTGCCAGCAGTGTAACGTAAGTAAAAAAAAAAAAAAAGAGTTCTGCCTGCCCCCGAGACACTGAGCAAAAGACAGACCTAAGAAACTTCCAGTTCCTACAGTACAGCAGACCCCTCCTCAGATGCTGTGGCAAAGGAAAGCAGTAAATCCAGCAGGATCTATGAGGGCAGTGGTGACACCAAACCAATGGTGGCTTCTCTCAACTTTAAACCAGCTCCTCAGTCTAAATAGAAGCTGCACTTTTTGAAGTTTCTGGTTCTTTAAGCTACATTAACCAGAAAAAGAACAGCTCTACTAACAGAAGTTCACTTTTTCAAAGTTATGGCTGCTTGTAGTTTCTGCCGGGATGCACAAAATTTGTGTATTTTCCATTCGCATGCTTTGGATTTTTGAAAAACCACCCGGCTATTATTATTATTATTATTTTGCAAGGTGGCTCCTAAAACTCTTTCCCTTTTCTACCACCTTTGCATTTCATTCCCTGAGGGACAGGCACACCTACCTGAGCTGGGAACCTGGAGATCAATCTTCACATCAAAATCATGCACTTTGAAGAGATCCTCTGAGAGGTCACTGGCAGTTTTTGAATTCATATCTTTGTCTTTTCCCTGACTCTGAAACAAGAGACATCTTTTAATATCAAGTAACACAGAAGCTTACCCAACCATGCTTTATTGGCTATAGTGTCTGAAAGGTCCCATTGTAGACCCCATTCTATTCTTAGATGCAGCTTGAGGTTTAAAATGTGACTATTTCACATGGTGGCAATTCCAAAAGTAAGGATTACATGATAGAAGCATATGCAACAGCAGAAAGTTGAGGGAACTTGCCTTGCTCATGTCCTTTGGAGCATCTGGCAATACACCTGATCCGTATTTTGCATTAAGTTGGGCAAGTATAGCAGCTTGGACAGCAGGATCTCTAGACTGTGACAAAGGAAGAAATTTAATGTCAGGTTGAACAATGGACTTGACCATTTGTAGGTTAACATTTCTCTCTTCATACAGAAACAAGTATGTATATAAAGGGAGGAATTAAAGGTAATACTCTTCTAATCAGCACAAGCATTTTAGCTTGTAGAATGGAATGGAACAAACCTCATTCCTCAACACTGTTATGGGGGGTTTCCCCGACCTCCCCAAACCAATTTCAGGGGGTAGGGTGTGCACAGAGGGAGGGGGAAACCCCATTGTACAAATGGAAGTCTCTGAGCGGGGCTTCCACTGAGAGGACTCATTAGCTGAATCCCAACCCTTAATATATCCCATGTACCCATATCCCACAACTCAATAAACGTATAGTTAGAAATGTATACAATTATCTTTCCAAATGGTTTCAGTGATTTTCCATGCATCACAGAAATACTCTGCTTCAGCTATAAAAATGGGATTTGCACACCAATACAGCACTCTGCTGAAACAGGAAATGAATATACTGTTCTCCTGTGCAGTGGGCAATAGACTATAGTGCTGCCTTCTTCTAGATACATTTTCAGTGATCCACACCTTATGTTGCCACATCTAGATACTCTCTCTCTCCACACACACACACACACACACACCTCCATATGTGAATAGCTTGCCCTGCTCCCGATTGCTGTCAATTCTCTGCACTTTACTTACGTTGGAGACTATTGTGGGCTTACACTGCCGCCGAGTAAAGGGATCCATCTGTTGGTTTTTCATACTGTGGCTTTCAGCCTGTAGAGAGAAATATGAAATATGCAGTCCTGTTTTTGCCTTATGCTTTCCCCAGCATATCTCCAAATGCAGCTCCTCGGAAACAAGGAGAGGGCTATTGTCCCTGTGTCCTGCTTGTGGGGAACCCACAGGCATGTTTTTGGCTGCTACAAAACAGGATACTGGACTAGGTAGGCCTTTAGTCAGATCCAGCAGGGCTCCTCTTAGGTTCATAATGAGAACAATTTGTCCACCCCTCAACTTATCAGAAAGCTAAAGTAGGACTGCAGGTGCCGATACTGCTTGAGCAATTCACAAATGGAAGGTTTAAGAACAAGTGGAAGACACCTTCCATATGTAGGAGTCCCAAGTGAGTATTTTGGGAAAAACATTTTCTTCCTCATTTACCATATATGCGTACATATGCAAGACAGGATTGGGAAGGGTGAGAAAACATGCCTATGGAGGGTGTGACTACAAACTAGAGTGCTAAACATTTCCCTTGTCTTCTATCAATAGGTTTTCCCCTACCCTAGGCTCTTAACAATCATAAAGCTTTCCTGGTTGAGACAGTTTCAAACCACAGTTATATAGTGGCATTAAAAGCCAATGGTCGCTGTAACCCTTTCATCATCCCAGACAGGGAAAGTCAGCCTCCAGCAAATGCTATTTTTCTCATGCTCCTGCTTTGATAAATGGACTGGACCTTTTCAGCAGGCAGGCTTTAAGTTACTTCATCACAACAGTGCCACTCAAGTATAGTTGCATGTTATTGCTTGATACTAAATGGCAATATGGTAAGGCTGTCCAGAAAATTATACGTCGTCGTAAAAAGCAGCAGAGAGTTCAGAGAGCCACCTTTCCCATGACAATATATTTTGCCTTCTTTGCACTATCAACATCACTCACCACTAGAGCCTTTTCAGATTCCACAATGTTCCATTCTCTATTCCTCTGATTGATGTAACTGCAAAACGAAAGAAAAAGAAAAGGTGTATGTATTTCACTTACCTCATGTATTAGAAAGGAACTCTGAAATTCAGGGTCTCAACAAGCTATTTTTCTAGAAGTCATTTTCCTATTTCTTTTTGAAATGAGAGATAAATTCTGAACCCTGAAAAGTGGTGGATTCTGTCCAGATGGAAAATTAACAAGATCACTCTGAAATAACAGCAGTGACCAATACTGGTCACAAAAGCAGTACTCCTGGTTTTCTGTTCCCTTGTCTATTATTAAATATTAGGTACCAACCTGATGGCTGAAATATTTTTCGTTCGCTGACGATCCAAGGCCTCTGCTCTCTCCTCTAACTCATTAAGCTGGTCTTGAATCTGTTTTGCTCTGTCCTGATCTCCCATGTCTTCTGCCATGGCCTTTAATAAAAATAATTATTTGTTAGGAATGAACCACTGTTGTAGCATCAGTTATGTGAATTGATTAAAAACCATGAGGTTATTATGTTGTTAGTTCAACTGGTTATGTGCTTTCTTTCTTAATAACATATTATACTTCAGGATCAACAGGGATCTGACTCAAGGCAAGAGAAGCAACAGTTAGTGCACTTATCAAATTTGAACAAGTTGTGTCAATCTTTACAAAGGATTCTCAGCAATAAAGGGGATACTGGTTTCCCACCCTCGGGAAACAAGTTAAGCAATATTACTGAAATATATATTGAAAAAGGCTGCTTTAATCTTGAAATAAATTATTTTAGGGGCCATTTCCCAGTGTCATCATATTTTACCTTTTCTTTTAGTAGCTGTGTTTTCTTCATGGCATAGTTTGGTGGTGCTTTCCGGAACCTTTCTTTCTCTTTTACAATCTACAAATGCAAAAGGGGAGGGGGGGACATTATGAAAGGTGGGCTAACTGATGGTTAGTTATGAAAAAGCTGCTCTGGCTCGCTCTATTCAAGCACTGACAAGCCAGGCTAAGGTCCTACATCACTCACTTTGTGGCCTGCTGAAATTTTTGTTCCTAGCCTGTATTTACATGGTACAAGAACAGTAAAGAAGCATTTTAAAATTTATTCCATCATGTTAGCACACTGGCTGCATGTCCACTAGCCGACAATAATCTATCAAGAGTAACTGCAGTCTATCTTTGTTGTTACATGATTACGGGTGGCACCGTATTTTTCGCTCTATAAGACGCACCTAGTTTTTGGAGGAGGAAAACAAGAAAAAAAATATTCTGAATCCCAGAAGCCAGAACAGCAAGAGGGATCACTGTGTGGCACTCCCTCTCACTCTTCTAGCTTCTGGCTTAGCTGCGTGCAGCCTCTTCAGGGCAGCGGGATGAAGGCTCCCCCTGCCCAGAAGAGGCTGCACGGGGCTAAGCCAGACGCTAGAACAGCAAGAGGGAGCGCTGCACAGTGATCGCTCTCGCTGTTCTGGCTTCTGGGATAGCTGCGCAGCCTGCATTCACTCCATAAGATGCACACACATTTCCCAGTTACAGATAGGTAGCCGTGTTGGTCTGCCATAGTCAAAACAAAATAAAAAAATTCCTTCCAGTAGCACCTTAAAGACCAACTAAGTTAGTTCTTGGTATGAGCTTTCATGTGCATGCACACTTCTTCAGATACACTGAAACAGAAGTCACCAGACCCTTCTATATAGTGAGAAGGTGGGGAGGGGTATTACTCAGAAGGGTGGTGGGATTGGGTGATTGGCAGATAGCTGTGATGAGCCTGTTGACGACTCTTAACGACTGCAATAGGTCTTACAGGAAAAAGCAAGGGGTGAGAAGGTGAAAAATGGCTTTGTCATGTATAATGAGATAAGAATCCAATGTCTTTGTTCAGACCAGGTCTCTCCATGGTTTTAAGTTTGGTGATAAGTTGCAATTCAGCAGCTTCTCTTTCCAGTCTATTTCTGAAATTCCTTTGTAATAGAACAGCTACTTTGAGATCTTGTATAGAATGTCCTGGGAGATTGAAGTGTTCTCCTATTGGTTTCTCTGTCTTGTGGTTCCTGATGTCGGATTTATGTCCGTTTATTCTTTGGCGTAAGGTTACAACAAAATCTAAACCATGCTGAAAGGAGAGCCATAGATAATCTCAGAAACAACCCAGACATTATAATTAAAGAAGCAGACAAAGGTGGAGCTGTCGTCATCATGAACAAAACTGACTACATTCAGGAGGCTCACAGACAACTTTCCAATACCGCCTTTTACGTAAAATTGGACTCAGACCCCACACAAGAATACAAAAAAGAACTGAACAAGATTGTTAAGGAGCTACCCCCACACATCCAAGAACAGATCCTCACAAACACACCAACAGAACCTCGACCAGGAACTTTCTATCTTCTACCTAAAATACACAAACCAGGAAATCCAGGACGCCCCATCATTTCAGGTATTGGCACTATTACAGTGGGTGTCTCCGGTTATATGGACTCTGTTCTGAAACCATATGCCATCAGTGCTCCCAGCTATGTACGTGACACCACAGATTTTCTGAGGAAAATACAATCTTTTAATAATCTTCCCAACAATACTATACTAGCTACTATGGATGTGGAATCTCTGTATACCAACATCCCACACAACGATGGTTTACAAGCTATAAGGAACACCATTTCAGATAAAACCACAGCGGACTTTGCTACCAAACTCTGCCAATTTGTCTTTACCCACAACAACTTCAAATTCAGTGACGACCTGTTCCTTCAGATCAGCGGCACAGCAATGGGCACCCGCATGGCCCCACAGTATGCCAACATCTTCATGGCGGATTTAGAACGTTTCCTAAACTCCTACCCACTCAAACCTCTCTTGTACCTGCGATACATTGACGATATTTTTATCATCTGGACACATGGTCAACAGACCCTGGACACCTTCCACCAGAAATTCAATGATTTTCACCCCACAATCAACCTAACAATGAATCAATCTATGCAAGAAATACATTTTTTGGACACTACTATAAAAATACAGGATGGGCGCATAGACACCACCTTATACCGTAAACCAACTGACCGACAAACATATCTACATGCCTCTAGCTACCATCCCAAACATACCAAACAGTCCATTGTATATAGCCAGGCACTATGTTACAGCCGCATCTGCTCCAATTCTACAGACAGAGACTCTCACCTAAGAGATCTACAGCAAACCTTTTTAGAACTAAAATACCCAGCAGATGAAGTCAGACAACAGATCAACAGAGCCAGACTGATACCCAGAGAGAACTTGCTGCAAGACAGACCCAAAAAAGAAAATAACAGAACACCTCTAGTCATCACATACAGCTCCCAAGTTAAAACAGTACAACGCATCATCAGAGATCTACAACCTCTCCTGGACAATGACAGTTCTCTTTCTCAAGCTCTGGGAGGAAGACCTTTCATTGCCTACAGACAGCCACCCAATCTTAAACAACTCCTAACCCACAATAATACTACAACCAGACTTAACACGGACACTGGCACCAGAGCCTGCAATAAACCCAGATGCCAACTTTGCTGCCACATACACCCGGACAACACCATTACTGGCCCCAACAACATCACACATACCATCTCGGGACTATTTAATTGCTCATCGTCTAACATTGTGTATGCCATCAAATGCCAACAGTGTCCTTCAGCTCTCTATATTGGACAAACAGGCCAAACCTTACGCCAAAGAATAAACGGACATAAATCCGACATCAGGAACCACAAGACAGAGAAACCAATAGGAGAACACTTCAATCTCCCAGGACATTCTATACAAGATCTCAAAGTAGCTGTTCTATTACAAAGGAATTTCAGAAATAGACTGGAAAGAGAAGCTGCTGAATTGCAACTTATCACCAAACTTAAAACCATGGAGAGACCTGGTCTGAACAAAGACATTGGATTCTTATCTCATTATACATGACAAAGCCATTTTTCACCTTCTCACCCCTTGCTTTTTCCTGTAAGACCTATTGCAGTCGTTAAGAGTCGTCAACAGGCTCATCACAGCTATCTGCCAATCACCCAATCCCACCACCCTTCTGAGTAATACCCCTCCCCACCTTCTCACTATATAGAAGGGTCTGGTGACTTCTGTTTCAGTGTATCTGAAGAAGTGTGCATGCACATGAAAGCTCATACCAAGAACTTAGTTGGTCTTTAAGGTGCTACTGGAAGGAATTTTTTTTATTTTGTTTTGACACATTTCCCCTTACTTTTTAGGAGGGAAAAAGTGTGTCTTATAGAGCAAAAAATACGGTAAGTACCGCAGAGCCCAGCTAATTTCTCCTGTGGGCAGATGCTAAAAAACAACAACCCATCTCTCCTCCTCCCTTACAAACCTAGTCTTTAGTGCCTTACTTACAATAGAATACAAGTCCTACTTCTGCTGTGATCTAACTTTTGCAAATCTGAAGTAAGTAGAGTAACTGTGATATGCCAACAACACTAAAATAGGATAAGAACCAGAGATAGGGAATCCATAGACCTCCAGACATTTTTGGGCTACAATTCTCATCATCCCTGACCACTGGTGCTGCTGCTTTGGGCTGATGTGAGTCCAACAAAATCTGGGTGGCCACAGGTTTCCCATTCCCAATATAAACAGTCTTTTCCAATACGATGTCTTTCCCAACACGAACAGGAAGTCTAACCCATCTTATCTTTACAGAACTAGAATCTGGCACCTGAGAACATCTAAGAGCTCACCTACCTTTCCATTGTGAACCTTCAATTGTATGGGTTCAGCTCAAAAGTACATTTTCTTCATTTACCTCCTCAATGTCCTGGTCATTGAATTTATAGTTGAGGGCTTCTTTGATAGACATGTCCTTCTTGTTTATCTCATCTAGTGTTGGTAGCTGCATCCCGGCAGAAAACATCTAGATGTTAAGAGAAATAGTGTCAGAGTACTTCATTCACCATTCAACACTCCTGTTTGGAAAAATGGAAATACTTACAGCTTCCTTCCACTTCATGAACTCGCTCTCTGTGAATTCTTGATTGGAGACAAATTCTAAGCGGAACACACGCTGGTCACTGCCATGCCTGCACAGAGAAGGAAAAAAGGAGCCATCATTCCACAGCACCTTCCCAAGGGCAGGGCAGCAGGAGACAGATATAAAGTGCATTTATACCTGGCTACTAAGTATACCTCTGTATAGTGACTATGTTATGCTAACTCTAACTTTGCTACAGGAAGACACATTATAAATTTGCTGGAAACGGTGAAGGGGGAAATGTTAGTAGGAATAACATAGCATACATTCAATCAGTTTCACTCAAATATTTGTTTGGACGCTCCATTTTTTTCATATCTCTAAGGAAAATATTGGGAAGGCCTGAAATCAAGGAGAAGGTCCTGATGGAGGAAGCAATTTTCATAGATTTCCCTTTTGCTCCTCAAGCCACCTCCCACACTCTTTGAGGGTCCCTGAAGCCTCTGGAGAAGTATTTCAAAGAGCACAGGGGAAAGAAGGAATAGGCAAAAATTGCCTCCCCTCCAGTCCTTCAGTGGGAGCGTCCTGTGAATTCTGTTGCGCATGAGGAAGTCCTTGTGCAAATGGAACAACTTCATTGGATAAACTCCTCTGTGCTCAATACCCTGACAGAAATTTATCAGCTTCCTACTACTCAAGGATAGAAGTATTTTGGAATTCACCTCTCATATACCACGCTCTCAAAATGATGGAGCAGGTCTTACCTTAACTGCAACCCTTTGTTTGTCCTGGTACCTCCAAGCTGATAAACCTTTGCAGTTTCTACAACACCTGTTATTTCTGCCACCTATATAAATAAAGATAAAGTGAAAAAAGATGAGTACTTCCATGAAGGGGGAAAGGAGTCAAGAAGAGGCAGACTTAAGAAGGAGCGTCTAGATGGAGCTGGAACAAAATGCCATGCCTACTGGCACATCTGTAATGGTGTTCTTTGCTTCTGAAGCAATAAGGCCTTATCTCATAAACAAAGTATAATGGCAACATTTAAATTGCAATGGCTTGGATCGAGAATTGTTCCTAGTGGTGCGCGTATTCCCTTAGAACAGCGGTTCTCAACCTGTGGGTCCCCAGATGTTGTTGGACTACAACTCCCATCATCCCTGAGCTCTGGCCTTGCTAGCTAGGGGTGATGGGAGTTGTAGTTCAACAACATCTGGGGACCCACAGGTTGAGAAAGGCTGCCTTAGAAGTTCTGCTTAGAAGATTCTCCCAGCAATGAAACGGAGATAATGACTTTTGCTAAATCCCCTTTCCCTCAGCAGGTCAGAGGATGCTCCAGAGCACCAGAGGTATGCAATAATACTCATTTTCATTGTTATCAGCTGCATTCCTCTGCGGAATCAAAAACCTTTCTGTTGGCAGATGGTTAAATTTGGACCCAACATAACAGGTGGCAGCTAATTTCACAACAGTGGACTTCTAGTTCTACAAGAGAAATTCCCCTTCCTCTTCTCACTGCTGTACTCCCTTGGTACCTCCCCTCATCTGCTCTGGAGGGTCTTCCAACCTTTTGAAACAGATTCTGGGGTGCACAGAGAGCTGCAGCAGGGAATGCATTCTGTTGTGTTGTCCGTTCCACTGGTTAAACAAGGGATTCTATAGATCTTGGTATTTATTAAGAAAAAGAGGACAGCAAGGTGGGATAAGTAAAAGGGCTTCATAACTAATATTGTGTTGTGTAATTACCCGCTTTCCCGTCACCATATATTTGTAGTGTCCTGCTGCTTCTGGTGTCAACAGGAATTGGGTTTAATCAAGGATATACTCACTCTGTAAACTGGTTTGCTATTGTGGTTTCCTATGCCGATGCGCACAAAGCAGCCAGTGACCGTCTTGGCAAAGAAAGGCATGTGACACCATCGTTCTAGTTTGTGTCGAGATAATCGAACCCGATTCAGTTCTTCAGGCAAGGACACTGGCTGTGATTTAGGAGGGATTTCTTCTTTCCTAGCATGACACAGGAGGAAATATTCAAATAGAATGAGAGTGCCACACTCACGTAACAAAATCCACACATTAACACAGTGGTTCTCAATTTTTATTTTTATAGTGGTGGAACCCTTCACTTTAAACAAAACTTCAGCAAAGCCCTTGCAGTAAAGTATTTTAACTGGTTCTTTAAAAATGGATGGGGGGAGTTTATTATTGGGAAAGCAAGCAAGTGAAAGCCAGTTATCTCACCTGTACGCTAAAGGGTTCAAGGTGGTGCAAATGGTTCTCCTGTCTTCCATTTGATCCCCACAACGATCTTGTGAGGCAGATTGGGCTGACAGGTAGTGAATGGCCAAAGGTTACCCAGTGTTCCTTAAATATTGAAAGTGGGCTTCCCCAGTCCTACTACAGCACACTGCCTCTCTCATAAGATGAAAACAAGCATAGCCCACACAGAATACTATGAAAGGTATACAGCTTTATTCACTGCCCTCAAGCAGTACTTCAGTACTTACTCTTCCTCCTCATCCGAAGATGAAGATCTGGATGAACGATCAGTTTTCTCACTAGATTTATCGTCTTCTTCTTCCTCTTCATCATCTGAGTAAACTTCACTCGTTTTTAATGGCTGCTTCTTTAAAAGCAACTCAGCTAAAAAGGGAAAAATGACATAATTCTCTTCTGTTCAGTTTCCTTGACCAGAGACTCCTTTAGTTAAAATAAGTAAGGCTCCAACCAGGTATTGCCTCAAGGGAGCCCATGCTGTTAGCCCTGTTCACATTTTTTTTTTCTTCCAAGCTGAGTTCCAGGGCTAAGCATGGCTGAATTCTTTTTGGCTCAAATTAAGCTTTACTGATTGCTGCATTTGAGTAAAGGAGATTGCTATTCATCTACCACATCTTACTTCATTATGTATCTTGGATATAAACCTTAGAAATAAATTACATGTTAGATTTACATGGGAAGCTCTTCAACACAATCATACAAAAATTAGTTTATGTGCACTGGCAATTTGCATGTCTCTTTATATGAATTCTGAATTAGTAAAATGTGTTCACACTCTGAACTCTGGTGGATACCAGAGCACAGATGGTAGATATATTGCCATCTGTGCACCTTCTGACGAGACACTATTAAGGAGCTGTTATTAGGACATACTGCTGTTCAAAGCAACACAGGTGTATAATGTTCACTTGTAAATGCTAAAGAAATACATTTACTGGTGTCCATTAAATCCAAAGAACTGCCCACATATGATTCCTCTAGCATTAGCTGCAAGACAAAACATGAACAAAGAACATTTGTTTTGTACCCATTGCCTTTTAAAAACTTAGCTGCTGGGGACAAAACACAGCATGAACAACATTGATTTTTATGTAATTGATGTTTCGTAACTATGCAATATATCCTACTGTGGAATCCATGGATGAAGGGTGTGTTAGAAATATCTTAATTAAAAAGTGCAAGTGAGCCAGACAGATATCCCAATACAAGATGGATAACAGTTGTCATTTGCATTTACATTTATATCATGGTTATTAGATGAAGCTGTAAGAGGAAATAAAATAAAAATAAGCTTTTCCCTAAATGTTAACATTAGAAGTCTGCAAATCAATAGCACATACAAATAATTCCAAGTAAAGTGCTTTGAAAAGAGTAGCCTGATTAACTGTCAAATAGTCTACTTCCACTGTGTGTGTCACTGATGCATAAAAACCCCAACATCTTGGTTGTTAGTTAAGGGAAAAGGAGTTAATTAAGGGCTATAGCCATGTTAAAGAATGAACATTGTTTCCTTTTTGGGATATCGTTTTAAAGTGCAGGAAGCTCACAAAATCAGATGCTCTAATGCAAGAGTGGGCAGAAGATTGATCTCTGGAAGATTTGCATCAGCTCAAGAAAGGTTTCTGATTCTCAATCTTATAACAAAAGTAGCAAGGAAATGATTCCACACGCCCAATCTGAATTTGCCTGATAAACTAAAGAAAGTTTTGAGGCAAAAAGTAGAAGGACTATGACTTCCGTTTAGCTCTGATACCCAATATTCCTGGGCTCTGAATCTTTTAATTCTTAAGGCTTGTGGCTCTTTAGTTCTAGTAAAAAACCCACACAGGCCCCAGGTTCAATTCCCACCATCTCCAGGCAGGACTGGGAGAGACCCTTGTCTGAAACCATTGAAAGCTGCCAATGTAGAAGATACTGGGCTTGATGGATCAGTAGTATGACTCCATAAAAGGCAGCTTCCTGTATTTCCTGACCATCCCGTCAGGAAAAACACAAATTAAATCTTAACAGAAATATCAGTATCCCCAGCCAATGACATTCAGGAAAGAATAAAACTTTTGCGTAGCTTGTGCCTAGTCCCTACATTATCAGGGTGCTTTGGCAGTGAGCACTGGAGAAGCTTTTTAGTTCATATTGAGCAGGCATAGGCAAACTCAGCCCTACAGATGTTTTGGGACTACAACTCCCATCATCCCTGACCACTGGTCCTGTTAGCTAGGGATGATGGGAGCTGTAGTCCCAAAACATCTGGAGGGCCGAGTTTGCCTATGCCTGATATTGAGGGCATAAGTCTATCACTTACTATGAACATACAAGTTAATGGCCCTTAAAGGCATGTAAGGTCACTGAATAAAAAGTAATCAGGAAATTTGTGGGAATGTGGTAGCAATGAACTGTGCCTCCCTCCACAGTTAGTTAAACGAAATCAAGGCTCTGTAAAGGGTGTAGTCCCTGGGCATCAAGGAGCACCCACATTCTTTAACTGGAAATGTACTCCACAATTGATCCTTTTCATGGGCTTTTGAACTAACCTGTTCTGTTCTTCCTTTTCTCCCTTTCTGCTTTCAGTTCTTCCATGGCTTGGGATTTCTTATCCAATTTTTCATCTCGCTTTGACCGTCGCTCTTTATTGTGTGACATTACCTATGGAAACACACAGCAACCTTTATAATAGCTACTTAGAGCTCATGCCCCAAAATAACTACACTTACATACACTTTCATCCACATCAGTTCTCTTTACAATGTTTTGAAGTCTTCTGGATTATTTGCAAAATTTGGTTTGTAATGACCATTTAAAGCTGGCCTGGAATTTATTCTAAAAAAGGTTTTATACTGCACCACTTCATTAACTTATCTGAAGAAGAGGGCATTTAAACAGACCATTTCTGCATGCAAATATGTCATCCAGAAGTGCAGAAAAGCTACTGTAGCTCTGTTATTGGTCCCATTGGCATAACAGAAAGTGATTACATGATTTTCCAAAAATGGAGTCCAGTGGCACCTCAGATTTTTTGATTATAAATCTGTTAGCCTTTATAGTGTCATAAGAGTCTTCTTTTTGCTACATTACAACAGATACTTCCTAAAAATGGTTTACCAAAGGACTGCTACCTATATAAAGAATAATGGAAGACAAGACAAAAATACATTGCTCCTGTTCAGTTTTCATTGAGACCATTATTTAATCTGGTTTGGTTAGGATGAAGGTGCATGATGAACTGGAATCTAAGTGATTTCACATCACAAACATCTGAGTGATTTCACATCACAAACATCTGAGTAATTTCACACCATAAACACCTGGTTTTAGGCATTTGTCATCACCTGGTAAAGTGAGCTTGCTCTGTTCTTACCTGGGATTCCTGGATCTGGGTGAGTTTTTTCTTCTCCTGCTCTTCTTCTTGTTTCTTCTTTTTCTCTTTCTTTTCTTTCTTTTTTGCTGTCTTTAATTTCTTTTTTATTTCAAACCTGGGCTCAAAACAAGGGGAAAATGAGTAAGAACCTGCAGTCGCTTTCACACATCATTAGAAGTCAAGGGAGGATGAAATATTATAATAGATGAAAAAGGGATGGGAAGCCATTTTTGTATGCCAACAATCCCATTTCCTGGGGGACAGCAGCATAGATTGGGGGGTGAGTGGGGCTAGAGATGGCAGTTACTAAAGCCCAAAAGTGGGTGAGGCAGGAGCTGGATGCAGAGGGACATATCTTTTGTCTCTTTCAACAAACTTTTTTTTTAGCATCACCACTTCTCTCTCCCAGCTCCAGTTATGGGATGAATCTGAATAGTGGCTTCCCAACCCTGCTCTAAAGCAAGAGAACTATAAGCAGGAATAGACTGTAATAATAGTTACACTAAAGGTGGGTGAAAAACATGTCCACCCATTACTGTTACAGACTAGGCAAATTACTAGCAAAATCAGGTGACTTGTTGCTCAGTTTCAAAGCAAAATACCAGATCTAGAAGCTGGCAGGTGAGGCTAAGTGTTTGAGTTGATGGGATTGATCACTTTAAAGCATGACTACTCTAGGACAGTGGGAAGGGTTCAGATAGATGTACAGAGCCATCCACCAAACTAACAACCAAGTTATGTTCAGAACCTACTGAATTTGAACTGTATACATGAGAAGCTCAGTCCTGCAGTCAGATTTAGAATGGTGAGAACAAAAGTTGCTTGGTTATGCCTAGAAATTGCAAGCTTTATCTGACCAGGATTTTGCTTGAAACTGAAATCCGAACAGCTGCAAATGAAATTCTCCATGCTGTTCGGTTCCATACTAGACTGTAAGAACAACCTGACGGGACCTATGCTGTGCAGGACTTATGCTGTGCAAACTACAGAAAATGACTATTTGATTTTTCCTAGCAGTTCGAGAGTCAGAAGTTGGGCCTGAAACAGGTAGAATTCGTTTTCTACTTTTCCTAGCAAAAGCAGATTCTCTCTAAATGCATTTAAATATAATTATTTGAAATAGAATTGAAAAGCACTTTTATTGAGGGAAGTGCAATTTTTTCTATCATCTTCCTGTATTTAATTTTCAGTAGGTTGGAGATCTGTTGGTATGACACTATTTGTTTGTGTTTTTATATGTATATGCGTGTGTAGTGTGTATCTATATCTAATATAGGTAGGAAACAAAAACAACACATTCTGACAATTTCTTGCACCCTGCAAAGGGTAATTTTGTAATCTGCATTAACTCATTTCTATCTTTTTTTTTTAAAAAAAAAACCAAACCAGCTGGGAAATGATATGCAGGTATCCTACCAATACTGAGCAGAAGTAGACATTGACCAAATGAGAACTAGCAAGCTTACTAGAAATACAGACATGAGGGTGTGTGTTGCATATGTAGAGGGCACTGAAATTGTTATTTAAGTTAGCCTTTAATCATAAACCTCACCTCCTCTTTAGAACTTCTCTCTTCTCTATCCGATTAAACAACTCCTGCTCCCTCTCCTTTTCTGTCATCTGTTCTAGCCGAGCTCTGTCTTCTTCATCACCCATGAGGTCCTCCCCATAGCCATCAGTGAACTCATCTTCTGAAGATGAATCAGAGTCTGAGCTGGAACAAGAGCTATTGCTTTCAGAGTCAGACACTTCACCTGAAACAAAACAGAAAGAATCCATTCTGCTGAGTCAACTGCAGAACTCCAGATAAAGGCATACATTCCTTGTTACTATTGCTTCCCCTTCTCCCCATCACCATCTAACTTTGTATTCTAAGCTCCTCAGGCAGGTACCTGTCTTTTCCTTTACTACTTTGGAGCATGCCATGTACACTGGTGGCACTAAAATACACACATACCTGTGAGAAAGTAGAAAGTATCCCTAGCAAACCTCAACTATGGCAGGAGAAAATGCATACACATTATTATATCTTTTGTTACTCCTTAATAAAGTAAAATTAATAGAGTATGTGGGCCTCTGCATAGGATGGAGTTGCAGGATTGTAAAAGAAAATAACTTTTAGGCAAAAAGTACAGGTGCAGCCCAAAGGTCTAAGAATGTCAGAAAGATTACAATACTGAGAATACCAAAGCCACATTCAGATGTATTATTCGTTTTACTCCAAGGGTTCAAAGCAGGCTACAGCAATGGTAAATGAAACACATTCCTTAAGGGAAAGAAAAACTTGTCAACTCTTACCATTAATCATGCTGTTTGTGGCTGATGGGAGTCCAACAAGACCTGAAGGACCACAGATTTCTCACCTCCAGTGCAAAGAATAAAGGAGCGGCCTCATACACAATAGCAAGCGGCTGAATACTATTAGCGTATAGCTCAGACAATCACAAGAATGGTCCAAGACACTAGGGGAGGAATTTAATATTGCCCCCCCTCTGCACACTGTTCTGGAGGTTCTCCCAATACTTGCATAGGGCTTCACTAATGAGACTCATTAGATCAGGCATAGGCAAACTCGACCCTCCAGAGCCAGTGTGGAGCAGTGGTTAAGAGTGGTAGACTCGTAATCTGGTGAACTGGGTTCGCGTCCCTGCTCCTCCACATGCATCTGCTGGGTGACCTTGGGCTAGTCACACTTCTCTGAAGTCTCTCAGCTTCACTCACCTCACAGAGTGTTTGTTGTGAGGGAGGAAGGGAAAGGAGATTATTAGCTGCTTTGACTTCTTAGGGTAGTGATAAAGCAGGATATCAAATCCAAACTCCTGTTCCTCCTCTTCTTCTTTTTGGACTACATCTCCCACCATCCCTAGCTAACAGGACCAGTGGCCAGCGATGATGGGAGTTGCAGTCCCAAAACATCTGGAAGGCCAAGTTTGCCTATGCCTGCATTAGATGAATCCCACACTAGATTTGTAGAGGGAGGAAAAAATGATTAGAACAGACCAGGAAAATAAAATTACATGTATCTTATTACGGAAGGCTTAAACCATTGTCCCTTTCTTGCCCTTTACATCTAAATATCTAGAGTGATAGGAAATGTTAAACAAGCACACCAGTGTTTTACATATGCTTTTAGTACTTCAGCATAGCTTACTGCAAATATAAAAATAATCTGACCTGGAAGAACAATCTAAGCCCAACAGAAAATGAGTGCCTACAGAAAACCACCCACATTACTGACATGGTGCATCCTCTTACCCTCTTCAGGTGCTGAGCTCTCTGCTGAGCTTTCTTTATCAGAACTGCCTGATGAGGCTGCTTTGTTCATCTGTTTCTTCATGGCTCCTTTTTTCTCTGCTTTCCCAGTTTTCACTTTCTTTTTGTTTTTAGAACCTCCGACTGTCCACTGTATCACAGGAGAAATGAAGTGAATCATGGCTTTCCCAAACAATCAAGTTAATTTTACAGGAGATAGGACAAACTACAAGAGAAGCCCAGATTATAATACAGTGGTGCCCCGCAAGACGAATGCCTCGCAAGACGAAAAACCCGCTAGACGAAAGGGTTTTCCGTTTTTCGAGATGCTTCGCAAGACGAATTTCCCTATGGGCTTGCTTCGCAAGACGAAAACATCTTGCGAGTCTTGTGAGTTTCCCCCCCCCTTTTTCTAAGCTGCTAAGCCGCTTAGCCGCTAATAGCGCTAATCCGCTAATAGGGATGCTTCGCAAGACGAAAAAACCGCTAGACGAAGAGACTCGCGGAGCGGATTATTTTCGTCTTGCGAGGCACCACTGTATTGATTTATATTGCAGAATCCACACTGATTTGATGCAATCCACTTATTCTTGTAGAAAAGCGTACCTCTACATCGCTGTCTGAAGTCTCAGAATCTGAAGATGCTGTAGGTTTACTAGCAGGTGCTTCTTTTTCCTCAGAGTCACCACGTTTCCGTTTGGCAAGTGATAAAAGCTCCTGGTAGGAGAATAAATATACTGTTACCTTTAAAATGAAAAGACTCTAACCCTATTAGAGACACAATTTTCACCATATCACTTCTCCATCAACCCCATCAGTTTTTCAAATATGCTGTCCCTTAAAGTACCAGTGTTATCACATGGTGTAAATCCACTGTACAAATCATTAAAAAACAAACTTCGCATGCATACAAGCAGGGCTTTCTCTTTTGCGACCCAGCTCCTCTGAACTCCTTCCTAAGTAAAGTCCACAGGTGCCTGACCGTACAAACTTCTAGGAAATGTGTAAAAATGTTATTTCAGAAAAGTTTTAAAGAATCACATGCTTCTTACGCTGTGCTCCATTTGTGGCTCTGGGTTATATGGCGAATTTAAGTGTACGCGTTTGACTTTCAATTTGACAGAATTGTTGCAGTCCACTTTTAATACATAAAAAGCCAATATAATAAATGCAAACAGGTGGACCCATTACAAACTATATTACACATGAATCCAAGTCCTTAGACCAGGGTGGTCCAACTTCATACCAAGTGGGCTACTAGAATACTTAGACACGGAACCCGCAGACCACACTCTGCCTTGTCACGGGGGTGCCAGGCTTTGGGGAGGACGTGCAAGGATCTGGCAGGGTCCTAGAGCCCTTTCCAAAGCTGGGAAAGTGCTAACAAGGCTTTGGAAAGGAGGACGGAGGACTCTAGGACCCTGTCAGAGCCCTCATACTTCTTTCCCAAAACCCAGCTTACCTGGCTTTGGAAAGCAGTGCGAGGGCTGTGGGGGGCATAAAGTGTTGCCAAGAGCTACCTAAAAAGGTATCAGGGGCCACATTCAGTCCTCAGGCAGTGTGTTGGACCACCCCGCCTTAGACATTTTAAAGCACGCCCACGAGTCACATTAGAACATTTGCTTATTGGAGTGCTCCCCTAAGTAACAACTTACTACATGGGAGGGCTTGATACATGTAACTTCAACAGTCAAACAGCTACACAGATCTCTACAGAATTCTACATATCCCAATGGCCTACTTCACAGGTGTTTGGGCTCTAGGAGATGAGACAGGCAGCTTTGCTCCTTCCCGGTCATTCTGATGCTATGCTGAGCTAAGCCCTGGTTTGGTTTAGTGTGTCATCCAAACCCAGGCTCATGGTTTAGCTCTCTCCAGGCTAACCATGAGCCGTCCTGTGGTTAATTGATAGGGTTTTTTGGGGAGGGAAAAAAAAAAGTATGCCTGACCTGAAAACATGCTATGCCAAATCGCAACTTAATTCAGCCAGAGGAAAGCAAAGCCGCTGCAATCTCTGCTCCAAGGCCCGCCACTAAGCTGCGGTGTGGCTTAGTGTGACATGCTAACTAGGCCAGTGGCTGGCACAGGAGGCCAGAGGTGTAAAGTAAACCTTCCAGCCAGCCCAATTTCAACCACTGGGAGCACTCCACTGAACAAGGCACACTACAGGGAAGATGGATTTCTAAGTATCATTGAGTTTGCTATTTAAAAAAAAAACAGGAAGTGAAAAACATACATTGAATTTTCAGTAGAACCTGCTACCTAAAAGATGTGTTTCAATTCTCATAAAGGCTTGGTTCAGATGTCATGCTATGTGATAATCAAACTTTGGTGATCAGAACTCCCCTGCAGGCTTGATTGTCCCCCTTTCCTGGGCTCATACACTTTCTCCCCCCTCCCTTTCCTGGTTAGTGATAACTTAAGAGTTTTCTGTGACCTCTGAACTACAATCACCATTAACCATTAATTGCTCTCAAACAAATTATTCTGGGCAAACCATTGTAAACACTTACGAGGGTGCGAGGGTGCAAAGGAGGAAGAATGTAGGTGGGAGTGGGCAAATAAGTCTGCAATGCTGTGGTGTGCTCCCAATTGCTAAACCATGGTCTGAAAAACCAGGTAGCAAAATATCTTAACTGGACCACTGTCTTAGTAAGACTGTGCTAATATGCATTTCCCCTGCTAAGGAAAGATGCTTCACATTTTCTTCTGGCTAATATTGGTCTAGATGGTGACAGCAGCCACGAAATTAAAAGACGCCTGCTTCTTGGGAGAAGGGCAATGACAGGCCTAGACAGCATCTTGAGAAGTAGAGACATCACCTTGCCAACAAAGGTCCGTATAGTTAAAGCTATGGTTTTCCCAGTAGTGATGTATGGAAGTGAGAGCTGGACCATAAAGAAGGCTGATCGCCGAAGAATTGATGCTTTTGAATTATGGTGCTGGAGGAGACTCTTGAGAGTCCCATGGACTGCAAGAAGATCAAACCTCTCCATTCTGAAGGAAATCAGCCCTGAGTGCTCACTGGAAGGACAGATTGTGAAGCTGAGGCTCCAGTACTTTGGCCACCTCATGAGAAGAGAAGACTCCCTGGAGAAGACCCTGATGTTGGGAAAGATGGAGGGCACAAGGAGAAGGGGACGACAGAGGACAAGATGGTTGGATAGTGTTTTCGAGGTTACCAGCATGAGTCTGACCAAGCTGCGGGGGGCAGTGGAGGACAGGAGTGCCTGGCGTTCTCTGGTCCATGGGGTCACGAAGAGTCGGACACGACTAAACGACTAAACAACAACAACAACTGTGAATTATTATAGTTTAGAAAGACCCACAGTTTCCAAGCAACTATAGAAGTGAGCAAAATGGAAGTGAGGTAATATTGAAGTTTCATCATTACCCACAAAGTTCTAGCACTTGGTAGTAAAATCATAATTTCTCTTTTAAATGCTAGATTTAAGCTACAAGCAGAAACTAACCTCAAAATCTGATACACTGGCTTATATTAATTAAGCACTTGAAAGGTTAACATCACAATCCTTTATTTGCATACACATTTTCCCAAACATAAACAGCACAGTGATAATTTTGGCATGGAGAAGAGAGCTTCTCAATGAATAAATAAAATACCTCCCTTTCCTCTGAAAGAAAATCAGAAGCACATGGTGTTGCATGCTGTTGTTTTCAAAGTAACAGCTGTCAGACTACATATTGATGCCAATGGCAGCTTCCCACCAGATGTAAACAGCAGCCAAAGAAGGGGGTTTTCAGCAGGATTGTACCACAGGAATATGTTGAAAAATATACCCCTCCACTACAACTCCAATCCACCCCACCCCCACAATTGCTATTTAAATTTGAATAAAAAGCACCCAAACTATATGCTTAATGCCATGTAGGGCTTGGTGCACAAATGAGCAGTCACTGGACAGCAAAAATGCTTAAGCACTGTTGTATATAACAAAAATGCTAAAAAGCAGTACTGTCTATACAGAAAAACAGGTGAATAAGCCCAGAAATGTTGATTACCAAAATCAAGCAATATTTATTGGGTGTTTGATCTTTCTCACCAAATTCTGGGGTTTTCTTTTATAACCATATCAAATGTTTCCTCACTAGTTACAGGTTCCTAGAGATGTTAAAACCAGTATATTGGATCCACAACATTCCTTCTATAAATAGAAGGGCTCCTTCTGTTTAAGGAAGGGACTGAGAACCACCAGACAATTCCAAAGGAGAAGAGGAAGGGGAGATGCTCCAACCCTCTGGAACAGTTTTTCAGGGACACAGTTTTTCAAGGAAGGAGGGATTGATGGAAAATCTGCTCACAAGTTTTTCAAGGAAGGAGGGATTGATGGAAAATCTGCTCACAAGTATCAGGTTCAAAATCAGTCTCTATGCAAAAAAAAAAAGTTGTATTATCATCATCATCATCATCATTTAGTAGTAGTACTAGTAGTAGTCTACTAGGTTCTCTTCTCCTACTTCCAGATATCCAATCTTTGCCTCCTCTCCATTTTCTCACCTTAGCTCTCTCCACTGCCACCAGCTATTCCTTTCCATGGCTAATCAGATGACTGCATTACACACAGACAACAACATCTGTGCAGTTTTGCTTACAAACTGGCACAAGGCACCCAAATGTATTTCCAAATGTGCATCTCTATTAAAAACTATGTGTCTCAACTTTACACCTTCACCAGCAAACCTGATATTAATATTTACAGTACCATAAAGGCCACATTTTCATTAAGAATGTACATTGATTTCTATCTTTCCAGCTTCCTAAGCCACCTATAATCCTAATATTAACTATTTAGGTTTAAGCAAAGAGCTTAAGTGTATACACCTAGGGTACATTTCCAATGAATTCAAGAATGAGTGCTTTACATAGTATTAATTCAGATGTCCGTGGCCATATCCGTTCAAGTAGGCTGCGAGTTTTGAAGCAATTTAACAGAGGTATTGCTTAGCACCCAGCTTCAGTAATCATGTAAGGTGTAAACACTCTACTCATACAGTGGTACCTTGGTTCTCCAACTTAATCCATTCTGGGAGTCTGTTCGACTCCTGAAACAGTTTGAAAACCAAGGCACGGCTTCTGACTGGCTGCAGGAGCTTCCTGCACTCAGTTGGAAGCTGCAGAAACCATGTCAGATGGTCAGCTTCCGAAAAACGTTTGCAAACCAAAGCCGATTTGTTCAGGAGCGAAGCTGTTTGAGTACCAAGGTACCACTGTACTACAGTATTCTCCAATTGTTAATGGCCAAAAATGGAAAGTTGGGCTCACTGTGAAGTGCTCTTCTGGTCAAAATACAGCAAAGGGGTTAAGTAAATTTTCTTGTGGTAGATGGCAAGGCCCAAATCAGAAGAAGTTAAATGCCTCTATCAACTGTTTGACCATGGTAGTTATCCCTAGAAAAAACACATTTAAACGAGTACTCCAACAAGAACAGAAATGAAGACAAAGAAAGACATGAAACCACTGCAGGAAACTGCACAATTGTATATAAGAACAACCCTTCTGCACAGTTGCCTTCCATCAGCTTTGGCTGGTTGCCCAGCTGCACCCCTATCTGGACAGGGATAGCCTAACGTCCGTCATCTATGCTCTGGTAACCTCTAAATTTGATTACTGCAACGTGCTATACATGGAGCTGCCTCTGAAGATGGTTCAGAAACTTAAGTTGGTGCAGAATTCAGTGGCTTGGTTGCTCACTAGGGCAAGACAGTTTGAGCATATTACACTGATCCTGCCCGACTGTACTACTAATTAGCTTCCTGGCCCAATTCAAAGTGCTGGGGTGTGTGTGTGTGTGTCTATATCTATATATATAGTTTTTACTTATTTTCCATTTAATTATATACATTCACATCATCATTATCCACTTTACCACCCTGGCTCTTAGAGCCATCGACTTCCTTCACTTCCGCCTCATGACTATCAAAATTAACCTTTATATCATTGTAGCTTGTACATTTTCCAATTCTAATTGTACTCATTATGAAATTACTCGAAATTTAAATAAATATAGAAAGGTAGAAAATTTCTCATTACAAGTCTTCAGGCAACACTGCTAGTGATGTTAATTGCTTACAATAATCTTTCAAATATCATATAAATTTACTCCAGTCGTTTTGGAATACTTGATCATGCTGGTTTCAGATTTTTCCTGTCAGCTTTGCCAGTTCTGCAAAATCCATCATCTTCATCTGCCTCAAAGTGCTGGTTTTGATCTATAAAGCCTTATACAGCTCAAGACTGCAATACCTCAAGTTCTTGTCATATGAACTGATTTGGACCGTGCGCTCATCATCTGAGGCTCTTCTTCATGTGGCTCCTCCATGAGGTATCTGGAAGGCGGCAACACAAGAACGGGCGTGTGAAATGCTCTCCCCAGGGAGGCTCCCCTGGCGTCTCTGTTACGTATTTTTGAGGTGCCAGGTAAAGACCTTCCTCTTCTCCAATCTCTTTGTTTATTTAGCCAATCAATGGCCTTTTAAACTGTGGTGTTGTTGTTGTTACTTATTATGCTATTTCTGGGTTAGCAGAGTCTGTAACCTGAAGCGTCTGTAACCTGAAGTGTCTGTAACCCGAGGTACCACTGTAGTGGTAGTTTCTGGAATGGAAAACGGTCTAGTACCTAGGCATTGTTGGGCTGGATCCATTGGCATTTTCCCCACCTACAGAACACCCATAGTATCTCCTACATATTGTTTAGGGAGGACTGATAGAAGGCTTTGACAGTATGAACCAGTCCACCACCTAGCTATTTGAATTCTTAGAGCTGTTGCTGTTTAACTACCAGTTGTGCAACTGGAGGCACAAGTGGCTTGGATGGTGTGATGAATCTTGGAACAGGAGATCCTTAACACAATCAAGAAGATTTTGGGCATCACATGGCAGGACAGTCTCAAAGATGTGTTTTTCCAAGCATGTTCACACTGCTGTCTCAGCGACACCTATTTTGGCTTGGTCATGTCCGCAGAATAGAAGATGGCAGGATCCCCAAGGATGTGTTCTATGAGGAGCTGGCTTCAAACACTAGGCCCATTGGCAGACCAACTCTGCGTTACAAAGATGTCTGCAACCGAAACATGAAGACTGGCAACATCAACCCCACCACATGGGAATCCCTCACAGATGACTGCAGTGCCTGGTGACAGACAGTCAGTTTGTGTATCCACAGCAGTGACTAGAGGAAGAATGACCGCTGGGAGGAGCACAGAGAGAAGAAACACCAGAGAGAAGCACAACTGGATGCCTTCAACTGCCCCAGCTGCAATGAAACATCTCTCTCCCATATTGATCTCTATAGTCACAGCAAGTGTTGTAACGCTCCAACAGTGTTGTAACACTCCTTCATTGTCTAATGTGACAAATCAATGCCAACCAACTATAAACCAGGAGATCTAAGAACTATGATTCTTTGGGATAGAATAGGCCCCAAACTAGGACTTGTATCCTGAGTGGCTGAACCTTGCACAGAGTTCACGCAAGCTGGAAATGCCCACATGAGTCTCTGAGTCTGAGTGCAGGTCATGAAAGGATCTTTCCAAGCAGGGGCTCAAGAGCAACAGAACACCCCTTTTATTTATTATTATCTTAATAGAAGATAGAAACAAAAAGACTGGGTGTGTCCTCCTCTTCTGTACCCTGTTCAATTTTTGGTCTGCCTTTTACTGAAAATGGAATTTGCAGCTTTGATGCTGAAACTACTGCCCTACTAACCAAGAAATGAAGTTGTATTGGTGTGCTTGTTTTTCACAATCCATGCACTTTGCATACACCAAGACACATAGAAAAGAGACATTAAATGTTCAGGTTCCAGAAACCTCTAGAGAGGAAGACAGACCCCAGCACTCTAAACCAAGCAGAAATGATTGCACCCTGCCAAAAGCCAGAGAAAATGGATATTATGTTTATTAGCAGAGCTGAAGTATCCAAAGAGGGGTGGGGGGACTAGTAAAATTGTAAGAGACACACAAAGGAGAGAATCTGGCAAAAGGGATCTTGCTGTGGAAGCCTGAACATGAAACACAGAAGACTGTGAAGCTTGGAAAGTTAAGAGAGACCTTATGCAGAATTCCCCATCTGCCCGGCTGCATGTCAGAACTATACCACTCACTTTGGGAACCTCGGACATTGCAGGGGGAGACTTTTCTCAGTGACAGGAAACACGAACTAAGACGGATTTGTTGCAAAAGGTCCAGAAACCAGGCTACCTATTCCCTATCCCTCAAAACATCAAGCACCATTGAGTTTCAAAGGACTCCTATTTAGGTGGGAGCCCAACCTATAGTAGGGGGTGGCTAGCCAATGGCTAGTCCAGATGATGCTGGACTAAAACCCTCACTGCCCCTGACCGCTGGCTGGGGTTGACGGGAATTCAGCAACACCAGGGGACCAAAGCCTAGCCGCCCCCGAGCTACAGGCGCAAGATGCATGGTTGCCTGCCCATCCCATCACCTGGCGGAGGGGTCCGTCCCGTCACTGACGAGGAAAACAACAAAACCCCTTCCCCTTGAGATATTATTTCCCCCTCCAGGGCACCTCAGAGAACTGCCTGCTTTCGAGGGAGCCTTGCACCCCCCCGCTCCACGCCCCCCTTGCGCCTCCTCCTCACCCACGTTTGGTGCCCAGAGTCCTCCCGCCATCGCCCCCCACACGCGAGCCCCGCTCTGCCCCTCCCCGAGGTGCCGAAGCCGACGCACCCGCAGACGCTGAGCGACGGAGACCCGAAAGCTCCCCTCAGCCGCCCACGGAGAGCGAGCCCGGCGGCGGCGGCGGCGGGCGGGCGCGGAGAGAAGCCCTGGGCCCAGCTCGGCTCACCCACCTGGTCCAGGTTCTCCTCGCTGCCGCTGTCCTCGGTGTCGGAGTCAACGAGGACCCGGCCTTTCCGCTTCTTCACCATGGCGGCGCTGGCGGCGCTCCGCTACTGCTGCTGCTGCTGCTGCCGCTCCTCACGGCGGGCCCCGCAGGCGCGAGCGGCGAGACACTCGGAGCGGCCGGGCCTTTGCCGAGCCAGCCGCTCGCCCGCCAGCTAGCGAGCCCGGGACACAAAGGGCACCGAGCATGCGCCATGCGACGCCCCGCCTTCTGGGGCGGGGCGAAGGGCCTGGCGCCGAATGGAGGCGGGGCCGAGGAGCGGCGGGCCAGTGGCCAGTCGGAACGGGGAGGGAGGGGGCGGGCGTTGTGGTGGAACAAAGAGGCGGTGCCGCGTCAGTTGGGTCCGGCCCCTGGCCCTCGAAGATGGCGCTGCGAGGAAGCGGCGCGCGGGCGAGAGGGGGGCGGGGGGTGTGTGGCAGGGAGTGCGAAGGGTCTTGTTTCCCCTGAAGAAATGAAAGCAGCATTTTAGGAATAAACGAGCCCTCAGTTGTACTGTAAAAGCATTCTGTGAGCCGGGCTCTCCTTAAACGGCCGTTTCTAGGTTTTGGCCTACTGGGACTTCCTGAAGCCTGTTGTATTTCGTAGGCCTACATGAGACTGATTTGCGACCGTTCCTTATTGCGAAGTGAGGAAGGGTAACGCGACAGTGTCCCTCGTCCTTCTCAGGGGGCCGATAACGTCTCTGGGCTAATTCTTAGCCGAAGGAGGGAGAGCTTTTGTTCCGGGGGCGCTTGGCCAGGAACTCTCCCGTGTGCAGCGCGGAACCTTGAGTGTAAGGCTCTTGTTTCCTTGGAGAGCGGAGCCAGCTGCACTCGGTCTCGGGGGTCGTACGGACGGCTTTCGGCGGCGGACTGGCGGAGCGTGGAGGCATCGCAGAAGGCAGGTGAGGGTCTTACTGTGAGCGTGAAGCGGGGATGTGAGACTGGCCGTTTTTGCCTGCATGCAAGAACGGTGGGCTTTCCTTGCTAAATGTTCCGCTACATTTCCCGGGTGGTTTAGCTCTGGAAACTCCAGGACTAGCAGACGAAAGGGCGTCCGCTTCGCGCAGCCTTATGCCCTGGCGCCTCTCATTTTTGAAACAGGGCACAACTATTCAGCTAAACCAGGCAGCATTAAAACCTTAGGTTAGGGTAAATAGGCTCTAAGGGTGGTGTGGCGAGTACTGCTGGCGTCCGTTGTCGTCTGTTGGTTAATATGCACGGAAACTGTCGACGTGAGGAAGAATTCTCTCTTAATACCGTTGATAGTCTGGATATAGCTGGATATATCTGAAGAAGTGTGCATGCACACGAAAGCTCATACCAAGACCAACTTAGTTGGTCTTTAAGGTGCTACTGGAAGGAATTTTTTTGTTTTGACTATGGCAGACCAACACGGCTACCTATCTGTAACTGGATATAGCTGCGTAGTGATAGCGCTGTACTTAACGTTTGCCTGTTCTTTTATGTATATTCACATGCCACGTCTAGTGTGTTATTTATTCAGTTTCAGAAGACTTACTGATCGACTTCTTTTCTCAATTTGTAAATGTGGAGGATGTTCTTGGGTGAACATTCCATAGTTTTTCATTTGGTATTTCCAGTTAGAACTAAGTTGTTTCCTCAGATTCAAGTTTTCCTAAAGTTGTCATTTATTTAAAACATTTCTAGTCTGCTCTTTATTACTAAAAGTAATCTTTTTAAACTTACAAGATACAGTGAAAAAGCCAACAATAAATAATGAACTTGGTGACTAGATGGTGCAGAAGCTAAAACTGTTCTGTCAAAATTTTAAGATTATAAACTAATTTTCCATATGATTAGGATTTAGTAGTGGTACCTTTTGAGTTTTCAAAGTACTTCATGTTCGCTATTTCAGCATCCCCTACAACAACCACGGAAAATAGTCTAATATTCCCATATTGCACATGGAGGATGAGCTGTTAATGTCTTTCTTAAGGCCACCTAAAGAGCTTATTCCTAAACCAAGAGTTTTTGTTGAATGGGCATGACTGCCATTGTCATCTCTGCTTTTTAGCCAGCTCTGGAGTACATTTCAAAAACGCTTTCCATGGTGCTAAGAGTATATGTGTGCAGATGGGTGTGCACTCCCTTATTTGCATTTAAAGAGAAAAACAGTCTGCTTCTAATTGGATACAATATACTTATTACACTCAATTTTAAAAAATAATAATATTGAACTAGGGCAATGTGATACCTGTTTCTTATTTATGAGGCAGGGATTATCCTCAGACTCTGTGCCAATAATTCTACTTAAGGTAATAAAGTTAAGCACATACCCAAATCTTAGTAGCTTTGGAAAATAAATTAAGCCAACATGTTTGCTCAAAAAATATTTCATTTCCTTTTGTTGCAGATGGAAGCAAACAACATTAATCGGGGATTGAATGCGCTATTTTTTTAAAATAAAAGTTTGTTGGAAAGCAAAAGATTCTAGTTTTCTGTGAATATTATTATGGCTTCATACCTCAAGATTTTGGATGCTGCCTGTCTTCTAAAGAAATGTCATTGGCAAAATTGCTTGTGTCCCTTGTTTAGACCTCTTGTTGATAGTTGCAATCTAAAATGGTACAGTAGCTACAGGAGACCAGGGACACCTCCTGACAGAACCCCACCTTGGAAGAAAATAGACTTCAGCTTTCAGAAGGGAGTGGAAGGAATCAAGACACATTTTGAACGATTAGTGAAAGAAGTAACTGATCATGTGAAAGGGCCTGAGGGACGTCCACTAAAGCAATACATGCTGGAACAGACAAAAGTGGCTTGGGAGTTTCGTAGTCAAGAAGACTTGGATAAATGGGTAATCTCATCTGATGTTGAAATTGGAGGGAAAAGTGAAATCTATATGCAGCTGGGCAAGAATAACCAGTCTGCCCTGTTGTATGGGAACATTAATACTACAGTACCTCGTGATGGTGAGACCAGGTACAGTGGTTACTGCTCCATGAGATCTAAACCTCGACTGGTGAGTATATAGTATAGTAATAGTCATTTTGCTTCAAACTAGGAGCACTATTTAAGCAGGAGTGGAATTAGCTTTTAGTGATGAAAGCTCTTTATATATAGAGAGAGAGAGAGAGTGTGTTACAAAAGTACAGTGGTACCTTGGGATACGAACGGGATCCGTTCCACAGCCTTGTTCGCATCCTGAAGCGAACGCAACTCGCATCTGCGCATGCGCAGGTTGTGTTTCTCCACACATGCGCGTGACGTCTGCGCATGAGCGTGCGGTGAAACCCGGAAGTAATGCTCTCCGTTACTTCTGGATCGCCGCGGAGCGCAACCCAAAAATACTTAACATGAAGCACATTTATCCCGAGGTATGACTGTACATACATTGTCTCTATTTTCAGATCATAAAGTCCTTTCTACAGATCGGTTATATTTGATATAAAACATTACTGTTGTATACAGTGCAGTTGTACCTTGGATCCCAAACGCTTTGTGAGTCCACCATTTTGGCTCCCGAATGCCACAAACCCGGAAGTGAGAGTTCCGGTTTGTGAATGTTCTTTGGAACCCGAACATCCAACACGGCTTCTGCAGCTTCAGATTGGTTGCAGGAGCTTCTTACAGCCAATTGGAAGCCATGCCTTGGTTTCTGAACGTCGGAACAAAAGTCGGAACGGACAACTGTATAAGGCAGGCAAGTCCAAAGTCCGTTTCAGGGGTTTAATCTGGCCTTTGTGGCAGTTTATTTCCTGGGGTAAAAATCCTAAAAAAAAAAAAGCTTCAACCCTAAAAAAACCTCACGGCCCTTCACTTCATCAAATCTGGCCCTCTTTGAAAAAAGTCTGGACACCACTGGTATAAGGGGAGGAGGGTATAATCTGAGATACATTTGTTGCTGGTCTGTGTGCAACAGTATTTGCTTAATGTACAGATATATTAAAATTGTACTGACCTTGATTTATAGAGCATGCTCAGCATTGTGTAATCGACCAAACATTCTTCCTGCTGCCACAACTGTGAGAAGGTGAATACAGTATACAAACATGCCATTTTAAAGATATGTTTTTTGAGTTCTATGTGTTAAGACATGTGACTCAGTTTTTGACCAAGTTCTACTCCAGCTTATTTTTTATCATATTTTGAAAAAGAATATTATGTTTGAGGCATGTTATTCAGTCACGCAAATTACATGGATAATGAGTAAAGCATAAGGCATAAAGCATGATTTCCTCAAAGCCTTTACCTACTAATTTGTAATTATGTGCTTCTTAAATAAAACTAAATGTAAATACTTTAAAACATGGTCTTAAATGTGAGTTTGTAATGTAATCTTCCAAAATCTGGTAAAATTGTATATATTTATTTAACTTCCTGGAAAAACTAAAGTTCATTAACAGTACAATAAAAACAAAATAAAAAAAATTCCTTCCAGTAGCACCTTAAAGACCAACTAAGTTAGTTCTTGGTATGAGCTTTCATGTGCATGCACACTTCTTCAGATATCACGAAAGCTCATACCAAGAACTAACTTAGTTGTCTTTAAGGTGCTACTGGAAGGAATTTTTTTATTTTGTTTTGACTATGGCAGACCAACACGGCTACCTATCTGTAACTAGTACAATAAAAGTGTGTAAACGTGTTCAGAGTGCACTGAAGCAGCTTAGTTGGGATGGGGAAGTCAAGTTTGACTCAGTGGAAGGCTTAGAACAGAGCTTTTCAAATTGTACGTTGAGACATGTTAGTTAGTTGGCTGCAGTGTACAGATGTGTCGTGCAAAAATTCTCCCCATGCTCCGCCTGGGACTGGGAATGGATTAGTTTGCTAGTAAAACTGAATTTTTATGTCACGAAATGATGCATGTCTGAAAAATGTGTCACCAACATGAGAAGTTTGGAAAACTCTGGCTTAGAGCAATATCTTGTATTTTGGTAGGTGGCTTTTGATCGAAAGAAGCCTTATGATTGGTCAAATTTCAATACCCTGGTCCTGCGTGTTCGTGGTGATGGTAGACCCTGGATGATAAACATCTATACAGACCCATACTTCTCTCATCAGAAGGATGACATATATAATTACTTCATGTTCACACGTGGGGGCCCGTATTGGGAGGAAATCAAGGTAATACAATATTTCCATAAGTGTGTAAAAAATGTATTACTTGTCATGTGGAAAATAAGCAACTGAAGGACCTCTGGCTAACCAGTAATAGTTGTCCAAAATTCAATAGACATGGGCTGTCTATAAATTAAAAACATTTTATCCCACTATTCAGGCAAAAAAAGGTTCCCAGAGTGAGTTACAGGTATGCTCACAATCCAAGAGACAACACAAAAGGAAAAGGAATAAAAAGCGGGAAAGCAATCTCAGGCTATAGAGTTCTTGTAGGGATCAGCTGGAATGGAAAGATGTAAAGAGGAAAAGCTCCAGTTTTTTTCACCAAAACCTATGGAAACGATCCTGCAGTTCCATCTTTCCCACTTATATAGTCTGGTAGAATGGTTGTAAATAATGATAGTTGAGGGAGCTGGTCTCTCAGCGGACCTGATAAAGAGGCCCTACAGTCCCATCTGTTCCTCTTCTGTAGTTTAAAGGAAATGTAAGCTGACAAACTATTTATTTAAATCAAATAATATGTAGGGCATAGAAAATAAGTCCATATGGATGTTTTTAGGTTTTACAAACTTAAACATGTAGAAGGAATAATTATAAAAGTGAAAAGCGGAATGATTTTATGGGTACCTCCATACCGGTTTCAGGCTTAAAAGTTTTAAGCATTTGAGAGATAAGTGGAAACCCACAGAAGGCTGCTGAAGATAAATGGACGCAGTTTCTAGATAAATAAACTCAGAGTTGTGAGGGCGGCTAGTCAAGGTGCTGAGCTAGTGCCTGGATTTGGTAGTCAGCTGGATGAGGGCCAGTAAATGAGGCGGAAACCTGACAAGATGGAGGTTCTGTAGGTAGCTGGTTTGTGTCCAGGAATTAGGTGTATAATTTTACATGAGGTTGCACCCACCCTGAAAGAACTGGTTTCCTGTAGTTTCCATTCATTTTTGCAGCAGGTCTATATCTATTTAGCTAGGTATTTTAATGTTGGCATTTTAGTCTTCTCTTACTGTTTTTGGTTACTTCTTACTGTTTTACAATGTGTTCTGGTTTTGTGGTATGCTTAAGTTTGTTTATACCTATTTGTATCATGCCCTAGTACCTGTATGGATTAAGGGCAGTCTACACATGCAGGTGGTGCTGTGGTCTAAACCACAGAGCCTAGGGCTTGCCAATCAGAAGGTCGGCGGTTCGAATCCCCGCGACAGGGTGAGCTCCCGTTGCTTGGTCCCAGCTCCTGCCACCCTAGCAGTTTGAAAGCACACCAAAAGTGCAAGTAGATAAATAGGTACCGCTCTGGCGGGATGGTAAATGGTGTTTCCATGCACTGCTCTGGTTCTCCGGCTTAGTCATGACCCGGAAGGTGTTTGCGGACAAACGCCAGCTCCCTCAGCCTATAGAGTGAGATGAACGCGCAACCTCAGAGTCGTCCGCGACTGGACCTAATGATCAGGGGTACCTTTACCTTACAAATTTTTAAAATAATAATAGCTAATTAAGCATATAGATAGCCTGTACACAATTGTATCTTCTTTGCAGACTTCAGCAAACTACTGACAAGGCTATTTTGGGAGATACGTATTTGGCACAGGAGTGACTGTGGTCACATGGAGTTGTATTTTCATAATTATTGCTTAGGATGAAATTGCAGTAACACTTTCAGTTATTTCTCTCCTGATTTGCAGGCTAAGCATTGTGAAACTATAACAGCTCTTGCATAGTTAATACTAATATGGTTTTTAAAAATGAAGCTTTATTGAAAAGTATTCTGCTACTACTGAACACCAATCATGAATGCAGCATTATTCTGTTGAGTTTATATAGTGTTGAAAATATCAAGTGTTAATATGTGTCTTTGTCATGCAGATTTCCATTTACCTGTGGTAATTCCTCCTAGACAGATAGCTTGACCAATCCTTCATTCTAGCTTCCCCATACCTTATTTTGTTCTTTTAAAGATCTTCCTGTTCTTGTACATAACTGTGCTTTCAGTTCTAATCAGTTGAGAGAATGCTGCATTATCCACAAGTGACAGGGATTATAAATAGTAATGGGTAGGAAAAAACTTAGCTACATAGCCATCCCAATGTGAGAGCGCGCGCGCGCGCGCGCGCACACACACACACACACACACACACACATATATATACACACCTGCTTTGTATTCAGAGCCAGCACCACTATGAAAATCGCAATATGAAATTATGAGCTGCATGAAGGCACTTGCTACCAGTTACTTAAAATATGCTTGCTTCTGACTAAAGGGAGAAGGAGGTTGTTGTTGTTGTTTTAATTATTTACTTGTATTTTATTCCGTGAACAGCCCTGAGATCTTGTGAAGAGCAGTATATAAATTTAATAAACAATAATAACAAATAATTTCTTATTGGCAGATTCCGTTTTCCAAGTTCTTTTTTACAAGCCGGGGGAGAATCCAGGATAACCAACATGCACTCTGGTTAGATAAGGTAAATATTCTTGCACGTAAATCTGCTACTTGAAAGTGCAAGATTTTAACTATATGGTCCAATGAAACAAGTCCGCAAATTGTATGCTGATGGTGCTCTTTTGGAATTTCCCTCCATACCCCATCCTCTTTAGACTAATTGTGAACTGCAAAGAACTTTTGAACTGCAGAACACCCCTGCTCTACAGAGACAAATGGCAATAGCTTTCAGTGCTTTATACAAATTCCATGTTTGAAACCTGCGCTTAGCTCTTGGCTAACTTGTAGAGCTGCCCTGTTGCTCTCCAAGAAAAAGTGCAGGGAGCTTATGCGCTGACCAGTGCCAAGTCCTTTAAGTACCTTCCCAGTGAAGGCCTATAGCAGAACCAGAGAGATTGAAAAGTCCCAGGAGGGCTGAACCTGAACTAGAGTATGTGATGAGAGGAACTCTTCTCATATGGGTCCTTCTTTCCTGTTGGAACCTCTGCTGTAGAATCAGAAGAGAAGGCAAAGCTGGAGGACCAAACGTAGGGTTTGGCTTGGAGTTTGTTGTAGTTTTAGTGACTGTTGATGTGTGCAATGAAGCAATACCAGTCTGTATTGAAATTGTCCTGTTTCTAACCTGTTAGCTTCTCAGCCAAAGCTATTTGCCATACATTTGTATACCTTCTAGTTACCAATAAACCAAGACCAGTTTTCTGATGTGCTTATAAGCTGACAATCAGTGACCATTAAAAAATATGAATGGATCCTTGTAGAGAAG
Organism: Podarcis cretensis; assembly: GCF_951804945.1. Taxonomy (NCBI): domain Eukaryota; kingdom Metazoa; phylum Chordata; class Lepidosauria; order Squamata; family Lacertidae; genus Podarcis; species Podarcis cretensis. Next base: position 44,679,255 of record NC_137170.1, on the reverse strand, counting down.
CGTTATGGCCTCCACATGTCTATGTTAATTCAAGGAATAATTTGGAAAATGCAGTTACAAATTATGCATTGTTGTTGTTTTTAAACAGATCAGTACCTTAGGATTCACCATAGCTGACCAAGTAAATGGTCCATTTCAGCTGGAGATTGACTTCATTGGATTGTTCTGTGATGCAGCCCATTCAGAGGAAACTGCCTATGAGCTATATGAAAGAAATCCCAAGAAGTAGAACTTACTGAACATTTGGAGGACTGCTATTCATCTGAAACTGGAAACTTCACCATCCCTCCCCCCCTTACACAAAATATGCAAACAGCAGGGGGAGGGGAAAAACCTTGGCCTGCTAAAATAGCATGTGGAAAGACAGTAGTAGCTGAAAGTTAGTGGCTTTCAAGGTTAGGTGACAAGATGCATTCTAATGGTTTACTAAGTTGGAATAAAGTCAACAGGCTAAAGGTCTAAAATTGCATTGAAATATCCATTTCACTTGAAGAAAAAGAGGAAAGTATTTTATGGGAAACGAATAGCTAACTAATGAGTGATATAGAAGGCTTTGGGGGCTTGTGTGTTGGGCTACCTAATAAATTTCTACCCTAAACTCATTTCTGGCTACTGCATTCTTTGTGACTGTTTTTTGTAGCTACCAGCCATCACGGGTAAGGTAAAGGTACCCCTGCCCATACGGGCCAGTCTTGCCAGACTCTGGGGTTGGTGCGCCCATCTCACTCAAGAGGCCGGGGGCCAGCGCTGTCCGGAGACACTTCCGGGTCACGTGGCCAGCGTGACATCGCTGCTCTGGCCAGAGCCAGAGCCAGAGCCGCACACGGAAACGCCGTTTACCTTCCCGCTAGTAAGCGGTCCCTATTTATCTACTTGCACCCAGGGGTGCTTTCGAACTGCTAGGTTGGCAGGCGCTGGGACCGAACGACGGGAGCGCACCCCGCCGCAGGGATTCGAACCGCCGACCTTTCGATCGGCAAGCCCTAGGCGCTGAGGCTTTTACCCACTGCGCCACCTGCGTCCCCATCACGGTAGGATCACGGGTAGGATGAGCTAATTTGCAGACATGCCAAAGCTTGTTAGAAATGGGTCCCAATGAGTGAGATCAAAAATGCAATCCATGCTGTGACCAAAGCCACTAGCGTGCAGAGATCAGTTGCAATTCCATTTGGAGGGAGTAAGAGATTCCTTTCTGACCTTAATCTGTCCCATTTAGAAGCCCTTCATTGTAAGAGGCTTGCAAAGCAAGCTACACATGCAATAGCAGAAAGCGATCCTCTTCCATTCTGTTTAGGTGGGAAGAATCTTTGTGTTATCAGAACTCTTCATGATGGAGTAGGAAACGGGGAAGTGTGCACCTGCTATCAATCAAATGGAAGGACAATACCACTAGGGGCTATTCCTTCAACCCTCCTTGTGTCTACTATGTCCTGCCTGTGACTAAAGCCTTTTTGCTCAAATCATGATGAGTTCTAGATGCCTGGGCCTCTGAGTAAGACTTTCTTGGTGGTGGTACCCCATAGAAGGAACACACTTCCCTGCAGGCTGGTACCAACATCAATTAATTTTGGAGCATGGTGAAAAAAAATTTCTGCAACTTTTGAAGATCAGCCTTGACCGAAGACATCTAGGACAGGTGGAAGAACATGTTTTAGTAGTTTTTTTATGCAATGTATGTTGTGATCCTTCCAGGGTGCTGTTTTGCAGTGAATGGGATATAAATTTAGAAAATAAATATGTATTGTGTCTGCTCATCCTCCAGTGTCCTTGATTAAAAACTATAGTATACGCTTGAAGGGCGTGGGGACAGACTTGGTGATGAAATGTATTCCCACCCCTAACTGATCACCAGCCAGGACGTAGATTAAGCTTATGTGGTCTTGATCAGGCACCAGTACAATACTACTTTTTCATGCAGAAAGTCAGAAAATTCCCAATTCATTATTTTAAGAATTCCTGTATTCAATTGAAAATGTGACATTGGACCTCCCATGAGGGATGAAGTGGATCCTCAGATGGGTTGTCCCTCCAATTTGCTCCACAGGCAAAATATATGAATTAGACAAGGTCATGCAGCTTGGAAGAAAAGATAATGTTAACCTTGGAGAAAAAGACTGCAGCTCAGACACAACACGCCAGCTGACAAAGTGCAAAACAAGACTTGAGGAAGAGCGTCCAGTATAAAACCAGTACAAAACTGAACTGAACTAGAGGGTACTCAATTTGAGAGAATACTAAAAAATATATAAATTTGTCCAACCTACAGCCAATGACCCAAACTAACCTAGGGCAGATAGGGTCCCCCTGCCCCTGCATGAAATAGACCTTTATAGGAGGTCCAATGTCACATTTTCCTGCAGAGGGGGAGGGATCCTTGGATGGGATGTATCAAAGCTACTCAGATGGGTGGGACCAGCTGTGGACCTTACTCTTACTGGCACCTGCTGCAGTACTCTCCTACCAGAAAAAGCTTCAGCAGTTGAATAGGCATTAATTCTGTAATGTCTCACAAATGTAGACACAGAAGACTAGATGGCTGCCCTACACAGAAGACTAGATGGCTGCCAATGGCAGGGAAGCGAGTAGTGACCCCAGCCAGGCAGAACTAGAAACCTCATAGCACTTGGAAATGCATCCTCAGCCATCTGAAATGTATAGCATTTGAAACCTTTCCCCGGTCTGCAGCTGGAAAATAAACAGAGTCAGAGAAGCAGACTCAAAAATTAAAAGATGCTCATGGACCTGAAAAGGTTTGCAACTTTTGCTGTAGAGAATATACAACTAACCACCGTATGAACCATTATTGTTGCTAACAGGTTCAGAGCACCTACAGCAGTAGAGAATAGCTCTAGTGGCAGAGCTGTGTAATAGTGTTCACTGATTTAAAATTAACTTTTATCCAAGTTGCACAACATACTGTCAACAATATTGCTTTAATGAAATTAGTAAAACAAAGGTATATAAAAACACTCAATTAAATTCATCTAAAACTTAATTTTGTTCCTTTTATCTTATACAATACACTTTTTTTGGTCCACAGCTGGAATAATTTTTTAGTTTTCAGCTATTCCAGAAGATGGTAAGTGAATCTAGAGAAGACATTCACAAAAGAAGTTAAGTATTACTAGTTGCAGGTTTGAAGCTGTTAACAACCCCTTTTCAGATAGTTAAAACTGAATTAGCTGACCCCAGTGGCCTATATTTTCTCACTAGATGAAGCTAGTTCAGTACAAGACAACAGATTGACTTAAAAATATAACTGCATAGGAAATAAGTAAATGTATTTACAGGAAAGAAAATGTTTTGCATTAAAATGCTATTTACAAAGTCATTTTTGAGTTGGCCTTAAGTAACAGTTAATCCTCTCCGGGATCTAAGCACTTCGTCTTTTCTCTGTTTTCTTTCCTGGACATGCCTCTCCCTCCTCTCTTCTCTGTAAGCAAAACATACCATATTAGATTATCTCATGCACCAGTGCTAACAAGTACACAAAGTCAATACAGTGGTAGCTTGGGTTACATACGCTTCAAGTTACAGACTCCGCTAACCCAGAAATAGTACCTCAGGTTCAGAACTTTGCTTCAGGATGAGAACCGAAATGGTGCAGTGGCAGCACAGCAACAGGAGGAGGCCCCATCAGCTAAAGTGGTGCTTTAGGTTAAGAACAGCTTCAGGTTAAGAACAGACCTCCAGAACGAATTTCTTAACCCAAGGTACCACTGTAAAGACAAACAGCTCAGTGTTCTTTTGTTGTTGCATCCATTTTTACATCTGGAAGGAGGCATTACATTTTCAGGGGGGAACCATACTCAACTATAAAGTTGCATGGTTGAATTCCAGTCATATGTGAAATAATTACCGTATTTTTCGCCCCATAGGGCGCACGTAGTTTTTTTTTGGGGGGGGGGAATAAAGGGGAAAAGAATTATTTCCTCCCCAGGCGCGGGGCTGGGGTGGGGGAAGCCCAAGCTTCCCCCGACCCCAGAACAGGCAGCTCTCCGCAAAGTCGCGCCGGGTTCCCACGGCTTGCGGAGAGCTGTGCGAAGCTTGAAGCCTGGGGCGCGCTGAGCTCAACGCACCGTAGGCTTCGGGATGCAGGCAGCTCTCCGCAAGCCATGGGAGCGCAGCGCAAAGTCGCACAAGGCTCCCATGGCTTGCGGAGAGCTACGCAAAGCCCGGGGTGCACTCCGCTTTGTGCCACGGGTTTTGGGATGCAGGCTGCTATCCGCAAGCCTAGGGAGCCCGGCGGGAACTCCCACTGGCTCCCCAGGCTTGCGGATAGCTTCCTGAAGCCTGCATTCGTCCCATAGGACACACACACATTTCCCCTTCATTTTTGGAGGGGAAAAAGTGCGTCCTATAGGGCGAAAAATACGGTAAGTTGTCTTTGAGAATATTTGGGAACATAAGTATGACCCCATCCATAAGATAGGCAAATAAGAAATTGCTGTAGTTACTTCTCTGCTTTCCATATCTACTTGTTAGCTCAGCCTAGAAGTCAAGTATTTGTATTTCTGAATGACTGCTCTGAGAATAATATTGGATATACTGGAGAAAGGTTTCAATCCAGATTGGGGTTTAAATTGCATAAACTATATACAAGATTTTTAATACTGATAAGTAGCTTCAGCTGCCACTTAAGATTATTTGTAGCATAATGGGAGGCTTGAAAACTAAAGACAGTTTCATCTCTTTAAAGGGCCAGTATTAGTCAGGGGCCTGCAAGGACAGAAGTACTTAGCCTTCCTTCATCCCTAAAGCAAGTTTAAATTGAGTATGTAATATAATTAATAATAATAGTAATTTATTATTTATACCCTGCCCATCTGGCTGAGTTTCCCCAGCCACTTTGGGCGGCTCCCAATCGAGTATTAAAAACAACACAGCATTAAATATTAAAAACTTCCCTAAACAGGCCTGCTGCCTTCAGGTGTCTTTTAAAAATAGGATAGTTGCTTATTTCCTTGACATCTGATGGGAGGGCATTTCACAGGGCAGGCTCCCCACCATGAACAACACACCTTATGGTTTATTTTAAACCTCCCTTTCCTCTATCCCCAAGCTGTACTGCTGGCCCCAAACCTCATGTTGCAGAATGACAGAAGTATTGGGGGGGGGGTGCAGATGTTTCAGCTCTCAACCCAAGAGTACACTTCAGGGGAACCCTTACTTAATGGGGGACCACTTTTCATTATTTGTATCTCCAACCTAAGGGTGTCTGAGGACCTGTCGCTGTCTTTTATTATTATTTTATGCTTCGCACAATTAAAACTTAAAAGTATATCACCTATTTTCATGTCCCTCTCTTAAATCAAGTTCTTCCCTTTGCTTTTGTCAGGGCTTTCAATGTTTTCTATCAAGTGGCTTCAGATGAGCTTCCTAAGTTGAAAGCCTATGAAAGGTGGCCAGACCTCCCTCCCTGCATATTTTGTGAGGGTGAGAAGGCATGCACACTAATGTGTGCAAAGAGCTCATCCATGGGAGAGGGAGATCTCGAGTGGCTCAGTATCCCGTCTCATGGGGAGAATTTCTACACATACCGTATGTTAGGCACATACTTGTGTTAGGCAATATTTTAAATAAAGTAATACATAACATCCACCCACAATATAAAAATGCTTTGCCAAGTATGTTAGTATATGCACAAAACCCTTTTCGCTTGCCATGTGTATGGCCCGCAGGTGTGACACTGCTTGCTTGATCACTTCTAGACACAGTGGTGCCCCGCAAGACGAATGCCTCGCAAAACGAAAAACCCGCTAGACGAAAGGGTTTTCCGTTTTTGAGGCGCTTCGCAAGACGAATTTCCCTATGGGCTTGCTTCGCAAGATGAAAATGTCTTGCGAGTCTTGTGATTTTTTTTCGCTTTCCCCCCCTTTTTCTAAGCCGCTAATAGCCGCTAATAGCGCTAATTCGCTAATAGGGTTGCTTCGCAAGACAAAAAAACCGCTAGACGAAGAGACTCACGGAACGGATTCTTTTCGTCTTGCGAGGCACCACTGCACAGCAGTCTTACTGCAGAACTATCAAATCCTTACTTTGTCTATAGGAGACCTCACTGGATGTCATGGGGCCACCAACCTTGCTACTAGAGGGTAGGTAAGGTGGCCCATACTAGGATTGGTCCACTGTTTGAGCTCTTTTATGATTTCCAAAGCATACACATGTGAGTGGAGTGAAGTGAAGTGAGGTAAAGTTATGAGAGTGGTCACAACATCTGAAAACAGCTTATGGTAGACTGTATGGCAGCCTTAAGTCATATACTTGCCTAGTCTGAAGAAGTGGCTGTTTATAATTTCTCTTGTGTGAACATGGAGACTGGAGATTCTCCTTTGATTTGCCCCAAGGTTTCAGTTTTCCTATATTTACATAGAAGGAAAATATGCCAAGATTTAGCTTTTGTATATAGCACAAATTGTTTGAGTGAACTTGAAGATAATTAAGTATATTCCAATTTCAGTCTGCACATTAGCACTTACTACTTGCAGTGTATTATTACTCTGGAAAGGCAAAATTCATCTAGAAATCAGTGCTGACCTACTTAGGCTTGAAAAAAGTTACCTGATCTCATCATTCTTTGATCATAAAATTCCATGTGTTCAAGCTTATCAGTAGTGGGTTTTACTCACACAACTACTGTATGTCTTCTGTGAGAAACTAGCGAACAGTACTAATACAGTAAAGCATAATTGTTATAGGAATTCAAGAAAAGCTGCAAGATGGGTTATTTTACTTTCTATCCTTTGCAGAACTAGACAGAAATGCACTTTCCCTACCTCTGTATGTAACAGGCAAAAATTGGTAGTGCTTTCTACTTTGTCTAAAGGTCTGCGTCATGGCCTTCACAAATCAAGAATGAACTCATTTCAATATGATTTAGAAAAGACAAATTCAATAAGATTTCTAAATGATGTACATAAAATTTATTGATCCAAGTGGTATGATCTCAGTTGGCAGAACACAAGACTCTTAATCCCAGGGACGTAGGTTCAAGGCTCATGTTTAGCAAAGGATTCCTGTGTTGCAGGGGGTTGGGTTAGATGACCCTGTGGTGTATTTCAGCTCTACAAATTTATGATTCTATGTACACTGAAAGTTGGGGTCATTTTAGGAAAACACACATTTTGCAACTATATTGGCATGCCAATTTTCAATACCTTTGTGTGGCTGATAGCCAAGAGGTCTTGACAGACTTGCTTGTAGATCAAATACTGGTTTCTTTGCGCTGGTGGCTTCAAACTTGAAAGGCGTAACGGCTATTAAAAGAAGACCGCATATGAACACCAGTGACGGGCAGGTAAAACTTAGCAAATGATACCAGCTAAACTGTTTGCTGCTTGAAAGTGTTTAGAAGTTATGTATAGAAGCTTGACTGAGCTGTAAATTTGATGAAAAACCAATTACCCTTACACTTCCCATTTGGATTCTAGTAGTAATTATACTAAATACTGAACTCCCCAGAGCAAAAGCAAAAGGTTAAAAAGATGATGAAGTTGCTCTTTTTTAAACTAAAAAGTCCGCTTGAGTTTTTCAGTCATCTAATGTACTGAACAAATAAGTTACAAATATAGTTACACTATAAAACTGCCTTTATTCCAAAGGAGCATGAATGCCTTTCAATTAGACAAGCGCTTATTAAAGGAAAGAAAATTTCCATTAAGAATATGGGTCGCAGGGGGTGAAGAGTGACGAGACAGGACACCACATGGGGCTTCAAGAGACAAATCAAGGAAGGAATGAGGAAAGACCTCAGTCTCCAGAGACAGTTTACTTGTAACACACTGGACTTCATATTGGAGGGCAATGCTGTTCCAGCTTTTCATGCTGAATTAATTTTTCCCTTCTTGTTGCCCACTCCATCAGTATAGAGTTATTTCAGTGCCTTAGACACTGAGGAGAGAGAACCCAATCCTGACTTTGCAACAATAGCCCACAGATTCTGCACCAGATGCCTACACTGTAAGAATTACCTCGTCCTTGTAGAATCAAGTATAGACAATTGCCATTGTGTTTATTTGCAAATTAAGTTCATCAGTTACCAGAGTTTGTTGGGATTTCTGCTGATTGATGCTTTGTTGCACTTCCTTTGGAATTTGTCATAGTTATTGACTTATTGCTCTCCTGGCTGGCTGGGGTACCAACGTTCGGGAAAGGAGTTTTTCTAGATGGCGTCTTGGTAAGGGAGCGCTTGTGCTCGTTATCCTTTGTAGATGTAGAGAATCTGAGCAAAACAGTTATTTTCAGTATTTAATGGTCGAGTTTCAGCTATTCCTTAAATCAATTTTCTTCCAAATAAACACTGAAAACATGCAACAGAGCCCAAACTACTAACCCCCCACAATCTTTTAAAGTAGTGTTTATTTTTATTTTGTTTATTAGATGTGTATATCAACCCTTCATCCATTCTTGTAATTAAATATACACATGCTTCAACTGTGTAGCATTCTATAAATGTCACAATCTCACAATACTAACATTATTTTATTAGCTGTTGCTACTTATAGTGTCTTTACCTGACATTCATCTTGCTGGTAGAGAGGCAGGTTGAGCTGAATATTGATTTTTGAGATAAAATGCTTTTGTTTGCAGTGCCAGAAGAATTGCGGGGTGAGTGTCGCAAGTTTACGGGAGTACACACAGCAGACTGCTTATTCCTTTGAGGATAAGGGCTTAATAAAAACCCTCTGGAACTGGAACGCTTCTGCAAATATGAGGGATATTAGCATATTTTCAAGTCTGCACGGTGATTTAGAGTAAGTCAGGGATCATTAAAGTTTTAAGGTAAGCTGAAAACCAATAATTTATTCTCACCTTGGAACTACTGTTTTGAGATGTCTTCTGAGCCAGCATCTGCCAACATTTGAAGATAAACTGTATCATTTCTATGGGTGTTATTCTAGTTCCCCAAGATGAACACATTGCCCAATTAAAAGCAAATATGGCTTGCTTTATCCAAAATAAGAAATCCCACAAAAATTGACATAAGCAGATACTGCCTATTGCTGTCTGTCTGAGCCCTAGGCAGGCATTAGGAAAGCTACTATACCAGGAGATGAAAAACTACTGAAATCAGTATATGAACCTCAAAATATGATTGCTTTAAAGTTTAATTTGTCAATACTTCTGTGCACTTTCAGTCCATTAGGATATTTTAGTGCTTTACAAAGTTAAACCAAGTGATAAACACAAAACCAAACTCCAAAACCAGGCTGTATCTAGTGCCCTAAGCTAAAGAGCCACATTTTCATTGCCTGCTGAAAAGCAGGCAGAGATCACATGGGCCTCAATTGGAATGTTATCTGAAGCTGTTAGCTTATCACATTGGCTATAATGCCTAGCAAACTTTCACATCTAAATTATATTTGCACTAGCCCACCTCTGTGTTGTTTTCGGGGGCTGATTCCTAACTTTCCAAAGCAGGGGCAGGAGGAGGAAGAGGGAGAAAAGGGAGAAGACACTATTGTAAATGACTTGGTGGGGAAGGGGAAGTCTTTCTGTGTGTGAGGTGGGGAAGAGAAGAGGAAGGGGCAGGTGGGACTGGGTGGGGGTAAAGGTGGCATTTGGAGGAATGAGGGGAATAGAAAGGTAACTGTGAGAGAAACACAATTTTAGGGCTCTAGTGGCAGAGGGGGGGAAAAGGCTGGAGAGGAGGAATTGGGGAGTAGATGAAAGTGGATAGATTTAAATGGGGCATTTGCAGTGCTGTGGAGGAAGGAGCACTGAGGGAAATGAAGGGGAATATGGCAGTGTCCCTTGCATCATGGTGTACTCAAATCTCTCCCTCTTTCATTCTTCAGCTGCCTAATATGAGAAAGATAGAGGATGGATGAGGAGCCCTCAAATATTCCATAGTACCTTCATGCAATGTTGTTCATTGAAGCATGGTCTGTGTGCAAGCAGGAGTTGAGAAAAGGAAAGGGGGGGAAGGTAAAGGGTGATGGTAAAACTGGTGCAAAAGGGACTGCAAAAAAGTAGGGGCACAAAAGGGGATGCTGAATAGGAGGGGATGGTGGCTTCATAATTTGGCAGATGACAAGAGTAATTAGTAGTTGCAATGTTTGGGAAGAGAATGTAGATGGGTCTGTGTGCAGGGAGGGTGCATAAAAAAGTAGGGAAGAGGTTGCATGAACTTGGGGGTGAATGTGAAAACCGGTGCAAAGCAGGGTTGCAGAAAGAAAAGAAGTGACTTCTATCCTGAATGGGGTTGGAAATATGAAAAGCAAGCTTTTTCACTGTATGGGGTGGGAAGGAGCTGTAGGATGTTGATGCTAGAGTGATTGTGGGGTTGGTGAGGGGAGTGAGTAGGGGCGCAGAATACTTTAATAGTTCCTGCAGTCATAATGCTGAAATACCTGGTGATTATAAAATACAAATGTTTAAAGAGTTAATCTCCACAAGACTTAAGGGGACAAGTTGGTTTCAACCCTGGTAAGAATGTCCCCTGAAGATTAAGGAGGCTCTAACAAAAAGGGAAAAAAAGAAAAAAAAAGAAAAATGGAAAAAGCAAAAGGTAAGGAGAATGCAGGGCAATTAGGAATGGGCCAAGCTACTCTGTGGGTCAGAATACATTGTATGAAAGAACTTCACAGTACACAGGGACTGATTGGTGAGATGGTCTTTGGAAGAAAGGAGGGCTAAATTTATGACATGCACCCTTGCTGGTAATTACTATGAGTGAATGCAGGTTTCATTCCAAATACTCTGCATATAGGGTGGGGTGGAGAAAGTTAATCCTTACCTTGACCTCATTAACTGAATTGCTGAACTTGCGAATCATTTTATTTTTCCTTTCAATGTATTCATCAATAGATTGCATTTTCTTGAACTGAGCCTCGTGAATTTTCTTAAAGTCTTCAGAATTAAAAAGAACATTGTTACCAATATTTTTCTTTAAAAGTACACATACCAATTTAATTGCTAGTTTGCAGCCCAATATAAATCAACAAGAATCATGCAGGTGAGCATGCTAGAAGAGAAATGGAGCACTCAGTTCCCTTATCTGCACCCAGCAGAGAAATGCAGCAGACTGCTGCAGTTGGGAGGCAAAGATTGTTATTCTATTTGCAACTAGTAACTTTACAAGGTTGTGTCCAACATTGCTGTTCCATTTGCACAGTAACTTCCTTTTCTCCTGCCCCATACAGCCCCACCCCACATACCCAGAACATCTGCTCCAGAGAAGATTCTGTGGATGAACAGAGAAGGAGGAAGGGGAAATATCATTGTGTGAGTGCAACTCCACTTGTGCAGCACTGGATACAAATATGTATAACAAGATTTACTGCTGAATTTCTATAGTGGATTCAATACATGAACAGACATTTGTTTTGAATAGGTGCTTTGTTGCTCCCAAAATAAAGTTGCCATTTTAAAAAATTAATTATCTGTTATTGTACCCTTATTAAATTTATTCTCCTATTTTTAGATTAAAAGCCTCTTTTGTTCAGTACTTGCACAAACCATTCCTGCTTCTCTTATCACCCAAGGTCTTGACATCTATTTTTTAGCTTCATGAATGTCAGTAAAAATATCAGATTCATGAGATCTTCTTTATTGTTATTCATGCTGATAAATCAGACTAATATTTTTAAGAAAAGAACAAGTCTACTTCAAATGCGGAAGAGTTTTGATTTCTCATTTATGTTTGCAGCATAGAATATCATTCGTGCCTCTAACTTTTGGTACAGTATACAACATACAGTAGCTTAAGAGAACTGTTATTGGGTATGTAAAAATGTAATCTCCAAATGTTTTCAGATGTCAAAACTTGAATTTTGCTTTTTCACAGCAATGTTCTAGAAGTATGAGTTTGACAGTTTTCCCACATTTCCCTCTCTAACATGCCAGTAACTACAGGTTATCTGCACGTAATGTCATGGAAGCATGTATTAATCAGTTGCATTTGTACCAGATATTAGTATCTTCATGGACAGTGACCCGTGAGCATGGGAAAACTTGGAAATATTTGCACATTTATTACAGCTTATCAGAGTAAGAAAGCATGGTTATTTTAAGATGCAAGCACACGTAGCAGGTGCAAGAAAATGAGTGGTACATATGAAATATAAGCAGAATACTAGTACATCAAAAAGAAAAGTTTATTATTATTATTATTATTATTATTATTATTATTGCTGTACTCATTAGTATGAAGCTTTAAATTTACTTCCAAGTCTCCCTGTGCTCCTCTACATATTTGTTCAAGGGCCTTCAAATGCCCTACAAAAGATGTTTTGTTCTGGTTAAAACCCTTTGCACAAAGAAATCCCACGTACATGGAATTGTGTGAGTTTCATCTGAACTGTTACACAGAAGGCAAAACAGAAATAGCAAGCATCAAGGTGTCACATAAGATACTTTTCAGTAGTCAAGACAGGGAATCCAACTGCAAGCTGAGGATAGTTGCTGATTACCATATCAGTGGCTCTGAAGATTTGCTGCAAAATTCTTCCATAAAAATCTTTCCCACATATTTTTTAAAATAAGCACATCAGTGTGATTTAACAGCCGAACAAATGACAAAGTGAAGGATAAAAACAGCACCTGTGCATTTAAACATTTGGATTCATTTACAAATAGGTTAATATTTTATCCTTCTATTGCAGGTTAGCTGTATTAATGCTACTTACTTGGAGTGGTAGAAGCAAATCCTTTTCTCCCAGGTTTCTTTTCAGAGACAGGATCCACAAGAATCCTACCTGATGGAAACAGATATGGGAGAAAACTTGAAAATTATTGGGCAACAATAGTGCTACAATTTCAAACTGTTCTTAATATTTTCAAATTTCTTAAGCAGGACAAATTTAGCTATTCAAGTTTCCATCAGATAATCTTTCATATGAGTGTAATGTTTGCTAAGGCTTTCTACTAATGACTTTGTGCAATGGCGATTTTGTTGAGCATGCTGATGACAAAGAGGAAAGTAAAAGTGGTACATTAAAGCTCCTCTCACATTAGACTACTAGCCTGAGCAGCACTGCACACTGCTGCCCCTGAATCTTACTGTCTACAAACTATTGTTCAGCTCCCAAGAATCCTAGATTTTACTGAGTGTGAAAATACAGACAACAGCTTGTCCCCCACACTGTACTGAACTAGTACAAAACAAGCATTTTACTTAAAAGTACAAGCTACTTTACCTCCTTTTCTTCTGGTTTTTTTCTCTTTTTGTTGATCTTCAGTATCTGAGTTATCTGCTAAATTTTCTACAGTTCCACTGTTCAAGAGACACTTGTTTTGGCTGGTCTTCAGTGTTTCTCTAGACTCAACTTCCTGGGCCTCTTCACATTCTGTCACCTCTGTCAGAATCTGAAGTTCAAAAAAATAAACTTGTAAATAAGCATTTTGCTTTTCTGCTACAGTAGAGCAGTAAAAGAAAGCCTTAGGGCTTCAATGCATGCTTGTAAATATACGGGCAAAAGATAGGGCGATCAGAATATGGATTTCAAAAGCTGGAGAGTACACTGAATAGTTCTTTGCACCCAATAACTAACAATGTTACAAAGTAACTTATCCATAACTTAATTTATACAGGGTTCAGGATCAGACATTTCTTGACACCTTTTTGAAGGACATAGTACACACAACTCATAAATGTTGTTACCTTTTGATCATCGCATAAAGCACTATAGCCTTTTCATATAAAACGCTTTTCAAAAGCACAAAATACCAGCATAAACTTCCAAAAGCAGCAGGTAAATATTTACAATACAAAGACTCAATGATACACAAAGTCACCTCTTTCTCTGGAAGTTCTGTTTTTCCTTCTGGGTTTCCCTGTGTATCATCATATTTCTGTTTTCTACGCCTTTTAGTCACCATGGACTCATTTACAAGCGTTTGACTGCTGTCCAGCTCATCTGCATCTGTAGATAAGCCTCTTTTGTTTACCTGTACCAAGTAAATTGGACCACATCATTCTTATTTCCAAATTATTTGTAAACATTGAAGAAGCAACATGGGGAGATTTTCCCACCTAGCTGAAACTCAATCACTTATTTGGTGATTTCAGAAAATGGCTTACAGTTTATACCCCAAGAATAATTCTGATAAAAATCAGGTGAGAATCACTTCTGTGCCAGCATATGCATAATTAACAAGTGAGCAGGGTGTTTTAAAGGCAATGAAAAACACAGAAATTGATAGGCAAAATATATTTCGTGCTTACCATACTTCCATTTTCCTTTACTGCTGCAAAGAAGTGCTGCTTCAACAAATGTAACAACTTGTCTGCCTACAAAACAGTTACAGAATAATGTGAGATCAGTGTACACAAGGTTTCATTTCACCAGGTTTTTTTCATATAAAATTAGAGAATACACCATTATAAGTCACTTTAAATTAAATAGACATGTCATGATAGATTATACTGATAGATTATATTGAGTAATAAGAATGGGCAGTCTTTTCAAGTTGGCAAAACATTAGGTATAGAAATAGGTTACATAGTCTTTCACTGCTATATGGTTCAGCTAACAGAATTGGGGACCCTGTATTTGAGAAAGAGGAACATACTGGGTGCTCCTAGGAAAGGATATTTAATATCACAAAGAAGTCATTCAGACCAGATTTTTCTGTGTCTTTGGCACATTAGCTTCCATACACTGTTTTTGTAGTGATAACATTCACTGCTGTTCCACCACTTGCTGTTCACACCAGCAGGCAGAACTTGATGGAAAGTAGGTGGGCTATTCTTCTCTGACCCATCATGGACTCAGGGCACTTGAATATCCTTGGGGAGTTGGACAGCAAAAGCCAAACCCAATTTGTATACAAAGGGGTGCAACGGGTAAGCCCTGATCCCACAATAAAGCCATCTAGAAGCACTCGCTACAAAGCTGGTGCCAGTTGGTGTTTGTTTGCGGCCAGTTAAATGCATCACAGGAAAGCAATCTAGAAAAGATCGCCGTCTGGCATAATTGTTCTGAGTAGGGCACCCGTTTCAAATTGACTAGGCAACTTGAGTGGGCACAGTTCATATGGAGTAGCGCCTCCGATGTACAGTGGAACCTCAGGTAGCGAATGCGATCCATGTGGGAGGCACGTTCACAACCCACAGCGCCACGTTGGTGCACACGCGGGTGGCGATTTAACGTTTCTGCTGAGAGAATTGTATTGATAGAATACAGATAACTGAACAAACTTTGTTGCATTATATTCTTCATTAAATTATCTTTCCATTGATACATAATTTGTATTGCTCCAAAAAAAAAAAAGGTGGTGTTATGAGCGATCAAACCTCAGAAATACACTTTCCCCAATTTTGGCCACTAGTGTTTGCAGGGCCAGAGTGAGGTTTGATGAGGCCCTAAGCAACTGAAGGTAATGGGGCCCTTTATATGTCCAGCTGTCCTTTCTCAACAACAAATTGTAGCTGTTTTTTATGTTGAATATATGCTATATGGTAATTTAGGAACCTAATTGGTCCATACACAACACAAAACACTGTTGCTGTATGTAGGTTTTATTTTATTTGGTTTTTTTATCTTATATTTTGGAAATCCAAGTTTTTTTCCATTAATTTTTTTTAGGGAGGGGCCCAAGAGAGTGGGGCCCTAAGCCAGTGTTTCCCAACCTTGGGTCTCCAGCTGTTTTTGGACTACAACTCCCATCATCCCTTGCTAGCAAGACCAATGGTCAGGGATGATGGGAATTGTAGTCCAACAGCAGCTGGAGACCCAAGGTTGGGAAACACTGCCCTAAGCTATAGCTTGTGTCAAGTTAATTAGCTCGTCCTGGGCGCGCGAGCTCCTCTGAGGCTCACAAGGCAAGTTAGACGGCTAAAGAACGGCGGCCATGTGGTTGAGGGCCGGAAACGACTCTCGTTCCGAAAAACGGCCCTCTCACGTTTCGCCTCGCCCGCACCCAGTCGCCCCTCCCCAGCCCCAACGCCGCTTCACTGCGCGCAGCCCCCGCACCTTGAGGTTGGCCTTCAGCCCCGCGCTCTTGGCCAGGCGCCTCAGCTCGCCGTACTTGAGCGCCTCCAGCTGCTGCGCGGAAGGAGCCTCCATGCTCGCCTCTATCCAACCGACCGTTCCAACCGCCGCACTTCAAACCCGCCCGCTCAGCGCTCGCCGTCTTTCCTCCCCGCCGCGCTGCCTTCGAAATCACCTCTCGCGCCGTCTCATTGGTCGAGCCGCAAGCGAAAGTGGGTGGTGCTCGAAGGAGGCTCCTAGCCAATAGGAACCCCGGATAGATAAATAATTAAAAACAAACAAACAAACAAGCCACACCACCGTTTCGTTTCCTTGTTTCGAAAAGGCGCGAAGGCTTCTCCGGCTCTCCACGCGCTCCGAGGTAAAACAAAAGCGCCCTTTGGGTGGAAAACGCGATTGGTTGGGGAAAGCTTGAGGAGTAAGAGCGGCACCCAATCGGAGGGGGAAGGCCTGCTAGCGTCATGAGGGACTGCCCCAATAGGCCCCCCAGGGGGTGGGGCCTAGGTTTGAAAAGTTGGCGGGAAGCAACATGGCCGTGCGGCGGCAGCTGGAGCTTTTCTTCCAGGAGCCCCGACTGGGAGGCGTGATCAGAGTGGATCGGGCGGAACCCGGGACGAAGAGCTGCCGCCATGGTCAGCAAAGCGCAAAGCCTCCGGAGAACCCCGGGGAGCCGGTTCCGGGCTCCCGGAGTCTCAGGCTGGAGGACTGCGTGCTCTACCAGTGCCGCGGTTGCCGCTCTGTGCTGGGCGACTCGCTGCATCTCTGCGCCCAGGAGGAGAAGCTCCGCCTTCTCGTTTGCTTCAGTGAGTGGGTCGCACTCTTTTGAGTGTTGGGTTGGCAGTCTCGGAGCGAAAAGGGAAGGACGCTTTCTTTTCTTTTGAAAAAGAAAAGGCGCGAACTTTCGAGCTACACCGGGCTCTTCATCAATCAGGCTGCACAAATGTTCAAATAAATACACGCAGGATTGTTTTCGCACGTGGCAATGTACACGGGTTATCATTACGCCTGTTACATTCGTGTAGGGGTCGTGCGAAGCTCAAAACATGGAATTTAAAAGATTGGAGCCGATGGTCTCAGTCCGCCCCCGCCACTTGAAAAATGTTGGTGGTCGTGGCTCATGATTTCTGTTATGTCTTCTGCCATGTGCTGTTTGATTTTGATTGCTTTCATTTCTTATGTTGTATTTTCTTGTAATTCAAACTGAAATGTAATGCATAAGAAATAGAAGCGATAAAAATACATTTAAAAAACAAAAATGATGCAGTCCCATGTGACCTTGCCAGTATTGGCAGCAGTAGATATATATATATAGAGAGAGAGAGAGAGAGAGAGAGAGAGAGAGACCGACCCTACAGGGGTTGGCCAAGCATGAATGTGGACCGCAGGCCATATATGACACTCCGCTTGCCCTTATTCCCACAAGCATTCTGAGGCTGAGAAGGCCACATTCACATTCACACACTAAACCAGTTTAGTGTGATGTGAATAAGCTGTGGAGAGCCTTCTGTTGGGGTGATTCCCGCCTCTTCCCCTCATGTGGCATTGCCATGAGGAGTTCAGAAGCTTTCATTTCCAAACCAATAAACTGGTTAATCTTAATGAATGTTAAATAAATCAACATCAAGCCATGATCTAAATAATGGTGTGAATTCCAAAGTACAGCATTAATTTCTATCATAACAGGAATCCACTTTTGCAGTCTTCAGTGAGAGTCCCTTTTCTACCATGATTTCTGAAAGTGACATTTTAAATTTAGATCTTAGCTTGTGTAAAATGCTTCAGTAATTTAAATATGCCTGTAATAATATATATTAAACCTAAAGTGCATGTTGCAGTGATTCTAGCAGTAGATGTCTCTTATTTTTCAAGCATGAAGATAGTCTTGTTTCTATGAGATCTATTTGAATAATTTACAGGTGTATTAACAGGTCCCTGAATAAGTATTAAATGAAATAAAGTGTTTGAATGTAATGTATTGATGAATTCTTAGCTTTATTCAATCTGCAAAAGGTCTGCTTCTCTTTTCAGAGGTTACAAATGATGTTGTAGTGGAAGATAAATTGATGGTCTGCATTGAGGGAGACCTCAATGGATGGTGAGTATTTTTTTTAATTAAAATTTACTACATCAGATGCTTAGAAGAGCAAGAATATCTTGGAACCATATGCCACCTTTTTGTTCTATTTGCATGTGACTTGGGGAAGGTGGCTAATGAAATAAATAATACTTTATTTACCAGACTTGTTTTTTTAGTACTTTTAAAAATAAAACGCCTGGCTTAAGTAAATGTTTATTTCATTCCCAGTGAGCATTCTTTGTCTCCGAGAAATGGCTCTTTTTGCATCTCTTCTTTCCTTTGTTTCCTGGGGCAGGTATCTTGGGGTCCTGGAAGAGTATAGATAGAGAAAGATCTGGGCAGAGAAGTGTTTCTGCCTTCTCTAGCTTTCTGACTGTGGAAACAATAAGATGTTATGGGAACCAGTGAAAGAAGAAATTCGGAAACATCCTCCTTGTTCTCCACCCCAATTTTGTGCCCTACCAGCTCCACAGAGCTTTTGATTTGGTTTTTCATCCACCTTGGATTCTCCCACCACTGCCCCCATAGGACTTCTTTGTAAATATTTGGGATGAATGCAGCATCTTTTGTTTAAGGATGCATATTCTGTAGTAAGGAAACCATGCTGCATTCTTATCACTAGGAATATGTTCATACAGGCTTTTGCAACACCCTCTCCCCTGTAAACTTGGAAGCTATATACCAGGCATAGGCAAACTCGGCCCTCCAGATGTTTTTGGCCTACAACTCCCATGATCCCTAGCTAGCAGGACCAGTGGTCAGGGATGATGGGAATTGTAGTCCCAAAACATCTGGAGGGCCGAGTTTGCCTATGCCTGCTATCTACTAATGGAAAGGTGCATACTTCTAAAAAGTCACCGTACTTTAAATTTGGTTTTTATAACTGAATAATTCTGGATTTTCTAGGGCAAATTCCAAAAATGTTTCTTATGGTGGCTGAAGCCCCTAGTTTGGTCATAAAGCAGATTATGCAATGCTGACTTAACACCTGGTCTTTTCCCCCCAGCACCTACAACATGTTGTACTGTCGAGAATGTAAAGCGGGAGTAGGTTTCAGACTCTATTGTTCAAAACCTCTGGCTCACCTGCGAGGCTTCTTTTGCCTTTTGAAGGACAACATCATATGGTTAGTATCCAGATGCATATTGAACTGATCAGATGGTTAAGTCATGCTGATAAACTCCAGTAAAACGAAGGGTAACAAACTGACACATACAAGACATCCTGTATAAGTTTATACATGAAGGTTTCATAAAAAGGCATGCAAAAGATTAAAAAAGGCTTTTCCAAAAGAGATACTGGCTGATGGCATCATTTGTAGACACTATGCTGTGGTAGTTACAGCAACACAACATGTAGCTAATGTTTGGGTAGAAGCAGGCGTTTATACAACTGAAAATAACTATTCCAGTAGTAACACCTTGCTATTATGAGAGCTGATCTAAAACTAATTTTCCAGTGGGATATAAGTTTAGGAGATTTATTCAATTAGCCACTGAAAGTACCATTCATATTTTCTTGATCTTAAGGGTGACTTCACTTAATTGTCCCACCACCACCACCTTTTTATCCCATCACCTCTACAAAGAGCTCAGGGGACTGCTTCCCTTCCAGTTTAGATTCCCAACAGCCCAGTATTATATGGTTAGTGGGAAGTACAGGTCCAAAGTCACCCAGTGAGCTTCATGGCTGACCTGGGATTTGAATAGCCTTGCTATTACACTAAACAATGATCATGCAGTCTTGTGTTTTGACTTGTGAATGAGAAACCGTAATGTCACAGCTCAAGACGATGCTTTTCAGTGGATGACAGTGGATTGGCTGCTTAAGTATTACTTCATGATAAAGCATTGACCTTTGAATATGCTGTGTGAAAGGGCTTAAAACTGGCTATAAAATAGAAGTGATCTATGACCACAAAAGTTTAGCCTACTTGAGGAAGGGACAGGAGAGGCGAGAAGTTATTTTCTTGAAAATAAAATAAGTGTTGTATATTGAATAATTAGGTCCTTCAAAATACATTGTTACGAATCTGAAATGTACTGCAGTATGAGATTGTGGAAACCTATTAATTTCAGGAAATTATATCACAAGTTAGGATATAATCAGTGAAATCAGGATGTTGGCAAAATACTATTAAATGGTTATTATTCATAATCTTCATTTTTGAATATTTAGATTTCTCTTGCTGGAGTAGACATAAAATGTTGAAAAAAGTGAACACAATATTCTGAAAAATTGCAGTATAAATTATGTTTATCTTCTCCTTTATTCATACATTCCTATGACTTATCAGCTAATTTCAAAATGTATTGTCTTTTAACATATTTTTCAGTTACTTGTTAAAAACTAAAACGACAATTGAAGCCTCAAAGATGACCTGTCCTCCTGTGAGCCTAAAGGAACAAGTACAGAAAGTAAGTGTTCTTCTGTTTTTTGTGTTTGTTAACTACTGTTTTCCCCTTCTCACAGGAGAACTGGGCAGATAAAATTGTGACTAAATGTACAAAAATATGTACCATTACAAAACATGTTAAGTGCTCTTATCAGCTTTGCAACCCTTGCAACAGAGAGCGTCTAGTGAACTTTTTTTAGGCTGCTATCCTAACCCCATTCACCTGGGAGTATAAGGCCCACTGAATTCACTGATTCAATATGACTTACTTATGAGCAGACATAGATAGAATTGTGCTGATAGTCTTTGACAGGGCAGAATTTAAACCTGGGTTTCTCTTATAGACTGTTGCACAATATACTAGACTGAGGTTTAAAAGGAGTAGTCAGAGCAGTCTTTCAGATATTTATGGAACATAGAAACATAGGCTCTTTTCTAGTAATAATAATGGGCACAAACTGTTTTGAGGCTTGGCAAATGAAAGGCAACCCTCCAAGTCTGTGAAATAGAAAAAATAGCTCCCAGGCACATGGTTGTATGAAAATAGGATGCTCTAGTTAGTTTCCAGAAAACATTTATACTTTAAACTAGTAAATATTAACATTTTTCAGTTTAAATTATAAATATTTTCTGGAAACTAACTACAGCATCCTGTTTTCATAAACAAGCTTTTCAAAACAAGCAGTCCATAAAATTGAGCTTAATGCAGTCCTTTGCTCATTTAAACCAAAGAGCACATGAACACATTTGGCAGCCGAATGCCAAAGGCAAATATGGTATACTCTTACTAATACGATATTCAGTGTGTGTGTCCTCACTTTATCTGAGACAAATAGGAGCTGTTCCAGCTTGACTTTCCTGTGCCACTCGAGGAAACAGGAGAATTCCTGTGCTATAAAAGAGGAGTCCACAGTACGGCCTCTTCCTGCATTAATGTTGCCCCAGTTCTGGTAGGAACTGCATTGTGGACTCCTCTCACATATTCTGAGGCTTCTGCCATTACCCAAATGCCAAATGAAATAGCTGCCGCAGTGGATACTGTGCAGCTTGGGGAGGTTTGGAACAGGCCCTGTACAGCTTCATCATTTCTTTAGATCAAGTAGAACTGTTTAAATCAGGGATGAGCAACCCTTGGCCATGCTAGCAAACAGCTATGGTAGGCCATAGGGGACCGATCTGAGTTTAAATCTTCCCAAGTATGATTAGATGTCAGACTACACAGCTGACAGTACTGGCTTTCATCTGAGGCCAGTGAGGTGGGCTAAAAGGTGAGGAGCAAGTGGAACCAAATTTGCACATGACAAACTGTCTTACACGTTTTTTGAAATATTGGTTGTCAGCATGCTGGGTTCATGCCAATCAAGTTTGGAGAGTTATCATGAAAGAGCGCTCAGCTGCCCTAGTCACTTTCCCAAGATACATGAGATACCCTGAACAAGGTCTTCTGCTTGTGCACTGGGGTTCCCCCCTCCTTCCCCTGTGCCCTCTATAATTGGGTCAAGGGGGTGTTTGGCTGAGAGAACACCTGAAACAGGTAAAGGGGATTGATTCATCTAGCAAGCCCAAATGCTTGACCTGACAGAATAGCCTTGGTGCAATGTTGATTTTCTCCCACACCTTTAATAGAGATTCCTCTCAAATGCATAGTTACAAGGTGTGTCGCTGGACTTAAAATATTGGACAATTTTTTGTTCTCACTGACAAAGATTTGGCTGATATAATTGGTTTTCTGCATCACTTCGTTTTATCTAAGCTTGGCGATTATTATTTTTTGTAGTTAAAGGAGAACCTTGTTTTAGCGCACATACGGATAGAACAGTTGATTGAGAAACTCGAAGAAAGAAACCAGCATAAGTTGATGTCTGAAAAGCAGGTCTACAAAGTAAGACTACATGGCCAAGCATCTGGGGGAACAAGGAAGAAGTTGAACAACTAACTGGTAGAATTTCTGCAGTCACATATCTGCATTTGGCTGTGATGAACATGAGGTTGTAACTTGTCTTCACACAACCACTGTTTTGGTTGTACAGTATTTGAAAATGACAGTGTGTCTTGGACTGGCAAATGGATTACACAAAGCATATGAACTGCTATATTTTTATTTGTGCACACATGGTTCTGCCTGGATTTTTTTGGAATTGTTGCATCTGTTAATACTATCCTAAACTATACAGTGAATGCATTTGCAGCCTCTGTTTAGAGGAAATGTACAGCTTGTTCAGTTTTGTTGGCTTCAATTCAGCATTTTATTTTAAATTTGGCTTGAGACAGTTCAGTCTACCCAATAACCTGTTGTGTAAACTAAAAGTGACAATTTAAAAACTATTAAAATTTCATCAAATTTGAACTCTTAACTGTAACACCAGTTGAATTCTATGCTAACAGGGTTTTTAAAATGCTGCCTAAACTACCAAAGATGGAGCATAGGTTAGGAAACTTGTACAGATGTGAGGCAGCCTACATATCTGTATCTCTTATTAACTTTATGAATTGCTTCCTATGAAACATCTCAAAGCAATTTAACAATAAAAACAATTTCAAGTCCAATGTAAGAATGTGCATTCCAGTGCTGTTTAAATGGTGTAGACACAAATTTGACAGAATGGACTGACCGGTTAGCTTATATTTGATGGCGCTGCTTTCCTATTCATTTCACCACCTGATAAGCTTTCAGAAAAAAACTTAAAGCCCTGTACAATGGTACCTCGGGTTAAGTACTTAACTCGTTACAGAGGTCCGTTCTTAACCTGAAGCACCACTTTAGCTAATGGCGCCCCCTGCTGCGCCACCAGAGCACAATTTCGGTTCTCATCCTGAAGCAAAGTTCTTAACTCAAGGTAATATTTCTGGGTTAGCGGAGTCTAACCTGAAGCGTCTAACCTGAAGCGTATGTAACCCGAGGTACCACTGTAGTGGGAAGAGGGGGGAGAAGAGGCACTGCAAAACACATGGCAACCGATCACATAATTGTTGAGAAATACATGAGAGTATGAAGTGGCTCAGATGTGCTAAAAAGCTGCTGGGGTTTCACAGCAATCATATAAGCTTGCAATGATTAAACATCTTCTGCTCCACAATGAAGGCAAACTGAAATATGTGAACCTACATTTCTATCGTTTCAAGAGTTCGTCCTAGAAGAAATGACACAATGGCATTTTAAGTGCATTCTCAGCCCATGCTGCTTTATTGCTAAAAAATTGTATACAGGTGCAGAGTTTCCAGGTTCAGTTTTGAACAATTATTGTTTACAGTGTCAAAATAATAATTTTAACACCCTCTTTCCCTCCCCAAAAGATGCATAGATATAAAAGCAAGCTGCCTTTTGGAAATCTTCATATATATACAGGGGTAGATTTGTGGTATTTGTTACATAATTGTGCAATGGGAGTAAATAGTTTGCAGTGGCATATACCTTCCTTGTCTGTTCTGCTTGTTCAAGTGAGTTAACAAAATGTAAGCCTACTTCTAAAATTTATACAATGTTTCTGTACATTTCCCCAGACTCTAGCTTTCACAATCCTTTTATTATGATCAGTTATCCTATGCATTTGCAAAGACAATCTTTTCTTTGCTCTGAAAGAAGAAATTAATTAGCAGAGACCTAAATCACAACCTACAAGAGGGACAGAGTTCGGGGAAAACAATTCAATGATACAATACTATGGAGTCTTTTCATGTTAACATGAAATCAGAGGGGAAGTCAAACTGATGTCATTAAAAGCCTTCACTCACGTCTCCAATATTCTTACATCTATTTGGCAGCTACTAATTACCGAGACTGGCAATGTAAAAAATATGGCCTCTATAACAAGCTTAAAATAAATGATTGGGAAAATAACCACTAACATAAAATGCAGATTTGCCATAACAAATCCTTTTTCAGATCTATGAGAAAGCAAACTTTGATACGAAGAAGTATTTGTAACTTGCTCTGCAGAAACTAGTATAGCCATAATCTAGTTAAGGAACTTTAAACTCAGTGTTTATTTTAAGCAGCACCTTCACATTAGGAAAATAATTTTCTAGTCCAAGGGCTATGCTTCTACCATCCTCTACTTAATATTTAATACGTATTCAGCATATATATTCTACCATTAAATGCACCCACTTTTTACTTTTTTTGTAACTAAACCAATAATTTTTATGGGGGTGCCATTTACTCTCTCGAATCTAGTTAGCAAGCTCCACTCCTACTTAGCAAGTTTGAACTTGCTTTGTGTCTAAAGCAAAACTTTGCCATTTTCAGATTAGTTATTGTAAGGTGTATTAATGCTGGTCTGAAACCAGTTCATCTTGGTATAGCTGCCTAACAAGGTGAGAGATACCTGGCAAGGAGAACCTGTCATTTAAACTCAATACCTGAAGAGTAAGGACTGCTTAATGATTTCATCCACCTAAATTCTCATTTATTTGCAGCCAACAGGTTGTGATCCAGGTTCCTTCCTTCTTGTTACCTGAAAATTCCTACTACATACAACATTTTGCTATTGCCCTATTTGGGGTTCATCTAGTGCCTTCTCTGTACTCTGAAACTCTGCACCTTTTTTATTTGTACAATTGCCGCAGCCAAGAAACCCATCTTACCACCAACCATGCTCATATTATGTAGGCTCAAGGGAACACAATGAACCTGGTAAGAGGTCAAAAGGGCTCATTCTGCTAATTTTTCTTTCAAATACACAGTTTTGGTGTCATGCTTCTCTTATTTGTACATTCTGCCTCCTTTAAAGAGACAGAATGTTCTCTAAAATCAAAATCTGAGAATCAAAGCAGTAAGTTCAAGCTATTGGTATATTAGTTCCTATTGCTTCATTATGTATAAATGCATATATCAATTTACTGGTAATAACTATAACACTAGACATCTTAATCATGCATAATTAGAATACTACCTCTATAAAAGACTTGGTTTGTGAGCCTATGTGCTTGTGCCATTGTCAATTTTCCATGTATGTTTTCCATACTTGAGTTTCACAACCTCATCTGCCTTCCAAGGGTTTGTCAAAGATGGCAGAGGACAGATAAGTTGCAACTATTTAGATGCTAAACTCTGTGGAATGTTCATTGTGCTGTAATTAGGGAAAGTTGACATTTCCATCTAAAACCAACTAGCAAGTGATCAAACTCGAATGCTTTCATCTTGCCCCCCCCCCCTTCAGATAGAACCAATTTCCAGCTCTAAACCTGCTTTCTTCTCATCTAGTTATATAGGAAATCTTCACCTTGGGGCATTCTCCCCTGTCCCATCACAGGACATATTCTCATTCTCTAGTATTTTGTTTTCCACATTCCTGTCATAAGAGTCCTTTCATACAAATGAGATCTTTGTTCAGCAGAGACCCTACTAAGCTTTTATTCCTGCAGTCTTTGGGGAGCACCACTTAGCTGGCCATTCCTCTACATTTCAGGGCAGGGAGAACTCATTGCCTTTCTGTGTACAGGGTGAGGGCATAAACTCCTTGCCTTCCTCCACCCCCACCTTCAATCTTCAAGTACTTAATAAAGCATGGTACAAAAATTCAGTTCAGCTTAGGCCTCCAAATCCTGTTGCAAAGATCCAACGCTACCACTTGCAAACTTACCATCTATATCCTGGAAGCTTGTTTGGAAAATACATTTATTGGCACCCATGTATTGTGCTTGGACTTCTACTGCTCATTATTTACTGTTCTTCAAAGTGCAAAGCAAGAATAAAAGGTCTAAAAGGGAGAAGTCAAGTAAGGGGGATTTTATCGTAAAAACTAGTGCACATGTAGACTATTAAAAAAGAGCCCCCTGCAACCATTCATAAAGAACGGCACTAATATACTTAGAATGAAATCCTGTTCTCCACTGATAGAATAAAGGCTGTTAAGAGAATAAATGGAAGGCAAGGTGGTGGTGGGGGAACCACACGTATACCCCAAGTGCTGCTTATGTGCCATGAAGAGCCACTTCATAGAAAGATCTTTCTCCTCATTAACTGCTTATGGAAACAAATTTCAGTGCTAAACCTTCAGGAGTTTAAATACCACAGCTACTGAGGTGCAAACTGCTTAAGTGCAATTTGTTGAAGCCGCCTCTCACAGGTGTCCTCCAGTTGTTTTGGATGTGCTGCTGGGGTTGATGGACCTACAGCACAAAGCATCTGGAGGGCACCAGGCTGGCAAAGGCTGCTCTGGAGAGTAACAGAACCCCTCATTTCTATAGATCTAGGCAGCAAAGCTCTCCATTATGAGGTTATGCAAGATAGCCAAGCATCTTCAAACAGTTAACCACATCCTAAATGTTTCTGACTAAGCACCACAACAGCAAATCCTGCATGTATGAAGCTCACACACTCATCCAGATACCAAGCTAAAAAGTTCATTATTTATTAAATTGGGTAGCAGCAGCACTATGTCAGTCAAGCACCAGTTTTGCAAATTGAAAAGTATCTGCAAACCAGCAACTCAAAATAAATTTAGAGCAAAGCAAGTCCTACTGGTGGCATAGCCGTGATATGCCTTTCAGATTCTGCCAGTTTGCTCAGAATGGTTAACAAAGTGCAAATTTCCTTAGCCCTAGAATCATGTTTGTTTGAAAACAGTAAAAAGTGCCTTGTATATTTTGTGATGTGAACAAAATAGTCACAGGTTTTCGTTGACTATTTTTTCACATATAAAGGACAGTCTCCTTGATTCAGATTTCAAACATTATTTTGGAAACCATTCGTAAAGCTCATATTACAGTATGAGTATATAGGGGTCGTTCTGTACAGAATATATATCAATTCTACTTTTAAAATATGGGCTTCTTCCATCCACTTGAACAGGTGGCTGTGTTAATCAGACTGATGATAAATACTGGCTACCCTCTGGCCATATTCTGCTTATGAAAGGCTCTTTAGTACAGTGGAGCCATCAGTGGAAAAAGGGTTGAGGCACTCTTCAGTGATTCCTCCTTCCCACTCAAATCTGACCTGGAGAATTGGTGGGCCCTTTGGAACAGTATGGGCAGCTGTTGAGGGGAGGGGAACTACCCAAAATAGCCTTGATCCCTATTCAAAAGCCTTCTATTGGCAGACACACACCAGCTGGGATATAACTCCTTGCAATTAAGGAAAACAATAAAGGTAAAGCCTTCAAGTATACATCCCAACCTTGTAGATGAATCTGTTCTACTTCAGCTGTATCCTGTTTAAGGCAGAGTTACATATTAGGCTTACAGTTTACATGGTCTTACATGCATACTAGGTTAGTGCAAGCTGCATTTTAAAGAGGTATGAACTGCACTCTAGAGTGGTGAGGGTAAAAGATTGCCAGGCATACCCATCTAGAATAGAAGCTTCCAAACTCAAAAGTAGTTTTTATAATTAAGAGTGAAACCATGTAACAGGCGTACAAGTTTTTAAAAGGTTTTTTAAAGAGAAAAATAACATTTTCAGGAGACACAACACTTGCTAGGTGCTAAGATGCTTTGTACCTTGCCAACATTCCTCAAAAATTTGACACATCTAACCAGCTTTAGGTAATGGCAACAAGTTTCCACAATCAAATCTAAATTGCATGTTTAGGTTGAACCTGGCCCTGTTCACATGCTATCTATTGAAAAGGAGGACAGGGGTTCATCCACTTTCTCATGCACACTGCATCTTTAGCCCATGACCACAACAAGTTTCTGCCCTACTTGCATCAACTGGGGGGGGCGAGCTATGCAGGAGTTTTAAACAGGTTCCTCAATAAAGCATTCAAGTGCCAACTTCCTTTGAGGAATTTCCTAACATTTTAAAGAGAAACTCATCATGTCAGGCAACTCCCTGCAACACAGAGCACCACAAACCTATTTGGTTAGTACCATTTATTCTACTATACAATACTTGCTAATGCAAGTAGTTCCTATTACATGCAAACAGTTATTGCTACTAAAGTTCTATTGATTAAGTCATCTTATGGCTTTATTTGCATCAGGGATTCTTTCCCCCTACATACTGTGCTATTTTGCATTCCAGTTTCAGAGGTATTTTTCCATCAATTGATTCTCCCAAGCACTAAAAACTATTTCATTCAATGGGACAGATACATTTCTTTCCAACAGAACCTTGGCTGAGCTCAGGTCCTCACTGCTCATTTGTAAACAACCCACCTCCCCAAATTTCAAGGGAGAATAGGCAGAGACCTTTAAACATAGATCTCTTGTGTTGTGGTTAATTAACTGTTTCCTATGATTTTTTAGCCAATGGTAAACCAAAACCAGAAATATTTTTTTCCTCACCAAGGTGGCCATTTACAGACAAGACCAAGAAAAAGATGCAGTATCCTCTTTAAGCTACAAGTAGTTGTTTTCTAAAAACAAAATCACAGCAGTCCAGACTACAGGATCTGCACAGAAAAATCAGGTACCTGAATTGCTGATCTCACTTATTTGAACTAAAAGCAAATTGATAATATAAGCAGGGAGACATCTTAGTGACCCAAATAGTTGTACTGCAATGATTAAAAAAATTTTAAAACAGCAAACTCCTTCAGGTGCTTTCTATGGAAATAGAAAAATGAGAATCATTTGCTTTCAAAAATGAATACTACCAATCTTGAATAGCAGTAGCAGTGTTATTATTTGTAATTTAGTCATTTTTTCAACTTGATAGATGATGTGCTGCTCTAACATAAGGGTACTTATGAGCAAATATGCAACTAGTGGGTAACTGAGTAAAAGTTTATAGGCTCTTCTGAATGGAGAACAGTCATATATGAAGGGACATTTTATGAGAACATGTGGCAAAGATTAGCCTTATGCACACTTAAATCTGTGAAACTTCTTATTCCAAGAGATCAGTGAATTTTCCCATTGCAGCAAAATATTATTTGCTCAAAAAAGGATTTGTTAAGGACTGTTTCAACTGTAGTTTCCTTGAGGTGCACTTCTACCTGCTTACAGATTCAAGATCCATGCACTCCTCATGCAACTGATTTTATTCACCAATATATGCTATCATTGCCTAGAAAGGACACTGCATCCTTAGCCCATGACCATAATCTTG
The DNA here is from genome assembly GCF_951804945.1 of Podarcis cretensis. Lineage (NCBI taxonomy): Eukaryota > Metazoa > Chordata > Lepidosauria > Squamata > Lacertidae > Podarcis > Podarcis cretensis. Next base: position 44,649,850 of record NC_137170.1, on the reverse strand, counting down.
TCAGTTTCTTATGAATTACACCATCAGCCTTGTTAATTTGTCACTCTGAAATTGTAAAAAAAGTACTACTAGGCTCATGCACTGATCCTAACATGGCACTACAGTTTTGCTACAAAGCACTAATGCTTATGGAACTATACACATCTCAAAATGGAAGACATTGGTGATTTTGTTGTTCTCAAACAACTTGTAACATTTTGTCCACAAGTATTAAAATATATTTATATGTATATATTATACTATTGCACGTGCCCGGTATTTGTTTTTCATAAGGGAAAGATTTCCTGCCAACATGAACAGATGCAGATAAAAATGTAAAATAAAAAGATTAAGGCAGTATTGCCTTGACACAGTACTTTTAAGATGCTACAGGAGAAGTACTACAAACGGGTTTCTTGGGCCATGTACAGCACTCATTTCTCCAAGATTTTAAACTGAGTCCTCATGTAGTCAGGGGAGCTTGAGGGAAAGGGATGGGGGAGTTGTTCTTTGCTGGAATTTTGTGCAACTGATATGGCCACTTTCTCTTATATCTATCCTGACAATTTAGGGAAACTAAACATTTTCACTCTGTGCCAGCATATTCTTTTACAAATTAAATCTGAGAGAAGTACGTAGGGAAGACAACATAAAGTCTACCGACATAGAAGCAAATCATCACTACACTTGATGTCTTCTGTATTTTCAGTTCCAGAATGAGAGAATGTTTCACTAAGAAGCCTAACCCTATATCTAAAATCCCAATAAATTAAACAGGAATTCCTTTTCAGAATAACCTAGAAGGAAATCCGACTACTTTTATTTCTGGACTTCTATTTGAATTAGGATTTAAGTATACTTCAAAGCCAATCTAAATAACCATGACAATTTCCCCCCAGCAAGCTGACCCAAGTCATAAATCTGATTATGTTTAGCAGTTATAAATATTTACCTGTTTGATAATCTTCTATTGAACATTCCATTTTAAAAAACTGATTTGAATTAAGGAAAGCATCTGAATAAGCTTTCCTAAGTATTTATGTGAATCTTTTATTATATAAAAGGAACATAAGATTAAGTGATGAGCAAATACCAGTATTTAGCTCGGGATGCTCCTTTCAAAACTATTAAATACCCCAAACAGCTGCTGTTTTCCATCACAGGAAATATTGCCATTGCTACCTCACACCAGACATCAAGTAGCACTAAAAATGTTGATAACCAAGACTGACCATTATAACATGCACTCCCATTTTTTTACCCAGCTTGAAAATATTTTGAAGCCATTGGCAGATTTTAAACTCACATTTTCAGTAAGACTGAAGGTGCAGTGCTGAGGGCTTCAGCATAAGGAAGCGGGGGAGACTTTTCTAAAACCAGGAATCAATCTACCCTCGCAAAGTGTGGCTAATAATCAGCTATTATTCCATGCTAAAGAAAATGTCCTATATGAATCATGTGCAATTGAGACAAAGTATCTTTTGTAAACATGTTAGAAACAGAATTTCCACCTTAACTTTCAGTGACCCACAGAATTAGTGAAGAAGCCCTTTCTGAGCATGTGTTGTCTTTGTTCATCCAACTGGTGGGAAATTTCACATATATTTTACACTATCAGTTGGTGCCTTTGGGTAAAAGCTTGGAGAAAGGTATTATTCCTTTTGTTGCTGAATTCCCTAGGAAGACTGAGGATACCATGTAAAACCCATTGCTCCTGGGTTTGGTTTCAAGATTTCAACCCCTTGGGAAGGATCTTGCTAGAAAAGCAGCAACTGACAGGATCACCTCTCCTTTCCAGCAATTATGTAAATTTATATATGCAAGTTTTGTTTTTTAATAGTCTACTCAAAACAGTGAACAAAATTACTAAATGCTACTGTGCTTCAACTGCTTCACATAATGGCATCAAGATGGACACCTATAAATTGGCTCCTTTTAAAAGGAGAAAAATTCCAACAGGGCAATTTCGCAAGCTGGTTTTTTTTTTCCTTCTTAAGAAATTATTCCTCATTTTAAGTACATCTGTATATCCTTTTATTTCTGCACAATATTTTCTTTAAAGGTTTGTGTAACAAGTTCCAAGGATATATCAATTTGCTCGCTTCTCTAAATGCTATGTTGAGAGTAGGCAGTTATTTTACCAAGGTAGTTTGAAAGGGGGGAAATGCCAATCAAATTAGGGTTATGCCTCTATCTATATGCAAAATCATTTATAGAGTGCAAAAACTCTGAACAAAAAGTTTGCATGTTTCAGTGAAATGTCAGCCATTAATTTCAGTTGCTCTGAAAGGACAGTAGTATTTTTTCTATAATACAGGCGTTACATCTCCAATTCATGTTAAGGAGTGGAGCAGAAAATAAGAAGTGCTTCTTCATTTTCCCTCATGGAGATAAAGGAAGGAGTTTTCTTCACCAGAAGCCGTCAAAGCTCCTTTAGCAGCCTGTGTTGGGTCAACAGGAAAGGACCTGGAAACATACACACACAAATTAGCTAATTAAAAGAGAAAGTAATTTCACTGTAAATTAAGTTGAAACTGACTTCACATATACATTTTATGGGAACCTTGGAACTTTTAAAGATTTGGAGGAATTGTTTTACAGGTGAATTACAGTGCCTGTGACGCTCCCCCCCCCCCCAATGGTATTCCAAGCAGTTCTTATTCTGGGACCCCTCAGGTTTCACACACCAAGAACAGATCCTGATTTCTGTGGCCAATGCTATATACCATTATGAGCAGTACTAGAAGTCTACCTGGTACATCATTCAAGATGTATGAAATAAGCCTATTTCAGGGATAAATGCTAATTAATTCAAATATTGCAATGGAATAAAAAGATTGCCAGAGGAAGAAAACTTCAGAGAATAAACAAGAAACTGTGAGCAGTTTCAATTTCAATACAGCACACTTAGACTATGAGTCGGTTTCATGTCATGAGGGGAAATGGGAGACACAGCTTCCTTCCCCCCTTGTCGGATGACTCCAGAGAGGGTTGGCAGGCTCATCCTGCTAAGATGGAGAAAGGGGGGAGCACAGAAAGGCAGACTGATGGAAGAAAAAAGAAAAAGAAAATCTGGGTTGCCATTCTCCCATGCATTCATCTAGTGAGAGAGAGTGATAACTGTCAACCTGCAGTCCAGCTGGCAGGAAGTGAATTTGGAGAGACGTTGCCAAGCCCGCTTAGGTAACCGAGCAGGGCAGTGTAAACACATCCAAGACTCCACTTCTCCTCTGCTGGAAAAAAGCTTTCAAGTGGGTAGTGGAAAACACCCAGATACTTTTATCCAACTTTATACACTTATAGATTTCTATCCAAGGACCTGAAATAATTTCTGTCAATTCAGCTTAACACCACCTTTCCATATTTACTTACTGTTGCATAAGACTACTGTAATTCTCTGACTCCTGATTCTTTGACTGCAACCACAAGAATGTTTTCCCCTGTGTAAGAAAAGATTGAGAGCTTTTAAAAATCATACATCAGTCAAGCAATATCATAAAAAGCTAACTTTCATGGGTGGTGTCTTTATTCTGGAAGGGGTTATTTATAGTTATTGGTTTTAGAACTGCATGAGAAGGGAGTTGTCAGCAAAACTACTAAGTTTCTTAGTAAAAACTCCAAATGGTATGCTCTCATCTGAACCAAGAACAGTAAGCCCGCAACATACCTGGGGGTTATGTTCCAGGAATTGTGCCTAAAGCCAAAAGCATGTATAGACAAAACACATTGGGTGCAATTGCCAAAGTCTTTTTTCTTGGATATGCATCTCCTTTTACTTATTTTTATTATTTTGCCAAATGGTAAAGCTTAATGCACACTAGTTAAATGTGTGTAAGTTGCAGACTTAATGTATAACATAAACACTATTCCTAGGATGGTAGGCCGCAAACGGCTTTCATATTATCCAAAGAAGGGTTAAACCAACACTTACCTTTTGCTTTATGGCTGCAGAAACTCTTTATCACCAGAAAGTCTTGCCTTTAGCTTTCTGATAATTTTCTTATTCTGACTGCCAATCAAGATGGTGCATGCATGGACCTATGGCACACAACAGGAAAGAAACTCAAATTCAGGCCACAGAAAAAAAATGTATCACATGTTCCTCTTCTTATCCTAAGATACTGGGTTTCCTAGTATTGAAAAAAGTCTCCACCCAGGGCTTTTCTTCTATGAAAAGAGGTGCCGGAACTTGTTGAGCTTTTCTTAGGGGAGTGCCCAGCCAAAGTTGGTGACCATGGGGGGGGGGCTCTCTTCTTTGCCTGCTCACCGCACTGCCGCTGCGCCAGAGACTGTGCCACTCTCAGCCTCAGTTGCTCAACATGGAGTGCAGTGCCACCCACAGCCTCAGGTGCGCAGCCCTGAGCAGCGTGCCCCTCGTGCTGCAATGCTACAGAGGTGCCGGAACGCACCAAAGAGGTGCCAGAACCCGTATAAATCATGATGACAATGCACAGCCTGCTAGTATAACAGACAATGTCCTTTCAAGATGAGGCATAAATTATCTCATAAATTTTGTCTTAAGGAATAAATAGAAGTGCTCATTGTAATCAATGGGATTATGTAGATGCAATGCTAACTATGCCACAAGAAGCTGACTTGCACACTCCTGTTCTCATCCTGCCCCTGGCAAATGTGACACAACTAGAAGCTTCTAATCATGATTAGTGGCAAACCATGATTTACAACAGTCTCTAAAACCCAACAAGTATGCACACCACTTCTGAAATGTACAGCATCTGAAAGGTACAGGCGAATCCCAAACACTTGGGGACATGTGCACAGGAGCTACCAGTTGATTTTGCCTTCCTGGTACCTTTCCACTGTTTGCTTGGAGTTACAATTCCTTCTTTGGACCTTGTCTTTATTGCTCCATACAGTGGTAGGGGGCTGTGTAAAGCAAGAAAGAGCTCTTATCTTCAAGCCAATGCATTTAACATCAGGGTATAATTCATCAAGATCATATTTGCCTAGCCTTCACTGAGCAGTCAGAAATGCAATACTCAAATGAATGCATTTTTCATTCAGAGCCTCTGCATTTCTTCAACAGCTTATAACAGCGCAGTCATAACTAAAGAAGCACAAAGGGTTACATTTCCCTCCAATTACTATCTAATCAAGTAATATGCAATTCTCGGGAAAAGAATGGAGTGTTTCAAATAGAGAAGATCAGAAAATCTGCAGTTTCTAATTAAATTTCAAAGGGAAGGACTACACTCGGGTCTTAAGAATGCAAAGCTGACAAGTCTAGCAGTAGAATGATGGATCACCTGTGAGCAGGGGTGCTCATCATACAATTAAACACACACACATATACCCGGTACACACAAACAGCAGCATTCTGGTGCAATACACAATATTTTTAAAGGCAAAGAAGTGTGAGCACCTTTAGAAATTTCTAGCCATTTAAGATGGTCTTTAAATTCTCATAGCATCTTGCACTCTGAATTTTCATTAACTACTCAAGAAATTTTGAAAGCATATTTAAATTCTCTGACAATTCTCATGATAAAGTACAGTAACTGAAATGCTGAGCTACTTACCGTAAATTTCGCTCCATAACACGCAGATTTTTCCTCCTAGAAAGTAAGGTGAAATGTCTGTGCGTGTTATGGAGCGAATGCCTACAGATGGCGGGGGAATCTGCTGCAGTTGTGAGCAGTTCGTGGCTCGCTTTGAAACAGCAAAGCGGGTGTAAGCGGCTCCTGTCAGCGAGCCGAGCTGGGTGAGGAGGGAGAGAAGCAGAGCGGGCTTGGTTGCTTTAAAACAACCCCATCCTCTATGTTCCTCTCTCCTCCCCACTGAGCTGCTAAGTAGCAGCAAAGCTTTTCAGCCAGCCTAGCCGGGAGAAGGGAGAGAAGCAGAGCGGGGTTGGCTGCTTTAAAACAACCCCTGCTCTCTGTCCCTGCCTGCAGTTTTTTGCTGTCCGATTTTGGATTAGCCACTGTAGGGGCTGTGTGTGTGTGTGTGTGTGTGTGTGTGTGTGTGTGCTTGAGCTATCGTTCTCCTCCTCCTGCTTCCCGTTCACTCTCCCTCCGACTTTAGAATTGACACTCTGTGTGTCTGTGTGTGAGAGAGGGCTCCTTCTCCTCCTCCTGCTTCCCGTTCCTCTCCCTGCGTCCCTCCGACTTTAGAATTGACACTCTGTGTGTGTGAGAGGGCTCCTTCTCCTCCTGCTGCTTCCCGTTCCTCTCCCTGCGCCCCTCCGACTTTAGAATCGACACTCTGTGTGTCTCTCTGTGTGTGAGGGCTCCTTCTCCTTCTCTTGCTTCCCGTTCACTCCCCCAGCGCCCCTGCGACTTCCAGCGCCCTGCAACTTTAGGGCCAGTTCTCTCTCTCTCTCTGTGTGTGTGTTTTGACCTCACTGCGCTTGTTGGGGGAGAGTGTTGGTCGCAATTTTTCTTGATTTGTCTCAGAGTGGTTACTATCATGGTTTCCTTGCTGGGGAGGAGGGAGAGACGCAGAGCCTGCTTGTTTTAAAAGAGCAAAGCCGGAGAGGAGCCTCTCCTGCATTATTAGCAGCATCCTTCTCCACACCCCCCACACGTGCTCCTTGTCCCTTGAGTTCTTTTCCTTCCCTCCCCACTTAAAACGTGGTTACAAAGCACGGATCCACATGGATCCTCAGGATTTTTGCACTAGGTCACCCCAAATTCACCATCAGATCACATAGCATATCCATGGCTACAGCCTACACCAAAAAACACATGCACCCACTGTTTCATGGGGCCGCAGTGGTGCAAAAACGTGGTTACAAAGCATGGATCCACATGGATCCTCAGGATTTTTGCATTGGGCTACCCCAAACTCACCGTCAGATCACATGTCTGTGGCCACAGCACGAACCACAAAAATCATACATCCACTGTTTCGTTTAGAATATTTTTTTCTTGTTTCCCTCCTCTAAAAACTACGTGCGTGTTATGGTCAGGTGCGTGTTATAGAGCGAAAAATACGGTAACTAATAAGAAAGTAGGAAGGTGAGAGTTGGAGAACTTGGCTGCTATACATACTACTTTCAGTTCTAGTCACCTCTCCACATATCTGAGAGTATTTCATAACAAAATAATGCAAGATTTTCCAGTGACATGATGGAATTATACCCAACTCACATGAAAACCCATGGAAGGTGAAGATGCAAGTCAAGGTATTGAAACTGTAATGCAAGATTTAAAAATAGGTTTGTGTTTTTGAAATCACTGCTACATTCACAAAGCAGGTTGTCTACTCACCCAATCAATAATATAAATCCCCTTCACCCTGAACAGCAACACTGAAATGTTTAATGTATTAATGCATTATCATGATGCTAACATGGCATTATGTAAAGCTTGGAGGAAGGGGGTGCTCAGGGCTATTTTGTGATGCAAATCAATTTCCCAGAACAGTGGTTCTTCATTTACAGAATTTTGTCATCAATAAGACGAAGGCCAAAAAAGAATCTGAAACTCTATCTCCCTACTCCATTCAGCAAAATATAAACTGGAAGCTATGTTTTAAAATAATCACTTTGCACTGAGCAGAGCAGGGGAATAGGACAGTTTAGTCAGCAGCTATGATGATTCTAGTACCAAGCAGTTTTATTCTGCTTTCTTAAAATAGTAAATAAAACCAATGCAGTGAATGATAGTAAAATGTAATTACTTATAACAGGTACTTTGGCAGTACTCAACAGTAAAGGGCTGTTATAGGAATTGAAATTTCTGTACTTCATCTAATTTAAAGCAAGATCTAATAATGGAACAGCACCGCTGAGACTCAAGTGCAATGGCTGTAATATCAGTATAACATAATATTCCATTCTTCTAGATTCAGGTAGGTAGCTGTGTTGGTCTGACGCAGTCAAAATATATATATAAAAATTGTCCAGTAGCACCTTAGAGACCAACTAAGTTTGTTCTTGGTATAAGCTTTCATGTGCATGCATACTTCTTCAGATACCTGTTCAAAGATTGCATTTTTCTCTGAAAGTCTGTGGTGTCACTGACGTAGCTAGGAGCAATAATGGCATACGGTTTCAGAACAAAGTCCATATATCCAGAAGTGTGCATGCACATGAAAGCTTATACCAAGAACAAACTCAGTTGGTCTCTAAGGTGCTACTGGACCATATATATATATATATATATATATATATATATATATATATCCCATAGCTATATATATATATATATATAATATCCCATAGCCTTGGATCAAGGCCCAATCTCAACACAGCAACCACCAGCTCTGCAAAATGGTATCTGTGTCATGCCAGCAAAGGTGACAAGAAGATGGAGATAGACTTAGGAAAGGATCAGCAGTTTTAGAATTTTAGTCCCATTAGTGTCAGAAAAGCCATAAAAATGCATTGCTTTGCTTTATAAAATGAATTAGCAATTATCTGTCAAATAAGGCAGTTTCAAAGCTGGAATTATTTTTTTCCAGGGGAAATGTCTATATCGCTAACACCCAAGTTTTGGGGTTGCCAAAATAACAGTTTTTAGTGCTTTCATCTTTTCCATGTATTTCGCAGTGTCCTTGCCAGAAGCTGGGGTGTGTATTTGTGTTGAGTGCTGGTGCCTGAAGCAGTTGCTTAGCTGGGGGGGCACTTACTTGGGGGTGGCATGCTGGAGCCCAAGGTGACACCCAAATCCAGGCACCCCAGAGCGCAGTGCAGACCAGGGCTGTGCTTGCAGGGCGCCAAGCTGCTGCAACCCCCACAGCCACCGGAGGGCAGCTGAGAAGGATGCAACTGGCACGAGCTGGCCTCACGAGCGGTGCCAGGCCCACAGCACACCTGAGCCATGGTGTCTTGGGTGCATGCAGACACCGTGCCACCCCAAAAAGCACTGTGGGACTGGCCTCTGCCCACCACCTCCCTCTCAATTACCCTCCAGCTGAGGGGGAAGCATTGGGCAGACTTCCTGCAGGCTCTGCGCTGCTTGAAAAAGCAATGCGGGCCTGCAGGACGCCTGAGCAGAACGTAACACAGGCGCTGGGATTCTGGCTTTGTGCCCTGCTCACCCTGCCCCGCTATGCACAACGCCCAAGTGGCTAGTTACGCCACTGGCCTGAAGGCACTTGGGGGACCTTCAAACAGTGGCACCCAACTGGCTACTCTCCCCATCCACCCTTCTCTCGGGAAAGGCAGGTGGGGTACGTTGTGCACCACTGTGTGAAAGGCTTGCATGCCTTGGCTACATTACCCTCAGGTCCTTCCCTTGGGAGGGTGCTTGACTTGTTGCTTGAAGGTTTGGGACATTTTCAAGCAGTGACAGCAACCTGGCATTCTTTCCACTAGTTCTTCCACTGGGAAAGGCTTGAAAGGGGCTTGGCTCATAGAGAAGGGGGCTGGCAACTACAGTTTTTGACTCTGCCAGTAAAGCTCGCCAAAAATGATAGACCCTTACTTGGGGCAATTTGAATTAGACCTCCATTTCTTCACATCTGTCTCTTTTCCATTCAAAGACATTTTGGCAGCTGTATAAATAGAATCTCCTAAGTATGCAATTAAAAAAAATGTATTTCTGCAGTATCTACTTCAATAAGATGCAGCTGCTCTTTGTCTATATAGCAAAGAATACAGTGCATACAAATTAATGCATTCAGAATGCATTCCAGCCATCTGCTGAAGCTCACCAGCAATTTTACATGAGATCTGCCAGCTTGTTCACAGTGTATGTTTCAATGTTTTTTCCAAAGCTAGCCATAATTTATTACTTCATTGCAGATGGGCTCCTATTTCTTGACTTCTTTAAGAAAACAGCTGATCTGTCACTCTTTCTTCTATGTGTTACTTATTAAAAACAGAACTGTAAGAAGCAAATAAGACCCACGGTTGTTTTTCTTTTAAAAAAAGCAAAATTCACAGAAAAAGTAAATAATAATGGAAATAAATATGTCCACTTATACGAGTATGGAATCAGGACAGGTGAAGCCTTCCTAATCCCCACAAAAACATATGGCTTGCTCTATTTCTGATACACACAACATGAAAGCTGTGATGTGCAAGACAAGGGAAAATGGGAGTTGAATCAACAAGAGAGACAGCTCTCACAGGAGCCAACTTCTGGGGGCTTTGGAGCCCACAATAAAATATTTGAGGGGTCCGGGGCCCCACAAAGTTGATGGGCATCGGCATTCAAATAGCGTGTGGGAAATGCGTCATGTGATCGATTATGTGGGGCGGGGCTTACCTGGTCCCCACGATATTTTATTCAAGTTGGCACCCCTGTCAGCTCAAGGAAGAAAAGGGGGCACATAATCGGCCCTGCGCAGTAAGGACGACTAGAGGCCGGGCTAGTCTGCTGCAAGCACGACGAATTCCAGCCTTCCCTCGAAAAACACAGGAGCTACAAGAGGACCCCCCTGGAAAATGCGCACCGACCCCCAACCCACTTCTCAACACTGGAAAGAAGGCAGGAGATGGTTTCGCCACTGGGACACCCAGCGAGGCCCAAGTACCCGCAGCAATGCCTCGCCAACCCCACCCGCTCGAGAACTAGAGAGGCGGTGTGCCTTGTCTCTCTCTTTCTCGGCCGCTGCACAGCGCCGGGTGCCTGGAGCACCTCGCCCGTGCAGGGCCTCGCCAGCAAGCCCTCGCTCCCTGCCAGCTTTGGGGAGGCAGGGAAAAGGGGAAAGGAGGAGATCGCCCTGGCTTGGCCACCGAGGCCACGCAGCGATTCCCGACCCCGCTTACAAGTTTGCGGCTCTGGAGGCAGAGAAAAGCGAGCTGCTTCCACCCTCACAAACCCCGGACGACGAGGAGGAAGGAGGCCCCTTATGAGCTAAAAGGCCAGAACTGAGGTAATAAGCTCCGGACACCAGAACTTGTCTCTCTCCAGCGGCACAGAACCGGGACGGGCACGTAAAGAGAGAGCAGGTTCCGGCCGGCTCAACAGACGGGCTTCGCCAAGTGAGCTCCAGGCTCCAGGTTGGTTTTTTCTGTCCAGCAGGCCCTCGTGCCCATGAACCTTCCCCACGGAAACCCCTGAGCCCGCCATGTCTTACCTCAGTTAAGGCCCCAGGGCCGCAGCCCACGGCGCTCTCCTTCCTTCCCCCCTCACTCCGCCATCTTCCCCTCCTTACTTCGAGCGCCCAATGGGAGGCCGGCGCAGGGCGACGCAGCGGCCGTTCTACAGAACGCGGGTTCCACCGAGTGGGCCGCTCTCCTGTCACTCACTTCTCCGCTTTGGGCTGCCATTGGGTAGCCTGCCCCCAAACGGCTGGACACGGAGAGGCGATTGGCCAACCGCGATGTGGTATTCGCCTTCCTCCTCGCGAGTCCTATCGCCGCGTTGAAGAAGTAGGACGGCCGGGAGGCGGGTGTTAGGCCTTAGGTGTACTCAGTCGTTCAGGACGCCTCCTAAAGGAAGGAAGGGGTTGTGCGCGGTGGCGGGAATGCGCAAATTGGAAATTGTACTTTTGTTTATTCTGTTACATTTCCCCCCCGCAGCTGCTCCTCCTCCTCCTCCTCCTCGCTCAGTAGGATGCTCGTGCCCGCTGCCACTAATTTTCTCAAGTGAGCGCGTCCAAATTGAATGGGGAATGTACAGTGTACAATAGGCAATCTTACTTGATGGGCCGATAGGGAACTATAACCGGGCTTCAATCCTAAACACACCAGGCCCACCCATAAGGCAAGGTGCTGCAACCGCCTCAGGCATAGAGGCAGGCAGGCAGATTCCTCCAGTTTCTGGTCTAGCTCTTCACTGGAAGGGAGGGAGGATGCCATTTTGTGGTTTGCCAAAATGCCATGGGTTGGCTCTGCCACTTGCAAGCTAGAGTTCAGAGTTTCAGCTTTAGTTCTGGGTGTCCTGCAAATTACACGGGGGAGAATAAGCATTATATAAAGGGTGGTACATTCACACCAGCCCTACTTAGGAAAGAGCTTCCTCAGTAGAAATCAGACTGCTTAGGTTTTTGCTCTGGCAGGTTGTGAATGCTTTCTTGAAACACAGTTGGAACAACTGCACAGAAAATGTAGACCAAAATCCTCATCAAAACTCAGATCACACTTGTCTCCGCAGACCAAATCTTGCACTTCCTCGTTCCACCATTTTGCAAAAATAGATCTCAAAAAGAAACCCTCTGGGTTTTCAGAAGGGATTTGTCACCCACCACCATCAATAACTTGTGTAGGAATCATATATATTCACATGGGATCTGTACCTCAGATTCTCCATTTTTGCTCCTAGGTGGCGCTGTGAATCGTTAGCTCTCCCTTTTTTCCTGGTGTGATCAGTGGGTACAGGTATGATCTGACAGTATTTTTTGGGGGGGAGGGGACTATAAAAATTCTGAAGTCTCATGTTGGGGCTCTATGATAGCACCCTAAAAGCTTAGTTTCATAATGGTGTGGGTACTGTGACTATGCTTTAGAGGGAATATCCTGTAGGAAGCTGTCCAGAGACCTGAACAAGTTTTAAGATCCTGGTTGTTGCACCATAACACAAGAGGCGTTTGCTATATGGGACAATTTTCTGTTGTCTCCTAGTCACAGAATCATAGAACTGTCAAGTTGGAAGGGACCACGAGGGTCATCTAGTCTGAGCCCTGCAATGCAGGAATATTTTTGCCCAACGTGGGGCTCAAACCCATAACCCTGAGATTAAGAGTCTCATCCTCTGCCAACTGAGTCAGTACTAATTTAGCAGGTTTTTTATGTTTGGATAACATAGCACACCAAAAGGTATGTCATGTTATGCATTCATATTTTGTGTATGGGTGATAACCAACATTCATCATAATCTTGAGTTGGAGCCATCATTTCAATTAACTTACTCTGTCTTTTAGGGGTGAGATCAAGGCAAACAAATTACTATTAGGGAAGCTTCACATTTACAATTATGTACTTTTAATATATAGATTAATACTAACATACCGTATATAATAATAATGGCTTGAGTTGTTTTTCTGACAAGACATACCAGGAAATGAATAGTTGCAGTAACTCCATATTGATATTAGACTTTTTACAGTGCTTTATGAATTCTTTTTTGTAGACAAATGGGAATTTGCATCCACTGTAACATGAGAATCAACCTTTAGTCAGGAACATGTTAAATGAGTCTTCAGGTTTCTACACTCTACAGTGAATTGTACAGCTACTGAAACCTAAGCAGAACCCATCAAGTTGAGAAGTTTATGAGTTAAAATGCACAGGTGGACTAACAAGAGTTAAGAATACACTTACCTGGCCTGTATTTCATCTCAATCCCCCGTTATTTCTAATTTTATTTGAAGTTTTAAAATCTGTTCTGTCTTAACATATTCTGAGTAAAAGGCAGACAACTCCTATTTATTCCCACCATCAAACTGATAAATAGCTGAGCCAGATATAAGGGCAATAGGACCACACTCTCCTGGCCTAAGAGAAAGCAGGAAATTCCAGTTGATATATATTGCTTGTAAAACATTCTAAATGCCTGCAGGTTGAAAATTCAAAGCCATTTAAAACTTGAGTAATGAAAACAAGAGGTGAGATCCAAAGTTGTATGAGCAAACATCTGCTTATGCAGCTGGGTTTCTCTGCTCTCTGAAATCTTTTGAAGGTTGCAGGAGCCTGCAGAGCAGGTTTTTTGTTTTGTTTTCCTTTCTTTTGAGCAGGGAGGAAAAAGGCAAGTCCTGTTGTGCTAGCAGGTGTATGTTGTGCAAGTGGGTTGACAGCACTGGATGTCACCCAATCTCTTAAAAACTAGATTAGTATATGAGAAAATAGTCTTTCAGCTGTAGCATTCTACAGGCACCTTGTGTTATTTAAAACCTCCATTCATTCACAGAACACAGTATGTTGAAGGATTTTATTCATGGATAGTTGATGAATATAATAGATCTGACAAGGCACACCTGTGGATTACCTCTATAGCCAAAGGAAGATTGAAATTTGCTTATCTGAAAATAAGCAATAAATCTAACAACTTGGTGTTACTTTCATTTTCCTTCTCTTTATAAAATTCCTATGTTTACATTGTGATCAAAAAATCCTAAAGTATTTGTAAGCAATCACCCTATAATCTTGTTCCCATCTTTATAATTTGTCTGAAGGAATAGATTTTCTTCTGCAGTTTTTTTTAAATGTAAAATAGTGTGCAGTTCTTAAGGATCATTGAATTGTGTTGGATTTAAGTAAACTAGATTAACTTGCACTCAATACTTATAGAGATGCTGACATATAGCAGGGGTCAGGAGCATTTGAACACTGATTTTTACACAAAGTATTTTTCTGCATCTTGGAAGCCAACACTGCACAGTTAAAAACGGTTGTCAAAGTTCATTGATAATCAGTGCAACAGAATTGTTTACTAACAGCAAAGACTTCAGCCTGAAAAGATCATCATATTCATTGCTTTTGAGCCCTCAGTTCTGTATTGTGATGCTTACATCAAAATTCACAATGTTACTTGATCCTTGTGTGTGGTTAAAATAAAACTTTCAAAATATAATCTGAAGTAATAAATGTACACATGTGCTAAGAATTTTCCTAAAACCGTTAGTGTTCCCACATAATTTGTAGGGACACAGTACTACTCAAATCTGGACTTTGACATGCATGTTGGAGACGAAAGGTCCAGTTGGCATAATTGGTATGAAAAGCCTTCCACTATAAGCTGTGCAACAAAAATTATGTATTGCAAACATTCACTGAAAAACAATAAAAGCACAAGAAAGAAATTTGAGTAATTTAAGTATAATGCAAATCAAAATAGTGTACATAAACAAAGCTGGTGGCAGGGGGTGGGCAGCAGAAAGGCAATCAACTTTTTCCAGTTAAGAAACAGCTTGCTATGAAATACAGTGGTGCCCCGCAAGACGAATGCCTCGCAAGACGAAAAACTCGCTAGACGAAAGAGTTTTCCGTTTTTTGAGGTGCTTCGCAAGACGAATTTCCCTATGGGCTTGCTTCACAAGACGAAACGTCTTGCGAGTTCTTTTCTTTTTTCTTAAAGCCGCTAAGAGCCACTAAGCCGTTAATAGCCGCTAAGCCGCTAATAGCCGTGCTTCATAAGACGAAAAAACCGCAAGACAAAGAGACTCGCGGAACGGATTAATTTCGTCTTGCGAGGCACCACTGTAGTTTCATTCAAGTACCCAATTACTATGTTTTCAGAACTGCAAGTTACTCTCTTGGCAGACATCCCACATCTGTGGACAAATTCGTAACATTTGACACACTTGCAAGACGAACCCTTAATTCCGAAAACAAAACCATTGGCCTTGCATTACTTTGTGAAGTTAAGAGTGGCAAACATCTATATTTAAACAAAACCAAGGACAGAAGAAAACAGTTTGTTAACCAGACAAACCAAAGAGAGAATACAAATACTACCAAGTCAGATTTTTGTTGTCATAGTTCATAAAATGGTAGAAGATTATAGTAACATGGGAAGAAATAATTTATAACCAGAAAGCAAAGCAAAGAGAAGTGTGAGGAAAAGGCCATTTCAAGGTTCCATTCCAAGCTGCACTGCAGCCACGTTCCTTTGTTCTGATGCAGAAGGAATGTTCACATCGATGGAACAAACTGAGGGGGGTTTGGAGATGTACCTCACACGCACCAGCAGGAATGCTCAGGAGAGGGTAAAACAAACTATATTCCTTAAATATCAGGACAACAAGGAATGGGCCTTGATCCATCAGTGAAGAAATCGAATGCTCATTTTTTGCTCTACATCCACCTTCTCCAAAACCTGCAAAAAAAGTAGAATTGTTAACCATTTGTCACAGGAATCGAATTCTCTCTCAACATTTAGACTTTAGTTTTGTCTTAGGAAGCCATTCTTGTCAGCTTTCCTACTGCATGTCCTCTTGTGCTGCAGAACTATTTTTTGTAGATCTTGACCTAGAGGTCATCAGTAATATATTTTATGGAAAATGAAAGCTGTACTTAGCAACACTTGCATTTGGAGTGTATTTAATTGGATTTATGGAATTCAAGATGATCCCTGGGCAGTCTATCAAAGCACTAACCAAACTAAATCAGCTTAATTTCAAGAAAGGCTCCTGTATCATGTACCCACAGATCATGCCTTGGAACAGCATGCAAAGTTGTCACACACTAAAAATATTTAGAAAAACTAACAAGTCTAACAAGAATCATTTAAGCAAATAAGATAAATTGCAATTGTTATGAAGCTGAAGAGCACATCTCTGCCAATTTATGTTCAGATATGGGAAATAGCAAAATAACTGAAGAAATTATGCACATAAGCCTTCTATTCATTTGATTGCACATCTAATTCGGAAATCCAAGCACTTAATCAGGTTTGCCATAATAAACATTGTTTCCTGACCTTAACAAACTCTGCAAAGGAGATTGCACTGTCACCATCTTGATCAGCCTCCTGGATTGTCCTGTCAGCAATGCTGCCCAACTGTTCATCCGAGATGTTTACGCCAACCATCATCCGCAAAACCTGCAGTATACAGAAACCCCAAAAGAATGTAATGTTAGTGTTTAACAAAGAATATGCTGTAAGTGCCAAGAAGGCACCAGACAAGTAAAGCTATTATTTTAAGTCAACCAAGTGAAGTTTCAGGACCAGCCCGATCAGGCAGCTGGTTTTAAATATCACAGAACAGCAGCAATTTTTAATTATTATATTATTGTTCCCAAGGAGAGGTGCTTGGGACATTTCCTGCTTCAGGTGCCAAAATACCTTATCTGTCCTTGGGTGATAGGTACTATACACCTTGACGTTGCACAGACCACCATTTACTGCACTGCCTCAAATAAAATATACAGAGGCAGTTTAAGGAAGCTCTTTCTAGAAATAAGGAGATCAGTCCAGGTTTTATTGAATAATGTCAAGTGCACCACTTACAAATACAATTCTCAGACCAGCAAGTTAACAATTTTCAGAAAGTTCTCCGCTTTTTTCTCTGGGCCACCCTTTTAGAGTAAAAATTTGCTCACGCCACACCAAATTTTTTATTGATAAGAAATACACTGGAAAGCAAAAAGAAACAACCCCTAGCAATGCTTGATTTATAACACAGAACACAACTATTTATATAATATGATTATGGGACATCCAGAAAGTATAAAATAATACAGTAAGCCATTGTTACACAAACCAAGTATGGCATTCTTTGAATGAGCAGCACATTGGTGTGAAATGCTCAAATCATGCCCACTTTGCTCCTCAGTTTGTCAAACAAACAAACCACACTACTAGCTTAGCTTTGTGTGCAAACCAGTACTTGTGGGCTAGTTCTCTCTAGAACAACCAGAAGAGCTTCATGATAAGCCCTAACAGTTTGTAACTATGGCATACCATAGTGTGCAAACCTTTAAGTACTTTTCCCAGTGCTACAAGATACTTCACAGGTTATTTCTGAGCTGTTCTGGGCTTCAGCATTTGTAGCAGTGTTTGGGGTTCACAGAATACCTTTCCCCACCACCAAGAGCACAGCTTAATAGGATTGGGGCTGGCTGCTGGTTTTGAACCAGAGTATATTTTTTATTGTTATAGCAAGGAGAGTTTAGCCTCATGACATACATTGGGTGAGGAATGTTTGTCCTGTGTGCCAATTTGAGCCACCAAGCTGTTTTTCCAAAAGCACACCCATTTGCCCATGAGCTGACATCACTACTGAACAGGGTTTAATCCTGCACTGGCTACACAATCCTGTCCCCAGCATGGAACAGGGTCACACAGCCTAGGCAGACAAGAGGAGATTAAAGATTGAGCAATATCTGTGTGGGTGTGGGGATTTAAAATGGAGGGGAGAGATTCACAAAGTCTTTTCTTACCTCTGCTGCTACTATAGTTATATTGTTATATAATGCCTATGTATTATAATAATTTAGTATTATCATTCAACCAGACTTTACCTTAAAGGCTAAATAAGACAGTCATCCGAAAAATTTGCATTAATTTATGGGCTGCAAAAGCTAAACATACCTGAAGCAGCTCCTCTCGAGAAATCTTGTCATCTTTATCTAGATCATATAGCCGAAAAGCAACTAGAGGAAATAAATTCAAGGTTATTTATTGATATACTGCCCTTCATAGGGTAGTTTACAAAATCAAAACACTTAACATAATACCCTCTTCTACACAGCTCAGTCCACAGAGCATGAGACCCTTCATCTCAGGGTCATGGGTTTGAGCCCCACACTGGGCGAAATATTTCTGCACTGCAGGGGATTGGACTATATGACCCTTGTAGTACTTTACAACTCTATGATTCTATGAACAACAAAAACCAATAACCCCTTCCTACGAACACATTAAAAAGCCACAGATTGTTGAACCAGTCGTGTTGCTTAGGAACTGCCATAAATGCCAGAATGTTAAGTAAAAATACAAAAGAAAATAAAAAGTAAACAAACTGTCACATTTTGGTAGGGAATTTCTGGATAAGGGGGAAAAATGATACATAGGGGAATCCCTGCTTACGCAGGGGGTCTGCTCTGGGACACATGCAAGTATGTTCCAGCCTGCTCCACCCCCTTGGGCCCCCAAAAAGGCATGAGTGTGTCAGCAGTCGCACGCATGATCAGGTGCAAACGGGGAGGTGCCTGTACGAAAAATCCCCGCTTTCTTTCCCACTGCTGCCATATACAGAATACATTATCGAACCACTGCAGACCCAGAGCAATGTGCCCCCATACTACAAACACTCTTCCCTTATTCTTCATAGTCATTGACTACTGGCAACCACAAAGACACCAATCAGTTAAAACTTGACTGTTCCTTGAGGTGATCATTTTTAAGAATAGGAGAGTAACTGTGCTGCATCTGACCAAAGGCCTATCTTAGGAGTATAGAGAGAACATAATGGACTCATCTCACTGACTGGAGAAGACATTTTCAGGTTCACACTAAATGCCCAAGAAAGGAAATTTTGCTGTCCCAAAATAGTTATGCTTAAATTCTTGGGTTTTTCTTTTTCTTTGACCAGTTACCGATACATGCTAGCACATTAAACAGATTTCTTTTTCCTATCAGGCAGTAATTTATAGAATGCTTATATAGAATGCCTATATTTAGGCATGGAAAGTCAGCCTGCTTCAACAGTTTTACCAATAATTTAAGATTTGTTGAGTATCTTATGTAAATCTAAGAATATAATAAAGTAAAATGTGAGGTCATGGAAGATATATTACGATGATTCATTTAAAGCAGCACCATCAATGTGCACAGCATTTTCCGCAACTGATAGACTATATGGAATTGGCGGAGATGACGGGCAGAATCCGAGACCTGGGAGAAGAACTGGTGGAGGAAGATTGGAAGAAATTCAAGGACTATCTACAAAAATATTGTAAATTGTATGATTGTTAAGAAAGATGTAAGATTAGCAAATAATGGCTTCAACAAACTAGTTATAAAGAATACAAATTTAAATTTAATTGGAAGATGAAAAGATAAATTTTGGACAAGTAACATTTTATAATTAAGTGTCAATAAGAGTATGTTAAATTTTAAGATTTGAGATATTAATATTGAAAAATTATATTATATGAATTAAACCAAGTTAATAATTTGCTGGTAAAATTTATGAGCTTAGAAAGCAGGAACAAGGGTTGTGAGGAAGTCCAAAGATGAATATGAAATGTGGATTTTGGAAAAGATTGTGTTATTACCTATGTATTTTATTGTTAAATTAAAATTTAATAAATATTATATTAAAAAAAATGTGCACAGCATTTTCCAAATACAATTATTTCAGTACCATGTACTTGGGCTTGGTTATAGGCTTTGTTACATTAGGACAGAAACAACTGGCTGTGCCCAACACTGTAGCACCACTCACACAACAGACTTCCAGGCACGCAATGGAATTTCCTGTTCCTCTCCTCTCCCTGTGCACCCTCAAAAACAGCTGGGGGCGGTATTGAGGGACCATCCAGAGTAGATTTTGGGAGGAGGAAAGAAAATGGAAATTCCGTTGTATGCCTGGGCTACAACTCCCATCAGCCACAGCCAGCAAAAGTGACAAAAATCCACTTTGGTAACTTTCTACTCTTGTTTCCATAAGATTTGTATCCAGGTTTAAACTAAGTTTAAAAGAAGAGGAACAGATTCCAAGCTGCAGGATTACAAAGAAGAATACAAAGCAGTACAATTAGCCTGAATAGATGGATGTCCAATTAAAAATGTCTTACAGTACAGCTTGTTGCTCCGACTATTAAGTGGTTCTGGCCCATTCTGGTCTTTGCTTTTCTCATTATCCTCAATGGGTCGGAAGTGTGCCAAAGTCCTCATGAATCCACGAAAATTCACCTGGTCTTCTCTATACCAGAGAACATACACACAATCTATTACATTTTGCAAATTCATCAAGCAATATACTTTAAACAAGAATATCCAAACAAATTTACCAGAGTTTGGAGAATGCAGTTTCATATTTTGCTGTTATTTTTCTATACTTGTTCCATGTACACTATTTTGGTCTCTCTTCTCAGCTGTTATTTTATTTTGCTGTTTAACTGAACGTTATTGAACTACCATCTCAAAACTATAACTTAAACTATAAAAATTAGTCAGCCTTCAACAATTACCAACCATCCCAGATCCTTAGATTAGCAGGGGAGGTGCTTCTTGCTATTTTTGCTGTGTTTGTTGTAGGCAGTTGTACATTGACGTGGGATAGGCATTTGGAAATATGCTGCTATTCAAAGTCTCAGTGCAATTTGCTGCTCCAAACTTAACTATGTTTTTCCTTCTGAAAAACTGGCTGATGTTGTAGCCTTGGGGCTCTGCGCTCCTTTAAAATATGCTCTCCCTACCTACCTCTTGTTGATGTAGGAGAGAAAGGTTGGTGAACTTCTTTGTTACTGAGCAGAGGTGCTTGCCTCCACCCAATCAGCAGGGGGAAGGAGCCTGGCAATTACAACTGGCCCAAAATTTCAGACCCCCTACTTAGAGCATCAATGGAAAGGTAGTCAGGGTTTTACTTCTCAGCTAGTGAAGGGAATTTGGGAAGTGAAGTAGATATTTTTGGTGCCATTATATAAATGTGGCAGAATATAAATGGAACGAAAGCATTAACAAATACCTAATATTAATAAAGCTTTACTTTGAATAGTTAGTAACTGACGCTCCAGTCCCCAATATTGTATCTGAAGTCCAACAGATTGTTTTACGGTGTCAAGAATAGAATATAAGAATCCACATCTTAAATTAGTCCTACGAGCACTTCACACCAAGCAACTTATTAAGAAGAAACACTGTGCAACTTACCCTTCTGGAAAAAAGGCATTGATAATCCGGTCCCCCAGTGGGTTGATGGCAAGTTCTGGAATGCGTTGGAAATCTTCACGGCTACAATTTCAATGAAATCTACATCAATCCTTTAATAGAATAAGATCTCTGAACACCCATGTTAAACATTCATTTTTTATAACGGGGCTGATTGAAATTTATGGTTCAGATATCACACAACAGCTATGAGGGGTTTTTAAAAAGTTTTTTCTTTTTTAAGAAGTAAAGATCCAGTATGTTAAGCTCATTAATTGGCACTCATTGATCGTGAAAATAGTAAACCTCAGATCAAGAAAATGAGTTTTGGGCTGCGGACTTTTGTATTTTCAGTTTATAACACCCATCACCAATAGTAAATTCCCAATTGTGTAATATTAATTTATAGCTATATAGATTTTTTAAAAAGAAGGTAAAGGACCCCTGGACAGTTAAGTCCAGTCAAAGGCAACTATGGGGTGTGGAGCTCATCTCGCTTCAGGCTGAGGAAGCCAGCGTTTGTCCACAGACAGCTTTCCGGGTTATGTGGCCAGCATGACTAAACCATTTCTGATGCAACGGAACACCATGACAGAAGCAAAAGCACACAGAAACATCATTTACCTTCCCACTGCAGCGGTACCTATTTATCTACTTGCACTAGTGTGCTTTCAAACTGCTAGGTTGGCAAAAGCTGGAACAGAGCAACTGAACGATACTTTGCAGGTGTCTTCAGCTTTGTTTGCTCTCCCTCCTCCCCATAAGAAATGACCATAAGCCCTCACACAAACCAGCTTCACCTGTATCTTTCCACTTAGAGGTCAGCTAATTATGCAGAGCCTGGAGGGACACCACATGGCTCCACCCCAGAGGCAAAGTAAACAAATAACTGGTAAACACTTCTTTCTTCCCTCACCAGTGAAAAAAAAGGGGGTCTTTCTTTTCTGGTGGTGTTTATGTTATTGGTTCTCCCTAAATAGCTTTCCTCCATATTAAAAAGGGGGTGTTTTTTTTTTAATTTAAAGGAGACTATCTTTTTGCTTGCTTGACCTCCCTACCTCCCTTTGATAAAAAGGGAGAGTGGTGGGATGAGGGCTTTTGGGGGGGGCTTCTGTGGGGGGGAGAATGGAAGGGAGAAGATTTAGCTGGCTGTCATATGCTGAAATGGGTGATTGGGTACTGTATGAGAATGATGTTTTTCCGTAAGCAGTGAAAGCAAATGTGTGTCTACTCACAAGCAAGCCATACTGGATTCAATAGAGCTTATTCCAAGGAAAGTAGAAGTTAGTTTAGTTGAACTCAGTGGGACTTATGCATGCAGAGATTCCACTTAGACCTTTGAGTGGGGAAGCAGATGCCATGGGGAGGTACAGTGGGACCCTGTGCTGCCACGGGGAGGCACAGCAAGGCCCTCTTCTGCTGCAGGGAAGCGCGGCACACCCTCCACGGCTGCAAGAAGGTATGGTGATACCTTCTGCCCCTGCGGGGAGGCCCAGCAAAGCTCTTCACCACCACAGATATATATGATACATCAAGATATCATGATATTTAGCTGGTGGTATTCTTAAAATGAGGGGATTCTAGTGATCTCTCTTTCTACACTGCAAGCTTTGGTACAAAGTGGTAAATATAGGAAATGTATTGCTTTTAATTCAAACCACTATTTCAGCAACCCTTGATTATAGTTTTTGAACCATGGAGTACAAAAGTATACCATGGGCAGATCATAGTAAATATGAAGGGCATCACATCAGGCAAGTTGACGCAAGCAAAAGACAAAATATGTAATACTGTACTTCCAGACAATAAATAGTGTCCAGGTACTATGAATATGATTGCATAAAGAACACTATCATGGCTAAGTAATAAATCTAAGTAGTTTAAACTCCTATTAGATGCTGAATATATCCAACAAGTAAGTACAAATGGATATATTTATTTTATTGTTGCATACTGTAGATACTGAGAAATCATAAGTAGGATAGAGTATCCAGTGCATGTTGACTGGGAAGCAAGTCCCATAGTAGTGCATAGGATATGGTCTTAGTTGCTAGATAGATGTGGGTGATGTGAACCTGGGAGAAGGGAGATCTTAAATAAACCATACACCTACTTTTATATCATCATGACAGCCAAGATTAACTAAGAGCAATGCTTTGACCGTGTCATCTATGTGCCAAATCCAAACAAAGATACATAGAAAGTCATTCTTGCTGACTGCTTCCCATGTCCTTGAGAGGAGATGAACCTTCACCTAGATATCTATCAGAGTAAGCCTGAATACTTTCAGAACAGCTGTAAAAAGTTCTGGCTGACATTCAACAGCCAAGGTTAAGCTGGTGTCAGATAAATGACCCAAACAAAATAAGTTAACTATTGCTTGCCCTGGTTACCTGCCTCAAGAATTAAACTGATATACATTTTAATATACATAACACAGCACTGAGTGGCAGCCTTCTTTCAGGATGGTTATATATAGCTGTACAGGGAGAGGGTGATGCTGTGGTCTAAACTACTGAGCTTCTTGCGCTTGCCAATTGGAAGGTTGATGGTTTGAATCCACTCAGCAGTGGTGAGTAGGGCTGGGTGATAGCATTACCATGATGTTGAAAACCAGCTAACACCATGAATGGCATCTGGAATGTGGCAAAAGCCTCTTAAGTATTTTTTGCCCATTAAACTCAAAGGAGAAACCCCTCGACAATAGAATATATGCAGAATGTGGTGTGTTGATCCTACAGTAGGCTTGAATCAATCTGACTCCAGCTACAGCCTTGATTTCATGGAATACTAACCTCTTAAGCATCATCTTCCACTTGCATCTAGGCACTGTCAAATGGCTCTTTCACCTTATATTTCAATAAAATAAATTCTATTTCCCAGCTCACATAGCAATTGTTCTTTCTTTATGCAGCCATAGTTGCCAGTTCCAATCTGCAACAGGGAATTATTAGCTAAGGAAAATAACTCTTCCAAAGCAGATGCATTGTCCCTTGGGAAGAATGGAGTAGCAAGTGCACTGTTCACACCACTGTTCATTCAGGAGTGACCCAGTGGGCAAATTCAATGCTAATGGCCCTCAAGGCCTTTCTAAAATCTGTAAAGTCTTGTTTACAGACAGCCTCAGAGGATAGTAAAAAGCAATAGGGCAGAGAGAGTATCATCTCTGCTTCTGCCCCAGTCACTATGAATTAGCATATTCCCCCAAATTGTTTCCACCTATACGTAAGTTACAGAATATCCAAATTCACTATGCCAGTGGCTCCCAATTAGTGGTTTGCAGACCCCGGGGGCATGTATCCCACCCAGGGGGTCCATTGCACTATTCACATAACAAAAACTACCATAGAGATATGAAAATATTCAAACGTAGGGAGTCCATGGCTTAGATTTTAAAAAACATGTTTCTGCAGTACAGTATTTAGCTAATTGGGAACCTCTGTACAGAAAATTTAAGCCTGCTACAACCTTTGTGGCTGTTTAGTTTTTAAAAAATCAAGTAAGGTGATTCTGTTTGCAGTTGATAATTACAGCCAAGCAACTCTAGTGACTTTGAGCCAAACCAGATGTAACCCAGGAAATCTGAATAAGTTTTTTCACTTCTCTCTCATATTAAAGGCAACTGGGGGTGCAAAATAACTTGGATAGGGACAGGGGTGCTGGGGAAGTGTTGTTATTAAATAATAATTTTACCTTGTGCCATTTTCCTGATTTAAACAGCACTCAACTTTAAACTGCTATTTGCCCAGAAGGGGAAAACAGCAATTTCCAATGAAACATTTAAACTGGATAAATTGCGGGGGGGGGGGGAGTTAACTTGCCCCCCACCCCAAGTACTCCACCTCCCCTTGGGTCCAAACAGTGTGACAGATATATGAAAAGCAGCAAATCTCCTGTTGCATGTATGTGTCAGACTCTCCAGTGTTCTAAAACATACCCTCCCTGTTTGTAAAGATTCAGCTTCTGAAATCTGAATGCATAAGCTTCTAATTTCTATATTTTATGGCTTAGCTTAAGGTTAAACATTAACCAACTGTAACTATTGCATTTTAAATCTATTACTGTCATTGCTACCAGCTATTGCGCTTATGAAGGGGACATTATCCAAGTAAGAACACTAACTGGAAAACACTACACACATCATAAAAGTAAATGAATACTGAAAAGCAAGCTGTGGTTTTGTTTTTTTTTTAAGCAAAACCGACTTCACCTGGCTTAGACTGGAACTTACAGGAATTATTTTCTTCTTCTGTTCACATGCCATAGAACACTATCCAACAGGATCTACCCATGAATTAATGTATTTTTGAAGCCTAATAGCATCCTTTCATTGTGCTTATTCTGAATCACAGAAATCCAAACATCTTCTACTCAATAAATCGCTCTGCCAAACATTATACTTTACACATATTGTAGCATATTTATAGAGTGGGGAAAACCTTCAGCAACATTTCCACTTTCTGTAATGTCTGAACAGAGAGAATGCACCACAGAACTAGCTCGTGTTTGTACTACTGCTTCATTTTTATTTCAGGTTGACTTTTCCATCTTACTTTACAGTACCATCAATACTTATTCAAACATTTCATCATAAGAAAAAGTGACAAAAAGTCAAGTTTATGAAGTAATGAGTTGTCCTGCCTTGTCTGTTGACATAAAAGTATACAGTTAATACTGTTATCAGCATTGCAATCTATTTACAAGGAGATTTTTTTAGTACTAAAAGTTATTGTTTCTAGACTTTTCTGTACTTCCATCTTCAACAGCAAACTAAGTTGCTCCTAAGATTGTATCTACTTCCAAATCCTCCTCATTTCATAATCCTTTCTTGTTTAGGTCAAGAGATTAACTCCAACTACAGGAGCCATATATTTTGATGGATTTAAGGGAGGATTTGTCAGCATGCTGGTGTGAGAAATGGGCCTGGTCTGTGCCTAGATGTGCAATTGTCCAAGAACCACATATACACTGCCTTTGGTTCCATGACAGCAGAAAGGCAGGATATAAATGTAAGAAATAGTGGGTTTCAGTTTAAAAAGAACACTTTGTTTTGACATTAATATCTACATCAATATGGTATGGGCTATTAGAATGGCATTTTAGCCATTCTGGAGAGTCCATAAGTTTGAGAAATAGCAGTCTGCCCTGAAATCAGTCAGGATTCAAAGCCACACTGCAATTGGAACTTTTATTCCTACAGCCACTCCCAAATTAACCAACTCACTAGAAATTTTGCACGTTCATACTTAACATGAATTTATGATCTTTTCTCTTGCTTAAACGGTTTTGGCTCAAAATATAGGGAAGACAACTTGGCAAGAGGTAACAAAAATGATCTACCCTGTATTCTGAGCTGAAAGAGTTTAAGTAAAACTCAGGAGTACTGTAGTACCTTAAAGATTCGAAGATTTATTATTAAGGCACAATGAAGTGGGCTCTTGTCTACAAACACTTATACCACAATAAAACTGTTAAGCCTTGATGGTGTCACATGATTCCTTCTTGTTTTTATATTCTGTGTAGGCCAGATATGTGTTTCTTACAAATTTGGAAAATGATTTATGGAGGGTGGGAAAAGGAATAAATGTTCTCCCGTATGGAAGCGGAGGTTTATTTCTGTTCTTATTTTCTGTTCTCATCACGTATTTTGTTTTTTATATTGTAATTTTATGTTGTGAACCACCCTGAGATCTACAGGTATAGGGCGGTATACAAATTTTAACAACAATAACAACTGCTTTGCTGTTCTCAATTCTGCTCCTCAGCACCTTTTAAATGGTGCTGCCTTGAAAGCTTTGCTGAAATGCAGGGGAAAGTTTTTAAAGGAAATGCTGTACTTCTGCTGTGATGTGCATTGTTACGTATGCAGCTCATTTCTCATCTCCACTAATATTACCCAATTATGTATATGATTATGACAATTATGACAAGGCTTGGTGTTCTAAATTCGACTGTGTTACTGGCCCCGCTCTTTTGTTCCTTCAAACACAGCTTCAGACATGCATTTTGGAGGAAGGGGGTGTTGAACATGGGACCCTTGTACAAAGGCTCCTTACACAATTTAGAACCCAGGGTTTGGGATTGCAAAGGGGAAAGTCTATGTACGTAGTAGACCTTCCTCCCAACATATACAGGGCAGGGGGCTGAACTGGCAGGTAATGCAACAGTGAGAGTAAGTGCAGTAAGTGCAGTCCCATTGTCCCTCACATGATTGTAACTGCATGAAGCATAAAACCTGAACAGGGATTATGGGTTGCACCCAATACACTCAAACAACAGGAATTCTCTGGTTCCTCCTTCCCCCACTGCATCCCAATGTGTGTCCCAAATAGCCTTCTGGGGATCAGAGGACTCTCAGGAAATGCATGGAATGGGAGGAAGAGGGCTGCAGCTAGAGGGGGTAAATCAAGGGAAACTGGGCAGAGGCAGTGAGCAAGTTAATACAGTAAGGCACTAAGCAAAAGCAGTGAGTCAGTACAATGAAGTTTGCTAAAGAGTACCTACCTAAGAGTGCCATTCTCTCCTTTGTCTAGGCTGGTAAACCGACTGTACAGACGAGTAATCTGACTGTGGGAAACTGAAGCAAAAATAAATTAAAACTTACAATTGAACAGCAACATTTTAAAATTAATTAATCCACACTACTCAATACAGAGTAAGAGTAATTTCATTACATTTCAGGGGTCAGGACATTGATTTTGCTGGATGTTTACATTTTAAAATGACCTCCATTCAGATTTTAAGTCCTATTACCCCTCTATTGGTAAAACATTTCACTCCTTTATTAGTAAAACCAGGGCTTTTTTCAGCTGGAACTCGCTGCAATTTAGTTCTGCCACCTCTCAGATGGGCGCCATTGCCATTCTAAGACAACGAGGGAGCCATTCATGGTGAGTTCCAGTACCTCTTTCTAGACAAATAGCATTTGGTAAAACATTTCACTAAACAGACATGTCTTAAGAAGAGGTATGACATAGGTAAATTACAGCCTTGCAAGAAAGTCCACAAAACATTTCCAAGGTTGCATGCCCACTGATGTCTAGTGGCCTATAGCTAACAAATACAGTAGGCCTGCAGGTGAGGAACAGATATATTTTCCTCTCCCATCAGACTACCACATTTTTTTGTTGGCTGTAGATGAAAGTGCTTCACTTTTTCTGTGACCTGCACAGAAACCAAGTGGACAATCTGTCCTTCCTTCACCAGCTCACCAGGATGGATTCCATACACTTGTTTGCAACCAATTCCTTGTCACCTATGGCAACCAGGCAAAGGCCAACTACAAGGCTGAAGTACGAACTAGTCCACTGACTTGGCTAAGAGGGAAGCCTGTTCCTAGTCTCTTTAAATTCAGACAGTTCTGGAGCCCTAGGCTACCTCAGCCTCTGGATAAAATCTAGTTTCCTTTCCAGCTGAAAGTAGTTTAAAGTTTAAACCACTCAGCTGCCAACACTGCAAAAAACTCCATTAAAGCAATTCCAAATGGTTTTAAAGCATGCTAAATTGAGGAAGGAACAACCTTGTTAATTCTACAGAACACGAATCAACTTGATCTCTCTTTAAAAAGCTGTTCCCCAGGGCTCTGATAAAAGAATACGAATACAGTATTCTAAATTTTCTGATCTATCATACTGGTTTCAGTGACTAGCTTTACCTAGCAAAAAATACTGTAGATGCCAGGTTTCAATGAAAATATAGCACATCCTCTCCTCACTACCAATAGCCTTTTAAGTTGCTAAGGTAGATCTCCCTGGCTACAAAGCTCTCCCTGAAATAGTTATTTTTAATTTTGATGAGTAAATTTGCAGGGTCCATTTGCATTATTCCCCAGCAAACTATAACTTTAAAACAAGAGTGTGTCTGAAACTTTAAGCAGCTAAGGTTACAAGACTAGGTTTGTCTTTTTCTCTTGATATTAACTAAGGAAACATCTGAAAAAGTGTTATGAAATGCAAACATTCCAGGAAGAAAGTTTAAAAAAATTATTGATACACATAATCTGGATATTGTTCTTGTCTGACTAACAATCACCACCATGTAATTTACATTTCAAAGTCCAAGTGCAGTGGCCTATTTGCCAAATAGCTGAAAGAAACATTTTAATATTACACATGGTATTCATAGTTTTGTCATACATTTTTTTTGTAATTATATGCAAAGCCACATATTTTTACTTTATTTGCAATAAGACTCTTCTTTATAAGTTAATGGACATGGGGCTTTATGACACACAGTATGTAAGCCACATTTAATTAAGTGTTTGACAGCAAGTTGGGGGTTTCCGACATTGAGATGAGCTTGCAAAAACTCTTATTACAAAAACTGATGGTGTAATTAATTATGAGTGGGATCTAACTGGTGGCCTTGCACTCAGGCTTTTGATTCAGTGAACACCTCTGTTAATGGAAGCGGAAGGAATAATAATAATAATAATGGGGACGCGGGTGGCGCTGTGGGTTAAATCACAAAGCCTAGGACTTGCCGATCAGAAGGTCGGTGGTTCGAATCCCTACGACGGAGTGAGCTCCCGTTGCTCAGTCCCTGCTCCTGCCAACCTAGCAGTTCGAAAGCACGTCAAAGTGCAAGTAGATAAATAGGTACCGCTGCGGCGGGAAGGTAAACGGTGTTTCCGTGTGCTGCTCTGGTTCGCCAGAAGCGGCTTAGTCATGCTGGCTACATGACCTGGAAGCTATACGCCGGCTCCCTCGGCCAGTAAAGCGAGATGAGCGCCGCAACCCCAGAGTCGGTCACGACTGGACCTAATGGTCAGGGGTCCCTTTACCTTTACTTTTTAATAATAATAATTTATTATTTATACCCCGCCCATCTGGCTGGGCTTCCCCAGCCACTCTGGGCAGCTTCCAAAAAATATTAAAATACTGTAATACATCAAACATTAAAAGCTTCCCTAAACAGGGCTGCCTTCCCAATGTGGGCTTTCCCAGACAGCCCCCCAATCGTCTACCCTTTTCAAAAGAGTCCCCAAACCCTGGAGCCAATTTTTGGGGACACTGGGGGCTGCAGCAAGCAACCAGCTTTCATCCATTAGCAGAGGCATTCAACTGATCAAATACCTATCCATGGGCACAAAGGTACCAACTGGATTGACCCCATGAATTTGACAATTATGATAAACAGCTACCTGATCTGTTTGTTAAATAAGCCTTGAGACAGTAACTGAAACGTATACTTCACCAAAACAAAAACATATTTTTTTGCATAAATTATATACAATGAGATTGCCATCTCTAACTTCTCTTGCCGGAGCAATAGCTGTGCTAGTCTCTTGCAATGAAGACTGTTGTGGTACCTTAAGGACTTGTAGCATAAGCTTCCATGGACTTTTCCATTAGATGCTGTATCTGCTAAAGTAGATTGCAGTCCAAACAACTGCTTGTGCACAATGAATTTGTTAACAATGTTGTTTTTTGTAATGAATCTTGCTTACAATGAAAAAGAGAATCACTGAATAAAGCATAAAATAGCAACACTTACATGCACATTAAAGTTTCTGATTTATAATGTATTTATGTGTAGCCTTGCCAAGACCATAACTCGTCTGCAGTCTTCATGAAGTGTGATCTCAACTACAGCAAGAGCCTAATCTCAAAAAATAAATATCAAATTCAGCCAATGCCAAAGCCTGACTTTGAAAAGCACACAATTAACATCATACACTTTGATGTAGTCTCTGCAGTCATTGTGTATCTTAGCAAGTACATGGGAAATGTCCCATAGCAAGACATTGTAGCTGGCATTAGGAAGTGCAGGTGTTAAGGATGAATGACTCCCAATCAGCACCTCACATAACTGCCCTTTCATTAAAACTAGGAACATAAGCATATGATAGACAAAAGCTATCCTTAGAAACTGTTTCACAGCAATAGTATCTGGAATGCACACTTTTCTAGAAATTGCTGCTCTGACAGGCTGCCAAGATCATTTTCTATGATGGCTCATTCCTCTATAGTTGGCTAAAAAGGTACTACATAATTTCCAATTTTGATTCAGATTATTCAGTTGATGTCTCAATTCCAGTCTTCTGACCTTTTCTTAAATGTTTAGTGATCCAGACATTTACTGAATAAACAATATTCTTCAGGTACTATTTCTACTTCTTGCCAGCAAATTTACTATTTTGGCTCATTTTTAAAAGCCTTCGCATTTCATACTAATATATAAGTAAATGTATATGTGATGTCCATACAATATTGTTGCTGCTGCTAACATCTTTCTCAAAAATATGCTGATCTGAGAAAGTTGTGCTAGTTTATTTTACCATAAGCCACATACAGACATCCAACAAGAAAATGTAAAAAGCAGGGATGCTTTTTGCTAGCCCCAAACCACTACTGAATATAAACCATTGGGCTGCTTCTATACACCTTATGCTCCCGCTAATAATTCTATTTATTAAGGGTCAAATAATTGCATAACATAAAATTTAGCTTCCCAAGAATAAACCACTACTCAGAATAGTAGTATTAACCCAGGGGTAGGCAACCTAAGGTCCGTGGGCCGGATGTGGCCCAATCGCCTTCTCAATCCGGGCTGCGGACGGTCCAGGAATCAGCGTGTTTTTATGCGAGTAGAATGTGTGCTTTTATTTAAAATGCATCTCTGGGTTATTTGTGGGGCATAGGAATTTGTTCTCCCCCCCTCAAAAAAAATATAGTCCGGCCCACCACATGGTCTGAGGGACGGTGGACTGGCTCATGGCTGAAAAAGGTTGCCGACCCCTATATTAAACTGATAGCACTATGACGACAAAAATCTAATTGAATTTGTTTTTCTTAGTGCCAAGTTTGTACCATTGAACCAGTAATGAAAAAAATCAGTAGCTACTAGAGCATTAAACTATGTAATATAGCATGTATCATAAGGAGCAATAATTAGTGACTGTAGCTTTTGCTTAGTTTCCTCTAGAATTCCTCCTTACTGTGTTACTCTCAGTAAGCCTATCTGTATAGACATGCTATATCCCTATGGTAAATACAGTAGTTGCTTACATACACAAATTATTGGAAATAATATATTATTAGCTTCTTTCATTGCAATTAAACAATTGAAAAAGGTGAGATCAATCATGCAATAAGGCAGTAATCCACAGATCACCTGGCACTACCAGGAACTGCATGTTGGCAATTTAGAAAATGGAATGTCCTGACTGAACTTTTGTACTTTCACGTTTCCTATTTTTTCAAGCGAACTAACTACATGCTATATACTAGGAATCAAATATCTGTAGATGGATATATTGTCATTTGCTACTAGTCAAAACAGTAGACGGGATTTGCTAATACAGAACTGGGGTAGGAAAAATAATAGTCATCTGTAACTAGTCTGTAGCTATAACCTAATAGAACATTTGTTTTCTGTTGTATTTTTGCCCACTATATAACCTTCTGTTGGGCTATGGGAGATGTACATTACTAAGCCATAGAGCCATCAAGAGGCCTTAGGCAAGTTGCTATCTGAGCCTCAGAAAACAAGCTGTAAAATGAGAATTAAAGGCTGTAATATGTTTTACATCAAAAGTGCCCTAAATAAAGTTGTGCTAAAGACTATCAGAACTGCTTATACAATTGCTTCAGGGTATCTCATGGAAAGGAATTTATAAATGAAATAAAGAATGTTAACCAGTCCTTTGAATGCTCCAGTGCATGTCAAGAGGAAATGCATTACACTGGGCAACAATTTTTTACTTTTTGAATGTTGTCTAGATTTTTACAACTGATTTAGGGTATTTTTGCACTGCTGAATCAGGAAATGGCATCCATTTCTCTCCATCAGGTCAGGTTTACTGTAAACTGAATGGTGGGCATTGATAAAGGTAAGTACACGTAAATTGCATGTTGCTTCACCATTTTTCAAACTTCAGGGCTTGAACTTCCGTTTCTTGGAACTCCAGGAATGCTCAGCGGCAGGGAGGTCTCTCAACAGTAGTCAGCCATCATGACTGCGTCCCAGCGACCCTGATACCTGGTCTCCATCTCTTTCATGTCCTGATGGAATCTCTCCCCCTGCTCGTCAATCATTGAACCCAGGTTCTCAGGAAACTGGTCCATATGTGAAAATAGGTAGTGCAACTTGACACTCATGTTGCAGCCCATGTTTCTGAAAGCAGTCAGCATGTTGTTGACAAGTTCTGCGTAGTTTCTGGACTTATTGTTGCCAAGAAAGTTCTTCACTACCAGAACAAATGCCTTCCAAAGATGCCAGCTTTCAACTTCTCCATGGACAATCCTGGAAAAGCCTGGCACAAGTAAGTGAAGCAGTCACCATCCTTGTCCAGAGCCTTGGTGAACTGCTTGATTAAGCCGAGCTTGATGTGCAGCGGTGGGAAGAGTATTCTGTCTCTGTCCACCAGAGGGTCGTTGATGATGTTCCTTTTTCTGCAAGGCACCAATTCCTCCCGCACAGGCCAGTCCTCCTTCGTGTAATGCTGAGCACGGTCCCTACTATCCCACATGCACAGAAAACATGGGTACTTGGTGAAGCCAGACTGTTGTCCCAACAAAAAGTTCACCATCTTCAGGTCAACATAAATAAACCACTTATGCTGATCATAACCAATTTTCTCCAGCACATATTTCACCGCTTCATAGTTCTCCTTCAGTGTACTCGAGTGAACCAGGGGTATAGAGGCAAACTGGTTGCCGTTGTGTAGCAGAACACATTTCAGTGATCGCTTGCTGCTGTCAATGAAGTCTCCAATCTTTGGGTTCATACTGTGGCACTCCAAGCTTGAGCAGAACCTGCGCAATATCTGCACAGTACACCAAGTCCTTCTCTTCCGAGAAAAAACGGAGGTACTCTTGATGCCTGTTGTGGAAGAAGCTGATGCGAGCACTGTCAGAGAGGAGGTTTTTTTCCTTCAATCTGGATGCCAACAGTTTGGTAGAGTCCTTTGACAAGCTGAGGTGGCGAGCTAGATCATTCATCTACTTTTGGAAAAATGGATGTGGAGCATCATCTTCAAGAACCACTTCTTCATGTCCTTCAACACTGGAGGCATCTTCGTCACTAATGTCAGGAAGTTCTCCGAAGATAGGCACTGGAATTTCATCACAATGAGCTACAGGACGACGTGCTGATTGAAGATCAGGATACAGTGGTGCCCCGCAAGACGAACGCCTCGCAAGACGGAAAACCCGCTAGACGAAAGGGTTTTCCGTTTTGGAGGCGCTTCTCAAAACGAATTTCCCTATGGGCTTGCTTCGCAAGACGAAAATGTCTTGCGAGTTCCTGCGGGGGTTTTTCCCTCCCCCCCCCCTTTTTCTAAGCCCTAAGCCGCTTATCAGCTGATCCGCTAATAAGCCGCTTATCAGCTGATCCGCTAAAAGCCGCTAAACCGCTAATAGCGCTAATCCGCTAAGCTGTCAATGGGCTTGCTTCGCAAGACGAAAAAACCGCTATATGAAGAGCCTCACAGAACGGATTAATTTCGTCTTGCGAGGCACCACTGTACTTCATGGGGCAGCTGCCCCATTAACT
This sequence comes from Podarcis cretensis, assembly GCF_951804945.1. Lineage (NCBI taxonomy): Eukaryota > Metazoa > Chordata > Lepidosauria > Squamata > Lacertidae > Podarcis > Podarcis cretensis. The sequence goes on along the minus strand of NC_137170.1, from coordinate 44,615,204 downwards.
TAGTTTTGATCCCCCAACTTTATGCTTTGCCACACCAATTTATGGAAGATTTCGAGGTTTTATGACTTCAAACTGATCCCTTTTCAATATAATCACCCAGAACTATCGGTCCTGAATACTTCTTGTCATTAAAATAATCATTTCCAATCAAAACAATTATTCGACATGGCATTTTATCCCCACCAACTTCTAAAATGCTCCACACGAGCGTACATGTGAACAAAAACGTAAAAAAAGACATATGGCCATAGCTCAAAAACTTGACCTGATTGAGCAAAACCAATGTGATTTTTGGATTCAGCGCATCAGATTCGTCCTAAATCAACTGAAAAAACGCAGACAACAAATTTGTTGTTGACCAGTGATCAATCTATACATAAATAATGTGCCACCAATGTGCATGGCACTTAGATTCATAGAACTGCAGGAGGGACACCTTTAACACTTTGAAAGAAAATCTAGAATGCAGCAAGCAACACTTTTGATACAGGTTGGAGCATTCACAACAAATAGAGGCTTAATTTAAGCTAGCACTTGTCCTGAATGCTTACCTCAGGAACAAGCGTAGCACTTGTAACTAAGAGGGCCTGTGTAGAGTTGTTTTCCCTTCTCTACTCTGCTACAACTCACATGGAAAGAGCTCCTACAAGGGCTTTACATTCACCATAATTATATGGGGCAAATTAAGCAGAATAATGATTTTAAAAATCACTAAGGCAGGATAAAGTAGGATAAAAATGCTCATCCGACCCACTGTCAGGTTGAGCAGTTGACTTTAAAACAGCACATAGCAAACTAATGTTGCAACCATTTCGAAAGTTCAGATGTTGCCGATTCATCAAGGAGAGGGCAACTCACAGTAGTCAGACGTCAAAAAAACCCCTCTCTTTTCTTACAGAAGGCTACCACACACACACAAGGTGTGTATTCGGTCGGAATAGTATCGACGCCTACCGGTATGTGCCAAGTTTATCAGGTCGGTAACTTATAGGCTGCGCCTCACGCAGCATACCTTGTACCAGAACAGCGAAGAATTTGGCAACCGGGCAACTTGAAGAGGAAGGAGACACGCCTTTGGGAACATGACCTTTCTCGGTGACCAGAGGCAAGAGAATGTGGGGCTCCTGTGCTTTTAAGAGGTGCGCAGGAGGAGGAAGGTCGGCAGGTGCCATTTCTCACGCCCGAGTCCTGTGACAGGATAAGCGGCACCTGCCGAAGTTCCTTTCCTTTCCCACACAGCTCCCAGGCTGCGGGCGACCCCGCCTCAGGCCAAGCCACAGGCGTCACCCAATGCCGCCCAAAAGGCTCCCAGGTATATCGGCGAGGAATGGCGGTTGACAAGTAGCGACGCCTCTTCCCTCAGCCCGGACACTTTCGGCCCTGGAAGGTGAAAAACCGCAGGTGGCTCGCCCGCCCGCCCGCCTCGCGTTACGAGACCGTGAATGGTTTTCAGCCGCAGAAAGCAAGGCCAGCCCAGCGCCCCCGGTCTCCAGCTGCTTCTCTCGGTACTCACAGCCTGTCTCCTTCTTGATCTCCTCAATCTCCTCGTCCCGAAGCAGCGTGGAAGCCCGGGAGCCCATCGCGGCTGCTGCCTCACGGCCGGACAACCGCCTCGACGAAGCACCAGAGGGACTGCTCTTGGCCTAAGGCCGGCGGTCCTCCGTGCGGCGAGTCGGCCAGCCAATCAGCCGCGCAGACGCTGCGCCAGCGACCGAGATTGCGAGGGACACAGAGGGCCAGAGCGCCGCCCCTCCTCTTATCGCCGCCGCGAGCTCCGCCCCCGTCCCGCCCCCGGCAGTTCGAGGGAGACCACGGTAGCCCCGCCTACCGCGCGTTACGCCTGCGCAGAACGACCCTCCTGCCTTCTCGGTTGCCCTGATCGGTCTGATTCTGACGTCACCGTGGGCGGTTTCTAATCGTTCTCTGGGGAAAAAAATACCAGCTCCAGTCCACAACGGCCGTTATATCTACCTTGTATTTGATGAACTTGGCATAGGCATTTAAAAAATATTACACCATTCTATGCTGGTTAGCCTCGAAAGTGTTGAAAGGTAGCGGGTTGCCCCCCCCCCCCAATTATTGTTTACTTTCCAGTCTGGCGAGGCGCAAAGGACTGTGGGAATTGTAGTCTGGCGCTTACGCCCTCCTAGTGGTTGCGCAGGCTTCGCGGTCTTTAAGTTAGTCATGCATTCATTTCTATGTGAAGTCCAGGAAGTCTTCGTGAGTGGAGGAGCTGTGAAATAATTTTACGTTGCTGGTTTTCAAAATGGCCTCAGCTTTCCTAGGCGAGAGGAAGCTGCCCCTTAGCTGTAGTGTATATTTTTATTTTTATTTTATGTTATTATTCATTGCATTTGTATACCGCCTTATACCCAATAGATCTCAGGGCGGTTCCCAACAATATGTAACTTAAGCTCTTTTTCCTCCGACAGTGTTTTATTTCAGGGAAATGCACAAGAGTTCTCAGACAAAACGTAATAAATAGTGGCTATTCTAATCTTGGTGTTGATAGTCAACAATGCCCATTGTCAAAATTGTTAATCTCCTGACTGAAGGGGCAATCCTTTCACATCAGTTTCTTTATGAGGTGCAGCTACTTTTAATAAGATCAAAGGCAGAGGAAGCAACCTGTTACACCATCATGGCTCACTTCTAAGGCACCTTTTTGTAAATAAGACTACAAAAAGATCCTCGTCTTCAAGAGTACAGTATTTAAAAGCTTGCTGGAAGCCTGCAGAGGGGAAAAGGGAGAATTCTGGTTATCTTGCAAAAAGTCTGCTATATTTGTGTGGTGAATGTGGAGCAGCAGGTTCCTATAATCTCGCAGTTTTCTTGGTTTCTATGTTGGGTGTGGTTTCATGGTTTCTCTGCCGGCCTGATCACTTGCATTTGGCTACCAAGGCTGTGGTCCTATCCCCACTTGTTTGGGAGTAAGTTCCTATTTAACTCTATATGGTTTACTTTTGAATAGACGTATAAGATTGCAATCTTATCAATATGTAGAAAGCAATTCTTATTGAACTTAATAGGCCTCATTTTTGAGTAAATCTGTTTGGGGTCGTTCTGAAGTTGTGCTGAATACGGCCAAGAATCTCACATACATCTTAATGCCTTTGTATTTATTATTGGATTATTTTATCTTTCATGCTGTTTTATTGTAGCTTGCCTGGAAGAGTGGGCTAAAAGCACATTTTAGTAAAAAAAATTATAGACTTGAATTTGTCAGAAAAACCTAGATCGGTATGGCACACTCTTCCACCTTAATTTCTTTAAACCTGCAGTTTTCTAGATTTTGGACAAGCTAATGTGTCTTCCTCCCACTTCCTTTTCATACCTTATTGTGATAAAGTTTCAAAAACTGTGACACTCAAGAGCTGGTTTATAATCCTTGTGGCACTAGTTTGTCTTAAATTTATTTTTAGAATTAAAATCTAATATGGATGTCATTTTATCCCTTGGTGCTATGTGTATTGATAAAATGAGATGAAATGAGTGCCTAAAGCATATTTCAAGTTCAGCAGAATGTAAGTTCAAGGAGTTGTAAAAACTATGTATGTATGCATTTTATATGCAAGCAGCGTGTCAGTAATTTCCTCAGTTTGCTTTTATCTTCCTGCCTTTGAATTCTTCCTTCAAATTCTATACGTAATAGACCAATTGCTGGTATCAAAGTGGCAATCTTATAAGATTATTCTTCCTCAGAGATTTGCCAGACCCCAAAATAGAAAACAGTGTCTCTGTATTCTGAAATAGGGTGTGTCATTACTTACAAAACAGGTTTTAATGGAATAACAAACTTTTCAAATACATTCTTCCAAGTCACAAATTCCTTGCAGGCCTACCTGGGGGCTCGAGTGATAATGCTGCTCTTTGTTTTTGCCTTAAACTGCAAAAAGTAAGCAAAACTTTAATTACATATGATAGTGGTGGGAACTGATCTCTGGATAATGAAAAGTGATGTGATAAGCATTTGATTCTTTTAAATGGGGAGACTTGCTAGTTCCCACACATTAAAACGCTGCAGCTGTGCATAAATACCTCTTTCCATTTTAAAAATATGCTGTAGTTTTGTTTGGCTGACCCCTGGGCAAAAGGTTTCAAATAGTTTCTCCCTTTAAAATTATATTTAGTGGTGGCTTCAAGCTGTATGGAGGATAAAGCTTATCATATTTTACTCTCCAGTCTCAAAGGATAACACATAGAGTTGGCTAGTGCCAAGATGAAGTGTATTAAATAACAGCATTTACATGAAATCACCTTAATCCACCTTTAGAGCAGGTGTATTAAAGATACAAATTTGCTCAATTTTAGTTTGCTCAAATTGTTTCCATAGCCCACTAAAGGTGCTAGCTGATTGCGGTTTCCAGTATGTAGAATTGCATGCTGAACTGTTATTACTACAAATTGCAAGTATCCAAAACAGCTGGATTTTATGACTAACAGAACTAACTATGTCTACTTTTAAGTAGGTCCTATTAACATCAGTGGGGTTTACTTTCAGGTAAGTGGGATTAGGATTGCAGCCTTAATGTTTTCTTTCTGATCAAACTGGAGTAGTCTTGAATTGTTTGACTTTTTCTGCAACATTAGCCACTTGTTTGACAAGCCTTTTTACATTTAATTTTTTACTGTGCAATCTGTGCTCTACAATGTCACTTTATAGGAAATTTCTTGGCCTGGATTTTTATGATACCCTATTCCATGGGAAGCCTATTACCATATTTTTCTGTGTATAACACGCCCCCATGTATAAGACGCCCCCTGTTTTGGGGGACTCAAAATTAAGAAAATGGGGGGAGATTGCCCCCATGTATAAGACTACTCCCCATTTTTAACATTATTTTTTAGTAAAAAAAAAACCTAGTTTTATACACAGAAAAGTACAGTAATTGAAATATTTTTCTTGCTGCAGTTCTTGTTTACCTTACGCAGTTTATCTTTAGTGTCCCTGTTAACTGTAGAATAATTTTTATAATAATACTAATGATAACTTAACAGAAAGCTTTTCTGTTTAGTTTCTTATTTAGGCTGAGCACCAGATTCCTTGAAGGATAAAAAAACATAATGGATCCTAGCAGCAATTACCACTTCCTTCATGACATCCTGAGGAAAACTGTGAAAATCACACTGAAATGTGGCACATTCCAAGGGGTGCTGCAACATGTGGATTCCAGCCCAAGCATCCTTCTGAACAGAGGTTCTACATTTGTTTTGAACTAAATAATTTCTATTGGAAACTGTTTTTTCAACTATTATTAGGGGAGAGCCTTGAATTTTCTAGAAGCAATGGTCTATGGATTAGAAGTGTATGTTGGTCTCTATAATGCTTATCAAATGATAAAGCCTTATATTATAAAGCCTCTAAATAGCTGTCACACAATGAGTTATTGTACTCAAAATTTACAAAAATCTTTAGCAGTGCTATATTCCTGTCTCTCAGAACTTTTGAAAACTGATCATTTTCCTTACGTCAGTCTATGGGCATCTCTCCACTCTTCACCCCGACGTTTCCAAATTTTAGATTTGGCTCGCAGGCCACCAGTTGGTCATCCCTTTTCAATACAGCCATCTGTCAATGTTAGTATTTGGGTGTAATAGTCAAAATAAATTTCTGTATTGAATATCCTTGGAATGCTTACCGACACAATTTGAAATGTTAAAAGCAAAAGGGTTACAAGGGGTGCTAAATATAATTGCCCCTGTGTTCCAGGACTGCATGAAATACTAGCCCATACAGCTCTTGCTGTTCTTCCTTAGGTTATCTAGGCGATGGTTATTTAAGGTATGTGGATGTTTGATGTTACATGCACATGGAAAAATCCAAATAAAAGAACAAGTATATTGGTAGTATTTCACTGATAGTAGTTCCCTATAAAAAGGTAAAGGACCCTGGACAGTTAAGTCCAGTCAAAGGTGACTATGGGGTTGCGGTGCTCATCTCGCTTCAGGCTGGGGGAGCCAGCGTTTGTCCACAGTCAGCTTTCCAGGTCATGTGGCTAGCACGACTAAATCGCTTCTGGCACAATGGAACACTGATGAGTGCCAGAGTGCACATAAATGCCATTTACCTTCCCGTCGCAGAAGTACCTATTTATTTACTTGCACTAGTGTGCTTTCAAACTGCTAGATTGGCAGAAGCTGGGACATGAGCAGATTCAAACCTCCAACCTTCCAATCGGCAAGCCCAAGATGCTCAGTGGTTTAGATCACAGTGCCACCCACGTCCCACAGTTACCCTATATGAGCATGTAAAATGCAGCATAATCCTTTTAAAATTTACTCAAAGGTAAGCCCCATTGAAGTAATTTGATGTATGACCAAATAAGGGTGCAGCCTAATTTCATAAATAGCCCAAATTCCAAGAATCTCTAGAATCCGGGAATGTACTGGATTACTCAGTGCTTGAGGTGTATTCCTGGCAGACGGAGTAGCAGAACAGCATTCCTCTCTTCTGCCTTCAGTGGTATTTGCTGTCATTTCCTATTACTGCAAATATTTGATCCTGGATGAGCAGGAGGTAGGTTGTATTCTTAGTTGCTGGTACCCAAGCACCATGGTTTAGGGGATTTAGCTTCCTAAATCAACACCCATCTGGAAATGCCAGATAGAAAGCTGTGTTGTTCTTTTGCAACAGGCTAACACAGCGATCAGTTATAGAAGACATTGGAAACTTCTCAGTCAAAAGCATTCCTGATTTTACAACCTGAGTATAATCATGGTGTCTTTCTAGTACTCTAGTTGCACCAATCAGCATTTTTTATTATTATTTATACCCCGCCCTCCCCAGCCAGAGCCAGGCTCAGGGCAGCTAACACCAATAAAATTACAATAAAACAAAATTGGGGGGGGGGGGGAACGACAAAAAACCCCAAAAAAACAGTTTATTAAAATATGGGTGAAAATACAATTTAAAATGCAGCCTCATTTTAATAGTAGCCCATAAATCAAAACCATAAGGGGAGAGGAGGGAAACATAAGGGTCAGACTAAGTCCAAACCAAAGGCCAGGCGGAACAGCTCTGTCTTGCAGGCCCTGCGGAAAGATGTCAAATCCCACAGGGCCCTAGTCTCTTATGACAGAGCGTTCCACTAAGTCGGGGCCAGTACTAAAAAGACCCTGGCCCTAGTTGAGACAAATCTAACCACCTTGCGGCTTGGGACCTCCAAAGTGTTGTTATTTGTGGACCTTAAGGTCCTCCGCGGGGCATACCAGGAGAGGCAGTCCCGTAGGTACATGGGTCCTAGGCTGCATAGGGCTTTAAAGGTCCAAATCAGCACCTTAAACTTGACCCTGTACTCCACTGGGAGCCAGTGCAGCTGGTAAAGGACCCCATAAGGAGCCTCGCCACGGCATTCTGCACCCGCTGGAGTTTTTGGATCAGCTTCATGGGCAGCCCCGTGTAGAGCGAGTTACAATAACCAAGCCTGGAGGTGACTGTCGCATGGATCACTGTGGCCAGATCAGGGCGAGAAAGGTAAGGGATCAACTGCTTGATAAGGCAGAGATGGAAAAATGCCACCTTTGCTGTGGCTGCAACCTGTGCCTCCATGGAAAGGGAGGCATCGAAGGTTACACCCAAGCTCTTGACAGAAGGCGCTGGCACTAATTGAGCCCCTGCAAGAGGTGGGAGTTGGCCCCCCAACCCCATGTCGTCCCGACTCAGCCAGAGGACCTCTGTCTTTGAAGGATTTAACTTCAACCAGCTCCCACGCAGCCATCCAGCCACAGCTTCCAAGCATCTGATCAGTGTGTCCGGGGCCGAGTCAGGGCAGCCATCCATCAACAGATAAAGCTGGGTGCCATCAGCATATTGATGACAACCCAGCCCAAAACTCTGGGCAAGGGGGCGCATAAAGATATTAGCAACATTCCATAATCACAAATAATTCCATTGTCTTCCCTGGACGCGGGTGGAGCTGTGGTCTAAACCACTGAGCTTCTTGGGCTTGCCAATCAGAAGGTTGGTGGTTCGAATCCCCGTGACGGAGTGAGTTCCTGTTGCTCTGTCCCAGCTCCTGCCAATCTAGGAGTTTGAAAGCACACCAGTGCAAATAGATAAATAGGTACCGCTGCAGTGGGAAGGTAAACAGTGTTTCCATGTGCTCTGGTTTCCATCACGGTGTTCCATTGCACCAGAAAGGGTTTAGTCATGCTGGCCACATGACCTGGAAAGCTGTCTGTGTACAAAGGCTGGCTCCCTCAGCCTGAAAGTGAGATGAGCGCTGCACCCCATAGTTGCCTTTGACTGGACCTAACCCTCCAGGGATCCTTTACCTATATCTATTATCACAGAAATGCTTTTTGGCAGTAGCTACCCGCTTTTCGCAAAATCTGCTTCTAGCACTGCACATGGATCTATTATGTGGCATCTCAAAGAGATTGATTAGATTTCCAGAGTTGTTTACTTAATGCTAAATATACAATATAATAACAAGATTTCATTTACTGTACTGAAAATTCCTTAGCAGCTGTCTGCAAGTTAAGCTTTTTAAAGTTGCCCTACTAAATTAATTGGAAGAGCACTGGAATGCAAATGCTTTTAAGATTATTTACTTGGATGAAATGCAGGTGTTTGTTCAACTTTTATCACATGCAAGAGAATTTCAACAGTGTTGGCATAGAAGGCATTAAATATATCCATATTTTATACAGCCAAAAAAGACTAATCTCAGCTGTGCTGTATAAATTTCTCAATAGCTGGCATCCTTTGATGAATTCCAAAGCAGTACCTTAAGCAACTGATAGGGTAGAATCATCTCTCACAGTTACATGTGCAGACATCAGCTGCATTTTCTGTACCAGTTACAGCAGAACATTATGTTTTTTGGCATTAATTTATTCATTTGTTTGTTTAACAAAATCTATATACCACCTGATTATAAGAAACCCTAAGTGGTTTCTAGCATTTTATTATGCTAAAAAGGATAAATATTCTAAGAATTTGATTCTTCACAAAGCAGTCTGGATCCCTCATATTCACTTTTTCAAGGAACAAACAACTTTTTATTGTCTAGATTTCTGTCCTGCCTCGTTCCTGAACTTACAAAGCAGCTAACACTATGAAAAAGGAAAAAGAAATAAAAATAAAAAGCAAATAAAACAAAAATGTAGATTAGCCAAGAAGATTAAGTTGAACAGGACAGAAAGAACCGAAAGCATAACTAAACTAAATGCCATTAAAATAGGATACGCCTTGCCAGGTGCCTAAAAGATAATAAGATGCTTGGCAAACATTATTTAGGAGGGAGTTCCATAATTTAGGAGGCACCACAGAAAAGGCTGTTTTCTGGTGGTCACCCACAAACCTTAGACAGTGAAAACAGTCTAAGAACAGCTTCCAAAGAAGGCCTTCTCCTGACAAAAATGTAGGTTGCTCTGGAAGAATCACTTAATCACATTCTTGTCTATTGGAATAAATATGACTACTCTGGCTCATTTGGTGTGTAGGTTGCAATCTGAAGCCCTGAAGCTGCAAACATCTACATAGAGTGTTAGGCCACACTGATTTCATTGATGGTGATAATAATTTTATTATTTATGTGCTGCCCATCTGACTGGGTTGCCCCAGCCATTCTGGGTGGCTCCCAACTAAGTTTTAAAAACACAAAACATTTAAAAACTTCCCTATACAGGGCTGCCTTCAGATATCTTCTAAAAGTCAGATAGTTGTTTATTTCCTTGATATCTGACTGGAGGGCATTCCACAGGGCAGGGGCCCTGCCTGGTTCCCTGTAACTTCACTTCTCATAGTGAGGGAACCTGGAGACCCGAGGTTCTGCTCCCTTGGTTTAGTTCCTCCTGTTGTTTTTAATGTGTCTTTATTTTATTATGATTTATGTGGAATACATTTTAATTCATACTCTTCTCTGAGATCCTTTGGAATGAAGGGCAGGCAAAAAATAATATAAATATATACACAGTACTTGGCTTTTAAACTGCACCATTTTAAACAGGACAGTAAAGAAATATCATAAAACAGATTAGCTCAGTATATTGCTACAAAGCACCTTAAGAAAATAGGATAGATGCACACAATTTAAAAAATCCTCAATGTACTGTACATTAACTATACTAAAAGTATGGTGCCCACCTAATTGTTGTTGTTGTTTAGTCGTTTAGTCGTGTCCGACTCTTCGTGACCCCATGGACCAGAGAACGCCAGGCACTCCTGTCCTCCACTGCCCCCCGCAGCTTGGTCAGACTCATGCTGGTAACCTCGAAAACACTATCCAACCATCTCGTCCTCTGTCGCCCCCTTCTCCTTGTGCCCTCCATCTTTCCCAACATCAGGGTCTTCTCCAGGGAGTCTTCTCTTCTCATGAGGTGGCCAAAGTACTGGAGCCTCAGCTTCACAATCTGTCCTTCCAGTGAGCACTCAGGGCTGATTTCCTTCAGAATGGAGAGGTTTGATCTTCTTGCAGTCCATGGGACTCTCAAGAGTCTCCTCCAGCACCATAATTCAAAAGCATCAATTCTTCGGCGATCAGCCTTCTTTATGGTCCAGCTCTCACTTCCATACATCACTACTGGGAAAACCATAGCTTTAACTATACGGACCTTTGTTGGCTAGGTGATGTCTCTACTTCTCAAGATGCTGTCTAGGCCTGTCATTGCCCTTCTCCCAAGAAGCAGGCGTCTTTTAATTTCGTGGCTGCTGTCACCATCTGCAGTGATCATGGAGCCCAAGAAAGTAAAATCTCTCACTGCCTCCATTTCTTCCCCTTCTATTTGCCAGGAGGTGATGGGACCAGTAGCCATGATCTTTGTTTTTTTTGATGTTGAGCTTCAGACCATATTTTGCACTCTCCTCTTTCACCCTCAATAAAAGGTTCTTTAATTCCTCCTCACTTTCTGCCATCAAGGTTGTGTCATCTGCATATCTGAGGTTGTTGATATTTCTTCCGGCAATCTTAATTCCGGCTAGGGATTCATCCAGCCCAGCCTTTCGCATGATGAATTCTGCATATAAGTTAAATAAGCAGGGAGACAAAATGCAGCCTTGTCGTACTCCTTTCCCAATTTTGAACCAGTCAGTTGTTCCATATCCAGTTCTAACTGTAGCTTCTTGTCCCACATAGAGATTTCTCAGGAGACAGATGAGGTGATCAGGCACTCCCATTTCTTTAAGAACTTGCCATAGTTTGCCATGGTCGACACAGTCAAAGGCTTTTGCATAGTCAATGAAGCAGAAGTAAATGTCTTTCTGGAACTCTCTAGCTTTCTCCATAATCCAGCGCATGTTTGCAATTTGGTCTCTGGTTCCTCTGCCTCTTCTAAATCCAGCTTGCACTTCTGGGAGTTCTCGGTCCACATACTGCTTGAGCCTTCCTTGTAGAATTTTAAGCATAACCTTGCTAGCATGAGAAATTAGTGCAATTGTGCGATAGTTGGAGCATTCTTTGGCACTGCCCTTCTTTGGGATTGGGATGTAGACTGATCTTCTCCAATCTTCTGGCCACTGCTGAGTTTTCCAAACTTGCTGGCATATTGAGTGTAGCACCTTAACAGCATCATCTTTTAAAATTTTAAATAGTTCAGCTGGAATACCATCACTTCCACTGGCCTTGTTATTTGCAGTGCTTTCTAAGGCCCATTTGACTTCACTCTCCAGGATGTCTGGCTCAAGGTCAGCAACCACACTACCTGGGGTATATGAGACATCCGTTTCTTTCTGATATAATTCCTCTGTGTATTCTTGCCACCTCTTCTTGATGTCTTCTGCTTCTGTTAGGTCCTTTCCACTTTTGTCCTTTATTATGGAAATCTTTGTACGAAATGTTCCTTTCATATCTCCAATTTTCTTGAACAGATCTCTGGTTCTTCCCATTCTATTGCTTTCCTATATTTCTTTGCATTGCTTGTTTAAGAAGGTCTTCTTGTCTCTCCTTGCTATTCTTTGGAAATCTGCATTCAATTTCCTGTATGTTTCACGATCTCCCTTGCATTTTGCTTGCCTTCTCTCCCCCGCTATTTGTAAGGCCTCATTGGACAGCCACTTTGCTTTCTTGCATTTCCTTTTCATTGGGATGGTTTTCGTTGCTGCCTCCTGTATAATGTTACGAGCCTCCATCCATAGTTCTTCAGGCACTCTGTCCACCAAATCTAAATCCTTAAACCTGTTCCTCACTTCCACTGTGTATTCATAAGGGATTTGACTTAGATTGTATCTTACTGGCCCAGTGGTTTTTCCTACTTTCTTCAGTTTAAGCTTGAATTTTGCTATAAGAAGCTGATGATCTGAGCCACAGTCAGCTCCAGGTCTTGTTTTTGCTGACTGTATAGAGCTTCTCCATCTTTGGCTGCAGAGAATATAATCAATCTGATTTCGATGCTGCCCATCTGGTGATGTCCATGTGTAGAGTCGTCTCTTGTGTTGTTGGAAAAGCGTGTTTGTGATGACCAGCTTGTTCTCTTGACAGAACTCTATTAGCCTTTGCCCTGCTTCATTTTGCTCTCCAAGGCCAAACTTGCCAGTTGTTCCTTTTATCTCTTGACTCCCTACTTTAGCATTCCAATCCCCTATAATGAGAAGAACATCCTTCTTTGGTGTCACTTCTATAAGGTGTTGTAAGTCTTCATAGAATTGGTCAATTTCAGTTTCTTCAGCACCAGTAGTTGGTGCATAAACTTGGATTACTGTGATGTTAAAAGGTCTGCCTTGGATTCGTATCGAGATCATTCTATCATTTTTGAGATTGCATCCCAGTACAGCTTTTGCCACTCTTTTGTTGACTATGAGGGCCACTCCATTTCTTTTACGGGTTTCTTGCCCACAGTAGTAGATATGATGGTCATCGGAACTGAATTCACCCATTCCCGTCCATTTTAGTTCACTGATGCCCAGGATGTCAATATTTATTCTTGCCATCTCATTTTTGACCACCTCCAACTTACCCATGTTCATGGTTCTTACATTCCAGGTTCCTATGCAATATTTTTCTTTACAGCATTGGACTTTCCTTTCGCTTCCAGGCATATCCGCAACTGAGCGTCCTTTCGGCTTTGGCCCAGCCGCTTCATCAGCTCTGGATCTACTTGTACTTGCCCTCCGCTCTTCCCCAGGAGCATGTTGGACGCCTTCCGACCTGAGGGGCTCATCTTCCAGCGTCATAACTTTTATATGCCTGTTGTCTTTGTCCATGGAGTTTTCTTGGCAGGGATACTGGAGTGGCTTGCCGGTTCCTCCTCCAGGTGGATCACGTTTGGTCAAAACTCTCCACTATGACCTGTTCATCTTGGGTGCCCTGCTCGGCATAGTTCATAGCTTCTCTGAGTTCTTCAAGCCCCTTCGCCACGGCAAGGCAGTGATCCATGAAGGGGGCCCACCTAATTATGAAGAGGCAAACTATACAGTGAGCAAACTGTTCAAAGGTTACAAGACAGTTGGATGATTTTCACAGAATTCCACTCTGCTATGTTCGCCAGTGATGTTTTATATCTCGATTCTTAATAATTATAATAATTATTTATTATTTATACAGTGGTACCTCGCAAGACGAATGCCTCGCAAGACGAAAAACGCGCAAGACGAAAGAGTTTTCCGTTTTTTGAGTCGTTCCGCAAGACGAATTTCCCTATGGGCTTGCTTCGCAAGACGAAACGTCTTGCGAGTTCTTGCGAGTTTGTTTCCTTTTTCTTAAAGCCGCTAAGCCGTTAATAGCCGCTAAGCCGTTAATAGCTGCTAAGCCGCTAATAGCCGTGCTTCGCAAGATGAAAAAACGAAGAGACTCGCGGAACGGATTAATTTCGTCTTGCGAGGCACTACTGTACTCCGCCCATCTGACTGGGTTTCCCCAGCCACTCTGGGTGGCTCCCAACAGATTAAAACAGAATAAAATATCAAATATTAAAAATTTTCCTAAATCCTTTTTGCTTTGGTTAAAGGGTATGACACTTACCTTGCTGTATTTTGTTTACTTCAGTTAAGAACTTGGAAAGTGGCAGATACGTACCAGGAGTAAAGATGTTCTTTGGCCATGAAATTGTCAATGGTGAGAATATATATATTTAGTTATACTCAGAAATTCTTGGTTGAGTTTAATGCCAGCTGACAGTTCTTTTTGTCCCACCCCTTTTCAAATGAGGTTCCCTACCCAAGGATGCCTATGCATGAGCATAGCAGGATTTTTGTTTGGGGGGGGGGCAGGACTTTTGTGGGGAGTGCAAAACCAATGTGATTGGTCAGTTGGTTAAGTATTTCTATTGTTTTACTTGATCTGCCCCCCCTTGACTATGCCCATGTGCCTACATCCAGTTCAGTGAAACTGACAAATATATGTGCAATTTTATTACAGTGAGTAATACCACAGGATTCATAAAATGCTATGGAAAAGCTGTAATAAAGATCTGTTGGTCACATTTCAACACATTACACAAGTTAATTCCAACATTTTACAAAAATGCATGTTCCATGAAAAGCTAGAAGTCAAGTGTACATTAATATTGTCTTTGCATATCCTTAAAGTCAATACATGCTCACGTATGATCTGAAGCTTTGATGGCAGTACAGTAGATAGTGGAATGATTTAAGCATTAAATAATGGATATTTCATGTTTGTGATCACTATAATTAGAATCATCAACATCAGTATATTTGTATGTCTCTGCTATGGTAGAACAGCAGCTCATAACATATAGAATAAAATATAACAACATTTCAAGATAATGCATTAACACTTACAAAACACAACACAGTTTAAACAAAAAGCCACAGTACTATTAATAGGGCAAACAAACATATCACATTAATAAACACTGAAACAATGCCTAACAATAAAATAAAAAGCATCCAAACAACAGCAAAAACAATACCCCCTGCAGGAAGAGTGGGGAAAGCAAATGGAAAAACTCTTCTTTGTTGGTTCCAGCAGACTCTCCTCTGTAACAATGAATTGGTGGCCGCTAAGGTATCAAGTTGTAAATTAGGAAATAGCTTGCTCAGAGCTTGCCTGTTCCAAACTGCTTGCAATCTTAGGCTGCAAACCTCTCTCCTTGGAGTAAGCCCCCTTGAACAGAATGGGATTTACTTTTGAGTAAACTGGATTATATAGTAAGTCTTCTGTTTGCAATATGGTTATAATAATAATGACTTACCCTACACAGATATTGATAGAATTATTACGGGCAAAGCTCAATAGTAGCATTTAGTAAAAGCTCTGAAAACTAAATGGAGGAAGGGTTGACATGAAAGCATTTGAAGGTCATATTGTAAACCTGTAGAACAGACATTTTCAGAAGCTTTTGCCCTCCTCTCTTTGAAATGTACACCTTTTAAGCCTTACCTCAAATCCTCTGTTTTAAAAGGACACTTTTATTCCTGTGGAGGCATCACACACCTGTTACCCTTGCAACCTTTCACGCCCTTGTCTGCTGCTGAATGTCTCGCCTTTTGTCATGGGAATGATTCTGCTCTATTTATTAATGGCTGCACTCAACCTGCCTTACCAGGTCGGTCTGGCCCTCTGAGCATAGGCCAAGTCTAGGAATTTCCATGTTTGGCACAGTTTAGTCAAACCTTCATTAATTCTAACTTTTGCTAATTCTACCAAAATTTAAAATGTATGCATGGAAGTTGCAATTGTCATTTAGGGACATACTAGAAATCCTTCATAACATTTTCAAACTTGCCCTTCATTGGTAAGATTCAAACCAAATTTGGGGTATGGGAGGAAAACTTAGGTAAGGTTGTATCAAATGAATGGGCCGCCCAGCAGAGTCTTAGGGGCTGCATATTCTGCAGCCTTTCTCAATTCAGTGAGCCCTGTTTCCTTTCTCTCCCCCTGGCCCCTTCCCTGTTTCGTTCTCAAATCCTTGCGCACTTCCCATTCTACCTTCTCAAGGACCTTGTTTTCAGATCCTGAATAGGCAGCCTGTTGTGGAGAGCATAATAGTAGTGTAATACTAGCTGCTTTTGTCAATAGAGCCAAAGTGGTTTTTGGAGAGATTCTGTAGAATAGGCGAGTGTAACTTCTATCCTATTTCCATGACATGTTTGCATTTAATTTAACCCTCTTAAGAGTCATGCTATGCATATTGTCCTGTAGAATGAGTGCCTCTTTTCCAGCACATTCCAATCTTGGTAGCTTCCTTTCTTCTTGGGAGTCAGGATTGCATTCTTCATTTGCCAGTAGAGTTTTGGGCCTATCTTCAACTTTCTAGGTATTGTGTAGTTCCCCTATGAAGGCAAAATCTGTAATTGGAGCTGTATATTCATGTTTCAGTGGAATTAATTGATGACTCGGAACAACATGCTGCAGAAGGAAAGACAACTCCTACCAGGTACGTATGAAGAGTTTTATCATGAAGGCTCACCGGTGAACTTGGATATTAGGTGGATATTAGGATAAGTTAGGTGGAAAATCTTATATGTATACTGATTCAGCAAATTAAAGCAGTCCAGAAGCCTACTACTTTTTATGTTTTTATGTTTTATGTTTAGTTTTTATGTTTACATTAGTTAAAATGTAAGATAAAGTCTGTCCACAATTTTACCGTAGCTGATCATGACAATTGATCAGGGCACCCTTAATGATGTGTTGCACAGGGAAGCTCCATCTACCCAAGTGTCTCCAGCGGACAAAGGAGAACCACGGAAGCAGATCACACAGAATCCTGATTCTCTTTCTCAGGACACTCATCAGCTCAACCTGGGTAACTTCAGGTACAACTTTTCAGGTAGCTACCAGAAATTCAGCCTAATATCCAAGCAGCAAATCATATATCCCATAATTTTTATGCCATCAACTTGGGGCTCTATTTGTTTGTTTATATGCTCCCCACACTTCACATTAAAGTCCCAGGGCAGATTACAGCAGTAAAAACAACTTTCAACTATAAAAACAAATAGGGTCCTAAAAACATAAAATATTAATAGCCCAGGGTAAAGAGGTGTGTCTTCAACCTTCTCTGAAAGTTGTACAATGAAGGTGCCAGATGCAGGTCTGTGGGTAGGAAGTTCCATAGCTTAGGGCATGGGTAGGCAAACTAAGGCCCGGGGGCCGAATCAGGCCCAATCGCCTTCTAAATCTGGCCCGCGGACGGTCCGGGAATCCGCATGTTTTTACATGAGTAGAATGTGTCCTTTTATTTAAAATGCATCTCTGGGTTATTTGTGGGGCCACAGGAATTCGTTCAGCCCCCCCCCCAAAAAATATATAGTCCGGCCCCCCATAAGGTCTGAGCGACAGTGGACCGCCCCCCGGCTGAAAACGTTTGCTGACCCCTGGTAGGGGCTACCACAGAAAATGCCCTCTTCTGAGCATACCTCTACCCATCTCCTGTCTGCTTGCCCAGGCACTTTTTCAACTATTAGCCTAGCCTAAGCCATGTGGAAGGTTAATCAGCCCTTGGTGTATTCAGCAAGCAATTCAGCCCAGAAATCCAGTGCAGTAGTTTATTTACAGCTGTGAGTAAGATAATGGGCAAAATGGAGTATTTGTAGTTAGTGTTGTAATTGCTTGGGTGGAAGAGAATTCCTAGGACTGACTCTGTATTCAACTGGAAATTATATGGAATGTAAAAATAATATGGTCGCTGTAATACAGAAAGCCTTAGCTTTTATTTCCTAGCCTTCAAATGCTTCATTTGGAAATTGTATCACTTTATATCGTTCTATTCATGTCATGGAGCAGTAAGAAAAAAAGGCCTTTTAATTACAGTTGTGTCTTGACAAAAGAGGATCCAGAAACAACCTGCTTTTTAAGAGATTTATGTGTAACTTGCTGTTAACAAGCATGTTTTGAAGAAAGGGTTACTGAGTTAATCAATTTATTTTATCTGTTTTCTAAGTATTGTTTCATGTCTGATCACAGCTTACCTTTTTTGTAAAGGAGAAAGCATAGTGTATTTTTGAATACATATTTTGCAAACATATACTGTGAGCATAGGCAAGAGAAAATGTTTAGTATGGTATCTTTTTAACTGCAGATCAAGACAAAGGGGAGGACATAGAATATGTTGTTGTTGATCAATTTCAGAAGCAATTTGGTTCTGCAGTGAGTATAATATTGTTACTTTTACTTACGGGTGTTTGTTTTGTTTTAGGGGTTAGGGGGATTGCCGTCTGTCGCTGTTCTGGGAAATTGTAGTTTGGCCAAGGATTTATAATGGAATACCTAGCACCACACTACTTTTCCCAAGGTTCATTGAAAACTCTGACCAATCACCAAGTGGTATAAATCTAATATAAATCTGAAAGTTTAGATTTCATCATTTGTTAAATTTGTTTCCAATTTTTCCACTAAATGATATAGCAGTGAGTAACAGTAAAATCCAAAATAATAATCAAATCAGAAAAGAGGTATGTAAAACATAAATCAATAAGAACAACAGCCAGTTGAACAAATTGCAATATTTACAGTGATTAGCTCAGTTTGTTAGAACACGGTGCTGATAATGCCAAGGTTGCAGGTTCAATCCCCATAAGGGACAGCTGCATATTCATGCATTTCAGGGGGTTGGACTAGATGATTCTCAAGGTCACTTCCAACTCTACGATTTTTTGAGAAAGTCAGATTGTGCTTGAATAAAAGCATCTTTGCCTGTCTGGCCAGAAGAAGGTAATCCAAGAAGAAGATCCTCAGAGATTCTTCTCTGACAAGGAGTTTCAGAATTTCTCTCCTTTCTTAATCTTCTACATGCTTCAGAGGTTGAGAGGAAAAAGGGGAGCCTCTCCTGAGAATCTTGAAACACTGGCAGGCTCATATGATGGAATGCAGTATTTCTGATAATCAGACCCAAAGTTGTGTTGGACTTTGTATGTTATAACCAACACTGAATTAATGCCTGGAAATTTCACCAGTAGCCATTGAAATTATTGCAACAGGCTTCCTGTAACTTGTCCTGGTCAATGGCTACAGTGTTCTGATATATGCCTTGAATGACCATGTTGGTTGGCACTTAGAATGTGAGGTGCTTGAATACATCAGTATAAACTGTTGGAAAATCTGGCCATAAATCAAAAGTACAACTCTTAATCACTTGTTCAGGCTTGTTGTTGGCGGCTCTTGCAGGAGTGTGTGTGTGAGAGAGAGGTATCAAAAATCTAAAATTTTATTACCAATTCTAAATTGAGTTTAATAATTTTTAGTGGATTACTTTAATTGTATAATTTTCCCATAGATGAAAGAACAGCATCTTAACATACCACCTTGGGGTAACCACAGTACAAAGGGTATATTGTTACATGAGAAAATAA
Organism: Podarcis cretensis; assembly: GCF_951804945.1. Classification (NCBI taxonomy): domain Eukaryota; kingdom Metazoa; phylum Chordata; class Lepidosauria; order Squamata; family Lacertidae; genus Podarcis; species Podarcis cretensis. The sequence goes on along the minus strand of NC_137170.1, from coordinate 44,596,009 downwards.
CATAGTAAACACCATCTAGGTGGGAAACTTTTGTTAGGCTGTAGAATGTCTTACACCTAAAACTTTGTATTTAATGGCACTGTCTGAATAAACACTAGTAATGCTCAAGGAATGGAAACCCTGGGTTATTTTTATCTTTACACTTTGCTGATTATCCCTTGTTTCTCACTACCTCCGATGTATGCTGGGTGTGAATTTTATGTTTGTCACAAATGAGGCATCATGTTTTCTGACCCGTCTTCTTCACTCTCCTTTACCTAGTAGTTTCTCCCCTTTTCACTAGATGGTACACATCAAAAAGCAGAATGTTTGTAGTGTAGCAGCAGAGGGTGTCAATTTGTGTCGCCATGGAAAACTCTCTTGGTTACAGGTAAGAAGGAATATTTTATAAGCACTTAACATTGCTATTTGGAACCTTTGGGCCGAAACTTTTGATTTTGTGTTTCTTAATCAGTGGTCTTCTTATAACCAAGAGATACCTAAGAGGAACAAAGAATATGCTATATCTGGGGTCTTCAGTATAACTCCCCTTTTTCTTTATTGTGTTGAGAGTCCTTTGGACCTTCTCAGCCATGGGTAGGCAAACTAAGGCCCGGGGGCCGGATCCGGCCCAATCGCCTTCTAAATCCGGCCCGCGGACAGTTCAGGGATCAGCGTGTTTTTACATGAGTGGAATGTTCTCTTTTATTTAAAATGCATCCACAAGGTCTGAGGGACAGTGGACTGCCCCCTGCTGAAAAAAATTGCTGACCCCTGTTCTAAGCAGTTCAGAAGAACAAACCCTCTAAGTAGATTTGCTTCCCCTACTGCTTGAAGGCAGGAATGCATTCTGGAAGGAAGTATTTTGGCTTTCTTCCCTTGAAGCGCCAGTTATGTTCTTACCTTCACTCAGAGCAGATCATATGTCTTCTATTTGTATTGTCTTTTGTCTCAGGTGTGTGTGTGTGTGTGTGTGTGTGTGTGAGAGAGAGAGAGAGAGAGAGAGATTCTGTTAGGACAATAAGATTCATATTATGAAAATATCTTATTGCTAATATTTAAGTAAAACAGGTACATATAATTTTTGTTTCTGTCCTGTATATTTATTATAGATTGCAACAAAGAGCAAGGTTTTCTTGTTTGATGTTTTCCTTCTGGGAGCTCGAGTGTTCAAGAATGGACTCCAAATGATACTGGAAGATCAGAACATTTTGAAAGTAAGTATTTGTCTAGCACAGGGCATCTGAGAACCTATGTAGAGAAAATGTGAAATAACGTAAACATGGCAACATCAAATCGCATTTATTTATATATTACTTTTATTTCACCAACTACTACAGTACCTCTTCCTTATTTTCTTTAGGTTATCCATGACTGCCGGTGGCTTTCAGATTGTCTTTCTCACCAGTATGGAGTTATGCTCTCCAATGTCTTTGATACACAGGTACCTTGTTAGTTACTTGTTCTCTAACTAGATTTTTCAACACACTTCTCAGTGCTGCATATTTATTGTTTGTTTTCATTACTTGTTATTACATTTTATATCTCGCCTTTCCTCCAAGGAGCTAAACTTGGCATATGTGCTTCTTCCCCCCCCCCCCATTTTATTCTCCTCTGAGATGCAAATTGTTATATGATACTGAGTTTTTAATGACATTTTATTGTTTTATGGTGTAAATTATCATCTTTTCAAAAACAAGTAAGTATAGCTAAATTCAGTAGGACTTATTTCTGAGTAGACATGGTAAAGAAATAAGTGGTTGGGACAGAAGAGCTACGGGTTCAATTCCCCGCACCTTCACATGCAGCTGCTGGGTGACCTTGGACTAGTCACACTTCTCTGAAGTCTCTCAGCCCCACTCACCTCACAGAGTGTTTGTTGTGGGGGAGGAAGGGAAAGAGATTGTTAGCTGCTTTGAGACTCCTTAGGGTAGTGATAAAGTTGGATATCAAATCCAAACTCTTCTTCATCATCATCATTACCATCATCTTCATAAAGAAATAACTTACTTCAAGGATGTTTGTCTTCAGTTTCATGTGTATAATATTTTACAGAATCCAGAAAAGAAATGAATTTGATATCTGAAGTCTGCTTGATTAATTATATCCTGCTATATCACAAGAAATATCAAAGTGGGTTACAATAATATATGTAATAAAAACATTTAAAAAATCAGCAATTAGTTAGCTATTATGGAAAGATGCTTTCTTAAGGTAAAGGTAAAGGGACCCCTGACCATTAGGTCCAGTCGTAGCCGACTCTGGGGTTGCAGCACTCATCTCGCTCTATAGGCCGAGGGAGCCGGCGTTTGTCTGCAGATAGCTTCCGGGTCACGTGGCCAGCATGACTAAGCCGCTTCTGGTGAACCAGAGCTGCACATGGAAACGCCGTTTACCTTCCCGCCAGAGCGGTACCTATTTATCTACTGGCACTTTGATGTGTTTTCGAACTGCTAGGTTGGCAGGAGCAGGCACTGAGCAATGGGAGCTCACCCCGTCATGGGGATTCGAACCGCCGACCTTCTGATCGGCAAGTCCTAGGCTCTGTGGTTTAACCCACAGTGCCACCCGCGTCCCTTATGCTTTCTTAGTTGCCTGCATAAGCCTGACAGCAAAGAAAAGTTTTCTGCAGGCATTTAAAGGTTGAAACAAAAGGCCCCTGCTGAATCTTCATTGGCAGAGCATTCCACAGGACTGGGCCAATGACATTGAAGGCTCGCGTTCTTGTTCCTGCCAGATGAACCTCGCCAACAACCCTCCTGGAGAAAGTCTCAGTGACCGATCTTGAATATAAGGGTTTAGGCAGTGGATGTTCTGTAGAGTTATTATGCTGTTAGCCAGTAAAGTGTGGGCATGACATACTGGTCCCTCTGCTTCCTTTCATAGGTTGCTGATGTCTTGCAGTTCTCAGTAGAAACAGGTGGCTTCCTTCCTCACCGTATCAGCTCTCTACAAGACTGCTTAATGCAATACTTGGGGATGCCCTACAGATGCATCTCTTTCATGGAACAAAGGCAGCGTGTGATTGAGGTAAGTGGGATGGAGGTAAGTGGGATGGAGCCATCCCATCCTTTTCTGGAAAATCTGTTCTGGTGTAGCCAGAATATATGTTATTAGCTATGGTTATGGTCCTTTAGAAGCTACTTTTATGGCAATTATGCAAACCTTGTCAAAGAGAAGGTATACTCCGTATTTGTTCATTACACTGGTACCTCGGGTTAAGTACTTAATTCGTTCCGGAGGTTCTTAACCTGAAGCACCACTTTAGCCAATGGGGCCGCCTGCTGCCGCCGCGCCACCGGAGCACGATTTCTGTTCTTATCCTGAAGCAAAGTTCTTAACCCGAGGTAATATTTCTGGGTTAGCGGAGTCTGTAACCTGAAATGTATGTAACCTGAAGCATCTGTAACCCGAGGTACCACTGTAGTTTGGTTGCTGGCACAGGACAGGGTACTGCAAACAGTAGAATCATAAAATCGTAGAGTTGGAAGGGTCTCTCAGGGTCATCTAGTCCAACCCCCTATAGTCCAGGAATCTCAACTAAAGAATGTCTGACAAATGGCCATCCAACCTCTGCTTAAAAACTTCCAAGGAAGGAAAGTCCACTTTCTGAGGGAGTCCATTCCACTATCAGACAGCTCTTACTGTCAAAAAGTTATTGATGTTTAGTTGGAGTCTCCTTTCTTGTAACTTCATAGAATCACTGGGTCCAGGGGGTATTCACTGGTGAGTTCTTAAAATAACGCAAATGTGAAATAGTTGTTCTTATAAAAAGAAAAAGTAACTTGCCCCCAATATCAGTACTAGAGGCCTGGAAAATGGCCAACGATATATCTGCTATAAAAAGGAATATGGGAAATTACATGCCATATAGCTTAACATCTTTTCCAGGTAAATTGGTGGAAAGCATTCCTAAAGAAAAAAGTAACAACTGTATAAGACTCTTGCTTAAGTAGAACACAGATTCTGCAAAGATAAATCTTTCTGCTCAGCAAACTTAAAAGCCATGGATTAAGAGTTCTCTTATGGACCTACTAGCTCAGGGGTCAGCAAACCTTTTCAGCAGGGGGGCCGGTCCACTGTCTCTCAGACCTTGTGGGAGGGCCAGAGTATATTCTGAAAAAAATTAATGAACGAATTCCTATGCCCCACAAGTAACCCACAGATGCATTTTAAATACAGTGGTACCTCGCAAGACGAATGCCTCGTAAGACGAAAAACTCACAAAACGAAATAGTTTTTCGTTTTTTTAGTTGCTTCGCAAGACGGATTTCCCTATGGGCTTGCTTTGCAAGACGAAAACGTCTTGCAAGTTTGTTTCCTTTTTCTTAAAACCGTGCATTCACTTCGAGGAGCAACTCATAGCACGCGGTGTGGTAGCCTTTTTTGAGGTTTTTGAAGACTTTGGTGATTTTTGAAGCTTTTCCAAATCCGTGCTTCGCAAGACGAAAAAATCGCAAGACAAAAAAACTCGCGGAATGAATTAATTTCGTCTTGCGAGGCACCACTGTAAAAGAATACATTCTACTCATGTAAAAACACGCCGATTCCCGGACCATCCGTGGGCCAAATTTAGAAGGCGATCCGGATCCGGCCCATGCACTAGCTGGTTAAATGACAGGAAGCAGAGAATACAAATAAATTGATTGTTCTCGTAATGGAGAGATGTGAGAAGTGGGGTTCCCAAGGGTCAGTATAGTGACCTGTGCATACTATCCAACTAAGTCATACTTGGAGTAGTCAGTGGGTTTAAGCAACTTAAGATCTCTCTGTTTTTATGAGGAATAAAAGCCCATTTTTCTACATAGGGCAGGAGATGGTTCTGAAAACACTTGGAATGCAAAGGTGTTATCAAGGAGTCCAGAAGGAAGTAGTTCTCTATAAACATGTTCTTGGGAGGAAAAGGGGTACAGGGAAAGCCTAGGGAAATCTCAGGAGTGGAAGGAAGATGAAGGTCTAAGAAGGGAATATTATAGAAAGAGAAACAGGTAAAGGATAGAAGCAACGGGGAAACAAGAAACCAAAGTTCACAAATGGCTAATAGATTCTATCGGGTGCAGAATACTAGGTATTTGTGTGTTCTTACTGAATTTATTAGCGATTACATCTGAGTAAACTTGCATAATTTGTTTGTTTTTTTAAAAATCTGATATTGCTAATATGAATCATGTTTGTTTAGCGTGGTTATAATATTTAGCATTTATATAGTATATATGACAAATCCTCAATACTGTCTTGGTAATTCTGTAAAGTAGGCCGGTATTCTCATACAGGAGATGGAGGGCTGCAGCTGAGAGTAAATTGCTAACCTAAAGTCACGTGGTGAGTTCGTAGGAGAGTCATGTCCAAAGTCCATTTTGGGGGGCCTAATCTGGCCCGCCCTCTCCTGGTGTAAAAATCCTAAAAAAAGCTCAACAACTCTGGTTGGCCCTCACGCATGTTCACTTCATCAAATCTGGCCCTTGTTAAAAAAAGTTTGGGCACCCCTGAGAAAGTCTAAGCCAGTAAGTTATACCAGCAATTGCATTTTGAACTCCAGTTTGGGAAGTGTTAGTATTATTTTTTTTTCATTTTACATTTGGGGTATGTAGGAAAACCCCGAGATATGGTTTGTGCGACCCCTTCCACCTGCATTGCTGAAAGTGTTAGCTCTGGAGGCAGCATACCTCCTCCCTCTCCGCATGTTGCTACTCGATGAAATCATGTCTGACTTGACAACTTTGGTGGATGGATATCTAAATGCCTTTCGGGAAGGATCTGCAGATCCACTGGGGAGCACAGAGGTAAGTGAAACTTCAATAACTTTCAACTTCCTTATTGCTGCCAGTCTTGTTTTTAGATTTCAGAACTGCGCATTACTGAGGTTTGATACTTCTTTGTTTGTTTGAATCCTGTTCTGCTTTCATTTTCCAGGAGATTCCAAAGCAATTCACATTATAAATCACAAAAAATTAATTGGAATTGTTTGTAACACCAACATAACTAAATGCAACAGGAACCGGCACTAGTCAGGGAACGCCTGAGTGAAGTGTTTAGTTCAGGGGTCGGCAATTTTTTTTGTGGCTTGGGCTGGTTCACGGTCCCACAGATGCCGTAGTGGGCCAGAGTGTGTGTGCACACGCATACGCAAACGCTATTTCCGGCGCTCCTTCCGGCACGGAGGTGTGCACAGCTTCCCATTGGCTGCAGGAGCCAGCCAATGGGATGCCAGCCAGCGTCGTGGAAGGTGCTCCCCACTCTGCTCCGCGCCGGTTTAGCGTGGTGCACGGGAGCTGAAGGAGCGGGTGGCGGGAGTCCCCAAGCAGGTGGCGGGGGGGGGGGGCTATGAGCCAGTTAAACAACCCCCATGGGCCTTAGGTTTCCGACCCCTGGTTTAGTTGATGCTAGTGAAACCACCCATCATTGGTGCCTGCCTAGCCTCAGTGGGAAGAGCAATCCAAACCCAGTCAAATAACCTCAGTGTTGTCTACACTGACTGGCAGTGGTTTTCCAGGCATTCAAGCAGGAATCTTTTCTAGCCTTACCTGGAGATGCCAGGTATTGAAGATGTGACTTTTTGCATGCAAAGCCAATGCTCTTATCACTCAGGCACACCTCTTTCAATACGAGATCCTTAGTATTGCGTTTGATTGTCTTATATCTCCTGCCAGTCCTCTTCATATGGAAAATGGGTATTTAAAGGACTTTCCTTGGGGGATGTGACCACAAAGAGCCAACACACACACCCTGCCCAGAGGGGAGCGAGCCTTGAAAAAGTTGAGCTGGTTCTCCTCCCAACGTCAGGGGATCCAGTTCCCTTCATCACAGTGGGTACCATGCAAGAGTAAATATTACTTGCAAAAATAAGAGTGAAATGCTAACACACACATATCCAATAGTGTTGGGGTTAGGAGGATGCAGTGTTTGTGTCAGCTGAGAGGCACAGCATTGGCGATGGTAGGGATTTATCACAACAGAGGCATCAGTAAGTGCCTGCCAGTGTTAGGCAGCAGATAGCCATTTAAATGGGTTGCTTCAATGTGGGGATTTTCAGGCCCCTCATTGGCAGGGATCTAACACAGCTGGAGTAGAATGTATTGAGCCTTTCAGAGTTTTAGCTCCATCTGTAGATTTAACTATTCTTGAAACAGTAATAAAAAGTATATTACAGTTCTGATCTACATGCATGTGATTTTTAATTAGATATCCTGTATGGAGCTACCACAAGAGCTTAGACAACTGGCAGATTTTTACAAGGAACGAAGAAAGAGGGCAATGCAGAACTTCCAGCTGAATGAGGAAGGTCTCCTCATCAGAAAGCAATCAGAAACTATGGGAAGAAGGGTAGCAAAGGCGAAAGAAAACCAGAGAGAGAGTACTGGCTTAATTCTTTCTAGTAGGGCAGTATCCCCTAAAACTACCAGTCCTCTCCACCTCTTGGGTCAAGATGATCAGGACAACTCTGAAAAAGAAGACTGGCAGGCAAATCATTGTAATAATCAATGGGCAACAGTTGGTGCAAGTAATGTTGAATCTGAAGCAGAAGCAAGACGTCCCGTTTGCTGTAAATCATTACTGGGAGCATCTGAGGTGAAAGGAAGAAAACCATCTCCAGTGTTCAAACCGCAAACAAAGGTAGATTTGACTTTAGAAGAGGAAATAAAGGAATTGTTGACAGAAGGCAAGAATGAAGACAACAAATCTGCTGTTTCTGCCCTTTCACCTCCAAAAGCAAACAATTCTAGGATCCCATTTCAAGCTGTAAAGCAGTCTAGCCAAACCCTGTCTAATGCTGCCATGAGTAGAAATCCCTCTTCTCAAACAACTCGTGATTACTGTCTCCAGGTTCCCACAAGACAGAAGAATGGGGGGAAGTGATTTGGCGGTTCACTTTGTCTTGCCTTCAGATTTCAACTGTCAGCTGCCAGCCCCAAGCCCTGGAGGCAAGGAGCAGAAATAGTTTCCCTTTCAAATTCTTCATTGGAAGACTTCCATTAATGGAGCAAATTCTGGAGGAGGCTGAACACAATACCCTTCATGTTGTATGGCAGTTTCCTGCTCCTATAAGCACAATTGATGTTACTGGTGTTAATTCTACCACTGTAGTCTTGAGTCCAGTATTTTTTCCAGATTATTCCAAAGAAACATTGATTTTCATTCTATTTGAATGTTCCAATTATCCAACTAAACCTAAAGTTCATGTATGTGCTTCCTGTATTGTTAACTTCATGACAAAGGGGGAAGGAGTCCCCAACCCTTTCATGATGATTTCAAAAAAACCACACCCAACAACATAGAAACACAAATCATCTGCAGAATTGTTAGCTGTTCCCCACTGTTCCCCAATACAGTAATATCTTTGGAACAGGTTTTCCATTCTGGATCGCAAAATTCTCCCTGGAGCAATATAGAAAGTTATTTATTGCACCAGGTACCCATAAATAATAGCATTATTTGTACAACATAGTCTACAAAGGGAACAGCAAACATTTTAAAGCAGCTCAATCCTACCCATGTTTACTCCGAAGTTCAATTATCAATTGGACATGTGATGCAGTACTGTATAACTGTGTTCTAGGTTTCAAAAGGTTGTTGTTGTTCAGTCGTTTAGTTGTGTCCGACTCTTCGTGACCCCATGGACCAGAGCACGTCAGGCACTCCTGTCTTCCACTGCTTCCACAGTTTGGTCAAACTCATGCTGGTAGCTTCGAGAACACTGTCCAACCATCTCATCCTCTGTCGTCCCCTTCTGCTAGTGCCCTCCATCTTTCCCAACATCAGAGTCTTTTCCAGGGAGTCTTCTCTTCTCATGAGGTGGCCAAAGTATTGGAGTCTAAGCTTCACGATCTGTCCTTCCAGTGAGCACTCATCATGATCTGTCCTGGCTTCCTTTTTTTGTGGGGAAAACAATTACATGGTAAAAGGCCTTTAGTTGGGCAGAATTACAGCAGCAGAACTGCAAGGAAAGGATCCTAAGCATGCTTATTTAAAAATAGGTATGAGTTGTTCATTTTCAAAATAGAAGGGCAAAGCTGTATATTGTTTGTTGGAATTTGAACAGATGTTTCTTAAAATGCAAGTGTGTACATTTCAGATATAAACCTAATATGCTGGGTTTTTTGGTAGATGGTTTTCCCAAGAAAACTCTTCACAAGGCAGATGGAATGTTTTTCTCTAAAATAAAAGTCGTGTTTCTTCTTTGTGGTCTTTTTGCATTCATGTATATAGGTCCTGTATCTGCACAGAGCAACATCTTTTAGAGCTTCAAAATGGAATCCAGCAATCATCCTTCAAACAGGTGGCCCCTGCACTGTATACAGGCCTTGAGGAATAGGCAACCAACTTAGCACCACCCCATTCACTTTCATGCACTACAGAATTAATGTTTCGCAGCTTTCCTCAACATTTTTTATTCTAATTTGCTGGACGTACCTGTTACGTTATATATACAGTGGTACCTCAGGTTAAGAATTTAATTCGTTCTGGAGGTCTCTTCTTAACCTGAAACTGTTCTTAACCTGAAGCACCACTTTAGCTAATGTGGCCTCCTGCTGCCACTGCATAATTTCTGTTCTCATCCTGAAGCAAAGTTCTTAACCCAAGGTACTATTTCTGGGTTAGCGGAGTCTGTAACCTGAAGCGTCTGTAACCCAATGTACCACTATACTAAGCCCCCCCCCCCCCCCGCCCGATGGATTTGGACACTGCGGCCTAGATTACCCCTTTAGCTGCCTGAAAATACAATTCCTCAGATATAAGTAGAATAACAACTTAAAAGGAGCCCTGCTGAATCAGACCAAAGGTCTATTTAACCTACCATCCTATTTTTCCACATACTTACTGGTCTATTTCTCCACTATTGAGAGCAAAAGCTTCCATCTCCCATTCACGGGTGGCTGGTGTCCACTAGACTTGGTGGGGCAATTAAGAAGTCTAAGGTGTGTGGCCAAGTTCTTCCCCTTCCATTATACTGTGGACACTTTAGGAATTGCTGTTCTATAGATAGCACCTAACTAAATGGAAAAAATAGCCTAGTTTTAAGAAGGGTTTCCTGCTCTCCCAAACACTTCTTCTGGGGGGGAAAGTTCTGTGGCCACTTGAACACTGCAATTGTATTAATACCTGGCACTTAAGTGTCTTCTTATGGCTCAGAAGGGGTGGATTCATACAACAAATACTAGATTACTCAGAACTAAGCCCCACTGAATTCCATGTGGATCACTCCCTGGTAAGTATGAACAGGATTGCAGCCTGGTTAGACTTAAAAGGTGTCACACAGGACTGTTAACAAGGAAAGAAAAGGATTCCATAACTTTCCAGATCTACTGGAAAAGATTATGCCCCTGGCTCAGTGTATTCATTTCTACATCTTTCCCTCCAGAACGCTGAATAAAGTGCAGGGATATTACATGGACTAGGACCTGCATTAAAATCACCACTCAGCCATAAAACTTACTGTGACCTTTGAGCAGTCTCAACATAACCAGCTATTCTCTGGTACCTGGTATTCAGTAGCAGCTTATAGTCATCACAACTAGGAATAGTCAGATCTATGGATGAGGTTAATCTGCCCTTTCAAGTTGGTGTCAATCTTTCCAGTTGTAAATATGCAGCACGAAAAAACTTAAATTTTGTCTAAAATGTGTCCTTAGGTTTTAGAGATATAAATAGGAAAGTCCTGGCCAGATATATATACATGCACACATACAGTGTTACATATAATTTATATCCTTTTACCAAAACAAATACATTGCAAGAACAAAATACACTGCAGCACCTTAGAGCTATCACAATTTTCCTTGCAAGGCAGTTACAAAAATAGCTCAATTATTTTCCACAGTGGCAAACCTTTTACAGTAATACTGAAGTGGTAAGACAAGAAATGTGCGGGGGGTGGGGAGGTGAATTGAAAGAGAAATTGATACCAGGTTATATCAAATTAATGCATGGGGCCTTTGATTAAAGGGATCCAGTTCTCAATCTTATTTCATTCACTGTAAGAGATTTATGTGCCGTCTTTCGGGCTTTAATAAAAAACAGCCGTGGCAAAAGCATGCTGGAGAAACCGCGTGGAGACGAACTGCGAACAGAGAGAATTCGATTACTGCATGTGAAAATACTTTCAATCAAAAGGAGGGCTCTCAGTTGATCGCAGGCCTACCAAGGTCTACACAGCCCCACCCCTAAACACAGGAGCAAGGTTAGCCAAACGCTACGTCACTTCCAAGGAGCTCCCGTTGGAATCTTACCCTCGCGAACCTTTAGCTGGCGCCTCGCGCGAGAATTGCTAACTCACGCCAGTCTCTTCGGCCGAAAGCGTTCGGTAATTTCCGTCACCGCCAGACTCAACCAGTCGAACGATGAACGAATCGATGCCACAGGGGTCCTTGTGGGTTCTATGTGGGGGGAAGAGCACGGGATGTGGGCTCGGGGACAGTGTGGCGATTGCGGCGAAGCACGCCGCCGAGTATTTCTAGGTGGGGGCTCCGAGGGCCAGCTAGGGGTGCCGAGTTCGATTGTTCTGGCCTGGCCATGGCGCCTCTCCTCCCCCCCGCCATGGCTCCCCGTGTCCCTGCTCCTCTCCTCTCAGTGAGCGAAAGTGGCCGCCGCCGCCGTCCCAGCGCCCGCAGCCGCCGCCTCCTCAGCAGCAATAGCGCGGCCGCCATCTTGGCGAGGCAGAAGCCGAGAGGCACCGCGGCAGGGCACAGGCAGCGCCAGCGCAGCGCGGGGCGAGAGGCCGGCGCCAGAGAGCGGGGCGGGCAGCTCGCAAGCCACCCCCGGCCCAAGCCGGGCCACGCACCAGGTAAGACGCCGGGGCTCCCGGGCCGAGGCAGGGGGAGGCGCCGGAGGGACCCGCTAGGCCAGGTTCCGGCTTCCCCCCCGAACCCAACCCCTCCTTCCCGCTCCCTCCGCAGCGGCCCCGGCAGCCGGGCCTTCTCTTAAAGCGACAGGCCCTGCCGCTCCTCTGGGGAGGAGGGAGGGAGGGAGAGCAGGCACACGCGCGCCCCCCACTGCGGAGGGGGCGGGACCCCGGCAACCTCCCCTCGCCCGCAAAACGCTCGCGCGGAAGGAGGGAAGGCGCCCTTGGCGGGGCCCGTGCCGCCCCTCGGCAGCGTGCGGCGCCGGGGTGAGGGTGTGTCGGTCGCACCCAGCCCACGTGCGCGCCCCGCGCTTTGCATGAAGGCGGCGGACGAGGAAACGGGAGCTCAGCGTATGGGCTTGACAGCCCCGCCTTAAGCAGCGTCCCGGTTTAGCCTATAGGATTGCCAACCGCACTGCTTCCTATGCGGTCTGTTAACCATTGGAACGTGCGGTTCGACTCTTTATTCGGTTTTATTTTGGTGTGGTTTGTGGGGGGTTCAGGATTAGTGCTTGCAGATTCCAAGACCCCAGCATACTTGAGCGTCAAGCGTAAAACAGAAAATAAAAGTGCATATCGGTTTCGCAATTTTAATCTGAAAATTTCTGTTCGCATGGATTATGTAGAACACGTGCTTAAAAGCTTTAAATGACTTACTGGTCACATGGTAAGTGTGATCTGGTAGTTTGATCTGGGATGCATATAGTGCATCCTGATCACACTCCAAAAGGTTTGGCTGCTGGGCTGTCCTTGGTAACTGGAAGTTATAGGCTGGCAATCATGGAGGGCTGTTGGTTAAGATTGTGCTGTTCCGTGTTTTAACTGGAAGGTCTGACTAGCTTGTAGCATAACATGATGACTATCACTTCCTTTGCTCTCTGATTGCAAGCAAACTCTTACCTTTCACAAGTGCATTTGTGACAGGTCAGTATGCCTGTGTTCCATACATACTAATAGGAGTGAGTGTTTCTGTTATTTAAAAAACTTCAGTACGCATCTTAATCTTGGCTAATATGCCATCTCCTGCAAGGTTTCTTGGGTAGAAGTAGTGTTTTGACAGAGGAGATGTAAATATCAGTACAGTCAAACCTTGGTTGTCGAATGGCTCCGTTTTTGAACATTTCGACTCCAAAACGTCAAAAACCCAGAAGTAAATGCTCCTGTTTCTAATATCTTTTGGAAGCCAAACATCCAAGGTGGCTTCTGCCTGAGTGCAAGAAGCTCTTGCAACCAATCAGAAGTCTAGCCTCGGTTGCTGAACATTTCAGAAGCGGAACAGGCTTCCGGAACCGATAACGTTCGACAACCGAGGTTTGACTGTACTTATTAGTGTACTAAGGGCTGTGATGGTCTGCTTGTAATTAGACCATCACAGTGTATCATTTCCAAATATTGGATATAAATTGTTTGATTCAGAGCAGCTAAATTCGTTCCTCTACTGCAGGGGTAGCTAATCTGCAGCTCTTTAAATGTTGTTGAACTGCAACTCCCATCATCCTCAGCCATCATGGCCAATGGCCAAGGATAATGGGACATGTAGTTCGGCAGTGTCTGGAGGGCCATTCATAAGTTGGCCACCTCTGCTCTGCTGTATCTAAACCAACATGGGGCTGTTTTGACTGGAGCTTGATTGTTTTTCTTCATGCTTTTTAGTGCTTCAGGATTAGAAATGTTATGTTGTTAACATCTTAATTATAGAAGCCAAAAGCAGTCGTTCAACTAGAATATCTTGTATTGCTACTTGAAAAATTAGAATGAGAAAGAACATGTGGCATAGGTTAAAACTTATCACTGCTAAACATTTACGTAGTACTTCAGATTTGCAAAGTATACGTTTGCCTTCAGAACAGTTCTGTATTTGGTTGCTAGTATTACCATTTCACAGATGAGTAATGGAAATGTATGGCCAGATCCTACCTATCTTTTAACTGAAAGTAAGCCCCACCAAGTTTAATAAAGTCAAAGTAAATGTTTATAGCAGTATAACCTCAGTATAGTTTTATCCATTCACATAGTCTTTGAAAAAGGTGGAACTTGAACTTCCTTCCCAAATCCAAATCAATAAGATTTCCTAGCAATTTCCCCCCTACTCTGTTGTTTAGCAACCATGAATATGTTGTTCTTTGACTTTAGATAGCCACAGATTCAAATCAAAATGAAACTCAACTTTAAGAAGAAGAAGAGTTTGGATTTGATATCCCACCTTTCACTCCCTTTAAGGAGTCTCAAAGCGGCTCACATTCTCCTTTCCCTTCCTCCCCCACAACAAACACTCTGTGAGGTGAGTGGGGCTGAGAGACTTCACAGAAGTGTGACTGGCCCAAGGTCACCCAGCAGCTGCATGTGGAGGAGCGGAGACGCGAACCCGGTTCCCCAGATTAGGAGACTACCGCTCTTAACCACTACACCACACTGGCTCCCATTTAATCAATTTTAGTTTTTCTGTTTACTGAAACTGATGCAAAATTTAAAGAAAAAGTAAAGTACAGAAGAATATTAAATTAGGATTGATTTATTTCCATAATCTGATGGTAAAAATGCTTTTGCTTTAGTGGAACCCCGCACAGTAAACCTAAGACAATTCTGTTCAAGTTAAGCACAGAAGGAACTGACTCAGTGAAGCAAAACCACAAATGTCATGTATTGGCTGTGAAGCGACCTATGCACTAGTTTTGTATAAGGGTCAATGGTCTGTGTGACAGATGTGTATATCACTTGTTGTCAACCCTTGGCTGTGTTTTCTACCACACAACAGCAAAGTTTACTACATACAATGGTACTTACAACAAACACTTGTGGATTTGTTACAAAGCAGCTCTTCTCTCAGAATTAAAGTTGTTTTTCATGTATGAAAATGTGTTAAGCTGCTGAAAAGTCATCCATTATCAGTTTGCTCATTTCTTTCTGTGGTAGGTAGGTTTTTACCTGTGTTAAGTATGTTCTTGTCCGGACTCCTATGTTGATTTCAATCTTCGTTGTTATATAGTAATTCTTTAACTATTCTTGAAAAAGGCTTTTCTAGAAACTTACTAAGTTAATAATGTCTTTATTGGGCTAGAGCCTGAACACTTTTTTCAAGAACATGTCCATTTGAGATTACTGATTTGCTATTCTGAACCAGTGGCATACAAGCATTTTAGTATTGCAGATCTCTCCGAAAGTACTAGATTCCAAATAGTCTTTTTGGAGAAGTCTTGTACAAATACCTGATTAGAAGCTTGTGCAGATTTTAGATGTGGCATAGTCCACAACCCAGAACTGACGGTTATATGGGTTTGTGAGGGATCACGTACAGTGGTGCCCCGCAAGACGAACGCCTCGCAAGACGGAAAACCCGCTAGACGAAAGGGTTTTCCGTTTTGGAGGCGCTTCGCTAAACGAATTTCTCTATGGGGTTGCTTCGCAAGATGAAAAAATCTTGCGAGTTCCCGCGGGGTTTTTTCGCTCCCCCCCCCCTTTTCCCAAGCCCCTCATCAGCTGTTCCGCTGATAAGCCGCTTAACAGCTGATCGCTAAAAGCCGCTAGACCGCTAATAGCGCTAATCCGCTAAGCTGTCAATGGGCTTGCTTTGCAAGACAAAAAAACCGCTAGACGAAGAGAATCGCGGAACGGATTCTTTTCGTCTTGCGAGGCACCACTGTACTGTACTTTGTTGTTTTCTCTTCACCTGCCATTATGTGAGAATGCAACAAAAGTCACAGTTTGACTAACAGTGTAATCCAATGGTACTGCTATGTCAATGCCACTGATGTCAATGTAGTAGTAGCTTAATGCAGTTGGGGATCCCTTACACTCCTAGCAGCAAAGTCAACAGCAAAATTATGCCACTCTAAAGAAGAACATAACAACACTGACGGACTCCCCCACAGCATCCTTGGCAACACTGCTTACACCCACAAATCACAGCATCATGTGTTAATGATGCCTGCACACTGCACAGTAGCCAGCATTGGAAGAAACCAACCCACTTACTATGGTGGCAGACACGCATCTCTGCTGCCACCCTGCCTCACACACCAATCTGGCAGTCACAAAGACGCACTAGTGCCCTTAGTAGTTCACACTACCACCCTGCAGCCAGCATAGTCCAGCAGTTGTCACCAGTACCTATGCACTCCTGAAGTTTGTGTCCTCTTATATCACAAGCATGGGCAGCCTACAAATAGTCACACTTTCATCAGGCAAGGGCATAGGGGAACACAGGAAATGTTGCCTGGGCTTTTGGCCCTTTACTTGAAGGATGCCATTCTGGCTTTATTTAGTGGGCCAGGCCTTCCAATTTCATAGGTGTATTTTTGGTGGTTCTTATTTTTTTTAATGTAAGTTGCCCTGGGTCACTCTATGAAGTTTAAAAAAAAGAATAGTAAGTATGGATGCTGCAAGTTGCGACACCCAAGCATATCTTTAGCTCATTTGGAAGACACTATTTGATGTATTCACTCAACTTCTACACCTGCCCTGAAGTTTGACAATCCTAGGATGGTTACATACAAATGACTATAAAATCATTGCGTACAAGATATAAACAGTCAGTTGCAAGTTAACAAAAACATTAATATATAGCAAGCAATCACAACATAACCTCTGAATCTTAACTCACCCAAACCCAAATCTTTGGGTTTCCCAGGAGAGGAATTCAAGGCCCAGTAGGCTATGATAAAGGGAATGATACCAAGAGGGAGCAGCTAGCCAGTGGACGAACAAGCAAGCACGGTAGCCACAACAAACTCCTGGGGAGCAACCTTATGAGCTCCCTGGTAGGCCAGTAGGAAAGATAATAAAAATGGGAAATAAGGGATAGCAGTTCAACTCCTAGCCTAGGGATTTATTTAACTCACCACAAGGCAAAACACACATTTTGGCTGCCTAGCTAAGCAGCCAGTAGTCTTGGAAGCAAAAAAAGGTGGAGATAACATGCCACACTTCACACTCAGTAGAGCAGCTCCCTAAATCAAACATCAACTGGAGAAAAACCTAGGATGGAACCTTTGTCACCCAACAGCCCTGGCAGATATAAACTAGGACTAGGGAGGATTTATTTAAAGCTTTTGCTCTGAAGGCCAACTTGTTTTGCATACATGAGGTCCCAGGTTTGATCCTGTACACAGACTCCCTGTGAAGGAGGCTGGGAGGAGCCTGTCAACACAGGCACACCTGAGATTGTCAGGGATTCACACTGTCTGTGTTGGGTGCCTTTGGTAGCCAAGCCAGAAATTGTGGCTTCTACGTTCCTGCCTCTTCTGGCTCAGCTGTTGTGTGGCCAAGGATGCCCCCATTCCTACAAAAAAAGAGTGATGGAAGCCTGCCAATCTACGCAATGCACAGCTGAGGTGTTCCAGAGCGGAAAAGGCAAGTCCTACATGGGTAAGAGGTTACAGGTATATTGACCACACAGCTGTTAACTAGCACCACTTTTCCTTCTGTTGTGGGATCTCACTATTAAAGCTGTTGAAATTATCAACAAATGTGGGGCTGCTTTCTTTGCTTGCCCTTATAGGAACAAGTGAGACAAAGTTGCATTGAGCAATATCAGTGCTAAAGTGAGTTTTAAAAGCAAGATGAGTAGAGTTGCCAACCACCTATTCTAGCAGGGCTCCTGACAGCAGAATAGCACCTGCACCCATCACTGTATCCCCATGCTAAGTTTGGTTGCACATAATTTGTCTGTCAAACAAAATTGAACTTATAGCAGCCCTGCTAGATGAAAAGATGGCAACCCCACATAAGAACAGCTGGATGTGCAAATGTTTGCTGCTGGTTGTTCTGCAAGATTTGCTTATGGTCTGTTCTGTATGGGAGTGGGCAGGATACAGAACGATAATCCGCAGTTGCATAATAGTACCTTTGCCTAAGTGCTCATTATAGGTAGATAAGCTAGCTATTGAGAGAGACAACCATCATTTAGTTGCTCTCTTTCCTGCTGGGGTGCCCCTGATTAGTTTTATTATTATTATTTTTTATATAAAAGGGTTATAAGAGCCTTCCACAACCCAGTGCCCTCCAGATGTTGCTGGACTGCAACTCTCACTATCCCTGGCCTGAGCATTGCCCATAGTGTCTGGATCTGATAGGAGTTTTTAGTATAGTTTAATATTGCATAGTGTTCCTGCAGAAGGGTTGATATTTGAAATGTGCTGGGCTCAAAACACTATTTAAAATAATTTATTACACTACTCTATATTCAGAGTATATATTTGGAGTATACAAAAATAGAATAAAATACTTAATACTAAAGCAGTTTTAAAATATAAAAATCAACATGAATTTTAAAATGGCAGAAATGAAATAGACCAATTTGGCAAGGCTTGGGAGAAAAGTAAAGTTTCCCACGGATGTTGAGAACATAACAGTGTTGATTGAGGATTGCTTCCCTTCTAAGAATACTAGAGAACTGGTGACACAATACAGTGGTACCTCGGGTTAAATACTTAATTCATTCCGGAGGTCCGATCTTAACCTGAAACTGTTCTTAACCTGAAGCACCACTTTAGCTAATGGGGCCTCCTGCTGCTGCTGCGCCGCCAGAGCCCGATTTCTGTTCTCATCCTGAAGCAAAGTTCTTAACCTGAAGCACTATTTCTGGGTTAGCGGAGTGTGTAACCTGAAGCGTATGTAACCTGAAGCGTATGTAACCTGAGGTACCACTGTACTAAAAGCATGTGCTGAAGTCACAGCATGGTTTACCACAAAGCCATGTGGCACCATCAACAGGTCTTCATCCACAGATCTAAGTGACTGTGGTGGAATGGAGGGGAAGAAACATCTTCCCAGCTACTGTTTATCAGGCTCTCTGCTTTCTTCCTGCGTTTGGTTCCGATATCTCCATTAGAAGAGTCAGCTATTAGGGAAAGATAATGTCAGTCATACAGTATTCACCCTTTGCAAGGAGTTGTGGTGGAATTTGTTATTGTGCAGCTCATGTGCCAGAGCACAGATTCTTGAAAGGAAAAAAAGGAATCATGAATGTTTAGTTAGCAGTAGTTAGAGCAGAGTGCCTTGTGTAGTAAGCGCCTGCTTATTTGCATTGGGAATAGTTTATAGAGCTCCTCCTCTCTGCACAGCAAATCCTTACCCCGCAGCTCCTAAGTATAATACAGTGGTACCTTGTTATCAAACTTAATCTGTTCTGGGAGTCCGTTTGACTCCCGAAACTATTCAAAAAACAAGGCACGGCTTCCGATTGGCTGCAAGAGCTTCCTGCACTCAAGTGGGAAACATGTCAGACGTTTGGCTTCTGAAAAACATTCACACACCGGAACACTTACTTCCGGGTTTGCGGTATTTGGGAGCCTATTTGTTTGACAACTAAACCTTTTGGGAACCAAGGTCATTATCTCCAGTCATTATTATAGGGTTTTGAGCTGGTGGTCATGGACCAGAACCAGGCACTCTAGATTCATTTCAGTCAGGGTTTAGGCCCAGTTTTGGCACAGAAACTGTTTTGTTCACCTTGTATGACGACCTCTGTCAAAAGAAAGACACGGAAAATACTTTCCTGTTAATTCTCCTCGACCTCTCAGTGGGGTGTGGGGTGGGGTGGCACCACTTTGCAGTGGTTGCGGTCCTACTTTGGTGATGTTTGGGGTGTGTTCTGCGGCTCCATGGAGCCTTCAGTGTGGGGTTCCACAGGGTTGATTTTCTCCCTCTGATGTTTAATGTCTACATGAAACTACTGAGTGGGTTCACCCAGAGTTTTGGAGTACACTGTCAGCAGTATGCTGATGAAACACAGCTCTATTTCTCCTTCGCATCTGCATGTGTGGCATTGGATGTGCTGAATTGTTGGCTTGCCTCAAGAATGGATGGGATGAGAGCCAAAGAACTGAAGCTCAATCCTGATATGACTGAGGCACTGTTAGTGGGCGATTACTTAGACCGGATGGGTGAGAGGTTGCCTGCTCCTGGTGGGGTTGCATTCCCTCTGAAGGAGCAGGTAAGTAGCTTGGGGGTACTCCTGGAGTCTTTGCTGTTGCTTGAGGCTCAGGTGGCCTCAATGGCATGGAGTGCCTTCATCAGCTTTGGCTAGTGGCCCAGCTGCTCCCCTATCTGGACAGAGATAGCTTAACTTCTGTTGTCTATGCTCTGGTAACATTTAGGTAAAATAAAAACTGTTCAGTTTTATTTGGATAACGCAGATGCATATTGTTTTGATGTAAACTGCTTAGAGACTTTTATTACATTAAACGGCAGAAAAAGTTAATTAATAAATGATAAAATATTATTGAAACTTGTGTTTACTTTTGCGATTATATATATTCTGTGAGCGGTGAAGTCAACAGTATGCACTTTCTGAACTTCAGTGTTAATGTCATAAATAAATTGTGACATCTGTATTGTGTTATCTGCTGGCAAATGCAAGAAGAACTAGCATAAGTCCTGTTAAATTAATACCGTAAGTATCACGAGAACTGTTGAGATATGTGAGCTTGTATGCTGCATTATGCAACTGTTGTAGTGGCTTACCATGGTCTTGGAACACTAGATGTTGGAACACTAGATGTATAGCAAGCCAATTCACATTTTCCTACATTATTCCTGTATCACTTGTGCTATTATGTATCCCTGTCAATGAACTACTTATATTAGATTCTAGAATAAAGAGCTCTCATATCACGTCAGATAGATGATTTTTTAAAAGTCAGTGGAACAATTTCCTCGTTGACTTGTTTGCCATGGACCCCTCTGGGGGATTCTCCAGCATTGTTCTAGAGTGCATGTTTAGTTCACACAATGTGTCGGCTTGGTCTCTTTGGCCTCACAGTTGCCTCATATGAACTGAGTTTATAAACTAGAATACACCTATCTCTTTCCTGCAGCTCTACATTGCAGGGGAAGAGCAACAGGGTTGGGCAAACCTCTTTTTGCTATTTCTCCTTGACAAACCCTTCCAAGAAGCCCCTGGGTTCCCAAGGATGCTATTAGAAAACCACCAATATTCCTCAGTTTCAGGCCAGGTCTTTCTCATCTCTTTGCCAGGGGGGTAGATGCAAGGACAAATAAAAAACAATATTTTTTTTGCAACCTGAATTGTGATCCCTGCTGATAAAATTTGATAAGACTTAAGTGAAACCCTTTGAACATTTTTTTATCACATGATGTTTAATTTTGTTCTGTTATCTAGTTGGACAGTCATGGGAACAAACTTTGAAAATGTAATTCCACAATGACTATTGGTATAGAATTTAAATAGGACATGAGCAACCTGATCTTCCAAGCGCGTGCATTGAAAAGCATTACAGGTCAAGCCAATATAAGCCGCAATAAAAAAAATCCCCATGAAAAGAAACAGGATCCTGTGAATTTATTACTTTTTATATATATTGTAAACCACCCTGTCATTCTTGGATGAAGGGCAGTATAGAAATTGAATTCACAGCAACAACAACATTTTTAAAAAACATGGACTTCAAATAGATATGATTATGCTAAATAGTTACATTCTGTTTTGGAACAGCTGTGCGTTAGGAGGCAACTTTGCATGAGGAGAGGTTTGTTCTATGGCCTCAGAGCTGGGTGCAAGAGAGGATGGCAACTGCACAGAGCTGGCAACGCCCCTCTATTTGCGATATCTGGAGAAAGCTCTGCGGTTGGATCATTTTTTACGTCAGACTTCCGCTATCTTCAACAGGAATGTATCCAGGTACTAAAAGTTTTAGCTTACTTCGATTTGGGAACACGTAGAAAAGAGGCATCTTATTGTTTTCATCTTAAGTGTGTCGGATGCTATGAACCCTGGCTTGAATTCTGACTTTATTTTATGAAAAGGAGCTTTCCAGGTGTTTTTTTTAAAAAAATATGCAACCAAATTTACAATTAGTTTTCACATATGAGTGGTTTATGTAAAATTTCTGAAAATTTTGAAGCCATGGAAGCAAAAGGTTTCCTTTTGGGAGGAAAAGAAAATATTGTGCAAAACTGAAACATGCTTAACTTCCTTATAAAACCTGAACTTCCTACAATACTTTAAGAGCATGAAATGTATCATGTTTAATTTAGTTAGAATTTTAAATTGTACTCTTTTTTCATATGTGAAATTATAAATGGCTTAATCTTGTTCATAATATAATTACAAATATATCCAGTGTTGGGGATGGAGCAAAATGAGCATTTGCTAAGATGGAGTGTGGTTGTTTATTTGTACATCACTTGTCCTTTTCGCTGTGATAACTATTATTTTAAACTTTATTGTAGTGATGAAAGTGACGATGGATTGGATGACAATCCTCTGCTTCCTCAGCCTGGGGGTCCCTTGATACAAGTTAAAGAAGAACCTACAAGCTCCTTGCTTGGGGAGTCATCCGGAGCAGGAAGTTCTGGAATGTTAAACACACATTCGCTCAATGGAGTATTGCAATCTGGTAAATGTGCTTTACAATTAATTTTAGTTTGCATTGGGTGAGTAAACTGGCCTTTGACAGTAGACATGTGTTTGGGACAAGGACCAATATGCTTGCCAAATGCAGAATTTAAACTATCCACTTTCAAATGGATGAAAGCTAGCAGCCTTCGTTATCTCTGCATATGTATTTTTGTACTTAGGGCAGGGATAAATGCTTTCTCCAGCTAAATCTGTTGACTCATGTGAATAATACCATTTTTTATCTTATTGTGTCGTTTAAACAGAGCCAAAAGCAGAAAAAGGGAATCTATACAACTTTTCCAAATTGAAGAAAAGCAGAAAGTGGCTAAAGGTGGGAATTTTATTATTCTGAAATCCAAATGTGTTTACATTGATACTTCTGTTGCATTATTTTATGATGTAGTTACAGAAATCAGAAAGCTTTCTAAAAACAGTGAAGCTGTCAAAGCATCTCACCATCTGTTAAAACTTCTTGGCTTCATGGAATCGAGAGGAATTAATTTCGTTAATCCTACATTACAATCCCTGATATGTGTGCAGTTGCTTGCTTAGTATTGTAGTATTATTTACCTGGTCAATTGCCCTAGAGTGATGAGAAAGGCATTAAAAGAATCTCTGAATGAGTTGGGCAGGGTGGAGATAGGGAATCCTGGCATGGGAGTTTCAAAATCTTGGCGCGCATTGAGAATGTATACTATTTTTTCTTATTACTATAATAAAAGTTTCTTAGAATTGCAAGCAGGTGAGGTAGTGGGAAGATATGTTAGGAAATATTAAAGGGCTTAGGATGGTCTGTAGAAGGTGTTACTCGTTTTTTTCATAACCTAGCAGTCATAAACAGGCAGGCATTTTAAAGGAATTATTGTACACTAATCTGGTCATCTTGCTCGCTCTTACTGACCTAAAATCCTCTCGATTTTGGCAGAGCATTCTCCTGAGTGATGACTCCAGTGACAGTGAGTCAGCAACTGATGAGGATGGGGAAGAAGGGGATGAATTTACTCTATCTAGGGAAGAACTTCACAATATGCTGCGACTGCACAAGTACAAGAAACTGCATCGAAGTAAATACAGCAAGGATAAAGAGGTAAAATTCTAGAGCGTAATTTGTCCTTTGCCAACAATTTTGGAGAGGAGCTTTGCTAACCTGTGCCCTTCAGTACAAAAACCAGGCTTTTCATCCGGTTAGTCTTTGTTTTTAGAGCAGTGAAAACATTGCTGGCTTGCAAAGATGCATGGGGTCATTATTTTGCTCATCCCAGCTTCTTAGTGTGACATACAAAAGAACACAGCTTTCTTTTTCATACTGTGAATTTTCTAGCTCAGCTGTGTTCCTTAAAGCGTTTCTTAAGTAAAATACATATTTATAACAATTGAAGTCTACTTCAGTTACAGCAGTACCAGTATTACAGCGCAGGTTTGCTCTCCACGTATGATCCTTACTATGAACAACAGCGCCATCTCATAGGATCCAAGAAAAAGAAGTTCAAAGAGGAAAAAAAATTAAAAGGTAGGCATTGTATTGATATACTTTCTTAAGATTTTATAAGGGTAGACTTCCTTTCCTACTGGGCTTCTAAACTTTTGTTTTTTTCTTTCACTCATCCTCCCCCAGTGTACTATACTATACTTATTTCACAGACTTGCATTCATGTTCTAGCTAATTATCCAGGTATATGTAACATCTTGATGCATCTTTGCCAAATCTTTGTCACAGCTCAATTTGACTTCTTCATTGTGTTTATCTTCTTTAACGTTTGTGAATAGAATTTCATTTGAGAGAAGAAAAGTTATTTTGTTCTCACAAGATATTTCTGTATAAAAATGAAGTGAGGATTGTTCAGCCTCAGTAATTAAGCCTTCACATGATTTAACTGCAGAGAAGAATTAGCAGATGTTATACACAGGTTCAAGGGACGCAGGTGGCGCTGTGGGTTAAAGCCTCAGCGCCTAGGGCTTGCCGATCGAAAGGTCGGCGGTTCGAATCCCTGCGGCGGGGTGCGCTCCCGCTGCTCGGTCCCAGCGCCTGCCAACCTAGCAGTTCGAAAGCACCTCCGGGTGCAAGTAGATAAATAGGGACCGCTTACCAGCGGGAAGGTAAACGGCGTTTCCGTGTGCGGCTCTGGCTTGCCAGAGCAGCGATGTCACGCTGGCCACGTGACCCGGAAGTGTCTCCGGACAGCGCTGGCCCCTGGCCTCTTAAGTGAGATGGGCGCACAACCCCAGAGTCTGTCAAGACTGGCCCGTACGGGCAGGGGTACCTTTACCTTTTATACACAGGTTCAAGAGCAGGTTTCAAAGCAGTCCTCTTGCTATCTGTTATTGGAAGGAATAGAGCAAAAAATAATGAATGAATAATAGTGGCCTCAGTTTGTTGAGGGGTAGACTAATCATGTGGCCTTCTGTTCTCATGAAGCTAAGTTGAAAAAGGTGAAAAAAAAGAAGAGACGGGATGAAGAACTCTCGTCTGAGGAGTCTCCACGGCGCCATCACCACCAGACCAAAGTTTTTGCCAAGTTCTCTCATGACACCCCTCCACCAGGGTCCAAGAAAAAGCATTTATCCATTGAACAGTTGAATGCTCGCCGGCGCAAAGTATGGCTGAGCATTGCTAAAAAGGAGCTGCCAAAGGTAAGCTTTGTCAGTAAAAAAGAGTGAAATAAATACGCTTGGCTGGCAGAGAGTCAGCAAATGCAGGAATGCAGAATAAGGTAAGGTAGAAGGCCAGGCTAATTTTTTATTGTTGGTCAATTGCAGGGTTGGCAATATTGGCTTATGGCCGTCTGCTTTTAGGGTGTATTTACTTTTTACAATTACTTTTCTGGTTTTGATTTAAATAAGCAACCTTTTGCTTGCCTAGAAAGAAGCAGTAAACCAATATGGCAAAAAGAGTGAAAGGGAGGGGGAGCGCATGTAAAATTGAATATCTTTGATGTGATATAACTATGAGTTGATGTAGAGAAGAAATAATTGTCCATGTTGTGGACTGGTTTATGGGAATGGGCTAGAACCTCAGAAATAATGAGCTTACAAGGCTGGTGTCACAAGGTAATTGGGTGGAAGAGGTGAACGCCCATGGTCTATGTTCCCATAAAACCTGGATTGGTGGGAGCTCTCGGCAGCCAGCCAGGCTGAGGTCAGCGTCTGTTTGGGCTTTTGACAGCAACTTGTTCCATTGCCCAGCCTACTGAGATTTCAGTGTAAGCGTTTGTTAATTAGCTGGATAAGTTAGTGTTTGTTGTTTTCTTACCTTCTGAGCTATTTTAATTGTGTGTAATTATTTGGAGTTTTTCTCTCTTGTAGAGTTTTGTTTTAGTAAAGTCTGTGTATAATTTTATGAAATTTGGTCCGGTCTGAGTTCCTAAACCCTTTAATTTCGACCACGCTTTTTGGAGCAAGGGTCATCCACCACCTATGTAGTTAAAAGAAAAAGAGTAACAAGTGTAGAGTGAAACTTAGTCATTTTACTATAGGAGGAAAAATTGTTTTCAGGAATTAAAGGCAAACGACATACTTCTTGGTGATATTGATCATAGCTTTTCGGGGGGGGGGAATGTTTATTTGTGTTTTATTTAGTTGTAGCATGCCCCATAGCTTGATCATTTTTTATAATAGTCAGCTGTCTATACAACTCACACTTCGATATTGTAATTCAGATATATTTGGAAACAGTAAAATTACTTTTTAAGAATGTGACCAAGCAATGATTTCTTTAAATCTTTCTTTTTTTAGGCATACAAACAAAAAGTTTCTGCCCGAAACCTGTTTTTAAGCAACAGTCGAAAGGTAAGATGCATCATACATCATTTTAATACAAGATGGAATTTTACTTTATGTGAAACCTTTCAATCTATATTATTCTGTTTTTGTATTAAAGGGGTTTATATGCCATCATTCAAATTACCAGGGGCTTACAATACTAAATCAGAAATACAACCCAAATCATTAGAAACATAAAACCCTTAAAGACCAAAAGAAGCGGATAAAGCAATTGAAGTAAAGATGCTGGAAAAATTAAAAGGGGGTTGTCTGGCCCCAAAATGCCATCAACATAGGCACTAGGAAATCCTCCTGGAGAGCATTCCACAGTTTTGTGCCATTACTAAAAGAACAAAAAACAAAACCCTTTCCCCCGTAACCACCTGTTGCACCTCAGATCACAGGGGAACCCAGAAAAAGACATCTTGATTGTGTGGAGACAGGCAATATTTCTGATATACTGGTTCCAAGCTGTGAAAAGTTTTATGGGTCAAAGCTAGCACGTTGCATTTGGCCTGTAAGCTAACCTGGTGCCAGTGAAGTTGATGAAGCACAGGCATAATATGACTCTTAATGCTCAGTCTCAGTTTGCTATTTTGTAGCAGTATTTTGAATTAGCTGCCATTTCCAAGCAGCCTTCAAATTCCATCTTTCCTACCTTTCCCTTGGTAGCTGGCTCACCAGTGTATGAGAGAGGTGCGTCGAGCAGCTATCCAAGCCCAAAAGAACTGCAAGGAGACTCTACCGAGGGCACGCCGCCTTACGAAGGAGATGCTTCTTTACTGGAAGAAATACGAGAAAGTGGAGAAAGAACACCGCAAAAGAGCCGAGAAGGAGGCACTGGAGCAGCGCAAACTGGATGAGGAGATGAGAGAGGTGAGACTATATCACAGATAGAGGAAAATTTAGGCGGCAGAACCAAGATATAAGCTGCAGTCATTGCAGTGCTCTGTATGTCAAGAGAAGCAAACACACTGCACTCCAATTTTTATTTCTTTTTATGATTGTGATCTAACTGCTTTTTTTAAATTCCCAGCTTAAAAAAAATGCCATGCTTCTCACGCTGTTACTTTTAGATTACCTGTGGCTGTCCAGGTGTTCTTGATCTCCAACTCAGCCAAAAGCAACTGGTGGGCCAACCTTTCCTCACCCTTGACCTCGGGGAAATACTTTTAATGTTTCTGGATACATTGGTGCAGGTCTGAGTGCTACTTTTTAAGTGCATCTGATAAGCCAGGTGTCCTTTGGCCTCAGTGGCGTAGCGTGGGGGGTGCAGGGGGGGCCCGGCCGCACCGGGCGCAACATCTGGGGGTTAGGGATAGGGTTAAAGGTAAAGGTAAAGGTACCCCTGCCCGTACGGGCCAGTCTTGACAGACTCTGGGGTTGTGCGCCCATCTCACTTAAGAGGCCAGGGGCCAGCGCTGTCCGGAGACACTTCCGGGTCACGTGGCCAGCGTGACAAAGCTGCATCTGGCGAGCCAGAGCCGCACACGGAAACGCCGTTTACCTTCCCGCTGGTAAGCGGTCCCTATTTATCTACTTGCACCCGGAGGTGCTTTCGAACTGCTAGGTTGGCAGGCGCTGGGACCGAGCAGCGGGAGCGCACCCCGCCGCAGGGATTCGAACCGCCGACCTTTCGATCGGCAAGCCCTAGGGATAGGGTTAGGGGGCGCAAATTACTTGCCTTGCCCCGGGTGATGACAACCCACGCTACGCCACTGTTTGGCCTGCATAGCACAATTTTCTGTGCTAGGGTGCTGGTTTCCTTTAGTTGAGAAATAAGATCTCTTTACATGCCCTGAACAGTAATCTTTTACTGTGTCAATATGCAAGCCACTAAAGAAAGGCCTGGCTGTGTTTCTTTTCAGCTGAAAATGTCTTTTGTTTTTGTTGCCGTCTAAGCTCTGTTTTCTGTTTTAATTTTGTATAATCCAGCCAAGGTCTACTTTATCTTATAAACATACAGTGCCTTTTCATAAGATTTCATCTCAAGGTTAGCAAGAAAGAACAAATGTTTTTGCAGTGATAGGGTGATTCTCATCACTTTGATATTAAAATGGTACAAGGATATAATTAAGTCTTCAATATGTTTACAGTCATCAAAATTACGTGTATTGTTTTAATTTCTTTTGAGGTTACTATGGTATACATCCTGCCAAAGTGAGCACTTTTGTGATTTCTTGTGTCCTTCTGTAACTTATTTTAGGCTAAACGGCAGCAGAGAAAACTTAACTTCCTGATTACGCAGACTGAGCTGTATGCCCACTTTATGAGCCGCAAACGTGATATAGGACATGATGGAATCCAGGAGGAAATCTTGAGGAAACTTGAAGACAGTTCTATCCAGAGGCAGATTGATATTGGTGGAGGAGTCGTAGTCAACATTACCCAGGAGGATTATGGTAAGGAGGTGAACTGAACATGATTTAGGTGAATCATGCAAGTCATTGCTGTATTGCAGGCTTTTGGATATGTGTGTGTTTGGCCTATCTATGAAGGCTTGAGATTAATCCATGTGGACTTTTTTCTTTTTCCAAATTTGGTGGTATTTTCAGATAGTAACTACTACAAGGCTCAGGCCCTGAAGAATGCCGAAGATGCCTATCGGATTCATCAGGCCCAGGTAACTACTCGGAAAGAACAACGGGGTAAAGTGTTCTGGAGTGCCTGGGACAGGAACGGGATACTTAAGCTTGCCTTATATATTACTAGGTTTAGTCTGTGCACCATAAATCTGTTAATTTGGAATTCTGTGTCTATAGAAACTATGAGAAAGCTGGCTTCTGATGATTTTAAAGCATGAGCAAGTGAAAGGGAAATATTACTACAATGAGTTTGTTAACCCTGATTCTACTCATGTAGAAACTACTGAGGTTTGTCCACTGGTAATGGTGTTCCACTAAGTTTTCATGGGTTATAACCTTTCCCCCCACACTTCTCCTTGTTTAGACACGGTCATTTGATGAAGATGCTAAGGAGAGTCGGGCAGCAGCCCTTCGGGCTGCCAACAGATCTGGCAGTGGCTTCGGAGAAAGTTACAGCCTTGCCAACCCATCTATCCGGGCAGGAGAGGACATTCCACAGCCTACCATTTTCAATGGTAAACTGAAAGGTTACCAGCTGAAAGGCATGAACTGGCTGGCCAACCTTTATGAGCAGGTATGCGATTCTTACTTGCAGCTATTTCTTTGAGCCGAGTTCCTTCTTGGTATAGCTCCAAGGAAAGGGATGCATTGCCAGTAGATGAACTGGGCTCATAGTCTTGTAATTAAAAAATCCTTTATAAGGACAGCTCAAGATATGGTATCAGGGATAACCTCACAGATTATCAGATATTATGGAACTTGCAAGTGGCATCTGATGTTTGAGGGAGGATAGCGGGCTCCAGTAATTTACTGATTTTCTAGCTGTCTTTTGGGCATTTTAGTCTGTCTTGCTCAGACTAGACTTGTAAAGTGGCTGTAACTCTTGCAGGGCATCAATGGAATCCTGGCAGACGAAATGGGGTTGGGTAAAACAGTGCAGAGTATTGCCTTGTTAGCACATCTGGCTGAGGTAGGTGGATTCTTTGTCTTTTACAACCCCCATACTTAATATGTGGTTTGAATGGACCTTAGCTTACACATTTCTGCATTGACATTTATTTTCAGTCCATACATCACCCAAATTGACCTGCTTTGCTATTCTTAAGTGCCTTTCCAGGACTTATATAGCTGCACGTTTTCTGTGTTCCTTGTATTAGTCAACCCCCTCCTGATCTACAGCCCCACTGCTCCATTATCTTAACTGAGCTTTGTATATATTTTTCTACATAATTTCCTCATAGCCTATATATTTTCTTTATACACAATATTTCATTTTAATGTTGTTTCGGATATTGCTTCATTCAGTTAAGTTCTCTTTCCTCTTCCAGAGAGAGAACATCTGGGGACCCTTTTTAATTATTTCACCGGCTTCCACCCTAAACAACTGGCATCAGGAGTTTGCCAGATTTGTTCCTAGGTTTAAGGTAACAAGCATTCTTGAAATGATTCCACAGTTAACTTCCTGTTCTATTATATGCTTAGACTGAAAATTGATAGGGTGTAATAAGCATGTTGGTTCATTCTCTCCCCTCTTCTCACCGGGCTTTTTAGCTGTAATTTCCTAATTGTTTTCTAAATTTCTGGTGAATAACATTTTTGGGGTCTTAGTACACTGAGAGGATTGCCCCATCACCCCAGTGCCCACAAGTCCTCCTAGATGTTTTATCTTGTTTTTAATATTATGTTGGGAGCCGCCCAGATAGCTGGGGTATAAATAAATTATTATTATTATTATTATTATTATTACTATTACTATTATTATTATTATTATTATTATTATTATTTGAAGCTGTTTCATCACTGCATGTAAAGTGTGGAGGGAAGAGAACATGTCCCTAAGCAAGATGCAGACAACAACCAGAGGAGTGCAACTCCTTGTTATGTGTACAATGTCTGTTTGGGGACTGTATGTCTTTACTTCACACTTTACATATTTATCACAAAAAAACCACAATTTTCATGTGGTTGTTGCATAAAGTGAAAAGCGCCCTAGAGAAACTATACTGTGCATACTGTTGGTTTGCAAGCCCCCTCCATAGAGGCTGGCCCCTCTCACTGTCCTCGGAGCTTGCTTACCGGTAACCTCCTCTGGCTGATATCCAGACAGACCAGGGAGAATTTGATAGGTGACATTTTCCCAAGCGTGGGTAAAATGCACAACCCCTCCCTCCTTCCGCAGGGGAAAGAAAATAAGTCAGAAATCTATTTACATGATGTTTATTTCTGACATTACAGCACTAGAGAAAAACACGTCCTTTCAGTTCAGTTCTTCTAGCGCGTCTGACAAACTTCCTGAACATGCGCACACAGAAGGTTTCAAGTTACACTCTTCACAAAGACTTATCCAGCCTGTGAACGTCCTGGGAAATTCTTCTTTCCCACAGATAGGCGCATCATGTGATGTCAACAGTCTGGCTGTCTGCAGCGGTGATGTTTCCATATACAGTGGTGCCTCGCAAGACGAAAAGAATCCGTTCCGCGATTCTCTTCGTCTAGCGGTTTTTTCGTCTTGTGAAGCAAGCCCATTGACGGCTTAGCGGATTAGCGCTATTAGCAGCTTAGCGGATAAGCAGATAAGCGGCTTAGCGGCTTAGAAAAAGGGGGGGGGAGGAAAAAACCCCGCAGGAACTCACAATACATTTTCGTCTTGCGAAGCAAGCCCATAGGAAATTCGTTTTGCGAAGCACCTCCAAAACGGAAAACTCTTTCGTCTAGTGAGTTTTCCGTCTTGCGAGGCATTCATCTTGCGGGGCACCACTGTACTGACACATACTTACTCATAATTTGTTTATGCTGTTCCTAGCTTTATCAGCAGATGGCAGCGTATTACATTTGAAAGAGAAATTGATGCTGCAATCAACTTTCTATTCTTGTTCAGCAATTTCTTACAAATAGGACCTGTGCTTTTAGAAATATTGTTGCATTTTTCTTTTACGCTATGAATTGCACTCTGATTTCAGCCTGCCTTCATGAAAAATAATGCTTGATTGGATTTTTTTTTTGGGGGGGGTTGTTTTGCATAGGACAGAAATATGAAATAGTTCCACTTCTCTTCAGATTTGTTAAAAAGCACTTTCTTGACATTTGTTTATGTGTCCATCCTAGGTGCTACCTTACTGGGGAAATCCCCATGACCGAAAAGTGATCAGGAAATTCTGGAGTCAGGTACGTCTTAACTTATTTTAAAAGCCTTTCTGGTTCTTGTTCATTTACAATAGCCTATGAAGATATATTCCCAAAGGACAAATGATAAACATATCCATTATGCTGTTCCCATTTTCAGTTTTAGTTTAATATTCATCTTCCCTATGATACCTACCTCTGTGTTTCTTCTAAATCACATATTGTACAACCTTCCTAGTGTAGTGGTTAAGAGCAGTGGAATCGTAATCTGGTGAACCGGGTTCGCGTCTCCACTCCTCCACATGCATCTGCTGGGTGACCTTGGGCTAGTCACACTTCTCTGAAGTCTCTCAGCCTCACTCACCTCACAGAGTGTTTGTTGTGGGGGAGGAAGGGAAAGGAGAATGTTAGCCGCTTTGAGACTCCTTAGGGTAGTGATAAAGCGGGATATCAAATCCAAATTCTTCTTCTACTTAAGTCCCAGTTTTCACTAGTCCACATTATATATCCTTTATTTCTCTTACCGAGTTGCAGCATCTATGCTTACTCTCCCTTTCCTTGTGTGCTTCTGTTCTGAACTTCTGGGAATCTCCCTTCCTTGCTCCAACATTTGAACTCTTCTTATGAAAGAATCTGTTGGCCCTGATTCTTAGAACAATGGAGGTGGAAGTCTGACTATAGCAAGCAGATTGCTTCCTGAGTGGTAGAATCACATGTCGTGGTGTAAATCATTATGATACAGGACCTTCCAATTAGGAAATTGGAGGTATACTTTAAAGGGAGAGTACCAACAATCTTCTTAATGTGGTATGTGGATCCCCCCCCCCACTAACTCAGGCATTGAATATGGAAAAAGATGGGGAATGTAATGTGTGAGTTCCTGAATACAGATATTTTACCTTAGTATCACTGACGAGTCAACTCAGTTTATATAACTAAAATATGTTTTCATAATTGCAGAAGACTTTGTATACTCAGGATGCTCCTTTCCATGTCGTGATCACCAGTTATCAGCTGGTAGTCCAAGATGTGAAGTATTTTCAACGGGTTAAGTGGCAGTACATGGTGCTAGATGAGGCACAGGCACTGAAGAGTAGCTCTAGGTAAGAAAGAAAAAAAATCTGAGTCTTTTTGGGCAGTGATAGAATAGGAAACACGGCTGTAACAGATTTATGCTATCTTAAAATATTGTAGTTCTTTTCTTACAAATTTTTCCATCTCTGATCAAGCTACCATGACCAAGTTTAGATATACACTGTTGTGATAGCTTAGAAGGTTATTTTAAAAAACCCAAACACAATCAAGCGGTATATAAATTTTGATGCTTAAATCAAGGTGCCCATACTTTATCATCCCAAAGGAATCTGGGCAGTTTGTGACTGGAAAATTCACTTTTTCAGCTGGATGCAGGAATGTTTTCCCAAAATCTTTCTTAACAAGTTATTGAGTTGGAATTGATTGGTAGCACCCACCTCCTTGAAATTCTTGGGGTTGTGTTAACCTACTTGAATGGAAGGCTGTCCTTTTCCTGTGAGAAACCTGGCAGCGTCCCAAGGCAATCGTCTACATCAGGAATCCATGGTACCTGCAGGACCTTGGAGAGCTCTCAAAGTCTTGCTGAAGCAGCCATAGAAGACGCTGTCCCTGCAAGCACTAGATCCAAGACTATAAACTTTGACTGAACTTGTAATGCAGTAAGCTCGGCTCCCCAGAGGAGATGTTTCCCTTTGAGTCCTCTGTAGCACAGTGTACAATCCCTGGGTATTATTATTATATTTATTTCATTAATTCAGTTCATATCCCAACCTGCCTTCCAAAGGAGCTCAGGTTGGGAAACACATAGCTAACAAAAAACGTATCTAAAGATTGTTAAAAACATTATCTCAGCCAATGATTTCAGTGTTGCCAGGGACATTATCTATTTGCCATTAAATGCCTGGGTAAGCAGGATTGTTTTTAAATTCCTTCTGAAAGTAATGAGGGAGACAGACCTACCTCTCCAGGGGAAGCATTCCATAAATGGGGAACCACCACTGAGAAAGCCCTATCCTGTGTTAGCTCCAAACGAGTTGTGGCCTCACCTGCCACTCAATAGAGTCTGAGATGGTTGTATTGGGGAACACAATCTGTTAGGTACTTGGGTCCCAAGCCACAAAGGGATTTGTATGCTAGTACTAACACTTCAAATTGTGCCTGGTAGTTCACTGGCAGCCAGTGTAGTGCTTTCAGAAGCAGCAATGCTTGATCCCATAGGCTGCCTCGCCAGCCAGCCATCAGCCACGTTCTTCAATAGCTGCAGCCTCTGCACCATCTTCAATGGCAGCACCACTGCAGACTGTGGGTCACGACTGAAGCTAGTGGCTCAGTAATGTTTGACATCATTTATTTATATCACAACATATGGTTTACCTTATGCTGCATCTCTAGAATAACTTCAGGAAAGAAATGGAATGTAGGGACTTAACATGATAAGAAAATTGTATGTAGTCTTTTCTCTTTCCTAGAAGATATCTTATACAATAATGTTCTTTCTTGCCACTTTTTATCATAGCTAAATTCTATTAATTAAAATAACATTGGTATTTCAGCGTTCGTTGGAAAATTCTGCTTCAGTTCCAGTGCCGAAATAGACTGTTGCTGACTGGGACACCCATCCAAAACACCATGGCTGAGGTATGCATGACTCCCTCCAGTTCACACTATTCTAGATTAATTTATAAACAAAGATATTCTGATTAGTATCTAAACATGGAATTCGATTGCTTCGGGAGGAAACTCCACACAGGCTGAAGTTTCATTTGTTGCTTGGACTGCAACAGCTCTATTATTTTCTGTTTAAAAGCTAGCTTCTCCTTTTTGGCAGTGGAACTGTTCTAGTAGTAGTCCACATATGTTTGCCCATATCATTCCCATGTTTCTGGACACTGTACCATAACAATAACCATGGATCAAATGAACGGAAGTATTATATCCCATATCAAGTGTTAAAGATGCATAATAGACCAGTTAATAGGTTTTTCAAAGAATAAACAAATGATTCTGTGTTTTCACAATTTCTTATGGACTTTGAACATCTGCATAAGCTGACTGACTAGGATAATGAAGTTGCTTAAATTTTGATTGGTGCTCCACAGATATTGATAGTTTAACTGTTCAGCAGAAACCCCTTGAATTGCTGTGTAAATGGCCCCTGCTTCACCTTGTGGTACACTCCCTGGTCACAGATGATATTTTTTATCCTTACAGTTCTAATAGATGCAAAATCTTAGTTGTTACACTGCTGGGTTAGTTGCACATGGCCTGCTCTCTCTCTTTCTTATTCTTCAGGGTCCCAGAAGGGGGCACCCACTATGAATGAGGCAGCAAGGGATGCTATTACTGAAGTGCAAATAGGCACCCAGTCACCCTTCATACATCTACTGAAAATTTACTATGAAGGGTGGGAGAATTGGCAGAAGAGCTTAATTCTGCATTTGAATCACAGTCAGGGCACTTTCTTTATGCATCTGGAAGATTGTTATTCTGTGTCTTGCTTCTTTATTTACAGCACCATGTTCTCGTCTCCTAGCAGAGAAACCTGCTAGTGACCCAGACATGTGTGACTCTGAGACACCTTTCATAGAAAACAGAATTATTTTTGTGCAATCTGCGTAGTTGCACTCTTGCTGACCTCTCTTTCTGGAGTTCCCTCTGTGCCCATAGCTTTATCCTAGTGGTTGGGTTTGGAACTAGAAAAGGGAAAGACCTGTTTCACCCTACTATCAGATGTGGAGAGGGGCTTCTCTGTCATAGTTATTGAAAGGCTTCCTTTTAAGTGGCGACAGGGTTACTGGCAAGACTCTATAGTTTACTTACTTGGTGGGCTAACTTCTAGTACTTACTTTTGCTCTTATGTTGCAGCTCTGGGCTTTGCTTCATTTCATTATGCCAACACTGTTTGACTCGCACGAGGAATTCAATGAATGGTTTTCTAAAGATATCGAAAGCCATGCGGAGAACAAATCGGCCATTGATGAGAGTGAGTATTGTGCAGGAATCTGTCTTTTCTGCATGAGAATTCTGCAGCTTGAGCAGAACTGCCCGCAGTGACCAAAATGAATTGTTAACTGTTCCTTAATTGCTTTTTAACTCTACTTTCAGATAGACTTAATATGTGCTGCTAAGGATTGTTCTTGTGGAAGCTGAGATAAGACTACAGATGAGTTTTTGGAAAGAGCAGCAATAGCAGTTTTTCACATAGGGAAGAAGAATACTGCAGGTTCTGAGATTTGGGATAGTGAAATACTTCCTAGGTCAACATATAGATAAACTTGACTATTCAATCCTACAAGATCTAGTGATGGACACCAAATTGGATACCTTTCAAAGGGGATTAGACACATTTATGGAGGATAAGGTTCTTTGCAACTACTAATTATGACGACTTCATGTTATTTTCAAAACTTAAATTGTCAGTGCTTATTAGTAGTTTCCAGACATAGACTGCATCACTTCAGTTTTATGAGCTGGTCACTGCTGGCACAACTGTTAAATTTGGCTAAATGACAACCAAAATAGTAGAACCTATTTTTGTCATGAACTCTACTCAATATTGATCCAGAGCAGAATTCTAATGTACAGTCGTACCTTGGATCCCAAACGCCCTGGAACTCGGACATTTTGGCTCCCGAATCCCGCATACCTGGAAGTGATTGCTCCAGTTTGCAAATGTTCTTTTGGAACCCGAACATCCGACGGGGCTTCCGCAGCTCCTGATGCAGCCAATCAGAAGCCGCAATTTGGTTTTCAAACATTTTGGAAGTCAAACGGACTTCTTGAATGGATTCTGTTTGACTTCCAAGGTACAACTGTATAGTTAGCAGACTGAAAACTTAAACACATTGCAGGATTCGCCAAAAATAGACCAGAGGCAATTAATAAAGCCAGTGTGGTGTAGTGGTTAAGAGTGGTAGACTCGTAATCTGGTGAACTGGGTTCGCATCTCTGCTCCTCCACATGCAGCTGCTGGGTGACCTTGGGCCAGTCACACTTCTTTGAAGTCTCTCAGCATCACTCACCTCACAGAGTGTTTGTTGTGGGGGAGGAGGGGAAAGGAGAATGTTAGCTGCTTTGAGACTCCTTTGGGTAGTGATAAAGTGGGATATCAAATCCAAACTCTTCTTCTAATATTTCATCCAGCAGAGCTTTACTGCTACTGAAGGCAAATGAGCATAATGGTCACAAATCCAATACATTCAGGATTGGCACTGTCCATATGAAGTCCACTTGCAGTAGACTTAACTGAAACTTACAATAACTTCTAATAAGACTAAATCTTAACATTAAGCATGCTTTGTACAGAGCAGCACACCAGAAGGAAAGAGATAGAAAAGAGAGAGACCCAGACTCCTTCTAGCCTATTATCATAGCATGACCTTGACAAAAAAAGATAACACAACCAGTTTAAGCCAGCTGTACTCAACTTCTCTGAAGGAATAGCCCAAACATCATAAACCTTTTGCTTGTTTATTTCACACAGAGAAGCTTCCAGAACCCTCTTGAATGAATTAGAATAGGAAAGATCTCTACACATCAGATCCACACTTTCTGTACTAAGAAATGCAAACTGACAAGTTTTTAATCGTAGGTTGTTGTTTCTTTCTCATCAAATTTCAGATCAGCTTTCTCGCTTGCACATGATCCTGAAGCCTTTCATGTTGAGGAGAATCAAAAAAGATGTGGAAAACGAGCTGTCAGATAAGGTGCCAAACAGAATTAAATTCTGTTTCCCCTCATGTTGTTAACTTTTTTTAAGGCTTTAATTATATCTTGCTTTACAGTTTTCGTGTTCTCCCTTAAATCAGAATTCAAAAGGCCTCTCCCTTTCCAATAGTTATTGAACTTCTACCAGCACATTCAAATGGCATTCTCATCTTCTCTCAAAACTTGTACATTTATATAAAATATGACCCTAAAAATCCTTAAAGCTTACAAAGCAAAGTCAGTTAATGAACAGATGCTGCATTGTCAGCTTGTGTATCCAAACCTTTTTGTCAGTTATCAGAATGCGCTCATTCGCACATCCGAGACCTTGGCTGCATCACTTCATATTTATAAACTGGTCACTGCTAGCAGTTATGAGATACGACAAAATGAAAATGAAAGTAGAGAAACCTAGTTTTTTTATTGTCGATGTAGTAATCGTAGGGGTGGATTTTGGTTTTGCTTTTTATTTGCAATGAGCAGCATTTCAGCGCAACAATCAAATGTTGCAAAATCAGACTTAAAAGTCCAAAGAAGACTTTGCATTATCATACCCAGAGTATCTAGGCTGATGCTCTGTCATGCAGCTACTGTTAGCATTTTTCAGTCCACAAAATTATGCCTATTCCATAACATTGACTATAATGCATCATGATACAGTGGTGCCTCGCAAGAGGAAATTAATCCGTTCCGCGAGTCTCTTCGTCTAGCGGTTTTTTCGTCTTGCGAAGCAAGCCCATTGACAGCTTAGCGGATTAGCGCTATTAGCAGCTTTTAGCGGCTTAGCGGATAAGCAGATAAGCGGCTTAGCGGCTTAGAAAAAGGGGGGGAGGGGAAAAAACCCCCGCAGGAACTCGCAAGACATTTTCGTCTTGCGAAGCAAGCCCATAGGAAATTCGTTTTGCGAAGCACCTCCAAAACGGAAAACCCTTTCGTCTAGCGGGTTTTCCGTCTTGTGAGGCATTCGTCTTGCGGGGCACCACTGTATCTCACAAATAACATTTGTTGGCTTAGTTTCCATTCCCTGCCTCTCTGTTTTATTTTCCTGCTTCTAGATTTCAGTTTTGAAAGTACCTGCCACCTCATCCATGCTGTTCCCTCCCAGGGGAAATCTAGCAAGCCCCATCTCTACATTCTCTGTCTTGTGCACTCTTTAAAATTAAAAGAAGGCCCTCCTTGATAAAAAATATTTTTAATCAGGTTGTGCTGGCTGTGAGTGCCCTATCCACTACAGTCATTCATGGATTGTGTATGGGTTGAACCTGGCTCTGCTATAGGCTTCTCTCAATAACAGTTTAATATGCTTCAATCTCTTTCTCTCTTTCTCTTTAAGATTGAGATCCTTATGTATTGCCAGCAAACCAGCCGGCAAAAATTACTGTACCAGGCTTTGAAGAACAAAATTTCTATTGATGACCTTTTGCAGTCGTCCATGGGTACAACCCAGCAAGCACAGAACACTACCAGTAGCCTCATGAATCTAGTCATGCAGTTCCGGAAGGTGAGATTTGTGAACACTGGTTACACTGATATGGTTGTCTGATGATCACTTCAGCAAAAATGACCAGATACCGACATTCCATTACATTCAAGTGCAACACTGAACAAGTTGCAGTCAGTCTTTAGTTGTGACTGTATGCTGCAGCTAATAGGTCACAGCTGGAGTTCTAGCCATTTCACACAATACAAATTAATTTGTGCTGGGAAGAGTGAATCCTTTGGAAAGAAAGCAGGATGGGCAATCGAGAACACAGTTATATTGCCTAGATTTCACATGTGCCTAGCCTAAAATGATTAACTTTTAAAATTACGATGTTCAAACCACTTTTAATCAAGTAGTCCTATTAAGGACATGCTTTGCAATTTGTCCAGGTTTTTTCCAGCTATTATGAAGAATTAATACACAGGTTGTTGTGTAGAAACTCCTCTGCAGTTCTGATGACTTAAATTTTCTTTATAGGTCTGCAATCACCCAGAACTCTTTGAACGACAAGAAACTTGGTCTCCATTTCACATTTCAGTAAAGCCATACCAGATTTCAAAGTTTCTCTACCGCCACGGGCAAATCAGGGTGTTTAACCACTCACGGGACAGGTAAGCAATGTTGGCAGACCTGCCAAGAGGGAAGATACAGGTGAACCTACTATACTGGGCCCAGAGCCAGCAGGGGATCCAGATTCTAACCTTTCATTTTTTGTTTCCTTTTTTAAAAGCAAGTCTGAAGACCCTGTAGACTGAGAGATACAGAGCAAAATATGTAGGGACCATTCCAACCAATTCCTTTGTGAAAAATCAGCTACTCACAGCTATGGTTAATGGGATGTAGAGAAATAATAAGTCACAAATGCACCAGGGAAGACTAAAAAATGGCTTCAAAACAAACAAGGAAGTCCTTTCTCTGGGCAACATGGAGGAGGTTTCTTTGTACTTTTTGAAGCCATTTTGGGATCTTCCCTGGTAGAGTGATTGTAGCCTCTAGAAAACAATTGAGAACTCATGGATTTTAGCTGTTGTGACTGAATAGAATCTTAATCTCCCTCACAGCATTGTTAGGCAAAAACAATGTTCTGAGCTCTTTAGAGGAAGGCTAGCATACAAAAGAAGCAAAACATTGAACATTGAGTTAATTAATATAT
Organism: Podarcis cretensis; assembly: GCF_951804945.1. NCBI lineage: Eukaryota > Metazoa > Chordata > Lepidosauria > Squamata > Lacertidae > Podarcis > Podarcis cretensis. The sequence continues at coordinate 44,555,986 of NC_137170.1, read as the reverse complement.
GTTTAAATTGTCCCATTTTTATTCTTCTGTCAATTTATAGGTGGTTGCAGTTTTTACTTTCTCCTTTTGCTCCAGACCACATCCAGCAGTCTCTCTTCCATAGGAGAGGTAGGTTGAAAAACATAAAGGTGAAGTTAGCTCTTTTCATTATGTGAAGGAAGACATTTTATTGGCACTAGGATTAGAATTTTTATTTTAATTGAAGTTCCAAGGAAGGCAGTGCCTTCTAGATTGATTATTCCGTTCCTGAACTGTTTTACACTTCGGTGTTCTTAATGCTTAACCCAAATTTCCTTTCTGTAGATGAAATCTTTATCACCCTCTCCTCAATAAATGAACAGTCGTTCACCTTAGAACTCACCTTAGAATTGTAGAGCAATTGTAGAGCCCTAAAGGGGCTTCTAGTCTGACCCCCTGCTGTCTTCTTAAATCTATTGGTGTATGCCATCACTGCTTCCCCCAAGAGCTTTTCCTTCTATTGGTTTATCTTGCAAATACTTCATTTTTCAGAGCTCTGTTTTTTTAATTCTTCTCATTTAATGAGATTGATCTTAAACTAGTCTGTTCAGAACTGAACATAGTACTGTCGTACCTCGGAAGTCGAACGGAATCCATTCTGGAAGTCCGTTTGACTTCCAGAACGTTCGGAAACCAAGGCGCAGCTTCCAGTTGGCTCCAGGAAGCTCCTGTAGCCAAGCAAAAGTCATGTTGGACGTTCGGGTTCCAAAGAACGTTCACAAACCAGAACACTCACATAAGGGTTTGCGGCGTTTGGGAGCCAAAACATTCGACTTGCAAGGCATTTGGGATCCAAGGTACGACTGTACTTCAATTTAGAACATATTAGCACCCAGTATAATGGTACTTTTGTAGCTTGGTACTAAGAAGATGGAACCTGCATTTTTCAGCACTGTATTATGTCTGTTGTTTCCTGTAGCAGATGCTTATTCCAAGCTGTGTCACTTTTATAGGTGCTGAAGAAGAGAGTTGTTTCTCTTTCCTACGGTTTATTGATGTTTCTCCAGCAGAGATTGCTAACCTCATGCATCAGGGACATCTAGCCAGGTGAGCAATTCTGTTTGAATCTTAAAACAATGACTGGGGCGGGGGGTTCTTTCAAAAATCACTTGCATATAAATAGGCTGGAAAAATGGGTGCATGTTTCTGTCATTGCAAAATGTTTACAGCTGATAGTTATATATATTCCATGCTGGAATACTGGACAATTACAAAACCTATAATCAAGCATTAAAAATGGTCATAGTGATAACAACAACAACAAGGGAAGCAATCCATTGCTGTTGTTATATAAAATGTGTGCACTATGTGTACACTATACTCTAGTCTGTTAAGCCAGGGGCCCCCTGGCTGCAAGGGAGGAGGGGACAAACCTGTCTCCAGCCCTAACCAGTTCCACTTCCATGGCCAGAAGAGGGGTGGTGGTGAGCTTCCCTTCCCTGGAAGCAGCCGGGCTGCCTGCAGCTGCGCACGCGTCCTCGCAAGGAGCAATATCTGTGAGACACAAAAAAATGAGGTATGCCTGTATTTAAGTTCTCATTCGCAGAGGTATGAATAAGAATGTCTGCTGTGATTTCTTTCAGATGGTTAGCTCTTTTCCTGTCTCTGAAAGCCGCCTACAGGCTCCACCACTTTCGTTTCTGGAGGGAACCAGAGGAAGATGACCAGCATAAGACCCGGCGTCTGAAGAATAAAGATTTCCTGCTGGATGTCGATTTCCCACTCTCCTCCCCCAACTTGCACAGCTGCACTTTGCTGCAGGTAAGCAATACTTTCAGCTGTATGCAAGTCAAACTGCTTGAGTTAAATGAAATTGTACAGAAAGCAAGCAAGCAAGCAAGCAAGCAAGCAAGCAAGCAAGCAAGCAAGCAAGAAAGAAAGAAAGAAAGAAAGAAAGAAAAAGATAGATGAGAGAGAGAGAGAGATAGATATCTTGGAGTGGAGTAATGTGGTCAGGGTTGTGTATACTCTAGGCTATTTAGTTACTTAATCACATTATTTACATCCTACCCAATATTGAAGCTTCTCGGTGTGGAAAAATTAGAACCATTGAAAGTGGTAAGACGCATCAGTGTTAAACCTGCAGCAGCAAATAATAGTATTAAGTATCTAAAAATATTTTTAAGCTGGAAAAGCATTTCCAGCCCACCCACACATAACCTGTGTTAACCATTTGGCATTACAATAAAATAAGATTCTGCACCAGGCAATCCTTTTGTTCAAATGTTTTGGTTTTGAATGAATTTGAACTCTTGTCCCCATGCCAACTTTGCATTAGGGGCAGAAAGACCTTGCATAAAAAGAATAATAGAAACCTGTAATATAGGGATGCTCAATTAGCATATGCAGATAAAAGATGCTCTATGCTTTCTGTTCATCCAGTTAGGGGAAAAGGTTGTGCTATAACTGCCCCCGCCCACCGTCACTTTAAATAATAAATGTAATCTCAGACTGTTAAAGAAAGGGGTAATAACTAACTTTATGTCACAGGTTGGAAATGATATGCCTATATCATATGCTGTAATGACTTCCTTCTCGCTCCAGCATTTAATGGTAGAAAAGGGATCACTAACAGTCCCACTTTTGCAGGATCTGGCAATTGTAATTCCTAAAGCCTGTATAGTTTTTTGCGTGGTAGAGCTTGTGAAGAGAAGGGGTCAAAACCAAGCTAAGAGCAACCATTTTGGCTTTTGAAGTGTATCTTTCTGGACCAACCGTTTGTAAAATTACTGTGTCTCACGTTCCAGTAGCCCACCAGACCATTTAGTCCCTGTTTTGTTAGGTTCGTATGACACATCTTTGGAGGATCATTATTCTATGTACATAGTGTTTGAATCGTTAAACTACTGACTGGTGCTCCTTTTACAACAAAGATTAGCAGTAGTTAGTGGCTGCATTCAGATGCAGTGCTAAACGGGGGTTTAATATTACTACAGTGCACCTCAGACTTTTGTGCTCTTCCCTTCTTTCTCCCCCTCCAGTGAGGGACTGCAAGAAGGAGATCTAAAGCTTCTGCTTTATGTTAACTGCAGTTTATTCTTCTAACCAAACCCTAAACTTTGGTTGATATTAACTGTGGTTAGTTGAAGCAAGGCAGCTTCAAAAGTTATGGTTCGAAATGGGCCTGTTTCAACTTAACTGTAGTTAAGATGGACTACAGTTTGTCTGGGTTGGAATGGCATGACAAACTGCAGTTAATCTTAAGCAGAAACAAAAGCTTATTTCTCCTCATGACTCCACCAAAGACTTGGGGAGAGTGTGAGCCCAAGGTTTAGCATTACATTACAAGGAGGACATTGTGTGACTTGTTTTTCGTCTAAATTTAGTGACTAGAGTGAATAATGCATAAAGGAAACTTGAACAGGTTTCCAGTGTACTTCAGGTACTGTTAGCTTGACCAGGATGAGTGAGAGAACCTTTAATTACAAAGAGTTGGTCCTTGCAGTTTTAAAAAACTTCTACATATATATCTCTGCATAGAAGCAGTTTATGCAACTGCTGCATCCATATGCGCCCTGCAGGCGTTATGCCTCTGAATACAGCTGGGCAGAGTGCAGTAGTGCTTGTAGCTGGATTGTAGCTTGCAGGACTACAAAAGGCGTCTAGTCAGCTTCTGAACTAGAGTCCTTAGTGTTGACCTGATTCAGCAGGCTCGTCTTTCTTGCTCACAACCACTGGCGATCTCACATATTCCCATGGGCAATCATATGAAAACCAGATTGCATGAGAGCTATAAGGACTTAGTGTCTGTGTTTTACATGTTTGTATACAGTAATACCTATGCGAACGTCCGCCTCATCTAGCATCCATTCCGGCGAACGTCTGTGGCAAACCCGGAAGTACCGGAACGGGTTACTTCCAGGTTTGCCGCTCACGCATGCGCAGAATTGTTAAATCATGCTTCGCGCATGCGCAGAAGCACAAACTGCTCCGCGCGTGTGTGCAGATGCGGCGCTTTGCCCTGTGTCCTTTTCAGCTAGCGTCCGGGGCTCTGGAACAGATCCCGGCCACAAACGAGGTACTACTGTATACAGGTAACTCACAACTTACATGCATTCCACTTTACACACTTAGCAAAAATTAAAAAGTGGGTGGACATCCGAGGGGGACAAACATTGTGCTATCAAACGCAACTATATGTGATTTTGGCTTTAGGTGCTGTCCCCAGAACATAACCCCAGCGTTAGTTGAGTCTTGCTTGTATACACAAAAAATATTTCTCCTAGTACTTTGGCTAAGGATTAGAACTTTCAGAACTAAACACTGAGGACAGGATATGTAAACTGATCTCTTTTCTAGTAGAAATCATTCCTTAGTAGTATTGCATGTTGTAATGTAGTTGTTCATTAGTTGTAAAAGCTGAAGGAAAAATTAAGCAGTGGTGGTAGTGGCCTCAGAATGTCTTCTCAGAAAAAAGGTCCATATTTCAAATTAAATATTTGGGAATTGTTCATTTGTATCCTTTATGATATTAGGATACAACTGCTATGAAAAAAACTCTTCAAAAACTTCGCAAAACATTTTTAATTTCATCAATTTTTAGAACCTTGTGTTCACGGGCCACTGTAAAGCAGTAATTGGCTACTCTGATTACATCATCCATCAACGATCAGCTACCTCATGGAAACAGTGTTGTCAAATCACAGAGCTGCCGTCCTTCCTGTCTGTAGTGAGCCCAAGGGTAAGTCTTTTAAAAAAGAAGTCCTTTCTACCCTCTTCTGATTACGTTTTCCAGTTCTCAGATATTTCCAGAGAGCACTTAGTTTGTGTCTTATTGTATTTGTATTTCATTAACAGTGATTCTAGTTTTGCTTAACTTTAGGAACTCAAGTCCACTGGAAATACCACATTTGATGAAGAGAATGGGATTACATCTGCCTTGCCTGATGTGTATATGTTGGCCATCATGTTTGTATGCTGATCCATGCAATATGTACACTCAAGTTTTGTAATGCACAGATTGCACTGGTCAAGCCTAAGCATATAGATTGACACTGCAACACACAGGTGTCTCTAGGAGCAAAATGGGCAGATGCAATCCTTTCCCATCAACTGTAACATTCTTCACAGGGCTTCAGTAGCAATTGAGACTTCCCTCTCCCCCCCCCCCCCGGGTGAACCAATGTGTATTGCACTACAGTAAATAAAATAAAGTAATGAGCACAGTATTATGTGATAGCTGCTCAACACTGAGACAGAGATCCTGTCTTAGACCCTCCTAGCCTTTCCTGATCTCAGTCTCCTCTCCCTCTCTACTTTTGTTTTTAAAGTTAACTCAGTTACTGAACTGTTGACCTGCATTTACATTTCTTAGGCAGTAAGCTACTGAGAAACTCAAATGTATTTAATAGTCCATAGGAATTTAGCTTATACAGGATTGCAGAGGAAATGACTTGTTGCTGCAGAATTGGCCCTTCAGGATACCAGATTTCTAGTGCTCAGCACTTCATACAAACTCCATGAAATATAAATTATTATTTTTTGGTGGAGGGATCACATCCTAGTAAAATGGCAGAGGGGAGCATGTCTTGCATATTCACTTTAATTTTTATGAGTCAATAAACTTGGAGAATGTTTGGCTTCTTGCAAGCACTGTTTGTTAACATAATACGAAAGGCCATAATAAATGAGATGTGACTCCAGAAATACAGCTAACCATCTGCTACCAGAAAACCCTCCCCACCCTGAATGTGTTTGAGGATTGTCTAGCGAGATACCTGCCACCAGTGAAGGCATCTGCTTGACCTTAACTTACACTCCTCAGCATAATGTCTGCTAATTATTTGAAAGCAAGAGCAGGGCAATAAATACTGCAGTGTATGGTGAAGCAATAATCATATAAAAGCAGGCAAGGAGCATAAAACCATTATCTCAAAAGCCTCCCAAATGTTCCATTCCATTCCTGATCTGTGCTTGTTTTAACATATTTGTGCATTGTCTGAATAAAATATGGCTACCTTCATGCTGACATATGAGGAATGAAATATAAGAACCACCTTACTGAACTCTTCACCACATGCCTTCCAAGATTTAGCCTATTGAGCATTAATTGTAGTAAAGGTTCTCAAACTGGTCTGCAAATTCCTTTCCGATGGAGGGGGGAGTTTAGGAACTACTGTCAGCAGTTTTTCTACAGCACTGATTAGTATCATCAATGGCTGCAAATCTGGAAGTGCAAAATATGATCCTAACTCCTGCCACAATATAAAATTAGGCTCTAAGTTTTTATATGCTTCCCATCATCTCTTTAATGATTCTTCAATAATACCGTGAGAGTTCTCTATACAAAATGACTTATTTTACTATCCTCATGATACTGGGATTTACAGTATGTATATACAGTATGTCGTTAGCCCAATTCTGAAATAGTTTTGTGGTAAAGGTAAAGGACAGTCCAATCACGGACGACTCTGGGGTTGCGGTGCTCATCTCGCTTTACAGGCCAAGGGAACCGGCGTTTTTCCAGGTCATGTGGCCAGCATGACCAAGCCGCTTCTGAAACCAGAGCAGCACATGGAAACGCTGTTTACCTTCCCGCTGGAGCGGTACCTATTTATCTACTTGCACTTTTTTGGCGTGCTTTCAAACTGCTAGGTTGGCAGGAGCTGGGACCGAGCAGCGGGAGCTCACCCCATCTGATCGGCAAGCCCAAGAGGCTCAGTGGTTTAGACTACAGTGCCACCCGTGTCCCTAGTTTTGTGTTACGTGCACACAAATAAAAGACCTTCTCTTCTAGTATTCTGGCATGGCTGCAAGAAGATCAGAACTTGGTTAGCAGATGTGCTAACCAAAGTTCCTTTAATATCTGAACGGGCCAGGATAATAAACCATGGCTTAATCCTGGCTTGTTTGAACAAACCAGAATTTCAAACTAAGAGTCTCCCCAAATTCTGACATAATTAGGAACTCTGGTTAGTTTAAAGTTGGAAACATGCTTCTAATCTTCCCCTTGTGTCTGTGTTACAGGAGGTGCCTTTTATCCTGTAGGAAAGTTTTGCAGCCCTGTATCAGCCATGATATTTTATACTTTGCTTCTGTTGTATCTAATGGGTAATAGAAGGGAAAATATGAGATGGAAACATTTCCATGTAAAGCAGTGCACATAATTTCCCCCCTCTTTAGTGAATGAGTCAGTCAGAAAAAGATGGTATTGACTCAGTGTATTAAACCTTGCTCTTTTCATTTCCCATCTCTTGTCTGAAGATGGCAGTGCAGCATTGTATATCTTGCTGGAAAAAGTGTTGAGTGCTTAGCTGTGGCTTTTCATAGCTGGCAACTAGTTAGTTAACTCCCCCAAAATAAGTTACTGTAGTTGCATTCAGTTTCTTTGATAAAAGCTACTTTTTAAATTGCTGCCCCTTTCCACAGTGTGCACTTGTGTCCCTCTACAACAGGGCTGAGAAATCTTTGACCCTGCAGACTTGCTGAACTATAACTCCCATCAGCAAGCATGGGCAGTGGCCAAGGTGATAGGAGTTGTAGTTCAGCAACATCTGGGAGGCAACTGTTCCCCACACTTGCTATACAAACATGAGTCAATCTGTGTGTTTTAACTAAGCACCCCCCCCCAATCTCTACCCTTGTGTTCCATAAGTGACTTCGGATGTTTTTTCGTTGTCTCAACTATGTTGCATTGTACATCTTGCCACACCATTTCCCTTCAAAACTGTATACAATACATGATTTGGTGCTATGTGTATGTGCCTTAGGCTAGTTTTTACCCTGTCTCCCACACCTCACATGCTCCTTTATAAGTTCTGATTTTAAAGATATCACAGTTTGATGTGTCTGTCTTTTTCATAGAAAGGAGGAGTTGAGATCTTGGTGGACAATTTCTTTTTATTTGTCCTAAAAGAACAACTGTGATCAATTATTCATTCTTAGTACCCCAATATCTTTGATAACATGCTTGTAGACATATGAGATAAATTACAGACCTAATAGTGCTCTTTTATCTTTTACTGTTAAGAACATTGGCTTAGATCCTAACTGAGACTCAGCTGACAGGAGTATACCATAAACAGAGTTCTATTAATGCTCCCACCAGTGGAAATGGGGGGTGGTATTTTTGTCAGTCTCCCCATGTCCCTTGAAATCTGCTGCGAAGGGTTGATGGACCCTCCAACCAGCAGATAAGATAGTGCAAGGGACTGCATGTGAAAAGGTAGATGGCAAAAAAAAATCTGCCATATATACAAGATAATTTTTTCACTGTCGTTGCATTTTGTTGAATAATTCTCTAGATGACAGATGTTCCGGAACAGCTACTGTGCAGATGGATAACCAGAGTTTGTAACTTATGATTATGGCTTATACAGCAGTCCCTGTCGTTCTCACCGAGTCTAGTATCTACCCTGTTGTTGATTTGGCTTTCACTGCTTAGCTGTGAAAATGTATTTGAGAGCACGTACTTGCTGTACAGGATGGCACCATGGACTTGCATTTTAGCCTGTTGAGGAGAGATAAGAGAGTACTATAGCTTTTTACAAAAGGCAACCTTGTCTGCTAGAACAGACTCCTTATCTTGAGACTATTCAGCTATTCAGCCATTGAAGAAACAGCTGTTTGGCTAACATTCTACTCCATCCAGATAGCAGCAAAGATTAAAAATGATGGAGATGGTCCAAGATAGCTACTTTGGTATAAAGATTAGATTCCTGTGTTGGCAGCACTGTTTGACTGGGTAATTTATATTGAAGCTGACAGTAGGGAAGGTGACATGCAAAGGAAGATAAACTGAAGACCTCAGTGTTCTAAATACGGAAATGGAATTTTGCATTTGGATAGCTCAGAACTGCGTTGAGTTTAAAGAAAGTGCTGTGTTAAAAAAACCTGACTTACAATTCAAGCACACATACTGTGATGCTAAAGTAGGGGCCTTGTGCGACATGTCTACACTCAGATGGCTTAAAGGTCCAATGCCATTTGCACATGTAGTGTAGAAGAGTAGCCTCACAAGCACTGCAATTGATTCCCAGAGACACAAGTGCAATCAAGTTTCAAGAAGAGATCATTCCTTCTTTGCAAAAGGAATAGGAAAGAGGATTTTTATAGGCAGCTTTTATCTTACAGCTGACACTACCAGATGTATGAAGGCCTTGCAGAGATGCCAGATAGAAGACACCCTTGACACTAAATGAGCATTCCATAATTACCATGTCTCTTGCCAAGTGTCAAGTACCTGAGGAACTGGTCTGGTCTGTTGTGCTATTAAAAATAGACAAATAGAAGGCTGCTGTAGTAAAGAACAAACTTAGTTGGTCTCTTAAGGTGCTACTGGACTATTTTTTTATTTATTTCGTAGTAAAGTGCAGTTTAATTTCAAAACCAGCTAATTCATTTTTTCTGATTCTATTGCATTTTCGAGTCAGTTCAGATAGCATTTACATAACGTGTGTTCCTGCATGCTAAATCAGTGAAATTCATGCTGTATTGATTCTGACCAGTGGTTTCACTGTATAAACAGGCTAGAGTAAATCAAAATCTCAAGTCCGTTACATAATTGTTAAAGGATGATCCAGAAGTACAGAGCAACCAAAGCATACCCAGTGGGGTTCTCCAGTAAAGAGAGGATGAGCACAGTGATTGGCATTTTAAAGCTACCTTCGCCTCAAGCATTATGCCATGCCATTCCCTTTTTCTGTTGCATATGATATGAAGTCATCTCCCTCTCCTTCATCAAGCCTTGTGTTTCCTCCTTCTTTACTACACTTTGGTTTGCCATCTATCCTTTTCCCCCTTTTCCTTCTCAAGTCCTTTCCTATATCCTTTGAACTTTGATAGATTTGAATCCCTGTAGGCAGGAACCAGATAACTTCTGAATTTTGTCTGTCTAATTGGGTGCTAAGGTTTCAGAAGTGTTAAACTGAAGCCGACATCTGCCACTGTTACAAGTCATCTTGAAAGATAAGAGTGATTGAGTAGTTTTGTAACCGTTTTTGAATCAGTACTATATAGCTAAAGGAACCTCACTTATTACTGATATTTAATCTCAGCCAATATTTTCATTATCTCTTCAGTATAATTATACCCTTTTAATCCACAGGTAACAGCTGTGCCACGGGATTTCTACTGCAATGATCGGAGTGCAGAATATGAGCGCAGAGCACTTAAAGATGGAGGAAGCCTTGAAGCAAAGCAATGTGTATTGCATGGAGCGCCTGAACTAGCAGCTGGCTGGCTAAAACGGGGCTCTCAGTTCTTTCCGGAATTTCCAGGGGGATTATTAGGGGTCAGACCTCAAAATGGCTGGTCTTTCATCAGGATACCAGGTAGGCAACAGCTCTATAACTGCATAGTTTAATAACAAAGTGGATTATATTACTTTGCTTATCTACGTATGCTAGTATGTTCTACCCATGCATTAAATGATGACAAACTGGGAAATAATTCATACTTCCTTTTGGGAAATCTTCCTGCAATGAACTTGTAGGAAAGTTGGGTGTGTGAGAGAACGATCAGTGGTTACCTAATTGAGCCTATTTGATAGCTTTCTTGTGCTGACATAGGCAGGGGGTTGGACTAGATAACCCTCAAGGTCCTTTTCAACTCTGATTCTGTGATTCTCGTCTCTGCAGCATTCTGGGTATCTGGACCAAATCCGCAACTCACTAGTTTAGTCTGGCATTTTCAAACTGATCTTCTTCCTTTACCTTTTTCATCCACTCCCATATATCCCAGCTGTCCCTATTTTCTGGTTCCTGTCAAAACCAGTGAGGAGGCTAAGAAACAAAGATATTGAGCAAGTACTTTACAGGAGGAGCAACGTGGTTAACATTAAGTATATGATAAGCTTCAAAACAGTTATTAAAGCTAGGTTGTTCAAACCATTGATTCTCAACCTCTTTGGTATGGCAGCTCACAAAACTAAATTTACAGTCGTACCTTGGTCGTTGAACGGAATCCGTTCTGGAAGTCCGCTTGACTTCCAAAAATGTTTGACAACCAAGACGCGGCTTCCGATTGGCTGCAGGAGCTCCCTGCACCCAATTATAAGCCGCTCTGGGTGTTCAGGTTCCAAAGAACGTTCGCAAACCGGAATACTCACTTCCCGGTTTGCAAGGCATTCAGGATCCAAGATACGACTGTACTTTGTACGTTGACCCATCAGTTCATTGTCACATAAATTTTGGGCCTCTGATCTTGCAGCCGTCAGCTTCATGCATTTTAATTGCAAGTTTGCCTGTTTTACAACCTTTACCTGAGGTGTCCAAGCAAAAACTTACCTAACACCCCTATTAATGTGGAATATGTTGAAATATCTATAGTACTTCCAGAGTTATTCACTGGGTATTTTTTAATGGGAATGTAGGAACACCAAGGCCTGTTACTCTTTTATCTTTAACTGATGTGAGCTGCTTTGCCAAGATTATAATTGTCTGAAAAACAGGATAAAAATACAGTAAATAATAGATAAGATGAAGCTTGTTTGAGCAAGTGAATTAAACTCAAGGAGCAATTCGATACAAGGTTGGTTTTCAGGCTCCAAAGTTGCAGTGAACAGCAAAACAGCTGCTACTTCAGTTAACTCTGCCCTCCTCTCTCAGACTGTTGTAGTTGCGATCACTGTGGGAATCTCTGGAGGCCTTTCCTGTTCTTTGAAAGAGAAATGATCTTAGATTAAATGGCAGGAAGTGTCTGAGTCCTTTTTGCATTGATAAAAAGCACCAACTTTGCTGGCTGTTTACTGTGAGTGCTAGCTAGCTCTGCACTGACCCCTTTATGCCCTGCAGCCTTCTAGAGAAGGGAGGCAGTGGCTGGAAACTATGATTTGGTCCTTCTTACTCTTATTTTTACACCAGCAGAGGTGTATTTTCTAATTCCCTAGAGGGAACTAAGATTAAGTCAGGCTCCGAAGGAGAGGGGACTCTATAATTGGGATTCTGTTAAGCTGTCATTTTGACCAGACATGTTTCTTCCCTAGACAGTAACATCATAGCATCTTCTCATTCCCCAGCCAAGTCTAGATAAGTCTGATTAAAAGTAATAATTCTCTTAAATGAAAGGAGGCCCATTTGATTCATAACCTGACAACACAATTTTGCGCCAGAAATAGACAGCTTTTCCCATCTAACCCTTTATGTGTGTTAGATTTTATCCAATGGTGTTGCATAACTGACAGCAAGGCTGGATCCTCCTCTGCCCCCTTGAACCCCAAATTCTGCTCAAAAGGCCCCCCAGTCTTCTGGAGCAGATTGGGGAGGAGGAGCTGCAGGAGAATCAGTAGAAACTGTTTCCTTCCCCATTCTGAGTGATACCATTCAGTACGACCCATTGAACCAAATGTGAAAATCTTATCTTCAGAGTAGAATCGGATCTTGGGTGTTATTTAACAAATGATTCTTTTGTTCTGTTTATTTCCGCTAGAGATGGTAAAGGAGCAGAGTGCAGTCAAATGAAAAAAGTTAAATATTGTTTATTCGTGGTATTCTTTTCAACGTTAGGTGGCAGGATTTATTCAAAGTTCAAAAATAATTTAACTAGTGCAGGTGAAATGTGATATTAAAGAAAAAGACAAGAATTAAAAATACTTGCGTTTTGTTGTTTTTAAACTCTTTTTCCTGTTATTTGGTTCCTGGTGGACTTCGTTCACCTGTTGTAAAGTAGTTTAAAAGACTGTTAAGTAACTAATTTATCCATTCTGATTTCATACATTCTATTGGGAAGTGGTAGTGGAACGAGTTTCCTCTATGTGATTGGTTCATTTCTTGCCTACCCTTCACCATAAGATCTCATGGTGGGTTACAATCACCATCTGGCAGCATCATCACTAACTGTTTTTAGGTGCCAGGCAGAATCATTCTTATTCGCCCAGGCCACTGGGTCTTAATTGTAATGCAGGGGCATTTTGCGTTAGGGGCTATAGCACTTAGGGGGAAATAAGCCTTCTCCCTGCTGCACCCCCACCCAAAAAGTAATGCCCCCACATTGTTCTCAATGTTCTCTTTTTTATTTTGATGATGTAATTTGTGTTTTTATATTGTGATTTTTATCCTGTGAACCACCCTGAGGCTGAGTATAGGGCGGTATACAAGTTAAATAAATAAATAAATATTTCCCCCCTTCCTTCCGTTTAGACAAAGAGAGTCTGATCACAGACAGTGGAAAACTTTATGCCCTTGATGTTTTGTTGACAAGATTGAAATCTCAAGGACACAGAGTCCTGATCTACTCTCAGATGACACGGATGATTGACTTGTTGGAGGTAGGATTCATTTACTCTTCATGAAGGAGAAACTGAAGCTAATGACTAAGGAAATATAGTATTTGACATAAATAAAATCTTTTAAGGAAGGGAGAGGCTGCATGGATTGCATGCTTTTGCTAGCGCAGCAGCATGCTGGACCAGGATATACATTTACAGAGAATCATGCATACTTTCCCCCACTCTCTTCTCTGTCCCTAAGTTATGTAAGATCTGGCCCATTGCAGTCATGCCATTCTGTGTTGCTGTCCAAGTGAAGTCCTAGATGCTTAGCTGCACCAGCGTAACCCTGTCACTTTCAGACTGACCAAGTGGACCACTTACAGAATCATAGTTCAGTAGAACTATTGGACCAGGCTCTAAATCAATTGCTTGGTTGCTCTTGGTTTTGAATAATTACTATTGGATGGTGTATATTTTTTTCCTATTGTAAAGTCCCTGTCATTTGCAGTGGACCAAAGGAAGGAAGAAATGAAGTTACTTATTTTATCTGTTGCCTTAGTAAACCAGCACACTCTACCCAGGACTGATTTCATTATTTTCAAGGATTAGTACTTCTAGTGTCATGCTGACAACGTCAGCTGAGCAGGCTTAATGGGAGGATATTCAAGAGGTTTTAATATAACTGTCCCTCTAGGATTAGCAGTATCTTTTTTACTTTTAAAAAAGCTACAAAGATAAAAAAAGAGTCTACAACCTGTGTGCTGTTAACTATCTGAAAGACTTTCTTGCAAAAACTCTTGAATCTTCCACTGTAATTATTATGCTGTTGTTAACATCCCAAATACCGTAGTTGTCATTAAATAACTATGTTTTATTATTCTAACTGTCTTGGTCTATATTAGCAAGAAGAGCTACCATGATTCATTAAGCCTTAGCTCAGTTCTTCCTCCTTAATCCATGCAAACATACTTAACCTATTTGAGACAGATTCTAATATACCACCCCTTTCCTCAGTGGAAGCCCAGTATACACTCTGGTGGGAGATGAACTCTACTGAGGTCATAATATCCTTCCATGAACTAAGCATTGATTGCAGTTCAATATTTTCTTCTTTGATTTCTAAATAGGAACTTGGGTTTTTTATCCTTATTTTTTGTTTGTGGTTGCAACATTTTTTTCATGCACAAGACCTGAAAGAATATTCTTAATATTTCATATATATTTTTTAATAATTCAAAAAGATGGACTGCAAGAACACTACTGTTCTTTTGCATTCACGCAGCATGCTCAATGGAGGGACTTGGGTGGCGCTGTGGTCTAAACCACTGAGCCTCTTGGACTTGCCAGTCAGTAGGTTGGCGGTTCGAATCCCCGCAACGGGGTGAGCTCCCATTGCTTGGTCCCAGCTCCTGCCAACCTAGCAGTTTGAACACACACCCAAAAGTGCAAGTAGTTAAATAGGTACCTATCCGGCAGGAAGGTAAACGGCGTTTCCATGCACTGCTCTGGTTTCACCCGAAGCATCTTAGTCATGCTGGCCACATGACCCGGAAAAACTGTCTGCGGACAAACACTGGCTCCCTCGGCCTGTAAAGCAATATGAGCGCTGCAACCTCAGAGTTGTCTGTGACTGGACTTAACTGTCATGGGTCCTTTACCTTTACCTTTTGGCATGCTCAATATTTCTATCATAGCTCATTTAAACAATATAAAACACAAAACCTATTCCCTTACTCAGTCTGCTCTTGGCAGGCTATCCTCATTTTTGAAGTTCTATTTTTATGGATGGGGAACTACAGCAAGAACTACAGTACTGGATACAGTGCAGCAAACAAGCTACAGTTTAGCTAAACAAACATGGTTTGGTTTATCTTCAAATGAGACCACTGAGTCACCCAACTCCTTTGATCCCAGTGAAAACTTTTTAAAAATTATTCAATTGTATTACACCTTTCCATCAATAAAGTTAAGGTGGTGCACCTGTTTCTCCCCCTTCCTGTTTATTCGTGCAACAACCCCATGAAAGTTGGTTAGGCTGAGAGACTGTGACTGGCTGTAGATCACACAGAGAGCTTGATGGCTGAGTGGAGATATGAACCCTGATATTTGCAGTTAACAATAACAGCATTATGACCTTGAGCTATACCAAAGCTTGTTTATTGATTGCACTTTCCCCCCAGAAACAAGTCTGTTGTCAGAGTTTTATATTCACTTCTTGAAAATAAATTCAGCACCAAAAATATTAAACTTCGTGTATTGTATGTTTTGTAAACCAAGCAAATGTGCATATATTCTTCTGAACCTAGAAAGGTGCAAAGAACTATGTGCTCCTGTACTCCTTAGTCCCCTTCAGGCTTCTTTCATTGCTGTTGCCCATATTGTTGCAAGTAACATTCCTCCCCCTGCTTCAATATGTGTGTATGAGAGAGAGAGAGAAAGAAAGAAAGAGAGAGAATAAAGTACATGCATACATTAAAATCAAATTTAATTTAGAGATTAATTCAAGTACAGAATAATGTGTAAAAGGAGTGAGATGAACTTGTGAATTAATACAAAAATCTACCGTCTTGGATATAATTTTGAGCACATTGAAATACAAATTAAACTTAAAGAGGCCTGAAACTGTTTATGGATTTTAGATTATATCAATGGCTGTGGAGGTCAGAAATAGTTAAGTACATGGTGCGAACAAAGGACTGAACATCGCTTGGTAATTTGCCCAGTAAATGAATATTAACTGAATGGTGAGCAATGAAGTACCTACATGACACAGGCTTCCTGAGCACCTCAGTCTTTTTTTAATAATCAGGTTTTAATTCAACAGGTTCAGGATTAGTGTGTTTTTAGCAGCACTGCATGGTGCAAACAGATTATTTTGCTTTTAAAATTACATTAGTAGCCATCTGGCATATTGGAAGCTTGCACAATATTACATGGCACTGTGATGTTCAAAACAAGTATAAATGTTTGTTCTGTTGAAAATCTAGATAAAAAATGTTGAGATTTTGTTCTGGGTTTCTTGTAGGAGTACATGGTTTACAGGAAACATACATATATGCGGTTAGATGGGTCTTCAAAAATCTCTGAAAGAAGAGATATGGTAGCTGACTTTCAGAACAGGTATGTTTTTCCCTTTGCTTTTTCTGTTGAATTATAGCTACGGGGTTCTGTTAAGTAGTTTCCAAATCACCAGGTACACAGGCTCCTCCGTCCTCCTATGGAATATGGTTAGTGTTGGGACCCCTCCATTCTTCTTGTAGGAATATGCTTATGCTATACATCGGCCAAGGGGTGATGGAAAGGAAGAGCCAGGTAACCTTTGTAAGTGAAACTGCACAGTCAACCCATTGGATCCCAGCTTATGACAAACTGTACTTACACTGTCGTTCTTCAGCATCTAAACTATGGGTGGGATGCAACTACTTACTTCTGGCAGCTGAAGCCTGAACCAAGGGCTTCTTGCCCAGTGAGTCTTCACCCCCTCACTCCCCCAAAATTGGATCTTGTGGGGTTGGGAGAACCCCCTAGATCAGCACACAAGGGGAGGAGAACATGGATTGTTCCGTCTGGCATTTGCAATGAATTCCTCCCATGAGGGTTTAAAGAATCACCCTTAGTATTTCACCTAAACACTAGGGCTGTATTGGTTCATCATTTCCTTAGAAACACATTTCAATGAGTACCAACGGTACCTTTTCCTGACATTTCCTAACCTTGCAGTTTCTGTGGTTTTTGTTATCTTTTACACATTGTAAACAGCCACTTCTGGAAATCTAGTGGAATCTAATGAAAGTTTGATGCTGGTTTCCATGTTGTTTCAAACAAACAAACAAAATCAATTTGCCACCCCCATTAACTCGGAAAATCACGGGAGTTTTGTGTTGTAATTTCATGTGATGAAATTTGTGGTGGTATTCCAGTATTGAGTTCTTTCCCCTCATTAAAGATTTAGCCAGATCAAAAAGCCACAGTTCCACAGTGCAACAAGTCCTGTAGCATAAAAGCAATATTAGAAATCAAGGCAGATACACTGGTATTATAATAATAAACTGTTGGGTGAAGTGATTCTGTCTTTGATTGCAAAAGTCAAAACCCTCCTGGTAATAGTAATTATTGTCGTAAGTAATGTTTATGTAGCAACACAACTGCAATGGTTGCTTTTGTTCTTTCTATCTCTCTGTAGGAATGATATCTTTGTGTTCCTGTTAAGTACAAGAGCTGGTGGCTTAGGCATTAACCTTACAGCTGCTGATACGGTGAGTAAACAGCTTGGTTTGAAAATGTTTTCTTAATACTGTGGGCTATTCCAGGATAGTCTGTACTCAGCAGAAAGGAAGAAGCACTAAAACAGGATATTTGATATGTCAAAAAAGCATAAAGCTACTATAGTCTGATTAATTAACAGAGCTTGGATATTCCTGGTAGTACAGAATTATTTGATATAATATAAAGTTTCACTACCTTTGCTTTCCTAAATCTGAATATGATGGCTGCTTCTTGCATTGTGTTTTTTCCAGTATGAAGACAATTATAGTGTAGCAAAAGAAAAGAAAACAACCCCACATAATTCATGAAGTGTTATGACTGGCCAGTAATCTAAACCTGGAAAAACAAATAATTTGCACCCCATTTCAGATGTGAATTGTGCACATGCGTTTTGCTGCATGAAGTTGATCTCTATGTTAGTAATAGTAATGTGTAAAGCAGCCTTTAAATAATTATGGTCTTATACAGAACTGGACTTGTATCTGGGCTGACCCCCAAAAAATCACTAAGATGTTATCATTCTGAAGGCAAAGCTGTTTACTATCATTTTAAAGTGCAGTACAAACTTTGGGTGGTGACCATAGAATCAGTTTTGTATTTGTAACCTTTTCCCCTCCAAAAAATACCCTGACAGGTAATTTTCTACGATAGTGATTGGAATCCAACAGTAGATCAGCAGGCCATGGATCGAGCTCACAGGCTGGGTCAGACCAAACAGGTCACTGTGTACCGGTTGATTTGTAAAGGCACCATAGAGGAACGCATCTTGCAGAGGGCCAAGGAGAAAAGTGAGGTAAGGGTAACAAAATATGGAATAATGTGGTGTAGAAGGGATAGCAAGGAAATTGAGCTGTGACTGATGAGAAATCAGACATTAATCTCCGGCAAAGATAATACCACCTACAGTGGTGCCTCGCAAGACGAAAAGAATCCGTTCCGCGATTCTCTTCGTCTAGCGGTTTTTTCGTCTTGCGAAGCAAGCCCATTGACGGCTTAGCGGATTAGCGCTATTAGCGGCTTTTAGCGGCTTAGCGGATAAGCAGATAAGCGGCTTAGTGGCTTAGAAAAGGGGGGGGAGGGGAAAAAAGTCAGAAAAACTCGCAAGACATTTTGTCTTGCGAAGCAAGCCCATAGGGAAATTCGTTTTGCGAAGCGCCTCCAAAATGGAGAAAACGCTTTCGTCTAGCGGGTTTTTCGTCTTGCGAGGCATTCGTCTTGCGGGGCACCACTGTAATGGGAAATGATTACCTTTATATGCCTGTAATGAAGTGTAGCACTCGGCAGTAATGGGTAAATTGTACATAGCACCAAAGTTCTTACCACTTTAGGGTGCACACATACATTCTTGTGCCATGGGGTGCCTCTTGGGATTAGAATTACAAAATAACATTGCCATTTTTAAACAACTTTCAAAATTCAGACTTAAAAAATATAATATTTCTCCCACATTCAACCTAATAGATATTAGATAAAGAGCCTCCACTTTATCTTGATTCTCTCTGGCATTAAATAATCTGAGAAGAAAATTTCTGATGCATTTTTTCTTTTCCATAGATTCAAAGGATGGTGATTTCAGGTGGCAATTTCAAACCCGACACCTTGAAACCCAAGGAGGTGGTTAGTCTGCTTCTGGATGATGAAGAACTTGAGAAAAAATGTATGTGCAAGTCCATACTCCTACCTCTGTCATATACTTCACCAGCTCCCACTGTGTGCCTGTGTTTTTGTTTGCTAATTTATTTGTATCAATAACTATAAAATGAGGTCGATGAAGAAGCTAAGTGCTTATGTCCCATTGAAATAAGTGCAAACAGAAAGTCATGTCTTGATCGTTTCCCATTTATTTCAGTGGGAGCTAAGCACAACTATTTAATCTGGATCCACCCTTAAATAGATGCATTCAGTATCAAGATTAAAGGCAGTTGAGGCATTTGACTGCATTTTTGCTGCAGAGTGCTGTTTTACAAAACTAAAAGCTTAAGAATCTCACAATCACACTCCTATTTAAAAGCAAAAATGCTGGCTTCTCTTTTTGACTGTTCTAGAGAGTGTTCCTCCAACTCTCTGAAGCAGATTTGGGGAGGACATGGTGTGTCCAAGGAAGATGAGTGGAAGGGGAAGTTCCATTGTACAATCAGAAATAGTTGTGCTAATGGAACTACTTTGTTGGATACCATTCTTGGATTTGGGTCTGATAGACTTTTTTGAGGGAACGGAGAATGGAACCATGAGAATGGATGAAGTTACATTGTTGGGACTAAAGGAGGTTAAAGAACCAGCACAGGCCTATTCCAGTTGTGTTCAACTTGGCTCTTGTGTTTTGCAAGAATTTTGCAGTTCCTCTGGTAAATAATGGTTTCTGACTTTATTTTTTAACTGGTAGTACGCCAGCGTCAGGAGGAGAAGCGGCAGCAGGAGGAGACAAATCGTGTGAAAGAGCGTAAACGAAAGAGGGAAAAATATGCTGAAAAGGTACTTCAAATAACACTCCTGTTATTTTGTTACATTATTGCTTTAATTTTTTTATTATTATTGCCTTCAGGAGCGGGTAAGGCCACCTGTCCCACTCAGGTTAATTTTAGTGCCTTCATGATCAAGGAGGTTCAATCTTCCTGGGAGAGCAAGTGATACAAATTCTCCAATGGATGTGTCTCCGTTTTTAAGGATGTTGTTCTTCTGTCTTTTGTTTTGTATTCGCTTTTCCACATATAGGGTTAATTCAGATTTAAAGTGGGACTCTAGTCATTCTTATTTGATTGTAGCTCACTTCTGAAGAGAATGGAAATTCTCAATAAATATAATTTTTGCTGTCTGAAATGAATTTTCCTGAAATAATAATACTGGAGAATACAGCCACCTTTGGATAGCAGTGTTTCTAATCTGGCATTGAAAATGTTGCTGTTCTCCTCAAACAGTTTAGTTACTGATAGATAACTTAAATTTTCATTATTTATACAGTTCTAATATGCACATTTTTGCAAACAGTTGTTCCTAATATAATGCATTTTGCATGTTATTTTCACTAATATATGCATTTTTATTCACACTTCTGACTAAAACACACATTTTTGTTAATTTTTTTGGTTGGGGAACTGCATTGCATAGTTCAGTAAAGGGCTTGCTTTTAGCCTCTTTTCCATGTTTTCCAGCCCTTTTGATGGTTGTTTCCTTAATTTGATTGCAGAAGAAGAAGGAAGACGAGTTAGACGGGAGGAAAAGGAAAGAAGGCATGAATCTGGTGATCCCGTTTGTTCCATCTGCAGATAATTCCAACCTCTCAGCTGACGGGGATGAGTCATTTGTTAGTGTCGACTCTGCCATGCCCAGCCCTTTCAGTGAGGTAGGAATTTCTTTACCAACACCATTGGGCTGCTTCATACATGGCAATGAGATTATCGCAGTGTACACCAGCTGTGGATGGAGATAGCTTTACAACACTTTTCCAATCCTTAGAAACTTCCAGGTTAGCTTTGAATATATGGGCACGGCAGACATCAGATTGCCGTTTGTCATTCTGACCATATATCTGATATCTATTTTAAAGTATTTTGCACTGACTTCTCATACATTTCCAGGCTCAGTTCAAAGTTTTGGCTTTAACTTGAAATAACTTGGGACTATGGTCTTTAAAAGTTGTCCCGTTTGAGCCAACTCAAAATTTAGGATCCGCATCATAGGGCTGCTTCTGAGTGCCCACACTCAATAATAGATGAATGGCAAGTGGAAAGAGGTTCTTCTTGGTGATGGATCCCATTTGTGATAGGTGAGGGAGGCAGCAACATATTTTGTAGAAGACAAAGCAGGACCCTTTCATTCTCCAAGGCTTCTAGCAGTTTTTATAGTCTTGCATTTTTTAGTTCTATAGCGCACTGATTTCAGCATGCAGGCTTAATCCAAAAGCATAGCTTAAAGGGTATATAACATGATAACAGGATGTAATGTGAATTTACGGACTTTTATTTTTATATGATCTAGATTTCCATCAACAGTGAGTTGCACATGGAATCCATCCCACCTGACGAGAGTAGCAATGACATGCTGGTGATTGTGGATGATCCAGCATCTTCAGCGCCTCAGTCAAGAGCTACTAACTCTCCTGCTTCCATCACGGGCTCAGTGTCTGACAACATGAATGGTTAGTATTTGTCTTTAAACATGGCGCACAAGGAGCATAAAGTGAACTCTGTATATGGCCATTCTTCTGAGCACTGGATTTGCTTACGGGCAGGACTGGAGTTAATCTAGCAAATAATGTCTCCTTCAGATTTGTTAGCTCAGGTGAAATCTGATGTGCTTGATCATTCTCCGCTTAATTCTTTTGATTCTAAATAAGCTTCATAAGTTGGAATAAGGACAAAAGTATGAAGTTGGCTCCTATTTCAAATCTCAACTCGGCCGTAAATTTAACTGGGTGGGTTTAGGCAACTCCTGTCTCTTTCAGCGCCCCATCTGCCTTACAGTTTAGGAGGAGGATAATGCTGACCTATACCCATATCAAAAGTGCCAAGCTTCTTTTCATTACTGTATTTGAGAGGTTTCTTGCTTAGAGGTATATGTAGTCGAAAAATAAATTTTGAAACACCTTCAACTGCTCTGCCTTCCCTTTTAGTTCTTGACTGCAGCATTGTCTCTCGCAGGAGGCATTGAAAAGAAAAGTGATCAGAAGGGAAATGGGGGTCTCGATCCTTCTCCCTGACTCATTTGGCTGAGTTGCCATTGCAGAATGCAGACAAATTGCAGTTCTCTTAATTCCATTCTGTCCAAGTCTGAATAGTTATAACTGTTTCCTAAAATTACCGGTTTGAAAAGGGGGCTCTATTAATTACCATATTTACTCAAATCTAATGCTCACCTTTTTTGGCCAAATTACGTTGCGAAAATTAAGGTGCTCATTAAGATTCGATGGCACATTTACATTTGCCAGCAAATACTTTTTTTTGGTTTCAAGGTTCTGAAAATTGAGGTGTGCATTAGATTCAATGGTGCATTAGACTCGAGTAAATATGGTAGCTATCAGCAGTGCAAGTTCCAGGTAATGGGTGGAGTTGCTGTAGTTCCACAAAGCTGACTAATGTTACTGGTTTATGGGATCAGGCCATCAGCTTTACAGTTTAGAACAGTGGTTCCCAATTGGTCATCTGTGAACCCCAGGATGTCTGTGTAACCCATCCAGGGTGTCCATGGCAAAAACTACCATAGAGATATCAAAATTTACAAAAGTAGGGGGTCCACAATACTTACCTAATTGGGAACCATTGGGTTAGAACATTGCGTACCATTGCCTTTCCCACTCCCCATCCCTCAGTTATAATAATAATATAATTTATTATTTATACCCCACCCATCTGTCTAGGTTTCCCCAGCCACTCTGGGCAGCTCCCAACATAATATTAAAAACGATAAATACATCAAACATTAAAAACTTCCCTAAACAGGGCTGCCTTCAGATATTTTATAAAAGTCAGGTAGTTGTTTATTTCCTTGACATCTAATGGGAGGGCGTTCCACAGGGCAGGCGCCCTGGTTCCCTGTAGCTTTGCTTCTCACAGTGAGGGAACTGCCAGAAGGCCCTCAGAGCTGGACCTCAGTATCTGGGCAGAACAATGGGGGTGCAGACGCTCCTTCAGGTATACTGGGCCGAAGCCATTTAGGGCAGTTCAGCTTTGACCTTGTATAAACTCTAAGATAATATTTCTAAAACATTGTATCTCTGTGCTCTGTCACCAAACTTATGAGGCACCCCAAATTAAAAAGAATTGCAGTTCTTGTTTAATTGATTTGGAAGGTCATTGTTGTTGCTTCCTAAGAAAGGCTTTCAAAAGTCGCTAGAATAGTATAGACTTGAGTAAGTACATGATTTTATTGAACTAGTTCCCTTTGATGGAAGATTAAGCTATGTTTTTTAAAACGATGAAGTATCAAGCAGAGCAAGCTAAATGCTTATACAGTCATACCTCGGGTTGAAGTAGCTTCAGGTTAAGCATTTTTGGGTTGCGCTCCGCGGCGACCCAGAAGTAACGGAGCGCGTTACTTCCGGGTTTTGCCGCTCACGCAGATGCTCAAAGTGACGTCATTCGAATGCGTGGAAGCGGTGACACGCGCAGTCGTGTGCTACATTCTACTCAGGATGCGAACGGGGCACCGGAACAGATCCCGTTCGCATCCAGAGGTACCACTGTATACAAATTCATTTCCTAAGGCACAAATCTGAATTGCTTCAAGTAGACTTGGGTAGATCATAAAACATTGATGTAAAATATTTTACAATATATTTATCAGTACGAGATTAGCAATTACAATGGATTCAGCAAGGACATACATTTTAATCCCCAAGCATGTCTTTTTAAATGTATCAAACAAGTTTAGTTTTTGGACAAGCATTGGATTGTCATAGTGGAGATAGTCTTACTCGATCGTACAAGGCTCAGGTAGCAGGCGACTGTTGCCCAAAGTCACTTTTCTAAATATCTCTGCTGTTTGTGACAGAATATTATCTGGCATGAAGAATGAGGTAACTTCCTTGAAAGGGGATGGGGGCTTATGAAGGCAAAACATTTTGGTCTCCTTTACTAAATTATATTTAATTATACAGTCACTATTTGTTACACATCACTAAATGTTCTTTCTTCATTGGTTTTGTTAAGGAATTTCAATACAGGATATGCCCATCACAGGACGAGGTCATTCAGGTAGAAGCCGAGGCCGTCCCAAAGGTGCAAATGGCGGGTCAAAAAGCACAGGGAAAGGCCGGAGCCGGAAATCCACAGCCGGAAGTGCAGCTGCCATGGCAGGTGCCAAAGCAGGAGCAGCCGCCGCCTCAGCAGCCGCATATGCAGCGTATGGGTACAACGTGTCTAAAGGTAGGAGGCTGTGTGGGGCGTTGAACACCCTTTATGCTTTGACACCAGGCCTTCAGCCGTCCTTAAGGACACCTGAAGATATCCTTGTAGGATATCTAAGTCTCCACTTGAAATCCAGGCATGTTGAAGTTCCAGCGCATATGATGGTATAAAAGTTCATTTTTAGTCGCTGAAAGATAAGCAGTTAGGTAGAACTGTTGTCGGCTCAAGTCCACATTTTTGCTCCTATCAGTATGTTTATACGTAATTAAAAGGTTCACTTGCTTTCTGGGGACTAATTAGCCTAATAAGTCTCTTTATCACAAAATCCAATTATGATTGGTCAGATTAAGCCTCGGTACTAAATACTCGTACAAAAAATAGAATGTTTTCCTTTTCTTTGACGGCTTTCTATCCACTGTAATGAATGGGCTCAGATTTTGATACTCACTGCCTTGGGTATCCTTGGGGTAAAAGGGCAAGATACTAAAAAAAAATTTCTTGGCTAAAGTTGTCAGTAAAGCTCTTGGTTAATCTTAATCCTGCAGTTTTAATTTTGTATGCAGTTAAAAAGCTATAGTCTGGATGTGGCCCATTGAGGAAGAATTTTGCTTTTTGTCGCTAGGTATGTCTTCAGGCAGCCCTCTTCAGACTCCTCTCATCCGACCTGCTGGACTTTCAGACTTTGGACAGTCAAGCGCCACTTCCCCCTTGAGTAAAGGAAACAGCGTTTGTGGAACCTCCAAACCCTTAAACCTGACAGGTTCCTTGGCACCAGAAACCTCAATCCGAAAACAATACAAAGGAGCCCACACTTCAGGTGGGCGATAGTAATTCTGAAACCCTGGAACCTGTGTGTCTCCATAGCGGCTTCCTAAGCAGCCCACCCACGCCTACCAGCAAAAGGGTTTACAGATGATGCCTTGTTTCCATGTGGGCTTGAGGAGAAGACAACTGCACTACTGGGGCAAGAGGTATTCTGTGTGCACTTCCGTGTGTAGCCCGCATTTGCTGTCTTTGCAGATTTGGGATGAGGAGGGACAGAGACTTGGGATGCTTGAGCTTAACTTTTCCATTAGGCTTCTTTCTAGCATCCTACAAATCATGCAGGGAAAGGATCCGGCTTCCACATGAGACTGGCTGCGAGATCTCCTCCCCCTTCATTTGTACTCACACCAGCGCCCTTTGCCCCCCTCGTCTTTCAGGTTTCATACGGAATTCAACTCCATTCTTATAAGAAGGAGATCAGCAACTAAACTTGGGGGGGGGGTGCCCCGCAGATTCAGAGGAGCCTTCTGGCCAGTGCACCTGTTTTTAAGGGAGCTGTGGACAAACATCTTGGTGGTTCTAATGCGTATGAATGGTGGATGCAATGAAGAATAGACTCTAGGGGAAAGGAGAGAGGAGTTTTGCACTGCGTCCTAGAAAGGGGCTTTTGTCATATCATGCTTCTGAACTACTAGAGTACTGCTTGGTTGGCTAAACGACAATAGGACAGATTAGAGCTTTTGAGAATGATGTTGCTGCCTCTGCCTCACAGAGCAGAAGGAAGTTTCAAATTGCCAATAAGCATTGCAAAACCCAGGCTTGGATACATTTACTTTCATAGCATTGGGTTTTCAGTACAATTTATTGGATTTGGCTTATGTGGGACTCTTCAATGTTTTAGATTACAAAGCCATTTTGTGTGCGATTACAAGAAGAAATTCGAGTAGTGGGGAATTGTCCCTGGTTTTCATCTCATTGTGCCATAGAAGAGTTTTTTAAAAACATGTTTTAGGTACCACTGTTGGCCATACCGCAAAGGATGCGCATCGGGGAATGCTTCCATTTTCCCGATCCATACAGTCCCCAGCTAAAACGATGTCTTTCATTCCAAGCCATCCATTCACTGTGTTCCTTTTCTTTAGCAAGACTCATTTGTCAGCAGTGTCCACACCCAGCAGGTTTGGATTGCTCCACTGTGATGAATCCAGCACTGTAGCAAAGCTCTGTGAAGCTAGTGAAAGTTGTTAGAGAGCAGCAACGCCATTAAGTGCAACTCTTTGTTGTGGTATTCTATTCTGAATGCACAAGAACCATCTGCTTTTGGCATGATATATATATATATATTCTGTCTGCATTGCACTGAGATGAAGGAGGGAGGCAGTTCTCCTGCCTTCACATTTACATTAAATGGATTTTCTTTCTGGGCATTTTCATCTTTCAAGGGAGAACCAGGTTACGAGGTGAAGATCTTAGCTAAGGCAGCAAAGGATTTTTCAGTCTCATGCACCTTGCCTGGTGTCCCACAGTGTAGAGCAAGTGCTTCCTGTTGACTCTGCCTTTAATTTGCACACCTGAAAATAGCAGAAATAAGTTCAGTTAAATTGGGTTTTTTTTATTTAAAAAAAAAACAGATTCGGAGGGAATAATTGGGTTGGGAGGGGATATTTAAGTTAAATCATGAAGATTTTACCCCACCCCGCTCAGATTCACATGTGTATATACAGTGTTTAGAGGGAATCAGAAAATGCCAAGCCTTTTTTTCCTCTTTGAATGTGCTGTCTATTTTTATAACTGAACTTGTACATATGTATAAAAAGAGACACATCTTTCTTTTACTAACTGGAGAAAAGAATCTTAAATAAAATGGAGTGAGATAATTTTATGTAAATTCCGTCTCTGTGGTTTATTGTTCCATGACGAAGTTTGGTGAAACAAGGTATGTGCTGAAGTGCTTCATTTTCTAATTATTTTGCATATGCCTATGTCTAAGAAATAACTACATGCAGCAGGATACACAGACTGTGCACAGGGGATTGCAGAAGGCTTCTTGCCACTACAGTCTCAGAGCCATCTGACTGATAAATCAGTGGCTAAAATACAAGTGATTTTCTTTTCTCACCCTGTTCTTGCATCCAGTATGAGGTTTCCCTCTTTCTGATAGCGCTGCAATGTGCATCGGGGGTGGTGGGGGTACAGATGTTAGCAAATGTTGTCATACTGTTCTGTATGGTGGTGTGAATTTTTGTTATATGAATAGCACTGCTCATTGTAGGTGTGGTAGATTAAATACCTCCCCTGCATCCTCTTCTCCCACCTTGCTTAAATACTAAACTGGGCCCACAGTATCATGGTATATTTCCTGCGTAATTTGGTAGCTGTGGGTACATCTTTGCAAGCCTGGCAGCTGACAGTGATTTGTGAGGAGATCAACATGATCCCATGCTATGAAAAGCAAAAGGATCTATAATGTTTGAACTTTCCTTTTTGTGCTAAGAAAAATGGTAATGTACAAGTGTGGTTGTTTTATATTGATTATTAGTAAGTATAAGTTCAGTTGTGTAGTCTCATTTTTATTTTTAGCAAAATAAGGAGTCATTATTTCATACACCAAAAATATTGATTTAGTTCCCTCGTTGCCAGGTTTGTCATTCCTTTGGTGTGTAGATATACCCTGATTCCTTCCTGGTGGCTAACTGTCAGTTTGCTGCTTCCCACAAACTATACATTTGCTAGATAAAAAGGCTTATCAGAAGATAGTTGGGTCTTTTAAAATGCTTTGCACAGAGTTTTGCAGGTGGCACCGAACAGCAGTGCCTGTAAACCTCTTTCAGATGAGCCAAAAAGGCCTTGCGATGGGGTTGGCCAGAAGTTTCCTACCCCTGACTTACACCAACAAAGAGCGGGGCTAGCAAAGTGCTAAGAAGACCATTACAAAACGTTGCACCCTTTCTATTTTTTTTTCCACCACCTTCTCTTCTTACATCAAACTTTCTAAAAACTATTTGTTTTGCCTATGTGTTTATGTAGACTTCTAAAACTCACATAAGCTGTACTGGTCATCATATGAGGCAGAGCTTTTAATACTCTTGTGTGAGTCTTGCTTCGCTTTGGATATACTTAAAGTAAAAATATTTTGAGGAGCTCAGCTTTCGAAAAGAGTTGTGTGCAGCATTTTGGGGGGAGGGGAGGATGAATCATGAGAATTAGACATACCAAAAAAAATAAGCTGCATGAATGCTAAAATGATCTGGTGAGAGGGGCAACAGCCGAGGCAGCATACCTTTTTATCATGGGGGTGTGAATGAAGGGAAACAAAGTAGCCCAGACAGATGAGGCAACAGTACTGTGCCAAAGGAATATCTCTAAACTTTTCTGTCAGGATTAGAAATGGGGAAATATTTCACTCTTTCCTGTTTTATAAGATTATTTTTGTTGATTCCTCAAGTGTAGCTAAAGGATTGTGTTTTCTTCCACATGGACAGCTGCTAACTGGATTGATTTATTCTGATTCTGAGTTTAAATCTCTACAGTGAAGCTTTCTTGTTGTTATCTTGGTTTTTGCCCCCCTCCAGTTCTCCATAGGGCTTTAGTATGTGTGTGAAGGGCCCGTAAGGTAGGATTGCCAGACCTTCTGAATTGACTAGGGAAGCACCCCACCCACCCTTAGTCAGGAACTCTTTCTGCAAATCTGAGGACATATTAGCTACATATCTGTGCTTTTAAGTGAGGGGAAGGGGCACATAAATTGCAATTGTGGAAAGTGGGTCAGTCTAGATCAGAAGCTTAGCCCTGGGAGTTAGGGGAATTCTTTTTCCCAGCTCAGATTAGGGGCATCATCCCTGCAATTTGCATGCAGGAGAAGAGCTCAGCTGTAGGGAATGGGACGGTTTTTATCAATTGTAAATTGCAGGTGGATGGGGTCCCAGAGCAGGACCACAGTTGGGCTGTAGGATTAAGTCACCTGCCCCTACACTTGAGTTGCAATCTTAGATGGTCAAGGACTCACTGGCAATTCGTGGGGTGGGAGAGGAACACACTCAAAGGCATGGATCCATAGTTAGTATAACATGTACAGTTTGGCCCCTCATTAGATTTTTCAGCCTCTGCTTCAGCTTCAGAATCCTAGATCCTTTTCACTTGTTGCTTTCCTAGTAAGCTATTCAAGGGTTTAAAGCTCATTATCTCTTTGCTAAATGCTGAATAAGATCTTTAAGTGGATTTCACTTGAGAGTCTCTTAATCTCTTAGCCTTAACTTCACTTGACACCTGCTGGGCAACCCATGCTGTGTTTAATACTGTCTCTGACCTTTGCTTACTTTCTCATGTGACATATTTCAAGGGACGCCCCCTCCTTGACCGCCTGCCTTCAGTAATTACTGTTGTCCCAAAACCTATACTCCTACTCTCTCCAAAGGATAGCCATGGCTATACAATGGTACCTCGGGTTACATACGCTTCAGCTTACAGACTCCGCTAACACAGAAATAGTACCTTGGGTTAAGAACTTTGCTTCAGGATGAGAACAGAAATAGTGCTCCGGCAGCAGCAGGAGGCCCCATTAGCTAAAGTGATGCTTCAGGTTAAGGACAGTTTCAGGTTAAGAATGGACCTCCAGAACGAATTAAGTACTTAACCCGAAGTACCACTGTAGTACTACTTGAAACTTCTCTATTTTTCTGCTGCCACATCCAGAATTATTCCTTTTGTACTTCATTTTACATCATGGATTGGGGTCCTGTGGCCCTTCAGATGTTTTGGGGGTATACCTTCCATCATCCCAGCTGGGGCTGCTTGGAGTTGGAGCTGTTGGAGAGTCAAAACTGCCCATCCCTGTTTTATTTTCCAGCTCTAATTGCTGCCTATGTTAAAACTGAGAACAGCCGTTGCATGGGTCTTTTAGTGGGTGGGGAGACTAAGCACTTTTTGTTGATACTCATTTTTATGGACATTCCCACAACCTTCCAGAGCAAAGGTTGCAGGAGGCATGAGGGACCATAGCAGGAAGGAGCCAGGCTAAAAATTTCCTCCCATGGGAAATTTACAATGTAAGAGATTGGTACTTAATGTACCTGCGAGAATGAATTATTTCTAAATCTTTCTTGTCCCATCCTTCTCTTCCTACTTCCCCAAAAGCATTATTCAAGGAATGCACCTTGCTAACAAAGCCACAGCTGTTAGAAAGTTATGTATACGACAAGCCACTTGCTTTGAGCTATTGTGAGTAAAATGTTTTTGTAATATGAATGTTATGCTTAGACATTCCAAGATGCTGCAAAGGCTCTTGATAAATAAGACGCAAACAGGATACTGTGGGCAAATATCCTGCTTCTTTGCAAATACACTGCAAGCAACCTATTAGATTGCTTATAGCAGCAATGCTCAAAATTTGCCAGAGTATCCCTAAGTCAAGGTGGGGGGACGGGATGTTTTGTATCGCTGCAAATAGAATCAAGATGGCAAAGAGAAGGGCAGGTTGTCTGGTGCCAATGGCTTTTAATATTGGAGTACTATCAGTCCAATTTTTCTCAATGGTGAGTGCTGATTCTGTTTGCTCTAGGGTGCAAACAGGAAGGATGTTTGCTATACGATGCTATAGTTTGCAAAGAAAGCAAAAAAATTGCTTGAAAAATAGGGGCTACCTTTAGCATATTCAACATAAACCCAGAAGGTGAAACCAAACTCAGTGTAATACGCTCAACAGTGAGCAACCTGGCCACTGTTGCCCCAGTGAGCAACCTGCAATAGCTCAGTCTGTAGAGCATGAAACTCTTAATCTCAGGGTTATGGGTTCGAGCCCATGTTTGACAAAAAGATTTCTGCATCACAGAAGGTTGGACTAGATCACGTTTGCGGTCTTCCATCTCTACAGTTCTATGATACTATGAATTATTTAGATGAAGTTTCCAAACCATCTTTAGAGGCAGCCCTATGTATAATGTGTTGCAGTAGTCTAACCTAGAGATTACCAGAGTATTAACAACAGAATTTAGGCTATCCCTGTCCAGATATGGGTGCAGCTGTTTTAACTGTTTTTATTTATTGTTTTTTCTGTTTTTAGCCTTGAGTTCAATCAGGGAAAAGGTAGGGTATAAATGAATGAATGTTTAAACTGATACGGCTTTCCTCCTAGAAACTCTGTAATTTCCAGTTCTTTTTATACGGCTGATATCCTTGCACTCAATTTACATTTAGACTGCAAACATTTCTTTTGCTTTAATGCATTTTGTCTGGTGTTTGCTTTCTACAGCAGTGCACGTCACAGACAGTGCCGTGTATTTAACAAAACACTGAAAAGCTCTTAGCAACTTCCCAGTCCCAGTGTAGCAACAGCCTGATGGCCTCCACGCCTCTGGTGGGGCTCCATGACAAACATATACCGTATCTGCAGCACTCAGAAATGCAAGTGTGTGGTTGGAGTGTCCAGACAGGACCGTGAAGACCCAGGTTCAACTCTCCACTTAGCCGTGAAGCTCACTGAGCAACCGTGGTCTTGTCTCTCAGCCACACCTGCCTCACGGAGTTGTCGTGCAAGTAGAAGTGGTTGGGGGAGAATGAGGCGTACCACCCTGAGCTCCACAGAAAAGGTGTGGGATAGAACTGCAATAAATACAATGTTGGAAAATACTCCACATGGTGCCATAAAGCAGCCATCATCCTTCTGCCATTTCTGGCACCTCTGGGGAGAAACTCCCATTCTTCCATTGCATTTCCTCAGATTGTGCAAATATATTTTAGTATAAGTGCCTTGTTGATGTCTGTTCTATCTGTAATGCTGGAAATGGAAGGTTTTTAACAAAATTTGCATCCTCCCTTCGGTTGTGAGAACCCTGTGAATTGTATGGCTTTCCAGTACATCAGAGCTTTCCACACATCCTAGTGTGTTGGCTGCAGTGTGTAGGTGTGTCATGTGAACGCTCCCCATGCTCCTCCTGGGACTGGAAAGGGGTTAGTTTCACCTCCAGTTTGCTAGTACAGTGTTACCTCAGGTTAAGAACTTAATTCGTTCTGGAGGTCCGTTGTTAACCTGAAACTGTTCTTAACCTGAGGTACCACTTTAGCTAATGGGGCCTCCCGCTGCCAACTCGCAGCCGCAGCGAGATTTCTGTTCTCATCCTGAAGCAAAGTTCTTAACCTGAGGTACTATTTCTGGGTTAGTGGAGTCTGTAACCTGAAGCATCTGTAACCCGAAGTAACACTGTAAAACTGAATTACTGTGTCGCAAAATGATGCATGTCTATAAAGTGTGCCACCAACATGAAAAGTCTGGAAAGTTCTGCAGTGCATTAACCTTAAATGAACCTCCATTGACCTATGTGGATATTTATAGGTAACAAGCTACTCATGAAACACCTTTGGAACTGTTATAACAACTTTCAGGTCTCATCCAGTTCTGCTCAGCAGAAGTATGGCATTATGTTACATAGCTGCCTATGCAGCAGGAATAGGGTATAGTACTTCCAATTTACTGTTGTTTGAAGGCTATTTTCTGTGTAAGTCACTTCTGCGTCTTCTACTGTGATAAGGAAAGGCCTTATTTCCTTATCTTTGCAAAAGGAAGACTTGGGAACGTTGAGAATCTAGAATCATACTCTTGTTTTTCTCTTGAATGTGAAGATATGTGAAGATATGTGCATCTTACTTCGGTACCTGAGTTGCCAAATTAAATTGAAACAGAAACTTAAAAAGTACCACAACAAACAACTCTGAGGTCCTCCTCCCTGACTATAGAAGTTCATTTTGTTTTTAATTATTTAATCAAAAGGTGTATAGACAAGCTTTCAGTTAACAAAAACTGTTATCACATATGAAATGCAAAATAAAACCCGGCGTCAGCCAGAACAATAAAAGCCAACAGAAGGATCATATCAGTAGAGTCATCTTAAATGACTTGCTGGAGAGTTGGAGGAAATAAAAAGTTATTTGCTTGATACCACGAATATACTATGGTGCCACTCAAGCCTCCCTAGTGATTGTAGCACGTGGGCAGGGTCCTGTAGAAGATGGCAGTTCTTGGGTTAACTCAGATCTCAAGCCATTTAGAACTTTAAAGGTAAACACAATATCAGAAACTGACTGTCTTATACCTGGATCTGAGGTACATTTACTGAAAAGTCCCACTAGTTTAAGGGGGATTACTCCCAATGAAGTGTACAGAAGGTGATACATAGCCTTAGGCTACATTCCTATTCACATTTATCTGGGAGTGAGCTCCATTTAAAACGTATGTGACTGACTTCTGTAAAGGTAAAGGTACCCCTGCCCGTACGGGCCAGTCTTGACAGACTCTGGGGTTGTGCGCCCATCTCACTTAAGAGGCCAGGGGCCAGCGCTGTCCGGAGACACTTCCGGGTCACGTGGCCAGCGTGACATCGCTGCTCTGGCCAGAGCCAGAGCCAGAGCCAGAGCCGCACACGGAAACGCCGTTTACCTTCCCGCTGGTAAGCAGTCCCTATTTATCTACTTGCACCCGGAGGTGCTTTCGAACTGCTAGGTTGGCAGGCGCTGGGACCGAGCAGCGGGA
Source organism: Podarcis cretensis (assembly GCF_951804945.1). Classification (NCBI taxonomy): domain Eukaryota; kingdom Metazoa; phylum Chordata; class Lepidosauria; order Squamata; family Lacertidae; genus Podarcis; species Podarcis cretensis. Next base: position 44,522,427 of record NC_137170.1, on the reverse strand, counting down.
GCGCACCCCGCCGCGGGGATTCGAACCGCCAACCTTTCGATCGGCAAGCCCTAGGCGCTGAGGCTTTAACCCACAGCGCCACCTGCGTCCCTGACTGACTTCTGAGTGGACACAAATAGGACTGCTGAGTGGACACAAATAGGACTGCTCTGTTTGTCATTTTAGGAACAGTAGCAAGGAGCGGCTACCACAAGGAGTAGGAAAATAATAATCTGGATATCTTCTCCATCTGTAAGAATTTTGTGGAGGATGGCATAGCTGCTGCGGTTTATATTCTCTGCTGACCTGCTTCAGCTTGTTGTTCTCTGTCTCCTGGAAAACACATGAATGAAATGCTACCTCGGTGTTTCCTGGTGGAAAACAGATGTGTGCATCACATGTACCTCTTTTTATGCACGTTACCTCATTTATGTTACCCCATTTGTATTTAAAATGTATAATCTCTAGGCCCAATTGCCACTTAAATTAGCAGCTGTCACTTTGGCGTGTCTCAGAATACCTTTAAATTACGTCTTTCTAAGGGACCACAGAGTGTTAATGCGGTGACTGTTCAGATGGCTACGTCTATAATTGCTTTAAGATGATGGGAAACCTGACACATGATGGCAATTATCCACTTGTGGGTTGATGACGGGTGCCGACTAATAAATTAAATGGAATGCCCATGGACAGACACACCCTCCATTCCTCACGCCTGTTACCTGTGACAAAACGGCAAGGCTTCTCGTTCTCTGGTCAGCGAAGACAAACAGCCCAGTGCCTTGTGCAACAATCGCTTGCGTTTCCTGGTTAAAGCAGCATCTTTCTCTTGGGAGCCTCAGGTTCTTCTCAGGCTACCCCACCTACACCTGTTTTTGTTGGGTCCAAAAAAGGCCTATAGTCACACTTAAGAAGGCACTGATCTGCCATTCTCCACCTTCTGAACCCCTTCTGCTTAAATCTACTTCCCTTCCTTCTATTTTGCCTTGACCAATAGCTGTGTGCCTCAGAACAGTTGGGTCCCAAAGATCTGGCCACCTTCTCCACCTGTAATCATTTCCCACAGTTGGGGGGGGGGAGAGAGAGAGATGCCGTGCGCTTAATCTGAGGGAAAGTGGGCAGCAAAATGAAGCCGCAGGGGTGGGTCACTTGAGATCATCAGTGAAAGATCACCACTAGCTCAGTCTTCAGTACTCCAGTCATAATTTACCCAAAATACATTTGACAAATATACAGTGGTACCTCGGGTTAAGAACTTAATTCGTTCTGGAGGTCCATTCTTACCCTGAAACTGTTCTTAACCTGAGGTACCACTTTAGCTAATGGGGCCTCCCGCTGCCACCGCGCTGCCGCTACACGATTTCTGTTCTTAACCTGAAGCAAAGTTCTTAACCCGAGGTACTATTTCTGGGTTAGTGGAGTCTGTAACCTGAAGCGTCTGTAACCTGAGGTACCACTGTATAGGATGATAAGTGAGCCTTTGAAATTCAAGTTAGAAGAGACCTTTTGTCTGTCGGTTGTTTCAAGGATTGCCCTGACAGAAACCTGGGTTTGCCACTGAGCTTTCACACAACAAAGAACTAGCCAATTCAGGCAACATGATACATATATATATATTGAAACTTAAGATTATTGTTCATGCTGTACAATTTTAAGGAGTACACCTTTTAAAAACATTGCATATGAATAGGCTTGTTCCGCATTTGTGTATGCTCTGATGGCCTTAAAACAGCTTTCAGTAGGATTAAGGTGTTTCTTTTCATTCATTTCCTGTGGTGGCTCCTCAGTGCTTTTTCAGATAAAGCGGCTGGGTCCCATATTGCTCCGTGGCTTAGTTTATTCTGTGGAGTTATAATGTCTTTTCCGATTTGCACTTGGAGCAGCTTCTAAAAGTGTTTTGCCCACAGCAAGCCCGGCTCCCGAGAGCCCTGTGCAATGGATAATTATAGATATCTGGTTTATAAATAATATATTGACTTCTTGAGCTGCCCTTAAATCCATGCTGCTTCTGGTGTTTAGTTTGTGGGCAATTACCGCAGCTATATTTAGTCATCGTTACCTGCTATAAACATTTTAATTCTTTTAATCCCCTTAGTCGTGCCATTATTTTGGTTCCTCTGCTTTTTGAATCCCTTGTTTGCACGGCAGCATTGCATTCTGCTTGTGGGAGTTAGGCTTCACTCCAAATAGTGCATGGGGCCAAGCTAGACATAGCAACAGCAGGCCTATTACTTAAACTCAGGGCTGCCACACTCAGACAAAGCAGGGGAAGGACAAAAAGGGTGTGAAACCTGCATGGTGGATTCCTGTCACAATTAAAATGACTCGTGTATCTTTAAACATGTTTTTGGTAAGTTGGCAATCCTCACCAGCAAAGGCACCAGGGCCAACTTTTGCATTTGGCAACCTAGTACGTTAATGTTTGTTAGAGGCATTTATAGTAATGATGTATTAGTAGAGAAGCTTTTTTAAAAAATCTGTTCTAGGCTTTCATTCATGAAGTTTCTTTGAAAACTTGGTTTAATGATCAATATCGCAGTTTCTATATCGCCACTGCTGCCCAGTTGCATTTCTCATCAGCTGAGTTCTGATAATAGAAATAAGCTCAATTGAGAGGATATTGCTGAGGGGGAGATGGTACATTCACATGTCCCTTTTCCTCTAAAACCCCAGAGGAGGCACTTTCTCACATGATACACGATGGCAGAAAAACTCAGTTTAAACCAACAGAATTAGAGAGGAGGCAGAGAGTCACAAACAGGCATGAGAAGGTAAGACAGGCAAGAAGCTTGGGCATAAGAGAGAGGAACAGCAATTCTCAGTTCCTGATAATTCTCAGGCACCTGGGATTTAACCCTGGATGATAAAAGTTTCTCACTTGTGATATTCTCAGGAGCCTAACCAGGCTTATATCACCCAAATCTGGGTGAATGTTCTGGCCATTAGATTAGAAGGCTTGGGAGAGTGAATCAACTTGGTGTGTCTGGCTTGGCAGAGCCTGAGTCTAGAGTGGAGGGATAGGACAGGACCGCACTTTGACCTCGAGATGTTATTGGATTCCAAGCCCGTCATTCCCAGCCAGCAGTCAGAGATTATGGAATATGTATTCCAACAACACTTGCAGGGCCACAGTTCCATCCCCCTGGTCTAGAGTCTTGGCAAATGTTCAGCGTAGACGAGCAAGGTTTCTCTCAGTGCACAGTCCACCCCAGTGTCCAACAATCTTCCTACTTGTGCTGGTGAAGATGCAGATCTACTGTAAGATTTGGTAGTAAAATTCTTTTGGCTATTGGTACTGGGGAAGCCCAGGATCCGAGCGGAGCTACCCTATCAGTACTGATTCATGACTGAATGGCTCTTGTTACGTCAACCATGGGGATATTTCAGCATGCCATCAGTGTGATCCATGTAGCAGACATTGGGTGTGGTGTTTGATGCTGGGACAATTAATATGACAACCCAGGGGTAGAGAGATTTATTGTGTTTCCTTTGTCAATGGCAAATCACTTTCTAGTGGGGTTGAAGCTGGCAGGTGGTTTTCCCCTTTGCAGGGGTGGAGAAGGTGCCACCACCACAACCAGAAAGTTTCTGGACAGCTCTTGGGGAGTTTTCTGTTGACATGACTGGCATCTGTGTTAAAGTCCTAGCAGTTCTGTGGAATAAGCAGATGACTCAGCCTGTTGGCACCATTGCTCTTGAAAACCTTCTCCCACCTTCTCTTTGGCTTCCTGCTTTAGTGAGAAGCTTCAGACAATCAAGCAGCAGAGTAGATGACTCAGCTCAGGCCCATATTAGAGCCTACTCTGTGGTCGTGGCAATAGCAAAGAAAACATAGGCAACTCTCAAGTCTTGCCCTGACTTGTTTGCTAAATGTTTTGCTGACATCTGTTCCAACTTGCTACAGCCTGGTGGACTGGGTACTTGGTGAGGGTATGTCTTACCAGATGCCCACTCAAACTTTGTACCCCCGAGGGTTGAGCAGCTGAGCGCAATAAGTAACTGATGCCTTGCTGCAAGAGGAAGTGGTCCTGGCAGTCTTCAAAGCTGAAGTGGTCAGCTGCCCACTCCTTAAAATGCCTGCCCCAAACTTAGATGATTATAACAAATATTAGCCAGTTTCAAATCTCACCTTCTTGGGCAAAATACTGGAATGAATTTTGGCCATACAGCTCCAGAGACTGTTGGATGAAACTAGCCACCTAAACTCATTTAAATCCAGATTCAGTCTTGGGTTTGTTACCCTGATGGATGACCTGAGAAGTGAGAGCAACAAAAGGAGTGCAACCTTGCTGGTTCTCCTGGATTTCTGAGCAGCTTCATAGAATCATAGAACTGTAGAGCTGGAAGGGCCCAGAGAGTCATCTAGTCCAACTCCCTGCAATGCAGAAATATGCAGCTATCCCATATCTGGAGCAAACCTGCAACCTTGGAATTGCCACCACACTCTTAACCAACTGAGCTATCCAGTTTTCAGTGGTCAATGTATCCTTCTGCATCATGATGGAGACAGGGAGCACCATTTTGTGGTGGTTCTGCTCCAACTTAGTGAGTTTATTCCAGAGGGCGGTGCTGAAATCTGAATTTAGTATCGACATTTGTGCTATAGTGTCTTTCTCCCTGACACTCAATATCAACATGAAACTACTGGATGAAGTTTTCTGGAGCTTTAGAGTGAGGTGTCTTCAGTATATTGATGACATTCAATTCTCTCTGCCTCATGGGTGAGACAGTGGGGGTGTTGAACTTGTGCCTATAATCAATAACGAGCTGGATAGTAACTTAAATTTTAATCCAGATAAGATTGTTAGTTGGAGTTACCTAGTAGTTCAGTGATTTTGGAAGGTGATATCTCCTTTTTGTATATAATTTGTTTATTGTCATCCCCCCCCCCCATAATTTTATACATTTTAACATAACCATTTCAAACATTAAAGTACAAGGTACTTTTGAACCTTTGGACCTCTTTCCCTCTCTCCATGGGTTCCATATTTAACATTAGATTTTTGCTGCATCTTTACCATTATCCATCTGTTAAATAACCATAATTATCACAAAGAATTCCATATTACAAAGTGTCATTGCATCCCTGCCAAAGATTTTAACTGTTCACAGTGGTCTTTTAAATAAATAACAAATTTACTCCAGTCTTTAGAAAATACTTGATCTTCCTGGTTTTGGATCTTCCCCGTCAATTTTGCCATCTCTGCAGACTCCATCAGTTTCATCTGCCCTTCTTCTTTTATTGGTACTTCTCCTTCCTTCCATCTCTGGGCTAGTAGCATTCTCGCTGCCACCGTTGCATACATAGGAAGCTGATATCTCTGTATGGGGTTGCGATTCCTCTTAACGGAAAACCTTTCTACTAGTTTAGGCAAGTTTACAAGCTATGACTGCATGCAGGCATGACTTTGTTACAATTGTCCACAGTCTCATAACACCCGTGTTAGACCACTGTAATACATTATATGTAGAGCTTCCCTTGAAGATGGTATGGAAATTTCAATTTATTCAGAATTCAACAGCCAGACAGTTGGCTAGAATCTCTTTTGATGACCCTAAACTTGTTCCAAAAGATTTTCACTGGTTTCCAGGGTACTTCTGAGCTCAGTCCAAGGTGATAGTCTTAACCTTTCAAGCCCCAAATAGCTTGTGACCAGGATATTTAAAGGACTATCTTCTCTCAGTTTAACCTGCCACATTTTTGTGTGCCCCTGCTGGGTATCGCTAGATGGACAGTGACTGAGGAGATGGCCTCTTCAGTGCACCTGCCAGGTTTAAAACATCTAAATTTATTGTCCAGATTGTTGCCTGTGATAGAAGAGGCTCTGTGTCTAAAAGAAGGTGCAGAAAAGGCACGAAGGAGGATGACTGTAGCTAGGAAGTAAATAAAATAGTTGGGAAGCCAGTGGCTACATCATAAGCACACACTGTGAAATAAATCTTTGCACCCATTTGCTGGGCACGAAAAGGATGCTATTAAACAAGCAGGGCTTTGGCCTCCTTCACCCCAGTCAGCAAAGTCTCTGCCTCAGTGACCTGAAAGAATCCTTGGGAAGCTCCCTGTAAACACCCGGCCTGAGCTTCGCTGACCTTTAGCACAATTTTGGCTGCGATTCCCAAGATACCTCCAGTGCCTGTTGGTTAGTGTTGAAGAACCAAAAAGTGTAAACACAAAGGTCTGGGAAGGCTGGCAAGCAATTAATATCTGGGAGCGAGGAGAGGCAACATAAACACACCTAAACATGATTTAAAGCTGAAGTTTGAAAAGGGAGAGGGAGAAAACAGTCCTCTTGGAAAGTGTGAAAAGTTCATTCTCAGGCTGCCTTGCCCAAGCTACCCTTCTGTAAAATCACTTAGGTATCCCTGACACTAGTTAGAAAAGAAAGGACGTTAGCACTGGGCATACAGGCATTTTGCAATACAGTGGTACCTCGGGCTACAGACTCCGCTAACCCAGAAATAGTACCTCAGGTTAAGAACTTTACCTCAGGATGGGAACAGAAATCGTGCTGTGGCAGTGGGAGGCCCCATTAGCTAAAGTGGTACCTCAGATTAAGAACAGACCTCCAGAACGAATTAAGTTCTTAACCCGAGGTACCACTGTAGTTGTAAGAAGGGAGGGAAACTTGTACTCCAGGGACATCTGAAGGCCCACAACTCCTATCAATGCCAGGCAGTATGGCTAATGTTCAGGGATGGTGAGGAATTTTTTTATTAGCCTCCTAAGAGGCCCAATAGCCTGTGTTTGTGTTGGTCACAGAAGAAACAGCTTCTCTTCCACTTAAGGCAGTGTGGAAAAACAGTTTGACCAATCTTTTTTTTTTAAAAAAATAAATAGTAACTTTCATGCATTTGTTTATAAGACTGTTGCATTTAGCCATTAAAATGCAATGGATGAGGGCCAATAAACTGGATTAGAAGGTGGTGGTTCTTATACCTGGAAGCCAGTTGCCTATTCTGGATGGGGTTGCACTTCCTCTGAAGGAACAGGTGCACAGCTTGAGGGTACTCCTGGATACATCTTTGTCTTTGGAGGCCCAGCTAATGAAATGTGAACTCGGTAACTAGAAGTGCCTTTTACTAGCTTCGTCTGGTATGCCAGCTATGTCCATATCTGGCTCGTGATAACTTGGCCACTGTAGTCTCTGCATTGGTAACCTGAACACTGGATTTTTGTATGCGAGGCTGCCTCTGGGTCTGATCCAGAAGCTCCAGTTGGTGCAGAATGAAACCAGAGAGCTGGCCGCATGTGACATCTCTGCTAAAACATACCGTATTTTTTGCTCTATAAGACTCACTTTTTCCCTCCTAAAAAGTAAGGAGAAATGTGTGTGCGTCTTATGGAGCGAATGCAGACTGCGCAGCTATTCCAGAAGCCAGAAGGAGCAAGAGGGATCGCTGCTTTCGCTCCGCAACAATCTCTCTCGCTGTTCTGGCTTCTGGGATTCAGAATATTTTTTTTCTTGTTTTCCTCCTCCAAAAACTAGGTGCAGTATGCCCTGGCTGCCCGTATCCTGTCAGGCCAGGTTCAAGGCTCTTGTGTTGATATACAAAGCCCTGACCAACTGGGGTCCAGACCTGAGTCCTTATAACCCAGCCGACTGAGATCATCCCTTCTGCCATGTTACAGAGGTCCAGCTGGCCTCAACCAGAAATCAGGCATTTAGTGGCACCAGTCCTATGCTGTAGACCAGGCTTCCTCAACCTCAGCCCTCCACATGTTTTTGAGACTACAATTCCCATCATCCCTGACCATTGGTCCTGCTAACTAGGGATCATGGGAGTTGTAGGCGAAAAACATCTGGAGGGCCAAAGTTGAGGAAGCCTGCTGTAGACAGTGGCATTGTGTTGTCTGCCAGTGCTTAGAGTGCACGTGCATGCACATGCACATGCATGTGCCAGGCAGGGGCAGGGCAAAAAGGATAAACAGAACCCACATGCATGGGGCATGGAGGATTCACAGAGCCCATGCACCAGCCCAGCCCTCTCCACCGGAGCCAAGTGGGGCCACACTGTGCCATTGGCCCACCCATGCAGGGAGGAGCCTAGCTGGTTGACGTGGCCCTTGGCGGGGGAATCCCCCCAACTCTGACTGGGCGTCCATTCCACAAGGGGGCCAGGGACATGGTTACAAAGCCAGGCTGGGCTCTGTGACCCAGATATCCCCAGCAGCAGGCAAGGTGGGGTGGGGATCCCTGCATGGGAGACCTGATTCATGCCCCCTAAAAATCTTACGCCCAGGGCTATGTCCCCCCTGAGCCCCCTCCACACTACCCCTCTGGCTATAGAACACTCTTCCAGCAGAGTTTGGGCAGCCATCCTTTCTTTTGACTTTTGGGCATTTACTGAGGACTCTCCCCCCCCCCCCCGAGAGGCCTATGCAGTTGTTTAAATATCCCTTGAGTAGCCATTCATTTTAATGAATGCTTTGTATTGCTTTTAAATGTTTTTATGTTGCTGTACACTGCACTAATGTTTTGCAAGGGGTGGTATATAAATACTTTCATAAAGAAAACAAATACTAATGACAAAGCTCCTATTTATTTTTATCCACAACAGGATCTGGACTGCACGCTTAAGGCCGTTTGTGTGTTTTAGTTTGACTGCAACACCAGGTGATGATGATCCTCTTATCATGTAAAGGAGCTGCCATAGATTTCTCCCACTGATAGTACTTTCGTATAATCCAGGAACACAATTCTTTTCAATAAAATCGAGTTCATATGTTCAGCAGCTGGGCATCAAGAATTGACAAATTTCAGCTATGAGAATCCAAGTGTTCCATATATGCAAACAGACCCTACTCTTTTTGCTGTTGATGTACCCAGTGCTGGTCGACGCATGGTGAAAATACTTGGCTTCACAGACATACTGGTATTTAACTGTGAGACTGATGATGTTGTGAGAGTAAAGGTATTATGATCACATGGTTGCTTTTACAGATGAAATGAGCCCTAACTTACTTGAGCACTGCAAAGAAGGCTCATTATAAGAGGCTTAAGGCTTGAAGTCACCACCTCTCAGTCCAAATAAACATGCTTATTAATCTAAGAACCCCTGGAGCAAAGAGCTCTTTGGGCTAAAAGATACCTTTGCAGAGTATTCCTCTTGTAACAGGGCATTGTCCGCAGATCGAAGTGGTTAAGCAGGCATCTATGGGGTAAAGAGATTTCACAAGTAAATTCCTTCACCCCTTGGTATTGAAGCAAAAAATCTAGCTGCCCTCCTAAGTGCTGATATATTTCCATGGGAGACTTTGTTTCCTGCTCCTCCATCCCCCCCCCCCAAAAAAAAACTTTAGCCATCCTTAGCAAATATCTTTTAGACATTTTTGAGCAGGGGATTCTAAAAAAATCAGCTGTGTGTGTTTTCTGACACAATCCATTTGCTGACCAGTAGTCTTTAATTCCACTGTGCTCATGAAAAGCGTTGGTTCTCTTTAGACAAGAAAAGATGAAGAAAACGGGAAGCGGTGCCATGTCTCTGTGTCCTCAGAAGAAAGTCACAGGCTCTTAGTTAACAACATCTCTGTGTTGTGGAGTTCTCCTGACCTTTATTCTAGTTCTCCAGAGTTCGAGGTACTGGCAGTACTTTTTAGGAACTGCAGAGTATAAACACAGCAACCCTTCCCTTGGCAGAGTGGACAAGAAGCAAGTGGAAGAGATGAAAAGGGAGCTGAAGAAAACACAAAACCAGTATGGGACTGGGGTGACAGTTTGTCAAATTTCCTGAGTGTCTTACACTGAATAGCCCTGATTTCTCACAAAATTCTGCTGAAAAGAGACATAGCATTGCCTAGATGCAGCAGGTGGAAAATACTTGGCTGTACATCTGCTTGCAGTGAAGTTGTCCTCAAATCCCTTTAAACCAGCTTTCACCAGCATTGCCCTCTCTGGATGTTTTGGGCTACAATTCCTATCAGCCCTCAGCTAGCATAGTAGTAGTAGTAGTAGTAGTTATCATACCCTGCCCATCTGGCTGGGTTTCCCCAGCCACTTTGGGTGGCTTCCAGCACATATAAAAGCATAATAAAACGTCAGACATTAAAAACTGATGCTGTATGAACCGTGCAAGTTATGCTCAGTGTGCTTCTGAGGACATGTCACAGAGCCAACCCAGCAATTAGGCCGAGTGAGTTGGTTGCTTCAGATGCAGTTGATTCTTCAGTGTCAGGAAAGGCAGAAAATTGTTAGTAGTTTATTCTTGTGTTTTTATTACAAGGGACAGGCACTTTGGGGGTTTTCTGTCTCGAGTGCCATAATAACTTGGCCAGCCTTGGGCTCTATGCACCTAGACTTGGGGAGGGCTGCCATTTGCTATTCCACTGTGGCTAGCAAAATGCCCTGAGCTATGGGTGTCTCTCTCTCTCTGCTGCACACCTGGCCTCTGCAAGGCCTGTGACCTCAGTTGACCGATCCACCCATTTGTATAGTATTTGCAGAGAATTACAGCCTGCAGCCCACATCGGCGAGGATGTGGCTTTGTCTAAGGCTTTTGCACATGGCTGTCGCTGATTTTCATGCTGTTCCTTGCTACTTAACCAATAAGAACAGCGTGCAGCAGGGGTAGCCAGGGTGCTGTGCTCCAGCCCCCATCAGAGGTGGTGACCGTACTGCGCCATGACCACCCACCTTATACCTCAGGCGTGGGGCAGGTAAGGGCAGGGTTTCAAAGGAACAATTGGGAATTTAAGGTGAGTTGTGTTACTGATCATTCATTTGCTGGAGCAAAGTGTACTCCTTTCAGCTGATAAGTGGTTGGATCATGCCTTGCTCCAGCGGGGGAAGCATTTGCTGTTTAATGAAACCTGCTTCTTGGTCCCAGCGCTTCTCCTTGAACCTCTGAAAACCAGTGCTAGAAAGCTTTTTGCAAGCAGCCTTGCACTGCTCTGGTTTTCAGAGGTTTAAAGAGCAACACAAAGCTGCTTGCGAAAAGGCATCTGAAAAACTGGGACTTCAAAGCACAGCACCACCTGTTGCCATAGTGATGTCAGGTTCTTGATAGCTGGGCAGCCCCGCCCCTGTCAATTTTTGCCCCAAAGGGGTGGGGAGATAAAGATCTGGCCCAACACACTGAGGCCTGGTGACACTCAAGAAATCTGCTCCTTCCATTGCTTCCAGTTCACCCTATCTGCTCCACTTGCTATATCTTGCTATTTTTTCTGCCTTTGCATGGCTCAAACTCATATCTGTAGCACCATGCCCCTCTTCTTATTTAGCCGTATATCTCTGTTTCTATCACAGCAATAAAATGCAATATGGATATTTGCATAGTAAAAAATGCAACAATTATAAATTAAATAACCAACAATTTGAAGTTCTTCCAGCTGCCCCTCTCTACCCCTTGGTAGACCTGGCCCTTTTCCTGTAGTGGAAACTAGGTCAAAAAGAGCTATTGGGTTTGTGGGGTGCATAACACAGCATTAATATGGGAGAGGCAATGGAGCAAATGGTTTTGTCAGCATGACTCTACAGGTTGAGGTGGGCTGCCATGGCAACTGACTGAACTATTCTCACTCCCCTCCCACATCCCTTAAACACTTGGGGGTAACTGAACCAAAACCGGTATCTGTCTTCCAACTGGCAAGATTAGAAGTTCATTTGAGTGAAATGCCAACTATAAATCCAGCTGCAAAACAACACACTGCCAGTGCTAGCCAGCATAGTTGAGTGAGAGGCTGGGAGGAGATTTAAGAATAACCTGTTGTGTAGTCAGTAGTGTTAACTGTTTGACAGATCCAGTTATCTGCTCCTCTTCCAGGCATATAGTATGGGGCAAGTCCTCTGTAATTCTGGCGATAAGTGTGCAAAAAACATATGTGAACTATCCAGGTAAGATACAGAGAACTATTACAGAAGGGCAACAGTGACTGAAGCTTGATATTTTAAAATGGAGGAGCTCATCAAGGGACGCGGGTGGCGCTGTGGGTTAAACCACAGAGCCTAGGACTTGCCGATCAGAACGTTGGCCGTTCAAATCCCCGTGACGGGGTGAGCTCCCATTGCTCTGTCCCAGCTCCTGCCAACCTAGCAGTTCGAAAGCACGTCATGTGCAAGTAGATAAATAGGCACCGCTCCAGTGGGAAGGTAAACGGCGTTTCCGTGCGCTGCTCTGGTTTGCCAGAAGTGGCTTAGTCATGCTGGCCACATGACCCGGAAGCTGTCTGTGGACAAACGCCGGCTCCCTCAGCCTATAGAGCGAGATGAGCGCGCAACCCCAGAGTCGGTCACGACTGGACCTAATGGTTAGGGGTCCCTTTACCCCTTTACCTTTACTAGAGCTCATCAGTTCCTTCTTTCAAGTACAGTACCTATTTCATAGGCGCAGAGAGCTGATTAAAACTCAGAGCAGAGTGCCTTTCCATTTGTATGTTTTGTGTACTGTCCCGGTATGTGGGAAAATCTAGACAGATTTTTCCTTTTTCAAATGGGAGACTTCTGGCAGAAACAGCTCCTTCTGCTCGCTTCCACTGCACGTCAATTGTTGAAAAAAACTATGTCTGCTGAAACTGGAATAATTGGAGTTGGAAAGAATCCTGTTACAGCAGGAGTCCTAGGCTTTAAACATTCCCAATAAATAAGTCTCCTTTTATTTCCATCCCTTCCCTGGGCTATTTATATCCTCACCCAACTGGATGGTTCAAAAGTATTTCCTGTTATCCCAGCTACATCAACTTTACTGCAATATTGGTCTTACTGTTTCAGAGCCTTGGTGGCTCTAGTAAATACTTACTATCTTGTTTCTTTGTGTCAGCCTTCTGTAATTGGGAAGAAAATGGTCTTTAGCTCTCCTTCAACTTCAGCTCTTGACACTTGGATCTCAAGCATTTACACCATCCTCCTTCATATCAACGGTTAGCATCGGCCATACATTTCACCCTCTCCTCAGGTGAACAACTAAAAAAGCGGGTGAACCCTTCTCATGGGCAGAACATTTGAGGCTGACGGACAGTTGTCTGGGGAGAATGCATTTGGCTGCAACCTCTCGTTCTGCATTTCTGTGGGCATAAAGCTACAGGTGTCTTCTTAGAGTTGCAACTCAGCAATCTTACCAACTTGTAATTGAGTCTGTGACCCATCATAACTGTTAGGATCTCTCCAGATCCTAACAGTTTTGTTTCTGGTTTTTTGCAGGTGGGTTCTGCAACATGTTACGGATGCGGGTGGCACTGTGGCCTAAACCACAGAGCCTAGGGCTTGCCAATCAGAAGGTCAGTGTTTCGAATCTCTGTGATGGGGTGAGCTCCCGTTGCTCGGTCCTTGCTCCTGTCAACCTAGCAGTTAGGAAGCACATCAAAGTGCAAGTAGAGAAATAGGTACCACACCAGCGGGAAGGTAAACGGCCATTCTGTGCGCTGTTCTGGTTCGCCAGAAGCGGCTTAGTTATGCTGGCCACATGACCCGGAAAACTGTCTGTGGACAAACGCCAGCTCCCTCAGCCAGTAAAGCGAGATGAGTGCTGCAACCCCAGAGTCATCCGTGACTGGACTTAATGGTCAGGGTCTGCAATATGTTATTGAGACAATAATAATAATGCAGTAGCAGTGGATTTATACCGGATTGTCTGCACATCACTTTATTACTTTGGTGATGCTTCCTAAACAGTACCTTATTTTTGCTGTCTGGAGGAACACTCTTGCTGGAGCATTGTGGTATGAAAAGTTACAGGATTTCAGCAGTAAGCTATGGGGAAGTATGTCCCCCCTGAAACCTTTGCACACACATACACAGTATTGAGCAGAAATCATGAGCATAAATAACAGTGAATGCACAGCAAAAAGGACCTCTGGAGGGTCCCTTAGTTACCACCTCCTCAGTAGTATAAGAGACTGCAGTAATTTATTGATATACTCTCCCTTTTGCAAAGGGAGTCTTTAATAGCAAAACATAAAAACACAAAAGCACAAATTCAAAAACAAAGGCATAAATATGATCTCATAGTTGTGACTGAGCAGATATTTCCAATACTTTATTTGTGCCAGAATGAAAGCCAAGGAAACTTGTAGTGTGTTGAAACACTGAAACGCGTCTAGTTTTGGGTCCCCATCTCTCCCCCACCCCCAGTTTTACACACTTAAAAATGGTCATGAATCCAAAGGGCAGTCTACAGTCACCTAAATTGCTCCCTTGCAGCAGAGGAAAAGATTAAATGACAGAGATTGGCTCAAGCTTGTCCTGGACTTTATGCATATATCTCAGTACAAGGCAAGAGAATGGATTGCATACTTCAGACTACAGGTGGGCAAAACCATTTTTTGAAAGTTTACCCTGGTATGAAACTCGTAAATCAGGGAAAGAATCTGAAGCCCAGACTACACCCTGCTGTGCTAATTTTCTACTTCCTGGAAGGGTTTTTGTGTTTGTTTTAATGTCAGGGCACTGAAAAATTAGTTCCACTTCTTGCATGGCCGTTGTTCCACTTTGGAAACCAAACACCTCTGCATATATGTGCTGTTACAAAATAACAGGAGAAACTATTTGTATATTAAATACCTGTAACAATGTCTTAACCACAGTTCATGGTTATGTTTTATAATAGTATTTGTTTTTAAATGCATATTTTGTGCTCTATGTTGACATTTGCAATATATTGAAAATCAGCTAAAAATAATTTTTAAAAACCCAGTCAAAACAATCTTTCAGTGCATCTCCTGCCTGTGCTAAGAGACAAATATGTTCTTCACATCGCTATAGAAGGCAGAGAGAGCAACGGAAGTCACTGTAGGACAATCTCCATAGAAAATGGGGGCCACGGGGGTTGAGGTATGCTGAATCATTTAATTTTGTTGTAGACTTAGGATAAACATAAAGGTAAAGGTAAAGGAATCCCTGACCATTAGGTCCAGTCGTGGCCGACTCTGGGGTTGCGGCGCTCACCTCGCTTTATTGGCCGAGGGAGCCGGCGTACAGCTTCCGGGTCATGTGGCCAGCATGACTAAGCCGCTTCTGGTGAACCAGAGCAGCACATGGAAACACTGTTTACCTTCCCGCCAGAGCGGTACCTATTTATCTACTGGCACTTTGATGTGTTTTTGAACTGCTAGGTTGACAGGAGCAGGGACCGAGCAACGGGAGCTCACCCCATCACGGGGATTCGAACCGCCGACCTTCTGATCGGCAAGCCCTAGGCTCTGTGGTTAACCGACAGCACCACCCACATCCCACAGGATAAACATAGATATTGATAAATTCTAGGATTGTGATTATTTGGGGGGTGGGATGGGAGAAATATAAGGTGCAAAGGAATTATTGGGTAGCCTGGCCAAGCTAGGGCTATTAAGGGAATATTAGAGAGTCATTGAGGGTCCATTGAGGGTCGTTAACAAGACAATGTGCATGCTGTAAGATCTGGACTACCTCCATGCAGACTTAGGGTATAAATAGGAGAATAAACCCTATTTCTTAAAGCACCACAGTCTTCGCTGTGTGTTCTATTCTCCAAAGGGACTCAGCCCCTTTGTGTGCCCCTGTGATCCTATTATTATTATTAATTATTATTATAATTTATATACTGCCCTATATCCGGAGGTCAAATTACTCTACAAGTTAGTTTGTCTCCAGCTCTGACACAAATAAAGAACTGGAAAAATCTGTTCACAGATTGCTGCATTGGCTAACTAGTTTGCCAGTATTTTCCAAGTCCTGGAGAAGACTTAGACAGTTAATTCCAGAATGTGCTCCTATTTATTTTAATTTATTTATTTTATTTTATTTTTACACTGCCCTTCATCAAAAGATCTACACATCTTGTGACTATATTTTGCCTTGTAATTCCTGTGCTTTTCCTCACTCTCATCCTGTTCTATGGTGAAAAGTAAGCAAGGTAATATTGCCTGCTTAAGGCCCAAATGTTACCAAGAGGCATATTTAATTACCTCTTGATGAGAAGCAATTAGTATGTCAGGAGAGAGAGAGAGAGAGAGTGAGAGAGAGAGAGAGAGAGAAGCC
This sequence comes from Podarcis cretensis, assembly GCF_951804945.1. Classification (NCBI taxonomy): domain Eukaryota; kingdom Metazoa; phylum Chordata; class Lepidosauria; order Squamata; family Lacertidae; genus Podarcis; species Podarcis cretensis. Next base: position 44,506,501 of record NC_137170.1, on the reverse strand, counting down.
ATTCCATTATACAGTCCTGAAGTTTATTTCATTATCTGTTTTGGCAGGCATTTGCAATCCTTGAATGATCTTGGTAATTATTCTGTTACGGGCTGATTTTTGGAGAATGGTTTATGTGCACTTTTAAGAAAGAGAGCGGTTAATGTGAGTGCTGGTATATATATGCAATGTGCAGGCAAAGCTGCCTTGAGGACCCACTTTTGAGTTAAACCTAGAAAGATCAAATAAGCAGTTGCGTTTTGGCATCTGTGTCTCCTGCTTCTGTCACTCGTCTCCAGAGATTTCTTCCTCTTAGTCCAAGCAGTGAATGCAGGACAAGGCAGCCTCCCCGGTTCTTTCATAACTGTTTCTTGGAAGTGGAAAGGCAAGCAGCTCCCTTGTTTCCTCCCTTGAGCCTTTATTGGCATCCTTGCAGGGAGAGAATTGTGTTTCTGCACTTCAGATGCAACTCTTGCCCTTGGAGGCATTTTTCTACCATTCCAAAAACAGCTTGATAAGAGAACCCTCCAGAACTTAATCTGGTTCACAAGACTCTGCCCAGAGTATTTGTGTAATGTGGTTATTCCACAGCCGTTTTCCTGCTTAAAAAACAACAACACATTGTTAAGAGGAGATGCAGATTTGTGCACTCAAGATTAGGAATGCACAGCCTCCAATGCCCACCAAGCCCCTCTTTCAAAGGTCTTTTTCTCTGCAGCATCACATCACTTGGGAGATGCTCTGCAAACGCCGGAGGGCCAATATGAACACCCAGGTCCTCCTGATCTGGATTCTGGAGTGGGGAGCAAGGGCCATCCCTGCTGCCACATGAACTTTGGAAACACTCTGAAAGCAGCAAGCTATTTTGCACCTCCAGAGATGCTCAGAGACTCATTGTGACAACAGAGACTGCATGTCCTTCTCCGAGCACCTGAGCTGGGCAGCAACAGTCACCACCAGAAAACAAAAATGTGCTTGTTTGCCAATGGTGAGCATGTTTTGGGTGACCTCTGTCACTATCGTGGAGCTCCATAACTGCTCTGGGTTGTGTTTTTTTAGGGGGTGCTTGAACAAAATGCCCACAGTGGGAGCCTTTTTTGAGGGGCTTCCCTCTTCACTGCTGCCCATTCACTTGCCTTCTCCCTCTGGGATCCATCCAGACAGCTGCCCAGAGGGAAAGGTGAAGCCAAATGGAAGATGCTGTGCCACCATCTCCTCTTCTCAGTGACAGCATGTTTAGAGAGGGCAAGTGGACAGGTGACAGCAACAAAGTAGAGCATCCAGCAGTAGAGGTGGAATGTTCTGAGGCTTGGCCATGGGCCACTGCAGAGGGTCGTGGGCCTAATAGTGATGGCTCCTGTGTTTCCATGCTATACAAGAGGGACACACTCCACATCTAGAAGTGTTTTGACTAGGAGTGGGGAAACTATAGATGTTGATAGGCTACAGCTCCCCTCAGCAATGCTGGCTGGGGCTGATGGGAAATGAGGATACACCATCTAGAGGGCCACATCTTTCCCATCCCTGGCTTAAAATTGTGTTTGTGTGTCTATCTAGTGTCCCTGCCCCACAACTCAATGTCAGTATGAGGTGCATGAGTTTTCAGCACCAGCAATGTGATGGGCAGTAGGTGCTTATGCCACTTTTGCAGCCGCAGTCTAAACTCTAAAAATTATTTTCATAGGCATTCTTGCAGCGTGATAGTGGGAGACAAAACTACAGTTAAAGGCCAAACACAGCACTTTTGTTTCCCAGGATATTCAAATTTCTCCACTTAAATATGCAGAGAGAAATACTCCCATGGCAGAAGGCTTCCAGCTTCATCTATTGAACATTAATTGTGGCCAAACAAAATTGGGCATTCGCCAGTATGAGCTGCTGCCTCTCAGATAAAAAGGCCTTCTGGTTCTAAGCAAGTTTAATCCCTGCCAAGGCACCAGAAGCAGGAACTGAACGCTTCTAGAATGCAGCAGGAGATTCAGTCTAGCACCTGCTTTCATTCAAGAAAACCGCTAAGGTGTGGGACTTCAGCAGTTACCACTACTGTCTGAACTGGGTAGGAGCAGAAGGTTGCTCAGTAGCATTGCGCTTTTATGGTGCCTCTGCTGCTCTCAAGTGCAGAAAAGAAGTTTCCAAATGACAAGTCACTTGTGCCTTATGGGAGAGACATTAAGCTGCCAGTGGTGGGTGTGAAAGATGATAAACCCTCTGCCCCTGGTGTTGCGTTATGTCCACGTGGAGAGGTTGCAGAGGCATCATGCACATCCTGTCCATTGCAAGTTTTAGAAATGGAATTTGAAAGGGACAAGGATGCCATCTTGATGCAAGACCCTTGGGGTGGGAGATCTGTGGGCCACATCAACCCATACATCACACATCCCATTATGTAGTGCTTATGACAGATGTGCTGCAGAAAAAACGCTGACCAAGCAAATCATTTCAGATGACTCAAAGCAACTGGCTGTTGGTGAAGGAACAACAGCTTTGCAGATGGGTAGTTACCCAGGTCTCTCCATATACCTTTTGCAAGAAATCCCATGGCAAAGACCAATAAATCCAAGGTAAGACCAATAATTGATGTTAACTATAATGTCAGTTTGGTTTATGTCTGGGCACAAGAGGCACACACAGTTCCTCCTTATGTACACAAACAGCAACGAGAAGTCAAGTATTGGGCTCTTCTCCTCTTGGAACACAATGTCCAAAGCTGTGTTAACAAAAGAGCAAGAGCAGCAGTGTCTCTCACAGAATGTCACTGAAACAGGGAACTACAGCCAGCCTAGCTTACCTTACCTTGTCCAATCATCAGGGCTGGCGAGCCAGTGGTCCTCACCTGTTGCCGGACTCCAGCTTCCCTCATCCCTGATCGTTAGAGCAGATGAGAGTTGGGAGTCCAACAGCATCTGAATGGCTCACAGATCCCCCACCAGTGCTCTAGACCAGTGTTTCCCAACCCTGGGTCTCCAGATGTTTTCAGACTACAATCCCCAGCATCCCTGACCACCGGTCTTGATAGCTAGGGATGATGGGAGTTGTAGTCCAAAAACAGCTGAAGCTCCAAGGTTGGGAAACACTGCTCTAGACTACTCAGCACAGGCCTTTTATGTTCATGCCTAATGAATCCAGAGACATTAATGTCTTGTGCTTTTACAAAGCTTAGATATTAGGGGAGGGGGGGAAGAGCTGTTTGATGAATCAGAATGTAGTGAAAATTGGATATAAATGACAGAGTTTTTGGTGCTTACACCTTGCAGTCACATAAGCAGAAAGGAGACAGATGTAGTATTTACAGGAGGAAGACAGTAATATTGTACACCAGGTGGCACATAGCTGAACTATTTTCAGAATGCTGCCTCAATGGAGCAGGCTTGTGGCTGCCAACTAAGATTGGAAACTCTTGTACCTAAAATGGTTCTGAAACCAGAAGGCATGGCCCCATCACACAAACTTGCAGCATTCCCTGCCCTGCAGGGCATTTACTAGGAGACGAGCAAACAACTTGGACACTTTCCCTTCAAGAAATATATATATATTCATTACAATAAATACATCTTCAAGTTATATATAAAAAAGTAGTGCATTAACTGTTCACTTAAGACAAGTCGAAAGCAAATTTGGCCCCACTTGAGCCTACAGAAGGTGATACAAGTTCATATTGCACTCAACCCTGGGCGTACTAGTGAAGGTCAAGCTGGAGAAAGAGGCCGACTCCTTTGACCTAGAAGACACTCTGTGCCACACATTTGTGGCTCTTCTGCCAGTTTGTGAGGTAGAGCAAAGCTCACAGCATTTCAACACTGCTGCCAAGTCCCTGTTTAGGGTGATTTGGGGCAGGGGCAGGGGCGCTTCAGAAACACTTAAGAAAAGCACATTGTAGCTTCTGGCCCTTCCCTTTGAAGATGAAAAATAACACTGTTTGGCTTCCTCAAACCCCGTTTGCAAATCTACTCAGAAGTAAGCCTCAGCAAATGCAATAGGACTTGCTCCCAGATTAGCATGCATAGGATTGGAGCCTTCCAGAGCATTTTTCAGGCAGCTTCTCGTCCTGCAATGATGGAGGCTCTCTCCAGTTTCCACTGCCAGTCCAGTGACAAGACGTATCCCTCCCCTCTTAAAACTGCCTCACCCATTGGCTTTATTAATCTGACTTTTAGTTGTATTAAAAAGTGTGTCTATTGTGTTTGCTCTTGTTCTTGGTCAAAAAGGTATACTTCATCCCCTCTGGAGGGCAGAGTCACGTTCATTCTTCCACTGAAGACTCCTCAGGTTGGTATATGTAGGGCAGGATGGAGATCAGAGCCTCCTCAATTGAGAACAAGTGCTCATCTTCTACCTGAGGGCAAAAGTAGCGCATGAAGTCTGCCAGCCGCAGCAGGTACTCTATATTGTGGCCAGAACGACCGCTGGAAACTATTATTTGAGCTGCAATGTCCTCCTCAGATGCTGGACCAAGGTAGGAGGGATTCTGCGGGGTTGCAATGTAAACCAGGGCTAGGATAGGCTCATCAGTCTCTTTATCCTGTGGGTAGAACTTCACCAGTTTGGTGTCGTAGCCTCCAAGCACGGCTTCCCGCATATTTAAATATTTGAGCGAAGCAGCAATTTGATCACCACGGAGTTCATAGGCAACTCCCCATGTGCAACCCTGCAATGAATGAAAAAAATGGACAAGGATTACTTGCTGTGACAGAGGCAGAAACAGAATCATATGCATTATAATATCCTGGAAGCTGATGAAACTCCTGTTTTTTACATAAACCTGTTAACTAGGTCACACAAGGCTCCTAAAAGCACTGGTCAGGGATGGATAAATGTCTCTTCAAAAGAAAGCACGATTATCCTTGTTTCGACAACTCCTTTTGTGACATGAAAGGAGAGCACAGATAGATTTTCTGATCACCTTGTCCATGCTTTTACATTTTTATTCTGAAGACTCATGCAGAAAGCAAGCTCATTGTTCTCAGAAAGGCTACAGATTGGTCCAAAATGCATCTGATCAGCTGTGTTTTGCTCCTCTATTATGTCTCAGTCTTAAACTTTCAGTGGGTCTATGACTGTATAATAAACGACAGACTTTAATTTCCACACAAAGACATTTTTGACAATTTTCTGCTCATTTTACTACATGTCTTGGTAACACAAATAAATACTAAGACTTGCTCACAGAGCAGTCACCACACTCCTTACCAACTGAAGCAATTTTGCATTTGCTCATCTCCTGTCCAACTATGCATAACATACAGCTTGCTGCCAAGTCCAATCTCATTTTAAAGGACTTTGAGGCAGGCTGGAGAAGTCAGAGACCACTAAATTATAAAAACACTGGCTATTCCTTCCACTCCAGCCTACCCACTAAGTGATTAATCCAATCAGCTCTTACAGAGGCTCCCGGAAGGACATGGCACCATTGACTCAACCACATACCAAATATTTTTCAGCAACTATTTATCTTGTAGGATGTCTCAAATATTATTTCAGCTTTCTCTCATCACCTGAAGATAAGCCCATGTTCATGGTCCCTTACTATATACACAGCATCCCACTATCCCAACCGCCTAATGTTTCTTGAGGCATTTTGGGCATACTCCTAAAGCCATAGAAACAACAAATGCTACATGTCTAGCTGCAGCACTGTGACGAACCTCCCCTTCCCCCTCTGTGCAGGAACTAAAGGGGAGGTGGTGAACTCTTAGAACTGTTCTGGATTATGCCCAGAAGAACCCAGATTAAGACTTGCTTTACAGGTGTGTTGAATGAACTGGATAAAGATGTAGGCATAAATAACTTACCTCATAATCCTCTTGGAGGGTGACCACTCTACCAGGCTAAACAGGAGAGGAAAGGGAGGGAGAGGAAAGTCAGAGTTAACATACAGTATCAGATATCCACCCGGAAAGCGCAAGCGAAGCACCGCCACACCCAAGGATGCTCCACAAGGAGACCCGCAGGGTGCCAGCACTGCAGGCCAACCACACAGGAGGCACAAGCTGCTCTCCAGCCAGGACACGGGCAATGCCAAGCCAAGGGCAAAAGGGGTCGTGCGGATCTGCAGCCCCTCTTCAAACCAGCTCCCTCAGCAGCAAATGCTGCTTATAAGCTACCCATCCCTTCCAAACCTGGACCACCACCCGTTCGCCACCCACAGGCATTCTTCCCGAAAGAGACCCAGGATAGAGAGGCGCCCACCCATCACCCCCGCCCCGATCTCCGCCCCCCAAGTAAAGGGGCGCCCCCTCTCACCATCTTCTCGCTGCCTCGGTGGAAGGTGTCTCCTTGCCAGAAGCGGCGGGTGTAGCCGCGGATGAAGCCCACTTTGCGCGACGTGAACTCGAAATCGGGTCTCCACACCAGCGAGCCGTAGCCGAAGACCCACAGCGGGGATTTGGGCGGCCCGCCTTCCGCGGCGGCCAGGTCTTCCTCCTGCTGCGGCCGCCCAAGGGGGCGCTCCCCTCCGCTGGGAGGAGGAGGAGGAGGAGGATGCTGCGGGTGCTGCGGCAGCGGATCCCGCTTCATGGCCCCGCGCGAGGAACCCGGGAAGCAGCCTGCGCCTTGGAAGCGGCAGCGCTGGACCTGCGCTCCGGGGAAGGAGGCTGCCCGGGAGAGAAGGTGGCAAATGCTTGGCACGGTGGCTGGCGGCGAGGAGGCAAGAGCAAAGCGGACGCTTCCACGATTAACTGCGCGCCTCCTGCATCTCCAGCCTCTTTAAATACCAGCTCGCCGGGCAAGCCCCACCCAGCTGTCATGGAATTCTGGCGGCTCGCGCCGTCCGCTCTCCAATCAGCGCCTCCGGCGTCACGGTAGCCGCGCGTTGTCCCGCCTCTCTGGAATCTGGATTGCTCAGAGGGAGCTGTCGGTCACGGGCGGAGCGCGCGCGCCGATTGGGTTCCCCCCGCCGCCCGCTGCATCAAGCCGGGATGATGCAACTCGGCTGGAAGCTTTCGAGCAAAGGAGGCAGGTGATTGCATCAGGCGGTCCTTTCGGCTGGGCTGCGGGCTCAGCCAGGCGCGGGGCGGAGGATCGGGGTCAGCGGGGAGAAACCTGCTTTGGCGGGTGGCCCTAACGGGGTGCAAGTCTGTGCATCGGCTGCCGAGGGCATTTAGGGGCAGTAGTTTGCCCCCAGTTTATGCGCTGCACGTGATATAGAATACAGTACATATTGATCTCTGCCTAGCAGTGCTGATCGGCAGGACCCCTCCCCCCCTTGGCAGGAGGGTACCATGAAATCATATTGGCACCTCTAAAGGATGTGCGGAGAGGGGACTGTACCACTGGTTGTTTTAAATATCGAAATAAAACCGAGCAATACAGGATACAAAGAAAAAGAGGCACCCTTTCCTCCATCTCTGGCATATTGCCCGTGCTGGACTAGATGGGCTTCCCACCTCTACCATGCCATAGTATTCTGTGGTAGATTACTATGGTAAAAGCAGCTGATGTCAATAGGTAGTAAAGGGGTCTGCGCCTTGTGATGGTTTCCGGCAGATGGCGGGGTGAAACAAGGCATTATTTAGGCCTGGCTTTTTGTTGTAAAAATGGTGGTGGTGGGGGGGGGGATTTTGCCAAATTGGCAAATGTCAGGGGAAAACCTGGATGTATGGCAACACGATAGAAAAAGCATCGGAGACAGCTCAAAAAGCTTAAAATCCCCCCCAAAAAACACAAGAACTTGGGTTTGTTCCCAAAAAGAGCTCATCCAATTTGGGGTGTTGGGAATTCTACTTTTTGAAATATACCAACCCTACGTTGAAATATACCAGCCCGGGTCAAAGGCACATCTCATGCGCATTTACGTACACACACACACACACAGGCTGGGGTGCTCAATGGTGCCCGTCTGGAGGCTTCACTCAGGACAAAAAAAAAGGCTAGCCCCCGCCCCCACTTCCCAACAGGCATCTTCATAAATCCTCCTTCTCATAAGACTATCTATATTCTCCAGCTAACAAGAGACCCACATGTAGGAGAACCATGGGCACCTTAGAGGTTGTTTGGCTTAAGCGCAAGAGCAGGATGGGTGTTGGCTTAGCACGGCCAGGCAGTTGCTGAGGCCCCAGAGCCCACTTGGAGGGCCTACTGGCTTGGGCGCTGAGGTGGCAAAACCGCCACTGCAGGTGGTAGAGGCTGCCCTGTGATGTTTGACATTCACCCTGGATGAGAAGGATTGGGCTACTAGCCATGGTGGCTATGTAAGTTGTACCTCCACCTTTGGAGGCAGAACATCAACATTCCTGGATGTCAGTTGCTGAGGAGCATGAGTGGGGAGAGTGCTGTTGCACTCAGGTCCTGCTTTGAGACTTTCCATAGACCTCTGTGAGAACAGGATGCTAGACTTGGTGGGTCTTTGGCCTGATCTTATGTTCTTAGCACAGTGAAGAGATTTTTGCAGGAGCAACTGTCCCTTCCACCCAGTCACTCTCTCTCTCTCTCTCTCTCTCTCTCTCTCTCTCTCTCTCTCTCCCTGTGGGCACCACGAAGGGGAGCACTAGTCCTGCTGAGAAGAAGAATATGGAGCCCACCAAAGGTATTTCGCTGAGGGCTTCTCATAACCTAGAACCAGGCCTGTGTCTCGTATCACCATCTGCTCTCTATTCTGTGTCATCATCAGTTGCCGAACTGTTGCTTGAGGCCAGCATAACAGTCAGTGGTGCTAGTAGCAGCTGCTGTGGGGGGTATCTGTGCTGAGATCTGGTCCTCATGGCTTCCTGAAGGGTTGTGCCACCTCAGCAGACAGTGGTAAGATGGGACTACTTGCCAGTGCTATTTTTCTAGAAAAAGAGATGCTGGAATTCACCACAAATGCCTCCTTTGTTCTCTTGCAATGCCACCCACCTGAGAGGTGCTGTAACTGAGTTCCGGCGAATTCTGGCAAGTTCTGGCTGCAAAAAGCCTTGCTAGTACTAGCTAGGATTTAGGGGTGGGGTGCAGAAAATGCATGGGGATAATACAAAACGATTGCAAGAATCTGACCTTGCTTTTAGTCACTTGACCAAAATGAATGAATAAAATTGTTTGCTCACCAGTTTCTGCAAGAGTTGCGGATGCATGGATAACAATGCAGTGGATGTGAGATGAAGTGAGTGGGCCAGGCACAGGATGTGGTTTCAATTTGCTCTGACAATGGTGTCAAGGTATTAGCCATCTCAATGGCAATGTGCAGCTCAGTGCTTGAATTATTGGGCATGGGGATACATCAATAAGCCCTACTGCCTGACTCCTCCCATCCATTTTAATGAAACCATAGTTTCCCTGTTGCCTTCAGAAACTGTGGTTAAGGAGACTGTCACAAAAGAAAAGTAGGCTGGCCCTCCTCTGCCCAGCCTGTAATTCAAACATTGGCTCGGCATCAAGAGTAAAGATTGGTCTGAGAAATCTATAATGGCCTTTAAAGATAGTGGTCTGGAGATAATAATCAAGACAAGAGAAAGGTCTGCATTATGAGTGCCCATATATCTAATGATGATGCATGAAGCACCCGGTAACCTAAATAGATCATGCAAGACTCAAGAGTTCCTGTGCGTTCAAAGACAACAGGCAGTGACGTGTTGGGTGTGGCCCCAAATTCTCCAATTTAGGCAGGCAGAGGAAGAAAGATACGAAGAGGCAGAGGCTGAACTGCTCACTGACTAGACTTTCCTAACCCTACTAGGTCAAACATTTAAGTGGTGCATCTCAAGCACCTTGCTTATATTATGAGTGTTAACCTCTGTAGCAGCCCTTGGACAAGGTACAGAGCTGACTGGGCCCATTCTTGTTGCATCATAGAGAGAATTTGCAATAGATTTTCAAGGTTTATGTACTTTGTTTTAAAATGTGCCTTCAGAATCATTTGGGAATTTTTTTTTTAATGCTTCTATTTACTTTTTGAAAGTGATACTGAATTAAAATGTTCACATGAACACTTAGTCCAGCACTTATTTAACTTAAAACCCATGGCTTCAGAACCTGCATTTCCATTTCTGAGGGGCATGTTGCAAATGCCGAAATGCTAATACCTCCATTCAAAGCCCTGCCCAGCCATGTATCTTTCTGGGTGGCATGACATAAATTCTACTCAGTTTAATCTACTTCACAGGGGTTGATGTGAAGATAAAAACATAATTTGTATAAGAAAAAGCTCGGTAGAAAGATCCTGTGACAATGAAAGCTGAGTGGGAAAACTTTGAGACCCACTGTCCCTCATAACTACTTCCTAGTTTGGAATTCAGCTTGTCAACTACTCAGGGGGCAAAATGTCCCAGGGGTCAGCAAACTTTTCCAGCAAGGGTCCGGTCCACTGTCCCTCAGACCTTGTGGGGGGGCCGGACTATATTTTGAAAAAAAAGAAATGAACGAATTCCTATGCCCCACAAGTAACCCAGAGATGCATTTTAAATAAAAGCATACATTCTACTCATGTAAAAACACCAGGCAGGCCCCACAAATAACCTAGAGATGCATTTTTAATAAAAGGGCACATTCTACTCATGTAAAAACATGCTGATTCCCGGACCGTCTGCGGGCTGGATTTAGAAGGCTATTGGGCCGGATCCGGCCCCGGGCCTTAGTTTGCCTACCCCTATTTTATATCATTGGACAAAGACAAATCCAGGCTGGCTCAAGTACTTGGGATTCTGGTATGCAGAGTCAGCAACAGACATGGTGCTTTGCAAGACCTGCATCCTAGTCAGGCTAGATTAGAATTTTGCTGTGAGACACTGTTCCTCGCCAGGCTATAGTGGAGGAGTGGAATCACTGGCTCATATTTAGTAAACAAATTATCCCTCCAGGGTGAACATTCAGTGTGTTAGTCTCAGGTGACTGAGGCATATGCAGAGGTATGGATTAGGCTTCTTTCTGACAATGGTGAATCACAGCCAAGCAAGAAGGCCATTTACAGAGCTGGGGTGATGCATCAGAACGGACTGTAACAAAAGCAATTATCTTCACTTCAGCTACAGACATCATACATCTAGAAGCAAGCTGAGGATGTTCCTGTGCTGGAGATTGCTGGACAGTGACCAGCTAAGAAACTTATATAGATAAACCAGAGTCATGGAGAGATCGTACTGTTCAGAGAACACTGACAGCGAGGTAACAACTGGCAGTGCAATGCAAACTCAGTTCAGTTTGGCCTGTCTTGCGTCAGCTTTCTGCTTGACGTTTATTCTTTCTAGTTAACTATCAAGACTTGGTGGAAAACCAATTGGTAGAAAACCACTTCCTTTCATAGGATTCCGGTTTGCGCAGTTTGTTGGGCAACTGCATGAACCTATGGAGTTAGAGTGAACCCATGTATAATAAATCAAACTAGCTGGGTTTTTTTTTAATAACAGCAATGCTTTTCATATAAGCAGATTATATTTACATAGGATAGATTCAAGCTGCTATTTTAACAAATCTTCAGAAAGGGTTAGGTTTTAAGGATTGGGTAGAAACTTGCAGCAATCGCATGGCTGCTTAGATGGAATTGCTCCCCTTTTCCTTGTTATGCAAATATAACAAACAAACAAACAAACAAACAACAACAAAGTCAGCTCACATTAACAATAAAAATAATCCATCACTGCTGACTTAAAAAGAAACGCATATATGTAAGCATTTTATATGTCCAAATAGATATCCAGATTTATGATTATGATCATGATTCCTGCATTGCAGGGGTTGGACTAGATGACCCTTGGGGTCCCTTCCAACTCTACAATTCTACAATTCGATGATTATCAATGATGTATACTAGTTATATGCCAAAATTCATCCCTGGTACTATTGCAACCAGCTCCCAGGTCTTGTTCCTTTCTATGGAATCAAGTTCAGCCTTCATGGCTTTTAGCCATGGCTCTGCATCCTTTGAGGTTAACTCCTGGACCTCTTGGAAGCTTGAAGTTTCCCAAACCTTCTCTGAGTTACTAATCCCAACACTGCCCCACAGGGCAGAGGGTGCCCTCAGCCATAGTGGCACAATGGAGACTGGCCAAAGGTGAATATAAGGCCAGCACTTTACCTTGGGAGGCAGCATTAGCAGGAGCAGGGCTGCTGCAACAAACAAGCCTTTGGGAGGCAGAGATGTGAGAGGGCATCAGAGGAGGGAGGGAAGGTAAGAGGGACTGAGGCCAGTGTTGCTGCGGCACCCCTAACCTAAGGTTACCAGATTTTTTTCAAAGAATCCGGGGACGCTTTTTTTTTAAAAAAAAAGAGGGGAAAGAAGTTATCTTTAAAAAAGAAGAAGTAATATCTTCTCTTCTGTGGTCACCTCTGTCACGCGACCTTCCTCTGCGTCCCGGCCTGCCCTCTTGGAGCGCTAGCCACCGTGGAGTAGGCTCGGGTCGGGCCTGGGCTCGGCCATGTGTCCTTGCCCTCCCAGTGCTCTCCTACCTCTCCTCAGTGGCGGCGGCAGCAGCGTGGCAAGGTTGGGGCTCCCCTCTTTTTTCTCCTTCCTCATTCTCTCTCCTCCTTCTCCTCTCCCCTTTCTCCCTGCATCAGCTCAAGGGTGTTCCTGGCCCTGGAACACCGCTGGGCAGTCGGCCAGGTAGCTAGGTGCTCTCGCTCCCAGCTCGATTTGGGTCGCGAGGTGTGTGTGTCAGCGGTTCCCCCAGTTGACGCGCCGGGCGTCTCCGGTTCCCCCTCGGCAGCGGCAGTCTCAGCAGCCTGGTAGTTGGCTCTGGCTGGCTTCAGGAGCTGCTCGCTGCTGTGGCGCCCGCCATTTTGCCTCGCCGGAAGTCCCCATATGATGTGTCTTGTGCCGTTGAACCAATCACACAACATTCATTCCCTACTAATAAATCTACAACACTTAAAATATAAATCCGGGGACATTAAATGAAATCCGGGGACATTCCGGGGATGGATTTTGTCCGGGGACAGATTTGTAAATCCAGGGACTGTATCCAGGAAACAGGGACGTCTGGTAACCATACCCTGACCATCATTCAAGGCACCTCAGGGTGCCATGGCACACTGGTTGAAAACCTCTGTTCTACATTGTTGTTGCTTTTTAAAAGAAAGCTATTTCCTTTGGCATGCATATCTAGCACATAAGATTGTTCAGGTGTGTGGAAGGCCCACAACTAATAGGCTAGCCATATACTTGAGGGAGTTCACTTTCTCTAAATAGCACCTATTTGCCTGCAAGTAACTACTGGACTGAGGAGATTAATTGCCCTAGACTCGGACCAATTATTCAGGGCGGGGAAAGGGAGAAATGGCTCCTTCCTCCAAAGGTAAGCTCATGATTCAGGAAACATGCAGAGAAACGGGTCGTGTCCTTTCAACCTCAAATTTATCTCAGTAAACATATGGAGAACTTGCAGGTAATCAACTGTGGTACAGAGGAATAAAGGTGTTATACAGTATTTGCTCATCCTGGAAGCCTTTCTCTCTCCTTGGAGTTTCATTAGTCCCAAACTGTATTTAAACTCCAGAGCTTCGATGGTTGGGTAGCTCACAAGCTCCAACAGGAACCTCCCTCCCACTTTTGCCCCTCAGCTATCTCAAGGATAACATCTGTTCTTTATTAGCCATGGACCAAAGGAAGGGGTGAGAGGTTTCTGCTGCCTGGCTGGTATAGAATTTTATGGGGAGATTACCTCTCCCCATAAATTTATTACGTTTTTATATTTTGCTGGAAGAATGGCTGGGGAAACCCAGCCAGATGGGCAGGGTATAAATAAAATAATAATATTAATAACAACAACAACCTCATGCAGAAAATGAATCTTAGCAACCTTAACAAATGACATTTCCCAGGATTCTTTGGGGGAAGCCATGCCAGTTAAAGTGATATAGAAGTGCTTTAAATGTTTGGTGCAGATGTGACCTGAAAGTCTCTTGATTCATGAATTAATATGTTGTCAGCTTTGCCTCTGAAGGTTACAAACAAGGTGACTGTTCCTGTTTTTGTGACCTTTTCTACTCTAGTTTCACTATTTGTTTCTTTTAATGAGCCAGACTACCTTTAATGAGCCCAGCTAACTTCTGACACAGCACTAAGATAAACCAGCTTCTCTCAGCAATGCCATATTATCCAAACCTGACAGGCTAGCATCTTTGACACATGAGTTCCTGCGAAGGGAAATGCCCATTTCTTTTGTAGATCATTGAAGGTAAGCACCAGCCAGTCTGTTCTTGTGATGTTTGATGGACCTGAGTCATTCATCTGAAACGCAAGATAAGGTTTCAGAATGAAACATAAATAAAACTGAAGCCTGTGCAGAAAGCCTGAGAGAAAGAAAGCTTGTCCATAAGCTTAAGAAAACAAACAGCACCATTTCTTCTTTCTAGTTTGTGAATCGAAACTCTTTATAGTGAGCTGAAATTCATGACTCAGAATGATTTACAGTGGTACCTTGGTTCTCAGACTTAATCCATTTCAAAACCAAAGCATTCCAAAACCAAGGGGCACTTTCCCATACAAAGTAATGCAGAATGGATTAATCCGTTCCTGACTTTTAAAAACAACCCCTAAAACAGAAATTTAACATGAATTTTACTATCTAATGAGACCATTGATACATAAAATGAAAGCAAGAATCAATGTACTGTACTACAAAATAAATAAGACAGTATTGTAGATGATAAAAATTAAAATTACTTTTTTTTCTTACCTGCACTGATGATAGTCATTGTTTGGATGGGGGGCTTTTATCCATCTCCACAGTCACACAATCCATCCATCAATCAATCAGTAGCTGAACTGGGTTCCACACAGTCACAAAAACAAATTAACCAAAAAAGCCTCAAAAACAAAAACTCAAAAACAAAAGCGCCAAACTTAATCCATTCTGGAAGTCTGTTTGACTTCCGAAATGTTTGAAAACCAAGTCGCAGCTTCTGATTGGTGCTGGCACCCTGGAAACAATAGCCAACAGCTGTATCAGACATTCAGCTTCTGAAAAACGTTCAAAAACTGGAACACTTACTTTCAGGTTTTTGGCGTTTGGAAACCAAGGCGTTTGAGTACCAAGGTGTTTTAGAACCAAGGTACCACTGTATAGCCATGATCACAGGCATGGCTGGCTAGGCATCGCAGCCTCTGTGCACTCCTTGGTTTCCCCCAGGGGTTGGCAAGGCTTACCTTGCCTGGACTGGTTCACTGCTGCGGAGCCCCCTCCGTGGGCTGGATTGTAGGCAGGTGCGATTTCCGGCATCTGCGTCCATGCAGACGTGATTTCCGGCGTCTGCACATGCGCAGATGCGATTTCTGGTGACACGAAAGCTGTGCCGGTTTAGCGCAGTGCGTGGGGACTTGTTGAGCGGGCAGCTCGGTTTGGGGGCAGCTCATTGGCTGGTAAAATGGCCTTAGGTTGCCGACCCCCGGTTTACCCATTCTTCAGATAATAATAATAATAATAATAATAATAATAATAATAATAAATAATACAGTATTGCATTTGCCATTCCCCTTGCTCCAGCAATCTTTTTGGTTGTGGAACTGCAGTGCACCTTCCACACTATTGTAATTGTTATACGAAAAGTTTGGGGTTGGCTTTTACAGCCCAGCTCCCATCAAGGGATTCCCCTAAGAATGGATGGAACCAGACAAAGCAAGACAGATGTTTATTTTCCTGTTGCAACAGTCACCTTCCCCCGCCCCGCCCTACCACTTGCAAGGAGGTGAGGAGGACCCACAACAAAGGTGTATCTCCAGGTATTGCTGTGAAACACTTCCTGTCTGAAACCCCAGAGAGCCACCACTGATCAGTACAGTATGAGAAAAAAGAGGATGATGAGGGAAATAAACTTGAATAGTAAAACAGTAAAGATGTGTGGATCCTGAAACAAAACACTGAACACACAATACAGATAGTGTTATAAAAGTTACGTATGGAAGTACAGCGGTACCTCGGGTTACATACGCTTCAGGTTACATACACTTCAGGTTACAGACTCTGCTAACCCAGACCTATTACCTTGGGTTAAGAACTTTGCTTCAGGATGAGAACAGAAATCGTGCAGCGGCAGCAGCAGCAGGAGGCCCCATTAGCTAAAGTGGTGCTTCAGGTTAAGAACAGTTTTAGGTTAAGAACAGACCTCCAGAATGAATTAAGTACTTAGCCTGAGGTACCACTGTACCCAGAACCACAGTATAAATGGGAATGATTTTGTTTTCTGCTTGTCATGGTCTCCCCTCCAAAGGACAGCATGATAAAGTACATATGTAATTCTGGGGCCAGGGGATGCCAAGTAGCTTTGATCAGGGCATACCCTCCAACATTTCTCTGATGAAAACAGGGACACCCCATTCTATAATGATAATTTTACTATTGATAACCCACACATCTTACTGGGTTGCCCCAGCCACTCTAGGCAGCTTCCAACATATATAAAAACATAATAAAACATTAAACATTAAAAATCTTCCCTGTACAGGATTGCCTTCAGACGGTTCGGGGGTTGGATAACTCCATACCTTCCAACAGTTCTCCAATGAAAATAGGGACATTCTAAGACACGGGTAGCGCTGTGGGTTAAACCACAGAGCCTAGGGCTTGCTGATCAGAAGGTCAGTGGTTTGAATCCCCATGACGGGGTGAGTTCCTGTTGCTCGGTCCCAGCTCTTGCCCACCTAGCAGTTTGAAAGCACGTCAAAGTGCAAGTAGATAAATAGGTACCACTCCAGTGGGAAGGTAAACGGTGTTTCCGTGCGCTTCTCTGGTTCACCAGAAGTGGCTTAGTCATGCTGGCCACATGACCTGGAAGCTGTATGCCGGCTCCCTCGGCCTGTAAAGCGAGATGAGTGCCGCAACCTCAGAGTGCCGCAACCAGAGTGCTGGGTCAGGGGTCCCTTTAAGCAGCGGCAGAGCATATGACCACGCTGCTGAGGGTGGGCACACTCCCAAGGGGCACGGGGAGCGGAGGGTGCCCTCCCAGGCGCAGGAGAGCCGCTTGGGTGCACAGAGCGGTGCGTTTGCCCTGCAGCCAGGGGTGGAGTAAGCCGCACATGAGGGTGGAGTGAGCTGCTGATGGTGAACATTCGGTGCACCACCTGCCCACGATTCCTAAGCCTCCCCCAGCTGTCAAAACAAAGGGGGAAGGGGGGAATGCCTCCGGCAAAGCAGTGCAGCCCCCCTTCCCCCGAAGGCTCAGGGTAGGCTTGGGAGGGCACGCCCAGGGCGGTCTGCCCCCACTGCCTCCCCCTTCCTCCGCCTCTGATCCTAAGGAAAAGTGGGACATTCCGGGATCAAATCAGAAAGCGGGACAGCTTCTCTAAATTAGGGGCGTCCCTGGAAAATAGGGATACTTGGAGGGTCTCTCAGGGGCAGCATTTTTTTGTTTAGAAGGGGTTGGAGGCTAGCAAATTCAGTTCCATTGTGCATTGTCTCGCTTCTGCATGAGCTGAGGCCAGGGAGAGGGCTTTCCAATGTGGGACAGAGGCTCTGCTTCTCCTTCCTCTCAGCCCATCAGCCTGTGTCCTGGTTTCTGTATGGGAGGCAGCAAGTGAGGAGAATAAGCAGAGGACTCTAAGTGTTGTTGTTCACATTCTGAGGAAAGGAGGAGGAGGCTTGAACAAGCTCTTCGTGTGCAGCCTATACATCAGCTCTGCAATCCATCATGAGTTTCCAGATTGCTTTGTAACATGTAGAAACAGGTATCATGTGGATCCTTTCCAACTTGAAAGAGGCCTAATTGGAAAGTGAGACACAGACGTCGGATGCACCTCTGTGGCTGACGCTTGGGTCCGCTTTCCATGTAGTATTGAAGATCACGGTGGGGAGTGGTTTTGCAGAGGCAACAGCACTATGAGTGCAATGTGTGAGCTCATCCTCATTCAATGGCTATGCACACAAGAAGGTGAGGGCTTGGTCATATTCTCACTTGCTCTTTGTATCAGAGATATGGGCTGGAGCATGGGTAGGCAAACTAAGGCCTGGGGGCTGGATCAGGCCCAATCGCCTTCTAAATCCAGCCCGTGGACAGTCCAGGAATCAGCGTGTTTTTACATGAGTAGAATGTGCCCTTTTATTTAAAATGCATCTCTGGGTTATTTGTGGGGCATAGGAATTTGTTCATTCCCCCCCAAAAAAAATAGTCTGGCCCCCCACAAGGTCTGAGGGACAGTGGACCCGCCCCCTGCTGAAAAAGTTTGCTGACCCCTGGGCTAGAGAGCTCCTTGCTTGCATCTTCTCTTGCATGGGAAAAAGCAGTTGTGGTGGATAAAATGGAATGAGGGAGACTATCATGCCTTCAAATGGAAAACCAGCCAGTTTTAACCCCTGGGCTGCCAGTTGCCTGTCCTTACATATGCCTTTGCGTGTCTTCAGATGCTACCAGGCCACATTTTGTCTAGACTGCTGGCTGACACATGCCTGTTAGTAATTTTTGGCGTGTGTTCAGAAAGTTAAATAAAGAACAAACTAATTTTAAAAAACTTCCTTGTCTGGTCACCTGAAGCCACAGGCAAGTGGGTGAGTGGCTTTTTACAAGCCTGCCTAACATGATATTATACTGCCCTGAAATAGATGCTTAGATGCATCGTATTTTGCAGAGAGTGTCTCAGCAGCTCCTGCCAGCTCTAGGCAGCATTACCAATGGTCAGAGATGATGGGAGTTGTGGTCCAACCTCACCTGGAGGACACTACATTAGGTATCCTTGATTTAAGATATTCAGTTTAGCTTGGTTATCACTATCCTACTCTCTTCTAGCTTAGTTACCAGTGCCACTACTACTTTCTGGAAATCCAAGGTTTCCAGCATGTGTTTGACTTTGCTCACATTTACCTTTCCAGAAGATCATGAATTCCAGCATTACTTTCCCCAAAGTTCACACTACATTGCTACATAACTGTGCCCTCTTGGTTAAGGTTGAATCAAAGACAGCAGATCCCCCTCAACATTTTACACTTCTTGAAAGAAGAAGTTGTCAGCAAGGCATGTCAGATATCCTACATCCTACAGAAGTGGGTGCTGGATCAGGGAGAGGAGGGTGAAAATCTCTCCTTACCCATAATGTTCGCAGTGTGACCTTGGGCCACTCACTATCCTCCCAGATTAATCACAGCATCATTGTGAGAAACAACCTAACTCCTCCCACACTGTCAGTGTCTCCAGAATGTCACTAGTTTGCAGGAGGGATTCAAGTGTATCCTGGAAATGTAGGTTTGTGCAATTAAAGTGGGCGAAAGTGCTCTGTCGCCCTAGCACAACAAATCCACTTTTAAAACGAATAAATAAATGGATTTTTTGTGGTTTGGAAAGTGACAAGCCAATCTCCTGAAAGGTGTGGGATAAACAAATGATTTATAGGAAGATGTAGAAATACAGTGCAAGTACATCAAGATGAATGCTCATTGTCATATGACACTCCCCAGCCTCAGTAAACAAATAAGACAAATGTTCAATAGACTGGACATGGCGTAAGCTTTGTGCAAGCAAATAAGCACAAACGTTCAATAAACAGGACTTCTGGCAGAGCCCTATGCTTCTTGGAGGGTGAGAATACTAACCAACTAACAGCAGCACAAACATGGCCAGCACCGGCACCTATCTGAAAAATATTATTTATGTACCATGCTGCATTTTGGACTGTTTGGGGAGCATGACCTCAGAGGCAGAGCCCTGGCTTCCCAATTTTCTGTGCTTCCCCAAATGAATAAAACTCAGGAAAAGGATTCCTAATTGCATGATGAACTAGCAGAGCTTGTTCCCCTTTTTTCCAGATGGTTGAATTGAGCTAATGGAGCAACAAGATCACCCTGGACAACTCATTCCCAGGACTGAGCCTTTGCATCATGCTTCATGGATTGGCAGGGGGCGTTCCCAGCATCTGGCAAGGTTGGGCAGTAGTCCATGGATGTCTGAAGGGCCACCAAGACAAGTTCTGGTTTTAGTACCCTGATTGGATCTCTCTCCCTTCTGCTGTCTGAGCGGGTTTCTTGTGAAAGCATCACAAACCAGGAGAAGAATAAAAATCTTGGAGACATCATTTCACTGCCTTCAGGCTGAGGCTCCTATCCTATGTGAGGGTTTGCTTCACTTCTGTTCTTGCTTGATCACTGGTCCTTAATGGGAAAGGTTAATTAAGGACTGTGAGAATTAGCAAAAGGTAGAGCAAAGAGGAGGAGCAGATCTCTTACCCAGGGGCAAATCCTTGACTGCCTCTTGCCCACGGAAACCTGTCACTGGTCTTGGAGATTGGAGATCCTATTTCAGCACCAGAGGCTTCTGCATAAATTGGCCCCCTGCACAGCTGCCCAGACACCAGGAATGATTGCAGAAGCAACAAGGGTCACACAGTCTGTTGGTACCAGAGTGTCCTGGAATAAAGGAAACTGCCTTTTCAAATATTATTGCCTCCTGAACTTCGGGTTGTGTACTAAAGTATATGAGAGGGAGCATGATGAAATCTAGATGTGTCCACCTGGGTGTTTTGTACAGGGCAAGAGCACCTCCTAAAACCTGTATTAGGGTGTGGCACTCTAGAGTAAGTGGCTCCAAAGAAACTGAGCTCTGCAATCAACTCCCCAGGAAAAATGATAGCGGACATAACCAGTGTGCCAACTGTGGCTAAGCATGTGCTTGTCCTATCTATACTGTGATATGCATGCAGGATGGGAAGGTAGCCTATCTAGGAGATGGAAAACTCTGATCCTAAATCTTCACTGCCTTGCTAAGGCTACACAAAAATGGTAGTGGAGTCCCTAAGATGGTTGGACTCCTGCAGCCGAGCTAGTGCAAAGGTATTGCTCTGCTCTCCTTTGGACCACATCAGCAAGGCTGAGAGGGGAATCTTGTCATCTGGGCAGTCCAGGATCTCCATACATACTGCCCAGGCTTGCTTCCCAGGGAGGAGAAACTAATAGAAGAGCCTGCTGGATGCTGCCCATCGAGTCCAGCATCCTGTTCTCACAGTGGCCAAACATGGGATGAGCATGAGAAGCATGCAAGCAGGACCTGAGCTTGACAGCACTCTTCCCTCCTGCGTTTTCTAGCAACTGGCATTCAGCAGCACACAGCCTCCAAAAGTGGAGGTATTCAGACTAATATGTGGCTAACATGCAAGGGAAGGTGAACCCACTGTTACCGGAAAAATCCAAGGGCTCCCTTGGACAAAAAGTAAAGACACCAACCAGAGTAAATTGGAGCAAATCAGCAGCCTGTAGGCTTGGCCTTTATTGACTGTTGCAACAGGGTGCTCCCCTCACTTGCAGGTGAGAGGAAAGACACAGAAAAATGGTGTGCAAGACCTTATAAAAACTTTTGAAATTCCCCTCCTCTAGGTCAAGCCCACCCCCAGAAACATCATGCATACATTACAGAAATGAGGGGTTGAGGGAGGAGTTGTGGTGGTAACCTGAGTGTCCTGTCACCTGGCTGGTTCCCTTCTCTCCCCCTCCCCATGAGTCACTTCCAGGAGACAAAGGGGAGTTGGCAGTTTCCTGCCCCCAGAGGGAAGATCTGATCATTGTCCTTTGTTTCAGTCCATGCTGAATCCACTCCCATATGCAAGTTCTTTGTGATCTTGATTGTCTTCTGTCTAGGACCATCAGGGTTGGCATAGCAACTGGGCAGGGCTCCTGTGGATGTGCTGGGATGGTGAAGGGATTATGGCTGCCCTGTATCAAACCTTCCCCATTTTGTAGTCCTTCCTTCATGGAGTAAAATAAAAGTGGAACAGTGCAAAACCGATGTATGGTTGATTTTCTATGAATTTATAACAGAAGCGTAGCGTATGTAGTGTGTGAGTGTGAGTGTGAGTGTGTGTGAAGTTTGTACAAACTGAATGATTGGGGTGGGGGGTTCCCGCTACACCACCCAACAGCTTTGTGCCTCCCTAAAGGTAAACGGACCCCTGACCATTGTCCAGTCGTGGCCGACTCTGGGGTTGCGGTGCTCATCTTGCTTTATTGGCTGAGGGAGCCGGTGTACAGCTTCCAGGTCATGTGGCGAGCATGACTAAGCCGCTTCTGGCGAACCAGGGCAGTGCGCTGAAACACCGTTTACTTTCCCACCAGAGCGGTACCTATTTATCTACTTGCACTTTGATGTGCTTTCAAACTGCTGGGTTGGCAGGAGCAGGGACCGAGCAACAGGAGCTCACCCCATTGCAGGGATTTGAACTGCCGACCTTCTGATCGGCAAGTCCTAGGCTCTGTGGTTTAACCTACAGCGCCATCCGCGTCCCATTTGTGCCTCCCTACCTCCACCCTTAATATTGAGATACAGAGCTGTACAGTCTGCATGCAAGGCTTGGCTATCAAAGTTCTGCTCTTCAAATGGAGCTTGGGGGCAGATTTGGCCCCATTCTCCCCTCATGCATTGGCTATGAAAGTGCCCACTTCTTCACCGTGCTGCTAAAATCTTTACCTGCTGTTTTCTGCACCTCTGTTTAAGGCCAAGAGGAGGCCAGGCTGCTTTTGTTGTTGCTTTCCTGGACAGCTGGCAACCCCTACCCCGCACTCCACCATCAGACTCACATGTTGGAAGATGTTGGCTAAAGTAGCTGTACACCTCATAATGGAATATGAGAGTCACAACATGAACGAAGAATAGTCATGGCATTATATAACCATCCTTCTGGCATGTGTTTTCCGAGCGTAGTATGATTGTGCTCCTCACTGGGTGCAGGTGACACAGTGGTGTCAGGATTGCATCATGCTGCAGGCCCTGGCAGTTTTAGGACCCAAAAGTACCCTGCTCCGAATCCAGCTGAGCCAACCTTCTGCTCCTCAGGAGCTGCTTCAATCCGATGTACACTCAGTTTTTCCAGGACTCCACCTCCCCGCAGGGTGATAATGGATGTTCCCTCTTTCTCAGCTGCTGTAGCAGGCTGTTTTGAAACCCGTTCCAGCCTTCAGTTACTCATAGCTTACTGTTAAGTAAATAACCCTTCTTCTCACTTCCTGATCTTTGTGGCAAAGCCATTCTTTTGCTTTGATAATTCTTTCCCCTCAGTACAACTGTTTAGGCTGTGTACACACCATGCATTTAAGACATCCCCCACAAGAATCCCAGCAACTGTAACTAAGAATAAGAATAAGAATAAGAATAAGAATAAGAATAAGAATAAGAATAAGAATAATATTCCCCAGCCACTCTGGGCGGCTTCCAGTTGAGTGTTAAAAACAATACAGCATTAAATATTAAAAACTTCCCTAAACAGGGTTGCCTTCAGATGTCTTTTAAAGAGAAGATAGCTGCTTATTTCCTTCACATCTGAAGAGAGGGCATTCCACAGGGTGGGCGCCACTACCGAGAAGGCCCTCTGTCTGGTTCCCTGTAACCTCACTTCTCGCAATGAGGGAACCGCCAGAAGGCCCTCGGCGCTGGATCTGAGTGTCCAGGCTGAACGATGGGGGTGGAAACGCTCCTTCAGGTATACAGGGCCGAGGCCATTTAGGGCTTTAAAGGTCAGCACCAACACTTTGAAGTGTGCTCTCCTTTGCAGAGCTACAATTTCCAGCACCCTTAGCAAACTACACTTCACAGGATTATTCTTCGGGCGCAGGGAGAAATGTGCTTTATAAATGCTTCAAATGTATGGTGTGTATTCAGCCTTAAGAGGGAAGGAGAGGCTGGCTGTGTAGACATTACCGGTTTAAAATGCGCTGAGGTTTTTTCTTGCTGCATTTCAAGTCTGATTTGCCCATCACTATACCCCTCAGCATGGGTTGAGGTGTATTGAAATCACCTGCTATTTGCCCATTTCATCACCCAATGGAAATGCCATGTTGGTTTCCCTGCCCTTGTCTCCCCCCCCCCCAATAATCCCCTCCCCCCGATAATCTGGACAGAATGGAGGGTTGTGCAAATGTACACACCTGGGATTCAGTTACAGGTAGGTAGCTGTGTTGGTCTGCCATAGCCGAAACAAAATAATAATAATAATAAATTTAAATAAAATAATAATAATAAAAATCCTTCCAGTAGCACCTTAGAGACTTAGTTGGTCTCTAAGGTGCTACTGGAAGGAATTTTTTTATTTTGTTTCGACCTGGGATTCAGTGTCAGTTGAATAAGCATACCATGTTCAAGTTGGCCTGAAACTGGCTTGAAGGAAACTACATCAGAACACAGTCTTTTTCCAGAAACCATGAGATGGCTCTGGATCCTGGGCAAGTCTGTGTGTACATGAATTCAAAAACAAACAGCAGGAGCGGACTGGAGCCAGAGTAAATGGCAGTGTGTACACAGGCAGAGAAATAAGCAAGATGTTTAGCATTGTTGATGTCAGTTGTGCACTGGGCCTCTCCAGGTGGCAAGCACTTACCTGCTCTCTCTGCTGGGTACCTTTTCTGAGGACATCTCAGCACTCCTAGTGAGAAACCCAGTCACAAATAGTCATCCTTGATGTCACCTTGTGATTTGTCAGCGGTATTGATGTTTGGTAATGATGTAGCCTTCCCTCTTAGAAGTGCATTATGTAACTGCAGAGAGAGAAGGCTTTCTCAGGACTGACACCTTGGCTTTGTTAGATCTTCCCTAAAGAGGTATAATCTTTACAATCTTTTTGGCACCAGGTTAAGACATCATTATTTACCCAGGCATTTTAATTCCCCAGGGTGCTTTGTAATTTTTGACCTGTTCTCGTTTACTATGGCTACAAACATTTGTATTTTATTGTACTGTACAACAGTGTTTCAAATTAATTTATTGCTTGTCTTGTTGAACACTGTCCTGGAAATTGGTTTTGATGAAGGTGGTATAGAAACGTTTTAAATAAATAAATAGCAGCTAGCGTCTGTCAGCTCACTAATTCCCAAAACAACCCAGTGAAGTTGGCTACTGTTGTTATCTTAAAATGCAGGTATAGGCAGTGGACACTTAGAGAGAGAGTGCCCTATCTAAAAGCCACTCTGGACTTTCATGGCTGTGGTAAAATGTTAACCAGGGACTTTGTGGCCCACAGCTCATTCTCTTAAGCAGTTCCAAATTACAATTACTTCCCCTTCTTCAAGCACTTATGAACCACTTAAACATTACCACTATGACCACTGCATCATCAAGGTCTCAGGTATCATCAGATCTGAGCGTCATCTAATTTTCACTAGTAAAGCAATTTGCTACCAGAAATGTGATTTAAGTTTCAGCTCCCCAAAGGCAGTACACTGCTATTACATCATCGTGGAAAGTGGAGATTGTCTAGGAACTGTTTCTGTGGGGGTAAATGTATGTGAACAGTAAAGGAACTGATAAGTAGTTGCTCATATAGAGAAAGAGGAGTCATTTTGTGAGCCTGACATAGATTATTATGCATAATTATTACATAATGTTCATCACAGGGTGCATACCTGGAGAGAAAGGGAAGTGTAGCCCCTGAGGGGGAAGATCATCTTTTTATGAGTCAGGGTTCACCTCAGAAACAGTCCCAGGGACATAAATAGTAAGATGATAATTTCAGGTGAAAGAGTCATTGAGATGGTCCTTCTGGCCAACGGAAGCATCTCTGGCTTGGTTCCAACTAGTTGGCTTCGCTTGCTTTGGGGCATAACCTCCTCTCATGTAACATAAAAAGCACATCCCAGAATCAGACTGATGCATCAGCCAGTTCCTCTGATGGATGCTGTGACCTTGGAAGTGAAGCATCAGTGGTGACTTAGAGACAACATGGCTTCCCAAGAAGACCGTCAAGGGAGGAGTATTGGGACAGTCACAAGTTTTGTAAAGCTGCCAAGCATTTGTGGGACAGAAGTAAACTCTTGCATGTTGCTTTTCAAGCAAGCAAGAGGCTTGTCATTTGGTCTCCCAGCATCTGGCCCCATTGTACCCATTGTTCTGCGAGCTTCAAAAGCACAGTAGAGCCACATGACCCGCAGTGTGCCTTCAGTTTTCAAGGGTGTGTTTGATCTCTGTTTGTTCTAGTTCACTAGACTTGAACATGTCCATTTTAAATTTATATCACTTTCTCCATCGTGAGATGCCAGGGCTGCCCTAGCAGACTCCTGCCTTGTAGCTTCTGCTTGGCACTTTTCATAGAGATGGGGCGGACACATGGCAAGATGGATTAAATAGCCCTTCTCATTCCAGCTCTGTTATCAATGGAAGGTGGATAAAACCTCTGATATCTACCTAAAATTCACCAAGCAACGTTTTAATTTGTTGCAGATTACCAGGGATTAAATGTCAATTATCCTTGACACAGCATGCTTTTGTGGGAACTGGAGCTGCGTAGTAGATGTGTTACTCATAACTCTTCTCGTGAGAATCATCAGACTACTTCCCACTTGATCATATTATCATAAGAACATAAGAATGGCCCTGAATGGGGTAACTGTGCCCTTGAAGGACCAGGTGTGCAGCCTGGGAGTCAATGAAGGCGCAGGTCAATTCTATGTCCAGGGCAGCTGTCTATCAGCTCCATCTGGTACGCAGGCTGAGACTCTACCTGCCCGTGGACTGTATCGCCAGAGTGGTGCATGCTTTAGTTATCTCTCGCTTGGACTACTGCAATGCGCTCTATGTGGGGCTATCTTTGAAGGTGACCCGGAAACTACAACTAATCCAGAATGCGGCATATAGACTGGTAACTGGGAGCGGCCGCCGAGACCACATAACACTGGTCTTGAAAGACCTACATTGGCTCCCAGTACATTTCTGAGAGCAATTCAAAGTGTTGGTGTTGACCTTTAAAGCCCTAAACGGCCTTAGTCCAGTATACCTGAAGGAGCGTCTCCACCCCCATTGTTCTGCCTGGACACTGAGGTCCAGCGCCAAGGGCCTTCTGGCGGCTCCCTCACTGCGAGAAGCCAAGTTACAGGGAACCAGGCAGAGGGCCTTCTCGGTGGTGGCACCCGCCCTGTGGAACACCCTCCCACCAGATGTCAAAGGAAAAAACAACTACCAGACTTTTAGAAGATATCTGAAGGCTATCCCTGTTCAGGGAATCTTTTAATGTTTGATGCACTATTGTATTTTAATATTTTGTTGGAAGCCACCCAGAGTGGCTGGGGAAACCCAGCCAGATGGGCGGGGTATAAATTCTGTTCTCACAGTGGCCAACCAAATGCCTGTGGGAAACCCACAAGCAGGACCCAGGCAGGAAAGTACTCTCCCTTTCTGTCATTTCTAGCAATTGGTATTTCTAGCAACTGGTATTCCAGTTGTAGAGGCAGAGCATAGCCATCCAAGCTAGTAGCCATTGTCTAATCCTCTTTTAAATCCATCCAAGTTGGCGGCCCTCACTTCCTCCTGTGGAAGCAAGTTCCATAGTTTAACTATGTACTGTGTGAGGAAGTGTTTTATTTTATCTGCCCTGAATCTTTCTGAATCACTCTGTAATTACGGCATTAGCCTCCATTTATTTTTATTTTTTATCCTGCCCTTCCAAAGGAGCTCAGGGCAGTGTACAGACATTCTCTCCTAATTCTGGCTATGCAAGGTAGGTTAAGTTGAAGGAAGATTATTATTACTATTATTATTAGTAGTAGTAGTAGTATTATTATCATCATCAGTAGTAGTACCATCATCATTTATTTAGCTGAAGTGTGTGTGTGTGTGTGTGTGTGTGTTTGTGTGTTTGTAGACACATTTATTCTACAATTCTGTGGCTGTAAGTCTGGGCGTACACTGATATGGGGTGGTTAGTACTATCAAAGAATACCAGAGAGAGGGAAAGATTGGGCAATTGTTTCATAATTGGAACACTGAAGTCACAAATTAAGCATGTAATTGCCGTACTAAGTAATTATGCAAAGGTTAAGTTACTGGAATGTGCCAAGAAGGAAATGAAAGTACCCAAGTGGCACGGTGCTAGTAAGTCATAATGTATATTTTTAAAATGGCTGTAGTGACATGAGTGTTACCCTTATTGCACAGCAGAGACTTAGTAGCAATGGAACTTGGGGATTCCTTCAATCAGACTTGGATATAGTCATTTAATACGGCCCAGTCAGCTTTCTGCTTTACATTTCCCCTTGTTTCTTCTGATTTTTTTTTTAAATTCTGAAATTTAAAATTAAATTCTGATTTATATATTTCTTTATTTTTTTAAAAGCGTGTGGTGTTAAATATTTTTTGTCTGGGTGCCATCCTAAAAAAAAAGTTTAAAAGTCTGGGTGTTTTCTTTATGACCCATCCAGGCCTGTGGCTTTACATTTGTAATTAGAGATTCTGTAGTAGAAGGAACAGCTGAAGTTGCAAAACCAGTCTCTTTGTGAAGTTATTGACCTTAGCCATAACTGCTAAGTATATTTTTACATGACTAAAGAGTTGGCCAAGTACAGGTGTGTGGCCATAGGAAGGACTGGCTAGTTCTGCTTCCAGAAGCAGGGAGCAAGCCATTCCCTCTCACCTAGCCAGAGGCCATGTCAATTCAGGTGTAGGAGAACAGCCTGCTATGTTCTCCTCTGGAGATGGGAAATGCAGAGGCTTGCCTTGTTATCTGCTGAAACCACAGCCATGACCTTGTGAAGCCCCCTAGGAACCTCATGGGGGAGCAAAATCTGTTGGGTTGCTAATGCTGGGAACCCTTTCATCTTATGCTGTGCGTGTGGTAAATAAAACTATACATCACAAAGACACCACAGGCTCTGGTAACCTCCGTACCAAAGAAACCAAGCGCAAAGCACCCCTTGAATTTCTCACTGCACTGAGAGTGGGGTGTGTTGTGCACAACAATATTAAGCATATTCAGTGGGGAGAGAAGCAGTACCATTCAGATGGAAGCAAAGGCAACAGTGCTGATAAACACTGTCAGAGGATGTTGCCTTTGAGCAAGCTTGAGCAAGCCTATGGAATGCATTGCCACAGGATATTTCTGGGTGAAGTAGCTTAGCAGGATTAAATATGCATCTGAACAACTAGATCAAACCATTTCAAAGAATACTGGCTGTCTTGCTTATGGGCATGCACCAATTTCCTGATAAATCATTTCCTTTCTTCAGTTTGTATTTCTGGATTCAGGCAGAAGATGCATTGTGACTGTTTTAGAATAAAGGGATCACTTTGTCTGCAGATAAGCACTTCTCCCAGCCTTGTTTTGTGTGTTTTGTGAGAGTCCCTCTCACAAGCACCTATGCCCTTAATTATACACTTCTATGCAATTATATGTTACTTCCAGTGAAAAAAGAGTTAATTATAGTAACCCAGATAGTAATAACTTCCCACGTTAAAGCAGTTATTAAATTACTTTGATGACAGTGTGCTACTACCCAGTGAACTGGCACCATTACAACAATAAAGCTTTAAACCTTTCTTAAACAAAACCAAGTAAGAGATGACAACTGTAATGGTGATGCTCAGGGTTGTTTTCTTGCTCAGAGCTTCCTGCACAGCAGCTCCAGAACGAAAACCTTCTGCACCAAACACTCCTGATCTTGGATTCACAATAAGCCAAAAAGGTTGAGCAGTTCAGGGGAGAAAAGCAGATCATCTCTAACTTCCATGGGGAGAGCCAGCCTTTCTCAACCTGGGGCCTTCCAAATCTTTTGAACTACAACTCCCATGATCCCTCACCATTAGCCATGCTGGCTGAGGCTGATGGGGAGTTGTGGCCCCAAACATTCAGAGCACACCACATTGGGGAAGCTTACAGAAGACACACAGGTGACAGCTGAGTCACAACCAACACATACAATAAAATGAAGAAGAAGAAGAAGAAGAAGAAGAAGAGTTTGGATTTGATATCCCGCTTTATCACTACCCAAAGGAGTCTCAAAGCGGCTAACATTCCCCTTTCCCTTCCTCCCCCACAAGAAACACTCTGTGAGGTGAGTGGGTCTGAGAGACTTCAAGAAGTGTGACTAGCCCAAGGTCACCCAGCAGCTGCATGTAGAGGAGCGGAGACGCGAACCCGGTTCCCCAGATTACGAGTCTACCGCTCTTAACCACTACACCACACTGGCTCTGTTGTCATTCATAATAGCCATTGCCTTGTATAGCTTGAGGGGATTGAAGGGCGCATGGCTGCTGCATCCTCCTCATGCTGCCCTCCCCGAGCCAGCCCCGCTTTGCTGGTGCACCCTATGGAAGGTAGAGATGATCTGTTTTTCTCCCCTGAACTGGTCCCAGTTCCCAGGATTCTTTGCAGGAAGCTGTTTAAAGTGCTTTAAATAAATAGTGAGGAAGGGGGCACAATATCAGGCAGTTTTATGTATAGTCTATGTGCGCCACAGCTCTGTCCTCTTAACACTTCCCCTCAGCTTCTGCTGCTGCCTTGGCCACTTCACTGTCGGGGACTAAACCACCCCACTCTCCTCCTGCACTTCCCAGAATAAGAGGGAGACAGTATAGATTTAGAACAGTGGTTTGCAGAAGGTCACTGTTCAGAGGCTGCAAAGTGGAGAAGCTGGGAAATATTGGGAGAGGAACAAGCAGCAGCACTGGGGAGAGACAGCTGACAGACTCAGTGTCTTTAGAAAGCATTCCAGATCCCCCCTCTTCAAGGACCTGGCGGGCTTGGAAAGTAGGAGAACAGAAAGCTCAGAGGCAGAAAGCACAGATCAGCCAACGTAGAGATGACGTATAATAGGAGAGACGGAGGGGGTGGGGCTTTACTCGGAGCAACGCCATTACTGTAAGAGAGGCACTTCTCAAAGCCTCTCTCTGTGAATATTGAATAAAAGACTTGGTAAGAACTCTTCTTATTTATCTAATTCTTGACTGCGCACCGTGGGAGGGATGCTATTCCCTGAAGCCTGACATTCACCCTGTCTGATAACACTGCCACCAATGCAGCCACATGGGGCTGTGGTGGGTGGACAATGCAGAAGTGAGTAGTGCCTGTTAGAAGATGCATGTGTTGAGCCTGAGCTAGGCAGGTTTTATGGCTCAGTGTGGGTTCATTGCACTTCTGGCTTCAAGCACGATGGCCTGCTTCTTCTGCTAATGTGCTCTTTTGTGTGTGTTATGGGTTCCTGAAGAAGATAGTAGTCTTAAAACACCTGTGAGTGTTGGTTACGCTTGTACCGGTCACAGGCATGGCAAGCCATCTCCACCCCCTCTCCTGGCCTTGGTAGTTTGTACACTGAAATAGTGGCATTACTGTTCCCGCCGGCTCCAGCACACCCCCACCACGGGTGTCTGAAGCCGAGTACACATAACATTAGCCACCACCTGTAGGTATCTTGCAGTTCCTTGAGAAATATTGCTGTTTTCCTTCAAACCATTTCCCATCCTGTTTGAAAACATAAGCTGCCCTTAAGCTGGGGGGTAATCAGATAATTGTGTGTACGGCAGCATAAAATGTGACTTGAACCACAGCAGAGGGAAATGACCTTGCTGCATTTTAGGCCACAAATCTGCACAACCCCTTTGTTTTTCTCCCATAACAACAGGTCTACAAATGCTGTGTTGTGTTCAAGGTGGCATTCTGCAATTCCACAGGTGTGCTTGGAGCGCCCTCTATTGGTTCCCGTTTGCAGAGTAAATTGATTTCATTGTGCACAGATTTTCCAGCTTTGAGTGCTGTTGTTGTCGTTGCTTGTTGTTCCTTGGCTTTGTAGCTCAGAATTCAAATCAACAGGAAGTTCATAACCAGCCTGCGTCTTTAGAGCACGACGTAACCTCCGCTCTCCTCTATGCTTATGCGGACTGGATTGGCACAAGCAGGTTTATTTGATAAATGAAGTACATAAATGCAGGAAGCTGGCAGTAGCCTTTGAAGTACTTTTCTAGGGCCAAGCTAGATTTGACGTGGGAGATCTACGATGTAGGATCTCCCACCGTTTTTTAAACAACTGGAAATGTTGTCACATGGCATTTTGTAGTGGTAAGGTAAAGGTAAAGGGACCCCTCACCATTAGGTCCAGTCGTGACCGACTCTGGGGTTGCGGCACTCATCTTGCTTTATTGGCCAAGGGAGCCGGCATACAGCTTCCGGGTCATGTGGCCAGCATGACTAAGCTGCTTCTGGCGAACCAGAGCAGCGCCTGGAAATGCCGTTTACCTTCCCGCCAGAGCGGTACCTATTTATCTACTTGCACTTTGATGTGCTTTCAAACTGCTAGGTTGGCAGGAGCAGAGACTGAACAACGGGAGCTCACCCCATCGCGGGGATTCGAACCGCCAACCTTCTGATCGGCAAGCCCTAGGCTCTGTGGTTTAACCCACAGCGCCACCCGCGTCCCCCTTTGTAGTGGTAGATATGGATAAAAGGGCAATCGTCGTGGGTGGGCTAGTTGTATTTCTCAAATTGCACAAGAGGATGTATGTTGCTGTAGTTATGTGCTGAACCTACGGTCAATAGGGAGACCTGGGTGCAAATTACTGCTTGGGCATGAAGTTCACTGGGTGACCCTGAGGCAGTCGCTGCCTCTCAGTCTGCTTGTTTCATAGAATTGTTATGAGGGAGGAAATGGAATAATCCAGTGAAGACAGGCTTGAGCTCCATGGAGAAAGGCTGGGGGAAGAAATGTCTATGATTTTTAAAAACAGTTTGCTAAGTTGCCAATGAATTCTGCACTATGTAATGCACACAGGAAAAATAACAATACAAAAGCACTAATGAGATTGTTGTGTTTGGCTGGTGCAAGAAAGAAGCCGGGAGCTGATAAAATGTTATTTAATAAAATGATTATCAAGAATTGTGGATGCTACAGTATATATATTAAAATCTGATTTCCAGAAACTATTTTTAAAGGGTGTTACTTACAGCCCCAGCAACAAAGGTGTACAACGGCCTACTATGTTTCTCAAAGTTTAGCATGCCATCAGTCATAAATAAAAGCAAACAGTTTAACCCACTTTTGTTTATGATTGCCACACATTCTGGCAATGGAATGGTTAACTGAAGGAGCTGCACTCTCTTCTGTCAGGACCACCGGTTACAGAGATATTTATTATGGTATTTTTGTTTAACAAGAAAGGGGGTGGGAGAGTGGGAAGTTGGTTAATACTTGAGAAAAACAGTTGGCAAGGATATAATCAGGCAGGAAACAGGAAATGATGTCACTAGGTAACAAACAGGAAGCAATGATTATAATACAATGAGATCTCCTTGCTTTGGGTTGAAGCTTAAGGGGGGAGGGGAATTCCCCACCACCAAGAAGGTGCAGTTTTGGTTCCAACTATTTCAGCTTGAGTGTTTTATTTTCTGGGAAGAACATAGAAAAATGCTTACTTAGCATAATTTGTTAGAAATTAACCTATAAACCTAAAATATTAGATTTCCATACCAACATACTGCAAAATTCCATACTAAGTCCCTATTATGGATGGGGATATTAACTGAGAGGTTTTCTTTCCCCAAAAACT
This sequence comes from Podarcis cretensis, assembly GCF_951804945.1. Classification (NCBI taxonomy): domain Eukaryota; kingdom Metazoa; phylum Chordata; class Lepidosauria; order Squamata; family Lacertidae; genus Podarcis; species Podarcis cretensis. The sequence continues at coordinate 44,473,420 of NC_137170.1, read as the reverse complement.
TTTTATTGATTATTTTTGTTACATACGAGGAGACACCAAAAAAACAAAACAAAACGCAAAACAGGTAAGCAACAGGAACAATACAGAGTTGCAGAATCAAAAAATAACAGCAAACTAGAGGTTTTCTAGAGCAAAGAATGTTGAACGCTTTTGCCATAATAAATGTTTTACGTTGTGATCCAATACCTATACATATCTAAGAGTAAATCCTTCAGACATCTATAGGATTGCACTGTTAGACTTTTGTTTGTTTTTGTTTCTGTTTGTACAGAAATTATGAATGGACACTTCTTGGAATGTGAATTCTAGTGGAAAGTGGAATGCTGCCTTTGTTAGCCTTATTTTGAAAATTATACTTAAAATAATAAAGATGCAAATGAATGGTAGTATTGAGAAAATATCACAGATATGTGCTAAGATCTGTGAGGCAAATTTCTCCCCAGCTCCCAATACAGAGAGCTGGTGTTACTGATACACATCAGAAGTCATGTCTGGTAGAAGACTGATCCTTAAATTAAATTTGAAGCAAAATTTCTGCCCTAGCACAACACAACAGGTCCATTTAAAAAACAAACAAAAAACCCAGACATTATGTGGTTTGAAAATGCATTGAAAAGTGTGGGATGAATGAATGAGTGATGGGAAGATGTATAAATACCCTGCAAGCAAATCAGAATGAATGCAAGTTGAATGTTCATTGTCACATAACGCAACTGCCTTCCCCCAACAAATCAGAACAAATGCTCAGTAAAGACCAGACATAGTCTAAGCTTTGTGAAAGTAACTTAGACTGAATGCTGAATAAACAGGTTGTCTGGAGAAGCCTATAGTTCCTTTCCTCTTTGGAGGAAATGTTTCCTCCTCTGTCTGGAGACTCGGTGGGTGTGCTGTGTAATCTGGGATCTTATACCCTCAGCAGGCCTATCCGACACTCAGCTCCCTGGGAGGTGGGGGGAAATCTTTTTTGAGAGAGACAGATGCTTTTAGAGGCAAAATGTGGCTTTGTGATTCCTGACTGATCAAACCTCCAGGACAGGGCTTGCTAGTGTAACTTGATTTGGGCCTAGCATTTGGAGGTATTGGTTTTGAAAGCTGGCCCTTCTAAGTATTTTGCCAATTACCAATGACAAAAGGGGGCAAGATAGGAATTTTCTGTTGGCGCTTGATCCTTAACAGTCCACTTACCTAAACAAACACTTAATAGCAGCGTACAACACTTATCTGCACTCCTGGTATTGATGTGGACCTCAGTTGCGCTCGTTGTACTGATGTGGAAGTGCTGCCGTGCCAAAGGTGGGTGGGTGGACAACAAGACCCTCCTGGCCAGGGCTGCCTATCGATGGGGTAAAATGAGTAGTACTAACTTGAAGGGGCTGGTTTTATTGATCAGTTCAAAGGGATGTTTTGTGTGTGGTGTACACAATTGCCTTAGGCAGAAGCAGAAACAGACGGTTGTTTTAGGAAACAAACCCTGACCCACGCCCTGTGGCTTTTTCGCTGTAAGAGCAAAGACCAAAACAAAAGACACCAGTGAAGCTGGGGAAGTGAGCAACATTGTTGGGAAGGTCGGGATGGAGTGATGAAGGCATGAGTTCCTCTTGGAATGGACATGCAGAGCAACACATTTCCACACAGTAGAATCACAGAACTGTAGAGCTGGAAGGGGCCACGGGTGTCATCTAGTTCAGCCCCTTGTAATGCTGAAATGCCCAAGGTGGGGATCAAACCCACAACCCCCATGCCATACCGACTGAGCTATCCCAGATGTCATCTGATGTAATCATGCTGGGGTTGACAGTTAGTTGGGTTGTCCTGCCCATCTGCCATCTTTGTCACCCTGCAGAGGTGGGGCCAAATAAGGATCTGGCCTGCAAAGCCAAAATGGTTCCTTACCTGTGGTCCAGAAGACCTGTTTATTGATCATTCATTTTTATTTGTTTGAGGAGAGGTTGCATCAAACGCAAAGAAATCAATGGTCATAACTAACTTAAGAGTATAGATTTCGGTGGATCTGCTCTAGGTACAATTTGATCAAATACAACCATAATAAAATTAAGAGCTCTCAGGACAAATATATTTTATTTGCATCAGTGTTTTCCGCTCAGACTCTCTAGAAAGGCTGCATATGAAACAACAACCTGCAGTGATGAAAATAGAGTTTGGCAAAGAGCTATACACTTATTCAGAGCTAGGGTTTGGATTAGGAGCAGGTGAGTGATATATGGCCATTGTACAATGGCATTGTCTACTGCAGACATGGCCAAACTTGGCCCTCGAGCTGTTTTGGACTATAGCTCCCATCATCCCTAGCTAACAGGACCAGTGGTCCTGTTAGTACATCCTTTCGCTTATGGCCATATATCACTCACCTGAACTTCAACTCATGACCAAATAATCCTGCAATTCAATTTCTGTGGATTACTTAAAAGAAAGCAAGCAAGCCTTGAGCTGTCCCTTCAGTTTAGCTAAGAATTATCCCATATGAAGGTTTTACTGTACAGTGGTACCTCGGGTTAAGAACTTAATTCATTCTGGAGGTCCATTCTTAACCTGAAACTGTTCTTAACCTGAGGTACCACTTTAGCTAATGGGGCCTCCCACTGCCACCGCACAATTTCTGTTCTCATCCTGAAGCAAAGTTCTTAACCCGAGGTACTATTTCTGGGTTAGCGGAGTCTGTAACCTGAAGTGTCTGTTACCTGAGGTACCACTGTACTAGCAACCTTTGGAGGTTTGGGAGAAAAGTCAGGGATGTCTCATCCTGCAGTTGGATGTGTACAGGTTCTCTCATATGGTTCACTTTAAAGCAATAATACTTTACATTCTTTTTCTTTAATCTCCTTAGGAGTTCATGCTTAGTTGGTAGTGGTATATATAGTTTCTCTTAGAGCTCTTGTTTGTTTCGCAGAATACAGATTCACATATAAATCCTTTTTCGTCTGGGTTCAATGGACATAGTTCTCAGCCCTGTCCTTCCTTGATATGATTTTGTGCTTTGTCTTGAGACTCAGAAGCCAGATTTGGGTCTCAGTCCTGTTTGCTAAGCTGTGGAGAGAGCTCCCTGACTATTTTGTTGTTTAGCTGTTTTTTGTTTGAAGCTGGACTCTCTCTTTCTCTGTATGTAATCCGTGCGTTCAATTAAGAGAAGCATCTGTTGGGTTTATTTCACATTGCCAAGCAAGGGCTGCAAATCAGCAGCATCTGCTCTGCTTTTTGTCAATGGCTTGTTTTTCATAATTTGCTCTGCAGGGTGAGTGTTTGGGGATGGGAGGGATCTTTTCGCTTCTCCCATCTTTATTATTGTTTGCCTCAAATGGTAGTCAAGGAGACTGATTAGGATTTTCGACTGATTTTACTAAGCAAAGAATAAAAGAGGCAAACGGAGTTTTTAAGAAGGTAAACAAAACTGTATCATTAAAAATAAGGGCAAAATAAGGACTGCTCATTAATAGTTGTTATGACTTGTTTAATGATGTGTTATGAATTATAGGCAGGATTCACCTAATGAACCCCATCGGAGGACAGCCCTAACCTTAATCCTGCCACCCTCGCCACCCCTTCTCTGGTGTGTGTGTGGGGGGGGGTCAGGAGAACCCCAGAGCAACACACAGGGGGAGGATCACTCCATTTCGCCAGCTGATATGCTTACACAGAGAGAATGTTTGTTAATAGTGTGACGTTGAACTCCACCCTCTGGGTTTGCAATTTCAAGTTGTTTTGAAGAGAGATTTTGTTTGAGAAGAGACAATGCACAGCAACCCACATCACAAAATACTTGGATTTAAACTCATTCCATTCCATTGGCTTCATGGGCTTCAATTCAAGTACCACAGCATAACTGAGCTGCAGCTCAGGTAGATAATGCTTAACATTTGTCTTACTTTAAGGGCAGTAATAACTGTAGTAAACCTATCACTAATTAGCCAACATCCTGAGATTTTTATGAGTAACAAGTTAACAGTGCCTTTGCCACTCATGATCGGCGTGAAGACGATCGTGCTATATTATTTACTACTACTGAGAAACATCCAGAAACGGGGAGCTAAAACCACCACCAGCAGCAGCATTAAACCCCAGGGCACTTTCCCCTGCCATTTCTGCCAAGGCATGATTATCAAGTCCTATAAGCAGTAGAGGCAGCCCTGTAATAATAATAATTTATTTATGCCCCGCCCATCTGGCTGGGTTTCCCCAGCCACTCTGGGTGGCTTCCAACAAAGTATTAAAATACAGTAGTCTGTTAAATATTAAAAGCTTCCCTAAAGAGGGCTGCCTTCAGATGTCTTCTAAAAGTCTGGTAGTTGTTCTTCTCTTTGACATCTGGGAGGAGGGTGTTCCACAGGGCGGGTACCACTACTGAGAAGGCCCTCTGCCTGGTTTCCTGTAACTTGGCTTCTCACAGTGAGCGAACCAGGCAGAAGGCCCTTGGTGCTGGACCTCAGTGTCCGGGCTGAATGATGGGGGTGGAGACGCTACTTCAGGTATACTGGACCGAAGCCGTTTATGTGGAAGGTTTAGGGTGCTGCTTGGTTGACGCTGACCCATGATAGGGCCTTCTCATGGCAGTTCCCATTTGGGGAATGCCCTCTCTGCTGAGGTGCATCTATTTCAGAAGGAATTTTAAAACAATCCTGTTTAGCCAGGCACCTGATGGGTGAAGAACACTTTTCCTAGTAACCTTGACATTATTAGCTGTGGAAGTACGGTATGTTATTGTTTTACAGGTTTTTAGATCTTTTGAAGATGTTTCCACTGTATTGTTTTATCACTGATGTTGCCCTGCCCTGCGCTCTTTTGGGAGGAAATATACAAATTTAATAATTAAATACATTATTATTTGGGGAAGCAGAAATCTGGAAGCGTGCCTGGATCTGTAATAAACAATGCTGTGACCTAACACTGAAAATAATTCAATTAGCTATGCGTCTTACATGCAGTTTCTAATTTCTGTTTTCTCTCACACATTTTATCATATTTACTTTGCATCCTGTTTAAAGCATTTTGGAATAGACAGCTGCTCTGATACATCCTGAACTCTGTTAGAGAAAGGTAGGAAGCCAGCAAAGGAACTTTGTCACTTGTTAATAGAATATAAAGTTGAAAAGTGAGTTTATTTATTCCCGAATCCTTTTCCAGAATGAACAACAGATGTAATTTCTATTGTTGTGTAAGAACTAATATAGGCCAGGGTTTTGGCCTTATTCTAAGGACTATGTAAAAAGCTTGGCTTTATTACACTTCTAGATTAAAAATGTAAGAATTCTTACATCAAAGCAGCTTATCAACTAAAAAAATAAACTGAATTCATTCACCAGAAACTTTGTGAACTTTGCACATATTATGTAATGCCAAGCAACAAATTTATATTACTACAGGACCTGTTAGAACTCAGCCTCTATGACAAAGAGATTTCCTGTAAACTTTGGAAGATCATGAAACTCAAGTCATAAAATGAGAAACCACACCAAACTTTGCAGTAGCAGGAAAGTATTTTCATTATTTGAAAAAAAAAATAAAATTCAAACTTTGTCATCACATAAAAACATAACATGATAAGTAATAAACATATTTACACTTCTGTTTTTGATTATAAATATACATTATATACAAAATAATGTTACAAAATGTAGAAAGTTCAGTGCTTCTGATTTTCTTTTTAAATTATTGAAATACTATGTTTTAACATAACTACAAACAGACACTAGTATAAACCATATTATTGATTTCTGAAGGTCATTTTCATAACGGTCTTGAATGGTCAGACCAAAAGGTCAGTAGTGAACATTCTGAGCAAAATCTTGCTTGCACAATTCAAGGCTGGAGGTGAACAAAACTGATGCTGGGATTTACAAGGTCAGGAACATTGCTCTTCCACCACAGAAAGCACAATCCCAACTTCCTTGAATGAAAATTTGCTTCCTCTCTCTGCTTCCGCCATATTCCCTTTCCCACAGTACATGTTTATCACTACAAACATCACAGCACTTCCTATCTGAAATTTCTATTATTATTGCTGTAAATGTATGAGAGTGCACTGAGTTTTCCAGTTCAGAACTGCTCCTTTGGACTAAAAAACGTAAGATTACTCCTTTCCTTGTAGCAGTGTGAAGGAATGAAGAAGCAGGACAAACCAAGAAATTTATGATTTCACCTACAGATATCCCTCCATAAGTCCCCCTTGTAGCTTAGTCTTTCTTAGTCCAGCAGAGCTGTAGATAGTGGTGGTTGTTCTGCAGCAAGGAATAAAACTTCAGGGCTCATAAACACTTCCCTGGCTGTAAAAGACCCACAAGTTTAGACTTGGAGGTTATTTGCAATTGAGGTGGTGGCACCAGATTCAGATATCCAACACAAAATTCCAAATCCTACCTAATGCATATGAAGAAGAAACACACTTCTATTCATGGTGACTAGTAGTGCAAAGGGCATGAAAACAGCTGATTGATTTTAAACGCACTTGTAAGGCTTTCAGCGAGCACTGGGATTAAGTTTCCTCATACTGAGGAGGCAGCAGCGGCAGGATTCTCCTCTGCTGTTTAAGTCCATGGATGTTTCTGTCATTCAGAAATAGGAGCAAATCCCAATTCACTGCTCAGTTCACCAAAGCATCATCCTAGGAGATGAAATGCCAGCTCATTATCCATCTCCCCTTACATTGTTTGGAACACATGGAAGGGGGAAAGGGATGTAAAATAGAGAAGCAACAGGAGGTACTGGTAGTAACTCCTTGCCAATACTGTTTGGGTACTGCAGGGGGAAAAGGCAGTTATGTCTTGATTTGGGCTCTCTAGATTCTTAAACACACTTCAGGCACTTTCAAATCCAGAAAAAAATGGTGAGCTCATTTATTCTGTATCCATTATATGCATAGAAAAACATGTTTCTTCATTCATTCTTCTCACAGTATTGCTGGTTTATTCTGTGATGGCAGAGTGCCTTTTGCACCAACGGGCACCTTCCAAGATTGAAGTTTTGGAAAGTCACACAACTGTCCACGAGCAACTGGCAGCAAAGTAATTTCAAAGGCTAGTAAAAGACACCATCACTGCCTCTCCCCTCCCTGTAGTCAATTATATTCCTCCTATCAGACTTCAAAATAAGGGAACAAGGGGGGGGGGGGCAAAAGGTCTATTGCATCTTTAAATTCACAGTCTGTCCAGTTCACCCACTTCCATCCTCTCCTCCTCCTGAGAGCAGCAAATTGCATATAATTAAAAAAATCCAAGTCCAATCCAATTGTGAATTGTAAACAATTAGCAGGAATGTCCACCTTGTGGCATCTCCAACACTGAGGTGCAAACAGAGCGACCTTCATTCTTATACCTGTTTATAAACAAATGGGAGGGGGAGAAATTAGAAACAGGCAGTGCTATTCAAAATACAGATTAAAGTTGCAATCCAAATTCCCCAGCAGTAGCAGCAGAGCTTTGTGGAGCAGTGGGGCCACCAGATGGGAGCAGGATAATTGGCCTGATGCTGTCAAGTGAGGGCAAGGGGACTGGCATGAATTTTATCAATATCCCCTTTCTGTTGTAGCCCTTTGCTCCACATTCCATGACTTTTTGAAACAGGTTTTCAGGAGTTGTGGGGTGCTAGAGAATGCAGAATTCTGGTTTCAGAAGTAAGAGCTTAAGCCAATGTCTTTACTCTGGGATTCAGACCTTAAAAACAAAACAAAAAAACCCTGAAGAAACTAACCCATTCATTTCTCTATTTTCTTAAGTATTGTTTGCAGGAATGATTTGGAGCAACACTAGAAATAGGGTAGTTCCATTACTACCCACTACTTGCCAGATGTATGCAAATGATGCCTGAAAGTCTTAAACTACATTGCTATCTTTTCAGATTTTTATTACAAAAAAATGAGACCTTAGCTCTATAAATTAATGACTATTGGTGACAAATATAGCTTGGGAGCAGGATAGCTGAAGGATCATCCGTCTCTGCATAAACCTGCTTGTCAGTTGTGGCTATCTTCCAGGGCTTTGCTCTATGTTCTGCAGCCAAGGCAGGGCCTTTTCGGTGATGGCACTCCGACTGTGGAACTGCCACCCAAGGAAGAATACACTGGCCCCTTCTTTATTGTCAGGTAGGTGGTCAAGACATTTTTCCTCTTTTAATATGTGTTGTTATCTCCGTTTAATTTTTGTTTTGAATGTCATTTTTGTTTGTATTGATATTTATTGCTATAAACTGCTTTCAGAGCTCTTTTTGGAGCTAAAGGCAATATAGAAATGTTTAAGTAATTAAAACAGTGGACGCTGTAACACTCCAATAGTTTGACTTTAGCCCCAATGGCGCACTCTTCCGCTGTCTCTTGAGACAAGCGGATGGCAACAAAAATTAAAATCTATGTAGGCAACATACATACCTCTGTGGCTATAACACACTCATTTCGCTCCTCTGCTATCACAAAGACAGATTGGTACATGGAATCCCTTGGAGAGCATATAGCTGATATTCTACATTCTGGCTTTTCACTGTTGAAAACAAAAAACCATGATAAAATTTCTAAGCAAAATTTTCTCGTTTCATGTGTTAAAACTGAAAAAAGGATCTTTTACAGTAGCTTAGGCCATGAATGACAGCAAATATTGAAAAATTCGTGTTTCCATCCAATGACAGCCTCAGTCTTCTATGACCAAATAACTATGACCAGGCTGAAACTTGCATATGGGGAGTAGCCTGGTTTCAAGTAGCATTCATTGTGTTTTATTGAACCAAGTAAATCAGCTTGACTTACTAGGTGCAGTAGATGAACAAAATTTTAAATATTTTATGTAAAGGCTGTAAGTCTGCATTAAAAGATAGAATTTGGAACTACTTGGCTGCACTTTCTTTTTGGCTCTCTGCATTTCCTCACATTCACAAGACCAATTAAATTAGGTGAGCAGTTCAAAAGGGATCTGGGTAGAGGTGTTTTTGTGAAGTAAACAACTTTGACAGGAACAAACGCATGCAGCCCTGCCTCACAGTTTGTCTTAAACCATGGTTGAATTGTGAGTGTGCCTCTGCTGCGTAGACCCCTTGTATGGCTTCTCCCTACTTGCCCCATGTAGCTCAAACAAGCCATAGTATGACTTATCACATCATTCAATCCCAGACCATGAATTGTTTGCTTTAAACTGACGATGAGCAATAAGCCAAAAATAAACTAAAGAACAAACATTAGTTGCTTTCGAGCCCTCAGATAATGATTTCTTGGAATCTGTTACAACGTAGTCCCACCACCTATCTAGCTACAGGATTGGCCTTGAATCAGTGGACTGCAACCTGGCCATAAGATGGGTCATGCCAAGGCATTTACCATAATGTTACTGGTATTTCATTTAAGTTTTAAGGAAGGTAAACTACTTCCAAAACCTGATAGACTGTCAACACTCCTCTGTTGCTGTGAGCGAAGTGTACTCTGCATGAGATTTAAAATGTCAGAGCTATCCACTTTCCATGCTTTTCAGAATCTAACACATTTATGAGTTGTGCCCTACTCCTGTTCTTTGCACTACATAGGCTTCCTTGTTCACAAATGCAGAGAAATTAGATCTTTAGAAGGTGTTCATACCTGCGTAACCAGAAAGGTGATTTCTCTCCTATACATTTTTCACTTTTATGATATTTGTCTTCCTGAGCCCCTCTACTCGTCAGTTCCTTCATCAGGTTATAATCCAATGTGTGATTCTTAAGTTTGTAGTTTGATTTCTCCAGCACGCAGTCTACTTCAAGGTCTTTGTTTTTATTGGTGTTTTTAAGTTGAGAGGCTGGGATGAGATTTTCCTTCTGAGAGTCAGACAGGTTGTTCATGGCTTCTGAATTCTGTTCTGGCTGTCTCTGCATCTGCCGGATAACTATAGCTATCATGCAGCACAAAATGAGAAGAGCCACTAGCCCGACTCCCATGGATATGGCCACCCAAGGAACCTGTTTAGGAGGCTCTGAAACTGAACGCACTGGAAATTCACAATGGCTGCCCATGAAGCCAGAAGGGCAGTGACAAGCAAAAGAAGTAGGATAAAGCCCAACATAGCATGTTCCCCCATTCTGGCAGGGCTCAGAGGCACACTCATCTCTAGTTCTGGTTTCACAGTTTTTGCCAGCGTAGCCTGGCAAGCAAGTACATGTATAATCATGTGTAGTCACAAGGTCATGACAAGATCCTCCATTGGCGCATGGATTTCTGGAACACTTGCTGATGTTTATCTCACATTTCTGACCGGAGAAACCAGGACGACAGCGACACACGTGTTGCTGGCCCAAAACAAAGCATTGCCCACCTGTAGAGAAGAGCGCAGTAAAAAAAAAAAAAAAAAAAAGGTTGATTAGGAATGTATTTTTAATTATTATTTAACGAGTGCTGTGTGTTGCACTGAACACAGAAGCAAAGACCAAGACTACCCCAGGCACTAGAATATACAGGGTGAGTCCATTAAAAGAGGCCCTGTGGATACAGAGTACACATGTTCCACGGGGCCTCTTTTAAAAGACTCACCCTGTAGTAGTACAGCCAACAGGGCAAAGCTGAGGAGAAGACATAACCTGATACAGAATCATCAAGAATGAAGTAGGAGGACATAAGCAAGTAGCAGGCATCACAGAATGTGTGTGGGAAATGTTGTGGGAAAAGATATCAATTGGGAAATATTGACTTGATGCACAAGGAGACTTTTCTAGACACAGAAGGTGCAGAAATGAGGGAATGTAGATGACAAGAAGGTCCAGTGACAGCTAAGATTGCAGAAAAGCAAGAAGAAAAGATACAGTACAGAACTAAGATTTAGAAAACCAAAAATAGGTGTCAGATGGTCCATCAGTCGCTTCCAAAATCCACCAATGGACCTCATGAAAATTGCAGAGGGTCTTGGAGGCACTTATGGATTTTTCTGTCAGTTGTAGCAATTAGAATGCACTACGCTAGATGCTGTATTATTTTGAATTCTATTTTTACAGACACACTGTTCCACCTGAATAACATTTGTGGACCACTAGTGGTCTACAGACCTATTTGGGAACCCCTATACTATAGTCTTACAAAGTGGTCATGTATATAAATAAACAGCATTGCAAGCTACTCCTCCACCCTGTGAGTTAAAGAGCAACTTGGGAAGAGTTATTTTGAGCTGGGGGGAAAGAATTACTGGAGGGAAAGGGTTAAGGAGACTCTTTCCCCCTCCACTTGGCCCAAGCTGATCCTTTTTAAAAAAATGTGGAGAGAAAAATATGCAACTCCACGTAACATGCAATATAAACCTCACAAGTAAGTAGAAAATATACCGTACAAAGTATACCTTATAATAGGAAAAGAAAACTGACAGATCAAGGGAGGAACACAGAATCAGATTAAAGTTTCATTATTGTCTGTCCCCAAAGATGAAACTCCTCTGGTGAAAGGACTTACCATTAGAACAGGGGTTGTTGGTACACCTGTCTTCTTTCTTTTCGCAGTTGGATCCTGTAAAGCCCATAGGACAAATACAAGCATAGCTGGTTCCTCCTTCTCTTTCGAGGCATGTGCCACCATTAAAACACGGAGAATCAACACAAGTCAAGGCACTGTGCTCACAATTAACACCATCGTATCCTGGGGGACATGTGCATTTGTAGTATTTCCCTAAATCCTGTGGGGGGGGGGAGAGAAATAAGGAATATATAAAATTTAGCTCCTTCAAACTAGTTGCTTTCAGTTACATTTCCTGTCCATATTTCAAAGGGACATAAACTTTCAGAGATGTGAAAGCAGATGCACCCAAAACAAATTAAATTAAAATGGAATCAGATTGGGTCTCCAGGTAAGTAGTAACTTGGGGACCAAGCAGGGCTAAAACACAACTAAAGGGTCTTGCAGATGAAAAAGTAAATGCACACTATAAATTAAGTGATACCACTACAACGAGACAAGTTCATACCAACAATGTACTTCTCAACTATTGATGGTTACTAAAAAGAGCACTGAGGGAATAAGACTTATTAACCTGCTATGGACTGTACATACTCAGACACTACCAAAGTGAAGTAAGACAGACTGAAAATACTACTTGCAGTATAACTGTGTAGCTAAAAGAAGGTACGTGAAACAGATAGATGTGCTTTATATAGTACTGAAGGCCAGGACTATGCAGGGGGATCAGTAATATTTTTGCTTTTGTATGTGTGCAAGCCCTATGTGAGCTTCAGGGCCCCTCTGTGCCATAGCTGGGGGTGCCACCATGTCTGCACCAGCGCTACCCCCACCTTTTTGCCGATGCCGCAGTGCCTGCTAACTTCTCCTTCCCCAGTGGCCAGGAAGAGTCTCCAAGATGGTATCCACCAACTATCTACCTTGAAATCTTCATCAGAGGCCCTCAAAATAGCAAGAGGCTGCTAGGAGGAAGGGCCTTCACAGGAACAGCATCCTGGTTCTGGAATGTTCTCCCTAGGGAGGCTCACTTGGAGCATATTCTGTATTCCCTTCAGTGTCAGGCAAAGGCTATTTTAAAATTCTCCCAGGCTTTTTAGGGACTTTTAATAGTTTTGATATTTTTGATTTAAATTTTAAAGATCTGCCTGTGGATGGTTTTCTTGTTTTATTTCTGCTGTAATGTGTTGCTTTTATTGTTTGTACTGTATTTTAACAATGTACACCCTCCTTCCCCAGACCTGTAACCAGTCAATCAGTCCCTCCTCTTTACTGGTCAAACAGGGGTATTGTGAACATTCATGCATACTACCCCAAAGTCATCAGTGGAAGGACAAGATATAAATATGGAAAGCTGCTTTTTCTCTTTTCACAAATAAATTCCCAACATATAATTAGTTCTTACTGTGCAACTGCCTCCATTCTTGCAGGGGTTACTGTCACATTCGCTGATATTCCGTTCACAGTCAACACCAGTAAAACCCTCTTTGCAGGAACATGTATAACTTCCCTGGCCAGTGTTCATGCAGGTGGCCCCATTCTTGCAGGGTCTGTGATGGGTGCAGTAGTTCAGATCTGCAAGGACAGAAACATGACAATGAGATAGTTACGTTTGAACAAAGAACAAAAAAGATGAGGCACTAGAAGTAGCAGAACAGAGACATTGACCAAAACACCTTCAATTTATTGTTCAATAGAATCAATGGAAATTTGTGTCCCCAGCCAGGAGGACTTTTAGGAATGCCTAAAATAAACTTATCCTGGGGGTGCATAAGCTCAGTACTTTCCCCACAATGTAGTTCTCATTGCCACAATGAATAATGTTTAAAACCTTTCCATATACAATAAAACAAAAAACAAAGTGGTGGCCCTCACTTTTGTTCATAACCTGGTATATCAAAACGACATGGAAGGAAATGGACTTAGGAGCTTACTATGTTCTGCCTGGACACTGAGGTCCAGCTCTGAGGGCCTTCTGGTGGTTCCCTCACTGCGAGAGGCCAAGCTACAGGGAACCAGGCAGAGGGCCTTCTCGGTAGTGGCGCCAGCCCTGTGGAACGCCCTCCCATCAGATGTCTAAGCGATAAACAACTACCTGACATTCAGACGACATCTGAAGGCAGCCCTGTTCAGGGAAGTTTTTAATATGTGACATTCTAGTGTATTTTTCATCTTTGCTGGAAGCCGCCCAGAGTGGCTGGGGAAACCCAGCCAGATGGGCGGGGTACAAATAATAAATTATTATTATTATTATTATTATTATTATTATTATCTTTTAGTATCATGAATATAACCAAGATAAGATGGCATACTTTACTTAATGATAGATGATCAATCAGCATTTCACCTGCTAGGCCAATTAAAATACCCTTAAACAGATAGGCCATATCCTGCAATAACTACTGTATATATGCATCCTTAGGGCTATAAGAATGATTTTGCTTTGAATCTGGGTGGGCTGATAAGTGTACTGCATTTGGAGCCAATACTTGTCTTTGTAGGTGCCTAAAGCTATTAGCAATAAAGGGATTTAAATGTGCATTTATCAAGTTGAAAAAGATCCTAGTTAAGTTTATACATTTCCAACATTCTCATTAGGTAGGCTTTCTCTAGACAAAGTTTCTTCTACAAGAAATGTTTCTTAGGATGTTCAATCATACATAGGTGGTATAACTACCTTGAAATATATTGACCATCTATGTGGTTAATAAATTTAATAATTGCATGTCTGCATATTCCCTATTCGGGATGCGGGTGGCGCTGTGGGTAAAACCTCAGCGCCTAGGACTTGCCGATCGCATGGTCGGCGGTTCGAATTCCCGCAGCGGGGTGCACTCCCGTTGTTCGGTCCCAGCGCCTGCCAACCTAGCAGTTCAAAAGCACCTCCTGGTGCAAGTAGATAAATAGGGACCGCTTACCAGCGGGAAGGTAAACGGCGTCCCGTGTGCTGCGCTGGCTCGCCAGATGCAGCTTGTCACGCTGGCCACGTGACCCGGAAGTGTCTGCGGACAGCGCTGGCTCCCGGCCTCTAGAGTGAGATGAGCGCACAACCCTAGAGTCTGGCAAGACTGGCCCGAACGGGCAGGGGTACCTTTACCTTTACCTTTATATTCCCTATAAGGATTCCATTGTAGCAAAAGAACTTGTAACCCCAGTTTAAAGTGCAGATATGACTTTGGAGAACCATAGTTATTCAACTGAGATTACATCAGAGATCATGCAAACATGTCAGATGCATGGTCAAGCCTGTCCCTTGAAACAGAATCTGGAGATTTTCCCCAATTTCCATTTATTTTAAATTCCGCATTTGTCATATAAGAATATTCCCATGAGTAAAAATAAGGAAGAGCCAGATTCTGTTTGCTTGTGATACCATATGTTTAGAAAACTGCCTCAGTTAAGTACTGTATATGATAGATCACTAAATATACAGTTTTTATAAGGGACAAGAGGCAAGACTAAATGTGCAGTATATATACTTAAAAGAAAAATATGTGCGAATACTTTTGAATGTTCCTGTAAACATATACCACTTTTACAGAAAGAGAAGAATTTAAGAGAAATGTTGACGTTTGGCCACAATCATCCAAGACTATCAGATTCAAAGTCTATTAGACTTCTTCAGCAACCTAAAATGTTAAATTTCTCCATAAGAAATTTATCAGCAAGAAAAAACCACTCACATTAAAATTAATGCATTTTTGTTATAACTACATCAACTAACCTTGATCACAAAAAAGGCCTCCCCAGCCTTCATCGCATATGCACTTTCCTGGTTTTGTACAGGTCCCATGGCGACAACCCACATGAGGGATACATTCATTACAGTAACGGCCTTTCCAACCACTACGACAGCTGAAAAGAAACAATTGAAATGTCTGAATTAACTGTTACAATACTTTGAGCTTACTTGAAGTCAAAGGGGATTTTATCAGTGATGACCACTGAAATGAGTAAAGGGAGAAGGGAGAGAAGTGGGACTCATACTGTTAATCACATTGAGATCTAATCCAGCAACTACTTACATGCACTCTCTTGGCTTTCTGCAAAATCCATTTTTCTCTGAACACCCTTCTAGACAGATAGCTGTTTCATTGGGGGAAAAAAAGTTTGAGTTAATACTTTCAAAAATGCATTTCAAAGTATTTATTATTGTATCTGTATCCAACAAGCTCAAGACAGCAGCCTAGTTTGCACATCACAGTAAATATTAGTTAACTGTTTACTGTAAACACTGATCTGGGCTGCTGATCTGGCAACAAGCCACGATCCCTGGCTTAGCATTATGCTTGAATCAGGGATTGTGGCTTATTTCATGCCCCCAAACTAATGACCATGGTTTCAGCAAAACAAATCCTGGTCCCTGGTTGGGTATAATGCTAAGCTAGGGTAATATTTTGTTTCCTCTTGCACGCTGGCAGGGAGCACCAAAAGAGTCCAGTAAACCATTAACTCTGGTTTATTATGATGTGCAAACATGGTCAACATGTTTTCTCATTGACAATCCTGAGAAGCAGTGACTGTCCCAGAGGCAGGGAGTGAATGGCCCACAATTGCTTACAGTTGTATTTTGCACTAAACAAAAATTCAAATTCTGTTCCAAAGATTCTATGCCATGCTCAAAATTATGTAAATCAATGTGAAGTGGAAACATGTACAATTTTATGTATAAAACAAGTGTAATTTACATGCATTATTTTGAATTCAACATTTGATTTGCTTTTTAAAGGCAGAGAACTAGAAGAAATCTGTAGCACCAGCACCGTTCTTAAAGAAATTTCCTTTAGGCCAGGAGTTTTTTTTGTTTTGTTTTGTCAACAAATATTGACTTGGTTCCCTAAGACCAATGAAAACAAGAAGTGGCTGGATTTTTAGAATTCCTACAGCTGCACTGCCATCAGTTTTGATGATAGCTGTGAGATATACACACAACTTTAGCAATAAAAAAACCCTCTAAACTTCTTAGATGTACCTGAACCCATAGTTAAAATGCCAGTATGAAATTCACTAAGAAGCTGCTCTGGCAACTGGAAGTGTTTTGAAATGTAAAATTAGACTTGAGAATACCTTTTACAATTCTTGTTATCTAGAACATTAAGCTAAGATACTGGGGACATTTGATGCAGTCACCATCTAAAGCTGGCTGACTGAAAGTAGTTGCAAAGCGGGGAGTGGAAATGATGTGAAGCACAGATGCAGAAAATGGTGTGGTGGCCCCAGGAGCAGGTGCAATAAGAAAAGGAACCATTTATGAGGGAGCTACGGTACATTCCCCCGATTCTTTAATACCAAGGGAATGGGGGTGGAGACAACTGTGGTTCCCATTCATTTCCATTATTGCACATACACTACCTCACCCAGACAAATGAATGGAGTGGCATTTTTGCTCTACTGACTTGCTTAGAGTTGGAGGTCTGTAATCAAAATGGACGCAGGTGGCGCTGTGGGTTAAAGCCTCAGTGCCTAGGACTTGCCGATCGAAAGCTCGGCGGTTCGAATCCCTGCGGCGGGGTGCGCTCCCGCTGCTCGGTCCCAGCGCCTGCGAACCTAGCAGTTCGAAAGCACCTCCGGGTGCAAGTAGATAAATAGGGACCGCTTACCAGCGGGAAGGTAAACGGCGTTTCCGTGTGCGGCTCTGGCTCGCCAGAGCAGCGATGTCACGCTGGCCACGTGACCCGGAAGTGTCTCCGGACAGCGCTGGCCCCTGGCCTCTTAAGTGAGATGGGCGCACAACCCCAGAGTCTGTCAAGACTGGCCCGTACGGGCAGGGGTACCTTTACCTTTACCTTTAATCAAAATGGGCACACCTGCAGCCACCATAAATGGTAGCACAACAGAATATATGGAGCCTAGGAAATTGCCAAAGGCCTTCTAAATGTAAGAAATGGTCCCAGAGAGTAAGTAATGCGAATCAGTAAAACCAATGCCTGGCTGCAGCCTTACAGAAACTTTCAAATCACATTTGTGTGTATTAATTAGAATTAATTAATTAATTAATTAATTCCAAAGACAATTGCATCAAAGAACTGATCTCCAGTAGTGCAGCTCGGTCATTTGAAGACTGAATTTAGGAGAACCATTTGTAAACTCTGTGCATACACTTCGAGGGATGGAGAGGAGAAACTGGTCTCGGATATATGGCAGTGGGTGTTTTTTGTAAAAAATATATATACTATTTTCATGCTTTAAGAAGGAACTTATTCGGCCCGTTCCAGATAAGCCTTTTCGCTGGCGCCCGTTTCCTCATATTATAACTGTCCATGTTATAACTATGAAGCGCTCATAATGGGGTTGGGAGGCCAGTGATACTTCTAGGGACATTTCTGGTTCTCAGTTGGAACTGGAAGGACACAGCAAGGCATCCGCGTTCCGTCCTGCCTATGAGTTTAAACAAAACCCCGTCTCCATCCCTCTCTCTGCCTCGACCCTCGCAGGTTCCTTTTCCCGAATCCCCTCAGCCCTCTCGCCCGACCCTTTCAACCCCTCCGCCGACCTCTAAGGGCTCGCGCACGCGCAGTGTCCCCCTAGGGAGGGAATCGGGGTTGCTTTGCTTTCTTTGCCTCCCCTCCGCCAGCTGTTGGCGCCCGCGACCGGTAGGGGGAGCTGTCGCGCCTTTCCCTGCCCTCGAGGCGCAGTTTGCGCGCCAACTGGGGGGGGGGGGGGCGCGGGAGGGGCGACCTCGCTCACCGTCGGTGCAGTAGTCCCCCGTCCAGTCGGGCAGGCAGGCCATGGTGCCGTCGGCTTTGCAGACGTAGTGGCCGAAGAGGTCGTCGCGGTCCTTGCAGAGGCGGGAGCAGTTGTCGCCGTAGTAGTGCTCGTTGCACACCACGCGGTAGGAGAAGTTCAGGCGGGCCCACTCGTGGCTCTGCTGGTCCGGCAGCCACGCCTCGCCCACGGCCAGCGAGCGCCGGATCGCCATCTGGCTGATGAGCCACTTCCGGGCAGGGGGCTGGGATCCTGCTGCGGCGGGAAGGACACAAGCTAGGTTAGGGCTTGAGGGAGAAACAGGATACTTTCCCCGAACCCCGTCTCCCTTTCTAGCCACATCCAAGGCCCCTGTGCCAACAAGGTCTTTGGTTTGCGCCAGACTCAACTGCGGAATCTGTAATGCGTGAAGAAATGCCCCTGGGCACGTGCAGAGTGCCACTCACTCACCACTTAAAGGGGGGAATAAACAGCATAGAGGCAGGTGATAAGGTTTTGGATTGCATGCAGAAGCACATCTCTTTAAAATATAATAAAAAGATTTGCACTGACAGTCACCACCCTATCTCACACAGTCCTCTAGCTTGAGTCCATCTGTTATACTTTAACCTTTGCATGCCACCTCTGCATCCTCTCTCACATCCCAAAGGACTATTTGCACTCTTGTTTTACAGAACCCATCCCATAGTGTGGTACTGCATCCTCACAGGTTAGTTGCCACTTTCCCCCCAGCGGGTGGGGTGGCAGTGCATCCGTTTAATGGCTGTATAATAAGCAGAAATCCACCATGTAAAATATTTTCCATCCTGGCATTCTCCCTGTGGAGACATGCTACACCTGCTGAAGTTCTGCCTTGCAATACAGTTGTTTCAGGCACAGAGGCTCTGCTGGGTACAGGTGGTAACTCTGCTCACAGTTCATCCCTTATGATAAAGCACACTGGGCACTTAACTGCTCCTCTCGTCTGATGTGCCTTGGCTGTTCACAACAAGGAAGAATTCCCACACAGCGTCCTTCTGGCCCATGCTAACATGCACAGCGCTCCCACACACTATGCCCTTATTAAAACATTCTCACATTACACGCCAGCTTGTGCTTCCTCTCCAGTGTCACCGTAATTAGCGATGGCGTCTAGCATCAATCTTCTAGCCCCAACATACAAGTCCAGACTCTGTGCAATAGATTTCATCAGCTGGTGCCCTCATATTTTTTTAAGTAGCAATGCTCATTGCAACATGCTCAATATAATTAAAAACAGTGAAGGATTTTGTTTTAGGGGGCGGGATTGAAGGTAAGAAATCCTAATAATGCCAAATAAGGAGAATCAACCTGGCCCTCAAAAGGCATTTGTGACAACATGTTACCACTGAAATTAAACTGAAGAAGAAAATTGCATTATTCAGCCCAAGTAGTGTGCCAAATAATGTTGATTAAAATATTAATAAGCCAGGAGTATATAGAGACATTTGGGGCTCAACCACTGGGCTGCAGTAATTAGGGAGTCAGGGATCACGATACCAGTGTAAAAGCACTGTTCTCTTTTGCCTTTAGTATCCATTATTGTTAGCTGTGGTCCTGAGAAGCTTTACAGAAAGCCTTTCAAAGTAAGAGCTCTTGTACTGTTGAAATATCCTTTTCCTCTATGTCAGAAAAACATCCCAAAGCCATTATTCCTTTTCCAAAGGGCGGAATTTGAAAAAGGTGTAAAATACAGGAAAAGGCAGTCAGGACTTTTTGGCAGCCTTGCCGTTTTCTCACCAAAGAGCTCCTTTCTTTCCCACGCCAAAAATAAACGGGAGGAAACGCAATTGTGTGGAGATTAAGTAGGGGGACAAAATCAAAGCAAAACCCATCAAGATGTTGGGAACAGCTCTGCCTTGCAAATTAAAGCAAGCATCGAAAATATATTCTGAACTTACATGCAATAAGTAAAAACAATATTTATTTATGTAGCTTAGGTGGAAGCTATTTAATAACTGTGCTGGCAGACTTAGCTATTTTGTGTTGTTTTTTTTAGGCTAGCTTCTGCATAAAGCTGCAAGTTTTGAAAAGCTGTCGCCCCCTAGTGAGTAGGAAAGGAACGGCCATATTCACCTGCTGGATTGTAACCTTCGGGAGCGTGCCAGGCTTCAATGATCAATGAGAAAGTTCCCTGTGAATGGAAAGGAGGAGTGAGAGGAAGGCACAGAACCTAAGACAAGCGGGGAGTTCTAGTGATAAGTGATCGGAAAGGGACTGTCGGCCTCAGAGATTTAAAACAATCGGGTGAAACCAGAAAACCTCTACCTGGCGGTAGATATACATTTCAATTAATCTAATTGCAGATAGCATTACTTTGTCTGAGTCGATGAAATGGAGCTTCCTCCGGAGGACTGCTTTCATCTCCTGGGAAAAGGCGTCTCTCGCCTCTGACCAGGGTGCAGCAGGAAGAAATGTCCTCTCCCTGCCTCCCCAAGGCGACCCTTCCCACCCCAGCTTCGTGGAAAGCAACTTTCCCCCAGCTTCAAAATGTGCACATTTCACTCGCCTTGAGCAACTCGCCGTTCTATTCCGACAGGCATTTGCAACGCCCGCAATTAGAGCGCAGCTTTCTACATGGCACCAAGTTATGGAAACAAAACGTCGAGCGCAGGGTTTGTTTATATAGCCTGCAGCTGAACCACGGCGGCCTCTGCTTTTTTATTGTTATTATTTCGACTTCCTGGCTCAACCCCCGACCCGCTTTTCCAAGGCTGTTGAAGGTGAGCTCTCACCGGCCACGTGAAGTTGAAAGGCAACTTGATGGGGCTGCCGAAGCCCTCGGTCTCCCGGATGGCGAAGGAGTTGATCCCCAGCACCGGGGTCACGATGCTGCCGAAGGTGCAGTCGCCCGGCGAGATCACCGCCTGGTAATGCATCAGGCACACGCGGAAGAAGGTCCTGCAGCCGGACCCGCACGACTCTCCGCTCGCCAGGGCGCCTTGGCCGTTGGCAAAGTGCCGCAGCTCCAGCTGGAAGACGCCCGAGCCCGAGACCTTCTGCGCAAAGGGGAGACACACACAACAGCAGAGCTTACACCCGAGCTTGTTCCCTTTGGGGCCAACACTTTCCAGAAAGAAAATGAAAAACTCCCCATGCACACATATATAAATGTATATATATATTCCCCCGACGGCTGTGCCAACATCATTACCTGCAGCGTCACCGCGACAGCCAATGTCAAGCCCACGAGGCGCAAGGCTGCCATCCTCCTGCTACGATGTGCTTAATTCCTCCCGGGCTGAGCTTTCAAGGCTCGCTCGTATTCCTCAGGTGGTCCAAAGATGCGCTGTTGCTGCTGCTGCTGCTGCTGCCTGGCTCTCCCAAGTCGTGGCATGCAGGTCAGAGGCTTCCCTTCCAAGTACTCCCCAAGACGAAGAAGAAGGTATAATCCAGTGGGGCTGCTTTTTAAAGCATCGGCGTGGTCGGAGGGTTAAATCCCGTCGTTTATAAAACTCCCAAGCCCGGAGGAGAGAGGCGGAGGGGCGTGTGAGCGTGGCGCGGCAGCAGCTCGTTCCTTTCCCCGACCTCAGCTGCTGCTCCTGCGCTCGCTCCGTGAGTGGAAAGCTGGCTTCCCTTCGCGCTGTTTATATAGTTGCCTCCTGGCCTCGCAAGCTCATTATGTAAACTGTCCGTCAGGCTCGGGAGATCCCTCCCCCTTATCTTTCTGGAAGAAGGAACCCAATGTGGTGGAGAGCCCGCAGATCCAGAATTAATACCCTGCTGCTGCTGCTGCTGCTGCTGCTCCACACTGACCACCAAGGAGCCGAGCTGATTATGAAGATGCCCCAGCATCTGTTGAGAGATTTAGTGCGCTCGCCACGGAGACGGAGCCCTCGCAAAGGGGAAGGAGGAGGCAGGCAACGGGGAAAGATTTTGCCTTGTGAAAAGAGTACCCTTCTCATTCGGGCTCGAAAAGACGAGGCACTGCATGCTTCCTAAAGGAAGGCGAATGGAGTCCAAAGCGCTAGGGGACTTGTGGCTTTCCAGATGTTTTCCAACACCTACCAGCCCCAGCCAGCATGGTCAATGGTTATAGGTGAGGGGAGATGGGGTCCAACAACTTCGGGGCGCACAGATTCCCCATCCTACGCACTCTTGTTTGCCCATATAGTGTTACCTGCCCAGGTGAGAGCAGGTAAGAAACCAGAACTGACGCCAGTTCTTGAGAAATCGAAAGGCCAACCTTGCTGCGGATTTCCACACCCCTCCAAACATCTTCCCCCGGGCTGTTTGGCACATCACTTCGATTCACAGGGCTCTGAGGCCGGCGCACCTGTGTGCCCTAACCCTGTGGCTATTTCTATCTGCAGCCCCGACGCGTAAGAGTGGAGAGGGGGCAGGACGACGTATTAACCCTTGCGCTGCCTCCGGACAGAGTTAGGCGAATTAAAGTGGCTTTGCTCTAAAGTTGGTATATTCTTCCATGCTCCTGCGGCTCCCAAAGCCCTACCATTTGCGCCCCCAAACCCCACCAGCTGACTCTCCTTGGACCGAGGGAAGCTGCTCTCACCTCTCAGGTGAGGACCGGTGGAGGCAGTCATTTTCATCAACAGGAGAATCGTAACTGTATAGAGTGCAGTTTCCGTGACATCGAGGAACACGCATTGGGTACCAACCCTGTCCCAAGGGCAACATCCCCCGTGGTGTGAATGGAGAGCATTGCAGCCTGCCTGCTTGCCCGCCTTCCTCCCTCTTCGGAGCGGTGCGCCGGCTCAGATTGTATCCTGGCTGCAGGCTGGTGTGTGCCAATAAACCCCTTGGCCTGATTGCAATGTGTGCTTATTGTTGGGTCGCGTGTCCCTCATTAAAGCCAAGCACAGAGAAGGCCTTTCATGTGGCTTTTATTTCAGCTTGTTAAAAAGGGAGGGGAAGGGGGGAGAAGATAAACCTTCAGCTGTATGATAATGAGGTCTTGCCACCTTTATGCCAGCCCCTGTCCGCGCTTCTCTTCACCTGTAAAAATAAATAAATAAAAAATAAGTGAAATAACCGGTTGGTGCGTTGTTTTGGGAAACAGTGGGTGTCTCCCAGGCAGCCCTTGGGGAATACTCTTGTTTTATTTTGAGGCGAGAAAGCATAAACATAGGTGTGGGTTTCTGCCTGAACCAGACAGGATCGCCCCATGCACTTGCTTTCAAAAGAGCAACTTTTGTGTGTTTGTGTGCGGCATGAGAAACGCCTGCCTTACAAAGCCGAGGAGGACCCAAAGCAAAATGTTGATTTAGGATATGATGTACTAACAGGGATGGGTGGTTTTTTGTTTTGTTTTTTTGTTTTTAAAGTGTGCCTGCCAGATGGCTCCTGGGGGAAGGGGAGGGGGAATCACTTGTTTCGAAATGGATGTAAACTTCTGCTGATCTTGCTTGACTCTAGAAAGTTTCTCCCCCCCTTTTTTTATAAAGCCCTGCCCATGAACTGCTGAGCGTCTGTCGATTTAATATGAAAACCCAACGCTGCCGCGAGAAAAAGCCACGATTCCCTGTACGAGTGTGGCTTCTCTCGGGATCTTGAAGTGTTTGGCTCGAGGATTTCGGGGTCCCTTGCACGGATCCATCCACGTGCGCACAGTGCCCCCTTTCTCTTTTAATCCTTCGTCGAGAAGACACCTTGAGAGGGTTTCCTTGGAAAAACTCACCTGGGTCCTTTCCACTTACCGTCTCCCTCTCGCGCTCTTTCCAACGGAGTGTAACCTACAGGCGGATCATGCTTTGATGTAGCAGAGCAAAGTTTTTCCGGAGAAGACCCCACGCCCAGAGCCTTTTCCTTTCCTACTAGTTTGAAAAAGCGCCCCATGCCTGTGCCAGGGAACAGGTGCCCAAGACACCATCCCCTTCGATGCCCACCAGCTGGTCTCGGGGATGGGGGTGGCGGTATCGCTCCCAAGTCAGGATCACAGGGCGATGGGCGCTCTTTCCTAGTCCGCAAGGTAGAGCAGGAGGTCCCTACTTCTCCCCGGAGCAGCCAGGGTCCCCTCCTCACCCGCGAGCTCGTCAACTGTCAACCCACCAAATCTGCTCGGGCGCTAAATAAAAACACGGGGCCAGATAACATCAGTGCTTGGTAAATGGTAATGAGCGCCTAACCCCGGGGGAACAGAAGGGCGGTGGGGCTCTTTAATGCGCGGCTGAAAGGCTAGCTGGGTACTGCGGGCCCGAGCAGATGTTCGTATGTGTGTGTTTTGATTTGGGGACTTGTGCTGGAGGTTTATGAGGCTAACCAGAGCCACCCCACGCCTGGCCACTTGGCCCAGGCGCCATCTGGCACAAGCGCGCACGAGCCGGGCACCGCATTGGGGCTGCAGATCCACAGGCAGCATCTACCATATGGACGCGCTCTATTCTTCTCCTCCTCCTTCCCCAGCCAATGTAGGTTAAAGCCAGAACAAGCGGGTCTCTCTCTCTCTCTCTCTCTCTCTCTCTCTCTCTCTCTCTCTCTCTCTCTCCTCCTCCTCTTTCACAGCTCTGCCAAACCTCAGGGCAATCCTCTCTCTCTCTCTCTGGGCGAGCACCTTCGCAGATAGAGTTTCACGTCGAATCGGCGCGCTCTGGGCATCAGCTTCCCTCCGCGATCAAAATATTATGATGTGGGCGGCCAAGGGTCCAGCCCCTGTGAAACCGAGCCTCTTTCTTCTTCTCAGCCCGGAGTTGGCCTCTCTCCTCCTTCGCTGCTTTCCTTCTTCCTTCGACCACAGAATGACTCCTGACCTGGCACACGTCGCCCAACAGCATCTCTCCGCTTTCGGATGGTGCACAAAACAGATGTGAAATCTTCTCGAAAGTCAAGGGCGTTATTGTGCCGTTGTGATTGTAGCTATTAAAGAGGCGGTGGTAAAATAATAAATGCGAAAGGGGCCATCTGCTTTGTGTTGACCAAAAATTTAGATAAAAAAAGTTGCAATGAGGAGCAGAAGGGCAGCTGGATCGAAAAGTTTGCAGAGGGCAGGTTCGAACGACCGTCGTTTAAAATTATTGGTATACTTCACTTTCTTATTATCCGCCATATGGGAGCCCACAAGATAGCACCTGTATGGGGCCTCCCTTCTTTGTTTGTTTCGCTGCCATAATCCAAGACCAAACTCTTGTTCTCCACATCAAATCATCCAGGATAATCGTATATATCTTCCTGATTCTGCAATCACAATCAGTAAAGGAGTCGAGAGCTACGATGGCCACCCAGTTAAATGTATCTCAATAGACTGATCATATGACTTTTAATCACTTGATTAGTCAATTAAATATGCATACATTTGCATTCCAATAAAATAATGGTTTTGAAGGGGGAAAAGCATTATTTTGAATTATGCATATGGTTGAGTCACAGCAAGCGCTACCTTAGAAGAGGCAGGTGCCTGTAGTTTTTGCCAGTACAAAAAATATTTTAAATACATAAGTAATCGTTTAAGTCCCTTATATACATTTTTTTTAAAAAATGTGAAGTCTCTTGGTTTTTAGTATTGTCAGTGAAATCTATTTAAAGGTAAGTTTTCATTGTTGAAGCCAGCCATTATGGAGCAGACACAAGATAAATATGTGAAGTGTTTCACATTTCTCTCTTCCAGTTTCATGCCTTGAATTCTTGCCACAACATCCATATAACCTGAAGGGAATTGTTTGCAAACTATTAGTGACCAATGTGATTGGCTTCAGTGAGCATCTCCTGTAATTGTTGGCAATTCCAGCATTAAATACTGGGAGCATTCCAATTAGTTAGTTATATCCTGATCCCTAAATGTAATTACACAGAAGACAAGTCTTATTAAAAGAAGGAGGACTTATCTGCAAGTCAATGGGCTGCTAGTTTTTTATTTTATTCACACAACAGCCTTCAGCATCTCCCTTAAGGGCCTAATAGTCCATTTGGACTGCAGTCCTGCTCACTTGAATACCAGTGACACAAGTCCTGAGCCACTCTTATGAGTTAAGTCACTGTTATGTTCCATTAAAATCAACGGGATTTCAGTTACTCATGATTATAGATTTCTTCTGGGCTGGGGCCCTTAGCTTCAATTGGATTGAATTCACCCAGATGTGCAGGATTGCAGCCCAAGAGGTTCAAAGCTATGTAAATCTCAGAAGCTGCCTTATACTGAGACTATTGATCAGAAGGCCAGACTCTTGACTAGCAGCAGACCTCCAAGCCCTCATGCTAAGGTTCCTTCATGATGTGAAGGGAGGAAATGGCCATCGAAATCTGCCATTGAGCCAACATAGTACACTCTGATCCTATCTGTACTTTCTCAGGAGTCCCACTGAGATTTGCTTCTGGGGAGGTATGTATAGGACTGCAGCTGCAGATGTGACCCTCCAGAATTTGTGGGGTGCAGAGAGACGTACCTAGGGCCCCTTGCATCCTTGGAAAGGAGCTGAATTGGTTTCCCCCACCGCCTCCAAAAACACTTACTACACATCTTTGTGCCATGGTGCAAGAATGGGGAGCTTCTCTTGCATTTCATCTCCTGCAATAGTGGTGGGGTGCCTCGCCTCTGGTTGGAGGACAACTCCCATCCTCCCTGACAACTGGCCATGCTGGCTGGGGCTGGTGGGAGTTGAAGTCCGACAACACCTGGACAGCCAAGGGCTCTCCATCCCCTTGTGCAGTGCAACCCTTAAGAAAGTTGACTAATAAGCAAATCCCAATTAGTTAAAGGAGACTAAGGCTCTGTACATCTTAGCAGCTTGAAATGCAGCAGTTATTTTCTCCCACCGCGTTTTAAGTACCTTTTAATGTTAGTGAATGTGGATTTATGCACACAGAGAAAAAGGACAAGAAATGGTTAATTTAGGTGTGCTTGCAATACACCTGAAGCTGCACCTTTTGAGAGTATACTCTTGCATTTATAGCCGTGGGTAGAACCTAATCTGTGTTGGAACGCTGCAAGGAGCATATGTTGCAGGAAAGACCTTTTATTACTTTTGCTGTAAGCTGTTGGGACAGACTTTGTGCTACAACTACTGTATATGTAACTGCTGAGGAACTGCATTATCCTTTGGACTACCTGTCAGTAAAGGAACTGGTAAAGGAACACCAAACTGGTGTTTTTCTTTAACAACCCCATTCTAGGTTTTTCCATTTGAACAACCCGTTGGCACGATCCATGTTGGATGGGCTCTCTGCACATGCGTGTTGATGTTCACAGCAGAGTGGAGCCAGAGATGTATTTACCCAATGCTCATTACCTGATTTGTTTCCTTATGTTGAGCTCCATCTGTAGATGTGCAAAGGCTGCCTGAAATGTACATGCCCCAAAATAACCAGGGTCTTGCTTTTCTAATTGGATAGATGGCTGGTGTGATGGAAAGCCCACCAGACAGTAAGATTTCTCAAGAAGCTGCAGGATAGCTATGGATTGTGGCTAATATCACACGGACTTGGTTTCAAACACCAGCAGTGGGAGTGCACTGGAACCACAGCAAATGGCAACATCTACACAGCCAGTTAAACTTGTTTGAGACTGTAGTCTTAGGGCTCATCCACACTTCCCTTTTGTCCTGCTGCTTTCCCCCACAGAAAACTGCTCTTTAGCGCTCCACTGGAGCAAACAGCCTTTTGAGTTTTCTCTGGATTGGAGTTTTCTCTGATTTAGTGCTAAATAACATGTTTTCCCTGGGAAAGGAGCAGGGCAGGGGAGTGGAAACTGCTTGGATCTGTGCTTTCTAGGCACAGGACAAGTGGGAATGTAGATGAGCCCAATGGAGCAGTTTGTACTATGGAAAAGTTGAAATTAGCTTAACCTCACACGTTGGATTTCAACCTGTGCTTACGTAGCACACATATAAAATATCTATTGTTGTACGGGCCCCAGAGCAGTTGTTGCAAATTTTACTGGGTGGATTCCCTGTGCTCCCACTGCACTTTGTGGTGAAGAAGGTGGTTGTCAAAATCTACACAATTTAGTGTTTTACTTTGAATCATCATCATCATCATCAATTATTTATACCCCACCCATCTGGGTGGGCTTCTCCAGCCACTCTGGGCGGCTTCCAACAAAATATTAAAATACAGTAGTGCATCATACATTAAAAGCTTCCCTAAACAGGGCTGCCTTCATATGATGAAGATGAAATGGAGACTGATGCTACGCTGGTGCTGGGTTACATTAATCAAAAAGGTTCAGCCACAGTCCAGACTCCAGAAAGCTTGGACTCACTTCCTTGTGAGAACTGGATCCTGGACTAGATGGGCCTTTAGCCTGACACAGCAGAGCTCTTCTTACATTTGGGCACGATCCGCCTCCAAGAACAGACTACCAGGCCATGTCACTAACAGCTTTTGAAATACTTCAGAGTTGTCCCATGGCAAGGGAAGGAGCTAGAAACACAAGTTGTGCTATCTTCTATGGTTTGGGATCATAGGAAGAAGTTGTAGCTAAATCATATCAAGTGTTAACCTAACAACTGATCGTAAAACACTCTTCCGGGGGAACCCCATCAAGAACGGATGACGGAAGAACGAGG
Organism: Podarcis cretensis; assembly: GCF_951804945.1. Classification (NCBI taxonomy): domain Eukaryota; kingdom Metazoa; phylum Chordata; class Lepidosauria; order Squamata; family Lacertidae; genus Podarcis; species Podarcis cretensis. Next base: position 44,444,851 of record NC_137170.1, on the reverse strand, counting down.
CTCAGGAGTTTCAGTCTGTAACAAGATGATAAATCAGGCCACAAAAGGAGGCAATTCTAGGCATATCCTATTGGCATTTGGAGTTAAAATGCTGGTAGAAGCGGAACTGAATACTGAATCCCAGCAGGAGGAGCACACTTTACCCTGGACGTAATCACACTGAGGCTCTGGGTTTTGAAAAATAAGAAATGTTTATTGCAGGAAATACATACTTGATAGGAAGGATCCTAGTTCTATCTAGAGCAGTGTTTCCCAACCGGTGTTCCGCGGCACACTAGTGTGCCGCGAGACGTTGCCTGGTGTGCCGTGGGAGGGAGGCGGGCGAGTCGGGCGGCGAGAGGCCTTAGGCGCCCTGCAGAAAGGCGTCCTCTTTGTGGGTGGGTTCTCCCCCCTCCCTTAGCGCATCGTATTTAGTTGGGGATTCTGGAGAGGGGGGCGGGGGCGCGCTGGCCCCGAGCGGAACAGACACGCCGTCGTCCCCACCTCCCTCTCCTCAGTAGCTCCGAGCCGACTGACTGAGGGTGGGACGCGGCCAGCGGCGTCCTCTCTCTCTCTCTCTCCGCCTCCCAGCACCGCTTTTCCCGAGGCGGGTGCGCGCCTAAGGCTGAATGGGAGCAGCCTGGAGGCTTGGCGGCCTCTCAGCGGCTCATGACGGGCGTCCCCGAGGCGGGAGGTGCTGAGCAGGGGCTCTGCGAGAGGGCGCGAGGGATGCGTGGTGGTGCCTGCGCGCGCGTGACTTAAGAGGGCGACCTGCTGCCTCTCCTCTCTCTCCCCTCCCTCCCCTCATGGGCACGGAGTCCCCGGCACAGCTTGGCGCTACTACAGCTACAGCTGCTGCTGCTCCTGCTTGGATGAAGGCCGCTGCTTCTTCCTAACGCCCAGCCTCTGAGGGACCGCAGTCTCCCGCCCTCTTTTTTTTTTTTTTTTTGGCGGGATGCTGAGGTAAAGGATCCCCTCGCACGCGGGCGGGCATCTCTTTGGGCAGGGCGCCTGTGGAGGCTTAAGGTGGGGAGTGTGGAGGGGTTGCCGCTTGCGAGGGGAGGGTTCATATTGTATTGGGCTGCGGTGTGGGCGACACGGCTCTCCAATGGCCAGCACGCGGAGGAACATTGAGTTGGAGCATTTCGAGGAGAGGGACAAAAGGCGCACTGAATAAAGTATTTTATAATTTTTCATATTTCTGTTTACTTACTATTTCATAATAAAGTAATTATAAAATACTTTCCTTGTGTTTATTTGATTCCTATTAAAGAGAGTTACTTTATATATAGTCAATATAGGCACAGAGTTAATTTTTTAAACATTTTCTAATGGTGGTGTGCCTCGAGATTTTTTTCATGAAACAAGTGTGCCTTTGCCCAAAAAAGGTTGGGAAACACTGATCTAGAGGAAGATACAACAAACTATGCTTGTTCTTGGATGGAGTGAGATCCAAAATAGTCATCTCCTTTTATGAGGGGGGCATGGAAAAGGAAGGAGGAAAGAAGGTAAAAAAAAAAAAAAAAAGGTAAAGGACTCCTGGACAGTTACGTCCAGTCAAATGTGACTATGGGTACAACATTCATCTCACTTAAGGCTGAGGCAGCTTTCCAGGTCATGTGACCAGCATGACTAAACCACTTCTGGCACATGTGATGAGTGCTAGAGTGAACGGAAACGCCATTTACCTTCCCGCCGAAGCGGAATCTATTTATCTACTTGTACTGGTGTGCTTTTGAACTGCTAGGTAGGCAAGAGATGGGGCAGAGCAACGGGAGCTCACCCCTTTGCATGGATTCGAACCAACCTTTCCATTGGCAAGCCCAAGAGGCTCAGTGGTTTAGACCACAGCGCCACCCGCTACTCTATGTGGAGGAAAGAAGACAACCCTAAGAGTGTAGGTCTAACCTGAAGGAAGTTCGGCACAGGTTAAATGTGTAGGAATACGACAAAAGGACAGTCTAGGAAGCTTGGAGGTTCCTCTACTCTTTTCCACGCAGACACATCAGCTTTAGTGCCGGCTGAGTTGCATCCCAGCATTTCTACCTTATCCTTTTATAGTGGGGCAGGAAAATAGTAACAGTCAATAGATCCCACCTAAGAAAAATAGCCTGCTTCTATAAAGTGGTGGTGGTGGGGTTTGGACACCTGGAAATGCCAATCTGTGGCAGGCAGGCAGAATCAGGGGGCCTGTTAGTCTCTGTGCTGATCATAGCTAGTCCAAGCCAATTACTTGGATCAGTGCAAAGCATAAAAATAGTGTCTGCAGCACTAGCTTTACCACATCTTTAGTTGAGATACTTTCTGATCTACATTCTCTTTTGCTGCCATTATTGGTTGGGGAAGCAGCCACCTGAACTTTGCTGTTGTGTATCCTTTGCTGTTGTGTACTGATAAGGTAAAGGTAAAGGTACCCCTGCCAGTACAGGCCAGTTGTGTCCGACTCTAGGGTTGTGCGCTCATCTCACTTAAGAGGCCAGGAGCCAGCGCTGTCCACAGACACTTCCGGGTCACGTGGCCAGTGTGACGAAGCTGCTCTGGCGAGCCAGCACCAGCGCAGCACACGGAAACGCCATTTACCTTCCCTCTATAAAGCGGTACCTATTTATCTACTTGCACTTAGGGGTGCTTTCGAACTGCTAGGTGGGCAGGAGCTGGGACCGAAAGACGGGAGCTCACACCGCCGCGGGGATTCGAACCGCCGACCATACGATCGGCAAGTCCTAGGCACTGAGGTTTTACCCACAGCGCCACCCGTGTCTGTGTACTGATAGGTTGGGGCTAATCCATTATGGGCTGTTTGTTCAGAGGGGACTTTCATTTAACTTTCATTTCTGCAGCACACAAGCTATGCATACAGAAGACAACCAGTTCAATCGTCTCCATTTATTGGAGGCGGGCTGAAAAAGATGCCAGTCTGAGAGCTGGGGGAGCAGCTGCCAACCGGGGTAGAAACTACCTAAGTTGTGGACTGCCTGCAACTATTTTTGCTGCTCTTTTGAAGAGAGCAGATTTCCCAAACACAGCCCTGTTAAATCAAAATGATGTGGCTTATAGATTTACATGCATGTGCCATAATCAGCACTACCATTTGAGACCCATTTATTAGATGGGCACTAATGTGAGGACGGTCATCTCCTCTAAATTTTAGATCACCCAATGAGAACAAAAGTTTCTCCGAGCATAACCTTATCCTGACAACAGAGTGTGAACAGGTCTTCCTTCCTTCCTTCCTTCCTTCCTTCCTTCCTTCCTTCCTTCCTTCTCATTTTCTTTTGGAGGGCGGCAGCCAATGCCGTGTTTTCCAAATGATTTGGACCATTCTGCCCATCAGCTGCAGCCACCATTGCCAATGGTTGGGGACGATGGGAGTTGTAGTCCTCAGCGTCTGGAGGGCACTACGCTGCCTACCCCTGCTTTAACAAAGGCTTCCTAACAGTGAAAGCGGGTTTGCCAGGGGAACAGACTGCCTCAGGATGTGGCAGGCTCTCCTTTGCTGGAGGTATTTAAGCAGAGACCGGATTGCCATCTGCCACAGGTGCTGGTTTCATCATGCATCAAAGATCCTACACTGAGCAAGGGGCTAGACTACATGCCCTCCAGAGACCCTCCCAACTTTGTAATTCTATTATTCTAAGCGTACAGCTCATGACAGCCTGGTGGAGGAGTTGCAATAAAAAACAAGGCTTCTTCTTGTAAGTTACATCTGCTGCCTCCACCTGCTCTGGCTTACTTTCTCAGCACCCATTTTCTACAGTTCTTCAGTGGAGAGCTGCAGCAAGCTGAATGGCAGAAAACTGTGTGTGCAGGTAGTTGAGATTTCTGGATACAGAAAATGGCTCTCTAGTATTAAGAAATTCTCCTAGTGCAGCCTTCCCCCAACCTGGTGCCTTGCAGATGTTTTCAACAACAAATCTCATCAGGCCCTGCCAGCACGTGTATTGTAGTCAAAAATATCTGCTGGGCACCAGGTTGGGAAAGTCTGCACTAGTGAGTTAGTTAAGTGTATTCAGCTCAGGACAAAAATGAATTCAAGCTGGGATGAGGGGGCATTTACAACCAGAGCGCTGCTCTCATGAATGGAGATCTCCCATGAATGGGAAAGCTGGACTAAAGGCTAGTCTCTGCCAATGACTCACTGGGTGGCCTTGGGCAAATCACTTTTTCAGTCATTCGCCCGTCATAGAGGAATAATGGAAATCATGGGTGGGTGGGTGCAACAGACACACCTGTAAATCAATCTCCATCAACGGGGTACTCTCCAGATGTTTTGGGCAACAACCCCAAATATCCCTGATCATTTGTCAAGCAGGCTAGGACTAATGGGAGTTGCAAGTCCAAAACATTCGGAGGGCAGCTTGAGTTAGGCTGCTGTAAAGCAATTCTTGAGCTCCATGGAGGAAAGGAGGGATAAATGATATAACTGTAATTAATTAAATTTGGATACAGCACCGAAGACCCCATTAAACAAAGAAGACTTGAACTGCATTATTAACACACTCTCTCCACCCATCTTTTCTCACTCTCTGACACATTTATTCCACTTATATCTCACCTTCTTCTCCAAGGAGCTCAAGGTGCCATGCATGGGTCTCCTCCTCCACAACAACCCTGTGAGGGAGGTTAGGCTGAGAGACAGTGACTGGCCCAAGATACCTAGTGAGCTTCACAGTGGAGCAGGAATTTGTATCCTGGTCACCCAGATACTAAACTGACACTCTCACCCCTGCACCACACAGGTATTCAACCTTGTTTCTTTGGCGCCTTTCCCTGCCAAAGCATTGCATCTCCCCTGCAAGTCTTCAGTCTCCTTTTGCGATCAGGTTTCCCGACCCCTTAAAAATCGCCTTTCCGATGAAAAGAATTGCGCCTTTAATTCCGCGATGTTAAGTCATAAAGGACCCGAAGAAAAACACACACTCACGCCTGCTGGTTTTGTTTTCTGCAGCCTCAAAACTGCCCCCCCCCCCGCTCAGGAGCCTTGCCCACCCCGCTCTCCCGCCCCCTTCTCTCTGGAGAGAGGAGCGCCGAGGGGTGTTAATGTGGTCGATTGGGGAGACAAGCGTTTGGAAATGTTTCCTGCTTCGCACAGAAGGAGGGGAGATTTGCAAACTGTTGCTGCCACATGGCTCCATTCTCATTGTAATGAGGCCGGCGCGTGCCTCATCTGCTCCAGGGGAGCTGCCACGAGCCAGCCAAGCACGCCACGTGCCAACTGGGACAACGAGGCCCGCGCCAGCTCAGCCCGGCAGCCTCCAGACACCCGGAGCAGCAGCAGCAGCAGCAGCAGCGGCAAGGCCCGGCAGAAGCGCACAAAGGACACCTGCTGCAGCCCCGGCCGGCAGCTGCAAGCGGGCCCGGCAGGCGCGCTCTCTCTCACACCCACCCGCCCGCCCGCCCGGCACAGGCCTGCCCTGGAACTCGGGAGAGGAGCCCGCTCGCCTGCAGGCAGCAAGGGCCGCGCCGCCGAGCCCGGACTGGCGCGCCTGGAGGGTCGCCTCGGCCGCTGCTTCGCGCGCTGGAGCCCGGGCGGAGATCGGGATCGGGTAGCGCGGGACGCCAGGGCGAAGGAGGGGCTGGAGGTGGGCGCAGGCGCAGCCCCCTAAGAAGAGGGCGCAGCCCCAGACCTCGCCTTTTCTCGCGGCTCTCGCGGTCTGGGTTGTCCTACTTGGGCACGCACGCGCGGCCGTTGTAGAAGGACAAGGGTTGGGTTGTCCATATGATAAGACAGGCATACAGGGCAGGGTGCCCACTTGAATAATATATTGGGAGGGGGGGGAGGGCTAGTAAGCCCCGCCCCTCATAATCGATCACATGACATGGCGCACTATTTGAATGGCAATGCCCATCAACTTTGGGGGGCGGAGAGGCTATCAAATGTTTTACTGGAGGTCTGAATATATATATATAATAGCAATCTTGCTGCCGGATCGAGCCGCATTTGATTTCAGGGATTTCCACATGTCAATATAATATTAGAAGCTGCTTTCGTTCCTTTTTAAAAAGCGGCTGCACTACAACACGCTGGGCGTTTCGCAGACTTCGTTTGTGGTTTGGCTGGTAAGTCGTTCCAAAGGGGTTGGACGAGTTTTTTGCCCAGAGCACATGAATCCCTGGTTTGGCGGGCAGTTGTGCAATTCTGTGTAGGATCTATAAAGCGAGTGCCCGTTCTTTCCAGGGCTTCTCTTAAAAATAAACCTGCCAGCAGCGTGTGTGTGTGTGTGTATGTACTGGAAACCGTTTCCAGCCAATCGCATATCATTGTCACTAGTCCGCATGGAATTAACCCCGCCACATGGAGAGCAGAGGTGGTGAAACTTGAACTCGCTGCATCCCAAGCTTCAAATCAACTCTTTATAGGGCAGACCTCAATCCCCAACGAATTCCCTACCAGGTAAATCTTATTGGCCTCAAGGAAACTTTGAAACCACATGTTTAGCAAGTGGAGCTCTTGTACTCGTTGAACGTTGCGTCTCCGTGTGCTAGGCGCTGCACACACAAAAATGGAAATGGTACAGCGCATGCCCAGAGAATTTGCCACCTACGCGGCACTGCTATCAACCCCCCCCCAACACAATTCAGAGCGGCAAATGGCAATAAGTGAACCAGCTAGCGAAGTCTTGCTGGTGGGGGCGAGTGCTTGGGCTGGGCTCAATTACAACCCGGGTACGTCCATCTCCTTTTGTTATTCAGAGTTTAACTCATAAAACGGGGCCTTTTGGAAATGGTATAACGATTACGATTGACTCCTGGGTTCCAAATCGATATCTTCTTTTCCATACAAATGCATGTTTGTTTCTTGAAGTTCTCCATCTGTTTGGTAGCGAACACCTGCCATTCAGTAAATCGATTTTCCAATTTAATGTAACAGCTTCGCAGGACATCACCCCCCCCCTTCTTTCCTTCCTTCGGGGCCAGATGCCACAGCAGCGCCAGCTCTTCTCCTCTCCAAGCTAGCTCGGGGCCCACCTACCAGTCGCCTCCCCACAAGCAGAACCAGGAGACGCTGCAATCTGCCCGTTTGCACCCAGCAGAGCAAGGAGAGAAAAATGGTTACCCGCAGACGTAGCTGACCTCGACTCCTTTCTTTCTAGATTCTGACGGCTGCTCTTTTTCTGAGCATTTCCCAGGATTCTTTAGATCCCGACCCAATTTTTTTGGTAAAAATATTCCTCAAGTGTATTTTAATTAATAAACTAATCACTTTATTTTTTTAAGAGAGATGCCAGGATGCATCACAGGGAAGGAAAATGAACCTTGTGCATGCACAAAAATTACTTTTGTAAAAAAACAAAACAAAAAGAGGGGGGGACGGACTTGGTATTTTTCAGGAAAATAAAAAATATTCCAGGGCTGAATATTTAATATCTAAAAGCCTCACCTGCATTTAAAGCTTAACAAACTACAGTTCCCAGAATTCTTGGGGGAGCCATGACAGTTTAAAGTGGTATGATACTGTTTTAAATGTATAGTGCAGATGAGGCCCTAACTCGAACCCGAATTACCTTCCCTTTGGTGAGCTAAAAAAAGGGGGGTCACGGTGCATGGGGAACATTATCCCTTTGCAGAGCAATGTGTGCATTCAGGAGAGCGACTTTCCTGGAACTTGTTTTTAAGCGCTGAGAAACAGGACCATTACTTGCGAAGGAGATCAGGGCAACAACATTCTGATACATGGGATGCTCACAGGCAACTGAGGCGAGGCATGAAAGACTAAGGGTAATGGGGTGGCCGGGGAGAAAAACCAACAGCTACTAGAGAGCCGTTTACTGGGCGTGCAGGCCCAGGGATGACGTCGTCTGGATCTTCCGGTTGGATTCCCATCTGCAAAATGAGTAGCAAACCACCACTTCTTTATTACTGCACAGGGTTGTTGTAAGGGCAAACGCATTCAAGATAGTAAAAACTATTTCATAGGAACGGTAAATGAACAAGCTGCAGCAAAATGTAAATCAATTAGAGTCCCCCTTTTATAATCTCAGCACTACTAATGCCCCTAAAACCTGAAGACTGGAAGTTCCGTGGTACAGAGAGACTTGCAGATCGATCCTCCCCACTGAGTTCCAAGTTTCTTTCTAAGCGTGCACAGGATTGTAGCCTAGTTTTGGGCTTATCTGATCGAGAAGGATTTTCGAAGGCAAATGCCTACCTAACTGCTGAATACACCATTTCTGAAGTCTAATGGTTGTTAGCACTACCCTAATCATTCCCATTTTACACATGGGGCGGAGAGAGCAGCTTGACTAAGACTCCCCAGTAGAGATACGAATTATATCGCAGATCGAAATCCAGTCCTCTCTGCAGTGGAGAGTCCACTGCAGTCCGAAGCATGTTGACTTGGAGGCAAATCTCATTGAAATCAACGAGACTCCCTTTCTGCTGAACAACGCCGAGAACCGAGCTGAAAATCCCACGGATGTCAAAGGGATTTCGTCGGGTATGTTTGGAATCGCAGCCATCGAGACAAGGAGGCAATGGAGACTGCTGTGGGTCAGTGGTTTGTCCTTTGAAAGTTGCTTGAAAGTTCTGATCTGGATCGGGGTGAAAAGATGCGCAGGCGACGCTTGTTGGTGCACAGGGAAAGTAATGAAGAACTGTGTGCTTGAAACTGACTGGCAGCCCTATCGAGATGCGGGAAGGGGAACCAGCAGCCATCTCTGTGTTGATGGACTCCAACTCCCGTCAGCCCCAGCTGCCAAGGCCAAGAGCCAGGGATGATGGGAGTTGTAGTCGAACAACATCTCCGGATTGTACCAACCCTGTTAGGCTGGATTCTGACCTCATCCCGCGCGAAATGCACACTTGTTGACTTATTCCTTATTGAATTTATATCCCGCCCTTGCTCCCCAAGGAGCCCAGACCTAACCATTCGCCATCGGGAAGGAAACTGCTTGGGCACCAGCACTCCTTGTTCTTTTTGCACCCCACCTCTGGACTAGATCAAAAGCAGACATCCGGCTTGGAGGATTGTGGTACAGGCCTGGCCCTAGCTTTCTCCCGGATGTGGTGCAGCCTCCTCCAGACCTGACTGTAGAAAGGCCTATCTTCCGAAGGGGCTCCTGCTAGACGCAGGCAGGGCCTTGATCGCGTGACGTTCCCCGCTGCAGAGAAGCAACCAGGCCGCCTTTCTTGGCGTCGGGTTATCTCCCCGCCAAGCCCTCCCGGTTATCTGCTATCATCCCTCGTGAAACCTGCCGCTCTTGCTCCTGCCTCTCTCCCAAGAGCGCAGCGCTTTATCTGACAGTTAGCAAAAGAGGAGGCGAGGCGTTGGAGGATCACCGGGAAAGGAGAGGCTGCTGCTGCTGCTGCCCCCAGCGCCGCTTCCTGCTCCCGCAGCACCGGGAGTCGAGCCAGGCGACCAGATGACCCCCTCCGACGGCTCCTGGCTGGTCCTGCCAAGAACGAACCCCGAGCCAAAACGCCCGTGGATGGGCCGACTTTGTTTTCTCGACCCTTTCGGATTCATGGGGCTGATTGGCTGCAGGACTTAAAAAAATAAAGAAAAGCCCTTCGGTCATTCTGATTGGCGTTCTCATTGTCCGCGCGGGACCTGTGTCCCCGTGTCAATCACCGAATCAATGAATTGTAGAGTGGGAAGGGACCACCAGGGTCATATAGTCCAACCCCCTGCAATGGTGGAATCGTTTGCCCAATGTGGGGCTCGAACCCATGACTCTTGAGGTTAAGCCTTAAATGGCCTTGGCCCAGTATACCCGAAGGAGCATCTCCACCCTCATCATTAAGCTGGGACACTGAGGTCCAGCACCGAGGGTCTTCTGGTGGTTCCCTTACTGCGAAGTTGCAGGGAACTAGGCAGAGGGCCTTCTTGGTTGTGGCGCTTGCCCTGTGGAATGCCCTCCCATCAGATGTCAAGGAAATAAAGAACTACCTGACTTTTAGAAGACATCTGAAGGCAGCCCTGTTGAGGGAAGTTTTTAATGACTCATATTTTGTTGGAAGCTGCCTAGAGTGACTGGGGAAACCCATCCAGATGGGCTGGGTATAAATAATAATACATTATTATTATTATTATTATTATTATTATTTTATTATTAATAATAATTCTCATGGTGTACTGCCTGAGTCTGCCAGCTTTCTGTGGCCACTGCGCCTGATTGTTCTGGCTAGGGCTGACAGGAGTAGTAGTCCAAAACATCTGGAGGGCACTAGGCTTGATGGCTTCTGCACTGTTTGCCTGCAACATCTGGTAACCAGAGAGGTACATAGCCTCTGAACATGAACATTTCATTTCTAGCTATTTGTTGTGTGAAGAGGTAGCTCCTACTGTTCGTCTGGGAACCTGCTGCCTTTTGATGACTGACTAATATTTCTTGACAGCACCGCCACATTGCTGGGTGTGGCAATGCATACTTTTTATTGCACCCCATTTTATGGCTAGTCATCACCACCCACGGCAATCACAGTGGCAGCAGCTTCAGGGCCACCTTATTTAATGTTGAAATTTAGAGGGCAGATTTATGGTTGACACAAGCAGGTGCCGCTGTGCCAAAGTCAATGAAGTAACTTTTGCTGATGCAGTTAGGATCTCAGGTGGGTCTGGTATTTGCCTGTGCAGTTGCTTCCAATGATCTTTGTGTATTACTTTGTGGCTGTGCTGGTTGAAACCCTTGGAAATACTGCTAGATAGAACCTTGGCCTGGAGAAAAACTGGCTTGACCTTCTGGCCTGGTCATTGTCACCAGCTCTGCTCCTGGATCTGATGTGGGGGGCGAGGTGAAAGGTGCTTCTGCGAAAAACTGTTCATTTTCAAGGGCAAGACAGCCAGAACTTAAATAAATGTGTTATAAGAGCTGTAACTTGAAGTGCTTAGACTTGAGCTTGCTTTTCCCTCCTCACTTCCATTCCTTTCCCCTCACACGGCATGTCTTTTTAGATTGTGAGCCTGCAGACACGGATCACGCCAGTACCATGGCTTGTAAGCCCTTTTGGCGAGATAAATGCCATAAATGCACCAATAATATATATATACATAAAAAGAAGGGCGAGAGAAAGAGAGAGGGGGAATTATTATTGTCCCATACATTTATATAGCATTGACTCTACACAGTTGTAGAATGCTCTCCCCAGGACGGTCCGACTGACGCCTTCATTATACAGCTTTAGGTGCCAGGCAAAAACGTTCCTTTCAGGGTGCCAACTTGAATTCAAGGGGCCCAGGTAAGCCTCACACTGCATAATCAGTCACAAATATTTGGGGAGGACCGATAGGACCTTGGCCCCTAGGAGTTGGCTCCTATGGTTCCTCTTCAACCAGGCCTTTGATTGATTGACACCCGATGCCCTTTTAAATGTGTTGTGGCAGGGGAGATTTTTGGTTTGTTTCTGTTCTTATTTTTATTATGTATTTTGTCTTTTTTATGTTGTAATTTTATGTTGTGAACCGCCGTGAGCTCTGTGGATGAAGGGCAGCAATACTACTCCTACTCCTACTACTAGTTGATGGGATGGTTTATTTATTTATAAACAATGGCCTGTTCTATTTTACTGATACAATATTATTACTTTAGTTGTCATTGCTATTGTGATCATTCATGCAGTTCATCCCATACCAGGGGATTTGTATGTACACCCATATATCCATGCCATCAATGCAGGAGGACTGCATTCAGTTGGGAGAGAGCAGGAAAATCTTTGCATGAAAAGCTTCCCTTGTGGAGCAGCCTCCATTTGATTGTATATAAGTAACCCCCCAGGCTGTTGCGTCGGTGGGTGTATTAGGATGTAATTGTTCACATTACTGGGCATAGCACAGGTTTGATGTAAGCCATAGTCACCTGAGCACAAGTCACTGGAACATGTAAAGTATTAAGAAAGAAATGTCTCTTTCAGTATGCACACACTGCTATTCTCTCCGTTGCTTCCAGACATTTTTCTTTTTCAGAAATCAGCTGCTGGACAAAACCCAGGCACTAGCATGGTCAAATTTTACACTTGTAGTACTTCCTGGTTTAGATGAACCAATGGGGCAATTGTGGAAACACACTCAATGGTACTTTTTATTTTTTTAAGGACAAAGTCACTTGGAAGTAGCACAAACAATTGAAATGTCAGTCAGCATTGGAGGAGGCCATTGCTTTGCTATTGTCTGTTAATCTTGAGTGTGGAGAAGAATGGTGAGGTCTGCTCCATTCCGGTTTACTGGAGTTTTCCTGGTTCGAGAGTTTTTATTATAGAATTGGGAAGCCTGAGAGGATAGCTCAAGGACTGGCAAAAAGTGAATAGCAATTTATTAGATACCGCAAACTCCAATGGTTAGCTTGCCATCTGTCTGCAATGCCTGACACTGGATTACTATTTATTATTCATCCTCAATCATTAATTATAAATCATGGAGCCTATATGCCACTCTATACATTCACATTTGCTATGCATTCACAAACACATTATGTAATGTTTTAAAAGCATGGATTTTCCTAGTATCTCAAGGATAGGCGCGTTGGACCCCTCTAATGTCACAAAGGTGTAAATTAGGTTTGTCCAATCTGCTAAGATAACTGGAGAGTGAAGAGCTGCAATAGAAAACACTGCAATTGGGAGCCACCTTAAGCCAACAGTTTCCCTCCAGTGTACCACCCTGGTTACCAGCTGCTGATTTTACTTACCTATTGCCATGAGCTTACTGCCTGGTTTTGGAAAATGAATTGTTCTTATAAGTTTGTTTGTTTAAGGTAATGTGCTTGATATCCTGCTAAACAATAAAACCTAGTAAGAAAATAACAAAACAGCAGAATGGGTTGTGTTTCAGTGTTAAAACAGCATCGAAACCAACTTTGCTGCACAAATGAAAAAAAAAGCATTTATCTGAAGCTGAAGAGAAAACTTTGCAGCAAGGGAGAGAGCTACAGACATGGGCTGCCACAATTGAATTATGGGCTCATATACATTAGGGGTGGGCAGATCAGGATATACTAATATATATCTAAGTGATTTGCAGTAGATCAACAATGTTTTCTGTCTACCAAATGTTTTAAAGTAGTGATAACCCCCCCCCCCCAAAAAATTAGGCTGCTGAAACCTAGAAATCTGGGATGATGGGACAACTAGAAATGGATTGTTTTGCATGGAAGGACTGTGAGGTCTCGTGAGGTTCACTCAGAATCATCCTGTTCCTTAACTCGAAGTGCGAGTCTGCACCTCTTTCCAAAGCACCATTTTGCAGTTGGTTTCTGCTGGTGGACCTGGGGAGGGAGGGAGGCGACAAAGATGATTCTGCAATATTGAAGTCTCCCTGATCTAACAGATTTGAAACCAGTGGAAATATCATAGCTTCCTCCAAAGAATTATAGCTATGTGAGGGTGATCAGGCGTTATTTCATTTTGGTCATATAGGAATTGTATTTCTATCCTGCTATTCCTCCAAGGAGCTCAGAACACCTTCCTACCACCCTGGTTCCCAGACTTCCTTGTCTAGGAGCCATGGCAGACATGCAGTTGTGAACCAGGATTAAATGCATAGCTCTGGATTCCTCCCATATTGGCACTTGACATGGTGATATCAATATATCCTCTTATTTGTGGAATGAATTATCACACCTATCCATTGCAACATTAATTATCTTTAAACACATGACCTGGAGTTCTTAAGGCTGCATCTCTCTGCTGCCTCTGGGCCATTTTTCATACCACCCAATTGCAAGCCTTTGTGTAAGTAAACAAGGATCTGGTTTCCTCCCGGTAGTTCTAGAGCTAAATATTGCCTCTGCTCTGCAGGAAGAAGATGGTCAGTTGTGGGTGCTTTGCTCTAGCATGGTGCAGGGAGTATAAATATAGCTGCATCTTCCCGACACTGGGTGACAGGAAGATGCAGAGATATTTAAAAATACCTGCTTTGACACTAGCCTAGTTTTGTGCTCAGCGAGAAGCAGAAAGTTGGCCTACATCCCGTTTGCAATCAAATTCTGCCATCACCTCCCTCTCCCTTCCCCCAAATTAACAAATTGTAGGACATTTTCCAGAGTCAAAGGCAGGAAGTGAAGTGTATAAATAAAATAAAGTCACTAACCGAAAGGTGCTACCGTAGCTCCCATCTTATTCTGCTTTTGCCTTTATTTACTTTTTGCTCAGATTTTTTCTCCACTCTTGTTTTTCCCTATTACTTTCCTGGATCTTACCCAGTGGCCGCTGTTATCTTCCCACCTTCTCTTCTATGTTTTACTAACCTCTTTCAAATGTTACTTTCACCTTCTTTTCCTGAATTGCTGCTTCCTTCCGATGCTTCTCTTTTCCCTTCTGCTCATCTTTGTGATCCGTTCCCCCCTCTTGTGCAGTGTGTTTCCATTGAATGGGATTCTGTTATGGCAGAGCTTGCACAAGTATAAGAAAAAGATGCACATCTTGGTTTTTTCTCACCCCCCCCCCCAACTAGGAAGAATTTCTTGTGGCTGTGAAAAGGGAGATTATGGTACTTTCTCCTAGGCCTTTATTTAATAATAATAAATAAGGGGGGGGGGGAATTATACCCACCCTTCCTGATTCAGAAAACCGGGCTCAGGGTGGCTAACAGCAAATTTAAAACACTTAATTGTGATACAACAAAAAACAGCATAAAATATAGTATAAAAACATGAATAACAATAAATTCAAAGTTCAAAAATCAATTTGGGGGAAAATCCATCCAATAAACATTAGATGGTCGCCAGGGCTAGCTAGCTAAATTAGTCCTATTTTGGGCCAGCGAGGAGGCCAGGGGAGAATTAGCTGTGGGGTCCCAGAGCGGGTAATCTTCATAAAAAGGGGAGGGGGAGGGAAGAGAGGGGAATAAAAGATCAGGCTAAATTCAAATTGAAACCCAGGTGGAATAGCTCTGTCTTACAGGCCCTGCAGAAGGAGGTTAAATCCTGCAGGGCCCTAGTCTCATGGGACAGAGCATTCCACCAGGTCGGAGCCATGACTGAAAAGGCCCTGGCCCTGGTGGTGGATTGACTTCCTTAGGGCCCAGGACCTCTAAACTGTGGTTATTCATGGACCTTAAGGTCCTCTGCGGGGCAGACCAGGAAAGGCGGTCCCATAAATGAGAGGGCCTTAAGCCACAAAGGGCTTTAAAGGTCCTTTGAAGCTTAACACCTTAGCTTAACACCTAAGGGTGGTTCCTTAAAGGATATTGATGGTTAGACTATGTTTGCTTAAATGACCACCAATAGCTTTCGATGGCTGGTGGCTGCTAGCTATTAGTCACACTCCACCAGCTTGAAGCTCACTGGGCGACCTGAGGCTAATCACTCTCTCTCTCTCTCAGCCTGACCTACCTCATAGGGTTGTCATGGGATTAAATGAACAGAAGAACTGTGTACACCGTCTTGAACATTTTGGAGAAAAAAGTGGGGTATAAATGCAATAAATAAATAAATATGTATTTTTAAAAAATTCTGTGGTGCATGCTCTTAAATGCCATATAAAAATGTGTGATACGTGTATTTTGTATTACATGTTTTTGCAATGCAGTGTTGTCATCAGTAATAAAGAAGAGTAGTATTTTCATGCTGGAAAAGCATGGACACACACATGTCTGTTTTGTTGCTTATACCAGTGATGGGAAACTGTGACTGGCTACAGGTTCCTACTACTTCTACTTGCCAAAAAACGACAGGTGCGGTATTGTCAAGTGTGAAGGTATACGCATTGTGCACATAGTTCTTTCCTCCATGGAGTTGACATCCAAGTTGGAAAACCATCGGTTGTTGAGGCTCTGGCTATTCAGAAAGATTACTCACAAGCAGTGCTTTTTTTCTAGAAAAAGAGGTGCTGGAACTCCCACGTGCTGCCCCACAGCCTCCGACACAAAGCCATGAGCAGCACGCAGCCCAAAGTCTCCAACATGCAGCTCTGGGCGCCGTGCCGGTATACTGCACAGCTGCCGGTATGCTAAAAAGAGGAGCTGGAACTCACCAAAGAGGGGGCGGAACTCAGTTCCGGTGCGTTCCGGCTGCTTGCAAAGCCCTGCTTGCAAAGGTAAAACTCTGCACATACTTAAGAATGGCAAAACGGAGAGCTCTTAAGAATGCAACTGTGTCATTTCAAGGTTACTCGTTAAATAGACTTCCTCTTTAGCTGCTTACAGATGTGGGAAGTGCTGGAATTTTAGTCTACGTGAAATATGGGATATTTGGCAGCAATAAAGGTCTCTCTTTTTGCGCGACAAATAACAAGTAAGGGAAAACAAGGGGTGTGAATTAGATGGTGCTCAGTCTCTTTCCCCTTTGAGCTAAAGGAAAGTGTAAGGGTATTTCCTGAGAAGGAAGAATACCGTGCTTAAAAATGTCCTTCCTTAAAAGAAAAAAAATAGTAGATTCAAAACTCCCTAAAAGTTGCAGATTTCCAGCTTTGAAAAGGTTTGTTACTGGCAAAAGGGACATGCAGATTACAGGCTTCGGAGCATGTATGTTGGTTGACACAGGGATGCAGTGGGCATATTTGCACAGTGCAAACTTCGAATGGAACTCCATGCTTTCCCAATAAATATGTGCTACCACTGTGTGCTTGCTGAATAAGGTGGAGGAGCATTTGCAAGGGAGAATCGTCTATTTCCCCTGGGTGACTTCTGAGATCAGAGATGAGCCCAGCTGGGATAAAAATGGTCTGGCGAGGTCAGTAGGGGAAAGCATTGGATGAGGGTTCAAATCACTGTTTCTCTCCTGGGTCTCCATATTCGTGATATTTGGCAAACAAAGGGTTGGGAGCTTGTGGAATGAGTTCTGCCCAATCTAATGGTCATGGTGAACTTACAGGCGTGGAGTTCTTTTCGAGATATGCAACTTCAGCAATGTGATTTTCAGAAATATATAATAAAACATTAGAATTCTCAGTTAAAAAAACAGGAACAAATATTGAAAAACATTATTAAAATCAATGGTGGCTAAAAAGAGAGAAAACACATGCAATTTTTTCATGTTTGACAAGGCTTGCCAAAACCATGATATTTTAAGCAGGTGTGGAGGGTTCTAGGTCACTGAACCTGTGGTAAAGGTTGTGAACGCCTCTAGAGGACCTGTTTATTTTTAAATAGGTTTTTTATTGAAGATTTTCTGATTTGTTAGCATCCCTTCTGATCTGTTGATGGGATAGTTATATGACAATGAACATACATCCTGCATTCATCCTGATTTATTTGTTTTCAGTTCGTTCCCCTGTCATTTTCCAAACTGTAAATGTCCGATTCTTTTTTTAAAGGGGATTTGTTGTGTGAGGGTCACAGGCCCTTTAATCCACTTTAGCAGCACGGACGTAACATTTCAGTATGCTCTTGAATCCCTCCTGCAAAATAGTGACAGTCTGGAGGCGTCCTGTGACACAAACCTTTGTGACATCCAGGGACACATGTCTCACCTTTTTACAGGTTTTGGTAGCCTCCATATTCTGATGGACGTGGCACAAGAACAAACGGTGCCTTGTGAAAAGCAGCACTCCTATAAACCGCTCGAAAACACAGTGGGCATAACCCAGCGGCAGGAAATTCCCATAATTAGAGGAGCTGCTGATCTCACTTTCTGTGGAAAGGGGCAACTCAGTGACCAATTGCATCATGTCAATGTATACGTTGCCCAAACCAAACATGGTATAAATTAGTCTGCGCTCATTTGTTTCATGAAGAGCATTGTTCCTCTTTTATTCAATGACCTTTTTGTTCTTTTACATCCTGGACCAATCAAATGTCATGGTTGTAGCTGAGCCCTGAGTGCAGACAATAGCTTATTCCGTCTATTCTGTTTGAGGGGCTGCAGGAATGGCCGGCCACTTTGTCATGTGGTGACTGGAGGCTGTTTAAAGCAGCTTTTCCCACCATTTAGAAAGTAGCCGAATCCTGAGAGGAAAACCCTGTCATAATAATAATCTAGATCCCATTGAAGTTTTTTTTCAGCTTTATGATTTGGGTGGGGTTGGAATGCAGAGCACTCGCTGGCTTTTTCGCTGCTGAAGTGGAGAACTAGAGAGTCAGTTCTGGGGCCTTCATTTGCAGACTGTGAAAAACCTAAGTGCATCTTTTTTGTAAGATTTGTAGAACTAGGAGCTTTGCTGTGTTTGCTGTATGTCAATAAAACCTCCCTGATTATGATATAGGAGTTGCAGGGAGCCAGAATGGATTATAGAAGAGAGATGTGTGGCTGGGTTTGTGAGGCGTAGCAACGAAATTGGTTGCTTTGGGTATAATTGTAATTCTTCTGTTTGCAATAATACAAACTGTGCAATATACCTGGACTGGAAAATTTGGTTGTTGATTAAACTGTCTCTTGTCCTAGGATGTCGGGGTGGACATGGGGAAAGAAAGCTTACGGTGGGATGGGGACATTGGTACCAGCCTTCAGACAATTACCGTACGTTTCTTTACTTTGTTAAAGAACAGAGACGTAGCCAGAAGCTGGTTATTGAAATGTGTTTGTTTATTGTGATGCACAACTATTAAGTAGTCACACACATAGGACCTGCAACAAAATGTTGCAACAGGGACTTCTGGGCATTTCTCCTGAGTTTCCATTCCCCTTTCCCCCCTTTAAATGGCCATAAATGATTTCCTCCCCCCCATATCGAAACTCACATTTCGGAATCTATTTCTGCACTGATGCCTGACTCCCACACTAGTCTCAAACCACCCAGAGTGCTTGTGGATGCCTCAGCCAGGATTTTGCATATGTCAGAAAATTCATCCTTTATATTTGGGGCCAGACTGCAGAACCAAATTTTAGAACCACGTCAGGGGCCTTGTCACAAATATATAGACACCCACACAAAAAATATAGGCATAATTTCACATATACATGCACATGGAAATACAATATCGTATGCTTGGTGTTTAGCTGCTATGGAGAGATGGATAAATACATAAACAAGAGATTTTCAGACATAGAATCATAAAACTGTAGAGTTGGAAGGGACCCTGAGGATCATCTTGTTCAACCTCCTGCAATGCAGGAATATGCAGCTGTCCCGCATGGGGATCAAACCTGCAACCTTGGCTTTATCAGCACCACGCTCTAGCCAGTTGAGCTAATTGGTAAACATGCTGTGCATTTTTTTAAAAAAAACAACAAGGCTTAAATATGGTTCTTATTCTTGCACAAGCTGGGTCTTTGGAAGCTGGCCGGCACCATTCACAACACGGGTTTTTATCTGACATCTTGTAGGACGGATGTCAGACTGTTTCCCTCCTTCTTGGCACTCCATCTTTTTCTCAGAGCCCAATCCCTTGTGTGACATCATCCGCTTTTCCTCCTCGGCCTTAGGCACAGTGTTTCTGGAGCTCGTTGCTTCCTGAACCAGAATTCCTAACTCAGGATAGCAATGTTGGGGAGGAGGAGGCGGTGACGGAGGGAGAAACACATAGTTTTGTTTCGCGCGGAAACGTTAAATGAGAAAGGCAGCCGTGGAAAGTCCTTGCATAGCAACCAGCAGCACCAAGGTTATGGTAATTAATTTCAAATCTGTTGAGAAAAGGTCCCTTTCATGTTGGCCTGATGCTTTAAGTGGCTCAAGAAGTATGGAAAAACAGGAAACCAAGCAGCCTCATTAGGAATTGACTCTGCTCAGTAATTAGGAAAACAAGGAAAAGCAGGTGGTGAGGGAACTGAAGTCGACCACAGAGCTTGGGATGGAAATTCTTGTTAGGGGAGGAGGGGCAAAAACAGAAAGATCGCAAGACCCAGGACTGGGTGGTGGACTCATTACATGCTTAGAAATCAAATAGCTGCCTTTGGAGACTGATAGATGTTGCCAGTGTGGGATTTATTTAATAACAAGGCCGTCTTTCAAAAGGCATCTTTGTTCTGCAGAGTCCAGGTTCCCCTTAGTCCAAATCACGTTAAAATAAATTAGCGAGCAATGGTGGGTTTCGCCAGGACGTCCAGAAGAGAGGACACCAGTCATTGATATCCATTACGTTGAATTAGCCGAAAACTGAATTGGGTTGCTAATGGGAGGCTGGGTTGTATACTAGGGTGACCTGAGGCGAAGGAAAGGATGAAAAGGCAGTCGTTGGGTAGAAGAGGGAATCTTGACAGGGGCAGTTCGCCAAGCGAGAGAAAAGCTGCGTTTGTTGAAGCCTTCACTCCCAGACAGCTATATGAAAAGGACAAGATCTTCTGTACACCTTTAAAGCTCATCTTGTAATAATCCGTATTCAGAGGAGGTATTTAAAAAGGACTCCAGTTGGCATTTGTGTGGCTGTCAGAAACGTTTTTGCTTGTATTTTGTGAAATATGCATGGTTGCAGCTGCACCTTCTGGAGTTGACGTCTCCATGTGAATTTTCAGCTGAGCCTAGCCAGTTAAGGCAGAATGCTTGGATCTAAGCCTCTTTAATCTCTCACTAATGAATGCCACACTGGTCAAAACATAAAAGCTGGTCCAAATTCAGGTGGTGCCCAAGGTCTGACATTTGGTTGTGCAAGGATTGCCAATGTTTCAGCCGGCCTCTGTAACTGTGCCTTTAACATGATCTGCAGCAACGAGCAGCAATCCTGCTCAACGCCATGTTGGGAATTGCTTTCATGTCAAGTTGTAGTTCAAAGCACAGCTACAGAGGTCAGTCAAATCGCTGGCAACCTTAGGCCTTGCATCTGCGAGGGATTTTGAAACTGGGACACTGCCTTCCTGACATGCTGCTACTGTTCCTACCAATTGGCAGGAAGTTTCACCCAATGCATTCCTGTGTGTCAGGGTGCTCAAAGGGCCATGATAGACCAATAAGCCAAAGCAAATGATGTACTGACCTAAATAAACTATTGACCTGATATAATAATAATAATAATAATAATAACAATAATAATAATAATTCACATACCATTTTACAAAATAAACAAATCACAGCATATATATATCATACTCAAATCATCAAATGCCTTCTCAGTAAAAGGGAAAAACAACAACAGCAACCCTTTAATGAGAAAAGTTATCTGTTCACGGATATCCCCTGGGTAGATAAATAGACGAAAACGGTTGTATATTTTTTTGCTGGGAATTCTTTTGCGCATCACCAGCAATAACAAATAACATCTGATCATAAAGCGTGACAATTTACATGCTGTGTATTGTCACGTATCCTCTCAGGATACAGTGGCTTTCAGTCAACAAATTTTGACTCATTGTGCCAGGGTGGGATGGCGAACATGCAGGACATGAAAGTATAATTTGGGATATTTCACAGACTGCTTTAGGTTGCAATAAACGGCTTCACATTTGTAACAATTTCACCTGATGATGTCGGTGGGATTACGCTTGAGTGCATTGCAACCTTCATTCCTTGTGTTTATTTCAGGACCGGCTCCAGATTTTAGGCGGCCCTTGACAAAGTGGTGGGTCCCTCCTACAGTGGTGGGTGTAGTGGTTAAGAGCGCTAGACTCGTAATCTGGTGAACAGGGTTCGCGTCTCCACTCCTCCACATGCAGCTGCTGGGTGACCTTGGGCTAGTCACACTTCTCTGAAGTCTCTCAGCCTCACTCACCTCACAGAGTGTTTGTTGTGGGGGAGGAAGGGAAAGGAGATTGTTAGCCGCTTTGAGACTTCTTAGAGTAGTGATAAAGCTGGATATCAAATCCAAACTACTACTACTACTACTACTACTATTCTTCTTCTTCTTCTTCTCCTTCTTCTTCTTCTTCTTCTTCTTCTTCTTCTTCTTCTCCTCCTCCTCCTCCTCCTCCTCCTCCTCCTCCTCCTCTCTGGTGGGGTGACCTGGCAGTGGCAGCAGACAAAAACAGCACTCTGAGGAATGCCATGCAGCCCCCCATGAGCTATAGCCAAGAACAAACTGGAATGCAAAGAGCATTGCATGAAGGTTTTGACGGTGGTTAGCTGAGAAATGTCTGCTGTGCAATTCCTTACATTGAGGGATAGGGACCCTCCAGATCTCCAGATGTTGTTGGGCCTCTCACCAGCTCCATCTGGCATGGCTAATGGCCACATCCCCCAGTCTTCTTGTGCCAGGCCTCCTCTTTGACATTGTGAAAGCTCTCAGAGGGCCTTCCCCATAGGCTGGAATTCAGCTTTTCCCAAAGCTCTGACTGGATACTGCTGGTTATGCAGTTGACCCTCCTGACGTTACTGATGGCGTAATGGGGTCCTCTTGAAACACAAAAAGTCTGGGAAAAGAGATCTGTAAAACATGCCGAAGTTACATGCAAAACACCCCGCCTCCCCTGTTTCCAAGCCCAGCTGCTTTGAAGCTTGTATATTTCTTCATGTTCCTGAAACCAGAAGCGACCTGGAAAAAACTGAAAGGATCCTTCTGTTGTGTTGTGCTGTGTATGCCCCCCACATTTTAAAAAGTAAATCTACTACATGAAATATTGTTGGCCTCGCTCTCCTTCCCCTTTCTTCTTTCAATTTCAGGAAGTTCCTTAATGCCCTCTGCTTGATTTTGTTTTCCTTGTTATCGGGACAACTAATATTTTTTCCTGTTAGGAGAGAAAAAGATTTTCCCAAGCAGATTAAATATTCCCGCGCCCCCCCCCCCTCAAGTGTATGAATGGTGACATGGTTCACTTTTATTGCTCTGTTTATTTTTAAGAATCGAGAAGGGGAGGGGGGAAATCCACCTTGATTTATTGTAACAAGATCTCCATCCCGGTGCGAGACGTGAGCTGAATTGAATGGTCTCTGCTTGTTTTTGACTCAGTTGCGGCTTCTTATCTGGTAGAATTCTATGGGTGAGTGGGGAGAAGGAGGCAGAGCAAGTGATAAATTTTTGCTACAGCATGTATTGATGGCTTCAGGGGGTAAAATGGGAACAATGCAGGTTGTGATGTGAAAATCTCCCTGTTAAGTTGTGATAATCAGACAATGGTCTCCTTGGAATAAAAGCTGAACTAAACGGTTACTCAAGGGCATAATGCATCTGAGTCTCAAATGTCTCTGTACTAGTGTCCTGGTTATACACATAATCAATTATAAATGAAAATAATTATGATCTTGTAGATTCAACAAAATGAATTGGAATCAGGCCACTCAAGTCTTACCATGAAAAAAAGAAACGTTGACTAGCATAGTAATAAAACCTAATAATAATAATAATAATAATAATAATAATAATAATATTAATAATAATAATAATAATAATTGTATACCACCCTATACCCACAGGTCTTAGGGCGATTACAACATGAAATCACAATATAAAAACACAAAATCATAATAAAACAAAAACAACCCAATTAACCTTCCCGTCCCTAACACATTTTGAAAGGACATTGAGTGTTATCTAGTCCAACCTCCTAATACACGTCCAGGGTACCTGTCTTGTATCTGGGACTATTTTAAAAAACTGAACTTTGATGGGATATTATTGAGAATCAGAGTGATGTACTTTAGTGTGTTGGACTAGGGCTGGGTGGGTGGTGAATCTAGAGATCAAGTTCTTCCTTTTTGTTGTAAGCCACCCAGGAAATGTTTATTGATGGGCAAGAAGAGTCACAGCCCACTCCACCAGTGAATCGTTCACCCTAAACTGGAGGTCAATCTTCTCTGTTCTCTCTGCTGCTGTGGCCTTTCCCAGTCAAACACTTACCACTCTGTTTATTGCCTTTGAGGGAAACTCCACGTGGGCAAGTCCTCCTAAGAGCCCTGTCCGCATTTAGTTCTCCCTATTGTGTGTAAAGAAAAGTACCTGAGATGCAGGATCTTCCGTTCTCCCACTTCCTTCTAATTCTACACATTTGCACAATAGTCAACGTTTCCTTTTGCTACCTTGTTGCATTCTAAGGATCCCAGAGAAAACGCCAGAGAGAAAGAAAAACACTGAAGCTTCTTTATCTCAGATGCTCACTCCAAACTGAAAACAAAACTCAACCACTTCAGCCTTGCCATCTACTTCCTCCACCCCCAGCTCCTTTTTGTGCCTTTAATTACAACCCCCAATATGCAGCTCACCTACTCTGACGCCACACACCTTTTAATCTGTGGATAAGGAAGGTGTTTTGTTTGTTTTATCCAGAGGGCCGCATTCCCTACTGGGCAACCTTCCAGGGGCCACATACAAGTGGTGGGTGGGGGCAGGGGCAAAAGTGGGTGGAGCAACAAAAGTAAATAGTAGGCTAGTTTTCTGCATACACTCACACTCCTCTCTGTCTCCCTTCCAGGCAAGCAAGAAGCATGATCAATGTTCAAGGACACTTTCAGCCAATCAAAAGGACTCATGAAGGATGTGAAACAGAGCCAGTGAGGAGAAGTGCCAAGACTCTGATGGCTGCATTCAGCCCCTGGGGTTCCCAATCTTGTTTTAACTTTGTTCCCAGTGGTTCCCAATGGGTGGTCTGCAGGCCCCAGGGGTAACGAAACTACCATAGAGTGATAGATTTTTTCAAAAGTTGTGGGTCCATGGCTTGTCTTTTGAAAAACAGGGGCTCCATCATACTTAACTAATTGGGAAGCACTGAGTTAAGCAATAAAATGGCAGAAACAGTTTTTTTGCTTAAGATTCCAGAAGCATAAGGGTCAGTTTGGACAAACCATTAATAACTTCATGATTATTAATGACTGAGGTCCAACTATTTTGAGGTTTAAAAAGCTTCGTCATAAGCAAGAGCGTAGAAGCAAAGTACACTCAGTCCATAGACAGAACCCAAGCATGGGAACACAATTTGCTGGGGCCTGGAGCTAAAGTCCATTGCCGTGAGGAAAAATAGTGAGCTTGTGCTTGAGTATGTTTCTTATTTTCCTGTATCTAAGTATTTATATGGAGGATCTAGATCTTGTACAGTTTTCTGGAGCCACTTAAAAGGACTGTAGAAGCAACTTCCTGAATAATCGGCTGCTGGTTGAAACCTCATCTGAGGGTGCAAGAGAAAGCATGAGCAGGAAACTCATAGGCCTCATAGTTTGCAAGAATGACCGCTCCCCGCTTAAAACGGGGGGCGCACTTTGCGTGGACGCGCGCAGCCCCTAGATCTGGAGCGGCTCCATCAGCATAGGCTTGGCTTTGCCTTCCCTCAGGTGGGATACCTGGAGGTCTCCGCCGACCTCAGTCAGTTGTCCAATCCCACCTGGGGAAGCGTTGCCAAGGAGACCAGGCCAGGAAGGGGAGGGATTACCTGCCCACACAATAGAGGGAGGATCTTACCTGGGAATCCTCACTTGGCTCCAGAGCCTCATAGTTCGCAAGAAAAGACATGGTTGCCTTCTTCCTATGTCCCCCTTCATGCATTACTTGCCTGAAGGCACATCACACAATTAGTGGGTCACAGCACCATGCTCCTGGCTCCACCCCAGCATTGAGCTCTGCTCCTAGGTGTCCATGTGTACTCCACAGTTTGAAGAGGAGCTCCTTCTGCATAGGTTTCCATGCCACCGGGACACCCATGGTTTAGAGGTGCCATGTTTCAGTAAGTCATGGTTAAGATGAACCACATTGCATCTGGTTTGGGGCAATGCTAAACTGTGGTTAGTTAACAATGGAAATGAAAGCTTCTGTTTTCCTTCTAGAAGCACACAGTAAGAGCTAACTAATATGCCATTATTTATAATTTCTGCCCCATAAAATGAATACAATCAAATATTAAAATCTACAGGGGACGCTCAGGTTGCGAACGTGATCTATACGGGAGGCACGTTCGCAACCCACAGAGTTTGCAACCCGCAGTGCTGTGTCTGCGCAAGCACGGGTCGTGATTCGGTGTATCTGCACATGCGCGAGCGCCGAAACCCAGAAGTAACCCTTTCTGGTACTTCCAGGTTCGGTGCGGTGCGCAACCCAAAAACACGCAACCTGAAGTGTCTGTAACCCGAGGTATGACTGTATTTCTAAATGGAAGAGTAGGTATTTGTGCAAGTAGCCTCCAGGCTGCATGTGAAGTGCACAATATTCTACCTCTGTGGTTGTAAAATTCCAGTCCCACACAGCAATGTACTCTCTCCACAAGAGATAGGATTGTTTCAGATTCCCTTCTTTCCACAATGCCTTTCAGCCAGGCTTATGGGGTTAAAGAAAATCCATGATCTATCACTCTTCCCAATGCTTCACACTTGTGCCAAGCAGTCCTCTTCCCCTTCCCTGGGCCATACTTTGGGAATCCTTGACTGAGCACGTGACAATTGAGGGGCCATGTCTGGTGCTAAAAATCCAGAGCTGAACATGAGGCAGGATCCAAGTACAACAAACGATCCCACTTGTCTGCTCACCAATCAGTTGAGAGGAAATGACTGGAGTTGTCCTGCCCCACTGACACTGTGGATGAAGCTACAGGGAGATGTTTTTCTTGGCACCAGCTCTTGGATTTAAGAGACTTGCACGTGCCACCTGCTCCCTCTTAAGTCTCCCGCCAGCGAGCAGAGCACACACTTCCTCTTCTTCTGAAGCAAAGTCTGAATTAGTGGGTCTTCTGGGACAGCTTGGTGTGACGTTTCTTCTTTTTTACAAAGAGAAAGAGATTCACGCCAATCTAAATTTCTTTTCCGTCTGATGGGGTTCCTGGGAAGCACACGGTGTAGCAGGAGTTCTTGCTTTTGTCTGAATGTAAACTCAGTGTCTTTGTCATCGTGTGCATAGGAGGCTGTCTCCGCTTTCAGGACCAAAGGCTAAAAGAGCTAACTTAAAGGCAAGAGTCAGTATAGGATATCCCAGAAACCAAAAGCAGCTTAACCCATTTTTTTTAAAAATTACCTGTATATCCCATCTTTCTTCCACAGAACCCACACATTCTTTGGGGAGACCACATCTAAACCTGATTAGCTTTAGGAACATCACTGAATCAAGTTCCTTCAGATCATGCCCTGAGATCAAACTGTAATGAATCCTGCAGTGGTTTGGATTATATGAAGAAGATGGTTCTCCATCTTCTGTGTCGAAGAATAAATCCCACCCATTTAGCACCTGAGAAAAACAACCTGGGATTTCCCATTGTGAACAACTCATACCGCTTCATGTCTCTTCAAGTTTCTCAGGCTGTTTATTCTTTCCCAGTAGTCGCATTATCATATATTCCTTGAAATCACAAGGCAACTTATGATATTCATTTTTGGCAGGATAATACTGTACGGCGAAAATCATAAACAAAGGTCAAAAATGACATTTTTCTGTGTTGGGGTTTGGCATATTACCCTGCGCATATTCTTCTCATCACTCCCCCAGTGGGCAGAGTGTCTGGGACTCTGTTTTTCTCTCCCTCCCCTCAAATTGCTCCTCTCCTACCATCCATTATGCCCTGGACCTCCCCACAAGATGAAGAACTCGAACTCCTGGCTCTAGTTCTGCCAAAGGCTTTAATGCTCAGATCAGATTGGCACATAAGGCAAACTATGGGTTACAAGGTTCAGAAGAAAGATACACGGCTAAGCGTAAGCTAAGACATTGATCGAACAAGTGACACCCTCTCCATCTTCTTTTTGAAAAGCGGGGCAGCACAACTATTGGGGCAACAAGTGGTTGGGGGCCTGGGCAAACAGGTCCTCCTTCGGGTGGGTTGTCTCTGTGAGGTTTGTTCTCGCTGGTATCTCCATGGAGACAGAGATGGAGATAAAGCCTGGTCGGCATCAGGGGGGTGAGTCTTTGCTGACAGGAGGAAGCGAAGGAGGTAGCTCCTCAGCAGGAGGGATTGAGCTAGGGGTGTCCAGTGTCAGAGCTGAGACATTATTTCAACAGCTCACTTGTCTCTCCTCATGGTCAAAATCTCCACACACACACCCCTCCAGCTCTCCAAGCCCTTCCTCAGCACCAGACAATTCTTGGGGTCCCACTAGGGCCGCTACCAAGATCCTTCTGCTCCAACTCTCTGAGTGCTTCTCACCCCTTCACAGGGTCTGGTCACCTTCTCCATGACACCTCTGCAGGACACACTACTCCCTCCCCCCAATTTTGGGCATGCAAAATTGTACCTGCACACGTCTAACTTAAAAAAAGAAAATCCCAGGAACTTCACAAGAACAAACATTGTCATCTTTCAAAACAGGCAAAACGGATGCCAAGTTCAAGGCCCTCTTGTTTTTAACATAAGATTTGCCAGTAATTTCAACATATATTTTATGTAAACCACTAAGAGATTTTGATGGTGAAGTGGTAGGCAAACTCAATTAAATAGATAATAGAGGATTCAGGTAGATTATTTGCACTGTGCTGTTAGTTTTATGTGACTGGAATTGTGGTGAGTATCTTTGAAAAGCTGTTGCAGCTTTGCTTAGAAGTCAGTACGAAAGGTTAAGCAGACACTAAGGGGGGGGGGGCTTTGTTTTTAAATGCATTCTCTCTTTCTCACACACAGACACACACTCTTAACAAATCTTGCTTTGCCAAATATCCCACCCATAAGACAAACAGAAGCCTGGCACTTTCAAATCAGATTGGGCATGTTCTTTAACAAATGATTCACTCATTTAACATCCAGGGGAACTCTTTGCAGGTGAGGCAAAGAAACAATTACCAGTTTAGGCACATAAAGTCACTAGTTCACTTCTGGGAAATGAGGACATATTCCAGAATGTGCACAGGTTGATTCTCAGAGCAGAACAACACAATATGCGGAGTCTTTAATCTTTCTTCTTAGCAGTGGCAAAAGTTTTTCTCTCGTAGTTTGGCTTTACCAATTTCTGACTGGGTTTTGTGTATGTGCTACAATTCAAATGGGAGAAAAACATCAAATACTTCCCCAGTAAACTGGCCACTTTGTAGTGTGGTGTTATGGTTACTGTGTTGAGTTAGGACCAGGCACACCTAGGTTCAAAATCCCTACACAGCCATGAAGCTCACTTACCATCCTGTTTGAGGTTCTGCAGAGGGCTGGCTGTACAAGATAGAAGTCAGTAGATTTGGTCCTGGAACTGAGTTTGGAACCTCTTACATCTGTAGTCAATGAAGTCATGACCTGATTTAACCCAAATACTAGTTGTCATGTCTCATTATTCATTGAATCTGGGAAGTCCATATGGCAGGGGTACACCTGGGCAAGCAAGTCGGTAGATTTGTTCCTGGAGCTGAGTTTGGATCAATGAGATTTAGCAAACATGACTTCCGCTTCCCAGAGGTTAACCCTCGAGTGGCTACCACAAAAATGGTGGCGTTAGTAAGAATGCGAGACATTTAGGTTTTAGATTTATCTTGTCAAACCTCCAGGGAATGACACTCCTTCTCCCTGGGAAAATGACATTAATGATGATAGAGTGTTGTTAAACATGCAGGGAAAGAAGATTAACAGAGTCCTTTTCTCTTATTTGCAATTACTAGTGTTTACAGTACAAAATAGCCTATTGTCACAGAGTTCCTCCTCAGAATAGATCCCTCCAGAGTCAGGATGGAAAAACCTGTCTCTAAGTTCCGCATTTTTCCAATCTTAAATTTTGTTCTCCACAGCCCTCATAAAAATTCATCAGCATTTTAGTGTGACTTTCTCCTAATAAACAGATTTTTGTATGCTGTTTTGCCTAATACCGTGTACAGATTTTTGCTAGCTATCCCCTAATTTAATGCATTTTTGTATGCTGTTTTCACCAATGTATGCACTTTAAGGCACATTTGCACCTTAATATAGGCATTTTGCACATATAGATAGGTTGGAGAACTGCACTGCAAAATTTGGAAATTTGAACTTTGAAAGATAGCTGTCTTTCAGTTGCTAAGTGTGAATTACATGATTTCTCATTAAAATTCAGACAAAATTACATTTCTCCCCTGTCCCCACAAGTCCTAGGTCAGCTCCAAGTATTGGGGAGCTCCTGAGCAAGACACACACCATGACCTGCTTCCTCAGTGAGTCTACCGTCTTCCTGCAGCAGCCAGGTCCCTTCTGTAGGGGCCCCTTGCCGATGCCCAACCATGCCAACCCTGAATGCCCGCTCGCGATGTGATTCAAATTTCAGAAAATGAAAACTGCCTTGAACTTGCTTTCATGTTCGTGTTTGCATCTTTCCAGATTTTGAATGCATGCGTGGACTTATGAAGCTTCCTTCCACCAAGCCAGAAAACTGGTGTATCGATCCTGGTGTTATCAGCTCTAATCAGTAGTAGCAGCACTTCTCCAGGATCTCAGTCTGCGAAGGTCATCTCCAGACCTAACACCTGAGGTCCTTTTAACTGGTGGTGCCAAGGATGGGACCCAGGTCATTTCTGCATGCAAAGCAGGAGCTCAGCCATGGAGCTATTAGAATATTGTGATGAGAACATCCAAAATCCTGTTAAGAAAAAAGTGTATTTAATATATGCCAAAGTGCAACCAGTATCAGCCTAATATACATGCCAGTTGTCATTTATTATAGGATATGGAGGCTGGCAGGGACACGGGTGGCGCTGTGGGTTAAACCACAGAGCCTAGGGCTTGCCGATTAGAAGGTCAGCGGTTCGAATCCCCGCCACGGGGTGAGCTCCTGTTGCTCGGTCCCTGCTCCTGCCAACCTAGCAATTCGAAAGCACGTCAAAGTGCAAGTAGATCAATAGGTACCGCTCCGATGGGAAGGTAAACAGCGTTTCCGTGCACTGTTCTGCTTCGCCAGAAGTGGCTTAGTCATGCTGGCCACATGACCGGGAAAAAGTGTCTGTGGACAAATGTTGGCTCCCTTGGCCAGTAAAGCGAGATGAGCACCGCAACCCTAGGGTCGTCCGTGACTGGACCTAATGGTCAGGGGTCCCTTTACCTTTATGGAGGCTGGCAACCCTAATTAACATAAAGGTAAAGATAAAGGGACCCCTAACCGTTAGGTCCAGTTGTGGACGACTCTGGGGTTGCGGCACTCATCTCGCTTTACTGGCCGAGGGAGCTGGTGTACAGCTTCTGGGTCATGTGGCCAGCATGACTAAGTCGCTTCTGGCGAACCAGAGCAGTGGACGGAAACACCGTTTACCTTCCCGCCAGAGTGGTACCTATTTATCTACTTGTACATCATGCTTTCGAACTGCTAGGTTTGCAGGAGCCTAGTGTAGACAACAGCGCAGTTTAGAACAAAGCACATTTTTTAAGAAAAAATATTTTTCTTCCCACCACCATTTGCTGGGGGAAACAAATACACGAAGAAGACAACACCTGGGCAGAAAAACCCAGAAGGCCTTGCTGTGCTTCTCTTCCCTGTCAGAGGCTAGGGCAGCTTAGCCACAGGAGATAGGAGGTGAGATAACACCTTTGTCTTGCTCCCCCTTCCACAGCATGCAAATGTGCCAGATCCCAAGGCCTCTGTCCATATAGAGCCAACCCTTTTTTGCAAAATACTCCCCTGGCATCCCTCCTTGTTGGCAGGCTGGCTCCTGCAGCTGCCATGAAAAATCCAGGCCCGGTGGATAAAAGAATGGGGAATAATCATTTAAACGACAACAACAGCAAGCCTGTCATATGTGGCTGTTTTGAAAGGGTGGCATTGCTGCTCTCCCAGGCAACGGCAGGACTGCAAGGCAACTCAAGCAAAGCAGGTGACCTGGTCTGGGCAGAAGCTCTGCCAGTGTGTGCCGAGATCATGATGCTGTTTACAATAAAGCAGGGACGAGGGGGGGGGGAGGGGGGACTATAAAAGGAAAGTGGGGGGAGGAAAGGAGCAGCTGAAATCTCCATGGAGACATTTAACCTGCTGCAATGGATGCCTTTGGGGGATTGGCACTGACCAGGCCCTTAGGAAGGAGCCCTGGCACAAGACCCACAAGAGTCTCATTATTACCCACATGGCTCACACTGAGAAATAAATTTGAGGCTGCCTCTTGTTTGGCACAAGAAACAAATGGCGCTGGCATAATATTAAGATTGGATCACCGCTTGTAAAGAATCGAGATGCTCACAAAACGCAGGGTGATATAAAAGCCAGGGGACATAGCAGACCCTGCTTATGAAGTAATGGAGGGAGGAGCTGAAGGCTTTGAGGTTTTCGTTTTTCTCTCTTGCTGAGAGGAATTATTATATGAAAACGATTCATCTAGGAAAGAAGGAAGCAAAATAGCTAACACACCTAATTACTGCTGCTAATTTATATAACAACTAGTGGCGTAGCGTGGGTTATCAGCACCCGGGGCAAGGCAAGTAATTTGCGCCCCCTAACCCGTGGATTTGCGCCCCCTAACCCGTGGATTTCCCTAACCCCCAGATGTTGCGCCCGGTGCGGCCGGCCCCCCCTGCACCCCCCACGCTATGCCACTGATAACAACTTCAGTTTGTGTGACCACCTGAATATAGTTTGCAAATTTCTGCTGGTGCAGAACACAACTGTCTGATATCTGTTGAGGCCAGGAGTTTGGAACAGGTTACACTGATATCGAACCAGTTGATCTGGCAATTTAAAGTGCAGGCAGTAACCCCCCAAACCCAAAATGGTTCCCTAGCACCTGCCCCTCCCAACATCCTTTTTGGTTCCATGGACCTTAGAGTTACAGCATCAGTTGGGCAAAGGGTGTTGAAAGTTTTCATGATGGCAGGGGGAGGGATTCAACTCTGGACAGAGAGATCCAGTATGACTCCTCTCAAAAGCCACAGGACTACAACCTTACATAGTTTTATATGAGCACTAGCCTGGATTCTGCAATACTTTTAGCTGTTGTTTTTAATTATTATTATTTATTGAAGAGCTATTTTGCAATCCAGTTTTTAATGCTTATGTAAGCCACCTACTTTTACCTTGAAATGCAGCTTAGAAATGTTAAAATCAATCTTTTTTTTTTTTTTTTTTAAATTCCACCCTATGATGGGCCTGACCAATAATTAATTGCCTCAGCCTCTCAATGAATACATGACATGGAGGGACAGAATTGAAGCTAGGGATTTGCATATGCATGCTTACAACTTGGTGAATGAATCATCATATAATGACTTACGTATCTGAATAAGCTATTACTGACATAATCTTGGTATCACTACCCAAAATAATGCTTTTCAATTAAAAAAAAAAGTATCGTGATGTGTTAAACATTCAACATATTTAACTATGGCATATGCTTTTGTGGAGCAGAGCCCTCTGGATCAAATGCTTGAAGTGGTAACACACAAAAAAGCTGGCTTTGATGGCCTTTAGATGCCAAAATACCATTTTTTATTTTTGCTGCAACAAACTAACAGTTTGTTCCCTTGGCAGGTGTTGCCATGGAATGTGAACACACATTCAGCTGCTGGTTACTCTAAGGGATGCTCACTTATTACCAGTCATGGAGTATGAGGTAGGGTGCTCACACTGTGCCTAGAAGAGAAAGCAGCTTCAGTGGAAAAGAGCAGCAACAGCAGCACAAGCACCACAATGAAGATAATAAAGACAGTATAGCTTTCAGCTTACTTGGCTTGTTTACATAATTAGTTTTCAGGGCAATATTCTACATGCTGCAATCAATTTCAGGATGTTTCAGCCGCAGCACATCCTTGTTGACTATCTCGAGGCGTTCACAAGCCAATTCCTTATGGAACCATGAATTTTATTGCAGGTACTTTAGAATCAAACAAGTACTTTAAACCACAGCTTGCCCGAATCCTTCATGGCTGCCTGACGAGGTTGAGCTTCAGAGAGCAAGAGAGATGAAGTCCGAAATCAAACCTGAGTTTTGAACGGATCTCAAATCCACTAAGTTAGAAGTGTTTGGGAAACCATGTGGAGTGGATTTCCAAATGTGACAGCAACGTCCCCTGGGTCCCTTGCAGGGGCATGTTCCTGGGTGGTCACTAAGGTCAGTCCCTCAGCTACCTGCTTCCACCATGCATATCGCTCAACTGCCCTGAATGCAGTGGGACATCATGGAATTACAAAAGCCCTCCTGGCTTCTGACCAGATCCTAGACCGTCTCGTTTTTCAGCCCAGCACTCTGGTGCGAGTCAGCTGACTCCTGCAAGAGCCCGGGACCAAAAAAAGAGTGTCCTGATTTTGATCAGTGGGATGTTGAAAGCAGATGCTCTACCACTGCTCAGCAAGGTTTATCTTGCCTGGGCTGGATCAGTCCTGCAGAGATTCCTCCGTGGGCTGGATCATGCGTGTGTATGAGCGTGCGCATAGACAGACACAAATTTCGGCATCTACGTCTGCACAGACGTGATTTTCGGCGAAGTGGAAATGAGTCCCCGCACTGTGCTGGTTTAGCACAGCGCACAAGCAGACAGCTTGGTTCGGGGGCGGCTCATGGGCTGGTCAAATGACCTCTGCAGGCCGCTTCTGGCCCATGGGCCTTAGGTTGCTGACCCCTGCACTACAGTCTCTCCCACCCCCAAGTGGATTAAATAGTGAAACTATCCCTACAGATCAGGCTTCCTGACACTGGACTACAGTAACCCTGCTAAAGAAGCTGTTGGGCTACTGCACATGTTGTTCTTCCCTGACAAACGCTGCATCACAAGCACATGGAAATCACCGAATCCACCTACAGTAAACAAAGGAAAAGAGGAAGTGACTTATTGTAAAGTTATGTGAACTTATATCTTGAAAGACAAGGAGTGCTATAAGGATTTAGGACTGCCAGGGGTTGAAAGGAAGGCAAGGCCTAGAGAAGTCCCTCTGGCCGTTTTTGTCAACTGGCAAACTCTTCTCATGTTTCAGTTGTATGTGCAGAACCTCGCTGTCTAGTCAGGAACCTCCCTGGTGGAAAATATTGAGGAGCAGCAATTCTTTTGTGGGCTGTCTAAACTCGAGTGCCTTATTGTGTGGTTAGTTTAAACCTGTTAGCATCTCTTTATAGTTAATAACTCATCAAGTTGTCAAGTGTTAAGCAGTTTGTACAGCAGTTAAAGCTGAACAAAGGAATAGTATCGCAACACAAAGCGCACAAGGATAACAAATCGCAATAAGATGAAATGAAGTGAAATACTCTTGACACCCATATGATCAAGAACATTTATAGCATAAATCAAAAAATTAAAAAACCAAGAGGTCTTCACTGGTCATCTCATGCATGACTGTGTACATAATGTGCCACTTGGCATATACACAGGTAATGAATGCAAAACTATAACCAGCAATCAGGCTAAGATTAAAATAGCTGCATAAGTCAGAAGTGAGCAAAAATTAATAATTAAGAATAATATAAATTTGATGGAAAAATAGAAATGTATTTATGACAAAGAACTTCTGCTGGGGAAGTGGGGCATCTGGAGAAGGAAAACTCTGATCCTAAACCTTCCCTGCCTTGCAGGATATCTTCAGGAGAGGAAAAGGCTAAGGAGTGAACTCCACAGAAATTGAGAGTGGAGTCCCTAAGACAGTTGGATGGTGTCTTGTACCCCTCCTTCCAGCCACTCTTGCAGCCAAGCTGGTGCCAAATGTATTGCTCCACTTTCCTTTGGACCACATCAGTGAAGCCGAGAGATGGGACTTGTCACCTGGCAGTCCAGGACCGCCATACATGCTGCTTGGGCTTGTGCCCCGGGAGGTCACTTTGGTGCTGCTAACACAGTGGTTTGACTTCAACCCTGGAGGTGCACTCCGTTGTCTCTGGAGACAGACGGATGCCAACAACAACAAAGAGGAAGGGAACCTGTATGTGTTCTGCTTTACAGAAGGCCGTCCTCTATTTTGAAGGGCTCTCAGGGGACAGTTTTCTCCTTGAGGGCTGGTTTAGAGGTAAGGGACCATAAAGAGGGACAGCAGGAGACTTGAAGTTGCCCACCAACAGGTAGCAGAAACTGGTCAGCAGAATGAGCGGTCACACATGTCACCCGATGTCTTCCCCACTATGGGGAGATGAGTTGCATTGCTATTTAAATGACAGCAATTATTTCTACACGTGTGTCTACACATATACATTGCCATGTGCAAATTTTATGCAGATTGTCCTCCGTTTTCCTTCCTTCTTGGTGATGCATATCCTCTTTTCTGGCAATGCTTAAAGGTCACCCTAGGCTTACCAGGTGTTGTTCCCATCAGCCCCTGCCAGCTTGGCCAATAGTCAGAGGTGATAGGAAGCCTAGAATAGCAACATCTGGCTGGACATGGTCTACCCAGCCCTGCCCTAGATTGTGGTCAAAGTGACAAAATACCAGTGCTCTGAATTTCTACTTAAGCAAGCTCTTAACTTGGGAGGAATGGACTTTCAGCACATAGATTATATCATTATTATTAGCCGGATCAAAAGAAACAGTGGCCTAGGAACTGTCTGTCTGATTATCTGAAGCTCAGGGAATACAATATGGCTAGCCAGGTTATTTTGGGGCCAGAGGCAGAAGAGTGCAGAACTACATCTCTTTGGGAGTAAAAGAATTAGAATAATAAATCAAATAACTAACAATATTTGCTGCCATGACACCCCAAATCAGCTGCCTAATGATAGGGCTGACCCATAGACATATTGGAAATTTAGGGTGCACACATTCCTAGGAGCAAGATCCATTGAACACAGTGGAACTTACTTCTGAGTAAACATGCATAGGACTGCACTATTTGCATAGGTTAGAGTATACTGAAATATGAATGTATGTATGAATGTTTAATCTACATAGGTAACTCAGTGCTCATGCATTGCCAACGCATTTTAATTAAAGATCAGGGCTGAGTACACACCATATATTAACAGCGCACACCTCTCCACCACCAAAACCTGAGAACCAACAATTACTCCCCACAGAACTATAATTCCCAGCACTCTTAAAAACTGCAGTTCCCAGGATTCTTTGGGGAAGAAAGTGTGCTTTAAATGTATGGTGTGAATTCAGTTCTTGAAAGAGCACAATTAGGTTGTATTTGTGTAAGCAAAAATCTGTAGCTCCCTCTCTCATGAACAGGAAGCTCCTATCACTTAGGGCTCCACAAATCTTTCTGCTTTCCAAACTTCCTTCCCGCTTTGTGACCACAAGTCTGCTGCCTAGAAGAAGAATGCTGGTAACCACCTCTCTACAAGCTTTAAGAATACGAAAACCACACTCGTTTCTAAAGAAGTGGCTGATACATTGGAGCTGAGTTTGATGTTTGATGGTCAATAAAGTCATGTTTTAATATGGCATCATCCAACCCTAGCAAGATGCAAGAACCCTGAGTGTGTACTGTAGACACTGAGATATAGCTGATGGCATGCATTATAAGAGATTATAATATTTTCTCTTAAGTATGATACTGCCTATAGCAGGTCTCTAAACTTTGAAAAACCATCCCCTTCCCTTTAGCCTAGGAGGAAAGGAAGTAAAGTTGCCATCTATGATACTTTAGGCTTAATTTCTGTGATGATATTGTAAGATTGGGTCACAAAGAATACTTATGTTAACATGGTGTCTTCATAATAATAATAATAATAATAATAATAATAATTACCCCACCCATCTGGCTGGGTTTCCCCAGCCACTCTGGGCGGCTTCCAACAAAACACTAAAATACAATAACCTATTAAACATTAAAAGCTTCCCTAAACAGGGCTGCCTTAAGATGTCTTCTAAAAGTTTGGTAGTTATTTTTCTCTTTGACATCTGGTGGGAAGGCGTTCCACAGGGCAGGCGCCGCTACCAAGAAGGCCCTCTGCCTGGTTCCCTGTAACTTGGCTTCTCGCAGCGAGGGACCCGCCAGAAGGCCCTCGGCACTGGACCTCAGTATCCGGGCAGAACGAAGGGGGTGGAGACGCTCCTTCAGGTATAATAATAATAATAATAATAATAATAATAATAAAAAATTTTATTTATATCCCGCCCTCCCCAGCCGAAGCCGGGCTCAGGGCGGCTAACAACATTAAAACAGTGTGACATTATAAAACATTATAAAAATGAATTAAAATCAAAATTGATGGCAACCATAAACTAAAGCTTTGTAAAGATTGCCAGAGGAGGGGGTCAGGCTGCGCCCTGACCAAATGCCAGGTGGAACAGCTCTGTCTTGCAGGCCCTGCGGAAAGATGTCAAGTCCTGCAGGGCCCTTGTCTCTTGTGGACTGAAGCCATTTAGGGCTTTAAAGGTCAGCACCAACACTTTGAATTGTGCTCGGAAACGTACTGGGAGCCAATGTAGGTCTTTCAGTGTATTGCTCCTTCCTCATCACCTAGTTTTCCAGAGGGCATACCTTCCAATATTACTCAGATGAAAATAGGGACATTTCTCACTCTCTGCCAACTGACCCTCCTTGGCCCTACATTTTTTATCCCCTTCTGCAGAGGATTTCCTGTCAGAAGAAGGGCGAGTGTCACAACCATGGCACCAATAGGACTCAGCACACACACACTCCATACCTTAATCCTGATTTTATTTTATTTTATTCTTTGGTATATTTACAAAAAAAACCACACATCAATAAATAAATTTTAGAAAGGGGCAAGAAAGATGCACATGGATGCACATAGCATTTTTTTAAAACATAAAGACTCCTTGCGCTCTGCTCCACTCCCCCTTTCTTTCCACCGAGGGTGACCCTGCCCTCTGCCTGCTCCTCAGAGCTAGTGTGTCGCCTAAGCGGGGGCAGCCTCTCCTTCTCCTGGCTTGCTCCCCAGCAGCTGCTATGAGCAGCCCAAAGGAGGCGGCCGACAACAGCAGCCATGGAGAGGCAACAGGATGCTCCCTTACTGCCACCACAGGACAAGCGCCAGTTCATCTTCCTCCCCAAGCTCGGTAGTGGCAGCACTGGTGGGGGAAATAGGGACATTCAAATCAGAAGCCAGGATGGCTTTCGTAATTCTGGGACTGTCCCTAGAAAATAGGGACACTTGGAGGGTAGGAGAGGGCATTGAATGCCTGGACTTTGCTGCTGGGATCACCTAGAAAGAGCCATTCTAGGGCTGGAAAAAGAGGGTGGTGAAAAAAGCACAACCAAAGCTGGGACTGAAATTTTCCACATCTTATCTGCATACATGCAACAGAAGGAGCAGAAGGTGAAATGTTGCAGGAAGGGATCTGTCCTGTAGATCTAAACAATTAATTATGCTTAGATTTGCTGCTCATTTATAATAATAATAATAATAATAATAATAATAATATTTTTTTATTTATACCACACCTTTCCTGGTTCAGAAAACCAGGCTCAGGGCGGCTAACAACAAATTTAAAATACTTAATTGATGCAACAAAAAACAGCATAAAATACAGTATAAAATGGGAATAACAATAAATTCAGAATTCAAAAATCAATTTAGGGGGGAAATCCATCCAATAAACATTAGATGATCATCAGGGCTAGCTGGCTAAATTAGTCCTATTTGGGCAACTGAGGAGACCAGGGGAGAATTAGCTGTGGGGTCCCAGAGCTGTGGGGTTCCTTCCCTCCCCCTCCCCTTCATAAAAAGGGGAGGGGGAGGGAAGGAAGGGGATTAAAAGACCAGGCTAAGTTCAAATTGAAAGCCAGGTGGAATAGCTCTACTTCTGAAAACTAGTGTGCTGCAAACTGAACTTTTTCATGACATAACAGTAGACCAAACATTTCATCCTTATAAACTATAGCCAGGATTGACTCACATTTGCAGTTTTATGATAGTACTACTTACGAATAAATATTTGTTTGGTTGTTTGGGGAAGAATCAGGTTCTGTGTGCCAAGAAGGAGCACAGGTCTTCAGATGACTTCCCAGAAACAAAGTGCATAGTCACACAAGTCTGGGGGAAAAACATGCTTTGGCTTCTGGTCATTCCCAGGGTGTTTCCCTTTGATCAATTCACCACCTCAGCAGAGTAAAGGCCACACAGGAGGAAGTGACAACCTTGAGTGGGCATCTGTGTATATGGAAGGAGAAGGAGTAGGAAGCTTGTGTGTAGGTACCAAGGGACCACAGATGCAGGAAGCTGCTTCCGTATTCTGAAAGCAACAACAAGTAACAACCTGCGTTCCTGAACTAGTGGCTACAATTTCCCTTGGAAACTGGACTGAGTGAAGCATAAGGACTGAGTGAAGCATAAGGACATATATCAGGGATCCTGTCAGAAACCAATAAAGAAAAGGAATATGCCACCTGAAAGTTCTCTCCTAGGGCGCTTCCTAGGTGTTTTCTCATTAGCTCCTTATAATTCCAGTGGGGATGACCCTGGAAGACTTACAAATGGGTTGTGGATAACATCTATGCAAAAATATAATACAGCAGATTCTGCATTATTGGACTGTTTGCTATTCTCATTGGCTTTTTTGGTAGGAATGTTGGGTGTCCAAGGAAAGCAAAATGAATGGCATACTTGTAACAATGGTAAAATAATAATAACAATAATTCAGAAAAATAACCATGTTAGTCTGTTGGAGTACAGATAACTAAGAACCACATGGCACCTTGAAGAAATTCACCTACAAAAGCTCATGCCACAATACATGCTAGTCTTTAAGATGCCACAAGACTCTTTGTTGTTCATTGCTATAAAAAGTCTCCCTTCCTTCCTTCCTAGGGCATGACAGGGATATTTTTGGTCATTGCTTCCTTTTCCACTCTTTCCCACTCTTTGAATTTTGGACTTTTCTTATGTAGCTTTTCTCCCCTTTTCACCCAGGGTTATTTCAACATGATGTGTAAAGTGGGGGAGAGGGGAGTATTGCATGAAGTCGGAGTGAAGCAGGAGAGCAAAAGAGAAGGCAGGTTGCCCAACAGCAATGTCAGTGGCATGGAAGTGAGAAGCAGGAGAGAGTGACAGGGAAAGTGGATGTTTAAAACAACGGGAGAGATCCTTCACCCAATGTACTTCACTCCTGGTACCCTGTGTTGGCTTTCAGCCTGAAGTTCCAGATTCAATGTAGTCATTTAAACAGGTGTACAGTATTATTATCAAGCAAATGCCTATATATGTACACTAGTGGCCAAAATTGTAGAAACCTTTTGGAAAAAGTGTATTTCTGAGGTTTGAAGGCTCATAACACCTGACTGGCAATCGTGCTCATTGGCTACATTCAAATGAAGGAAAGCTATTGTATACAATACAATACAATACAATACAATACAATACAATACAATACTGTCAGGGGCTCAGGAGCAGAGACACAGGGAAGAGAGGAGATGGAGAGCGAAGGGGAAGAATCCGAGGGGAGCGTAGGAGAAGAGGACAGTGGACCGAGGGATTCCATGAGCCTCTCCAGCGAATCGGAAGATTCACAGAAGGGGGCACCAGTGGCCAGGGGTAGGGGGTTCCCAAGGGGAATGCCCCAGGAGCAAGGGGGCAGCAGGGACTCCCAGAGCAGTAGTTGGAAATCAGGACCAGCTTCCCCACCAGAGCAGAGTGGGGGGGAAGAGTCCCAAGGATCGGGGCCAGTGCATTCCCCACCAGGGAGAGAAGATAAGGCAGGGCTGACCACGCCTCCATCAGAAAGTCGGACAACGGAGGAG
This sequence comes from Podarcis cretensis, assembly GCF_951804945.1. Taxonomy (NCBI): domain Eukaryota; kingdom Metazoa; phylum Chordata; class Lepidosauria; order Squamata; family Lacertidae; genus Podarcis; species Podarcis cretensis. Next base: position 44,403,808 of record NC_137170.1, on the reverse strand, counting down.
AGGTCAGATCCGGCCAGTGTCCCGGAAGAGGGAAGCAGTGACCGAAGTAGTGTAACGGTTAGGAGAAAGGTCACTGGGTTGGTGCGAGAGGCAAGTTCAAATGTACAGGAGCGCGGGACAGCAGAGAATGAGGATTGGGAACCGGGTCCTAAAGCCCGCCGGAGGGAGGGGGAGGAGCTAAGCGACTCAGCGTCGGAAGAGTCCAGAAAGGGCAATGCCCCAGCTGGCAGGAGGACCCAGAGGAGAGAGCAGCGTAAAAGGTGGAGCAGGGCTAGGATCTTAAACTGGTGTCATAGGGGAGGAGACTCAGACGGGACTTCGCCGATCTAGGGTTTAAGACGTAGGGCTGCACGCTGTGGCTTTGAAATGGAAACTGAACTTCAATAAAGACTTTTGTACATTACCACAGCCTAGCGTTGGTCCTCTGTGAGCTGGGACCTAGAGGCAGCTCTGACAGATACGATAATCTTTATTGTCATTGTCCCATACAGAACAACGAAATTGAAAAAATCTACATTCAAAAACCAACAAGCCTGCTATCCCAGCTATCCCAGTCTGGTTAACCCTCTAAAAACTCTGATACCTCATAATTAAATACAATATACTCCCACAGAGACTACCTTAAACTGTGTTTAAAACCAAAATCGCATTTGGATAAAAACTGTTTCTCAAGTGGCTAGTCCTAGTCTTTATAACCCTGTACCTTCTTGCAGAAGGCAGAAGCTGAAAGAGATCATTTCCTTGGTGCGTACTATTCTGCACTATCTCTGCAGCTTTCTTATGACACCTGGAAGCATAGATTTGATCCAAGGTGGGAAGAGTGCACCCAATTATTCTCTCTGCAGTCTTTACAACCCTGGACAGCACTGTTTTTTCCCTGACCGTGCAGCTCCCAAACCACACACACACACAGACCATAAGTTAAGTTGTGTATCAACCTAAGCAAGTTGTGCTTCCTTTTTCTGGTTATTTGGCTATAACTTTTGATAGAATGGATGTGGGTGGCGCTGTGGGTTAAACCACAGAGCCTAGGGCTTGCTGATCAGAAGGTCGGTGGTTTGAATCCCCGCGATGGGGTGAGCTCCCGTTGTTCGGTCCCAGCTCCTGCCAACCTAGCAGTTTGAAAGCACATCAAAGTGCAAGTAGATAAATAGGTACCACTCTGGTGGGAAGGTAAACAGCATTTCTGTGCACTGCTCTGGTTCGACAGAAGTGGCTTAGTCATGGTGGCCACATGACCCGGAAGCTGTACGCCGGCTCCCTCGGCCAATAAAGAAAGATGAGTGCCGCAACCCCAGAGTCGTCTTCGACTGGACCTAACAGTCAGGGGTCCGTTTACCTTTACCTTTACCTTTGATAGAATACAGATAACTGAACAAACTTTGTTGCATTACATTCTTCATAATATTATCTTTCCATTGATGTATAATTTTATGGTATTACTCCCCCAAAAAGTGGTGGTGTGAGCCATCAAACCTCAGAAATACCCTTTTTACAAAAGGCTTCCACAATTTTGGCCACTAGTGCGTACACACACTCACACACACACACAGTTTGATCCTTCAGATTTGAACAAAACCAAAAAACTTCACAAGCAACTTGCATGAGCCATATATTTCTTCTGATACCTCTGCTTTGCACAAAACCAGAAAATTGAACAAGCAAATATGCAATTGCCTGACTGTGTGTGTTTACACACTTCTTGGTTGGAGAAATTATTCTAAAAAGCAAGGTCTGCATGCATACCCGGCCAGTACTTAAATGGCATAATAGAATCACCAGATTAGAAGGCAGGGGCAAACACAAAAGGAAACACCTACTGGTATGAATGGGAAAGGTGGAAGTTGCTCCTCATATACAAATTCTGATATATGGGGCTGTGGACTACTCTAATTCAAATAGGGCGAAAGTGGATTAACAGCTCAAATAATGCTCAAATGTGGGCAACCCCATACTTAACCAAGAGTAGATGACAGCTGTTTTAAATGCTTGATTACATTTACGTCCCAGCTGAAATGCAACTGGAAATACTGGAAATATTCCTAACAACTGTTTTCATTCTTTATGATTTAATGACACCAGATGTTGCATATGGAATCTTTTGTCGTGGAAATTCCATGGCAAGACGACACAGTCACATGCAGAGAGGAACACAGAGAACAGACGAAAGAGTGCAGTTCAAGCTCATTGTCCGAAGTTTCCTAATTCAGTTTTTTAAAACCAGCTTAATTTTTGTAACCTTTGGAGGTGAATAAATTCACTGCTGGGTAGGATTGTTGCTTAATTTCAAAATTTTTCCATTACTATAATGGACAACACATAACCTAAGTGGCAGAAATGTATAGGTAAATTTATTATGGGACAACAACACAAAAAATTGTAAGAAAGTTGAAGTTAAAAAAAATGAATGCAGTTGTTAGGTCGGATAGAAGAAAATGATGAACATTAACTCCTACCATACGAAAGTGTTTCCTGTAAAGTACCATTACATGATTTAATATGGATAAAGAAGTCAACAAGGCAAATAAATTTTGGGAATGAAAACTTTTTCATAAAGACTTTGTTGGAATCATAGGATAAATATAAGAAAATGTATCAATCAATGGCATCTTAGTAAAATGATTATTTTGCCCACACAAGCCTCTTGCAAACTTTATTATATAGAGAGAATACAAAAATTGAATTATTATGAACATTGTGTAGATAAGAAGCAATAACCACCATTGGCCATATTTAAGGTTACTTAAATCCATTTATTTCAAGACGTGAAATAACACCATAAATGTACCCTTCTTTTAAACCTTCAAATAAGACACCCCAAAATGCAACTTGAAACTAGTAACACTAATGACCAATTTTAAAGAATAAACCATAGAAAAGACTTTGACTATCTCTCTCTCTCTGCCTTGTCTAAAAATGCATCCTATCCTTTTGGAATACAAACATGAATAAACATAAATTGCATATGGTGAAATGAGGAAAAAAAGATTTGTGAGAAGAAACATCTAATGTGTGGCATTTTTAATTCTCAAAAAGCTTCCTATTTTCAGTTAGTTTGATTATTAGAGGAAAAGTAGCAGAAACAGTTAATGAGACGTGTAATTTCTTGATACCTTTTGGCCCGTGTGATTTTCCAAACCAAAGTGTACTCCTGGTCTCTGAGCTGCCCCCCCCCACTGCCCCAAAGAGAGATGCCTCCTCACGCCACCCCACAGGGGTCTGGGAAGAGGATGCTCTCAGCCTCAGTGGCCCAAAGGAGAGTGGCCAAAGGAGAATGTGAGGCCAGCACCTTACGTTGATTGGCAGCAGCGGGTGCTACTGGGCCTGCATGGCAGAAAGGCTTTCCTTCAGCACCGGGCACTCAGCTCCTAGGCAGGCATTGCACAATTAAGCACAAGAAAGGCCTGCCTGCCTGGCTTCCCACTTATCTGTCCATTCCCAACAGCAAAGGCTGGCCGACTGGCTGGCTGGGCTTCCTCACACGCTTGCGTACTCAGAGGCTACCTCAGCTCCTGGCAACCAGCACCCCCTGGCCAGCCCCAGAGGCACCATTTGCCTGGGGAGCTTGTAGCCAGGGCTGCTGCAACAAACAGCTGTGCAAGCCTTTGGGAGGCAGAGACATGAAAGGGTATCAGAGAAGGGACGGAAAGGAAAGAAGGACAGAGGCCAGTCTTGCCTGCAGCACCAACTGACCATCATTCAAGACACCCCAGGTTGCCACGGCACACTGGTTGAAAACCACTGCACTAAGTGTACTCAACCCAGTTTTGCAATTTTGGGCAGAGGCAGATTAGTATTCGCAGAACACTGAAAAGTGACTATTGTCTGCACTCGGAAAATCCATATCGATAAGGAAATTTTACCTTGGTTAGGTTTGCAACTGATCAAAGATCATTGAATTGAGTTACGCCAGGAGTTTAATCTCATTGTAGATAGACTGCGGCTGCTACACATAGATTGCATTGGTTAGCTGAATGACTGTGATATGCAAGAGAGGAAATAGATTACTTTTTTATGTTCTTTGATTGGTCAGTTCCAGTTAAACGAAAGCGAAGTTCCACGTTCACTTTCAGTTTCCGGCTTTATGTTTGTGACACTGCATCCAGTAAAATGAAGAGACAAAAAGAAACAGTGGGGAAGAAATGAATTAAAAATGAAAGTGAACACTGGCTGAATTTATGTAATAGACATATGCTTAGAACAGAAACTCAGTGCCATTCTTAAAGACTGGGTTTTACATTTCCTTATTTGAATTTGCTGTGTCATCCTAGAAAAAGAAGAGGGTATTTTTCAGCAAGGAATCTTGACAAAGCATGGGGTTTTTGAAACTTGGGTCCGTGGGCATCTAATCCCAGGGAAGAGATCTCCAAGCTTTACAGACAGCTCAAGGAAAGAGCAACAGATCAGGAGGTCCCTAGATTAAAACTTGCCTCTGCTGTGAACTCACTATTTGACATAAGTCTCAGTCTCCCCTTCTGCACTATGGGAGACAGAAATACTAACTTATCTTACAGGGGTGTTATAAGAATTGCAACTAAATTATACATGTGAGATTCTTTGAACATTCAGAAGTGCTATCAAGATGTAAAATATTATTAGAGCGGTGCTGAAAATTTATTTTTCAGTCTTTCAGTGGGTGGGAGGGAAATGTAATGCTCCTGAAGTTCTCACCTGAGAGAAATTTCTCTGAAGTTTTCAACAAGGTGTTGCTGCTTACCTTTTTTTAAAAAACCTTACCATGTGGCCAAAGTTATTCAGGTTTTCTTCTTGCTTCTTAAATTTTAAATCAGTAAAGCTCCATGTCACTCGTGGTGCCACGAGGCAGTATCTCCCCAGCCACACTTCCTGAAATGCCTCGGGAGCAACACCACCTCATGCCCCATTGTGTCTCTCCCAAGCCATTTCCAGGCGTGTGGCTGGTGGGAAGCAATGCGAGGCTTTCTCCACAACTTCCTGCTCGCCACACTTCCTGACGAGACCCCGTAAAGTAAGAGGCAACAGCTTCCTAAAGGCTTTGGAGAATTTCTTCCTCCTCAAGAAAGCAGCAGAAAGTTGGACCCACAGGGAAGGTGGGATATTTCCAGGAGGCACTTTTTGAGGTGGTCACCCTATGGTATACCAGTGGTCCGTCCTGTGAGAGCTGTTGGAACTGCGGCATTCTGTAATTATTAAATCTGGTTCAAAATTTCCCCTCCCATGCATGCTAGGCCATAGCATGAGCCCCTTGGAATGAAACTCGCCCAATTCTGAAAAAATAGTGGCATACAGATTTAATATAGTACAGTGGTACCTCAGGTTAAGAACTTAATTTGTTCTGGAAGTCCGTTCTTAACCTGAAACTGTTCTTAACCTGAGGTACCACTTTAGCTAATGGGGCCTCCCACTGCCACTGCACTGCCGGCACGTGATTTCTGTTCTTATCCTGAAGCAAAGTTCTTAACCTGAGGTACTATTTCTGGGTTAGCGGAGTCTGTAACCTGAAGCGTCTGTAACCCGAGGTACCACTGTATGTGGGCTAAACCTATTAAAAATTTGTGTGCCCGTTGTAACAATGAGAGTAACAGTAATAATAGCCACATTATAGGAATTGGATCTACTCTAAATAAAAAACAACAAAAGTATACCAAAATATGGGAAACACTGATAAGCACACCAGAACACAAGGAGAACCCTGCTGGATCAAACCAAAGCATCCTGTTCTCACAGTTGCCAACCAGGTGCCTGTGGGAAGTCCGCAAGCAGGACCGCATAATGGAAAGACTGTCCCACCGGCTAAAATAGGCAGCTGGTGCAGCAAGGTGGGAGATTTCCTATCATTAGGGATGCCCTTCCTATCTTTCATGGGAAAAAGGATCAACAAAAGCCCATGCAACAAAACTCCATCTTTATACATTAAGCCCGAATACAGACACATAAAAATGTGACGAAAGATCATTGGAGAAATGAGCACCAGCAAGTAAAATCCAGCAACGTTAACGTTAGTGTGTAATGTGAATTGAAACTGCATGATTGAAATGCTGTTGCCATATTTCTAAAGCAAGCAAACAAATAAAACGTCAGGTGTGAAATTGACAGATCAGAGTGTAAATAAGTTATTGAGAAAGATGGAGTGATGGTATGTTTCTTGTTTGTGGCATATAATTCATTCGTTTTCTTCTGCTACCAAGTTTGGTAAAACAGGTTTTGCAGGTTTCGGAAGTATCAAAAAACACTGCGAAATGTGTTTAACCAGAGATAATAGGAAGACAGTAAAAAATAATCTGCACACTCCCTTTGCCACAGAGTGGTAGGAAGTTCCAAGGTAGTGTAAAAAGATCCATTTCTTTGTGACAAGAAGATATTAGAGAAAAGTGGTGCTTTTGTAATAACTGTTTATTATTAACAGGTATGCAAAGCAGGTGCAAAGGAAGTCCCCAGATTGCATCAGTTTAGCCAGCCAGAAATATTTTTAAAACTTTTCTTTTAGCTTCTCTGAAGCTGTTAACAAATCCCCATTGTTCAGCATCAACTAGTAGCTCATTGAAGAACCCAGCAAGACAAAACTATCTTGTTGTATTATAGGAATTTTAAAAGAATCAGATTTTCCATTCTTCTCCTGAGCACAGCTTTCGTATTCCGTTTGGTCAATCTGAACCTCTTTTTTGCCACTGTTCCCTTGTCCCGCAGCATTTACCCTGGATTTTTTTGCTGTTGTCTTTGCTCACCATGCTGTGCATAAAATTAATCAGTACAGCTTTCAGGACTTCCTGGATGGCTACAAGATTGTGAAGACCGATGAGTTCATTGTTTAAATTAAGGGTTCCACCCCCCCTTCCCTATATGGAAACACCACTGCTTTCCCATATGGCCTTGGCAAGCCTGCTCCCCGCTTTCCGTCCAAATTAAATTTCCCTAATTGAATTTGTGTCCATTTTATCAGCTGCCGCCTTGCAGTATTTTGTGCAACTCCCCCCTTGCACCTTCCCCCGGGGGGCTCGAACCACGCTTAGTAAGTAAAGAGCTGCTTCCACCCCAGTCTCTCATTCATCACAGTGACAACAACGCACAGCATCAAGAGACAAAAAGGCGGGGGGCAGCAAATACCTCTCCCTTCAAAAGCATCTCTCTGCCATCTCCAGGCATCCTAATGAGTGAGCTAGGAAGGCCGCTCTGTGCTGACCCACGGCTGGTGAAAGGAAGCATTCTGCTTTGGGGTTAAAAATAACCAAATAAATCCCCCGGGGTCCCAAGTGATGGGACTAGCTGAGTGCAGACGCCTTGATGAGCAGGGAAGCCCTGAAATCAGTCAGGATAGCCAATCTGGTTTCAGATTCCATATGCTGAGGGATTAGCATCCTCAGGCCAGGACTCAAGGGATGAGGCCGTCAGCGCTGGACAGCAGGCTATAGACTGGAGGCGAAGCCGTAGGGGAAAGAGGGCTTGTCTGCATCTGGTAGCAGAGCGTGACGCGTGCGTCTTCTCCCTTTGTCCTCTGGAAGGATTTACAATTGTTGCATCTCGAGCCCTGACATTCTGGGGCATCATCAGTGCATCGGAGTCTGCAGCTGCCAGAGTTGGTGCTCTGGATAGGAGAGCAGCAGGTGTTGCAAACCCCCCCCCCCACCCCACAATTCCACTATAGGGAAATGCAAGCAGTTTTCACAAGCTCATTTGCAAGGGGAGCATATCAAGAGTACCTGATAAATACTTATCCTTCAGAACATTTCTGGGTTGTTTGGTGGGATTTAATTTCTTAGCTGTCAAATTTGGATCTACAAAACTCTCCTCCTTCCCCACCAAATCGGGAAATGCGGCTGTCATTGGGCGGGGTATAAATAAATAAATTATTATTATTATTATTATTATTATTATTATTATTATTATTAATTTGGAAAGGACCCTGAGGATCATCTAGTCCAACTCCCTACAATGCAGGAATATGCAGCTGTCCCATTCGGGGATTGAACTTGCAACCTTGGCATTATCAGCACCCCCTTTAACCAAGGCTTTGTTTTTTTAACAGTACTGCAAGCTATCACTGGCCTCTCAGATGCTTACGAAGCAAAAGCTGGAAGAAGTGAAACCTAAACTTAAAGGGGGGCAATCAGACTGGAAGGTGCAGAGGTGTGCTTTGGAGGTTTGCGTGTGCTTTGGAAGGTGCAGAGGTGCAGCGGTTTGCTTCTCAAACATTTGCTCAGAACAAGCTAGATACAAATCTTGAGGCAATAGCTGCATACACATCACTGGCTTTAAAAGCAGCTGGGTCGTTCTATTTCTCAATTTGGGTTGAAACTGGTTTGGTGGGGAAATGCATTAAAACACAGTATTTCATAAGAAATAAAAGGATATATCTGGATTGTGGCTAACATTGAGTGTACATTACTTCTGAAGCAAACAGTGGAAACACACTGGATGCAGAGTAAACAGTCATCGTGGGTTGGTGTTTTGTTTTTTACCATTCCCCTCCCTCAGTTATGATTGATGACTTTGTTAGAATAGAGAGAACAATGTTAACTAGTTGTAGCTGTCATTGCTCAAAGGCATCACAGATCTGCTCTGAAATTCTCGCTTTCTTCCCACTTTCTTGATATATTTTTCTACCAAGAAGAAAATTAAAAGTTTACATGGAAGGTGAAGTTGCAAGGGTGGAAAGGATGTTGCTTCAGAAGAAACCTTTAAACAGCAGATATTTCAAACTGAAAATAACACAATAGTTGAACTCTTTGGCCTGAGCACTTTGTGAAAGGCAGGGCTTTTTCCCCCAGCTGGAACTCAGTTCTGGCACCTCTCAGGTGGGCACCATCGCCATTTTAAGAGAACAAGGGAGGCGTTTACGGTGAATTCCAGCAACTCTTTCTGGAAAAATAGCACTGGTGAGGGGTATTGACTGAATAAATGCTATTTTTCACTTCCTGCTCCCAACTAAGAATGCTGACCTTATTTACCAAAAAATATCTAGCTAGCAGAGAAGGAGATGGACGGCCACTTTTGGTCAGAGATCCCAGAATGGCCAGAAGTCAGGAACTCCTGAATTGTACAACAATCAATTTCTGCCACAGTTAGTGGGAAAGTTTCATGAGATGTATTACCGGTTAAATGAATCCTCACAGCACATTATTACTCAGCTGAAACTGAAACGAAAACTGCTAGTGGGGATGTGCTCTCTGTGATGTGTACATCTGTTTTATTATAGGATGCATACTGGAGGAATAGCAAGGGAGGCCCAAATCTGTGGTGTTGAGTACAATGGGGTATAAGGCTCATCCTGTAAGGATGTCTTAATGGAATACTGTAGGATTTGTGGCAATAACTCTTGAGTTCAGAGTCAAGGCCCTCTTACCCATAGGTGCTAGGGGTGAGGGGGAACCAGGCGCCAGGCACTCAGGGACGCCAGGCCGAGAGTCCGGGGCCAAGATTTGGAGTCCGGGGATTGGGAAGAGCCGACAGCCGCTGCTGAGCAGAGCAGAGCCCATCAGAGCGCCGCAGCTCTTCTGCTGCCGGCAAGCGAGGTGCTGAGGCAGCCATCTGGTTCCGCCCTCCTACGCACCTGGGATTGGTGGGCTGTTGAGGGGCCCCCGGCTTCGCTCAGTTGCCACCTTCACTACCTTGGGCTCGACTGTTGTTGCACCGGGCACTGCTTGCCTATCCCTCAGGCGCCCACCTAAAAAAGGTCAACAACTTTGGGGTCCCCCCCTTAAAAACAGATTGACAACTCTGGGCAACCTGGAGGGGGGGGGGCAGATGGATATTTGCACCCTGGCACCGCATATGCTTAAGAAGGCCCGGTTCAGAGTCATTGGCTGTACAGTCATTCAAATATTATCCCAACAGTCACAACATTAAGTTTTTAAAATGCCCTTTTGTTCCAGGACAGAAATCATAAAAACATATAAGTTGTGAATGAAGGCGACCTCTCACACACTCGCACACTTCTGTCTTTGTTTCTTAAGAGAAGAGATTGGTTTAGGGAAAATGCAAACTTGTAAAAATATTGTGGGACATTGAACAGTTTATTTTATGATGATTTGTGATTGGACGCAAAAGGCTGGTTTAGGTATATGCTACGTGAAGAAGCTTGTGGGGATTCATTTATATTTAGCATAGCATGTGGCACTTCCATGCCGGGAGAAAATATTCTGCTGTCATCTCATGCCTTTTGCTAACTCATAATATCTAGTTCAGTTGTAAATCTTTTTTGTTTGTTTTTTGGTGGGTCATTATCTTTGAGTTCCTGAAAGATCATTTCTTTGACTGTGCTGAAGAGCAGGCTGCTTTGTCAGCAACAATAAAACACAAAGAAACATCATTCCTGTAAAACCATTTTTAACAGTCTTGCTGGAAAGATAGCTTAGAAACCAACTTGGATGAAGCATTTGCGTGTTCAGACCCAGAAACCTCTCCCCTAAATAAATTCACACATGACTCAAATTTTAGTTTTGGTTTTTGGCAGAATTTAGGCCACAACTTTATTGATTACAGAAAGTGACTGGTTGCATAGGCTCTGGTTCAACTAGCTCCCTGCCATGCAGGTAGCGCTGACCCAGGGTTCCAGCATAGGTCAGCCAAGGGTGAACACCTGGATAAGCGGAAAGCCGGGAACGGGCTAACTCCACCACCCAAATGTCCCCCTGGACTCAGGCACGGGCACAGCCCCCTCTCAGGGCTTGACCAAACCATCAAGTCCCTGGATTCCTTTAACAGAATAGCCTTTACATAGGGATGGCAAGAGCGTTCTCCCATCCCTATCACCTGAACCAGAGCCTATCTGCAACCTTACAAGTTGTGACGATTTGCTACGTGGCAGGTGAAACCCAATCAGCCAAGTGGAAAAATTCCTGCCGTGCCCCTGTCCCACACATGACAACACACGACGGCATAGGAAGGTCAAGCGCAAAGCCCTAAAAATAGGGAGAGGTGGGAGGGTGTTCCGAATGCACGCACCGAAAGAGGAAGCTCTGGGTCACATGCATGGGCATAAATAGGTCCCTCAAACTGTTTGGACTGCGTCCCATTGGTCAGATTGCACCCAGCTTCGAGGGACCTACCAATCGGGTGTTGTGGCTGGCCAATCGTACCCACCCACAACACAGGGTGTCGGTTTTCCAGGTCTCACCGCAATACGTGCCCTCTTTAAGGGAGGACTGAATTTGCTCCCTTGAAGGTAAATGGACACATTGGGGGTGGGGGTGGGTACCCATCTACACATAACTGGGAGCACCACTTCTTCCTTATCACATCTACTCTGGTGCCGCTGTGGATAATAGTGTCATAATACCCTTTTCTACTCTGGAAATTCCAAGGCTGGTATAGAGCCCTGTCCAGGAAATAATACCACAGAAAATCACTCTGCTGGGTCTTTCCAGGCAATCTAGTCTTGCGTGAAAAGTGGATGGTTGAAGTTCAGCTGTTACAGAGAAACTGATATCTTTCCCTTAAGGATACTTCTGTAGTGGAGAAATCACATTTTCCCACAACATGAAATAGAATTTCTTTTTACAATAAAATGAAAATTTCTACGTAGGATGGCTGATTTGCATGTGTGTACACAGTTTGTGGTGTTATTGCATGAGCGTCACGGGCACAATATTCCAGTTGACAAGTGACACTTGCGCTGGAATATAGTGTGCTTTTTGTCATCTATAGAGTTCCCAATTTAATATTGTGTTTTAATTGCTGTAGGCCACCCTGGGGACTTAGGGTGAAGGGCGAGTAAATAATGGTGATGATCATAGAATCATAGTATGGTTGAGTTGGAAGGGACACTGAGGGTCATCTAATCCAACCTCTTGCAGTGCAGGAATCTTTTGCCCAACATGAACATTCTTCAGCATTTTAGTGTGATTTCTCTTCCTAAGAAACATTTTTTTTGCATTCAGTTTTGACTAATCTACACATTTTTGCAAGCAATTTCTCCTAATACAATGCATTTTTCTGATATTTTCATTAATATACTCATTTTAGGATGATTTCTTCCTAATTTATGCATTTTTGTAACATTGGTTGGAGAACCAGTGCTTTTTCTGGGGGGGGATTCAGGGGGAAGCATATCCCTCATCATTTTGTGAATCTAAGTTTGGCCTCATCGGGGGACAGTATTTCAATATGAGTAGGAAAATGAGAGTACCCCTAAACATTTTTTTTGGAAAAAAAAGGACTGTGGAGAACTATGTAGCAAAATTTGGATTAAGTGAAGGATGGTTGTGTTTCAGTGTGCATATTGTTTTGGAGAGTGCAAATTTGATAAATTCTGCTTTAAATGTAAACTGAATTTAATTTCTCTGCCTGTCCTATTCAGGAGTAAGTGCCATTGAGTTTATTTCTGAATAAACACGTTGAACATTGCCTGTTGCCATGCTTTTAATGGAAGACTTTTAAGCACATGCTCTATTTTCCTCTATTGAAACAACTTATTATTCTAGGTCTGCCCCTACCTCCAACAGCCTCTTTTGGGAGCGATGCCTAAGGGAGAGAGACTACTGCAATATGTAAAAGACAAAACAATTTCCACACAAAGAGAAATTGAGATATCAGAGTAAGGCGTGTTTTGACCTAGTTATGTGAGTGGATGGGGTACATGGATAGACAGACAGTTTTTAAAGGATGCTTGGGCACACGTTTAAGCGCTCTCTTTGCACCTTTGACATACTGAAAGGTGAAGGAACAAGACAGGATCTCTCATTGCAAATGTTGTTTACAAAGCACTCACGTTTTCACTCCTCCCACCCACAACATACCCCAAGCTGACAGCATAAGCAAATAAGCAGCTTTTAACATATGCTAATGCTTGCATTAACAATGGCATTTCCTAGGTTGACCAGTTACGAAATAGACGCAGACATCTGGGTTTTAATATTTTAGCAATTTATACAACTATGGCAATGAAACAGCACACCTGTGCTTCAGGAGAGCTGCAATAAATTACCATTTGTTTTGGGTTGCAGAAGTGTTTATATACTGGAGTGGAAGACAATACAACTAATTATCTCACGCTCCTTCAAGTGGTTGGTCTGCTGTGCAAAACACAAAGGGCTGTGCAAAACACAAACAGCCCCACTACTGTTTAACTCAGAGTAGCCGAGCCTTTCTGCCATAGACGGATCACAGTAAAGACCAAGAGAGGGTGGAAACAATGCTATTTGGACTAGCACAGGCTTTCAAGGGTCTCAGGTGGAAGTTCTTTCTAGCCCTGCCACTTGTTCAAGTGGAGTCGGCTGGGATTGAATTTGGGACATGCAAAGCTCGCGTTCTACCACCCAGCTGGGCTCCCTCCTTTTCACTGTATTCCATAGAAATTGTAGAGTTGGAAGGGACCACAAGGGACATCTAGTCCAACCCCCTGTGATGCAGGAATATTTTCTCCAACGTGGGGCTCAAACAGACAACTCTGAGATGAAGGGTTTCATGCTCTACCAACCAAGCTATCCCAGCAGATAACATTCTCATGGCTGCAGTAATGCAGTTTGGTGATGACTGGCTTGTTTAAAATGCTTTTAATATTGTTCTTTGATATAGTTGTAGCCTGCCCTTACGGTGAAGGATAAACAAATAAAGGAAAAGCCTGCATATCATGAGGTAAACGAATACCAGGAATGTGTTTTTTGTGGCAGTTGGCTAGGCTCTGATCTATAACCTGAATTTCTTCGGTGAACACTCTTGTGGCATGTGTGAAAACCGAATTAGATGTGTCTAACTGGAAGGCACACACATTCTGTATTGCATCTCAGTGTCTGAGACAGGTGCACTATAGAGCCTCAGGCAATGCCTCTAGCCTGGCCTGCCATTATTGTCCCTGAAGACTGAGGTAACTGAGAGCAGGAAGGAAAAACATGCACCAGGCAGCAGGCTCCCCATCCTGGCAATGCTGCCTCTATACTAGAGAGAGAATCTTTTTGGTTCTTTACTATTCATTTCTTTATTTATTCTCAACTTTTTTTTTTGATACAGATCCAACGGCTTCTGAGGACAGTGATATCGGAATACAAAATGTCAGAAGAGAAGCATGACCCCCGCCCATAAACATTTGTGTCCCAGTGTCCTGTAATGCACACATAATGCCATGTTTGCAGGACTTCACTGGCCTAACACCTTCAACAGATAAATGGAATGAAATAAAACTGTAGCTGTAAGCTAGAATTGTCATATTCTGAAGACCAAAAAAGAGGGCCTATTTGCTAGTGCCTGGAGTGGTAGGGAGGGGACGGGGAGCAGGTGTGTGCTGGGGTGGCAGTGGCCGTGGCGGTTGGGGAAAGAGAGTCCTTCCATAACTGAGACCCGTGAAGATATCTTTACTAACTCACTGTGCCAGACTCAGTTAAGTTGTTGTGTTAGAAGCCATCACAATGACCGCTCCCCACATTAAATGGGGGGCGCCCTTTGTGTGGTTGCGCGCAGCCCCTTGGACCCTATGCAGCACCATTAGCACAGGCTTGGCTTTGCCTTCCCCAGGTGGGATACCTGGAGGTCTCCGCCTACCTCAGCCAGTTGCCCAATCCCGCCTGGGGAAGCGTTGCCAAGGTGATCAGGCCAGGTAGGGGGAGAGACCACCTGCCCACACAATAGGGGGAGGATCTTACAATGGGACTTCCCCCCTCCTCTCTCCGCACTCTCCCAAATCTGGTCAGGAGAACCTGCAGAACAGCACACATGGGGTGGGGGGGGGAGAGAGGGGAGATAGTTATGTCTGGCAAGCAGGAAGGCTTGCACTGTCAGAACAACTTTCTTAGCGTGATGCTGAATCCCACCCTTAATATCTCTGAGTGGACTTCAGTCTGGGGGAGGTGCAGGAGATGTTGGGGAGAAGAGGAAAAACCCCACTGTGCTAGAAGGAGTCCTTGCACTGGCTTCTGTTAGCATAATGGAATAGCTGGATCTGGCCCTCTGTTTATGCTTATGCTCTCCCCTGCTGGCACATAACATTGCCTCTGCGGCTCATTTTTGTCCCTGCTGCTAATAATTAATGTTTTGCCAATGTAGCATCATCTGAATGAGTCTTGAAGCCCTCTCTGTAGAGGTCAAGAGCATCCTAATGATCTCGCTCCTCCACCTGTGCCCTCCCCACCTTGCTGTTGCCCGGCAACCTTCTCCCAATGTACCAGGAGTGCATGGTTCTGTCTGTGCTCTAGATTCTATTTTGCTTAAGGCAGGTGTGCTGCATCCTCTCTGTTTACCCTGTGGGAAAGGTTTCAAAGACTGTGTGGGTCAGATTTCTTTTATTTGATAGTGGTTTTTTGGGGGGGGGGAGGAACAGGAAGCGCAGTAAGGCTGCTGACTTCAATACGGGGTTATGTTGCACCATTTAGTGGAGTCTGTCTGCAAATTACTGTTGTGGAGCTAATGGAGATTTAGTCAACAGCTGACCTTCAGCATCCATGCTGACAGCAGTTCACCTGCTTAGCCCCTTTGTGTCAGGCTGCTGTTAAAGGCAAATAAGCAGAACTTAGAAGTGGCGCTGGAAGTTTATCTTTATAGTTCAAGTAGCATGCCACAGAAAGTGTAATCCAGATTTAAACCAAAGTACACAGGAAGCAGGTGGCGCTGTGGGTTAAAGCCTCAGCGCCTAGGGCTTGCTGATCGAAAGGTCGCCAGTTCGAATCCCTGCGGCGGGGTGCGCTCCCGTTGCTCGGTCCCAGCGCCTGCCAACCTAGCAGTTCGAAAGCACCTCCGGGTGCAAGTAGATAAATAGGGACCGCTTACCAGCGGGAAGGTAAACGGCTCTGGCCAGAGCAGCGATGTCACG
Organism: Podarcis cretensis; assembly: GCF_951804945.1. NCBI lineage: Eukaryota > Metazoa > Chordata > Lepidosauria > Squamata > Lacertidae > Podarcis > Podarcis cretensis. The sequence goes on along the minus strand of NC_137170.1, from coordinate 44,388,093 downwards.
CTGGCCACGTGACCCGGAAGTGTCTCCGGACAGCGCTGGCCCCTGGCCTCTTAAGTGAGATGGGCGCACAACCCCAGAGTCTGTCAAGACTGGCCCGTACGGGCAGGGGTACCTTTACCTTTTACCTTACACAGGAAGCTACCTCATACTGAATCAGACCACTGGTCCATCCAACTGAGTTGTTGGCGTCATGCCATCTTTAACCTCCCCTTTATTTCCCTTTTCTTTTCTCTTCCAAGCTAGGCCTGGGGGATAAATTACTTTCTGCTATGTCAGTGATGCTCAGAACAGGTGAGCGGACCCAGTGATGGACCTTCTTCTCAGTCAAAGGCTCCAAAGATATCCAAGTCCCAAAGAAATATCTATATGGCTTGCAGAATATGCAATATATTCAGACAGTCAATAGTGCAGAGAAGTGGGAATAATTTTTACATAGCTTCATTCTATCCTTCTGGGTTGTCTCTCCAAGGCCCAAGGCAATTTCCAACAATTAAACAATTGTAATGAAGCATGGATCCATAGTGCGCCTGTGCAGGGCTGCAGAAAACCACGGAAGGCCGTTCAGTGGTAGAAACCTCATTCCTAATTCTTGTGGGTTCCAGCAATCACAAGGATTAATGGCTAACAATAACAAGTGGTTTGGCAGGGTAAGTAAACAGACGAGAGTTGTCATACACTGCCCCAAGATCAATTTAATAGATGGCATAGAATTTTTTTTTAAAAAAATACATTAACCAACAAATCCAGCGTGCACAACTAGAGTTGATTTGGAGGTATTTTGCAACAAACCCGCTTCCCTAAAAATCTGAACTTTTCACAATTAAGAAAGTGACAGGGGAAATGCATGTTGCCTCATCTCCCTGCAAACAAATTAGGATGAATGCCTAATAAACAGATATTCTGGAAGCAACCTCCGTTTGTAAAACCTGCATTGACCAGAATGCTCATTTCTACTACAAGTCTTTTTTTAAAAAAAATAATAAAAAAATTCCAGATTTCCTGCAGAAACAGTAAATTCAGATTATGGATTTAAGATAACGTCTGGATGAAGATGACCTCTTGCGGATGCTGTGCAGAACTTGAGCAGTCCACAGTAAACTGCTATGTGGAAGCTGTGTCTAGCATTACTTTCGTAGTGTTGCAGTGTCCACCAAAAGGCAGTGGGTTGCAGTGCTCACAGTCTGAGAAACATTGGAGTAGGCCCATGGAGCAAGGAGGAGGCAAGAACACAAATGTTGTGAGAGTATCTGATATTGGATCATGAAGGGCTTGAGGGATAAAGTTTAGCCCATTGAATAGTTCTGGACACTCGTTGGAGTCCATTTATCATTCACTGCAAAGTAACCTAAACTGAGTTTACTTCCATCTCCCCACATCTGAAAGGAGGTACATAGCACAAATTGAAGTTTCTGAAGGTTCATCCACACTTCCACTTGTCCTGTGCCTAGAAAGCACAGGTCTGAGCAATTTCTCTCTTGCCCTTCTTCTTTCCAAGGGAAAACCCACTCTTTGGTGCTAAATCAGAACAAACGTCCATCTGAAGGAAACCCAAATTGCTGCTTGCTCTGACTGAGCACTAAAGAGCGGTTCTCCCTGGGGGAAATCAGAGGGACAAGAGAAAGTATGATTGAGCCCTTGGTTTTCCCAAAGGGGGTGTGTGTCTAGGTCAAATGCATCACAACACATGATATTGGCATGGTGGCAGGGACATACCTGCTGAGCATGTGAAAGGCATAATAAGGGGAGGAGGTGGGAACAATGGTAGAATTCTAGCCTCTGCCCATCAATTCTCTAGCAATTCTAGTATATGATAAGGACTTGTAAAATGATGATAACACTTGCTGATAGCAGAGAGTTCTAAGATTCCAGCTATTAATAGACACAGGGGCTTTCTTTATTTCAGGTTTGTGGTGACTTAGTGATTGTCCCAGCTGATGGCTGTTCATCCGCTTAAGGAAATTACGTGGTGGCCCCAGTCCAGTTGCTCTTGGACACAAATAATCACAAATAACAGATGTCACTTTGGACCCTCTTATTCTGGGGTCAGCAACTTTTTCAGCAGGGGGCAGGTCCACTGTCCCTCAGACCTTGAGGGGGCAGACTATATTTTTTGGGGGGAAATAACCCAGAGATGCATTTTAAATAAAAGCACACATTCTACTCATGTAAAAACACGCTGATTCCTGGACCATCCACAGGCCGGATTTAGAAGGTGATTGGGCCGGATCCGGCCCCCGGGCCTTAGTTTGCCGACCCATGCTCTTATTGGAACTCAGTGCAGAGGCCATTGGACTAGTAAACATGAAAGTCTTGGAACTGGGGAAGTTGGAGTTGGAGTGTGCCCAGACTGGTGACTTTTCTGCTACAAAACACACACACACACACACACACACACACACACACACACACACACACAAACAAACATGTAAATAGAAGATTTGTGCTGCTTCACATGGCCTAACTCTGTTTCAAGGGCAGACTTTGGTAATATTGCACCCTGAGCGAGGACAAAATCCCCCTCCCCTGTTCTTATGGCTCTGGATCAATTCCAGTCCAGCTTCCGCACTGGTCATGGGACCGAGACGGCTCTGGTCGCCCTAACAGATGATCTCCGCAGGCAGCTGGATCGAGGCGGGTTGGGGCTGCTGATTCTTCTAGACCTGTCAGCAGCCTTCGACATGGTTGATCACGAACTCCTGGACCACCGCCTTGCCGACGAGGGGATCCAGGGCACAGTCCTTCAATGGCTGCACTCGTTTCTCTCTGGTCGGGGACAGAGGGTGGCACTTGGGGGGAATTGTCATCGTGCCACTCCTTGGTGTGTGGAGTGCCTCAGGGTGCGATACTCTCCCCGATGCTTTTTAACATCTTTATGCGCCCCCTCGCCCAGCTTGTCTGGAGTTTTGGGTTGGGTTGCCATCAGTATGCCGATGACACCCAACTCTATTTGTTGATGGATGGCCATCCTGACTCGGCCCCAGACACACTGACCAGATGTTTGGAAGCTGTGGCTGGATGGTTACGTGGGAGCCGGTTGAAGTTAAATCCTTTGAAGACAGAGATCCTCTGGCTGGGACGGGACGATATGGGATTGAGGGGGCAACTCCCATCTCTTGCAGGGGTGCAATTAGTGCCAGCACCATCCGTTAAGAGTTTGGGTGTAATCTTCGATACCTCCCTCTCTTTGGAGGCGCAGATTACAGCTATAATAAAGACGGCATTTTTTCATCTCCGCCAAGCTAAGCAGTTGGCTCCTTATCTCTCTCGCCCTGACCTAGCCACTGTGATCCACGCGACGGTCACCTCCAGACTGGATTATTGTAACTCGCTCTACGTGGGGCTGCCCTTGAGACTGACCCAGAAACTCCAGCGGGTGCAGAATGCCGTGGCGAGACTCCTTATGGGGTCTTCGCTGCGAGATCACATTCATCCAGTACTATACCAGCTGCACTGGCTCCCGGTGGAGTACAGGATCAGGTTTTAGGTGCTGGTTTTAACCTTTAAAGCCCTATACGGCCTAGGACTCTCGTACCTACGGGACCGCCTCTCCTGGTATGCCCCACAGAGAAACTTATGGTCTGCAAATAAAAACATCTTGAAGGTCCAAGGCCTCAGAGAGGTTAGGCTGGCCTCAACTAGAGCCAGGGCTTTCTCGGCTGCGGCTCCAATCTGGTGGAACGCTCTGTCACAAGAGACTAGGGCCCTGCGGGACCTGACATCTTTCCGCAGGGCCTGCAAGACAGAGCTGTTCCACCAGGCCTTTGGTCAGGGCGCAGCCTGACTCCCTCCTCTGGCAATCTGCACAGAATTTTGCTTAACGGTTGCCATCAATTTGATTTTAATTAATTTTTATAAGGAAATGTTTTTAGAATGTTGGATTATTTGATTGTTGTTAGCCGCCCTGAGCCCAGCTTCGGCTGGGAAGGGCGGGATATAAATAATAATAATAATAATAATAATAATAATAATAATAATAATCACAGTAATTAATTTTGATACAGTTGCTTTTTAAATGGATATTCTTCATATTATTATTATTATTTTGCGCCCCCTCGGCTTGGCGATCCATGTGGGGGAATTGCCAACACTGCCCTAAATCCGGCACTGGCTCCAGTTCCCATTTCTTTGCCCCAGCATTAAAGAGTTTTCACCCAGAAATCTCCTGCTGCCCTTTCTTGGTCACTCCTCTTGAAAAAAAGAAGAAACATTTTTTAAGGGTAGATTTCTATCCATGCACTTATTTCAAGGAGTTGCAGGAGCACAGCACATGGCTTGGTTCCCTTTGGAATAAGGTCACTGGAGGCTAAACATTGTCACTTTCCTTTAGCAGAAACTGAACCTGCCTTCTTACAATTCCAGGAAATTCAAAGACAGAGCATCCTCAACCTCTGCCTGCAGACTTCTAGCAAGGGAGAGCCTAACTTCTAGGTAACGGGTCCTTTGCAGAACTGCTCTCACTGTTAATAAATAATCTTCTAATATTCCACAGAAATCTCCCCTCCTTTAACTTAAGCCTGATAGCAGAGCATATGACAGCAGAGGAAAAACCCCATCTTTGCCCTTTTCTATAACGGTGTTCAAACATTACCTTCCCTTGCTCCACAGATTTTTTAAACATTAAGGGCTGTGTGGGCACACCCCCTACAGGTGAGACTAAATTGCCTTCCACATGTGGATGGCAGGGATCTGAGCTACCTTTGTGACCTCCTGCAGTTTCTGAAGAAGGCTGCACTGACCTTGTGCATACTGCTCCCCTTCCATCTCCCGCCACTCACAAAACGTACTTTAAATGCAAAGCCCTGTGAAGGGCTTCTTTCTAGTATACAGGGACAAAGCCCCACACCACACTTAAAAGGTGGAAGGTGGCGCCTGTTCTTGTTGACAGATCTCACAGTGTTAAATTGGGGATCACGGTCTTGGAACCCTCCAGGCTTGTTTTAGTTTGACTCATTAATCTAACTGAAGCTTTGCTTGCCTCAGATAATGCAAGGATTAACTGGACAGCAAAACAAACAGAAGCCTGAATAACTGCCCAGGTTATCGCCTCTTCCCTTCTACCAATAAAATTCAAGAGAAGATTAATAAAGGGGGATACTAAATCTTTCTCTCGCTCTCTGTCTGACGGCTTTATCGCTAAAATTCCTTGCAGGATTTCTTGTCAAGAATATCGATCAGACGGTCACAAAATACATAGAAAAATGAGCACGAATTATTATCCCAGGCCTGATCACTTACCTGCTGTTGTCATTAAAAAACAACAACACCCTGATATTTTTAAATATTTTCATTTAGATAAACTTGTGAAAGATCTAAAGATAATACTTAAAACAAGGTGGAAGCAATGAAGAATTATTCTTGGAAGCCATACAAGGCAAGGTTTGGTTTGTGTGTGCATGTGTGTTTTGCCTTATTCAAGTCAAGCCTTATGTTCTCCAGGAGATAAATTACAGTGACAGGATCAGTCTTAATTCTTCCAGATGGTACTGATGGTGGGGTTTTATGTGCAATAAAGGCAATATTTAAAAACAACGGGTGTTAGATGCACAACTGGTTTTAGGGTGGCCAGATGCAAAAGAGAACAGGGATCTGGTTCTACACCTGCTTAAAATCCTTCTTCTACACATCTAGAGCTGCATCCTCTCTGGCATGTCCATATTTCACATAGTTCAGGCTGCAAACCTGTGCATACGTTCATGGGGAGTAAGTCCTCTGAGTCTTGTGCCCAAAGAAATCGTGCATATCACTGTGTTGCACGTTGCTGATTTCTTTTACTGTCTTCCTTAGGCTATGTAAACCACTTTTCCTTTCTGACATGAAAGTCATAAATGAAAAAGGAAAGTAAAACAGCAACGCCACCAAACCATGTCAAACAGTGTCAAACGGCATGGTGCAAACCACACTAAGGCTCTGTGTATCTGGGCAAGCAGCCAGGGGGCAAAGTTCAGCACTGCCGTCTCCCGGACCGGCTGCTTTCTCCTGGTTGCTCCCTCTTGCCACTGATGCCAGGACTGGCCGCTTTAAAGCCTCGAGTGAAAGGGAAATAAAGAGATTGCATTTGCCAGTGCTATAGAGCTGCAGTGGCAAATAAAAGAGCAGGACAGGGATGGTGACCTCATGGTCCTCCAGATGTTGCTGGACTACAGTTCCCATTATGCCTCACTACTGCCCGTGTTGACTGCAGCTGATGGGAGATGTAGTCCAACGGCATCTGCAGGCCCACAGACTTCCCCATGCCTGCAATAAAAGAAAGGCTATGAGTGATGTAGAAGATTATGTCCCTGACCCCCTACCCACCAACTGGACTGGCAGCTGAAGCTTACTTTTGCAGCAGCAAGAGGATGGTTTATTCCAGCAAACCTGAAGGTACCTGGCTAATTTATAGCAATGGTTCTCAGAGGGGTGGTACTGCCCTCTGGGATTACCCAGGGGGGCACTAAAAGGCAAGCGGGTAGCAGAGGGATGCTGGTAGCTTGAACAAGCTGGTATCGCTGGATCAAACTCATCATTTTTGTTGAATTAATTAAGCTAAACAGTTTTAATTGGATTTTGAATAAATGCTGAATCAATTGTTATTGTTTTGAATTTCATCAAGTTATTATCTTACTTAGTGGGATGCGCAGACTGCTGTTTTGAACCATGTTTTTTTATCAAGTAGGGCAGCGCGCTCTGGGGCTGAGTTTATGAAAACATGGGAGTAGGTGTTCAGAGGGTGCAAAACAGCCTGTGTGCCTGAGGCAGCTGCCTCACTCTACCTAATGGTAGGAATGTCCCTGCATCTCTCTCAACATCCTTTGCACTGACTGGCAGCAGCTTTGCAAGGTTTCATAGAGGTGTCTTCTCCAGGCCCCATCTTGCAATGCCAGGGATAAACTTGGGATCGTATGCATGCAATGCATGTCCTCTGTCACTGAGCTATGACACTTCCCCTTAGTGGCACTCAGAGAGGAGGAAGAACCCAGGCTAGCATACCAGGGTGGGAAGGAATGCTCCCTGTGAAGTTATTCACAAGCTGATGTATACTGGACCAAGGGCTTATGGTTTGTAAATAGCTCAGTTTTGCTGAGAACTGTTCCTGGGTGTTTCTTTGATTGACAAATTTGCTCAAAGGCCTCCCAATAAATTTTGGAGATTGACCCGAGAATTCATTACTGTTGACTCTTCCCACCTGGCTCATGTATAACATAAGAGGAAACGTACTGGGGAAGTCAATGGCCTGTCGTTGCTGATGAGGCTGGGAAAGTTCAGTGCGTCAAGCTAATCCCTCTGAGCAATTGCACCTGATTGTCTGTTCCTGGGATCCTGTGCACTCAAAGGCAGGATGAGGCAAAGGCCTGCAGTTGCTTCAGTTTGGATTGAACTGGATGGTGCTGCACAGGGTTGATCCCTGCCAATATTTTATAGGTGACATTTCAAGATCCACTTGAAGGATCACGTCCAGATACTAATATTAATCTCAGTCGCTTTGGCTTCTTATGCTAATCCTATGCACACTTCCTACCAATTAAATCCCATTGAAAGGGGGACAAAGTGGTGAGATTGGCTTCACTATGGAGGCACGGACAGTTGATTGGGCCCTATGCTTCTCCAGCAGGTATGATTCAGTAAGCTGCATGTCCCATCCTTAGGGCTGAGTTGATTATCACAGCTATGGCTCAGTAGGGAAGTCTTGTATTTTGGGTAATCTCTTCCAGCTCTTAGATCCCACATGAACCATGCATTTTATTTATTTTGAGCTTCCGTATACCGTTTTCTGTTGCAAGTGCTTGTGAAGCAAATAATATCATGTAGCTCTGTTTACTTCTTTTGGAACTTCCTCCCACCCCAAAGCACATGTGTGGACTCCCCCAGTATAGATCATAGCCTCAGAGAAAGCCTGAAGGTTAAAGACTCCCTACTCCCCACTCCAGGGTCCTGATAGGGATCAGGGGGTCACATACATACTTTGTGGAAGGAAAAGCTTGCACCCAAGGGTAGTTCCTCCCTTGCTTCCAAATTATGCTACTTGCAGCTGTGATGAATATCTTCTCCTACAGGTGACTTGTGCTTTTATTGCCCTTATCTTAGCTCAAATTGTTACTGCATAAATGCTATTGCTTTCTCATAGTATTTTAGTACTTCTACTTCTGGTACCAGCTGAAATCAGGAAGTGCTAAAGCTGGTGGAAATACATAAATCCTTTCCCCGTTTATTTAAAATAATTTATATCCTGCTATTCCGTCCTAAGAGAGCAGAGTGGCGTACATCAAAAAGTGTAAAGCAATATGGGCAAACAAAAACAAAGCCCACAGTTGTCAAAATATCTAGGAGGGCCATGGGTGTCTGCAGAAATAATTGGGGGGGGGGAGAGATCTAGGGGCTTATCCACATTTACCTTTTGCCACACTTTTTCCAGGCACAGGTCCACCCTTAAGAGCTCTCTGTCCAAGCATTGTTGTTGTTGCTGTTGTTTGTCCCAGAGCTTTCCACATGAAAATCTGCTCTTTGTTGATCATTTGGAACAAACATCAATTCAAGTTTTCTACAGATTGTTCTTTGCTCCGATTGAGCTTCAAAGAGCGGGGTTTCAGGGGGAAAACTCTGAGGCCTCAATATGAGACCTTCCGATGAGACCAATATGAGACCTTCAGACCGCTTTCTGAGTCTGGTTTGTTTTCTGACCTATTCTAGCAGTGTTTATTCCCAGAGCAAAACCTCACTTCTTCTTGTAAGTGGTGTTCAGGCACACACAAGGAAGTAAACAAAAGGACTCAGGGGGGCTTTGACTCCATTAAAAAAAAGGAAAGGAAAAATGCAGAGTTTGCCAAATGGAAAAGGACGAGGGAAGGAAACTATTGGCGGACATTCAACGGGAAAGTCACAAACAACAGAGACACACCAAAAGCAAACTTGGAGAGCAAGCCTAAGAAATATTTTCAGCAAAGACTCCTTATACTGCCAATAGTACAATTTTTCTTTAAGCAACATCTCAACAGTGCACTGACATGCACAACCAAGGAATATTAGTAAAGATGTCTCCGCTAGCAATATTATTCTGATATGTAAATGCAAACCTTTCTACGGGTGGTTGCCATTGCTAACTTTGCTGGCTCAGTGCCACAGATGCCACAGTGTTGATGTTGTTAAACAATGGTCATGAACACAAGGCTGGCTGAAAACACTTTGATGCCTGAGGCAGAAAATCTAAATGTTGCTGCCAACCCACAAAATATATAATCTGAATCAACTGACAGGCATTCATGGCTGAACAGGGAATGGGAACATGAGTAGATGGCATGAAGCCATACTGGCCCTGCCTGCTCCACCCCTGTCCGCACCTTGTTGAACCTGATAACACAGAGTTACTGATCACAGAAAGACTTCTAAGCCTGCTCAATGTGTGAAGTGTGAAGATGCTTCTGGCATTGTCAGGGCTGTTGGGTTGGGGGGCTGGCACATGCAGCCCTGCTTCCCCTCCACTGACTGAAAATTGTACCACTTTAAGGGCTCTGATTGGCTGCCCTTTAGGTAAATAACAGGTCTCCAAAATAAATAAATGATGCTCAGACGCAGCAAAACTGGGAAAGGTGGTGTTTTATAATCCCTCAAATTCCACATATCACTGATTTTCAAACAGCAGGCATCTAAAGGCACTAACCCCTCATATCCTGGCTCCTTTTCAGGACTGATGAAGGGCTGCTTTAATATGCTCCTTGTGAATTTCACTCCATTGCAACAAGAGCCCAGCTCCCACTGGAACAATAGCTGGGGAGAGAGAACGGGCATCAGAAGTTCCAAACTACAAACAGGAAACACTCTACATGTCTTCAAAGCATTTATAAACACTGGAAGTTGAGCAGAACTGAGGAGAGCAACTGTGCCAGGCCAATTGCGCTTGTCCAAAAGCTGCATATGCCGTTACCGGAGAAGAAATTTGTGAGGCACAGTCATCATCTATCCTGTTTTTGTACAAAGGGAGGCACATGAGCCAAAAAGAAAGCTTTGCCTGACACGGCAATCTTAATTTTCAAAAGCCCTACTTTTTCACCGAAAGTAGAGTTGGGCCTCTGCCGGAGAGCAAGCGATAAAGAGGGGGTTTAAAGTATGCTGTTACTGTTGTGTCTTTTTAATGATGTGGGTTTTTTTGTTTTACATTTTATTGTACATTGCCTTGGGTTCCTCTGGCAGTAAGTGTGATATAGAAATGCAACAAATAAACAAAAAGTGTGGGGACTCTAAATCCACTGATGTGAACTTGCCCTCTCAGGCTAAATATCTTCTTTTCTTGCCCTGTTGTTCAAATGAGACAGCACAATTATATTTACATTATTAGATTCTGCCGCCCTCTGGGCAGGGGGCTTGTAGGTGGGTGTTTATTTATTTATTTTTTTAAAATAATTTTTATTGGGTTTTCACATTGTAGGTGGGTGTTTAATATCTTAAACAGGTTGTTCAGATATCACAAAATGATTTTTTAAAAAGGATTTCCATTGGAAAGGGTATAGCATTAAATGAGGGAAAAACACAGGCTAAAAACACATCAAATCATTTGATGCCAATGATTTTTTATGGATAATAATAATAATAATAATAATAATAATGTGCACAAGGAATGCCCAACAATAAACATCTGAGCTTAAGCACCTCCAACCTCCCACATTCATGTTATACAAGTTTACAAGTTTGTGACCAAGAAAGCAATTCCATTCAAAATTTCAGAATGTACATGACACAATTTGCTTTCTGAAAATCCCAAATGATTCTATTAGAAAAGTACCTAAATCAGATTTGCCCACCTGCTACTCTCTGCCATATGGTAACTCAGCTTTGATATTTAAAGACTGTTCATCTAGGCAGGCCTGTGAATCGTTAATAGCAGCGGTCTGCAACCTGCGGCCCATAGGCCACAAGCGGCCCACAGGGGTCGTTTAAACAGCCCCCGAGCCGCCCCCAAACCAAGCCGCCCGCTCAGTGAGTCCCCATGCACTGTGCTAAACCGACACAGCGCGGAGTGGGGACTCACTTCTGCAGCGCCAGAAATCCGGAGTGAACTGGCCCAGGTGAGGTAAACCTTGCCGTCCCCTGGTTAATAGTATGTGCATGCAAAGGGAAATTTGGAAGCTTCCTGTTAAATCAAAGCACTTTGGCATGGAAGTCTGACCCCCCGATTTTAGCAGAAGTTATTTCTGTGTGATTTGCATTGTGGCAAAGTACAAATGAACTGGTTCACATCAGCCTTCCCCAACCTGGTAGCCTCTAAATATTTTGGACCACAACTCTCATCTAGCATGTCTGACTGACCAGGGCTGATGGGAATTGTAGTCCTAAACACCTGGAGGGCACTGGGTTGGGGAAGGTTCATTCAAGCAACTTGCAGATTTGTACTAGAGCTCTGGTGTTTGTCCCCTGGACTTCCCCTGCTTCTTTGTTAGTTGCAGATACATTAAAAACAACAAAACCTCACTAATTAGAGAAGGGGGGAAAACCTTTGTTATTGTCTCTGAGCTTCTGTAGCATAAAGTTCCAGGATTCTTTTATTCCCAGCTGCTGGATTCAGAAAGCTTTTCCTTTTCAAACTTCCTGTTCACACAGGGTTGGGGTGGGAAGTGGGAGAGGGAGGGTAGGCACTGAAGGAAAAAGGATTAACTGTTTCTCTCCTCTGACCTCTGGAAAGATCTCTCTGTGAAAGTGGCAGCATGTATCTCTAGGAATTATAAATGATGTGACACAAAAAAAGGGGCAGGAAGTAACAGTCTTGACAATATGACACACAAACACGCATATCCAGACATTGTTATAATGTTAGAATCTTAGCCTATACAGAGTGGAACTTCCAGACTCCAAATTTGGATAAACTCTCAAAGATACCGGTAATTAAAAAAAGCAAAATAGATTGGGAAAGTGGCTCACATGCGGCACCAAAACATCTTTTTATTATTATTTAAAACATTTATACACCATCAAAACCCTAAGCACATTTTGCATATTGGCATTCTCTAATGTAATGGCAAAATCTGCTTCAGCTAGAACATGCAGTTGCTTAAGAACTAAGCAATCCTTCGAAAAATAATCTTTCTTTTTGCATTTTCAGGAGTATTGCAAAAGTACAAGCATGTAACAAAAATGGCTGCTTGGGGCCAATGTCACCCTAGTTGTGAGTGCTAGAGACTTCTGGTCATGTGAGGGAGTGGGAAGGAGGAAGACATGTTTTCCACAGATTTATCCCCTCCAGTTACAGCATTCTGTCCTACCTTGGATGCCATTTTGGATGGTCCTCTAACCCTCAGGGGCAGCTTTTCAGGGGCTCAAGGGGCTGTAGCAGGAAGGAGATGGGGAATTCCCATTCCACAAGCAGAACTCTGTCCACACGTCTTAGAATCTAAGCTTATATAATATTTATTTTCTTTATTCATTTCATAAAATTCATACACTGTTCGATTGTTAAAAAAAAAAAAGCCAAGCAAACTCAAAGCGACATCATGGGAGGGGGGTTTCCAGTGATTCCTCACTTGCCCTTGGAAGCCTTATAAGAAGCTGTTGCAGGACATGTGCTGTGAGCAACATCATGGAGTGTTTCTAGGACTAAGGTGAAGCTCCCTTGCTGATTTTGCTATTGGAGGCTGCATGTTGTTTAAGGAACCTTGTTATATTTATATTGGAATTTGGTTAGATATTCAGAGAATCATAGAATTGTAGAATTTTAGAGTTGGAGGGTCAGCCCCCAGCATTACAGGAATCTTTTGCCCAGTGTGGGGTTTGAACCCACCACTCTGATATTAAGAGTTTCATTCTCTATCACAGGTATAGGCAAACTCGGCCCTCCAGATGTTTTGGGACTATAACCCCCACGATCCCTGGCCACTGGTCCTGTTAGCTAGGGATGATGGGAGTTGTAGTCCCAAAACATCTGGAATGCTGAGTTTGCCTATGCCTGCTCTACTAGCTGAACCAGGTCATTGAATTTGCTATTGTTTTGCTCTGTTATAGTGATTTTTTTTTGTAGTGTTTGTTTGAAATGCACCCATTTCTTTTGCTGTAAGCCGCTTTGAGCATGCTTTGGTTTTTTGGGTTAGAACATGGCATGCAAATTTAATGAATGAATGAATTTAAATAACTAAAAATAATAATAATGCATTATCAAAGGATCTAGGTGCTATTCAATGATAACATTGAGAAGGCCCTGATACAATCTAGAATAGGAGTTGTGGATTTTTTTAGTAGATTCTAATTACTAGAACCTCAAGGTCTACCAACAAAAGACAAAACAGCAGCTTAGGGTTGAAGGAAGTAGTACGTATATTTAAGGAGCATGCTGCCTATGAGCACATGATTGAGACCAAGCATTTGTTTTCATTATCAGAAGCTGAGCTTGCAAAAATTCACTCCTGGTTTTCCCCAAACCTTTCGTCATTTCAGCAACTTACTTTCCATGAGGAATTGGCCCTTTTTTATGGTTAAAACAACTGAGAGTCAGAAACCCTTGCAGATCTTCTGCAAATCACCCAGCAATTCAGCATTAGATCCTGAGATATCTTCTGCCCACTCCTGAGCTAGCATGTGGAAAGTGATCTATCAGCAATGTCACCTTTGCTTGTCACTTTGAATAACCTCAAGGGGCACATGATAGTGGTGTAGCTGCTCACCTGTTCCTTCCAGGAATCTAGTCTAGTGCACAGAAAGACACCAGCAAGGTGATTCTAGCTTCTCTAAGGCTGCACATGCAACATACCAAATTAGAGTTGGATTAATGTTTACCAGTAAACAGAGTCATAGTTCACTACAAACACAGAAGCCAGCCACAGAGTTTCATGCACCTCCTGGGAACAGCATGAAACAAAACAAGACCTTAGTACAGTTCACCACTCTAATTGCATTGTTGAGGGAACTTGAAGGCTGGGAAGTGTGTAAAGGAAGGACTAGAGTTACGATAACCTTTAAAAGCAAAAGCGAGAGACGTGGTTTTTTTTAAGCCAGGTTTTTCAGCAAGCGTAACTTGTACACTTCCTCCTCCTCATTCAGCCCTCTTCTTCTTTCCATTAGTGGAGTAGAAGAGGGGAAACACAGGGGAGCCAGTGTGGTGTAGTGGTTAAGAGCAGTAGTCTCGTAATCTGGTGAACCGGGTTCGCTTCCCCGCTCCTCCACATGCAGCTGCTGGGTGACCTTGGGCTAGTCACACTTCTTTGAAGTCTCTCAGCCCCACTCACCTCACAGAGTGTTTGTTGTGGGGGAGGAAGGGAAAGGGGAATGTTAGCCGCTTTGAGACTCCTCAAAGCGGGATATCAAATCCAAACTATTCTTCTTCTTCTCCTCCAGGACCTGTGGATTATGCCCATCCACACACCCCACCCAAAACAGACGTGATTATGTCATCTTCCGAGGGTCTCGATGGTCTGGCAAGCAGATGAGGTGACAACCGGGTTTTGAAGTTTAGCACAGCGGAATCCAGAGAATGAGGGAAAGAAATGATCTTTGATGGGAATGATTCCCATATTTCATAGCAGCAATTTAAATGGTGACGCTTCCTTGCAATCTCTGATGAAGAGGAAAGGTTGCATTTATCAGTTGTCTGAAGGCTCCAGGTGTTTTACAGACAGATGCTATGCAATCAGAAGCCAACATGACAAAGTTCATTGGAGCTTCCTGCCTTGTGTGATGGGTTGGTGTCATTTGTCACAAGCAGTGTCCCCAGCAGCCACTGTCCAAAAGGTGCCTGTGACTTTTGCATAACCATATTTGTCCCTATGCTTACTACTAGCTGTTGCAGGACAAATAGCAGGATGGGAGAAAATACTGTATTTACTCTGGAACAAAATATTGTGGCTTGGAGGCAAATGAAGTGTAATATTTCTAGACCTTGGTTCAGGTAGTTAGCTGTGTTGGTCTGATGCAGTCGAAATAAATTTAAAAATTGCCCAGTAGCACCTTAGAGACCAACTAAGTTTGTTCTGTGTATTTGAAGAAGTGTGCATGCACATGCAAGCTTATACCCAGAACAAACATAGTTGGTCTCTAAAGTGCTACTGGACAATTTTTTAATTTTTTAAAATATTATTTCCTGACCTTCTTAGTTCTAGCTCCCCACTTAGGCAGATCCCTTAATGGCAACTTTATTTTCTTTTTTGCAGTAGATGAAACTTCTTTATTTGCCCAGGTATTTTAATACTGAATCTTAAAGATCTTGCCTGCAATGCTGCCATTCTTTATGCTGATTGACCACTCTGCTTTGTGTTTTGTAAACTCTTATTGATTATTCTGGTTTTACATAAGCTCCTCTGCGAGCCTTATCAGTGGAACAAGGCAAAAATATATCAAATACAAACAAACAAACACCTCTGCAACAAACTACAGTGGTACCTCGGTCTACAAACAGTCCTGTTAACGAACTATTCGGGTTACGAACTCCACAAAACCAGAAGTATTGTTCCGGTTAGCGAACTTTACTTCGGTCAACAAACAGTGGAAGGGCAGCGGTGGTGGGAGGCCTTATTAGGGAAAGCACGCCTCAGTTTAAGAATGGCTTCGGTGTAAGTATGGAATTATGTTTGTAAACCGAGGTACCACGGTAAATTGAATACAGCAGTATGGATTTTCTGCAACAAGCACATCATGGCTTTTAACTAAGCATTTATGGTGCTAGTTTTCACATACTCTGAAACTGCCAATAGTAACTCCTGTAAAACCTGCCTGTTTAGGTTGGTCTTTGTTTAGTGGTTTAAGAACATTGTATGTAAGCTCAGTCCTTTCCTCTAAAGAGCCAGGGGACTTTGCCCCCACTTCCTGTACCACAAACTTCACCCCCTATTCCACCCTTTCTGAGCTTCACCTTAATTTGGCCTCATCTTGCTTGACACTGCCTGGAACACACATCATATTAGAGCTGGTATAGCTCAGTTGGTAGAGCATGAGACTCTTAATCTCAGGGTCATGGGTTTGAAAGATGCTTGCATTGCAGGGAATTGGACTAGATGACTCTTGTGGTCCCTTCCAACTCTACAATTCTATGAAAATAAACTATGGTGAACAGTGTGCAGATTAAGGTAGGTAGTGTATCTGAAGAAGTGTGCATGCACACGGAAGTTTATTCCAAGAACAAACTTAGTTGGTCTCTAAGGTGCTACTGGAGATATATATATATATATATATATATATATATATATATAGTGCAGATTAGGAATGGACAAATCTGTCAGTTTTTGTTCTCCAAGAAGTTTCTATTCCCCCCAATTTTAAATTTAGTTCTCCACATTTCCATTTTTTTGAATTCTGATAAAAATTCAACAGTATTTTAGTGTGAATTTTCCAGATAAAGACCTTTTGCATGCAGTTTTGAATAATATACACATTTTTTTCAAGTAATCTTTTATAATACATTGCACTTTTGTACATTATTTTCAAAAACATTGCATTTTGTTTGGTTGGAGAACTGCATCGCAAAATTCGGAGATGTGTGAATTTTAATGGATAACTGTGTTCTGGTTCGTGTCTTGGTTTGAAAAGTGTGAATTAGGTAGTTTCTCATTAAAATGTAAACAAAATTAATTCTTTCCTCCAACCTCAGTATGCATGCACACTGCTCCAAAGTTACCATGGTGCTCCTCCCCTGCTCCTGCTGCGCTGTGGATAAAACCAGCCAGAATCTAACTTGCTGTGCTGTTTGTTTCCTCTAAACAAACCACGAGCAGTTACCAAGGTTTCTTCTTGGCTTGCTATATGTGGTATGTTTGGAGGAAGCAAACTACAGGACTGGGCTCAGACGACATGAAAAGTAGGCTATGGGTGATTTAACCCGTGTTCACACCAGGAGTGGCGGAGGGGCACCGCAGGAACATTTGAGTAGCATTCTGCTCATTCACATGAAAGCATAGCTTGCTTTAAACTATGGATTAATGTGACATGCCATGACTTTACCACATCTGAGCACTGCAGGTTACATGTATAAACATTACTTTATCCATACTGCAAGCCATTCAGCACTGGCCTTCATGTTTAGTGGTGCTCACCATCAGTTATTGAATTTCCTCCAACCACTGACACAGATCACCATATGATGACCTTGACCCACATAGTGAATACTACTATTTGGCATGGTCAAGAGGTGAGGAGTTCATCAAAGCCATGCCGATTCCTGGGGTGAAAGTAATGCCTTCATTAGCTGTCATAAGTATGAATACTTACACCCCCATCGTTCAGCCTGGACACTGAGGTCCAGCTCCGAAGGCCTTCTGATGGTTCCCTCACTATGAGAAGTGAAGTTACAGGGAACCAGGCAGAGGGCCTTCTCAGTAGTGGTGCCCACCCTGTGGAATGCCCTCCCATCAGATGTCAAGGAAATAAACAACTATCTGAGTTTTAGAAGACATATGAAGGCAGCCCTGTTTAGGGAAGTTTTTAATGTTTGATGTTTTAACATGTTTTTAATATTATTTTGGGAGCTACCCAGAGTGGCTGGGGAAACCCAGTCAGATGGGTGGGGTATTAATAAAAAATTGTTGTTTTTGTTGTTGTTGTCTATCTACCTGGCTTCTGGCATTGTGTTCATTGGACTCCGATACCCACTTTCTTCGAACTAGGGCTGTGCTAAATTTTCATATTCAGACTGAATATTCATAGTTCTGAGTCTTAGGTCAAAAACAAGAGTTTATGGAGGTAAGAGTTACTTCCCTGAATTACTTATGATTGTGGAAATGCTGCAGGCTGCAGAAAGAATCCTGTTGATCTTCTGAGAAATGAGCTCAAGATTGCTGGATATTGCTGGAATGGAATACGAAAGATGAAGAGGTCAAATCGGTAATGATACAGTGGGCAAAGGATTTTGGGTACAATATTCAATTTGAAGATTGGGAAAAACTGTGGAAAGAGCATTTAAAATTTACAGCATGTATTACACTGAAGGAGAATGTGATGAAAATGTTTTATAGATGGTATATGACACCTGTAAAATTAGCAAAGATGTATAAGGTTGATAACAAATGTTGGAAGTGTAAAGACAAGGAAGGGACATTCTTTCATCAGTGGTGGGAATGCAAGAAAGTGAAAAGTTTTTGGGAAATGATATATAATGAGTTGAAAAAAATGTTAAGATATACTTTTGTGAAAAAACCCGAAGCTTTTCTTTTAGGTATGGTAGGAAAGGACATCAGAAGAAAGGACTGTAAGCTTTTCCAGTATGCGGTAACGGCAGCCAGAATCCTGTTGGCTCAGAAGTGGAAACAAGAGGAAATACCGACGATAGAAGAATGGAGACTAAAAATGATAGACTATGCAGAACTGGACAAATTAACTGGGAAAATTAGATATACTAAAGATCAAAAGTTCATCGAAGACTGGGGGAAATTTGTGGATTATCTGAAAAATATATGTGGTGTGAATACAACGCTAGCGGGATTTAAAGAGGCACTGTAAAAAAAGAAAATAAGTATTGTTTATGAGAAATAATAGGAGTAAGGAGGAAAAATGGCAATACGAAAGAAGGGAATGTGTATTAAAGGTGTAACTACGGATGATTGTCAGAGACGTTGAAGGAAGTCAAAAAAAATAACTATGATTTGTTGTATGCGGGATTGAACGAAGAATTGGAGGGAAATTTATAAAATGTATAATAATAAAAATTATCATAAAAAAGAGAGAGAAATGAGCTCAAGATACAATGCTCTTTCCCACCCAGCTCCAGGATTCGATCTATACTTCTGCAGATGTGCTTTCAAAAGCCGCCTGTTGGGTTTTATAAGTTGGCTGCTTCCTTCCTTCCAAGCAGGAAGCTGGAGCAGAGCTCTGTGTTCAGTGTGCTGGAGAGTGTGTGGAAGTGCAGAAGGAAAGACCAGAGCTGGCTTTCTGGTGTGTTCTTCCACCATACACACTTTTTCCATACTTGTACATGAGCTGTTTATAGCCGAACTATGTCCATTCCCACATTTGCTTTGGAGAACCTTTCCAGACATTGTCCCCAAGCAACACCTTATTTCTGAGCTATTAGAAGGCCTTTCCATTCAGATGCAAATGAAGCCCTTCCTGACAACAAGCGTTGAGTAATTCTGACGTCAATACAGGAGCCGTAGCTGGACATTCCAATAATAGACCTGCCGTTTGGAAAAAGGAGTGGAACGGAAGCAACTGCAGATACTTGAGAGAAGCAGTTTTTGGGAGATAGGGAGGAGATGGGCAGAGGTAACCATGTTTTACGATCAGCTCCCTTGAAATGTTGTGTGACGGTAAATGCAGTTGCCCTCAAATATTTTCAAATGTGACCAGAATCAAAGTGGGGTGGTATTTGAAGACCACCAATGCAAATCTGTGCACTCACCGAGATCAGCTATGAAGGCCCTATTGGTCACTTGAAAGATGAATCTGATTGGTGGGCGTGAGAGGCAGGGCCTTTTCTACATGGTCCCACATTTATCTCACTCCCTCTCAAGTGATTTGCATATGACCTCATAAGTACACAGGTCTTTAAACCCCATTTATTTTGAGCTGCATTTTCATATATAGCCTTCATAATTCTGCAAGTCTGAAATTGTTTTTCAGTTGTTTTAGTTAGTTATAAGGGTTTGTTGCTGGCCTGGGAATTGTTCCAGACCTCTCATTTAAATTATTATTTTTAATTGAAATATAATAATTGTATCTTATGGTCCTTTTATGTAAGTTGCTTTGCGGGGGTTTTGCCCTAAAAGGCAGCCTAGAAATATGTCAAGACAAGGGCTCATGTACCATTAATGATGGTAGACGAGGGATAAATGAATGGAAGGAAATAATGTTTATTAAAGTTTTTCTTGGATTACAAAAGAATGTGCAATGTTTCTTTTGTTCCATGTCATGGAGTCTTTTCTATAGATTATTTACGTTCAATGTGAGAAGGTTCCTCTTTTGTATGGCTGTTGGCACAAGGGTGTCCTCTGTTGCCTCTAACTGCCCTAATAGTGATTGAAAAAAACTAAGAGTAAAACACGTAGTGATTAGAAAGTCCACTATCACTATTTGGAGTGCCATGACCTTTCTGCTTGTTTCCAGAGATCTTGACCTGCTAAGCTGCACAGAAATCACAGTCATTGTAGCTGACTTTTCTGATTTGCTGGCTCGTAAGGAAAAGTGAAAATGGCTCCAAGGCACACTGCCTCTCTCAATAGCATCTCATTAAAGCAATGTGTCATTTCCATGGCCACTGTGTTAATTATGCAAAGGCCTCAAACTACTTTTCATTTATTTAAGCGGTTTATTGCAAGAATGTCTGCCTTGCCTTATCTTATCTAACCCAATTCAAAGTGGCTTATGGCAATAAGAAGCCACAAATATTAATCTTCTCACGGTTATACAAAATACGGAGCCTGGAGTTTCTCATTTACTCATTCTTCAAGATTTTTTTTAACCTCATTTTTATTTTCTTATTCAAGGCGGAACACAGAATCTGACAAATTAAGTTAAAAGTATCAGTGACTGATGCCTCAAAGCATGAAGACAAAGCATCACTATTCCTTTGTAGACTGGCACAAAACTGCACTGCAAACCCAGGGTATAATTAGAAACAAAAAGCCTGGTGTCTTGCAGTAAGCAAAAATTTCATAAATGAATTATGCACACTTCCCTGGCGGTAAGCCCCACATCGAAGTGTACATGCATAGGATGCCCACTGATGATTTTACATTGGGATTCATTCATTCCTCTTGAGCAGAGATAGCCAACTTGGTGCCCTCCAGATACTGTTGGACTACAACTCCCATCAGCTCTAGCTGACCTTGTCAGTATGGCACCACATTGTCTATCCCAGCTCTTGAGTGAAGAGTGTTGCAGTTTCAGTTTACGTTATTCCACCTTGCAATATTGCTAGAAAGCATGGCTTTGAGTGGTTTTGCCTTTGCCTTACTTCTTTCCCCTGGAAAACCGACTCTTTGGCACTAAATTGGAACAAACAGCAATCCGCAGAAAACCCGATTTCTGTTTGTTCCAATTCAGTGCTAAAGAGCAAGCTTTCTTGGGGGAAACTGGCAGGCCAAATGTAAGTGTGGATGAGCTCTTAGTGAAAGGCATAGGAGTCAACTCCTAGGGGCTGAGGTCCCTTTGGCCAAACCCAAATAAAATATTTGATGGGGCAGGGCCCCCCAAAGTTGATAGCCATTGCTGTTCATATGGTGTGCATGTGCTGCATCTTGTGATTGATTATGCAGGGTGGGGCTTACTTGGGCTCCCCCAGTATTTTATTCAAGTTGGCACCCCTGGTGGAAGGTCATACAGTGAAGTGGAAGGTGTGTGGATAGTATCATTATATGGTTTCGTCACTAGATGACACTAGACTTAGATGTATCTGGGTGGAGTCAGGTGTTTCCTGTTACTGTTCTCATCTTGTTTCAGATACAATAAAGTTCTTGTGTAGCTTCCTGACTGGTATGTCCTCTAAGAGCCTTCCATTACTTCCGAGCTTGCTAATTGTTCAGTTTTGTTTTTCTTCTTGTAGTACTGAAAAAACACCGCTCCACTGACAATAATAACAGCTTCTCATCTCAGCCAGGTTCATAAAGAACCTGGAAACTTTGTCCCGTTGCAAAGGATACTTACCACACTTCATTAGTAGCAGGCAGAAAGAAAAGTAGGTAGAGATAAGGTATTGGAGCAGCCCAAATAAGAATTTGGGGAGGGAAGAAGGACTTCTGTTCTGCAACCAGACATTTCTAAACATGAGGGAAGTCTGGAAATTGTAGAGGACGCATCAGAGTAAAAGTTCATAACATAGATATAGGTATTTAAGATTATGGAAAGTGGATATCCCTCTGTATATCAATAAACAACTACTAACTGCTCCTGCAGGAAGGTAAACAGCGTTTCCGTGCGCTGCTCTGGTTTTGGTGTTCCATTGCACCAGAAGCAGCTTAGTCATGCTGGCCACATGACCCAGAAAAACTGTTTGCGGACAAACACCGGCTCCCTTGGCCTGTAAAGCGAGATGAGCGCCACAACCCCAGAGTCATCTGCAACTGGACTTAACTGTCAGGGGTCCTTTACCTTTTTTAACTTGTGAGAAATTATGCTGGTAGACAATACCAAGCTAGATGGATTAACACTCTGACTTGGTATAGGCAGCTTCCTAGTTTCCTACTGTGTATATGTGACGTTCTAGTTTCTTTATTGACTGAGAGCTGCATGTCTGAAAGAACATAGTAGACATGTCCTCTGGAGCCATCATTGGCCTAGTAAATTTTTCTAGCTTTTAGCAGCATACAGAATATTGTAGAATCAACATGGAAGATGCAGAGCTGCCGGGGGCCACTAGGGGCGCATTGGAAGATGGCCGACAATAACATCTCTCCGACCCACACGAGTTAATTAAGAGGCTGTGATGGGAGTAAGCAGCCTCCCGCCCCCCCAAGCGAGAGGGGGGGGGAATGCCCTTGCCTGCTGTGCCCTATACCACCCCCGAACTTGAGGGGGTGGGGGCACTAGGCAGAAAGCCCATGTGTGGACTCCGGCGCTCCTGGACGCTGTCTCTGATTCGCGCCTCTAGCTGCAGCAACTTCAAAAGAAACAATTAGGAGGAAGCTAATGCACATATTTCAAGGAAGAATGGGGAGTAAAGACTGCTAATTGAAGAGATCTCTGAGAAAGAAGACGGGTCGGATAAACAGGAATATATCATGAGAAGACACACCAAGGCTCGGTATGTCAGCAATGGGACTGGATGGGGGGGGGGACTTTCCTTTCTTTTCTCTATGTGATTAACCAAGAATCCCCGCCCCCAAGTCAGAAATGCCATTTAAACGACTTAAGCTGATGATTTAAGACTGTGTGGAGATAATTTTCTAACCAAAAGCATGTTTTAAGGAGATGGAAAGTATAAGAGCTTTGGGATGACGCAGTAAAAAATAGCGTCGCCATCTTGGCAAGTTCTGTCGGAAGACTTATGTCTGGGAGGTGGAATAGATCTGTTTTCATATTGTGGGCGAGCCTCCTCAGAGGGACTAAAGAAGGCAACAGATTTGCAAAGATTAAAGACGGAAAGAGTGCTTTTATTTATGGAAGTGTTGATTTATGGAAACCATCTCGATATGGTGATTGGACGAACGGAAAAATTCACACAGGATTATAACTGGTGTTTACCTGCTTAAGGAGATTATCAGAAGAGATCGCAAAGAAAAAAGAAAAATATATGAAGAAGAGGAGATGTGGGAACAACAAGATAGGACTGGATAGAATTATGATTATTATTTGGACAGATTTGTGGATATTAACGCAGCAGCAAGAAGATGATTGGAATCCCCTTCGGATCTTGAAATATGGGTCCCCCAACAAAAAAATTAAAATTCGGCTTTGTAATTCGGAATTTATGTGATGTGATTTGATTTGATTTGATTTGATTGGTCGGTTAATAAAAATTATTTTTTTAAAAAAAGGAAGAGGCAGAGCTGCCAATTTTGCATGTGACATGGTGAAATCAAAGAAGCAATGCCCAACTTAATGGAGTGTCCATTAAGATAGCTTTATACAGACAGGGCCTACTGTTCTTTCCTTGCTATAACAACATCCCTTTGCCTTTTCATCCTCACTTCCTGTTCCTCCTTCAACCTCTGCAATTGCTGGGTTTTACTTTTGCGTTCCATATATACTGTTATGAACTTTGGTGCTATGCATTTATTTTTTAGGAAAAGCAAGCCAGAACCTCAGACGGTGCCAGCTCAAGTTTTTTTTTTTTTTTTTTGCTGGGGTGGCAGGGTAAGTGAGCATGCACCCCACTGAACATTACAGTGGTACGTCAGGTTACAAACGCTTCAGGTTACAGACGCTTCAGGTTACAGACTCCGCTAACCCAGAAATAGTACCTCAGGATAAGAACTTTGCTTCAGGATGAGAACAGAAATTGCATGATGGCGGTATGGCGGCAGTGGGAGGCCCCATTAGCTACCTCAGGTTAAGAACAGTTTCAGGTTAAGAACGGACCTCCAGAACGAATTAAGTTCTTAACCCGAGGTACCACTGTACTTTCAGCTGTTGCTCTTCTGCCTCAAAGTTGCTGCCATGTGCTTGCTTGCCAGATGGAGCCAAGGAAGCAACATCATGGCTCTTTGCTTGCTTACTCATCCCCTCTGGGTCAGAGTGAGAGGAAGGTGGTAAACAGGATGAAACAGTGAAGTGGGGGGTACATGTGGATGTGCAGGTCCAGGGGCCTCTTGTTAGTGGTGGGGTGCTAGGGGTGGGTCCAAACATGCCAGCCCTTGATGCCCGTCCTGCTCTCCCAATATTTAGAAATCAACACATATCTCTGTCCCAGATACAAAACTTTATATAATATGCTTTCTCCAGGTTGTATGCTAAAATTCTACATCAGCGTTTGAGCCTCTCCTTTGGAATAAATCAACCTGGTACTGTGATTCTGTTATACTTTTATTGTTTCAGTGGGGATGGGCTTTTAACTTGGGTGGGTGGGGTTGCTTTAAATTATTGTTAAATGTTATATGCTAATTTGTATTTTTGTATTTCTATTTGTGGGCTGGAGTGCTGTTTAGGGGCTGTCGGGATGATGTCAGCGGCTCCCGGCTGGTTGCTCAGGAAGTGTAAAGACAAGGAAAAGTTTCTTACCGTCTATTTTTATTTCAATCTCTACAGAGAGAGGCTCTTGGATAATGGCGTTGTCCTGAGTGACTCTCCACCCCCGTCTCTCCCACTTCCTCATTCACCACTTCTATGGGTGCTGCTACGTGCCCTCTGTTTTTGAGCTCTTTGCTCTCCTACTTTTAAGGCTTGCCGGGTTCTGGGAGATGGTCTGGAATGCTTTCTAATGACAAATAGCTGCTCCAGTTCTGCCTGCTGCTCCTTTCCCATTATTTCCCAACTCCCCCCCCCCCTCATCTGCCTCTGAGCTGTGACCTCCCTCAAACCCCTGTTGTAAATCTATACTGTCTTCTTCTTCCTCCTCCTCCCTGGAAGGGACCGGATGGGTAGGCTGTCTCCACCATTTCTCCTCTGCCCAGTCCCTGACAGGGGCTTTTGTTGGGGCGTGTATTGTTTATTAGTGTGTATGCATTAGTATTGTTAATTGTTTTGATCATTTTTATTATGTATTTTGTGTTTTGTATACTGTAACTTTGTGTTGATTGTGAACCACCCTGAAAACTACGGGTATAGGGTGGCATACAAATTTAATATATTATTATTATTATTATTATTATTATTATTATTATTAATAATAATAACAACCATGGGGAAAACGTCCCATATAAAACATTAGTGACTAGTAACTGTTGCTTGATAGGTCCCTCCTCAGTCAGTTAGGACAACATTGCTTTGCCATCCAGTTGAAGATGTTTATTGAGAAACAAGTTGTTAGGAAGAAGCTAAGGATCAACTAACTCATCCCATTTGCAGAAGTACTTCCACTTATGCAATGGAAATTCTCCTCTCTCTTCTTCTGAATGCTGCCTCAAATATGTATTGGGGGGGGGGTGTCCCTCAATGCTTTGGAGCAGACTTGGAAGGGGGGCCAAGGGCAAGTGGGGCGAGGAGAGGAAGGCAAAGTTCCACAGTCCTTGAAAAAGTCCTTGCACAAACAGGACAACTTGGTTGGATGCAGCCCCTAAGAATGAATTGTCCCCCTTCCAAAGGAACCTGTCTCTTTTCATCTGAACTCACTAGTCATTTCCCTGTGCTCTACCGCAGGGGACAGTCAGCACTTCACAACACACTCATTTAAAAAAACCTCACCGCCACGACTTTCTGACAAATCCAAGAAAGGAAAAAAATAGTTCCTTTGAGCTTCCTGCTCATATCCCCAGGCGTTTTAAAATAGCTCTGACCCATGGAAGTCCCTATGTGCTGCTGGGAGCATTCAGCAATTTTTGTTCCTCTTGTGCCACATATTGTTTGTGTGTTTAAATGCAAACTTGTAAAAAAAAAACCACCAAAAAACCACCAAGTCTCTCACATGCTGAAATGAAAGGAAGCTTCTCCAGAAGCTACAACTGTCCGCTAATGAAAATACAGAGGTGTAGCTACTTGCACAGTTCAGCAAGTCCCGCCCAGAAACAGTTTCCTCTCCGCAGTGTAAACTTCAGGCCCACGTAGGCCGGGCCTCTGCCCCTGAGCATTGGCTGGGTTTGTTTTTACTTGGAGATAGAACTTGGAAAGGACTCAGGCCTCTCTGCACAGGAAGCACCTGCTTCTAATGTGACGACTGTCTTATCTGACCCAAGTCACATCAGGTGGCTTCCTTGTTTACATTAGCAATGGGTCCCAGTGGCCCTCCATCATTGGCTAATTTGCCCGCTCCTTTTTCCAGCTTACTCATTGATCTGAAGAGAAAATCATGCGCAGACTTTCCCAGCAAATAAGCTGCAGCCTTCATTTCCTCCCCCCGCCCCCCAGGAGGATAGCAGGGTCAGAACTCCAGCAGTCCTTGAAGGGAGTGGCAAGACACGATAGATTTGTTCAGAGGCACAGAGGACAGGACATATTGCAGACCCACTCACAGTGACCTCTCCCCAAGGAGCAAGGCCTAGCCTGTGAAGGTGAAATAACTGGACAGGGCAATGTTCTAGGATTTAGAAACCAGCCACAGCTTTATTGATTTAAGATGTAGGTTGGACTCTGCTGAGGCACTGGGTGTATATCCCTCACAGCCCCCCTGGTGGAGGGCTATTGCATGACAGGATGCTTCCCTGGGCTGATTTGCAGGAATGTCATGGCTTTTCGCTGCAGGTTAGGTTAAGGTCAGGGGAAAAGGCATTGTGTAGTAGCAAGGATTTTGTCTTTCTGTGACCTGTACTTGAGAAGTCATTAATGACTTTCCACCTCCTAGATACCTGTACACCAGAGCTTTCCAAGCTGTGTGCCGCGACATGTTAGTGTGCCGACTGCATTGTGTAGGTGTGTCGCGCAAACACACCCAGCACTCCTCCCGGGGCTAGAAAGGGGTTAGTTTAACCTCCGGTTTGCTAGTGAAACTGAATTACTGTGTTGCGAAATGATGCATGTCTGAAAAGTGTGTCTTCAACACGAATAGTTTGGAAAGCTCTAGCCTACACGAATGACCCTCCCAGGCCACTGAAGAAAGTTCCATGGCTCATCTTCCACACATCTTGGCTTTTGGACCTAGTGCTGGTCCTAGCTTAAATCTGAACTATGGTTCAGGGAAGTTGTTGTTTTAAGTGAACAAAATGTGACCCTTTAAATCAGGGGTCAGCAAACTTTTTCAGCAGGGGGGCAGTCCGCTGTCCCTCAGACCTTGTGGGGGGCCAGACTATTTTTTTTGGGGGGGGGGTGAACGAATTCCTATGCCCCACAAATAACCCAGAGATGCATTTTAAATAAAAGCACACATTCTGCTCATGTAAAAACAACAGGCAGGCCCCACAAATAACCCACGATGCATTTTAAATAAAAGGGCACATTCTACTCATGTAAAAACACGCTGATTCCCAGACCGTCCGTGGGCTAGATTTAGAAGGCGATTGGGCTGGATCCGGCCCCCGGGCCTTAGTTTGCCTACCCATGCTTTAAACAATGCAGTCCTGTGGATGACTGTCTACTTTGAAGTTCTCAGTAAATTCAGCAAGACTTCCAGATAAGTATGTATAGGACTGGATACTAATAAATCAATCCTAGGAACTGTTAATCATACGTTAATTTTAATTGCACTTGGTTATTATTTGGTGCTTAAATAGTTCTTTGTGGAGGGGATTTTTCTGCTCTAATCTTTAAGAGAGAGCCATAGATTATATTTTCTGGGAACGGAAGCCCCTGGCAAAGGTTAGATCCCAAGATATGTTGCTCTGTACCTTGGCCCCAGCTGCCAATAACTCCTCTCACAAAAGGTAAAAATAGTTTACAAATTTCTCCCAGTGTTTGATTTGCAGTTGGAAATGACTGGCCAGTGAGATACTTCAAGCTATTCCTCACAGAGGACAAAGATTCCAAAAAAGGGAGACACTTGGACTGAAAACAGACAAAAAAGAAAACTCATAGAGATGTCCGTCAGTCTGGCTTTGCAACTGAAATGACAGCTGTGCATTCCAGTGAATTGAACACTAGCTTAGCATTTCCCCTTGCCACATGTTTCAAATGGACGGTCTGCTTTTCTTTTTAAGGAATGTTTAAAAGCATCAGGACTGTTGCAGATGACCTATTTATTGAACATTCATTCTGAGCTTACGTGGAGGTTAGATGGAATCCGGTCTTTACTGAGCATTTGTTCTATTTCGATTTTGAAGGTTGGTTATATGGCAGTGAGCATTCATCCTGCTGTATTCCTCCTGATATGCTTGCAGGTGTTTAGTTATTCATTCATATCACATTTCTGAACACATTCCCCTGTCACTTTCCACACTGCAAAGAAGTCCTGTTCTTTTTTTAAAGGGGATTTGTTGTTCAAGGGTGGCAGAGCCTTTTAATCCACTTTATCTGTGCATACTTAACACCTGACCAGGAAGGGCATTCCACAAGTGGGGAGCTGCCACCGAGAAGGCCCTGCCATGCACCAATGCTAGTCAGGCAACCCCTTGTGGCACCACCAACAAGGCCTCAATAATAGGGAAGACATTATTTTAGGTACTTGAGTTCCAAGCCATTTAAGGCTTTGTATACAACTACTAACCCCTTAGATTAGACCCAGTATATATATGTGTGTGTGTGTGTGTGTGTGTGTGTGTGTGTCCAAACGATATAAAAAAAATACAGATGGAAGAACAAAGACTAGCTGAGAGACTGTTTGAGCTGTGAACTCCTCAGTTCAAAGCTCTACTGTACAATTAATGCCACCTCAGCTTCCCATTTGCAACATGAGGCCAATAATATTGGCCCACATTACAGGTGTGTTACAGGATTACCGAAATAATATATGTGAAGTACTTTGAATACGGAAGTATTATATACACGCTAAGCATTATTATCGAAACTGCCGGAGACTTTTAAGACAAAACCCACAAATTGCCATCTTTTTCCTTCTCCTGTCCTTCCAGGGAGCTTAACGACTTCCTAAATACATAATTTCAGCAAAAGGCAATATGTGCCGCAGGCCCCCTCTAGGCAGTTCTCCGGGAGAGGGCTGCCTGTCTGACAGCACTGACAGGTTTTTATATATATATAATTATTTTTTTTGGTCTTGGCATCCTTCTTCTGTCATTCTGGAAGCCGCTCGCTTTCAACAGCAATTCCCCATATCTTCTTCCAGCTCCGTCTCCTGGGCGCATCAAGAGGCAGGAGACAGGTTCATATTCTCCAAGTGATCAACAGTGGAGCATCTACACCTGGCTTTGTGCCACAGAGATGCTGCTTGACAGCTGCCTCTGAAACAGTCCTGTAATATAGATGCACTTTATCTGCCGTATTGAAATGGATTAACGTATCAATTTGTATTAAAGCGGCACTTCCTGCACAAAGCAGTCCGTCTTCGCTCTCTTTAAAAATCCATCTAGATTTCCTTACATCACACGGGTGGTGTTTGTACGTCACGCTGGGACAGATATTGCAGCATTTCTGTCCTCTTCACTGCCACCCGGCCAGCCTTTCCTTCCCATCCCGGTTCTTAATCAGATGGCTCCTTTGATCATCAGAACTCTTCTCTCCTGGAGCAAAGTTTGAAAGTGTTTCTCACATCATGTAAAGAGGAACAATGGGAGAATAATGTGTCTGAATATTCATTATGCTAATCAAATGTTAATGAATTACAGAGACATTGCAGGGAGCCCAGCTTGGTGCTCTCTTTCAGTTGGGCTTGTATTTGGTTTTTTTCCTCCCCTTCTGCATAAAGAGGGAATTTTGCTGAAGTTCATGGGTGAAAAATGCCAAATGAAAAGGACTGTTTATTTAAGATGACTTGGAAAATAACAAACATTGTCCAAAGGACACAACACAGCTGGAACACAGACTGTATTCAAGGCCTTTTCCTACTTTTTTCGTATCAGAGCATTGTTTTGTCAGAGATTATAGAACTAATTAGAGGAACTGTGGTGGCCACAAGAGGCGGTGATGGCCACCAACTTTGATGGCTTTAAAAAAGGGATTAGACAAATTCATGGAGTAGAGAGCTATCAATCACTACTAACTCTGATGGCTTGTCAGACTTGTGGCCCTGAATACCACCTGCTGGAGATCACAAAGCCTCCGACTACCCTGAAAATGCTGGGCCTGTCATGAAAACCCTTAATCCATCACAGCTTTTCAATATGTCATGAAGAGTCCCAAATTCTGCAAGTGGGGAAAGTGAAGGGCAGCAGCAGCAGGAGGTGGTCTGCCCCTTCACAGTGGCACAGTGGGACCCACAGAGAGGGGAGGGGGCCACTGTGCCACTGTGCTCCTCAGCTCCGCTAGAAGGTACCGCTCAACACACCCGACTACAGTGATAGTGGTGGCAGGAACAGCGTAAGGGGGCCCAGCTCATATAGGCGCACAGGGGCCTTTTGGCAGTCAAAGCCATTGACCATTGAGACTACGCTGCTGGCACGGAAGTGCCAGCTTGTAAACAACTGGCAAGGGTGCCTCCTCTGATGCCCAAGGCAGGCTGATGGAAGCCTTGCAGTTTTATCATACATCGTCAAAGACTCCCGCATATAACCAAGACATTTGCCAGTACAGTACTGTTACATACACCTCTGGGTAACAGCCATTGGGGCAGCTCAGCTAGCCCTGTCCTTCTCCCATATATAGGGGAGCATATATAGGGGTGTTTTGAATTATGGTGTTGGAGGAGACTCTTGAGAGTCCCATGGACTGCAAGAAGATCAAACCTCTCCATTCTTAAGGAAATCAGCCCTGAGTGCTCACTGGAAGGACAGATCGTGAAGCTGAGGCTCCAATACTTTGGCCACCTCATGAGAAGAGAAGACTCCCTGCAAAAGACCCTGATGTTGGGAAAGATGGAGGGCACAAGGAGAAGGGGACGACAGAGGACGAGATGGTTGGACAGCATTCTCGAAGATACCAGCATGAGTTTGACCAAACTGCGGGAGGCAGTGGAAGACAGGAGTGCCTTGCGTGCTCTGGTCCATGGGGTCACGAAGAGTCGGACACGACTAAACGACTAAACAACAACAACATATAGGGGTGGGGGTGGGGACACTGGTGTAGAATAGAATGTCCCTATTTTCATCTGAGTGATGTTGGAGGGTATGGAAACCTGAGCAGGAGAGTCTTGTTGCCTTGCTTACTGATTTCTTTTAGGCACCATTTTAGGCCACTGTGAGAATAGGATGCTGCACTAGATGAGCCACTGAACTGATCCTGTATGTTCTTCTTATGTTGCTCAGAGGTAGACCATACTTGTTACATAAGTTCCAGGTTTGAGTCTTCGAGAAACCACACACAGGAATATTACAGAAAGCCCCACTTGAGGGTCACTTATTCATCCTTTATTAATTTTGTCATATTGGCTCCTTTCAGTATGCCCTCCCTAGCTCCCTCAAGGCTTCTCACATTACATTTAAAATAAAATAAAATGTGGCAATGAGATTCACATACGTTTCCAAACAGCCTGTATGATATCAAAAGGGGATGCCCATCAGGGCATGGAGGAGAGGGTGGGGGGGTTGGTTGGTTATAGCACCCTGTTGTATGAACATACAGGGGCAAATGTGACTTGGAAAGTGGCCTTGAGGGATCCTGAAGAGTTTGCTACACTACTGGTCAGAGAGATTGTTTCGGGTCATGTTAACCCTACCCCCTGATATTTGCCAGGCAGAGAGGCAAGTCCACGCCCAGGGAGAGACAGCTTAAAACCCCTTCCCTGCATGTTCCAGTGTTGATCAGTGCCTGATTTTTTTATTTTTTAAAAAACGATGACATGATTGCTCATCACACTATTAACTTACAGCATTCCCCCCCCCCAGTGTCTTCATATATTGAGTGGCGTGGATTTTTAAAATTATTATTATCATGCTTAAATTCATGAATAAATGAGGACTCAACATGGCATGAGTGTCACCTTTAAAACTTGTGCTTTTAAAGACCAGCACACAAGTCTTGCAGTTTCACCACGTCAACCATGTAACATGCATGTGATCCACAAGAGCCAAGGCTTTGGGACTGTACCTGAAACCTGAGATGCCCCAACCTTTTGTGTCTCTAGTTCCAGATAATGCCCTGGTGTCAAATCCTTTGTATTATAGATGTGCAACAGAGAAAGGCCGAATAAGATAAAATACTGTGTGATGTTGAAATTCTATCCATCAGGCACATCCTCTATCTCTCTTTCTCCCCCCCCCCTTTCTCTCCACAGGCGTTTTCTCTGTTTTCCACAGGTGGAGGGTTCCTCTTCATTTTGGACAAAACACAAATGGAAACACTCAGAATATGGGGGACTATGTTATTCTGTAAAATAAGGTGCATCTAGTATTGGGTTTGGTGGCAGGGAGAGAAATCATTATTTTCAGAGCCAGGGACTAAATCTAGAGTTCTTGAGCCTCTTAAAACTTATGCTCCATAATCTACCATTTATTTTGTAAAGTGTTACAGCTTTGCTAACTGAAATGCTGATGATTTATTCATAAAAGTGACCCAAAGTTATTTAGAAACACAACTAAAACTCTAGAACCAGTCACAACAAACACTTCCAACACACCCACACACCCACACCCCCCCACACACACCAGGTCTGACAGATAATTCACTCATTTCAGTTTGCAACTGTTCCAGCCTTAAGAAATGGATGTAGCAGCATGTATGAAACAGAACTTTTTCTCATGAAGGTAAGCAGTGAGTGGCTGGCAACTAATGGTCCTCAGGTAAGTGACAGAAGTGACAGAATGGTCCTCAGGTAAGTGACAGAAGCCTCCAGTGCAGCTGGGCACCAGCTCACATTCTACTGCTGATGCCTAAGCCCAGCTAGTGAAATGGGATCACATACTCAGCAAGGAATCTCTACAACACAAGCCACAATTGCAGAGATCCACCTGATTTTTCCTCGGTCCTGGCTGTCCCATCGGATGGTTGTTGCTATTCATACCCTAACAGGGTTTACTGATTCCTGTGCTGCACACAGAGCAGCTTCTGTAATTTTGGATGATTGCACTAGCACCCAACCGTGACTATACGCTGGGATATGCAGCAACTAGCTCAGACGCCTTTACATGCTGAGCTTCTCAGGTAGACTAAAGGGGAACAGCGGCTTGATTCCCTAGTCCCTCCCGAGGTAAGCTAAGCCTGGCAGGACAGCTTACTCTATGGTCTTAACCTCTTCATGCATTAGTAAGACTTAAGCATGTTGGTTCTATGAGGCTGGTTATCCCGCAAAACGGAGGGGGATCAGGTGCCTAGAAGTTGGACATCAATAGTTAGCAGATCACCTGGTCACAGTCTTCCCCACTAGGATGAGATGTATTGCATTTCTATTTATAGTAAAAGAAGAGAAAAGAAAAGAAAAAGATGGCACCAATTTACAGAAAACCCTATCAATGCATATAAAATATAGAAGGTTTTAGAACAGCTTTATTCAACCTTGGTTCCTCCCTAGGCACTGCTGGACTGCCTGATCCTTGACTAAGCTGGTAGAGGATGGTGGGAGTTGCAAGGCAAGGGCCACAGTCACTTGTGGACAACCTTCCAGGGGCCATATGCAAGTCGTTGGTGGGGCAGATACAAAAATGGATGGGCTGTAGGTGTATAATCAGTTCCTCATCCCTTGTGTAAATGCACGCTGGTCATGTTGCCAGTCCCTGACAGATATGTGAATGGGCAGAAGACTGAGCCTGTGGCAAATCTACATTGTGCATTAATTGAAAACATTTCTATACAACCCTTCATCAATACCAGGGTGGTTCAGAACCCTACAATACAATGTGCTAATAACATCAACATATAAAAATACAAAAAAACAACAACACAATACATCACATTCCACCACCCAGGCTCAGTCTTAACAACCTACGAATGCCTGGATGAACAGATGGGTCCTTAGCAAGTGTTGAAAGCACATCAAAGTGTATGCTCTCCTTATTTTGGAGAGGAAGTGGTTCCAAAACTGGGCATCACAACAACAAAAAAGGCTCTCCTCCAGATTGTCAGCCAGGATCTTAGCAAATGGGCTGGTCTATACAGAAGCTGATGTCCCTTCAGGTATCCAGGTTCCAAGTCTTTTCAGGGTTTTCTATGTCAACTCTTAAATTTGGCTTGGTAGAAAACTGGCAGCCAGTGCAATCCTTTCAAGAGTGATGTCATGCTCAGGGTAGAGAATTTCACTCAGCAGCCTAATTATTGCATTCTGCCATTGCACTCACCATGGGAGAGCATTCAGAGGTGCAAGGAGAGTGTTCAGCAGCCTTCGGAGAGTGTGTTTTGACTATATGCAATTTTGGCTTTGTGCACTATCCCCAGAATGTAGCTCCCCATGTAAGCTGAGAGTCAATTGTATAGTGCAGGCCAGTGATTTTTTTCTAGAAAAACAGGTACTGGTACTCACCATGAGGTTGTAACAGTAAGTGCCACGCTTTTTAACAACAACAAAAAATGAGGTGCCGGTACTGTGTACCCTTGAGAACCCCCTGGGGGGGGGGGGGAAGCACTGGTACAGGAAACTTCTCATTTACACAGGGGTTGCATTCTGAGGCACCACATAAGCCTGCCCTGTTCTGTCCCTGCCCTGCCCCTTTTGCACAGTCCAAAATGGCACGTGCGTTAGAGGTCACACACATGCCGATTGCTCACAAATGGGGAGCTGCCTGTATAAAGAATGTCTTCCTATGGATGTGCCACAGGCATCAAATGGGCATCCTCTAGCCCAGGCTTCCTCAACCTCGGCCCTCCAGATGTTTTGAGACTACAGTTCCCATCATCCCTGACCACTGGTCCTGCTAGCTAGGGATCATGGGAGTTGTAGGCCAAAAACATCTGGAGGGCCGAGGTTGAGGAAGCCTGCTCTAGCCTTCTGCTATTATGTCCACTGAGGCTATTTGGTTCCCCTACCTTATCCATACCATGACGAGAAAGGAGAGGAAAGAGAGAAAATGTTTCTCTTTCTGAGCTTTTCTCCAGCAGATGCTGTTTGTTTGGTTCCTGGCCAATTCCAGGAATTGGTTATTGTGTATTTTGTGGCTGAAAGCCACAGACTCCTGATCTCCAAATCCTGGTGAACCTGCCATGTTGTACACCCAGCCAAGGAAGGCAAATGGCAGGTAGTTAATTCTTTACTGGCAAAAGCAGGCACTTACTTACCTCTATGGTGCACTGGATATACACACTCTCTAACGCCTGTGCGGCTTTTTCCAGGTTCATGCCCAGCAGAGCAATGGAAGTAACAGAGAGACCATGCCACCCCCTGGGCTTATGGACCCATGTCTGACAGAGTACCTGCACACAACCTGAGACTTCTCCTGCACGGAAGTCATCGCTGCGCTTCCCTATTCAAACCCCTCCTGGTTCTAGGAGACAGCGGGGCAGGGGACAGCAAGGATTTGACCGGCCTGCTCCTCACCTGAACAGCCTCTTCCTCCACTTTCAACCTGTCCTGCACCCCCACCTCTGTCTGCTTGGACCCTTCCACTTCCCTAGTTCCTGCCTTGCGAGTGGCACCTATCAATTGCTGGCCCCCTCTCCTGGGTCTGTCTCCAGCCCCCTGCCTCTGTCACACACTTGCCAGAGCCCTGTCAGTCTCCACCACACACTCTTGGTCTTGCTTTCTTCAGCTGGAACATGCCACGGCACATTAAGGCCAAAGACAAAGCAAACAATTCACCAAGAAAGACAATGGTGAGGGATGTGGGAAGTAAGCCCACGCTCACAAGGCAACCTGACACTGTGCTCGTTCACGGTGGCAGTTCTGTTTGGCACTCTGTTGCAGCATGTTCTGACGGCTCCAGAATTTAGCTGCTTTAGCTATCCAAGCTTCCTTATGCGTATCTCGCGCTGCAGGGAAGAAAATATGGATGAGCCGGGCTTTTCCATTAGAAAATGGCACTAAACAGAACATGCCACTTCTCTGTTGCTCTATTCAACACCAGCACCTCACTAATGTATGGCTGTTTAAAATACTTGAGAGGTGCTGAGTAGACGTTTTATGCACTGGCAAAGCAGAAAACAAAATAAGAGAAAATGCAACACAAAAGAAAGAAGACACCAATTTGCATAAAATTTGCATGCACATGTTTTTAGGATAACAACAACAACAACAACAACAACAACAACAACAACAACAACAACAACAATAATAATAATAAATTTATATCCCTGCCCATCTGGCTGGGTTCCCCCAGCTACTCTGAGCAGCTTCCAACAAAATATTAAAAGTACAATAAAACATCAAACATTAAAAACTTCCCTTAATAGGGCTGCCTTCAGATGTCTTCTAAAAGTCATACAGTTTATTTCCCATCTGATGGGAGTGCATTTCACAGGGCAGGTGCCACTACCAAGAAGGCCCTCTGCCTGGTTCCCTGAACTCCGCTTCTTGCAGTGAGGGAACCGCCAGAAGGCCCTTGGAGTTTGTCTTTATATGCATGTAGATGTTTTCATTTCTAAATCTGGGCAGGACTGAACTAATGAGTCTCATCAGCAGAAGCCCAGGCAAGGACATCTGCTTGCACGAGGGGATCCACTGCACACCCCAGAATGGTCTCTGGGAATAGAGGTTGGGAAGAACCCCCAGGAGTGCATGAGGTGGGATGAGAGGAATGCCAATGGAATGATCGGAAGAACGTGATTTTGAATTCCTCCTAGAATTTAGCCCATTGAGATTTTATGCAAATTAGTACATCATCATCATCATTAGCAGGGGAGACTGTGATCAGGTGATTCATGTAACTGACCAGGTGCTAACTGTTGATGCCTGTCTTCAAGGCCTCTGATCTCCCTTCCTTTACACAAAACTTGGACGAGGCAGCCCATCCAATAGAGGCTAGTCCTTGATAAAGGAGGACACAAGGCCACTCTGGGGTTTGTATATAGAGAAACACACACATCAATTGCATGGGAAGAAGTTATTAATCTACTTGCAACTGGAACGCCCCACTTTTAGCACACTCACTTGGAAAGACCCAGATCTTTTCCTTTGTGGTTTAAAGCCCGTACATGTCAATCCACGCCTGGTTCGCAGCTAACATTCTTTTGAGCTATTTGTATTTTCAGGTGTTTGTGGGAAGGGACCTGCTGCACACAAATCCTAAAGCAGCGCCTCACATTCAGCTTCAGAGCAATGGCTTCCAAAACTTGCCCAGTCGAGGACGGCATGTGTGATAACTTGCCGAGCACCCAAAGACTGAGGCCATTCACAACTGGTGGACGTCCCGATTCCTGCACTGCGAACCTCCAGTTTCTGCAAAGGGTAGAGATTCCCTCCTAAAATCCCAGTCTGGGTGGGGCAAACTGCTTGGCACTCAAGAATTGCTTTGGCAAGGTTTGATCTGGAGCAGCGAAGAGTCTGGCAGGGAAAGGGTCAAGTGGGAAGGGGATATCTCTCTCTTCACAGAGACACGTTGCCAGAACGCACACCCTTCTAGAGGTCAGTGCAATAAACAAGCCTCGCCTCTGCCCACCCACGGGCACTTTGCATTAGGAGAAAGAATGATTTCTGAAACAATGCAGAAAACGGTAGATGCAAAGTGTTTCACATAACCAGTGACATCACTGGCAAACGGTAATATGCTTCAACATCAATTGTGTGACCACATTTCACATAACATTTTGATCTTCAAGAGCCTGGAAAACACCCAGGTGGATATCACCACTGGAAGCTAGGACTCATAAAAGGTTGAATATGAAAGCCACGTGGTTGAAGTATAATGATATTTTGATGGTATTTAGATTAAAATCTTATGATCAGTTGAAAGATATATTAGATGATTGGTTCCAGTACATCCAGATAAATGAAGTGTTTAAAATGGATGAGAACATTGGTTTTCAAACAGAGAAATCCAAACTGAAAATGGAATTATTAGATACAAAAATGAAAAACTTATCCAAGATGTATAATTTATTGCTGGAATGGGATACGAAAGATGAACAAGTGAAATCTGTAATGATTGAATGGGCTAGGGATGTGGGGCACAATATTATGATGGTGGACTGGGAGAAATTGTGGAAAAAAGAAATTAAATTTACAGCATGTAGTGTATTAAGAGAAAATTTGATGAAAATGATGTATAGATGGTACTTAACACCAGTGAAGTTAGCAAAAATGTATCATAATCAAGAGCCTTTTGCCTTCAACAGCATGACGGCTTTGCTCTGCCATCACAGCTGGAGGCGGTAATGCGTTTGAATGCCAGTTGCTGGAAAATGCAGGAAGGCAGAGTGCTGTTGTGCTCTGGTCCTGGTAAGTTGCCAATAAGGGAATACAACCCTTAAGCTGAGAAGGATTCCCCACTCTGGTCTTGCAGCAGCTCTCCAGGGTTTCTTCCTTCCAGGACCCCAGCCTTGCAGCCGTCTTTCTCAGCCTGGAGACACTGGGGCTTGAAAGGCCCTCCTTCGTGAAAAGCATGTTGTGTACCACTGAGCCACATCCCTCCCCTGCATCAAATTACTGCCCATTCCCGCATCCAATGTGTGGGCTCAGGGAAAGGTGCCTGGTGCAATCAAGACGTACAATAAAGCCCTCACCTGGAAAGCCCCGAGATACTCCCCAAGATAAGGAACAGAAGTCTTTGTCTAGCTTATCTCCTCTACCTTCAAGCTATTCATAGTGTCGGAGACTCATGATCTCAGGAATATTTCCGTAGCTCTAGGAGAGGAGGGGTGAAAGACAGAATGGTATCCAGTTCCATGATAATTTTGTTTCCTGTTTCAAAGCAATAAAGAGGCCTCCAGATATTGCATGCTTACTGTAATCAAGCGGGCAGCATGGGAATGCCACGACTTCAGAACCAAGCGGTCAGAGGTCAGAGGAAGCAGCTCCCCCTCCTCCTCTGCCCTTTTAAGAAGGGTTCAGAGGGTGGAGGGTGGCATGCTGAGTGGGAATCGCCATTGTTATTTTAACACAAACAGCTACAGAAATCCACTTTCTGGAGATGCCCTGAACTTTGCTCCAATGTCACCAGCATCTCGGCTGAGCCAAAATAAACACAATTGAAAGGGAGCCTGCCGCATACGCTGTTGAAGTGCAGAGCTTTGCAGAGGAGCGAGTGCAGCGAGACAGAGACCCGGCACAGATAATGCAAGAAGGGAAGCCGCACAAAGAGTTTGAAGGGGGCAAGTGGGAACGTGCAGGGTGGAAACCCATCAGGCGCTGCGATGCATTCCGAGCAAACTTGCGTTGGCCAGAATGTTTACACTGGTTCTGGTTTCAATCGAGGCAGCTCCCGAGGGTGTGTAGCAGCATGCCCATTTCTTCCTCCTGCTGGAGTCTGAGCCAAAAGGCATCCTGAGGACAGGAGCGCTCGGGCAGCATGGCTGGGAGGATGCCCCAGCTGGCACAGGGCCATTTTGGAAGCCTCGAGTCCTCGGCAGATTGCGACGGATCTGATTTCTCTTCTGAATGATGCTATGAAATGAAGCCGAGCTTCCACCGAGCTTGGGTCTCACAAAGGCTTGACAGTTTTTTGGAAAAGCATGAAGCTTTCCTTTACCCACTGACACAGCAGAATTGTAGAGTTGCTGTGTACGCGCTACACATTCGGAGCACATTCTTCCCTTCCAAGTAGTCGAGGCACTGCAGTTTGTTCAGAGTTGCAGGGAACCGTATATGTCTGAGGGGTGCACTACTGTGCCCAGGGTTCTTGGAGGAGGAAATGTGCTTTAAAGATATAGTGTGCATGCAGCTGTAGAGTTGGAAAGGGACCTTGGCGTTCTCCTAGTTCATTCCCCCTGCCCTCTAGTCAGGATCTGCAGTGCATCCCTGACACATAGGCAGGGTTTCATTTCACCCGGAACTCACTAGAACTCAGTTCTGGCACCTCTCAGGTGGGTGCCATTGCCATTGTAAGAGAACAAAGGAGGTGTTCATCATGAATTCTGGCACCTCTTTGTCTAGAAATGTAGCACTGCATATATGTACAGTGGTACCTCTGTTCTCAAATCCGTTCCAGAAGCCCATTCGCTTTCTGAAACGTTCGAAAATTGAGGCATGGCTTCCCATTGGTTACAAGAGCTTCTTGCACTCAGCCGAAGCTGAGTCACATGTTTGGGTTCTGAGAAACGTTCGAAAACAGAAGCATTTACTTCCGGGTTTTCAGCATCCGACAATGGAGGCATTCGGGAACCAAGGTACCACTGTATACAGCTTCCATTTAAATACCTCCAAAAGACATCAGTCACATCTTCCCCAGATGCTATGCTAATGATTTGATAATGTGCAAATCTATTTAACTGAAAATTCTTTAATGGTTTGATGGTCCTGCTCTTAATATCTATGACGGCTGGCAGTAATAACTCCAATTTTGTCTTTTATAACATATACACGCTTCTCTTTGGTTCTCTTTACTTCCTGATTCCTTCAGTGCTATAGTCCTCACTGTAACACTTGTATAGTTATATCGCCATGTTCACTGTAATGCCTATTCCTTCAGACCGCATGTGACCACTTTTACCTCAACCTCTTTGTTCCCCATACACCATATATGGAAAGTTCCATATAGGTTGCACGGCTATAATATATATTTCACTTCCTGCTCAGTTTTCTCTCTGTAGAGTTGGCACCCGGGTCCCATTTATCCAGTAAATGTTAGAATTCGTGCAAGGACATATACGGTAATACCTGGAATTCTGGTCCTGAGATGGGTGTGCAGAATGGAAATGTTTCTTGTATATTCTGACACTCATTCATTTATGGGAATCTGGCCATACAGAGGACTCTGTCATAAACAAAGACGTGACGCTCCTATTGTTGAGTGCACATTTTATCACCTGAAAATAAGGAAATGTCGTGGGAAACTTCCTGACACCTCCCGACATAGTAACTGTATTTCCACTTGAATTCAAGAGGTGTCCTTGGATCTGTCTTCTGAGTCACTAGTCTCCCTTGAAGCCTCTTGTTTGGGCTGATGACACATAGCGGCCTAATAAAGTCCCACTTTAATGAGGCACATTTGTTATTCATAGCTGCTCTGGGATGAGTAATAATGAACCGTGTTTTAGCTAGCAATGCATGTTATTTATAAAGAATCCACTACATCTTCTGCAATTCCAACCCAAATGGGGATATTGCAAAAAGTGCTTCGTCATGACTACAGCTTTCTTCCTAAAGTACAAGAGTTCTTTCCACACAGGCATACTGATGAAAATAGGGACATTCTATTTAATAATAATAATAATTTATAATTTTAATTTCACTATTTATACCCCGCCCATCTGACTAGCTTGCCCCAGCCACACTGGGTGGCTTCCAAAATATATAAAAACATAGTAAAACATTAAACTTCTAAAAACTTCCCTATACAGGGCTGTCTTCAGTTGGCTCAGGGATATGTTTGAATGGATTATTGCCTGACAGCTAAATAAAGAAGAAAGGTTTTACATTAGTTCTGAAAGTAGGGAAGCTGATGTTCCACACCCACCCGCCCACACCCCACCATCTTGCATTTCCAGTAAAAATATTTCCACATTCTGAGAAACTTTACAAAATATGTGAGAAATTCCCTCTTCCATCCAGGAAATAGATAGTTTATTGGACAAAACCAAATTGTTGTGATGTATATCTCTCTCACACAAATAGTGCGGACAGTTTGAAACTTGCTAGTTTGATAAATTCTTTTGTATTGGTGGTACTGCGGTTGATCTCATTCACCACATCCTCTCAAAATGAGCATGACTGACACATAGTATAATCATGGACTCAGGTGAAGGAGGGGAGGGAAATCTCTTTAACTGGAAAAGTGGCTTAGAAAAAAGAAAACATCTGACATCTTTCACAACTGTAATTTATGATACAGTAGTAACATCTGGATCCCACTGATTCTGTTTTACTAGAAAAGCAAGTTTCAGGAAATAAATAGTCACTGCTACCTCACATTGGCGTTTGCTAGGAAGGAATATTTACAGTACAGTTCTGATCTAATCAAGTTGGGCATTTGTATATATGACGTGCAAGCATGACTCACAATCTGTGTACAGACCAACAAATAAATAGGTCATTCATACTGCTAATCATCTGTTACTATTAAAGACAAACTTCAGTCGAGATTAAAGCAGCTATAAACATGAGTTTAGCCACTTTCCGGAAACAAAAGCAAATGCATGGGGAAATTTTGAGGACTCAGAAATATAAAATGTCTACCCCTTCTGCAAAATGTCAAGTTAGGAAGAGCTGGGAAATCTGGACTCTGTCCTATTTCTGCAGTGCAGAGTGAGAAAGGTAAAGAAACTTGCAATCTCCCCACCTTGCATTATGCTAGCAGGTTTGCAAACTATTCTCCTACACTCTCACAGCTTATATGAGCAACCAATAATTGCATTCTGTAGGAGAGGTCATTCTGAGGTCCATTCTGCATTATTTTGGAATCTGGCCTTTGGTGCGGCACACCTCTCCTTTGGAACGCCCTCACATAAGGTAGCAAACAAACACTTTCTCTTCAGTATTTTTGGTGCCCGCTAAAGACCTTCCTTT
This sequence comes from Podarcis cretensis, assembly GCF_951804945.1. Taxonomy (NCBI): domain Eukaryota; kingdom Metazoa; phylum Chordata; class Lepidosauria; order Squamata; family Lacertidae; genus Podarcis; species Podarcis cretensis. The sequence goes on along the minus strand of NC_137170.1, from coordinate 44,345,687 downwards.
TCAACAAGACTTCCAAGTGGAGATCTTTATTCCAATTGGTATGTATTGTATTTGGATTGATTTTTAAGCATGAGCTGTTGTTTTAAAGTGTGTGTGTGTGTGTGTGAAATTGGGGCTTTTTAAATGCAATTATTTTAACTGTTTTAATATATGTACTGTAACTGTTTTATATTTGTTTTATTACATTGCCGAAAATGGGGGGTGGGGGTGGAGATCCATTGTTGTAGTCACACCTGATACATACCTTTGTGTTCCTTCAGCCAGTAAATGTTGGGGTTATGAGCATGCAAATGGGGATAACCCTTTCATTGCACGCATGCTTACATACATACAGTGGTACCTCGGGTTAAGTACTTAATTCGTTCCGGAGGTCCGTTCTTAACCGGAAACTGTTCTTAACCTGAAGCACCACTTTAGCTAATGGGGCCTCCTGCCGGCGCTGCGCTGCCGGAGCACGATTTCTGTTCTTATCCTGAAGCAAAGTTCTTAACCTGAAGCACTATTTCTGGGTTACCTGAAGTGTATGTAACCTGAAGTGTATGTAATCCGAGGTACCACTGTACATACAGATAGTTATATTATATGATGCTTAGCACTCCAGAATTCTAATTTTGTGGGAGTATAGGAGTTCCTATTAGACAATAGGAACTAGGATCTGTGGTTTCCTGAAGTGGCTATCTAAAGAACTTTTAACTGAGTTAACTGAGTTAACATTAAAAAAGGATGTGTACAAAAAAATGGAAAAGGGGGGAAACCACCAAAGAGGAATTCAAACAAATAGCCAGCACGTGTAGACACAAAGTCAGAAAAGCTAAAGCACAGAATGAATTCAGGCTTGCTAGAGAGGTTAAAAGGAACAAAAAAGGCTTTTATAGGTATGTTCGTAGCAAAAGGAAGAAGAAAGAAACAGTGGGGTCACTCAGAGGAGAAGATGGTGAAATGCAAACAGGGGACACAGAAAGGGCTGAACTCCTCAATGCCTTCTTTGCCTCAGTCTTCTCCAATAAAGAAAACAATGCCCGACCTGAAGAATTTGGAGCAAATGATTCAGCAGAGGAAACACAGCCCAGAATAACTAAGGAGATAGTACAAGAATACTTGGCTAGTTTAGATGTATTCAAGTCTCCAGGGCCAGATGAACTGCATCCAAGAGTATTAAAAGAACTGGCAGATGTGATCTCAGAACCACTGGCAGTCATCTTTGAGAATTCCTGGAGAATAGGCGAAGTCCCGGCAGACTGGAGGAGGGCAAATGTTGTCCCTATTTTCAAAAAGGGGAAAAGAGAGGACCCAAATAATTACCGCCCAGTCAGTCTGACATCAATACCAGGGAAGATTCTGGAGCAGATCATTAAGCAAACAGTCTGTGAGCACCTAGAAAGGAATACTGTGATCACCAATAGTCAGCATGGATTTCTGAAAAATAAGTCATGTCAGACTAACCTGATCTCGTTTTTTGACAGAATTACAAGCCTGGTAGATGAAGGGAACACAGTGGATGTAGCCTACCTTGATTTCAGCAAGGCATTTGACAAGGTGCCCCATGATATTCTTGTAAAGAAGCTGGTAAAATGCGGACTTGACTATGCTACCACTCAGTGGATTTGTAACTGGCTGTCTGACCGAACCCAAAGGGTGCTCATCAATGGTTCCTCTTCATCCTGGAGAAGAGTGACTAGTGGGTTCTGTCTTGGGCCCCGTCTTATTCAACATCTTTATCAACGACTTGGATGATGGACTCAAGGGCATCCTGATCAAATTTGCAGATGACACCAAACTGGGAGGGGTGGCTAACACCCCAGAGGACAGGATCACACTTCAAAACGACCTTGACAGATTAGAGAACTGGGCCAAAACAAACAAGATGAATTTCAATAGGGAGAAATGTAAAGTATTGCACTTGGGCAAAAAAAATGAGAGGCACAAATACAAGATGGGTGACACCTGGCTTGAGAGCAGTACATGTGAAAAGGATCTAGGAGTCTTGGTTGACCACAAACTTGACATGAGCCAACAGTGTGATGCGGCAGCTAAAAAAGCCAATGCAATTCTGGGCTGCATCAATAGGAGTATAGCATCTAGATCAAGGGAAGTAATAGTGCCACTGTATTCTGCTCTGGTCAGACCTCACCTGGAGTACTGTGTCCAGTTCTGGGCACCTCAGTTCAAGAAGGACACTGACAAACTGGAACGTGTCCAGAGGAGGGCAACCAAAATGGTCAAAGGCCTGGAAACGATGCCTTATGAAGAACGGCTAAGGGAGCTGGGCATGTTTAGCCTGGAGAAGAGGAGCTTAAGGGGTGATATGATAGCCATGTTCAAATATATAAAAGGATGTCACATAGAGGAGGGAGAAAGGTTGTTTTCTGCTGCTCCAGAGAAGCGGACACGGAGCAATGGTTCCAAACTACAAGAAAAAAAATTCCACCTAAACATTAGGAAGAACTTCCTGACAGTAAGAGCTGTTCGACAGTGGAATTTGCTGCCAAGGAGTGTGGTGGAGTCTCCTTCTTTGGAGGTCTTTAAGCAGAGGCTTCACAACCATATGTCAGGAGTGCTCTGATGGTGTTTCCTGCTTGGCAGGGGGTTGGACTCGATGGCCCTTGTGGTCTCTTCCAACTCTATGATTCTATGATTCTATGAAGTGCCCATAGCTGTCACTATGACTTATCCCTTAACTCCCTCCAGTAGCTGCCATAACTTTCTTTTGAACTGAGGTCTCAAACTGACAGCTCAAACCAGTCAGAGGGAAGCAGTACCAAACCATGCCTAGCAACCCCCACTCCCTCCACTCAGAAAAGGAGTGACATAAATGAAAAGTACTGTGGTACCATTCCAAATCTTTCACAAAAGTTGGATATATATATTTTACACGGATTGATGTTTGCTCTGATTGAGCTTTAAAGAGCAGATCTTCATGGGGAAAGCTCAGGGGGGTGGCGCTGAGATATGGAGCTTTAAATTGTGGACCGTGCCTGGAAAGAGTGGAGGAAAGGTAAGTGTGGATAAAGCCAAAAAACATTCACTAAAATGTTGTGCTCTAGTGTATCGACACTTGTGCTGTATGCAATTTTTAATGGGATTCGTTCTTATTGGATTATCAGTGGAATGTAAATATATATATATATATATCAGTTTGAAGAAGGTTTAGACTGGAATTCTGAAGATGATGACATTGTGTGGACACCACCTAAAAAATTCACACATGGGTAGCAGCAAATCTGCAATAACCCCCTGTATGGATAAGCCCTTAGTGAGTAATTGAGGCAGATAATGCGCCTTTATTACTAGGGTTGCCATATTTCAAAAAGTAAAAACCAAGACACCCTGAAAAACGTTTTTAGGAAGACCCCCCCCCCAATTATTATTTTTTACCTTTTTTAAGGAAGACACAAAAGTTGTAGAGCTTTTCTTTTACAAAAAAGCCATTTTTCGATTGACTTGCCAATTCCACCTTTGAAATCCCGGTAATGTTTCATGCTTTTCCTTATGTCTCCATAAGTAAAAGGATTAGAAGCGTACTCTTAAAAATTCAATTCAAGCAAGAAGCTAGGATAGCTATGAGGGGGCCTTAGGGGTCTATAAACAACCTTCTGATCAAGCATTATGCAAGCATCAGGCATTAACACTGGGGCTAATGTGACACAGCCTATTACACTTTATGAATTGCTTTCTCGTCTGAGACTCTAGAAGGCCTAAACTAAGCAACACTAATTCCGTACCAGTTCTACAATTCTATGATTCTATGGCTTGGCTGTGTGGAGCTGTCTCTGAGAAGAGCTGCCGCTATTGCCCCTTGACTTAAGTTAGGAATTGCCTGGCTGAAATTTACTGTCAGCCTGGATAGCTCAGTTGGTTAGAGCATGGCGCTGATAATGCCAAGGTTGTAAGTTCAATTCCCATACGGGACAGCTGCATGTTCCTGCATTGTAGGGGGTTGGACTCAATGATCCTCAGCGTCCCTTCCAACTCTACGATTCTATGAGTTTACTTACAGGGAAGAAAAAGGGAAGAAAAGTTGTCACCATTAGAGATTTGTTTTGTTTGTTTTTTGTCAAGTAATAGTCTGTTTCTAATCTGAATGACATCAAAGTAAACAGGGAGAAATCCCACTGAAGATTACAGTCCTACACCAAAAACAAAGAGCCAAGAATAAAACCAGAAAATGTGACTTTAGAAGTGTGCTGATAATGATGCAAGTTTTCCACAGTATACTCTGCAGATTGATACCAAAAATGAATGTATGCTTTTCTTCTCCTTAACCACACATCTCCCCTTAAAAACAAGATGAGACGCTGAATTAAATCTGGTAGGAAAGTATATTTCCTGTTTATAAAAATATCCTTCCTGAGTGGAAGAGTCCTCTTCCTGCACACACTTGTCTGCACATGTCATTTTAAATTCCCAAACCAGATCCCACAAAGTAAAATGACTCTTGTCTCACTTTTAGAGCTTGTTATATAAAGGACCCCTGACCATTAGGTCCAGTCGTGACCAACTGGGGTTGCGGCGCCCATCTCGCTTTATTGGCTGAGGGAGCCGGCGTACAGCTTCCAGGTCATGTGGCCAGCATGACTAAGCCGTTTCTGGCGAACCAGAGCAGCGCATGGAAACACTGTTTACTTTCCCGCCGGAGCGCTACCTATTTATCTACTTGTACTTTGACGTGCGTTTGAACTGCTAGGTTGGCAGGAGCAGGGACTGAGCAACGGGAGCTCACCCCGTCGCGGGGATTCGAACCACCGACCTTCTAATTGGCAAGTCCTAGGCTCTGTGGTTTAACCCACAGCACCACCCACATCCCTAGAGCTTGTTATATACCACCTATGAATTATTATTATTATTATTACATTGAGATTGGGCCAGATCTCCTATCTGGATCCCTCCCAGCCCTGGGATTCGATCCTTATAAGAACAGGGTCTTCAGAAGAACAGGGTCTTCAGAAGATGGAAATGACTAGACTGGACTCATGAGGGTCTTTTCTGAATAGCCCTGATGTGTTAGGTATCCCCTTTGTAATGTCAACCAGAACAGTATGTTGCCACAGGAACTAAATAGCTGGGAACGCTTCAAGTATTACAAAAGAGAGTGTGCCCTTCTTCCCTCTGCCTCCTATGACTGGAGGCTGTGTCATCAAAGGGTGTGTATGCGAAACAGAAGAGATGACAGGCAGTCCTGGAACTGAGTCCGACTTCCTCTCTTTTAGAATCCTGCGCTTTGGTTCCCCTAGAAATCTGATGGGAAGCAGCGTAGGCAGCTGTTCATGCTGCAAAACCCCATGTTATGCTTTGCTTACATGTAAACAAACCTTAGATTACAGAAATGCCTCTAGTGACCTCGTTAGCAGGAAACCAGTTCAGATATGTGCTTCAACACCTGAAGAGTCTCATTGTTCAAAGACCAGGGTGTGCACAGCACTGTAACGCCAACAGAACATTGTGAGGACTACGTTCATAATGCGCTTTTTGTTGTTCATGAAAATACCACTGTATGTCCTTTCCAATTCCTGGATCCAACAAGAATTCAATTGCTGGAATAGCCAGGCATGTTTCTTGGTCATGGCCCCATAGCTTGGGTCATTAAGGTAACAAAGGAAGTAGCTCTGTTCCCGAGAACAAATGGGTGACAAATCCTCTCCCTCAACTGTCTGTCAGTTAGAAGGACAAGCCAGAGTTGCGGTGTGAGAGCTTGAAGCTAGAAGCAGGCAGCAGGCTGGGCAGCTGAGAAACAGAGCCAAGCCTGATTTCTGCTGGGATCCAAGGCTTTGGCTATGGCAGAAGCAAGAGCTTCTTGGGGTGCTAATGCTGCAAGCTCCTCCATCAGGCTGTATATGTGTGGAAACGAACCATAGATTCAAAATACACCACAGTCTCCGCTGTCATTCATTGCGAGAAAATTGAACCCTGGGTTAGCACCTGGAACCCCTAGAATCTCACACCGCTCAGAGACTGGGGTGGCCTGCAACAGTATTAATGCTGTAGCTGCTCATGAAAGGAGCGGGGGACAACAATACTCCATTGTTGGTGGTTGGGATCCTCCAGCCAATGGGCCAGATTAGGCTTGCTAGGCCTCCCTATTTGGCCTGCCCTACATCTGATAAAGCATTGAGTGCTGGAACACGTAGTCCCTGAGAAAAGTGGGGTTTGCAGGCATGCACCAGTGATCAGCTGTGCCTTTGCAATTGCCACTGTAGCTGCCTGTGATGGAGGTGGCATGCAAACAGACAATCTTTGTACTCTAGGCCACCCACAGGAGCACGAAACTTTTCAGCATAAGAACTTCTTCCTCTGGACCCCTTACATTAATTGCGTGAAACTTGCTGGTCTCAGGCTCTCAACCACATGCATGCCCCTCAACTGTCCTGCTTTAAGCAGAACCTTCCGGAATTACAGAAGCCAGCCCGGCTTCTGATTGGATGTTCTATTTTGGTGTCCTGATTCTCCTCTGTGGCAAGTTGGAGGGTGTGCATGTAGACTGTTCCCTCCCCACAATTAACCGGCACTCATTTAACATACTAATAATAGGAATAATAACAACTGAAAGAAGAACCTGCTATTTAATTAGAGCTGTTTGCAGAACCAGCCTTCGAGTGCTACCTGACGCTATATTCAGCCCTGAGAGGCGGGCAAGGTTCCTGCTTCCTCTTCCCTCTTGCTAATAAATTCACTCTCCTTTCCTGCAACAGAAAGAATGCCAGGAGGAGTTTGCCTCCAGCGGTGAGGTCACCTTCCCACTTGGAGTGTCTGCTGGAATGAATTGCTGATTAATCCGCTATCTTTCCTTTAATCACAATAATTGTTCTTTTCTGTAATTTCTTCTGCTGTTGCATGGGGAACTGGTGACCTCATCATGCTGGCATTTATCACTTGTATTGCCGCCCAGTGCCAGGGCATGATTAGCTGGTGGAAAGCAGATCCCATTAGGTCATGCTTGTGCAGAATGTTTGCATAATATACGACTGCTTTTTGTGTGTTGATTCTCATGTGTAACAGGGTCAGTGGGAGCAACACGGAATATTTTGATCTACAATTGTGCATTTCAATCAGGACTTTATTATCTTGTATTCATTTTATCATATTTTGAAATTCAAAGCTGCTTTGAGGGATAGAAGCAGGGTATACATGATGAGTGAGAGTGTGTGTGTGTGTGTTTGTGTGTGTGTGTGTTCATCTCAGCTGGGAACATCATTTGGAGTCCAATGTGTTGAACTGTTTAAAGCTTTATAGGTCAAACCCTGCACTTTGAATTGGACCCGGAAACTACTGTATTGGCCCGAATATAAGCTGCACCCAAATATAAGCCACATCTTTAAAATTAAAGGGGGGGGGGAGACAATAACCAAGGAGGAGCGGGGGCCAAGGAGGGCCAAGGAGGCAGCGCCTTCACTCTGGTGGTGGCAGCGGTGGTGGGCAGCAGTGCTTCCAAAGGGTCAACACCACCAGGGCCCACCGATGGGACGGGCAGAGAGAGGCAATGGCTGGCGGGACTCATACGCCCCTCAGCGGGCTAAAGCCAGGCAGCACCTCGGACTATCGCCAATCCCAGCACACCGGCTGTACTTCCTGTTCCTCCTGCTAGCAGACCTTCTCTCTCTTTCTCTCTTTCTCTCATCCATGCTCTCCCCTTCCTTCCTCCTCCTCACCACCTTCTGGCTCCCTCTCAGGGACCCCCTCACCGTGCCACCATCTTGGAGCCAGCCCAGCCAAAACCGGGCAACATCCAGGGACAAACCTGCTCCAAACCAATTTTTGTAAGGTCGCAAATATAAGCCACACTTTAACTTTTCACAGTCAGAATTTGGAAAAAAAAGTGTGGTTTATATTCGGACCAATACGGTAATTGGTGCCTGGTCTTGCCCCAGTGAGCAACCTGGCTGCTGAATTCTGCAACAGGTGAAGTTTCTGAACTGTCTTCAGAGGCAGCCCTGTGTAGAATGCATCCAGGGGGGTTTTCAGCCGGAACTTGCTGGAACTCAGTTCCGGCACCTCTCAGGTGGGTGCCATTGCCAAGAAGGGAGGGGTTCATGGTGAGTTCCGACACCTCTTTTTCTAGAAAGTGGGAGCGTAACACTATCAAGAGCAAGCAGCCTCACATCCATCCGATTTAAGGAACTGCCCACCAACAGTGCCTCTGTCTTATCTGGACTGAACTTCAGTTTACTGGCTCTCATCATTACTCGATGGCAAGACAACAATCCAGCACATTCATTGCCACACCTGCAGATATAAAGGAGAAGCGGAGGTGTGCGTCATCAGTGTATTGCTGACAACATGCTCCAAAACTCCAGATGACCCCATTCAGCAGTTTCATGTAGATGTTAAGCAGCATAGGAGATTAAATTGAACCCTGAGGAACCCCACATTGAAGGCTCCATGGGGCTGAAGAGCACTCTGGAAACGACCATCCAAGTAGGACTGGAACCACAACACAGCGGTGCCACCCACCCTTACCTCGAACAGCCACTTCAGAAGGATACCATGGTTGATGGTATCAAAAACCGTTGAGAGGTCAATGTGAATTAATAGGGACACTTTCCCCCTGTCTTTCTCTTGACAGAGGTCATCCTACAGGGCGACCAAAGCAGTTTCTGTGCTGCAGCTGGGGCTAAACCCTCATTGAAATGGATCCAGTTTTATTACAGTTTTAGGAGGCGTTTTTCAACCCAGTTTTTTGGTTGGCAAGCTGCATCAGATCCTCCAGAGAAATGCAAATTTTGGGGGGGCCACTAGGGGGTGCATTGGAAGATGGCCGACAATACCATCTCTCCGACCCACACGGGGTAATTAAGAGGCTGTTATGGGAGTAGGCAGCCTCCCTTGTTGCCCCAAGGAAATGGGGAACACTGCCCTTGCCTGCTGTGCCCATAAATCACCCCCTAATTCAAAAGAAGGGGGTGAGGGCCCTAGGCAGAATGCCCCCGTGTGGACCTCGGCTCTCCTGGACGCTGTCTCTGATCACGCACTAGCTGCAGCAATTTGGAATAATTAATTACAAAAGAAGCAAATGCACATATTTCAAGTGAAGAAAGGGAGTGAAGTCTGCTAATTTAAGTGACCTCTGCGAAAGAAGACGATGGGTTGGAGAAACAGGAATATTTTACGATGAAGATACATCAAAGGCTGGGTATGTTGACAATGGGACTGAATGGGGGGGGGGACCTTTTTTACTTTCCTTCTATGTGATTTACAAGAACCCCTCCTCATTAGAATCGTCGGTTGAACTGACCCAAGCAGGATGATTAAGGTCTGTGTGGAGATAAACTTTAACCAAAAGTATGCTTTATGGAGATCGAGAAGCAATAATAGCTTTTGGAAATGGCGCAGCAATTAATTCGGAGTCACCATCTTGCTAAAGGATTTATAGCCGGGAGGAAGAACGGACTTGTTTTTAGACTGCATTCCTAGTGAATCTCCTCAGAGGTTTTGAGAAAGGAGGCAGATTGGTGAAGATTAATGACGCTAAGACTGTTTTGATGTATGGAAGTGATGTTATATGGAAAACGTCTGGATATGGCTACTGGATTAAAAAAATAATATCCATGCAGGGTTACAAACTGTTCTAACCAGCTTGCGGAGAATATCAGAGGTCACAAAGAGAAAGGAAAAATATATGAAAATAACAACAAGAGATGTGGAAAAACAATAAGAAAGGACTGGATAGTACTGTGAGCATCATAAGGTTAGATTTGTGGACATTAAAACAGCAGTAAGAAGCAAGAAGTTGATTGGATCCCCTTCGGAACTTGAAATATGGGTACCCCCAACAAAAATTTAAAATTTGGCTGTGTATTTTGGAATTTATGTAATTTGGTTTGATTTGATGTGATTGGTCGGTTAATAAAAAATTATTCTTTAAAAAAAGAGAGAGAAATGCAAATTTTGTTTCATGGGAGAATTAGGAAGATCTCCAAATGCAAACCAAACCAAATTTCTCTCCCATACATCCTCACCCTGCTCCCTGTTTTCCATTTCCAGTTCTTATATTTTCACTCAGCTGACAGTTGTGTACAAATAAAATGCTTTTGGAATTTGCTTGGTAGTATGACACAAACATTGCTGAGGAGACTGCAGTGTTACTGACCTTTGTGATGCTGACAATGAAACCAGCTGAGGTGCACAGCAGAAGTTTCATTTTACTAGAAATACTCTTCTTAGAGGCATTTACAATGACCTTTGTTTTTACTCATGGCACCTGAACTTTCTGAAGACAGGAAAGAGTATGACAAACTCACAAACATTTTTTCTTGATTCCTCTCCCACCAACCTTATGTTTTGCACCTTACAAGGAATGCAAGTAGCTCATGTCCAAATTTTCATTACATTACCTGGCTTATCTAAATTAGAAAGATTTTAAAAGGTTCTACCCTGTTTCTATTACTACACAAAGCTGATTGACTCCCAGCTCCTAGTATTAGTGTGATACAGCTACTGCACAAATTATAAACACACACACACACACACACACACACACACACACGTTCACAAATCTGTGCCCTTTCAAAGAGGGTGAAATTGGATCTTATTTATTAATGATGTTACAGGAACTATCCAATCGGTGCCAGTGACAGGGACACAGAAACACACCCCTCCATGACTTCAGCACCTCTTGTTGAACTTGCGAGAGGCTTCAAATACCCTGGAGGGGAAATGAGGGACATGCAATGTTATAAAATGTTTCTGTTAAGTGCAGCAAGATGAGAATCAGTAGGCTTCCATGTTTGTGAGGAGGTATTATCTGTATATAAGGGACGTGGGTCTGTGCCCTGCTCTGGTTCACCAGAAGCGGCTTAGTCATGCTGGCCACATGACCCGGAAGCTGTATGCCGGCTCCCTCGGCCAATAAAGCGAGATGAGCGCCGCAACCCCAGAGTCGGCCACGACTGGACCTAATGGTCAGGGGTCCCTTTACCTTTACCTTTACCTTTTTTCTGTATATATTTTCTGCATGTGGATGTTTATTTTAAAAGACTGGTAGTCTGCTGGGGCAGATGCTAGAAACTATGATGAGCGAGAACAATTACCTGAGTACCAAAAATCAAAACACAATATTTGTTATTTTTTAACTATTGAGCAGCAACAATTAAGGTACCTTAAGGCATTTCATGAGGGCTAGAAACTTCTTGTCTCCTAGCAGCAAAGAGCCAAGCTCAGATCCCCAGGCTTGCTTGGCAACTTACAGATTTTGCTTCCCATGCTCTGCAGTGCAACAATTCCAGCCATGCAGATTTCCAGACTTTTCATGCTAACGTTTCAGCATGAACATGAAATTTAAGAACGTGAACCCTAAACGCCATTCTCACAATGCCCAGTGCTGCTAATTAGAAGCCTCAGGGTACGGACTCTTGAGACAGAGATGCATGCAATATGCATGTCCTGGTTTTTATATGCAGATGCAAATCTAGGTGTCTCTGAAAATTAAGGTTGGGAGTTGCTGGGGTCACCCTGGCACTGTGCTTTCCAACATGTCCAGAAGCACTGTAAACAACATTTTAAAGAAATTTTTTAAAGGGATGAAGAGCTCAGGGCACCTGGGTCACCCCTTAACCCCTGCCTGGTGGGCTTAGCACTGAGACTGTTTCTGCTGTCCCCAAATTGTTCCGAAAGTGATTGGGGAGCAGTGTAGAGTCTCCCGCCTTCTGTCAACAAGTCCCAGCTACACTAGTGGCCAAAACTGTGTAAACCTTTTGGAGGAAGTATATTTCCGAGGTTTGATGGCTCATAACACCACTTTTTTTGGAGTAACACCATAAAATTATATATCAATGGAAAGATAATTTAAAGAAGAATGTAATGGAATAACTTTTGTGAAGGGTTATTTATTACAAAAGCAGTCATAAAAAAGAAACATGAAACACATAGAAAAAAAAATGAGATATCAAACCTCGGAAACACACTTTCTCCAAAAGGTTTTCACAATTTTGGCCACTAGTGTGGAGCCTGTGTGATTTCAGAAGCAGAGCAGGAAGCGATCGCAAAACCGTCTCACCTTATTCCAGTCATCCTTTTTTCTCCCTCTTGCCAGGCAGCTGGCACTGTCCATCTCACTCTTTCCATCCTCACATCCTCTAGTCTTGCTGTGATTAGCACTGAAATTGGCTGTTTAACCCTATGCTCTTCCTGGGAGACAAACCGGCAAATCAGCACATGTCCATTTCAGCTCCCAGGGCATCATGGCAGGAGACCTTTAAAAGGTAGGTGCTCCCTCCCTCTTGTTTTGTGTTGAGAAATGTTGGCAGCTCCCTGGCAAGTGTGAGCAGGAGGCTGGGGCAGTTTGTGCAATGCGGCTTTCAACCGGGCTGCCATGAAACAAAACATAAACAAGTTGATCCTATAAGCAAAGCCTGGATTCTGCCTGGGTTGGTATGCTAGCTATGAGCAGCTAGTATAAACATTGCAACAACCAGGCAGAGTTCTGTCCCATGGAAAATGTGGCATGGAAGTCGCAACCCCTTCTGATTCACAGAGGGACCAGATCTGAATGCCCGGCCTCAGTGGCTCATGATCATGAAGACAATCCCTTCCCCCAAGCGCAATGAATGACAGTGCAAGAAAAATAGCCACAATTCCTCCCAGCTGCGGGAAAGGACAGCTCAGCAATTGCCTTGTTGGATCAGATGGGCTTTCCCCCCAACAGCAGCCAGCCAGATGTTTCTGAGCCTTCACAACCAGTCCAAGAATAGGTTGGCTTCCTCTGTTGTTCATCCTCAGCAGCTGATCTTCAGATGTCTGCTCCTTCTGTACATGGGTTGCCTTTTTGGTTCTGTTCTGTTTTTGCTGGGAGTAAAGCAGCGCTTGCAATAAGTTACCTGAACTAGTGTGGGGCGAAGGGCAAAAAAGAAGTCTATCCCTCACTTCTGGCGGTTCCCTCACTGCAAGAAGCAAAGCTACAGGGAACTAGGCAGAGGGCCTTCTTGGTAGTGGCGCCCGCCCTGTGGAACATCCTCCCATCAGATGTCAAAGAGATAAACAACTACCTGACATTTAGAAGACATCTGAAGGTAGCCCTGTTTAGGGAAGTTTTTAATGTGTGACATTTTGATGTATTTTTAATCTTTGTTGGAAGCCGCCCAGAGTGGCTGGGGAAACCCAGCCAGGTGGGCGGGGTACAAATAATTAATAATAATTAATTAATAATAATAATAATAATAATAATAATAATAATAATAATTTTATGGAATCATAGACTTGCAGGGACCTCAATCCCCCTGCAATGCAAGAATCTCAACTAAAGCATCCATAACAGATGGCCATCCAACCTCTGTTTAAAAACTTCTAAGGAAGGAGAGTCCATCACCTTCTGAGTGAGTCCGTTACACTGTCTAACAGCTCTTACCATCAGAAAGTTCTTCCTGATGTTTAGTCGGAATCTCCTTTCTTGTAACTTAAATCCATTGGTCCTACCCTCTGGAGCAGGAAAAACATGCTTGCTCCATCTTCCATGTGACAGCCCTTTAGATATTTGAAGATGGCTATCCTATCTCCTCTCAGTCTCAGGGCTAAACATGGCCAACTCCTTCAGCCCCTTATTTTTCTTGTTGGTATTTGGGTCAATAAACTGAGCTTGACTCCAAATAGGTCAACCACCTGTTCTGGACAGGGTGGCACACCCTCTGAAGGAGCAGGTATGCAGTCTGGGAGTTCTCCTTGTTCCATCTCAGTCACCAGAGGCTCAAAAATGCTTTTTATTGTCTCCGGCTAGTATGCCAGCTGCAACTATTCCTGGACTGTGATGGCCTAACCACAGTGATCTATGCCTTGGTTGATTACTGTAACACACTTTGTGTGGGGCTGCCCTTGTACCTGGTCCAGAAACTTCAACCCTGGGACAGCCCTTCACATCATCCTCACAGGAACCTTTGGTAAAGTCACAAGAGAGGGGCGTGGGCATGGCCATAGCTAGGGGGTGGTGAGGTGGGCCCCCGCCAGGGGTGCAGGCAGGGTTTTTTTTTTTGCAAAATCGGGTCATAATATGTCCATAAATATGTCTATAAATAAGAATACCGATTATTGCCTCATAAGAAAACATTTTAATAGAGGGTGAATTGAATGGGGAGGGGTTGGAGGAGAGGCAGAAAGAAGAGCTAATTTGTCCATGGCTAGGGGGTGCAATCTGGACGGTTCTGCCGGGGGCGCAAGATCACCTAGCTACGGCTCTGGGCATGGGCATGGGCATAGCCAGGGGGGCAGGGGAGAAGCTGCCCCCCTACATAAAGTAAATCAATAAAAACTGAGGTTCTCCCCCCCACCCATGAATCCAGGTGTGCTGGGCCCGGGTAACACGTGAAACACGGTCCAGGACCAGTCCAGAATCCAAAGGTTCCGCTAGGAGTCAGTCCGACACGAGGCAGGAAACCAGGCAAGGACAGGTACAGGATCAGGACAGGTACAGGATCTAGCATACAGCAATGTTGCTCCTGCAACCTGGGGCAGGGTCCGACAGCCTTTTATCTTTGTTGGGGTAGCGGCTGGTCCTGATCCCCTGGCGATTCACCTCCCTGTTTTGCCCAAAGGCGAGCACTCCTCCTGCGAGTACTCAGGTCTCTCCTTCTCTCAGACCTTAGTCTCTGCAGCTTGGGAGACGTCAGTGGGTTACTAGACCCAGGGTCCGCCTCAGCCTCCCCTGACCAAACCGGTAGTGGAGCAGCTGTAAGTGATGGCCCAGCTGAAGGCAATGAGGTAATCCCCGCATCTGGAGCCAGGGCAGGCTCAGGCCCCTGACTCGGCCCAGCTGGTGTTTGTTGCAGGGGAACCTGTGCAGACTGGGACTCTTCAGGATCAGGCCCCAGACTTGGTTCAGGAGATGCTTGAGGCAAAGGATCCAGTGCAGACGGTGTCTCCTCTGGTTTCGAGTCCAAGCCCGAGTCCCAGGCCATCACACCAGGCTTTGCCCATGGAGAGGGGCTTCTTGGTGGTTGCTCCTAGATTGTGCCTACTAGTCTGGCCTCCTCTAGTTTCCTTTCACCAGCAAGCAAATACTTCTTTTGTTTAGGCAGACCTTTGGCTACTAACCAGCTGAAGTTGCAGGGTCTTTTCATGGTGGGTGTTCTGTGTTTTCTTCTCTTGTTGCTCTTTTAAATGGTTGAAAGTCATTCTGAGGCAGCACTGTTTTTAATATGGTAACTTATCTGATTTTTGTAAACAAATATTTGTGACTCGTCATTTATTTTATTTTAGCAGTATCTGTTTTAATTCAGGTTGTGATCTGCCTTGCGTTTTGCAATAACTCCAGAATTATTGCCAAATGCCCAGTCCAGTTACAATGTGGGAATGACACCCCCCCACCACCACTACCAGGGAATAAGCTGTGTTCCCTTGAAATGTATGTACACAGAGCAAGCCCACCCAACGACTTGAATAAGTTTAATTCCAGGAGAGCATTCCCTAGGGACATGCCAGGGAATCCCAAATGCCATTTCCTATAGAAGGGGCTGAAATACAAAAAGGATTTTGACGACTAACTGCTCCCAAGTCCCTACTGTTTCCTCAGGAAATGAAGACTAATGGTATCACAAAGTCTGCTCTGTCCCTCACTTCCTCACCAGTGGAACATTTCTTCCTTTCTGCTTTGTTCAGAGCTGCATGAAACTGAAACATGACTCATGTTGCTGGTGCCCCATCCAGTGCCACCCCCACCCCCCTTAGCCCTGAGGTTGTCCCACTTCAGCCAACCACGATTGACATTTCAGGACTCTGGTTGGGAAGAAGCCGATCCGATGTCTTCTTATCTGTGCCATTGCAACACCTTTCGCTTTGCAAAAACGTTGGGTCAAATAATTAGTGCACCGGTTGCATGCAATGCTCTGAATCCGGGGGTTTTGGGGGGGCAGGGGGAAGGTTACAGATGCTGTGACAAGAGCCATTGTCAAGCTGCGCTAGAGCTTCCACTTCCTAATCCTAGCTAAAACAATGAAGGTTCGAAGGTGGGCATAAAAAACAGCAGCACAGGGGACTGATTTGCAAAATAGCTCTGTGAAGTTAGTTTGCCTTTGCAGGATATAAGGTTGAGAAGAGAGAGTGCTTCCTTTGTAATTTGATGTGTGCGTGTTTTTCTTTCCTGTAAAAGGGCATTAAAAATTACAACAGTGTAGCAGATTTCAAGGATAATCGCACGCATTTCGAAGCAAGCTTCTAGGAACCTCAAGGGGTTGGGGAAATAAGGACTTTTCTCCCTTCAGGATTCCTAGCTTCTCTTCCATCAGAATCTCTGCATCTTTGAAAGAGCCGGCAGAAACTTTTAACAAGCAGAAACGGTATCCTTTACTATTGGTCTTCTGCCTGCTGCTACGGTTGGGTGAATTGGTCAATTTTAGTTTCTCTCAGTTCCACATTCTTAAGCTCCCTTCTTCACATTTGGGTGAATTGGTCAATTTTAGTTTCTCTTCGCGTTTCCACATCAGTTTGTGAATTTATTTTGAAGTCGTCATGAAAATTCATCAACCATTTAGTGTGAATCTCCCCTAATTGACACACATTTTTGTATGCAATTTTGCCTGGTGTTGCTTTTTGCAAAGCAATTTCCCCATATGCAATACATTATAAATGTGGTTTTCGCTAATACATACATGCATTTCTGTGCACATTTTACCCTTGTCTACTCATCTTTGTTCATACTGGCTGAATAACTGCATTGCAGAATTCAGAGACATGCAATTTTTAAGGGGTGGCTGTGTTTTGGGTCCTGTATCACTTTGGAAGCGAAAGGAAAGTCCAATGCTGTAAAGAAAAATATTGCATAGGAACCTGGAATGTAAGAACCATGAACATGGGTAAGTTGGAGGTGGTCAAAAATGAGATGGCAAGAATAAATATTGACATCCTGGGCATCAGTGAACTAAAATGGACGGGAATGGGTGAATTCAGTTCGGATGACCATCATATCTATTACTGTGGGCAAGAAACCCGTAAAAGAAATGGAGTGGCCCTCATAGTCAACAAAAGAGTGGCAAAAGCTGTACTGGGATGCAATCTCAAAAATGATAGAATGATCTCGATACGAATCCAAGGCAGACCTTTTAACATCACAGTAATCCAAGTTTATGCACCAACTACTGGTGCTGAAGAAACTGAAATTGACCAATTCTATGAAGACTTACAACACCTTATAGAAGTGACACCAAAGAAGGATGTTCTTCTCATTATAGGGGATTGGAATGCTAAAGTAGGGAGTCAAGAGATAAAAGGAACAACTGGCAAGTTTGGCCTTGGAGATCAAAACGAAGCAGGGCAAAGGCTAATAGAGTTCTGTCAAGAGAACAAGCTGGTCATCACAAACACGCTTTTCCAACAACACAAGAGACGACTCTACACATGGACATCACCAGATGGGCAGCATCGAAATCAGATTGATTATATTCTCTGCAGCCAAAGATGGAGAAGCTCTATACAGTCAGCAAAAACAAGACCTGGAGCTGACTGTGGCTCAGATCATCAGCTTCTTATAGCAAAATTCAAGCTTAAACTGAAGAAAGTAGGAAAAACCACTGGGCCGGTAAGATACAATCTAAGTCAAATCCCTTATGAATACACAGTGGAAGTGAGGAACAGGTTTAAGGATTTAGATTTGGTGGACAGAGTGCCTGAAGAACTATGGATGGAGGCTCGTAACATTATACAGGAGGCAGCAACGAAAACCATCCTAATGAAAAGGAAATGCAAGAAAGCAAAGTGGCTGTCCAATGAGGCCTTACAAATAGCGGGGGAGAGAAGGCAAGCAAAATGCAAGGGAGATTGTGAAACATACAGGAAATTGAATGCAGATTTCCAAAGAATAGCAAGGAGAGACAAGAAGACCTTCTTAAACAAGCAATGCAAAGAAATAGAGGAAAGCAATAGAATGGGAAGAACCAGAGATCTGTTCAAGAAAATTGGAGATATGAAAGGAACATTTCGTACAAAGATTTCCATAATAAAGGACAAAAGTGGAAAGGACCTAACAGAAGCAGAAGACATCAAGAAGAGGTGGCAAGAATACACAGAGGAATTATATCAGAAAGAAATGGCTGTCTCATATACCCCAGGTAGTGTGGTTGCTGACCTTGAGCCAGACATCCTGGAGAGTGAAGTCAAATGGGCCTTAGAAAGCACTGCAAATAACAAGGCCAGTGGAAGTGATGGTATTCCAGCTGAACTATTTAAAATTTTAAAAGATGATGCTGTTAAGGTGCTACACTCAATATGCCAGCAAGTTTGGAAAACTCAGCAGTGGCCAGAAGATTGGAGAAGATCAGTCTACATCCCAATCCCAAAGAAGGGCAGTGCCAAAGAATGCTCCAACTATCGCACAATTGCACTAATTTCTCACGCTAGCAAGGTTATGCTTAAAATTCTACAAGGAAGGCTCAAGCAGTATGTGGACCGAGAACTCCCAGAAGTGCAAGCTGGATTTAGAAGAGGCAGAGGAACCAGAGACCAAATTGCAAACATGCGCTGGATAATGGAGAAAGCTAGAGAGTTCCAGAAAGACATTTACTTCTGCTTCATTGACTATGCAAAAGCCTTTGACTGTGTCGATCATGGCAAACTATGGCAAGTTCTTAAAGAAATGGGAGTGCCTGATCACCTCATCTGTCTCCTGAGAAATCTCTATGTGGGACAAGAAGCTACAGTTAGAACTGGATATGGAACAACTGATTGGTTCAAAATTGGGAAAGGAGTACGACAAGGCTGCATTTTGTCTCCCTGCTTATTTAACTTATATGCAGAATTCATCATGCGAAAGGCTGGGCTGGATGAATCCCTAGCCGGAATTAAGATTGCCGGAAGAAATATCAACAACCTCAGATATGCAGATGACACAACCTTGATGGCAGAAAGTGAGGAGGAATTAAAGAACCTTTTATTGAGGGTGAAAGAGGAGAGTGCAAAATATGGTCTGAAGCTCAACATCAAAAAAACGAAGATCATGGCTACTGGTCCCATCACCTCCTGGCAAATAGAAGGGGAAGAAATGGAGGCAGTGAGAGATTTTACTTTCTTGGGCTCCATGATCACTGCAGATGGTGACAGCAGCCACGAAATTAAAAGACGCCTGCTTCTTGGGAGAAGGGCAATGACAGGCCTAGACAGCATCTTGAGAAGTAGAGACATCACCTTGCCAACAAAGGTCCGTATAGTTAAAGCTATGGTTTTCCCAGTAGTGATGTATGGAAGTGAGAGCTGGACCATAAAGAAGGCTGATCGCCGAAGAATTGATGCTTTTGAATTATGGTGCTGGAGGAGACTCTTGAGAGTCCCATGGACTGCAAGAAGATCAAACCTCTCCATTCTGAAGGAAATCAGCCCCGAGTGCTCACTGGAAGGACAGATCCTGAAGCTGAGGCTCCAATACTTTAGCCACCTCATGAGAAGAGAAGACTCCCTGGAGAACACCCTGATGTTGGGAAAGATGGAGGGCACAAGGAGAAGGGGACGACAGAGGACGAGATGGTTGGAGGTTTCGAGGTTACCAGCATGAGTCTGACCAAGCTGCGGGGGGCAGTGGAGGACAGGAGTGCCTGGCGTTCTCTGGTCCATGGGGTCACGAAGAGTCGGACACGACTAAACGACTAAACAACAACAACAACATCACTTTGGAAAGGGCAAATTATGAAGAGTCACCTTTAAATGCAAACTGAATCAAATTCCTCCTCCATCCCTACCTGCCACACACCTGTTAAAGGTTCATAGATACTGTCAGGGAATAAAATATAGCTACATTTTAGGACAGTTTCCTGTGCCTACAACAGCTATATGGCTGCTTAATTTTCCCACGGTGTGGAAATGTGAGTTGCTAAATTTCTTCTTGTTGTGCAGCTGTTAAAAACACAGAAGGCGCTGCCAGAAACAAAAGTGGCACAGCTTGTGTTTGTACGCGACTGTCCTTAGGGTGGCTGTGAGGTTTTGACACAGAGAGATTCTTTTATCACTTTTGTGATGGGTTCTGCCAGGTGGGATGCTGGAAGATCGTAATCAGGACAGAGGTTCCCATAGCGGACTTGCACCACAATGCTCCTGTTAACCTTTTGTGCACCTGGATCCAGTTCCTGAAAGCTTTCCACTCTGCCTGCACGCTAGTGCGACGCTTCATATCCCATCTGAGCCAAGTGGGGGACAGGCAATCTGAACTGCTGCGATATACATCACTGTGGTTATAGACAGATACAACAATCTGTGTTATCAGCACCCCAGACACCGGGGAGAAGATACAGAACATTATTGAAAGTGAGCTTTAAATGGGCTTCTAGGCAATCTTCCACGATGGGTGGCCCTTTTCTTAAGGAAGCAATCCCAATTTCCCCCTATGCCAGTGGGGTTTTTATGGAATGGCAGAGCCATGAGACGCTCCTTTGGGTTCCTCCTCCATGTGAAGTCCAGACCTTTTCTGTGGTGGCTCCCCATTTGTGCAATGCTCGTCCCAGGGAGGTTCATCTGGTGTCTTCCTTATACAGTCAAACCTCTTCTTACATCCGCCTCTGCTCGCTTCCATTTTGCCCAACGTCTGCGGCAAACCCAGAAGTAATAGGGGAGTGCCACTGTTCGTGCCTGTGCAGGAGCGGTGATCGCAGTTTGCACATGCGCAGAAGTGGGCATCATCACCCATGCTGCCCACAACGACGCCTCTCCCAGCGACCCGTTTCGACTTCGGACAGGCCTCCGGAATGGATTGTGGTTGTGAGTAGAGATTCCACTGTATATAGTGGTCCCTTGGTTTAAGAACAGCTTAGTTTATGAACAACTTGTATTAAGAACACTGCAAACCCAGAAGTAGGTGTTTTGGTTTGTTAACTTTGCCTTGGAAGCAGAACATGTTTCGCTTCCTGTTGAGTGTGTTCCATTTGTAAATTGAGTCCCCCGCTGCTATGGGAAAGAATGCCTTAGTTTAAGAACGCTTTGGTTTAAGAACGGACTTCTGGAACGGATTACCGTAAGTTTGTAAACCAAGGTACCGCTGTATATTTTTAGACGCCAGGCAGTGGCGTGGTGTGGGGGGCGGTGGCCCTGAGGACAGAATTCTGAGGGGGTGCAACCCAACGCCCCCAAAGCAGGCTCTCTGGCCAAGGCCACATGGCTATCAACCTCCACAGCAGTGGAGAGGTGAGCTACGTCCAGGCCCGGCCTTTGGGGCTGTGATGGTGGCACCTCCTCATGGCTGGCAAAGGGGCACCTGCTGCTGGATTGAACTCCCACCGGCCGGAGCCTGGACTTTTCTTGGCCTGCACTGGTTATTTCCCAGAGCCTTGTGGCGAGACATATGCCCTGCAGTGGGAGCATGGAGATCAGAGCCGCCTGCTTACCCAGGACCCACCAGCGCCCACTTGTGCTGCGCAGCCAAGGAGAGGCAGCCGTGGAAGCGCCTGGTGCCTCGGCCTGTTCTCTGCCGACCTCATCCTAGACCTACTACAGGGACACCGCCAAGCCTGCCAAGGAGCGCCAGCTGCTGCTCTCACTGGGAGCTGGCTGAGCTAAGAAGGCGAATGTGGTGATAGGTAGGAGACCTCCATGAGGAGCAGCCCACAGGGGGCAGCGAGGGAAGTCTGCCTGTTGCCTCCTGCACAACACCCGCAATAAGGTTAGGAGGCACAATCCCTGCCTTTCCCGGGACGCTGGCAATGCATGATACGCCACTGGCGCCAGGCAAAAGCGTTCCTCTTCAACCAGGCCTTGAGCTGATAAATATTGTACAGCCTTTAAAATGTTGGGGGGGGGGGTTGTTTTGATGTTTCTCTTTTATTAGTGCTTTTATCTTATTTTTTTTTATCTCGTGAAAAGCCCTGAGGTCTTTTGATGATGGGCGGCATAGGAATTTAATAAAAATAAAATATCTATCTGTATCCCTGCCACAGGTAGCATCCAGGGCAGAAAGGCCGGCCAGTGATTACAGAGAGAGCCCTGAGCTGACACAGCTACCAGCCCTCTTTCAGACCTGAGGCTCCCAAGTGACAGCAGCAGGGCCGGTTGAGGATCCGATGGGATCCAGCCCCAGCCCCCTCTCTGCTTCCAGAAGTCCTGAACAGCACTTCCACCCACCAGCATATTAGGCAGGCAGAAGGGGAAGCTTTGCACCAGTGGAGCAGTGCTAGTATCACTCCACAGGCCCAGGCTGGAGTGAGGCTGAGGGAGTATTGCATGGCTGGGTGGAGCCCAGCTCAGCAGACAGGAAGGTCTGCTTGCTCTGCTGCGTGGCCTTATACCAAGTCATACCACTGGTCAATTGGCAGTAGGCGAGCGGATGGTGCTGTGATCTAAACTGCTGAGCCTCTTGGGCTTGCCGATCGGAAGGTCGGCGGTTCGAATCCCAATGGGGTGAGCTCCCGTTGCTCTGTCCCAGCTTCTGCAGCATTGCAGTTCGAAAGCACACCAGTGCAAGTGGATAAATAGGTACCGCTGCAGTGGGAAGGTAAACAACGTTTCCATGTGCTCTGGCTTCCATCACAGTGTTCCATTGCACCAGAAGCAGGTAAGTGATGCTGGTCACATGACCCGGAAAGCTGTCTGCAGACAAATGCCAGCTTCCTCAGCCTGAAGTGAGAGACCGCCGCAGCCCCATACAGTGGTACCTCTGGTTGCGAACAGGATCTGTTCAGGAGGCCCATTCACAACCTGAAAAGAACGGAACCCACGTCTGCGTGTCTGTGCACACGCAGGTCATGATTCGCCACTTCTGCGCATGTGTGTGATGTCATTTTGCACATCTGCGTGAGCGGTGAAACCCAGAAGTAACCCTTTCCGGTACTTCCAGGTCGCCACAGGATGCAACCTGAAAAGGCGCAACTAGAAGCAAACGTAACATGAGGTATGACTGTAGTCGCCTTTGACTTGACTTAACTGTACAGGGGTCCTTTGCCATTGTCAGTGGCTTTTCAGGCAGGGGTTTTCTTAGACCTACCTGGAGAAGCTGCTAGGGACTAAACCTGGAATCTTTTGCCCGTGAGTCTTTCCCTGCCCCAGCTGCAGCAGAACAGCAGCTTTCCGTCATACTATTTGGATAAAGTGAGAAGCCACCTTACTGCTGCCCCAGCCCCAGCCCTGAAAGACAGGTGAGGAGGAATATTGTAAATTCTACCCTTTGAGTCAGGGGCATCTCACATTCTCCAAATGTCATGAGAAGCAGCTCACAAACATAACACTAAAGAGGGCCCTGTCTGTACATTTCCCCATCATTCTTGCAGAAGAGAGGAATCTACAATGTGAGCAAGGCTTCTTGGCCTTCTTGGCAGGCACTGCAAACCAACCAAATCGAGAGGTGCTTTGGGGCTACCCTATGAACACTTACCTGGAAGCCCTTTGGAGAAAGCAGGACTTAGTTCCAAGCAAGCATGTGTAGGATAAGGCTGTGGAGCTCAAATGTTAAGGTGCAGACAGAATCAGCAAGATCCGCTCACGTGTGTAACTGGGACTCTTTCCATTCTTACTCAGCAATTTTCCGAGCCAAAGTAGAGCATCTCTTGGCAAACCGGGGCAAACTGCACTCAGCTTGCCTCAGATGAAAGGTGGAGAGTTTCTTGCTTGGAGGACCACAGGAATGCACATTCCCAGGTAGCACAGAGCTGCTCCTGAAAGTGTCGGGGAATGAGTCACACCTGCGATGCAGAGCGCTTTCCAGGATAAAACGAACGAAAGCCACCCTATACAAACCACAGAATGCCCATCCAAACAACTTTGATTATGTATTCATATTCACCCCGAACTTGGGACACAGCAGGGCAGGGCAGGGCAGGGCAGGGGCAGGGCTCAAGCCCAAGCGATGCAGCTCCTCTTTTAAGGGACCAGAATTTGGACCACTAGAACCACCTAGTGGTTGAAGATCTGTCACTGCAGTTGCTGGTTAAGGTGTGGAGTTGCTGGTTAAGGTGTGGAGTTGCTGGTTAAGAAGGGAGTGTAGCAGCGGGAAAGGCCTCTCTGTGTAAGAGTTGCACCATTATTTTACATGCATAATCGCATGCACACTTCCATATTTCCTCCTCCTTGTTTTTTAATGGTAGGAACAAAGAAAGAAAGAAAGAAAGAAAGAAAGAAAGAAAAAAAGAAAGAAAGAAAGAAACCCAACACCATCGGTTCACATTAAGGATGCAATAGCCATCAGTGCAGTTATCTGAAATTAACCCTATAAGTCAAAATAAGCCACCCAGAAGTCCAAACAAGTATCCACATGAGACTGATGTGAATAGGAAATCTGTTCTTCCTTACACCAGATCCCATTTTTAAAGGTTTCCTCAGCCGAACAAGGCACAAATTCATAATGGTCACCTGGCACAGTCTTCCCTACTGTGGCGAGATACGGTATATTGCATTTCTATTTTAAATTGCGGGAACTGTTTCTAAATGTGCATGTGCAGGTTGCATGGAAATCAATGTCCTTCTCAGAAGAATTACATTGGTACCTCGGGTTACATACGCTTCAGGTTACATACGCTTCAGGTTACAGACTCCGCTAACCCAGAAATAGTACCTCGGGTTAAGAACTTTGCTTCAGGAGGAGAACAGAAATCGTGCAGCAGCGGTGCAGTGGCAGCGGGAGGTCCCATTAGGTGAAGTGGTGCTTCAGGTTAAGAACAGTTTCAGGTTAAGAACGGACCTCCAGAACGAATTAAGTTTTTAACCCAAGGTACCACTGTACTGATGAAAGAAGAGCGGCAAATGAAATTAATGAACTATGCAGAATTAGACAAATTGGCAGGAAGGATTCAAAACCTGCGGGACCAGAGATTCTTAGAGGACTGGAGTAAATATTTGAATTATCTGAAAAGCAATTGTAATAAACAGATTATGCTAGTAGGACTGCAAGAAGTTTTGTAAGGAGGATTATGAGAAATATTGCAGGGAAGATTATGAAGAGAATATCAGTTAAGGATAATTAAAAGCAATAGAGAAATTAAGAAATGCAAATTAAGTGATAAAGAATGGAAAATCTTCAGAGGTAGTTGACGGAAGTCTAAAATATTGTATAAGACAACAATGTATGTTAAATGACTGTTGGAAATGATATGTTAAAAAATTAATAAAAATGTATTTTTTACAAAAGGAAATCAGTGTGTGATTTGTGTTCTCTTTTGAGGCAATAGCTTTGGGGACACCCTACCCAAAATGCCTTTAAACATGCTTTTAAAAAATGTTAATGGCAGCAGGCGTAGGAGGGAGGGGAGGGGGAGTTTAGCCCTTTCTCTCCTCCTCCTGCAACCCTAATTAAAATCACCCCCACTGCTGCTATTGCAAGCTTTACTTGCAGTGCAAACAGGAGTGTTGGGGATGTGATATTACAGTAGTCCAGGGGAGAAAGTGTTAAACTCTCCATTGCTGCCTACCACAGTTCACCTCTTGCTCATCCCCTCTCCCCATGGCAGCTATATGCATTTTTAAAATGGCGTATATTAAATGCAAAAGAACATTTAATGTCACATCTAGTTGGGCCTGGAGGTTAGTTCTCTTGGAAACCCTGTCAAGCATCTGGGAACCATATTGCTGATTCCATCACTACAAGAGAAAACACATTTGCAATTCATAAAAGTGTTGCGTGTACATGCCCCTGTGTTTGTGTGTGTTTCCCCAGATACTTGAATCGGCTCCTGCTCTTGAGGCAATGCTCTCATCAGCGTGAACAAGATGCAGGATCTTGCCCAATATCCGCACAGTATACAAACATGATTCACCCTTGTAAAATAAACAAGGCTAGGAATAGTGAGCTGGCAGAAACGGACGTGATATGACACAGGCAACATATTAAGGAAATGGTCTAGCTTGTTGATAACTGGAAAATGTTTCTTATTACAAAATAAGACAAAGGCAATCTCTAAAACAGGGACGCAGGTGGCGCTGTGGGTTAAAGCCTCAGCGCCTAGGACTTGCCGATCGAAAGGTCGGCGGTTCGAATCCCTGCGGCGGGGTGCGCTCCCGCTGCTCGGTCCCAGCGCCTGCCAACCTAGCAGTTCGAAAGCACCTCCGGGTGCAAGTAGATAAATAGGGACCGCTTACCAGCGGGAAGGTAAACGGCGTTTCCGTGTGCGGCTCTGGCTCGCCAGAGCAGCGATGTCACGCTGGCCACGTGACCCGGAAGTGTCTCCGGACAGCGCTGGCCCCTGGCCTCTTAAGTGAGATGGGCGCACAACCCCAGAGTCTGTCAAGACTGGCCCGTACGGGCAGGGGTACCTTTACCTTTACCTTAATCTCTAAAACGTATGAAACTTTACTAGAGTGGGAGGTGAAGGATGAACAAGTAAAAGAGGTAATGATTAAATGGGAAATGGACATAGGCAAACCTATTCAATTATCATCATGGGGAAAATTATGGAAGGAGAATTGGAGATTTACAGCTTATGAGGCAGTAAAGGAAAATTTGTTAAAGGTGTTTTGTAGATGGTATTTAACATCAAGCAAAATATTTAAAATGTATAAAACAAAATCTAAATTATGTTGAAGGTGCAATCAAGTAGAGGGGATGCTACTACATATGTGGTGGACCTGTGATAAAATTAAGAGCTTCTCGGATTTGGTATATGAAAAGTTGAAGAAAATATTTAAACAAACTTTCGTAAAAAACAAACAAACAAAAAACAGAAGCTTTTCTATTGGGAATATTAGATTCAGATATTGCTAGGGAAAACACAAAAATATTCCTGTATGCAACATCAGCAGCAAGAATCCCAATTGCCAAAAATTGGAAAAACGAGTCAGCACCAACAAAGAAAGAATGGCAAGAAAAATTATTTGATTACCTTGAGTTGGCTAGAATGACAGGTGCAATTTAGGGGTGAGTCTAAACAAAAATTTCAAAAGGAATGGGGAAAATATAGAGATTATCTTAAAAAGCAGTGCCCTCAAATTAATACCTGGACTTGTTTTGATTAACTTTTCCAAAACAAAAGTCTAAAATAGAAAGAAAAGTAGGAAAAAATGAAATGAGAAGGAAACAGTCTATTAAATATGAAAGTAGATCCGCATAGGCGACAAAGGAAGTCAATTAGAAGAAAACAAGAAGTGAAATATGGTTATACAGTCATACCTCGGGTTGAAGTAGCTTCAGGAGTATTTTCAGGTTGCGCTCTGTGGCGACCTGGAAGTAATGGAACGCGTTACTTCCGGGTTTCGCCGCTCGCGCATGTGCAGACGCTCAAAATGACGTCACGCACATGCGCGGAAGCTGCGAATCGCTGCACGCGCAGACAAACATTGCAGAGAAAAATTGATTTACAAAAAAGAAAAGAAAAACACACACCGATAAATAAAATTTAGAAAGGGGCAGGATTAGAAGTGGACACACAAAGGGTTTTAAAAAAAAAAAAAGTAAAAAATCAAGACTCCTTGTGCTCTGCTCTGCTCCCTCTTTCTTCCTGCCCAGGGTAGCTCTGCCCTCTCCTTGCCCCCCAGAGCTGGCATGTTACACAGGGCTGGGCCTCCAGCAAGCATTACGAGCTGCCCAAGGGAGAAGGCTGGCAGCAGTGGCCATGGAGAGGCAATGGGATGCTCCCTCGCCACCACTGTTGCTGTGGACAAGCACCAGTTCACCCTCCTCCCTGAGCTCAGTGGTGGCAGCACTGGCAAGGGGAAATAGGGACACTCCAGGATCAAATTAAAGCTGGGGTGGCTTTTGTAATTCCAGGACTGTCTCTGGAAAATCGGGACACTTGGAGGGTGTGTTTTGGGAGCCAGACTTCCCTGCTCTCCTCAGCTAATATAGTCAATAAAGTTAATTCAAGCTGAGAAAAGATGCATTCCCGTTTACATTGTCTTCTCATTAATTTAAAAATGAGATCATGTCTCTAATACAGCGAGCTGCCAGACCTTGAATCTCCCCACCACCACACATACCCAACAAATATTTTTTTGCAGTTGTGGCCTTTGGTGGCAAAAAGCAAATGAGAAACCAATGCTTTTCTGAGAAACTCTGCTAGCTGTTTGCTAACAAATAAACTGTTTTTCTTAAGAATCCATTACATGGAATTTGTAATATATACATTATTAATTAAATATCTGGCTCATGGCCCCTTTCAGAGAAACAAGAGGCCAGCTCATGAAGAGCTGGGTCGGAAGGTTGAATTTGCTGGAGAAATGTGTTACTACTCCAGGCTTTGTCAGAATAAAGTTCGTTAATCTTTAATTCAATCTGTAGTCCGTTTCTACAGAAGCAGCTGAAGACAAAACTCCCCTTAGCCTTTCCTAAGAATCCCAAAAATCTCCACAAGGGGGAAGGAAGGAATAGTGCAAGGAAGTTCATACCTTTGTGTATGAGGTTGGGGAGCCAGAAATGTTTACAAATCCTTTAAACATCATTTTTAGGGCACGTTCACATGATAGTTTAATGGTGTCTATACACAATCCCACTTTCAATGCTGCTTTGGGGCAGACATACTGCTTCATGTCCTGATGAAATACTGTAACTTTTTATACTACAGATGTTCCGGTTTATTTTATGTCTGCATGCTTTGTTGCACTATAGCGCAAGAGTGCCTCTCTAGATGACAATAATGTAAGAACACTGAGGAAGCATCGCAAAACAACTAATCAAGTGGAATGATATGTTGACAGTCCAGTATAAATCCACCCCTAATGCAATTGTATTGTGGCTGTTAAGTTGTAGGTGAACATATTAGACGACACAGCGGTTCTCCAAACAGCTCTTGTTTATGCACAGGCCAGAACAGAACTGAACTGAAGGGTTCAGCCAGCCTGCTTATATAGAGCTCCACTAGAACGCAACAGTAACCATTTTCTGTAACTATCCAATCACTGAACGTCATTTTCAATGCTTTATTTGCATATGTGGACCTGAGTGAAAACTGTCTTCAGTATCTCCCTGCTGGCCCCGGGTGAGAACTTCAGTACATAACAGTGGCAATAACTTGTTGCAGAATAGGCATGCAGAATATATACAGTGGTACCTCAGGTTAAGTACTTAATTCGTTCCGGAGGTCTGTTCTTAACCTGAAACTGTTCTTAACCTGAAGCATCACTTTATCTAATGGGCCTCCTGCTGCTGCCGTGCTGCCGGAGCACGATTTCTGTTCTTATCCTGAAGCAAAGTTCTTAACCTGAAGCACTATTTCTGGGTTAGCGGAGCCTGTAACCTGAAACGTATGTAACCTGAAGTGTATGTAACCCAAGGTACCACTGTATACAGAATGCAGAAGAAGCAGCAGAATTGTTGGAAAGTATACATGGGACAAAATGACAAATAGTTTTCATAAATAGAGAAAAGATGGGAACAAATATTTGATTTTATAGTGGATTTAGATATAATATGTCAAATGGTTTTTCCTATCAATGCCAGGGGTATCAATGATGAAATTAGAAGGAAAAAGACGCAGCACCATATTCTTCAATCCAGAATAGTACAATATACTGTACAAAACAAGACAAAATGCAATATGTTATCCAAAGGGCTACACTATATTGTATTACAGAGCTATTAACATTCTAATTATCAATGTCACACACCAGGATTTTTTCAGCATTGTTATTATTATTATTTGTTATCTGTATTTTGTTATATTTTTGGGGGGTAAAGAATAAAAACAAATGAAAAACATATATGAAGAAAATTTATTTAAAATAAAATCCTAAGAACAGAATATGAAGTATATAGCATGTGGAAAGCAAGAAGAGTGCTTATATATAAGAATACACACAGACACACATCCTCAAAAAGACACAAATAGATACCTCATAAAAAACAATAACAACCAACAGCCTGAAAAGGTCCCTCCATGTTTTTTTCTGCATTATGTGTGAATGCCATTGAGGCCTGCATGCATAGCTGTCAAGTGTCCCTTATTTGAAGGGACAGTCCCTTATTCCAGCGCCATGTCCCGCTGCTGTCCCTTATTGATGGATGTCCCTTAAATGTCCCTTAAATTTCAAAGGAAGCAGCTCCTCTCCCTCCCTCCCTGCTGGCCAGGGAGGAGGGAGGCTCCAACTGTGTTGCTTGGCTGTGTTGCTCACCCAATAAGAAGTCTAAGAACGACTGGGGGGGTGAAGCTTGCATGCCTTGTGTGTGGCTAGTTAATGCAAGCTGAGGGGGGTTTTGAATGCTGGACGCCATTTTGTTGCACGTGCTGCTGCAAACTTTGCAGTGCAAAGCCAGGCCGGGGAGCCATCTTAAGTTGAGGCTGCATAGGCCTTGTGGTGCATGTGATTCAGATTCTATTCAGTTGAACCTCTGGTTACAAAGTTGGTTGGACAGTGTTCTCAAAGCTACCAGCATGAGTTTGACCAGACTGCAGGAGGACAGGAAGACTGGAGTGCCTGGAACAGGTGAGGCTGCAGATCCCTTATTTTGGCTGCTGGTCCCTTATTTTCAATCTGTAAGTTGACAGCTATGCCTGCATGACTTTGTTCAAACCCGCCATTTATTAAGGGGAAAACTACAAAGGGGTACATAGGTATAAGCAAAAACCCAGAATGTTAATACTGGGATTGAAAGGGCCGAAAATGAAATGAAATACATACTCTTCAGAATCCAGCCAAGACATTTTGTTGTCTGAGGCAAAGGGCAAGATGTCACCCGCTTTGCATGCACAGAAGCCAACAAGCCTGGCAGTTGGACCTTATTTCAACATCCTCTGCTGAACCTGAGGGAAGCAGGCTAGCTTAGGAGCTTCCAGCAAAGCAACCTAGTACACTGAGAGAGGAAGGGCTGGGGGGCGACTCAGGGGAAATGAGGGAAGCTGCCACTAATGCCACCCCCCCCCCAATAGCAGCTGAGGCAGCTACTTCATTCTGCCAAATGGTAGAACTGGCCCTGACATCCTTTCTCAGCATCTCTGCACTGCAATGGACACAACCTTGTAGTAAAGTGGGGAATTCCTCTGATCCTGATATCCGCTTGCATCAGCGGTCTGTGTGATTTTAGTATCCATAAACAAAGGAAAGGAATGCTGAGTCTTTCTCTCCTCTCCCTTCCAAGACCGACAGAGTTTTGATTGCTTCCTGCTGTTTGCAGAGGTATTCTAGGGTTGCTTCCACACCAGTCGTTCTCTCTAAAAGTAACGCCATTCAGTCACTCACTTGCTATGAAGAATTCAAGTTGCCAAACCACTGAAGCCCTGCTGAGGTCCCCAGAGCAACGGGGCATCCGGGAAAATTTAAAATGTTGGCTGTTTTGCAGCTGCCTGTCCCGAATTACAGCACTGCTGCTGTCCTCCACCTGACTAGGGGACAGTGGCAGACTTTGGGCTCTCTAATTTCAATGGTGCCCTGTGTGGTGCTAAAATTTGGCACCCCAATGCCTCTCACGTTATATTATACAGCGTTGTTCTGGCACCCCCTGCAGCATGGTGCCCAGTGTGACTGGACTGGTTGTGCCACCCTAAAACTGTCTCTGTGGTGCCTTTCAGATGTCGTTGGACTACAGTTCCCATCATCTCCGACCATTGGCGTTGGTGGCTGGGCCTGGTGGAAGTCCAGCAACATCTGGCAGGCACTGTCTTGGCTACGCCTGGTTTCAAGGAGCTGCATCAAACTGACTCTGCATGTGCAGCATACATCTAGTACATCCCCCTCCCCGATCCCAAAAGGATAATGGGAACTGTAGTTTGCTAAGCATGCTGGGAATTCTAACTCTGTGGGGGTAAACGACCATTCCCTGGAATCTTTTGGGAAGTGAAGTGCTTTAAATATATGATGCGTTTGCGGTCAGTTCCTTGAAACCGTCTTGAAACCAAAAGATACACCCAGAATTCACATGAAGGTATGTTTGATTGTCATATTATATAGGATCATATGAAAC
The DNA here is from genome assembly GCF_951804945.1 of Podarcis cretensis. Taxonomy (NCBI): domain Eukaryota; kingdom Metazoa; phylum Chordata; class Lepidosauria; order Squamata; family Lacertidae; genus Podarcis; species Podarcis cretensis. Next base: position 44,313,991 of record NC_137170.1, on the reverse strand, counting down.
TTCCTTATGCTGAGTCAATTTTTTTATCTGTCTACATCAGCATTTGTCTGTTTTGACTGGCAGCAGGTCTCCAGGGTAGGGTTGCCAAACGTCCAGAATTTTCCGGACATAGCCCTCATAAACAGCATCTGGGGGAAATCGCTGAAATGTCCAGGAAAATCTGAGTGTATGGCAGCCCTACCTTGGAGAGCAGCTGTAACAGCAATTTTTGTGACCGGATTTTCACTTTTTTAAATATGGCAACCCTACACCAGGGAGTCAGGTAGAGTTCTGATTCATTATCTTCTACTTGAGATCCTTTTAACTTGAAACACCAGGGACTGGACTTTGGGTCTCCTGCTGTTGAGTGGTGGTCCTCTTCCAAATTTTCCTTCAGTTCCTATTTTTCGATATTCAATTCTTCTCCCTTCCTGAAGGCCCCACTCAGCAAACTTTCCTAATTTGTTGCACTGAAGAGCAGCAGTTTGCTGTGTAAAGGTTATTGATTTAGACTCAGGGATTTCTGGAATGTGAAGTGTTGCTAAGAACCAGTGATCCTCTCATTCAGCTTTCTCTCTGGTAAATTGTTTGTATTCTTGGAAACAGAGCCAACAGTCTTCTGGTAATATTTATGCTGCAATGCTTAGTTCAAAATAAGAGGCTGCCTTGCATTTCTGCTTGGCCTTTGTAGTCTCCCAGGCCTTGCCCAGATAAGCCTGCCGAGTTGCAGCTGGAAGGATTAACAGAGATCCCAGAAGCATATTTGGGGGTGGGGGCTCCCTGTGGTCTAATATATGAAATTAAAAATTAAATTCAAGAAGGATCCCAACTGTTACTGCATAGCCTCATCTGTACATGTACACATGGCACTTGACCAATACATGTTTCGGTCCTTAGCTAAGAGTCACAGTGTGCCACAGGGCCAATTATACTTGTAGAAGAGGGAATTTAGCAATCAATCAACAAGCCAGAGTTTAGAGTAAAAAGAATATGCCATTTATTACAAAAATAGAAACAGCAATGCATTCTGTAGAGTGGTAGGTCTTTGGGATGTTGGGGAGCGAATGCCAGATATGGGGAAGGAAGAGTGGCAGGTGCCCCAAAAACATGTAGGGATCCTGATTGTGTTTGAGGAAGGAGGCAAAGCTTCTGCAACCCTACTTCCTTGCTTGGGGAAGTAGAAAAAGATGAAATGGAAAAGAAGCATGGTTGAAGAAAGAAAATCAGAGTGCAGATATTACTCTGGAAGGCAGAAAATGTTCTTTTGGAGGATGCTGTGGGTCACAAGGCCACACTTTGCACCATTCCATCAGGGTTGCTTAAGCTGTCTTTAAGTAATCTGTGACAGGGAGGCTGTCAGTTTCCATTTCTTAGTACAGAAAGTATTGATCTGATATGTAGAGATCTTTCCCATTCTAATTAATTCAAGAGGGATCTGGAAGCTTCTCTGTGTGAAAGAAACAAGCAGAAGGTTCGTGATGTTTGGGTTATTCCTGCAGAGAAGCTGAGTACAGCTGGTTTAAACTGGTTCTCTCTTTCAGTCTAGGTCATGCCGACTATAAAAGTGAGGCCAGAAGGAGCCTGGGTTTCACTTTCTCTTTCTATCTCTTTTCCTTCTGGTGTGGTGTTCTGTACATACAGTAGTATGCTTAGTGTTAAGGTTTAGACTTATTATAAGTTATTGTAAGTTTCAGTTAAGTCTGCTGCAACTGGACTTCGTATGGACTGTGCCAATCCTGAACGTATTGGATTTGTGACCATTATGCTCATTTGCCTTCAGTAGCAGTGAAGCTCTGCTGGATGAAATATTAATTGCCTCTGCTCTATTTTTTGGGAATCTTGCAATGTGTTTAAGTTCTTACTCGGCTAACTATACGTTGGAATCTGCTCTGGATCAATGTTAAGTAGAATTTCATGACAGAGGCCTGGGGAGTGAGTGGTTGCCAACAGATCCAGGTACTCTTGGAGTAGAAAGTAGATCCATTTCAAACAGCATTGAGGCTTCCTTGGTTGCCCTGTATGACCTGTGTTGGGAGAGAAATGAGGGAGATGACCCTGTTGACTCTCCTTGATCTTTCAGTGGCTTCCAATATTATTGGTCATAGCATCCTTCTGGGCAACTAGCTGAGTTGGGGGCATTGCATTGCAGGGATTCTGATTTTACCTGGACAACCAGCTCCAGACAGTGGTGCTTGGGGGATATTGTCCAGCCTGAGGAGGAGGAAGAAGAAGAAGAAGAAGAAGAAGAAGAGGAAGAAGAGGAACAAGAAGAAGAAGAGTTTGGATTTGATATCCCACTTTGATATCCCACTACCCTAAGGAGTCTCAGTGCAGCTAACAATCTCCTTTCCCTTCCTCCCCCACAACAAACACTCTGTGAGGTGAGTGAGTGAGGGGGTTGCAAATGTGTGTAGAAACTATATACATTCACTGCTCCATGCACTTTTGCCCCAGACCCAGCCAGGCACTGACATGTGGCCCCCAGAAGCTTGTGCAGAACGGAATGTGGCCCTTGGGGTGAAAAGGGTTCTTCACTCCTGAGTTAGGGGAAGTACCATATCAGATTTCCTCCCGCTTGGTATTCACATTTAAAGTGCTACCACAGGATTCTGCAAGAATAGAGAAAAGTTACTACTGTTCCTACATAGAAATAATTGCCTGGAGGTGTTTCTCTTCTTCCCATCATAAGGTCCCTGCTGCTGCTGCTGCTGCTGCTACTCCTGGATACAGATGATGGGAAAGATGAACAATCGGAACAGGAATGACCTAAAATGCAAGAGTGCATGAAAGCCTCAGGCCTTGTAGATAAAGTCAGGCCAGCAATTATCCCAGAAACGGCATTGGGGAATTTACAGGACCCTTTGGCACAAGCGCTGAGTGTGTGCCTCAGATTCCTGGCTGAAATACAGAAGGGAGCAGAGAGCGAGAGCCAAATCTGAAGGCCAACAAGATTGTACCCTCCATTGGGACTTGCATGGGAGGAAATGATTCAATTAAGGCTCCCAGCTGCTAATGAACATCTCAGTTTCTCTGGCTTGGTGTGCAGCACAAACATGTATACAGTGGTACCTTAGGTTACATACGCTGCAGGTTACATACGCTTCAGGTTACAGACTCCGCTAACCCAGAAATAGTACCTCGGGTTAAGGACTTTGCTTCAGGATGAGAACAGAAATCGCACAGCAGCGGCGTGGCAGCAGCAGGAGGCCCCATTAGCTAAAGCAGTGCTTCAGGTTAAGAACAGTTTCAGGTTAAGAACAGACCTCCAGAACAAATTAAGTACTTAACCTGAGATACCACTGTACTAAATTTCACACGTACTACTTTAGGGAACAAGAGTGAGAGGAAAGGAGGGTGTGTCCAACCATTATGGTTTTGGTGTCCATTGAGAGCCAGTCAGACATAAAGTAGATAGAGAATAAAAGGAATATGGGAGAAAATCTAGAGTTGGAACTGCCTAAGGAAGAGTGGGCAAAGGTATGGAATAAAAACCCAGTGAGGTTATTTATTTATTTAATATACTGCCCTATACCTGGAGGCCTCAGGACAGTTCACAGAATAAAATCAAGATTAGTGTTCACATAAAAAAGAGAGAAGTATTATTGGTATCTCACTTCCCATGGACTATCTAGAATTACAGTGACCTGTTCCCCAGAATGATGGAGGGTTTGTAACACTCATGGGACATATTTTCATATGTGGTAGATGTGTCTGCCGGTACAGGCATTTTGGCAATGTGTTCATCAACAAATTTCTGCAACCACTGGGTAGGAGGTCCAGGTGAGCCTGTGATTATCTTTATTTGTGGGTGCAAATGAGAATCTGATACCCAAAGACCTTTTTAACATGCCTTCTGTTGCTGTTAGATTTGAAGTGGGAAAATTTGGAAAAAATAAAAACACAACCAAATTTTCGATGGAGTCCTAGTGCCAAAGGGTCTGTGGAATAGCTTTGGCCAAATAACTAACATGCACTGTAAGGACACTGTGTACTGTGAATATACACAGCAATGCCATCTGTGTATTGTGGGACAGCTTTCATAAACTTATGAACAAGAGTCACAGAGGAAAGCACCCCAGATGCTTTAAATGTGATGTGAAATTCTGGAACTGTTATTTGTTGCCTTACTATATCAGCCAAGATCTGATGTGATCTCTTGTTTATATGATTGTTGTGTTGATTTTCAAAGAAAATCATAACATTTCTTGCTCTCTTGCCAATGAGTGTTTTGTGATCTGATTTCATGAACATCATATTTTTTGTGTGTGTTCAGATTCCGTTATATTTCACAGCTCAGAATAACTGACTTTTTTCTAACACAGCAGACTACCTGGACAATTTCTTCAGGCATAGATGGCCTATTGTGACATTATTCTACCTGCTTAGGTGGTTGCAGCCATTTTCTAGATTGCCTCGTTTCTCTAGGAATCAGCTTTATCACTTTAACCCTTCTTATTCCAAACGGCATTGACTTTACGAGTATTTTTCTCTCTCCCACCTTTAATGGATTGAATGCACAGATTGTATGCACCAGGAAACATGTGTTCAGTACTGGGGTCCCAATTCTGTGGAAAATCCTTTTGGCTGAGATCAGACAGCCTCCTTCCCTGTTGAACATCCAGCACCTAGTGAAACCCTTTTTATTACAGCAGGGATTTTAAGTAAGTTTTCTGATTTTGTACTTACTTTAACCCAGTTTTATATTTATTTATCTGTTTAAAGTACTGTATTTTTTGCTCCATAAGACACACTTTTTTCTTCCTAAAAAGTAAGGGGAAATGTCTGTGTGTCTTAGGGAGCGAATGCGTGGTCCCTGGAGCCAAATTGCCCAGGGGCAAAAAGCAGATCATGCTTTTTCTTTTTTTTTTGAAAGAGGGAAGTGGGTGTTGATCAGCTGCTGATCAGCAAGCGATCGGGAGCAAAATAAGGGACGCTAGCAATAAAGGAGGCTGCTTGGGAGGGGGGGAGGTAAAGACAGAAAACTTGCAAAGGGGGAAAACAGGAAGACTAAAGCAATGAGGAGAGAAATTAGAAGAAAAGGAGGAGCAAAAAACTGCTCCAGCTAAGGAAAAGACACTAAGGCAAACAAGAGGGAAGGGAGTGTTGAAAGGAAGCAGCTGATCGATAAGGGATTGGGAGGGAGATAAGGGACGCTAGCGATAAAGGAGGCTGCCCGGGAGAGGGGAGGTAAAAGCCCATGGAGCCTCAGGATTTTTACATTGGGTCACCCCAAATTCACCATCAGATGACATAGCATGTCCATGGCTACAGCCCGTACCAAAAAAATCATGCACCCACTGTTTCATGGGGCTGCAATGGCACAAAAACGTGGTTACAAAGCACGGATCCACATGGATCCTCAGGATTTTTGCATCGGGCTACCCCAAACTCACCATCAAATCACATGTCCGTGGCCACAGCATGAACCATAAAAATCATACATCCACTGTTTCCTTCAGAATATTTTTTTTCTTGTTTTCCTCCTCTAAAAACTAGGTGCACCTTATGGTCAGGTGTGTCTTATGGAGCGAAAAATACTATCTGAGACATGGCAATTGCTATTTCAACTGTTACACACACACACCCCTTGTAGCATGGTGGTAGGGGCATTCATGATTGAGAGTGCAGCTCAGTAGTGAGTGTCGGAGGGAATATTTAACTCTTCCCCACCTGCCACCACAATGATCTGAAGGAAAAATTCCATCTCCCCCAACATTTAGGGGTGGAGAAAGTGGACTGCTCCTTTGGGTACAGTCTGGAAGCAGGGCTGCTATTCCACTTCCAACTTAAAGCACAGCAGCAGTTCCTGGGTGCTGCTAAATCGCTCATGTCTGGGGAAACCCTTCGTTTGCTGAAGCCCACTGACATCAACAGGTTTATGCGCAGCTACATCAGTGTTGAGCTGCGGCCACTGTCTTCTCTGGAAATGTATGGTCTGCTTCCCTAAACTTGTCCAAATGCAGAAGCCTTTGCAGCAAGTTTTCAGTGTTGTGCTTTAATTAGGCCATTTCTGTCAGCTCCACAAGAGACCTGGATGAAGCCAAGTCTTGGCAGGATGTAGCTGAGTCTGTGTCAGATGGAGAAGGAGCAGGTGGTCCTGCCCTGAAGCTCTGTCATTGCCACCCTGTGGCCCTTGGAGAACAAGCAGAAATGCAGAAGAATGGATGATGGCTTTGGTTGTTCACTTGTCAGTAAATCAGAGTAAACTCCAAATCATTCCCATTCCCCACTTTGTGGCAAATAATCAACTCTTAAGTATCACATGACTTTGAAGGCCTACATGGCTTGCCAGAACTGCTTGACTTGTGACTCTGCCTCCACCCAGCAAATTTATGTAGTCTCTTTTATTGTTAGAATGTTTGTGCTAACCCAATGCAATAATAAAACGTGTATAGCCCTTTCAAGTGTTCCAGCATTTGTACAGCACATTTCAGCATATACTGTACTCCATTTTGCAGCTTGAGGGGACCAAGACTAAGAGAGGAAGTGGCTTGCCAAATACACCAAGTGAATCTATGGAAAAGAAATATTCAAAGAAGCGACCTCCTGAGTGCACTTGTTGCACAGTCTTCAGACTGAGGAAATTGCCATGCTTATTCATGATTACATCATGGCTGAGATTGCCTTTGTTTGGGACTGCTCTTGGAGATGACTCGGAAGCTACAGCCCTATTCAGACTCCTTTCACTGGATAGTTCTTTGGTCTGATCCAACCAAAGCTATGCTTTATATCATGGATGGAAACCTATAGACTCGAACTCCCATCAGCCCCAGTCAGCATGTCCAATGATCAGGGATGATGGGAGTTGTAGTTCTGCAGCCACAGGTTTACCTACCCCTGTTCTGTCTACCTGAGGGCAAGCAAACATAACAAAAGTGAACATAAATCAGACCCTCCAAAAGGTTCTGTTTTTGTCCCCCTTCAGAACTTGTTCAGTCCTCATTGACAGGAAATTTGCACCAGGAAATCATTAATCATCTCAGTGATGATACCTGTAAAGGTAAGGTAAGGTAAAGGACCCCTGGACAGTTAAGTCCAGTCAAAGGCAACTATGGGATTGGGGTGCTCATCTCGCTTTCAGGCCAAGGGGAGCTGGTGTTTATCCACAGACAGCTTTCCGGGTCATGCGGCCAGCATGACTAAACCGCTTCTGGCACAATGGAACACCATGACGGAAGCCAGAGCGCACAGAAATGCCATTTACCTTCCCGCCGCAGCGGTACCTATTTATCTATTTGCACTTTGACGTGCTTTCGAACTGCTAGGTTGGCAGGATCTGGGACAGAGCAATGGGAGCTCACCCCATTGTGGGGATTCGAACCACCGACATTCTGATCGGCAAGCCCAAGAGGCTCAGTGGTTTAGACCACAGTGCCACCCGTGTCCCACCGGTGATACCTGTAGGACTCTTCCTGCTTTCCAAACAGCTGAGATGTGCTAACTTGTTATCATTTGGGGGGGGGGGAGAACTACTTAAAAACAACTCTTCTGTCTTCTCTTTGTTTCAAATCTGCTTGCGGGGGGTGAAAGATAGCTGTACGTGGTCATCTGTCCTCCAAAGCCAATTTCACAGACACTTAACCAGGCTGTCAGTTTCACCCCAGCCTCTAATTGGGCTACTCATGCCACCGTGTTAAATTGAAACAAAGCCGGGATGCAAGGAGAGAACCATACTGAAAGGAACAAGAGCTGTGTTCTTGGAGCCTCAAAAAAGTTTGCCCGCTCGAGGTGCCAAACAAATGCCAGCCGTGATCGTTTACTGCCATGAATATTCAAGCCCAGCTGCCAGCAAGAAGGAGCAGCTGTGCTGGCAAAAACTGGCACGTCCCCTTCAGGGTGCCCTTGCACACTGACCCTAGCATCTGGGTCAGCTTAAGAAGAAAAGCCCTCTGTGTCCCAGGCTTGCCGAGCTGATAAAACGGATGCCTCAGGCCAACACTACTTTGCAAGCAGAAGTGTTTTAAAAACAACAACAACAACAGCCCACAATCATAAAGTTGTGCCCATCCACTTCTGAAAGATGCCTTTCTCTAGCTCAGGTGTATCATGTCCATGTAACACTGAATCGTCGAAAGTAGCAGTTTAGGTAAAGTGATAGTGGAAATCTACAGAATTCAAATAGCGCTGGAGTTTTGGCAAAGACCACCAGGGACTCAGAAGAAACACCCTTGTAGATCTCAAGGTGTGGAGATGACTTGGTGGAGGCGCAGGCTGGGAAGTTAGTGCTGGTTATTAGAAGGGTATAAGCTGCTGCCATGGTGGCTAAGTAATTACACTCCTAAGAAAAGGAGCAGATGTCTAAGTCTTTGTCTTTTGCACTAACCGAAAGCATCTGGGGGAACAGCACCACTTGCTGCTCCAGATGGCTTAGGGCCTACAAACAGCAACTGGCAAGGAGTGGTAAAAGTGGGCAGTGATGGAGGGAGATCAAGTACCACATTTCACTCATGATCAGTCCTTAAGCTGAGAGTGGTTCGTGCGCACTTGCTCAGCAGCATTGCATGGGGACTTTTATATGTGAATGAGCCGTCAGAATTCATCAGTCTAAAGAAAGAACTTTCAAGTAACAAGTACAATGGAGTCAGTCCGCACATTTAGCTGCAAGTTGTCAAGCGTAGTGGTAACAATTTTTATTTGTTTAAGCTATACGCCTGGAAGACAAGTTGTAAAATATTACGGGCATTGTGAAAGAAGCATGTACTGTAGTTCCTTTTCAGTGAAATTTCCAAAAGCAAAAACAAATGGTATCTTCTTAAACAAGCAAGTATTTCAACTTAGATACTTTACTGGATACAAGTTGTGTGGGAAAAAGGGATATATATTTGTATATATCCACTTTAAAATTTATGTATTAGTGACAAAAATTCCAAAGTGCATTAAGTTAGGGAAGATAGTTTACAAAAATGTGCAAATTAGGCAAAATTACATACAAAAACCTGTGTATTAGAAGTGTGCACTAAAATGCTGATATATTTTCACGAGGACTTGCAAACTGATGCAGAAAAATGTTGATGAGAATTTAAGATTGGGAAAATAATAAAGTTACAGAAACCAAAACTGAGCTAGTCATCAACTCCTAGCTACAATTCTAAGCACAGCTATGGGAGGATAAGTTCCATCTTGCCTTTTTTCATTGACTTTGTGGGTGCCCAGTCCCTGCAACTATATTATTGTAGGTGCCCAACTGATTTGCAGTGGATTCAGAAGTGATAATATTGTATTTTAATGTTGTAACTCACCCTGGGACCTTAGGGTGAAGCACAGTTAAATATAGTAGTAGTAGTAGTAGTAGTAGTAATTAACTGCATCCTACCAGGATCCAGAAAAAAACCTCTGCAGTGCTGTTTGATGGTTTCACACCTATTTATCTATGGGATTATCAACACTTACCTTTTGCCCCACACTCAATAGGCACAGATCTGCACTTTCCTGGTCTGTGTCTATTTTCTTTCTCGCCCACTTTCCCCAGGAAAACCTGCTCTTTAATGCCGAATCAGAACAAACAGCAATTTGGGTTTTCCACAGAATTATTTTCAGTGGTAAGGAGAGGGTTTTCCCAGGGGAAGCATTGGGGCAAAAAGAAAAAGCACTTGGACCCAGTGCTCTAAAGTGCGGACCTGTGTCTTGAGATGTGGCACAAAAGGAAGTCTGGATGAGCCTTAAATATCAATACAGATATATTTTGATCTTGCAACTGCAGCGACTCTTCCTTCTTCTGGCTCCATCGCGGGAGTTTCTTCCCGTTCATTTCCATATAAGAGCAACTGCATTCCCAGGAGACCCAACTACTACAGTTGAGGCAAGTTTGTTACATTCAGCTTGAGTTTCTCCAACTAAATCTGGACTTGATTAGTTCTTTTCAAAAGGGTTAAAGTACAGAACAATACGGATGTGTTTGCCAAAAGCCCATTGGGCCTCGAATGTCCTTGTATGGTGACCCACAAATGCCATGAAAGAACAGGACAAGCCTGTAGCAATGGGAAAGGTCGCAATTGGAGCCCCCGATTCGCTTTATACTCAGCAAGCTGTTTTCCCATGTTGCTTGGTGGCAGCTGTGGCAGCCTTTGCTGACAAAATTGCATGAGCCTTGACACATCCACAGGCTGCTTATGTCTTGGCCATCACAGTTTACTCTTCTCTCTCCTGCCCGCCAACCATATAGTCACTTGCCTGAGCAATGGAGGCAGTCGTCTTTTTTAGAGTGTTGTGGGGTTTTTTTTAAAAAAAAATTATTGGAATTTTATTTACAACATAACATAAACCCCCCCACCCCCAATACACAAATCCCCCCTCATTAAACGTGAACATAACATACACTGAGCATAACATACAACAATACAAACAACCAAATAAAAGACTTCCTTTATCCTGTATTTGGCCTCCTTATTTACTTCTTATAAACTGGTTCCTTTATGAATAATTATTAAGATTTTTCTAATTATAACTTTAATATCCACAAAGTCTCCTGCAGACATTAATCAAAACAAGTCCAGGTATGTATTTTAGGCCACTGTTTTGTGAAGTATTCTCTGCATTTTCCCCATGCTTTTTGAAACTCTTGTCTAGTGTGATCTCTAATTGCCTCTGTTAATCTAGCCAGTTCAATATACTCTTAACAGTTTGTCTTGCCATTCCTTTATTGTTGGCACAGTTTCTTTTTTCCAGTTTTTAGCAATTAGGATCCTTGCTGCTCCTGTGGCATAGAGTTTTGGAAAGAGAAATAGTATTTTGGAGGTTGATTATCCTTCCCCCCTTTAGGCAGAAAATGCTGACGGGCTTGTAACATTTGTGTACTTTACCGCACGGCTGCAGCATGCAGACTGACTCTTTAGATATAGAATCATACAATCATAGAATTGGAAGGAACCCCAAGGGTCATCTAGTCCAACCCCCTGCAAAGCAAGAATCTCAACTAAAGCATCCATGGCAGATGGCCATACAACCTCTACTTAAAAACCTCCAAGGAAGGAGAGTCCACAACCTTCTGAGGTTCCACTGTCAAACAGCTCTCGCTGTCAGAAAGTTCTCATTTCTTGTAACTTGAAAGAAAAATAGAATTGCAGAAGCTAGTCAAGGCAGCTGACCCATTCATCCTAAAAAAAAGCCAGAAGATCAAATCATGGATCTTCTCCTAACATGTGGCTTGAAATTTACTACAAGAGCCTAAATAGTTCTCAATTCATCACCAGGGAACACATTTACACCATTTACTTCCTAGTTATTCAAAATAACATTTTTCAAAGTCCTGATCAGCCTATTACCATGTCTATGGTATTTTCAGAAATGTTCAGTATGCTCCATAGAAATCTGATCTTACCTACTGAACTGAAGTTCGGTTAAGCAAAAATCTCTGTTCACATTTTCCATGCACCTGATAAGATCTGATTCAGAGGGTAAGATCTGATATGAGCAAGGCACAGCTGCAGAACAACAGGAGAAGCTCTCAGCCTGGGAAAATCAAACCAAGGACCCCTTTCTCTCATACACATATTAACCATAACAATAACCAGTGCTGTTTTTCTAGAAAAAGAGGTGCCAGAACTCACCATGATCTCTTATAATGACAATGGCACCCACCTGAGAGGTGCCAGAATTGAGTTCTGGTGAGTTCCGCTTGAAAAAAAGCCCTGACAACAAGAAGTTTATTATTAATATCCCATCCATCTGGCTGGGTCGCCCCAGCCTCACTGGGCAGCTTCCAACACCCATAAAAACACAATAAAACGTCAAACATTAAAAACTTCCTGATAAAAGGCTTCCTTCAGATATCTTCTAAAAGTTTTGTAGTTTTTTATTTCCTTGACATCTGATGGGAGGGAATTCCACAGGAAGGACACCACAGGAAGGCCCTCTGCCTGGTTCCCTGATTCTTCTTGCAGTGAGGGAACTGCCAGAAGGCCCTCGGAGCTGGACCTTAGTGTCCAAGCTGAATGATGGGAGTGGAGACGCTCCTTCAGGTATACAGGTCTGAGGCATAGCATGGGAGTTGTTCTCTTATAATGGCAATGGCAACGGAGTTCTGATGAGTTCCAGTTGAAAACAACAACAACAACAACAACAACAACAACAACAACTCCTCTATGGCATGGGAGTCCACATAAACAGTCTCAACCCATGCTTAGAATATTCATGCACATTTCCCAAAAATACGGAGAATTTATTTGTTTATTTCTTTGTTGCATTTATACCCCGCTTTTTCTCCAAGCAGTTCAAGGTGGTGTACATGGTTCTCCCTCTCATTTAATCCCCTCCACAACCCTATGAGGTGGGTTACTCCATGAGGCAGTAACTGGCCCTCAGTCACCTGCTGAGCTTCATGTCCAAGTGGGGATTCGAACCCTGTTCCCCCATGTCATAGTCTAACTGCTACACCACACTGGCTCTCATACTATATTGGTGGATGGCTGTATGTGTACGTGTGTTCAGGGGACCTAGAACACTTATGTAGAAAAGGAAACCGTATGTGTAGCCTGCTGAAGCATACAAATGTGCCCCAGAATTTGACACTGCGTCAGAAAATAGAAGCAAAATGCTACCTTAACCTAAACAGTTGTTTTCACATCTTTAACAGAGGGCCTCTTCCATCTTAGGCTGTTGTGATAACAGTTTGGCTGGAAACAGATGCTTTGTCCTTGAACGTCATTGGACAACGTGCACTTGGGGCGATGCCATAGACTGCATCAATAAAGGAGCCCAACAGGGCTTTGCTCCTTAGCACCAAGCCCCCAGCCTGTGATACCAGCACGGTGCCTCTGTCCTGATCCTTGCAAATGAAATTAGGAAAACGGGCTGCCTCAGTTGCATCTGCTTTTGCACTGCACGAAATGGCATTACAGCCAGGGTTCACTGGCTGGGGAAAGTCATAAATGTAATTTCCTCCTCAAATTAGCTGTGCCAATCTGGCAATGGTGGGTTGTTGTTGCTGTTGTTATTGTTGTGTTGTTTTAAGGAGAATCTAACTGTTGTGTATTGAGTCAAAGGATTTTATATCTGTATTATTATTGTCTGTATTTGCATTAGGGTAAAGTAACTGCCTTTTGGTTCCAGAGGGTACAGCTACTATTGGTTCATTTAAGCTGCTGTATTTGGATCCTCTGTCTTATTGGTTTCCTCCAAAAGGCAGGACTGTGATTGCCTGATATTGTTCCCTCCAAAATTGTATCCTTTCTAGCTAGTTCCCTGTCCCTATAAATGTAGCTTTTCCCTCCATCAGTCCCCAGTCTTGTTGCTGTAATAAAGAAGTGTTACTAGAGAACTGTCTCCAGCATATTATGTCAAGAGAGCTGAAATCACAAACCCCACGTCACAACAATTGGCGACGAAAGTGGGATCCGGAATGCTGAGGAGCGGTTAAACGCAGCCCTGCCTCAGAGTCCGGATTGTAGCTAAGAACAAGACTCACTGGCCAGCTTAGAAGACGACCCTGCCACAGGACAATGGAGAGTCCAAGGGTATTGGAGCCCTTCCAGCCATCAGAGCCCCACATGTGGGAAGACTACGTCGAACGCTTCGAGTTCTTCGCAGAGGCTCAAGGAATCACCGATGCCAGCAAAAGAAGGGCCACATTCCTGAGCTACTGTGGGCCTGAGATCTTCCAGCTGGCCAAGGCATTGCTTGCCCCAGCGAAGCTAAGTGAGACATCTCTCAAAGATATTCTTGCCTGCCTAACAAGCCATTTAGCGCCTACTGAGACCAAGATGGCCCGACGGATTGGAGTTTCATAAGAGGCAGCAGCGTGCTGGGGAGTCTGTATCTGCATTTCTAGCTGAACTGCGGATGGAGTTTCATAAGAGGCAGCAGCGTGCTGGGGAGTCTGTATCTGCATTTCTAGCTGAACTGTGGAAGCTCGCTCAGCACTGCGACTTCAAAGATCTGGAAGAGACTCTCCTGGATCGGTTTATCGGTGGTCTGAGCAGCAAGAAAGCCAGAAGACGCATTGTGGCTAAAGAAGAGGTTACCCTTGCTTCAGCCTTGAAGGAGGCCACCGCCACGGAGAATTATGAAAGAGAGGAGCTTGATGCCAGTCGCAGGGTCCCTAAGCCACAGATAGAAGTTGCGCATGCCATGGACAAGCTAGAGGCTACTCCGAGCCAGAGCCCAGTCCGTGGGGTCGAGTCAGTGCGTCAGGCCTGCACAGTGCACAAAGATAACCGAGGCAGGTGCCCTGGTTGTGGCGGAAACCATGAGCGGAAGAATTGTCGTTTCCGGGATGCTATGTGCCGGACGTGCGGAAAGACAGGTCACATCGCCAGGGTCTGTAGATCGGCGGCGTTGGGAGTGACAGGAGCGCCTAGACTGGAGCATCGCAGATCGGCCACAGCAACCCATGTTCTAAAGGACTGCCACTACGTAACGGAGATCAACGGGAGGGTCGTGCAGTTTCCAGCGCAAGGCAAGGCACACGTCAAGGTGAAGATTGAGGGTCAGCTGTGCGACATGGAGGTGGACTCCGGATCTGGATTCACTATCGTGTCGGACCAGACCGCGAGGACATTCTTCCCCAGGGGTAAGTTGCCCCCTCTGGAACCCTTCCCGGCAACTTTGCAGTCATACTCAGCGGGCCGCATCCATGTCATGGGAATGTGTGCCGTGAGAGTACAGTTCCGGGACAAGCAGGCGGTACTCAAACTGGTGATTGCGAAGGGCAGTCGCCCCAGTCTCCTGGGCACTGACTGGTTTCCCGCCCTGGGACTGAGTATATCAGGGCTTAATTCAATCCAAACCTGCCCTGAGATGAGCGAGGTATTATGCAAAGAATTTGCTGGTCTCTTTAATGGAAAACTGGGCTGTTATAAAGGGCCCCCAGTTGACTTCGAATTGGACCCTGGGGTGGCCCCAATCCGACTCAAACCAAGGCGAGTGCCATTTGCACTGCAACCCAAGATCGAAGCAGAGCTGGATAAATTGGTCAAGCAGGGAGTTCTCTCACCCGTGGACTCCGCTAAGTGGGAGACTCCAATCGTCACGCCCCTTAAAGCAAATGGGGAAGTCAGGATCTGTGCTGATTACAAATGTACTATCAGTAAGGCACTCAGGGGAAACTCATACCCCATTCCAGTCGTATCACATCTGTTGGCTAAACTGGGTGGGGGCAAGGTGTTCGCCAAACTTGACCTGGCACAAGCTTACCAACAGCTGCCAGTAACCCCACAATCAGCGGAAGCACAGACTATTGTCACGCATAAAGGGGCGTTCAGAGTTAACAGATTACAATTTGGAGTTTGTGTGGCCCCAGGGATTTTTCAAGGGCTCATGGAACGCCTGTTAAGAGGTCTGCCAGGGGTCTTGCCATTTTTTGATGACGTTTTGATTGCTGGAAAAGACCCACAGGAACTGGTTGCGCGTGTCCGTGCAGTGTTGCTCAAGTTCAAGGAGGTGGGGTTGCAACTAAAAAAAGAGAAATGCAGTTTTGGGGTGCCAGCTGTGGAATTCTTGGGGTTTAAAATTGATGCATCAGGCATCCACCCCACAGATGCTAAGGTTAAGGCCATCATCGAGGCACCACGACCACAGAACAAGACGGAGTTGCAGTCATTCCTGGGACTTAATAACTTTTATCATTCATTCTTACCCCAGAAAGCTTCGGTAGCTGAACCATTACATACCACAACCTATTTTTTAAAAAAAATAATACATTTAAAAACCCACTTTTGGCCCCAAAGGGACAGATCTTTAGGGGATTTAAAAAGGAACGACATTTCTAGATTTCAGTGAAGCATTGGTCAGTTCTGGGCCTTGGAAGAGAAGCATTCAAAAAGCTTAGAGATGTGGTGATCTTTAGCTAAATCCTTGTGTGAAAGATCTGTGGGTGGACAAACGGGTAATTTTGGGAAGGAATTTACATAGCATTTTTTTTTATTAAACAGGTTGGAATTTAAGACAAGAGCTTTAGGGTCAACAGGGCCAAATTTCCAGAGTTTTGCAAAGTTTCAAAAGTGTACCCAACACTGGTAGTCTTTCATAGTCCTGGGCTGGCCCATACATTCATGTACATCAAGTAATTTCTCATCCACTTGATAGTATGCAAGTGAATATGTGAATGGACGCTACATCAATATGTTGTGATTTGAGTGATATTATAATTATTAGTAGTAATTAAATGTGTATACTGCCCTTCAGCCATAGATCCCATGGCAGTTCACAGCACAAAATATTATATGAAAGTTACACCTGTAATGTGATGTTGACTTAGCATGCAGCAGCAGCAGCTACTGAGTCCATTGGAGCATGAGATTTGAACTTGCACAAAAACTATCCAAGCCAAAGACTTTAGCCACTGGCTAGACTTCACTACAGTGGATCTCTTAAATTTATGATAGCGATGAAAAGCAGAAACAAGCTTAACCTCAGGACTACCCTCCCACATATGTACTTATTTCCCCACGAAAATAGGGCATGATCCAGTGAACATTTATTAAAGTGACAGAGTAGTTAGTTACTTTATCGTATATTGCTCCATAATCATGAGAAATAGTGAGCCAAGGAATGAGCCAAGATTGCTATAAATTGCTGGTGAAATCCACCATTCCTACTACTGTTTTAGCAAGTATGACAACTGTCCAGTTTCTCTCCAGCACAGAAGAAAGACCAAAAGATGAAATCATCCACCAGGCTAAACTTTGTATGATTTGATTATATATATAAATGAAATAAAAGGGACAGCTTCTGGCTTTTAAATAAAGACACAAGCTGTTTATCAGGATTAGAACAGGAACAGGAGATGGTTTTTTGTTGTTCAAGTTAGGCAGGACCATTTAATCTCCACTGAGAAACACAGGAAATCAAAGAGATGATTTGACCAGCCATGGACCATCCTTGCTGGGTCAGGGAAGTATTACTGAAACAAGAAACCTGCCGTTCTGACAGCCAAATATGTTTACTTGTAGGATATATGTTGTGATTTATTTGTATACCATCTTACGGTCCAAAGGTTACCAAAGATACAAAAGAATACAAAAAGAGAAATCCAATAAAAGCACAATCATTGCAACAGATCATCACCATCATCATCACACAGAGAGAGAGAGAGAGAGAGAGAGAGAGAGAACGCTGCTCCAGTCTCTCATTTAGGAGCAAGCTCAGGCCCTTGCCTTACTTCAACAGAGAGACATTTTCCCTTCATTGATGCCCTACCAGGGCTGCCTCAGCAGTGGCAACGGACTGCCAATAGCAGTCTCCAAACAACAGATTTCCACTTTGGGAACCAGCTACAGTCGTGGCAAAGTTCTTGCTCTTCATGGGTGGGGCCAGCTGGTCAATGCTTCTTGCCCCTCTTACAGGCTGCTGTTCTCCAGCTGCGGTAGAAAAAGCCTGGGGAGGCTAACATTTGTATCCAGCTCCCAAACAGCAGAAGTCCAGCTACTGCTACCTGCTTCCTACGCGGAAGATACTTGTAAGTGGAAAACTACTATTTCAAAGCTCTCTAGGAAGGATTAGGCAGAGGCTTGGTGTGCCCTTTGATGTGACACACTGTAGAATTATAATATTATCCACTGAAAGAGGATACAATTGGGATGGAGAACTAACAGGTGAGGATCTAGTCTGCTTTTTTTATTCATATATCATCATCAATGTACAATGCATAGGGGGCTATTTATAGTTTTATCCCACCTTTCCTGCAAGAAGTTCCAGGTGGCATGCAGTCTCCTGCCCCCATTTTATCCTTTACCACCCTGTGACATAATTGGGTGAGGAGTTGGTGATCAGTCCAAAGTTATCCAGCGAACACTATGGCTGAGTGGAGATTTGAACTCAGCTCTCCTTCACTAGCTCTTGAAACAATCATTGGCTGGCTTGCACACTAGCTATTTTCTCTGGAAATGCCACCCTTGGGTTGTTCATTCTTTTTATCCCCAAAGTAATCTGCAAAGTGTTGCATTCCAGCGTTTTCTGAGTTCAGAGTCAGACAATTCAATTTCTGATTTGATTGGTGGCCTTTTTTATTTTACTTTTTGCCTTTCAGGGCTCCCGTGCCTTTTAATTTAAAGTTTCCTGTTTGCAGATCCAAACTGTTTGACGGTCTCCTGTTGTTTAAACAAATGGTGGATTAATGCTGAATAACTTCATAACTGCCTCAATATTATTTTTTCATGAGGTGGAAAGGCTTTAAATACCCTTTTCCTCTCTTCACCTTTTAAAAACAAACATAAAAATGGAGTGGGGGGGGGAATAATGCAACACAACCAATAATTGAAGCCTCCCGCTCCATCCACAGGAGCAGACACTGACATTGGGGCAGTTTAAGAGACCATTCCTTACCAGGCCCATAGTCACCGTCAACAGGAAACCATCAAATGAACAGAACCTGAAAACCGGAAGCTTTTTATAAACAATGGGAACAAACTTTACTGAACAGGAATGGCATGTGAGTAAACACGACAGGAGGACTGTGGCTGTGGGGATTTGCATTGCTAGAGAACATAATGCTGTATAAAAACTTTGTTTCCATTCCCCTTCTACCTAATTACAGTTCCTGAGCCACACACTAGTGTGTTTAATGTAGAAGCCCCACCCTGGGAATGGATGTGGAAAGCTCAGGTTCAAAGTTCTACCTAGGGCCAAACTAGATGCTACCATAACGTGATGAAATGGGGAGCATACCACCCCCTTTCACCCTGACACTCCTTTGCTTTAAATAGGAGGTCCTCAACATGGCATCTGTGGGCACAGCCCCCTGAAAACAACCACCAAAGCCCCTCCAATCTTTTATTTTTAATTTTTTACAATGAGGGGCTTTTGTGGTTGCTTAGCTAGGGGTACTTTGTGGGGGGGGGCTTCTTTTTGGTTTGTGTTTCATCTGTTTTGAGGTTTGTAGGTGTTTTGCCTGCTAATACTTGGAGGGGAAGTATGTTGATCAACACTAGTTTTTCTTCTGGGAAATGTTTTTTTATATATATACTGTCCGTGTCAGTTTCTGAGATTTGGAAGTGTTCTGCAGGCCTAAAAAAGTTTGAGCTGCCTTCCCTAAAATCATGGTCACTGCCTCCCCATCTGCTTTGCCCCCTGAAATTGAATTGTCTCAGGGCCGGCATCAGCAACTGGCACCCTTGAACTCCATATTTTATATATGGGCCAGTGCTCCAAGGAGTGTTGGGCAACTGGGTCAAGCCACCACCCATGCCTTCCATGTTGCATCGGAACAGGGAGAGGCAACATGATGCCCTCTAAGTCCCATCAGCCCCAGGCAGCAGAGCCAATGGTCAAAGTTGATGGGCGTTTTCATGCAGCAATATCTGAAGGATGCCACATTGGCTACCCCTGCCCTAGAACATTGCTACAGTGGTACCTCGGGTTAAGAACTTAATTCGTTCTGGAGATCCGTTCTTAACCTGAAACTGTTCTTAACCTGAGGTACCACTTTAGCTAATGGGGCCTCCCACTGCCACCACGCCACCAGAGCATGATTTCTGTTCTCATCCTGAAGCAAAGTTCTTAACCCGAGGTAATATTTCTGGGTTAGCAGAGACTGGAACCTGAAGCGTCTGTAACCCAAGGTACCACTGTATTTGGATGAACATGGGGAAAGATGCTGTGAGGAATTAAAATTGTGCCTACACAATCCCTCCTTGGAGTTCTGCTGCCACCATTGCCTGATAACCCCACCAGGACCCACTGATAGACCCATCAGAGGGCACTTTGACCACTGTATTGCCTGGGACAAGTCATTTCTCTCTCTCTCTTTTAATCTACTTCACATGTGAAGCTAAATGGCAGACATAGGCTGTCTTGGCAGTTGTCTTACAATGAGATCCTATGCATGTCTACTCAGAAGCAAATCCTATTGAGTTCAGCAGGACTTCCTCCCAGGTAACCTGGAGGCAAAGCAGATGCTCTCTGCTCCTGAGCTGTAAGGCATACAGTGACACTGAGCTACAGTTCATGATAAATAACAGCAGGCATCTTTGCTTAGCTGCATGGCAATACCAGCTCAAGTGCCAGGCAGAAAGCAAGTGCAAAGAGCTATTGCCGGTGCTCAGCTGCTTCTAAATTTAGCTTCATTCCTAACAACTGGCAAGGCTTTGGACTAAGCTGAAATGAGCATAAAATCCACTAAACAAACAGCCTTTAGCTGAAGCTGCTCTCTCGCCTTCCAACGGCTGTGTGCCATCTTTGAGTCTTTCCAATCTTGTTCCTGAGTTAGATAATTTCTGGGCAGTCTTTTGGTATAAAACTCCCAGGGCAGCATGCAATTAGTCATAACCTTACGTGGGGGCAGGGGAATAAAAGTAGCTGGCCACGAAATAAATAAAATCCAGCAGAGCTATACCATTCAACTAAAATTGTTTCAATAAGGTACCAAAATATCTGGGCATTTTTTTTTAGGTCTTCACCTGGCATTGAGAGAGCAGCTAGGTGGGCCACCAGGTAAGTTTCTCAAGGGGCTGCATGTCATAGATAGAGTCCATGCCCCTCAAAGCCATTTCCAGTTATCACCTGGCATCCACCTAACCTTTGTATAGTGGGACAGGAGATGGGACATGGAAAGCTTTGTGAATAATGGAGCCTTTGGGTTGAATAAGGTGTGCCTTCAGGTAACCAAGAGTGGAACACCCTCCCCTCAGATGTGAAGGAAATAAGCAGCTATCCTATCTTTAAAAGACATCTGAAGGCAGCCCTGTTCAGGGAAGTTTTTAATATTTAATGCTGTACTGTTTTTAACATTTGATTGGGAGCTGCCCAGAGTGGCTGGGGAAACTCAGCTAGATGGGCGGGGTATAAATAATAAATTATTATTATTATTATTATTATTATTATTATTATTATTTACTATTATTACTATTTAGAACATTTAGAACATTTTTAATATAGGTAACAATGAATTGCTCCCACTAAATTGCTTTTAATTGCCCCCACTAAGCAGCAAGGTTACTTTTAAGTCCTGGCAAGATACTTCTTTATAGCTGTTCCTAGTATTTTTGTGCTATGCTATGTTTGAAAAGTCTTCAAGGGCAGCCCCATGTATATAGCATTTCAGTAGTCTGGTTGAAAGGTTAGTAGTGCATGGATAACTGTGGAGTTCTCCCTCTTCTAGGCCTGAGCCAGAGAGACCCAACATGGGAGAGGTCCAAGGTCCAGCTGACAACTGTCTGTTCAGGGCACAGAAGCTGACAGTAGATGTCCCCAAAACATCCCAGAGGAGTATGTGGCCTCCATTCTTAAACATTAAGTGTGTTGTCATCAGTTTTCCACTTGCCACCAAACTCCTTTCACAAGTTTCTCGCTCTTGTGCAATATTTGCTTTGGTGAAATTTGCCTGAGAAGGAAGTGTTAGATTTTCTCACAGTGCAAGCCCTCAAAACGTAAAAACCATCTGAAACCTGTTCACAAGCTGATTATTATGCAGATCAGTCAACATTATCCTTTCCCTCATTACCTCAAATGCTTTGTGCCATCTGTTGGTAACAAACCTGCATCTGGCAAATTACCCATTGATTAGGGCTCCTCTGATAATTAGGGTAGAAGCTTGTGGAGAAGGCCCACCAGTGGGCACGAGGAAAGCTACTGGTGTGAAAAGAGAAGGACCCTACAGAGTCAAGGTCTTGCATCCAAATATATATCTGACAAGGATTCTTCCTGAAAATGACTAGGACCAAGATCAGCTGCATCAGTTTCTTTCAACTGCAGTAATTCCCTGCAGTGATTCCTGATTGATTTCTTGTTGGGCAATCAGGACTCTAGTAATTCACTTCCTGTGCACAATATTCCTGTTCCTGCATAGTCTGCATATAGGGACAACCTAGTGAACTACAGTGAACCAATAATGCAGCGGTATTCAACTTGGTGTTCTTTAGATACAGGCTACAACTCCCATCATCCCTGGCCACTGGCTACGTTGATGGGACTGATGGGAGATGGAGTTCAGCAACATCAGCAGGGTACCATATTGGCCACCCCGACACAGTGGAGCCAAATTGATCTGGGTAGAGCTTGCTAATGTGATCTCACTCCTCACATGCACATCCTCACTCCAGGCATGTCCATCGTAAGGACGGGGCTACTGTGATTTGTGAAACAGAAAGCTTCACTAAGCTAGCCATGAATGTGCACACTTGCCTTCCCAGATTCAGATCCCACCCCCCACACATGTCACGGCTAAAATGGCCGCTGTTTCTTTAATGCGAATAATGCTGGGTCAGCATGACTCAGCGGCCTGCAGCAGGTTGTATATATAAAATGAGAAATGTTAGTTTGTGCTGAGGCTGGTGTCTGGAGGTTGGGTTGGTTGGTTAGTGCTGGTGTGTATAGTTATTCAGTCATGTTTTGCACAAAGACTTTTAAGAATACTCTAAATGGCCAAAATATCATGAGATTCTAGAATATGATGGTGAAAGGGTGAAACTTCAGAGTTATGAGAAACTAAAGCCTAAGGTTCGAGATTGGTTGCACTATCATCAGATAAATGAGACATTTAAACAGGACAGGAAAATAGGATTTCAGAAAGAGAGGTCAAAACTAGAAACAGAATTGTTGGAACCCAATACTAAGAACTTATCAAAAATGTATAACTTGCTGTTGAAATGGAATACACAGGATGAAACGGTGAAATCAGCAATGATTAAATGGGCACAAGATATTGGTCATGATATTATGTTTGCTGACTGGGAACAGTTATGGACCACCGGTATTAAATTTACTGCATGTAATGCTTTAAAAGAAAATATTATGAAAATGATCTATCGGTGGTACATGACCCCAGTCAAGCTTGCAAAAATTTACCACTTGCCTAATAATAAGTGTTGGAAATGTAATGAGACTGAAGGCACCTTCTACCACCTTTGGTGGACCTGCCCAAAGGTTAAAGCTTTCTGGGAAATGATCTATAATGAAATTAAGAAGGTCCTTAAGTGGACTTTTCCCAAGAAACCAGAGGCTTTTCTCTTGGGCATGGTTGGCCAAGTGGTGTTAAGGAAGGATAGGATTTTCTTTATGTATGCCACTACAGCAGCAAGAATTCTACTGGCAAAGTATTGGAAGATGCAAGAACTACCTACTCTGGAAGAATGGCAAACAAAGGTGATCGACTTTATGGGACTGGCCGAGATGACGGGCAGAATCCGTGACCAGGGGAAAGAGACAGTGGAAGAGGACTGGAAGAAATTCAAAATATATCTTAAAAACAATTGTAAAATTGAGGAATGTTAAGATGTCAGGGGGTAAGAGGTAAAGAATTGCAGCAGTAATCAAAAAAAACTAAAGGAAACTTTATGAAAGGGAACTAAGACAATGGACCTAAGGGTTGCTAAAGAACCATTAAACAAGGATGCAGGGATGGGGAGGTATGGGGAAGTCAAAAGAAAGAAGGGTATGAAATGATGATTTTGAAGCTGTATTGTTCTATATTGTTTTTATTATCTGTCTGAAAAACGAATAAAAATTATTAAAAAAAAAAAAAAGAATAAAACTCTGCAAGGATATTCTCGTGGACTCTTTTATGCAGACAAGGGTCCGAGGACCAGGCTGAAGAGACAAAGGGAGGTCAGAACCCTTTCCTTCTTTTTTTTGCTTTTTACAAACACTGACAACACATACACCCTGTTCTGCAATACAGAGATTATACCAATGACGTAACTTACAAAATTGTTGTAAGGACTGCTATGATAATGTACAAAAAAAGATTACTAATGCACCGAGTCCTATTACACGAGGCCTACAATATGAAGCCTTTATGAAGGCTTGCAAGAGGATATATGAAAAAGTAACAGCGTGGGATAAAGCGAGTGCTGAACATACAATAAAATATTAAGTGTGAATATGTAGGCAAGTTTAGGGCCACAAATGACCAAAGGCAAAGTCTGTCAAATAGTAACAGGTATTTGTTATTTCCTGTGACATTTGCCTCTGCTCCACAGAAGACAGAAAAGCATCTACACTGGCAATGGAAGATACAGAAGTAGGATACATTCATCTACACCAGGCATAGGCAAACTCGGCCCTCCAGATGTTTTGGGACTACAACTCCCATCATCTGTAGCTAACAGGACCCGTGGTCAGGGATGATGGGAGTTGTAGTCCCAAAACATCTGGAGGGCCGAGTTTGCCTATGCCTGATCTACACAAATTTATGTGCCTGCCATCTACATGAAATCCAACAGTCAGCCAGCAGAACTGACATCGCTGACAGAACAGATCCCCCTTTCACAGCCCCCCAAAACTCTAGAGAGCTGAGGGACCCTCTGAAACAGATGAGGGGCCCGGGAAGTCCCACTGCGCAAGCCCCATGATGCAGTGCTAATGTTGCCCACTGACTTCTAATGAATCCTAGGCAGCGAGCAACAATGCAACCTGGAGGAAAAGACACCCAGATGAGACCTAGAGGCTATCTGGCAGCAAAGTTGGGAGGGCATAAAGCTGTCTTCCTGCCCAGCTCAGCTTTACATCCGTACCAATAAAGGGCACCTGCAGGCCGGGAGACACAATTCTCATTACGTCAGTGCATAAAGCCCCCGATTCACCTCTATATTATGGAAAGACAATACACCCAACAAGGAAACCAGCAGGCCTCCCCTATCAGTCACACCCCTTTCAGAATTATTTCCTTCTTTTCTTCTCCGCTTCCCAAGTCCAATTTCGGTGAGTTTCACTCTCTCCCCCACCTGCTCTTCCCATATTAAACATTGATGCCGGAGCGGAACGTGATAGTGGTGGCATTTCTTTACCGATGCAGCGAGTGGAGGAAGGGCCGGGGGGGGCGGAGAAGGAGGGTTGATGCTGAGGGTGGGGGAGACGTGATCGGTCGGCGAGCCTGCTTTGGAGGGGAAGCAACAAAGAGGAAGCGGGGAGTAACATCTGGCAGGCAGAAGCAGGGCTGAGAGTGGGGTCAGAAACAGGCCTTGCGCTGAGGCAGGTCATTGTATATGCACTTTCAGCCTCAACAGTGGAACGAGGAGGGTGTAACATTACACACTTCTCTTAAAGCCTACCCAGGTAGCAAGCTTTGCAAGGCACCGGCAGCCTATTCAGCAGCAAGGGTGTTTTCGGAGATGGCGCAAACCTCATCCAGCAGGCACACACTTTCAGATCATCTTGGTCAGGTTCAGAGGCCGAGACTGCCAGATTTGGTTCGCTGCTTCTGTAGAAGGTAACTGAAGATGGGCAAAGACCCTACAAGAGCCGATAAGCTGCGCCTGCATCTTTGCTCAGGTATCAACAGTATCCAATGAGCGTCTGAAATCAGAAGCAGCAATGGGCTGAAGCGAGAGAAGCGTTTCAAAATGTACTCATCTATATGCTGGTGACCATTAATATTAATTAATATTACTGCAGAACTCAGAAGACAAACTGACCAACAGGTTCTGTTTGCTTCCCATCATGATCTCAAACCAACTATGAAGCACTTAAATGGATGCACACCTATACAGTGTTGCACAGTTTTACAGCATCAGTAATCTCTCCAAGGCTCAAAACACCAACCTAATGTAATAACTGTGAGATAGGCTATGTGGAGAAATTAATTTGGCCAAGGCTACCCTTGTGGGCATAAAAGACTTTGTTCTTCCAGTTGCTATTGGAATAAATTATTGATCCACAAATCCACAGGACTTTACATGTGAAATCAATTATTTGCATACAACTGAAACCTCTGCTGTATAATCAGTATCAATTTGTTTTTAAGTAAACCCTTTTCTCGGTCTTTGACAAAACAGTGGCATCTAGTGGCTGGTCCCAGAGTTTTTACTCCTACTTCAGCTTAGCATTTTTAGAACAAGGTGGGGGTGGGAGTAGAGAAACCTAGTTGTTCTGGATAAATGCAAAATGAGTGGCAGATTACTCCCAACGTCCAGACCAGACACTGAGGTCCAGCGCCAAGGGCCTTATGGCGGTTCCCTTGCTGTGAGAAGTGAGGTTACAGGGAACCAGGCAGAGGGCCTTCTCGGTAGTGGCGCCTGCCCTGTGGAACGCCCTCCCACCAGATGTCAAGGCAATAAGCAACTATTTTACTTTTAAAAGACAACTGAAGGTGGCCCTGTTTAGGGAAGTTTTTAATGTTTGATGCTGTATTGTTTTTAATATTCGGTTGGAAACCCAGCCAAATGGGCAGGGTATAAATAAATTATTATTATAATATTATTATTTATGAATTCTTGTACTAGAACGTTTTCAACAATTACATTATATACAATTAGAATTTCATATATTTCCAATTATTGTTTAGCTGGCTTAACAGCAAAGTGGCTTTTAAAGTGGCTTTTAAAGTGGCTTTTAAAATTTGCTTTGGGGTGCGAGGTTTCTTTGCTGGTCATCAAATGACAGAGATATTACAGAAAAGGAGAGCACCTGTCAGTGGTCCAAACACTATCAAGAAACAATAAATCCAGAGAGAAAGGCATCCGGCTGGCCACTGTAAGAAGTGGGTGCCGGACTTGATGGGCTCTTGGCCTGATCCAGCAAGGTTCTTCTGTATATTTTTGGGTGTTTATATATCAGTCTTACAATGTCAGCTGACATGATTACTGTAAGTACCATTTGTACCATGTATCATCTTTCATTTTCTTCCTTTTGCTGTTCTTGAGGAAAGGCTATAGCTGTGGAAACGGGTTATGGTTTCATGGCACAGCATCTGCTTTGCATGTCGAAGGTTTCAGGTTCAATCTCTGGAAAGGTTTCAGGTTCAATCTATGGCACCTCCAGGTAGGGCTTGGACTGTCTGAAACCCTGAAGAGCTGCTGCCAGCCAGAGCAGGCAATGCTGATCTGGGTGGACCCATGGTCTGACTCAGTGTTAAGGCGGCTTCTATGTACTGATTCACAACATCAAAATACAAAATCATAGCTAGATTTCAAAAAGCCCAGCTAAAATTAGTGTGTGTTTTAGTGACACAATCTTGTAGCTTATGCCCTGACCAAAAAACAACAACAAAAGGCCAAGGGAAGCCACGCACCAGGATGTTTACTCCCAGCATTTCATGCTGACAATCTAGGCTCTCAGCATAGCTAGATGGCAATGCATCCCCAATAACTGTTTATTCCGATGCAGCTTTAAAGAGCAGGTTTTTGTGGAGAAAGCTCCAGAGCTTTAAAAGGGTGTGTGTGTGTGTGCTTGGACACACAGCTTTAAGGCACAGACCTGTGTCTGTAAAGAGTAGGGCAAAATGTAAGTGTGGATTGCACATAATTGCACAAGTCTGACTCAAATAGAAATTGGATTTGGCATGTTAAAGGCTACCACTGACCTCAAGAAATCCATCTTTAATATTGATAATGAACATGGTGAGCATGAAATGCTAAGCATCATTGTACACAATTCTAGAAAGTTTGTAATAACGTTTGAGTTTCCCCATGAACAATTCCTGTTTCTTTGTCGCATATTACTTTTAGTGTCCATGTAGTAAATAATATTTTTAATTGAAACTAATGAGACACTCAGGTGCTCCACAGCCTCATCACACCAGAAGCAGGCAGCCACACGCATATTCCAAGCATCCAACAAAAACCTCAAAAGCCAGGTGACCATTTCAGAAAAGTTTAATGTGCATTTAAAAAATAACAACTGAGGCACATCCTTAGAAGCAACTTCACCATAGAAACCCTCTAGTTCAGACATAACCTTGCTCATTATTAAAGGTAATTCATAACCAGAACGAAGAGCGAGTGGATCAGTCACAGCCTGGACCCATCCTGGGCTCCCCATTCATGCTGTTTGGTTGCATCTATTAAGGTTTAACTCTGCCCAAAAGAAAGGCGGCAACTGCAGGTGAGGAAATGGAGGTGCCACTGAGACAATCGGCTAGATTATCTGCTAAGCCTTTGCCCCACCCACCTAAACAGAGTCAAAGCCCCCAAAAGCACCACTTAGGGAAAAGGAGCAAATGATGAGAGGAGACTGAAAGGTAGCCAAAGGGAAGAAAGGAGCAAAGGAAAAAGATGGATCTAAGCAAGAAGCTAAAGAAGATGATGCTGAAGTGTCTGACGACAAGCCAAATTCTGAGTAACAAATTTAGCTCCCTTCATTTCCATCATTTGGTATCCGTACCTCCATACTGTATTGGTAAGAGAGGAATGTTTTTCTCCACCCTTTTATAAATGGAGGTTTTCTTAGCATGAATTTAATTATGGAATATCTTCATTTCAGTTACTTGTATCTTAAACCAACGGGAAAACGAACAAAGCCATTGTTTTGTGATTGTCGCAGTTTGTATGGTACCTGGGAAGAATGAGTGGTGGCTTCCTATTGACTTCTGTCACTATATAATCCCTTTTGTTTCGTAGGTCATACAAGACTTCAAATTGTCACCCTTCTTATGTGCTGAATGGTTTCTTAAAGTAGGGCGGTCTAAAAATGATTATGGCAATAACGCCACAAAATAATTGCGTCAGACAGTCCGATGGTTCTGTGGGTTGCTTTTATAAAGAAGCTAGGATATTTTCAGGAAAAATCATAAGGAACTAGAAACTTGTATCCCAAATGTAGTTCTATTTTGCCACATTTTACAGAATAATCAAGAATGTATAAAAAAAAGGGGGGGGAGAGAGACTAGAACCAAGAGGAAATGTAGTTCTAGTTACATAGTACCTCTGACATGATTTAAACTTTGGGTCCCTTAGCTGGCTTTCCTTGTGACCTAAAGTCTATTCCACATCATTATTGTCTTTAAAGAGGGAGGGAGGAAAGATACCTTTCACCTTACATCCAACAGTTGTTCCAACCACACCATTTTTCTATGGTCATTTAAGGATGTGAATCCTGAATTCTCTTGCTCCAACTTCAGGATGGATTTGCTGTTGGCGACATGCGAGTTTCCAATTCTATGTTTTAATATCAGTCCACAAAAATGTGCAGCTAATAGTGTACAGCTGTTAAGACCAGGAATGGCCAGGTGTTGCTGTAATTAGGGGCAGTGTGAACATTCAAATGAGAGAGTGTAAAAAATAAAAAGGCAACAAAACTAGCATGGAACATCTTAGATCTGCACAAATGGTATCAAGTCAGAGTGCCATAATTTTCTTCCTGCATACTGTGAACAAAATGAAGAAATCTTACAGAATGTCAAGCTACCTGACATAAGCTTTCAGAAAACTAAGGGGGAAAAGAACAACACCTCAAAAGAGAAAAATAAAAATGTAGCATTTTACATGGAATTGGTTTGCCTAAAAGTGAAGCTTTTATGCCATATTACAGGAATAGGCAAACTCGGCCCTCCAGATGTTTTGGGACTACAATTCCCATCATCCCTGACCACTGGTCCTGTTAGCTAGAGATGATGGGAGTTGTAGTCCCAAAACATCTGGAGGGCCGAGTTTGCCTATGCTTGGCATATTAATACAATGGACCTGTGTTCGGAACAGGACTTCATGCACATTTTCTCCTTTTATATTTCTGACACAGAACACAATCTCAGTCTCGTGACCAAGAAAAACAGCAGGAGATGCTCCACATTTGAAAACAATACAAGTGTATCCCCACAACGGCCCAATTCTTTATAGAAATATGGGCGTAATCCAGATATGGTAACACAAGCGGTAATGTTTGGTTACCTCTCAGCAAGAAAAACATCCATTTAGAATTCATATTAAGGATGTCTCTGAAGAAGCCTTGTGTAGGCAGCTGTTAAGAGTGCTTTGTAGAACGTCAATATAATTGCCTTAGTAGCAATGACCATTACTGACACCCCACTAACTTACAGATTGTGAGACTCGCATAATACTTTTTCAAATCCCCATGGAGCCCACGTGCCTAAGGTGCCTGGTGGTTAGCTGCCAAGCCTCATGCTCTCTCTGCAGGCAGTTTCATGCTCCAATGCAGGCAGGAACATGTTGGCCTTACAGCCAGCTCTGCATCTCCTCTTCATACCTCTGTGGATCAATGAAAGGCTTGTCAACGGACCGGATCATCAGCTCTCCACAATACACACATTCAGCTGCCACAATATCATCAATGTCAGCTTTCATCTGCTCACGGCTTAACTGTCCCTTTCCTTGGCTAGAAGTATCGGTGTCCTTAGGCCGGTGGTGGGATTTGGAGGGCTGGCTTGTGGCCGAGAGCTTCTTTTGAAGGTCTTCCAGTTTAGCCTGCTTGTAGGCAGGCAAGTTTGGATAAACTGCCTGCAGAAGGCAATCATAGTGGAACATGTGCCCACAGAGGAAGAGGTAGAAGGGGCGGTTCAGGAGCGGGAAGTCACATGCCGCACATTTCTCCTGGGGTTCCACAGAGCCATATTTGTTCCTCATTTCCTGAATGTCTTCCCGGATCCTTTTGGCACTCTGTGTGGCTTCCTCCATCTCCATCTTCAACTCCTCTATGTGCTTGTTGTAGGCCTCCAGAGAGTTGCAGATGGCTTCCTTGAAGTGATCGATGGTGACAAAGTCTGGGAAGAATGGCAGGACATCTTCAATCTTCAGCAGATTGCAGCTGGAAAGGCAGGCCATGGCCTTCTTGACATCCTTCTCTTCCTGGACGACATGTCGCGCGATCTTCAGCCAAAGCTTCTTCCTCAGCTCCTCATCGTCTTCAGGGAGGTCTGCACAGGACTTTGCCATATCTACATCCACCTGGGAAGAACAAAGCAAGAAGGAAGGAAAGAAAGATAAGGAACTAGTCACCATTTATACCCCTCGCTCCTGTCACTAAATACACGGTTGGTAAAGGAAAGAGACTGCTAAGAGGAACCAGACATAGTTACATAAAAATAAAGGTAGCAAGAGGAAGATGATGCGTCTCATCTCCCCCAATGAAATTGTGATGTTGTTTTCAGTTGCTGCTTTCAGTGGCCAGGGATCATTTTGAAAACTCATCTATCCAGAGATGAAACAAGACATAAAAATTCAAAAGGAATTGCATTTCCCCATGGGACACACTTTTTGCTCTTAACCAACGTGGCTGGGGAAACCCAACCAGATGGGCAGGGTATAAATATTAAAATTATTATTATTATTATTATTATTATTATTATTATTATTATTATTATTAACATAGAGAGAATTAATAATGTAGAAGACCATTTGGATGCTCTCCTTACAAAACGGAGGTTACTGGGTGCTTTCATTAATTGCCCACGAGAACAATAGTCATATGGCACCTTGAAGAGGAACATGTTGAAGAATTCACATTTCAAATGCTTGTCTGAAAGAAAGTGAAGACAGGGATGGTTCCTGCTGAGCCTCTACTGGCAGGGAATTTCACATGGCAGCACCTGCCATGCTAAGGCCTCAGTCCCTAATAAAGGCTGACTGAACCTTAGGGGCATGGGGAACCACAAGAAGTGCCTCATATACACATGGCCAAGAGAGGGAATTCTAAGCAGTGAAGTCAGAGCGAAACAAAATGGAAGAAGTACAGACAGTGGGTTATATCAAACTTATGTCTCTCCATGGATGAAAGGCTTGGAGTCTTCCACCAGTGGAACACAGATCAAGGTGATCTTTGGTGATTTTGCCCTCCCTGTTACATTACTTCCTGTGCTATTCCAAAGGGTCTCCCAACCCTCTGGAGCAGATTGGAAGCGATGCTGGGTGGAGGGGGAATTTCCAAAAATGGCTTCACTCCCTGTTCCACTGACAGAGGTCTCTGCTGGATCTAAGAGCCTTCCAACAGCAGACGGACACCAAGTGTACACAGCCCAGCAGCAATTACGTGAAGGTGACATAGAAGACCTAAATGAAACGTTGTCTAGAAACAGAATCTCTCAAAATGCCAGGTGTTGGGACAGATAACCATACGCTTCTTGTGAGTTCCCCCCCAAACAACTGCTAGCTGCTGCTGAAAAGAACACCCAACCAAGCCAGCAATACAATTATTCCATTAGACAACGCTGTACTAACAGACTCTTGCTTTCCAGTCAATGAATACGACAACAGTGTTTCCCAGGTCTTCTGCCTACACCAAAACTTCCACAATCCTTTCAAGCTTTGAAATAAATCTAATGCATTTTCAAGTGCATAAACGAACGGGGTCATTGTTCCCCTACCTGCAAAGCAAGATCCACAGCTTCCTCATACATCTCCATAACTTTGTACACATGGACACAAGCCCGGTGGTGGCCGTGTTCTGCACAGAGCCGAAGTGCGTACTTCAGGTCATAGTGGATGTTGTCGGCGTAGGTTCCAGCACGTTCCAGATACGACAACAGCGAGTCAGGGCGACACAGAGCATAGAGGGACAAGAGGTAATTGTGAATGGCCTGCTGAGTTTCCTTCAGTTCACTCACACAGAACTCCATGTATCGAATGGCTTCGTTGATCTGTTCGGTGCTCCCACTCTGGCTGTAGTTGACAAGGGCAGGGATGAGGTTCTTGGCATCCAGCTTCTTCCCCATTTCGATCCAAGCATCCACCAGCTTCTTGGGGATGTGCTGGATCAAGACCGGAGAAAACTTGTAGAAGAGCACATCGTCCCTGATTTTGGACAGGACTTCCAACGCTTCATTGTAATTCTCATGTTGGCAGTAATGGGCTATCACCCGTTCGTAGTCATGCATTATGACGGCAAAGTACACCATGTGTTCCGTGTCCCCGTGGCTCGCCAGCAGCTCGTGAATGGTTGCCCGGTTGTTGAACAGGCAGTCTTTGTTTCTGGGGCTGCCCAAGAAGCTGCGGAACTTGTCCCGGGTCTTCTCGTAGAGGTCCCGTTTCGATGCGTCTGCTTCCAGGACTCCTAAGCGGTTTAAGTACAGCTCCGTCAGCCATGTGGTCAGCAAAGTTGTCTGAGTCTTTTCCGAAGGCTTCAAGCTAGCCAGTTTCTTAATCAGAAACTCCATCAGCGCCTCTTCCTGCTTGGCTTCGATAAATTTAAGAGCAATCTCCTCAAAGTAATTTTGAGTCAATGCATAACACTTTGCACTATCCAGGTATCTCTTGTTCTGGAAGCAATATTCGGCCTCCTTGGCCAGCACGATATCCAAGCACTCGGGGCGATCCTTGCAGTACTCTTTAGCCAGATCAAACTTGTTGATGTTCGTATACATCTTCCACACGTCACGGGACTCTCGCTGCACATTGTATCGAAACACGGCCTTTTCTGTGTGGATCCAGATTTGCCCAAACGCGGGGTCTTTGATCATACGCTTCAGCGAGCCAAACTTTTCCAAGAACACATCCTGGAAGACAACTTGCCCATTCAGGGTACACACAGCCTTCACTCTGTCGGGAAACAGCAGCAGAAAATGAAACTGCGTGAGCACTATACTCATGGGCTTGTTGGCTACCGCGTCTACGTCAGATGGATATTCCCAGACCTGCTCATCGCTAAGAATAGAGTCGGGACGTCCGTAGTCCAGCGATCCGTACAGGACACCGTTGCCCATCATCCAAGCAAAAGCACTGGGGGTGGAGCGAAGCTTAGGAGTATAAAATGCAATTTCGCTGTAGCCAAGGCTAGCTGGAAACTCGCGGAAGCCAGGCAGGTGATCTGCGGGCATGCTAAATATTGCTCCAAAGGCTTGCTGTTCAGATCCCTCTGGAATCTTGCCAACAAACTGGAAAAGCCTCTTGCGAGTAGTGGCAATGATAAAGCACTTCCCATCAATTCCTCGTTCTATCTCGAGGCAGCAGACTGGGGCAGGTCCTGCCTCCTCTTCTAGGTTATAGATCTGGCGAAAATACTGGTCAGGGTTAGTGCCGAAGAGACTGCCTTCACTGACTGAGACCTCAGCTTCGTATATCTGGCCTTGGGATGTTCCCACCAAAATGGGGCCCGTGTTCATCTCCGAGCCAAGGAACTTGTTCCAGCCCACACTTTCAATCAAATGACCTTTCCAGCGTGACAGGATCCGCACCTTCTGAGCACTTCGGTTCAAATAGAGGCACTCACTGGTGTTCAAGGCAATGATAAGGTGAGAACCTGTAGTAAAAAAGGGAAACCGCAACAAAGATGAAAACAGAGGATCATAGCAAAATACCTCTCCTTAGACACATCTTCTGATGCCTAAAGTTTTCAGAAGGTTCTAGAAATAGATTTGACAAGCACAAAATATTCATCTCCCCTCCTCCACATCATATTTGTCATATCATTAAATACCTAGCATAACAGTATAACATATCTCTTCATACACATTTAGACAGGAAGGCCATTAAAAATCCTGATTATTCTTCAGGAATCTCCTACTTGCCTTCATTGTTTCTATCCAAATGAGAACACTCATAATTATGCATAAATGTGACTTAGAATTTGGCTTCTTTTGGTGTCAGTAGATGTCAAATTTGCTACAAATTTGAATATTTTTAAAACCCTTATTAAGATATCAGCTAACACATTACCTTATTTCAGTTAACAGAAACACATTCTTCAACATGCCCAGCTTCACTCAAAGATCAGTTTATCTTGAGAAGACAGAAAGCATACAAACCGCAGTGCTCCTGTGATAAATCTTAAGATAACGACTTGTGGACATCCAAGTCTGAATATCATCACTGTGCTATGACCACATTTAATCAGCAAAAAGTGTACTGAAGGAATACCCTTGCAGGATGGTCTGACCAAAATATACCGTAGGTAAAAGAAGAAAGAATAACAGAGGCTATTGCAAATGTGTGTTTTCACATGAATGTGCACTTTATAAAAAATTCCTTAAGGAAGAAAAATAAATTTTGTTAATACTGTATATGGGGTGAACTAGGGATGACTTTTCTAGACAGAAAAATTCATATTGCATGCAAAAAACAAACAAACCCCATAACATAATGTTTGTGGCATTTACTGAACATGCCAAAGAGCACTTTGTAGCTCCTCTTATTGCCTCACCTGTGTGGTCCAAAAAGAGCTTGTGAACTCTGGCTTCATCCTTTCGGCCAAGCTCTACCTGGTTAGGCTCATCTGCCTTGGCCAGGTCAAGCCTACATAAAAGCGGAAAGAAAGCAAATGGTTGAAAATTAGGGGGCGGGATTGGGTGGGACTAGCAGAAACTTTGCTGCTTGGCAGAATTATCATTCAGGCTGGGATTTAGGACTGGAACAGCCTCAGTTGCCCTGACTGATGTTCTGTTCCTGATGTCCCCATCTAGATGTTAATTATGCTGGATTAATTATGTTGATATCTCAACAGCTTTTGATATCAACATGGTATATTATGAGACTTCCTCTGTGAGATGGGAGCATTGTGCTATTGTAGTTCTCTTCCTACCTACAGCATTAGTTCCAGAAGATGGCACTGGGCAACTTCTGCTCTGCCCTGTCGCCATTACTCTGTGAGGTACTGCGGGGTTCTGTGCTGTCCTCCATGCTTTCTAACATCTATATAAAGTTGCTGGGAGAGGTCAGCAAATATTTGGGAGTTAGGTGTCATCGGTATGCTGACAACACTCAGGTATTTTTCTCCAAGTCACTTGAGTCAGGTGAAGGGTCTGGACCACTGTCTAGTCAACATAATGGGCTCAAGGAGGGCAAGTTAAATAAAACTGAATCCCAGTAAGTCACAGATTGTGTAAAGTAGTGGGTCCAGACCCTGAGGTTGTCCTATGAGGCCCTTTGCCATGTGCCTCCGCGGTGACAAGAAAAAGGACCTTAACAGTTATGGACCCTATTTTGTGGAATGTGGAAAGTCCACCAAATACAGACATTCACATCATTTTGGCACTAGATAAAGACTCTCCTCTTCTCCCAGACATCTGACTGTTAACATCCTTAGGTTTTGCTGGACATTTAAAGGGATTTACTTTGTGCCACTTATGATACATGTATTTTCCTTGGGGTTGTGTGGGTCGCTTTTAGAATTGTACTGACACAGTTGTGGGTTGACTTTATCTCTGCTTTCAATTCATGTATATTTTTATATTGTTTGTAATTTTAGGTTGGGATTATTTTTTTAGTAGAAAGCGTCTAATAAATTGATTGATAATAGGAGGGAGGAATTCAGCATCATATTCTTCTTTCATCCTTCCCACACCCGATGAAATTTCAAACACAATAACAAAAGATTGCACATACCTAAAAATGATGTCTTTTCCAAGACTCATACACAGCTGGTTTGAAGAGACAACCAGGCTATTAATCTTTTCAGGGGGGTTGAAATCAATCCTTTGTTTGTTAAAAATTGGGGTCTCTTTTTCTAGGCGAGCATTCACATACCCTTAAAAAAGAAGGAAACAGGTTTTTAAAAACTGAAATCAAACTGCAGCACAATCCTGTGTATAAACCCTCAACTGCCATGCACTTACTAGACATGGAAAAGTGATCCAATTACATACACTGCATTTACTGAAAACAGTTAACTGTCCTTTGTGCCAAATAAAATAAAGAGAAACATTAATTTATTCCTGTTGAGGCATGTGCAGAGTGCCCATCCTCATGCCAGCAGAGTGTGCCAAAAGAACAGAGAAACACCAAAGAGCTTTAGGAAGAGTCAGTTGCTTTATATAAGCCATGAATAAACCAGAAAAGAATGACCAGCACACAATAATGCAAGCAAGTTTGCAAAATGTATGCACTGCAAATAAAATTCAACATCATGCAAGGGGTACTTCTAGGACTACGGTGAAAATGTGAAGCTCCCTTGATATTTTTACAGCTGGGTGCTGCATGTTATTTAAGTAATCTTGATATATTTATTGTATTGGAATGTGGTTGTTTGATATGTTATTTTAATTGCTTTTTTTGCTATGTTATGAAATGGTTGCTTTGTTAATATGAAATTGTTTTTGTAGTGTGTGTTTGAAATGCATCCCTTTTTTTGTTGTAAGCCACTTTGAGCATGGTTGGGGTTTTTTTGGCAAAGTGGCATACAAGTAAAATGAATGAATGAATAAAAAAAATGCATGCAAAAGCAGACTGTGGAGTAGGTTAAACAATGACTATTATAAGAATCTCAGTGTTAAAAGATATTAATCTGGAAATATTGAGAATAAAGATACAACTTGTTTCCAATCAGACATGCACAGCATTGCGCTGTAACATTATAATCTCTCATTCAATCTACAGCTACCATACATAAAAGATGATGACTCAAAGTGGAAATGAATCTAATGTGCTTTCCAAAATATATATCCCTTTCCTTCTGGTTCACTTTCCATTTTAAAAGTGTTCCGTTAAATGCAGGAAGTTACAACACACACGCTAATGACAGCTGCAAACAATTTCACTAAACACACTTAACCACATTTGTTGGGGCTTTCATCTCACTAGTTTCCACAAACGTTAGTGGACAGCAAATTGCACTGGCCAATACAGAAAGATGCAGAATCTTCATTCATACAAATATTCAAGGATGTTATTTTACTACACAGATACACAGCCTTCTGTTTGGAAAACTTAAAAATGTGTAGTTTCAAGAACTTTTGAAACCATCCCAAGGTAAATATGTCTCTTTTCAAGATCAAGGAGAAAAGCATAGTTTTCCACTGAACTGGAAAATAGTGTGACATCCTCATAGAACAACACATAAATGGAGCCATTTTTAATCATCCGCAAACAGATAGTATCAGAGCTTTTGGACCACATCTGTCCTTCAAAGACGCCCATTTTTCCTAGGCTCACATTCATTGTAAGTCTGCAGAACACCAGAAAACCCTTTAAACAAGATCTGCCCATATCACCTCAGGGTGGATGACAAAAATGGGATGAGCAGTTGTGGGTCCCTTCCCAAGTTAATTAATATCAGATTCACTGGAAGCAAATGTGGGGGCAGAGAGCGGAGAACCCTAATGCCAAAGGAATTTATATAAGCCTGGGAAAATGTTCACAAGTAACATGTACTTGGAAGAACTGACACGGACTAAAGCAAATGTTCCAGATCATCCGGCTTCATTCTTTGCAACATTGACCTATGCTGTTCCACTTGTCTCAGTTCTTCCCAAAGAGTTCCTTTACTATATTCTGGGATGGGAAAGTTCCATTAGCACTGAACTGAAACACAGAACGGCACTATGGCAGCTGTCTTCCATATTTTGACCCTGCTTTAAGGTTACCCTCAAATCACAACCTGTCTTAAAATAGGACGGCATCTAGATAACCACAGATTCTGTTTGCTTTTCATTCGAATGGGAGTGAAATGAAAAATAAAAATTGTATGACAGAATATAACAAGAGGTCAGCTGTGGGCTTCTTTTTTCAACTATCATTTCTGTTCTGTTGAGACTATCCGTAGCGTCTGAAGGACCATCTCTTCCCACACAGATCTACCTGTGGGTTGCAACCAGCACAGAAGATCCTGTTGTACATCCTAGCACACAGTGACACAGGACTGAATTTCTACCCCAGTAGCATCTTCTAGATTATGAAATTCCAGATATAAACATCTTCAAATGCCTTCGGAAAGCAAGAATAGGCCGTTCATGGTACTGCTTACCAATTACTTCTGCTGCTTCATTTTTGTGTGGTGGCACACAAACATGGTTATTTCAAAGTTCTAATCATGTTTTAGATATGCCATAAACCTCTCTGAGGCCCCTACTCAGGTAGGAGAGTGAGATATAAACATTTTGAAGAGATAAATTGCCTCCATTGTGAACTGAGAAAAAAGCAGAAGCGGTGGGGAGGGAAGGCAGGAAAACGTTTTGCCACA
Organism: Podarcis cretensis; assembly: GCF_951804945.1. Classification (NCBI taxonomy): domain Eukaryota; kingdom Metazoa; phylum Chordata; class Lepidosauria; order Squamata; family Lacertidae; genus Podarcis; species Podarcis cretensis. Next base: position 44,275,588 of record NC_137170.1, on the reverse strand, counting down.
CCGGCGAGGGATCCAGAAGGATCAGAAGTTTACTCGGGAAAGAGCGGCCTTAAAAGCGAAGGGCGCATGGGCGTATCCCATATTTTTGTTGGGGAGCAGGCCTTTTGTTTTGGAGGGGAGGCAGAACCACAGTTTGCTATGCATTTTTATTTATTTCTGAGGGGCAGCAGCTGCCCCTCCCTGCCCCCCCCCCTTGGCTACGCCCATGGAAGGGGCATTGGGGAAATGTGCAGTCAACTCCTAGCAAAGAGGAGGAGGCAGAAAGAGCCGAAATACACGCTGCTTGAAAGAAGAGACTCAAGTGCACTAATGAATGGATTCTGCTTCCCGTCCTCCTACCCGTGTGCGGGATGCCCAGGCTGGCGCGGTTCTGCTGCGAGGAAGCCGAGTGCGAAAGCGAGTCGACGTACTGGTCCAGAATGGAAGCCATGGCTGCTCCGGCCTCCCCGGAGAGCTCTTCCAAGCCGCTGCCGCAGCACCTCCTTGGCTCCGGCCCCCAGAGACCGCCAAGAGGCTCGGCCCGGCCCTCTCGCTCCCTCTCTCTCCCCCCCCCCACCGCCTCCTCCTGCTCCGATCAGCTGACGAGACCCACGAGCGCAGGCTGCGCTTCCTGTTTCCGGGTCGAAATCCCGACCATAGAGAAGGGAGCGCAGGCAAGAGAGTTCAGTGGGCAGCTTCTCTTACGTCGCCCGACTCTCTGGGCACAGGAGGGGAGGGCTTAGGACAGTTGGGTGTTTTTAGAAAGAGTAATAAATCCAGAAAAATATGAAATGTTCTCCCTATGCATGAAGGCCTGAGTTAGACGCGGAGTGAACGTTTAGCTTTACTACTATCATTATTATTATCAATTAAATTTCTGTACTACCCTTCATCCGAGGATCACAGGGTAGTTTTGCAATATAAAAACATAAAAAGGGCTGGCAGGAGGTTATTAAATCGCGGTAATGTGTTTCTAGGCGCACAAACGTGGACCTTTTTGCAATCGTTCGGTGGATTTTTTAAATGTATTTATTTAAACACTATACACACACACACATCACTTAACTACAATAGTCTTTTGTGTGGTTTACAAAGATGCAGTACAAAAAATAAAAATCGGTTAAACTGTGCAATCGAATTTTTAAAGTTCTGCAATACTGAACACACAGCACTTGGTTGATGCAAACTGTGCATCAGAGCCACAGGGACCGCTAACAGTGGCTCCCTGAAGACTTCAGTGATCAGGCATGAATACAAGGGATTGGACATCCTTGAAGTACGCTGGAGGCAAATTGTTAAGTGCCTTATAAATGCATGCAAGAACCTTGAACTGATAGTGTGTGGGCAGTTAGTGCAGACCCCTGAGCTCTGGAGTAATGTGCTGGTGATAGTCCGTCTGCAGTGTTTTCCATCAGCTGGAGACTATGGATCAGGCCCAAGGGTAGCCCCACATAGAGCACATTGCCATAATTGAGTCTTGAGGTTACCAATACATGACCACCCCTGTCAAAGAATAGCTATTGTTGATGTACCAGATGTTGCTGGTACTGTAATAGGCACTCCTAACCCGAGGCCACTTGAGTTTCCAGGGACAGGTGGATCCAGGAGCACCCTCAGACTCCAAGCCTGTACTTGAGGGAGTGCACCCCACCCAGAACAGGGAGCTAGCCAATTTCCCGGACATAGGAACTACCAACCTACAGTGCTTCCATCTTCCTAGGGTATTGGCACTCATCCAGTCTGTTAAGTTGTGGGTGAACATATCAGACGACACAGCGATTCTTCAAACAGCTCTTGTTTATTCACAGGCCAGAACTGAACTGAAGGGTTCAGCCAGCCTGCTTATATAGAGCTCCACTACAACGCAACAGTAACCATTTTCTGTAACTATCCAATCACTGAATGTCACTTTTAATGCCTTATTTTCATATGTGGACCTTAAATGGCTACTCAGAGACAAGCCCTGCTGAGAACAGCTAAACTTGTTTCAATACTATATCCACTTACCTGGGACTAAGCTTTATTTAAATCAATTCATTGAAATGAATTCATTGAATTTCTGGATACATGTGTAGGATTGTGTTGTTTACATTGGGAGAAGCAGCTAGGGAACATCCTTCTGGTTTCTTTTTAAAACTTTTTATCAAATAAGAAGGCCCAGTACTAAACTCCTTTTAAAAGCCTATTTGTAACATTATTTTTTTCCCATGGACTGAAATTAGCCGCTGGGGAAAGTCGGTACTTGAAAGCCCAGCTGGCTCCAGTGCTCCCAAGAGGGGCTTGAGAACAAGACAAGTAAGCTGGTACTAAGAGCCTGAGGGGAGAAAGAAGCAGCACAGGGTGATTAAAATGCTTTATCTCCTTTCATACTGACAGAGCATAGTGTATAAACAGCTTTGTCTGTGGCACATCTGTAGATGAATAATATGTTCAGTATCACTCTGAGCTGGACGAAGACATTTTGCTGCCTGAGACAGTGCAGCAGCTGCCCCACCCCTCCAGTTTTGACTCCTGAAATCCCACAAGTGTGGCTTCCCCTTCCCTGGCAGTAGGGGGGGAAATGCTAACAATTTGCTGCTCCAAAATCGGCTGCCTCACTGTCAGCCAGTGCTTCAAATGGAGGTGCTGTGAGTGAGGAAATCAACTGATCTGGATTGAGTGATCTGGTGTTGGACCCACACACCCATCCAAAGCGCCAAATTGTTGGCTGGGGATCATTCTGGAATTGGAGCTGCCTGGAAGCCCAGATGGGGGCAGATAAGAGTGCTTTCCCCCCAACTTCAGTTAGCGTGACAGCTACAATCCTATCTTGGGAAAACAGACCTAGCCTCAGTCATGGATGTGGTAGCTGCATCCATGCTGGCCTACTGTAATGTACTCTTAGTGGGGCCGACTTTGAAGACTACTCAGCAACATCAGCTCATACAAAATAGGGCTGCTTGAGCCCTTCTTGTGGCGAGACAGTTCAACCACATCACATGGCTCCTATATCAGTTGCACTAGTTGCCAGTGTGTTTCCAGGGCCAATTCAAAGTGCTGGTTCTGACATTTAAGTCCATAAATAGTTTGAGTCCAGATTATTAAAATGGACTTTGGAAGCCTAACTTGTGTGTCAACATTTAAGATCAATTTAGACTTGTGGCTACTAGAGGTAGAGTCTTCTCAGTGGTGGTGCTGTCAGTTAGTATTTCTTAGTGCAGAAAATATTGATCTGATGTGTAGAGATCTTTCCTCTACTAATTAATTCAAGAGGGTTCTGGAAGCTTCTCTGTGTGAAAGAAACAAGCAGAAGGTTCATGATGTTTGGGTTATTCCTTCAGAAAAGCTGAGTGTAGCTGATTTAAACTGGTTCTGTCTTCTTTTCAGTCACGTTGACTATAAAAGTAAGGCCAGAAAGAGCCTGGGTTTCATTTTCTGTCTCTTTTCCTTCTGGTGTGGTGTTCTGTACATAGTATGCTTAGTGTTGAGGTTTAGACTTTTTGTAAGTTATTGTAAGTTTCAGTTAAGTCTACTGCAACTGGACTTCTTATGGACAGTGCCAATCCTGAACGTACTGGATTTGTGACCATTATGCTCATTTGCCTTCAGTACCAGTAAAGCTCTTCTGGATGAAGTCCTGTACAATTGCCTCTGGTCTATTTTTGGGAATCCTGCAATGTGTTTAAGTTTTTACTCTGCTAACTATACATTGGAGTTCTGCTGTGGATCAATATTGAGTAGAATTCCATGACAGGTGCCCACCTTATGGAATTTCCTTCCAATAAATATTATGGCTGCCGCCTTCATTTTCAGGTTTTTGGGGAAGCTTTAAAAAGTCCTGTTTTCCCTGGCTTTTAGTTGAAGGTTTTACTGTATATGCTACAAAGACTTTTATGGCATTTTAAAATGTATTATTCCTGCCCGGGGCCACCAGGTGGCGTGTTGGAAGATGGCCGACAATAACATCTCTCTGACCCATACGAGGTAATTAAGGGGCTGCTATGGGAAGTATGCAGTCTTCCTACCCCCCCCCAGGAGACGGGGGGCGCGCTGCCTTGCCAGCGGTGTTCACAATGCACCCCCTGATCCGAGAGATGGGGGTGCCGAACACTTGGCACGAGCCCTTGGTGAAGTCAGATCTTCCTGACGCCGATTCCAATTAGCGCGTGCTGGTTAGCTTCAGCTCGGAATTATAATTGGAAACATATGATTGGAATGAAGCTGAAGCACATACATCAAGTAATGTTCGAGAGATAAGACTGCTGATTAATGGATATCTGTGACCGGGAGTGACGGATGGATAAGTAAATCTTCTGATGAATCACCACTAAGAGATTGTATGTTTGGAATGAAGGGGGGGTGGAGGAAAAAACTTTTTTTTTCTTTGCACGATGTGATATTAATAACCCTTCACCCCAGATAGAAATAAGATTGTTGCGTTTTTACTAATCACAAGCAGGAATTCAAGAACTGTGTGGGATGGATTATAACAGGAGAGAGGATTGGTGAATGGTGAGAAAGAGGAAAAAATTTATGACGCAGTTAAAAAATGGCATCTCGCCAAGACAGGTTTGCCGGAGAAAGAAGGACAGGGGGAGGAGAATCAGGATCGTTCGAAAGAGAAGGAATGTTGGAATGCAAGCTTGACCTGACAGAGCCTCCTGATTCATTTGATTTATTTGGCAAGCCTGAGAAAAGTAAAGGACAGACCAAAGTTGTTGTTTTTTTTTATGGAAGCGTTGAACAGAGGCTGTCCCTGAGCGATATGATCTTTGGAGAGTACAAAACCCACACAGAGGATGCCTGTTTTCAATCTGCTTGTGAAAATTATCAGAGATCGCAAAGAAAGGAATATACGATAACAACAAGAAGAGAAAGAAAGTAATAAAGGACTATCTGGATTGAACTGGATAGAACTATCTTATTAAAGCAGTAATATAAGTGATGTTTGGACTCGTTCGGAGTTTTGGACTCGTGCGGAGCTTGATGTATGGGTACCCCCAACAAAATTTAAAATTTGGCTGTATGATTTGGAACTAATGTGATTTGGATAATGTGATGTGATTGGCCTGTTAATAAAAATTATTTTAAAAAATTAATAAAATAAAATGTATTATTCCTGCCCAACTAGCAGTTCAAAAGCACATCAAAGTGCAAGTAGATAAATAGGTACCACTCCGGCGGGAAGGTAAATGGCGTTTCCGTGCGCTGCTCTGGTTCGCCAGAAGCGGCTTAGACATGCTGGCCACATGACCCGGAAGCTGTACGTCGGCTCCCTTGGCCAATAACGCGAGATGAGCGCCGCAACCCCAGAGTCAGCCACGACTGGACCTAATGGTCAGGGGTCCCTTTACCTTTACCTAAAATGTATTATACACAGTGTTGGTCATTTTTATTCATTGTTGTATGATATTTCGTGTATTGTCCTGTTCTTACATATGTTGTACTCCACCCTGATTTACTTGTTGATCAAAGGTAGCACAAAACATTTTAAATAAATAAATGTTGTCGCTCATAGCTGGGCTGATAAGATGTTATAAACTTAAGCTTGTTGCAGATCACATCATATTGTTTCCACCTCAAAGAGCTACCACGGATTAAGGCTGCAATGCACTTATTAAGCATTTTTTAAGGTCGTGGGGCACATTTCTGAGGAGACATGCATAAGAAGTCTTCGTTCCTCTGATGAAATGGGCTTGTGGGCTTGTGTAGTCTTAGAAGCCCCTTCATGGATCACTGCCTTGCCATGGCGAAGGGGCTTGAAGAACTCAGAGAAGCTATGAACTATGCATGAGCCTGACCAAGCTGCGGGGGGCAGTGGAGGACAGGAGTGCCTGGCGTTCTCTGGTCCATGGGGTCACGAAGAGTCGGACACGACTAAACGACTAAACAACAACAACAAAGTCTTAGAAGCAAGTCCCACTGTGTTAAATGGGGTTTACGTGTTTGTGAATGTCACTGGATTAAGCATAGCTGGTTTTGTCCACTAGGTGACAGCAAAGATTTATTTTTAAAAAGACACATCTGAAAAATATCAAGCAAAAAAAGACAACTCAAACAAATACCTGTTTGGTGGGTAAATGCTGGCCTACATCTGAATCAAGCCAAGGCAATCAGACTAATATATGTGTTGTTGTTTTTTCTGGAGCATTAAAAAAATCCTGTTGCTTTAATTCAATAAGCAACTTGTAAAGATCTAAGTAGCCAACATTTTGGGAACGCTGAAGAGTGATGTAGAGGTTATTCCTTCTGCACATTTCAAGTCTAATTCTGTTCAGCGTTGCTTTATTTGCATAGCAGGCAATCTAAATAATGACAGACTATAAGAGCAGGCTATACACGGCGGATCTTTATAAAGCCTCAGAGTTTGACTCCATTGCATTCCCTTTGCAGGGGGAGGAATCCCCGCCCATGAGCCCACCTGGAGGATTGATTTTGTTGGTCAGCCCAAGAGATAGGGTCTTTTTTGTGGTGGTCCCCAGATTGTGGAATTTACATAGGACCTCAACGCCGGAGACTTCTTAAATTAATTAATTAATTAAATGGCATTCACATTCTCCAGTCAAAACTGTGACAATGGGCTTTAGGAATAGTAACCGACCTTGGATCAGCCAGCAAATTGGCAAAAATTCCCTTTTAACAGAACACAACAGCATCCATTTTGTTAACAGTCATAACTATTGCATACAGTTTTTATAGAGTTTCACACTATTTAGGTCATTACATTTAGGTCATTACATTTTAATCTTGGGCCTTTCTCATCATGTCCATCAAGATCACATTTTAAGCAGCGATGCTGCAAATTTATTTCACTGTCGAAATTAGGGAGTTGGCTTTCCCCCCCGACTGGACTGAGATGAGCTGTCAAAAGTGACGCTTGGTGAATCAGCTTTAGCTGGCTCTCTCACTAATTAGATAATAATTAAGCAGGTGATTGGCAAGGGAGGTGTATAGCTCATCTCCAGAAAGATCTATCTTGGTTTCACCAGATCCCTTTTACTTTGCTGCCATGCTGCCTCTTCAGTCACATCTGCAGGGATCCCAATCTTTCTCCACACACCTTTCATTCTTTATCAGTGTGTGGGACACAGGATGCAATCTATGTTCCCTAATATGGAAGTTAGTTCCATTGGGTTGGATCCAAACTAGCTTTCAGTGGGAACAAAGTGCAGCTAACTTAGTCTGGATCCAAATCCAAGTAAGCTTGCTTCTACTTCAAGCATAGGGTGTGGCAGAGCAAACCATTTAAGGAGCTGTGACTCTTCAGGAGCCACACACTGATTCTGAAGCATGTCAACACTTCAGTTGACTTCAGCCAGATCACTTTGAGACCCACCATTCATTGAGAACTTAGGAAATGGGGGCTTGTTCCAGTGTCTGTCTGTCTGTCAGGTTAGGCTAGCTGGGACCTGTGCTAAGATATCCTCAATTGCAGTACTAAGTCTCAGTCTCCAAGGAGGCCTACTTGAAGACCATCTTTATATTATTCCTTTGTGTGACAAATGAAAAACAAAATTTGGAATAGGAGATACAATGTATCGTAGCGGCAGCTGTGGCTTTTGTATTGGATGGTTGGGGTAAAGCATTTTTTAAAAAACACAACCACCACCTAAACACACAATTAATTATCCAGTAGAAAGGTAAGTTGTGGGGGCCTTGTCTGCAGGCCCACCATCAAGGTCTTTTCAGTGGTGACCCCATATCTCTAGAGCTCCTTCCCAAAGGAGGTACATCTGGCTCCTTCCTCTCACAAAGCTACAATTCCTAGACTTCCCTGTAAAGAGGGATTGATTGTTAAACCACTCTGGGAATTGTAGCTCTGTGAGGGGAATATGAGCAAACAACTCTCAGCGCCTGTAATAAACTACAGATTTCTGAAGTCTTTGAGGGAAACCATGATGGTTTAAAGTGGTATCATAACACTTCAAATGTATGGTGTAAATGTGGCCTGGACCTGCCTGCCTTCCGCTCCTCTCACACACAGTGTGGCAATCTCCTCTTTCCCTGAAACAAGAATAACAAGCAGCTTGGAATCCTTACCCCCCAGATGCCCCTCTGAGTGATGTCTCAAGATATAGTGGGGACAAGGGCAGCCCTCAGGCTCAGCTGAAGCCAGTGCTCATCTGCCTTCCATTTCCCCACAACTGACTTCATTATATCCACCTCCATTCTTTACCAGTACACTATGCAAGGTCAATTCAACAGGGCAGCATCGTTCTGCTCAAGAAGCAATAAACCTTTCTGTCTTATCAAGGATTTATGCTTATGCTGAACAGTGGGGAAATTCCCCGTTATGACTGCAAGCTTCTTCCTTTTGTTTTTCTTCTTTGGTTTATCTTCCTTGCAGACCTTGTAAGCAACTCAGCACAAGACACTTTCCTGCTCCTCCTCCCTTTAGTTTGTGTGCCTCCAGAGTCGCAAAAGCCACAAACATTCTCTTCCCATGCATTTTGTAGCTGTTTGGCTCCAGTGTTCCTACAACAATACCTTTTCTCGGAATCCATATATGTGTATGTGGGGCCAGTGTGGTGTTGTGGTTCGAGAACTGAACTAGGACTCAGGAGAGCAGGGTTCAAATTCCCACTCAGCCATGAAGCTCACTGGGTGACGCTGGGCCAGTCACAATCTCTCAGCCTAACCTACCTCACAGGGTTGTTGTGAAGATAACATAGGGAAGAACAATGTGCACCATCTTGAGCTGCTTGGAGGAAAGGTGGGATAGAATTGTCATAGTTAACTAGATAAACTATGTACACAATCTACCAGCAGAGAAGACTGCTTCATACATCTGACAAAATCCATGAAAGCTTATGCCACCATTAGCCTGGTCACACCAGTTAGCCTCCACAGTTTTTTAATTGCTACTTTAAATATGTCCTTACTGCTATTGACCAAAAGATTCCATAATGTGTACAAAAGTGTGAATAAAAGTGTTTTAAAGCCCAGTCCTATGCGTGTTTACTCAGAAGGAAATTCCACAGAATTCAGTGGGACTTACAAAAGTACACAGGAGGATCAAAGTCTTGCGTGGCGAGTTCCCGCCCCCCACCAAGATAAATAAAACACACGAGACACCATAATTAAGGTTAATTGGGCGAATTAGGCCACAACTTTATTGAATTCAGGAATGAGAGGCATTGGCTTAGGCATTGGTCCTATCGACTATCCGGCTGGAGACACGGGGAAGGGTTAACACTAATCGGGGGAGTCTCCCGCCGAGGCACGTCGACTAGGAGCTCCCCCGGGTCACCGCTCTGGGGCGTGCCTTTGGCCCACACCTCCATAGGCTTCGGACAGGGCCACGCCCCCCGGAGTCCTTTAACGGACCACCCTTCGTTCACTGGGGGGGAGGTAATGGCGTTCCTCCCCACACACATCCTCTTAACCCCTTCTTACCAATGCCTACCGCCAATGCCGAAGAGTTGTGACGAGTTGCTACAAGGTAGGCGAAAAACCAAAAGGCTGTAAATTGCCAATTGGGAAAAATTCCTACCATGCCCCTTGCGGCGACAGACCGAAGTCCATAGCAAAGTCAGACCTACCTAAAGCCCAACTAAAGGGAGGGAGGGTGGGAAAACGTGGGGGCTAGCCGGAGAAGAGAGGGCGAGCCCCCTCCGATCCGGCCCTAAATAGGGCAAGCCATGCCCCCCCAGCCAGCCGATTGGCTGGCTGGGGAGGCGTGGACGGATGGGATTCCCCTGTTCTCGCGGGGGCTGAAAGCAGCCCCCGCTCACGTGGGGAGGGCGTGATGCCCGCAACCCCACCTCCTGGGGCAGGCTCGGAAGTGGCTTTATGTGACAGCCACACCATGCACTAAAAGTGCATTGAAAGCACATGGCTTCCCCCAAAGAATGCTGGGAACTGTAGTTTTCGCCCTCACAGAGCTACAATACCTACACCCCATGGGTGTAGCCAAGGGGGGGGCAGAGGGCAGCTGCCCTCCCAGGTCAAGTAAAACAACTTAACTAACTGATCACATCAGTTTTGCCCCTCCACAAAAGTCTTGTCCCCCGTCCCCTAACAAAAATCCTGGCTACACCCATGCTACACCCCCAACAAACTATGTACTGCTCCGAGGATTCTTGGAATTGCAGTTTGCCCCTCACAGAGCTACAGTACCTAGGACCCTTAACAAATTACAATTCCAAAGGTTCTTTGGAGGAAGTCATTTGCTTTAAATGTGTGGCATGGATGTGACCTTAGTTTTCAAAGCTATCAGCTGTGCACCTTTCCTGAGCGAGGATATGCTCTGGCTGTAAAAACAAAACTCTTAGCTGAAGTCAGGTCCCATTGTTTGAAAAGCTTTTTACTTTTTTTTTTTTAGTTGAAGTGAAACTGCACCTGTAATTTTTAGATGCTGGGAGCCAGATAACGCCTGAGAAAGAAACCTGTGGGAGCAGGGTTGTTTGTTTCTAATAAATTAATTGCTCAGATTAAAGATCATTGAGACACTGCACAATTCCCACAGAGGTGAAGAAGTCATTCTAGGCAATCGTTGTCAGAAACATATAACTAAGGCAGAAAGCAGGAGTCCATCAGCAAAATGAAGAGTGATTATTTCACGAAGTATGTGAATAAAGACTCAAGCAGCCACTCTCAGGCAGCTGGCCAGAAGTCACGGAGTGCTGCAGGAAGCTGGGTTGTGCCAAGGGTGGCAAGAAAGGCTCAATGCTGCAGAAGTGGCCAATATGGAGTTCTCGGACTACAATTCCCACCAATGGCTGGGCTGACTGGGGCTGATGGGAGTTGGAGTCCAGCAACATCTGGAGGGATATCCCTGGGGCAAATGTATAGCAGGGCCAGCAGGACCTGGCATCCTTGAGCACCGATGATACCTGCCCCAGGGACCAACTTATAGTCGTGTTTTTTTTCTGGCTGGCACTCTAAGCCGCTCCAAGTGGCTGGGTCTAGACACCCTTTTAAATTAACAGGGTAGCTTAACCCAGCCACCCTACAGGCCCAGATGACAGATCAGTGGTGACAACAGAGGAGACTCTGTCCAATCTGGAGCTGGCTCTGCTTCTAGGGAAATTTTTTGCCTTACTGCTAAGTTTAGTTCCAAACGACACTATTAATATGATCTGTGAGAACAGGATGCTACACTAGATGGGCCATTGGGCTGATCCAGCAGGCTCCACTTATGCTCCTATGGCTACCTCCCTCTTGCAGGGGATGTGGACCAGGCATTGTCGCTGGTCATCTGGATGGGATCCCCTTGCTGGGTACATTTGCAGTATAAACAGGTGGGGAACCCAGAGCTGGACTGAATGGACTGGATAGCTCAGTTGGTTAGAGCATGGTGCAAACAATGCCACGGTTGCAGGTTCGATCCCCATTTGAGACAGCTGCATATTCCTGCAATTGCAGAGGGGGTTGGACTAGATGACACTTAGGGTCCCTTCCAACTCTACAATTCTATGATTCTATGTATTGCTTGGTATGGATTAGCTGCGTCTTGCATGGATTCCATGCCAATAAGCCCTGAGCTTGGAGGAAGAGGATGTGCTAAGAGGTAGCATGCACAGATCAAATTTTGTTGCAATATCCTTAGTGAAAGCTACCATAACCATTGTTCTAAAGAAGGGCAAGGGGGGAGGGGGAGAATTAGCCTTCTCAAGGAGCACTACGGGATGGGTGTGTTCATCTCTCACTTTCCTAATCCTTGCCTGCCAAGTTCATTGCAATGACTGCATTTGCCGCACCAGTGATTGTGTCACTGGGAACGCTAATGTCAACACACAGGAATAAGCAGTGGCGTAGCGTGGGGGGTGCAGGGGGTGCCAGCCGCACCAGGCGCAACATTTTGGGGGGCGCACTCGCAGCTCTCTGCCCCTACCTGGCTCACTCACTCTCTCTCACAGTGCTGGCTGTGCGAATCCGATCCGAGCTGCCGGGTCGCCGCCCACTGTGCGGAGCAGAGAGAGAGCGATTTACTTGCCTTGCCCCGGGTTAGGGGGCGCAAATTACTTGCCTTGCCCCGGGTGCTGACAACCCACGCTACGCCGCTGGGAATAAGTCACTTACAGCCTGTACACTCAGAGGTAATAGAGTCAGTGGGACTTATTCCCAGATATGTAGAATATTAAAGCTTCAGAGCTCTATTTTTAAATCCATTGTTTTTCAGTAACATGCTGCCTCTTCTACTAATGATGATGCTGGCTTTTGTGAGTGCAGCTTGTCACAGAGCCCCCAGCAACAAATGCAAGAGGAAGAGACCACCTGGGTTTCCTCCAGGAAAATATGCATGAAATGAGCCCAAGATTTCACCTCTTCCAGAAAGTCAAACCTGTTTGCTTGCCATGCTGCCTTTGCAGGATATAGGAGAGCTCACAGCTCCCCTTCGTTTGCTTTAGGTTGCTACGCTCTGCTTGTTGACCAGAGCCACCACTCCCGATCCTCTTTAGAAATCCCCGGCAAAAATCAATAGCTGTTTCTGTTTGGGCCAAGAGGGCGGAGGGGTTCTGAAATGCAATCATCTCATTTGCCTCCCCGTCTCACTACCTCTGGAAACACCCTTTTGAATGACTGCTCAGCCTTGGTGAGAGAAAAAATCGTTTGCATCTGCCAGGACCTTGATAGCAAATGAATCTCAAGGGGTGTCCAGAGCATTGTGTGGTCCTGTTTTTTGGATAAGTTTCAGTTAGTAAGGCTCAGGGAGGTGGACTCTTGGCTGCTAAATCTAGCAGGGAGGGGATTAAAGCCTCTTTGCAAGAGGGGGTGGTCCCTGCTTGTACCTGGTTCTCCCTCTCCCTGTTTTATCCTCACAACAACCCTGTGAGGGAGGGAGGGCTAAGAGTCCATGAGAGACGTTACCCAGTGAGCTTCATGGCTGAGTGCGAACCAGATGCCCATGGGAAGCCTGTAAACAGAATCTGACCACAACAGCACTGCTTCAGACAGTGGAGGTAGAAGCCACAGTAGCAAAACTGTTTCACCTGTTTGTTTGTTTGTTTGTTTGTTTGTTTGTTTGTTTGTTTGTTTGTTTGTTGTGCGAGATGGCGCTTCACCCCACCTTACCCTCATGTGTCAGTCAGTCCAGCAGTTTGCCACAAACAGCACCTTCAGTAAGTGCTAGGAAAAGGAGGAAAGGCGGCTGGGAGTTTGGAGTTTGCTCAAGCACCTATAAGGCAGCATCAGGTTACCGGGAAAGGGGGTGGGCCCATGCAAATCACAGCTGCTCTGGGTGGCTTAAAGAATTAAAAAAAAACAACCATTACAGGTCTCGGGAGTTAAATGCAAAGTGAAAAGGTGGAGTAGTCGGCCCGGATGCAACTCTCTTTTGCTCCAGACCCAAGACACCTGAAGGGATGCAGTCCCAGAAAATGAGATACTACCACTGCGCGTGGGAACAGAGTGACTGACCCGAGTTTGGCTCTCACTTCTTCCTGCTTGGCAGTTGTGGTGTTTTTAAGCCCAGAAGAACTAAATATCCAATCGCAACATTTTTTGTTTCAAAAGAGGGACGCCAAGTGTCCCCTTTCTCGCTCCTCCAGCGATGCCCCCCCAGGAGCTACTGGATTACTCGCCCACCTTGAGAAGATGCAGCACCCCCAGCAGAGGCAGCGGCTCCGAGCTGGGCATCAAGTGTGTCCTCATAGGAGATGGGGCAGTCGGCAAGACCAGCCTCATTGTCAGCTACACAACCAACGGATACCCAGACCAGTACCAGCCCACGGCGCTGGACACCTTCTCAGGTAAGCAGAGCGGAACCTGGGCAGCTCCTTCCTTCCTGATATGTACTGGGGTCCATTTTGCCACAATGGGGTACGCTGTGGCCTGTTGTCATTTTGGCGCTCTGCGTTCTTGACTAATTGCAACAAGACCTTTCGCAGTGACAAGTGGGATACAAAGTTCATGATTAATAGATCAATGGCATGTGTGACAATTGAGATATATTGAGATGTATATTATTGAGATATATATCGAGATACATATTATTAAACTGCTGGCTTAAATGACTGTGTTTTATTAGAATAGGATGTTGTAATTTAATATTGTTTGCAATGTAAGAAGTCTGAGTGGGGATTAAAAATATATATACATACATATTAAGAAGCAATTAAGTAAGCATGCAAAGGATTGCTTTTTTCTCCCCCCCCCCCACCCTGTGCCTTTAACAGTAGCATGGGAGGTGGAAATTCACCAGGTGAAGCTATCTCCAGCAGGCAGATGCAGAGCCAGGGAAAACTTTGCTTACTGATTATCTCCTTTCAAATGTGAGTTTTGCCAGAAGAAAATGAGGGGGAGGCCTGCATGTGTTTTCTGTTCCAAGCAAAGACTTTTGGATCTTCTCTTCTTGGGTGTAATTGGAGTTGTAGTGGAGGGGCTGCAGCTGCTGCAAACAACCAGCCTTCTGAGCCCAGTATCATATACTGTAATTGGCCAGCCAGTTGCAGCAATCGGATGGTGTTCATCTGTCAAGGAAATAGATTGTGAAGCAGTTTAACCTGATCCCTTACAAAACTTCATTGGCACCACAACCCCAATGCATGTCTGCTCAGAGAAGCTAAATGGGACTTCCTCCCAGAGAAGCTGCTTTCCTATAAATGCTTAGTACAGTGGCCTTCATTGCCTGTTGCTTTAAGCCACAGTTAAACTTAGCTATGCGCTGGTGCAGGCGAGGTGGGGGGAAAGGGAAGTAATTACAGTGGTACCTTGGGCTAAGAACTTAATTCATTCTGGAGGTCCGTTCTTAACCTAAAACTGTTCTTAACCTGAGGTACCACTTTAGGTACCATGCGAGTAGCGCTGTGGGTTAAACCACCGAGCCTAGGGCTTGCTGATCAGAAGGTTGGCGGTTTGAATCCCTGTGACGGGGTGAGCTCCCGTTGCTTGGCCCCTGCTCCTGCCAACCTAGCAGTTCGAAAGCACGTCAAAGTGCAAGTAGATAAATAGGTACCGCTCCGGCGGGAAGGTAAACGGCGTTTCCATGCACTGCTCTGGTTCGCCAGAAGTGACTTAGTCATGCTGGCCACATGACCCGGAAGTTGTACGCCGGCTCCCTCGGCCAATAAAGTGAGATGAGCACCGCAACCCCAGAGTCGTCCGCGACTGGACCTAATAGTCAGGGGTCCCTTTACCACTTTAGCTAATGGGACCTCCCGCTGCCGCCGCCCCATGATTTCTGTTCTCATCCTGAAGCAAATTTCTTAACCCAAGGTACTATTTCTGGGTTAGCGGAGTCTGTAACCTGAAGTGTCTGTAACCCAATGTACCACTGTACAACCACTTCATTCATCAAAGTTTGAAGGGCTTGTGGTTTGTGTCTCTACAGATAAACCATGAACTGTCACCAAGGTTTGTTCATGGTTTGGGAGAGAAAAACCTGAACCCTGGTTTGGTTGTAAAGCTAAGCCAAACCATGGCTTAGCTCCTGGTAGCAGGGCAGCAACAAAAGCTTTACCTTTAAACTATAATTAAGCTTCTGTGTGATTTAAAGTGATGTGTGAATGAGGCCATTATTTAAAGCACCAGTAGCCATATGTATCTTACATAGTCCCACCAATATTGAATCAGTGTCAATATCTTTAAGAGGTTTTGAAAGAAAATTAAAAAGCTGTCAAGTGGACACATCTTGAACCCTGAAAAAAAAAATATAAAGGAAACAGGTTTGGTCTTCTACCCGAAACATGGGTGGCAGCACTCTCGCTTAACTAACTGTGGAAGACTGTTCAACTGGTTTTGGGTGTTTCTAATTGGGAGAGTAAACCTCAAGAGACTGTGTTTCCAGTTCAAGCATAGGAAAAGAGGAGAGAGCAGTTGTGACATTTGAAGCTGTGTTAGTAATTCATTTATTAGGATGAAACTCCCCATAGCACGTGGGGCTGGATTGCCTTAAGCTCTGTACAGACAGGAGGTTTCCCACACTGCAGCTCATGTGATAGGGCACTGAACTGGAAATGCAGGAAGGATCATATGGAAGGTAGAAAAAGAAGCAGACATTTGGAGGGATTGTTTGCCAACTGACAGAACATGCTCTGAGTTCTGTACTTCTTAGGGAATAAGATCAGGCATGATTTTACTATGGTAGCATACATTTCCACAGGAACAGTAAAGTGGTTAGAGTGTCGGACTAGGACCTGGGAGACCAGGCTTCAAATCCCCACCCAGCCATGAAGCTCACTGGGTAACTCTGGGCCAGACACTGTCTTTCTCAGCCCAACTTACCTCACAGGGTTGTTGTGGGGATTAAATGAGGCAGGGAAGAACCATGTACACCATCCTGAGCTCCTGGGAGAAAAAAGTGGAGATCTCAATCCTGATCTCCCAGGTCCGATGCTCTAACCACTACTCCATACCACTACTCAGTATGGTTCACATTAAAATGCCAAGCATTAAACAACTCCCCTAAACAGGGCTGCCATCAGATGTCTTCTAAAACCCAGATAATTGTTTATTTCCTTGACATCTGATGGGGTGGTGTTCCACAGGGCAGGAGTGACTACTGAGAAGTCCCTCTCCCTTGTTTCCTGTAACCTCACTTCTCGCAATGAGGGAACCGCCAGAAGGCCCTTGGAGCTGGATCTCATGATATGGGTGGAGACTCTTCTTCAGATATACAGGGTCAAAGCCAGAGGTGTGTGTCATGCACCTGGGGAACCACCAATGAGGGAAATCACCCCCTCTCCCTGCCAAAAGTCTCTGCCAATATAATCCAGGATCAGGAAGTCCCTGAGATGTTCTGGACCCAAGTTGTTAAAGAACCAAGTTTGTTTGTTCTTCTATTTGGAAAGTCCAATTTCATCATTGTTATGGTCAACAGATGCATTTTCAAAAAATGGAAGTTAATATTCAATTATATATTACATTTCTTTCCTGCCATTCCTCCTAAAGGGACAACAAATGCATTGGCGTTGAAACAGTGCAAAATTAAGCACCTGGGTTTGTTTACTTCAAACACAACCCTCTTTCTTTCAATATTAAGAATTAATTTTAGGCTTCAAAAGGATTTCATTACAACACTAGCTGTTGCCATGTGTGTCTAAATGATCTGGCTCCCTGCCTTCTCATCCCATTGGGGCCTGCCCTGCCCCACACTCTCTCAAGGCTCTTCAAAGGCCATTAGTCCCCGCCTCAAGAGAGTTTCTGTCAGTCTGGATGCCTTGTAAGGAGAAGGGAGGAAAAGGCACAGCGGGTGAGAACTAGGTGTGAGGACTCTCCTAGTATTGCCTGTGAATTGCATAGGCAAAGGGATTACCTGTGGAAAGAGGAGGGGGTGTTTATTGTATCTCTAATTGGGATGGAGAATTTCAGGTGCCAGGAGGCAGCTGTGTGGAATGATGGTTCCAAAGTCAAAAAGGGATTGGAACATTCTTGGGTCTTAAAAGATTTCATACTGGAACCCTGCACAAAATGTCAACCAAACATTTTTTATGAAGTAGGCCATTGCCTTTAAGGTATCAGGGCACAATGCGTTTTCCTTGCAGCCTTCCTTAACTCATGCTGCAAAGGCTGCAATCCCATGCAGGCTAACTTGAGAGCCAGCCCTATTGAACACATTGGGATTTACTTCTGAGTAAACAGGGTGTTCTTGGACAGTGTTCTCGAAGCTACCAACATGAGTTTGACCAAACTGTGGGAGGCAGTGGAAGACGGGAGTGCCTGGCGTGCTCTGGCCCATGGGGTCACGAAGAGTCGGACACGACTAAACAACTAAAGAACAACAAACAGGGAGAGGATGGGGGTTTAGAAAGAAATGGCTGCAATCCATTTACCTGAGAGTAAAGCCCATGGAGTGGACGCAGGTGGCGCTGTGGGTTAAAGCCTCAGCGCCTAGGACTTGCCGATCGAAAGGTCGGCGGTTCGAATCCCTGCGGCGGGGTGCGCTCCCGCTGCTCGGTCCCAGCGCCTGCCAACCTAGCAGTTCGAAAGCACCTCCGGGTGCAAGTAGATAAATAGGGACCGCTTACCAGCGGGAAGGTAAACGGCGTTTCCGTGTGCGGCTCTGGCTCGCCAGAGCAGCGATGTCACGCTGGCCACGTGACCCGGAAGTGTCTCCGGACAGCGCTGGCCCCTGGCCTCTTAAGTGAGATGGGCGCACAACCCCAGAGTCTGTCAAGACTGGCCCGTACGGGCAGGGGTACCTTTACCTTTACCTAAAGCCCATGGAATTTTATTTGTTTTTTATTTGTACCTGAAGTCTGCTCTTCACCAAATGTCCCAGGGCAGCTTACCAACCAACCAACCAACCAACCAACCAACCAACCAATCAAATAAAAATTCAAGGATAAAACTATTGCAAATCGGAAAACGAAATCGCAAAATTCTGAAGCTCTCTTTTGAAACAGTCAGAAAACGATTGCATCAATTTCTTGGTATCAATTGGTTAGGTTCCGCCAGCCCCTTTGAAAGTTTCCAAAAAGTCTGTCTCTTTATATTTTGGAAACAGTGGTAGTATATCAGCCTGCAATAAGTAGAACACATCTTGACAGATATTTGGGGCAGCTGTGGGAGTAAAGCAGTGTTTCCCAACCTTGGGCCTCCAGATGTTTTTGGCCTACAACTCCCATCATCCCTAGCTAGCAAGACCAGTGGTCAGGGGTGATGGGAATTGTAGTTCAAAAACAGCTGGAGGCCCAAGGTTGGGAAACACTGGAGTAAAGGGTGTACATCTCAAGCATGTTTTAATTGAGCTGCTTGAAGTAGGGTAAAAGGGGTGGAGCAAGTAAAGAAACTAAACCTTAGTTAAACTAGGCCCCAGTTTGAATCTCACCTCTGCTCTAATCTCACTAGATGGCACTCTCTTTTACTTAGCCTCCTGTCTGCATAATGGGGTGACGAATCTACCTTACAGGATGGTTGCAAAGATTATGTATTTGAAAGACTTTGAACACTTTAAAGTGCTCAGTAGAATTGAGACTGACTTTTACCTTAGGATCTGGCTGTAAAACAGTTTCACCTTTTATTTTATTTCTTTCGTTATTTATAAAATATTTACATACAGCTTGGAATATGCAGAAACGGTGAAACTTGCCAGAGAAATAAGTAATCAAGATAAAAAATAAAAATAAAATAAAATAATGGAAATGGTTTATTGAATATTTACAGATAAATTATAAACAGATAAAAACTTTGGCAGGATTATTGTAACAACCTGCAGTTTTATAAGAGTATATATTTAAAGAAGATGAATAAATGAGTAAATTAAGTTAATTTGAATATGCAGAAGATATTTTTTTAAAAAAATTAAGGAACCACAGAAAAAGGGGGAGGTAAGTCAAGTTTTGAAATGTCAAAATGAATGTAAAATTAATGAAATGTATAAACTTGTAAAGTATAAATAAATAAATAAAATGGGGAAAAATATTTACATCCAGCTAGTCATTAAAAAAAAATCAGAGCGGTTTACAACAATTATACATGAAGCCATACTATAGAAGCCATATAAAATATGTATTCTTAATTGCCTGTATAAGCCTCATGGAACAGAAAAGTTTTCAGCAGGCATTTAAAGTTGAACCTTTCCCCTACACTGCACATAGACTCCCCTAGAAAAATGAGTAGTCTAGTGCAAATAGGCTGAGAATGTCTGGAGGCGATATCTCTGTTCTTTTAATTGGAAGCATGTGTAATGTTTAGATGGCAGGCAGACTGTGACTCAGAGAGCAAAGACACCAATTTCATATGTCAGCGGTCATTCCGCTGCTGGTCATTTAGTATAATCATTCATCTATTTTCAGGTTTCACCTGTTGCTTTTATTGTTGTGTTTTACTGAATTGATCTGTTATTTTCTGCACTGTCCTGAAATCTTAATATGGTTGAGGGGAGTATATAAATGTAAACCTAGTGGTTGGTTAGGTTGCCACTGCTGCCCCCCCCCCGGGTACTGGTCAGGGGGGACGGCAGCGCAGAAATCTCGCCTCACGCCTCTCCACTTTTTCAGTTTCTGGTCCATGTTCTCACCTGGCTTCAGAGGCGCCACTACAATTCCTGGCCAAGGGTGCAAAGGAGCCTCAGTTCTTCTGTTGAGAAGCAGTTTCCTTACACTGGCAACTGTGTGGGGGCTGGGTATTTAATATTGTGAAGGCTGTGACGGCTTTGCTCCACACCCAATTTGACACAGCTGATCGCTAACCTTTGGGAGACCAGGCAAGGCCTTATCCTGATTAGGGGCTATTGTATATGGCTATCTTCCTGATCTTCAAATTTATTTGCAAGATATGGCAACAGCAGCTTAATTGCTCTTTCTGCCCTGTGCCTCCTTGTTCCCAGTGCTCACAGAACAGGCTTTGCAATCTTCTTTTTGAAATGTGTTTGTTTGTTTTTGACACTCCTCCAAGGACTCAAGGCAGGATACAATGCACCCTTATCTCATTTTCTTCTTCACACAATAGCAGTCTGAGAGATAGTGACTTATCTAAAGATAGCCAATGAGTTTTCATAGGTAAGCACTTATTTGATCCCTGGTTCCCATGCCCATGCTATGTCCACACTATGCTAGGGTAGCCATCTGCCCTGCTTTACAGAGGAATGGTCCTCTGTTGAAAGTTGCCCTTCATTTCAAGGGCTGCCCAGTCCAAATCTGGTTTAAAGACTAAAAAAGCCCATCAGAAAGTACAACAGGGGTCTTGGAGCTGCCCTTCAACACTGAAAGCAGCTGGGCAGCAGACATGCAGGTCCTGGTCTTCCCCACTATGGCGAGATGTGTTGTATTCATATTTAAATAATAGTAATTAATTTTAAATCTGTAGTATATGCACAGGTTATGTGAATCTTTTTTTGTTGCATTTCTTCTTTTTGGTGAGGCATAAGTGGCCACCACCACAAGTGATTATTCACTGCACCTTTGAGGGGCTGCCTCAAATTAGGGTCCATAAGGACATTGTCATGAGTTCTGCCTTCCAGGCCAAGCTGCAATACATGGCTAAACTTAAATTATCATCTTATGAGCAAGAAAAGGTCTGAGCCACATGGTCAAATCTTATCAGCTATACACCTGAATAAGTTGTCTAAAAAAAACAACAACCCCAAACTAACAATCTCACTGGAGTTTCCCTCCACAAGTTTCTCGAAAGATTTGTCCTTTGTTTTTTTATGCATTGTCCACTGTCAGGGTTAGGCTTCTCTTATGGAAATAATCACGTTTTCCCAGAACCCAAATTATAATGTTTGGAGGCTGTCTGCAGGCAGCACATCTTTGTTGTGTAGGATATGGGAGAACCACACAATCCAACACACACACACATGTATGGTTGCAACAAGGCTAACACTTGTGGGAAGTGGCTGCCTTTAGAATACAGTGGTACCTCTGGTTACGAATGCTTCGGCCTACAAACTCTGCTAACCTGGAAGTAGCTGCTCCTGGTTGCAAACTTTGTCCCAGGATGCGAGCGGAAGTCACGCACTGGCAGCAGTGGGAGACCCCATTAGTGAAAACTCGTCTCAGGATAAGAACGGCTTCAGCTTAAGAACAGATCTCCAGAACGAATTAAGTTTGTAACCAGAGGTACCACTGTAACAGATCATGAGTAGTAAGTGCCATTACCTTCTTCCTGGTAAGTGACCAGAGAGAAGATAATGGCATTTGACAAATAATAATAATAATAGTAATTTATTATTTATACCCCGCCCATCTGGCTGGGCCTCCCCAACCACTCTGGGCGGCTTCCATAGAAACCAAAAATACAGTAAAAAAGCAAATTTATGTATATATTGTTACTATCCACAGCACCTCCACCTAATAAGGATTCAGTTTCAATTTGTTGGCCCTTGTCCAGCCCATCACTGACTCTACACACTGGCCTGGCTTCCCTGATTCAGATGCAAGTGGAATACAGAGTGGGTGTCATCTGCATATTGATGAAGCCACACTCCAAACCCCCAGCACCACCCAGCAGTTTCATGGAAGCATTTATTAATACAAGATGGGGACGTGGGTGGCACTGAGGTCTAAACCACTGAGCCTCTTGGGCTTGCCAATCAGAAGGTCAGCAGCTTGAATCCTTGCGATGGGGTGTGCTCCCGTTGCTGTGTCCCAGCTCCTGCCAGCCTAGTAGTTTGAAAGCACACCACTGCATCAATAGGAGTATAGCATCTAGATCAAGGGAAGTAATAGTGCCACTGTATTCTGCTCTGGTCAGACCTCACCTGGAGTACTGTGTCCAGTTCTGGGCACCACAGTTCAAGAAGGACACTGACAAACTGGAACGTGTCCAGAGGAGGGCAACCAAAATGGTCAAAGGCCTGGAAACGATGCCTTATGAGGAACGGCTAAGGGAGCTGGGCATGTTTAGCCTGGAGAAGAGGAGGTTAAGGGGTGATATGATAGCCCAAGGGGTGCATATGATAGCCATATAAAAGGATGTCACATAGAGGAGGGAGAAAGGTTGTTTTCTGCTGCTCCAGAGAAGCGGACACGGAGCAATGGTTCCAAACTACAAGAAAAAAAATTCCACCTAAACATTAGGAAGAACTTCCTGACAGTAAGAGCTGTTCGACAGTGGAATTTGCTGCCAAGGAGTGTGGTGGAGTCTCCTTCTTTGGAGGTCTTTAAGCAGAGGCTTGACAACCATATGTCAGGAGTGCTCTGATGGTGTTTCCTGCTTGGCAGGGGGTTGGACTCGATGGCCCTTGTGGTCTCTTCCAACTCTATGATTCTGATTCTAAGTAGATAAATAGGTACCACTGCAATGAGAAGGTAAATGGCGTTTCTGTGAGCTCTGACTTCCGTCAAAGTGTTCTGTAGTGCCAGAAGCGGTTTACTCATGCTGGCCACATGACCTAGAAAGCTGTCTGTGGATAAACACTGGCTCACTCGGCCTGAAAACGGAGATGAGCACAGCACTCCATAGTCGAATTTGACTGGACTTAACCATCCAGGAGTCCTTTACCAGTGTGGTATAGTGGTTAAGAGCAGTGAACTCGTAATCTGGTGAACCAGGTTCGTGTCCCTGCTCCTCCACATGCAGCTGCTGGGTGACCTTGGACTAGTCACACTTCTCTGAAGTCTCTCAGCTCCACTCACCTCACAGAGTGTTTGTTGTGGGGGAGGAAGGGAAAGGAGATTGTTAGCCGCTTTGAGACTCCTTAGGGTAGTGATAAGGCGGGATATCAAATCCAAACTCCTCCTCCTCCTCCTCCTCCTCCTCCTCCTGCTCCTCTTCTTTCTTCAATACAAGATGAATCCCCACAGTGCACCACAGTATAAATGCTACGAGGCTAAGCAGAAAATCTCTAATGCTATTCTCTGGTAATGGTCCTATTGATAGAAACAGAGCCACTGTAACACAGTGCCCCCAATTCCTACGCCAGGAGGATACTGTGGTCAGAAGAAGAAGAAGAAGAGTTTGGATTTAAATCCCGCCTTTCACTCCCTTTAAGGAGTCTCAAAGCGGCTAACATTCTCCTTTCCCTTCCTCCCCCACAATAAACACTCTGTCAGGTGAGTGGGGCTGAGAGACTTCAGAGAAGTGTGACTGGCCCAAGGTCACCCAGCAGTTGCATGTGGAGGAGCGGAGACTCGAACCCGGTTCCCCAGATTAGGAGACTACCGCTCTTAACCACCACACCACACTGGCTCTCAAGTCAGTGGTATGAAGCACAGCCAAGAGGTCCAACAGACTCAACTGGGTACCATTCTGTCTGTCACTCTCCCAAATATAATCAACCAGGGTGACGAAGGCTGTTTCAATGCTATATTCAAATCTGAAGCCAAACTGAAATGGGTGCACATAATCTGCTGTATCCAGGGATAGCAGCCACCACACAATCTCCCTGCCCAGTAAGTGATTATTGCAACTGGGTGGTAGTTATCTAAAACCTCAGGTTCTGGGGAGACCATCTTCAAGAGGGGATGCACCACTGCATCCTTTAATGCCGTGGGCATCTTCTCCTCCATAAGTGAGGCATTAAGTGCTCCCTACCCATCTCTGCTTAAACGGCCAAGAGAGAATGCAATGGGCCTGATCCCTTCCAGGGTCCTGTCCCTCCTCAGGCAGCAACAACTGATCTCACCGACTTCAAGCAGACAGTGCTCTAACCACCTTCACAGGACTTGCATTAACTGTGACAGCAAGTGAAATGTGGATACGAGCAATTTTGCTGATTGCCGTCAAAGGCTGCTTTGCTATGGTTATCTGCTTTCTCTTCAGGGCTGGATTTCAACAGCCCATTCACCACTTGGAAAAGCAACACTGGGCAGTCCACCGAGAAGGCATACAGTGTACAAAGACAGCCCCATGGTTATCATGTCCTGAGGCAGAGCAGAAAATTGGCCCTGACACAGATCTTGGTCCATGTCACAAACAACCTGGAGAGAACCTCTGCTACTTCAGACGCAGGAAGGCTGTCGGGAAGGGGGGGTGGGTGCTACTTCACCAACACCCCAGGCTGCTCTGTAGCTCAGCCCCTCTGGTGCAGATTCTCATATCCAGTTCCCAGACAGGCTTCCTGGTGAGAAATTAGTTTCCCATGCATACAGGTTTAGATCTGAACTACCAATAACCTGTCATTTCAAGTTAGTTCGTCACTCGGGGTCAGAAATATGCATAAATATTGACCTTCAACCACCAAACTATCCTGTTTAGCCTGCTTCTCCGTTATGCCGAAATTCTTCCATTGCGTATAGGAGGGGCCAATGCAAGGTTTTAGAGAGACCTACAAAATTGTAGTGATGGGGGAAGAAAGAAGCAAACTTCCTCATACCGAGGTGCTGTGCATTATAAAGGTAAAGGTAAAGGTACCCCTGCCCGTACGGGCCAGTCTTGACAGACTCTGGGGTTGTGCGCCCATCTCACTTAAGAGGCCAGGGGCCAGCGCTGTCCGGAGACACTTCTGGGTCACGTGGCCAGCGTGACATCGCTGCTCTGGCGAGCCAGAGTCGCACACGGAAACGCCGTTTACCTTCCCGCTGGTAAGCGGTCCCTATTTATCTACTTGCACCCGGAGGTGCTTTCGAACTGCTAGGTTGGCAGGCGCTGGGACCGAGCAGCGGGAGCGCACCCCACCGCAGGGATTCGAACCGCCGACCTTTCGATCGGCAAGCCCTAGGCACTGAGGCTTTAACCCACAGCACCACCTGCGTCCCAAATGCATTTGGATGCCCTGAAATGGGGGTCACAGTTCTGCACCTTTTCACACTGCCACCACGTACCCTTCTCTCTGTTGCCATAATTTACGAATGAACCCTGTGCTCCTCCCAACTTCTTTCTCTTTCCTCTTTCCTGATTCTTTTCCAGTTGGTTCACCCAGGTAAAGAGAGGAAGATAAGCACAGGCAGTTACTAAGGAAATGTATGTGATTTTCCTCCTCCAGAAGAATGGAGGGCAGTAACAGCTGAGGGACTGTCCTGAAACCACCTAGTCCAGGGTTTATCTGACTGGGGCTGGTAGGAGTTTGATCCCAATAACATCTGGAAGGCCACAGATTCCCCCAAACCTGATGTACAGGGTAGGCTGCAAAGTGACAGAAGCAATAAAGCCCCAGGGAACTTACAGTCTGTATCCTATTGGTTCACAGTTCTCACATGAATTTCTGATAAAGTATTTGGGGCAGTATACAACTACCACATCCTGTTGGTGCCTTTATTTCTGCTTGCTCAACAGGACATCCCCCCTACACATGTCCTGCATCCTCCCTCAAACACTGCACATGCCAGTTATTTATTTCCCAGTTAACCCCCACCCATGGGATTGGCAAATACGTAAATACTTAGAAATGAGACACCAAGAGGGAAATGCTCAGCATCTTGAAGATCAAAGTAGAATCTTTTGATCAGGAACAGGTTTCCCTTCTTTCTCTGTGGTTACGATATGCTAACGGGCTCAGCTATAAAGAAGTGATGTATTTCACACCAGCTCTTCTGATGGCTGAAGAGGCACTCTAGGACCTTGAGCTATCCCTGCATCTCTCTTTTTTAACCTGTTTTTGTACTTATGTGGAGCCATTTTTAAACCCCCTTCTCACCCAACACAGTGGCAGGCAAAAATGTTCATTGCGCTCCAAACATTGAACCCTAAAATTCAATAAGGAAACCTCTATTTTCACCCGGTCACGTGATAACGATGCAACCATGTGTGCGGATATTCAGGGTTGGCCCAATAGTGTGAAGGTCTTGCTTAGACCCAGATATGTTCTATCTGGCACATGGCCCCTTAGAAAGAAACAGGAGACCAGCTCCTGAAGGTGAGGCCTAGCTGGAAGAGTTTGTTGTTACCCTTTGCAGAATCCTAGGCCTTATCAAGAAAGACATTGCACGTTCTTTTGTAATTCACACACACACACACACACACACACACACACAAGGTTAATTTATCATTAACTCTGTCAGTAATGTATTCATACATAAACAGCAAAGGGCAAGACATCTACCAGCGTAGTCTTGAGTGGGGAAACTGATGCCCTCCTAACATTGTTGGACTTCAACGCCTGATACCCCTGACCATTCCAGTGACCCTGCTTTTGTATCTGTTTTGCCACATTGAGCCAACCAAAGTCTTTTGCCTTTCCCTGTGCCTCACTTGCTACCTTTAACACCTTGGCTGCACTTCAAGGAATATCCAAGCCCAGCCCAGTTGACAGCTTGGAGGCCTTGAGTCCCTAGGAGCCTGCCTGGCCGCTGAGGCAGCATGTAATGAAATTACTGAAGTGAAAACTGATGGCTCCTTTCTAATTGTCCCATGCCTAAGAGGAGTTTGTACTCCATTTTTCTTTAACCAAAATCCCCTAACCTACTTATTTAAACTACTGTGGGATCTTCAACAGTAACTTTGAATGTATCTTACTGCCTTTCCGTGGTGTAGGATTTTCCACAAATACAGTGGTACCTTGGGTTAAGAGGTCCGTTCTTAACCTGAAACTGTTCTTAACCTGAAGCACCACTTTAGCTAATGGGGCTTCCCACTGCTGCGCGATTTCTGTTCTCATCCTGAAGCAAAATTCTTAGCCTGAGGTACTATTTCTGGGTTAGCGGAGTCTGTAACCTGAGGTACCACTGTAATGCACTGTGACTGTGCTGTCTTGTTCTCTTGTCTCCATTTCAGTACGTTTCTGTTTTTCTGCAGTTCCAAAATGCTCCTTGATTCCGTAGTCCCAAAACACCTGTTTGTTTATCCTTTGATGCATTTGCGAATCTCTCCTCAAACTTGTGCTTCTGAGAATGGAGATCTCACATTTTCTAAGTGCTCAATGTGCAATATTTTGTAGCTGGAAAAATTAGTGGTCCCCCCCCCCTCCATTCATGGGAACGGCTATTGCAGAGGTAGCCAAAGTGTCAGTGGGGGTGGTATCCTCTGGGTACAACCTCCCTCCCCCTCAACACATAAAGTTTTATTTATTTTAAATTGGACATTTCACCACACTCCCTCTTTCCTGTGTAGGAGTGCACATCTCACCATGGAAAAAAGGGAAAGAAAGGGCTGTACAAAGGCACCACCTAGTTGCTCCATTGTCATTGAGATTCGGGGTGGGGAAGGAGCTGAGACACAGGCGAAAATGTGATCAGGGCACCCTTTGCCCCACTGCACCGAAAGGCCCCAAGGAAGGGAGAGTTATTTTGCTCAGTATGCTCAGTAGATCAATGTAAATTCTGAAGCGAGGTTGTTTGTGGTCACCTGCTAATGGCACAAAGCCTGAGAAAAGTTTAACCCTGTCTCTCTACAAAATAAAGAACCCATACACACCCCAGTTGAGGAAAGGACACAGTGGCAATATCACTAGTTGGTGCTAAGTATGGGCTATTGTTGTCTTTAGCACAGGATGTCTGCTTCTCTTGATTACACACTCCTGCTAATTATGCATTTTATCTTGGGTTGTTGTTTTTCTTTATTACCCTGTCTCTACATTCTCTGTAAGCTACCCCCAATATCTATTAATGTTCCAGAGCTCGTGTTGCTCACAGCTTCACTCTGTAATAGTTAGTTAAATGCAGCTCAAGGTAGCGGATAAGACTTTAAAAAAACATTCCTCCATGGTATATTTCCTTTCATTCATTTCATTTCAGTCATTCATTTGCATTCATTTGCATATTGTCACACACACTCCATTACATGGTCTCATCTGTGGTGTTCTTTGTCTCGTGAAGAGAAGCTACAAAACTGTGACATACTTCCAGTGGGGGCTGGCTCCCATTGGGACTGGTAGGGTGGAAGGCAGAGAGGACAACGGTCCTAGAAGCATAAAATTGCAGAGTTGGAAGGGCTCCTGAGGGGTCATCTAGTCCAACTCCCTGCAATGGAACCTGTAGCAGGGTGGGCAGAGAGCTCTCCTTCACGGAAAGTCTTCAAACAGAGGCTAGACCGAGATGCTCTCTAGCTCTGCATTTCTGCACTAACCAGAAAATTGGGCAATATTCTGTACAAGGGCCCCTTCTGCATTATTCTGCAGTGTTTCCATTTGAAAATAGATGTGGGCGGTCCTGGCTATGGAGGGTGTATCTGCATCTGTGCAATGACGTAGTTATACCAAGATAACAATCACCACTTCCTCCTTTCTTTATCTGGGGCATGTGCAGGGAGGAAAAGGCATGGATAACCAAATCAAGGGCAAGGTTTTCAAATGCGCATCAAGTACCTACATCCACCCATCCTTGTGGATGATCCAGTATAAACCTAGGTTGAAAACATCATGTTGAGTTCGGACATGAATGATTCCAGACTGAGAAAACTTTGTGCTTGTGCTTCAAATGGGATGGTGTATACGCAGCCTAAGTCACTGGGATTTGTACACTAGTGGAAGAAAACTGGCCTGCTGCAAAGGGATTGTACGAAACCTGCAAGGGAGAGGCCTTTATATTGAAATCCAAACTTGCTTGGTTGGTTTGTTGTTTTTTTAAAACTATACTGCAATTATGGAACAATGTTGTTGCAAACATTGCACAAATAATTCACCGTCAGTACAGTTTCGCTGTTGACAGTAAACTACGTTGGCTATTCATGGCTGGTTCCATCCCTTCATTAGTGTGGCAGCAAAAGAAGGGAGTAGCTGGACATATGGAGGAACGCTTGCTTTTCAAATGGCTGCTTTTTGACACTGTGCAGCTCCTCACATTCAAAGAGCTCCTAGGTATATAAAACAGGGGACATGTTAGTAGATGGGTGTGAAATATATCCAGCAATTACTCACTCCCAACCTTCTCTCTCTTTCTGTTTGCAGTGCAGGTCCTGGTAGATGGGGCACCACTTCGTATCCAGCTGTGGGACACTGCAGGACAGGTGAGACTCATAAATTAAAGGAGAATACGGGTTTGAGTTCTGATGGGGTGCCAAGAATGTCAGGAAGAAGGTGGTGAAAATCTGGGTCAAAGTGAAATTCTGAGTGGCATTAATAATTGCTCTTGTACAGCACATTTCAAGTTCTAAGATGTTTCAGATACATCACCCCTGTAATCCTTACTACAGACCTACTAGGCCAATCTTACCAAATTAAGAAAAAGCCCTGCTGGATCTGGCCAAAGATCCATTTAGTCCAGCATCCTGTTCTCACAGTGGCCAACCAGAGGCCTGTCAGAAGCCTACAAGCAGGACCTAAACGCAACCAAACTCTCCTTACTTGTGATTCGCTGGAACTGGTATTCCATACTGCCTCAGACAGTGAAACACAGCTAGGATCCCTGTACCGCAGCTGAGGGTATGCAGTATTGTCACCTGATGAGTTTGTGTTTGAGGTAACATTAGAACTGAGGGCTCCAGGAATTGAAATCTACTGAAGCCTCCACAGCCAGGGTACTGAAAAATGTGGGGTATCTCTGTATAGAAGTGCAGCCCTGGCTAGAGAAGCTTCCCAAGCGTTAATTGGAACTGGCTTTTTTTGCTTGGCTGAGATCCCTCTTTGTAGTGGACCTTAAAGTCTCTCCCTTTTACAGTCATACCTCGGGTTAAATGTGCTTCAGGTTGAGCGTTTTCAAGTTACGCTCCACGGCGACCCGGAAGTAACGGAGCACGTTACTTCTGGGTTTCGCCGCTCGCGCATGCACAAACGCTCAGAATGACGTCACGCGCATGCATGGAAGTGGCGAAACGTGGCACGCGCAGTCACATGTTATATTTTACTCAGGATGCGAACAGGGCTCCGGAACGGATCCCACTCGCATCCAGAGGTACCACTGTACATGGGCCAAACTGAGCTTCCTCTAGTTATGAGAGTGGGTGAGCTACCAAGTTGTCTTTGTTTCCCTTTGGTTACACTTGGAAAGCTCAAGCTGTTTTGTTTCTTGGCTTCAGAAGGTTTGCTGGGACAAAGGATGAAAATGTATGCTTTAGAGCAGGGGTCAGCAAGGTTTATCTTGCTTGGGCTCGATCGGTCTCGCAGAGATCCCTCCATGGGCTGGCTTGCATGCGCCCGCAATTTTGACGTCTATGCATGCGCAGACGTGATTTTTGGCATCTGCGTCTGCGCAGATGCAATTTCCGGCACCATGGAAGCAAGTCCCTGCACCGGTTTAGCGCAGCGCGCAAGCAGGTAACTCAGTTCGGGGGCGGCTCGGGGGCCAGTCAAATGACCTCTGCAGGCCACTTCCGGCCCATGGGCCTTAGGTTGCTGACCCCTGCTTTAGAGCTTTGTGGAAAAGACAGCATTACTACATTTTATGAGAACCCTCTAGCTTATCAGCCACAGCTAGTTTCTGCCGGTATGCAACATCTCCTATGTTTCCTCTGCAGGAAGACTTTGATTGCCTCCGTTCACTCTGTTACCCTGACACAGATGTCTTCCTGGTCTGCTTCAGTGTTGTAAATCCCACATCCTTCCAGAACGTTATGGAGAAATGGATCCCTGAAATACGGACACACAATCCCCAGACTCCCGTGGTGCTGGTGGGAACACAGTCAGATCTGCGGGACGACGTCAATGTGTTGATCAATCTGGACCAATATCATGCCGGGCCTGTGCCAAGAACTCAGGCCGAAGGCCTGGCTGAGAAAATCCGGGCTCAGACTTACATCGAGTGCTCTGCTCTGACTCAAAAGAACCTGAAGGAGGTTTTTGACACAGCCATCATCAGCGCAGTTGAGCACAAGGCCCAACAGGAAAAGAAAATGACAGCCAAGGGAATAAAAACTCTCTCCAAGTGCCGGTGGAAGAAGTTCTTCTGTTTTGTCTGAAGCTGGTTTGGGAATGAAGAGGCCTAGAAGTCGGGGTTGGACTTTGCACTTTCTGCCACAGAGGGCAAAGTGGCTAACTGAATGAAAAAGTGGCTCCAGCAAGGAGAGTGTCGCGAGCCAAGGGGACCTGGAGCCCCATGATTTGCTGGGTTGGGATAGAACTTTCCTGGAAGACAGGAAGTGGACTTGTGTAGTAGTGCCAGGATACCAAATGGCTCATGCAATCTCAATAGAACTGGGGTGGTTTGAAGCTTCTTGTACTGAGTTCAGTATTAAAGAATAGCCAAGCTTGTCATTTTAGGTACCCAGACAGCATGGGCAGTTTCCAGAACCTCCTCACAGCATCTTATTTAAACCCAGGAGAAGCCAATGCAGTGGGGTGGTGCCAGACCGCTGCCCCCCCCCCCCGACAATGGCATTTCTGCTTATTGGGGCAAGGGCAGGGCTGTAGGGCCAGTCTGACAGGAGCACCGGGTGCTGGTGTGCCCTCACAGCCTTGTCCTTCCCACAGCCCTGCCCCATAATTTGAAGTGGTCCCTTTTTCAGCCAAGCAGCAGCACTCCACCTCACGGGATTAAACCTGAGATATATTCTTGAGGCTGATATCTCCTTTTCAAGGCACAGGCAAGGATAGAGGGATTTCTCCCGGGAGACAACAATGTCAAATAACATGGCCTGCTCAAGGAAAAGGTATCTTTTATACTTTGCTTTCAGTCCTGCTTCAGGAAGCGGAATAAGTCCTCCAGACAGCAGGGTGTTTGTATGAAGGAATATCAGTTGTGTGGCACGTCTTTAAAAGGACAAAGCATTTTCTAGCGAAATGACATGGAATGATCCTTATGCTTCCACAATGCTATTCCAATACAGTACATCATTTTGGACATCATGTATTTGAGGTTTTTGGTGGGGTAGGGTACCTTCCGGCATCTAAATGTGAATATTTCCCTCTTAAGAAGGACCAAGTGCATTTGAAAGAACTGTAAGAAAATTTCACAAATATTGTAAAAGTGAGAAGATAAAATGGGAGGGAAATGGCAATATAGGAGAAGCACGTGACAAGAAGGGCAGAGAGATGGTAGGAATGAAGGAGAAGAGAGCGAGACAGAGAGAGATACAGAGGGAGTTTAAGGAAGGTGAAAGGGAGGCATAAAGGAGCATTTCCCAATGCAGTGCCCTCCAGATGTTTGAACTTCCTGGTCCCATCAGCACAGCTGGCTAAGGCTGGTGGAAGTTGTACCAGGCTGGCATAGACTAGAGAAACCAAGAGACAGGAGAGTATGTCGCCATGGGGTTTAGATTAGGTTGGCAGAGAGTTGTGTTTTTTTGCACTAAGAAACCCTTCAGTGACCTCACCTCTTGATGGTTAGTCATACCTCAGATTCAAATGAAGGAAGATGCAATAGAGGAATTGTCATGGAAATAAGATCTTTGATGTGCTGTACTAAAAGCAAGGAGAGAGACTGCTGTTCTTCCTGTATCAGGAAAGAACTGGCTTTGCGACCTATGGGTGGAGCGTGAGAGCCAGAAATTCTGGCAGCCCTGGAGTCGGAGAGATCTCACCTCTGGATAAGGATCCGAATGCAATCCTGGACCTTTGTATAAGAGGTGAGAGTGCCTGCAAATTGTATAGCAAAGAAAAAGAAGTGGCACTGTGTTACTAAATACACAAGTATTTTGGAATTCACCAGTTTCTTAAATGCCAGGCTTTGGAAAATGTGAATGAGAAGCGGGAACCTGAGTGGCTTTGCTTATTCAATTGATGTCTCCACAGGCAGGAAACAGCATCCAGATCAGGGATTGATCATCACATGCGGTAATCATGCGTATTTCCTTTTTGCTATGCGTAGATATACTGGGAAGCTCAGCCATGACTTTCCAGCATTTGTACGCCTTGTGTGATGATCAGCGCACAGTTTGCATGTTGGAAATGTGCTGTGTTTGAAGCAGTTCTTGATCATCGCTATTCTCGAGTTGCACGGCACACTTTTGCTGCACAAGTGGAAAACGCTGCATGTTGGGTCTTTATGCATTTCCATTGTACACGGGGGAAGGTCCTGGAATGAGGTTGGACATCATGGCAGCCCTGTGTTGAGGACTGAATCTTAAAGGCAGTGCCAACACCAGGAGTTCAAAGGAACTAAGCATGCTTCCCTTTTCCTGCAGTACTAGGGAAGGATGCATGGGTGTTGTCACTTCATGTTTGTAGCATTGGAGGGATTCCAAGGAGTTCTTCCTGGGAAAGAAAGGATCCTCAATCCTGTTCCCATTGCCCTAGGGACTGTGTATCATACACTTTTTGTTTTGTTTCCAAATAAAGATGTTTTGTTTAAGTATGAATGCGGTTCTGTGAATTATTTGCATTGGTGGGCAATACCTTCACAGATTAAATGGAAACGAATTCAAGGTATCAAAAGCCTAGTGACGATGAATAAGAGTCACAGAACATTTTCTTCCCGCAGAAGTAGCAAGACACAAGTTGCAAAATGTCAGGTGAATTAAATCCAAATTAAACTCGGCAAATTGGACTCCTCAGCCTTAATCACATGTGTGTGGTTGAATTATTGAAGACCTCATTCTATATAGATTGCTAAATAAATAAGCCACAAAATATCCCTCCAAAAGCAAAATAAACTGTTGGGAGCAGTACAGACATAATTAATAAATACAGATAATACAGGTGCCATCATACACAAAGTAGGCCATTGGGTGGAATTCAGTGTCGTGTTGTTATAATAGTTCCATCTGTGCAACCAGTTCAGTTTTCTGCATTATTTCTTTTGGCAACAGGAAAGAGTATCTGTGCTGTAAGGCCATTACTTTGATAAAATCATTATTTCGCAGCAAGCTACTTGGACGCCAGCAAAATAGACATAGACTAAGCACTTTGATCCTGCTGTAACCAACCGTCACTTGACCTGGCCAAGTTGCAGCATGCCTTGCTGCTTGGGCGGCAGCCAGGAGGGAGAGTTTCTGTTTTTGGTGTATTTAATTCTAAAGGAAATCCACAGTGACACAGATTTTAGAGTTGCTGTGTCAGCTGCTACTGCTGCTTTCCAGACTAGCTGATGAGAAGCAGTTTGATGGAAACCTATCTGACTGGGAGTGATAGCAAACTGTCAAATAACCTTTAGAGTAATTCATTGCAAAAAACCCAAACATTATCTTTTGGGAGTACAGCAAGCCTAGGAAAACACTTGAGGTAGGGGATCTAGTTCATAAGAAGCATTTTTATGGTGTTCCATATAAGAGTAAACTGATACCTTCCTCAGTTCCCCTGTGCTGAACCAAACTTGCTGGTAGACCCAATTATAAAAGCCTCAAGGCCACAGAAAGGTTCTATATTTTTAACAATAATGATAATTCATATAGCATTCTTTTGTACAAAATCTCTTAAATCTTTATTGCATTCATCTCGCAGAGTTAATATTACTAATTCAAAAAACTCTCTTAAAGTGCCAAATCTCTTACTATCTTTATTACAGACATAAAAGCTGAGAGTTTGTAATAACACAGTGCACTTACAAAGCACACTTCAAAGCGTTTCATATTTGTTTATCTCTATAATCCTTAACAAACTAGGTCAGAATAATTAATTGTCTCCATATTGCAGATGAGAGTGTGGAAACTGAGCAAACAATAATGGCTTGTTAAAAAGGACTTGAATCTATAGATTTCTCAGGTTCCCGTCATGGCAGCCACTCGTCAGCAATACCTCCAGAGAGATCCAGTTTTATGTGTGCGTTTTAAGCTGATTTTCTGCCTGCGGCATAAAGCCACCCATCCATTGACTCTTCTTCAAATCATGCTAAACCATGCGATGCTGCTGAATCATGGTGCAGAAGGCACAGAGCGAGGGCTACCTAAGGGCCAGTTTCAGTCTGGGCACACTCTTTCCAGATTATACCCGATACTGGCTGCATTCTTTCCACAGCTTTATAGTTAGCAGACGACAGCAGAAACTATGCAACTTAGCTCACTTGAAACCCCTTCTCTTGGCTCCATAAAAAGAGTGGTCTTTATCTATGCTATGATTTTTTTGCTGAAAATCTCCCACCAATGTGAGACTCATGTGAATGGCAGAATCCTGCAGCTGACTTCTAAATAATATTCCTCATCAATCCCAGCTGATAGCAAACCTAATTTATTCAGGGATGGGAATCTGCAGGGCCATTCACAGGAGGGTATCCGTTCTACCAACTCTAGCATTTGTAGTGTGGGAAAAACACAGCAAATGCCTTGCTTACCTTAGGCCCGTTTGTTTCACTACAGAAGAATGCATCCCTTAAAAGGCTTGGCTTCACCTCATCAGCTTCCTGCTGGGACAGCTACCCTATTCCCCCTCCTGATCCCAGGCTGCAAATTAAGCCCTGGCACACCAAGTATTGTTCAGTTCAGTGGGGTTCCTCTTCCTAAAGTGGGGTGTGGCCAGGCTTTGAGACCTTCCAAAAGATTCACCCTTCCTGCTGTTTTTCTTCCAAGCCTTATTTACAATGCATGGAGAAATGTAGACGTTGGTGGTGATGAAGTGAGTCCTTTAGCCAGCCTCTTTCAGTTAAAAATGCTGATGAGACCACAGGGAACTTAACTTAACCATGCTAATTATGGGGGCCTTTTAAGATAACATGCAACAGGGATGGTCCTTCACTTCCCCCAGAAGCCTGGGGGGTATTTCCCCCTTATAAACAAAATTCAAGGAACAGGCAATTATACTATGATGCATTCAAATAATAAAAGATTAGTCTGCTCGTTATCTTACCATTTTTATTTCATGATTTACACAAAACTCTAAGGAACTAACTTGGGCGTTTTCATTTCACCCCAACATCCTTTAATCCCTGCTTCTTTCTTCATTGTTCAATTTGCTTGCTTAACTTCCCGCCTGATGAAAAGTTTTGATGGATTCGGAATCTTCTTGCTTCTTTGTGATCTTTTAGTGGATTGTGCTTTTGTTACTGTCCATAAGCAACAGCATTACCTGTCTTGTGCTTTTATCTGTGCTTTGTGGCTGGTTGTGTGTGTGTGTGTGTGTGTGTGCTTTCATAAGCAACCCTGGTGAGATATAAACTATAGAAGCAAGCAAGCCAACAAACTCTTTATTTTTCATAGGTATGTGACATGTCATCTATGGGGAAACTGAATGAAGATGATTTCTGGATCTTATTTTTTTCTTTATTTGTTCATTCAGTTTGCAAGCACATGTACATTCACATTCCCTTTCCACTCAGTCACAAAGTTGCACCTTAAGATTTTCACTAAAGTTGAGTGCCTTGAGTCTCACTTCACACACAACAGCAGAAAATAAGGGAATTACACAGAGTGAGTCAAGGAACATACGAACCAACTCTTAAGTTAGGCACAGTGACTTGCTTGAGGGAGGGCAGCCACCAAGTCTACCCATTTCACAGGTGGGGACACCTGGGATCTGGTGTTTCAGTACCCCCTCCCTATCGGCTTCATCTGTTTCTTAATTGTCAACAAATATGGCACATTTCAAGAGGTGTGGTGGATCAAGGAGACAGTAGAATCAGGTCTGGGGCAGAATTGATAGCATTTTCAAGATCAGGTGACTGGGCCAGAGGTGGCAACACCGTGATCAGAAGGAGAATGGAGGCAGCCAGTCAGTGTGACTCAACTTGGTTTAAGACAGGTATCAAAAGCCTGTATGTGGTGTGGGGATGGATGTGGGTCAAACAGGAGGAGGAGGAGGAGTCCAAAGTTCAGTTTATAGCAGGAGAAGGAAGGTGGGTGTTGGTGAAAATCTTTGGTTGAATTGTCCTTGAGCTCAGCATTCAGTAATCATCCCAGTGGACAGCACTGACTCAGGCCAGAGTACAGACCGCCTCCTCAAATGTTGCGAGAGGCCCACAGGCAACAAGCTCCTCCTTCTGTACAATTTGTAGAGTGGATTTGATTCCAGTAAGGATAAGGCCGGAGGCGAGGATGTCGGGAAAGCCATCTCATCCTGCTCTCGGGGCCTCCTAAATGAAACCTGCTGAATCATGTGAACTGCAGTCCCTCCTGCGCTAGACAAAAAGTTCCCAGCACAATGATAAGTGCAGTATTGTTTTGCCCTTGTGAAGGTCCATTGTGCAAGCGGGTGAAGAAAGGGGTGGGGGGAGGAGGGAAATGATTCAAGCTCAACCCTGAGACAAGTCTCATCCTTTGCATCATGTGATGCTGGTTCCCAGGCTGACACCGTGCCCTTTGCGCTGTGTGTGAGAGAGCTTGCAATGCTCTAAACTGGTCTAACCAGTCTTGGAAGGGAAAGATCAGCTGCAGGGCCCTGTCTCTTCTTCCACTGACACCACCACCCCACGTGAGGCTGTGTTGTGAACCTGAAGTGCTGCATGAGAGGGTTTTTTTTCCCTTTGTCCCTCTGACTGAGGATCATCGGGTGTGTGAAATCTGGCTCCCAAACAAGTTTCGCCACATGTCACCAAGCCAGGCTTTTCTTTCCCATGAGATAATCCTGGGCGGGGCAGGCAATCTGTTAAAATCGAAACACAATGAAAATGAAGGGCTTCCCAGGAGTTACTGTAAATCTCCCTTGCTGGTTTTTCTCAAGAAGGACTGGGAATATGAAGGCGATACTGGGTTTTTGGCAAAGAGGATAAACCTATTAAATGCCTATATCCAATCACACGTTGGGGCACGGTGAAGAACTCCCAAAGTAAGAGCACTCAGCAGTCCCCTGATGGACAGAGCAATCCCAATTCCCCTTATGCTCAGCTAGGGGGAGTTGGATTGAGTAGAGGTATCTCAATGCTCAGCCAACCTCCCATTGGCTGCCAGTTAATCTGGGCTGGTGGGATCCCTGAGCCAGGGACCACTGAGCCAGGCCGGGATCCTCTGAAGTCCAGGCCAGTCTTGCTGTTGTTGCAAGGAGACTGTTGTGAGTCGAGGACCCTCCACCTGCACAGGATTATAATAAGACGCACAGACACGTTATTTTAGGTCAATGGGCAAAATTGAGCATGTGAGTAGTATGGGTTTAGGCATTGGATAAAACAGCAATACAAGACTCCACCCCACACAGCCAGAAGTCATATCAGGGTTAACAACCAATGGGAGGAGCTTGTTGATGCAAATACAACTGGAAGCAACCCCATGACATCACCAGCGGTTGTGCCATGGCCCTAGACACTAGCAGGGCATCGGACAGGATTCACGACCACCAGATTCCTTTAACGGACTACCCAAAAGAGGAGGGGTAGATGATGGCGCATACCCAGTCCTCCAGCACAGCACACATATTCCAATGCCTAACCGCCAGTACCAGAAAGTTGTGACAAATCGCTACAAGGTAGGCGAAAAAACCAAGAGGCTGGTGCCAATTTGCCAAATGGATAAAAAAGTCCTACCAGGCCCCTTGGGCAACCAAGGCAACCAACCGAAGTCCATAGCAAGGTCAATATGCAAAAGAAGCTGACCTAACAGGGAGGGAGGGCGGGCGGGAGATCCGAAGGAAGCAGGAACAGAATGAGAGAAGTGGGCTGCCGCGGCTGTTTAAATGCATTTAGCCCCACCCACCAGCCACTCCTATTGGTTGGCTGGGAGGCTTGGCCGCGGCAGCAGAACCAATCAGTGGAAGGGAGCCTAACACAGCTCCCTGCTCCCCACGGGAGGCTGCTCCCGCTCACAACCCCTCCCCTCTGGGAGGAAGAGGGGCTTTGTTGGACTCAATCACTGTGAATTGATTGAGACCAAATTATTGTCCTGCTCCCGCCTTTTGATGCAGCTGCTGTGGATAGCTGGGCTAAAGATGCCACTCCACAGATCCTCACCTCTGGGAGTTCAGGATTGGATTTCACCCTTAAAGACACATCACTCCTCTTAAGCATGCCTTATTTTAGAGTAAGTTGGATACAACTGGCTGTTGTGCAAATAGTTGCTTAACAAGATACAGTGGTACCTTGGGCTACAGACGCTTCAGGTTACAGACGCTTCAGGTTACAGACTCCGCTAACCCAGAAATAGTACCTCGGGTTAAGAACTTTGCTTCAGGATGAGAACAGAAATTGCACAGCGGCGGCGGGGCGGCGGCGGGAGGCCCCATTAGCTAAGGTGGTACCTCAGGTTAAGAACAGTTTCAGGTTAAGAACGGACCTCCGGAAGGAATTAAGTTCTTAACCAGAGGTACCACTGTATTGATATAGCCACTTTTGCGCCTAAGGAACCATTTTGCTTAGGACCAGCCTGGAGATATTTGTAAGTCTGAGGTGGAATAGTAGATGCCCCTCCAGCATGGCACCAAGGCCAGTCCAGCGATTTTGGCATCTGAGGCAGAAAATCCAACAAGCACCTCTCCCACAACCTGGCAGATAAAAAAACACAACAATAACTACTAATTAACAATGTGCTGCCTTTTGTGACATTCAAAATCAGCTGCCTGAGGCCAACGCCACACATTTGTAGCTCATGTTTACTCAGATTCTTATCATTGGATAGGATGAACAATTGGGAGGGGGGGGGAGAACTCACCCCACTGTGCTAAACCATTTGTAGAGGCTATTTGAATCATCACACCAAGTGGCAAGTAGAATTTTTTCCACATAACCGATATAGATATGTGGAATGAACATGTGGAAAAATGGCTGCCTTAGTCCACTTGTTATAAAGGGTACAAAAAAACCCCTGCTCTGTGAGTCAAGTCATTTCAGCCTACAAAACTGAATCCACTAGTGGGTTAGACTGAGGGGGAAGGACCATAGGTCAGTGCCTTGCATGTGAAGGTCTCAATTCAGTCCCTGGTGTCTCCTGGCAGAGGCTGAGGAAGACCTCTAGGGAGCCACTGCTAGACAAACCATGGCCTGACTCTGTATACGGCATATTAAAAAAAAAAACTTGTCCAATAGCACCTTAGAGACCAACTAAGATTGTTCTTGGTATAAGCTTTTGTGTGCATGCACACTTCTTCAGATATGTGCATGGACATGAAAGCTTATACCAAGAACAAACTTAGTTGGTCTCTAAGGTGCTACTGGACAAGTTTTTTTGTGTGTTTTTTTTGTATATTTTGACTGCGTCAGACCAACATGGCTACCTACCTGAATCTGTATACGGCAGTTTCCTATGTTCCAGTGTTCCTACAGCTATTTCACACATTGCATGGTAGTCAGTTTTGCCACCCGTACACAGGTGTTTAGCCTTAGGTGGTTGGCAATGGGTGCCGTTTGCCAGGTGAAACAATCTGAAGAAGGGTGCATGCACACGAAAGCTCATACCAATAACAAACTTAGTTGGTCTCTAAGGTGCTACTGGAAGGCATTTTTTTTTAATTTTGTTTCGACTACGTCAGACCAACACGGCTACCTACCTGTAATCAGCAGCCACTATGTGGTGCACAAGGGAAACAGAATTCCCATCTTCAGGTGGTTTCTGAATGAATAGTTGCCCCCTGGTGTAGGTTGCTAAAGTCTTCAGGGACAATGATGCAAGTTGACAACCATGGTCCTAGAAGAGGAACTGTGAGGCCCTGTCTTCCTTTTTCTCCACACACAAGGTCAGTGAGAAGTTCTCAAGGGTTTAGAGAAGCATACCCTCTCTTCATTTTGTGTGTGCATAAGTGACAATGCAGGTGTGTATGGGCAGCAAACGCAACTACCACATAGAGTGTTGATTGTTCCTCAAACAAAGAATCAAGCAAAACAGGAAGATCTTAAATTTGGGCAGAATATTATAAACTAGAAAGGTGAAGCGACTTCTATGAACATCATTCACCACCAATTG
Source organism: Podarcis cretensis (assembly GCF_951804945.1). Classification (NCBI taxonomy): domain Eukaryota; kingdom Metazoa; phylum Chordata; class Lepidosauria; order Squamata; family Lacertidae; genus Podarcis; species Podarcis cretensis. The sequence continues at coordinate 44,234,866 of NC_137170.1, read as the reverse complement.
CAAATATATTTAAGATGCCTAACTTCCTTTAAACTCTAGGTAACTTAATCAAAGTTCATATCAGACAGCATCCACAGGAATGCATCTCTGAGAAAACAGAGCAGTGAGGAAAAAAATGAACAAAACAGATATATTTCTATACTTCCTAACCTAATTTAAATAATCATAGCAGTGGCATAGGACATATTTTGGACTGGGTACGAGATACACTGGCTATTCAGTTATCATGGAGTTTCACTTTATTGAAATGGAGAACTTAGCATGAGAAATTGTGGAAGAAATATAGCAGGTGAGGCAATACCTAGGGGCATTGCTGGGTTAGTTTGTGGGACAAGTTTAAACTAAAAGTTTCTCCTCTTATGCTCACTGAAAGTCACATCTGGCTGGAGAGGAGTGTGTGTCTGTCTGTGTCCCACACCTGAGGAAGAGGCAGGAACATTTTGCAACCAGAGATTGGAGAACTACAAGCCTGAGTATGGTCAGAAGGACTGTCTGAACTGTGCTTTCACCTTACCACCCGCCACCTCCATGAGTCGACAGGTGCCTCAGGCAGTACAATGACGCACCACACACCTGAGATCATCATTTTCATGGGAATAGACTCCTGAGAGAAGAGAAAGAGTTGATGAGACTCTCCCAGGGCTTCAGTCACAGTCAGCACTCACAGTGCAGATTTCACATGATACTTCAAAAGCCTTTAATAACCGCAAGGGATCTATGTTTAAAAACCTTCCAGAACTGTGCCAGGAGGAAATGCAGTCAATTAGGGGACAAACGTTTCACACCTCTTCAAATGAATTAACTGCATTCAGAGAGAGAGAGAGAAAGGAAATGTTTCTGTAAGACATAAACCAAATAATTCCAGACACTTATTGAAATTCAATACAATTGGATTAGGTGCTTAATGCTGTACAGTGGAGGAGGCCATTGTGTTCTGTAGGTCTTGCTTATGCAAGGTGCATTAGGGTTTCTCAATTTAGGAAGCATTTTGAAGGGAATAAACATGCATCCGACCACCTCAATCCTGATGCTCCCAGGAATGTGCCTGCCAATCAACAACTCCACCCAGCAACTAGATCTGTGCATGGCAAGAATTTCACTTGGAGCCTGCAAGAAAAGGTACTTGTTTTTGCATAAGAACCCTTTTGCCCAGTCCACACATGTGTGGCACACTGAAAATGCAGAACTATCTCACCGAACTGCACTCGATGCCAGCATAGTTAACAAACATAGTAAAAAAAGCCTATTAGAGGCAAGAATACCTCCTTCAAAGAATGGAAGCCTTGTTCAAATGAAGAGAACAAAAAAGGAACACAAACCTTGGCTGAAAAAGGAAGTGCAGGCAGACAGTAAGGGATGCTTAAAAAAGAACATGAGGGGCACCATGGGCGTAGCCAAGGGGGGCAAGAAGGGGCAGCTGCCCCCCTAAATCAGTAATAATAATAATAATAAAAACAACCCCCTAACAAAAATCCTGGCTACGCCCATGTGAGGCACATGCAATAAACCTCAGGAGGCGAGAGAAGTACTGTGCTCAGGCCTTGCTTGCAAGTTTCCCACAAGCATCTGGTAGACACCATAGGAGCCAACTCCTAGTGACTGAGGTCCCTTCAGCACCCCCAAATAAAATATTTGAGGGGGCTGGGATCCCCAAAGTTGATGGGCATTGCCATTCAAATGGTGTTCATGTGCTGTGTCATGTGATTGATTCTGTGGGGTGGGGTTTACCGGCGTCCCCCCAATATTTTATTCAAGTTGGCACCCCTGTTGACCACTGTGAGAACAGGATGCTGGACTTGATGTGCCCTGATCCAGCAGGCTCTTCTTCTGTGCTTAAATTCTCAGTCTTGATGAATTCACCTCAAAATCACCATGCAGCGGCCTCAGCAGCAAGAAGAGAGTTTAGTCCTGCTGGCCACATGACCCGGAAAACTGTCTGTGGACAAACGCTGGCTCCCTCGGCCTAAAAGCGAGATGAGCACCACAACCCCATAGTCACCTTTGACTGGACTTAACCGTCCAGGGGTCCTTTACCTTTTTTCCTTTACATAAGAATAGTATTTATGAGACTGAGTCATCTTTCATGACTGAAGATCCAGCCTTAGGAAGAAGGTTGGACTCAACGTCCTGCACAACATCCCTTCAGACTATGTAAATCTGTGAGTTCATATCTACCTCATTGCTTTATATACTGTATGTTATGGTTTCAACAAATGGTTGGAGTATTAGATTTTAACTTGGCGATCACTATGATCCCCATAGTGGGCATGTCCAAAAGCACTTTCAGAAATAAGATTTTTGTAATATAGTGGTACCTCGGGTTAAGTACTTAATTCATTCCGGAGGTCTGTTCTTAACCTGAAACTGTTCTTAACCTGAAGCACCACTTTAGCTAATGGGGCCTCCTGCTGTCGCCGCGCCGCTGGAGCACAATTTCTGTTCTCATCCTGAAGCAAAGTTCTTAACCTGAGGTACTATTTCTGGGTTAGCGGAGTCTGTAACCTGAAGCGCATGTAACCTGAAGCATATGTAACCCGAGGTACCACTGTACTTGTTAGCATGTTGAAATAGCAAGTGGAAGCAAGCTCTGTGCTGATAGCGTTGGTCCCCTCCAATATCTAGCAGGGATTGATACACATGAACAATGTTCAGCATTGGAAGGTGTGTACCAGAGGTGGCAAATGTGTCATCCTTCCTAGTGCCATGAACTACAACTTCCATCATTGTGGTCACTTGGTCATGCCAAGCCAAAAGGAGGGGATTTTTTTGTTCACAATATCATTCTGGAGGGTACCATGTTGGTTGTCCTTGGAGCAAACCACTATGCTGGTAGGAACCCCCACTTGATCACTCCCACTTCTGGTTCTGCAGTAAGATTGCCACTCTAGTTGCTGGGGGAATACAGATGGCAGAGATGGTAGCTTGGCCACTTCCAGTTGGGACATTTAGAACCAGCCAAGCCTTAACTTCCACTATCAGCCAGCTACTTCACAGATATACTGTGAGACCGAATAAGATCATGAGCGTTTTACTCTGAGAATCCAGTGATATTAATGAACATGACTAAGATCACTGGACAGTGTTCTCGAAGCTACTAACATGCGTTTGACCAAGCTGTGGGAGGCAGTGGAAAACAGGAGTGCCTGGCGTGCTCTGGTCCATGGGGTCACGAAGAGTCGGACAGGACTAAATGACTAAACAACAACAACAAGATCATTAATTTCAGTGGGTCTCTTCTGAGTAAAACTTAGTTGAACACCATCCAATTTTTTTAATGCGAACTCTGATCAGATTCAAGACAGGTAACAACTTTAGTGAAAAGAGACATGGTGGAATCTTGTATTCTACTGTTTCAAATGAAAAGGCTCCATGGCTTCAACTACTTGCTTCTCTCTGCTCACAGCAACCCTGAGGCTGCTGCTGCATGAGTCATCAATAGCTGGAAGCTGCTATTGTTACTGTATTTATCCTTAATGGAGCCAAACCAAAAGCAGGCACATTCTATGCACCATTTCCCTCAGGGAGAATGAAATAAAAAAAGCATTTGAGGAGAAAATTTCCTCTCACAAAGAAGAATGCAGCTCATCTGGTGGGCTTTGGCACATCTCCATTGAAAACAGCAGCATGACGATATTTCTTTTTGACAGAGGTGTATAACAGGAATTCAACACGTGCATCAGCACCTTCAAAAATAACTACACTTGTTGAACGTAATACTTAAATTTAATACTTACATTTATTTGTGTTCTTAGTTGTATTTGTCTTAATTTTATGCTGTGAGCCGCCTTGGATCCCATACTGGGAGAAAGGTGCAACATAAATAAAATAAATAAATTCATATTTATTAAACTTATTAGTCCCTTTTTAAAAGCAAAAGTAACTCACAGCAACTTACAATAATAAATAAATAACACATAGATTAAAACCAGCATAAAACAAAACAGAGAAAAATCTAAACCTCAATTTTTTAAAAGGTGGAACTAAAACATCCTACCCACTGAAGGAGGCCTGAAAAAAATGTTTTTGTTTGGCAGCTCTGGATAAGTAATGATAGCACTAAGTGAGCCTTCCTGGGGAGAGCAAACCACAACTAAGGAGCCACCACTTAAAAGGCCTGTTCTCGTGATGCCACCCTCTGGACCGCCAGGGCAGGGGATACAGAGGAAGACCACCAATGACGATGGCCAATCAGCAATAGCTTACCAGGATTTTGTTGCACTGGGTCAGAGCATCACTCAGAAACAAGTAGAGAGAGCTATCATAGCCATACCTAAGGAGGTGGATGAGTCATGCTACAGCCACCTGAGATTTAGCCATGGGCTTTGAGATGTCAGCTGTCTCCCGTTTTTGGAGGGCTGCTTTGCGGATGGGAATCTGGGGCCTCCCTGAAACTCGGCTGTGGGTGGAGGCACACTACCCACGTCAGTAGCATCCCCGACCGCGTCACGCCCCCGGCCAGCCAATTGGGCTGCTTGGGGGCGTGGCTACCCACGGTTTAAATTCTGGTGCATCTGGGGAGGTGGCCTCCTTTGCTTCCAACTCGAGATCTCCCAGCCCACACACCCTCTTTTCTTGCTTGGTTTGACTATGGCGTTGCTATGACTTACGTCGGTCGCCTGGTTGTCGGGGCCAGGTAGGAATTTTTCCACTTGGCATAATTGGCACTAGCCATTTGGTTTCCATCTACCTAGTAGCAATCGTCACAACTTTCTAAGGTTAGGCATTGGGTAAGCCTTATTATGGGAGGGGAGGTTGTTGCCTCCGCCTGCCCCTCCATGTTAAGGGTCGTCCCGTTAAAGGGATCCAGGGGTGTGGTTCCTGTCCGAAGCCTGGGCGTGGGCCAGGGCCATGCCACGACCCCAACAGTGACCCCAACAGTTGACCCTTAAAGAGACTTCCTGCGGTCTGGCAGGATTCAGGTTATAGTCTTGCTTCACCCAATTGCCTAAGCCAAACCACTCACATCTGGAACCAATAAAGTTGTGGCCTTATTTATCCCATTAACCCAATATTCTTGTGTTTGTGTATTTATTTCGGGAAGCTGGGGGGGGGCGTCCCTGGGGCCTCGCCACACAAAGGCATTCAAGGCCCCACTCAAAGGAATGAACAGAAAGGCCTCCAAACACATCAGGGTGGGCTTACTGCATTTTGAAATGAGTAAAGCAAAGATGAGTCAGGCCAATGACCCATCTAGTGCAGCACCCTGTTCTCAAAGATCTTATTAATATTGTTGTTTGGTACTAAATTAGCAGGAAGGCAAAAAAATGTCTTAGAAGCAGAACCAGTTCTAGATTGGATGCCACAATGGGAAGCCCAAAAGCAAGACTTGAACTCAACCCACTTGTGATTCGCAGCAACTGGTGTCCAGAATCCCACTGCAGGAGGTAGAACATAACCATCATGGCCAGTAGCCTTATCCTCCACGAACGAGTGTAATCTTCTTTTAAAGCCATCCAGTGCACATTGCCATCTAGAGAGGGGAGCCCCAATACCATTAAGTCCAGAATCTAAAATTTCCTAATTGCACCATTCTTTCCACTGCCCCTGAAAACACACATTATTCCACATGGTTGCATGATATTAGTCAAGTTCTTTCCTTGCTGGCAAAAGTAGGTGGAAAGGGAGACTGAGGTATTAAATGGCAGTAAGGTAAAGGTAAAGGTACCCCTGCCCGTACGGGCCAGTCTTGACAGACTCTGGGGTTGTGCGCCCATCTCACTTAAGAGGCCAGGGGCCAGCGCTGTCCGGAGACACTTCCGGGTCACGTGGCCAGCGTGACATCGCTGCTCTGGCCAGAGCCAGAGCCGCACACGGAAACGCCGCTTACCTTCCCGCTGGTAAGCGGTCCCTATTTATCTACTTGCACCCGGAGGTGCTTTCGAACTGCTAGGTTGGCAGGCGCTGGGACCGAGCAGCGGGAGCGCACCCCGCCGCAGGGATTCGAACCGCCGACCTTTCGATCGGCAAGTCCTAGGCGCTGAGGCTTTAACCCACAGCGCCACCTGCGTCCCAATGGCAGAGAAGAGATAATAATAATAATAATAATAATAATAATAATAAAAATAAATAAATAAATAAATAAATAAATAAATACTTTATTTATATCCCACCCTCCCCAGCCGAAGCTGGGCTCAGAGCGGCTACCAACAATAAAAGTAACACAGCATTCTAAAATCAATTCATTTTAAAATAAGTTCAAAATCAAATTAATGGCAACCATTGGGCTAGAGTTCTGTGAGGATTACCAAAGGAGGGGGTCAGACTGTGCCTTGGCCAAAGGCCTAATGGAACAGCTCTGTCTTGCAGGCCCTGCGGAAAGATGTCAAGTCCCGCAGGGCCCTAGTCTCTTGTGTTCCACCAGATCAGGGCCACAGCTGAAAAAGCCCTGGCTCTGGTTGAGGCCAGCCTAACCTCCCTGTGGCCCGAGACCTCCAAGTGAAGGAAGGTGAGGACAGGTGCCCTCACCTGGGCCCGAAGTCACCCCCCAGCAAAGCAGGCTCAAAGCTTCTCAAAGCTTTTCAAAATCATTTTCTCAGCATCTAAGCATCAGAAACATTCCGCTCGGCTGTAACAAAGGTAGAGAACAGTCCATTGTTTCTCAGGCCTTTCTGATGCCTTCTGGCCTTGCTAAAGAACCACACTGCAACTTGCTTTCTGTCCGGGAATCATGCCAGAACAAGAGATTGAAACATATCTGAACACTCTGAAACACCTTTCCTGGGAAGGGCGCCAAGAGTCCAATAGTCCCAAGACAGCTTTCTGTTCATGCTCAGAGGAACTCATGGGGCAGGACTCCTGGAAAAGGAGGAGAAAGGAGGAGGGAACTGAAAAGGGGTATATATGCTTGTGCACATGACTGTGAACTTCGTGCATGCTTTTTGTGACTTATCACACTTGCTCCTTCTACCAGTTCATGGATGGTAGAAATAAAAGCCTTTTCTCCGAAACTATTCATTGAGCGTCTGTTGACTCCCACTTCCCTTTCCCGGGCGCAATATTTTTCCCACCCGAGGGCAAAGCCTCATAAGGCTACACAAGATGTTTTTGTTTGAAGACCGTAAGGTCCTCCGTGGGACATACCAGGAGAGGCGGCCCCATAGTTACGAGGGTCCTAGGCTGTATAGGGCTTTAAAGGTTAAAACCAGACCTTAAACCTGATCCTGTACTCCACCGGGAGCCAGTGCAGCTATTATAGCACCGGGTGAATGTGATCCCGTGGTGAGGACCCCAGCATTCTGCACCCGCTGGAGTTTCTGGGTCAGTTTCAAGGGCAGCCCCACGTAGAGTGAGTTACAATAATCAAGTCTGGAGGTGACCGTCACATGGATCACAGTGACTAGGTCAGGGCGAGAGAGGTAAGGAGCCAACTGCTTAGCTTGGCGGAGATGAAAAAACACCACCTTTGTTATAGCTGCAATCTGCGCCTCCATGGAAAGGGAGGTGTCGAAGATTACACCCAAACTCTTAACGGATGGTGCTGGCACTAATTGCGCCCCCGCAAGAGATGGGAGTTGCCCCCCCAATCCCATATCGTCCCGTCCCAGCTAGAGGACCTCTGTCTTCGAAGGATTTATGGTAGCTTCAACCGGGAGGATTTATGGTAGCTTCCACCTCCCACGTAACCATCCAGCCACAGCTTCCAAACATCTGATCAGTGTGTCTGGGGCCGAGTCAGGATGGCCATCCATCAACAGATAGATGGGGGAGGGGGGCACAAACAAACGACAGGAAGCGTTTTACTTTGACCAAGTACAGGCATGCCTTTTGCCTTAGGTGTGGCCATCTTTAAGTCCATACAGACAGTGCAATAAGAACTGGAGTGGCCCAGGATTAGGCTAATGTGCTGAGCTGTGACACTGTCAAGCTGAGCTGGCTAACACAACAGTTGTGATGATGAGCCCATTAATCACCTTGCAGCCCAGGGGACTCGTAGCTGAGGAGTCTGCCCTGGCAACAAACCCAATTAAGAAAAGAACTGTTTGCTCTTCACATCTATGTCACAGCACAGGAGAACTTGAAAAGCCTGGTCATGGGAAGCTGAGAAAGAAAAATGCTTTTGCTGCATGCAATTTATGAACATAGGAAGCTGCCTTGTATTAAGGCTGTCTCCAGACTGTCACTGTTTTGTGAGATTCAATTCAATCGCATATTTGAGCTTTAGGTTTGCATTGAAAGTGCCCGGTCATTATAGCAGAGCAAATTTGCTTTAAAGGAGCAACAATACACTTTGCAGGTTGGAAAGTGACGGGGAAATGCACTGAAAACTGTGGCATGAATGAATGACTAACAGGAAGACTTGCAAACACTCTGCAAGCAAATCAGGATGAATGTTCCTTGTTGGATAACCTCCTTGCAAACAAATCAGACCAGATGCTCAATAAAATCTGGATGAAATCTAACCTTCATGCAATATTTGTGTAAGCAAATCAAGATAAATGCTCAATAAATAGGTGATCTGGAGGGGCTCTAAGTCAGACCGTTGGCCATCTAGCTCAGTACTGTCTGACTGGAAGTGGCTCTTTGGGGTTTGGGGCAGAGTTCTAGCTCAGGCATAGGCAAACTTGGTTCTCCAGACGTTTTGGGACTACAATTCCCATCATCCCTGACCACTGGTCCTGCTAGCTAGGGATCATGGGAGCTGTACTCCCAAAACATCTGGAGGGCCGAGTTTGCCTATAACTGTTCTAGCTCAACCTTACTTGAAGATTCCCAGGATTGAACTTGGAACCTCCTCCATGCAAAGCAGATAACTTATCACTGAGCCTGTCTATTCCAAGCAAAGCCCCCAAACCACAACAGTGGAACTGGGAGCTAATCCAGGAAGTGGGTTACAAATACTGTGTTTTTTTCTCTGTTAGGAACTAAAGTGGTCAGATCAAAATATTCAAAAATATTATTATAGCAACTTTAACTGAGATTCAGAGTATGAAACTATGTCCCCTTATGAATTGATGGCTGAAATTAAGGAGGAAAGCCCTTAAAGTAGACAAAAGCCTTAGATCATGCCCCCATTATTTTTAAGCAGAAGCTGGATGTTCACCAATCAAGAGCGGCTTTGACAGGGGACTGGGCTAGATGGCCTTTGGAATCCCTTCCAACTCTATGATGCTGTGGAAACCTTTCATTGTACAATTTATACTAAGTCACTTTCAAAGTATTTGTGTGAAAACTTGGGATTCGTTGATTTCCATGTCACCTTATCTACCCACCTAAGGTTCGGTCCATTTTATCATCCCAAGAACCCTGTGAGATACTTTAGGCCAGGAATGAGGAACCCCAGGCCTGGGGATTGAATGCAGACTCCCAGGTCTCCTTGCCTGGCCCTGTCTCTCTCGAGTCCCACCCGCCCTCCATTGCTGCTCCTGCTCCAAACCCTTTTCCTGGCTGGAATGTTCACTTGACAACAGCACACCTGCACAATTTGGAGCCCTATTTAAAGCACTATTACACCAGTTTGTGGAGAATGTTTGTTAAGGGAAGTGAACCCTTAAAGGTAAAAGGTAAAGGTACCCCTGCCCGTATGGGCCAGTCTTGACAGACTCTGGGGTTGTGCGCCCATCTCACTTAAGAGGCCAGGGGCCAGCGCTGTCCGGAGACACTTCCGGGTCACGTGGCCAGCGTGACATCGCTGCTCTGGCGAGCCAGAGCCGCACACGGAAACGCCGTTTACCTTCCCGCTGGTAAGCGGTCCCTATTTATCTACTTGCACCCGGAGGTGCTTTCGAACTGCTAGGTTGGCAGGCGCTGGGACCGAGCAGCGGGAGCGCACCCCGCCGCAGGGATTCGAACCGCCGACTTTCGATCGGCAAGTCCTAGGCGCTGAGGCTTTAACCCACAGCGCCACCTGCGTCCCCTAAGTGAACCCTTACAGAGCTATAATTCGCAGCATGCTTGATGAATTACAGTTCTTAGGATTCTCCTAGCAAACTGCAAAACCCAAACTGCATATATGCCATGCTTTTTATCTTTTTCTTTTTTTAAAAAAAAAACTGCCTATCTCTGAAGCAGGTAGGAGATGCATAGATCTGCACTGGAATCCCTGATTCAAGCAGAGAGAAAACTTGTAAGAGAAAATAACAGAGCAACTGCTGTTGTCTAATTTAAGCTAATAACTTCCAGAGGGTTCATTGTATTTGTTGAAGAACAAACAAAGAATCACCCAGTGATGATGCAGCATATTATGCAATGGATTCTGGTCCATGGTTGCTTATGTCACAATAAATTTGTTTAGTCTTTCAGGCGCTACAAGACTCTACATTTGTTTTCAAAAATATATACATATATATGCAGCCAAAGCGCCCTAGTGCCACCATGTGGTCCATTCAAGAACTTCATTTCCTTGACAAAGACTGTCAATTACGTCTAATAAGTGGGACCTGCGACACAGTGTTGCAGCTTATCTCTTATTTCTTGAGAGGTGCTCCTTTTTAGGGCGGCTCCAAATAGCCTGCAAACAGGTAGATAAGTAAAACAAAACAAAACAAAACAAAACAAAATTCCTTCCAGTAGCACCTTAGAAATCAACTAAGTTGGTTATTGGTATGAACTTTTGTGTGCATGCACACTTCTTCAGATACACTGAAACAGAAGTCACTAGACCCTTCTATATAGTGAGAGGGTGGGGAGGGATATTACTTAGAAGGGTAGTGGGAATGGGTGATTGGCTGATAGGTGTGGTAAACCTGTTGATGACTGTTAACGACTGCAATTGGTCTTACAGGGGAAAACAAGGGGTGAGATGGCTAAAAATAGCTTTATCATGTATCATGAGATAAGAATCCAATGTCTCTATTCAGACCAGGTCTCTCCATGGTTTTAAGTTTGGTAATAAGTTGCAATTCAGCAACTTCTCTTTCCAGTCTATTTCTGAAATTCTTTTGTAATAAGACAGCTACTTTGTAGATAGGGAGATTGAGAATCATGGCACAGCAGCAAAAACAAAATCCATATTGCACCATGCGCAGGCTTGTTACAAATACACCAGTGATTTAGGAACATAGGAGGCTGCCTTTTATACTGCCTGGCAGCAATTTTCCCTGGTTTCAAATGGGTCTTCCCCGACCCCAACAGAAGATGATGGGCATCGAGCCTAAAACCTTTTGCATGCATAGCATTGTGCTCTACCACTAAGTCTTTATACTTCTTCCCAATAATTCAGAGTGTCTTAAAAGGGGAACAGACTGTAGTGCCAAGGAGCCGTGCACAGGACCCTTGTAATGTAAAAAGGTAAAGGGACCCTGACCATTAGGTCCAGTCATGGCCGACTCTGGGGTTGCGGCACTCATCTCGCTTTATTGGCAGAGGGAGCCGGCGTACAGCTTCCGGGCCATGTGGCCAGCATGACTAAGCTGCTCCTGGCAAACCAGAGCAGCGCACAGAAACACCGTTTACCTTCCCGCCGGAGCAGTACCTATTTATCTACTTGCACTTTGACGTGCTTTCGAACTGCTAGGTTGGCAGGAGCAGGAACCGAGCGATGGGAGCTCACCCCGTCGCGGGGATTCGAACTGCCAACCTTCTGATCAGCAAGTCCTAGGCTCTGTGGTTTAACCCACAGCACCATCCGCATCCCTTCCCTTGTAATGTAGTTCAGGTCTAAAAGGGATGTGTGAAGAGGACACAGAACATATTCACTCCTGGCTTTATCCTGCTGTGCTGTGCTACCAGCCTAGAACTTGAGCAAACAATAGTTTGGGATGAGACAAATACAACTCCAAGCAGGAAAGGGGAAAATACGTCCTCCTCCTTTGCTTCCTCCTCAAGGTGCCAGTAGAAGTACAGGACCATATGCCTCTGCGTATCACTTGATGAACAGCACAAGAGGGAGAGTCATATTGTGTTCACATTGCACTTATGGGCTTCCTATAGACATCTGGTTGCCCAGTGTGAGAAGAGAAAACTGGACTAGAACATAATAATTTTATTATTTATACCCCACCCATCTGGCTGGGTTTCCCCAGCCACTCTGGGCGGCTTACAGCATATATTAAAACATAATAAAACATCAAACATTAAAAACTTCCCAAAACAAGGCTGCCTTCAGATATCTTCTAAAAGTTGTATATTTCATCTCCTTGATATCTGATGGGAGGGCATTCCACATGGAGGGCACCACTACCAAGAAGGCCCTCTGCCAGGTTCCCTGTAACTTTGCTTCTTGCAGTGAGGGAACCAGCAGAAGGCCCTCGGCACTGGACCCCTGAACGATGGGGGTAAAGATGCTCCTTCAGGTATACTGGGCCAAGGCCGTTTAGGGCTTTAAAGGTCAGCACCAACACTTTGAATTGTGCTTGGAAACGCATTTGAATTTATGTAGCAGGGCTCTTATGTACTTGTGTTGGCAATATAATCTGACAACCCTTAGTCATGTTAGTCCCTTGGAATCAAGAAACCATGATCAACTGCAGAGATAGCTCCACAGGATCAGTCAGGCTTCAAAAAAGTCAGCCAACTAAGTTAAGGAATGTAGTTAATGGGTTAATTCTCCATCAGTCAGCAGAGGTGACTCATTCCCCACAATGCAGGCATTTTGTCTCTCTCCTATCTGTTACTGGGCAGATTTGGCAAGTAACTCTTGTGTATAAAAGGGCTGCAGAAACTGAGTCAAGAGGTTAAGCTCACCCCTTGATCAGGACACTAGACTTCTGTCAATGCACTTTTAATGTGTATCTGCTATGTTCTCATGATAATCAGGGTGTTGCAGCTTTGGTGTCGTTTTACCTTTATTTTTGTGGTTTTATTATTTTACTGGGCCGAGTGCCGTGATTGATGATTGTTTAAAAATTATGTTTCATATATTGACTTGTCTGCTGCCTTGGGCTTTAACAAAGACCAGTCACTCATAAACCACCCCATAGCCATAGGTTACAAGGAGACTTATTTGAGCAAGCAAGATCATGCCTGGTTGCATTTTCTCCTTATTCCAAACTAGTCTGACTGGTTGAAGGCCCAGTTTGAGGCGACACCTTTTTCCTCAGTCAGTTTTGGGTCCTAACATGCAGGAAGTGACCTCACAGCAGCAACCCTCTGACCTACTTGCTACCTGGCTGAAGAGCTGGGCTGGATCTACCATTATAGTGACTAACAAAGTTGCTGCCGTCTTATGAAATGTCTGCCTGCCTCTTCCTTTCCCTGAAGCATTTTGACAACAGCGACTCCTGAGTCCTTCTCAAGTCAACCACAGCAAAATAACTTTCCAAGCAAGTAAGTTGCTACAAACAAAATATTTTATTAAAATTTACATCTACTGAGGGAGAGAAATCCAGAATTTAAGGGCTCAGGAAGCAGAGGTTTGCAGAAAGGGAACAAGGGGGGAGGGGGCAGATGGAAGGAGGGCAGAACTAGCAGATATAAAATATATTTTAAAAAGGTGGAGTAACCTGCCAACCACAGAAAATAATGAATTATCTCCTGTCCCATTCCTTCACAGCACATTGGTGACCCTCACCATCATCTTCTCAATCTCATTCTGCCACTTCGCTGAGTATTAAGAAATCTGGCTCTTGGAAAGAGCTGCTCCCTTCTCTCAGAGAATTATTTTTGCTGGTGCCTGTTGGCTTCAGCAAAAAGTCCTTCTATACATACATACTGTACACACACACCCCCTCATTAACACCACAAAAAGAAGACACAAATATTCTCTGCCCGCTCTGTCAACTTCACAGCAGAGGGCATTTCCAAAGCAGCAGACAGAGCTATATACATTTGCATTCCCAGTACAGAACTGTACCAAATTCATTTCAGACAGCAGCCGTTCCACCCACCACACAGAGAGGGTGTTTTGTCCTGGTTCTTAAAGCAATGTTTTGGCTGGATTCTTAGTAGGGCGAAAATGGGAGTTGGCTGATTAGCTAGAATGGGCCCATCTACGTAACCCAAGCATTTGCAAGGGCTTCTGTGCCTGAAAATGTCTGGGAGTCACATGGAAACTCTCAATGATAGCTGCTCTAGGCTCACCGTACAGCTTACCCCTATCACATGAATCCTTTTCACAAGCATCCTCCATACCTAGGGGAATGTATGAATGGGGGAGTAGTGTGGCCCCCACAGAGGTCCCATTCACATGGCATGCCTACACACAAGTGGCTGTTATATGGAGGGTAGGGAGAACACCACCATGGTGCATGATACTGAGGAGGGCACTGCAAAAATGTAGGGAAACGCATGAAGGATGGATCTTGTTCAAGTGTTGACAACCACAATCAATTCAATACTCAGGACTAATGAGGGGTAACCAACATGGTGCCCTCTGAATGTTGCTGGACTCCCAACTCCTACATCAGAATTGAGCTGGGGGGGGGGGGGGAATCTGTTATACTGAACAATGGTGAACAGCAGCAAAAGGACAATAGCTTGCCTTGTCATCAGCAACTTCAAAACAGTAAATTGCAACTGGATTTATACACTATATGCTTAGACAGGTGATAAATGAGAAACCAGAACATACATGTCCTTCATTCACCCAGTTCATTTCTGTTCACTTTGGGGCAGAAGCTGCCCCCCCCCTCTCTCTCTCCTCTCTCTATATATTACTGTAGTCCACCAAAAAGCAGTGTCTTCCAGCTTCCACAGTGCTCCTTCTGAAGCTCTCATGAAAGCATGTAATGGGAAATCAGTAAGTGGTACTAGCTTGCAAATAAACAATTGGAATTCCCTATAATTGGGGCCATGAGGGTGGGGGAATCTCCACAAGATTCACTATGTACTTGGGAGACCAGCTAGTTAACATCTTTCTAGTCACATTTTGATTCTATAAAAATAAATACATACAGGTGCAATATTCAAACTCAAGAACTAGTCGTTTAACATTAAAAGCAGAAATGGCAACCTTGGGAGGTAGGAACAGGCGGGAAAATGTCAAGGAGAATGAATGCAGACCCTGATTTTCAGTCATTTAGGAACAATTCATCCGCACTTCTTAATATGTTCAAATTACGTTTAAAACTTATGGTCATACTATATATTTTATGTTCCGTGCACTGCATCATGCCTAGCGATTAACATGCAACAAGGGCTGCAATATATTTGGGAAGAGGCCAGATTCACTCCAGTGGTGCATCAAGCTTCTTTTTGATATCATCTTGCTGGAAAGACCGCCATGTGCAACCCTGAGTTCACAATGATCAAGTATGAGAACCTGCTCAGGACTCTCAGAAGTATCATGAGGTTTGAACTACTTAGACCCTTAAGCACAGAGAGGGTGGCTCTAAGATGGCAGGACTTTCAAGAGAAACAAAAAGGAACTAGGCAGAAGTTTTAACACACACACACACACACACACACACACACACACACACACGAAATGTAGATTTGAGCAGGTTTGTGAAGGGATGAAATCTGTACCAAAAATCAAACCATGACTCCTTCAATAGGTACAGTAAGCCCTCAGCGACAGCTTCCTCTGACAGCAACAGTGAGCCACTGTTGTCATTACAAAAGGGGTGGGGGTGGGATACTGTCCTTCCTCTTCCTCAGAAGCTGTCACATAGTCAGAACAATCGCTAGGGGCAGTAAGATGGCTGGAATTTGACCGTCTAAGGAAGGAAGCATGGAGGAAGAGGGACATCCTTCAGCCACAGGCTTTTGTTTCAGAAGTATCATCAGTCAATGCAACTGTCCCACTCCCAGAAGTGGAGGGCAGCTCTTCCAGATCAAATAGGCTTCGTAGTACTGTTGTAGACGAGGTGCTCCGTGTCCTCAGTGGTGGAGAGCACAGAGGAGAGAGTGGAGTTGGCGGCTGTAGCTGGCTGGCGCCGTCGCCGGTACGTCTTTCTGTTCTTCAGGAAAAAGTAGCCAAGGATTGCCAACACTATCATTATGCATACAGCCAGGAGCACTGCAATGGCCGTTTCGAAAGAACCTGTGAGAGATTTGAAGGGAGGGGGGGGAAGAATCAGGGTTAACCAAAGCTATTTGGGCCTTAAAAAGCGTTAAGAAGGAGGTGCTGTTAACGTATTTACAGTAAAAGCCGGAGCAGCCCAAGGTTTGAGGCACCTCTGGTTATTTTGCTGCTTGCCTTTCCACACTCAAAATGGCACCTGTCCTCTTTTTGCAGTGTTCATCCAGTGAACCGCTTCTGACTTGGGTCGGTGTCCTAGGCTGAATGCACAGATCTTAAGATGCAAGATGCACTTTTAACGTGGGGTGCCTAGCCACCTCAAAAACAATAAGCAAAAGGTGATTGTGGGTCTCTTCCCAGAGCCCTCTGCAACAAGGACTTCCTGACAGAAGTACAATGGTACTTCGGGTTACATACGCTTCAGGTTACAGACTCAGCGAACCCAGAAATAGTACCTCGGGTTAAGAACTTTGCTTCAGGATGAGAACAGAAATCGTCCTCCAGCAGCGACGCGGTAGCAGCGGGAGGCCCCATTAGCTAAAGTGGTACCTCAGGTTAAGAACAGTTTCATATTAAGAACGGACCTCCGGAACGAATTAAGTACTTAACCCGAGGTACCACTGTACTCCATGGTGTGATTCCCTCACCAAGGTATGTAACATGCAGATACCCGGAGGCGCAGAATCCCAAGGTACCATCTTTTTCCGTGTATAACATGCCTCCATGTATAAGATGACCCCTATTTTTTTGGACCGCAACAAATAAAGTTGGGAGGAGATTGCACAGAGTTGTTAAGCTTTTTTTTTTTTGGGGGGGGGGGGGAAGCAACCACGCCTCACCGCTACTGTAAATAACCCGCCCAATTGCCGCAGCCGCTTGTCAGCAGGCCTTGCCACAGCAGCCAATCACACACCCAATCGCCGCTGCCAATCTCCTGCCACCAATCTCCTGTCCCCCCTCTTCTATCCGTGTATAAGACGACATGGAATTTTTGCCTATTACTTCTAAGGAAAAAATATTGTCTTATACATGGAAAAATATGGTAAGTGTGTTTAGACTTGCAGCCTAAGGCTACAATCCTATACATACTTACAACAGATCAATCCCATTGAACTCAACAGGGCTCAACTCTGAATAGATGTGCCTATGATAGCATGTCAAATACATGTTATTTCTAGAGCACTCGCTTGAAAAACCTTTGGTTTTAAATTTCACTGTTGTGATTTGTAGTCATAAGCTGTGTGACTAATTGTCAGCCGCCTAGGTCTTTTATTGAGTAAGTGGCATATACTTTTTGCTAACTAAAAACATAAATTACTTTTAAGAAACAATGCAGTGGATGAATATGTAATAATAATAATAATAATATCTTTATTGTCATTGCCCCCTCTCAGGGACAACGAACATAAGTGATGGTGACATGTTTCTAAAGGCAACAAATTACGCGTCATCACTTTCTTTGTACAGAAGTATCAGGATTCTTCCCATGCCTCCTCCCAGTTATCATATTTTCTAAAATACATGGCAGCTTACAGCCGAAGCAAAAGAGACAGACAGCAGAGACTGAGGAGCAAAGAAATAAGTGTGCTACTAGAGCATTGTAGAGTTCAGTTTACATACTTAAACCTGCCTGCCGGGCCTCATAGGTGCTCCATCTCTGGCCAATCAGATCTTCCTCTGTGGAGGAGAGAAAGACAGGGTTGTATAATGATGCTTGGAATAATGGCAGATGCTCCTTCACTGAGGCAGTTTCATACAGTGCACTTTTAATATTAAAACTCTCCCAAAACTTTCCCTTTAAGTCATATCATATTTTCACCCCAACAGTTCAATCATATGTTCATTTATTATTTTTATTTTACTTCTTAGATTTATATACCACCTTTCTCTGCTTTCCAACAGCTGGATTAACAATTAAAAAAGAAACCAGAAACCAGGAAGAAAAAGATATGAGTGTGGGAGGTAAAAAAAGATGGTGACAATGAAATAGGCCATGGGTAGGCAAACTAAGGCCCGGGGGCCGGATCTGGCCCAATCGCCTTCTCAATCTGGCCTGTGGACAGTCCAGGAATCAGCGTGTTTTTACATGAGTAGAATGTGTGCTTTTATTTAAAATGCATCTCTGGGTTATTTGTGGGGCATAGGAATTCGTTCATCCCCCCCCCCAAATATAGTCTGGCCCCCCACATGGTTTGAGGGATGGTGGACTGGCCCACAGCTGAAAAAGGTTGCTGACCCCTGAAATAGGCTTATGAGGCCAACAGTTCTTTCGGGGAAACAAAGATACTCACAGGCGATGATCATGCAATAAGCCAGACTTTGTGGCTTATTGTGGTATATTTATTTAATTTTATTGTTTATTAAATGTGTATACTGCCCTTCATCCAAAGATCACAAGAAGAAGTGGCTGATTGCTCCTACTTTGCTTCTCCCCTGGTGCAAGTGGAACAAACAAACTAGGAAGCTGGCTTTGTGTTACACCTGAGCCAGGGATCGGGGTTAAATGCTTCCTACCAAGCCACACTTGGGAGGCCAGCAACAAACCAGGTTCTTCCAGGGACCAGAATCAGTGCTTTCTGCCAGCCAGCAGTCTATTACTGAGCTAGGTGAACCACTGGCCTTGCTTGGACTCAGACAGCTTCTCACAAGAATACAGAAATGCTACATGGGGTCAAATCAAGAGCATTTAAGCATTCTGTCTTTTAATAGCAACCAGATAGATGCCACAGAGAAAGTTATGATAAGCACCATTATTTGTTACTTCCCACCATCTAGTACTGAGAAGTATAAATATGTGAACCTCTGGCTGCTAAACAACAATCTGTTAAGCCTTTCATGCTAGTACAGACACAACAGGAGAAGGAGTCTGTGACTCCATATTCTGCTGACCTCTGGCCTGCATGGTGCCAAGAATTTACTCAAAAAACATTTACTAAGGAAAAGATGCCCCACATCTCCTGCCCACCTCTTTAGGTCCTTTTTCTACTTACTTGTGACACCTTCGCAAGATTTCATACACACTTCCTCCTCCTCAAAATTATTCTTGTTGCCTTCACAGCCTCCATAGGTGAAGCGACGGCATTTCTGAGCAAACGGGTTGTAATACCAGCGAGGTATGCTATCGTCACATCTCCCAGTATCTGGCATATCCACACAGTGACCTGCCAAAAAATATTATTGAGATGGTTTTGTATCAGGACATTAGCTAATGATAATAATTGATCATCTGATAATAATTATTTAAATTGGCCTACTGCTTTCTTAGCACAACTGCCTTCAAAAACTGACTTTCCCCTTAACCGCTTGTTGCTTCACTTTATTTCTGTTCTAACTTTTTTTGGCAACTGTAGTCCAGTTTTCCTTAGCCTGACCCCCTCCAGATATTAAGCTACATATCTCATCATGGCTGACAGTTGGCCACGCTAGCTGGGGCCAATGTGTGTTACAGTAATGTAACTGTATCTGAAGGGCACTAGGTTGGTCAAGGCTGGCCCAGGTACTTGAGGATATAAAACAAAACGAACTCATTCAGTGAATGATTCACATTTATGGAATCCTTGCCTCACATTGTTAAAAGTTACAATTACATTTTTGCAAAAGTTTCATTGTTTCACAGTAACCAAGAGTTGCAGTCAACTAAGTCCTGCTCAGTGTTAAAGGTAAAGGTAAAGGTACCCCTGCCCGTACGGGCCAGTCGTGTCTGACTCTAGGGTTGCGTGCTCATCTCGCTCTAGAGGCAGGAGCCGGCGCCGGGTCACCAGCGCAGCACACGGAAACGCCGTTTACCTTCCCGCTATAAAGCGGTACCTATTTATCTACTTGCACTTAGGGGTGTTTTTGAACTGCTAGGTGGGCAGGAGCTGGGACCGAACGACGGGAGCTCACCCCGCCGCAGGGATTCGAACCGCCGACCATACGATCGGCAAGTCCTAGGCACTGAGGTTTTACCCACAGCGCCACCCGCGTCCCCTGCTCAGTGTTGGACCTATTGAAATTAATGAGCCTAAATTAGTCATGCCCATTCATTTCAATGGGTCTACCCTGGGCAGAACTAGCATTGGAGAAAACATGGGTGCGGTCATACTTTATATGCCAGAATAAATTTGTTACTCTTTAAGGTGCCAAACAACTTTTGCTGGTTTTTCAAACCAGTTGAAGATGAAGATATATTTTTGTTGTTTGAATAAAAAATAATGCATTTAAAATACTTGAACACTACTTGACCAGTGAACTGACCACATCTTCATTGACTGGGAAAATGCCTAACTTTAGTGTTCATCAAAATGATGCATATACTAAGGAGCTGAGAAGTGCTACTGTTCCTTTGCAGGAAAGCCTTTGGTACAGTTTATTCTTTTAATTTGAGCAAGGTAACTGCAATCCATCTCCAGTCCTTCTGGAACAGTCACCCTTTCCAACCCCAATTACACTTGGAGAGATGCATATGTAAGTAATCAAATTGGTTATTAGCACATTCATCCAAAGTAGAGTCCACTCCACAGGCATTCAGGATATACTTACTTTGGCTGGTGGTAACATTGATATTACGTAATCGATTGAACCCTTGCACATCTGCAAGAAACACAAAGGGGGAGGGGATAGTTCACATAATGGTTCTTTTGGTGTGATGACAGTGCAAAGAATCAGCATAAAGTCAGAAACGCCCTGACCTCTTATTTAAATAGTTTCTCCCTGTTGTTTTGTTAGTAGTTCTCTGATCTTCCCCATTCACCTCCTTATTTGTTTCTGTTATCAACTTTAGACATACTAGACCAGGGGTAGGCAACCTAAGGCCCGGTGGCCGGATGACGCCTAATCACCTTCTCAATCTGGCCCACGTGTTTTTACATGAGTAGAATGTGTGCTTTTATTTAACATGCATCTCTGGGTTATTTGTGGGGCATAGGAATTCGTTCATTATTGTTATTGTTTTTCAAAATATAGTCAGGCCCCCCACATGGTCTGAAGGATGGTGGACCGGCCCACGGCTGAAAAAGGCTGCTGACCCCTGGACTAGACAGTAATACGTAGACCTGTAATAAGTAGGCCTACTTTAAAAACAAAACACCACAATAACATTTTTGCGTTTATTTAACTGAAAAGCAAGAAAAGCTGAAATAAAACTAACTCTGGGAAATGGAACAGATTTGTATGTTCTCATTTTGCAAAATGTATCTGGCAATTTTTAAAGTATTAAACCTTTTGGCTGGAAGATTTCCTCTCTGGTTTCTGAGATTTTAGTAGATGTTGCCCACATACTTTTCAACAGCAACTATGAGTGCTGTTGCTTCTGTAGCCCAAACAGTACCACCCACAAGAGGGAGGTATCAGCAGGCTTAGGGAAAAACCCAAGACATTGTGTTAAACAAAACAGAACAATACACAAAAAGTGTGTGTGTGTGTGTGTGTGTGTGTGTGTGTGTGTGTGTGTGAGTGAGAGATAGAGAGAGAGAGAGAGAGCGAGAATTCAATAAAGACTGAGTATGCTCCGTGGCCACAGAATGCTGATGATTTTTGAGGTGTGTACATGTGTAGAATACAGAAAACTGGAGCACAGAAAAACTAAATGGAATGGCTGGAATCCTGAGCAGTGTACTCTACACAGCAACATTTAATGAACAAGAAATGAAAAATCAGTGAAAGCTGGTATTATTCTTATATTTGTTAGCTGCCCTTTATCACCTAATTATCACCTTTTGCACCTATTATGCAAGAAATAAAAAAAACCCACCTCCAAATGCAAAACATGTTCTTAATAAGCCACATTTTGCAGTCCTGTGAAATTGCAACGGACACTTTGACCAGAAATACAAACAAGAGCAATGGGAACATTCGCAAAGGGAAATGCAGGACGTTGCCATTAAAAGCTAGTTCACACATGCCAGCTGGCTGCTTCTAGTGTGCACACATGTGCACACACATGCATACTAGCTCATCATAAAATCTCTCCCCACTCAATCCAAATACAGAGTCCTGTGGTACAACATCAGCGCGAACAAGGCAATACACAGATACAATCAGTAGTCTGCAATGATGCTGGCGATTGCAATGGGTGGAAATATATTGATGGTGCCTCTATTCAGTCCTGTTTGCTTACATTACTCCACACAAGATCCTGGACTCAATATGAGAGAGAGAGAGGAGGGTTCATGTAAAAGTGTATGGAGGGGAGAGAAATGCCTGCTTTGCACGAGTGAACCAGTCCTTACGCATTTTTAGATTTTAGAGGGGACTGTGAAATCTGTATGGGGCCTGAATAAAATGAAGTAAGGCATGATCCATCTTTGGTGATGAAAGAGAGGGAGAGAGAAGACTACCATTCTGCCCTTTCTAGCTTCAGTTCTGTGAACTTGTGGAAATGGTTCAAGCAGAAGAGATAGTAGATTTGATAGTAGCTTCAGTGGTCTGTCCCAAAATTGTACAGACACAAAAAATGAGAAGAGAACATGACTTCCTCTCCTGGAAGGACCATGTTTGCCATCAGAGGGTGGCTGCTTCCACCTGCCATGGCCCACCCTCAAGTATCTCTCTAAGGGAGGATGTGCCAGGAAAACAGCTAGAGTGTTTCTGGCCTTTTGACTCCAGATATAAAAGTTACTGGAGGGGGGGGGGAGAGTGGATGCTACTTCTGGAGTGTTGAATAGCCGTGGCCCTCCATAATCTTGGGCAGATGTTTTTCAGGGCACTTTATTCCTTTCCCTGGAGATGCCAAGGCCTGGGTTCTTTTGCATGTGTGGTATGATTATGCCCATTTTCAAAGACGTCACAGCAACACCTACTTACACGAATCACATAACTTCTCGTCTGACCCATCTGAACAATCTGCAGTTTCATCACATTCCAGGAAGCTGTCAATACAGCAGCCATCGTCACATTTGAAAGAGTAGGGCAGGCAGTTTTCATTGCACACTATAGGGGAAATATAAACCAGACCTTTTGGTTCTCAGCAAAGACAGTACCCCCTTCCGGACGGGACATTTGCTTCAGATCAATCATCCTTAGGGCAGACCAGGACTAAAGATTGTGCCAGTGAGAGCAGTAAAGACAAGAGCTTCGCCATGCCAAGAAAGCTACCTCTTTGCAACGCTGCAAGCACAGAGGCAAGAGACCAGTCACCAGTATTTGTCATTGAGCCTGAAGTCAGCAAGAAAGTGAGAAAGGATGGAGTCATGCAGATATACAGGCAGAACCCGCAAAGCAAACTTTGGCTTAGGGAGAAGGCACAAAAGTGTTGCAATGTGCTGTGACAGGCCACGGTTTGGCTTAATGTATCGTCAAAATCTGGGCTCGTGGTTAAGTTCTCTCCTCGCTAACCATGAACTGTAACCAAGGTGTGTTACTGCTCACAGCTCATGTTTAGTGAGGAGAGAACTTGACTCAGGGACAGACTGTGGTTTTTCAAATTTCAGCGACGTCCTGCGCAAGGTCTAATTTCAGCACCCCCAGCTTGTCTCTCGCCTTCCGTTCTGCTCAATTTATGACATCGTAGTTGTGACGCTCTGTGGCGCCCCCTAGCCCCAGCACCCAGTGCGGCAGAACCAGTCCTGCTGCCCTAAATCCACCTCTGCTTAACTGCGAGCCCACCTGCAGGCAGAATGTTAAACCAATCCTTGGGCTCAGCTGAGTACAGCATGGCAACAGAAAGCACCAGGGAAGAGCAGAGTGGCTGCAGGTTCCACTCTAGGAATCTGCACATGTGGGCCATCTCCTAAGCCCAGACTTGGCTTAGTGTTCTGGACAAACCAGGCCACAGAAATGCTTACCTGGCTCATTTCGCTTTTCAACAGCACCTAGAGAGAAAGAAAGAGAGATTAGGAGGGGGAGAGATTGCTGTTTTTCAGAAAATTACATGCAAGTCATTGGATCTCATCTAAAAATTCAGACAAAACAATAATGCTTTATCTGTTAAAACATTTCCCCTCCTTTTAAATGCTGGCATGCACACAATTCATTTCCAGCTACACTACTGTAGCTGGAGGGGCCACAGGAGAAAAAGAGTTTTTTTAATGTGGTTTCCCAACAACACCCTTCTAGAATTAATGAAACAGCTGTCAGTCATTCCCGATTCCAAAACCTAGCTAGCTTTTAGCAAAGTACAAAAAGTCACAGGTTACAGAGACTCAGTGAACTCACTGCATTTAAAGCTATTAAGATTCAGCTCTGCCAATGCCAGAGGGCAGAAGTATGGGAAAGAACATGACTTGTGTGTTGCAAAACTCAGCATTCTGAGGTTATGGCCTGAAAGGATTGCAAGCAGTTTGACCACAAAATTGAACATGAATTTCCCCAAGGAAGTGATTTACGGAGAGCTGGCTTCAGGTACCAGGCCTGCTGGCAGACCTACTCTGTATTATTGGCCTCTACAGCCATAGCAGACACTGTAACTCTCCAGCAGTTTGACTTTACCCCCCAATGGCACACTCTTCCATTGTCTGAAGGAGCGTCTCCACCCCCATCTTTCTACCCGGACACTGAGGTCCAGCGCCAAGGGCCTTCTGGCGGTTCCCTCACTGCGAGAAGCCAAGTTACAGGGAACCAGGCAGAGGGCCTTCTCGGTAGTGGCACCCGCCCTGTGGAACGCCCTCCCACCAGATGTCAAAGAGAACAACAACTACCAGACTTTTAGAAGACATCTGAAGGCAGCCCTGTTTAGGGAAGCTTTTAATGTCTGATGTATTAGAGTATTTTAGTATTTTTTTTTTTGGAAGCCGCCCAGAGTGGCTGGGGAAACCCAGCCAGATGGGCGGGGTATAAATAATAAATTATTATTATTATATTATTATTATTGTCTCTCAAGACAGACGGATGCCAATAATGTTCAATTTTTAACTGAATGCATTTCTCGCATGCGATGATGAACTCTGACTAGAGAGATGGGAAAAATTCCATGTTGCTTGCCTAGAATAGCTGGTCCTCATCAATCTTTAAAATAAATGCTTTGCAGGAACTGCCACAATTTATGATCAGTTCAGCATTAAAGATGTTGGAACAAGTCCCAGGCTAATTATTGCTTCCAAATTTATGGAGATTTTTAATCTCCCCTCAAAAAGCCTGAGCACATCACATCGAGACTTGGTAGACGGGTTCTTCCTCCACCCCTTCAAAAATTAATTCTCAGTGGCATCTATCAAATGACAAATGTTTTCTCACTTGAATCTCTGAAATCCAGAAAGGAGGGGTTTTCATAAAGGAGACCAACCTTGGACATTCTTGCAGGCAAGTTTACATTCTTCTTCTCGTATGTAATTGTTCTTGTTGGGTTTGCAACCCCCAAAGGTGAATTCCTGACACTGCTGAGTTTCTGGATTGTAATACCAGCGAGGAAAGCTAGCCCGGCAACGTCCCACCTTATAAGGAGCCAAGCAGTGCTCTAGAAGAAACACACACAGTAAGTATCAGAGAAGACACTGGTTAGGAAGCACTGGTTAGGTTTAGGTTTAGCTTATTCCCCTGATCTTACAATATTACTAGTTGGAAGGTCCCAGCATGTGGCACTGTTCCCCAGTGTATCCCTAAGACTAGTATCAGCCGGGGTTCCAGTTCTAGACTCTATCTTTGAAAGGTACAGCTAGCAATGACCCACCTACAGTCTGCTCAGCATTTAGCACAGTGACGGTGATATTGGTAGAGCCCTTCTGTCCAGAAGTATCCGTCACAGTCAGCTGGAAGATGTAAGTCCCTTCTTGCAGGTTGGTGAGCACCACATGATCTGTCTCTTTCTGAAGATGCAAAATGTAAAGAAGGGAGGTCCTTTCAGAAGGCATGATAACATAAGCTATAGCAAGAGCTTCAGCATTCTCTCATCTTGGTTCAAGAAATGTAATGGTGGTGGGTGTTTTTCAGAGTTGCCACAGAACTTCACCTAAAGCAGGCATCCCCAAAATCGGCCCTCCAGCTGTTTTGGGACTACAACTCCCACCATCCCTAGCTAACAGGACCAGTGGTCAGGGATGATGGGAGTTGAAGTCCCCAAAAAGCCGGAGGCCCGAGTTTGGGGATGCCTTACCTAAAGTCAGGATGGAGAACTTGTCCCCCATCACCACACCAGTGCTGCTGGACTACAACTCCCATCATCCCTGGTCAATGGCTATGTTCTGGAAATGATGGGAGCTGGAGTCCAGCATCATCTCGAAATGCCATGGGTTCCACATCCATGACCTAAAGCATCAAGGCAAATTTGGAGGTTCCCTACTCTGGCAAATTCTGAGGGACGTTTTTCAGTGTCCATACACTGATACACTGAGAGCCAAGGACAATTGGGACTGCCCCACAGGACATTTCAAACAATGGATCCCAGCACTGGAAATGTTTTAGTAGACCAGTCTTGCAGGAACACCACAACAAAATGTTACAGAACACACAGTATTATTAGGTTAACTGCGATAGTAGTAATAAAGCCTTTGAAAAAGTCACAAGGACCTCCAATCAAAGCTGTCCCTTCTTGATGACATCAACTAGAAGGACCAAAGCCTAAAACTTTCTACTACAAAGAGTAGAAGGAAGTCAAGTTGGCTGTAAGAAAAAATCTGAAAGCCATATTAGGGCAATACCTTTATTAAAGGTAAAAGGGTAAAGGTACCCCTGCCCGTACGGGCCAGTCTTGACAGACTCTGGGGTTGTGCGCCCATCTCACTTAAGAGGCCAGGGGCCAGCGCTGTCCGGAGACACTTCCGGGTCACGTGGCCAGCGTGACATCGCTGCTCTGGCGAGCCAGAGTCGCACACGGAAACGCCGTTTACCTTCCCGCTGGTAAGCGGTCCCTATTTATCTACTTGCACCCGGAGGTGCTTTCGAACTGCTAGGTTGGCAGGCGCTGGGACCGAGCAGCGGGAGCGCACCCCGCCGCAGGGATTCGAACCGCCGACCTTTCGATCGGCAAGCCCTAGGCGCTGAGGCTTTAACCCACAGCGCCACCTGCGTCCAATACCTTTATTACACCAACCAAAATGCGTCCAATACCTTTATTACACCAACCAAAATGCCACACAGTGATACAGTTGAGTGGCCTAAGGAGAAAGAGACAGAACTTTGTAAAAGCTATTTGTACTTGCAGAGATGGGGCATCTGCCATTATGTGTTTTTCGCTCCTAGGAAGAAAGGCCACACTTGCCAGACGTAGACACAGATGGCTTTGAACATCAGCCAACTCTCCTACCTCCCCATCCCTCAACTTTCTTTTTTAAAAAAAACAATGTAACCTGATTTAGAGTTCAAGGCAACCTTGGAAAAGCTTTTCAAAATTGTGTTTAGAAAATTGTGGTTCTGAAAAAACACACACCAAGCCTTAAACACTGCAAGATATGAACACAGACTCAGATACCATGATGGCACTGTAACCTGGCACCTCACATTTGTCCAAGATAAAATAAGTGCTTTATATCCACTCTTGCGTCATGAAGTAGACAGTAACAATTTATGGGGCATGTAGATGGCATGGCATTATACAACAATTTAGAGCAGGAAGCAAAGGCACTGGACATAATAAGGTTGCCAGACTAGTCCCACAAGCTAGAATTTACATTTGACCTCAGGTGACCCACAAGGGAAGCTAGCAACCTCTAGTCTGGGATCAAGTTTCTCCCTTTTCCATCTCCTATCATCTCCCCTGAAGGAGATAACTCAAATTTCCTTGTCCTGTTTGAAATCTGCATCTTCTTGTTTTGTTTGAATCCATTTTTGTAGCCAAGACTCCATTTTCCTGGTAGCTTGTGGCCTAGCAAAACCATGAAATCTCACTATCCCTGCCTAGTTTAAAAAACACACACACAAACACCATTTTTAGATTGGAAGTGTGAAAAACTTGTACCTTGGTATACTGAAAGAGTGCACCATTAATCTCTGAAGACAAGTACCATAAGCAATGTTTGAAGGAAGTTGGCTAGATGTATGTAACAACTGACTAAATTTAATCTTGAAGTCAGTAGAAGAATGAAACTACTAATCACAAATAAATAAAAGAGGATGCTGGTGGATAGCTAACAAACAGAATAATTAGTCAAAGGTTAATAACGAAAGACAGAGCAGAATAAGGTAAAGGTAAAGGTACCCCTGCCCGTACGGGCCAGTTGTGTCCGACTCTAGGGTTGTGCGCCCATCTCACTTAAGAGGCTGGGGGCCAGCGCTGTCCGGAGACACTTCCGGGTCACGTGGCCAGCGTGACGAAGCTGCTCTGGCGAGCCAGCAGCAGCGCAGCACACGGAAACGCCGTTTACCTTCCCACTATAAAGCGGTACCTATTTATCTACTTGCACTTAGGGGTGCTTTCGAACTGCTAGGTGGGCAGGAGCTGGGACCGAAAGATGGGAGCTCACCCCGCCGCGGGGATTCGAACCACTGACCATGCGATCGGCAAGTCCTAGGCACTGAGGTTTTACCCACAGCGCCACCCGCGTGACGAAAGACAGAGCAGAATAGCTATACATAATTACATATTTTAATGAGAAGGCTGGGAGGGCTAGTCAAAGGAGCGAAAGGATTCCCAATTGGTTTAGAGTGATGAAAGTGGGTTATAGGAAATTTATTGCAATCATATGATTGGTTAATAGTAATCATGTGTGTAATACGGAAGTGTATAAAAGCTCTATGCCAGGCATGGCCAAACTTTCCCTCCAGCTGTTTTGGGACTACAACTCCCATCATCCCTAGCTAACAGGACCAGTAGTCAGGGATGATGGGAATTGTAGTCCCAAAACAGCTGGAGGGCCAAGTTTGGCCATGCCTGCTCTATGCAATTATACCATGTTACAGTTCTTCACTGATTTTTCATGAAGGCTGCCCCTGAATATGCTTGTACCACATAAAGGCCTAGTTTCACTTGAAGCCTGTTTTTTGAATGGCATTTTTCTTGGGACACCCCACCCCACCCACAGACCCCTCCCTTTCCTTCAAAGCAATAATGATTTGTCCCTGTGACTGGTCCTTCCACTATGTCTCCCTCTCACATGCAACTGAGGTGGCAACTGCCAGGTCTGATGTGGCTATTGTATACCTCCCCACCAGTGGAAGGTACTTAAAGTGCCCACAACAGGCAAGTGATGCTGTCAGGCCCCCCGTTTCCCCCATGAAGGATAGAGCAGCCATTCTTGGATCGAAGCCCACCTCAAATGCTACCACCTGCCATGTCTCAAAGTCAGCTTGAACACCACTGCATTCTAGGATTGAGGAACACGAGGATATTCACCCAGTCACAATCCCCAAGACTCTCCCTTGCCCTGGGAAAAGGTAGTTCGCTGCCCATCTCCTTGAGCCAGAAAAGGCAGATAATCTGACCCAGCACTCGTAGTGGCAAAGGACCTGACTCTTGTTTTTGAACTCATTAAAGATTGCTGAAAGGCAGAATGTCAAACTGCTGGAGCCCTGCCTCCCTTGCAGTCATTACTGGAATCTGCCTAAACTGGATTTACTTACTCAGTAGCAAGCAAGGGATTGTATGTAGCACACATCTAAAATACACGAACCCAGGACAGGTTCAAGCTTTGAACTGAGGCATGCCTTACATAATCAAACTTACACTAAGTACAGCTTACAGATCTGGCTTTCAGGCAGTCTCTTTATCCAGACACTGACCAGGCTCAGACCTGCTTTGATCTTACGTATAATGTAAGAAAACCATATGCCCTTAGATGATATTCTGGGATTAATAGTACTGAATGCTAATCACATTGTCTTTTATCTTTGTGCAAAGTTCAACAATGCCATATCATTAAATATTAAAAAAAAACACATTAACCCATCTATTAAGGATTTCAAGGATATAAAAAGGTCATTTAGTAGGAGAGGAAAGCAAAGGTGTTAGAGCAGGGGTCTGCAACCTTTAAGACAAAAAGAGCCACTTGGACCCGTTTCCGAAGGGGAAAAAACTGGGAGCCGCAAAACCATTGCGACATTTAAAACAAATATATCTCCGGAGCCGCGATCTGACAGCGGGCAGGAAGGTGACGTCGGGACGGTGCGTGACTAACGCACGCACTGCCCCCATGCGACGTCACAGCCAGTACAGTGCCCGCCACAGTGGGGAGTGTCGGGGCGCACAATGCGCCTCCTCCCCTCGCTAGTATCCGCCCCGGAGCCACGGCAAAGGTGTAAAAGAGCCACATGCGGCTCCGGAGCCGCGGGTTGCAGACCCCTGTGTTAGAGGGAGAAGGGAGTAAATGAATATCAGATGCAAAGCTGATGGCTATTCTCACAGAGCTTGTTTCTTTGCATAACATCTCCAGTAATTTGCTTAAAGAAAGGAGGCGTATGCTGAGTAACAACTTAATTGAACCATACTGCTGACATCATGACAAAATGATTCACTGGCTCAATTCAGATGATCATATGTTGACTTAATAAGCCAAGACATAAACCACCTTTTTGGCACAGCATGCAGCCCCTTTGCTCCTCTCTTAATAGGAGCCACAATTAAATCAGGGAATTCCTTAATCAACCATAGTTTCCCATTTCATCCGTACCAAGAAACTATGATATAGTTTAAGCCTGAATCTTAAACTATGGCCTATGGTTGAATCATACCTTGATTCTGAAGCTACTAACCATAGTTTTTTGGTTTGAATGAAATGAAAAACAATGTTTACAAAGAGATTCCCTTGTTTAATCATGGCTGACACAGAAGAAGGAGAGAAGGGGTTTCATCTGCAGGCAGTTCATTCTGTCTCAGCTTATTAAGCAGAGATATGATCACCTGAATGCTGATAAGTGGAGACTGGCAAGCTATTGTGGAAGCAAACCTAAGCCAAACATTTGGCCTTCCTTACCTCCATCACCAGAGAGTCATCGCCAGAGAGAAGAGTCCATTCATAATTCACAATACCATGGTCATCAAAACTTTCTGAACCCCTCAGTGTCACCGGCTCGTTAGGCTGCACTTTCATCTCCATCCATGCACGGGCCACAGGTGGCCGATCATCTGACAAGGGGGAGAAGCAACAACATTTTTATGTATTAATTCAAAATATATCCTGCCAATCTACATAAAGCACCATGCGCAGCTAACCAATAATAATATAAACTGAATAAAATCATTTTTTAAAAAATCAGTAAAGCAAAAGGATTAACAAAGGATGATGCTTGGCTCCAATTCTGAAAAATGAAGGGAACAAACACATGACTAAAATGACATGACAGCTACAAATGCACCCCACAACCTGCAGGAGATTTTTAAAAAATGGATGTCCAAGGACAGGTATCGCTGGTGGTTAAAATGCTACATTAGCAGTTTATTTTTAAAAATTAGACATTTTTTCAAAGTGGTAGAAGACAAGTAGCTTTAAGGACAGTAAGGGATGAGGTCAAGTAGCACTTTTGTAGTGTATAGTTGGCTCAGTGGCTGTGGCGCCATCTTGTCAACTTCCTTGCCTGTGTCCATTCTTATATGCAAATAGAAGAATAAACAGGAGAGGCTCATCCAGCAGGGCAAGTGGAGCACTGCCCCACTAACCTCAGTCTGCCTTTATCCAGCCCCCACCTGCCTGTCTTCTTATTTTATAAAGCCCACTGATGGCATTTTTTGTCCTCCTTCCGCTCAGTGTTGCCACTGTACAACTCAGCACAGTGGAGGATGAGGGCAAAACCAGAATCCATCGGCTCTACCTCTCATTGGTTCTGGCTCCACCTGTCACTGGTGGCCATCCAACCTCTACTTAAAAACCTCCAGTGAAAGAGTGGTATTGCTACTTGATCCTACTAACTCAACCAACAGGCCCTTGAGACAGTTGCCGAAGAAGCCAGACTACTGAGGTAATCTTTTACCCCAGAAAGTTCAATCTAGCTTTCCTATCCAATTTATCTTTAGCAATAAGGGCTATTCATGTGGAGGTAAAGGGCCAAACCTAGTAAGCTGCAGGCAAAGACATCTGACGTCAAATGGAAATATACTGGGAAGTTTCCAGTGACCTTAAACTAGACTGAAGTGCAACCAGTTATGCCAGAGTTTTCAATCAGCTACCTAAACGTCATTACCAAAAGTGGCCGGAACAGCAAGACTTTTTAACAACAGGCAAAGACCAGCAAATGCTCAGGTCATACCCAAAGGATTACAATAGGTTATACCCATGCAAGCACACTGTTCCCATCATTTCCCCAAGGTCGTTTCCCCACATGGATTGCCAATGCGAAGGAAACTGGCAGTGGCTCTCCAAGATCTCAGGCAGTTAAAGGTTTTTCATAGCTTCTGCTACCTGACCCTTTTAACTGGAGATGCAAGGAACTGAATGGATAGAGAGTACCTGCATGGGGTCTCCTCCTAAAACACAGGCATCCTCTGATAAGCCAATGGAAGAAAACTCTCCATTTTATAGCAGGGGATTCTGATGCACCCACACCCATCCTGTTTCAACAACAATATGCATGATGCTGCACTGTGGGTGTGCATTCAGACATATATATGACAGATCAGACACATGCCTCAGATGTTTTCAAATTAGAGCAAACATGACTTAATAAATGAATAGCCCACTGAGTATGTTTATTATGCCACCTCTTCTCCCCTCAATCTCATTAGATCAGTTTCTCCATAGCGACAGGCTCTTCTCATGTCACAAAGGGAGACAATCTAACATAAAGGTGCTTTACACAGAAGTTCAAACAACATAAGAATCTGGAAGATCAATTATAAAACTCCCCAGCATTTTAGTTCATGTATCTCCTTTACCCCATGAAAAGCAATAGGGGTGGGGCGCAGATCACAAAAATAGCCTGCAGGGAAATGATAACTACCTCCTTCCGCAGTGATATATATATTTATATATTACACAACATTTAAACACAAAACATCCCTTACAAAATAGAAATAGCACATAACAAAAAATTACATTCTGAAAGTACTTCTATATAATGTATCTAATTTATGTTTATATATAAAAGTATCACTATACCATTTGATGTACCCCCCCCCCCCGGAACACAAAGCCCCTTCATGTATATCAGAAACAGTTACAGTGGGCCTATTTAGGCATTAATTGGTTATTTACATGATTTTGTTTGTTTGTTACTATGTTATATCTATTTTGTGTGTGCTTTTATACTGCCTCAGCTCAAATTCCTTATTTGTGAAAACCAACCTGCATGATGCAAGAAGTAAGGCAATTGTTAGCTCCCTATAGATCACAGAGGACCCAGGCCCTCTTTATACTCTAGGCAGTATGGTTAGGATCACATCAAAGTCCCCGTAGGTTTTTACTAGGACATCACCATGACAAGTGAACTTACTTGGCATCTGATGACATAAACCGTATGTCTCACAGTGAAGTACTCCTTCCAGAAACATCCCAGAAAGGTTTATAATTGTTCCAGGGAGTACTTCACTGCAAAACAATACTTCCTAATCTCCAGTGCTATTTTTCTAGAAAAAGAGGTGCCAGAACTCACCATGAACACTTCCCTTGTTCTCTTAGGATGGCTATGGCGCACACCTGAGACATGTCATAAGCTAGTTCCAGTGATTTACACCTGGGAGGGGGGGGAAGCCCTGCTAATCTCCACACTAAAACCAGGGCTAGAAAATATATCTATCTAAGCTCTAGATAGGGTGTGTGCTTAAGCGATTGCCTGATGTGGGACGTGATAGTGAGATCTTGTCTCTTTCAGAACACCACTGCTACATGCCCAGGCTGGAAGCCATCATTCATTTGTAACACTGACATTATGCCTCTGTAGTTCATGCACACTGCACATAGTTGCTCTGAGTGAGCTTTTGAGAACTGTAGCTGGGTCAGTTTCATTTACTGTAGTACTTCAACCTTCCTCCAAGGTGTTTAAAATAAAATTTTATTCTTGCACTGTTAGCAGCACCTGGGCCCTCCAGCTGAAGTCCTCAACTGCACCTTGCCCTGACCCCCAGGAAGAAGGTGATCTGTTGTGCCAACTCTACCTAGGCCAGGAGGCTGCTCAGGCCAAGCAAATAAAACAGGAAATCTGTTTTTGTTTTCAAGTATCTTGAAGGTTCTTTCCTTTTATTGAAATAGGGAAAAAAATAAAGATCAATATCGGATATATTTTTATCAAGACTAAAACACTAATCTAAATAAAAACGCAGAGCAGAAACAGAAGAAAAAATGAATGGGGTAAAAGAAAAAGAGGGAAATAGAGAGAAATAGAAAAGAGAACTTCTGATTCTTTATCTGTCAGCTGTATAGAGAGAATTGTTCAACACATGTACTCCAAGACAACACTCAACAAATCCACCTTTTATAAACTAACATTATCTTCAATCCTCAAACCGAGATATCATAAGTACATTTTCTTTTTCATGCAAAAAACCCATAGAAAGTTTCCAATCTTTAGTAAATGTTGACAATGGTTTTTCTCTGATTAAACATGTCAATTTCACTATCTCAGCCAAGTCCAGTAATTCTAACAACCATTCCTCCACTGTAGACAATGATGAATTTTTCCTTCTTAGTGCATGTAAAAGTCTCGATACTGTGGTCATATATTGAAATAAAGTCCCACAGACCTTTTCTAATCATATACCCGTAAATCTCAGCAGGCTTGGGAGAACCTCTAGGTTTGCAGAAGCACCAAAGAAAGAGAGAGTCAATCCAGACCATGGCATAACCCCCAAAACAGCTATGGCTGAGCATGCTTAGTGGCCATGAAATGCTTGCTGTCTGAGTGTTGGAAGGGGGGAAAATGGGAAACTGGGAGGAGAAGAGGGAATGGGGAAAAAATGAATTTTGACCAGCAAGGAGGACTCCTGTAGGCCTCATCTGTAGCTCAGTTTCAAAACTCCGCAAGCCCTGCTGCACATTGTACTGTGTTGCAGCCATCCCTGGAATCTGCCTCAACAGGACTTGCCTACTTTATTCCAGACAAAAGATTTCACTCAAGGTACACATGAAGAAAAACAAACAAAACTCATACCAATAAAATTCCTATTTGAAAAGAGAAGATAGATTCTAAAGGTGAGTCTGGTCTTTAAGAGATTAAAGCATTCAAGCCTGAGCCATTCACCATTATTGAGAAAGACAACAAGCACACACAAACCACACTTGGACCTTTGCTCGACCTGGAACTTTTTTTCCCCAACACGGAAATTAAATGAACTAAAGGACATATTTGTACTACAGTACAAGCTTAGATCAAGATTTTGGTAGTTGTATAAGTCCAGGGAGGAGTATATAGAGTCAGTCAGTGGAAATAATAAATGTTATTAGGACCAGTTAATGTCCAAAACAGAAAGCAGTTGTTGCTTTTGTAGCAAGAATCAATTCCATGAAAGAGCCCTGGTTTGATCCCAGAACTATAATTCCCAAGGTTGTGTTGGGGAAAGGATCCAAAACAGTTAGACTGGGTAAAATCTGTAGCCAAGACGCCACTGGCAAACCCCTTTACAGATGAGAACATTTGAACCAGCTTGGTTTTTGCTCTGAGACGCAGCAATATTCTGAAGTCTCTGCCTTTTCCAGTTCTGCTATCCAAGATCCTTTTAGCTGGAGATTCAAATTGGGCCTTCTGCATCAACATGTACTCTGCCCCTGGAGATGCAGCCTCTTTCAACACCAGAGTTTCAAAGAAGTCCTTTCTCTCTTTATCATGACCTACACTATACAAAAACAAACCTCGCCTCAATACATAATCCTGGTCTAACTTCCTTTATCTGTGAACTTTGATTCAAGTAAGCATTTGCCTATCATAAGCTCAGATCAAAGTTCAGCATCATGAAACTGTCCAGTTGTTCGTTCTTTCTTTAGCACTGTATACATGACAAATACCTTCCGACTCTAAGCACTGCAACTCTGTTTAGTCTGTACCACTTTGGATTTTCAGGGGTTTCGCTTCCCTTGTTTTAAGGCAAACAGTATCACATTCTCTTCAGCAAATCCAAAGAAATTCAGCGGCCACATGACACTGAATTTTTTTTGACTGCTGTGAAAGTGATGTTGGCCAGTATGAGTTCTGTGCCATCGCAATGAGTGGCTTTAAGCTTTCCTGCAAAAACACTGGCAAAGGTATCAGAACACTTCATGTTAATCTAAAGCAGCAGCCAACTATGTCACGGTGAGGGTTAGGGCTGGGCGATATCAGCTTTGCAGCATCGCAGTGTATCACCAGCCAAACGTTGTGGTCTGGCGATATACCGCGATATTGAACAAACAAGCTGCACTGGCTGCAAGGCGCTGGGTGAAATTGCCACAGCTCCCACCGCAGGAGCTGAGACATTTTCACCCCAGCGCCTAGCGGGCTGGGACAAGGCAGTTTGTTTGTACGGCTCAGCTGGGGCACGGGAGGGCTCCCCACCACCAGTTGAGCCATCCCTGGTGTTCCCCCAGCTTGCAGATGAGCAGGGAGAGCAGTGGGGATCCCTTGCCTGGAGCCAGTGCCAGGCTGGGGGACTCTGAGGGGAGCAGCAACCGCACACTCCTCAGCTGAGCAGTTAAAAGATGCAGTGGGGGGAACAAGCTGTATGGGCGCTTCGCCGGTGTAGCTTTTTTCTCCCTCTGCACAGTATGAGGGTAGAGCAGGGGTCAGCAACCTAAGGCCCATGGGCCACAAGCAGCCCATGGTGGTTGTATAACCAGCCCATGGACCCCCGCCACCCGCTCAGGGAACCCCGCTTTCTGTTTGGTCAGCTCCTGTGCACCACGCTAATCTGGCGCAGAGCAGAGCGGGGACCACCTTCCATGACGCTGGCCGGCTTCCCATTGGCTGCAGGAAGCTTCCGCAGCCAATGGGAAGCTGTGCACGCCTCCCCCACCCCAAAAGGAGCATTTGTGCCTGCATGCGCACACACACACACACACACTCCGGCCCACCGCGGCGTCTGTGAGACCGTGAACCGGCCCAAGCCACAAAAACTTTGCAGGCCCCTGGGGTAGAGCAACACTCACTAGAGGAAGTCGCTAGCAGAGGGACTCAGGAGCAGTGGCGGTTTCACCAGTGATATACTGGTGAGTGAAGCCGACATCACGGTCTGCTCCTCATACTGGTCCTGGGCTATACAGTGGTACCTCGGGTTAAGAACTTAATTCGTTCTGGAGGTCTGTTCTTAACCTGAAATGGTTCTTAACCTGAAGCACCACTTTAGCTAATGGGGCCTCCTGCTGCCGCTGCTGCACGATTTCTGTTCTCATCCTGAAGCAAAGTTCTTAACCAGAGGTACTATTTCTGGGTTAACAGAATCTGTAACCTGAAGCGTATGTAACCTGAAGCGTATGTAACCCGAGGTACCACTGTATATTGATATATTGCCCAAGCCTAGTGAGTGTTGCTAAATCAAAATTAAATCCAGGATTCACACTTTTGTCCAGCGACATTCACACTTGCTACCAATGGGTGCAAGCAATCAAAAGGAAAGAGGAATTTCTGTGTCCCACCATTTATTCTTCTGGTAAATGTGAAGGGGCTAAAGTACTTTACAACAACCCTGCAAGGTGGGTTAGGCTGGATGGCAAAGTCTGTTGGGAAAACAAACGGCAAATTGCTGGGCTCCACTGCAAAAACACCTTGGAAGGAAATCCCCATCTCTCTCAATAAAAGCCACTTCCCTGCATGCAAGTGCCTAGGATCAAAGTCCAAAAGTCACCAGCAGTTGATTCTGGGTTGGTGACAGTTCTGGAGACACTTCTTCCCACCCAATAAACTGAAAAACCGGAGGCAGGCTGTGTTTGCAAGTATTTCACAGTATTAGGAGAAGGTGCTGTTCTAAACATAGGCAAAAGTTTGAGGAGGTTATTATTCCACTCCCACTGAACTGGTTTGCCTAGACCCAGAATAAACCTATGAAGTCATAACTTAAATAGCAGGCTCTAGATTGTTGCCAGTAAACATCTTTGGGTCCTGCCCTTCCACATAAGGAAAACACAGGATTCCCATTTTATGGAGAAAACAGAACGAGCGCAGCAGCACTGCTAAAGAGTCAAACAGCAGGCACCCAAGAATACAGTTTATGATGAACAGCATTATTCCTTAATTCTTAGCAGCCAAAACAATCCTTAACAAAAACAATCCTTAACAGCCAAAACAAGTGGCAAGAGCTGAGGGGGCGCCAGAATTGCTCAATAATTACAAACAAGGAGAAGAGTCTTCGGCTTATTATTCCATCTAAAGATTCCAGACAAAATGCTTCTATTTCTATTCTTGCTCAGCTTCAGCACAATCATGTATCATCTTCTTTTGACTATTTTTTTAAAGAGGTCAGCAAACAAGTACTCAAATACCCATCTATTCCTAAAAGCAGTTTTCTCATTTGAGCAGAAAGTGTTTAGGCACATAGAATCATAGATTCGTAGAGTTGGAAGGGACCCTGAGGATCATCTAGTCCAACCCTCTACAATGCAGGAATAGGCAGTTGTCCCATAAGGGGACCAAACATGCAACCTTGCCATTATCAGCACCATGCTCTAACTACCAACTGAGCTAATGCTTCGCCCCCCTTTTTTTCATCCCAGAGCTGTTTTTGCACGCGTATATTCCATTTTTATTGTGGTATATAAAATCTTATGTGTGCTGATCAAAAGAATCATCATAGATCTTTCACCTGGACCACAAGAGAGGGAAGAGGGCTAATCTCAGTGAAGGAAGCAAATCTATTTCAGTAGGGAAGGGGAGCCTATGGGCTTTCCAGAGGATGTTGGATTCCAACTCCCATCAGCCCCAGCCAGAATGGTGATGAGGGATGAAGGGAGTTCTAGTCCAACAATCTCTGGAGGGGCCACAGGTTCCTCACTCTGTTGTGTGGAATGGAACAGAGCTTCCACAGAAATTAACAGGCCACCCATGTGAGCCAAGGCACATATCAACCTTGGGCTGTTGGATAAGGATGGCAATGTTATGTTGCAACCTCAGTTGTGTTTGCTGTGGTTGCATTTGACAGCTAACAAATAAAAACCAATGTGACCGTATTGGCAGTGCTTGGTGAGCTGATCATCACGAGGCTGTACAAGAGGGTGAAGTTTGCCACCATAACTGGGCAAGGCTCTGGAGAAATCATACTGGAATTATACTGGACATACCAGTTGGGGCATTTGACCTACAGGATGACAAAGAGGAAGTAGCATGGCCCAATTGCCCATCCTTATTTTGACATTATGGAATTTGCCCATTATTACCCTTAATGTTTCGCCAGACTAACACTTTGGGAAGTGGCATGTACCAATTCTTAGAAATTATCTCTAAGGTACTCTTTAGGGCTCCAAAAGCTTTGCAGTCATGATCAGATTTATCCTAGCAGCAGCCCTGTTCCCATTTTATTGATGGGGAACTGAGGATGCAAGAAAGGAACCCTGCCCCGATGAATTTCTGAAGTCAGCTCCCACAGGTCTCAATCCAACCCAATGATCCACCAGCACAGAGGAGAGGATCTGTGGCCCTCCAGATGTTGGACACCAGCCCCCATCACCAGCAGCAGCCAACATCGCCAATGGTCATAGATGATGACTATTGCAGCATCTAAAGGGTTACAGGTTTCCATCCCTACTCTGGGAGCACAGTCATCTCTTCTTTGGTGATCACTTGTAGCCGAGTAAGATTGTCTTCCATAAACACGGTTTTAACAGTGAGTTTGTAAGTGACTGTGGAGGCCAATTCTGGACCCACACGTCCTTCCACAGTGGGGACATTGGTTCCCTGCAACATGACCAATGGTCATGGATGGTGACTATTGCAGTCCAGCAGCATCTAGAGGGCTACACATTTCCATCCCTACTCTAGGAGCACAGTACCATCTGGAGAAGACATAAAAACAGAGAATCGTAGAGTTGGAAGGGACCCAAGCGTCATCTAGTCCAACCCTCTGCAATACAGCAATCTCTTGGCCAACGTGGGGCTTGAACCCATGACTCTGGGATTACAAGTCTTGTGCTCTACTGACTGAGCTATCCTTCAGGTCATGCTTGATTTATATTCTGGCCTAGCCTCCTCCATTACCCATGTAGCTTACTTACTACTGCAATTCTGACCGTTATATTGCTCTTTGGGCCAATAACGTGAGAGCTAGGCACACATTACTTATGCACTGCATGAGACATGCTGCCGAGGAGCAAAGCTGCTAAACCAGTGTTTCTCAAACTGGGGTCTCCAGCTGTTGTTGGTCTACAGCTCCCATCATCCTTGACCACTGGTCCTGCTAGCTAGGGATTATGGGAGTTGGAAAATATGGAGACCCAAGTTTGAGAAACACTGTGCTAAACTGTATTATTTGAACGGTCAACTCTCCTACATTTTTGCTGTCCCCTCTCCTTTTTTGACTCTACATATCCCTTCACATTTACAATAACCTAAAAACATCCAGAGAAAAAGCTTGAAGAACTGATCAAGCGAAGTAGACAACATGTATATCTGACTTGTTCCTCTTGAGACTGCATGCAGGGTTCATTACAACCGGGATGCTATTCTACACATTCTCGGCGGTCTCTATTTCTTACTCTTTGGGTGGGGTCATATGCATTGCCTAAGTCAGACAACCACACAGCCTTGCCTGCCAAAACTAATTTTAATGATATGCACAGACTGGAGGCAAACTTCTGTGTTTTGTCTCTTACATTCCCTCCAGCGCAGCAGAAGTCTCAGGCAGGTCATGGAGAGAAAGTGACGTAAACGAAAAAGTATCTGCCAGGTAGGTAAGTTACCTCACTGCTCAGGGGCTTTGTTAATCCGGTCTCCTAGAAACACACCTATAGTAACCTCACTCTTCCTGTGCACCCAACGGAAATGATGCACTCACTTGTCCTGTTCGAACAAGCCTTCCATTCCCCACAGGATTCCCCACCTCCTGACCTAGTTCATATGTCATAGCTACAGAATACATTTGTTTTCTGGCTCAGATCCCACCACCATTCCTTGTCAGTGGCTTCAATTGTATTTCATTTTCAAATATCTCAATCCCACAAATCAGCCCCCAGCAATCATAAACATCCAGAGGTTTTTAAAGCCACACACAAAAACAAAGCGGGAAAGAAGCAAATTAAAGCTGGAGTAGACAAAAGAATAAGTGTTTAGCTTATCTCCAAAAGCCCATCTGAATAGAATTTACAATCTTGGGTCAAAATGAATAACAGGCACCAAGCAAACCTTCCCAGAAAGGCATTCCATAATCTGGAGATGCCAGGAGGCGTCTATGATAGTCACTCAGAGAAGGCGCCTCAGAATATGACCTCAACACAAGGGGAAGTTTGTACAGGAGAAAGCCAAATTGGTATTACTGCGTACAGTCTCCAACTCATTCAAATTTTGTGAGCTACGTAGTTTATTGTTCACCAATCTTCCCATCTCCTGGCTTGAAACAGTTTTTCAGCTCCCTTATAATAATTGGGTGGTGGAGGTTAAACTTCAATAACGTCAAACTTTTTCCTAACACACACACAAACATATATATGTTTCAGTATACTGACAGGGTCTATTTACACAAACATCTGCATTCCTTACTTTTTTGGGAACTGCCCCCACTAACAGATAAAGCATTAAATTTGCTTTGGTTACTATTGAGAAATCCTGCAGCAATTTTGAACAGGGAAATGTGTAATGAGTGCAAGGCAAATTGCTCTCACAGCCTTCAAAACCATCCACGCCCATGTATTTGCCATGCCTAGCATAAAGTATAGAAAGTAGGAAACTAGTGTTTTCATATACTGTATATATATCATCCACTACAACAGCTACATTTTTTTAAAATGTGGTGGATTGTTCAGGAACATCAGAAGAGAGTGCTGGATCAGGCCCACCTAGTCCGACATCCTGTTCTCACAGCAGATAACAAGATGCCTATGAAAAACCCACAAACAAGACCTGTTATTGATGGCATCATGCACACACGACAAAACCTTTCAAAAATACCCAACATCACTATCGTGTTAACCGCCTCCTCTTTCCAGTAACAGAAAAGCATGAAACATTCTGAACAGAAGAGGAAGCAAAAATAAAAGGTCTCCCTGGCTGTGCCAAGACCTCCTTTTTTAATGTTTTATTTATGCTTTTACAGTAAATTGGTACATCCAACTGGTAAATTGGAGCTGAGACCTCCTATACAAACATAGGAAGTTGCCTTACATCAAATCAAACCTTTGCCCATTGATCTTTCTAGCCCAGCTTTGATCACCTCCATGCCATATATTTAAAGACGGAGCTGTTCCACCAGGCCTTTGGGCAGGATGCAGTTTGACTTACTTTCCTTTGTATAAAAGAAGCCCAAAGGAGGCCCCCAACCCGCTCACAGGTCCTTGTAAGATCAGTGGAAACAGTTGGTCCTGGCAAGTACTCAATTCCAACCTGATAATTGCCACCTGCCCAGATTTTAACTTGTCTGAATTAATTTTAAGATGTATTTTAATTAATTGATGTCTGTTTTTATGTATATTGCCTTATTTTTATGATGTTAGCCGCTCTGA
The DNA here is from genome assembly GCF_951804945.1 of Podarcis cretensis. Classification (NCBI taxonomy): domain Eukaryota; kingdom Metazoa; phylum Chordata; class Lepidosauria; order Squamata; family Lacertidae; genus Podarcis; species Podarcis cretensis. The sequence continues at coordinate 44,192,707 of NC_137170.1, read as the reverse complement.
GCCCAGCCTCGGCCAGGATAAAAATAAAATATTATTATTATTCATTATTATTATTATTATTATTATAGCACTGTTATGCCACTTTAACACTCATGGGGAATCCTGGGAACTGTAGTTCTGTGTGGGTCAGCACCCAAAACAAACAACAGTCCTCCGGATTCTCCATGACTGTCAAAAGAATATAACAGTGCTTCAAATGTATATTGTGGATGCAACCTTTGGCAGTGGCTCTCCAGAGTTTCATGCACACCACCTGCTGCCTGAGCCTTTTTAAACTTGAGATGCCAGGAAGCTGCAGTTCCACCTCCAAATACAGGACCTTGCACTGTATTCTTCTCCTCCATTAAAGCATTCCTGGTTCAGCATGAGGCAATTAGGTTCCAGGAAGGCTCAGACCTAATCCCCATGAGACTCCTTGCCCTAGGTTTAGATTTCTTTGAAGACTTTGATACTTCTGTTGCCAGGCTGCAAATAGTTAGAACACAGAAATGGAAAAAATGCTTCATGGAAGGCACATCTTTCCGTGCAATTAAATGCTTAAAGCGGCACTTTTAAAACGTTTGGACCCGTAAAGATATTTTGATAGGTGCACAATGAGCTTTTACTCAAAGCTCTCTTAGGTAATAATCCAAGATCTGAAACTCCCGTTTCTCTCCCACAAGTCTCTGGACATTCAGGAGTCAAATCACATTTAGGCCAAAGGAAAAAATAATAGACTATGGGTATGGATTGGTACATCACATCCCCTTGACTCTTCAGCATTGTATCTGCAGATGACCTGAGTAAGGTCTGGGGTTGTGCATATTCAAAATGTTCCCTATGGCCTGGTATGCTTCTGTCCCCAGTGAAATGTGGTAGAATCCCTTCTTACAGACTCTACTAGAGTAGTGCAGGACTTTGAATGCCATTTCAATGACTGTGCATGCGCTGTTCTTATTTGTTGATATACTCCTTAATATTCCCCCAGAAGTTCATGTCTGCAGTCAACAGGGCTAAAAGGTTTATCACTACAACAAGGAACCTGAGTATGTATTAGAAACAAAGTTTCCCTGGTCCAAATCCTGCACAAGTCCAAGTCATGTCCTCATTGGGAATGTCCAACCAGTTATGACACAGGGCATTCCTACAGCCTTGACTGAGTGTAAGAAGTACAGCATCACATCATGGGTTGTTGCAGGGGAATTATTCTTGTTGGGTAAGTCAGAGATTTTCAACCTTTTTGAGTCCACGGCTCCCTTAAGCCAGTGCCGTAGTGTGGGGGTGCAGAGGGGGCCGGCCGCACCGGGCGCAACATCTGGGGGTTAGGGTTAGGGGGCGCAAATCCATGGGTTAGGGGGCGCAAATTACTTGCCTTGCCCCGGGTGCTGACAACCCACGCTACGCCACTGCCTTAAGCAACTACCTTCTTTCTGCGGCACCCCTGTGGGGCTCAGGAGCCCAGTTAGGTCACCCCTTGCCCACAGAGCTGGCAGCCTCTCACCCCTTTTCGAACATCCTCCTTTGTGGAGTGTTCCCTCAGCCTCCTCTTCTCCTGCTGCCGCCGTTCTTGCTGACCCCCCACCCTACCCCAAAGAGAGGTGCCTTCCAGAGGCACCATTCACCTGTACAGTTTATAGCCAGGGCTGCTGCAATAAACAGCTGTGCAAGCCTTTGGGAGGCAGAGACATGAGAGGGCATCAAAGGGAGGGAGGGAAAGAAAGAGGGACAGAGGCTAGTGTTGCCTGTGGCACCCCGACCATCATTCAAGGCACCCCAGGGTGCCACGGCACACTGGTTGAAAACCACTGGGGTAAGTGATAGTCAAGCTGGTATGCAGGCTGGTTAGTTAGTGACGACTGATAAAATTACATCACTGACTATATCCAGGAGTTGCCCATAACACAACCTGAAGCTAATCACAGCAACCATAGATGCACTGTTGTGGAATGGGATGTAGTTTCCTAGGCACGCAAGGCAATAGAGGAATCAAATAGTACAAGCGGATCATCTTTACTTGTAAATCTGGCAATACTCACCTGCATGTCTAATACTGCATTGTTTGTGTGTTTGGGGGCAGGAGCTATTTGCAGGAATGTTTATAAGATCAGTAACACTCAAATGGTACGTGCTTGACCAATGATGATCAGATACATTTGTGCTAATTTACTGTCTTGAGTAATAATGATAAATCACAGATGCAAATTTTGAAGCAAGTTATAAAATGAATTTTTAAAGACTCAAGTTACTAAAAAAATTGAACAAGGCACTCTTTGCTAGAGTTAGTATGAAGCCGAAGGCCACCTTGGCTGCAAAGTACTATAAAATATAACATTTAGTGGGTGGAAAATGCAATCACCCTGAAACAAAAGCCCAGTCTTGAGGAAGGATACGCAGGCAGCACACAAATAATGGGCAGCACATGTACATTTGTAGTGTTAAGAGATCAACATGTGCAGAAAGGCCTTTAGTGGCATTTCCCCATGAGTTTACCATTCTTTTTGTTAAAGTGCTACTCTGCGTCATAATCCATGTTGCATGGGGATGTGCGATAGATGTTTTACACGGTCACAATTTGCATATGCACACAAGAAGCCACAATGTGGGAAAGTTCCATAGTTAAAGTAAACTGTACATTCCTGTAATATTACACTTTTCCAGGAAAAAGTACAGAACTATGTTATTGATGAAGAGCCTGACTGACTGCCACTCCTCATATTAGTTTTGTTAGAAACTGCTGCATGTATTTTGAAAGATCTTTATGTAGACATTCTACTGGAAGGCTGCCATTATAGAGAGGCAATAACAAACTACAGACCCTTGCCCTTCACCCCTATAACACGTCCAGTTAAATTATTCAGGCAGGATCCATCACACAGTGAAAAAGCTGAAAGTTCTTAAGCTTTCATTTACACATTCCAGTTATGCAGTATAATCTGAGCATCTTTTTCTCACAAGTAAATCCCACTAAATTCAATGCGATTAACTCCCTGGTGGATTTTTCCAATGAGATTTCCTCCCTGTGCTTAGATTTCAGCCTTGGTAATATATGTGCTTTCCCTTACTCCTGTTGAAGATTCTGGATTTATGAATTTTCAAAACAGTGCTTGGCCAGAGTCTCTCTCACAAAAGCATATTAACTTTTTCCAGATCAGACCAAGGTCAACTGGTTCCACTGTTCAGTTTCCAGGGGCAGCAGATGCCTCTGGTTACTCATGATCAAGACGTGAAGGTGGTCACTTTCTCCTGCCATTTGTGCCCAAGAGGTATAAACTGCTCCTGGACATGGGGGCTCAACTCAGTAGTTAAAACCTGCTTTGATAGACCTACACTCAATTCACTTGCCTACTCCAGGGGTCTCCAATGTAGCACCTCTTGGCACACATGCACCCTTGACACCCACAGGGTACCTGCTCCTCCCACTGCTGAAATTAGGCTTGAAGGAAGCATTTAGCTGTAGACAGCTGAACAGGTTGTGGTGTGTACTTGGTTGTGAGGGTGGCAGCAGCTGTATAAACACATTAAACTTAAAGGGCAAAAAGAAACCTGGGTTCGCTTCTACATAGTTTCATCCTTAATTCAGACTTCGTGATATATTGGTACAGTGGTACCTTGGGTTACATACACTTCAGGTTACAGACTCCGCTAACCCAGAAATATTACCTCGGGTTAAGAACTTTGCTTCAGGATGAGAACAGAAATCGTGCTCCGGCGGCACAGTGGCAGCAAGAGGCCCCATTAGCTAAAGTGGTGCTTCAGGTTAAGAACAGTTTTAGGTTAAGAACAGACCTCCAGAACGAATTAAGTACTTAACCCGAGATACCACTGTATATTGCAATGCTCAGCTGGTAATATATCATAATATTGAAAACTAGACATCACCCTGTCTTACAGGGAACTGCAGTTTGTGGTGAGAACTGAACCCAAGAGGGCTGAACTACAATTCCCAGGATTATTATTTTTTTTGGGGGGGGGAATGTTGTGTGTGTTGTGTTACCTACTACATTTCCTCCATTTTGTGAATAAACTCAAGGCCCCTAAATGTTGGCGACCCCTGGTCTAATCCTTTTTTCAAAAACCAGCTCCTAACTCCAGTAGAAGTCCTTACTCCTGACCCGCCTTGTTTGGGTCTCTCTGGAATTCTAGTATTTTTGTGGGGGGGAATAATACTTCAGTCCATAGTAGGGCAAATCTCGACATGTCCCACAAGACACCCCAACAACAACACACACACACACACACACATCTCCTTACCCCGATGGCCTTTTCCCCGCATGGCCACATAGGCCTCGTACACGTCCTTCTTGACATAGTTGAGGAAGCCATCCTTCCGGGCAAACTTGCAGACGAAGGCCTGCTCGTAGAGGCAGTCGAGGAGGAAGCAGCTGTGGATGCCGTCTTCCTCGTCCCCTCCGGGGACCTTCTCCACCAGAGCCAGGTTGCACTGCGGGTGCTTGCAGCAGGCCCGCACGCAGTCGCGGCCCCTCTCCACCGACGGCGAGGACAGGAAGGTGGCTCCGTTTTCCACCGAGGCGTCCGTGTCCAGGACGAACTCGGGCAAGCCGGCCGTGAAATGGGCCTGGCACCTGTCTCCGAAGGACTCTCCTTCGGCCGCCTCTTCCTGCCCGACGGCTACCAAGGCAGCCGCGACGAGCTGAAGCAGCAACCCAGCCTGGACGTGAATCCGACGGGGGAGCATCGTGACGCAGGCGGAGCCCCTTCTTCCGCGCAGGCGGTGGATCTCCGCAGCCGAGCGAGGGCGGCGCGCTTCGAGGAGCGGAAAGCAGGCAAAGCGCAGACGGGCTCGCCAAGGAGAGTCGACCGCGCCGTCGACTAGGAAAGCTGAAAGGGAGTCGTTTCCCCTCCCGTCTACTTGTGGCTCTTTAGCCCAAAGAGCATTTCTTTAAACAACTTTCCCCCCCCAGATTTTTTCTTTTTTAAACTCTGGCTCGCCTGTTCCCAAAAAGTCCAACTGCGACTCTTCCTTTCGGTTCCTCCTCGGAGAAAATTGCGGGCGGCGGGCGCGTGTCCGGGGATCGGAAGAGTGAGGCTCCCTGGACGCCGTCCCTTCGGTTTTGTGCGACGACTTCCTCCCTCGGACCTCTGCGATCTGTTTCCCTTTTCGGGTTTTTCTTTCACTACCTGCCGACTGGTTTCAGGTGAAACTGACTCACGGGCTACGCTGCAGCCCAAGAGGGGTGTTTCCCTTCCGCGGATCTCCGATTAACTCCTTCCCCGCCGCCTGAACTTCAAGGTGCGCCCTTTAGCAAGAGCTCAGGGAGAGACAAAAGACTCCAGGTGACAGGAAGTGAAATTCAACGCCTGGACACCCAGCCCTTCCTATTTACTTTGAGCAGGCAAGAGGGATGGGAAAGGGGAGGATGCTTAGAGGCGCGCCTTTCCCCCCAGCCGCCTCCTGTGAAAGGGAAGAGGACGGGCAGATCTGAAAGAGTTTGGAAGCCCTTTCAGGCCAGGGGGAGAATATGAAATTGAAATACTGCCCATTTCTTAGTGCCCGCTCTTCCCTGTGGAAAACGCCAGGCGAAAACGGCAGCCTTTGGCTGATTGACATCCGATGTTCTGGGAAAGGGATTATGGGTTTGTTGTTCTTAATTTTATCATATATATTTTATATTGTAGTTTTATGTTGTGAACCTCCCTGAGACATATCGATGAGGGGCGGGATACAATAAAAAATAAAAATAAGATGTTCCACTGTGGTTTCCTCCCCCATTGATTTCAAATCTAAATATGACTTACATGGGGCATTTCATCCGTGAATCTTCAAATATCCCCACACAGTGAAATGTGTTACATTGAACAAACATATTTATTATTTATTTACTTAATATCTGTCAAGGAGCTTTAGGAGGCGTACATGATTCTCTCCCATCATGTACCTCACAACAACCCTATGAGGTGGGTTTGGCTGAGAGACTATTATGGGCCCTACGTCACCCGGTGAGCTTCAGGGCTGAGTGGGGATTTGAACTCTGATCTCCTGGATCCTAGTCCAGCACTTAAACCACTGCACCACACTGGTTGTAGTGCACAATATTATACACTGTAGAATTATTTATTTCGCCTAGTTATGTAATACATTTTTAAAACAAACAAATTTAATTAAAGATTTTCTTAGGTTACAGAAGTATGTGCATGGTCTCTTTTTTTTCCAGGTCATGATATCTTTTCTACAGATCAGTTACATTCAATGTGAGACTGGGAGAGGCTCCCGCGCACCCAGCAATATGCCAGAAATAGTACCACTGTACAATCCAAGTTAACAACCCAAATCCTGAGCATAGAGGTGCCTAAAAGCTTTCCAGAATGGCACGTCATATGTGTTTCCCTGGGGAGGGCTGTAATTCATTTTTCTTTAAAAAAAAAAAAGCAAGATCACAAGAAAAGCATATTCTTTGTTCCATGTATAAATCCTTTAAGGAGCTAGATGTGTGCTGCAGGCCAGCGGACATCAGATCAGACGTGAGGAATCTTCGTCCCACCAGATGTTGCTGAACTACAAAACCCATCAGCTCCAGTGGCCAGGCATGATGGGAGTTGTAGTCCAGAAACATCCAAAAAGGCAAAGCTTTGTCACACCTGCCTTAGCTGTATCCTTCACTTTGCTCTGATAAAGTCAACTTTGGATCATGTCTGTGATTCAGAAAGGCGGGTGGGGAGAATAAAATTCCCCCTGCCTCTTCATCTGTAGGGCCTGCCCTGCTGAAGTATGGGAAAACCCCTAGATTCATTGCCAGCATAACTAAACTGTAGGTTCACATTCAGAGTCAGAATTCCATTGAACAGCATTTGGAGTGAGTCAACAGAGGGGGAGGGGGCTCTTATCCTCATGTCCTGTTTCTATGGGCTTTCCAAGGGCATCTGGTTAGCTACTGCAAGAAACAGAATCCTAGACTAGATGAAACTTATCTTGATCCAGTTTTCTGATGCTGGAGACCAAAGCTTGCTTTTCTCTCTGTTGCTTTAGCTTAACAATGGGAAGAATCAGAGTTGATGCATCCTAGCAGGTGGGAGCCTGCAAGGCAGATATGAGCCACCCTGGCAAAACCCTCCATCCTCTGCCATGCTCTAGGTACTTGGCGCTCCCCACCCTCAGCTGAATGGCAGTGTGATAGCAGGAGAAGTGCAGTCCCCAGATTGTGAGTGTGATGCAGCAGAAGATTCAAGGTATTGCCCATCCCCTTACCAATAGCCCCAGGCTCTTATAACAGGAAAATGATGTCAACAGTTTCTGCAGATTTTGTCTCGAGACTTTATTTGGATTTGATGTAGAAGTGATTTAAAACAAAGCAAAACTGCACAGTTTGGCTGGTTGAAAGTGATGAAGGACACTTCCGCATTATGCTTCCTCAATAGCTGCCACAGTGCTTACTCCCCCTCCTGCCACCCACCAAAAAAAAAAAAACTAAATTGAAGAACCTCTTAAAAACCACTTTAGGGTGATCACATAAAAATCAACATTGTTTGAAAAGTCAGGGAAGAGAAGACTGGCTTTTGTCACCCGTCAAGCAGCCTGTGTACCAAGGGTGATTTAAAGGGGTACCTGGGTAGCGTGTGGCGTTGTGGTTTAAACCACTGAGCCTCTTGGGCTTGCCAATTATTTTTTCCTGCCCTTAACCCTGAGGTCCCAACAATGGGTTACAACGATTAAAGCACAACGTTAAAAGCCGTTTGAAACAACTTACAATCACAGAAATAAGCTGGGTCCTAAAAATATACATCCCAAAGGTCAAAAGACAGGACAAAGAGGGGCATCTTCAGCGTTCACTGTGAGTTGTATGGTGAAGGTGGTAGATGCACCTTTGTGGAGAAGGGATTTTGTGGCTTAAGTCTAGCCATGGAGAATGTTCTTTTCTGGAGCACCACCACCCTGAGTTTCCGAGGCTGGTGGAACAACCAAGAGAGCCCCCTCTGCAGATCTGAACACCTGAGAAGGACTATATGGAAGGAGGGGTTTTTTCATATATTTGGGGCCTGGGTCATTTAAACACTAATGTGAGCACCTTGAATTGGGCACGAAACAGCTGCCAATCTCTTTTGGTGCATAATAGGTGAAACCTTACAGGTGAAACTTTACCTCAGCATCAAGATCTAGTAATGCAGAGGAGGCCTGTTACATTTGAATCTCTGCTTCTTGTGAAGTTGTTAGTGTCACTGGAGCCCTGCCAGAAAAGGGTGGTTACCTATTCAGAAGAACCACTACATATTGCTTTCCAGTGCCAGAATGTGTGAAGACAGGAATGACTGTGTCTTATTTTTACTCCTGCAGCTAGGTCAATTACTACACAATTAGCCTTAATAAGGATAAGGAGAAAGGTTGCATTTTATTAACTCTCTTCAGTGGGGGGCAGGAACAAAACCCATTTTGATTAAATCTGCTACACAGTAACCTTCTGAGGAAATACCAGAGTATTTCGATTATTGGAGTAATCGTCTTTGCTTACCTTCCTCCAACAACAACCATTTCCAAATTCACAAGGCCAGTAAAATCTATTTATCTCCCTGCTCTAATGTGGAGAACCTGTGGCCCTCTAGATACTATAGGACTCCCACTCCCATCAGCCCCCAACAGCATAGTCAATGGTCAGAGTCATAGATGATGGGAGTTCTAGTCCAGCGACAGGATATCCTGCACAAATGGATACTCAGAAATCTCTGTCAAGCTTGTCAGCAGTTAAAGACATGTGCAGGCAAACATTCATGCGTGTGTAATATTTGCATGCCTGTATTTTATTTAAACATGCCTTTTATTCTAGCAGAACAATACTAAGAACCACCAAACATAAATCAAAAGATTAATTGCTAACTCAGCCTTGTATTTATTAGCTCACCTGGTTGACATAGGCGACAAGGAATTCCATGCAGGTGAGTGAGCAGGCTGGTAAACGAGGGACCGATTTTCTCCATCCTTCCTCTGCCAGCCTTCCACATTGCTATGCTACCTAGCTATGCCAGAGAGCACCTCCTCCTCTGTTCCAAGCATGGAAACATAGTGGGCTGGTGGGGGAAAGTTTTTGCAAACAGTTGCATGGCGTTGTTTAAACTGAGACTGGAAGAGCTGAAACTAGGACTCAGAATTGTTGCCAGCACTTGCTGCAATTGGCACCTGTCAGTTGTGATGAGACTGATCCTCTCACATTCAGCATTTTTGAAACTCTATTCACAGTTTTAGAGAAACAGATAGAGTTAGTTAAAGGATGGGTGCATATTCAAGTATATACACAAGTAACTCTTTAAAAGGAAAAATCAGTGCAATGCTACCCTTTCCATTTAGCAGTGCTCTGCAGAACACTTACTTTTCAATTTATACTGTAAAGCATTTTGCTTAGTGGTGAAATTTATAGTCTCTAAACGCTGCTTACGATCTGGTCAATTTCATTATCCCATTGGCTTGTATGAGACAATTGCAGTTCAGACAGTAGATTGAACAGTTTTCTTCCCTGAGGCAAAGGGAAAGAAAGATTGCAAAAAGCAAGTTTGTTCAATTAATTTTTTTGTCTTGTTCTTTCCTAGGTGAGCACTGGATGGAGTGCATAATTCTCTCCTCCCTTTTTATCATCACAATAATCTCATGATGTAGGTTAGATTGACAGACAGAGCCCAAGGTTATTATTGCTTTTAAAAATTGCTTATAGTGCACAGTTAAAACATTTTCATGCCATTGAAATGCACTTCTGTAAAAACAACAACAACAAAAGGTTTATTCAGCTATATCTCATTAGAAAATAGTGACATAAGACACCTGATAGCTTAGGGACTGCATCAGAATTACGCTCGTACATTGTAATTAACGTCCTAATCTAACAAACAGGACAAAGCTGGCCAGCAAAAGCATATTTTGAAATATATAGATGATAGATAGATGATAGATAGATAGATAGATAGATAGATAGATAGATAGATGATAGATAGATAGATAGATGATAGATAGATAGATATTGTTTTGTTTAAATGTATTTCTAATTGAGCTGTTTGATATTCTGAAAACTGCATAGTACTGATACAATAAAGGGTGGTAAATTAAATATAATGAATACATAATAAACATTCTAAATAATAAAAAATAAAAGGTGGTTTCTTCTAAAATACCACTGCTGGTACTAGTGGGGCACTAAGAAAAACATACTGACACAGAATCCAAATTATAAATATAGGCAGCTTCAGAATGTCTAGTATGCTGGCTTATCTAAGGTCAACTAATTTGCGTGTTGTCTTTTTCTCTTAACTCTTTATTTGTTTGCAGTTTCCACATAAGGTCACAAATTCTTATCAAGAATAAATACTGGGCCTATTACATTGCATGACTTTCCATGGAAACTGTCTGCCCAGAACAGACAAAAACGCCGCCTTTCTCATATTGATCTCTGTCCTTCAGACAGGCATTGTTTTGCCTAGTGGTTAGAAAACAGAGTAACTGCTTTATTTCATAGAATCAGAGAAACAAGGAATTGTAGAGTTGGAAGATCCCCTGACGGTCATCTAGTCCAATGCCCTGCAATTCAAAAATATATTGCCTGTTGGGCTCAAACCCACAACCCTAAGATTAAGAGTCTCATGCTCTACTGACTGAGATATTCCTCTCATCCTATTGCCATATACTGTATTTTTCGCTCTATAAGACACACTTTTTCCCTCCTAAAAAGTAAGGGGAAATGTGTGTGTGTCTTATGGAGCGAATGCAGGCTGCACAAGCGATCCCAGAAGCTAGAACAGCAAGAGGGACCACTGCGCAGCACTCCCTCTCGCTGTTCTAGCTTCTGGCTTCTGGGGGAGCCTTCATCCCGCTGCCCTGAGGAGGCTTCGTGCAGCTATCCCAGAAGCCAGAACAGCAATCCCTCTTGCTGTTCTGGCTTTTGGGATTCAGAATATTTTTTTCCTTGTTTTCCTCCTCCAAAAACTAGGTGCATCTTATGGTCTGGTGCGTCTTATAGAGCAAAAAATACGGTAGTAGTTTTCTTTGAACTATCAGCTATTGATATATCTGCCCCTTGAGAAGTAGGATTCACTTTTTGCAGTCTCAGTTTCTCTATATCACTGACAAGAATGTTTGGTGTCCCATAGTCAGGAGGCCATTAAGCATCACTTTTGAAAAAGAGTATCCATTTATTCTGTGTGGAAATGTGAATACAGGACATTAGGCTCCATCTATATCCAGATGTTCTAGAATGATATGGACCACCCTTTCAAACAAAGGATATTCTTAATTTCCAAGGACCTTAGTGTGTACTTAAACTGCAGCTATGGTTGAAGCATGCTTCAACTTGACCGTTACAGGTATTTTGCTCTAGTACTGAATGTATACACTTCACTAGGATGTTTAAGGTTGAAAAAACTTGCAAATTACAGTATGTGGAAACATAGGCGCCGAGTTGCACCCAGCGTTAAGGGGCCCATTGCTTGTGCATGACATCACATGCATGACACACGCATCCCAACCTGACCAGGCCGACTCGGCCCGCCATCCCCCCCCCCCCATCAGCCACCTTACCTTTGTAAAAGGGACATGCGGGGCGAAGATGTTTCACCCCGCACATCCCTGGCAGAGGGGATGTTTGTTGTGGGGGAGGAAGGGAAAGGAGAATGTTAGCCGCTTTGAGACTCCTTTGGGTAGTGATAAAGTGGAATATCAAATCCAAACTCTTCTTCTTGCTCCTGATGAGAACCATCTGGCTCCAGCTTTCTTAAGCAGGGTTTCCAGCCTCAGTCAGTTGCTGGAAACAACATTTGTCGCGCCGGGTCAGACCTTGCTGCTTCTCGTTTCTCGTGACCTTGGACCCTCAGATTTCATGCCCCCTGGATCATCTGACTACATGAACTGAGGTGCTCGTGACCTTAGGATTGGACTGAATCTTGCATATGGAGTCTGCACTGAGATTCGGCTGGTTGGGTGTCTTCTCCCTCCCCTGAGCTCTGCTGTGGCCGGAAGCACAGGACTACAACAAAGATCACAGGAACGCCTTGCCGCATTCCTGGTGGCGATCACCAGTGTGCCTCCCCAAAGGGAAGTGTGGGGTGAAGCTTTATCCTGCCGCGTCCCTGGCGATCCTAAGAACATGGCATCTTCATCCTGGTGTATCGTTTTGAGGAGCACTGTGGAATTTTGGATGACTACTCCTTTCTTGAACATATTGGGGGGCTCCCCCTGCCCCCTCATAGATGACACCCTGTTTGGAAACTAGTGGAGGTTTGTACACACTGGGAAATAGATCAGATGGTGTTATGCACACAGAAGATTGACACAACCCTTCACACAGTGACCTTAAATGTACCAACTCTGTTTTCTAGGTGGTAAAATGTGATCATTTTCAAGTTAAGTTTTTCGTATTTCTTTTATGGGGCACGCAAACCACCAGACTCCCCAAAAGTAGCTTATTTGTACCAGTATAAATAGATTGACATAATAACAAAGTAGGACAGTATGAGCTGCAATACTGTGGAGCCCTGTCCTAAGGACTCTTGAATGCCTGCTCACTGCATGGAGACAAGGCAGTGTGAATCAGTCCTTTGTATAATCCCAGTATGACCTATTTTTGCAACTGCAAAAAAAACACTTTAAAGTAATGGAAATAGGCTACACTCTTATATAGTGTGGTCTCATGAAGTGATAACCAATGCCAGCCTCCACAGGGGACCCCAGAATGGCATGCATGTTTGCCACTAGCCATGTAGTGACTGACTTCATGTCAAAATTCTTGGGGCTTTGCTTCCATGACTTTATTCCCTTAAAGGAACTACAAATCACTCACCACAAATTAATCTGATGCTGTGATTTTGCATACAAAAGATTCTACTAGGGAGAGAGGTATATTTTTTCAGAACTCCTTCTAACAGAAAGAGTTGTCAGTCATAGTTCAGGATCTGTCGCTTTTCAGATAAGGCTAAAATAAATCAGACTATGGCACATTCCATTCTGCTTATACATTTGGGTGATAGGAGATTATTGCCAAGCGTAATGTCTAAATGTGATTCTGGCATTATACATTGACTGAGCATGTTTGTGAAACATCTTTGGTCTCAGCATAAATGTCTGCTTTTGGATCTATAGTGCTAAAACGATCAATTAGTCTGCATGGATGGATTGATCTGACGTGTGTCTATTACAATAATAGTTATTAAACAAATATGGCATGCCACATGCTGCAGGTTACATCAGAACTGATTTCTTAAATATGACTCAGAGCTAAGCTAGCCCACATGAAGTTTATGTGCAGCAATCTGTTTATATTCTTTTTTTCTAACTTAAAATTTAAGGGCAGAATCCAGGTTAGGCTCACAGAAAGGCTTTTATGTATCCACTAATGGAAGAAAAGAGAAGCCAAGGTTTGCTCCCCCAGTGCCCCTGAAAATAGGCTGCAGACCTGAGTAAGTCTTCTCACCAGTCAGAGAAATGGAGTGGTTTTGTTTTGGATCATATCTTCATTTTGGTTTGACATCTCTTCCCATTATTCCAGTTGTCTAAAAACAAGGCATGGTAGAGACAACAATAGGATGGAAGGATGCTCAAGTTGCAGGAAACATTTGCAGCCAAAGGTAATCTGACCTTTCACATAAAACTTAAAGAGGCCAGCGAGTGCCTTTTGGAACAAACTGTAAAACACCCACTCCTTTGACAACAAAAATGATGCTGACAGGTTGCCTAGATACGCCAGATGTCTCTGGGCAACCTGTCAACATCACTCCTGTTGTTCAGGGCATGCTTTATGGTCTGCTGCAAGAGGCAATCTCCGGCCTGCTCTCTGCAAACTTTCACCTTGTTCCATCTAGCTGTTGACTGCCTTGTTTCTAAACAGCTTTTAAGAGGCAGCTGAAAAAGGATTGGCTTGTTTGTCCTTTGGCTCCTCCATCTCCACCCACCAGTTTAATTGCCTTAGATGTTGTTGGGTGTCAAATTTCCAAGGCAAGAGGAAGAGGTGTGGACCTAAGGGAAGACAGAAAGGTAGCGCAGGAAAGGGAGACGGGGAAGGTTTCCAGAGTTCGGCAGTTCATGACTAACAGTCAAGTTAAGCTGTGGTGTGAAATAGAGCAGAAAAATGAATGACAGGCCTCTGAGTCCACAAGGAAATACACTGCTGCAGCGTTTTGCAATGTGTTTCTCTGATTTGCCCCCTAGATAAGCTTTCAGGTGAGCAACTGAAGGCTCATCAACCCCATATACTTGGGGTTTATCTGGTTATAGTGAGTGAGGAGGGACCTACCAGGGCTCTGCAGAACCCTTGTTTACTGTCAGCAGAAGGCCAACATTCCACGCCAGAAACTGTTTGGATGTCCAACACTTTCCTCTTTGTGGTTCCTCTTGCCGTAGCATGTTCAGCTGTAGTGCTTTGCACCTTTATTGGAAGGTAAATTCCATTGGACTCGGTAGAACTTACTTCTGAACAAGCACACTTGGGATTGTGCTCGCAGTATGTTACAAGAATTCATTCCTGTTGTATTTGTTCATTCCTTTTGTTATTTAAAACATTTTTCAAACACTTAATACATTTTTTAAAAATACCTATCTAGGCAGTATACAACATAAATCCAGTAAGCAACAGCTTTAAAAGAAAAAGGTAACATGAAACCGGTGAAACAGTAGTATGAATGCATATAAAAACAAATACAGGAATTCAGGCAATTTATACAAACAAAAACAGGGTTCAGTCTTATGGGTCAGGGAAAGCACGGGTGAAAAGATACTGTCAGAGCAGAATTAGTAGTCTCTGGCTACTAATTCCACCGTCTTGTCCTTGCCGAAATGTCCGGCGCTGGGTGCGTCGTGTAACTGTTGCAGTACTCTCGCGCGGAGGTCGTCTCCCGGCACGTAGATGGCCCCTTTGCGGAGGAGCAGTCCGTCGCGTATCTGGAACTCGCTGGTCCTTCGCTGTGCCGCTGCGCACTTCCTCCATCTTGGATCGTGCGAAGGAATCCGTTCGCAGCGCGCGACGTATTGCTTCCAGGTCCACGGTGGCCGAAGCGCATGCCCACGCCTTAGGTGCGAAAATGTGTTTGGCCGCCACCGGTGCTGCTTCCTCCAGATACTGCGGCTTCCTGGATAGTGCATCAGCCATGATGTTGTTGTCTCCGGGGATATATTCTATCCTGAAGTCGAAATCCGCAAAGAACTCCGCCCAGCGGATGTGTCTCTGGTTCAGGAACCGCGCCGTGCGCCAGTACTCCAGGTTCCTATGGTCCGTGTGAACTTGCACTGTGTGTTTGGCTCCGATGAGGAAGTGCCGCCACGCCTTGAAGGCTGCATGAATGGCCAGCAACTCTCTGTCCCAGATGGTGTAGTTCTGCTCCGACTTGCTGAGTTTCCTGGAGTAGAAAGCGCACGGCCTCCAGTCCCCTTGCGGATCTTGCTGCAACAGGACTGCCCCCACGGCTCTGTCGGAGGCATCCGTATCAACCCTCATGGGTTTGCTGGGGTTCACATGTGGCAGTTGTTCTTCGGACGCGAAGAGACGCTTGAGTTTCTGAAAGGACTGCTCCGCCTGCTCCGTCCAGATGAACTTCTTCTTCTTGGAGCTGAGGGTGTCCGTGATGGCCGCCGTCTGCATAGCGAACCCCTTGATAAACTTGCGATAAAAGTTGGCAAAGCCGACAAACTTCTGGACCTCCTTCCGATTGCGCGGGCTTTTCCAGTCCAGTACCGAGCGTACCTTGGCGCTGTCCATGGCGAGTCCCTTGTCGGACAGTTTGTAGCCCAGGAAATCCACCTCCGTCATGTCGAACTGGCACTTCTCCAGTTTGGCGTAAAGTCTGTGCTCCCGTAGTCTCTGCAGGACTTCCTTGACATCTCTCTCGTGAGCCTCTTGCGATTCCGAGAAGATCAGAATGTCGTCCAGGAAGCAGACGCACTTCTTGTAGAGGAGCCCCGCTAACACGTGATGCATGAAGGTTTGGAAGCAGTGGGAGCCATTTTGTAAACCGAATGGCATAACCCTATATTCATAGGTGCCCAAGGGCGTAAACATGGCCGTCTTCCACTCGTTGCCCTCCCGCATGCGTATAAGATTGTACGCCCCTCGTAGATCCAACTTGGTGAAGATGCGTCCCTTCCTCACCGTCGCGAGCAAGTCGTCGATCTTGGGCATCGGGAAAGCCGTGGGCTTGGTTTTCGAGTTTAAAATTCTGTAATCAACTACCAGCCTCTTTTGGGGCGTGTCTTTTTTCTTCACGAAGAACACAGGACTGCCCCCCACTGCTTTGGATTCCCGGATGAATCCCCGCTTCAAGTTGTGATCTATGAACTCCCTGAGCTCTTGCAGTTCGTCTTCAGACATGGAATACAGTTTTCCAGTCGGCAGCGTCGCCCCCGGCAGGAGGTCAATCTTGCAGTCGTATGGTCTGTGGGGGGGCAGTTTGTCCGCCTCCTTCTCGCAGAAGACCTCCAAAAACCCTCTGTACTTGTCGGGTACCGCTTGCAGCACGCCCAAGTGTAACTGCGGTCCATCTTCTTGCCCCTCATCTTCCTGGGTAGGCAGTATGCAGTTTGCTGCGCAGTAGGAGGAGCCGAAGGTCAATTGGCGCTGGTACCATGCTAATGCCGGACTGTGCCTGTCCAACCAACTCATGCCCAACACTATGGGGGTGTCCGACAGTTGGGTGACGTTGAAGCTGATGACTTTGCGGTGATTTCCAACTTGCATCACCATTGGCGGCGTTTGCTGTACCACTTGTCCTCCCAGTAGCTCTCTGCCATCGACTGTGACAACGTGCAGGGGCATCGTGGCCGGCAGGAGTGCTACGCTATGTTGCTTGACAAAGTCCACTCCTACAAAGTCCGCATTACTACCAGAATCAATGGTGATAGGAACTTCCATGGTAAGTCCATTGGGTAGCTGGAGTGATGCAGTGAGTTGCACCACCGGTTTGGGCGGGAGGGGGTCTGTGGGCTGTAAGATCTCTGGGGACTTCTTCACTGACTCGTCTGACTGGGCCCCAGTGCCTGTGCCTCCAGCCAGACTCCGTCGTTTCCCTGCAGTGGTTCCTCCTGGTGAACTGTTCCCTTTACTGTTGCTGAGGCTGCAGTGTGCTTGTGGAGCTTCTGGGGACACTCTTTCGCCATGTGCTGAGCACTGTCACAGACATAACACTTCCTGTTCCCTCTAGGAGCCTTCGTTTTGACTGCTCCCGGTGTGAGGGCTCTGGCTGCTGACTGAGCCCTGGCACCACCTATCTCCATCGGCTCCTCTCCCCCTCCCAGTGGAGGCGTGGACTGAGCGCGCGCTGTGTCTCTGGGAAAGAAAGGAGGTGATCTAGCTGGCGTGCGTCCCCAACGCCCTTCGTCTTTGCTCCAAGGACGTTCCTCCAGCCTCACTCCAATCGCCA
This sequence comes from Podarcis cretensis, assembly GCF_951804945.1. Lineage (NCBI taxonomy): Eukaryota > Metazoa > Chordata > Lepidosauria > Squamata > Lacertidae > Podarcis > Podarcis cretensis. The sequence goes on along the minus strand of NC_137170.1, from coordinate 44,175,400 downwards.
GTGCTTTCTGGACCACTTCTTTAGTGCTCTGGGATCTCTCCCCCCTTGCAATTTCGTCTTTCACAGCCCCATTTAGCCCCTCCCAGAACAGGTCCCGGACGGCAGCTGAGTCTTTTTCCCATCCCAGCGCGTTGACCAATGCAAAAAAGCGGGAGTGATATTGTCTTACAGTGGCTTTGCCTTGTCTCAGTCCATGTATCTCTCTTCTGGCGACATCTACATCTACTGCTGATAAAAAACAAGCGTCCATCGCCTTAATAAAGGCATCCGCATTTCTGAGGGCTGGGTCATTATCTCGCCACAGATTGCGCAGCCACGCTTTTGCTTCTCCATGGAGATGAGTTAGTATGAAGCCCACTTTTTCCTCCTCATCTCTAAAGTCCTTCTGCAGTAACTTGAGCGCATAAACTACGTCTGCTCTGAAGTTAGGATACTGCTGCAGGCTCCCATCGAAATGAGACACGAGGCTGCCTCCCCTCTTTCCTAGACCAATTCCCTCTGGTCTGGCACCCGGTAGCCCCTGTTTGGTCAACATTTCCAACCTGGTTTGCAGATCCTGGCAGGCAGCGGCTGTTTCGTCTTCTCTCTTTCTGGATGCTAATATCTCCATGTTAAGCCTTGTCACTGCGTCTTGCAGGGCTGCCATTTGTTCTTCGGTAGTCATCCTGTCCTGCTTCCGTGAGCTCGCGAAGCACCAATCTTCGCCCCTCGCTGCGTCCACTCACGTTGCGAGATATAGTGGAGACGGGACTTACTGTCAGAGCTGCCTCTAGGTCCCAGCTCACAGAGGACCAACGCTAGGCTGTCGTAATGTACAAAAGTCTTTATTGAAGTTCAATTTCCATTTCAAAGCCGCAGCGCGCAGCCCTACATCTTAAACCCTAGATCGGCGAAGTCCCGTCTGAATCTCCTCCCCTCTGACACCTAGCCCTGCTCCACCTTTTCCGCTGCTCTCTTCTCCTCTGGGTCCTCCTGCCCGCTGGGGCATTCCCCTTTCTGGACTCCTCTGACGCTGAGTCGCTTAGCTCCTCCCCCTGCCTCCGGCGGGCTTTAGGACCCGGTTCCCAATCCTCATTCTCTGCTGTCCCACGCTCCTGTACATTTGAACTTGCCTCTCGCGCCAACCCAGTGACCTTCCTCCTGACCGTTACACTACTTCTGTCACTGCTTCCCTCTTCCGGGATACTGGCCGGATCTGACCTCCCCTCCGTTGTCTGACTCTCCGATGGAGGCGTGGTCAGCCCTGACTCCTCTCCTCTCCCTGCTGGGGGAGATGCTACTCCTGATACCTGTGACTCTTCCCCTCCACTATGCTCTGGTGGGGAAGCTGGTCCTGATTTCCAACTGCTGCTCTGGGAGTCCCTGCTGCCCCCTTGCTCCTGGGGCGTTCCCCTTGGGAACCCCCTACCCCTGGCCACTGGCGCCCCCTTCTGTGAATCTTCCGATTCGCTGGAGAGGCTCATGGAATCCCTCGGTCCACTGTCCTCTTCTCCTACGCTCCCCTCGGATTCTTCCCCTTCGCTCTCCATCTCCTCTCTTCCCTGTGCCTCTGCTCCTGAGCCCCTGACAGATACGTTTTACAACATATCAAAAACAAATGATGGCTGCTGCTTCACATATGGGAGCTGAGCTGTCCCCACTGAACACAACCCCTGAAATGACTTAAGTAATCTTTTGTCAGGCCTTTAAGATTAACCATGAAGAGAACCAAACTGCAAGAAAACACAAGTAATTAATATGGCCCCTGAAGTTCCACTGCCTAGGAAAAATGTCACACCTACTGACTGAGCAGTCCTGGGACTCGGCTAGACTGCTAAACAAAAAGCGATTTATATGTGTTGTATGTGCGATATAATATTGTGCCATCAGATGGTGACGTGGAGTCCCGTTTTTCTCTACTCGTTTTCCCTGTTTAAATTTACAAATGCTTTAAACTGAAATGCTTCTTTGATGTGTCTAGATCCAGCCCAGGCCATAGGGAAATAGGAAGCAGCCTTATATGGAGACAGCCCATCGGTTCATCTAGCTCAATATTGGCTACACTGGCAGGGGAGGGACTTTCCCGGCCCTAACTGGAGACGTCAGGGATTAAACCTGGCACTAATGGATTCATAGCCTCCTTTCATACCCAGTATGAATCTTCTTCCCTAACAAGTCTTGTTGCTGTTGGTTCCTGGTTTTGAAAGAAGTGGCAATATATCTTAAATATTGGGAAATAATGAAGTTAGTCCATATGGGCGATAACCAACTCGGTCATATTCAGACTACACACAGTGAAATCTATAAGACCTGTCAGTTGATTTCAATGGGCCTGCTACTCTGACAAATGTTGGACCATCACTCTGTAGGTTTTGCAATGTGGCTTCCCACTCTGCAGTAGGACACGAGGAGATTACAACGGCCTGGCTCCTTGTAGAAATGGCTTCTGAATTGTTTAGTATGTGCACCAGTTGTTAGTTTTGACAGAGAGATGAATAGATGCTACTGGAAGAGGATGTAGTTTAATTGGTTCCAGAACAGAAACATCTTTCTTCTAACTGCCTGAGGAACAACTGTAATATGTTTCATTCTCTGCTTGAATGGAATGCTGATCCTGGCTAAGACTATAATGGACTTTGTAGACATGTGTCTATACATGTCTCCTCTTATTTCTTTTCTTAGTACAGTGACCTATACAAACGTTAACTTTTATGAGAAAGGTCTGCAACCAGTCCGTGACAGGAGATGTCAACAAGTCTAAAGACTTGAGGTAAAATTTCACATGCAGAATATAAATTTGAAATGTCACATTAAACTTTGGTGAAATTGGTGTTGCCAACTGAAAAAATATTTGCAAATTTGTGTTTCAGGTTTAATTTCATGTACCAAAATATTAAATAATGCATTGAATCAGAGTAACTATCACATAGGGGATTTTGTTGGTTTCCACTATTGAATCTAATTCAGAAATCATTTCTACAAACTGGACTTGTTTTTTAAATTTCTTTCTTAGCCAGGTATTCAAACTAAGTTCAAACTGGTATTTCAGAATTTTTTTATTTTTATTTTTATTTCAGAAATTCACCTCCTCCTCCCCCACATGTAGTAACTTTAAGGCTCTATTACAAAGCAATGACATTGTTGCTGGCTGACAAGTCTTAAGGCCTCAAGCCCAAGTGAAGCTTCCTGGAGAGAGATCTAAATCTTTAATTCAGTCCTGGAGTCTACGAGGCATGGATCTCTGAGCACACCCTTCTCTGGTCTGGGAAGGGCAAGATGTATAGATCAAGTAATCTTTCTGAGGGAAGACCTTTATAACAGGAGCTGCTTGGTCTTCCTGGTCTGGACATTATCACCTGCTCAGCTTCTGGATCTGATCTGGGTAGACTTCCAGGGTAGACTTCCTTTTTAATGAGGGGAGGACAGCCATAACCTATAGAACTGCATTATAAGAACACGAAGAACTTGGACTTGAGCTTACTTACCCCTCCTCCCTTCCATTCCTTTTTCCTCATGTGTCATGTATTTTTAGATTACAGACCTGAAGACAGGGACTGCCTCGGAATGGATTTTTGTAAGCTGTTCTAAAAGCCTTTTCAACTAAAGGACGTGGGTGGCGCTGTGGTCTAAACCACTGAGCCTCTTGGGCTTGTCGATTGGAAGGTTGGTGGTTCAAATCCACGCGACAGGGTGAGCTCCTGCTGCTCTGTCCCAGCTCCTGCCAACCTAGCAGTTCAAAAAGCACACCAGTGCAAGTAGATAGATAGGTACTAATGTGGCGGGAAGGTAAATGGCATTTCCGTGCACTCTGGTTTCTGTCACAGTGTCCCACTGTGCCAGAAGCCATTTAGTCATGCTGGTCACATGAACCAGAAAGCTGTCTGTGGACAAACGCTGGCTCCATTGGCTTGAAAAGTGAGATGAGTGCCAAACCGCAGAGTCGTCTTTGACTGTACTTAACTATCGAGGAGTCCTTTACCTTTTTACCTTTTCCTATAAGGAAATACCACAAATAAATAAATAAAGAGATGTGTGTGTGGGGGGGGGTAAAATATATATCCTGCTTTTCTATGGCAATATTGACTCAACACAGCTGTGTGTGTGTGTGTGTGTATTGTGAACTGTCCCGAGACCTGGGGGTATATGGTGGTATACAAATTTAATAAAACAACTCTAGCAGTGGCAACAACAACAACAATAGATAGCAGATAGATGATAGATAGATAGATAGATAGATAGATAGATAGATAGATAGATGATAGATAGATAGATAGATACTGTATCAGAAAGAGGCCTCCTTACCGTAAGGGTATTAGAATTAGACTATTAAAAGGAAATAGCATATTTAAAGCACAAAATGTATTGATCAGAAATGCATCAGAGAGATGTGTGGTGGTTGTTTTTTGCATATTTCAGAAGCATGCAATTTAATATTGCCTGCTTCCCTCTCCTCGCTCTCAATTATCCCCACTTAGCTCATTCTCCTCAGGAAGTGGATTGCATAAAACATTAATGGACTCTGTCTGCCCGGTCTATGATCGCTCAGCCTCTTCTAACAACAGATGTTATTACAACTACTCTCCCTCCCACATTGCTTTTGTCAGTGTCACTAACAGTGAAACCAAATCAGCTTTTTCCTAGAGCAGCTGATTGATTGCTTCTCCTGCGACTTCTCTCTCTCTCTCTCTCTCTCTCTCTCTCTCTCTCTTTCATCTAGCGACTTGCTGTGGGACACCACAGGCAGTTTCTTCTGCTCTTTGAAAATAATGGCAATTTTTTGAAGGAGGAGGAGGAGGGTAGGGGGAAGAAACATGCTGGAAGAGAGAGCATTGTCCCCGGAGAGTACAGAGGAGGTGGGACAGTTAGTGAGCATAGCCCAGGGCCCAAGTTCCCTTCCTCGGGTCACTTTTAATGCTCCAGAGAAACCAGAAGAGGAAACGTCCCACAGAAGGCTGGGCAAATTAACCATCAAGTATAACCGAAAAGATCTTCAGAGATGGCTAGATCTGGAGGAGTGGATTGATGCCCAGTTGCAAGAGCTGTATCAGTACCAGGTGAGTAACTATTTGACTGGATAAAGACATCACACATAAGCCCAAAGAATTTTACCTATGCCAGGACTGTCTGTAGCACAATGTATGGCTTGGAATGGAATGGACATCTGTTTTGCTGATAAAGGAATGTGATTCACTATCACACTCATTAACTTGTTAAATTCTCCCACTCCCATTCTGCATGAGATTGCTGTGTGAGATTAGACTGGGGCTTAATGGTAGAGCCACAAAGCGTCTGCCTGGAAAGGATCAGCTCATCCAACTCTCCACCCTGAGGCAAAGACATCTTATATCCAAAAAGCATTCCTGGCAGACACCTTTCTGCTCTTACCTTGGAAATTTCCAAGCCCGAGACCTCACCACCTTCTTGAGTAGCTTTTTCAGTTGTGGGAATGCTCCCATGATCAGGAAGTTTGTCTTAATCTTGAATTTAAATCTACTTCCTGCAACTAAAAGCCATTGTTGGTTGTCCTGTATGCAAGTTGAAAGAATGGACGACTGTTTCCCTTTTATTCTCCAATATCTCTAAAAATGTTTGGAGCATGTCTGGGGGTCTTACAGAATTTCTGGATATTTTAGACTGGCCTCAAAGGATTTGCTTTTTTATTTAGGGCAGCCTTCCCCAGTTTAGTGCCCTCCCATCATCCCTGACCATTGTCCTGATGGCAGGGGCTGCTGGGAACCTGAATCTAAAACATCCAGGGTGGATCAGGGTGGGGAAGGTTGACTTTGATTGGCATCTGTCTGTCTCAGGAGACAATGAAGGGGTTTGCCTTGGGTGTATGTGTGAAGTCAAACTGTTGGGAAGTTACAGCGCCTGTTGGGTCTGTAGAGACCAATGCAGGAGAGACATGCTTTGTTGTAGCGGGGGCAGATGAAGGCCTCAAGTTGTGCTGTTGCAGATGCACCATGGCTTTTCTTCTCCCAGTGGTCATTCCTCCTCAGGTCATTGCTATGGATACACAACTTGACTGCATGTCTCCAGACACTGTGCTTGTCTACAAAGGATTCCCACACAGCAGGGTCGATGTTGCTAACCTCAGGTCACATTTGCAGACATTTTTGTTACGCATAATTGATTTATGGCATGTGTGTCCTGCCCAATTTGCAAGGGCATTTTAATTTCACAACATCCCTTTGTGAAGATGATCAGCTGGGAGAGATTGAGAAATCTGTCCATAGTCATCCCAATGAGTTTTGTAGCATGAACTTGAATAAATGTTTTCCATTTCCAAACTCACCTTGAACCATTTAATCCACATTTACTTTCTGTGGCTACTTTCACACTGAGCATTTTCTGTGGAACACCTACCCTCTGTTCACTCACTTTTTATGGGGAATCTGCATGATGCTGTTGTCAAAACATCCTCCCATGATGATCTTCTTCAACTTCCATCCTTTTCCAAAGCTCAATTTCCCAAGAGGTAGATGACCTATCAGGCGGCTGCTTATTAGGTTGTTGGGCAAGTTATGGATTGTATAGATTGCTCTAACAATTTCCCTCCCTATGATCCATCTCTCCTATCTATGAATCAGATATATTACTTTAACCCTTCCCTTCTCAAATAGCATTGCATTTATATCCATTTCTATTCTACTCTCCCCATACATCACACCAAAGGGAGGTAACTATGATCAAGACTGCAGCAAGTGGAGGAAGGGGGGGGGACATTTAACCCTTTCCTCCATGCCCTTGCTGAAATGAGAATTCTCTTCCTCCCCATGGACACTTGAGACTTGAAGGCACTGTCTAGTAGTCACAAGCCAAGCAGAGAGCATCCAGGACCTTGGACAGCTCCAAAAGCCCCCCTCTAAAACAGCCACAAGAGCAGCTGTTGCAGCAGGGAGCTATAGCCTTTGTTGTTGTTTAGTCTAACCAAGCATAAAGTGTGGCAGATTCCACTGCCCTGGAAGAGCTTGTCTTATTTTGTAGTCTCTGGGTTCTACAAGGTTTGAGAGACAGAAGTAATGCAGGGGACTCACCCTTTAAGTCAGAAGATAGTGGCAGGACTGTGTCTGCTAGCCCTGAGTAAGGCACTGTTTGTTCTTCCTCTAATGAGTAGCCTGAACTTCATCTGAACAATGCACTGCAAGGTTCCCAGGTCATGGATCATGACACCTCAGCATTCGAGGCTGTTTTTCTTGGGGGGGGGGTACCCACCTGGGTACATGTTGAATCCTAAAGACAATAAGCCTCAAACAGAGTTGCTATTCCACTTGCAGCCTAAAGCAGGACAGCAATTATTGTGTCCGATTAATTATCACACCTGGAAACACCTGAGATCTTTACCCATGCTTGTAGAGTCCTCTTCCATCTTGTCAGCTCTTGAACTATGGAACTTAAAACTCAACATAATACTCTAAATGAGGTCTCAGCAGGGTCCCTCAATAGCACCACTAAATTTCTAAGTCTGGAAGACCATTTGATAATTTGATTGTACCTAAAATAAGTTTGTTTGTTTCATGAAATGCATACACCACTTGATTGTAATTTTTTTTAACAATACTTTTAAATATACAGAAAGCTAAACTATTAAAACAGATTAAAATTCACACCAGCATTTCTAAGCATCTGGGTAGGCTTGCCTAAACAATGTTTTTAACAAGTGCCAAAAAGAATATAGTGAAGATAGCTGCTTGATATCAATTGGCAGGGAGTTCCAAAGTGTAGATGCTGACACACTATTGTGTTCTTATAAAGGCCGAATGGGTGTTATGTGGCATCTGTAATATTGCCAATTCTGCCAATTGAGGTGGAATTAGTCTATTGGGATCCTTTGCTGGGGGGTGAAGGAGGTTGAGCTTATTAACAACCAAACTAATTGTGGGCTAGCCTTCACAATTGGGGTCATTGAAAAGAGTATTTCAAGCCTGTTTCTGTACAGGCAGCATGTAAATGCCTGGCCCTCTTATCTCAGTTCCAAAGGTTGTTTTCCCGACACAGTTTTGCTGATGCTTTACTTTCCAGCAGCCTTATCCCTGCTTCTCAAAGGCAGGTAAAGGTGAGGATATCCAACATTATTGAAAGGAGGTTGTTAAGTAATCAAGACATTTGCTGACCTGTCTGTGTAATATGGAACTGAAATCTGACTGTGTGCATGTGTCACTGGTGGAGGTCCTGGAAAGACAGAGGAGGCAACCATTTGAAATTTGCTTCAGTCAATCAAATTTATGTATATTTATAAAGTTTACCTTCAGAGTAGCAATGGGTGGGCCAGATGAAGAAACAAAAACTGAAGGTGTTATGTGCCTCATTAAGTGTACACACACATACACCTGAATGAAACAGAATCACCCTACCTGGGTAGCAGTCCTATATGAGATGCTACAGTATTTATTATTGTCACCAAATCCATAGTAATAATTCATTACAGCTGGGTGGAAATGAGAGGTTGGGGTAGATTTTTTTTTCCAGGGGATAAACAGCACAGGGAAACCCCCTCACCCCACAATCCTGATTCAGATTGGGGTCTTCCTGCAGCTGCTAAGAAAGGTGTGGCTAGTTGAGAGCCTACAATTTAAAAAATGTGCTTAAAGTCACGTCTCATTGACACTTGTTAGGCCACTGGAGCTGTTGGAGCATGGCAGGAGGCTCTTGATTGGCAGGTGCAAGTATCTGATCAAACAGAGTGCCAGGCACTAGCTAAAGAAAGATTCTGCCTGGGGACGTAACAGGAGTGGTTCTGCCTGAATAAACAGAGCTATGCCTGGCCGGGGGCCAGTTGGCCAGCTTCAACCAGACTGGTAGACATGGTGGAGCTGGAGAAGCCCAGGCGGGATGGTGGTGCCATCTGATTAGAGATTGAGGTGGGGAGGAAAGAGATGATGGTTCCAGTGCCTTCTAAAAGCAATAGAGAAGGGGGCAACCCCAAAACATGAAGGGCAGCGCCTGTGTAATTTGAGCATTGGTGATTCTGCTCCAGTTGCAGGAGGAGACAGAAGCCACAGCCGCTCCAGAGCCAGAAATCGACATTGAGGATCTTCTTGACGTCTCTAACGAGGAGCAGAAATCTAAACTGCAGGTTGGACAGAGGCACCTTTAACTGCCTATTTAGACGGTTTGTGGGGACCAAAGGAGCCTTTTCCAACGTTGCAATGTTAGTCATCATGAAAGGAGGTTCTCCGTGAGCTGTTGAACACAGCGTGACTCAATGAGACAAAACCATCTGCCCCATTTTTTGATGTGGTGCCTGAGAACGGAGTCCTCCACAACTAAATAACTGGAATTGCAGGGCGGGGTTGCATGGGGTGCAAGCTCTGTGTACCATTTTTGCATGTGGTTGAATTCTGAGATTGATTTAAAGCAGGCAGGCCATTTCAGACTTGGGAGTGTTTTGAGAGACTGTCCATAAAGTACATCAGTTTTCAACATATGAGTCTGCTTAATACAGAGTCAGATGATTGGCTCATGTGGCCCAGTGTGGTATACAGTGGTACCTCTAGATACAAACGGGATCCGTTCCGGAGCCCCGTTCGCATCTAGAGGTAAACGTAACTAGTGACGGCACGTCTGCGCGCACGCATCGCTTTTCGCCACTTCTGCGCATGACGTCATTTTGAGCGTCTGCGCATGCGCGAGCGGCGAAACCCAGAAGTAACGCGCTCCGTTACTTCCGGGTTGCCGAGGAGCGCAACTCGAACGCGCTCAACTTGAAGCATATTTAACCTGATGTATGACTGTACTCCTATTGCAGATAAGCGAAAGGCCATGGTTCAGTGCAAGAGCATTTGCTTTGCATACAGAAAGTCCCAGGGTCAATCCCCAGTATTTCCAGTTAGGGCTGGGAGAGGCCCCTGCCTGAAACCCTGGAGAACTGCCAATCAGGGTAGACTATACTGAGCTAGTTGGGCCAATCATCTGACTCGCTATAAGGCAGCTTCCTGTGTTCTTTTGGCTGCCAACCAAAGAGATTTTGCTTCCTTGCCCCTGGGGGTAAAATGTAGAGGAAGATATATAGAGATATATAATTCAAATACATGCATAAATGTTTTATCTTATCTTGTAGGAAATTCTCCAGGAATGTTCCAGACCTACAGAGGTGAGCATAGAGCAAGGCAATTGTCAGTGCTTTTTTTTATTTTTCCAGGAAGTAATCAAGTAGCGGCACCTTTTTTGTTGTTGTTAAAAATTGTGGCACTTACTCTAACAACTTCATGGTGAGTACTGGCACCTATTTTTCTAGAAGAAAAGAAAGCACTGGTGATGCTTTAATATCACAGTGTTTTGCTCTAAGAACAGCTGAACAGCCAGTTCTACAGATGTTTTGAAGCTATGTTTAGTGTGCATTACTCATGCTTTCATTTTTCAGCCATACTTACACAGGTATAAATTATTTTATCCCAAACGGTTTGTGGCTCAACCAAGAGGTTTGGATAATGCCAAAATTTGGATAAACAAGAGTGCAGTTTATTTTCTCCAAATAGCACAAAACTACTAGGGTTGAATGTGGTGGGTGGCCAAGATGGAAGTTCTACTTCTAAATATATTTGTTTTGAATGCAGTAGAGCCAAACTCACATAGGAAGGGCTGTAGCTCAGTGGTAGAAGGTATCAGGTTCCTACCATCTCCAGATAGGTCTGGATATGTCCCCCTGTGTGAAAGCCTGGAGAGCTATGGCCAGCCAGAGTAGACAACGCTGAACTAGATGGACAATGGCCTGACATGCTATAAGACAGCTTTCCTATGTTCAAACTATATACTACTCTTAAGGTGCAGCTATGTATCAAGTCTCATTTTCCTTAACTACAAGCATATGGGGAAGAAATTATTACAGGGAAGTTAGTGGGGGCTTATTTCTTCCCTCTCCAGTGCAGTCGAAGCCAAAATTGGCTTCCTTGTGCAGCTAAAATGCTTAAGGGAAAAAAATTCCCATTGATAGCAATGGTAAGTTTTCTTTAGTATTAGATGCTGGAGGGGGAGGATGATTTTGGCTCTGATCACACAAAGGATGTTCAACTTTCCTTGCAAGGATCACACACATACACCCCTACACCTGTACTTAAGAAAGGGAAAACTTGATAAGGTTTAATATCAGGCAGACATCAGTTTGGCCCTAAGAGAACTACTCAGTTCTCATGACATTCATTCCTCTTCCTTCTACCTGCGTTGGTTCATCCATGGAGTCACTATCATCAACTTTCCCTTCAAGGTTAACACCCATCCCTCATGCAGAGAGCTGCACATGAGCTAGGCGACTGTGTTGTTATGCAAAGGACACCACTCGTTTTCATTCATTTCAATCGGTCTACTCAGAGAAAATTACTTGCATACCACCACCCTGTAATTATGTTTGGAAGGGAAATCAATCGGGTTATCTATTGAAATAGGACTCTGAACTATATTGTGTGCTACAGCTGAAGGAGGCGAGATTTTCCTTCTCTACAACTAGTGGCAGTTGAACTTCTTGACTCACCATTGCTGATCTCCATGGTAACTTGACCAATCCTTGTAGAAGTTGTTCAAAGGTGACACAACAAGCAGGGTTGGTGAATGATTTACTTGTGAACAATAAGATAGCACTCAGATGTGGCTGGGTAGAAAGGGAAACCCACCAATGACAGTGCTAGCTTGAAGCATTACAAGAGGTAACACACAAAGTCCATCACTCGGTACAATTGGATGTGTGCAAAATAGTCACCACCTGTACAGCTGGCGGGGTATAAGCACATGGAAGGCGGCTTCTAGGTGTGTAACTCAAGCGGGATGAAGGGCAATATGTGATCTAGCTTCAGGACTGCATCTCTCTCTTTCTGTTAGAAAATAGCAGCAGTAACCTTCAGTTACTAAAGGGCAAGTGGAGGCTTATAATGGCTGAATGGTGCCCACAGCAGCGTTTGGTGGGAGGCCGGGATATACCGTAAATTCCAGCGTATAAGACGACTTTTTAACCCCCGAAAAGATGTTAAAAAGTCGGGGGTCATCTTATACGCCGGGTATCCATCCCCCGCTGCTCCTGCAGCGGCTCCGCTCCGTGCCAGGAGAAAGCTGCCCGGCCCGGAACCCAGTGGCGTAGCATGGGGGTGCAGGGGGGGCCGGCCGCACCGGGTGCAACATCTGGGGGTTAGGGTTAGGGGGCGCAAATCCACGGGTTAGGGGGCGCAAATCCATGGGTTAGGGGGCGCAAATTACTTGCCTTGCCCCGGGTGCTGACAACCCACGCTACGCCGCTGCCAGAGCCTGCCCCTTGTGCTGCTTCTGAAGCAGCAGCAGGGGCTGCAGGCTGTGCTCCGCTCTGGGCAGCTTTCTCCTGGCGCAGAGCCCAGCCCCCCAGCTACTTCTGAAGCAGCGGGGGGCTGGCTCCACTCTGCACCGGGCGGCTTTCTCTCGGTGTGGAGCTGCCCAGCGTATTAGGCAAGTGGGCTTATAAGACGAACCCCCAAATTGCAGCTGCCAATTTGGGGGGTCATCTAATATGCCCACTTGCCTAATACGCCGGAATCTGCAGTACATTTAACAAATAAATGAACAAATACATGTTCCTCCAGACAAAAAAAAAAGGCCAAAAAAGCTGAGGGTCAGGAAATAGGCTAAGCTAGAATGCTTCTTCCTGACATACCTGTTTTCTAAACAGGAACTATTTTCGTGTAGATGAGTATTCAGACATAAGAGTTGCCACCTGCAGTCTGAAGTGGTACAGTCCAGAACCTCAATTGCTGTGCTTTTGGTATGCGTGACTTACATTTAATTTGCTTGATCAGCTGAGTCTCTCCATTCTACTTGCACTCCAGGGTAGAATGGTTGAAGTCCCCCAAGAATAGATTTCAATTTATATTTATAAATTGGTTGGCATTTGGTTTATATTAAAATAAATCCCCTTATGGTGATCTTAGAAGATAGCGGGGAGAAGAATCTGTCATGTAGTTGATCCTGTTTTTTAAAAATACATGGAGATTCTTCTCCCACCTGTCTGCTAAGATCTCCATTGCATGAATGGCTTTTCGCAAAGTGCATAGCAAGTATGGGGACCCCAGTCCAGACTGGAACCCTGGCACTGATGGGAGAGGGCCTTTAACCTTTTGCTCCTGCTGCAGTCCTGATCCAGCCTGGAGCAGGGGAAGAGGGGAGGGGACGAGACCTGGGTGTCAGCACTATATGTCTTCATTTGGCCTGGAGAACCGGTGTGAACTAAAAACTGCTTTGTAGGGTAACAGAGAGGAGGAAGGCCTACCATCTGCATTAAAAGAACAGCTCCATTGGTGTGAACGGGAGCTTCTATTCCAATGCAAAAAGTGGGTCTGGGGACATAGATCCACACTGGAACTGCAATGTGGGCCACGCCAAGATCCCCATCCAGACTGGGGGCCCTGCACTTGCTATTTACTTACTTAACAAAATAACTTTGCAATTGGTAATGGCGCAGAAGACGCTTTGTCTCCTTGTGCCCCAAAGCCACCGTGTCAAACAGGCTGGCCTCAGGCCAGCGAGGGTCAGGGCTTCTGAATCTTTAATAGCTTGAAAGAAGGAGTTTCAGCAAGTCTGTCATGTCAACTCCAGGCTCATCCAGACTTCTTTTTGTGCTGCATTTCTAGGAACAGACCTGTGCCTTAAAGTGTCTAAGGGCTTTTGCAGTGAAAACTCACTCTTTGCCTCTGAATCAGAGCAAATGGCAATCTGCAGAAAACTCAAATTGCTGTTTGTTCCGAGCTAGTTAAGGAAGCTACACCCACCAAGTTTCCTCTTCTACACAGCTACTGCACCATTGTTTATTTGCATGCCACTTATCCATGGAAAACCATACCCAAAGCAGCTCATATCAAAGTTTACATAAGATAATTCACTAGCAATTATACGACATAACAAAATGTAAATAGTCATATAAGCAATATGCCAATGAAAACATCTCATTATAATGAAACTATAATAAAATTAAACAATCTGCTGGTAATTCCTAATAAAGGCCTAGCAATAAAAATAAAAGAACATAACAGCACAACTTTTCAGCCACAGCAACAACCCTAAACAAAACTCTACCCTGATTGCCTGAAAACCTCAATCTTACCCTATTTTAGCCCGGAGGGGGGTGGTCTTTTAATTATGCCTTAAAAAGGTAAAGGTACCCGTGCCCGTACGGGCCAGTCGTGACCGACTCTAGGGTTGTGCGCCCATCTCACTTAGGAGGCCGGGGGCCAGCGCTGTCCAGAGACACTTCCGGGTCACGTGGCCAGCATGACGAAGCTGCTCTGGCGAGCCTGCACCAGCACAGCACATGGATTATGGCTTAATTAATTATGGCTTAGCTGCTTCTTAATGCTTTGCAAGAGGAGCATGCCAGGAGGTTGTAAAGATCCAGCTACTTTAATTTGGTGGAGGGTGAGTTAACTGTATGAATTAAAACCTTGTTTTAATGGATTTTGATTCAGGACTTTGTTACAGAACTGCTCGATCGATTGAAAGGTCTCAGGAGAATGGCCAACAATCAAAAGAAATGAACCGCAATGACAAAAACCTGTAACACAAAATGCATCATCCCGTGGAAGAGAATTATTAGAAGACACAGGGATGGAATTCCAGCGCTGCCTGATATCGTACACATCAGATTCCAAAGCATCCATCTTCATTCGCCCCTTGGATTTCTATCTGCAAGCAGTAGCTTGTTTGCGGGGAGGAGAGGCCATAGCTCAGGAGGCAGATCAGATGCATTGCTGGTCAAAGCTCCCAGGTTCAGTTCCTGACATCTCCATTTGAAAAACACTTATGGAGCAGGGCTGGGAAAGATCTCTGCTCAAAGCTCTGGAGAGGTAACATGGAACTAGACATGCCAATGCTCAGACTGTTAGAATCAAGCTAGGTCTTTAAGAACAGGGACAGGGAGTCTGTGTCTCCCCAGATGTTGCTGGATTTCAGCCCCCATTGAATCCTCCCAGTGTGGCCTTTGCTCAAGGGTGCTGGAGAGCAGGGTGGGGAGGGAACAGCTGTTATGGGAAGGAAGCATCTCTTTCCTCTTTGCATTAAATCAGGGAGGGGAACCTTTGGTCCTGCAGATGTTGCTGGGCTCCCATCTTAGCTTGAGCCAGCATGAAAACCAGAGGGCCACCAGATCGTTGTTATTATAATTAAATGTGTATACTGCCCTTCATCTGAACATCACAGGGCAGCTCACAACATAAAAATACAAACACGAAATATGTAAATCCCTTGTTGCCCTCCACCCATTGTGTCATGTTTTTGAGGGATGGGGAACCTGGGGCTCTTGTTGTTGGACTCCGGCTTCCATCATCCCTGATGCTGGCAGGGTTGGGTGGGAGTCAGAAGACAGCAACAGCAGATTCTTTGCCCCTGAATTAGAGCATGGGGGACAGACAAGTCCCTCAAGCAGTACAGGTTATCTGTTTGTATGATGGCATTTGCAAGGAATAATAATTTTCAGTTGAATATTTTTGTGCTTCTTAATATGAATGTATGCACCAGACATTTAAAGCACAGTTTCCTCATAAATCCTGGGAACTGTATTTTGTAAGGGTAGTGGAAATTGTAGCTCTGTGAGGGGCATTCTACAGTTCCCTGGATCTTTTTTGGATTTAAAAATGTATTATAAATGTATGGTGTGTGCATAGCCTAAGAGAAGCATTTATTAGAATTCATCAGACTCCCCAGTTTTCATTGACATCACCTCTGAGATCAGTCTTTAAAAACATTTTTCCTGCCTAAAGTGATTTCCAGCTTTACTTCCATCAACGATACAGCTGAGAAGGTAAGGCACAGGAAACAGAGTCATACAGTGAAGAACGACATCATGATGGGGGTTTACAACTGGAGTATCCTATCTTTACATACATACCTACGCACCATTCAAAATGCAGAAAACTGACAGAATGCCAAAAATGGGAAGCGGGGAAGTCAAGTTTTCAGTGACTGAAAGAGGGGAAGAAGTTGGACATGGGAAAGTGGATTTAGCTCAGCCCTTGATTATTTCTCTCTTTCATGGATAAATGCTCTTAGGTAATTGCACGTGGCTTAGCTACCAGAGTCTAGAATCCAAAAATACTGAGGCATGGGAGTTTCTAGCAGCTAAACGTGAAGGAGGTGGGAGATGAAATACCTGAGCTGCTGCAGATCTGTGAGTTTTCTTGAGTAGCACATGTCCATTCATGTAATTACAAGGTGGGGTTTCCTGTCCTTTTTATTTCCTATTCTGAGGAATACACACTGGTGACTAAGGCAATGTTGAGATCGTTCATTCTTCTGAGCAATGGGAATGACTTCACCAAAAGATCTGTGCTCTTTCAGGCACCAGGGCTGCATCCATAGCAAAAAACTGTGTTCACTGTTGCTTCCCCCCCCCCCTTTCAAATATTGTGTTTCAGAACAAACACCTCAAGCATGTGATAGTTTGGGATGCATATGGAGTTAACAAAAATGTATTTTTGCCTTTCATTTCAATCGCTTTGTACAATGTCTTCGTCATCATCATCATCATGTTCAAGAGGTACATTTTCTATGGCCTTGGTGTGGTATTTCCAATGTCACAATTCCCATGCCCCCATTTCCAGGTGTATTTCACTTGCCACATTGTGAATGGAGGTGACTGTATAATGTTTGGTAGCTGATCTGTGGCATGGGTGCTGTAAATGGCACAAGGAACACAGGTCTGTGCCATTCCTGGACCAGAGCAAGCGGGTCTCTGGGCAGAGGTGGATTTCGGGGAGTGTGACCAGCTTGCCTTCACTGGGCTGCAGGGGCCCCCACAACTATGACTTCGAACAGATGAGAGACAGGGGGCACCGCTGAAATTTGAAAGCCCAAAGTCTGCCACTGTTGTGGCAGAAAGCTTGGACTATGTGCCTGCCTCTCTCACCTGCCTTGAGATCTAGAGCTTGGTCTCATATCTCTGTCTACTGGACTACACATATAGTTTGGGTTTCAGGCCAATTTCTCTGTCTGTCTGCAAGAGATCCATTGTTAGGTTACTTCTGAAACTGAAACACGCCATGGATAGTGTAAGAGGAGAGCAGCATGTACAGTGGTACCTTGGTTTTCGAGCAGCTTAGTTCCCGAATGTCGCAAACCCAGAAGTGACTGTTCCAGTTTGTGAACTATTTTTGGAAGTCAAACATCCAACAGGGCTACCGCGGCTTCTGAGCAGAAGCTGCAATTTGGTTTTTGAATGTTTTGGAAGTTGAGCACACTTCTGGAACGGATTCTGTTCGACTTCCAAGGTACGACTGTACTGCACTGCAACATGCTTCCAGGCAACGTCTTCTGCTCGCACACTGCATTACAAACACACCACCTGAAGGAAAACACTCATTTCACCATTCTTCAAACCGCCTGGCTAGCTCAGCCTTCCTAACAAACTGATCAAAGTGCACTGAGCCTCATATTAGAAATGTTGTGTCTGTTTCCCTCCTTTTCCTACATGCATTTTCTTTGCAGTACTTGCTGGGCAAGTTGCTCAAGTCCATAAAACACACTCGAGAACGGCAAACAACAAACACAAAGGGTCAAACTGAGGTTGAAGAAGAAATTATATTTGTGGAAAAATACAGCATCTAGGAACTAAAACCGATGCTTCCCTCTCCAGCAGGCAGTTTCATGCATCTTTTTGCATGAAGGCATTGTAAAGAAAGAAGGCATTGTAAAGAAAGCCTGTCACTGACTTCAGAATTTGTAGGAACTGAAATCTCTGTGGGGAGAAAGTGACTATGTGCTTCTGGGCCAGTTTGTATTCCCCACCCTGCTCTATAGCTGTCTTGGTTCAATCCCCTTTCCTTCCCTTTCAGCAGATAGTCTGAAAAAAAGGACACACACACAAAGACCAACATGAAGAAAGCTTCGATCCAAGGGCAGGGCCCATAGTGGTTAAAAATAAAACCTGGCAGACTGGTTACTGAAACAATTCAAGGAAGAATAAGCTGGATGTCAAATAGATTGTCACCTCTGAGCAGGCAGACTGCTCCTCCCTTTTTCCTCATCCTGTCTTCTTCAACACGGTCCAAATATGCTAACCACAAACACAGCAGCAAAAACTGCTCTGTCTGAAACCTGCTGTCCATACTAAGCAAATCCGAGCTGACAGTGCATGACTAGATACTACAACTATAAATGTTGTGGTTCAGCTACTAATCGTTTCTATGAAAGTGAGACTGCCTTTAAAATTCTTATCCTGCCCCCTAACAGCCATCCAGCCCCCATGATTATGCATCTGGATTCTGCATCAGGCACACTTCTGCTTCACTGTAGACATAATGCTAATATGGGATGCTGATCCTTTTTAGGAGAAATCATGACATTCACGCCTCTGCAGCCACAGACCTCTGAGTGGGGCAGTCCATCACAAATTACTGAATGCACAACACCTGGTGGATACAAGCCATGCATCTAAGCATTGGGGGGGGGGGGGCGCTATCATATCACCCCTTAACCTCCTCTTCTCCAGGCTAAACATGCCCAGCTCCCTTAGCCGTTCCTCATAAGGCATCGTTTCCAGGCCTTTGACCATTTTGGTTGCCCTCCTCTGGACACGTTCCAGTTTGTCAGTGTCCTTCTTGAACTGTGGTGCCCAGAACTGGACACAGTACTCCGGGTGAGGTCTGACCAGAGCAGAATACAGTGGCACTACTACTTCCCTTGATCTAGATGCTATACTCCTATTGATGCAGCCCAGGATTGCATTGGCTTTTTTAGCTGCCGCGTCACACTGTTGGCTCATGTCAAGTTTGTGGTCAACCAAGACTCCTAGATCCTTTTCACATGTACTGCTCATGTACTGCTCGCAAGCCAGGTGTCCTGTTAAAACACTATTTGTTTTCTCTTTGGGCGGTGTCCAGATCCGATGATGGGCATGTTACTCTAGCACTAGTCATTGTCCGGGTATTACTTGCTCTATTCAGAGTAATTACCACCATTCACACTGAAAGGAAATGGTCTGTATGTGCTTCTTTGTCAGCTCACACCTGCCCATCCAGACTCCTGCCAAGTGCCTGGCTTCCCAGGTAGACTGCCCTTCTGTTCACCCTAGATGGAAACACGCAGAAAAGGCCACCAATCCACCCAAGAGTGTGTTGCAATTGCAAACCAGCTGCTACAGAACACAGCTTTATGCCCAACCTCCTCTGGCTATTTAAATTGTTTAGAGGAGAGATGCATCAGGAACCCATGCCCACCCAGCTATGAATTCTCGAAATGTTTTTACCGCCTTCAGTTCAGACATGCAGAGTCCTTCAGTCACCTTGGTTCACATGTCCGAGAATGCCATTTCCTTGAGTTAGAGGAAAGCAGAAGATCTGGACACCAGTAAGAGCCAATGAAGAACATTGCTTCGCATCCAGTGGCACCATCCCGTTCACAAAAGGACTTCCACAATGGAACTTCCCTTTTCTCTCCTGTTCTGGGGGTTTGCCAATGCTGGCAGTTCCCTCACTGCAAGAAGCGAAGTTACAGGGAACCAGGCAGAGGGCCTTCTCTGTAGTGGCACCCGCCCTGTCGAACGCCCTCCCATCAGATGTCAAGGAAATAAACAACTATCTGACTTTTAGAAGACATCTGAAGGCAGCCCTGTTTAGGGAAGTTTTACAGTATTTTTAATATTTTGTTGGAAGCTGCCCAGAGTGGCTGGGGAAACCCAGCCAGATGGGCAGGATATAAATAATAAATTATTATATTATTAATACTGCGACATGGGGAAATGAGAGGGAGGGGAAGTTTCACTGCAAAAGTCCTTGCAGGATGACTTCATTGGATGCAACCCCATTGTTTATAATTTCATTTACCTCACCACTTGGATTTTTCACTTCAGATGCCAAAACGTCTTCGGCAAACCCTACAACATGGCCGACTAGGACAAGCAGGGCAGATGAAGTGACTGGCTGCACCAGCCTGCCTCCTCCCCCGGTTCCTTGTAGGGGTGTGATATGCTCTGATACAAGGGAAGTGTGACTGCAACGAATAAAAATACAGTGGGCAAACCTCTGTCTGCCACACTCTCCAGAAGGGATAGTTCTAGCAAAACCTAGCACAGAGAAGATAAAATAGCATACACTTGAAGCATAAAAGTAGCCAGAAGCAGTTTGCTGGATGGAGTGGAGCCATAATGCTAGTTTTGCAATGTGTGTGTGTGTCTCACTGTTGCTTACAATGAGAGAAAGGGACAACATGCAGAGCGGAGGGTAAGCCAGCACAGTACAAACATACCGGCAGGAGTGCTGGATTGGGTCCCATGCCTTTGCACTTCACCAGCCTTCCCACAATCTCTGCCCCCCCCCCAAGCCACTTCTAAAAGGAGCAATGTAAGGGGTGAAGTGGTCAATAAATCCATGTGTTTTGCCTATGAATGAACACAGAACTGAGAAACGGGGTTCCATTTCTAGAATCTGCTGTTGTGCATTTCAAGGGACTTTGGTGCAACGCCAATACGTGTCCGTTTAGCACACTCAGGTTGACTTACTAAAAGCATTCACCTCATAATGGTTTTGGAATTCGCTATTGTGAAGCGAGAACAGAAAGGATGCTACTCTGAAAATTTAGTAATTAAAAACAAGACATATGAAACCTAAATCTAGTTCCTTTTGTAAGGGGGAAAACTGACCAAAGAGAAAGGAAAGATAGGAATTGAATGTTTTCCTGATTTCAGAGGAAAGGCCTTGGTTATGATCCAAGCCTACTTGGAATTTAGTATAAAACTGGTTCCATTTTTGTGAAGAACTTTGCTGTTGAGGCAACACTACTGCTTGCATTAAGGACGGTGTAGTTTTAAGAGACCTTGAGACGAGTTCTCAGATTGTAGAATGCAACAGTGGACATCTACGGGGGGGGGGGGGGCGGGGGGAGAGAAAAATCACCACAAACTTCTCTTCATATAATTTATTTTCTTTGCAATATTTCCTATGAACATCTCATCCAGGTCAATGGCAAATCTCTGCAAAATAACCCACCTTTTCAAGCATGCCAGTCTTCATTCTCACTGAATTAACAGCTTACTCACATGGCAAACCACCTTCAGGGTACTACGAGCTCCACAGTGGCTGCCTTGATTTTGCCGGGCACAACCATTTGCCCTCCAAGCTTCTCAGTGACACAGAGCTGCCTTTCAGAGTCTGCCAGCTTTTGCTGAAATAGCAAACCTTTGTGGACATCTTCTCTTTTATCCCCTTCCATTTCACCTTCCTCCCCTTTTCTTCTCATGCTCCTTAGGCTCATTTTTGCTTTCGAGGACGACAATAGCTAGACGTTCGGTGCTCCCTCCGATCAAATTCATCATGGCTTTCCCTGAAAACCAAAACAGGAAGTGCAGGCAGTGTTTACTAGGAATCTACTGTCATGCCAACCAGAATATCCTGCAGAAGTGATGGCGACTGTCACTCATTCATGGAGGTAAGAGGAGATCACAAGCCCTCCAGTGATCTGAGGCACCAGGTTTTGCAGGCATAGTCAGAAGTCTATGAATTACTAGTATGAAAATTTAGGTTACTGGGCACAGCTGGCAAACAGGAGGCCTCCAGCCGTTCCTTCAGATCCAACTCTGAAACTGCACTACAGGGGTGGGGATGCCTTCTCTGTAGGATTGTGAGCCACAGAAAAGAGCAGAGAAGGGCCCAATCCGCTGACAGGATCGTCTTGCACAAGCTCAATGGAAGGAAACAGAACTATGTGAGTACACATCACTGTCATCACCCGCAAATAAATTACTCTATTTTATGTATGTGCTCACACACTGTGAAGTGTTTTAATCTTTGGCACCATAGTCTGAATGACAAATTTCTCCCTCCCTGCCCTACAAGAAGAGAACTGCAGAGAGCCAGTGAGGTATATAGTAAGCCAAGTGATGGACTTGAACTTTGGGACAAACTACATGTTCACTTAGGTACGCAGCATAGAGCTACTTATTTCCCCTTAAATAATTGCAGGCATGAGAGTTCCTGGTTCTTAATGTAAATGCAGCTCATAGAAAGGGGAAGCTTCTCTCTTCACTCTCCCACTTCGATTGGAATGGAGATTCCTTCCCTTCCTCAAATGCAGCTAGAAAAAGAAGTTCCCACTGATACCAATGAGGACTTTTTATCTAAGGCTCTCAGCAGCACAGAGGGCTTGATCTCCATTCCAGCTGTGGGAAGTGAATATGAAGAGAACTTCATATTTGCAGTAAGAACCAGGCTTCCCCCAAGCCTGTAACTATTGAAGAAAAGGCAATATACACAAACTCATGCGACCACTTTAGACAGCCATGGCTCCCCACTCAAAGAAATCCTGTAGCGCTGAGAGTTGTTAGGAGACCCCTGTTTCCCTCATGGAGTTACAGTTCCAAGTGGTTTACCGATCAATTCCTCTTCCCAAGGAACTGTAGGAATTATATCTCTGTGAGGGAACAGCGGGGTCTCCCAGCAACTTTCAGCACCCTTCACAAACTACAGTTTCTCTGAGGTAAGCCATGTTTAAAGTGGCAACATAGTGTTTTAAATAAACAGTGTGAATGTGGTCATGGTCTGGGCCTGAGAAAACATGCCTTTAGGCCCGACACCAGTTGTGTGGTCCTTGCAGGAGGCACTGCTGCTGAGGCAAGCATAGATTTTCCACCAATTTCCCTCTCCGAAAACAGCCCTCAACTCCTATCCCAGATGATTCCTCCATCCTTTTTAGGGAAAGCAGGAAGTTGCAGCAGGATAGAGGAAGTGGGACAGTCCCCTCCTCTTAGGGCCCAAGTCATGGGGATTGCACGTTCAGTGCTAACCACTTTCTGCCATGGGGCCCTTGCAACTGAGGAGCTTTGTTTCAGCCTTTCTGGCACACAGCTCTTCCTGCACACTCTAAAAAAACATGCAGCAGATGATCACGCTGCACAACCAGCATGGAATGCTGGGATTTCCACCTTCCGCCCCGAGGTTCTTGCCATTACCGAAAGCATCGCTGGCAGTAGAGGTCGTCATCACAGGCGTGGCAGCGCAGGACAGCATCCTCGTTGCAGATGCAGCACCAGGGCAGCTCTTCCTCGTCACTGTCCGCTAAGGCGGGAGGTTTAGCAACCGCTGGAGCTTTTCCCTAACGGGAAGGGTAATATGCATAGATGTTGCAACAGAAACTCCAAGAGTACCTTCTGGTGTGAATGGGGAGCTGCATGACATTGCCTTCACTGTTTGCATTCTGCAAAATTCCTCCCACTACAACTTTGCACCAATTAAAAACCCAAACCCACTTATATAAATCAGTGCAATATTTCTACATATATCATGCAATGTTCTCATTTCAGTGTTTTTAAAAAATTCTAGTTTTTTTAAATGAAAAACAAACACACACCTTGCCTATGCATTATTTGTTTTTTGGGGGGTCAGGAAGCCACATGAGTGTAAGAGGAAAGACGTGACTGGCAGTCAGAGCACATAGGAGGGATGCTGTAGTTATTTCCTGGATCGTAGATCCCACACTCAGCCGTGGGTTGGACTGCATACCACCAAGGTCCCACCTTTATTATTCTAAGACTAGAGGTCAGAAGGTTAGAAACTGAACTAGATAGGGCACAGGACTCTTTTCCTTGAAGATCACAGCATTTTAAATATATGCTATGCACACATCTACATATACAGTGGTACCTCGGGTTACAAACGCTTTGGGTTACAAATGCTTCAGGTTACAGACTCCGCTAACCCGGAAGTAGTAACTCTGGTTAAGAACTTTACCTCAGGATGAGAACGGAAATCGTGCACTGGCAGCGCAGTGGCAGCGGGAGGCCCCATTAGCTAAAGTGGTACCTCAGGTTTCAGGTTAAGAACAGAGCTCTGGAACGAATTAAGTTCTTAACCAGAGGTACTACTGTATACACATTCTTTTTTTGGAGATTTGAGATAACCACTGTGTTTTTAATATGAACCATTAATTTCCTGCTTCAGGCCTCATCTTACCTGAGACAGTTCTTTCAATCTAGGCCTACATTCCCTCCTTCTCCCCTCCATGTACAATGCGATGCTCGTGGTGTTACCCCATGTTACAGGGCTGTTTTAAGGAATATACAGGGAATATACATGAAGCGCTTGAGACACCTTAAATGTCTGCATAAATGTGAAGTATTAATATCTTACAGCCACAAGACCAGAAACTCAAAAAATAAAATAAAACTGAGCTGCTACAAACTCTGCTTCAGGCCCCAGAATACACTTCTAACCCTGCGCAATATTGAACAACTGAAGACAATGCAGAACAGCCCAAGCAATAAAGGAACGACCGCTTTTGCTTGGTACAGGAAGGGCCCATCTGAAGTGATGAGGCCTTGACATGAGTTTTGTAAAGTCACAGAGGAAGCATGTGGAAGAACTGTTTGTTATTTCCCACATCAGCACCAGTCACGCTTGATTGCTATTTACTTTAAAGTGCACACACAACTTCGGGCACCTCTTCTTGCTCACATAGACATCAAAACCTATTGTTCTAGAAGAGGACACCTATCAATTTTGCCTACAGCTGGAGGGCTTTGAATTGTTTGGCATAACACAGAACTAGGACACAGAGTGTGGCTCAGAATTAGCTGGCCTTCGAGGAGTCATTTTGTCTTTTGCTTCTCAGCTTAACCATTCGGCCCATGGGCATTTTGTTGTTGTTTCTGTTTAGGTGCTATTTAGCACGATGGGATGGCACCTAAACTAAAAAGGGCCTTGCTGGGATCAGCCTGACACTGCACTGAGCACAGCAAATTCAGAGAATGCCACACATATAGGCAGTGCTTTTTTCTGGGGGTACACATACCCCTAAACATTTTGTGAATCTTTGTACTTTTGTCCATTTACTGTATTTATTTTTCCTGATTTGAACTATAAAACACTGATTTTCTTGAGTCAAAATGGTAAAGGTAAAGGTACCCCTGCCCGTACGGGCCAGTCGTGTCCGACTCTAGGGTTGTGCGCCCATCTCACTTAAGAGGCCGGGGGCCAGCGCTGTCCACAGACACTTCTGGGTCACGTGGCCAGCGTGACGAAGCTGCTCTGGTGAGCCAGCACCAGCGCAGCACACGGAAACGCCGTTTACCTTCCCGCTATAAAGCGGTACCTATTTATCTACTTGCACTTAGGGGTGCTTTCGAACTGCTAGGTGGGCAGGAGCTGGGACCGAAAGACGGGAGCTCACCCCGCCGCGGGGATTCAAACCGCCAACCATGCAATCGGCAAGCCCTAGGTGCTGAGGTTTTACCCACAGCGCCACCCGCATCCCTTTGAGTCAAAATGAGAGTACCCCTAAACATTTTTTTTAGAAAAAAGCACTGCCCCCAAACATGTATTTTTGTCCATTTACTGTATTTATTTTTCTCGATTTGAACTACAAAACGGTGATTTTCTTGAGTCAAAATGAGAGTACCCCTAAACATTTTTTTAGGAAAAAAAAGCACTGCATATAAGATTGAATTGGCTGCTCACTTGCTCAGGTTTCCTGGCTGGTTTCTGTTGGTCGGTCGTTGGTTGGGTGGATCGATCTGGAGAAATATTGAAGCCGCTTGCTTCATCCAGAGCTGCCTCCTCAGTAAGCTGATGGCAGAAACAACAGCAGTTGAAACAAAAGACTTTTCTTCACACAAACCTTCCCCTCAGAAGCGTCTTTCTTCTACTACTTCCTTAATCTTTGGTTTAGTAAACAAACACGCAGCCACCAGATTAACTATTGGGCAGGAAAGAAAGCAGCTTTACAAAGGGCATTTATGACCAAAAATACTATCACTAGTCATTAAATACTCAGAGAGCACCTGGGTTCAAATTCCTACTCAGCTAATTAATATCTGTAACCTACCTCACAGGTTGTTGTGGGTAGCTCCTCTGGCTAGAAGTTATGTAACAAAATCAATAATATGGATGCTCTTCCCTTCAGACATTTGCATGGCTTGTCTTTCTGCCTCTCAAAACCCTTTTCAAAAGTCTCAAGCATGGCAGCTTTGATTTTTATTATTTTTTCTTACATCTATCTTCGTTTCATCATTCTTTCATTGCTTCAAATATTTGAAGTAATAGCAAATATTTGTTCATCTTACTACGTACTTCCTATTCCCCTCCCCTTGTTTCTCTGATATTGTGAGCCTGCAGGAAGAGCCCACTGATTACAGAATGCTTTACTTTTGAGTAAACATGCATCCAATTGCTGAACTGCTGCCGTTGTGAGTTTTAGATGGTATTGCTTTTTATGATGCTGTAAGCTGTCTTGGATGGGCTATACCCCAAAAGGCAACCTATAAATGAGTTTACAGATAAATAAAATTGTACTACACAACTCCTACAGTTAATTGACTACAGTGGCTGTTGTACACATATTTTAATGGGAGTAAGTTTCATTTTAACTCTAAGCTGACGCGCACAGGAACTGCATTACACGATTTCTTTAATCGAGTGAAAGCTCTACATAGTACTCTACAAGGCTTATGGACTAATTTGGGAAAACCATTAGGAGCACACTGTGAGGATGGATTTACAGCAAAGATAAGAAGCTGGGCATAGCAGAAATCTTGTCTTTGCAGCAAGGCAAAAACAAGAGGCTTAACAAATGCAAAGCTCAATTCCAATTACTATGGACCTGTTTCAAAACTCTCTGAATGGCTTCTTCTTCTTCTATTTCTTCATCACTATTGGGGAATCTGTAGTCATCCAAAGTCACTGCAAGAGAAAGAAGAGGAAACTGAGGAGCTAAAGATGCAATTCATCAAGACGGCCCATCATCATCTTATGTTTCTTGCCCTCCTTTGCAGATTTGCCCTCCCTATGGGAAGATGGGTTTTTATTTTGGTTCACATTCTTTAGCGTATTTCTGATCCCTGTAAAGCTGGAGAGAGAATGAAGGACCACCTGATAGAATGTACCATTAATACACCCCAGACACATGTATTCTTAGAAGAATAAAGGCTGTTCCCTGGTCACTTCCGTTCCATCATCAGATAGGCAGATATTTGCTGCCTTTGGGCTCAAGCAAGCTAGCAATCCACCCTCTTCCTTTTGTGGCCTTGTTTCCCTAGCAGCCAGTCCTTCCTTCTTGTTGAGCCCAGGCTCTCTAGGCTGATCATTCTTTATGGTAGAGTCCCAGGAGAAACATGTTACTTTTGGTTCCAGTCAGTAGGATTTCTAAAGACATCCAGGATCCTCCTTCTCCCATCATCAGTGTAGGCAAGGCTAACTCTAGCTGTGGCAAATGGAGCTGCTAATGGATGAGAGGTCACTTTGACAGCAGCTTTGTTTGCAGGATTAGCAGCGGATACTTTTTAGGTGGAAAAGTTCCACACACTCACTCTTGCATATCAAGGTTATATCAAAGGCAAAAGATTAGGCCAAGGTATTGTCTTTCCTCCAGTTAGTTGGGAACCCTAGCTGTCAATGTGAGAATGCACTTATTGATTACAGAGGGAGCATGAAGCTACTGTGCAGCTGACCAGTTGCATAGGCTGCAATATTTTCTAACGCTTGGGATTACTTGAAGGAATAGTGTGTATATTTTATTTTATTTTATTATAATAATGTTCTGCAAAGGTATTTGTCTGTTTGATACACATTTGGACACCTCTTAAGGTATCATAAATCACATTTTGAATGGGGGTTCCTGAGATCAAGGAGCAGGTTTTTAATCTATGGTTCGGGAAAAATGGAAGACCAAACCTTTCAAAATGGCACCAATATTTTTGTTTCTTCAAATTCCTGAGCAATGCTAGGCACCCAGGGGTGAAGAAATATGAGAGAAGACCAGGCCCCTGGCAAATGCCCAAGGCTGGAGAAAACACAGCTAAGTACTGAATTTTGCTACAGGCCTGTCTACACACAAATCAGGATTTGCTCAAACAGTTTCGCTTGTGAAAGAAACTAAGGGTTTCTGTTACAAGTTAGCTTCGAGCTATCCACTGATACCAATTACTTGTTCCTTAAAAAACCAGAATCACAGCACTAGGAAACAGTCATATTTTTCGACAATTGTTTGTCAGGCATATTCCCACTAGCCAACAAAGAAAATGTAAGGACGTAAGAAGGGTCTGCTGGTTCAGGCCAGTGGCTCATCTAGTCCCACATCCTGTTCTCACAGTGGCCAACCAAATACAGTCAAACCTCGGTTCTTGAACAGCTCCGTTTTTGAACGTTTTGGCTCCTGAATGCTGAAAACCTAGAAGTAAATGTTCGGGTTTTCAAACATTTTTCATAAATTAAACATCCGACATGGCTTCCGCTTGAGTGCAAGAAGCTCTTGCAACCAATCAGAAGCTAAGCCTCGGTTGTCAAACATTTCTGAAGTCAAACGGTCTTTTGGAACGGATTACATTTGACAACCGAAATTTGACTGTATTCCACGGAGAAGTCTGCAAACAGGACCCAAGAGAACTGGCACTGTCTCCTCCTGTTTGGAACGACTCTTCTTTAGGAAACAGAGTGCCTGTTTTTCTGCTTCCTTTAATATCCCATTACACACCTTTCTCAGGATCTTGGCCTTTTAGTGCGGCCAATCGCTTGGCTACTTCTAGAATCTTCTCCTGCCTGGTGTTGTCTTCCCTCAGCTCAGTCGCCGCCGATGCCAGCAATCTATTCTTCTCCTCCTCCAACTGTTTGGGATCCATATCATCAATGCCGCCAATGCTGTCGGCTCGATTTAAGTCATTTAAAGTTTGGGTCCTAACTTCTGGAAAAGCAGAGACTTAGGGTTAATTCAGAAATATATGACCATTGCACGATGACTGCAACCTTAAATGATGCACGCAGCACAAACCTCCCAGACCAAATGCGGCAGACAGAACATCTATTATCTGGCTCCCACATCACCATAAAAACAATGCTATTTCAGTCTGCAATGTCTATCGCCCCATGAAAAGGATTGTGATTACAGCAAGAACAAATAAGAACCAGCAGCCAGCAAATAAAACACATCCGATCGGTAAAGGCAAAGGTAAAGGACCCCTAGACGGTTAAGTCCAGTCAAAGGCAACTATGGGGTTGTGGCACTCACCTTGCTTTCAGGCTGAGGGAGCCAGCATTTGTCCACAGACAGCTTTCTGGGTCATGTGGCCAGCTTGACTAAACCGCTTCTGGTGCAAAGGAACACCGTGATGGAAACAAAACCGCATGGAAAGGCCGTTTACCTTCCCACTGCAGCGGTACTTGCATCTACTTGCACTGGCATGTTACCAAACTGCTAGGTCGGCAGGAGATGGGACAGAGCAATGGGAGCTCACTCTGTCGTGCGGATTCGAACTGCTGACATTCTGACCGGCAGGCCCAAGAGGCTCAGTGGTTTAGACCACAGCGCCACCCCATTCCTCCATCTAATCGGTAGCAGCCGGTGAGGCTGCATTCCCAGTGTCAAACACCACTGATGGTTACCAAGCTGGGGGATGGGGAGGAGCAAGGCGGCAGGGAGTTTGGTGTACTGCAGGCAAAGCGCTGGAGCCAACACGATACTCCTGCTGCTGTGCCTACCCTGCAGTAAGCTCTCTGCCGCCTTGCCTTCCCTCTCAGTAGTCAGTCGCGATGTGTGGCATCAAGAAGCCAGGTCAACAATACAGCATTGTCCCACTGGGCACTGCTGCATCAATCCCAATAAAATAACTAAGACCCCATAAATCATTAAAGCTAGAAGGGTATTGCAGATTCAACAACCCCATGCAATTCTGTTTACGAGAACATGACGGAAAACGATTAAAGCCTTTGGGGGCTTTAGAAGGCCTGATATGATGGGGCTGATCTTCCTGGAAATGCAGCTAAGGTTTAAGACGCTTGGAGATATAACACTGAAGGATATACTTTCATGCCAGTAGTGTGTGATGTTCAAAGCGAATTTTCATGGTAAGTTTCCGTGCCCAGGAAAACTGTGGCCTGATGCAGTGGAATAGTTCAGCTAGTTTGCAGCAGGACCCAACTGTGGATAGTGCGGTTGGCTGGCACCTGCAACATCAAAAAAGCTCTGCTCCCTCCGAGAATAGTTTTGCACTAATTTTTCAAAATGCTTTCTTTAAAAAATAGTGATTAATTAGTAATGGTCGATCTTGACTTGGGTTACATTCTGGGGGTTTATGTGCAAAGGCCAAATCATGCAAAGTCAAAACAACTGCTGGAACTCCCCCAGCTGCTTGAGATCTTGCAAGGCCCTACAAGATCTCATGAGAGCCTCTAAAGCCTGAAAAGCAAGGATCTTTCATCACCTTTCTATTTATTGCAATTGCTAAGTAAAATAAGTGTAAATTTACATGTGGCACTTTTAAAAAATAGTAACAAAAAAAACCATAAAAGAGGAAAAGCCCTCCTGAAGCACAAAGAGAGGGTGGGGTGAGGCTGGAAGATGATGCAGATTTTGAATTTCTGGTATGTGAATCTGTTCTGCAAATTGCCAGGCCAGGTTCACACTGCAGGGCGTGAATAATTATTCTCCCCACCTAGTGAAAATTAACAGCAAATAACCCGCTACCATTTCTCTTTAAATGTTAGGTTTGCCTTCAGCCTAGGACTCGCCTCCCAAGGTCCAAATGCCAGCAGAGGGTTGGGCCAGAGGCAGACATGGGCGGAACAATCGATGTGACTTTCACCTTTGCGCAGCAGATACGTTCTAGCCCCACAAAAACCAGAGGTTTCTGCACCTCCCACCTACTCTGCCTTCCAGGCAAGTAGAAGACACAGTTTAAGAACGGGAAAAACAACAACACTGAAGAACAGGAGCAGGCAGCATGGAGCCCTCTGGACAGTAGTGTCACTGCTGCTTTCTGGGTCGGTATGGGGGTTGAGCAGGGTGACATCACAGTTGTGTGGCTGCACCAGTGGAGTCAATCTTGCATTCCCACTAGTCTGTGCCTGTTAGAACCCTATCCCTGCTGCCACCATTCTGCAGAGGACACTGGTGTCAGAGAGGCAGCTCCATGCCACCAACCCAACATGCTGGCCCTTCCTGCTCCATGAGAGTCCTGGG
Source organism: Podarcis cretensis (assembly GCF_951804945.1). Lineage (NCBI taxonomy): Eukaryota > Metazoa > Chordata > Lepidosauria > Squamata > Lacertidae > Podarcis > Podarcis cretensis. Next base: position 44,144,545 of record NC_137170.1, on the reverse strand, counting down.
GGCCAGATAGAGAAGGCTGGAGGGCCACATTCAGCCCCACACATGCTATATACATAGGAGGGGAGTCAAATTTCTGGTGGGTATGATAAAAAGTAAGACCTCCCTGTATACTTTTAAATATTGTTGGGGGGGGGGAGATGCATCTTTGTAGGAGTTATTTATGAAAGAGAGGTTTGATACTATTGAGGATTTCCTCTGAGGGTTAGAGGTGGCCTTTACAGTGGTTCTGTATCTATCAGCTGGGTCAATTTCGGAAAGCAACCTTGGTCCCCTAACAGTTATGCTGTGAAGCACCACAGGGCACTATTTTCTCCCCATTCCTATTTAATGCCTAAATGAAGCCATTGGAAGTAGTCATTAGGAGATCTGCAACACAGTGCTTGCAGTAAGCTGAAGACACTCAGCTTTCTTGCTCTATAACATCTGAATCAGGAGTGGTCTCTTTCAGAGGCATACTTAAGTTTTGTTTTATTACTGTCCACTGATCATCTCCTGGTCTTGTACTGAAATTTTAACTATTATCGCTACTGCATATTTTATGTTTATTTTTGGTTTTCTGTACTCCACTCTTGATATTTTATAATGAGTAGCTTATAATTTTTTTTGAAATAAATACAGTGGAACCTTGGTTCCCGAATGGCTTAGTTTCTGAACAAATCGGCTCCCCAACGCCATGACCCCAGAAGTAAGTGTTCCGATTTGCAAACATTTTTCAGAAGCCGAACGTCCAACGTGGCTTCTACTTAAGTGCAGGAAGCTCCTGCAGCCAATCGGAAGCCGTGCCTTGGTTTTCAAATGGTTTCGGGAGTTCAACGGACTCCCAGAATGGATTAAGTTTGAGAACCAAGGTACCACTGTAAAATGAATAAAAACATGTCAGCCAAAGAACGACACTGCACCATGACTCTGATCAAAGTACTCATACTGTTCTCAAACTGTAACTAAAGAGGTCATAGCAAACAAAGATGTATACAGTGGTACCTCGGGTTAAGTACTTAATTCGTTTCAGAGGTCCGTTCTTAAACTGAAACTGTTCTTAACCTGAAGCACCACTTTAGCTACCGTATTTTTCGCCCCATAGGACACACTTTTCCCCCTCCAAAAATGAAGGGGAAATGTGTGTGCGTCCTATGGGGCGAATGCAGGCTTTTGCTGAAGCCTGGAGAGCGAGAGGGGTCGGTGCGCACCGACCCCTCTCGCTCTCCAGGCTTCGCGCAGATCTCCGCAAGCCGTGGGAGATTTGCCTGCATGCTGAAGGCTGGGCGCCCTGGGCTCAGCGCGCCCAGACTTCGCACAGCTCCCCGCAAGGTGTGGGAGCCCGGCGCTGGGCTCCCATGGCTTGCAGAGAGTTGCGTGTTCTGGGGGCTGGGGTCGGGGGTCGGGGGAAGCTCAGGCTTCCCCAGCCCCACGCCTGGGGGGGAAATAAATTTTTTCCCCTTTATTTCCCCCCCAAAAAACTAGGTGCGCCTTATGGGACGGTGCGTCCTATAGGGCGAAAAATACGGTAATGGGGCCTCCCGCTGCCACCACGCCGCAACCCCACGATTTCTGTTCTCATCCTGAAGCAAAGTTCTTAACCCGAGGTACTATTTCTGGGTTAGCGGAGTCTGTAACCTGAAGCGTATGTAACCTGAAGCGTATGCAACCCAAGGTACCACTGTATATGGAAACAATTCAAATAACCTTGTTTTCATTTATATACCGTACATTATTTAACTGGGACCTGCAGCAAGGAGTAAATGTTGGGTGATGTGCTTGAGCGAGTGATTATACTGTAATGGATATATTGATCTATAGCAGTGGTGCCCTTTGAGGTCTTGAGATGTACTTGCTTGTTCCTCCATTTTTAATCAACTTGCAGGGGTGGGGGGAGAGACTGAGCAGATTTAAAACAAGACAGGGACCTTGTGGCGTAACTCCTGAGCCACCGCTCTCATCAATGGCAACTTCCTCAGACATCTGCTTCAGCAGGTCATCTGACTGCTCAGTTTGCGTCCTGGCATTAGGGGCCTCGTGTACCTAACAAGAGAAAGAAAAACAGAAAGGGATTGCACAAGTTACATCGGAATTCCCAAACTTTCAAGTTCACTGACCTCTGGATGAGTCCAGAAAGTTGCCATCAACCTCTACCCGAATTCTTAGGAAATAAAGGGGTGGCCTTGGGAAGCAGCTAAGCAGAGCCCTGAAGAAAAGTGAGGCTTTTTAAAGACTCACTGAAGTTTCCCAAAGGCAGCTTGCTTTTATATATTTGGTTGAGGAGTGTTATAATTAGTCTTTTAACACTGTAAAAAAATAATATTTTACAAGTGAAACTCTGCACTTACATACATTTTTTTTTTGCAAAAGAACAGAAAAGCGTGGTCTGAGAATCCTGTTGCAATGTGGAATCATCTTGTTAAATACAGAGGTTCCTCAATGGCAAGGGCATTCATTGGCTCTCTGAACATGCCCTTGCTCAATAGTTTGTAATTAAATTTATTTTTCACATTGTACCTTATAAATTCCTTTTCCACCCCAGGCGCTTTTGGACCCCCAGATCTTTATTCACCCCTGCACAGTCCCATCAACCCCAGAGGGTCAATGTTGACCACTTTGAGAAAACCTAAGTTATACAGTCAATGGAAGGAGCCCAGAGGTTCAAAACTAAAAGAAAGAACAACGGGCCCAGCCACAACAACTTCCCAAATGTCTCAAGGGGCCCAGGGACATTTCTATTCTTTCACACCAACCTAATATACCCAATCTTATTTTCAGGGGGCCAGACAACAGATATGGCCTGTCTCTGAGGCAAACGGCCTTGGACAGAGATAGCACAGCGAAAACCAACACCTGCTCTCTCTCTCTCTCAGCTTTCGAACACAGCTGAGAACTTGAAACACTAGTAGGTACCAGAATGTCTCTGGTGGATTCTGTACCTCATAAAACTTCAAAACCCTATTAGTAAGAGAATGATAATAGGTAAAAAGTTATAGGGCCCCTGGACAGTTAAGTCCAGTCAAAGGTGACTATAGGGTTGCGGCACTCATCTCGCTTTCAGGGCGAGGGAGCTGATGTTTGTCCACAGACAGCTTTCCAGGCCATGTGGCCAGCATGAGTAAACCGCTTCTGGCGCAACAGAACACTGTGACAGAAACCAGAGTGCACGGAAACGCTGTTTACCTTCCCACCGCAGTGGTACCTATTTATCTACTTGCACTGGCATGCTTTCAAACTGCTAGATTGGTAGGAGCTGGGACAGAGCAATGGGAGCTCACCCATAGCTGTCAACTTACAGATTTGAAAATAAGGGACCAGCAGCCAAAATAAGGGACCTGCAGCCTCACCTGTTCCAGGCACTCCAGTCTTCCTATCCTCCTGCAGTCTGGTCAAACTCATGCTGGTAGCTTTGAGAACACTGTCCAACCAACTTTGTAACCAGAGGTTCAACTGAATAGAATCTGAATCACATGCACCACAAGGCCTATGCAGCCTCAACTTAAGATGGCTCCCTGGCCTGGCTCTGCACTGCAAAGTTTGCAGCAGCACGTGCAACAAAATGGCGTCCAGCATTCAAAACCCCCCTCAGCCTGCATTAACTAGCCACACACAGGGCATGCAAGCTCCACCCCCCAGTTGTTCTTAGACTTCTTATTGGGTGAGCAACACAGCCAAGCAACACAGTTGGAGCCTCCCTCCTCCCTGGTCGGCAGGCAGGGAGAAAGAGGAGCTGCTTCCTTTGAAATTTAAGGGACATCATTTAAGGGACATCCATCAATAAGGGACAGCAGCAGGACATGGCGCTGGAATAAGGGACTGTCCCTTCAAATAAGGGACACTTGACAGCTATGAGCTCACCCCGTCATGCAGATTCGAACTGCTGACAAACAGGCTCAGTGGTTTAGACCAGTAGCCTTGGCCAAATTAATTTTTCCACATAGCCTATCTCACAGTTATTACATTAGGTTGGTGTTGGATAGACCACAGCGCCACCCACGTCCCTTGACAATATTCATGTGGCAGCTAGAAACAGAATCTGGAAAAGAGTGGAACCTGCGGCCCTTCAGATATTGTTGGGACTACAATTCCCAGCATCCCTATTCACTACCATACTGGCTTGGGCTGATGGAAATAGGAGTTCAATAACATCTTGAGGGCCACCAGTTCCTTATCCCTTGGAAATTATATATAGTAGTACCTTGGTTTACGAACTTAATCCGTTCCAGAAGTCCATTCTTAAACCAAAGCGTTTTTAAACCAAGGCATGCTTTCCCATAGCATGGTACTCAATTTACAAATAGAACACACTCAACAGGAAGCAAAACATGTTCTTATTCCAAGGCAAAGTTGACAAACCAAAACACCTATTTCTGCATTTGCAGCGTTCTTAATCCAAGTTGTTCATAAACTAAGCTGTTCTAAAACTAAGGGACCACTGTATATATATATAGAGAGAGAGAGAGAGAGAGAAATCTTACTGGTTTTGGAGCTGCAGAGGGGATTGTTCTGCCCTGCAAGGCTGCCAGCCGGTTTTCCATCTCCTGGGCTGATGGAATGGGTCTTGCAGAGTCATCTTTCAGTGCTGCCAGCCTAGACTCTATCTCAGCCTGAGATGGAATGGACTCTGTTCAATTAAGAACAATCTTGTTTTACTAAGAGAGCCCAAGAGGCTTTTGTAGCTTTCGTGCCTTGCAAGTATTTCCCACCCCTACCCCTGCTCCAGCCATCATATTGACTAGACCCAGAGGATACCGAGAACCACCTGTGATACTGGAATAAAATATTTCCCTTCTCCGCCCCCACCGCATCATTCCCTAGCCTGTGCACATTCAGTGCCCTGCAAACCCCAAATCCTGCTGTCTGAATAAAGCTTAAGTAACAGACAACAATTGATGCATTGTGTGCTATCTCTGCAGGCAGGACAAAGAGCTATTCAGGACACAGAAGCTCCACCTGCTGACCACTGGAGGGCCTTCCCATTCAGTCTGAGGTTTCCATCAGACATTGTTCACATATCAAGCAATGCTGCTTCAGAGACCTCAATCACCAGAAACTAAACAATGAATAGAAGTTCCTTTCAACTGCCCACAAGAATATTTATAATGCCTACCAAATGTCAGATGCTTGCCTTGTGTGGCAATCCCAGGGACACACTAATTATACATAGCCCTGCCTAAGTATCACACAGATGCGAGCTGAATTCAGACCATTGTTAGTCTCTAGTGCCTTCCCTTTAGCACCTTCAATTGGAAGGTATCTAAAGCAGCTTCCAGCAGCAGCACAACGGCCTGCAAAAGGAAGCGTCGAAGATGTAAATGCACACAGAGGCCATCAACCCAGAGCATATAGCAATATATCGACTAACTGCGCAATTCCATAAGTACTGCCTGAAAAGTAAGTTCTATTTTTGCTTAAGGCAAACCATGAGCTGTAAACCAAGAGCAAACCTAGGTTACAGCTCAGGTTACAGCTTGTCCGAAGCAAAACAAATCACAAGGCCAGGTTTGTACAACAAACCATGGCTTAGTTTGCAGCACTGCAGGAGGATCGGAGGAAGAGCCAAGTGGCTACAATCTCCTCTCCAGGAACCAGTGTGTTCACACTAAGCCATGGTTTAGCGTAGCATTATGTGCAAACTGGATCAGTGTGTGGCAGATCTATTGTGCAAATAAACAGTTAAGGTAACCTTGCCATTGTTGGTTTTTTTTCCACACTGCTGCAAGCACGTGTTGGCTTTAAAGCTAAGGACAAGCCTTCCCCTCCATTTGCAAGGCTGGGAATTCATTTTTTAAGTTGTTTTATGTTGTGTCTAAAGCAGGCTTTCCAGGGGTGATAAGAGGAAATGACTCCAAAAATACCATATTTTTCGCTCTATAGGACGCACTTTTTCCCCTCCAAAAATGAAGGGGAAATCTGTGTGCGTCCTATGGGGCGAATGCAGGCTTTCGCTGAAGCTTGGAGAGCGAGAGGGGTCGGTGCGCACTGACCCCTCTTGCTCTCCAGGCTTCAGGAAGCTATCCACAAGCCTTCGGAGCGCGGCAGGAGTTCCTGCCGGGCTCCGAAGGCTTGCGGATAGCAGGCAGCAGGCAGCAGGCAGCAGCCCGAATCCTGGGGAGCGCAGTGCTGCGCACCCCGGGCTTTGGGCAGCTATCCGCAAGCCTTCAGAGCTCAGAAGGCTTGCGGATAGCAGCAAGCTCCGGGAGCGAAGGTGAGGTTGCGCGCAACCTTGCCCCCGCTCCTAGACTCGTTCTGGGGGCTGGGGTCGGGGGAAGCTCGGGCTTTCCCCGCCCCACCCCCGCAGCCAAAATGGAAGCCAAGACAGCGAGCGGGATCCATCCCGCTCGCTGTCTTGGCTTCTGCGAAAGCCGCGCGCAGCCTCTCCCAGCTGGAGAGGTTGTGCGTGGCTCAAGAGGAAGCCAAGACAGCCAGCAGTATGGATCCTGCTGGCTGTCTAGGCTTCTTTGGTCTTTTGGGCTGGGGTGGGGAATAAATTTTTTTTTCCTTTATTTTCCCCCCAAAAAAACTAGGTGCGCCCTATGGTCCGGTGCGCTCTATAGAGTGAAAAATACCGTAGTACGCAGCTTACTGGGTTTTGTTTCCTTCTTGAGCCTCTCCAGTCTCTCTGCTAGAGCTCGATCCTCTTTTGATAGACCTTGATATGTGGAGCCTGCTTGGCTTTGGGACTTCAACAAACCCTTCTGGAGTCCCTGCGGCCGATTCTGCTTGGCTTCAAGGGCTGCTACACGCCTGCAGAAAGAGCAACCAGGAGGAGTTACAGCAGGGTTTTGGTTTTTTTAAAGGGGAAATAATAATTTTAAAATCATATTCCATGTGCTTCTCTAGGGGTTTGTTCACACCCACCCACACCATTTGATCTTTGGAGCATCAGCTGACCACTTGCATGCACAAAACAAACACTACGGATGGAATCACCCCACCAAGTAAAACACAGTCCTGTTTCCCAAGCGCATTCACATGTTCAGCCAGAGTCGTGAAATACTGAGCAATCAAGTGCTGAGCAATCAAGAAGTACATAGGCATGAGTGAATCGGTCCTAAGCAAGGGGTAATTTTAGATGAAGGTTATGCAGCGACTATGGAAAACTGCCTTCTCTCATCATATGAGTGGAAATCACAGCTACTCCAATAAGAAACAAGAACTATCATTTCAACAGCAAAGCAGTGCTAGGTGAGGCTGAGGAAACAATTTTGACTTCCCAGCCTTTACATTAGGGCTTTGAATCCTGACACAAACTAGAGAAAGAGAACATTACAGGTGGCTGATTATTACCTAGAGCTAATGGTGGCAGTTCAGTGTGTGACAACAAAGACTTGGAACTGTAAAATGAGCAAAAGTATACACCCTTGTTTGCAACTTACACCAAGGATACGGAATAAAACCAGCTAGATTGTTATTTACGTACTAGATCCAGGTGCTCCTGGGGGAAACTGATTTTCTCTATCTATTTCAGTTGGGGTTTATGCCTGGTTTTGGCACAGAAATTGCTTTGGTCACCCTGTATGATGACATCTGTCAGGAGAGAGACAAGGACAGTGTCTCCCTGTTTGTGGAATGCCCTCCCCAGGGAGGTTCGGCTGGCACCTTCATTATACACCTTTAGGCGCCAGGTGAAAACAATTCTCTCCAAGGCCTTTGGCTGAAGAACATCTGATACCCTTTTAAATGTTTTGTGAGAGGGGGTGAGGGGAAGGGAGTTATTAGATTGTTTTTGTTCTTGTTTTTATTACGTATTTGATGTTTTATATCTTGTATTTTTGTGTGGTGAACGGCCTCGGGACTTGTGGATGAAGGGCGGTATAAACCTTTTAATGATGATAATAAATTAACATCTGCATGAAACTACTGAATAGGATTATCTGGAGTTTTACAGTACATTATCAGCAATATGCTGATGACACACAGGTCTACTTCTCATTCACATCGGCAGGTGTGACAGTGGAAGAGCTGGACCAATGTCTTGCCTTGGTCACAAACTGGATGAAAGCCAATAAACTGAAGCTCAATCCAGGCAACACTGAGACACTGTTAGTGGGCTCTTCCCTAGACTAAATGGATGGGAGGCTGCCTGCTTTTTATGGGGTTACACTTCCTCTAAAGGAGCAGGTACATAGCTTGGGGTATTTCTGGATCCACAGCTCCCCCTTCTGGACAGGAATAGCCTAACTTCAGTCATCTATGCTCTGGTAACCTCTAGGTTAGATTACTGCAATGCAGAGGGTGGCCTCTGAAGAAGGTTCAAAAACTTCAGCTGGTTAACCACTGGGGAAAGATGGTTTGAGTATATTGCACCAATCCTGACCCAACTGCACTGGCTGACAATTTTGGGGCCCAATTCAAAATGCTGTTTTTGACTTATAAAGTCTTAAATGGCTCAGGACCGCAACACCTCAAGGACCACCTCTCCTCATATGAATCAATGTGGACCCTGTGGTCATAATCGTTGGCCCTTCTGCGTGTGCCTCCTTCACTAGATGTCCAGAGGGTAGCAACACAAGAACAGGCCTTTCCTGTGGTGGCTCCTTGCTTGCAAATTCTCTCCCCAGGGAGGCTCGCCTGGTGTCTTCATTACATATATTTAGGCACCAGGCGAAAACATTTCTCTTTAACCAGGTCTTGGGCATCTTTGGCTTTGGCATCCTTTTAAATGCATTTGTGGGATGGGGTTATTGGTTTGTTTTTGCTCTCGTTTTTATTACGTATTTTGTGTTCTTACTTTGTCTTTTTATGCTATGAATCATCCTGTGATCTTCAGATGAACAGCAGTATACAAATTTAATAGATGATAGATAGATAGATTAGATTAGACAGAACTCACTTTTTATAGTTCTCTGGTGGAGACCATTTAGCTGCATTTGACTGAGGTGAGCCGCTGTAAAGCAAAAGGAGAAATGTCACAATGGCAGAACATAATAAATCCCTTCTTAATCATGGCAAGACATGCCCTCAGACAGAACCCCATCTTGCCTTGCCTTCGATCCTATGAGAAGTCCCGGGTATAACATCAATCTATTTCACCCTATGCCTCAAAAGCAGCAGGGGAGATGGTGAGGCTGTTTGTTGATTGTGCCTCTTTAGCTTCAGTTTGAAGAATTGCCTGACTGAAGGCACCCCCGCAACAATCTTCCATCAAAGTACACAGAAAACTAGATGCAAAGGAGAAAGGTCCCAGCCTAAACTTCAGCCTGAGATGACAGTTTTCTAACAAGCCTCAACGATTTCACTAAGTCCACTCCAAAGGTGAGGAACCTCAGCCCCAGGGAGAAAACGTAGCCCTCACTGGCCATGCTCCATTTCCTCCGTGAATGCTTTTGCCTGGATAGAACATGTCCCTCAACTGGAATAATGCTGCTTGCTTGCACAGATGGAGAGACAGGGAGGGGTGTAGAAGTTTCTGAATTTTGCATTGCTGGAATGTAGCCTACTGTACAGAGTTAAGAGGCATGTCTGTTGCGCCAACTACTTTTGCCTCTGCCCCCTCCCCCTTTGCAGGCATGTAGCCCCTGCCCAGTTACCCATGAGAGAAAAACAGCCTGAGAAACTTCCTTAGTCTAGAAAGACCCTTGCAGCATCATATAGACCTCATTGTTGTGGGGAATGACCACCTAGCCTGTAGAAGTGCTGGAGTGACAAGTCCCTGCAGGAAACGCCCTGTGTTGCCTTCATAAAAGGAACCCCTCAATCAGAACCACAGCTCTGGTTTCTTACCTTGTTAATTCCCCATGGCATTGCTTGCAGACCTTCTGCTGGGTGTTTCCACAATGGGGGACGACAGCACTGAATCCCAGGCAGCCTGAGCAAAACGCTCGCCCACATTTCTTGCATCCACACTGAGAGAGGAAGGAAAGAGGAAAAGGAAGGAAGTGCTCTTAACACCCAGCTGCAAATGATTCCAAGAAGTCTGAATGACTCTTTCTTGGAAAGGCTTCATAAAGGGGATGCTTCCACATCAAAACATTATAGCCTTCTTCGATCATTTTCTACCTTTCGAAAGCAAAAGAATTTATGTGAATGCAGAAAGTGTTTGCTAACAGTATTTCAGTATTTCAAACCGGACACATAGTTTAGTGATATTTGTTTTAAATGTTTTCCTGCTTTTATCTTTTATTTTAATGATGGGTTTATCCATATTTGTTTTTAACTGGTTTTTAAATTTTAGTTATGCTTTATGACTAAACATTATGCTTTATGACTGAACCTGGGTTGTTGTTTTTGCTTATACTTTTTCTAAATAAATAAATAGCATAACATAAATACTTCCCATAAAACACATTAAATGAACCTTTGTTTACTCAAAGATATCAATCTTAATTTCAGCCATTCCACACATTATGTAGCTGCAGACCTTTGCCACCAAACTCAATGACCAAAAGAGAATCCTGGGTCTCTGGTGAATGTTCTTTTTATACATACAAGATTCCAAACGTATGTTTGCTTCACCCACACCTTACATTTTTAAGTGCACACTACACAGAGCATGCCTACTCATTTAGAAATTTCCCACAGTGATGCTTACTCCTACGTAACTGTACACAGTTTTGCACCCTTACAGATATTGGATATTTGTTTTATTTTATATATTTATATTCCATTTAATGCAAGAATAGTCTCTTAGTCTCTAAGTGGTTTACAAAATATTTTATTATATAAACAATGAAAGTAAAACGATACAAGACTGTATTGAAAAGGTGTATAAAAAGCATAATGTATTAATCGGTCCTAATTCTTACTTTGCAAAGCCAACATAGAAACAACATTTTCACCCCTTCACACCACACCCCAAACTTCTGAGGGTGGAGGAACTAGCAAGAGAGCCCCCTCTGCCTATCTTAGCACCTATACACTTTACAGCTGTACAAAACAGAAAATTGGGACAAAAGAAAGTGATTTGCTTAAGACCTACCTCATCCAGTAAATTAATGACAGGAGACGATTAAACAACTGTCACATCATTAAAATAACTAAAAATTGAGCAAGTGCACCTGTCACAAACGATTGAAAGCCTGAGTTCTAGTGGAACATTTTGGAATAATAATTCCAATTTCTACTCTTCAAGCTCTCCTTTTTCAAGACAAAGACGATTAGTCGAGAAAACCATACCTGTTTCTTGAAGACAGTAAACTTCGATGCACAGCCATAACATCTGCTATCCATCATGTCAGGTGAGGTGGCACACTCAGTCTTCAAAAATGTACAAATGGAGACACATGATTCTATTCTGTCTGCTACCTCAACTTTCTTCCTCTTTCAGAGAGAGACCAGACAATAAGAGAGACGGTACAGTTATGGAATGTTAGCAATGGACCACTGAAAACATGCCATGTTATGGAACCTGAGGTTCACGCAGTCTGAAGAAAATGTGAGGATCTGGTCCTTACTTAACCTTAACAGCGATGGTTGCCACTGAAATGTTCTTAAATCACTAAATCAAAGGAAAGGAAAACAGACACTATACTTCTATAAATATCCTTTCTGAGGTGACCATCCTGGTGACCCCTCCAAATTTAAAGGAGAAAATCATTGGGTCTCCTAGACAGCAGAATTCTAGATTTCAGCATTATCAGTTTCAGATGAAAGCAGTGCCCCCAAAGTCTGTGTGTAATGGGTCGCCCACCCCACGAGTTCCCATAATCATCATCACAGATGGCAAACACAACCATCTACAATGCACCGATTTATGTGAGAAAGGTGGCTAGCAATGCACATTTTTGAAGAGGAGTGACTCATCACTTTCGCAGGCCGCTAGCACATTACCCATCACCAAAAGGTAGCATCCTACAGGCAACCTTTAAAAATAAGAAGAGGTTACACTTTCCTGCCACACTCCAAGGCTTTTAGAGAGGATCATAGAACAGCTATAGATCCACTTATTTCCGGAATACTGTACTGTATGTACTACTGTAAAATGCAGATGCGGCTGGGCTGATACATGGACAAGCAAACATCCAGAGAGATTTCCCACCTGGTACTCATCTTGCAACAGCTAAACATTTCAATCTTTTTTGAAGACCAGGAATGCCAGCCCCCACCTTATTCATGGCACCCACATTTATGTATGTATGTATGTATGTATGTATTGAACAACCCACACATTTCAGGTATCTCTCCTTCCGTCTTCCTCCGCCTTCTCTCCGCCCCTCCTTCCTCTCACTCCCTCGTTAAAATAAAAAAGGCAAAAAATGGAAAATGTTAACGATGATGGAGAAAGCTCTGGAGCAACCCACCTTAGGCTGACCCGGGCGTCATCCAGCCGATTCACACGACCCAGCAGTCGAAGGCAAATGCTCTACCACCGCGGAACTCGACGGCCGTTTTACCATAGAAGAGCAAAACAACAACCCGCCAGGCACACACCTCGGTCCCAAATCTGGAAATCCAACACCCAGCTGCACGACACGACACAGCCTCTGGGCGCCGGGAGGGCGAGGAGGCTGGAAGCGAAGCGAGGCAGAAGACGCCTCCGCCTCCCCGCCAGACAACAACGAGCAGAACCTCACTAATGGCAACGTCCACTAGCCCGGCTCGGTAATACTCACTATAGTGCAAGAAATGCGCGGTGCGGCGAGAGTCCCACTCCCATCACCCCGGACAGATCTTCTCCGGCAAGACAGGAAGGGGAAGAACTACATTTCCCAAGAGCCCACGGGGCCTCCCCGCCCCCCACTTTCCCTTGCGCGGAGTCTCATGGGAGCTCCAGCCTTTCTAGGTCCGAGGCATGACGGGAATCGTAGTTCTGGCCACACGAGCGAAGGGGAACTGCTGAGGAGGCAAAGACTACGTTTCCCAGCAGCCTCAGGGCAGCGCGAGTCGCTGTTGGGCGGCGGGCGAGAGTAGCCTCGCTGAGGAAAGGCAAGCTTGGTCGGGCAAGTCGAGGGAATAACAGCCGCTTTGGACCCGTAAAGAAGCGGGTCGGAGCGGGAAGAGAAATGGCGGTGGATAAGGAGCTGCTGGAGTTGGACTTATACGCGCTGCTGGGAGTTGGCGAGAAGGCGTCGGATAAAGAGGTCGGCAAGGCCTCGGGCTGAGGGGAGGGAGAGGCGGCGGCGGCGGCCGCCGCTGGAGATCCCTGAGGGCCCAGCCGGACCCTCGCAGGCCCCCGAGGGCCAGAATTATAGCAGGGGGCTCTGTCCCTGCCGCTCCTTACGGGACAAGACCTCAGGGCCCTCGAGCTGCAGAGTTCAAGGGCCCATGGCCTAAAGTATTGAAGCGATACCGCACACACTTTACTAGGGGCCACTTGGCACTGTACTCGATGGGTCCCCCTTCTGGGTTCCCCAGTAAATCTGAGATGCGCCGGGGTGCAGCCCTGCGCGAAAGTCGCGCCTTCTTCAAATGCGATCATACTACTGTTTTTTCATAGTCATTATAGGAGGGACCACGACGGTCATCTAGTTCAAACATGCAGTGCAGGAGTCTTTTGTCCAACGTGAGGCTCGAACCCACGACCGTGGAATTTAAGTCTCGTGCTCTGCCAACCGAGCTCTCTCTCATAGAATGGTAGAGTTGGAAGGGACCCCCGAGAGTCATCTAGTCCAACCCCCCCCCCCCAATGCAATGCAGGAATCTCAACTAGATCATCCATGACAGGTGGCCATCGAGCCTCAGCTTAAAAACCTCCGAGGAAGGACAATCCACCACCTCTCGTGGGAATCTGTTTATGATAGGCTTTGCAAGTGTGTGGTACTGAACTGCATGAATGAACTGTGATTTGAGATGGCCTCTTGGGTTTGCTTTGGATGCTTGAGGTGATGAGTATAATGATGGGGGAGGTGAACTGTGAACTAGGAAGTCCTTGGTTTGCATCCGATCTTGGCCACAATTTTTTGAGCCTCTCCATTTGGCATAAATTGATAATAATGCCATCTTACTTTGTGTGGGCAAACATTGTGGCAACCTTGCAAGTATGTTCCTCAAAAGTTACTAGAAGACTTATTTTTATTTGTTATCCTGATCTCCTCACCCCCATTTGAGGCGTTTTTTAAAAAGCTAAATTTTAACATGTTTTCCTTCCTAGAAGTGATATTTGCTTGTTACAGGCAAGCATTTTGGAAGCTTCTTGAAAGCCTGTTTGTAACAGTTTCTGCAATAATGGGTATTAAGCACTTTGAGTAGTCAAATAGTGTTGTTATGTATTATTGTGTTAATATTTTCCTTTAAGTTTAAGGAACAATAGCGTAAAGTTGTCTTTTTTAGGACTCATTTGGTCCACTAGGTGGTGCCTAAATACCAGACGTTTTTAGTCTATACATACTGCATATTGACAGAACTTTTTAGGGTAGTTATCTTAGAATAATAAGACACTGCTTTGCATATGAAGATGTTTCTGATAAGGAGTATTAATGTTAAAATGAATGCATGTGATTTATACTTCATAGTATCTCTGTTGTGACAGAATTGTACAGCTGGAAAGATGCTAACAACATCTGATCCAGCAACCTCAACAGAAGAAAGATTCAGTGTCTTAACAGTCTCACACGGATTTTCAATGTGCCAGAGAACTCAGAGGTTCCTCACTGAGAAGATCAGTAATACAGTTTTTCCAGCACTACTGAACAACCCATCAAATGTGCATTTGCAAGGATGGGTTGAAGCTTCTGGAGCGCACTTTTGATTCACAGGCAGAAACAGCAAGAACAATCGGGGCTGGCCAACATGGAACTCATGTAGTATTTTGTGGCTTCTGGCCAAGTGTCAGCACATGTTCAGTTTCTATCAGGCCAGGTTGTTGCCATTGGATGGAATCAGCGAGACAGTTACTTTGACAAATAAAATATTTTTATTTACCTGAGCAACTACAGTCCAAGCATTGAGGATGCATTAGGCAGCAGGTGTGTTTGTCATATCTACAGCAGTGTTATACCAGGGTTGCTTGGTATAAGGTAGGCCTGCATTTGGGCAGATAATCTCTGGCAGCAAAACAAACCTCTTAAAAGAATGAGCTTATTTTTAAACTTTTCCTGTTTACTTGTAGTTGCCTGCAGTCCTATCGTCTACATAACTGAATACTGCCTTAATCTGCTAATCACACTGTTCATTGCCTTGTTTTTGCTCTGTCATTTACAGATTAAGAAAGCCTACAGACAGAAGGCCTTGTCCTGCCATCCAGATAAAAATCCAGACAACCCCAAAGCAGGTATGGAAAGTATTCACAGACACTCTTAGCTTTTATTGACTGTTTTCCCTGTGTGATCACTAGAAGTGGCTAGATTTATCCAGAATTACACTGGTGTGTTTTATTGGTAATAGATGGAATGTTCTGGATATCAGTATCTAGACTTGATTATTTATGTGACCCTTTAATCACATGAAGCCTATTGTGTACCAGGTCCATTGGTTGACAAATGGTGCAGTTTTTAGGCCTGCTACCAAGAACCATAGATTGGCAGGTACCACAGACAGAGTTTTTTTGTGGTAGCCCCCAATATTTAAGGCTCCCTCAGAAATTGTGTATGGACCCCCATTGTTTGAGTCTTAAGCAGATTTGAGATTTTTATTCTTCTTCTAAGCTTTTGTTGATGGTTTTATGTAGGCTTCATCTTTTAGCTGCTGCTATTCTGTTAGTTCTGTAATTGCTCAATATGTTATATTTATTGCTGCAAGCTGCCTTACAATGTTCATAAGCTTATCGGGGGGAATATAAATATATTCAATTAAATGATGTCTCAGCAATATTTTGTATTCAGAAGGGGGCTAATTGTTTGAGATTCAGGACAGACAAAATAAAATGTATTTTCATACATGATGGCTAAGTTCTGCTTTCACTGTCCAAGGTTGTGTCCTCTGAATACAAGTTACTAGGAATCACCTGTAAATTTAGAAATAAGATATTAAGAATAAACCACTGATCCTTGCATAAGGGACGAACTGTATTTTAAATGGAGCAAACTGAAGTTCTGAAGTTATGGTGAGGATTGACTTTCAAATATTGTAAGAAGCTTTGTTGTGTTCTCTGAAATGATTTACTCAGACAAATTTCAGACAATCATTTACTCAGTTCTATATCTAGGAATTGTATGCATTCTCTTATTGCTGTTTCATTTTTTTCACTTTCTGTTTCCTAGCTGAGCTCTTCCATCAGTTGTCTCAAGCTTTGGCAGTTCTAACAGATGCAGCAGCAAGGGTGAGTTATTTTAATGCTCTGTTAAAACTCCAAGCATTTTCTGGCTCTGCTGTTAGACATGAATACTTGGAAAAGAAAAGTGCAGTCAGAAACTTATTTCAGGCCAGTACAAGTTCCATTACATATCTCTGGATAGCTTATGTACAGAAATTCCCTACTTCTCTCAGCAATAGACTCCTATTCTAAACTGTGAGTGGCTGAGGCTGGGTCATACTTGCATGGAGGGAGAACTCTATAACCATCAGAGGTCATTTGAGCCTCTAATGACAGAGATGGATCAAAGACTGCACACCTGCTCCTTCTGGAGAAGTGCTACCTAATCCAGAACAGACAATTGGCCTAGCTCCCAGAAACAGGAGCTACCCAGTCACAAGACCTCTGTCTTTCCAGGATTCAAGCTCAGTTTATTGACTCTGATCCAGGCCACCACTGCATCTTGCTCCACACTCAGTTGCAATGGAGAAATAAAGTTGAGTTTCATCAGGGCAACACCTTGCTCCAAAATTCCAAATGACTGCTTCCAGTGGCTTCATATAGATGTTGAATATCATTGGGAACAATATAGTGCCCTGTGGCACCTCATAGTGTAAATGTGTTCGTTGATCTTGGGGAAGGTTTAAACTAATTTATTCTTGCCTTGGAGGCTCAATATGAATCCTTTATTTCAAACTGATCTCTGCATACTTTCTAAATTAGTGATAGCTTGGGATGGAAGAGATTTTTGGCATTATGATCAAGTATTTAGGTTCTAAAATGAGCTGGGTTCCACTTATCTGAGTAAATAATACTTCATATAAAGAAATAAGATGGAATTAAAAAAAATGTGAGAGAGATAGAGGGAGAACTATATCCACAGCTTTAAACTCGTTTGCTGCAACAGATCTTATTACTGAAAAAAGTAACTGCTTTTTTTATTGGTTTTCTCCTGTATTTGGAACTGTTGTGACATGAAAGCAGGTAGAGCTCTTGCAATTCTATTGTTCTTGCCCATTCTTTGGATCCCTGTTAAAAGCTGCAAGCAAAACTATACCTGTTGTCAACACCTGTTGTCAGTATGTTTCAGACCATGCTGCCCCTGCAATCCTAGCATTAAACTGGGCTAGTGATCTAATACAGACATTATAAATAAGATGTATACTTCAGAATACTTTCAAACATTTGTATCTTTCTTGATTTCACATATTCTGGTCCATCTATCTTTCCTCTGTTTGTGGACATTAGTAATGTTAGTTACTGAGAAGTCTGGAACTATTAAAATTTTTATCCTTGTTAAACACAATCTGAATGTCCATGACACTTGCAGATCTTTGTTTTGTTTTAATTTTAATATTTCTAGATATGTGATTGAAGCTTTCATTTTGTTTTGATTTATTATTTTTTCTTGTCCTATCACTACTGCAGGCAGCATATGATAAAGTAAGGAAAGCAAAGAAACAGGCAGCAGAAAGGACTCAGAAACTTGATGAAAGGAGGAAAAAAGTCAAACTTGGTATGTAAATCTAGAATATTCTTTTGCATATGGAGTAAATGCCAGGTTGCAGGTTCCTTACCATTTGTTCATGTCTGCAATTCGTTTGTTTTCATTAAAATTTGAGGTGGTATCAGTAGGTGCTCTTAAATATACTGCACTGTGAGCAATGATTCATCCTGTTAGAAATGAATCTCAGGAAAAACCAATCTGTTTGGGTTTGCCCTATCTTGGAATCATAGAACTGTAGAGTTGGAAGGGACCACGAGGGCCATCTAGTCCAATCTCCTGCAACGCAGTAATCTTTTGCTCAATGTGGGGTTTGAACCCACGACCCTGAGATTAAGAGTCTCCTGCTCTACCAACTTGTGGACTTCTTCTTTTGCTATAGATCTTGAAGCCCGGGAAAAAGAAGCCCAGTCCCAGGTTAGCAAGGAGGAAGAGATCCAGATAACTAGAACATTAGAGCAAGAGGTAAGGGTAGCAACCAAACAAAATGTTATTTGATATCAGAAATGAGGATGGGATCCTTTATGTGCACAGTCATTGTGAAGAGCAGAAAGTTAATAGTATTGAAAGATAAATTATGCTGGCAGCCTATAGGAGTAGCAGCATTGAGGTTCAGGCTGTGTGAAAACATAGCATAAAGGGATTATAAACTTGAGGGGCATAGTTCAGTGGTAGAGTGTGCTTCACATGCAAAAGGTCCTAGGTATTGATCCTTGGCATCTCCAGGTAAGACTCCTTTCTAAAAAATACCTGTAGAGAGAGATAGTCTAACTTTATATAAGGCTGCTTCCTGTGTATCTATTCTTCTCCCCCCCCCCCAAAAAAAAAACAACACTTTTCAATTTGGCTGTTGTTGCTAGACAGGAGATAAATAGACTGCTGGTCTATTCCTTGTGACACTTTCTTCATACCTACAAGTTAAAGAGTAGATTGTTTTGTAACAGCCACTTTTCTTGGCAACATGGCCACCATTTTTTTTGCCTTCTGCCTCTTTCCCCAGATCCTACGGTTACGTGAGGAGGGATCCCGCCAGCTGGAGGAACAACAAAAACTTATCCAGGAACAAATACGACTTGAGAAAGAACAGCGAGTACGAGGTAAGGCCAGGCAAGGTCAGAGCCTCTGACTGCCACAAAGTTGTCTTGCCTCGGTTCTCTTTGGAACACGCCCATGGGTGCTCAAAGCCAGTTTGCTTTTGTTGTTAAGGAGTATATGTCTGTAGAAAAATAGTCTTTTCTTTGCTGCGTCTCATGTTGTGGAGCTTAGTGGCAGAATATTCTTTTATTAAGTAGAAGGGCCAAACAAGAAGAGTTAAATTGGGAGATGTACAGCACACTCCTATGCATGTCTACTAAGAAGTAAATTGAGTTCAAGGGGACCTTCTCCCAGGTCAGTGTGTGTAGGATCATAGCTCTGGTCTCTTCTAAGATGTGCCACTTATTTCCTTTTTCACCCCAGGCAGATGTGGAAATGAGGAGGGTATTGACGATTAATTTAATGAATGTTTGCAAAGAACTTTGCAATATTTGTTACAGATTTTTCAGTACCAGTTGGCATCTGAGATTGGTTTATGAACATTCAGTGCTATTTTTATCCTCCCACCTCAAATTTATTTATTTATTCTTTTATTTACTACATTTATATACCACATTTCTCTTCCAAGGATTTCAAGGTGGTATACATAGTTCTGCTCCTCCACATTTCATCCTCACAACAACCCTGTAAGGTAGGTTAGGCTAAGAGATGGTGACTGGTCCAAGGTCACCCAGTGAGCTTCATGGCTGAGTGAAATTTTCCAATCTCACTGTCATTGGAGCCCTACTTCTGGAAGTAACAAGAGTCAAAACAGAACGTCCTTTTAACTTGCATAGTTATCAGGATAATTGCCAACCTACACCCAAATCCCCTGTGGTGGAGTTTAAATCAAGCTAAGGATATGCAAAACATAGACTTTCTTGAGTATTTTCATTCATTAAATGTCAGTGTAGTTTTCATTTTCTTTTTCTTTTCTTCTTTGAGGCAAACATGATGGGTATGGAGAGGAGGGCAAAGGAACACCCAAGCTCAAAGTAAGACATTCCCAAAAATTGAGCTATGAAGAGAGATGAGCAACTAACTTATCATTCCATCAGTAGAAGCCACATGGATCGCCTCTGGCCACACAGAATGCTGGACTGTCTCTGGCATCCTCGCTGCTTGCTGGAATTGTCACTTACTTCATCTTAATGTGTTCCTTGCACTTTAATCTAGAATCTAGGCACTAGGATGAAGGTAATTAGAAGTTAAGTCTCTGTGACTTGGGATATTGACAAGTTGCCAGATGCTGCTTGATGTATGTAGTAATTTTCAGATCTTCTAAATGTGAACTTTTCCCTGTGCCTAGGACTATGTATATCTGTCCCTGTGCAGTGTAGACATTCCTTTTAGTATGTCTACAAATTTTAACATCTGAATCCGTTGCCTCTATAGCATCACAGATGCAAAACCAAATGCTAGATTCTGCTATATATTGCATCCAGTACAGTGAACAGTGTGAATTAATTTCTAAATTTTCCTCATCAGCTACGCTGGAAATGCAAGAAAGAAGATGAAACTAAAGGAGGCTACTCAAAAGAAGTTCTTCTGCAAATCCTACAAAAGGTCCTGTTCCAAAATGCTCCTTTCACCTTGGTTGGTTGGTTTTGCCTAGCATTCTGTAAGAATAAGCAAAGAAAGTTGATATCTTCATAAACTAATGAGGCCCTCCCATGGTAATTATAAATCATTCCATTCCTTTTTGTTGGTACAGGAGGACACCATAAGGAATTTATTAACTTGTCAGCTAATATTTAATACAACTAATACATCCCTGTGGTATGACTAGTAAATAATTTGATGGTGTGGTTTAACATGTGATCTTTACTTCATCCCTATTTGTACTTCAGTAACTGCTAGGCAGATTTGACTAGCTTGGGCTTTCTCTCTATTTTTTTTGGGTGAACAATTAATTCAGAACTAGGCTGGAACAATAACCTCATTCATTACATCACATGATGATGATGTTCTATGGGGTTTTGCTGGGAGAGTGTGATCTGTGAACTGACTTATGGCTGTGTTGCATTTCAAGCTTGTTATGATGACCTTGGCCTCAAATCAATGACTGCTATTGTAATATCTCTAAAAACTCTTTAACTAGCGTTTTGACATGATTATGCACAGTATATCTTATTACAAAACGTACTCTTCACCAGTATTGTATCTCATCCCACTGCAGTCCTTTTTCCATTTGTTATTTATGGAGACTTTGGCAAGAGCTGTCATATATCCCATTTTAGAACATACGGTTTCTCCCCTAGACCTATGTCTTGACTTTACATTTCTTATTGATTCTGGCAGTATGGCGAGGTTCTGAATTTGCTAATCTCTAGCAAGAAGACTGGGAGTGCAGTTGTGGAATTTGCCACGGTGAAAGCTGCTGTAAGTTTTTTGACTTGGGAATTTCTCAGTGCACCTTTATGGTGGTATACATTGACCTTTATGGAAGAAGGTATCATTAGAAGTCTTTCTATGACTCTTCTACATCAACTGGGCTTCCCCCACCCAACCCTTCTGACTGGCGCAGAAAGCAGGGCCAGTTCCCCATCTTTCAGCAATGGGTGGGTGTTTATAGAGGGGTGGGAGGCTCTGAGAAACTTCACCAAAACAAAGGGAAAGCATTTATTGCAGTTTAGGAAACCAAACTTAAGTATTTCTATATAGATAAGTAATTTATGTGAATAGTTTCTTGTTACTTTAAACACCCATGCTTATAGCCCCTGAGTAACAAAAAGATCATGGTAAAACCTTCTCCCATCAGTATGCAAATACCACTATCAAGATAGTTACCAGTAAACCCTAAAATGCTACATCTGGTTTTTTTATTGTTACTAGGATGCTTCTCTCCATATTATGATGAGCCTTAGATGCAAAAAAACACCTTAATGAAGTTAGGAAGGAATTTTCCTCCCATTAGATTATCTGACTATTTTACTTTTCACCCTTCCATACAATACATTTAGTGTGGTTTGCTTTAAGCAAGCTGGATTTGTTTTACTTTTCCCACAAGCTCTCCCCTATCACATGGTGCATTCATGTGGCACTGGCATGCATTCTCTCACATTAATGTGCGCACACAAACCTACTGATGGAAATGGGATGGGCTAATCAGGGACTGGGAGGGGCTGATATATAAGCATGGAGGGGTTTTCAGCTCAACTAGCACAACCTTCCCCAACCTGATGCCCTTGAGATGTTTTGGACTCCAACTTCCATCAGCCCAGCATAATCAGTGGTTGGGGATAATGGGGATTATAGTCCAAAACACCTGGAGGGCACCAGGTTGGAGAATGCTGATCTAGCATGATTGTTTAATCAATTGACCTGTGGCTATTCTGTTATTCTGGGCTTAGTATGGGAAGCATGAAATGAAGAGGCTGTTTTTATTCATTAGGAGATGGCAGTGAAGAATGAAGTTGGCCTGATAAGCAATCCTCTAAAAATCTCCTGGCTAGAGGGCCAACCACAGAGCAATCCTGTGTTTGCTGATGGCACCAGCCTGCCACAGATATCCAAGGTAGGACCAATACAAGCTGCTACTTTTGCATTTGGTGGTTCTTAAAATCTGTTTGAACTCTGCATACACCTGGTATGGGCACTAGCAAAAATATTCCGTTCATCTTTATACTTTTGCCTTGGGAAGCATTCACTGAGCAACTGTAAGCCATTTAAAGTTTTTCATTTATGAACTTGTTCTAATGAAAGCAAGTATAAATCTGGCTTGATGTTGTGCTTGTATAGATATGATCTGCTGCAGCACTAATTGGGCTGTTGCTAAATGGAGTCATAGAGAGGATCCTATGTGATGTTTGCTGTGTTTAAGTTTGGGCTGAAGAAGTACATGCACAGTTGATGAAAGATGAGCCTTGGGAAGCGATCTCTTCTGAGAAACTAGATTGGGGCAGATAATTCTCCCACAAAAGGAAAGGCTTGTTTTACTGATGAAACTCATGGGTTTAGAGCAGTGGTGGGAAACCTCCAGCCCAGCATCAGCTGATGGTCAGGTCTTGCAAAGCCCTGTGCACAGCACTTTTCAAGACCAGGCAGTAAGCAGATCATCACCAATTTGTGCACTGTGTCTTTGCCACCCACCTGTAAATTTTGTGGGGAGGGGATGTGGGGACAGATCCAGTTCCCCACCCCTGCTTTAAAGTATATGTTCTCTTCTGTTTGTTGAGAAAGTCCCATCATTGGAAAGAGGCCTACAAACGTGATGCACTGTCTGCAAATCTGCTAGATAAAATAAACCTCTGTGATCTCTTTGAAAGCAGATCTAATCTATAGGTTCCTCACATCCCCAAATGTGGTTTTGCTTTATTGCACCATTTCAATATTACATTTATAAAGACTGTTCTAATGTTTCTAGAACTTCCCCTGCTCTGTTGAAGGCAGGGGAATCGGTGCTGTAGAGTGCAAGATCATCTGAGCTTCCATTTTATATTTGAAGCTTCATTTGTTTTTACTTTTTCATTTATAGCTTGTCGTGTTTTGAATCAGAGCATCTATTGTTAGTCATAAATGAAATAAGAGTCTTCATGTGTTAAGGACAAAACAGACTAGATAAATGGGTGATGGAGGGAAGTGGGAACATGTAAATACCACTTTATTATCTTGATTTGGACTGTATCTATTATAGATATGTGAGATGGGAATGCCCAGCTGTTCATTCTGCACATGCAGATATTCTTTAAAAGCAAAAGCAAAGAGAACTCTGGGCCAAAGTCTGCCATCTTTTCTCTGTGCACGTGGCTTGAATAGCTTTTTCAATAGTGTGTGGGTGGAAAAGTAGCAGCTGTCTACTTAATGAGCAGGTATTCTGGTAGTTTCTCAGGTGAGGCTGTTATTTGCGTCTTCCTTTGTTTTGCTAGCCGGTTACTTTGTGTTTAATTCCAAGTAGTAGTTCCTGAGAAACTGCCTCTCAGCCTCCCTGAGGTTTTGTTTGAGCCTGGATGGCTCCACCTAGGGAGCACTTTCAGCTCTTTTCAAAGAGTGACTTTCCTGCCCGACTCCACAGGGCTGTGTGTTTATGGCCACAAATAGTCTTGCCTGGAGTGCAGTGGGGAACAAATCCTGTGACTGGTTGTGCTGAACTAGGTGGAATCCAGCAGTACTTTCAGGTTGTTTGGGGCCAAGAGATGTTTTTCTCCCTTGCGCAATCTAGGCGAAGCTACTGGGCATGATAGCTATGCCCTGCCTCCCCAGCCAGAGGCAGTAATGCTTCTCAATACCAGTTGCAGGAAACCACAGGAGGGGAGAGTGCTGTTGTGGTTGGGTCCTGCTTGTGGGTTGGCCATTGTTAAAACAGGATGCTGGACTAGATTGGTCACTAGCCTGATCCATCAGACTCTTACATTCTTATCACAAACAATGCCTATAAAAGTTGTTTTCTCAGGAATGAAGAGCAAAAGTTGTCTCCAAACAAGCTCTTGTTGGTTTTCAAGTTAGCTTATTGCTTCTTATGAAGCCTCTGGCTTATGACGTGAGTTTATCTTGGCTTGTTTCCGTTCCATATGTTTCTTACTGGGAGCCCATATATTCTGCCTGCTGCACAGGATTAATGTGTATGAACCCAAGCTGGGAGCTGTGACTGAGTTCATAGCTCTGCGGAAGTGATAGATGCTCTGATACAGAGGCCTTCCAGCTACTTGCTGGAGTGCAGACATTGGGATTGTGCTATTCATTCTCTTTATATTTTGGGATCCTCTTCCAATTCTGTCGGTATTTACATACTAAAAAAAAGTTATTGAATTTTAATGACTAATTTAAATCAGTTCTTATCTCTTGACTTCTGTCTGCCCTGAGGCTCTTTTTACTATCCTGTTCATGTTTACTAGCCTTCCAATAAATACTTAACTTAGGTGCCCTCCTCCTGAAATATTGTAAAATCCATTAAGCATGTAGACTGTATACACAGTGCTTGTTTTGTCTGTTCTGTCATCATGCTTCTAAAAGGAAACCTCTTGCGGCATTAACCTGTTTGTTGGCTTGCTCCTTGAGTTATGTGATGTTGCATGCTTAATGTATTTTTTTGTTAGAAAAATTATCTGTTATCTGCAAAGATGATTCAAAAGCAAATACTTTTTTGCCGCAGAGACACTAGCTTGGCACTTGCACCAGGACAAATCTGCTATTTATGTATTTATTTCATAACGTTTCATATGTTTCTTACTGGGAGCCCATATATTCTGCCTGCTGCACAGGATTAATGTGTATGAACCCAAGCTGGGAGCTGTGACTGAGTTCATAGCTCTGCGGAAGTGATAGATGCTCTGATACGGAGGCCTTCCAGCTACTTGCTGGAGTGCAGACATTGGGATTGTGCTATTCTGAACTCTTTCTTAGATGATACCTTAGCAAGTTTTATATTTGGACACATAGCAGCACCTTTCAGTGGGATGTAATTGCAATTCATGTAATTCCTGGATTCAGCACTGGTTTTTCAGTGGGTTTCCAGCTAGAAGGGATACAACTGGTATGTCTTCAGGTTGGAGATAAACTCCAGTACTCCCCCCCCCCCCGAAGTAATAGTTTCCACCTAAGCTAACTGGCCTGCCAGTTTTTATGAATCAGTTTTCATAAGAACTGGTACGGTTGCCTAAAATAGCAGGATTGAGTTTAATCCCAGTGTATTTTTTTAAAAAAATTGCAGTTGGGGGATACTGATTTTTTACTTGAAAAGATAGTAAACTTCTGTACTGTAACCTAAATTCAGTACAGAAAAAGCTGAATCCTGCAACCTGTTTAAATTACCTAAATGAAATAAACATCCATACATTACAACACAAAATATGGTAATATTCTTAATCAGAAGACTTTAAAATTGCTTTTAGAATTTTTACAATTACACAAAAATATTAAACCTGTGAAAAGATTACTTATATTTTGCATCCTTAGCCTTTGACAAGTGAAGTTCCAGTAAACTTCACTTTGATATGCAAACTTTTTCCTGTTGCTTGTGCCATGCCTGCGGTGATCACCTTCCTTCCTCTTTTTGTATAATTACTCCTGAGGTGACATCACTGATTCCTTACATCCTTTCTACAGAAACTTCCCACAACTTATTTTGTTTGGCAGTACTTGAATATGAATGCTTGTAACTTGCTCTATTCATTCTCTTCCCAATTTTAAGAGACATCTTTTGTGTTAATGCCTCTTTATATTTTGGGATCCTCTTCCAATTCTGTCGGTATTTACATACTAAAAAAAAAGTTATTGAATTTTAATGACTAATTTAAATCAGTTCTTATCTCTTGACTTCTGTCTGCCCTGAGGCTCTTTTTACTATCCTGTTCATGTTTACTAGCCTTCCAATAAATACTTAACTTAGGTGCCCTCCTCCTGAAATATTGTAAAATCCATTAAGCATGTAGACTGTATACACAGTGCTTGTTTTGTCTGTTCTGTCATCATGCTTCTAAAAGGAAACCTCTTGCGGCATTAACCTACTTGTGGGCTTGCTCCTTGAGTTATGTGATGTTGCATGCTTAATGTATTTTTGCAAAGATGATTCAAAAGCAGATACTTTTTTGCAGCAGAGACACTAGCTTGGCACTTGCACCAGGACAAATCTGCTATTTATTTATTTATTTCATAACGTTTCTACACTGCATGATTGTAAAAATAAATAAATAAATCTCAAAGCTGTTTACAAAAAGATTAAACAACATAATCAAGAAAAATTCACAGCCATACTTTAAAACATACAAAAGTTAAAACACTAAAACATTAAAATTACCTCAACTTTTTAAGCGTCTGAGTAAGCATCACTTTTTGTGCTGGAGTGGGAATTGTCTGGCATGCTAGCTGAAAAGTTATGCCAATATACATTGCTGTAGAGCAGGGGTGGGAACTAGATCCATTCAGCGGGCCAGATCCTGGGTTCTGCTAACCCTGGTAGGCCACTTTGAAAGGTGGGCAGGGCCCTACCCACCTGTCAATCTGACATTGAGTGACATGTTCCCTGCTAGAAAAGGAAAAACAAGCTTGAAGTCACCCCTGACAGTGAATAGACTTGCTCTCGCTGCCAGTCAGCTGATTGGATTAGTGACAGCGCACAACTGGGAGTGCACTTTCAGACTCCTAGTTGTGCAGTGGCAGCCACATCTCCACCTGCCCCACACTTGATGTCACCTATGGCAGCAAGTTGGCGTGGTTTGGGGAAAACTGTCTCACGGGCCAAACTGGGACTTGTGTTGGCCCTAATGAGGACCGTGGGCCAGAGGTTCCCCACCCCTGGGAGTATAGTGTGTCCTGCGTTTCTCACAAGGCCATGCTGCTAACCTGAGGAAATCACTTTAAGCTCAGTTCTGACTCTTGACTTGTTTATAATGTGAAGCCAGAAGCAGAAACAAGGGTAAGAGTCCCTGGTTACTTAGGAACTCTTGGCATGCTACAGCTTTATCTTGATGGCACAGTCATTATGGCAAGTATGCAAAAATGGGTGGAGTTCATAATTCAATTCAAGTGTTAGTTTTACAGAGGGCAAAACTACATGTGATGTTAGTCATGCATTGCAAACAAATATGCACAGCCTGACTGTTTTCATATTGAAGCAGCAGCAGCCATAGGGTTCCAATCTGCAGTACAGATAGTAAATTGCACCTTTGGAGGTAAATAGCAGCCAGTGATGCGGCAGTTTTCCACAGGAAACCTATATGACGTGGTTGTTTTCTCTCTGAAATAAAAGCCATGAGGTTTTGTATTCTTGTTTAAACGTGGAATTGTTGTTATTGGTTTGTATACCACCCTTCATCCATAGATCTCAGGATGGTTCACAACATAAATTTACAATATAAAAAGACAAAATGCATAATAAAAATAAGAACACAAAAAAATAACACTTGCATTTTGGTCCTGAGACTGACCTGCAATAGCAAGCAAGGGAGTATGACTGTGAATCCATCTACACATTGTAAGTGTTTATTCAGGGCAGTAACTCAATAAATTATTTTGACATGGCCCTGGAGCCACATGATTTCATAAACAAGCCTTGGGACATGATATTTCTTACAAGGGGGTCTTAGGTGGTTTGGATATGCTTAGGAGAGCAGTAGCTATTTGGTTTTCCTTTCAGTGGCCCCTTTCCTGCTCTTTCTAGAGTTTGATGTAACAGGGTTTTCCCCAGTCACACTGTTACATGAGTGCTTGCCAATGGAAATTAAAGGAGACACAAATGAAGTACATGAAATACTTTTAATAAGGTCTAAAATATATATTCTCTTCCACATTTTACAATGGATTATTCATAGCTTATTGTGGAAGCAATAGTTATACACTTCCTTTCCCCTGTGACAAATAGAAAGAAAAATAATTGCTTTCCAATAATGGTCTGGCTTTCTAATAGGTTAAATATACCCATTAATGAGGAAAATATGCACCAGCATAAAGGAAGATGAACTTCAGTCATGTATAGTTCAAGGCTCTTGTATATCCATGAGTTCCTTATAGTTCCTTCATGTTACAACCACCCACCCTTTTCCAGACACACATTAGTTGTAGAATCTCTGATACGGTCCAAATGTAGGAAGCATCTTGTCATAATGAAGTACTCTGAGTAGGAGTTCTTGGGAATGTGTGATGAATGGAAATACAGTAATCCTAGTAAATTCCAAGTAAATACTGTGTTCAGCTGCTAGCTGGTCTGCTGTTCTCAGTTCATTGAGAAAAACAAAAAGCAGCCTCAGTTGCGTATAGGCAGTGAAGATGAGCCAGTGGTTCGGTGTAATTAATTCCTCTGCTTTTATTTGCAAGTCTAGCTAATCTGACAGTAAATTCTGGTTTCTGAGTGTCTGCAAAACATCATCAAGGAGTGAGGGCCCCAAATCCAATGTGAAAGAAAAAAAGGGGTCTAATGGATCACGAATAGGATTTCTGTAGCAAGAGGTGGTTTCAGAGAGCCACCAGTTTGTGGCTTGGTTCCTATAAAATAGGTCTGGCTGTGTTTGAGTGGCCTTGTGGAAATGACGTGAAGTGCTTGGGAAAGAAATGTCTGTAGAGGGAGAATCAGTGTGGTTTATTATATTGGGGCAGCTGGCACTGTCCAGATATAGCCGAGGTGGTTTGGGAGGTGGCAGTGGCTTGCTGAGTAGGTTTTGCTCGCTCTGACACGATAAATAGTCCGACTTTCCCGTCAAGTCTCTTGGGAGTTCCCTTTTGTTGTACTGTTGTCCACTGGTGTCTATTGTTTGGCTGTTATGATTCCAGATTGTGACTTGATTGCCCAGCTTTTTATGCCTCCTGAATGAGAGGCGCTTGAAGAAACCAGAGGATCTGATGGATCCTCTCCGCCAAGTGTCCATGGTGAGGGAAGCAATAAAAAAGGCTGGTGGCTTCCAACTGTGTGATGAAGGAGGCCAGAGGCCTCTGTGTTGAGCTTAATTGAGGCTTTCTGAGTCAGTGGGGAGCTTCTTTCTTCTAATTTCTGGAAGAAAAAAGAAAACCTAACAAGCTGGCTTCCCAGAGAAGGCAATATTTGACTGTTAACCCTCACTTCCACTAAAGAAACCATTGGGAAAGAGTTCTACCAACATGACTTTCATGACCGTATTAGAACTGTAGAACTGTCCAAGTTATCAGTATTTCAAAGAAAATGTTAAGTAGACATATAAAAAGCACTTCAAGTATTGTGAATTTGAAAGCCAATCGTAACTCTTAGTGTGTAAATAGTTGTGTTTTAAAGCATTTGTAGTTGAGGCTCTGTCATCCCAGCTGGCTGAGATGCAGCAGATGAGTTATTGCAGTGTACAGGATGGGGCTTGACCCTTCTTATTCCTCTGCTGCTTGACTCTGCCATGCTTCTGCAGTCGCCTTTATTCAGGACAGTGGCAACCAGTATAGTACTATTTGAGAGAGAGTTACTGACCTATCTCCATCATGATCAGCCTTCTTCCCTGCCTCCCTGCTTCAAATCATCTTCTTATCCAGTGGTCCCTTAGAACACCTCTCTGCTATTCTGCATTCCTATGTCTCCTTATCTGTCACTCCCATTAACACAATTTTCCACAGCTTTTTGTACAAATCCACATCTCACTCCTTTTTTCCTTCCTTCTACCTGCGATGGTCTTCCCATTTTCCATTTATCAGGCCACTTTCCTTTCTTTCTCTAGAGCTCTCTTTAAAACCAAATTATTTCCAAAAGAATCTTTTCTGACCTACCCTTCCTTTGTTTCACTTGATCTGCTACTTTCCCTACCTCATTTCCTTTCTCAGTTGTTAGGCAAAATGAGGTACTGTCTAATGCAGATTGAAAGCAGTAATGTGTCAGGACATACTAACTTCATCTGCCACCTCAAGGTCACCAAACTCCACTTACCCCTTTTAGCCCACTTTAAATCCTTACCACACAAAGGAATTATGGGGCTGCCAAATTAAGGGCTGTATATATACATCATCATCTCAACAAATTTACCCAGATTCTAGAGCACAAAGCAGCATCCATATGGTGGAATTGTTGAATGTTACATGACAGAAAAGTCATTATCAGTCTCTCATTACTGGATTGGCAGAGCCGAGAATTAGCAAAACTATATTCATGAAGGATTTCTAGAGCTTAAGTAGTTGCAGAGCTTAACATTGAAGAAAATGAAATGCAGAGTTGCTACTTACTGTGAGACAGAGGGGAATTTTGAAGGAAGTCCTTCCAGCCCAAGACACAGCATACCTGTGTCCATGTTTAAAAGTCCACTGTATCTTCTCAGCTCTACCTCTACAACACTATTCCTTCGGTGTTACTCCTTGCCCTTCTCACTCAGCCACTCATGTGTTTTGCTGGTGGCAATTCCTTTGTGCGTGTTCTGTGCCAAGCCCTTGCTGACTCAGTTACATCAGAAACTGGGATTTACACTATTAGTTAATTGCAGAGATTGCAGGAAGTAGGTGTGTAGACCTGTGAAGTGTCAGCCCACACATACAAAGCTTCAAGAGAATACAGGGCTTCTATGGAATATTACTTGAACAACTTTCAGTGTAGCTGCTGGAGGAGGGGGAGGACAAGGAAATACAATAAGACCCAGTTCTGAATTGCAAGTTCAAGGGACCCGTGCATTTCTACTTAGGATTGGAGATGGGATCTCTCCCCATCCCCAAACGGCACCTTCATGGTCAGAGGCAGTAAGATTCTGACTATCAGGCATGGTGGAGAGACAGAAGCAAATAATCACACTATGCTTGCAGCTGTCCAGGGACACCTGACTGGTGGTCACTCCTGGAGACAGGATGCTGAACCAGAAGGACCTTGGTCTGATCCAGTCCAGCAGATTTTTAAGCAGAGGTTGGATGGTCATCTACCATGGATGCTTTAGTGATTCCTGCATTGCAGGGGTTGGACTAGATGTCCCTCGGGGTCCCTTCCAAGTCTACAGTTCTACGATTCTATTATTCTTTATACTGTATTTCCACACCATTATATGTTACATAAGCAATTAAGTCACAAATATAAGGTGCCAACTGCCTTCAAATTTTTAAAAAGGCCTGACTAATCAGGAATGTACAAAAATGGCTGTTTTTACTCTGCTTTATGAATTAGATAGCTCCAAGCTGAAAATGAAAAGCTGTTGATTAGTATTAAAGAGCCATGCCACCTATAAGTCCTCTTGAGACTCTACAACACTAAATGTTTAAGTATAGAATCTGTTTAATAGAGTGCCAAGAAATAAAATGACACACAATTTCCAGGATAATGGTTCCACTGGTTTTACAGGATATTAGGCCAGGGGAATCCCCTCAATGTAAGATGTTTCGTTTTCAACAATTTTAGATTTGGGGATTTGTATTGTTCTCTTCTTGGAATCTGAGGAAGAAATCACTAGTTAAGATTCTGGAACCCTCCTCAAGAGTATTTGCAGTGCTTTGCCTATTCTTAATTAAAGTGATACTATGTTCCTGTACTAAAATTAAGGCAATAGACAGTATTTTGATCCTAGAACATTTATGATGCTGCTTTAGTACTTCCTGTTATATTGTAGCATATTTACCATTTATTACATTTATGTTTCACTTTTCAGTAAGGAGCTAGCTTGGGTTTGTGTCCCCTTCTATACCCATTTTACCTTTACAACCACCCTGTGAGGTAGGCTACAATTACCTGTAGTAATGAGAACTGCCACAACTGTAATAGTTGAGAGTGGAGGAGCTTACTTATTCTGGCATGACATTTTGCTTGGAGTGGCTATATTAGAGTTGTCCCCACTTTGGGCAATCTTTATCACCAATAAACGCTAGCTAGTAATGTCTGTAAGGTACTCTGCACCAGAAGACCTCTTTTCTTGTGCCATTGTGGTGGTGTTTATTTTAGGACCTCTGAAAGAACTAGCAGGGATTCCACCTTACTTTTCCTGCCATCCCTTTTTCTTTAGGGTTCGGTTGTCTCGGAGCGGGATTACGAAAGCCTTGTGATGATGCGGATGCGCCAAGCCGCTGAGAGACAGAAGCTGATTGAGCAGATGAAACAGGAAGATGAGGAAGAACCTTCCACATAGTACAAGGAGAAAAATGGCATTATCTTGTGTGTTTGCTTATACTTAAATTAAGTCAATAAATATCCTTTTTAAAAACAGCCGTGGTTTTCTTTGAAAAATAAACTGGTCATCCTCAATAAGGGTATAAATCTGGTGGTGTGTGGCTCTGCTTCTGCTTAGATATCGGGTGCCCACACTGTCAAAGCTACCAAGTCAAGTTTCTCCTCCCATTGACAGACCATGGGCTAGTTTTAATCTTATGGAAACTGCCAGAAAATGGTTCCTGCTGTTGGCAACTCCACAGATGGGTATAAGTTATATAAATGATTGCCATGTTTACAAGGTATCTCCAGCAACTTCTGTGTTAAAAGAATTGTGTGTTAAAGGGAGTTTCAAAGACACTGAAATGGTGATGTGATGAATAGACACATTGGTTGCATTTATTAGTTGAGAAGAAGTCACCAGAAGGTTGTCGTGCAATGGACCTTTGAGAAACCTATTGCTTCTGTTCCCACATGGAAGGCTTTTTTTTTAAAAAAAAGGGTTCTGAAATACATTGGATGCACCCTCAAATCTGCAGCAATCATCATGGCAGGTACTGGTGCTGTTTTTGGTCTTTTCTCACTGCTCTCATTAACGGGAAACATGGAGATTATATATAATCAGTGTTGGCCACAGTACATGACCATATTTTCAAACACAAGGAGAGTAAATGGTTTGGCACTACACTACTAAATCAGTAAACAGCCCATGCTACTGCCATGTTCCTACAGCTTCTTGAAGAATGGAAGGCTGTACAAGTTGGGATAGCTCAGTTGGTAGAGCATGAGACTTCAGGGTTGTGGGATTGAGCCCATTGGGCAAAAGATTCCTGCATTCCAGGGGGCTGGACTAGATGACCCTTGTGGTCCCTTCCAACTCTACAATTCTATGATTCTACTAAGGCTGTGGGCCTCTGATTCATTATCTGGCAATGCAGGAACTGGCCCATATCCAGGGTCATTATCTGTGTACTTCTTCTAAAGCCTTTTAGCGGCAGCTGCTCATTATTTCTCAGAACTTCATTCAAGAGTTAAAACGCTTGCCCGCTGCTACTTCAAAGGAATTAAACTCTGGACAATGTGAAGTCTGTTTGTTAAATTATTTTATTTTGCCAGCTATTTTAAGAACGGCTTACTGCATAAACACAGTTCCAAATAATCCCAGCAATGAATGGACTGGTACAGTTACAAAACTGATGTTCAAATATTTACAGGACCTTTCGCCTCCATTTTCCAGTTTGCATATAGAAGGGGTAACTAAAAAAACCACATTCAGGATTCTATTCATACTCGTTAACTTGAGTACACGCTAGATTATTTTCAGCTTGGAGATTTGCTGTGCTTACTGGTGATCAACTTGTTCTGCAGCAGCACCCGCCCCTTTCTCAGCAAAGTAACAAACTTATAAGCTTGGCCTTTTCTCCCCCCAGCCACTCTAGCCTGAGAGAGTTACTTTAATGCCAGCTTTTCATCATTCAACAGAACAAATGAGGATAATGCTGCTATATTGGCAGTTCTGGACTGGCATTCCAATTAATGCTCAAAAAGGATTGATCTCTTCAGGCCAACGCCAGCCCTAACTGGGCCACCTTCCTATGATGCGCTTGTGGTAGTGGTACCTATGTTTCATAATGCCTTAAAACGAGTAACACGCTGGAAAATGAAGGCAGGACTATGCTGGGCGATTTACAGCAATATCTTGGGCAGAGAGAAAATCAGAGTTCTCTGTACATTCTTTGTGGAGGCACCACACCAGTGTCTGGCCCACTCCCGTCATGCTGATCACGCGATAACCACGCTTCTCCAGCTTGTCCAAGACGATCCGAGGGGCATCGTGCACATAGTATTCCCAGCTGTTGTAAACAAGATGTGGAAACAATGAGAAGAAGCAGTTTCCCAAATAACGTCAACTGAACCGTAACGGCCACTTGGGGAAGGCTACCAAATTCCATCAAGGTTCTGACAGCGCA
The DNA here is from genome assembly GCF_951804945.1 of Podarcis cretensis. Lineage (NCBI taxonomy): Eukaryota > Metazoa > Chordata > Lepidosauria > Squamata > Lacertidae > Podarcis > Podarcis cretensis. The sequence continues at coordinate 44,110,415 of NC_137170.1, read as the reverse complement.
ATCTGTAAACCTAGAAAGTAACTGGACGTGTAAACTAAAGTGGTGCGGATCAGGGTTATGCCCAGTTATGGCTTTGCCATCCCAATTTTTTGGAAGACTTAGGACAGGGTTGGGAAACAGGCCTTGAGGCCAAAGGTAGTTCTTTCCAGGTCTTCCTGGGCCTGGAAAGGGGTTAGTTTAACCTCTGATTTGCTAGTAGTAGACCCCATACAGACCAATCACACTATCCAGATCAGGGGTAGGCAACCTAAGGCCCGGGGGCCAGATGCGGCCCAACTGCCTTCTCAATCCGGCCCACGGACGGTCTGGGAATCAGCGGGTTTTTTTACATGAGTAGAATATGCCCTTTTATTTAAAATGCATCTCTGGGTTATTTGTGGGGCACAGGAATTCATTCATATTTTTTCTTCAAAATATAGTCTGGCGCACCACATGGTCTGAGAGATGGTGGACCGGCCCATGGCTGAAGAAGGTTGCTGACCCCTGATCTAGAGCAGCTTTATCCAACCTGGTGCCCTTCAGATGTTTTGGACCACAACTCCCATCAGCTCTTGCCAACTTGAGTATTGGGTGATCTAGATAAGATTAGCATGAAGCTTACACACTTCATGGCAGAGTGAGGTCAAAACCAATTGTAAATGCAAGTTTGGAGTTGAACTTGGCTGTGGAATCTTCAGCATATCTTTTCTCTTTACAGTTTAGGGATCACTTATAGAAACATTAAAATGCCCATTGAATAATGAGGAAATAGGAAGGACGGCCTACAACTTGGGAATCTAACTGATAAGAAGAACTTAACAAGGGAATCCAAATCGACTCTGCTCTTGATACATCCCAACTAATAAAGGATAATTAACATCGCTGAAACATTTTTGACATTTCTGTGGTCCTTGCCACATATTTTGGGCTAGATGAGAGGTCGTCTTGCTCCGTGAGGAAATCCATGGGTGTGTATGACCCAGATTCAAGCCACACAATCTCCATTTATTTAGGTACTTTCTTGTTAACTACATTTGTAATCCCAGCTGATGCATGCTTGTTTTAAGATTTCCAGGCTTACTCCAAAATACATTTTTCAATTAAAAAACCATCCACTTGCACCCACTTTAAAACAGGTGGGGAACGTGTGACCTTCCAGTTCCAGTTGAACCAGAACTCCATTGACCATGCTGGCTGGAGCTAGAATCCAACGATATCTGGAGAGCTTAAGGTTCCCTACATCTGCTTTAAAACTAACAGGAATTGTTTTACTGAAAGAGTGGATTACCTGCATAATCATTTAGTGCAACTGGATTTTTAATACAGTTAAAAGCTACTTAGTTATAACACTTTAAGTGTTATAGATATGCCCTTCACAAGTCGTTTACAACTTGAAGAGCACCATAATTGCTTAGAAAAGCAATCTACCCTTAGTATGGCTCAATCTCCACCTTGATATTTTAATAGGCCTCCCTTGGTTGTGTTCCTACTTGGTTCTCTGAACTGATCTCTCTGACTTAACCTTCCTGGAATGCAGGTTTTCACACCCACAGCAAAGATGCCAAGTATAGCCCTACATTCCACCAAGGCAGGTTTGTTTTTTGTTTTCCCCCCTCTTCTTCCTCTTCAATTACAAAAGGGAGGAGGCAAGCTATGCAGCTTTTCGCCGTGGCAAAGGAGACAGGAAAAGCATCCACTGACTAAACATTGATTGCATCCTAGAAATGGATGGGGTAAGAATTAGAACTTGCAATGTTTGGAGACACGTCAGCCAGAGACAAGTACAAAAGTTGACATGAGGGAGTGACACTTCTCACAGCAAGCCCTAGAGCAGGGAAAGGCCACGTGCTGTCCTCCAGTTGTTTTGGATTACAAACCCCATCATCCTTGACCATTGGCCCTGCCTTCTGGGGCTGATGGGAGTTGCAATTCACAAACTCTGGAGGGCACCATGTTGTCTATATCCAATCTAAAACAAGGTCTCAGGTAGGATTCCTCTCGCATCAAGGTTTTTAATGCTTGATGTTTTTAGATATGCTGGGGAGACCCAGCCAGATGGGCGGGGTATGAATAATAAAGTTGTTGTTGTTGTTGTATGAATAATAAAGTTGTTGTTGTTGTTGTATGAATAATAAAGTTGTTGTTGTATGAATAATAAAGTTGTTGTTGTTACATCCCACCACATAGTTGCCACACACCTGCTGGAAACGAACAAGGACACTTCTCTGGTGAGAACGAGAACTCAGCAGCAGGGGTAAGGACTCTTTTTCAGTCTAAAGGCCACATTCTCTCGTGTACCACCTTCCAGGGGAAACATGCCAGTGGTGGGTGGGGTCAGAGGTAAAAGTAGATGCAGCAATTGATGCGACTCTTACCTTTCGACATTAAGCTACGTTCCATCCACACAAAAACCAGAGGGTTGTTTCCCCCCACATGCACATACCTGGAGGGGGCTTGGCCTAGGGACAGTCTCAAGGGTCAAAAAGAGGCCTCGAGGGCCACACTCATCACCCAAGGCTTAAAGGTCCTCTTTCTTGAAGGCACTTGCAGGAAGGCAGCTGGTCAGATTTCTAGGGGGGCTCTCAAGACAAGCTGGTGCTTCTAACACATGCCATTTTCCAGCAATGCAATTTTACACATTAAATCACTTTTTCTCTGCTAGTAAAATAGTTGCTTTCAAATATAAACTGTACAATCAGGGAATATGACAATGAGAAGGGAAAGAGCAGAAAACATCATTAAGAGTGCACTGTGGTTTTAAGAAGGGCATGTTTATAAATGACGGGGGGGGGATGCTAGTTCTTCTTCACCATTTCTTAGTTCTTATCTCTGAGGTAAATATTCATGTGGGAGAAAAATGTTCCTTAATTTTCCTCTTCTTCAAATCTGAAATACTTGTTTGTTTCAAGAGATTTTCAGTCTCACCTTATAGTTATGAAACAATAAAGTATCACCTTCAAAACTGTGTGTTTAAATCGTAATTACAGGGTTCTGTATTGTGTGGGGACCTTCCACAAGTATAGGAGGCTTCCTGCTTCAGAAGTTCACTCTCCAGCACTGGAGGGCGACATTAACAGTGATGGTGGGCCAAAGCTTTGGGTGCTCTTCATCACACAATGCTACTTGTGGGGGAGATTATAACACCTGAAAAGGGCCTCTGACATACTTGAGAGAATGTCAAAGGAACACCAGACTGAAAACAGACTGAGGACAGGAAGGGGAAAATGCACAAGGCAGAAGTTGAACTAATGATGAGGAAGTGGTAAAACATTTACTCTGCATGAAGAAGGTCCCAGGTCCAATCCCTGGCATCTCCAGGTAGGTTTGGGAGAGCTCCACCTGAAATCCTGGAGAGCTGCTGCCAGTCAGTGCAGGAATTTAGAGCTAGGTGGACCAATGGTCTGACTCAGTGCAAGGCAGCTTCCTATATATTTAGGGGCTGAAGCAAGATGAAAGTCTTGCAAGGGACAGTGGGTGGAACACTCCTCCTGAAATTTATCAGCATGAATGGGCCTTCATTTTTATTTTTATTTTTTACTGTTGCTCCAACCCTATTCTGGCATTAAGCCCTCACATGATGTTTACTGCATGAGAGGAAGAGTGGGGCCACACTTGCTGGTCACAACCCCATTGCCCTGCCCTCCATGCATTGAGTGGAAAGGTCTAAAGCAGGGAGCCTGACATGTGCGTGTACAAGTATACAGCAGGCTTTTTGCTTCAGATTTTCCCCTCCCTAATGCATGGATAGCAGAGGCAGGGCCAGCAGGGGATGAGATGGAAGGGGTGGATCCAACAACCACAGCTAGGCCTGAAGAGGACTCTCTTCATTTACTCTGGACTGAAGTCCAGGAAACATCTTGGCAGCAGGGTGGAGTGTTCCATCCATCCTAAAGAAAACACAGAGTTTTCACAGAGCTGAATGATGAAGGTGACCAGCAGGGCACGGTTTGGCCATAAATGAGGTGTGAGGAAATGTTTTTAACCACTTAGATCAGGGGTAGCCAACATGGTGCCCTCCACATGTTGACATAAAATGTAGACACTGAGTTAGTAATGGACCATAGCTGTCAACTTTTTCCTTTTCTTGCGAGGAATCCTATTTGGCATAAGAGAATTTCCCTTAAAAAAAGGGAAACATTGACAGCTATGTAATGGACTTTTCACTGTGCCTCCGAATGTTTAGATTCCAATTCACATATAAACATATAAAAAACTGCCTTACACTGTAGGAGTCAAACTACTGGTCTATTGAACTCAGTATTGCCTAAAAACTAAACTGAAGTCTGGTTCTCATATTCACTTGTCTTATCTACACTTGTTACTTTCACAGTGGTACCTCGGGTTAAGTACTTAATTCGTTCCAGAGGTCCGTTCTTAACCTGAAACTGTTCTTAACCTGAAGCACCACTTTAGCTAATGGAGCCTCCCGCTGCTGCTGCTGCGCCGCCGGAGCACGATTTCTGTTCTTATCCTGAAGCAAAGTTCTTAACCTGAAGCACTATTTCTGGGTTAGCGGAGTCTGTAACCTGAAGCGTATGTAACCCGAGGTACCACTGTATTTTTGTTTCATTTAGACTAGCAACTGGATGTGTGGACTGAAATCCACTGAAAAACCTCTGGTTTGAGAGGTGATAGGAACATCTTGCCTGCAGTGCTGTAGCTGTGATGGCCTATTCACACAGGCAAGGCGCTATTTGATACTGCAAGCATCCCGTGATGAACACAAAGACATGTGAATTGCCCCTAAGTATTGTATTTGCAGTGCACATGCAAAATCAAAAGGCGAAAGTCACGTTATACTCTCAAAATCTCTGACTGGTTAACCAAAGGATGGAGAAGCAAAAAGATGGGAGATCAAAAGCCCACAGAAATACTTACAAATGGTTCCCCAGCATGTTTCTTTTTGTGGCCCCAAGGTATTGCATCAGGTTTGGGTCAGAGTGCTCATCACCAACCATCGTGGGCCCAACCTCCTGCAGGAAGAAATACCCAGTTTCATTACTGAAAATCATATTAGGATCAGGGCATTCATCCAGTCTATCTAGCAAGAGTGTCTAATCCATCTAATCCAAGGGTCAGGAACTTGTGGCCATCCTGATGTTGATTGATTACGCTTATTTTTTCCTTATTCTAATGATGATATTATTTATAGTGACTTAGAGACTTTTATGCTGTTAAATACATGGCCCAGGAAGGTGGACACAGCAGGCATGCAAAACGAAACATTCTGCTAGAGCTCCTCCTGCAGGCTGAACAAGGGACACCAGGATTTCCATTTGCATCGTTTATCCTGCCAAGTTAGTTATTATGCTTAAATTCAGATTAACTAGAGAGAAGAGAAACGCAGTGAAGGATTAGAAGAATAACTGTTTAAAGAGTTACGCTACTTAGAGGCACTTAGGAAGCCAAACCAGCCTTAGGTGCAACCAAGATCACTAGCCACACTTTTTACTAGCCTGCCTGCCCAAACTTACAAGTCGTATCAACCTATAAAGGGAGCAAGGAGAGAGGCAGAGAGCACTTCCACTTCTTTTCCACAGAAGAAGAAGAAGAAGAAGAAGAAGCAGCAGCTTTGACTAATTGCCTGGAGCCACTTCCTACTCACCACAAGCTAAAGGTGAACCATTTGAATGCTTGCAAAATCTTACTTAGATCTCAAAGGAGCCACTTTGCAGTTGCAAATATACTGCTTTAAAATGTTCATAGCACTGGAGGAAATTCAAGGACTATTTGAATAAATATTGTAAAATAAAAAATAAAAAATTACTTGAAAGAAACAAATAGGCCTAGGATTAAATTATTATTAAATAAATGGGATTTAGAATGTTAAGAAAAGTGCATAAGATGGACTATAATTGGAAATTGTTTTAGTTTAATAATGATATTGGAAAGCTGTTACTTTTAATTACAAGGAAACTCAGAAGGGAGGGATTTGAGGAAGTCAACCATGATGTTTAAAAGGTTGGATTTGTGAAGAATTAAGTTAGTTGTTATTGTTTATCTGTTTATTGTTCCCCCCTTTTCCCCCCTTCTCCCCCCCCCCTCTTTCTTCTTTCTTCTTTTTCTTTTTCTGTTTTTGTGTATCATCTTGCTTTGTGGTTTGTGTTATCACGGTGGAAAATCTAATAAAAAAATTATTTTTAAAAAAATTAAAATGTTCAGAGCATGGAGTCTCAAAATATGCTAAGAAGCAACCTGCCTTTTACCCCCAAGGTCAAGATGCTTGCCAAACAGCAAAGGGAACCCACAATGGCTGTGCCTAATGTAAGTGACAAAGAGGCTGCCATGCTAAAAGGGTCCACTGTGTGACCAGACCACGGTTCAGGAAAGGGAAAGAAGAAAACAGTGCAACTGCCACAGCTCATTCAGAAACCATGAAGGAGCTCTTTTGCGCTCACTGTGGCATGCACTGCAGAGCAATGTCTACAAGAGCATGCCACAGCCAAATGACCTCGCAAACCCTCTTGTCCAGCAGAAAACATATTCAGTGCAACAGCGTTTCCTGGCCAATTTGTCCAGGAAATGACTTGGCATTCCAGCTTCATAAGCCCTTTGAGTAAAGGGACCAAGTGCTGTAGGAACTGGCGAATAAGCTTTGTACATCCCTGGACTGTATTTGGGAAAGAGAAACTTGCACTATTTGAAATGGCTGTAGGCAGACAACAAAATGTTGTCACCCTATGGTTTCCCCCCTCTTTATTCATATTAGTTAATGGTCTAGCCAGTGTTCTAAAGCTTCTCAAAATTTGCTCCCCTTTCGTTTCCTACAAAATATGCATTGCAAAAAAAATAATGTCAGCTTCCTATAGAAAGCTAGAATTTATTCATACTGAGGATGTAACCCTAAACAAATTCATTTGAGAGCAAGTCACCTTGAACTCAACTTACTTCTGAGTAAAGAGTAGGATTGTGCTGTTTATTGCTTAAGCAAATGTGTGATATGTTGGTGGCAAGGGAAAAATACTGTAGGTATAAAAAGGAGAATTTCTAGATGCCAAGATCCAAGTCTGGGGCAAGTACTCATTGGTGAGAGACCCCAGCAGAGTTTTCACATCACAAAATATGCAGCAAAGTAAAGCATGGAAGTATAGGCTGCTAGACCTGTAAATTCAAAAAAACAACAACAACAAAAAAAAAAAAACCTTCTTCCCCAGCATAGAAAAAGACCACACATTTGGTCAGTTAAAAAATGGTTTACTTAAAAACTCTGCAAAGGTCAGATTCGTGTGCGTTTCCACACAGCATTCAGAAAAAGTTACAGGCAGTAAACCTGACTTAGTTACAGTGGTCAAAGTTCCTAAATTATTGGTACAGGAATTCAAGAGAGGCTTGTTCGAGCCATGTGGTCTGAGCTTGGAGCAACCAAGGTAGGCTGACAGAAATGAAGTCTTGATTACCTAGTCCCGCCCAAGGTGCCTTGCAAGACAGCTTACTCTATGGTCTTAATCCCTTCATGCATAAATTAGACCTAAGCATGTAGGTTATTTGAGGCTTGTTATCCCACATGATCCACTACAGATTTCTTAAAACTTTTTTTTTTTTAATGTGCTGCAATGTAGAGTGTACCACACAGAGACACAAGGGAGCAAAGGTGAAACTTGATAGAGCTTTTCATAACAAATGAGGGCAAGAATATCCATTTGTGTATCAGAGAGGAACTGGAATTTTTAACTTTTATTCGATTTTTAAAGCACGATTGTGCAACCCCATTTGATTCACTATGCACTGCGACACGCTGCCTTTCTGTTTACAGATCAAAATGACTGGAAGTTTCTTCCACATTGCCCTTTGCCACTCTTCACTCAGTTTCCAGTTGTTTTGTAACTCCATTTCTTTCCTTTGCTAACATTCAATACACCTAGCCCATGCAGCTTGATACTCTGGCTGGCAGGCAGAGGCCCCTGCAATGAATATAATGGGACTCTGCTAGAGTCTCTACCCAGCAAGAACAGAGCAATACATCTGCACAGTTCCTGCCCCCCTTTGCCCAAAGTCACTCAGGTTGAGAAATAACACATTAAAAAAGCTAGACTCAAAGTGCTTCCCGGCAGTCACTATTTTGCAGAAGGGATTTCCCTGTATCAGGAGGTTTTTAATGTTTGATGTTTTATTATGTTTTTATATGTGCTGGAAGCCACCCAAGAGTGGCTGGGGAAACCCAGTCAGATGGGTGGGGTAGTATTTATTATTATTATTATTATTATTATTATTATTATTATTAAAACATGCATCAGAGATTTAGGTTGGTGCAATGCAACAAATTCACTTAACACACTTTTTGCAGCTCAAAAAGCGACATGGAAATGCACTGGGAAATGTAGGATAAATGACTGAATAATGGGAAGGCAAGCAAATCAAGATGAATGCTCATAGTCATACAACCACCCTATAAGAAAATCAGAGCGACCGCTCAACCAAGACTGGTCACAGTTTAATCACTACATAAGCTTTCTGCAGGTTGAGGGAACTCTATGCGGGTTTGGTGCAGCAGCAGAGCCAAACCTAGGAGTAAGTCCAGGCATGCGTGCTTAGTAAAGCAGAAAAGAACTGGTATATGTGCCACCATATACAAAGCTGCCACCACATACAAAGCTGTCGGTATTCTGAGATTCCACAAAAGCATAGAGTACAAAAGGGGACCAGAAATTCAGCTTCACAGTTTTCCTTTCCTTTCCCTTGGCTTTTTAACTCAAGCTTCTAGTCCTTATGGGCAAAAATAAATTGGAATGTGTGGGGGCAGTGCTCAGCAAAGGCCAAGTGACATTTTCAGTTGGCTAGGAGATGCGGCTTCCATGCCTAGCCTCGTCCCTTCCATGCCCAGTACAATCCAATAAATATCCACTCAGAAGTAAGTTTAATAATGCATGATCTCAGATGTGTTTAGGATTCCAGCCTAAATTATGGGAAAGAGTGAGTGAAGATATGCCTAATTTGCATTATGTACACAGGTCGCAAACAATTGGAGTTACCATGGCGTGGAATCTTTCCACTGTATTTTACGGACTGAGCAGTGCTGAAATAATATCACAGGGTATGCAATATCACAGTGTTTTCCAAGCTTCTGCATGCAAAGCATAAGCATTACCACTTAGCTCTGGTCCTTTCCCTGGGGTTTGCGTCACATTACATTTCTAAGTGTGCAGATAAAATATAATGCATCAAGCAGCTTTAAATGTGCTCATTTGGTTCCATCTAGGAATATACACATACACATACAAATCACCAAACACATAAATACTTATATACATACATAAATAAATATATAAATACTTATATATTACATAAATATATACATACTTATATGCCTGCATATACACATACTGTACATACATATATATGCCCCTCTTATGGGTCTGTTTTGAGGATAGATAGAAAGAAGGAGCACCACATATGCTGTTTTGAACTCCTAGGAGAAAAGGTACAATATACAAAATAGTAGCCTTTACCATTTTTTTGTAGGATGAGCTAGTGTAGTGCAGTAGCGAACAGTCTAATATAGGAATCAGGAATTCCTTTGTTCAAATCTTACCTCAGGCATGAAAATAGATAATATTAACCTAACCACTTTCTTTGAGCCACAGCCTCCCATCTACAATATGCGAGTAATAAAACTGCCCTACCTTGTGGAGCTGTCATAAGAATTACAACAATAATGTACCAATATGTAAATTGATTTGAATACTAAAATCTTCTACATAAATAAGCAGTATTAGTCATTCACATGTAACAGAACTTCTGGCAGCATTGTTTAAATTTACATCAGACTCAAGCTGTTTGTCATGCAAAGCTACAACACACTGGATTTCAGTCCGTTATTTTTGTCAAGGAGACAAAAAGTAAGCGCTATCGGTTTGTAATCTAGGACATCTGTCTTATCATGCAACTATTCTACAGAATCACTGGTTGCTTCCTCAGCCTGAATAACAGCAACTTTTAGTATCAAAAAGGCAAACTTGGCACCCGTCTGATACACTGGGATATATCCACAGTAGGTTCATGCTAACAGACAGACCACCCTCGGGACCATCGCTCAGCGGAAGGAGCCACCTGTCGAGCATCCGTTGAGAACTGCTGCACTAAGTTACCTGGACACTTTAGCAGGTGGCATCCCTGAAAAAGGAAGGAAACCAGGAAACAGCCAGGTATGTTTCGATCCATGCCGAGATCACAAGGCCACCCTGGGGGGTTTTGCCAATCACACCGCCACCAGCCCTAAACAGCACAGAAAGAGACAGCCCCATCGGGATCCGAAAATACTTATGCACGTTCGGGGGCCAAAGCAAAAAACAAGGGCCGGCCGCTGTTTTATAGCCTGGAAGCAGCGGCACCTCCTGCAAGGCAAATGGGATCAACTCCGTCCCGCGCCCCAGTCCACCTCTGCAAGCGGACACGGGCGGGCAGCAACCCGTTCGGGGCCGCCCCTCGCCTTCCTGGGCATGGGCACCGACGGGCTCCTGGTCAGCACCATTCCGGAAAGCCCACCTAGAGCTCCCCCCGAGCTGCTCACCATGCGGATCTGCGTACTGATGAGGACGTACGGCATGATGCCCCGCCGCGAAGAGCTGCCCTCAAGGTGGCCGCCGCTCCCGCACGCCCCGCTTTTGCAGCGCCGCGCCCACGTGACATCCTGCCACTCCGCGGCCACGCCCTCGCTCCGAGGAGCCAATCGGCGAGCGGGCTGCGGCACTGGAACGCGAATTGCTTGGCCTCCGGGGCGCGGGCGGCTTAAGGGGCGCGCGGCGGCGTTCGGCGGCTTTTGCGCTCGGAACTGGACTGCCAGGGGGTCGCGGGCGCGAGGGGGGAACCCTCTCGTCTGCACCCTGCTGCGTTGCATACCCGGGTGGGTCACCCCACAGCCACAAGGCTCCGCGGGGCAGAGGCTTCCTTCCCCTCCGCCTTGAACTCCTCCGCGTCGAAAGCCGTGCACCGCCCCCAACCTCCTCACCTGCTTCTCCCTTCAGGCGTTTCTGTCGCCGCAGACAGACAAGAGGGTGGTGGGGCGGTGCCCCATATGCCCTCATAGACCAGCCTCCGTCGGCACCCCCTCTGTAAAATATACGGCGTGATACACCTGCCGATCTTTCAGTGCATGTCACAAAATTAGGCATGCGTAGGACTGCAAACTTTAGTTGGGCTCTCCCGCTGAAATCGATGGGAATGAGAAGCATTTCAGTTTGTTGTTGTTCTTTAGTCGTGTCCGACTCTTCGTGACCCCATGGACCAGAGCACGCCAGGCACTTCTGTCTTCCACTGCCTCACGCAGTTTGGTCAAATTCATGCTGGTAGCTTCGAGAACACTGTCCAACCATCTCGTCCTCTGTCCTCCACTTCTCCTTGTGCCCTCCATCTTTCCCAACATCAGGGTCTTTTCCAGGGAGTCTTCTCTTCTCATGAGGAGGCCAAAGTATTGGAGCCTCAGCTTCAGGATCTGTCCTTCCAGTGAGCACTCGGGGCTGATTTCCTTCAGAATGGATAGGTTTGATCTTCTTGCAGCCCATGGGACTCTCAAGAGTCTCCTCCAGCGCCATAATTCAAAAGCATCAATTCTTCGGCGATCAGCCTTCTTTATGGTCCAGCTCTCACTTCCATACATTACTACTGGGAAAACCATAGATTTAACTATACAAACCTTTGTTGTCAAGGTGATGTCTCTGCTTTTTAAGATGCTGCCTAGGTTTGGCTGGATGTAATATAGTCAGTGCTTTTTTCCTGTAAAAAAATGTCTAGGGGTACTCTCATTTTGACTCAAGAAAATCACCATTTTATAGGAAAAATAAATACAGTGAACGGACAAAAGTACAAAGATTCACAAAATGTTTAGGGGTATGCTACTCCTGCATCGCCCCAGAAAAAAGCACTGAATATAATTAAAAATATTTACTGCAGTACATGGCAACATTAATCTGCCCTTGCTAGGGTTTCCATTCCTTCCCTGAAGGAGCGGGCATGTAACTTGGGGGTACTCTTGAATCCTTTGCTGTCGCTTGAAGCTCAGGCCTCAAAAGGAGTGGCTGTGTGCCAGAGGGCAAGTGGGATGGCAGGCCCCTCCCTCAATGGTCAGTTAGTTAGAAAGACAAAAGGAAAATTTAGGGTGGAGGTTTGCGGCAGTTTCTAAAAGTCAGCAAGCTGAAGAGAGGGCCATGTTTTTGAGGATGTCTAATTTTTTATTTGAATCCAGGACTACGTCTATGGGTGGCGGGGGCAGCGGCAGTGCTCTGAACCCCTCCATGGCAGGCTCAGGTTGTATATAAGTGTAAATAAACCATATTATCTTGATACAGATAGGTAGCCGTGTTGGTCTGCCATAGTCAAAACAAAAAAAAAATTCCTTCCAGTAGCACCTTAAAGACCAACTAAGTTAGTTCTTGGTATGAGCTTTCGTGTGCATGCACACTTCTTCAGATACACTGAAACAGAAGTTTCCAGACCCTTCTATATAGTGAGAAGGTGGGGAGGGGTATTACTCAGAAGGGTGGTGGGAATGGGTGATTGGCAAATAGCTGTGATGAGCCTGTTGACGACTCTTAACGACTGCAATAGGTCTTACAGGAAAAAGCAAGGGGTGAGAAGGTGAAAAATGGCTTTGTCATGTATAATGAGATAAGAATCCAAGGTCTTTGTTCAGACCAGGACTCTCCATGGTTTTAAGTTTGGTGATAAGTTGCAATTCAGCAGCTTCTCTTTCCAGTCTATTTCTGAAATTCCTTTGTAGTAAAACAGCTACTTTGAGATCTTGTATAGAATGTCCTGGGAGATTGAAGTGTTCTCCTACTGGTTTCTCTGTCTTGTGATTCCTGATGTCTGATTTATGTCCGTTTATTCTTTGGCGTAAGGTTTGGCCTGTTTGTCCAATATAGAGAGCTGAAGGACACTGTTGGCATTTGATTGCATACACAATGTTAGACGATGAGCAATTAAATAGTCCCGAGATGGTATGTGTGATGTTGTTGGGGCCAGTAATGGTGTTGTCCGGGTGTATGTGGCAGCAAAGTTGGCATCTGGGTTGTGGAGGTTATGGTGGCTTGTAACAATACCCTTCATAGACTTCCTTTAAATAAAGCAATAAGTTTGAAGGTTGGGGGAGAAATCTTTCACTCATTTTTTTGCTTTTGAACCAGGAGGTGGGGCTGTGCACAACAGAATAATAATAATGAAATAGCAAATGTGGGACACGGAACAGTCTCTACATATTCATTTCCTTTCTCTTGTATTTATTATTTTATTATCTTTGAAGGAAAAAGCACAAACTTCTCAGGGTCCCAAGGTATAGTCTGAGGACAGATGAGGCCACCATCTTTCTAAAGCAGATGAGGTCTGGATCTGGGTCAGTGCTAGGGTTGGTGAGTACCCGAAACCACATATATGCTGCCTTGAGCTCCATGATGGAAGAAATATAGAATAAATGATTCATTTGTAATTTAACAGAGCATCTCATATTCTGCTTCACTGCTGCCTTCATGGATATCTTTGTTCAGTCGGCATAATTTTAAATAAACTCAAACATTACAAAACACCCTAAGTCTCAAGTAACCTTCATCCAAAGGAAACCAAATTCAGTTGTGTGCTGTGCACCCAGAACTTTTCATCACTCAGAGAAGTGGGGTGAACATAACAGCAACCAATTGTGCTCTGAGCTTTTTCATGCAATTCACGTTTAAGAAGGCTTGAGGTGATTTAGCTGCCTCGTAAATTATGGTTTGGTTCCTTTACATAATATTAGAGATAAATGGCTTTTTAAGCAAGATTTGTGTGTGCCTTTTCTGTTGTTGTAACAGCTTTTTCAAATTAATGCTTTCTTCTTCACTCTATAAGTGCTACAACTAATCTTTAAGTTTGTTAAGATTGTTCATAGTTTCTTGAGATCAGCCAACATTGTTAAATTAACTTCCTACACAGAGCAAACATCCTTTTTCTATCCTTCCTTTCGGTATAAAATATATTCGAGGCAGTTTACAAACAATAAAGCAACTATTACAATGATTTGCAACAAGGCTAAAAACAATAAAGCAACTTTTACAAAGTTTGCAACAAGGCTAAAAGCAGCAGTAGCAGTAAAATCCTTAAAATGGGGGGGAGGGGAATCCCAAAATAGCTCCCTGAAATAAAACCGTATTTGCTTCTTGTCTAAATAAAATAAACCTTTTTGAGAGGCTGCACCATGGCCACTCTCTAGCTCTTAAAGGGAGAGGTAATACTTGAGATATACTTGGTCCAAGCTATGTCTGCCTATCAAATTAGCGTCCACTTGGCTGATAAAGGATTGGTGTGATCTGATCTGTGCACAGCTCTGTGGGTTAGAGTGTGGGGCTGATAACGCCGTGTTTGCAGGTTTGATCCTGTATGGTACAGCTGCATATTCCTGCATTGCAGGGGATTAGACTAGATGATCCTCAGGGTCCCTTCCAACTCTACAATTCTATGATTCTGTTATCTGATCTACCAACTCCAGACAAGCCTGTCATCCACATTCTGCACACTGAAGCTTCCAGACTATCTTCAAGGGAAGTGCATTACATTATAGAAATCTAATGTGAAAGTGATTAGGGCAGGAGAAATTGAGGCCAGGTCTGTTTTTTCCGGGAAAGGGTGCAGGTGGCGTAAAAGATAAAAAGGTCAAAGGTCATCCTGGTCACTGCTGCTGCCTAGGTATCCAGGAACAGGGCTGGGTTGAGAAAGAACCCTCAAGCTGTGGATCTGATGCTTCAAGAGAAGAGCAACTGTATGTGTACCAGTGATGGGAATGCACTGGAGCCTGAGTCAATGATAATGTGCCCACAGTCTGAGCAACTAGGGGTTGCATTCAAAAATGTTTTCTGTTGTGGCTCCCCGACTGTGTAACATCCTAACCTGGAAGCTCAAATGGTGGAGACCATGATGAGTTTCTACCATCAAGTAAAAACATCCTTATTCTTCCAGGAATTTGGGGTGAACCCGTGAGGCCACATTTTCAGTATTTTTAGACCATTCTGTTTCTTTTTTATTACTTTTTATTGCTTTAAGTTGTGTATTTTTTGTAATTGTTGTTCATGATATTTTGGAAATTACACGGACATTGCTATAAATGACAAAAGACGGAATACAAATCTAGATAATAATTACAAAAAGTTACATGGTTCCTTCCTTCCAACTCTATGATTCTATGAATTGAGTTGATAATCTTGAAATGCGCACTTAATATATTTGGATGACTAAAAACATCATTTGCATATTCTGTATTTTTTTTTCCTTTTTCATTTTGATCCCTAGGGTCCCACTCCTTTTGTTTCTTGGTTTATCTGGGAAAAACCTCTTTTGTGTTTGTAGAAACTTTCAACCATCGCCATTTTACTGGAGTTGAAGAGATCATTAAAAGATGAAAAGTCTGACAGCGTGTTGACACTGCAGCGAAAAGTCACGTGCAAATATAACCAGCCCTGGGAACATGAAAGTTATTATTTTTTAAAAAATCATTTTTTACTAAAGATTGGCGCATAATTAAATTAATTAAAGTAATTACATTTCCTTTCTAGTATTCTTCTAATCATTTAAGCTTACCTTACTCTAGAATATTGCCTTGTCACTGTCCTTTGATCCTGCTCCATGAAATGAGGTCATGGATTTGTGTGTGTGTTTATGATGGAACAATGGTTTTCATTTTGATGTCATGAGTAAAGAATTAAGGACTTTTCCTGTTAGCATGAAGAAATAAAATCAAAAACAAGAAACATCTGGGAGAGAAAACTCTAATAAGTAACATTTTGTACTAACCCAATTACTAAAAACAAATTAAATCCCGACAATGCTACTCTGGCTACAAGATGGGCTGGCTGACCCATTCAGGATTTCCTTATCTCTTATATGCATTATTTATTTGGTTTAATCACTGTCGGGTTTTGTTTTGACCACAGAAGAGCATAACTGAAAAAGGATGGGGCTAATTTAATAACTATCACGTCTAAAAGAAGGGCAATATTTCAATAGTAGAAAAAGCTTAATTCCTGACATCTGTTATGAAAAGCGTCTCAGGTACAGAGCTGGAAGTCCTGAAAAGTAACTCCCAGTCTTAGTAGGGAATACTGTGCTAAGTCTGACTCAGGGCAGTTCCTTTTCCCATACCTGTATTTCACAGTGGGCAATTTCTATAAATTTCAGAGATGTCGGACTCAAGGCAGCCTGGGAGTCACACCTTCGCACCTATAAGCCTGGTCCCCAAGCCCAGATGTCTGGAAGCTGTTTTTTGTTACTTCAGACTTGAAGGATGAATATTACCATTATTTTATCACCTTCTGTTTAAAGCTGCAATCCTATCCACACTTATAAGTAGCTCTTATTGAATTTGGTTTAAGTGTGCATAGGAACTGGCCGAATTTGCCTTCTATGATAACACTGAGGGTGTTGATCACGAACATGGCAGTGCTTAATGGGTTTTTACCATAGTCTGACTCTGAATATTGTTGCCTGGTGGGTTTAGTTTAAAGAGAACATTTTGATATTACTTTCACAAAGGCTGATGTTCCAACACCAGCCAAGTCCCATAAACACAGTCCAGCTATGATTTATAATACTGTCTAGATAGGATCTTTAATATCCGCAAAGGCCTAACTTCAAACTCCCGCTGTCTTGAGCCTCTGTTATTCCTTCCTTGATAACAAACGGATAGTGAATAATAATTTGAAGGCTTGCAGCAACGTAGTTTCCTTTTTCCACTCACCCTTAGGGATTTGTCAGATGAAATCTATTCCATTTGCTTTCAACCCAAAGCTCTTACGTCAGCAATGCAACACAACAGGCCAAGAGCAGATTTCTAACAGTATTATATAGCTGGAACACTCACAGACTTCAGGGACTGCCTTATGTCCTGATCTGATATTATCTGTATGATGCAAAGCCAAATATTGTTTACAGGTAAAAATGGAAGTTTGGTGACTTGCAGGTGTAATCAACTTGCCTCATGGGATTACTATACATTGTTTATAACAAAATCTTGCATCACCAAACTTTGTGACTTCTAATAAGGCATGTTCTGGCATGAGCCCCACCTCTCAATTTACCCATGTGCATTGGCAAACCCACTATGTCAGTGACCTTCCCATATTGCACACAACATCCTCATATGTTTCCTCCCAACCCAGCCGGTAACAGACCGTCCCAAGTTGTGAGGGGAAGATCTGCAAGGAGCTTTCATTGACTTTAAATTGAATGTGAATTGAATTATCTTGCACAACCAGGGACCCCGCATTATCAGTGTTCCTGATTGTAGTGGAGCATATATGGGCATACCTCCGGCCTTCCACATTTGGAATGCAGGAAGCTGCCTTATACAGAGCCAGGTCATGGTTCCATCAGCCTTTGGTCGATAAAGCATTCTATGGCTTTTTAAATGTTTTTGTGGGAGGGTTTGGTTTATTGGTTTGTTTTTGTCTTAAGTATTTTGTGTTCTCATTTTGTATTTTTATGTTGTCAACTGCCCGGTAATCTTCAGGTGAAGGGCAGTATACAAATTTAATAAATAAAAAATAAAAATAATGCAGATGGGGTGATCAGATAACCATTGTAAGCAACCAGGACCTGGTAGCCACTATGCTATATTAAGACTAGCAGAAAGACCTGACAAAAATGTTGGGCTTGGCCTGGAATTCTTTGGCCTAGGGCAGTGATGGCCAAACTTGGCCCTCCAGCTGTTTTGGGACTACAACTCCCATCATCCCTAGCTAACAGGACCAGTGGTCGGGGTGATGGAAATTGTAGTCCCAAAACAGCTGGAGGGCCAAGTTTGGCCATCACTGGCCTAGGGTGAACCCTAGATGTCCAATTAATAAAATGACATTTTCAGGCTTACATTGAATAACTTTAAAATATGTGGTTATTTTGAGGCTGTTGTAAGTCCCAAGGGGGAAAGTTGCTGCCACAGAAGCTGTAAGATTAGATATGTGTGATTCAAATTTCCCAATGTGCAGATAGTCTTATTCATTTATTAAACCTGTATTATAACCTCCAGGGTATATGGGGTTTTAGAGGGGTAGTACCTCTGGTGGGGGACATGCTTCTTCTGGGGTAGTTTTTGGTCCCCACCCTGCACTCAACTCTCACCTGTAGCTACTAGAAGCTGTCAGCATGCGACAGCAGCCATACCCTAGGAACGGCTACAGCTTTGACTGGCCAGCTAAACCAGGTGAGGGTAGCCGATCGGTCTCAAACTCTTGGGGAGTTAGGGACTTTGCCTGTGTGCAAATAAAGGCATATTGAACCGATGAGACCAATAGTAGGTCTAACAAGCAAGAAGGCAGTTTCTACACGTCCTGTAAAGGGAAGTGAGAGGCAGATCCGGCTCATCAACCCAGGAAGGTAACCCATCTAGGAGACAGTAAACACTGATCCTAAACTTCCGTCTGTCAGTCTTCCCCTAAAGAGTTGAGAGCTGCATAGGCAGAGAGAACTCCCTGCCGCTTCACTTCCAAAAAACTATACCCATATGGTCCAGCATCCTGTTTCCCACAGTACTCTCCTACTGTTCTCCCCCAACAACTGGCATTTAGCAGCGTACTGCCTCTCATGCTGGGAGAACATTTCCATCATGACTCCCAGCCAGGGCCAGATTTAGGTTTGATGAGGCCCTCAGCTAATGACAATAACTGGGCCCTTTATATGTCCACCTGTCCTTTGTCAACAACAAATTTTTGCTGTTTTTTGTGTTGAATATATACTATATGGTAATTTATGGACCTAATAGGTATCTAACGCCATTTGCCACTGTTGCTGTATGTAGGTTTTATTTTATTTGTTTTTTATCTTATATTTTGGAAATGTACATCCAGTTTTTCCCCCCTTTAATTGTATGGGGGGCCCCCAAGAGAGTGGGGTCTTAAGCTATAGCTTGTTTAGCTTACACGTAAATCCAGCACTATTCCCAGCCATTGATGCTCCAAAACCAACCCCAAGCCCTTTCAGATTCTTGCACCGTTCGGAATCAGGGCATCTCCCAGTGCGGCAAGTTAGGGAGAGAACAGCCTCTGTTTTAATTGTACACACCACTAGCAGACGTCTAGGCAGGCGCCCGGCCGCTCCTGATTCCACCCGCCTTCCGCCCCCCTCTGGTGTTTTCCCCACCCGTGTTTCCTTATTGCTCAGGCATAGGCAAACTCGGCCCTCCAGATGTTTTTGGGACTACAACTCCCATCATCCCTAGCTAACAGGACCAGTGGTCAGGGATGATGGGAATTGTAGTCCCAAAACAGCTGGAGGGCCGAGTTGCCACTGGTCTAATCCGGCAGGGCTTCTCTCTACATTCTAGAGGCGTGGCTCCTTTCTCTCCGTCAATTCTCCGTGCCACCTTTCCACCAGCGGAGGGATGAGCCGTGCCCCAACGTCATTTCTATGCGCCGGCGAGAGGACTGGCCTGCGGCGGGGTAAGGGGGAAACACGGGGAACGAGGAGGGCGGCGGACGGTGGCCGCACGAGGACATATCCAGCGAGAAGCGCAGCGGTAATTTAAATAGCTGGAGAAGGAGCGCTTTGAAGTTTTCACTCAGCCTCCTCAAGCGGCTCGCGCGCAGCAACCGTCGCCTTGCGGCTTTCCTGACTCTTTGGGCGCGCGCGCGGCCTCCTTTTCGAGTACGGAAAGGGGCGCTTTCCTGTTGAAGCATCAGCTCCCAGGCATATAGAACTACACAGTGGCAGAGGGAGGTGGGGGAGAGCGAGTCTAGTGTCACTTCTTAAAGAGGGACGGTGTAAGTCCCTTACGTGCCTACTCTGGAGTAAACCCCACTGAGTTCAGTTGGCCTTACTCCCATGTAAGTGAGTGCAGGATTGCACCCTCCATCTCTTGTCAATGCAGCCCAAGAGATCCGCTGTGGCGCAACGCAATTCTCTGCGGTGCCACAAATCTCTCTCAAAGCGTTTTGCTGCAAACAGACCAATAATGTGGCTCTTCGGAATTTAGAACTCGGCCTTCTCTGCGCATGCGCCTGGAGCGGCGGGAGATGCTGGGGCAACGCGCCTCCTGTCGCCCATGGGTGGGGGTCGGGGTGCGGGTGGGGAAGGGGCGTGTGCCTCAGTTCTGCGGCTCACCAGTTCCCGCTATCTCTGAGCACACCCAGTGGGTGGCGACCCCTACATGCTCCTTCTTTCAGTAACGTTTGTGGTTTAAGAACCGCAGTGTCATCGCGGGGTCAGAGGCTTGGCCCAGTTGTCAAATCGCCTGAGCTGGGTAGACAAGAGTTTAAAACCTGTTTGGTGGTTTTGGATCCCTAAGGCTCAGCATTTCTTATCTCGAAACACATCATGTAGATGGTGCTGACAAACTGTATTAAGGGGAAACTGGTATATTTACATGTAAGTGGGTTTAGATTTCTGTGTATTTGTGTATGTATTTATGCATGTATGTGAGAGAGACAGCTAAATTGGGAAAGAGTGACCTGGGAAGAAGATTATGTGGCTTCAGTTCTTTGAAATTGCTACTAATGCGGACGGCGTCCTGCTTTGAAATGGGAGTGTTTTTGACAAGGTTGCTGGGTTATCACTTGTGTCCTCCCTGTTACCTGTTGAGCTCCTGGATTGAACTGTATCCGGGTATTATCTGAGTCAAATGTGTATAGCTTCAACTACAGAACTTTATCATGTGGAATGAAATCTCACTGAATGACCTTTGGTATCTGATTATATTTCAGTGTAAAATTCTGTTTCCTCTAAGCATTAATTTGCCATTGAGGTCACCAAATCAGGATTTCCCTCCTATATAGATAGAACATCAGAGTATTTTTACATATTCTGAAAAGTAGGTTGCTGTCTCTCATATCAAAGAACTGATGGTTATGTTGCTGCACCCTCTTTGTTTTTGTTTTATTTAAAAAATGCTTAGCTTGTAAATATTTTAGACTTATTTTATTTTGAAATATTGTTAAGCACATAACACTTACCATGTGTTATAATTCAGCTCTTTCTCCTTCATGTTCTATCTATTTCATAAATACAAATTATGGCCTGCTTGAATTGTTTCAGATGCATCATGTCCAAAATGGTGGTCTTCCGTGTGGGACTTGGTGTGGTCCTGGGAGCAGCTGCAGGGATAGGTCTCTTCTACTACTTCTACAAACAAAAGAGAAAAAAGCCCCAACAAAGATCCAAATCACCAAACGTACAGAGTCAACATAATGCTCTGGACCCTAAAGAACACACACAAATTCTACAGCCTTATAATCAGGGTACAAAGATGGTTTCCGTTTTTTAAATTATCTTATGTACTTTTATTTTTTCTAAGACTAGAGTCAAACTGGTAAGAGGTTGTGAGGTTAATTTATCACCATTAAACTTGGAATTCACATGCCTAGTATTACTCTTATTTGCTTAATTTCAGTGAAAGTATGCTCTGAGATGAATGTGCAGATTAGTTGAGAATTCTGTTTGTATCTGATAAGTTATAATTACTTTAAAAATAAAGACACAACTCTGCTGAACTTGCCAAATGGGAATATATCAAAAGATTCAATTTTTCTGTAAATTAACAAATTACAATTAGACGTTAAGTTGTAATTCTTAATGTGTACAAGTCTGCATATGCACAAGGCTCTTTCTGCAGACTGGAAAAGCAGTTGTATTACTGTAGGTTATATACCCTTGTACTATTTATCTGCAAAATGTTGATAGCTAGCATGTTTGCATCGCTGTATCAATGATATGTGCAATGCTATGGGAATTGACTGCATTTTTTCCCAGAGCAGGTTTTTATCTCTTTTTCCTGGGAAGTCTCTGGGTCCTCCATTCTGAGAGAAGCTTCCTTATACCAAGTCAGACTTTTGATCCATCTAGCTTAGTATTGTCCACCTGACTAGCTGTGGCTTTCGCCAAGGTTACTGACGGGGACATTCCTCTTCAAACCTGGAGATGCCAGGGATTGAACCAGGAGTTTCTCCATGCCTAGCTGTGTTGTAGCTGCTTCATTTTCTTTCTCTAGTTCCACGGATGAGACAAGCACCAGTGGAAGGTGGTGACAGCATCCCATATACAGCTCATCTAACACAAGAAGAACAGGCTGAAGTGCTGAACCGTCTGGACTTTGTGCTCAAAAGCCTTATAGAACTGCGACATGAAGTGGAAGAGTTGCGGAATAGCCTGCGGGGTTTAGCAGGAGAGATTGTTGGAGAAGTCAGGTTAGTATAAAGCTATTTCCTGCAGATTCCGGGTTGCTGAAAATTACATGAACCATGTTTTGGGTGAAATTGTTATTGTGCTTTCCTTTTTTTAAACTCACTGCTATTTGTAAAACGGTAATTCTTCCAGAGTAATTTCACTGATATTTAGCAAAAAGCTATGGATATACTAGAGGCACACGCCCTTACAAGGATATTTAATTTCAACATGTTCTTCTCTTTTTTTCTTCAGCTATCTACAAAGCATCAACCTTTATCACACTAACCAGTATTTAAAATTTGAACCATTTGATTTCGTATCTGTTGCCAAATGTCATTTGTAACAGGTTGTCAGCCCCCAAAATTGATACCGGAGCAGAACACTGGTATAAAGCAGTTTATCAAGCAGTTCAGAATTGAATCCAAAACTTAAGAAATGTGTAGATGTTTGTATTGTGGGAAGAGTAACTTCTGGGAATAACTCCACTAGAAGGTTTTGGGTGAAGCCTTTTGAATGATTCATGTTAATATTGACAGCTGTAGAAAAGAAGCATCAATGTATGAGCATCTGACCTAGGCTGCAGTCCTATACACACCTTGGGGGACGTTTCATTGAACTCGATGGGACTTTTTTCTGACACATGCATAGGATTGCCCTGCTATGCTTCTTAGTGGATGACCATTTATTTTTTCCTGGAAGTTCTTCTTAGTATAGTATAGTTGGCTAGATGATTTCCCCCTAACAGATATCCCAGGCTCCCTAGACTTCACAGCCCTATCTAATCTGTAAAGTTGAATGCGTTTTTGTCAGTTTCCCTTCTTAGTTATAAGTGGTGATATAGCGAAATTATTGTGTAAATATTTGTATATGTCTGTTATACTTTTATATTCTATGACACAATAGTTGAATAAGGTCTGATTTTGTAGGACTAATCTGAAATATACTGAGCAGGTGGTTTGTGGGTGCATTAGAGAAGGAAAAGGGAAACAAACAATTAATGGGAAACAAACAATTATACAGTGGTGCCCCGCAAGACGAATGCCTCACAAGACGGAAAACCCGCTAGACGAAAGGGTTTTCCGTTTTGGAGGTGCTTCGCAAAACGAATTTCCTATGGGCTTGCTTCGCAAGACGGAAATGTCTTGCGAGTTCCTGCGGGTTTTTTCCCCTTTCCCCCCCTTTTTCTAAGCCGCTAATCAGCTGATCCGCTAAGCCGCTTATCAGCTGATCCGCTAAGCCGCTAATAGCGCTAAGCCGCTAATGGGCTTGCTTCGCAAGACGAAAAAATCGCAAGACAAAGAGACTCGCGGAACGGATTCTTTTCGTCTTGCGAGGCACCACTGTACAGCGTAAGTGTCTCTTGTGTTAATATCTCCCCTTGCAGAACCCAACTAGAAGAAAGCCAGAAGGTTATTCGGCGGAGGCGTACTGTATATCCCAGAGAAAGGAGTGATTCCACAGGTTCCAGCTCTATATATTTCACAGCCAGCTCTGGAGCTGCCTACACTACTGATGGTGAAAGTGAGGGAGGGTAAGTGAGTTCAAAGCAAAAAATAGTTTAAAGGGATTAACTTGTGGAAGCAGTAGGTTCTATAAGAGAACTGACTAGTAAAATATCTATTCTGCACTTAGTATTAAGCCTCATCAGGGAAAGTTCAAGGAGAAGTAAAATGTTGTTAAATTTTTATGTAATTTTTTCTTTAGAGAGCCTTGCTGTTCGGTTCAAAAGCTTTTAAGCAGAGATTGCATGATGCATCCCTTCAGATAGACTAGACATGTCCAAAGTCCATTTCGGGGGATCTGATCCAGCCCGCTGGTCTGTTTAATCCTGGGGTAAACAACTCTGGGGTAAAGCTCAACTCTGGGGTAAAGCTCAACAACTTTGGTCGGCCCTCGCGCATGTTCACTTCATCAAATCTGGCCCTCTTTGAAAAAAGTTTGGGCACCCCTGAGATAGTCACATCAACTGTAGCAATTTCTACAATAGCACTACAGGGGAATCACTGCTTACATGGGAGTTCCATTCCTGGCTGCCAGACATGTAAGTGTGACATGCCCAAGTCCATTCCACTCCACCCCATTCTGCCCCACCCTCTTTGGGTGCCAAAAACAGTGCGCCTGTCAGCAACCACACATTTACTGATTTCGCACGAGTGTGGAGGTGCCTGTATTTTATAAGATTTCCCTTACGTTCCTTTTTAACTCCCTTGTTATAAGGATTTTGAAAAACAGAGAGCTAGAATGACCTTTGCTTTCTAAAAATTATTTATTAATTAAAAAATTATATCCCGCTTTTCATCATCAGAACATAAAACAAACTCTAAAAGAGTTCAAAGGCATCTGAAAGTCAATACAGTAGTACCTTGGGTTACATACGCTTCAGGTTACAGACTCTGCTAACCCATAAATATTACCTCGGGTTAAGAACTTTGCTTCAGGATGAGAACAGAAATTGTGCTCCGGCGGTGCAGCGGCAGCAGGAGGCCTCATTAGCTAAAGTGGTGCTTCAGGTTTAGAACAGTTTTAGGTTAAGAACGGACCTCTGGAATGAATTAAGTACTTAACCCGAGGTACCACTGTACGAGCAGTTCTTATCTAACTTTGTGTAGGAGGGATGCCCGTTAAATGAGATTCCTCAGTTGCCTTGGAAGGAAGGTTCAGAAATAATGCCATATTTGTCCTTGTGGCTTAAACCGATTTCATGACCTTGCATAGATTTCTAGAAAGTGTTGTACTTGGGAAAGAATTTGGGGAGAGATGTGGAGAAGTCTGACCATGAGTCTGTAATTTATCTGCTGAGTGAACAATATAAACAAACAACTATGAAGCTTGTACACTCTCTATCTGCTGTTGTCTTATTAGGGAGATTCAGAATATTAAGTTTGTTTTGTGCTTTTATTATTTAGGTGTTACTATAATTTTCTTCACCGTGTATTTCTATGGCATTTCAATCAAGATTTGTTCCAAGACAAAAAGTTTTCTGAAGGAGCATGTTGTAAAAAGGAGTTGTGGTCTGCTAGGAACATTTGGCATTTTGAGTTTATGTGATAATAGTTTGGGTCCAAAATAAAGTTCTACTGATTTTACCTTGTGTAAATTTAAACTTCAGTTTTATAATAGTCGGATGACTAGATACAAATTAACAGATCTAATCATATTGATAAATGAAAACCACAACCATTTCTTTCCCCGTGGCTTGTATTTGATTTGGGATATTAATCCTTTAGTAGTGGGGATTGTGGAGAAATAACTCTTGCTAAGCTAATAAACTGCTGAATGGTCTTAGCCCGAGAGCATTTATTTATCTGTTGTATTTATATCTCACCTTTTCCCCAAGGAACTCCAGTGTGGTACATGGTTCTCTCATCCGCACCCACCCTATTTTTTGTCCTCAGAATGACTCTGTGAGATTGGTTAGATTGAGAGAGAGAGAGGGATTGCCATCTTTTATTTCTTTATGGACAATATTACTATGCTTCCTCATAACCAAAGTTATGGATGACATACCTAAACATCATTAAAATACAATAAAAGCAATTTAAATAAAATCACAATAAAACACATCACACTTCAGAGACTGCAATAAAATGTGGCGAATGCAGGCCTTAAAACTTTTAACAAACCAGAGCCTCAAAATCCTTTAAAGCCCTAAAAAGGTCGCCTAAAAAGCATTGGAGAATCAAGTCTTTTCCTGATGCCAAAAGGAATACAAAAGGAAGTACAAATAGTTGGTGGCAGGTGAGCCGCGGTGGAGAGGGAATTCCACAACTGGAGTACTATCAGTGAGGAGGCCCACTCTGTAGCCACAAAACAGAGTACTTAGTGCTGGCGCTCTGAGAAGGGCCGTTGGTGACCTTGTGACTGAGTGGAATTTGAACCTGGGTTGCTAGTCGTAGTCAAACATGCTAACCACTGTACTCTGGACCCACACGGAGTTTGGTCCTTTGAAAAAGGAGGTAAAACACACACATCCTGCATATACTCCAGAGCTTTTTACTGAGTGACTTTGCACACGCATACTTATCTCTAAGTGATTGCAACATCAAGTTACATGATTATGTGAAATAGCAGGTACAAGCAGGGTTTTCATACAGCTTGATACCACTTCAGATACTTCCTGTATTTTAAGTGGCAATATAAAATCATGCGAAGGTTCTGGTCTGAGTACTGCAAATAATTGAATGTTTGGAGTGACATATTATGTCCCACATCAGAGGTAAAAGGTAAAGGTAAAGGTACCCCTGCCCGTACGGGCCAGTCTTGACAGACTTTGGGGTTGTGCGCCCATCTCACTTAAGAGGCCAGGGGCCAGCGCTGTCCGGAGACACTTCCGGGTCACGTGGCCAGCGTGACATCGCTGCTCTGGCAAGCCAGAGCCGCACACGGAAACACCGTTTACCTTCCCGCTGGTAAGCGGTCCCTATTTATCTACTTGCACCCGGAGGTGCTTTCGAACTGCTAGGTTGGCAGGCGCTGGGACCGAGCAGCGGGAGCGCACCCCGCCGCAGGGATTCGAACCGCCGACCTTTCGATCGGCAAGTCCTAGGCGCTGAGGCTTTAACCCACAGCGCCACCTGCGTCCCACATCAGAGGTAGCACTCCAAAAATGTATTGGGAAACTGTGTAAGGAAAGTAAATAAAAATGTAGTGGGTAACTCAGCTGCAGGAGTGGGAATAATTCTTAGAAGTACACTGAAGAACGCGTGGAGGGATGATGTAGGAAGATGTAGAAATAAGCTAACACTTACTAACTAAAGCACAGTATGTTGGCATCACTGCCATGACTTATTGATAGAAGATTGTCAAGTAATTATTCTGTAGGATGTAGATTCACAGTTCTTGACAGTGTTGTGAAATATATTGCAAGATCAGCATGGTTTTTGGTTGTATAGTTCTACTTTTATTCTAGTTTACTACTTATTAAAAATTCCTTAAAATATTATTTTTAGAAAATGCAGTGTTTTTCTGATGGACCTGTTGAAATAATGGCCCTACATTAATCATATCTATTAATTTCAATGGGTCTGCTCTGAGTAGGACTAGCATTGGCTACAACCCACTCAGTTGGGAATTAGACTGATGGCCCATGCATGCGTGCTGTGGTTTGTTGGTCAGGAATTTTGGCTTTGTTTTTCAGTTCCAGACTTTGAGGCCATTAGCCCATTCTGTTGTATTGTATTGTGTGTTGTATCTGCTGCTGATACTAAAAGCTGTTGCATAGCAGGAAGTTTAGGATTTGCCCCCCTATATTAGCATTCTTTTCATAGAGTTGGATCCAAATTTCCCTGTATAGAAGGGCTCCTTTGGTCCACTTCTGATCCAGAAGAGGTATCTCATTAGTGGAAGGGCAGAAGAGGATATTTGTTTATACCCCTGCCAACACTGTTCTGGAGAGTCTCCCCATCCTCTTGAGCAGATCTTTGA
The DNA here is from genome assembly GCF_951804945.1 of Podarcis cretensis. Taxonomy (NCBI): domain Eukaryota; kingdom Metazoa; phylum Chordata; class Lepidosauria; order Squamata; family Lacertidae; genus Podarcis; species Podarcis cretensis. The sequence continues at coordinate 44,082,908 of NC_137170.1, read as the reverse complement.
AGGTTGGGAGGGGTTGCAGAAGGAAAAACAAACCAGCAAAAGTTAGCCTCTTCCCTCTTTTCTACTAGTGGAAGTGTGATGAACGGAACTCCCTTAGGGAGAAGCTTCTGCCACGAACAAAGTTCAGGCACAAACTTCTATTTCTTAGGATGTGATATCTATTGACTTTAAAAGCTTTGATTGTGAAATTTAGGTTATGTCGTGTTAATGTAATGACAGATTTTCTGCAATTTGTCTTAAAGCTATACTACAGCCAACGCAGAGTCTGATTATGATCGCGAGTCTGATAAAGAGAGTGAGGAAGGAGAAGACGAAAGAAGTTGTGAGACTGTGAGAACGGCAAGGAGGGATTCCTTAGACCTTGTCAATGAGGATGAAACACTGACTTTGGACCCTGCTACAGACGAAGCACTTGGTCAGTTGCTCCAGCAAGCAGATCGCTTGCACTGTGGGAGCGAACAGGAGAAGAGAGAAGGATTCCAACAGCTGCTTAACAATAAACTAGTGGTAAAGTTCACTCTAGCAATTTCCCAGAAAAACTGAGCTGAGCTAACCAGCAGGGAGAGCAGAACAGGATGTTGTGCAAGGTCTTGTCTGTACCACAATCCTAAATGAGACCAGGCATCTAAAATGCAGCATTGCTTATGCTGCCATTAGGAAATTAAAACCCTCAAAGCCTGTGGGACTTGGCCTCTTCTTAAAAGTATTAAATTATGTTTTGTTTATTGCGTATTGAAACATACAGTAACTCAATCCCCTAATGGGTTTAAAAGTGGAACTGCAGCATCTCTGAAGTTGATAGCAAAGCTCTGCTCAGACTTATTACAGTGATGATTTAGGCATAATTGTTTCATGAAATGTAGATAAAAACTTGCTTTATATATACATGTCAACAAGTCAGCTGGTCAGCTGTTTGCAACATGTTCGGAAATCAAATCAAGCTTACCAGTACCCAAACTTTTCCCATCTTCATTTGCAGTCATTTCTCAGTCTGTTCTTCTAACGTGTCTCTTACATCTTTTGTGTTGCTAATGCTAACTCAAGTCTTCTACTCCCGCTCCAAGGCTGCCCTACCCAACTGCTGCAACCTACTTGCTATGCTTGAAGTTGGATCTAAAAACTGTTTGTTCTGCCTTAATACTCACCCAGTTATTGAGAAATCGCCTCATTTTCTCTCCCTGTCCCAACCCCATGGTAAAATTAGGTTAATGAGCCTGGAACTTATAGCCATGTCAGTAGTTATATATCTGCTTTATATAGCATTGTACCAAATTAATTGGCTCTGTAGTGGCCAACTTGATTTTATGAAGTCTCACACAGGTCTCTAGTTCCCAGTTCTGTCCCCACAAGGGGGAGTATTGTCCAATTCAGCCATGCATAATGTGCACATGGCTGGTGTATTCCATCTAGTGGTCATGGCTGTGGTACATATGCTATATGCTGCTTAAGCTTGGCACCTTTGTCTGCTTGCAAAGAAGGCCAGTGTGACACCAGCAGAGGAACAGTTTATTTGCAGGAGCAGGGCCTTGTTCTAGGAAGGTTTCTATTTGACATAAGTGTTTGACTGTCTGACCCGAATCCTATAGTTACTTTATTAAAATCTCAAGAATGAGAAGCATATTACACTTTACTAATTCAGGCAAGTGAAGAGATTTAAATGAATTATTGAGTTGGTTTTGCTCGTCTAGAGCATTATTCCACTGCTTGTCAAATTGTTCACAAGCTACGTTTAAAACAAAACAAAACAAAACACCTGCAGTATGTTATACTTGGAAATCCCATTTTCTTTTAAGCAAACAGGTGAACTAATAAATAAAAAAATTGTCCAGTAGCAACTAAGTATGTTCTGGGTATAAGCTTTCGTGTGGATGCACACTTCTTCAGATACCAGGCTGCATGCACACGAAAGCTTATACCCAGAACATATATAGTTGGTCTCTAAGGTGCTACTGGACAATTTTTTTATTTATTTTGATTGCGTCAGACCAACATGGCTACCTACCTGAATCTAGAATCAGGTGAACTAATAAATGTGAAATAACATTTGTTTTATCCACAGTATGGTGACAAGCAAGATTTCCTTTGGCGCCTGGCCCGTGGTTATAGTGATATGTATGAAATCACGGAGGATGCAGATGAGAAATTATCTTATGCGTCTGATGGTAAGAAGGCACTTTGAGATAAGGGTGGGTGCATTTCACCAGTGAGTTGTATTGGGCATTTATTTACCTGACTGCCTTGGAAAAAGTGGGTTACACACACACACACACACACACACACACACACACACACACACACATGGTTATTTGTTTGTTTGTTCCATTTATATCTCACCTTTCCTCCCAGAAGCCCAGGGTGGTGTACATTGATTCTCTGCCTCCCCATTTTGTCCTCATAATAACCCTATGAGGTAGGTCACCAGTGAGTTTCATGGCAGAGCAAGGATTTGAATCCTGATCTCCCAGGGGTCTTAGTCCAAACACTGCACTACACTGGCTCTCAATTTAAAATTACAGCCCCCGTCCCCGGTGGATTATTCTTACTCCTAAAATGAAATCATGTGTTAAAGAATCTTGTAAACAGAATTGTACTTGGAGAACTGCTTGGCAGGTGCTGCAATTGCATTTGCTGGTTTTATCATGTAATGCAAGACTTTCATAGCATGAATGGTACAATAAGTCTGAATCGCTGCATCTATATTGGATGCTTGCTCCAGCCCACACTTTTGATTCACATCACTGCTACAAACTGCTTTACTCCTCCTCAAATTCCTCAGCTTATGTTTGTCTCAAAATTGTCCACTTTCCTTTACCTCCTCTGTTGCTGCCTCCTTGTCAGACAGCAGCCACCTACTTCTCTTTCTGATAGGGCCAAAGTTGGCTCTTTGTGATGCTGGAACTGTAAGGCTGCAGTTCTATAGTCTGCACCCTGAGAACACATTGTTATGGGAGTTGGGAAGCTGGCAGATTCAAAGCTATAGTTTCCCATCTGAATATGGTACTTCATATGTAACATCTCTCTCTTAAAAGTGTAGTTAAATTCTTGCTCATTCCTGCCTTGTCTCTCCCTTTGTGACAGCTCCACAAATATTAGGGGTGAAGCTTGATCTCAGGCAGCAACCTTAATCTGGTTTTCTGGGTTGGGAGGCATGTGAGCCAAAAACCTATGGGCTCTATTTCCAAGAGTGTCAGACTGTGAGGTGCAGCTCTTCAGCTGTCATAATGTGCCATCCTTGAATTAGGCTGCTGTTCTCTGAAGAATATCTGCTTACTGAATGTGTGAAACTTCTTTGTATGCTGTTAATCTCCAGTTTCAAAGTATTTGAAGGGTTAAGTGTTTAAAATGTGACACACAAATAAGTTTATTTTTGTTGGTTTTCGTTGCAGGAAAGGATGAGGCAGAAACAGCTTTGCAGATGGGAGATCAAAGTGCTGAGTGTCACCAGTGGTATGAAATTACTTCCTTTGTGAAGAAAAGGCAAAAAGAGGAGAATTGTTTTATATATTGGCCTTCTATATGTTGTCACTTTAGACATAAACTTTTCAGAAGCATAGTCCACATACAGAGCTGCTGTCTTCTTAAATGTACAGATTTGATTTATTCTTCTTCCACAAATACTTATTCATTTGGCAGAAGAGTTTGAGTTTATGGACAGAGCTGTTTACAATTAATCAAAATATGTTTTCCCCATTTGCTCTTGTCAGCTAATGACAAACTGGCTCAGAACAATTCTCCCAGAGGATTTTTTTTTTTGGCTGTTAGAATAATAAGTATGTTTTGACTCTGAGAATATGATTCGTATCAGTGTCTTAGGAGCTCTCATCTAGTAATTTACTGCTTTTCCCCAGAGTTGTAAAAAAAATGGAGTCTAGGCATATATCTTGGACAGTTCTGGTGCTTCGAGAAAACAAATGACTTCTCTTTTGCCGGCTCCTAATCTCTTTCTTCTGCAAGTCTGCAGTTCAGCTGCAATACAGCTGTGATTTTAAAATCCCAAGAACAACACTACCTACTGTAAAATTATGATACAGATACCACCTGGTGCTGCTAATAAGTCATTGTTACAGGTAAAATAGCAATGACTTCAGAGGAGTCCCATAAATGTCAATATTTTTTTCTGTTAAGTGCAGTAGTAGCCATCAGGGGTGGTGCAGGTGAGGCAGCATTGCTCACCTGGCATCCCAATGCTTGCATCTCTGCTGGTTACTGAAAGAGGGAGGGACATAACAACAGGGAGTTCAACATGGGCACCCAGTTAGGAGTATTGGATTGCCTCTGCCTCTGTGGCTCCACCACACTCTCCACTGCTTTGTCCCTCTCGGTAATTGGCAGGGATGCGGGAGGTTGGGAAGCCAGATGAGCAACACCGCGTTGGCCACTGCTGCTTAAGTGTCATGGGCTTAAGTGCCAGGTGGGCTGCTTATAAAGCATCATTCGTGTTGAACCTTTTATATACTGTGCCTGTAAAACTCACATATAATGTTTAATCTACTAGAAAACTGAGGTGGTAAATAAGGTGAGCTTAATACCATGGTTATCAACCCCTTATACTCTGGCAATTTGAGAGTGTGAAGTATGAAGAACTGCTATAGCTTTCATGTGTGCCCAGTGCTTTTTGTCTTAAAAAAATGTTTAGGGGTACTCTCATTTCCTACTCATATTGAAACAATGCCCCTCAATGAGGCCAAACTTAGATTCAAAAAATGTTTAGAGATTTGCCTACCCCTGCATCTCCCCAGAAAAAAAGCATTCCGCCTTTCTGCTGAGTGGTGTATTATTCAACTTTCCAAAAGGCAAGAACAGAATTAAGTGTTTGAAGGCCCACTGCTATCGGCTAGCCTTTCAAGGGTGTGAAAACAAAAATACTGAATTCTTGCACACGGTGGTCTAAATTTGATGTCTCATGGGAATGTGAGAAGGGTTTCATTGCATTATCTTTTCTACCAAGCAGTAAAAGGGAGCCTCTTGTTGGAACTCCCATCTGCTGCTAGAGGGAAGAGACTAAAGTTCTGTATCTGCCAGCAGTAAGAGGTGAGCTTCAGAGTCATTAGGTATTGTTTCTGGAAATATAATGTTTTGCTGGTGCAATGTAATACATGAGAAAACATGGGTGGCTGACCCAGCCTTGTTTTTAATAGGATGTCCCAAGCTTATCCCATGACTTCCAAAACTAGTTGTAACATTTAATCGCGTGGTAGAGGGAGAAAAATATGCACCCCTGTCAAAAACTAGGGCAACTCCGTGTGCTGTAAAGCGTGCGGTCTAATGTGTTCCGGCACCAATATGTGAATTCCCGAAGGCCTAGCAAAATAAAAACAACTGAAAATCCCCCATTGCTTCAGCATGTCTGTGGCCTCTGCATTCCTTAAAAACATACTCTGTGAATTAAGGATCAGGAGGAGGAGTTGCTTGTTTGCTTTGGCATTTGTTTGCATTTGCTGTTGAAAGAAATGTTGGAAGTACAACAAGAGCAGGAGGGGATTTCAGAGTGGTCTCTGGAGAGGAAACAGTGCAGGTGCAGCATTATCAGTCCTTTATGCAGTTAGAGTAGTTCTGAAAATATTTACAGACATCCTAAGAAGTCAAAGTTTGTTATTTGCCTTTCGAGACTAAACATAGAGAGTCAATTACAGGATGTGTGAGGCTGGCCTCCAGACCTAAATGGAATTCTGGCACATGAGTTGTCTCTATTTTTTAAAGGGGTGTACAGAAAAACTGCAGTTCTCAAATGTTCCTGAGGTTGTTGTTTTTTTTAATGAACGAACTGTGTTCACCAAACATGGGTTTTTGAAGCTTAATATGCCCATTCTCCTTGATGTGAATTCTATATACTTTGTTTTGGGATAACCCAAAAGGTCCATAAAACTTGCTAGTTAAATTGCCATGTTTAGATTTAGAGCTACATAATTTGGAGTTGTTCCAGGTTGTCTCTATTAACAAAAGTTAATTGGTAGGTAGATGCTGACCTTCTCCACTTACCAGTCCAGTGGACCCTCAAGTTACGTACTGCTCTGGATACGTAATTGTATACTTCCAGGTTTTGCCGTGCGCACATGTGCAGAAGCGGCGCCTCCGGTTGCTGACTTTTTGGGTTAAGTACGAACCCCCAGAACGAATTTAATTTGTATCCGGAGGGTCCACTGTACAGTGATTTGGTGGGTGACATGTAGCAAGTACTTTCATGGGGTGTACTGCACCCAGGTTTGTGGCTGTTGCTGAGGAAGCAGGTGTTCAAAAGCATCCCGAAAGTGGCTTGGCCTTTAGATGGCTATTAGGAAGAGGGAGATTTGCAGAGTAGCCACTGAAACTCTCTAGAGCTGTTGGTCACAATGGAACATAGGGGAGAAAAGGAACCATACCTAAGGAATTTCTTTGCATCAAGTGGAGCCTGTGCTCCTTCATAGGTTGTTGGACCAGTGCCCATCAGTCCCAGGCAGCATGGCCATTGGTCAGGGATGCTGAGAGCTGTAATCTAACATTATTTGGAGAGCCACAGCTCCTTGCCCATCCATCATCTAGGCTGCTTTTGATTCTGGTAACAGTAGATGCTTTACTAAGCAGCAGTGCTTAAACAGTTGAATTCTATAAATTACCTTACCCAAGTTTCATAATGTGTTTTTTTTTATTGGTGGAAGCTGTCTCCTTCAGTCAGTGCTGCTATTTTCTAATACAAACCATGCTGCCCAATAAAACAACCAGTTGGTAAACTTCTAGGAATTTTTTTAAAAAAATGAGTCACAGCAACCTCTGGTCCAGATGTCAAAGCAGTCACTGAAATTTCTTACATCTATTTCCGTTTTTGTTCACTGTTTTGAAAATGTGGTTATTCAGAAGGGAAAATAGGGCCATATCCATATCAGCAGCTGTATTGCTCTGGTTTCTGACTCTGGATAGTAATCAATTTTAGCAGACCTTTAGTATGGTCTGTGAATGACTGATCTTCCTGTGCAATAAATCTCTTAGTCTTGAAGGTGTCACAAGACTCCTTTTTTGGAGGAGGGGGAAGAACTAGCTGGCTGAATGAATTCAAATTTCGTAAATTTTCATTAAGTGAAACTTATCCTGATGTTTCTCTTTGTATGGACAAGATTTTCGAGGAAAGTGTTTTCCTTGTATGCAGCAGATTTCCCTTCAGGAAACAGTTCATTTAAAAGTCAGCTTGAATTATTTCCTTCACTGATTGACCTTGTGGCAGGAATGAAATAGCAAGCCTGTTTTTTATAGCTAATGGGAAAGCTGGTGTGCAATAAAAGATACAGTTGGGAGGAGGGGAAATGCGGTATTTTTTTTCTTGCTTCAGAATTTAAACCATTAGTATTTTGTGGAGTACTTCTCTATGTTAGAGCAGTTAAATAATATAAAAAACTCCAGTAAAGGTTTGCAACCCCAAGGATGGAGAAAAAGCAAAACTCCAGTATGTGTGGTGTGATCCTTGACATAATGTCACACCCATTGTCCCTAGATACCTACCTACCTTCCTTCCCTGCATGCCAGATGGCAGCTTCGAAGGATGGTCAGGAGTGAAAAAAGTAATCCCCACCCCCACCCCCAGTGCCACTGCCCGTATCAAATTAGGTACCCTCCACGGCTGCTTTAAAAGAAGAATAACCATGTTGGGAGAGCTGATCTTGGCACTATTCATGTTCTCATTCCCCCTATATGAGCATCTTAGGGAAGATTCAGACAGCTGGAAGCCATCTACTATCGCAAAGCTTTCCAAACTTTTCAAGTTGGTGACACACTTTTTGGATTTGCTTCATTTCATGACACAGCAATTCAGTTTTGCATCACTTCACGACACAGTAATTCAGTTTTACTAGCAAGCTGGAGGTTAAACTAACCCTTTGCAGCCCCAGGAAGAGTGTTCATGTGACACACCTACACACTGCAGCCGACACACTAGTGTGTCATGATGCGCAGTTTGGAAAGCTCTGTACTATTGGTTTAGAAGCTTGCTGATGCTCCTGTAACTGCATCTTGAGAACAGCATGTTCTCTTTCAACCATGTACATGATGGCACACACACATGCATCACTCTAAATTGCATTCAAATTCCTACCTGACCATAAAACTCACAGGGTTAAATGTGGGCTCAATATCTATTAGGCTAGCACATCTCATTAGTTGTGAAGGTAGAAATGAGGTTGAGCAGAGAGGAGAGAAAAGCCATGTATGCCTCTCTGAGCTCCTTAGAAGAAGGGATGGATGAACTATAGTAAAAGAAAAACCTGTTTTACCCCATATGGCTCTCTCTGTGTGTGAGAGAGATAAAACTGGACTTCATTGCACAAGGGAGGCTAGGGACAATTTCATACAGCAAGTATTTAAGTAGTACTGTATAGCTTAAGAGGTATGCAATAGATTCAGCAGATGGTGGGTGACAAATTGTTCAGTTTGTTGCTGAAAACTAAAAGTTTGAGATCTTTCTCAAACTTGGGGTCCCTTTGCTATATGAAATATGGATGGGAGGGTGAGATCTTTCTGGTTTCTTCCTTTTTATATAGTGAAGTTTTCTCCAGGGAGATCTTGGAGCACTATAGAAGTCCCATTGCGACTTGTTTGCTAAGCACTTTGAGGACAAAATCACACATTACCTTGGCCTGCAGCCTACAATTTCAGCAGTTCAGCTGAAATGTAAGGGTGTAAGGTTTCACAAACCATAGTTTATTAAACAAAGAATTGGTGTTGGGGCTACACAGTATTTTCTCCTGTCCCCGCTCACACCAGCTTTGGTATGAAGATCCAATTTTATTTTGTACAAGAGGACACTGTTATGTCTGAACCTGAAAAATGATCACAAACCAGGATCTCTGTACAAAATCTGAAGCACGAGGTAAGGGTTGAAGAGGGAGCGTGCAGGTCTAATGCTTGTTCCCAGCTTTGTAGGATTTACAAAGCCTAGATGTTCTAACTGAGCCACATTTATGCGTACAGGAACTGTGTAGTCCTTTTAATATGGATTAGGTGACTTTCAGTTGCTGCAGCTGTTCTTCCAGCCTCCCATCTACTGAGTAAAGGAAAGAAGAAAAGCACCAGTTTAAATTAGCAGGGGTTGTTAGCCACTTTGTAAAGCCTGTTTACCAAAAAAGGTGGGATATAAATCTCCCCCACCTCCGCCAAGGCATATAATTGTACTGCAGGGTGTGAGGTAGAGTTTCAGATCTCTCTGCAGTCCTAGGTGGCTGATTCTGTTTTTTCAGCTGGCCAAGGTTCATGAGAATCTGCTTAGTTTTGAGTTATATGGCAATGCTCCAAGATCTGAACCATCAACATCTGCCGTCTTTGAGCTGTAGGATACCAGCAGGTGAGACTTGAGACAAAACTCCCCAGTTTGTTTTCCAAGGAGAGAAGCTGCATCAGAACTTGTGGGAGAATTATGCCGTATTGAGTTCGTCAACCCTATGTGGGCCGATTCATTTTCTTGTCCCTGACATTCCTCACTGTTGCTATGCAGAATGTGAATTTCTGCACAGTTTGACACTTCTTGAAAGCCTAGCCCAGCTTAGTATGTTAACCAGGAAAGGTGGAAGGAAAAAGAGATGACAGTTACTACTTGATCCTGTGTGTGTTTACTTGGACATAAACCTTGCTCAGTAGCATTTACTCCCAAGTAAATGTGCCCAGGATTGCAGCTCTGATGTTCTTTCAGCTCATACTAGACTCCCCAAAAGTTACTGTTAATGGCAGGCTTTTGTTAAGCTGTTCAAATTCTTTTTGCTACCCCCAGTGATAGAAACTGAAAGTAAATATGACAGGATTTACAAGCAGTTACTGGGAAGCGTTTCCGAGTGCCTTGCTTCAGGGCAAGTGTGGAGGTAATTAACTGTGTTTATTTGAAGATCTACGAGTTCACATGGGGGTTATATGGCTTTCTCTTGTTTAAACAACCTTGTAAAACTGTATTTTAAAGATCTCACAAACTTTTAGTAGTGTTGCAGTAACTTTCATTAGATCATCCTAATGTTTTATGGAGTTGCTGAGCAGCCTGAATTAGAATCTGATATGAACCATTGAACTTTCAGACCTGTAACTTTCAGCAGCCCTTCATTGTGGGGTTGTTCATTGATAACATGCCACGTTGCAGCTAGGTAAAGGTAAAGGTACCCCTGCCCGTACGGGCCAGTCTTGACAGACTTTGGGGTTGTGCGCCCATCTCACTCAAGAGGCCAGGGGCCAGCGCTGTCCGGAGACACTTCCGGGTCACGTGGCCAGCGTGACATCGCTGCTCTGGCAAGCCAGAGCCGCACACGGAAACGCCATTTACCTTCCCGCTGGTAAGCGGTCCCTATTTATCTACTTGCACCCGGAGGTGCTTTCGAACTGCTAGGTTGGCAGGCGCTGGGACCGAGCAGCGGGAGCGCACCCTGCCGCAGGGATTCGAACCGCCGACCTTTCGATCGGCAAGCCCTAGGCGCTGAGGCTTTAACCCACAGCGCCACCTGCGTCCTACGTTGCAGCTAGGTGCATGCAAAAATGGCAGAAAGCTAATACTCAGTGTCAAAGCCTCTGATATTTTCTTCACTTTATGTTCCCATGAGCGCAACATCCATTTTTCCTTTGTCTCACCCTCACTCCCTGCCTCATAGTCTCTACTTTGGCTTCTCCCCACAGTCTCTTTCCCACTGAGGTGATCCCTCTGTTTAACAATATGCATTGGTCCACAGCTCTTCCAAGAATAGAAGACTGAACTTGTGAACTTCTTCTGCGTTACTTAAGAATTTGCAGCTTTTAAAAATTAAGTTCATGTTCACAGCTGTCTTTTCTTTTTCTTTATTAATATTTTTTTTTATTAAATTTTTCCATAGAAACTCCAATCATACAAATTTCCACATCACATATTTTAGCTTATTGGACCTCCCTCAACTTCTCTGACAATCATTCGTAATTAAATTCCTATCTTCACATTCCTTAATTTTAGTATTGCCTTTAAATACCATATTTCTATCCTCATTTACTTTCTTACAATATTCCTTATATTTTCACAAAGCTTCTTTAAAGCACACTAGCGTTGTATATTCCTCACAAACAGTTTCCAAATACTCAGTAAATTTTCCCCAGTCCGCAAGAAACTTATGGTCCTTTTGAAATCTAATTTTTCCAGTCAGTTTGTCCAGTTCTGCATAATCTGTTAATTTTGTTCTCCATTCTTCCAAAGTCGGTACTTCTTCTTGTTTCCATTTCTGAGCCATCAATATTCTTGCTGCTGTTATTGCATATTGAAAAAGTTTACAGTCCCTCCTATTTATATCCATTCTTGTTATTCCCAGCAAAAAGGTTTCTGGTTTCTTAACAAAGCTGTATTTCAGCATTTTCTTTAGTTCATTGTATATCATCTCCCAGAACCCCTTTACTTTCTTACAATCCCACCACATATGCATAAATGTACCTTCTTTCTCCTTACATTTCCAACATTTATTACAAGTTTTGTACATTTTTGCTAATTTTACTGGTGTCATATACCACCTATATACCATTTTCATGACATTTTCTTTTAGTGTGATACATGCTGTAAACTTCAAATTTTCGTTCCATATTTTTTGCCAATCATCCTGTGATGGGATGATGAGCTGCTTGTGCGTAAAAGCTTAGTCCCTCAGGGTTTGCTCAGCTTAGCAAAACTCTGTCTTTAGCGGAGCCCTTAAGCATGGCTCCCTCAGTCGCTGGCAGAATCCGACAGTGGGCGTTTGCGGAATCTCTTCCAACATAAAAGCTCCTTAACGGAAACGCGTCTTCTGGACTCTCGGCGTGACAGTTTCCGGCGAGGTGTGGGTGTCCCTATAGGAGGTCCTGAAACCTCCTCACTGTTTTCGCTGGAAGTGTCCCAGAGCCCTTTTTCCGACTCCCTTTCCCTCGGAGCTCCTTCTCTCACCCTGCTGGTTCCTTCCTCTGCTGTTAAGTCTCTCCTAACCTCCTTGAGCCCTTCCACCACCTGCTCAGATGGCAGTTCCCTGACACATCCATATCTATGTTATGTCCTAAATCTCTGGCCCATTGAATCATTACCGCTTTTACTTCCTCATCCATTGTATGCCATTCCAATAAGATTTTGTACATTTTTGAAATTATCTTACAATCACTATTAACAATTTCTGCTTGAAATTTTGACTCTTTTTCTTTATACCCTTTTTCTTTCACATCCTTTTTAAACATTTCACTTATCTGATAGTAATGCAACCAGTCATACACGTGTTGTTTTACTTGTTCATATGGTTTCAATCTCCATTTCCCACCTTCTTTCACCACCAAATCTCCATAAGTAATCCATTCGCTTCTCATATTAGTTTTTTTGACACCTATAACCTCTAATGGGGATAACCAGTGTGGAACCCCCGTTTCTAGTATATTTTTGTATCTGTCCCAAATTTCGATTAACGATCTCCGGAAGATATGGTTTTCAAACGATTTATAACCCTTTTTCTTATCTTTCCAAAGATGCGCATGCCACCCAAATCTGTTATCAAATCCTTCCAAATCCAGGAGCTTTGTGTTTTTAAGTTTTATCCATTCTTTTAACCAGCAAAGACATGATGCCTCGTAATATAACTTCAGAACTGACTGAACTTGTGAACTTCTTCTGCGTTACTTAAGAATTTGCAGCTTTTAAAAATTAAGTTCATGTTCACAGCTGTCTTTTCATATTAAATATTTTAGAAAAGGTTTTCTTGTATTTAACTTGCATTTTGTTAAATTTTGTTCACTATTTTACCCCAGCTGATTCCCTAAAGAAGAATCATACTCAAAACATGTAAGGATGGTTATACCTCATTTGGCATTTTTAAAAGACAGGATTATTATATTTCATTTGGCATTTTCTTAGACATTCTGCTTCATAGGTATAGAATTAATACTTTAATAATATGGTTCCCACCTTTTCTTTGATTGGTAGGCAGCCTCTTTTCATGCATCAACTAGTCCTAGACATCCTTTTATAAGCTCAAATGAAATAGCCTGGATCTGAATGTGTTGGCTTGCCTGCTTGAACAAAATGCTGGATTGGGTCCCAATTTCTACGGACATGATCAGATTGGTTTCTGTTTGATTTATGTTAACCAAGCTTATCGTGATTCCAGAGGGTCTAGAAAAAAACCTTCTCCTGCACAAGCTACTTTCCATGTATCAAAGGCTGGCCTCAGAATCCCACTTAGCAAGTGTCACAGATGGTGTTTGTCAAGTAGAGTTCAACTTGGCAAAAGAGCAGTTTGAATATGAGCCCTCTGAGAACAACCTAATGCCAAGGCTGTAAAGTAGTCCTGAGAGGAGAGGAGATAGTGACTCACCTGAGCCTTAGGGGGACCAATTCAGGGTGTGTGTAAATACCTATGAAGTGACAAGGTATAAAACTTTGTGTTTGTAAACTGTTGTTAATTACTTGCCCTCTGTTTTCTTTGTACATGGCTTCTCTGGACAACAGAGCATTTGATATTTTCCGACCCCAGAACACAACCACAACACCATGCTAAAAAACCACATTTTGGAACGATACACTAATGCTCAGGCTTACTGTAATTTCCAGGTATGCCGTTTTATGTGGCCAGGCTTCAGAACATGAAAGTATACAAAAACGCATACAAGCAGGGCACACTTTTAAGGTAAGATGGCTTTTTCTCTTTTAAAAAGACATTTATCGCAATGGAGTAAAATGGGATATTGTGCTGAAAAGGTCTGAGAACATGATAGGAAGGACACCAAATATATTATAAGACTAAGCTGCAAGTAAGATTTCCAACTGATTATAACCATGGTCTGCTTAAAGCTACCCAACAAATTTATGGTCGAGGTTTATTCTGACTTTGACTTCAGCCGGTACTCTGCACCATACATTTCTGGCACCCTTCTGTCTCTCCCACCCTTTCTCATATAACACACACATGTATATGCAGTGTGGGTGCTGCTCTTCCATGGTGCTGTTCTGTACTCCAGAAGACTGTGTGAAGTAAACATTCTTGAAGATAGGGCCAGTTAATTTAATGGGTCTCTGCTTCAGTTGAACCCTACAATTGGTTCCTCCTATGTTTTTGTTTGTTTCGCATAACAGGCTCCAGTGCTGTAGGATCCCACAGTGGGAAAGCATCCACTATGAGTACGTGTAGGAGGAGGATTTTAAAATGTGTGGTTGACATAAAAGAGGACATGTCATTTGTGCCCTTTAACAGATTGTAAGAAATGACTTAAAGAAGTTGCAGAGGGTCTTGTCTTTGGTATAGACTCTGGTATTAGCAAGTACTATATTACCAGCTTTTTGATAGTTTACTGCTTTCAGTCATTGTTATATAGGAAACATGTTTTAGTGGAATCATAGATTTATCCCAAAATGAGTGTAATCTTAAAGTTGTGCTTCATGAATGAGAAATGTCTTTGCTGTACATCTCTTTAGAAACATGTAGACAAAGCAATTGCTCTGAAACCAGATGACCCTAAATCTTACTATCTCCTGGGCCGGTGGTGTTACCAGGTAAATCATTTTCTTTAATATGTATTTCTGAGGTCACAAGACATCATGCTAAATTATTTTGTCTATATTGTTGTTTGTTGTTGGCACCCGCCTGTCTCGGGAGACAATGAAAGAGTGTGTCTTATTCCTCCTCTGGTCAGTCTTGTGGATGCACGGCCAATCTCCAGGTGATGCGGTCGTCTGCAAGAGACTCCCACATGGAGGAGTTAATGTTGCCAGCCATTCTGTCACATTTGCAGACACCTTTGTAACACAGAGTTGTTGTGCCAATGGGTCTGGTGCCTGAAGCCAGCTCCCCATAGAGCATGTCCTTGGGGATCCTACCATCTTCCATTCTGTGGACATGACCAAGCCAGCATAGAATAGGAAATAAAATACATCTGTTGAATGCCTTAGGGTTTTTCTGTGTTTAACTGTCTGGATTCTTTTATGCAATTTCAGCTGCCGATAAGATCTTCACAAAAATAGTCTGCTTCATTGATTTGGTTCAGCGACTCAGTTTTATTGCATTTATTGCAGATGGATGCAATTGTAATGTTTTGTGATGCTTCAAAATTCTGTTGTGGTACAGAGTTCCTGATCTAAAATGTTGAAATCTGTCCCACAGCTCCTTTCTCCACTTCTTCCTATATTTGGCAATTGAGTGTTGATGCATCACTTGTTTGAGGCAACATTAAGAATAAGCTCAATTAGATCTTTGCAGTGGGATGGAATTTGCATGGAGTGTTATAGCCTTGTGATGTGCATGCTCTCTGTCTCTCTCTCAAACGTGCACACACACACAAGGCTAGTGGCTGCTAACTAATTCACTGGTCTTCAAGGCATTTACACTAGAATCTAATAGTTGACCAAAATGGAGTTTCCCAGGTAATGTGGGATGGCCAGCTTAAAAGCTGCTGATATAGAGAGCCAGCACTGTTTTAAAATGCATGAATTGGCAACATGCACAAAACAACCACTAATGAGCAAAAAGTACTATTGGATTTCTCCCACAAGTGTCATATGGCAAGTAGTTTTAGATGGGAGTGTAATGTGTCTGACTGCAGAGATTTGTAGTGTGATCATCTGCTGCTACTGTTAATCCTGATTACTGTTTTATACCTGTGTTTGCTGGGGAGTGAGTATAAGAAAGCTGTTAAGATATTTATATTGTGGGTTAGTGTCAAACTGATGTTGGCTTCTTTTTGGCAACATGCATTTGTATAAAATCTGTTCATGAATATGAGGTATATTTAAAAAGTGATCCTTTTTTAATTGAACAAGTTAGAATGTGTTGAATAATTTTGTAAAAAACCTATTGTACCTTCTATTTGAAACGCTACTATTATATGCACCAGTAGATAGCTTTAAATTATTTGCTGTCTCTCTATATTGTGCGTGTTCTAGATTAGCAACATTATCTTCATGATTTATTACCTGGATCTGTTTTCTTTCTTTCCTCTTCCTCTAGAGGGGAAAATGCTATTATGCTGAAAGCAGTTCCAAGTTGTAAGAAACTCAAGATCCTAGGTAGTTTTAAGATCCTGATTTAGTGCTTTGTTCATTGGAGGGGGCAAGGGAAGTGGACACAAAGGGATAGTGAAAGAAAAGCATTAGTTGCAGGCAAATGCATGCTTTCACTTTCCCCATAATTTTACTCCAGTAAAAACAATCACACTTCCCTCTTTTGAACACACATGGATGTGATTAAGGATGTTTTGGAGCACTCCAGGGCTCCTGCATACAGTGTATTTGTATAATGTTTAGCATGTGTTTTTCTTCTGTTGCTCTTATCAGAAACGGTTGCAGGTATTTAAAAAACTGTATCATGTGCTTTATATTTTTCAATGGTGTAAAGAAAGGAATGAATTGAGGGCAATTCATTCACTTATTGAAAAAAACTTAACTGAGCTAAGTTTATTTAGTACAGTGACTATGAGGCATCCAAAAAAGAAAAGAAAAAGATGCGCAGGTAATGGGACTGCTAGCTCGCTCTTCCACTGCTAGTAGAGTCCAACTTGGCTGCAGCTGAGATTTAGTAGTGTCGGATAACAAAACAGAATATCAACTGGAGTGTCATTACAAGCAAATGGTCATTTAAATATTGAATGGCAGTGAGGAGTAGCAACCTCTACTTCTCTAATATTTCATCTCAAAAACGAAGGAATACTGGTGGGAGGAGACAGTAGATTGTTGTTGTTTAGTCGTTTAGTCATGTCCGACTCTTCATGACCCCATGGACCAGAGCACGCCAGGCACTCCTGTCTTCCACAGGAACTGCCTCCCGCAGTTTGGTCAAACTCATGCTATCCAACCATCTCGTCCTCTGTCGTCCCCTTCTCCTTGTGCCCTCAGTCTTTCCCAACATCAGGGTTTTTTCCAGGGACTCTTCTCTTCTCATGAGGTGGCCAAAGTATTGGAGCCTCAACTTCAGGATCTGTCCTTCCAGTGAGCACTCAGAGCTGATTTCCTTAAGAATGGATAGGTTTGATATTCTTGCAGTCCATGGGACTCTCAAGAGTCTCCTCCAGAACCATTATTCAAAAGCATCAATTCTTTGGCGATCAGCCTTCTTTATGCTCCAGCTCTCACTTCCATACATCACTACTGGGAAAACCATAGCTTTAACACTAGATTAATTGGTTCTTAATCCATGTAGCAATTCTTTTCTGTAGTTGCTGGTGAGGGAATAGGTGCCCTCCCTATTACTGCACATTTTAAGTGACATTCAACATGATTGCAACACATGGAGGCCACCGCCATCTTATTTTGATGGTAAATAATCATGTTAATACCTCTTCTCTGGTATACACTGGTCTCTGTAGAGCACCTACATTATATTATTCTTGGAAGGATGGATGCATGCTATCCTGTTCCTCTGCCACACAAACGGAATCACTGGTGAGATAGGCATATGAACTGGGTGGTTTTCTGTTGGCTGCCAAGTTATAGTAGGAAGATTATGTTCCCCTCTTTGTTTTTATGCAGGTCTCTCATCTGGGATGGTTGGAAAGGAAAACTGCTGCTGCCTTGTATGAAGAACCCCCCACAGCCACTGTTCAGGATGCACTGCAGAATTTCTTAAAGGTACTAACAGTTGAGCAAAGCACTAAAATGGCTAGTTATTAGTTGTGCACAAACCACCAACAGAAGCAGCTAAAGTTCAGCATTTTCAAGCATGTTTGAACAACAGCAAAAGAAGCTACTAAGCTTCTTAAACATTAGAATGGGCCTTTTTGGTGGCAGCTCCCTATTTATTCAATAGCTATCTACTTTTAGGTGCCAGGCAAAAAGATTTATCTTAGCCAGGTTTTTGCCCCTTAATTTGGAAGGGTTTAGATATTTGTGGCCTCTTTCAGTGAGTGGAATATGTTAGGACCTACCTTTTAGATGTATGAATCTATTTTGGTTTTACAGTGGTTTTACATATGCTTCAGGTTACAGACTCCGCTAACCCAGAAATAGTGCTTCAGGTTAAGAACTTTGCTTCAGGATGAGAAGAAATCGTGCTCCGGCGGCGTAGCAGCAGCAGGAGGCCCCATTAGCTAAAGTGGTGCTTTAGGTTAAGAATGGACCTCTGGAATGAATTAAGTACTTAACCCGAGGTACCACTGTATAATGGTTTTAATCTTTGTACTATTTTGCAAACTTTTTGTACCTTTTGTAAAAGAAAAGTGACTAATAAGTGCAATAAATAATAAACTTTTACACACATACGCACACATCTTTTCCCAGCTTCCACCATCAAATATGAGACAATTATCACAGTTCAAGGACACATTTCAGCCAGGCAAAAATATTTAGAGAGTATAATTCAGGACCATTGAGAGTCAGATAGGTCTGGAAGGCTGCATGCAGACCCTGGGCCTGAAGTTCCCCACCCTTGCATTAAAGGCTAAAATAAATACTATGGGATAAGCTTCCAAGATTTTTGTGGTCTTTTTGATGCAACAGACTAATACGACTGCTCCTCTAGATGTTTTGTTAGGTGTACCAGTCATGTATTTTGATGGGCAAGGGTAACTGACTCACATGGGCTACATGCAGAAGGATCTGAAAGCCCTGCTTCTTAAAATGATGTGAGTGTAGCAGAAGCTTCTCTCTAATAGGCCCCCCTCCCCATTTTCATGACCCATTAGAGTGCAGATAGTTTCTGTCAGATGAGCAGTGTAGTACCTGCATAGCCTGAGCTAAAGTCTAATCTCTTTGAATCATCTTTAATTCTTCATATTCGTTGTAGGCCGAAGACCTGAGTGCTGGTTTTTCAAAAGTGGGAAGAATATACATTGCCAAGGTAAGTGTATGTTTGCTTGGGCCACAAAAGTTGTGTGTTTATGTACATTAGAAGTTCAGAATTGACTGCTTGGTTTGAATGCATGAAACTGCCTAATGCTGAGTCAGACCATTATTTATTTAGAAAAACCATGCTACACCCTTCCAATGGTCTGCGTCACTCAAGATGATCATTAGGCTTTCTAGCCCCTAGTATCTATGGTTCCAACTAGGTGGTGGCTGTTGCTGTTGGGTTTTTGTATCTATATTGTAGATCGTGTTGTGATTTACGTGGAAATCGTTTGGTTTGGTTCCACAAAGGATTTGAAATATGTTCTTGTTTGCACAAACTGAATGTTGTTGTTTTTTCTGGAGCTGCATTGTCCTCTTTCTGTGACCTCCAGTTGGAGCCCATGAAAGTTTTAATGCCAAATGGCTTTTGCTACAATAGCCAGAGGAGAAGCCAAGCAAGAGTGTAGAGGGATTTGCTCCCTGTAAAATCACTCTGTTCCCCAAGTCCCAAACAACCTCATTTTATGTTGAGTAGTGTACAAGTTTTTAAGATTCTGTTCTTGGCTTGAAATATATTCAAATTTGAAGTTGCCACAAGTTTTACTTGCTTTGACAGTCTTCTGTAAAAACTGGAAGGTGGTAATAAACTTTAAAAAGAAGTCAACAAAATGCAGAAATATTTGTGCAGATTACTTTTTTACTTGTTTTACTACACTGTGGGCCATTGTGTATCTCATACGTGACTAGGATGTCAAATGAATATAATCTTTAGTTATAAGTACAGGACTATAAGAATTCCCGCCCCCGCCCCCCCATGGAATGTTTTCCATATATATGTCTAAGAAGCCTAGATCTAAGTTCATTTTAATTATGATTTCTTCATCATTCTTCCATTTCAAGAAAAGTTTGCTTTTAATAAAATAGGAAAGTTACTGTTCTAAATTTCAGTGTTGCATATGATACAGCTGAAATGTGAATTGGGATTCTGGTGCAATTAAACCACATCATGATGATACACATGGTATCATTAGAAAGTTGAGGTAATTTTAATCTGTTCTAGTAGTTTAACTTTTATATGTATGGTTGTGATTTTTTCTCGATTTTACTGTTTTATCTTTTGTAAGCTGCTTTGGGGTGTGTTTTTTTTACAATCAAGTGGTATAAAATTTTTATTAAACAAATAAATAATATTTTAAACACTTTTTAGTAGTTGTATTTAGACTATCCTATACCTCTTAGCAAAATAACTTATCTGAGTCACTTGAAAATCACTCACCATAATGTTCCATTTTAACTAAGGCTGCAATCTTGCATACACTCAAACTTGGCCCTCCAGCTGTTTTGGGACTACAACTCCCATCATCCCTAGCTAACAGGACCAGTGGTCAGGGATGATGGGAATTGTAGTCCCAAAACAGCTGGAGGGCCAAGTTTGGCCATGCCATGGTGGGATTAACACAAGTAAATGTGCATAGGGTTTCACAGTCTAACACTAGGACTTTTATATATATCTAGCTAGCGTTTGAGGACAGGAGTGCCTGGTGTGCTCTGGTCCATGGGGTCACGAAGAGTCGGACACGACTAAATGACTAAATTCTTATATTCCAAGAATATGATCTGTTGTACATAATTTTGTTGGCATCCGTCTGTCTTGGGAGACAATGGAAGAGTGTGCCTTTTGGAGGCGAATCAGGGTATTTTGATTCCACTGGTGATTCTGTGAAAGCAAAGGGTGAAATATGTCCCAAGATGGTTAGACAAATTCTGCTAAATGGGCCTGTGAGGAGGGTGTCAGCCCCATGCCCGCCCCCCAGGGGTGTGGCAGCCTCAGCATTATGCAGTCTTGTGCTGCAGGAGTGCAAGTGTGAACTTCACAACCACAAGAGCAGTGCTGAATGTAACGTCACATTCACTCTTGCGTCACCGGCTCACAACATCCTCTTGGATGTGCATATGAAGAACCTTACCTGTGGCAGTCGCTATTGCCCCGTCTCTTGAACATCATTCTGAAGTGAACAGTACAGCTTAATGTGTTTGTACATGGACTGATGATGTCACCCATTCTGATGCCTCTCTCTTAGAGTTCAATCTACTATATATTTTGGAAAGCATCTCTGGGCATCTCCTCTTCTGTTCTCTATGGGTTTCAGTGTTTGAAAAGATAAATTATATTTTTTATTAATGGAATACACATCCTCATAAAATGTTCTATCTTGTTTTAATTTTGCTTTCCCTCCCCACTCTCTCTTGCAGTGCTACAAGGAACTAGGAGATAACTCGGCAGCTGCTCACTGGCTGAGTTTGGCTTCAGAGTTGCCAGTCATCACAAAAGAGGTAGTGTTTGAGTGTCATTCATGTGTGAATATGATGATTTAACAGATCCAAACAATATGCCATCTCATATTTAGTTGTATCTATCTTCAGAGATAGACAGCCTATTAAATCTACACTTTAGTTTTTATTTTATCCTTCTTCCTTTTTGAGCAGTTTTCTAAACCTATTCCTGAGTAATTTTTAAAATAAAAATATGTTAACGTTAATGTCATTTTAAATAGGTAGTAGGTGAATATAAATATTCAAACTGCTGAATCCTACTGGTTTTATTCATACGTCATGCTAAGCCAAACCATGACTTAGCCAGGCTCTGGCAGAAAAGATCACGGCCACTTTGTTGCTCTCTAGCCATTGTGCTTTGCCAAGTTAAGCCATGGTTTATATTGCATGAACTCTGGCTTGCAGGCTAGCTTTCCTGGTTTGCAGCTCATGGTTAGTATGGAGAGCACTAAACCACAACCCAGGTTTGGACAGCACACAAAGCCAAACTGTGGCTGAATTCAGTGCAGCATAGCAGCAAAATGACCTTAGAGGAGCAAAGTGGCTGCCTGGTGCATCTTGGTATGCCATGCAAATCTTTCAAGTAAGTAGTAAGTGGTGATAAGTAATTTTTCTATCACTGTTATGGCGAAGCTGTTTTTTATAAATGTTGGATGGAATGTTAACCTTTTATATGAATTTTCTATTCTGTAATGTTGATTGGATATATTTTAGGTAACAGGCCACTAATATAATATGAATATTGCAGTTAAATAAGATGAAACTGGCTGCATTGAACTTGCTCTATTGAACTAGAGGTGAAATCTTCACGGACCCTGTCAGATGTTTTTAAGCTGGAATATTCATTCTAGGCTATAATGCCTGCAGTGGTTTTGAGGATCTTCTTTCTTTTAAAAGTTTTCACCTGAAAGGGGTTTTATCTTTTGTTGCACAGCTCTTTAACTGACGTTTCGGACTATGGATATACTGAATTTTGCTCACTATTTTATATTATGCGAAACTGGTGTTACTGCCACCTCCAGAACAATATCTAGTATTGCACTAGCAAATCTTCTACTGCAGGCTGCCAAGCTTAGGGAAACCAGATGTCAAACTTAAGAATTCCAGTCACTGAACAGGAAATTTCAGAGATCAAGAAAAGGTTAGATCCATCAATTCAGGCAGCAAAAACCTGTCAGACTTGGCTAGGAGAAGACTTTTGCTAACCAGGCATTTTAGGAAAACAAGTTGCGCGCTGTAGGGGGAGTGTGCATCTATATAAATCAGAATTGAGTGTCAAAAGTGGAGAATGAACATCTAATGGCCATAAAGACCAGGCTGGCCACAAGGCTGGCATCCCCCAGTGGTGTCAGCAGGGGTACAGTCACCATTTCGGAATCAGGGCAAGTGTCAGCCAGTGATATTACAGCATGGTTAGTGTCCTAAGAGATACTGAGTTTTGTTGAATGGGAGTCTGGAGTGAGAGGCCAGATGCTGGTGATCTTGTCCAGTATTTCTTTCCCCAGAGTGAGAAACAGGACTGGAAGTGGATGGCTCTGGGTGAGAGCCTAGGACTAGGATGGGTAGCTGCTTCTGCTGATTATGCTTGACTTAACGCAAAGAGATTAGGTTGTGATATGCCCTAGATAGATCTGATAGGCTGGGTATTTACTTTCATCGGAAAGGACTCTGCTGCTCTACCTGTGGCTGTTTTTAGTACTGTACTACCCTGTGGCTGTTTTAGTACTGTACTACTGGATATCTTTGACTTCGCGAGGTACAGGATTGTAGCAGGGATTGTGTTTTTAGCTCCTCCTCCTTGCTGTCCACTTCTGGTAATTGTATAATACAGTGGTACCTCGGGTTACATACGCTTCAGGTTACATACGCTTCAGGTTACAGACTCCTCGGGTTAAGAACTTTGCTTCAGGATGAGAACAGAAATCATGCAGCGGTGGCAGCAGGAGGCCCCATTAGCTAAAGTAGTGCTTCAGGTTAAGAACAGTTTCAGGTCAAGAATGGACCTCCAGAATGAATTAAGTTCTTAACCCGAGGTACCACTGTATAGGCTTTGTGTTTGAAGGGGGGCAGGGAGATAGAATGTTTGAGGTTCCCCAGCTGGATTCAAACTGTGCCTGCAAATGGACAACTTCAGGGGGTATTGCTATCAGCACTGATCAGCTGACCATCATTGAGCCTGGCTTTCCAAGGAAACATTGGGAGAAGATTTTTCAGCAGTTCATATGCAATTGTGTCTTTAGTAGGTAGACATAGTTTGGTGAAAACAGCCTGACATGTTAAATTAGGGCCCCTGCTAGGCCCAATTTAGGGCCACAAGCGAAAGGTTTCCACCGCTGTTTTGAAGTATAAACAGTATGGAAAAGGAAGAAGGGTCAGTCAGGGTTGTTTGTTTCATTTTCTGCCTAGGAGGTTGGGAGAAGAATAGCATGTTGATCATCTCATCCTGATTGTATAATTTTGCAGATGGGATTAGTTCAAACCAGCTAGCCACAAATTTACTTTGTTCCTTTTCATTCCTCCAGGACGCTGAAAGCAGTAGAGAGATGGAAGAGATGGAAGCAAATTCAGAAGGCTAAGCAAGTTGAAAGATCTGTCTGCATAATAGTTGTGCAAATGCAGTGAAAGTTCCAGTCTGAAAGGTTTCACAGTCATTATTATCCTTGCTGGGCTTCATGAACATGCCGCAGAATGAAAATGAAAAATCAAACTGTGGTTTCAGCAGTCCTTTTTCAAAGAATTAGGCTGGCATGATAGTCAAAGAAAAGTGATTCAGCTCATATCCCTTGATTGCTAAATCAGTATGCTCAAGTATCCTCAAAACAGAAGTTACCAAGTTGGTTATTTTTTCATGCTTGTGTTTTGCATATTCACCAGCCAGACATTTCCAAGACACATTAATTGCACACTTCCTTAATTGTGATGTGATCAACATGGCACTTTGTGTGTTAATCCTGTTTTCATAATACATTAGAAATTAATCAGTAAAAAGAAGGCCTATATTAGATGTGATGGCAGAATTAGGCACAAGATCTCCCATGGTTTTTAGATTAAAGGAGACCTGGGGAGGGTTTTAAAAATGTTTTTCATTTAAAAACAGTTTCCCATTTAGAATCTCCCCAGCTATATGTTAGGTATATACCCAATACCTTTATGTTTTCCAGTTTATTTGCCAGAAGACAAATAGCTTGAAGTGGGTGGGTGGAGTAAATTTGGGAATGAAGTTTATGGAAAAGCTTTAATTGTCACCTTTTCTAATACCCCACACTTGTAGTGATCAGCAGAGCAAGGTGGCTTCTCAGCATAGAGGTTGCTAATGGTAAATAGGAAGGGGAGGGGCAAGGCAATGGGAAGGTTGGTGTTACGCAGGTACAATGGCAGGACCAATCCAATATTCCCAATACTGCAGCTGCATCAATCCATGTCACTTTGCTCCTTTCCTTCTCTGCTACTGGCAGTGACTTCACATTAGGAGGCCAGGTAAGCAATACTGCTCTACTGGCCCACAGCCTCAGCCTAAACCCAATTACTGCTTTGATCTAAATGGAAAAAGGCAACAGATCTTAGAATCATAGAATCATAGAGTTGGAAGAGACCACAAGGGCCATCGAGTCCAATCGTGGGACTTATCCCACCAGGTTTCAGCGATGCCTATTATGTCATATTTAGTTTGCTGTACCAAGATGAGCTCAAGCTCATCTTGTTTATTTCCCATGCTTTGCGCATTAGTGTACAGACATTGAAGTCCATTAATCATTCCACCGTCTCTCTTATTTAAGGATTTTTTCCTCCCACCACTAGGTCTGCGTTCTGTTTGCTCCATTTGGTCTATGACATTTGGATGATCATCTTCATCAATTGATAGACTCCTACCTTCAGGAGCACTGTCTCCCTCCCCCACATTAGTCAGTTTAAAGCCCTCCTGCTGAGGTTTCTGAGATTTTTGGCAAAAACATTCCTCCCAACCGTTGTGAGGTGCAGCCCATCGCTTGCCAGAAGTCCATCTTCAAGAAACTGCAGTCCGTGATCTAAGAATCCAAATCGTTCCTGTTTACACCATTTCCAAAGCCAGCTGTTCACTTCCACTATTTTTCCCTCTCTCCCTGGGCCACGTCGTTCAACTGGGAGGACAGATGAGATGACAATTTGTGCATTTAATTGCTTCAGTTTCCTGCCCAGAGCCTCGTAGTCTCTTTTGATCTTCTGGAGGCTATTGCTTGCAGTGTCATTGGTTCCCACATGAACCAAGAGGAAGGGGTATTTGTCAGTGGGTTTTATGATTCCTTGCAGTCGTTCAGTTACATCTTGGATCTTAGCCCGGGGGAGACAGCACACTTCCCGAGACATCTTGCCAAGCCCACAGATCACTGCTTCTGTTCCCCTCAGTAGGGAATCCCCTATCACGCCTCCTCTTAGGTTTGGTCGGGGTTCTTCCGTGACCTGTCCATTCCAAGGTCGCCTGCATATTCCCTGAGGACTGACTTTGCTGCTCGTCTTCATATACCTGATCGATTGTAATGAGGGAGAGATCCTCAAATGGAGTCTGCTCTTCGTCTTCCATGCTAGGGGAGAGGACCTCAAAGCAATTGTGTATTTCTAAACAATCAGAGCGAACCCTGGGCCTCCTACTTCTTTGAGTCACGTTTCTCCATATATCTGGCTCCTGTGTTGGTGAACTAGCCTCCTTCTCAGGGGAGTCCCCTGTTTCCTCCTTGGTGGAGACGGTGTGCTCTGTTGCTTCCAAGAAGAGCTCCAGCTCTCTAATTCTTTGGAGCGTAGCTACACGTTCCTCCAGTTGCTGGACTTTGTCTTCTAAGAGGGCAATCAACATGCAATTGCTGCAGGTAAAGCTGCCTGCAACCTTTGGCAAGATGGCAAACATTGCGCAGGAACCACAGGCGACTGCAGCTGTTCCCTCACCCTCCATCTTGAGAACGTGTCGTTGGGGGTGGCTACAGCGGTCCTCCATCATAAAAAGCATGAAGACAGGACAAATAACTCCCCCCCCAAAAAACCTAGGTCTCCCCCAACAAACGTTTGAGACTAGCTCCCCTAAATCTAAGAGATGGATCAAACTGCGCATGCCGATAGGCGCGCGCCGCTGCCCTGCAAGCTCTGATAAGCTCCTCCCACAGCTAATCACCTGCCTCAACAGAAACCCTGCCCCCTCTGACCTTTGCACAGGGAGAGCAGCTAATCAGCCACAAAGAAACACACACACAAGAAAACCCTTTTTGCTCCTCCTTCAGCTGCTGCCCTGCAATCTTGTTTTCTGGATTCCCCTGTGTTGCATCTAGTTTGAACTGGGTGTATAAGGTAGAATTATAGATCACGGCTTCCTCTGGCAAAGTGATTAATGCTTAATCCGTGGTCACATGACACTGTTCACTGCACATGATAAATATTGTTGACGTGGCCATTTTTACTCAAGGCAGCGTAGTACTGTCACTTTCAATTGCCTCCATTGTTAATATCCAGGTGGGGATTGATAGGAGAACATTGGGTGCCAATACAATATTCCACGAGCTAGACTTCTGTTTGAGCCCTTACAAATAACTCTGAAAACACATGCACCTCGTAAGCTATATGCATATTCAACTAGATGCTTGTGGATTTTGTGTTCCTTTTGGAGTACTCCACTTCTTCCGCACAGTATGCTATAACTGTGGCACTGCCATTCATTAAAGTGACAAGGGGCACCCAGCAGAAAAACTTAGAAAAACCTTAATGTTGCGGGACCAAATAATTTGCCTTCAGTTTTTGCAGGTGTTTGAAAGAACTAACAGGAAAGGGCAATTAAAATTGTTTTAAGTTTAAGGAATAAAAACAAAGAGTTTTCTTCATCTGCTGGCCTTAAACAGTATATTCCAAGATATATTTTAAAAATTATCTTTCATTCCTTCTCTTCAGCCATGAGCATTACCTGCCTACTGTAGAATACAGCATAGGGGGAAATTCTTGGTTCTGAAAGAGAACCAAGCTCTGTATTTTCCAGATGTACAGAATATGCAATGTCTAAGAGGTGGAATTAAATTACCATTCAGTTTCAGCCTGTTGTAAACCAAACAATCTTACTATTTCCAGAGCACAGAATAGTTCTGTTTTCTGTGTCCTGTAATTTTTGCCAGGAATTCAAGTGGGATTTCTCAGTCCCCTTGAAACCTAATTTACAGCTCACTTTAGCTCGATAATTAGTGATTTTTACTGAATACACGCTGCTGTATTTAACATTTCTAGAAAACACAATTAGAGAGAATATTTTATATAAAAATCATCTAATCTATTCACCCAAATATGTATATAACATTACACAAGAATTGCTTTTTAACATTACAACAAATCAAGTTGGAAGACAAGACATATTTCTGTCCAAAGATTTTCCTGGTGCGTATTTTCCTGTTTCTTAATTCATATTTATATCTAAAAACATTAGATAGGCTGTCACCCTAGTCCTATAAACGTTCAGAGAAGCAAGTACTTTTATAGTCCTATTTTTACTGTGCTCACAAGGAAATGCAACTCTGTTAAGATTGCAAAATCAGAAATGTGGATTGTATTCAACTTAAGTTGTACTCAGAGTAGACCCACTGAAATAAATTAACCTACGTTAGTCATGTGCATTAACTTCAGTGGCTGTACTCTGAGTAAGAGAAGTATTGGATACTGCCCTTTGAGTAGGTGGCAGTGTTATATATTCTTGTGACCATGTGGTTGGGATGAGAACATACTGCCAACTACTAAATCACTAGGGTATTTCCTTGCATGTTCAAAATGACTGGCCATAAAATGTTCAGTGAAGGGTTCCTCAAGTTAATTCAACATAGTGAAAGTTTCCTGGTATTTAAAGGTTTGTATAAATGCCTAAAATAATACTTGTTTTAAATACAGTAAGTCCTTGGATCAATCCTTGTTGCCCTTGCTAATTTACTGTAATAACATCACCTTGCAATCAACTTAGTTCATGCCCCTTGCGAATTTTAGGCCATGCCATTGTACACAATCTAAACAATGTCCTACTCTAATACTTACTCCATACTTCATTCAAGTGAAGTACAAATTGTATCTTCAGCTTAGACCTGTGGGCCATTTCCCTCAAACCGTCAGTTGTTTTTCACTTGTAGTGTGATCTGATGGGTGGGAGGGCAGAGTTAAGACCTGAGTTGGCTGTGTGCACCTCTTCCTTGCAAGGGATGGCTGATGGTGACGTCATGATTCAGGGAGCGCTTTGCATTGGAAGCTGCTGCTAAAACAAAGGAAAAAACACTAGTCACATTTGGTCCACAACACTGATATGGGATCTAGCTAGTGGAGTCAGAAAGATTCCCCATCCCATTCTAAAACCGCTATTCAAAATGTGCATCTGGATATTGGACATTTTGTTTAAGTGAAAATTGGAATGACTAACAATAACAACCTTTTATTATTTATACCCCACCCATCTGGCCTTGAGGCTCTCACAAATATTACTTGAAAAGGACCAGTCCATATATTTGCATTCAGAAGTACTTACATTTTTCTGAAGTTAAAAATTCGTTCGATTTCTGTGCCTGACCAAATTATTTATTATTCCAGTGAAAGAACTAATTGAAATGCTTGGGAGAGCCGTAAGAATTATTAGACTGTGACCAAAGTATTTTCTGTTAGTGCTGCTTTTAAAAACTATGCTCTGAAAGCATTTATAGAAGATGGAGAACTGTAACTAAGGCTGCAATTCTGTACTTGCTTACCTGGGAGTAAGCCCCACCGAACTGACATACTTCTGAGTAGATGTGATAGGATTGCACTATTAAGTACACTTTTCTGTTGTTGTCATCCCCGCCCCCAATTTTGACATTCCACATACTTATTTATGAGACTTTTGGTGATTCAGTGTTTGCTTTCACTATCCATTTCCTAATGTGTTTAAAGCTTTAAATTTCCACGTGTGATAGTCTGATACCACAGAGAAATGATGTCAATTGCAAGCACATTTATTTTTATGTGAGATGGATGAATTAAGTAACTGATCTGATTGTGCTTCTGCAAGTAAGCCTGACAAACCTGACTAAAATGCCAATGAAGTAAACGAAGAAAGGGATCCTTCAGTAACCTCACATGATATCAACCTTTAATTCAAGTACAGACATAGTCATGTTTTGGTGCCCTATGTAGAATTGCACTGTGTGATCATTTTAGGGCCCACAAAGCAGTGAGTATCTTAATGCACTTGACCAAAGCAAGGTCTTTAGTATGATTGCAATAGCACAAGAATGGTCCTTTAACTGCATTCCATATCTGACTAACATCTCTCTCTCTGCCCCCCTCCCCCCATGAATGAATTGCCACATGGGAGCACTGCGTGAGATTTTGCAGGCTGGGAGGGAAAAGCTTTGATAGGCTGGACAAGATCCTCTGGCTATGTATGTGTCTTGCCCTTCGTCTAAGGAGCTGGAGAGAGAATTCTGCCTGTCTGCCTGCCTGCCTGCCTGCCTGCCTGCCTCCTTTTGTTCCTTTTCAGGAGATTGCTGTTATCACTAACACCATAGAATCATGTGTTGAAAACAGAATAGCTTTCTGAAATTGGCTTAAGTAATCAAGGCAATATCATTTTGAGTGTGGTAGATTGTATACCTTGAGATCAGTATTTTGGAGAAGAGTAATCTCTGAGGAAGGATGGTTTGGGGAAAGTGGTTCTTTTCATTTAGAAGGAGGTGCACTTTTAGCAGCCTTAGATGGAAATGATTTGTGTGTGTGTGGTGGTGGTTGTTGTTTTTTTAAGTTGCATAAGTTTTGTTGACTAAACTGTGAATATAAAGGTGAAAATCTTTTATGACTGCACTGCAGCCCTCCCAGAGGGTCACTAAGTACTTAAAAGTCTGATGGACAAGAGGTAGTTCAAAAAGGCAGTTTGCATTACTGACAAAACTTATTTCCAATATCTATTTTACAGGGAACAAAAGACAATTATTTTCATGCAGCTGTATATTTGTTTTTAAAAATCAAGCTAATACAAGAGTTAATTGTAAAACTGGGTGGTTTTAACTTCAACTTTATTTGAAATAAAAGTGACAACACTGCCTAATGATGAGTATGTAACAGTTCTGAAATAAAAATATCTGCATTCTTTTTATATGACTGTGGCTTGTATCCAAAGTTCTGTGAGCAAAACTCTTCTCGTAGGACTTCTCCCAGGAGGAAGTGCAGGGAGGTGACGTTTACTGATTCATACTTCCCCCTGCAGTGCTCTGAAAAGCTGCTCCAGAGGGGCTGGAGAGCCTCTTCCAGGAATAACTTGGCTGAAGGGATAAATTTGAAACCCAAATCTGATTCCAGACTTCTCAAGAAGTGTATTGTGACATAGACTGTGTAATTAACAAACATTGTATTGGTGACTCTAGTCAATTACTGGTTCCTTAAAATTACAGGAATTATTTTAATAAAGGAAAAGGCCACACAAAGTTAAGACTTGCAGTGCATTGGTGATGCCTTCAACTCCTTTTTTCCAGCTGTGACATTACCTGCCCCATTCCTGATGTCATATGTTAGCGTAGGGCAAATAGGCATGGCTTAACTAAATGGGGATGTCTGGTGGACTTTATTAGGGGCTCATGATTTCCTTCTGTAAACAATCATAAGAACATAAGAAGAGCCTGCTGGATCAGGCCAATGGCCCATCTAGTCCAGCAGGGATTTGAACTCTAACCACTACACCATACTGCTGCTGGATGCCTGTGGGAAGCCCACAATCAGGACATAAGTGCAACAGCACTGCTTGCCTTCAACTGGTACAGTATTCAGACTCTTACTGCCTGACAGTACAGATGGAACATCACCATTCTGGCTAGCAGGTGATGATAACCTCCTACTCCTCTTTGAAGCTATCCAAGTTGATGATCATCACTGTGGAAGTGAGTTCCAAGGCATGAATAAGTACTTTGCTCTGTCCTGAATCTTCCAACATGCAGCTTCATTAGATATACATGAGTTCTAGTGTTATTTAAAAAATAATAATTCTCTATCCACTTTCTACATGCCACGCATAATTTTATAAATTTCTACCATGTAACTTGCCTTTTTTCAAGCTCTGAATGCTGCCATCTTTCCTAATAGGGAAGTTGCTCCATCCCCTTGATCATTTTGGATGAATTATCTTCCTATGGACTGATGGAAAAAAAAAACAACAGATTCCTTGCTCCCATTTGCCACGTGAGCCTGAGTCGAGCATGTGTGTTTGGCGGTCATAACTGCTGTGATGGTTCTGGTGGCATCACCTTTGCCTAAATGTGCTGACTGCAGGATAGTTTTAAAAGATAGTAAAGAGTTCTATCAGCTTCCACCCTGACTTCTGCAAGGCTCGTAACTTTCCCCCTCTCTCCAGCCCCTGCCAGATACCCCTATTCAGACGTTTACCAGCAAATGTGGGTGTGGGTGGCGCTGTGGTCTAAACCACTGAGCCTTTTGGGCTTGCCAATCAGAAGGTCAGTGGTTCAAATCCCCATGATGAAGTGAGTTCCCATTGCTCTGTGCCAGCTTCTGCCAACCTAGCAGTTCAAAAGCACACCAGTGCAATCAGATAGGGACCGTTGTGGCGGGAAGGTAAACGGCATTTCCATGCGCTCTGGCACTTGTCATGGTGTCCAGTTGCACCAGAAGCGGTTTAGTCATGCTGGCCACATGACCCAGAAAGCTAGCTGTGGATGAACGCCGGCTTCCTTGGCCTGAAAGCAAGATGAGCGCAGCAACCCCATAGTTGCCTTTGACTGGACTTAACCATCCAGGGATCCTTTACCTTACCTTTTTACCGTTTACCAACAAATTCAAGTTCCACTTGGATTTTTGGGGGGTGGAGAAAAACAAATAATAAGCGTTCAGCTTTCAGAAAACAAGCGTTAGCCGATTAGGCATTTTAGCTATGCAGTGTTGAATGTTATCTGTAACATTGTTCTTGCCTGTTTTTCCTTTGTTATTGTTTTTATTTAAACCACTCCATGAACCAAGAACCTGCACATTGACTACTTACAATGAACCATGTTACGGATATTACAGCAAATATATACTATTTTTATGGTGCACATGTGACATGAGAAGACTTGGTCTATTTATTTGTATAATTTATTATTCCTGTGATCCCTGCTTTCCTTTGAAGCACATCAGTGAGGCTGAGGGGGGTGGGTCTTGTCCCATGCACACTGCCAGACCTGCGCCCCAGGGAGGCCACTTTGGTGCTGCTCACACAGCAGTTTGGCTTCACTCCCGAAGGCACACTCCATTGTCTTGCGAAACAGATGGATGCCCACAAAAGATCCCTGTTTATAAAACCCAATAAAAAGTTAACTTTTTTTTTTTAAAGACATGCCAGACAATATGTAATTTTGTATTTTAGAAGAACACATTTAAAATTTCTTTAGACCTCTTCACCACTATGTTCAAATCCTGCGCTACGTGAGGAAATGTTGAGATCTTCCCTTGAAAGGCTGCGATTGCCTGCCAGATTCCCCAAGTTCCTTGGTTGCATTATGACTTCTCAACTGTCACCCAATAAGCATCTTTAAAAGAAGGCTTTTGCTGACTAATGTGTTAAATAAAATTGCACATTTCTTAGCTGTGAAAAGAGCACAGATGTTCTCTCTAGTGGTAGCTATGAAGAGCTGGCTCCTAACTATTGCATGTATGGGGACAACACCCACCCACGGGAGATATCGTCTCCCCTACTGGCTGGAAAGAAAGACTTCAAAATTTAATCATATGTTTTTGCTTAGACTGAGGATTGTTGCTAGATTGGCCCCAGAGGATAGCAGGCGCATATAGTGATATTCTGCGACATTTCGACCATTGTAGACTCTCCCTTAGCTAGCTTTTGCCTGCTACCCCTCAAAGGTTCCCAGTGTTACTTTCTCTCTCCCTACCTCCAATCCTTTTTCTACCCACTAAGTTAGGACAGGAATGCTTGAGACTCACAAACATTTCTGACAGGTGTTAACAAAGCAGAGTTTTACAAGTATAAGGGTATGAGAGCAGCACCATCCAGCTAACTTTCATAGGTATTAACAGCACTTTTTAATCACTTCAAAGGAGAGGATTCATGAAAAATGTTTCTGACTACCACTGATGGTGACCTTACTGGTGCTGGAGAAATAATGTTGGATGGTGGCTTTCCTGACAGTAAGTGAATAGCCATGTGGCTTTGCCAAAGTGCTTGCTATTTGCGCTCATCTGAAACTTCTACTTTGTGTAGGATATCTCTCTATTTCTTTAATCCCTTGCCGCAAGAAGACAAACAATTGTGACAGCATCTTTATTCGGAGGTAATAATAGTCACATTTTTTAAAATGTTAAATAACACTCAAGTAATGTTTAATATAAAAGAATATTTTTAAAAGTGCTACTTATGGTCTTCACCCAAACATAGGAATAAGGAAACGCCTAATGGTAGATTCAAAAATAGGCTATATTATTTATGCATTTCAAAACCTTTCCTGAATATGTGGCTTACTAGAGAAATATAAAGGCTGCTGGAAAGAAGAAACAGCTACGCAAGTGAACTCCTTGATTTTCAGCATAAAGCAAACAAGTGCAGATTCCACTTATGTTTAAAACAGGGATGGGGAGCTTCTGGGTGTTTTTGGACTCTCAACTCCTATTTATCCTTGATCACCCTGATAACAGACAATTATGCAATGCAATGTGCAGTTGGGTCACCATCATTGTACTAAGAAGAGTTCAGTTCTCCTTGCTTCTTCCAAAGCATATGGCTGCTTCACAGGTTACTCTTTGCAAAACCTTCATGAGCTTAACTTCTATGCGGTAAAATGGGGGAGTGTGTTAGGCTGATGCTCTTCTTTGTCAACCTCACATGCACCCAATTGCTTATGAACATGCCCCTCTGCAGACAGAAAGCCAAGCAGGTTCAAAACAGTCTGCATCTCCAACTCCTTCCTCCGGAGCAGCTCCAATGCTGACAGCGGAACAACTCTACAGTAACTGGCTTTGAGGACTGAGTATTTTGTCCACCATAGCTGTAGCCACATGACCGGGTTTTGGGAGTGGGAAAACCTGGAAGGGGGGGTGTGTGGACAATCTGTGGCCCTGGTCCAATTTCATGTGAGTGGTGAAGAGGAAGGAAATTGGAAGAAGGTGGGAGACAGACAGAAGAGGCTCCATTATGAGGTCTGGCACACATCAAGAATGCAATCCCCAATGGAGTACAGGGGAAATGCTGTTAAGAGTAGAACTGGCAAACGAGGAAATTTAAGTGTCTTGATTTCATATCACGTTAAAGCGTAATGGTCTAGATGCTATTTCTAATCAATCATCTGGTAACGTTTATTAAAAACAGTTGGTAGGTTCCGAGTTGAATTTCAAGGTAGGAACCACTGATAGATAACAGAAAAAGAACAGTTTGTCCCGCAACCCAATGCAGAAAAATGCAGCCAAAGTATTTCCTGTTCCCTGGCTAGGAGGGGGCAAGCTGGCTGAGTGTGCGCACTATACAAGGAGATTTTCATTTACATTTCTGCTGAAACTGGAAGTGACAAAGCTGCCAAGACGTGCCACATCTGTGCTGCAACTTGAGTAATCCACTAATGGATACTGAAGAAGCTTGGTCAAGATCAGAGCAGGAGCACTAGGTCTACAAGTGGCAAGCTTCTGCTGCCAGGTGCTTCTAAGAAAAAGCAAGTTTTGAGAGAAGCATCAGAGTTGCTTAACCCTTCCCCTGCCTGCCATTTTTCCAGCGGCTGCTAGCATGATGGCTGTGCTCTTCCTCCAAAGTTGGAACACCAACTGCTGGAACCACAGGAGGGGAGAGTGCTCTGGTGCGTGGAGTCGTGCTTGCAAGTTTCCCACAGGCATCTGGCTGGCCAACTGTGAGAACAGGATGCTGAGCTTGATTTTGCCACTGGCTATTCTTATGTTCTGTGTGGCTCCCTCCCACAGCTGGCAGTGTTCCAACCATAACTGTCACAGGCATGTATCTCAGCCCGAGAGTGTAGAGGAATTTCAGCAGAAAGCCAGTGGAACAGAAAAGGGTTATGGTCCCCTCCACTGCTGCTGCTTTGCTGAAACTGCTTTTCCTTTGATGGGGCACTGCGGCTCTCCAGGTGTTGTTTGCAGCCAACATGGCTAATATTCAGGGAGCATGGGAATTGTAGTTAATCAACATTTGGAGGGCTACAGATTACCTGTACCTACTTTAGTGGCAGTGGGAGAGGTTGCTACAGGAATAATTTGGCCCATATTTAGCACCACTAACCAACCAAAGGTTTCCCCCATGTCTTTTTTAAAAAAATGAAAGATAACTCTATATACGACTCGCCCTATGAGATGGGATGGAGCCACAGGGTTAATTCTTAGCAAAGTCAGAGCACAGATTACTTGCTCCTGGCTGCCACAGGTAGGAAGTATCTCTCTTCTTGTTCTGCTTCAAATATGACAAGTGTGGGAGGGACGCAAAACTGCATGGGGATTGTCCCAGGTGACAACTGTGCACATGTACACATAATAACTAAGTGCTGGGCTGCCACCCCTAAGTGTCATTTCCCAGCTGATGGACCTGCAGTTAAAGGCATTGTCACTGTGATACTATTCACACTGAATATACATTATTTCCAAGTAAATGCTTCCTAGAAAAATGCTTTACACATAACACAACCTTACCTCCTTTTTTTGATTAAGTGACAAACTTATTGACACAATTTTTGGGGGGAGGGGGAGCTGGGAGAATCCAGGAGACCTTTTCTGTCTGCATGAGTACCTGCTTCAAAGAGGCATTTATTATAAAAGTTCATAGTCCCAAAGGAAGTAACTGATGCCAGTTTCCCACACCACCACAATAACATGTTTCTCTCCCCCCCCCCCCGTCACAATAGTCTCAATGTATCTCAAATTTAAGATGTTTGATTGGAGGACTCTGGATGGGTCACCCAGGTGAGCTGAGCAGGCTCAGAAAACCCCCCCAGCAGGTTTCAGCTTTCCACAGCGCAATGTCTGCCAGTCCAGCTCCTCACAGGGATGAGGAACCTTTGGCTCTCTCCAGATGTTGCTGGACTAGAACTCCCATCCTGGCTGACCACTGGCCATCCTAGCTGTGGCGGGTGGGAGCTTCAGGCCAAGCCACCATCATCTGGGAGGGGCAGGTTCCCCATCCCTGTATGAAAGGCACATCTGAAGCCACCAGCTTCTGAAAGTTAGGGGGAGAGGGGCTGGTGGGGGGGAACATCAACTTCCTCTGGCAGAGGGCAGCTCTGAAAAGCCAGCAGGGGCTATGGAGAACTTGCTGGTGGAGAGGGAAGCGCCAATGCTAAGAGGCGCCCTCGACGGTCCTTCCTCCTCTCCCTCCCTCCTCCTCTCCGCTAGGGAGAGCGCTTCGCGGGGAAACGGACACCGTGTATGGCAAGGGCTTGAGCACCAGCCCGTAGACGTAATCCAAGGTGAGCTCCTCGGCCGGGTTGGCTTCCACCTCGCACTGCTGCAGCAGGATGGCGGTGAAGAGGAAGAGCTGCAGCTTGGCCAGCTGGTCGCCGATGCAGCGCCTCTTGCCCGTCGAGAAGATCATGACCCGGCACGTGAGGTCCCGGTCGACGTTCTCCTGCCGGGCGTCCAGGAAGCGCGTCGGGTCGAAGACGTGCGGGTCCTTCCAGCGCAGCGGGTCGTGGTTGACGGACCACTGGTTGACGAAGACCACCGTGCCCGCGGGGATGTGGAAGCCGTCGAGCAGCACGTCGGCGGCCGTGGCGTGCGGGATGGTGACGGGCACGAAGCTGCTGTAGCGGAGCGTCTCGTGGAGGAAGGCTTCCAGGCGAGGCAAGGAGGCGCGGTCGTCCCCCGTCGGAAGGCGGGAGCGGCCCACCACCCGGTCGAGGTCCGCCTGCAGCTGCCGTCGAAGGTGCGGGTGCTTGAGGAGGAGCAGCAGCACCCACGTGAGGGCGGTGGAGGTGGTGTCCTGACCTGCGCCGAACAAGTCAGCCAGCGTGGCCTCGACGAAGTCTCCGCCCAGGCCCTGCTGCGCCCCGGGGCCGTGCTCCATGCACTCCAGGATGGCGTCGCTGATGTGGCGCGAAGGGGCGCCGGCCTGGAAGGTGCTGCGGTGCTGCGCCACCTTGGCGCACACGAAGTCGTACAGCTCGCGGCTGACCGCCTGGAAGTCTCGGAAGACGCTGCGCACCGGGTTGGGAAAGGCCTGCAGCCAGGGCAGCACGTCCACCAAGCTGCCCGCCGCCACTGTCTGCCCGAAGCGGTGGTTCCTGCTCAGCAGCGCGCGAAACTCGCCGTCGGCGTGGCTGTAGCGCTGCCCGAAGCAGAGGGCGCACAGCACGTTGGCATTGGCCACGACGAAGAGCGGCGAAGGGTCGACGTAAGTGCCGCCCTGGCTCAGCTGCAGCAGGCCGTCGATCAGCTCCTGCGCCTCGGCCGCCACGTGCTGCTCGAAGAGCTGCTTGCTGGGCGTGTTGGCCGTCGAGAAGGCGCGCAGCGTGGCGTGCGCCACCCGCCGCTGCGCCCGCCAGCGCTCGCTGTAGCGCCCGAAGGCCATGCTCTTGCCTCCGGACACCAGGCCGAAGGAGAGGAAGTCGGGCCGGTCCGCGAAGGGCACGGCCTGCTGCACCAGCGCCTGTCGGATGGCCGCCTCCCCGTTGAGCACCACGATGGCGCGCCGGCCCAGGCGCAGCTGGAAGATGTCGCCGTAGCGCCGCGCCAGCTCACCGAAGGTGAGGTGCGGCAGGCGGCCCAGTTGCAGCACGTTGCCCAGCAGCGGCCACCCGACGGGGCCGGGGAGGCTCTTGCCCGCCGGCCGGGGGCTCCTCCTCGCCCACAGGTACAGCAGCAGGACGCAAGAAAGCAGCAGCGCCGGCTGGACGGCGCTCTTGAGGAGCGCGCCGGGCGCCCCGTCGTGGCTCCCGCCTTCCGCCATGGGGGGCGCACGCCCGCGGGACTCCTAAGAAACCGGTTTCTTTGTGGAGAGACGCGGGAAGCCGTCGGGGGACCCTTCCTCCGCCTCAGCCCCGACCGAGCTCGTCGGGTGGGGACTTTATCGCCCCAGACGCTTCGTCCCGTCGGGGAACTGCCCCCTCCCTCTGCCAGATGCCTCCCGGCTCTGCTCTGAGGAGTTCGCAGGATGCCCGTCGCGGCTTTATAGCCGTCTGGGAAGGGGGCTGAGCTTCCCTCCTCCCCTCGCGGTGGTCCCAGAGTCCCCCGTGCGCAGCCATTCCGTGCTTTCCTCCGAGAGAGAGAATGGAAGCAGCAGATTGATCCCTCGCACCAGGAATGTGTGCAACTTTCCAAGGTCTTCCTCCTGCCAAAGACAGCCTGATCCTCGCAGCAGGAGCCGCAGAAGCGGGAGGGGAGCGGAGTGTGAGAGCTACTGAACTCTGCCAGGCACCTTTGGCTGCCTTGGAAAGGCTGCTGCTTTCGTGACTGGAGACAAACTGGCCAGCGACGCTGCAGCTGCCGCTGCCCCAGACCGCGAGGGATGCGAATGCCAGTCCAGTCCGAAGGGAAGGGCGGCAGCCAGCATTTGGTGCCTCTGCTTTGTCAGGACACTTCAGCAGAGCCTGGTGGAGGGGACTGTCAGGAGACAGCAGTTACTCGACTGGCAACCTTTGGAGTAAGATATAGACAACTTGACTTTTTGCTTTCTTTTTGCTTTGCAAAAACATCTCAGCTGTTTATCATGCCCAAAACTGGCACGGTTGGTTGTGGGGCTTAATAAAAAAAAAAGGAGTGGGTGACCTGGAAAGACTTTTGGTTATCCAGAGGGGGATACTTTTGAAAAGGTTACAGTTCATAAATAAAGGAAACACAATTGTTCTATTCCTGCAAAGGCGTTGCTCAGATACTTGCTCCTCTGAGACCAAGTGTTGTTTCTGATAAAGTTACAGCTTCATTGGAAATGCTTGCCATCTCGGCCATCATTGGGTGTCTGAAAGCCCTGCGATTCTCTGCACAGCTTCCCAAATCCCCTGCCAGCTCTTTCTTTAATCACCGACATATCCCCACAACACACACCTCAGCCCCATTCCTGCATCGTGCTCAAAGATGGGAGAGCACATAGGACCTCAGCTTTGCTGCTGCATAAGTTACTGTTTTCATAAGGCTATGGGGGAAGCTAGCTTAGCTAAAATGAGAGTGGGGAGTGAATTGGTGGGGCTTGTGAATTTTACTACAAGTCTCCTACTCCCTGCCCCCACCGCTCCGCTGACGCCAAAGCTGTTGCTGCTCCTGCAAGTGCCTTGTCCATGTTCCAAGTCTCCTAGTCCGTCCCACTGCATCTCCTAGCATTTGCTTGCACTGCAGAGATTGTCCTCAGTTCAAATACCTCTTCAGCCATGTCCTGTCTCATAACCTCTGTTTCCCATCTGATATATGGGGATGAGGACTCTGTAGGGATGCTTATCCAATTTGGCACATGTGATATATAAATGACTGTCGGACTTTGGAAAGCTCATATCGGTGGATCAAGCTCATCAGTTTAGTTGGAATTAATTAAACTACATAGTTTGAACTGGAGTTTGAATAAATGTGCCATTTCTGTTTTCTGAATGGATTTTACTGTGGTGTTATTTTCCTTAGTAGTTGTGCAAGCTGCCATTTTGAATAATGCTTCCTATAGAGTAGGAGGCCCTGGAGCATGGCCAAGGGAAGCTGCTGCCACCCCCTAAATCAATTAAAATCAATACAAATCTGAGGTTCTGACCTTTGTAAGAAAAATCCTGGCTACACACATGCCCTGGGGAATGTTTATGGAACCAAGAAGGCAGTGCCCCCCCCAAAAAAAATTGGGAACCACTGACTTAAAGCCTGTACATTTAGTTGTACTCTGAGCTTCTCTTGAAGCTGAATTCCATGGAATATCCCTGTGTGCTCTACTTGCTTGAGCTTGGGCTGTGATTCAGTAGTGGATCACGTGGTTGGCATGCAGAATGCCCTAGGTTCAGTCCCTGGCATCTCCTGCCAGCCAGTGTAGACCCTAGTGAAGGAGATGGACCAGTGGTTTGGCTCCGTATAAGTCAGCTTCCTAGGTTCTGTCTCAGCCCTGAACAATAATGTGCACACATATCAATAGGGCTGTAAAATCAATCAGAGTGCAAAGGAGCTGCCAGTATAATCCTTCTCCCATATGTCTTCTTAGAAATAAGTCATTATTCGCATTTTACAAAAAGGGAACTGAGCCTAGGAGAAGGAGACCCCGGCCAGTGAGCCTGCAGCTGAGTGGACACTGGTCTCCCAAGTTGCCTAAACACAAATCCACTGTGCAAACTGCTGAGCCACACTGATGAGTACCAATCTTTGCAGAACCCTTCCATAGAATTGCAGAGTTAGGACCGCAAGGGTCATCTAGCCCAGCCCCCTACAATTACAGAACAGATAGGTTCACTAAAATAATGATGAGTTGCATGTCCTTTGGTGCCAAAATTATACACAGGGAGGGCATAAGAAAGGACACAAACCCATACTCTGGTTTCTCTTCAGATCGTATAGATCTTTCGCCTTTTAAGAAAGGACACAAACCCAAAGCGAGAGGTTAATGTACATTGGACTGGTCTCTTAAGCAGCAAAGGGTGGTTGAGCTTCTAGTTATCAGGGGCTGTTGGTGGCGTGCCACTTAGAGATCACCTTGACGGAGCTAGGCAGCCTCAGAGTGTCAGAGAATGTGCTT
This sequence comes from Podarcis cretensis, assembly GCF_951804945.1. NCBI lineage: Eukaryota > Metazoa > Chordata > Lepidosauria > Squamata > Lacertidae > Podarcis > Podarcis cretensis. The sequence goes on along the minus strand of NC_137170.1, from coordinate 44,042,232 downwards.
AATGGGGTAGCTGTGAGTAATCATAGCTGTTGGCAGAGCATGTTGAAGAGGGAGCATCCGCAGGTCATGTTTTAGTGGAGCAGAGAAGCTGCCGCTCCGGAGAGCCTGACTGGAGCCAAACTTTTTGCAAACTTTCTGTTGTAAAATAAGATTAAGCTTTATTGTTGCTGTCTGAGATGATGCGATATCGTTTTAAGTCCTTTGCGACTTCAAACGTTTTCCGGTGTATCCCCCTAACATTCCTGGGGAGGAAGGAAATACTGTCGCATTATAAATTGACAGCTTGCACTATCAACATGTCACTCACGGCCGCGGTGCCAAATTGAGCCCGTCTGTTGCTCAAGGGTCTCTGCGAGGGACGTTTCCAATACAGAATAATTGTGACCACATGAAGTATTCGCGTGGATTTCTGAAAGTATGCGTTTGGTAGTTTTTTAGACGAGCCTATAGCCCAAAGGGGAAGCTGGTAGCAAACTGAAGATGGGATAACCCATTTCACTAGACTTTCTGGGAGTGCACTTTTTAAAAATTGAAGCGCTTTCTTTTAGCAAGCTTGTTTTCTCCTGCTCTGGAGGCTAGGACCAAACCAGTGGCTTCAAGTTACAAGAAAGGAGATTCTGACTAAGTATTAAAAAAAACCCACCTGATGGTAAGAGCTATTCAACAGCGGAACAGACTCCCATGAGAGGTGGTGGACTCTCCTTCCTTGGAGGTTTTTAAGCAGAGGTTGGATGGCCATCAGTCATGGACGCTTTAGTGAATATTTTTGCATTGCAGGGGGTTGGACTAGATGACCCTTGGGGTCAATTCTAACTCTACAGTTCTATGGGTCAATGATTCTAAATAAGCTGGCATGAAATTCCAGAAAAACACATTTCAAAGTATGAGACAAATGTTAACAAGATTCTACTGTGGACCTTCTCAGAAACTTTTTTTTACTACACAGGTGAAAGACACACTGTGCTAAACATGTGTATTACAGTGGTACCTCGGGTTAAGAACTTAATTTGTTCCGGAGGTCCGTTCTTAACCTGAAATGGTTCTTAACCTGAGGTACCACTTTAGCTAATGGGGCCTCCTGCTGCTGCTGCACCGCCACCGCACAATTTCTGTTCTCATCCTGAAGCAAAGTTCTTAACCTGAGGTACTATTTCTGGGTTAGCGGAGTCTGTAACCTGAAGCGTCTGTAACCTGAAGCATCTGTAACCCGAGGTACCACTGTACACTGTAATTGTGTGTGCTCAGAAGGCGCTGTGTAGCCTATTAATTATTTGCATTTGAGACTGAAACAATTATCTAATGCCCCCACCCCAACAGCTTTGAACGGTAGCACGAAAGTGGTAGTACAGGGCAAGTCTCTGCTTCCTGCCTTGAAACGGCAACATGATTTCAGCAGATGATTGTTGCAGCTGATGAATAATTCCTGGCTGGTCCCTTGCAGTGATGTGGACTGCCCAGAACAGGGGGCAACCTGTGCAGGATCAAGTTTGGAAAAGTATCAAAGACACCTGCAAGTTTTAAAGCCTCCATTCGTATTAGTGCAGTCTCCTCTGACCAAGAAAAACAGAATCCTGGTTAAGAGCTGGAACTTCTGGATTCTCTTACTACTTGGAGACTAGGACGTGCACAACAATATACTGTATATACACATAGTTGCAGAACTTCAGGACAACGTTTTAATCATTAATCTGACCATGTCTGCATGAATGAGAAACAATAGCTGCTGGATTAAAATGTGTGTTTTGTTCTATGAATTCTTTTTAAAGAAAGTTGTTCAGCAATGGTTTTTGGTATTTGTTCTAATTAAAACCATTCAATCTGCCAACATTTGAAAACGGGCTTTTGCACGTATGCTGCAATTTTCAAGGAAAATCATTTAAGCGTCCATGTTTACCTTACCACATTGTAGATGTGCTACCAAGCAACGTGGTAGCATAAGCTATTTTACTTGCTAGGGAACCGTTTTCACACCTTCCACTGATGGATGGGACTTAGTGGTTGAATCCTGCCCCAAACTGCCTACTGTCAAAAGAGGCTATTCTGCTCTTCATCATGAGTCACTGATCTGGGTGTGTCTTCTGATCTAGATGGAAGGAGGCCCAGAAGAGTAGCTTGCGTTTTACATCCCATCCCATGTAATCTAGAGGCATGCAGGGACAGAGCGGGCTCCCTCCTCCGTGCCTCATTACTCTGGGTTCATGGTGGTGGAGACTTTAACCGCATACTTATTTCCTAAGCATAAGAAGAATGTAACAGGAAAACATTCAGCAAGCTGGAGAGATGTTTGAGTTCTGTTTGAATCCAAGGCTGTGGCTACAGGAGAAACAAGACCCTTCTGGGGCGTTGATGCTGTGAACCCCTCTGTTATGTACTGAAGTTCTCACCCTGGGCCAGCAGGGGGAGACTGTAGATAGTTATGCAAATGAAGGATTGAAAAGTGACGTTCAGTGATTGGATAGTTTTGTATGCAAATGAAGGATTGAAAAGTGACGTTCAGTGATTGGATAGTTTTGTATGCAAATGAAGGATCGAAAAGTGACGTTCAGTGATTGGATAGTTTTAGAAAATGGCAACAGTTACATTGTTCTGTAGCTCTATATAAGCAGGCTGACTGAGCTCCTCAGCTTAGTTCTGTTCCAGCTTACAAAATAAAGAGCTGCTTTGGAGAAATCGCTGTGTCGTCTGCTATGTCAACCCACAACCTAACACCCTCCATCACAAGCTCAGGTTGCATATATGTGTAAATCATGTATCGCAAAGACACCACCATCTCTACTGTGTCTCATTTCCCAATGGAAACACGAAGCCTGGGTAAGCGCCTGGAACCCCTGGAATTGAATACCTCTTGGAGATTGGGGGGACATGCAACAAAACCTACATCTAATTAGTGATGTAGGAAGGGGGGTGTGGGGTGCCACAGTTGTCATCATGGAGGGGGGGTGACAAAATGGCAAAAATATGTGTTTTTAAAATTAAAATAAAAAATTTGAGCTCACAACACTTAAAATAACAACAACAACAACAACTCCTGCACCCCCCTTCCTATGCCACTGGCAGCTAGGTGAGGTGGGGGGGGGCACTGGGTGCCTGGGGGCCTGCAGCGTGCCTGAGCCACACGTCTCTCCTGAGGGGGAGGTGGGGGGCGGACTGCCTGCAAGCTCCGCAGTGCTTATGTCTGCCCACCACCTCAGCTGCCCTACAGCTGAGGGGAGGCTGCAGATAGGCTCCACGCAGCACACCCTGCCTTGGCTCGCCCCACCCCCATGGGCAGCTCACCCCGTCTCCGGCTGCAGGACTCGTGGGTCGCACCAGGCACCCAAGTGGCTAGCTATGCCTCTGCATCTAATGCTTGGAGAGGGGAAGAGTTCCTGCAAAGGCCTATACCCTCTGAAGAGGTGCAGGGAGGCAGGAAGCTGAACTCCAACACACGTACACACACACACACACAAACACACACTTTTTCTTAGCCCTCCCTCCCTTTGCTCGCCAGCAGAGCTGGCAATGATTATGAATAACAATGCATTGTAGCCTGGATTGGATTGAATTACATGACATGCAGACTGACAGACAGTTAGCAAGCGGAACTCTGATTGCGAAACTGGGACACTGACTCCCATGTGGATGCTTCCCAGACAAATCCAACTTCCCCTTTTTCTCCTTTTAAAAAGTTTTCAGCCAGCACAAGGAGTTACAAATGAAGTGGGTGGAGTGGGGGTGGGAGGCTGAAATCTGTGTAAAACATATGGGAGATCTGGCATAGCATCTATTTCACTGGGTCCATACAGCTTGAGAATTCCAATGGGAGCCAGTGTGGTGTAGTGGTTAAGAATAGTGGGCTCATAATCTGGTGAACCGGGTTTGATTCTCCGCTCCTCCACATGCAGCTGCTGGGTGACCTTGGGCTAGTCTCTGAAGTCTCTCAGCCTCACTCACCTCACAGAGTGTTTGTTGTGAGGGAGGAAGGGAAAGGAGATTGTTAGCCGCTTTGAGACTCCTTAGGGTAGTGATGAAGTGAGATATCAAATCCAAACTACTCCTCCTCTTCTTCTTCTTCAGTCACGGCTTCCCAATGTTTGTACACACAATAAGACATACCTGCATTCAATTGTCACACATGATGGCATGCATGGGTGTGATTCCACCTCGTACATGCATGCGTATGTACACGTACACAGACATACAGTCGGGTCAATTAAATGTGAAATGCTTGCAGTCCCTTTCATGTAGGAACTTATTCATATGTGGAGTGGTCTGCAAACAGTCACTATTTTGAAGCTATGTCTAGGCACCAACATGCCTAGGTTTGCTGCTCATTCTCATCTCAAATCTAGAAGAGCAGTGATAAAATCTCCATTTTAAAAAATGTCTATACTGTCATGGAGCCCCATAATGACTCCTAGGGTGCCTGACACAGCAATACAAAGATGTTCACCTTCTTTTAATTTAAATGAGTCTTAATCAAAGAACAGATTGACATTCCAAAGGCAGAAGATGACAAATATGATAGAAAAATGTGCGTATCTGTCACCTCCCAAGTCTGTGTGTGGATATCAAAGATGGCACAAGTTGAGCTGCATGGATAGGACCTTTACAATTGTAGAAACATCCTAGCTTGGCCCCCCCAAAAAACTTACAAGGGGACAAACACTCTACTTCCCCTCAGAAAGCACCCTGAGACGTACAGATGGAGGGTGGTATACAATTTTAATAAATAATAATAAAAAATGGGAATGCACATATGCACTTTCCTCAAAGTCATGGCTTTTAAGGACATGAATCAGAACTTCTGCCGGGATGTGGCTTTACTAAAACCAAGCCAGGCCACTGGTCCATCTAGCTCAGCATTGCCTTCACAGAGTGGCAGTGGCTCTCCAGGGTTTCAGGCAAGCATATTCCCCAGTCCTACCTGAAGATGCCCAGCACAATGGCGGAGTGTGGGGCTGGCACAGAGGAGGTTGTCCCAGCTACAAAATTGTTAGGTGGTGCAAAATTTCAACAGCCGGTGCTGCCTCAATACAGCTGTGTGCTTCCCTTGCTGGGCTCCATTGAAAACAGCTTCTCCATGTGAACCAGGAAGTGTCCTCTCCAGATAACGGAATGACTCTTCTTTTCTTATCTCTGTGCCTGCAATCTCCTGGGTGACGTGGGTGCCATTAGGCAGATGAAACGCACATGTGTACTACGTCCATTTACCTCCCACCATGCAGCCTTGGCTCCTGGCAACCCATGCTACGCCACTTGCCAAGCATTGAATCTGGGACCTTCTGTATGTATATGCACATGCTGTCCGACAGAGCTATGGCCCTTCCCTTATTCTCCTCAACAACTTGCTCTTGGGCGCTCGTCCCCACAGCTGTACTCCAGGCAGCTGAATTCAAGCAGCTCCAAATAGCTTGGAGTAGTTGCAAAACTAGTGTTGGTGCTTTCCCACTACTAGTCACTAGGTACTTTTGTGACTGGTTTAAGCCCAGCCACTTCAAGCTCCATACAAGGGTGGAAAAGCTCCTCCCAGTTACAGCCAGGTCCCTGAAAGGGGTGGCAGGGTGGTAGTGGTAGAGAGCCTTGTACCCTCTGAAGCCGAGTTGTTTGCTACTGAAAAAAAAGCTCCGACTCAGTGCAATGCATCACACGATGGCACAGTGCAACAGGATTGCTGACTGGTTCCAAAATGTGGTTGTTATCAGTTGAAGAAGAAGAAGAAGAAGATAATGATAATTATTTTTTATTTTTATTTTTATTTTTATTTTTATTTTTATTTTTATTTTTATTTTTATTTTTATTTTTATTTTTATTTTTATTTTTATTTTTATTTTTATTTTTATTTTTATTTTTATTTTTATTTTTATTTTTATTTATACCCCGCCCATCTGCCTGGGCTTCCCCAGCCACTCTGGGCGGCTTCCAAAAAAATATTAAAATACTGTAATACATCAAACATTAAAAGCTTCCCTAAAGAAGAAGAAGAGGAGTTTGGATTTGATATCCCACTTTATCACTACCCGAAGGAGTCTCAAAGCAGCTAACATTCTCCTTTCCCTTCCTCCCCCACAACAAACACTCTGTGAGGTGAGTGGGGCTGAGAGACTTCAGAGAAGTGTGACTGGCCCAAGGTCACCCAGCAGCTGCATGTGGAGGAGCGGAGACGCAAACCCGATTCACCAGATTACGAGACTACCGCTCTTAACCACTACACCACACTGGTAATGTAAAAGAATACATAAAGTTATTAACACCGATAAAACACATCTAGGGATAAGACCATTGAGTTCATTTTAATTTGAAGAGTTTTATCATTCCAAAAAATTGTTTCTGGCTTTTCTAAAAAAGTTATGGAACTCCCCTTATATATATATATTTGTAAAACCTTGAAGCATTGTCAACTTATTCAGACATTGGAAGTAGTTTTGTGGAATGGCCAGTAGGAACATGCTGTGAGAACAGCAGGGTGGAGCCAGGATCCAATTAAATCGAGCACGAACCTGAGATCTGCTCCAACATTTGGTCTCAAGGGTCTGGCATTCTGACCTGGCATGAGCCTGAAGAACTCAATAGCACTTATTAAGGGATTTTGCAGTGTGCACACAGCTGACATGGAAATGAATGAAGTAGCTTGGCCCACAAGGAATTTTTTTGTTTATGCCAAGAAAACTGCCTTTGCCTCTTTTAGCCTGACAGCAGGGCTATTTGTCCAGGAAAATATTCCTAATGTGTCTTGAAAAAATATATAATAATGTTTTCAGAGGCTGCAGTTAAAAAAATATATAAAATGATATGTTTTCAGTACTTTTGCAAGCAGCGACCCTCCCCAGAACTGGATTCAAAATGGCACTGGAGGTTGCTATGGGGTGGGGAAATTGGTGGTAGCTTCTTCTGGATGTTCGGCCTTTTCCCTTCACAAAATGGCATGTCTGGTTCCAACCTAATGAATTCAATAGGTTGTGTTCAGCATAGTGCTAAGGAGAATATTCCATGGAATGCAATGGGGTGTTCTCTTCTCCCATGCCCCTGTGCACCCCCTAAATGTGCAATGCAGGTTGCCCAGAGCAGATTTGGGGATGGCACAGGGCACTTATGTAGTGGGACGAGAGCGGGGGACTCCCCTTGTGCTAGTGTTGATCTTTGCACTAGTGCCTTTATTTAAGCAAAGGCTGCCCAATTTAATTTTATCTCTGTGCATTTATAACTGTTCTTCATCGAGCATTTAAGCAACAGACTGGGGAACAATCATATAAAATAAAAAGACACAGGAGGGAGAGATAATTTATAAAATTTAAAGAATCCGTAAGAAGTAGTCCAATAAATAGCAACCAAATTAAGAGCTCTATCATAAGACAAACAAAACTAAATTCCAGTAAAGACAACCATTAGAATTTCCAATTTAACCAAATATCTGGGCAAAGAAGATACTATATCCAACCAGATGAAACTGCCAATTGGCCTGATTAACAGTTCCCTCCCATCTCTCCTTCAGGGCTGCCCCCCCCCCTCTGTGTCTCACAAAGAGAGCCCCGCTCTGTTCCAACAGTTCCTCCCTCAGCAGCTTCCATCCCTCCACCTCAAACCACCCAGGCTCTCTCCTCGAGTGGCATAAATTGTTGCCCACAAGCATCCACAGCGGAAACCTCTCGCCCTCTTTTCCCACAGCAACAGAGCAAAAGCTCTGGGCTGAAAGTCAATAAGCCACAGCTAGTATTTTTCTCCTCTTCTTCCCGGTTCTGACAAGACTTAAAGTCAGTAAGGCTGCTAGGGAAGGGTTTGCTGAGCTCCCCCATCTCAGTGCACCTTGCCAGCCAAGACAAACTGTAGTCATCGCCCTTAAAAGAAGAGGCTTCAGCCTTTGGGCTGAAAATCGGTGGGTGAGCTCTTGTTTGTCTCCTTGTCTTCCTAGTTCTGCCAATACTTACAGGCCTCAAAGGTAGCAGGGCTTGGGAAAAAGATGTGTTGGTTGGCATCTCCCATTTCTCTAATTTCGCTCAGTGGATTGCGACTCAATACACTGTTGCCTTGAATTGCAGGGAGTGCAGGATTGCCCTTATGGTCAGAATATTTTGCCTCCCTTTACAATAAAATGTGTTAAATAACTGATAATTGGCCAGTGCTTAATAGCATCCAAACACCAGTTCCTTAGACATCCCCTTCACTAACTTTAATAGGGAGGCCAGATCTGATTATGGTAGCTCTCCCACCTCAATCTCATTCTGAGGGCCTCAATGAAGTTGTTTATTTTAGGGGTTGGTGCTTCTTTGAGATTTTCCAGAAAATTAGATCCCAATACAGTGATACCTCGGGTTACATACGCTTCAGGTTACAGACTCCGCCAACCCAGAAATAGTACCTTGGGTTAAGAACTTTGCTTCAGGATGAGAACAGAAATTGTGCGGCGGGGGCGTGGTAGCAGCGGGAGGCCCCATTAGCTAAAGTGGTGCTTCAGGTTAAGAACAGTTTCAGGTTAAGAACGGACCTCCAGAACAAATTAAGTACGTAACCAGAGGTACCACTGTATTTGGAAACTTTATTGCATTCCCACCACATGTGAGTGAACAACCCTACTTCATCATCACAGCATCTCCAACACATTGCTGTAGACGTTTCCAGTCTCATTGGTGTCAAGTACCATTTTTGAACAATCTTACAGGATGTCTCTCTGAACCTCCCAGATATCGATTTATAGGGGGATTTAACCCATCAGAAAGTTTTTTAAAATCATTTTTTTAAAAAAATGAGCAGTTGCTGTAATATAGTGTTATAGCCCTATTACACTACAATACAAACAAAGTAACATTGCAGCATCATGAGGCTATAACAGCTTTCATTCTGGCGAAACATGAGGCCGGCCGGTATTCATTGCCAGCACAAAATGGCTGCCATTAGCAGGCAAAAAAAGAGGTTCCAGTAATCCATACTGATAAGTATGCTCACATAAAAAAAGCGTTGGGAACTGGAGACCCCACTGGCGTTGGTGTTAGGAGACTTTAGCATCCATGGCAGGGAATCTTGGGTGGCAGCAGAAATGGTAGCTTCATGGTTGCCATGACAACCGTGGGGCTGTCTCACTACATCGCTGGTTCAACGCATTTGGAAGGTCATGCATTGGCTCTGGTCTTTGCAATTGGACAGAAAGCAAGTGGTCTAGAACTGGAGGCAGGTGGATTTGAAATAACACTGTTGCCACAGTCGGACCAGCTCCTGTTGGGATTAACAGCATAAATTTCTATTTTTACATAGGAGAGAGGAGGAGGACCCTGAGCCATGTGTGCAAGCCCTTAAATTGCCCACCCTGGAGTCCAAGACCATCCCAAAAAACATCATACATACATCAGAGAAGGGGTGTAGCCCAAGACCACCCTCAGATACACCATATCTACATCACAGAAAAGACCATCTACAACAGAAATCTGAGTGCATTGTTTATCTCCTGTCTGGCAAGTTACCTGACTGCATTATCTGGGTTTTGGCCACTCTTTTGTTATTATAACTACTTAATTCCTGAATCTAGGTCATAGGTCACAGGCTCACACCCTGTTCATATCTTGAATGTGCTCTTAAGACAAGATTTGTGAGGACAGGATTTGTGAGGAAAGAGACAATGGGGAGGTTTCCCACTTTGACCTTGCAGAGAAATATTTGAGGTCAATTTGTTCAGCACCTTTTCTGTGGGGTTTCAGACATGTGGTTTATATATACAGTTATGAACATTTAATTTTTATATATATGACCTTAAAATTCTTATAACATCTGCAATTTCAACACAAAAGGATAGTAGCTGGTCAGGAATTCCCTGTGGCAACAAACTCATATTATTTTAAAGAGCAAATGTTTAGACCACAGAAGAGACGAATATTAATTGGAGAGGGGATTTTGAAATTTCTGCTTACCTGTAGATATTTCCTACATGCTCAGCACACCTCTCACTGGCTGACGTGCAGAGGTATAGTGCCTTGGCACACTGAGGTTCCGTTTAGCTATTTGTGTAAAAGCTGGCGAATGGCCTCTCCTCCATGAAGTCTTTTAAGCTCCTCTTGCCTCAACTTTCTAGCACTGCATTTCATTGGAGGACGCCAAGCTTTGCTTTCAGTTCTCAGAAGAGCATTGCCCACACAAACCACTAACTTTTAAAGGGGGGGGGATACATTTGCCATTTTTATTGTTTTAGCAATGTTTTGCTACTCCATAGGGATTTGTCAGCTGCTAAACCAGGCTTCTGGGGACGCAGGTGGCGCTGTGGGTTAAAGCCTCAGCACCTAGGGCTTGCCGATCGAAAGGTCGGCGGTTCGAATCCCCGCGGCGGGGTGCGCTCCCGCTGCTCGGTCCCAGCGCCTGCCAACCTAGCAGTTCGAAAGCACCTCCGGGTGCAAGTAGATAAATAGGGACCGCTTACCAGCGGGAAGGTAAACGGCGTTTCCGTGTGCGGCTCTGGCTCGCCAGAGCAGCGATGTCACGCTGGCCACGTGACCCGGAAGTGTCTCCGGACAGCGCTGGCCCCTGGCCTCTTAAGTGAGATGGGCGCACAACCCCAGAGTCTGTCAAGACTGGCCCGTATGGGCAGGGGTACCTTTACCTTTACCTTTAAACCAGGCTTCTAATTTATACTGTATCCTCCTCCTCCTCCTCCTCCTTCTTCCTCCTTCTGGTGTTTCCCTCGCTGCAAAAGGGGAGGTTACAGGGAACCAGGCAGAAGGCCTTATTGGTAGTGGCACCCACCCTGTGGAACACCCTACAAACAACAACACAACTTTTATAGGGCATCTGAAGGCAGCCCTGTACAGGGAAGTTTTTAATGCTTCTGCTTTATACTGAAAATCCTCCTCCTCCTCCTCCACCTTCACCTTAAGGTCCTAGGGTGGGTTACAACAATTTAAAATGCAACATTAAGAACATTTTTACAACACACACACACACACACACACACACACACACACACAGGCTGCATAAGCATTTGTCCTACTTTTGCCATCATACAGCCATGTAAACGACTGAGGAATTACAAGACAGTTGGTTTCCATCTTTGTTGTCCTCCCTTATTTTATTTTTACATACAGCCCGTGAGATGAAAGAACACATATTGAACCAGTCAGGTTTAAATTAAACAGCTGTCTTGAAAATGTCCTCTGGGGACCTTTTATAATGGGCTGTTCCAAGTTAATAGCTATTCGTTTATTCAAAGAAACCTGCTACCGCTTGAGAGGCTTCTAATACATAACCCAAGACCTACTCTCCATGATTTTCAGAGGAAGAACTGAATTATCTTGAATGGAAATTAAAGTGCCTGCCTCGTCTTGAGCGTGATGAGACCTACCTCCTCCAGACTTGTTTTTCTTTTTTCCAGGTATATTCTGCAAGATTATTCTGAGCTGACCACATACCACTTCACTTTAATAATTGTTCTGCAATATTTCCCCAGTGCTACAGTTGTTGTTGTTGTTGTTTAGTCGTTTAGTCGTGTCCGACTCTTCGTGACCCCATGTACCAGAGCACGCCAGGTACTCCTGTCTTCCACTGCCTTTAGTCAAACTCATGCTGGTAGCTTCGAGAACACTATCCAACCATCTCGTCCTCTGTCGTCCCCTTCTCCTTGTGCCCTCCATGTTTTCCAACATCAGGGTCTTTTCCAGGGAGTCTTCTCTTCTCATGAGGTGACCAAAGAAGCTTCTCGATCTGTCCTTCCAGTGAGCACTCAGGGCTGATTTCCTTCAGAATGGAGAGGTTTGATCTTCTTGCAGTCCATGGGACTCTCAAGAGTCTCCTCCAGAACCATAATTCAAAAGCATCAGTTCTTCGGGGATCAGCCTTCTTTATGCTCCAGCTCTCACTTCCATACATCACTACTGGGAAAACCATAGCTTTAACTATACGGACCTTTGTTGGCAAGGTGATGTCTCTGCTTTTTAAGATGCTGTATAGGTTTCCATCTAGGTTTCCAGTGCTACTACCTTGCTGCTATCTGGAGGGCACTTGTCAGAGCTGCCTCCAGGTCCCAGCTCACAGAGGACCAACGCTAGGCTGTAGTTATGTACAAAAGTCTTTATTGAGGTTCAGTTTCCATTTTAAAGCCGCAGCGCGCAGCTCTACGTCTCGACCTTAGACCGGCGAAGTCCCGTCTGAGTCTCCGCCCCTTCCACACCAGTTTAAGACTCTCGCTTTGCTCCACCTCTTCCTAAGTTCCTTTCTCCTCTGGGCCCTCCTGCCCGCTAGGGTTTCATCCTTCCTGGACTCCTCTGACGCTGACCCTGATGATTCTTCCCCCTCCTTCCGGCGGGCTTTAGGACCTGGTTCCCTATCCGGGCTACCTTCTGTGCCGCTCGCCTGTACATTTGAACTTGGCGCGCGCGCCCAGCCTGCAACTTTCCTCTTGACCGTTCCCTCGCTCTCCAATGGAGGCGTGGCCAACCCTGACTCATCTTCTCTCGCTGGTGGTGCATATGTGGGCTCTGATACCTGGGACTCCTCCCCCCCACTACGCTCTGGTGGGGAAGCTGGTCCTGATTTCCAACTGCTGCTCTGGGAGTCCCCGCTGGCCCCTTGCTTCTGGGGTGTCCCCCTTGGGTCCCCCCTTGCCCTGCCCATCGGCGCCCCCTTCTGTGAATCTTCTGATTCGCTGGAGAGGCTCATGGAATCTATCGGGCTGCTGTCATCTTCTCCTACGCTGCCCTCGGATTGCTCCCCCTCGCTCTCCATCTCCTCCCCTCCCTGCGCTCCCACTGAGTCCCTGATAGCACTCTTGTGTTGTAGTGCAACAAAGGTTGGATCCCCCACCCCCATTGACAATTCAGCAGGATATTAGGAAACATGCACGAATTGGAAGCAAAGCAGTCTGTCCACCCACAAAACTTTAGCAGGGTCAAACAGTATTGAACATGGGTTCTGGGTTCATGTATAACCACACATTTAATCGTGAATGCACAATTGAATGGATGTCTGGTGGGGTGGACCAGTGCTATTTTTCTAGAAAAATAGGTGTCAGAGTTCACCGTGAACTTCTCCCTTGCCAGAACAGAGATCCGGTGAGTCCTGGTTGGAAAAAAAAGCCCTGGTGGGGATCCATCTGAGCTGAAATTCTCTGAGAATTTTGCACTGGGTGGATACTTTTAAATGCATTTTTCATCCTTACACTTTATAAAAAGCATTTGCTTAATTAAGAATAAGTCAAGCGCTATTCACAGTTCCCCCCTTGAATTCATTTCACTACATTACATTTAAAAATGAAACAAAACCCACTGCCATTGTTTTACAAAGTGAATATAAGAACATGAGAGCATCCCTCCTGGGGCAAACCAAGGTCCATCTGCTTCAGCATTTTGTTCTTCCAGTGGTCAACCACATCCCTGCGGGGAGTCTACACACAGAAGATGAAACCACAACAGCAGTCTCCCCACTTCTGCTCCCCAGCCATGGGTATTCCAAGGCATACAGTGGTACCTCGGGTTACAGACACTTCAGGTTACATACGCTTTAGGTTACAGACTCTGCTAACCCAGAAATAGTACCTTGGGTTAAGAACTTTGCTTCAGGATGAGAACAGAAATCGCGTGGCAGCAGCGCAGCAGCAGCGGGAGGCCCCATTAGCTAAAGTTGTATCTCAGGTTAAGAACAGTTTCAGGTTAAGAATGGACCTCCAGAATGAATTAAGTTCTTAACCCTAGGTACCACTGTACTGCTTCCAGTGGTGGAGCTTCATGCTCCAGTATCGGGGGGGGCGGAGAGCAGGCGGGGGCGGGACATACATCCCGGGGGCAGGGCACACCACTTGCAGGGGCGTGGCACCCAGCGCAGGCAGGGTGGCAGCCATGGTGGCACCCCACCAGGATTGCGCTGCCGGGTGTGCTCTCCCTGCACTCCTCTTCCTCCGCCAGTGTCTGCTTCCAACCCTGAAGGTGGTAAGTACAGCTGCCTTGGCTAGAAGCCACTGATAGCCTGATCCTTCCTAAATTTGCCTAACCTTTTTTTAAAAGCCATCCAAGTTGGTGCCCACGCCCATTACTACAGTTAGCTATAGTGGATTCCATATTTTGGCTATGGAAAGTTTGAAGAAGTATTTTCTTCCGTGTTGCCTGAATCTCCCAACATTCGGCTTCATTGGGTTATCCTGCGTTCTCGTATTACGATGGGGAAGAAAAACAAAATTTCTCACATAATTTTGTACATTTCTATCATGTTTCCCCTTGCCCGTCTTTTTTTTTCTTTAAAGAAGAAAGAACCCCAAATGTTCTAACCTTTCTGTTGCCCTTTTCTGACTCTTTTCCAGCTCCACAACATCCTTTTTGAAGTGTGGCCGGCAGAAGGGAACACAGTATTCCTGCCGTGATTAAGTGCAATTTCACTTAAGGAAAACAGCTACATTAACTTTTCCAACAAGAATGTAAAGTCTCAAATGCAGCTCTCTCTACTTCCAGGGTTGCTCTCTCTTGGTGTAAAACCCTCAGAAACTCTTTCCCACTCCTTAGTTTTGCGTCTGCATGCCAAAGCATGCCACTCATTCTGGTGGTCTCAGCTTCATCAACCCTCCTTGTCTCCTTAAATTTCCAGCTCATCCCATTGGGTGTTTGTGCAATTGCCATTAAGTTCAGCAAGATGCTTCCACACCTTAGATTTAATTCCAGAATAATGTTGCTGGCTGGGATTCTGTAGGAATGTTGCTTGTCGCTAGTTATGAGAGTAGGAAGGAGGGCGCTTTCTAGCCTGCCGCTGCTACTGTCTGCTTATCAAGTAAAGGGTCCAAATTAGAAACCCAACATCTCTTATACATATGAACACAAAGCATTGGATATTTTCAAAGCAGTTCAATTTATAAGCTGGCAAGCTACAAGAAAAGTTCCGTCCCTTTCTCACCCAGTTCTTGATTCCTGTCTTCATCAAGACAGTCCACTTAACCCAAGTCCCACTGGCCCACCAGCTGTTCTGATCCTTTAATCCTCCCCATGTTCGAAGATTTAAACGCTACTCTTGAAAAGTGGGAGTGATGCTGCTGGGGTGGCTTCCAGATTCTTGCTATTTTCAAGTGGGAGTCAATTGCATACTAGCAAATTCAGGTTGCGCCATTGAAGTTGATCTGGAGGTTTTGCACAACAAACCCGCTTACCCCACCCCCATGAGGAGATTTCACCCCTCCCATATCCAAGAATCTCCTGATGAGTCTGCTGATTCTCCAGAGAGGAGGGGCAGTGTTCTGCTCTCTACTTATTCTGCTCCAGCACCACATCAAAGAGTCAGTCAGTCAGTGTGTCGGAGAGAGAGAGACTGAGTGTTAGAGATCGTGTGTATAGATAAGGTTGCTGCTAAGAGCAGCTGCAGGCACTCAGTGCAGTTCAGCATTCATTTATGCTTAGACCTATTTAGCTCTGTATATATTGTGTATAATAGTTGTAGATAGAATAAAGAAGATATTCTACAGAGCTGCTCTCTGAGTCATTTATGCTCTGCTATACTCTGCTGTGCAACGACTGTATTCTTGTGGAAGTGAATCCGGTGCTCACAACTCTAAGCTGTGAGTCCACAGCACTTTGACCTGTTCCTGTGCAGAAGGTGGTCTCTGGAAGTGCTACCCAGCTCGCCTAGCCCAGTCGGGGCTGAAGTGGATGAGTCTAGTTTGTGGCACTGGCTCAAGGGCGATCCTGACACCCCGCACCCCAAATCACACTTTCTGCAATAAAGGGAGTGACAGGAAAAGGCACTGCAAAGTGTGGGCTAATGCTTGCTTGCCTTAATAGAGTTCAGCTTTCCTGCAAACACATCAGGACAAATATTCAGCAAACAGGTTGGAGGGGAGTAAACTAATGAATGCTGTGTGAATAAAGGCCAGCGCAACTTCTGATTCACCAAACTAGATTCAGCCTATCAACCATGTACTGTTACCTGCTGGCAGCTGGATTACATACCAACACACCCTGCTGCTTTTGTAGCTCCAAGCAAGCAGCAAAATAGGTTTCTCTTGCTCCTTGTGGACTTCACTAAATGGCTGGTTTTCAAGGGAGGGGGCTGGGTTTTGCTCTCCTCCCCAGTGCCCCACTCATCCAGTTTGGTCCTCCAACACAAAGATGAACAACGGGTGGCAACACCTAGTTGGCAACTCAAATGGAAACTGCTGCTCTAAGAGCAGCTACAAGACCGAATTCATGCTGAGCCGACCCAAAGCCCTGAATCAACGCAGGAGTGGAGGACATTCCTGCTGGATCACTTGTGGTGCACTGTCTGAGTCCAGAATAGTGAAAGTGAAGGATGGAGAGGGATAAAGATAGCTTATAAGCAAGCTGTCAGGCTCAAGGCTCCAAAGTCCTGCAGTCTGTTGCCAAGTCTGTTGCTTCCCTCTGTTGCCAAGTGCGCAGCCTTTTAATAAGTTCTCTCAATCATCAACTTGTTCTCAAGAAGCCTTTGCATAAACAAACCTAACACTACTGTCCACCAGTTGCTGAAAGCAAGGAGGCTTGAGAAAGAAAAGAGAGTAGCTACTCGCAGCTAGGGGCGCAAGCCAAGCTCAGCCATCCCTCCAAGGGACCAGTCTGTTGAGCAATCATCCAGATTTGCTTGTGCAGAGGTTAGATTATATCCAGTATTTAATGAGCATTTGTTTTGATTTGCATGAAGTGGTGTGTGTGTTATGGAACATTTACCCTGCATTCACCCTTATTTCGTGCAGTGTGTTTATACCTCTTCCCATTCATCAGTCATTCATCCCACACTTTTCAGTGCATTCCCCTATCATTTTCTAAACCAATGGCAGAAAACTCCTATTCATTTTTAAAATTGGATTTGCAACACAGCCTTTTAATTCACTTTCATGGACCTGCATTGGCTCCCCGTACATTTCTGAGTACAATTCAGTGTTGGTGCTGACCTTTAAAGCCCTAAACAGCTTTGGCTCTGAACATCTGAAGCATCTCCACCCCCATCATTCAGCCTGAAAACTGAGGTCCAGCTTCTAGGGCCTTCTGGTGATTCCCTCGCTGCAAAAGGTGAGGTTAAGGGGAACCAGGCAGAGGGCCTTATCCGTAGTGGCACCCACCCTGTGGAACACCCTCCCATCAGATGTCAAGGAAATAAACAACACAATGACTTTTAGAAGGCATCTGAAGGGAAGTTTTTAATGCAGGCTTCCTCAACCTCGGCTCTCCAGATGTTTTGAGACTACAATTCCCATCATCCTTGACCACTAATCCTGCTAGCTAGGGATCATGGGAGTTATAAGCCAAAAACATCTGGAGGGCCTGTTTTAATGCTTGATGTCTCACTGTGTTGGAAGTCACCCAGAGTGGCTGGGGCAATACAATCACATGGGTGGGGCACAAATGTTGTTGCAAACAATCCTTGAATCCTTCCCACAAAACAGTGGTAGTCTGAGGCACCTATAGCCTGCCCTCAACTTCTGAGCTATAATCAGAGAGGAGAAAGAGTACCATAGGTTGGGTGGAAAAATCAGGGATCTAAGAGGGGCAGGGCTTGTCAGTCCAACCCCTGCACAGTCTCATCAGGGATGGCCTTAAGGCAGTTGGAGTAAGTGGGCCAAATTGGGCCCCGTGGGCCACTCTTAAGGGGGCCCCTGCACCAGGGCAATCTAGATGGATTTTATTTATATCCCTGAGATTCTGCAGACTGGCTGTGAACTGGGGCCCCACAAAAATAGTTAAAGTTGGGCCCCAGAGTTTCAAATTGGGCCCCACTGGCTGGCCCTGAGTCTCATAGTTGCTGGGCCCAAGTTGCCCTGCCCTCGCATGAAATCTTGGGTTTGCAATTTTGGGAGAGGGGAGACTGCCTGCTGGGGGCTAGAGAGGCCCCCTAGATTTAGAGTCCCTAGGCTTCATCCTACTTAAGGTAAAGGTAAAGGTAAAGGGACCCCTGACCATTAGGTCCAGTTGTGGACGAATCTGGGGTTGCAGCACTCATCTCGCTTTATTGGCCGAGGAAGCTGGCATACAGCTTCCGGGTCATGTGGCCAGCATGACTAAGCCGCTTCTGGCGAACCAGAGCAGCGCATGGAAACACCGTTTACCTGGAGCGGTACCTATTTCTCTACTTGCACTTTGATGTGCTTTCGAACTGCTTGGTGGGCAGGAGCATGGACCGAGCAACGGGAGCTCACCCTGTCGTGGGGAATCGAACCACCGACCTTCTGATCGGCAAGCCCTAGGCTCTGTGGTTTAACCCACAGCGCCACCCGCGTCCCTTTCAGCCTACTTAGCCTATACATAAATCCAGCACTGGAAAAGGGGCAAGTGCTGTTTTGCATCTGGTTGCTCATGGGGAATTACTGTTTCTGCCAAGGAAGGAAGGAAGGAAGGATGTGGCTAACAGCACCTACAAGCAAAGAATTAACATATTCAAAGCAAGCAGCATTTCTCTTGGTGGTGGGGGGGCTTACACTGGAACTACATGCCATCTTGGTAAACAGGCATTTGCTGTGCAACACTTATGTAGAGGGGGGAGATGGCAGAGGAGAATCAGTGGATGAAAGGGGAAGGTACTTAACCCCTTCCCAAATCCATTGTTTTCCCCCTGCCTTTGCTCTCCAGAGCCTTCTCCCCACTCCAAATCAGGAGGGTCTTGCAGCTTGGCTACAGATAAAAACCTTTTGAAAGTGGAATGCTAGGGAAGGGGCTGTGTGTGTTGTGGGGGGAGCGATGGGTAGGAAAGGGGCATTGATTATCTCCTGCAAATACCTCCCCCCCCCCATATACCTACGTTAGTGTTACCAGTTTATGGCAACCTCGTGATTGTTTTTTTCACATAGTCCCAGTCTTAGAGACAAAATACTTCATTTGCTCTCATCTTCAGCTTTGTTCTGGCGCTTTTGTAATAAAAGGCAGCATAGAATTCAGAGTGGGATTCAGCAACAATTCACTTGTTATTCTCAACTAAATCAATGCTAAATTTCTAAGCGCTGGGTCATGACCAGGGCCTGGAAAGAGGTATTCAAGATGCACTCTTTTCCAGCACAGATGGCTTTAATTTACTTGTGTAAGGCCTGCATTGTCTCACAAAACCCCCAGACAAGAGCCAGTTTCAAGAGAGCTAAAATGTTTTATAATGGCAGCAAAATTCTGGCCTGCGTTTATTTCCCTCATAGAAACTCTCACAGCTATTTCCTCAGAGACCTGCACAAATTCGGTTGCTTAGTGCATGTAAAAGGAAAAGTCAGTTTGAGGTAATGCGTAACTGTGAGGGCAAGTGAGGTACTTGAATCTCATGCTTCAGGAGACACCTGGCTCTCCTTATAGGCATTTCAGGAGAGGGGGAATCAAGGAATGTGGATGTGATCTCAAGTGCCTTTTTGCCCATGCAACCTTAATTTATCAATTCATAAAGCCAAGTCAGTGTGGGGAACATTGTTAAATTTTCTTTTCATCTCAGGAAGAGTTGTTTCCAGCAAAGTTCACAAAGGAGCTAGGGAAAGTAACGGGCCTAAGTTGGTCATGCTGATTAATTTTAGCGGGTCTATTCTGTGTATGTTTCACACTGGATACAATTAACCCGTGGAAGACAGGAGTGCCTGGCATGCTCTGGTCCATGGGGTCACGAAGAGTCGGACACGACTAAACAACAACAACAATTAACCCATATTATTTATTCTAAATGGGAACCTGCGCAATGGTGAACAATGTTACCACAGCAGCATTAAACTCATTTGCCCCAGATCTGCGAGGATACAGAAGCAAAAAATTTATATGAACACAGCTAGCATGATGGATGGAAAAGAAACACAGATTTGCTATAAGCAATAAGACACATAAACAGACACATTCTTCTTCAAGTGAGGGGGGGGGGAATACTTTTAGACATGTTCCCGTGTGTGCAAGTAATAAAACAATGTGGTTATAACTGGCTATGAATCTACATGTTGAATCAGCCAGGAACAAGCATATGGTGAGTAAACTGAAAGTACGCCAGACAGCATTTTCTCAGTTCTGAACGTATGGCTCCTATAATGCTCAATTATTAGAAGTCTTTTGCAATAGCTCATGCCATGTGTAATACTAAATACACAACATGTGAGTTCGACACAGAAAGAACATACCATCCAGTACAAGTTATTGTGGCCAAATGGCGTCAGGTTGACATTCTCCACCGTCCTGGTAAACTAAAGTTTGGGACTGAATAATTTGGGATAATAAGGAATTTTCTGCTGTGGTTCAAATATGGGTTGTTTCATTACATGTGTATAACTTAATTCAGTAAGCAGAATGCTAGTTGGGGCTGGATGGAGATCCCTAGCTTCCAAAATCCCGTTCAGGGATAAGCAACATGTTGCACAGCAACTGTTAACCCAACAACTCTTTCTCCATTGTGAAGTGCCCACATGAAGGGTGTGTGGCATCAGAAAAGGGCTTCCTGTCAACCCCACATATGGTTGCACCTTATTGACCCATGTTTGTGAGGCAAATATTGGTCCATAACACTTGAGGGTTGAGGAGAAGCCCCTGGGTGACGGTAGGAGCAGTGTTTGGGGGCAGGATTTTCCACGGCACACACATGTGTACACACACGTACACACACACACACACACACACAGCAGAATGAGGAGGAGGGCTCCCAAATGCAGCAAGGGCCAGCTCACCACATTTTGAAGTGAGTGAAGTAAAACACAAGGACGGTTCTCCCTTCCCCTCCATAATACCATTAAGTCCAGAGTCAAAGCTTGGCTAACTGCATGGGAGGGAGCTGGGGGGGAATGGCTGGCAGAAGAAGGGTTAAGCACTCCCTCTTCTCTGCCTCAGTTTTACCATGAAGGCCCATTTTATATGTAAATGTGCATAGTCCAAGGGATGCTTTTACTGCATGTTTTAAAGTGGGTCTGAGGGAGGAACTGTTTGACCCTTTTGCTATCTAACTGTCCTCCCTCCTCGAAGCTGCTGTTTGTCAAACTGAGGGTGAGGGAATATATAGATGCACTATGCCAGGGGACTCCAACTCCCATCAGCCTCAGCCAGCATTTTCAATGGTCAGGGATGATGGGTGTTGTAGTCTGACAATATCTGGAGGATATTCTACCTTGGCTACCTCTGCACTACGAAGTGCCTGTGCTTTTCCTCAGCAAGAGCTAGTAGCCTTAACAGCTTTAAGGAGGACTAGTTTAGAGCACGTAAACAAATCCTTCAGTGCATCTACTTCAATCAAAATCAGAGGCCCTGCAGTGCATCTGTTTTAAAGGTTTTTGTTTATAAAGGGTTGGGTAATCCAGCCCTGGAACTCCCACATCCCATCTATTTTGTTACATATAAATTACTCCAGAGTTAAGAGGATTGTCGCCTCTCTTCCATACACTGTATAGAAGATACACAGAAATACTTCATCGTTTTGCAAGTGCTGAGTGATTCGGGAATCTGTGGCTGAACCAGGACAGATGAAAACAAAACCATTTCAACAAGACTAGAAGGAAAAACAAAGTTAGCTGACAGTGTAAATATGTATTTGTGTCTGTTATATAAACTTAAGAGGCAATATTCAGTGCTTCCAGCACACAGGGGAAATGGAAGCTATATTTCACGCTTTCCAATTTTTCTTTAGACCTTGCCCAAACTGCAAGCAAGAACCCATTAAAACTTTGGTGAAATTAATGTCATATGAGCCCTGCAGCAGAAACGAAAGCAGACAGAGGGTGTGATCTAGATCCAAGTTTGCTGTGAAACGCCTCTCAATACCAGTTGCTGGGAATCGCAGGTGGACAGAGTGCTCTCGTGCTCATGCCCAGCTTGCAGGCTTCCCACAGGCATGTGGCCGGCCACTGTCAAAACAGGATGCTGGACTAGATGGGCCATTGGCCTGATCCAGAAGCCTCTTCTTATGTAAACGTGACTCTTTAAAGAGGAGCTAGTTTGACGTGGTAAAATTCAGAAACTGGAAATGCAAAGAAAGCAGACATAGAAAATGGCCTAATATTGAGAGTCAGGCCTTTTATTAATTGAGCCCAAGACTGGCTAACCCCACCAGAGAACCAGGGAGAAGTATTTTCCTCCTCAGCCGGCTGCGATTCTTTTAAGTGGAAAAGGCACTCCAGTGGGCAAAGCACAGAGGACCACACTGTGTGACTTTCATCCCATGGTCCTTTTTACACCTACAGCCACTTCAGCTGAGAGTGACTATGAACAAAGAAGGAACAGTGTGCATGTGTGCGCACTTAACCCTTTCCCATCTGCTGTTCGCTGTGTCCAATTCCCTCCCCAAGCTATTTCCTGCAAATCAGAAGTTTGTCTAATTAACAAACATCCCCAATGTTCTTTGTACCATATGGCTTCCAACCAGGCCATCTTTCATGTTTCTATGGAGCCAGACCACTGACAAAGATGCTCACTCAAATTTTGGCCAAAGTGGTCTTTGACATGATGTCACTGCATCTGAAAAGAGCTCTCTTCCTCTGGCCTCTTGACACAGGGCCTCTGGAAGCCACTGCACCAGCTTTGAGCCGCAGGTTGTTGAGCGCTGAAAACAGCTGGATTTCCTTTTACGAAACTGAATCCAAGAAGCTTCAGGAATCAGGACTTTGATGTTGGCCACCCTGTAGAGTATGTTTCCTGGGGTTTTAGAGAGAAGGACAGGAAGAGGGAATGCCGATGGGAGGGTTTCCTGAGAGAACAGGCAGTTTTAAATTCTTATTTATGCTCCTTTGCTGCCCTAACTCAGCGCACACACAGAGTGGGATCCTTTGGTAGTTGGGGACAGGATAATAAATAAATACTCAAGCAGCCTCACCTCTGTAGAGATCCTAAGATGACTTAAGATGTTTTGTTAAGTATGCGTGACTCAAACTGTTATAAAAACTCTCTCTGTGTGTATGTGCCTATGTATATTTACTTACATTTACTAACTACTGTTTCTGCTAAAGCGTCAAGCTCCTTTTCAGCAGGAATAGCTGAGTGTGTGTTTCACTCTTGGCTTCTTGTTCTCTGTCCCAAACATGTCCCTTGTTGCACACAGTTTTGTCATACAGCCAGGATCATAAATGAACTGTGTAATTGGATGGATACGATTTCATGATTATTTCATCCCCATCATGTACAGATTTTCCACTCCATCAACAACCCAAAGAGCAGCTGACATTTAACAACTAAAGAACACTCTAGGTTCAGGTAACATTTGGAGGAATTTCTTGACCTTTTTTGCTGTCAATGCAGCAGGGTGAATGAGGCAGCAGTTCTCCTGGGTGAACTCTGGCCAGTGAGAGATTCCTCTCTGCAGATGCTTCCAGTTATCATTTTTCCATTCTTGGTAGCTATATAGTGTCTCCAAGCCTTATGGGAGTTTCTAGGTTTTAGCCATAACTTACTTCACCTTTTCGTATTTTCAAAATAAACTGAGCCAAAGTAATTTATTGCTAAAACTTCCCATACTGTTTAAAGTCCAGGTGACCTCAGTGGCTAGGGGTGCCTTCTACCAGCTTCTCTGGTAAAATTGCCAGAACAGTTTCTGGACTGGAACAGCTTGACCACTGTTGTTCATCCTATGGTGACTTCCTGGACTACTGCAATGTGCTCTATGTAGGACCACCCTTGAGGTTGATCTGGGAGCTGCAGCTAATGCAAAATGTGGTGGTTTGACTGCTCAGTAGGGCAGAAAATTGCTATCATGTTATACCGCTGCTGAAATAATTGCACTGGCTGCTAATTAACTGTTGGGTGAAGTTCAAGGTCTTGGTACAAGAATACAAAGCTTTATACAGCCAAGGACCACAATGCTTAAAATATAATTTTGTTCTTTGTATACTGAATTGAAAATCTTTTCCATTCAATGTTTAAGTATGGCACCACCTATGTTTTGGAACTCCCTTACATTACATATCTGAATTAAGTCCTGTTAATTTGGTATTGTCCTGTCTGGCACTTTAGCCAGGCATTTAGTGCAAAATAAAGTCCCACTGAGTTCAATGAAACTTAATTCCACACAAAATTGCCGTGAATCGGTGACAATAGTTTCATTGTCTCCTGGTGTTTTCAGTAGAGTGAAAGGAGCAATTGGTGGATGTGTGTGAGTAGAATGGGTTGCATAGCAAGTTATGGTATGATTTGTGCAGATGCAAGACGGATTTCAGGTGTGAGATGTATTGGGATGTGTGTGTTGCATATTGTGAGTCAGGATGTGCCTTAATTAGATTTGTTGTGGGGATTAAGTGAGGAGGAACTCGGCTACCATGAGTTCCATGGAGAAAAAGGGGAGATATAAATGGAAAATGCAAGCAGCTACCATTTTACAAGTCAGAAGGGAACTGAATGAATAACTGTACTCTGTGTTACCTTGCATTTTCCTGTAGCTGATTCAGTGCCTTTTCCATTCTCTAATTTTTCCTCTGGTGAACTGCTTCTGCTCTACTAACTAAACCTGAACTCCTTACCTGTCTTCCCCTACTCCCCCATCCTCACCACTGAACTTTTTCTTACCCATGACCTCAGCAGCTCGTAAAAGATCCATTAGCATGATGTGTATGGCTTTCTTGTTGCTTGGCACAGTGTGGGGCTCATCTCAAATTATGAAAGAGAAAACAGAATTTTGTCCATCACAAACCTCTTTGTGCTCAAGGTTGTACCGAGTGTGATAATAAAGGATTAGGAATGCACCATATGAGAAGCTGGCAAGAAAAAAATATGGGGGGGGGGGGGCGAAATGAAAACAATCCAACTTTTTGAAATGTAAGATATCGTCATTATCAACAAAAATCTGAATGGATACCTGCCCCTCACCCTAGTGTCCTAGGGTAGGTCACAAAAATTGAAAGCATAACATTAAACACAGTTTAAAACAAATCACAGTCACAAAGTGAGTCTGAAAATACACATCTCAGGTCAAAGTGACTTAATGCATCTTCAGCATTGACCAAAAACTGTACCGTGAAGGTGTTAGAGATACTTCTGTGGGGAGGGAGTTCCACACCTTACTGGCCACCACAGAGTGCCCTCACCTGGGACCCCCCCCCCAAAAAAAATAAAAAATCTGAGGGGGTCAGAAGTATCAAGAGGACCCAACTGCTGAGAGGATCTGTAGGGAAGGAGGCAGGTTTTTGGAGCCTAAGTCATTTATGAGCCCGGAATTTGGGCCCGTAAACAAACTGGCAACCAATGCAGCTGTTTTAAATCAAAGCTTACATTGAAATCTATATGGAACCCCAGCCACTGCATTTTGGACCGATTTAAGTTTCCAAGTCATCCTCCAGGGCAGCTCCACACAGAACGTACTGGAATAATCCAATCTGGAAGTACAAGTCAATTCTGTCCAAAAGAGACTGTGGTTAGCAAAGTAGACAGAGCTGGGAAAAGGGGCTCTTAGCCATTCTAGCCACTGAGCCTCCAGTGACAATGTTGAATGCAGGAATACTCCCAAGTTGTGGATCTGCTGCTTCAAGGGGAGTGCAGCCTCATCCAAGACAGATTGTCTCCCCACCTCCCAGACTTGAGAACTCAGGACACATAATACCTCGGTTATTTCAGAATTCAGTTTATTGTCCCACATCCAGCCCTTCACTCCTTCTGAGCACCAGTCTATTGAAATTTAACCTCAATTTAAATTTAAAATATCAAATACCAATGCTATCAACAGTAACTTACTGTTGGTTTTCTGCCAATAGTTGTCCAATAGCAAATGCCACCATACATTAGAACTCTCAGACGTTAAATACCATTGCGTATCATTATTGAATAATAAGCAATATGAAACCTCAAATATTGTTAGATGCCAAATATTCATATGATTTTAAATACACTATCCAAGCGGGAAACATGACATTCATGCCTGCAGGGGAATAAGCAACCAGGTCAATCCTTCTTAAAGTGAATGTCGTATTTGCACCGGGGTTCCATTGTAGTGTTTGCAGAGCCATATTCCAAACAGATTTTCCAAATCCACATCCAGTGTGGGAGACCTAGTAACATTTTGCAGCAAACCTACTCTAGCCAAGATTCAAGAAGAGTTCCTTCTGCCCCGTTACTTTCTGTCAAATATTTCAGAAGCACAAGTGCCTCTGTATACATTCCAGATTAAACCAACAGGCAAAGGTTATCCAAGTGCTTTGCTCAAACACTGTTCTCCTCCCATTCCAGCTTACATTTCATGTACAAAGAATGGCAGAGAGTAGTTTTCTTTTTTTGGGCGGGGGGGGGGGGGTTTCTGCCCGACCCTGAGCACCTGCACCTAAGTCTGATGGAAGAAGGCTTCTGCCTGGACTATAATAATGGGCCTTCCATTCCTCTAATGAATCCCCCTCAGTATGTTTGTGTGCTTAGTGGAAGGAGGGGGGCAGTGAGAGGGAGGGAGGGAGGGCTAGCTGTCAGGATATCTTGCCAATGAAAAGGAGGAATTGAAATGAAAAAGTTCCTTCTGGCGTGCAAAATCGAGACATAATCACCGCTCTCCCTAACTAGCTGTTATTTCAGGACGGGTGTGAGCCAGAGGAGTGGAGGCTTCTTGGCCGAAGAACAGACTCTCTCTCAACTCGGCCCCCCTCCCCGTCTCACCCTTGGGAGGGAAGTGTGTGTGAGGGGAAGATTAATCCACTGTCGGGGTGGATTAATGCTGACAGGAGGGCCTGGACCGTGACAAGATAGATGACAGGGTTACACGGCAATGCGTGAGAACCCTGCCCCCTTTGAGCAAGCGCTGTTTTCATTGCGTGACTGCCTCCCTTCTCCCTTCCAGCCGCTTTCACCTTGTGACAGCCTCCCCTTAACTCTTCATTTCCCATCCACAAGATTGTGGAGGGAGGGCGGAGGGCTGCAGGGAAAAGCTGCCAGCCATCAGCCCCAGAAAGCCCACCAGGCCTCCCCTGGTCATGGGCATGGAGCGACTCTCCTAGGAGGAAAGGTTGCAGCATTTGGGATTTTTCAGTTTAGGAGGAAAGGCAAGTAAGACAGAATGGGAGTTTATAAAACGAGGCACGAAAGCAGATCGAGAAAAGTGCTTCTCCCTCATAGACATCCAATTAAGCTGAATGTTGAGACTCAGGGCAGATAAAAGCAAAAATACTTCTTCACCTAGCATATAAACTCGCTCCCACAAGAGGCAGAGGCGGCCGTCAACCTGGATGGCTTTAAATTCATGGAGGATGAGGCTACCAAAGGCCTTGATAGCCATGTTCCACTTCCATCGCCAGAGGCCACACACCTCTGAATGCATTTCTGGGAATGGCAGGTGAGCAGAGGGCCATTACACTCAGGTCCTGCTTGTCTGCTTCCCACAAGCATCTGGCTGGCCACTGTGAGAATAGGATGCTGGATAAAATGGACCATTGGCCTAATCCAGCGGACTCTCTGTATGTTCTTATGTAATATGGAACCTCCAAGGACCACAGACTCTTGAGAGAATGGGTGATAGTCAACTGAGTTGTACTCTAGAGTAGAGCCACTGGAATGGGCCATGTTTATTGAATTCAACACGTTTAATCTGAGTAAAACTTAGCTGAATACCGCCCTAAGTATTTGCAGTGTAGAACTCTCTCAGAGCATAACTCCCACCTATGCTTGGTGCAAATCATATGCTGTGCAAATAATATGCGCATGCATGGATAACTATATGTTTTCCTTTGTACAGGTAGGATATCCATATGTGCGTTTATAGGTACTGACTATACTGGGAGATTACAGTTAACTTTAGAATGTGAAACCAACTCACTTTTCCTGAGACACAAGATAGGTGCTACATAACACTTGTTCAGCATTTTTAAGATGTCAACTCCCTAGCTAATGACATCCGGCAGGCACCTTCACTACTCATCTTGGTACCTGCCAAAAACATTTTTGTTTAGGCAAACCTAAGACTCCCTGGAAAAGACCCTGATGTTGGGAAAGATGGAGGGCACAAGAAGAAGGGGACGACAGAGGATAAGATGTTTAGACAGTGTTCTCGAAGCTACCAGCACGAGTCTGACCAAACTGTGGGAGGCAGTGGAAGACAGGAGTGCCTGGCGTGCTCTGGCCCATGGGGTCACGAAGAGTCGGACACGACTAAACGACTAAACAACAACCAGACGTGTAGAATGTTAACATGTGTTTCAATCTGGTTTTTAGCTTATTGCTGATTTTTGACTTGCTTTTATTGATAATTTTGTAGTTTTATTCTTTTTACAAACCACTTTGAAGTTTTCTTACGATCAAGTGGTGTATAAATCTTGTGAAATGAATAAAGACACATTTCCATTAAAAAGCGAATGAAATCTATAGTTCTTGGACAATGATCCTTCCAGAGCAACTGTTGTATTTTATTTAGTACTACAAAGCAGGTGTGGGGGCATGGGGTGTTAGGGGAGGGGTAGTACCTCTGCTGGGGAACACGTCATGCTGCTTCTAGGTAGTTTGTCCACCCTCTCCCCGTACTCAGCTCTCACCTGTGGCCCCCAGAAGCTGTCAGCATCTAACAGCAGCCACACCCCTGGAAACAGCTTCAGCTGGCCAGCTAAACCAGGTGAGGGTAGCTGATGGGTCTCAACCCTCAGCGAGTTAAGGACTTCTTCTGCATTGAATACAGGCAGATTGAGTGGATGAGACCAATAGTGAGTCCAATGGTCAAAGAGGCAACTTCTGCATGTGCTGCAGAAGGAAGTGAGGGGCAGGTGGGGCTTGTCAACCTGAGAAGGTAGCCCATCTAGGAGAAGGAAAACTGATCCTAAACCTCTGCTGCCTTGTGGGATAACTTTGGGAGAAGAAAAGGCTAAGGAGTAAACTCTACACAAATCTAGAGTGGAGTCCCTAAGATGGTTGGATGGCTCCTTGTAAGCCTCCTTCCAGCAACTCCTGCAGCCACGCCAGTGCCGAATGTATTGCTCTGCTTTCCTATGGACCACATCAGTGAGGCTGAGAGTGGGAGTCTTTTCGACTGGGCAGCCTCCATACACACTGCCCAGGCTTGCGTCCTGGGAGGTCACTTTGGAGCTGCACTCCATTGTCTCTCGAGACAGACGGATGCCAACAACAAAGCAGGTGCAGTTATGACAAGGAAGACTATTGAGAAAGGATTGTCCTGTTAGTGACAGCTGAACCCAACAGCACAATATTGAAGTTCTCAGTTTGTCCACACAGGAAAGAAAAGTTTCGCAAACTATCATAATATAGACTACTGCACAAAGCTATTTCATTTAGCAGGACCCCTGCCAACATCAAGTTGTATAAATTCTTACCATGCCAGAGGCTGTTCACCTTGGAGACTTGCTGTGGCTATGGGTACGAGATTTAGACTCTCTCCCTCAGATTTTCAAGGGCCACTGAGATCTTGCTGTAAGATCACTGCTGTAACCATGCTGCTTTCCAAGGCTCGGACCTCTCTCTCTGGGCAAACCCATTCCAGGGCAACCCTGACCTTCACAAAGAAAACTCTCCCAGGGGGCTCCTGCTGGCTTCTCTGGGATTGGCCGTGTTACTGAAATGGAATCTCTTAGCACCCACCTCCATCACTTCAGACACTGAGATCTGAACCCAACTCCCTTTCAATCAACTGAGGGTCGTGGAAAGGTAGGCACCAACCGTACTTTCACCGGGAGAAACATGTACACAGAATATGGAAGGTTGCAGGATAATCCCCTTCAGCCTGCATTTTTTTCCAGGTAGATTAACAGAAGGTGCCACCACTTCCATTGTGCTATTTAACTGGATACTTCTATCACC
Organism: Podarcis cretensis; assembly: GCF_951804945.1. Taxonomy (NCBI): domain Eukaryota; kingdom Metazoa; phylum Chordata; class Lepidosauria; order Squamata; family Lacertidae; genus Podarcis; species Podarcis cretensis. Next base: position 44,012,671 of record NC_137170.1, on the reverse strand, counting down.
CACACAACATTTCAAAGATACATCTGTGCCCTGGAAATCAATATTCATAGTGGGTGTAGCATGCAACTACTGTATAATGCATTGGTGACATCTCACATGGTAAGTCACACTCAAGACTAGACCAACTGAAGTCAATGAGCTTAAGTAACTAAGCCCATTGATTTCACTGGGTCTTCTCGGAGTATCCCTAATACTGGGTACTGCTTATATAAAAATGTTTGCAAAAATTAAGAGATTTCTAATTCATGCCATCAATCTCCCTATTTTTAGGCCAATTAAGCCAACATATGGAAAAAATTATCATATGCTTCTGAAAAGCTGGGCAAAGAACTAGACTTGTCTGACCACACACAGTGTCAAATTCAGCCAGCTCTCTGCCCGCAAACTTGTTACAAGATGTGGATTTTCTTTCCAGAAATTATAGAACAGATTTCTCAACGCTAACTCCCTATTTCTTCATCCAACTGAGATGCTGGCTCAGTTCCTCTGGCTCTGCGGTTCCTCGACATCTCACATATATTAGGCAGCAGTTTAATTTGTGTACAACATGCTAATTGTATACCCCATGGTGTTGCCAGTTTTTTTGGATATGTAGAGCAGATGTGTTAGACCTCCAAAGAGTGGCAGCAGGATGTTCGTGACTGGTAACTAAACCAGTGTACTCAAACAGTTTGGGTCAGTTTAGGCAGCAGGATGCCTAGCCTCTTCTCCAGCTGTCAAACCATCCTCGGGAGAAAAACACAAAACCAGAAACTCATGTTCAACACATGGAGTTTTGATTAGTCAAATTTCTTTAAAATCCGTGCAGTCCTTAAAAACTGGTACAATACATTTAGGATCTCAGACTATTTGTATATCAGCTAATTTCTGATTTTTAAAATAAGTTACATCTAAGCATCTGTTTAGGTTCTAGTGAAATATTTCAGTTGCCATTAAAAAGCACTACCTGCACATTGTGTAGCTTTTGCCCATAATCAGGCACATGGGGCAGAAAAATAGTGAGCTATTCAACTGCTAATCACCTTGCCATGTGATAGGAGACTTGGCACTAAACTGGAAGCAAAGGAAATAAGTTTTCCAAAAGACAAAAACAATGTGGTGCAGAGGAACATAATGTAAGAAGAGGTTTAAGACTAAAGACCCATCTAGTCTAGCTTCCAGTTCTCATCGAATAGCGAACCGGATGCCTCTAGGTCTTTGTGATTGCCTTCATCTACAGTGCAGACACATGGCTGTACAACCCAGTGATAAACAGAGATAAAATGCACATTATGTAGTATTTAGCTAGTTGGCATCAGATGAACTGCAAACATATTTGATCCCTGAAAACATGGCCCACTGAAATACATGAAACTTGAATGTAACTTAAAACTTAAATATTAAAAAACAGGCCCACTGGCATACAACATAGAATTTACTTAACACCATTTTAGGAAATAAAAAATGTCATTCCCTTTCCATTCTACATGATTTCTGTACCTGAAAATTCCAGCAAAGCTTTCATTTACTGCTGCATTTATCATTTGTTTACATTGCCACAGTATTTCAGCTAGACCTTATAAGACCGCAGATAGTGTTGTATGAATTGTGTAAACCCTTGAATTCAGTTTTTTAAAAGAACGCCAGTTGTTTCAACAAACTCTTTATTGCTGCAATTAGTTATGATAGGGTTGGTGTTCACTAGGTGTAGTAATGGAGTTCACTTGAGATTCTAAAAGTTAGTGTTATTAATGAGTCATAGTCTCTCTTTTACACTACTCTGTGAATGCCTGCATGCTTAAAACATGTGTAGGGTATTGGCTGGAACAATTAGATGTGTAGTTGTTATTACACAGATAGTAGAGAAGCTCAGGAAGAACTTTATGTGCTGTTTTACTAAGGCTCTCATTAACACCTGTGGTTGTTTTCCTCTGTTTTTAAGATGAAAGTAAGAAAAAAAACCAATGTGAGAAGCAGTCACAAAAATGCAAGTCTTATGTGCATATGTGCTATGCATATTGCAGCACTGACATTTTGCTTACCCATTATGTGACAGCATTTTTAATGATACAGGCACCTCAGCAAAAGTGTCATTCTTGTAGGAAGGAGGTCTGAATCTTAAGTGCTTGTTTAAAGCTCTGGTAAGCAATGCTAAATGGGCTTTTGTTTGTCCTCTGGGCAGCTCATGTCTACCTTGCTTGCTTTTCACTCACTAGACCTTTGTGAAAATCCACTGAATTTGTAGAAGTTAAAACAATGCAACTCAGTGCTCCAGGGAAAGATGAGAGCTCTGGAGCAGAGCATTTGTTTTGCATGCAGATGCGCCTGGGTTCAACCCCTGCCATCTAAGAGAGACTCTATGTCCAAAGCTCTAGCTCAGTATTGTGCAGACATTACAGAGCTAGAGGGACCAATGGTTTGACTCAGTATAAAGTAGCTTCCAACATTTCTAATCCAAAGCATACAAATGAAATGTCTGCATTAGAATCATTTTGATTTTTCTGTTGCAAAGCATAACAAACTGCCCAGATTATTCTTTCATTGGGATCCACATGTAATCTATGTCTGAGGTTGCCAACATGGTGCTCTCCAGATACTTATTGTTAGACCTTATTATCTGGGGCTTACAGGAGTTTAAATATGATTTCCTGTACATTTGTGTTTGCCACAGAGCAATGAATAAGAGTAAGAACACAACAGGCACCGATTGCTAAAGCCAAACTGCTAGATGTGTATGATTAACTTTAATTAAATCAAATTGTCTAGAAAGTATTTACAGGCAGAAGATAAAGATGCAGAGCACATCTCAGCAACGCTGTTACATAGAAAGATGCCAAGCTTTTCTGGGTTGATGCAAATAACATCTCAATTTACAGCAGTGCAAACAGAGTAATAAAAAAAGTTAATTTCAGTTTCTGTTCTAAAGATGTAGAGCTATCAGTTCAAACAGGTTCTCTGCTAATGCCTTTATTAAAAAGCCTCTAATCTGAACTGGCAGCTGCCTGAATTTTAGGATAAGCAAATCTCCTTTACTGAACATACTTGTTCCATTCTGCTTTGGCATCAGTCCCTATAACCAGGAAATGTTCAGTATTTCATACTTTCTGTATCCATAAGCTTTGCACACATTTTGTAAATGTTTAAGTTGTTTCTCACCACATTACTGTATTAAACAATGGAAGGGTCCACCACGCCGACAAACATCAGATGTGGGTTTTGCAACTAGTTGCAGCAACACCAGCAGGAGTAGTCAGTCCAAGTATAGTGTATGGAAGCTTTCTCTGGCAGTCTGAAGCCTAAAGCCATGGTGGAAGAATCATCTTGAAGGATCATATGGAAAGGAGAGCCTTTTTGGACCACTCTCTTCTTGCAAATTGAAATATGGTATTCTTCAGTCTTTAGCATCTCCTATTCCATCAGGATTAATAGCAAACATGGCTTCTGCTTCAGGGAGGCAAGGTGAATCATAGATTTTGCATATTCTAGTTTCACCCCGACCTTTTCTCAAGTACAGCCTGGCAGGAAGAAATTAATGCATTTATTCAATTGCAACTGTTTATCTATTTAAAGTAAAAATACTTAGCAGCCATGCGACTCCAGATCAATTATCTACAATTTAATTCTCCCCACCTGTGATAAATTATTGTGAATTAAGGGGGTGAGAATGGGTAAGTGAGGCAAAGAGCTTATTCTCACAGCAGGTTGAAAATGGTTGCAGCATTCCTTTCTGAGTGGGAAGGCAAGCAGGCAGGCAAACAAACAGGTACGACTATTAATATAACAACTCACCTGCTGAGTTGTGGGGATTCCTTGTTCTCTACTTCCTTCCTCCTCTCCCCCCCACCCCCCCCCCCAACTGAGCAGTACTCTCTCACAGAGGAACAACAGGAACTGAGGTCTATAGACTCAGGTCTATTTATTTCCTCTTTGAGGGGGTGAAGCAACCTGATGTCTTCTAGAACTTAAGGCTAGAAAAGAGAACGGGGGACAATTCTTTCTTTCTACAGGCAGTTAGGTGAGGGGCAATTTGCAGGCATGTACAAATGCTGAGTTACATTCAACATGCAAATTTTATCTTTCAAGTAGAGATTGATATATGACGCAACATCCAACTGTGCAGTCTTATCATATTCAATAATCCACAGCAGTTTGTGTCTCACTGCTCCCTGGTCAGCTAGCCTGCTTCATAATAACTTAAGAAGAAGTTATTTTGGAACAGGACAGTTAAGGAGACCATGAAAGGTAGCTCCTCCCAACCCCAGACAAGCAAATGGGGATTCACAGTAGAATGTTACAGCGCATCTCCAGCCACTTACAGGAGAACTCCTTCAGCCTGGAACCTCATAGTGTTTTAGGGTAGTGGGTTGGGGGCTTTCATGATGTGTAAAAGGACACTTTTTTTTCTCCTCCACTTTTCTGAAACCTTCTCTTGTTGTGCTATAATGTGCTGAAGAACACTAGGTCAAGGCTAGCAGCCAGCATGAAACCAGTGTTTTATTGCTGAGGAGTTCTGGGGAATGAGATTGGTGGGGTGGGCTGGGCTGTAGATGTTCTTTTGCCTTGCTTCCCTTTTTAGTGCAAGAATGACATAACATATATTCTCCTCCTGCAGTCCTAAGGGCTGAAGCGGACCAATTCCTTCCCTCCATTTTTCTTTTACTTGTATCTATTTCAATGGTCACTTTCAGAATTCAATTGCCCTTAACATTCTATAGGCCCTGAAAACTGTTCATTGGTTTATGTTTACAAATATTTCTTTTAGTTGGCAAACTAATATACTTCTGCATAGCAAGGGAGTTGCCTCAAGAATGCAAAAACCACTACCTTCATTTTGGGTGGCCCTGTTTGCTTCCAAATCATAGGACCACCCTAGCTTGCATCAGGTGGCATGATGGAGCAACTTCCTAGTGATAATTGCATTTATGTTTATATTAATTTCTCATAAACACCTTCACCAATACCACCTGGCAAGTCAACTGTGAGGCCTTTCTATCACATTCACACTCAGCAACTGCTTTTCTGTCTACATAACCTTGAGGCTATATCTGCAAATTACTCTCTGAAAGCTGTTTTAGAGACATAGTGAGAAAAGACTAACACTGGCCACCTACTGATGAGAAAGGGTTACTGGAAGCACACGACCACCAGTGCTTCTAGTTTGCACTGCATCTCTACTACTATTCCCAATCCCTACCATCAAGTTTCACCATAAATCAATTTAACAGACCCAACACTGTTTGAAAAGTGTGCCCCTCCCTTATTTTCCTGTCATAACTGTCCATCAAACAGTTCTCAGCCGATGTCCTCTATAAACCTATTGAGATGGCTGGTTGGCACAAAGTCACTCAATTCTGGCTATCCTTGAGCTCAGGAACTTTTTTTTTAAGGTACACTTGATACAAATCTGGCCATTTTTAGGAATTAGTTTGTGGCTTTATATCTTTAAGCCATCATGTTTCAATGTATCTTACATTTTGTTAAAGCTGTCAACTGCTTTGAGCTAGGGCACAAACTGAAAATGATGATCAGATCAACTTTCGAATTCTGCCTGAAGAACAAAACCTGTTCTTGCTCCAAGAATGAAACTACTAAGCTCCACATATAGACCTCCAACCATATAAACATTTCACACTTGGTCAAAGGATAACCTGAAAAAGTAATGCAGACAAGAGACTAATAATTTGACATTTTACCTAGTTGTTGAAGCATGTGCAATGATATTTCCTCCAATAGGTTTCTTGGGATCTGCAGCAAACATTGCAGCTCCATCTACTTGTGCTACCACCTGGTTCGTGATTACTACTGCCACACCAAACTGCCATAGAAAAAGAAATGTGATCATTTTTAATTTCTTTGATGTAAAAATATTTTCCAGTGGTCTGTTCCTATTCACCAGTATAAGCGTGTCCAGAAACACTTGCCCTGAACTTTGCAACTGGAACAAAAATGACAGGTAGGTCAGATTATTAATTTACCTCATCTGCAATTCGAAGCAACATACGTAGAAATCTGGCCAAATGCATCTGTCTGGCTGACAGTTCACCACGGCCAGAGTAATCTGTCCGGTAAAGGGCTGTAGCACTGTCCACTATCAGCAAAGCATACCTGAAAGAATGCAACAGGTGGGCATTACTATGCATAGATTTCCACTCCTGGCTGGAAGAGATTAATCTTACTTTTGTGTGCAGCTTGGCCTGTCTTAAGCAAATTCAATGGAACAACTAATTTATCTGTCAGAGAAAAGATGTATCTGTAACCACACAATCTTTACCTAAAATCATATTTGGTTGAAACAAACTCAAGCTCAATTGCCATCTTGTTTTCTCTCTTTGTATTCACTAAATTCTAAAACCTTACTGTTTGGCAGAAATTCTTACTGATAACAACCCATCATCTTCCCTCACGGTAATACTAATTTACAACTATAAAAGATGAAACAAGTTCTTGTAATTGGCTAAGTAATATGAGGATCAATACCTGTAGTTTTCTTTCTGTAAAAAAGGTATCATTGTTCCATGAAATATTTGGGAGAGAAGGAAACGGCCAACTTGGAATTCATCTTGTCAGTGGTAGTAAGGGGTGTTATCTATTTTGCTGCTTAGAATGTGGCTTATCGACAAATCAGCTGGCAACATTCTAAAGAACTATTTTAACTAAATACAGTAAGTTCTGTGAGATCCAGTGCCACACTAATGGATGTGTTGGGACTTCCTCTTCCTCCCCCAGCAATTTGCTCCCGAGTCCCCCAACCCTCTGGAAAAGGTGAGGTGGTGATGGGGGGTGGGGGTGGGTAAGGGGAATCACATTTGCATGAGAAGAGGTTTTTTGCACAAGTGAGCCACTTAGTTAAAACAGTTATTTAGAAAGCAAATGTAAGTGTTATTAAGTATCCCCCCATAAAAACAGCTTTCTAACTTTGTATTTACCCTTATTTAATGCAGACTCAGCTCTTCTATTTATAACTAAAGCATCTTACAACAAAAATACAATAAAACCAGAGTAAAAATCATTTAGTTAAAAATAGAAATAATAATAATAATAAATCAGAGCAATAAAAATAGAACAAATACACTAGGTTTAAGAAGAACTGCAGATCAGATCTTAAAAGCCAGCTTAAAAGATAGATGCAGTTATATATGTCAAAGAAAAATGGGGGCAGAGGAGGAGAACACTGGTGAAACTCCATTTTAGGGAGAGCGAGTTCAATAACTGTGTGTCTCCACCAAGGTATGCCTTCAATAATCTTATTTACTAGAAACTGCTTTGGTTCTTAGTTATTCTAAAAGTTTTGTTTGCCAGTTAACCTTGTTATTGGATAATACACATTCTTTAATTTGTGAAGAGAATTGGTTATCCAACTGGATTTTGCCAGTTCTCCCCCTTTCCTCATGCAGCCCCAGTACTACTTCCTATGCTGTTCCAGAGGGTCCTCAGCTGATTACTTAGACCAGTGGTTTTCAACCAGTGTGCCGCTGCACCTTGGGATGCCTTGAATGATGGTCAGGGGTGCTGTGGGTAACAATGGCCTCAGTCCCTCTTTCCTTCCCTCTGATGCACAGCTGTTTGTTGCAGCAACCCTGACTACAAGCTCCCCAGGTGAATGGTGCCTCTGGGGCTGGTCAGGGTCTGGTTGCCAGGAGCTGAGATGGCCTCGGAGTAAGCAAGCAAGCAGACAAGGGAGCCCAACCAGCCAGCCCTTGCTGTTGGGAATGGACAGACAAGTCCCAAGCCCCTGTGGGGCAGTGTGAGGAAGCACCTCTCTTTGGGGCAGGGGGGAGCAGCAGTGACTGCCCGGAGGACTCCCAAGGAGAGGGGACAAGAGAGGAGGCAAAACTCCACAAGAGAGGGTGTTTGAAAAGCGGTGAGGGTCTGCTAGCTCTGCAGGCAAGGGTTGATATAAGTGGGCTCCTGAGCTCCACAGGGGTGCCACAGAACAAACGTAGTTGGTCAAGGCATCCGTGGACTCAAAAAGGTTGACAACCTCTGCCTTAGACCCATTCTAGTCCGGACCCTACCCTGTTTTAAAATAGAAACACAACCTTGAGTGCCTCTGGTACATGACTACGGTCTGCATCTGGATGGTGAGAGTGCAATTCTATTAGTTCTACTCAAAACTATTAGTTCAACCCCAATCAGCAGCTTCTGATACTACAGGCAATGGTGAATTTGCACGGGGGTTACATTCCTGAGCTGTGTGTGTGTTGGCAGGACACATAAGCCCACCCCACCCACTCTTCTGGCCATATCTGGGTTGCCGCGATGTGTGCAGTTGCAAGTAAATTGATCATTGCCTTTACCATGGTATTCTTCTGCTCGGTCAGTTGGAGTTGGGCTTAGCAGATACACTTTCTTAAAGAATAAAGTCCCCTCTACTGAGGTTACCTTGATTCAGTCATCATAGCAGATGCTTGGTAAAGAAGCTGGGTCTGATGGTCTGTGTTAAATCCTCGTGCATATGCCACATTATCAAGCACATCACTGCCGGATAAGCCATACCTAGGAAATAAACCAAACAAAAGAGAATGTGATTCTGCCTAACAAAGTGGCAGGCATTATAAGACACCTTTTAAATAAATCTGATCAAAGCTTGCTTGACAAAGAGTATCTATTGCTACTTCTCCCCCACACCATTTCCACCATATTGTACTATGAACTTTTAATAAAGCAAACTTTGCTTTTTAAAAAAATATTTCCATGTTATATGTTCCATTTATATTGAATAGCTTTTCTTTATTACCCTTCCTGCTGCTCTCTGCAAGTGACGTACCAGAGATAATTTTGTCAGATTTCTCTGCTTTGTTGCATTCAAGCTTACAATGTGCACTTTCATTCAATTCCCTTTCAAGAAAACTCAAGCTTTTCAAGTTTGCCCAGGGAGCAATGTAACTATCATGTTAATTAATATAACTATCACTTCTCCAAGTCCATTTTTTGTAGAAGTATGTAGCCAAATCTGATGCCCTGTGTTTTCTTTATTTTCACATTTAATCTAATTAATTCTGTTTATATGACTGTGCTTGGTAGACTGTGGTTTTAATGTAGTGGCTATTTGTAATGTTCTGAGGTTTTTTAAATGTTTTGAATTGTGCTTCTGTACTGTTAGTGTTATGCTTGTCCCTTTGTGAGGAGAGTCATCTGAAAAATGGAATAAAAATCTAATGAACAGATTTGATGGAAGCAAATGATATGTCACTTTCAGTGGGAAATGTTTAACAATAAATCAAGTTCACTATGGACTTGATACCGAGTACCATGCATTTATTTAATCAACTGTCAGTAGATGGCAGTATTGTTATACAATCTTCTACAGAACTCTGGATGCAACACCAATTATTCCAACTACAGACCTCTCAGCCACAGCAAGCAATCGCTCTGGACGAAATGTGCCCTCTGTGTCAATGTACATGGCCTTCCCTTCAGCACCGCCTCGATCAACAGGGAGCTAACAAAAAAAGGGTGGGAATCCAGTTAGTCACAACAACGTTTTGATCTCTGGGAAACTTAAACCTAAGAGCATCTTTCTATAATGTGCATACAGCTTAATATGTTTAATTAAAGTATTCTCTCAGGATCATGCAGGAACAGGGAAAAACATGTCTGCAATTCTAGAACATCTGGGAGACAAAAGTAAAGATTGGTGATTTTGCCAGCAATGCTTAGATTTTTTTTAATATATTTTTTTACAAGGACAGTTAGAAAGATAGTGAGGAAAAAGGTACTGTATTTTTCGCCCTATAGGGTGCACCGGCCCATAGGGCGCACCTAGGTTTTTTTTGGGGGGGGGGATAAAGAATTCCCCCCCCCCCAGGCGCGGGGCTGGGGAAGCCTGAGCTTCCCCCGACCCCAGCCCCCAGAACAGGATGCTATCCACAAGCCTTGGGAGGCTCTCCGGGCTTGCGGATATCTGCCCGAAGCCCGGAGCACGCTGCTCAGCGCGCCCCAGGCTTCAGGGTGCAGGCTGCTATCCGCAAGCCTAGGGAGCCCGGCGGGAACTCCCGCGGGCTCCCAAGGCTTGCGGATAGCTTCCTTAAGCCTGGAGAGCGAGAGGAGTCGGTGCGCACCGACCCCTCTCACTCTCCAGGCTTCAGCGAAAGCCTGCATTCACCCCATAGGACGCTAAATGTCTAGCTCAGCCTTCAGTATCACAAGATCTCATGCATTGTCTTTCTAATCATGCAAATTATACTTCAGTTCATTAAAAAATGCATGAAACGGGGGGGGGGGGGGAGAGTTTAATTTTTTTGTCCAGTACTTATGTAAGCCACTTACCTGGCACGTTACTGCCAGTGTGAGGCACAACTGAGTCTTTCCCGTGCGGAATTCCCCAAACATCTCCGTAATAGACCCAGTTTCTATTCCTCCTTTACAAGAAAAAATGCAACATACTTCAGATTCTTATCAATAATCATATAAACAGCAGATATCAGAGTATTACAGAACTCTTGAGGACAGAATTTAGATTAAAGTTCTTAAATGACAAATAAATTATATAACAGCCACTTTTTAATAATAAAATGGGAAGAAAAAGTATTCAACAACTAGATGTACATTTCTTTGTGAAGTTACTATTGAAATTATTTTTGAACTGGTTTCCCAGCTATGGAATGTGCTTTATAATGAACAAATCATAAATGTTTTGTGAAGCAGGGATACAGATCGCCCTAGTCTTTAAGGAGGCATGTTTACTCAGAAGCTCAATTGATTTCAACAGGACATACTCTCAGGTGAAGTGTCTATAAGGATCCAGCCTACATAGCACTTTGAAGCTATATAAGTGTGCTATGTGCATATCTTATTTTATAAGCTGCTGCCTGAGTGTTTGTTATGATCTTTATAATGTGCCTTTATATATATTAGCTAGCTCTCTACATCAACTTATGAAGGCTATGCCCTGAAAGGCAGCCCATAAACACTTAAATTTGCATTTTATATGTACGCCTATAGCAACTATTCCATATTTGGTTTTGTATTTATAATGTGTGATAAAATTACATTTAAAAAATCAAGGGTTACACCAATATATATACCTTGAAGCAGCTTATCAAGTTCTTTGGACCCAGTCGTGATTTGAATGATCTCTGACCTCTGCTGATGAAACTCTGTTGCTGTGGTGAATCCCATTGGTACCAATTTTGCTGCTTCTGCCTGAGAAACACGGTAAGATCAAAAGACTGAGTAATAAACACCTGCATCCCTATATTAAAACTCCCACTCTTTTTGTTGCTAGGATTGTTTATTCCAAACTATACTATAATAAGACTTAGAAAAAATATGCATTCATCTCTTACTTGAAAAACTTTCAAAGAGCATTGTATTCCCATAGCCTCTTGAAAACAATATATATACATTATAACAGCGTTAAGTATAATTACCAGGATTTTATCTGCTTTAGCTTCACTTATGCCTTTAATATTGAGCAATTCCTTCTTTGGTGCATAGGCAACAGCTTCAACTGTGTGAAATCCCGCTTCTTCTAACTTCTTCACATCATTGGCATTAATACCACATTGCTATACAAGACAATATATATTACTCAGTATGAAACATTAGATTCTTGAATAAATCACTTCAGTTGCAGCTTATCACATTTTAACATAATTTTGTACTTCTCTGGCAGTAAGTAGCATTGAACTCAACAGGTGCAGTAGACACACATGGGGTTCTGCTTTAAGTGTTAACAATCTCACTTCATGCAAAATATTGCTTCTAAAAACATTACATTTTAGAGTTGGATACAATTGATTTTAAAATTGCTATGTTTTCATTCCTTCATAGACTGATCAGATAAACAACTTTCAGTAAAGTTTTAATAAAGCTGTCATTGGCAAAAAGCAGGTCTCTAAGGTACATATTGCTGTGTATATCTGTGCCTCTGTATATTTTATTAAAAATGATATGAGCAATTGCAATGAATCTTGTACTTTAACATTTTAAAGATTCAGTTACAGAAAGTTTGGGCCACTATAGACATTTAATCGCAAGCGTGCATTTTATAACCTTAAGTTCCCCATTGGTCACATACCTCTAGCCGTGAAATGGGCTGAGGACCAAAGCGTCCCTCCTCTGTTGATGTTTCCAGACTTTCATCTTCCTCACGTTGCAATTGCATGGCCATGGCGCACATCAGTCAATTCTCCTATCAAAACAGGAAGTACCTAATGCAGGAGTTATGCAATTTCAGTGATGTAATTTTTTTGTAAACAACGATTTCATCTTACTGCTACAACCTTATGGTCACACAGGACGCTACCACCACTACTGTAACACCAGAGAGGTTCGCTCACTCGCTTTGGAGTAGGTGTGCGCTTAAGCCACCTTCCCACATTTTGTATTCACATTTTATTGGCGAACTGCCACGTAACAGTTTTCAACTGCAACTGCTTTCACGTGTTTGTTTTTAAGCTTGCCTCTGTTTTTAGAGAGCCTAAATCGTTTCAGGGTGTTTTTGCTTTGTTAACTGCGCTTTCCCTGGGCTGCTCGGGGAAGAAAGGCGGTGCATAAACCGCAATAAGCAAACAAGGTAGCGCAGCAGAGGCAAAAGCACACGGAACAGGAGGCCTCGCGAGCAGCTCCTTATTCCTTAGCTTCTCCGCTTCTCAGGTAGGCCGGGAAGCCCGAGCCCAGCCCGCTCCCTGGGCCTTTCAGTGACCCAACAACGACGGACGCCATTCGGAGGGGGGGTGGCGGAGAAAGGCCGTTTCTACGTCCCGCGAGGGCGAACGGGAGGAGGACGAGAGGAGCGGCCCACAGACTCACCTCCGCTCACACACTCCGGTCCCTCCGTCCCCGTTCCGGATTCAGACGAGCCCGCCACTGCGTGACGCAACGGACGCGCACGCGCGTAGCGACGTCTCGGAAGGGCGGAGGCCTCCAGCGCGCATGCTCCCTTTCCCGGGTTTGGCGCTCGTCCGGGGCTCGTTAGCGGATTGTAGCGGGGCGGGGCCTACGCGTGCCTTCCTCTTAAGCCACGTCCCGCTCCCTTCAAAAGTTCTGAGGCAGCCTTTCTCAACCTGTGGGTCCCCAGATGTTCTTGAACTACAACTCCCATCAACCCTAGCTAGCAAGGCCAGACCTCAGGGATGATGGGAGTTGTAGTCCAACAACATCTGGGGGCATTGGTAGATTTCGAGGGACAGGGGTCCACTCAGGGTGTAGTCACAGCAGGTTGAAGAGGTCTGGACTCAGTGGCCGCATCTGCGGAACACATATTGGGGAAGAGAGGCACTTGAAACCCAAACGCTAACCCTGGTCGTTTCTCCTCACACAATTCACTCTTGGAATGTTGATGCACTGGCACATGTGTGCACACATGGCTTTAAAATATAGTATATGGGGTGTTAAAGAAGGGGTAGTACCTCTGGTGGGGGACGCATCGTGCTCCTTCTGGGGTAATTTGTCCCAGGAATGCCAACTTGAACAAAATATGGGGGTGGGAGGTAAGCCCTGCCCTAATCAGATGATGCCGTGCATGCACATCATTTGAATCATAGCTGTCAACCTTTCCCCTTTCTTGCGAGGAATCCTATTCGGAATAAGGGAATTTCCCTTTAAAAAAGGGAAACGTTAATAGCTATGATTTGAATGGCAGTGCCCATCAACGTTGGGAGGCCCAGCTCCCTCTGATATTTTTTTATTGGGAGGCAAAGACCTCTTGGCCCCTAGGAGTTGGCTCCTATGAGTTTGTCCACCTTTGGTCCCCACCCTGCATTCATCTAGATGCAGATGTGTGTCCTAGATGCTGTCAACATGGGATAGATAGCACCCACACCTCAGAATGGCTTCGACTGGCCAGCTAAACTAGGTGAGAGTAGCCAATGGGTATCAAAACCTCAGTTAGTTAGACTTCCCTGCTTGTGAACAGGCTGAGAATGGGGGTCTTGCATGAGCAGCCCAGGACCTGGGGCTTGCGCCCTGGGGAAGTCACTTCGGTGCTGCTAATACAGCAGCTTGACTTCACCCCCAAAGGCACTCCATTGTCTTTCCAGACAGATGGATGCCAACATTCATCCTGATCGCCTCTTGCCAGGTGACCACAACAATGGTGGCTGGATTGCTGTGAGATCCAAATTTTGCTGTGAGGGTATATAGAGATATTAATGGGAAACTTGATTTACATTGGATTTTTTTATACTGCCAATTAAAAACCAATCCACCCTGCTATCCTCTGGAACAGATAGCCAAGCAGATGCAATGGGCTACTCTAATAAACAAATATACATTACAGTTCCAACCAGCAACTTTCCATTTTAATTAGCCAGTAAAACAAATGGGAATTTGAAAGCTGTCAAAAACTTGCAGCAGGAGTGCCCTCTGACGGTGAAGCACAGCCATAACATAAAAACAGTAAGTTTCCTAGTCCCATGTAGCCCCCATAGGCACCCTTTATGTCTTACCCTGGTGCATAGGAAGCCTCTAAGTCCCTCCCAATGACATTTGCTTTCCTAAGGGATCTGTGCAAAAGTGTGTGCATGTACTCTCTACCTTCCAAGTAGGGGGCTGATCCATGGGAGTGACACAAGGAACCAGAGGAGGTGGTACCAAGAGCACTCACTCAAAAATCCCAGTGAACCCATGGGCCTAAGGTGGTTGGCATTTGCTTTATTCAATTCTACATGGCTCTTCTACCAATGGTAATTGTCTTGTCAGAAAATGCTATCTATGTAGAACAGCCACTACAGCGCTGAAAAAGCAGCTACAGGTTGGGGAACTTTTATAACAGCACAGTGCTAACTTGAGGCAATTATTAATCAACTGCAAACTTCTTTACAAATGAACTGAAGCAATGAGATATCTGTTCTACTTTCATTAATAAATGTTATCAAATGATTACTGATTGGTACTGATAAGAGTAAATTTGATAGATGTAGAAATAAACAAGGCAGAGCCAGGAACCCTTTCATCTGCTCAGCCCAGTGCAACCCCAGCAAGGCTCAGTAGTCAAGTAAGCAGAGGACCAGAAGCTGCAGTTGCTCTGGCTTGTCTCTGGGAGGCAAGCAGTGTAATATTCCAGTGATCCCTAGCTGGTTACAGAGGCTGGTCTGCTTCTCTTTGGTTTTGCAGCCTCAGTTGATTGTCAGCTGGAACATCATGACTTGGACTCCACAATTAATGCCTTTGTGCTAGTAAAGGTGTACAGAGCAACAGCAGGGTGACTTCCAGTTGCTGAGGACCAAGGATGTGGACAAGGTGCTTGGCAAACACCAGCTGACCACCTGTCAAAAACCAGACATTTGCAGCTTATTTCATCTAATAAGAAGGGGATGTCTGGCCAAGAGTTGTAAGCACCTCCTTCAGAGAAGTAGTGTTAACCTCCTTAAACAAAATGGTAATTAAGCACTCCTAAAAAAACCTAGCTGGACCCAGAAAATATAAATGATAGCTGGTTGCTAACATCTCCTTTCTGAGCAAGGAGCTTGAGCAAGTGGTTGCTAGTCTGGTTTATGGTGTTCAGATACCTTTAATGGGCAGTATAAAATGGTATACAGTGGTACCTCAGGTTACATACGCTTCAGGTTACAGACTCCGCTAACCCAGAAATAGTGCTTCAGGTTAAGAACAGTGTCAGGTTAAGAACGGACTTCCGGAACGAATTAAGTACTTAACCTGAAGTACCATTGTATGCTGTTCTTTTTAAGCATACACTTTGGCCTCATCTTGTCTGAGAAATAACATTTATTTATCTTCTTATTTTGTGAGGTTATTAAATTGAAAGGAAGAGTAGAATGAATCCTTTCATCCAAAATATTCAGAATTTTTCTGAAACAGTTCTAGAAAGTTAAACAAGGAATAGGTTGTCAAAACAAGCTATTTTACCACAACCACCACATTATAGAAAGGAAAAGCAGGGAGAAATGAGCACAATACCATGATTAATATAACTTACAATCTTCTTAGAACTGAATGTGTAATATTTTGCATTTATTCCATTGATGTTTTCTAATGAGTAATTTGTTTTTTCAGTCTTTTGATATGAAACCATTTCTGAAGGAGAGGAAAGAAACAGCAAAAACAAAATTGGCCAAACCGTTTAACGGATTTAAAACACACAAACACACAAACACACACACACAACACCAAAGTAAATAGTGGATTTAGAGGAATTGTTGGCAGCATTACTTTAACTTACAAGTCACCACTAAGATAATTTTTTTTAGTGTAGGTGGGTTTATTATACTTCCCCCATTAACAAAAAGTAACAAAATTAAAAAACCTAAACAATTCAAAAAGCATTAAAAATGCTACACTTTACACATATACATACATCGTCCAGCAACTAGAGATCACAGTGGAGAAAATATGGATGCCTTATTATAATAATATAAGCTTTGTAGATATGAGATGCAACCACATCTATCTGAATAATTTAAAAATCTTAACAGTCACACTGGACTAGTGACAATGGCAGCCAAATAATTCAGTCAACAGAAGCATGGATGCACCAATACTCACTTCATTACAAGTCCGAAACATTGGATGGCACACCTACTTTTCTATGTGCAATGTTTTAATTTTTGTAGTTGTAATTAATCAATCTTGGGGCAACTTTCTAAAAATAGAACTTCTTTATTTTTGTAGGGGTCAAAAGCTACTGCTAGCCATTAATACACATGTAGGCCTTGGAAGATACACATCACTGCAGTACTTGACCTATGAAATTGCACTAACGACTGCAGCAGAATTGCAACATCAGTTCTGCAGTAAAATTAATTTATCGGAAATTAAGAGTAGCCTTAAGAAGTGCTAGAAAACAACAGAACTATGCAATATCCCTTAGCTATACACTTTTCAACAGGCAAAAAGGACTAAGTGGTGATCCTTACTAAGAAAATAAGCAAAGATTTGACTACTTGATTGCTCATTCCACCCCCCCACCCCCCGCTGCTCTGCTATCTTTGCATTGAAGGACCCTGGAGCAGATTACGATGAATCTGATTGACCATTCTCTTCAAGTAGTTGGCTCCCACTGGAACACTGGATAAAACAACAGAAATTTCCTCTTGGCTGTGAAGAGAAAATGCATACATATGAGGATCAAATAAATGAAAACCTTCCCATAAAACTATGGTAAAAATTATTGCTCTCACACCTTCTGTTTTATTTTACTCACTTAAGGTTGCCGGTGCATTTTGGAATGGTGAAAGCTATTGGGGACGCAGGATAGCTGGCAGATAAAGACAGTTCAACTTCAAACTTTGCAAATGATACAGAACTGGAGAATAAGAGCTTCACTCTACGTATAAAACAAAATATAGATACAGTCATATCTCATGTTGCGTCCGCTTCAGGTTACGTGTTTTCGTGTTGCGTCCTGCAGCAACCCAGATGTACCGGAACGGGTTACTTCCAGGTTTCGCCACTTGCGCATGCACAGAAGCACTAAATCGCACTGTGCTTGTCAGTTCTGTGTTACGGACAGGCCTCCAGAACGGATCCCGTCCGTAACACGAGGTTCCACTGTCCAAAGAATTATTTGTGTTATGCCTCAGTAACTGTTGAATGTTAAAATAAATAAATAAATTGTCCAGTAGCACCTTAGAGACCAACTAAGTTTGTTCTGGGTATAAGCTTTCGTGTGCATGCACACTTAAGTATTCTACATGGAACAGTTGGGAGAGGTAATCAGTTTGAATGATATTCGTGATCTATTTCTCCCTTTCATCAAATCTAGGTGATGCACTGATATTTAAACAGTTATCTAAAAGGCACAGTGAGAGCTAATAAACTGACACTGAACGCAGACAGGTTTGAGGTACTGTGGGTAGATGGAATGGACCATGGTGGAGGCATTCAGCTTGTACTGGATGAATTGCACCCCCCTTAAAGATCAGGTTGGTGACTCAGGGATATATCTGAATCCAGCTTTGCTGTTGGGATCCCAATGTGATAGTTTTGCCTTTGACTTCCTTTTTCCAATTCCAGATTATGTCTGTGCCTCCTCCTGGAATAAAACGACCTTACTATCTACCTATGCTTCAATAAAAATTCAGGCTTGATTAGTAACAATTCAGGCTGACTTTGAAAAGTCTTCAGAACTTTAAGTGGTCCAGAATACAGCAGCTAGATTGTTAGCAGGGATCTTCCATTGCAAACATTACATCAACTCTTAAAGACCTTCTGCTTGCTACCAAGGCCAACTGAAGCAGCTGGGTTTTGACTTATAAAGGCCTAAAACACCTAGTCCAAGCCACCTGGATGACTGTTTGCTCCCTCCGTGAATCTACCTTCATTTAAGGCCATTTTCTGGGTACCCCTGCCCTCTGAGATTAGGTAGCTAGCTGCTACAGAGGGGACCCTTTTTATGATTGCACCCAGCCTGCAGGACCCCCTGTCAGGGAGATCCACTCTTTCTTGTTATCTTCTAGGTGCCAGGCGGCCCATCTTGTTTTGACAAGGCTCTTTTTTGTTTAGAAGTTGCTTTAACTTGGTTTTGTTTCATCTTTCACTCTGGAAGTACAATGTTTTAATTTGGTTCTGCTCTTTTATTTATCATGTTTTAGCTGAACTGCTGTTCATGCAATGCATTTTTAATACAGTCATACCTCATGTTACGTTTGCTTCATGATACGTTTTTTCAGGTTGCGTCCCACGGCGACCTGGTTACGTGCCGCTGCGGGTTGTGTTCTGCTCATGTTGTGAACGAGCCTCCGGAATGGATCCCGTTCACAACCAGAGGTACCACTGTACTGTATATTTTAAGATACTTCATTCCTTGCTTGCTATCTTGAGTACTATATGGGGGGAAATGGCTTTTTAAAATCCTGCTGAGGTGAAACACACCAGAATTTTGTGCTATAAGTATTAAATTCTTGCCAGAAAGATTTTGGAAGGATTGTAACACACCCTCTACCAATCCTAACTTTTACACCAATCCTAACTTGTACACCAAACAAATACATTTAGAGAACTAGAATAGACTTTGTTAAGCATTTACTTTGTATCATTCACATCTGTCTTCAGCAGATTGAATTTTCCACCCCATCTGTTTAGATACTCGATCTCTTCTCCTAGAAGTTCACAACGACTCACCACAAGAGAAATGTCACGCAGCACCTGATTGGACAATCAGAGCAAATAATGATGACAACTTAGGTCCCAGATTTCCTGAGATAGGATGGGAAGAAATGTGCACCACTCCTCTTCTACATTTTCTTCACAGCAAGGAGGAGGATGTGTGCAAACCTTCTCCAGACACAAAGCAACATTAACTAGACCAGGGGTCAGCAACCTTTTCCAGCCGTGGGCCAGTCCACCGTCCCTCAGACCAGGGTGGGCCAGACTATTTTTTTGGGGGGGAGGGGAATGAACAAATTCCTGTGCCCCACAAATAACCCAGAGATGCATTTTAAATAAAAGGACACATTCTACTCATGTAAAAACACACTGATTCCCGGACCGTACGCAGGCCAGATTGAGAAGGTGATTGGGCTGCATATGGCCCCTGGGCCTTAGGTTGCCTACCCCTGAACTAGACCATTGACTTTTACCTATTCTATAATTTTGTCATTTATTTGCATTCCTATAAAGTTACACTCAATGTAATCACTTTATAATTTGCTTTTCTACCCTAGAAAATGGTCATCAAATGCAGAAAAACAATAAAGCAAATCACAACACAAATTCTCTGGGCAGGATTCACCTAATCAGCCTTATCAGTGGAAACTCTGCAAGGACTTCTGCTTACACAACAGGGCTTCCCCATTCTTCCTCCGCAATTGGCTTGTGGGGAGGGGTTGGGAGAACTCCCAGAACTGCGCACAGGGGGAGGAGGGGGGGATTGTTCCATCTGGCAAGCTGCAATGATTGGAAGAGTGTGATGCTGAATTCCATTCATTCTTCATAGCCTCCATTAAGTGTCACTACAGTGTCACTCAAGCAGGTGAAAAAGTTCTGCTGGGAAGCTACTTCCACCTAGAATTTCTCCAAAATGTAGACTTTCCTGTACTTCTGGATCTTCTTTGTTGACTCTTCCAAGCAATGAAAGCAGCATAGAACAAATTATAGCAACATTTTAAAAAACCCTTTTTGCTTTTCATTGTTAAGTTACCTGATAAAGATGATGCACTGTTGAACATTTTTCCTTCAATGAACTCTGACTGTTTATAAACTGGAAGATGAGTCTATGCACTAGTTTTGAAGATGGCAAAGCCTTTGCTTCTGTATAGGACAACAAAGAAACAACAAACTCTGTCTTGGGTTTAAGTTATATTCAAGTCATTTCATTCTATTCAACTCATGGATGATTTTGAATGCCTTCAAAACCTTGAAGGCATTTGATATTTAGTTTCATTTAATTGCTTTGCTTTTTGCTTCACACTGGGAATTTCATTGTTAGTTGAAAATTTTATCCGAGAAAAAGGAAGGTTCTTCACAGAAGACTGTTTTTCATGTTTTCTTGAAGTTTAGCAATACTTTTCACAAGAGAAGCTGGAAAATGCAGATCTCCTTCCAGAAAAAAAAATCACAGAAGCAAAGTGCTTCAAAGCCTTACCATCCAACAGCGATTCAAGGTTCACACCAACAATATTCACGCAGAACCTGTTGCTGAAAACAGCACCATCTATGAGAAAGCAGACATACTATAAGTTCTATGATTCTGTTTCAGAATGAGGTCTAGTTTTCACTGAGATGGTCAACTTGTGTCTGGGTTGTCCCTCTTCATATAGGTCAGAATTCAAATAGATAAATCATTCTGCACAAAAAACCTGCATGCCAGGGTCCAGCCTTTGCCATGATGTGCAGGATGAAGTGGGGAGATGTATATATACAAATACTTTTTTTGTATAGTGGAATAGTCAACCATGCAAGTCCCTCCCTGCTGCTTATAATACCATTGTACTAAAGACACAATTCTGCAGACTTTCGTGCAAAGATCCACGCTCCATTTCTCACTGATCTGATTGATGATCTGATTTTGCAGACACCAAGAGTGGGAACTGCTAGGATGAGGCCTAGCCATCCGTGGTCATCTGTATGAGATCCTACTCCCAGCTCTACCCCTGCAAACTCCTGGAACACTGAGGAAAGTTTCCTGCACAGTGACATGGCAAAGAGTTACTGACCCAAATTTGGAGCAGTGAATGGTAACACAATTTTATAAGGTGATTAGATCCATACACTACCAGCAGCTCTGGATGGAGGATTTCAGACAAGGGACAGAAGCTGGCAAAGAGATCACTGTATGCTCCTTCTACACTATACTCCCTACTGTGCTTCCCACCAACTGTGGGAAGGAATCAGACTTATTTTAATATTTTAATTTTGTTATGTTGTAAACAGGCTTGGAAGAATTTGGATCCTGAATAGTTGTAGGAATAATTGTAATAAATATTAAATACCTGTAATCTAGATAGTCCAAACACTGGTTTACCACTTTAGAGAGCTAAATTTATGTCACTCAATAAAACTGAAGACCAAATGCCTTTTCAGTCTGCATGCAATTTTTTTTACAGCTCAGTTCTTATCAAATTAATCAGTTTTGCCTGTAGCCTGCTTTAGTGTTTTTCTAACTTTTAAAAAAATCACGTTATGATGTTGGTGTGGAGACCTGAGTTCTTTTGGGAGCTCTTGGCAATAGTAAAATATCAAAAAACGCATCTAGAGTAGATAGTGGTGCTTTTATAGCAGATAGAGTTTTTAGTATTTTTGCAACTCACCTACAGGACACCCAAGGCTAAAAGTGAGCTCAACAGAATCATAAAGGAAGGTGAAAACAGCCTGGTGATCATTCCACTCTTTTATTGCCCACTCAGAGAAGCTACAAACAGAAAATTATCAAAAATGAATTCACCAAAAGACAATGGGAAGGATAGTGCATGTACAGTTATTGGACCCACTTTTAAACAAAACATGTATTTGAGGACCCATTTCTTAATCTTTTTGAGCCACATGGACCATACGGAACAAAGCATTAAAGAAGGAAAGATAAAAACTGCTTGTGTGTGCCCACTTGTTCTTTTTACTTAGAATATAGATGTTAAATGTAATTATTTGTAAATGTTTTCCCCAAGCAGTAAACGCCATTCCTATAAGGACCATGCCATCCTCTGTTTGAAGGTGAAGAGGAATGTTGAAACAATTTGGTTATACTCTAGAGCAAGGATAGGAAACCTGTGGATTTTCTGGGACTACAACTCTCATTAGCCCCAACCAACATGGCCAGCATCTGGAAACCATGATTTTCCCACGCCTACTCTGATTGCCAGCTCATGGGGACAAAATTAGAAGATACCACTGATGTCACGTAAACATAGACAATATATTACTTGAATTGGATTCCCTTTACAGCAAGATATTAATTGACTGAATTTACTTACTTGTATTTCTTCATAAGTTCCTGACATCTGTTTGCATACTCCTTGAGATGGCTTATTTCAGAAGCTCTCTGTTTCTTTTTGTCTCTGATATTCGATTGCTCTCTGAAGGAGTACAACAAAAGTGCAACGCATTTGCCAAATACCCTGAATAGTATTAAAAGCCAAGAGTTTTTCACAACACATAAATACATGTCAAACACTAATGCTTAATTCTACCTTTGAAGTGCCTCCTCTTTGGCTCTGTAGTTTTCCAGCTCTAAGAAATGAGAAAATACACAGTAAGAGTCAAAATGTTGATGAAAAGCATTAACTGTTCATTCTGTCTGATTAAGCAGGTCTAGTCCTCAACACGCTATTAGGTTTATTCTCCAAGGCCAAATGGTGTTCAGTTAAATTCCTACATGGATGTAATTTGTGTAGAATTGAGTGAATCCTACATACAGGATATTGTATATGAAGAACCTATAGGTGTTCTGTTCACAGCATGTACAGTACATGCACTGAAAAGATGCAGCCAATCATAGCTTTCCAGAGCTCATACATGTAGTAATCTCCATGTAGATCAGTCAAAACAGCCCCAAGTACAGGAAAATATCCGTCAGCAATGGCAGGACAGAAAGATGCATTCTACAACTCAGGTTCTGGAGATCTGGAGACTATATAATAAACACAGCCACAGCAATTTCAGTGTCCTAACAGCGTTCTGTATCATGCAGCTCAAAACAGCTCCAGTACCTTTCTCAGTGTCTCTCATCTTAGACTTGTATTCTGCCATGGCATCATTGACATCTGGCTCAGACTCTTCCAATGCAGAAGTTTCTAAAATTAAGCAGTGTTTTATAAGAACATTCACTTAAAAAATGCTATACATATACTCCGGTCAACTTAGCAGGAAATACAACCTTTGAAATTATGCTCCCAACTTTGAGTTTCAGGTGTATTCCCAAAAATGATATATTTGTAGTTTGAGATTGGCTTTGCTCTACACTTTTGGTACACAGTTGATAACATTCAAAGACTTCTTGTTTCAAGTCATGCTCACTGATTTGACAGGATAGTGAGAAAAAGAGAAAACTCTATATTAGTTATCTTTCTACAGACATCCTACAACAAAGGCCAGTGGACATTGTAAATCACCACAGCAGAACATTTTACTTCCTGTGAGGCTCAATTTTCTAAAAAAGCAGTTCATCCATTTACATATAGACTAATAACATGCTGACTGTATCCACAAAAGCTTCAGAAGCCAAATAATTTCCATTGTCTAAGAGGACTTATTCTACGTCGCCTGTTTCTCTGCATGGCTCTTAGCTTATTAGTCCTATGATCTTAATGTGTATAAGAATGTTGATTTCTTTTTGACACCAAAGTATGCCCAAATTATGTCAACAGGGGTGTTATTTTTTATTTTTTGCTTTCTTTAGTCTGCAAAGAATTTGGCTTTACTGGAAAAGTAATTTTTGAGACTGTACCTGTTTCCAGAGCAAGAAGACAGCTGTCCATTTCCTTTATAAGTTCTTCTACTTTAGCCAGTCTTGACTGTAGTTTTTCCCACTGAAGCTGAAAGGTAAAAATGTGGTTAATTGTTTATTATTAGTAGTAATAATATAATATGTAAAATATGGTTAGATTCTATTTTAGCAAGCAAATATTATTAAAGGGCATTTCTGGCTACTAAATAAAACCAGTTTTTAAAAAAACATTTATCTATTACATATATTTCCTAATGGTCTTTCCACCAAAGGATGGGCTCTGGCCCACAGAAGCTGTTTCAGCAACATGACAACAGTAGGTATCCCAGACTTTTTATTGGGCCCCAAATGAAATCAGTTCACAGTATCAGATTAAAACACGCAGGAGAGAACACCAATGCCTTTTTACTGATTTGTAGGGGAGAAGGACTAGAATAGAGACAGTTTAGTACACTAGATGAACTACTATATTTTGATGCAGGGTCTTGTTCAAGTAGGGAATCCGCTCACTATGTAGCCTTTATCTCAAAGTCTAAACCTATACGTTAGTAAACAAAAATAAGAATTATAAAGAATACTACAAACAAGCAGATCCAACGAACAGGATTATATGTTTTAGCCATAGAGCTAAAAGTTTACATTGAAACTATCTTTTCCCGCTGCTTTCCAAACTAAGATACACAACTCCTCTAGCACCCATGCTGTTTCCCCATTTTATTCCATAATATAAATGTGAAGCTAAATCCAGGAACCAAACTGTGTTTAAGGACATGAGGAAATAAGACAACCTCTCTCATATGCAGCAGTTACAGTGTTGGACTTTTAACCAGAGACACTTTGGTTCAAATCCTTGTTTAGGCATGAAGCTCACCTCATCTCTCAGCCTAACATATCTCATAGTTGTTGTGAGGAAAAAATCAGGACAGTCCTTTGTAGAATGGCCAGAACTCATTGGAAGGAGGGCAGGATGCAAAAATGAAGACATCTCTATACATGGAAAGGCATCCAAGTATTATCTCACTGGTTACCTCAAAAATTTACCTGTCCATTTTGCACCAGCTTTCTATATAATGTTGCTTTTCCTTTGTGAGCAAGAACTTTACTCTTCTTGAGGAAACTGGATTTCATTTCGCGTAGCCCTTCTCCAAAGCGTTTCAGCTGCAGTGAAATAGAATACATTAGCAGAATAAGGGAACTGGAAGTGAACATGATAGTTTTATTTTATTTTTTAATGACAGAACCTCTCAAGCGCACCTTGGTTGGCAGTGGGAAGCACCTCAAAGGCAAATTGTCCCAGGAAACACCTTCTTTCCCCACCCCTATGTGTTGCTTTTCTGCTCACCGGCTGCAAAATTAAGTTCTTTATGGAGGTGTCCCTAGAGTAAGTTGCTTCACCCTTCATTTGCAATGTGTAGTTTGGCCCTTGGTGCATGTCTGCAACAGATGTCTCTCTGTGTGTGCTCATTATTTGTATAAGAATATACCACAAAACTAGTTTATGCAGACAACACCCCATTTGATTAAAAGTACCCTTCAATGCCACAGATCTAGATTTTATTGCATTATTCCTCCCTCCACCAACTAAACAGCCATTTTTTCAGTGTTTTATTATACTGATTTAGAAACATCACTGAGAAACCATCTCCTCTTACATTAGCCTGACCACTTTGTACAAAATATTGCAGAGGCCTATACTAACTGTGTCCCACTTGTGACCATGGTATGGTTGATGAGACAAAAGAGGAACTTCCAGTGCCCAAATTGTGGAATACCCTTCCTGTGAGATCCAGTTGGCTCCTTCTCTTACAGTTTTCCACTAACTGACAAAGTTTACTTTTTTGGCAATCACTGGTCTTTCATTTTTTAATGTTTTGATCTGCCAAGCCTGCTTCTGCCTTTAAATTGTTTTATTTCTATTACAGTGGTACCTCAGTTTTCGAGCGTCTCAGAAGCAGAACATTTCAGTTTTCGAACGCCAAAAACCCGGAAGTAATTGCTTTTGTTTTCAAATTAACCTCGGAAGTTGAACGGCTTCCGCTGCGTGTTTTCCAATTGAACTTGAAGCCAGCCCTTTGTGCCTCAGTTTTCGAATGTTTTGGAAGTTGAACGGACTTCCTAAACAGATTACGTTTGAGAACCGAAGTACCACTGTATGGGATTGTTGTTTTTAATTGTTGCAGACTGCCATGAGAGATGCAAATGCATTAGAAGTCTGTAGCTTTCTAAACAAACAAACAAACAAACAAACAAACAAACATTTAATTATTCAGAATGAGTCAGCTGCCCATACCTCCTCATCCGAACAGGTTCTCATTACTCCCCATAGACTTTTGTTCACATTCACCAGAAGTTTATGCTGGTATTCGGCATACAATTTTAATCTGAAATATTAATTATAAATAATGATTGTAATAATTATATTGTGCAATTTTTCTAGAAAAATAGGTGCCGGAACTCACCATGAATGCCTCCCTTGTTCTCTTAGAATGGCAATGGTGCCCACCTAAGAGGTGCCAGAACTGAGTTCAAGTGAGTTCCAGCTTGAAAAAAAGCCCTGGTTATATATATAACATTTTAATATATTATAATATTAGCATTCTGATGTGCTTCTATCTTAAGAGAATAAGCAGCGCCTTCAAATGACCTGTGATTCTGGCCTGGAATATATTCTGCTCTTCATAGATTTTAATGTTGAAACTATTCTAAGCTAGCATTTCTGAGAACGTAATTTCATTGGTCCAACTCCACTTGTGGCCACCACTTATGGCCAACTCCTAGGCACTGTAGGAACAGAATGCTGGACTAGATAGTCCTTTGGTCTCATCCAGTAGGATTTGTCCTATTTAGAGATTATGTGTACAGTGGTACCCCGCAAGACGAATGCCTTGGAAGACGAAAAACTCGCTAGACGAAAGGGTTTTCCGTTTTTCGAGGCGCTTCGCAAGACGAATTTCCCTATGGGCTTGCTTCGCAAGACGAAAACGTCTTGCGAGTCTTTCCCCTTTTTTTCCCTTTTCTAAGCCGCTAATAGCTGCTTAGCCGCTAATAGCGCTAATCCGCTAATAGGGGTGCTTCGCAAGACGAAAAAACCGCAAGACGAAGAGACTCGCGGAACGAATTAATTTCGTCTTGCGAGGCACCACTGTACTGGATTACAGTATGCTGTTGACAGCATCCAAGCCAATGCAGGAACACATTGGCTAGGATCCAAAAAGCCCCATCTGTGTCACTTAAATATCCTGTTTCTTTTTCTGACTCCAGCTAATTCTGCTGTGTCAGAGGTCACTGCACGGTTTTCAGGTGCCTCTGAAAAAGGGGCCTGAGGTGCCCTAATGCAGACGTAGCAGCACCTCATATGGGCCTTTCGCTCTCACTGCTTAAGGGTTTTTGAGGTATCTGTATGAAACCTTCCAAGCTCTTACAGGAAAATATACCTCAATGAGGTTTAGCTGCTGTAGAACATGATGATCTACTACCTAGCTACATTTAATTCAGCTCACTTTGACCTTCAATCATATTTAACTGCTGGGCTCCCTTCATCATGATCAAAGGCACCTTATATCTAGAGATGGAAGTAATGTACTTTATCATAACCGTTTCTGTTCTGCACATGTTCACCATTAAGCCCCATTTCTGTGTGAATTTAAAACAACCTTAATTTTTTTCACAACTAAAAACATTTTAGTAAATAAACAAATGTTAGGTTTGTAATATGGTGAACTGAAGGATGCCTCTTAGTTCTTTTCTTGTTCAGTTTTATTCTAATTAGAACAGCTAGAAAATACAGCTCCTTCTACACAGGTTGAAAATATTTGTGAAAATGCTCCAGGAAGCAGCCATATATTATTATGTGTATAATTATTCCTAAATAATTGTAGTGGTGTGTGTGTGTGTGTGTGTGTGTGTATAAGTGTAATGGTTGTGCCAATGTTGACAGCCTCCTTTTTTCTGTACAATTACCCTGGAAGAGGCAACATGTAATGAATGACATCCAGTTGCTTCTTAGAGCATTTCTTGAAGTATAGTGAATAAGCCAAGTTTGTTCTAAAAGGAAGAGTAAATTAAATCCTCCAGCATCTCTACCTAGGCCACATCTTTCTTCATTCACTTCTTTTCTGTATACATACGTAAACAATAAAACAATTGTGGAGGCATTTCTACTGGGGGGGCGGGAGATAACCATTTATAGTTGCCTGATTTTTTATCACCAATTTCAACCTCTTCTAGTTAATAAGAGGGTTCAGATAATGGATATGGCCACTATCCCAGAAAATTGAGAGCAAAGGGTGGGAGGGAGGAAAAGTTAAATATGGAAGAGATAAGTGCCTGCATTCTCCAGCATACTTGTGAGGCGCACAGACAACTTCAATACCTGCATTTAAAAGAGCTTGTGAAACTCCCAGCAAAAATGTCATGCAAACCCTACTGAAGAGATCAACTTATATCAATGAAAACACACATCTGACAGAAGTTGCAGTAATCAAAAATATACTCTATGAACAAAATTTGCAAGTATCTTACTCTTCTATTATCTGGTAGAGAGCTTGGCAATCTTCTTTGTAAATTTGGAACTTGGGACAGTAAACGTACTCGTTCAAAAAGTCATCTTCCAGGGTAAGAGCTGTGTTAACTGCATGCTGTAGAGAGGAAAATAAAAGTCAACAGGGTTTCATATATTTAAGAGTCCAAAAGACATGATGTATATTCAAATAGAAGAATTACAGCCAGATGTTAAGTGTGTCTTTATTGCTGCAGGAGTTCTGAATAGAGGCTTTTTAAATTGCCCAAGAGCAAGAAAGACAAAAGCAAACTTTGGCCAAGCTCATGGTTAATGAAGCTGTCGCCGACTGTAATGGTTGCATGAAGAGTTACAAACGCACGTACAGTACTAATGGATCTCAGTTAATATATGGTACAAGTCATCACCAAGCTCATTCTGAAACTGAAGCAAAAAGTCAAAAAGAGTTGATGAGTATATATAGTGTGGGTCCTGTAACGATTTCCAAACACATATTTTACATATGTTATTAAATGCAGACCTGTATGTTTCTATGCTTACTTTGGGTGAGACCAAACTCTGGTGAGGAGAATGTATCACATCAACTTGGAGGAGTGTGAAAAATTCACCGACTGTGATAGTACCATCCTGCAGTTTCTGAAAATGAAGTGTTCACACATAGCTACTTAAAATAGGCTTAGTATTACCTGAGGTTCTAGATCAAAAACAAACACAAATCATAATACTAAGATTAAAATGATAAATTAATAAAAAACAGCCTCAGCAGAAACAACACAAACACAACAAATCAACAGCAGTAACATTCAGAGGCATCTGGTAATGGAGAGAAGACTATCTGAATGTCTTAAATTTCACATCTAAAATGGAAGCCTGCTGAATATCACTAAGGGTGTTATTCTATAATTGCAGCAATAAATACACTGTTCACAGAAAAGAGAATTAAAGGGCTTTAAGCTTCTTACATACCTCCTTCAATTTTTGGTCACAAATAATGTTCGTGAGAAGCGGAATCTCCATTTCACTATTTTGTTGAACTAGGGGGAAAAACAGACGTGCTAAACAAGAAATTGTGTCCCAATTATATACAGAATACCCACAATATCTCAATGTTATGTAAAGGCCACTTCAGTCTAGACTAGTGGTCTGAAGTGATTTTTATTATATGTGATTTAGGATTGTGATCTTTGTTAGATCAAGTCCTGGTGGTCTTTGAGATCTTAACAATGAAGTGCCTGTAACCGAGTAGATCTGCACCCCCAATTCATAATACGGAGGTGGTTTTTTTTTTTTAAAAAAAAATACAAATAGGGTAGTTAATAACAAAATGCTGCTCTCAAAATACTAGAAGCATAAAAAATGTTATGTAAAATCTTTAGATGATTCAAATGCTATTCAAGGCAGATTACACGCAGCAGCTCCTGATGCTCTGACCAATGCAGGACATGTGCATTTTCCTTTGCTTCTAAATCTCAGGGCAATTGGCAGTTGGAACAGTTTTTTTCCGGGGGGGGGGGGGAGAGAGAGAGAAGAGCAGCTCTCTGCAGTTGCTCATTTCTGACCAATGGCCGGAGCCTGGCTAGTTTTCCCCTTGCCCTTATGTTCCTCCTGGCAGAGAGAGGAGGCACCATCCAATAGCCTTCGGTAGACAATTTAATACATGGGTATCTTCTAGAATTTACCAAAACAATATGCAACAATGCCAGAGAGTTTTCAACAGCATCAGACTGTTGGGATACTGCCAGGGAGACAAAGTCCATCATGGCTCCCAAGCCGTCTCCGGGCGTCCATCGACCTCCCGTAGAAACGCAGTATCAGCAATTAGCGACATGAGCTCCAGAAAATAGCTTTCCACATTCCAGAACTGATGCACGCTCTATCAGCAGATAATGCACAGCGAAAGTTGCACTCAGGAGAGTATCATTCAGAACAAAGAAAAAACATGACTGCCTGCTTCGGTCCGCTCAGGCAGAGAGAGACAACAGCTCAATCAAAACAGAAACATCCTGTGAACAGGAAATACGCAGGCTGTGACACAAACATCCTGTTCCCTTTAAGGTGGAACGGAAATATCCTAACACAGACAAGTTTAGGGTGGATCAACCACCAATAGCTATTAAGGATCAATCTATCAATAGCAATCAGCCCTAAAAGCTAAGAACATAAGCTTCTTATTAGTGTCAATAGACTTCCATAAATACTGGGGCAAATAGCCTATCTATATTCATCATACCCTGTGTGTGGGCTTGCTGGCTCTTTTTGAAAACAGAACACTGAAGGAGATGGACTTCTAGTCTTAGCCAGCAAGGCAGCTGCGTTCTTAGCAGTGCCAAAGGAAGAAAGGGTGAATTGTGGTAAGAGTATGACTGAAAACTGTAAGAGAACAGAGGACCTGGCACTTTTTTCCATTATAGCTTCCCACTTTGAAGAAGCATCTCAGAGGAGACTCTAATCAGAGGTGATAGTTTGGATTCCAGGTAGGTTAAGTAAGTTTACAGGATATTTTTTTACTGGCTTAACTCACCACTATAGCTATCTGCACCCACTCAAAAGTTTCACCAGAAGGTTGGAGTGGGTGGGGCAGGGATACAGGGCTGCTGAGAAAGGAAAATTGCCCCAAACTAAGTAGACCTCAATTCACTGTCCTCTCCTCCAGCAGCTTCTTGCTCTAAGATATTGTTGAAATGCAAAGGGGGCAGGGGTGGGTCTACTTGGACTTGCAAAAGTAGAACAGTAACCTGACGAAGCAAGACTATGCATATGGGCACAAATCAGGTATAATCTTTTGACAAGTTATTTTGAGAAATTCCATTGGAACCCTTAGATGACACTAAATACAAGAGTATCTCATTTAGAAGCTTGTCTATCCTATTTGCATAGGTGTGCTTGTGAAGCCATTCATTCCTGAATACCTCTAACATATACAAGATACTGTAGTGTTCTTTACTGATGGAATTAGTTGAAATCAATATAATCAGATAAGAAGGAATTCTTACTAGAGAAGTCTGTATCAGCCTTAACCGAATCCAAAGAGCTGCTGTTGCTGCTTTGCTTCTTTTCCATATTTGTAGCTAATAGGTCGGTAACATTTTCACCTTCCTGTGTTTCATGAGCTAACATTGTGCTGGAGAGGGGCTAAAATAAAATAAAAATATTATTCAATAAAAGTTAAATTAGCAAGATTATTTTGTTGATACAGCAACTCAACTATTTCTTTGTTTGATGTGGATCACCAAATATTTGAAAGACCAGCTGATTTTTTAAAAAAGTTATTTCTTACCCACACTTCAGGAGCACAGCACTACAACTGAAAGAATAATCAGTTGCCCCAAACCACTTAATGAATTTATAGCTACTATACCATTTCAGCTTCCTTTAGGATAAAACCCACTGTTAAATATGTACTTTGTTCATTAATTCATAGGTGATTTTATAGAGAAAATTTTATGTGACCAAGTGCCAAACAATCATCTTAAACCCACCTGCTTGAACTCTACTGCATCATTCCAGCCCTCGTCTGTCTTGAGCTTCTTTTCCTGCTGAAGTTTCTCATCATCTTGATTCCAAGATCTTCTTTTCCTGTTACTTGTTTCAAACACTTCAAGCAGACAGCCTTCCGTATCAGCAAGCTCCTTTTCATTCATCAGCTTTTCTGGCACTTCACAACCTAAAGACTCATCAAAATCCATTTCACCTGCACATGCAGGAAGCAGCTCTTCATCTATATAATGAGATGGACTCAAGTTGGGGGTAACTTTGTCCAGGGATCTCCTGAGAAACTGAGTGATTTTTGAACCTTGAGTTTCTACCTTCTCTTCTGATCTGGCACCAATATATTCTACATTAGAAATAGTAGGCTTCCTTTTATTTGGCAGTTTAGGTGGGAAGATACCCAGGGCTGATTTTTTCATCTTACAGCTATCATTCCACATGGCATTTAAGGGCACAGAGAGAGGAGCAACATCTGTAAAATCATTGTTTGTCCACTCATTAGAAGCAGTAGGAATATTAGATACTTTTTTTACATCTTCTCTCAACTCCAAATGATCAGCTGGCTTCACTGCCATTTGGGGCAATTCTTTCCCAATGTCTTGAGAGGGTAGGAAAAGTTCAGACTTCTTCCCATTATCATTAAGCTTTGAACAATCACTGACATCAGATAGTTTACACAAAAGGATTGGTTCCTCCTCTGAAGTAACGTTATTGATGGGAGGAAGGTCCATGTTAGTAGCTTCTATATCTTGCAATGTCCCCCTACATGTAGGGAAAGGTACATTACCTAAATTCTGTTTTAAGTTTTTAGTTAGCATTTCTTGTTTCTCAGGTGCCTCCAGGTTCCCATTAACAGCAGCACTAGGTGGCAGGATTGTGACTTCTGTGCCATCCTGGTAAAATGCAAATGAATCAGTCTTATTGGGGTGGCCTAAGAGCTGAGCTTGGCTAGCTGGCTGGCAATACATGGATGTTCTGCTGTCAAATGGCATTGTCTGCCTTTTAACCATTTCTGTGCCAGCCATAGCTAATGTTGCAATTTGATCTGACGAGGGTTCCCATCCAGCATCCATTTCCAGCTTCATCACCTTCCAAGGCAAGTTTCCCTTAGGGTTTTTAGCAATGGAATAAGATCCTGCAATGTTCATATCATCCTGATGAAATTGTATACAGGGGGAGTTTTCTGACTGGGAGATGTTATCAACATTTACAGTTATTGTATGGCACTTTGTCATCTCCATTTCATTATCATGTAGGGCAAGAACATTATTATCTGTAACTGAGCCTGGTGTTGTGGGATTGCTCATCTCTTGCTGCGGCAAAGACTTGAAACATCTGTTTAAAAATGCACTTGATATGGGTTTTGTTATTTCCATTGAGTTATTACACATTATCGTTTTATTTGCAGGAACAAAAGTAGTGGATTTCGTTATTGCTGCATCACTGCTGTGTGTGGACATACTGTTTTTATCTACTGGAGCCGAGGACAGTACTTGAGTAGCTACCTTGGCCCATGGGATAATATCACCGTTTACTGACACTGTATGGCTCCTCATAAACGTCATCTCATTGTCTTTATTCAAGCAACACATGGTCCCTTCCTTGGCTGAACTTGATCGAATCACCTTGTCCATCTCTTTTTTCTTCAGCTGCAAAGGCTTGAAAGTAGTATCTTCTCGAGATGTATTGATTATGTGACTTATAGGCTTAGTTACTTCCATGCCGTTATTGTGCACATACATAATCGTTTTACCTTCTGGAAAAGCTGTGGACTTGCTTATTGCCATGTTACTGCTAAATACAGGCATGTTGGTACTCCCTGCAGGTATCCATGATTGTGCTAGAGGAGCTTCCTCTACTGCCATTGTAAGGCTCTTGGTAAACTCCATTTCATTGTCTTCACTCTGGGGAAATACAAGAGTTTTGTCACAAGCTGGTCTGGTTACATTAGTTGATCCCAACTCACTTTGTTTTTGCATAGCTTGGGCACCAGCAGCTTTTACAGGTTGATCTATTATGGTTGTTATGGCTTTAGTCTCGTCCATGTTGTTATGATAAACAGTTTTATCCAAAGGTTGTAAGGAGGGCACTTGAGATGTTCTTTCATACTGCTGTATATCATACTGCGCTGCTACTGTACAGCTCTTGGTAAACTCCATTTCATTGTCTTCATTCAGGGAAGATAAAACTGTCTTATCTAATAGAGTTATACCTTTCTTACCAATTCCCATTTCTTGAGATGACATATCTTGGAATCCAGCAGCATTTATAGGATTATCAATTAAGTATGCGGGTTTAGTTATTTCCATGTCCTCAGCAAATCCAAATATAGAAGTTTTATCTGCAGAATTTAAGGATGCTGCATTGTTTAAAACCCCACTTTTTCTATTAGTGTTACCATGCAGAACAGGCATAGAAGTAACAGATCCAAAGGGCATAGAAAATGGAATAGTTCCCTGATAACAAGACACTGAGGCATCACTGCTAGCATTTTTTATGCTAACACCCCCTTCATTAACGTTTGCATAGTTTTCCCTGTTAGCGGGTCTTCCAAAATCTGTGTTCTTGCTATTTCCCCCTTCTAAGTAGGTGTATACATTCTCCTTTGAAGGACACACATTTCTTTCTGAAGCCTCTGAAGCAATGGGTGAAGGAAATAGTTTAGTGGACTTCAAGCTTTTCAAGAAGTCATCAAAATTTATTTTCTTTGTGTTTTCAGTGTTTGTCTTCTGTTGAGACAAACAGGACTCATTCCCCTTTGTAGCGCAGCTATTAAAACTGAGATCATTCATTTGTATAACTTCTTGTTTCAATTCAGTGGCATGCTTAATTATTATAGTGTGACCAGACGTCATATCCATTTCATTTTCATCTGAGAAGAGGAGTGTCCTATCCATTTTGCTCCATTCTTGCCTGGTGTTTACATTATCCTATTAAAAAAAAGAAAAAGAAACAAACTGCTTACTGAAATTTATGTACAGGCAGCGACCACTTTAAGCACATCCAACTGACACACGACTGCCAACACGCGGGTCCCTTTTGGAGGGGAGGAATGGGGGTGGAACGGGCTCATGCATGTTCCACTGATGCATGTGGGGTCCAGGAATAGAGCCCCCATGCAAAATGGTTGCCGCCTATACTTAACTGCTAAGCACATTTAACCTAACTTTCAGATACCAAAATGTTAAGGCCAGATTACACTACTGACTAGCTAAACAAACAATGCAAAGATTGGGGGCAGGGAGGAACCAGGTCTTCTAAAGTAAATAAGTACAGTCATACCTCGGATTGAAGTAGCTTCGGGATGAGTATTTTCGGGTTGCGCTCCGTGGTGACCCGGAACTAACGGAGCGCGTTACTTCCTGGTTTCGCTGCTCGCGCAGACGCTCAAAATGACATCACACACATGCGCGGAAGCGGCGAATCACGACCAGCGCAGACGCAGGTTGCGTTAGCTTCAGGATGCAAATGGGGCTCCGGAACAGATCCTGTTCGCATCCAGAGGTACCACTGTACAGTACCACTGTACAGTGGTACCTCGGGTTAAGTACTTAATTCGTTCTGGAGGTCCGTTCTTAACCTGAAACTGTTCTTAACCTGAAGCACCACTTTAGCTAATGGGGCCTCCTGCTGCCGCCGGAGCACGATTTCTGTTCTTATCCTGAAGCAAAGTTCTTAACCTGAAGCACTATTTCTAGGTTAGCGGATTCTGTAACCTGAGGCGTATGTAACCTGAAGCGTATGTAACCCGAGGTTACCACTGTATTCTTCAGTGTGTTGCTCTTCATTTTGTTGACAGCAGTCTTTGCCAATCTGGTGTCCTCCAGATGTTAGACCAGAAGGCCCATCAACCTCAGCCACCATGACATCATTGAAGTTGTAGTTGAACAACATGGGGGGTGGGCAGGCCCAAGAACATCTGATTGATGAAAGCTAGTATACAGAATTTTATACTTGAGTGAGGCAGGTGGTGGCAGAGGGACGAGCGGTCCGAAAGGAGCCCTTTCTTGCTGCTGGTCCCGCCGCCGCCGCCCGCTTCTCACAAGAGCAGGCACAGGAGCTGTGGTTGGGAGAGGCGCTGCGCTGCTCCCAACCGCGGCTCCTATGCCTGCTCTTGTGAGCAGCAGAGGTGGTGGCGGAGGAATGAGCAGCCTGAGAGCAGCCCTTTTGGGCTGCTTGTTCTTCCTCCGCTGCTGCCGCCGCCAGGTTTGTGGTGTGGTGAACCGGCTTATACTTGAGTCAATAATTTCCCCCAGTTTTTTGTGCTAAAATTAGGTGCCTCGGCTTATATTCGGGTCAGCTTATACTCGAGTATATATGGTATTATGTTAGAGGAACAAATGTATATTTTTTTTACCTCCAATTGTTGCAAAGGTGTCCTGATGGGAGCATGAAGTAAGGTGTTCATCCCTTTTGAGAAAAAAATAATAATCAAAAAATTGTTTATTTACGCAACAGACATTCTGAAGCCAAAGTAATGGCTGGTTAGTTCAAATTAATGCATGAATTTCAGACGTACCATGCTTCCTGGCTTTTCTTGCCACCTGGGGGTTGCTAGGTCATAGGAGCCATAACTGCCACAATTATTCTATCAGACTCCAGACTGGGGTGGCTGACCAAGAGATCTTGTGTGTGCCTCCATCAAGGTTTGTCCATTTTTTTAAAAGAACCAATTATTCCCATGTTGTGAATCCAAACTTTTTTTGGCCTAACTCTAACTCAGAGCCCCCTAAATCTGTCCATTAAAAAAAATAAAAATAAATTATTTTACTGATGAAAAAGATCACAGAAACTTTGCGCAAAGTAAAAACTGGCCATTTTCACTTTGGCCCTTCGAGAATTGACCATGATCTGGAAAAGGTTAGCCCTGTTGGTTTCTATTTCCCTCACTGAGCAGCAACTGCAGTCACGGGACATTGTTTTGCATTCCACAGTCAGAGTTACTGTTGGGTTCCCATGGGAATGGGAGACTGGATGTGATGTTCACTGGTTTCCTGTTTTTCACTGTTCTCTCGGTGTTCTTTGTTTCTGAGAGGGGTTGCTTCTCTGCTCTCGCAGAGGCAAGATGCATGTTTGTATTCTCTCAGCATAGAAGTGTAAATAAAGTTGAGAATGTGGCACATACTGCTTATCCTTCTGCTGTGTGACGACGCTCTGCTTGGGCTCAAGATATGACGAGCCTGTATCAGCTTCAGCTTCAGATGGGCCGAAGCTGGTCAAAATCTCACAAGCCCTAGTAGCCCTAACACCCCCCCCCAGCTACTTCACGTCTGCCTAGGCCTGGGCAACGTAGCGATACACTGAGCAGGACTGGTATGAGGAGCGGACTGTGATGGCGGCTTCACCCAGCAGTATATTGCGGGTGACACTGACACCACTCCTGAGTCCCTCTGCTACCTGCGCTGCTTTCGACATTCGGCCGCTGGTAGCAGCAGAGGGACTCAGAAGCAGCTGCAGTTTCACCTGTGATATACTGTCAGGTGAAGCTGCCATCGCTCTGCCCCTCACACTGCAGAGAGAGGAGTATCACTGGGACAATACAGCTTGTTCCTTTCCCAGCTTCTTTGGGCTGCTATCGCCCCCCCCCCCCCCCCCAGCTAAGCCTTGCAAAGAAACCCTGAGGTCCCTCCTGCTCGCAAGCAGCAGGGACATTGAGACTTGCTCAGCTATGGGGCAGGAACAGAACAGGGGAATCCCCACTTATGTGTTTAGGTGATGTGAACAGTGGTCCAGAATGGAACCCCCACATAAATGAGGACTCACTTGTATCACATAGGAGAGTTGCACAAAGAAGGTGGCCAAGGGAGCTGTGGACTCAAAAAGGTTGAAAACCACTGCTTCAGGGTGCAAGCCAACTTCCCACTGGTGTGGTTTTACAGAGAAGTAGAGCCACTGCTGCATCCACACCCACCCAGTCTGCTCTCAGTGGCCATAGTGGAAGGTAGGGCAGGATCAGGTCTGATCCCTGTGTCAGCTCCAGGCTTGTGCATCAGTCAGGTCTTATCAGGCCCAATGCCATCACATGATGGCAGCAAAACCAGCTCAGGACTCATTGGAACCTGGGCCAGCTCAGACCCGCCTTCTCTCTCAGAATACCCGATTTTGAGACTTTCTGCTGGCCCCCACCAACAGGGATACTGCCAGTAGCAAAGGTACACTTCCACCCAATCCAAATCTTTCACAGTCTGGTGTAAGGGGCACTGGTGTTGGATTGCTGTTCTAATCCAAAATCGACAATTTCTTCATCCTTCACAGCAGCTG
This sequence comes from Podarcis cretensis, assembly GCF_951804945.1. Taxonomy (NCBI): domain Eukaryota; kingdom Metazoa; phylum Chordata; class Lepidosauria; order Squamata; family Lacertidae; genus Podarcis; species Podarcis cretensis. Next base: position 43,974,638 of record NC_137170.1, on the reverse strand, counting down.
GAATGTTTAGTTCTTCCAGCAAACTTTCTATGTCACCACATGGGATCTGAGGCTTTATTGCCACAAATTAAGTATGATCTATGTCACTTCCAAAGGGACGCAGGTGGCGCTGTGGGTTAAAGCCTCAGCGCCTAGGATTTGCCGATCGAAAGGTCGGCGGTTCGAATCCCTGCGGCGGGGTGCGCTCCCGCTGCTCGGTCCCAGCGCCTGCCAACCTAGCAGTTCGAAAGCACCTCCGGGTGCAAGTAGATAAATAGGGACCGCTTACTAGCGGGAAGGTAAACGGCGTTTCCGTGTGCGACTCTGGCTCGCCAGAGCAGCGATGTCACGCTGGCCACGTGACCCGGAAGTGTCTTCGGATAGCGCTGGCCCCTGGCCTCTTAAGTGAGATGGGCGCACAACCCCAGAGTCTGACAAGACTGGCCCGTACGGGCAGGGGTACCTTTACCTTTACTTATGTCACTTCCAAGTAGCAAATATATTTGCAAAACCATATCATACAAAATTTTAACATATTATTAAAAAGCAGTGGATATTTAAAGGTAATTGCTGTTTTCATACGTACCAGTGATATTACACAGGTCGGCCTCCAGTTCTGCATTCCTTAAAAAGGCAGTAACAATAAATCATAACTTGATTTAATTTATATCAAAGATTATCTCAACAGGAAAACTAGCAATTAACAGAAGTATAACTGCTGGAATTATACCACTACTTCTATTATACTATGACCCTGTTACAAGCACTTTAATTGAAATCCAACCCAGCATTAAGATCAATTACAAATGTAGTTATTAGTTAAATCACTCTTCCAGCTCTAAAGGCATGTAATAAAGTTTCCTATGCAGTAGATCCCTTCATCAAGTCAATCATTCTTACATTGTCTATTGGAATATACCAGCATGCCATGAGAAAGCAATAGACTGAGTAGCCCAATCACTCCAGAGTTAGAATTTATGCCCTCAGAGGAGGCTGACTATTGCCATCTTGCACACTCTAGGAACAAACCCTATCAGGTGGAATTTCAGTCCATGAAAAATTATTTCCCATTTACCAGAAGTTTAGGAAACACTGCATTAAGCAGTCAACACTGGTAGAAGTATTATATGACCGGAAATCATGTCTCAGACTACAGTGGTACCTTGGTTTACGAACTTAATCCATTCCAGAAGTCTGTTCTTAAACCAAAGTGTTCTTAAACCAAGGTGTGCTTTCCCATACCAGCAGGGGACTCAATTTACAAATGGAACACACTCAACAGGAAGCGAAATGTTCTTATTCCAAGGCAAAGTTCACAAACCAAAACACCTACTTCCGGGTTTCTTAATCCAAGTTGTTCATAAATTAAGCTGTTCTTAAACCAAGGTACCACTGTACTTTAAAACTGAGAAATCTGTTCTATTAGGCAATTCATTTCAGGCTTACTGATTAAATGTGTCTTGATTCTTTGCTGTTGCTGTTCCTAAAATTAAACAAAAAACATCATGAAAGAAACATCAGCATTGATGTTGGTGAATGTAATAAGGCTCTTGTTATCATCCCAAAACATAAAAATGAACAAAAGTTCTCACCAGTATGGTCTGATACCTCAGTGGCTGGAGGATCTGATGGGAAGATGCTAAAAACACAGAGACAAAAGGAATTACAATTTTACTAACTTGGAAATATTTGCTGCAAAGAAAACAAACATTCATATTATTTATTTATTTTCTATACCGTCCTATACCCGAAGGTCTCAGGGCGGTTCAAATACATAAAATCAAAATACAACAACCCAATAAAAAAACCCCTAAATAAAACCCTATATGTGCACCAACTTTGATTTTGTCACAGCTCAGGATACAAGGAGTCCCTTGCATTCATGCAAAGTTAGAACTAAAGTATGCTATTGGGAGAGTGCACAAGTTAATTATGGATAGAGCAGTTAGCCTTTATAACATAAAAGTTTTAAAACTTGATTTAACTTTTTATAATTGACAGGCTGAGTTTTTGGCCCTTTCTTAAAACGTATCTATTCATTTGCTTTTAATTCCTAGCTTGGTTGTAATGTATTGTTGGATACAGTCATTTGTATCTTGGTGTGTTTTCTTACACTACAATCCACATATTAAAATGCATTATATTCATATATTGTGAATTGGTTTGTTATGATTTAGATGAAGAGCAGTACAGAAATGTTTTAAATAATTAAAAACAGTTCTCTCCCCTTGCTTCTCACAACCCTGGGAGATGGGTCATGCTAAAAGCGAGAATGAATGGCACAATATGAACCTGGGTCTCCCAGTCCTAGGCTGACCCTAATCACTAAGCCATGCTAGCATAAAATAATAAATATGTTTCTATTGTTTGTGCATAGAAACTGTCTCCATTCCACAAATAGCACTATTTCGTATATTCTGACAATAGCAAAAAATCTGCAATGCAATGAGACCAAATGGGATGTCAGTACGCACCACAAGCAATGATCCATCTTCCAAACTTGTTTCCAAATGTGTTAAAAAGTGGTAATACTAGTCTGTAGCATAACAGTGCATATTGTTTAGGACCGTCAGAACAGCATGCTGGGATTTTTAAATACCCCATACCCTATTTTCATTAAGTAAAGAACAGCTAAATTGATATTTTTAAATCTTGCCTTAACAAGCATTTCACTCATCAATCTAAGAGAGAATGTAGACAGCTGATAAGGATCGATAGCTTTTTAAGTGGAGTTTGGGGCTGTTTGCATTCAAGACCAGTTTTATAGATCTGCTACTATAAGAATAAGCTTACCTGATAGTAGCTGCAAAACTGACACGCCTGGAGTTTCTCTGACGTTTTTCAACATTGCAGTCCTGAATATGCAACACAGAAATTAAATGCATAGGCAGCAACTTTTATATGAAAGCTTTCAACCAGGATACCTGATATTATTGAAAATTAACCTTTAGGAACAGACTTATATATCTATGGTACCTGAACACATTTAAATTGCAAACATGCTGAATACCCAATGCTCATGGAGCTGGTTTTCAAGTCACCCAGTACCACAGACAGTTTGGATTGCACCCATACATACAAATTAACCCGTTGGGTGAAATCCAATGCTTTTGATCCAGCAGAGCAATCTGCTAATGTAGAATGAAGGAAGGCAATTTTCTCTGATTCCTTGGTCCCTTTGCAACACATCCACACATTTTTCATGCTGCTTTGAAAGGTCCCCCAAGCAGATTTAAGGAGCTGTAGCAGGAATGGGGAAGTGGAAGAAACCTCCTCCAACCCCTGTGAGCCATTTTGATTCAATCACATGCCATTTTCTTTTGTCCACTGGAAATGAAATCAAACTTTATGGGCAAAGGAACTGGGCTTCTTAATTGAAGCCAATCAACTGATAGATGGCTCTTGCACAGGCGTATAATAATAATAATAATAATAATAATAATAATAATAATAATTTATTTGTACCCCACCCATCTGGCTGGGTTTCCCCAGCCACTCTAGGCGGCTTCCAACAAAGATTAAAGATACATTAAAATGTCACACATTAAAAACTTCCCTGAAACACGGCTGCCTTCAGATGTCTTCTAAATTTTAGGTAGTTTTTTTATCTCTTTGACACCTGATGGGAGGGCGTTCCACAGGGCGGGCGCCACTGCCGAGAAGGTAGCATATGTCGTCAGATGTAGCACTGGTAGGCTGGGCCTTATTGGCCAAATTAGATCCCCTAACAGGCTTAATTAGGCATGCAGACCAGAGGTTCCCCAACATTACATTACCAGGCTACTCCACTGCATCGAAAGCTGCTCCGCAAGTGGGATGGCAGCAGTGAATTTCACCCACTAACTTGAGACAAGGCTACTTCAAAATAAATATGTCAAGAAGTTATACACTTTTTAAAATATAGACATTTTTTTTAAAAAAATAACCAGTGGTAGGTTACAGACACTGACTTATATTTGGAGATGACCTCACTTATATGTAATGTAATGCCTACCTGAGTTAATTCATTTCCACTCCCTAAGTCACGGAGAGGGGTCTGGGGAGCTTTTAAAATCTACAAAGGAAATAGGCATCATTGAGCAAACAATTTCTGAAGCAGCTACAAAACTATTTCTTAAAGCAACATTGCATATTACACAGTAAACAGATTTCTGGTTTGTGGAACAACTTCTGCTATTCAAAATAGTAGTACTGTATGCATATATCTCCAAGATAAAGCCTTTCAGAATGCACTAATGCACTTAAAGCAGATTTCTGAATTGTCGCTCCGGATAGTAATTCATTACTTACTATCCTTGTAATTTTTAATAACCAAGACTAGCAGTCTGACTATTTCATGTCAAAGGCAGGTGAACACACTCCAACTGAAAAGAAGAATGGAACTGTCCTAAAGAAAATTTCCAAATGTATTTGCTATGTCTGCAATCCAAATAAACATTTTCATGTATGGAAATGAACTTCATACACTGTTGTAGCATTATTTCCATAGATAACACTGCAAGACACTTGGAACTAAACAGTCACTTGCATTTTTGTCTGCAGAGCTGCAGTAGCAAGAATTTCTATAAAATCTGAGGCTTTCCCCCTTCCCTACGCACAAATGGCTTAAGATTCAGTCTACAGATTGTTCTAGAAGTTTCACTTTGCAAGATACCTCAGAAAGCAGAAAACTTGGAATATGTATTAAATATAGGTTCATATGACAGCTTAAACTATTGTTTAAAAAATATGTTTTAGCCAATTATTGACAGAATTGTCACAAAATGCAGAGTTTTAGATCATGAAGCTCTATAAGAGCAGAGTACATTTAGTATCAGAAAATTAGCTCTCTCTTTTTTGCCACCATTACAGAAAGAGGCACAATATATATGTAATGTTTAGAGTCTTGCTTGCTGAACAGAATATTCAGAATTTCATTATGATACATTCTTCGAGTCTGGGAAGTCCTGCTCACTGCCGTGCAGGTCTTTTTCTACCTGGCCTAGGAGAGTGCAGACCTGACTGACTCCAGCTGCTACGTTATTTGGGGGCGGGGACACCATTTTGGAAGCAGGGGTGTTGCTGTTATTAATTTTTTGTATCTTTATGTTGGATGTTATGATTTATGCGGAAATTGTTTTAGTTTGGTTGTATACCTTTTGATGTTTTATTGTTTATGACTACTTTTGTTATATTTGTAATTATATATTTTTCATGTTGTGAGCCACCTTGAGCATGGTTTTAACTGCGGTATGGTGGCACACAAATAAATTTATGTATGTATGTAGCTGCAGGTCAGGAATAAAGTTATCCCTAGGACAGGAATAAAGTGGATAATACATAGATAATTGAAAAGGTTTTGCATTGCATTTATTTTCATTTTATTTATTTTATGCATTTATTTCCCACTGTTCATCAGGTGGGTTACACAATAAAATGACAAAATGTAGGATGTAATCAGGCCAACTATAATCATTAGCACAACGAATACAAAATCACTAACAGGAGGATAAGACCAATGAACTAATTTCTCTCTGTACAAGCGAGTGAAGTCAGGATTACTACGATCTACTGTGGCAACGTGCTCAGGGAAGCCATTTTGAGAGTTAAAATGTTAAGCAAGGAAGCCATTCTGTTGATCTGGCCAGGCCCCCATATCCAGTAAATACACTCAGACACCCACTACCCAGAGATAGGCTGATAAAGATTACCACATAAGGACATGGAAGACATGAATGTCCAACTCCTCATGCCTTATCTCTAGGCAGGACCTAATGTATCTATCTGGAACACAATCTCTAGGCAAAGCAGTTCTTATCTCCAGGCGGAACCTAATGTATCTATCTGAGTACTGTACAGTATGTGTAATGCTGTAACTTTTGATTGGATAAAGACCTGATTTAAGAATGTACTGTATAAAGGAAAGCCTCCCCTGTTTGGAGGGGCCGGACTTTGGAACTTATTCCTCTGCGCCATTGCTTGCTGCCAGCAAATAATTAAAACTTTCTTGCTTTATTTCTCTGACTGTTGCGTGGTCATTTGACTGGCCTAACCAATTGCTACATTTCTTCTAAAAGAAAATCTATATATATAGGTCTTATTCAAAGTTACACTTACTGAGGAAATCCTCCTTTTCTTTCTGCCCTCTGTGAAGTCACTAAAAAAGAAAAAGGAAAACTCTGTGAAAGTTAAACCTCAATCCTCCTCAACACACCTTATGCAAAATTGTTTCCAGTGAAAAGCAAGAAACTTTCTGAAAAGTAAAATACAGGTTTAAAATTTCAGAACTTTTATGAAAGTAACAGTCATTACTGAAATACAAAGCACATGCATTGTAATCTCACAGGCCACCAGCTGATAGAGACATAACAATCAGCAAATAAAAAACAACAAATTGTCATCATAGAAAAGGCATGCACTGAAAGCACAACTTACTTTTCATCATTAATTTCGGAATAAATCTTGTCCATTTTGGAAGACTGGTTTCCTACAACAAGTGCAAAATTAGTCTTAAAACTGTGTGAAAGCACAGTACAACAAGCTGCCACAGGTGTTCTTTGAGACAAAATTAAATGAAAAATGATGTACACTACAGTATTTGGCTACCATCAATAAAACTCTCTAGACAGCTTATAAAGCAAAACCACACATTATAAAATATTAAACCTAAAAAATGCAGTAATTTTTAAAAAGAACCCAATAAAAACAATAAGATGTTACTTCTACTACAGAATAACACAATTTGCAGGCCAGAATAAAAATCATACTGAAAGAGCAAAAGTGTATAGTTTAGTTATAACCACATTTAAATACTGAAAGACTAGGATTTGTTTTAAAACACAAATTCATAAGTGTGAGTGAATAAAATGGTCTTCAATGGGTGGGAAGACCATAAAGAAGATGCCAGGCGAGCCTCTCTGGAGAAGCTATTCCATAACTTCCCATGTAGCCACCCACTTAACTTCACAGGACCGCAGAAATGCTCCCCCCCCCCAAATCTTTTTTATTATTTATTTATTGAATTTGTATTTAAAGAAACAACTATGTGATCACCAATAGTCAGCATGGATTTCTGAAAAATAAGTCATGTCAGACTAACCTGAACTCGTTTTTTGACAGAATTACAACCCTGGTAGATAAAGGGAACGCAGTGGATGTAGCCTACCTTGATTTCAGCAAGGCATTTGACAAGGTGCCCCATGATATTCTTGTAAAGAAGCTGGTAAAATGCGGTCTTGACTATGCTACCACTCAGTGGATTTGTAACTGGCTGACTGACCGAACCCAAAGGGTGCTCATCAATGGTTCCTCTTCATCCTGGAGAAGAGTGACTAGTGGGGTGCCACAGGGTTCTGTCTTGGGCCCGGTCTTATTCAACATCTTTATCAACGACTTGGATGATGGACTCAAGGGCATCCTGATCAAATTTGCAGATGACACCAAACTGGGAGGGGTGGCTAACACCCCAGAGGACAGGATCACACTTCAAAACGACCTTGACAGATTAGAGAACTGGGCCAAAACAAACAAGATGAATTTTAACAGGGAGAAATGTATTGCACTTGGGCAAAAAAAAGTATTGCACTTGGGCAAAAAAAAATGAGAGGCACAAATACAAGATGGGTGACACCTGGCTTGAGAGCAGTACATGTGAAAAGGATCTAGGAGTCTTGGTTGACCACAAACTTGACATGAGCCAACAGTGTGATGCGGCAGCTAAAAAAGCCAATGCAATTCTGGGCTGCATCAATAGGAGTATAGCATCTAGATCAAGGGAAGTAATAGTGCCACTGTATTCTGCTCTGGTCAGACCTCACCTGGAGTACTGTGTCCAGTTCTGGGCACCACAGTTCAAGAAGGACACTGACAAACTGGAACGTGTCCAGAGGAGGGCAACCAAAATGGTCAAAGGCCTGGAAACGATGCCTTATGAGGAACGGCTAAGGGAGCTGGGCATGTTTAGCCTGGAGAAGAGGAGGTTAAAGGGTGATATGATAGCCATGTTCAAATATATAAAAGGATGTCACATAGAGGGAGAAAGGTTGCTTTCTGCTGCTCCAGAGAAGCGGACACGGAGCAATGGATCCAAACTACAAGAAAGAAGATTCCACCTAAACATTAGGAAGAACTTCCTGACAGTAAGAGCTGTTCGACAGTGGAATTTGCTGCCAAGGAGTGTGGTGGAGTCTCCTTCTTTGGAGGTCTTTAAGCAGAGGCTTGACAGCCATATGTCAGGAGTGCTCTGATGGTGTTTCCTGCTTGGCAGGGGGTTGGACTCGATGGCCCTTGTGGTCTCTTCCAACTCTATGATTCTATGAACTATTTGACTTTTAGAAGACATCTGAAGGCAGCCCTGTTTAGGGAAGTTTTTAATGTTTGATTGTATTTTTAATAGTTTGTTGGAAGCCGCCCAGAGTGGCTGAGGAAACCCTGGGGAAAATTAGTAGTAGTAGTAGTATATACCATGGTTCACAACATAAAATCTTAAGCCAGCTGTCATCTTTCCAGTAAACTTCTCCTCCAGTTTCTGCTGTCATTTAGTTTTTCCTGCCGCCGCCCCCCATGATCAGGTGAGTTAGTTTGAAAGTATTCCTTCTTCAAAGCACATCTCCAAGGGGGGGGGGGGAAACACCACCATGATGTAATTCAATTATCACAAATGACTCTTTAAACTGGGCCTTTAGCAGCACACTCCTATAAACGTCTACTCAAAAGCAAGGGGGCTTACTCCCAGGAAAGTGGGCCTCCAGGGCTCCAGCCTAAATCTAGCAAGCCAGAGGCAGAAACTTCTGGCAGTGCTATATAAAATACTACCTCGCTTGCCTTTTCCTTACTTCCAACAAAGGCGGCAGCAGAAATGCGCTGACTCCAGGTTGCCCCGCAGTGCACGGTTTACTCGGAAGTAAGCCCCGCTTAAGTCAATGTCGCGCGCTAGAAATGGGTCAAGGCGGGAAAGAAATTAGGGGAAAGCTGCTCAGATGTTGTTAGCCCAGAGACTGAAAGAAGACAGTCCCTGCCAGAGAGGAGAGTGGCAGATTAAACGGATGGATTATGCCGAAATAGCAAAAATGACCGGAAGAATTAGAAACCAGGAAGACCAAAAAATTTAATAAAGATAGGGAAAAATATATAATTTACCTTAAAAATCATTGCAAACAATTAAAAATATTAGTAGGATTGGAATGAGACTTGTAGTTTAACGGTTGTGGTGGAGATTTAATAGATTTGGATTAATAGAGAAGACACAGGAGGAAAAAAATTAACGTACACAAAGGGGAGGAGAGAAAGTTCAGCGGAATCTATGGAATTCTCTTTTTATTTTGGTTGTTTGTAAATTTCAAAATGTGAAAAATAATTTTTAAAAAGAAAAAGAAACCAGGGTTAAAGCAACTCGGCGCGGGTGGAGAGCAGGAGGGCGAGGGAGGGAGCAGCACTCCCGGCCGGAGCCACTTCAGGGCCGCCAGCGCCGAGTCCAGAGCCACGCGAGGAAGGAGATTTGGGGAGGCCGCGAAGCGCCCCCCGCCCCACTTGCCGGACTAAGCCTCGCTCCCTTCCCCTCACGCCGACGCTTCTGGCGCGACGCCCTGGCTCCCCGCTCACCTTCCCGGGTCCGGTCTCCAGCCACGCACCCGTCTCCTCTGAGGCCTCCCCGCGACTGAAGGCACAGCGCCCGACTAGGCTCCGCGGGATTCAAAATAACCGCCAGACCGCGCGCATGCGCCTCCAACCGCCAACCTCGCTTCAAGGCCTAAATGGCGGTTTCGGATTGGCGGCGCGGCAGCGCCCTCGTTCCGTACAACATGGCAGCCTCCGTGCGGTGAGGCCTACGGAGCCACCGCCGAGAAAGGGGTAGGCAGGAACCCGCGAAACGTTCTGTGGCTTCTCGGGAGAGTTGTTGTCATTCTTCAGGACATTCGTTGTAACGCACACGGCGTAGCGTTTGCTGAGGGGCGACGGTATATTCGTCTAAGCCGGTGGGTGGCGAGACAAAGGTTTGCGGTTGGAACAGTTCCTTATAGGCTTGGAGAGAGTGGAGGTTTCTGTGACGAGGTGGCCGAGTGGTTAAGGCGATGGACTGCTAATCCATTGTGCTCTGCACGCGTGGGTTCGAATCCCATCCTCGTCGGAAGTTTTTTGTTTAACGTAAAACAATTCGGCGTGGCGGCTTCTGATCTTTATTTACTAAGCGGGTAAATTCTTTAATATGTGCTGGACACGCAGTAATGCAAAGCCAAGTGTGTCGGGGGTGAGAATCTGAATCCCGACTTATTCATCCACTAATGAGGTTTACTTGATGAAACTCTTTATTTGTGGTGGGGAAACTTCAGTTGAGAAGCGAAATGCAAAACCCTTTCACCGCCGCCGTGCAATAGAAACAATAGTAATACATTTGGAAAACCGTTTAAATGATATATATGCATTGAAATTCAACTAGGGGGATACGAGGAAGTCACTTAACAATGTTAAAATGATTAGTTTTAATAAGGTTATGATTTATGTTTGTCTGTTTATTTGTTAGTGTGTTTTTAATTTTGTGAAAATCAATTTTAAAAAATTGGGGGGGGGGGGGAGAAACAATAGTAATACAATTATGATCATTATCATTGTACTGCGCTTGAGAGGATGGCCACTGCTTTCCCCGGAACTTCTGAATGTGAAAGAAGGCAATTTTCTCTCTTCCTAAGAAGCTTTACCCTGAAATCGTAAAAGTCAGGATGACAACTGTGCTGAATGAACTTCATTCTAGCCCCCTAAAAGAGCTCACGCCCCCCCCAAAGGAGACAAGGTGACATTCAATGTTATTCCCATATTGAACTTAAGGGTCCACATTATTTGCCAGCTGATTTCAATAGATCTGCGCTGCATATGACCAGCGTTGAATAAGTCAGCCTTCAGTATTTAGGTGGCACAAATCTCTTAGCTGTTTATGTTGCAACAGGCTAACTACCCTTTGTAGAAAAAAGATAGCAACTGCTGCTTTTTATTTTAATATTTTCATTTATTTGTTTTTTAAATTTGTGCTCACTGGAAGGACAGATTGTGAAGCTGAGGCTCCAGTACTTTGGCCACCTCATGAGAAGAGAAGACTCCCTGGAGAAGACCCTGATGTTGGGAAAGATGGAGGGCACAAGGAGAAGGGGGCGACAGAGGACGAGATGGTTGGATAGTTTTCGAGGTTACCAGCATGAGTCTGACCAAGCTGCGGGGGGCAGTGGAGGACAGGAGTGCCTGGCGTTCTCTGGTCCATGGGGTCACGAAGAGTCGGACACGACTAAACAACAACATACCACTACTTCTGTCACTGCTTCCCTCTTCCGGGATACTGGCCGGATCTGACCTCCCCTCCGTTGTCTGACTCTCCGATGGAGGCGTGGTCAGCCCTGACTCCTCTCCTCTCCCTGCTGGGGGAGACGCTACTCCCGATACCTGTGACTCTCCCCCCCCACTATGCTCTGGTGGGGAAGCTGGTCCTGATTTCCAACTGCTGCTCTGGGAGTCCCCGCTGGCCCCTTGCTTCTAGGGTGTCCCCCTTGGGACCCTCCTTGCCCTGGCCACCGGCGCCCCCTTCTGTGAATCTTCCGATTCGCTGGAGAGGCTCATGGAATCTCTCGGGCCACTGTCATCTTCTCCTACGCTGCCCTCAGATTCTTCCCCTTCGCTCTCCATCTCCCCTCTTCCCTGTGCTTCTGCTCTTGAACCCCTGAAAATACCGCTTTATATTTTTAAGATAAATTTCAAAGCGGTTTACAGTACAGCATATTAAATCAATAAAACATAAAACAATCTGAAGGAAGTCTATACTTAAGCACCTTGGGCCAAATCCTCCTGCTGAGGAAAGATTTCCTATTGTAGAAATTTGTGTTCATTTTTCTTCAGCTGCGTTTGTCCTCATGTTCACATCACTGTGTTTGCTTTCACTCTTAAACTAGGGTTTGGGGACTGTGTCAAGATCCTTGAACTCCCTCCTAAGGCAGGCACAATTCAACCTCATTTGTTAATGGTCTTCCAGAAATTAAACTTTCCTGCTTTTAAGATTTCCACATTGTAGTCTGTGGTTTTACTGTATTTATTTTAATTTGCCAAATTGCTGGTGTGGGTGAACTAGTGCTTTTTAAAAAGTGTTGGAATATTTCTGCAATAACAGGTCTATTAAATTGCTAAATTCTGTTACCCGCTGAGCCTTTTCTTTTTTTAAGGCAAAATAAAGGTTTTAAATAAAAAAAACCCTCCCTAACAATATAGCCTCTATGTGACCTCTGACAGTACCATAGGACTCAACTCCTAGGTCTCTTCAGTCCCCCAAATAAATATTTGAGGGGTCCCACCCCCAACTTGATGGGCATTGCCATTCAAATGGTGTGTGTGCTGCATCTTGTGATTATGTGACTTGCCTGCTCCCCCAAAATACTTTTTTCAAGTTGGCACCTCTGGACAGTGCTGTTTCTTCAGGTGAGAAAATCCAAATTCAACAAGCATAGGCAGAGGCTATAATGCAGGCACTTTCAAGCATACTGACCTTGTCCCAAAAATTACAAAGAGAAGTTTAATGTGTGTATTTTATTAGAAATGGTTCACTTCCTCCTGATTTTATAACCACAGATGAATGCTTTGAAGAGACCAGAATGAGCTCTATTCATTACAGAGATTTTTTCAAGCAATGAAGTAGGTGGCAAAGGGCTCCCTCAAGGCAATTCTGTTCCTCAGGTTAACTATCTTTGTAACTGTTTAATGAGCCTCCTTGTACAGTTACGGTAATTTATTGGAATGGTTAACACAGAACCATTAAGGAACAGATTAGCTGAATGGAAGCCAGCCACAGTAAAACTGAGCATGGAGTATAGAAACATGCATCGTGAAAAAAACTGCCAAACTGTGACAGCCAGACCTTACAATCTGTACTTACCTCAATGGTGCAAGTCCACTGCATGCTTGAATAAATCAATTTTAAAGCCTACCATGGGCAAATAAAATGTGGCTTATTACAATATATAGTGGCTGCCTTAAGTACAGGGTTGGGCTCGTCAATATTTAAATGAGTTGCTCTGCAGTAATAGCAATTTTAAACTTTTTTTTTTTTTAAGCACTCCCAGTGAACTCCAAATTATAACATCTTTACTATTTATAGTGTTTCACATTCCAGACCCCGCAGTATGGTAACAGGGCTGATACCTGGACCTTAGAGGTGTACCATAGCAGGTGCAAAACTCCTGCTCAACCCAGCAGAGCTAGAAAAACTGATGACAGGATCACCAAAGGGAAGGGGATGGGTGGTCAGAGTTGTGAGTGCACTGGAAGCTGAGACTGTATACATGCAGTTCAATAGTAAAAGTATTTTCTTGTAATCTCTACAATTAAGCTTTGTATAGGAAGGAAGCCACCTAGATAGGAGCCTCCTTTATTTTTGTCATATTGGTTGCTCCGAAAACTTAAAATAGGGCCACTAGATATTAAAATATAGTACTACTGTCTTAGGTAGATAATCATGACTGCAGTTCATGAGCAAGAACCAGACAGTGTTTAGGAAAATGCGAGTAAAAGCCCTCTATTCTCAGAGAGGGAGGGGAACACTTGGTCCTAGACAAGGCAAAGCATTCCCACCTCCCACGCAATGAAGACATTTCCATTGTCTCTCAAGCCCAAGGGGAAGAAGGCTCAAAAGTTTCGTAGACAAGAATATAATAAACTGTTCTCATATAAACACCCTGCTTCAACCCTACACAGATGTACATTTGATTAGTAGTTGCAACCATCTGAAAGGCTCTGTCATCACATTCCTTCTTATAAAACAGAGCTGAACCTTTTTTTTTCTGCAGAAGGATGCATTCCATCAGGGGCAACATTTACAGAGCTGTATGCCAGGGGCTACTGTTGCTCAATTCACCCCATTCACACACCCCTCACCTGCACCCATTTAGAAACCCAAAACCAAGCTGCTGCTTCAAAGCACTCTCTCTGCAACTTTTCACAGACCTAAAGATGCTTGATAAGGTTTCAGCAATTATAAGGTGCAGCTGTGTCTGCAAGAAAGCTGAAGTGCTAGTTGCTGATGCAAACTTAAGCACTACACGGCCCAACTGACTACACACAGAGAGATAGACACTCTGAGCTATTCCTCCTTAGACAACCTGTTTGGCTTCTGTGCTGGGCAAGGAGAACATGGAAATGTGGCAGAGGCAGCCATGGACTGAATATACTATGGGTCATATTTGGCCCAGTGTCTAGTCATTAACCACCTCTTGATATAAAGGCAGTTGCTTCAAGCACTGCAGTGTACTCTCATTCAAACCCATTGGCCCATTCATAGAAAAGGAACCAGGATTAGCAATGAAGTCACTGGCCACAGAGAAGAGATCTTAAAAAGGAAGCCTATTTAAAAGCATCTTCACACATTCCACCCCCCGTATACTTAGGACAAAATGGATCAACATGGACACAGCTTTTTCTTTTCTTTTTTAAGTGGGACTGTTCTCTCCTCTTCCAATACTGTTTGGCACTTTCAGCATGGTTTCTTACAGTTGCCTGTTATAGCTGAAGCAGAAAACATGTTCAAGGTTGGTTTACTAACCATGATTTCAGGTCCTGGGTAGTAAACCCACAGTTTCCTACTTCAGATGTAATGGGAAACTGGTTTAAAGAAACCACAAGGGAACAGGGAGCATGCAGGTCTGACCCTTGTTCCCAGCTTAATAAATCATCTACTAAACCAGGATTATTACATATGAACTGACCAATTCAGTGTGCATCTAAATATGTAAAATGTGAATGCAAGTTTCCATTTCTTTCTCACACACACTAACACACAGTCTTTACAGAGTATTTTAAAAGTCTCAGGTCTCTTCCCAGTCATCATGTGCCCAGGCTGGCATCTTAGAGCAATATTCAAATTCTGCTCCCTTGTAGCGCAAAGCATGGAGATACATCACTAGATCTTTGGGTGATGGGTCCGGCCTCACTATCTTGCATTCTCCACAGAGAGGGTCCTTTTCGTCCCAGGACTCATTTGAGCAAGTTTCTCCACTTTCCGTCTTGTGCAGCTCTGCCTGAGGAACAGAATTCCGAGAACATGCCGATATCCTGCTCTTTTCTCCACCTGCAGATTCCTCACGAGTGCCAGAACTGACATTTACAGCGGTGTCCAACACAGCCTCCTGCACTCTGTCTCCTACAATGGGTTTCAAATCTTCCTCAGCAACGTCCAGGATACCCAAGCTCTGTTTTGAAAGATGCTCCTCCACCAAAGCCCGAAGCAGCTCATCATCCGTCTTATTAATATGGCCACCTTTACCCTTTTTGGGACCCCAGGCATCGGTGTTGTAGATGGGGTCATTAACAATAGGGTGTCCCAAAAACTGGAGATGGACACGGATCTGATGGGTGCGGCCAGTGTAAGGAAAACACTTCACCACACTAGTCTTGCCATTGTAGCTGAGCCTCCGGAAGACCGTTTTACAGACTTTACCCTTGGGATCCACTCGACACACCCCAACTTTGTAAGAGACAACCAGGATGGGTTCTTCACACGTCACCTCATTTTCTGGGAATTCTCCAAGTACACGGCACACATACTCCTTCTCCAGCTATTGCGGGGTATGGGGAAGTGGGGTGAAGGAAACAAAAATAAGAATCTGTTTAAGTTATAGAATGCAGAAGCCCCACAAAGACCACTGCATGGTATCTGGCAAGGGTCTGAACCAGTACCTATGCCTATCCGAGTGCTTTATGCAAGGGTAATGTCCACCAAATCCCTTCATTTCACTGTGAATTTTTCTATAGATAACAATAATGTGTCATAGTGGTTGGAGTGTTGGGCCTGTCTGAATCCCTGCTTCTACCATGAAGCCAGTGTTAGAAACTCAAATATATAAGCTAGGTGCCAAATGACTCCTTAAACCAGGGCTACAGTTGCCAAATAAAATGCCTAGTTGTCATTTTGAGGCCAGATGGCTTGAAAGTCATATAACTTTTGGGTTCCTGAAATTCATTCTGATTGTGCTGATAAAATATAACAGATAGAATTCTACAGGATGTGTTGCTAGTGTGTGAAAACAGTCAAAATCCAAGGATCCCCAGGCATGCACCTCCAGATGGAGGAGAGACATCAGGTGCCATCCTGGCACCCGGGCATCTTCATTTGGTTGCAAGTGGCCAATAGCCAGGTGCAAAATGCGCCTGGAGAATTTCAAACGCTGCATGGGTGTCACTCTAGCCTACTTTACAGGGTTGCTGTGAGGACAACAGGAGAGTATAACTCCACCTTTGTATGTCTCCCTGAGTTATTTGGAGGAAGGGTGGGTTATAAATGTGAACAAAAACCTTCGGGGCTTCACCTGTCGCTGTCGCACTTGCTCATCGATCCTCTTGGACACTTCTGCAGACTTTGCGAACATGAGGACGCCTGACGTCAGGCGATCCAACCGATGAATAGTGTGCAACTCCTTCAGGTTGTGCTCTTTACCCAAAATAAAAATGACAGTGTTGTGCCGAAATCTGCCACATGGATGGACAGGCAAGGATGAAGGTTTGTCTACAACCACAACCTCATCATTTTCTTCCAGGAACTCAATAGCCTGTGCTGTGACTGGAGGTTCATGGCGGTGTACGGTGTTCCGGATGAAGTCATTATTCTGAAAGCAAAACAATTACTGTACGTTAGCAGGAGCAGGAAACTTCCTAGAATAGCCTGTTTGTGAAGAATTATGGTTATTAGCTCCATTTACTAAAAAATAAATAAAAATGGGAAAAATAATAAAAGGGAATATTATTATCTATTGGTTATATATCCCCCAAGGATGCGCAAGGTGGGTAACATTATATATAGCAGTGTAATTTATATATAAAACTCTAGCACTTAGCTAAGACTGCAATCCTAGCCTCACTTCCTGGGAATAGGCCACTATGATTTACTTCTTAGTAGAGATGGTTAGGCTTGCATCCTAACTAAAACATTGAAAATATTTTCTTGTATCGAAAATACATTATCCTATGTCAGGTAAAGGCCTTCATATTATGTCAATTTCTATGACGTCTTGTTCCAACAACAACAACAGGGAGCAAAGTGAATTCTAATTTACATCTTTACAAACTAAAACAAAAATGCTTTCTGCCATTAATGTACATAATGACATGCTCCCATGAAATAGTAAGAATATTAGCAAAAATAATGAAGAGTCTTAGGGCACCTTACAGACTAACACATTCATTATGGTATAAACTTTTGCATGTAGACTACAGTCCACTTTGTCAGATGCAGGAAATGATGGTCCAGACTTGCAGGCAAATATATTCATGACTTTGAAGTGTGTGTGTTTGAGGGTGGGGGGAGAGAATTGAATATAGTGAGATCAGATGGAAATGATAAGCAGGTAAGTACAGAGAGTGGTAATTAGCTTATTAACAGTGACAATTCACAGATATGTTTTCATCACTTTAAACAGAAAAATTTTCACTGTCTACTTGCATGCCATTTCCTCCTGACCATACTATTTATAACTCCCCTCCCTCCGGGCATCAACCATGTATGTAGGTTTCTGCAACTTGTTCGACAGGCAAGGAGGCAAAACTGTTCCTGGATGGAGAAACCCAGCCAGGTGGGCAGGATATAAATAATAAAATTATTATTACCACTTAGGTGTGCATGTCAACTCCAAAACAGAAAGCAAGGTAACTGATCCACCTATACTACTTTCCTGTGGGTGGTTCCCCACTTCCTCATCGCCTGTTTTGGGAGCATACGAACATGCCATCTCCACGCCTGCAAACTGCCAAGCAGGAGGGTCGCGCCGTCGCTTCCCCGAATCGCCCGGCGCCACATCCTCCCTCCGTCCCGGCCTCACCTTGAGGATGACGCCCAGGTCCCGCACGGGCTGCTCGTTGAGCCGGAGGCGGCCCGCTTGGGCCGCGGCGCGGTAGTACTGGAGGGGCTGGGCGCGGAACTCGGTGCCGAAGACGTGCAGGAGGCTCTCGCCCACCCAGCGGCCCTTGCAGTAGGTCTGGAAGTCGAAGTAGTAGGGCCGCACTTTGCGGAGGCCGCCCTCGAAGTAGTAGCTGGTCTCGGCGAAGTGGCTCTGGCCGAAGCTGACGCCGGGGTTGCGCTTCTTGGGAGGCGGCACGTAGCGCTGCTCGCCTTCCTCGGCCGGCCCGGCCCGCTTCCCTTTCGCCTTCCCCTTCCCGGTCCACAGCCGGAGCCTCTTCACGGGCGGAGGGGAGCTCCCCTGCTCGCCGCCCGCCTGGCTCTCCTCCATGCTTCTGCTGGGCAAGAGCGAGGCCGCGGCGGCTGCCAACCAGCGCCGGGCGCCCGGCTCAGCTAAGAGCGACCGCCAGCACAGCTCCGAGCGCAGCACAGTCAGCCGCATGATCCGCGCGTCGCGGCGACACGGCTCCTCGGCGCTGGCCGGTGACGCGTCGTCACTTAAACCAATCGAGCTCGCTCCCAGTGACGCATAAGTCGCGCGACAAGACAGACCTGACGAGCGACTGCTCAGTCTGCCAGAAGTTCGCTTGTATGTAAAGCAAGCCCTTCAGGGGAAACGGCTCCGATAAGCTTACGCGGACATTATAGCCAGCTAGCTCCATTTTTTTAAATTAAATTTTATTAAATACAAAATAAAAAAAGAATATCAAATAAGAAAAGAAATAAACAAATTTCATACATGTACACATGAACATAATTATTTATACATCTGTAAAGCAATATTCAAAAAGAAGAAGAAGGGGGGAAAAGAGAATAAAAGAGGAAAGAAAAGTTAAAAATAGAAATTTAGGGAATAAAAAAGTGTTCACCATAAACAACAATTTCAGATCTATACTTCCATACAATTTTATGCTCCATTTTATTTTGCACATCCACACCAGGACATTCGCAGGGAAACCAAAATGCTGGTTTGCAAAGCTATTGTACTACCAACTTTATTGTATGCTTGTGAAACATGGACCACTTATAAACGCCATCAGAATCATCGGGGACTACAATTTTTTTTACACATCACGTGGGAAGACTGGCGAACTAATGCCAGTGTACTGGAAGGAAGCAAAGATCACCAGTGTCGAAGCAATGATTTTTACACATCAACTTCATTGGACTGGTCATGTTGTGCAGATGCCTGATTATCCTCCAAAGCAACTACTTGATTGCAAACTTAAAAATGGAAAGCGTAATGCTGGTAGTCAACAAGAGAGGTTTAAAGACTCTCTCAAGGCAAAGCTAAGAAGATGTAGTATAAACACTGACAACTGGGAAACACTTGCCTGCGAGTGCTCCAGTTGGAGAACAGCCTTTATCAAAGGTGTCATGGACTTTGAAGACACTTGAACTCAGGATGAAAGGGAGAAACATGCTAAGAGGAAGGCATGCTTGGCAAACTCTCACTGTGATCAACTCCCGCTTGGAAACCTATGTCCAACACTGTGGAAGGACTTGTGGATCCAGAATTGGTCTCCAAAGTCATTTATGGACTCACTGTTAAGACCGTGTTCACGGAAGACAATCTTACTGGGCTATGAGTGATTGCCAAAGAAAAAGAAGAAATACACACACCCCCTTCTGTATTGAGTCATACATTTCTGGCACAGCACAAGATGCTGAAACGCTGCCCACTGCTATCCAGTATTAAATAGCAAGAAGATCCAATCTTACAGATGACAATATGTACAAGCTGCAGGGCGACGGTATTAGCTTGGTGGGTAGCAGTATTCCCTCCATGAGTAGAGACAGTACACCTTCAAATACCAAAAGGTAAGAACAAACAGGTATTCTGACTTACATGTGAGATTTTAAACAGATGGGTGGCTACTGATGAAAACAGATGCTTGAGGAGAGTCCTCATCCAGCAGGACAAATTGTATTATGAGTGTAATAGAAAAAACAAAGAAGAAAAGCAAGATCCAAGTTCATGAGTTTATTAGATTGAGATGTTACAATTGTGGGCTATTTTCAGTTATGTCCTTTTTCAGAAGTAGAAGACCAATTAAATTATTCTCCCAACAGCAGGCGGCCACATAAGCATTGCTTCCTTGCATAATAAAAAGGCATATTGTGCACAAACACCCACCTTAACTTTTTCTTTTGCTTTGGCATGCAGGATTTTTTTTGTATCCTATGAAATAGCTGGACTGATGCTAGTTATCAGTCTTGAACCTATCACTCTGCTTTGCCTTCCAATTCCAAGAGTTCTTGGAGTTAACAGAAAATGAATCTGTTAGCCTAGTGGAAGGACTGATCCTAGCTTCCCTCACATTACAAGAGTTGTTATCTTTAATAGTATTAAAGAAGTCCATTTAAGAAGCAGAGCCCTATGCATTTATCTGCACAGCATAAGAATGCCTATTCTTTCCAAACACAGTTCACAGGTTTTCCAAAGATCCTTTAAAAGTGATTTAAGATCTTTAAAGTTCACCCCTAAAGAAAAAGAGACAATTGACAATTAATATAAACATACATAATATATTTTCGCAAAAATCAAGTGTTCGCACTTAGCTGGAGAGATGAAAATATTGCCCAAAGTGAAATGGTATTCCTTGCCTTGAGTTTTCTCAAAGTTAATATATACAGCTAAGTGGTAGAGACCATAATATAAGCAGTTAATGAAATCACAGGTAAAAAGGGAAATGCCATTAGGTTAACATGCAAATATCTATGATGATTTGATCACTCCAGGAAAATGATGGCTCTGCAATTCATTTGATTCAGGAGTTTTACTCTTCATTTAGAAAAATAAGACCTTAATGTTGGGAAGTGACATGAATATTGGGAAAGGGCAATGTAGATTTTCTAAACTTCAGATATAAAAACATTTTTTTACATATAGAAGCAGGAATAAATAGCCATTTGTGGGTGTTGTCTCTGCATGCAAGCAAAGCATCCACACAGGGAAGGATCATGCCAATAGCATCATTAAATGCCCCTAGCAGATGCTGGATCTTCTTGGGCCAAATATTATGGACCTGTTTCAAGGTTTTGACCTTCAAAATTGATGTTTGTGGGCCTTTTAAATATACATTCTGACTGATTTTTTTAACATAGACTCTACCTATTCATCTGTGTTTACAAGAGGCAATAGAGTTTTCCTTATCCCATGTATCATGAGGCACAGTACAATCACTACTTGGTCTTATATTTTCCCCGTGAACAAGGGCTAACGGAAACACTGGCTTTCTCTTGCCCAATATCAGTTTAGCTATAATAACCTGGTTTGGAAACTCAGCTCTTGGCTTGCCATTGTTCAGTGTCCCGTCCTCCCCACTTCATTGACGTTTACATCCTGCTTTAATTAAACCACTATTGGCCATTATGTCTGACTGCAGTTGAATATTATTTTTTAAACGCTCAGTCTAACCTGCCTCACAGGGTTGCTATGGAGATTAAATTAAAGACCACCTTGAGCTCCTTGAAGAAAAGGTTGGGTGGTAAATGCAATAAATAAATAAACAAACAAATCCACATAAAAAGAGCCTGCTGAATCAGGTCAGTGGCCCATCTAGTCTGGAATCATGTTCTCACAATCGAATGCCTGTGAGAAGCCTACAAACCTACTGAAAAATAAGCTTAGCTTTGTTCAATTGGGCTTTCTTGCAAAAGTGCCTATTATCACAGCGTTACATAGCCTTAAAAAGAACATTAAGTTACCTCTATATTGGGGTGGGGAAACTTTTTGGTTTAACCGGTGGGTGTGATCTGGAAAAAATGGACTTAAGGGACAAACGGACCCAGGCCAGGCCACATTTGGTCCATGGGACAAAGGTTCCCACTCCCTGTATGTTTCCCAAGACATTTACTCTCTGTTTTAAGAGAATACACAGTTTTTTAAAAATGGTTTCACTACGAAGTTGCTCACAGCATATTAATATCTTTGCCTAATAAAACACACCCTGTGATAGGGATTCTCTTTTTAGTAGTGTTATAACTGTGGGGATTCTCTTTTTAGTAGTGCTGTAACTGTGGGGAAAGTGAGCTTTTATCCAGCAATGCCTTGGAACACAAGAGGGTAGGAGCTTATTAATAATTTACCGAGGCCACTGTTTCTCTTTGTCTGTCAGAGGGACATATATCACACCCATCAGCTGCTTTTCCACAATCTGCCCGTCTTTGGTTTTGTCATACTGCATCAAAACCTGGTTTCCACCCTCTGGCCCTACGGGCAGAATTAGTCGTCCTCCAGGTTTCAGCTCATTCAGCAACTAGTAGTAAGAATCAATAAGAGCAATAAGGCAAAACAGAAACAAAATGGAGAAATTCAGTTTCCACGTACAGACAAAAGGGAAGAAAGACAAACTGAACACTGTTCTCTGGCTCTTGAAGTAGTCCATGAAAAGCGGCCATTTCCAAAATAAAAATTAAAAATGGCAACACATTTGCTACTCACTTATACCTAAACACTCTCTGTGTGATGTTTTGCCTGCTGAGAAATGCCAAGAGTGAACCATTTTTCCTACACCTCATGTCAATAGAAACATGGTCAAATCTCCAGGCCATCAGAGATTTCAGAACGTAAAACATTGTCTCTGTTCTATTCAATTTTAGTTCTCTTTCCTTATGATAACAGCTGAAACATATTGTTACACTTTTTTCACAACTGTCTTCTAGACTTAGTAAATTAACTGCTTCAAAAAGGTTCCAAGCCAGAGCCGAGAGGAAAGAGACAGGCAACTTTCTCTCTTACCTCCTTTGGCACTGTGGGTGCAGCTGCTCCAACATGGATGGCATCGTAAGGGGCTTCTTCAGGGTACCCCTTTCTGCCATCCCCAACTGTGGAGAGAGAAAGAGAATGTGCAGTGAAGGTTCTTGTTCAGATGGCAGCTTCTCCTATACACTTCTCCTTTGCCTTTCCTTTCACTTGGCATCTGCGTGCAAGGAAGACTTGTATGCAGATTATGTTGGCACTGGGGGTATCAAAATGAAGTATAATAACCCTAGTGAGAGACCTAAAAAAGAGAACTGTGCTCTTTGATATTACCAAGGTTAGGTGGAATTGGGAAAGCAGAGCTGAAGAGACGTGGGTGGCGCTGTGGTCTAAACCACTGAGCCTCTTGGGCTTGCCAATCAGAAGGTTGGTGGTTCGAATCCATGTGACGTTGGTGAGGTCCCATTGCTCTGTCCCAGCTTCTGCCAACCTAGCAGTTCAAAAGCACACCAGTGCAAGTAGATAAATAGGTACCCACTAAGGCAAGAAGGTAAATGGCATTTCCATGCACTCTGGCACCCGTCACGATTTCCCATTGTGCCAGAAGTGGTTTAGTCATGCTGACCACATGACCCGGAAAAGCTAGCTATGGACAAATACTGGCTCCTGCACCGCAACCCCATAGTAGCCTTTGACTGGACTTAACCATCCAGGGGTCCTTTACCATTACTTTTTAGATGCTCAGAAATCATTACTCTCGCTTCCCCCAACCTGTTGCTCTCCAGATGTTTCAGACCATAATCCTCGTTATCCCTGACCAATGGTCGTGTGACCGGGACCAATGGGAGTTGTAGTCTGGAGGGCTTCAGGCTGGGAAGACTGCATTACAAAAATATACTTCTACATTGCAATCCTGTGTGTGGTTATTTGGAAGTAAGAATTGCGCTCAATAGTGCTTATTCCCATGTAAGTGTGCTTAAGACTGCAGGCTCGGAAAACTAGCTCTAAATGTGCAATCCTCTGCAGTAGCTTGTTCATTTATTTTCATGAAACAAATCTTAGGGTTATTGCTAGGCTGAAACTGTTCCTGCTAAGTAAAGTTTTCACAAGTGTGAAGGGGTTCTAGCTTTGTTGTTGTTGTTGTTTAGTCGTTTAGTCGTTTCCGACTCTTCGTGACCCCATGGAACAGAGCACCCCAGGCACTTCTGTCTTCCACTGCCTCCTGCAGTTTGATCAAACTCATGCTGGTAGCTTCGAGAACACTATCCAACCATCTCGTCCTCTGTCGACCTCTTCTCCTTGTGCCCTCCATCTTTCCCAGCATCAGGGTCTTTTCCAGGGAGTCTTCTCTTCTCATGAGGTGGCCAAAGTATTGGAGCCTCAGCTTCAGGATCTGTCCTTCCAGTGAGCACTCAGGGCTGATTTCTTTAAGAATGGATAAGTTTGTTCTTCTTGCAGTCCATGGGACTCTCAAGAGCCTCCTCCAGCACCATAATTCAAAAGCATCAAATTTGCAAAGGATACCGATGCTCACCTAGAAGTTTCACTCGGCCAGAACTCAACAAAGAGGGATCATCTTCTCTGAGGTTTTTGATGGACTCATGAACCAGCTGTTCAATGTGTTCGATTCCCACTGCCTTCCCTGTGGGACCCACCTGTCAAGAGATACCACATGTGCTTCAAATCTGTGTTACTACTACAAACAAAATTATCTGAGAAGAGCAGAGAGGTTCCCTTTTTTGCAATGCCTGATAATTTTTATCCAATTATTTCTCCATCCAGTTTTAGAATGACAGAAGGGATAGTTCCAATGACTAGTTACCTTGAAAATGAACAGTCCCTTTGCAGTTATTCCTACAATTTTACCTGTCCCGTGTTCCACATGATCATTAAATATACTAATTGGCCAATTCCAATGGAGGAAAATCTTATAGTACAATTCTATGCATGCCTGCTCAGAACTACCGTAAGTCATGTTGAATTAATGAGACATACTCCCAAGTAGCTGTGTATAGGACTGCAGCCTCATTCTATCCCCCCCCCCCCCCAGTGCTAGGCAATTTACTTGGCAGGACAGTGGAGGAATAGTTTCAGAATTCTATATGTAGAGAGGCGTTTCTTGTTGCTTTTGTTAAAATTGTGTTAAAACTAAAATTCACTTTAGCAGACCCCTTGCAATTTATCCAAATTCAATCATTTTCAGCAGTCAAATCCTGCTCTACAGAGAAGCAACACCAAACATATGCATAAGATCATCTGTTCTTTAAGAAGGTAAGCTTTACAAGTAGATGTTTTTAGCCAAACAGAAAAAAAAGGATTTCCTCTCAATTTCCATTCTGCTTACCATCCTTGCAAAGCAAGCTGTGAGGTATCCACTTCCTGATCCGACATCCAGCGCCTTTGCTCCTTCCACTAGCTGGTCCTTCAGTAACTCAAGGGCATGAGCATGCTGTGGGAGAAAGCAACTATATTTCACTCTTCCCACACCGGCATCTTTCATGATCCCCTTGCCAAAAGGCAACAAGAAGCAGGATGGTTAAGATACACAGTCTTACTAAAGATTTTGAGGTTGCTTCTGTTAAGTTGACGCCCACAGATATTTCAGCTGAGGAATTTCTCCAAGGCATGTTAAAGTTTGCAATAGAAGCACACACAAGGTGTGGAGAAGAAACGACTAGACTGCCTGCTCCCAAGGATCCTCGATGATATGCAAGGGGTGGGGTGAGACTGAGAGGGCCTGCAAGTTTTCCAGCTCCTCCTGGTGGCTTCAAAGCCTCAGTAGCAGTCATGGAAAGGGAGGGGAAGGGCCTGAGACTGAAGAAGGCAGATGCTGTCTCTTGAGACAGGATAAAGGAGGTGATGTCAAGCGGTAGGCCAAGATACCTACTTCTGCCCCATGATGAGCAGGACATTTCTGACCTGATAGCCAGCCAGCAGCGAGTGCAACCTGTATTCCTGAATGAAGCAAGGAACAGCTGTCCTAAGCTCTGAGGGGTTTGGGACCACCCCAAAACCGGTGGGCTTGTTTACACGCATTTCCAGCACACAGGATTGTTCAGCCAATGCCTAGCAGAAAGAATTCGCCATCGTCACCAATTCAGGGGATCTCAGGCAACAGGACCACAGAAGATTGCCTAAAACCAGCACCATTGCTAGCCAGAGAAAGCAGCACTTGGCCAAATGAACCAATGAATTGACTCTGCATAAGGCAGCTGCGATGGTTCATGGCCTTTGTGCTTCCTCAACCACTGAATGCTATCAATGCAAATACTGTATATTATTGGATGTAAAAGTATGTCTTACCATGTGAGGAGCACTGATGGTTGCCTTGTACCCTGAAAGAAAGCTGTGGATAAGTTTGCTTTTCATGTTATAACTACAACAATTGGAGCATTTTCTAGCGATTTGTACGTTTCTCACCACAAATCCGCCCTTTCGGTTTTCCTAGACAACTCAAAGACCTAAGGATTTCCAGCTTTCAGCTTGACATACTATCTGTAGAATATTTTGTCCACTTTGCTAGTTTTCAGAGCTTACTTTTGCAGCCCATAAACAAAGGACAACACTCAGTCTTACAGAATTAAGACTTCAAATGATCTTGGGCTGCTAGAACGCTGGGCTGAAACTAACACGATGGAATTTGACAGAGATAAAGGCAAAGTCCTGCATTTAGGTGCAAAACACAAAAATAAAGGTGCAAGGATAGAGTGGAGGAGACCTGGCTTGGCACAAGCTGAATGAGTTAGTAGTGTGATGCAGCTGCTAAAAAGCCAATGCCTGAACAGTAGCCATAGTGTCCTGATGAGAAGAAATAATGGTTTCACTTGCTTTCTAGACTGGCCAGGCTGCATCTGAGGTAGAGTCCTGTCCTGGATGCCACATTTTAAGGAAGACATTGAGAAACTAGGGGGGTGTCCAGAGCAGGGTGACCAGGATCATTAAGAGATCTGGAAACTATGCCCTATGAAGAATGCTTGAAAGAGCCGAGTACGTTTAGCCTAGAGAAGATTAAGTGGAGACCTGACAGCCACCTTCAGATATCTGAAGGGCCGTCATGTAGAAGGAGTAGATTTGTTCACAGGGATTTGCTCCAGAGAACAGGACTAGAATCAGCAAGTGGAAGTGGCAGGGAAGCAGATGCTGGGAAAGGGTTAGGAAAGCTTCTTAATGGCTCAAGGGTAGAACAGTTCTGCCTTGGGAGGTGGTGAGCTGGAGATATCTAAGCAGAAGCTGGGCTAGATGACTTCTGAGATCCCTCCCAACTTTAGATTCTAGGATTTGGAGAGTTCCCAAAAGACAATGCTATGGACAATACGGTCTCTAAAATATACAGTATTTCCTTTAACTGACATTGCAATCTGCAGCAACATTTCTTACCAATTGACTGAGGAGAGTCCATATATGGAAAATACTTGATATAGTGGGATCTGTCTGTTGCCAACAACACTTTAAGGACTTGCTGAGACTTAATCACACCATTTTCTACAGAAAAACACGAGAGAGGATAATAAGGCTGACAGCAGCATACTTTTTATTACTATTTATATTTAGTATCACTTTTATGTTGTTTGATACTGAATTTTACTGCACTGTGGTCCAAAGACAGGCATACATTTACACTGCTTTTTTTTATTTAATATTTATTTATTGCATTTCTATCCCACTTTTTTCTCCAAGGAGCTCAAGGTGGCATAAATGGGTCTCCCTCTCCTCATTTAATCCCCACAACAGCACTGTGAGGTAGGTTAGGCTGAGACAGTGACTAGCCTAAGGTCACCCAGTGAGCTTCATGGCCAAGTGGGGATTTGAACCCTGGTCTCCCAGGTCCAAGGGACGCAGGTGGCGCTGTGGGTTAAACCACAGAGCCTAGGACTTGCCGATCAGAAGGTCAGCAGTTCGAATCCCTGTGACAGGGTGAGCTCCTGTTGTTCAGTCCCAGCTCCTGCCAACCTAGCAGTTCAAAAGCACGTCAAAGTGCAAGTAGATAAATAGGAACTGCTCCGGCGGGAAGGTAAACGGCGTTTCCATGCGCTGCTCTGGTTCGCCAGAAGCGGCTTAGTCATGCTGGCCATATGACCCGGAAGCTGTACGCCAGCTCCCTCAGCCAATAAAGTGAGATGAGCGCCGCAAACCCAGAGTCGGTCACGACTGGACCTAATGGTCAGGGGTCCCTTTACCTTTACCTTTACTCCCAGGTCCTAGTCCAACACTCTAACCACCACACCACACAGGCTCTCATTGTATCCACTATCTATCCATACACATGCATGCAACACACCAGGGAGAGGGAAAGGGGGTTATTGTTCTAGACTCCAAATTCAGCAAATAAACCTTTGATGCTGAAACCCAGCCACATTGCTCAGCTCCAGTTCATGCAAATAAGTCCACATATGCAGACCACCCTGCTACTGCCTGTGAAAAGCTGGTACAGGTTTGCAATCCTAACCCTCTGGTGTTAAGAGGTGGGCAGTTTAGGATGCATCACGTCTTTGCTTGCGGTGTGGCTCCATTACATAACAAGCCCAAGCTCCACCCGAGATAGTGGGACACTACTGCCAGTGGGTCTCCTGCCAGAGGCAGCCAGTAGAAACGCCCCCCCCCCCAAAAAAGGGCATTATAGGAGTAAGGCAACAGAGGTTTCAGACCCAGAGCCCACAAATTCCCCAAGGGGCCCAAGGAACTGGCACAGCACCAATGGACCACCCTCCCTACCTTCCATCCTAAGCAGCAATAGCAAGCTGGGATTTGGATGCAGGGGAGGTTCTGCTCGTCCTTGGCCCCGATTATAATTAGTCCCTCTGTTCCCATGAGCCACAAAATAGAAATCAGCTCATCTAGACAATTTGGGTACAGGCTCACATTCAGGTCTCTGGCTACACTTCATGTAAAATAAGAGAAAAAGCAATTGCTCTCAATAGCTTTGTGTAAAAATAAACCCTGACCAGTCCTGTTTCATATGAGGGCTTTACCGAAAAATACCAAACACAAAGAGATCTGTTCTCAGAGACAGTGCTTTAAGCTGGGTTTGACGTTCAATAAAACAGCTTGGGAAAGTGTGACTGGGGAAATGAACTTGACTTAAGATTTCACCTCTAGAACTGGACAGATTATGCTGTGCTCTCTTAGGATGTCATTTACACATTATCATCCATTCCACAGAAAAGATCCACACAATTGGCCTAACATTGCAGCTGTGCCCTGGGTGAGCCCAAGGAAAAACAGGTGCAATGGCAGGGCTGTAACTTGCAAAATATACTCATTTTCTTTTTTAAAAAATAAACAATCGTTGGATGGACAAATACAGAAAGGTTCCCAGTTAATTGTTTTGCTTTTTTATGGCCATCATAGCCACTGGCAGATTGACTCTCCTGGTTTCTGTACTGTCTGAGTAAGCTCCCATCTAAAACAGGCAGCCTGAGGAGGATGACAATTATGGATTATTGCATTCCCAAAGAAACTCATTAGAAGAAATGGCTACCTGCCTCAGCTGTAGGGGAGCTGAGCCTCTGCATGCTCTGAATAACCTTTCTTAAATTAGATGCTTAGGATGGATTTCTCTATTGCATCATTTGTGGCTGCTTGTATAGCTGAATACATTGGCAGAGCAGACAGACACGAGCCCAGAATCTTAAAGCTCATATGCAGGTAGAATTTTAAAACAGGTTTTCACACTGACATCCACTCCATGAAATAGGTGTCAAGTCAACAATGCTAAAAATAAGTGAGGATTTTGGACAGTATCCAAACATTTCATCAGCTGTTTTAGAGGTGAGCCCTGAACATCAGGCTGCTGCTGGTCCTTGGTTCTGTTTGCTCTGTATTGTACTTACTGTAAAGATTGTTGATCAGTTCCGCATGTGTCTTTCCAGTCGAGGTCCAGGCCATGGTTCTTGTCAGCAGGAGTCCCATGAGCAAGGTAGCAAAAGGCAGCGTACAGCTCATCCCATAAAAATGTGCAGGGGATTCCCAAGCCTGACCAGCCAGTCACAATGAACCAAAGAGAGAAAGTTTTTTTATATTTAGAGCAAGATCATGTAACACCTCATAGAAACCAAATCCTCCACACGCAGGAGCCGCCAAGATTAAGAACAGATGCACAGATGCAATACAGGGAAATCTGGAGAACACATTTGCCATCTAAGTCAAATACTAACAGACTGTTTGATGTCAATAAAAGTACTGCTGATAAGTTTAAAAAAACCAAAAAAAAAAACCACCAGTCCAAGAAGTTAGAAGAGAGATATTAGAGCATTGGACTAGGTTCAGGGAAAGTCAGGTTAAAATCCCCACTGTGTTATGAAACTCACTGAGTATGTAGATAAAGAAGGGTCTACACCACCTTGAGCTCCTTGGAAAGAAAGGTGGAATGCAAATGTATTAATAAATAAATAAATTTTGTTATCACAGTGACAAAAATAAATACAAACTAAGGACATTGATAAGGGGACAAGGGTGGCGCTGTGGGTAAAAGCCTCAGCGCCTAGGGCTTGCCGATCGGAAGGTCGGCGGTTCGAATCCCTGCGGTGGGGTGCGCTCCCGCTGCTCGGTCCCAGCGCCTGCCAACCTAGCAGTTCGAAAGCACCCCCGGGTGCAAGTAGATAAATAGGGACCGCTTACCAGCGGGAAGGTAAACGGCGTTTCCGTGTGCTGCGCTGGCTCGCCAGATGCAGCTTTGTCACGCTGGCCACGTGACCCGGAAGTGTCTCCGGACAGCGCTGGCCCCCGGCCTCTTGAGTGAGATGGGCGCACCAACCCCAGAGTCTGTCAAGACTGGCCCGTACGGGCAGGGGTACCTTTACCTTTACCTTAAGGACATTGATAAACGTAAGGAGTTGGCCAAGATATTTTACTGTCTGTGGCCAAGCGGCACATAGCAGTGCACGGCATGTCCTCCTCGCTACAATCAGGGTGTGTTGCAGCCAATGGCAATCAAAGCTATTTTGGCACATGAGGCAGAAAACCCTACAGACACCTCCTTCCTGGCAGCAAGACTACAATAATAATTGTAACATTATAAAATAAAATTATAAAATAGAACAACAGACACTTTGCTGCCTATTAATGGGACTCAAAATGTGTTGTCCAAGGCAGCCGCCTCACACGGCCAAGGCTGTAGGTGTGGGCAGGGAGGGCCAGTAAAGGGGAGTGGGCAGGTTAAGCTAACAAGTGAAATAATTTGCAATAGTGCTTATCTATTCTTTTTTGTAGAGACTGGGCTGTGACTGTAATTGTCTGCAAAGCTGTATCACTGACTTACAGCACACCAACTTGTAGAACAAATGGGAAAATGGATTTTTAAAATACTACATGTATAAAATATTACGTGCATTACCAACCCATTTGTATGGGTTGCTAACTTACTTGTGAGTGGTCACACAAATAACATAAATAACAATTATCTCACTTGGCGTTTTTTGTTTTTTTGCATTGCATTTCCTTCTGACCACAGATTGCAATTTCCACCCACATAAATATCTACCTGTAACTTAGGACAACACTTCATGTATATGAGGGAAATGGACTACTGCCCACAAAACCCGATGCCATAATAAATGGGCTAGCCTTTAATGGTACCAGTGTTGTTACCATCGACATACATACATATTTGTTCCTCAAAGCATGTGTCTCAAAGCAAAAACAAGGCATTGGATGAAGGGCAGTATACGAATTTGATAAATCGTAAGAAAAGGAAAGGTCCGCCCCACTAAAAGATGAGCATAGAAAGAGGCACTTCAACTCAAGAGTCAACCCCCTCCCCTCTTGGTGTCTTATGACGGGGAAGGTGGGGAAGAGCCTTGTATATGCAAGGCTCCTTAGTGGTAAGAGGAGGTGGGCTGGGCTGGGCTCCAACTCCTCTTCTGAGGGTTTTCTGAGGATCCCCTCTGACGCCTCCCTCCCAAGCGCCAGGAGAAGAGAGAGCAGACTGCTGTCCCCCCAAAGGCAGCTCAGTCTCGAGCAGCCCTCCCGCTTCCCAGAGAGAACCAAGACCCAGGACCCCGTCCCCAGGATCCCACCCCTCCCACAAAAAGGCGGACTCACCTGCGCAGCCGCACTAAGTCCTCCGCACTCGCATTCTCGCCCTCCTAGCTCCTCCTCTTTCAGCAGCTGCTTATTACGGCATTTGAGAGCAACTGGGGGAATTGAGGCCTGCTGTTGTTTACGCTGTTGCGTAAGCGGGAGAGAGAAGCCGCCGATCAGTAACTTCCGCCCGGCTTTAAGATGTCGCGCGCGACGGTTCCTAAAGAGATCGTATAAAATGAAGATATCCTCACTTCCGGTTCTGCTTAGGCACTTCCATGCTCAGGGGCCTGAGGGGTGGGGCACATGTCCGTGCAAAATTGCCAATGACGTAGCGATAAAGCTGACAGGACTTTCTGGTTTCTCTGCTCTGAAATAATCACGCCTGCCGCGCCCTGCCTCCAGAGGTTATTTCTTCTTGATTTCTCCACCGTTCTTACCCCGCACCTCCTAAGTTTGTCAAGGGGAACCGGAAGTCCTGTTTGCGAACCATTCAGCCTTCTCCTTTGCTACCTGCCAAGCTTCGGTGGTGATTGGTAACCCTCCGCAGCCTATGGGAGCGGGAAAGCTGTGCTCTGTTCACTGATTGGCCAGTTTGGGACAACAGTCGGTTCCTTGCTCCCCGCCCCGCCCTTCCTGGCTCCCGAGACTTCTGCCCTTTGTGGACTCTGAAAGCGACGGAGGGGGCAGAGCAGCCTCAGCCGCTCCAGGTAGGCGAACAGGAGGGGCGCAGGAGGGGACGCCGGCGGGGGGGGGGGATGCGGGTGCATGGGAGCCCATAGGCCCCGGGGGAGGCAGGGGACCACCTGGAAAAACCACCATGAGAGGCCTCTCCCGCCAGGCACGTTTGCTCTCCTGACCTTAACGCCAAGAGCTACTCTCAGGATTGCTCCGAATGTCATCGCCGCCACAAACACACTGTTATGTACTGGGTTGAATAGGATCCAAACTGCAGCAGTCTGATTGGCCCTAGAACAATAGGATCCAAAAGGCAGCAGCCTGATTGGTCCTAGAACAATAGGATTCAGAATGCAGCAGTCTGATTGGTCCTAGAACAATGCAGCAGTATGATTGGTTGGCAGGAACCACCCAATCATGCTCCAGATAGAAGTGAATCCACAACCTGATTGGCTTACAGTAGAATTCCGGAATTAGCCAATCATGTGCAGCCCATTGTGTAAATAATGTATATAAAGCAGATACCTTGAGGGGACTTTCATTCATTCCTCCTCACCACTATGAGCTGAATAAAGAGCATGAAATCACTTTGCGACTCTGAGTATATTTCACACACATAATAAATAATAATAAAATTTTTATTTTTATCCCGCCCTCCCCAGCCTAAGCCGGGCTCAGAGCGGCTAACAACAGTAAAAAATAACACCGTTTACATAAAATCATAACCATTTAATTGAAATACTGTACATTGTAAAATCAGTTCATTCTAGAATCAATTCAGAGTCAGGAGGTGTGTCCAGTTTATGATTGCAAAAGCGCCCACTTTTTCTTGGTGGTGGGGGAAATACGATTTTATCCCCTTGCCTTATTGTCCCTGGTGTCCTATTGCTTTTATCTCGTGCGCAGCGGGATCCCAGGTCTGTGGACTTGGAGGGTCGTGTGCCCGAAATCCAGTGGCAGAAGCCTGGCCTGGTCACAGCGACCAGGGGAGGTGGCTGCTGTAGCTTTTCTCCGACCCCCCCCCCCCCCCAGGCCTTACTCCCAACCTGCTGCTTCACACCATTGGAAAGAGCCGGTCGCTTAACAGTTGACTGTTTTGACGGTAGCTGTAAGATGTACGTGCGAAACGCGGGTCATGAAAACATTCACACACACGAAGGATACACCACACATAGACAGGCTCGATCGTCCTTTAGAAATACCGGTAGCAGATGTCCTGTTCTGTGTTTAATTCTGGTTTCCCGGTACACGCTGCATACAAGAGCAAAACTCTTAACACTGCAGCAGTGTGTGGAATACTGATCAGGGTGCTTGCCACCCACCCCCTTCAGGATAATCCATTCTGCTAGTTTTCTATTTGTCCTTCCCACTCCTATGGTATTAAGTGTGCCTACTGAGCATGATCAGTCTTTGTTGGGCTTTCTTTGGGTTCCTTGTTGCAAGAAGTACAAGCAGCGACTTAAAGACAGTTCTGCTTTGCACATACCTAGTTTGCCCCTTCTGCATATGTGTAGACTTATCACTTCTGCTAACTCTGCCCAGAATGTGGCAATTACACTTGCGGAGGTCTGTGCTTGAAATATACTCTGAGTCGAGAGTGGATTTCATGCTCTTTATTCAGCTCATTGTGTTGAGGAGGAATGGAAGTTCCCCCAGAATGTCTGCTTTATATACATTATTTACACAATGGGCCCCGCGTGATTGGCTAATTCTAGGATTCTCCTGTAGGCCAATCAGGTTGCGGATTCACTTCCACCTGGAGCTGGATTGGGTGGCTCCTGTGGACCAATCAGACTGCTGCATTTTGGATCCTATTCAACTCAGTACATAACAATGCTGAATAAAGCCTCTTCTGTTATTCCCACCCTTTAGATTTTTTTTCCTAAATATTTTTTGTATGGCTGCACACCTTGAAGTTTCCTCCAAGCCTGCTGATACCTTCCTTCTTTTGCCTACCTAAATATTCATACTTGGAGAGTGATTTCTCTATTGGTACGTAGGATGGATTGGTTTGCCAAATCTGATGGCCTGCCTATGGAATACCCCCTATTTCCTATACATGCTTATGTGAACTGGCCCTGAACCTTGTGGTTGGTTGGTTGGCCAGACATTTAAACCATGTTGTTAATTTAGAACGGTCAGAGTTTTTATGCTCCCTTGTTGTAGTCCTTTTTCTAGCAGTCATGGGCACTAATGATAGAATTGTCCTGGATATTTTTTACATGCCCGTGCCAGTTTTATGTTTCTGTATGGTGAAACAGACACTGGCAATTTTCTCAATGACTTCCCACCTTGCTGAGGTAGGACACTTCACTGACACCCCCACCCCAATCCTGTGCATTCGCCACCATCACTATTGCTGTAACTTCCTACATTAAAGAACAAACAGCTTCCTGTCATCTTGTTGGTAGGTATCTATAAGACAATAAAGGTTAGCAAGCTGGTTTTCTTCACAACCCCTACTACACAATATTAAAATACAAATCACTAATAAAATTTATCACAGCAACATGAACCGTGGGATTCAAACGCTTAAAAATACATGGTGAAATACATGTCCTTTTCTCTGTCCAAACTATTCCTCTGTCTAAATGTTGGGAGAGTTTGAATGATTGTATCTTGGCTTGTTAACCAATATATGAACAAGCCTTATGCCCTTCCACTCAGCTCTTCCATTCCTTCCTTTGTTCCTTCATCGTATGAAGTTGGTTTAATATCCTGGCTTGACAACCATCTAGGCTGTTACATTAAGTGTTCTTTAGCATAACCCCATTTTTTTCCTATACCCCAGCTTTAATCTTGTTTTTTACTTGTTATTCCTTTCAACACCCCTCCCTCCCCTACAAACTGATGCTTCTCAACTGATACCCAAACCCACCCCAAGTCTCTAAACGCTTTTATTTATTTAAACCATTTATATGCCTCTTAAGACATTTCCCACACTGTGTGCAAGACTGGTGTGGTGCTTTTGAGATTCAGGTGAAAGATTCTAAGTTATTTCCCAATCACTTAACTTACAGCCTTAACTGAGAGAATTAGAATCATAGAACTGTTGAGTTGGAAGGGACCCCAATCTAGCCAACCCCCTGCAGTGCATTAGAATATTCATTATATCTCAACAATTTAAGCAACCACAGCAGTTCATTAATACATATTTTAAACCATCCCACAGTTTATTTTGTTTCGGTCTGTGACACATCCGCTATGTCTTCTCAGATCCACCCTCCAAATGCGTAACATTTTCCCTAGACATGGTATATTTGGAGCCAGTGTGGTGTAGTGGTTAAGAGCGGTGGACTCGTAATCTGGGGAACTGGGTTCGCTTCCCCGCTCCTCCACATGCAGCTGCTGGGTGACCTTGGGCCAGTCACACTTCTTGAAGTCTCTCAGCTTCACTCACCTCACAGAGTGTTTGTTGTGGGGGAGGAAGGGAAAGGAGAATGTTAGCCGCTTTGAGACTCTCCTTAAAGGGAGTGAAAGGCGGGATATCAAATCCAAACTCTTCTTCTTCTTCTATATTTGGAACTGATGAAGATTGGACCTGAAGAGACTATTACCTGGGACACAGGTCTTGTTTTAGATTTTTAAAAGTTTTAGAGATTTTAAAAGGGAAGGTGAACAGGGACAACCTCTGTGCAGGACATTGCGGCATAGCATCAGTAATTTTACTGAATCAAGGCAAGTTCACTTATAGTGCAATCCTACACATGTCTACCCATAGCTATGTATCATTGACTTTCTTGAGCCTAACTCCCAAGTAAGTGGGTATGGGATTGCAAATTCAGAAAAGTACTTCAAGCTGTAACTTTAAGCGTGAGATTTAAAACATAAGCATGATGCCTTAACTGTACCAAAAATAAATAAATAAATAAAAATCCACTCTGTACAGCCTAATCCTTTGCATGGAAACAGGAATGCGTAAAATCTGCAAAAAATTAGGCACTAGCTGGGCATTCTAGGAGCTAGTGAGATGAAGCTGACCTCTGTAGAGGGTGCCACTGGTTAGGCCAAAATGTTTAGGTGCCTGGATTTTTACAAGCACTCAGTAGTCTTTGAGCAGTTTGACTTCTGGTTTTTGTTTTTGTTAGTTTTGTTTTAAATGAGAACTGAAAATCCCATGGCTTCTCAACTTTATAGGATAGAAGAGGGAGGAAATATATAAACTACATATTTCTTCCCCAGGATTTCTCCATCATGATAATGATTGAAAGTATTGACTCCATAGTCACGATTTCCAGCCAGGAGCTCTGGGCTGAAATCTGCTCATCCCTGCCACATCCAGACAAGAATGATGAGTCAAGCAATGCATTTGCAGATTCATTCACAGATGCTCACGTTCATGTGGAAAGTCAGAACGAAGTCATGAACACCACTTTCCAAGAAAGCATGAAGCCCTGGGCACCACTGAAGGATTCAGATGCTTATCTGGCATCTTTAGGTCAGTATATTGGGAGCTGCTGAGTTGGAGAATTTGTTGCAGTCAATACCTAACCTTTGAGAGTAGTAATTGTAATTATTATTACTGTAACATGGCGGGGAGGGGGGGAATTGTTCATCTGTATGCATTTAATCCCAAACAGCAAGTATTAGTGTTTTGATCAGCTGAAAATCAAGGCTTTTGGACTAAAAATCCATTCAGTCCAAAATTATATGTTAAAGACCAGGCATAGGCAAACTCGGCCCTCCAGATGTTTTGGGACTACAACTCCCATGATCCCTAGCTAACAGGACCAGTGGTCAGGGATGGTGGAAATTGTAGTCCCAAAACATCTGGAGGGCCGAGTTTGCCTATGCCTATTAAAGACAATGGATTTGTTCCACAATAGGTGGACGTGGCCTGAAAATCTGTGACCATTGTTACTTTTTGTGTAAATCATTGATCTCAGTCTCTCCTGTACATTTTTGGATCTTCTCAGGACTTCAGAAAGGTTCTACAATTTATTTTTAAGAGCACTGGAATGACAAGATAATTGTCACTACAGAAGCAGGCAATGTGTGAGAGAAAACCTTTGACCAATTTTATCTAATTTATTCCTACATAAAACTCTGAAGAGTATATTAGATTGTTCTTTCCAATAACTTTTGTGCAGCGAGAGAGGAATATAATCCATCTAGCGTTCTGCTGGGAGAAGAAAAGAATTTGCTGCAGCTAAATTTCCAGAACAAGAACTTGAAGACTTCCATTAAACTTCTTGCTTGTGTGCTCTGCACACAATAATTTCAATTGAGTCTCTCCTTTCAAATATTTCTAGGCAGATGGGTGAGCAGTGATCCTTAACCTAGAATGAAATGTACTTCCATTGTTTATTTTAGTGTAGATACAGATTTAATGCAGAACCATTTCTGATTTCCATTTTTATTATGGGTTTGGGAATGAGAACATGAGTGGGCAGTGGAGGAAAAAGTAGTTTAGTGAGGCATTGCATGCTAGTTCTTTTTTACCGATTCTCTGACAAAATTAAAATGAGCAAAAGTCAGGACATGGAAGAGAAATATCTAATATAGCACTGTGGTAAAATGGATACTGGGCTGGGCGATACCTAAACATTGCAATATACCAATATATCACGATGTCTGAAATAAAGATGTAAGTAAGTAAGTAAGTAAGTAAGTAAGTAAGTAAATAAATATTGTCCGAGCCTGGGCTGCCCAAGCCGAAGCCCAGAAAAACCAAAAAACCCTGGACATTTCCTTTAAAATGTAAAAATCTGCCCAGATGGGCATGTTGGCCCCCAAAAGAGGACATGTCCAGGTTTTCCTGGACCTGTGGCAACCCTAGATATCACGATATGGACTTCAAACCAGTTTTGGACGGTATATCACCCAGCCCTAGCCCAACCTGTGCTCATCCAACCCAGATGTTGTTGGATTCCAACTCCCATTAGTCCCACACAACGCAGCCAATAGTCAGGGGTGATGGGAGTTTGTGGTCCAGCAACAACGGACAGCCACTGGTGAGTCACCCTGCCTTAAATGGTGATTTACAATTCATATGAAAACCCATGAAATGGTTTGGATTGAAAATTCCTGACTATACCTTGGCCACACTTGTGTGATTTCCCCTCCCCGCCTCTAGAGAGAAGATTGATGAGGATAAAGGGTTTGTCACAGGAGGTGACCTCCAAAGACATGCTGCACACTCTTTCTCAGGCGAAGAAAGAATGCTGGGACAGGTTTCTGCAGGAGAAGTCTGAGTCTGAATTTTACACGGAGGGAACTGAATCTGATGAGAGGTAATTCAATGAGGCTTTTATTCATGCAATGGCTTTTGAAGTGTACAT
Source organism: Podarcis cretensis (assembly GCF_951804945.1). Taxonomy (NCBI): domain Eukaryota; kingdom Metazoa; phylum Chordata; class Lepidosauria; order Squamata; family Lacertidae; genus Podarcis; species Podarcis cretensis. Next base: position 43,936,087 of record NC_137170.1, on the reverse strand, counting down.
CTTATCGAAGTGCCTACCACTTATGGAGTGAGGGCTGTTCTTAATTCAAGCCACGGTTTGCCCTCAGCCCTGTTTTCAGTGCCAGGGCTCAGGTCAAAACACACTAGGGTGTTTTTCTGATCGCATGCAGACTGCATCATGCGCAGACTGGAAAAACTCCTTTGTGTTGTGGGGAAGCAGGGTTGGATTAGGCAGAGTCGTCCCTCTGCTCAGCACCCTCCTAGACCTCCCCCATAAAGTGATAACAGCATCACTCTGCTGGCCTGGAACTCCATTCCACTCGCCAAATGTGCATGTGTTGTGCATTTACTGCCTGCAGTAGCCCCCAAAAGCCCCCAAATGGGGCATCCCAGAAGATGGGCTGATCTGAACCAAGACCCACTGGATCCTGAGCCAGCCCCATTGCCATCACTTGTTGGCCAATGGCCTGGTGCAACAATTTGCCTGCCCCCCGCACTGCCTCCTGCCCCAACTGATGTGAGTGACAGGGCTGCAGATCTAGTGGTGTCTCTACCACTCTTACCACGCCCTGTTACTGCCTGGTCTGGGTTTGGATTGCCCTGTTAGTCTGACCCTAGAGGAGACTTTTCCCCAATTCCTGTTATCTGTGTATTCTTCTGTTTCTGCTCTAGGTCGAAAACTCATTTCATGTAGAAAACTAGTCCATTGGAGAACTGTTCTAGCTGAGCCATTTCTCTCTGTGCTAGTTTTCTGTGTGTTTCTTCATAGGGGAACAAGGGACTCGCCTATCTGCAGTGTGCCCTCTCTGGAGAGGACCTGTGCTGAACTGATAGGTGTTCCTCAATAGCTGCTTGTCACAGAATTCCCTAAACCGTTGGAGTTTAGCCCTAACTCAAACCTTTTCTAAGATGTGGGGTAGCTTGGACTGAGAGAGTGAATGGCCCAGGCTCACCCAGCTTCAGGGCTGAGTGGGATTTGAATTTGGGCCTCTCTAATCTGACAGTCGGACGCGGGTGGTGCTGTGGGTTAAACCACAGAGCCTAGGACTTGCTGATCAGAAGGTCGGCGGTTCAAATCCCCGCGATGGGGTGAGCTCCCGTTGCTTGGTCCCTGCTCCTGCCAACCTAGCAGTTCGAAAGCACATCAAAATGCAAGTAGATAAATAGGTACCGCTTGGGCGGAAAGGTAAACGGCGTTTCCGTGCGCTGCTCTGGTTTGCCAGAAGCAGCTTAGTCATGCTGGCCACATGTCTGCAGACAAACACCGGCTCCCTCGGCCTATAAAGCGAGATGAGTGCCGCAACCCCAGAGTCGGTCACGACTGGACCTAATGGTCAGGGGTCCCTTTACCTTTACCTAATCTGACAGTCAAAAGTTCCTTCCATTACATTTAGTTAGAAAATAGTTGAAATGATTAGTGGGGATGGGGTGGGGGCTGGTCCTGCTCTTTTGCCTTCTTTCTTTACTGTTCCCTGCCCTTTCTGCTTTCTCTCAGCACTCTGGAACACTTGAGGCGTTGGCTACAGCCTGAGAAAGTGGCCGTCAGCACCGAGGAAGTGCAGTATTTGATTCCGCTCGAGGCTCGTATAGAGAAGCAAGAGACAGAAGAAGAACTGATGATGGCTGTAGAACAGTGAAATGTTGACCTTTGCCTCCAGTCCAGGGACTGGTGCAGTTTCTTTTAAAACAGCAAGAGGAGGGAAGGGACAGTGCTTGGTGATAGTAGACCACACTTTCCACTGTACTTCTTAAATTTCAGTGGCTTTGAAGTTGCAGATTTAAATCTAGTCATATGTAAGAATCTACTAAGGTGACTGAACATAAAAGGCAGTGGATATAATCTTTGGATAATGAGATGGACTGGAGTCAGGCATGGGAGTGAAGAGTTCATCCATTTGCTTCGCTCTTCTCCTTTATGGTCTCTTTTCTTTGGGTCTGCAACATTCCCAGAGGTTTTTGTTGTGTTCTTTTTGGAGGACTTGCATGCACATGGATCCTGTAAACTGCATTATTTCAGACAATTCGTCACCTCACACTTCAATGGACTGTGCAAAAACATTGTACTCTCAAATTTCAGGACGTGAAAACATTCCTTTCCTCACAGCATATAATCCCCAAATGTATGACTTCTAAGACTGAAACTCGTGTGTATCTCTTTTCCCAACTTTTTTTTTAAGCCCAAACATGCCTGTATCTTTTCCTCTGTGAAGTGAAAAGCAACCATGGGTGCAGTTTTGAGTGATCTTGGCAACCTTTGCTTTTGGTTTTAGGAAGAAAAAAAAATTGGGGGGATAAAATACACACTACTACATTTTACGTTCAGTTTCAGTCTTAAAGAGATGAAGCGTCTTCTACTAGAAAAAACCCACACAGCCCTCTTTTTGTTAAAATTGTTGTCTTTGTCCTTGCAAGCAAGCAGGTCTTGAATTGAAAAGTGTAGCACTTCATGTAGTTATTTTCTTAAAACTCTGAATTTAAAACTGTTCTGGAATGGAGCTACTTTGCTTTGCCATTCATGAGATCTGATTTCCCCAAGCATCTTTTCCAGCTAATGGAATATCCATGCTTTCTTCTTCACTCTCAGTTTCCCTTGCTGAAAGAAGAAAAGAAAAATGTATTCCGAAACAATATGGAATTAAAACTGTAGGAATTTAGTTGGCATAAATAAGACCAAGTATGAAATCAGTGGTGAGCTGGATAAGGAGGATGTAGTTCATTAACCTTTTTACTCCCTGTGGCATATTCACTTATGTGTGTGTGTTTCGTGTGTGTCAGTGCATGCAAAAGGAGGTGAAAATGTTTGTGCTGCAGCCACATGTCATGCCTTGACTTCATTTTCATTACGTTCCCTCACTCCGTGGCCATCCATAGCCCTTCACTGCTCCCTTCCCTGATACCTTTCAACATATGTAGCAGCCCAGGCCAGTTGCTGCTTTTGTGCCATTTTCCCCTCACTGACTTTCTGCTTCTTGCAGACAGTGGAGTTGCAATAATGCAAACAACTGGATCTGATTGCATGGTGATATCATTGAAAGCAAACTTGGTTTGAATATTTTTTTTTGCCATTGGTGATATGTTATGTCTGAATGGCCATATAGTGACTTCACTGGTCTCAGAGTGCTTTTTTTGAAAAAGGTAACAAAGCAATAGCTGAATTGGGTTTGGCACTGCTGGCAACCCAAGATGGCAAAATAGGAAATACTGAACCTGGAAAAAAATTAGCATAGCACTGTTAAAGTATGCAGGTAGGTATATGTGTTTCTGAAATATTTGGAAATGTGTGCTGTGGTTGCCTGCAGTTTTGCTGAAATTATCCGGAAATTTGTTAGACAAAACATCTCAAAATTGGGGAAGTTTACATTTTATTATTTCCCATCATTTTATGTTTCACTTTCCTCTGAGTTTTCTGCTCTGGTAATATGTTATGGATGATGAACTGCATATATTGCTGTCACATTGGTGGGATAGTCTCTAGGTTGTCTATTTGCGTAGTTAATATGCCTTTTCAAAATTGAGTTTCACTGACTTCTGTCTTGATCCATCAAAACATATTTGCCTGTTGTATAAATGATGTCCCTTTGTGGCTCTTCACATGGTTTTGTGTTGTGATAGAAGAACATGCGGTTTCAGAACTGAGGCTTTTAAAGTTTGCTGTCTTTATTTAGTGTCGTCAGTGCATTAGGCTCTACACAGAGTATGGAGGAGTTAGGAACACACCCACACCCTTTCCCGGTGAATTAAAAGGATAGGGCCCTCCTTCCTTGGAGGTTGGTTTTCCATCTGTCATGGATGCTTTAGTTGAAATTCCTGCATTGCAAAGAGTCAGACTAGATAATCCTCAGGGTCCCATGCAACTTTACAGTCCTATAATTCTATGAAAAGGAGACACCGGGACCTGAGAAAGAAGTAGCAAGAGGGAACGGTTAAGTGGGTAGGATTAGGAACAGGCAAATTGAAACTAGGGAACAGCAAGAACCAGTGGAGGCTGATCCATTAGGGAAAATGTGCTGCCCCACCAACCTCAGATTCCTCCAAGTCTACCTGCCTTCCTTATTTATACTCAGTTATGCTGGTTAGAGGAGAGAACTTAACCGGGAGTCCTGCTTAGGATAACATGCTAAGCCAAACTTCAGCTAAGCTCAGCATGGGAGCAAGAAGAATTGGGGCAGAGCACCTGCAAGCCCATCTCTGGAAGCCTGGACGATTATATGGTCTCCATAAGGCACAATTTGGTTGACCATGTCATGTGAACCAGGCCTGTGTTCCCTGTTTAGCAGGAGACAAGAGAAGCAGAACTAGGTCCCTGTGCATGATGCAGTATATGGGCACAAAACCTGGGTTCATCACACAGTTAATATTATTTCCTGCTAAATGACAAATCCATGGAGCAATTGCTATCCTGGCAGGTCAAACTACTCCTGGGTGTGTGGGTGTGACATCATATTGTTTCTATTTTAAAATGTACTGTTAGTGCTAATCACAGCAATTGCCCTAGACTGAAGAAGCATCAATTAAAACACTTTTCCATTTCCTCTGTGGCCTCTCCGTTGATTTTGCCAATATTTTTTATTGATTTTCCATAATTTTTCACAAATTGCCACCAAATTAAAACAAATTCAATACAAATTTAAAAGCTGACTTCCCACCCACCCACAGATGTCCCCTCTTTGCTGCTCCCAATAAAATAACTTTTCCAACTATCATTTCAAAATACTTTCATCCCTTCTCCCTACACATCGCCTGTTCAATTACCAATTTCTGCTATGGCTTTTATATATTGTTATAACCTGTCCTCAAAATAGATGTGTGGAGTAAATCCTCTTTATCTATAGTGGTCGTTCATCAATTTTCAAACATTTCCTTCTGATACCTCTTGAGGAACACTTTGCCTGAGAAAAGTAGATCTTGCTTCCTCCCAGACAGCACACATATTCCTCCCTAACATGGCCTTGGACATTGTTGTCTGACATCTGGCCCCAGTAACCAATAACACAGTCTCACTGGTGCAGCATGCAGAGGGTGAAAATGAACCCCCTAGATTTTTTTTGCATAAATATATAATATACATGATTTTGTACCTTTTGATGTCACCTGGATTCAGCCAGATGTTTCAAGGAGGAACAGAAGCGGAACACAAAGGCAGCATGCCTCCTTGTATTTCATTATGCCTGCCCAATTTCAAAAGCATGTGATCAGCTTAGATATCTTCCATGAGCGATCTATCCGTCCCACAGCAGGCCAGTGAGCAGGGAGAAAGAGATTGGTAGAATATTAAAAGAAAAGTCTGCAAGTAAGAGCTGCTTGACAATGGAGCCAGGATGGTGGGCTTTTTCCCATGCTGGAGGAGGTCTTCGAGGCTGGACAGACATACTGAGGATGCTCCGATTTCCTGCCCACACACTAAGTGGAGGAAGTCAAGAGCTACAGGAACGTCCTTAACATCTGGCCATGAAAATGTCTGCTTGAAGTGGAGATGGGATCTATTGTTGGCAACATGCTACTCCAATGATGTTTTGTTGCTCTGTTTTTGTTTCTTAATATTCCTATATGCACGCACACACATACATCACATAACATTATTACTGGATATGATACAATATGATAATCTTTATTGTCATTGTCCCATACAGAACAACGAAATTGAAAAAATCTACATCAGACATTCAAAAACCAACAAGCCTGCTATCCCAGCCTGGTTAGCCCCCTAAAAACTCTGATACCCCATAATTAAATACAATATACTCCAATAGAGACTACCTTACACTGCGTTTAAAACCAAAATTGCATTTGGATAGAAACTGTTTCTCAGGATATAATTTACCACGAGATCTTGTCAAAATATCCTTATTGTGGCTGGAAAAAGTGCACGCGTGATTTAGAATCTTTCATATATTATTATATGTACAGTGGTACCTTGGTTTGGTTCCCAAACGCCGAAAACTCGGAAGTTAGCGTTCCAGCTTTCAAACGTTTTTTGGAAGCTGAACGATGTGGTTGTCGGCTATTGTTTCTGGGGCACCGGCACCAATCAGAAGCCACACCTTGGTTTTCGAACATTTCAGAAGTCAAACGGACTTCCAGAAGGGATTAAGTTTGAGACCCAAGGTACCATGGAAACCTAGATGCTGCTAACTGGAAGAGTGTGATGGCACCATCCTATTTGTCTAAAAAGAACTTGGCATAATGTGGAAATGAAGAAACCAGCCAGTTTTGTTCGAGGAGAGGCAGCCAGCCAGCCAATGAATGCTTTTATTGGAACATAGCCTTATTTTGTGAAATATTGGGATGGTAAATGGAGTACTACCTTATTGTTTGTTTTATCTTCTAGGCCAGAGTACTTACTAAGTACCAGCTAAGTACTTACTGCAGACCCCCTGTTTTTCAAAAGCCCAGCAATGGACTACTTTTGAAAATTTTGATACCTCTATGGTAGTTTTTGTTATGTAAATGGGGCCACATACCCCCTGGTTATGTGGACCTGGGGAGTCTACGGACCACCAATTGGGAACCACTGTTCTAGGTTATGAAGACCCTATCCAATCCTATAATTCGAATACAAAACAAAATAGAATGAGGAATTTTTACTGAAATCTAATGGCAAATTATATCCATTAATAACCGTGTGTGTGTTTGTGTGTGTGTGTGTGCATGCGTGCATGTGTGTGTGCATATGCACACACATGCATAGATACAAAAACACAGCCACACAGTATTATTGGAGACTCCAACAATGGATTCCTTCAGGTTCCCATCTTGGAGGCACTGGGGAATGAGAGAGATGGGTCTTTCCCTTCCTTATTATGACCTGCTACGTATTTCATAGCAAACAACTCAATCTACTGAGACTTGGAACTGAAGGCTTCTGGGTCTGTGTGCTGGTACACCTGGTGGTAAGCTACTCAAGGCTGCACAGCAGAGAAACGCCAACATTGTAATGCCTACTCAGAAGTAAATTCCATTAAGTTTAATGGGGCCAACTCCCAGATAAAGTAGGAATAGGTCTTTTCAGCCTTGCCATGTCTTCACCATCCTGGAAGATCCATTTCTTTGTTTAGAGCAGGTATTCATCTATGTCCCAGATGTTTGTCTGAAACTGTATTAATTTGGTGGGTGAACCTGGGTAAATGCTTAAAGATAGAGGTGAGTAGGCTACCTCAGGATGAATGTCCAAATTCAGTATCCTAACAAGAGGTCCTACACTGGGTCAAACATGTTGTTGTTGTTTAGTCATTTAGTCGTTTCCGACTCTTCATGACCCCATGGACCAGAGCACGCCAGGCACTCCTGTTTTCCACTGCCTCCTGCAGTTTGGTCAGACTCATGTTTGTAGCTTCGAGAACACTGTCCAACCATCTTGTCCTCTGTCATCCCCTTCTCCTTGTGCCCTCAATCTTTCCCAACATCAGGGTCTTTTCCAGGGAGTCTTCTCTTCTCATGAGGTGGCCAAAGTATTGGAGTCTCAGCTTCAGGCTCTGTCCTTCCAGTGAGCACTCAGGGCTGATTTCCTTAAGAATGGATACGTTTGATCTTCTAGCAGTCCATGGGACTCTCAAGAGTCTCCTTCATCACCATAATTCAAAAGCATCAAAAGGGTCAAACATATTGTTACTCAATTCCCCCCTGCACCTCCTCAAGGAATAGTATGCATCAGTGAGAAAGAGAAATTTAGATAGGATCTTCTAAAAATGGGTAAGAATGTAATTACAGCATTGCCTGGCACTGGTAATGTAGAATGCTGTATTTAAATATTATCTCCTGTCTGATCATATTGGCACTCCCTCTTGTAGATTTAAGAATTTCCACTGAGGTTAATGAGCATAAATGCCACTTTATGGTATCCTATGTTTATGTATCAGAAACCTGCTTCTTCCATTGCATTTTTCATAAAGTGTTCCTGTGAATCTTTCCTGAATACAAAGGGGCCATGCGATGAATTTATCTATTTATTTGCATTTTCTGTCAGCTTTCCCCCTGAAGTCTCAGGGGGAGAATTATGTGTAGCAACCAGAAATATATAACTAAAAAACTTAGAGCAGATTGTTGCTAAACTCTAGTATATTTAGTTCTCATTTTTTTCAATGACAGAGATGTAATAGCACAATCCTATACATGTCTACTGAGATGTAAGGCACAATGAGTTCAATGGAGCTTACTCACAGGTAAGTGGGTACAGGACTGTAATCTAAAGCTTTTATCTAAGACCTTTCCTAGTATCCATTTGGTAGTTATCTGGGTCCCCCCCTCTTTTGAAGATGGGGACAACATTTGCCTATCTCCAGTCTTCAGGGACCTCATATTTCTATTTAATACCTATTGTCACCTCATTGGTGATGATGGAGACATGCTTTGCCTACAAATGAAATCTGCAGAAAAACAGAATCTGTTCCTTTTCTTTTCCCTATTCAATGAAATTATAGCTGCTTTGTGAAATAACAGTGTTTATCTTTTGCATTTTCTTTCACTACTATAAAAATTGGCATTTCCAAAGCAGCGTAGACTTATAAAGCCTCAGTTTCCTTCCACAACATTATTGTATGAAGGAGGAGATTTGCAGTGCTGAGTGCTTTTAAAGGATATGGATTGCCATGGTAACCACTGACTTCTAAAGACCACACAAATGACATATTTAATTGAAAGGCATGTTTTGATTTTGACTCTGTTTTATTTTTGTATAGTTTATCTGCCATCTCTTTGTATGTTAATTTGGTGTGGAGGTAGGGAGATGAAAGAACATTGAGAATGTTCCTGGAATAATTTGAGGAATCTGTTATATTATTTTTAGAAAAGATTGTTCAACTTCCTCTTCTTGGTCTTCTGTTTTGGACATTAATGTATTGTACTCAAGGAACATGACTGAAAAAAATAAATTCAAATGCAGATTGGACACTATTAGACTCCACCAAATTCTCTCTCTATATATATACATATATAAATATAATTTTAATTAAATTTTCTATTTTACAATTTAGAATATTCATTTATACAACCTTAACATATCAATGACTTCCTTTCTTCTCTTTCAATGGTTCATTTTGCATAGCATAAATCCCGGCATATTTTATATCAACTAAACCATTCAGTAGTCGATTATTACTTCCATCAAAACTTATTTACACTGTTGAATTTATCATATATTCAATAAACATTTTCCAATCTTCTTTAAAGGAATGTTCTTCTTGTTCTCTTATTCTATATGTTAGATCCACAAGCTGCTCATACTCCACCAAATTCAACTGGAGAGCTGGGATGCAATTCTATACATACTGTCCTGGGAGTTGGTCCCATTGAACTCAATGTGACTTACTTCTGAGTAAACATGTTTAAAAAGTTGGGCGCCATCCTCACTCTCTGCCCAGTGGTAGCAAGATTCCAGGGGTTTCAAGGTGCTCACCCAGGGCTTGTGCTCCTTTAGAGAACTGAAGGCGTGACAGTGACTGTTGGAGCTTTGAGAAGTATGATTTATTCACATATTGACACCACAGAGGGAATCCGAATCTTACAGCATGGTCATTTTAAGCAGGGCTTGGAAAGGATGATCCTGGAGGAGGACATGGCTGTCTTATTAGAACAATGAACACAGGCAGCCCATGCTGCAACATTTTGTTGCAGGACCCACTTGTTTTTCTCCAAAGGCAACAAAGGAAGTTAGCACACAAGATGTATCTGGCAGTGAAATTCAGACAGCAAGACTTAGTCCTGATTCCCCATGAATAGCCAATTACACGAATATGGAATAATTATGTTGAATAACACACTTGGAGTCTCCAGACATAATGGTAATTTAAATTATGGTTTTAGGAGAGACTGTTTTGTGTCGTGCTGAGTATGTCTGAACAAGAGCACTCAAAATTAAGTGCTGATTGCCTTAGAAGGAAAACACCACATGTAAGGACCCCAGGATGGTTAACTCCAGTCAAAGGCGACTATAGGGTTGCGGCGCTCATCTCGCTTTGCAGGCCAAGGGAGCCGGCATTTGTCCATAGACAGCTTTCTGGGTCATGTGACCATCATGACTAAACTGCTTTTGGCCCAACAGAACACCGTGACAGAGGCCAGAGTGCATGGAAATGCCATTTACCTTCCCACTGAAATGGTACCTATTTATCTGCTTGCACTAGTGTGCTTTCGAATTGCTAGGTTGGCAGGAGCTGGGACAGAGCAACAGGAACTCACTCCATCATGGGGATTTGAACTACCCTCCTTCTGATCAGCAAGCCCAAGAAGCTTAATGGTTTAGACCACAGGGCCACCTTCATCTGATTGTCTTAGAAGGCAAACATCACATGTGCACCTTAATGTCATAGTATTAATACAAGTAATTCAGCTGCAACCCCAAAATGACTCATGTTTAAGTTATGTCATAGAAAACTGCTTTAGAAATGGAATTTGCACTGGTACACGCAAGAAGCAAAGCAGAAGGGGATTGGTGCTTTGGTTAGAAGGTGCTAATGGACTATCTGTTGCACCACAGGTATGGAGATAAGCCCTAACTCAGGCATAGGCAAACTTGGCCCTCCAGGTGTTTTGGGACTACAACTCCCATCATCCCTGACCACTGGTCCTGTTAGCTAGGGATGATGGGAGTTGTAGTCCCAAAACATCTGGAGGGCCGAGTTTGCCTATGCCTGCCCTAACTCTTTGTGCCTTTGAATTGTACAAACTTCACAAATAATTACAGAATTTTTTGAATAACAGACTGCAGTTCTAATGGAAGCTATAGACTTGAAATACTAGCTGTTCCTGCAGTCCCCACGGAGAACAACCCAGTTAATAGCTGGAGGGCTGGTATTGTTATAAATTGAGGGGGATCCCCTAAACCTAAGAAATTAACAAATGGTAGGATTTTTATTATTTGGAATATGAATGAAAAATACAAGCTGCAGAACTGTACCAGACAAGGAATCCCTGAGCTGGCTTATGCAAACCATATTGGCAGGGCTAGTTAAGAGCAAAGCCACTAACAGACAAAAGTGCTAATTACTGGTCATTTGGACATCTAAGGAAGGGTCTCAGGACTGTGGGATTACCAAGGTGATGGGGAGCAGGCAGGCTGCGTTCACAGGAAAAATGTGCTTCTACAAAACTATGCTTGGGATAGGAAATGGAAGGGAAGGAGTTGTTTGGGTGAGAGGAAGAAGGAGGAGAACTAAGACAGAACAGATCTTGGCAGGCTGGCTGAAGGGAGACTGGGAGAGATGTCTTGGATTTCAGTGCTGCATCGCTGTGAGGAGCAAGCCCCTCTTGAGATGACCATGTCATAAGATGGTCACTCACTCCATCTTAATTCAGGTGTAAATATGTGAATAAATCTCTATTATTTGATTATTGATGTAAACCTCCAAAATGTATTTTGTATAGTTAAGTTTTTACCTCTACCTTCAATACATTTTATTTTATTTTATTGCTATGGGTAGTGGCTGATGCAAATAAAGATTCTTCTGATCTGATCTGTGAAATCATATTTCTTAAAGCTACCTCTTGATTCTCAAAGGAACACAGACCCCAGGTGAGTGCTTGGAACCTCCTGGAATCTTGCTACCAGTCAGCAGAGATTGGCTGGTGTCCAATCTTTGTAACGTATGTTTGTAGTAGGAAAGACAAAGAGGGAGAGAGAAGCAGGTGCAGCGGTTAAAAATGAAAAAAGCAAAATGAATAAAAAAGCATACAAAATAGAAATGTATTTTAAAACTGCATTCTTAAGCACACATATTAGGGTGTAAGCCCAAGTGAAGACAGTGGGACTTCTCAGTGGACATAGTGCAGAAAGAGAGACACATAGGTAAAGGAATATATATAAAAAATAATAAAAATTGTCCAGTAGCACCTTAGAGACCAACTAAGTTCGTTCTTGGTATGAGCTTTCGTGTGCATGCACACTTCTTCAGATACACTGAAACAGAAGTCACCAGACCCTTATATATAGTGAGAGGGTGGGGAGGGGTATTACTCAAAAGGGTGGTGGGAATGGGTGATTGGCTGATAGGTGTGGTAAACCTGTTGACGATAAGTAAAGGGACATTCTTTATCTCAGTGAGGCCTTCCACTCTGGCATGCAGCTGCCCCTGGTACTGATTTTTTTTTTTTTTTTTTTGCAAGAGTTGAAGATGTACATGAAGATGTAATTTAGAGCCCAGCCAGCTCTAAATTAATACTAACACTGCTGTTCTGTTAACAAGTGAGATGCATGTATGTTTTAGTTCAGGGGCTGCCAACCTTCTTCAGGTCTATGGGTCATTTGGATGTTTGAGTAGGCAGAGAGAAAACACCCACACCCCTTCACTTTTCCAGAGACCTGTGTAAAACTCAGAGCCTCTAGAATTATCTGAACTTTGACAAGTACCTAGGACTGAAAGAAGTGGGAAAGTGGCCTATTCTTCCAACTTCTTCCTTCAGCTCTGCATTGTTTTCAAGGGAGAAAAAGGTTATCCTCACTACCCCTAGATCATGAACTGATGAAGGGAAGGATAGGAGTGAGACAAACAAAGGAAAAGTTACAAATTTTCCTAATACTGTTGTGCATTTTAAAAGGGATGTACCCGGACAGCCTCAAGGGGGTGAGGCTGTAACGGTGGTTTGCTTTCTGCTGACAATCTTGATATTCTTGCTTGCCTGCAATTAACATAGCTAGGCTCAGAGATGGTCTGGGATGTGACTTGCCGCAACAGAGCTCCCACTTCCTAGTGTGAAGCTCCAGGTTCAAAACACTGTGTGTTCATTTGAATCTGAGCCACTATAAGAAGCCTACCTGCTTTCAGCTGCCATTTCCAAAATGAAGACGTCCCAACACTTCAGGTTGTCTTTAAATTCTAATTCTACACGCACATACCTAGTCTTAATGTTTGGCTGTTTGGTTGTTAACTTTGAATCTCTCCTTTCCATCAAAAGGTGCTCAAAATTACCTAGCAGCAATAAAACACAAATTAACAATCCAAACTGTACAAATGGGGCAGGTAAAATACATAAATAGATACTCCCTCAAGATGGCGGCTGTAACAACTTCTCCTCCGTGAACTCTCTAGATTACAAACCTTTTACAGCCTTTTACAGCCTTTTATAGACGTTTTTACAGCTGTTTTTATTAGTCTTTTAATTATTTTACCTCTGTTAGAAGTTTTAACCGTTTTATCTCTACTGTTGGCCAGTCGTGGCCAATATACGTACTAACAAGGATATTCAAACCTTCTGCTGAGAAAGCCTGCTGCTGATTAGAAACGCCGCCTTGAAGACTGGGTTATGTTGAGCAGTGGAGGAGGAGTAGCAGAGGAGTTGTGTCCACAAAAGATAAGTTCTCCTTTAACTCCGTTTATCTCTACTTTTAACCTCCGTAGTCAGTGAAACAGTGACCAATGGGTCATGGCAAGCGACCAAGATCTGCTGAGAAAGGTGGTTCACCTCCAAGAGTAGAGCAGCCAAAGCTTGAATCTCCCTCACCGCCTACTAACAATAACAGCCAAACAGAGCAAGCAATTGTTTCTGCGGTCGAAACATACAACCGCTTTTGGCCCCTGTATGGTCAAGGGGAGCTGGAAAAGCCAGTTGATCCAGGGGGGGATGGAAGCCATAGGGAAGCCCTCCTCCCTGACACCTTAATTACACCTTCGCTGTCACTAAAACAGGACGCATCAGGGCAAACTGCCCATGAATCAGTACCTGAACAAATACAACTAGTAATCAGGACTTTAAGCTTCATTTTCAAGGAATCGAAAGGGATTTCTTTATCTTTGAATAAACTTTCACAAGCCCTTCTGACTCATCCATCTTCCTCAACTGAGCTAGCTAATTTGCATCAATCTCCTGTGCAGCTTGTAAGTGCCTTAAAGAGACAACATGACCAGAAATCTCACCTTAAGGGTTCTAGAAGCAGGCTGCCACTGCCCCAAAGGAACAAGCAATCCTTGATTTTTCAACCTAATAAAATATGTCTATCCATTTTTTCCCGTGACGCCCCCAGACTTAGGTGGAATAACCTGAGGATGGCTAAAGGGTACCTACGTGATCTGCTAAGTATCCCTTTTTTCCAGATAGATCTTATATCTGTAGTACCCCTAAATGTCACGCCCTGGCCAAGGAAATTTATGCTCTCCTTCCAGTCTGCAAGGATCCCACATCTTCTAGCAAGACAAAAAGACTGGCTGGCAGCCTGGGAGATTGTAACAACAAGAGTCTTTAAGGACACGAGTGTCAAACCTCTTTTTGCCAACATCTTAACCGGCAATGAATGCTCGTTACCTCCTTCTGTTCCTATAATAAAGGAAAAAACACCTAGCCGGGTACCCCCTGTTCCACCTGCGATCCCAAGTGTACATTTAGTTACGCTGAGGAATGATCCAATTGCAAGCGGAGATTGGAATATCCCTGAAGAGAGAAATCTTATCTCCTCTTATGGAAAACTCCCTTCAGAAGAACAGCAGGCTATTCTCGACAGATTGGATCTACTCAAACAACGACTCCTATCGCAAGGGGACCCCTCTATGCCGACGAGAGAGGAGAGCAGGCGCTCCACGTCCCACAAGGCGTCTCCATCAAATGCCTTGATAAGCTTTCAACCCGCTACTTTGTTTTTTTTTTATTATTAAAATTTTTATTACATTTTCAGTTTACAGAAAAGAAAAAGAAGGACAAACCAGAAAAAAGAAAGAAAGAAAAACAATCCAACTTTCAAAATACATTTTTAGGTTACTAACTGGACTTCCCCACATCTCCCTCACCCTGCGTTCTTTACAATAAACATATCAGCAAATTATTACCTTGTTTCGTATCTTATTTATATCTTTCAGAGTGTTTTACTTCTAAATTTAAAGTACCTTTTGTCAAATATTTATACCTTAAGATAATACATAAAATAACATTAAATTTCAACTTTTTTTTACTTATAACTTAACTTTCTATTTTCCTAATCTAATTGCAGGAGCTAAAATTTCCAAGTCATGCAGATTCTTAACATTCATACAACTTATAATGTTTTTGTAAATAGTCCTTAAATTTCTTCCAGTCCTCTTCCATTGTCTCTTCTCCCAGATCTCGGATTCTGCTAGTCATTTCAGCCAGTTCCATATAGTCCATCAACTGCGTCTGCCACTCTTCCAGCGTGGGAAGGTCTTGTATCTTCCAATATTTTGCAATGAGTATTCTTGCTGCTGTAGTTGCATACATAAAAAAAGTTCTATCCTTCTTTAACACCTTTTGGTCCACAATGCCCAGGAGGAAGGCCTCTGGTTTCTTAGGGAAGGTGTATCTAAACACCTTTTTTAACTCATTATAAATCATTTCCCAGAAGGCCTTCACTTTTGGACAAGTCCACCAAAGATGAAAGAATGTCCCTTCAGCCTCCTTACATTTCCAACATTTATTATCAGACCGATGATATATTTTTGCAAGTTTGACTGGGGTCATGTACCATCTATATATCATTTTCATAATATTTTCCTTCAGGGCATTACATGCCGTGAATTTCATTCCAGTGGTCCATAACCTTTCCCAGTCTTCTAACATAATGTTGTACCCAATATCCTGAGCCCATTTTATCATGGCTGATTTGACTATCTCATCCTGGGTGTTCAACCCGCTACTTTGTTACCCCCTACTGATTTGAACCAGCAGTCACCTGTTGACCAACAGCACCATTCTACCGTGGAGGAAGTCGATAAACTCAACACTCCCGTCTCAGACCTTATGTCCAATCAAAATATGGAAGTTGATGAATCCTTTGCTTCAATGCCAGAGCTAGAATCTACCCTGTCTGAAGATCACCAGGAAATGATTATGCATGCACCATCCCCACGTTCACGTCCTTCTATACATCTGCGTGATAATTCTTCTCCATCTGCGCAGCAACTACAAGTGATGGCTGGAACACTTCTTAGCGCTACCCTGGTTAAGACTGACAACTCTGACGGATATACTAGTATAGCCCATCAAAGACCTACTACTACTCACCTCAATGAACAGCATCCGACCTCACCAACTCTGCTTAATTCCCCCTCCCCGGCAAAGCCCTCCCTGCCTGTTAATGTTACTAAATCTTGGATTCGATCAACACAGAGGAAGACCTTACCCGCACAAACTAAAATTACTGATTTCTTTATGGGTCCTCCTTCTACCTCCAAGAACCTATTAAACAACTCAAAGTGACAATTACCGGGACAGCACAAGGATCTGACATTATCAATACTTAGCTGGAATATTGTTGGTTGGAGAACCAAAAAATCAGACCCCGAATTCAGGAAGTACATAAATTCATTTAATATCATTTTATTCCAAGAAACATGGGATGAGGAAGAGATTACCATAGACGGCTTCGATCTTCTAACTCTTCCGGCCTCTCCTTCCTTGAAAGGTGGTCGCCCCAAAGGGGGTCTTCTGATTGGGATCTCACTCCTACTTCACGCCAAATTCACTCTGGTACGGGCTTCCCCGCCTTTTGCTCTATCTGGACTGATCGCAGAAGGGAAGTTCTCATTACTAATTACTAATGTCTATCTCCCCCCTGAAGGCTCTGCACCTGATTTTGATTGGAGATGGGAATTATTTGAAAATCACCTATTGTCATGTCATACCAAATGCCCTAACTCGTACTCCCTAATTGGGGGAGACTTTAATGCCCGTATTGCCACAAATTGGGACCTACTAACCAAGTCCAAATGGTGGATTCCCCCATGCTTGGACAACTTTGACTTGGAATATGCCAGAATTAGAACTTCAAAGGACAACAGAGTAAACAAAGCAGGAGTGACCCTTTACCAAATGGCCATTCGCTTGAATCTAGTCTTCTTGAACGGCACCTTCCCCCCCGACATACCGGGGGAGTTCACTCACCTGGGACTAGCATCCAACAGTGTTATCGATTACTTCTTGATCTCTGCAAATTTGGCCGTTAATGTACTTTCCTTCCAAGTTGAAAACCAACATTTTAGTGATCACCTTCCAATAGTGACCACTTTGTCATTGTTCCGGTGCCAGAAGGACTATAAACACTCAGTCCATCTGGAAACCTCATCATCGACCAAAATAAGAGGGATCAAATGGTCGGAGGCTGTGGCCCAAAAATACCAGGAATTTTTTCATAGGGAAATCATTGCCTATCTACCTCAAATAACTACTGATTTACAAGATTTCAATTCGGTTTTGAAACTTTTTAACCTTCTTATAACAAACCTTACCACTTTTTTTACATCATCTCCTCAAAAGGCAAAAGTGGCGCATTGCAGTACTGGGGCCCCTTGGTTTAACACCTCTTGCAAACAAGCAAGATCCCTTCTTCATTCTATCTACAATGAATACAAAAACTCTAACGCCCAGGCTCTACCACCCTCCTATTTACAAGCCAAAAGAGCTTACAAACAGACTTTAAAGCTGGCCAAACGCGAGTGGTACCAAAAGCGTTGGCGAGCCTTGATTGCGGCCTCTAGATCCCGCAGACCACAGGAATTTTGGGCTCTGATAAACAAAAGAGGAAGGAAGTACCCACTGGCGATTATCCCTGCGCCCACATGGGAACAATTCTTGAGTAAATATTTCTCTCTGGCAGAGGAATCCAACTCACCCACGGAATTCTGTTTTTTTTTTTTTTTATAAGTATTTATTAAGATTTTTTAAAATACAAAATGCAAAAATAATAAACAATATAACATGGATCATAACACATTTTTCAGAACTTCTTTGGACTCCCTCACGTCTCCCACTCCCACTTACATCGTTATAAATTTTTCCCAGCAATTTATCATCTTGTTTATATTCTTAAATTTTGTTCAATTAATTTGATCTATTCTCCACAAATTTTATATTTCCCTCAATCTCACTTATCGTCAATTTCAAATCTAATTCAGTGGTAGGCAATTATTTATGATCTAGCATCCTTCTTAGCCTTCAACCAAATTACAATACTTTTGTAGATAAATCTTGAATTTCTTCCAGTCTTCTTCAACCCTCTCTTCTCCCAGGTCTCGGATTCTGCCAGTCATCTCGGCCAGTTGCATATAGTCCATCAGCTGCATCTGCTACTCTTCCAGTGTGGGTAGATCTTGAGTTTTCCAACTCTTGGCAATGAGTATCCTTGCTGCCGTTGTTGCATACATAAAAAATGTTCGGTCCTTCTTTAACACCTTCTGGCCGACAATGCCCAGAAGGAAGGCCTCTGGTTTCTTAGTGAATGTATACTTAAATACCTTTTTCAACTCATTATAAATCATTTCCCAGAAGGCCTTCACTCTAGGGCAAGTCCACCAGAGGTGAAAGAATGTTCCTTCGTGTTCTTTACATTTCCAACATTTATTATCAGACAAATGGTATATTTTGGCAAGTTTAACTGGGGTCATGTACCATCTATATATCATTTTCATTACATTTTCCTTCAAAGCATTACATGCAGTGAAGTTCAGCCCAGTGGTCCACAACCTTTCCCAGTCCTCAAACATAATATTATGCCCAATATCCTGAGCCCACTTTATCATAACCGATTTAACCATTTCGTCTTGTGTATTCCATTTCAGCAGCAAGTTATACATTCTTGATAAAACCTTAGTTTTTGGTTCTAACAATTCTGTTTCCAACTTCGATTTCTCCACCTGGAACCCTAGCTTTTTGTCATTTTTAAAAACTTCTTTAATCTGAGCGTAATGTAACCAGTCTCGCACTTTATCCTTCATTTTCTCCAAACTCTGCAATTTCCAATTGTCTCCGTCTTTTTCTAATATTTCCCAATATTTTGGCCAGTTGGCCTCCATATTGAGTCTTTTTCGGGCCTTAGCTTCCAGAGGTGAAAGCCACCTCGGAGTTTTATTTTCCAATAAGTCTTTGTATTTTGTCCAGACTTTAAAAACTGCTTTCCTGACAATATGGTTCTTAAAGACCTTATTAATCTTAACCTTATCGTACCATAGATATGCATGCCAACCAAAGGCATTGTTAAACCCTTCCAAGTCCAATACGTCAGTGTCCTCCAGAAGTAGCCAGTCTTTTAGCCAGCAAAAGGCTGCGGCTTCATAATACAACTTTAGGTCTGGCAGGGCAAAGCCCCCTCTTTCTTTCGCATCAGTTAGTATCTTGAACTTAATTCTGGGCTTCTGAGCCGACCATCTACCTTTGTGGCCCTCTACCGACCCAGAACTGATAATGGACTTGATACTAGATCTGAAAACGGGCAAAGCCCCTGGGCCGGATCTAGTCCCTGCTGAGGCTATTGTTGCACAACCGAGGTGGTGGGCTGAAATTCTGGCCAAAGTCTTTGATGCAATTAATTCTACGGGGCTTATCCCTAGGTCATGGAAGGAGGCCGTGATCGTACCAGTCCATAAAAAGGGTCCCCCTGCTGACCCAGAGAACTATCGGAACATCAGCCTTTTGTCTATCATCGGGAAAATCTATGCAAAATTTTTGCTGTCTAAGCTGTCCCATTGGGCATACGACTCAAATTTGATTGGCCACTAGCAAGCGGGCTTTAGGAACAATTATTCAACCACTGACCATATGGTAATTATGTATCATCTTGCCAGAAAATATTCTGCCCCGAGTCGGGGGCGCCTATGTGTCGCTTTCATAGACTTAAAGGCCGCCTTCGACAGTATCCCAAGAAACTGTCTATGGAAGAAATTAGAGAGATGGGGCATAGATAGAAGGCTGTTATGGCTTATAACCCAATTACACCACGGGTCGTCAGCTAGAGTGAGACTCACACCGGCGGGAAACCTATCCAATGAGGTCCCAATAAATAGAGGTGTGCGCCAAGGCTGCATTTTGGCCCCACTCCTCTTCAACTTGTTTATTAGCGACATGAAGCTCTTTCTGAGTGAGTCTCAAGCCAACATTCATGCCCCCCGCCTAGCTGATTTTCGCTGCCCTCTGCTCTTATATGCTGACGATGCAGTGATCCTTTCCTACTCTAGAGTCGGTTTATGCAGAGCTCTAAAGATTTTTGCGGCTTATTGCAAACTCAACCATCTGACAATTAATCATGGAAAATTTAAAGTACTGGTCTTTACCAGGTCTCGGAAAACTCACAGCTGGAAGTTAGATGGAGTCCAATTAGAACAGGTTTTCAAATTTAAATACCTGGGAGTCTTTTTTCACTACAACCTAAGCTGGAAGCCACAGATACAGTATTTACTGAACAAAGGGAAAACAATACTTTACACTCTACTCCAATTTTTCACGGTCGACGGAGCCTCCCACATCCCTTCTGCATTGAAGGTGTACCACACAAAAGTGGTTTCCACCCTCTGTTATGCTGCCCCGCTCTGGGCCCCAGGGTCCAATTTAACATCATTGGGGACATTGCAGAATCAGTTTCTCCGTCGCCTCCTGAAACTCCCCATGTGTGTGAGCAATGCAGCCATACATCTGGAGTTAAGGATTGCATCATTGGAGACTGTCATCTGGAAGCGAGTCTTTGGCTATTGGCTGTCCAGCTGGCATAGGCTTCCCGACCATTACCTCTTTCAGTGTCTCTGGTGGGATGACTTTGTTAACCCGTGGGTAGGAAAAATCCATGCCAAACTTCTGAGCATCGGAATTTCCCCAGCGGACTCTT
This sequence comes from Podarcis cretensis, assembly GCF_951804945.1. Taxonomy (NCBI): domain Eukaryota; kingdom Metazoa; phylum Chordata; class Lepidosauria; order Squamata; family Lacertidae; genus Podarcis; species Podarcis cretensis. The sequence continues at coordinate 43,915,603 of NC_137170.1, read as the reverse complement.
TAAAGATGAACCTACGCTCAGCCAAAAGCCTTATCGAGCAAAGATTAGCAGACATTGAAAATCAACACAACCTCTCCAGGGGTGGGAGTATCTGCTCCCCCAAGTATCACGGAATAACCCCACCACTTGGCCTTCCATCATACATGTCATCTCTTTCATCTGTACCACACCGACTTGCATTTATTCGTGCAAGGTTCAATGTTTTCCCATTGAACCTGCTGAGCCACAGATTTTCCAAGGGTTTGGTGTCTCCGCTATGCGAGTGTGACGGGAAAACAGTTGAATCTCTTCCACATATAATGTTCAACTGTCCCTTACATAGCATAGCCAGGACTAAATTCCTGGGTCCTGCTTTACTGCGCTTGGTTGGCAGGCCTGTTGAGTCACATGCCGCACTGCTTTTGCAGGACACAGACCCTTCTGTAACTCTGCAGGTGGCGAGATTCCTGAATGCGGTTATTTCACACACAAAAACCACCAAACAACAACAACAACTAAACTAATCGGACAGTTATGATGAGAGTGCATGACGGATCTCGCCTCCAGTTTTCCTTTCTGCAGATGTTTTAGGTTTCTTCTCTCACTGAGCTGTTGCCATCTAAGCTGGTTGTTATAAGAACCCAACAACATCAAGAACCGTCCCTTCTGTGAACCGTCCCTTGGATCTTTCCGGGCCCCAAGCTGTTATTTGTCACTGCTCAATGACCCACCCTTGCATCGTGGTGTTTCCCTTTTGTTGTTAGATGTATTGGTTTTTTATGCTTCTGTGCTTTTATGTTTGTATATATTTTATGGGCTAATAGCCGTAATAATAATAATAATAATAACATAAATAAAATCAACAACACTGATCACCAGAGGGTAGGAAATGTGGTATATTAGTAGCACCAGGAAAAGCTTGGTCCATAGCAATTTTTAATGCATGGGGATAGCAACTTGGTGGCTTGCTATCATCCTGGAGTACAGTTTATTGGGTGAAAGCTATTCAGTATTTCCCAGAAACAATATTATCTGTTATCAATCTACATGCACAAAATACAAAATCCAGGGCTTCCCAAATAAATACATGGCAGCTGAAACAGTAGGCTTTTGCTCAAGTTCTCAGTATTGTTGCCATTGTATAATCTGTGTAGCAACTCACTGCAGAGTCTAACCTCAGGAAATAATTAATACATCTCAGCATGGTGCATTGAAAGCATATTGATCTTTCTGGGAAATTTTTTTCCTCTGACAGCTTCAGGCTGCCTTGATTCTTATTATTTTTTAAGAGAGCCCCCCCCCCTTAAGAATCGAACAGTTGCATTTCCCTGCATTTGGCTCTGGGAACGTCCTGAAGCCAGTCAAAGTAAGTCTGTGCTCCTTAGCAACGTGTTCCTTAGGAAATAATCATCAAATCACCTGAGGGAGCGAAAAATGGAAGTGGCACAAAGCACCAGGTATTGTCAGACACTGACATCATTTCTGATTTTTTTAAAAAAATAACAGGAAGCTGAGATAGCATATATTCTGACTGGGGACTCCATCTGAAGTAATGGTGCCACACACCTCTGTGGTCAGAAACACTCTAGTGTGAGCAGATGCTTTTAGCGTTGTGGCAACAGTTCTCTGGAATTCTTTTCCCTTTGAAGCAAGCCCCATATCTATCAACAGGGGCATCCACCTGTTGCTCCTTGTTTCCACTGCTCTTTGACTTCTCCCTGGAGCCATTAGCTATCACTTTCTGTTCTAACCCCAATATAAAGGAGTCCTGGAGAGAGGCAGAAGAGCATCTTTTAAACTTTTAGACAACATGATCTGCATGGTAAGTAACCCACAAGAGGCTCTGCCTAGTTCAAGGGAGCTTCTTCAAGCTGAACAGATGGCAGGTCTTCCTATTAGCCTTCACAAATCCCGAATCGTGTATTTTAATGTAGCCCCAGGTATGCAATCAAAGCTAAAAGAAGCAGCCGATATTCCAAACGGCAATAAATTTTACAAGTTCAAATTCCACAAAATATAAACAACTTGTATACCGTAAATTTTATTCCCAACGGCTGTTCTTGTTGTGGTTGTTTTAAATGATACTGGTCAATGGAACAGTCCCCAATTGTCTTTGTTAGGCCAAATTGTAATAATACAATTTTTTTTGGGTATTTCTTTCAGATTCTCTCCATACCCTCCATCCTGGCGTTCTTAAAAATTGACAAAATCTAATTTATAATTATTGTTATAGGCCAGATGGAAGGGGATGAAGCTTTCATATCTGTTGTGATATTAAGACACATTTCAAATAGGACAGCTTTGTTTTATTATTAGGAAGGTTAATAAGAAATGAATTTCATTAGAATAGGGTAGGTCACAAGAAAAAGATGTATGGGTCTTGCCATTTCTTAATCTAACTCCTTCTGCATTACAATCTATACACTGAGGATATGGGGGGAAATGGCAGCACCATCTTTCTCCAGTTTGTTCAGCACTCATGCCACAAACTACCACCCACAGATCGGGGATATGAGCTTGCAGTATATCATTTTATATTGGGAGAACTTATTCAGGTTATGAAACTTTTATAACAATGATGCTTCAATTTCTACTGAACAAGTCAGACTAGTTGTAGGAGACCCAGGGCTAAATTGGCTGCATATCTGTCAGTTTCAACATTTATTGGCTAATTCTGTCTTTAAGGCATACACTGCTGGACTCCTTACTAAATCTGAAGGATTTAAAAAATGTCTTCCATATTATGTTTCCATGGCAATGATCCCTTGGCCTTAACTTTGGAATTTGGAGATTATATGCAAAACATGTATAAAGGCTCATGAGTATGGATGACACTGGAATTTTATAAATTCTTTAAAAAAAATAAAAAATAAAAATAAAATCTGGGTCATTGGGGCAGAGTATTAATATTTGTGCTTTATTTTTTAAAAAACAACAACAACTTTTGGTTATGTTTCATTAGAAGATCTTAAACTTACCTGGGAGAAGAACTCACAACTGAAAATAGATGAATGTAAGTGGAAAGACTTTTGGGGGTCTAAGCCCTATAAATCACCTCATTTTATGGAATGGAATATTCCTTAAAAGTTATGTACAGGTAGTACCACAAAGCTTTGCAGCTTTCTAATAAGCTATTAAATAACCCATACTATAGGATTGTTAGCATAGTTGTGGTAGCAGGGGGCAATTTTCCCACTTAATGGTGGGAATGCTCTTTGGCATCCACATTTTGGGCTGATGATTCTGAAATTATTATTGTTTTAATTAAATGCCCCATTTAAGCCTCCCCACAACTTGGTCCTTTGAACTTGTGGGGTGATTGAAAAAAATGTTTTCCACTGTAAGGAACATCTTACATGGATGCAGACTGCAGCAAGAACTTATTTGGCTCAGAAGTCAAAGATGCTTCAAGACTCTCGTTGTGGTATAAGAATATGTGGACTCTGACTATTGCTGAGAAAATAACTCACATATTATCTGAAGAAGTGTGCATGCACACGAAAGCTCATACCAAGAACTAACTTAGTTGGTCTTTAAGGTGCTACTGGAAGGAATTTTTTTTGTTTTGACTATGGCAGACCAACACGGCTACCTATCTGTAACTCACATATTATGTGTTTCTAAGAGTAGGGAAGACCCAGAACGTTCCTATACCATTTGGTGAGATTGCATTTCTTACGTGTCAAATACAGATATACAAAGCTCTCTTCCCCCACCAAATTGCAAAATTTGGCTTTTACCGTGTGTTTTGCAGCTCGCATCTTTCCACAATATCTGCTCTCTACTTATTTGGAAAACATGGCTTCTGTACTGCTCTGCTCCTACGTTTTGCAATTTTGTGCTTTGGTTGTTTTTCATAAATAAAAACTTTTTTTTTAAGAAAGAAACCAGTGGGGTTTAAAATCTCGATGCTTTAGGCGTGAAAGAGCTTTCAGGCTTCGTTTGGAATATCTGCATAGATGGAAAGCCACCGAGGTCATTTAAGGTGAATGCTGGTGGATCAGGAGGAAGAAGTCATCAGAGCACCCTTCTTCTCCGGTAAGGGCGGAATAAAATTTGATGCAAGGGGATGAAGTGGGAGGAGAAGAGGAGCTCGCTGATTTGAATAAAAGACGGCGGTCGGAGGGGGGCGAGGGTCTGCTTCTGCGGCTCGCTCTGCAAGCCAGAGCCAGTGCGCGCGTTGCTTCAGCACCACCAGGCGCGGACAGCTCCCCGTGGGGCTCTCTTGGTCCAGCCTGGACGATGCTGCGGAGCAAAGGGACGAGCCCAGAGCCCAGGAAGGCTATTGAATCTTCTCTGAAACATCTAGCGGAAAGACAAGGGGAGCAGAGAGAGGAGCAGCCAACACACTGTTAAGAAACCGCGTCTTCGCAGCAGCTCCAGACTGATCTACAGAAGACACTTAACCGCCTGCCGAAAGCCACTTGTGGCTCTCCTTCTACTTCAAGGGGATTTAAAGTGTTCCTTCGCGGAGAAGCAAGAGCCAGCAGCCTAAAGGCAGGAGGAAAAGGTTTGGGAAATTTACTTTTTTATAACTTATTTTCCCCTAGCGTGACTCTGTGCGCAAAAATCTCAGCCCTGAGCTTAGACTGAGGATCGGGATAAGTGTCCGGGATTCATTAAAGCGGCAAGTGAGTAGTGAGCAACGCGGCAGGGTTGGGTGTGTGTGAGACTATCGCTGAAGACCACAGAAGTTCAGAGAGCAAACAAATGTGAGTGCCCTGAATTCTCCCGGGGCTCTCTGGGGCATTTAGCTATTCTCTCTTCATTCTTTCAAGTTGCCTGTTTCAAGTTCCTTGGAGTCACCTATTTGGGAGCAGGGGAGAGGGGTTCAAACACATCTCTCTCTCCCAAAATCCCTCAATAGTAACAATAACAATAATAGATGATAATTATTAATTGTGCTTACGTCACTTGCCTTATCTAGTTGTAATCCCCAATAGGGTAGGTCAGTATTCTCCATATTGCAGACTGAGACGTTACTGGGTTAAAGAGTAGGTTGCCTAAGGCCACCTGGTGAGTTCATGGCAGAGGTGAAGTCTGAATCATAGACTGTCAGATCTGTAGTAAAATAATGGATTCTGTGGGTGGGAATTGCCAAGCATCTTATTAGAACAGAAGCAAATTGCCCTGTTCTCACCACTGGTTTGTCAATATTATTATTCCCCATACTGTAGTTGTTTTTGTGGGGGGTTGATGAGGCTGGTGAGTGTGTGGCTTGACTACAGCCGCCTAGTGAGTTCACGGAAGAGGAAAGATTAGAGTCTGGCACCTCTTGAATGTAGCTAAAGACACACACCACCCTTTTAAAAGAGGTGCCAGAATTCACCATGAACACTTTCCTTGTTCTCTTAAGAGTGTCAATGGAAGCCACCTGAGAGGTGCCAGAACTGAGTTCCAGTGAGTTCTGGCTGAAAAAAGCCCTGCATATATGTGTGCTTTGAGTGTGCTTTAAAGGTATGGCATGTATATGCAGCCTCAGCCTCTGAGCCACTGCCCCACTTGTTTTTGTACAAGCTACTATGCTACACCAGCATGAAGTATTTTGAATCCTCCAAGCAGTGGCATAGTGGGGGGGGGGGCAGGGGGCTGTTGCCCCAGGTGCACAGAACCAGGCACCCCCTGTGGAGATCCCTATTGCATGCCCTCTGTGCCAAGTGCACAAGTACCCACCCGTTGGTGGCGAGGGCTGGGGAGTGAAGGGTGAAGAGCTGTACCACACCTTACACTTTCCCTCCACAGAAAACACTACCATGCAGGAGGAAAGTGCCTATTGTCATGTTGTGTCTTGCTACTAAGCAGCTGTGTCTTGCATGCTAAGCAGCTGGAATTAGCCAAACCTCATGTGGGTTACCTGCTTTCTCTTATAGCTGAAGTGCTTTCTCTATAGAAAAAGTGCACTGGGAAAAGTCGTGATGTTAATTAACATTCTACAGATCCTGATAGGTTTTGTGCCCTCTTTTGTCATGCTGCTGGCACACTACCTTTTGAAATGAGAAGGGCAATTACCCAGCAGCTTTCTATCGTCAGGTGACAAAGTGTGTGTGTGAATGACATGAGGCTGCCTTAAGTCTCCCTAGCAGTGAATCAGAAGGGAAAGAGATATGCTCCAATCCAGGATCTATTAACAGACAGCACAATCTTTGTTGCAAGTGCCCTTGAAATGGTCAAGCAACGTGGTAAGACTACAAAGTTGGTTTTACTGATGGAAGGCTGAGTGAACTCTGCCTTGGTCATATGTAAGTAAAATGTTTGCAGGTTGCTGTACACACCACCTGGAAGAGAATCCTGATGAACCAGGCTGGGAAGCAGAAACAAGGTGGCCCATCCTCTTGTTGGCAAATCATCATTTTTTTTTCCTTTCTGCAATCACACCCACCTGCAATCTGAGGGGGATTAAAATCAGGGCAAAACACTATTTGATCACATTTATGTTTATTTTATCTATTACGTTTATAACCAACCTTTCCTGACAAAGGAGCTCAAGGCAACATTGGTGTCATGTTTGAAGCATTCATCTTAGTCAGTACCTTAAGAGGATTTGTGTAGTTTGGTTAGATTCCTACAGACGCAAGAGTAATCCTTGCAAGCAACTTCAACTGTGAGCAAATAATTAATGGAACTCAGGGCCACTTTGATAGTCACACAATTCCTGCACAGAAAGTACTTCCAAGTAGGAATAACTATGAAACATATCTGTAGATATTAGCATGTGATAGTCCTATCTTGGTATATAGATATAGATTGTTTGCCTGCCATGCAGCTATGACTTCCAATACATACTGTCAGAGCTGCCCCTAGGTCCTAGCTCACAGAGGACCAACGCGAGGCTGTCGTTATGTACAAAAGTCTTTATTGAGGTTCAGTTTCCATTTCAAAGCCGCAGCGCGCAGCTCTACGTCTTAAACCTTAGACCGGCGAAGTCCTGTCTGAGTCTCCTCCCCTATGACACCAGTTTAAGATCCTAGCCCTGCTCCACCTTTTCCGCTGCTCTCTTCTCCTCTGGGTCCTCCTGCCCGCTGGGGCATTCCCCTTTCTGGACTCCTCAGACACTGAGTCGCTTAGCTCCTCCCCCTGCCTCCGGCGGGCTTTAGGACCCGGTTCCCAATCCTCATTCTCTGCTGTCCCACGCTCCTGTACATTTGAACTTGCCTCTCGCGCCAACCCAGTGACCTTCCTCCTGACCGTTACACTACTTCTGTCACTGCTTCCCTCTTCCGGGATACTGGCTGGATCTGACCTCCCCTCCGTTGTCTGACTCTCCGATGGAGGCGTGGTCAGCCCTGACTCCTCTCCTCTCCCTGCTGGGGGAGACGCTACTCCCGATACCTGTGACTCTTCCCCCCCACTATGCTCCGGTGGGGAAGCTGGTCCTGATTTCCAACTGCTGCTCTGGGAGTCCCCGCTGGCCCCTTGCTTCTGGGGTGTCCCCCTTGGGACCCCCCTTGCCCTGGCCACCGGCGCCCCCTTCTGTGAATCTTCCGATTCGCTGGAGAGGCTCATGGAATCTCTCGGGCCACTGTCATCTTCTCCTACGCTGCCCTCAGATTCTTCCCCTTCGCTCTCCATCTCCCCTCTTCCCTGTGCTTCTGCTCCTGAATCCCTGACATCCATCCCCCCTCGAAGCCCCCCCTTCCCCCCTCCCCCTCTTCTGGTGTGGGTTCTGGGTGCTCCAGTATTGTGGGGGTGAGTGCAGGATACAGTTCTTCCCCCGTGGTGTGCAGCCAGCCGGCTGGATCCGGCCAGTCCTCAATGGGCTCGTCGACGTCGATCTCCTCTGCTTCCATCTCTCTGCCAGTGTGTTCGAACCCTGGATCCTCCCCCAACACGTCCATGACCCCCTCTCCCCCCTGCGCCACCCCACCTCAGGTTGATCTTCCCACCAATATGAGTCGCCTGTGCCAAACCCTGAGAGGGACCCCTCTGGGGAGCTAGTCTCCGGCGCCGTGTCCTCAGCTGAAGAGAAACCCCGGAACGTGCTGGCTGAAAGTGTGGGTGTGAAAAGATATTCGTCGAAATAATCCTACGGCATGGGCCTGTGTGGGAAGAGTGCGTGGAACTCATCTTTGAGGTAGTGCTCCTCCACCGCATAGTACGGTACCCAGCTGTTGGCGCTGGCCGGGGTACCTTCCCTTGCGAGGAGATATTCAACCCCCTCTTCCCCCCATCTTGAGTCCAAAATCTCCGTGACCTCGTTGAGCGGCTCCGCCCTCGGTGACCCCCCCTGTCGTGGGTGTGTCTCTAAGTGGGCTAGGAGCTGTCCCTGGCGCCTGAAACCTGTGAGGTGCCTTGTAGGGCGTGAGCACCGATCTATGAAAGACCGGGTGCATTCTGGAGCCCTCCGGTAGTGTCAACCGGAAGGCCACTGGGTTGATCTGTGCCTCGACTAGGTAAGGGCCTAGCTGCTTGTGTCCGAGCTTCTTCTTAGCTAAGGATCTGGCCGGCACTGCCTGGGCTGCTAACCAGACCCAGTCCCCTACCCGTATGTCCTCCCCAACTCTCCTGTGTCTGTCTGCCTGCATCTTGTACACGTGTTTTGCTAGCTCCAACTGCCTTCGGAGCTGTTCGTGGACCTCCTGTAACTCCTCTGCCAATGCCTCTGCTCCCTGCGGCTCCCCTTCCCTCTCTTTCTCTAAGCCCGGGAAGGTCCTGGGATGTCGCCCATTGTTGGCGAAAAACGGTGTCACCCCCGTGGACACGTGTTTCGTGTTGTTGTAGGCAAACTCGGCCAGCGGTAGGTAGTCCACCCAGGTCGAGGGCTGCTGGTTCGCGTAGCATCTCAGGTACTGCTGCATGATGGCGTTGACCCTCTCCGCTTGTCCGTTGGTCTGCGGGTGTCTTGCCGACGCTAGGTTGACCTTGACGTTCAGGATTCCCATCAGCTTCTGCCAGAAACTCGAGATGAACTGGCGTCCCTGGTCGGACAGGATAGACCGTGGCAGGCCGTGCACCTTGAACACGTGGTCTATGAACAGCTTGGCTGTCTGTTCCGCTGTGGCCACCTTCGCGCAAGGAATGAAGTGCGCCATCTTGGTGAACATGTCGACTACCACGAGTACTGCTGTTTTGCCCCTCGAGCTGGGCAGGTCAGTGACAAAGTCCAAGGCCACCCTCTCCCACGGTTCGGACGGTGTCTGTAACGGTTCCAACAGTCCCGCCGGCGGTCTGTGTACTGGCTTGGCCCTTTGGCATGTGTCGCACCTCGTGACATAATCCGCGACTTCTCCCCGCATCTTGGGCCACCAAAAGTCTCTGGCTACTAATTCCACCGTCTTGTCCTTGCCGAAATGTCCGGCGCTGAGTGCGTCGTGTAGCTGTTGTAGTACTCTCGCGCGGAGTTCATCTCCCGGCACGTAGATCGCCCCTTTGCGGAGGAGCAGTCTGTCGCGTATCTGGAACTCGTCGTCCTTCGCTGTGCCACTGCGCACCTCCTCCATCTTGGATCGTGCGAAGGAATCTGTTCGAAGCTCACGCCGTATTGCTTCCAGGTCCACGGTGGCCGAAGCGCATGCCCACGCCTTAGGTGCGAAAATGTGTTTGGCCACTACCGGTGCTGCTTCCTCCAGATACTGCGGCTTCCTGGATAGCGCATCAGCCATGATGTTGTTGTCTCCGGGGATATATTCTATCTTGAAGTCGAAATCCGCAAAGAACTCCGCCCAGCGGATGTGTCTCTGGTTCAGGAACCGCGCCGTGCGCCAGTATTCCAGGTTCTTATGGTCCGTGCGAACTTGCACTGTGTGTTTGGCTCCGATGAGGAAGTGCCGCCACGCCTTGAAGCCTGCATGAATGGCCAGCAACTCTCTGTCCCAGATGGTGTAGTTCTGCTCCGACTTGCTGAGTTTCCTGGAGTAGAAAGCGCACGGCCTCCAATCCCCTTGCGGGTCTTGCTGCAACAGGACTGCCCCCACGGCTCTGTCGGAGGCATCTGTCTCAACCCTCATAGGTCTGCTGGGGTTCACATGTAGCAGTTGTTCTTCGGAAGCGAAGAGACGCTTGAGTTTCTGAAAGGACTGCTCCGCCTGCTCCGTCCAGATGAACTTCTTCTTCTTGGAGCTGAGGGTGTCCGTGATGGCCGCCGTCTGCATAGCGAAACCCTTGATAAACTTGCGATAAAAGTTGGCAAAGCCGACAAACTTCTGGACCTCCTTCCGATTGCGCGGGCTTTTCCAGTCCAGTACCGAGCGTACCTTGGCGCTGTCCATGGCGATTCCCTTGTCGGACAGCTTGTAGCCCAGGAAATCCACCTCCGTCATGTCGAACTGGCACTTCTCCAGTTTGGCGTAAAGTCTGTGCTCCCGTAGTCTTTGCAGGACCTCCTTGACATCTCTCTCGTGAGCCTCCTGCGATTCCGAGAAGATCAGAATGTCGTCCAGGAAGCAGACGCACTTCTTGTAGAGGAGCCCCACTAACACGTGATGCATGAAGGCTTGGAAGCAGTGGGAGCCATTTTGTAAACCGAACGGCATAACCCTATATTCATAGGTGCCCAAGGGCGTAAACATGGCCGTCTTCCACTCGTCGCCCTCCCGCATCCGTATAAGATTGTACGCCCCTCGTAGATCCAACTTGGTGAAGATGCGTCCCTTCCTCACCGTCGCGAGCAAGTCGTCGATCTTGGGCATCGGGAAAGCCGTGGGCTTGGTTTTCGAGTTCAAGATTCTGAAATCAACTATCAACCTCTTTTGGGGCGTGTCTTTTTTCTTCATGAAGAACACAGGACTGCTCCCCACTGCTTTGGATTCCCGGATGAATCCCCGCTTCAAGTTGTGATCTATGAACTCCCTGAGCTCTTGCAGTTCGTCTTCAGACATGGAATACAGTTTTCCAGTCGGCAGCGTTGCCCCCGGCAGGAGGTCAATCTTGCAGTCGTAGGGTCTGTGGGGAGGCAGCTTGTCTGCTTCCTTCTCGCAGAAGACCTCCAATAACACCTTGTACTTGTCTGGTACCGCTTGCAGCATGCCCAGTTGTAGCTGTGGGTCATCCTCTTGCCCCTCGTCTTCCTGGTTAGTCATGATGCAATGTTCTGCGCAGTAGGAGGAGCAGAAGGTCAATTTATGCTGGTACCATGCCAGTGCCGGGCTGTGCCTGTCCAACCAGCTCATGCTCAATACTATGGGCGTGTCTGACAGGCGGGTGACATTGAAGCTGATGACTTCCCGGTGATTTCCAATCCGCATCACCATTGGCGGCGTTTGCTGTACCACCTGTCCCCCCAGCAATTCTCTTCCAGCGACTGTCACTACTTTCAGGGGCATCGTGGCAGGCAGGAGCGCTATGCTATGTTGCTTGATGAAATCCACTCCTATAAAGTCTGCATTGCTACCAGAGTCAATGGTAATAGGGACTTCCATGGTGAGCCCATTGGGAAGCTGGAGTGCTGCGGTGAGCTGCACCACTGGTTTGGGCGAGAGGGGGTCTGTGGGCTGTAAGATGCCTGGGGACTGCTTCACTGACTCGTCTGGCTGGGCCCCAGTGGCTCTGCTTCCAGCCAGACTTTGTCGTTTCCCTGCTGTGGTTCTCTCTGCTGAACTGCTTCTGTTACTGTTGCTGAGGCTGCAGTGTGCTTGTGGAGCCTCTGGGGGCACTCTTTTGCCATTTGCTGAGCACTGTCGCAGATGTAACACTTCCTGTTCCCTCTAGGAGGCTTCGCTTTGGCTGCTCCTGGTGTTAGCGCTCTGGTTGCTGACTGAGCCTTGGCACCACCTATCTCCATCGGCTCCTCTCCCCCTCCCAGTGGAGGCGTGGATTGAGCGCGCGCTGAGTCCCTGGGAAAGAAGGGAGGTGCTCTCGCTGGTGTGCGTCCCCAACGCCCTTCATCTTGGCTCCAGGGACGTTCTTCCAGATGCACCCCAATCGTCAGCGCTCTCTGGACAACTTCTTGAGTGCTCTGGGGTCTCTCCCCCCTTGCGATTTCGTCTTTCACAGCCCCGTTCAGCCCCTCCCAGAACAGGTCCCTGACGGCCGCTGAATCTTTTTCCCATCCCAGCGCATTGACCAATGCAAAAAAGCGGGAGTGATATTGCCTCACAGTGGCTCTGCCTTGTTTCAATCCATGTATCTCTTTTCTGGCGACATCTACATCTATCGCTGATAAAAAACAAGCATCCATTGCCTTAATGAAGGCATTCGCGTTTTGGAGGGCTGGATCATTATCTCTCCACAGATTGCGCAACCACGCTTTAGCTTCTCCATGGAGATGCGTTAGTATGAAGCCTACTTTCTCCTGCTCATCTCCTTCTCCAGTAACTTTAGCGCAAAAACCACGTCTGCTCTGAAGTTAGGATAGTGCTGCAGACTCCCATCGAAATGAGACACAAGGCTGCCTCCTCTCTTTCCCAGCCCAATCCCCTCTGGTCTGGCTCCCGGTAGCCCCTGTTTAGTCAACATTTCCAACCTGGCTTGCAGATCCTTGCAGACAGCAGCTGCTTCCTCTTCTCTCCTCCTGGACGCTAGTATTTCTGCGTTAAGTTGTGTCACTGCGTTTTGCAGGGCTGCCATTTGTTCTTCGGTAGTCATCTTGTGCTGCTTTCGTGAGCTCGCGAAGTACCAATCTTCGCCCCTCGCTGCGTCCACTCACGTTGCGAGGTTTTTAGAGAGACAGGACTTACTGTCAGAGCTGCCCCTAGGTCCTAGCTCACAGAGGACCAACGCGAGGTTGTCGTTATGTACAAAAGTCTTTATTGAGGTTCAGTTTCCATTTCAAAGCGCGCAGCTCTACGTCTTAAACCTTAGACCGGCGAAGTCCTGTCTGAGTCTCCTCCCCTATGACACCAGTTTAAGATCCTAGCCCTGCTCCACCTTTTCCGCTGCTCTCTTCTCCTCTGGGTCCTCCTGCCCGCTGGGGCATTCCCCTTTCTGGACTCCTCAGACGCTGAGTCGCTCAGCTCCTCCCCCTGCCTCCGGCGGGCTTTAGGACCCGGTTCCCAATCCTCATTCTCTGCTGTCCCACGCTCCTGTACATTTGAACTTGCCTCTCGCGCCAACCCAGTGACCTTCCTCCTGACCGTTACACTACTTCTGTCACTGCTTCCCTCTTCCGGGATACTGGCCGGATCTGACCTCCCCTCCGTTGCCTGACTCTCCGATGGAGGCGTGGTCAGCCCTGACTCCTCTCCTCTCCCTGCTGGGGGAGACGCTACTCCCGATACCTGTGACTCTTCCCCCCCACTATGCTCCGGTGGGGAAGTTGGTCCTGATTTCCAACTGCTGCTCTGGGAGTCCCTGCTGGCCCCTTGCTTCTGGGGTGTCCCCCTTGGGACCCCCTTTGCCCTGGCCACCGGCGCCCCCTTCTGTGAATCTTCCGATTCGCTGGAGAGGCTCATGGAATCTCTCGGGCCACTGTCATCTTCTCCTACGCTGCCCTCAGATTCTTCCCCTTCGCTCTCCATCTCCCCTCTTCCCTGTGCTTCTGCTCCTGAACCCCTGACACATACACATTTTTAAAGCCCTCACATGTCGGATTATAGTGCATGTGCAGTTTGGGTGTTAGTTCCTATGTACAGTATCTTCCATTCAGTGCCAGATTTATGTATAAGCTAAACAAGCTATAGCTTAGGGCCCCATTCTCTTGGGGCCCCCCAAAAAAGAATTAAAGGAAAAAACACCTGGATGTACATTTCCAAAATATAAGATAAAAAACAAATAAAATAAAACCCACATACAGCAATAGTGTTTTGTGTTGTGTAGGCTCCTGTGATGCAAGTAATGGGCCCCACCTGCTAGCCTGCTCCCTAAAATATCACTGGTTTGCTCATTTCTATATATAGGGTGCCTACATAAAATATGTATTTTATGATAATATATATATTTTGTTATGTGCAAATGGCTTTAGAGACCTATTAAGTTCATAAATTACCATATAGCATATATTCAACACAAAAAACAGCTACAATTTGTTGTTGACAAAGGACAGCTGGACATATAAAGGGCCCCATTACCTTCAGTAGCTTAGGGCCTCATCAAACCCGCTTCCATGCATAATTTGAATATAACACATGAAGCAAATCTGCTTTGGCAGCTTCTTTGATTCCTTGTGCATTTTGCAGCACACAGGACAACAGAAGTAATAGCAACACACATTTTATTGATCCTACGTAAGCAGATACCAGGAGAACTCCCTGCAAAAACCGTTTCCCATTCAAACACAGGAGCTAACACACTCATGTTTCTGCTTGACTGAGGGAAGAAAAAGAAATGAACTAAGCTGCTTACAAGAGGAGGCATGCTCCTTATAGTGTTTCCACACCAGATATCCAAAAGCATCTCACATTGATGTACTGATTGTTGCTGATGTGGAATGTGAGAACATCACCGATGCCGGATGGAACATGGAAGTAAAACTGCACATTTAAGCCAGTAGAGATGTTAGATTGGGTTTTGCTGACATTAGCATGTCGTCAACACAAATGTAGGACTTACCCATGGAAAATACAATCCCAAGCATTCTTTCTAGAAAGTAAGTCCTATTGAACTCAGCAGGAGCTTCTTCTGAGTGAACATGCTTAGGATTGCACTGTAAACTCTTGTCATCCTCATTCAGTCAATCTGCTCAGAATTCACTACTGAACAGGACCAGTCTGGATGTAGGAAACAGCAAAGAATGTTAAGAAAATGTATAGCAGTGAAGAAAACAAAGGTTTGATTTCTCACTCACATGCATGGATAATCTCTCCCTCCCACAACATGTGTGCTTATTGGCCATGCTCATGCTCTTCCCTCATAGAAGTCCTCCCCACATTTCACCAATCCCTCACCCTTTATTGGAACTGTTTCCATGTGGAATTCCTTCCACAAGCCCCTCTTACAATCAGACCCTCTTCTGCTTCACTTTGCAGACTTGGTCTGATCCCCTTCCAGTGTTGCACTCACCACCCCCAGGAGCAGAGTGCTGACATCAGGAGTGGGATGGGGGGAAGATTCGGAAGGAGCCGACAAGCAGATCTATTATGGGATTCATGCTATCCCTAGCTATGTAAAGAAGCCACTGCTTATTAGAGTGCCTATTAAAAACCATTCACACATTTCCAATTTCCCCCCAGATGGAAAACATCAGCATAATGCATAATTCATTGGCATAGACTGGGAGTTTTCTTCCTCTGCAAAGCTTTGGATAGTGAATACAACTCACTATTCCCTGTGAAAAGAATCAGTTCCCCAGTGCTTTTCTTTCAGTGGGCATTTTGCTCCTCCTTGTGGCAAGATATGAAATACTCCAAATTATCCATTGGCAGATCCTCAGCTTTGTTTCATATTGTACCTTCTTGGCAGAGAGCTACTAATCTGAGTTGTAGTCAGTCCCTGGAGTCCAGTCACATACAGAGAAATGATGCAAATGGATTTAGGATGACAACCTCACTGCTGTTTTCTGAGGCAATTTGTTTTTTCCTGTTTTGCTTACACCTACCTGTTGCTCGGTCCCAGCTCCTGCCAACCTAGCAATTCGAAAGCATGTCAAAGTGCAAGTAGATAAATAGGTACTGCTCCAGCGGGAAGGTAAACGGCGTTTCCATGCGCTGCTCTGGTTCACCAGAAGCAGCTTAGTCATGCTGGCCACATGACCTGGAAGCTGTCTGCAGACAAATGCCGGCTCCCTTGGCCTATAGAGCGAGGTGAGCACACAACGCCAGAGTTGTACGTGACTGGACCTAACGGTCAGGGGTACCAGCAGAGTTTACCCACCAAGAAAGGACATAGGTGGCACTGTGGTCCAAACCACAGAGCCTAGGGCTTGCCGATCGGAAGGTCGGCAGTTTGAATCCCCGCAACGGGGTGAGCTCCCGTTGTTCGATCCTAGCTCCTACCAACCTAGCAGTTTGAAAGCACATCAAAGTGCAAGTAGATAAATAGGTACCGCTCCAGTGGGAAGGTAAATGGCGTTTCCGTGCACTGCTCTGGTTTGCCAGAAGCAGCTTAGTCATGTTGGCCACATGACCTGGAAGCTGTCTGCGGACAAACGCCGGCTCCCTCGGCCTATAGAGTGAGATGAACGCTGCAACCCCAGAGTCATCCACGACTGGACCTAATGGTCAGGGGCACCTTTACCTTTACCCACCAAAAAAGCATTCTGGCATTTATCATGTGGAATCTAAAACCTGAATTTTACAAGCTATTATTCAAAGGGTAACTAGTCACACAGGGATGGGTGTGTGTGTGGTTGCTTTATTGATGGCTTTATTTACGCAATAATTCTCTCCCCCACCCCCATAAACGTACATGGTGGTTCTTCATTTGTGGTGCTAGACCCTTATTTTGGCTCTATACAGGTTTCCGCTGTGAGGATTCTCATTCAGGTCACAATATTTTGTAGGTGGGAAATGTTATTCTTGAATCGACTGCTGTTGGGATTGCTGTGTCCCCTCCCCCTTTAATCCATTGGTTATGCTGAAGGCTGTGCTTTCCAAATTCTCAGTGTGACACAGTAATAATAATAATAATTTATTATTTATACCCCACCCATGTGCTGGGTTCCCCAGCCACTCCGGGAGGCTTCCAACTGAATATTAAAAACAATACAGCATCAAACATTAAAAACTTCCCTAAACAGGACTGCCTCCCAGTAGCCTCCCAGATGGCTTGGAAGACAGTTTTGCTCAAGAAGGTACTGGTAAAACCTATTTGGTGTTTCGCAACTTTCTGACTAGTTGCAGGACCTTAGCCAGACCTAGCAGAGTAAATGCAGAATCCACGGAAGCAATTGGCAACTTGGCTGCAGACAGGATAGACAAAGCAGGAACCAGGAACTTGTAGTTAGGTGTTTATTATATACAGTGGGCGCAGGTGGCGCTGTGGGTTAAAGCCTCAGCGCCTAGGGCTTGCCGATCGAAAGGTCGGCGGTTCGAATCCCTGCGGCGGGGTGCGCTCCCGCTGCTCGGTCCCAGCACCTGCCAACCTAGCAGTTCGAAAGCACCTCCGGGTGCAAGTAGATAAATAGGGACCGCTTACCAGCGGGAAGGTAAACGGCGTTTCCGTGTGCGGCTCTGGCTCTGGCTCTGGCTCTGGCCAGAGCAGCGATGTCATGCTGGCCACGTGACCCGGAAGTGTCTCCGGACAGCGCTGGCCCCTGGCCTCTTAAGTGAGATGGGCGCACAACCCCAGAGTCTGTCAAGACTGGCCCGTACGGGCAGGGGTACCTTTACCTTTATATACAGTGGACTATTTACAGGAACAGAACACGGATCTTTAGCTAGCTCTCTGATACACGACTCACAACTCCTACACTGACACAGAACAACTGAACTACTGAACTCTGAACTAACACATTCCAGTCAGTAGGCCATTAATTATCACTCCTTTGAAAGAGCTTGACCAATCAGGGAGATGTCTCCATGCCTTTGTTATCACCAGGCAGACTTACTCCTTCAGATTGCCTTCTGGCTGTCTGCTAAACCTTAATTGAGACTGTGTGAGTAGCTGCATGTACACAGTTTCCCAACAGATGGGGGGGAATGCCGCTGTCTGTGAGGAAAAGAACAAGATACCTTCCACCCATCCCCATTCCCCAAACAGGTGCCAACCACAATGGCCGTCAGATCTTTCTTCAAAACTGGTAATGGGATAGTGTCCTTCACAAAACCTGAAGGCAGTAGAGTAGTTTAGGGGTGTTGGGAAAGAACTGGTGAATACCAATAAATTCTGAAGTCCTTTGTGTGTGAGAAACTATTAAACAAAACAGCAGACTGCCTGAATTCCAAAAGTGTGGGGTTGACTCACTCTCTAGCCAAAAGAACCTCCAGCAGAGTTTAAAACTGAAATACATGTAGCATTTGCAAAGCAGGGGAAATATAGGTTGCTAGACCTTTAAATATCCCAGTGTTAAGCACTCACAATGTGTTCCCCCACCTTTAACCCTCTGGTATTGAATAGACTATGCATTGTTCAATCAGGATAACCCTCTTGTGTCATGCAGGGCTTGACAGGTTTGGAGACTAAGCTCATCATCTGACTATGCCCTATTCAGGCATATCCAACTCCCAACAGACTGTGATCTTCTCCCAGTATAAAAAAAACTGGCAATGATCTACCCATTGTCATTGGAGGGGGGAGGAGTGGGCGTGGGGTGGGTGGATTGCCCAGAGTTGTTGAGCTTTTTTGGAGAAGAATTGCACAGAGTTTTTTTTTTTTTTGCTTTTTCCCTGTAACTTTTTGTACATAAGGATCCCACGAACTACCAGGATCAGCCAGGGATCTACCTGTAGATCATGATCTACTGGTTGGACGTCCCTGCCCTGTCTGAATGAAAAGCAAATGCTGGGATTGGACCCTGGTGGTGAGTGGGACAATTGCACAATGCTACCAGACTTTGGATGCCCCACAACTTCTTTTTTTTAATATTTTGAGCTTGTGACCATGTCTTTGATGAAGTGAAAACATGGACCACTTATAAACGCCATCTCCACCCCCTTGAAAGATTCCATCAACGGTGTCTGTGAAAAAAATTACACATCACTTGGGAAGACAGGCGAACTAATGCCAGTGTACTGGAAGAAGCAAAGATCACCAGTGTTGAAGCAATGATTCTTCAACATCAACTTCGTTGGACTGGTCATGTTGCTCGGATGCCTGATTATTGTCTTCCAAAGCAACTACTCTATTCCGAACTTAAAAATGAAACGCGTAATGCTGGTGGTCAACAAAAGAGGCTTAAAGACTCTCTCAAGGCAAATCCCAAAAATTGTAGTATAAAGACTGACAATTGGGAACACTGGCCTGCGAGTGCTCCAATTGGAGAACAGCCTTTACCAAAGGTATCACGGACTTTGAAGATGCTCAGACTCAGGACGAAAGGGAGAGACATGCTAAAAGGAAGGCAGGTTTGGCAAACCTTCACCAAGATCAACTCCTGCCTGGAAACCTATGTCTTCACTGTGGAAGGACGTGTGGATCCAGAATTGGCCTCCACAGTCACTTATCGACTCACTGTTAAGACCATGTTCATGGAAGACAATCTTACTCAGCTACAAGTGATCATCAAGGAGGAGGAAGCAATCCATATTCCTAGTGGTGGTGGTTGTACTATACTATAGAAACTGGCTCTAAACTTAATTTACTCTCCAATTTCCATACAACAGCCATTCTATAAGTATAGGTTTACTCTCAAACCTACCAACAGCTTGCCGATAAATCTTCAATTTCAGCAGCTCATCTTAAGAGTATGGGCATTTTGCCAATTTCATAGGGATGATAACTGCAAATTTTCTTGCAATCTCTGGTGAATGGAAGACAAAGAACACAATTTTTCATAGAAATGAAAAATGCTAGAAGATTTTCAGTGTCAAAACAACAACTTCCTTTTTTTTCCAGAGAAGGGAAATAAAATCTAAACCACTCCGAAAAAGCACCAAGAGGTTTGAGAGAGAAAGAGAAGAGAGGAGTTGCCATCAATCAGAGTGTAATTGGATCTGAGGTTCAGCATAAGCCGTTTTCAATGTAACTGCTGTAAAATGAGGCAATTATAAAGCTGACAATTATAAAGTGGAGGATCTTACCTACACCATATGCTCATGTCTGGTCTCCAGTACATCAGTGAAGCTGGCAGGGAATCGTTCAGATCAGATCTCTGCCTCGCAAAGCGACACAGGGCTGACAGGGCGGCATGAGCAGCTCTCCCAAGAAAAATGTGCCTGGGGCCATCACCCCGCAGCCCCATCCCCATGCTGTACCCCCGACTGGGGTAATTTGTCATTCATGCAGGACACTTCCAAGCTGGCCAACAATGCCAGTGCTAGGAATCAGCACCCTGCTTTCACCATCACTCCAAAGCACACCATTTGTGTATCCCCTTCCCTGTCCCTGGAACCTAACAATGAATGCTATCACCCCCAATTTCTATGTTACTGGTTCTGTGGTATGGCACCAATCTTGAAGTGGTACAACGTGCTATGTGTGGAGAGACGGAGGGAGGGCAGCTTTATTTGTCCATGTGTGATTGTTTCTCAGACAAGATGTAAATGGAAATTACAACACAATCTCAAAATGCACTGATTTTTATTTGCAGTTTAAAATTGAATATAGTGAAAGAGACATTTAAAGCTGGCTGTGAATATTGTCCCCCTATTGAAATATCTTCCCTCCCAAGTTGAAAACTGAAATGATGCCCCTGAAGATTGCTCTGGTTATGCCAACTACTGATCTGGTTTGTTTTGAACCAAGAGCTGTTCCTAACTAGAGATTATTAGATAGTCCTTCCGTAGGATAAAACTCTGTCAGGATAAGCTGGTTTACACTTCCTCCTGGTTTTTGACCTCAAGCCTTTGTACAATTTATATCCTGCTAATTGCCAAATCCAATTAACACCAAAATGAAAAGGTGCCAGAGCTCCAAAGGTGAGGCCATACAATCTGTCACCCATTTCTACACAGCAGGCTACCCTAGATCATTATGGATGGAGCCCCTATTGAGTAAAGACATACATAAAAACATGTCTTGAATAATGTTATAAAAGGAGAAATCATACTGAAGACAGAAGTGGCCAACTGAGCGAATGATAGATCTCTTGATGTAGTTTGCAGAGCTTCAGAAGAACTTTGCTGAACTTTGGGTTCAATCCCTGGAAACTCCAGGTGGAGCTAGGAAATACCAGTACTCTTGTTTGAGACATCAGAAGGTCTGGGTAGACAATGCTGGAGTAGAGGAACCAATGGGCTGACTCAGTGGAAGGCAGGTGAATGCCTTATGTTCCCAGCTGATAGTAATATTTTAAAAGAGTATCAACAGGAACGTATTATTCACCAGGTGTGGGAAACTGTGGATATATAACCCTCTTCCCTTATAGTTCTGGTATATTAGTGTCCCAACTCCTAAACCACTCAAGGAAACAGTTTCGCCTGATGCAAGGATCACTCGTAAACAAAATATAGAAGCTCTCCCAATGCTACTCTCTGGATTCGGTCCGGAAAATAGGATTGGAACCACTGCAATACGGTGTCCCCGAGTCCTGTTCCCCAGAGCTGGTCGAAGAGGAGACCACAAACAATGGCTATCAAATGTCAAGGAGAGATCAAGAAGGAGGAGCAAGGTCACACACACACACACACCCGTCCCACTATCTGCAAAGGTCATCTATCAAGGCAGCCAAGGTTGACTCAGTTCCATGGTCAGTCCTGACCCCAGATTTGAATGGATCTAAATAATCTGTGTCCTCCAAGAATGCTTGCAGCTGCCCCGCCATGGCCCTCTTCAATACCTTCCCGCCAAAGCAACTGCCCGATAGTTGTCCCAATCCAAAGTGTCCCATGCAGTGCTTGGCCTACACTTCTATAGCCTGACTGGCAGCATTGTGCACCCCTGGCCCAGGATTTCCTTTGGGGTCAGCCCCTTTGGGGGGGGTCAGCCCTCGGCCTGTTGTTATAGTAAGGTGGGCAGTGGACCACACCTCAACCCCAGTGGCAGAAATTAAACAGTAACTTCCGTTACAAATAGCACAAACACTTTTGTTTTTGTTTAGTCATTTAGTCGTGTCCAACTCTTCATGACCCCATGGACCAAGCACGCCAGGCACTCCTGTTTTCCACTGCCTCCCGCAGTTTGGTCAGACTCATGTTTGTAGCTTCAAAGACACTATCCAACCATCTCATCCTCTGTCGTCCCCTTCTCCTTGTGCCCTCCATCTTTCCCAACATCAGGGTCTTTTCCAAGGAGTCTTCTCTTCTCATGAGGTGGCCAAAGTATTGGAGCCTCAGCTTCACGATCTGTCCTTCCAGTGAGCACTCAGGGTTGATTTCCTTAAGAATGGATAGATTTGATCTTCTACCAGTCCATGGTTCTTCCCATTCTGTTGTTTTCCTCTATTTCTTTGCATTGCTCGTTTAAGAAGGCCTTCTTGTCTCTCCTTGCTATTTTTTGGAAATCTGCATTCAATTTCCTGTATCTTTCTCTATCTCCCTCGCATTTTGCTTGCCTTCTTTCCCCTGCTATTTGTAAGGCCTCATTGGACAGCCACTTTGCTTTCTTGCATTTCCTTTTCATTGGGATGGTTTTTGTTGCTGCCTCCTGTATAATGTTGCGAGCCTCCATCCATAGTTCTTCAGGCTCTCTGTCCAGCAAATCTAAATCCTTAAACCTGTTCCTCACTTCCACTGTGTATTCATAAGGGATTTGATTTAGATTGTATCTTACCGGCCCAGTGGTTTTTCTTACTTTCTTCAGTTTAAGCTTGAATTTTGCTATAAGAAGCTGATGATCTGAGCCACAGTCAGCTCCAGGTCTTGTTTTTGCTGACTGTATAGAGCTTCTCCATCTTTGGCTGCAGAGAATATAATCAATCTGATTTCGATGCTGCCCATCTGGTGATGTCCACGTGTAGAGTCGTCTCTTGTGTTGTTGGAAAAGCGTGTTTGTGATGACCAGCTTGTTCTCTTGACAGAACTCTATTAGCCTTTGCCCTGCTTCGTTTTGCTCCCCAAGGCCAAACTTGCCAGTTGTTCCTTTTATCTCTTGATTCCCTACTTTAGCATTCCAATCCCCTATAATGAGAAGAACATCCTTCTTTGGTGTCACTTCAATAAGGTGTTGTAAGTCTTCATAAAATTGGTCAATTTCAGTTTCTTCAGCACCAGTAGTTGGTGCATAAACTTGGATTACTGTTATGTTAAAAGGTCTGCCTTGGATTCGTATCGAGATCATTCATTCATTTTTGAGATTGCATCCCAGTACAGCTTTTGCCACTCTTTTGTTGGCTATGAGGGCCACTCCATTTCTTTTGCGGGGTTTCTTGCCCACAGTAGTAGATATGATGGTCATCCGAACTGAATTCGCCCATTCCTATCCATTTTAGTTCACTGATGCCCAGGATGTCAATATTTATTCTTGCCATCTCATTTTTGACCACATCCAACTTACCCAGGTTCATGGTTCTTACATTCCAGGTTCCTATGCAATATTTTTCTTTACAGCATTGGACATTCCTTTCACTTCCAGGCATATCCGCAAATGAGCATCCTTTCGGCTTTAGCCCAGCCGCTTCATCAGCTCTGGATCTACTTGTATTTGTCCTCCGCTCTTCCCCAGTAGCATGTTGGACACCTTCCAACCTGAGGGGCTCATCTTCCAGCGTCATAACTTTTATATGCCTGTTGTCTTTGTCCATGGAGTTTTCTTGGCAGGGATACTGGAGTGGCTTGCCGGTTCCTCCTCCAGGTGGATCACGTTTGGTCAAAACTCTCCACTATGACCTGTTCATCTTGGGTGCCCTGCTTGGCATAGTTCATAGCTTCTCTGAGTTCTTCAAGCCCCTTCGCCACGGCAAGGCAGTGATCCATGAAGGGGACAGACACCCTTACCTGTAACCAGATGCTACACAAGCAATAGTTGCAGTACACACACACACACACACACACACACACACACTTGCTGACTTGGGAGAGCAGACCAGGCAAGGACTAGGATGGTGCAAAGGCAGCCCCTCCTTGTTTCTCTGTGAGTCTGTTCTGTACCCATAATGGTGTACTGATTGTAGTTGAAACAAGGGGGGGGGGGAATAAGCAATACAGTTAAATGGGATGAGGATGATGTGTATGCCTTTATTTTACATATTGCAGAGTTCATTTTATATTGGATGGCAGTAGAATAGTTGTAACATTAACTGGAAATGGAAGGTTGTCATTGGGGAGAAGCAGCCTTTGTAAATTCAGTCTAATTCTTGTTAAATCCATACAAGTGACACTATTGACATTGCTGGTGTCATTTGTTTATGTGCACACAGGCCATCATGTATGAATGCACATTTAATGAAGACCAAGGGGTTAAGCCAAAGGCTTCATAGGAAAAGGTGAGTATTAAGAAAGGGTTTGACCTGGCGGGGAGGGAGAGAGGGAAGGAGGGAGGGAGGGAGAGAGAGAGGGAGGGAGGTGTTATGCTGAGAAGGGGATTTCAGGCACATGCATCAGCAAGTGGAAATGAGCAGGGGTTTTTTTGGAGAGCAAGAGACTTTCAGGATATGGGAGAAGAAGGCACAATGGAATTGGCTGAAGAGAGCTTTTAAAAGCTAGACAGGGGGGTTGTGCTGCAGCAACATGATGGCTAACTACAGAGCATCTGAACGTGGTACAGAAGACATGGAGAAATTGGGAGCACAGGTCAGGTAGTTCTTCAGCAGTGTTCGAAACTCCCATTGTTCTAGGTGCATTTTGCAACAGGGAATTTCATTAGTATGAGCAGTTTCTGAGCTCTGGGCGCAGTACTGCACCTAAGATTTCAGATTAAAACTGCAGAGTGGAAGGAAACGAGGACCTTTTTCTGCCTCCCCACTTCCAGTTACTGAAGACTGGAGAAGAGACCCTCTTAAGAATATTAGGGGAGTGGGCAGGGGAAGGACCGGACAATGTGAAAAATTAACATAATATTTTAGCTGCAGTTCATTCATTTTCTGCTTTGTATTATTGTTATATTAAAAAAGTGTGCCTAGACATTCCGTTGTTGTGCCCATAACCTAGGTTTAAGCTGGCATTTTAGCTCCTAGCTTTCATATCTCAGTTTCTAACACTGCTCTTCAGCAATATCTTGAAACCAGTACTTATTGACTTTAATACATTTGTACCCTGCACCTTCAACTCCCAAGAGTTCCTAAGATGACAAATAATATGAATATGTAACATAACTATCACACACACATGCACACAGAGCTAGCACCCGCAAAATGCATCAAACACAGCAACAACAGCTGAGTTCAACTGTTTAAAAAGGGAGAAGTTCAAGTGGAATAGAAGCCTGGGGAAACTAAAATACCCTTGACTGGTGGCTAAATTGCATCACAGTAGGCACCATGTGAACTTCCTTTAAAAAAGACACACTGTATCAAGGATGGCAGGGGGTGGTGGGACTAATGAAGAAAGCTCTTTCCAGCCAACACGTTTCTTGCCTCAAGAGATTCTATGTCATCAGTGGACATCAGCCACTGCCAAATGAAAATGCTCTTTGCATTAGCCTATGTTCATTTCTTCTTATTCTCCCAGTTGTAAACTATGCACGACCATGACATAGCCGAAGAGCATGGCAAATAAAAGACCAGGGTCATGTTCTGAATAGCAGAAAGGAGATTAAAGTCCTGAGAGTGGATGGACCGGAGGTGCTACAATGCAATGCTGTGAATGCTCAGATAAGGAAGGACATGGGATAAGCGCTCTTAAAGAACTACTGGAGCTGACAAACAGTATCTGCAAGCTGCTGCAAAGATAAAATGACATAAGGCTTTACAAATAAGACATGAAAGGGTGCCACTTTCTAATTTGCCATCATGGGAGTAATCCTGCAATTTAGTGTTTATTTTTAAAAGACCAGCTGTGATGCCCATCACCGTTCAAACATAAAATACAAAACAAGTCTCAACCTGAAATTGATTTGCAACACAGGATTAGCCATTGGAGATGGTAGGCGGGAGAAAGAAGATGAGGAGAGACAGAAGTTAAGGACACTTTTACAGTTGCAAATAAGAATTCCCGAAGGACTCCATAGCTTTGGGAGAAAAAGTGCTTAAGGTAAAGATGCCTGAGGAGCAGGGAATAAACTTAGAAGAGGCGCAATGAAATGTGATCTGCTCAGGACTTCTAAGGGATGTATTATGAAGAGTGGGAGGTGCTACGGGTGATAGAAGATGAAGGCTAAGATGTGCAGGGATTTTAAAGATAGGGACTGGAAGTTTAGGCATGGCATTCACATCCCTTTGCCACATGCTGCTACAGTCTTCCCAAACTTGGTGTTATACAGACGTTTTGCATGCTCTGATGGGAGTTTTACTCCAGAATGTCTGGGGGGCACCAGACTGAGGAAGGCTGCTCTACCTATACCTTTACCTACAACTTATCCCCATTCCCCAGTGATATTTAACATATTGGGAACTGTGGGGAGAAGAATTCTGTGTGCAGATTGGCTCTGAATGTAACAGTCCCCCACATCTCATAAATTCTCCCTCCCACCTAACTTTCCTTTCTATCTTATTGCAGAAGCATTGTCACAAGGGAAAACCAACATGGCAGTGGAAAACCAGCTCCTCAACGACTCCTGCTCCAATAGCTCAGCTCCCGTTTTCACAGGCCTGGACCTTCTCTTTGAACTGAAGCCACTCTTCATTCCTCTCTACGCCATCCTGGTGACGGTGGCCTGCACGGGGAACTTTCTCCTCCTCCTCCTCATTGGTACCACCAAAAAGTTGCACTGCACCACCAATTTCCTCATTGGGAACTTGGCAGCCGCCGATCTGATCATGTGCATTTTCTGTGTCCCGCTGACTGCCTCGTACGCGTTTGAGATTCGTGGCTGGCTCTTTGGGATGTTCATGTGCTACTTTGTCACCCTCATGCAAGTGGCCACAGTGTTTGTGTCCGTCCTCTCCCTCACTGCTATCGCTGTGGACCGGTATATTGTCGTCGCTTACCCCATTCGCAAAAGGGTCAGATGCAAGTCCTGTGCCTACATTGTGGCCTTCATTTGGTTGCTCTCTATCGTGGTCTCAGTCCCCACATCCATGCACACCCATTACCTGGATCTCAACAGCATTGGCCACGACATGATCATCTGCGAAGAATTCTGGAAGCACCACAAGACCGAGAGGTGGCTGTACTCTTGCTTGATGCTCCTCTTGTCCTACATGCTCCCGCTCTCTGCCGTCTCCATCTCCTACTGCGCCATTACTTATCGCCTCCGGAACAGGAGCGTCCCAGGGGCTGCCTACCACGGCCAAGAGAAATGGACTAAAAAGAAGCAAAAGACTTTCCGGATCCTCGTCATCTCTGTCATGTGCTTTGCTTGTTGCTGGCTCCCTCTTCAGGTGGTTAATCTGATCATAGATATAGACGAGGAGTTTGTCGTCCTAGACAAGAGATATGTCAACGTCATTCAAGTGTCCTGTCATGTGGTCGCCATGAGTTCTGCGTGCTTCAATCCGTTCATCTATGCCTCCCTCCACAACAAGTTCCGACTCCACATTAGCAACTACTTTCATCAAAGGAAGAGGTCAAGCACCATGTGCCGCAAGGCTTCCCGGCTGAATACCTGCTCCACTTTGGCAGATCATCCTGTGGGCCACAGTGAAAAAATAGCACTGCAAGAGAAGTTTCCTTTTAGCTCAAACCCAGCAGCCCTACAAATGTAAAAAGAGCCGATCTACTGTCAAGGGTGTATGGAGCACCTTTGCTCTCAGCTTGTATAATGTGTGGTCCATAGCAGCTGGTGTGTTGGACCCCTGAAACTGGCATCCATTCAACTTACCTGGATGGTGTTGGGGATGCACAGGCACAGCGGGGCTCCTGCTATTGGGTTTGCCCTGCCCTGCCCTCTCTTTCTCCCTGCCCCAGCCCAGCCCTGTAATCCAGGTAAGCTGTAATGATGCTGGTGCTGAACGGACAGCTCCTTGGCTCTGCAGTCCCATCAGCCTCTACTACTGTATGCATACCTGCCCTGTAGTCTGTACAGACTGTAAAGGGGGCAGTGGTGGTTATTGGCTGGTTTTTGTGTTTTCTGTTATGTATTCTGTGTTCTCGGTTTGTATTTTCATGTTGTGAATTGCCCTGTGAAGGGCGGTATACAAATTTAATAAATAAATAGATAAAGATAAGGAAGTGCCCTCCATTAAAAAAAGGTTCCAGATCTGTAAAAATGGCATTACTGGGAGTGGAGGATGGATTGCAAAACCAGCAGATGGGGTTTCTGGCTGAAGAAGCAGAGCCAGCTAATCTGAGAAATGCAACTGTTATATATATTCATTCAGAATCAACATCTGAACATATCATTGGCAGAAGACACACTACTTTTTGTACTTGCAAAGTGGACCAGTGCATTTGGTAAAAGCTGAACCAATGTTGTCAGGTCTATAGGGCCAAATTTATAGAAATTGCTTGCTTTGAACTCCAGTTTTTCCCCTCATACTTTGTCACACCAGAGTTGAACAGATGTGGATGTATATATTGCATTTCCATGCAGAACATTCAAAATGTTGCTTGTAATTATAATTCATACATTACATCAAAGTTATTTTTCACGAGTAAGTGAAACAAATGGGAATAATTAAGATTCCATTCACACTGTGCTAGTGTCTTATTGTGCTAGTTTTAAAAGTAAGATAATTATTGTGACAATGTGATGTGCATGTCATAAACTGAAATAAAGCTGGATATGGGAAAATACACTGTAACGAGCAGCCAGTTAGATATTTAGGCCACAGCACCAATGTATTTGCACCATTAACTCCTATTCAAGAGCTAGGGAATTCCACAAACTCCAATATTCTCCCAGCACCTTTAAAAAAATTTATTCTAAATTATGGCTTTGCTGGAATTTTTTTAAGTCCAAATAGCATGTACAAAAATACCTTCTCAGAAATTCTATTTTAAAATTACTACTGTTGTTGCTATAGCTTTGTGGTTAAAGTTTTGCAAGTGTATACGTAGACTGGCAATAAAAGGAAAGATCTAAGTGTAAAATGATGCAGAAACGCCTCCCCAAAAAACTTCACATATATAATGATCCAGTCTGAACTGGTAATGACTAATTGGGAAATAGATATTTGGTCAGTGAGGAGGTCAGATCTGGCAAGTAGCAGCTGCGGAAGAAACCATTTCTGTTCCTGGAACTACCAGGGGAGAGACTGAAAAGAAAACTGCCAATATTGTAATGTCCATATAGATACCCGTGGCAAAGCCACATTTGGAATACTGCTTGCAATTCTGATCTCCACACCCCCAAAAGGATATCATAGAGCTGGGAAAGTTGCAGAAAAGAACAACTGGCATAATTGGGTGAGGGTGGAATTTCTGCAGCACTTCCTTATAAGAAAGAGCTACAATGTTTGACTTACTTATGAGTAATCATGCCTAGGATTGGGTTACAGAACTTGCAATCTTCATGCTTGTAAATATACAGCTAAAGTGAAGCATTTTATATCTTAGTGATTGGAGTCACTGAATTGAGCACATGCTTATATCCAATGCTTTTTTTCTGGGGGTACGCAGGGTTACGCATACCCCTAAACATTTTGTGAATCTAACGGGAGAAGAAGCTAATGATTTAAAACTTTTTAGGTTCTTCTCTAGCAAGGTGAAACATCAGTTCCGTTGCTACCCCCCCCGATGGCAGCCTCGTTTCCTTGTCACAGAGTTTCCTGAGTCTCAGATGGAATGAGAGTACAGTGGTATCTTGGGTTAAGAACTTAATTCGATCTGGAGGTCTGTTCTTAACCTGAAACTGTTCTTAACCTGAGGTACCACTTTAGCTAATGGGGCCCCCCACTGCCGCCATGCAATTTCTGTTCTAATTCTGAAGCAAAGTTCTTAACCCGAGGTACTATTTCTGTAACCTGAAGCATCTGTAACCTGAAGCGTCTGTAACCCAAGGTACCACTGTACTCCTAAACATTTTTTAAGAAAAAAAGCACTGCTTATATCTCTTCCACTGGCCTCAGTAGAGTTTTAAGATTCTTCAGGGAGTGTTTAGCATTTTGGGGGTGGGGGCAACACTAAGGCCTATTTAACACGAGCACATCAAAGACAAAGTGTTCACATCATCCTATGCACACTTACCTGGGAGTAATCCTACTGAGCAAGTGGGATTTACTTCTGAATAAACATATGCAGAATTGGCAGCATGTTGTTTTCTCCTGCAGCTTGATAAAAGGTATGTGGTTATATTTTTTAGCAAAGTCCGTATCTATTTTTGTAAGCTGGCCACATATTGAAACAACCTCTCCTAGTAACAGCTCAATAAAATCCATTTCAAGGGGATTAGATATAAGCAGGTGCCTATTGATTTATTTCATATAAAGGGGATGGCTAGGTAAGATTTGCAGCCCCTTGCTACTCTGTGTCAGCAGCAAAATCTCAATCACCACAGAAATCCCTTGAGCTGCGCTAAGTATTTCAAATGCAGCTGAGCACTCTTCACGAGTGAGACCAGAAACTATTTAGTTGTAACAAGCACAGTGCGCTGCAACACTTGGGAGAGCTTAGTGCGGTATAATAATGCTTCAGTAAAGACTGTATTTCTCTATGAAGTCGTTACACCAAAATGAACTTTTGACGTGGATGCTGAGAGGCATGCGCCTTTAGGGGTGAAGTCACACAGTGGAAATCATTGACAAATCTGGCTATATCCTCACAGTATAAAAGTCCCTGTAATTTAGTTATTGCAGAACAAAATAGCACATATGTTACGGGTCTCTAAGAAATAGGAAGATCCTGATCACTTCTATTCAGAGTTTTGGTTTCAGATTTACAGTTATCTCACTCCCTGTGCCGTCAATAGAAATATGACTGTCATGATTTTAGCTCAGGTGTTATTACCGTATTTAATATGTTTAGGTTCCGGATGCCCTGCCTTTAGTCTCTTGTATTCTTGAATTTTTGTTATTGTTTACTTGTCTCTGTGGCTCCATAATAACTTGAAAACAAATAAAAATAAATGTTTTAAAAGGTAAAGGTTGCGTCATTGTCGGAAATGTATTGTAGGAAGGTTATGCTTTACTTTACGCTGAATGGAATAAACTGTATCCAGCTATTTTCCTATCATAATAATGCTGTGCATAATTCATAGAGAGCAACACATTTTTATATTCAATACAGATGTACAAAAGCCATGCGTGTGCATGTTCAGTGTTTCTTTTAAAGAAGTAGGAACATTCTCACATCATCCAACCTCCCACCCTGATATGAAGTGCCACTTTACTTTTGCAGTTATTTCTTATGCTACCTCTTGTCAATCAAGTTGCTTTTAGGAAATGCAGTCCAACACAGAGTACAGCCACCAGCAACTTCACTTTTCTTCTGGGACGTTTATCTCTACTACTACTCTGTTGGAAGAGTTTTCAAGGGAAAATGTGTCTAGGTAAGACCAGTATGCATTAAGCAGATCATACAGAAAGCCCACCAAACCTCAAACTTTAAAAATGATGCATACTCAAAAACTTGGATGGTTTGTCTGGAAGAGTGCTCTAAAAATGAAGTAGTCCAATAAAATTCCCTGGACTTTTAGACTGTAAATCTGAAAATGGCAGAGTATGTCTATTTCCTAGCTGTATCAAACATACTGAATCACTCCCCAATCCAACTTGAGGCAGGGAAAACCCTCATCTCTGCAACTAATGAGCTATATTTGAAACTAACTAAAAGGAACATTCTTCATCTCAAAACGGTAAAAACCCCTCAGAGGATATTAGACAAAAACAAAACAAAACAAAACCCTAGGATATTGGGGGGGAGGGCTCTTTGTAGACTTATCATGGTTACCAAAGGAAAATACCATGTAATTTTCTGCTTTCCTATTCTAAATATCTGGGTCAAATGTTAATTTTGCTGGACTATGTAACTACACATACATACACACACAGCTTGTTTTATTATAGAGTCAACAATGAACAGTAAAATGAAATAATGACAATTTTGCCAATAAGCGCACTATAGTACTGTTTTGATTTTTGTGGAGATGGGGGAAGTCCCTTCTAACCCCTGGATCCAGCTTATGTTAAATAAGCCAGGCTAGCTTTCTGCTAAGGCAATCACCTGGGTGATGGGCTATTAGGGGGAACAAATGAAAGGGGCTCTATGTGAGATGGTAAATGGGTGGGGCCCCTCCCCCAACTTGCAGAAAATTATAAGGGCAAAGCCAGAGTTGAGAGTTGCAGTGTTGTGAACTAGAAGCAAAGCAGCAAGCTGGAAAGAGACACACACAGAGCAATGATTGATTTCTGTTTGAATCCAAGGCTGCGGCTATGGGAGAAGTAAGACCCTATTGGGGTGTTAATGCTGTGAACCCCTCCATTGTAGGCTCAGGTTGTAAAGGTAAAGGGACCCCTGACCATTAGGTCCAGTTACAGATGACTCTGGGGTTACGGCGCTCGTCTCACTTTATTGGCCGAGGGAGCCGGCGTACAGCTTCCAGGTCATGTGGCCAGCATGACTAAGCCGCTTCTGGAGAACCAGAGCAGCGCACGGAAACGCCATCTACCTTCCTGCCGGAGCGGTACCTATTTGTCTACTTGCACTTTTTGAGGGTGCTTTCGAACTGCTAGGTTGGCAGGAGCAGGGACCGAGCAACGGGAGCTCACCCCGTCATGGGGATTCGAACCACCAACCTTCTGATCGGCAAGCCCATATATATTTAAATAAGTCGTATAAGTCTCTGCGGTGCTTCATTCCCAAAGGAAACACCAACCCTGGGTAAGTTCCTGGAACCCCTGGGGATCTTACACTGCTCAGAGATTGAGGAGGCCTGCAAGAGTACCAGTATTAAGCTGCAGAGAAAAGAATGCACTCCACCAAGTGGTAGAAACAGAAAGTGCCGGGGAAACGTAGAATTCAGACCCAGTATGCCACACGGGTAGCGCTGTCGTTTAAACCACAAAGCCTAGGGCTTGCCGATCAGAAGGTTGGCGGTTCGAATTCCCACGACAGGGTGAGCTCCTGTTGCTCGGTCCCTGTTCCTGCCAACCTAGCAGTTCAAAAGCACCCTCAAAAAGTGCAAGTAGATAAATAGGTACCGCTCCGGCGGGAAGGTAAACGGTGTTTCCGTGCATTGCTCTGGTTTGCCAAAGCGGCTTAGTCATGCTGGCCACATGACCCGGAAGCTGTACGCCGGCTCCCTCGGCCAATAAAGCAAGATGAGCTCCGCAACCCCAGGGTCGGTCACGACTGGACCTAACAGTCAGGGGTCCCTTTACCTTTACCTTTATGCCACACTCATTTGCATGTTGGATAGATGGAGTTGCCCTCTGTTTTATTGCAACTGCTGGAATGAGTTAATGAACAGAAGGGTGTCTGGGCCACTTGTGTCTCTCGGTCAGCTGCTCTCCTCAGTTAAGAGTGCTGGCGCTGGTTTGCCCCAAACATAACAGGTCACAGATCTGTTATGGGAGAAAAGAAACTTTCTCATTGTGAAGGAGAGAAGACAGAAGAGTTGAAGTGATCTTGTGCAGAATGCTTCAGTCTGGGGGGTTGCTAAGCTTCCCTATGGGCTGCAGTCACTGTTGCTGAAATGCACCCAGGAGTGGAAGCTTAGAGCTACCCTAGATCCTGCTTAGCAGTTCCTATTGGCTTGGTACTGTGCAGTCACAAAAGAGGCCACTGGTTGAGCATCTGACAACCAAGCTGCATGTGCTGGTCCCGGGGGGAAGGTAACCGCAGGCATAGTCAAAGTCCGGTCCTGGGTCACTAGCCTGGAATCAGTCCACAAGGAGCGGGGCGAGGTTCGAAACAGGAAGCCGGGCGGGGACAGGAGTACTGAGGAGTCAGGTCTGGGTCCGGGCAGGAACAGGAACTCAACAACGACATTGCTCCCACAACCTGGGACCGGGCCGACTGGCCTTTATCTGTTCTGAGGCTAGGGGCGGTCCCGGCCCCCAGGAGACCCGCCTCTCTTGGCCTTAAGGCGAGCACTCCTCCTGGGAGCAACCAGTTCCCTTCGCCTCTCTGCCCTGAGTCTCTGCAGTTCAGGAGAGGCTAAAGGGTTACTGGGCCCAGGGGGAGACTCACCTGCAGGCACTGAGTCCTCAACCACCTCTGGAGCCAGAGTGGGATCACCTGGTACCTGCTCCTGAGAATCTAACACAGGTGCAGGCGCTTCAGAATCCAGGCCCTGCCCCAATTCAGCTGGCCCTGGAGGCGGGGACTCCTGTGCAGGCTGGGATTCCTCTGGTTCAGCCTCTGAATCAGAATCCCAGGCCATCACACCATCCCCCCTCCCAAGGCCCCCCTCAAACGAGGGTCTGGACCCGGCTTGCTGGGGTACGCCGCATGGAAATCTCGGAGGCAAGCAGGCGCGTGGACGTTGGCTGCTGGTTCCCAGGAACGGTCCTCCGGTCCATATCCCTTCCAGTCTATGAGATACTGCAGCTTTCCCCTGCGGTATCGGGAGTCCAGAATGTGTTCCACCTCGTACTCAGGCTCCTCCTGAACCAAAACTGGCTGCGGTCGGGGACGGTCCGGGTGGAACTCGTCGGGTGGGGCCACCGGACAAAGAAGGGACCTGTGGAATACCAGATGAACCTTCAGGGTTGCGGGCAACCGGAGATGGAATGCCACAGGCGAGACCTGGTCCACGATAGGAAACGGGCCAGTGAAACGGGCGTCCAGCTTCTGCGAAGGTCGAGAGGGGTGGAGGTGGCGAGTGGATAGCCATACCAGGTCACCGACGTGGAGTTCCGGCCCCACCTGGCGGTGGCGGTCGGCCTGGGCCTTGTACGCCTCCTTGGCCTGGCGCAGTTGCTCCATCAATAGCTGTTGCTGGGACTGGAGCTCCTGAAGCCACTCTGTCACCGCAGGGACCGCGGATGCCGGCAGCACATCCGGAAACAGCCGTGGATGAAAACCGTAACTGGCCTGGAACGGGGTCTGCTGGGTGGACGCATTAACCGCGTTGTTGTAAGCGAACTCCGCCAATGCTAGGTGGTCGACCCAGTTATCCTGCTGGTAGCTGCAGTAACACCGGAGGTACTGCTCCAGCGCCGCATTCGCCCGTTCCGTCTGGCCATCGGTCTGTGGGTGGTAGGCTGATGAGAGACAGACCTCTGTCCCGAGGGCCTGGTGCAAAGCTCGCCAGAACCGGGATGTGAACTGAACGCCCCAGTCGGACACCACATGCTCAGGTAGGCCATGCAGGCGGAAGACATGCTGAAGGTACAGCTGAGCGGTTTCCTTAGCTGAGGGTATGGATGGGCAGGGAGCACAGTGCACCATCTTAGTGAAATGGTCGGAGAAAACTAGAAGGCAGGTGCAGCCACGAGACGGGGGTAAGTCCACTACAAAGTCCAGAGAAACCGTGTGCCAAGGACGTGGTGGAACCGGCAACGGCTGAAGAAGGCCGGGGGGTCGCCCGGTAGGGCCCTTGGCCCGCCGGCAGACATCACAACCAGCGACGTAGCGAGCCACGTAAGCCTTCAGGCGGGGCCACCGCTGATGGAACTCGCACTTGCTGAGCTTTGCATACAGACGATGCTCTCGCAAGCGCTGCAGCACGGTCCGGACATGATCCTTGTGGTGAGCCGGGTCACGGGAGAAAACCAGAATGTCATCCAAGTACACCACCATGTACTTGTCTAGCAAGTCTTGGAACACGTGGTTGATGTAACGTTGGAACACAGCAGGCGCGTTGCACAATCCGAAAGGCATCACCAGGTATTCGAACTGCCCTTACCAGGTCCCGAATGCTGTCTTCCACTCATCCCCGGCTCGGAACCGAATTAAATTGTAGGCCCCCCGGAGGTCTAGCTTGGTGAACACCTGCGCCCCTTGCACCCGCTCCAGCAACTCCGAAATAAGGGGCAAGGGGTACCGGTCTGGGATGGTGATTTTGTTCAGGGCCCGGTAATCATGACAAAGGCGGAGCTCCCCACATTTCTTCTTAACGAAGAGCACTGGCGCAGCAGTGGGCGAGGTCGAAGGCCTAATGAAACCACGCTCCAGGTTCTTGCGCAAGAAGTCCTGCAAGGCCTCACGCTCTGGCTCTGTTAGAGAGTATAAGCGACTCAGGCTGGAGGTCTATGCCGCAGTCAAAAGACCGATGCGGCGGCAGCTGGTCCGCCCCCCGTTCCTCGAACACGTCGTGATAGTCCCGGTACTCACCGGGGAGCGTAGATGCAGCCTCCTCAGTGGGCGCAGCTGCTAGCATCTCGGTCTGGGCATGAGAACTTGGGTCTGGGAAGTACACAGTCCGTTTGACCCAGTCAATCTGCACATTGTGAGCCTCCAGCCAGTCTATCCCGAGCACCAGGGGGAACCGGGGCATGGAGGCAATGTCCAAGGTTCGCATCTCCTGGTGCTGCTGGAGACACAGGACCAAGGGCTGGGTCTCCTGAGTAAAGGCACCTGAACACAGGAGCCGTCCATCAATTGCCTCCACCTGTACTGGTTCTGGCTTGTTCTGAAGTGGCACCCGATGATGGGCAGCAAAGGCAGGGTCCATATACGAGCGGGTTGCCCCCGAATCCACCAGAGCATGGGTAAGGATCCAGGGCCCAGCTGGAGGGTATAGACGTACCGGAACCATAAGGTATTGCAATTCAATTGGTGCGGCCCCATTCTGCGCTGTTTGGGACCCCAGGTAGCCAGGACCATCAGCTACTGAGGGTTGGCGGTTTCCCTGTGGCTGGCGTTTCTCAGGACAGGACCGGGCGTAGTGTCCGCTTCCGCCACAGTAGAGACATAGATTCCCCTCCCAACGCCACGTCTTCTCCGCGGGGGAGAGGCGTGGCCGCACTGCCCCAAGCTGCATAGGCTCCTCCGATGACTCGGCTGTGGCCGTGGAGCTGCTAGTAGAAACTGGCGCCGAGAACTGGAAGTGCCGGCGGCCCCGGGCCTGGCGACGGTCCTCCAGCCAATCGTCTATTTGTAGACTCTGATGAATGAGGGCGTCTAGTGT
This sequence comes from Podarcis cretensis, assembly GCF_951804945.1. Lineage (NCBI taxonomy): Eukaryota > Metazoa > Chordata > Lepidosauria > Squamata > Lacertidae > Podarcis > Podarcis cretensis. Next base: position 43,879,291 of record NC_137170.1, on the reverse strand, counting down.
GGTGGGGCATTCCATTGTGGCCAGCTGGTCCAGTATCTCGTCTGAAAGCCCCTCGAGATACTGGTCCCGAAGAGCAGAGTCATTCCAGGTCAAGTCCTGTGCCAGCAGCCGAAATTCCGTGGTGTATGCGGCTACAGTGGACTTGCCCTGTTTCAAACGCCTGATTGCCCGGTTGGCTTGACTCCCCTTCTGGGGGTTGCCGAACGCAGCCTCCAAATGATTGCAAAACCCCATATAGTCTATCAGCAAGGGGGAGTCTTGCCTGAGCAGTGGCAACGCCCACTTGGCCGCCTGGTCCTTTAACAAACTAATCAAAAAGTGCACCTTGGTGCGGTCATCAGGGAAGTTCCGGGCTCTCCCTTGAATGTATAACTTGGCCTGGGCAAGGAACATGGGGAAGCTGGCCGGGTCCCCATCAAATTTCTCTGGCAAAGCCACTGGGTACTTGCCAGGAGCCGGGGCGTCGGCCCCAGGAGCCGGTAGGGCGTCCAACTGCTGCTGAAGTGCCGTAACCGCATTGCTGAGCTGCTGCACGGTGTGAGTCAAAGCCTGGTTCTCCTGGGCCAATGCCACCAGCGCAGCTGCTTGATCGGCCATGGCTTCTGGCTCTTCCCGAACGCACCCCAACGAAGGGGGAGTGAGGGCTGGTGGGAGCAAACTGTGCTGGTCCCGGGGGGAAGGTCACCGTAGGCGTAGTCAAAGTCCGGTCCTGGGTCACTAGCCTGGAATCAGTCCACAAGGAGCGGGGCGAGGTTCGAAACAGGAAGCCGGGCGGGGACAGGAGTACTGAGGAGTCAGGTCTGGGTCCGGCCAGGAACAGGAACTCAAGAACGACGTTGCTCCCACAACCTGGGACCGGGCCGACTGGCCTTTATCTGTTCTGAGGCTACGGGCGGTCCCGGCCCCCAGGAGACCCGCCTCTCTTGGCCTTAAGGCGAGCACTCCTCCTGGGAGCAACCAGTTCTCTTCACCTCTCTGCCCTGAGTCTCTGCAGTTCAGGAGAGGCTAAAGGGTTACTGGGCCCAGGGGGAGACTCACCTGCAGGCACTGAGTCCTCAACCACCTCTGGAGCCAGAGTGGGATCACCTGGTACCTGCTCCTGAGGATCTAACACAGGTGCAGGCGCTTCAGAATCCAGGCCCTGCCCCAATTCAGCCGGCCCTGGAGGCGGGGACTCCTGTGCAGGCTGGGATTCCTCTGGTTCAGCCTCTGAATCAGAATCCCAGGCCATCACACTGCACCAGGGTACTTTGATTTAATTCAGTTTAGACCAGGCCTCCAGATGTTTTGAGACTACAATTCCCATCATCCCTGACCACTGGTCCTGCTAGCTAGGGATCATGGGAGTTGTAGGCTAAAAACATCTGGAGGGCCGAGGTTGAGGAAGCCTGATTTAGACTAATCTTTATTTGCCAGCTTAACTGTTTGTGCCTTTAGTATGAGTATGCCAGTTTGTAACAGGGCTGCTGGACTCCTGAGGAATTCCATGCAAAGGATTTTTCATTGGCGATGGCAGGACAAACCTTTAAGTACAGCTGCCTGGGGTCTTCCATATCCTTGCAAAGGAGCCAGGAGACGAAGACACCGGCCTATCGCACACCGTCTCCCCAATATCTTTAACGATGATGGTGACAGTGAATCATGCATGTGCTGTTTCCCTTTTCGTCCCAGCTTCCATGGTAAATGACATATTGCAAAAGTGACCTAATAAATCAGTGCCATTGCATGTAAATTGCCTGGCACTCTTTTGAGTCCTGTAAGACATCTGACAGCTGACCTTCATCTCTTGCTGCACACCATAAAGAAAGATATGCCTTTCATATCCCTAAATTTGAAGCTCTTTACTTTTCCAAAGCAGACGTGGGGCGGAAATGATGGCAAACTACTCCCGACATTGAAAGGAACACCCTGAACCGCAAACATTTGCATTCTGGGAACTGGCAGAAATTGATCCATAATCAAAGGCACCACTTTGTCTGTTTTTAAGCTTCTAAGGCTGTGTACATACATCAGCCTTTGAAGCCCCATGGTTTGGGCTTTTCTGCTTTGCAAGGGTCTATTTCTTTCTACTGTGCCGATAGCGTGAGCAGTTGTCAAATCATTGTCCTCTGTGCATAAACAGGATGTGTCATCTTTAGCTAGAACACATTAGTTTCTTTGCTCCCTTCCCTTACGATGCCTGGAAGTTTATTGAAATACCAGAAATCCAGAAACACAGCTCACTTATATTACAGTTTGCCCAGAGGCAACTTCATAGCATCTGTAAAGTTGGAAGGGATCCTAAGAATCATCTAGTCCAGGCATAGGCGAACTCAGCCCTCCAGCTGTTTTGGGACTACAACTCCCTTCATCCCTAGCTAACAGGACCAGTGGTCAGGGATGATGGGAACTGAAGTCTCAAAACATCTGGAGGGCTAAGCACTGGAGGAGGAACCGGGGGGGCAGGGGGAGCGTACTGCCCCCGGCACCATCAGGGAGTGGGGTACCATCATGGCCACACACCCCGGACACGTGCCATGCACCCCCCACCGCACCGGGTGCCACGCCCCTGCAAGCAGCACGACACCCCCCCAGAATGCACACCACACCCCCGTGGGCGGCGTGTCACGCCCCTGGGATGCACGCCAGCCATGCCCCCGCCTGCTCTCCTCCCCCGGTGCTGGAGCATGCAGCTTCGCCACTAGGGCTGAGTTTGCCTATGCCTGATCTAGTCCAACCCCCTCCAATGCAGGGGTTGTATAGTGGGAAATATGGGCGACAGACACAGCTCTTTTAAGCAACAGCTCTTTATTACAGCAGTTAGCACTGCTCTAAGTCTCTCTGAACAACAGTGAAGCTGGCTGCCTTATACAGTGGTGCCTCGCAAGACGAAAAGAATCCGTTCCGCAATTCTCTTCGTCTAGCGGTTTTTTCGTCTTGCGAAGCAAGCCCATTAGCGGCTTAGCGGCTTAGCGCTATTAGCGGCTTAGCGGCTTAGCGGATCAGTTGATAAGCGGCTTAGCGGCTTAGAAAAAGGGAGGGAAAGGGGGGGGAAAAGTCGGAAAAACTCACAAGACATTTCGTCTTGCGAAGCAAGCCCATAGGGAAATTCGTTTTGCGAAGCGCCTCCAAAACGGAAAACCCTTTCGTCTAGCGGGTTTTCCGTCTTGCGAGGCGTTCGTCTTGCGGGGCACCACTGTATAATGCTCAACAACTTGTAACAGTAACGAATTCCAACTAACTACCCAATCAGTGAAAGCAACTCTCAATCCTTCATTTGCATACTGGTGGCACAGAGTGGGAACTGCAGCCAGTCTGAATACATAACAGCAGGAATATGCAGCTGTCCCATGCAGGGATTTAACCTCCAACCTTGGCTACATTTCTTCTTTCTTTTCCTTTTCTATTTTTTGCAAGGCACTCTGTATGCCCCCCCCGAACCTTCAATGCCCACCACACTTTTAACAACAACCACCTTGCAAGCTTATTGATATACTAGAAGTCTGGTAGCACAAGTTATATTTTTACCCAGTGTATGTCCAGAGGCTTCCTTCCCTTGTACTACGCAGGCAGCTTCACGGCTAAATATCTTTTTACTCTGGGCAAGGCACTCTGAGTATGCTCAGAGGCTGCCTGTTCTGGTGCTAGGAAATAGTAACTGCAGACTGTAGTGTCTGTGTTATTGCAAGTCATATAATAATACTTTAATTCTATTAATGTTTAATTGTTTTAATGATTTTTTAAAAATAATTCCCCCTTCTCCCTTTTATATCAGTTAATTCCTCTGGAGTCATGGTGGTTTTGTAAAAGGGCTGTGGACAAAATGGATGTGCCTCAAATCTGTAGAACTGCCGCCATAAGCAGATAATATGGTTCTTGTTGGGAAAGTTGTACAGTGATTGCAAAACTAAATTGATCAAAGCTTCAGGATTTTGATAATCTGGAGAGATTACTTAAAAATAATACCACCAGGCTGCCTCTTATCAAACAGCCTCTGAAAGTTCCCTGGGGTCTCTCTGAAGTGTGTGTGGTGTTAAAATCAACTGAGGTGTTAAAATAAGCTGAGACCACTCAGGGCTTATGCAACAAGAGATAAATTCACTAAGATTAAAAAAGAAAAGTATAAGATCTGTAAATGTTACAGAGGGAGAAATGCAATGCCCCCAAAATTACACAAACCAGAAATATTCCAAAATATTCCCTTAGGAGCAAAACCAAATCAAAACTGGATAAACAGGATTCTCAGACCCTAGTCTCGAACAGTTCCTAACTCATCAGGCTCTTAGCAGATTTTCCTGGCCGTGATCGTATAGTGGTTAGTACTCTGCGTTGTGAGGCTCTTAGTAGATTTTCCTTGCTCACAAGAAGGCCTTTGGTTATTTGAAGTGTTTCTCCCAGGCTCCCCATAGAATCATAGCACTGGAAGGGACCCCCTTCCAGGAATCTCAACTAAAACATCCATGGCAAATGGCCATCCAATCTCTGCTTAAAAAACTCCAAGAAACAAGAGTTCCATCACCTCTCATGTGAGTCTGTTCCACCGTCAAACAGCTCTTAACTGTCAGAAAGATCTTCCTGATGTTTAGTTAGAATCTCCTTTCTTGTAATTTGAATTCATCGGTTCGAGTCTTACCCTCCAGAGCAGGAGAAGACAAGCTTGCTCCATCCCATGTGACAGCCCTTGAGATACCTGAAGATGGCTATCATATCTCCTTTCAGTCTCCTCTTATCCAGGCTAAACATACCCAGCTCCCTCAACCCTTCCTCCTAAGGCTTGGTTTCCAGACCCTTGATCGTCTTGGTTGCCCTCCTGAGATTGCCCATGTGAGATCTGCATGGCCATGTTCAAGTTTTTATTTAACACACAGTTTAAAAAACAATGTCTCTATCTTCTACATAAGGACTGTGAACATCACCAAATCTGACAGAAGCAATCAATAAACTATACCCACCATGTTGACGCATAAAAGGGCTGGTATTGGAGTCTTTCCTTCTGCCTGCTAACCAGCTGTTTTGAAGAGCGCTGTCACTGATTTCATTTGCTACAGCTGCAGCTTATTCAGATGCAAATTTCCATTTGGGCCAGTGTAATCACTTTTGTTTAAAAGATAAATTATAGCCTGCATACAAAGAAGTGATTTTCAGTCATTAAAAGCTAAGCTCTGGCAGCCAAACTAAAAATGGTCATTTCTCAATATAAAATTTAATGTTTTGATCTCCCTCTTGGGGGCCTATAATCAGGCTGTGTTTATTCTGCAATTGCAGTAGTGCAAAATTGGGTACAGAGTGCATAATTCAGCATACTGTACTTGGAATACTGGTTTATTAAAAAGGTCCTTCGGCCTATGAAAATAGTGTGCAGCAAAGTCCAAACCCTCCAAATGTCCCTATTTTCCAGGGATGTCTCTGATTTAGAGAAGCTGTCTTGGTTTGGGATTTGATCCGGGAGTGTCCCGCTTTTCCTTAGGATGTCCCTATTTTCACTGGAGAAATGTTGGAGGGTATGGGGTTATCCGACCCCCAAGCCATCTGAAGAAAATCCTGCATAGTGAAGTTTTTTTAAAAATGTTTAATGTTTTCTTATGTTTTTATATATGCTAGAAGCTGCCCAGAGTGCTGGGGCAACCCAATAAGATGTGTGGAGTATAAATAGTAGAATAATTATTATTACAGAATGGGACGTCCCTATTTTCATCAAAGAAATGTTGGAAGTTATGAAAGTCTGATGAAACTGCAGAAGCCAGATCAGTATTTATCCACCACCAGTTATTAGCTTTGGACGTAAAAAGGGGTGTGAGACAGAAACTTTCTGTAAAGTGTAGAAGCTCCCTGTATGATCTCTATTGGTTTTAGCACGCCAGAATGTGTGGAGTAGATACAAACCAGGTTTTACTTATGGTTCAGACTCACCACAGGCGAGAGCTGTTTAGGCAGCTGAGTAAGACTCTGGGAGCCCTTTGATGCACTAAAGAACTTTAGCTCTTGTTGCCTCTTGGAATATAATTACATAAAGGGTTTGGGCAAATTCATAGAATCATAGAGTTGGAAGGGACCGTGAGGGTAATCTAGTCCAACCCCCTGCAAACCAGGAATCTTTTGCCCAACGTGGGGCTCGAACCCACAATCCTGAAATTTAAAGTCTTATGCACTGGGGTGGTTGCCCCAGATGCAAAATTGTTAGGGGTGCAAAATTTCAACATCTGTTGCCTCAATACAGCTGCCTGCTTTCATCACCGGGCTCCTTTGAAAATGATTTCTCCATGCAAACCCGGAAGTGACCTCTCCAGACAATGGAACAACTCTTCTTTTCTTATCTCTGTGGCTGCGGCCTCCTGGGTGACGTGGATGCTGTTAGGCAGCTGCATGAACATGCATACTCCATCCGTTTCCTTCCCTCCAAGCGGCCCCTGTTTGGACTGACCCAGCGAGGCTCTCCTTATTTTTTGAAGCCTGGGTGGAATTACACACATAAAAACACGGTGAAAAGGGTTTTTTTTTTTTTTAAAAAAAAAAAAGTTTTGAAAAATACACTGAATTTGGCATAGCTCACTGTCGCCATCTAGTGTCACATTTGTATATTGCACTTTGCAACACATTTAAAATGTTTTACTTGCATCTGTATAGTTGAGTCCCTATTCTCAAGGGAAAAGTGGGATCAGTTTTTTAGGTTAGAGAAAGGAAGGGCAGCAAAATTGTAGCTCTGGGGTTGGGGGCAGAGATCCTGAAGATCTCCATATCTGTTGAACCCTCGACACTTCTGACCATTGGCCATCTTGGCCAGCTGGGGCTGATGGGAGCTGGGGTTCAACATTTGGAGGACCATAAATTCCCACCTCTGCTGTAACCAAGAGGACTTTCCTGTCACAATAATTCAAGTGGAAACTATCTGAAATCGGAGGGAACATGTAAATTGAGATAAGAGTTTGTTCACGCAAAATAATGTTCTCATTTGTGAATGTGATCCTCCAATTTTGTCTTGTTGATAGTCCAAGGTTTTACTGTCAGAACAATTTCCCGAGGGAGCTGTTTTCCTAGGACACTTGGAATTCCATGCAGCATTTATTTGGATTGCAATCCAATCCTATAACCAAGTTTTGTTGGGTATCCATAATGCCCGGCCTAGCAACAGAACAACTTAGAAACAAACTAAAGTTATCTCAGCTGCAAAGTCAACAGCACGATCGGAGAGGCAAAAATAAAAATGAAACACAACTTCTCCAGCTACTCTCACAGCTTCAGGTGTAACGTTCTGTACTAATGGGGCATCCATCACAACAGACAGCCACCGTCGGAGCCCAGTGGCTGGGAGGAGACCCACACAGAGAAAACAGAGGTCACTGCAGTGCAAGAGAAGTTTCTAAAATCCGACTGATCGAGCACAAACACTGTGCAAATCCTTGCACGCAGAATAGATCTTGGTGTCCTTAAGACAGGGACAGGCATTTTGTAAAAAGAGAGGTGCGGATCTCTGCAGCATCAATCCCCATGACCTGTTGCTTGGCACCAGCTCAGGAAACAAGGCTGGCTAGCAAAAAGCATTCAGGAGGACTGTGAGTGAGAGACAGGATACATAGGCAAGGGAGCAGAGGGCTCCTCCACCTTTTTCACCTGCGTGTTATTTTTTTGCTCCTTAATCATGGCTTCTCCTCTTTCTACATGATTCTGGCAGATCTAAGTTTGAACAGAAGGATCTGCTGTTATTGCATCTCAGCGGCGCTTTAAAACACAATCAGACCCCTACATCTAGAGCCCTGAGACATCACAGTCATGGCTTCCCCCACAGAATTCTGGGTGCTGTAGTTTGTCAGGGGTGCTGAGAATTGCTTGGAGGCCTGTAGTCACCACAAAGAGCTACAGTTTCAGAGTTCCCTGTGAAGAGGGATTTATTCAGGCATAGGCAAACTCAGCCCTCCAGCTGTTTTGGGACTACAATTCCCACCATCCCTGACCACTGGTCCTGTTAGCTAGGGATGATGGGAGTTGTAGTCCCAAAACATCTGGCGGGCCGAGTTTAGGGATGCCTGGATTTATTGATATACCACTTGGAGAATAGGAGCTCTGTGAGGGGAACAGGGGCCTCCAAACAACACCCTTAACAAACTTCAGCTCCCAGAAGTCTGTGGGGGAAGCTATGGCTATTTAAACTGGCATAGTGCTCTAAATGTGTACTGGGACTAATGAAGTTACATGGCTTTAGCAGAAATGTTATAAAGAATTAAGTATAATAGATTGTAATTGGATTAAAGGAAAAAATAATGTTAGAATTTGTTAAGTTAAATGATAGGACAGAAGTTTGAGGAAGATGGAAAGGATTTGCTGAAACAAATAATTGAAGTGGAATACAAAAAAAGGGAGGTGTGAGGAGGTCGCTGAAACAAGTAAAAGAAAGTTAATAACATTGAAAGTATTGGTTGTGTTTCTTTTTTCTTTTTTAAAATTGTTTTTGTTTTATTTTTGTTATGTATATGTAATATTTTTTTGTTTTTGTATTGTATTGTATGGTTTTGTTATGTTTAATTCTTTTTCTTTTTTCTTTCTGTAACTTTAAAAACTTTAATAAATATTGTTTAAAAAAATTAATGTGTACTGGGACTGTGGCCTGTGTCTCAGTGGTGAACTGATATGCACCTAGAAGAACATGTGCTATTAAGGACCCAGCGGTGATGATGGAAGGACCGGTGAGGAACAAACTGTGTCTGTGGTTTAACAGCTTTCCTCCCCCCACTTTTGTGAAATTGCTTTGTTGTGAACCAAAAACTCCTGACTGTAGTTCTACAAGTGCTTCTTTTATTAAGAACACAACAAATTGCTTCATCTTGGCACCATCTGAAAAGATGTAATCTGTGAATAAAAGCTTTTTGGTTGTTCTGATCTAGGAGCTGAAAGCACAGACTGTGTCTTTGTGGGCTTGATTTTTTTCTTTTTTTAATGACACATAAGTGACATGGAAGCTGGAGCTGGGTGTACGCACAGCCCAATCTGATGCGCTCTCCTAATGGCACAAAGTGGGCTAGATTATGGGCTGCTAAACATTTACACACCAGGGGGCATTGACAGGCAGGGACAACTTTATCCCAAGCTAAGGAATTAGAAGTGCCTTAAGGACTCCAGTCAGTGTGAAGCTGGTTTGACAAACAGCATCCAACAGCAGCACCTGATAACAAAGTGCAGGATACATATACCTTTTGGATAATGTGTGAACAGAGATTAAAAACCCAGCCCTGGAAATGCAGAGAGTGTACAGTAATCAGGAGTGTGAACACAGCCAGGAGACCTTTCTTTCTCTTTTTCTCTGGACTTAGGGTCCCAGGTCGGAACTGATTTGGGAACCATCAGCAATACCTCTCTGCTTTGGAAACTTGAAGCAGCAGCAAAGTTGCACTCACTTGGGATGCAGAATTGACCCAGGAAGCATTGATTGCTGACCCCCCTATTCTAGCAATGCGTCATTACAGATACTTTAGGGAAGTGACTCCCAATTAGCTAAGGACTGTGGCCCCTGTTTTTCAAAAGCCAAGCCACTTTTGATAACTCTATGATAGCTTTTGTTATGTGGGTGGTGCCAGGGACCCCCCCGGGTGAATTATGTGGACTCCCTGAGGCAGGGAGGGCCATCTAGGGGGGCAAGTGTCCCCAAAGAAATTAAAGGAAGGGGCTAGGCCCCCTCAAAATTCTGCAGCAACTGTGTGCATGCCGTGGATGAGCATCATGTGATGTGCTTATCTCACTCGTGCATGCTGCATGGCGTGTTAGCGTCACTTGTGCAAGCCACAAAGCATGCACACAACATGTCAACTAAACTCCTGTTTGGCTGCTTTTTATCTGGTTGTTAGTTTGTAATTATTAGACAACTCAGGGCATGAACCATTCAAGCTTAAGCACTGTTATTTCCCATTGATCTGAAAAGTAGTGCTAAGTGCAGGCTGAAATCAATGAGTTTTTGAAGCAGTTAGTCTGGATTGTATCCTTTCTATCCATTTTCGGAAGGGGAAATGTATCCCCCCCCCTTTATTTCAATGTCTTTGCAAAGCAGTTCAAAATAATTTGCAATGCATCATTTAACATTATGCAATTACTGCCTCCATCTTTCTAACAGCTGCAAAACAACGAGACACGTTGTCGTTCCTCTTTGAAGCAAAAGCACATGTCACACCACTGTTGTGTCTCTATGAAAATATGTTACATTTTGATTGCGTTCTGTGCTTTAGTCCTTTGGCACCTTTGACCTTATGTCTCACTCAAGAATTGCTAACAAAATTAGCTCAGCTAATTTCAAATGTGTCAGAACTTGCCATTTCTTGTCCTGTCAAAATGTTCCGGGTAAAATTGTTCATGGCGCAGAAGGTGAGTGATCGGTTTCGATCGGGGCTGCTGGTGGAGAATACTTTTCTCGGGCTCTGAACCAGCATGGGCTCCAAACTCTCAGCTTTCATTTTTTTAGAACAGTAAGTCAATCTGACACCTATAAAGAAAGTTAGAAAGGAAAATGTGCAGATAATGTTGTCAGGCTTTGGCAGACAAATACAGAAAAGCTAGGTATGTTTAATCATTGTTGGTATGCAATTGCAGGAAAGAATGCTGATCATCCCTGCTTGGGCTCGAGAGAGACCCTCCCAGGACAGCAGAAAAACAGGAGAAGAAGCTTGTTTCTGTTATAATAATAATAATAATAATAATAATAATAATAATAATAATAACAACTTATATCCTGCCCTCCCCAGCCGAAGCCGGGCTCAGGGCGGCTAACAACAATAAAACAGTACAAAAGTACAACACAACACTCTAAAATCATTCATTATAAAATTAATTGTTGCTGCCAATCTGAACAGAGGATAGTCTTCCTTTGTACTGAGGTGCCTTCCTCCACATCCACATTATTTCACTTACTCCCCAAATGTGCTGCCTTAACATTATCAAACACAACTAGCTGGCTTTGGCATATTTTACTCTGAAGTATTTCCCTTGAAATAAATGAGGCTTCCTTCCTACTTGGAAAAAAATGTGATATTGCCATGTTCACCACCATCTCCAATTTTCCATGTCCCCCACACAGCTGCTAACGGGCTGTTTGTCATCACTGGGCTGTTATTTATACAGGAACCATGAACCACAAATGTAAAATACAAAATGAACCAGCAAATACAATGAAAAAACCATCAAATGCCCTACAGCTGCAGCAAGTCAGTATTCATAGACTCATAGATCAGAGCTGGAAGAGACCCTGAGGATCATCTAGTCCAACCCCGTAAAATGCAGCTGTCCCTTATGGGGATCGAACCTGCAACCTGGGTGTTTTTAGCACCGTATTCTAACCAACTGAGCTATTCCTGTCAAATGAATTTCAGCACACGGGTGGTTTTACTCATAAAGGTTGGTAAAATGTGTGTGTGTTTTGCTGACAGCTGTGAAGCTATACATACTTAATAGTATCTCTTGCTGGTTGTATCTTTGTATTGGTTTTCCTCCCCAAAGCTCAAGGCTATGTAAATTGTATCCCCCTCTTCCCTTTTAATCTTCACAACAGCCCTGTGAGGTAGGCTGAGTTGGTAGTTCAGACACCAAATCTGTGAAACTGAACATACTTAAAGTATTTATTTGCTTGTTATTGATCAGGGTTGGCAAACATTTGTTTTTTTGGGGGGAGAGATATTTTGTTGTAAATATTGAGACTATGAAATGTTGCAGTTAAATCAAGGCAGGGGGCTGATTTACTGACTCATTTTTTCTTTATATGATCTGTGTATGGCATGCCATATTTGTATCTTGGTTTTTTTCTGCCAGGAGTTAAGGGTTGTGTCAGTTGTTCTCCCTTCTCCCTCCTTCTGTCTTTGTAAGAGGCCTGTGAGGTAAAATAGGTTAATATATGCACATAAGCAGAAGCTTTTTGCTAATAGATTGCCTGGCAGAATGGGCAGGGCAGGGGGAGTGTTGTGATATACTTCAGGTTTATTCTGGGGTAATTGGTTTGTAATGGCAGTCACCCACTGTGGAAACTAGAGAAGGTTAGCTCTCAAGAAGGATTCAGTTTTGTGTACTTTAAAATATATAATTATTTGCAGAGAATTTTTTAAATAAAGACTTTCTTCTTTTATTGGGGGAAAAACAAGGAGTTGTGGCAAAAAAAATTCTTTATTGCCTTTTTTTTCATTTCCACAGCCAATATTCTGCAAGGTAGGAGCTATCTGGAGTGATAATCCTGCCCCCATTTTGGTTGCTGAAAGCAAGATTCAGTAACATAAGGGATGTCACGTTGCACGAAATGGGGGTGGAAGACCATAAGATGTGCTGCAGAGTTGGGAAAATGAGAGATTTAATGCCAAAAAATTTTTATACAATCCACTCCGTCCACAAAATGCATTGGGCTTGGGCTCTCAGTTGGGAAACAGAACATTTATGTTAAGGTTGGAGGGATCCACTTCTTCATTCATCTGGCCATATGATGGTCAGGTCCCCAAGAGAATGGCAGTCAATCACTTTTAATAGGTCCCAGTAACAAAGGAGTTTCCCACAATGTCTGCCCCTTAAGACTCTTGATTGTGAAGCAATCAGTATCGTTATCGCAGGGTTTTTTCCTTTACTTTTTTCCCCTCTCACTATAGTCTCATTATTCTACAGGCACAATTCAAGTTACTTATCTATTCTTGATTAAATGATACACCACGGTCTTGGAACTACTCCTTTTGTTGCCCGGTTACAATGTGAATTTATGCCCTACTTTTCAAGGAAAGAAGCTTTCAGAAAGCAAATGAATGACCAAGACTGGATTTCTGAAGAGCCTTACTTAGAGGCACCCAGAAGCAATACTTTGTATTCCTTCACTCCATGTTGCTCCTCATGAGTCCAGAGGAACATTGCCCAGCTACTGTTTTATTGTTTTAATATGCTGTAAACTGTTTTGAGATATTTATTAAAAATATAAAGCGGTATAGAAATTTAATAAATACATAAATTCTCCTCCTAACATAAATCCTGGCTACGCCTGTGAGCCTTGTACATACAGCGGTACCTCTGGTTACATACGCTTCAGGTTACAGACTCCGCTAACCCAGAAATAGTACCTTGGGTTAAGAACTTTGCTTCAGGATGAGAACAGAAATCGTGCTCCAGCGGCGTGGCAGCAGCAGGAGGCCCCATTGGCTAAAGTGATGCTTCAGGTTAAGAACTGTTTCAGGTTAAGAATGGACCTTTGAAACGAATTAAGTACTTAACCTGAGGTACCACTGTACTTGTCAGCTCAGTCAAAGCTGGATTTGGAGGAATGAGGAAGCTCCAGAAAAGGCTTTGGAAGTAGCTGAAGATCTGAAACAAAGCAGAGACCGGCCCTGCAAACGGTTGAAGACTGGAGGCCTAGGTTCAACCAGTTCTTTGGCAGAACTGGTATTGTGAGCGTGAGTTCTTCGTCCAGCAGAGAAGGGGAGGAGTTTCCTTCACAGCCAATCAGAATGGCCTTACATGAAATCATTAACATTTTAAACTCTTTAACGTAGCTGAATCTGTATCAGTTAGCCAACAATCTGTTTTACCAAATCGCATTTGCTAACGTTTGCAGTTCCATCTGTGCTGGCTCAGTTGGTTAGAGCGTGGTGCTGATAATGCCAAGGTCACAGGTTCGATCCCCATAAGGGACTGGCCGCATATTCCTGCATGGCAGGGGGTTGGACCTGAAGCTCTTTAGGGTCCCTTCCAACTCTACAGTTCTATTATATGCCAAAACAGTTTTTTGAGTCTCCCTTTGACCTTGAGGCCCTGGGACAAATTGCTTTCCTTCTCCAGCCCCAAATAAACCTTGCCCTCTCACATCACTCAACTGTGTTTCTTTGGATTCTCTGGAAAGAGGGAGCAACTAACAACACAGATTATGCCTGTAGCAGAGATGTGTTGGATCAATGCATGGCTAATGGGCAATTCAAACAAAAATGGCTTTTTCTTTCAGTGTTCAGCTAATGGAGCAATTCAGGAGAGAAAGCCTTTCTCCCTAAAGAACACATTGGTAGTTCTTTTACAGTCAGAGGACCTAATGAAAACTACTGAGTGTATTTAGAAACACCAGGTGTCTCAACAATGAAAGTGCAGATAAGCTATGTATTACTCATTATGAGATGTTTATATGTACTTCCTTTTCATATAATACTTTGTTTTTAAATTGTGTCAGTTTTTGCTGCAAATAAGAGGGTGAAGAAGCTGCAGATGTGGTTGCTGGATGGTTTGTTTGTTCATTCCATTTAATCAGGTGCTAATAAGCATAATTCTCTGCTTGATGCACAAAATAAAACAGATTAAAATCATAGTTCCAATAAAGCAAGACTCACTCAAGCGGTGAATAAAACAAACTGTAAAAGCAAAACAGTCACCCCAAAGCAGAGCTCAAAAGAGTAAATACATCATAGCAGAAACAAATTCAGTATAGAAAATGAGTTGTAGATGAGAGGAAAGTGCTCAGTTCTTTATCCAAGTGCATTCTCTTCCCCTGTATATTTTCTTTTGTGTTAACTGTGTTTCTTTGTTGTGACATTGTTATGTCTTAGCTGCCACGAGTTGTCTCAGTCTTTCGATTGCTTGCAACCATCCCCACTGAGGACTGTCCTGGGATCCAGCCTTGCTATAGAACTACTTCCTTTTGTACACACAAGTGACCCGTTATTCTGCCTCTGGAGTTTAAAAAGCCATTTAGCATTTCCAACTCATCGATAGCCAGTTGGGGTGCTCAAAATACATTGAATTTTCCTCTGTGGGAAGCAGGTTAGCTGGTGCAGGTTATTAAAAAGATTATATAATGCAGCTTACATCAGAGTGTAATAGAAAGGGAACAAACAAGATACTTGCCATTTCCAAGCTGTTGGTACTTGTAAAAACAAATAAACACACATGTGGATTCAAGGATGCCTAGAATTGGCACCCCACTTGCATCTTGAGGGTTAGATTTGTTTTCTTCTGATAAGCTCAGTGGGGGTGAGGGAAAGACAAGGATTGCTGGATGCCAGAGAGGGGTGGGAATGAAATTGCCACAGAACAGTGGTTCCCCATTGGTGGTCTGCAGACCTCAGGAAGTTGGTGGCACATACCCATCAAATGTTCAGGACATCCCATTAGGAGGGGGTGCTCTTGCGTGGGTCATGTGATGCATGTGGGAGCATGGTCTGTAAGACGCATGTCCTGGTTTGGGGATCATTAAGATAATGATCCCATCTCCAAAGAAATTCATTTTTCTTCTTCTGTGCAGTCTGTGAAATATCTGTTCAGATACAGATATATAAAGTCAGGATGGCATGCTGAGATTATTCTAGGAAGCATGCTAATGCATCCTGGGAACTTTTTGTCCTATTAGCTGAGTTCCATAATAACTATTTTCTATTAGTTCACAGCAATGTGATTTTAAGATCTTACCAGCATGCATTACCCTCAATGAGGGTTCGTAATAAGCCCTAATTTGCAGCTCACTTGGTTTACTATTTCATCTCTGATATGTGCTTTCAGCATGGAGGGTTTTGTTACTTTAAGAATCTACAAATTATTTAATTATTCTTTGTTGAATCTCAGTCTTTTGATGAAGGGAAACAGATAGACCTCATTTTCTTCCTTTTAGTTCTTTTGTCAGCCAGCAGACCAGCTAGCACCCTAGTCAATTTCCTCCTTCTGGTGTATTTAAAGTTTTGAAATCATTCTTGGTTGTCTTAATGCTTTTAGTGATGTGCTCCTCAAAGTCTTTAATTTCTCATTTTGTTTTTGTATTCTTTCTTTTTCCCCCATAGAGATAAATGTGTGAGGTTCTAGATGTCCATCAATTCCTCCTCTTCTTAGGGTGAGACTGATATTTGGACCCTTAAAGGTAAAGGTAAAGGGACCCTGACTATTAGGTCCAGTCGCGGATGACTCTGGGGTTGTGGCACTCATCTTGCTTTATTGGCCGAGGGAGCCGGCGTACAACTTCCGGGTCATGTGGGCAGTATGACTAAGCCGCTTCTAGTGAAGCCAGAGCAGCACACGGAAACGCTGTTTACCTTCCTGCTGGAGCAGTACCTATTTATCTACTTGCACTTTGACGTGCTTTCAAACAGCTAGGTTGGCAGGAGCAGGGACTGAGCAGGTTGTCAGGAGCAGGGATTCAAACCACCAAGCTTCTGATCAGCAAGCCCTAGGCTCTGTGGTTTAACCCACAGCACCACCCACATCCCATTGAAGCCTTAGGTGAGAGGTAAGGGAAGTGTCATTGTCGAGTATGTTAAATGTTGGATGAATTGGTTTCTATACCCACCAGGGTGAAATCCTGTTATTGGGGATAGATTCTGCATCTTTCCCCCTGTCCAGTGAGAGATAAATGTTTTAATTAGGGATTGTTCATGTAGTCTTGCTTCCTTCTGTGTTAGTATTTATTTAGCTCTGGCCAGTTCTCAAGGTGTAGACATGGGAGTGGGTTGTTAGTTGAGGATGTGGAATTGAATTATATGAGTGACTGCAGAGCACAGAGAGTGTGATTTGAGGGTGTGTTAGAATAGTAAACTTAAATATTGGTTTAGAGTTTAGAGCATTGATGTGATTGAATAACTGTATTGATCATGTATGGGTAAGCTCGACTGGAACTGAATGGGATGCACTTTTTATGTAGCTAGATTAAGTTGTGCATATAAGTGGCTAGAAATTTACCTGGAATGGTTTGTTTAATAGTATGATTAATGCGTGGTACTTGGGAAGTGAACTGATTTTCTTAACTCATGTGATTTTAAAAGGATGAATTTTGATTTTTATTTGTAATATTTTACTTCCTGGTGGTTAGAGGATATTTTGTTTAGCTGTTTGCTATGTTTATTATGAATTTCCTTTGCATTTCTTGAGTTTATTTTTATGTTTGATATTAAAGAGGATGCTCTAATTGTTTACTGTGCTTTATAGAATGTAAAAATGCTCTGGTATTTTTATATTTGTTGTTTAGCGAAGACATTTTCACCTATGTTTTAAACAGATTTAGATTTAGATTTAAATATAAGCAGTATATGAATTGGCCAAATCAAATAATTAAAATAAATAAATATCTGTGTGCAATTTTTTTATTTTATTTTTTGGTCTGCAGATTTGTGTTCCTTCCTCCCTGCACCACCTCATTTCCGAAGGAAGACTTCTTGCCTCCAGCGACTTTCTTGACTGTGCTCATTAATCTCACTAGACTTGCTGGTACTTCTCCTGATCTGTAGTATTCATTCTAGTTGGGTTTCTGTTATTATGAACAACCTTCATTCATTCTGGGGATATTGGGCTCTCCCTTCCCTTTCAGCTTAATATCTAAATATATTTATAGTCACTTGATGTGTTGTTGAGCTTTTGTAAACTACTTGATTCACAGTCATACAAACACTGTATTTCTTCCTTCCAGTAGCACCTTAAAGACCAACTAAGTTAGTTCTTGGTATGAGCTTTCGTGTGCATGCACACTTCTTCAGATACTTCTTGTATCTGAAGAAGTGTGCATGCACACGAAAGCTCATACCAAGAACTAACTTAGTTGGTCTTTAAGGTGCTACTGGAAGGAATTTTTTTACTTTGTTTTGACTATGGCAGACCAACACGGCTACCTATCTGTAACTGTATTTCTTGTCTACTGAAAATCTTCCTCTTTTAAAAAGCCTTTGAAGTGAAGATCTTTATCCCAGTCTGTGTCTGTATTTCAATTATTGTTAACTGTTTCCTATATGGAATTGTTTTTTAATTGTTTTCTATATGGAACTGGTTTTAATTGTTTTTACAATTGTCCTGTTTAATAATCATATATTTTATTGTTGTATCCCACTCTGAGACTGTACGGTGAAGGCTAGGTAAGAAAACTACCGGTACTAACTAACTAAAATATACTTATTATATTGGTTTGCTAACATCTACATTATTTGGATAGCATAGGGCAGGGGTGGTCAAAATTGTTGTCCAACTACAGCTCCCATCATTCCTGACCATTGTCCATGCTGGTGTGGGACATTTAAGAACAAGTCCACCAGAAATTGACACCAGTGTGTTTCCCCCCCATCTGTTTCTGAGCTCCTAGAAAGTGTAATATGGCTGGGGGCAGGTAGCTGGGACTGAGATAGAGAGGAAAATCATGCTTAGACCTTAAGAACATCACAGGTGCTTTTGGGATAAATTCCTTTATCACAGCAGGGTTTGTTTTCCAATGCACTCAGGAACTTGGGAAGTTGCCAGATACGGAGTCAAATCACTGGACCATTTTCTACGCTTGACTGGCAGTGGATCTCGAGGGTTTCGGGAACGGTTTTCAGAAATGTATCATAATAACTATTGAAAGAAAGGACAAAAGTAGTGTGGTTGTTGCTTGTTACCATAATGATGTCTTGATCAAATACCACAAACATTCAGGAAATAAGGGTAGGCTTGCTATTAACGTTCTGTTCCTATAGGAACAAATAGACAGGGGAAAACAGGAAGTTAGACTAATGTGGCTGCTTCAGTGCTAAAACACCGTGGGGTTTTGTTTTCTCTGCACCAGATCTGGCAGAGGGAGTGAGAGAGAGAGGGAGAGAAGGAGGGGTTTGTGTTTCCTTTGGGAAAGAGGCATAGCGGAGACCATGGTGTTTTCAGGATATATGGTTTATTTACACCTATATACAGCCTGAGCCTGCAATGGAGGGGTTCACAGCATCAACATCCCAAGAGGGTCTTGCTTCTCCCATCATCACAGCCTTGGATTCCAGCAGAGATCAACCATGTTCACTCTCTGCCTTTCCAGTCTGTGGCTTTTGGTTCAGCTTTTAACTCACATAGCTCAACTCTAGCCTTTTGACCACTCTTTTGTTTCCCTTCATGGCCCATCACCCAGGCTGGCCTGGCTATTCCAGCAATTGAATCTGTGCTGGATCCAAGAATTAGAAGGGGACCCAGGCATTCAGCCCCCCTACCCCTCATAACAGTATCCTTTTTCAGCTTTCAGACAGAGGTGCTGTAAAGCTGCTAGGGTGCAATTATTGAAATAACTACAACACTGCAATTTTTAAATGCACATAAAATAGTCAAAGGTAGCTCGTTCCTATCAATGCCATTCTTCCTAAGCCAAAGTCTTGATCTCATTTATTTCATGCTGTTTTGAACACAGTGTTAAGGGGGCTGCCACAGCAGACCAGGTCTCAGGAATTGAGCCTCCTGCCGCTATAATTACAGAACTGCAATTCTCCCTATCCTTGCCTAGTTTAGCAACATAACTTACAAGTGAGAGAACAGATGCCTGAGCACTCGCCGAGCGGGAGGCTGTGGAGTTGTCATGATTCTGTTTCCTCCCTGCTGTTTCTGTGCATATGAATTATGGGGAAGCAGAATGAGACAGAGGGACGCTCACCATATTGAGGTTTCATAACCAACTGCTCAGCCAGACCTGACTTGGGAAGGTCTCTGCAAGTCTTACTCTCATGTCTAAAACCTTGACACCCACAGGTAAAGATTGCCATAGCTGATAGAAGCAAGCCAGCAGTAAATCACACTGAGCAAGTTGGAATTAACTATTTATTAGCAAAAACAAGATCTGCACAGGAGTGTCGGGCCTAATGAGCATGTCTTCCCCCCATGAAGCAGATGCTGAGACTGTGCCTCCCCACAGCTGCCTAAATCCTCTCCTCTCCAGGGTTTCTCTCAATCAATCTGAGACTGTGCCTTCCATGAAGCTAACTTCTCCACCCTTTTCATGCCTCTCCTGGTTCTGGGAGACTGCGGGAAGGGGAGCTTGCCATAGCAGGAGGGGGAGACACCTGTGGAACCTATCAAAGTCCTGCATACCTCAGCCTCCTCTCCAGCCGACTCTGCAGTCAGGTGAGTAACACAGAGTCCAACCAGAGCCCAAAGACCTCATGGAGCCACTCAGAGGCCTGCAAGCCCTCAGAGTAGGACAGAGAGGTTCACATTTGTTGTGAGGACTTGGTCACTTATGTGGACATCCAGTGGCGAAGCCATAATAATAATAATAATAATAATAATAATAATAATAATAATTGTACTGCCTTTTTCCCTGTCAAGGACTCAAGGCACCTTACAGATAAAAGAAGAACAATGGTGTCTTCACATCAAGTTTTGTCTGGCATTTCCTGGGGGATTTCCTGCTTTCTGTCTTTTGCAACTGTCTCTTTAAATTCCTCTCTTCCAGATCCCACTCTTCCAGCTTCAGTGAGACCCACAAGGGCCTGGACACTTGGTCTGTCTGTCATGGTGCTCAGGCCAAGCATCCCCATGGGGTGCTTCATGGGGAGAGCTGTGGGGACCTCGATTCCAAACCAACAGAGCACTCGGCTCAGTTTGAGCACAGCCTGGCGGGCCCATTAGCCCCACCCCTTGCCTATTTTGCTTATTAAGAAGAAGAAGAAGAAGAAGAAGAAGAAGAAGAAGAAGAAGAAGAAGAGACTGCCTGGCAGGGCCATCTCATGTGATATCAGTGCAATGTGTGGGATGTAATCCACTGAGAGCGATCAAGTACAACATTCCTTGTATTGCTAGAGAAGACATGCGGGGGAATGTTTGATCCAGTCAATTGAAAACTTTCTGATTCCTCCTGGCTAGAGCATCCTTCCTTTGCATGTGACTAGAGGTGGGCGTGACCTTACCTGTCCAGGTAACAAAAAGACAAGTCACACAGCACCCTCTCTCTTTTTCACTTCCTTCTTTGTTCGACCAGTTTCTCAGCTAAGAATGCCCTGCTAGCTGCCAGCTAGCAGAGGCACTGGATTATTCCCCCACATGGGGTAGATCCACATGTACATATTTGTAACTAAGTCTGCCTTCAGGAACCCAACTGTGAACTGATGTGAGTAAACTTCTTTTATTGACTTTAACTATGATTGTCGTGTCTTTATTCTTTTAAGAGGAATTAAAGGGAATTTACCAGGAACTATACAATTCAATCTGAGACAGACTGAATTGTATAACAGTGAGAGGCTTACACAAGCCTGCAACCAGCTATCTGCTGTGCGTGAGAAGGGGAATGTAAACTTTGTTAAGTAAAGGAACTTGCTAATGCAAGTTAGGAAGGATGTTAATAAACAATATATCCTCTCCTGCCACTCTGAACATTCCCACACAATGTGACTCACATTCTTGATTGAAGTGCAGTGCATTCAGAATGACATAATTTCAGTGAAAGAGAGAATGGTGCTATTATCCCAGGAGAAAGCATGGAATTGACAAAGTGACTCATCAAACGAAATGTAGGGGTGGTGGTTCAAGTTGTACTCTTCTTGGTGCATTAGTTATTTCTGCCCTGCCCCCAGTATTGCATTTGATCTCCACGTGTATCTCAGTCTTAATCAAATGCATCGCGGCTCATATTTGGCATCTCTCATTTGGGTTCGACATGGCTTAGTATTGCATGAATATTGCAATGCAACCTACATCTAGAAATCTTCATGAAGTGGGTTGACCAAGATATAGAAGTATGTTTGAATTTTATATAATGCTCTAGTTATGCTGAAAGCCACTTAAGCATTGAGCGAAGGATCTCTAGAATGGTGCCTATAGAGACCTTCTCTGGAGCCTCCAGGGTCCCTTCTCAGGCACACCCCTGCTGAAATTAAGATTAAAAGAAGCATTCTGCTGAACCAATAGAATGGGCTACAATGTGTGTTTGGTTGTGATGTGTGGTGCCTATTTTCTGTTTTGCAAATGTGCCCACAGGCCCACAAAGTTTGGCAGCCCTCACATTAAGCCCTAGTTTTTGGTATTTGACATGCTACGCTGACTTGTAGCTGCGTTCAATGGGGCATTTCTACAGAGGCCGGTATCGCCCAGCAGAGATTGGGGGTGGTGCGCACCCTTTGTGGTGCCACAGCAGCAATAGTCAAGGGAGCGATTTGCTTTGCAGTGTACTCATTTGATAAAAAAACAGTTGATGGAAACCTCATTGGCAAGGGATGAAATAGGTGAAACGAAACACTCAAACCAATGTTAATAAACACCACCACTTCCACAGAATCATAGCGACGCAGGGAAGCCAAAATAATCCTGCAGTTCTGAAAGAAATTCATTAAGTGGAAGTAAGTAGGAAAGTGTGAAGGATCAATTACTCTCTAGAGATTACAAGGCAGGATGTAAACAGCCCCATCATGTGTGCCCTGTCGCATGGCAGGAGTGGTTGTAAAGACTCCCAGCTGCACCTGATAATAACACTTATTATACGGGTGCACACAGTAAGGTATTGGGGGGAGGGCAAAGGAAATACTCCAAAGAAATAAATATACAGATGCATAATATGCACAAAACTAGCATCAGAGAACAGGCCTACTGTTCCAAGTAGACCTGGTGACTGAATGACAGTGAAGCCTAGGCAGACCTGGCCCCTGTATTCTAGGTCTATCCCTCTGTTTGTCTCTCGACAAATGTGTCTACCCAGAGATAGATCTGGCATCTGGACACCACTGTAATGGCTGGGTCTCTCCCACAGAAGCAAGACAACTCCGGCAGCAATTAACTCAGGTTTATTGCTCAAAACACACAAATCATTCTGGAGCTCAGTCACTCAGCACCTGCTTCCAAATTAGCTGTTGCCGAGTCTGAATTCCACCCCTTCCGACTCCCACATTTAAAGCCCCCCTTTGCTTCCTTTCCTGTTCACGCCTCTCATTAATTCTTGCTCGCCTACGCATCATGGGATGGGCTATTTCAGGTGGCCTTCCCTCTGAGTCCGAGCTTAAACTGTCAATCTGTGTCTTCCCCCTTGAACTCCCCCCTTCCTTCTCCTTGTTTTTGGAGCTCAGGCTTCTACTGCAACTAGGCTGCTCCTCCCTTGTTCCGCATTCCTGCCTAATTACCTCCTCCTGTCTCTCCAAGCTCTCCCCTTCTGTTAGCAATGGGACACAGCAGACAACCACCTTCCATTTGCTGTTTCATCCTTCCATTCTTTCGCTGACTCCCTTCATCCTCTTTAGCCCTTAATTAATTGCATTGCTTCTACAGTCCACTTCACAGTCACACCCACCCAACCATATTGTAAGGAGCAGTTTGGGAGAAATCCGGCTTGGACAGAGGAAGGCTTGGCTCCAAAGCCTTCACCTGAACCTATTTGACTGGACACTGGCAGGTCTTCTTTGTTTTGTTTTGACCGAGGGGCATGTCTCTCATGTTGTCAGTTTTCAAACAGATTGCTCACCAAAACCTAAAGGAAGGACATAAAATTCCTTGATCCTCCCTGGTAAGTGCTGAGGCCATCACCAGCACCCTGTCGGAAATCAAGCCTTTATCAGGAGAAACTGGCAACTCTCCCAGGCACCCGGCTTGGTCTCCTGTTGACCTCCCTGTCTGCTTTCCCAGCAAGATCCAGGCTAGGTCGCGATAGGCGATTCTTCTCAGCGTGAGAAGAACACCCCCCCTCCCTCCTGCTCTCCCGGCAGGGAAAAGGAGATAGACAGAAACGTTTTTACATGCTTTTATTTCTGTCTTTGAAGCATAACAGAAAACATAACTGCTCTCTTCAAGCTCCAGCAGTTGAGTGACAAACACCTCCTGTACTTCCTGTACAAGAGCAAGAGGAAGAGCTCATATTACACTCTGAGCTAATTCCGGTGCTTCGCACTGTGAATTGACTGTCCCTCTGTTTCCCATGGAACAGTCCCAACATTCCATCATGTTTTGTTTTCAAGCTAGCAGTTTGCAGCTGCATTGCTTCTATATCGTAACACACCCCTGCTAGACCTACTTCTAGCTTCAAGGCTCCAGTGGCAAGAAATGATTGAAATTAGAGTGGAGAACTGGTAAATGGAGAAAGGATGGGGTAACTCTCTTCCTCCCTGCCCGCAAATTCTCCCCTAGAAGTGGTCTATTCACCCAGTATATTTGCCTTGAAAGAAAGTCAGGACATGGGACCTCCATGTTTCTCTGTTACCATCCAGTTGCATCCACACCCTCTTGGACTTCTGCCTCTACAGTCCACCACACTGGATAGTAAGTCTAAAGTGGGAAGTGATCTATGCATACCAACTGCCCACAGGGATTTTGAACCCTGCAAAATAAACGTTGTTGGTTTCTGCTCTCTTCACTGTGCAGCGAAGTGCTTGTCACGAGACAGGTGTTTACATTCCACAGACAGCATTGCTGTTGGGTTTCTCACGGGAAAGGGAGACTGGATGTGACGTACACTGGTTTCCTGTTTTTCACTGTTTCAGTGTGATTCTCTCCGTGCTTCAGAGGACAGAGGATGCATTCTCTGCTCCGGCAGAGGCAAGATGTTTTTCTGTAATCTACCAGCTTTGAAATGTAAATAAAGCAATATAGAGTATGAGCACGTATTCCTCATCATTCCGCTGTGCACGGGTCTCTACAAATCAACAAACGTTGCATGGGGAGCTGAGGTTCACAGAACAGACTCCCTGCTTGAGACCTCCTCCTCCAATGCATGGAGGGTGTCTGAGCCAGGCCACAGGGGTGCAACGGAGAGGGCTAGGGTCACTGAGCATGACTCCACTCTTCCCTTCATGCCATGGTAATAATATGACAAACCTCAATGCTATTATTCATCTGGATCCCAATCCCATCATGAAGAGCTTTGTCTGTATTTTAGTTGCTCTACTTTCAGGTCTGCAACATGAGTGCTGCACCAGCTGAAGACATCCAGTTCCCAGGATAGGCTGCCCACTACCATTGCTCCCTAAACCTCCCTGCCGTTGAGGTTTTTTTCTTTCTTTGCTGCTGCTGTTGCAGTGGTGGCAATGCAGGCTCTCACCCCAAAATTCCTCACCTCAGAGGAAAGGCACTATGTCTACTATAGGGTGATTCCTTAGAGTGAGGCATTGGAGCTACCAGGGCCAAACAATTTCAGAGATTCTGGCTGCTTCTGTTGCAAAGCAGCAGCAGCACCCATGCTCCCCTTGGGCCACTTCACCCCACAATGCCTTCCTCACAATGTCTAGCAGGGGAGCATTAGGCAGCTCTACAGCTGGCTGGAGAACAAAGCTCCACCTGAGATGAGCAGCTCAAGTTGCCAAATGGGAACGCCATCAAGAGCATCATAACACCCACCGATGGGTTTTAAAAAATAATGGACCTTGATTTTCTCATTCCTTCTCACTTTATCTTTCAGATTAGCATCTTAAAGAGGCAGGAAATTGCCCTTCTTTCTCTTTAAAGCACTCTGAAATCACAGACCCGTCATTATTCTTATTAAGAAGAAGACACAGAAGAAGAAAACAGTGTACCATTGCTAATTCAAGACTGTTCCCTGTATCATCTGCCTCTGTTTTTTAGTGGTGAAGCTTCCAGTAATCTCTTCTACGTGAAGCATGAAACGAGCTGGCATATTTTTCCCTCTCTCTCTCACCTGGAAATCCAGGTGTGAAGTGCCAGTAGAGGATGAACGATAAGAGTTTAGAAATAAGAGTAAAGCCACAGGTAAGGGATGCAGATATCAAAATCAATGAAACTCACAAATAAAGGATTTGTACACCTACAGTCTTGATATCTACCCTGTTCTGTTGGCAGTGGAAAACTGAGAGAGAAGGATTGCCACAATATAATATATGCAAGCACTTTGAGCTCTCCAAATGTTAAGCATTATAATAATTCCACTGGCATTAATGGATTGAGTTTAGATTCTCATTGAATAGGCTCTTGAGGTAGTTTCCCACTGACTAGGATGCTTAATGTATGCTAAGCTGGTTAGAGGGTTTTTTGAAAGAAAAAAAAACCTTCTGAACAGAAGGCAGAAAAAGTCAGACCTCATAAAAATGTGTGTTTCTACTAATTTTGCAGTAGATCACAAATAATTTCTGAGTCCCAATTGTTTAATAACAGGGCAATTTCTTTATTTTACAAATTAGGCTGCTGAAATGAAGAAAAATTGTGTGTGTGCAGAGGTGCGTGTTGGTTCCTTTTTTATTCCTCATAATGCTAAAGCTCTTATATAGTATAGCAAATTTATCCAATTAATTCAAACTCAATCCCCCCCTGAAAAGAATTATTCCTTTGGGATGAATACCAGGTAAAGTGGTCCAGTTACCTGTTTATCAGTAGTCAATAGCACTCTTTAGACCTTCTTTCTGAACATGCAAGAACTAAAAATGGGGACAGCCAGGTGTGCACATCTGAAGAGGATTTCTAAGTCCATTTGGTTGGCAGTTGTTACCTCTTCTTGATTACAGAATGTTTGGCAGCAGCAAACCATGTGATGGAGCAGAGGCACTTACCTGATGCACTGGCGAGGGCAGCACAGTGTGGACACGCCAGCAAACCCTCCCCATCATTCCCTTCCAGTAAGTCTGCTACTGATGATTAGCTGACCATTGTTCTAAAATAACTGTGGGCCACCTTGATTATTTTAAAAGGTGGGGCATACAGCCCAGGGAGAAGGAACCATTTGGGGAAGGATGCTGTTCCATCCCTCACCCCTGTGTTTCATGTCCTTCCCCCCACCAGGAACTCTTATATATCTGGCTAACTAAAAGTCATCAAAAGAAACACCCCTATCTTTCCTTTTTCTCTAAGCAAAATGAAAATGCCAACCAATATCATTTGTTCAGTACAGAGATGTAACATACACAGAACGGAATGGAATGTAACACAGAAGATAGAAATCAGGATTTTAGAAAATGTCTCTGCTGCTAGCCTAAGAACAGAAATGCCATTTCATTGCCTTCATATTGGCAGCTTACATAATGCTTTGTAAGCCTTTAATACAAGATTCTTTGGTGGGAAAATGGCAGGCAAAAAGGGTGCACGATGGGTCAGCCACATCTGAAAGATTGCTATGGGGGAAAGAACTTGGAAGCATGTCTCAAAGAATGCACTGGAAATTACAGGCTGCTTAGCTTAATGTCTTTCCTAGGAAATCTGTCAGAAAGTATTGTTAAAGATAAAATAACCAACAATGTAGAAGAAACAGCTTTTCTGAACTAGAACCAGTCTAGCTTCCAAAAGGATAGAGCCTGTCTCACATTTGAGTTCTCTGACAGCGTCAACAAGCATATAGACAGAGGTGATGGAGCAGCTAGAGGGCGCTTGGACTTTCAAAAAGCTTTTGACAAAGTACCCCACCAGCAAGTCCTAAGCAGGGGCGTAGGAAGGGGTGTGGGGGGGTGCGGTCCACCCTGGGTATCATCCTTGAGGGGGGTGACAAAATGGCACATTATGGGGGGTTGGCACTTACCGTGGGGCCTGGAGGGATGTAGAAGGTGGAGCCCCTCAAGGATATGCACTGGGACTTGTGCTTTTTAACTTGTTCATAAACCATCTAGAGTTAGGGGTAAGTAGTGAGGTGGCCCAGGTTCCCAATGATACTAAATTCTTCAGGGTCATGGAAAGAAAAAGAGATTGTAGAGAGCTCCAAAAGCACCTTTCCAAATGGAGAGAATGGGTGATTAAAATGGCAATACAAATGCAACACAATGTAAACAAGTGTAAAACAATGCATGTCAGGGAGGCAGAATCTTAATTTGACATATACAGTGGTACCTCGGGTTACATATGCTTCAGGTTACAGACTCCGCTAACCCAGAAATAGTACCTTGTGTTAATAACTTTGCTTCAGAATGAGAACATAAATTGCACGAATGTGGCACGGCGGCAGCGGGAGGCCCCATTAACTAAAGTGGTACCTCAGGTTAAGAACAGTTTCAGGTTAAGAACGGACCTCCAGAACGAATTAAGTCTGAAGAAATATTTATTGCTCAGATAAGCCTTGACGTCCAGCCCGCTTCGGCTGCGCAGCCTCCGGACTTCAAAGGCCACATTCCAAAGGCTCTGAGCAACAGCAGAGTTCAGCAGCAGCGGTGAGAGAAAGCTGTAAGTTCCAGTGCTTACTTCAGTGTGCTTAAATAAAGTCCACTCAGGATCTTAGCAGCTAAAAGCAGTTTTTATTTACAGCAGACTATCCATTATCTATCACAGCGAACAGCATCGTGAAAACATGTCCTCTCTCCTCAAAAGCGAAAGTAGAGAAAAAGAACAAAGGCTGGAGACTCTCGGAAATGGCGCAGAATCTCCCCGCTCCCAAAAGTAGGCAGGGCGTACACTCTGAGCTGTTTAACCCTGTAAGCTCAGGTTCTCTTCACATTAAGTTCTTAACCCAAGGTACCACTGTACACTCATGAGGTCTGAACTTGGGGCTGTCGTGGATGTTGACCCAGGATGCGGCAGCTGTGAAAAAGGCAGGGGTCATAAGGAAAAGAAGTGTAAATGAAAACTTCCAGTATCATAACACCATTATACAAATCTGTGGCGTGACCACATTTGGAATGCTGTGTATGCTGCTGGTGACCATCTCCTCAAAAAGGGTATTATAGAGTTGGAGAAGGTTCAGGAAAGGGCAACTAAAATGATCGAGGGGATAAAGTAACTAACCCATAATGAAATGTTGCGGCAGAAGAATTGACATGAGAGAGAAGTGCATTAAATGGTGTGCAGCATGGAAAAAGTGGATAGGGAAAGTTTTTATCCCTCTCTCATAATACTAGAATTCACAGGCATCCAATGAAGCTTAATGTTGGAAGGTTCAGGACAGACAAAAGAAATGTCCTCACACAGCACTTAGTTAAACCATGGAACTCACTGCCACAGGAGGCAGTGAAGGGGTAGATCTACAAATGGGGGGGAGGAACACCCTATAAATAAGTCAGAAATTGGATCGTTATAACAAAAGGAAAAAAACCCTATGTATAAAAAATTCATGCTCTCTGGTGCATATTTATAACACATTCACATCGTTGTTTCTTTACTAATGCAGCTGAGTCCATGGCCACCAACTTAGAAGGCCTTAAGAGAGGAGTAGAGAAATCCATGGAGGATAAGGCAAATTCATGGAAGACAGGGCTATCATTGGCTGCTGCTCATGAAGGCTATTGAATGAATTTTAATATTACGGTCACAGACCAGTTCCAGCTCACTTACAATATCAGGAAAATCATAAAACACAACAGGAATACATTGAATTGCAATTGGGTATAACAGAGACAATTCAGATATAGCGGCAGTTTAAAATATATATTAAATCTTGATCACTAAAATATAACCTAAAATTGTCATTTAAAACTTTAATCATTTTGGTAGTACAGCTTGTTCCCTAAGTTTTATGGCAGTCGCACAGAATTTGGCCACCCTTAGCGTGATCCTTGTCCTCTACCAGGAGTTTTAGACATTGAAGTTCGGACCCATTTGGAGATTTTTGTATAACAGGAGTGATAAATACCGAACGTATATCCCCGTAGAAATGGCAGCATAACAAGACATGAGAGACAGTTTCTACCATGAAGGCTATTCTGTTCTTCTGCGGTCAGAGGCAGCATACTTCGGAATACCTGTTGCTAGAAACTGCAGGAGGCGAGAGAGTGCTCCAGTGCTCATGTCCTGCTCCCCAGTTTCCCACAGGCATCCATGTGGCCACTATGGGAACAGGATGCTAGACTAGATGGTCCACTGGCCTGATCCAGTAGGTGGCTGGATGGTTACGTGGGAGCCGGTTGAAGTTAAATCCTTCGAAGACAGAGGTCCTCTGGCTGGGGCGGGACGATATGGGATTGAGGGGGCAACTCCCATCTCTTGCGGGGGTGCAATTAGTGCTAGCACCGTCCGTTAAGAGTTTGGGTGTAATCTTCGATACCTCCCTCTCTATGGAGGCGCAGATTACAGCTATAACAAAGGCGGCATTTTTTCATCTCCGCCAAGCTAAGCAGTTGGCCCCTTATCTCTCTCGCCCTGACCTAGCCACTGTGATCCATGCGACGGTCACCTCCAGACTGGATTATTGTAACTCGCTCTACGTGGGGCTGCCCTTGAGACTGACCCAGAAACTCCAGCGGGTGCAGAATGCCGCGGCGAGACTCCTTATGGGGTCTTCGCTGCGAGATCACATTCATCCAGTACTATACCAGCTGCACTGGCTCCCGGTGGAGTACAGGATCAGGTTTAAGGTGCTGGTTTTAACCTTTAAAGCCCTATACGGCCTAGGACCCTCGTACCTACGGGACCGCCTCTCCTGGTATGCCCCACAGAGAAACCTACGGTCTGCAAATAATAACATCCTCAAGGTCCCAGGCCTCAGAGAGGTTAGGCTGGCCTCAACTAGAGCCAGGGCCTTCTCGGCTGCGGCTCCAATCTGGTGGAACGCTCTGTCACAAGAGACTAGGGCCCTGCGGGACCTGACATCTTTCCGCAGGGCCTGCAAGACAGAGTTGTTCCACCAGGCCTTTGGTCAGGGCGCAGCCTGACTCCCTCCTCTGGCAACCTGCACAGAATCTTGCTTAATCGGTTGCCATTAATTTGATTTTAATTAATTTTTATAATGAAATATTTTTTGAATGTGTGACTATTTGATTGTTTGATTATTTGATTATTGTTAGCCGCTCTGAGCCCGGCTTCGGCTGGGGAGGGCGGGATATAAATAAAATTTATTATTATTATTATTATTATTATTAGGCTCTTCTTCTTAACTCCAGCATACAGAAAGAGCCACTGAATTAGGCAGACACAGTATATGCAGCCTGGGCGATATATAAAAATGGGCAAAAGTACTGAAGAAAAGGATGGTTGATCTATTAGTACAAGTTCCAGTTTTCTAAATGCTTTCATCTGAAACAAGCCTCCTAATTCTGTATAGTTGAGAGCAGTGATTATTTCTTTAAAAATGTAGGGGTACTCTCATTTTGACTCAAGAAAACCACCATTTTATAATTCAAATCGGGGGGGGGGGGATACAGTAAATGGACAAAAGTACAAAGATTCACAAAATGTTTAGGGGTATGTGTACCCCTGTGTACCCCCCAGAAAAAAGCACTGAATGAGAGTCCTCAATAGAATCGAGGTATATGCTAAAAGCTTGAATGGGAAATCTCATTTTGTAAATCTTAATTCTGATCCTGCCAGAGGCCTGGTCAGTATCAAACTTGAATAAAACTTCATCTGAAGGAATCTGCTGTAGGAAATAAAGGCAATAATTGACAAAGGGTTCCCCATGTTGAAATGACTTCATTATAATTAATGAGCTATAGTTTAAGGCCCGCTATGCCACTAATCACAAGGAAATAAATCAAGGGACTTGAGAACGATGGCAAGGACTTCCTGTTGTGCCTCTTTTGGTAACCACACAGTCAGGGCTGATCTTACTCTCTCCCTGTCTCAGCAAGCGGACAATTTCTTCTCCGATAAGTTCCAGACCATTAGCCAGGCGTTGGATTTTCCACGAAAGTACGCAGCAATTAAAAGGGAGGAGAAAATGCCCACATCAAATTTCCATTGCTTAACACACATCTAAACTAAAGGGAAGCAGAGCTGAATGGGAAACAGCTTTGATTCACCCTGCAGACTTTGCAAGCATGTTTGCTTGGTGCATATTCTGCTCTTGGTGCTCCTGCAATCCTTCCTCCACTTAGAAACTGGAATGCACCCAACAGCCAGCAGGTCCAGTATTAATGTCCTTTCCTTGGCCAAATTCACTGGCAAGGGACTCATTTCCCCCTCCGTTAAAAGCAAAAGGGGCCGGTGAACCACATGAAACAGGAAAAATAAAATGCATGTCTAGAATACTCAGCAGCTTAGTTCACAAGCCGCTTTTAAAGCCTCATTGATTCCCTTAGCCAGATTCTAATGGGTGCAGGGGGCCTGCAATGGTGTTGGACTACAACTCCCATCACCCCTGGCCTTTGGCTGTGCTGCCTGGGGCTCATGGGGACTGGAGTCCAGGCAACATCTGGGGGGCCAGTGTTTCCATCCCTACTCTGTTGGAAGCAACACCCTCATACCTGCAAAGAATCCTGAGGATTCTTAAAGCTGCTGAGAATTGTAGCTTTGGGGAGGGGTAAACTATAGTTCCCAAGAGTCCTTGGTGTGGAGGTGCTTTAAGCATACAAGGCCATAAATTGAGGATGGAACCAGACATTACTGGAGGAACAGGGGTTCCCAGCCCCATGTGTCCCTTGAAGCCCTTGTTTATTTGTTGCATTTATATCCTTGCTTTTCCTCTAAGGAGCTCAAGACGGTGCACACAGTTTTCTTCCTTCTCATTTAATCCCCACAATGACCCTGTGGTGCAGGTTAGGCTGAGTGCCAGTGACTGGCCCTAGGTCACCCAGTAGGCATCAGGTCCTCATGGGGATTTGAACCCTGGTCTCCCACATCCTTGTTGTTGTTGTTTAGTCGTTTAGTCGTGTCTAACTCTTCGTGACCCCATGGACCAGAGCACACCAGGCACTCCTGTCTTCCACTGTCTCCCGCAGTTTGGTCAAACTCATGCTGGTAGCCTCGAGAACACTATCCAACCATCTTGTCCTCTGTTGTCCCCTTCTCCTTGTGCCCTCCATCTTTCTCAACATCAGGGTCTTTTCCAGGGAGTCTTCTCTTCTCATGAGGTGACCAAAGTACTGGAGCCTCAGCTTCACAATCTGTCCTTCCAGTGAGCACTCAGGGCTGATTTCCTTCAGAATGGAGAGGTTTGAGCTTCTTGCAGTCCATGGGACTCTCAAGAGTCTCCTCCAGCACCATAATTCAAAAGCATCAATTCTTCGCCGATCAGCCTTCTTTATAGTCCAGCTTTCACTTCCCACATCTTAGTCCAACGCTTTAACCACTACACAAAACGGGCTTTCTAATGTGTCTCCTCCTGGAAGAGGAGAACTGATAGCCTGGAAGAGGTTGCTTGGTCCCTCCCCATTCTTTGCAATTACCCCCCCCCCGGCTGCTACGAACTGATTCCTTCCCATTCACCCCCGATTGGGCTTTTTGAAGTACAGACCCTCCAAGTGTCCTTGTTTTCCAGGGACAGTCCTGGATTTACAGAAGCCATCTGAGTTTCTGATTTGATCCTGGAATGTCCCGCTTTTCCTTAGGACGTCCCTATTTTCATCAGAGAAATGTGGGTATGGAGTTATGTGACCCACGAGCCAAGGAGACAAATAATTATACAGTTATAATTATAGAAGACATCTGAAAGCGGCTCTGTATAGGGAAGTTTTTAATGTTCAATGCTTAATTTTGTTTTTATATATGATTGAAGCCACCCAGAGTGGGTGAGGTATAAACAAAAGGAGAAGCCAGGCCAAGGAAAAAATGATGGGCAGAAGTCCTTTGTAGAGGGAGCTATCAGTTGCGACTTGCTTGGCTGATGTGCTGTGTTTATTCCATGAAATACCATAAAGGTAAAGGTAAAGGTACCCCTGCCCGTACGGGCCAGTCTTGACAGACTCTGGGGTTGTGCGCCCATCTCACTTAAGAGGCCAGGGGCCAGCGCTGTCCGGAGACACTTCCGGGTCACGTGGCCAGCGTGACATCGCTGCTCTGGCGAGCCAGAGCCGCACACGGAAACACCGTTTACCTTCCCGCTGGTAAGCGGTCCCTATTTATCTACTTGCACCCGGAGGTGCTTTCGAACTGCTAGGTTGGCAGGCGCTGGGACCGAGCAGCGGGAGCGCACCCCGCCGCAGGGATTCGAACCGCCGACCTTTCGATCGGCAAGCCCTAGGCGTTGAGGCTTTAACCCACAGCGCCACCTGCGTCCCCATGAAATACCATAGGAGTTCCCTTTCATAACAGGGCAGAGAAATAGCACAGAGGCAGCTGTGAGGGCCAAGCCTGCTAAGCCAAAAGTCCAGCAGTTGGGTACAAGCAGTCTGAATCAACTCTCCAAAGGACCAGGGAGAGAGGGGGAGAGAGAAAGTGGAGTTAACCATATGGTGAAAATAATACACTTTCTCCCTGGTGGAGCAGAACAAAGAACAGCAAAGTCGCTCGTTCTATTGCAGAAAGGTCTGCCCTTCGTACTAAGTGCTACTGTTGGGCTTCACAGCCAGTCGCTCTGGAAATCAATAATTCTCCGTGAACAAAAGGTTGATCCTCATCATCACTGCACAAGGATGCTTTTCCCAAGGATTCAAAGCATTCTTATCTGCTGGTCTTTGTTAAAATAAAGAAAAGGGAAGGGGGAGAGGTCTGGAGTCAAGACGGCTCGGAAGTTTGTGATCATTAAATCCCAGCCCATCTCCACAATCTAAACACAAGGAAGGCAAGCGAGGACAGAGACTTCCTCCGCTGTTTCAGCACCTGCTGCATACTCTATCAAGGCACACACAAAGGAGCCGAGCAAAAGGCCAATTAAGACAAAGCACTCCTCCGGTTCTGGGGGAGTTTCTTATCGGATGTACTTTGTGCCAAATGGGATGCGTGCCTGCCTGTTTAGAAGTATTGGAAATGACTCAAACCCAGGAATGAGATAACTGGAGAATAGAAAAAACAAAAAAATTCCTTCCAGTAGCACCTTAAAGACCAACTAAGTCAGTTCTTGGTATGAGCTTTCGTGTGCATGCACACTTCTTCAGATACACTGAAACAGGAGTTTCCAGACCCTTCTATATAGTGAGAAGGTGGGGAGGGGTATTACTCAGAAGGGTGGTGGGAATGGGTGATTGGCAGATAGCTGTGATGAGCCTGTTGACGACTCTTAACGACTGCAATAGGTCTTACAGGAAAAAGCAAGGGGTGAAAAGGTGAAAAATGGCTTTGTCATGTATAATGAGATAAGAATCCAAGGTCTTTGTTCAGACCAGGTCTCTCCATGGTTTTAAGTTTGGTGATAAGACTGGAAAGAGAAGCTGCTGAATTGCAACTTATCACCTCACTACTTACCCCTAACTATTGCGGTCGTTAAGAGTCGTCAACAGGCTCATCACAGCTATCTGCCAATCACCCATTCCCACCACCCTTCTGAGTAATACCCCTCCCCACCTTCTCACTATATAGAAGGGTCTGGAAACTTCTGTTTCAGTGTATCTGAAGAAGTGTGCATGCACACGAAAGCTCATACCAAGAACTGACTTAGTTGGTCTTTAAGGTGCTACTGGAAGGAATTTTTTTGTTTTGACTATGGCAGACCAACACGGCTACCTATCTGTAACTGGAGAATAGAAAGTACAAGCAGTTGCACTAAACGGGGGCGGGGGGCGGGGGGGACGGACTTTTTCAATCCAACAGGCCACATTCCATTCTGGACAACCTCCCAGGTGGGCAGGACCAGAGGTGAAAGTGAGCAGAACAACACAGGTAAACTTTACCTTTGCAGAGTATGCTATTTTCTACACTTACTCATACTAATTGGGTGTATGATGTGTTAGGAGAAGGGTAGCACCTCTGGTGGGGCATGTTGTGCTCCTTCTGGGGTAGTTTGTCCACCTTTGGTCCCCACCCCACCCCCGACTCAGCTCTCACCTGTGGCATGTGACAGCCAGCACGCCCCGAGAAACAGCTTCCAGGTGAGGGAAGCTGATGGGTCTGAAGCCCTCAGTGAGTTAGGGACTTCCCCTGCATGCAAAGGCAGGCTCCTGCAGATTGAGTAAACAAGAGCAATAGGGGGTCCCATGGTCAGGAAGGTGGTTTCTGCGCATGCTGTTTAGGGAAGTGAGGAGCAGGTGGGGCTCATCAACCTGGGAATGTAGCCCATCTAGGAGAAGGAAAACTCTGATCCTAAACCTTCCATGCTTCATGAGAAGAAATGGCTAAGGAGTGAACCCCACACAAATCCAGAGTGGAGTCCCTAAGATGGTTGGATGGTGCCTTGCATGCCTCCTTCCAGCAACTCCTGCAGCCAAGCTAGTGACAAATATATTGTAAGGCCGAGAGAGGGGTCTTATCATCTGGACAGCCCAGGACCACCATACACACTGCCTTGGCTTGCACCCTGGGGAGCTCCCTTTGGTGCTAACACAGAGGTCTGTCTTTGCCCCCAGAAGTGCACTCCATTGTCTCTCGAGACAGATGGATTCCAATACACATACTCATGTACCCCTCTCTATCCTCTGAAGCATTACCAGAGATCAGGGACATATTCCAGCCAGGCAAAAAGCTCTCAAGGAGGGTGCAAAGCAGGAGCAGCCAAGGGTCTGGCTCGGGAGGATGTGTGACCTGGGAAGAGCCAGAAAGAGAGGCCTAGAGGACTGATTTGGCTTCCAGGCCTGGCCTGGCCTGAGGTTTCCTACCCCTGTAGCAGGGTGTCTAGAATTATGCTTCTGTCTTTTCTCCCACCAATTCTACAATCAAGACACAATGCTGGAGGGAAACAGGGAAGAGGCCACAACTCAGGGACAGAGCATCTACTTGGCATACAGAAGGTCCCAGGCTCATTTCCCAGGATCTCCAGGTAGGGGGATCTCTGAAGCTTGGAGAGCCACTGCCAGTCAGTGTAGACAGCATTGAGTTAGAAGGATCAAAGGTCTGACACAGTTCAGCTTCCTATGTTCCTAAGACAAAAGTCTTCAAATTGTGAAAACTCACTTTATATCTGTAGCATGTATGGCAAGTGCAAAACTCTCAATATGGGGGTTAATATCTCAGCAGAGTGAAGAAATAAGTAACAGAAGAGACACATAAAAACGCAGTAAGAACTGTGCTGGCTGAGACCAGGTGGTTTATCTGTGTCCTACAGTGTCCAGCCAGATGCCTCTAGGAAGCCCACAAACATGAAGGCAGCAGATCTCTCTCTCTTTCTTGTCCCCAGCAGGGAGCAGTCAATATGCTACACCCTCTGAAGCTGGAGGCTGACATACAAAAGACTTCTTTTCCCACCAAGTTGTCTAAGATGCTTTCAAAGAAATCTAACTGCATCCCTACAGCAAATGCTGTAGTTTCAACTGCAGTGTTTCAGAAAAGCCCTGTTCCGATGTGAACCTACGTGCCGTCTGGGACCCTGGACTCCTGCTGCGTAATAGATGTCTTTGGTTTTGTCTCTTAGCCACTTTCCCAGTTTAATCACCTCCCCCCTTTATAGCAGCCCAAC
Organism: Podarcis cretensis; assembly: GCF_951804945.1. Classification (NCBI taxonomy): domain Eukaryota; kingdom Metazoa; phylum Chordata; class Lepidosauria; order Squamata; family Lacertidae; genus Podarcis; species Podarcis cretensis. The sequence continues at coordinate 43,842,603 of NC_137170.1, read as the reverse complement.
TAGTCTGAATTGCATGGCTGTTTCATAACAGAAATTTTGTGTCATTTAAAACAGTGGAGATATACTATGAATAGATGTTTCCCAAGACTCTATTCAAGGACGAATTTTGAGATATCCTAGCGGTTGGTTTCTTCTTTGAAATTCCTGCTGGCTGCATTAGGTATTGCAACAGCCTACATTTTTAGAGGAATTATCAGTGCCCTCTGCTGCCACCTGCTGGACCAAGTTGCCTGTTTTTCAGTGCTACTCTTTGTTTTTTCTCTTTTTCTACACTCTCAGTTTTTGTTCCTTTGCAGACCAAACAAGCAACCCCGGCTTGCTGATGGCATCTTTTGGTTAACTGTGAGCCGTGTCAAAGGATTCAGATTTCCCTGTCTTTCTTTGGAAGGCATTTTGAACTCGGCAGTGCCTTTGTTATTTTGTCTGGGGTACTGTTTTCTTGCAATTGCTGTTGCTGTTTGTTAATGTGAATAAATGTGGTTGCTTGGCTGCATCTCATCTCATCTCGCCCCCACCCCTCCCGTGTGTGTAGAAAAGGAATGAGACAGGTATCCAGACATGCAAATAACTGGGGTCCCCTGGTTCCTCATCCCTGAACTAAATAGCTGTGTTTTGAAAAAGCAGAAATTAGCAGGAGAAAAGGAAACAAACCATTGGGCCCATTATTGAGTAAAATGAAAAGAGCACAAAAGCACCAATATTGTTCACAAAAAACAAAACAAAAACAAATTAACACCACTGAGGAAGTTTTGCAGCACTCCAGCAGGCCCCAACATCAGCTCCACGTTGGGGAGACTCCTTGGGCAAGACACCCTCTCCATGCCCCCCTCCTTGGCCTCCTCCCTGGTGCAGGGACAGGGAACTCTTCTCAGTGGGGACTCTGCAGGGACATGGACCCTTGGCAACACAGAAACCAGCTCCTAGGGGCCATGGGGACTTTGGCCCCCACAAAAAAATTTGAGGCTCCCCCCCAAAGTTGATGGGAATTGTCATTCAAATGGTGTGCGTGCACTGCAACATGTGATTGATTATGTGGGGTGGGGCATACCTGCCCCCAATATTTTATTCAAGTTGTTCCCCTGCTTGGCAAATGATCCAACATACCGTATGGCTGTTGATGCCAGCCTTGGGTCACCCACAGGGAATTCTGAGACTACTTTCTCTTTGACTGTGTAAGAAGTCACTGTCCTGAAGGTCAGAGTTGTCCACTAACCAGAGTTGATATTAACTGATCTGTCAGAGGCCACCAGACACCTGGGGCTCTTGGGGCACTTGGCTCCCTGCCTTGCAAGTGAGTAAGAGAGGGCAAGAGGTCAGAGAAAGCAGTATCTGCGCATTTTTCAGCAGCACCACGTCATTCAGTCCGACTGCCCTGAGGATGTGGTAACAGTGCTGCACCTTATCCTAAAAGGTACTTATTCTCTTTTTCAAAATAAAAAGTTTTTTTAAGAGAGAGAGAGAGAGATAAACCAGCCTACCACATCTTATTGATGTATGTTCTAAGCTGCATACATAGTTTAATAAAGAGGTTGCAGCAACTTCCTGTACCTACTATCCCAGCAAAGTGAATGCCAATTGTTTGAAAATATATCTAGATCTTCTTTGTTTGGTGACTCATCACCACAATAGAGAAATAAAATCTTGTTAACCGTCTTAATCAAAACGGATGACTCACATGCCACAAGTTAGGCAACTTTCCTTTGGAATCAGGGGGTGGGGGAGTTTCTGAGTCTCAGCTAAACCCACTTTTCCTTTCAGCTGAGCAAAACTGAGCAGCAGTTGCTAAATTGTGAGGTTGAAGTTCTCCGTTTCTTATTCCCACAAACGTTTGAAACAGAGACGAAAAAGGGGCATCAATAAGGAACTGAAATTTGTCCACCACGTGATGAATAGGAGCATATACTGTACCTCATCGAGTTGCACTGCTTGCAATTGCCGTAGAAAATATCCAGTTGATGATTTGGAATGAAATGTGTGCCATTTGCAAAGGTGACGCAACAATTTGAACAAATTTAAATTGGGAGCAACCTCAAGATGTTTTAATTAAATTAAGGTTGATTTAAATTTTGATTTCATTTTAATTGTAGATTATATCACAGAATCATAGGATTGTAGACTTGGGATACCAAAGGTCATCTAGTCCAACCCCCTGAAATGCAGGAATCACAGCTAAAGAATCGCTGACAAATGGCCATCAAACTTCTGTTAAAAAAAGGAGGTTTCATTGTCGAGCAACTTTTACCATCAGAATTCTTCCTTGTGTTTAGTAGGAATCTCCTTTCTTGCAATATGAATCCATTAGTTTGGGTCCTACATTCTGTAGCAGCAAAACAAGCTTGCTCCATCTTCCATGTGACAGCCCTTCAGATATTTGAAGACAGCTATCACATCACCTCTCAGCCTTCTCTCCTCCACGCTAAACATAACCAGCACTATCAACTGTTGCTTGTGAGGCTTCATTTGTTTTATTTTATTGTACTTGCCATGGCCTCTGGCTACAAGCAGTAAATATTTATCATACCACACTCTGTATCATTTCCCCTTCAGATCCACAATTCCAATTAAAACTGCCACTTTTTGCAACATTCTTTGACATCTTTGGTAGCCTCATTTGCATGCAGCAACACTATTCACAGGTTTCAGCTTTTATAACTAGGTGAGGAAGTGAATTCGTATGCAACTAATTATCTAAAATGCCCCTTTGAAGCATAAATTGCATTGTGTTTGAACTGTCCCACTGCAACCTGCTTTCGGTGCAGCAGAATCATGTATCCTAACGTGTGCCTTAGACTACCAATTTCAAAAGCTCTCTTAACATCAAGAAGAAACCAGTTCTGTCTCATAGCACTCTTTGATCAAGAGCCACAAGCATTTTGTCTGCAGAGTGTGACAAAGCAGTTGTAGAGAGAGAGAGTTCGATGTCAGACTGTTTTCGGGTTCTTCCTCCTTCTTTTTACAGTTTGCACATATTTTACTGCACTCTGAGTTTGACAACCAACAATACATGAAAGATGGGAAGGCTACATTAGCAGAGGGTGCCAAATTGGATGTGTTTTTAAATGCAACTTTCTCTTCATGCCCCCTTTTTATTATTTATTTTTATTTATCAAAATACATGATTGTAGCAAAATCCCTAAGCAGTTTACAACAAGTATTAAAATTATCAACAAAAACAGTTAAAAACAATAAAAGACAATAAAAATTAACAGTAAAAGAAATTAAAACATGACAACACATTTTAAAAGGGCATAGGATGTAAATCAGACCAACCAAAGGCCTGGTTAAAAAGGAACATTCAAAGGTGTACTGTATAACAAAGGCGCCAGGCAAATATTCCTGGAGAGAGCACTCCACAGATGAGGAGCCACTTCAGAGAAGGCTCATTCTTGTGTCGCCACCCTCCAGACCTCTCGAGGAGGGGGCACACAAAGGAGGGCCTCAAAAGGTGATCTCAGGGTCCGGGTAGGTTCACATGGAAAGAGGCGGTCCTTGAGCTGTTGCGGTCCTGAGGTGTTTAAGGCTTTATAGGTCAAAACCAGCACTTTGAATTGGGCCCACAAACTAATTGGTAGCCAGTGCAATCGGACCAGGATCAGTGTAATATGCTCAAACCGTCTTGCTCCGGTGAGCAACCTGGCCGGTGAGTAAAGTATGCCTTCTTTGCTGCCTTCACTGTTACTAGGTAGGCTTGATAATGAGCCCTTACCAGTGTTCGGTTGCATTCATTCAGATCTTTCCTCCACAAGCCGTCTCCCAGCTTGTTTCCTCGCCCTAAGCTCTGGAGTGTACCAGGGGGCCAATGGGGTTCCACAAAGTGGGAAAGGGTGCTCAGTAGTCAATAGCCCAAGCCATTTGGGTGTTCCAGAGGTTGACCAACATCCCCAGCAAGGTTAGTCAAGGTTTCAGGCCGGAGACAGCATAGGATTCCCATGAACTGTGTTTCAGTTCCCTGTCTTATAAAAGGGCACTCAGCATCAAAGCTTGGGCTCTGCATAGGAAACTTTTTGTCTCTGTCTTCTTGGCCATGTTGGAGGTGCTTCCAGAGGGATAGAGTTGGTCAAATCTTTCAGGACCTTGTGCTCTGTGAAGAGGCAGGAATTTGTTATAAGAAAAACTGCTCCCTTTCCCTTATGGGGTATTCCAGAGCCCGTATAGAGTCCTTAAGTGGGTTCCCTATTGGCAGGAGAAAATAACATAGGCCAACCAGAGTATATTGAGAAGCAAAGTGGCTCGTAAGCCTGATCTTTATTAAAGAAACAGTTGCAACAGGGTCCCCACTCACCACACGCTAGAAGAGAGCTCACTAGGCTCCTAGCTGGGTTGATAATTAACTGTTGATGTTCTCTGCTAGCCTTCATGTAAGTTGCTCATTCATTACATGCCATTATAAAAATGCTTCTTCCTGCCCATGCATTCATTGCCTGACTTAAATGACAAGGAAAAACATCCCATCAAGAGGCTGCAGGAGCTGCTTCATCAGATGTGTAATTGTGTTTTGCTAGCAGCTAACACAAAAAGCTCACATATAGATTCATAATGCTTTAAACTCCAAAGCAGAGAAAAATAGCATGCATCAGAATTATGATATAGTCATATGTTCTTTGCAGGTAGAATAGGCAAAGAGGGGGAAGCACAGCTCTGACTAACTCTTTGGTGGTCTGTCCATGTCAACTGCCAACCTAGCAGTTCAAAAGCACACCAGTGCAAGTAGATAAATAGGTACCGCTGCGGCAGGAAGGTAAACGGCGTTTCCGTGCGCTCTGGCACTTGTCACAATGTCCCATTGCACCAGAAGCGGTTTAGTCATGCTGGCACATGACCCGGAAAGCTGTCTGTGGACAAACACTGGATCCCTTGGCCTGAAGAGAGGTGAGCACCATACCCCATAGTTGCCTTTGACTAGACTTAACCATCCAGGGGTCCTTCACCTTTACCTTTTACCATGTCAACTACTTCCCCAGTATCCATAGCATAGCGCCCATCTGGAATTTCTGTATTTGTTGACAATCATATAGTATGATTTTTAGCTTGCCAATTCTGAGATGGAAATAATTTCACTGATACTGGCACAAAGATGCAAGCTGCCCAATCTCTTTGTATTTCACAACCATCCTGTGATCCTAGCCATGTGGTCCTGCACGGTAACGCTCTACAAGTAGGCAGTAACATCTGGTGTCACTTGTCACATGATTCTTCCTGGCATGGGGTCATTATGCTTGTAGTACTACTTCTGCTTGCACAGCGAAACTTCCCCACCCTCTCTTCCTGCATGCAACAACCCCAATCCACTCTAGGGGGTTTTCCCAACCCTCTGGAGCAGACTTCGGAGAGAGAGGGGGCGGGGAGAAGGCAGAAGAGGAGACATTCAGTTGCTTGAAAGGAAGTCATTTTGTGGGTGCATTGACTTCTCTGGATACAACCCATGGAAATTCCCCATGCCATGGGAAGAAGCCACATGAGAAGCCATGCTTGACATAACAGCTAGAAAGTTGCCACTGTGAAGCAACCCTCCATGTGAATAAAGTAAGATGTAGACCAGTCTTTCAATGAGGACAGGTGGGCCGTGACTATGTATGATCATATAAGCTAGGAGCTGGGCAACATGGTGCTCCCCAGATATAGTTAAACTACAACTCCCATCAGTCCCAGCCAGCATGGTGAATTGTCAGGGATGATTGTAGTCCACCAACATATGGAAGGCATTGTTTTGTCTACTCATGATATAACCCAACTACCTGCTGGAGAGGATTTCATTAGAAACATTTGTGAATGTTCATTCATGTGTTGTTGTTGTTTTAAACAAAATCATCTAGGCAAGCCTTAAATGCATTTGCCCTCCAAAAATACCTAGGCATGACATTCAGCTAAATCTGGCCAGGTGTCAGCTAAACTTCATTGGATACGTGGGAGTCACAAGCATGAAGAAATACACAAGACGGTAACTTAGAGCAAATTTAAATGTGCAGAAATCACCGATCTCAATGGTATCTAGTGCCCGCTGGGGCTGATAGGGGAAAAGGCAGGCAAGCCAACAGTAGATGGAGACCATCTCCTGTTCATCCTCTCTCCCATCTACTAACAACCAGCACCATCTCCTGAACCAGTTGAAAGAAAGGAGGCAGACAGGTGGAGGCTGGCTGAGGGCAGATTGAGTTTGGTGAGGAAATGCCTCATTGGCCTTAATGGACCAGGATGATTCCCAACTCAGTACTCAGCCTGCATCCTTCATTATAAGCCTAGACGCAGAACCATTAATACACACCCATGTTTGATGCCCGAAAAGTCATGCTTCTATGTAGCAAGAAGTGCCTTCCATCAACTGAGTAGGTGGTTGTGACTAAGGGCTCAGCCAAATTTCCTCTTGCGCCATGTTTCTAGGCACAGGTCCATGCTTTCAAGCGCCATGTCCGAGCACTTTTTCTCTTGCCCTAAGCATATCCAATAGGGTGGAAGATCAGACACGTGGATTTGAAAAGAAACTTCTAGATAAAGATGAGTGGGTTCCTTGGAATAATGAAACTGGGTACTTTCTGTATGGCCTTCCTGCAGATGCATCAGTCTGGTCTGATGATTATCTGCTGGAATTAATATAAGCCCAGTGAGTCATTCACTGGGATTTGTTTGCCTTGCCTTCAGATCCCAGTGCTGCGCACATGGGTTAGCTTGAAACAGAATTCCCTGAACAGACTGCATCTACCCAGCTCAGTGAAGAACTGTGTATATTTACTGGGAGTATGCGACAGCAAAGTGCAAATCCATGGCTATCTTTTGAATGTTTCATCAGGAGAAGGTTTTTAAAAAACAGGAAAGGCTTCATGATCCTTTGACAGTCCTCACCCCATTGCCACTTCCCTAATTTTAAGTTGTACATTAACTTCTGGACTTCAAATTGAGTTTCCAAGAATGAGAAATATTTATAGCAGGCCTACTTCCTCAAAGATTTATTATTTTTTAGACTGCCACTTCCTCTGAACTTCACTATGCAGACACATTATTATTTTGTTGCCATTGTCCTTCCACTTCACAAAAAAGCCTCAGCAATCTTGCCAAGATATTAATGACATTTCACTGCTTTTCCCCATATATACTTTAAAAAATTAAAATACAACAACCACAAAACACTCTTTCTTACTAAGCAGCCTCTTTGGGATTTAAAAACAGAATAAACAACACAAGGAACACTCCAGCAAATTATCAAGCAACACGTTTCTCCAATACTGAGAAGGCCTTCTGCATGTTCATCCTACCTATTTTTCCTACCTTCATTCTTTCATTTTTATAGCAGTGGAATATTTTGGCAATGCATACAGTTTGCCTGGAATTCAGGTGGCTTATTATTATTGACTCAGCAGTCTGTGTGAAAAGACAAAGGAAAATTGGATCAAATGCCCAGAGTGTTGAGGCAAATAGGCCTCTGAAAAATGTACAATGGGGAAATCATGGGGAAACAGTGTGGAGTGCAGAAAACTTTTGATACTCCTCTTTTGATAATCCTCTCTAAGAAGTGCAGACCAACAGATCTGCTGAAGTCAAAACAAAATAATTTTTTTTTCCTTCCAGTAGCACCTTAAAGACCAACTAAGTTAGTTCTTGGTATGAGCTTTCGTGTGCATGCACACTTCTTCAGATACACATATCTGAAGAAGTATCTGAAGAAGTGTGCATGCACACGAAAGCTCATACCAAGAACTAACTTAGTTGGTCTTTAAGGTGCTACTGGAAGGAAAAAAAAAATATTTTGTTTTGACTATGGCAGACCAACACGGCTACCTATCTGTAACTAGATCTGCTGAAGGTAGACACTTGGTAAGGAATTGGTGAGGGCAGCTGGCAAGCAGGTAGAAAATACTGTTGTGGGCTTGAAATTGGTCTTTGGGGGTTGTAATGACTAGGGAAGGAGGGAGAAATTAAATTCAGTTCAAATTTCAAGGCAAATTTGCACTTTCTGAAACAGTATGAGAAACAAAACACAGACATTCTTCAAAATCCACACTTACCTAAATTTTGCAATGCAGTTCTCCAACCAAACTGTATTTACAAAAATGCACAAATCAGGCTGAAGTGTGAATAAAAATGAACATATTAGTTTAAAACAACATACTAAAATGCATTATATTAAGAAAACTTGCAAAACTGTAAATATTAGTAAAAAATTCCTACTAATTTCAGGGGCATTTCAGGGGAAATTCCCACTAAAATGCTGCTAAATTTTTATGATAAAAAAAGACCAGCAAACAAATCATTGCAGAAATGTGAAGAGCTGAACAGAAGAATGGAAAAATGAGAAACTGAGAGAACCACAAATGGCAGACCCTTCCATCCCTAGACTAGCAGCCCATGGGCTGGGGTGGGGCTGCCCTCATGAAACACAGTAATTGCTGCTGCTCAGAGGCGTAGCTGGGGGGGGGCACTGGCTGCCACATCAAGGGGATAGCACTTACCACGCCTGAGCCATGCATCTCTCCTGGGATTGGCATGGTGACTTGGGCGCCCGCAGGCTCTGTACTGCCCCTAAAAGCAAGGCAGGTCTGCAGGGCACCGGAATGGAACAGGGCTTGGGCATGGGAATTCTGGCACACCCTGCCACACCCTGCGGGCACCTTGTCCCACCCCCACAGGTTCCCTGTCCTGCTACGCCACTGCTGCTGTTTATCTGAGTGAGGCTGGGCAGGGGGGTCCTGGGTTGAGGCCACTTCAGTGGAAGTTGCATCATTGGTTGCCAACCTGCCAACCTCCCTGCTGACTAACAACTTGGTGATTCTTGATTGTAAGAGAGAGGGTGGGTCTCAAACATGTCCAGCAGGCAGATATAATTTATGGGTTTGCAGGAGGCAAGGATCTCCTAAAATTCCTGGGTGCCAGGTTCTTCCAATGATGTTGAAAGGTGGGACATTCAGTCTCGGAAGGGGGTGTGATGTCACCACAGGAAAAAATGTACCTTTTACATGAGACTTGGGCTGCATTTTAGCAAGGGCTTTGGGGGAGAAGGGTAGGGCCAGAGGCCACGTGGGCTGATGGATGGACAAGCTATGTTGAAGGAGACACAGAGATGGTGTTTTGTCTGCCTTTGAATCCAATGTTGTGCCACTGTGGGAGCAAGCCCCTCTTGAGATGTGGTGCTTGGAACCCTCTCTCCATCCAGACACAGATGTAAATATGTGTGTTGAATAAACCATATTTCATAAAGGCACTACAGCCCCTTCTGCACCCAAAGGAAACAAACCCTGGCTGAGTGCGAAAACCCCTGGAATTTCACACCACTCAGTAGAGACTGGGGTGGCCACTAAGAATTGCAACCTGCCCTGGGACCTTGTGATGAAGGGCAGGTAAGAAATCTAATTAAAACAGAACAAAAGAAAAGAAAAGTACACTGCGGTGACAAGTTGCCCGGGATCATCCTGTTGCTAAGGAGATTGGCTATATCAAACGCTAAAGGAAACAGAAACTCCTCCTAGAAGGGAGAATTTCTTTTCTCCTCCATCTCCTCCCTTCTCTGGGCATAAGGTCACCCAGCTGTGTTTGTGAAAAGGGAAGAGAGCTGCAATTGTTGAGGGTCTACAGAGTCTGAGGGTCAGAGAGATAAGCTGGAGCTCAGAAAGATTTTACCTATGCTGCACCTGTATGTTTGCAAATCAAACCAAATCTTACAAAACACCAACAAGCCTCTAGTGACCTCATTCAAAGAAAAGCGAGTCTGAGCAAGCACTGCAGAGGGTGGCTGTTTATTTAGCACCAAAAAAGAGGAAACACATTGCCAGGAAGAAGGGTACAGTACTAGAATTTAAATAGAAGTACCATACATCTCGGGGACGCAGGTGGCGCTGTGGGTTAAAGCCTCAGCGCCTAGGGCTTGCCGATCGAAAGGTCGGCGGTTCGAATCCCTGCGGCGGGGTGCGCTCCCGCTGCTCGGTCCCAGCGCCTGCCAACCTAGCAGTTCGAAAGCACCTCCGGGTGCAAGTAGATAAATAGGGACCACTTACCAGCGGGAAGGTAAACGGCGTTTCCGTGTGCGGCTCTGGCTCGCCAGAGCAGCGATGTCACGCTGGCCACGTGACCCGGAAGTGTCTCCGGACAGCGCTGGCCCCTGGCCTCTTAAGTGAGATGGGCGCACAACCCCAGAGTCTGTCAAGACTGGCCCGTACGGGCAGGGGTACCTTTACCTTTACCTTTACCATACATCTCACCATAATAGTAAAGACTGTGAGCAGGTGATGTGGCAGCCTGCTCAGTCTGCTGTCCAGGTGCTGAAGTGTTGATGGGCAACTTCATGGTCCCCGCTCAATCTTTAAACTGGAACTGGATCAGACAGCCCTTCAAAGAAAGAGCTCTGTCTTCAGACAGCCTTTCCAATAGACAACTGTCCTCTGTAAAGTAGGATTAATTGCCACCACTGCATGGCAGTGTGGTGCTGAGCCATATTACTGTTTTGTAGCGAGCCAGCTCAGGCCTATCCTATCTTGATGAGTTCACAGGGTGAAAAGGAGAATGAACAAAGGAGGGAACTTAACTGCCTTCCCTCCAGATGAGGGGCATCTAGGAACATAATTCTATGGTCTTAACCCCTTCATGCATTAACTAGTGCTAAGATTGCTAGCTATATTTGACTGCAATTTCCCACACAAATTGCCACCCCTCAGCTGCCTTTCTTGTAGGGAAAGTGAGGTACTAAATACAGCCCTTTAATTGCTAAATTGCTCTCATCCTGTAGCAATTACTTTTGAACTGGACATAATTGCTGCCAAACATGGCGGGGGGGGGGGAATGGCACAGGTTCCTATTAGCAACAGGCCCCTGCTGTTTGTCCTGCCTGGTGGGAAGTATACATATAGAGACTCTTTCTAGGAAGGGAAAGAAAAGTTTTGCATGCTATGCAGGCAATGAAAGCTGGATCACAGCAACCTACTGTTCTTTTCTCATCGCTCATCTCCATTTCTACATTTACCTTGGGAGTGATTTTCAAAAAAATACTGAAGAGAGACAAACAACAGCATTTTAAAAAAATATATAGAAGCTGGTGGAGCGTCACAATGTACAGGCCTCAAGTGGTGATGATAACACTCCAATCAGTTGCTATTACAAAAGCTACTTTAGGCGATATGCCTTGGAGTATAATAGCTCTTCATAAAGCTTCTGCACTTTGTGACTGCCGGCAAAACAAATTATTATTTATACAGAACAATCAGCAGGCATGACACTTTTCAGCTGTATAACGTAAGCAATAGAGAGGTCCTTACTAGAAACGAGCAAATTTTTCTCAGAACACGTTCTCCTCCCTTATAAATTTATTTATTTGCTTATTTTATTAACTTTGCATACCCTCCTTCATCTGAAAATCCCAGACTGGTTCACAACATAAGAATACAAAATAAAGAGATAAAATACATAATAAAAAACAAGACAAACCAAAAGCTCCTACACCCACATTTAAAAGTACATCGAATGATAATGAAGGTGCCAAGTGAGCTTCCCTGGGGAGAGCATTCTGCAAACAGGGAGCCACTGCAGAGAAGGCCTGTTCTTGTGTTGCCACCCTCTGGGACCTCTTATGGGGGAGACACACAAAGAAAAGCCTAAGGGGATGACTGCAAGATCTGGGTTGGTTCATATGGAGAGAGGCAGTTCTTGAGGTACTGCAGTCTTGAACCATTTAAGGCAGGGGTCAACAACCTAAGGCCCATGGGCCGGAAGTGGCCCACAGAGGTCGTTTGACCAGCCCCCGAGCCACCCCAAACTGAGTTGCCCGCTCGCGCGCTGCACTAAACTGGCACAGCACAGCACGGGGACTCGCTTCCGCAGCATCAGAAATCACGTCTGTGCAGATGCAGAAAATTGCTCACATGCACCCGCGATCCAGCCTACAGACGGATTTCCGTGGGACCGATCTGGCCCAGGCAAGATAAATCTTGCCAACCCCTGATTTAAGACTTTATAGGTCAAAACCAGCACTTAGAATTGGGCCTGGAAACTAATTGACTGGCAGTGCGGTCGGGCCAGGATCAGAGTAATATAAGCAAACCATCTTGCCCCGGTGAGTAACCTAGCTACCAAATTCTGCACCAGATGAAGTTTTGGAGCCATCTTCAGAGGCAGCCCCACGTATAACACATTGCAATAATCTAAGATGTTTCCTCCACTCCCTGCGAACCCACACTGTGACAGATACCCTCACTAAAGAAGGGTGCTGGGTTTGAGGCAAACTATGGCCCGGGGGCCAGATCCGGCCCAATCACCTTCTAAATCCAGCCCACAGATGGTCCGGGAATCAGCGTGTTTTTACCTGAGTAGAATGTGTCCTTTTATTTAAAATGCATCTCTGGGTTATTTGTGGGGCCTGCCTGGTGTTTTTACATGAGTAGAACGCGTACTTTTATTTAAAATGTATCTCTGGGTTATTTGTGGGGCATAGGAATTTGTTCATTCCCCCCCCCCCAAAAAAAAATATAGTCCGGCCCCCCACAAGGTCTGAGGGACAGTGGACTGGCCCCCTGCTGAAAAAGTTTGCTGACCCCTGCATCTAACCAGTAACACCCACTCAGTCCCTTCTAGGATTTAACTTTCTCCCAGGGACTCAAAGGTGGGTTGCTCTCCCTAGCTAACCCCACTCAGATAGTTCAAACCCTAACTGCCCACACTGACAGTTACTACCCACTCGGGTAGCCAAAGATCCCCCCCCCCATCATCCCACTTAGAAAGTCCCTCTCCCCATCTAGCCAATCCCCTATCTCTAACCAAGGCAGCCCTTATCTGACTGTTAAACTGTCAACAGCTCACTTAAATTCCAGCTTCTCTCTTCCTATTGGCTGTTGGTCTGACCAGGGCTCACTGGTTGTCGGGTTAAGAAAAGGCTGAGTCAGGGTGTGTCCATCACCTACCCAAATAAAAATACAGCTGTGGACGATCCCAGCCCCTACCTCATATTCCCCACATTTTTGTGGCTACTGCCATTCTCCCACACAATGTCTTGGAATAACATTAGGGCTTCATCTGCATTACTACTACTACTACTTCTACTACTACTACTACTACTATACTACATTTAAAGCAGCTTCATACAAATTTTAAAAGTCATGACCTCCCCCAAAGAATTCTGGGAGCTGTAGTTTGTTAAGGGTTCTGAGAGTTGCTAGGAGATCCTTATTCCCCTCACAGAACTACAATTCCCAGAGTTCTCTAGAAAAGCAGATTGATTGTAAAACCACTCTGTGTCTACACAGTCAGAACCGCTCAGTTTCTGAATTGACACACTTTACATTTCAGAATGAAGTTTGATCTCAGAGAAACATAGGAAAGTGCCTTATTCCAAATCAAACCTTGGGTCAGCTATCTCATTGTTGCCTATGGCACTGACTGACATCAGTGGCTCTTTAGGGTTTCAGGTGGAATTTCCTCCACAGCCCTACTTGGAAGTGTCTGGAATTTAACTCTATCGCATACAAAATAATGCCTTGCCGCTGAACAACAGCCCTTCCCCAACTGTTTGGCTGATGGAAAGTGTACTACATTGCCATATGTTTAAGACCATTCCCAGTCAAATCCTCTTGGAAAGTCCCCAAAGCAGGCCAGGCCAGCTGTTACCTGCCCCTAACTCATAGCAATCATCTCCCAATAAAACTTAACTTATCTGACTGGCTTCCTTGCATAGTTCTGGTAGATCCCCTGCTATAATTGACATTTTAATGACAATTTTGACATTAAAATATATTTCAATAGCCCTCAAGATAAAAAACAAAACAAGAACCTAGTACTGTGGGGTTATGGAACAGAAATGGGAGGAATATACTGAGGTATTTATGTAAGGTGTGATTGGTTGCGAAAGGAAAGTCATCTGCTTAAAGAGGGGGAAAGTGCAGAAAATCTTTATAGTCTGTTTATTACCTTAGCAGACATTTAGAGTGTTTTCACACAGCAGTTTAAAGGTGGTTCAAGGCATCCCATGAGTGCACTTTTTTTTTGTATCATCTACACAATGTCATCCTTATCCAAGTAGCAGCTTGCACTCCCCTCCCATTTAATTTGGAATACGGGGATTATGGTTCATAGGGGTGAGCCCAGTTGCCCCACCATGGATGCCCCTGGGCACAATTTCATTTAAGTCATGAACAAAGATAGGGGCAGAAGGCTAGTCGTGGCACACACTCCATGGCACCAGCATCTGACAGCTGAAGCCCCCGTCTCATTTTGTCAAATGGCTGGGCCATCCCTGAAAAAGCCCACAGCACCCTCATGAGTGTATAGGAGCACTACATCTGTGCAAAGTTTGGCAGCATATAATCATTTATTTAATTAACTGATTCGATTTCTCTCCATCATATACAATCTCAGGGAGGATTGCGATGTAAAATCACAGTACAGCTAAAACAACATATAGGCAACGTGAAGCTTGTAAAAGGGCACTATACTTGAATTATTTCAATTTCTGATCTCCAGGGGGAAAGGGGATGACAGACAAGCATTTCCCAGCCTTGTTCTTCCAGGCCCCTCTTAACAATCTCATTGCCATCTATTTCCTAGCTTCTTTGCTGCTTCCTGCACTCCTGTTCTCATCACGTCCTCTTTGGACTTTCTTTACATTTCCCCTTCATTTTGTTTGCTCCATGCTTCTGTGATGTCACCACAGTGCAATGCAGCCAATGGCAAGGGAGGTCTCTTGGAGAGAGACACATAAAAAGCCCACTTCTGATGGCCTCAGATTTGAAGCGTTGCTTTAAAAAATATCTATATATTTAGCTGGCTGTGCATCCTTTGACATCTCAAAAGGTAGCAAAGATAGGTGCTGATAGGTGGTGTACTTGTGATATGAAAATCAACATGAAAGTAAATGTGACAACTATAGCCTGGCTAAAAACCAGAGTCTTGCATTATGGAATAGATGGAAACAAATAATTGCAGCAGACAAGCTTTTAAAAGCCTGACACCACTTTGCATGTTGATAGTTACTTTGAAACTTTAAACTGGATGTGCCTGTGTATATTGTACAGTGCCTTCCCTTGAGTGGCTGTTTTAACTGGCATCTCACGAGCGGAGGGTCTTTAACCTGGAGGTATTAAAGCATAAAACTGAAGAATAAATTGCACTTCCACTGGGCATCATTAAAATAAAAACCTCGTAAATCTACTTCCCTTCATTACATATCCTTTCCTCTTCAAAATGGATTAATGTCTTCACCAGAGAGCAGAAACTAGGAACAAGCCACTTCATTGCTATAGCAACATGGGCTACAAGCTAATGCATCCTTCCTCTGTTGTAAGCACTATTTGATAAAATTTCGCACACCAGCCAGATGCTCTCTGGATGTTCTGTGCTACAGCTGAAGAATCGAATGTTGTAGCTGAGGCTCCAATACTTTGGCCACCTCATAAGAAGAGAAGACTCCCTGGAAAAGACCCTGATGTTGGGAAAGATGGAGGGCACAAGGAGAAGGGGATGATAGAGGACGAGATGGTTGGACAGTGTTCTCGAAGCTACGAACATGAATTTCACCAAGCTGCGAGAGGCAGTGGAAGACAGGAGTGCCTGGCGTGCTCTGGTCCATGGGGTGACGAAGAGTCGGACATGACTAAACAACTAAACAACAACAAAAATGCTTTTGGGTGTGACTAAGTTATATCAATGCCATTGGTGGAAGATTCCAAGAGCAGCTCAGTTCCTCCTTCCTCCTATAAATTAGTATAGGGGGTTCAGTCTCATGGGAATTATTATTATTACTGGTTGGTGCAATCTTAGATTACGTTTGGTATTAACCTCATAGCATTAGGCTGCTGATGCTGCAATATGGCCTTTTTATATATGCCACGGATTGAAAGGAACAATAATCGCTAATAGTATGGGAGAGTATACTTGTGTTTTGAATGTGCAGGCATAGATTGAGCTGTGTATGTAAGTGGGTTTGGAATTAATGTGGATATTGAGCCAGCGGAATCCTGTATTATGCCCCCCCCCCCATTTTATCTACTGTGCAAGGGTGAGAGCCAAAGCATTGTGAGCAGACTGAGTAGCACTATAGGCTTCTCCTCCTCCAGCCCCCAACACATCCCCAAAATCTGCTCCAGAAGGTTAGAGGGAACCGCTTGGAGCAGATTCTGATACATGTGTTTGGAGACTGAAGGGGAGAACCCAGAAGTTATCTTGTGCTAGTGGAGTGCCTTTTGTACAAGTGGGTGGATGTAATTGGATCTCATCCTCTGTTATTTGGTGCTGTGGTCTGCTTGTCCTTGTAAACTACTTTGCAATCTTTTCCAATTAAACATACTTGAAACAACAACAGCTTTTCTTGACACGATGAATGGGAGATATGTTGGTTCAGATTTGTCTGTCTTCTACCTTACTTTGCCTCATGGCAGCCTCTTAAATTCTAAGCCACCAGTTGGCTGAACTGGATTGGAACTACAATCCTAAACACATCGACTTATTAGGAAGACCCATGTCCTGTATGGTAAAATTTCCTTCCAGGCTGGATTATTTTAAGATTACATCCTGCCATAGGATCAAAGACTTCCAGAATCCTGGGCCATGGCAACATAAAATGATCTTAATACAGTTCAAAGCATTTTATAGTTAATGCTAGTTCTATTTTAATGTGGGAGGTGGGGGATCCTAGTCTGTCTCCTCAGATGAATTGGGATCTTCAGAATTCCTCACAGCAAAGGAAGGATCTATCTATCTCTTTGACCTCAGATGCTTGACACAACTTATTTGGAGATTTCTGTTTGGGAAATGTTTTATCATGCTATTTGGGTGTTGTTCACACACCAGGGCAAAATGCCAGAATCCTGCTTGCTTCTTGCAAGGCCTTTTGAAATGTTTGGCCTAGTCACTGCGAAGTGTGTGTTTTTTCCATTATTATATGAGGATGTTTATTCCAAGCAGAAGCTTTGCTCTTTTCATGGTGATGGTGCTGCAATTTCATGTGAAACGAACAAAATGAAAAGAATTGCTAGTACTATTATGTATGCCCTGAAGTCAAGTGCCTGGATTTGTACAAAAGGCTTTGAAGTGTTCACTTGCATAATTATTGATTCGTAAACATGGTGTTTGTTATAGAAAAGGCTGAAAACAGCCACTGGATACCAATTGCAGTGGCAGAATGTTATCCTTTCAGGTGATTTAAAAGCAAAAGTGTGTTTGCCTCTTTTGTGGCTGCACGAAGACTGGCTGACCGAGATCTCTTAGAAATAACCCTTAGTATACTGAGCAAGATTTATCTACATTATGTATGCTCTTTCAGAACCAGAAAGGACCTCCAGTGTGGCTAAAAAAATAAGAACAGTAAAAACAAAACAAAACAGAACACAAAACTGTGGACAACCAGGGTAGCCAGTGGTTTAAAGTGTTGGTGCAAAAGAAAAATATACAACGAGAATTCACTAGGTGCTAAGATCCAGGTTTGGGGCAAGTACTCTTTGGTGAAAGAACCTCAGCAGAGATTTTAAGTCACAAAATATGCAGCAAAGCAAAGCTTGGAAATATAGGCTGTTTGACCTTTAAAATATGCCCTTCCAAGTTTCCCTCCTACCCTGGCATAGGAAAAGACTACACTTTTGATAAGTTAGAAATTGATTTATTTACAAATTCTTCAAAGGTCTGGTTCATGTGCTTTTCATCAGTCAGTAATACATAGCTTAGTTAAAGGTAAAGGTACCCCTGCCAGGACGGGTCAGTCTTGACAGACTCTGGGGTTGTGCGCCCATCTCACTTAAGAGGCCAGGGGCCAGCGCTGTCCGGAGACACTTCCGGGTCACGTGGCCAGCGTGACATCGCTGCTCTGGCCAGAGCCAGAGCCAGAGCCAGAGCCGCACACGGAAACGCCGTTTACCTTCCCGCTGGTAAGCGGTCCCTATTTATCTACTTGCACTTGGAGGTGCTTTCGAACTGCTAGGTTGGCAGGCGCTGGGACCGAGCAGCGGGAGCGCACCCCGCCGCAGGGATTCGAACCGCCGACCTTTCGATCGGCAAGCCCTAGGCGCTGAGGCTTTAACCCACAGCGCCACCTGCTAAGTGGCAAAAGTTCCTAGATTAATCAAGAGTGGCTTGTGAGAGCCATGCGGTTGAGCTGGAGCAACCAGCAGAAACCTCTTCACACACTGAGTTTCTCAGGTAGACTGGGGGGTGGGCAAGCAGTAGGCTTGAGTACTTATTTCCTTCCAAGGGAAGTGACATAGCTAAGCCTGGCAGGACAGCTTACTCTATGGTATTAACCCCCTCATGCATTAATTAGACTTAAGCAAGTTGATTATATGAGGCTGGTTATCCCACATAAAGAACCCTAAGAACAGAGATCAGAAGGACCTTGGCATTGCCCAGCCACACTCAGACTGACCAGGTCACCTGGTCACAAGTCTTCCCCACAATAGCAAGCTGTTGTGTATTTCTATTTAAACTGTAGTCATTATTTCTAATTTTGCATCTTTCTATATAAATTAGCACATGCAGATTTTATGTAAAATGACTTTCTCTTTTGTTTTCCTTTTGTGTTTCTTCATTTTAGGCAATGTGTAAATAGCCACTCCAGGCAATACTGAATCTTAAATGGTATCAAAAACAATATTAAAATATCAAATGTAACCCCCCCCCCCATATTAGACATGTGAATATATGTAATGATGAACAACATATTCCCACATGGATTAAAACATGCATCCTCGACTCTTTCGGGGCTTCTTTCTATGTCTCTTAATTAAACCAGATTTACAGTAGCATACAACCACTTTGTCCATGTCTCATTTATCAGTACAATCATTTTAATGGACCAAAAACAATAGGAAAATCCATTTAATTGGATTGGTATTCTATCATTTTAATATGACAGCCACAATTACTTCCAACACTCAATTGGGGTAATTTCGGGTGCAATTACTGTCACTCACAATTAGCCATAGTAAAACTGCCAGCAAAATGTAAGCAAATATTTCATGCATTTTGCCCTCTCGTTACAGCTCTGCAGATAAGGAAAGGCCCACTCCTAATCCTGCTTTTAGTACTTTGTGTACAGTCGCTCACAAAAATTAGCAGGACGCCATCTCCTTAGGCTGGCAGCGTGGGAGAATCAGTGGTACATGACCTTTCCTGAATGGCCAGGTAATATGAAGAAACTGGGGCCCACGATATATGCTATACAGTTGTAGATCAAGCCATTCAGGTGCTTGACAACTCTGCTATTTTTACAGTCCCAGGCAAAGTACAAAGGTGGGAGGATTATTTTGTCCTCGGTGGCCATCATTCATGACTGACAGGCTGTGTTGAGTTTGACGAATACTGAATTGGGCACATCTAACCAGGTGGTCATAAAATCATAGAAGTGTAGACCTGGAAGGGTTGTCTCCTCTGCCCATCAGCCAACTGCAGCATCCATCATTCAGAGACCACTTCCAAATATTTTCTTGCATTGCACTGTCACAAATCTAAGTGAAGAACAAGGACTTGGAAATTGGTTTGTCTTAGATGGAAACATTAAGAGCAGCTTGACCAATCCATTGTCTCCTTCGGCACACAGTTTGGCAACTTGGGAAGCACACCAGTCTGCCAGCAGATGGCACTTACTTACCACTTAACTGCACATCTCTGAAGGGTCTCTAACTTCCAAACTCACCAGGTGAGGAAAATCAAAATAACTACCTTCCCTCTGCTTGCATTTGTGTCCAAAAGCTGCACAGGGAAGCAGCGGCTCCAAGTTCAGTTCCACACATGAACATTTCAGGCATCACTTTGCACTTGTACACTCTGTCACTGTTAACTCTGTGTGACAAAAGGCATTCCCCCTTCAGTTAACGGAAACACCACTGAGTGGGGGTCTCCAGAATAAGGGCCATCCGAGTCAAAGAAGAAAAGAAAAATACCCACAATGAGCAGCAGGAGTGAAGCTCTTTGAATGCTGAGTCATCTCTGGTTTGCTCTGGGAAAGAAGCTAGGACTCTTCCTCTTTTACAGCCCCTCACAGGAAAAGGCCTTCCTACAACAGGGTACAAACGGAGCTAAATCCCAGCCCTTAAGCATTTCGAATGAGGTGGGGATTTTCTGCAACAAGTTAGAACTTGTGGACCTTTCAAAGGGAGGGGATGGAAATTAAGTTGGGAAGGAGGGAGAGGAGTTCTTCGAACTCCACAGCCCCCCAGCTCTAGTACTCATTTAATTATGAAAAGATAATTGTGGGGGGGGGGGGCAGGTGGACTTGATCTGAAGGGGTCAGTCTCCTTGCATCTTAAAAGGATCCTTCAGGAAGAATAAGCTTCCACAGTACACCTAACATGCTCCCAGCGCAATTTCTGTTCCTATTTTCAGGTTGCAAGAGTAGTTTGCTTGCTTCCCAGGCCCCATCTGGCAAGAGCGATACTTGTGAGGTGCCCTCCAAGACCAGGAATGTTTTCTAGCACTACAAGTACAAATGTAACATCCACACATTGTCATTTGGAAAGGAAGAAGCCATGGCGGTGGGCCATTCCTCCTGTTTTCCGGTATGCCCTCTTCCCATGTAGATGCTACAAGTGGATGTCCTCAGGTGGATATACTACTTTACTGATATAGAGCACCATATCTACTTCTTAAGTGCCAGTGAAAGACACTCTGATCCCAACAAACTCTCCCTGTGTGTGCAGGTTATCACAGATGGCCAGCCTGAAAGTGACTTCGAAACAGAAAGTTAGGTGAGGCATCATGAGGATTGGGGCCTTTTTTTGATGTGGCATTCTCCTTATGGAAAGCCCTCTCTAGAGAAAGTTGCCTGGG
This sequence comes from Podarcis cretensis, assembly GCF_951804945.1. Classification (NCBI taxonomy): domain Eukaryota; kingdom Metazoa; phylum Chordata; class Lepidosauria; order Squamata; family Lacertidae; genus Podarcis; species Podarcis cretensis. The sequence continues at coordinate 43,821,885 of NC_137170.1, read as the reverse complement.
CCCATGCAATCTCCAATCTTAGGGAAAGTGGTTTGTTGTCTCTGGGAACAGAGGCACTGTCTCTGAATACCAGTTGTCGAGTAGCAACAGTAGGAGAAGACCATTGTCCTCACTCCCAGATTGTGGGCCTTCTGTAGGCATCTGGTTACCCATTGCAGGTTACAAGGTGCTGGACTAGACAGGAGTTTGGTCTAATCCAAGAGGATTCTTTTTACATTCTAATATTTATGAGATGCTGCATTTTATGAGTTTAGGAATGGATGTACCTTGTATTCAACAGGAGTCTTCTGTGCCAAACTTTTTGGGGGGAGGTTTCCTGTAAATTCTTTTTTTTAATAATATTTTTTTTTAGTCTCCAATTACAATCCAATAATAGCCTCATTACTGTGCCAAACTCTAAACGTTTGCTGAAAACAAAATTAACACCACTTTACAATAGTCTATTGATGTTTGATTTTAATTTCTTTTTGCTTTTACTTGTTTTTAACTTTTTATGAAGTTATTGTTTGGTTTGGTTTTTATACGGCTGTGCTGTAAACTGCTGTGACACAGTTTTATGATACAGCTGTCTATAAATATTTTTTTCTAAATAAATACTGGAATTTGACATGCCTTTGTGAACCACCATGAGACTAAGAAAATACATTCCATGGCCTTTACTGTTACCAAGTAGACCCCCATCAACAGAATAAACACAGACAAGAAAAAAACTACATTTGAGCTTTGTTTTCTAAATCAATACAATTTCTCAAATTTATTTTTAAGAATTACTTCTAATATATCTTTTTCACAGAAGGAGGGTATAGGGAATGCTCTCATTCCATCTGTAAACACTGAAATACAGATCTGGGAAACAAGGGAAGAGACACAAAAAAGTGCATTTTACAAAATTATCAACTAAAATATATTTTACATGTATTACATTTCAATTTAAATTCTACTGACTGCATTTTCAGTTTCAAAAATATTTCCATATCTAATAGATTAAAAAAGCATGAAATATTTTCATTTCAGATAAGACATTTCAAATCATTTACATGCTGCCCGCAAAACAGCATAAAACAACCACACAAGTCTTTAAACAATATTTCTTGGCCTGAAGTAGATTCTGACAATATCAGAAGCACGGAAGGGTTAGGGGTTCTCCTCTCCAGATAGGGGGCTTCTAGCCCACCCCCGAACCTGGGCAGATATACAATTTCTTTCCTTTTGTACAATTGTGTGAGTTTATTTTCTCTGTTCCTGCCTGGAGAGGAGGCAGGATGAAGGAGGAGGAGGAGGAGGAAGCAGTAGCAGACATCAGCTTTTTCAGGAAATGAGTCTGGTTTCTCAGTTTTCCCAAAAGCTCTTTTCACAGGGCAGTAGCACCCTGAACATGAGTCTCGAATCAAAAGCTGTGAGGATTCCCTTCACTATACCATGAACACTACTATTTTCCCCCCTCCCTGGAAAAAGAGGATACCTAGCAACGTGGTTTCTTCCCCCCACCCCCAATTACAGGGGCAGAGAAAGGAACCCCAAATCTGATTCTGCATAGATCAGACTACTCAACTCCTAACACACACACACACACACACACACACACACACACACACACACACACTTTACCCATATCATTCTGGGAACATTCTCTATTCCAGTCATTCTCTTTCCCCTACAATTCCCTCTTCAACCAGGCAAATGGAAGAACAGGCAGCAACTACAGAACCCACAGTATTGCTCCCAAACCACCCCTGCATACCTCGAAACTGAAAAGAGTGATTGATGCCAGCCCCTACCCTTCCTTCCATCCAATCTGAGCCTCCCTCATGGTCAGGCTCTCTCGCCTGCTTGAGGGAAATATCACACGGAAACTTCTGTTCCATTCCTGTGCTATGACAAGGTGTGCTTTGTAGCACCAGCAACTCCCAACAGCCCCCCGACATGCCCAAGCAATGGTTATGGGGGGAAATAAAGCCATTACTTTGGCACTAGCCAGCTTGGATCAGCCACAGATTCTTGCTCGGAATTAGGGTGGGGATTTTCTCCGTAACGGCAGGGAGCAAATCCTTTCCCTACTAAAACACAGTAGGAATCGTCTCCTCGTGACCTTGAGGTATAACCAACCATCTCTTGCTTTGACCTTCTCAACCTCTCTCTCTCTCTCTCTCCTCCCCATCACTTTCCCATCTTTGGTATGATGAGCAAAATCTGCAGATCTCCACTCATGCTCATGGCACAAGGAACTGAACATAGCAGGGCTACTTCCTCCGGGCCAGGCAGGCAGAGAGAGCCCAGGTGACGAGACTCCATTCCAGCCTGTGGGCAAGTACTACTTCTACTTGAAAAAAGACGACAATATTAAAGCCGTAGGAACACGTTTCTATCATCGTATAACACTAGTTCAGAACACTCCCCCCCGCAACACACACACCCAAAAAGTAACCCCCACAGGTCCCTCGTTCGGGTGAGCGACTCTGGCCATCAGCAAGCACATCGACTGATCCAGTGTTAATTCTCATTCTTTAGAATTAGTGCAATCTACAAATGGAATCCCAGCTTTGTGTGACCGGTTCAGCGGGCTCTTCGTACGCTGTCCTTTGGTTTGCTTTTAGAATTAACTGAAATAGCTTCGTGTTAAAGCCAAAACTAAAGTAGTTTTTTCTTTCTTTCTAACACCTATACATGTAAGGCAAGAGGCAGAAGTATCCGTAGGAATCAGGTAGCAAGTTTTTTTTCTCTCTCTCCAAAATGCAAACCTCTCATTGGTCAGTTCCTTTTGGGAGCCAAAGAGTCTCGCCTTGGTGGGCATGCTCAGATGTCAGTGTTAAGAGGAGATTTTTTTGGGGGGGTGGGGAGGTGTTTGGGAGAGGAGAGAGGTAGGCAGGCAAAAGCAGACCAGACTGGTCAAGTTAGGATGCCTGTTTCGAAAAGAATGCAGTTCAAGCGGTACAATGTCCTTGCTAACTCTGGCTTTTAAGCCCTCCCCAAGTACGCTGGAGTGTGCAAATCCAGGTTCTACAAGGGCTGGAAATAAGAGCAAAGAAAATGGAATCGGGATGGGAAAGAATATCCACTATTTCAACCAGCAGAAGGGATGCCTCTCCAAACATCTGGAGGGAAGGTATCGGTTTTGTAGCAGCTGTCAATTAAGCTCTGGGAGCTGTTCAGGTGCTTGCCCACTTCTGAAGCAGTGATCCTTAAGGTTGGACCCTGTTTTCTCTCTCTCATGTGTGTGTGTGTGTATTAAATCTACGCAGCTTTTCATAACGGTCTGAAGTAATCCTATTGCATCTTTCCCACTTCCTGCTTTGGAGGTGAAGCTCAAAGACAGTCAGGAAAGCAAACAACGGACTGGACAACCCCAGAAAGCAAGTGTGGTCCTCCTCCCCTTACCAAATCAAAACATGTTCAGCATGTGGCAAGGACACGCAGCACGTAAACGTCTCCCAAACAGGGGTGCTTCTCCAACCTCAAGTATGAAACTGATCAGAAGGATCTCTGCCTCAGCCTTCATATCGAGGACGCGAGATCAAGGGCCCATGGCACCTCAGCTCTCTTCGGCACTCGTTCCCCTTCTGTATGCTCTAACCATCCCCACCAAGACTGGCTCTGGATTCAGTTTATACTGGCTTTTATCCCCTGGACCACCCCGCCCTTTCCCCTCCCCCCTCCCTCCCTCCCCCCTTATAAGATGTTCATTGTACATATATATATAGATATAGATTTACAGAAGCAAGTACCTATATCTATATACACACACACACATTTCTCTATAGATATATATTTCCATTTATGCTCTTTATATGAAGTGCTGTGCTTTGAACATCTGCCTCGGCAGGAAATCTGCTCCCCAAACGCAGAGGATAGAGTGCTTGGGCATCCCCTCCTGTGCCCGAGGGCAGGGCTCCACCACAGCACGTGCCGGCAAGGAGGTCAGGCTGCCCTTGGCTCTGCAGCCGCCACCACTTGTCAACCCCACGGAGCTGCAGAGCTCGGCTACTGCGGATTCTTCAAGATGCGCCCATGCCGGAAGTCGTAGACGTGGCGGCAGAGGAAAACCAACTCGGGGTCAGTGTCCTCTGGCACCTTGCGATGGGCAGGGGTGGAATACTCTTCCGACGGAGGAACCATCATGGCTTTCTTGCCCGGGATCCCCTCCACTCGACGCTTTGCCAAGGCACAAAATCTGCAAAGTAAAAAAATAATAATACTAAATTTTTAGCATTATTAAATTCATCTAGAACACAATAAATGTCTAGTTGAGCCTTTCTAAAGGGCAAGCAAAACCATTGACTCTGGCGTTGGTTATAGTGATCTTCCCATTTTGAATCTGCCAGAAAAATGAGAGGAGGGCCATGAAGGCCCATGATGCACTGATAAGACCTCAGAGAAAACACATGGAAGAAATGTATAGCAATGTGGCCCTACCGACTGCTCTGCTCCACCCCAGCCATGTTGAAATCCAAAGAAAAACTCCCCACATGTTCTGTTGACAAGGGTGACTGGGGGGGGGGATTCACTCGCTTACACAGCAATTGGACTGTGGATGATCAGTGGAAGCTTCTCTCTGCTCTTGCACTGTTGAATCCTTATCATTTGCATGCTGAGTTTGTATAAGCATAGACTGGACTACTGCAGTGCATTATGTGGGGCTGCCCTTGGAAGCTCCAACTGGAGCAGACTGTGGCAGCCAGACTGCTCATGGGGGCACCTGCCCATCTACTACTGAGCCGGGTTCAAGGTCCTGGTATTAATTTACAAGGCCCTGAACACCTGAGGTCCTAGGTAGCTTAGGGACACTTGAACATTTCTCTTCCAGCTCGATCTCTAAAATCATCAGAAGCATTGCTGGTTGTTTCCCAAGTTCGCAAGGCTTATTTAACAACAAGTAACTGAGCCGCTAGCATCATGGACCGAGTCTTGTTGAAAACTCTGCAAACAGATTCAGCAGACGCCTTCTATTTCAATATTTTAACCCCACTAGGGTTATGCTGGCAATTAAGAATATATCTTCCCACAATACTGTAGTTAGCTTATTTCTCAATTAAGATTTTTTTATATGTGGCTTTTGGTATGGTTTATGTATATATTGTTGTAAGCTGCTCTGATACTATTTATGAATCATGGTATAGAAATAATTTATATGAATAAATAAAATGAATAAACAAACAAACCAGTTTTAACCCAATCTGATTTTTAAAAATTATACAGTGGTACCTTGGTTCTTGAAGTTAATCTGTTCCGGGAGTCCGTTTGACTCCCGAAACGGTTCAACTTCCAAGGCGTGGCTTCCGATTGGCTGCAGGAGCTTTCTGCACTCAATTGGAAGCCACGGAAGTAGCACCAGACATTTGGCTTCCGAAAAATGTTCACACACTGGAACACTCATTTCTGGGTTTGTAGCGTTCAGGAGCTGATTTGTTCAGGAGCCAAGCCGTACAACTACCAAGGTACCACAGTTGTACTGCCTTTTCACAAAGAAATGCACAAGGCAGTCTTGTTTGTTAAATGAAAAAAAACAACAGTCAAATTATTTAAACAGGAGCTTCTTTTAAAAGGGAAGATATAGGCGGCTTGGTTTATAGGTGGGGATGGAGCTCTCAATTCCGCCCTACTGCACAGCTTAATCATAAGGTCTGGACACTTCTATATCTTATATGGCCCCATGGACTAGATAGGCGAGGATTGCCTTGGACTTCAAAACTATTTTATAACAATGAAATACTTTAGGAAACCAACAGCTCACAACTGCAAAATTATACAGAAGACTGCTCCCTATAGTCCAGACAAACGTCCTTTAATAATACACAGGAGCTTAGATACACTTAGCAAACATTAAATGTTCCTTCTAAAAAGGATTCAAATTTCTCTACTGGGGGAAGAGAGATTCTCATGCCTTAAGCTGTCTTTAATGTTAGTGGGGTGTGGTATTTTGATTAAGACTGTGGTTTATAAAACGGCACTCTTCCATTTTTTAATCAAGCTTTTAACAATTCTCCCCCCAATCCCAGTTTTACTGAGAGAGTTGGCAGGTGGGTGGTGAGTGGACAGTTTTTGGTTTTGTTATTTAAACTAAAACAGGAAAGAGGCCAAAGTAGTAATACTCTTTTCTCCTAGACATACCAAGAATAACCAACTGAAAATGGATTGAGATGCCCAGACAAGCACGATTAATGCCAAGGCAGCGAGAGAAGGAACACACCCATCAGCAAATGCAGCAAAGCAAAGCGAAGCACACACCATGCCGTGGAACTGCCTTTCTGGAACTCTGAGACAACAGCAAAAGCAAGGTAAGAGCACCACCTACCTGCAGTATTCTGCAAAGGTCAGAACATAGCACTTCTCCTCGATGCAGGCAACACTGTTTTCATCCTGATGTCGGGATGCAAAGATCTCATTCTGCAAGAGAGCACACAGTTGGGACCGTCGCAATGCATAGCAAAATTTCATGTGCAGGGGAGGCACTTGTCCTGTGATACTTTTGTCTCTGGTCTGCTAAGACATCATGCCTGCATGTTTCTCTGCCAGCCACTTTGAACGTAGGCCGTGAGGTAACTTCTCATGGGACACATATGAGGTGTTGGTCCAAGTAGAACCTATGAGCTGTCATCTTTTTTGACCAGCCTTTGCCAGCCTGGTGTCCATCAGATGTTTGGAACCCAAAGTCACCACCTGGAGAGCACCAGTTTGGTGAAGGTAGTTTTAGATTATATAAGGCATTCACTGTTGAGATTCTCCTTTAACTTTCTGGGAGCTAAACTGCCCAATCTTAACGTATGGGTACTAAGGAGCAAGCCCAATTAAAATTAATCTCTTGATCCCATGTCTCACAGGGTCACACCAATCTACCTGATCACATGCAGGTGGAGGATGCTCCAGACCAACTGTGACAGGAAGTCCTCCTGGCTGGAGTAACATCCACCTGTGTGTCCACTCAGGGCAAACAGGAAATGTTGTACTTGACTGCTTATGTTACATCCCATAGGTCTCGGTCTCTCTCTCTCTCTCTCTCTCTCTCTCTCTGTAGAGTCTTGTGACCTTTGAAGATGTGGCTGTGTATTTCACAGAAAGCCAGGGTGCCTTGCTGGACCCAGACCAAAGGATTTTGTATAAAGATGTCATGATGGAAAATTATGGGAACGTGGCCTCATTCGGTTAGGAACTTGACTTGACGTTCTATAAGAACTTGAAGGATGGGTATCGCCTCTCCATCACTGGACAAATAAGGAGTCTGTATTAATTTAGATTTCTTCAGTAATTCCTTCCCCCTCTTCCTAACTTATTACACCTGGGTGAGTTGCATGATATACTTAAAAAGGTAAAGGGACCCCTGACCATTAGGTCCAGTCGTGGCCGACTCTGGGGTTGCGGCACTCATCTCACTTTACTGGCCGAGGGAGCCGGCGTTTGTCCGCAGACAGCTTCCAGGTCATGTGGCCAGCAGGACTGTGCACAGGATTACAGCCTTAATTTAATCTCAACAGCCACAAGGCTTCTAAGCCTTACTAAAATTCTATCATTTAAATGATTCACGTGAAGGTTGCCGACATCTGATTGTCTTGATAGACAATGGAGTGCGCCTCTGAGGGTGAAGTCAACAGCTGTGTTAGCAGCACCAAAGTGACCTCCCTGGGGCACAAACCTGGGCAGTGTTTATGAAGGTCCAAGGCTGCCCAGACAACAAGACCCCCCCCCCTCTTGGCCTCACTAATACAGTCCAAAGGAAAGCAGAGAAGTGCATTTGGCACCAGCTTGGATGAAGGAATTGCCGGAAGGAGGAGTACAAAGCGCTAATCATCTTGGAGGCTTCACTCCCAGATTTATGTGGGGTTTAGTCCTTAGCCTTTTCTTCTACTCAAGATACCACCCAAGGCAGTGGAGGTATATTGCCAGAAATAGGTAGAATTGTTTTTGAAGAATTATACTCCCTAGAGTAAATGTGGTTTTTCATGTTATTTTGCAGCCAGTAAGAAAACCACTATGTTGCAAAATAGTTTTTATAAAGGATACCATAGAATGCTTTTTGACCCTTATGCTTTGCTTTTTCCTTTTGAGAAAACGTTAACTGGAATCCATTTTAACAGCGCTGCTGCTTTGCAAGCTTTGGGGCTTGGATGTTAATGTTTATATTTTACATGGGACTGTTAATTAAGACAGAACTCTCTCAGTTTAGAGACATTCAAGTACATTTTAAAAGGTTGCACTGCCTTTCCAATCACTGCAGAAGTTGGACCAATATACAAGATTCTTCTTCTTTCTGTTTCTGGAACCAGCTCGTCAACTCTTCAAATCAGATGCCTCCCTTATCCTCACAAACTCCTCCTTTCTTTCTCACACAATTTTAAAGTGTTCTTTTAACTTGAAAAGCAAGAAATAGCATACTTTTTCCCCCTGTGTCATTCTAGAACAGATATGAAGCAATCAGGAGTGGCTGAATCATCCTGTCAGCAGGGCAACATAGCTAGAACTAGTTTGATAAAAGGAATTCTAGGGTGTTGCGTTTTTTTGGTGCTGAAGAAACAAGGAGAGCATTTTTGCTTTTGCTGCTGCTCAAAAAAGTGCAATTGACCTATTAAACTGTGGGGAAGATGATCAAACCTTTCATAACAAACACCTTTGTATTTATTGTACAATAAAAGAATTGCCTGCGAAGGGAGAAATACAACAGGTGCAGATCTTTAAAATCTAGTATTTAAAGAGGTCTCTTTAAATACAGCTGTACCTAGGTTTCCAAACAGAATGCATTCTGGGAGTCCGTTTGACTCCCGAACTGTTCGAAAACCAAGGCGCGGCTTCTGATTGGCTGCAGGAGCATGCGCCAGATGTTTGGCTTCCAAAAATTGTTTGAAAACCAGAACACTCAGTTCCGTTTTTCGATTGTGCGGGAGCTGAAACGTACGAGTTCCAAGGCGTTCGGCAACCAAGGTACAACTGTACAGGTAACTCACAACTTATGCACATTTAACTTGCATGCATTCAAAAAGGGAAAAGACTTTCACAGAGGTAACAGCACGCTTCCAAAGCAACTACAAGTTGACTGTAAAATCGCAAACGTTCTGAATGAGGCAGTAGAGGGCTGGTTTTACACCGGAACTCAGATTACTTATCAAGCCACACTGGTTACAGTTACAGAAAGAGATGGCCTGGCTAACCAGGAATAGAAGATTCCAAATGTTTTGAAATAGGCAGCACCTGTTAATCACTCTCCCTTCTTCCTGCAAGAAAATGACGGCACAATGATCCCCACTTGATCATACAAACCACCACACGGACACACTCAACTCACCTGATGCATGCTAGGATTGCGGCCTCCCTGAGTGTGCTCTGGTCTGTAGTACCACAGGAGGCTCATCATCAGCTCCCCTGGAAGCAGACAAGGTAGGTTTTCAAAGAAATCTCGCTCATCAGCAGGAGCACAGACATAGCAAAAGAAAGAGAGCTCCCAGCATTCCCTTGGCTATAAGGCGAGCCTGACTTCATGGCAGAAATAAGAGTTGTGCATACTCATACATTTCTGCACCACTCTAGAATTGTCTCAAGAAGGCTCGTTAAGAAATATTTAAGTAAGTTATGTGACACTCTCCACTTTTAAAAAGTTGTGCGTGTCTTCACTCACAAAATTAACAGTCATGGAAGCAGTTAATTATTTGCCCAGGATTGAATGACTTGTTCTAGTCAGTTCAGTCTTTACACTGCAGCTTTGGGTCAGCCTGTTTAGACTTCCTTTGGGCTGCTCAGATTGTCTCACAAGCGACAACAAACAGCTTCTACAAACAGGATGGTGGTTCTGCCGTTTCAAAGCAAGGAAACATGGTTGTGGGTTGAGCTTTATCTGAGCAATGCTCTTCAACATTGAGTTCCCACATGTATTGGACTACAGCTCCCATGATCCCTGACCATTGAGCTAAGCTGGGAGGGCAAGATAGGAGCTATAGTCCAACATCATCAGGGAACCAGAGGCTGAACTAAAACTGGATTAGAGAATTCCAAACTGCTTTCTTAGCCACACAAAGCCTCAGCTGTAGGAACTCTGGGACAACTGCACAGCATTCTTCTTTAGGAAGCCAAAAGGTTTGGATGCTCCTCATACCCTTTTTACTATTGGTGTTTGGAATGTAACTTTTTATTTTTTGGGAAAAAAAATTGTTAAGTTTTCAAGAATAAATAAATACATAAGCAGCGGATGCTGATACAATTGCATCAAACTATTATACTACCCTCAAATAACTAATTGAAACGAAACTAATTCCTTTCCTCCTCCATCCAATAGACCCTTTGGTTCAAAGTGTCGTAAGAATGTCCTGTTACTCCTCAACAGGCAAGTGTGGCAAAGAAATGTGAAGCATAACACATGCCAAAATATAGTAAATCTACCAAAATAGCACTTTACTTTAAGATGTCCAAACCCTCATATGTTGTGAAGGAAGAGAAATCCTTAGTTTTATCATTAACAAAGGTGGTAAAATCCCACCACCCTCCCACAAAGTAATCTTTATTTGCAAGTCCCCCAACTGCTTCCCATTTACATGTAAGTTTTCTCACTAAAGTTAATGCCATTTAACTTTTAAGTCTTGAGTCATCTTCAGCAAATTAAGAAACTTCACCTCAAAACCCAACTACCCCTTGGCCCGGAAAGGGAGAAACCACCTTGCTCCCCCACAGTACTTTTGCTTTTTGTTCCCAGCTGCAGCACAGCATGATCCTAGCTGCTAGAAGACGGATTACAAAGCAGGGAGAAACCAGAGTTTGACGCTATTTCCCAGAATGCGAACTATAAAGAACATTAGTCTAATTAGTGGCTTCTGAGATTCTGGCTGTTAAAAGAATCACGTGGCAGCAGGTGTTGCTCAGATGTTACGATCAGTAGAGACAGTGCAACTGTTTGGAGGGCACACATTCCCCAAGTACGTGGCTGGAGGCAAGAGCCAGAATTTGCAGTTCTTAAGAGCAGTAAGAGAAAAGGCATTCCTGTACTTCCCCTTGTTGTTGTTGTTGCTCGCAAGGGAAGGGAAATGAAGGGAATAAAGTTGTTCACTTCACTTCACACACTCTTGGCTGACCTGGCCAAGAGAAGGAAGCCTGCAGGAATGAGGGTTGGGGGGCAAGCTACGAAGGGATGGGGGAAGAGTTTTTGTGTGTGGGCTGTTTGTGTGTTAGGGTGTGAAGAGAAGACTGGCAATGGGGCAGCAGCCCCTAGTACAAAATAATTAAATTGGTTTTCTCTCCTCTCCTTGGAACAGAGGCCACCAGCCAGATGCAATTCTCTGAAATGGGATGGATGCACTTGTGTCCCACATAGGGTGCAATTCAGGGATGACCAACTGATTGCTCTCCTGCACCTTGAACATGGGAGTTGCAGAAGACCTGGCCACGGAGGCTGAAGAACTCCCCGAGCACTAAATAAGAAGCTCTTTCCGTGATAATTGCAGAAGCCTCTGAAGTGGCCTCCCATTCAGTACAAAGGGATGAGGAGAGTTATAGTTTGGCATGATCCGGAGAACCAAAGGTTCCCCACACCTGATGTAAGGTTTCCAGAGCATCACTGCCATACGGTGCCTTTGTGGTCTGTCTTTAAAGACAGTTCAGAAACTTCCAACTGTTTCAAAACACAGGTGCCCAGGAAATGGCACCACCTCTATTGCTCCAGTTACACTGCCAGTGCTACTATATTTCTAAGCCAAATTTAAATGTCTCTTGTTGGCCTTTAAAGCCCTGAACAGTTTGGGGCCACGTTATTGAAGGACTGCCTTCAGTCTCATCAGCCTGCCTGTGTGCTGGGGCCGTTTCAGATGCTTGCCATGTGTGAGCCATCAGCCGGTGGACAGAAGGGAAAAAGCTTTTTCGGCAGTGACCCTACGTTTGTGAAACTGTTCCAATTGGGATTCGGCTGGCTCCAACGTTACAGGCCCTTAAGGGGAAATGGAAAACTCATTTGTTGACCGCCAACTTTTCACATTTTTTAGGATTTTAACTGGGCTGCTGTCCTTGTGATGCTGCTTTATTTTGAGATCTCCTGTTCTACTGGGCTGAGCGCTGCTTTGATATTATTGTGGCTGCTGTGGCTCGGTTCTGTTGAGATGGTGGGCTCACAATTCACTTCCTTAACGTGTTCCGCTAAGCCTACTTGTTGCCCCGTGGGGAACTTTGACATAATGGGCCTTCTGCTTCCTTCTAATTTGGATGGAATCATTAATAAAATACAGGGGCTTTGGCAGAGGTGTGGAGGCAAGGTGGACAGGATGACCCTCCAATTCTCTTCTCTTTAGTTCTTTTGATAAAGAAATTCAGTATTAGCTGGGTGTGTGCATGCGTGCATTTACAAGCCATCCATCACTTGCTACCTTCCATTCCATTTCTCCCTGACTGCCTACAAAGGAGATGGTTATGCAATCATTCACCCATCCAATACCTGTTTTGGGGTCTTCCCATAGGGCTGATATCTTTGCCACATAAGGCATAGATTTCTTTCGTGGTCCAGATTTCAGGAGGACTGTGTCTCGGACCCGGATGATTTCTCCATCTCTCTCCACGGCCTGGTAGCTCTTGCGAACGGCTGGCTCTGGTTCGTTCTACAAATATTGACAAGAGAGAGCGCCGAGGAAAGAAGTGAGGTAGGGAAACAATGCTGAGAAACAGACGCCAGCTTCCTTGAATCCACCTACACCAAGCAGAAATCTTTCTGCCAGAAAGGGTGTGTCTGCTCTGCCAGAGGAACCCATGGAGAAGCTGCAGCATACAAAACAGCAGGATGCATCTCTCCTCCCAGCAGGTTAATTTCAGAAGCAAAACATGCTGCTCAGATGAAAGGCAATGATTATGAAACCCAGAAAAGAAAGGGAAAAGAAATCTTCAAGCAACTTCAGTTTGTTCACACCGGTTTTAAGGAAAGCAACTCTGCAAAAAGTGGGGTACTTCAACACTCTGGTCACAGGCTTAACATCCCCGGGAGAAGAATCTGTTTAAACTTCTTTGCAGGGCAGTCCCACTTAATACAAGGATGCTCTATGACGAAAGATGTTGGAGCCTAACAAGGCTCCACCGGTACTTTTTTCCAACACAGAAGCAGGAGCAGGGTGGGGCAGGGCATATAAAGTCAATCATCATATTTTTGTAGTGAAGTTTCACCCTGGGCCAGCAGGGGGATACTGTATATAGTTTTCTACAGGTCTGTAGATAGTTTTCACTCAGGTCCACGTCAGTTATTTTAGGCGGGAAACGCTGGGCTGTTGTTGCTACAATGTTGACAGCCGGCTGCCTATAAAAGCAGGCCGGCTGAGCTGTTTGCAGTCAGTTCTATTCCAGCTTACAAAATAAAGAGCTACTTGGAGAAATCGCTGTGTCGTCTGCTATGTCAACCCACAACTTAACACTGGATGGATGAAAGGGTGCCGTTAGGGCATGGCGGATGCCCAGTCCCAAAAGATACCGCTCAAACGTGCCTGACGTGAACTGCGGTCCGTTGTCAGAGACAAGGACATCAGGACACCCATGCGTTGCAAACAGGCCTCGCAGCACCCGGATGACGGCTTCGGTAGTGGTGGAGGGCATCAGGGCGACCTCCAGCCATTTGGAATAGGCGTCCACCACTACCATAAAGGTCCGGCCGTGAAAGGGGCCAGCCAGATCGATGTGCACCCTCGACCAGGGTGTCTTTGGCGTCTCCCAGGTGTGTCCCTTAGCTGCCGGTGGTGCAGGCCTCGACTCTTGGCACGCTTGACAGGCGGACACCCAGGCAGTGATGGCATCGTCCATATTAGGCCACCAGACGTAACACCGAGCCAACGCCTTCATTTTGACAATTCCCGGGTGGCCAACGTGCAGAGCCTTCAGGACGCGCTGACGGAGTCCCTGGGGAATCACGACGCGGTCTCCCCACAGCAGACAGCCGCGATGAGCTGAGAGTTCATGTTGTCTGGTTGCGAAGGGCTGGAACTCCGATGCAAAAGGCCCTTGTGGCCACCCCCTCCATACCCAGTTGAGCACCCGGCTGATGGTGCGATCCTGGGCAGACGCGGAGGCCACAGTGGCAGCCGATACAGGCGCTGCCGGAAGATCCTCAATCAGAAGGAGTGATGAAGCTGGAGCCGGGTCTTCCACAAATGCTGGAAGAGGGCAACGGCTGAGGGCGTCGGCATGGCCCATCGATTTCCCGGGGCGATGGATGAGCCGGTAGTGGTAGGCAGCCAGGAAAACAGTCCATCGCAGCATGCGTGGCGAGAGGACCGGTGGAGTTGGACGATCACCGGCGAGGAGGCCCAGGAGCGGCTTGTGGTCAGTGATGAGGTCAAAAGTCCTGCCATAGAGGTATTCATGGAACCTCTTCACTCCAGCCACAAGTGCCAGTGCCTCCTTGTCGAGCTGGCTGTAATTCCGTTCCGTCGGAGATAGCGTCCTGGAAAAGTAGGCGAGCGGTGCTTCTCTTCCGTCTGGAAAACGGTGACTAAGGACAGCACCGATGCCAAAAGGTGAGGCGTCGCAGGCAAGGACCAGCGGCCTGGATTCACTGTACTGTACCAGCACACTGTCTGATGAAAGGAGAGCCTTGACCGCGTTGAAGGCCGCCGTCTCCCGATGACCCCAGGCCCAAGGCGTCTTTGTGCTAAGGAGTCGATGAAGAGGCTCAGCCACTGTGGCTTTGTGGGGCAGGAACATGTTATAAAAGTTCAGCAGCCCCAGGAACGCCTGCAACTCCGTCTTGTTCTTTGGGGTGGGGGCCTGCTGGATAGCGCGGATCTTGGATGTGGTCGGGTGAAGGCCGGAGGCATCGATAAGATAGCCCAGGAACTCTACCTGTGGAACGGCGATCTGGCACTTTTCCCTCTTTACCTTGAGCCCAGCCTCTTGGAACCTGGTCAGCACGGCACGGAGGCGCTCGAACAGCTGCTGGTGTGAGTCTGCAGACACCAAGACGTCATCAAAATATGGTACCACGCCCGGAAGCCCTTGCAGGAGACGCTCCATAAGGCTTTGGAAGATGCCAGGAGCCACACTCACCCCGAACTGCAACCGGCGGCAACGGAATGCCGCCCGGTGGGTGACGATCATCTGGGCTTCAGCAGTGGCAACATCGACTGGCAGTTGTTGATAGGCTTGGGCAAGGTCCAGCTTAGCGAAGACCTTACCCTCACCCAGGGAATGCAGCAGGTGTTGGACAACAGGAACCGGATAAGTGTGCTGCTGAAGTGCCTTGTTGATCGTGCACTTGTAGTCAGCGCAGATTCTCACTGACCCATCTGGCTTGACAGGCGTGACGATGGGGGTTTCCCACTTGGCGTGGTCAACCGGCTCCAAAACTCCTTGGGCGATCAGTTTGTCCAGTTGTTCGTCCACCTTAGCCTTGAGAGCAAAGGGAACCCGGCGTGGCTTTAGCTTGATGGGGGCGACTTGTGGATCAAGGCTAAAGGAGATGGGCGTACCTGTATATTGCCCCAAGGTGCCGTCGAAAACCTCGGCCAAGTCTTTGACCATACCCTCAGTCTCTGCGTTAGAGATGCAGTTGATGCCGGTGACTTCCAGGCCGAGGGCATCAAACCAGTCTAGCCCTAGGAGGCTTGGCCGCTGACCTTCGACCACCACCAACCGGAGCAGGCCCGAAAAATCCTTGAAGGCAATCCGGAACCGGCCAACGCCTACCACGGGAATGTCGTTTCCCTGGTAGTCTCTCAGGTGTACGCGGTGAGAGTCGAGTTGCCTTTTGGACACTCTGGGTACCAGTCTTTTGATGGTGCTCCATGACACGATGGACAGGGCAGACCCGGTGTCGATCTCCATGTCACATGGAGCTCCTTCAATGAGCACCGTGACGTTCAGCTTGCGTCGCGTAGGCGAGTCGGTTTGGCCAATCGTGGTTCCAGACGGGCAGCGGCAGTTGGTGAGAGCGAAACAACTTTCCTTGGCAGACTGGAGTGAAGACTTGGACTTGCGAGTCGATGAAGGGGGGGTGTCAGACGGAGCCGATCGGCAGACCTTAGCGATGTGGCCCCTTCTGGAACACTTCCTACAGATGGCGTCTCTGAATCGACACTTGGCACGGGAATGGTTGCCTCCGCAGCCGGCACATTCCGGTTGGCCCTTGGACTTCTGTTGGAACTTCCTGCGCTCCCGCTTTGTCTGGTGCACGTCATCGTCTTCACTGGAGGATGCCTCATCACTGCTGGCCTCTTCATGATGCACCGGAACTGGCTCCCTAGCAAGACGCGGGCTGCTGGACTTGCAGATCTCCTGGGCGGAGCGTTCAGAAGCTTCTGAGGCCACAGCCTCCTCAATGGCTTTCTGTAGCGTGAGGTCTGGCTTGGCAAGGAGACGCCGTTGCAGATGGATGTCCCGGACCCCGCAGACGATTCGATCCATCAGGGCATCGTCTAAGTCTCGGAACTCACAGTGCATTGCAGCCTGTCGCAGGGCGGTGGTGTAGTTGTTGATTGACTCCCCCTCTGCCTGGTTCCGGTGGTAGAACGCATGGCGGGCAGCAATCTTGGACGGCTTTGGTGCGTAGTGGTTGCGGAGCTTCTCTTGGATCGTGTCCCATGGTGTTGCCTGGACTGCTTCAGGCGCAACCAATGCTCAGGCCGTCTCAAACACCTCAGGCCCACAGAGGCTGAGGAATAGGCCCCGCTTTTGATCCTTTGATACTGCTGTCAGCTCGTTGGCTTGGAGGTAGCAGTCGAACCGAGCGAGGTAGGAGTCCCATGATTCAGAGGCTGGCGCAAACGGCGGTAGAGGCACAAGTGAAGCCATGATTCCGATGCCGGCGTGAAGGGCGATGGATGGAACACAGTGCTCTTAGCCAGAACAGTCAGCTCTGAATTGGTTCTGTCCAGTGATTTCGCTCAATGATTTCGCTCTGTGATTCAGCTCAGTGATTCAGCTCAGTTCAGAGGCTGGCCGCATCTGGCTGTGCTCTGATGTCCATCGATCCCATCCTCGTCGCCAGTGTTAAGTTGTGGGTTGACATAGCAGACGACACAGCGATTTCTCCAAGTAGCTCTTTATTTTGTAAGCTGGAATAGAACTGACTGCAAACAGCTCAGCCGGCCTGCTTTTATAGGCAGCCGGCTGTCAACATTGTAGCAACAACAGCCCAGCGTTTCCCGCCTAAAATAACTGACGTGGACCTGAGTGAAAACTATCTACAGACCTGAGTGAAAACTATATACAGTATCCCCCTGCTGGCCCAGGGTGAAACTTCACTACATAACAATCATCATCATTAATTAAAATTGTATACAGTCGTACCTTGGTTTTCGAACAGCTTAGTTCTTGAACATTTTAGCTCCCGTACACCGCAAACCTGGAAGTGACTGTTCTGGTTTATGAACTATTTTTGGAAGCTGAACGTCCGACGGGGCTTCCGCGGCTTCCAATTGGCTGCAGGAGCCCCCTGCAGCCAATCGGAAGCCGCTTTTGGTTTCCGAATGTTTTGGAAGTTGAACGGACTTCCGGAACGGATTCTGTTTGACTTCCAAGGTACGACTGTACTGCCCTATACCCACGTCTCAAGATGGTTACAACGTAAAACAATATAAAACACAATAACACAATATAACAATAAAACAATACAAAAACACAAAATACATAACAACAAAAACAACCCAACACATTTTAAAAGGGCACTGGATGCCAATCAGCCAAAGGTCTGATTAAAGAGGAATGTTTTTGCTTGGCACCTAAAGCTGTATATTGAAGGTGCCAGCATGCAAGCCCCATCATAAGCAAACCTCATTATTGGAGAAAAAACCCGCAGTTTTGGCAGGCTACTTACCACAACATAGACAGCCTTCTCGGAGGCTGCTCCAATGGGTATCCAGCCATTGGTGGCTCTTCTCCGGTTGATCCGTTGCTGCTTTGGATGAGAGTGACCCCCAGCGGTTTTGCTGTCAGACACATGTAAACAGCTGGCGGTGTTGCGGAGGCCTGATTTGGAGCCACTGGGAGGCTTGGAGCTCTGTGGGCACTCACGGGCCATAGTCTGGGGCTCCGAGTTGGGCGTCTGCAAGTGAGGAACAGGTTCTGCAGCTGGTGGCACACTTGGTACCGGACATCCTGAGAGTGGGTGGGCAGGTGAAACAGGGTGCCCTGCCACAGGGATTGTGAGGCTCAGCTGGTCCAGGGACTTGCAGCTGTCTACAAGGAGATGAGGAGGGAGGGAAAGCAAAATATAGCGTGAGGCACTGCTTGTCGGAAGAAGGGAGAATTATTGGGATGGTTCCTGAGAGCACGACTGTAAAGCCCTCCTTAACAATGACTAAGCACAAATATTACCATCGGAAGCCAAGTGTCTCGCTCAGAATAACAGCAGGAAGAATGACATCCTGGCTCCATAAAAAAATACTTTTTGCTTCTGCCCAGTTCACCTTCTCCACCACAGTATTTACGCAGCATTTTCAGTGTTCAAAATACTTGACTGCCCGGTGCCAAATTTGTCAGAACGTATTTTCAACCTCAAGAACCAAAGTCTCATTTTCTTTGCACCTTCTTTCTCTTTCAATGGCAAGATTTTAGCTTGTATGCTCTAATTATCAGTGGGGGGAGGGGGAGTAAATGTGCAAACCAATTTTGACTGAGAGATAGAAGGCAAAATGGGTCTTCCACGAAAAAGATTCCTGTACTTCCCCATGCTATCAGATGCTCTTCTCCCTAGTCCCTACATAGTTACTGCTGCTTCAGGTGTCCCAGAGGGAGTTATTGCACCATATTATTAGATTTTGAATGAAAATAACAGAAGATGAAAGGGGGAAAGCTCTCATCCCACTCCCAAGAAATCTCCTGCAACCAGAAGAAAATGTGGAAGATCCCTATGATTCAGTAACAGTTCACATGAGAAGACCTCTTCTGCTTGCCACGCATGCAGAAAATTCAAACCTCTTGGGCGTGCAGCTGCAATATCAGCGGCATGAGGGCTGCTGCCATATTTCTGGTCTACCTACCAAGTCAAGTATAAAAGCAATACCAAAACACCCGCAGTTCCTCCTGGCAGAATGCACGCAAAAAGGGCTTCAGTTTCTTAGGAAAAGTTAGAACGGGAGAATGACTGAGAGTGTATTAACTTATGGTCTGTGTGTGTGGTTTGGGAGCTGCATGGTCAGGGGAAAAACAAGGCTGTCCAGGGTTGTAAAGACTGCGGAGAGAATAATTGGGTGCACTCTTCCCACCTTGGATCAAATCTATGCTTCCAGGTGTCATACGAAAGCTGCAGAGATAGCACAAGATAGTGCACACCCCAGAAATGATCTCTTTCAGCTTCTGCCTTCTGGAAGAAAGTACAGGGTTATAAAGACTAGGACTAGCCGCCTGAGAAACAGTTTTTATCCAAATGCGATTTTGGTTTTAAACACAGTTTAAGATGTATATTGGATGTATATTGTATTTAATTATGGGGTATCAGAGTTTTTAGGGGGTTAACCAGGCTGGGATAGCTGGGATAGCAGGCTTGTTGGTTTTTGAATGTCTGATGTAGATTTTTTAAATTTTGTTGTTCTGTATGGGACAATGACAATAAAGATTATTGTATCGTAACTGTTCCAAAATAATGCAAAAGGCTGCTTCCTATGTGGGACAGGGGATCCTAGCTGTCACAGCCAAACACCCCTCGGTGCAATGACGTTTTTGAATGGCAAGAGTAAACATCGGTGGAAAGGTGCTTGCCTAGCTCAGTTGGTAGAGCATGAGGTTCTTAATCTCAGGGTTGTGGGTTCAAGCCCCACGTTGGGCAAAATATTCTTGCATTGCAGGGGATTGGACCAGATTGCCCTTGGTATCCCTTCCAACTCTACAATTCTATGAGTCTATGATTCCCCAGCTCATGACCTGACCAACGCTGCAAGAAGGGAGCTCCGAACATGAAGATAAGCCTGCTTGAGCAGGCTGGCCTGAACCTTTCAGCGGAGCAACTTCCGTCGGCCTCTGATAAGTGAGGAAGTTCACAGAAATGGATTGCAGCCTTGGAAATCCCAGCAAATTAGAAGAATCAATGCCACAGCTGATTTCGATCTAAAGAAGCAAAGTACGGCTGAGTCTTTTTGCTGTGGGAAACTGCTGCCCTCTGCCTCCCACTCTGCAAGCTGTAAAACAAGGCTGGGAAGCAGTCCTCCCTCCTCAGAGATGGGAGTATTAACAAGCAAGTGCCACAGCTGTAAAAACAAGGACAGCTAATAAAATATGACAAGATCTTTAAATGACCTGATTATTACAGGCACAGCCACCTTTCCAGGGCTCCCTGAGTTTGATGTGCAGAATCCCTGAAGTCAGAAACTGGAACGGAGCTTTCTGGAGAGGGTCTCTTCTCCTGGGGAGTTGTAGCACTTTTTGTATCTCAAATCTAGTTCTCAATGAGTTGGACAAACCTGCATTTGGGCTTTTACACTTCAAGCTGCAGGTGCTGACTTGTGATTGAATGAGCCCTTCATACACAAATAGGCAAAGGTAAAGGGACCCCTGACCATTAGGTCCAGTCCTGACCGACTCTGGGGTTGTGGCAGTCATCTTGCTTTACTGGCCGAGGGAGCCGGCATATAGCTTCCAGGTCATGTGGCCAGCATGACTAAGCCGCTTCTAGAGAACCAGAGCAGCGCACGGAAACGCCGTTTACCTTCCTGCCGGAGTGGTACCTATTTATCTACTTGCACTTGACGTGCTTTCAAACTGCTAGGTTGGCAGGAGCAGGGAGCGAGCAACGGGAGCTCACCCCGTCGCAGGGATTCAACCCACCGACCTTCTGATCGGCAAGCCCTAGGCTCTGTGGTTTAGACCACAGCGCCACCCGCGTCCTTTCATACACAAATAATAATGCTATAAATCAGGCTTCCTCAACCTCAGCCCTCCAGATGTTTTGAGACTACAATTCCCATCATCCCTGACCACTGGTCCTGCTAGCTAGGGATCATGGGAGTTGTAGGCCAAAAACATCTGGAGGGGTGAGGTTGAGGAAGCCTGATATAAATCACCCACCTAGAACCAGTCTTCCTGAAATATAGTTCTCTAGCATTATGTCTCAGTACACAAAGAGGTAAGGGATGAATTCTAGCTTCCTGCATGACTCAGGGAAGCAACCAAAGATTATCAAGCTCACTGGGGGACCTTGGGCTAGTCACTCCCTCTCAGCCTAGCCTACCTCGCAGGGTTCTTGTGGGAATTAAATGGAGAGGGAGAAAACAATGTAGGCCACCTTTAAGAAAAAGGTGGGATATAAATGCAAAAAACAAAAAAAACAGTAAGTAAGTAAAAATATACAAGCAGCTAGAAGGAAATCTCAATTTGCTGCAACGAATCAAGCATTTTAGATTGGGACGGGAAAGGAGAACAAACAGGAGAAGTTTGGAATCTCATGGGTGGGAACAGGGAGACGGGAAGAAAGGAGTCACTGTCTCAAGACTGGACTCATGCAATAAAGCTGGCAGACAATAGGTTTAAGTCAGGACAAAATACTTCGAACATTGCATTAAACAGAATATCCAACACACCAGCACAAAATACTGTGCTGGCTGAAGTGCTAAGATAAAAGGCTTTTAAAACAAAAGGATTAGGTGAACACAGACACCACCAAGAGGCTAGAAGTGGAACTTCCATCTTGAGTGTTCGCATCTATGAGTATCGGACACTGAGGCAACGAGGGACTGACACAACTGTTTTGACCTGTTTCTGATCTTCTTTGGTGCGTCTGGCTGCCAACGGCAGAGGGAGAAAGCTCAGTTAGGTGATCTGATCCAGCACAAAAATTCCCACAAAAGTTCATTAAAAGGCTAAATGGCAGTTCTCCGCTGTGCAAAGCATGTTTTAATTACGTCACTGAAGACTCAGCTGTTCAAAGGTGGCTGTTATCACAAAACCATCACATTGATGTATCCTGAGTTATGGAAGACTCTGAAAGTAAATCCACTAAATACCAGCTCACACCTTTAAAGCAGGAATAGCCTAAATATATCACAATTAAAAATACCATGAGAGATCCATGCCACTTCTCCAACATGGCACAAATCTGTGCAGTCGGCCACTAAACTGACCAGCTAGCAAGTCTCACTGCAAGGACTGGGGAGACTGGTGCAAGGAGTCTCCATTTTGCCAGTGGTCTTTCACCTGTTATTGGATATTACTGCCAGCTCCATGACACTCAATGGATCTGGAGGAGGGCGTCTGCAATAATCTTGCCAGACTGAGGGAAAGTGAAAGAACTACAAGTGACTTTCAAGCAACTGCTTCTGACCCAACTTAGAAGTAACAGGTGATACGTGGATTGTTTGTGCCAGCCAGATGAAAGACAGGCAGTTGAGGGGAGGGCTTCAACGGCCACTGGACCAATTGGCACCTATAGACCAATTGACTGCATACAGTCCTGAGTACCATCAACTACCAACAGAGGATAGAGCTGTTGATGGCTACTAGTAATGAGAGCTATGTATGGTCAATGTGTCTCTGAGCACCAGTTGTAGGGGGATGTGAGTGGGAGTGTGTTATTGTGCCCGTGACCTGCTTGTGGGAGGCTTCTCATAGGCATCTGATTGCATGCTGGACCAGATAAGCCTTTGATCTGACCCAGCAGGGCTCCTCTCATGTTTAGCCACCACTCAAACCTCCTAATTTATGAATGACACTCATTTTCCTTTAGCAACTTCATCCCTTTCTAAGAAAGGCAAAACCTGATTAAAGGTCTTCCCATGACTGACTCAAAATATTTACACCGCCTTCCCAGTTCTGCCAACTAAACTACAATCAAGTTCTTGATCATAACACAATGTGGCTTAGGGCACTGCCCCCTTTTTACAGAGTCTGCACTCCCCCAATTTCCTGAATGTGTTGTGCAATCAATAAGTCTTTAGTGCAAGGTAGGTTTTTGAAGGCACATAAACCCACCAGGTGAGAACAAAAATGGCACTATGGTAGCACACATATTTACACAAATACACTCCTCTTTGCTCATATATTTGAACCGCAATATATTCCGGGAGCAGGAGAAAATCGTAATGCCCATCTTATCCCATAGTCCCAGTTTAAACATTTCAGCCATCTACCTAAAACCCTCCAGCAGTTTAATTGGATTAGCTATCCTTTCCTGCGAATCTTAAAACGGTTTTCACAGCATGGCTGTGCACAGCCGGAAAGAGATGTCCACAGAGGCAACTGCCATCTCGGGGAGAGGAAATTACACCTCTTTATTGACTAATTGTATAAATAACAGTTATTACAGATATAGAATTTTATAGTCCGGCAGCTTTTATTCTAGACACAGAATTTCCTAGCACAGCAAGAGTGAGAAGCGTTATTAAATCGTTGGGATCAACATTTTACATGCTGCAAGAGAAAGATCCAGAGAACACATTGATGAAGCCCGGCTATGCAGACACCAGAAGCTGTATCTGAAACAAATGACCTATGAAGCTGCCTTATACGGAGCCAGCCTCTTGGTTTATCTAGCTCAAGCCTTTCCCAACTGTGGATCACTGGGTATTCGGACAACAACCCCCATCAACCTCAGCTAGCATGCCCAATGGTCAAGGATGGTGGGGTTGTAGCTCCAACAACTTCTAGTGACCCAAGCTTGTGGATGACTGCTCAACTTCAAGTGGTCTTACCTCTCTGTGGGTACCAGGCAGAGAGAAATCCTTTGACGCTGGAGATGCTGGGGATTGAACCTGCAGCTTTGTGCACGCAAAACATGTGCTCTACCTACTGAGCTATGGCTTCTCTTTACATGGATTCGAATAAGAATACAGGAAACGAGAACATACGGGTTGTGTATGACTGGGGTCATACTCTGTGTAGGCCCACCAAAATCAACGGAATTACTAATTTGTCCATTGATTTCAATGGTTCTACTGCAAATATGGCTTATTTAAATAAAACCCTATTTAGAGCAGTGTTTTTAAATAAAAAAAAACCCTTACCTATTTTTAAAAAAACAAGGTTTTTTGCTGTTTTTCTGTAACAAGCACGGCTGGATTAAAACAAAACCTTAATGTAACCTTCATCACCTAGAACAGAACTTAAGTTTTCTTACAAACTTACAAAAGGCTGCTTCTCTCTGTAAGGTAACATTGTGGAGAGCTATCGCCAGTCACCAGTCATCGCCATGCAGCACAATAGTTTATGTACTTGCACTATGGCCTGATCCTGGGGGCCAGGGACTGGCAAGTCACCACTTATCCCTCTGTAAAAGGGTCATAACTCAGTGGTACAGCTGCACAGGTCCTGTGATGGAAGCTTCCCACAGTCAATTCCTAGCATGGCCAGGGAGGGCGGCTGCTACCAGCAGATCTAAAAGTGTGTGAAATTAGTAGGCAAGCTTTAAAAGGTGTTGGAACTACAATCCACCAAGTGCAATTTTAGCTTAGGGAAGGGGAAGACACTGAGGAGAACTCAGTGTTGTGACCTACTGGAGAAAGTGCGTGGTACAGAATTAAGAATCTTTTTTGTTTAACTCAACTCAATTCTCTATAAGAATACTAAAGGCTGTAAAAAGAACTTTGCAATATGTACTGAGGCCTCTGAGTTTAGCCCCAAAGTGTCTGAGGATCCCCCGCAGTGGGATAGGCTGCACTGAAAACCACTTGGAGAATAAAACAGAATAGCCGCTAAATGGCAACCACCAGGGCGTGTTGACAGGAATCTTTAGACCCAAGCCATAATCTATTTTAACAGAGGTTTGTAAATAGCTACTTGCTTGGTTGCTAGTGAAGAGGAAGAATCAAGGCCAGGAAAAGTTGTCCCTCTTTTTAGGATTAAGTAGGATACTACGCTATGCAAACCTGGCAAATGTAAGTCTTAGTTTTAATTCTATCAACGTTTAATTGTTTTTTAATTATTCCCTCCTCACATGCCTTTAGCTGTTCTTATTTTTATCTGTAAGCCGCCTTGCATCTCTGTCAGGGGAAAGGGGGTGGTGCAAATAAATGTATAATAATTTATTTGTAAGTTGTTTTGGTCTGAAACAACTGTAGCTTACCCTGCACACCAAACACAGCCCTGACTTTGTGGTTTGTTTCTGTCCAAACAAACCATGAGAAGAAGCCAAGAACAAACCACTGGTTTGCACATAATGTGATTTGTTTTGCCTGAGCTTGGCAAAGAGAGGAGACAGACGAGCGCAATTCACAGCAAGACATAGTTTCAGACTCACTGTGAAGTGAGAACAGGGTTGCTAGTGGGTGTGTGGGCAGGTGGCATTTGTGTACCAACCTTCACAACTGCCTTTTGCTTTGTTTCCTTCTCTTCCCTTTACAAACTGCTTGGCTTCTTCCGAGTACCAGAGCACTAGAGGAGGGTTTGTGGGGCACAGTGCCTCTGGATGAGGAGCAGCTTGGTATGCTACGCAGCATGACCACCAAACTGCCTGCCCCTTCCTCTATCTAATGGGAAAGAATAGTATTCAACCAGCCAGGATCTCTCCATGTTATCAGCAGCCCCAAACATGTATTAGCAGCCAGATATGTGGAGCTCTAGGGGACGCGGGTGGCGCTGTGGGTTAAACCACAGAGCCTAGGACTTGCCAATCAGAAGGTCAGCGGTTCGAATCCCCGCAACGGTGTGAGCTCCCGTTGTTCGGTCACTGCTCCTGCCAACCTAGCAGTTCGAAAGCACGTCAAAGTGCAAGTAGATAAATAGGTACCGCTCTGGTGGGAAGGTAAATGGTGTTTCTGTGCGCTGCTCTGGTTCGCCAGAAGCGGCTTAGTCATGTTGGCCACATGACCCAGAAGCTGTACGCCGGCTCCCTCAGCCTTTAGAGTGAGATGAGCACTGCAACCCCAGAGTCAGCCATGACTGGACCTAATGGTCAGGGGTCCCTTTACCTTTACCTTTATGTGGAGCTCTAGAAAAGTCGGGCAGCTGCTTTTCCCCCTGCACCCTCCATAATATCCTTCCCTACTCCCCTCTATGGACTGAGCAGCTCACTTGGAAATAAAACAAGCACAGACCAAAATATGAGGTTACCACTGAAATGTGAGACTATCAGTAGAAGTTTCCCACTCTTAAAACTATTTGGTTTTAAATATATGAAGGCACATAAGAACTCTGGAAAAAATTCGCGGGGGGGGGGAGTGTTTTGCTTTCATTTTCGTGCAAAGCCTTTTTTATTTCCTCTACCCAAATTGAAAAATGTTGGGCTATGAAAGGATAGAGAAACTTGTTTCAATCAAAGCATTACTTCAAGTTTTAGAGGTGCTTGATGGATATGATGACAAATATGAAAAAGCAGAAGCTGATAATAATAGCTCAGAAAATGAGACTGATTAAATTTCATGTACCGTATTTTTCGCTCTATAACACGCACCTGACCATAACACGCACATCGTTTTTAGAGGAGGAAAACAAGGGAAAAAACATTCTGAATGAAACAGTGGATGTATCATTTTTGTGCTTCATGCTGTGGCCACAGACATGTGATCTGATGGTGAATTTGGGGTGACCCAATGCAAAAATCCTGAGAATCCCTGTGGATCCATGTTTTGTAACCACATTTTTGCACCATTGCAGCCCCAGGCAACAGTGGGTGCGTGATTTTTGGGGGGCAGGCTGTAGCCATGGACATGCTATGTGCTCTGATGGTGAATTTGGGCTGACCCAATGCAAAGATCCTGAGGATCCATGTGGATCCATGTTTTGTAACCACGTTTTTGCACCATTGCAGCCCCAGGCAACAGTGGGTGCGTGATTTTGGGGGGGGGGCAGGCTATAGCATGGACATGCTATGTGCTCTGATGGTGAATTTGGGCTGACCCAATGCAAAGATCCCGAGGATCCATGTGGATCCATGTTTTGTAACCACGTTTTTGCACCATTGCAGCCCCAGGCAACAGTGGGTGCGTGATTTTTGGGGGGCAGGCTGTAACCATGGACATGCTATGTGATCTGATGGTGAATTTGGGGTGACTGAATGCAAAGATCCTGAGGATCCATGTAGATCCATGCTTTTTAACCACGTTTTTGCACCATTGCAGCCCCAGGCAACAGTGGGTGTGTGGTTTTTGGGGGGCAGGCTGTAGCCATGGACATGTTATGTGATCTGATGGTGAATTTGGGCTGACCCAATGCAAAGATCCTTAGGATCCATGTGGATCCACGCTTTTTAACCACATTTTTGCACCATTGCAGCCCCAGGCAACAGTGGGTGCGTGATTTTTGGGGGGCAGGCTGTAGCCATGGACATGCTATGTGATCTGATGGTGAATTTGGGCTGACCCAATGCAAAGATCCTGAGGATCCATGTGGATCCATGCTTTTTAACCACATTTTAAGTGGGGAGGGAAGGAAAAACACAGAAGGGACAAGGAGCAGGAGAGGGGTGTGCAGAGAAGCAGCTGGCTAAGAATGCAGGAGAGGGGTATAGGGAGGAAAGGAAGGCAAAAGTTTTCCCTCACCTACCCACCCAAGCCAGCCAGCTCGCGCGCGCGCTCTCTCTCTCTCTCTCCCTCCTGCATGTTTTCAGCTTTCCCCTCTGCTTGCCTGGAGGGGAGGGGCTTTCCCTGCTCTTTGTTCCGTTTGAGCAAACACAGCAAGGAAACAGAGGTGGGTGGGCAGTAAGACCCTGAGGCAGAATGCCGGAAAGCAGCCGCTTCCTCTTTCAGGTTTCCCTTCTAGGAGACGCGCGGTTTGATTTTTGCCTGCTTTTTTTTGCCTCCCCTTGCACTATTTGGCTCCAGGGACCACACATTCGCTCAATAACACGCACAGACATTTCTCCTTCCTTTTTAGGAGAAAAAATCTGCGTGTTATAGAAGGAAAAATACGGTAATATTCATTGAGTCTTGGTTCCTCTCCCCCATCCGCCTTCACATTTCTTTCAATGGAATTGAGTGCTGCGGGGGACTGAAAGAAGCATGGCTGACTTAAAGGTAAAGGTAAAGGTAAAGGTACCCCTGCCCGTACGGGCCAGTCTTGACAGACTCTGGGGTTGTGCGCCCATCTCACTTAAGAGGCCAGGGGCCAGCGCTGTCCGGAGACACTTCCGGGTCACGTGGCCAGCGTGACATCGCTGCTCTGGCGAGCCAGAGCCGCACACGGAAACACCGTTTACCTTCCCGCTGGTAAGCGGTCCCTATTTATCTACTTGCACCCGGAGGTGCTTTCGAACTGCTAGGTTGGCAGGCGCTGGGACCGAGCAGCGGGAGCGCACCCCGCCGCAGGGATTCGAACTGCCGACCTTTCGATCGGCAAGTCCTAGGCGCTGAGGCTTTAACCCACAGCGCCACCTGCGTCCCTACATGGCTGACTTAGGCTCATTCATTTCAATGGGTATGCTCTTGAGTAGGACTTAGTTGAATAGAAACCATAGTAATTTTCTTTCTTTACTCTAATGTTGACGGCTTATCCTGTTTTTATGGGGGGGGGGGTGTTGCCTACTTCTCACCAACTGGTAAAATGAGAGATGCCATGTTTCTTATAGCGCAGCATAACTCTGTGGGGTTTTTTAAGGAAATTCAATACGAAATTATAGACTGAATAAATGGCATTTCTAATATACCAAACATCATAAAGTAATGGCAAAGTTGAACATGATATATTTTATGTTCCTAAAGTACCCAAATGACTTTCAAAGTGTAAAGGATGCTAAAAACCCAAACACTGCTTATTTCCCCCCCAAATTCCCCCATCCAAAAACAAAACAAAACAAAACCCTCCATGGTTTCAAAATTTCTGGATATTTTACATTTCTACTCAGGTTCTTCTTTTCATAAATGAATTTTTCTGAGGAAAAAACCCCGAAGCTGAATACCCACATTGGACAACCTGTAAGTTTGCAAGCCTTTCATCTCACACAGCAAATACGGCACATGGTATGTGTACCCCACTTGCAAACATAATTCAGTTCAAGCCATCTGGCAGGAGAAACTGGGCTGCTATGGGCAACCATTAAAACATATCGCTGCAAGACAGGTCATGCTAGGAAGTAAGATGAGACAGTCGCTTCAAGGAATGTAAATGTCAAGGCCAGCACAGTATCCCAGCATCTGATCACCTAGGCAAAACTAATTCATTCTCAACAGGCTACAGTAAAAAGCCGACAACCCACATTGTAAAGCCTCAAGTACTCTTAAGTATGAGCAGCCAAGTTTTTCTTTTTTTAAGGCGTGGGGAAATCCCATTTCAGACTTACCTGCTGCAAAAGGCATCTTATAAGGGTAGCAGTTCCGCCCTGCATGCACAGTACTGATTCTGCTCTCTGGTACGTGCATAACTCCACAAAGGCTGTAACTGTTAATTGCCGGTCCTTCCCCACAACAGTAGGGAGAGCTACACCAGTGGAATGGCTGGAACGAGGGGTCTGGCGGTAAAGAACCCGGAGATACCAAAAGCCCCTCGCAACCCGTCGCCTGGGACAGCTCATCCTTCGGGTAAACAGAGCAGTGAGTGTAATCATTGTATCCGCTTTGGCCATAATAAACATAAAACCCATTCAATGGAGTCAAGTCTGACGATTCGTAGAGGCAGCCACAATCCGTATGGTTTCCTGGCACGGGCAAAGGGTGGAACTGAGGTACTGGGAAGGAAGGTTGATGAAATTCCTGCTTGGGAGTCGGAGATTTCTCTCCGGGTCTTCCATATTCAGGTTTCATAGAGGCTTGCCCACCCATGAGCAAAGGCAGTCTGTGACAGAAACCCTCCGGGCCTTCGCAAGAGTTAGGTAGCGGCTCATAACTGACAGACTCCGTTTCCCCCAAAATTCTAGGAGGATCCTGATGGGCTGTTTTTGTAAATACGCCCTCAGCGACTCCTTGCCAGCTATGATGACCTTCTATTTTTACAGTGGACGTTTCCTTTTTGGATTTAACACAGTTTTTCCCACTGGCTTTGGCCCATTTGAGCTTGGATTTGGAACCGTGGTTTTCAGGCTTGCTCTCTTTTTCACCAGTGGATTTACTCCTGGGCTTCAGCGGCTGGTCTTTCTCATGGGTCAGTTTCAGAAACGCCGCGGCATTGAGACTGGCCAATCTCTTTGGAGCAGGGTGGTAGGAAATCCCGCCATCCTCCCGCCCTTTCCCGTCAACGACACCATCCAGCGGCTGAGGAGCACACTTCGGACTCGGTCGGTTTTGGTTCTTTCCCTTTGCTGCCTTGGAGCTCTGCTTTTCCACCGAGGGCCAAGCGCCCTGAGTACTGCAGCATATATTCTTAGTGCAACAAACTCCGCCGACTTTGGGGGGATCTTTCCGGAAACGCCGGCCGGTTATTAAGCCGTCGTCCCGTTCGAAAAGCAGGTTGTTGACTGCCTCTGCGTTCAGCGAGGCTAGCCTGCGCTTCCTGGGTTCTGCAAGACAAGCATCGCTTCCCTGCCGCCCGGTCCCAGAACACGATATTGTGCATCTCCCTGCCGATGGCTCTTGCTTCGCTGCTCTCACGACCTGAACGCGATCCGGAAGGCAGGCGGGTCTGAAGTCATCCATACAATGGACGAGACCTCTCTTCATCCCACTCTGAGTCTCCTCCGACAGGGATCCGGCAACATCCTCCAATCTAGTGAGGAGCACGGAGCATGTTTTTTTATCCACGGATGAGCTGAGGCGTTTTCTCAATGGATACGTCTTTCTGAGTTCCTGCAAATTCCTGCTTTTATTCACGCCTGCAAATCGACTCTGGCAGGTTTGCCCCTCAGCGCCATTGCCTCGCTCGCAATCCTCCGCCTCAGTCCTATCCATTCTCTCACCGTCAATCGGTGACAAAGCTTGGCCAGCAGAACCAGCTGAGTGTTTCAGAAGTAAGAGCTGTTTCTTCCGGGCATGCGTCATAGGATCAATGTCCACCCCTGAGAACAAAGAGGAAAATGTCTTAATATCACGGGTTGAGAATATCGCACAATACACCAAGAGATGGCAGGGATATGTTTTAGAAGCATTTGCCCTGTAGGAAAAAAATGTGGACCCTTTCAGTGAGGGGGAGCTTTTCCGTCAAATTAAGAACCTAGATACATTAAGATGGGGTTTTATTTCAAACTGAGGAGCTTGATAATTATACGCAAAGCTAAAGGCCCAACGCCTTACTACTAAGCCTCCCTTTCTTCTCTCAGATGTGGGCTACCTCAATCACGTCAGCTGGGTGAACGCTATTTATGATGTAGTTACTTCATTAAAACCACATCTACCCGTGTTTCCAATGAGAATTTTTCACTTGCAGTTCTCCCACAGAAGTGGGAAAACCCACTTTGGGGGGGTGGGCCGGAATGGAAGAATTGGTTGTCTCTTTCTATGAGAGATAGAAAGGGATGAGCGCAAGTATGCATTTGTCTGGAAGGGAGGAGCAGATATAGATATAAATATAGATGATATAGATATAGATATGTGTGTATGTGTACACACACACACACACACACAGAGAGAGAGAGAGAGAGAGAGAGAGAGAGAGAGAGAGAGAGAGAGTGTATACTAAGGAGTTCAGCCACGGGATGGTGTAATAAAAACACAGTGAGAGGGAGGAAAGGAACTCTGCACATGTTCAGAGGAGCCCACTTTGCACACAGGGAGCCTTGCAAGGTGTTGGGAAAAGAGGAGAGAGTGAGTGGGGTGTGCACTGAGCAGGGTTGGAGGGCAACATGAGCTAAAACGGCAGCCCCGTGTGTGTGTTTTTGTGTAAACACAACACCATATGTGACACAAAGTACTGAACACCCTCATTTCCCCCTTTCTTGCCATTCTGTGTTAATAATCGAACACGGCTCTTCAGCAGAAGCAGCTATTTTGTGGCAATCTGCTTTAAAAATTTAAGCTGTCGTATGGGAATTGGGATCCTGGAGTGTGTCGTTTTAATTCATGTTTAATAAATGCTGTTAAAAAGCTCTAAAAACCAGCTCATAATCTATTTGAGCTTCTATCTGCACAAAAAGCACCAGAAGGGAACAGAATGGTGGTGGCCTGGGCCACGGAAACCCTGTGGGAAATGCGATGGGCCTGAGTGAAAGTGAACTGCGTGCAGTGTCAGAAATGGGCTGCAGAGACTGCGAGAAGGAGGGTGGGAATATGTTGCTTCCAGGCAGACATAGTAAACGGAGGCATGCGGGAAGAATAAAGGTGTGCTTGTTAATAGCCACCTCACTTGGTTGCATGCGGCAAGAGCCTGGAGCCTGGATAGCCCAGTGGGTTAGAGTGTTGCTCTGATAACACCAAGGTTGCAGG
The DNA here is from genome assembly GCF_951804945.1 of Podarcis cretensis. Classification (NCBI taxonomy): domain Eukaryota; kingdom Metazoa; phylum Chordata; class Lepidosauria; order Squamata; family Lacertidae; genus Podarcis; species Podarcis cretensis. Next base: position 43,789,810 of record NC_137170.1, on the reverse strand, counting down.
TTTGATCCCTGCATGTTCCAGCTCTACAATTCTATGATTCTAAGAAAGAAGCATGTACACTTTAAAAAAGGTGGTTCGCCCTCTACCATCTTTAGGCACATATCAAGAATGCAGGTGTGTTGTGGGGGGCGGGCAGGACAGTGAAACTTTGTGGGCCTACTTGGAAGTAGGAAACGGCCACCCACAAGACAGCATCTTGGATGGCTAGACTACGAACGGTTTATCAGATAGGTTAGATGAGGCATCTTTGCAGCTCTGCGCTTCAGGGTTAGCTTTTGCATGATTTGTGGATTTATCTCTTGCCCTCCAGGGTTTTGCGACCCACTTGAGAAAACATCCAGAATAATGCAGCGCGTCACATGGAAACTTCCTATTTTGAAAGAGACAAGCAACAGGGCTCTGAGGAGCAGAAACCGGCATTCCACAGGTGCAGAACGGCTGCAGCCGCTCCCCGTTTGCTCAAGGAGCTTCCACTTGAGGCCTGCCACCTGCCACACATTTTGTACATCAGTCGCAATCAAATGCACGCATCACATCTGATAGGAAGAGGACACCCAGAAGAGCCCTGCTCTTCCCTTTAAATACAGGAGGGAAAGTCTCTCAAAGACACCAGTGCTTTTTTGCCCTTAACTGGAAAAGTTGCAGGTAATCATAACTCCACCTCCCTCTCCCAGAGCCTTCATTCAAGGTTGCTTTCGGTTAAAAGCACAGGGTCCACCCTAAGACAGCATCAAATGTGTAGCTTGTCCTTGGTCACCCATTGAAACGTCTGCACATTTTATCTGCTGAAAGGTAGAATGGAAGCCTCTATATCTTCAAAAGAGGCAGTGGAGGTACAACAAAGCCCAAACTGTTGTTTCTCCTTCCAATGAATGGATAAAGTCCAACAACTACAGGGCTATTGCCTTTCTGTTTCTATTATCTTACAGCTTCTTGATTCGGGGGCGGGGCTCTTCCATATGGTAGGAAACAACCCAAACTGTGGCTGAAACGTATCAGTACAGTGGTTAAGCACTTAATTCATTCCGGAGATCCGTTCTTAACCTGAAACTGTTCTTAACCTGAAGACCCACTTTAGCTAAAGGGGCCTCCTGCTGCCGCCGCTGCACAATTTCTGTTCTCATCCTGAAGCAAAGTTCTTAACCCGAGGTAATTTTTCTGGGTTAGCAGAGTCTGTAACCTGAAGCATATGTAACCTGAAGTGTATGTAACCCGAGGTACCACTGTACAGTGGTACCTTGGTTTAGGAACAGTTCGGTTTAAGAACGATTCGGTTTACAAACTCTGCAAAACTGGAAATAGTGTCTAGGTTTGAGAATTTTACCTTGGTCTAAGGACGGAATCTGAACGGTGGAAGGGCACCAGTGGCAGGAAGCCTCATTAGGGAAAGCACGCCTCGGTTGAAGAACGGTTTTGGTTGAAGAACGGACTTCCAAAACGGATTAAGTTTGTAAACCGAGGTACTACTTTACAATATTTAGACTGCCTGGAGGAAGTCAATGGCAACTGAAACAAATCTATTCCTCTCCACCCCCTCCTTTACTTAGAATAACCTCTAATATTAGGCCGATGACAAGGTTACTTCCTACATTTAGTCTTGGAAAGATTAGGCTGCTGGTGTACCCTTTTTTTGCTTGAATATGACCTCAAGGGTGAACAAGTTTTAGAAATGCTGGGAAAAGACAACTCCTTCTGTTAAAAGTATGTGGCTCATTTTGAAGCCCTGTTGCTGTTCCACTGAAGGACAATTCAGCTATCTCAATCTTGGCGCAGATCATTCATTACATTTTCTCAACAGAGGGAGAACATTTAAAGTGACTTGCACCAAGAATTCCATAAACTGTGAACCCATGACAGAATGTGAAAGACAGTTCTTAAACCATGAAAGTCCATTAAAATGGGCAAAAAACAAAACATTTCAACTTGACAAGCCTACACGCATTTCTTATTTACCATGTACCAAACTCTACAAATACCAAACTCTAGGCTGCATTTTAGCAAATAAACATGAAATTTATTTTCTCCTACTCTGCACATATCAGCCAAATCTGGACACAATGGTTTTTTACATGCTCAAATCTTGAGTTTGTGTCTCCCCCTTCCCTCTTTTGACATGACCCCATGAAGATTGGAAACTTGTGCTTCCAGTTTCAATTAACAACAGTTTAGTGCTGTATTTGAACCCTAAACCATGGTTAATTTTAACTATCGCCAGCTGAAACAAGCCAAGTACACAAAGTATGTTGTGAGGTCAACTATGATTTATTGGTTTAAACAAGCAAAGAGTATCTGTAGCATATTTTGGTTTAGAAAAATTTTAACTGTTGTTTGTCTTGGGGGGGGGGGAATGCTTCCAAACTCATTTCCCCGGCTGAATTTCTTTTATTTTGAAATCCTTGCAATTCCGTATTAGGATGCAGTTGCATCACTGACTCCTTGCCCCCCCCCCCGCCCCCAGTTCTCTATGCATCCTCAAAATCTGCTTCAGAAGGTTGGGTGAGACTCCACAGAACATGGCGGGGCACACAATAGAGCAAAGTAAGAGGGAACTCCCCTCATCAAGCACTGGATACAATCCACTGTAATTTGGAATACTTTGCATATGATTTAAAGCTTTCAAGAACCACACCTTTATGGTGACAGCACAGCACCAATACATCAAGTGGCAGACTGAATTCTGCACTACCTCCACAGGAACCTAGTGGGACACACTGCATCAAAACTGAGGCTTCGTCATATTGATACAATTTGTTCCATAGCTTTGAAAAACATGGCTTACATGCCCCAGGACAATTAATTGTTTTGGGACTAAGGTATGAAATTTGCAGTCCATTTCATGTGACAGCATCTTCAAAGTCCCTAATCAAACGCAAACCAGGATTGTTCAATAGCTTTTAAATCTCTGGAGGTGGCGATATGTTAGGCTATTAGAACAAATAGCAGCTTCTAATAAGGGGCAGGGGAGAGAATGCTGGTTTGAATGTGCTACTGGTCTTATCTAATACAGCCATTCTTGAGTTTTGATCCCAGTTAATGCTAGCATGGCCATAAAGATTATGTCTACTTCCCTTTACCTAACTTGAACAGTATTGCAAACTTATGTGTCCCAGGTCAAAAAGTACAGAGACGAGTTTCATCATCTAGTTACACCACGGACCTGGCACTTAATCAACTGCATTAACAGTGTAGAAGTAAACACACTGGCCATCTAACCCCTCTCTCCTAGCAATTGTGATTTGGGCGGCTAAGGAGAGCTGCCAGCATCTTGATGACGAAACACTCATAAAACATAAATGCTGCACTTGGCATGAAGAGGAGGCTCCGGCAATTCCCTCCCAATTCCCAGGGTCCTTTGACAAGCAAGTTTAAAACCAATTGGCGTATAATTAGTATAGACGTAACTGTGTAGATAAATACAGGCACCATGAGTAAACTTGTCAAGTTAAATTTGGCGAGGGCTTTCGTGGCTTTAGGGAGAGCTTTTCCTGGCACCTGTCAAAATTCGACTTTCACGCAGTATCCCACCTTGAGCTGAATCTGGCAAAGCCCGGTGTCTGGTGTGTGCAAGTGGCAAAAGTGGAGCAGGGTGGAGCAGCCCTCGTCAGAGTGACACAAAGCCCTGGAGCAGGAGTGGGCAAGCTCTAGGTTTGCAGGTTCTACTTGTTTTCCACTGACATCCACCAATCAGAGTCAGGTGCAAAATAGTGGCTCCGCTAAGACTTTAGAAAATGCCCAACCAAGAAGTTTGTGATCAGTACGAGAAGCAATCTCACAAGACCATTTTCACACCCAAATCCACTCCTGGTTCGCTCCCTCCAACCCCTCTTTCTGGTCAGCCTAATTTGGGAGCGAAAAGCTTTTAAGTTGCTTGACAACAGAGATAGAAAACCTTACTGATTTACTGCAAATCAATCCATCTATCTATCTGTCTTCTGCACCCCCTGACCTAGAATACAGTGGTGCCTCGCAAGACGAAATTAATCCGTTCCGTGAGGCTCTTTGTATAGCGGTTTTTTCGTCTTGCGAAGCAAGCCCATTGACAGCTTACCGGATTAGCGCTATTAGCGGTTTAGCGGCTTTTAGCGGATCAGCTGATAAGCGGCTTATCAGCGGATCAGCTGATAAGCGGCTTAGGGCCTAGGAAAAGGGGGGGGGGAGGGAAAAAACTCCGCAGGAACTCGCAAGACATTTTTGTCTTGCGAAGCAAGCCCATAGGGAAATTCGTTTTGCGAAGAGCCTCCAAAACGGAAAACCCTTTTGTCTAGCGGGTTTTCCGTCTTGCGAGGCGTTCATCTTGCGGGGCACCACTGTATGGTTTAAGACAGGTTGGGAACGTGGTGGGGAACCCTAGTCGCTGGAGCACCGCAGAATAAAACCCAGAGGTACCACCTGGAATATTTTATACAGTGGAACTGAAGTCTCTCCCCCTCCTGGTCCATAAAAAATCCTGTAAAAAACTAACTGAAAATGCAAAAAGAAGTTACAGGTCCAAACTCTCAGAAGTCCTTCCCTACACGCTTCTCATTCTAATTGCACAAAACTTTGAATAAGCAACGTCTTTGCCTCCCTTGCAAAGTAAAGTACAGCTATGAATAAGGGCCATTTCTGAAATTGGCAGTTTCTTCACTGCACAGCTCTAGAAATCTGTGCCAAAAAGAGCTGCTGATCTTTCCAGCTATCACATAACCATTGGCGTACCTGCTGGTAATCTTTTCAGTCAGACCAAAAATGCAAGCGTATGCAGAGTAAGCAGCTTTTTAAATTTTATTTCTTGTTGAATACGGTGGCTGCGAACATATGGGTCCCTTGAATCTCTGCGGGTGCAGACCCCATCCTAGCAATTATATCACTGTCAAGCAATCACACTCCACAGTAAATTATAGGACACGCTAAGCTGTTATCAAACCCAGCGCTTGCCTTTGCTGCAATGTTTGATTTTAAGGCCATGAGGCAAGCACATATGAATGCAGGCAGTAGTTGCAGGCTCACCGCTTACACAGGAGTCTGCTGCGGTAGGCTTGCACCTTCCCTTAGAACCCACTTCTAATTGCAAACATTTAAATCCTTTGGGGTTTTGCACTGCTGGCTAGGCTTAATTTCTGGCCAAGTGAGTAGTGCCTTGAATCGCTTGGCAGAAGCACAAAACCCACAAGGACAACAGCACATTTTCATTGACGCTATAACACAATCACCAAGCTTTATTCCGATGGGAAGATAAGTGACCCTGAGGATTTAATAATAGTCAGATTAAAGGTGAAGTGAAGCAAGAGAGGAACAGCTAGGAACAGTACCAAACTTCGCCCAAATCCATGAAAATCCAAACTTGTTCCTTTGGGGAGAAATCATACCTTAGAGCAGCGGTTTTCAACCAGTGTGTCGTGGCACCTTGGGGTGCCCTGAATGAAGGTCAGGGGGGCCGCGGGCAACACTGGCCTCTGTTTTTCCTTCCTTTTTCCCTCCTCTGATGCCCTCTTGCATCTCTGCCTCACAAAGGCTTGCAAGGCTGTTTGTTGCAGCAGCCCTGGCTATAAGCTCCACAGGCAAATGGTGTCTCTGGGGCTGGCCAGGGGAAGCTGGATGTCAGGAGCTAAAGCGGCCTCAGAGTAAGCAGGCAAGCAGGCAAGGAAGCCCAGCCAGCCAGTCCACCAGCCCTTGCTGTTGGGAATGGATGGACAAGTCCCAGGCCCCTGTGGGGCAGTGTGAGGGGGCACCTCTCTTTGGGGCAGCTCAGAGACCAGGGGCGGCGGCGGCAGCCGCCTGGAGGACTCCCAAGGAGAGAAGGAGGCTGAAGGAACCCTCCACAAGGGAGGGGGCTCGGAAAGGGGTGAGGGGCTGCCGGCTCTGCAGGCAAGGGGTGACATAACTGGGCTCCTGAGCCCCACAGGGGTGGCACAGAATGGATGTAGTTGGTCAAGGGAGCCATGGGCACAAAAAGGTTGAAAACCTCTGCCTTAGTGGTAAATCCATAGAATTCTAGAGTTGGAGGGACCCTGAGGATCATCTAGTCCAACCCCCTGCAATGCTCTAACCAACTGAGCTACCCATGCACATGGATTTTCAAGCAGAGCGTCCACAATTCAATCCCTGGAACAGCCAATTAAAAGAATCAGGTTGCAGGTGGTGGGAAGGACCTCATGGAGACTGTCCAGGGCTAGACGGACATAATAGTCTGACCCAGCATAAAAAAGGGGTTGTTTATGAAGGTGACCCAAAGACTTGCAAAGCATCTGGGCACAGCACTGTATTTGTTTGTTTGTTTGTTAAATTTATATTCCGCCCTTCATCCAAAGATCTTAAGGCAGCTCACAAGATAAAAATATAGGCTAAAAGCACAAAACAAATAGTTAAAACAAAAATAAAGCAAAACCCCTCCAAACACATCCCAAAGGCTGTAGAATATTAATCAGCCCAAGGCCTGGTTGAAGAGGAACATTTTGGCTGGGCACCTAAAGATACCGTATTTTTCGCTCTATTGGACGCAGTTTTTCCTCTCCAAAAATTGAGGGGAAATGTGTGTGCGTCCTATGGAGCGAATGCAGGCTTGTGCTATCTTTAGCCCTGCGCTTTAGCCCTGGCTTCTTTAGCCCTGCGCAGCGTCTCCCGGCAAGGAGAGGCTGTACGGGGCTAAAGAGGAAGCCAAAACAGCGAGCGGGATCCATCCCGCTCGCTGCCTTGCCTTCTTCCATAGCTGCGCGCAACCCCTCCGGCAGGGAGAGGTTGTGTGCAGCCTGTATGTTGCTCTTTGGGGCTGGGGGGGGGGAATATTTTTTTTCTTGATTCCCCCCCCCCTAAAAACTGGGTGCGCCCTATGGTCCGGTGCGCCCTATGGTGCGAAAAATACGGTATGTAATGAAAGCACCAGGTGAGCTTTCCTGGGAAGAGCATTCCTCAAACAGGGAGCCACCGCGAAAAAGGCCCATTCTTGTGTTTCCACCCTCCAGACGTCTCACAGGGGAACTACACAAAAAAGGGTCTCAGATGAAAAACACAGAGGCAATCAAGCCACTCCTTTCAGCACCCACAGTACATGCCGGCCAGCAGTATATATATTTCGCCCCTCAATAAATAAAAAGGGAAATAAAAAATATAAATATTCCCAATTATGTAGCAGGTGCATAGGATCTGCTGAGTATTTCCACCCTTTGCTGTGGCAAAAGTTAAATTTATTCAAATGTTCAGTGTACAATTTTGCTTCTCTTTCAGTTTCAAAAAAGCTACAGACTGTTTCAAATTTTAGAACCACGTGGTGATTTCACAGTTTGTTAGTGTGCTTAAAAAATGCTGTATGAACGATAGATTCTGTTCCTATATTGTCAATTATAAACCTCCTGGTTTGAGATTGATATGAAAAGTGGAAAAGGAACTAATCTGGCATGACCTGATGGCAGAGGTGGGAAGAGAATTTCCTTCGCAGAAGCATTCTGAAATGCCTGAAGAGGGAAGACATAACAGCTGATTCAATGTTGTTCACAGTCGTGGATAACAATTTCAGAATAATATTTTAGGTTAAATGCCATATGTCTACCAACTATACTTCAACATCTGTCACATTCATGAAAATATGTAAATCATGCTCAAAGGCATCTAAAATATGCAGATTTCAAATCTGGTGCTGAATAAATTGCTCACTTCTGTAACAGACACATGAGAGTACATGCATTCAGGAGCGGGAAAGTAAGAGTTCAAAAAGGAAGGATGAAAATGCAAAGAGAGGATCTGCAAAGTAGCAAATGTAGAGGAGGATGAGCACAAACCAGAAGGGGGTGGCTAATAATCTGCATTTTTATGTTCCATGTCCAATTTGAGCTAAAGTCTGGGTAGAAACTGTGGCTTGTTAAGGAAAAAGCCCACAATCCCTGGGTTTAGACCTAACAGGAAGCCAAGGCTTTGTTTATCCTGCTTTCGCTAGCAGAGAAGCAAAGCAGGAGCTGGATTATCATCACGTGTGAACACACCCACTGTTGTTGAACTCCACTTGAAATGGATGTGAAAAGGCAACACATAGGGCTGGATCGAACTAACCCAGTGCACAAGCGGAAGCCAGAGGAAGGACTCCTGCTACTCTAACCAGGCGTTCCTCTGTCTTCTCTCCCTGCACCTTCCCCAAATCCACTCAGGGTGGTTCCCCAGAACAGTGCAGAGCGGGAGGAGAGGGGAGATCGCTCCATGGTGCAAGCAGCAATGCCTGTGCTGGTGGAACGGTAGTGTTAGCGCAACAGGATAGCTCAATTGGTAAAGCAGGAGACTCAATCTCAGGATCGTGAGTTCAAGCCCCATGTTGGGCAAAACATTCCTGTACTGCAGGGATTTGGGCTAGATGACTCTTCCAGCTCTATGGTTCTATGAATACTGAATTACACCCTTTAGTTTTTAATAACCACTTTTAAAGCATGCACACACACGTAAACACAGGCTGCCTCTAAGATGCATGCTTTGAAGCAAGTGTGAAAAGAGGAAGCCCAAAGGGGCATCTCCAGTCAGTGTATGGAAAACTACAACACAAGCAACTGAGTTTGTCAGCTGTGCAATGCTAAGTTCACTGTGCAGAGAACAGCCTGGAGAAGCAAGGTAAGTGCTCAAGACAAAGCAGCAGGGCTGCACGTACTTCTAGACAGGTATATCCATGACTTGCTGAGTCCTCTATCTCTCATATATCCGCAGTTGCTCTCCCACCTGCACATGCCATCTGTACCTCTATTTCCCTCAGGCCCCAAAGTTGTTGCAACATCCAAGTCCTTTGGAAGTATTCAGCAGAGGCACAGTGAGCTTATATTCCAGGAACTGAATTTAGATTTTTGCCAGTGGCAAACGTTGCCACCCCACAGATCTTTGGCTATGACCAAGAAGCATTGTGGCTCTCTGTTACTCAGTCCCACTTCAAATACACCGTTGTTGGGGCAGCAAAAGTACAGTCAAAGCTCGGTTGTCGAATGGAATCCATTCCGGAAGCCCGATCGGCTTCCAAAACGTTCGACAACCGAGGTGCGGCTTCCGACTGGTTGCAAGAGCTTCCTGCACTCAAGAGGAAGCCGCGTTGGAAACTGGAGCGATTACTTCCGGGTTTTTGGTGTTCGGGAACCAAAATATTCGAAAACGGAGCCATTTGAGAGCTGAGGTATTTGCCAATAGAGCAACTGCAGAGCTGAACACCCAAACATCCCAAAGTGAAAAGGAGCAACAGTTTAGCAAAAGCTGTGCAGTCACTGCGACAGTTTATTTATAGACCTAGCCAGCTATGGATTTTGTTTGTGGTTTGTTAATGCACTTTGACTTATCCCTTTTGTTTTAAGTCCAAGTATATTAACACACCACGAACAAAATCCATAGCTGACTAGCCCTATAAATGAAGCTTTTATAGATTATCCCCCAGTGTTAATCTATGTAAATGACTGAAGTACCCACAGATCTTTGCAAGGCCCAACTATTCCTTGCTCCTTCTTAGCATAAGCTGCGAAGGGGGGCGAGAGATCCTTCAGGCACATTCTTCCCGCAAGGAAGGACAACAAGTACTAATGTTCTTCCCTGACCTTCAGAGTTGTGTGGTATAGATCACAAGAGCGTAAACTCCAAAATCTCAATGATTTATAGCAGCAGCAACTCTTGACAGTTGCCAGCGGGGGCTGTAACTTCTCAGCTGGGGTGGCGGGTGGTTTTTATTATGGTTTGTTCCCTGTTTCTGAAACATCTGCACTGCTGGAGACTGACAGGGCTTTAAGGGCAGTGAGAACATTTTGGCACTAACACGAACCCTTGGGATTTTCTGACCAGCAACACCTGAGATACTTCCTTGGGAAGGCCAAGTTGAAGGAGGGTGTCCCCAGAAGGGACAGCAGGCTCATCCCTTGGGGGAGGAGTGAGGGGCAGGGGCACTGTCCTTACTGTACAGTGGTACCTCGGGTTAAGAACTTAATTTGTTCTGGAGGTCCGTTCTTAACCTGAAACTGTTCTTAACCTGAAGCACCACTTTAGCTAATGGGGCCTCCCACTGCCGCTGCTGCTGCATGATTTCTGTTCTCATCCTGAAGCAAAGTTCTTAACCCGAGGTACTATTTCTGGGTTAGCGGCGTCTGTAACCTAAAGCGTCTGTAACATGAGGTACCACTGTATTGGCATCGATTCCCCTCTCTGCATGGGAGGCAGGGAAAGGAGGTTGGGTGGGGTCCTTCAGGTTGGGTGGGGTCTCCCCATGGGAGAAGCAGGTTGGTTTCTTGTAACCACAAAGACCTAGGGTGCATATCTGATGCCTTCAAAGGGAATCAGCAGTGAGAGGACTAGGGCTGGGCAATATATCATCCAAAACTGGTTTAAAGTCCATATCATGTTATCGGTTTCATCGTTTTTTGACATGGCAATATATTGCAAATTACGATGTGTGCACTATGCAAAAATCACAATGTGGGGAAAACCGTGAAGCCAGCCATCGCCTCTATATAGCTCCATCCTTATTTCAGATACTGTGATCTACCATTATATTGTGATGTTTAGCTGGTGATATATCGTGGAGTTGAAAACCAGATATTGCCCACCCTAGAGAGGACAGAATGGAGGTGATTGAAGCCATTTAGTGTTGGCAGGAGGGCAGCTCCCTGTGAGGAGTAATAAGAGACTTATGTTTGAGCACTCTATGGTATATGATCAAGCTGCTATGAAGTACTTTAACTTTTAGCCTCTTTACGCATTTTCTAGTGCAAATTTATTAACTGCTATGCGTTTCATAAAATAAGACCAAACTGATAGGAACTGTGTGCACTTTAATTTTTAGCCTTCAAAAAAAGAATTACACACTTTGTTACCTTTAAATCATTTGATATAGTACTACCAGGCAGTGTCTGCTGGTTTTATTATTGATAGTATGTAATTGTGATTGATTGATAAAAATTGATATGTGTTAATGATTAATGGCTTGTTTTATAGTAATTTAAAATGTTGTAATTTAAAATGTTGTAACGTTAATATTAGCTAAGTGAGTTGTTTGGATTGTCATTATGTTCTCAAAGGAACTGTTTTCAAGTGTTATTGTAAGGATGTACTAAATTGCAGTTCTGTTGTGTTGTGTTGCGAGTCGCTTTGGGCATGCATACAAACTGAAATAAAAATTTTAAAAAGATACACAGCCCTTCACCAAAACTGGTCACAGTAATTGTTTACAACAAGATAAGCAATATGAAACACATATAAGCAAGAACATTAAAAATTTTCTCATAAAATATGTAACATAATAAATGTTACAACTTAAAAATGACACAAACCCTAAGCCTCTAAAAAGGCAAGTATTTACCTGTAAGCAACTCAACTGTTTCCTATGACACCTTGTGATGCACTCCCTGTTGAATCTAGCCACTTGAACACAATAAACGATTCTGAGAAAAATGAGCAAAACTATCAATCTACTTGTTGTTATTATTATAATTTATCACCTGCCCTTCACTCTAAGGTCCCAGGGCAGGTTACAATTAAAACAAAACATTAAAAACAGTTTAGAACAATTTACAATTGCAGAAATAAGCTAAGTCCTAAAAATATACGTCTCTGGTGTCAAAAGCCAGGGTGAAGAAGTGTGTCTGCAGCATTTGCCAAAAGCTGAACAATGAAGATGCCAGATACATCTCTGTGAGGAGGTAGTACCACAATGGGGCTACCACGAAGAAGGCCCTCTCCCAGGACACCCCCCACCTGAGCTTTTGGGGGTGAGGGACCTACCAAAGGGTCTCGTTTGAACACCTGTGGAGAAGGAGGTCATTTAATACAAATTCCACTCATTTTGTGTTGAAAGCAAATCAGAAAAGAAAAGCTATGGATGCACATTGTGAACACAGTATGATACATTTTATTGCAAATATGATATTTACTCATCAGAACTCTGGATTGGCAGGAGTCCTTCACTACTTGAGCAACTGCTCCTATTCCTTGATGATACTGGAATGCTTCAGGCTAAACCTATACATGAAGCATTTCTGGTAATAATCTAGCATAATCTATCGGATCTTCCCCCAAATTATCAAGGATTATAGATTAAGAGCAGGCCATGTGTAAGTTTCCATGTAGTATGACTGCCAAAGACACTTAAAAATTGAAGCTTGTTACAAAACCTGATGGACATAATCCTAGGAAATGTAAGGGAGAAAAATCAAGGTAACTGCTTGCCTTTGAAACTTGAACATGCATGCATTCAAATATACATGCAATGAAAACCAATTTCCATGCTACTTGGGATAAAAACAGCAAGTGATGTGAAATTTACATTCGGCTTCATAGCAGAATTAAACAATTCATTCAAAGAGCAACAACAATGGTGTCTAGTATACTTTGGGGACGAAAATCTTGCTACTATAAAAACTGTGCCAAGATGGTTCTGTTTCATCCAAGTTGTGAGTGGCATTCTTCATGTTAAAAACAGATGACTAGACTTGATGAAATGCCACATGTGCCATTTGACAGAAAGGCTGGCACCGCTTCTAACTGTGCGGATAGCAAAATATTGACAGGTTACATCTAAAACCAAACTCAAGCGACAAAGAGTGTTACATTTATAAATATTAACACATGTATTTAGTCTTCCCATTTCTTGTATTAAGTGACAGATTCTACTCCATCCAGAAATTCATTTTCAGTTTTGTTTTTAATCCAGCTATTTTGAATGATCACTCCCCGCATCGTAGGTAAAAAGTACTCCACAGCATTCTTGCCCTTTTGTTTAGAAGTCAGAGATTTTATTTCAATCAGCGTTCAGGGGGGATGGACCATCTCTTTTCCCCCACTGGCTAAACCAGCAGTGTTCACACTGTGTTCCAGAGAACTGTGAGATTTCTCAAGAGAAAAATGTGAAGACTGCTGTACACACATTACAAACAGGCTGAATTGCAGGACGTTAAACCATATGACCCGGTCGGTGGTTCCTTTTAACCATTTGTAATTCTACAGAAGCTTAATCATATCCAAGACCAAAATATATGGTCGCTATGAGACATAACACTTAATGAAAAAGGAAGATTCTCACTTGTTATTATAGTGTCTACAATTGTGTACATCTTGAAATATGACATTTGTGACATGTTTGTATTCGTGGTGGGCCGTCTCCAACGTTTTACTAGCACAAGAGACTTGCACTAGAAGAAAGGAACTATCCTCTCCTTTCTAGCTCCTATCCTGTGTACCCACTGAAGAAGATGTGGGGGGCTGCAGGGGAAGGAGAGGAAATGAAACGACTTTGGATGAAACCCTGTACAATGGAACTCAGGTTATGTACCATCCTCCTTACGAACGCTTCGGGTAACGAGCTCCGCTAACCAGAAGTAGATGCTCCTGACAGCAAACTTTGCCCCGGGATGTGAGCGGAAGTCACACACTGGCTGCCCCATTAGCGAAAGCGTGCCGGGTTAAGAACGGTTTCAGGTTAAGAATGGGCCTCCAGAACGAATTAAGTTCGTAACCGGAGGTACCACTGTAATAGGCCTGATTTTAAGCGTGGTTACTGGAAGCAAATCCTACTGTGTTCAGTGGGACTTATTCCCAGGAATAGGATTCCAACATTACATAACTTACTGGCAAGACCAATAAACTAAAATAATATCCCCAATTAACTGGATATGCAACTTTTTTCTCAAACAGCAGCTTTTTTTAAAAAAGGGGGAGGGATAACAGGTGCCTGGAGAAGATTTTGTCCTTTTCTCACACACTGAGGTAGGAATGCCTCCAATTCATACATGTACCACAACATCTAAGAACGAAGAAAGAACAACTTTTTCTTCAGGCTTTTGCATTCATTCACATACAAATATATGAAGATTTGAAATGATTACTGAAACTTGTCCTTCCTAGATTAAGAGATTTTTAAAATGAATAAATCAGGCACAGTGATAATACCTTGCAAGGCTGTTGTTAAGGATGGCAGAAAACGAAGGTGAAGAGTGCTGAACATTTTAGAAGTGCTACTTAAATGCTAATCATTCAAATTATAGGTTATATATTAACCTCGGCATATGGGAATCCCTTGCAGATTATCTCAGTGCCTCATGAAAGACAGTCAGGTTGTGTATCTGTAGCAGTGACCAGAGGAGTAATGACCGCTGGGAGGAATCACAGAGAGAAGCGCTGTGGTGCACCTGTAGCAGCACAACTAGATACCTTCATCTGCCCCAGCTGCCACAAAACATGTCTCTCCTATATCAGTCTCTACAGCCACAACAGGTGCTGTAACTCTCCAACTGTTTGACTTTACCCCCGAAGGTACACTCTTCCACTGTCTCCCAAGACAGACGGATGCCAACAATAATCCTAGGTAAAATATTACGAACAGCTCTGAGAAACGAGTGAGTTTTTGCTTTGCTTCTCTTTGGATTCCACTCCTTCCATCTAACTACCTGAAATGTCATATTGCCAGCTGCAATCTGAAAAACATAACAAACTCAACAGATTCTACTTGGGTAGAACTGCAGTGGGCTATGAACAAGTTCCATTAACACTTTAAGACTGATCCTACCTATACAAACTTCTGGTATTTCCAACTCTCTCGTTGCTGCAGAGCAGGGAAATAGAGAACCTTAAAGTTTAAATAAATGAGAACATGTGGATTCCATCCCAGCTGTCATTGAAATTAGAAACACAAAGCAAAGGGAAGTTTCTTTTAATCAATCATTTCCCTTGGGACTTTCTTTGGACTTTATGGCTACCTTCACAGTACCCAATACAAATTTAGCTGATGAATACTTTGCTATTTCACATAGTCCTGTTTTATTTCCCCTCTTTCCCTCCACTTGTTTCCCTAATTCCAGCAAGTTCTGCATTTTGGAATGAATCAAAAGTAGTGTGGTGCTATTTATAGAATACACTGAAGGGTGTACCTGCAGGTATTGCTAACATCAAGGCTACAATCCTGTCCACAGTTCACTTGCTTAAAACTAACTGGAACCAGCAGCTTTTAAGTCACCCAAGTGCATGCAGAATCACAGAACTCTGAAGGAACCCCAGCTTTCTGATTATACTGTTCTGGGGATGATTTTCTACATCCCAATCACATTTTCAAACTCTGCATTCTTACCCTTGCAGTCAAGACTTGCCACTGAAAGACTAGGCAGGAGGGACGTCATCCTACCAAAGAAATACATGACCCAAGCAAGACCCATCTCTCAAAAGCACCAGCAAATCCCCCATGAGCAGGTGTACTATGGTAAACCACGGGGGACAACTTACGAAGGGAATTGTGTCGGCTGTTCCCGCACTTAGAAATACAACTAGCATGACTGCAGTGCAACATTTTTCTCTCTATTCCGCCAGGCTTATGCAGGCAACTGAAAAAACACCTTTCCACAATAGTCAGCTGATTTCCAGTCTTAAAAGTTTTATTGCATGGTTTTATGTTTAACATTTCTATTAAAAAATAAGTGAAATAGACATTATCAAGAGGTCCTGTTTCTACTCCTCAGTTTCTGGCGAAGACAACAAGAGTCTCAGCTTCTACCTTGGAGGTGGGGACAGAGGGGTGATGGTTTCCACAGTTGTGATCTTTGTCGGCTCAATGTAGGGAACCCAACTTTGAGAAACACTGGTATAGGGAGTGGAAGTATCCTTGCCCGTTTCTCTACCTGCAAGCTAGAGAGAAAGGTTGTAGATGACTTGGAACACTTCTGCCAGCCAGCACCAAATCAACCCCCTGCTCTTCTCCTCCAGCTCCAAAACCTTTGGCGTGGAGAAGCTATCTTGAAATTGTCTCCAGACTCCTGTGCATGCACAGCAGTAGACCACAGGTTTTCTACAAATGAAAGTCACAAGCAAAGGTATAGCACTCTCGAGCTGATTCAGTGGTATGGGTTTGCCACCCAACGACAGTGACTGAATGACACAGTGGCCTAAAAGTTACTAAAATCAAAACTGGAAAATGTCATTTTAAAATGAATCCCTACTATACTATGCTCCAAAACTAAAAATTTGCCCATCGTGTCTCTTATTCAAGCACACATATGTTTTTGGCCAGGTAAGGCCAGGTTATGAGAACCTCAAGTTATTAAACATCTCCATCAGAACAGACAGTTTCTACCAGCCACTTTCCTGTAAAAGTTAATTGCTTGGCAATTAAATATTTCATTACTAAGCAATTAGCTCTTAAAAGGTTTAAGTGCCGAGCACTCAGCTGCATTCCAGAACTGCACAGGAGGCAGGGAAGGCACCAATCCAGGCAAGGAGGGCACCGATCCAGCAATCCAGGTGGCACAGGGGAGACCAGGTATAACACAAAAGCATGTGTCAAATGCCATATTCCTAAGAGAAGACTCAATGAGGGATGAGCTTATCATCTGACAGTTGGGCTTGCATATTACAAAAGCTATAAACTGGTGTTCAGGCAGCAAGGATGCAAGCAAGGAATGGATGTTAATAAAAGGAGCTGCAGAACCCTCTGAGAAATTTTACTAGGAAAATGTTTTGCTTTGGGTGAAATTCCTTGTGCTCTTGTGTTAACAGGAAGCACGCACACATACAAATGCATCTCAAACCTTTGCTCTAGGAAGGAGCTGGCAGCAACAGCATTCTAGAATTGCAAAGTTGGAAGGGACCCCAAGGGTCATCTAGTCCAACCCCCTGCCATGCAGGAATGACAGCTAAAGAATCCCTGACAGATGGCCATCTAGCCTCTGCTTAAAACTTCCAAAGAAGGTCTTCCAATGTACAGTGGTACCTGAGGTTAAAAACTTAATTCATTCCGGAAGTCCATTCTTAACCTGAAACTGTTCTTAACCTGCGGTACCACTTTAGCTAATGGGGTCTCCCACTGCCGCCACACCGCTGCGCCATGATTTCTGTTCTCATCCTGAAGCAAAGTTCTTAACCCGAGGTACTCTTTCTGGGTTAGCGGAGTCTATAACCTGAAGCGTCTGTAACCTGAAGCATCTGTAACCCAAGGTACCACTGTATTCTGTTCCTCAGCTCTTACCCTCAAAAAAGTTCCTTGTAACATTTCTGTTATAAATATAGAAAAAGGCAGAATAAAAGGTGGAACATAGAAAAAGGCTTTATTTCTGTTCAGACTATTTGCCCATCTAGTGCAGAGGTGGAGAATCTGTGGTCTTCCTGATGTTGTTGGAACAACAAGTCCCATCAGCCAACATGGTCAATGGCGACAAAGGAGGGTCAAAGGTTCCCTTTACCAAGCCAATTATTCTGTACTCTGAAGAGGAATGGCAGAGGTATTTCCCAGAACCTGTTGCCTAATTCCCCCATCCTCCCTTTTGTAAAAAGCTGCAGATACCAAAGACTAAACCAGGGAACAGAGCATGTCCTCAACTGGGTATAGTTGAGGAATGGTCCCTACCTTAAGTATGGCTGAGGTTAAACAACCTCTGAAAATGCATATAAAACATACAAGATTCCCTAAGTAATGAGTCAGTGTTGACAGGAGGAAAAGAGAATGCTGAAGCAGGAATAAATGGCCCTTGGGAACAGTGTCACCATACTAAGGAATGAGATGGACTTAGGAAAGACTCAAAGTAGGCTTGCTGTTGGGCCAAGGAGGCAGAGGCAATAGTTGGCTATGCAGGGCACAACCTTAGCCAAAGATCCTACACAGAATGAGAAGATCGGTTTACAGGGGGGGGGGGTATAAAAAAGAGAAAGGAAAGATAAAAGACATGCAACTTACAGGAAGAAGAGAACAAAAGCAAAATTCCACTAAGTGTCATGCAGAGTTCAATTTTCTCAAGTACACAAAAATGCAAACGATTTCAGTTTATATAAAATACTCTTTAACACACAACACAGAAATACTGGGCTGATTACGTAGTAAGAGGAAGGAAGGAAGGAAGGAAGGAAGGAAGGAAGGAAGGAGGAGCTTTGCATTCAACTCAGATACTTCCTTTCTCTACACTCAGTGTAACAGCCCTTTCTCAGCATCGCATCTGTAATGTCCACGCAACAAGTCTGTTCCAAGCCTTACTGTGTTTACACGACTTACTAGCTAAATTCAATTTTTTTGTACTTAGTAAAGAAAGAAACAAAAGCTTTACTGCTACTAGTAAAAAGTAGTTAAGGATGACAATGGTGTTATACCATGGGTAGGCAAACTAAGGCCCGGGGCCTGGATCCGGCCCAATCGCCTTCTAAATCCGGCCCGTGGGCGGTCCAAGAATCAGCGTGTTTTTACATGAGTAGAATGTGTCCTTTTATTTAAAATGCATCTCTGGGTTATTTGTGGGGCATAGGAATTCATTCATTTTATTTATTTTTTCAAAATATAGTCCGGCCCCCCACAACATCTGAGGGACAGTGGACTGGCCCCCTGCTGAAAAAGTTTGCTGACCCCTGCGTTATACTATGCAATCTGTATTAGAAAAAGTCAAATGGAAACCACCACTAGCAACAAGATACTCCAGATGATTTTTCCTTTTGGGAGAAAACGCAATTTAACAAACGAAACCTCCACTGTTGGTCTCAGGAGTACAATTTAAACAGACTTAACCCAGGATTATTAGACAGGTATTAAAGAAACACACAACCCTTTGATGACAAGCACAAATAATATGATTCATCAATTTCCAAGTGACAGGGGTGGGTATGGTGCTTTCAAATTCCTAGGAACAGCCATACACACAATTTCTATGAGGCTTTCCTTCCAAGTTAAAACTTAAAACAAAGACAATTTTATGAGTTCTTTGTAAAAAAAAAAAAAAAGTCAAAGGATGTGCTATAATGTGCTTAATTGTGTGCTGTATAGAAACAGTTTGGCTTTTGAATCCTGTTGTTCCATGTTAAAACAAAACCCAGCCATAAATTCAGGCCATCAGAACTTTATAGCAACTACTGTACTACAAAACCTTTGCCTATCTAAGTAACTAATAGTACACAAGTAGTACATCATCTGATGTTCTTCTGAACCTTTTGAGGGGTCCTACACAATGCTTCCCCTTTCCCTTTTCAGTCTGTTTCTGGAGGATATCAACATGGTTTCTCTAAGGAAAGGTTCTGCCTTACTAATCTTTTCAAATACTCTGAGATTAAAGGCATACTTATCAACAGAAACAATGTAGACGTTATGTATTTCTGTTTCTGTAATGGTTTGGATAATATTTCCTGACAAAAGTTGTGGGATAGGATGTGTCCTTCTATGGATTAGAAGACAGATTTTTTTATATATATAAAAAACACACCTAAATATTTGGAGTAAGGGGTCAACAATGTTGTACCCAAGCCTGCAGATAACATCCGTTATTCAGGACGATGAAAACCTGTTCAATGGCAAACAGCTCCCCAAAGAATATTTCCAGGGTGAGCAGGCAGTAAAATGGTGAACGTGATTCAAGGTATTTGATTGGCAGAAGATTTGAGGCAGATAAAAGAAAGTTCCTCTTCACAAAGTAGTTCAAAACAAAACATAATTAACAAGGAATCGTATCCAACAAAGTTGTCCCCTTAGGACACCTCTGACTCTTTTGTCATCCAAAAGTTTAGCCACTTCCCAAAGTTCCAATGCCAAAGGAAGATAAGGCGATTATAGCTGAATTAATTCTTTGCATCTATCTTCACAGGGAAAGATAAATGGAAGATTCCTGTGCCTGAACTAACTTTTGCAGGAAGGGTGTCTGAAGAACTGAGGCAAACAGTGGTGTTGAGAGATGAAGTTCCTGGCAGAATAGACAAAATAAAAACTGACAAACTGCCAGTTCCAGATGGTATCCACTGAAGAGTTCTCAAAGAACCTCTCAAAGGGGAAATTGCTGGATCTTCTAACAAAAAAAAATGTACCGTATTTTTCCTTCTATAACACGCAGATTTTTTCTCCTAAAAAGGAAGGGGAAATGTCTGTGCGTGTTATTGAGCGAATGTGTGGTCCCTGGAGCCAAATAGTGCAAGGGGAGGCAAAAAAAAGCAGGCAAAAATCAAACCGCGCGTCTCCTAGAAGGGAAACCTGAAAGAGGAAGCGGCTGCTTTCCGGCATTCTGCCTCAGGGTCTTACTGCCCACCCACCTCTGTTTCCTTGCTGTGTTTGCTCAAACGGAACAAAGAGCAGGGAAAGCCCCTCCCCTCCAGGCAAGCAGAGGGGAAAGCTGAAAACATGCAGGAGGGAGAGAGAGAGAGAGAGCACGCGCGAGCTGGCTATCAATTTAGCTCTCTGTTCTGAATATATTGCCTTTATAATTGTACTGCCAGTTGATAAATCTTAACAGCTCTTTTCCCTCTTACAATACCCTTTCTCCTCACAAAGCCTCTTTAAATCCAACTAGCGTTGTCTGTTCATCACAGATATTTTACAGATAAATCGTAAACTTTCTCCAGTCTCCCACTTCCATCATTTCCAAATTTTTCAACATGAATTCCCATGAAACATTATCAAACGCTTTCTCTGCATCCACAAACATTAGAACGGCTTGTCTCTCATTACTGGCAGTCAAATATTCCAGAATATTTATTATATTTCTTACATTTTCCTTCATATGTCTGCTAGGAAGGAAACCTGCCTGATCTTTATGGATATGATGTTGCAATATCTTCTTAAATCTTGTTGCCAAAATACCCGAGAAAATCTTATAATCTGTGTTTAGCAGTGATATCGGTCTATAGTTCTTCACTTGTGTGAGATCAGAGTCTTGTTTTGGTATGAGTGTTATAAAGGCTTCTTTCCATGTTTCTGGTATGTCCTGTTGTTTCAAAATATTATTCATAACTTCTTTAAGTGGTACTGTCAGGGAGTCCCTCATTTCTTTGTAGTAAGTTGCTGTAAATCCATCTGGTCCTGGTGCCTTCCCTTTTTTCATCTGTTTTATAATTTCTACTATCTCCTCATTCTCTATTGGGGCATTCAGTCTGTCTTTCATTTCTGTCGGGATCTTTTGCACCTTTTTTCCTTTCAAAAATTTCTCTATCTTCTTTATATTGTTTTTCTCTCGTTTTGCATATAAATGCTTATAGAAATCCAAAAATCCTTTTCTGATACCTTTTGGGTTCTCTATTTCCTTGCCATCCACAATGATTTTGTTAATTGTACCTTGCTCTTTCCTTTTTTTGATTTGCCATGCAAGCCATTTTCCAGGTTTATTTGCGAATTCAAAGTTCCTTTGTCTCAGTCTTTTAATGTTCCATTCGACTTCTTTATTTATGATCATGGCAAACTGTGTCTGCAAGACTTTAATATTTTGTTTTATCTTGATGTTATTTGGCTTTTTGATTAACTTTTGTTCATTGTCCATTATTTGTTTTAGGATTTCCTTCTTCCCTTTCTCTCTGTTCTTATTTTTAATCGCATTCTGTTGGATGAAGAATCCCCTCATTACCGCCTTGCTTGCGTCCCAAACTGTACTGATCTTTGTGCCTTTGTTCATATTGTCTGCAAAGTAATCCATCAATTTTTTACGGGCATCTTGAATGATTCTTTCATCTTCCAAAAGGTAATCTTTCAGTCTCCATCTGAATGTTCTTTCTTCATACATCTTTATCTCCATTTTTATTGGATTGTGATCCGAAATTACTCTGGGTTGGATTTCTATTTGTTGGATTCTAGTAGTTAGTTCATTCGAGATCCAAATTTGATCTATTCTTGACATGGACTGATTCGGTTCCGAATAAAATGTGAACTCTTTTTCTAATGGGTGTCTAAGTCTCCAAATATCAATTAAATTGAGATTTTGCACCAGTGCGAAAAAGGTCTTCGGTAGTTTCCCTTCTTTACTGTCACTTTTTTCTCTTAATCTATCCATTTCCGTTGATACAACTCCGTTCATATCTCCCATTATTATAATTTTTTGATCCATATATTCAAACAACCTTTCTTCCAATTTCTTGTAAAAGTCAGTCTTATTTCCATTAGGTGCGTAGATCCCGACAATTATTAATTTTTCGCCCTGCCAATTGATCTGTATTGCAATTATTCTTCCTTCTTCATCTTTGAAGATCTGTTGAGCTTCTATGTTTTTCCTTACATAAAGGACTATGGCTCTCTTCTTTTCTTTATCTGAGGATATAAATTCATTACCCAATCTGTTGTTAATCAGAATTTTTTTTTGTTTCCTTGCCACATGTGTTTCTTGAAGACAGATGATGTCCAAATTTTTCCTTTTTAGATATTGTTCAATACTGTTTCTTTTCTTCTTATCATTCATCCCATTAATGTTCCAATTCCATAATTTCAATGCCATATTTTCTGTTGATTAATTAAATAATATAAAATTTGTTTCAAATTATCTCTTTATAATTCCTCTTTTTCTTCTTCTTCTTCTTCTTCTTCTTCTTCTTCTTCTTCTTTCTCCTCCTCCTCTTCATCCGTCTCTATTCTTTTTGTACTTTCCTTTTAAAAGTTTTCCTCCCATTGGGTCAATTCCTCCTACCGCGCCTTCTTCCTCTTCCTCTTCTACCATCAATTCTTTGTAGCGTCTCTGAAACTTACTTGTTTCTTCGGGACTTGTAAGTCTATGTCTCTTGGCTTTGTATACAAAGGAAATCCCCTGAGGGAATTCCCATTTAAATTCAATCTTGTTTTTCTTCAGAATTTGGACCAATGGTTTATATGGGTCTCTCCGTTTCAACAATCTGACCGGTATGTCTTTAAAAATAATTATGTAGCTCCCATCGATATTCAATCGCTTCTCTCTGTTTTTTTGGAGTATTAGATTCCTCATATCTTTGTCTTTAAAGGTGATCAAGCAATCTCCTGTAACTTTCCTTGTCTTAGTTGTCCTTACTCTCATCCTAAATGCGTTTTGAACTCTCTTCTCTACATCTTCCTTTTGTAATTCCAACCATTGAGCAATTTCCGTTATTAATTTATCTTTGATGTCTTCTCCTTGAACCTCTGGAACTGCTCTCAACCTTAGATTCACCTCCCGTTGCCTCAGTTCGTTCATGGAGATTGCATCCCATAACTCCTCCTGCGTTTTGCTCATTTCTAAGATTCCTACTTTCATCTTCTCCTCTTCTTTTTTAACTTCTATTATCTCCACTTTTGTCTTTTTTAATCCTTCCTCAACAGATTGTGTTCTCTTGCTAATTTCTTTTATTTGGCCTTTCAATTCTTTTACTGTGTCGTCAATCTTTTGGTCCATTTTACCTATTTTATTATCCACCTGCTCAATTCTAGTATCTACATGTTCTAATTTATCCTCCAAATTCTTTTCACTTTGTCTTATTTCTGCAAACATTTTTAAAATTTCGGTTTTGAAATCTGCCTCAGGTTTTGAACCTCTTCTTTCTCCCGGTGTTCCTCCTTCCCCAGCTTTCTTCTGTAAGTGAGACATTTTCTCCTTCTCCTTACTTTCTACCCGTTCCCTTTTCTAATAAATCAGTCCCACTGTTTCCCTAATTCAGTTGGATCCAAACCCTAAATTATACTGTGTCCCTCCTCAAAACAATTCTTATATCAAACATATAAATGACACTTTTTTCAAAATTCAAAATACAAATACCACTTTCATCCATTCATAGTCCATCAAATCCAGTCCAAATCTCAATATAATTAAATATAATCAAATAAAATCCCAACAGTTCAAATTGACTATAAACGTCTTCTTGCCACCAATTAGGCTAATCCATAGGTACAGGTATTTGTTTTAAATATGACCCAACTCTTACAAATTTGCTGAAGTTAGATGTTAATGTCCAAACCAGTCTTCTGCCACCAATTAGGCTAATCCTTAAGTCGATATGAATAAAAATTTCTTCTGCCACCAATTAGGCTAATCCAAATTTGTGTAAATCAATGGTTCTTTTAATCCCAAAGCCAAGAGTTGTTTATTAGAGAAAAAAAAATAAGGACCCGAAAAAAACAAAGAAAAAACCAAACAACAAGTTGTTGTGTGTCTTCTAGCCACTAGGGACAAGGTCTCCAAGCCGTTTTAAATTGCTCAAATATTTAGATATTTCAATAAAAAGAAATTGCCACGAAAAAAGAAATAGACCATCAAAGGGTATGCCGAATTATGTTGAATCCTGAAATGCCAGACCAGATCAATTTAAAAGAACCTTCTTTCCTCGGCAAACATCAGACATCAGACAGTCTCGTAGAACTTTAACAATGGAGTCTGGAAATCCCCCTTTGTTGCGCAGTTTTTATTTCACCACCACACCAAAGTCTAGTTACGGCAGATCAAATTCACAAGCCCCCAAAAGGACTTAAATAGCTCCGTCTTGTTCCTCTGTCCCCCCCTTTTCCTTCGGATCTTCCTTGATAAATTGTATCTTCCCAGAAAGGATTATTTTTATTCAGTTAAAGGGGAGAAGAAACAACAGCCGCGAGCGGTAACTTACTTTCACTTTTGATCGCTTTGTTGTTTTCATGCGTCTAAGCTGATTGCGGATAGAAAGCTGGTCTCGTACCTTCCAATTTTTTCATCCGGTTTCTTTCCTTAATTTTAAGATTCTTCTTTATATCCAATTAAGTCCGAATTTCTTCCCAATCAAGAATTGAGAGCTCTCCTTGCAAGCCCGGGGCTTCGTTTCTCAGAGGTAGCTATGGCCTCCCTGCAACCCGCTCTCCCCCCCGCCATTCGCGTCACTCTTTTTAGGAGCTACCTGACGGCCAGGAGGTTTGCGTTTCGGCTGCCTGCGGGAACCTGAGTGTCAGAACACCCTCCTGACACTACTTCGAGGGGTCACTGCGCCCTGTGACACCCCCAATCCTCCGAAAAACCTGGGATCCCCCCAAGAGGGAAAATCCCCGCTTGCGCTCGGATCGCTGTCAACCGGAAGACCGATCAGCCTCTATATCTCAGGACTGGAAAGTGCCCAATGCAACACCAATTTTCAAAAAAGGATCAGGGATGGGGAGAGGGAGGTTAATGGAAATTGCAGGTGAGTTAGCTCAACATCATTTTTGGGAAACCTGGCGAAAAGTATTGTTAAAGATACAGTGGTGCCCCGCAAGACGAATGCCTCGCAAGACGGAAAACTCGCTAGACGAAAGAGTTTTCCGTTTTGGAGGTGCTTCGCAAAACGAATTTCCTATGGGCTTGCTTCACAAGATGAAAATGTCTTGCGAGTTCCTGCGGGTTTTCCCCCCTTCCCCCCCTTTTTCTAAGCTGCTAAGCCGCTTATCCGCTTATCCGCTAAGCCGTCAATGGGCTTGCTTCGCAAGACGAAAAAACCGCTAGACGAAGAGACTCGCGGAACCGATTCTTTTCGTCTTGCGAGGCACCACTGTAAAATAGCCAACCACACAGAAGAACAAGCCTTGCTGAAACAGATTCAGTATAGCTTCTTGAAGGGCAAGTACCGTCTCATAAACCTGTTTGAGTTCTCTGAGAGTTTCAGTAAGCATACCTGAGGTGTTCCAGGTCACATAGGAACTAGTTAAACAACAGGAAGCAGGAAGCAGGAATAAATAGTTCTCCCAATGTAGGGATGTTGAAAGTGGAGTGCTGACCCATCAAGGATCAGTACTGGGACCTGTGCTTTTTAACTTGTTCCTAAATGATCCACGGTTGGGTTGAGCAGTGAGGTGGCCACATTTGCTGATGGTACAAAACTGCTCAGGGTCATCAAAACAAAAAGGGACTGCACAGAGCTCCAAAATGACTTCTCCAAACCGACTGAATGGGTGGCAAAAAAACGGCAAAAGCAATACTATGTAAACAAGTGTCAAGTGATAACATGTAGGGGCAAAATATATTTATTTCACATAAACACAAAGTGACACATTTTTTCCCATGTGTAGGAATGCTGTGTGGGAATCCCCACCTTAGTCATAAACTCCCATACATAATGGAATGATTTCTAGCCTACAGGAAATGAGTGCAGCAGAGCCAATTCATGCACTACATTTTTAGGGGCGTATCTGAAACATCCCTAGTTATGCATCTAAAAATGTGAAGTACAGTGGTACCTCGGGTTACAGACGCTTCAGGTTACAGACTCCGCTAACCCAGAAATAGTACCTCGGGTTAAGAACTTTGCTTCAGGATGAGAACAGAAATCGTGCTCCGGCAGCGTGGCAGGCCCCATTAGCTAAAGTGGTACCTAACGTTAAGAACAGTTTCAGATTAAGAACGAACCTCCAGAACGAATTAAGTTCTTAACCCGAGGTACCACTGTATGAATTTACAAAAAAACTGTCAAACTAGTAGTTACTATTATTATTAGTTATTTATCTATATGCTGCTTAATTTTTTAAAAAGTTTTCAAAGAGCTGTGAATATGCCTCCCAGTTGTGTTGGCTACAAAACCTGGGCTAGCATATAATTTGCTAAATAGCCAGTGTAACAAACACAAAGGCCCAAACTCCCTGCTTCTCTTCAGAACCCCCCTTTTCTGCCCACAGACATCTTCCGTTCATAAAATGCACACACAGTGTTTGCATCATCCTACATATCGGAAGAAAAACATCACAAACTCAACAAGGTGCTAAGTATTGCTACTTCTCTCTCTCTCTCTCTCTGTGTGTGTGTGTGTGTGTGTGTGTGTGTGAGAGAGAGAGAGAGAGAGAGAGAGAGAACGAGAACCCCAGATAATCAAAATCCTCACTGACTGGATTCTTATTCCTTCTCCAAAATCACATGGGAGTCATGCCATTAAAATATTGTGGTTTTGGGGTTTGCCTTTATTATGGATGACCTTGCAGAGCTTTGTTTGTCCCCTTTCACCAACTGAACCCAGGCTGAGCCTGTAGAAGGATACTCTGCTATGTACCTCAGAACAGCTGCTATAGGATTTCTTTTGAACAAGTGCCACACTGTCATTCTCATAGAATCATAGAGTTGGAAGAGACCACAAGGGCCATCGAGTCCAACCCCCTGCCAAGCAGGAAACACCATCAGAGCACTCCTGACATGTGGTTGTCAAGCCTCTGCTTAAAGACCTCCAAAGAAGGAGACTCCACCACACTCCTTGGCAGCAAATTCCACTGTCGAACAGCTCCTACTGTCAGGAAGTTCTTCCTAATGTTTAGGTGGAATCTTCTTTCTTGTAGTTTGGAACCATTGCTCCGTGTCCGCTTCTCTCACCCCTTTTAAAAGCAATGCTTTGCTTCTTTATGTCCCTTGGTCCTAATATTAATATATCCCTATTAGGGCTGGGCAATATCAGCTTTTCAACATCGTGATATATCACCAGCGAAACACTGTGGTGTGGCAATATACCACGATGTTGAAAAAACAAGCTGCATTGGCTTCAGACCGGGTGAAATTGCCACAGCTCTCACTGCCGGAGCTGAGACAGTTTCACCCCAGCGCCTAGCGGGCTGGGACAAGGCAGCTTGTTTGTACGGCTGTGTCAGGGAACTGCCATCAGGGCCGGAGGGAGAGAGCGGGCTCCGGAGGGGTCCCAGAGAGCGTCCCGGGATGGGGAGAGGCAGCCCATCTTCTGGGGAAGAGAATCAGCGTAGCACCAGGGGAGAAGGGGGGCAGATGGGGGAATTGGCGAGGCGGTCCCATGACTCCTTGCCGGGGACCAGCGGGGAGAGTAAGGGTCCTCCGCTGCCTACGCCCTCCTTGCGCAGAAGGCTTCCGCGCAGGGAGAGTAGGAGGAGACTAGGCGTCAAAGAGCTTCTTTGCTGGAAGAAGTTCAAGAAACGCCCACTGACGGATTCTGCCAGCGGGTGAGTGGCTGTCCGGACAGAAAAGGTTCACTCAGGCAACCCAGCCAGGTGTTGCACCGGTTTACGCACGAGCAACCCCTAGAACCATTACAGGCTCAGCTGGCAGAGCCATCCCTGGTGCTCCCCCCGCTTACGCAGGAGTCAGCGCCAGGCTGGGGGATCCTGCTCGGCTGAGGGGAGCAGCAACCGCACACTCCTCAGCCGAGCAGTTAAAAGATGCAGAGGGAGGAACAAGCTGTATCAGCACCTTGCCAGTGTAGCTTTTTTTCTCCCTCTGCACAGTATGAGGGCAGAGTGGGATGGCGGTTTCACCAGTGATATATCACTGAGTGAAGCCAACATTGCGGTTTGCTCCTCATACCAGTCCTGGGCGATGTATTGATACATCGCCTAGGCCTAATCCTAATTGGAGCTCTTGAAAGTGCCTGGTCAATTGAATTTAGGATCCACCCAACCACTCAGCTACAGTGTATACATGCAAGGAGAGGTATCTGGAAATCACAGAAGAATCACAGCCTAGCTGACCGTGATCACTGGACTGAGAAAAACATGCACACAGGGACCTTGGAACCATTACTATTAGCTACCAATTCTTGTGGATAGCTGAACTTCTGCACACAAACTCAGTAAACACTGAAAACATTCACTTGGTCACAAATAACTTAGTATCATCCACTGCCAAACACAGATTATTAATCCTAGTAGACCAAATGTTGCATTAACAGCATCATTTATAAATTCACTTTTCTGGATGCCTTTCCGATCTACAGGACACAGATGAAATGCAAGGTGTTCTGGCTAAGATTTTCCATTCAAATAGTTCTGTGTAATTCAAAAGCTGACTGCATCATATCAACGCGTTTGTATTTATAAGATGCACATGCTACTTTCCCAAAAAACTATGCTGAACTATGCAGTTTCCATCAAACACTGGAAAGTTATTACCTGGACAGAATGCATGAGCAGAAACCAAAGAATATGAACAAGAATGTTGAAGAATAATCAAAACTTTTTTTAAAAGAAACACCCTCCTATCACCAGCACACACACACAAAAAATTTGGCCACACCACTGATATGCAGCGAAAATCTGCTTAACAGCTTTTGTTTCCCAAAGGCACATTTTTCAAGCCGTGCATTTTATAGACGCAGTCCTTCCTACTGCAAGCGCCAGTCTACCAAGCAGCGATCCCTTTTTAAGCCTCCTCATGCTTTCATAAGTACCTCCTGCGTCTGCCCCTAGACCTCCTGGAACATACCCATCCCAGCAAGAGAAAGAAACCTTTGCCTTTATCACTAATTGTATCCTCACAGTAGGAAAGATCAGATAAATCCCAAGACAGGCACTTCTATCCGGATTGCACACAGGCCAAGCAGCCACATACAGTAAAAGACACACATCTTATGTAGTTAAACCTCCCAAGCGTGAGGGGGGAAAGTGGAATCATTACTTCCATGACCTCCATAGAGCAGCTATGATTCCGTGGCCTCTAGTAGTCTTCCTTTTCGCTAATCAAAGGTGCGTCTCACACTCCACCATTTGACGGAAGAAAATAGATGCTCTTCTCTCCCGTCAAGTAAACAAGTAAATTAATGGCACTGAGAAAGCAACTTCAAAGGTGTTTCGAGTTAAAAAACACTTCACAAACTTTACAATTTCTATCTTGTAGAGAGCACATTTTCACACCCTTTACTGGAAGCGTGTATCGGTTTTTATTATCACAACAAAAACATTTCATTCGTGGAATATGAAATTTTAGAAGTACACTACAGTCTGTAGAAGCCAAATAGTGAAGTTCAGCAGAATATTGCACCTGCCAAGTAAGGTGTGGGTGGCAAGCCACAATTCAAAGAAGAATACAAGCTTATCACACGGTGGTTAGTGCAGTTCCCATCATCCCTGACCGCTGGTCCTGCTAACTAGGGATGATGGGAATTGTAGTCCAACAATAGCTGGAGACCCAAGTTTGTGAAACACTACTCAAGAGAGCTGTCGTGCAGAAGGTGGGTCAGACTTGTTCTCGGCTGCTCCACAAGGCAGGACTAGAACCAACCAGTGAAAATTGCAGGGAAACAGATTTTAATTATACAATAAGGGAAAGCTTTCTAACCCTAAGAGCTTTGAGCTCTGGGAGGTGGTGGGCTCCCCTTCAATGAAAGAGTTTAAGCAGAGGCTCCATGGCCATCTATTAGGGAGGCTATAGTTGCACCCTGCATGTAGATTTCGCACTGAGCAGGGGGTTGAGCTAGTCTGCCACTACAGTCCCTTCCATGTCTATGATTCTAAGTCCCACAATGGGATATTACTCCAAGTGTGCACAAGATGGAGGGTGGTACCAAACAAAGTTATCCTGTTTGTGCCGGGGCTTCTGCTTGAACAACAAAACTTCACCTTTCCTTTCACCTCCCTATCCGTCCCCCCATTCCGCTTGGGAGGGTTGAGGGAACCACGTAAACAGATTTGGGGGCTGCATGAAGTTCAGTTTTGCACGCGGGACGACTTTGTAGGATACAATCCTTGAAGTCATAGATGAAGTTCTTCCTCATTTCTATCCCTCCAGAGAAGACTAGTTTCATTTTTAAAATGGCAATCTTCACTATGCCAAGCCACGGAGGCAAGACCTATTTCTATCCCATGGCCTCCTTTCACCCTAATCCCCAAAACCAGAAACACCTTCTTTAGCATTGCCTACAATACCTGCTCTCCATGTATGAATGATTAGGAAAACAACACTTTCTACTCTCTATAGGTTAGCCAACAACAGCACCAATTCAAGTTTTATTATTATTTATATCCTGCCCCTCCTCTCTCAAAGGAGCCCAGGCCACATTCCAGAAGCAAAATAATGTTTACTAAGGCTTCAAGTACTCAACCATGTTTTGGTGGTTGTAGAACAGTTGTGGTATACCATGGGTGTTATTAGGTCTTTGCTGGTTGTGCTTACATTGCTGGGCACTACTGACACAGCAGCAATTTTTCATGACCAAAAGCCACTCTCATTCTACAGATGCTTATTCCAGTATTTACAGCCTAATCATCAAAAAGAATTACTACCCACGGGTACAGAAGTACCATGAAGGTGTATACAAGGAAGAGAGAAATCCCTTGTGCTTGGTTCTTTGCTGTTCTGGTACCAATCGTTGTTCAGCTTCTTAAGTCTGATGTGGAATGATAAACCATGAAAATGTTTCATGAAAGCTTGCTATGAGCTGCAATAGTGCAGGAAATTAGTGCGAAAATAAAATTACAAAATTGCACCTCTGGCTACCAGAGACCTCTCTCAGACCCAAGTCTCTCTTCCCAAATAATCTTTGCTACATATGCTAGACAGCTCTTACCAAGGATCATGCTACTTTTGCAAAAATTGCCTAGGCCATCACTTGAGGTCACCTTCAAATGCAAACACCACATCTTGGCCAGCATTACCCAGCATGAAGGACTGGGTGGTGATGTTGGTGTCCCAAAATACAAGTTCTTAAGAGTCAGGAGGCAGGAGCTGCAAGGATGGTTTTGTCATGCAAGTAGAGACAGGCAGCTCTCTGTGCTGCATACTTCATTTGGTCCTTTGCAGTCCTTACTGTTCTAGTCCTTACTGCTTTTTAAACAAATGTGATTAAATATATATATATGAAAAATACAAACCGAAAACAGTAACCATAATCAAGCTCCCACTCCCACTTTGTCCAACACAAACACAGAGTATGAGAATTAATCTTATTCTTATTCTTATTAAGATTTATATACCACCCTTCATCAAAAGACAGTTCACAAGATTAAAAACACGAGATAAAAGCACAAATCAATAGCTAAAACAGAAAAAACAAAACAAGAAAATAGGATGGTATAACCAGTGCTCCCCCCCCCCGAAAAATAGGTGTCGGTACTCAGCATTAAGTTATTATAGTGTCACACTTTTTAACAACTGCGTGCCCTTGAGTACCCCCTTTAAAAAAGCACGGGGTATAACCAAAAGGCTTTTGTGACTTCAAAACATTATAGTCATAAGGAAAGTCAATCAATTCTATATTTCCAGTCATAGAATAATACAATCATAGAATTGTAGAGTTGGAAGGGGCACAAGGATCATCTAGTCCAGGGGTTCTCAACCTGTGGGCCCCCAGATGTTGCTGGACTACAACTCCCATCATCCCTGAGTTCCTGCCTTGCTAGCTAGGGGTGATGGGAGTTGTAGTCCAACAACATCTGGGGACCCACAGGTTGAGAAAGGCTGATCTAGTCCAACCCTCTGCAAGGCAGAAATCTCAGCTAAAGCATCCATGACAAATGCTCATTCAACCTCTGCTTAAACACCTCCAGACCTTTGATAAATGAAAGACAACATATTTTCTGAAGAGTGTAGCATTTAGTAGTATTTTAAGACTTTCTGATAAAATGCTTTCCATGACAGATTCATTGACATCCAATGAAGCTAAATGTTGGAAGATTTAGGACAGATAAAAGAAAGCGTTTTTTCATGCGGTGCATAGTCAAACTATGACGCTCGCTCCCCTAGGAGGTAATTATGGCTTTAAAAGAGGATTAGACAAATTCACGGAGGAGAAGGCTATCAATGGCTACTAGCCATGATGCCTATACACTACCTCCACTGTTGGAGTTAGCAATGTTTCTCAATACCGGTTGCTGGAAATCACAGGAGGTCAGAGAGTGCCCTTGAGCTTGTGTTCTGCTCCCTGGTTTCACACAGGCATCTGGTTGGCCACTGTGAGAAAAGGATGCTGGACTAAGACGGGCCACTGGTCTGGTCCAGCAGGCTATTCTTATATTATCATCAGTGTCCGGATCACAACTGACATATGTGAACGTATACACCAAGTACAGGATGTGGACTCAGAAATCACATATACTGATACCTCTGGTTACGTACTTAATTCGTTCCAGAGGTCCGTTCTTAACCTGAAACTGTTCTTAACCTGAAGCACCACTTTAGCTAATGGGGCCTCCTGCTGCCGCTGCACCACTGATGTACGATTTCTGTTCTCATCCTGATGCAAAGTTCTTAACCTGAGGTACTATTTCTGGGTTAATGGAGTCTGTAACCTGAAGCATCTGTAACCCGAGGTACCACTGTACACACAGAGAGAGCTTGGGTATTGTATGAATAAGCCAAATCAACTAACAAATAGGCCTGGACATTGTTTGGGAGACTTGTTCTGGGAAAAACAACCCCAAAGTTAGCCTTTGGTCAGTTTTAGAAATCTCAAACAATGATAATGACGACAGCCCTGTTCTAACTTGCTGTAATTGCTGGTGTAGAGATGATGATGCGGCAGGCTGTACAGAAACATCCAGGTTTACTGTACATTCGCGTGCTGCCCTAATACAGGGAACAAGAAAGTTCTTCACCTGATATTAACATTTCCAGGACAGCAGATGACGCCAAACAAAAATGCAGAAAAGCAATGGAGAATATTGCTTGACTAGCAGTGCAGACTAAACGACTTTAACCACTGTGATGAAAATAGCCTTTTTTTATGTACTTATGTTTTCTCTAACTACTGTAGAATTGTCGCATGGTGGGAGTTATAATAAATGAACCCCTGACCCATGAAAAGATTACACACACTGTCTCGATCTCCCCTAGGAAAGCTGGAAGCGTCACATTTTGCATGGATGCCCCCAGCTGCAGACTCCAATGCCTGCTCTTCTTGTTTTCTTAGAGCTTAAAAGCCTCCCTCCCTAACTTCTTGCTTTATACCAATGAGTCCAGGTGTTAAGTACGTAGTTTCTTCAACCCATCAATGCTATATCAAACCGTTTCTTGCACATTCCTGCCACTATTTAGCAACCTTTATGTCTCTTTATGGTTGCTGAAGTCTCCCCAAACAATTCAGCAGGGAATCCAGGATTTTGGCTTACCCACCCAGCTTCACATAGACAAGTCCTGTTTCAATTGAGCTTCAACCTTTACCCTAAACGTTCCTAACTGCATGCATTTCCTGCATGAAAAATACTTTTAACTAAGCTAGAGTGAAGATGACAATGCAATGACAAACCTAGACAGCATCTTAAAAAGCAGAGACATCACCTTCCCAACAAAGGTCCATATAGTTAAAGCCATGGTTTTCCCAGTAGTGATGTATGGAAGTGAGAGCTGGACCAAAAAGAAGGCTGATCGCCGAAGAATGGATGCTTTTGAATTATGGTGCTGGAGGAGACTCTTGAGAGTCCCATGGACTGCAAGAAGATCAAACCTCTCCATTCTGAAGGAAATCAGCCCTGAGTGCTCACTGGAAGGACAGATCATGAAGCTGAGGCTCCAATACTTTGGCCACCTCATGAGAAGAGAAGACTCCCTGCAAAAGACCCTGACGTTGGGAAAGATTGAGGGCACAAGGAGAAGGGGACGACAGAGGACGAGATGGCTGGACAGTGTTCTCGAAGCTACCAACATGAGTTTGACCAAACTGCGGGAGGCAGTGGAAGGAAGACAGGAGTGCCTGACGTGCTCTGGTCCATGGGGTCACGAAGAGTCGGACATGACTAAACAACTAAACAACAACAAGAGTGAAGATGCATACAGCATAAGTACATCTTAGTGTCTGTACTGCTAGCAATCATGTAAAGTTTGCTTTATTTACCTTTCAGGAATCTTTGGGGGATTTAAAATGGTATATATAGCAAACTTAGGAATATTAAGTATTTTTTTAAAAATCAATTTTGCACATTTCATACACATTATGAAATATTATTCACAGTCATAGTTCCAAAATATTAGAATATATAACTAAATCCATGTGCTACATCCCATTAGTATATTTTTGCAATTAGAAAAGGAATTATTTGTCTTCCTTCCTTACATTTCACTGCCAACCTTAACTATTTTAATTATTTCCCACAAACTCACTAGAGACTTCCAAAGCAGGTGCACTTTCTGTCTTGCTATCTCTATTTTCACTGTCATTATGTTGGAACCACTTTAGCATCCTTTTTGCTAATACTCAGACATCTAACATATCCAAGTAAAATCGTTAATGAATCTACGCATAAGGAATATCCGAAGTATTGAGTATGCTTGTATTCTGAATTTTCAACCCACCAATGTTTACAGTCTGCTCCTACTAAACCACACTTCCAAATATAGCCTAGAATTTCTTGAATCTTATAGGACTCACATATGTATATATGCATTACTCCATATAGTGGTTTTCTTTTAGACTATCAGCTATTGATATCTGGAACTATTTTTTAAAAATGTAAATCCATACATGTTCAGCTGTTGTAATTTTTAGAACTCTTTTCCCAGCCTCTTGTAAACTTTCATTCTCAAGTAACACCTTAAAAACTGATTAAAGACCAGTTATAAGTATGTGCTCCTAACACCTCAGATTTAGTAAACTAGCCAAAAGTACTAATATTCATCACCTGTGGAAGATAAGCAGTTAGCTGGAAAAATGTACACACATGTGCATTCCGCATTTTTTAAAAATTCGCCTCTGCTAAGATACTAAGTAGAATTAAATACAATCACATTCTTGAAAGTTCAATAGACTGTCATATCTAGAAACTGGCTAGTTTTCCCAACCAGTTAAAACACCTATTGAGATTAATGGATTAACAGCAATAAGAAAATGGACCCAGTGTTCTAAACAATAATAATGTTACATACTACATTAAAAGGTATATGAGGGATTGTGACAGGATAAGAATACCTTAGAAACACAAGGATACGCCACTCTTGTTTACTCCAAGTTGAAATAAACGATAGCGATACAAAGGTTTGAGAATACAATTTTACATTATGTTTCTCCTTTATAACCAGATATCCATTTTGGACTGATACTGCTTGACCCACTCCCACTAAGATGAAGGTGGATATTATTTTAAAATGTTCTTGATAAAGTATATACTTCAGGACAAAAGAGAAATAAATTTAGCCATTTACTGTTATCTATGATATTCCATATTGATTCAACTGATCCTGATCTCTTTAAATCTTATCAACTAAAGGACTGTGTTTGTTTGAAATTAAATCCTAGAGTTAGAAGTGACTTTAATCCCCAAATATTTTATTGAAGGTTTCTAAGGAATTTGAAAGAAATTATATCTTGCTTTTACAGCTATATGATATGAAAAGTCATAAATTCCGACTTGGCTGTTAATCCAGGACGAAAACTAAACTCATTCATTAGTGTTGTGGTTTCTTTTTTCCTTCACGTGCCATATTAATCAATTTTGGGCCTTTAGATAAAAATCCTCCCCTTTCCAATTAGAAAAAGGGTTCCCATTACCCACTGAAACACAACTGGCTCATGGATAACATAAAACTTTGCCCCAATGATTTAATGCATTAGTCTGTGCAAAACTGAAGGTGAAGGAATAATTCCGGTGAAAGAATTAAGCACCACTAAATTAAATAAGTATAACTTTCATCAACTCCACAGACCTATTGTATTTTGCTCCTCTTAACAGTTAAAAAAAATACTGCACTTGAAATCCTCTCAGGCTGGAACTGTCTGGAATTGGATTTAAAATCTCCTGCCCAAAAAATGCCGCTTTTTTCAAGGCTATCAACATAATGAACTCTATACAGCAATCTTCTGAAATCTGCATTAGGTTCGTATCCTGATCCCATGGCAATTTTGCTTCTGTATGCATTTCTTGCTGACTTTTCAAAGTTGCCTATACAATCTCTCACTGCTTTGCCCTTGTTCTGTTGCTACTCTAGCGAATGAATCAGCCATATGTCCTAGCAGAACACAAGAGCGTCATCAATAAAAAAAATGTGTTGTTGTTGCTGCTGCTGTTGTTTAAGGCAGCTAATACAGGTATATGCAGAAACGTCACAAGTTACCGTAATTTATTTGGGAAATCAAGAGTGAGCAACCTACTGTATCGCAAGGAATTAGCTCAGCACAGGGACTCACTCATAATTCTGTTAGTGCACACACACAACCCACGGTTTCATTGCCTCGACCAATCCAAACTTTTGTTACGTAGCACACATTCACTGTGCAGTGCTCCTTACTTCCTCTATTTTGTTCAATACAATTAAATTACAATTATGCACAGGACTATCATGGCGATTTCCAATTAGTTCAATTGATTACTAAAAACTAGAAGTTGTTCCCACAAATAGCCTCTTTGCATTATTCCTTCATCTGGGTGTTTACAGCTACTTATGTAGGTTAGTAGGGAGAGGAAAATATGCATTGCACAGAAGCAAAATCCAAATGTGTCATCTCAGTATCCTCTACTTGATGATCAAGGCTGGTGGTGAGTTTTCTTTTTTTAATTAACAGATATTAATTAAGATAGTTATGTTACTTGTGGTACCAATTGATAAGGTATAATTGCATGTCTGACTACCAAGGATCACCAACTATTTCAGCTGTTTGTTTTGCATCTAATGATTGCTGGGAGTCGAGCTTCTGTACTGGAATAAGTCTGAACAGTATCTGAAGAAAAAGTATTCCCAGCCTTCTATTTCAATAAAAGTTTCAAATACTGTGCAAGAAGCACCAGCATTTTTTTTTTTTTATTTTAAAAAAGGATCACAAGGCTGAGGACAACAGTCTGTTGTCCCAAGGACTGACTCCTCCATGTATTCATCTCACATCCTCAACACATATTAACGGACCAACTTTTTAACAACCATAGCCTGAAATCAGGGAGGCACAAGGCAAATGCAGGAGGAAAAGGAGGCCAGAGGTGCCTACCAGGTTCAAAGAGTTACTCAGCAGCAACAGCCACTGAATAGTAGTTACTGGAGCACATGGCCAAGACAACAGGCCCTGGTTAAAAGACTTACAGTCTATAGTTTGACACAGAGAACACAAGAACAGGCCAACGGCCCATCTAGTCCAGCATCTTGTTTTCACAGAAGCTGATCAGTTGCCTGTGGGAAGTTGCAGTGGAGAGGAAGGGGTAGGAAAGGCCCACAGTATAAACAGCCTTCTGCAACACAACTATGGATATACCGTATTTTTTACTCCATAAGATGCACTTTTTTCTTCCTAAAAAGTAAGGGGAAATGTCTGTGCGTCTTATGGAGTAAATGTGTGGTGCCTGGAGCCGAATTGCCCAGGGGCGAAAAGCAGATCATGCTTTTTTTTTCTTTTTTTTTTGAAAGAGGGAAGTGGGTGTTGAAACAAAGCCGCTAATCACCAAGCGATCGGGGAGGGAGATAAGGGAGCTAGAGATAAAGGAGGCTGCCATGGATCCTCAGGATTTTTGCATTGGGTCACCCCAAATTCACCATCAGATCACATAGCATGTCCATGACTACAGCCTGCACCAAAAACACACACACATCCACTGTTTCTTGGGGCCACAATTGCGCAAAAAACGTGGTTACAAAGCACGGATCCACATGGATTCTCAGGATTTTTGCATTGGGCTACCCCAAACTCACCGTCAAATCACATGTCTGTGGCCACAGTATGAACCACAGAAATCATACATCCACTGTTTCGTTCAGAATATTTCCCCCCCTGTTTTCCTCCTCTAAAAACTAGGTGCGTCTTATGGTCAGGTGCGTCTTATGGAGCGAAAAATACGGTAACTCAATGTCTCTGTCCCCGTAAGATATTTTTATTCAAAAGGACTGTATCGAAGAGTTACTGTTCTATAAAAAGCTGTGACGGGCTATAAAGAAGTCAACATTCCATTTGTTTGTTTGTTTTGTTAAAGGAGGAGAACAGAAGCCTTCAAAGAATGGCACAGAAACTTTCAAGGATTGGTTCAAGGAGGAGCTGTAAATATTGTGACAGCAGATTCGGTACTGCTACATGAATGACGGGGTATTATTAGGAGTGTTTCTTATAAGGGAAACAAATAGGAGAACGGTGGAAAAATGCAAAACTGTCTATGAAATGTCACACTGTGCCCCACTTTAAAGGGTCACTAATCCCACAAACATTAGGAGGACCCAAATCTAAAGAGTGTCTTAGGTTCTCTCACTGTCACCTATATGAAGCTTTGCCTCGACAAAGGGCCTCTTTAAAAGTGCTGTAATAAAGAATGTTGTAGACTGTGTTCATAGAGATTAAGGCAGGTTTTCAACAGGAATGTTGGGCTCGGGGTTCTATCTAATGCTTAAGCAAATCCACTCAGAGATCAGAGGATTTCTGGTCCTAAAGGTGCTCTGGTTTTCTCTTTGCTTTGAAAGATCAATGACAGGTGCCTTACTGGGGCAAAGGTCACAAAGAGGAAGCATCCAGAATGAAACTGACAGGTCTTGCTTACAGAGGGAATGCCCACCATTCTGGACCTTGCAGTGATTCTTCTCTTAAAAGAATGAAAATGAATCCTTTCCTTGAATCCATTTGCTAGAAAATTCTGTATTTTTAACAAAGTCTCTCAAAACGGCATTTAACCCGTTTGCAGCATATCAACTGCAGCTCGATGCAGCATCACAGCTGAGGAGTGTGGACTCGGAAGTCCTTGGTCCTCACAGCCTCAACCCCCCCCCACCCCACCTGCAATATGGTCAGAACAATACAGTGGAACCTCGGGTTACAGACACTTCAGGTTACAGACTCCGCTAACCCAGAAATAGTACCTCGGGTTAAGAACTTTGCTTCAGGTTGAGAACAGAAATCGCGTGGTGTCAGCGAGAGGCCCCATTAGCTAAAGTGGTGTTTCAGGTTAAGAACGGACCTCCGGAACAAATTAAGTTCTTAACCCAAGTTACCACTGTATTGACCTACCTCGCAGGACAGGAAGTTATAAAAGATTGCAGAAATATGCATTCAAAATTATTTGAATAGGTATTGAAAATGCACGTTATAAATACAGTCGTACCTTGGAAGTCGAACAGAATCCGTTCCAGAAGGCCGTTCAACTTCCAAACTTTCAAAAACCAAATCACGGCTTCTGATTGGCTGCAGGAAGCTCCTGCAGCCAATCAGAAGCCGCGGAAGCCATGTCAAACATTCGGGTTCCAAAAGAACGTTCGCAAACCGGAACAATCACTTCCGGGTTTGCAGCATCCGGGAGCCAAAATGTCTGAGTTCCAGGGCGTTCAGGATCCAAGCTACGACTGTACTAAGTCATCAAGCCCTGCTCCACAATCCACTGACTAAAATGCAGTTGATAGGTAAACAGTGCAAGGCTACTGTTTTGGCTTCCAGACTTTGGAAGTATCTAAACGCTTGAACGTCCAGCCCTCTCTTTGATTCTGCTTTGGCATTTCGTGAAAAATGATACTGCTCAGCAAGGCTCTGGTCCATGACTGTGAGCTCTTCTCTTTCATGATGATGATTTTACGCTGGGCTATTTCTTCAGGGCCAGTAGTTTTGATTAAAAATAGCAGAACGTTGTTAGCACCTTTAAATACTCATTAACAGAAAGTAGAGTGATGAATAAAAGTATTTTAATAAATAAAATCCACTTCCCTTCTATTTTGAGATGATTTTTAATGCAGGCAAGAATTCCAGTCTACCTGTATGGATCCCTTCAAACCTTGTTTTCTATGACTGATTTACACACTTGACTAAGACGAGAAACCCATCTCTAACAAGGACTCCAGATTTCTGTTCATCCTGTTTTGAGCTGGGGACATAGGATAGGCGACATCTAACTTCTCCAGAAGTGCAACACAGCACGACACTATTAGCATACACATTAAGAAAGAAGATTTCAGTAATTTAATGTTGGGGCTTACTCTTTCCCAAAGTTTGCAAATGGCCAAAGACACTGCAAATCCTCCTACCCTTTTTAACATATTTCACACTTATTCAATGTATATGTACGATGGTGCAGCTTGTACAGCTTTTCCTGCCTGCTTTATACTGAAATTATATTCAATATTCACAATGTTCTCCTCGTTCTTCATTTGCATGCTGTTCCAGCCCATCTTCACTGCTACATGCTGATACCTATTCTCACCTTTCACTTTTGTCCGGTTCATCTGACTTTAAGCAAGCATGGACAAAGCCCCCTCGATGTCCAACAGAGAAACTTTGTTGTTGTTGTTGTTTAGTCGTTTAGTCGTGTCCGACTCTTCGTGACCCCATGGACCAGAGAACGCCAGGCACTCCTGTCCTCCACTGCCCCCCCGCAGCTTGGTCAGACTCATGCTGGTAACCTCGAAAACACTATCCAACCATCTCGTCCTCTGTCGCCCCCTTCTCCTTGTGCCCTCCATCTTTCCCAACATCAGGGTCTTCTCCAGGGAGTCTTCTCTTCTCATGAGGTGGCCAAAGTACTGGAGCCTCAGCTTCACAATCTGTCCTTCCAGTGAGCACTCAGGGCTGATTTCCTTCAGAATGGAGAGGTTTGATCTTCTTGCAGTCCATGGGACTCTCAAGAGTCTCCTCCAGCACCATAATTCAAAAGCATCAATTCTTCGGCGATCAGCCTTCTTTATGGTCCAGCTCTCACTTCCACACATCACTACTGGGAAAACCATAGCTTTAACTATACGGACCTTTGTTGGCAAGGTGATGTCTCTACTTCTCAAGATGCTGTCTAGGCCTGTCATTGCCCTTCTCCCAAGAAGCAGGCGTCTTTTAATTTCGTGGCTGCTGTCACCATCTGCAGTGATCATGGAGCCCAAGAAAGTAAAATCTCTCACTGCCTCCATTTCTTCCCCTTCTATTTGCCAGGAGGTGATGGGACCAGTAGCCATGATCTTCGTTTTTTTGATGTTGAGCTTCAGACCATATTTTGCACTCTCCTCTTTCACCCTCAATAAAAGGTTCTTTAATTCCTCCTCACTTTCTGCCATCAAGGTTGTGTCATCTGCATATCTGAGGTTGTTGATATTTCTTCCGGCAATCTTAATTCCGGCTAGGGATTCATCCAGCCCAGCCTTTCGCATGATGAATTCTGCATATAAGTTAAATAAGCAGGGAGACAAAATGCAGCCTTGTCGTGATCCTTTCCCAATTTTGAACCAGTCAGTTGTTCCATATCCAGTTCTAACTGTAGCTTCTTGTCCCACATAGAGATTTCTCAGGAGACAGATGAGGTGATCAGGCACTCCCATTTCTTTAAGAACTTGCCATAGTTTGCCATGGTCGACACAGTCAAAGGCTTTTGCATAGTCAATGAAGCAGAAGTAAATGTCTTTCTCCAGCTTTCTCCATAATCCAGCGCATGTTTGCAATTTGGTCTCTGGTTCCTCTGCCTCTTCTAAATCCAGCTTGCACTTCTGGGAGTTCTCGGTGCACATACTGCTTGAGCCTTCCTTGTAGAATTTTAAGCATAACCTTGCTAGCGTGAGAAATTAGTGAAACTACTGCATTTCTAATACTAAAAAAGTGCTGAGCTGAGCTATCAGCACTAGAAAATTCCTTTACACCAGGTACTTCCTGCCCCTGTGTGGCAAGGTGCTTCATATTCTAACTGTAATCAAATATTAGATGGGTAAAAATCAAACAATACAACTTAAAAAACACACTAAGCAAATGAAAAAGTCAGCATATATCCTTGAAGCGAAGCATGCACTAGATCAGCTTACAAACACGAAACAAGCAAGATTCTTGAACCAGCAAATATTCTGATTTATTATGATGCCAGAGATTCTTTCAAATGCATGAATTCCTCAAGCACTCTGTAAAAGTCCCTTTGGAATGTCACAAGGAAAATTTAGCATTGCGCCACCTACTTGAAACCAGAACTCTGGATCTCAATCCAATCTACAGAACACATCTAGAAGCTTGCAAATGCCCTGTAGGGAAGAGCTTTACACATAGATAATTTGGAAAGAAGGGCAGCCAATGAAACCAAAACTCAAGCCACGGTTTATCCATAGATTCACCAGGTGATCTCAGGCATCTGCCTTGGATCAATTTCTTACAAAATGGAAATTAACAAAAGTCGATGTAATAAGGAAATGTTACATGCCTTAAGGATTAGTCAGGCTACATATCTAAATAAATAAAACGTAATGATCCATCTAGAACTGGCTAATCTCATAAAGTCAGAAGCATCCGGAAAGGAGCAAGAGCTGATCGCCTGAAGTTACTTTCACATTTTACTACAGAAAGCAACACAAGCAACCGGTTTTGTTTTCCATACAGATAGAAACAAATGGAAATCAGTGTCATCTGACTCTTAACTTTATTCCTCTACACATACGACAAGAAACCTTAACTTGGAAATAAAAACAGAAAGGTACTTTCCTAATCCTAACATTATTCTTCTACGTAAACACAGCTTCCAGATTTTAGAAGCTCAAGTCAGATGTGTGAACATGTGGTCTACATAATGAAACAGAATGCATGATGTTCCACACTGTAGTTATGCATAGGGAGGAGTGACATACGCACTTTTCACAAAACATTCGTCCAACATGCAACACTGAGTTGCTACAATCTGAGTACAAGATTAATTTAATGCTGTTACCAAACATTTTTAGAACACTCATGAAGTACCACAAGAACCCCTAAAGATAATTTTCGCAATACTACTTCAATCCTCTTTTCTGTTTTTAAAATAAATGAAGTTCTAAAATGAGCCTGTAAAAGGTTTTTAAACAGGCTGGAGATATACATTGTGGATGACTAACCAATCATATTTTAACCTTCCCACAATTTTGCACATCACCTGCAAACAGAAATGTTCCATCAACTGCACCATTTCAGTTCTCCACCCATTCCTGCCTATTCAGAAGGCTATGGTGGGAGGGAAGATAACCTGTCAGAAACACTGATGTGGATTTCATTCTGGGTACCCATTTGCTCGCTCTCTGTTGCAACTGTCAGACATGGAAGGGAAGGGGACTTCTTACGTACACTCTCTTGCTACTCTTAGGACATGCGGAGGGTGTGAAAACTGGTGTTAGCATCTTCTCCCTAAGTGCAAGGGGTGACATTTAAAACAGGAGAAGAATGAGCTTGTGAATGGTGATAAAGTACATTCCAGTACTCCTTACTGGAAGGGAAGAAGATTCCAAATTTGATAGCCAATGCACTCAAAAATGCACATCTGATTTTGGCCTATGCAAACACTACACATCCAAGTTGTGATAAATAGAGAAATACCACACAAAACAAATATTTATATTCCCTGAACTATTAACAATTACAAAATAATTATCTCCAGGAACAAGTAATACATCCGCTTGGTTCCCTTTGTTTTTGCTACCACCTCACAAACATCTTCCACTATTTTGATGGCAGCTTTCAAATAGCACAGCAAATCAGTAACTTTACTTTGCCTCACTGAGGCATGTCTCTTGAGACAGTGTCAAGTTATTAAGTGCCTTGATCTTTCTAGAGAAAACCCATCAAGATTCAGCTTCCGGTGCCTCTTTCCCACGACCACTTTCTTTTTTAAAACCCTCTTAGGTTTGATCGCTTCTGTTCTGGCGCTCGGTTCCAAGTTCCTGTTCCAAAAGACCCCTCACGAGAAAGAGAGAGTGTTGCATGCGTC
Organism: Podarcis cretensis; assembly: GCF_951804945.1. Classification (NCBI taxonomy): domain Eukaryota; kingdom Metazoa; phylum Chordata; class Lepidosauria; order Squamata; family Lacertidae; genus Podarcis; species Podarcis cretensis. The sequence goes on along the minus strand of NC_137170.1, from coordinate 43,745,967 downwards.
TTTGTCTTTTACAGCCCATTTTAAACAGGACATCTGTCTCTGTGTCTGGTTTATCCCAAAAGGTGCCTCGGATAGACACAGCAGCCCTCTCCCAACTAGGAAACAAGACTGGGTGACAATGTCGTTTTCCAAGAGGCAAGGGACAAAATTAGGAAGGGGGGAAGGAAAGAGAGAGAGATAGCGCGAGCGCCAAGGAGGCCCTTCACGTGGTCTCCCATGGGTTCAGTTCCTGCCTTTCCCCCAGATGAATCGGGAGGGGGAAAGGGGGTGTTGTTTTCTCGATCGTCGATGTAAAAGTTAAATGGCTTCATTACATAACTTTAGACCTTAAAGCTAATCCCAGGAAGCGAAGCGGCAGCCTGACCCTCGCTCGCATGATCCAAGTGGGCCACCGGGGAGTCGTTGCCAGAGCTCAGCCCACCTGCCACCGGGGGCCATTTCCTCCCTGCTCTCCGGCGGCCGGGTGATGGGCGGGGAGAGACGGGAGCAGCCCGGAGTGTCCTTCAGCTCGGGCAGAGGACCAGCCCCAGGGCCACGGCGCCCTTCGGGGAAGGGGGATCGCCGCCCACCCCCAGCGACAAGGCAGGCCCCCGGCGACACACACACTGGAGAGGGAGAGGAGAAGGTTGCAGGGGAGCGGCGGCGGCGGCTGCTACTGGAACCGCAGCCAGCAAACCACCCACCCACCCACCCACCGTGACACGAGGAAGATCAGGGAAGCGGGCTGAGGCGCCCGGAGGGACACGCTGCCTGAAGACCGCCACGGATCGCCCTCCCGCCCCTCCAGGGCCCCGTGCCGGCACCAGCCGGATCCCAGCAGAAAGTTCCCGGTGGCCCCCGGCTGAAGCCTGCGCGCCGACTCGTCCCTCAAGAGCCGCGCCCCCCTCCGCCCCCCGCTTCCCCGGCGGCACCTGTTCCCATCACCCGCCCGGCAAGTTCCTCGACGCTGCGCCCTTCCAAGCAGCGCCGCCGCCGTCGCCGCCGCCTCCGGCTTGTGGGGCTCGCGAGGCTGGCGGCGTCGGCGGGCGGAGCCCCATCGCGCTGCCGGCCGGCCGGTGCAGATTGACGGGCTGACGCCGAACTCGCTGGCTCGCTCGCTCGCACTCACCGGGGCGCTGGCGGGCTGCTGCTGCTCCTCCGTCGTCGTCGTCGTCGTCGTTGCCGGCGCCGTTCGGCTCAAGCGGGCCCACCCAGGGCAGGCGGAGGCCCCGGCCGGGCTGGAATCCGGCGGCTGGAACGCCCCGGGGCGCCCGAGTCCCGGGCTCCACGCTGCTGCGTCAGCGCCGCCTCCTCCTCCTCCTTCGCCGCCGCCGCCGCGTAGCCGCCCGGCTGCGGGATGGGGACTGGAGGCGCGCCCCCTTCTGGGGCCCGCGCGCTCAAGGCCGGAGGAGGGGGCGGCGGCTGCTCCCGCTGCTGCTGCTGCTTCTCCTGCTCCCGCCGCGGCTCCCGCTCCCGCCGCTCCCTCGGCCGAGGAAGGCTCGGCTGCCGTCCTGCCGCTACCGCTGCTCCGCTGCTGCCGCCGCCTCCGCGCCCGCCGCCGATGTGCTCTAACTCCCCGAAAGCAGCAGCGGCAGCAGCGAGCCCCTTGCTCCGCTCAGGCTCCGTCCTCCCTTCCTGCTTCCTCGTCGGCAGCCAATCGGCGCCCTCCCCAGCGCCGTCCGCTCCGACGCGCCCGCCAATCGCCAGGCACCTGGCCCGCCCCCGCTAGCCAATCTCCGCACCAACCACCCGCCCCAGCCAGGTCCCAGCGCAGCTTGCAAGGCAAGGCAGGCAGGCAGGCGAGGCGAGGCGAGGCGGGCGGCTCCCAGCGGACACGGCATGGCCACGGCCGCCCAGCCGGGGGAGGGGCGTCCCCACGCGAGCGGCAGCATCCTCCGCGCGCGCCCCGCCCCCCCTCCCACCGCCCAACCTGTCTTCTCGGCAGCCCCGTCGCGCCTCCAGTCCGCCCCATCGCTCTTTTCCCGCCTGCCCAAGTCCCCATCTGCTTTTCCCATCCTCCCCTGGACGTGAGCGGGGCGGGGGCGCCTCCCTCCTCGCCTCGGCCGCCCCTCGTGCTTCCCCACGCGGCTTACCTCGCGGGGAAGAGAAACGCCTCGAAGAAGTTTATTTAGCCCGGCTCCGTCCGCCCCCCGCCCCCCAAATTCTCCCCCTCCTCTTCCCGTGGCTCTTTCTCGCCCTGTCACACAACGGACTGGCCGTCACCTTGGTCGGCCACCAACAGCACCCTCCTCCTCCTCCTCCTCCTCTTCCATTCGAGCGCCTCTTCCTTTGTTGCATCCAGTCCCCTCGGGAGATCTTCCATATTCAGGTCACCGGCTCTACTTGTCAGTCACCCTCCACCAGAAGCCGCCCACATCGACCCGAGTCCCTCTGCTTTCTACCCATCTACTTTGCCCAGAAGTTCCTAAGCTAGCAATCCTGCTTTCCCTCAACTTTCCCTTACTTATTGGACTTTCATCTCGACCAGTCTCTAAAGCTTGGAGGAACATTTGTACAGCTAAAGAAGAATCGCCGTCCCCCAAATCCCCCATCTCCTTGCTGGCATTCAGGAAGGGAAGGGGTGGCCTTAGCAGCCTCACTTCCACTGTTGGGTACTAGACTGTCCTTGCGCCTCATCTCTGCAACAACAGGGCACCTGTGGACCATAGCTGTGCACACCATAGACAAATGCAAGCTTGATTGCATTACCATTTAATATGATTACATAGCACTGAATATTGAACCAAATCCTCAGCACAATATCAAGGCTGCAGAATAAATGAGCAAAACATTGCATGCACCTTGGTAATGTTCATTGTGTGTGTGTGTGTTCCTCTTTCAGGGAGCCTAATGTGAAAATGTCAGGTTAATACAACAGGCTTTTCAATTTTGCCTTCTAACTGTCCAGTGTTCGTTCATTCTCATTTTCCAGTTTTGCTCATAGAGAACCAAAGGTTCTTTGCTCTGTGCTGCAAAAGACATGGTTTGGGGGCATTTAAGCTGATCTGGAATCATTTACTGCAGAATAATCTCTTGAAGGCTGTGGGCTACCTACCCTCAGGCTGCTTGCAAGGTTGCGACCTTTTGAGCAGCTGGAATTTAATTCCAGGTGCGCACATTATCCACCTTAGATCACACGCAAGCACTCTGCCACCCCAAATTCTAACCATATTAAGCTACAATGACTGATAAAAGGCCACATGAATGCATACATAATCCATTTTGCTTCTCAAGCTACAATTCCCTAAAAAATGAACAAATAATCCAAGAGTACCATGACACTAGCCTACTGCGTGTACATGATTTCACTTTTGTATTCCTTGTTAATTATTTTGGAATAATTACCGGTAACTACATTTCTCTTGATATAAACAAACACTACTATAAATTTCCTTTCTGCTGAAAGCATATACACTTTTTGCAGTATTTTCCAGGAATCCCAACAGAAACTGTTTATTTTCCCAGGAGATGGGGGAGAGCCCTTGCCCTGGGTGAATGTGGGCTCAATATATGGCGCAACAGTGAAAAAAGGAAAAAGGTAGTGGTTCACATTCGATTAGTTTTAATACACTTTAATATAACAGAAATTAAAGTCATCTACATCTGCAGGCATCTTGGCTTCTTGTAATTTTGCTCAACTCTTCTTGATCTTTCTGGTGCTCCTTTTCAGTTGCTGCTTCTGCATCCACTTACATGCTTACTGGTTCATTCACATGAATAAGCACAAGGCAACTCCTATCGTGGTGCTTTCCAATAAATGAAAGCTCCTGCTTTCATTTATTGGAAACCACTTCCAATGTTACATGCCCGTTATCTGAGGATCTAATATTTACAGGCCTAGTACTTTCTCAAAGATCTGCTTATAGTTGGTTCACAGTTCCCCAGATGTCATTCCATGACATCATTATCACAATAATCTCTTAGACACTAACAAAATTCAGTTGTAGTTGAAGTGTTTATTTATATATCAATCTCAGATCAGTTTCTAAAAATGAATTGAAAATTTAAACACTGCTTGTGACTTGGGATCATAGGGAAGGGTGAAAGGTTCAGAAAGGGAGAAGGGAGGTTCCCTGCCTGTCACTACTTTCTAGAATTTACAAGACGGTGAGATCAAGTTGTTCTGAGAAGTGTAAGGAGGTCATCCACATCAAGTGATCTTAAGCATGCATGTTGAATCAGGTGCTTGAAGAAGACTAAACTGCAATCCCCAAGAGCAATCCCTGAAACACTGGTTCAGCCAAGGATATATGCATTAAAAGTGAGGTCCACATATGAAAAGTGAGAAATTTCATTCCATATGCCTAGAGCAGCAGCAATCCTGGTTTTTGTATAATTTCTGTTTTGTTTATTGGGAAAATGTCTACATTTCTTGGAAAAGTGTCTGAATTACAACACATTTCTCTGACTCATCTTAAAATGAAGCAGCTGTCACTGCTGGATTCTTTAAGAATGATTTCTTTAAACGGGGGCATCTTCTGCTTCAAAATACTTACATCATTCTCCCCTCCCCTCAACTCCCCCTGCCTCCCAAAATAGCTTTGTGAAATTGCTATCTGTTCAACTGTTTTAAGATACAAGAACTCTGAACAGCGACACAATGAAACAATTTCTGTATCGCTGTGGGGTTGGTTGTTCACAACAGCTAGAGATTCCAAGGATGCTATCCCACATCAACTGGGCTAGCAGAGATGGCGCTGCCCAGGTGTAGCCAAGTGTTGCTTAAAGTAGCAGACAATGCTGTACTTTTTCCTTTAGGGTACTGATTGCCACACTTCCAGTTCAGAATAAGCCAGAGAACAAAACAGAAACCTACGATTTGGGCAGAGCCTAAGAGCTTAGTAGAACTGGAGGCATGGTTGGTTGTTTCACACATCATGCTAAGTCAACCTTTGGCCTAGCTGTGTTCCTGTTATGTACTGAGTTGAATAGGATCCAAACTGCAGCAGTCTGATTGGTCCTAGAACAATAGGATCCAAATTGCAGCAGTCTGATTGGTCCTAGAACAATAGGATTCAGAATGCATCAGTCTGATTGGTTGCAGCAGTATGATTGGTTGGCAGGAACCACCCAATCATGCTCCAGATATAAGTGAATCCACAACCTGATTGGCTTACAGTAGAATTCCAGAATAGCCAATCATGTGCAGCCCATTGTGTAAATAATGTATATAAAGCAGATACTGTGAGGGGACTTTCATTCATTCCTCCTCACCACTATGAGCTGAATAAAGAGCATGAAATCACTTTGCGACTCTGAGTATATTTCAGTTCCACATTCCTGGAGAGTGTGGCCACTTAGTGCCCTCTCCTAAAAAAGCAAACACAAGCTGCAAACCTTGGTTACAGCTTGTAACTTGACTGGAGCAAGCCAAACCACAAGGTCAGGTTCAGATGACATGCTAAGCCGAATCAAACTATGACTTAGCTTGCAGCAGCAGGACCAGAGATGGAGCCATGATCTGGAGGCCACACACTCCTCTATTCCCACCAAAGCTTAGTGTTTGGTTTAGGGTTATGTGTGAACCAGGTAGTTTTTAGAAAGCGTTTCCAGGGACATGATAAAACATTTGCTCCAGTTTTAATGGACTTTGAATATATTTACTGACTGAAAATAAAAACACTAAATGGAAAGGCTCTGAACTGACTAGGCCATTTCTTGATTCCATGAACCAGATTCATATGCACACACAAATAGCACAAGAAAAGCTTTCTGTGTGATAGTGCCCTTAGTGGCACACCACCTTCTCAATCTAACTAGGTAACCCATGATGGATTTAGGGTGGTGTGGGTGGTTCCCCCCCCCCAGAGGGCACTGAGCCAAGGGGGTGCAAAATTGAGAAGCTCCATAATTGAGAAGATCCATTTGGGGGCACTTAAGTCCAGCCCTGTTGGTAACCCCACGAACTTGGATGTCAGCAGGGTAGAGGAGGCTGGACTTGGTTACTAATTTCCAGCTCCTTATTAAAAAGTTCAAAGCACAACTGCATGAGCAGTCTGAATAAGGAACTGTATTCTATATGCACCTCAAATTAAGCTTTGGGGCTCCTAAACATGGCCTGCGGTCACACCCATTAAAGCGCTATATGGAAACTCCATTTTGACCAAAGAGAGTGCTGTTTTTCTTGAAAGAGAGTTTCTCTTTGGCATAAGAGCCTCCCTAAAACTGAGGGCGCGGGGGAATATAAAATTCCATTTATTATTCAGGCTGGTTATGTAGGAATACAGAACTGGGACCTAGCAAATAACCTTATGGGAAGAGCTCAATGGTAGAGCATCTGCTTTGAAGGCAGAATGTCCCAAGAATAACCCCCAGTATCACCAGTAGGACTGGCAAAGACTCTTCCCTGAAACCCTCGAGAGCCACTGCCACTCAGCTTAAGTGATGCTGAGCTACATGGACCAATGGTTTGGCTCTGTGTAAGGCAGATTCATATATTCCTATCCTCAAGTGGGTAAGAAGGGCATCAACTCATTGACATGAAATAGCTCTCTGGCCTTCCAGTCACATAATAAAATGTAGTGTGCTCCGGGGCTTACACGTTTTACTGAAAATAAAGTCATTTTTTTTATTTTTTAAAATAATATTTATTAAAGTTTTGAAAGTTACAGAAAGAAAAAAGAAAAAGAATTAAACATAACAAAACCATACAATACAACCCAAAAAGAAAATTTTTACATATACATAACAAAAATAAAACAAAAACAGTTAAGAAAAAGAAAAAAGAAACACAACCAATACTTGCAATGTTATTAACTTTCTTTTGCTTGTTTCAGTGACCTCCTCACACCTCCCTTTTTTGTATTCCACTTCGATTATTTGTTTCAGCAAATCCTTTCCATCTTCCTCAAACTTCTGTCCTATCATTTAATTTAACAAATTCTAACATTTTTTTTTCCTTTAATCCAATTACAATCTATTATACTTAATTCTTTATAACATTTCTGCTAAAGCCATGTAACTTCATTCCAACATCTTTCTAACATTCCTTAATTTTACAATATTTCTGTAAATAATCTTTAAATTTCTTCCAATCTTCTTCCACCGACTCTTCTCCCTGGTCTCGGATTCTGCCAGTCATTTCTGCCAGTTCCATGTAGTCCATCACCTTCATCTGCCATTCTTCCCGGGTGGGTAGATCTTGTGTCTTCCAGTACTTTGCAATAAGTATTCTTGCTGCTGTTGTAGCATACATAAAGAAAGTTCTATCCTTCTTTGGCACCAATTGGCCGACCATGCCCAGGAGAAAGGCCTCTGGTTTCTTCAAAAAAGTATATTTAAATACCTTTTTCATTTCATTGTCATGTACCACCTGTAAATCATTTCCATTATATTCTCTCTTAAGGCATTACATGCCGTAAATTTCATACCTGTGGTCCGTAACTGTTCCCAGTTTCCAGTTATTTTCATGCTTGCTCAGTACTGTAATGCTTTCAAAGGCTTTTTATGACTCTGTACATCACCTGCTGTGTTTTGTTTTTGTTTGCCCCCCCCCCAAGAAGGCGGTATATAAATTCATTCATTCATTCATTTACAAATAAATGCTAGCATACTTCCATTATTTTCATGGATTCTTACTATTTAATATTATTATTTTTTGGATTTCCTACATACCCTTCACCATAAGTTCCCAGAATGGGTTACAACAATATAAAAACACAATATAAAAATCAGTACTAGTGTCTTTTTTAAAAAAAATCAGAAAATGCGGCGGGCCCTGAAAATGTTCTACCATACTAATCCGCAACTCCTCCATGAGGTCTTGTTTTTCTTGCACCATAGACAGCAGAAGATTTTTTTCACCACTCATTTCCGGATGGGCAATAGCGTCAGACTATATGGATTTCCTGAAGGCCACCCAAAGGGACATGGTCCCACTAGAGAGTTGCAGCTGGATCATTGAATGTGCAAAAAAGATCCCCAATTCCCAAAACACTAATAAGAACTTGGAAGTTGTCTGAGATCATCAGCAGGAATGTCCAGAAGGGCAGAATGAATGTTTGATCAAGAGATACAACTACAGACCATCTGGTGGTTAAGCAGCCAGCCCAGAGCTTCATATACTGAATATCAGAGACTTTGGAATATATATTTTGAAGTACCGTATATTTGTAATCCATGAGTAGTTATTGGAAGACTTGTGAACTTTACTCTTAATCTGACCTTTCTCAACATGGAAGAATACATGTTCAGCTACACCTTCCTATTAAGATTTGTTCATATAAGAATGACATTTCTTTACCTACTGAAAAAGAAACTGTCCATTTGTACTCAAGAGCCTGAAAACAAAATTAATCAATCTGAGACCAACTTCTGCTATTCTCAAAACATACACCCCTACATATAAACATCTAGCAACATAGTCCAGGGTGTCCCCAGTAGACAGTGAGTAAGAATGGAATAAGCTTTCAGGTATTCACTTTAATCTCCAGAAAAAAGAGTATATGTTCAATTCTGGACCATACTTAGGGGACCACTAGATAATATGAATTGTGCAATACAGCAGGAAGTGGTGCTGATGAGTTCATGGGTGAACTCTGCCCTCCAGCTTCCACCTTGATCAATAGCATGGCTCAGTGCTAGAGAACAGCGTGACGCTTGTAACATCATCTCTTCTGATCAAGTACAACTTAGATCTTGTTTTTGCTTACAGTGTGCCAAAAGACAAGGTGCAAAGAACAGTCTTACACATTAGGGATATCCTGAACAGCTTTCACCTTAGAACATCTCACCAAGTTTCTATACAATGGAAAAAGGGAACTGAAATCGGGGGGGGGGGGGAGAGTTGTACTTTGCTCAGCCTACATAAAGCATAAACAGTTTACTTTTGCCACCAACGTAGGTATCCTCAACTTACTTCCTGGTGGGAACTTCTTATTTTCCTGAAACACTTCTGATGGATAAGCCATCTGTATAAAAGTTGTGCCGATGAAGGCATCTGCAACTGAAACATCTACAGCAGACGTGGAGATGCTGCTGAACTACAACTCCCATCAGCCCCAGCAAGCACAGCCAACAGCCAGGGATTATGGGAGTTGTAGTTCAGTAATATCTGGAGGGCCAAAGACTCCCCAACACCTGATCTACAAAAATTCCTCTCTTTGGCAATAGGTGCACTGTGGAATACAGGTACTTGTAGAAAGTATTCTCTCTTACTAAATAGTTACACTGAAATTTAGGAACAGGAGAGGCTAGTATAGATATAGAACAACTAGCTTAAATTTACTGCTAATCACATTTGTTGATTGTTGTGACGTGGGGTTTGTGATTTCAGCTCTCTTGACATAATATGCTGGAGACAGTTCTCTAGTAACACTTCTTTATTAAAGCAACAAGACTGAGACCTGAGGAGGGGAGAGCTACATTTATAGGGACAGGGAACTAGCTAGAAAGGATACATTTTGGAGGGAACAATATCAGGCAATCACAGTCCTGCCTTTTGGAGGAAACCAATAAGACAGAGGATCCAAATACAGCAGCTTAAATGAACCAATAGTAGCTGTACCCTCTGGAACCAAAAGGCAGTTACTTTACCCTAATGCAAATACAGACAATAATAATACAGATATAAAATCCTTTGACTCAATACACAACATTGATACCCCTTTATGATGGTCACTTCTGCAGTCTGACCCTAGACATGTTTAGTAGCCCACTAGGCTGTTCAATGGGGCTTACTCCCAATACCGTAGGTGTGAATAGACTGCAAGCTTAGTTAAGAACCTACATTTATACTTTTAATACAGATAGAGAAAAGGGAAAAGGTGTGGCAATAAGACCAGGATTTACTCACTGTACATTTGATGTTTCATGAATCAAATGGAATGCTAGAGCTTTTCAGCTGCTTTTCAAACAAGTGTATATGTGTTGTTTTAGGCAAGCTAGCAGACAATTTAGGTGGCATCGATCCCTATGAAGGTTGAAAAACTGCACCCTTCCCTCTCTCCCACTTACAGGGATTCCTTGAGGCGCTTTGAGAGGTTCCTTGCCAAAAAGAAATAAATGGGATTTAAAAACAACAACACCCCACTAATATCAAGGTTTCAAAGGGTCGCCTGGAAACTTCTAAAAGTCAGATGTTAAAAGACATCTGAAGGGAGGTTTTTTGTGTTTTAATATTTTGTTGGAAGCTGCCCAGAGTGGCTGGTGGCTGTGGCAACCCAGTCAGATGAGTGGCATATAATTATTATTATTATTATTATTATTATTATTATTATTATTATTATTTCATTGCCAGGCAAATGCCTCTTCCTCTTGTATAAGGAGCTGAGGTTTGCTTTTCTTATCTGAAGGAAATAAAGAATTTTAGAGCAGATAATTCACCTAGTGGCATTCTGTAAGTGAGGCTGTTGAATTTGCCACCATGCACCCACATAATAATAATAATAATAATAATAATAATAATAATAATAATAGCCAGAGAAGGAGAATCTGGTAATTCTTCATTTAAATTGTTTCTCAGCAAGAAGAAAGAAGAGTAAGTGCTAACTAGCTGCAGGTAGATAATGATGGTGCAGTCACCAAATAATAGCATGACTAGGATGGGGCAATAAAACTACCTGTCCCAGATAGAATTTAGATAAGGACACAGAATGGGCAAAAAGGTGTTGTAATATATGAGTCAGTTACCAAACGAATGTGACATTATATAACGTGTCGTTTTCAGTACAAAAGAATGAACCGTGTTTCCAGAATGGTAGATGAGGAGCCAGGGAGACTTAGCGAAGGAGTCAAGGCAGAATGGCACAGATTCAGCCTCTCGGTGCTCCTGTTTGTGCCTCTAGCCTAACACGGTGAGACTCATTCAACCATTGATCCTGCTAGAAGGAAGGAAGGCAAATATGTGACCCTGGACAGCGGCAGGCAGCAAATGATTTATTTACTTATTCGCTCCGTATCTATCAGAGGAGAGAGAACGTTCCAAATTTTTGCTGCAGTATCTTTGACAGTCCACAGCCAGCCTTCAGTGGTCCCTGGTGCTAATTTCTGCTGGGTGGGCACAGAACTAGGAGCTTGCCCCAAGCACAGAAACAACCAGTTATGGCATTCCAATTAGGGAAATATGTGAAGTGAATAAAACAGGACGCTGGCCTCCCCGGAGAGGTGAAGCACCAGACGTATTAATGGAGTGCAGAGATGGATTTATTGCAAGAACCCCCTTGCACTCAATTACCAGCTACTACATCTTGAGCTCCACTCTCCCTTTGAGTGCAGTTGTCTTGGCAGACTCCCTATGGAGGCACCTGCTCTCTGTACTTCTGGCTGGAACCCACTGGGTAAGGAGAAAGCATGCATTAACTAGTTCACCCAATCAGCGTAGGCTATTCCACCTTACTCAACTGCTGCATTGGTCGATGGTGCAAAATCCTGATTTAATGTTTCTGTGTTTTATAGATATTTAAAAAGATATTAACTTCCTTGAGTTCTCTCTCTTGTGAGACTCTAAAATACATTTCATATCCACACAACCTAATCCTTCCCTCTCCTTTGATCTGCCAGCTAATGGGCTAAGTAGGAGAGTGGATGTTGCCAGCTGAGCTTCCTGGCAAGACTCAGGTGGCATCTTTTTGACACAGAAAAGCTTTTTCATGGAAGACTCTGAGAGCTTCTAAAAAAATAATAATGGAAAATGCTGAGAGAATAAGAAATATTTGTGTGTCTTGATATCCAGTTAGCCAAGGAGAACCCTCCGATTTGATTGCCTGTCTCTTTTAAAAGATACCAACAGGATCATAGGTCTTTGATTAAATTAGAGTTGCTAATTTTTCAGGAAGCCTCTGCAGCTGTACCTCTTTAACCTTTTATCATTATTATAATCTTCCAAAATATTGCACATCAATCCAAGGAGGAAATAAGGTATTACTAAGGGAAAATCATAATTATTAAAGCCTTAATAGGATTTTGATGTGCAGAAATTAGCAGCTGATCATATTTGTCTCCATCCTGTGGAAAGTTTCGACTGATTGTCTTTGCTGATTAGACTGCTGTTCAAGGCACAAGAGCAGGGTAGGGTGGTTTCCCTGGTCAGTTGGCAATCCTAGATTAAATACAATCTGAAAGCACCATTGGTATTCCACTTCTTAAGGTTTGGAAGCCAGTGAGGAAGAATTACTGACAAACTTTTGATTATCAAAGGGAATGACTGATAGATGGATATGGATAAATATGCAACAGGAGCAATTAATTTCAAATTTTTCAATGTGAACTGAATGCCATGGTTTAGGAATGACAAAGTAACCCTTGAAGTGGCAATGTTATTTTGGATTACATGGTGCCTCTCTGACTTTAACACTCAATTGGAAAAGTATTAAACTATGCGGAAGAAGGGTTTTCAGCAAGTACAGCTTGGGGAAAGGTCATAGCTTAGTGGTACAGTGCATGCTTTGCATACAAAAGGTCCCAAGTTCAATCCCTGGTATCTCTAGAAAGGGAAAATTAGAAAGATTTCTGCTTGAAATCCTTAAGCACTGCTGCAAGTCAGGGTCAACAATACTGAGCTGGGTGGATCAACGGTCAGACTCAGTGTAAGGCAGCTTCAGATGTTCATGGAGTGGTGAGAAATGAGGAGCCTGCTCAAGTTCCTTGCTTTATGCAAATATTTAAATGCATAAGAAGTTTGTTCTTCTTTGCATTCAGTCCCAATGACTTGCAGGAGGGTGGAGAGGGGCAGCACAGTGAGGGGATACTTGGCTGTACACAGCAATTCTCTAGTACAGTGATGGCCAAACTTGGCCCTCCAGCTGCTTTGGGACTACAGCTCCCATCATCCCTAGCTAACAGGACCAGTGGTCAGGGATGATGGGAGTTGTAGTCCCAAAACAGCTGGAGGGCCAAGTTTGGCCGTCACTGCTCTAGTACAACATGGAATTCACACTTCCCATTCGACATTTTGCTTTATGATCAAGGACATCACAAACAGTGGAATGTCTATAAAGAGCCCATCTTTTCATATGGGTCTTTCTTGTGAAGAGAGCACTGTCACCGAAGATTAATCTGGATTAGCCCCCATCCCCCGGGTGATGATTCATGATCATTAAAAGAAATTAGAATCACTCTTCCAAATGCAAACTTCCAAAGAAAGAACAAGGAAGCCCACCTCTCAGTCGCCCTGGTTATTTGCACAAAAGGGCAGCTCATCGTGTGTAAGAAAGCCATTAGGCAATCATGAGCATGTGCCCTCAGTGCAATTTTGCCTGGATTTAAGAATCCTGCTCAACCCCCTCATTCAGACATCTTTAGTGGACTCCTGGGAATGAGTAATCCAGGCTTCTCAGTTGGCGATGGCCATTGGCAGCTGTGTGATGTGTTGCTTTCTGGGGAGCAAGTGGGATAATGGAAAAGGCTGCCCTCCCTATACCGTTCAAATCACACACATGCATACATTACTAGATCTACACAATTCACCCTGATTATTTCTCCTTGAAATTTCCCACCCAATCTATAACCACAATGCTTATGTCTTAAATGAAGAACCAGCCTTACCATTCAGAAGGAGGAGGAGGAGGAGGAGGAGGAAGAGGAGGAGGAGGAGGAAGAGGAGGAGGAGGAGGAGGAGGAGGAGGAGGAGGAGGAGGAGGAGAAGAAAAATGGGGGACAAGTAAGAAGAAAGTGGATAAAGAGAAGTTTTTCTCCCTCTCTCATAATACCAGACATTTTGGGCATCCAATGAAACTGATTGTTGGACACTTTCAGGATAGACAAGAAGCAGTGATGACCAGCAATTTGGATGGCTTTGAAAGAGGAATAGACAAATTAATGGAGGATAAGGCTCTCCATGGCTAATAACCCTGAAATATATGTTCTGCCTCCACTGTAAGATGCAGGATGCTTCTGAATCCCAGTTTATGGAAAACCACAGGAGGGGAAACTCCTGCTGAGCTCAGACGTCCGGTTGCCTACTGTGAGAATGGCATGTTGAACTAGATGGGCCACTGGCCTCGTCCAGCAGGGCCATTATTTTCCTAATCATACTCCCCAACATCTCGCAAATGAACGTAGAGTCACTCTTAAGAACCTAGTGGAGCCAGGGGCAGGCAACCATGGGTCAAGGTACTGGTCCCAGCTCATCAGGGCTACCCTTAGGCTGCAAAATGGTTTCCAACACGAGACAGTGCCCAAAATAGCAATAGCAACAACAAGAACAAGAACAAGAACAAGAACAAGAACAAGAACAAGAACAACAACAATAATTTTTTATACCCTGTCCATCTGGCTGGGTTTCTGCAGCCACTCTGGGCAGCTTCCAACAGAATATTAAAATACAATAGTCTATTAAACATTAAAAGCTTCCCTAAACAGGGCTGCCTTCAGATGTCTTCTAAAAGTTTGGTAGTTATTTTTCTCTTTGACATCTGGTGCGAGGTCATTCCACAGGGTGGGTGCCACTACCAAGAAGGCTCTTTGCCTGGTTCCCTGTAACTTGGCTTCTCGCAGTGAGGGAACCGCCAGGAGGCCCTTGGCGCTGGAGCTCAGGGTCCGGGCAGAACGATGGGGGTGGAGACCCTCCTTCAGGTATACTGGACCGAGGCTATTAGCAACAGTTCCAGAGCGTGAAAAATTAGGATTTTCCTCCCAGTCATCAAGGAAAGGTAATCTGTGCAAGAGCTACAAAAGTTTATATTTCATTTTGTTCTTATGAGTTATAACCAACATTTGCCCTTGGCTTATCACTCGGGGCTTGTTTCTGGAGACAAACCATGGATCTGGGTTCAAATGTGGCAATAATTAGCAGGAGTGCAGGAGGAACAGAACAGCCACAGTTTTCTTGCTGTGCCCCATAGTTTGGCTTAGCATTACAATACAAGTGAGGCCTCTGTTTCTTCCCACTCTGTTTGCAGCACCAATAACTTCATTATTTGTATACTCTCCTCCATGCAACCACGCATGCAGACAAAGATTCTACCCAAACCAGTGACATGATCAAGAGAGGGAGTGATAAATTAAGATTACCCCAAAGACAATTCATTAAAAATAGGACACAGAATATTAATTGCAATACCTAGTTCATAATTCACAACATCTCCACCCCTTCCCCTGCAATCTTCAGCTTAAACTCCACACCCTCTAGCAGGCAATCATCATTTTACTCCAGTTATGTATTAGTCACTTTTCAGGGCCAAGCCCTCACAAAGGAACATACAAATAAAAACAACAGAACTTCTCTGAAGCATTGGGTGGATCCAAACAAATGCACAAGAGATGCTGAATTAGATCACAAATATTCTTTTAAGGAAAGACAATAATATCTTATTGAATGCCAGAGCTGAAAGGGTATGTTAACTGGAAGAGAGTTTCACAACTGCAGGGCCACCACTAAGAAGTCCCTGTGCCATGTGCTTCCCAGTCTAAATGATTTTACCAGCAGGCACATAAGCAGGATCTCTGATGCAGATCTTAAATTATAGGCAGGGTCATATGGGAGCAGGCAATCCTTAAACTAATCTGGACCTGTATTAATACCAGCATGTTGGAAAGGAACTGGAAATTTGTGCAACTGGTGCAAAAGTTACATGCTCAGACCTTCTGCTATCTCCACATCCCCTTTAGCATCCTGGCAGCTGTATTATGCACCAGTTGAAGTATCCAGCCTGTCTTCAGAGGTAGCACTATTGCAGTAATCCTGTTTAGTGTGTGTTTCATTACCTGTCCCCACATTCTGCTTATCAACTTATTTCTCCACATCTCACTATGTGGAGAGGGGGTGACTGACCAACAGTTAAAAGCATGCAGTTTGCATTTGCCACAGAGGCCTTTGACATGGAAAAGTTTTGACAGGAAAAATTAGAAGGGGTGGGTGGATCTGTATTTGCATTTAATATGATAGATCTTGCCGCTTTATTTGCTTGAGTGTCAGTGAGATGCTACATTTATTACCAATTATCGTTTCTGGCACAGCCTTAAGGTGAAACGCATTGAGATTTTCAAAGGCTTATATACAGCTTTGATAAATCAGCTGTGTGTGATCTGCATCCCTGAGGCATTGGCTTTAGCTAATAGATGGATGGGCAATACCACAAACTAGCAGCCACCAGCTGCTTTTTTTGAAATTAGGATTCTCATAGCTAAACGACATGAGATAATAGTACTTGATCCATAACGTAGTGGAGGCAGGCAGGGATTGGAAGCACAATATGCCTCTGAATGCCAGTTGTCTGGGATCTCCTTGGCCAACGCTTTGCCTCCCCAAACTGCTTTTTAGCCATTTTTTTCTTTCTTCCCAGCTGTGCTCCTAGACTGCCACAGGGCCCTAATATGCTTTAAGCTAAGGTTACCAGAATTTTTTCAAAGAATCCGGGGACACTTTTTTAAAAAAAAAAAAAAAAAAGAGAGAGAGAGAGAGAAGTTATTTTTAAAAGTTTTTGTTGTGTTTTTTTTAAAAAAGAAGTAATATATTCTCTTCTGTGGGCTGGGTGGCTGGGTGCTCTCGCTCCTGGCTCGATTTGAGTTGCAGGGGGGTCAGTGGTTCCCCTAGTTGACACGCTGGGCGTCCCCGGTTCCCCCTCGGCAGCGGCAGTGGCAGTCTCAGCAGCCTGGAGCCAGCCTGGTAGCACAGTTGGCTCTGGCTGGCTTCAGGAGCTGCTCACTGCTGTGGCGCCCACCATTTTTCCTTGCTGGAAGTCCCCATACGATGTGTCTTGTGCCGCTGAAACAATCACACAACATTCATTCCCTACTAATAAATCTACAACACTTAAAATATAAATCTGGGGACATTAAATGAAATCCGGGGACGGATTTGTAAATCCGGGGACTGTCCCCGGGAAACAGGGACATCTGGTAACCATACTTTAAGCACTATTCCGTTCAGCAGGAGAGAGTGGAAGCCGTCTTGGCCAACATTTGGGGCGGCAATACCTCAGAGTACTTGAGGAAAGTTCCACCTCCTGCCTGACCCTGACCTCCCACAGCCATCACTCTGCCCACTTGTGTATCAGGCCTTGGCCACAGGCATGTGGACCCAGAAGGTTGTCAGTGAGGTAATATAGTTCTCATACTGATAAAGGTGCCCCACCCAGTAATAATCTTGACCCAGTGGTATGAGTTGTACCACCGAGAATGGACTCTGTATTGTTGAGTAAGACAAAAGGTCTCGTTCTTAGTCAAACTGCTATGCAACACCTGCTCAAAACAAAACAATGAACTAGTTGGCCCCTCTAAAACAGGCATGGTCAAATTTGGCCCTCCAGACTACATTTCCCATCATCCCTGACCACTGGTCCTGTTAGCTTGGGATGATGGGAGTTGTAGTCCCAAAACATCTGGCCGGCCAAGTTTGGCCATGCCTAATCTAAAAGGACACAAGCATCTTATGAACGTAAGGACTACTTGCTGAATCAAACCTCCAAGGTTTATCTAGAGACCAACACTCTGACTAGGACCCAAAGAGCCACATTAGGTAGCTATATGGGCTTCATTTATGCCCAGTGGGAATTTTTGCGCGTACACACACACCCTGAGCAAGAGCAACGACCATAAAAATGCACCAAATAGCTGTGTCAGGACAATTGGTCTGACCCACCCAAGTTGTGTCAGCAGCACAGTAGTTATTAATAGCCTGATGGCGCTTAAGAAACAGTTTCTGCATCTTTCCTCCCAGAGAAGCAAAGTAATTGCTGAAGGCTAAATGCATTCTTGCATTTATTGTACTGTAGTTATCAATTGGAATGGTGTTACTCCCAGGGTCTTAAGCTAAAGAAATATTTGTGTGCTGCTTTTATAGCTTTTAAATATATTTTTTGTAAAAACAAGTGACAGAGGAAGGTGGACTGCAGTGAGCAATCAGGCTATACAGACGCACACCTGCTGAGTAATACCTCAGCTCTGTATAGGGAAGTTTTTAATGTTTGATGTTTTACTGTGGTTTATTAAATTGTTGGAAGCCACCCAGAGTGGCTGGGGCAACCCAGTCAGATGGGCGGCATATTATTATTATTATTATTATTATTATTAATAATAATAATAATAATATTCTAATAATATTCCTAATCATTTTTAAAAGTAATGCAGCTTTACCTTTATTGATGAGGCTTTAAAAAAACCCCAAGGACACAGCCACATGGAGGTACAGGTCATGTCTGACAGTCTACTACCCAGAAGGATAGATAAATCACAAGGGGGAGAGTGCTTTTGTGCTCAGATCCTGGTTGAGAGTTTTCTCTACAGGCAATCGGTTGGCTACTGTGAGAATAAGATGCTGGACCAGATGGGCCTTTGGCCTGATTCAGCAGGCCCTTCTTAAGTGCTCAGCATATTTTTTCCTGTTATGTCCTTGTTAATAGTAGCTGTTTCCCCCACTCCAAAAAACACACCCTAAAATGGCTTTTAAATTTGAGAAGTTTTCAATAAGGGAGTAGGCAGGAGCACCCACGAATACTTCATTGGTGAAATTCAACACCAGTGAACACTTCAACATTTGTCTTGGCTTCAGGCATCCAAATAAAATCCATGTACCTTTTCTTGCCTTCATTGGGCTCCACACCTGTTATGGCAAATAGCAACTGTGTTTGTGTGTGTTAACTACATTTGAAAACAGCATGGAGAAAGGGTTAATTTATGGTTACCAGATTTTTTTCAATGAATCCGGGGACACTTTTTTTTTGGAAGCTGAGTAGCAACAGGGAGTCAGTAGTGGGGATGGTGAGGCAAAAGATCCTGGGCCCAAGCGCACACGCACACATGCATATTGTATAAAGGTGCAAAGCCCTTCTTTCACATCCTGTGAAACATAAATACACAGTTTTTTAAAAACTGGGCAACAGCCGCCCATCCGCGACTGCCGAGGCTCCCCCGATCAGTCAAAACAAAGGGGGAAGGGGGCAGGAGATCGCACAAGACAGATCCAATGCGCACAAGACACATCATATGGGGACTTCCGGCAAGGCAAAATAGCAGGCGCCACAGCAGCGAGCAGCTCCTGAAGCCAGTCAGAGCCAACTGTGCTACCAGGCTGCCGCTGCCACATTTCCTAGGGACAGATTTGCAAGTCTGGGGACATTCCGGGGATGGAATTTGTCCGGGGACTGTCCCAGGGAACCGGGGATGTCTGGTAACCCTAGGTTAATTCCCTTCCACTACTTGGATTAAAATTAGAGCCCACCATGACTGCCTTAAAGAAAAATCTAGAGATGTGACCATGAACTGCCCACTGCATCATGTCTCCTTTGGCTCTTTGACAGGGAACACTGGAATAAGTAACAGAGCAGTTTCCTCCTAGGTAAATGGACACAGGTTCACAGCCTGAGAATATTGGAGGCAGGGAATGATTCTCCTTAATGTGTGCAACACAGCAATATTCAGTAGGCCCTTGGGGAAAAGCAGGAAATAAATCTGACTGAATATATTTAACTACGGGCTTGCCATTTAAAGAGGGGGATCTGCCAACCTTGCAAGCAACCGATATTAATAAAGATGCATGAGCATCATCGTAGGAAAGAAAAGGGCAAGCTCAAAAGCTTAGGCTGAATCTGCACTGCTAGCAACAGCCAAAGGATAAATTGTAAATAAAAAAAAACTGGATTCAGGGAGATACAATCCAATACAATGACTGAGTCACACCCTCCCCCTTAACTGCTTTTTAAATACAGTACTCCTTTTCAGAGTGGGCTCTCTTATTACCATTCCAGCTAAGCTGCTTTAAACACTTCACATCTAATGATGCTCTTAAGCACTACAGGTTGCCTTTGGCTCTAAAAGCTTTAAAGCTAAAGGCATATATGAAGACGACTGGCTCTTTAAGATGCCTCTGCACACTATAGAAACAAGTCGCAGCTTCTGACACCTGCAATTCTTATAAAAGAGCTTCCATACGTACACAAAGAAAATGCTTACTGGCCCCTTTCCCTGCATTAATTCACCATGGCTGTGCAAATGAAAACCAAGGTTTGCAGCAAGTTGCTCCTCGCCACTTGATTTTCAGAGCTTTCAATCATCCGTTACACATGCCTTTGGGGGGTGGGGTCAGTCTGTCGGAGACACGGGATGAACAAACCGGACCCTTTCCGTCATATCTGCACCCACAGCTGCAACAGCAATGTCATGGGATAAATCTTCCTGCAATACAGTGTACTTTGGAAGAACAATGTAGCACAGGACATTACAGAAGTGACACTGTGCCAATACTTGCCTTCATTGGACTGCGCACCTGATCCGTAACCTAACCCAATGTTGGTATCCGTCTGTCACGAAGGACAATGGAGGGCACCTGTGGGGGGGGGGGATGGAGAGTCATAGAGCAATGCAAAACGTGTGGTTTGGTTGCCCACACAGATATGCATTTGATGTGTGAAGCTAGACAAGCAAACTCTTGCTTTGATTGTCAGGTAACAGGAGAAGACGACACACACACAAAAGCTTATTTATTCATTAACCGAACAGGATCAATGCTGTGGTCACAAATAAATGAGCAAATTGCTTACATTAAGCATATAGAAATGGGGATCTCTGCTTAGATTAATAAAAAGAATGTGCCCTAGACCCTTTTCTTCATTAGAACACTATTATCCCTGAGCGTTATCGCAACAATTTTCTTTTATTGCAGCCATTGTGGGTACAGTGGACAGAGCACTGCAAGGCCAGCATTCAAAACATGGGAGTCTTGGGAATGGAATGAGGATGAGCAAGCCTCTGCTCTGTGGCAGAAACACTCTTTTTCCTTGGAACTTAACTAATGCCAGGCACAATGGTTGAGGATAGGCTAGCTGTTGGTGCATAATCTTGCTTGTGTGCCACGGGAGATGATTACCTTTTATTTAGTTGCAGGAGGTATGTGCTTCAGTGCTGGTGAGAGTGACAGGAGAAAAAATTCAAAAGAGAAAGAGAGAGAAAATTACCCCCAAACACACACACACATTACAGTGGTACCTTGGGTTACATACGCTTCAGGTTACATACGCTTCAGGTTACAGACTCTGCTAACCCAGAAATAGTACCTCGGGTTAAGAACTTTGCTTCAGGATGAGAACAGAAATCGTGCTCTGGCGGTGCGGCAGCAGCAGGAGGCCCCATTAGCTAAAGTGGTGCTTCAGGTTAAGAACAGTTTCGGGTTAAGAACGGATCTCTGGAACGAATTAAGTACTTAACCCGAGGTACCACTGTATTTAGTTTAAAATAAACAGGACATGCAACATGGCGCTGGAAGATGAGCCAGAGAATTATGGCACACTTAATGCTTGAACTATATCCATCCCAATGGTAAAACAATCCTGAGGGGCAAGAAGCATGGTTCACCAGCTGTTTGGATCAATGGTTTGAAAGCTGGCAAAGAGCAGCTTGTTCTTATCTCAAGGTTGGGATAACACAAATCTCAGGCAGCCTCTGTCAAGGCCTACAGCCTCAGGTCAAATATTAGGAATGGAAGGGACTGATGAATAAGCAAGTTTAACCAACTCTTCTGAAGACGGCCATCTGATATCTAGGCAACCCTGGCATAAGCCTCTCCTAACTTACTGAAAATCTTTAAGTGAAATTTCAAAACAATCCCTAAGCAGATTCTGCTGCTGCTGCTGCTATAGTTGGGAACTTCCTCCTAAGCTTAGATTCATCGCTCAGAATCCCTCTCTGGAGTCTGCTTCAAGAGTAAACCAGCAAATCTTGTCCACTTACCCTTTTTCTATCCTGTTAAAGAATGGCCTTATGGAAAAACACATCATATTTGGTCTCTCTGAGACCAGTGTCTTTTACTATTCTCCCCCCCCCCCCCCAATAAACAGCACCTTCAACCACTGCATCCTGACACTCAGTAAGTTGACAAATTCTCACAGGTCTTGCTCTTTCACAGTCCCACAGAAATGAATGGCTCCCACCAATTACGGTATATAGAATATCAACTGTGAAGATCATAAGAGTCAAAACCTGCCCAACCCCTGCAACACTGAGATAACTCGTGCCAAGAGTGGGATGCAGGTACTTTCACTCCTACCTCACCTTTGCAGCTCCTTTACCTTTTCTGATCACAATTGAGGCAATTAGGGATATTGTTGACATGGTGCAAAACCTGATTCCCACCTCGGATGCTCCTATGTTTTAATGTTTCTGAGATAAACCTGTCAGATACAAGATGAATCTATGCAGCAGTTAAGACCTTCCTAGAACATTTGTTTCCTATTCCTTTCTGCCACTATAGTTATTATTTAAATTTTGTAAAAATTACATGTGCAAAAAAAAAATTAATCAGACTGCAGTGCTATCATTTTGCAAGCCAGGCTCACTTAGGTCACGGAGGGTCCTGCAAAGTCAGCACCGCAAAACTGCATGTTATAAGGAACCCTCCAGTTAAGGGCACAGCCGGCATTCTGATTAACAGCTTCTTCTTCAAAGGGCCCTACGGTGCACACGCAGAATTGGACTGTCTTGGAAATTGCTGCCCTCTGTAGCGAAACACTGTGGGAGATCCTCTGAAATGGTGCTGTGCTGACTGCATGCAAAACCTACACTTTCTCAGCTCCTGTGCCACTAAAATTGGCAAGTTTTCCAATTGATTTCACAATTCGGTCTTTATTATATGCCTACCAGCATAATGGAAAGAAGGCCTTGCGGGGGGAAGTTATGCTGTTTCTCTCTGCAGCGCTTTGCTTTTCCTCCATCAGAGTGAATAGGAGGAACATGAGGAAGCTGCTCAGTATTGTGTCCACTGAGTGGCAGCTGCTGTCTGGGGTTTCAAACAGGAATCTTGCTCAGCCCTGTCTGGAGGTGCCAGAGACAGAACCTGGGACCTTTACCAAGTCTTATGATCAACCACTGGGCTATGGTCCCTTTCACCTCAACAGTGGGTCATCCACTTATACAAGAGAAAGCAAAAAAGTGTACTCCAATATACTTAGTGTGATGTGTTATAGAGATGCGGGTGGCGCTGTGGTCTAAACCACTGAGCTTCTTGGGCTTGCCGATCAGTGGTTTGAATCCGCGTGATGGGGTGAGCTTCCGTTGCTGCATCCCAGCTCCTAGCAGTTCGAAAGCACACAAGTACAAGCAGATAAATGGGTACCGCTGTGGCAGGAAGGTAAATGGCATTTCCGTGCGCTCTGGCTTCCGTTCCGGTGTTCCATTGCGCCAGAAGCGGTTTAGTCATGCTGGCCACATGACCCGGAAAGCTGTCTGTGGACAAACACCGGCTCCCTTGGCCTGAAAGTGAGATAAGCGCTGCAACCCCAGAGTCATCTTTGACTAGACTTAACTGTCCAGGGCAGCGGCATAGCGTGGGTTGTCAGCACCAGGGGCAAGGCAAGTAATTTGCGCCCCCTAACCCGGGGCAAGGCAAGTAATTTGCGCCCCTAACCTGCTGCCGCTGCCAGCTTCTTCTTGCTGCTGCCTGGGCTGGGGTATTTACGGTAAGGTAGCCACGGCGGCGGCGGCAGGTCCGTGTCAGGTGATCTGAGGCGAGTTGCTGCTGGCGCTGCCGCGCAAACGACGCCGCTTGCCCGGAGGTGGAGGAGGGCAGAGAGGCGAGGAAAATGCAACATGGCCCAGCAGCTGCAGCAGCAGCGGCGGCGGCGGGGCTGTGAGGAGGGGCTGCCTGACGCATGGGGACCGCGGCGAGCGCTGAGAGCCGCTGCCTGCCAGACGCCTTCAGCCCGGACGCGCGCACAGCTCGTCGGTTCCGCGAGACATGGGGCTCTGCTACAGCCTGCGCCCGAGGCTCTTCAGCGACTCCGGAGGCGGCGAGCGCCCCCCCCCAGATGTTGCACCCGGTGCGGACGGCCCCCCTGCACCCCCCATGCTATGCCACTGGTTCCAGGGGTCCTTTACCTATACCTGTGATGTGTTAAAACTGCTTCTTGCTCCTGGTGATCTATTTTAAGAAATTGGGGACTAGAGAGATCCATAGTATGCTCCTTTGGCCAGTAGTACAGCAGATTGTAGGCCGTTTACTCTGCCCCACGGAATTTAACAGAAACTATTGAAACATAAACTTGCTGTACCTATGGAGACCTACCCTTGGCTCCATTTCTTGGTCATATAATATCTGTAATATATAATCTCAATTAACATACGCATTGAGATTATAGATTGATAAATCATATTATGCTGATTTTAAATAACTATAATGTTTGTGTGTGTGCGCGCGCAGGAAGAAAGTGTTACCTTTTAATTCCTGAAATCAGGAAAAATGATTACCAATGAGATCTAAAAATATCCTTATAATCAAGTAGTTGTTTTTTTCTAAATACACCCACAAATAAGAAGAATTCTCACCTAATCTACTAAAATTTGGCTTTTGAAAACATATTGCAATACTTTTTGAAAAAATGCAGGGGAAAAGGAATTATGGAACAACCACCAAGAACACCAGAACACCTCTTGCTGTTTAACTAGGATGGATAGTAGGAATTCTTCAGACAATCTTAAGATCAAAACAAACAGGGAGAAAGCAGTCTTTTCTTCAGTGTGTTGCGCTGAACTGAACTGAACTGATAGAAAACAGCAGCTTGAGTTATGCCCAGAAGCATAATGCAAATCTAGTGCTGGAGCAACAGTGTTTCTGCAACTTGGTAATGGCAACCTAGTCAGATGGGCGGGGTATAAATAATAAAATTATTATTATTCATTAAGAGCAGGGTGTGGGCTACCATGATCTGTATTAATTTAAGTGCTTGCTTCATACTGTGCACCACACTCTTTATTGAGATATCAGATATTCTATTAATTGTAATAAGGACAATACAGCACTGCAGAGGAATGAGAGGACTCTTCCCTCATGGGGCTTAGAATCTAGACAGACACAACCAAGCAAGGGGAAGGATATGAAGTTGGGGGATGAACAAAGGAAGAATATGCAATTATTTCAGCCACATTTACTTTGGTTACAATCCTATATCCACTTACCTGGCAGTAAGCCCCACTGAATTTGATGAGGCTTACTTCTTCTGAGTAGGCATGCATAAGATTGTGCTGTTAGTTTACAGTCTGTAGATAGGAAGGACCTGCAATAAAATATTATTGTGTTCTGTATGACAGCACACATTTACCCACTGCAATTCACATCTTAAATATATATATTAAAAAACCACTCTTTTGGCTCCTTTCCTGGTCTTGCACTCTGTCTCCCAAATCTCTTCCCTCAGGAACTGATGTCCCTTGAATTAATCCCTCCAAACATCCCAGCTGTCTGCATTTGCTGCTATTCTGATTCTTGTGAGAATTCACAGCAGCTTAGAGTAGATTATTTTACTTCACATTATATCAGTTTATAAAATTATGCGTGTCAAGTTTATAAAATTATGCGTGAAGTTTTTTCTCCCTCTCTCATAATACTAGAACTAGTATGGGAGCTGAATGTTGGAAGATTCAAGACAGACAGGAATGGTTAACTATGGAATTCACTCTTATAGGAAGCAGTGATGGCTACCAACTTTAATAACTTTGGCTACTAGCCATGATGAAGGCTGTGTTCTGCCTCCTTGGCCAGAGATCATATGATTCTGAGTACCAGCTGCTGGAAACTGCAGGAGGGAAGAGGGCTCAGTTTCTGCTTGCAGGCTTCCTACAGGTATCTGCTTGGCCACTGTGAGATCAGGAAGCTGGACTAGATAATAATAATATAATAATAATTTATTATTTGTACCCCGCCCATCTGGCTGGGTTTCCCCAGCCACTCTGGGTGGCTTCCAACAAAGATTAAAAATACATCAAAATGTCACACGTTAAAAACTTCCCTAAACAGGGCTGCCTTCAGATGTTTTCTAGATGTCAGGTAGTTGTTTATCTCTTTGACATCTGATGGGAGGATGCTCCACAGGCCGGGTGCCACTACCGAGAAGGCCCTCTGCCTGGTTCCCTGTAGCTTTGCTTCTCGCAGTGAGAGAACCGCCAGAAGGCCCTTGGCGCAGGACCTCAGCGTCCGGGCAGAATGATGGAGGTGGAGACACTCCTTCAGGTAAACTGGGCTACTAGCCTGATCCAGTAGGCTCATAGGGTGTTCTTTAAAGGTTTTTGTGGGCTACAATGAAATGATCTCTACTCCATGCAAACTTATGCCATGATAAACTGTTTAGACTACAGCATTTTCATTTTCAAGACTCAAGCACAATTTATTGGCATAACTGCAAATCTTGTGCTATCACAGCATCCTACCCACAGGAAGAAAGGTAAATTCTGCTCTATGCCAATCCCCCTCCATCCCCTTAAAAGGCATATGGCAAAACCACTCTCTTCTGGGCCAAGTACACTG
This sequence comes from Podarcis cretensis, assembly GCF_951804945.1. NCBI lineage: Eukaryota > Metazoa > Chordata > Lepidosauria > Squamata > Lacertidae > Podarcis > Podarcis cretensis. Next base: position 43,719,824 of record NC_137170.1, on the reverse strand, counting down.
CATGAGGCAGACTGGATCTCCTCCATCATGCCCTGTCAATTGTCAATCCAGTGTTACACATCCTATGCATAAGATATGATGTATCCTACAGTGAGTTGGAGGGGTTATTGGGAGATACTCTATAGATATGGCATAGCTGTTTGTTTCAGATCCTTAACTACATCATATACTGTGCAAGCATACAGATGCAATTCACTGACCAATGAAGAGAAGTAGAATTGTTATTTTTGAAAAATAGCCAGCTGCTGATGGTTGACTGGAATTAGAAATGGCTTAGCTACTTGTTTTCTCCTATCTACACTATCCAATTTAAACTATTTCCCACACCAGTTAATGGGTGACCAGCAGGGAAGGGTTTCTAATAACCTGTCAGCATCGGGTGATAACCACAGTGTATGAAAGGCAATGGATGGTTGCCAAAGAGGGAAAAGATCCTAATAGTTGTCTGAGCCCTGTTAGCATTTTTCTAATGAAATAGTTAATTCTTTATAACACTGAATAAAATTCAAGGGTGAGTCTTTTCACAAATGCATGATTAATGACCTATCTCTCTGTTTGAATATGGCTATAGAAAATAATGTTCCCAAATATATTTGAAGTCTACATTGCAATTTGACAGAGAACATACAATATGCAACCTTTATTGTGTTCAACCTCAAAACTGATAAAACATAGGGCCTCATTAATTTCTTTTGTAAACACATGCCAACTTGAAGGTTTAAAAACAGAGAGCCTAACATCTGGGAGTTAGTTTCATTGGAATCTTAAGCAAATGTGCTTATAATCAACGTGTAAATTATCTGTTTGGTTGTCATTATATGACTGATGGATGGATGAATCCAAAACTTCAAAGTGTGTATTACTTTGAAAACATTTAATGAAGTCTCTCTCTCAGCTAATAATGATTTCTTGTTTAGAAAATATATATAGTATAAAATCAAAAGAGAACACATATTTGTCTCACCCAAATCCAGCATTCTCAATGTTTATCCAGTATCTGAACATAGAGATTAAAATGGCTGGGAATTATTTGAGACAGCAAAGGACATCAGTGCTAGCACATTACTGTGGGTGTTTCAAAATATAACTAGCAGCAGCCAGGAGAACTTTCCACCATCTCTATCTGAATTACTGAAAGACTTTATATATACTGTATACCAGATACCGAGTACCTTACAATAATTCAGATGGAGAGGTTGAAATATGCTTGCTAATAGTTTAAAATCAAGATTGCCATTTTCGAGCAGGGTTATGTTGCCTCAAACAACTGAACAGGCAGAAATTCATCAGGTACAACTTCTCCCAGAGTGGAGGTGCAGTGATATAAAACTTTCAGTTGATTTTCTCCCTTTACGCAGCCATTCAAAGGACAATAATTTTAGCAAGTAAAAATGGTAGCCCTACTCAAAACATTCTGCTGACACACTGTTAGTAGCCCATCATTGCTCTCAAGACAGCACTGGCTTTCTGCAACTGTCTTATCACAACTCAAGATATTGCTTTTTAATTATTATTATTTTTAAATAATAGAGCCCTATGTTTCCCCAAGGGACAATTCACCATTAAAATTCAGCTACAAGCCCACCGTTTAAAATTCCCATTTAGTGAGTTAACTGAATACACCTGCTCATCAATGTTTTTAGTCTTACTTGCTGAAAGACACATTGCTCAGCTTGCTTCCCCTTCATCAATCTCATTTCAGTTTTCATCCACAGTGCCAGCAAAGAGATCTTGTCTGGCAGATGTAGATCAAAGGAGCAAATTTGCAAAATAAAACCAAGGGGGGGGGGGTAGGGGGACAACGGAGTAGTTAAGGGAAACCTGCCACAATCAACTATATTCTTATAGGGTGATTTTAAATAATGCATAACACACCTCCTCTAATCATATAAAAGCAGCAAAAGCTGGCTGCATGAAGGTATGTAAGACACTCTCATGTTTTGAAGCTGTGTGCTCCTGGGAATAAATGTATTGCTACACGTTTCTCTCCCCCCACCCCCCGGAAGAGGCAGCTAGTCTGTCCTCCTGGGCGAAAGCTGCAAGAAGAGTTTCCACAGTGAGAAAGGCCATTCTTCATACAAAAGTGAACAGAAGTCCTAAGGGGCTACGTACTTTGGAAGCAGTCTGCCTTCCACAGAAATATCTTATCTAGCCCACCTTGCCTTCAGCAAAGGCTAGTATCAGACACTGACTTCCAGTCTGTTTCAAGGCCCAATAGGAAGTGCTGGTCTGGGTCCTGTCCATTCTTAATTTTATTTCCCAGTTTCTAAATACATATAATGAACAATCCCCACATACCACCACAGCATGGCAGCTTTTGGCCATTCCAATACTTCAGAATCTTCATCCTCCCCACCTGATGTGCAGTGGCTGGTTATGAGCAACAGGGCCTTTTTAGTGTTGGTGCCCCAGCTTTGAAATGTTTCCCGAAAGGCTCATTGGCACCACTCAGATTTCATTCTGCCGCTGAACAAGGCCCTTTCTCCCTTTCCCAGCTTTGGTTGCTCTGTTTCATTGGGGAGCCTGCTTTTATAGCGTTCCCATTTTTATGTTGTTTTGATGCCTCCGTTTTTACGCTATATAAAACATTTTTATTGTAAGCTACCCTGGCAATGCCAGGGGACGCTGGGTTTTGCTGGAGCCGGGATTCTCTCAGAACCTCCTGAAGCAATACATGTCTCTGGGCATATGCAGAGTGCTTTTCTCCATTAGTCAGTAACTTCAATCTAAACAGCCAGCGATCCCAAGTCCGAAACCCAGGAGCAAGACGATTCAAGGCGGCAGGATGCGGCTTCCCCAAGCCACCCCCCCCCCCACCGCCGGCACTTTCTCTTTCGGAGCGTCAGCCTCAGGAAAGAGCTTCGAGAACAATCGAGAAACTTCGCCCAGGAAGCGGCTCGAGGCTTTCAGCCAAAACGCTCGGCAAGCGGCAAACAGATAAAGGCTCGTCAGGAGCCGCCGCCGCGCGTTGCCGGCCCGCCTCCAAGCGCCGGAGAGTTGCAAAGATTTAGGGCTAGCCGAGCAAGGGCGGCTCTGGTCTGCGCCAGCCGGAGCGCGAGCGAGCTTCTCGCGGCGGAGCGAAGGAAACGGCCCTGCCGAGCCCATTGCAGGCTTGAAGAGCGGGGCGGGAGCAGGGGGCAGATGCCGCTGCCCGCGTCTTCCCTTTCCCAGGCAGCCATTCAAGCCGGCCCGCTTGTTGTGCAAACGGCAGCCGCGCGACCACCCACTCGCGGCGGCGGCGGCTTCTCCCAGGCAGGCGTCGCCCCCGCTTCGGTAGCAGCTCTTTTCCTGGCTGGCCGGAGACCGGCAGCGCCCTCGAAAAGTCTCCGCCTCGTGGCCTAGAGCACAGGAAGACGCGCAGGAGCCTCAGCCCAGGCCAGAGAAGAGGTGGCGGCGTTTCCAAAAGTACCAGCAAAGTTCTTCAGCTGTTTTTTTTTTTTTTTTTAGCAAGGCCCCAACACTTTTATAAAAAGGAAACTACCAAAATGGTTGGGCTTGGCGCTTTCCCCATCACGTTGTTGCCACTTATCCGGGTTTTCATGACATTCGGCCAATTCAGCCAAAAAAACCCCAAGCACCGTTTTTTAAATTTTTAAATTTTATTTATTAAATTTATAAACTTGGGGGTGTCTCAGGGCAGTTCGCCCCAAAACCAGGAATTTGAAGGCAACCCTGTTTAGGGAAGTTGTTAATGTTTGATCGTGTTTTTAATATTCTGTTGGGAGCCGCCCAGAGTGGCTGGGGAAACCCAGCCAGGTGGGTGGGGTAGAAGTAATAAATTATTATAAATTATTATTTTCCTGGTGTATGGAAAGTCTTAAGTTTCTCTGTCTCCCTCTCTGCTTCTGCTGCACCTTCCTGCAGGCCAACCCTCTGCTTCGAACCCACCCAGGGTCCTGAGGCCATAGCTGTCAACTTAGATTTGAAAATAAGGGACCAGCAGCCTTGAAAATAAGGGACCAGCAGCCAAAACAAGGGACCTGCAGCCTCACCTGTTCCAGGCACTCCAGTCTTCCTGTCCTCCTGCAGTCTGGTCAAACTCATGCTGGTAGCTTTGAGAACACTGTCCAACCAACTTTGTAACCAGAGGTTCAACTGAATACAATCTGAATCACATGCACCACAAGGCCTATGCAGCCTCAACTTAAGATGGCTCCCCGGCCTGGCTCTGCACTGCAAAGTTTGCAGCAGCACGTGCAACAAAATGGGTCCAGCATTCAAAACCCCCCTCAGCTTGCATTAACTAGCCACACACAAGGCATGCAAGCTTCACCCCCCAGTCGTTCTTAGACTTCTTATTGGGTGAGCAACACAGCCAAGCAACACAGTTGGAGCCTCCCTCCTCCCTGGCCAGCAGGGAGGGAGGGAGAGGAGCTGCTTCCTTTGAAATTTAAGGGACATCATTTAAGGGACATCCATCAATAAGGGACAGCAGCGGGACGTGGCGCTGGAATAAGGGACTGTCCCTTCAAATAAGGGACACTTGACAGCTATGCCTGGGGCAGGAAAGGGGTGTCGAGGCGAAGGGAAAATGTAGGGCTGCAGTTTCAAGGGGGGAGGGAGCAGGTTTCACGGCACAGGAGCAAAGTGTGAGCTTGGTGGGTTTCAGGCTCTTAAGGTTAACTCAACGGAAGTCAGAAGCAGATCTTGCTCTCTCTTTCTCTTGAGTAACTGTTTCAAGTACAAGGGGTCAGCTGCAGAGCACGTGAAGTGGACGCCTGCCCCTTGAGCATGTGCAGAGCGTGTTTTTACTGGCCTCAATGCCATACAGTTAGGACAAGGGGTCAAGGCCTTTCACACCGCCCACATGTGGTCTCTACAAGCAAGACTCTTTCCCCACAGTTTTAGTATGATCTGCTGCAATGGGGGCCATGGTTGTAGCCAAGAGGGGCAGCGGCCTCCCAAATAAAATCAATACAAATCTGATGTTCTGCCCCCCCTCCCAAAAAACCTGCCTATGCCTATGATATGGGTGGGGAGGCTTCTCCCTAGCCCCTATCAACTGAGGGAGACCTAATTTATTTAAAATTATGATATACCTTGTTATAGCTCCAAAAAGATCTCCAAGAAAAGAAGGATTTTTGAAGGTCCAGCTGAGAATCATGAGTGGGAGAGAGCTATCCTACACTCCGGCGCTTGTGGGCTTCCCATAGTCATCTGCTTGGGCACTGGGAGGAACAGGATGCTTTTGTTTATTAGATTCAGTATGATGCCCCTGAGCAGGTTACAGCAGTTTTAAAATACAATATAAAACTGCCAAAAGAAATCCTAGTCAAGGTAATGGGATGGATCTTAAAAATCTATAGGGCCTCAGAAGGGCAAAGGTGCATCTTCAGCAAGCAACAAAAGCTACGTACACGTTGTGAAGATGCCAGATGTACCTCTGTGGGGAGGGAATTCCACAGATAGGGGCTGTCACAGAGAACCCCCTCCCAGCCCACTGCTCCCTGAACTTCTGAAGAGAGTGGCTCTATCAAGAAGCCGTCCTTTTAATCTGAACACTCATTAGATTCTGTAGTTAAGGATGCAGCCTCTTGATAATAATAATAATAATAATTTATTATTTATATCCCGCCCATCTGGCTGGGCCTTCCCAGCCACTCTGGGCGGCTTCCATAAAAACCAAAAATACAGTAAAATCACATGTTAAAAACTTCCCTGAACAGGGCTGCCTTAAGATGTCTTCTGAATGTCAGGTAGTTGTTTATCGCTTTGACATCTGCTGGAAGGGCGTTCCACAGGGTGGGCGCCACTACCGAGAAGGCCCTCTGCCTAGTTCCCTGTAGCTTTGCTTCTCGCAATGAGGGAACCGCCAGAAGGCCCTCGGCGCTGGACCTCAGCGTCCGGGCAGAATGATGGGGGTGGAGACGCTCCTTCAGGTATACTGGACCGAGGCCGTTTAGGGCTTTAAAGGTCAGCACCAACACTTTGAATTGTGCTCGGAAACATACTGGGAGCCAATGTAGCTTTAAGCACCAGTGTGAGCACCTTGAATTAGTTCACCTGGAAGTGAACTGGCAAGCAGTGCAGCTGTTTTAAAACACGGGTTATTGTGGGTTCTAAATGGAACCCCATCTAGTAATTTGGCTGCTGCATCTTTGAACAGTTAAGTTTCTAAGTCATCTTCTGTTGGTGGCCAGGGAAAGAATATAGATACTGTATTTGAAGGAAAATTCCCTGGGTGCCAAGAAGTTTGGGGCAAGTACTCTGGTGAGAGAACCCCAGCAGAGATTTAAAATCACAAAATAGTAAAGTAAAGCATGGAAATATAGGCTGCTAGACCTTTAAGATATACTCTTGTGAGCGCCAAAACTTCCTCCTTCCCTTGGCATAGAAAAAACACACATTTGGTAAGTTAAAAATGGTTTACTTACTTCAAAGGTATGGTTCATGTGCTTTTCCATATAACATTCAGCAGAGGTTGCACAGGCAGTAAAATTTGGTTTAGTTAGAGTGGTGAAAGTTCCTAAACTATTGGTATGGGAACTCAAGAAAGGCTTGTGAGAGCCATGCTCACATGTTGAGCTTCTCTGGTAGACTGGGAAGGAACGATAGGCTAAATAGCTAAGCGTGGCAGGACAGCTTACTCTATGGTCTTAACCCCTTTGTGCATTAATTAGACATAAGCATGTTGGTTATAGCAGAGTGGTTATCCCACATCTTCAAGGAAAGCCCCATGTATAGCACATTCCAATAATCTAATCTGTAAGTTACATGTGTGTGGAGTACAATCACCAAGTGATTTACTCTGCCCCAAAGTAGCTGGAACTGGAAATAGGCACTCCTAGCCACCAAGACCACCTGAGCCTCCAGTGACAATGCTGGATCCAGGAGTACCCTTATGCAATGAACCTCCTCCTACGAGGGTTTGATCTGGCCAGGAAGGAGACAATCTCCCCACCTCTGGGGCCCAAGAACTCCGAGCAGGTAGCAATTCTGTTTTATCAGTATTCAGCTTGAATTTATTGACCCATATCTAGCCCCTTGCCACTTCAAACACCAGCTTAGCATGCTTCAAGCATATCTCTTCTATCTTTTCTAAGCTAACCTTTTAACCAGGAAGTTGTAAGAAGCAATACTTGGTTCTGTTCACTTATACGGATGACTTTATAACTGCTCAGTGACGATCAGACCTATATGTTAAATTACATCTTTATCCAATCTGAAAAGGTAAGAGAAATGCTTTTGATTCATTCTAATCTAATGTATTTGTGGTGTCACACTAAGCTTCCACTATATATTTTAGAAAGTTGTTTGTTCACCATGCATTTGGATACCTCTAAAGATATTACAGCCATCTTTTTCATTCTAGTTCCTGAGATCAAGAAGCAGGTTTTCATCTATGCTTGGATACAATTGGATGCCATTTTGAATCAAAACTGAACCTTTAAAAACTGCACCATTTAAACCACCAATTTCAAAACTGCAGATTTTTTTATTGTTGTTTCTTAGAATTCCCAAGCAATGCTGGGTCCAAGGCTTCTAGTTCACAGTATAGGGGAAAGTTTGGGTTTTCTTTGGCAATAGCTATATGTATGTTGGAAAGAACTTCAGATGCTTTATGAGAGAGGACTGGTTTTCTTTTGACTTTAGGCCCTTTCACACATTGTAACATTCTACATGGTGATATATAGAAGGAAAGTACTATACTACATGTTTATTACATATCTCATCTGTAGAGCCAATTTGCTGGCATGGAACATAGTGATTTCTACGCAGATGTGTGTCTAGGAATGTTGCAGGGTATAAAGTGAATCTGAGAGAAACAACACCTGCCTGCTACTGAATTGCTAACTACAAACTCTAAAAAGGATTTAACTTGGATTTCTGGAATTTTCTGAAGTCAGCGTTTTATCCAAAGGCTGCTACATATGCTCATGTCTTTGGCTACCGCCACATGTCCAGGGCTCTTACAGAGCTGCAATAACTTTTAAATGCCTCCCTATGTGAGTCTGCTAAATAGTGTGGGAAACACAAAACCCAGTACTGCTGATCCCAGAGAAATGCAATAACTGGTTTGATACTTTGTTCTCCAGCAGAACTCCATGGTATTTAAGCATTCTCATGGCTACAGGGATCTCAACCACGTGTCTGGTTTTCGGTGACACCACTTTCAAAAACATAAATGTTTTTGAACCAAGCACAACTTGGTATTCTATTTTGTGTTTATGTTCTCCTATGTCTGAATGTACATTTTATTATCTTTCCCCCAAGTTGATTAATCACCTTCCTTTTAACCAGTTAATTGATTAATTGAATAATTTTAATTAAATTTTGCATATCACCCAAACTTCATTGTGGTTTTTTGAGTTACTGAAGTGCGTGGCAACATAAAACAAACAAATCAGAAAAAAATGCTGTCTTTACTGTTTTGATTTCCTATTACAGTAAAACACCAGAACTGAAATAGGCATATCTGGCTGACCATCCTATACACAATGAGTAAGAATAATTTAGCTGAGTGCAATTTACTTCTCAGTTGACATACAGTGGATTCCACTGTAAAATACATAAAATGACTTTGTCCTCAGACCCCTTTTAAAACACACCTATTCATGTTAAAGGACTAAATTGTGATCAGGAAAGATGCTTCCATATAGCCAAAAATCTGCCTTTGCTCCTGGATCCCGTATGTGCTTTCTTTTTCTGCAGTGCCATCGCTTGTGAATGACTGAGCAGAGAGTTTCCTTGTCAGCCTCCGAGAATTTCTTCGTTCTTTTTAATCTCTCATGAGAAATGCACAGTGGAGCACTCCTGTCATATCAGAGTTAGAATGAATGAGATAAGGATTCTAAAGCACTCTGTAGAATTCTTGTGCTGTATACATGATTAATAACAATGAAGTGACTGGGCATTTTGGAGTGGATTTACCTTAGTTAGTGAATTTCCTTATTTCCCCATGAATGTTCAGAGAGCAGCGATTAATATTAATGTGCAATTAGAGAACTGGAAACAAAAGCTGGAAATGGAAAGCATGCCATTAAAAAATTGTAATAGACTCCAGTCTGAAGTGCGAGTCTATAACCTCCCCAACAGGCATTCCCGCCCTCCTGCATAATCAGCACTTACTATAAAAGGCATCTCCACATTCAGAACAATTCTTACGTAGATCCTAATTAGAGAGGAGCTCAGTCATTGCCTGTGTGACTTCTCTGGCTATCTATCAAAGCCTGTTATTTTTAAATAAGGGGTCTTCCTGCTCCAGAGTTTCTGCTCCTACCCGCTCCCAAGAATGAAGCTCTACTGCTGAATTTATAACATTACATTACATGCATTCCCATGGCAACAGACTGTGATGTTGCAAAAAGAGAATTATGACTTCACTACAGGTGCTGCCACAAAGAGAAGCTGGGTTACCCAGGAGGAAGTAAATATTCAGAAAGAACATCTGATGCAACAGGGAAGGGAATAAAGCTCAGCAATGATAGAATGGCTGTTATTTGTGCCAATGTACTGTATCCAAAGAGCATTTGCTTAATTGTGTTGCATTTCGCCTCTATGTACTAAACCACAAGCTAGTCAAAACTGAGCTATGAACATAGGGAGAGTGCCTTACAGTGTGTGTCAGGGTGTTTCCAGGCAGGTGTTTATTGTGGGAACAATGCTCATCATGGAAGTTTTTCACTGCATCTACACGGCATTCTGAAAATGCTAGCTCACATTTTCTTCTAATTTAATCCAGCAAAAAGTCTTTTAGAATAAACCAACCTATTTGATGTCTCAACAATTCATTTGCAGTATTTAAACCCCATCTGGAAGCACCTTTTGTCAGACTAGAGGTCCATCTTCTAGCCCAGTATTATACACTGACAGGCTGTGATTCTCCAGGGCCCCAGGGAAAGGTCTCACCCCTGTCCTACCTGGAGATGCTAAGGACTGAATTTCTGCCTGCAAACCCAGTGCTCTGCTACTGAGCTACAGCCCTTTATTCATTCATTTAAGCTAAGATCCTATGTCCACTTATCTGGCAGTAAAACCAATTGAAATGAGGAAGACTTTTATCTGAATATATAGGATTGCAGATCAAGGCCCTTAACATGTTCATCAGGGGTTAGTCCTGGATTTAATTTAATGCTAGTGTTTAATCTTAAGAGTATGAGAAGTTAATAATAAAGAAGAAAGATCTTCTGATTGGAGACATACAAAAGTGCTATGCTGACAGTTCATTCTGTTTGCAGCCTGATTTCCCTTTTAGCTCCCATTCTGGCTTCCTCTCATTAGAATGGTGTAAGCGATGGCATCACGTAGAAGACAATGGAGAAACCCAAAACTTCTGTCACTGCAGTGATCTGGCAGCCATTTGTAGCGTTGGAGTTTGATGGATATATTGCAGCAATGTGCAGAAAGACTCTGGTTGAAAGGATAGATAAAACTTAAAAGATTTATTACTCAAGGCAAACAAAGTCATTGCAAATACCGGTAGATGTGAAGTTAACACTGACACATGTTAGCTCATACTCAGACTAACTCGGAAAAGAAGCAAGAAGGAAGTAAAGCCTGAGAGTTGGTGATCTACTTTACGAACAGGTAATGTTACTAAAAGAGAAGGAATCAGTAAGGGATGAATAGGTTGCTTTTCTGTCTATTCCATCCCCACGGATTCCGGTAACTTACCGCAAGCTTTACTGTTGCTTTACTCCTAATAAGCAGCATGCCCCAATCCACTTTCCACCAAAGTAGTGTGGGAGATTTAGCAGCCCAACCTAGCAATGCATATTCTTCCTAGTTAGCATGAGAAGGGGCTAAGACCACAGAGCTGAATTCTGATAGGCAAAGACAGGGCATAGAAATTTAACTGGTAGGGAGGGCTCTGTGTGATGTCAGCAGCATCATTATCATTATGTTAGTACTGTAGTCCAGTCTTCCTCCAAGCAACTCAAGAGCACCTGTACATGGAGCAACCTCCATTTATTCTTACACCACTGTTATGACGTAGGTAAAAATGAGTGGTAATTACCAGTCCAGTGTGAACCTATGGAATGCATGGCTGAGGTGGGATTCAAACCCATGTTTCCCATGTCTCTAACCACTACACCACATCTGATATCTGTATCTGATAGTCAAACAAAATTAATCCCATTGTGTAACATGTCGGTGTCTCTCTGGCTTTGCATAACAAAAGTGGGAGGCAAATAATAGAATTGTAATTATTGCTGCTTACTTCCCACTGTGATAAAAACAAATTTATTGCCTCCTGTGTGAATCACACCCAAGGGCATCTCTCTGGCTGTTGTTGGAGGGAGAGGGCTGGATTAGATAGATCTGATTCAGGAAAGCAGTTCTTATGATGATGATGTTGTCATCGTTCTGCTCTTAGACAGTCTTCTCTAACCCGGTGCTCTCCAGATGTTTTGGACTAGTTTCCATCAGCCCCAGCCAATGTGGGAGCTACAGTTCAGCACCCCTGGAGGGCACCAACTTGGGGAAGGCTGTCCTGGAGATGATCACGTTTGGGGCTGTTTACAAATCTGCACTGTGTTCTTTATCACGCAGGGCCTGTGGCTTGTGGCAAACTACACTTTAAAACAAGGAGTAGCATTGATAGTATGTAATGAATTACGCAAAAAGTGCTGCTAGGGGGTGAAAAAGACAAAATATTAACTTTGTGTAAAACATTTGAATTTTAATGCTGAGTGCTGACTTAGAACCTTGCATTTTCTTCTGCTTGCTTTTGAGGACTGAGAAACGGGGGTCATAATTTGGCAGCTGGAGCGAGGGGGGGAATCTCTTTTTCCCCTTCTCACCTCAGTCCCCTGTTACTACTTTGTGTGCTGTTATTGCCAGCCAAGCCACAAGTAGAGTGCTTGACAGGAGGATAAGATCCAGATTTGCAAACATCCAGCATAGAATATCTACATTTCAAACTCAGAGCTTTGTGCTACAGCAGCCTTTGCAAACCTGGGGCCTTGCCTAGAGTGCAAAATAGCTTGGCACCAGCACTGGCTAGGATTGCCAGCTGCTTCTCTTTTTACCAGCTTCTGCTCCTGTGCCTCCAACAACAGATTGATCGGCTGATAGCAGCAGTTATAATGCTTATTTGTCTACTGTGAGAAGCTTTTTGTTGTTTAGTCGTTTAGTCGTGTCCAACTCTTTGTGACCCCATGGACCAGAGCACGCCAGGCACTCCTGTCTTCCACTGCCTCCCACAGTTTGGTCAAACTCATGCTGGTAGCTTCGCAAAAACCATCCAACCATCTCGTCCTCTGTCATCCCCTTCTCCTTGTGCCCTCAATCCTTCCCAACATCAGGGTCTTTTCAAGGGAGTCTTCTCTTCTCATGAGGTGGCCAAAGTATTGGAGCCTCAGCTTCACGATCTGTCCTTCCAGTGAGCACTCAGGGCTGATTTCCTTCAGAATGGATAGGTTTGATCTTCTTGCAGTCCATGGGACTCCAACACCATAATTCAAAAGCATCAATTCTTCGGCGATCAGCCTTCTTTATGGTCCAGCTCTCACTTCCATACATCACTACTGGGAAAACCATAGCTTTAACTATACGGGCCTTTGTTGGCAATGTGATGTCTCTGCTTTTAAAGATGCTGTCTAGGTTTGTCAGGCCAATATCTATAAAGGCGTAGGAGTAAACCAGGTCTGCTATTCTCTGGTTAGCTGCCTGCTACCCTAAAGAGATCTATCAGGGTGTTTGTACGGAGCAGGGGGCTAGAAAATCAAGTGCACAGAGATGGGACAAGGATGTGATGAAAGCCAAGCTTTAGTGCTCTAGCTGTGAGGCTGGCATGGCTCTAACTTGGGCAGGCAAGGAGGAAGAAGCAGAAAACTGAGTAGGTGAGACAACAAGGGATTATTTGATCACTTCAAATTTCTGAGGGTCTTCTGCCACTAGAAGGCACAGTCTGCAAGTAGCAGGGCTGACCCCACCCTATTTCACCACCTGAGGAGAAATGGGAATGTCCCACCCCTAGTTGCCCTCTGCTACCTCCCTGCTGAAGTCTCGCTTACCAGGGTCATGTGATTGTGACGGCTTCCAGTGAGATATTGTGGAACTCTCACAAGATCTCACTGAGATCTCACGGGAAGCTGCCACTGCGTGACTCTGCCAGCTGTGGTAGGGATGGGTTGGTCATCCATGGGGCACCACCCCATGGGATTTTGCCACCCAAGGCAGCTGCTTCAGTCTGCCTCACAGGCACAGTACTGGCAAGTACTGTGTTGATTCAGGGGAATCTGCACACTTTTTCATGCTTCCAAGAACTAATTATTGATTGTTAACTATGCTGGGATATACTTGTTATGGGGAGCAGTTATATCAGATAAAAATATTTGGCTTGAAAATTACTACTTTTAATTTCAGTATCCCGTTCACACATGGAAACAATGCTTGCAACAATAGTGCATTTCAAACATTGTTACTGTGGAAAAATAGGTGGGTGTAGAGAGAGGAACTGGAAGAGTTGTGCTATTCTCTTATTTTAACAGAAAGCAATTATCTTTGCATTTAGTCAACCCTCCTGTCTCTACAGTTAGGCAAGGATTTTCAAAGTCAGCAATTTACATTTTGCAGAGCAACATGCCCTCATCACTGTAGCCCAGGTCTTTAATATGCAGGAATCTCAGCATCCAGCTGGTAGATTTATGCCTGGTGGAAAATAATACAAATTGCAGAGAACTTTCAAGTCTCCTGAGTACAGAACAAACTGTAATTAATTGATTTGTTAAACGCTGATAAGATGCTCGCTCCTGTTCAAAGCATGGACTGACATCCCTGACCTGACATTTCTTAGATTTCAGCAGAACTTCCCTGACCCGACATCTTAAGAGGCAAACACAGGGAAGGGATTGAAACCGAAAGACCAGAGCAAATGTGTGTTTGTGTATATGTATTTTAAACCTTAACTATTAACTTCGGTTTGAGAGCCAGTCCCAATCTTCTTCTGCTATTATTATTATTATTATTATTATTATTATTTACCCACCCTTCATCCCAAGGTCCCAAATTATCAGAGTGTTATTTTAGTCATTTAATTGTCTAGTTTATAATGGTAATTGATTAATGAAGGTGAATGAATTAACCCCAATTAATTATAGTCATTAGTGGACTGGCGCCTTCACACTCATTTTGTAGCATACCTAATCTACTATTGGCAGGGTAAACATACTTCAGGGAAAGGAATGTGTGGTCCATCTGTCCTCCTTGTGGTAGGTTAACCTCCTTGCCTACAAGACTGCTGGGGAAAGTGCTCTGTGAGAGCTTCTGCAATGTTGTGATGATGCAGTCATATACAGTGGTACAGAGGTCCGTACTTAACCTGAAACTGTTCTTAACCTGAAGCACCACTTTAGCTAATGGGGCCTCCTGCTGCTGCTGCGCCACCGCAGCACGATTTCTGTTCTCATCCTGAAGCAAAGTTCTTAACATGAAGCACTATTTCTGGGTTAGCAGAGTCTGTAACCTGAAGCGTATGTAACCTGAAGTGTATGTAACCCGAGGTACCACTGTATTTCGATAGTAACATTTTCATACTTCAATTTGCATGTCTTCCTAAGCATGCTCTAATTTAAGTTAATACCGCTACCTTACTAGTGGCAAATTCTGAAGTGCTGGCGTTCCTCATGACACCACATCCCTTTTAAGGCTATGCTGCAAAAATGAACTTTTGACCAATGAAGACATTATGACTTCAATACCGAGCCACTTTCCCCTCTCATATCTACCCATTTGAGCAGTTATCATAAGTTCAAGACCTTGCTAACTGTTTTGGTTAGCCATAAGAGAGTTTTGGATAGGTTTCCAAAATAAAAGTGTGAGGTTACCTTTAATCATGCATGTCATTGTCACCTACCTTTTCCTCTGCTTAGCTTATTTATTTGACATGCAGAACATGGACCAAAGAGATGGCATCATTGTCCCTGCAGTGAAATCAATGGCAATGCTCAGTCACTGCCCATCTCTGCACCAGTGTCAAGGGTGGCAGGCCAGTGCCTCATTCCATAAATCAGGACTGGGAACCCATGGCTTCTCATTATGTTGTTGGACTAGAACTCCCATAACAGCCACCAGCATGACCAATAGTCAGGTATGATAGGAGTTCTAGTTCAATGATATCTGGAGAGCCACAGGTCCCACACCTCAACCCTAAATCTTAAAGTGGCTTTTGCCACAAATGACACATCCTTCATACTTTTTGCCTTTAGGTTGGTAACTGAACTGCAGAAAACCTGGAGAGATTGGATTTAGCCCAAGGGCCTACAGTCACTGACACCAATTCTAGGTTCTCTTCTGTTATGGAACTATTCTGTTTCCTCCACTTTCGAGCTGCAATATTTTGTCAGCGAGAAAACATGGGTGTGTCCCCCCCTCCCCATAAGCTAGCAAGTCTACTACAATTGTGACTATTGTGTGGAATGAATTTTCAGGGAGCATTTACTGGAGAGTGCTGAGTGAAAGCGCTGCCCCTCGCAAAAGCCCCTGCTTTTTTGTGAATGATTTTTTTTAAAAAAGAAAAATTAAGAAAAGATTGAAAATGTTCCCAGGGATGGTAAACAGCTCTGTACCAACATTCTCCTTCCACCTTTTATTATTAAATTGAAGAGCATTAAGCCCATACCTGTCAACTTTTCCCTTTTTTAAAGGGAAATTCCCTTATTCCTTGCAAAAAAGGGAAAAAGTTGACAGCTATGATTAAGCCTAATCTTCTGTTCTACTTTCTCCCTGCCCTATCCTTAAATTTCAGGAACGGTGAACTTAATCTGTTTCATTTTCCTTGCAGGCTTTTGCATACCCTTGCTTCATATTGAAAGAGGCTTCTCCTCACACTCCACATTCTTTGGACCATGTGTTCTTCTCTTTCCCTCTTACAGCTTATAAATGGTCAAAAGCGGATGTTTATGCTTGCAAAAGCAGCTACTTTGAGTCACCCCCCTCCTCTCCGAAGCAACAAGAACAAGTAACATAGTGGGGTAGAAATATAGTTCATCATACCACCAGCGCCACACAAACAAACACCCTGTCCCGAAAACCACAGAGGCTAAAAGGGGTGGGCCGAGCCAGAATGATCGTTCCAACCCATCTCAGCACAGATCTTGAGCCTAGGCAAACATTTACCTCATGCTGAAAACCACAGAGCTCTGTTTGTATATAGAAAGAAACAAAACAGTAGCAGGAGATTCGGGGGGCGGGGCGGGTGGGGAGTCTAGTGGAGTCACAATAAAAGGGGAAAGAGAGCAGAGTGCTCACAGCCTTGGGAACGGAAATAAGCCAAGGGCAGTATTTCCAAAAAGGATCGACATTACTTAGAAGTTTGAGCCATTTAGGGTCAAATCAGACATGACAACCATGCAATTAATTATTGCATTACTTTTTCTGCATCCCCCACCCCAGCAAAAAGAAATATCTAATAGCTGCTGTGAGGAGTACTGATGGATCTCTAGCAGAACCATGGCAAAGGGTACAGGTGACTTAGCCCATTGCCCCAGCCACGTCCCTGTTCTGGATTTGGCCCCCCATGGCTTTTGTTGTCGTAGCCCCATCTGAGTCCCCTTGCCAAGCAGGCAGCGGCTAGGCGTCCTTGAGGAACACTTGCATGAGAACAGAATCCACATACAGACAGTCCAGAGGTCAGGGAATCCGGATGATCACAGAGCCAGGGGTCCAGATGGAGAGCAGGAAGCAGCAAGATGGCACCAGGAACTACAGGCGTTGTTTCCAGCATCTGACTGCTGCTGAGAGCTGTGTTTCAGAAGGCCAGAGCCAGCTGGTTCTCTTCAGTGCCTTCTCCCCCTGCCCTTGAAGGTTGATCAGCTGCAGGTGGAGCCATCCCACCTCTCTGCACTTCAGGTGAAGCTGACTCCTGGCCCATGTCAGTTGTTTGCATTGGGATGAAAGCTCTCATTGGCCAAGGCTCAAAAGAGTTGTAGTCCAAAAGATCTGGAGGGCATCAGGCTGGCTACCACTGGCTTAAAGGGATGCTCCCTTTTTGTGGGGTGAGTTGTTGGGGGGGGGAAATCAGTCATAAGCCCTGTGCCATTAAGAACTTCTGCACTAGTTTAACATGTCCATTGTTCCTGATGTTGGAGATGCAGTATAGTCGGACCTTGGATCCTAACGCCTTGGTACTTGTATATTTTAGCTCCCGAACGCCGCATACCCGGTTTGTGTTCCAGTTTGCAAATGTTCTTTGGAACCTGAATGTCCGATGGGGCTTCTGCAACTTCCGATTGGCTGCAGGAGATTCCTTATGGAGCTATTGCAGTAGATGGAGGCCAGGGAGCTGCTGTGAAGGACTTAGGGCCCCTTTTTCTGTGCAACCACTCTGCCTTTGCAGATGCTTCTCTCCCGTCACTGTTAGAATGTTCACCCTGTGGCTATTCCACAAATAATATGAAGCTGCTTTATTATACTGAGTCAGACTGTTCATCTAGCCCAGGGGGTGGGGAACCTCAGGCCTGGGGCCAGAATGCAGCCTGAGAGGGGAAAGCAGTCAAAGCTGCCAGCTCCCAAAGTCTTATAAACCATTCCCTCAGATGTGGGAATTCTTTCTTTTCCCAATATTTTTCATGCAAAATTCTTGCTTCTAGAATCACATGGTATAATAGTTTCTCTCTGTCCTCAGGAACCATGTCCTTAGTATACATATGCATCTAACTGTTCCAAATATTGGCAGTGATCACTTTAGGTATGCCTGGTACAGTATATGCATAACAGAACAGGCCTGCATCATGCTGAACCCTGAAGTGACCTGAAAACATGACAAAAATGCCATAAAAAGGGGAGGAATGGGTGGGTGTTTGC
This sequence comes from Podarcis cretensis, assembly GCF_951804945.1. Taxonomy (NCBI): domain Eukaryota; kingdom Metazoa; phylum Chordata; class Lepidosauria; order Squamata; family Lacertidae; genus Podarcis; species Podarcis cretensis. Next base: position 43,702,076 of record NC_137170.1, on the reverse strand, counting down.
AGGCTTTTTCAATGGTGTCTCAAATATACACGTGTAGTGCCTTGGAACGTAACCCCCACATAAACTGGGAGTTGCTGGAACTTCAAAATATTGGATGCAATTCCATATAGTACTTTTTACCTCAGGACAGTTTCACCAAAAGTGGACAAAATCTGCTCTCTTCATTTCACATTTAGATATTCTAAACATCTGAGGTGGTACTTACCTACCATATTGTCCAAAGTTTTGAGGAACTTCTAACCATTCCCTTTAGGCTTCAGCTAGGCCTGGACGATGTATCGATACAGGTATGAGGGCCAGACCACGATGGCTGCTTCACTCAGTGGTATATTGTGGGTGAAACCGCCCCCGCTCCTGAATCCCTCTGCCCCTAGCACACGAGAGAGAAACAAGCAGCAGCCATGAGCTGGCAAGAGAGGGACTCAGGAGCAGTGGCAGTTTCACCCACAATATACTGCTGGGTAAAACCGCCATCCTGCTTGGACCCTAATACCACTGAGGGCAGAACAAGCTACATGGGCCAGGGCCAATGTAGCTTGTTTCTCCCTTGTTTGCCCATGCAAGCAGGCAGCTCATTTAAAGCTTCTCTGTTCAGGGACTGCCCACCCCTGAACGGAGAAGTTTAAAAGAGCCCCCACCCTGCCTCCAGCTCACACAAGCCAGAGGCGGATTGGGAGCTCACTCCATCTTTGGGCAAGTGGGGGGTGAGCGGGCTGCCTCTTTCTCCTGGAAGAATGAGGCAGCTTGCCCGCCTCCTCCAGCTGGTGAAAGCAGAGGGAGCCCTGTGGACAGAGCCTGACACGGCTCCCTCTGCCTTTGAGTGAGGTTTCCAAACCTTTGATCATGGATGCTTTGGTTGGGATTCATGCATTGCAGGTAGTTTGGACTAGATGATCCTTTGGGTCCCTTCCAACTCTATAATTCTACAATTCTGTGGTATAGAAAAAGAGCAGGGATCTGTAGTCTCTCAGCCCCACTCACCTCACAGAGTGTTTGTTGTGGGGGAGGAAGGGAAAGGAGAATGTGAGCCGCTTTGAGACTCCTTAGGGTAGTGATAAGGCGGGATATCAAATCCAAACTCTTCTTCTAGTAAAGGAGCTCAGTAAGCAAGAGGCCTACACCTATTGCTCCCCTCTGCTAGCCTTTCTGCTTCCACACATTCTTGTTTCCCCTCCTTCCCTTTCTTCTCTTGCTTCTGCACCCCAATACAGTGGTACCTCTGGTTAAGAACTTAAATCGTTCTGGAGGTCCGTTCTTGAGCTGAAACTGTTCTTAACCTGAGGTACTACTTTAGCTAATGGGGCCTCCCGCTGCTGCCACACCGTCGCTGCGCAATTTCTGTTCTCATCCTGAAGCAAAGTTCTTAACCCGAGGTACTATTTCTGGGTTAGTGGAGTCTGTAACCTGAAGCGTCTGTAACCCGAGGTACCACTGTACTTCCCACCTCCGCCACATCCAAACTTCCTCCTGGGGTCTGCATTTGAAAACCATACAATAAGCTATTCACAAAGCAGGCAGCCAATAGGAAAATCAATGCGCCGATACAACTTTAAAGAGACCTCACCCGTGAACTCGCCACAATTCTCCGAGATGGTTGTAGCTGGAAGGGTGAGCACATGACTGCAAAAGGGAAGTGGCCTTGCTTAAGAGGAAAACATTTAGCTGCTCTGCAGCCTCGAACACAGATGACACGACATTTTCTTTGTTGCCAGGAAAAGAGGGCTGGCCAGCTCATTCATTAGAATATTTTTGCATCAGGGAAACAGAGACAGAGGAGGAGCCGACAGACAGAAGACGCAGAACGTCTTCATTAAAGATTAAGCAGCAGAAATGGACAGCGGCAGCCTGCGAGGCGCTTTCGCCGCAGGAGCAAATAAGTCAGTGAAATAGCCCAGAGACACTCAGATTGGGATTTCATTCTATTAGCTGCCCTTATAAGAGGCAACAAGTCAAGGGGGTAGGATGGGCCAAGGAGGAAACTGCCTTTCCATACTGCCAGCTGGGCTTCCGTCACACAGTTCCACGTTAGAGGCAATGCCTGTGGGGAAGCAGGTAGGTGCCCAGTGGCACAGAGGCTCCCATTAGCTGCACCGCCGCAACTCTTGGCAGGTGCAGCCTCAGAGCAGAAGCTCTGCTGAATGAGCAATGAGACATGACAAGCAAGAGAGTTTCTAGGGAATTGTTGCAGGCCTCAGGCAGTTTTATGGAGGCTCCAGGCTAGATGACCGTAACCACCCAGGAAGGGCCTTGTGGTTTAGAGCTTCATTTCTGTTGTGCAATGGGATTTGTAGGAAACGGGACAGGGCATGTTCTGGGCCTCAGCAATGGGAGGGAAGGGTCATATCAGCACTTACCAATGTCTGGGCCAAATGCTATCACGCACATGAGAAGGTAGAGATGCCCTTACAGTGCAAACCCACTCAAAATCCCTATTCCATTTTGAAATGTTGTGTGGTGTATGTATACCTCTTTATATTACAGGGTGTGTGGCTAATTTAGACACACAACATTCTTTTTAAAGGCATGCCATGTTATAACACCATTTATTTATTTTTTTAAAACAGAAACTGTGCTTCATGCACAAATATGTCAAGAGACAGCATTGATGCAAAAGAGTGGCGCTGTGGTCTAAACCTTGGGCTTGCCGATCAAAAGGTCAGCGGTTTGAATCCCCGTGACGGAGTGAGCTCCCGTTACTTGGTCCCAGCTCCTGCCAACCTAAGAGTTCAAAAGCATGCCCAAAAATGAAAGTAGATTAATAGGTACTGCTCCGGCAGGAAGTTAAACAGTGTTTCCGTGCGCTGCTCTGGTGTTGGTGTTCTGTTGTGCCAGAAGCGGCTTAGTCGTGCTGGCCACACGATCTGGAAAAACTGTCTGCGGAGTGGACAAACTCCGGCTCCCTCGGCCTGTAAAGCGAGATGAGCGCTGCAACCCCAGAGTCATTTGCAACTGGACTTAACTGTCAGGGGTCCCATTATCTCTCTCTCTATATATATATATTACTAAACATAATAGGTTATGTTCTTTAGGGGGTGTATGGTGTGTTAGGGGAGGCATAGTACCTCTGCTGGGGTACACATTGTGCTCCTCCTGGGGTAGTTTGTTCCGCCTTTTGTTCCCACCCTGTGCTCAGCTCTCACCTGTGGCTCCTAGAAACTGTCAGTGTGTGACAGCAGCCACACCCTGGAAAGGACCTCGATTGGCTGGCTAAACCAGGTGAGGGAAGCTGATGGGTCTGAAGCCCTCAGTGAGTTAGGGACTTCCCCTGCATGCAAAGACCGGCTCCAGCAGATTGAGCAGATGAGACAAATAGTGGGTCCAACGGTCAAGAAGGCGGTTTCTGCACATGCTGCAGTGTAGAGGGAAGTGAGGGGCAGATGCGGCTTGTCAACCTGGGAAGGCAGCTCATCCAGAAGGAAAACTCTGATCCCAAACCTCTCCTGCAAAGTGGGATATCATCGGGATAAGACAAAGCTAAGGAGTAAATCCTACACAAATCTAAAGTGGAGTCCCTAAGACAGGTGGATGGCATCCTTTATGCCTCCTTCCAACAACCCCTATAGCCAAGCAAGTGCCAAACAAATTGCTCTGCTTTCCTTTGGACCACATCAGCAAGGCCGAGAGTGTGGCATTGTCATCTGGGCAGCCCAGGACCTCCAGACACACTGCTCAGGCTTGCACCCTGGGGAACTCCCTTTGGTGCTAACAGAGGTTTGTCTTTGCCCCCAGAAGTGCACTCCATTGACTTTCGAGGCAGAGGGATGCCAACCATGTTCTTTAGGCTATAATGCTGTGCACACCAACTTGAGAGAGTAAGCCCATTGAGCAGAGGGGTCTTATGTTTCCAGTACTGTAACTCTATCAGTGCAAACCAAACCAGGTCATTTTAAAATGTGCAGGAAGCCCAAAAATACTCTTAAAAAGCTGTGTGTGGTGGACTGTAACATACAGAAGACATTGTGTGGCATTGCGAATCTTGATAACTTACAGCTGACCAAAGAGACGTGAATAGTTCCTAATCATATGAATTTCGGTTACTTACCAGCCTATTCATTAAATCTGCAGAAAATCAAATGAACAAAAGCACTATTTCCAAAGCCAGCAAATGCCTCTTTTGCCTTTAGATGATGTGCTGCAGTAGCCATAATCTTAGAGGCACTCCCTTCGGCGAGAGAGAAGCGGGCATTGCCCTTCTTGAGATGGTGCCGTTTTTATAAGTACCGGTACTTACAATTTCTTTTATTATTATTATTATTATTTATATCTGCTTCTTGATTAACCAGCTCGCTACTCCATTCACCCAGCTCGTTAAAACACCGCAGCGATCGAGGTTGCCTAACGCGTTACACCCGGTGCCATCGCGCGACGGTCCCCTTGCGTAACTACTTTCATCTAACGAAGTAGGTTTGCTTGCGCGTACAGAGAACTATTGCACAAGGAACGTGGGAGCGGGAGCGAGGCCGCCTCCTGACCACGAAGCGCCCTTCACCACTAGGGGCGCGGTTCCGGCAGGCGGCCTCCCCTCCCCTCCTCCGCGTGCTCCGCCACGCGCCCGTGCGGCGCTTCGGAGTCCAGCCTCGCCCTGGCCGAGGTCGCGGCGCGCGCTGCTCCCAGGCTGACCCTCTGCTGCTGCCTGCTGGCGCGCAAGGGGCGCTGCTCCTGCGCCGCCCCCCCCCCAAGCTGCGGAAGCGGCGCCCACCGCACCTCCTTCGAAGGGGCCGCCTCCACAGAGTGCGCGAGCAATTCCCCCCCCCCGTCCGCGCCCCCCACCACTTCCCCAGAGTGTGCGGCAGGCAGCCCCTGCTTGCCTCCCTGGTGCTCTCCCGGCTTCTCCCCCTCCTGCTCCCGCTGTGTCAGGCAGATTACAGCGAGCGGCGGGAACGAGCGCGCGGGAGGGCTGCCTTCCTCCGAGGCGCCCCGCGGCGGCCGCCCAGCAGGAGGCACGCTGCTCGCCTGGAGGGGAGCGACTTCCGACGGGGCTCGGCTGGTTGCCAGCTGCGCGCTCCGGCAGCTTCCAGGCCCGCGCCATTCACTTCCCAGCTGCGGGCGCAGGAGCCGCCGGCCGGGAACAAAAGCCCGGGAAATGAGCTCCCGCTGCTCCGCTGAGGAGAAGGCGGAGAGCTCCCCCACCCCACCCCCGTCCCTTTCTTCAGGCGCCGCGCTTCTCGGGCCGCTCAGGCGGGCTTCTTGCCTTCCTTATCCTTGCAGCTCGCCATTCTAAGACAGCGGAGTTCGTTCCTGTTGTGAGCGCAGTCCCGCGCCACATGAGGGCCGCCCGCCTATTCAGACGACGTCTATCATCCGCGTCAGTCATTCCCAAAGTCTGCCGCCGCGACGCGAGAAAAGAGATGCGTGGAATGAGAAGCGGCGGGACCCAAAGAAGCGGCGGCGGCGGCGGCGGCGGCAGCTGGGTGTGAGTCGCGCCTCTCCCGGTCAGTTTCCTAGGCGAACAGGAGTCAAGCCACCGGCCCATATAGCTCGGTGTTGTCGGCACTGACCGGCAGTGGTTCTCCAAGGAGCCTCTCTCAACCCTACCTGGAAAAGTCTGGGATTGAACCCCGCGCCTTCTGCATGCCAAGCAGGTGCTCTGTCACAGAACTATGTATGACCCTTTCCCCTAGAGTGGGTTAACATGTTTCTGACATGTTTCTGAGCAGCAAGACCCATGGTTTACTTGCAGAAGATCTGAGGCTCAATCTGCAAGGAGGTCAGGCAGGCCTGGGAAAAGATTTCAGTCCCAAACCCTGCAGAGCTGCTGCCAGTCAGTGGAGCCTGCACTGTGCCGGATGGACCACTGCTGGAGGTTGTGCGCCTCTGAATCTCAGTTGCTGGAACCCGCAGGGGGACAGAGTGCTGCTGCTCTCAGGTCCCGCTTGCAGGTTTCCCACAGGCCAACAGCATTGCATCCAGTTCAACAAATGCAGTTCAGCTGTCAGACCTTTGGCTAACACAATTAGAGGCACATTTCATGTGGGAAAGCAGCTTTTAATGTGACTGCTCGATTTGGTTCAATATTATCAAGACACAAATATCTGAAATACATAGCTGTGGTTCAGCTGACTGGGAAATCCCCCTGTCAGTCAGAAGCAGACACAGACACAATTTCTGACCTAGACAGCCCCATCCTGCATGTCAAGTCATTGACACAATCCCAGCATCACAAGCATCTACTGTCAAAAGTGTTGGCTCCAGATATTTTGGGCCCCTTGGTCATTACTCTTTTATTAGGCCCTTCTCCACTTGGCCTTCCTTCCAGATTCCAAGTGCAACACTGCCCTGAAGGAGGCAAGCGGAGACAACTGCTGCTGTTCCTCTTTGCTCCTATCATATGTGGAGGGCAGGCAAACATGCAATAACATGAGAGCAAGCAGGGCCCAGAAACACTGGGGATCAGCAGTGGGTCTCCTGTCCCAGCTGTGCTGATCCCTGGCAGACCGCATGTTCAGCTGCAAGCACCTGTCTCTTTGAACCACCGTGTAGATAATGTGTGTCATGCAAGGGGATATTGGAGAGGGTGGGGCATTGGGCTTCTTCTCACTTTATGAAGCAATATTGTTTGCTGCAGTTACACAGATGTTTCCAGCAGTAAAGCCAGGTAACCAGAACATTTTGAGGACTACCATTCCCATTAGCCACAGCAAGCATAACCACTGGTTGGGGATGATGGGAGTTGTAGTCCAACATCATCTGGGAACCCTCTTTGTACCTATGTTGCTGTTTGCTGAGGATCACAGATCTTTTCACTGCAACAGGAAAATACAATTTTGCATCTAAAGGTTTTCGGAAAGTATTGAGAAGTTATGTGAACCAGCTTTGTAGGCTGCCAAACACAAAACTATTACTGGCTTAGCTGGCCAGACAACTTTCTTGTAAAAAGCCAAACCTTCATCAAGGTCTTGTGAACCTTATGGGCATATCATGTTTGTCAACTGCTGGCAACACACTATAATCAAGATGTCGACTCAGCTGTGTGTGGGATTTTAAGAGTAACTTCTTGTATGTTTAGATATCTGTCCAAGAGAAAATGTCCTACATACAAACTCAGATGCTCATACATGCAATAGATGTGTGAAGAAAGGCCCTGATCTGCCCCACTATTTCTTTAAGCCAGTCAGTCACAAAGGGGTACTCAAGATGCTTGTCTAGGAAAGGGGACCAGTGGGGCCAAATGGCTCTGGATCTCATTGGTCAGTAAGAGCCAGGGGCCACTTCTCCAGCAGAGGAGACTTTGAAAAGCTGAGCAGCCTTTGCAAAATTGTTCCATCCCACCATCAGGAATACAGACTGGACTTTTGGGGAAGTGGAACTTCCTTGCTGCCTACTTGTAAGTCAATTAGAACTATATTGTAGTGGCTAAGCTAGGATCAGTTCAGTGCTCTTATTTACAGTTGTACCTTGGTTTTTGAACAGCTTAGTTCCCGAATGTTTTGGCTTCCGAACATCGCAAACCAGGAAGTGACTGTTCCAGTTTGAGAACTATTTTTGGAAGCTGAACGTCCAATGGGGCTTCCGTGACTTCTGATTGGCTGTAGGAGCTTCCTGCAACCAATCAGAAGCCGTGATTTGGTTTCTGAACGTTTTGGAAGTCAAATGGATTCTGTTTCGACCTGCCTGCTTTCCCTCTTTTTAAAAATAAAGTTCCCTGATTTGATCAGTGAATTGTGTGTAATTGCCAACCTCAGGGTCTTAGAATCCTCATGTACCTAGGTGCTTAGAATTCATGCTACTGAAAGGTTAGAATCAGAGTTGTAAGAGGGCAGGTGCTCTTCTGAGATCTGGGAGAGAGTCAGGAGTGTGATCTGCCTTTACACTCTCAGTAACTTATAAGGGAGCTGTCTGAGATGCACAGGGTGTGTTGGTCTGAGTTTCTGGGTTTTAGGAAGCTTTTGTGGGGTCAGCCGGGGCAATGAGCAAGCTGCCTTATCTTGGACACCTGGAAGCTACGCCTGCTTCTCCCAGCAATGTTTGTGTAGGTTGAACTGAGGAGTGCTGGGTGCACTAGCTTGGAGCCTTTTTGAAAGTAATTGCTTTGATGAATCTCAGGTCGCCAAGCAGGACTCAGGCACAAGAGCACTGCCCCCTCCTGTAATTTCCAGCAACTGGTGTTCAGAAACATTACTGCTGCTGATAGTGGAGGCAGAGCATAACCAACATGGCTAGCAGCCATCAATAGCCCTCTCCTCCATGAATTTGTCTAATCCTCTTTTAAAGCCATCTAGGTTGGTGGCTGGCACTGCCATTCATATACTATTCTCCTAAGGTGGTTTTTTTAAAAAAAAAACCAACAAAAAACATCCCATCGAAATAGGGACGGAGCGTGTTGTGTTCAAGCCCTGCCTCAAAAAGGTTCTGCAGATGAAACGAGTTCCCAGCACTGCTAACAGCAAATATCAACTGGTTGGGTAGTGATGGATATATAGCCAAAATGGGACCACTAAGAAACAAGCAGGGGGCAGCAGCTTAGGGAACTCCCAATATTTGCAGAAGTACAAAAAGTCTTTACCAAACCCTTCTAAGAGAGTAAAAAAGTCAGTCCACTGAAAAACAAACGTGTTTAGTAGCCGCATAACATTAAAGTGTTGGGGAAAATTGAAAATTGAGAAGGTGAGATGGAATATTTTGCAGGAGATGATTATTCTGTCCTGTCACCCTGGCCAAGAGCAATTTTGCAAGGAGGTGAAGATACTGTACTCTGCAACACTTTGTTGCAGATCTCACTTGCTAATTCCAAATTCTTTAATGTTGATGAGAGGATGCTATTTAAAATTACCGGTATCGCTTTGTACTGCAATAATCCCAGGTCAACAACTCACTAATGATCATAGATTACCTTTTATAAGCTGCTTTAAACACCCACTAATCTTCACAGAGGACACACAATTATATAGCAATATAGGCTGTGCACATAGTCTCGTTTGATCTGGGTCCAGTGTGCTCATACTGCTCGCTTACGAAGTGGTGCACACATTATCTTAAGCTACAATCCATATACTCTTATCTTCCTTGTTGTTTCTTATGAAATACGGCATCTTGATTCATATCTACCCAAACCAGCTTTGATCTGAATTGAGAAACAGAACAACCTGGCTGGATTTTAAGTTGGCGTTGTGTACATAACCATAATTTCAGAAGGGGTGGGGGGAGGAGCAAGTGCGTGCTTATGTTTGTAAATGAAATTATGAGTTGACAAACACACTAGCCCAATTAATCTTGGTTCCTTGTTCATGTTTTTCATGGTGCTGCAGAAAATGCATCGTCCTATTGTAGATATTAATAATTACCCCCCTAAAGAGGATTAATGGAAACCAAGTGGGAATTTGCAGAAACAGACAATCTGCTTGTCCTAAATTTATTAACAGTGAAAGGAAATGTAGTTTTATTAGCAGTGAACCTTGAAATTGGGATTTTCATGGATAGCTTTAGTGTATAAACTATTATGAAATACATCAAAATGAGCTTCCTTTCAGGTGTTCTATAAGACACCTCAAGCAGAGAATATAAATATGTAGATGAGATGTACATAACAATGAACATTCTCAGCAACTGGATTGCATCAGAAAGATCCTTCATTTTTTACATAAAGTTGTCTACTCCGATTGTGGCTGTTGCATTAATTGATTCTAGGAGTACAATGTGCATTTTTGAAAATGTCATTTAAAAAACATTTACTAGGATATTTATATACTGCCATTCACAACCTTACAGCATAATGAACAAGGGCTTCATAACAATCATTTCAATACAACTCATAATAAAAGCAGCAATACATATGAGGCCTGACTTTCAGAACCTAGTTTTGGCAAGAAACCAGTTGCATGTACAACAAATCAACTTGCTTCTTTGCACTGATACAAAGCCATGGGACTAACAGAAATAACCTCATTCATCTTACAGTCAACAACTTTAGCATCACACCTGAACGATGAAATGGAATTACTAAATTGTCATCTTTGCATTTGTATAGCACTTCCGTTCAAACACCTTCCCTTGCATTATCTTGTAATCCTTAAATCATCCTAGCCATAAGGCAACATGGAATGATGCAGTAGTTCTGTATTACTCCACTTTGCAGACAAGTTGAGACAGAGAGAGACGGACTCCCTACTCTGTGACATTTCAGTTGGCCCCATTGAAGGTGTTTCCCGTACTGTGTGGCATTTTAATTCCTGCCTGTCAATGGACCCACATGATTACCTATACTTTTGCTAGCAAGTTCATGGCTGAGGAAGGATCTGAACTAGAAACATCCTGATTCACGGGCAGAGAATGCTTCCAGTTGGGAACTTAATATTGAAAACGACCTGTCGAGAGAACGCAAATGGAGTTTAATTTACGGGATTTTTCCTGGAAAGGGATTAAATGGGGAAAATGCAGGCTGTCATTTTGATGCCACGGCGAAGCTGTGCAAATATAGAAAAATGCGTATCTACAGGAGAAGCGCCGATCCCACAATATAAACCCATTTGTAGGCACCCAGAGTCCCTTAGCCACTTAAGCTTTATTTTTCTACCATTAAGTTTAGGTTAAGCAGCTAGCTTGCAAAGCACCTCACCTGCAAATCTGAGTGCAATCTGCCAATCTTCACCGCCTGCCTCTTGCTACACCTATCCCATTGCGGCAATGTTCCACCTACCTGGTGCTTAAGTGCGGATGGAGATTTGAGGCAATCGGGCACCTCGCCCGCCAGCCTCTTGCCTCCACATGTTGCATCTCCTCTCCCTCCCCTCTGCTCTTGGCCCTTCCTGCGTGGATGGCCTGCCTGCCTTTTTCTTGGACTAGAGGCTTTTTCATTGCGGCTGACAACTGGGCCCCAGCATTAGCCTTTCAGCAAGCAGCAGGTGCAAGAAAGAGAGATCGCAGCTCTGCTAACGGTAATCCCCACTCCTCTTTCCACCCCGCACAATATTGTCTGCTTCGCTCAAGGATGCTTTTGTCTTCTCTTCACAGCTGTTAGCTCCTTTATGCTGAAGTGAAGCCCTCTTCCTAATCTTTCAGCACAGCAATTCCTCAGAAAGGGGTAGCACCGGCCATTGTCAGTGAGCCGCAGGGTGCAGGAGGCACACTGATGCCCCTGAGAGCAAGCGTGATCCTGCAACAAGGGCAGGGAGTAGGGAAAGGAGAGCTACTACCTGCCCCTCAGCTGTCCAGCTGAATTAGTTGGCTCTGCCAGCCACTGCATCTGGCTCCATCTACTGTTGTCCTCTTTACCTTCTGCCCTACCTGTCTCAATGGGCTTGAGCTGCCACTGCCTGCATAGTACACACACATTCGGTTTAATGCAAGTTGCTCTGCTCCGTGGTGCAAGCCTCAGGGGGTAACAGTGACCACCAATCTGCTGGTAAGTTGCTGAAAAATTCTTCATCATATAGAACTGCAGTGTTGAAAGGCAGGAATCTTTTTGCCCAATGTGGGACTCAAACCCAAGACCCTGATATTAAGAGTCTCATGCTGTACAGTGGAAACTCGGCTTGTGCATGTGATCCGTGCACAAAGTGTGATTTAGTGTTACTGCGCATGCGCAAGCACAGAAAACCAGAAGTAACCTGTTCCGGTACTTCTGGGTTCGGAGCAGTGCGCAACCCGAAATTGCGCAACCTGAAGTGTCTATAACCCGAGGTACCACTGTACTTGCAATAATGAGAATAATCAGAAGCTGTTTGGAAGTGCTGCCAGCCTATGGGGCCTCAGTGCTGCCTGCAAAGTGTAACGGCAAAAAATTAACAAAGCTGGTGGTATATCTGGCTCCTATACAATTAAGTTAAAGATCCTGGTAATTTAGATTACAAACTAGGCCCCCAGTTATGAGAAAGGTAATCCCTTTCTACAGAGAAAGAATTTTGCAAATTACCCTCCCTGCTGCAGCAAGCGTTCGAATCCAGGCCCAAGGCCTAACGACAGGTTCTTGCACCAGTCCAGCCATAATTCTAAAAACATTAAATAAGGTTGGCATTCTCTTGTCAACTCCCTGTGGCCCCATCCTCCCAACACAGTAATTATGAAGGTGCATCTTGTGAAAAGCAGTGCATCTGGCAACAATAGGATTAGCAAAATGGCCACTAATCTACATAATGCAACAGTAGAAAGACATGTTTGGGTAGTTTGGCCTTATATAATGCCTGCTGCTGGTTATGACTCCCCAGTGATCAAAGGTCCCTGTATCTGCCCAATGTGTTGTGAAGGAAGGAGTATTGCAGCTAAAAAAGTGAACCCCTCCCCAACATACACACCAGTTTCACCCATACAGGATGTACTGGTTGGGAGAGGTTTGCTTCACAGTTGTGGTGATTTAATGCTAAGAAGCACATGAAGTTTCTACCTGCCTCCTGCTGGGCATGCTAGAGCATGCTAATAGCTGATACATGAATAGGGGGCATATATTTGTTTGTACTGCAATAGTTTAATCAACATTAATGCATTCAACAAAGCCATCCGTTAGTCAGCAATTTATCCATGTTTCACATTACATTGGAAAGAACCTTTTGAATAAACCACTCAATACATCCAATCACATTGACTTATGGATACATCCAGAGTTTTATTAGCAATCTCCCAGAAGAATTACGGATTCCATCTTAACACTTCTGTGAAGAAGCTTGCCCAAGGGCCAGGCAGCAAATTTAGAAGTCAGAGTGTTAAAGATCATAAACTGTAGACTTGGAAAGGACCCCAAGGATCATCTAGTCCAACCCCTTGCAATACAGGAATCTCAACTAAAGCATCAATGACAGGTGGCTATCCAACCTCTGCTTAAAAACCTCCAGTGAAGGAGAGACCACAACCTCCCAAGTTGAATCCGTTCCTTTGTATTATTCAACTCTTACACTCACTTCAATGGAGCTTTGGACAAGTTGGGTGATAAAGCTGTACCTGCTACAATTCAGATTTCAAAATGGGTTAAAAGCAACATTTCACTGCGCTTTAGAAACACTTCCTGTTTCTGTGTCTCTCTTCCAATAACTGCCCTTTAACAGATACTTTCTGAAAATGAGGCAGAAGGCTGCAGAATCTAATGTGATTGAGAGATGCAAAGAATCAATGAATTTTTATGGGACATGTATGTTGAGAGATTGGCAATTTGTTTGACAGTGTGCAATACTGCCAACTTTTGCCCATCCACTACTTATCTTTTAAAATGAAAGCTGGTGTCCTCAGAGACTCTGTGAGACTTAAATAACACTGAAGACCAAATATGCTATGCTCTAGGGCTGTTCCCAAAAGAGCATCTCATTCTGAATAGTCAAGGAGATTGCCATGATTTCCACCTTCAAGGTCCATTTCAACCATCAAGTGCTGTCACCACCACCTTTTAAAAAAAGTTTATTAAGAAGAAAGGGGAAAGTTGTACATAAATAGTAAAAGCTTTTAAGTCAATCATACGTTGTGCATATGGGATTTAAAGATGTGTCTTGGGTTTGAAAAAGTTGACCGGGTTACCAATTACGGTACTAATCAAGATTCCCCATGACCCCATCAGATCTGAAGGGTTTCCACAATTTATTTGAGCTTTAGATGTTTGTGGGGTTGATGTTTTCTGTCCCACAGGCATGGCCCACAGTGCCTGGTTCTGTTCACTGCTTTTGGCACATAAGAACCTATTTGACCCACTTCAAAATCACTTGGGTGAAAAGTGGTATATAAAACTGGAAAATAAAAGGAAGTCTGACTTATGCAAGCATGTCTGCTTGCAGTGAACGGATCCCCTCTCGTTAGAAAATTTAATGCGTTATATGAGAAAGACTGAATTATTAAGACCAGCTTACCAACATAAACCTTGTGTGTTCTAGCATACTGGTTCTCCGTTACATTCAAGCCACGCCAATCCCTTCATGAATTGGTCTAAGATTAACAGAGCTCAAGTGCTGGAAGCTGCTGGTTTTCATTATACTGTCTCCCTTTCCATCGTTTATGTGGACAGTACAGGATCAGCCTAAAAGTTCATGGTAAGGTACTGCCCAGAGAGAAATCAATGGAAGACAATAATCCAGCCACAGACAACCATTTTAAATCCTAGCCAACTTCTGTTTTTGCCTGGACTTTAACATCTTTGGAAATTGTGTCACACTGTTTACCACCCAGTAAAAACCAAAAACCTTTCAGTCCTCATATGATGGTGTGTAAAGCACCACTAGATCCTACCCCGTCTTATCCATCAGCTGAGCTTTTGTTTCTTCTAGTAGGCAGAGCAAATTGTACATGCAGCCATGTTCACCGAGGGGAAGCTTTGCAAAAGCACCTAACATTCCCCAGTCAAGTTGCCTCCTCCGCCTCCTCCCCAATTCACTCTCGGCTGGCACATTGTAGTGTTTTGACATTTTAACTGCTTCCAGAATGATAGATGGTGACATCACCGCATGAATCAAGCATGAGGTGGCAGTCCATCAAATGAATGAAGGCTTCGCAGGGTATTAATATACCTCAGTAAGCAGCAAGAGAGGATAGGAACAAACAAAAATGCATACCTCCCATGTTACCAATGTTTCAGCAGCAGCCTTAATGCTGCTTGGGTGGCTGATCCCATGAAATGCAAAAGAACCCCATAAAGTCAGCTAGCATTCTGGAGGTGTGATGCAACAGAACACCATGCTGCTAATCCCATTCACTAAAAACACCACATTCGGGAGAGAGAGAAATCTACTTCAATAGTTCACAAAACTGATAATCTTTTTTAAAGTGTACAAAATTTCTCCCTTTCTAAGCAAGCCATGTTGGCAGATATCCACATATTCCACTTGAGCTTTCTACTGTATTCCACTGTAATTGTAATGCAATCGGATGTTCTTAGGGAATCTAGTTGGGTTTGCATTGAGAACAGAAGGTCGAGAGATAAGTGGAGGTGGTCATTCTGGTAGCGGGAGCGGAAAAATGCTTGTGCGCTTTTACAGTCTTAGAAATAAAAGGCCTCTCGGTTTGAAGTGTGATTCTCCTCGAACGACAGCGCTACTTAAAAGCAGCGTTAAACGACCGGCCTATGATGATTCTCCGCACCTCGCTGGTTCCTGCGCCTATTTCATACAGTTTGGCATCGCGCAGAAAGCGACCCATAGGGTAGTCATTGATGTAGCCGTTTCCACCTGCAACACAAGAAGGCAGCCTTAAAGTCTAACAAGAGACAGAGCTCTTGGATGCAGACTGGGTCCTGCGGGCAACGGCTTGTGGGATGATGAATGCTGAATTTGGCTAAAATGGAAATCACTTGTTAGCCCAGAGCGGCTGGGGCAACCCAGTCAGGTGGGTGGGGTACAAATAATAAAGTTATTATTAGTAGTAATAATTGCTCCCAATTCCATGATTAAAGCAGGGTAACAAGAAGATGGCATGAAATTGTGCAACTGCCTGCTAGGTCAGCCTGCCTTTTGGTGGGACAACCACATGCACACCTGTGATCTTACCCAGACACTGAATTCCATCCAAAGCGACCTGTGTAGCACATTCCGCGGAGTAGAGAATCACTCCTGCACAGTCCTGGTGGGGCAGATAAGATCATTTTCAATCAAGAACTTCCAAGATAGACGTTCAGCTCTTCTGGCCCCAACCCCCCACAAGCGACTGGCAGAATTCTCTAAGCCAGCCGTCTTTCTAGCTAAACCAGATTTCGAATTCGCACCATGGTTACCAACAAGGAAGCAGCCACCTTTTCTTCCGAGATGAGGGCACTGTTATGCACCCCTTAAGCTCTGACTACCCCCACCCACCTGCGAATTGCAACAGAAACCATAACATTTGTGGCTTCATGCTACGCTGAGTTTAGGTACACATGGGATTTAAGATAAGAGACAGCACTTCCGTTGTCCATCCTATTAGGTTGTCATCATGAGCACATGAAAGCTATGATATTAGTGGCAAAAGCAAGTGGCACAATATTCTAGTACCACATCAATTTCTCATGCTGCATCTATACGCAAAAGGAAAGCCATTGCCAGGTGGGCAAGGAAGTATTCTTCTCCTTTAAGAGTGTATTCAAAACATCATATATTTTCTGCTGTGGACTTAAGTCTCTTACACTACTGATTCTTCACCCCTCCTGCTTACACAAAATACAGAAGGGTAAAAAAAAAATGTTGCAAGCACCCATGAGCTCACCTTTGCATTGCAGTGTCCTCGATCACAGGCCTTTGCGACATTGTACACATACTGTCGACAAGCCATCAGCCGTGTGTACATATCAGCCATTTTACCCTGCATGAGCTAATCAGAGCATAAGGAGAGAGAGAGATTTGGATTTATTTTCACAATTTTTATCACCCCTTGCTGCTATCCTTAGTACAAAAACAATTAAGATGGCAACAAGTATACACACATAAAGTAAATTAATAAAAAATTATTAAGTTAAAAGTTACAGGAAGCCTGCAACTTACATAGGGGTTACGTTCCGGGAATAGTGCCTAAGGTCAAAGTTGTGTATACAGTGGTACCTCAGGTTACAAACACCTCGGGTTACAAACACTTTGGGTTACGGACTCCGCTAACCTGGAACTAGTACCTTGGGTTAAGAACTTTACCTCAGGATGAGAACAGAAATTGTGCGGCAGTGTGGCAGGCCCCATTAGCTAAAGTGGTATCTCAGGTTAAGAACGGACTGCTGGAACGAATTAAGTTCATAACCAGTGGTACCACTGTAGTCAAAACACATTAGGTTCAATGGCATGTGGGACTGCCAAAGTCATTTCCTCCGCCCCCTTATTTATCTATTTATTTATTTTGCCACGTGTGTAAAGCTGAATGTGCACAAGTTAAATGCACATAAATTGCAGGCTTGCTGCATACATTTAGCATTCGGACAGCAGCCACCTGGATCCTATTTTTAAAAACCCAGACTTAAACGTACCTGCCTATATATTTAAAAAAGAGAGTTTGGTTGACCACTAAAAAGACAAGCATCCAGTAGTGCACACTGCGATTCCAAATCCAACTAAAGTTGAAATAGTTACCTGATTATTCAAAGCTAACATCAGCTGCCATAATCAGCAAATTGAAACCAAACCCTGGATTTCTCCTAAGCCCTAAATTTCTGAATGCACATTATCATGAGGTTCTAGCAATAGGAGACATTTCAGTGTTACTTTAAAATCAGCCAGCAACTAAAAAGGAACTTGGGGGAAATGGTTAGCTTCAGAACTGCTTGTTAGGAAACAAGCAGCATCACAGCTCTAGGTGGAAATATTTATCTGAGGAAGACAGATTGATCCAGAACCAGCTTTATCCAACTGTAAAAGGAAGCAGGCTCTAAAAGCAGGCTCTAAAAGTTCACTGGCAACCCTCTTATGGCTCTCACCTGAAAATGGCCAATTTTCTGTCCAAAAGCTTCCCTCACATGTAAATATGGGAGTGCATGGTCCAGGACAGCCTGCATGATCCTGCAAGGGAAAGAGGCATGCAGATTTTTAAGATTTCCATCCTGCCTTTGAAAAGTTGGCTTATAGAGAGTCAATAAAAACATCAAAATATCATCATCAAAATACAATCCATAAAACCAAAAAAACTAAAGGAGCTGCAAAAGCAGGAATAACAATAAAAAGTAGCCTACAGATAAACTGAAAAAGTCACAAATGAGATGTTGCAATACCCACATGGGTATGTTTAGATGGATAGATGGATGGTTGGATAGGACAGGATAACAACTCCCGTCATAGAGAAACCTGTAAATTTTAACAAATGCATGTAGCTCTGTTTGTCCACTAAAAATAATTAAATAAATCCAGAAGTCATAGTAGGTTAGGGACCAGTTTAGTGGTGGCACTAATCTATTCAGAAAATCCTATATTAGATCACCGGCAACCCCAGTTAGTAGGGTCACCAGGGAGACCAGGTAGCAGGTGATGGGAAAGGCCTCTCTGCTTGAGATCCTCAAAAGCTGCTGCTTTTCAAAAGTCTCCATCAGGTTGGATATTGAAAATAAAAGGGGCAAAAATATGCCATAGGGCAGTCTACTCTGTAGTTGGCAATAGCATTATCCCGGGGTCCACAAACTCTGGCTGGCCTTAAGACCTAGCCAAGGCCTCGCTGCTTTTCAATGATTCCCAAAGGCAAGAGTTTCATGTCAGGGAGAATCCCATGGCATCTCTACATTCAGGGAGAAGGGCAGGTCCTCTCATTAGAGAGCAAAATATCTGCCGTGTCTAAACAGACTATCCACATAGCACAATTACCACAGCTGTTTTCAAGCTATCCTGTGGCACAGCAATTGTGTGAGGTCACTAGTTCATAAAAAGATGAGCATCCCCCTCCAGCCATTAAAGTGGTGGCGATTCCATGTATTAATAGAACCAATGAAGCACAACAAGCCATGTCACTAGAGTAATAAATAAATACATATTTACCCCAGGGGTCCGCCAGACAACACAAGTCTCTCCAGATCCAAGCCACTCATCAACACATAGACTCCTTTACTCAGTTGCCCCAAGACATTCGCAGCTGTGAGGAACAAGGGAAAGTTGATTTCTGATGAACCTACACAATCCTAGATAGTGTGTTCCTTGTGCGTCTATATATGTGTGCTCACATAGGAGTAAAGGTAAAGGGACCCCTGACCATTAGGTCCAGTTGTGGCCGACTCTGGGGTTGTGGCGCTCATCTCACTTTATTGGCCGAGGGAGCCGGCGTACAGCTTCCAGGTCATGTGGCCAGCATGACTAAGCCGCTTCTGGTGAACCAGATCAGCGCACAGAAACACCATTTACCTTCCCGCCAGAGCGGTACCTATTTATCTACTTGCACTGTGTGCTTTTGAACTGCTAGGTGGGCAGGAGCAGGGACTGAGCAACAGGAGCTCACCCCGTCACGGGGATTCAAAGTCCTAGGCTCTGTGGTTTAACCCACAGCGCCACCCGCGTCCCCACATAGGAGTATGCCCCAGTATATAAGCACAAACACAGTTACACCTTACACTCAAACATCGCTTTTTATTTTCAAGCAACATAAACTAAGAGAAAGCAGCAACACAATCTCAGTTGCTCATGTACCTTGCACAAAACAGCAAAGTGTGTTTACGGCCTACGTCTTGGCATCGTTACTAAGGAACAGATCAAATTATGCATGAATTAGCTTCAATGGGAACGTGTTTTAATCTGTTGGTGATCAGAGTGCTGAACGCAGCATGATTCCAAGTGCCTGCTACAGACAGGAGATTCCGAGTTCTAGACTAAAATATATATATGTATTACAAAATTTGGCACACATATGCATTCAGTTGACTTAAGCCAACTTTTTCACCCTGTTCACACATTATGGGAAGCCATAGTTAATGGTTTACCATAAAAGCACTGGTCTTCATCAGTTTGCTCCTCCTGCACAAGAAGGAAATCATGATTCCAGACTTGGCATTATATCCAAACTGTGATTTGTTTTGCTCCAACCACTCATGATCAGTGAGCCAAGGACAAACCTTAGCTAGAGATCATGGTTTGTAGGGAGCAAGAGAGGATCACTGGTTCAGACATAACACTAAGCCAGTGTTGTTTCCTGCATGTGCTGGCATCCCATGCGCATGAGGCCAGTACTGTATCAATTTCTGCACTGCAAATGGTGCCTGAATCAGTGGTGTTACTCCATACCACATACCGATCTTAATTGATGAATTTGGATTTCCCCTCCCAACCTGCAGGGACCCAGGAAGGAAGCATGGGGCTCATGGGTGGGAGCACAGAATTAATTTTTTATATATATATATATATATATATATATATATATATATATATATATATATATGTTGGCAAATAGCATGGGTAATGCTGCTGAACGGAGAAACTGCATGAAGTAACTCCTTGTGAAATACAAAAAACAAAAAAGGAAAGAGCTGCATCTGAATTCCCTGAATGTACCTTCAACAATTACGCCTCGGGCAAAATACAAGATGAGCTTTCCAAATCCGCTCCTGACCGTTGCTGTGTGACCTAAGAGTGGGACTCCGTGGGGCAACACTCACGATCAAAGGAACCTGCGCAACACTTGGTGGAGTGCCAATGACAAACCCGCACGCTAATACAGCAGAGCGGGTGGCAAACACTCAAAAGCACACACTGATCTAAGGGAAATGTTGCGTTGGAGATGCAGGAATCTACTGAAGCAGCTCGGCACTGAGCAACGATTGAAGTGGTCCTGGGAGATCAGAGGGAGTCTCAAAAAGAACACGCGTTCTTTGGTACTGCTACTAATCTCTTCTGCTAAGGAGAGGGAGCCTGTGGCCACGAGAGCACACTGGAAGGATCGGAAGCAGACTGTAAGGAAAAATGGCAGCCCAGCAGCCATTTAATTGGTGTTTCTGAAAAGTTTGTAAATCTGCCAAGTTGTCCTTGGGAAAGAGGGTGCAAGCAATCAGTCCTGGAGCTTCTCAGTAACATCTGCAAATTGAGGGTGGTTGGGGAAGAACTTGCCACCACACAAAGGGAACCAAGGAAGAAATCTTGGCTTTTCCCACGGGACAGAAATCAGCCACAGCGAGTGTAAATGTGGTAGCCTATCCTGGCTAGTCTTTCAACTGATGGCCTCGCAGTAATATCACCTTCAGTCTTGGTCCACTTTCCAGAAGTGTACAGCAGGTCCACAAGCTTGCCCCCTTCAAGCGACAATTAAGACCTTCATTTCTAGACAAGCTTGATAAGATTAATATTGCAAAACAAAACTAATGATGAGCCAAGTAGATTTGATGATGCTTTTATATATTACTTGCTTGAACTATTTAATAACATATGCTTTTCATGCTGGGTTTTATTTTTTCTAACTTTTCATTGTACACATATTTGAACATTGCAGTGACTAGAAAATATAAGTAAGGAAAGAGTTGCCATGGGTTGAGGGAGGTAGGTTAACTTCAGTATCACTCACCAGGAATCTTGCAGTCCTCAAAGACCAACTCACAGGTATTTGACCCTCTCATTCCCAGTTTATCAAGCTTTTGTGCGGTGCTGAAACCAGGTGTACCCTGAAGAAAAGGGGAGGAAGAACTACTGGAAAAATCCATTTTTTATAAAGAGGCCGATCGAATGATGGCACACTGCATGACAATTCAGAGGATAAGCAGGGAGAGGATTAAAATATTTGAAACATGAAAGTGCCTACAGATAATCCCAAGTTTATTTCCTTCATCATCAAGTCAAGAACTTCAGATGTTAGGGAACGAACACCCCAATCAGAGTGAACTCTGTTGTTTCCAGGCAGACCTGAGCCCCCGTGTCTTCTTCTCAAAGTGGAACACTGGATGGCAGGTCCTTTGCTGGCTCTGGCGTCTGGCCAAATATCCAACTTTACCATCTGTAGAGCTGGCCCAGGAGAATCCTCTCCTCACAGGGACCCAAATGTGGCATTTGCCCAGAACTTTCAGGGAACATCAGCACAGATTCCCTGGCTCTGTTCCATGTGCCACAGAGCAGCAGAGCAAACTTCTGAACAACAAGTACTATCACCTGCCTACAGCTTACTTCAGCAACCATTGTACAGTGGTGCCTCGCAAGACGAAATTAATACGTTCCGTGAGGCTCTTCGTCTAGCGGTTTTTTCGTCTTGCGAAGCAAGCCCATTGACAGCTTAGCGGATTAGCGGTTTAGCGGCTTTTAGCGGATCAGCTGATAAGCGGCTTAGGGCTTAGGAAAAGGGGGAAAAA
The DNA here is from genome assembly GCF_951804945.1 of Podarcis cretensis. Lineage (NCBI taxonomy): Eukaryota > Metazoa > Chordata > Lepidosauria > Squamata > Lacertidae > Podarcis > Podarcis cretensis. Next base: position 43,680,481 of record NC_137170.1, on the reverse strand, counting down.
GGGGGGGAAACCCGCAGGAACTCGCAAGACATTTTCGTCTTGCGAAGCAAGCCCATAGGGAAATTCGTTTTGCGAAGTGCCTCCAAAACGGAAAACCCTTTCGTCTAGCGGGTTTTCCGTCTTGCGAGGCGTTCGTCTTGCGGGGCACCACTGTAGATTCATTCAGCAGGGAAGAATTTTGAATTCATTCTGATGTGCAAGTCAAGGGGTAGGAACGAAAGCGTGACTCCCTCCCCCCCAATCAAGAAATCTCACACCTGAGTGACCAGACACCACCTGGAAAGTATCTTCCTTGGGGATAAAAAGAGGGAGCATCACTGTCCCATAAACCTACCTTCTCCACAATGAATGCTGTTATCCCTTGAGAAGCTGGAACAGCACTTGGATCTGTTTTAGCATAAACAATTAGGACGTCAGCATCTGGACCATTGGTAATCCAAAATTTGTTCCCATTCAAAACAAAATAATCTCCTAGAAAAGATGAAACAAGCAGAAAATTCTGTTAAGACCCACATGACAGCTTGACATTCCACAAGTAATTCTTCTCGATTTCTGGAAATCTGATTTCCTCCATTCCTAGGTCTGGCATATCAAGAAAAAGAAAAAGAAAAACTTGCAGAGCTGCATCTTCTACTGCAAAAAAATAATACAGACGCTACACAGCTCAGTTTTATAGCTGGCTTCTTCTATAACCAGCCAGCTCTCTTGAAAAGTAGGGCTAGAATTGCCCCCCTGCTTAAAACATTTTTGTTTATGCAAGACTGTCCAGACTTGCAGATGCTGATGCAATTTGATGCTTTTTGAATATTAATTTTTAATTATTTTTAAATGTTTCAAATTGCTTTTAACTGGTTTTTTATTCATAATTTTAAATATTTCTTGTAAATTACTTAGAGGTTTTACTTGTATCAAGCACTATATAATAAATTTTCGTAAATAAATACATGCTAAAATATATATTGGTTCTCAAAATATTCACAAGATGCCTGGCCCACAGGCCAGTGTATCTTGAAAAGTGTAATTTACATCACACGCTCCCTTAACTTTGGAGTTTTTGTCTCTCAACCCGGCTTCTACATACACAGTTTCTTCCCCAGCTCTTGTAACTAATACCACTTAATCTCTATTTTAAGGCCATGGGTTTGACTTCCCTTCAGAAACGGCTTGAGTTGTAGTCCCACGCTATCTTCCTGCGGGGTGTTTTTTATCTCCTTTGTTTACACCTCTCAAACTTTATATGTCGCCTACTGTGATTTTAATGTTTCCTAAATTTGTTTCCATGTATGTAAGGAATTTACTCCAGTCATTAATAAATTTTTCATTTTTCTGATGCCTGATCTTCTGTGTCATCCTTGCTAGCTCTATATACTCAAATAATTTGGATTGCCAGTCTCTGATGGTTGGAATATTAGGGGTTTTCCAGTTTTTCGCTAGCAATATCCTGGCGGCTACCGTTGCGTATTGGAACATGGTTTGGTCCTCTTGCCTAATCTCCTTCCCAACCATCCCTAAAAGGAAGGCTTCCGGCTTTTTGGGGAAGGTGTATCTCAATTTTTTTTTTAATTCGTCATAAATAAGCCCCCAAAACCTTTTTACTTTTTCACAGGCCCACCACATATGATGGAAGTCTCCTTCTTTCACCTTACATGGTAGGGGATGGGTGGGTTTTTTTTTTCTTTTTCTTTCTTTTTCTTTTTTGTATTTGTTGGAGGGTTTGCACCTGTGTCTTCGTTACTTTTTGTTTGTTTTTTGTATGTTTTTTTCCCCTAGTATTGCTGCTAGAAATCTGTTTTGAAAATGTAAAATCAATAAAAAAATTATATATATAAAAAAAGGCCATGGGACCTCTGGAAACCAGAAATTTGTCTTTTCCACTCCTGCCTTTCAGCAATCCCAATGAAGCTGAAATTGGGGTATGGAATCTCTGGCCTGCTCATGACCATCTTGCACCTGGATTACCCCTTTCCATTTCTTGCTATTTAATTTATCACATTTTATATCCCATCTTTTTCTCCAGGGAGCATAAGGGGGTGGTACACGGTTCTCCCTCTCCTCACTTAATCCCCACACAACCCTGTGACATAGGTTAGACAATGACTGGCCCAAGGTCACCAAAATGAGCGTCATGGCCATGCGGGGTTTTGAACCTTGGTTTCCCAGGTCTTCAGACACTCCAGCCATTAGACCACACTGGCTATTCTGTTTGGGAGGATGCAAAGACACACACAGACTTGTGCTGGCAATGAATGGACAAAACAAAATGCATAGAGGATCAGAAATTCTTAAACAGCAATGTCCAAAGGCCACTGCAGGTGGCAAATTCCAAATCTGTGGCATTTACCTTTTCTGTCTGCCCTCAGCTTCATAGAGACAACATCAGAACCAGCATTGGATTCACTCATTGCTAGTGCTCCAACATGCTCCCCGCTGATCAGCTGAAGGGACGAGAGGTGCAAGAAAGATACAAAATGAATTGTTTTCCTGCAGTCGTTCCCACTCTTGCCTTAAAAACCAGATCTCAATAAACCTGAAAGTTTTTTCATGCTATGGTGGGGACACTACCTTTGGCAGAATTCTCCTATGAGATCTACTATTTAAGAAATGGCACAAAAATTGCAGTTTCACAAGGACATGGCAAACGAAAACCTACAGTTTTAGTTGGATTCCTTAGGTAGGAGAGAGTGCCAAGCAAACTGTGCTAGGGGATGTAGATGTCCCTCTTAATTCCCTATCCTGTGCTGTCCTTTGAAAATGGATGATTGGATGGGGTAGACGGTTTGAAGACACTTGGAAAAAGGGCAATTCACAAAGAACAAGAATCTCCAGTGTATGGAATAAATCAGGGAAATGGGATGAGATGCCAGAATGGTAGGCAATAAACTAAAGTCTTTGACCCTTGCAATGGAATAGCAGGTGGTGACCCTCCTTTTGGGCTCCCTTACGCCACCCTCTGGCACAGCAGCTGCTGCTCCCTCCCCCATCAATTTCCTCCTGTCCACCTCTCCCCACACACAGCCTATTCCCTTTCAAACTTCTTTGGTTTACACGTGAAACAGATTTCATAGCCAATCACTTGTGAGATAATGGCCAACCACAACACCCCTCTACAAATATTGATTTATGATTTCAAATATGTAATGGGATATTGAATACAGGAGTCTCAGGTTACAGAGATTCAAACCACAGAAGTGTCATCCTGCACTCAGATGGGCAAAGGCTGTTTATTAGATATAGAAGTAGAAACTGTTCATTCATTTGGGTGACGGTAGTAGATTAAGAAAAAGGAATGTATTATAAAATTTAAAAAGGCAAAAATCGGGTTCCATCGTAATTCACCCCCAACTAAATAAAAAACCTGTTTCATGTGGCCCCTGTAGACTCTTTATAAAAGAACACCAGTTGGAGAACCCTACCTTTCCTAGTCATCACAGTCTTCTTATACACAGATGAAGACTGTTTATTCCAGCAGGCCTTTGGGAACTGACTGCTCTTAAGGAAAGGGCTTTTAATAGTGCTGTACTGTTTTTAGTGCTTTTACTATCGCACTGGAAATTGATCATGGGGGGCAGGGAGTGTTCTTGTGTGCCAAATAGCATGGAGAGATTGAGGTAGCCTTGAAGTTTTGGTTTGTTCTTAAGGGCACAACAGAGGATGCTGCTGTCAGGGCCTTCTTCAACCTGTTTTCTGTGAACAGAAGCACCCCATGACTCTCAAGTGCTTCCTCTTCTTCCCAAAACTACCATCCATGGTAGCAAAGGACAAGCTGCAGGACAAGCGGGTAAATACCCTTGTGTGCAGAGCATGTCGGAACAGTCTGAAGTTCTGAATTTTTAGAAAGCAAATTAGGACTCACGAGAGGGGACCAAAGTGCGTCTGGTGCTATATGACAGATATGACAACAGCTTCTCCTGCTCCCAATGAAACACATAAGGCAGTTTTGAACAGTGATGACTCAGAGCTGGGTACGTGAACCGACTCCACTGAAAACATGATGTTTGACAGGAGGACAGACAAGTTTATGAATATGAAACATTCACGTTTGCTCTGTGACAGATCATCCACCAAGTGATCAACTTGCATGTGTTAATCAACCTTATGGAAATCCAGATGCCATTCCTGCCTCTACTTAATAGCGTGTGTGTTAACTATTCTAAACTAAATTCTGAAAAAGGCAGAGGGATACCAAAGCCAAGAATGCAGACTTTTCCAGCTTGCACCTTCCAAGCTGAAGGTGGGAGGCGGATGCCAGTCTGGTTCAACAAAATGCAATTCTAAATATGTCCGATGAAACTCAGTGAAACTTGCTCCGGAGTAAATGTACTTAAGCTTTCATTGCACATTTGGATTTCAAACCAAAGTCTTTTCTCCTAAAGATCCGTGACTTTTACTTGCAGCAACAAAACAGAAGAATTTTTTTTTTTTTAAGATATTGAGTTCAGGTTTTTCAAAAAAATGACTTTTCATTAATAATGTTTTAGAAGGTTTTTTTATATGTTTTCTTATATTTAACTATATTATGTAATCTTTTTTATATATCTGCCACCCCAGGTGCCTTTGGGAAGAAGGGCAAACTAGAAATTTAATAATAAATAAATGCTTGGAAATATAAAATTAAATTTTAAATAAAACAATGGGGGGAAAGTGTCCAATTTGGGAGCATTATTTTTCTTTGCTCTAAGAAACATGTTCTGTATTGAAGTTGTTACCCAGCATGCTTCTGGTTCCCTGGATACATCAGACTCCACGATTCCACATACCTTGGGCAAGTACTTTTCTTTCTGTGCTTCGTTGCCATTCCTCACCATCTGATTGATGCAAAGGTTAGAGTGGGCGCCGTAGCTCAGCCCAACAGCTGCGGAAGCCCGAGAAATCTCTTCCATCACCAACACGTGGTCCAGGTATCCCATCGCAGAGCCACCATATTCAGCTGGTAAGGAGGAGAAAATATTTATAGACTTACCTAGAACACAGTCGAAGAGCCTTGTGACACAGTTAAGATTTATAACGCCATAGGCTTCCTTGTACTACACTCCACTCTTCAGATGCGTGAAGTGTAATCCCAAACTGGAAGGCATATATGCACATACCGTCAGGAGGTGGGGCAGAAGTAAAGTCAGAGGGAAGCAAACAGCAAAGAGAGCAGGCAGTGATGAATGAATTACACAGCTACAACTTTAGGAAATGGTGGGAGATATTTCATATGACTAACTCCTAGCGGCGCATGCAATATGTGCCAACTAGGGCTCCCTTTGTGTGCATGTTCCATCATAGGCACGTATATGTTTGTCACATGTAACAAAAGTACACATTATTTCCAAACAAAGGCAATATCCATATAAGAAGAAGAAGAAGAGGAGTTTGGATTTGATATCCCGCCTTTCACTCCCTTTAAGGAGTCTCAAAGCGGCTAACATTCTCCTTTCCCTTCCTCCCCCACAACAAACACTCTGTGAGGTGAGTGGGGCTGAGAGACTTCAAAGAAGTGTGACTAGCCCAAGGTCACCCAGCAGCTGCATGTGGAGGAGCGGAGACGCGAACCCGGTTCCCCAGATTATGAGACTACCGCTCTTAACCACTACACCACACTGGCTAGAAAACAAGTCATTCATAAGGTGTTCTTTTAGACCTCAGCAGCCTTGGCCTTTGACAAACTGCCAGTGAGCTAATTGGGTCTGTTTTCCCCTCAAGCCCTTGATCTCCAATTATTCATTCACAGACATTACTAACTGCAGCATTTCCCACTTAAATATACCATATTTTGTCAGAATGAGGAAGGCAGGGCTAGCTACACACTCACCTGGAGCAGTTATTCCTAGAACACCTAGATCACCCAGCTTCTTCCAGAATGCCTACAAAGAGCAGAGCAAAGCTGTTAGGGAGACCCTGACTAGGAACCAGGTTTTTTTTCATCATCTCCCTGAATTTATCATTTTAATTTCCCCACAGAAGCAAAAAGCTGGGCAAAATAATGGTTGTCATGGAACCTGCTGTGAAACAGAAGGTCACAGCCACCTTAAATACTTCACATCCACTAAAGATTTGTTCCATAAAAATTAAGAAATACTAAAAAAAATAAACAACTTCTTCCATGCTGCTGCCCAGCTAGAGCCATCAGAATGATGCACTCTATAATCCTAAATAAGTTAACACATGAACTTGCATTACACAAATGTGATGAACATTATAAGCATTTATATAGCACCATCAATGTACATGGCTCCAGACCTGTGGCTCTTCTGCAACCCAACCCAATAGCATTTCTGGTGCAAGCTCAAAACTCTGCCATCATTTTGCAGACAATCATTAGCTCACCAAGATCAAAGGAGTCTACACATTATTTTCCACAAGGTGATCCCAGGTAGTCAAAACATGTGTCACATATCTGCTATAAAGGTCTCTGTGGGATGGGGCACACAAGACACAGGAGGAGAAATGAAGGAACTGGATTATATAGTAAGCTCACAACCTATGTGGGGGTTATGTTCTGTGGATTACACCTAAAGCCAAAATTTCATATAGTCAAAACCCACTGGGTTCAATAATAAGAATAATAAGAATTTTATTATTTATTCCCCGCCCATCTGGCTGGGTTTCCCTAGCCACTCTGGGCGGCTCCCAACAGAATATTAAAAACATGATAAAACATCAAACATTATAACCTTCCCTGAACAGGGCAGGTGGGATTGCCAACAATGTTTTTCCAGGAACCCTGCCCACTTTTTAATTCCACGCCCCATGTGCATAAAGCTGAATGTGCATCAAGTTAAATGGACATAAGTTGTGGGTTTACTGTACAACAAAGATAGCCAGAGATGATGTAATGTAGAAACCAAAACATTTGCGAACTTTGGACCAAAACAGGTTTCTCCTCCTGCTTCCTTCCCTGGTTAGCTAACTGGTTTTAGAAAGGAATCTTGTGTTGCCCTATTATAATCTTCTTTTAATGTCAGTGTTGAATCAATCCACACATCCTTACTTGTGCAGCACTGAACTGCAAACCTGTGGCTGCTAGAACGAAGGATTTGGTGCAATTGTTGGCTGAAGAGGTGGCTCAGGTTTGGAGAAGCATAGTAATTTTGTATAGGAGCAAGAGTTCAAAAAAATTGATAAACACTCTTTTTAGTTCGTCTCGCTCCAAGCCAATGTCCCTACAGTCCAATAAAACCAGCACTGTTCCCCCAACTTAGTGTAGCTCTACATGCACATCACCATTTAGATCAACCTTTGCTTATGAGTCACTATCCTGACGTGGGGAAAAACCAATTAAATAGCAGTGTTCATCTCCCAGAATTGACATACTGTCCGCTGAGGCTCCATCTCTTCTGCAGTGATGCTTCATCCTCCTAAGACATTCCTGATACACTGAAAAATGTGACAGGTTGCCAATCAGCAGGTTTTCCTCACTGGCAGGGTGACAGGGAACCATAGCACTATTAAGCCAAACCATTTCAAATTAGGAGCCAGCCACTTATAATCAGGAGATCAGCTCAGAAACCTGAACACTTTGTTTTTAGAACAGCTTCTGGGATCTCTCAGTATCTGACACTCCTCTGTCACATCAGCTTGAATCCAGGAAGAGCTTCTTCCTCCTGCACAACTCACAATGATTTCCCCCTAGTTCTGCCAGAATCTAAAACAGTGAAGGGCAGGTCTTTTGGTAGTGTGGGATGTGCCCAACAGAACTTCACACAAAGCTGCTGTTGGTCCATCCAGCCAAATAATGTCTACTCTGACTGGCAGCAGGTAAAGCTTTGCCCTGAGCCTGCTACCTTGGATGTTTTAGCAGCTGAAGCTTAGTGGGAGGCAGCAGGGATTGAAACCAAGAGCTTCTGCATGAAAACATGTGCTCTGCCACTGAGTTACTGCCCTTCCCTTTGTAGGGACTCATTGGACGGCTTTTGCTTGTATACACAAGGCAAGGCAAGGAATTTATGTCTCATAAATGTCCCAGCTGCCCTGGGAAGATGGAGGCACATGGAGAAGGGGAACTGACTTCCCCTGCCTTATATACGTTGACACTCCAGTAGTCCTCAAGTGGTTTTCTAGACGAATGCCTTACTGCAGCACAGCTGCTCTCTGGACCTGGAACATTGTCAGGACGGATGGCCCTGATTTCTGGAGGTGGGGTGGGGGTGTCACCTTTTAATCTATGCTTTTCAAGTTTCTTTCTCTAGGAGAAGTTACATAATTATGTTAGAAGACAGATAGGAGACCTGCCCCTTCTCTGTGCCCAGCCTAGAAGGCAAATGGGCAGAGCCATTTTCCAGACTCCAACAGACCATTACAATTCCCCTCGGGGGGGGGGGTCCTAACTTTTGTGGGCTTATTTACAAAATAACTTACTGGTAATGGTTATTTTGCATGATTGACCTTCTGGAAATGGTACAATTGCCAATAACTGTAGTCATTTTGTTTACTTTCTGTACTTCTGAGAACTGGTTACCTTTCCAAGCTATCCTGGTGAAGGACACCATATAATACAATTGCAAGGTCCCACAGCACTCAAAAATTGATTCCATAAAAGGCTATTGTGAAACACAGCAGGTATAAAAGTTCTAGTACATATGAAGTTTCCAAGTACTGCAGGGCTTATAAAACAGTGAGAAGCAGGAAGTCCCATAAAAATATCTCTAGCTCATTAACAATTAACGCAAGAGGGAATCTGTTAAATCCCATATTCTAGAAACCCAGCATCTGGAACAGTTAACTCTTTACAACCTGAAGAAGGTTCCATGAAAAGATTTATATGTTCAGGAGAGGCTACACACTCTTTCAGGTAACGGAGATGGAAAACTTTGAAAAATAAGACAGAAACAATACCAAACATGTATATTTTATTCATTCTTGCTGAATGGCATACATGTCCTTTTCCCTCATGGATTTAGTTGTTTATTCTTTCTAATGGGTAGGCATTTTGTAACTTTCTCAAACCCTTCATATTTGCATCCTTTAAACTATATTCATGCATCTCCCGAAGTCATGTTATATAATAAGTAGGTTCACAGTACAGAAGCACTTACCCTCATGCCTTCAAATTCATTCTGCTGATCAATTTCTTGGGCCTTTGGAGCCAAGTGCTCCTGACAGAATTTGAACATAGTTTGCCGAAGCTGTTAGAAATGAAAATGTCAAAGTGCACATTATAAAACACAATTGCTAAGTTCCTTCCTTTGAATGCTATCAAAAAGGTTCCCTAGCTGTTTTTCTTTGAGATCTCAAGCCCGGAATAGAATATTCTATTAAATTCCCACTTACTGTCAATAAAACTATTTAGCGCTAACCATGGTGGCAGCTGAAACCTGTGAAGTTACTGACAAAACACTTTCTGTCTAGTCTACAATGTGTATCTCTTGATATTTTAAAATAGGTTTAATCTGGTTTTTAAACAGTTATCCCCTACCTAGTAACATGAAGGCGTTTGTTGGCTCTGGTTAAAATATATTATGGTAAAATATACCAAAAGAACTTGGGTGTGTGGATGGGTAGAAGAAAGTTCACACTAATTCCTAACTACCCTTGGGCCTATCTATGCAGCATGCCAACACCGAAAAAGCGATTGTTCAACTAAGTAAGCAATGTGACATTTCAAAGTCCCAAAGCCAGCAAAACCCCACAGAGCCATTCTAAAGAATGCTGCATGCAATACATGGCCCAAGACTGCTGACTGAGCCAAACTGATGGATGGGATCCTGGGGTCTCTCAGGAATATGGAGAAGCCTCAGAAGAAGCCTCAGAAGCAGAAGTCCTTGGCTGTCACTGGCCCTGAAACACCCTGTTTTGAGGTCTTCCACTGAGGGGAGATTTACATTCATAGAGCCTTCTGCAAATATAATAGTGCCCACTAATAGATAAACATTTCAGCCTCTTCTTAACTGATGTGGGAGTTAGGACTTGCTCTGTAATACTATTGGATGAGATGCTTTAGTATGTACATAACAAGAATCTATCATTTTTTAAAACTCACTTAAAAACCTGTATGATCAAGTATAATTAGCCTCACTTTTTACAGGAGAAACAAACTGCATTAAAATGGATGGACACAGCATGAGAGGTTTACAGCGAAATCACTGCTTGATAAGCTATAAAAGGTTTCGCTACATCACTGCTACACACACAGTATACTATAAAGATTACAGTGGAGCTAGTATATACGAAATCACATCAGCTATGTATCTTGTCCAAACCTGCCTCTCTGAACTGGTAGTGACCCACCAGGGTTTCCATCAGAGATAATTCCAGCACAGGCAACCCAAATCACAGAAGGCACTCTGCACCCACACAAAACTGAGTGATTACAACTGAGCAGTAATCCCAGAACATAAAGAGACAACCCACACGATCTTAAAACACATCTGTGGAATTCCCTCCCCCATGAACTCAAGTCTCAGTTCTGCAGGCCTTCAAAACAGACCCTAAATGTCCCCCCTCACAAACATTTTATTGATTTCATTGCCGAGTCCTTATGTATCTGTATCAGATGCTGCTTTGATCTATATTGTTTATTGTATTGGTTTTAAAAGTCATTGCAAACTGGCTTGTGGGAGCTTGCCATGAAAGGCAGGATAGAAATAACTCAGACAACGTATTTACTTGGAAACCCTACTGGTTCCAGTACAATTTAAGTTGCCAAGAAATCATACTTAGAATTGCATCTGAAGAGAGCAGTGCTGCAAGAGCCTAACTGAAATTTAGACAAGCCCTCCCTTGACTTTGTGCCATTGTGTCACGAGGACCGTAAGCAGCTACAAATCGCTGACTAAGATTTAGAAAACACCTTTTCCAAGGCTAGCAGCACACTCTTTCAAGGAGACACAAAGGAAGAAAATGAACTGGTGGAAACTGACACACACCCTTAAAGGCACATTTATTTATTCTTTGGTGCTTTTGAAAGGATAGGGATAGTGGAAATATCCTCCTTTATATGGAAAATTATATGTTGGTAAGCTCTGTTATCTTATTCCCTGACTGAAAAAACTTAGGAGAGCTATCTGGCTTACACCATCCTAGAAGAAAATCTAGTTACCTGAGCCATTTTGGAATCTAGTAGCTTTAAGAGGTTTCTCCAGATAGAGCTGAACAAACATATACCCCCTAACTTTAGAACTAAACTACATGTGATTGCCACCCAAAGGTATTTCATGTACAAATGAATCTGCAATCTAAAGCAGAGGACTGTCACAAGGTGTGTGTGTGTGTGGGGGGGGTCCTATCTGGTGGCTTTGTTATTGCTGTTGGTTGTTAGCTGTCACCCCCTTAACCAAAGTTTTTGGGGGGGCAGGAGAGAAAGGGTGGGTGGGACGCACTTGTTTTAATAGGAAACCCAGAAGAGGAGAAAAGCTCAATCACAGCCTCCACAGCTGCCTTTTTGTAAGAGAAAGAAAACCAATTCACTACACTTAGTCTGGCCATTAAAAGAGTGATCTTATCACTTAGGAGCGGAACATTAATCTGCAATGGTGACTGTAAATGAGAAAGGGCAGCTACTCCGAATTAACTGCTGTGCTAAGGGTGTAAATCTGTGTCCACATCAACCTGAGACCTCACACATTCGCTCCTTTCATTCGCTCCAGAATAAAAGACATCCAGGCCGACTTGCAGCTGTGGAACTTATAAAGGGCAGCCCTGTAAAATAATACAAAGTAAGTTGCTGCGCTGGGAAGAAGATGGAATCCGGGCTGCCTACAAGTTGCCCTTTCAAACTCGGAAGTCGTCTTCCACCGTATTAGAAATTTGGGGACACGATAACCCAATGCTGAGGAAAGGGGTGGAGCGGGCACTCTGCAGGCGCTCAGAGGTGCTCGCGTCTTTCCGACCACTGCGAAGCCCTGTTATTGAGAACTGGCCGCGGCAGGAGAAGGCCCTGCGCCAGCACCTGACGGGGCGGGACCCTTCGAGGCCAAGAGGAGCGCGGCTCTGAAGCGCGGGGTCTGGACGGAGCAGGCGCAGAGGGGGCGTCGCGGAGAGAAAGGCTCCCGGCGAGCGACCTTCAGCCCAGCAAGGGCTCCGCCGCTGTACCTGCTGCTGCTCCTCGCTCAGCCCATTAACCGTATCATCCAGCGGGGCTCCGGCGCAGCCTCGCCGCCCCTGCCACAGTCCTCCCAAGAAGCGGCGCCGGGCCCAGCCGGCCACCTCTCGCCTCAGCGCCAGCGCCGCCGCCGCCATCTCGGTTCCTTGTGCGACTCGCCAGGCCCGTGGATCCTGGCTCCGCCCCAGAGGCCTTCTCTACCAACCAGCGCTAGCGGGTGGGGACTGGTTGCCCAATGAGGGGTGGGAGAGAGAAACAAAAGCCAATCGCTGCGAGGACGCTGCCTTAACCAAAGCCAAGGCTTTGGGTGGCCCCGCGGCGGGCGCCGCCTTCGCTCCCGCGCTAGCCCACAACCCTTTTCATGTGAAATCTCAAAAGTACTTTTTCCGGTGTGCGGCTGCTGTGGGGGGAAAAAGGCAAATTCCATAGTGGGGATCGTTGGGAAGACGATCGAAGATAAAAGATGAAGCTCGGGACACCATGCCTCATGAAACGATTTTATAGAAGCAGGAAAGGGCAACCAAAATTACCAAGGAGACTGGAATAACCCCCTGCAAGGAAATGTTATAACATTTCAGGCTTTTTAATTTAGAAAAATGGCAAGCAAGGGGGGTATCATTATGCTATTTATTTATTAATTGTCGTCTTCCCCACAAAAAGCAGAACTCATCTGGTATGGTTTTTATTTCATGTCCTGAGGCTTGGTGGGGTGGTCCTGTACATGGCAATTTTTTGCACAACAAACCTTACCTTACCTTTCCTCTAGGCTTTGCCAACTCTTTAATATTTTTAATTACTTAGCCAATAGCAAGTTTGCACCTTAATACACTCACTGTACTTGATAGCTTTTGTTGTTGTTGTTTAGTCGTTTAGTCGTGTCCGACTCTTCGTGACCCCATGGACCAGAGAACGCCAGGCACTCCTGTCCTCCACTGCCCCCCGCAGCTTGGTCAGACTCATGCTGGTAACCTCGAAAACACTATCCAACCATCTCATCCTCTGTCGCCCCCTTCTCCTTGTGCCCTCCATCTTTCCCAACATCAGGGTCTTCTCCAGGGAGTCTTCTCATGAGGTGGCCAAAGTATTGGAGCCTCAGCTTCACAATCTGTCCTTCCAGTGAGCACTCAGGGCTGATTTCCTTCAGAATGGAGAGGTTTGATCTTCTTGCAGTCCATGGGACTCTCAAGAGTCTCCTCCAGCACCATAATTCAAAAGCATCAATTCTTCGGCGATCAGCCTTCTTTATGGTCCAGCTCTCACTTCCATACATCACTACTGGGAAAACCATAGCTTTAACTATACGGACCTTTGTTGGCAAGGTTATGTCTCTACTTCTCAAGATGCTGTCTAGGCCTGTCATTGCCCTTCTCCCAAGAAGCAGGCGTCTTTTAATTTCGTGGCTGCTGTCACCATCTGCAGTGATCATGGAGCCCAAGAAAGTAAAATCTCTCACTGCCTCCATTTCTTCCCCTTCTATTTGCCAGGAGGTGATGGGACCAGTAGCCATGATCTTCGTTTTTTGATGTTGAGCTTCAGACCATATTTTGCACTCTCCTCTTTCACCCTCAATAAAAGGTTCTTTAATTCCTCCTCACTTTCTGCCATCAAGGTTGTGTCATCTGCATATCTGAGGTTGTTGATATTTCTTCCGGCAATCTTAATTCCGGCTAGGGATTCATCCAGCCCAGCCTTTCGCATGATGAATTCTGCATATAAGTTAAATAAGCAGGGAGACAAAATGCAGCCTTGTCGTACTCCTTTCCCAATTTTGAACCAGTCAGTTGTTCCATATCCAGTTCTAACTGTAGCTTCTTGTCCCACATAGAGATTTCTCAGGAGACAGATGAGGTGATCAGGCACTCCCATTTCTTTAAGAACTTGCCATAGTTTGCCATGGTCGACACAGTCAAAGGCTTTTGCATAGTCAATGAAGCAGAAGTAAATGTCTTTCTGGAACTCTCTAGCTTTCTCCATAATCCAGCGCATGTTTGCAATTTGGTCTCTGGTTCCTCTGCCTCTTCTAAATCCAGCTTGCACTTCTGGGAGTTCTCGGTCCACATACTGCTTGAGCCTTCCTTGTAGAATTTTAAGCATAACCTTGCTAGCGTGAGAAATTAGTGCAATTGTGCGATAGTTGGAGCATTCTTTGGCACTGCCCTTCTTTGGGATTGGGATGTAGACTGATCTTCTCCAATCTTCTGGCCACTGCTGAGTTTTCCAAACTTGCTGGCATATTGAGTGTAGCACCTTAACAGCATCATCTTTTAAAATTTTAAATAGTTCAGCTGGAATACCATCACTTCCACTGGCCTTGTTATTTGCAGTGCTTTCTAAGGCCCATTTGACTTCACTCTCCAGGATGTCTGGCTCAAGGTCAGCAACCACACTACCTGGGGTATATGAGACATCCGTTTCTTTCTGGTATAATTCCTCTGTGTATTCTTGCCACCTCTTCTTGATGTCTTCTGCTTCTGTTAGGTCCTTTCCACTTTTGTCCTTTATTATGGAAATCTTTGTGCGAAATGTTCCTTTCATATCTCCAATTTTCTTGAACAGATCTCTGGTTCTTCCCATTCTATTGCTTTCCTCTATTTCTTTGCATTGCTTGTTTAAGAAGGTCTTCTTGTCTCTCCTTGCTATTCTTTGGAAATCTGCATTCAATTTCCTGTATGTTTCACGATCTCCCTTGCATTTTGCTTGCCTTCTCTCCCCCGCTATTTGTAAGGCCTCATTGGATAGCCACTTTGCTTTCTTGCATTTCCTTTTCATTGGGATGGTTTTCGTTGCTGCCTCCTGTATAATGTTACGAGCCTCCATCCATAGTTCTTCAGGCACTCTGTCCACCAAATCTAAATCCTTAAACCTGTTCCTCACTTCCACTGTGTATTCATAGGGGATTTGACTTAGATTGTATCTTACCGGCCCAGTGGTTTTTCCTACTTTCTTCAGTTTAAGCTTGAATTTTGCTATAAGAAGCTGATGATCTGAGCCACAGTCAGCTCCAGGTCTTGTTTTTGCTGACTGTATAGAGCTTCTCCATCTTTGGCTGCAGAGAATATAATCAATCTGATTTCTATGCTGCCCATCTGGTGATGTCCATGTGTAGAGTCGTCTCTTGTGTTGTTGGAAAAGCGTGTTTGTGATGACCAGCTTGTTCTCTTGACAGAACTCTATTAGCCTTTGCCCTGCTTCGTTTTGATCTCCAAGGCCAAACTTGCCAGTTGTTCCTTTTATCTCTTGACTCCCTACTTTAGCATTCCAATCCCCTATAATGAGAAGAACATCCTTCTTTGGTGTCACTTCTATAAGGTGTTGTAAGTCTTCATAGAATTGGTCAATTTCAGTTTCTTCAGCACCAGTAGTTGGTGCATAAACTTGGATTACTGTGATGTTAAAAGGTCTGCCTTGGATTCGTATCGAGATCATTCTATCATTTTTGAGATTGCAACCCAGTACAGCTTTTGCCACTCTTTTGTTGACTATGAGGGCCACTCCATTTCTTTTACGGGTTTCTTGCCCACAGTAGTAGATATGATGGTCATCCGAACTGAATTCACCCATTCCCGTCCATTTTAGTTCACTGATGCCCAGGATGTCAATATTTATTCTTGCCATCTCATTTTTGACCACCTCCAACTTACCCAGGTTCATGGTTCTTACATTCCAGGTTCCTATGCAATATTTTTCTTTACAGCATTGGACTTTCCTTTCACAGGTCTGCAGTTCCATTACTATTGTCTTTCATTGTCCTGCCCTAATACTAAAGTGAAACCAAGTACAGTTGTGCCTTGGTATGCTGTCGTTTTGGCTCCTGAACGTCACAAACCCGGAAGTGAGTGTTCCAGTTTGCGAACGTTCTTTGGAACCCAAATGTTCTTGCTGCAGCCAATCTGAACATTCTTGCTGCAGCCAATCAGAAGCTGCACTTTGGTTTCCAAACGTTTTGGAAGTTGAATGGACTTCCCGAACAGATTCCGTTCGACTTCCAAGGTACAACTGTACAGTAATACTAGTGTTGTAGACAGTCCTGAAATATACAGGAATACTTTCCTATTTTCCAAGCAGAAAGGAGTGGATTTATAGAACAGATACAGAATAAATCCTGTTTTTAATTTGATCAGAAATATTCCCCCTGCCCCGAAAAGGGGGGAACCACTGCACTGATTCCCAAATTTCCCCAAGAACTACTTGAAAACTGCTGTTGGCCTTGACAGACCACAATGCTTTCTATACTTGATGTAGCAATTGTAATAAGTTGTACTAGATGCTGTATTTTAAAATTCCAATTATATTCTTTCTTTTATTTCATTGTATTAGAAAAAAAGAAATCCTACGTATGATTCTCATTCTAAATTGATTTTATTTTAATCAATTAATTACCCCCAAAAAATTATTTACAAAAAACAAAACAGAGAAAAGGAAAAACACCCAAAGGGTTTCAAAGACAAACCTTATTAAAACTATAAAGTTCCAAGGGATACCCCTGCTCTATACTGTATATTGGAGTCCAATAAGGAAGCAGATCAGCACAAGATTACATGGCTCAGTTCTTGTTATGATGAATTGAGTTCCTCTGCCTGATCCAAAATGGCAAACAAATCTTCCATTTCTCTATGAAAACACTGCTCCTGCTCTAAGAAATGGGCCTGTTCCTCCTCCACCTGCTTCCATTTGTCGTGTGTCTTCTACGAGGAAAGAAAATTAATAGTTAATGTATTCTACACACAACTTGTATTTTCAGTTTTCAGAAAGGCAGCAACAACATTAAGTACTGAAGTCCATGAAGCTTATGCCATAATAAATTTGCTAGCCTTCAAGGTTTACACGACTTGTTTTCAGTTAGCAGGTACAAGATCACTCTGCAAGGTCGCTTGCTTGCAGTGCGAAGTTGCTGTCCGTTCAGGCCTTTCCCCTCTTGCCAAACAGAAGTAAGAAGTTTGCATACATATATGGAGGTGTGGTTGGCATCAGGTGAGCAGACAAGAAAAAACATTTAGAAGAAAGGAATTTGTGTGGTGTTGGCTTTGTGTCTAGAGACCTAGCAGTGGTGGTGGTCAGGCTTAAATGCTCTGTATGCTGGCAGTAATGGAGAAGGAAGACAATTCGTATTTTACCTGAAGACTCTCTTTTTGCTCTTTTGCCATCTGGGTGAATAGTTCAAGGTCAGTAGTCAGCTTCTCCATCAAGTCCTGAAAGAAAAGGCACAAGAAGGGGTTGACAAAGTGGGGTCCAGCCAGCATGTCCAATGGTCAGGGATGACGACAGTTGCCTAGCAACATGCAGAGGTCATCACATTGACTGCCATGCATCAGGGACAGCAGTTCTGTCAAATCCTGTCCTGGAGATATTCAGAAGGTATCTCCGTAGTTATTTAGGACCCATGACAGCTGGAATTCAGCAAAATACATAGAAGAAACTTTGCAGGTGGAGGGGAAGAGTCAGGCAAGCAGTTTCCTAGGGAAGAGGAAACGGGTTCATTCTCTCACCATTATTTCAGCCTGTGTCTTCTTGTTCTCCTCATCCTCTTCCAAAATTTTGTCACCTGTAGCTAAATGGAATGGGGGAAAAAATTACAAGTTAGAACCATACATATGCCATTAATTTACCAGAAGCATGGCCTCCATTCCCATAGTTCTGGGACTATCCTTAATAAGCAACTCAAAATTTATTATTGAATTTATACACTGCCATTCATTCATAGATCTCAGGGCAGTTCACGACATAAAAATAAAGAT
Source organism: Podarcis cretensis (assembly GCF_951804945.1). Classification (NCBI taxonomy): domain Eukaryota; kingdom Metazoa; phylum Chordata; class Lepidosauria; order Squamata; family Lacertidae; genus Podarcis; species Podarcis cretensis. The sequence continues at coordinate 43,662,721 of NC_137170.1, read as the reverse complement.
AAAAACAAGATACATAATAAAAACAAAAACACCGCCCCACACAAACCAATAACCCCTTCCCCCATCTAAAACACCAAATTAAGAAATTAAAAGATTCTGCAGATCACAGTGTGATCGCATGGGGAGGGACTATAAGTTCAGCAGTGAAACACATGCATTCCGTGCAGAAGATTCAACCCCTGCCATCTCCACTTAAAGCCGCACTACTGGGAAAGATTTTTGCTCTAGGCCTTGGAGTGTGGCTGCCCATCAGTGGATAAGCTTGCGCTAGATTGACCAATGGTCCAAATTAACCTTAAAACAGTTTCATACATTCACTCCGATTTTTAACCTGTACTGAAACCCAGCTCATAGTCCTTTTTGCACATTCCTCCAAGAATACACAAAGGCAAATGTGGGGCGCTGGGCTCCCAATATCAGCACATCCCCCTGACCCTGCTTCCAGCACTCCCATACACTCAGTGGGATAACCAAAAAGAAGCACCTAGAAGTGTACAGGTGTTCCTGTGTATGTGCCCTAATCACAGGAGGTCCCAAAAGGCCCTGCAACCTCCTTGCATCCAGTGTAGGAAGAAACTAAATAAGAAAGAAAGAAAGAAATCACAGGGAACTTTATCCAAGGAATTTCAATTCCATTAAGACATTTGGGAGAAAGTCATGGTATACTGCAGATGTATACGTACAGGGGAGAGAGCAGAGAAGCAACTGTATTTTATACCTGGATCACAATTCCTAGCTGCCAAGATCAACATGCAGCTCTCCTGAAATTTCTTCAGCTTCTGGTTTTCTTTTTCCAGACTATCACACTGCTCCTTCGTATTCTTCAGATCTTTCTGCAAGTACAGATAACTAAACCAAACAGCAGAGCACCAGTTTTTATTAGGGCCTTCAAGCATTTAAGGTTTGCTTGCCTGGTGCAGGAGGGATGAAAAACTACACACGAGAGGGAAGCAAGCCTGCCCTCCACCCCACATAGACCGCTGGCATGAGCAGGCATTAACAATATTTCTACAAAGCCAATTTCTTGGATGGCCTTTTCAAAACCTGTTTAAATCTGGTAACATACAGTGGTACCTTGGGTTAAGTACTTAATTCGTTCCGGAGGTCCATTCTTAAGCTGAAACTGTTCTTAACCTGAGACAACATTTTAGCTAATGGGGCCTCCTGCTGCTGCCACGCCGCTGCTACGCGATTTCTGTTCTCATCCTGAAGCAAAGTTCTTAACCCAAGGTACTATTTCTGGGTTAGCAGAGTCTGTAACCTGAAGCGTCTGTAACCCGAGGTACCACTGTGTTTTTAAAGAACTTCACACACACACACAGTGTGGCCCATTGGGCAAGTACAGTCCAATGAGCCAATGCCGGGACAAGATACCTTAGCATCTTGTCCCGGATTTGGTCTGCTGGATCAGACCAAAAGGGCTGCCTAGTACAGCATCCCGTTTCCCACAGTGCTCATCCAGATTCCTATAGGAAGCCCACAAAGATGACACGAGTGCATCAGCCCTCTCCCACTGTTCTCCAGTTACTAGTATTAGGAGGCAACATGCCTCTGATCTTGGGAGGTAGCATACAGCCACCATGGCTGGTAGCCATCAATGGCCTTATTCTCCATGAATTTACCTAATCTTCTTAGAAGAGTGTTGGAAATCTGGGGGAACCCAATGCACAGTTGAGATCATTTTAGGATAATCAGAATCAAGTTTGTTTCCTACCTCTGCTTCCATCAGCTTTGAGCTCACTTCCCATTTAGCAGACTCCAACTGCTTGTTCTTGTTCCGGAGCTCAGCCTCCCGTCTGTATCTGCTCATAGGGCTATAGGATCAAAAGCATATCACTGATGCATCGTGGATGAGCAGTTTGTCTGCATTTAACATTCAAACAAAGTTCACACAGAACACCATAGATAGAAAGAGGTAAATATACATGAGTTGTCATTTAAGACATGGGCAGAGGGGAGAAAGTAGATCCAGGTGTACCAGATCTTTGCGTAATTTACCCAGGTAAGGATTTCTGACTCCCAACTATTTATCAATAGCAGCAACAAAATGACTCCCTCCCAGAATCCCTGCCCTAAGTTACACAGCTGAAATGAAGACAGCTTGGGGGTAATTGGGGATGCATTTTTGCATGCAAGGACTAGGCTCCGAAATCTTTTTCACCTTTAAATGTATGAAAAATGAAGATCCAGCAAACCTGCAGTTCTTAGTTTAGGACCCTATGTGAGGAATATTCTAATCAAGAAGCACATTCTGACCAGCTTATGATAACAGCATTCACAGCTTTGCTATTTACTGCTCTTGAACATTTCAGTGTTCACCGTGGATTCAGAAGTATATACAGTTGTACCTTGGAAGTCGAACAGAATCCGTTCCAGAAGTCTGTTCGACTTCCAAAATGTCCAGAAGCTCTTGCAGCCAATTGGAAGCCGCAGAAGCCCCGTCAGAAGTTTGACTTCCAAAAATAGTATGTAAACTGGAACAGTCACTTCCGGGTTTGCAGCGTTCGGGAACCAAAACATTTGAGAACTAAGCTGTCCGAAAACCAAGGTATGACTGTATATAGCTGCACACTGAAGCTGCATGGTGACTTTAAAGAAAAATCACATAATGCAAAATAAACATAGAAATACACCATGATGTTTATATGATATTCTGCATTTTCTTAAATGAGGTCATCATTTAAGAATGTTATTTGATCTAAATCCATTCCTATGTGGAATCAACAACAACATTTATTATATAGGCCGCCCTTTTCCCTGATGGGACTCAAGGCGGCTTACAGATAATAGTAAGAACTACTAAAAAATAGGGGGGGAAATCATTCAAAAAAATTAAACAGAATTAAAAAACTATATACATATATAGTCACGTTGTGAACGAGTAGGAAGCAGAGAAATAAAATGCATAAGAAACAGCTTTGCTTGGGGACACTCACGTTCGAGCCGTTGACGTTGCTGCTTTCTTAGGTGGTGGCTGTGTTGCCTTCTTCGTGAACCTTAATAGAGTTAAATAATGATATTAATATTACGAAGCCAAACTAACAGCTTGATCCTCTGAACATTTGCCATTATTTAAACCCAAAATTCCTTCACACCATTTGGTACATTTCATCAAGTGTAGAAATTGCAAGGAAGTAGCTTTTGGCTAAACATTATGATAAACCTATTAATTAATTATATTATTATTAATTTAATAATTAATAATTAAACCTTCCAAACCACCATCTCCAGGCGTTTTTACACATAAAATAATTTCAAACAATTAAGAACACAAAAAGGCAAATACATTTAAAACAAGGCTAACCATCCCAACAAGTGGGAATTCAGGGTACAGATCCATTATGCAGCTGGTAAAGTATGTTCAAACATAACCTTCGACTGTTTCCAGAAAGTGCAGATAGAAATGCTATTGACAGAAATGCTATTTCACAGAACAGGGGCAGCCACAGTAAAAGTCTTGCTCCGAGTTTGTATAGAGCAGGCTTCAGAGATCTTTGGAACTTGCAGGAGAAACTTGCAAACTGCAACAATCTACTAGATGCATAAGGGATAAGGCAGTCTCTCAAGTAACCTGGTCCTGAGCTGTATAAGAACTTAGAATAGTACAGGCTGGATGAGACTACATCAGGTGGTGGTGGGCTCACATTCACTTAGGGCAGGCATGTCCAAAGTCCGCTTTGGAGGCCTAATCCGGCCCGCTGGTTGGTTTAACCCGGCCCCTGTGGCAGTTTATTTCCTGGGGTAAAATCCTAAAAAAAAAGCTCAACAACCTTGGGCGGCTCTTTGGTTGGCCCCCACGGCCCTTCACTTCATCAAATCTGACCCTCTTTGAAAAAAGTTTGGACACCACTGGGACATTAAACCAGAAGCTGGTTGTCAGAGGCTGCATAGCAATGCTGTACTTGCAGCTTGCATCAAGCAGGGGATGGACAACGTGACCTCCAAGCTCTCTGTTAGTGCTGTTAGTTCTATTGATTCTAGGATAAAGCAGCACATTTGCTGAGAAATGTCAAGCAGTCATGTTTGTTGTTAAATACCAATGATTACAAGCTTTGTTTGCTTTTTAAAAGTTATTTTACAACACCTTTCCATTAAAAGAAGCACTCAAAGCAGTCTACACATCTAAACATGATTTTATAAAAAAGCAGGGGCGGGAAGGCAGGACTAACAATAATAAAATGGAGTCGAGACAATAATGTCAACAGATCAGCTGGTAGAAGAGAGGCCTAAATGGGTAAGAAGTTCCAAAAACTAGGCATGGCCTTGAAGAAAGCTGTCTATTTCTTCATATCCCAGTCAAGCGCAACCCAGGTGTCTAGGGCACATTCAGTAGAGCTTCCATATAAAATCTCAATGGTAGTATACACTTATATTTACCTTTGATTTGTGTCTTTGAGGGCAGTACGCACAGGAACATTTTCACCAAAAGTGAAATCAGGAGCTTTTAAGGGGCCCAGGTCAGGTTTGACAAAACATTGCTTTTTTGAATGTGGATCTGCAAATAAGGAATCCATTTAAAAACAAAAGGAAACTCAATAACTCACACTATTCACAGCACCTCCCTCAGTCTCCACATTTAAACAGCATTTGAAGACCCACTTTTTTTCTCCCTAAAAACCCACACCAGGCATTTAGAAAGGTAAATAGTTTGGCCCTTGTTTTACCTAGAGGACATTTCAATGCAGGCTCAATGAAGGTCTGGGCACATGGTGCCAACTTAAGGTTTGATCGCACGGCAGAGCTCAACTCAGGGCAAGCAGCTTATTAGAAAATTCTAGGCAGGACAGAGAATCTGTGGGCCTCTAAAAATTGCTGGACTCCAGCTCCCATCACCACTGACTATTGGCTAATGGGAGCTGGAGTGTTGCAACATCTGGAGGGCCATAGGCTCTCCAGCCATCCCCTAGCCTGGGAGATTCATCCTGGCTGCCACAGCTGTTAGGATGAGCACTTGAAGATGAGCAACATAGGGGTGAAAACACAGCTATATAGTAACAATACAGTAGTTCTCTCAAGAGCCTAACACACCTGTTGGCATAGTGATCACTTTGGGCTGTTGGACGCTGTAGATAGGAATCCTGGACTTCTCATTCTCCATATTGAAAGCCTGTAAGAACAGGAAAGAAGCATTGCATGTTGGTTAGACAAACTGCTGCAACCTATAGGATGCATGAAGTGCAGAGACCACCTTAAGCACAAGCAATGAAACAAACCAGAGGAAAACACAGAGCTACAAAATCCAGCAGTGGGTGAAGAATAAAGAACCCAGCAGCAAGTTACCTCCCTTTTTCAATCATGCTCCTTGCAGATTCTCTACTACACAGAGGGCTGATCTGAAAAAAGGGCATGCCCATACAATATGGCATCTGTTTTGAATCTGCTGGCTCATCTCTCAAACTTGGAAATGCCAGCCCCACTTCAAGATGCACAGAGCACATTGACCCCATCAATAGGGTTTCACTGATAGCCTAGAATTTAAAGACATCATTTCCCAACAAGTTTGATCCACAGCACCTCTTTTATGACCTTTATCATGACTGACTGATTTTAATCACTTTATTTGCAAGCCAGCTTCATCTTCAAGAGCTGCGTTAACAATCAGCTGGCAGCATACGAATCAATCTGGATAACCTGATCCAAAAATACACACACACTCACACACAAAAACGAATCTCACTATAGCCAACCAAAGACAACCAACCACACCCTAGGCCACCCCCAACCTCTCTCACCACCAAGGAAAAACAACAAGCAAATAGTAAGAGAACCTATACAAGTGACGCTGACACAAACATACACTAAGTACAATAGAAGCATAACCACCTGACCCCACCCCACTCACCATTCCCCCCCTTTTCTTCCTAACGTAATACTGTATGCAACACTAATGTCTCACAACAAATGAAACTGATCTGTAGAAAACACAACTTGCAAAAAGAGACAATGCATGGATTTTTGTAAACTAAGAAATCTTTAATAAAAATATTAATTTTATTATTGTTTATTATTATTATTATTATTATTATTATTATTATTATTATTAAAGAGCTGCGTTATCCAAGGCGGTGAAGCAGAGACACAGCAGGCCTGAACTTTCCAAAGGTTGGGGAAAGCAACATGGCCAGAACATATGTCAGGGGTCCGCAAACAGCAGGGGGCCTGTCCACTGTCCCTCAGACCTTGTGGGGGGCCGGACTGTATTTTGAAAAAAACAGTGAACGAATTCCTATGCCCCACAAATAACCCAGAGATGCATTTTAAATAAAAGCACACATTCTACTCATGTAAAAAACACGCTGATTCCCGGACCGTCCACGGGCTGGATTTAGAAGGTGATTGGGCCAGATCCGGCCCCCAGGCCTTAGTTTGCCTATCCATGCCATATGTCTTGCCCACTTCCCCGCAAGGGAATAGCTCTGTACACATCACAGGCAAACTGCAGCTTACAAGGAATATACCAACCAGTATTGCAGCTGTGGGCAGTTTAAGGAGGCCGTCAACAAACTGGAAGGTGTCTACAGGGGGAGACAAAAGATGTTGAGGAGCCTGGAGACCAGGTCCTATGAGGAAAGGTTGAAGGAGCTGGTTACACCTTGCCTGGAGAAGAGACAAAACAGCAGCCTACCAGCTCAATGCAAAGGTTGGGGTGGGGAAAAGCCCTGCAGGGGACAGAGCTGGTCTCTCCGAGGGTCAAGAGGGAGCCATGGCCTTTACTGGAGGTCCAACGCCGAGGGCCTTCTGGAGGTTCCCTCGCTGCGAGAAGCCAAGTTACAGGGAACCAGGCAGAGGGCCTTCTCGGTAGTGGCACCTGCCCCGTGGAACGCCCTCCCACCAGATGTCAAAAGAGGAAAATAACTACCAAACTTGTAGAAGACATCTTAAGGCAGCCCTGTTTAGGGAAGCTTTTAATGTTTAATAGGTTATTGTATTTTAGTGTTTTGTTGGAAGCCGCCCAGAGTGGCTGGGGAAACCCAGCCAGATGGGCGGGGTATAAATAAATAATAATAATATTTATAATACAGTAATTATAATTATTTGCGGGGGGCAGTGGAGGGCAGGAGTGCCTGGCGTTCTCTGGTCCATGGGGTCACGAAGAGTCGGACACGACTAAACAACAACAACAACAAATTATAATTATAATAATAATTATTATTATTGCGTGGTGGCGTCGTTTACTGCTGCACCTCCGGCCACGTATTTGCAAATACAACGCACACATACCGTTAAGTCTCCGGAGGCCTCCAAACCCCCAAAGGCGAGCAGCACCCCGGGAACTTCCCTCGGCTCAGTGGATAACAAGCGTCAACGAGGTTAAGTATTTCTCCTGGGCATGTACAGAGCGCACCGCGTACTACCGGCCAAAGGCCGCAGCACAATAGTTCCCTTCGGCTAACTGGACAAGGCCCTCGAGACACAACGGAGCGGACTCCCCTCTTCCTCCTTCGGCGCTTTATCTGGACCGGCGCCGTCCGACTCCCGCCAGCGTTTGAACGGGAACCGACTCCAGTCACCGCGATACCACGCGAGAGTTCGAGCGAGCCGAGGAAGGAGCCCGCTGCGCAGGCGCCGAATTACTCGGCTTCTCCGGCTCTCCCCACCACTAAACACGGCGAAGCGGCGCCTGCGCACGATGAAAAGTGAAGCATCTTCGACTCCTCCGACTCCGGCGCTGAAGGAGGATGTTGCCCTGCGCTACTGTGGGAAGCGGACGAGGAGAGGCTTAATAAGGGTTTTGCACGACGGGGCGTGTTATCGTTTAGGCCAGGGATGTTTTGGTTGTTGCTCTGCTTTGAAGCGATGCGTAGTGAGGCTTATATCGGACAGATTTCCATGGGGCTTGATCCGAAGGAAGTGACCCTCGGGTTGCAGTCTTGCACGGACTAGCCTATGTATTTATTTCTAGGACACACCCGGCGTCGGGGGTTCTGTACCTTCAGCGCTGCTGAGATACAATATGTGCCACCAAGTGTCGCTTTTCCCGTCACTGGGCTTTAAGGATAGGGGAATGCAGCTCTGCTGACACGTGTCCTGCTTTGCAAAGGTGACAATACACGTGTCCCTGAGCCAGGATGGCAAGTGGACAGAACAAGCCAGCCTGTAGTAATGACTGACACTTAGCAATGCAGGCTACTCTCCACTCCATTCGCACCATTCGCACTACAATGATCGTGTACACGCCATAAATTTAAAACACAAACACCTCCCACAAGAATCCAGGGATTTACCCCTCAAAGAGCTATAGTTCCCCGCACCCTTAACAAAGTATAGCTCCCGGGATTCTTTTTGGGGGCTGGGGGTTAAATGTTTGGTGTATATTCCTGTCCCGCAGCTTTTTTTTTTTTTTAGCCGAAAAACAAAAAGTCAACCTCATTATTTCCTGCCTTGGTTTTGCTTGTTGCACTCTAGCCTGAGACTCATATACGTCCCGGCAGTACATGTCCAACAGCTTCCGGTGAAATCCTGTAAAGTTTCATGCCACAGATGTCCTGTGGGGGGTTGTCCTGCTTTTGTGCAAGTGGACCTAATGGTCAGAGGTACCTTTACCTTTACCCCTCCAAACAGCAAGAGAGCAATAATGTGGCGACACTGGATTGTGCAAAGCTGACATCCCCTCTCTAGTGTACTCCAGATGTTTTGAACTACAGTGGTACCTCGGGTTACAGACGCTTCAGGTTACAGACTAACCCAGAAATAGTACCTTGGGTTAAGAACTTTGCTTCAGGATGGGAACAAAAATTGTGTGGCGGCAGCGCAGGGCCCCAGTAGCTAAAGTGGTACCTCAGGTTAAGAACAGTTTCAGGTTAAGAACAGACCTCTGGAATGAATTACCGGTAAGTTCTTAACCCGAAGTACCACTGTACAACTCTCATAATCCCTGACTGTTGATCATGCTGTCTGGGGTTGATGGGAGTTGGAGTTCAAAGCATGTGGAGCACCAGCTTGTGGGAGGCTGGTGTCAAGGAAAACTTACAGCTGTGCCCCTTTTCTAATTTAATTCAGTAAGCAAAAATGTTTGGTAAGAAGTTCCTTTACATTTTCAGTACATCTGTTCAGCTACTGCACACTTCTGTTTGCTTTACAGGATAGGACTGGCCTGCTGAGGAAATGCATGTGAACCCTCAGGGAAGAGCACAGTGGTACTTAGTGATGGAGGGAATGGGGGTATGTGTGTGTGAAAGTACAGAGAGCCCTGGATCTTGGTATGGGTGGTGGGTGGAACTCTGTCCATGTATGAATAATATAATCACACAATCAGCTTTGCAAACAAAAATAATTAAGATTTTGAGCCCAGTTTAGGAAACATGTTTATTTTTTTTATGCTGGGATATCACTTTGACAAGTAAATGTAAAAAGATTGTGATGGTTGAGAGGGCCAGGGCAGGGCGTGACATGGCCAATGGAGAGAGAGAAAGTAAATTGCAGGATTCCATAAATATGCAAACTTGGACATCTCTGTACAGCTTTGAATGAAATACTAGCCACTAAGGTGAAACACAAATTACCCATATCAGAAAATGAAGAATTACAAGAAAAATGTCTGATGAATTTTAAGCACACTGTCAGTGGGAAAGAAACATATGCTGAATTTCTGGTTTAGGGATCTTATATGTTAATAACAAACTTGTTCTCTGCGTGCCAGCTCTTCTGCAGCCAAAACTTCACCATCCACACACAAGAGGAAGTTATCAGCAGGGGGACTAAGGTTTGCAGAAGGGCACAAAATAAGTAGGAGGGGCAGACTTAAGGGGGCAAAAACAGCAACCCAATGAGGACTGAGCATGCTCAGTGGCCACAGAATCCTGACTGGCAGGGAGGTGGAAAACTGGAGGGGGTAATGGAACAGCATATCTAGGGAAAGGCATGGCTGGCTGGCTGGACCCCAGAACAGAAATGTTCCACACTGCAATACAATTTCTTGCAGGTTCCACTTGTAAATTACATTGTAGGGAAAAATTGGAGGGGAGAGCAACCACCATTATTTTTGAAGGGCTACTGGTTAGTCTTTGAAAGAAAGTACACCAGATAATATTACTTTCAGCTATCTGAGTACAATTTCCCTAAGGAGATTTGTTTGACTGATGGTGAAAAGAGGGATGACTGAGCTAAAAGACACCTTTTGTGTCACACCATCAATATTCAGTCGGTTAGTAGCAATGATGTTTTAGAAAAGGGTTTCCCTTTGTCTTTAAGATATCCTTTGAGCCATTTACTTCACACTTATTCCACTCATCATCATGCCTCTCCGTTTACTCCAAAACGAATTGCACTGGAGAGAATGACAAATAACTCTTGCTTAATAATCCTGCAGTATAATAGAGAATATGGCACTGTCTATGGAGCAGGCAGTTGAACAGCTGACACTGCAATAACATCTGCCTCTAATCCGCACCAGGTTTGCTGGCTTTGTAAAAATGCAGCTTGTTCTCGTTTTTGGAAAAGTTTTATACTCACTACTCAAAATGGAAATTAATTATCCTTGCCCCTGAAATAGCAGTTATTTCCTCTGAGATGTTCATTTCAGTATCCAGAGTTTTGGGCGCCAGACCGCTTGATCCAAACATCAGGCATATCTGGTTTGCTGTTTGGCAAGACAACTGGATCCTCGCCCCCTACTCCTAACCTTTGGGTTTTCCTCAAACCACTGTTTTGCTGGGATGCTGAAGCCGATGTGTCAAAGACAGTCTCCCTCAGGTCCAGCCTCAGGGTGTCTCTTTTTCCATTCAGGTGACCTCTTTGAGTTGGACAGCAAGAACCAGCTACATCTAAATGACCTGGGCAATAACTGGCGGATTCCATGAGTTTTACGCTTGGTTCAAAGTCACTCAGGGATGTCTCACTGGAGACATTCTGAGCACTGAAAGAGCTGCCAGTAGAATAAAGGCATCTGTGGAGTTCATACATTTCAGTTTCTGGTACATTACTATTTTCTGAGGTATAATCTGATTTTTGTTGATCGGTGTTGCTTGAGGAGTGAGATTTATTCAGCAGTTTTTCATCGACTGTGCTGGCTGACTGAAGATGGTCCCAAGCTTTATGGCCATATTTTTTACATCTGCAGTCTCTGCAAGGCCTGTCCCTATGACTTTCTGCTTCATTTCCTGAGCTGCTTCCAGGTTTGTAAGGAGAAGATGTTTGCAGGGCTGGACATTGGCAAAGGGCTACATGACGCCCTGCACTCTGTTCCAGCTTCTGTCTGTCCTTTTCAGAGGAAGGATGAACTTCCATTCCAGAGCACTTGCTATCTTGGAGCTGAATGTCTTCAGATAAGACAGATGGACGATTGGACAACTTGCTTGTGGAGGTGCTGTTGTCAAAGCTGTCACTAAGCTTCCTGGCCAAAGGCTGGAGCTCGTACTGTTCATTTGCACTGTTGGATTCCTGATCTTTTTGTAACCTACTCTGCTTCTCATTTCCCCCACAGGTAAACGTTCTGTTGGGAGAACTCGGGTCGTCCGAATAGTTTTTTAGAGCACGAGTGCAAGGCCAAATTATTTGTCCACAATTCTTCTCCGGGCCAAAGAAGCAGCACAGAGACTGGAAGAAGAAGCTCGCAAAGCCACAACTGACACACTTGATCATCATCACAAAAATGCCCAGCTTCCTGTAGGCCAGCACGGTGGCAGGGAGCATGATGACACCTGCTGAAAATAAAGCCGAAGTCCCCATGACTGTGGCACAGCTCATCTGCTTCAGGGAGAAGGCTACGCGGCTCAGGCGATCAGGATGCGGACACAAGTGGTAGGATATGCAGTAGTTGACCGTGAAGTCAACGGAGAGACCCACTGCTGCCGAAATGAAGAGAGACTCCACCGCGTTGAGCTGCCACTCCAGGAGGACCAACAGGCCGACAGTTACCAGAACGGTGCCTGTAATTGCTGCGGTGGAGAACAAGCTAAGAAGGACGTTCCAAGTTGTGAGCAAAAGAACCACAAATGAGATGGCTATTGATAAGCCCAGCACTACCATACTCTCTGTGTCCACGCTGTGCTGGAGATTGTAGAGCTCCAGCTTGCTGGTGAACCAGCCGTTCTGAAGCCCCATGGGGGCTGCCTTCATCTCTTCTCTTATCCAGAGGCCAATTTCATCATAGAAATGCTTGGCCTTGCTATAGTTGAAGCTGTAGTGGTAAATGGTTTGAAACTGTAGCACCAAAGCAACCAGGTTGCCCCTTTCATCAAATCTGAGGCCTAGGTCCTGAGTCTCAGCCTCGTCTCTGTTTTGTTCCATGATCATCATCTTGATGCAATGAAGGAAGACTTCTCTGCTGTATGGGAAGGAGAAGTGATTACAGCAGAGATTGAAGCTGTGATCTCTCTTAGAGCACTGACGGCTATCCATCCACCGGTGAAATTCTTCCATGAAGCAAACGGTGGGTTTTTGTTCCAGTTCAGAGTAGTAAAAAGTCTGGTTTTTAACTTTTTGGCAAAAGTCCAGCAGCCATAGCTGAGCTTCAGAATTTTCAATGGTAAATGCTGGGTCCATCACCAGAGTGCCATTGCTCTTGGGGTTAAAGTGATCCCCATTGTCCACTGGGAGTACACCCCATATAATAGTGACAGGCATGTGCAGGTCTTCTCCTCGCTCCAGCCTTTCGAACATAAACTCGTTACAATATTCGGCATCATACCTCTCAAAGGGGTGGCTTAGCCTGAAAACCTGCACAGATGACATCTCTAGAGAAGGCAGTTTGAGCCTAGGGTTCAGACAGGAAATGTAGGCACCCCCTATAGCCAAGGCGGTAAACCAGCAGATCCATATATAGCGGAACTTTATCACCCCACAAGGAAGAACTTTCTCAAATAATAACTTGGCAGTTTCATGCCAGGTTTTCTGGATACGCCTGAGGATGTGGTGGAGAGAGAGAATGACACTCTTGTGCCCGCTGTTATTCCAATAGCCCTCTGGTTTATAGACACAGTTCCTTGCTAGGTAACGTTCATACAGCACAACGGTGGAAGGAAGCCAGGTCAGCATGAAGACCAAGTTCACCAGGACAGAGGTGCCCATGTAGATGGCAAAGCATCGAATGGCAGTTATGTAACTCATGTAGCTGGCATAGAAAGCAGCACCAGTCGTCAGGCAAGATGCTAGCATGAGATACCCAAAGTGGTGCATGGTTAGTCTTACCCACTGCAGTAGCCCGGCGGATGGGTTCTGGCTCTTGCTCAAGTTCCAGAGGTCAAAAAAGACAAAGGTGTGGTTGGCACAAAGACTGCTGAGAATGACTACCGCTGTTAGGTTTACAAAAGGGAAGTAGGAGAATCTAAAGGCCACCTTGTACAAGAAATAGGAAATCATCAAGGTACCAAAGACAATAATTAAGGTGATAAAAGTAATAAAGACCGAGCGCAAATAAAAAAATATGCTTAGAAATATGGCCAGTATTGCCAAGACTGCATACACGGTATCCAGTAATAGGTAGTGCTGGAATAATGTCTGCTTAAGGCCCAGATCCATCCCAGTAATGGACGTGTAATTATCAAACAAGTCCCACGACTCAAGGTTGTTCAGGTAGATGCCCATCATGGATGCTCCTTTCATCATAGGCAAGAACAGCAGGCTGTATTTCAGGGTTGGCACTTGGTATCCCACTGTCTGTGGACTGAGAAAATCTCGGTCGACGAGGAAATGAAGAAGCTGGTAAACAGCACGGAAGCGAGTGCATTTCTCGGGGATTTTGGAGCACTGGGCGTGCTTGTCTCTTTCAGTCTTGGGACCGATGCAAGGAGGGACAAGGACACCTTTGTGATAGTCGGGGGCACACGAACGAAGGAGCACGAGGGTGTGGGAAACATCGGCTTTGGTAACCTCTAAACAAGAAGACCGGTTGTACAGGGCTGCGATAAAGTTTCCAAGAGACCAACTTGGACAGCATTCGTTGGCTTCAGTACGCTGGCAGAGATTCCCAAACTCTGCATGAGAACGGATCTGGAAAAGCCAAAGGGAAAAAGAATGAATTAGGCCTGCCCCACTTCCATTTCTGTTTTATCCTTTTGACAAATGTCTTGTTCTGAGGATGGGGACTTTTAAAGATTTTGTTCACACACGCCCCCTATTTCAGTCGTCTTTTAAAGCCTAGTGTTGTGTTTCAGGATGTAGCGTTCTACAGAATTTGTGGGGAAGCTTGTAGCTCAGTGGCAGAGCAGAAAGTCTCAGTTTCAGTCCCCAAGATCTCCAGGCAGGGCTGGAATATCTCTTATCTGAAACTCTGGAGAGCCTCTGCTAGCCTATGGAGACAATACTGAGCGAGATGGACCAGTGGTCTGACTAAGGCATCTCCTATGTGCCTGTGTGTATGAGAGAGAGAGAAAAAAAAACTATATCTGGAAGTAAGGATTTCACACTGATTCAGAAGCGTTAACCTGAAGTTAAAACAACCCAGGAGTATAAGTGTGTGCATATTCCTTACAGCAATACCAACCTTGTCCTGCTCCATTTGACACATGGATTGTATTGCTTTCAAGTTCCATAAGCTTCCAGCAGTTGTGGACATAAATACCAGCTGAGAATAACTTTTCCCTAAGGGCCAAAATAGTAGGTACAGTTATGTAACAGCAAAGATACCTGACAAACTACTTGGAACGAGCTCTAGATATGTGGGTTGGGCGGGGGGAATGATGCTGTAGGCTGCTTTCACTGTCCTTGTATAACTCTGCTTTCCAAGGAGGTAACCATACAACAAGACTTACCCTGTTTGCTTAAACCATTGGTTACCTTAACTCACTTAAACTTGGGCTATGCCACAACTATCTAATCTTATTGATTTTCTTTTCCTGTTAACTTGGTTTTAATTGGCATCTTGTGTCTGGTCATTTATTTAATTTATTAATTATTTTATTTCATAAAATCTATACACTGCTTTATTTTTATTTTTTAAACCCTCAAAGCAGCAAATCATTCCAGTTTATTTCCTTGGATTACCAATGCTGCACTTATGGGTTTTTGAGGCTGGGGGATAAGAAGCATCTCTGAGTCCTTTCACTAATACTAATGTGCGCGGACACACACACCACACAATATTGGCCAATTCTAAGCTGATTAATATTCTGCAGCCTTTTAAATGTGTCTGTGGGAAGTGGGGGGTTGTTTTGCTATTTTTGTCTTACTTATTTTCATATTTTTATCCTGTATTTTACTCTTTGAACCACCCTGAGATCTTACGATGAAGAGCGGTATATAAATTTGCTAAAGAAATAAAAGCTCTCACTTTGCTTCCCTGCTTGTAAAATAGGAAATGACGCCTCTTATTAGTTACAGATCTGCACTGAAGGTGTATCACACAAGCTGAAGGCTCTTAAATGAGTATCTGGAACGAGGAAGCTTCAGAAACCTTCCATAAGGAAAATTATTTATTGTTGTTTATTGAATTTATATACCGCCCTATACCCGGAGGTCTCAGGGGGGTTCACAAAAAACGTCTTTACTTTCTTGCCTTGGTCAGTTCTGGAGGGCAATCTCAAACAAAACTTACCTGGGGGTCCACAAAAGAAGCCATCCTTTTCATAGTCTGGCTCCACCATCCTCCTTATTCTTGCTTCTCGTTCACCTTGTATGGATCTCTGCCCTCTGTTCACGCCTATGTCCCCGTAACTAGCAAAAAAAGAAACAACATTATCCTGAACTGAGCATGGTTCTGCAACTCATCTGCATGGCTTTTACAATACAGAGCTGTAAGAAAAGCTTCTCCTTCTCCCTCCTCTCTTGCTCTTGTTCTCTGCCAGGCTTGGATCCTAGAGTATGTTTGGAGGGAACGTAAACAACAGTGTTACTTAAATAAGTTCCTGCCCCCTCCTCCTTCCTAGCAACATGTCACCTCACCCCACATTGTTCTTCCCCACAGAGAGGGTTTCTTCTTTGGGGTGGGGGTGGGGGGAGAGGTTGCAGATTAATGCAGGAAGGAGGAGAGGACGGGGGAAATTTCCTTCTGTGATGCTCCTTAAGTTCACTTATCCCTATGCTCACCCAACTTCTTCAAGCAGCGGAAATTACAGGGACGCAACACTTACTGTATTTTTTGCTCTATAAAATGCACTTTTCCCCTCCTAAAAAGTAAGGGGAAATGTGTGTGCATCTTATGGAGTGAATGCAGGCTGCGCAGCTATCGCTGAAGCCTGAAGAGCAAGAGGGATCGGTGTGCCCCAATCCCTCTTGCTCTCCTGGCTTCAGGGATAGCCCCACAAAGCTCCTGAGCACAGCAGGAGTGCTCCCCCCTCTTTGCTCAGGAGGCTTTGCGTTGCTTTTGCTGAAGCCAGGAGAGCACACCGATACCTCTTGCTCTTCTGGCTTCAGGGATAGCCACGCAAAGCCTCTTGAGCGCAGCTGGAGCGCTCCTGCCTCTTCGTTCAAGAGGCTTTGTGTTGCTTTCTTGCTTCTTGTTTTCCTCCTCTGAAAACTAGGTGCGTCTTATGGTTGGGTGCATCTTATAGAGCAAAAAATACGGTACCAAGTGCTGACACTCTTTTATTTGGAAGCAGCTCATGGTGTGTCATGTTTGCATTTATTTACAAATATAAAGGCTGGCTGTAGGCGGTGGGATACTTTAAGCCAGGGGTCAGCAACCTTTTCCAGCAGGGGGCTGATCCGCTGTCCCTCAGACCATGTGGTGGGCTGGACTATATTTTGGAAAAAAATAACGAATTCCCATGCCCCACAAATAACCCAGAGGTGCATTTTAAATAAAAACACACATTCTACTCATGTAAAAACACACTGATTCCCGGACTGTCCGTGGGCCGGATTGAGAAGGCGATTGGGCCGCATCTGGCCCCCAGGCCTTAGGTTGCCTACCCCTGCTTTAAGCACTCTAAGGGGCAGCTAAATCCACTGCCCCACATCAGGGAGAGAAGAGAGGTGTGTGGCATGGCCCGTCCTGCACCCTTTAAACTCGCCTGTTTGTCTTAGGGGTGAAGGGCAGTGTGCTATTGCCAGTGATGAAGTAAGAGCCAACTGCCACTGCGCAGGAAGTGGGTAACATGGATATAGCCAGTGTTTTTTTCTGGGGGGACGCAGGGGTACGCATACCCCTAAACATTTTGTGAATCTTAGTACTTTTCTTCATTTACTGTATTTATTTTTCCCGATTTGAACTATAAATGGGCCATTGTTCTAGAGCAGGGATGTTCAATGGGTCGATTGTGATCTACTGGTCGATTGTGGGGTGTTCCTGGTCGATCCTGTGATCCTAATGGATTGCCCAACCCCTCCAAAAGCTCAACAACTTTGGTTCTGACACCCCACCAAAAGCTCAACTTTTGGTGAAGGCCCCCCCAAAAGCTCAACAACTTTGGTTAATCCAATGGGTAGATCACTGCCAGTGTTTTTATAGTGGGAGTAGATCGTAGCCTCTTGGAAGTCGGACATCCCTGTTGTAGTCGAAGATCTGTAATCCATATCCCTGCCCCCCAAACATGTACCTGTTGTCAGTGTGAGGGGAAAGAGAGAGAATCTTCTTATAGCCTGTGTGGCTTTTCATATTCTTCCAGACAGTGAGCTTTCTGCCTATGTCGGTGTCTCGGGGCTCAAATCCCTATTTATAAATATAAAAATGTACATATTTCAAAATGTTATACAAGGGCATTTCTATTTACAATACGCCATTGGCTACAGCACTAATCTAATGTGTATGTTCAGATGAGTCCTTTTTTCTGAAACATGTGCAAGTTTAAGATTTCAAGACTGGATAACCAGAATTAATCCTGAGCAAACCAAGTCTGGACCCATTTTAATGAAGTGTTTCGATAGGTAAGATCTCCCATTATTATTTAACGAGTTCTGAAAATCTACAAGAGTGGTTTAAAAAGACGACAACACTTACAATGTTCTCTCTGTAGTGGAAATTTTACTCAACATTGATCCAGAGCAGAACTCCAATGTATAGTTAGCAGAGTAAAAACTTAAACACATTGCAGGATTCCCAAAAAATAGAGCAGAGGCAATTAATATTTCATCCAGCAGAGCTTCACTGCTACTGAAGGCAAATGAGCATAATGGTCACAAATCCAATACGTTCAGGATTGGCACTGTCCATAAGAAGCCCAGTTGTAGCAGACTTAACTGAAACTTACAATAACTTATAATAAGTCTAAACCTTAACACTATATACAGAACACCACACCAGAAGGAAGAGAGATAGAGAAAGTGAAACCCAGGCTCCTTCTGGCCTATTATTATAGTCAGCATGATCTTGACAGAAGAGATAACAGAACCAGTTTAAGCCAGCTGTACTCAGCTTCTCTGAAGGAATATCCCAAACATCATGAACCTTCTGCTTGTTTCTTTCACACAGAGAAGCTTCCGGAAGCTTCTTGAACTAATTGGAATAGGAAAGATCTCTACACATACTTTCTGTACTAAGAAAAACAAACTGACACTCTGTACATATTTTATTGGAAGTCTGTGGGAGAAGAAATCTCATTAGGCACCCACCTACAAGTATTTGCCAGGGCAACTAAAGCATGGAAAGAGGGTAACCAACCTTTACATGGAAGGATACTGTATGTCCCTGAGGCAGATCATCTGCAGGAACTTACCATCAAGGGCTCAGAAAAATCGGGCAAATTTCCCACTAACACGCTCACCAGCGTACAGACCAACACGGTCACCGAACAGAGCACTAAGACAGCGACCGGCCACTCAGCAATCACTTGGGACAAACTGGAAAGGAGCGAAAGGAAAACAAGAAGCTGCCATTTCATTTCATTTTCTGTTTCATTCATTTCTCTCTCTCTGTCTCTTAGGTGGGTAAAGGGGGGAGGGACTTTTTTCTTTTAACCTTGCCAGTTAAAACCCACACTGGCTACTGGTGTGACCTGGCACCAGGTTTCAGGGTGGGTGCTGGTGGGAGCGGGTCACTGGCTCATGCTCTGGGTTCACAAGTTATTGGTTCAGATTACCTAAGCGCATGGCGACATACTAGGCTGCCCCCAGGTCTTCGTAGCTGGAGAACAGGCCACCTACCTGCCTCACTCTGTCCTGAAATTAGGCTCTTCCTTTAACCCCCCAAATAAATAAGCGGCTAAAAAGTGCCTTACCCATCCCAGAATGGTTAGGGAAATGACATTAGCATGCATGCTTGGGGGGCTCTGTGGAGCAGTCCTGTGGCTGGGGGCCTGCGTCCTTTGCTCCTCGGGGGTACCTTGTTTGTCATGTCCGCTCTCCATTTACAAAGATGGAGGGGAGGTGTATATAGTAATGGAGCTCAGTTTTTAGCACCATGCATGATCAAATTATTCCATTCCTCTTGGGGTGGAATAAGGGGGAGCTGAGAGGGAAGCCCTATCAAGTTATTTGAGAGAGGCCCAGCCAAACTAGCGGTTGCCTTGAAGTCTCAGCGTTTAACCTTCAGACCAAAAAGGCCATACATGTTAGACAACCCTGTGCCCTCTCTGATGTGAAAATGGGGCTTGAAACGCAGGGGGAAGGGGGTGGCCTCAGTGGCGAAGCGTGGGGGGTGCAGGGGGGGGCCGGCCGCACCGGGCACAACATCTGGGGGTTAGGGTTAGGGGGCGCAAATCCACGGGTTAGGGAGCACAAATTATTGCCTTGCCCAGGGTGCTGACAACCCACGCTACGCCACTTGGTGGCCTTGCATGTTTCAAGCTACTAATGTGAACATACCCTAAGACAGCCTAATGGTTGGTCTCTCTCACTGCAGTCAGAGATAAAACAAGTCACCACCTCTCAGCTTCCTCTTTAAAGCAGCATTTTGGAAGGGGTGAAGCCTGCAATTTTGATTGGAGTGGTGGGGCTAGAGAAGGGGAGATGTTTCTGGATTGAAATATCTCTCTCTTACACACACACACACCACACACACACTGCACTCAGTCCTCTTGCTAGGAGGAAAGAGATGCATAATGTAAGTAAGTTGTTGTTGTTGTTTAGTCATTTAGTCGTGTCCGACTCTTCATGACCCCATGGACCAGAGCACGCCAGGCACTCCTGTCTTCCACTGCCTCCTATTATTCACCAGCAGGACTAGTGTAACAACTTGGGCGTGATTTTTCTTTGGGGTAAATGACACAGGAGTGAAACGTTAGACACTCTCTTCCCCAGCACTACTGCTCCAATCAGAATTAGAACCTCCTCATTTTTTTAGTTCTGAGGTGGTCAAAAAGAATGTTATCAAATGTTTCTCAAAATTCTCTTCTGATAAATTTTAGCTCCATACACACCATCCATTTAAAGCAGGGGTAGTCAACCTTTTTATACCTACCGCCCACCAATGCATCTTTCTTGATGGTAAAATTTCCTTACCGCCCACCAGTGCTCAATGGAAGGAAGATTCAGCTTGTGCCATAGAACCCCCTACCGCCCACCTAGCATCCTGAAACACCCACTAGTGGGCGCTAGAAACCAGGTTGACAACCTCTGATTTGAAGTATGAAGTTGCCATCAAAGAATCCCAGCAACTGTAGTTTACCCCTCACAAAGCTACAATTCCCAGGACCCTTAATGATCTACAGTGCCCCAGATTCTTTGGGGGCAAGTCATGTGCTTTAAATGGATGGTTTGTACACAGCCTTTGGCTCAGGTAATACTGAACGGAGCTACATTAGTAGATGAAAGAAGCAACAAACTGAGAACATAAGACTGAAAGGGGCAGGTGCCAAACCTGCTGCTTCCCTCCCTACGATGAAAATAGTATTAGACAGTTATTAAACTAGATCTACAGCTGCCCCAGCCAGTCCCCATTTGCATTCATGTCCAGAGACATTTGGGGTGGCTTTTCACTGAATATTCTCTGGGCCGGGCTAACATTCTCCAATAGGTTGGCGGTGAAGCTCCCAAAAGGAAATATTTCAAAAACCGATCTGAAAATTCTTGTCAGAGAAATGTTGGCCCTCCATCCAGTTCCTCTACCTTTCCCTGAATTTTCCTATTAACATTTTATTTGTATTATGCTGCATCTGTCAGAGGAGCAGCTTGGTAGAGGATCTCTAGCTGAGGCAAATAAACAGTGTCATCACTTGGAAGATGAAGAGGCTGTAGCATGCAGAAATGAAGAGATGAGACCGATATCATGCAGGGAGTCAAGATGCTCAACCCAGCAGGCTCAGCTGAATGAAAGGACTTTTCTTTTTCTTTTTTGGAAGGCCGGTCCCTAGCTTCTGTATCCCAATGCCTTTAGCTACTAGTGTTAGCTTTAGGTCACTAAATCCATTTCAGTAGATATAGGCACAAATTAAGAAGTTAGCATACGCCCGCTTCACAACACAGAAAGTAATACATATCTTACACACACACCATATTTACATGGTAGAAACACCACAGGGAGCCACTACTGTCTCCAACTACCTGATGTACGTTCGTGTGAAACACTTGTGATGTGGGGGAAAGAAAATGTTGACAATTCACGTGTTATGTTGAGCATAACGGGGCATGCTAAATGTCGAACGTGCAAAACAGTGCAACATGCAAAGGAAGGCCATACATGCAGAACAACACGGCAATACCTGGTTCGAGTGTGATATGGGGAAAGCTCTCTGGAAGGCTAGATTTTCCTTAAAGCTGTGGAGTACATCTCTTGCAAAGCGGGTTGGGTTGGGGGGAGCGGGGGACTCGAAACAGATGGGAAGCTCTTAATGAGGAACTGTGAACCTACTAATGTAGCTGCAGCTCTTTGCCTGCCTGGGATGTCACCAGGAATAATACATTGCCTCGTTCCTAATAGCAGGGTGTGAGGAGGAGGAGGAGACATGATGATAGGGTAGAGAGATTGATTGTAACCTACCTCTTTGGCATCCTGAACACTTTGTCATGTCTGTAGGGAGAAAGATATTCATTGGCTTATTAATTTCAGCCCAGGCAGAAGTCTCTGTTCATGAGAGTGTTAACCCTTCCAGGCAGGCAAAGGACAAAGTCACAAGTCTGGGATGCAGTACGAGGCAATGAACCCTAAATAGCATGGTTGGGGAGGTTGGCAGTTTGGGTGATGATGGACTTGGCTGTCCCTGCAGTTTATGGGGGTCCTCTGCTGACTTGGTTCATTCAATCAGCAACCAAGCTGAAGCATCTAAAACAGCGGGAGGGAACTTATGCCTTTCCAGGCAACTTTGGATAGCAACTTCCACCAGGCTCAACCAGCACAGGTGACAGCAAGGGATGGTGGGTGTTTGTGTCCCTTGGCGAAAGACTTGGGCTCTCAGCTGGGGAATCCCTGAAAGTTTCCTTGAGGAATTCAGCGCACAATCCCTGCATCCACTCGGAATATAGGTTATAAGTTTCAAAAGGCACAATGGCAGAATCTAGGAGTGAGAGCCTTTGTGGTGTAACTGCCTTGGTCGCGCTGGTTGATGATCTCTGGCGGGCTTAGGACAAATGTGAAAGCTGTTTCCTAGTTCTGCTGGATCTATCAGCGGATTTTGATACAATTGATCATAACATCCTTCTGGACCATCTAGAGGAGTTGGGAGCTGGGGGCACTGTCATACAGTGATTCTGCTCCCTCCTCCCAGGCCGTGTTCAGAAAGTGGTGGTGGTGGATGAGTGTTCAGACCCCTGGGCCCTCACTTGTGGGGTGCCTCAGGGTTCTGTCCTCTCCCCCATGATTTTTAACATCTACATGAAGCCACTTGGAGAGATCATCAAGGGGGTTTGGGCTGGGTGTCTATCAATGTGCGGATGATATCCAGCTCTACCTCTCTTTTAAATTGGAACCAGTGAAGGCAATGAGGGTCCTTTGTGAGTGTCTGGAGGTTGGAGGATGGATGGCGGCTAATGGATCGAGGTTGAATCCTGACAAGACAGAAGTACTGTTCTTGGTGGACAGGGGGTGGGCTGGTGTGGAGGACTCCCTGGTGCTGAATAGGGTAACTGTGCCCCTGAAGGACCAGGTGAGCAGCCTGGGAATCATTTTGGACTCACAGCTGTCCATGGAGGCACAGGTCAATTCTGTGTCCAGGGCAGTTGTCCACCAGCTCCATCTGGTACACAGGCTGAGACCCTACCTGCCCGTGGACTGTCTCACCAAAGTGGTGCATGCTCTAGTTATCTCCCGCTTGGACTACTGCAATGCACTCTACGTGGGGCTACCTTTGAAGGTGACCTGGAAACTACAACTAATCCAGAATGCGGCAGCTTGACAGGTGACTGGGAGCGGCCACCGAGACCACATAACACTGGTCCTGAAAGACCTACATTGGCTCCCAGTACGTTTCTGAGCACAATTCAAAGGGTTGGTGCTGACCTTTAAAGCCCTGAAAGGCCTCAGCTCAGTATACCTGAAGGAGCGTCTCAACCCCTATCGTTCTGCCCGGACACTGAGGTCCAGTACCGAGGGCCTTCTGGAGGTTCCCTTGTTGCGAGAAGCAAAGCTACAGGGAACCAGGCAGAGTGCCTTCTTGGTAGTGGCGCCTGCCGTGTGGAACACCCTCCCACCAGATGTCAAAGAAATAAACAACTACCTGACATTTAGAAGACATCTGAAGGCAGCCCTGTTTAGGGAAGTTTTCAGTGTGTGACATTTTAATGTATTTTTAATCTTTGTTGGAAGCCGCCCAGAGTGGCTGGGGAAACCCAGCCAGATGGATGGGGTACAAATATATTGTTGTTGTTGTTGTTGTTGTTGTTAGAGTGTCGGGGAGAGACCAGGGTTCAAATCCCCACTCAGCCATGAAGGTCACTGGGTGACCTTAGGCCTGTCACCTACCTCACAGGGCTGTTGTGGGATTTAAACAAGGAAGTGGGGAATTGTGTTTGCTGCCTTGAGCTCCGTGGAAGAAAGGTGGGGTGTAAATGTAATAAAATAAATAAATAAATAAATAAATAAATAAATAAATAAATAAGCAAGCAAGCAAAGAGGTTGTACACACCCCTCCAGCTGTACTTATAAAGATGCCATCAAGTTATCCTGTAAGTTCAGCGTCATGCCTCCGCTGACACTGGCACAACCTCGGTGATGGTACCCAAGTCCAATCCATATAGATCAGGTGAAGTACAACAAGGTTGTTGTACAGGTGAGTGAGTTTGTACTGCCAAGGGGACCTCTCATAATGGTGGGAAAGAGAGGCATGATCAGGAAGGGCAAAGAATTTGCAAAGCCAGACTACAGCCATTAAGCTAGAGCAGAAAGGAATTTGTTCAGCCATTTAGAATTCAAATGCAACTTAATTTTAAATGATCAAATTTTGCTTTTGATCTTAAAGTGCAGAGCACAAATCAGTCCATACCCTCTGTGGAGCAATGCACTAGGAAGAGAGCTCTTGCACAAATGCCACTCTACGTGTAGGAGAAGGACCTACGGGAAGCAAAGGTCAATGGCAGAGAACACGTGCAGAACAGAGCATGCGGGAGGAAAAGCAAAAGAAGCTGCAAGGCGCTGGATTGTCATCTTAGATCCTAACTTTCCTTGAGGATGATTTTTAAGGCGAGAATGCTAAGTATTCTTGGTAGCACCAAGGGGAGGGTGTAAATAAATAAATATTACTTTTCCAGAGATGATATTGTACAGATTGAGAACAACAACCAAAACCAAATCCGATAGTATCCAGAACTTGAGAATAGTGAAAACCAGATTCAAATCGGGAGGCTCATTCAATAGAAACTGGGCAAGTAAATTTGAATAAGAAGAATTTGCTTCAGAATTTTGTTAAATAACACATGTGCGTGCACATGCACACGCACACAGAGGAATAGCAAAATCCATTCAAGGAACTTTAAAAGCAGAATCCTGCCGTTTGAGGACTGGGTGGGGGGAAAGTGTATTAGGCTCTAGAGTGGCCACTTGCACATTAGCCAAAAAGGAAGAAATGCAAAATGCATCACTACAGAATTATAAGAGAGGGTATGGATCTACCTATGCTACTTTATATGTAGAGATTCAAATTCAGGCATAATTACTATAATCTATATAGAAATTTAACACACCCCACTATTGTGAGGAAGGTGACCTCAGGTGACTTAGTCCTCAGTTCAGGTGCTGATCCTTGCTGCTCTTCCTTCTTTTAAGTTGGACTAGGATTGGGTGGCCCTTCAGAGAGAGAAGCCCTTCCAGCTGAGAGACACCCCTGTGCAAATCAGCACACATGCCTTCCCTAAGACTCACATTTCGCACCATGTCTGAAAAACCAGGGCAAACTTTCTGGAGTTGCAACGTTATGAAAAAATGAATTGTTAAACTAAAACACTATGGCTTGTCTGTTTGTTTTCTTGAGGAAAAAACACACAAAGGGCAAAGCCGCAGAAACAGCTCACAAGAGAGAGAGAGAGAGCTGCATATAATAGAAGCACGACATTTTCATGGCGATTTAGAGGGAGGTTGAACTCCCAAGAGTGTATTCAGATCTTAAAAGTAAGGCAGCAAACAGCCCTTAGACTGGCCTGGAGCCAGAACGAGGATCGTTAAGTTTCAGCTTGTAAAGGATTATTAGCATCAAAATTAAGTGACTATTGCTTTTATGTTACTAGGTGCCTCTGATAAATGAGCCAAGGGGGAAGTGTTTTAAAAACATGGGAGTAAGGCAAGCCCACAAACCCAATTCACTCCTCCCCAAAACTATGCTTGGGTTTGCCACTGACTCTGCACCCAACTAGGGAGCAGTAACCCATCCTGGTTACCTAATGAGTGTACCTGTAAAATTGAGGCATGTTTGTTGCATTCGCTTTTCTAGGTACACATAGACATAAAGGAAGCTGCTTTGCATTTGTCTATCTAGGCTAGCATTGTCTGTTCTGACTGGCAGAAACTTTCTGGGGCTTTCCTTCACCTGCTACCTAGTCCTTTTGTGAGCTGAAGATATGGGGGGTTGCATGCAAAGCACATGCCCCACCGCTAAGCAATGGCCTAAAGTGCTCACTGAAAAACAAAATGCATAAAGAGGATTTCAGAGGCACACGGTGCTCCACAGAGCAAGCCAAGACTCTCCATCTCCTTATCCCTTGATGAAGGAGGCAGTGTAACCCGTTACAGTCATCTGTCCTTACCTGACCGTGACGACATGGTGTTGCACTGGCCGTAACTGCTGCTGGTCGTGGGGCCACTGTTTCCATCTCATGTCCGCAGCCTCGTGCTGGGGAGTTGACGACGAATCCCCACTGGAGTGATGGGAGCACAAGGTCGCCCTCTCCCCATGGCCTGGCAGGGGAGGCAGGGCATAGCTGCTTCTGGCTTCTTGCTGGTTGCAGTGGTAATACAGGTGAGGCTGGAAGGAGTCCTGGGAGCCAGAGGGCACCTGCCCGTTGGATCGAGTGGAGATTGGGGCATGCATATGGCTGGAAGAGGCCTGGTGGTATCTCGCTGAGCTGGGAGAAGCATCAATGGGGCAGTGATGGACGGGGCATCTCCGTTCCCAGGAGCCTCCGCTGGAGCTCGGCTCCGTCTTTCTGATCTCCGGCACATTAAGACAACTTTGACAAAGCTCTGGCTTTACTTTTTCCCTGTGAGAAGAAATGGGTTTGCTTTTCTTTATTGCTTTCCTATGTAAAATGTATGCCAAGAGGCATTCATTGTCTCGGCAGTCACAGAGAGGAAGTTCCTTACATGAACAGTAACCAATAAAACACTGAAATGGCAACAGAAGCAGCATAAAAGCTTTTTAACACAGCAAAAAGATTATCCCTCAAATGACTGCCTGTATCGGAAGGTTTTCTGCCGGCGATATTGTGGCATCTCTGAGCAGTGCAAGATCCCGGGGGCTCCCAGCGCTTACCCAAGGTCTGTGTTTTCTTTTGGAATTAGGCACAGTAGAGACTGTGGTGTCTTTAGGATATATGGATTATTTATACATAATATACAACCTGAGCCAACAATTGAGGGGTTCAGAGCATTAACATCCCAAAAGGGCCTTGTTTCTTCCATAGCCACAAACCTTGGATTCAAACAGAAATCAAACACGACTCCCATCTCTGTTTGCTGCTTCTCTTCTGGCCCACATCACCATAACTCAACTCTAAACTCTGCTTCATCCATCTAATTACTGGTATTTGCCCCGCCCATAAAGGAGTCCCACCCATTTGCCATCTCACACAGAGCCCCTTTCCTTTGTTTCTCTTAATGGCCCATCACCCAGGTGATCACCTCAACACAGGAAGCTAGCCTGGCTTATATGTTAACACTTGCTGGATCCAGGAGTTAGAAGGATTACACATACTGTACAACCTACTTTCTCTCCTCGCCCTGCCCCCCAAAACCCTCATAACCATATTTAGTTAAGAGATGGTACAAAGAAAACAGGAAGTTTTATGACCACTGAGTATTATCTACAGATGAGATGGAGAATATATAGAGCTTGGATATTCATCACTACAATCTATTACAATGAATATGAAAGAGAGAACTATAATGCACTGATAGGAATAGGCACCTTACAGATTAATGAATTTGTAGGCACTTTTTAAAGCCCTTTATCATACTTTAGAATAATTGAGAGGAAGTGTACTCATGGCTGTGCGTTCGTTTTTACTATGTACTTAGTGTTAGATTTTCTAAATTATTGTTAGATTTTCATAAAATACATTGAAGATGCTTTGACAGCCATGGGCCAGAGAACAGGGCTTCCCAGGCTGATTATAAAGCTTGGGCATTTTCATAAGGGGGTGGGGGATGAACCTTAAGGCAGCCTGCTTGTCAGGGGTGGCCTGTCCTACTTTACCACCTGAGGAATGGTGCCCCCACTCCATGCCACCCCCCCTTCCCACATTTGCTGCCACTGGGATGCCTCCCCTCTCTCTGAATGTGGCGAGAGCTGGGGCAGCAATGCTGCATAACAGAACGTCTCCCTCTTTAAAACTTGACTGGTAGTTTAAACCAACAATAAAAGGTAAAGGTAAAGGTACCCCTGACCGTTAGGTCCAGTCGTGGCCGACTCTGGGGTTGCGGCGCTCATCTCGCTTTATTGGCCGAGGGAGCCAGAGTACAGCTTCCGGGTCATGTGGCCAGCATGACTAAGCCACTTCTGGCAAATCAGAGCAACGCACGGCCGTTTACCTTCCCGCCAGAGCAGTACCTATTTATCTACTTGCACTTTGACGTGCTTTTGAACTGCTAGGTGGGCAGGAGCAGGGACTGAACAACGGGAGCTCACTCCGTCGCAGAGATTCGAACTGCCAACCAGCAAGCCCTAGGCTCTGTGGTTTAGACCACAGCACCACCCGCATCCCCTTAAACCAACAATACCCACTAGTTATTTCCAGACAAAAAATTTCCTGCATTTCATTCCATGTGCGAGGCAGGAGAGGGACCACAACCCCTCCTGATCATGCAGGAGTCCTGCTTGCATGGGTCACCTATACACCTGCAGCTGCATGGGTGCAGCCCCCCCGCCTTTGCTGATGTCTGTACTCAACATGTGAAAATCAAGAGTGGGGCATTGGGGCATTCAGCACTGGGGCAAGGTTGCCCCACTTTCAGATCACATTTTGAGAAAATGTGAGCTTTTTGTCTGGAAATCTGCATATAAGCCTTGAAGCATTTTTAGTGATTTTCAGGACCTATTTTTGTTTCCTTAATGCAAGTTTCTAGTTCCCACGGTGGCACAGCAATGCTAAGTTATTGTGGTATGTAAAAAGTAGCCCAAACTCATAGACTTTTTGCCCGAATGTTTTCAAATGTCAGGGTATCAATTCTTTTAAGAGTCCACATGTGAGTGTAAACATTTAAGAATAAGAACATTATAGAGTAAGTGAAAAGTCCACATTTACTTACAGTACTCCCACACCTGCCTGATTGAAAATGACAAGCCAATTTTCTTAACTGTGTGCTAAGGAAATTCGCAGACTCATAAACATTTTTTGCTATGACCTTCAATGATGAACAGGAAGACCAGCACTATTTGTTAACAGTGATCCAAGTTATCACTTCATATGGGCGGCACATCAATATGATTTTCTAAGGAAAATATTAGATGCCAGGCATATTTAATCAAGAGAAATTGGTATCTTCAATACACTGCGATACTGTCAAATTTATGGTCATCCATCAATTCACTGATGGTGATCCAAGGACAAAGCAACAAAAGGAGAGATCTGGATGGGCAGTGAGATTCCTAGTCATAGCACGAATGTATATTCAGAACTGTTGAGGCTACAGTGGGAGCAGAAATGTCCTCCCATCCATGGAACAGTAAAAGCCTGCAGCTTCAAAGTTATGGTCTGACAGCTCTGTTTTTGTCTAGACCAGCTGGATGCAACCAAGAAAGAAACAAAAGAGATATTCAGCAAAGCAGACAGCAAGGAAGAAAAGGTGGGAGCCAACAGCTCTAATTGTGTATCACAGCTGCTTGACTGCCACCCCTTATTTGTCTCTTCTATCACTTTCATAAGCCAATGTAGAGAAGATACCTGATCTTGACCAGAATCCAGCAGTGATAATTGGAAAGAGGGGAAGAAAAGGGATGCAATCAAACATATAATAATCAGAATAACCAGGGCTGATGTGGAAGCATTTGCTTGTTGTTTGTTCTTCTCCCCAGGATCAAGCTCAAGGCAAACCACTGGCCGACTGTGCAAAGCACTGATTGGCTGCCACCTGTGACATCATGAGCCTCCCGTTCTTCCAAAGTACAGAATATCAAAGCAGCTGATCATGACAATATATTAGGCATGACGGGGAAGAACATTCCATAAAGTATGCACCTCTGCTGAGATCGTCCTCCTTCCCCACCAGCTTCCTTACTTCAGGAAAACGTTTTTTTGAGGATCTTTGTGTACCAGTGTGTGTGTGCGTGTGGAGGGCACTCACCCAGAAGAACGTCTCCCTAAGGTATGCAGCCTGTTGAGACTTTTTTGTTTTTATAGGTTAGGTTATAGGTTGTTTTTATAGGCACTTAAACAGTGCCCTAAACAAACTGGAAAACAAACTGCATTTCCCCCCAATAACCAACCTAGCACACTCTCCTTATCTCATTCCCACAGAGTGCCACATTTTGAATTAAGTGAAGTTTGTTAAACACTCTTCAAAGGTAAGTAGGATGGCATATATCATGGTGGCTAGGGGGTTCTTGGACTTGGGGGTTACAACTGTCCACCAATGGAAAACCACTCATTTCCAGATAAGTTGGATTTCTCATCATTAATCTGGAGCAGAACCACATTGGTTAATGCCAACCATTAGGCAAAGTGAGATGGCTGCCTCCGGTGCTTGTGGGGGGGGGCAGCAGCAAGGCCGGGGGACAAAGTGTGTGCCACACAATCTCCCCTGCAACCCCAACTCCTTGAAAGATTCTCTCAATGGGGTCTCAAAAAAAAATGTACATATCACTTGGGAAGGCAGGCGAACTAATGCCAGTGTACTGGAAGAAGCAAAGATCACCAGTGTTGAAGCAATGATTCTTCAACATCATCTTTGTTGGACTGGTCATGTTGTGTGGATATATAAACACACTATAAACACTGACAACTGGGAAACACTGGCCTGTGAGCACTCCAATTGGAGAACAGCCTTTACCAAAGGTGTCATGGGCTTTGAAGACACTCAAAATCAGGACGTAAGGGAGAAATATACTAAGAGGAAGGCACGCTTGACAAATCCACACCATGATCAACTCCCACCTGGAAACCTATGTTCCCACTGTGGAAGGATGTGTGGATTCAGAATTGGCCTTATGGACTCACTGTTAAGACTGTGTTCATGGAAGACAATCTTACTCAGCTACGAGTGATCACCGAAGAAGAAGAAGAAGAAGAAGAAGAAGAAGAAGAAGAAGAAGAAGAAGAAGGTGTCCTCACCCTTGCCAGGTGGCCTAGGAGGCCTCAATAACTAAAGATAGCAAAAACATCAGAAAGGTTCAGGAGAATGAACAGGTTCTCACTCCTCCTGCCAATCAACCAGTCCAGGTCATCCACCCAAACTAGGCTTAAAGGTGGCCTAATAAGAACCAAGTTAGCTGTCATCCAGAGGTTTCTAGATCTGTACCACCATGGGCTGCTCAGTCACATGACCAAGAAATGGTAAACTAGAGACTGGCACCGCAATAGTAAATTGTTCAGTTTTAGGGGTTCCAGTGATTACATTTGTTTGTTTGTTTCACATGAATATTTGTTTGTTTCATTAAATGTATGTACCGCTGGACTGTTGAAAAAACTCTTGAAAGCAGTTTAAAATCAAAAGTCTGACAAAACACCCCACAGTTCCTCATCTGGTATCTGCCTATCTCACCCAGGTATTATGATTTCAATTACGCTCATGATTAATTTCAATTTTTTACCCAGCCTTCACCACAAGGCCCCATACAATATTACACAGTTTGCTTTCTTTATTAGATTTATATACCGCCCTTCGTCATAAAATCTGAAGGCGGTTCACAGCATTTTAAATTACAGCCACAATAATAGGGTGTGTCCTAAATGTATATATCCCAGGCCACAGTAAAGAGGTGCATCTTCAGCATTTTTGATTGTAGAAGCTCAAAAGGGTGAAACCTCTGGCTCATTCCTGAACCCTCAGTTAGCATTTGCTTGCAGCCCACAAAGCTGCTATTATAACCAGAAAGGGCGGGGGGGGGGGCTAGAATCACACCAGCCAGTAATACAAAGGGATCCTGTGGCTATATTGTAAGACAACACTAAAAGCTGGCAAACTTTTCTGTCTAGTTTTTCCTTTTCCTTCCAAACTGGCTTCCCTCTGCAGTGAGACTCTAAATCAAATATTAAGGTTAGCAATTATTTCCTCTAAACAAACAAACACCCTCTCAGCTGACCAATGATTTTGCATTGTTTGCAAAGTTTCTAAATAGGCTTTACATATTTTATTTTATTTTTAAAAAAACCTGGGATTAACAGTAAAAGCTTTCTTAATGAAATCTTGTAATGGGGTTTTAATAAAGGGTTAGAACAGAATGATAGACTTCTGGAGTCAAGAAAGTACAATGCCTAAAACAGGAAGGGTAGAACATGGATTGAGAAAATGTGATTTCTTCCCATTCAGACACTCAAGATATGGTGGCTATAGTTTTGATAAAGAAATCAAGGCTGCATCTGTTCTGGAAGAGACATAAGAAGGAAGTCACTGCATCTTTAAAATGCATCTGCCACCCACAATAAAGCTGATCATTCTCATTTTCTATATAAACAGATGCTTCTAATGTACAAAATAGTAAAGCAGCTAAAGACATAGTATAAGATAGTTATGGTACAATGCTAAACTATAGCACATGTATTTTTATCCTCCCACATCTCTTGTCAATAATGCCTCTTTGTGAGGGACCTTTTTTATCTCACACAGAGACCTGTCAGTATGCAAATAATGGTGAGATCAGCAGGACCCCATTAAGTCACTGAGGAAAGGTGAGTGTCAGAAAACCTCTGAATTTTTTTTTGCTGAGCATACCACAAACAAGTCTGTAGCTGTAAATCAGCAAGCAGAAAATTTGAGGAGTGTGCTGGAGGCTGAGCCAGCAATGACATCATTTTGGAATGAGTTCACAATGACATAGCTTTGGACATGTCGAGATTTAGGGTTCTATACTTGCCAGCCATAAATGCGTAGTTCAGAGGCAATGCGTTTTATTGAACCTTTTTGTATAGAGTGAGAATGAAGCAAGTGTTTGTGTTCCACAGAACTCTTTACTAGGCTACAAAGTTATATATAAAGACAGCGATAGAATATAGAACCCAGTTTGAGGGAATTGGCTAGAAAAAAGGCCATGGGCAGAATCTTATTTGACTAGAAAATTTCTTAAACAGTCAATGAGATATGCGGAAAGCAAAATTCTAGAGCCTATGGTTAAAGTGCGACAGCAGTTGGTTCAGAATGAAGTGGTCCATGAGGAATTAGAACATGCCAACAAGGACATATTCCCCAATATTAGAAAATCACTGGCTTCCCATTTCTTCCCAGGCCTGTTGTGTTGATTTTGACCTATAAATCCCTATACAGCTTGGGGTCAGGATTGCCTGCTCCCATATGACTGTCCCTGCTGTCTCAGTTAAAGTGGGAGACAACCATGGATAGAGCCTTCTCAGTGGTGGTGCCCAAGTTGTGGTATTTGACTGACACCTATTCTCATAACCTTAGGCACCAGGTGAAAAACAACAACTGTCCTATTCTCCAAACCTTCTTATTAAATGGTTGTATTGCTTTGATTTAATGTGCTATTGCACTTTTACTTTTGTTTTGTTGTCTCTTACATTTATCCTTTATCCTTCTTCAATTATTGTAGGTTTGTTGCTTTGAATCAATTGGTGTTCAAACCTTCATTGTTAAACCACTTAAAAGCCACTTTGTTATTGCAATTGGGAGTTAGAAATCATTGCTGACCTGATGCAAATCACCAAGAGATCTACCAGTGGAGCCTGATCCATCTTCTGCCCATCTGCCAACAGCTTAAGCCTCTCTACTCAACTAGGTGTATGATCTCTCATGCTCCAGAGAGAGGAAAATAGTTTTTGAGATGTTATGGAACATAGTTTGGGAATCCTCCCTGTTCCCAGCCAGCTACAGTTGAAGTACCAGTCTAAAAAGGTAAAACGCCTTTAGCATGTTTTGCTGACAACACAGTGTATATGCAAATTCCAATAGGCTATAACATTTTCTCACTAGAGCTCTAAACTAATTGCACTGCTTTTCAAACAAGCACTCCATCCATTAACTTTAAATACACTTGTGTGTTGCAAAACCACAATGCAGGTGCTTTCATGGGCATCTTGAAAGAACAGGTGTTTCTCTTCACTGTGGTTTGACCAAGAAGAGCGGCTAGGCTTTGTTAAAGCAAAAGCCACCTTTAATTACTGTATTTTTCCATGTATAAGACGCCCCCTATTTTGGGGGACTCAAAATTAAGAGAATGGGGAGAGATTGCCCCTGTGTATAAGACTACACCCCCTTTTTAACATTATTTTTTAGTAAAAAAAACCCTAGTCTGATACACAGAAAAGTACGGTATGTCTTTTTCAACCAATGTGGGAATGCCTTGAAAAAAAACAAAGTTCAAGGGCTATTATTGTTGCAGAAGATTCACATATGTGGCTACTGAACACAAGAAGGACCCTGCTGGGCCAAACCAAAAGTCATCTGGTCCATCCAACATGCCATTTCCATATCTGGTTTACAACACAGAGGCACAGGCAGCTGCCTTGTAATGCGCCAGACCATCTAGCTCAATATGACTGGCAGGAAATAATCCAGGAGTCTGGGTAGGAGTTCCCCCCCAGCCCAGCCTAGCAATGTCAAGAATTTAACCTGGGGCCTTCTGCAAGTAAAGCAGATGCTCAACCACTGAGCTGTGACTCTTCCCCATTAGGGAATTTTCAGTTGGACAAATAGAATTTTAATGACTAAGAGTCATCACTTGATCCATCCTTCCTGAATTCTGAGATCACACTGAGCTCAGCTCAAACACTCTAATGGGCATGGGTGGCATCAGCTGCCTATGGTTCATAGTTAGAAGGAAAGCCATCATTGCTCCACTTGGAAGGCCAGTTTGGGTTGCAAGCCAGTTAATTCCTCTGCATGCTATCGTTTCATTAAATCCATTGTGGAAAGCTGGGTGCGGAACATCTGCTTTACACATCTTCCTATGTTCCTAAATAAGGGAGGGAGCAGGCTGACCAGGCCCTACCTGCCTTCAGACCTTTGATTAATTGGGGTGGGGCGAAGTTAATCTGCAATTCAGTCTGTTTCAGTCCATGAAAGAATTGATCAGCGTTTGCATGCCTCCCTTCGAATTTAAACCTATCCGTGTTGATTATAAACACACACCTACCTCCATGGCCCGTGAAGGGAATCCAAGACGAAGCTCTCCTTAAAGAGAGCTTCCTTAAAGCAATATTTCCTAAACCCACGTCCCAGCACCCTACTGATTTCTTCCTCTAAGGCTATAGTTAGGACCTCTTCTTCTGATAGCGCCTGGTTTCATTCCCTTGCACCCTGCGGGGGTGGCGGCAACTTGAATAAAATATTGGGGGACCCCAGGCAAGTCCCGACCCGCATAATCGATCACAAGACACGGTGCGCGCGCGCGCACACACACACACTATTTGAATGGCATCGCCCATCAACTTTGGGGCGGGCGTTTGGCCCTAGCAGTTGGCTCCAGTTTCAAAGACACCCCCCCTCCCTTACGCGGCAGATATATTTCTAGATCACAGCATTTGCCGTTGTTACATATCCGGCACCCTCGGATCAGCGGGTATCAAAGCCACAGTGTATTTTAGAGAGGGCGAGCGATGGAAGGCAGCCCAGCCCAGCCCAGCTTTGGCTCCGCCTTCTTGGAAACTGCGGGGCGAGGGAAGCTGGGCGAAATCTTGCCCTGCCGCTCCTTTTGTTCGTGGCGCCCCAGCAGACGGCTCCTCGTAGTCGTTGCTTTCCCTCGATCCCGGGCTGCCGGGCGGAGGAATCCTCTCCCGGACAGAAACGACAGCTCCTCTTCGCGGATCGAGGGCGACGCGCGTCCCTTCAGTCGAGGATCAAAAGGCGCCCCGCAGCTTGGCGACAGATGCGCCGACGGGGATCCTACGCCCAGGCAGGCAGGCAGGCAGGCAGGCGCGTCAGCCCCCTGGCTCGGGTGGGTCCCGTTTCCCGGAGCATCGCCAAGGAGATTCGAGGGAACCGCCAAGCCGTCGCAGAGCAACGCCTTCCCGCGGCGGATCCCAGAACAATAGGGTTGGACCTCGGGTCCACAGCCGCGCGCCTTCCTCCACCCCTCGCTCTGCAAGGCCAACTTTTCGAGGATCAGCGGCGATGTGGCCTGCGGCGGCGATGCAACCGGGTGGGGTGGGGTGCTGGAAAAGCAGAAAGTCCCCCTCTTCTTAACCCCGCACCCCACCCCACCCGCTCCACTCCGCCGCCCTTCTCCCACCTCCCATCGCCCAGGGGAGATCGGCTCCATTGTCTGGGAAAGGAGCGGGAGTTGCAGGGGACGGAGCGCGCGGTGGCGGCGCATAAAGGAGCGATGCACCTCAAGGACACCCCCGAAGGGTCAGGGAAGGAGGAGGAGATGGGCACGCGGCGTTTCCCCGGCCGATGGGCATCCCCCTGGAGGTTCGCCTTACCTGGAGGTGCATCCCGCTGTCTCCGGGCGCCTCGCCTGTGATCTCTGGCCGGCAGCCGCCTCCCCGTCCAGCGACTGGGAGCCCGCCGCGCCCTCCATGGTCCTCGCCGGCTCCGTGGCCTCCTAACCGCAAAAGCGCCGCCTTGGTGGGGAGGGCGGAAGGCGCTGTCCGCAGCTCCGCGGTGCTGAAAGCGGCTGCTCCCTCGGCCGAGAAAGCGCGTGCGCTAATCCTAGGAGAATCGGCTGGGGAGGGGACCGGGCCGAGCCGGACACGTGGTCCAATAGCAGCGAAGGGAGAGGGGAGGGGAGACATGCTTTGGAGCGGGGGCTGGGGCTGCTGCCCAGTTGGGCTGATCGACCTCATTATGACCGAGAGTATATCCGCGAGGGTGATAATGGACCTATGGTCCTCGGTGCCTTCGAAGTATCGGTGGTTTTCCGGCCTGGATTTATTTCCACAAATTCTGGAACTTTGTAGACCTCAAATCCATCCAGAAAAGAAAAGCAACTTGCATTTGAATGCCAAACTTCTTGACCAGATGTTTCGATCAAGGAGCGGGAGCAGTAAACATTACCTGAGCTCAGCATGCCAGTCACTTCTTAATTTCTGCTTTAAACATTAATTCCTGGTTTTGGGAAAGGGGTCGGGGTTCCTACCTATGATTAAAAAGTTGTGTGTTCAAAATAAATAAGTTCCCATCTTGGTTAAAAAGACCTGTCCCTTCACAGGCTTAACACTCGATTCCTTGTGAATGATGTGACAAGGAAGGTTTAAGGGGAAATTGACTTTAAAAGAAAACCAATTTCAGGTGTTGTGCATTCAGTGATGATTATTGTTTGAATGTTTTTAATTTAAGTTGGATGGGTTTGTTTTGTTTTTTGCATGTTGGAAGCTGCAATAAGAATCAGGGAATGAAGATAAATAAAACATAATACAATCCAAGCTGAGGTCTGGCCATAAAACAGTGATTTTACATTAAAGGGAGTTAAATTTAGCTTACACAATAGTAAGCAGTTTCCTCACAATGCATAGCACAATTTATATCCTTTCAGGAATGAATGGCAGAATTGTCTGTGATTGTAGTAGCTTTGGGCTAACTTCTGACACTGACTCTTGTATCGTTGGCATTGACATTGACCTTTTCAGTATAATGACATCTTCTTTGTGTCACCC
Organism: Podarcis cretensis; assembly: GCF_951804945.1. Classification (NCBI taxonomy): domain Eukaryota; kingdom Metazoa; phylum Chordata; class Lepidosauria; order Squamata; family Lacertidae; genus Podarcis; species Podarcis cretensis. Next base: position 43,625,626 of record NC_137170.1, on the reverse strand, counting down.
TCATTGAAAAGCGAGAACAATAAATAAACAATAAATAAACTTCTGTTTCAGTGTATCTGAAGAAGAGTGCATGCACACGAAAGCTCATACCAAGAACTAACTTAGTTGGTCTTTAAGGTGCTACTGGAAGGAATTTTTTGTTTTATTTTGTTTTGACTATGGCAGACCAACACGGCTACCTATCTGTAACTAAATAATAGGAATCATTAAGAGTGGTGGAAACTCAGTAATCCACCTTCTGTTTAGAATAAGCCCTTCCTCTTTTAATGCCATAGCAGTCTTAAGACAGCATAAAGACCATATAAGCTGTTCTGTGATACTAGTTTGGAGAGACCTTCTCTTAGCCTGGGATAATGAGATTTAGAAGCCCAAGAACAGGATATGAGGGAAGCAGAATTGACTCTGTAATAATGGCAGTCTCAACCAACAGTGTGAAAGATGCTGAGCGAGGAAGCAGTCCCTCCTCCTGAATTCAGGCAACAGAAGTTGTCTGATTCATTGAAGCAGCAGGCTTGATGATTAACACTACAGCGATGGCAGCTGACAGATCCAAGATTGTTTATGTGTCCCAGCAAAAAGAAATGAACTGCTTGACAAAAAGATAGTGCAGGATTTATTTGAAGTTAAAAAGCTCTGCTTACCAGTTCTTCTTCTCCCGCAGATGCTTAAAAAAAGTTAGCAAGAATTAAGAAAGCAACTGAAATGTATAGATGAATTGACTTGACAGGCTTTTGTAAACATGTCACAACATTTTTCACTTAGCAGTTTTATGGAGGCTGCAATCTAGCAGGATGGCTGTATTCCAAAGGATGATGCTGGACTTTGTCACTTCCTTATTCGGAGTTCTTGATTGGTGCAGTGCAGCTCTTTAACACTCCAGCAGAAAGGAGGGATGGTGCTGTGGCCAAAGCAATGGGTGGAAATCCTCGAGTTTGTATCTGCAACATCTCCTAGGCCAGTCTCCTCCAGTCTGGTGCCTTCCAGATTCTTTGGACCACAACTCTCATCTGGTCTCAGGAAGAGGCATTTTCGCACTGTGCTGCTTGAGATCCTTTCACTGGAGATGGCGGGAGCTGAACCTGGACTTTTTGCATGCTCTGCACTCCTCCCATAGGGTGGTATATGGGTGGAGTTTAAATTTATGGTGCCTGGTTCATTTTAATAAATGCAAATCCAATGGATCATATTGATTTGCTGAGCTCTCAGGACAGGGAAGGGATGAAAGAAATTCCACGGCCATGTTGGTTGCAACTGATGGGGGTTGAAGTCCAAAACATCTGGAAGGCATCAGGTTTGAGAAGGATGTTCTAGGCCTTCAATATAATCAAGATGAAGGCTTACAGAGAATGGAGTTACACTGGTTCCAAGTAAACCCATGCTATAAGGTGGAGGAATGCAAGGCATTCTCCTTCACACATTTTATCAATCCAGTGGCAGCCACAAGCATAATGTTCAAGTTTTGGGTGCCCAAGTTTGTTGGTGCAAGGCATCCATGATATCTAGATTTAGTAGCTGCTAGAATAGGGATGCGGGTGGTGCTGTGGTCTAAACCACAGAGCCTAGGGCTTGCTGATCAGAAGGTCGGTGGTTCGAATCCCCGCAACGGGGTGAGCTCCCATTGTTCGGTCCCTGCTCCTGCCAACCTAGCAGTTCGAAAGCACGTCAAAGTGCAAGTAGATAAATAGGTACTGCTCCGACGGGAAGGTAAACAGTGTTTCCGTGCTCTGCTCTAGTTCACCAGAAGCGGCTTAGTCATGCTGGCCACATGACCCAGAATCTGTCTGTTGACAAATGCTGGCTCCCCCAGCCTATAGAGCAAGATGAGCACCGCAACCCCAGAGTCGTCAGTGTCTGGACCTAAGAGTCAGGGGTACCTTTACCTAGAATTGAATCAAGGTTTGGGGAATTAAACAACAATAAGTGAACTCCAAGATCCAGCAGAGATTCAATATGAAAATAATACAGGCCAGCTTCCTAATGAGGTAATCACCTTATGATGGCTGAGTCATTAACCTAACACAAGATGAGCCATCAAGTCATTCAGTTCCCAACAGCAAGAGGGGTGGAGCCCCTTCCCCAGCTGTGTGTTAGTGGCAGAGACAAAAAAGGTTTAGGATTTAGTTTGGATGATGTAGGCTGGGGGAAAATCCTTTTCAGTCTGTTAGCAGCAACAAGAAAGAGGAAGGGGGTGGGGAAGCACCATGTGGGCTGATTGTGACAGATTGTAACAAAGAGACAGATTCCATGGCAGATTTCTCTGTTCTTAAACCCAAGCCTGCTGTGCCAGTTGGAGAAGCAAGAGACTCTCCTGGAATAAATTGCTTTGAACCCCTCCATCTAGACTCAGGTATATATATATGTAAATAGACCACCATGACGGAAGCCAGAGCACATGGAAATGCCAGAAGCGGTTTAGTCATGCTGGCCACATGACCCAGAAAGCTATCTGTGGACAAACGCTGGCTTCCCTAGCCTGCAAAGCGAGATGAGCGCCACACCCCATAATCGTCTTCAATTGGACTTAACCATCCAGGGGTCCTTTACCAAATAGACCATATATCATAAAGACACCACAGTCTCTGCTGTGTCTCATTTCTGAAAGGAAACACAAACCCTGGCTAAGCGCATGGGACCCCTGGAATTTCACACACTGCTCAGCGGAGACTGGGCTGGCATGTAGCAATATTTATTAGTGCTGGACTGAAATATTTGGTTACTGTTACGCATTTTTGTGCTTTTATATCACAATCCACCCTCTGATCTTTGGATGAAGGGTGGTATAGAAATTATAGAATAAATATTATTTTGAAAAAGAAACATGGCTAGGATTGCACAGGAAGCCCTGCTCACAAGAGAGGTTTGGGCATAGGCTATCTTTCCTCACAGGAAGTAGATTCCAACTGACATTAGGCAGGCAGCCTCACTATATTGCCTTAGATGCCTGCTGAAAACTTTTTAATGTTGGGAAGCTTACCCAGACATATGACTTAGTCATGCACTGAGTGTTTTAATTCACCAGTGTTTTAAACCTTTGCTTTAATGCTTCTGTTGTGATAGTTTATGAGATGTTTTCAATATAGCACAGAATCATGGAAGGACCCAAGGGTAATCTAGACCAACCCCCTGCCATGTGGAAACCTCTGCTTAAAAACCTCCAAGGAAGGAGTGTCCACCGCCTCTTGTGGCAGTCTGTTCCACTGCTGAACAGCTCTTACTGTCAGAAAGTTTCCCCCCCGAATGTTTAGTTGGAATCTCCTTTCTTGCAACTTGAAGCCATTGGTTCAAGTCCTACATGCCAGAGCAGGAGAAAACAAGCATGCGTCCTCCTCCATGTGACAGCCCTTTAAATATTTTAAGATGGCTATCATATCTCCTCTCAGGCTCCTCTTCTCCAGGCTAAACATACCCAGCTCCTTCAAGTGCTCCTCCATAAGGCTTAATTTCCATACCCTTGATCATCTTGGTTGCCCTCCTCTCCACATGTTCCAGCTTGTCAACATCCTTCTTAAACTGTGGTGCCCAGAATTGGGCACAGTATTCCAAGTGTGGTCTGACTAAGGCAGAATAGAGTAGTACTATTACTTCCCTTGATCTGGACACTATACTTCTGTTGATGCAGCCTAGAATAGCATTAGCCTTTTTTGCTGCTGCATCGCACCATTGACTCATGTTAAGCTTGTAGTCCACCAAGACCCCTAGATTTTTTTCACATGTACTGCTGGTAAGCCAGGTGTTTCCCCATCCCATATTTGTGCATCTGGTTCTTCCTGCCTAAGTGCAGAACTTTACATTTGTCCCTCTTGAAATTCATTTTGTTAGCTTGGGCCCAGTTCTCCAATCTGCTAAGGTCATTTTGAATTCTCATTCTGTCTTCAGCAGAATTAGCTACCCTTCCCAGTTTGGTGTCATCAGCAAATCTGATGAGCACTATGTCCCCCCCGCCTTGTGCACTGCCTTGACTCTGGATTCAGTGGGATAAGCAAACAACCAGGTATATATAGAAAAAGCGCAGTGCATTTGGCATATTTCTAGGCCAGTTTGCTTTACTACTTACAATAATGCTCTCTCTCATACTAGCACTGCTCAGCAAGCTCTTCTCCTTTCAGTCCATTAGGGCTGGCTCAGGGAAGCATATTCCCTATAAGAGCATCACAGCCTAATCCAGCTTGATACAGCAAGGACCAGGATGCTGCTGTTGAGTCCAGTTTTTGAATCTCAGCACACATCCCATTTGGCTCAAGCTCAGGACTTTCCACGATAGGATTTAATTTGTCTCAGTAGCACAACCTAATACATTCTTTGCTGCTTAAACTGCTGAATAATTCAGCAAAACAGAGCTATTAAGGGAGGTGGAATGAGCAAGACAAAGTTAATTCCCATTTCCCAGTGCAACTAGGGATGGGACAATGACATCACTATAGTTTGCAACGGAGAATTATCCCTTAGGATTAAGATATTGATAAAGAAGAAAGCTCAAACAGGGGACAGGACATGGGTATCCAGTCATGCAGCACAATCCATTGCACATTTACCCGGAAGTAACTCACTGTGTTCCACGGGGCTTATGATTAGGTTAGGGTGCAAAAGGTTGCTTTATGCCTTAAGCAAGGGGAATAAGCATTGGAGGATTGTCCATTAGGGCAAATGGGGCACTGCCCCACCAATCACCAACCCAGTAAATGGGAGATTGGATTGGCAAGTGGAAATGCTTGTGTAGAAGGAATGATTGCTTTAGCAGAGGGCTTTCTCAGTAGTGGCACCTGCCCTGTGGAATACCCTCCCATCAGATGTCAAGGAAATAAGCAACTATCTGACTTTTAAAAGAAATCTGAAGGCAGCCCTCTTTAGGGAAGTTTTAAATGTTTGATCTTTTATTGCTATTATTATTATTATTATTATTAGTAGTAGTAGTAGTAGTAGTAGTAGTAGTATTTTCTGTTGGAAGCTGCCCAGAGTGGCTGGGGAAACCAAGCCAGAGGGGTGGGGTATAAATAATAAATTCTTATTCTTATTCTTATTAACACTGACCCTACATGTCACTCCTTCCCCTCTCCCCCTCCTCCAATTCCTAATCAAAAAGTTTCAGTAGCCTTAGGCTCTTTCCCAAAGAGTCCCACATATATGTGAATCTATTTTCTCCTCCCCACACAGGCTGTTTTGGGGGTTCCCCTGATTCTCCAGAGTGATTGGTTGTTTTGGCAGGGGAAGCCCCCTTCCACTAGCGTGAGACCTTGCATAGGGTTCCTGTTTTCAGGATAGGCTAATTGAGTCCTACACCATATCTTGGAGACTGTTGCATGGCACTCCAAGCTCCAAGCAGTGTGAGATTCCATGGATTCCAGTCGCTTACCCAGGATTTGGTCTTCTGAGAATGAGGGGCAGCGGAGACTGTGGTGTCTTTATGATATATGCTATGTTTGCACATCTATACAACCTGAGTCTATGATGGAGGGGTTCACAGCATCAACAACTGAACAGGGCCTTTCTTGCCCCATAACCACAACCTTGGATTCAAACAGAAAACAGGCATTGCTTTGACTGTCTGGCTTCCCAGCCTGCTGCTTCCAGCTTCCAGCTTTTGCTCACATCATGCCATTCTCCACTCGGGTTTTTATCTTTCTAAATGCTAGCAGATTTGTGCCATTTTCAGTCTGGCGCAGAGTCACTCCCTTTGTTTCCTTAGTGACCCATTACCTCGCCAGGAAGCTAGTCTGGCTATTCCAGGACTTTGAATCCTTGATTAGATTTTAACAGTTGCTGGATGTAGGGATTGGAAGGGTCTCGGCATACAACCTGCCTCCCCACTGCAAACTCATAACAATACTTTTAGAAACAGACTGATGTTCTTTTGTTTACTATTACATTTGCAAATGAAAAAGGAGGGATGGCAATGGAAGGAGACAATAAATTTACCAGATGCTCTGTCAGCTCAGCTTGCTTGGAACACATAATCCTGGGTTTCCAAAAGAGGCTTCTCCAGGTGAAAACTGAAACTTCCTTCTGAAACGCAGGCTATCGTGGCAGAAGCTGGATATTTTTAGGGTGCCTCCTAACAGGACCATTGCAGCCTATCCCTTAGTTAAACAGAAGTTATTGAGTTTGCTTGTTGTGGTGCCTAGTAACTGGTATTGAAGGTAGCTAAATTTGTGAGAAAGATAAATTTGTAAAATTACTCAGTAAATTAAATAAACCAAATGTGGCTTTATTTATGGAACAGTCAATACCTATCCAGCCAGTATGTCCACAATGGAAATGTGCAGCATTTCTTATGGTCACACAATAGGATTAAGCTGTCAGAAGAGATGCAAAGCTACCGGTAATTTAGACACAGGACCCTTTGGTTATATATATTTTGTGTTTTGCACAATTTCTCAAATAGTATGGCATTCTCTCTGCCAAGTACAGAGCTATTTTGTAATTTACAGATAAGTTCTTTAATGTCTGGTTTTTTGGGGGTGGGGTTTAAATGTATGCAATGTAAGTATAGCTGTATACAATCCCTGTTATCCTTATACTCAGCAATTATTTATACTCACAGAAATGTCACTTATCCAAAGCAGCAGCAAAAGGCAACCTCTGAGATGAGACTTTTGCTTACGCTTCTATGCAATTTCACATTGCTGAATAACTCACTCAACCATACCCATAGTTTATGTTTGAAAAATATGTGATCACCAGGTGCAGGAGCATAATATTGCAGCCTTGGGAAAAAGTGGTAGAAGCAGAAAGAAGTGTGGAAGGGAAACTTATTAGGTTACACCCAAACTTAGTCATCATGATTAGAGTAGACCTACTGAAATCAATGGAACTTGATTTCAGGCCCATGGATTTTGATATGTGTCTACTCTAAGCACAACTACACCTGGCTCTAGCCCATTAAGTACAATGGGCAACTAAGCTTGTGTCACTTATATAGTCTATTCTAGCTTTCATCAACCTAGTGCCATTCAGTAGTTTGGACTATAGCTCCCCTCAGCCCTCGCCAGCATGGAAGCAGAGAAGCAAAGCAGTCTGCTGAATTTGACAATAGGCATATTATTCAGGTGCCTAGGGCCTCTAGTGTCTGAGAGCTTCAAAGTATCTCAAGAGAGCGGGGGGGGGGGGGGCGGAGATCTTGGGACCATGTCAACCAAGGTGCCCCCCTTTAACAAATGAATACTTACAATAATGCCATTTATAAGAATATGGCTTGGGTATTATATATAGTTTGGGAGGAGGAATACAGTGGTACCTCGGGTTAAGTACTTAATTCATTCTGGAGGTCCATACTTAACCTGAAACTGTTCTTAACCTGAAGCACCACTTTAGCTAATGGGGCCTCCTGCTGCTGCTGTGCCACCGGAGCATGATTTCTGTTCTCATCCTGAAGCAAAGTTCTTAACCCGAGGTACTTTTTCTGGGTTAGTGGAGTTTGTAACCTGAAGAGTATGTAACCTGAAGCATATGTAACCCGAGGTACCACTGTACTGCCTGGCAAACGAGGCATAGGTGGAGTTCCACCACACAGTGAAGTTGCCATGTGATCTCTTGTATCTCCGTAGAGGGGATGCTGGTGGTGTCATGTGCTTTGAGCTGTAAAATGGGCATGTAGTGAAGCCATCCCAAAGTCATTTCACTATGTGTTACAAAAGTGAAACAAACACAGACTAAACTATGCAGCACAGCTTTTGGGGGGAGGTGAGGGTCATTTTAGCCTACAGGGGAAGAACTGTAGTTCTGAATATCCCCGTCCCCCATCCAAAGTTTCTGTGCAGAGAAAATGAGCATTTCTAAAACCCACTTGCTCCCTGACATCGCATTTCCGTTCAGAAAAGCCAAAGTCTCACAAACCATGACTGGACCATGCTGACTGCTTCTTTCTCTATCTCATCCTTACACAAGCCCTGCCCTATAAACCACAGCCTTCACATTTGTAAATAAGACATTTGTGGCCAGGTGGGGTGGCAGCAAGGACTCTTCGTTAAATGATGCCACCCCAAACTGCTCCTACCTGAAAGAGTGAGGCTAGAGGGGAACTGAAGGGAGAGAGACTTTCTGTGGGCGATCGCTTTCCCACCTGCCTTGCCCTCCCATCCAGTTCTGGGAGCCTTTCCCAGACCATGACTCTGAGAACAGCGGACGCAGGTGGGAAGAGAGCAGTTCAGGGACAGTTTAAAAAAATAATTTTTATAAGTTGTGTGTCCTTGTTTCTCAGTTTGATCCTTTTACATGGTTTTGTATGTTTGGTGATTTGCTGTTTTTTTTAATTGATTATAGATTAGTAATTCTTTATTGTAATTGGTAAGTGTAAACTGTTTAATTATTATTTGCTGATGTTTAAATTTGCAGTTTATGATTGGAGTCTATTGCTTTATTTGCTATAAGTTGTTTATTTTAAAGTTATTGTGACTTTTTATATAGGTTCTTTGATTGTTACTATTAATGTTTGCTGTTTTATTTTTATTATTAGGTGTGTTGGAAGCTGCCCATAGTGACTGGGGCAATCCAGCAAAATGGCCGGGGTATAAATAAATAAATAAATAAATGTTATTATAACCATTATTATTATTATTAAAGCCATAAATTGCTCAGAACAAGGACTAACTTCTGGCGTCTCCTGAATCCCCATGCTACAATTGCTGGCACATGAACTTTGTTTTCCCCTTGATAGGACCAGCTATATACTGAAGTTCTCACCCTGGGCCAGCAGGGGGATAGTGTAGATAGTTTTCACTCTGGTCCACATATGCAAATAAGGAATTGAAAGTGACGTTCAGTGATTGGATAGTTACAGAAAGTTGTTACTGTTGTGTTGTAGTGAAGCTCTATGTAAGCAGGCTGGCTGAACCCTTCAGTTCAGTTCAGTTCTGGCCTGTGAATAAACAAGAGCTGTTGGAAGAATCACTGTGTCATCTGATATGTTCATCCACAACTTAACAGGTCCAGTCCATATGGTCAGCTGCTTACATAGGCTATGGAGCAGTTTTCAGCAGCAAATACACTGCCTGTGCAATAAACAGAGAAAGCCACATGATAATGTGAATGAGGCTCTTTTCTTGAGGTTCAGTAGCTGAGCTGAGACTTGAAGCAAAGTTTTCCCCAAACTGAAACTTAAATCTGTTATTGGGCGCTCATTACTCAATGGTAAAGGCATGTGGGGCAAAGTGCAGAGTGAAGCTTATTCTGGTTCCCATTTGCATGGCTTTTAGGTCTCATGAAGGTTTTGGTTTGTCGTTAGTAAGAACAGGAAGCTCCATTTCCAGTTTTAGGAAGAGTCTCTTGACTGCTAGTCACTTATTAATACACTTGAATACTGCAATTTGCTATACTTCATGAATGCACAACTAGTCCAACATGATTAATCTGCCTTGCTTAGAACCAAGCATGGAGTGCTGTGCCACATTTTTCAGAGGGCATAGGTTGTGGAAGGCAGAGTATAAATGACTTTTTATCAACATAGAACCAGACAAATACACCCACCCACCCAACTGATTGCACGAGAGTCTTTTATCAGGTTTCTTTGGGCTGGGCGTTCAAGCAGAAGAGAGCTGGCAAATTGCAGCCCACATCAAACAATCTGAATGGCAGAGCCTTGTTTAAAGGCCCATTTGTATTGATTAAATGGAAGTGCCTAATTGCTTATCTGTAAAGATTAATGCAGGAGCAGAGCGAGTCAAGATCCTGGCACTCTCAGCCAGCGCCAGGGATAGCGTTTTCCGTGTATAACACACAATGTGTAATGAACCACTGGTTTAAATGCATTTATTTATTCATGGCCACGAGGGTGCAGAGGAACCTGAGGCAGCTCTGGCTCAGATCTTGCTGGGAACCGTTTTGAGAACTTGCAGCCAGACCTCAACCCAGAAAACTGGCTATTGCCTCTATTAATGATGCAGCTAAGATACTGGGCCTCTTCTGTGCCTTCCACCACTGGACTGTTTCTGAGCCATTTTACTCACCTCAAAATTGGCTGTTTTCTTTCAGTTAGGCCAATATTTTTGTGTATGAAAATGCCTAAAGGATAGTAGATATGGAGCCAGATTATTATTTCTGGTACATTAATGAAATCAACAGTCCTATTTGCTATTCGTCATCAATGAATCCATCACCAATCAATATTCTAGTTCCATTCAGTCAGAGATGGGTCTCCTGGGACTCTCCAGTTGTTGTCTCCAGCTCCCATCAGCCTCAGCCAGCATGTCCTGTGATCAGGGATCATGGGAATTGTAGTCCAGGAACATCTGCAGGGCCAAATGTTAGCCACCCCTGCATTAAGTTCTTAGAGCACAGCATTTTTGTTTTTCATTTATCAGAAACTGTCCCAAGAACATTTTGTTATTGAGCAGCCCAGGAATGTGGTAAATAATTTCTTTAAAAAAAGTTTGTCTGAATTTTTGTCTCTTCTGTTCTGGAAATTCCAGATCAGCAATAGCCTGCAAGGAGGCAGAACGGCTTGGGCTGGTCCTGGGTCCTTCCACATGCACAGTCATTTCCATAGATTTTTTTTTTTAAAAAAATCTTCTTTTTCTGTTACAGTGGTACCTTGGGTTAAGAACTTAATTCGTTCCGGAGGTCCGTTCTTAACCTGAAACTGTTCTTAACCTGAAGCACCACTTTAGCTAATGGGGCCTCCTGCTGCCACTGCGTCGCCGCTGCACGATTTCTGTTCTCATTCTGAAGCAAAGTTCTTAACCTGAGGTACTATTTCTGGGTTAGCGGAGTCTGTAACCTGAAGCGTCTGTAACCCGAGGTACCACTGTATTTGCTTTCTGTTTTTAACCTCATGGAAGAAACTTGCTTGGAATATGTTGGAATGGTTGTGGTTTCACCTTTTCTGCATCCTGCTGTATTTCTGCTGCATTCCCCCTTGGTGCCTGTCTCCAGAAGAGACAGAGAGGGAAAGTCTAACTCGGCAATTTCCGTGAAATATACTCAGAATCGAGAGTGGATTTCATGCTCTTTATTCAGCTCATTGTGTTGAGGAGGAATGGAAGTTCCCCCAGAATGTCTGCTTATATATATTATTTACACAATGGGCCCCACGTGATTGGCTAATTCCGGGATTCTCCTGTAGGCCAATCTGGTTGCAGATTCACTTCCACCTGGAGCTGGATTGGGTGGCTCCTGTGGACCAACCAGACTGCTGCATTCTGGATCCTATTATTCTAGGACCAGTCAGACTGCTGCATTCTGAATCATATTGTTCTAGGACCAATCAGACTGCAGCATTTTGGATCCTATTCAACTCAGTACATAATATTCCGCTTCTACCCTTTCTCGCAACAGGAGAGAAGTGAGCGGCTTCTCTTCTTTGGCTTGCCTCTGCTGATTCTGCCATGAGCCCCAGCCACTCCAGGTATGGAGCACCTTGCTCTGTCGCCACAGCCAGCAGAGTACCCTGTCTTCTCCAGGAGCAGCCTGCCTGCTTGCTTTGCATCCATCACTGTCAACAAGTCTCCGCTCAGCTGCCGCTCTAGGCAGCCTTCCAAAAAAGCAGCCTCTGCCAAAGGTGCAAGGAACAGGCTGATGCATATGGACAGCCCTACCCCTCAGCCTTCTGTGCCTGTAGTTATGTCACTCTCCGGCTCTCTGACTTTGACGGATGCCAAGGCTGTGCAATCTAATAAATGTCACATTACTCACTCTCTCCTGGCAAGCTCTACGTCTGTGGCCTGTTACTCATTCCTCTCTCATGATTCACCTGCCAAAGCCCTGGCGGATGGCCACTTGCTGATTGTCGGTAGACAATAGACCACAGGCTTCTCCCTCGTTCTCTACCTGTGGTCATTTCTGTTGCCCTTTTCGGTTCCTGAGCAGCTTCGGAAGTTCCCTGCCATCACTTCCTGCCAAGCAGAGGTAATTTACACCAACCCCCACATTTTCCCTCTAAGGCAAGCTTTACTGCTCACCCCCGATCTGGCATTTTGGATTTTATTTTTCAGGGTGGATATGTAGGCCTGATCATGCAGTCCTGAGGAAGAGACAAAGCTGGGAGGAAAGTGTGGGGCAGTCGCAGGACCAACTATACCCACGGGTCAGCAACCTTTTGAGGTCCATGGGCATGTTTGGATTTTTGAGCAAGGCCTGTGAGTGCCACTCCCTCTGGCCACTTCCGGTAGAATCAATCTGAGTCTTGAAAAGTACTGTATTTTTTGCTCCACAAGACACACTTTTTTCCTCTTAAAAACTAAGGGGAAACGTCTGTGCGTCTTATGGAGCGAATGTGTGGTCCCACGGCTTCCCCCTCCAGACCCAAAGAGCAGCTCTGGAAGCAGCGGACAGGCTGTGCGCAGCCTGCCCACTGCTCCCTGAGCTGCTCTTTGGGGCTGGCGGGGGAAACCCCAGTGCTGGCAGAGCAACTGGGGCTTCCCCCTCCAGCCCTGACAAACTGTGATTCCAGTTTGTTGGGGCTGGAGGGGGAAGCCCAGGTTTCCCCCGCCAGCCCCAAAGGGCAGCCCCCAAGAGCCGCACACACACTCCGTGAGCTCTTTAAAGGGAGCGCGGCTCTTGGGGGAGCCTTAGCCGCGTGCAGCCTCTCCCGGGCAGGGGATGAAGGCTCCCCTCGCCTGGGAGAGGCTGTGTGTGGCTAAATAAGAAGCCAAGACAGCCAGCAGGATTGCAGCTGTTTCACCGTGCACAGCCTCTCCCGGGCATTACAGTTTGTCGAGGCTGGAGGGGGAAGCCCCAGTTGCTCTGCTGGCACCGGGGTTTCTCCCGCCAGCCCCAAAGAGTGGCTCAGGGAGCAGCGGGCTGGCGTGGCTCTGTCACTTCCCCCAACTCCCGCAAAAGCCCCCAAGAGCCGCGCTCCCTTTAAAGAGCCGTGTGGAGTGTGTGTGTGTGGCTCCTCGGGGGAAAGCCTGCAAGTGCTGCACACACGCTCCACACGGCTCGTGAAAGGGAGCGCTGAGCAGAGCCTGGGATGCATACATGCGCTCCCTTTAAATAATATTTTTTTCCCTGCATTCCCCCTCTGAAAACTAGGTGTGCCTTATGGTCAGGTGCGTCTTATGGAGCGAAAAATACGGGGCATAGAGTTGACAGAGGAAGTTGGAAAGAGTGTAACTTCTCCAGCTTCCTCCTTCAGCTGTACTTTTCAAGGAGAAAAAAGGCAACCATCCCATGACTAGGGGATAGTGAGTATGGGAGAGGAGATTCAGTTGTTTTGTGGAACCAGGGAAAGACTATGAGGGCAACGTTGTGTCCAGGGGTGCCACAATGGCAATCCCTAGGCCAGGCATAGGCAAGCTCGACCCTCCAGCTGTTTTGGGACTACAATTCCCATCACCCCTGACCACTGGTCTTGTTAGCTAGGGATCATGGGAGTTGTAGTCCCAAAACAGCTGGAGGGCCGAGTTTGCCTATGCCTGCCCTAGGCTATGCAGCAAAGCTGAAACAAAGCACATGGTTTATAGTTGTTGTTTTAAAAGGAAAGAAAAACTGACACCCCCTTTTAAATTGGTTTTTCAAATTAAAGTTTTCCAAGCACATATCCAACATACAACATCACAACAAGATTCCAAAGAATCTCCTGGACTTCCCTTCTCCCTTTTGTGGGTCTTATTGTTAGTCATTTCCTGCATCTTTTATAATAATCCAAACATTTTACATCTCCATTATATCCAAAAATCACCATTAAACTCCAAGTGTTATTCCAAATTTTCCCCATTCCTTATTAAAATGTTGGTCTTCCTGATTTCTTATTCCTCCGGTCATTTTTGCCATTTCGACATAGTCCATCAACTTAATCTGCCATTCTTCTCTGGCTGGGACTTTATCTTCTGTCCATCTCTGGACCAATAACATCTGCACAGCTGTGGTTGCATACATAAATAATATTTTCTGCTCCATTGGGATTTTCTGGTCTATGAACTACCAAATGGACCTTGGAGAGTTTGGAATGACCACCACACAGAGAATTCTTGTAATAACATATTTCCATGGTCAGAAGGGTCCCCTGCTGGGAAAGGTTTGCTTTCTGCTCTCTGCTCTCATCCTCTGTGTCCTTTCTCTGTCCCTCCGCTAGTGCCATTCTCCACCTCTTTGCTTACCAGCCATAGCTCTGCTGCCACCCTATTCCTCGTGCTGCAGAATACAGATTTTGGCCAGCAGAGTCCTGAAAAAATGCTTGGTCAGAATACAGATGAACACTCTTCAAGTTTGGAGACTGAAACATAAGAAGTAGAGCCCTGATGGCTCACCTAGTCCAGCATTCTGTTCTCATAGTGACCAACCAGATCCCCACAGAAAGTTCACAAGCAGGATCTGAGCATGCAAGAATGTACGTACTTTTTCAGGATTCTGAAGTTCAGGCTAGCCCATAAAATTAGATTTTTCTCTCTCTATTGGATCTGATTTTGATAAAAATCTTCCTTGCAGATGTACTCTGAAGTCATGAAATGCAATAGGCTCAGGTCTGGAAGCAGGAATAAATTGTGTGGCTTTATCTATGCTGGGCAAATGCAGTATGTCCAGGACAGTTTGATCTTTGCAAGATGCTTTGCATGCATATGCAAAACCAATCTATTTCCGTTAAAACCTATGCAGTGTCTACACATTCATCTGGAACCATTTTATTCTCCTGTGAAGTCTTCAGTGGAATGATTTACTATGAATTCTCCCTTTATTGTGCTCTGCAGCACAAAGGCAAATTTGCAAAATGTCCCCGAGCCACATAGATTCCGGAGAATGAACTGCAAAAATTATGGAATGGAATATCCAGAGGGTAATGCAGGAGAAATGACTCTATAGCTGTGCTAAGTGGCGAATTCAGTTTCTGTGCCAAGAACACCCCCTATTGTATACTAAACAACAGATTCACCAGTGCATGGATCTGTTGGAAGTTCTGATGCTGAATCCAGCTTTTTTTCCAGGTGTGCTTTAGGCAGTTGTTTATGTTGGGATTATTTCTTCTGAAGGCCTCTGAAGGTGAGTTTATGGCAGGGCCCACTCTAAATATGTTGCTGCTTGAAGTGGTAACTGATTGGGGGGGGGGGGGACGACTGCCACTTCCCTGACCTCTGGTTGGTTGTGTTGCTGCTGTTCCCAGGGGGCAGAAGGATAGGGGCAAAGTCGGCATAGTGCAAATGCACCAGCAGGAGTGCTGAATTGGAACTGCCTGTGCATTTAAACTAAACCAATCTTGCCAATGCCTCCTCACCCCTACCCCCCAACCTCCTTGTAAGCAGCAGCAACACAATTAACCAGAGGTCAGTGGAGTATTAGTGCCCCACCAAGACTTTATGAAATGGTGCACGCCAGCCCAATCTCCTGTATTGCCCATACAGAAGTTCATTGGATTCCAACACTGATTACAGCCTAGCTTAGGACAGGCTATGCATGGCACAAACAGTTGTAGTGTCTAACATCTTGTCCCCCTCCCACTTCCCAGCATCTGCTACCTGAACTCAGGGCCATTCCTAGGACAGCAGAAGGCTTGGGACAAATTGTGTAGCTTGGGTGACTTAGATTGAAGTAATCCCTTAAAGTTTTTGGCGTTCAAAGGCTTTATTCATGCAGGAACTATTTATAGGATGAGAGGAAATGAGACAGAGAAAATATCAGACAATTCCTATCTTTCCCCAGAATTGTGCACTTTGTGGTTTCATCCTATGGGAAATTCTGATAGACTTGTGACAATACCTTGTCAAAGAGTAGCATTAATCTGAACGTTATAAAATCCCTCCCGCCAGATGTTAGTAACCTTGCGCACTGAGATCTGGAAGGATCATTATGATACCAATGCTGTATCACATGGTTTCAAATAACTCCTATATTTGGACATAGAAATCTATCTTACACCAGGTCAGACTATTGGGTAGGGATGGAGGAGCAATTTGATTCTGTTCACATTTAAATGTGAACCTACCAAACTTGAATTTTCTAAAACAATGCGTGAACCAAAACACAGCCATCCTTTGAAATTTGAACTTCTCTGAATTTTGCAGTGCAGATCTCCAGTCAAGTAATATGTAAAAAAAAGATGCATATACTAGGTTAAAGCATGGATAAAAGGGCATGTAATAGTAAAAATAATATGAAAAAATGCATAACATAAGGCAAAACAGCATTGCCAAAATGTCTACAGCATATTAGGCTAAGTTGTGTATAAAAAGGTATATACTATGAGAAATTTGCACGAAAATGCTGATAAATTTTTATGAGGCCTTCGAAACAACAACAACAACAAAACAAAAAACCCAGAACCCAAGCTTACATGGAAATGTAGAGAACTGAAGATTGGAAAAATGAGAAACTAAGAGAAACCAAAACTGTAATATTTGCCCACCCCTGCTATCAGGCTAGTACTGTCAACTGTGGCAGGCAGGGTATCTCTTCAGGGTATCAGGCAGAGGTCTCTCTTATTCTCAGACATTTTTCTGCAGATGCCATGGACTGAACCTGGGAGATTCTGCACGCAAAGCATATGCTCTACAGCCAAGCTATAAGCCTCTGATATACTGTATCAGACTCTCCATCTCCTCCCTACATCCATTAATATGAAGGCTCTCCCACTTAACCATACAGGAGCAGAGTATTAATCATGATCACACTGGGTCCAATAATAAAATGCAACCAGTGCAGTTTGTGATGAGAATTTGATGCTGAGGATGGGGAACTGCCTTCCCACTGTCTCTGCGCTGTGCCAGGGCCTGGAAGAAGGTCCATCTTAGGACTCTGCTGTCCCTTAACCCACCCCAGATATATCCTGCAGAAACCCAACTATCTGAAAAGCCATTCTGACATGCAGTTAAATCAAGTCAGAAAGGGCAGATTCTGTAGGCATGCAGTCACTGGGACCTGAGAGAATTCAGAGGTATGAAGAGATAATGTTATGCCAGAATCTTGAGTACGTGGGAGGTGGGAATTGTGATCTTTGATGATTCAGTTTTAAATTTCCTAACTGCTTTGGTTCCCTCTGGTGGCTGCGGGATGTGATTTCATGGTACAGGAATGTAGGCAAGGGGCTGGCTGCTTTCAAATATTGTGACTTCCCTACACAAGGTGCAAATTTCCCAGGCCGCACAGGTCATAACAATCCCAATCAGCCACATAGACTGGTGAAGGACAATATAGGCCGGAGTTCTTACATTTTGTATGAATTGAAGTTTCTGAAACAGTGCATTCTCAACAGGGACACCTGTAGAGGCATCCCTGACACCTGCAGAGCCCTTTGCCCTGAAATTAGTCTTCAAAGACAAATTTAGTTGTAGCCAATATAACAGATTGCCACATTGCACTATGTGTGTGGTGCCCACAACAGCTTCTCCAGTTTGCAAATGTGTCTACACGCCCCAGAAAGGTTGATCACTCCTGATGTACCACCTACATCAGGATCATATGTCCTTACCAGCATTATTTGCCCCCCCCAAATCAAACCAATTATTAAAACTATTACTAATCAATCAGTTATCAAATAGGTATAATTGTTTAATCACAGGACTTTTTAATACACCAAATCTAAAACTATGCAAATCTAAATCTATGTTTCCATGTTTTTGCAACCATGATTTTGCACCCTAAGGGAAGATGAGCTAAAAGCATTGGTTCCCAAACCTATTTGGCCTTGGCTGCAGTTGAAGACAACATGCGTGTTGGCTTAGGCAAGAACTCTGAATGCAGTCAGAGCTCCCCTACCCTCCTCCCTTTCCCTGCAGCATTTCCAACAACTGATGAAAAGACAAGCCACCACTGTGTGTAAAAAGGAGTGTGGGCTTATCCACACTAACTTTTCCTTCACTCTATCCAAGTGCCTTCCTTCCTTCCTTCCTTCCTTCCTTCCTTCCTTCCTTCCTTCCTTCCTTCCTTCCTCTCTCTCTCTCTCTCTCTCTCTCTCTCGCTTTCCCTGTGAAAACCCGCTCTTTAAAGCTCAATCAGAGCAAACAACAATCCACAGAAAACCCCAAATTGACATTTGCTCATGTTGAGTGCTAAAAAGAGAAAGCTTCGGGGCAACCCCCCCCCCAAACGCTCAGGCTCAGGCTCAGAGATTCGGACCTGTGCCTGGAAAGAGAGGGGCAAAAGTTAAGTGTGGATAAGCCCTGTGTCTGGTGCTGGAGCAACAAAACTGTCAAAGAGCAGATCTGGTTCTTTCCATGACTCAACCAGTCTTTGAACCTCAGCCCTTCTCTTTCGCTCCCCTTTCCCGCTTGAAGCAAAGGGCAACACTGCAAAGTGTTGGGTTGGCTGACAGTGGTGATGATTTAGATCCCTGCTTGCTGTATCCACCCAAACTGGTCTGGTTGCCTGTGATTGTACAGTATTGCTAGCTTTCATTTCAGTAGCATTTTCTGTGGGGAAACCTCTCTACATAGGAGCCAACTCCAGGGGGGCATGGATGTCTGGGCACCCAGAAAGTCAATGAAAAAAGTCTGCAGGTGGCAACGGAGCTGCCTCTGAGAGAGAAGCAGTTCAGCTCCACCCTCTGCAGCCAGGCAGAGAGGCACCCTTGGCGGGGAGGGAGGCTTGGACGTGGAGGCAGAGTCGCTTTGTCTCTGAGTCCGAGCCCCTCCCTGTGGAAAAGGGTGCCTCGCTGGCTGCAAAGAGGAGGAGCCGCCGCCACTGCTGGCCACTGCAATGTGGACGTTGCACATCTGTGTTGCGGTGGCCCGCACCCATAATCCTGAGGGCGAGATGGCACCCCTGCCTCCCCAGATGCAGGCTGGGATTCCTCCGGTTCAGCCTCTGAATCGGATTCCCAGGCCATCACACCTCTAAAATAAGTTTCCTCATAATTCCCTTTTTATTCCCTCCTAGGTGGTGCTGTGGGTTAAAGCCTCAGCGCCTAGGGCTTGCCGATCGAAAGGTCGGCGGTTCGAATCCCTGCGGCGGGGTGCGCTCCCGCTGCTCGGTCCCAGCGCCTGCCAACCTAGCAGTTCGAAAGCACCTCCGGGTGCAAGTAGATAAATAGGGACCGCTTACCAGCGGGAAGGTAAACGGCGTTTCCGTGTGCGGCTCTGGCTCTGGCTCTGGCTCTGGCCAGAGCAGCGATGTCACGCTGGCCACGTGACCCGGAAGTGTCTCCGGACAGCGCTGGCCCCTGGCCTCTTAAGTGAGATGGGCGCACAACCCCAGAGTCTGTCAAGACTGGCCCGTACGGGCAGGGGTACCTTTACCTTTACCTTTAAAAAAGAATAGACATGACACAGTCTTGTATAAAAGAGTTTACTCACATTCTGTTCACAGCAGGATCCCAGAAGGCAGACTTAGGTTACAAAATATATACACGTGGAATCTATCCCATAAGGAGATAATTCCTTTGTCCTCTCTTGCATGGAAGCCAAGAGAGCATCTCAGGCTAAGGAGACGTTGCTTCTTCAAAGAATGGAGTCAAAGAGAGAAGGGTGGCTGCCTCCCCAGTGCTATTTTGTTACCTGCACAGGTGAGGTCACGCCCACCTCTGGTCACATGTAGAGGAAGTTTGTCCCAGCCCAGGAGGAAAC
The DNA here is from genome assembly GCF_951804945.1 of Podarcis cretensis. Lineage (NCBI taxonomy): Eukaryota > Metazoa > Chordata > Lepidosauria > Squamata > Lacertidae > Podarcis > Podarcis cretensis. The sequence goes on along the minus strand of NC_137170.1, from coordinate 43,606,208 downwards.
AGGAAGTTCCGACTGGGCTGGTCCAGACATCCCCTTTTTATGTCCACTCTAGGAATGTTGTATTTGACTGCTCTGTGTTTCTTTTTCTTTTTTTTAATAATATTTATTACTTTTTAAAAAGAAAAAAGAGAGAAAAGAGAAAAACAACAAAAAAGAACAAGAACAAGAAAAAATAAAACAATACAATACAATATATAAACCATACAAAACACAACCTCAACACATCACCCAACACAATGAACAAAACAAAACAAAACAAAAACAATTTAAAAACATACATCATTCCTTTTCCATATTCTAACTTTCATTCCCTTATATCATCGACCTCCTCTCACCTCCCTCTTTGTATTCCACTTCCATTAATTGTTTTAGCAATTCCTTTCCATCTTTCTCCATTTTCTATCATATAAATGTCTTAACATATTTTTAATCTTATTTCCATTAAAATTAGTATACTTATTTAAGCTTAACTCCTTATAGCATTTCTACTAAGGCCATAAAAATTCATTCCAACATTTTCCTGTCACTCATTAATTTTACAATATTTCTATATATAGACTTTAAATCTTCCAATCTTCTTCCACCATCTCCTCTCCCCGGTCTCGGGCTCTGACAGACACTTCCGTCCACTCCATACAGTCCATCAACCTGGAGATCTTATGTCCGAGGCTCTTAACTCTTTTCCACATCCCTTCTGCAGTTCTTCTTCATATTCTTTGATGCTAAAGAGCAGATCTCGAGAAAACTCCAATCCAACGACACCTCCACTCCCTCTCGACAGGTCAGCCAAATTTCCACAATTAAAGCTAGGATCCATAAAGTTTTTCAGGGCATATTTCAAAATTCCTCCAACTCCAAAGACTCCCCGAGCTCCATATTCCAAAAGTCAGTTAAGCCCTGCATAGAGGAATCTTTCCAACTTTCCTTTTCCAGTCCAGGCCAGTCTTCAGAGTCTGACTTTTTCTAGTTTCAATCATAAAGGGCCTCAACTTATAGTCTTCAATTTGCCTCTGTAAGACTAAGGCTCCCCCTTGTATTGCTTTAGGTTCGACAACAGCAACTTTCTCCTTCTCCTTTTCAGCAATTTGTCCTGCTAAAATAGATTCCTGTGTCAAATCCTGGGTAATTTCTGTATTGGTGCTCACTTTTGGTCCCAAAATGTCAGTTTTAGTAATCATAACATCCAATTTTTTATGAAGCTGTTCCAGCAAATAGTTTATCTTGCAAAATGCAGTTACTAAGGCTTCTCCTGTCGACATTCTCGAATGTCCAAGGTCAATCTCTAGTTCCCACACTTCTTATCAAGCAGCTGGAGATTTCCCAGCTCCACTCTTGTAACAGTTTCAAAAGCTCCCTCTAGAGGGAAACAGTCTCCACTTGTATCAATCCTTTCAAAGAAAGTTCAAAAAGTAAAGTTGGTTTCAATTTTCAGTTACTTTTCCTCCCTTTTAAATGCAGAAGCGGACAATGGAAACAATATATTTCTCTTATTCAACCGACTGTCAACATCCGTTCCCTTCGCTGTCAATGAACTCTCCCCAAACATCAATCACTGTCAGTCCGTTCCCAGGTTCAGAGCAGTGGCAATTTAATTCTAATCACTCTCTCCTTCAGGATACACGGTCCAAAATTTCCCCCCTCTTCTCCTGCTTCCAAGGGGGGGGTCTAATAATTTCAATCGATGGAAGTTTAATCCTTTACATAAGGCTTTCCAAGACCTTAACTTGTAAGATCTTTGCTTCAGTCTATTTACAAAAGGGGAAGGCGGACTTCCAGTTTTGAACCTTCCCCGTTCGATGTCAAATTAAAGTATTTAAAGATCCAATTTTCCGTACTACTCACGGGTTGTTGTTTAAAGTCCAATTGTCCACAGGAAAAAGTCAGCGCTCTCCGGCAGCAGCAATGCGGCTTCACTCCGTGAGAGAAGCAGTCGATTCAAAGCACCGTGCCACTCACCCCACATCGCTCTGGATCCCCAAAACAGGGTTTCCCCGTGAGTAGGGGAGGTGCAAAGGGTGCCAGCCGAATCCCAAGTTCACAGGCTTCTTCCGCCTGTGATTTCAGTGGGTCTCCGCCTTCGCCGTGGCGGTTCAGACCCTACTTTTCACGGAGCAAGTTCCTCCCGTTCGGAGGAGCTCCACCATTGCCGGAGTTGCTAGCCCAGAAGCCTCTGACTGCTCTGTGTTTCACACCCCACAAAAACATTGTCAAAAGTTATGCTAATATACTCAGGCCTAGCCAGAGGTCTTTGTGGATAATCAGCAGCTTGTGCTCATAGGTCTCCAAACATGCATGAAGACAAATGGCCTGATTCAGTATAGGACCCTTGCTATGTTTATCACAACATATTTTTAGAACTGAATTTGGCTCCCTTGAGTGCATTCCCACAGGGGGTCCTGCATTTTTCTTCTGTGGATGAGAAAGCAGAGTAGAGAGGGTTTTTTTGTTTTGTTTTGTTTTTTGGCAGCTCCCAAACCACTATTTCACTATAAAAGAAATACATTTTAAAATCAGACAATTGGTCAGTGAGCTCCTGGCTTTTGAGCTGCCTCCAAGGAAGCACAAAGATTCGAAAACTAAAGTAAATAAAATGCAATGAGTTCTAGTGAGTGATACTACCTACAAATAACTAATAAAACCATCTAATGGAAATAACAACAAAAAATTAATTACAAAATGTCAGAGGAAGCCATGAGATGGAACTGAAGGAGGTGGGTGGGGAGGTAGATGGTGGAGTTTCTCTTAGAAACAGCACCACAGCCTGCCATTGATCTTGGTGCAAACAGAGTGTACCATATCTGTGCGTGTGCAAGGCTAGAAATGCACTCTTTGTGTGCTGCATTTTGGAGATTGCTGTCCAGCATCTGTATTCCTAGAATGAAAGCTCAAAAGTTAAAAAAAAAAGAATTTGGGCAAATATGAAACTAATGTGAAATACGAATGGTGAGGTGAAACATCGCCATCACAAACATGACAGCTGTCTCTTGCAACCTGGTCAGTGAAAGAGGAGTGGTGGGAATAGTGAAAGAGTAAAAAAAAAAGTTGTCTCAGATGTGGAGATACATTTGGGGACAACAAACTGAACTATTCTTTTGAATCTCAGCGCAAAAGGGGAAGAGGCGTATTCTTCCAAATGCACGCACTGAACTGCCTGTAACACAAGCCCAGAATATAGCCCTTACTGGATTGGAGAACCAGCTATCTGAATCCATGCACCTGCTTCTGCCAATATACCAGTGGAGAAGTTGTAAGAATTTCCCATCATTAGCACAGCGCTTCTGCTGTCGATAACCAGAGCTGAAAACCAAAATGTCTGTTCCCATCATAGATTCATCATGGTGCATGGGTTGGTTATATGTGGGTGTTTTTTAAAAAACTATTATACATTTTTTTTTTAAAGGAAAGAAACAGCTAATGTGCCTGTAACAGGATCTTTTTAATGGACTGAAAATCAAAAGAAAAACTGAGAAGAAACCAAAGTAAGTGTACTTTGGTGGGAGTTTTATTGCAGGAGTATTCTGCAACATGTTCTTGACACAATAGTAGTGCCTCAGTGGTGGATTTATTCTGCTTTATTAATTAGTTGTTGCGCTTCCCCAATGTTAATGACATCTGGAGGGGAAATGGCACAACTAAAATGAAACAATTGCCCCCTCCACTACAAAAAATATACAATTTGGGGTATGAGCAGGTATAGGATTTTAGGAGGATGCTACAGGAAAGGCACTGAATGCAAATGAAGCAATATGACAGCCCCCAAACTTTTGCAGGTACAGATAGTATTCTGTCATAGCAATGTTGCATAATCGACAGAGCTGTGTCTCAAATTATAGTTTGCCAGCCAGCTTCCTGTTTGATCCTTGGCTTATTGATGGAGAACAGGCTGTCCCTATCATGAGACAAGGGGAGGCAACTGCCTCAGGTGGAAGGATCCATAGGGTCATAGATCTGGTCTCCAAGGCTGTATTACCTATTCCTGTTGCTGCTGCAGTGGCAGTCACGGCTGTGGCACGTTCCTTAGACGCTGGATCTGCCGCTTTCTCTTGGCAAATAGGAGGCACTGCTGCCCCCCCCCCTCAGGGTCTCCTCCTTCAGGGTCTCCTGCGCTAGGCACTCACCTAGCGCAATTCAGCGTTGGGCCTCCCCCACCCGCCTGGCCACCTTTGATTCCCACTTCAACCATTGGGTAAGGTTGATTTGATTCCTCCCCCTTGTTCCCTATCTAGACTTTCACTTACCCTTCTCCCCTGACTGGAGGGGGGCACCATTTTGTGGTTCACCTGAGGAGTCAAAATGTCTTGGGCCAGCCCTGATGCAGAATGAATGTGAAGGGGAAATAAGTCATAAAATAAGTGGAACAAGCATTAGTTTTACAACTGGATAAGGAGAGAAATGATACACTGCGTCCACTGTTCAACTTTGAAGGGAAGACCTTGACAGATGGTTTTCTTTTCAGAAAAACTGAACTACGCAGCGTCTGCTTTGACAAAGAAGGAAAGCTGTAATGAGGCATTTAGTGGCGGTGACAGTATCAAAGGAGGCAGGTCCCATCTAGGGTAACAAATGAGCATGTCAAAGACTATTTGGTCAATCTGCATGAATTCAAGTCAGCAGAGCCTGGTGATTGTCACACACACACACACACACACACACACACACACACACGAGAAATCAAGAAGAAATGGCAGAAACCAATGCATAAGCCAACGGAAGAAGGAACTGCAGACCTGTTTGCTGAGTCTAGCAGATCTTAGAAGACCTTAGAACAAAACAATCCATAGATTTACAAGCATGTGGTAGAAAATAATTGGCAGGGAATACAGGTGACATATCTACCAGTTGTTGATGTCTGCTCCTCAGGATATCTTTTATTTGCAAAAGCTGAGGAGGAGTAGCTTCACTCTGTCTGGAGCTGGTAAGATCGTCTGGCATCATGTGTTCAGTTTGGGCAACAAAGTTCAAGAAGGCGATTGCTGACGCAGTTGCCACCTCATCTGCGGGGAACAATTTTCTTTTTTAACCCCCAATCCCTTCAGAAAAGGACAAAATAAATGGTTGTAATCATTTACTTAGATCTTAGGAATAGCTTTGCAGATTGCCTATTTTTTTCTTACCCTAATGCTATCATATGGACGGGTAACATGGGAGACTTCTGCATTAACCCTCAATATCTGCATTTGTCATGTGGCCAGGACCCAATGAATTCATGCAGAGGGGAGAATTGTGCCCACAGCTGGAGTTTCTGCGAAGTTTCTTTCCAGTGAAGCTGCCTGCACTGCAGAAGAGGCAAGCTGCTTTTCAGAGTAGTTTAAGAACAACTGAGAAGCAGGGTGCCTCTTCCTCTATGTGGTAGAAACAACAAAGGTCTTTGTCTTTCCAGCATCTTCCCATTTTATTTATTTATGATCAAATAGGAATGTGTCCCTGGAACCAGCAGTGATCCCTTGACCACAGAAGAACCACTGCTTTAAATATAGGATGGGGTGGATTGATTGGCCCAGCACGATTCTGTAGTTATAAAACCTTTGCCTACACTGCTATATACAAACAAACCCCACAAACAGCTGCACATGAAGTCCAGCTGTTGAGATGCAAATCTGCCCTTTCCGTGTCCCTCAAGATGTGTACTTTTGGGGTAAGGTTGGGTTGTGGCACCAAGGAGTGCTCGGAAGTCACAGGGAGTAGCAAGAGGTACGTTCCCCCTGCAAGGCGAGCGAAGCGTGGAGAGGAGGACAGACCAGCGCTCTGATTGCTTGCCTCTGCTTTCGTATATTAGGCAGCCAGTGCTTTTGGCTGGGAGCCCAGACAGGGCTTTTGTAATCAAAACATGATCTTGTATGCTGTGCAGCCAGTACTGAGAAAGGCCGTCTGATGGCTCTCCTCTTTTAGCTCTGCTGTGGAATCCGCCAAGCTTCACCTCTGATGTCCAAAATGCACCGATCTGTGAGTGCCGCCTTTGTTGTAAGTGGGAGGGATGTGGGGGAGTCAGCCTTGCATTCAGCAAAGCCAAGAAATGACTTCTTCGTCTTCTTGCCTTTCCCCTTTTGCATTGTGTTGTCATTTTGGGGTGCTTCGCTTTCGGCCAGCAGATGTGTATCTGAGAGATGTGGGAGGGCAGAAAGGTGCTTTTTTTTTGTACAGCAGGTTAGGATGTGACCAGGTTAGGATGTCAACATCCTTCAGGAGGATATCAGCTTCCCTCCCTCCACCTCCCTGCCGCCACAAAGGAGGGGAAGGAGAATTTAAAACAACAACAACAACACAGAATGTTGGGTAATGATGGACACTTCCCATCCCAAAGACCGGGAGTTTGGCGCTGCCTCGAGCAGCACAAAGGCCGGGCATGTTTACGAGAGCACTAGTGCATTAGCTAAGATGACAAAATGCTGGGTTGAGAGGCCCTCTCTTTCCCCATCCCCCAGGCTTTCTTTATCTCCTGAGCCCTGCTTCTTTTCTGAGTCTTTCATATCATAAATAGTTGACTTTGAAAGCGGCAGGTGGGGGGTGGAATCCTGTAGCCAGAGCCAAGATCTGCCAGAAAATCCCATCCAGCAAGAACTGACAGTGAGTGGGTGAACTTGAAATGTTGGATACAATGCCAACCGCCCCCCCTCCATGAAGCTTCACTATCCTACCCCCTTGCTTTGCTTAGCCCATCCTTTTCTGTTGCATTTTGATAGAGAAAGATATCCATGCATGTCTGATTCTCCCTCCCCTTCTCCTCTACCATTGGGCTCTCTGTTTTCCAAGCGAGCAGGAACGCCTTCTGATTCACAGCCACTGCACGTTTCTTCTGCTAAAGCCATTTATAACTCCCCCCGAACTAGTTACTGTGGCATACGGGTACCTCACTCCCCAGAAGAGCTTTTATGCTGGAGAGAGGGCGTAAGGGGCGTCCCTTTCCATCCCAAAGTGGCAGCGGAGTCGACATTCTTTCCAGTAGCTTGGCAGCGGAAATATACCCTCTTGTTACTGACTGGCTGCAACTCAGCAGCAAAAGCCAGGAAGAAAATCGCTGACCACGCTGCAACGTGTTGGTCCGTTTTCACCAGTGAATCAGTTTGTGTGCCAGCCATCAGTCAGGCCTCAAAGTGCTGCTTTGCAGTTTTGGGGTCATTCAGCTAGGCTTTTGTTGCTGCTGTGCTACTGCTGTGTGTGTGTGTGTGCAAGGAAAAGAATCTCTTCTTCAGCCCCAAATCGTGGAGATAACTGAAAAAGAACAGCGAGTGGGGCCTGCAACAAAATGTTGCAGCAAATCCTCACCCTGTACTCCAACAGTGATGATAGGAGTTGTGGTCCTACAACATACAGATGGCCCCACTTTGGCTCCCTCTGCTTAAGACTTTCTTGCTTGGTAACCTTTTATTTGACTACTATTCACTATTCCGGGTGTTCTGGTGACCAAGAAAGTGGTATAAAATTTAAGTTTTATTAACGTACATACACACACAAAAATCAAAGCATAGCATTATGTTAAGTTCCAGCCACATTTCACCATGAATGTTATCCCCACTGGAGTGGAATCTAGACACATATAAAAAAAAGTTATGAAAATGCTTTTTTAAAAAATAAATGCTTTGAAAAATATATTGAATTTGCCATAGCTCACTATCACCATCTAGTGTCCTATTTGTATAATGCACTTTACAACACACTTAAAAACGTTTTATTTGCAGCTGTATAGCTGAATCCTGGAAATGAAAGTGGGGCTGGTGGGAAATCTTATACCAATCAGAGAAGAAATAATAATAATAATGGTAACAACAACAACAACAACAACAACAACAACAACAATAGTAATTTATTATTGACACCCCGCCCACTCTTGCCATTTGAAAAGTCTTTCAAATCATGTAGATAAATTAAGGTGACATATATGAGATTCTCAGGCAGTAACCCAGACCTGCTTTGTAGCTTCAGCACAGTGGTGGCATAGTATACCTTTTAACTTTTTTAATAATAGTTGCATAACCTGACTGTTTTTGAAGTGGACTTTGATGCCCTGCATTCTTTGCCAGACTGAGCATTGCTGTATCTTAATATTTTCACTAAAAAGTGTATTGCAAGGGCAAAACATTGGCCCTGCCCGCACCATACATTTAAAGCAGTTTCATACCACTTCAAACAATCATTTCTTCCCTCAAAGACTCCTGGCAACTGTAATTTGTTAAAGGTGTTGAGAGTTGTTAAGAGACCCCTCTTTCCCTTCACAGAGATGGAGTTCTCAGAGTGGTTTAACAACCAATCCCTCTTCACAAACAACTCGGAGAATTGTGATTCTGTGAGGGGAAATAGGGGTCTCCTAACAAATCTCAGCACCCCTTTACAAACTACAGCTCCCAGAATTCTTGTTGTGGGTGGGGAGTACGAGATAGGGTCCTTGTTTTTTATTATTATTATACATGCTGTATTATGTCTACCTGGTTTTTATCCCAATGTGGCTCTTGGAAGGTTGCCCATGAGGGAATAAGACCCTTGGGCTGAAAAAGCCCCCCTCCTGCACTGGAGATAATGGTCTGACTCAACTTATTACATTCCTAGCATATGTTGCTATTATATGGCTTTATTAAATGGATTGAATAACCAACCTCTGCACAGTTTAGCAAAGGATTCTATGGAATGTGGCTTGGCCACTGCACATTTTTGTAACACACACAATTAAAGGAGTGTATTTCAGAATCCACATTGCTCTGATTCCAGGGCTGGTCCACCCATGAGGCAACATGAGGTGACTGCCTCAGGCGGCAGGATCCACCAGGGCAGCAGATCCTGATGTTGATCCCCCCCCCCGCACTTAATCCTGATGTAGATCTCCCCTCCCCCCTTCTTCCCTGGTTGGGAGGGAAATGCCATTTTGAGTCCGCTTCAGGTGCCAAAATGGCAGCCCTGTCTGATTCCATTCTGCCTCCATAGCCCCTAGCTTCCCGCCTGATTATGTATGGAACTTACTTGCCCACACAAAGGTGACATACCAGTCATTAGGAACCCAGAAAATTCTGGCCAGGTTGGATCCAAATCTAATTTAAACAATTTTGTAAAAGTGTCTTTTACAAAAATCCCTGCCTCTCTCCACTGAATTTCCAAAGCTACCCACCCACTCTCTTTGCCAAGACATTTGATGATGATAAAAGAACCCAATATTTTCCTCACCTTGGGGGGTGGGGATATTTCTCATAAGGAAAATTTGCATATTAAGCTTAAACTGAGTCAGCATCCATTCATCCAGTTTCATTATAAAAGTCTGTTGCTGTATTATTAGAAGCTAGGCCTGTAATTAAATAAGGGATTGACATGTGAAATTTGGCCCTTATCCCAGAGTTTGCTCACCCTAAAGATGCCTTTTCCAAACTACTGCTCTCTAAATCAGTGATTCCCAAACTTTTCCCCCTCCGCAGATCATTTGAAAATGGTTGAGGGTCTTGGAAGACCACGCAATGCTTTTCCTGCCTGTTGCAGCAATTGTAATTCCATAGAATTCAAATCGTGATACAATAAAATAAAATATAAGCCAAAAAAAGAAGCAAAAAAATACAATAACAAAATCAATATGAATATTCAATGTGATGGTTGTGCCGCCATCTATTTTCAACCATAAATTCACTAACACTCAGTAGGCCACCTGAATGAAGCCTGGGGACCACTGGTGATACATAGACCACAATTTGGGCACCATCTCGTCCTCTGTCGTCCCCTTCTTCTTGTGCCCTCCATCTTTCCCAAACTACAGTGCTTCAAACTAAGGAAGAAGACAGACCTAATGTCCCTAAGGGTACTGGAACACTCTCAGAATGAAGGCCTGGCAATCCTATGCTCTTTTCTTTCACAGGCCCATGGTCTTTTCAAGGCCTACTCCCTGTTGTAAAGAGCGCATAGCCTCTCCTGTCTGTCAGCCCTACATTCAGGTTCGCCACAAACCCAGTTCTTTCTTAGCACCTCCTTTCTTCAGCTGAACCCACTGCTAACTCTCTTATTTTCTTCATCTACCAGGACTTGCCATGGCATCCTTTGTGCCCGCTCAGCAGTCTTGTCCCTCCCACCACCCTCTCCCGGCCGAAAGATGTAGCTAGACTTGCCTTTACGCTCCGCGTTTGACCCCGGTTCATTTATTCACCACTCATTTCCCGAAATCAGTTGGCTTTATGAACAGCCCGTGACATCACAGTTGTTGGCGGAGTTAGGTAGTCATCACCATGAAACCCTTAGTGCATTAAAAACAAACTGAATGTAGGTATCGAGGGATCTCATGGCTAGACAATAAGCTGACATTTTAGCAACTTCTAAAATTATAGGGTATTACAAGTGCTACCATCTGTTTATGCAAAATTCTAGTTCCACAGGTGCAGCATGCCTTAATTGCTACTGCATAGTTCCTAAAAGGAGCAGGAGATGGTCCTTATGCTTTAAATGATGAGAGTTGACTCTGCTGGCTGAGGTGATGGGAGTTGTAGTCCAAAGTATCCAGAAAGGACCAAGTTCAAGAAGGCTGAGTTACTAGGGATGGTGGATAGAGGAGACGTTGGTTCAGTTCACATTTAAAGGCAAATGTACCTAATTCATACAATATGCCGACTGAATCGCAACCATCCTTCAGAATTCGCACTTCTCCAATTTTTGCAATGCAGTTCTTCAGCCACATAATGTGTACAAAAATGCATATATCAAGGAAGATAACATAATATGCATTGTATTAACAGAGATTGCTTTTCAAAATTGCATACAAAACTGTGAAGAATAGAATTTAACACAAATATGCTGGTGAATTTTCATGAGAACTTTGAAACAAAAATGCAAACTGATGTCGAAACGTGGAGAACTGACCTTCAGGATGGGAAAAATGAGAAACTGAGAGACACCAGTGTTGACATACTTGTGTGTTACACACCCTACAATGAAGGCTGGCTCAGCCCCTAAAGAGAGATGGGAAGGAGCAGAACAGAAGAAATTTGCACTCAATATATCTGGCTCAGAAGCTGCCAGGCCAGATTACAAAACTTGATATTCACAGGAGGATACCTAGCGTCAGATAGCCCTGTCAAAATGTGAACACTAACTTCAGACTTGATATTTAACACCTAAATTGAATTTGTAACTTAGGAAATTTTGTTTTACCATGGACTTTTTTGGGGGCTGGAAAATATTTGGGGAGGGGAAATGTTTTCGATTGAGTGCCAAAATATACACAAGCTCACAGATACCAGCTATGACTGCTCTAACCCTCAACCCATTTTGCAGAGAAAAATAGTGTTTGAAAAGTCACACCACCTGCTTAATACAGATTCTTCTTTTGTCCAGCTTTCAGTGATACCTTCTGCAAGGAAATAAAATTTTGCCTTAAAAGTCCAGTATTACTTTTTAAGAAGAGGTCTGCTGGATCATACTAAGGGCCCATTGAGTTTGTCGTCTTCTTTCCAGGAATGGCCACTGAGATGCTTAGATGCTTTTGATCAGAGCCAGCATCAGTAACCTTGCATATTATTGTCCCAGGGCATTGTGGCAAATTTCAGTGGCAGCTGGAGTCAGCCATCCAATGCTATTCAGTGTTGCTTTTGCCTACCTGCCCACCCCATCAGTGCCCGGGCTCACCAACAGTGGAAGTGGTTGACTGATGGAGGAGGGGGCCACTTGAAGTATTTACTCAGGATTTCCTCAAACCTGCAGCTGGCTCTGCTGTTGATCCTCCCTTCATTTAGAAGTGCTACTCTTTCTGGTGGATATATTTGAATTTTGATCTTGTTAATGCTTCAGTAAACTACCCTTATTGTAGCATGCCTTATATCTTGCATGAAAACTCTGCTTTGGCCTACAGATCTTAGCAGAACACACATACACATACACACGTTTGTCAGTGTCAATATTACAGTATAAATATACGATTGCATATAGTAGGCCACATACTTATCCAAATTTATATTTTTTCATTACAATTTTAAGTTAAAATACTATCTGGCTATGTTTATTCAAAATAGGACACTGGGTACCTATCTTCTGTGACTTTAAAACATAGTGCTAAATGTTTGATTGCTGTGGGTGATGAAGACCTTTGTCTTCCATTTTTTTCTTGGTTGAAAGAGAGGAGACAAAGAGATCCCATGGTATGGCCAAAATTCCTTCTTTGGGAAGAACAGCTAGATATGAATTTCAATAAATAACAAGGCTACCACCTTGCTGAAACTAAGACCAAATGGGTCCCATGATGGAAGAATAGTGGAATATAAACGTAAAAAAGTAAAATCTGTACTTTTAACCATATGTGTATCTGTTATCTGTTTTACTGTCCATATGTGGAAATCCCCTAAAGCTCTTTTGTTTCATTAGGATGCCACTGTGGATGATGCAGTGTTGCGGAAAAAAGAACAAAAAGATGTCGAACTGGATAAGAAAATCATAGCTTTGCGGAAAAAGAACGAAGCCCTTATGCGAAGATATCATGTATGTTTGACTTCTTAGCTCAGATTCGGGGTCTCCTTGGTGAACGTTTGAAGCCCTATATACTGCTAACTCCTTTGAAAAATTCAGTTTGTTGCATTCTTTGTTCAGCTGACACCAGTAACTTGATGTGGCTGAAGTAACTTGAAGTAGGTGACATAGAAATCAGCACTTACTCCCACCCGGACTGGAATTTCAAAATTATTATTCTGCATAACAGATCAGGCTGCCAGAATTGTAAGGAGCTTAAACCAAGGAACCTAAGGAACAGCAATCACGTGGGGGAATGGGGAGGAAGAAGCCTACGGCCAGATAACTTCTGCTTGGGCCCTGCTGCAAGACGCCTCCTCAGTTACATAGACTTGAGGCCTATTCATACTTTGTTTGTCTCATGATTGCTAGTCATGAGTCCTATACATTTTTTTTGTTCCGCCACTTTACCAGAGAAAACCAGCTGTTCACTGCTGAATGTCAATTGGGTTTTCTGTGGATTGGTACTTGTTCTGAATAGCAGTAAACATTAGGTTTTCCTGGGGAAAGTGGGGGCAGGACAAAGAAAACACCTCCTGGACCCATGACTAGAATTTGCGGGACAAACCAAGTGTGGAAGGGCCTTTAAGGTACCCCATAGAAGTCAGAATACTGCATGGTTTATCATCCATTGACATTTCTGGGTCAGATTAACCTGAGCTTTAGAGTGTGTTGTCATCAGTATGCTAATAACCAGCTCTATATTTCATTCAGGAAGTGTGCAATAGCAGTCTACCCTGAATCAATGTATTGAGACTGTGTTTGGGCATGCAGGATTTAAGAGACTGAAAATCAGACTGGAGACAAGCAATAATCTTTGCTAGAGTGGAGGCTATTTTAGAGATGTATCGCTTCCCATGGTGTTCACTTCTTTCTTTTGAGGCCTCTTGGTCAATCAGATGATGCCAGAATATAAAACCCATGAAACCTGTTTACCAGAGGTAAAAGTAGTGTCTACATACCATATCAAATTATTATTATTATTATTATTATTATTATTATTATTATTACTATTCCCATAGATCTCAGGGCGGTTCACAACATAAAATCACAATATGAGAAACACAAAATATATAACAAAAACAAAAACAAAGACAACACAATAATCTCCCCCTTCCACAACACATTTTGAAAGGGCATTAGATGTCAATCAGCCAAAGGTCTGCTTAAAGAGGAATGTTTTCTCCTGGCGACTAATGAAGGCGCCAGCTGAACCTCCCAGAGGAGAGCATTCCACAAACAAGGATCCACTGGAGAAAAGGCCCGTTCCTATGTTGCCCCCCTCCAGACCTCTCATGGAGAAGGCACATAAAGAAAGGCCTCAGAGGTGATCTTGGGGGTCCAGGTAGGTTCGTATGGAGAGAGGCGGTTTTTAAAACTATCTTCAACTCTCTGAAGAAGAAGAAATCACATGTCTCAGTAAAGCCTTGGTAAATATAGTCATCACCTGGATGTTGCTATTGTCAAATATAGTGGCAGCGGCAAATGTGTGCCGATGAATGTACAGTTTCTCATAGCTTCCCTATGTTTCTCCCTTTGTTTGAGATTGCTTTGTTTCTAGCTTTCCGCTTGTAAGCTGATCTGATAGAGGAGCTGGCTGTCATTTTTGCAGGAAATAGAAGAGGACAGGAAGCGAGCAGAGCAGGAGGGAATGGCTGTCACGTCGAGGAAAGCCAGGCCAGACGGCCTCACCATCACCATCACCAAAGCCCATAATGTAAGCATTATCTCCCCTTCCTGCTAAGGAAGGATTTTTATACATTCCATCCTTGCAAGGTTAGAGAGGTCTTAGCTGTGAGGGATTATGAAATCAATATGTAATAAATATAGAGACCATCAGGCTTCAGGCTCTATCAGCTCTCTAAATGATTTACAGGTTCCTAAATGTAACAGTAATATGTGCAAGAACATGTGTTTGGGGATGGCTCTCCAATGAGGAGTAAATTTAAACACCTCTGTGAACTATGGTTTAAAAATAATAAGAGAAGGGAATTGACTATGAAAGACTGGAGTGAGTCCATCACACACTATTGCATCATCTATTTCTCATGAATAAAGATCCACACCATGATGACTCTACTGTTTTCCTAAACCTTTGACATTTCAGCCAAATGTCAGATTCATAAGTGAAGAGATGCTTTCCCCCCTCGCTAGATTTATAGGTTGCCTGGCAAATTGGACAAAAGGACCAGCTATTTATTTGGAAAAATTTCCTCAGTTTTTGTATCACTGGCAAAAAGTGTGAGATCATAGAGCCCTCCTGACATGTTCATAGCTTCTTCTCCCCAGCTGTTAAGGCAAAAGAGAAAGGGAGGAGGTTAATATGGCAACATCCTGACCATTTCCTAGCTAAGTGTTTGTCCTATTGGCAGGAGAAAAGAGTCGTGAGTGAGAAATGGGGAAGCAGCGGCCCTCCTGCCTCCAGTTTTGGGATTGGAAGTGAGGAGGAGGAAGATGATGAGGAATCTGATCACCTGTTTACATTCAGGATGGGGAAGAGGGTTCAGTTGGCTGTTACCATGGACAATAAAGCCAAGGTGAGTCCCCAGCCCGTTTTTTAAAAGTGCTGAATCTCTAGAGATGCCAGCAAATTCAGGTTGCAATGATGAAATACAAGTAAAAGCATTCCAGTTTAAACAAAGCAACATACATTTAGCAAAAAGGTGGGTCCCACATTGTTAGTTAGCCCCAAAAAATCCAATAAACTTCATGTGCAAGCAGGGTTAGAATCTGGTTCTCTAATATCCCAACCCAGCATGATCCACAAGGCCACCCAATAAGAGTCATGGTAGGGCAGGTTTTGAATCTGGTTCCCCAACATTCCAGGCCAGCAAGGCCACCCAGTGAGCTTCATCTGTGAACAAATGTATTTACAATCCACAGAGGATACTTATTCAGGACTAATCAAACTTTTAATGAAGTCCATATTATTGCTTGCTGAGTAAGTCAGCATTTGGGTGGTAATCTTTGTGAGAATGTTCCTCCAATACAACATATAGGCTTCAGTCAATTGGGAATCATTGTCACAAATAGTAAATCTCCAGCAGTCGAAAAAAGCAGCTTGCACTCAGATTGTAAGTGACCCTTCAGTCTTTTACTGCCTGATAGGATTGTAAATTCATTTCCACCACTTCAAAAAACTCTCTAGACATCTTTGGGGACAGCTCGGTGACGACATCTGTTTCGTTCGCAGTGGCAGTCAAAACAACACATCACATTAGGCTGTGTTGACATACAAGCAGAGTGTAATATGAATCTCTTACAATAACATTAAAGAAGGCAATGGCAGGTCCTTGACTTGAGCAACATGTTTGGATTCAACTACATGCTGTCAGAATCAAGACCTCAAAGACAGGAAGAGGACATAGAAGGGGTTGGTGCTTCGAAGCCCAAGTAGCAGGGCTTTTTTCCCCAGCCGGAACTCGCCAGAACTCAGTTCTGGCACCTCTAAGGTGGGCTCCATCGCCATTAAAAGAGAATGAGGGAGGTGTTAATGGTCAGTTCCGGCACCTCTTTTTCTAGAAAATAGCCCTGCCCAGCAGTATGAAAGCTTGAAATACAAGTCTTTTCTGTTCTTAGGCATTTCTAAAAAGAGTATTTCCATGAGTGCTAATACAGATGTCAGAGGCAATGAGGGTTTGGGGCAGTATTTTACTAACAAGTCCCATCAGTGCAAGAATTTCTGCTTGTACAACAGGACTCCCCCTGCCCCTTTCCACTAACCACCTGAAATCTATTCCAGAACTTTGGGGAAACTCCTAGAACAGATTAAGGGGGTTCTATGGGAAAGGAAATGGGGACAACATTCTGTTGCACAAGCATAATTTTTTTTAAAAAGCCTTAGCACTACATTGGATTCCACCCTTCATGTTTAGTCAGATTTTTTATTGCAGTTCGAATCCTGTTATTAATGTTGCATGTGGTATATTTTGGTAAGAAAATGTGTTTCAGTCATTTCTCTCATTCATTTTCATAAATTACTGCAAAGTGGGCTGGATGGAATGATTCTCCTTTCCTGCCCTGGTATACTGTTCTGGGGGTTCCCCCAACTCCTCTTGAGCCAATTTTGGGGTGCATGAGGGAGGAGGGGGCAGAAAGCCTTGTTGTGCTAGCAGAAGTCTTTGACGTCATTAGTTGATTCTGTTACTCTGAGTCTATGCGTTGTAAGTAATATGTGTGCTACCCTCAAAACATAGTGATATTTTCAATTACATGGAATAAAAGTTATATCATCTCTGCTATATTTTGCTTAGTCGTGTTGGTTTTCATCCAGGAAAACAATTCCCATGATGAGAATTTTTTGGCTCGGAAGCTAAGAAAATTCATCAACCCCGAAGGGAGTTAGCTGATCTTTACACAGCCCTCCTAAATGCTGACAAAAAAATTAAGAGAACACTTGTTACTTCAGACTTGATTAGTTTAGTGCAACAAAATTACAATGCTAGCATATCTTATACGTTATCCACAAAGGTTCATTATATTGAATTTCTGGCTGAAATATTTCTTTTCGGAATTAGATTGATTACAACTGGTAGCTATCAATGAATGGAATTTGCTATTTATTATACTTGTTTTTTCAGCACCAAATAGGCATACTTACTCTAAATATGCACCTTTCTATACAGGGCAAGAAACAGCATATTCTGATTCTGCCTTTTCTAGGGAAAGCGGGTTGTGAGTGAAAAACGGGGATCAGAGTGTCTTGTGAACCCAGGGGAGGCCCCAGACATCAGTGAAGAAGAGATTGATCAGTTGGTTGCTTTCCGCAGGGGAAGAAGGATGCAGATTGCTATTACAATGGACAACAAAGGCAGGGTGAGTATTTTCCCAAATGGCTCCCTTTGCTTCCAGTTCTCTGCTTGGACTCAGTCCCGTCCCCCAGCCCCAGTGCTAATACATGTTGCCAAGGCTGCTGCCAATCCTGATGCAGAGGTGCTGCTGCTGCTGCTTTAACAGCTTTTGGGCAGCTGAAAATTATCTGGAAACTTGCTTTCTGCTCCAGTGCTGCAACAATCCACTTACGCAGCTACCTCTCTGATGTCTTGTGAGGCGAACATGGAAATCTTGCTTACTGCAGCTGACTGAAAAGAGAAGGGGTGATGGAAAGGCTATAGTATGCAAACGCTCCCTCAGTCCATCTCTGGGGTCTCTCTTCCAGTGCAGTAGGGGAAAACGCTTTCCTGGCATGCTAGAGAGCTATTGCCCGTCAGAGATGACAGTACTGAGCTAGTTGGGCCAGTGTTCTGACTTGGTATAACTTAAGGCAGTTTCCTAAGGCCCATCCAAACTGATGGTTTTTTTTGCAAGTGTCATCTGCAGCATGTCATTGATGCAATAATAGTGCATTCGTGGTGTATTCATCCTGGACCGTCCATGCTTTGTTAGTTGTTCAGTGATGCTTCCTCAGCTGTGACATCTTGAGATAGCATGCAGTAACTGCACTAGCAGAACTCAAGCAAGAGCTTTAGGTGCCAGTTTCTGAGATTAATTGTGCCTCACATTCAGTGCTGCAGCTGCAGCTCCCAAACCACTCTGTCTGCTCTGACTCTCAGTCTTATACCAAGTGCACATTTCAGTAGCCAGTGAAGCAGCTAAGTCCCTTGAAATGGCTCTGAGAAACAGTCCCATCTTTGCCCTTGCCTAGGATGTCGTCATGGCACTGTCCGTGCCTCCTTAGGTAAACCAAGAAGAATCACATCCTAAAGTTTATTTGTACTGGTGACAGTGGGTGATGCTGAGCCCTAAACCACTGAGCTTCTTGGGCTTGCTGATTGGAAGGTCAGCGGTTCGAATCCACACGACGGGGTGAGCTCCTGTTGCTCTGTCCCAGCTCCTGCTAACCTAGCAGTTCAAAAGCACACCAGTACAAGTAGATAAATAGGTATTGCTGTGGCGGGAAGGTAAATGGAGTTTCCATGCACTCTGGCTTCTGTCATGGTGTTCCATTGCGCCAGTAGCAGTTTAATCATGCTGGCCACATGACCCAGAAAGCTGTCTGTGGACAAACGATATGATACGATATGATATCTTTATTGTCATTGTCCCATACAAAACAATGAAATTGAAAACTGGCGCCCTTGGCCTGAAAAGCGAGATGAGCATTGCACCCCATAGTCGCCTTTGACTGGACTTAACCGTCCAGGGGTCCTTTACCTTTATACCTTTTACTGACCATTTTTGTATTGCACCCTTCCTCTGAAGAACTCATGGTGTGGTACACAGAATTACCCTCAGAACAAGCGTGGCATGTGAGTCAAGAGGAGAGATGATGACTTACCGAAGCCTAACCAGTGAGCTTCATGGCTGAGTAAGGATGTGTGAACCTGTTCTGTCCCTGACACCCATCGAAACTCAATACAACTCTCATATTTCATTCTACAACACTGGAAAGTGGAAATGTTGGCTGGGCCCACTGCAATATCAATTGACTTAAGATAAATCTGTCAAATCATGTGATCATCTAGGCCTCAGGCATAAAAGCAAATCATTTTATAGGAAAATGTTCAGTCCCTTGCATCTCCAGCCAGGACTGGCCTCTCCTGCTGCCCTCACTCGCATGTCAGTTAGGCTTAGAGGAAAAACACTTCTTGGTTTTGCCAACGGGAGGTTTATTTTTAATTCTAATTGTCACACTGTGGGGAAGGGGCAGAGTTCACCGAAATGGCAGCTGTAGAAGGGCTCCTATCCTCATGCACTGTGAAAGCAAATTATTATTATTATTATTATTATTATTATTATTATTATTATTATTATTATTATTATTATATTTATTTGTACCCTGCCCACTCTGGGCGGCTTCCAACAAAGATGAAAAATACATTAAAATGTCACACATTTAAAACTTCCCCGAACAGGGCTGCCTTCAGATGTCTTCTAAATGTCAAATGGGATGTTGGGCAGAGAAAGAAGACTTTGGCCCTCCCAATCCTTGGTATGTGGCCCCCAAGCAATTACTTCTGAGGGAATACAGCTCTTGACACAAATACAGCCCTGTTACTATTGGAATTCTTTGTAACTTTTCACCTTTAAGTGAGAATATCTTAAGATCTTGAGGACAAAATCCTGATATTTATAAACAAAACAAATCTATTTTTTAAATGTTGCTACCTCTACACCAACAGCAACAACTATTTTTAATCAGGCTGCTGTTAGGCACAGGAACAGGACTAATAATGATAATAATAATAGCATCCCTGATTAGAAATTAAGCAACTAAGTACGGGGGAAAGTGACATAGGATTAAAAGGTGCAGAATCCAGTTTTTCAGAATGCCACTGATTCTAGCCAAGAGGCAAGACTGTCTCCCTCAGAATGACACTGTCCAACCACTGTCTGAGGGCCCACTTCCTTTTGGCATCTTCTGAAGCGTGTGCTTCTGCGCTTTCTGGGCCAAGGTTTTTAAAAGCAGACTTTGGAGCCGAGCTCCAGCTGCCTCAAACTGATGGTTTCCGAGTGACATTCTGCTGACGGAGAAGAGGATTAGCCCAAGAACAGCACAAGCTGTGCGTCCTATTCAGTCTTCAGGCTGTAACTCAGCTGCCGGGCCTACACTCTGCCCCGCTGCCTGCGAGGAGAGAAAAGAAAAGCCTGTTGACATGGTGAGCGGGGGGCATGCGAGAGTTTTACAGCCCCAGATGGCCAAGGCTGTTTTCTCAGGCAAGATGGATGACGGGCCTGCAGGGAGCACATGGACACATTGAAACAGAGAGTGTAAATCATGCTGGGATAGGCGGCTGGCGCAGCCAGCTCAAGCCTCTCACTTTCATGGTCTGCACTTTCCCAGAAACAGTGCGCCATTGTCCTCGGGCCCAGGCCGTGCGACGCCTCCCAGCGTGAAGTACACGCAGATTTGGGCCTGGAGTTTAAAGAGCTTTTAAACAGTACATTTGGCAGTAAATGCTTTTTTGTGTAAGGCTGCGAGTGACTCAGGGCTTTACAGACTTCGCCATACGGTCGAGGCATGTTAGATAAACACAGAGATGGCAAAGAATGAAGAGGGGAGGAGGCACAAAAGTCATTGGGAATGGGGGGAAGAGGGGGAGCTTTTTGTGAAATGTGCTCCGCTACTGAATAGCCTCAAGGTGATTTGTGTGGAAACTGTATCTTGCAGTGCGGTGGGCTCTTGGGAAATACAGTGTCTGACCCTCCAAGTGCCCCTATTTTCCAGGGATTTACAGAAGCCGTCCCTGCATGCCTCTGATGGGCCAGGTTTACATTGTAAATATACAGACATGTGGGGAATTTGTTCATGCACAATGTAGCATGATGTTACTAGGATGTAAACTGCAGTTGGCTAAGTAGGGCAACCCTTTCCATTCACTGAATATTTGCACAGCACTTTTCCCCAAGTGCTGAAAACATTTCCCAAATGGAACTTTTCCATCTGCCTTAGTGAAGGGAGAGTTTGAAAAATGAACGCCCCCAGTGAGAAAACGGGCTGCAGCTCAGTGAGAGAGCTTCTGTTTTGTGGGCAGAAGGTCCCATGTTGAATGTCTGGGATCTTCAGGTAGTATTGGGAGATACCTCAGACTGAAATCCTGGACAGCTGCTGCCAGTCAGTGTGGACAATGCAAAGCTAGCAAGAGTATGGCAGAGGTGGCTAACCTGTACCTAGGAATTCTGGAGAATTCTGTCAGGAACAGAAACCAGGAGTGGAAATTGCCACAATTTGCATGTTCATTGGATGTCAGTGGGACAATGTTCACTATCACACCTACTCAAATTTAATTAAACAAACCACAGTCCCTGACATTCAAACATTACAGGGCACTGTAGCTTGTTTAAAAGTGGAAATGTATGCTTCTCATCGGCTCTAGTTTTGCATGCCAGAAAGCTAGGAGAATGGGAGAGCTTGTGACCTGGAGCTCAGGAAAACTTGTTCAGACAGCAAGAAACAATGTTTTCCATTATGTTGATCTGACCCGTAGTCAAAGTATCTGGCTACGGAGGAAAGTCCATTTCCCCAACAACACAACATTGTATGCCTGGATCCTCACAATGAATGAATTGCAAACCAAGCAATTCTTATGTGAAAAACTGATTGCATGGAAGGGCCCCAAGGCTTACTGTTCCTTTGATGTGCTATGCCGTGCTATAACCCCGAGAGGGAGCTAAAGGAGTAGAACTGAAACCAGTATTTGCACATTCAGTCGTTTAAAAGGGCACCATCAAAAAAAGAGCTCTGCTCATCCAATTTTTGAAAATCCGGACAGATGATAAAGAGCAGAAACAGAGTAAGAGCGGATAAATGTAAGCACATGCAGTTACATATAGCTTGAGCTGAGGCAAGGACTAAGGGACAGAGCTAAACGTTGCCAGGAAATTGTATGTTTTTAGGAGCGATATGATGGACGTGAGAAAAGTGGCACCACATAAATATTGAGAAGTGGTGGAATTCAGAGTAGTTTTTTTTAAAAGATAAATTCTGTCCAGCCATTCTGTAAAAAAAAATCAAAAATCAAAGTTGGTTTGTTTTATTAACTATAGCAAATATACCAAAATCAAAACAATATGTTCAAAATCACATTAATCCTTCAAAGTAAAAATTGATTAAAAATCAGAATCTTTTTTAAGAGCCAATGCCTTAAACTGCCAGGTAGGGGTTGGAGTCTTGGCTGCTCAGCGTAAAGCAAGCAAGCAAGCAGTGTGGAGCTTCACCTTAGGCAAAGCGCCCTGGCATCTTAATGCCACCACAGAAAGGGTCCTGACCTTGTTGCCTACCTGCCATACTTTGGAAGGTCATCAAAGGAAGGTCTAGCACAGGGGTGGGGAACCTTAGGCCTGGGAGCCAAATGCAGCCCTCCAAGCCTCTCTGTCTGCCCTTGGGATTCTCTCCAGGCCCTACCCACCTCCCATTCAACAACATCCATTACTGGCTCTGCTTTGCATTCTCCTTGAGTGTTTCTTGCCTGGCTGGAATGTGTCCTTGAACTCTGATAATGCTTCCTTATTGCTTGCCTAGATGGGCTGGGTATGCAGAAATGAGCCTACCCTCTCTTCCCTCTGGCCCTGCCTGCCAGTGACATGTGGCACCCAGAAGACTGGCCTGAAGGAAATACAGCCCTCAGGCTGAAAATAGCTTCCTATCCCTGGCCTAGGCTAGGGTTTGGGCTAATTCATACAGTATGTGTGGAGGCTTCTTGTGATACTCTTAAGATCCCAGTTCATCTTCACAACAACACTTTAGGGTAGCTTAGGCTTGTCCAAGGGCATTTACTGATGGCTGAGGAGGATTCTGGCTCACTAAAAGCAAGTGTATGTAGTGCTATTTCCTTTAAAATATATCCCTTGCGTTTCCCAGTTGATGCATGTACCCTCTTCAAAGCAGTGCACTGCAAAAGGCTCCTGGTATTTGATATCCGCCTCTTTCTGCTTCAGTGGAGACTAAATGGAATTGCAATCTCATTTTCCTCTCCCTTAGATGACAGTAAAGCAAATCCCCATGGTCTAAGAAGGAGAAACCTTATTACTATCATAGCCTGCCCTCCTGCCCAGTGCCTAAGATTTTCCCTGGCACCAATATCCCAGTTGTCAGCAGAGAGTTGAGTAATCTCTCTCTCTCTCTCTCTCTCTCTCTCTCTCTCTCTGGGTCTTTTAGTATCGGGCTTCCTCAGAGACCTCTCTGTACTCTGCCCCCTCTTTCATTTTGGTAATAGCTGCATTTAACAGGCTGCTGTTTTATGCAACAGTGCATTTAAGCTTCAGAGTGGTGTATCCAGATCCAGTGAAGCATAATGGTTAATTAGTATGCAGCAAATCATCTTTAAATTGGACGTCTATGGTTTGTGGACTGTTTGAATTGCTTTTTTATTAACAGTGTATAGAGAGATAATATATCATGAGTTAATATGCTTCCTGTCTAAAGAGGTAAGTGCCACATGATTGTAGGAATGAAATGAAATTGGGGTCAGATGACAAATGTAGTAAATGGAGGCGAATCCTTCTGAGCCACCTGATATTTTCAAAGTTTTCATTTTTGGAAAAAAAATCGGGGGGGGGGGGAACAAAGAGATAATTAAGCAAACTTTACTTTTTACTAGCTCAGTAGTAGGGGAAGGGATATAGCTCAGTGACAGAGCATATGCTTTGCATGCAGAATATCTCTGGCTCAGTCTCTGGCATCTCCAGGTAAGGGTGGCAAAAATTATTGTCTAGTGTAGAGACAATAAAGAAGTAGAGGTGCTTTTAGACTGTCACTATTTTGGAATGGGAGTCAATCACATACTGGCAAATTCAAGTTGTGTAATAATAAACAAGAGGCCTTGAGCAACATACCTGCTTCCCCAAAAGATCAAACTTTTTGTGATAAGGGAAGTTATGGGAAAATGCATGGGAAAGTGTGAGAGAACATTATTACACAACAACCATCTAACCTATATAACAAAAATGATTGCCTTGTGGGAAGCGACTCATAAGTGAAAATAATAATAATGAAATTTAATGACCATTCATTCTGATATGTTTGCAGGGTGGTTAGATGATGTTGCCTCAAGGTAAGGGTTATCCTACCCTTCAGCTGCGTTTTTCTATCATTTCCCCCTTCACCAAAAATCTACTCTTTTGGGAAAGCAGGTTTGTTGCACAAGAACTCCCAGTCATCTACAATTGCAGAACCTGAAGTTGCTGGTATTTGAGTGAAGCCCATGTCTATGGAGATTCAGCACTTAAAGGGGGGGGGGAGGATCACCTTGGCTTTATTGTCCATGGTAGCAGCCTACTGAATCCTGTTCCCCATCCTGGATGTAAACAAGTGACTGGCTTTCTCAGCATCTTCTTCCTCTTCACTTCCAGTCTCACAACTGGAGGCAAGAGAACTCTTCACCATATCTTGTTGTTTTAATGACCCTGAACAATTTAGTATAATCAGCAAACCTGGCCACCTCACTGCTCAGTCCTAACTCAGATATTGTTTATGAACAAGTTAAAAACCCAGGTCCCAATCCTTCACTTTCTGCACCTCTTCATTTGAAGAACTATTCATTTATTCTTACTCTCTTCCTCCTGCTACGTTACCAATTCCATATATCTCCAGATCACTCTGCTATTAAAGGCACAGGAGGAGAAACAGATTAAAAGTTGGCAACCTTCAGTGCTGGATAGAGATGGGGAACAATTCCTCCCCTTAAATCACAGCATTTGTGTGCATATTTTATTGCAAATTCTATTGCACTTCATGGGTGTTTTCATGTATTTCTACTGTAAAAATAGACAAATTCTGCAATAAAATGGACAAGCATGTAATGTAAACTATCTTTGATGAAATGTGCTCTCTTGAGACATAGACAGAAAAAAGGAATGTTAGATGCGACACTGAAATGGGGTTTCTGCCTTGTTATTACTGTGCCTGTCTCTGTGAGAGTTTGATGTTCAACTAAAAAAAGGCCCCAAGCAATTAGCAGGAATAAAAGTTGTTCATTCAAGCTCAGACTTGCCTTCTCAGCATCCTCTGTTTCTTTGAACTGCTCCAGGGAATTGTCTTCTTTGTATTTTACTCTTCTCTTCATCTTTAAAGCTCAGGAGAACTACTGACTCCGTACTCTCATGTAGCTTTCAAAAGCTGCCACTTTCAGATGCTGCAAAATCAGCTCAGGGATACTTTTATGTCAGGAGCCTTGAATCAGCCCAATACTATTTCACTAAGCACAGGGCAGGAAGCGTGGTGCTGTATTTCTCCATGGGACAAGCTTTGCTATCCACTCAACAGTCAGAATTAAATCATGCCAGACAGCTGTCTGTCATGTTTGGGAGGATATTACATGATATCTGGAATAGGGTAACCAACCAGCTTTGCTCCTTTGTCTTTACCATTACAGAGAAATTGAAGGAGGAACTATCCCCATCTTGCATTTACTGAAATAACAGGATTGCAGGGGTGGACCCTCGCAGGGAAACTTAGACAAACTGGATGTAAATTCTTCCCTTCAAATCCCCTGGGAAGTGGCTGTAGCTCAGTGGTAGGGCATTTTCTTTCCACATAGATGGTGCTAAGTTCAAACCCTGCATCTTCAGGCAGGACTGGGAGAAATCTCCATCTGAAAATCTAGAGATCAATTAATACACCAGCGTTTTCTCAATCCCGTGTACCCAAATGTTGTGGGACTACAACTCCCATCATCCCTAGCTAACAGGTAGTCAAGGAGGATGGGAGTTGTAGTCCAACAACATCTGGGGACCCAAGGTTGAGAAAGGCTGCAGTGGACAATACTGAGCTAGATGGAGCAATGGTCTGACTCAGTAGAAGACAGCTTACTATGTTCCCCAAACTGGTCTAGAGCCCCACTGGTGGGGGGAATTCTCAGATGAAGAGGGGACTTCTACTTCTGAAAACCTTTAAAACACACATACATACACAAACACACACACAACTCTTTGCTTATAAAGGGCTGCTTTGCCTCTGAAAGTTGGGCTATATTTGCATCTGCATCCATAAATTAGCATATGCAAATTTTATGCAGATTTATGTCATGGGCCTCCCTGAACATGAACAAAATGTACAAAACCCCATTTAAATAATGGGGAAGAAAAACTGGCTTTATCTACTTTTTTCCTACAACTGTTGCCCTGTAGTTGTGTGTGTGTTAAACCCAACCAGTCACTTTCTATCACTCAGGATGCTTCCAAATGGGATGAATTGTGGGATGAATGCTTCTCATGCATGCAGGGTTTTTTTTTTGGGGGGGGGGCAGGACGGGTTGGAGCATCTGCACAATGTTGTCCTTATCAAAATGCAAGCCCATATCTCCCACCCCCACATTTTCTTTGGATTTTCCCTTTCTGGGAAAAATTCAAAACTGCTGGCAATGTCCCTTTTCTGATATCTCAAAGATCTGTTTACAGCATTAAATCTCTGTCTGAAAACACTCCAATCATGATACTTTTAAATGGAGATTATACTTGCTCTCCTATGTGCATGATGATATACTTAGTGTCAGCTCCTCTTGCATTGGTGCATCTATCTGCACAGCCAGTCTGAGTCAATTTTGTGATGTCTAGAAGTGTGTTAAAAGGAAGGAAGGATTCAGGGGCCCCTAATTAGGCATTTGGCTAGGCAATATTGAATGTTATCTGTTAACTCTGTTCTATCCTGTTTCACCTTTGTTATTGTTATTTTTTAAACCAATTCACAAACCAAGAACATATACATTGACCACTAATAATGAACCATATGTTGCAGACATTACTGCAGATATATTATTCTTTTTTTTGTGATATACAAATGGCATGTGAAGACTTGGTCTATTTTGTATCATTTATGATCCTTGTTTATAAAACCCAATAAAAAGTTATGTTTAAAAAAGAAGAAGGTAGGATTCAGGCAGGGGTGGATGATGATTTGGAGATCTTGAGTGTGCTTTTGCTTTTCACTCCTTCAGAAAGTGGTGGACTCTCCTTCCTTGGAGGTTGTTCAGCAGAGGTTGGATGACCATGTGTCATAGATACTTTAGTTGACATTCCTGCACTGCAGGGGGTTGGACTAGATGACCCTCAGGATACCCCTTCCAACTCTACAATTCTATGATTGTCTGATTCTATCACTCCTAATGGCGCTGCCAGTTTCCACCCTGCACAGCTGTTGCAAAGTCAGGGAATTGTTCCTGCAGCTGCCATGTATGGTTACAAAACTCAGACCAACCAAAGTAATAAATAGCGAGAGCTTCTTGGCAGCAGAAGACCTAGAAGTTGACAGGATTCTGCATGAATTGGTAGGCAGCTGCATCAGCTAGACAGGAGACAAGGCAGCCCTGTGTGCTGTACGCAAAGCATGTCTGGCTGTTGTTAGGAAGCCGGCTGTCAGAAGAGAGAGCAGGATTCATGCTCGTGCCAGTCTTTCTCCCCTGCAGGTGAGTGGAAATAAGGAGAGCTGAATTTTCATGGAAACAGTCTGTCCCAGACATCAGGATATTCTTCATTTTGGATAATCTGCCTGCTGCTCAGTTGTGACAATTGAACAACACAAACATTTATAAAGTGCCTGGAGCTGTTCAAACAGACTGTTAGTGTGCCTACAATTGATGCTTATTTAAATTATTAGCAATTGGGACCTAACCCAAAAAAATCCAAAAATTCTGTTCCTCACTTGCAAGACTAAGCATATGTTAAGAAAGAGATTTGATGACTGGTTTCTTTTAGAACATAGTATAATTTCTAAGCTGAAATTATTTATTTTCTTTATAAAACTTGCTCTTTGAAATGTATGTTTCTCCCTGTTACCCATATCTTTGATTTGGAGAAAGGCAATGCTCAAGAAAATCACCATTTTATAGTTCAAATCAGGAAAAATAAATACAGTAAATGGACAGAAGTACAAAGATTCACAAAATGTTTAGGGGTATGCATACCCCTGCATCCCCCCAGAAAAAAAGCACTGGAGAAAGGGCTATAAAAACCACCAGGTCAGAAACTGCCACAAGGGCAAGGGTGGTACAAACCCTGAGAAACTTGTTTACAACCCCCAGCCTGCATGAATGCATGTCGATTGGTGGGAGAATGTGGAATGAAAGTTTTTGGCCTCTGTATGGAGTTGTTGGCATCCATGTTGTCCTGGGAGACAATGGAGGAGAGTCCGGATAATGGTGGCCTGAAGACCTCTCTTCACTACCCCAGGAGAGAGCTGGGGTGGTGGGTTCCCTGGATGTTTGAAGTTGAGTCTTGGATCCAAACTATGAGAGATAGATGCATCTGGAGCATGTGGAAGTTTTGCATACTACTTTGTATTTCTGTGTTGGGCATTATTCTCTCTCCCCTGTTTAGTTTCAAGCTGTCAGATTAGGTTGGTTTGTTCATATTGTTTCAAACAAACTTGTCCATATTTATTTATTTATTGTACAGAGGTACCTCAGGTTAAGTACTTAATTCATTCCGGAGGTCTGTTCTTAACCTGAAACTGTTCTTAACCTGAAGCACCACTTTAGCTAATGGGGCCTCCCGCTGCCACTGTGCCAACAGAGCACGATTTTTGTTCTCATCCTGAAGCAAAGTTCTTAACCCGAGGTACTGTAGCACCCTGCTTGTGGTTAACGCTTAGCTGGAATGAAATATTCAACGCAGCAATAGAGAAATTAAAATAGTAATTTATTTGTCAGACAAATAAATATGAGGCACAGTGGTATATGGTTACCAAGCTCTGGCCTGGCCTCTTGCCATTCTGGCCAGCACTTATATTTCCTTAATCCAGCCCCCTTGCTCCTCCTGTGGCTGCCTCTGTCCAATCAGCCTGGTTGAAATTCCTATTGGCTGTTTGCTAGAACCAATCACAAAAGATACACCCATTTCCTCTTGCCTTTTATGGAAAATAAAAAGCTATATATTCTTCTATCTATAAATGACAAATAAGTAGTAATATATCTTACATGTGTCTCAACAAGGAATCTTAATTACCAGCTCACCTCTTGCCCTCCTTGCCCTATTGCCTTCCAAAACAGATAATTAATCTTGAATTTTTATCTTATGCATATGTCAAAGATTGAGTTCACATCAACATTGAGAGATCTCCTTCATTTGAAGGTTTCTAAACAAAAGGCCTAACAACCATATATCAGGAGCGCTCGATTGGCGTCTTCTGTCTGGCAAGGGGCTTGGCTGGTGCCTGACTTAATTTCAGGATAGTTACAACTCTTACAACTATATGAAATAAGAATCTAGCATTTCTTAAATCCTTTGCATAATTATATTTAAACTAATATATTTAATACATAAACAACCTTTTAAAAGGAAAAGAAATCTTAAAAGGATCTTAGTTTAAGAAAGAAACAGCTTTAGAAAAAGTCTTCCCAGAAAATGTTCTCTTTCTACCAGCTAGATGCTTTTTCACTGCTCTTGACCTTCTTAACCTTAGGAAGAAGATATGGCTCATTTTACTATTTATCCACCCTTAATTTGTAGGGTCAGTGTAACCTTGGCTGTCAGCCTGTAATTCCCTTTTTACGACTTTGAGAATTGTTTTCTGCTATAAATCAGGGGGGCCCCTTGTCTAGGAGTAAAAATATCTTGCCAAGGTTTTTAGGCAACTGGTCTTCTGCCTGGCATGAAACAGAACATTTTTAAACTCATTCTTAAAATACAAGCCCTGATTAAACATATAAGCTTTAATAAAAATGCAAGCTTATGATTAGATGCCTCATTACTATTTCTGGGTTAGCAGAGTCTGTAACCTGAAGCGTATGTAACCTGAAGCGTATGTAACTTGAGGTACCACTGTATTTATTTAGTGATGGTATTATTTCTCGTGTGTGTGTATTTGTTATATATTTAATTATTCACTTGATACGTTGTGAGCCACTTGGGGCCCAATTTTGTGGGAAAGTGTCAATAGATGAGGCTGATCATGAAAATCTTGCAGTACGGAAGCCTCTGTTCAGCATTTCAGCTACCCCATTTCACCCCCACCCTCAGTTTTCTGCCCCCTCCAACAGTCAGCCAAGATTCTCAATGGACTGTTATGAGGGCCTCCCACTTTACAGATCTCCACCCCCAAAATACTTTTGCACTTCTGTAAGCTTCAAGATTCCTCCAAGTCTCCTTCCCTCTTGCGTACTGGGATGTGGGGTGCCTTTTGGACTACATAGCAAGATAATATCTTCTTATGTGAACTCCAGACCTAGTGGAACATGAAGTTACTGATTTCCAAATGGTGCCACTTGCTAAAAGCCTTTATTGTTGCTCAGTGGCCACTGGGGAACTTGGATAAATCAAGTGGATTATGTGTAAATGATGCTGCGCTTTGAGACTGGCTGCCAGCAGAGAGATACGTATCGTGGGTTCCTCCTCATAATAGTTCAGATGAACTGCTGTTCTCTGATTAATAATGTAAATATTACAAAACTCCAATAAGTCTCCAGTGGCTGCTTTCCAAGAGAAACTAAATCTGATCATGCATTGCCTTCCTGGAACTTCTCATTGCTCTGGGAAGTGGAGTGAGGGTAGCACTATAGATTCTAAGCATTGTTCTACACTCCTCACTTTCCCTGAGTGGTGGTAAGTCCCAGGAATAGCATTTCTGAGTCATTTCCTTTGGCTGAGAATGTACCGGAGATTCATGGTGCCTTGGTAATATCTCTTTGTTTACAAATAAGCAAGCAGAGATATTGCTAGCAAGCAGACAACACAAGTGCTAATCTCACACAAGCTCTCAATGAAGCTACAGCTGTACCTCTGCTTCAGCCAACTGCAGCTAGGAATATAGCAAGCTGCCGTATATCAGGGTCAGTTTAGCTATTTAGCCTAGTAATGTCAACTCCGACTAGCAGTGACTCTCCAGGTCTCAAACAGAGAGGGCTTTCTCATCACCTGTTGTGGGGCCTTCAAAATGATAGGATGTGTTTCTGCCACTGAACAATAGCCACTTGCCAGAGTTTTATCTTTCTGTCTCTGTGGCAATTCTGATGCTTCTACTCCAGATGTCCTCCAGCTGCATGCCAAGGCCCCACAACGCAGCTGCTCCCTATGTAATGAGCAACCATACAAGACAGCAGCATATAGATTTTCAGTTCAAATAGGCCACAACTTTATTGGTTGCAGATGTGAAAGGTTTGGCATTGGGTGAAGCCATTTCTTTAAATCCAGCCCATCTGCTGTGAGTGTACCTAAGGGTAAATCACAACATGGGGGAGGCCCTATGACCTACATCAAATAGGGGTAGCCCCGGGGGTCCCTCTGGAGGAGTTCTATGGCCCTAGCCCCCATCTGGGCATCAGGCAGAAGCAACTCTTCATGGATCCCCTTAACAGAATACCCTTAACCAAGGAGGGGCAGGGAGAGGCTACAACATCACCTCCAGACCAGATTAAGGCTTACCCAGTGCCTAACCTCACAAAGTTGTGACAATTACTATGAGGTAGGTGAAAACCAAGTGGCCAATGCCAATTGGACAAGTGGAAAAATTCCTGCCTGCCCAGCCCTGAATAATGGCAACTGATATGGAAGATCCCATGAAAAGATTGTGGAGGAATGCTGGCCTGCCCACAATTTATTCCCTATGGGGCGGGCCCTAGCAACACCCATTGGCTGGGTTGACCCTCCCCATGAAGAATCCCCAGACCCAGGCTTGTCTACCGTTGGCCAATCCGAAGGCCGGCCTGCAGTCTTCCCCAGCTGGCCACCAGATCACTGATGTTAAAGGAAAACGGAATGTCCTTATTACTGCATATTCATTTGTGCTCATGATTGGGGTGGTCATGGGATATTTCTCTGTCAATACTATTTGCCCTGAAGAAGTTTTGAGGCAGACATACTGCTTCTAAACAGCACATAAGGTCCTGCTAAAACCCTGTAACTTTTCATGCCACAAATGCTCTGGGTTTTTTTTATTGTCCTGCTTTTGTTGTGTTAGATTCCCTCTAGACAGTAATAATGTAGAAGCATTGGAGAAGAATCAAAGAACGATTAATAAAGCAAAATAAATTTACCACCAATGCACTATTACTGGGTCAAGAACATGTTTCAGAATACACCTGCAATATAACAGCAGTCGGGAGATGTCCTTTGTCAAGATTTTTTGCAAACTCGTGTACAAGCAGAAGCACTTCTTTTCTTGTTTATGTTGATTTATCACAATGCATCAAACAGCCCTTCTGTGAGTGGAAGGTGCTTTCTGCATGCAAAAGGGTATCTTTGGGGCCAACCCACAACCAATGTGATATTTTCCCTCTATAAAATGAGAACAATAACCTGCACCACAAGATTGTAGTGAGGGCCTGCACGATAACTGAGGATGCTCTAGCAAAAGTTAAGCACCTTGCAGTCCCACTGAGAATGAAGATTTTGCTTAACTCTAGCTGAATCATGCCCAGAATTTGTAAAGCACTTTTCACATCAAAAGTGCTATAGAAATAGCAAGGACTAACTAACTAACTAACTAACTAACTAGAGAAATGTTCAAGTGCTATTTGTGTGTGCTAATTTTGGTTGGAAGTGCTCGTATTGATGGTAAAGACAAGGCTTTTAACTATGGATCTGCTTTTCCTTTCTGGCAGCAGTGTGGAATAGAAAGGATTTGGTAAGAATTTTGCTCTTGTCCTTCTTCCACATCTTGTTTCCCAACCTTTTCCTCTCTTCCATTGTCTGGACCTGACAATCCTTGGTTTCTTCTGTATTGTCTGTTCTTAAAAAATAAAAATAAAAATCCTGGCAGGAGAATCTGATCTTTTTAGCTTGTGCTGATGCTTCTTTGCTCCTGAATAAATATTCACTTGTGTGTCCTTGCAGGTGGATGAAAAGAGAACGGTGGAGAGGAGGTGGTCAGAGGGTGACAAACATTCAGAGAATGTGCTTGTCAGAAAGGTGAGAGCAGTCTTTAATGACAATTTCCGTGAACAGGGAGCAGGGTTGACTGGCTTAATTCACTAACCATCAGTGGCTGGATTTGACAACAGAAAACACCAATTCACAAGTCAATTCTGACTAAATGCACAAGAAGATTCTGACTAAACCTAAGGAAGGACTTTTTGACAGTAAGCGTGGTTTGACAGTGGAACAGACTACCTTGGGAGGCGGTGGAACTTGGCTTTATTGTTGGTTTGCTTTTTAAAAAACATTTTGAGGTTTGCCTCAGGTGCCAAAATGTCTTGGGCCGGCCCTGACAGTGGCTAGCTACAACATGCACAGCTGAACTACTTAAATGAGCCAGTTGGCTTTGTGCCCTGATTTGCCACGGAGAGCATCCTAGTGCTCATGCGTTGGCCGCAGTATTACCACCAGTACTGCATGGTCAGTGACAGCAGTGAATGTAGGCGGAGACGGAGCTACAGGAAATTCTGCTTAAGGTTTTTAGAAATAATTCTTCCCCATCAGTGAATAAGGCAATTTTGCTTGCCACTATGTTTATCTCACACTGAGGTGACTTGTGGGCACAAGACACGTGACCTCATTGTAAACAGAGATGTGTCAGTTACAGGTAGGCAGCCATGTTGGTCTGCCGTAGTCGAAACAAAATACAAAAATTCCGTCCAGTAGCACCTTAGAGACCAACTAAGTTTGTTATTGGTATGAGCTTTTGTTTGCATGCACACTTCTTCAGATGCTAAAAGCAAGCACCTGATGCACCGTTAATCGATGGCTTGGTCCAGCCAATCCGTTTCCAGTATGGTGCAATGCTAAGTAATGCCGTTTTGTGGAATGCCATCACAGTGCTGTTCAGCACACAGGCCACCAGAGGGTGCCAGAAGCACAGCACGACTTTAGCCATCCTCACCTGAATATATTACATTTTCAAACAGCAAAGGAATAGGAGGGGGAACTTGCTTGCCAAGTCCAGTGCTTTTATTTGACAAGGTCTGCAGCCAAGGTGCAGGAGGGACCTGCTTTACTTGGAGTGCAAAATGAAGCCATGGTGCTTTGCTTGAGGTTGAAAAGGTTTGTGGCAGGAAAATGCTCAGGCTGGGCATGCGACGCCTGTTCTGTTCCTGCGCCATCCTTGCACCACCGTGCAAATTCTTTCACCGCTCCATCCAGCTGTATGACTAAGACCTGTCACACGCAATTCATTCTTGCAGCTGTAGTAAGCTCTTTGGGAAGGAGGGGTGTTGATCCAGAGGCTGCTAACCGCTGGCGTTAACAACGAAAAACACGTCACTCTCAGATTGCAAGGGGCTGACTCTTTTTTTGCAATAGATTTGGCCCTGCTCACTGTTCAGCGCAGACCCAGAAGGAATCCTTGGCTCCCTTGAGCCGACGAATGCTCGTAATTAACGGAGCACAAATTGAATAAGCCTCCCTTTCCCGGTGTAGTGATTCATTAGCCTGAGCTCCAGCTGCAGCCCAGGGAGCACGGTGAGCTGAGCTGATCTGTGTCACTCCCTTATGGCCCAAGAAGCACAGCTGTGGCCAAGCTGAGCTGAGGCCCTGGTCAGCCTGGTAAACAGCTCCCTGCCCTTGCCGTGAGCTGGCTCCCAACAGCGAATATCTGCTGCTCACTTCCTTAATACAAAGTGCAGTCATCCTTGGAAATGCTGGGTTGCTCCTTACATCTCATATTGCCCAGAAGATATGTGATTCAGCAGGCAAATCTGTAAACATGAGCTGCCTCCCCCACCCACTTCAAGCCACACTTTCAGTTAGAGTTGGCTATATTTTACAAAGCAGTTCATCATCCCTTCTGATGGCAGTTCCACCCCTCGTTTAGACTGAGGGGGTGTCGATATTTGGGAATCTATCACTCTTTTTTGAGCTTTTAAAAATAAACATATTCTGGCTAAATCCAGAGTCTTTTGCTTGAGCTCATAAGTCAACAAACAGTGGACACCAGCTGGGATTCATTCCAATTCCCCTACACAGTAATCTCCTAGATGTCCTGGATACAACCCCC
This sequence comes from Podarcis cretensis, assembly GCF_951804945.1. Classification (NCBI taxonomy): domain Eukaryota; kingdom Metazoa; phylum Chordata; class Lepidosauria; order Squamata; family Lacertidae; genus Podarcis; species Podarcis cretensis. The sequence goes on along the minus strand of NC_137170.1, from coordinate 43,571,452 downwards.
CCCCCCCAATCATAGATTTCATTCACCTGCTATTCTAGTGATCCAACAGGCTCTCTGATATAGAAATATATCTCTTCTTTCTCATTTCCTCTTCCCAAGCATCAAACTTCTGAGTCTGGCAGGTGAGGCGCAGGTATGGTCATGGGAAGCAATTTTGGGGAGGCCAGAAGCGGAAGTGGCTGGAGGGTGTCCTGAGCCTCTGGGGTGCTTTTCTATTGCTCACAGTAGAAAGCCTAACTTCTTGCTTCTCCACCCACATGTGGGATGGGCTTGGCAGGCCCCTAAATTCCCTTTGGTGGAGAAGTAAAGTGTTGCTGTTCTTTCGCTCCTTTGCCCACCCACATAGGTGTGTCTCCTTGGCAACAGGTTCCTCAGCCTCTAATTTTCCTCAGTTCTATTTTGATCTGCAATGAAATGCCAAGGGTGTTAATTCTTGTTCAGGGTGTGTGCATGCGTGTGGCCTTCTTTGAAGGGAGAAATATGGAATATTGATTTATCCGCAGACAATGAACGTCACAGGACGTGTATATTCAGCAATATGCTCTGGGGCCTCCCTTCAGTTCAGAGAGCTGCTGGTTGGCTCCCACATCTGGTGGGCTACACTAAACTCTTGCTGTGTTGATGGCTTTCTTTTAAATTCATTCCTTCTTGTTCTGAGCAGCCACTTTTCGTTAAGGTCTTAAGCATTCAAGCAAGACCAGCATTCAGCTGCTACAACGCCGAATGGAACAATAAATCATGAGGCCTCAGGCAGCGCAAGCAAACAATTTTCCTGCTCAAAGTACATTGTTCTGACTTGTATACTGGAGGCTCATTATGCAGCATGCTCTGAGCTCCCTGTCCTTCTGGGACCAACTATACAGGTACAAACATTTATACGTAGTGCAGCACTATAGCACTTTTCCCCAACATAGTGCACGCCAGATATTTTGGACCACAATCCCCTTCAACCCACATCAACATGGCAATGCTGGCTGGGGCTGATGGTAATTGTAGTGCAAAATACAGTGGTACCTCAGGTTACAGATGCTTCAGGTTACAGACTCCGCTAACCCAGAAATAGTACCTCGGGTTAAGAACTTTGCTTCAGGATGAGAACGGAAATTGTGTGGTGGTGGCGCGGCGGCAGCAGGAGGCCCCATTAGCTAAAGTGGTACCTCAGGTTAAGAACAGTTTCAGGTTAAGAACGGACCTCCAGAACGAATTAGGTTCTTAACCCGAGGTACCACTGTATCTGGAGGGCACCAGGTTGACGAAGGCTGCTCTATAGTGTGGCATAGTGGCTAGTTCATGAGGTGTTAACTAGGAACGCCCAGTCTGAGTCATCTCACTAGGAGGCCAGAGTTGGACTACTCTCCCTCAATCTCACCGTCCCATCTGCGGTATGAAATAAATAGTGGCCTGTCTAACCAAAGGACTGTCCTTTTCTTTAGGTAGAGGTGGCTGTCTCAGGCAGCTGATTTGGGTCATGAAAAGGCAGTCAGCTGTTTGTTATTTATTTTACATTATTGTATTTTTCCTGCAAGAGAGAAGGAGAGAGAGGTGGGGGGTTTTTTGTCTCAAGGTCCAAAAGAACCTGTTCAGCCGCGGGTACCAGGCCCCTTGATTTGAGGAGGGCACCATTCACTGCTCCAGCTCAGGTAGTGAGCATCTGTTTTAACAAATCTTGCGAACAATGAGCTATGCGAGCCATTTGTGCAACTGTGTGTGCCAAGTGAGTAGTTAGCCATTTGCATTTGCCACCTCAGGAGTGTGCAGTGTCAACTGTTCATTAATCGGCATTAGGTGCCTGTGCAGAATTATCTCTTCTGACAAAGTATTTTGTCAGGTGTTGAATTCTCAAGTGCTTCTTGGAAGAGCATCAATACAAACTTGTGCATGGGTCGTTTGGAAGCCCACACAGAGGAGATAGTTCCTTTGTTCCTTAGGGTCCCCAAACATTGGCACCTAGATGCCTCCATTGCAGAGCATCCTTTGACTTTCTGCAGCTCAGGAGGATATAGGAAATACAGAGCATTTAAGCTACCCAAGACTCTCAGTTTACTCAAGCAGGGGATTTTGACTGGGGTGACATGCAACAATATATTCCTAGCCACAATCTCCAAATGATACAAGTTTCCAGGGGTTCCAGGTACTTACCCAGGGTTTGTGTTTCCTTTGGAATGAAGCACAGCAGAGACTGTTGTATCTTTAGGTTATATGGCTTAATTACACATAATATGAGCCTATGATGGAGGGGTTGACTCAGGCTTTGTCTTTTGAACTATCAAAGAGCTGAAGGAGGGGCCCCACCCATTTGATGTCTGGCACAGAGCCCCCTTTCCTTTGTTCTCTTAATAGCCCATCCCCCAGGTAATTACCTCATGAGGAAGCTAGCCTGTTTTATATTTTAACACTTGCTAATTTAAGGGATTAAAGGATTCTAGCACCCACAAACTGATAACAATATAAAGAGGAAAGAGGGCAGGCCAATACATTGTTTTTGTTTTCAGTTGGCCATTTATAATTAGTGTTTTATTCTTCCTTTTATAATGTTCCGCTGTGCTGTTTTTCTTACTTTGTTGCATTTTAGTTATTTGATTGTTTTAGGGTTTGTTTGTTTTTAGTTTTGTAAACCACTGTAATATCTCCATGAATTGTGGTATATAAATACTTTAAATAAATAAATAAATAAATAATAAGCTAAGTAGTATTTTTTACTTGTTTTTTAAAGCATACTTATACTGCCTTTTGACTATACATTCTTTGAGGTGGCAGGACACAGGCGGTGCTGTTGCGTAAACCAATGAGCCTTTGGGGCTTGCTGATCGGAAGGTCGGTGGTTCAAATCTGCGCAACGGAGTGAGCTCCCATTGCTCTGTCCCAGCTTCTGCCAATCTAGCAGTTCGAAAGCATACCAGTGCAAGGAGATAAATAGGTGATTGGACTTAATCCAGAGGTCATTTACCTTTACCTTTGAGATAGCTTAAAATATTAATAACCAATAGGCTCAGTTTGCAATAAAATCCAATTAAAACAGCACAAAGTGGGATATGTAAGCAAAATAACAAAAATAGCAGCAGATAAAAATAGCTTCCCAAACTGGAGCAGGAGCTGAGAAATGGAACCGCAAGAGAATAGCAGCTCAGCCATTCAATACGTAGGTGTAAAAAACCTGCCTTCATTTAGTCCCTAAAAGCCAATGATGACTTAGCACCTTATGATTCCATGGGGGGGGGGGGGGGCTTCTGTAAATTGGACACCACTACAAAGATGACTTTCTTCCCTGTCAGCACCTACCTTATTTCTGAAGGTGAGGGAGCCTGGAGCAGGACTTCCGAAAAAGACAGCTTCACAGGGTCAAGCAGCACAAAAACCCCCAACAATCTTTATAAAAGCCCCTCCAAACATCGTTTTCATTCTGCGTTCATAATTATGGTGCTATTGGAAGTGGCCATCGCAATCCAGCTTTCAATGCTAGTTGCACCTGCAAACATTTCAGGGTGGCCAGACTGCTTTGTTTCTCATTGGTGTATATCCTGTAGCCTGAAATCCCATAACTTTTCACATCACAAATGTTCTGGGTTGTTGTTTTTTATTATCCTTCTTTTTGTTGCACCTGAGCCACTTTGGGCAGCAATAATGTGGTGACAATAGGAAAGCAGCCCAGAGCAACTAATAAAGCAGAATAAATCCACCACTAAGGCAATTCTTATTATGTCAAAAACATGCTGTGGAATATGCCCACAATAAGACACTTTGCTTGCGACACCACTTTTGAGAACTGATCAAACTAGGCCCAAATAGTAGCTTCCTGACTGGCAAGCATGATGGTGAAGTGAAACTTGTGCAAGCCTAGAGACACCTACTTCCTCCTTCACATTACTTCCCCTTTCACTACCCTTTCTGAAGTCAGGATAGCTGCATCCAAGTGCTGAAGGAGCCGAGTTGTCGTTGAGAAGCCCTTCAAGCAGCCACCCATATACGAATTGGATTGGCCATCAGTGGCGTAGCGTGGGTTGTCAGCACCTGGGGCAAGGCAAGTAATTTGCGCCCCCTAACCCATGGATTTGCGCCCCCTAACCCATGGATTTGCGCCCCCTAACCCTAACCCCCAGATGTTGCGCCTGGTGCGGCCGGCCCCCCCTGCACCCCCCACGCTATGCCACTGTTGGCCATAACGCAATAAGGTGAGATGGTCAGCCAAAGGACCAGCAGATCGAAACAGCCTAAGAGTTTCATAATTGCTGTGGTGATCATCAGCTTGAACTCTGGACACCCAGGAAGTCCTTCCACATTAATCACGTATTGTTTTGTTTCAATTAGGAGAGAGGAAAATCTCCTCAGAAGAGCCCAGGGGATAAGGGCTCTACCCTGACCGGGAGAGAGCGGTCGGAATACATGCGGTGGAAGAAGGAACGGGATCAGATTGACCTGGAGCGACTGGCACGCCACAAGAACGCAAGGGGGGAATGGCGACGGGCTTGGGACACAGAAAAATCAGAGCACATGTAAGTTGCCTCCCAGTCAACACACACTCTGCAGGCTGTAGGTCCCTTCATCCCTGACCACCGGTCCTCTTAGCTAGGGATGATGGGAGTTGTAGTCCCAAAACAGCTGGAGGGCCAAGTCTGGCCATGCCTGCCGTAGGTCATCTTTTACCAACCCAGTGCCCTCCAAATGTTTCGGATCAGGGCTTTTTCAGCCGGAACTCGCCGGAGCTCAGTTCTGGCACCTCTCAGGTAGGTGCCATTGCCATTCAAAGAGAACAAGGGAAGTGTTCATGGTGAGTTCCGACATCTGTTTTCTAAAAAAACCAAAACTGTTTTAGACTACAACCCCCATCAGCCTCCCTGTGCTTGCGCTTGATGGGGCTAGTGGGAATTGCAGTCCAAAACATCTAGAGGGTACCAGGCTGGCCAAGGCAGATTGTAGCCGGCAAAGAGGTCAGTGATAGGAAGAATATCCTGGTGGGAGCTAGAAAGCTGATGGGAAGTAATATGCTTCATGCTACTCTTGAGGCTTTGTAGGCTTTATGGGGCTTGTGATTGCTAGAGAATGAGGGGAGTATATCAATGTCTCTGCCTAAATAGATGGCTCAGAGTCAACTACCCACAGAGGATCCATTATAAGATGGACTCTCCTTCCTTGGAGGCTTTTAACCAGAGGTTGGATGGCTGTATGCCATTGATGTGTTAGTTGGGATTCCTGCATTGCTGGGGTTGGACTAGATGACCACCGGGTCCCTTTCAGTGCTAAAATTCTATAATTCTATGAACATCAGGGCATGTGCAAGTTAAGGAGAAGAAGGCAACTCATGTTGATAAGAAAAGGGCCCCTTGTAAAGGAGGACGTCACAATTTATATTTGTTTAACTAAAAGACAGTATAATTTATTAGCGAATGCCCTCCATACAGTCCACAGGGATTCCGAAGGGAGATACTGGTTATTTTGTATTTTAAAACTGACCTTAAAACACAGAATCTGCAGCCAGCCACTTGGCAAAACTGTTTGGCAGCAGTTTTCAGGGCGGGCAAAAGCAAGGACTGTTTCATAACAAGGGGTAGGTTCACACAGTAATTTGTTAACGTGTTAAATTTAACATGAGCAGCCTTTTGGGAAGATTCTTCTCTGCCCCAGCTTCATACCTGAACAATTCTTCTTTCATTTGCAGGTTTGATGATACTAAAGATGGAGAGTCAGCTATGGACTGTGTCCATAACAAGAAAGGTGAGCAAAGGACTGGACATGTATTTACCAGCAACTGCTTTTCTGACTGCTTTTAACTGTTCTAGAATTGCTTTCCTTTTCCTTTTTGTGCTTAAATTGTGGATCTGTTTGCCCCCGCTCCCCAGACTCCTTCACGAGGAAGGACAGAATAGACATTCAATAAGTGAATAAATAAGTTGATGTCAGGTTCAAAAAAAATGCAGCTCTTGGATATCTTGCTTGCTTTGTCTCAGATATTCAGGCCTCTCCTAATGTGGTTCCAAGTCTCAAGGCTACTTCTTTCATACCTTTTTAAAGTCATGCCTTTGTCAGAAGATGCTGGGCCCTTGTCACTCCCATCCCAGGTTTTCATGTCTTCATTTTGAGGTGTGACCCACAGTAGTAGTTTTATGTCGTTTAAGTGGATGGTGGAAGACACCCCTAAACCTGGTGTGCAAACTTTCAAGAGCAGTTGCTAAGCCAATCTTCTTTCTGTGTGGCTCTCTAGGTGGGGGCGAAAAGCATGCGTATGGGAATAGCAATGTTAAGCAGTGTGTCCAGTGTTTTCGAACGGGGGTTGGGGTTGGGGAATCATGGGCAACTCTCAAAGATTCTTGCACTGCGTTCTTTCTTTACTCGTGTGAGTTCTTTATTTCCGTACCGGTTGGGGATATGAGACAGTTCCAGCGTTAAAGTGCAAATAAAACAATAATTTTTGCTCTGCACCATAAAGAAAAAGTCAGAGCACAGCTTGCTTTCTTAGGGCTCTCGTGTGTGCTTCATGGTATTCTCTTGAGATGTTCCCCAGAACTCCATCCCTGAACTCTGCATTCCCCAGAAGGGACACTCCAATTGCCTATACTGACTAGGTCAAAATCCACTGTCTGCTTGAACCATAGACTCTGACTACTGTGAAAATTGGAAAGTTTCTATCTTGGGAGTGGGGGTTAGAAAAGAGACTGAAGACAATGTGCAATGCCTCTAAGTGAGGCAGATAGAAATCAAATTCCATGTTCCGATTCACAAAACAAAAGATATTTGGAAGCAACTTTCCAATAAATGTTGAAGATTTCAACCGGCACATAGATTTCTAAAAAAATGTTCACTTTTTTGCTCACCACTGTTATACTAGCTGCTTTCTCGGTTCCCTTTTCACCAATGTACAGATTTTTATATTATCTGATGAATCACCTGATCTTCCCTTTCCTAGATGTGCAAACTGTTTTTATGTCAAATTAGGCAATCAGTTCTGTTCTGTGCTCTGCTGCTGCTGCTGCTGCTGCTGCTGCTGGGGGATGGAATTTGTTGTTACATGATCCTGCTCTGTTACATGCTTTGTCCTTTCAAGGAGGAAGAAATGCGAGGAAGTCCCAGCACCGATCCTTGCCTTCTGAAGGAAAAAGTAAGTAAGTCTCAGGAACAGGGCTGAGCTCAGTTCAGCCGTAATGTAAATGCTGGCTTTCTCTTCCATGTCAGAAGTATCACAAAAACATTTCCTAGATAGGAAGTTTTTGCCCCCAAGACCATCTTGCCATCACTCCAGGCCCAGAGTTAATGTTGCATTTGTAGAGGCCCTGGGTATCATGCAACTTTCCCTGACCTTCAGATGCTAATTGCGAATATTTCTGTGGGTTTATGCTTCCTTCCATTGCTATACTGCTGCTGCTATTTCTTGCACCTTTCTGTGACATCACAGCTCGATGGGAATATTTGGGACACTGAAGTAAAGGAGAACTGAAATCCCCCTCCCCCAAAAGCAAGATCCATTGACCCTATACTGTCTCTTTCCTTGCAAAGAGGGCACACTGCTGGCTAACAGCCAAGGACAAAGCTGACGAGAAGCAGAGCAGAAATGCTGTATGCTAGGAGGCAGGCTGGGAATGGTTCCATATAGGACAATCGGAGTGGGCATGTTGCAGGCGTTATAGTTTCCAGACATGTGAGCCAAAGCTTTGCAACCAGGGAGCATTCTGGGAATAGTTGAAGAGGACTGCACCAGGAAGTTCCATGGACTTTGTGGCTGAATAGCATACAGAGATGGCACAAGGGATGGGGATGGGGATGGATAACCAAAGAAGCAAGCAAGGAAATAACTGAATCAGGACAGGAAGGCTCACAAAAAACACCCCCACTGTTTGATTTTGGAAGTTTGCTTAGACATTTCCAGCCAGCCTGCCTCCCCCTCTCCCCACTATGAAGAGCCAGGCAATCTCCCACCTATACACTGATCAGATCCAGACCTGCTTAGCTTCAGCAAGCTTGCTGAGTGGCACACGCCTTCAGACCAAAATCCTGGAACCCCATGAAAGTGGAGACTTTTATCTTTCTCAGTGCAATCCCCTCGTCCCTGGCTCACTGCATGGGTGGCATCCAACTAAACAGGCCAGTGCAGTGACGTTCAGCTGCACAACGTAACTTCTTGCCCTTCTCCTCATCCCATGCTCCCCCCTCAGTCTGCTCCAGGGACTAGGGGGAACCCCTGGAACAGAGGTGCACAAGGAGAGAAAAAGGTGGAGAGGTTACACTAGAGCAAAATGCTTTAGCTGTGCAATGTAACTGTTTCACTGGATACCACCCAAGGATTCTGTGGCACTTCCACTTCCAGTCCTCATGGCTGCTGGGCCCTTCTTTAGCCATGGAGGTCAGAACTGTGGCATATTGTGGCCTGGTGCTGGACTGGCTAGCCTTGGCTCATGGCATTTTTCTTTTAGGTGGAGGTCAGCACAGAAGAAGCACCAGTGAGTCTGCTGCCAGAACATTGCCAGTAGTGAGCAGTAAAGCCAGAGGGAAGGAGAGACTAACAGGCAGAGCCAGAAGGTAAGAGAGCAGTTTTCAATGGGACTTCACTGCCTCTGGTGGGAGGCCTGCTCAGCCAAAATGAGCATCTCCACTCAGGCCTTATCCACACTTCGGGTTGCCATATTTCAAAAAGTAAAAACCAGGACATCCTGAAAATTGTTGGGCTTTTTTACGGAAACCCCCCAAGTTGTTGCGCTTCTTTAAGGAAAACCCAATTTTTCTATTGATTTGCCTAAGATCCATGACAAAGCAGCGCCTTTCAGAAATGCCCCCCATGTCAATTCCACCTTTGAAATCCCGGTAATGTCTGGGAAAACCAAGTCATATGACAGCCTTGTCCACCCTTACCTTTTGCCGCATGCTTTCCAAGCTCAGGCCCACGCTTCAAAGCTCCGTATCCAAGTGTTCTTTTTCCCCACCCCACCCTGGAGCGTTCTCCACGAAAACCCGCTCTATAAACCAGAAGTGCAACAAATGGCAATGGAGGTTTTCCACAAATTGCCATTTGCTCCACTTCAGTGGTTTGTTGAAAGGGAGACGTCAGTAACACAAAATGCTAATGGAGGCTATTATTCCCAATTCTTAAGAAAAGTGAAGACTTCTTTACTTATTACAGTGCCATCCTAACCATGTGTATTCTGAAGTAAGTGCTGTTGAATTCAGTGAGGTTTACTCTTGGAATCAAATCTCATCCAACTATGTTGCACATTTCACAAATAAATTGAAACAAACTATTTGCAGAACAGTGTCCCTAGTGTCATAATGCACAGCCCATCTTCATACCCACTGCCACCATCTCCAGCTCATGTACTGTTTGATTAGTTGCTGATCTCAGAGCTCTTGCCATCCATTCAAAAATTTGACTTTCAATGGACAAGCACTTTCCCCCCTTTAAAACTTACCAATTACAGTCCCTTTCGGGGGGGGGGGGCAGTATCATGAGTAAACTGTTTCAAGAATAGATTGCATCACTAAGGAAAATGCACATGAATACCCAAAGGCAATGACTCCAGGAAGATAATTGCAACAAATCATATTTCCTTTTTCCAGACTATACTGAAAATGAGTTCAATTGCATGAGTACCGTATTTTTCGCTCTATAACACGCTCCCAACCATAACACGCACGTAGTTTTTAGAGGAGGAAAATCCGTAGGCATGCCACCCGTAGGCATTCCACCCGTAGGCATTCCCTCCATAACACGCACAGACATTTCCCCTTACTTTCTAGGAGGAAAAAAGTGAGTGTTATGGTGCAGAAAATATGGTAATTCTTTGTTAAAGGTAAAGGTAAAGGTACCCCTGCCCGTACGGGCCAGTCTTGACAGACTCTGGGGTTGTGCGCCCATCTCACTTAAGAGGCCAGGGGCCAGCGCTGTCCGTCTGTCCCAAATCCAGAGTGGGGGCTAGAATACTGCCAATAGGAGGTTTTCCCCCCTAGTTGCATAATTTTCGTCAGGATTGTGGCTGGGTAGGAAAGTGTTAAACTTTCTTTCTCCAGTACACTACAGTACTGGAGAGCCAGTGTGGTGTAGTGGTTAAGAGTGGTGGACTTGTAATCTGGTGAACCGGGTTCATGTCTCCACTCCTCCACATGCAGCTACTGGGTGACCTTGGGCTAGTCATACTTCTCTGAAGTCTCTCAGCCCCACAGAGTGTTTGTTGTGGGGGAGGAAGGGAAAGGAGAATGTTAGCCACTTTGAGACTCCTTCGGGTAGTGATAAAGCAGGATATCAAATCCAAACTCTTCTACTGTGACCTTAGTGAATATCCTCCTGCACCTGTAATTAAAGAAAGCCTCCTGCCCCACCCCCTTGCCCCACCGCACAAACATATCCATAGTCAAGGAGTGCCAAGACAAGAAGCTAGAATTTGACTTACTCTTTTTGGAATTTTCTAGCAATTAGACCACACTATTGATAGAAGCAGTTTCCTTTATTTGGTCTATAGATGTACATCAAAGATGGTGTGGCATTATCAGGGCAATTACACTGGGGGTGGGGGGAGACGACAGTATACATATGCAGAAATTATGCCTTTTAAAATGAGACTATAACAGAATCCGCAAATGAACAGAAATTCCATGCAAGTATGATTAGATTCCTCCTATCCAAAATTCCATTAAAATCTAGTCCAGAATATCAGATTTGCTCTTAAAAGTGCCCTTGGCACATTGCCATTTGTCTCCTATGATTTTTCGTCTCAGAATTGTCCACATATGGACAGTAACACAACTGCAAAGCAGCACAGTATTTCCATGGCCACAGTGGGAATATGCCGCTCGTATTAGGCAAGCAGTTGTTATGCATGAGAAGGGAAACTTATTCCAGGAGAAGGATGTTGTTGTTGGGGTTTTATGGCCCATTAAATATAGTCTGCTTACTCAACTTTATGTGTGTATCACAAATCACACTTGTTTTTTTATTCCTTGCTGGTGTTTGAGTTAGAGCTTTCAAATTAAATCGGTGTGTTTGGACTTGCCTTTATAAATGAGATTGTTCCTGAGACTTAGCCCTTGCCCGTACAGCAAACTTAAATCTCTTGCTTCTTCCAATAAGTAGCATTGCTTCTGTCTGTAATTAGGTTCAATTATGCCATTTTCGTTTCTCGCAGCGTAAAAATGCTTTAGGAAAAGGGTGAAAATACAGCTACAGTTGCGTTTTAAAGCTCCACTGGAGTGGGAAAACAAAGCAAACCTGTAAGACCAACCACTACAGCACAGGCAAACCAAAAAATAAAGATACGGTTTGTTAAATCAGGGATAATAAATGGCTTATTCTTTTATCAGCTTTGACTTGAGCTCCCCCACCCTGAAACCTGATAAAATAGATCAGGGGTCAGCAACCTTTTGGAGCTGTGGGCCTCAAACCCACAGCTCAGACCATGTGGTGGGCGGGACTATATATTTTTTTTTGGGGGGGGGGGAATGAACAAATTCCTATGCCCCACAAATAACCCAGAGATGCTTTTTAAATAAAAGGACACATTCTACTCATGAAAAACACCAGGCAGGCCCCACAAATAACCCAGAGATGCTTTTTAAATAAAAGGACACATTCTACTCATGAAAAACACACTGATTCCTGGACCATAACCAGCCATGGGCTGGACTGAAAAGGCGATTGGGCCGCATCCGGCCCCCAGGCCTTAGGTTGCCTACCCCTGAACTAGATAACACCATAGCAGTACTTGGAAAGCAGTTCTTCCCCACTTGTAATAATCAGGGCAAAAGCTGAGGCTGGAAGGCAAGAAGTGACCATTGAGTCTGGTAATAAAGTAAACAGTGCGGAGCAAGAGAAGAATGGTAACTCTGATCACAATGCCCACCGAGCAACCACCTTCAGTGCCACCATAAGATATATACAAGGTTATAGCTACATCCATAAAATACTACTATCCCCCTCTCATGAAAGTGTAATGAAGTCATTGTGACAGTCCCTTGCTGGAGGCACAATTCCCAGCCCAGAGAGTGTAATTTGAGCACCAGAATCAGGTCGTTTGCAAACCCAGCTTCTCCAAGCACAAGAGTGCGAGTGCCCCATCTTACAGTGCTTCACCAACAGCAGGTGTTGTCCAGCAGTGGCAGTGGTGAAATTGCATTTATTGTAGAAAGGCAGTTTCCCACCCACCTCCTAGAGTGGTACGAATAGCAATTCCCCATAGGAGTTCAGAGTAGTGGCAACAGCGCTGCTCAGTATCCAACCACTGCTCAGCTTCCGCCACCAACCTCTGCTGATGAGATGTATTTAATTTTTTTATAACCACCCACCTACCTGTTGACACACCTGAAGTGGCGGCATGGTGATGTAAACACTAATGACTGAAGTCCGTAGCACGGACTGGGTACCAACGGTGCTAGAACTCATATAAAAATATTAATGCACATGTGACCTGAAAACAGGTACAAAAGAACAGCTGCCAGTGGAACAAATGAGCAGGAAAATTCTCAGCTTCATGTTCATTAATCTCTTTTTCTAAAGGGCATTAGCAATGCGCTCGTTCTGTGTTAATACAGTACTGTAAGATTGGGGTTTAAACAGAAGGGGTTTAATGAATCCAGGAGTAGTGCTAGAGATTGACAACAGTCCTAGCCAAATTGCCAAGTAACAACTCCCCCCTATAGTTTGGGAGATTGGCTGATAGTTCTAAACTGCTGCTGTTCACAATGGCTAGGAAATATCTGAAGGGGAAATAACTGTTATGAATTGGGGGGGGGGAGGGGCTGTACACCCTTCTAATTCCTGGATCCAGCAAGTGTTAAAATCTGAGCAAAGATTCAAATTCCTGGAATAGCCAGGCTAGTTTCCTGGTGAGGTAATGGGTCATTAAGGAAACAAAGGGAGTGACTCTGTGCCAGATGCCAAATGGTACAAACTTGCTGGTAGTTAGAAAGACAAAAGCCAGAGTGGAGAGTGGCATGATGTGAGCTAGAAGCTGGAAGCTGGAAGCAGCAGGCTGGGAAGCTAGAGAGTCAGAGCAATGCCTTTTTCTGGCGGAATCAAAGGCTGTGGCCATGGGAGAAGCAAGACCCTCTTGGGGTGTTAATGCTGCAAGCCCCTCCATCATAGGCTGAGGTTGTATATATGTGTAAATAAACCACATATCCTAAAGACACCACAGTCTCCACTGTGTCTCATTCCAAGAAAACTGAACCCTGGGTAAGCACCTGGAACCCCTGGAAACTTGCTCCGCTCGGAGATTGGGGTGGCATGTAACATAATTCTTGCATGCACCCCTAGCTAATAATGAGATGATCTCCCTGTGAAGAGAAATTGCTTTGACAGTGACAAAGTCTGGCACAGGAACTGAGATTCCTTCCAAAGCTCCTGTCCATTGAGCATTCATCCCAATTTGGTTGCACAACATTTGTGGGAAGGTTCAAAGAGGGCCATTTAGTGAGCATTCCCAGGGAGGTCATGCAGTATTGTGTCAAGCAAGTGGTATTCCACATTTCCTACTGCATTTTACTGTCACTTTCCTTATTGCAAAGTCCAATTTGAGTGGGGAGGGAGAGACAATTCAGCCTTGTATACTGAAGAATATAACCTCCCTGTAAATATACTGCATACATTGCTGTGCTAAATTTTGTGCTATTTTAATAGAAACTTTAATAGAGTCTGTGTCGGGAAAAGAGGCAGCAACTCACCTGTTACTTGCTTTATGTGTGTGAAATAGAAGATACTTTGGAATACATTCCTTCTCTTGGTGTTAGTTCGCAAACTGCTGCAGACAGCTCCATAAATCACTGGTACATGCTGTTAGTCTAATGACAAATGTCTGGGAATAGAAATTTGATTTTATGGTTTTTATTATATTACAGTTTTAACAATCAGCTTGTGAAAGATTAATGGCCCCTGATGAACCTTTGGAATTAAGATGAATATGCTCTTTAGATGCTGCGAGTGCAAATGTTGTGATGAATCTGGACAATCTGAGCATCTTTATAAGAAGGATTGCCGCAAGAGCTAACATGGTTTATAGGCAGTTTCCAAAAACGGAGGCAAGCATGAGCAAGAGCAGACCTCCTGTGCTCTCACTCCCTGGTTTTTGAGAACTGCTTAAAGAAACAATAACAAGGAACACAGACTTAATCCCAACTCATACTCCTCATCCTCTGATATCATAGCTAGTAGATACTCAGTGGTTATATGGTTCACCTTTTCTTTTTAATGACTGGTTGTTACTGGTGGAAAACTTGGAATCTTGTCTAGGGTTGTGTTCAAGACCCTCTGCTCTGCAAGGAGACGGAGCTCCCAGATTAGGCAAAACAGCTAGTATCCAAAAGGGAGTCCTATCAACATTTGACAACCCTCATTTTGTGTGTGCTGTTTTACAGATGGGATGCCAAGGAAGGTGAAGAAATGCCCTTTGTAAAGGATGAACCTGATAAGCAGGTGAGTCTACTCTATAGAGTGTTGCTTGGATCAGCAGTAGGGAACCTTTTTTGGTTCTGTGGGCCAGATCCTTATCAGCATCTATCCTCGCAGGCCAACTGTGGTGGGTGGGTGTGGCTACCCACCTGTTCTTTTGGAGCTCTTTGCAATCCATTTTTGTTTTAACAACCCTGGACAATTTGGTTTCATCAGCAAGTTTTGAGGCATGCTTCGAGGGAAGCAGCCTCCTGAGAGAGGTTGGCAACCCTGGCAAGCCAGGTTTGGTCCACTGAGCAGAAGTACCTTACCAAACAAAATAACACCAAGCCTTGTACTTTGCATTAATTCAGAAGAAATACAGCCCTTGGTTCTTAACTCATCAAAGTAGGGTAGTGTCTTCCATTAACTGGGGGCCAAGCTGGATGAGATTCTCACTAATGCCTTACCAAGCTCCTGCAGGTTTATGTTTCTTGAACTGAAATGCGTCTAACAGGGGGTTGCAGATCTGACTGGAGTAAGGTGGTGGAGGAGAGAAAGAAGATGCTTAACTCTTTCTCCTCACATTGCTTTAGTGTAGATACACACACAGAAACACATCTAGTTGCTTTCCCTCCCATGATGGGAAAGAAATGATCCTGTATCCTCCCTGCCCAGCCTCAAGGATTGGGTTGTAGCTATGAACTCTGCTGTCACTGCTCCCAGATTTTCAGCTTCATATAGCTACATTTCAGTTAAAAGAAGCAGCAGCAGATTGATCAAACAGCTCCGAGCATCCCTTCTACTTTGGCACACAGAAGCTTGCACTGGGAAGGTGAGAAAAGCTAATCCTTTAACCAATGCTTATGAGTATGAGGGAAGATCCCTGTGTTACCAGAGTGGCCTGGGAATTTCTTCAACGTTGCGTAGTCCCAGGTCACTCCAGGGCCGTTGAATAATTCTTTATTACAATAAAACAATTATCTTATATTGTGTATATAATATATTCTGTCTCTCCAATAATAAATCATTAATAGGCCAAATCCTATGCAGTGTATTTCAAAATATGCCAAATTGATTTTGAAGGGTTTGGCCTAATATGGAAATGTTTGTGTAAATGATAAATTATTTCATTGCAACGAAGAACTGTGCATATTTTAAAGTACTGTACATTTTCCCACTCTGGTTGCTTAGGTGTGTTTTTTTTAAGGGCCATTTGTGCCTCAGTTGTTTGCATGTCCCAGCACTGCTTATAAACAGGAATTATGTGAGCCAGACAAATCATTTACTGCGTCAAGTGTGGTGTAGTGGTGAGTGCTGAGCTAGGACCAGGTCCAAATGCCAACTAAGGCTGCAATCCTATAACCCCATGTTGCCTTTGAATTCAACAGGGTATAGTTCTAAGCAGGAATGATTAGGATTATGTTGTAAGCCATGAAGCTCACAGAAGAAGAAGAAGGAAAAGGAGAAGAAGAAGTTGTATATTGCCCTAGACTCCTTAGGGTAGTGATAAAGCGGGATATCAAATCCAAACTTTTCTCTTCTTCTTCTATACCTGCAAGTCTCAGTAGCTGTGCTTTAGTTTTCTCACTAGTGAAAGAGAAATTTTAGTCACCTCTGGAGGCCAGCTACTGATACCAACAGCTTTGCAAGGGTAATCTGTTGTTTCTTTAAGTCAATTGTGTAATAAGTAACTAAGCAAAGTTTTGTCTTCTGTCATTCTAGAGATCCTCGAGCAACGAGCAACTGAAAAAGCAAGCTCTGGCTAGTGAAGCTGTCAAGGAGCATAACTTCCCAGCAGGACTAGAGAATAATATAAAGCCCCCAGAACACAGTGCTCCCTTGCGTCAAGCCCAAAGAGATGAATGGAACCAATCCGCAGGTGAAGAGCAGGGTGCAAATGAAGAAGCCAGGAGGTGCCTAACCCAGGGCATTTCTCCCGCAATCAGAGCGGATGAGACCGGGGCAGATCTCAAACTCAGTAAGTCAGTAACTGGGACTGATTTGTCTCCCAAGGGCAACTATATGAATAGCAGCTCTTCTCAGGGAGTGCCTGGGAATGTGGTGCAGATTTCTGGGTGCGACCTTCAAGAAATCAATTCCATAGTCTATGAAGGTGGCTTAGACAAAAGTGCGTATTGTGAACGGAACCCTTGTGGGGAGAAGGCAGGAAAGAGTAGTGAGCTGTTGAACAAGGAAGGAGGAGGTGGTGAAGGCCAAGGGCTGATAACGGTAGGACAAGGAGAAGAGAACCAAGTTGGTCGCCTCCAGAAGGAGATAATCCCTGCGAAAGAAAGTGACACTGCAGCCTGCCTTGTTCGAACGGAGGAGTCCAGGCCTCCATGTAAAGAAATTCCAGACCCAACGAATGAATATGTACAGGAAGGGGCACAAATGAGGAACAAGGAAGAAGACCAACCCCAGTTGTGCAGTAACAAAGCACAGGATTAAGACCGAACACACAGGGCTCCGTAGGGGCCAAAGGTGAGTGCAATGCTAGCCCCTCCACTTGGCCTTTTATGTAGATTTCTAGCCTGCTCTGTCCCAAGAGCTCAAGCCTAGTAGCTCAGTTACATCTAAAAAGTTACACCATCCAGGAAGTTCTCCTGCCCATCCCCTACTGAAATGAATCATACTTGGCTCTTGCACTGGTAGGACTGTTTTCATTCATTACACTGAGGTTTAAACAGGAGAACGTCCTCGTGGATTCACTCCTTGTCCCTTAGGAGCACAGCTCACAATATTTGACTGTTGAAGAGCTAGGCATTATTGTGATGACTCTTGGAAGCTGCATTTTCTATAGGTTGGTCTATTCCCACTTACTAGGCACAGATCCTAATATTACATGGATGAATCTGCCATTACACATTACGGTTCACAGCAGAAGATAGTAAGCAACCACCAGCTTCCAACTGATTACAAGCTGTAATGAGAATGCAGCTCTCTTCTTCAAAGCTGCAACTCTTAATCTTGGGCAACCCTGCTGTGATCCTACTAAAGATCATCAAGCCCATTCATTCATTTGTTCAGATTATCTACTTGGGGGTGAAAAGGAAAGCCCCTGGAGAAGCAGAATGCTCTTCTCCAGCAGTGCATGCAGTAAGGTAGGTCTTTTCTTCCAGGTTATACTTTCCAGACTTTTAGGTTTCAAACAAACATATTCAGCTGCCATTCCCAACCTTGTCCCAAGCTGTTTCCTTCCCAGAAAACCACCAATATCCACAGAGCAAAGCTGAGAAACGTTGAGTAAAATGGCTAAACTAAGATTTCCCTGGCAAGTGCACAGCTTACAAACACAGTATTTTAACAGCAGCAGCAAGCTGTGATTTTGGGAGTTAAAATTCTTCTTATCTTGCTCCTTTCCTTGCGCACAGTCTCCCAGACAATTCAGTAGACTTCCTCCAAAGTGAAGAAATTGTGCCAGCTTTCTAACAAAAGCCAAATATTACATGAACTGGCAGTATCTCATGTGACATACTGGGAGTCACGTTTGTTCTTTTAATAACAAAATACTGAATAGTACAGAAGGTCAACAATTTGAAATCTGTTTGTGGCTAGTTATTAGCTACTTAAAAGAAATAATGTTATTGGTCATTCTTTTAAAAATTCAAGCGTCAACATGCTATGTAGTTCTGTACACAGATCCAGCAATGTCACACATGCATTCAGAATTCCCTCGGCCCCCACCCAATGTCGACCCCATTTCTTTCAGGGGGGGCACTGATTTTTTTCATGCATTCTTTTACACATACTAATCTCCTCCCTCCAGCGAAATGAATGGGGCAGCCAAAGTGCAGTAGAGCGCCATGCACAAAACAATGCTGTGAGATTACTCTAGTGTTAGAGCAGGGGCCTTAGGCAACATGGAGATGGCAAGCTGCCCAATGAGCCAAATGTCAATTTGGAATTTGATTTCCTTTTCAAAAACTAAAAAAATAAATTGAATTTACAATTTAATTTTAAAGATGTTTATTTTTTTTAAAAAATGTTCAATTGTTTATACCCACTACAAGACTATTCAGCATCTAAGTAAATAACACAGGAAGTCTCAGATTTTGAAATGGATCATATGATATTTCAAACGTAGGTAAACCTCTGAAGAGCCGAATAATCATGCTTTTGAAATATTAAAGCAGTTTAGTGTGCTTACAACCCATGTTAAAACAATGTCGATGCAAATTGTTAACACACACACACACACGGCTTTGCGGTATTCTTTTTGTGTTTTATAATTTATTTTATTTTACATTAGTCCTGGTCTTCTGATCTGCAGATACAAGAAATGGTGCTAAGAGGAACCATACGTGAGAAACTATAGCAAAACCCTTTGCTTGTAACATGAACTTTCTTTTTTATCATCACCATCAATCACTATTACTTATTAATAAGACTTGTCTAACTTGATGATCTGAAATTGCCTTAGGTTAAAAAAAAAAAAAGACTTGGTAGAATGTTGAGGTTCCTTCTCGTCCCACACATTTCATGTCAAGTTGTAAGACCATCTTTCTTCATATTGCCATCCATCAGTGGAACCCTTATGTCTGTGACAGATTTCACACATAGAGCTGTTAGCTGTGACCCATTTCTCCAAGGAAACAACTCAGGAACATGTGACTTTAATGCTTTGCAGCCGGTACCTTATCCATTGATGCAATTTCTGTCAGAGAACAAGGAAATGCTGCTTTTTTATTCAGAATAAAGATTGCCTCCAAAAGCTGCCCAAGCATTTTCCCCAGGCCTAAAGAACATTACCTCCAACCCTTATCACCATTTATACATGCCATTGTATAAAATAACATGCACAGACTAACAGACACTCCGGATAATACATAATGGGTGAAGCAGACAAAACAGAGGCAGGGAAGAGCCTTTTTTTGCCCTCATCTTCTACCAACCCATCCCTCAACTGCTTGCTAAAATCTGTCCCTGGTAGCTGCCTCCATGGGCATGGCCAGGATTTTTGTTGGGGGGTGGGGCAGAACAGACGTGATTGGTCAGGTGCCCCCCTGCCCCCCCCCCTTGGCTATGTTCATGGTGAGAGAGCCAGTGTCCTCCACTGCCAAAGCAATCACACTGAACTCAGGAAATCTGAAGGGTCAGTGTGGGGTATTGTAAGTGTAAGACTAGGATTCTGCAGATCCTTACTCGTTGAGCTCAAACTCCCACTCAGCCATGACACTCACTGGCTGACGTTTGTGGAAGGGACATAACCCATCAGAAGAAGGCCTTAGGATGAATCTCTGGCATCTTCAGGTAGGGCTGGCAAAGGCTTTGAAAGTCATCTATCCCACATCTTATTCCCTTGAGGAAGATGCAATACACACCCCCAGGCAGATTCCACCTTGCAAGAATGTTCATTTCACTCTGCCCCAGTTGGCACCAGAACCCTAAGGAGAATGTTTTCGAAAGTCATGTATGTTCTTAAAATTCAGCAGAATAATATATAGATTACCATCATGGCCAAGAAGGGGCAAAAGAACCTCTTACTTAGCAATAAGAAATATCCTGGATGTACACACATCTACAAACTTCATTTCTCACTTGCCCCCAGCAGACAAATCGAGAAGTGCTCGTCTTTCACTCTCAGGCATATGCACAGAAGGAGGGAAGGGCTGGGTCATAGGGATCCTCTCCTTGCAAGGGATAGCCCAGTGGGTACAGCATGAGACTCTTCACCTCCAGGTTATTGGTTCAAGCCCCATGGTGGGCAAAGGATTCCTTCATTGTAGCATGTTCAACTAGATGATTCTCGGGATCCCTTTCCAATTTTATGAAATAAACAGGTTACTGTAGATAAATGGTGGGTTTTCCTTTCCTGCGGTGTCCGGCTCCTCCCCCAATAATTGCTTCAAAAGATTTACATGTAAAATCTGCAACAAGATGTTGCAGTGTGGAGTGCTGCTGTTCACAATTCCAGCCACTCCATTCCATTTCCCATTTTGCCATGGTTTTCCTTCCCATGAGAAGAGCCTGCTGGATCAGGCCAATAGCCCATCTAAGTCCAGCATCCTGTTCTCTCAGTGGCCAACCAGGTGTCTGTGGGAAGCCCTCTCCCCATCAGACAGACAGACAACCTTCCATGGCCAACGGAGTCAGTTCGAAAATCCTGCTGGAGGCTAAGTGCAGCCAGTACCTCTAGCCTTTCTTCACATGAGTTGGCGTCTTAAAAGTTGATCATCCTCATAGATAGATAAACCTTTATTCACATTAGCCAATGGCCATAGCAACAGTAAAACATTACAGTATACACAGAAAAGGAAATTTGATATAAGAGCACAATTTAAAGTCCTGAATCAGCAGTCAGTCAGTAGTGATCGTCCTTATAGCTGCTCTCATCCTCTGCTTCAAAATGCCAATAACCCAAAGCATAAGCTCAGAATCCCCTGCAGAACTCCCCCCCCACGCCCCCGTTTTAAAGTAAGAGGGCCAGGGAAATCAACAAAGGAAACAAACTACAAAAGCTTTTCATTCAGTTATATCAAACCAATTAATTTCAGACTCTCCAGAGAAAATACAGCTGGGGTAAACTTCCAAAGCACAGTGGGGTGCTGACGTCAGCGTTCTCCCCTGACGTAAACAAGAGCAGTACAGCCAAAGTCTTGCGAGCTGCGGAGGTCAGTCTTAGAATGCAAGACAATGCTGAAGGAGTTGGCATTATTGAGCAGTACACGGAATTCCTCTTCTGATTAAAAGCACAGGAACTTAGGCAATAGAAATGTTAACTCCCGCCCTGCTCCATTCCTCCCTTATATCTGAAAGGATGTGGGTATATTATAATAGCTAGAAACTGGGGTTTTTTTGTTTTGTTTTTTTAAAAAGAGGTTCTTAGAATTTGCACAGAAAGATCATGGAATAGAAATGACAGCTACATGGCCCATTTTTTAATACCTCTTAATGCTAAGCCATTTGTAGTATAATCTGCAGTGCTTACAGCAGAATGGATTGTATTGCAAGGTATAGGACTGCAGCCTTACTCAGCAATATTTATTGGGGAGGGCATGACAGATTTGGGGGGGGGGAAGGCTTTTCCTTACCTGCCAACATCCATTTTGTGTAAGAGTTGCCCCGAAAGAATTATAGAAGGCTGCCACACCCTAGTCAGTCCAATTGCTTGGGGAGATCCTGAGCCCTGCTGCCAGGGACTTCTCCCTTCAGCCAGCTTCAGGAAAAAATAAACAAGGAGATGAGCTTTGTATTTACTATACTTCCCTGAAGCCCAGAGGAAACCACTTAACAAAGAACCTTTTGAAATGTCATTATGATGCAAGGGATAAAGTGTGTCCCAGTGGAGGAGGAAGATGATGATGATGATGATCCTAAGGAAAAACCATCTTCCGCAGAAACTGCTGCTTGCCTTCTATCACTGTGCCATTGAGAGCGTGCTCACTTATGGCTTATGTGTGTGGTACAGAAGCTGTACTACCCAGGACAGGATGGGGTTGTGCAGAGTTGTTAAGGCAGCAGAGAGCATTGTTGGCTGCCCACTTTCCACCTTAGAGCAGATTTATGCCACAAGGTGCCATAGGAAGGCACTGGACATAGTAAAAGATCCATCACATCCTGGTCACTGTCTCTTTGAGCTCCTGCCGTCGGGACGGAGATACAGGACAATGAAGACAAGAACGAGCCGTCTCAAGAACAGCTTCTTCTCCAGAGCGATCTCGGCCCTGAATGGGAAACCTGGACTTTGAAAGTCATCTAATCTTCCTTGCTGTATTATATTGTATTGTTTTAATTAGTGTTTTTATAGTTGTTCTGATTTTGTGTGGAGTGCCCTACCTGGGTGGATGGAGCAGCCAAGTAAACTTCGTTGTCCCTGAGAGGGGGCAATGACAATAAAGATATGATGATGATGATGATGATGATGATGATGATGATGATAATAATAATAATAATAATAATAATAATAATAATAATAATTTATTATGTATACCCCGCCCATCTGGCTGGGTTTCCCCAGCCACTCTGGGCAGCTCCCAACAGAATATTAAAAACCACAATAAAACATCAAACATTAAAAACTTCTCTAAACAGCCAGGACCGCCAACTGAACTGGCTGTAAGCAAGAAAGCAGGTGAGTGGGGCTGGCTGGCGTTGGTGGGGCTGTGCCCCATTTACCCTAATAGGCTAACCTCCACAGGTACTATGCTTCACTGCAAGTACATAAAACCAGCTCCTTGAGGACTGACTCAGCCTATGCCAAGTAACTGACTTTTGGGGGTGGGGGTGGGGAGAGGAGATGAGAAAGGTTCAAGTTGTCCATTAGGGGGTGTTTACAGCGTGCTCATCCTCACGGCATCTGAACCTCTCAGTGATCAGCAACTTGTGCTGGACAGACTCTCAGGTGGGCAAGTAGCTCACAGGAGAGGCCTGCTGCAGCTTTAATTTGCCACACAGCAGTTCCTGGCCTGTCTGATGTTGCTTTTGTTTGTTTTCCAGGACAACTTGCTAAAGCAAATCTGGTTGCAAAAGAAGATGAGCACAATCTCCCCCTCTGACACTGACCTTCAGCTCCCAGCGGCGCCTCCCCCTGCAGGTGATCTTTACCTATCTAGAAGCCACTTGTGCCCTGAAATTGTCTACTCAGTGCTGAAGGACAGAAAAGGCCTACTTACAAGCAGCCTCCTGAGGAAAAAGGAAAGGAAATCATGGCACTTGCATTTTGTACCTAACTCTCCCCTACCCTTTATATTGTGGGCATGTGATGGGCCATGAGTTGTCTACTGTATGCACTTTATTTTACTGAATAACTAATGATATTTATAAGTTGGGTTTGCTTTGAAGATAATTCCCCTTATTTTTTCTCCTCAACACTGGCCAACGGATCTACTCTTTTGTTGCTTCCAAAGCCAAGTGGCAAACTTTACAGAGCTTCTGGCTGGGCTTGAGTTTTATGGATGTTCGGCCAGTTAGAGACAATGACGAAGAAACCATTTTCTTAACAATAAAGGTGGCTGAGGAGATAGTAGATTCAGCAGCCAGGAAGACTGTGTTGTGGCTTTGCACAAGTGTGGCAGAATGATGAGAAGGGACCAGTGGTGTCACAGGTTCCACACAACTGATGGCTACAAGTTCATTGAGGTTTCTCTAGAATGCTTTCTGTCTTTAACCTTCCTGGTTTTGAACCTGTGACTATCATTAACTTCCTCGTTTAATACAGGAAACAGTACTCCCTTCCAAGGTATTTTGGCGCTAAGAGGAGGCAGCTCCTCCTCACTGCTGCCTGTTCTCTTGGCCTCTCCCTTTGAGGCTAGAGGGAAAGTTGATGGTCATGTGTCTATGAAGGAAACAGGCAAATCGTTATCATTCCCAACAGCAAAACATCCAGACTGAACTTGATTTTGGCTTCACATTCATTATCATTCCCAATAGCAAAACATCCAGACTGAACTCCTTGATTTTGGCTTCACTCCCAAATCAAAACATGGTGGAAGAGAAACCAGATGTGCAAAAACATACTTTTGTTTGTTTGTTTGTTTGTTTGTTTTTTGTATGTGGTTATGTTGTAAATGGCTGTGATGTTAGAGCAGAGATGAACAGAATCCAAAAAGTAATTTTGGCACCTCCTGTGAAAGCACTCAAAGGTTGGCTGGATTGCAAACAGAAGTACTAGGTGAACCGGACAGCACCGAGATATGACCGTGCCAGTTGTGTGTCATTTCAGTTGCTGGCCTGCAGGATTCCCTGTACCTGGGAAATGGTATCGCAGCATAATTCCATAAAGCAGAACAAAGTTTTTGCAAAGCATTGCCTCCTCACTTCTAGGATATGATAAGAGCCAATTGCACTTGAGCACCGGGGTTTTGTGAAACAATCTAGCTACGTGTGAGAAATGGCCGGCAGAGGCGACTCCAAGCACCAGCAGCAAATGTCTGCATTATGGATTGGCTCCCTAAAAATGCAATGGGCACAGTCCAGGGGGACCTAACTCCAGGTCACTTTTTAACTTGCTCCTAAGTGATCTGGAGTAAGGGATGAGCAGGGAGATGACCAAGTTTGCTGACAACACCAATTTTTGTTCAAGGTAGTAAAAACAAAAAGGGATTGCGAGGAGCTCCAGAAGAATTTGTCTGACCTGGGAAAATGTGCATTAAAATGGCAAATCTGGTTCAACGTAAGCAAGTGTAAAGTGATGCATACTGATTGGGGGGCGGGCGGGAATTCCTAATTTTATATACGTTTTGGCAGGGCCCAAGGAAAAAGAAACTAACGAGGGGGGGGGAGATGTAAGTTATGGTGGATTGTGCAATGAAGATGTTGACCCAGTTCACAGCAGCTGTGAAAAGGTGACATCCATGCTGGGGACAATTAGGGAAGGGGTTGAAAATAAAACTGCCAGTATTGCAATGTCAAACTATTTTATGATGGGGCCCGCTTGGAATACTCTGCATAGTTCTGGCCCCACATCTCAAAGAGGATATTGTAGAGCTGGAAAATGGCAACTCTGGCTGAAACCCCTCCACGGAACCGGGGCTTTTAAATTTAGTAAAAAGGAAAGTAAGGCAGGGCAGGGTAGGGTAGGATAGTTTTATAAAAATATGCATTGTGTTCAGAAAGTGGGTGTAAGTTTTTCCTCCCACTTTCATCCACTAAGGCAAAATGATGGGAGATTCAGAACAGACAAAAGGAAGTACAGCACAAAGTTAACCTAAAGAATCTACTACTAGCAGATGTGGCAACGGCAATCAAATTAAATAGCTTTGAAAGGAGAAGGGATTTAATTTGTGACAATTTAATATGAAAGAGAGATGCCATTATTATATAAAGTAAATTAATAGATTAAGTGTTATAGAGAGCTGAATAATTCAGGGTGTGTGTGGATGCTGTTTGCATCTGATAGGTCAGAAGAGAATGCCATGTTGTGGGCACAGCAGTCATATGGGACTTATACAACAGTGTATCCCTGATGCACTGGTAAGGAGTAAAACACAATATTAATTCTCTTTCACTAGATCGATTCTAAAAGATAATGTTCAAGTGTGCAGAATTACACAAATAATAATAATAATAATAATAATTTATTATTTATGCCCCACCCATCTGGCTGAGTTTCCCCAGCCACTCTGGGCGACTCCCAATCAAGTGTTAAAAACAGTAGGGTGTTAAATATTAAAAACTTCCCTCTACAGGGCTGCCTTAAGATGTCTTCTGAATGTCAGGTACAGCTTACACCCAGTTGAAATTCCAGCTTTCAAGGGAGCATGCTAGACACAAGCTTTCTATAATTTTTGCTGGGTTAAAGAGGTATCAGCACCAGAAATCTGTCACATTAGAATTGTTCTCCCCGTGATGCCAGCATTCAGAAAAGATGTACCTGCTAGAACATCATTACCTCCAGCAGACCTATTGTTATTTATGACCACTATGTGGCAGGGGAGAGAGGTTGCAAAAGAAGAGCTCTGCATTTTTTTTGCAAGAGATGTCTGGATGTCTATAGCTATCCCGTGACCCAGTATTTTCAGTGAAGCAAAGTAGCATATTTGGAGTATGCATGCAGAGATATTTGCTTGGCTTCTCAGTAACAAACTCTTACTAGCCCTAATAGTAATTGTGCTTTACTTTTGGCCAGAATAATGAGAAGCCTTGCATTTGGTATTATTCAACTAGCAAATGTGATTTGGTTTCCCCACTTACTCAAATGGAAAGCACTCAGATGGCTTCTATTCTGGAGAATCTGCAATCTGTTCAGGAGGGGTTTGCAGCCCCCATAGGCAGCCTGTTAGCAAGAAAGCAGAGAGTGTTGTGCAATTAGCATGCGCTTCAGTAAAAATAATAGTTTGAATTTGTGAGAGCCAACACTGGCCTCCTTTGGAAACAAACTTGGCAGGGGGTTGGACTCGATGGTCCTTGTGGTCTCTTCCAACTCTATGATTCTATGATTCTATGAATGAGTCATGATAAATGATTTTTAGGTTTGAAAGTTCTTAACCTGAACAGATTTGATTCCTATGTCCCATAACACTCAGCATTGATTGATTTGTGAATATATATAGACACATTAGCAGATTATGAACTTGAA
Source organism: Podarcis cretensis (assembly GCF_951804945.1). Classification (NCBI taxonomy): domain Eukaryota; kingdom Metazoa; phylum Chordata; class Lepidosauria; order Squamata; family Lacertidae; genus Podarcis; species Podarcis cretensis. Next base: position 43,545,098 of record NC_137170.1, on the reverse strand, counting down.
ACTTTTTAAAAAAATAATAATCCCACTTTTTACCATGTAGGGCACATGGTATGACTGAAAGAAAAATAAGCACAATCCTCATTGATTAAGTGGAACTTAATGGAGCTTATTATTAGGCTTGAGAATAGAAAAATAAGCACAATCCTCATTGATTTTCAGTGGGACTGCAACACACATAAATGCTTTTTGTATGTATCGGTTGTTAGAAAATGAATTTGTTTATATATCACTTAATATAATTTTGAGCAGGATTTCCACCTGTTGTTCTTCCAGCATAATCGTGAGTCATCTTAATAGTGAAGTATGGAAAACTTGAATTGCTAGGTTGCCTCGTTGGCAAAAGAGAGAGAGAGAGAGAGCTATTCTCAAGCCTAATAATAAGCTCCATTAAGTTCCACTTAAGTTCACTTATGGAAGAGGAACCGTTAGTCAGCCTTTTGTCCCCGAAGACCAAAATCAAGTAAAATCCAGCAAAACAGTAAGACACATATGGGCAAGAGAAAACAATGAAATGTATGAAAAGGCACTATGGGATGGTGCCTTATCAAAAACACTGGTCCTTCCCAAGTATAGAATCTTTATGCATACCTGCACAGTTTTATAACAGTCTATTGAGGCTTTCCCTGAGAATTGTCTTAGAGATCCTTTTACTCTGCCCCTGCCACCAGCCCTACCATTTAAAAACTAGCATTCCCTTTGAAGAGAGAATTGATATTAAATCTGTTTAAGGCTACGTACACATTAGTGGCTTAACGCAGCAAGGCCATTTCTACCCACTCACCCAAGTCATGTTTTTACATTGCTGTATACAGCAGAGAGGGGGCAGGGATGTCTTCACTCAATGTGCAATACCTGTTTGTTGCCCTGCACCCGCAACCCCCCTGAACGTCTCTTCGTTGAAGCTGTCATCTGCACATGTGCAACAGCCACCTCAAACGGACACACCTCAGCTTACATTTTCAAGTTGGATGGAAGCTGGTTTGAAGGAACAGACATTAGACAGCAGTATTTCTCAATAAACTACAGGATACCTATGGATTGTGGCTAACAGCATGTGTACTCTGCTCCACACAACATTGGTGGGAGCGCACTGGAGTAAATGGAAATTTGTTCACCGTCTAAGACTGCACTGTTAATAGTACCGATTGAAGGGTCTGCATTAACTCTGCTTATTGACATTTTTTAAATATAAAAAAATATTGATACTGATTCTTGTTTTCCAGAATTTAAATGTGATGTTTGAGAGGCGAGTGAAATGATTAAGAAATACCGTGATTATTTTTGTTAAATAAATGTCTGAGGTAAAGAAAAGTTTCGTGGCTTAAAAAAATGCTTAGGGGGAGTTTTTAGAGATTAGCAACTGCTACATTGTTAGGAACAAATAAAAGATTCCGCTAAAATGCAGGTAAACAACTGTTTTCAAAACAAAGATTGACTCCTTGGTGTTTACGGAGCTGTGTTCTCCATTCCCATAAATAGTTGTGGCTGTACAGAACACCACCCAGAACATCTTTTCAGCAAAACAAAATGAGCGGCTCCCTCCTCAGAAGTCTCAGAGCCAATTCACATTATCCTCGGGACATTATTCACATTATTCACCTGGGACCTTGCGCATACAAAGCAGATGCTCGGCCGCTGAGCTAAAGCTGTTTCCTTGTAACATTGTATGGTAAAAGCACCTGCATAGCTGCATAACCTATATGCGAATATCTAGAATACTTGGAGGTGGTCGAAAGCGGAGTTAGCTAGACTGGCACACTCTGGCCACCTCAGATCTAGCCAGTCTTCAGTGGTCTGGATGTCCCACTCCACCTGGCACCTTCATCCTCCTTGCCAGCCTTCTGGTTATTGACATGTAACCATTGGAAACCCCCCTCCCCCTTGACATTTCCCAGGATCCTTTATCAGATTCCTGTGTCTGCTTGTGGATGAGTGTAAACAAGCATGATGGTCCAGACGAGTGGGGCTGGAAAAATTGCAGCAGGTAGGTCAGACTCAATGGTGTGGAGAACAAGACCTAGGAGGACAGGTTGAAGGACGTGGGTATCTTCAGCCAGGAGAGGACAAGATGCAGAGAAGACATGGCAGAATCATTCAAATACTTGAAAGGCTGTCATATAGAAGAGGGCAAAGACTCTTTCTCTTCTTCCCCAGAGGGCAGAAACAGATTTAATGGGCTTAGGTGAAAATAGGGTAGGCTTTGGGTGAGAACCAAGAGCAATCAATTGACGATAACAGCCAATTCCTTTCCACGCTGGAGATCTTCAAGCAGAGGCTGGACAGCCATCCGTTAGGGATGCTCACGCTCTGGATTTCTGGCACAGAGTAGAAAGATGGATCACAAAAGTCCACCTCCAGCTCTGATTCTATGGGTGCTCCTGGGTGCTTCAGGCAGAGGGCATACTTCTTGCACTGACTTGGCTATGGCACAGATTTCTCACCCTCAAACATGCACCCTCAGAGACGGATAAAGCAACACATTGGCCTCAGCTTTCAAAGCTGCTGTTTGGAAGGAAAAGTAACCTACACACACAAAAAAACAAAACACCTGCAACTGCATGCTTATTGTGCTATAAACAGATAATCCCGGCCAGAACTCTTCTGCAGAGACGGCAAAGCTGCCTTGGAGATAACTGGAACTCAAATGGAGCAATGAAAATTGGTTCCACCCAGGCACCCACTCAAAGTCATTCTCTCCAAGAGGTAGCTGTTTCCTCTCACAATATTGGCTGGCAGCCAGAGGTTCTTGTTCCTCACTCTTTGAAGCTTTCCGCAAGGAGGGAGAAGCTGCAGGGAGTGCCCTGGATACAGCAAACACTTACAGTACCAGCCAGGAAACCTACCTTACTGGTGTGGGCTGCTCAGAAATAGTGAGATTTATAATCAGCTCCCAACAAATCATTACACTAGGTCAATACTTACCTTGTGAGAGAAATCAATATTGCAGGCTGGAGAATTCTTAAGTCCCTGTAAGAACAGATTTGTAGATAAACAACAACCTTTTTTTAAGATAAAATAAAATAAAAAACAATTCCACTGAATCCAGACTGCAAGTGGGTGGATTGGAAATTCCAGAAGATAACAGTTCTGGGTCACTCAGCTTTGATGTGGCTAAAGCAAAAGAATCCCAAGGTTCCTTTAGAGCTTACCAGGCGTTCCTCAACAAGATCAGCAATGCCGGACAAATTCCTCACTTTCCTCTGTTGATCTTGCCCTAGAATACACCATTGCAGGATAGTGCAAGGTGCATTTGGTGCAAAGATTCTCAAAATACGGTCTGTGAGCTCTGTTCAGGTGGTTCACGGCAACGTTGCAGAACAGCCAATACTAACCTGCACTTGGTTTACTATTGAACAATCTAACAGGGCTCTGGCCTTGGGTCTCTGATTGTTATAATACGGTACCGGTGAATATTACAGCTATACTGGATGGGTCTCTTTAGGGTTGTAGTCCCAAACATCTGGAGAGCTCCATGCTGGGGAAGGCTATTCTATGCCTTCAGAGATGACATGCAGAAATCCAACAGGTGCTCAGGATCATGGGGAGGAACACAGGAAGCTGATTTATACCAAGGAAGACCATTGGTGCACACTGGCTGGCAGCAGCTCTCCAGAGTTTCAGATAGAGGACAATCCCAGCAATACCTTGAGATGTCAGGGATTGACCATGGGACCTTTTGACATGGAAAAATGCAACTTATGCCAGCATGAGTCAAGTTACAGGAAAGGAGATTATATATCAGCAGAACTTTCTGATGGCAAGAACTCTTTGGACAGTGGAACAGATTCTGTTGGGAAGATGTGGACTCTCCTTTCTTAAAGATGTTTTTCAGCAGAGGTTGGATGGTGATCTGTCATGTATGATATAGCTGAGATTCCTGGAGGATGGACTACATGATCCTTGGGATCTCTTCCAACTCTACAATTCTATGATAAATGGTGGGTTTTCCTTTCCTATGGCATCCAGCTCCTTCCCAGTACATTTCCGAGCACAATTCAAAGTGTTGGTGCTGACCTTTAAAGCCCTAAACGGCCTCGGTCCAGTATACCTGAAGGAGCGTCTCCACCCCCATCATTCACTGAGGTCGAGCGCTGAGGGCCTTCTGGCGGTTCCCTCATTGCGAGAAGTGAGGTTACAGGGAACCAGACAGAGGGCCTTCTGAGTAGTAGCGCCTGCCCTATGGAACGCCCTCCCATCAGATGTCAAAGAAATAAACAACTATCTGATGTTTAGAAGACATCTGAAGGCAGCCCTGTTTAGGTAAGTTTTTAATGACTGATGATTTAATGTATTTTTAATCTCTTGTTGGAAGCCACCCAGAGTGGCTGGGGAAACCCAGCCAGATGGGAGGGGTATATTATTATTATTATTATTATTATTATTATTATTCCCAAATAACTGCTTCAAAATATTTACACGTAAAACCTGCAACAAGGTGTTGCAGTGTGGAATGCTGCTGTTCGTTCACAATTCCAGCCACTCCATTCTGTGAACATGCTATGATGGGAACACAAAGAGTTCACAGTATGGGCTTGAACGAGCCATTGGAGTCAAGTCCTGTCGAAATTTGCAACCGGGGGTGCTTGAAAGATTCAGTTTCAAAATCTCTCTATGGTCCAGAAAGTTCATTTTCACATTTTATTATATATATATATAAGGTATGCTTTCATTATCAAACAGCATCTTCCAACAAAAAGACCAACATTTCAGAAGTTAGAAAATCACAATAATAAAGTTCTGAAATCCTCCATGAAATGACCAGGAGAAGACAATGCTGTTTCTATTGTTAAAGTTAAGCAGGTTTCACCCTGGACAGTGTCTGGGTGGCCCTACTAGAAGCTTCATGTAACTCTCTCCAAAATCCTTGAAGGAAGAGGGAGATGTAAGTATATAAGTATAATAAAAGAAATGCATATCCTTGTAAAAAAAAAAAAAAAAGCTCCAGTATTTGTTGGCAGTATTTCATCTTTGGATTTGAGCCTCTGGTCTGCAAACCCCACCCGATAACCCTTGATATGTCAGGACTTGCTACAGTAAACCACTGGTGAAAAATACTTTGTATATGCTCAGAGGACTCCATCATTGCTTCATTAGAACAAGGCTGAGTACAAGCATTAAACTAAGAAGTCTGGATTCCAGTTCTGATAAGCTAAAAAGCAAATGTGATATTAGGAGCTCATCCAAAGAGGAAGATGATGGATATTGTATCAATTAAATAAAAACAGTTGACGGGCACTGGAGGAGAAGTCCGCTGCTGCTGGACCTACTATTCAGTCCATCTTACATATGAAGGGCCCCAGCAAAATCAAATACTTCCTATTTTCAGTCCTTGCTATCTCTTATGCTGCATTAACTGCTGCTATATTTTAAAACTGCTATTCCATTGCAAGTGTTTCATTGGAAAGGAGATCTTAAAATTATTTTCCATACTGATTCGTCCCTGGACCCAACTGACTGTAATTGGCTTGCGACCCTGAAGGAAGCTATAAAGACTTTTAATTAAGGGAATTTAAATTACAGAATACGAAGCTTAAATAAAACATGGGGAGACTATTTAAATCTGGCTACCCGGCACAAAGCTTCTGTAAGGCCTCATCATCGTACACCATTTGTCATGTAGCCTTCAAGAAAAGGAGATGTTTGGCAGCAAATCACACCGTCAGCTACTCCATCCTGGTCCCAGAGGCACTCGATATTCAGGGCTGATTCTCCATTTACCTTTTGTACTGGTACACATAACGGAGTACCCAAATGCACGCATGCCCCGTGAAACCCAATGTGTGCATGCATAAAGCAAAAGAACAAAAACAGGAAGCAGCAACCAGGAAAGGATGGGGCCACAATTTCTGAGTTTCTTATACCCAGCACAAAAATTGATGGAGAGCATCTGCATTTGTCATGTGTGAACCCATGAAAGACAGCCATCAGAACTCTGGGTACCACTAATACCATGTTAGTATTGTCATACGGTTGCTCCATAATGGCAGGGTCTGAAGGGCAGTTGCTAAATAATGATGATGATCAAAGGTATCCCTAAATAATTTGAGAGGTGATTGGACATGAAACATCTGCTGGAATGCTAGTTCAAAAGTGACTCTGCACAAATAAATACATACAGCCACATCTCTGCAGTAATTTTTCCTGAAATATCTAAACACAGAAGCGTTTCTGCAAGATTTGAGTCAAAGCCCAGGTGGTGGAAAGGCATGTTCTGGAAAAGGGCATAGATGCATAGATTCTCAGAAAGCTCAAACGGTACAGCATAAGACTCTGAATCTCAAGGTCATGGGTTTGAGCCCCATGTTGGGCAAAAGGTTCCTGCATCGCAAGGGGTTGAACTAGATGACCTCTGTGGTCCCTTCCAGCTCTATGATCTTCAACAGGAACAAGGCACACTGCAACATTTTTGCTACAACGTAACACACCACCTGTGTAACAAAACTGAGATCCAGAAAATTCAGTGAACCCCAGATGTCCACTGCACCTCTGCTCTTACAATTATTTAACCTACTACAGCAGCACTAGATATTTGGTTAGGAGCTGCCCAGAGTGGCTGGGGAAACCCAGCCAGATGGGCGGGGTATAAATAGTAAATTATTTTTATTTTTATAGAGAACTCCTTGACTGTCGCTGTTTTAAAAACAGAACACAAAACAAAGACAGAGGGGGGAAAATACAGCTTCAGACTTGTTCACGTTAGACCTTTAAAAGCACCTTTCAATTTGATTTATCATGCCAAAAATTGCCCCCCCCCAAAATGTTTCAGCAACGGATAGTAACTAGCTGTGACTCTTAATTTCGGGGTCATGGGTTCGAGCCTCACGGGCAAAAAGATAAAAGATTCCTGCATTGCAGAGGGCTGGACTAGATGACCCCTGTGGCCTCTTCCAGCTCCACAATTCTACAATTCTTTGATATCTAAGAGCTGTTTCATATGTTATGGCTATCATTTGGAGGCTGCTTTCAAATGCTTCATGTGGTGACTGCCACCATGTGGGAAACCACTCATCTACAGAGGCTTACGCTAAGCAGATTGATTTTTCTCCATGCCATTTTCACCCCCTCCTTTGAACCTTTGTGATGCTATGGAGAAAATCGCAACATCCATATGGTTAAGTACACAAACAGCTCAACATGCAGTGACACAGATCATCTGAAGCAATGACCCTCTGCAGCGCCACCATGCTTTGCAAGCCAAGCCCAAGAGCCCCTTCACAAGCTTCTAAATGCTTAGAACCGCTAGAACAGCCAGGCTTCACTAATACGCTCATCTTGGGCTAAGACCCCACCTTATTTTACACAGTCCAACCTTTGCTGCAAACGGACAACTGTAAGATCAGCAGGAAGAAGCAGTTCATCAAGTGATGCATCACCCATTAAATCAAGGGCAATATACCTTAACATATCAGGCCTGAGACTGGTGCCCAGAGAGGCTGAGCAGCCCAACCTTCAACGACGCCCAAGGGAAATGCAATGCTCAGTATAATATAACACAGTGGAGTTCATGTCTACTGCAGGCATCCCATTAATGAACAGCTAAGGATGCTTTTAGTAAGGCATTTGCTTCCATCCACAATTGCAGTGCTTTTGCAAATCAGAGTTACAGTGGTACCTCGGGTTGCTTCAGGTTACAGACTCCGCTGACCCAGAAATATTACCTCGGGTTAAGAACTTTGCTTCAGGATGAGAACAGAAATCGTGCTCCAGCGGCGCAGTGGCAGCAGGAGGCCCCATTAGCTAAGGTGAAGAACAGTTTCAGGTTAAGAACGGACCTCCAGAACGAATTAAGTTCTTAACCCAAGGTACCACTGTACATGGAATACCACTAGTCAGATGAGATTGTAATGGAACCAGTGGCGGAGCAAGATCAGGTGGTACCCCCCCACAATGATTTTTTTTTTTAACTTGCAACAATGGTTTGACTTTATTTCAGGGGGGGAGAGCAAAGTTGTTGAGCTTTTGAGGGGAGATTGTGTGCCTTGCAACGAGGAACCTGCTGGCCGCCATACAGCTGAGGGAAAGCCGGCGGACGGACAACGGGAATCCTGGGCGCGCCAAAGCAACAGTGTCTCTCACAGCCGTTGACTGCCGCACAGCATTTTGTCATCCCCCTCAGAGGTGGCACCTGGGGAGAACTGCACCCACCACACCCCACCTTGCGACGCCTCTGAATGGAGCCCAGTTTTGATGCAGGGAATGAACTGACTGACACCTGGTCAGAGTCAGGATTCAGCTCAGCCAACCAATTATTATCCCTTGATGGAGGAAGCTGTCAGCATCGCCCTTGAGCCAGTGTCACCAACTGGACTCATGCACTTCAACCCCGACTGGGCTAGGCGAGCTGGGTAGCACTTCCAGAGACCACCTGGTCAAAGTGCTGTGGACTCACAGCTTAAAGTTGTGAGCACCGGATTCACTTCCACAATACAGTCGTCGCACAGCAGAGTATAGCAGAGTCTGGCAGTGTATAAACAACTTGGAGAGCAGCTCTGTAGAATATCTTCTTTTATTCTATAACTACAACTATAATACAAAACTATATACAGAGCTAAATAGGTCTAAGCATAAATGAATGCTGCACTGAGTGTCTGCAGCTGCTCTTAGCAGCAACCTTATCTCTACACACGATCTCTAACACTCAGTCTCTCTCTCTCTCCGACACACTGACTGACTGACTTGACTTGGTGCTGGAGCTGAATAAGTAGAAAGCAGAACACTGCTCCTCCTCTCTGGAGAATCAGCAGACTCGTCAGGAGATTCTTGGATATGGGAGGGGCCCCTTTTCAACCAGAGGATGGCACTGCTTTGTGGGCAGTCTTCTGGGGTTGCATGCCAGGGGTGGGCAGGCCTAGAAGCAATAAGTGGGTGAAGAAACAGATGCAACACTTATCATCACCCAATAGGCGACATTCTAGCCACACACAAAACTGAAGTTTCTACACCACTCACATTAACATCTCTCCATCTAGGCAACTGAAAGTTCAAGGACCAACGTCAGCCAGGAAAGAAAAGTACGGGGGGGGGCACAAGGAGCAGGACCAGTGAGATGGCATGAACTGTGTAGGGTTCTAAGGGCCAAGTAGAGAGACCCAGGGGGCCACATTTGGTACCCCCACCCCTGCCTTAAAGGGGTAGCTCTCGCAGTTCTACGAACCAGGAAATGTTGCTTGCTTATGAGCCTATCAAGCATTTCAAGTCGTCGGACAGTTTTCTAGCAAACTTCCATCTTGCCTCTTTATTCATTACTCTTGTCTGCCGCAGATACTCTTGTTTCTCATTTGTCGTACACAATATGATCATCAATTTTTAAGGCTTTCAGCAGCAACAGTTTCCAGTGGGCAGGCACTGTTGGAGCGAAAACAATACATGTTGCAGCACCTTAAAGGCCAGCGAATTGATTGTGGTAGAAGTTTTGCTGTGGCAGAGTCGACAACACTTCATGCATCTAATGAAGTGGGCTCTGCTCCACCAAAGTTTATGCGGCCATTAATGTGTCATTAATGTGCCACAAGACCTTTTAAAGGCTGTGCTTCTGCTCCTGGAATCTCCCATTCGCCAAGCCCACAAGCTGCCATATCTTTTCACCTAAAAAAATACTGCTCTCTCCCCAGAGAGCACATCTGTGGCTATCACATTGGAGTGCAGAGCGTAGGTGCAAAAGTTTTGTGGCATTTACAGTGGTACCTCGGGTTACATATGCTTCAGGTTACATACGCTTCAGGTTACAGACTCCGCTAACCCAGAAATAGTGCTTCAGGTTAAGAACTTTGCCTCAGAATGAGAACAGAAATCGGGCTCTGGTGGTGCAGCAGCAGCAGGAGGCCCCATTAGCTAAAGTGGTACTTCAGGTTAAGAACAGTTTCAGGTTAAGAATGGACCTCCAGAATGAATTAAGTACTTAACCTGAGGTACCACTGTATTGCAATTTGTCGCATAATTATTAGCAATAAGCAGCATCAAGTCTCCTGCATGTGCTTCTACATCATACTGTGAAACCTTTAGATCTTTTAAAAACAGTGTTACCGTATTAGAAATTAACACCCCAGTGCTTATTCCATCAATATATTTTTATGTAGGAGGAATGCCACCAGGACTGCTGCACAATGACACCCTGACATTTTGTGAACGTTTTCATTAATGTTACAATACCCTTTAGAGGCTGCTCAAAAAAAATGGGGTGGGGGGGTGGGAGAGAGAAATGCAGCATATTGCAAAATTGTTTGTGACCTCTTATGGTACTGACAATCCAAATATAAAAAATGTTCCCTACTACAACCCTGTTTGTGTATTACAAGTGGAAGAGATCTGACAGCATCATTATATAAAAGGAACTCATATTAGCATTACACAAGGAAAGGCTGACACACAGTTTGGCCAGGGGTGGAGAACTGGTGACCCTCCAGATGTTGTAGGACAACTCCCATCATTCCTGACCATTGTCCATGTTATGCTGGCTTAATAGAGCTGGGGGGAGTTGGGGGGGCACATCTGAAGGGCCACAGGTTTCCCATCCCTGAGCTGTAAGTCATGCATTCTGCTCATCCTCTGGCCATCAAATAGTGGCACACAGATTCACGAGCCATTAAATTGTCCATGCAGCTGTAATAGTTGATACAGTTAGCTAGGTGAAGGTAAAGGACCCCTGACAGTTAAGTCCAGTTGTAGATGACTCTGGGGTTGCGGCGCTCATCTCGCTTTACAGGCCGAGGGAGCCGGCGTTTGTCCGCAGACAGTTTTCCGGGTCATGTGGTCAGCATGACCAAGCTGCTTCTGGTGAAACCAGAGCAGCGCACGGAAACACCGTTTACCTTCTCGCCGGAGCGGTACCTATTTATCTACTTGCACTTTTTGGGGTGCTTTCAAACTGCTAGGTTGGCAGGAGCTGGGACTGAGCAACAGGAGCTCATCCTGTTGCGGGGATTTGAACCGCTGACCTTCTGATCAGCAAGCCCAAGAGCAGGGGTAGGCAATCCAAGGCCTGTGGGCCAGAGACAGCCTAATCGCCTTCTCAATCAGGCCTGTGGACTGTCTGGGAAGCAGCGTGTTTTTACATGAGTAGAATGTGTCCTTTTATTTAAAATGCATCTCTTGGTTATATGTGGGGCCTGCCTGGTGTTTTTTACATGAGTAGAATGTGTGCTTTTATTTAAAATGCATCTCTGGATTATGTGTGGGGCATAGGAATTCGTTCATTATTATTTTTTTCAAAATATAGTCCAGCCCACCACATGGTCTGAGGGATAGTGGACTGGCCCACGGCTGAAAAAGCTTGCTGACCGCTGTCCAAGAGGCTGTGGTTTAGACCACAGCACCACCTGCATCCCTAACAGTTAGCTAATCTCCAACAAAGCTAGCAAATCCTGGATGTGTTAAAAAATTAATAAGCATTAATTGTTCTGACATGCCCTGGGCTCATTAAAACAGCTTGGTTCCTAACAACAATGAATAACCATTTCTTTAAAAAAGAAAAAAAAGAAGTCAGGATATTTTATTTTAAAAAAATCTAAATCTTAATTTCTATACGTCCGCACTCTTTGAGGTGTGGCTGCTGCATCCCAAGCACCAACCCAGGCAGGAAAAGAAGGTCTAGACAGCAAGACAGGCCTGTTCACAAGGAATGTTTACAAAGAATCAACAAAGGATTTAACCAGTTTCATCATCTGACACAGCCATGAAATTCACGGCAATTATCTTGAAAGTCTCCCATGACATATCTCAACCCTATGTTCTTTAGCTATATTTTGGGGAGAAAAGCAGCCAAGCTCACAAAGAAGGAATTTGCAATGTGTCATAGTTAATAACTACCCTAAAATCATACCCATGTGGCTATAATTTTGTGAACCAAAATAGGATTGTTATGGGCTGTGCAGTGCGTGCAGCTAGCTTCCTCTGGTCAGCATAAAGACGGAACCTGCCTGTCCCCCAGAATGTTCCTGGTGTTCCTGGTTTTGAGAACAAACACCCTACCAGGACCTTGGTCAGTTGACTTGGGATGCAGCCAGGTAATATGCTCCAACCTTCTAGGGACTGAACTATTGACACTTCACCTGCCGCAATCAGCAGCTCAGGAACAAGATCATCTAGCTCAGAATCGTCTATACACTGATTGGCAGCAGTTCTCCAGGATTTCAGACAGGGAACACTCCCAGACCTACCTGAAGATGCCAGGAACAGAACATGGAACCTTCTGCATGCAAGGCAAATAATAATAATAATAATAATAATAATTTATTATTTATACCCCGCCCATCTGGCTGAGTTTCCCCAGCCACTCTGGGCGGCTCCCAATCAGTGTTAAAAACAATACAGCATTACATATTAAAAACTTCCCTGAACAGGGCTGCCTTAAGATGTCTTCTGAATGTCAGATAATTCTTTATCTCTTTGACATCTGATGGGAGGGCGTTCCACAGGTCGGGCGCCACTACCGAGAAGGCCCTCTGCCTGGTTCCCTGTAGCCTCACTTCTCGCAATGAGGGAACCGCCAGAAGGCCCTCGGCGCTGGATCTCAGTGTCCGGGCTGAACGATGGGGGTGGAGATGCTCCTTCAGGTATACAGGACCGAGGCCGTTTAGGGCTTTAAAGGTCAGCACCAACACTTTGAATCGTGCTCGGAAACGTACTGGGAGCCAGTGCAGATCTCTCAGAACCGGTGTTATGTGGTCCCGGCGGCCACTCCCAGTCACCAGTCTAGCTGCCGCATTCTGGATTAATTGCAGTTTCCGGGTCACCTTCAAAGGTAGCCCCACGTAGAGCGCGTTGCAGTAGTCCAAGCGTGAGATAACCAGAGCATGCTCTACCACTTCACCATTGCCCAGTCCTATGCAACAGGTAGCAAGTTGGCACATGAATCCAAGAGGTGCTGTCAATGTTGCCTGCCAGAAGTATCCAGCAAAATAAAAAGCTTGGGGGAAATGAATCATAGAATCGTAGAGTTTGAAGGGTCTCTGAGGGTCATCCAGTCCAACCCCCTGCAGTGCAACAATCTCCACTAGATCATACATGGCAAATGGCCATCCTACCTCTGCTTACAAACTTCCAAGGAAGGAGAGTCCATCACCTTCCAAGGATCTGCCAAACAGAAAGTTTTTCTGGTGTTTAGTTGGCATCTGCTTTCTTGCAACTTGAAGCCATTGGTTCGAGTTCCACCCTCCAGAGCAGAAGGGGGGGAAAGGCTTGCTTCATCTTCCATGGGACAGCCCTTAAGATGGTTGTCGCAAAGATCTCAAACTATTCCCACCTCCCGAGCATGGCATTGCTTACACTTTCTCTATGACAGTATGATCCACGCCAACCTCAACTGTTTTACCAATAAATGGACCAGCTTTATGGCACTCATACTTGCATCATCAAGCAGTTATGGGTAGACAAGATGTTGTCTGCACACGAATGGCTGTGTTGTGCATACTTGGTCGCTGGAATGTCAGCAACAAAAGTAGCTTTCAACTCCTGTTTGAAGAGTGAATTTGCTGAGATGTTAACAGCCGGTCAACAGGACTTTCAGGTGAAGCTGCCCTTAAATGGCAGGCAGGTTTTCAAGAAAGAGCCTTAATCTGTACGTATATGAAAAGATGCCCAACCACAGGAATTCTAAGTTCTCTCTGACGAAGTGGCAAGAGAACATTAAGCAGCGCTCATTTAATTGAGTTTACTTCTCTTCCCCTTCCATCTGCTTTACCCAGCAGACTTAAGAAAGCCATTAGCTGTTTGCAAAAAGAAAACATGTTTGCTCATAAGTCCCTGTCCGCCTTCCCACAAACATCCCGCAGCCTCTGAGGAATCCCCGATCACAGAGCAGTCCCAGCCACGGCAGCTTCCTATTGAGTCTTTTCTAAAAAATTTTTTTAAAGCTGAATGATTTCTTAAGTGCCATGGGATCTTGGGAATGCACATTTCCCATAAACCCAGCTTCCAAGTATACTGAACTGTCCTGGCACCCGATGAGTTTTTCTCCTTCCTTTCTCTCCCCCTCATTCCCCTTTGGTGAGAGTGAGCAGAGATGAATCCCAGATCAACGTATCGTGAAAGCAGCGTTTCTCACCAAGTCTGTTCCTGCCAACTCGGAGGTCCAAACTGCGTAATAGTCTAATCCTACCCGCAACACAAAACCATTGCCACTGCAATGGGCCCCTTCCACACATCACCTTCTGAATAGTCAGTAGTGTGCAGCAGGCATGTAAAAAGTCATGTATGTGGGATCAGACACACATTTTCCCACACTCTGCACCTGCCACAATTGGGAAGCCACAATTGGGCCCACTGCACAAACAGACATCAAACAAAACAATCGACAAGCTAACTGAACATTTTCTTTGAATGCCATCCATGTAGGATTTTTTTATAACACACGAAACAGTTCAACTTTCTACAGTTGCGCCCTCAACAATCAAAGACATGCAAATCTAGTCCCAAACAGGGTACCGGTACCCTCAATCCACAGAAAGCCAGGCTTGCTTTAATCCGAATTAAAGTTAATTGGAGTTCCTGTGCCCACAAAGTTCTTTTTTCTGCCATTTGACCAAAGCGCTTCTCCTCCTGACCCCTGCTGAATACAGCCATCTCCAAATCACATAAATACTCAGATTTCCCCAGCCTCTGTCTGGAGTAAATACAAACCAAACAGCTGGTTAAAAGAGGATCTAGAATCTAGAGCTGAAGCAATTTTTCCCTTGATGGCTAAGGCTGACAGGCTACTCGCCATTTCCTGCATCTGTAAATAGGGAAGGGTAATACTCTCTTAAGGAATGTGATTTTTTAAATAAAAAAAAGTCAAAAACATTTGAGTTTAGGCAGAAATCTCTCAGTGTATTTTTTTTTCACCTTAAAAATATTTTTTTAAAAATATACAGAACTTCTGAATACAGACATAGCTTACATGGCTGAATTAGATATAGACATAGAGCATGTTCACAACTTCGAATTTAAACCTATTCAAGCCTGACGTTCAGTGACAACCGTACAGAAGGTTAGTGGCTTGGCAGCCCAATATCAAGTAATTTTGCCAACATTTCATTTCATTTCTTCCCCCAGAGTAAATCACTCAGAAATATCACACATTTGTCCTTGCGTGTTCAAAATGTCTGACTAGCAGTATTAACTGTACAACATATCAAAAAATATACTGGAAATCCCTCTAAGGGCACAAATTTTTGCTATTTATTTGAATCAATAAAGGGGGGTGGTGGGAACCTTGTATTTATTTTCCTTCAAAGGCCTGTGGCCTCCCCAAAACAACACATCCATCAGAGGTCAGTTCACTATTACAGCTTCAGCTTTTTAAAAAAACACGCTGCTCTTTTTTGTTTTTAGTTTGCTACTTCAGCCACTGGATCCAGCTGATCAGAAGGGGGCAGCTTGCAAGCTTGCTTGGTTCAAAGCGAGAAAGTCGAGCAGTGAGCAAGTCAGGGAGCAGCTACACAACACCCTGGTCCAGTGGTTTCCTGGGCCGGCATGCTGCTACCAGTGCTCAAGACCAGTTCAGGCTGCTCACACATACAGTGTTACCTGGGGACTAATTCCCACTGTGAAAGCAGTGGGGCTTACTTATGAGCAGGAATGAATAGGATTTGCATTGCATGCTTCCAAGCTCCCCTCTCCTGCTGCACAGTGGACTTAGGGCTACAATTTCCGATGGACAAATCAATCCCTTGTCACTGCAGGAACACAGATCAGGTAGCTGATATACACAGCAACTGCCATCCCACAGCAGACAATACACATGTGTGACACATTGTAATGCACATGTTCCAGAGAGGAAGCCATCTTTATCTTTTCCAGGGGAAAAAAAATCAACAAGAGGCTTGTGGAACCTCTGACTAATATATTCTGGCGTAAACTCAAGTGTTTATTATACCCGATGCAATAAAGTTTTAAGAGACTACAAGATTCTTTGTGGAGATGCTTCTTCCTGACAAAAAGATTTATGCGCCTGTGGGAAAAGAGTACTGTACGAAGTGATGGAAACAATCAACTATAGAACTAAATGCTATGAGCTACGGAGGGAAAATGCATGTTTTTAAAAACCTGAATATAAGCTATGTCTAAGCATTACACTGGGTTTTAAACTATGTTTTGCTCTCATTAGATTCTTCAGCAAAATCGTGAATGTTGTCAGCTCATACACTAATGTATTTCAAATCCCTAACAGACAAGTTTAAAAATATAAAAGTTTAGGCCTCTGACATAGGTTCAAGAGAAGAGACTAGATTCAAGTCAGGTTCTGGGGAAACTAACCATGGCCATTTCCAGGTATATATTTCTATAGGAGGGTGGTTGTGTTAGCTGCTTCACTGTTCCAATGCTCAGACTACTGGAATCGCTCATACCATTGTAAAGTCTGCACCTAGGAATGGTCCTATGGCATTAAAATGCAATTAAAATGCAACTGTTTTATTTCTGGAAGCCCCAGCAGCAGTTGCAACCAACCAAGGAGAAGAGAAGTGGCAGAAGGATGGTTTGGGGATTTCCAGACAAAAACAGTGACCAAAGGGTAGCTGCTTCCACTTGCTCTCATTCACTGCTGGGAAGGGGAGGGGGTGTTCACCATTTGAGGTGGCCAGGGTAGGGACAACCCAAATTGGGAAGGTCAGCATGCAGGCCAGCAGCGATATCAGTGGGGGTTTAGGTCAAAGAATTTAGGACTGGCAGCAATGACAGCTGAAACAGAAGGAAAGTTAAATGAAACTCAAATCTGATGTAACTGGCCTGGGAAAAGGTCAGGAACAAATACACCAAAGGTTAACTCTCAAAAGCAGCATCGCCATGAGGCCGGAGAAATATGACAACAGTAACCTCAGGAATGAATTCCTTTCGGGCATGTTTACAGCAAAATATTAACCGGAACGCCTCTTCCTTGCTTACAATTTGGAAAAAGAATGGTTTAACAAAAGAGGTGCTGAGCAAGCAGTAATAAAGCACAGGGTCAAACAGTGCTATAGCCAGGGCGTTAAGGAACTGGGCATCCTTTCCCACCCCAGATTAGCTGTGACTTGCAAAGGAAGCTTTCCCCAATAGCCCTTTAAACACCATTCAGCACCTGATCCTTCTCTCTGTCCGCGTGTGTACAGAATATAGATTATATAGGTCCTCTCTATGCATTAACTAAGGGGATCTGTATACAAAGAGGTATATGCACAGGGATACAAAGGAAATGCCTCGGGGTACATTTCAGATAGGCTGACATACCTGAGCTCCATTCCACGTGGTCCCCCCCCCCACTTATTTAGGGATTAATAAAGCGTATTTGTAAAAACTAAAAACCGGTACAGTTTTCCCTGCTCGAGTCCCAGAGAGCGAGGCGGGGAAGCCAAGGGCCAAGACAGGAGGAGAAGCGTCCTTCATCTCTCGGCCTTTCCGAGTCCACAGCCGAGAGCGCGCGCTCGAGTCCGGGGCGACGGGGCGGACCAGGCTCCCTGCTTGCTCCAGCGGCCGTCGGGGCTCCCAGTCGGATGGCTTCCCTTGTACTCCGCAGTCGCTGTCTCCGCCGGAGTCGGTGCAGCACGGTGGGGTCGGTCGAGGGATGGGGTTGGCGGGGAGAAAGGTTGTGCCTCCGGCCTCCTGGGCCGGATGGAGTCCCTAGCGCGCCGAGGTGTCGGGCGTCGTCGTGGGCGGCACGGCGGTGGTCAGCGGCCTCGTGGTCTCTCCGGTGCCGGGCGCGAGCGGGCCGGGGTCGGGGCCGGGGGCCGTCCCGGGCGGCTGGGGCGGGGTGTGCGGCCCGCCGCGCACGGGCTGCCAGATGAGGCTGTAGTAGACGGCCAGCACGATGGCGGCCAGCGAGACGGAGAGGACGTAGGCCAGCACGGTGGCCAGGCGCACCCACTTCTTGTTGGTCTTGGCCGCCATGCGCGCCTTCTTGTCCCCGGTGTAAGTGGCCGGCTTGCCCCGCTCCCCGCCCGCCCCCGCCTCCTTCTCCTTCATGGGGGCGCGGCCTTTGGCCCGCTGCTCCACCGCCCTCTCCGTCTTGCTGAGGCTCCCGAGCGGGATGGGCCCCGAGGGACGCGCCGCCGCCGCCGCCGCCGATCACATCACGACATGCCCCGGGGCGCCGGGAGAATCAGGCGCTGCTGCTGCTGCTGCTACTGCAGCAGCGGGTGGGCCTCGCAGGCAGGCGGCGGACAGCGATCGACGGCCTCGGCGGCGAGTTTGCGACGCGCCCGGCTGCAGGGAGGCGGCCGTGGGTGGGAAGCCCGTCGGCAGAAAGGCAGCGTCGCTCGGCCTCGGCCCGCGGCAAGGATGCTGCTGTCGGGGCGCGCGCCTCCCTTTCTCTTTCGCAGCAGCAGCAGCAGCTGAATCCGCGGCGTCTCGGCGGCGTTCAGCGGCCGGGCTGTGCAGGCAGCGGGTATTAAAGGGGCACGAGCGCCGACGGAGGTGGGAGCGGATGCTGTGGCGCCTTAAAAAGGCAATGCAAGAGCGGGAGGACCACCGGCCAGCCGCGGCTCTGCGCTAGCAGCAGGCCAGGGACCGCGGATCCGCCTTCTGTCCGGGGAGGGGGAACAGCTCCGGCGCATCACATATTGGGAGGGGGAGCGAGTCGGGGGGCTGCGATCCCCACTCCCATTTCCCTGGGAGGCAGTCTCATTTAATGGAGTCACTACTTCCGAGTACATGCGGTTGGGTCGCGCTGGGGGGCGTGCGGGGGCGGGGGAGACAGGAAGCGAAAGGTATACGCACAGCTGCGATCCTAAACAAATTTGCAATCCTTGGCTATTGAGGCTGGGGGGGTGGGGGGAGTCGCACTGAATGAAATGGGACTTCCTTCCTAACGTCCCTGCATTGCTCCGCGTTGCTCAAAAGTCCTAAGCCATTCGAGAGAGAGGTCCGCTTCAGACACTAGTTTTCCCTCCTCTAGCTGATATTAGGGTACGGGCGTGTGGGAATGGTCAAATATCGAGGCTCCTGTCCGTGATCCCGAAGTGACAGGTATGGAAGAACAAACGGTCAGCGAGCTGCACTCTCCTCCCCACCGGCCTGTGTTGTAATGTCAACATGCGGACTCCCGGATTTTGTCCGAGAAGAATTCCTAAACTAGTTTGGGGGCCCCTTCATCTCACTGTGGACAAAATTTGTGAGTCTCATAGCTCCCATTTCACACATTGCAAAAGAAGCCAAGAAAGCCGCTTTTTCAATCTATCTAGCCAATGGGGGGGATTTTTATACCAATAGGTGAGCACCTGGAGTCTGGACATTGCAAACATTAGGTGCGTTTGACCGTTTGAAAAACGCTTTCCTTCCTCTAGAAATCTGATCTGCCCTGCCCAAGATGCTGCTGTGTCTAATTAGTCTAGTACCCACTAATGACTTTGGTGGAAAGTCTGATTAGCGCCTTGACTGGCATCTGGGTGTGTGATCTTGGTTAGAAATCCAACATTTTGTATTTTTGTTTCATGGGAGCAAGGAATTGAGGGGGAAGAAGCTAGAAAAGTGCTCACTGGTTCCAAACTTTCAAAACAAAGATTTAAAAAACAGGACTGTTAGAATGAAGTCACCTTAAGATGCTCTGTTACTGCCATTTGACTCTTAATGCAGTGATGTGCCAGTATGACATGTTGAGAACAAAGGATTGGGATGTAATAATCTCTCTACTGATTTTATACATATGTGATAGAAGTGCCCTTCTATCTAGGTATAGTGGATCAAAATACTAAATGAGGTGGGTAAATGAATGACAATACTGTATACCACTTGTCTTATTAGGACCATTTGATCTCTGATCTGCTGGCTGCTGCTAAATTCAAAGTCTTAAAGTATAACTATGTGACAAAAGTTTGAAATGCTAACATCCAATAAATTGGCGAAATGTCTAGATAGAAAAAGGACAGCTGAAACATCTTTGAAATGCAGTGTCCATGAAAGATACACCTCAATCACTCAGAAGTCCTAAATGGATTTCCAGAAGTTCAATTACAGTATAACATTTCAAACTGTTTTAAATCTTTTTTTAAAAAAAACAAACAGTTCTGTGACATGAATCTAATTTGTTCTATCTGAAGGTATAACCTCTTAGGAAATAAATGGTTCTGTAGTTCCTCTTTTTTTAATATGACAGGCAACTAGCTATACATTAATTCAGGTGGGTTTCATCTACGGCCTCTTGCTTGCTGGCCTGCTTGAGTCTGTGATAGGCTGCTGCATGTTTGGCTTTCTCTGGAGCAGTGAACTCTACCCATCAAAGGTAACAGGGGAGCTTGCTGTTGAGTACAACAGCACACACCTTTAACTGAAAGAAGGACAAGTCAAGAGCTGATCGTGTAATGGGAAATTGCATATTCTTATCACTTCAAACCATTGATTTGGCTTTTGAACATGTATAAGCAAATGGCTGAAGTAAAGTTCAGGGACCTTTATTTATACAAACGGTCCCTGTATCACATGTCAGCAACTAGTGGCCCTAAATTCTAATCAAGCCCTCTGACTTCCCAGTTGTCAGCTCAGATGCAAGGGGACAGCATATTTAAGGAGAGGCCCTTGTTGTCATGTGAATGGCTACCAGTTCCCTTTTACAGGTGCGGTGGGACCCTGGGCTTCCAGTTCATGCCATTTCTCAAAATGACCCTCTGTTTATACAGGAATGACCAACCTTTTTGGGCCCATTTGCAAATCTTGTGGGCATCACACACCCAGAGCAACCAACTACACACCAACCTGTTCTATAGGCGACAACAGAATGCACATTTCAAGTCTAATTTCAGTAGGAGAAGAAGACCCTGTGGGCCCCAGAGGAAGCCTATGTGTGCCCCTGGGCACAACTTTGGCAACCCCTGCTCTAGCAAAACATGTTTTGGAAAAGGGCCTTTTGAGCATCTTCCGTTATAGCTGCTTAACACCTCTCATTCTAAAGAACAGCCTTATATTTTCAGTCACCTTGGTCCCATATCATGGTGGGAGATCTTTATGTCACCCAAGCCAATGCATGTCTGCTCAGATGTAAACTGCAATAAGCTCACTGAGGTTTACTCCCAGGTAACTGCGCACAGGGTGGCAGCCATATGGTGGTATTAAACTAATTTTTACACAGTATAGTTCCACTGAAATGAGTGAACATGACTAAGTTAGGTCCATTAATTGAATACCATCCATAATGACTAATCTGTATGCCACCTTAATTAGTTATTGCCACTCTGTCCTGAAGATGTAGCTTTGCAGCTTCACACAACTTCATAGTTGTGGGAGGCTAATTTGCCATTATAGGCTTGGATTGTTGGCTGACTAAAACAGAACAGTTTTTGCTGTCAGCATGCTATTTCCCCTCCACATTAAAATCCACACAGAAACAAATACATAAGGGGAAGTGAATGCATGCCTAAACACACATTCATGTTAAGGTAAGGTTACCAATTTTTTTTCCCAATGAATCTGGAGACACTTTTCAACTTCAATGGATTTTGTATGGGGACTGATTTGTAAATCTGGGGACTGTCCCTGGGAAACAGGGACATCTGGTAACCTTATGTTAAGGAAAGTAGGATGAAAAATTAGTGTAATAATAATGGGCAGGGGGGATTTCCCCACTATTAAGATTCTTGTTATTTGAATAACTATCCTACATATGTTCAGCCTCCAACGTTTTCCTTCTTGTCTTATAAATCATCTCTCTCTCTCTCTCTCTCTCTCACACACACACACACACACACACACACTCCCCATCTTTGTGTTCTGGCTGGCTATTGGTGAAGGAAATCCTTATTAAATGGGAATTGGTCTTCCGGTTCCCAGGAGCCCAGCAAATCTGTCTTAAGTGGGCAATGCTATTGAATGGAAGAGAACGAGCAGCACAGTCACAGATGCAGCTGTTCTGCAATATAGTAACAGCTGATCGGAGCTCCAGCAGGATATGAAATTACTGGTTTCCAAATTGCACCGCTCATTAAAAGGCTCTGCTGTTGCTAAGCAGCTGATGGGAAACCTAAAGAAATAAAGTGGATCAGGCATATATGAGGATGCTGGGCTTTGAGCATGGCTTTCAGCAGTGGGAGATTTGGTATGGTGATAGTATTTTCGTGATACAATACATTAGGGGTGCCTAATGTGGCCTGTGGGCCTTACATGCCCCCTAAGGTTTTTCATGGCCCCCAAAGGTCCCCCTCTATTTCGTCACTGTCAGCGGTTTTTAATTTAATTTAATTTAATTACTTATTCACCCAACTCCTCTCCGATCTCCTGTGTTCTGGATGTTCTCCATTTGTTTCTCCAGGCAATTTGGGACCCAAAATTTCCCTGCTGAAAGGGTTGAAAGTGACAGATCCCTCTTCCTTTGTTGAGAGCTGCCAGTAACTTTCTTGTTTCAACTGCTTCTGCAGCACCCTCTGAGTTTGTTGGAACCCCTGGAACTGTGACACAGAAAAAGCATCTGAGAATCAGCCTCTAGTTCTTTTTTCATATACGTAAAAAAAGGAAAGTTAAAGAAAAAGAGAGACTTCAGAAATCAGAGATTTAGCTCTAGGATGTTTTCCTTAGAACTTGTAGGGTGGAGAGCTGGATCAATGACTTAAGAAGATGTCTGGCTGCCCTGGCAGTTGGGCTTTGGCTTTTCTCTTTGCTGTCAGCAAATCAATGGATGTGTGCTTATATTGATGCCTCTTTGTGATATACTCAGTTGGATAAGGAGATGTGCTTTGAAAATAACTTTGTTTATCCAACAGCAGCTCTAAGGTACCATGTGGGTGATGATGAGCACAATTAACCTTCTACACAGGTCCAGGGGACGTGGGTTACAGACAAGAGGCTGGGAATAGGTAAATTGAATCTGTCTGATGTCAAAAGGCAGAGAGTTCCAAAATGTGGGTGCTGCAAGTATCATGTGGCACCTGTAACAGCGCCAGTTCTGCAGATCAAAGCAGTCAAGTGGGCGTATATGGGGTAAGGCAATCTCTCAAGACATCTGCACTTAGTACACAGACGTCAGGGGCATGGTTAGCCCTCTGGTGGCTTGACATTGAGGGCTGGGCCCAGAGGGTGGCCCTGATTCAGACTGTCAGTACCCTCCATGAAAAGTTGCAAGGAGCAGGGCTTGCGCTTAATTCTTCAAGGCCTGGCATCACTAACCCAGCATATCTCAAGCTCCTGTCCTGGCCAGGTCAGTCTGTTGCAGCAAAAACAAGAGAGGGAGAGAGCGCACCAGCCCTAGGGCGCCATCAAGACCAATGGATTTTGTACAAGATGCAGTACAAGGGAAAGAGGCCTACCAAAAGCTCAAAATGGGGCATGGCTTAGTTACATTCACTTTGGATTACTGCAGTGTGCTCTCCAAGTGGCAGCAAATGAGATCTAATTGAAAACAACTGCTCTGTCATCTGTTGGGAACTGTTCACCACAGCCGTGTACATAACTTCAGTAACTGTGTAAAGATCCTTCCAGGTTGTCTATTGTCTTCCACACAGGGAGCTTCTTGTCTCAGAGGTGATTTTCTTGAGCATCAAGTTCTACCTGAGTCCTGGTGTGTTGTATGCTTCTGCTCCTGGTCTTGTTCTCTGCTTCTGGCTCTGAGTTCCTAGCTCCTAAGTCCTTCCCTTGACCCAGCTATGCCAGCATCCATTCTGTTTCCAGGTACAGTTTAGGATGTTGGCTGTACTTTGGACCAAGGACACATGAGTGATGTCTTCTCTCATATACGTCTGCCTGTTTTTTGTGATCTGCAGAGGAGTCTCTTCTCTGCATCCCAGCAGTGATGGGAGTTGTGACTTGCTGGGATTTGGAAAAGGGCAGTTTCTGTGTATAAATTATGGCTCTTCCCACCTTGGAAGGTCAGTCTGGCTCTTCCCTTCTAACCTTCCACTGTCTTATTGATTTTATTCTGGCAGGCTTTTGATCTGCTGGCTAGATGAGTTATAGCGGTGTGGTTCCTTATTTTTAAGCTGTTTTTATCTGGTGTCTTGGGATTATTGTTTTGCTTATGTACTAAGTTTCCTATGCAAGGTAGAAGATTTGATCCATTTTTAATCTGTTGTTGTAAGCCAGGGACTGGAAAATATTTGTTTAGCCCAAAGGCCACATTCCCTTCTGGGCAACCTTACAAGAACCACATGCCAGTGGTGGGTGAGGCCACAAATTTAAATGCCTCCATTGTAGAGCAGGCTAGCTTCTACACACTCAAATATCCCTCTCTTTCCTTACAGCCACACAAGCAAAAGATACTACCAGAGTTCCATGACACATTCCAGGCAGCCTGGGGAGAGTTCTGAGAGTCAGGCATAGAGGCCTGGATAGCTGCATTTGACCCCCGAGTCCTGTTGTAAGCTGTACTTATGGTACTGAGTTTACACTGTAAGGATGGGGATAGTGCATAGTGCAGACGACGACTGAAATTCAACCACCTAATAGAGTAAACCAGCACTTAAGTATTCAAAGACATGCATATGCAAGCAAAACATTTTAAAAAATATATATATTACGATTGAGAAAATGGAACTGAAGATATAGAAAAGGCCGCTAACCTGGACTTTGGTTTGGTATTGATCGCAGGTACAAACAGAAATGGCACTGAGCTTGGGTTACTATGGTACAAGAGTTTACAGATCCCTGCTCAAACAAGACACAGCATTTCCCCGACAGAAACTTCCTGTCTCTGCCCAGGCAGTGTGGATCGTTGTCAATCTAGCAAAAGCCCCAAAATCATATTTGTGTTAAAGACTACAAAACACCGTGTGGGAAGAACTGACAGTACAACTTCAAACAAATCCAATAATTTTGTTGCTGAGATTCATAGAAAGAAGAAAATACATAGAATTTCTTGAAAGGGATTTTTGCATTGCATAAGTCACTGGTGCCAATTTTTTTTTTTGGGGGGGGAGGCTGGGTGTCTCCGCTCCCAGAAAATTTCCACTGTGGGTGCCCAAGCATATCTACGGCCATAGTGGGTCCCAGCAGAAGCAGAGGCCCTGGCCCAGTCACTTCCACTGCAGCATCAGAGAGTCAGCAGAGGCAAGGCGGCAGGCAGTTTGCGCACAGTGCATGCGCCATGACATCATGACGTCACACACACAATAGCACGAGTGACGTGAGTTCTCGGGAGGAAAAAGAGGACATAAATGGAAGAAATAAGAGGGGTGTGTTTTGGTTTTAAATAAGAACCCTCCACATCCGTTAGAGCCTAACGATTAGAAGTTTGTGAAGGCAAAGCTGAGGTAAATCCCTGGTGCTGATATTCCTGGACAATTCTTAACACAAAGATCACCTAGAAGATAGCAACACATTTCTCTCGCCTTTAAAAAATAAATAAGATGTCCTGAACTGTGAACCCAACTGTCTTCACATTATTAGAATGGAGCTCTGGAGTCATGCAATGCTCAACAACTGTGGGTCTTTGGCACCAAAAGAAGCAGGCAGTTTGAACCCCCTGAGGGGTTCCTTTACCCTCATTAACCTAGCTTGAAATGCAGCAAAGGGATGCAGACTAGACTGCTGTAGAAATTATTCTGTGCTCATAGAAGCTGAGCCGCAGGATTCATGTTGCTGGCCCCTGGCAGTGGTGTGCCTTCCAAAGGGTAATTACAGTCTCTTGAGCAGCGATCACTCATTTTTACTGGCTATAAATACGCTGCCTTTACAGAGAATCACTTCATTCTTGTACTACGCACGGACTTAAAGTCACGCTGTGTGCCTTCTAATTTTCACCCCATCACGTTCCTTCAAGTTCAGCCTCTTTCCAACTGCAGAACTGGGACCAACCCTTCATTGCTTAATTTTGAGGCGAGGGGCGGGGGTTGCCCTAACGCTACGGATTTTTCTTTTAATATGTTCATCCTCTTCCTTCTCTGGTTTTATTTATTCCTGCAAAAATAAAATAAAATCACATTTTGCCCTCTGATTCCCACACCCCATTATACTTTAGCTTATAATTGCTTCTTGAAGGAAATATTTTCTCACACAGTGCAGTCCCCCCAGTGTCTCACAGGAAAAAGTACAGTCTCTGGCTACACCTTCCCTGTATATTTAAAACACTATTATACCATTTTATAATAGCCATGGCTATTATAATCATGGCTCCTGCTGCATGCAAGAATCCGGACAACTGTAGTTTGTTAAGGGTACTGAGAGTTGCTGGGAGACCCCTAGTCTTCTCACAAGGCTACAGTTTTCAGAGTACAGTGGTACCTCAGGTTAAGTACTTAATTCGTTCCAGAGGTCCGTTCTTAACCTGAAACTGTTCTTAACCTGAAGCACCACTTTAGCTAATGGGGCCTCCCACTGCCGCCGCCGCCGCTGCGCCGCCGCTGCATGATTTCTGTTCTCATCCTGAAGCAAAGTTATTAACCCGAGGTAATATTTCTGGGTAGCGGAGTCTGTAACCTGAAGCGTATGTAGCCTGAGGTACCACTGTAGTTTATCAGCCAACCGTTTATCAACCAACCAATCAACCCCTCTTTCCAGGGAACTCTGAGAATTGTAGCTCTGAAAGCGGAATAGGGACTCTTTCTCTCAGCACCCTTAACAAACTGCAGTTCCCAAGATTCTTTCGGGGAAACCATGAGTGTTTAAGTGGTATCCTAGTCCTTTAAATGTATGGTGCCTCTGTACCCTACAAAACTCTCTTGTTATCTTGTATGGTCAGTGGGCAGGTGGGAGCATTCTCTCTTCCTTACCCCCCCCCCACCCAATACACAGGAAAACAACAGGATATGGCAATGTGGTGTAGCTTGAAAGAAGAGCCTCTCCAGTAGATCTAGCTGGGTTGTGGGGTGTGGAAAGGGACACGGCAGTCCTTTACGGGGTCCTGGTCCTAAGCCAAAAGAGATTTTTCCAGAGGAGATTTCCTCCAAAGTAAAGGCATGAAGTAGCCTCTTGGTAGGAAAAGCAGGGGCACTGCCCAGTCTGACAACGAAAGAGCTTTTTGGAATCCCTTGGGCTTTCAAAACTTTTAGAGGTTGTGCACTTCACAAATGTCAAAATGTGCAAAAAGTGACATCTCCCTGTCTCTGCAAAGTGCTTGTACTGGAAAAGCAGGTGACTGCACTCAGAATAGTTTTACACTTTTCAGGCTTCAATCCTATGCAGTCTATGATGACAGACTTTTGAGTAAACATTGGGGGGGGGGAGTTACGCTACATGAGAAGCTGGGGCTTGAGTTTTGGGGAAGAAGAGAAACTGTCTAGAAGTACTAAAAATATCATTAAAATATTTTATTTTACTTCAGCCGCGTTCTTCTCAGATGCTTCCATTTTTAAACTTTTCTTATATATATATATATATATATATATATAATGGTTATTAATTTCAATATACCAATTATTATACATTCCACAGAACTTCACATCTTATACAGTCTTTTTGGACTTCCATCAGCACCTCTGATGATCCACCATTTTTATCATTTCTTCTGCATTTCTTAAATTCCTATTGCCTTTAATTATCTTAACTCACAATCCACCTCTTTAACCATTTTTGAAATAATTCAAATAATTTACCTCACAAAACTTCTTGCAAACCTACAAACGTTTTTAAACTTTTCAGCCTTTGTTGGTCTGTTGTGGATAGGTTGGCTACTTCCACATTGCTACGAAAAAAGAGAGCAAATGAGGACACTATATTTGCATAAAACTTCCAAATGCTGATTTATATTATCTGGGTGAAAGTTTAGAAACAGTGGCTATGATTTAAGCAAAAATACAATGCATCTCACTGGAGTGGAGGTAACTGTGGTCCCTGTGTGTGTGCTTGCTCAGACTTTTGTCTGGGTGCTACTTGCTGATAGACAACTTCAAGGCTCCTGCTTATCTCCTTTCTAATGGATCTTTATCTTTAAAGCAGACTTGAACCAGATTTGGACCAGACGGCCCTTCAAAACAAGAACTGACTTGTGTACACATGGCTGCTCCTAGTTAGGGATAGTAGCACAAAAGGACTGTGTGCAATGACACACTGGGCAACAGATATAGGACACAACATAGATCTCAACCTCTGGGAGAAACTCTGGAAAAGTGACCTGAAATTTACTGCATGTTATTCATTGAAAGAGAACTATTTGAAAATGATTCATAGATGGTATTTAACTCTGAGTAGTTTAGCTAAGATTTGTAAAACGGAATCAGATATGTGTTGGAAGTGTAAAGAAGTGGAGGGAATGTTTTTTCATAAAAAGGTAAAAGCGTATTGGGAAATGATTTATAATGAATTGAAAAAAATGTTAAAACTACTTAAAAAAAAAAAAACCAGAGTCCTTTTTCTTGGCAATAACCCAGACAGAAATTCCTAGGTGTCAGAAAAGGTTATTTATGTATGCAACAACTGCAGCCTATGTTTTGTTAGCCCAAAAATGGAAAGTGAGTGAGGTCCCAAACAAAAACAAATGGCAAGTTAAGTTGACAGAATATGCAGAACTTGCAGATTTAACATATAAAATAAGGGAGCTAGCAGAACATACATTTAAAGAAGAGTGGAAAACATTTATTGAATATATGGAAAATAACTATACAGCTGAAAACGCTGGCAGCATTAAGATAAATTCAAGAGCAAACATCTGAGAGGTTCTGGAACTGAGTTCCTGTGAGTTCCAGCTGAAAAACTGTGCTGAATATACTTATTCAAAAAGAGGTCCCATTCAAAGCCATGGGACATACCCCAGAGCACGCATAATTAGAACCACACAGAAAGTTCATTCCAAAGGACTTACTCTTTCCTGAAGTGCAGGGTGGGGAACCTCAGGCCCAGAGATCAAATGTGACCTTCCAGGTCTCTCCATCTGTCCCACAGGACCTTCCCTGGCCTAATCCCCTACACACCTTCTCCTCAGGCCACACGCCACACTGGCTCTGCTTTGCACACTCCTTGAGTGATTTGCCTGACTAGAATATGCCCTTGAGCTTCCATAATGCTTCTTACTTGCATGGATGGAGAACAGAGAGGGATGTGTGAGAGTGTGTGTAGAAAGCTGCCTATGGTACAAAAGTAAAATCAGCGTTTGTCGCTCCACCCACTTTTGCTTATGGCCACACTCACTACTGACAAAAGGTTGCCTAGAAGGGAACGCACCCCTTGACTTGAAAAAGGTCTGCAGACAGTTATACCAGGTCATGTGGCCAGCATGACTAAGCCGCTTCTGGCAAAACCAGAGCAGTGCACGGAAATGCTGTTTACCTTCCCGCCGGAGTGGTACCTATTTATCTACTTGCACTGGTGTGCTTTCAAACTGCTAGGTTGGCAGGAGCAGGGGCCGAGCAATGGGAGCTCACCCTGTTGTGGGGATTCGAACCGCTGACCTTCCGATTGGCAAACCCAAGAGTCTCAGTGGTTCTACATGGCCCAGAAAAACTGTCTGTGGACACATGTCAGTTCCCTCGGCCAGTAAAGCAAGATGAGCCCCGCAACCCCAGAGTCGTTTACAACTGGACTCTCAGGGGTCCTTTACCTTTACACCCCCCAAAAAAATATTTGATAATATCTGAACTGGGGTTAGCACAAAACATTAAGCAAGAAAGGGGAATTGTTCCATCTGTTCCACTGTGCATAAGCTGGGTGTAGTGATCCATGCTACAAAGACACAAGACATCCAGCCGCCACTCACAAGCTCGATGTGTTTGGCAAAGGCATTGTCTGAATGAGGTGCCCTTCCACATGGAACTGTGTGTCATGGTGCTCCTAAACCTGCTCACTGGCTCCTCACAGATAGAGCAGGGAGGTGATTGGGCGTACTTGTCAATCTGACTCTCTATTTGCATATATTATCATACACGGAAGTGACTCATCATCCGGTGTCTTAAAACGGTACTTTGTAAAGCAGTCCCCAAGGGAACCCAACGGAAGTGATTATGGTTTATGCAACCAAGATGTTATTTTGCTGAGCTGTTATTCTTTTCAGCAAAAATTGCTGCATAACTGCTTTTTTTTTTACACTGTTTGTTCTGCTCAGCATTGTTACCTAATATGAAACTAACCTATTTTCAAGGCTAAATTTTCCCTGAGAAAAATAGTAAGATGAAAAAACAATTACGTCCATGCAGAGCCAAACATGGGAAAACTTTATAAAGTGTTTACACTACTGAATAGTCTTGTTGATTACAATTCTGAGGTGGCGTGTTTACCAGTAATACACCAATAATGCCAGAAATGAGGGAGCTGTAGCTGCTGAAGCCTGAGTCTCTATTGCAGTGCAATCCTGTGCAAATTTACTCAGAAGTCCATCCCACTACATTCAGTGGGGTTTTCGCCAGGCAGGAATGGGCAGGTCTGCCAATTCCAGTTTCTGAGTTTTCAGTTCATTTTTCCACATTTCAGCACCAGTTTGTGAATTTTCTTTCAAAGTCCTAATAAAATTTCATCAGCGTTCTAGTTCAATGAACATTTTTTTGCAAGCACGTTTGCCTCATATGATGCATTTTTGTGCTATTTTCTCCAATGTATGTGTTTTTATGCACCCTTCCCCCCAACATGCACCGCTTTTGTACACATGATTTGGTTGCAGAACTGCATTGCAAAATTTGGAGAAGTGCAAATATATATGTCTCGGTTCGCCTACTGTTTCAGAGAGTGTGAATTAGGAAATTTGCATTAAAATCCAAACCCCAGCCAAATTTCTCTCCCATCCCTGTTGTTGTTTAGTCGTTTAGTCATGTCCGACTCTTCGTGACCCCATGGACCAGAGCACGCCAGGCACTCCTGTCTTCCACTGCCTCCCGCAGTTTGGTCAAACTCATGTTTGTAGCTTCGAAGACACTATCCAACCATCTCATCCTCTGTCGTCCCCTTCTCCTTGTGCCCTCCATCTTTCCCAACATCAGGGTCTTTTCCAGGGAGTCTTCTCTTCTCATGAGGTGGCCAAAGTATTGGAGCCTCAGCTTCACGATCTGTCCTTCCAGTGAGCACTCAGGGCTGATTTCCCATCCCTACTCCCAGGTAAATGTGCACAAGATTGCAGCCCTAGTCTTTTCGTCTGCTCTGCTGTCCCATCTACAACAGAGGGCAGGATGCTGGATTTGCACAACTGCAAGAGAGGAAGATGGACCAAAGAAATAAGGGAGGAATGGTGGAATCAGAAAGGAACAGAGCACCTTGCTCTTCTTCTTTTTCTTTTTTGAAATAGTTTTTATTTGGTTTTACAAGTATAAAATTATAACAATACCATCATACATTTCCACATTTGCAGATTCCTCCGGATCTCTGGATTTCCCACCTCCATG
This sequence comes from Podarcis cretensis, assembly GCF_951804945.1. Lineage (NCBI taxonomy): Eukaryota > Metazoa > Chordata > Lepidosauria > Squamata > Lacertidae > Podarcis > Podarcis cretensis. The sequence continues at coordinate 43,513,992 of NC_137170.1, read as the reverse complement.
GGTCCTATTATTAAACCTTTTCTACTGCATCTTTTCCAATAATCTATATTTTATATCATTCCATTGTCTCCATAGTACTTGCTACATTACAAGTGTTACTGTAATCCTGCTAGGGTTTTCATTTTATTGTATTTTTAATATTTTGTTGGAAGCCACCTAGAGTGGCTGGGGAAATCCAGCCAGATGGGTAGGGTATAAACAATAAATTGTTGTTGTTGTTGTTGTTGTTGTTGTTGTTGTTGTTGTTGTCTGCTTACAGTGGTCTCCAAGATAAATTATAAATTTCCCCCATTCTTTGTTAAAGTTCTGGTCTTCTTGATTCCTGAGCTTTCTGTTCAGCTTTGCCATTTCAGCATAGTTCAACAATTTGATTTGCTGTTCTCTGGTAGGGACTTTATCTTCTTTCCATCTCCGAGCTAATAGCATCTGGACGGCTGTTGTATACATAAAAAAGTCTTTTCTGCACCTCACTCTTCAAGATAGCCAAGCTACTGATATTAAACGTTCCTCTACCTGAGAGCATGGTCACACCTTTATCCATTGTGAAATGGAAATTGCCACCATGTTATGAAATGAAGAGATTTTAACAAAGCCCAGCTTGGGAAGAAAGATATAAAAATTCCAGAAAGATACACTTCTGCACTGTATCAGGTTTGGCCAGGCTCCTATGGCACAGCATGCTTAGCCTAATGGTTTATCTAGTTCTCTTAGAACCTGATATATATGTTTTTTGGTTTTTATGATTTTCAATTTTATACATTTCAATAACTTTACAATCGTTTTAACATTTCAAAAATTGACTTCCTCCCCCCCTCTTTCTGCGGTACCTTAAATTTATTTTTTATATTTTCTGCATATTCCAAATTAGCTTAACAACTTAATCATTTATTCATCTATTTTAAATGTATACTCTTATAAAACTGCAGGTTATTACAATAATCCTGCCAGTGTTCTTATCTGTTTACAGTTTGTTTGTAAATATTCAATAAACCATTTCCATTCTTTTATAAAAACTGATTTTTGTATTTATCCCATACTCTACAGATTTTTCCTAGTTATATGATTTGTAAATCCTTTATGTACTTTCACCTTTTCATACTATAAATAAATGTGCCAACCGAAAATATTATCATAACCTTCTAAATCTAAAATATGTGAATTCTCCAATGTCATCCATTCTCTTAAATGGGAGAATTTAATTTTGTTTTCAATGACTGTTATAGCAAGTGTTTTTTTCTTATAGTGGCAAGAAGCTGCAGCACCAGCAGGGCAGGCAGGGAGCTGCAAATGGATGTTCTTTGCACCAGAAAGATTCACACCCATCTGAAAAACAGTGTGATAAGAGCTTTTAAGGGAGTACACCGCCTTCTTACAGTTATACCACCAAGTGCTACCAGATGGGAAGAAACACGAGCAGCCCATCAGAAAAACTGAGTGAGGTAAAGACATCTAGAGAATTAGAGGTTATATCAGAGAGCCATTTTATGTCTAGGAGAGACGAGGAACAACTTTTGCAAGCTTCTGAGGTAGAGGCAACATCAGGGCAGGGCTTTGGAGCAGATGTCCAGCGTTTCACGCAGCAGAACTAAGCAGGATAGTTCCCAAATGTGGCAAGGGTTATCAAATTTTGAAGTGAGCGAAGCAATCCACTCTACCATCTAAAGAGAGCCCCCCTCATAAAACTAGAGACTGCAGAGTCAAGAATCACTTAAATAATCTGAGACTATGGCACATGATTTAGCTTTTTGTCCTTTCTCCAGCAGGTGTAGACTTTCTTGTTCCAACTGGCTTTTAATGAAAGAGTTGGTGCCATGCTTTTTAAAAAAATAAATAAATTGTAATTATTGGTGTCATTTAAATAGACTTTATATATGTATATAGTTTTAATTCTGTCAATGTTTAATAGTTTTTCAGTTATTGTTTTCTCTGTGTTTTAGCCGTTTTTATTTTTATCTGTAAACTGCCTTGAGTCCAGTCAGGGGGGGAAAGTAATAGTAATAATATTAAAAAGTGTGAAAGTGTGAGGGATGCTGTTATGATTACTATTTTATTATTGGGCTGTCAGTATCCTTTTTATTATGTTTTTATTATTGGTGTTCTGTAATGTGTTTTTAATGTTGTATACCACCCTGGGATCTATTGATAAAGTGTGCTATATAAATTGAAATAATAATAATAAAATAATAATAATAATATAGTTTTTACATACCCACACTGGAAGAGTGGCAGATGCAGCTGATGGACTATATGCAACTGGCCGAGATGACTGGTAGAATCCGAGACCTGGGAGAGGAGAGGGTTTAGGAGGACTGGAGGAAATTCAAGATTTATTTACAAAAATATTGCAATTTGGTTGAATGTTAAGAAGGATGCTAGATCATAAATAACTGCCTACCACTGAATTAGATCTGATTTTGACGATAAGTGAGATTAAGGAAAATATAAATTTTTTGGAGAATTGTTAGATTTTATTTAAATGAGTGGAGATAAGATTGTAAACAAGTGGGTAATTTGCTTGGAAAATTTTTTTTTGTAACGATGTAAGTGGGAGCGGGAGATGTGAGGAAGTCCAAAGAAGTGATGAAATTATGCTATGATATAAGTAATGTTGTTTATTATTTATGCATTTGTTTTCAAAAAACTTTAATAAATATGTAACAAATCTCAAAAAAAATAAATAGTTTTTACAACAGAAGATGGAGAAGTTGAGTAGAACACAAAGCAATGCATTTCTGCACAACTGAGGCCTCTGTTTCCAGTAACATCTATGAATGTCTTGCATTTTAATGCCTATTGCAAAGGGAGCTTGAGCTTATATATGTGAAAGTGCAGTGTTTAGGAAATGTGTAGGGCCGTTTTGGCTTAGCATCTCATTGGCTTATCCTGAGATTGTCTGGCATAAGGCCATACACTTTCTTAGAAATTCTCAGGTCAGCAATGAGAAGCAAAGGTCAGGTCATGCCAACCCAGCATTAATTCTGGGCTACGTATGTACAGTGCAGCAGGGGTGCCAACTTGAATAAAATATTGGGGAGGGGGCACATAATTGAACACAAGATGCGGTGCACACACACCATTTGAATGGCAATGCACATCAATTGTTTTTTGGGGGTGGGGAACCTCCTCAAATATTTAATGGGGAGGCAAAGTGACCTCAGCCCCTAGGAGTTGGCTCCCTTGCAGAAAAGAGATGTGGACTTCCTGTACCCTGGCACCTTAGGAGAGTCTGTTATATGCTGTCATGGCAGTGTATGTAATTTCACAGGTCAGCCACTAGATGCCAATATTTCATGCAACTGTTGAAAATCCAAAAACGTAAAAGGGAAGGTTTTATTTGGTATTTAGCCAGGTATCCTCAGAATACAGTGGTACCTCAAGTTAAAAACTTAATTCGTTCTGGAGGTCTGTTCTTTTTTTTTATATATAAATAATATTTATTAAAATTTTAAAGGTTACAAAAAGAGAGAGTAAAAACACCATATCAAACAAGAACAAAACAACGCATCACAATAAGAAAGAAGAAGAAAAAACAAAAAAACACCAAAAAACCCAGAAAAAAACAGAAAAAAAACACACACAAAAACAGCTAATCTTCCCATAACTTGTCTTTCATTTGCTTGTTTCCTTGACCACCTCACACCTCCCTTTTTTGTATTCTAGTTCAGTTAACTATTTCAGCAAATCCTTTCCATCTTTTCCACTTTTTGTTCTGTAATTTATCTTAATATAATGTAACTTTACTTTCCCTCCTTTCACCAATTAACAGTCTATTTTGTCCTAAACCCTTATAACATTTCTGCTAAAACCACATAACTTCATTCCAACATCCTTCCAACATTCATTAATTTTACAATGTTTCTGTAGATAGTCTTTAAATTTCTTCCAATCTTCCTCCACCGACTCTTCTCCCTGGTCTCGGATTCTGCCAGTCATTTCCGCCAGTTCCATGTAGTCCATCACCTTCATCTGCCATTCTTCCCGGGTGGGTAGATCTTGTGTCTTCCAGTACTTTGCAATAAGTATTCTTGCTGCTGTTGTAGCATACATAAAGAAAGTTCTATCCTTCTTTGACACCAATTGGCCGACCATGCCCAGGAGACAGGCCTCTGGTTTCTTCAGAAAGGTACCGGTATATTTAAATACCTTTTTCATTTCATTATAGATCATCTCCCAGAAAGTCTTAATCTTTGGGCATGTCCACCAAAGGTGAAAGAATGTACCTTCCGTCTCTTTACATTTCCAACATTTATTATCAGGCAAATGATAAATTTTTGCAAGCTTGACCTGTGTCATGTACCACCTGTAAATCATTTTCATTAAATTCTCTCTTAGGGCATTGCATGCCGTAAATTTCATACCTGTGGTCCATAACTGTTCCCAGTCAGCCATCATAATATTATGTCCAACATCTTGTGCCCATTTAATCATAGCAGATTTCACCGTTTCATCCTGAGTGTTCCATTTCAACAGCAAGTTATACATTCTTGACAAGTTCTTAATTTTAGGATCTAACAGTTCCATTTCCAGTTTTGATTTTTCCACCTGGAAGCCAAGTTTCTTGTCCAAATTGTAAGCCTCCATTATTTGATAATAATGAAGCCAGTCTCGCACTTTGTTTTTTAGTTTTTCAAAACTCTGCAGTTTTAATCTATCTCCCTCTTGTTCCAAAATTTCCCAATATTTTGGCCATTTGGCCTCCATATTGAGCTTTTTCTGAGCCTTCGCTTCCATTGGTGACAACCACCTTGGAGTTTTGTTTTCAAGCAGGTCCTTATATCTTATCCAGACATTAAACAGTGCTTTCCTGTGGAGGTCTGTTCTTAACCTGAAACTGTTCTTAACCTGAGATACCACTTTAGCTAATAGGGCCTCCTGTTGCCGCCACGCCGCTGGAGCACAATTTCTTTTCTCATCCTGAAGCAAATTTCTTAACCTGAGGTAATATTTCTGGGTTAGCAGAGTCTGTAACCTGAAGCGTATGTAACCCAAGGTACCACTGTACTTTGAAAGAGAGAATTAAAAGGGAGCATTGCTGGTATAATGGTAGAACTTAGGGGAGATGCCAAAATCTATATGAGTTTGTGACATACAGAACAAGTGTTATCATTAAATGCACCTCTAAGGCAGGGAATGCCTTAGCAGCCATTGTTCATCTCTGCCCCTTCCTTTTGCTATCTTCCCACACCTGGAGCCCAAGCATCACGTAGGAGAGAAGGTAGAACCACATCTCCTTCTTTACGGGTGATAATTCCAGCAGGGCAGCTATATTAGACCCTTATAGAAAATGAAAGAGTCACCTTTAGAACTCACTGTTGACAATTATTTCATAATACTAGAACTTGGGGCCATCCAATGAAGCTGAATGTTGAAATGAGTTGGGACAGACAAAAGAAAGTCATTTTTGTTGGGAATCACCCAGACAGAAATTCCTAGGTGTCAGCAAAGGTTATTTATGTATGCCACTACTGCGGCCCGTGTTTTGTTAGCCCCCCCAAATGGAAAATGAGCAAAGTCCCAACTAAAGAAGAATGGCAACTTAAACTGATGGAATATGTGCAGCTTGCAGACTTAACATATAGAATAAGAGAACAAGAAGAACATAGGTTTAAAGAAGATTGGAAAATGTTTATTGAATATATTGGGGGGGGGATTATGTACACCTGAAAACATTGGCAGCATTAAAATAAATTCAACAGTGCAAATAAGTTTTGATGGATGTAATAATGGAATACTGAATGTTTTATTTTATGTAAAATATGCAGGGGTTTATGTTTTGCAAAATGAACCATGGAAAGAGAAGAAGGAAAGTCATTAATATTTCAAGGTTGTTTAAATGAATATTCTAAACTGTAAAACAGAACATTTAATAAAAATTATATATGTTTGTGTGCGCGCACGTGTGTGTCCTTCTTTGCACAGTGTATAACTAAACCACAGAATTCGCTCCCTCTAGAAGTAGCAACGGCCACCAATTTGTATGGTTTTAAAAAGGGATTAGACAAATGTGTAGAGAGACGGCTATCAATGGCTATTAGCCGTAAGACATTTTGGCACCTGAGGTAAAAATAGTGCCCCCTCCCTGCCAAGGAAGAAGGAGTGAGTGAATATCTATATCAGGAACAAGACGGAAATAAATATCTCTCTATCTCTATCGGCCCTGTGAATCCCGCCACCTGAGGTGGTCGCCTCACTCTGCCTCATGGGTGGGCCGGCCCTGGGACTACCTCCACTTTCAGAGGATGTAGGCTTATGAATACCTGTTGTTGGGAACCAAGAGTATGGAGCATGCTGTTACACTAACATCCTGATTGTGGATTTCCCACAGGCATCTGGCTGGCCACTGTGAGAACAGAATGCTGGACTAAATGGGCCTTTGACCTGACCCAGCAGGGTTCTTCTTATTTTCTTATTTTCTTATATTAATTTAGCACTTCATGCATCTGGATGTCTCCAGACTGTCACTATTTTGCAGGAGGGATTCAAGAACATACCATAAATTTAGGTTTGAGCAATTAAAGTGTTCTGTTGCCCTAGTGCAACAAATCCACTTTTAAAAAGAAGCAGACTTTTCATGGTTAATACTGATGGGGAAAGTATGGAATGAATGAACAATTAACGGGAAGGCAAATAAACACCCCACAAAAATGAATGCAGGATGAATGCTCGCTGTCATAAACAAATCAGAATAAATGCTGAACGAAAGCAAAATATAGTTTAACCTCTGCTTAAGCTTTGTGGAAGCAAATCAGGATGAATGCTCAATAAACAGGTTGTCTGGAGGAGTCATGAGTCCATGTCAGTTTATTCCACAATAAATCCTTTCGACTTTAGGATGCCACAATCTTTTCCAGTTGAATTTAAGGTTAAGGCTTGCTGCAAACTGGCAGCCCTCCACAGAGGGACCACATCTAATGCAAGACTTTTGAACGGAAATCTTCCTGAGGGGAAACTAATTATAGGCAAGATGTGGCAGATCAACTCCTGCATTTTGGAATGTGCAATGCCCATGGATTTCAACATATCCAAACCTTTCTACGTGGTTCCACAAATTCTTCTTTCTCTTCCTATTGGTTAAGACTGTAATTGTCTCACAGCAGAAGGGAAACCTAAGAGTTCAGTTATACAAGAGGAAGTAGGTCCAGATTCCCATCACCTGAACACAGGTGGGGAACTAAGCAATGTGTGTAGGTCAGGGTATGTTGCAAGCCCAACTTTCCTTCTGAGTTTCAAGGTCAGTAGTGCATTTTTTACAGCTAATACAAGCAGCCACAAGAGCTTATTTGTGCTGCTGCACCTCTCCTAATCTGGCTTGTTTTCCCCCCTCACCCATGTTGAAGTAACATTCAAGTACCTTTCTGCCAGCTTCTGTATGAAGAACTGAGAGGAAACACCATCTTGTCTTTCACCTCAGGCAGCGAAAGGTCTTGGACCAGCCCTGAAAAAGAGAGAGGAACTGCAGATGGGAGAAAGGTTTACAGTGACTCCAGAGGAACATTTCTGTGTGAACTGGCCTTTAGGAGCCAAGTGTTATAAAATGTTCCAGACGGTGATTGGTCTTTTGCTTCTGATTATAGCCAGAGAATGGACAGAGAAACCTCCCTATATTGTTAATGTTGCAATGATTTCCCACAAATAAATGAATCAGCAATATTCAGAGCTGTGCCATAGACTCTTAAAACTGTCTTTCCTCCAGATACAGCCCGGTTTTCACTATACTATACAGCTAAAGCATAACAGCTGATCTCTGATTTTAAGATATTTATATTGTTTAGTTTTGTGTATAATTGTTGTAAACTGTTCTGATATATTTGTGTGTGTGATTATGATACCAGGTTTCATAAAAAGTGATTGAATGATGTGTGGCAGTTTCATCCTCATTTTCTCACACTCACAATGGGTAAAATAACACTTTTGCATAAGGGAGGATTTTTATGAAATCTCAGTTTGTATATGGAAATCACTTAGATAGCAAGTTGGCGGTTTGAGCAAACCTCCTGTTTGCTGTAGTCAAAAAGGCAAAATGTTTTTACATGCTTCCTTTCGATGCAGTTTGCTCCTCTCTCCTGCTGTTTAGTCACCGCAATGTGTTCTGCCAGTGCATAAAACATTGCACTGGAAATATTCCAGGCTACACTGAGGACATTAGGCCAGATGAGGCAGCCTGCCTCAGATGGTAGATGATTTTAAAGGGTAAGAAACTGTCATGAATTTGTTTTCAAATTACATTTTGTAATTACCATGAAAGTACCAGGTCATACAATTAATATGGATCTGAAGATCTTGTGCAACTTTTCTGTGATCAGGAAGTGATGGGAAAATTTACTGGAAAGTGTGGGATAACTCTTGCTCTGATGCAACATCATCTAACCTCCCTACAAACAAATCAGCTTGACTCTTGTTAAATAGCTGGCTTTAGTCTAATCTCTGCAACTAAATCAGGATGAATGCGTAATAGAAATAGGTTGCCTTAAAGCACACACAGTTCACACTGCAAAATGCGGCCATTTGATAGCTGGGAAAATGCAATGTATCACAATAAAAGCACATATACTAAAACAGGAACAATACAGAGAAGTTACAGATAGGTAGCCGTGTTGGTCTGCTACAGTCGAAACAAAATAAAAAAATTCCTTCCAGTAGCACCTTAGAAACCAACTAAGTTTGTTATTGGTATGACCTTTCATGTGCATGCACACTTTTTCAGATACACTGTTTCAGTTGGTCTCTAAGGTGCTACTGGAAGGAATTTTTTTATTCTGTTTTGAATACAGAGAAGATTAGCATTGCCCCTGCACTATAAAAGAAGCAGTACCTTTGAGAAATAATAATAATAATAATAATAATAATAATAATAATAATAATATGTCTGGACCCTTGCAACAATGAGTAATACAGGGATTCACAATGCAAAGATATACCTATCTGCTCAGAAGAAAATCTCATTAAGTTCAATGGGAGTTACTTCCAGGTCACCGGGGTTATGCTTATTCTGTCTGTTAGATATTGTTCATAAACAGGGCCAACCCAACCATTAGGCAGAGCAAGACAGCTGCCTCGGGCAGCAGATTTTGGGTGCCATGGAAAGACAGCAAATGGTTTGCTGCCTAATTTATTATCACTGTATTTTGCTACCATGGAGGAGGGGTGTTTGTGGGATGTTCTACCTCAGATGCTAACATAACTTGGTTGACCTTAGATACTACGCACCTTGACTTTGGGTTGGGGAGGGGGCACCATTTCCTACTGTGCCACAGGCAGTGAAATGTCTAGCGGTGACCCTGTCCATATAATATTGAAAGCAGAATAGAGAGCCATTTTAAAAAAAATCAGTTGTACATTCTTGTCCCTGTGGGCCTCCCATACTCTGAAACATAGTTTTAGCTACCATTCTTTAGTGTCATTTGTGAAAAGACTTTGTTTTACCCCAAATAGTTCTCACTGCTAGTGAGATATTTTGGTACCAACAAGTCCCCACCCCACACCCACCCCTAAGTTTCCAGGCATAGCTGTGCGCGTGTTTGTGTTGTGCAGATAATACCATTCCCTTAGCTTTTTAGGGAGGAAACGTTACCAAAACAACAGCTTTGAAAAGGAACTCTGAAATCCTTCAAGCCCTTTTGAAATACTTTATGAATCAACTGTAAAGTTGAGAGGAGGGAAGCAGAAGCACTTATGAGGAAGTTCATAACAGGAAGCCCTTGCTTGTGGGTTTCTGCAAGGAACAGCCTGCTAATCAACTCCGCCTGCCCACCCCACATTCTCTGGGCTGTTGGCTTCCCAGAGCTCACCTGTTTCTTCTGGAAAGCTGATAATTTGCCATGCAGATCAGCGTCTCTGTTTTCAGTTTGTGGAGCCATCCTGGTGTTTTCTCTGGCCTATAAAGCATCTCTGGCTCCTGAAGCAACGGAGAGCGTTATGTGAGGAGATCTAGAGAGACAGGAAGGAGGCGGCAGCTGAGAACAAGAGTCCTACAAGTCAGGACCTGAATGCCAAGATGTCAGTGCTTACCCCTATTTTGACCCCCCCTGAGGTGAAGGAGTACATGTCCAGAGGTGAACGCTTTATCAAGTGGGATGATGTGAGTACCGTGGTTTTTAATTCACCCTGGTTTGGGGCTCTTGAGAAGCAGGAAGTGGAAGGGTTCTAGACATAACTACCCAACTGTGTGAGTGAGTAAATCTCTCCTTCTGTGGTTGAGGGCAATAAATGAATGTTTGCATGTGGTAAGATTTAGGGGGAAGCAATGAGTGATGAGTAAAAAAGAGGAAAACAATGCAAAGTAATTATAAAGTTGTGATGGGCCCACTCCTGCATTTTTATTGTGCATGTGAGATATTATTATTATTATATTCCAGCCATTCTATGGAAGGCACTGCTATGAAGTGTGGAGGAATAGTATCTATCATCTATCTATCTATCTATCTATCTATCTATCTATCTATCTATCATCTATCTATCTATCATCTTCTTCATTTAATATCTATCATCTTCTTCATTCTTCAAGCTTAATCTGTTGAATACCCCAAGTAAATCATATATCAAATAAATAACTATAAATATAACAGCATTGAACAAAGAGCCACAGGCCATGTTCATACGAAAGAGCTGATCACCAGCCAGTCAAAACAAATGTAAGTTTTGACAGTTCTGTAAATAACAAGTGATAAACGTGAATCTGCCCTGGGAAGAATCACATTAAAGAAGCCGCGGTTCTGCAAGTTCATCCAATTATCTGTGAGATCTTTCAAAAGTAAGTCAACCACAGTCTTCGTATACGCTGCATTATCTGGCACAAATGACAAATTCACCATGTTGATCTATGATTAATATCGGTCTTTGAGTGAATAGGAAACAACTGCATGTTTCAAATGAAGAATATTGGCAAATGCAGAGGCCAGTGTGGTTCTTCCGCAGGTCCATGTACTCTAAGGCTCTGCAGCATCTCATAACCTTTGTGCAGAAAGCAACATGATGTGGGGATGTCATTGTGCCACTTTATGTGCAGTAAGCCTAGCATGCTTTGGTGATGTCCCCAAACTATGAAAGGTCTTTAACAGAGGGTTAGATAAATTCATGGAGGAGAAGGCCATCAATGGGTTTCCACTATCAAAAGGCAGTACAGTGGTATCTCGGGTTACATATGCTTCAGGTTACAGACTCTGCTAACCCAGAAATAGTGCTTCAGGTTAAGAACTTTGCTTCAGGATGAGAACAGAAATTGTGCTTTGGCGGCATGGCGGCAGCAGGAGGCCCCATTAGTTAAAGTGGTGCTTCAGGTTAAGAACAGTTTCAGGTTAAGAACGGACCTCCGGAACGAATTAAGTACTTAACCTGAGGTACCATTGAATACCAGTTGCTGGAATCACTGGTGGGGAGAGTTATCTTGTGCTCACATTCAGCTTACATGCTTCCAACAGGCATCTGGTCAGCCACTGTAAGAACAGGATGCTGGACTAGACGGACCACTGGCTTCTTCCAGCAGGCTCATCTTCTGTCCTTTTGGAGGCCTCCAGTTTGGCACCGGGCTGATTCCATCATTAACCTGTGTTTCCTTTAGAGCAGGGTTGGTGAACCTCCAGTCCAGGGGCCAAATATAGCCCTGCAGCCATCTGTTTTTGGCCCTTAGGTCTCTCACCAGCTAGCCCCACAAACTTCACTGGACCTACTGCGCACTCTTAAGTGTTTCTGGCCTGGCTGGAATGTGTCCTTAAACTCTAACAATGCCTCTTGCTTATCTGGATAGAAGATACAGAGAGGTGTGTGAGAACGTGTAGAAATATACAGCGGCAAAGTTTACATCCATCGCTCGACTCCCTTTTGCCTCTGGTCCCACCCACCATTATCACAAGGCCCTCTGGAGGAAGAAAAGAAGGAAATGTGGCCCTTGGGCTGAAAATGCTTCCCTGCCCCTGCTTTTAGGGCTTCAGCTGTATAGAATATTGTCCCGCATTGGTGACAATATTCATTTCCTGTGTTGGAATTCAGGTCAAACCAGAAAAATGTTTCCCCATTGTGCTTTGATGCCCAAATGCACTCCTTCCTGTTTTGTTTTGGTGTTTGTTTGTTTGTTTGTTTGTTTGTTTTTTTAAAAAAAACTGGTGTAGATTATATGGGTTCATGTATGTTAATTAAGGAGATACCTTTGGATGACGTTAACTAATTGTAGAGGGTTTTTAAAAAATGTTATTGAGGATCTTTATATTATCATTTGGGATGTGGGTGGCGCTGTGGTTTAAACCACTGTGCTGCTTGGACTTGCTGATCGGAAGGTCGCGGTTCGAGGCCCCGCGACAGGGTGAGCTCCCGTTGTTTGGTCCCAGCTCCTGCCAACCTAGCAGTTCCAAAGCATGCAGTACAAGTAGATAAATAGGTACCGCTCCGATGGGAAGGTAAACACTGTTTCTGTGTGCTGCTCTGGCTTCTCCAAAAGTGGCTTAGGCATGCTGGCCACATGACCCGGAAAAATTGTCTGCGGAAGTGAACAAACGCCGGCTCCCTCGGCCTGTAAGGCGAGATGAGTGCTGCAACCCCAGAGTCGTTCGCGACTGGACTTAACTGTCAGGGGTCCCTTTACATTTTATATTATCATTGCTCTTGAATTGTCAAGCAGAAGTTTCTTATTAACAGTGTAATATCCCAAGCCACTGTGGGTGGCAAAATCCAGAGGCAGAGTATAGTACACAATGCTTGCACTATTTGATAGCTTTTCCTTCAGCAGCCTTTCCAGCTCGGATGCTAAAGTGCTGAATCAGTCATGAAGGAATCTATCACCTGGCTGCCCCCTCAGGTAACAGCTGTGTCGGTTGTTACTGTCAACTGACTTAGCAGGCACATGTTTTCTTTAAGTGGAGATACTGTATGTCACTTGGAGACAGACCATGTAGCTATGGCTTTAATGGTGAAACAGAAAGCTCTTAAGGGCAGGCTTCATCATGGTCTTCATTCTGTGTGGTGCGGTGCAGCTCAGTACATCTGAGTGTCATAGATATTTTAAGAACTAAAACCAGCTCAGAGTCTTGTATGATGCAGAACAAGGCTGATCACACAAAACAAGGCGGGCACAGCTGTCACCTCTATCATATTAATTTCCACTCCTTCCCCATTTCCAAATCAAGGTGTTTGCTGTCAAAGACATCCAAATGCTGACTGAGTAGTTAAACAAATACAATAAAACTGCAAAAACAAAGCAGTAAAACCACAGAAAACAGAAGCTGCAGCAAATCTACCCCACTAAAAGTCCCATGAATTGGATTAAGACTTCAGGATCTCTTCTTTTAGACAAGTGTGACAGTTTGACTTCCACTTTCTCCTCCAGATGCTCTGAGATGAATAAAAGGGAATTGTAGCCAAGGTAGCAGCTCATTCACATCAGATCTGGAGAAGAAAGTGGAAGTCATTATTACATAGTGAAATTAGCAACTAATAAACTCCTATAAAAGATAGCCACTTCAATTTTGGAATCCAGAACAAACTTTTTATGAAGTTCTACCCCATGCTTTAAAACCCTCTCCCCCAATCTCTCTCTCTCTCTCTCTCTCTCTCTCTCTCTCTCTCCTCTCTGAAAATCTCGCTAATGAAGAAAGTGGGGTGGCAGAATGGGCAGGAATAAGGGCAGCACAAGAATCCACTCAGCTGTAGAAAAGTTTGTACTGATTTAACGTGGGATACATTCCTCTATTTACCATACAGCAATTCCTAAATACGGTATATGTGGATAGAAGTCAACTTAAATGATAGCATAGGGGGAAACCTTAAATCAATCATAATCTTAATCATAACCATAATAATAGCAGCTAACATGGAGGCATCCAGATGTTGATGAACTCCAACTCCCATCATCCCTTGCCATTGACCATGCTGTCTGGGGCTGATGGGAGTTGGAGTCCAACAGGCAGGCCCAGACAGAGGGGGAGCCAAATGGGCCACTTGGCCCGGTCCTTCGATTCCAAAGGGGGCCTCTGTCAGCATATTCACAATTGCAGGGGATGCACTGGGGCGAACATGGAGGCGCGGGGGGGGCACATTATCTACCTGGGCCAGGCCTCTGCCTGGCTCTGCAAGGCCCTGCCAACAGGTAAAATGTTGGCATCCCCTACCCTAAATATATGTCATCCAGCCCACCTCACGCAGCTGAAGTGACATTTCCTCTCCCTCACAGATATATTAGAACACATAAATGACAGTTTCTGAGCTATTTACTATACGGCCTTCGTTGTTTTCTTTTATTGTATAACTTGCTTTGATGCACTCGAGTGCAAAAAGGTGACTAATAAATACAAATAACAAACAAACAAAACCAAACAAACCTGTTTTTCTGGTTTTGTCAGGATACAGCAACTGCCTCTCCTGTGATTCTGCGGGTAGACCCAAAGGGCTTTTATCTCTATTGGACTTTGCAGAGTAAGGTAAGTCCTGATCCTCAGTCTTTAATTGGAGATGTTGATGTCAAAAGATACCAGAGTCATAGAATCATAGAATTATAGAGTGTCATCTAGTCCAACCCCCTTCAGTGCAGGAATCTCAACTAAAGCATTCATGACACATGACCATCCAACCTCAGCTTAGAAATCTCTAAGGCAGAAGAGTCCACTATCTTCCGAGGGAGACTGTTCCACTGTCAAACAACTCTTACTGTCAGAAAGTTCTTCCTTAAGTTTAATTGGAATCTCCTTTCTTGTAACTTGAATCCATTGATTTCGGTCCTCTGGAGCCAGAGAAAACAAGCTTGTTCCTATAGCCCTTTAGATATTTGATGGCCCCCATATCTCCTGTCAGTCTCCTCTTATCCAGGCTAAATATACCCAGCTCCCTCAACCATTCCTCATAAGACTTAGTTTCCAGACTCTTGATCATCTTGCTTGTCCTCCTCTGCATACGTTCCAACTAGTCAGCATCCTTCTTAAATTGTGGTGCCCAGAATTGGACATAGTACTCCAGGTGTGGTCTGACCAAGGCAGAATAGAGTGGTACTATTACTTCCCTTGACCTCTACACTATACTTCTGTTGATGCAGCCTAGAATACCATTAGCTCCCCCACCCCCGCCACATCACACTGTTAACTCATGTTAAGCTTGTGGTCTACCTAGATCCTTTTCACATGTACTACTGGCAAACCAGGTGTCCCCCATCTTACATTTGTGCAGGTGGTTATTCCTGCCTAAGTGTAGAACCTTTCATTTGTCACTATTGAAATTCATTTTGTTAGTTTTGGCCTGGTTCTCCAATCTGTAAAGGTAATCTTGGATCCCGACTCTGTCTTCTGCAGCATTAGCTACCCTCTTAGTTTGATGTCATCTGAAAATTTGATGAGCGTCCCCTGAAATCCTTTATCCATGTAGTTTATAAAGCTGTTGAACAACAACAGGCCCAGGGCTGAACCCTGTGGGACCCCACTTGTCACTCCCCCTCCCCCCCCAGGATGATGAGGAACCATTACCAGTTATTGTTGGGTTTGAGTCTTTGAAGGGCAAAGCACATAGGTCCCATCTATGAAGCTCCCATCTCCTAAATAAGACCATTCCGTCAAGCTATCTAACCCAGTCCCAGACATCTTCTCTGATTTAGGGAGCAAATTATGTCTTAAATGCAAATGTGTGAAGCACACAGCCCTCATGCCTCACCTTTTTCTGAAGGAGAGCGGCTTTGAGAGGAACCCATTGTGAGTGATGAAGCAAGAAGTGGGGAGAGGGTGAAGGTGCACTTACTTTTTTCTCTGCTGGCTGTATCTTGGTAGTAAAGCATCTGCTTTGCATAGACAAGGTCTCAAGTTCAATCCCTGGCATCTCAAGATAGGACAGGGAGAGACCCCTGTCTGGAACCCTAGAGAGTCACTGCGAGTCAGTGTAGGTGACCCTGGGGTAGCTGGACCAACAATCTGACTCTTTGTGAGGCAGCTGCTTCCTACGCAGCTGTGGTTTTCAACTCCAGGTCCATTCATGTGGGGTTCTAAGCAAATGTTTGCACATATGGTTGGGGGGGGACAGCTTGATGGCAGAAGAAAAAATGGGAATGATCCCCTTTATTCTAACTCCAGATGGGCTCTTCTTGGAAGCTTCAGAAAAAGCAGCCATAGCATTACACCTATCTTTGTATCATGCAAAGTTTTGAACTTATGATGGAGGTCCCTGACCCAGCTCTGCTCTTTGACATCCTTTTATCTGGAGATACCAGGCACCCAACTTCTGCATGTAAGGAGGGTGTTCTGCTGCTGAGCTCTGGCCCCTTCCAAGCTAGAAGGGCATTAATTATATTTGCTGACTGACCAGCATGTGCATCTGGGGAATTCTAGAGAAAAGCAGTGAGTCAATGGAGAGCGGAAACTAGAAAGCTAACTATTTTATGTATGGAGATGCTTCATGGGAAGTGATGATGATGATTTTATTCTTAATTGTGTGAGAACATTCTTTTCTCATGCAGTAATGTTCTAAAATATTAGACACAGGTCATTTTTTAAAAGCCTATATTAAATGCAAAGTTTATTTGTAATGGTGTGTTGTTTCACCACGTTGGTGTTAGCTGTCCTGGACTCTCTTGGGTGGAAGGGCAGAATAGAAATGTAATAATAAGGGAGCATTGAATACCCCATGCCTGTTGACCACTTCCTTCTACAGCAGGCAACCTCCAAACTCACTTTTTCTCTCAACCTTATACATCATCTATGATGTGCCTCTAAGCCTCAGAGGAAGCTTTGTCTACCCTGACTGGCAGAAAACTTTCCTATCAGCTGCTATCTGATCTTTTCTAACTGGAGGTGCCAAGGATGGAACTTGGGACTTTCTGAGCACAAACCATGTGCTCTTTCATTGAGCCACACTTCCTCACTTGGAAGGGACATCCCAGACATTAATTCTGCATGTAACCTTTCTGATGCTCTTAATCTTTTGCTCCTGGTTTGCATGGAATTGAACATGCAGGGGGTAGAAAACACAAAGTACTTGTGCATCCTGTTCTCCAGTATCTCTGTAACGGCTGGAGGTGCTACGTGTTCTTTAGGCATCCTCTTAGTCTCAGTTTCTCTTTGACACATCCAATTTAGCTCTTCCAAAGAGCCACTTCCCACTGTCACCTGGCCAAAGCATGTACTTGTTGTTCATTGCTTGTATAAAAGTTGGGACTTATGGAAGCACTAGGTTGCCTTACATGGAGAGATGCCTTGAAGATTTGAGACTGGGGTAGATTTGTCCTGCAGATTTGTCAAAACAGAGAAAAGAAGGAACATCAGAACATAACAAGGGCCTGCTGGGTTAGGCCAATGTCTCATGGCATCTAGTGTGCTGTTCTCACAGTTGCCAACCAAATGCCTATGGGGAGCTTGAAAACTTGCCATGGGTTTCTGGATTTTTGGTATGTGGATACCAAATGGATCATAGAATTGTTGAGTTGGAAAGGATCTTGAGTGCCTAGTCCAATCCCCTGCAATGCAGAAATCTCAACGAGATCACACATGACCGGCGACCATTCAACCTCTGCTTCAAAACATCCACCTTCTAAGAGAGACCATTCTACTGTCAAATAGCTCTTACTGTCAGAAAGTTCTTCTGAATGTTTAGGCAGAATCTCCTTTCTTTTAACTTGAAGCCACTGGTCCTGTAGCTTTAAGACCTACCCTCTAGAGCAGGAGAAAACAAGCTTGCTCCATCTTCCATGTGACACCCCTTTAGATATTTGAAGATGGCTTTCATATCTCCTCTCAGTCTCATCCATTCCAAACTCCCTCAACTGCTCCTCATAAAGCTTGGTTTCCAGACCCTTGATCATCTTGGTCACCCTTCTGTGCACCAATCCCAGCTTGACAATATCCTTAAATTGTGGCACCCAGAACTAGACACAGTACTCTAGTTGTAGTCTGACTGAGGTAGAATAGTGTGGTACTACTTCTCTTTGGACACAATACTAGCCAAAACTATGGCTTAGATCCTGTGAGCACAGAAGCAGCATGAAGAGGAACAATCAGCTGTAATTCTAGCTCCATACACCAGCACACTCCACATTTATTCCCAAACCAGTTAGGCTTAACTGTGGCTCCAAGTGATATGCATGAACCAGCCCAGTGTAAGGATGTTTGGTAAGTGGAGCAATAATCCACATGAAAAGGAAGGCCATCTGTCTCCTTCTCCTCCATGAAAACTGAAAACGCAGTGAGATAGAGCAGGCCAGTGGGCACTGAGAGCCTCTGATCGTTTAGTTCTGCTTTCTAGTTAAGTATGATACTGTGGTTTGGGGCTGCTTCCTTCTCTTAATCACAGGAGTAACTGAAGCTTGAGAATAAGACAATAGCAGTAACTATGCACAGTAGAACTATGTCAGGAGGTTGACAATTTGTCAGGTTTCACTTCCTCTTGGAAGACTAGAAGTGGTAGAAGTCCAACAGCAGGGATCATTCAGTTTGTAGCTAACTCTGCTATCAATAAGTCTGCTAACCAGATAGGGTGGCGGAGGTTTCGTTTGGCAACAAGGCAGAGTGGCATGATGTTTGCTGAGTCACCTCATGCCCTGATTGGCTATGTAGCTCTGAGGGAGCTATGTACAAGACCTTAACTAAGAAAGGCAAAGCTTCTCTGTTTCTTTCTCCTCAAACTACCGGTATACACTGCTTTCATTCAATTTTGCTCTGCAATGTGTTATCAGGACATTTCTCTCTGAAATCTGTCTGCATTAGAGTGGTACCTCGGGTTAAGTACTTAATTCGTTCCGGAGGTCCGTACTTAACCTGAAACTATTCTTAACCTGAAGCACCACTTTAGCTAATGGGGCCTCCTGCTGCCACCGCGCTGCTGGAGCACGATTTCTGTTCTCAACCTGAAGCAAAGTTCTTAACCTGAAGCACTATTTCTGGGTTAGCGGAGTATGTAACCTGATGCGTATGTAACCTGAGGTACCACTGTATTTAAGTGACTTCGCTGACAATAAGAAGATCCCAGGTGGATCAAACGACACACACATCTAGCCCAGCACCCTCGTTTCCACAGTGGCCAACCAGATGTTTCTAGGGAACCCACAAGCAAGGCATGAATGCAACAGCTGTTGCTCCCAAGCAAGTGATATTCAGAGATATAATTGCATTTGGACCTGGAAACTCCATTCACTTATCATGGCCAATGATCACTGATAGTTGTGCCTTCAAACGTTTGTCTAGAATAACATGTCACACTAAATTGAGACATTTGCCTTGTAATCATGTCAAGTCACACCCTTAAAATGCTTAACAAACTACAGTCATACGCTTAACAAACTACAGCACCCAGAATTCTTTGGGGGGAGCCATGAGTGGTATCATAGCGCTTTGAATGTGTGATGTGAATCTGCCCAGTGTTCTCCACCACACCCGAGGGGAGCTGGCTAGCTTAGGGGTGCAGGCAGACCACGTTACACACAAAGCTCTGACCTCCTGACACCTGGTTGCTGCTTACTCACGGCTCTGCCAGGTACTAGTTTGCTGCAGTATAGGGACCCTTTGAGTTAGGGATGAGTTTTCTAAAGAGTGAAGTGGGGCCTCTTTCACTCTGCTGCTTGTAGTTCCTGGCAGATAGCTCACTAATTTGTCAACGGAAGAGATGGGCTTGTCTGAGGGTAGTGATAACTCAGGTGTCTCATTTGCCTGGAAAATTCAGTAGTCTTATGATTAGAATACTAAGCAAAATAAACAAATATGGGAGTAGGATGGTGGTTTGTTTAATTCCATACTGGGAGAGGCCAGTGGCAGGCTGGTTTCCCACTTGCAAAAAGAGCTTGTAAACAAAGGTGAGCTCAAATGCTGTTGGGCAAGCTAACAAACAGTCCAGTTCCGAAGCCAGTTTTTGTACAAGGGGGTGACTTTTTGTACAAATGTATAGCAGTGTACAAAAAGTTCCATCAGAAGGGTTTATCCATGTAGTTCTCTTGGGGATAAGAATTCTATTCCTATCCATTTTAAGGTGTTGCCAGAAAGGGTACACAAAAATGTAACATTTACACGTGTTTGCCATCAGATTCCATGGGATCTTGCATCGTGTGAGATGCCAGTTTTTGAGTTACTGGGAAGTGGGATGATTAACTTTCCCCTCCCCATTATTTTCTCTCCAAATTACACACCTCCTGCTGCTTCCCCCTTCTAAGGTTTTTTTCCCAGAATGAATGAAGTGAGCAATCTGGAGTGTGGAAATGGCCAGCAGGGAAAGGGTACACCCACCCACCCCTCCTCTGCTCACAAATTGAAGCGGCTTTTAAGTTAAATAATAATAATCAGAGCTGAGGCATGTGATATGCCATTTGGCCTGAATCAGCAAACGAGAATTGTGATGTTCTTGGAAATTTGCTTGTCAGCATTTGAAAATACAAACAAGGGAGATTTAGGCTTCTTGAGCTCCCTGCTGTTATACCCCATTATGAAAGTAAAAACCAAACAAAAAAGATCTGCATTGATGCAGATCAGTGGTGTGTTATATTAAAGCTTCTATCATTTGACTGCTGTTGCTAAGCAGTAACCAGGGAAGGGGGTCTTGCCCATGCTGATGGGTGCTAATGCCGCTGAGAGCCAGCAGACTTTGAAGGTTAGAAAGTGCAAGTACAAGAAGGAGAAGAAGATGTGCAAAGCTACCGTATTGTGTGAGTTGCCCTAACCAGCGTATATGCAGCATACCGTAAACCAATGATGTCATCAGAATGCGCCCTCGGCAGGCTAAAGACCTCTGCAGAGGCAAATTCTCCCAGCAAGCTCATCTTTCAGATAACCTAACACAGTGGCTCATAACACTGCATGGAAAATGCAATGAAGGTTGAAAAATGCAGTGGTCAGATTACTGGCTTGGGTTCCGTTTAGATCTCTCATGTTTTAAAGCACCTGTATTGGTTGTCAGTTTGTTTCTAGTCCCAATTCCCAAACATTAGTATGTGATACTCAAAAGAAGACAGCTAGTGAAAGATCCAGTTGCCATTTGAGTATAATACACAAACGTTTCAGAACCTTGCATTTATTTCCCCAATATTTCCACATAATACTCACGTGAGAGTCGCTGTAGTAGTTAAAGCTAAGAAGAATTCTAATTTTCTGAGAAGATACCTTGCATTTTATATAATACAGATTCCAAACATCAAAGTGATACTGGGCTAGCTGTTATGTTTTGGACATTACCAATTACTGCTTAGTAGTGGTAACATTCTCTGGGCCTGCCCCTAATGGAATCTGTTGAAAAATGGGTAATGTTTAATGCATGCTGTTTTGTACATTAGAAGATGTGATTAGGCTGCTGAGTAATGGGTTTGTGAATGCAAGTGCTTTCCTTTCCTTTACAATTGCTCAGGACTTGAATGTTATTTTTTTGCAGGAAATGGAATTTTTGGAAATTACAAGCATTCGAGATACTAGAATAGGGAAATTTGCAAAGATTCCCAAGGTGAGTTTGTGGCATAGTGTATAGGATTAGTAATTGTTATCCATGCAATATTCAATGGGAGATGCCATTGTAACTTGTTACAGTAATTGACTTCTTTCTCTCATATTGGCTGAGCTGTTCTTTTCATTTGTGGTAGCAAATTGTGTGTTTTGTAACACTGGACTGTATGAAATGTGTGACCTGTGAAACATGTATCTTTTTTTGCACTGCTAAATTTGGGAGTGGACGGTGGGTGCAAAATCTGAAAATGTTCAGGAGAAACTGCTAAACAGTGCTTATGTAAGAGGTTACACAATAGGTAAAATCAAATGGGGGGGGGGGAGTTTAAGTCTGGTGAATAAATGGGCATGCATAGGCCCACATTTAAAAGAGAGAGAAAACATTCCCAAGAAACTAAAGTTGGTGCAAGCAATATCCAGTGTGCATGGGGTGTTTTTGTCAAAATCAGCAAAGTCCCACATTAACAAGACAACTTCTCATAGTCCTTGTTTTTAGGACAGACTTATACATGGTGAAAAACACAGGATTGCTGCAAAAATATTAGCCCCATGAGAAGTTTGTTCCCTTCCTTTCCATAATGTGTAGTGAAACTACCTATGATCTGGCATCAAGAACTAAAGGTGTGAAACATGCACATTTCCTGACAAGTATGGTACTGTAAGTTTCAGTATAACTTATGGAGGAGACAATCTCTCTTTTTTAAAAATATTATTTTTATTGATTTTCCAAATTATTAAAAATCAAACCAAATTACTTAATTTAATACAATTTCTTAAAACCAGGTTTCCTGCTCTTGTTGCAATCATATGTCCATTATATTCCCCCATAGCTGCTCAGTTCTTATTTAGTCTCCAGTTGACATCCTTCACTTGCCATTAAACCATTCTTCCAGCTGTCCCCTTTGTCACCTTACAATCAACACCTCATTTCCCTCTTGTAAATATATAATCCATTTCACTTGTAGCCCTTCATGTACATTTTTGTTCCAGACTTGGAATGTTAAAAAAGTTCAGTTCTTTCTCTCGTTGTTCAATTCTTTGCAGTGTTTATCTGAGTGGTACAAGGTCACATTCCATTCAGTTCCACTGTTATCAGGCTGACATGTGAGCCACAGCCATAAATATCTCACAGAGTGAACTTTCCAGACATCTGCCATTAAATTCCCCTCTGGAGTTCTTTCTCGGCACACAATACACAGCACACACTTTCCTAAGAATCAACCTCTCTTCAGCAGCTATCCAGTTGCGGGTCATTTTTCTTTTTCCCTGCTGGATTTCTCCAACAACACCCTGGTCTGGCAGTGGTGATGAATAAAATCCATTCAGCCTCAGTCAAGGGGGGGCATAGCAAAACTTTATTAAATTTCTTGTAAAGCATAATTGAAAAGCCCCCCTCCCCGGGGGCATATGAAGGGGGGCAGGGAGCAGTCCACCCCGGGTGCCACCCTGGGGGGGGTGACAAGATGGTCCACTGCCTCCCCCCAAGCTGTAAAGTGGCCGAGGGTACAGGTCCATACACGCGGCAGCCCGTACAGACGGCACTCGATTAGTAGTCCATACAGGCTGCCGCATGTGCGCTACCGGGCAGCTCACCACGCCCCTCAGCGCCGCGCCCCAGGTGATGGAGAGGCTTCCTCCGCCACTGCCCCTCCCCGTTTTTGAAGTGTCAAATAAAGTAGCAACTACACATTTTTCTTCATCATAGGGGAGGACAAGAAATAGAAAGACCATTGGAAAACCATAAGAAAGCACAAAGCTCCTTGTCCTCCCTCTTTCCTTTGAGGCTGTTGTAAGGATTCTCAAGCTTCAGAAAACATTCAAATACCTTCAGAAAACCGGTCCCGGATATTTCGGCAGCTGATTGATTGCAGCCTCTTAGCATATGATGCTTAGAGAGTGCCTCTTGATGAATGGAGTCTCCTTCTTTGGAGGTCTTTAAGCAGAGGCTTGACAACCATATGTCAGGAGTGCTCTGATGGTGTTTCCTGCTTGGCAGGGGGTTGGACTCGATGGCCCTTGTGGTCTCTTCCAACTATGATTCTATGATTCTATGAATGCCAGTTATCCAAATTGAAGAGGAACCTTCCACAAATCATGCCGGTAATGGAGGCTTGTCCATGGCAGCGGCACACTCCAGATCGCTCCTGTTCTGCCTTTCAAGTTGGCAGACACAGGATTGCACCACACTGTGGGATGCAGTGAACTCCCCACTGAAGAGCATCAAGAGGATTTATGCCTCATTTCCTCTCTTCCTCCTGCCTGAATTTCCCTGCAGCCCCTGGAGGGCTGCGGAGAACAACCACCATTGATCGTGGGCATGGCCAGAAACAATGGAGAAGACAATCTCAACACAAAGCTGCCATTATTTTCTGACAGCTCTGAGTTTATTGTAGCATCTGACTCTGTTATAGTATTTCTGTAAGAAGTTCAATAGTGTATGTTGGGGTGGGAGCATGTTAAACTTTTTTGTAAACTAGGGATGGGGAACTAGTGACTCCAGATGCTCCTAAATCACATCTGTGTCAGCCAGCACTGGGAAGATAAGAGTAATCCAACAACATCTGGAAGGCCACCGGTTCCCCATCCCTTCTATAAACAGTGCTACTATAAAGTACTACACTATTCAATGAGTAAAGGGAATTATAATTTTTAAAAAATGCTATATTGGTTAATGTTTTCTGATCTTCAAGCTGAATCATTCCACTTTGAATTTCAAGCAAAAGGTTGACCCAGTTCTTGTTGTTTCAGACAGGCAACTTGTCCTCCCCTCTGCATTCCTACTTGGAATGTTCATGTTTGTTTATCCTTTGCAGAGCCAGAAGCTCCGAGACGTTTTCAACCTGGATTTCCCAGACAACAATTTCTTTCTGAAGACATTGACTGTGGTTTCTGGTCCTGATTTGGTGGATCTCACTTTTCACAATTTTGTTTCCTATAAAGAAAATGTTGGAAAGGTATTGAAAAACTATAAAAGGGGTTGGGTTGGGGCATCATGAAGAGTTCTGAAAGGAGTGATGGGAAGATGGGCAAACTGTCCACTAGTGACTGATTTTTCAAAGAGTGAGCACATGTTATTCACAAAAAGAGCAGTTTATGCTGCCCTGCTCCTCAATTATCCTGGAGGTTTGCTCAAGCAAAAAGATAAATGGAGCTTCCATGCTGAGTCACTGAGAAAGCCAGTAAAATATTTGAAGTGCTGGGTTTGGCTATGAGAGATTAATGTTTTAATCCCTGCCTGGCCATGAAGTTTGCTGGATACTTTGCAAGACATACCTGTTTTCAACTTGAGAAAACAGGAATTGAGAAAATGATGTCTGCTTATTTACCTTCAGCTCTTTGGAGGAAAGACAGAATATAAGTTAGTTAATTAATAAATAAACTTTTGTGGGTTTTTTACCTTGATGCTCTTTATTTATTATAGACAGGTACCTGTAAGATGTACTGAAGTGCCCTCTTTAAACAGGGAAAAGAATAATTTGTTCCACTAAAATCCTGATTTAAAGCTTATATACCAGAAACTAAATATCATTTATTTCAATGGCTGTCTAGCTGGAGGGCATCACTTTAGAATGGATAACAAGGGCAGAAAATGAACAAGTTCCATGTGGAACTTGGCCATAACACACTTGTTCAGCGGCACTGGGAGTGAGGGTGTTACACAGTTCATTTTCCAGTCTTTCCTTGTTTTTCAGGCTTGGGCAGATGATATCATGGTCATTTCTAGGAACCCCTTTGTATATAATGCTTCCCGCTATTCCTTCCTGGAGAGAATGTAAGTAGTTATCAAATAACTTCATACTACCAAGTGTTTTCTGTTATTCCTTCAAATAGCATGCTAAAGTGTTGAGTGCCAACAGAAAGGGCGGCCACTGAGAAAGAAGGGATAAGACTTGGGGTGCTTATGGAAACCCTAAAGTTTGCAAATTACAAAACAACGGTTTAAAAGTAAGGTGTCAGTGCCTCCCCCCAAAAGCCAGTCCAGTGAGGACAGAGCTATGGAATACTGGATGTCAGCTGGAAAAAGGAAAACTGGGAGAGAGAGTTGAATGTCCTGTTTCGGTCCCTTATGTCATATAGTGTCCCAAAACAGGACGTGGCTAGCTAGGACCTGATCAGGTGATGATACACTGCAGGCATGTATCATTCCAACTGTTACACTTCTTTTGTATTTTGATGACATGAAACTAGTCATGTGCTGAGATGAGAGGAATGTACTATAAACAATTCAATCCAGAAAGCTTAAGTATGATATCAACAGAAGATTCTTTTTAGCATCATGATGCTAATTCTCTGGCAAGTTCCACTGACTTGTATTAATCATCTCAATATGAAATGTTGTTGCCTTTGAGTTTAGCTTGGGATGTCAGTAAACAAGATGCCCAAATCTCAGTTTCAATTCACTTCACGGTTCCCTGTGACTGCAAATGCGACGAGTCTATAGAATTTAATAACTTTTCCAATCAACGTGGAATCAAATTTCAGCTTTAACAATAATTCACCACAGGCTTTTCTTACGGTTATCTTACTTTTCTCTATTGTTATAGCTACCATACTTCCCCTGTTCCATTTTTTTTCTCTTAGCCAAGGATTGTCTATTTTGAATGTTTCCACAGACTGGTGAAGCTGAAACTGCAACTGAATAGTGAGGGGAAAATTCCTGTTAGGAAGTGAGTACGGCATATGCATTGTGCTTCTTTTGACTACTGATGGTGTGTGACAAACTTGAATGACTGCACTATCGAGGGATCTTCTTGGACAAATGGCTGCCCAGGGGTTCTTTTGGGAGGGAATGCTTAGAGACGTCCAGTCTGATATACAGTTCAGAGGGCTGAGGTAAAATTTACCAGGTTTCAAATCCAGGACAAATCAAGCTGTTCTACAGCATTCACTATATGTTATGAAACCAGGTTTGCCTCAACTTAATTGTTTATTTATCTGTTTATTACATTTTTACTCTGCCTTTCCTCCAATGACCTTAAGGGGGCATAACAGTTTCCCCTACCCCAAGTATATTCTCACAGCGAGCCTGTGAGGTCACATCCATACCATACTTTTAAAGCACATTTAAAGCTCATTTAAAGCCCCAAAGAATCCCAGGAACTGTAGTTTACCCCTAGCAGAGCTACAGCACCCTTTAAAAAAACTATAGTTCCCAGGATTCTTTGAGGGAAGCTGTGTGTTTTAAATGCATGGTGTGGTGCACATTAGGCTGAGAGACTAGCTTAAGGTCACCCACTGAATTTCATAGCTGAATGAAAATTTGAAACAGTCCAACCTTGAACAACTTCATCCCCCTGCCTTCCAATCCTAGGAAGACTCACTCTCTCTGGCTTCCTCACTTGTGGAAAATTTATAATAATAACAATTTTAAAATATTAAATCATCATCATCCAACAACAACAATAAGGATAGCAGAAGACAGGTTGCCATTTCATTTATCTGCAGAGGAACATAACTTGGCACCATTCAACATCAGATTGGCAAGAAAAAGCAAACACAGAAAAGAAGAGTAGGCTCCTGAATTTATGGAGTCCTCAAAAACACTTTCATTGACAGATGCCAGATTGCCAGAAACAAAGAACTGCTGAGGGGTGTGACACTTTGTCTCTTAGTGAGACAAGTCATCTACTCTACTCTGCCAGAAAATTAAAAAAAGGATAACATGAACTGCTTGTCTTTTCTCAGTCACAGTTACTCCTAAAAGAAAAGGGGAAGGAAGTATCAGATAACTATTGCTTATAGTTCTGGTTGTATAGTTGGAGCCTATGCTGAACTAGTTCATGGAGACAACAAATAGCCTACATGTTGGGCAATTTGCCATTTTCTCTATACTTTCCCACTGGAAGTTTTGCCAAATAGCTCTTCCCCAATAACTTTCGCTCTCACTCACCCTTTTCCATCTCTTTCAGTATTTTTCAAGCATTTCCTGCAGACAGAAAAAGGGTAGAAGCAGCATTAAGTGCTTGCCATCTTCCAAAGGGCAAGGTAAGAAGTATATTCTCCATAGCCTAGGGCTCATAGTCAACAAACATGTCTGCCCAACAAATTTATATTAATTTTATACCAGTTTATGTCTTCTTTCAAAGACTTTTGGGAATTGTAGGTTGGAAAGTTCTGTTACAGGTGCCTAACTTCCCAGGTTCCTTGAGGAAACTGAATGGCAGTTAAACCAGTTTAATTCTATGAAGTATAGATGCCCATTGCTAACACAACAGTAAAACAGCTGTAAAAAAAGTCAGTTTTCCAGAGAACCTCCTGCATTACTGTACAGTATGCAGTGTACCACAGTACAACACTGCCTATTTAGAGCTGAAATGCACATAGTTTTAAATGTATCTTTGTATTTAACTAGCTGTGTGTGGGGGAGGGTGTGTGTGTCTGATGATTATTTAGATCACAGGAACTGTGAAGAGAGAATGTACTATTGACCAACTCAATAGATCCCTCTTGGTTTGTCTCAGCCTTGGAATCTCTTAGCTCAGCCTCAGAAAGTATTTGTGTTCAGTGAGAGGTCTCAGTTCTAGAGTACACACACACACAAATGAAAACAAGAATGTGTATGAATGCGTGTAGAGCTGAGTACAGTGTATTTATTCTTCACTACTGAGTGATGTGCACCTGGCACACTTTTATTATTATTTATTAAATTTGTTAGTTGCTTTATCTTGCCAAGACAAACCGAAACGACTCACAAACAACCAAATGAACAACAACAAAACCCCACATAGATACACTGAAACCAAGTGATGGTGGAGGTAGAAATACATTTGAAGTATGCATATCTGGGCCTGGGCAGGGAAGGGCATCCAAGACAGAGGGCCCAACTTCCAGGGTAGGCTTTGAGCCCCTTCAATTTTGGAAATGAAGTCCACAAAAGGGTTGATAACAGTCATCAAGTATTGCTGTTCTGCTTCCAGAATGATGGCATCAATCCAGAGGACTTCCCTGAAGCTGTGTACAAAACGTTCCTGATGAATCTATGTCCTCGCCCAGAGATCGACGAGATATTTACCTCACAGTAAGCCTCCATTATGTAGCAGCCAGCATGTGTGGGAGAGAAGGGATACTGCACAGGCAAAGGGAGGCTGTGAGAACCAGCTGGAATTTTGCAGACTGCTAGATTGACAGCACTGTTACTTTTTAAATGAAAAAGTGGTGAAGGGTAGCAAGATTATCCCTATTCCTCCCACCATTTTGTTAACAGCGGTCGCTATCCAGTACAGAATTAAGTGTGCTTACGGTCAGACTAAATGTGAGCATGCTGTTGCTATCTCTATCTATAATGCCTAGTTATCCCCATAACTTCTACTTACACCAACATTGCAGTGCATGTTTTTCCAGCACCCACTTCATGCTGACCGTTTTAGCATGATAAATCCCCAGTCCCCCCACATCTTGTAGTACTGCTGATACCAAATGTAAAGTATCGGACAGGGCAAGGGTAAGAAGGAACTAGTCATGCCAAAACCACAAATGAGTGTAGGAAAAGTTGTCTTGCTGCTAAGAGGGATTTTCCAGAACATCTAAAGACACCACTCTCTCTTTGTCCTTTTTCCATTATCTCTGCTTAGCCATTCGAAAGCCAAGCCGTACATGACCAAAGACCACTTGACAAAATTCATTAACAAGAAGCAGCGAGATTCTCACCTCAATGACATGCTTTACCCCCCTGCCAAGCCACAACAGGTACAGGGTCTCATAGACAAGTATGAGCCCAGTGGGATGAATATTCAAAGAGGTGAGTTTATTTTTTCCATCAGCAGAAGTATGTATCGTAATATTGTTGTTATTATTATTATTTCTATATCACTGCAGTTCCAGGGGGGAAAACCCTAAATGGATTACAACTATTCTTAAAACATCAAATGTAACATTACAAAAGATCAAATGAAAACCTTGCAAATGAAAACCAGATAGAGATGGTCGTAGAGGTCCATTTTTAAGGCAGCCAGGGATGGCCTGCCCTCAAGGCTCAGTGAGGCAGTTGCTTCAGGGCAGCAGTCTCGGGACAGCTGGGAGGGACAGAAGATCTGGGTCCCTCCGCCTCACCTTATCCCACTCACTACTGGCCTCCATTTTGACCTCCTTTTTATTGGCGATGGTGACAGGAGGTGGTAGCAGAGGATGAGGAGTTGTGGGTGGTGCAAAGCCATCGGGGGAAGAGGAGGAATCTGTTTATTACATGGAAATCTTTCAGTAGCCTGGGCCTAGGGCAGCTTAAAACCATTGGGTGTATCTGACTAAATAATACTCAGAGTGGCCCCACTGAAATCAATCACTGCTTAGATGGGCAGGAATATGCAAACTCAGAAGAAGAAGAAGAGTTTGGATTTGATATCCCGCCTTTCACTCCCTTTAAGGAGTCTCAAAGCGGCTAACATTCTCCTTTCCCTTCCTCCCCCACAACAAACACTCTGTGAGGTGAGTGGGGCTGAGAGACTTCAAGGAAGTGTGACTGGCCCAAGGTCACCCAGCAGCTGCATGTGGAGGAGCATAGACGCGAACCCGGTTCCCCAGATTAGGAGACTACCGCTCTCAACCACTACACCACACTGGCTCTCAGTTCCTCAAGGCCTTTGTATTTTGTTACCAGCAATAGTAACATTTAAAAAATTATCTTGCAGGGCAGCTGTCTCCAGAAGGAATGGTTTGGTTCCTATGTGGTCCTGAAAACAGTATAGTATCACAGGACAAACTCTTGCTGCACCAAGATATGAGCCAGCCACTCTCTCACTACTTCATCAACTCGTCCCACAACACCTACCTAACAGGTATGCAACCATGAGGGAAATGTCAATTTCTACTAGCTGTTGTATTGCAAGAGGGTAGTTACTGACCCTTGACTTAGCTTTGTAGCTTACTTTCATTATGAAAACTGTTCATCAGGCCATGACTTATTTATCCCTAGCAGGCAATGCCTGGCAATGCCTGGGAATTTGTAGAAACCAAAAAATATTAACATTTTTAAACACTTTTAAAATTTGTGAATGGACCTGTCACACCAGAAATCAGGCAAAGTCATGTTTTGGTCTGCCATCTTGAATAAAAATGGCACTCAGCATCCAAACATTGAGGAAGATGGCTGCCCCTACCTTAGGATCCCTCATGTCAAGTTTGTTAATGAAGTGGCAGAACCTGTGCCAAAAACCAGGTAAAGTCATGTCAAAATCACATTTTGGTCTGCCATCTTGATTCAAAATGGCATCTGGCATCCAGATGTAGATGAAGACCATTGCCCCCACCTCGGCAACCCTTGTGCCAAGATTGGTGCTGATATTTTGAAAGGTGTCCAAACAAATAGAGAACAGATGGACAAACTATTATCCAAAATTTATAGTAGAATTGTCCATAACTATCTTTATATGTATAACACTGGCTTGATTGTGCTGTAGATATTGTTTCATGTTCCTTTTACGTATATGCTCTACTTATTGTTATTTTTGTTTTGCTACAGTCCACATGTTTACTTCTGTCTACCTATTCTGAAATAAGTTATATAACAATTTTTTTTTAAGAAAGGGTTTTAAATATATAACAATTTTCAATACGACCCACAATTATATAGCATTGTGTGTGTGTGTGTGTGCATGTAAGCAATATTTATAATTTCAATTGTGTCATGGGTGAATTAAAGTTTTCTGAATTTTTGGAAACGTAAAAGTCACAAGTCATTTTTTTAAAAGAAATAAAAGTTTTAAATGTTTGTGTAACAGAAATGAATTTCTCTTCTCTTCATTCAAAAGATATGGCTGCATAGACAATGATGACAGGCTCATATTTCCTTCTCCCCCTCCTTTTTTTTTTTTTTTTTTTTGCAGCTGGACAATTTTCTGGAATCTCCTCTCCTGAAATGTATCGGCAGACCCTATTGGCTGGCTGCCGCTGTGTGGAACTTGATTGCTGGAAGGGGCGTCCTCCAGATGAGGAGCCTATTATCACACATGGATTCACCATGACAACTGAAATATTATTCAAGGTACAGATATCTTTAGATGGTTTTTTTTTTTTACCTTTTGTTTTTAGAGATTTCACAATTTCAAAACGCAGATTTAAAAAAATACTGAAAACATCAACATTCATAGAAGAAACAGAAATACATAACAAACCTAGTCAGATAAAGCAGATAAAATTTGTGAAAATAAATCATCTTTGCCTGGTGCCAAAATGACATCAGATTTGATTCCAGGTGAGTGTAGTGGCAGAGAAACCCTCTCCAACACCTGGGGTGGAACCCAGCGGCGCACGCACGACGTCCGTATCATCTGCGCATGTGCGGCAGCCCATACAGTTGCCATGTGAGAGGCAGCCCATACGGACGCCATGCGAGTGGTGCCCATACTAACTGCACGCGTGCCCTTGGCCGCTCTACAGCTGAGGGGCAGCAGGCCATCTTGTTACCCCCCAAAGTGGTGCCCGGGTCGGCCCGCCCTCTCCGCCTCCCCCCTTCATACGCCCCTGGGTGAGTGTACCTGGCAAGGACATTAAAAAAATCAGTCCACCACCACTGAGAAGCCTTTTTCTGATAGCCACTCAGTGTATCTACCTCAGGCAGTGGGGGAACCCAGAACAGGGACTCTGATGACTATTTTAGTTGAGGCAGAGACACTAGGAGACAGGGAATCCTTCAGGTGTTCTTGACTCGAAGGGCTTTAAATGTCAAAAATATAAGTTGTTCACTACATTGTTTTACATATGTATTTTTAGCGTGGCCATTAACAGGGCCGTTAACACACTAACACAGTTGAAATGATAGAACAAAAGATTTAAGAGGCACTGAAGCAACGGGGGGGGGGGAATATCAGCATCCTCACAGAATAAAATCAAACTCAGCTGGCATTTTAAAAAGCCTGGGATACTATCTTTCCTCCAAAGAACTCAAAGTAATGTCCCCTTGAGGTAGATATGGAAAACTGAAGCAACTATTTCTCCCCTCCCCAGCCCAATACTAGCCATTGCATGACATTCACTCTAGATCAGGGGTCAGCAACCTTTTTCAGCTGTGGGCTGGTCCACCATCCCTCAGACCATGTGGTGGGCTGGACTATATTTTTTTTGGGGGGGAAACAAACGAATTCCTATGCTCCATCAATAACCCAGAGATGCATTTTAAATAAAAGTGCACATTCTACTCATGTAAAAACACCAGGCAGGGCCCACAAATAACACAGAGATGCATTTTAAATAAAAGGACACATTCTACTCATGTAAAAACAAGCTGATTCCCGGACAATCCGTGGGCCAGATTGAGAAGGCGATTGGGCCGCATCTGGCTCACGGGCCTTAGGTTGCCTACCCCTGCTCTAGACTGAGGCCTAGACTGAGTACAAAGAATGTGCTGAGACACAGAAAACAACCTTAGCCAGACATTAGGGCTCTTCACAATGTAAAGTGTCCATATTTTCATATTGCTTTATTGGTTTGTTCACACACCCCCAGCCCCCATTTTCATTTATCAGCGTAAGAGCTATTCTTTCTGGCTTAGTCAGCTTCTATGCCATCTGACATCCAATAAAATACAGTAAAATGTATTTTCTTTGTGGCTTACTGTTATGAATCTACTACCATGTCTTACAAAGCGGAATAGTTTTAATTTAACACCAAAGATAACCAATACAGCAAACTGAAAACCTGGGTCTTATGCAAACTCGGCCCTCCAGATGTTTTGGGACTACAACTCCCATCATCCCTAGCTAACAGGACCAGTGGTCAGGGATGATGGGAGTTGTAGTCCCAAGACATCTGGAGGGCTGAGTTTGCCTATGCCTGGTCTTACATATGCAAGTTAAGTACTTAGAACATATACATCATTAGCGACCCAACTATCTGCTCAATGTCTGTGACCCAGAGTCCTGATGTCTACCTGCATTTTTTCTCTCCCAAGCTATTTGAAGACCTTGCAAAGCCTTTTTTCTGGATGCAAAAATGTGCAAAGTTCTGGCAGGCATATCCAGCTAGATTATAGTGGACTAGTACCTCCAACAGTAATTGCATCAGCAGGGAATGAGCAAAGATGAAAGGCCGTTTTCCCTTCTCCTACTTTAATGATTAGCTTCTCTATTATGCTTGTGGTTTTGGTGTTCATAATTTCACATTCCAGATCTTATGACATCACGGTCCCCTTTACACTGCACCACCCAACCTATTGCTATTGTGCTTCACTGGAGCTATAATTACATGGAAGGATTGCTCTGCACCACAACAATGAACCTTGCAAAGGAATTACAGGCCATTAACGCAGCATGCACCTTTCATTATAGCTTAAGTAATGTATGTTTCCTCCCCTCTTCCTATGGCTGCCTTCCTCTCCAAAATAGCTGTAGGTGGGGGAGGTGACACTCTCCTGCTTTCAACCTGCAGCACATTCCTTTGAAATGCAGCCTCCTCCTAGTTCTCTGCTGCTTGTTCAATCAGGAACAGTTGCTTAGCAAGAGGTAATATCAAGTTCTAGGCCATGTTGAACCTTAGTACTAATGCTGCATATCAAGGCTCAGCTTCCACAAAGAAGTCATAAAATAGCACAGTATACAATTGCACGATGTCGCAGAACGGAGCAGAAGAAAGAAGGCAGATAATTAGAGATAAAAGCAGTGTTACCGTAAGCTACCAATTACTAGCGTCGGGAGGGGAATAAAGAAAAGTTAATGACAAATGCACAGAGTATGATTACAAAATAAAAACAAAAAGCTGAGAAAGTGTCTGTGGGATTTGTTTGGAAATCTTATCGTGCCTTCCATTTGTGCATTTCCCAAATTGTTGCTCTCTGAGAAGTGTTTCATATCCAAGGGATTTGAAGTGCATGTATTTAAAAAGTTTAAAGTGCAAGCTCAACAAATACGTGCTTACAGGTGTGCATGGCTCATCATGCAGCTGTGATTGGCTACAGGAGAACATGGTGTTCCTTCCTGACTTTTCTAATGCTAATGCAAGGGCTAGGAAGGAATTTGAAGGGTAGAACTGATGGGCAAGAGGAGGAGGTGCTTAACCTTGGCCTACTGATTTTCTCCAATTCACCCCAGAATTAAATACATGGTAAAATAACAGTTGCATGATGTCACAGAAGTAATGCAACAGGAGAACAAGAAGGCAGATAGGTATGAGGGGTGGTGGGGTTTTTTTTGGGGGGGGGTGCTGTTCATGATTTAAAATAACAGAAGACCAAGGAGAACGAGCAGGGGTTCACTTCCCCCATCTCTCTCTCTGTCATAAACAAGAAATTATGTGAGGAAAGAAGATTAGGACTTGGCTAACAAAGTTATTGATTGATAGATAGATGAGAGAGAGAGAGAGAGAGAGAGATGATAGACACAAACTACATACAAACTACATGTTACTCTGCAGCTCCATATAATGAAGACCTGAAAGGCCCTGTCTCCTTTGCATGTGCCCTCAGTTGTTGTAATTTCTTTAAATGAGGAAGGTGATGGAAAGTTTCCGTCCATCACTTCTCCAGAGCCAGCTCCCACTTCTGAGGACACTTTGCTGCAGGCCGTTATGGCTTTACTGCATGCAGCTGCAGTGTAACATGTAGTTAGCCCCTTAATACCAGGAGATCATGAGGGATAGAACCATCAAACCAAAATGTGACAAGAATGCTGCTGCACCTGGACTTAAAAGAATGAATAAAAATTGAAATAGTCTCATCATCCAAATATAAAGGAAATGTAAGTAATGAACTGCCGTCTAGTGTAATTTAAAACTTTACTATGCTCTATAAAAACAAATTACTGCTCTCTAAGACAGCCATTCAAATCGGGTTGAATTTAAACTCAACAGATGACAGCAAAAGTATTTCAATTACTTGTCAACAATTTTTAGTACCAACAGTGGGTTTTGCACTGTACAGAACACAGATATGGACTCTGTCCCCAAGGGACTTACAAATTACAGTGGTACCTTGAGTTACAAACACTGCGGGTTACAGGCTCCGCTAACTCGGAAGTAGTACCTCGGGTTAAGAACTTTACCTCAGGATGAGGACAGAAATCGCACAGTAGCAGCGGGAGGCCCCATTAGCTAAAGTGGTACCTCAGGTTAAGAACAGTTTCAGGTTAAGAATTAAGTTCGTAACCAAAGGTACCACTGTACAATCTACAGCCTAAGATGATAAAATGAATAAATGCAATCTTTTCCTATAGGCCTCAACAGATGATAGTTTGAGGCTTCATAAAGCAGAAGCCAGGAACAAGTGCTGGGTCTGAGTGCTCCTCGCTCACTCGCTCCTCCTTCTCCTGTTGCACACTTAGTTCAGTGTGACAATTCTGGCACGTATTAAACCAGAATTCCCTGTTATTTCTGAACTGAGGAACTCTGGGTTAATATCAGTTAACAAACCTGTAAAATGATCCAGAGTTACATTGACACTGTAAGACAGAAGCCACATATGATATCACAATGAACACGTGTGGCAAACTCTCAGTGGGATGCTGGCTCTGCTCCTGACCATCATGTGTTCAGCAGGATGCATACAATTGCACATGCAAGTAGCAATACACACAAAAGGCTCTCTTTCTGAGATCACAAGCCACATGTTTTCAAGGGTTCCAGTGGTATAGAGGGAGCTCTATGGGAATGCTGTTGTATATGCAGAGGCCCTATGCAGCTATCCAATGAATGCATAATCCCTCTGTCTCCTCTGGCTGAGAGCCAGTGTGGTGTAGTGGTTAAGAGCGGTAGATTCGTAATCTGGGGAACCGGGTTCGCGTCTCCGCTCCTCCACATGCAGCTGCTGGGTGACCTTGGGCCAGTCACACTTCTTTGAAGTCTCTCAGCCCCACTCACCTCACAGAGTGTTTGTTGTGGGGGAGGAAGGGAAAGGAGAATGTTAGCCGCTTTGAGACTCCTTCGGGTAGTGATAAAGCGGGATATCAAATCCAAACTACTACTACTCCTCTTCTTCTTCTTCTTCTTCTTCTTCTTCTTCTTCTTCTTCTTCTTCTTCTTCTTCTTCTTCTCTATGAATTTGCTATGATATCTCCATATGGACCATGGAGGGAGGTGTTCATGGTGAGTTCCAGCACCTCTGTTCACTGTATATGGTTATAGAAATGGGAGGCCCTTTTAAAAGCTTTGGATATATCATAAGGTTCATACAGGAATGACTGATGCCATTCTGAAAGCTGGATAACTACCAAGAACAAGGAGTTCCTTGGTTTGCAAAGTACCAATATCTCTCTTTCTCTTTCTCATTTGCCTCATGCCTTATACAGGATGCAATTGAGGCTATTGCAGAAAGCGCTTTCAAAACCTCCCCTTATCCAGTGATCTTGTCCTTTGAGAACCATGTGGACTCGTGAGTATTAAGTGTCTGCTGATTAGAGAAAAAGCTGAGATTGCACTCTGGACAAAGGGTAGAGGGGTGGGTAAGAAATGTGTCTAGTCAGAACAAGCTAAAAAAAAAATTGCTGCACTATTAGAACCCACTAACCTGGGAGTCAGCTCCTTTCAACTTAATCAAACTTACTTCTCAGAAGTTATTAGGATACAATGGCACAAGCATGGCAGAGAGTGGCAACATTTTAATTTGCATGGGACAGTAAGCTTGGGCAAACCATGCATATGCTAAGAGACAGATGGGGATTTTGGGGTATGGAGCAGGGATCATGCCAGTCTTCAGGCTTGACATGTGTGTGTTTTATACCTATATTTTTTTACAGGCCGAAGCAGCAGGCTAAGATGGCTGAGTACTGTAGAACAATATTTGGGGACATGCTGCTGACAGAGCCACTTGAAAAATTTCCAGTAAGTGAATAGGGATGCCAAATTGCTACATGGGATGAAGTTATTGTGCAAGCAGGTGTTAGCTTGGTCTGAAGTTGCCCTGGCAGTTTGTGCTACATCTTCACTAGAGGAGTGATGCAAAAACCTAAACTTTGCATGAATGCTAACCTTTTTCTTTTCTTCTGGGCAGTTAAAACCAGGAGTCCCACTGCCAAGCCCACAGGATCTCATGGGGAAAATCTTGATTAAGAACAAGAAGAATCAGTTCATACCTGGGGAGAACCAAGAGACTCTGAAGAAAGCAAGAAGTCTGGAGGATGTCATGACTGATCAGCCCACACCAGTAGACAAGGGTAGCATAGGTAGTATATTCCATAGGGATAGCCCTGTTAATCTTTCGCAGCAAGAGCAACAGTCTTGTGACACCTTACAGGCTAACAAATGTTATTACTGCATAAGCTTTCATGGACTAGAGTCCACTTCATCATATACAGGGTACATTATGACAAGGGATGGGCCTTACTTGGGGAGGGGGGGGTGGGAATTCAGATAAGCCTGGAATCAGTTTTTAAGGCTCTGACATAAGCACAATGATTTGATGTGGAAACAGAGGGCAACACTGCCATTTTAGGGCAGAATTTCACTTATAAGAATGAGTGGCTTTATCAGTGACTTCAAAAGCGTCTCCAAAGTAGGTATGAGGAAGAGGAAGTCTGATTCAGTTCTCACTTAAAGGTGAGCCTGTAGACCTCCAGATTTGGTAGATGGATTGGGAAGGATAGAAATTGCAGTCTGAAGGAATTTCAGATCCTAAAGAAGATTTTAGACAAATAGCTGGCAGATCTTGGTTGCAGTCATAGGTGGCAACTCCATGGGGCACTGGGTGCCTGAGCACCCATAAAATTCCCCATAAAGGGACTAGACACCTACAAATTTCAGTGCCAGGGCCATGCACGCTGCATCACACACAAGGCCCCGGGCACCCACCATCACGGGGCCAAGTTGGTACTCCTGGTTGCAATCATCACAAAAGAACTAATTTCTGTTTTGATTTATCAGTGAAGTCAGATGAGGTGACTGAAGAAGTATCTGAAGTAGAGGAAGACATGGGAAACCTGGATGAAGAGGAGATGAAAAAGATGCAGTCTGATGAGGTACAATTACTGCTCTTAGTTTAAAGAACACTTTAAAAGTAACATGTTTTTGTTTTTTAAAAAATCTTCCTACTTTCCAGCTGTTTGGTGGAATTGTGCTTTCCACCTGTCCAGGACTGGTCCAAGACATCGTGCTGCCTGGAAGTCTACACATTCCCCACCCCCTGTTCTCTATGGGCCAATTAGAAAGTCCCTGTCCTAGCAATATTGCTGAGGCAGGGGAGCAGCTGCACCCCCCCCCCACTCATTTGTGCACTCCGGTCCTCATCCAACTAGAGACACACACAAAGGAGATAGCTTGCTTCTTCATATCTGTGCTTCTCCAGCTGGATCAGAGCAAACTATACTCAAGGAAAAAGATGCGTGGTTCTCATTGACTGTTTTTCTGAGTTCTACCCACTACTTTCTGATTCTGTTCAGGGCTGTGTCTGCCACTGGGCTTTATCAATAAAAACCATTTTGTCAGTCTGTATGATATGCCTTTTCCTCTAACTGTCCCAATTTTGCTTAGGGTACAGCAGGTCTAGAAGTGACAGCATATGAAGAAATGTCCAGCCTGGTTAATTACATCCAGCCCATCAAATTCGAATGCTTTGAAAACTCAGCACGTAAGCAAAGATTTATTGTCTCTGTCCTATTGAATGTCATGTTTTCAGGTATTTAGAGCTATATACTCTATCTGCATGCATTTAGTTGTCATCTGTTGGCTCCACTGTAAAGGTTGAACAACAAATTACATGCTTTTGGAATCCTGTGTAGGGAAAAGAAGTCTTCCTAAGATGGTGTGGAGCAGAGAAGGTGGCAGCCCAAGAAAGGTGTTAAATACCTCCCTCTTGCTGATTCTGTGCTCCAGATCACCTACTTCACAAAACTGTATTTCCTTGAAACAAAACAAACTAGTTGTTAAGGGTTTTATTTTAAGAAAATGCCATTTTCTTAAGACTGGACAAAGGTGGTGTATCTGGAGGGGGAAGGGCAAATAGGCCAGGTGAAATCCAGAACAGGCATAGATTTAGGGCAGAGCAAGGCAAGGTGCAGTAGAAAATGCATCAGGTTTGTAGCACAGTCATGCAGCACTAACCAAAGCTACTAACCAGCCTCCTAACAGATTATTCCTACTTCCCTTTTATAGAGGTTATTAGGAGGCTAGAGTTGCAGAAGGAGGTGACCTTACATCCCAAAGCTACGCTGACCTGTAGATAAGTGTTCCTGGCTTGCAGCCCCTGAATCAGATGCTTTTCTTCAGTATGGCTGTGTAAACCCAGAAAATTTTCCCTGCACCTGGAGTTACTCTGGTATCTTTCCCAGTCTAATTGAGAACTGAAAGGGAGAAGATTGCGTACTTGAAATCATATATCATGAGCCATGTTTTCATTACATCTGCCAAAGCATATCAAAAGATTCATGAGCTTGGGCGAAGTATTGAGTGTCCTTGAAATGATTTATGGAACTGATGGGAAGCCTGATGAAATGCAGAGCTTCCCCCCCTCCAAGTTTTGATTCCCAACTGATTTAGTGTCAGACAAAAAGCTGGGGGCTTCTGAATCCTCATATTTTTACTAAATAAAATTGCGGACTGCTCTATGCTACATAAAACTCCTGGAAAAGAAGTCTGGAAATGGAACAAAGGACTAATTAAGATTATGCACTTACTATAAAATAAGCTGCTTCTTCTAAAAATATTAGGCAACAATACCTGATTCTACTCCAAAAAAGGACCAGCAGCTCCAGATCCTTTATACCAATTACTTCTAAGCCTTCTGCCCCTTTCCTGAATCTAGAGTAGCCATTCCCATCTTCAAACATAGCAAAGCAATGCAGGTGGTCTCACCTTAACATTAGCAGAGAACTACTGTCACGCTATTGCAGAAGCCACACATGTGGCAAGGCCTCCTGAACTAGGGCAGATAGGTGGACAGGTTAAATGCATGAAGAAGAAAAAGAGAAAGTAAAAATAAATAAATGTCATGGACAGGTGCAGAAGGGACACCGTGGAACACTTTGCAGTGAAGTTATGGGCACCATCCCTCTAGGTTTCAAAAATGTGTCAATAGTCCTTGCAAGAAATGCTGTTTACCCACAGATTTGATTAGCAGTTGATTACTGATTACTTCCACAACCAAAACACTTGCTCAGGTGATACTGTCTGAGGGCTTCAGTGTTGCTTAAGCAACTCCCTTGGGAAACTACCATGCAGAGAAAGGTCCTCAAATCAACCTCCATCAAAACCCAAATCAAACTTGATATTTCTTACTACTCTGCGTCAGAGGATCATGCATAAACAGTGTCTTTATTTGTGAATAGCAAGGGGCTGATAGTGAAGAAAATATGGTAGAATAGGAGGATCTGGCGCATTGGGCATGATTTATGTTTATCTTGCTTGTTTTTCCAGAGAAGAACCGGAGTTATGTCGTTTCCTCCTTCACTGAGATGAAAGCTTATGACCTGCTGACCAAATCGCCCATCCAGTTTGTGGAGTATCCTTTTTCTTTTTTCTTTGGCGCACCTGCAAGTGCACCTATTCACATATTTAAAAGTTCATTCTAGGTCATGTCACATGCAGCCAATCATAATGTTACTGTCTGGAAACAAGAGGTTGTATCCAATGAAGTTGTCTTGTTTGCACAAGGACTTACTATGAAACTGAACATATCTATCTCCTCTCCCTGTGTGGTCCTACACACACACACACACACACACACACACACACACACACACACACACGATTTACTCTGCAGGATTTAGGGAAATCCCAGAACAGATCTGAGAATGCACTGGAGAGGAAAAGGGGATGCTCTGTTCACACAAGTGGAAGTCCTTGCATGAACAGGAAAACTTCAGTGGATAAAATCCAATGATGTGAACTACTGCAACCTTCCATGATTCAATGGGTATTCCTTAGAACTATTATATATAAGGTGTACCTATTGATTTCTATAGGATTCCCACAGAAGTTGTTGTTAGCTTTGCAGCACTGTCATATTAAACTTTAGTAAACCTTTAAAAACACTTTAGCTGTGTAGTGTTCTCTTCCAATGTGGGGGGGGGGAGTGCAGGGTTCACAGCAAAGTTTCATGTTCCACCAAATGAGAGCCAGGCAAGTCAAGGTAAATAAAAACTCCAGACTGGTGAAGCACGGGAAGAGTCAGACTATAGGCAGCACCCTGGACAGCTCCATGAAAAGCTCATACTGGGAGCAAAACTGTAAGAGCAAAACTGCTAAAGGTATATATACTGCAATAAACTTCGGAGATGGAACTCCTATTAGGAAAATTCAGCTACAACAAGAGGCAGATGAGCCGAATTTATCCCAAGGGTACCCGGATGGATTCTTCTAACTACATGCCTCAGATGTTCTGGAATGTTGGCTGTCAAATGGTGGCATTAAACTTCCAGACAACTGGTAAGTGGTGCACCTCCTACATCCCCTTCCTGTTCATAGGCAATCAATAATTTTCTCTTTTAATTTCACCACTACCCATAAATTTCCCAGAGCTGCTTCACTACCCTGCTATGTCTATTTCTTTCTTTGCCTTTTCTCTTTGCTTTTCTTCATTTGTGTTCCTTCATTTATGTTTATTGTTATTACTGGGTGTCGTCGTCCCCTATATTGGATATTTCCCCATATCACCCAAAAATGCAAGGGGTCAACATCAAAGCTTGCTGCATTTAACTGGAGATCTTTCCAGTGCAAAGTCTCCACATGTGCTGAAGACAGATGTTTTCAAGAGAAAGGGCAGTTTGGCACACCTGATTTTTGCCATCCCCTCCAACCTGCCGAAGCCCTGCTTCCTTTCCAAAACGCTGCTCCTGAGAGTTGGGAGACCCTCTGGAATAGAATAGGGTGGGGCTGCAGTATTGGGGGGAAAGTGTTGAAAATTAGGTGCCCCCAACTTGCTCATGGAATGGCTTTTTGCTAAATTAAAGCTACCTTTGGATATAATCCAGGTGTCCTTTCAAAGGAAGCAGGTGGGGTCAAAGGACTGCCTGTAACACAAATGAATCTGTTTCCTTTTGCCTCAAGGGCCAGTCCAGAGCCATCTGATAGAATATGGCAACCCAGAAATGAAGTTTCAACAGGCATTTTTTACATACAGAGATATAGATATAAAAGTCACCCACAGTGACTTACAAAATGATACAAACATTAAAGCCAAGTATAAAAAACCAGAACAAAACTAAAAGCTAAAAAACAACCCCACAATATATATAAAAAGGCAGGTCTAACACAGAACACAGCCCACCCTACTAAAAGTTAAACAAGAAAGAGGCCACAAGTATTCCTATTACCTAAAATCTGAGATTGATATGGACAAATTGCCACAGGGTGATTTTTGTCCCTGATAGAAATGACTATATAGACTCACCCTGGGGCTTAGAACTTCTTAAGACTGGGAATATATAGGATGCAGGCAGGGAGGGACATTGGAAAATAGTGGCAATATCAATACTTCTTCATGGAAAGGCGGAAAGGCATGACTTCAGGGTGAGCAGCTTAAAGGCAGGAAGCTAAATCAGCATACATAGAACAGTAAGTGGAGCTCATAATGTAATTCAGGCAGGAGGGCACTAACCTCTTTGGATATTGAATGGCCAGGTACAACTGAAGCAGAATTCAGATTCTATTCAGATGTGGGGGTTTTTGTTGTTGTTGTAATGGGGGAAATGGAGTATATATTGTGTATATTGACAGTACGAGTGCAGCACTTCATCTTGCCTACAGCAGTTACTGTATGTTGCTGGTGCAGATGACATTACCAGATGCTTGTTGCAGTGCTAATATAGCAAGCCAGAGCACATAAGGGATGCCTGACCTGCAGTGGATGTGTAATGCAGTGCAGCATCTGTGACCTCCCTCATAGCTGCAGCCTTGCATAGTTTGATCTACTCTCATTTCACTGTGAGGAAGGGAAGGGGTTCAGTCTCCCTTGGAACACAATGGCCAGTATGACTTCTGTTCCATCTCTTCAGTAATTTTCCTTTCTTCCTTACACTCATGCATAGAAGAGCAGAGTTGTGTGATGAGGAGAAGAGTGGGAGGAAAAGGAAAGGATAAAGTGAACAGATGGGAACTTGTGGGGAGGCAGTGTAATAAATTTGGGAGAAAGGGAGGCAGGATGAATCAAAAAAAGTACACACGAGGATGAAGGTGTTGATGGAATTGTAAAAGGAATGGGACAAGGAATGTAATGAGAAAGTGGACTGAGGTGTTCATTCATTTTAAAACTGGATACCCAACATAAGATATTGGATACCCAATAGAAGTGGTAGGAAGATGCAGTTTCCTCATTATCTTCCGTTCTTCCTCATTAGTTTGATTTATTGTCCTATGTTTCTCAGTGCCTGTGTGCAATCATTCACCAGCACTTTACTCATGAATGTTTTCCTACATAAGTATCATTTCCATTTAGGAGAAAGTTTTATATCATCACATGTGACAAGTACAGATGTGCTTCTTTCACCACATGTGTATGGTCAATTTGCAGTTTCCCAGCATGTGCACAAACATACATACAGACATACAGCTTTCATACATGATGGTGCGTATATATATTTTTTTTCTACACATAGGTGACATCAGTGTTGGAACATAATTATTAGTGAGTTATCCCTACATCTATACATCTCATGAAGTAGGCTGCTGCGTGGAGTTAACTCTGCAATAAACCAATTAGAATGCCATGGGGTTTACTCCTGAGTAGATGTGTGTAGGAGTGCACTCATATAAAGGTGCCAGAGCAGTTAAAAACAAATGGGCACTTTCAAAATCTGTGCTGGAACGTGGCCCTATGGTTGAAAATTGAGTAAGCCCATAGGTGGCTAATCCCCTTTATGTAAAGCACACTAAGGACTTTATGCTGCTGAAGCACAATTTCATCTGCTTTTCATTCACACTGTATATACGTGCTAACAGACACTCCTGCCTTTGTTTATTCCTGTTGACCTGCTCCCTTAACAGATATTCCCATGCAGCAGAACCTGGCTCTCTTTGAATTCAATGGGCAGAGCGGCTATATTCTCAAGCATGACTTCATGCGTCGCCCAGATAAGCAATTTGACCCTTTCTCTGTGGATCGCATTGATGTGGTGGTGGCGAGCACACTCTCAATAACAGTAAGTAACAAGCGCTAGGTTGCTTCTGGATTTAGAGCCCTTTAAAGAGGGGTATAGTCCCAAGGCCCCGAGACATTTATCACCCTTCAAGGCTCTTTGTGGAAAAATGCACCTGCAGTAACCTGCAGAGTGGTATTTTGAAAAAGGCTAGTTTCCTTCAGTGTTTAAATGTAGTGAGTCAAATGAAAATGGAGAATGAGCAATAGAAAGATGACACAAGTAGCACTAAAGCAAGAAAATGCATCTGAAGGATTAAAGTAGAGAAGAACCACAAACTAAGGACTTTTCCCAATGAACTAATTATTGTGTAATCTTCCTGATTTGTTTTCACAAAGTTTGCATGGAGGTTATACAACATTGTACTGAGCAGTCGTTAGCTCACATTTGGCAGCTTTTCAGTCCCATCACTTTCCTTCCTTCAAAAAGTTCAAGTTGTGAGATGAGGGGGGATTGTTGTAC
The DNA here is from genome assembly GCF_951804945.1 of Podarcis cretensis. NCBI lineage: Eukaryota > Metazoa > Chordata > Lepidosauria > Squamata > Lacertidae > Podarcis > Podarcis cretensis. Next base: position 43,469,177 of record NC_137170.1, on the reverse strand, counting down.
CAGAGTGGCAATTTCACTTTAATTGTGCAACATGAATTTTGCCAGTATGTAATTGAATTCCATCTGCAATATAGTGACAGTCTCTAATGATATAACGATGGATGATGTGCACTGGGTTTAAGTAAATGCTCCATTGATTTTGTTTCCATGTATTCGTAGATACTTTCTGGTCAGTTCCTCTCAGAACGTAGTGTGAGGTCATATGTAGAAGTGGAGTTATATGGACTGCCGGGTGATCCAAAACGCAGATACAGAACCAAGATGTCACCAAATGCCAACTCAATCAACCCTGTATGGAAAGAGGATGCTTTTGTCTTTGAAAAGGTAACAGTGCCTCATGCAACAGGTGTCTCTTCTAAGAACAAGCTTCTTTGACAGTTCTAGACTTCCATGGACTGAGGTCAACTTTCAAACTACAGTGTAAATAGGGTGTGTGGGGTTGAGTGATCTAGGAGCCACTTGCTTATATTTTTCATTTTCTTTGACAACTTTCATGCACAGGGTTTTTTACAATACTGATTTCCTTCTTCCTAGCAACCTTGTGAGGCAAATACCGGTAATTGACATTTCTATTTCACAGATGGAGAACTGAAGCTGAGAGACTGAGGCTTATCCAAAAATTACCCACTGAGCTCTTGTCTGAACAAGCTTTTTAAAATTAAAATATTCCAGATCCAAGACCACTGTTCTTATTTTATGAACCCACAAAATATTTTGTTCTGTGCTTTTAAAGTGGAACTTGCAAATCAAATGGACTATGGAAGTATACACTTGCTTTGTTGAACTAGAAGGCATCTTAATTTTATTTAACCCTCATGTATAGATTGGACAGCATTTATTATTTTGGATGTTTTAGTTGACCCGGTCTTCTTGTATTCCTGTAATAGTAAGGACATTTCTAGTTCTTAGTTCTTTATCTCAGAGAAGGTTCTTTTTTCTATTAAGAGAGAGCCAGTGTGGTGTAGTGGTTAAGAGCGGTAGTCTCGTAATCTGGGGAACCGGGTTCGAGTCTCCACTCCTCCACATGCAGCTGCTGGGTGACCTTGGGCCAGTCACATTTCTGTGAAGTCTCTCAGCCCCACTCACCTCACAGAGTGTTTGTTGTGGGGGAGGAAGGGAAAGGAGAATGTTAGCCGCTTTGAGACTCCTTAAAGGGAGTGAAAGGCGGGATATCAAATCCAAACTCTTCTTCTTCTCTTCTTAAAAAAAAACAACCCTTTTATACAAATTCCCCTGAACCTCCCATAATAGAAGTCCCCTCCTGCTTATTCTCATCAAAGTAATTCTTAAGAGCTGTCTCAATTCATTCTCTAATGTCCTTATTAGCAAGCAAAGCTGGTTTAAGAGACCAGGAATGACTCATTTCTAACCATGAGCACAATGTAAAAGAAGTTGAGCCAGATGTGTGATCTGTAATTTTTATAGAGCCAATGTTTGTGGATGTTACCATAGCAGGTAGTGAGCTGGAAGCTGTAACAAAATTGATTCAGGTATTTGTTTTAAATTGGTATGAAATGAAAAGCTCACGTCTGTCAAGTCAAATTCACTCTGTGTATCTCGCAGTCCCCACCTCTCAAGGAGGTGCAATAGTTTTAAGTTCCCTGCGATCATTGGAGGAGAGATGCTGCCTGACATGTACATTTTGTAGTGAGATTCCCTAATGTTTCACTTTAGATCACCTCCTAAGATAACATCTTCCTGTACAAAGGAGTAAAGTTTTTATAGTGAATGGTGAGGAAATTTAGTTGTCTGTTGTTCAGGACATAAACTTAGCCCATTGTGAGCTGTTTATTTAGGGTTATCAAGTTTAAATCAGCCATACTCCTGTTTCAACATTATGAACCGTATCTCATACAGTCCTTCCTTCTTTCCCAAAACACACATGCCTTATCACACACACTACCTCTGGTTATGATGGGGGGGGGGCGGAATTGTGTGCTAAAAAAACCAAAACAAAATAGGGAACACTAAGCTGTTTTGTATGCTCTGGAATTTACTTAGAATCAATTAGGTTGATACAATGCTACATACAAATCAGTGTTGTGCAACTGCACAAGCGCTATGTTTTCTCAGCCAGCTATAATCTACAGGACACTAGTGGAGAAAACATATAGCCTGTTATTATAGGGAACAGAGAGCTAGCAAAAACAAATGAACTGGAAGTATAAAAGAAAAATTGCCCTCAAACTGAGTGAGCCAGAAGTCCAATACTTGGACAATCCAGGAATTCATGATTCTTGAGAACTCCATTTTCTAAAATATTTTAAGTCAATTGAAGATAAGCATCATTTGATTCTTTCTTGACAGATTTTGATGCCAGAGCTAGCTTCTCTCAGAATTGTGGTTTGGGAAGAAGGAGGAAAGTTCATAGGGCAACGTGTCATTCCCATCACTGCTGTGCGTTCAGGTGAGAATGGACTATTTTTGAGATTTCTGAAAATGGACTTACTTTCTTCACTAGATCATTTGGTTGACTAGTAATTTATCTGCATGAATCCATATGCCCTTCATGTGTTATAGGATATATGTAGAAACTGCTAGTGGCAGTGACCTTTGTATTTGTTTCATATCTGTGTGTGTGTGTGTGTGTGTGTGTGTACTCTCTGTTGGTATTAAACTTGATGCTTATGAATTTCACCAAATGCCCTCTACTTCTTCCCTTTCTATATAACTCAAACATAGCTGCATCCTCTGTTAACTGAAAAATCTAGCAATTTAGTCTATTTGTATATAAAAGCTGCTTGGTCATTTTGCCTGTGCTTTTCTAGAGTCCTTTCACTAACTTCTACCCTATCATTTCCAGAGCCATAAATATTCATAGTGAGGATGTGTCATGATTTGTATAAGGAAATTATTGTTTTCCTCACCAGACTGAGACATTGCCACAATTAATTGAAATGAACGGAGCTTCCACAACTATAGCTCAGTTGGTAGAGCATGAGACTCTTAATATCAGGGTCATGGGTTTGAGCCCCATGCCGGGCAAAAGATTCCTGCATTGCAGGAGATTGAACCAGATGATCCTTGTGGTTGCTTCTAACTCTACAATTCTATTATCTGTGATTCATAACTCCTGGCCATTTCAATAGGACTTATACAGGATAACTTCCTGAGGGCCTGTGCTCCATGAGCCAGCTCCCATGCCCACTATCCTTACTGGCAGGGCCGGCCCATCCATGAGATAAGGTGAGGCAACCACCTCAGGCAGCAGGATCCAGAGGGGCAGAAGAGCCAGACTCCAAGGAAGGCACTGTGGCAGCAATGGTTGCAGTGTGCACCTTGTAGGTTGGATCCGTCATCTCCTCAGTGCCTACCCCCCACCATGCCACCTCCACAGCAGCCTCTTGGCAAATTGGAGGTGCTACTGGCCTCCCCACACACTTAGTTCCTGATGTAGATCACTCTTGCCCCTTGTTCCTGATGTGGATCTTCACTCACCCCTTCTCCCCCGGTGGGGGCACCATTTTGTGGTTCACCTCAGGTGCCAAAATGCCTTGGGCCAGCCCTGCTTACTGGTATGCAGAACCTGCCATTGCAGGTGACTTGCTACACCTTGCATCATCTGAAGCTGATTTCTGATCGCCTCCAGCATTTTCCAAAACAGCCCCTCAGTAGCATTCTGTTTGCCACCTGTTTCTATTGGGATATGTGCTTTCTGTTTTAGGCTATCACCATGTTTGCCTTCGTAGTGAGAGCAACATGCCACTTACAATGCCTTCTCTCTTTGTGTATGTGGAGATGAAAGACTATGTTCCGGATTCGTGGGCAGGTACCGTATTCCAAAAACCTGAAAGAGGGATGTAGTTACCTTTTGTTTAGTGGCAACTTCATAATATCTACCCTAGAGCAGTTTACAGTGAAAAGAAAAACTACAATGATAAAATGTACAATGGCTCAGTTAAAATTGATATAAAATAGCAAATGACGTATTAATTAAAACAGCAGAATGAAACCTGCAGATATTAGCAGAGTTTAAATTGCATCACCCTTATAATATTAAAAATGTGCATCATTCAAATGCCTGAAGAAATAACAATGTATTCCTATGACATTTCACCGAAAAGATAATCCAGCAGGTACCTGGGAAGGAATTCCATATTGGGGGTGCCACAGATCTGCCTTCTTGATCTGTGATGGAGGTGACACTCTGGGAGGGGGCTCAGTAAAAGTTCTTAATATTTGGGCATGTTAATATGGAAGGTGATCCTTACAGTATCTGGATTCTGTGCCATGAAGAATTTCAAAGGTTAAACCACCACCATGAAGAAAAACAAGTTAGCAGTGTAGACCTTACTAGAAAATGGTCTGACCATGACAACTGGATCACAACAAACCCTTCACTATTGGCCTGCTTTCACCAACCCATTACAAGCCCCAGATCCAGAATGTGGCTTGCCAACTCTGTAGGCCCTTTGACAACTTGAGGCATGATGGTCAAGTCGTCATTATTTGTAATAGTTGTTTCTTAAGGGCTGGCTGAGGTATTCATAAATCCAGTGATTTTCATAAATTTCTGGGAGGGGTGAAGTGGAAATGTGTCCTGAAGTTTGTCTCATGTGGGTAGCCATCTCCTATCCATGAGGCATGTGTCCCAAGAACACCATTGTTTAAAGAGATACACCCCTTTTTCAGGGTTTACAGCATCTTAGGTTCCACTGGGCTCAGCATAGCCAGCTGGGATGTAGGGGATGCTGAAATGAGGATGAGAGAGTTAAGCTGGTGTAGCCCAACTGTGCTGAAAACCCCTGGCTTATCCAGATATATGCTGAATCCTGGCAGAACTTGCAATAGGGTTGCTTCCTTAATGAACCTATACTATTATGCATGAATCTGGAGAATTGAGAGACTCAAAGCTCAGGATATATGATCTCTAACATATTCCTAGAAACATAGCAGTAAGGAATAAGTAGGAGAGGGATGATATGATATTGTTGAAAATCCTGGATTATTTTCCTAGATCTCACCATGGCACTCTCCAACCCAATAAAGTTTTTCAACGCACATGACAAAAAATCAGAGAAGAGCCAAGAGGATACTCCTGAGGTGAGTTCCACAGATACTTTTATTTATTTACCTACTCAGAATAATTGCATTCCACTTTCACTTGTACGGTTCAAGGTGACTAACAGCAGAATTCATGCAATAAAAGCTGAAGTTACTGCAAATGGCGTGTATAAAAAATGCCTGAAATGGTAAGTAAAGACATGGAGGTTCCATCTGGGTTTTATTTGCTTAGGTTTATCAAGAGCAGGAATGTGGGAGGGGAACCACTTCTTAAAAGGAGACTTTTTCGCCCTAGGAGGGGCCTACAGGCAGAAGCTGGCAGCAGAATTTGGATCCTGAATAAAGTTCAGTTCCCAAGAATAATCTTAAAATGATGGTCCAGAATTTTACCCATTTTGGGTATTGCAGAGTTGGCAATTAATTTTACAAGGGGGACACTAACTGAAAGGAATGAGTGAACACACTTGGACTTACATTTTTATTAGTTTCCTGCATGTGTACAATGACATCACAGCATCCTATACTGTGCATCTTTAAATGTGTGCATTTCCATATTAGAATATTTCCATATTAGAATATCCATTTTCCATAAAAGGAGAGGCAGCCCCTAATGCTAGTTTTCTCTAAGGAGAAGCTAGCTATTGGCAATTTAAAAAATGAACATTCATTCATTGGGATAGGAAAACCTACACCCACTAGATCTTTTTTAAAAATTCAAATAGGATGTAACTGGGGACTATTTTTCACATCAAAAGCAGTTGCTTCAAGCATTGCATACCACATTAATTGTATCTACAGGATTCTTTGAAAGAGTTAGAGATGGGAATGCATTCTCAGCATTGTGTTTGAAATTATTTATGCCACTGCAGGTAGTTAAGGTTTTAAATCAATGGATGGCTTTGACTGATTGACCAAGTTAATGGATTAAATACTGCAGTAACACACACTTCCATAGAAGGCTCCTGTGCCTGGCACATTAGTGCACTACTGTACTAGTAACCACAAGCATCACCTTTCCCTGCCACAAGCTGCAAGACAACCCCCTCCTCAATTCTAGTGTATTTATTGCTTGTTCCTGAATCTCCTGTTCTGCTTGCCTGTTCAGCCACATAGACACAAGCCAGTGTCTCCTCAGCTTCCAGCAGGGACAAGAGGGTGCCACCACCAAGCAGACTAAAACCCAAAGTCCACAGTGATGCAAGTTTGCAAGAAGATTAGAGATGCACCTTATAGCTCTCTCTTATGCCTCCTATAGTTTCAGTGTGGCAAAATACACAATGCCATGAAGCAAAACTGAGGGGAAAGTGTCCAGTTGTTTCTAGTGATCCATTTTGCTATAACTGATGCACAATTAATTTTTGTTTTAGGGGCCTGACTTGCAAAAAAGTCTTTCATCTGTTCAACTCAATACCAACGGGATACATAATGCCACAGGGACCTTTAGTACTCCTCCTTCAAATGGGCCTGGAGGTAATGCTATGGATATGGTTGGGGCTGAGCACGGCAGCTTAAATATACACTGTTCAGATTCTGAAAGGAAATGATATTGTTCCAGGAGACAAGAAGCAGGGTTGACATTTCTCATTTCATTGGGACTCACTTAACATGCTGGTTGTGATCAATTTCAGTGGCTGTTATCTTTCATGAGACAGAATAAGCTCACTCATCTGTCGTGTGTTTTCGCCCCTCAGGAACATTGAATGGAAAAGGAACCTCGATAGGAAAAGAAGAAACCACAAAAGAACCTGCAAAAGGAACTATAGGTATTTCTAATCCTGTTCATTTTAGAGACCTGACAACATTCAAGCTCAAATTACTTTCTGTCCTGATTTTGCAGGGACAGCCAGTGTTATGTACTGAGTTGAATAGGATCTAAAATGCAGCAGTCTGATTGGTTCTAGAACAATAGGATCCAAAATGCAGCAGTCTGGTTTGTCCTAGAACAATAGGATTCAGAATGCAGCAGTCTGATTGGTCCTAGAACAATGCAGCAGTATGATTGGTCTGCAGGAGCCACCCAATCCAGCTCCAGGTGGAAGTGAATCCGCAACCTGATTGGCCTACAGGAGAATCCCAGAATTAGCCAATCATGTGCGCCCATTGTGTAAATAATGTATATAAAACAGATATTTTGGTGGAACTTTCATTCCTCGCTACTATTAGCTGAATAAAGAGCATGAAATCCACACTCAACTCCAAGTATATTTCAGCCAATATGGCACCCTCCATATGTTGTTGGACTCCAACTTCCATCAGCCCTAGCCAGCATAGCCGATAGCAAGGTATGATGGGAGTTGTAGTCCTGCAGCACCTAGAAGGCAACATGTTGGCTAGCCTTGTGCTACTGTAACTGTGCTGGAAGTGAACTAATTACAAAATGTGAGGTAAGTCAATCACAGGCCCCGATTCACCTTTCCCCATATTCTTTTTATATCCTGTACAGAATTGATAGCAGCTTCTGGACATAGCCACAGAATCCTGAAAAGCACATCCCAACAGCATATTTTCATTTTCTGGGATTACCTGGACCTTAAAAATATGGTGTTGGAATGATTTAACTGACACACTTTAACAATCCAGCCAGTTTTCTTCACAGGAATCATGTAATCTTTATTTCATAAAATGTATACACCATTTAATTGTAAAATACCTCAAAGTGGTTTACAAAAATAAAACAATAGAATTGTCCATCACTTTTTCATCTGCATATTTTTAAGGGGTGGAAGAACACACACGCACACACACATTTTAAGTAGTTAGATGTGTGCTGGAGGGCCTCTAAAATATAAGAATAAACAGAAGGTTTTCTAAGGCTAAGCAGAAGGTTCATAAAATTATGGAACAATGCTGCAAAGGTAGGTGTTGACTTTGTTATGGCTAGCCACCTTTTTAAAAGGTGTGGCTAAATGAGTGCTCCTGCACTGAAGACAAAAAATAGGAGAGCTTACAGTATCCATAAGATTCTACAGTACAGCAATATTTACACTTTCCAAAAAATAAATAAATTGAACTTCACACAGAGACACACATTTTAAAAGTTCAAAAAATGTTGTGGGTTGCAATCTTTGCAAGGGTGGGGGAAAGCATTAATCCTCTACTCTGCATTGCATTGCATATCTAGAGGGTCCTGTGTCTTAGGAATGGCTTTCCAGAGGGCATGACAGACCAGGTAAGCCCTGTACATGCAGATGACAATGTGGATTCCAGTGTCACATTGGCCTCTGACATTTGCAGAGTCGCATCTGCACAGAACTCTTTCGTGGAATTTTATCCCAGGGATAAAATATTGTGGTTTGTGTGCTGAGATGCTGTGATATATGTGCAATCGTAGGATCACCTTGAGAGGAGATGGAGTATATGCAGGCATGTCCAACCAGTAGATCGCAATCTACCGGTAGATCCCCAGCTGATCCTGGTAGAGCGCGGGACCCTTATCAATCGTGGGATTAAATAAAAGTTTACTGAAAGTTAACAAATAAAAGCTGAAGAACTCTGGGCAATCCTACCCTTAAAAAGCTCAACAACTCTGGGCTCAACAACTCACCCCAATCCACCCACCCCACGCATGCTCCTCCTCCCTCCAATGACAATGGGTAGATCACTGCCAGTTTTTTAATACTGGGAGTAGTCTTTTCGGAGTTGGACGTGCCTGGAGTATAGCAAAGAAAGGTCCTTCAAGTGGATGGTGAAAGTAAGTGGCAATTTAGCATCTCGCTTAAGCAGATGCATCTCTTTTTCATGCTATGTTTCAGAGCTGCAAACGGCGAGCTTTGAGGAGCTGCAGCAGATGAAGAATTTTGGGAAACTGTTGAAGAAGCAAGAGAAAGACCTGAAGGAGGTGGAACGGAAGACAGTCAAGCGCAAGGAAGAGCTGTTGCAGAAATATGCTGTCCTTTTCATGGAGCTGGGCACGCAAGCTGGCAAAAAGAAAATGCCATGCCCACCTAAAGCCCAGAAAAAGAAAAGGTAGAAATTGGATCATGAGCAGAAAAGGCTGTGGGAACCTTATTGGCCATCAGAAGACTCGCTTTTAACTGTAACTTTATTTAATACATTTCTTTCATAATGTATATATCATGGCATAAAAGGAATTTGTTCCACTACTGAGACATTATAGGGCTTTTCCAGAGGAGAGAGATTTAGGTATGTGCATTAGAGAGATTTAGGTGTGCGTTACTGATTTGTGTGTTGATACTGTGTTAATCTCAGTACTAGAAAAGAGTGTGAGGAGAAGCCCCTGGCAGGTGGCAGGAACAGTGTACTACTATTCTCAGTGGTATAGATACCTGCCACACAAATACACAACGAAACAGAAGGGGAATGCCACAATGACAAGGAAGGAAGCAAAGGTGCAATTCAAAGCACTGAAGAAAATCCAATCACAGATGTGTCTCATGTAATTATTTAATCACAAAGCTCAGAGATCCCAAAGTATTTTAAGGAAATGCCTCTTCACAAAGTGAAACAAAATAAAAGGGCATTTCTTACACAACAGCTGCAATAAACAGCTGTTACATAAACAGAGAACTACAATACCACAGTTTTGCTATGTAGCCACTTTCTAAATATGACAGCTGCAGGGTATAAAGGAAGCAAAATCAAGGATTAATGATGGCTCCACCGTTCACCTTCCTGCTTAAAGAGCAAGTTATTTATATTATTTATTTATAGGATTTATATACTGCCTTTTTGTGAAGGCACCTGTTATTTCAGCACCCATGGCAGTTTACAGTTCTGCTGCTGTCCCACCCACTCACCATCACAGAGAAGCATAGAATATTTCCTGCACTGCAGGGGGTTGGATTAGAAGATCCTCAGGGACCATTCCAACTCTACAATCCTATAATTATAGATTTCTATAATCAGTTCTACAATTCCATAATCACTACAGAGTTGGAAGTGGCCACAAGGATAATCTAGTCCACGCATAGACAGACTCTGGCCCTCCAGATGTTTGGGACTACAATTCCCATCATCCCTAGCTAGTCAGGGATGATGGGAATTATAGTCCCAAACATCTGGAGGGCCGGAGTTTGCCTATGCCTGATCTAGTCCAATCCCCTGCGATGCAGGAATCTTCTACCCCATTGTGGGGGCTCAAACCCATGATCCTGAGATTAAGAGTCTCATGCTCATAAAAATAACACACAAACAATTCCCTCTCCTCTCCCAGCCTTTAATCTTCCTTTTCATGGGGCAGGTGATGTTCATTGGTCCTGAAAGTGGACAGTCTGACTGGCAAAGGCCTAATGGTTTCCCTGCCTGCCTCTCTTCTTTCTCACATGGCAGAATAAGGCCCATAATCTATAGCTGTTATAGAACATAATGGCAATATGATGCCATGCAGAGATCTCATGAAAAATGGCTCCTTGGTGGTACAGCAGTGAATTGGTCACAATATTAGACAAATTGTGAGAATTGTTCCTCTTCGTCTGAAGTTGCAGGAAGTGGACTGTGGATGACAGCAGCTCAGGAAGGAACTCCGGTGAGATGGCAGAGAGTCCTCCTGACAACAGCATCTTGGAGCTGAAGGAGAAGCTGGAGAAAGAGCTAATGCAGCTAGGAGAAGAGCAGTATGATGCAATTCGGAAGAAGAAAGAGCTCCATGCCACAGAGGTACAGATAGAAGGTTTATTACCCTTTCCTTATTTAACATTTGCTTGCAGTAGTTACAGGTCATCCTACAACAGAGTTCTCAGCGCAGCCCACAACAGAAGATGAAACCATTTAAAATCTAATGGCAATAAAAGCGGCAATATAAATATAATACAGCATAAAAACATAAGTCACATAGAGTAAGCACAGATTAAAGACAGATTAAAAGGCCTGGGAAAATAAAAAGATCTTTACCTCACACTGAAATGGCACCAAAATATGCCCCATGTGTGCCTTTTTTGAGGAGGGCATCCCATAGTGGCAATGCCACCACTGAAAAGGACCTAGTGCACATCATTTGGTTAGGGGCACTCAGAGGAAGATCTTTGAGGATCTCAAGGCATGAAGTCAGTGATCCCAAGTGCTACTGCCTGAACACAACTCAGATCATTTGGTTGCAACTGAGTAGTGTCAGACAAATAAATCTGTTCACAAGAAAACGTTCAGTGCAGGAATGGCAGGTAAGGGTGAGGGAAAACCATGTTCTCCACTTGCTTGTTCTGTAGATTTTAATATAAGAGAGCAGCAGCATCTCATCCTCACTGCTATGGTTGTCTGATGTTCAAGTCTATGTGTCACAGACAGTGTCAAATATACCCCAAACTAGCTGTTATAGACCTCATGGGGGGTCCCTGTTTTATGGCTGAATACAGGTTGGAGCCAGATTTATCGTAGGAACTCTGCTCATGGGCTGTTCCTGCTGCAGGAAGGGAAGGCTACAATTTTGCCGATTCCTCCTTCTCCCTGCAGCACCCTTAAGGTCTGTTCCAGCTTGTCCAGGGCTCTTCCAGGACAATGAAAAAGGTGGCACAATGGGCTGCAAACAGAAGTAGGAACTTGCAAAAATTGCCTCTTTCTCCCTTCCTCCAGCAAGAGCTTCCACTGGATAAAAGGCCCTCCCACAAATGGAGGAGCAACTTGCAGTTTTAGAAAGAAAAGAAAAAGAGTAAAATTAAATTCTGACATTCTACCCTGTGTTTTAATCTTTGGACAGCAAATTTCTAAAATAATTGAGCTTGCAAGAGAAAAGCAAGCATCTGAGCTAAAGGCACTAAAGGAATCCTGGGAAAGGTAGGTAACAAAATAATGTAAGTTTTTCCCAGCGTTTTCATCTACTAATTTTGCATGGCTTAATTTTCGCTTGTGTTTTCCCTGCTCAGACTGGATTGCAGCTGATAGGAAGGGTGCAATTATTTTGAAACGGCTCAGTGCATGCAGTCCTGGTTGGTGCCTAGTCTAGTTCATCTGTCGTTTGGCTGGGCAAGAAATAGAAGGGGTGGTCAGAAGGGATTTGCATGATGTAACCTGCACACAATACCTATGCATTTTCTCTCATTCCACTGGGATCATTTACCTCCGGCAAGGAACATTTTCAGGCCTGTAAACAAAGAGCATTATGTGGTGCTTCCTTTACTAACCTGTGCTCTATGACTGAAATGATTGAAGACATTAGGTAGACAAGAAGACAGCAATTTACAGAGATAAAAATGTGTTATTGCTGAAATCGATCAACTCTAGGTGATATCTTCCTCTACAGTGACACTAAAGAAATGAAAAAGAAACTAGAGGTGAAAAGATTGGAAAAAATTCAGACCATGGCTAAGAACACAACCGACAAGAATGCCCAGGAAAGGTACTGTGGCAGACTGATTGGCCTCTTTGGAGTTTGTATCTGCTGAACTCTTTCACAGGGCTGGGCATTAGCTAGAAATAGAGATGGACAAATCTGTCAATTTTGACCCTCTAAGTCATGGGTCAGCAACCTTTTTCAGCCGTGGGCCCGTCCACCATCCCTCAGACCATGTGGTGGGCCAGACTATTTTTTTTGGGGGGGGGGGGTGAACAAATCCCTATGCCCCACAAATAACTCAGACATGCATTTTAAATAAAAGGACACATTCCATCCATGTAAAAACATGCTGATTCCCGGGCTGTCCGCGGGCCGGATTGAGAAGGTGATTGGGCCGCATCCGGCCCCCGGGCCTTAGGTTGCCTACCCCTAATTTTCCTTTTTCCAGTCTTAATTTTAGATCTCCACATTTCTATGGATTTCTCCACATTGCAGCAAATTGCAATTTATTTTTTTAATCCTCTTGAAAATTCACCAGTATTTTAGTGCAAATTTATCCTAATAAACACATTTTGACTCATGCATGCATTTTTGCAAGCAAATCCCAGTAATGTAATGCATTTTAATATTATTTTCACTAATATGTGCATTTTAATGCACCTTTCCCCCTAATATTTTTGTATATGGTTTGGACAGAGAACTGCTATTACAAAATTTGGAAAAGTGCACATTTTGAAGGATGGCCATATTTCAGTTTGCATATTGGTTCAAGAAGTGTGAATGAGGTAGTTAAAATGGAAACAAAACAGAATTTCTCCTCCATGCCTAGCTAGAAACAATTTTTACTTGCAAAGAGCCTAAAACTTAAAAACAGTGTGAGAATTCTGGTATCCTGCTAAACCAATGATGGCTAACCTTTTTTGACCCAAGGGCCACATTCATCCTTGAGCAACCCTCTAGGGGCCACATATCAGGCATGAGTGTGACCCACACACTCTCCCACACATCCTCAGCTGATCTGTGCTTATCACACACACTTCACATACCCTCTCAGCAATCCTGAAAGACAGTGATTGGCCTAAGGTCCCAAGTGAGTTTCATGGCTGAGTGAGAATTTGAACCTAACCCTCCCTGGTCCTTGTCAGACATGCGTAAGTACTGCACAGCACATTCTCAGGTTAACACAACCCAATTCATTTGTGCAGGTTTCCTTAACTGATACACATTGCTATCATCACCACTACAGGGAAATCCTGTAAATCTATCACTTTAGTACAATTCTTTACAACACAATGCCTTTTGCTGGCAAATCATGTACCTTTAACACCCTGTCATTTTAATTCTTAACTGGGCATCTGTGATAAACCTCTCAGTCATGACTAACTGAAGCGTTTCCCTGCTGAAGGTTATCATTATCAAAGTGTGTTGATAGGGTGGTTTTTTCTCTACAGACTGAAGAGAGAAATAAACAATGCACACATTCAGGAAGTGGTACAGATGGTCAAACAGGTAAGGCTGTCACGAAAACTAGTTGGATAAGGCCTCTGGCAAATCTTAGTCCAATTGTACAACGCAAAAGTACACTCTTGGGATCATTTCACTCAGCTTAGCTTAGGCCCGAACCGTTTATTGGAGGACCTGCGCCTTTACCACCCCACTGGAACTTGAAATCTCCTGCTGTGCCTGCCCCCTAGGTCAGGAAGGTGGGTGGCCACAAAGGAGAGAGGTCCTTCTCACAATGACAGTATTAACTAGTTCTTTTTTCTTTTATAGTCCTTGGTTGCAAGCTGCTTTGGATTGCCATTTGCCCAGAAAAGTGGCCTTTAATATTTAAACATTTTAAAAAAATAAATAGCTATGCCTTAGCTGCTAAGAAATCCTGAGTGTGCACTCCTGCTTTGTCAGCTTAACACATTGCTGATGGACCACAGGGATTCATCAGGGGTGTTTCTAGGGGCCTGAGCTCGTCGTCGTCTTCTTTGCTGGGTCCCAGAATTCCTGCCGCAGAATCACTTTTTACTGAGCACACTGCAAAATGCAGAGCTAGTGTGAAATCCCACCCACCCACTAACTCAGTTTGCCCAGAGGCAGTCTATACCATTATGCAAACTTGTGCCATGAGCCTATGCCCCAAGTACCTAGCAATAACATTTGCCGCTTTTATACTATCTGAAGAAGTGTACATGCACACGAAAGCTTATACCTAGAACAAACTTAGTTGGTCTCTAAGGTGCTACTGGACTATTCTTTTTATTTCGCTTTTATACTGTTGCTTTGAAGATGGTGGCTTTTAAAATACTTTCTTTCCCTGCTTCAAGATGAATGAAAAACAGGCTAGGGACCAAGAAATACTGGAGAAAAAGCAGGCAGCCTGCCTAGAAGCAATCAAGAAAAAGGAAAACCAGGTAAGAGGATGGGAGAATCAAAGATCTAGAATAGACCCCAGAGATCATTTACTCCAACCCCCTGCTCTCAGAAGTGTCCAGCAGAGAAAGCCAACAATCCTTTTGAAGCCCAAGTTTTGCTATGGAATGGTTGAGGTGAAATGGGTGGTTGACACTATCGCTCCTGAGCATCCTCTCCAGCTTTGTGGCACCCAAGTGGCTGCTTGGCATTCTGGGGAGCTTCAGGCAATGAAGCAAGTCTGACAAAGACTAGAGGGCAAGTGGTGCAAACCTCACTCTGAAGCCAGCTGGGCACTGACTAGAGCACATAAGCATGCAGAAAGGAAACAGCAAACAAATTACCCAGAGTTGGGAGTACCAAGGGGACCATTTGGACTGGGAATGTGGTGTTGGGCAGGGGTCAACAGCACAGCACTCACATACACCAGTGTGCTTGATTGTACTTGCTGTGGTATGTGCTGAAGGTCTCAGCAAATAGCTCAGCAAAATGCACAAAGGACTGTTTGTTGTCCCTGCCTAGCTCCTGTTTGCAATGGTTAAGCCTCTCCTACCTTGAACCTACCCCATCCAACATCCTTGCATTTCAGTGGATGCCAGGATTCGATGCCCACCCTCCTGTGCAGAGCTTCTCTTTGTGAGTTCACTAGTGGCGGATGTTATACCACAACCCCATGGCAGCCATTTTGTGCTTTTCCACACCACAATGACAGCAGCCATTATGTAACGGTCACCCACAATACTTTCCCAGTATTCCATATGTGCTCATTGGTTCAAAACGGCTGCTGACCTCTTGTGTAGGGTAAAGTGAGCCCACGTGATTCCAAAATCCCGGTTCCTACCCCCTTCCCCAAAGCTATTGGCTGCCGAGGTGCCTTGCACGAGAGAACTGGCATAAGGTGGGGGGTGTACAAAGTAATCCCTCCCAATCCAAATATGGTCAGCTACTTTTCATAAAAAAATGATCCTAATAGCTGCCCATCACAAAAGTGAGCATGCCTAATTTGGCCCTTAACAACTGAGGCTTTGTAAAACAAAGGCTCCCCCCCCCCAGCAGCACCATTTAAAATTCCACAAACAAGCAACTACTGGGCTTCTTCTGAGCTTTTGAGCAACATGTGTGTCTCATGTACTGACCTCTCTCTCGGTACAGCTGCAGCAGGAGGCATACACAGAGTACGAAGGCAAAATGAAAGCTCTTGGCACAGAAGTGCAAGTTTTAGTGAAGAACTGTGTGAAAGCTGATGCAGCAAAGAAAGAGAACCTATATGCTGCCAGTGAGGGAGGCCAGGGGCTGAAACAACAGCTGCAAGAAAACAACCTGATACCTGTTGCTGAAAGATGTGAAACTCAGACGGCTGAGAATACAACAGAGGATGAGGAATCTAGCGATATACTGGTGAGCAGGCTGTGAGTCTCTCACCTGACCCTGATCTTAAGGCACAGATTTTTTTAATGACTCATTTTGTTCCAGACGTTACAGTTCCATAGAACTTAATGGGCTGTCTCTTGTCGCACTTCCATCAGCTCATTGAATCTTTGATTATTGTGATCTGGTAACCCAGGTTAGTTTGCATCTACACTGGAGTCTTTCAGGATCTGTAGTGACAATACAGGATAGAAATAAACTGTTATATATTGAAGTTCTCACCCTGGCCACCAGGGCGTATTGTGTATATAGTTTGCACTCAGGACCACTAAGTTAATTTAG
This sequence comes from Podarcis cretensis, assembly GCF_951804945.1. Taxonomy (NCBI): domain Eukaryota; kingdom Metazoa; phylum Chordata; class Lepidosauria; order Squamata; family Lacertidae; genus Podarcis; species Podarcis cretensis. The sequence goes on along the minus strand of NC_137170.1, from coordinate 43,452,835 downwards.
GTGGGAAACCCTCGGCTGTTGTTGTTACAATGTTGACAGCCAATAAAAGCAGGCCGGCTGAGCCGTTTGCTGTTCAGTTCAGTTCCAGCTTACTTATAAAGAACTACTTGGAGAAATCTATGTGTCGTCTGCTATGTCCACCCACTACTTAATACTGAACATCTTACGAGCTATGCATTACTGCCTTGTCTTTCCTTCACACTGCACCAAGCGGTCGGTCAGCAATTTCTAGCAGTTTATTTTTTGTTCGACAAATGAGATACATTAATATTAGCTCACTAGCCAATCCCTTTCCTTTGTTGGTACCACCTCCTGTGTAATTCCTAAAATCTGTTGTTCAAAGGGCTGTTAACAGCTTCCAGAAAACAGTGCACTGTTTTCACTTGACAAATAATCCGTACCTCCATAGGGCATTACAGTGCTATGAAATTAAATACCATGTTAATTAATCTAGGGATGCTTAGACCTCATGCAAAGTCACCAGAGGGAGACCAGTTTCACCCAAAGGGACCTACAATAACAATTGCAACTGGAAGAATAATAATCACAACTTCAGGGAGTGGCTTTGGGTTCTGCTTCGCTGCTGGGCTCATCGCTGGCATTGCATTCTTTATGACCAAGTTCTGATCAATATCAAAGCACTTGTCAACATTCTCTGCATTGTATACAGCTGAATGAGTGCTGCTACTGGAATAGTATTTAGCCCAGATTAATTTAGATGCAAGAACTAATCACAAGACACTATAGGTGGCATTTATTTAGAGTAGATCCATTGGAAATAATAGACCTGACTTACTGATTGACCACTTTATATTCTTCAAGAAGCTCAAGGGGGCGTACATGATTCCCCCCCTCCAAATTAATCTCCACAACAACCCTGTGAGGTAGGTTAGGATGAGAGGCAGCGACTGGCCCCAGGTCACTCAGTGGCCTTCATAGCTAAGTGAGGGTTTGAACCCTGGTCTCTCAGGTCCTAGGGTCTGACTTTCTAACTACTACACTCATTCATTCATTTCAGGGGGTCTACCCTTGAGTAAATCTTACTTGAATGTATTGCAGGGGTTGGACTAGATTACTCTCGTGGATCCTTCCAACGCTACATACAATCCTATGATTCTACGACACCCAATATTTTGTGTGTGCAAGTGCATATGCTCGGTGTATTCATATTGTATCTTAATTTGCAAATGCACAGAGCAATCTCACCTGCCTGGATTGGAGAGGATACATGGTGCAGCAACCACTGGATCCATCGCCCTGCTCCCCCATAGGGTGGATGGCAACTAGTTCATTCTTAATTATACCAGCTTCAAGGCTGGTCAATGGGTTTTTTTGCGGGGGGGGGGGAGTGGCTGTTCTTCAGATCAACCACCTCCCCCAACATGTTTTGTTCTGGACTCCACCACAAGCACAACTTTCTGCTGCAGCAGCAGGAAGGGTCCCAGTGGTGGCTGGCTAAGTGAGGGATCCACAGCACCCTATATCGTCCTCTTCCATCCTCCCAGTGAGCACAAGATTGTTCCCTAATAGGCCAATCTATAGGCAGGAGAAATATGCAAACAGCAATTTATCCTCTTTTCTCCCCCCACCTTCATAGACAGAAAGGTTGCTATAGATTGTTTTGTAGCAGGCTGGAAAGGAGCAGAAGGCACCTCACCTGATTGCTGGCTTATTAACTTCCTTGTAATTATTTCCATGACACTTTCTCCAAGAGCTTTACAAACACCAGTAAGGAGCCAGGAGCAGATGCCTTAAGCAGAAGCTATTGCTGCGAGGAGACTTTTCAAGCAGTGCGGAGAGTCAGGCAACCAAAACGCCAAAAGCAGATGCCCAGAAAAATACCCACTGCAGCGTTAGAAACTCATATATATATATATAAGCTAGGCACCAAATGGCTCCTTAAACCAGGGTTACAGTTGCCAAAACAGAATGTCTAGTTGTCATTTGGGGGCCAGTCAGCTCAAAAGTCGTATTTTTCAATACAACCTTTAGGTTCCTGAAATTTGTTCCGATTGTGCGGATAAAATATAATGGATAGAATTCTACAGGATGTGTTACTAGTGTGTGAAAACAAGATCCAAGGATCCCCAGGCATGCACCTCCAGATGGTGGAGACGTCAGGCGCCATCCTTGGTGCCCAGGCAGCCTCACTTGGTCCCATGTGGCTTATAGGCACCTGATACCTGGCCAATTTTGAATGCTGACCCACCAGAATTGATGTGATGCTGACACTGTTCTCATGCTCCAGGCACTCACAGTACAATCCTTTACATGCCTGCTGAGTTCAGTGTAGTTTACTCCCAGTGTATAGAACTGAAGCCTGAAAGTCTCCAAAGCATAGCCTTAATAAGAATGGCTAGAACACTATTTTTAAAATGTTTTCATCCCTGGTATGTTGGTCCAAGTCACAGGACCCTGCCAGGTGCTGCTCAGCATGTGGGCTCCACCAATTCACCCTAAAAGGTCCTGCATCTGATGCTAGTGGTGACCTCTGGCCTTTAGCATCCTACCACAAGCATCCCTTTGCATCTGACTGCAGTCATGTGCTGAAAGCTGGTGGGCGCAGAGCTAAGAATTCACCAACAGGCACTGCACACCTGTCATGAGTATCCGGCTGCTGGAGCTGGTTCTTGACACAGGGAAAAGCTGTCTGGCAGCAGCAGCACAACAGCTGCTTGCTGGTGGGATGATGTTGCTTGGCCCTTAGAAACAATGATTAACGAGGAAAATGCAGCACCTGACATACAGGGGCTCCCACTGAGTTGGTAGATTACCATGCATGTGGAGGTTCCTGCTGAATCTAGCAGGGGACAGAGAACAAGGGAAAACCTCAGTTCTCCTTTAAAATTAAAAAACAGTTTCTAGACCTCGTGGGTAAGTTTGCCATTGGCAACTTGGCTGGCAGTAAGAGCACAGGGCTCTGATGTTCAGAGGTGGGTCCTCTATGCACCGCCTGACTCAAGCTGCAAACTCATGCCAGCAGCTGGTGTTGCCTAGCCATGCTTCCCAACACCCATGACATCTCGCTTCCTGACATGTCATGAGTTTTGTGTACTTTCTGTAAGCCAGATAATTGACAGATAGATTCAATTTATGCTGGATTCATCACTAAAATAAAACTACACTACTACTTGCAAACCAGCCTGAATTTCTGCCTTAACCTAAGGCAGGGGTAGCCAATGTGGTACCCTTCAGTGTTGGTGGACTACGACTCCTGTCATCCCTGACCATTGGCCTGTCAGGAGCTCATCCTACACTTGAGTAGGACCCTGGCAGAGACACATGCCCGACTCGAATGTTCTCTCCCTCCTGGTCTTTCGTTCGGGAGCTTCAAAAGATTTCTTCAGCCCGAACATCACAGCGACCAATGCCAACAGACACCGGCACACTTAGGGATCCGCAGTGTTCACAGTTTGTGTAACCGACCTCAGCAACTCAGCATTTTGGCTAATCTACTTTATTTACATATAAACATACATGGAGAACTGCAACATGGCTCCCTCTCTCTCTAGCATCAGTCAGCAAAGGGAATGAACAAAGGAAATAGTCCCACTTCATGGAAGACAGTAACACAAACATCCTGTCTCCATCACTTCCCACTCTGTGGAGTCAAAACATACATTGTCATATGAAAGACAACAATCCCATGACTGCAGTCACGGAGCAGGAATTCTAACATGGCCATGCTGGCTGGGGCTGATGGGAGTTGTAGTCCAGAAACTCCAGAAGCTCATGGATCTGCCTCACAACAGTGGGAAGCTGGTTACAAAACTTGGGAGCCATCATCAGAAATGGGCTCCTCTTCATGGGTGGGCCAGGAGAGTGGTTCACCCAGTCTCTTATAGAGAGATTTATGCCTTAATTCTTTTTATGTATGAAATTGTTTTAATTGTTAAATTGCTTCAATTACTTTCATATAAAGCCATTCATAAATGGATGGAAATAAATAAATAATCAGGCTGCAAAACCTGAATGCTGCAAAAGCAGAATTTCTGAGAGGGCAGCATAGAGATGAAATGAATGCAACTCTGGGCTGGTTCCTCTATATTTGCTGCATTTCACAACACACAGCAGAAGGTGTGTACAGCCTCCCCTGTAAACCACTGACTTTGAGGTCATATGAAAGGATATGAAAATTTCACCTAGGATGGTGCATTTGCTGCCCAGGAGCACCTGCAGGAGGAGGTGAGTACAAGGCAGTCAGGGCAGTCGTGGACCACTTTGGATTGTGGATACACCCCTTCTTGCACTGATCCCAGTATTGTTACTAACCATCTGCCCTGCAGGAAAGTCGAGAGCAAAAGACCCGCAGGAGGTGCGTGGGCTACAGGGACTGAATGTACTGCATATACACACATCTGATCCTCTGACAAGCTCATGCAGGAACAAAGGGTGAATTCACACATGCACAGTTGATGGCTGTAACTTTACAGCCACCCGGAGCGTCTTCACATCACCTTAACAAAATAGTGGTCAAAAGTCACAGTTCAGACCTTCTTCACCCCGTGATAAGAACTATCAAGTGTTGTGCAGATAGATTCTGTCCATGGAACCACACACTATCAATGATATCACCTTGAGCCCTGAAAAAGTTCAGGCATAAGGATCCCCCAAGTCATCTTCCAGGGGGCTGGACTTGATTACCCTTTGGGTACCTTCCAACTAAAATTATTTTATTTTATTTTCACGTCTTCCTCCCTCCCTGGAGGATTTCACAACTCGGAGAACACCATGCGTGTCTTGTTTCAAAAAAAATACCGTAATTCCCCGCAGATCTATAGGACAAATACCGTTCCAGTGTTCTTCGGTTTTTAGACTGTTGTCACACGTGGACGTGCCACCTTGAACAAGTCACGCGTCACACCATTGAAAGCACACTAATAACTAGGGCAGCGCATCTAGCGCACGACCTTGCCCTGCCTTATTGGAGGTGGGCGGGGAGGCGCTGGAAGGGCTCCGGGAACCGTCGACGACCCAGCCCCGCCGCCCGCCGCCCCAGCGCGCAAAGCAGAGCGCGGAGGTGCTTCGGTGGATCGCCATGGCGACTTGAGGCGAGGTTATAAAGCGGCTCCGGGGAGTCGGCGCCTCGAGTCGCCGTCGGGCCATGAGCCGCGCGGGGTACGAGCAGCAAGCCATGCTGCGGCCGCGGGACCTGGGCCCGGGGGCGTCGACGCGCACTTTCCTGGAGGCCATGAGCGCGGGCCGCCTGCACCTGGCGCGCTTCGTGCTGGACGCCGTGGACGGCACCATCGTGGACTGCCGAGCCGACCGCGGGCGCACGCCGCTCATGCACGCCGTGGCGCTCAAGGACCCGGCGTGGCGAGTGGCCTTCGCCCGGCTGCTGCTGGAGCGCCGCGCCGCCGTCGACCTGCGCGACGACGCCGGGCGGAGCGCGCTGAGCCTGGCCTGCGAGCGGGGCTACCTGGACGTCACCAAGCTGCTGGTCCAGTACGGCGCCGACCCGGACGCGGCCGACTCGCGAGGCTGGAACCCGCTCATGTACGCCGCCTGGCAGGGCCGCGCGCCCGTCGTCGAGTGGCTGCTGCGCTCCTTCCGCCGCCTCGGCCTCTGCCTCGAGCGCGCCGACCGCGCCGGCCGCACCGCGCTGCAGCTGGCCGCCAGCGAGGGCCACGGGCGCTGCGTGCGGGCGCTGCGGGCCTCCGGAGCCTTGATCCTCGAGCTGCCCGAGCCGGCGGCGGCGGCGGCGGCGGCGCCCCCTCGGTCGCCTCGCGGGGACGGCGGCGCCCACAGGCGGGAGCAGGACGACGACGACGGCCCAGACGCCGCCGCCGCCGCAGCGCAGCCCGGCTCGGAGGCGGGGAGAGGGGGCGCCTCGCTGCGAGGCCGCCCGCTGATCCGCAGGGCCACGGCGCCCGACTGCCAGAGCCTGCTCGGCTACTAGGCGGCGAGGGCGGGAAGCGCGCGCTGCCCTCGGCTCCGGCTGCGCGTCCCCTCGGCGCGGCCAGCTCCCACTTCGCCTCGTAGGCGTTGCTTCTGCCCGCGGACCCAGCCTTCGTCGTCGGGTTCCGACTTGTCGGCCGCTTTGTCAGCGACCATTTGAACCATTGCATCGTTGCCCGCGGGCGGATTCGGAGCGCCTCCGCACATCCCGAGGCTCTCCCGATTTCGTTGAACAGCACCCGGGAAGCGCAGGTGTTGGCATTTATTTAGTTGAAACAAGTAGCAATGTAATAAGGTGCGATGAATGGTTATTTACTGCTTTCTCTTGTCAAGAATGTTCTAGAATGATTGGGCGTAAGGGTCTCGTCGGTTTCAGCAAGAGGGTCGAAGTGTACTTCCTTTAAAATCAACCTAAAAGCACAAAATGTCATTGTCACCTACAACATTCATCAGTTTCCGTTGCCCGACTGGAGTGTTGTTGCCAGAGCTATCTTTGCCCATCTCAAGAATTTATGTACCGTTTTGGAGCAAATCTTGCAAAATGTGCGGGTGGAAAATCTCAGGAGCCTAATCCACCCTAATATCTTCCAGCTATGAAAAAAAATATTGGTAACCTATCGCTGTATAGTATACAGAGAACAGTCAAGTAAAACTAATGGTGAACCTGGCTAAAAGTGCTAAAAGGTCAGTTCAGGGCATGACAGCAAAATAAAAATTTTGCATTTTCTGAGTATGCTTCTTTCTGTAATGGGTGAAATGGATCAGTGGTCATTTTGGTAAAGAACAAAAGTGTCAATATGATGTCCAGATTGCTACATTTTCATGGCAGTTTCTGTAAGGGCTTCTGAAGAAGATTTTGCACCATGTCTGATTCTTAGGAGATGCTTTTGTGTCCACTTATATCTGTGTGGATTTCTTTATCTAAATGGAATTGCACTCGTGTACATTGTCTTTGAATCCAGCAAGCCTTAATAAGATAGAAATTTATTTGTAACTGGATGCCGCATTTGCCTGAAATGATTTCAGTGGAGTGCGTTGGGATGTTTGTGGCCTTTCACTTTTTGTGGCATTTTTTGTTCAAGTTTTATTTATTTAGTGACACTGCATGAACTCTGAAAGTAAGGGAAGGACAAACAAGGTGTGAAGTGGGAGTTGTGTGATCAGAGCAGCTGTTATTTAGCTACAGTGGGGGGAAATGATAAGGGCTCATATTGTCCCTGTCTCCCCAGCCCCCTTCTGTGACTAAGGTAAAGGGAAGGTAAAGGACCCCTGGACAGTTAAGTCCAGTTAACGGCGACTATGGGGTTGCGGCGCTTATCTCACTTTCAGGCCGAGGGAGCCGGCATTTGTCCACAGCTTTGACCAGACAGCTTTCTGGTCATGCGACCAGCATGACTAAACCGCTTCTGGTGCAACAGGACACCGTGACGGAAGTCAGAGTGCATGGAAATGCCGTTTACCTTCCTGCTGCAGTGGTACCTATTTATCTACTTGCACTGGCGTGCTTTTGAACTGCGAAGTTGGCAGAAGCAGAGACAGAGCAACAGGAGCTCACCCCATTGCGGGGATTTGAACCACCAACCTTCTAATTGGCAAGCCCAAAGAGGCTCAGTGATTTAGACCACATCGCCACCCGCATCCCCGTTTCAACTGGATGAGTTATTGGAACACGTTGTTGGTGTTATTGCTTTATTTACATATTTATTTTTTTGTTAGTTAATAGTATATTATTTATTAGGTGATTGTTAATGTATTCAGATATTTATTTATTGTTGTTGTTGTGGAAGGTTAACCCACCTTCCCTGGTATAACAACCCCAATCCAAATTCTGTTTCTTCGAACAGCTTTTAACAAAAGAAAATTACATTGGGGAATCCAATCCTGGATTTCTCAGGCCCACTGGATTCAACAGTACTCATTTCTGGTTAGACATGGTTTAGCATTGCAGCCTTACTGTCTGGCAGCAGTTCTCCTGGACTCTCAGGCAGGTGGGTCTGTCTGCTACATCACTTGCTACCTGTTTTTTTGTTTGTTTGTTTGTTTTGAGATGTCAGATTTAAACTGGGATTGATTTTTTATTGTCAAAACTTTAAAAAAACACACATGGTGGTTAAGTTTTTGAAGAAGGAGGGCAGTGCACTTGAAAAGCACATACTAACTTGGAAAATTATTAGCAGTTTAGATAATCATTTTCTTTCATTTTCCTTTCATAACATCTCTGTAAATTATAGTAGTACGGTTTTCCACTTCAGAAAGAGAGTTGAAGCTGCATTGGTGTCCATCTGATGAGTCTGCAGCTGATCCCCATCTATGAATTTCTTAGAGCCAGGATTCTAGGAGTTGCATTTTAGTAGCATTGACTGCACATTTCAGAAACACATTGTCAAGCTTTGATCCAGGCCATTAAAAGGGACACTGACTGCAAAATGCAGCGTGTAGCAATAACACAATGTCAGTTCCATACCCACTGTTCCAACATACTGGCTTTATTTACTGGCAGATGCTCTCACTTGTATGCATTCAGTGTTGAACTTCTATGAAGACTGTGACTTGTTCCTTTTGTTTCTCTTTTTTAAAAGCACATTGTGTTTACAGCAGGATGGACTCAGAATTTTCTTCTTCCAAATGTTGGTTTGTTCTGGTAAAGGGTTATGTAGCTTATCAAGCTGACCTCCTACAGAATGCAATAAAACTAGTTTCTTGCTAATTGTATGGCTCTTTCTTTCTAAGGAATCCATTGCTGAGTAAACATTTCCCCCTGTCTACTTTGGCGGATTAATATTCCACAGCCTTTAAATGTGTTGTAGGAAGAGGAGGTTATTGTTTTGTTTTGGTTATAACTATTTATTTTGTGCTTTTATCCTGTATGTTTATCTTGTGAACTGCCCCGAGATCTTCAGATAAAGGGAAATATATACATTTAATAAATAAAATAAATAATACAATCAGATTATGTGTCCTCAGAAATGACACCCCCTCCCTTTTAGGAATTCAGTGGCAGAATAACCTCCATATTCATTTTGGGATTACTTTTTGTTTTCATCAGTCACAAGTATGAATGGAAGGATCTGTCCATTTCACTTCTCTCTGTTCCATACTTTTCCAATCTTAAATTCAGGTTATCCACATTTCTGCAGCAATTTGTGATTTTTTTCCCTTCAGCATTTTAGTGCAAATTTCTCCTAATAGACAAATTTTGGTCTGCACTTTTGACTAGGGAGCACATTTCTGCAAGCGATTTCTTGTAAGACGCATTTATGTTATTTTTCAGCACACTCATTTTTATGCACTTTTGTACAGATTAATTGGAGAACTGTATTGCAAAATTTGGATAGATGCAAATTTCAAAGGATGGCTGTGTTCTGGTCTTCATACCGTTTCAGAAAGTGCAAATTTGGCTCTAAAAGCTAGGTGAATTGAATGTCTCCCCCACCCCTAGTCACAAGCTTTTTTTATTTTCAGAAGATGGTGCCCATTGTCTGCTACTTGGGTTGGATTTTGTAGTTTAAATTCAAACTTATGTTTCTGTACAAATGATTTATAGGCACATTCTAGTAAGGTAGTTGTGTGACAAAGGCCACTGAAAACAAAGGAGTTCGACTGATTTACATGGTGTTTGCCATGAAATGCTTTTGCTAGGTTGTGCTCTGTGTTTGTGCAGCCAGAGAAGCTTCTTGGCATCTGACACATCTTCAGAAGAATAAGAGAACATTGAGTTACAGAAACTTGTATTTTGTGGTTGTTAACTGCTGGCGGGTGGGGTGGGGATTTTCCGTAAAAAAAGCTGCATGCTCTTTTTAAAGTAGTGCTGCTTCTATGAATTGTTCCAATTAAAAACAAACAAATAGATTTTCAGGATCTATAATGGAGTGAGGCATCTGTGGAACCTATATTCCCTTGCCTCCAGAGTAAAACAATAGGATCATACCTCGGTCCAGAGGGCCCTTTTTTGAAGATCCCTGTCCTTTCAAATGGCAGGGCTGCACCTGTGCCTCATTACTGCCATCCACTTCCATAATAAAGCACTATTGGCCAAATGGACTTCACACACCCCTCACTGTCTTGTTGGCCATTCTTGACTGCAACTACATGGAACTCATTTGGGCCACTGATTTGTCTGTCAAGTTTATAGGCCTGAAACTTTCTGTGGCAAGTTTTTAAACTCTTGAGTTAGGAACTCTGTGGAGCACTTTGGAATAAGGATAAACACATTTTATAAAAACATTTCAACATTGCAATGGGTTTATGAATAATCAAAATTGTGTTTTAATTTAAAACAACAAATGCAAACAACTCACGGAAAGGAGAAATATTTGTTTCAGATAATTAAGTTAAAAAGAAGGAAGAAAGAAACCTGGGAGTTTTTTGCACAGGATTCCTGGAACATACAGACATATTTTACAACAAGCTCTCCCCACAATATTTCAAGTTTTTTGTTGTTGCTGTTTTTACACGTTTTCATATGTTTACCACTTGGTGGATTGTGTAAGGGCAGATTCTGAGGCAGTAGAAGTGACACTTGACCCCCCTCCAACCTACCCCTCCCCACTTTCCATAACTCCTGCCCAAATGTATCACAAAACTGAATTCCAGTTATGTTACAACTATGCTCCACACAGTAACACACATAATACAACCTAAACTAATCGGTGCCAACTGATCTGGACATTACACAGATAAGACTTAACCATATAAAATTTCTGCATCAACCTTAGATAAGAATATTAGAAGTGGTCCACCTACATCCAGGAGATTATAGAACCATGAGCACACATTTAAACTCTGTTCCATGCATTTCCCCTATTCTCAACAACATAGGAGGTAGGTAGAGTCTTAACATTCTCACTGGCAAAACAAACATTGTTCAGTGGAATGGGAGAGCTTCAGCATTTTATTGACCTTGCAGCAGAATTCAGAGCTAGTGAAAAACACAACCCAGCAGCTGCCTCAAGGCCGTATCCTTGGTCAAGTCCAGTGTACTTAGAGGGGCCTTGATATGAGCAAACTGAAGTTCTTATCGGGACAACCCTTGTGCTGCCTTCTACTTCCAGTCTTCGCTGGAGAAGGCACTGCGTTTACATGCCGTGGAGTTTCAAGCATCAGGTTCCAGCATCTCTGGAGAAATGTCTGCCATGAAGCGCTGCTTGCCAGCTGGTGTAAGATTGTGAAATGACAGACCATTCTTAAGGTTTAAAAAGCCACAGGCCCCATATTAGTCCCAACTGTAGAAAGAAAGTAAGTCCTGGAAAAATGATTTGAAAGGAAACAAGGTAGACGAGTCTTTTGTAACAGGATCAAGTAGCCCATACATGAGATGAGATGATTGTTTTAGGGAAGCCCATTGCCAAGCTTATGCCATCCAGATGATTTGGACTCCATCTCTCATCAGCTCCAGCCATCACAATCCAAATCATCTAAAGGGCACCAAGTTGGAGAAGCCTGTTTTCAGGTTAAAGTAAGGATGTCTACCTTCAAATGTGTTTTAAAGAACAAATACCATCCTGCGAGAGGAATGTTGTTCCAGCGCAGTCAGTAGATGAAGTCTCTGGAGGTCTGCAGGTATGTACAAATCAAGTGGCGAGAATCTTCTTACAAACACCAAACATACTCCTGAAATAGGAACTATCCCAGAAGCTTCACAATATATATATTAAGACTTGTAGGAGTCCAGCTTTTGATTGTCTTCAGCAATGAAAAAGAGAAAAAGGTAAACATTAAAAAGCAGCTCAAGATGATGAAAATTCCCTCTCGCATTCTCGGAAAGGACGCTGACAAGTTCCAAGCCATGTTTGCGGGGCCAGGCTGCCCTTGATCTGGTAACTCCGAGAGAAAGACTGCATTCGAATGCTATGATATACTAGGTGCTTCTTAAGTTTGGGGTCAGCAGGTGGAGGTCCGTTTCCTATACCGCTGAATAAGGGGCACCAGGCACTCTGGAAGTCCTGTCTGAAGCAAAAAGGGGTGATCAAGGAGTTCTTGGGCTGTTGCTCGCTCTAACGGGTCTCGTGTTAACATCCGTTCCAAGAAGTCTCTTAAAACTGGAGACGTCTGTGAAAACAGAACAATTCAGATAAGCCATTTCAGGGCAGGAGGGTGGATGAAGGGCAGTACACACAGTTAATAAATAACAACCAGTAGTAGTACTTAAGGACATATTTAAATATACAGACTCTGCAAATGATGCTTGTGTGGAAAATGTCCTCCCCTATGTTGTTTCAGGTGATCGTGCTACTTGACTAAAATGTGATTGATAACATGATCTAAGCAAAAAGTGGAACCAATGGGCTCAGGAAGCATTTTACTAACTAGCAGCCTTGATCAGGTCCAGCATTTGATTTAAGATGCAGCGGTGTTCACAAACCTTTTATTGTGAGAGGCATTTCTTGTACCAGCCACTAGATGCCAGCACCAGCCTATAGAACCAAAAGCTGAAATCAATACTAACTTCTTGATTCTGAGTCTGAACAAATCTCAAGTACAGTGGTACCTCTGGTTACATACTTAATTCGCTCCGGAGGTCTGTTCTTAACCTGAAACTGTTCTTAACATGAAGGACCACTTTAGCTAATGAGGCCTCCCGCTGCCGCTGCGCCGCCGCTGCACGATTTCTGTTCTCATCCTGAAGCAAAGTTCTTAACCCGAGGTACTATTTCTGGGTTAGCAGAGTCTGTAACCTGAAGCATATGTAACCTGAAGCGTATATAACCTGAGGTACCACTGTAGTCAGTATAAAAGGTGGGATACATAGACCCAAAGGATGCAACTATCATAAAGCAACAGCTCAATTGTACTTGGGTTCTATGGCCCAATTTTCAGGGAGCAGGAGCTGCACTTCTCCGTGGCAGTTTCAAATATCACAGGATCCTTCAACATGGAAAGAACTTCCACACAGGGGGAAAATAGGGCAAATCCACGTATATTACCTTGCATGCCAATAACACGTGCCTTTGTTTCACTGTGCAGATCTGCTACATAAGACGTATGTGAGATTATCATAAGCAACCACCTGTACTGGTTTTTTCATGCCTTTCCGCGTACAACCAGATTCTATGAAGTACCTGGCTGTGACATTTCTTACAAACTGACTGACCTTATGAGAATTCTTTATTTTGGGAGGAGGGCTGTCACGGAGCCTCTTCATTGCTTGGACTGGAGAATCACTGAAATAAGGGGGTTCTCCATCCACCATCTCGATCACCATGATTCCCAAAGACCAGATGTCTACCTGCAGAAGCAAAATATTGCATCAGTACAGATGGCCTGTAGAAAGATACCCCATGGTCCTCTGGCGTTTACAGAACTTCTTACCTGTGAAGCAGACTAGCAAAGAGGTACTGGGGGCCTTATATCAGCAAAGAACCTGAAAGGCTGAATCAGGAGTGGGAAAACTGTGGCTGCCCAGATGTTGTTGGACTCCAACACCCATCATACTTGACTACTGGGTAGACTGGCTGGAGCTGATGGGAGTTGGAGTCCAAAAACAACTGGTTCCCCCCTGTAATATCTTAAAGGACTCATCCAACCTCCAAATTATAGCACAAAAGCATTGCTTCACAATGTTCCTCTTAGGACTGTCATTACCTTTCCTCTTTGCTTTTACACACAAATACACACTCATCCAAAACTTCCAAGTTCTGCTAAAGAATAATAATAATAAGTAATCATATTTTGTTAAATAGGAAAGTTGCCTACTTCCATGTTTTATTCTGGTTTTGTGGGCTTGACTTTGCTCCTTTTAGACTTCCAAAGCTGTGAGAGCAGTTTTATATTCATGCTAACCTTTCACTGGGGTGGAGATGTAAGTGCTGCTGGAATTAACGCAAAAGCAACACAATCCAGATTCTTGCATCCTACCATCAAGCATGGTTCCCATCGTGGTGGGCCACACACTTCACAAGTAACGTAGCAGAGAGCAGGAAACAGTGAGGCATGCTAGGTCAGATACACCTATGTATGTCAAGGAATTGGTTTCAGAAAGCATCGTAAACCAGGTTTAAATGGATATGTCCTGCTCATTTGCTGCCTCTCTTGCAGTCCAGGAATGATAGTTACCTCTGTGGTGTATGGAGACCTTGAAATAACTTCCGGAGCCATCCAGTACGGTGTCCCCACTAAGGACTTCCTTTTGGGGACGTCCTTACTGATTTGAGCACAGAAGCCAAAGTCGGAGAGTTTCACCTATCCCAAAGAAGCAAAACGTTACCCTAAAGTTACCAGGAAAATAAAATGGGGCAAAGGGGCAAATAAAGCAGGTTGTAGGAAAACCTGGAGGCAGCCTGGGTCCAGGGATGCCAACTTGAATGTTGGGGTGGGGTGGGGACAGGTAAGCCACACGCCACATAATCACAAGGCACAGCACATGCACACCATTTGAATAGCAATGCCCATCAACTCGGGGGGGGGGGCAACTCCCTAAAATATTTTATTGGGAGGGCCAAAAGGACCTCAGTCCCTAGGACAGGCACCCCCAACCTGTGGCCCTCCAGATGTTTTGGCCTACAACTCCCATGATCCCTAGCTAGCAAGACCAATGGTCAGGGATGATGGGAATTGTAGTCCAAAACATCTGGAGGGCCACAGGTTGGGGGTGCCTGCCCTAGGAGTTGGTTCCTATGCCTGGGTTGCAGGAGTAGGAGGTGTAAAGGGGGCAAAAAGTGAACATATGAAACTACAGTCAAACCTCGGTTGTCAAACGTAATCCATTCCGGAAGCCTGTTCAGCTTCCGAAATGTTTGACAACCGAGGCGCGGCTTCTGATTGGTTGCAAGAGCTTATTGTACTCAAGTGGAAGCCGTATCAGACGTTCAACTTCCAAAAAACGTTTGAAAACTGGAGCATTTACTTCTGAGTTTTTGAGCGTTCGGGAACTGAAACGGAGCCATTTGGGAACCAAGGTTTGACAAGCCCTTGGCTAGCCTAGTGCTGTCTATGCTGAGCAGCAGGAGAATATCCAAGTCCTTGGACAAAAGCAGGGGTAGCCAACTTGGTGCTCTCCAGATGTTGTGGACTAAAAACCCCATCATCTCCAAGCAGCATGGTAATAATAATAATAATAATAATAATAATAATAATAATAATAATAATTTATTTCTACTCCACCCATCTGGCTGGGTTTCCCCAGCCACCCTGGGCAGCTTTCAACAGAACATTAAAAACAGAATAAAACTTCAAACATTAAAAACTTCCCTAAACCGGGCTGCCAGGAATCATGAGAGTTGTAGCCCAAGATGTCTGGAGCTTCATCACATTGGCTGCCACTGGGCAAAACTCTTGCTCAAACTGCTGCCTGAGGACCATAGTAGACTATGAGATTAACAAGACGCCCAGGCAATTGCTAAAGGTCAAGTGTGGGCATGAGAGGCCTGATCCGACTGGGACCCTGCCGCAGAGGGAATGGGGCTTCAACCTTTGGCCTGACCCCTCCTGCTGGGGTTCAAATCTGGACTGGGCCCTCTGCTGCCTGCTATTTTCTTGGCATGGGGGGGAGCCCCCACTTGCTCCAATGGGAGGTGTGCGCCCCACGACATGCAGGTACAGAAGGCCCAATCTGGACTGGGAACACAGGGAGGCAAAGAGTTAAAGCCTCCTAATCCCACCACATACATTGGGTTCTTGATCTGGATGCCCCCCAAAGATGCTTGCAATTTACTTTTTAAAGCCATTTGCAATTGCTAATTCATGTGGAATGGATGTCCACTGTGGGCCTGAAATCTATCTTAAACTACAGAATGAATTTGTGACTTTCAGTGCACAAAACCTGCTATGGCACAGGGGAGCTGGAGAGAGGGCTTTGCAAAGCGTTGTCAGGGAAGAGAGAGAAGAGCCCAAACTGCGAAAGAATTCTTACCCTTCCATCAAGGGTCAGGAGAATGGAGTCACTCTTAATGTCTCTGTGAATCACACCTTCGGAATGCAGGTAAGCCAGTGCCTGCAGAACTGACTCACACACTGTAGCAATTTGCTCTTCATTCAGCCTGAAACAAGAAGCAAAAATAAAAAAATCGGAAGTAATTTTCTTTCATAGAGCAGAAGCAATTAAATATCCAATTATGTCTGATGGCATGAGGTTTAAGTGAACTTCCTGCTCTGTCCAGAGTATCGGAGCTTGTAATGGAATGGTGGTAGCCACAACCACTGATTTAGAAAAGGATTAGACAAATCCATGAAGTACGGGGCCTGCAGTGACTGGAATAGCTGTGTGGAAGTTTCATATACAAAAGACGCTTGCAGAATTCCAGAATTTTGTGGGAAGGATTCATAGAATCATAGAATTGAAGAGTTGGAAGGGACCCTGAGGATCATCTAGTCCAGGGGTCAGCAACCTTTTTCAGCCGTGGGCCGGTCCATTGTCCCTCAGACCATGTGGTGGGCCGGACTATATTTTGAAGGGAAAAAATGAACGAATTCCTATGCCCCACAAATAACCCAGAGGTGCATTTTAAATAAAAGCATACGTTCTACTCATGTAAAAACACACTAATTCCTGGACCGTCCGCAGGCTGGATTGAGAAGGCGATTGGGCCAAATCCGCCCCCCGAGCCTTAGGTTGCCTTCATCTGATCTCGTGCAACCCCCTAATGTGCAGGAATATGCAGCTGTTCCATAGAGGAATCAAACCTGCAACCTTGGCATTATCAGCACCACGCTCTAACCAACAGAGCTATCCATAATTAAAGCGAATTAAAGTGCTCTGTGGCCCTAGCACAACAAATGCACTGTAAAAAAGAAATAGATTTTTTGGGGAGGAGGGGTAGGAAAGTAGAGAAATGCACTGAAAAGTGTGGGATAAACAGATGATTAATGACAGACATACTGTATACTGTAAACACCCCACAAGGAAATCAGAATGAATGCTCATTGTCGTATAAACTCTCCTCGAACGAACGGGAACAAATGCTCAATGAAGGCAAGACATGGTCTAACCCCCATGTAAGTTTTGTGCAAGCAAACCAGGTTGGGGCAGCATGCTGGAGTCACACAATATCACCTTTATACATTGCACCAGTGGGAAACTGCCAATGTAGAATTTATTAGCAAATCTAACACTGTAGAACTTGAGCTCAACAAATCCTGGGAGTGGGCAGCTTGCGACAGAAAGTAATTGTCCCTCTTTGTGTTTTTATTTACATTACTGATCTTGCTAGGCCTATTCATTCCCAGTGGCTGCTAGCTGGGTGTGGCTGATGGGACCTTGTGTTTATTGGACTGCGTTCTTATTTATTCTCACAGTGGCCAATCGGATGCCTATGAGAAGCAACAGCACACACCTTATTTGTGCTCTCCTGAAAGTGGCATTCAGAGGGATATGCTGCCTCTAACAGTGGAGAAAAGACACAGATACCAGGGCCAGTACTTCTTGATAGCCCCATGCTCCATGAATTTGTCTTATGCTCTGACGGAAGCTATCATTTATTTATTACATCTGTATCCTGCCTTTCCTCAAGTATCTCGAGCCAATTTACATGGTTCCTTGTCATTCTATTCTTACAACAACCCATTGAGATTGATCAGGCTGAGAGACAGTTACTGGCCCAAGGTTGGGTATGTTTAGCCTGACTAAGAGGAGACTGGGACACGGGTGGCGCTGTGGGTTAAACCACAGAGCCTAGGACTTGCCAATCAGAAGGCTGGCGGTTCAAATCCCCGTGACAGGGTGAGCTCCCATTGCTCGGTCCCTGCTCCTGCCGTTTACCTTCCCGCCGGAGTGGTACCTATTTATCTACTTGCACTTTGACGTGCTTTCGAACTGCCAGGTTGGCAGAGGGAACAAGCGTGTTTTATCCGGCTCCAGAGGGCAGGGTGGTGAACCCAAACTAATGACTTCAGGTAACAAGAAGGGAGTTTCCAACAAAAATTGAGGAAGAACTTTCTGTTGGTAAGAGCCGTTCAACAGTGGAACAGTCTCCCTCAGGAGGTTGTTAAACAGAGGTTGGATGGCCATCTGTCATGGATGCTTTCGTTGAGATTCCTGCATTGCAGGGGGTTAGAGTAGATGACCCTCGGGGACTCTTCCAATTCTATAGTTCTATGATATTTTAGGCAGGAAAGGTGGGAAGAAATGAGGTTTTTTTTTAACCTACCTGATTTGGGACAGAATATCCGTGAGGGCTCCTCCCTGGAGAAATTCCATCAGCACCCAGAGTTCATCACCAACCAGATAGCTTTTGTACATCTCCACCACATTGTCATGTTGGTAGTCTCTCATTATCACCACCTGAGAAAGATCCAGTGCAGTGCAAAGTAACTATCATTGCAAGGATTTCTGTGTGCACAATGGGACTTTCCATCGGATACAGTTTGCACAAAGCAAACTGGATCACCAAACAATGCAGCCACACAACATCAAAAATAAACCCCAAACATTTACATCCCAAACGCCGCAGATCAATGGCCTGCCTGGAATATTCACTTTCTTCATTCATCTCCCTACTCTATACTAGCTAATATCGCCCTCTTTTGTAATCTGGCCCATATTCGCTTTGTCGACTGCCTTTAGAAATACAGGACTGGTTCCAGTTAGGCATGTTTTAGTCCCATTGAAATCACTAGGGCAATTTAGTCATGTCTAACTCAAATCCCTTTGATTTCAGTGGACTACAGCTCAGCTAACTTAAATCTGGATCCATCCCATTCAGTATTCCTTGCCATCTCATTCATCTCTTCCCTCATCTAGTCACCTCATTGAAAAGAAGCTCTCGTCGCTGCTGCTTCCGCAAGTCCATCATCTTCACTGCCACCTGCCGTCCAGAATGCTTCTCACGTGCAATGCAGACGATACCTGTAGACCCCTCCCCAATCTTAACATAGTTTTCCAGCATTGTCCTGGGGTCGCCTTGGTCCACCACCATCCTCAAAGCAGCTTTGAACTGCTCGTGAGTGACGACAACCGGATCCTCACTGGATGGCTGGGCTTTCGAGTCCAAGGGAAGGTGGAGGTTGCTGGAGCTGGTTTGGGTGTGTCTGTTCCGGGGGGACCCCGCGGGCGACGGCCGGCCTGGAGGCAGAGCCGCTGCAGTCTCTGTGGTCGGGGATTTCTGAGGGGTCCCAGCTTCTGAAATCCGAGCGTACTCTGGCGCTGGCTGGTCCGAGGGAAGGGACTGGGACTTGGCAGCAGGGCTGTGCGGTGAACCCCAGTGCTGTGGCGGTCGGTAGAAAGGACTGGGCTGGAGGAGAGCAAGAGAAAATGGCATTATTAGGAGGGCTATCAAGTCAGTTTTACAAAATCTCAGTCCATTTCTCAAATGAATTTCTGTTAAATCGTTAATTGCTTAAGGGTGAAATCTGAACCTGCTTTGCCCTGGGATGGAGGGCATGAATTGGATGGAAGGGTCCCCTGGTCCAGCCCTGCTGGGTTCCACTGGCTCCTACCTGTGGAGTGATGCAAGGCTCTTCATCCCACCTGCTGAATGGGCAGGCAAGCAGGAGTATCACTGGCATGAACCCCATGGTTGGTAGCCAGCAAAAAGCCACAAGTGGTGTGTTCTGAGGGCGAGGTGGGGCTGATCCCAGGCAAGCCCTCGCGCCCAATGCATCAGGCCCAGTCACAGCACTTTGCTTATCTCTCCCTTCCCGCTGTGGCTGGCATGCACAGCAAGACCAGGGGAGATCTGTGACCTTGTGTGATGTCCACAGGGGAGCCGGATTCTCCTGCTCCTCTGCAATTTGAAAAATGAAAAACTATACCCAAGGCTGTTTCAGGATGAACTACATGAAGTTTGTAATAGCAACCAACAAGCCCAAATGGTTCTTAGCTTACTGGTTGTGATTTCTTTGGTGTGATACAAATTGCAATCTCTTGTTTAGATGTAACACTAAGTCAGCAGTTTGTTTCCTTTCCACGCTAGCAGGGATGAGTGAAAAGGCTCAGACAGGTGAATTCACAGGAAATGGTTAAGTATGGTTTACCATGACATGTGAATGAGGTCACTGATTTACAGTGACACACCACACCAAATGTACACATCTCTATTAGCAAAGTGCTGGTTATGCTTGGAAAGGGGAGATTTGTGTTTTCCGAGGCACCTTCTAACATGCTGCAAACCTCTTGAAAAACTGGTTTGGTGATGACAGAACTACAACAAGGGGAAATGCTTGTTGTAGACATCCAGAGAAGGATAAGAATATGCCCCCACCCCCTTGAAAACAAGTTTTCTGTGTTATATGCAAGAACACTCACAATGCATTAAAAATACATAGTTGCTCAGTTTTATTTGTTAAAGCTAGTTGACTTTTCAAAACATGCACACTGGAAACTTAAACAATTTGATTCCATACAACAAAACATTTCACACTTCTAGTATCTGTATGACAACAAATCAATCAGTCATTAGCTCTTCCTAAAAAAAACCCCAACATTATCTGTTCTTCAAGGCAGCAACCAACCAAAAAACAAAACAAAAACACAGCTCTAAGCATACTCTTAAAAATTAAGTGATAGACCTCTCTTTGCCTGAGATCTGCAAGAGCCAATGCTAGCCAGAGTATCTATCCCCACCCCCCATCCATAAAAAGTGAATAAATACTTTTGGCCACTTTGTAAACGGATCTAAGATTGATGGATGAAAAGTGCTCTGTTAAGAACCCAAGTGAAGATGCAGTGAGAGAGTCAAATAAAAGAAAACGTAATTACCCAAATTGGAACATTGGCCATAATACCAGCGTTCTCTTGGGGAAAATGCCCAGAGAGTTTCAATAAATGTAAGTGATCCTCGCGTCACTGGCACAGCGACTTGCAGTAGTACAGCATTAATGCTTTTATTGCATTGGTTTTGGGTTATTTCAAAAGAATTAGATTTCTTTCCTGAAGAATACAAGAATCCCCCAGGCCACTACTGAAGAGAAGCAGCCTTACTTTATGACAGAACACAACATAAGCCCGACCTAAGAGGAAAAGAGTTCTAGAAGATCAGCAGTTTGCTACAGCTTGGCTTGATACACCTAAATTAATAGAGAGCCGCATGAGATGAACGTTGTTGCTATCATTTACATTTCTATCCCATCCCACTTCTTCTCCAAGTAGTTCAGGGTGGTGTAGTTGGGGGATTACTTCGTTTTATAATCACAACCACCCTGTGAAGTAGGCCCAACTGAGAAAATATGTGTTTCATGGCTTGGTGAGGGAAGAGATTTGAATCAGTTGAAACCTCTCAGGATATGGACAGGTAAAGTGGCAGCCAAGACACAGATGCATCGGAAAGCAGCCCTTTGGTTAGCTGGGCTGGAGAAAGCAGTGTCTGTGGGGAATTAAAGAAGTACATCCACTGTGGGCCCAGACTGAGTCGCAAGTTTCTTTTTCTAGGTTCAAATGCTGTCCTTATTAAGTAGCTGAAAGTCAGTGGCCTTAACCTTAAGGAGGTGTGGCTTTGACAAACTAATACATAATATAATAGAGAGGAGAGGAAGTTTTCCTGTTTTCCCAGCACCTATACTCCACCTTGACTGTACATAGTGAACTATCTAAGATAAGCTTTTATTTTTTAACCTATTGACCTCTGTGGGTACACACACACACAGGGAAATGCAAATTTATTTTGCTTAGTAACACATTGTGGGTTGGGGACACACACACACACACACACACACAGTTACAAGTAACTGCCTGTTGAAAATTACTTCCCCGTCTTCTACCTGCACCACCCTTCCATTCCAGCTGAGACACGTTCCTGGAGGAAAGGTGTTTTCAAACCTCCAGCTTTGTTTTACAGACGTGTTTTATGTAACCTAGAGCACCCAAAAAAAGAGGTGCCCTTGCTCACAGAGGCCTTCCTTCCTAATGATTAGACCAAATATCCATTCTCCATGTCAAGCTTTCTAAAAACACACACGCACAAGTAGCCATGTGCCTAGAAAAACAGAAATTTGTTCTTTTTGTTTATTTTAAATGTTTATAGGATGCACAAAGTTCTCTGAAGGCAGTGAGCAGCAGTATAAACATAAATACTCATTATCATATTACAGTGGTACCTCGGGTTACATATGCTTCAGGTTACAGACTCCGCTAACCCAGAAATAGTACCTCGGGTTAAGAACTTTGCTTCAGGATGAGAACAGAAATCATGCTCCAGCTGCGCGGCAGCAGCAGGAGGCCCCATTAGCTAAAGTGGTACCTCAGGTTAAGAACAGTTTCAGGTTAAGAACGGACCTCCAGAACGAATTCAGTTCTTAACCCAAGGTACCACTGTATAAACTTTCTAATTTAAAAAATAAAATACAAAAAGTAAGCAGACATACTTTGAAATATAATCCAGGCAGTAGAAACACTTTGCTAGCATCATAGAATCACAGAATTGTATAGCTGGGTGGGTCCAATAAAAGTACATCAGTTAAAAGGTGCTCGAAAGAGAAAGGTTTTTTTAAGCATTTCTGTTTTTTTTTAAAGAAATATTTATTAAGGTTTTTCAGAACAAATCCAAATCAAAACAATACATCAAAATTAACAATCAAAAACAGCACAACAGAACAAAACAACAGAAACAAAAAATAAAAAATTATTGCTTACTTACTAATTTTTTAACCCTCTTTCCTGACTTCCTCACATCTCCTTTTTCTGCGTTCCCCTTTACACAAATCAATTTTAGCAATTTCTTACCCTCTTTCCAATCTTATTCAGTATTGTACATTTCAACCTATTATGCATTTATTTTCCTTCTTTTTTAAGAAAAAAAGAAAAGAAAATTTTATCACATGTTCTTTGTAATTTAACTTAGTCCTTTATATCATTTGTTTAAACACAACATAATAGTGCTCTGGTCTTACCCCTTCTTTTCATATTTCTTTGCATATTTCTTTTTACCAAACCCCTAATGCCCTATTATTTTTGTATCTCACATCATTTTAACATTCAAACATTTTACAATGTTTTTGAAGATATTATTTAAATTTCTTCCAGTCCTCTTCCACCGATTCTTCTCCCCGGTCTCGGATTCTGCCAGTCATTTCTGCTAATTCCATGTAGTCAATGACTTGCATCTGCCATTCTTCCAAGGTGGGCAAATCTTGTGTCTTCCAGTACTTTGCGATGAGTATCCTTGCTGCGGTCGTTGCATACATAAAGAATGTTCTATCTTTCTTTAGCACCAATTGGCCGACCATGCCCAAGAGAAAGGCCTCTGGTTTCTTAAGGAAGGTATATTTAAATACCTTTTTCAGTTCATTATAGATCATTTCCCAGAAAGCCTTAATCTTTGGGCATGTCCACCAAAGGTGAAAGAATGTTCCCTCAGCTTCTTTGCATTTCCAACATTTATTGTCAGGCAGGTGATAAATTTTTGCAAGCTTGACTGGGGTCATGTACCACCCATAGATCATTTTCATAATATTTTCTCTTAAGGCATTACATGCCGTAAATTTCATATCAGTGGTCCACAACCTCTCCCAGTCAGCGAACATAATGTTATGACCAATGTCCTGTGCCCATTTAATAATGGCTGATTTAACTGTTTCATCCTGAGTATTCCATTTTAACAGCAAGTTATACATTCTCGAAAGTATCTTGGTTTTAGGTTCTAACAGTTCTGTTTCTAATTTTGATTTTTCCACCTGGAAGCCTATTTTTTTATCCAAATTGAAGGCTTCTCTTATTTGATGATAATGTAGCCAGTCTCGCAATTTATCTTTTAGTTTCTCAAAACTCTGCAATTTCAATGTATCTCGGTCTTGTTCTAGTATCTCCCAATATTTTGGCCATTTGGCCTCCATATTGAGTTTTTTCAAAGCCTTGGCCTCCATGGGTGATAGCCACCTTGGAGTCTTGTTTTCCAATAGATCTTTATATCTTGTCGAGACATTAAACAAGGTTTTTCTGACAATATGGTTTTTAAATGCTCTGTTAACTTTTACCTTGTCGTACCACAAATATGCATGCCACCCAAAAGCATTATTGTACCCTTCCAAATCCAAAATGTCAGTGTTCTCAAGAAGTAGCCAGTCTTTCAACCAGCAGAATGCTGCTGATTCATAATAAAGCTTCATGTCTGGCAGGGCAAACCCCCCTCTTTCTTTAACATCTGTCAATATTTTAAATTTTATTCTGGGCTTTTTGCCCTGCCAGACAAATTTAGAAATATCTCTTTGCCACCTCTTGAAACAATCCATCTTGTCCACAATCTGTAAAGTTTGAAACAAAAACAACATTTTTGGCAATACATTCATCTTTATAGCAGCAATCCGACCCAACAAGGAAAGCTTCAATTTTGACCAAATTTCTAGATCTTTTTTAACTTCTGACCAACATTTCTCATAATTATCTTTAAATAAATTCAAGTTTTTAGCCATCATATTGATCCCTAGGTATTTCACTTTCTTAACCACAGTTAAGTCTGTCTCCTTCTGAAACCTTTCTTTTTCCATTGTTGTCAGATTCTTCTCTAAAACCTTAGTTTTTTGTTTGTTCAATTTAAATCCTGCCACATGACCAAATTCTTGAATCAATTCTAACACCCTTTTCGTACTAGATTCTGGCTCCTGTAATGTAAGAACCAAGTCATCTGCGAAGGCCTTAAGTTTATATTGTTTAGCTCCGACCCTAATTCCCTGGATCGACCGGTCCCTTCTGACCATGTTCAAAAGAACCTCCAGGACCGATATAAATAACAATGGAGAGATAGGGCAGCCCTGTCGTGTTCCTTTTTCAATCCTAAACTCTTCTGACACCACATTATTAACTATCAATTTTGCCTTTTGTTCTGAATAGATTGCTTCTATCCCATTTTCAAACCCCCATCCCACTCCCATTCCCTTAAGATTTTTCTTCATAAAGTTCCAAGAAATGTTGTCAAAGCATTTTTAAGCATTTCTGAATGCCACGTTTGAAGGGGCCAACCATGCATTGCTTGGAAGGGAGTTCCACAGAATACAGCCCACCACTGAAATGACAGTAAGAGCTGTTCGACAGTGGAATTTGCTGCCAAGGAGTGTGGTGGAGTCTCCTTCTTTGGAGGTCTTTAAGCAGAGGCTTGACAGCCATATGTCAGGAGTGCTCTGATGGTGTTTTCTGCTTGGCAGGGGGTTGGACTCAATGGCCCTTGTGGTCTCTTCCAACTCTATGATTCTATGATTCTATGACCTGTCCCTTCTGCTATCAGTCTAACAAGTGTTGGTTCTACAATCTGGAGGGTCCTCAGGCAAGACACCTCTGTGGTTCCCCCTCCCTCAGTGACTTGACCTCCTTACTGTCTAGGGATGGAGGAGAAAATAGATTCAGTTCACACTGAAAGATGAATCCACCTAATTCTTACTTTCTGAAACAATATGCGAACTGAAATACCTTTCAAAATCTATGCTTCTCCAAATTTTGCAATGCAGTTCTCCAGGCATGTCATGTGAACAAAAATATACATACCAGGGGGCATATAAATCTACATATTAGTGAAAATAATATCATCCTATATAAAAACAAGTTATATTAGGTAAAACCGCTTTGCAGAAACATGCATATCAGGCAAAATTACATACAAATATGTCTATACAGTGGTACCTCAGGTTAAGTACTTAATTCGTTCCGGAGGTCCGTACTTATCCTGAAACTGTTCTTAACCTGAAGCACCACTTTAGCTAATGGGGCCTCCTGCTGCCACCGCACCGCTGGAGCACGGTTTCTGTTCTTATCCTGAAGCAAAGTTCTTAACCTGAAGCACTATTTCTGGGTTAGCAGAGTCTGTAACCTGAAGCGTATGTAACCCGAGGTACCACTGTACAGTCAAACCTCAGTTCTCGAACGGCTCCATTTTCTAAAGTTTCAGCTCCTGAACGCTGAAAACCCGGAAGTAAACACTCCAGTTTTTTAAACATTTTTCAGAATCTGAATGTCCAACACAGCTTCCACTTGAGTGCAAGAAGCTCTTGCAACCAATCGGAAGCCGCGCCTCGATTGTTGAACGTTTTGGAAGTCGAACGGTCTTCTGGAATGGATTACATTCAACAACCGAGGTTTGACTATCAGCAAAAATTAACTGATGATTAATTTTCATAAGGACTTTACTGTAACACACAAACTGCTGTGGAAAGCTGAAAGTGCAAAAATGAGAAACTGAGAGAAACTGAAACTGACAGAGTCACCAATTCCTACTGGTGTGATCCATACCGTTTTGCTTTTTCCCCTTTCACTGAAAGGAAAGACACAGAATGAGAAACCAGCAGAGACCTCAAGGTGCTCTGCAAACACCCTTTAGGGGAAAGAGTGGTGATGTTGCAATCTAGGTCAAGTTAACATGGGCCGCAGCCTGACTCGCTCACTACTTGCAATCTGCTCTCACTGAGCAACCACAGTGTGTGTCATCCTCTTGCATTTATGAAGATGTTCTGAGTCAGCCAGAACTCAACACACTTTCAGCTGAGCTTCCTCCTCTTGGCTGGCCCAGAACAAACGTGGTTAGTCAATAGCAGCAACCAGGAGTCGTGCACAACCAGCTTCCAAAGAACTCACAGCATTGAAGGCTGAATTGGTTTTTAATCCTGGATGTCTGAAAGCACCATTCAGAATCAGATTGAGGAAGGGAAAGCCAGGAGGGGCATTTTTAAAATTACAGACATTTCACACACCCCCATATACACAAGTTCTACTCACGCACAACTGTGTATATGTGAAGTGCCAGAAAATAATGAAATAAATAGAATCAGATCAGGAAGTGATGCGAGACTGAAGAGTCCTTGTGGCTAGTGAGGAGACCCTCATGGAGTTCGAAAAAGACATTAGTGAGGGCAGAGGAAGCCCCAAAGAGGCTAGAGGTGAAGGGGCTTTGTTTAGGCTGCTCAGCCTCCCCGACTAACAGCTGATGTTCAATAACACAGGGAACTCTGTTCTGGATTTTGTTCTGGCATCTGGCGTAAACTGAAAGTGATTACTGAAGAAATCCTGTAAATCATGAGCTATACTCAGGTTGATTTAATACAGAGAAGAGATGGAACTAGAATTGTAACTAAGGCATTTAATTTCATAAAAGCCGTTTTGGTAAAAGTAAAAGAAAGGCATTGGCACAGTGTTTGTGTGAGGTGGGAGACATCAGGAAGGCCAAGGATCTGTATGGGGCCAAAGGAGATGTTCATGCAGTCACAGGAATCCTGCCTCCAGCACAGGGGTTCTCAAGCTTTCTACCTTCAGGTGAGACCGTGGAAAATGACTGAGGCCCACCAGCCACAGGAGCAAAGCCCATCAGAAAGTGGCAGATGGAGACAGCATTTGGCATATCCACCTATCAATGACTAGCATAATTTTCCATGAATATCAAATCAGTCTTTGATAAATTCTTTACCACAGCATTTTCCTTGCTGCGAGGAGTTCCATAGCTCAACTTTCCTCAAGCTACTACAGATGTTGGCTCTGGAGGTATTGTGACTCAGCCTCTTCAATTTAGACAGAATTTGCTGATCCAGTGTCTCTACATGGAGAAGGCATTTTCTTTTATATTTTTCCCTTCCCACTCCTACTTGCCTCTCTAAGTATTTTTACCCATCTCTTGTAGCTTCTTATCTCATTCTCCTTTCACACTCAACTTGTGCCTTACTTTCAGCACATGCACCCCAGCCAGCCAGTTTTTTTCATCCCTCCCTCCAGTCCTTCTACATTCATTTCTTCCTCCTGTAACAACTTTCCTCTCTTGTTCCCTTCCTTTGTATTCCCAGCTTGTTTGCTATATAAATAAATAAATATAATAACAAAATATATGACTGGGTTGCTTGGGGCAGAGCAGGCCAGGAAGGAGGCAGACAAGGACACTGAAGCCCGCTGGTAGGTCCCAGCCCACTGCTTAAGAACCACTGATCTACCATTTTATTTTCTTAAACAAATGCAACCTTGAGAGCTTACGTGAATGAATGGCCATTTGAGGGCAGGGGTGTGATAAAGCAGCTGCATTCACCATATTTCCAATGGGTATTTTCTCACTCAAAATTCAGCCCCCGTTATAATTTTCTCCCCATAAGAAGAATAGGTAGTCACAGATTCAGGAACATCTGGGTCTTTAGTACACAAAGATCAAATTTCATTGGATTTCCGTATCGTCATGAGGCCTAGAAACATATGTTTTGAAGAAAAGTAGAGGGTCCAAGGACTAGTTGCGTAGTGATCCAGAGTAATGGAGAGTCCAAGACCTGATACTATTCTGCAGCAGGGTCCCTGTCTCCAGAGTCCTACAGCCACCCAATGAGCATGAAAGGGGAGCTTTTTAGTCACTTCATGCTCCAAAGCTAAGCATCTAGGAACACTGGAAACATACAACGCTCCAGTTTCAAAAGAATGGTGTGCAAGTTCTGCTCCATACAATAGAACTTCACAGAAAACACAACTTAAGTCCCTCTCAAAGAGGATGTTGGAGCTCCAAATCATTTGCCCACGTATGTGCACAGAAAATAGTAGATCTGGCTAAAAGGCAACACATGGAGATCTGCACTGATTGGGGCAATGCATCCCTAATTATAGCTATGATATAATTATAAGATTGTTGTATAATCCAAGAAAGCTGTATGATCTTAGAACGGCGAAAGGGTGTGACCACCATGAATTCGCCACTACACTACTGCCAAGGACAATGACATTGACAAGCAGATTATGATGATTGCAGACATAGATTTGCTTGTTTGTCTTGGCTCCCTTGACAGCTGTACTGTGGGCAGCAAGGGGAAATACAGTTTGCCAAAGAATATACCAGCATGCTCTGTGGATTGTGTCAATGGTGTAACATCAGTGCAAATTTAGGCCAATAGCTGCTCCATAATGCAAGCATAAGCCCTGGCCTGACATTAACTTTAAACTATTAGAAGCCATATTGACCTTCAGAACTGTACTTGAAAGGCACCAACCTCTCAGGCACAAAATAAACATACCTTTATCTGTGTTTGGCTGTTTCCGATCTTGTTTGAGGCGCTGGACGAGGGGAACACGCTTCTCAAGAGCCTCCTCTTCAAGCTGTTGTCTCTCGATTTGGAGCCAGGACTGCCTTCCCCGGGCGGCCTCGAATTAGCTTGGCTCCCCTGGCTAGGCTGAGCGTAGTGCTCTTCGGAGCTCCATCCCCTTCCAGCATCTTCACTGTTTGCCTCAGGAACCGGGATGTATTGCTGGCACTGAAAACCTGAGGAGAGTGGGATAAAGCGGCTGTTTGCGCCCTGGAATTCTGAAGGGCCAAGAGACTGCGCTTTCATCACGAGGCCATTGGAGTGAGCCTGTCCGTCCAATGCAGGTTTATAATCTGGCCATAAAGTCTGCCGTCTCGAGGACTTGCTCCCGCCATTGCAGTTGAGGTAGTTTCCATATTTGTCTGCCCAGTCTGGTTCCGCACACTGTAGGTACATGTCAGTGGGTCCATCTTCTCCCAGAAGCCCCAGCGACTGCGCTCTTCTCCTGCTCGTGGGACTTTTCCCCCTCAGGGTATTTGAACTGATGAGGGAAAGCTTCTGGATGTCATTGAGTATCCCAGAGATATATCCTTCCACTTCAAATGTACTGGCTCTCACAACCGTCTACCACAAAACAAACAAAAGCTATGTTAACGTTCTGTGGTCACCTGTTCAGGCATTCTCAGAAGATTCTCAGGCATTTTGAGTGTGTAACTTGAACCTACGTCTCACTGGAATTAGAGATTTATGGGGTGAAGCACATTCTGCTTTACATGCATACATACGGTACATATGCTGTGAAGCGCCTTGAGATCTCCAGATGAAGGGTGGTATACAAATTTAATAAAGATTACATACAAAATTTTATTTGTATGCCACTTTTCCACAGTTCAAACCATGCTCAAGGCAGTTTACAACATAGAAATACCCATAACTACAACATGACAAAAGTAGTCATAAATAAATAAAACATTTAAAATACACAAGCAAACTGAACAACTGCCACATAAATCACAAGATCTAAAATAAAGATATAAAAATTTGAGAGCAACAACTCCCCCCCCCCACAACAAAAACTCCAAACAACACCCCAGCCCAAGTCTCTGTTCAGCACCCTAGTTTTTGTAGCTGGAGTCCGTCAGGGCCCTGCCCTCCCAGGTAGGTGGAAAGCGCCTGCAATACTGGGAGCAGGTCTTCCAGGACTCATAGCCGAGATGGTCATCTACTGTGTGATGCTGAACTTGAATTGGAAAAAGGCTTAGCGCTACCTATAAAAATACTTAACATGGCAAGGTGCTGAGAAATATACCTCATGCAAAGCCACCGCCCCCCCACGCCTCAGATAGACAGTACATTTGTGCCTCCTGCTATTTGTTTTTATTTGCTATTTGTTTTAAAAACTGGAGCCATGTTCAGTCATTGACAAACACACAACAATAGTTGCATTAATGGAAGGGGGGAGGAGATGCTCCTACCATTGCACCCTGCAGCAGCTCCAACCAAAGTCTTGCTCATGCATTAAAGACATATCTCTAGCAGTGCATCCTGCAGGTCTCCTTTGAGCCATGGAGAGCCTTTAGGAGATTTTGGAATAGGCGCAAGGTGAATGCAGCCTTCCCCACTCTGGCCACTAACTCACATTTTTAACAACAATGGAATAGGGGTAATATCTGAGGCTCAGTTCAAGGATTCATAGGGCTGAGGGAGCGGGGCTTGTTTCAATCTGTGCAGACAATATGAGAAGGGAAGAGTTTGGAGTTAAGCCACGGTAAATGCACACATGATGAACCAGCTATTTGGATACAATCCACAGTCTTGTTCTAGCTGTCTGCTACCCCTTACTGAGTGATGTATCAAAATGCTGTGGGGGAAATCATCTGCAATACTAAATCTATAATAATGATAGCTTTATGTTCTCACCGACCAACTCGCCCACAGTAAGAAACTGGCTCCATTCTGAGACAAATCATATTGTGACCATGTGCAAATAATGTTGATTCTGGAACGTAATACAGTGGTACCTCGGGTTAAGTACTTAATTCATTCGGGAGGTCCGTTCTTAACCTGAAACTGTTCTTAACTTGAAGCACCACTTTAGCTAATGGGGCCTCCTGCTGCTGCCACGCCGCCGGAGCATGATTTCTGTTCTCATCCTGAAGCAAAGTTCTTAACCCGAGGTAATATTTCTGGGTTAGCGGAATCTGTAACCTGAAGCGTATGTAACCCAAGGTACCACTGTATAGCACACACGTATCTCCATCCCAGACGCCTGCCCCTCCCACACCTTATCTACCTTGCAGCTTAGCCAACTCATTTACTTAGGAAGTAAGAAGCTTAAGAATCTATTAACTAACACCATCTATTTCACTACAGGGAGGCACGATACAATACCCATGCCTTCTCCTGGCACCATTCCCAATCCGTATGGGGGGGAAACTTCCCCTGGAGTGAGAAGAGAATTTCTTCCCTTTGCTAACATCTCTGCAGTGCCTTCATAAAACACAGGCTGAATTAACTGCAGCAGTCAAAACAGTAGCTTCTTCTGACTACTGACTCCCTTACTCATGCAAGGATGCAGTTCACTGTAAGATATAAATATGGTAGAGGACTACCAGAGAGCATTCACATAAGCGTATGTGCTACTCCGTAATCGGTCAGGAAGGCCTGATCCATCCACCCGGGTTTAAGCCAATCCTATGACCCAACCATAACTACCTCTTTCCTCTCTCTCTACCTATTCTGGCCGGTGGTAGTGATTCTAAAATAGGCAGAGAAAAGCTCGAACAAATATGCTGCCCTATCAGGAACATGGGGATCTGCACTAGGACTGGGATGTTCCTTCTCTCCACTTCTGCCATGGAAATGCATCCATCTACTTGTGCAGACACGCATATGTGCTCTTTTGCTTTTTGTCAACAGTCTGACTTGCTCTGTCAGCCACCCAGCTGGCTCAGGAGACGGGCCCTGGCAGATGGGTTGGGCTTTTTGCTCTGTATGTGATGATAATTTAATAAAAAAAGAGTTGCGGGGTGGGTGGGGAGGAAATGGCTGAAACAAATGCTCAGGTCAAGGAGCCCACTTAACAGGGACTGCTTGGCCTCTTCAGTCTCTCTCTATTGTTTGAGAGTATCTCCCATACTCATAATTTCTGGGTTACGGCAACAGAATGGGCTTCGAGACAGTTTGCTTCACACAGCTTTCCCAAGATGGAATGAGATTATATCTAGGCAGTTAAAGACAAATAAAGGACAACATCAATTCCAAAGTGAGATGAAGAGCGCCCAGACGGGAAAGAGAAAAGAACTCCTATACCATTGAAAGTTGTTGCTAATGTATTAATTACAAAAAACCTGTTTTAAAAAGCCAACATCTAAAACCATATAAAATAGACACCCATGGCAAACATCCAGCTGGGAAAGCCTGCTGGAGCAAAGACGTCTTCAATTGTTTCCGGAAAGTGTGGATAGTGGGTGCCTGTTCTATCTCAACAGGAAGCGTGTTCCACAGACAAGGGACAGTCGCTAAATAGGCCATTGAGTCCAGCTCCCCGTTCTCACAGTAGCTGAACAGTTGCCTGTGGGAAACCAGCAAGCAGGATCTGACCAGCAAGAGCCCTCTCCCCTACTGTAGTGTCCAGCAACTGGCATTCAGAAGCATTGCTGCCTCCAACTGTGAAGGCAGAGCAAAGCCATCATGGGTAGGAGTCACTGGTAGCCCTCTCCTCCATGAATTTGTCTCATTCTTTTAAAAAGCCCTCCAAGTTGGTGGCCATCACCTCCTCTTGTGGGAGCCGGTTCCATAGTTCAACTATGCATTGCATGAAAAATAAAAGAATTTGTCCTGAATCTTCTAACACTCAGCTTCATTTGGGGTCTACAAGTTTTGTATAAGAGAAAAAGGAAGGACTTTTCTA
Organism: Podarcis cretensis; assembly: GCF_951804945.1. Lineage (NCBI taxonomy): Eukaryota > Metazoa > Chordata > Lepidosauria > Squamata > Lacertidae > Podarcis > Podarcis cretensis. The sequence goes on along the minus strand of NC_137170.1, from coordinate 43,420,194 downwards.
GTCACTTACTCCATGCCATGCATAATTTTATAAACTTCTATCATGTCACCTCTTATTTGCCTTGTCTCTGAACTACAAAATCCCAACACCTTGCAACCATTCTTTATAAGGGAGTTGCTGCATCCCCTCCATATCTGACAAGCTGAAATGTAAAGGAGGGACTATTTAATTCAGATTCCAGATGACTGGGGAGAGTTCAGATATTTCACCCTCACCTTCATAGGCTGAAGCTGCACCCGGGTGATCCTTGAAGGGTCTACGACAGGTTTGGGCCGCCTCAGAGTGTCCAGGATATTCTGCCATTGCAGAGGCAGGCCAATAAATTTCCCCTCCTTTGGATCAAACGAGGTGTGCACACGGTGCTCAAAGTTCTGTGGAGCAGAGATCTCGGGGCGTTTCTTCTTTTTCTTGCGGAACATCGTGCCTGGATGAGAAAGATAAAATAAGCTGATTTATTTATTTTTGGACCACAATACAAGAAGCTGGTCGCACGTTCCAACTGTAAGGCTCAGCTGGAGACCCACATTCCCCATGCAGAGCTTTCTCTCTTTTCAGATTTCAGTTGCCTGCACAGCTCTTCAACTTCACAAGGAGCTCTCCTGAGCCTGCTCACTACCACAGTTGGGATATTTTTGCTCTGAATTTGGGTCAGAGGCAGAGCATGAATTCAGTAGGAATAATGTCTACTGTAGCAGCCACAGACTTTTCTGGCAATATTTGCATTATGCATCACACTTCAGTGTCACGCTTACTAACGTGATCACATTCCATATTGTTCATCGCAGTCGTCACAGCTAATACCATAGCTCCAAGCAAAAATATGTACCACATATTCTGAATGTATTCTTTGCCATCCTGCCCTATTTTCTGGGGTCAGCGCAGTCCGTAATAGCTGGATGATTATAATACTGCACTACTGTGACATGCTGACTTCAGAGGGAAGTTCATTTTGTCTGCAAACTACATCACGGTGCCCACAAAAGAGCCTAGATTTAATGAACAGGTTTTAAAATGGACAAGATTCAAATGTTGCTCATGAAATATGTAGAGCAGTCATTCCTTCTCTGAAGACAGTTGGGAACCCAAAACACGAGCATCTAAATGGTAAAGACAAAGGGGTTGATGATTAAAGGTAACCTGATTTTCACATAACACTTATTATTATTATTATTATTATTTATACCCTGCCCTCCCCGGCCAAAACCGGGCTCAGAGCGGCTAACATCAAATGTATAACACATTAACATAAAATCAGGCAATCAATTAAAATACATCCTATAATCAGATCAGGATCAGAATAAAACCCAATCAGATGGCAACCTGCAGATTAGGGCTGGGAACCTTAAATGCTCACCAGGCCCAACTGTTTGTGCTGAACTTATATGCACCTGTGAGAAAAACTGGGAGGCCACTTTCATTCAAGTTCTTATGAAAGGGGAGAGGGAGTCAGACTGAACCCTGGCCAAAGACCTGGCGGAACAGCTCCATCTTGCACTAAACCATGGTTTAGTGTGAACACACAGGTTCCTGCAGAGGAGATCACAGCAGCTGAGTTCCTCCCCCAGATCTGCAGCTGCCATGCTGCCCAAGGTAATCCATGGTTTGGCTTAGTGTGACATCCAAACCTGGGTTTCTGGCTTTCTCTTGCTCCAGCTGCAGTGGCAGACTGTGGGGTCTAAAATTTCAGCAGCCCCCTGTGTGACACCAACATTCAGATACACACACCTGCCTCCCATGCTCCATTCTCCCAGTGCGACCGAACCAACCACGCTAACCTAAATCTGCTTCTGCCAGCTGTAACCAAGGTAGTCCACAAGCTGTACCACGGTGCTTTACAGGGGGAGAAGCACAGGAGCCACAATCTCTCTAGAAATCCACACATTTACACTTAGTCAAACCATATAACCACTCAGTCACATGCAAACCGAGCCTTTACCAGATTACCTTAAAAGGAAAACTGCTGAACTAGCAAACTGTGTGAGATGAGCTGGCCACTCTGATCAGCAAACTGGTTGATAAATTCTAGCTCATCTATGTACCTGTCCAATGTATATCAAACTTACACAATGACACACACCTGCACAGGTTTGCATTCATCTAGATTTCAGAGTGTCCAGACACAGTGCTGGCACTACTGGGTTATCCTACTTTACACTGTCCCCCTGTAAAGCAGTACATTGTAGTACCATACTGCACACATACTGTACACATAGATATACACACAAGAACATATGCCCTGTTCTTCTGTTGAAAAACGGCTCCCAGAGTAGTTAACTGCCCTGAGACCTCCGGGTATAAGGCGATATATAAGTCAATAAAATAAAATAACAACAACAACATTTACAAAGATCAGTAATAAGACAGTCCCTGTCCTCAGGTTTGCAATCTAAAAGATACAACATAAAAGGAAGATGGAGGGAGGAGGATATAAGAAAAGGTAGGTACCAATTCTTAGTTATTAATTCTTCTAATGACCAGTTGGAATGGTCAAGCAGAGAGCAGTTCATAACACTTTTGGCTTCTTCCTTTTTGCTATAGGTCACTCATGCTTCCACTTCTCCAAAGTTCCCCAGAGATTCCTGTCTATTCTTTAGCTCTCTGCAAAATACAAACAAAAATGGTGTGATGTCCCAGGGGTTCCCTAAAAGGCCCTGGCTCCTACCTGTCCACCAAGTCCAGACTTCCCCTTAAGTCCTGCCCCCCACAAATACACAGCGGCCTCCACCTATTGAGTTAAGCTCTACTTTTATTCAGGATTACATTCATACCTCACTTTTTCTCCCAGGAAAGTGACTCAAAGTGACATAAATACTTCTCTTTCTCTTTATTTTATCTGCACAATCACCCTCTGAGGCAGGTTAGGCCGAGAGATAGTGACAGACCCAAAGTTATCCTATGGGCTTCATGCATGAGTCAGGATTTTAACTCTGGCCTCCTGGGTCCAGTACTCTAACTGTTACACCGCAACAAAATAAAACAAATCCTTCCAGTAGCACCTTAGAGACCAACTAAGTTGGTATGAGCTTTTGTGTGGATGCACACTTCTTCAGATACACCGCAGGGAGATTATTCTTTTATACAATTCACTATATAAGCCAAAGCCATTGCATGGGGTGAGATATGCTACCCTATATTCCCCCAAACCAAAAGACATTCAGAAATGTAAAGCGATTAAACATATTTATTTATAGAAAACAACACCCAGAAGAACAAATACAAAACAAGGAACAATGGTTCTGTTTAGCCTAAAACGCTGACTCCCCCCTGGAAAAACTATTCCGACTACCAGCCTTTGAAGCAGTCCTCTCTCTCTTTTTCTGTTCCCACTCAACAGCTCCTCTCTCTCTCTCTCTCTCTCTCTCTCTCTCTCTCTCTCTCTCTCTTTCTTTCTCTCTGCCCAACTGTCTCCTAACTGCCCTTCTCGAGAGATGGAGAGTATCTGTCACTCACTCTGACTCCACTCGCCATTCCATCACACACAAACACACCTGCTGTCACTCATTCTTCTGTTAACACTTCTCCTTTCAAATAACTGCCTGAATTTGGTGCTTCATGACAACAAACAGAGGACGAATTTGGTATAAATAGCAATATGCATTTTGGATATGCTCACTGATTACTTATTACTCCCATCAGCAGGGGTGTCACTGTAGTTCCCTCAGATATACTCCCAGTTAGTGAGGCAATCCATGAGGTAGAGATTGTTTCAAAAGAGTACTTTTGACTACTGTCAACAGCTTCTACTGAACTAAAGCTGGCAATTGGTTCACTGTGGGCAGGAAAGATTGAAGGCTAAGCTTATAGTGTCGACCCTCTAAACAAAAAAATGAGTGCCCACTCCTATGTCTAAGAATGATTTATGCCTAGCAATGTTGCTGGTAGCAACAGAAAGATGCCAAGGCATCATGAAGCTTCCATCAATATAAATGAGCTACTAAATGAAAGTGAGTTAGCCAGGAGTCATAAGAAGAGTTCAGGAAGTTGTGCCCTTGATATTAAACAAATGTCTCAGCTGTCAAGAGAGTATGAGTAATACCTATCATTATCTTGACAAATAGTCTGATGTAGGAAGTAATGTCATCTAAAACATTGTCATCTACACTATTGTCCCCAAAGTCCAGTCAGCTGTGGTCCCCCAAGCTATTTTCAATATAGCCATAATTGTAAAAAAAAACCACACACACACAAAACCACCACCTCCTATTACCTTGGGCATTGAAAGCAGAGTGGCAAGCCAACCAAATGTGCCCTTCAACATCCAACAGAAAGCCCCACCTCAGCACAAAAGAACAACAACAAACAACATAATTAACAGACTCAGTAATTTTGTGATCTTGCTACTTTAGACTTTGCTCTTCCTTTTTCTCCTCACTGGTTATTCCCATGGAGCCACTCCCATACCAAGGGCCTGTGCACAGAAGGTGAAATGAACCACACTAATGCCACCTTAGCGTGGGAAATTGTGTGACATGTAGTCAAGTCACAGTCAGCCTTTTTGCCACGTTATGATTTCCCAACAGCTTGCAAATGTCTCTTGCGTGACACATTCAAGGCAGCCCACAGACATGAGACTAACAGTACTACCCCTATGCATATTTACTCAGAAGTCCAATGAGTCGAAAGAGCCTTACTCCCTGGTAAGTGGGTATAACATTGCAATCTCAATGGCTCTGGATTCCAGCAATAGCAACCATTGCTAGAATCTAATGGTCACTATGGCCAGAACACAGGAAGTTGCCTTATACTGAGCCTAGACCATTGACCCATTTAGCTCAGTATTTTCAACACGGGTTGGCAGCAGCTCTCCATAGGCATCTGCTTGGCCACTGTGAGAGCAGAATGCTGGCCCAGATGGGCCACTGGTCTGATCCAGCAAGACTATTCTGATGTTCCTATCTTACATTTGGCTCATCCACCTGCACCAACCTAGTGAATTTCAATAACTTTTCCTCCAACTTGCTGCCATGCCTCATTCAAAATATGCATTTGAAACTTCCTTCATTCTCAAGACAAAAGATCAACCAGTGACCAACATGCTAATATTCCTCCAGGTTCCCTTCGGCTCCAACTAATTTTAAGGTTCTTTGGATCCTGGACCATTTCTTCCTTCCTTCCCGACACCCCCAAAACAATACTTCAGTAATTTCAGATGCTTTGAAAAGAAAAGAACGAAGGAACCATGGCTGTGGTGAGCAGCTATTAACAACTGTGTTCTTCTATGACTCAAAGTCTTCTTGAGTTATGGTCTAAACACTTTTACACTGCAGTTGTGGTCTGGAACTCTTGGCCAGCTCTCAAGCACACACCCACAAAGACTGCCAGAATCCAACCACAATTTCCCCCAAAAAAACACCCAAGGAAGGCAGTTACACCTGCAGATGCAACAGTTACCTGGCTCAGAGAGACACATGGGCACCTTCAATAGCAGACACATATTTGCTCACAAGTAGTGAGGATGTTGAAAACTGCATCCAATTTTGCATTCATAACACCTCGGGTTTCCTAGCAGCATTTGTGTTTTATTTCCACCAGCTATCTCAGCTATCTTAGACCACAGCCTCATACCAGAGAGGTGGACATGGTTTAAAAGGTCAGACTAGCAAGATTGCTGGGAGGGGGAGAGACCCACCATGCACAAAAACTGATTTTAAAGAGAGAGAGAAATCCTCCTGTTTCAGTTTTAATAACCTGCTTACATTTTGCATTTTGCTGAAGCCACACTGTTCTCGTGCATTACAGTTCTGCTTCCAGCACTAATGGAGCGTATTTGCATTTCTCACCCCCACCCCCACCCATTTAATATAAAAAAAAAATTATACAAAAAGCCTAAATCAAACACTTTTTGAGCTGGTAGAGAAAGAACACACAAGAGCAATTTTAATTCACAACTGGATTTGGACCTGGTAAGTAAATGTAAAATGCATACCTGAGGCTTAAGCAATTAGAGAAGGTCCCTTTTTGACATACAGCCTGTACCTCCAAGACACTGACATTTCAGTAACATGCTAGTCTTTAGTCTCTGCTGCCCCCCACCCCGACCTATTCCCGCCCCCCCCCCCCCGTTTAGTGCTCACATCTGTACTGAGAGAACAGCCACCAGCGGAAATAATCAGTCCCTGCCATAAAGGAAAAGGCGCTCGAGACTGAGATTCTCTCCACGATCCATCCCTGCTGCCCGGGAGCCACGTCAAGATTTTTTCAACTCCGGATATAGCTTTTTCATAGATAATACAATCCCAAAGGCTGTCACATCTCCCAGTGACTGCGAGGAAAAGCACAGCCGGCAGATTCAGAGCAAGAGGGAGGAGGGACCAGCTGGGAAGGAGGGGCGAGGCAAGAGGGGAGGAAAAAAGGGGGTCAGGAACCGTCAGGGAGAGGGGAGTGGGGAGAGGGAGAAGGAAAGGGTCGGGGGCTGGGAGTGTGGGGCCCGGGAAATGGCCAGCCTGCCAGAAAAGATGTCCAACTATTCGCTCTTGGCACGGGCTCGCTGTGCATGTTAATAGCGGGGATCTAGCGTCACGTTTGCGATAGCCCCCTGGCCGCATGGTGCATTTGTGAGCTGTGTGAAAGCAGACCCGTGGAAAAGAATGGGCGTGACTAACAGCTTCGTTCATTTCAATGGGTCTACTCTGAGCAGGGCGATCATCGGATAACGCCCCTGAGTGGGGTTCACCTAATGGAGCCCATCAGCTTCATTAGGGATTCTGCTTACGTAAGGGGTCATTCTCTGCCTCCCCCGCCGCCGCACCCCCCAAAAAAATTGGCTGGGGGGGCGGGGTGTCAGGAAAACCCCAGAGCTGGATGCCAGAAGAGAGGGGCGGATTGTTCCATCTGGCAAACTGAAATGCTTGCACAGACTGAACGTGCATCAGAGTCCTAGTTTCTCCCCTCCCCAGGCTTATTAACTTTTCCTCTCTCTTTTTTTCTCCCTCCCCTCCTTCTGCTGTCTTTCCTGCTACTGAAATTTTGTTTGTAAGTTCTATGGGGCAGGGATCTCCCCCTTTCTTTGCCTATGTTGATCTCTAAAGCCATAGGTGCAGTAACCAGTGGCTTTTTTGTGACCTCTCTGCTTTCACCTCTTGCCCTACAACTGCCCATGGCAGCCATTTCGTGCTGGCACCTACAGATTTTTTGACCAAGATATGAGTACTGGCATTTCTTCCTTTTTTTTTACTACTATAACAAAAAGGAACTGGAGGTAACTGTTGTTGTTGTTGTTGTTGTTTATCATTTCTTCTTTTGACAATACTTTTAATTATTTGTTCTAATTTCTTTGTTACAGGCCGAAGAACAAGCATAGTAATATCACCAATCTGAAGGCAGCAGGTGTGAAGTATTAGGAACAAGCTAGATATGAGGTGAGGTTAAATGCATCTCCCACCCCGCCAGTGTGGGGTGGGGCAGGTCAGCATCCAAATTGCATCAGCTGAGAGAGGGGAGCTGATAACTAATAAGATCCTAGCAGCTGTGGAGAGGGAATTTAACCCTTCTTCCCCTTTTGTATTCCTGGAGGATGAACTATCCTCTCAAACTAGTATTTGTGTTGGGAGGAAATCCCACACTGCCACCAATGGAGTGTTTGCCCTCAAAGCAAATACAAGCATCATACGTGGGATTTTCCTCGACTGCTGCAGAGGAAGAAAGGGTTACATTTCCTCTCTGTGCCAGCCTTGCTCTCATTAATTTCCAGCTCTCCCCAATGAATACAGTTTGCTTTAAAAAAAACAACAACAACAGAACTTCACATGTTAGATGCAAAGTCAAATTTAAGTCATGTGTACTTTTGTTCCTTAGTGGGGTATATATTGAGGGGGAACAGAAGAAAACTAAAGACTTGTGCCAAATGAAAAAAGGACCCTTCTGCTCATTACTGGAGAGATTACTTTCCTCTGGTTGCTAATTATTCAGCAGAAATGATTTCAGATATTTCCCTTGATCCTCATAGCTATAGAGATGCTCCAGATTTCCAGCTATTAAGACCAACATCTCATTAGAAGGCTGATGAATGTTATTGTATTACTATGCAGGCCAGAGCTGCTAAACAGAAAGCAGGAAATTCTCCTGTACACCTGTATTTGTATACCCAATACATTGGTACCTCGGGTTACAGATGCTTCAGGTTACAGACTCCGCTAACCCAGAAATAGTACCTTGGGTTAAGAACTTTGCTTCAGGATGAGAACAGAAATCGTGCCCCGGCGGCAGCAACAGGAGGTCCCATTAGCTAAAGTGGTACCTCAGGTTAAGAACAGTTTCAGGTTAAGAACGGACCTCCAGAACGAATTAAGTTCTTAACCCGAGGTACCACTGTATATTACACTATACCCAGCCTTGCAGACTCACAGAAATCATTCGGTATTATCATTATTTATACCTAAACACAGATATTTGTAGCACCTGGCAGACAAGCAAAAATGATGGGCCCTTTCCCAAAGGGGTGTAATAATGTAAATCAGATTTTACCTTGCAATCTAAAATTGGGAGGTGGGGAGGCAGGGAAGATGGAAGCCATGGTTTGGCATTCGAGGGGAGGTTCCTACAGTACATGTGGAGGCAGCTCGGATGACTGAATTCCTTAGTCCAGAGCTGGGGGACCTTGTAGCCCTCCAGAGATGTTCCTGAACTACAGTTCCTATCGCCCCAACCAATGGCTGGATATTATGATCCACAGGACTGCAGGTACTCCATCTCTGCCTTACTCCATTGAAGAGCCAGGATGTTGTACATTTTGTTTGCCTCCTTACTGGGGGGAAAATCCTTCACCCACCTCCGTCACAATGTACAGTCACTTTTTGTTCGTATGTTGCATTTTATTGCTTTCTCCCCAATAACGACACTCTGCTCCTGGCATTTTAAAGATGCCAATGGCACTGCAAACTGATGATGGAATGCTCTAAATCCTTTTGTGGACACAGATTACCATTCCATTAGAAACAAGCTTAAGAGGGAGACAGAGAGTGAGTGAGAAAGAAAAACTATTTGCTATATTGCTGGGTGTATTTGGGGACAGATGAGAAAGAAACTGCAAGAGTGCAGTGTCTTGTGAAAAATTATACCAAGAGGGCTGAAAGGGTAAAAAAATATATATAAATGAAAGCCTAAACTGCATTGTTGTTGTTTTGTTCTTTTCTCATTTTTAAATGAATGGCTAGGGGGTATATTGGCTCTTAATAATATGAATGGCAAATTCCATTTAGTGAGCCTGTGCGTTTCTGTAGATAAAATCTTAGGGTGTGCACAAATGAAATGACTGGAATATTCTGAAAGTGACCTTTTTGAATGTGGCCTTGCTGTGATCTAGGGATGGGCAACCTCTCCCAAGTTCACCTCAGTTTGCCTTGGAATAGAGCCGAGTTGGAACTTTAAGGAATAACTGTTTGCTTTGGAAAGGTGGTGGTGGAAGAACCATAGAATTGCAGAGTTGGAATGGAACCCATGGTTCATCCAGTTCTGCTCCTTGAAATGCAGAAATCACTGCTAAATCTTCCAGTGAAGGAGTCTAGCAGTCCAACTGTCCAGCAGCTTTTACCATCAGAAAGTTCTTGCTAAAGTTTAGTCAGAATCTGCTTTCTTTGAATCCATTGGTTCAGGTCCTACCCTCTAGAACAGTAGAAAGCAAGCTTGCTCCATCTTCCATGTGACAGCTCTTCAGATTTTGAAGATGGCTACCATATCACCTCTCAGTCTCCTGTTCTCTCCCTCTTCTAACATCCTTCTTAAATTGTGATGCCCAGAACTGGACTCGGTACTCCAGGTGTGGTCTGACCAAGGCAGAATAGAGTGGTACTACTACTTCCATTGATCTGGACACAATACTTATGTTTACGCAGCCTAAAATAGCATTAGCTTTCTTTCTGCTGCATCACACTGTTAATCATGCTAAGCCTATGGTCAACTAAGACCCTTAAGCAGGGGACGTTCCTGGGTTTGAGCCTGCGACTTTTTGCATACAACACCATGTGCTGTACCCCTGAGCCGTGGCTCTTTCCCCCAAAGCTTTAGCCCCACAGTTTCCCTCAATTCCACAGGGCTGATGGCAAGTATAACTGCTCCGATCAGTTTTGGAGAGTCCCATGGATGCTCTTAAATATTGGCAGAACAAATTACAGATCTCACATGTTGCATGTAGTTAGAATGGGCAACACACAGAAGCAGAATGCAGAGAAGCCTTGAACTGGTGCAGATGTTGTAACCCAGCAAACTGTTTGCCAATATGTCTGACACTATATTTTACAACCAGCCATTGCTAATGATTGCCAATCTCCTACACATACATTGTACCAATGCCTCTCACTAAATGCTTGGGGGGGGGGTTACCCCTGGGTCCAACATTGTCACAGGAGACTCTGGTGGGCTTGGAGTGCCTATCTCCAGCTATACCTGGTTTTCCAACTATGGCCTCCTTTTTGAATAGAGATGACTTGCCCACTGTACTCCATGCTTGGATAGCTTCCAGATTGGATTATTGCAATGTGCTATACATGGGGCTGCCCTGGAAGACAGCCTCAGCTGTTCCAAAATGCAGCAGCCAGATTACTGGTTGGGGGTTCCATTTTGAACATGTATAACCCCTGTGTTAACACACCTGCGTTGGTCAGCACTTCATTTCCAGGCCCAATTCAAAGTGTTCACATAGATTTATGAAGCCCTAAATGACCTAGGCCCCAAATATCTGAAAGACCGCTTCCTTCCCAACAGACCCTCTTAGGTGTTAAGATCAGCCCTCTTGGTAGTTCAACTGCCCTCCAAGGTCCATTGATGTGTTTGCAGAACAGTTGAGCTTTTGTTTCGCTAGCTTTACACAGCGCTGGCCTTTCCATTAGGAGGTGGAGAGCGGCAGCAAGGTGCTGAAGGAAAGATCTCACCACTCATGCTAGCCTGCAATGTACAGTGGAGGATGCTATCATAAGAACATAAGGAGAAGCTGCTGGATCAGGCCAATGGCCAATCTAGGCCAGCATCCTGTTCTCACAGTGGCCAACCAGATGCCTGTGTGAGACCTGCACACCGGGCATGAGCATAACAGTGCTCTGCCTACATGCGATTTCCAGCAATTGGTATTCAGCAAAATGTCTTGGGCCAACTCCTATGGACAACCTTTCCCCCCAAAACACACACACACCTCTCTGATCCTTTGTATCAGACCTTATCTTATGTGTATGGCAGCGAGAGGTACACAGCACACACAAAATAGGTCCTACGTTTTAAACGCCTGTCTCCTTATCCTTATCCTGCTCAACTTTCCCAGCTCCATGACATTTAGAAGTTTTCACTCACCAGGTGAACAGTCCGCTGTCTCTTCTCTGTTCGGCCTCAGATCAGACTAAATCCTTAATACCCTGGCAAAGAAGAATACACAGCAGTCAGCAAATGTTACCAAACAATTCTCATGTGGGACAAGTATTTATATACACACAGACACCACAACATGTGGCAATTACCTTTGGATCACGGGAGATGTGTGTTGGCATCTCCTCTAAAATCATACAAAAGAGTTTCAACCACGTTTTGTCAATTTTCCTTGATAGTTTAAAATTAAATCTGGATTGTGCACGATTCCAGGAGATACGACAAGTGTATGCCAGGCATATAGGCAGGGGCTTTCTTAGTAAATTTGAAATAGGTGGGTGTGGGGTCTCCCCCCAGGCAGAAAGTCCTCGGAAGACAGATGATTATGTCTTGCATACATAGAGGCAGCAGGCAGACACGTTTCTTGCATACTGACTGATTTCAGAAGCATCAGTTGGGGCATCTTTTAACCCCTTCTCCTCTCCTTGTCAGTTTCATCCATGCAATTTTCCTTCCACGTATTCTGACAGTTTACAGAGTCGGCCCCCACCCCCAATCCTACCCCACCCACCAGACGGACACCACATCCCCACCCCACCCCCGTAAACGGCGTTAACAGATATACTTGCAGGTCCACCTCCCACAGGTCCTGGAAATGACAGGGTGCGAAAGGAGATCAGGGTGCATCAGGAATGATGCTGGTGAGGACTGTTCCAAGGGAGAAGGAATAAAAGACTGCTAGCAAACTCTACTTCTGCCATTGAGCAAAGCTGATTGGTGGATGGTTGTTGCCGGGTTACAGGAGTGAAGATGGAGTAAAGGCCTTCCCAAAGGAGTTCAGCTTTCAGTTTTCTTCCCCCCACCCACCCAAGAATAATCTCTGAAGGGGGAGAAGCTGCAGAAGCCTTGCAAACTGCTCCCCGCCCTCACCGTGCAAGCACATCAATGCTCAGCATATTCCTCCTTGGCACTCTGTTGTTTTTTTCTTTTATCTCTCTTTTTTTTTAATGCAGCTCTGCGTACGAAGAGTTAATCCTCAGCAGCAAAGCAACTGGAAAGCGAAGATGTTAGTTGAAACTGACAAATCCAGTCCTCCGTAAGCAGCCAGCAAATAGGATGTGAGAGCAGCAATCAGAAGTCAGTCTCATAAATAAGCAAACCTGGCTGTGCTGCTCCCCAGCAGGAGGAAGGCTCCTTTACTCCAGGGCTGCCGCTGCCACCTGAGAGCAAAGTAGGAACTCAAGTTCACACAGAGTTCCTTGCTGACGCTCCAAAAGAAAACTTAGGAGAGAATGACAGAAGGGGAGCAGAAGAGTGGAGGAGAAGGGGGCGGAGGCCTGCCTGGCGTGTTTGTGCAGGGTTCCTGTTCACCTAGCGAGGAGTTTGACTTCGGGGCGTGGCCCTGCAAGCACACAGGAGCGCGTTGCAAAGGCACGGATTTGAATTTTAACGAACCGGATAATGCTGACATTGGGGTTTGCAGGGCCTGGGTTTTCCACTCCAGTGTCCACATCAGGGTTTGCAGCCAAAGTGACAGGTTGAGAATCCCTGGCTAAGGTGCTGAGATTTCATACCCTCCAACATTACTCTGATGAAAATAGGGACAGCCTATTCAATAATAATAATAATAATAATAATAATAATAATAATAATAATACAGTGGTACCTCTGATTAAGAACTTAATTCGTTCTGGAGGTCTGTTCTTAACCTGAAACTGTTCTTAACCTGAAGCACCACTTTAGCTAATGGGGCTTCCTGCAGCCGCCGCGCAATTTCTGCTCTCATCCTGAAGCAAAGTTCTTAACCCGAGGTACTATTTCTGGGTTAGCGGAGTCTGTAACCTGAAGCGTCTGTAACCTGAGTTACCACTGTAATAATAATTACTATTTATACCCTGCCCATCTGACTAGGTTGCCCCATCCACCCTGGGCGGCTTCCAACATATATAAAAACATAATAAAACATTAAGCATTTTATAATAAAAAAACCACACCTTTCCTATACAGGACTGTCTTCAGATGGCTCGGGGGTTGGATAATGCCTCCAACATTTCTCCGACGAAAATAGGGATGTCCTAAAGAAAAGCAGGGCATTCCGGGATCAAATCAGAAACCAGGAATGTTTCTGTAAATCCAAGACTGTCCCTGGAAAAAAGGGAGACTTGGAGTGTCTGAGATTTGTGAGTGGGTACTCTGATGTGGTTGCACACCCGGTGGTGCCATTGGGGAGAGCTGGGGGGCAGATGTCTGGGAACCCGCTACAGAGCAGAATAAGCAGGAGGGCTCCCTAGGGCAACAGGGCTGGCTTATTGTACTTTGTACATTCACATTGCCGTCTAAAGAGAGACTCTTTCCCCACCCATCACCCGCTGCATGGCAGGTAAGTTCAGGATCCAAAATCCCTGCACTGCTGTGCACAGACCTTCTTAGCTGACTGACCTACTAAAACTTTGCTGAGATCATTAGCTCTTCTCTCTCCCAATCCCCAGAGCCTCAGGGCCTTCGAGCCTTCGCTATCCCTAATGAATCTTGACATTTCTTCACCATGTCACCCGGCTTGCAAATTTCAAGACCAGCCCTGAATTTCCTAGCTATTGCCAAGCAGAAGCAGTCTTGCTTGTTGATATAAATATATATTAGGAGGAGGAATAATAATTAATGCCTTGCAAATCCACACAACACACGATCTGGTTTAAATGCTCTGAGAGTCTCTTGAGAGTCTGTGTAGGCTCCTAGAAATGCACCCAGCCCCAGCAAACCAAGTACACAGAAGATACTGGAAATGCGCCTGAAGTAGATAAAAGTTCAGAGTTCACGTCATCCAAAGCCATCGGCAAATAAGAGAGGCTTGGTTTATTTGCAAGGATCTAATGCAAACAATGGACACTGCACACAAAAGCACTTAGGTCCAAAGACCTCAGATAGAACGCCTCAAGTTACACATAGTATCTTGTCTATTGATCTAAGGTCTCACAAGAACAGCACATTCACTCTGCTCAGTTAACTCCATCCAGCTTTTTAAGAAAACGGAGAGTCATGCTTTTCGGCCTTGTTTTTAGGAAAGTACAGGGCTTGGCTTCTTTCCAGACACTGCTCTTTACCAAGTGTCCTTGGGAAAGTCACTTGAGCCCATCTGCCTCTGTACAAACTATTCAGTGCACAAATATTCAGGCTCTTAGTACACTAACATGAAGCATGAGCCATATGGAGCTGGGAAGATGCTGATGATACTGGTGATATTGATGCTTTAAAAAGACCAGTGTTAATCTAACTGTAGCACCCTGCTTGTGGTTAACGCTTAGCTGGAATGAAATATTCAACGCAGCAATAGAGAAATTAAAATAATAATTTATTTGTCAGACAAATAAATATGAGGCACAGTGGTATATGGTTACCAAGCTCTGGCCTGGCCTCCTGCCGTTATGGCCAGCACTTATATTTCCTTAATCCAGCCCCCTTGCTCCTCCTGTGGCTGCCTCTGTCCAATCAGCCTGGTTGAAATTCCTATTGGCTGTTTGCTAGAACCAATCACAAAAGATACACCCATTTCCTCTTGCCCTTATATGGGAAACAAAAAGCTATATATTCTTCTATCTATAAATGACAAATAAGTAGTAATATATCTTACATGTGTCTCAACAAGGAACCTTAATTACCAGCTCACCTCGCCCTATTGCCCTCCAAAACAAATGGTTTAATCTTAAATTTTTATCTTAAACAGATGTCAAGGATCTTGAGTTCACATCATTATTGAAAGATCTCCTTCTCTTGAAGGTCTTTAAACAAAGGCCTGACAACCATATGTGTGCTCTAATGATGTTTCCTGCTTGGCAAGGGGGGCTTGGCTGGTGGCTGATGGCCCCTGTGATCTCTTCCAACTATATGAAATAAGAATCTAGCATAAGGATTTAACATTTCTTAGTTTCTAATTCCTTTGCATAATTACATTTAAGCCAATATATTTAATACATAACATAAATAACCTTTTAAAAGGAAAATAAATCTTAAAAGGATCTCAGTTTAAGAAAGAAACAACTTTAGAAAAAGACTTCCCAAAATACTCTCTTCCTTTCTGCCAGCCAGTTGCCTTTTTCACTGCTCTTGACCTTTCAACCTTAGGAAAATATGGCTCAAGTTTAATGGGAGGCACATGGTTTTATTTTACTATTTATCAACTCTTAATTATGTTTATCTCTTTTTTATCTTCTGTAATATGTAGGGTCAGTGTAACCTTGGCTGTCAGCCTGTAATTCCCTTTGACTTTGAGAATTGTTTTCTGCTATAAATTAGGGGGCCCCCTTGTCCAGGAGAATAAACATCTTGCCAAGGTTCTTAGGCAGCTGGTCTTCTGCCTGGCATGAACATTTGAAAATCTTTAAGCTCATTTTAACCCAGGCCTTGTGGGCGGGGAGGGGGGGTTGCAGTGATTTTTAGGAAGTCATTAGTTTGCACCAGGCGTCCTATTGGGAAGACCCAGTTCTCTGAGTGCATGTTCTGGAAGTTGGGCAATAGGGGCAGTACAGGATTCCTTTTGGTGTACCGACCTCCCCGCTGCACCAAGGATTCCCTGCCCGAGCTGCTTCAGGTCGTGGCGGATGTTCTCCTGGAGACACCTAGTTTGGTTGTCCTAGGGGATTTTAATATCCATGCCGACACGACCTTACAAGGGGCCGCTCGGGACTTCATGGAAAGCATGGCCTCCATGGGGCTGTCCCTGAATAAGTTTGGCCCAACCCATAGCCGCGGACATGCCTTGGACCTGGTGTTTACCTCTATGGATGTTGGTGACCTGACACTAACTAAAAGTGAAACAAAAGAAGTGCCATGGTCAGATCACTTCCTGGTGCAACTGGACTTCTCCGCGACCCTTCCCCTCTGCAGGGAGGTGGGACCGATTCGGATGGTCCGCCCCCGCCACTTAATGGATCCAAATGGTTTCCAGAGAGTGGTAGGGGATGCTTTATCCCATGTTGATGGCCTTTCAG
This sequence comes from Podarcis cretensis, assembly GCF_951804945.1. Taxonomy (NCBI): domain Eukaryota; kingdom Metazoa; phylum Chordata; class Lepidosauria; order Squamata; family Lacertidae; genus Podarcis; species Podarcis cretensis. Next base: position 43,403,920 of record NC_137170.1, on the reverse strand, counting down.
CTGATTCCCTGGTGGCCCGCTGGAATGTGGAGTTAACCAGGGCTATTGACTGTTTGGCTCCGAAGCGCCCTCTCCGGTTGCATGGAGCCCGGAGAGCCCCGTGGTTTTCCACGGATCTGAGGGCAATGAAACAATCGTTGAGACGGCTAGAGCGCCGGTGGCGGATAACTCATTCTGAAGCTGACCGGACACAGGTTAGAGCTCAATGTCGAGCCTACCAAGTGGCGGTAGCGACGGCGAAGAAGACTTTCTTCACCGCCTCTATTGCATCTGCAGAAAACAGCAGCAGGAGACTTTTTCAGGTGGTCCGCAATTTAGCGGAACCACCTGCTACATCAGGGCCCAGTACGGGCCACATGATCTCCTGCAATGATTTTGCAAAGTTTTTTGCAGATAAAGTCGCTCAGATTCGGGAAGAGGTAGACGCCACCGTGGGAGCAGGGCCGGGGCGGGAGAGTGCTAGAGTCCTGTCTAGTCAAATTGCATGGGATCAATTCCAATCTGTTACCTCCGAGGATGTGGACAGGCTGCTTGGACGAGTGAAACCAACCACCTGTCTCCTTGATCCTTGCCCATCCTGGCTTATAAAAGCTAGCCGGGAAGGACTGGGCGATGGGCTTCGTGGGGTGGTGAATGCTTCCCTCCGTGAGGGAGCCTTCCCAGACCCGCTGAAAGAGGCGGTTATCAAACCACTTCTTAAAAAACCATCTTTAGATGCGGCCACGATGGCCAGCTATCACCCAGTCTCAAATCTTCCATTCTTGGGCAAGGTGATTGAGCGAGTGGTTGCTGAACAACTCCAGGCACGCCTGGAAGAAGCGGTCCATTTGGATCCCTTCCAGTCGGGATTCAGGCCTCATCATGGGACTGAAACTGCCTTGGTCGCACTGGTTGATGATCTCCGGCGGGCTAGGGACAAAGGTGAGAGCTGTTTCCTAGTTCTGCTGGATCTCTCAGCGGCGTTTGATACCATCGACCATAACATCCTTCTGGACCGTCTTGAGGGGCTGGGAGCTGGGGGCACTGTCCTACAGTGGTTCCGCTCCTTCCTCCTGGGCCGTGTTCAGAAAGTGGTGGTGGGGGATGAGTGTTCAGACCCCTGGGCTCTCACTTGTGGGGTGCCTCAGGGTTCTGTCCTCTCCCCCATGCTTTTCAACATTTACATGCAGCCGCTGGGAGAGATCATCAGGGGGTTTGGGCTGGGTGTTCATCAGTATGCGGATGATACCCAGCTCTACCTCTCTTTCAAATCAGAACCAGTGAAGGCGGTGAAGGTCCTGTGTGAGTGTCTGGAGGCGGTTGGAGGATGGATGGTGGCTAACAGATTGAGATTGAATCCTGACAAGACAGAAGTACTGTTTCTGGGGGACAGGAGGCGGGCAGGTGTGGAGGACTCCCTGGTCCTGAATGGGGTAACTGTGCCCCTGAAGGACCAGGTGCGCAGCCTGGGAGTCATTTTGGACTCACAGCTGTCCATGGAGGCACAGGTTAAATCCGTGTCCAGGGCAGCTGTGTACCAGCTCCATCTGGTACGCAGGCTGAGACCCTATCTGCCTGTGGACTGCCTCGCCAGAGTGGTGCATGCTCTGGTTATCTCCCGCTTGGATTACTGCAATGCACTCTACGTGGGGCTACCTTTGAAGGTGACCCGGAAACTACAACTAATCCAGAACGCAGCAGCCAGACTGGTGACAGGGAGCGGCCACCGAGACCATATAACACCGGTCTTGAAAGACCTACATTGGCTCCCAGTACGTTTCCGAGCACAATTCAAAGTGTTGGTGCTGACCTTTAAAGCCCTAAACGGCCTCGGTCCAGTATACCTGAAGGAGCGTCTCCACCCCCATCGTTCTACCCGGACACTGAGGTCCAGCACCAAGGGCCTTCTGGCGGTTCCCTCACTGCGAGAAGCCAAGTTACAGGGAACCAGGCAGAGGGCCTTTTCGGTAGTGGCGCCCTCCTTGTGGAATGCCCTCCCACCAGATGTCAAAGAGAACAACAACTACCAGACTTTTAGAAGACATCTGAAGGCAGCCCTGTTCAGGGATGCTTTTAATGTTTGATGTATCATAGTATTTTAATATTCTTTTGGAAGCCGCCCAGAGTGGCTGGGGAGGCCCAGCCAGATGGGCGGGGTATAAATAATAAATTATTATTATTATTATTATTATTATTATTATTATTATTATTATAAAATACAGGCCCTGATCAAGCCTTAATAAAAATGCAGGCTATGATTAGATGCCTCATAACCTCCATGTAAGCTTTCTGCAAGCCAATCAGGATGAATGCTTAAATAAACAGGTTATCTAGAGGCACCCAGGGATGAGGCTCAAGTTGCACTGCATTTTATTTATGCATTTATTAAAAATACTGATTTCCAATACTAATTCAGTTCTGCAAGTATAATTTTTAATTGGTGCTTTGTAGTAGTTATGCACATAAAACTGGGCCATGGAAAGGACTCAGCAAGCTGGCCTGGATTTGTTAGGCCACTGTAAGTTAAAGTAACCCTCAAAAATTAGGCTTCCAGGAGCACACGTAAGCACAAAATTGCTGCAAGAAGTCAATTTACAGTAGAGAGAATGGCTGTGCCATCTTTGGTATTACAGTATAGTCTTTACAGAGCAGCCTTCCATATTATTATCTATTGTCTGTACTGCAATAGTCACAGAGATCACTATCAAAATAATGGCTACATGTTCTGTCATCACTCTAAAAGCTTGACTGTGGGGGGGGTTGGGGGGGTAACAAAAGGCATCCTCATTCCACATCTTTGACATGGGGAAACCTGATTTTCATTTACGTGGGTGCCAGTGAGAGATGTTAGCGTTCAGGATTGTCACTGAAGGAATGTGACAATATACAGAAGAGCAAAATACTTAAGACAAAATTGCTTAAGGACCCAACCACACTAGAAAACCTTGCAAGAAAATGACTGCACATAAAGCATTTAGTGTCCTGTTTTTGGCAAGGCGTTGAGACAGAAGCTATTACAGTAGTAACTATCCAAACATTTGAGCAATGTTTTCTGTAGATAATATTGTCCAAGTTTGGTCAAAGGCCAATTCTATACTCTCTTTCAACATGTTGCTAAAATAAATAAGCCATGCAGGTTGTTGAATAAGCAGAGAGCAACTCCCATCACAGAAGCATTCCAATTTGTGTAATCCCATTTCCCACTGAATCCGGTATCAACAATTTCCTTCCAGTTATTATTGGCTTGAGATTTCACTTTGAAAGTCAACAATGTCAGGGGTGCCTGAAGAATATATCTGGGTGCAGGAGTGCCAGGTTGGCCCCGCTACTGCGGGTGCCTGGTACCGTGGGTGCCATGCGGCGTGCATGGCCCTGGCCCCTTCATGGGGAGTTTTGTGGGTGCTTGGGCACCCAGGGCCCCAGGGAGTTGGTACCTATGTCCGGGTGGCTCATATACCCAAGTCCATATTGGTACCCTAAGTTGCCAGTCAAGCTGACCATTAGACAATCGTAGCATTGAGATGCTCACTAAGCCCCCCCAAGAAGCCATGATGACGTGGGGCTCTGTGGTGTTCCAAAAGGAGAAAAATTTAAAAAATAAAGGAAGTGTTTCCAGACGCCAGTAGTTGCCAACTTAGCATAGCAGATCATTTTTGGATGACACATTAGTTGTCAGGAATGAGTTATCTTTATTACCATTGCATTTTAGACTACCCTAATCTTCACAACACACGATGTGGAAGCAAGTCCTATTGATCTCAGTGCTCTAAATTTCCGAGCAACATGTTTAGGAGTGGGTTTCAGCATTTTAATTTCATACAAAATCCCATGAATTCGGATATGTGTTGAACTTTAAAATGCAGGCAGGTGAAGCAGGTTTGAGAGCAAACATGCATCCTTGGCATGGAAAACAGCTCCCTGATCTAGTATTTCACATGGTGATGTCTCATTACAAGTTATAAAGTTCAAAGTGCTTGTATTGACATATAAAGTCCTACGCAGCTTAATACCTTGATACTTACTAGCTTGCTTGCTCCAGATATAGCAGCCTATATACATTAAGATCAGGTGGCAACACCCTTTAAACTGCACCACGTTTACTGAGAGTGCTATTTGTGTGAGGACATTCTCCATAGGTGTAATGGGTTAAGGGGCTGCTTGTGCGTAAATGGTTGAGTTCTCAACTCATGCAATCAGTTTCTAAACTCTCCCAGTCCGCGGAGCCATGGATGCATGGCTACCTCAATCGCTGGCAGAATCCGTCAGTGGGCGCTTCTGGAATTTACGCCAACATAAGAGTTCCTTAACGGAAACTCTCCTTCTGGATTCTCTGCGTGACAGTTTCCTGCGCGGAGTAGGCGTCCCCAGCGGAGGTTCTGAAACCTCTCCGCTGTTCTCACTGGAAGTATCTTGGAGCCCTCCCTCCGACTGAGTTTCTGCGGGAACTCTCTCTCTCCCCCTGCTGGTTCCTTCCTCAGCATCCGAGGGTCTCCTAGCCTCCTGGAGCCCTTCCACCACCTGACTCTCCGATGGCAGTTCCCTGACAATAGGGTATCCCAGTTACGCAATGCCAACCCTCAACAGGTGCAGCCGCTGCTGACCGTAATAGGTTTTATGCTTCTTTTGAAGACATTTCTATTTACTCGGGCATTTGGATGATTTATTGGGAAGCGGTTTCACCTTCGTTGAACTGGATTGTGACTTGATTTATATTTATTGTTTTTGTTTGTTTTAAGACTGGATGGTGATGATGATGTATTTGCGCTTTGGTGTTGTTCCCCTGTCTAAGATTTATTTTAATGGAAATAGGACCAAAAATGCCATTAATAATAATAATAATAATAATAATAATAATAATAATAATATAGTAACAATAATTTATTATTTATACCCTGCCCATCTTGCAAAATCAGTGCAGGAGATTTTGGGGTCCTTACCAGGCCCCGATGGTGCAGGTGGTTCCATTAAATTGCGAACAGTCTGAAAGAGTCTCCTGCTGCTGTTTTCTGCAGATGCAATAGAGGCGGTGAAGAAGGTCCTCTTCACCATCGCTATCACCACTTGGTAGGCTCGACGCTGAGCTCTAACCTGTGTCCGGTCCGATTTAGAATGAGTTTTCCTCCACCGGCGCTCTAGCCGTCTCAGCAATTGTTTCATCGCCCTCAGCTCTAGGGAAAACCACGGGGCTGTCCAGGCTCCATGCAATCGGAGAGGGCACTTCGGAGCCAGACAGTTGATAGCCCTGGTTAACTCCACATTCCAGCGGGCCACCAGGGAATCAGCTGAAAGGCCATCAACATGGGATAAAACGTCCCCTACCACTCTCTGGGAATAAAAACTTAGAATGTGTTCGCATCATGGGTGAAGAACTTACTTCGTTTTGCCTTAGAATATTACATCTGCTACAAAGGGGCATATTTCCCCATTTGAGCTTTCCCCCCCTATGTATCTAGAATTGTTAAGGAAGACTGTGATTAGAGATTGTAGTAATATTGAATCTGTTAAGGTACTATGTACCTAAGCCATATTTAGAGTAGACCTACTGAAATCAATGCACTTAAGCCTGCCCTAAGTATGACTATCACTGAATAGCAAGCTTAATTCATAACACTATACGCTGTAATTTAGTGTGGGGCACAGATTAAATTACATGGAATTTGTACTTTCTGAATTGAAAAGAGAGCAATCAAAGCAAGAACCTGTCTCTTTTAAAGCATTCACGGGACATAATGAATACTAGAAGACTGTCAATAAGACAACACAGATGCTACTTAATGAGGCAGAATCTCTGGGGGAATCTTACTGAGCCTACAGTAATCAAGCTGCCATTATTAACTTATAAGAACACAGAGGCCTCTGCCTCTAATTCAACCTTAATAAAATCACCATAGAAGCCTCGAGGAATAAAATTGCTCAAAATATTTAGTTGATAATATAGATCACTAATTCCCAAAGGCTCGGGGTGAGTAAAAATAAAATGAAATTAAAAAACAAACATAAAACTATCCCATTAAAATTGCAATTAAGCTGCAAATTTAAAATCTCAGAAAATGTGAGCTCTTCTCTCCCCAATATGTTGGTTCAGACTCTCTGGCTTCAAAAGCCAGTCTTAATGAACAGAGTCTCCCAGGGTTCCGAACAAAGCTTAAGACTTGGGACATGCATTTCCAACATTGGTTGACATCTGGAAGAACGATTCACTACGGACAATTTTATCATCCCTTCATGTCGGTTCAAAAACTGATACTTAAATGGAGATAAAAAGGTAAAGGTGAAGGGACCCCTGACCATTAGGTCCAGTCGTGACTGACTCTGGGGTTGCGGCGCTCATCAAATGTTGATCAAGGTGGCTGGGGCAAACTAGTTAGATGGGCAGGGTATAAATAGTAAAATTATTATTATTATTATTATTATTATTATTATTATTAATGTCCCTATTTTCATCAGAGAAATGTTGGAGGGTATGTAAATGTGAGATGTGCAGGGAGTGGGCAGGTGGTACAACTACTAGCTTCTAGCAGATATAAGAAGTGGAACAGGGAATCTGCAAGTAATCTTCGAAACTATGCTAAAGGGACAGTTTCAAGCTCTGTACCTTCTTAGTCCCATGAAATCAATGGAATCCTCTGGTTGTTGGCTGCCTCTTAGCAAACACCATCAAGTTTAGTAACAGTCGGTGGGCACTTGGGTGGCACAAGGAAGGAAGCAGACAGCTAAACCAAGCCTGCTGCCATCAGTTGTGCCATGCTATTGGCATTCTGTGCTGAAAAACAACCACCTTCTTAATAGCCAGTTTAGATATAAGAAAAGCAACAAAGCAGAGCTCCAGAGCTCACAGATCTCACCAAGGGAGAGATCCTGATCTCTCCACAAATTGCCGCAGAACTACAAGACACCCACTTTACCTAATTTACCTAATGTCTGAACTGGTTCTCAGCAAAACAAGACTTTCTTTTAGGATGCTTTGTTCTAGATCTACATCCTTAGAAGATGCCTGCTTTGATTTAAGGTTGCCAAATCTTCATCCACAGAGTTTATCCCTGGCATTTTAAACCAGGGGTGGCGGACCTGTGAACCTCTAAATACTCTGGACTCCAGTGCCCATCAGCTCCAGCCAACATAGCCAGTAGTGAGGAATGATGGAAGTTAAGAGTCCAACGACATCTGGAAGGCTACAGGTGAGACTTCCCAGAGCATGTCCTCCAGATAGACTACGGAGATTATTCTGCCCCACCTACGTTCCTCTCACATCTGCCATGTGTAAACAACAACAGCAACCTAGAAACCTGCTGGTTACTACAAGGGGAATGTAAGCAAAGAGGCTGGCAGAGGAACAGGGGAGGGAGTACAGTATTAACATCCTCTCTTGGTGCTTTTGATTTTACTGAAATAGACCAAGGGATAAAAAGCTATAAAATGAACCAAACATATAATTGTGGGGTTTTATTGGTGGTTTTTAAAATTATGTATTTTGTGTTTTCATTTTGTATTTTTATGTTGTAAACTGCCCTGTGGTCTTCAGATGACGGGCAGTATATTGATGATGAGGATGAAAATAATAATAATAATAATAATAATAATAATAATAATAATAATAATAATTTCAAAATCAAGACTGCTACATTTAAATGATAGTGGCAGAGGGAGGAGATTGGCACTATTCTCAGGGAGCAACTTCAACAGGAAATCCTACTTGGTCTTACTGCATGACTGAATATTGTTTAAAATAGAGACAGGGAACCATCCAAATGTTGTTGGACCTCTCCAATTCACATTAGCCCCAGCCAGTACAGCCAAGAGCCAGGAGGAACGTTGCAGGATGTAGCTCAGCAACATCAGAAGGACCACCATTTCTTTGTTGCTGCATTAAAATTAGTTCTATCCTAGCAAGAGAGTAAGATGCGGGTGGCGCTGTGGGTTAAACCACAGAGCCTAGGACTTGCCAATCAGAAGCTCGGCGGTTCAAATCCCCGCGACGGTATGAGCTCCTGTTGCTAGCAGTTCGAAAGCAGGTCAAAGTACAAGTAGATAAATAGGTACTGCTCCGGCAGGAAGGTAAACGGCGTTTCCATGCGCTGCTCTGGTTTGCCAGAAGTGGCTTAGTCATGCTGGCCACATGACCTGGAAGCTGTATGCCGGCTCCCTCAGCCAATAAAGTGAGATGAGCGCCGCAACCCCAGAGTCGGTCATGACTGGACCTAATGGTCAGGGGCAGTGGCGTAGCGTGGGTTGTCAGCACCCGGGGCAAGGCAAGTAATTTGCGCCCCCTAACCCGTGGATTTGCGCCCCCTAACCCTATCCCTAACCCTAACCCCCAGATGTTGCGCCCGGTGCGGCCGGCCCCCCCTGCACCCCCCACGCTACGCCACTGGTCAGGGGTCCCTTTACCTTAGCAAGAGAGTCAGAGTTAGGGAGCACGCCATAAACCCATCTCCATTCTCAGACTTTCCAATCCAACCGAGATAGAACACAACACTGGGAATCAGCAGATTGTCCTAGAAAGACCTTTGGAATTACTTTAATATCTACCTGGACACCTGGTTAATATCCTGATTCTTCAGTTTGATAATGACAGCACTGCAGCATCAGTGACAGCCCTGCCTGCAAACTGAATGGTTCAGTAGGAAATGAAAGGAGATCAGCAGAGACCAGCTGAAATGTCTTCGCAAAATTCAGCCACTTCCACTTTGAACTGTATTTGAACTTTGCGCCATGAGAGTTCACTCTCTGATTTTTCCACCACGTAATCCACACACACACCCTATCCACCTCTCATGCTGTTTGTGACATCTATGCAACCGTCTCTCACACATCCCCTTGAGAGGTCTTATTCGTGGCTGGTTCAAGAGGTGTTGCTAACAATTACTCACAGATACAAATGGCCTTTAATAACCTGCACTCTAATTCCCTGGATTTCACCAGTATCTTTAGCAGAGAGCAGCAATCAATATTAATTAAGAGCACGTGGTCCTGGCCTTCCAAGCTGTTGCATCCCAAAGGAACATTAACACTGTTCCTCTTAATTATCCCGCTCTCCCTAGATAGCAAAAATCTAGGTCCACAAAGTGAACCAAAGGAGAAAGCATGGAAATGGCTGGAATAAAGAATTGTGACCTTTGTAGTGAGGCAGCCAAGTTGCAGAGAAAGACGCAGAGGGCTGCTCTACCTCAAATGTTTATAACCAAAATAGAAATTTCAACAGATGCTAATTTTTCTTCCATGCATGAAAAGCTCCAGCTTTCAACATCCCCTCTTCTACACAGCCCTCTTCTCCTTTGCACTGTTCACACTCCAGGTGTTACTGAGTCCAACAGCATCTGAAGGCCCAGAGGTGCTCCACATCTTCCTTTCCCTTTCCCTTCCCCTTCCCCTTCCCCTTCCTAAATTTGGATACTGCCCTATACCCATAGATCACAGGGCAGTTCACAACATAAAATCACAATACAAAATACATATGGATCAGGACCACAATACCTCAAGGACCGCCTCTTTCCATATGAACCTACCCGGACCCTGAGATCATCTTCTGAAGCCCTCCTTCGTGTGCCCCCTCCTCAAGAGGTCCGGAGGGTGGAAATATGAGAACTGGCCTTCTCTGCAGTGGCTCCCCGTCTGTGGAATGCTCTCCTTTTTAACCAGGCCTTTGGTTGATCTGATTGACATCCTATGCCTTTTTAAAATGTGGCTTTTGGGGGAGGGGGTGTTATTGGGTTATTGTTCTTATTTTGATATTGTATATTATGATCTTTTCTGTGAACTGCCCTGAGACCTGCAGGTACAGGGCGGATCAGGGGCGGATTTAGGTTTGATGAGGCCGTAAGTTACTGAAGGTAATGGGGCCCTTTATATATTCAGCTGTCCTTTGTCAACAACAAATTGTCGCTGTTTTTTATGTTGAATATATGGTAATGTAAGGACCTTATAGGTATCTAAAGCCATTTGCCACTGTTGCTGTATGTAGGTTTTATTTTATTTGTTGTTGTTGTTTTTATCTTATAGTTTGAAAATGTACATCCAGGGTTGTTTTCTTCCTTTAAATTTTTTAGCTTATACATAAATCCAGCACTGGGCGGTATATAAATTCAATCAATAAAATAAAATAAAATAAAAACAAAGACAACCCAATAATCTCCCCATTGTCTCCCAAGACAGAGGGATGTCAACAGATGCTTCCCCAGTGGAGGACCCTGGGGTCTCAAATTTCAGTGGTGCCCTGTGCAACGCTGAAATTCAGTGCCCCCCTCTCCGCCTCTTGCCTTCCATTCCACATCATAGTTGTGGTGCCCCCTCCAGCACCCCTTAGGCTCTGCACCCAGTGCACCCAAACTGGTCTCATTCCCCTAAGTCGGTCTCTGCCAGTGTGACTGCATTATTGCCATCTGAAGCAGCACTCTTGAGTTATAAAGCAAAACAGAAGAAACCTGGAACACTGCGATATAAAAAGTTACAGGCTTTCAGTGGGAAGGTTCAGTGGATTTGATAGCCCGCTTTATCACTACCTGAAGGAGTCTCAAAGCAGCTAACATTCTCCTTTCCCTTCCTTCCCCACAACAAACACTCTGTGAGGTGAGTGGGGCTGAGAGACTTCAGAGAAGTGTGACTAGCCCAAGGTCACCCAGCAGCTGCATGTGGAGGAGCGGGGAATCAAACCCGGTTCACCAGATTACGAGTCCACCGCTCTTAACCACTACACCACACAGTCCGTCCTGAAACCTTTGCAGGGAAAAAGGTGCATGACCTGACCCTACATCATCATGAATGCACAATAAAAAGGCCCCAGGTTGAGGAAGGCTTCTCAATACTAAAACTGTCAGACTTTTCAGATATTGCATATGAACCTACAAAGCAGGGCAATCCCAAAACAGAGAGGTAAGTATTGTGCCCACCAAGTACGTACTGTGGCCTGTCACCATAGCCAAAGATTCACAGAGAACAGAACCTAAATTGATGGGTGAAGGATCTCTCGCTGGCAGGATATAAATTATTCCGGACACTTCCACTGTGTGTCTCTGCACCTGCACTGAGCAGACCAGTTTCCCTACATCTAAGTAGATTTCACTTACGAGAGCACACACAGTTTACAGACTAGTCAGAGAGAGAAATGGAAAACATTTCTAAGCACCAGCATCTCAAAAGTATGTGCAGGGATCAAGCAAATGAAAGTGAGGGAGGGAAACAGCATGGAACATATCTATAATCTGTTCTGCCCAGACCAGTGAGCATGTCTGTTCTAACAGCCAGTGAATATACTGTATTAGTATATGTTTAATGGAAGAACGATACAGAAATAAGAATTAATCTGGAACATATTCCCAGTTATTTTTTAAAAATCAGCAAGAGTCTTGTGGCATCTCAAAGATTAACAAATGTTATTACAGCATAAGCGTTCATGGACTAGAGTTTGTCCACAAAAGCATACACTATAAGAACATTTGTTATCTTTTAAGGTGCCACAGGGTTCGTTGTTATCTTCGCTGCACCAATCTACCATGGCTATTGCTCTGGAAACCATTCCCAGTATTTTACTCTTTTAAAAAATCATTTGAAGATGTTCTGACTAATTTCTTTTTAGAAAGAAAAAACACCTCCCCTCCCCTCTGCTCAGACAAGTATATGCAGAGCATTCAAAAAACCCATTATTAAAAACCAACATTATTTATACCCCTTAAACTCAAAATAATGGCTGTCAGTAACCTTGAATAATCTAGAGAGAGCTGCTTGTTTAGGCTACTGGTTTGGCTCTGTTGGAGGTTCCTAATCTCTTGTTCCTATTAAAGGTAAAAGGTAAAGGTACCCCTGCCCGTACGGGCCAGTCTTGACAGACTCTGGGGTTGTGCGCCCATCTCACTTAAGAGGCCAGGGGCCAGCGCTGTCCGGAGACACTTCCGGGTCACGTGGCCAGCGTGACATCGCTGCTCTGGCCAGAGCCAGAGCCGCACACGGAAACGCCGTTTACCTTCCCGCTGGTAAGCGGTCCCTATTTATCTACTTGCACCCGGAGGTGCTTTCGAACTGCTAGGTTGGCAGGCGCTGGGACCGAGCAGCGGGAGCGCACCCCGCCGCAGGGATTCGAACCGCCGACCTTTCGATCGGCAAGCCCTAGGCACTGAGGCTTTAACCCACAGCGCCACCTGCGTCCCAATCTTGTTCCTATTATATGGGATCAAACTGCAAAAGAACAGGAGCTATCCAGTTCTCAAGGACGACCATCTTAAGCCCACATCTTAAGTACATAAAAGGGACCCATTAGCAGCTTAAAATTATTAGCTTTTTTAAAAAAGAAATAAATAAAAGCAGAGCCCCGCTCCCTCCCCCAACACACACAAACACTTCGATCTCCTATGGTGGTGTGTTCAGCTTACAGAATTTCAGGCTCAACCATTCTTATCTGCTTTTAGTATTCTTCAATAAAGTCCCCGACCCTTTGGATAAGGGATGTAAACCAACCAGATCCTGTCTGCTGTGGTTTGGCTATAGCTAAAGGCAGCCTTTCTAGGGTTAAAAGTCTTCCCTCCACTTGTTGGTGGTTTTAGGTTTGAAAAGATGGCTCCCATTGGCTGATTTAAATTGTTAAGTCTGAGAAGGGAGCGGCAGCTAATAGCGCAGACAGGTCTGGAACATGACAGCTTCCACTTTTCCCAGGCACACCCCACCACCACCAACCCCCCCCCCCACACACACACTTCTACATAAATACTCTTGTTACATGAAGGGGAAGTTCACCCGGACCCTGGTCCTTTACTAGAAGTGGAACCGGGGTCTTACCTTGAAGATCGGCTCCTGCCCTGTGTGCTTCTGCTCTTCAGAAGATTCAGCTTAGTCCCTGCCCATCTCTGACTGCAGGCTGCTGCTTGTCTCAGGAGGAGGGAAACATCCCTCGCTTCAGGCAAAAATTCCCCACAATTCCATCTCTTGAGCTTCAGAAAGATTCTGGTTCAACATTACACATGCACAGAAATACATCCTCCTCGCAGCTGCTTCCTCACCGACACTCTCCTTGTGCCAGCTTGCCAGCTGCTGTGAAGGAGCAGATATGAAAATGCCAAACGCCCCCCTTTGCCCAGGCAGGTGTTGAAAAAGCGGGACTCACAAGGAAGCCTCTTCCTTATACGCTTTTGGAAAGAATCAGGCCAGAGTTTGCTGCGATGAGCGGCTCATACCCGACACACCTCACAAGCAATTTTTTAAAATCTCACTTAGGCATGATATTGTGGCAAATCAGAGAACTGAAGAGTTGGAAGGGACTCAAAGGGTCATCTAGTCCAAGCCTCCGCTGTGCAGGATCACAAATGAAGAATCCCTGGCAGCTTGCTACCCAACCTCTGTTTAAAAACCCCCAATGAAGGCAAGTTCACGCCCCCAATTCCAGTTTTGAGCCAATCCTGTAATCTCAGCAGAGAGAAGATTGGATTAGATCCTGAAAGAGAACTTGTATTCCAGGTTAAGATTTTTATTAAAGCTTTTCTTGATACAATAAGATACAGTGGGACCTCTGGTTACGTACTTAATTCGTTCCGGAGGTCCATTCTTAACCTGAAACTGTTCTTAACCTGAAGCACCACTTTAGCTAATGGGGCCTCCCACTGCCGCCGCGCCGCCGCCACACGATTTCTGTTCTCATCCTGAAGCAAAATTCTTAACCCAAGGTATTATTTCTGGGTTAGCGGAGTCTGTAACCTGAAGCGTATGTAACCCGAGGTACCACTGTATATAAAACTGATGTAAATAATTTTTTTTAAGCTTCAGAAAGTTCAACTAGAATACAGAGTCCTCTCTTAAAGGTAGTTCTTAGCCCTTACCACCCACAGAAGGTAGTAATCCCTCTCATTTCTCACCTGGGATCTTTGCTTTCTCCTCCCAGCCTCTCGCCCTGAACAGGTATTCTGGAAGCAAGATGAAAGGGACAGTTTGTGTTGTGCACCCACTACTACTTTTACAAGTGAATCTTGACAGGGCAACGTTGGTGGTTTGCAGACCACCCTGAGTTGAAACAATAAGTACAATTCCTCCAGGTCTCCAAAATTGGAAACAAGAGGGTCATCTGCCAAACAAATTTCAAACGTCAACAACATTGCAAAGGGATTGCTGCCATGAGCAAACAACCCGTGTGGCTTGTGACCCAAGATAAGAGGAAGCCTTATCACCCCGAAATGCTCCTGTGCACTTTTCCATCTAGCAAGGGACAAAATCCTCCTGGGCAGGGACCTGTGTCACATCTGTATTGTCACTAAATAAATATGGTGATGATGATAGCAGTCAACTGTCACGTAGCTCTTTCACACCAGTTCTCCTCAGCAAGGCTGTCTTCAGCATTTCCATATCTGAAGGAAAGCGTCTGGTGGAAATCCTCCCCTGCTCCTTTGACTGGCATACGCAGATTTTGAGATTAGAGACAGGAAAAAAATCACACCCCTCTTTGGAATCTCCTGCCTGAAGCAACTCCTTCAACTTGTTTCATGGCAAAGCCTGCCCTGCAATTTTTAGATTGGCAGATGACCTCGAGGAGGAGTCCGCACCTCTGAGGCTGTGTACCTTTAAGGTACATTTGAAGCACATTCTTTCCCTCAAGGAATTCTGGGCCCTGTACTTCACCCTTCACAGAGTTACAGTCCTCAGCATCTCTTAGCAAAATTGTTTTTTTGGGGGGATGTGCTTCAATTGTGCTTTAAATGTATAGTGTTTACACAGCTAATTCAAACTCAGATAACAAATCTAAAGGAGAAAGAAGAGTTTCAAAAGATAGCGCTTCTTATTTGGAGTCTGAGAAGCCAGCCACATCTCACACAGTCACAGCTGATGCTGCGATACATTTCAATTAAGAATATTTCTGTCATGGTATTGCCTTCCGACAAGATCCAAGTTCTCAGCAAGGCCCCAGGTAAAACAGGAAACTAAAAAATAAAATAAAAGCCTTGCATCAGAATAATTTCCTCTCCCATTCAAGTTAAAACCAATAGAACTGCCAAAGAAGTATTTCCTCTTTTCCTGGCCTCCTCCCTAGGTATATTTACAACAAAGGCAGTTTAGCAATCTGTCAGACACCTTGTACTTTTCTGGAATAAATTCAGAAGGGAAAACTGGGTTTTCCATTTGACAACCTCACCTGTGTGCCCGCAAGTACATATTCTCATGAGCAGTAAGAAACTATTAATAAGGCCCTATTCACATTGTACAGTGGTACCTTGGGTTACATGCGCTTCAGGTTACATACGCTTCAGGTTACAGACTCCGCTAACCCAGAAATAGTACCTAGGGTTAAGAACTTTGCTTCAGGATGAGAACAGAAATCGTGTGGCGGTGGCGCAGCGGCAGTGGGAGGCCCCATTAGCTAAAGTGGTGCTTCAGGTTAAGAACAGTTTCAGGTTAAGAACGGACCTCTGGAACAAATTCAGTACGTAACCAGAGGTACCACTGTAATGTCTGCTGCTAAGCATGCAGTTAGACAAAACTTAGATAACAATTCTGTAAACATCAGCACTTCATAATAAGTTCAAGTAATGAAGAACTAAGTGCAAATTCTAAGAGAGGGACACTGCCAGACATAAGCAATGTTGCTCATGAAATACTTTTACCTGGGCTAGCAAGCATGTCTTACATTTCTCTGAGTGGAACAGTACAGCACACTCATCCGGGTCTGAAGGGGGGATGAACGGCCAGTCCAAAACTTAAGAGATGAAGAAGTACAGGAAGCGGAGCGAAAGAAATAACTCCTGAGTGACTCATCCTTGAGTCTTCTGCTTAGTCACCTGTACATCTTCTCTCCAGCTCACCAGAGTGAGCGCAGATGCCCTGCCAATGCCCACCCACTTCTTCGTTTTGACAAGGTTAGTTATTAAAAAGGGGGGAGAGAAACGAAGAGGGTTTGAGAGATCGGGGAAAGATGAATTTTAAAAAGCTGCAATAATAGAAGCAACCTTTCCAGAGCTGACAGCAGCCCATTTTGCCAGGGCTCCTCCCACACCCCAAGCCCCCGCAGTTTTATTTCTCAATTAAATCATGAATCAACTCGTTCGCTTGAGAGCACTGCATTTCCTAAATGTTGCCTGGTAATTTTGACCTCGTAGGAAGTTGCCATGGGGAAGAGGATGATGTCATTCGCAGGAAAAGCACAGAATTTACACATACAACAGGAACAGAGCTATTTATAAAAGAGCCTACTTCTCCATTCCCCTCCCCTTCCCTGCCCTGAATCCCTGCACCTCTTTCAGTGCGGGTGTCAGGGGGGAAACGGGCAGCCAGAGGTTCTTGACAGCCATGTCTCAGAAATGAACTTTGCTAACCTGTCAAGAAATGCTCCAAGTCCCTGAAATGCTGTCAGGTTTCAGGCATAATTCACTGCATACAGCTGGCTTTTTAGCTCTTCCGCTCAGAGGTGATTTCCAGCGAATCCCTAAATAGAGGTCAGGTGGTACTTGGCATACAGACACCAGCAGAGCATTCAGAATTACTTATTTATTTGCCACCAGTTAAATCTGTGCTCCATGGGAGTGGTATTCTCAAGGTGAAGTCCAGAGACCTTGGGTGCTTCAAGACTGTTGCTGTTTTCAGGTGGGATTCATGTTGCCCGGTTAAAGCTGATTTGGAGGTCCTGTACAACCAAGGCACTGCCCTAAAACTTCAGGGGGTTTTGATAAGGAAAGGGATGGGCAATGGAACGTGTCAGACAATTCATGCCTGACTCTACAATTCAACTCCAAGTGAAGTGCACAGGAAGAATTCTGACTGAGACAAACAAGAGCTTGTCCTAGTCGCTGATTACTGTTTACAATAAAGGGCTTCCTCTCATGGATAGATCGCTTAATGCATTTCCTGAACAACCTGAATGATATGTTGCCAGGAGTAGTAAAGCCAAACGATATTGTTTCTATAGAGTACTTACATTATGATGGTTACTCGGTACGAGCAATGATCACCTTTCAAGATCAAAATTTGGCCAAACTTATCCACAGATCAAAGGGACGCGGGTGGCGCTGTGGGTTAAACCACAGAGCCTAGGCCTTGCCATTCAGAAGGTCAGTGGTTCGAATCCCCGCGACAGGGTGAGCTCCCATTGCTCGGTTCCTGCTCCTGCCAACCTAGCAGTTCGAAAGCACGTCAAAGTGCAAGTAGATAAATAGGTACCACTCTGGCGGGAAGGTAAACGGTGTTTCCGTGCACTGCTCTGGTTCGCCAGAAGCGGCTTAGTCATGCTGGCCACATGACCTGGAAGCTGTACACCGGCTCCCTTGGCCAGTAAAGCAAGATAAGCACCACAACCCCAGAGTCTGTCACGACTGGACCTAATGATCAGGGGTCCCTTTACCCTTTACCTTTTTATCCACAGATCAAGACATCTATTCTTAAAGGAAAGGATAGCAATATATAAGATTCTTTGAAAATAGAGTACCATTGACCCCCCCCTTTGATGCCAAGTGTGATAAGCCGATGGTAGAAGAGAACCAGGAAAAATCCAAAAAGGAGAATGACCCCAAAAGGTCTGGTCTGATCATCATAAACAAGAGACCCCAAAATTTTAAAAAGGCTGTGTGAACTGTGGACAGAACTCCATACAAGCATCTTAAATGTTGATTTTCAACTCTCAAAGAAGGTGTACCTTCTATTGTCATGCCTCTTTAAAATCCACCACACCAGTTATAGCCAGAGATATTAGCTGCAAGAACAGGAACAAATCACTCACTTTCATAATCTTCCTGGTTTAAGGTGTTTTGCTGACACTTGCTTTCAATGACTGAAAACATTGTTCAAACGTTATCTGCCTATTTCACAGGAAAATCCTCTGTAAATATATTAGAAACACGTTACGGCTTATTGCACAAGAGGTACTTGAAAAATGGCTTGTGACATTTTGCTGGGTGTCCAATGTTAATCTGTTTTAAGCTATCCTCATATAGCCTAGTCCTTGCTGTACTTGCATTTATTTAGCAAATTTCATAACCTGGCCTTCAGTTCTTAAGAACTCTGGGGGGACTTAACAAGAAAACAAATGAAATCAAATACAAAAGCAGCAAAGGCAATGTAATAATACTGAAACAGTGAAGTAACCAAATCACATTAAAAGCAAATTCCATAGGTTTGGACAAATGAAAAGGTCTTTGTCTGATGCCATAAAGACTTTTAAGACTTAGTGCTAGGCAACCTAACCTGGGGAGATAATTTAAGATGGGGTGGACATGTCCAAAAAGACCCTGTCCCTAGACACCATTCTCTCACCTCAACAGAGCCCCCTATCCTTGCAGGAAGATAGGGAGGCGGTCTGAAATATATTTCCTCCCAGCTCCAAAAACCTCCAAAGATTCACATGCCTTCTGCATCAGGGAATATTCTGGTGCTAGCTAGTTGGTAAGGGTTAGGAGTTTGATAGGGGCTATCCTAACAAAGATTTAGAACTTCATTATGCTCTGCCTCCACAGCTGGAAGAAGAAGAAGAGGAGGAGGAGGAGGAGTTTGGATTTGATATCCCACTTTATCACTACCCGAAGGAGCCTCAAAGCGGCTAACATTCTCCTTTCCCTTCCTCCCTCACAATCAACACTCTGTGAGGTGAGTGGGGCTGAGAGACTTCAAAGAAGTGTGACTGGCCCAAGGTCACCCAGCAGCTGCATGTGGAGGAGTGGAGAAGCGAACCCGGTTCACCAGATTACGAGTCTAGCACTCTTAACCACTACACCACATTGGCTCTCTGGAGGCGCCAATGTTTCTGAACACCAGTTGCTGGAAACCACAGGAGGGGAGAGTGCCCTGGGCTCACATCCTGCTTGTGGGTTTTTCACAGGCATCTAGTTGGCTACTGTGAGAACAAGATGCTGGACTAGATGGGCCACTGACCTGATCTGTCAGGCTCTTCTTATGATGAGACCCCACTGTGGCAGTGCACCCATGCGCTCTCCTTGTGGGTGCATATACAGAATAGAGCACTTGCCCACAAACAGGTAAGTGCATAGAAAATTAGTTTAGTGTGTGAAAAATGGAATGCTGAATCCAAAGAGAAAATGTAGACAATTCTTGCTTGTCAAGTTTGTATTTCAGCCAGTATGAACTTTCCTATAACCCACCAAGGTGCTAGGTCACTCATATGCTTGCAGTTTTAGTGCCACAGCACAACCACAGAAAAAGCCAAACTGATAATTTGCCTTGCACTCACAATGGAATGATAGCAAATAATACCAGATGTAGATAAATTAGTTCCCCAGTCCCCTTGCTAATTAACCATCTATATGCATAATTTCAATTTAACTTATTCAAAGTGTTAAGCACCCAGAAATATTATTCAGCCCCCAACTGCCCAAGCAGAACAAGATGACTTCCTCTCTGACCTTCTGAATCTCACCTCAATGACTCCACCTGCTACAGGACAGATCCATTTAGTTCATGAACCTGATTTATTGCTTCAGGTCCCATCTCATAGCATTTACAAGCCTACAAAGAGAAAATCCACAGAGCCAGGAAAGTGACAGCGCTAATGTACATACCTAAGGCATTCAGAGTATTTTCCTCACTTCTGATTTAACTCTTCCTGCTTCTGAGAGGCCCAAGGGTGACTCCAGTTTATCTGTTTGTTTGTTTGTTTGTTTGTTTGTTTGTTTGTTTTGCATTTATATCCCACCTTTTTCTCCTAAGAGCTCAAGGTGGCGTAGATGGTTCTCTCCCTCATTTAATCCCCACAACAACCCTGTGCAGTAGGCTAGGCAGCGACTGGCCCAAGGTCGCTCAGTGAGCTTCATGGCCGAGTGAGGATTTGAATCCTGGTCTTTGAGGTCCTGCAGTTCGAAAGCACGTCAAAGTGCAAGTAGGTAAATAGGTACTGCTCTGGTGGGAAGGTAAACGGCGTTTCCATGCACTGCTCTGGTTCGCCAGAAGCGGCTTAGTCATGCTGGCCACATGACCCGGAAGCTGTACGCCGGCCTGCTGGGCCAGTAAAGTGAGATGAGCGCCACAACCCCAGAGTCGTCCATGACTGGACCTAACGGTCAGGGGTCCCTTTACCTTTACCAACAATCTACTGCACCACAGAGACTCTCACTGGGTAATAAGGGAAAATCTTCCTGACAGCCCCAGATGCTCCCCAAGTGCTTGGGGAATTAAGAAATGATTCATTTTAAGAAAGTTTTAGAAGCTGAACTGAAAGGTGAAATGAGAGCAGGGCCTTTGAAATGGCCTACTAACAATCAGCACCTAGAGATCAGACTGAGGAGGTAGACAGGTAACCTCATTGAAACACGCTGCCCACAAAGCTGAGATGCACAATATACATCTGGTTCAGTTACTCTATTTATTTATTTATTTATAAGTTTGCATGAAGGTCCAGTCGTGACCGACTCTGGGGTTGCAGCGCTCATCTCGCTTTATTGGCCGAGGAAGCCGGCGTATACCTCCGAGTCATGTGGCCAGCATGACTAAGCCACTTCTGGAGAACCAGGGCAGCTCACGGAAATGCCGTTTACCTTCCCGCCAGAGTGGTACCTATTTATCTACTTGCACTTTGACGTGCTTTCGAACTGCTTGGTTGGCAGGAGCAGGGACCGAGCAATGGGCGCTCACCCCGTTGCGGGGATTCGAACCACTGACCTTCTGAATGGCAAGTCCTAGGCTCTGTGGTTTAACCCACAGTGCCACCCGCGTCCCTTCCTATAAGTTTGCATAGGCACCTATAAATTAACACAGCTCTTTTGTCCTTTGCAGGGATGTAACACACTTCCTCTTTTTTTTTTTTCTTTTTTTTTTTGGTGATGCAGAAGTGGCCAGCCTCCTCCAATCCAATCTTGGCACAAGGCATTCAGCACTTGGCAAAGGATGCTCAAGGGCGAGAGGGAAGGCAGATAGGCAGGAGTCCCTCCACAGAACAGCATTTTCTAGCAACTGTTGTCAGTGCAGCCTGCTGCGAGACTGTGTTCTGTACCCTGCACTGTTCAACTCTCTCCAGTACTCACTGCCTAGGGCTAAATGATAGCCTAACTTTCAATAATGAACAACCTAGGTTAGGTAACTGGCTGAAAAAACAACAGCGCTGAACCTACTGGAAGCGTTAGTTCGTGCAGGCACCATTGGGGAATTTCCCCACCACGGCAGCATGCAGCACTGCACATCAAACATGAGAATTTCGCCAAAGGCTATTCTGGAATATTTATTATTAGGGAAATCAGATACAAGACTAGAGACAGATATAGAAATGTCAGGCTTTTTTACACAAGCAAGGACAGAGAAACCTTGTCGGGAGGTGTTGTTTTTTAAGAAAAGATTTATAATTTGTGAGAGTTTGGCCATTAATAAAGAATTCTGAGAATTTCCCCATATAATGAGTATATGGGGAAATTCTCAGAATTCTTTATTAATGGCCAAACTCTCACAAATTATAAATCATAAATTTAATCGTTTTAATTATGCTTATTAATGTTTAAGGCTACTTAAACTGTAAAAGAACTATAAACAGATAGTGGTGAAATGTCTACTTCCAGACAGTATAATCCAGGACTTGTTTACTTTAAAATGTATGACTCATCTCCACTTAAAAAAACAGCCATTGGTTGCTGCATGAGAGCCACACAGTCTCAGATGGGCCAATCTTCCTTTGAGGAATGTTGTGCAGAGCTAAATTAACAAGTTTACAAACGTAATATGATTTTTTTTTAATTAGCATTGTTAGTGAAAAAGTTACAAGCCTTTGGCAGTTGCACATCTGAACACTCTGTTTGAATCAGTAGTACTTATTATTGGGGGCAGGGCTTCTGGCCCTCCAGATGTTGTTGGACTCCAGATTTCATCGTTCCTGACCATTGGCCATGCTGTCTGGGCATGATGGGAGCAAGAGTACGCTTCCGATCACAATTCAAAGTGTTGGTGCTGGCCTTTAAAGCCCTAAACGGCCTCGGTCCAGGATACCTGAAGGAGTGTCTCCACCTCCATCGTTCTGCCCGGACACTGAAGTCCAGTGCCAAGGGCCTTCTGGAGGTTCCCTCGCTGCGAGAAGCCAAGTTACAGGGAACCAGGCAGAGGGCCTTCTCGGTAGTGGCACCTGCCCTGTGGAACGCCCTCCCACCAGATGTCAAAGAGAAAAATAACTACCAAACTTGTAGAAGACATCTGAAGGCAGCCCTGTTTAGGGAAGCTTTTAATGTTTAATAGGTTATTGTATTTTAGTGTTTTGTTGGAAGCTTCCCAGAGTGGCTGGGGAAACCCAGCCAGATGGGTGGGGTATAAATAATAAATTATTTTTTTAAAAAAAGAGTCCAATCACATCTGGAGAACTACAGGCTCCCCGCCCCAGACTTATGTACATGCCATAGGACTGCAGCTAAGGATTACAGTCCAGCAATTATGTCATATGGCGGTCTCGCTACAGTTCCATAAATTGACACTGTATACAGCTGTATACAAAGATGAATAGCTTCCTTGTGGTGCCTAGCCAGTATTTCTCTCCCTCCAGGGTGACAGCGACAAGCCAATGTTTGGAAATGTAGGTACCCTAGGTATGCTCACTGGCAAACTGGGATTGGCAGCATCGTGTGTAAGAGAGAGACCCAGGATGCATTATGTGTGTCAGCTGAGTGAGCCAAACACAAAGTTTTTGTGCAAGACCAGCTGCAAGAGATGTGGGTAAGGATACCATTTTGTTGTTTGTGTTGTAGCAGTCACACACACACACACACACACCATTCCACATTCAGAATTTTGTTCATGAACCCCCAGTCAGAAGAGCACCTCTTACTGAAGTGACACCTCAAGCTGTCACACTAACACCTTTGATGGGTAGGCAGAACTTGAAAGCCTGCAGGCCCATTAATAAACTTGTTTTCTTTAGCTACCTTCTGTAGTAAGGAATCAAATTCCAAAATCTGATCAGCCTAATTTGCATGTTTGCTCATTAGGTGTCAGGACTGGTTCAGCTGCAGGTCAGCATGGAGTCTCAGAGATGAGCGTTAATAAAGTTAATTCTTTATTCAAGGAAACAGAATACAAACAGGGAAACCTACAGGGAAGATTGGCTCCCAGTAAAGCAGTTTCCAGAACTGACAATCTATGCCTCCCTCTATTCCTACTTTTCCTCAGCTGGATGTTTTCCAGGCAGCCTTAAACTCCATCGGGGAGGAGCTCCCTGTGCTCTTTGTTCTGCTACATGCAAGGCCCGCCGTGCCCCTGGAGACAAAGGAGGAGGGGAGCTTAATACATTAGGATCAGCAGGCTGCTGTGAAGTTGCTGCAGCCTCTGCCCCCTCTTCCTCCTCAGCTGCCTGTCCTGTGTCTGCCCTGCTTTCTGCCTCTGGTTCCTTTCTCTCTCTGAAGCCTGTTGCTTGTTCAACATCCAAGCATTCTGCTCCTGCCCACTTCATCCTCTGACCTGTCTTCAGTGTCCCACCACCACTACCTTGGCTCTGATCCTTCCTCCTCTGAGGCTTCCCTGGTGGGTTCTCCAGCTGGAGCCTCCCACCACTCATCATTTAGCCAGTCCCTGACATCATGCAAACCATGCATTGGGTTGGGAAGGGGTATTTCCCATGATTTGCATAATGTGCAAATGAGCAGTGTATGGCATCTTGGGGCAGCTGCTTTGTTGTTTAGTCGTTTAGTCGTGTCCAACTCTTCGTGACCCTGTGGACCAGAGCACGCGAGGCACTCCTGTCTTCCTCTCCCTCTCGCAGTTTGGTCAGACTCATGTTGGTAGCTTCGAGAACACTGTCCAGCCATCTCGTCCTCTGTCGCCCCCTTCTCCTTGTGCCCTCCATCTTTCCCAGCATCAGGGTCTTTTCCAGGGAGTCTTCTCTTCTCTTGAGGTGGCCAAAGTACTGGAGTCTCAGCTTCATGATCTGTCCTTCCAGTGAGCACTCAGGGCTGATTTCCTTAAGAATGGAGAGGTTTGATCTTCTTGCAGTCCATGGGACTCTCAAGAGTCTCCTCCAACACCATAATTCAAAAGCATCAATTCTTCGGCGATCAGCCTTCTTTATGGTCCAGCTTTAAACATCAGCTGCTAGGGCCCCAATATTGTGGCAGGGCCCATTGTTGATGCCTTACTTGGCCTCATCTTGACTTTTTTTTCCTGGCCCAACATTCCACAAGCGCAAGGCAGCTGGATGTAGCCACCCTTTTAATTTTGCACAATGCTTCTGGCCTAACGGGGAATTAGCAGGGCTGTTGAAGCCAGCCACCCAAGACTGCTTGGAATGCTTCGCAGGAACATGCTACTTCCTAAGGAAGAGACTGCAGCATGTTTGCTCTTCCCTGGGATTTGTAGGTTAGGGTGGTGTGGCAGATAAACTAAAGTTTGGCTTGGTGTATTTATCCCAGTCCAGGAACATTAGTAATTTCCTTGATCACAATCTGTAAACAAACTTTGGTTACAGATCATGGTTAATGAGAAACCTTCATCGTGATCTCAGGTCTGGACGACACACTAAGCCAAACTTGGTTTACCTGACACATTGCACTGAACTAAAAAGTCAGGGGAGGAGCGAAGTAGCTGCGATCTTCACCTAGGGAGCCAGCAGGCTCCTGCTAGGGCTAAACCATGGTTTGCAAACATAATGAATAACTGGTCTTTGTTTAGCATCAATAGCAGGTTTCCTCCTGGGACAAAGAGCAGCCACTAGCAGCTCAAGACTGTCAGGAGGGACAAAAGGTTAAAAACCTTCTCTCCCTCCCCCAATAGGTATTATCTCCCTCTTGTGATTGCCTTCAGCTGATTAACATTCTGTGTCCTTTTAAATGTATTGAGGGCGATTATTGTTTTGTCCTTGTACTTGTCTTCTATTATGTATCTTGTGTATTTATGCCGTGAACTGCCCTGAGCTCTTTGGTGGTATACAAATTTAATTAATAATAAGAAATCGTACAGAAAAAGTAAGCAGCCAACTGCTGATCAGGCAGTTAAAACCATGTCTAGTCTGAGCCCAACATTGCTTTTCTTAATCTCACAACTGTCTAATAACAAAAACAAAAAACCTATACCCTTCTGCACTATTAACAAATGCTAGTCTGATATTGACTTAGTCTTCATAGAGGTGTTACTTTACAGTCTTTTATAGATCAGATCAGCGGTGTAGCTAGCCGCTTGGGTGCCCGGTGTGGCTTATGTGTCCTGCAGATGGGGGCAGGGCGAGCTGCCCATGGGGGGGGGGGCATGGCAAGCCAAGTCAGGGCACACTGCATGGAGCCTCTCCACAGCCGCCCCCTCAGCTGTAGGGCAGCTGAGGCAGTGGGCAGACGCAAGCCCCGTGCTACTCAAAAAGCAGCGTGGAGCTTGAAGGCAGTCCATCCACCGCCTCCCCCTCAGGAGAGACACGTGGCTCAGGTACACTGCAGGCCCCGTGGTGTGGCACCCAGTGCCCCCCACCTCAACTAGCTGCCAGTGGTGAAGGAAGAGAGGTGCAGTGTGTGCGGGAGTTATTTTTTCGAAAAAAATGTATCATGAGCCCAATTTTTATTTATTTATTTTAAAAACACATATTTTTGCCATTTTGTCACACACACACACACACACACACACACACACACACACACACTGTGATGACACCCAGGGTGACCCACTCACCGCACCCCTCTTCCTACACCACTGGATCAGATATAGATCATGTCACAATACTGAGCATCATAATCTTACAGATCACAGGTTCTTAAGGTTTCCCACCTTCAGTTGTTACTTTTATCATCTTTTAATCCAAGTGTTTATTCACCAATTCTTTCCTTTCACATCAAAGTATGTACTGTTATAATCTTGTGGGTGTTGCCTACAATATGAACACAAAAGGAAAGCCAGTTGTGATTGCTGTCCTTTTACTGGGTGAACTCACACAGGGGTGTGGAGGGCCTAGGAACCCAGACAGAGTAAAAGCAACAGAGCAGGCTGGCCTCCGTGACCTCAACTGTAGCTCATGATTCCAGCAGAACTGAAGATAGACCTCCATACATGCAAGAATTTATCACAGGTGATACCAACACGGATACAGACCTTATCTGCACCTTATGTAACACACTCCGCTCTGCAATACAGCAGGTGCCAATGACTGTTTGTTTCTGGCACCTATTAGAAAGAGTTCTTTGCCCAGGTGTTTCCCAGTCATTGCTGCCAGGTGTGACTTCCTTTGGGGTTGTAGTGACATTTTGCTGCAGTGACACCTCTTTTACTGGTTTTATGTTTACTGTTGTTTTTTCCATAAATCACTTTTGTTTTTGAGTTAAACACAAGTCTCAAAGTAGGCAGATAAATAAAAGTGCAGCAAGCTGCATTTGCTGCAGGACCAAACCATACTGCATGTGGGAGACTGAATGTTCAACTGCTCCTTTCCTTTCCTTTCCTTTCCGTTTTCCTTTCCTCTTTCCTTTCCCCTTTCCTTTCCTTTCCTTTTCTTTTGATGGCCACAGTTGTGGCTCACTGTTAAGGAAGAGTCAGCTGAATTGCATTCTGCCATTATACTGAGAAAATAGGTTCACAGTGGAAATCAGTTTTATGGCTTATAGTTAGAAAATGGTTCAGTGGACTTATGTGATACAGTGGTACCTCTGGTTACCAACGCTTCTAGTTATGAACGCTTCAGGTTACAAGCTCCGTTAACCCAGAAGTAGCTGCTTCTGGTTGCAAACTTTGCCCCAGGATGCAAATGGAAATCGTGCACCAGAGGCGCATGCCCCATTAGCAAAAGTGTGCCTCAGGATAGGAACGGTTTCAGCTTAAGAACAGACCTCTGGAACGAATTAAGTTCGTAACCAGAAGTACCACTGTACTTTGCTGTATAGCCAAGGTAAGCATGAGGATCATTCATGCTGGATTTAGGGTAGAACAGATAAGAAATGACTTATTTTGAACAAGTTGATGGAGTGACTTTGGGAAGTTGACAGGTGGTGCACATTTTTCTACCTGCAGCGAGTTGGGGAGAAGATTTTGCCATTCATACTGCATCCTTTGGGAAATCATTGAGCTAGGGAGATGTCTAGCATGTACTGTTAGCCACAACTTGTGTACCATGGCTGTAATTTTTATTTTAAAAGCATTTTTGTGGCCAGTGTTATTCAATGGGAGACAGATCAGGTGTCAGCCTTGAAATTTCTACAATTCAGGTAAGCCAAGACGTTCCACTGAGTGAAAGGAGACAAGAAACCACAGACAAATAAAATAAATAGTTTAAGGGGTACACAGAGAATATCCCTGAGGTGAACAGCAGCTGGATTTCTGTATAAACAACATATGAAGGTGCATGAGAATATTGACGGTGGGGTGGGGAGTCTTACAGCACACTCTTAGCCTTATCTACTCAGAAGTTAGTTAGAGCCAGCGTGGTGTAGTGGTTAAGAGCGGTGGACTCATAATCTGGTGAACCGGGTTCGCTTCCCTGCTCCTCCACATGCAGCTGCTGGGTGACCTTGGGCTTGTCACACTTCTCTGAAGTCTCTCAGCCTCACTCACCTCTCAGAGTGTTTGTTGAGGGGGAGGAAGGGAAAGGAGATTGTTAGCCGCTTTGAGACTCCTTACGGTAGTGATAAAGCGGGATATCAAATCCAAACTCCTCCTCCTATTGAATTCAATGAGGCATCCTTCCAGTTAATTGCAGCCTTAGAGGGAACCTGTGTTTAATAATAATTTTATTTATAACCCCGCCCATCTGGCTGAGTTTCCCCAGCTACTCTGGGTGGCTTACAATGTATCTAAAAAACGTAGTAAAACCATCAATCCATAAAAACTTCCCTAAACAGGGCTGCCTTCAGATGTCTTATTAAAGTCAGATAGTTGTTTAATAAGAAGCAAGTTAATTGCTGAATTTCCTTTTTCTGCTGCAACTTTTAAGGCTAGTCTTGCCAGTTGATCTGCTTGGCCTTCTCCTCCTGTGCCTTTAATGACCACACAATGTGCAGTGGGCTGGGGTGATTATAGGGCATGGGAACCAACATGAGCACCTGCTCATGTTACCCAATGAACTGGCTGTTATAGGCAGTAAAGCAGTAGCCCACAAAAGTTTGCCAGCCCATTAAGGGCACAGGGGTCTAGTTAGGAAAAAAGCTGGCAACCTTTGTTTCTAACCTTATTTCACTTAATTAGTCACCTAATGGGTGTAAGTCGTTTGTGGATTGCTAAGTGGTATGTAATTTCTTACTGAGGCTATTTCTTCCTTTATTTGCTTATAATAAATATGAAACAAGCTCTACAGCCAGAGACACCCAGGAGAGTGTCCAGTAGCAAGCTCTTTTTAGACTAAAGTGTTTAAAGAAATATCAGATATTCTTAAGGAACCTTTTCAGTTTCCTCCACGAGTAGTACTCCTTTACTTGACGATACAAATGATGGCATTAAATCTAAGCACTTGTTGACCTTTTATTTGGTAGATGCACAAAAATGAAAAATGCTGTCTAATCTTCATGTTTCTTCTTGGTTACATAACGCTTGGAACACCGCATTTCTAGAAAAGAACTTGGCATATTAGAGCTATAAATGTAATAGCAAAACTGGACTCCTTCCAAATACCTTGATGGAATTTTGTTTCCTATGTCAATGCAGAACAATTACAACAAATTACAAATGTACAAATTACACCTGTCGCCTTGTATGCATAGACAAGGCGATACTGTGAAAATCCTGGCATCACCTTCTGTCCTTATTTGATATGTACTGGATCTCCTTCTTGCTCTTTTACATTATGTATTCTTTCTTTAGTGTTATATTGAGATTTCTGTTATTTTTATTGGATTTTCCAAAAATGTTACTTAAAAAACAACTCCCAGAGTCGCTTGCAACAATTAAAAGAAGACAGTCCTTGCCTACAGGCTTGTAAACTAAAAGATATAATGCATAAGGGAAAAAAGACAGTGAAGAAAGAGTGAAACAAGCAAACAAAGATACCAATTTTTAAAGTTAATTGTTGTTGGCATCAGCATCTGTCCGTCTCAAGATGCAATGAATTGCATCTCTGGTGGTGAAGTCAAACCACTGTTAGCAGCACTGAAGTGATCTTCCATGGAGTGCAAGCCTGGGCAGTGTGTGAAGGTCCTGGGCTGCCCAGGTGACAAGCTATGGTTAACTTGTTGCCTGTGGAATGTAATTTATTAAATTTGCATACTGCCCTTCATCTGTAGATTTTGGGCAGTTCATAACAAGACCATTGCCATTGTGTTGTGTCAATCAGGCCACTGAACCAAAAGCATATATAATGGGGACTGGAATGCTCTCCACAGACTGAAAATCATTTTTACCTATGCAGAATAGCAGTCATAGGGAGCCCACTGCTGCTGCTGTAGCCCAGCCACCCCCCCCCCCATGCTATTTGCTTTAGGAGAGAGTTCCCATTTAGAACCAATATAGGTTTTCTTCCCACTGTAAACAGTAACTACAGGAGCAGAGGTTACACCCCCCGTTGCTATTTACTTAAATAAAAACCCAACCTCACCATTAATTATGTAAACAATTATTATATCTAGTTTTAACGCAAGTCCTGATATTTCAGTTCTTGAATTTTGTTACAGCTCAAACACACTTTTAGTTGTTGTGCCTACTCAAAATAAACTGGCAAATAAATAAATACTTTAAAATAAATAAATAAGCTGCCAAAGCAAATTGTTGCAAGAGCCACCAGCAGCGTAACATTTCATCCCATTGTAAGTCACACACACACAAAAAAAACCAATAGCCTCAGCAACCAGGTGACAAATTCTGAAATCCAAGTGGCTGAATACAGGTGAGCACAACGTAGTTTTATTGAAACGTGTTTACAAGGAGTGGACAGAACAGGCCACGTATTTATAAGAATGCAAGGATAAAGAATTCAAGCTGCCATGAAACGATATTTACAGACATTTTAGCAGCTGTACACAAGGAAGCTTGTAATGTGGCACAGAGAGGTACCTCCAAAGAATAGATGAACTGTACATGTAAGTAAGGCATCTTTTACAAACGCTCTTTTACATGAAGAAATAAATGCAAGCAGTATTTCAACTGTTTATACACCTCAAAGTAAAAGAAGATCAAGCAAGAACTCTCACTTGTGCTTGGGGTGGGGGAGGTTGAAGCAAGGAGGGGTGTAGAAAAACTGGGTGGTCTTAGAAGGGTATTTCCTCTAAATCAGAAGAGGTTCCAGCTTTGCCTAGGGATCACTGAAGAAGAACTGTGAAATGCAGCAGTCAGTTCTTGTCTTAGCTCTCTCAGCAGAGGCACAGTAGACTCGCCTTTTGTGTTTAGAATTCTTTCAAAGAATTTACTCCACAAGTCACTGCCAGCAGACCTAAAACCAGATAGGAAAGCAATTTTCATTCAGAATGTCACACACATGGATGCTTGGGGATGCTTGCTAATATGTCAGTCTCTCAATTTTCACTGAAAAGGGTATTTTGAGTCCATAGTTAAAAGTAGATAAAATTATTAAATTTCTAGCCTATAACTTTTAACACAATTTTTAGAACATAATTTACAGTAATACTGTAAACTGTACACTGACTGGATGTGGCAGATTTGAAATTTACTGCAGATCACCTGGGACTAAAAACAAGCTAGTTGCCAGTAACTAATGCAGAGCTACAAACTGAAAAACTTGCGGACTCTTTACTGTTTGCTTCATTATGCCATATTGATTCATTCAGTTTGTTTACCCAAAGGGCAGGCCCAGTTGAAGACAAATAACTCCAAGGAGATATATATTCACTGCAGCTCTTGCCTCTTGCAATGCACCTTTTCCCTGTTAACCAACATTTTTTTTTTTTTTTAAAGTGTACTGGTTGTACAAGAACCATACTGTAATAATTTTCACTGGCTAAAAAAGGCAACACCACATTTGCATTCACATGCTTCATTAATTCAAGATATGTACTCAGAGTAGTGCAACAGAATTCAGACTTGCTTATAAGATATGTGCATTGTGTCATGGAATTTGAACTTTAAGTCTGGTTACTAATATTCGGCCACGTTTCAAAAGCAATATATACACAGCTCTTTAGAAAGTTAGTTCCTGCTTTAATGCTACAGGAATGCAGAGATCTCCTTTCTAATTTCATAGATAGTATATGCAAGTATTGACCATCCCCCTTTAAAATGGAAAATATAGTTGCGCTTAATCCAACAATCTAAACTATTTTGCACAGAGTGCAATTTAGCAAATATTAGTTGATATTTGATCACTCAATTTTGTCAGCCTACAGCTTTCTGCTTAAACAGCAGCACTGGAAATCTTTGAGGACATGATAAAGGTAAAGGGACCCCTGACCATTAAGTCCAGTTGTGATCGACTCTGGGGTTGCGGCGCTCATCTCGGTTTATTGGGTGAGGGAGCTGGCGTTTGTCCGCAGACAGCTTCCGGGTCATGTGGCCAGAATGACTAAGCCACTTCTGGCGAACCAGAGCAGCCCACAGAAACGCCATTTACCTTCCTGCCGGAGCACTACCTATTTATCTACTTGCACTTTGTGCTTTCGAACTGCTAGGTTGGCAGGAGCAGGGACTAAACAACGGGAGCTCACCCTGTCACGGGGATTAGAACCGCCGACCTTCTGATCGGCAAGTCCTAGGCTCTGTGGTTTAAGCCACAGCGCCACCCGCGGCTCTTTGAGAACATGGTAACATTCAGCATAAACCTTTGCACAAGGAATCAAACTCTGCATGTGAGAGTTCTGTGGCACTTCAAGTAGGAATGGGGAACCTATGAACGCTCCAGAAGTGCTGGGCTACAACCCTCATCATCCCTGATCATTGGCCATGCTGGCTGGGGTTGATGTCCAACAGCATCTGGAAGGTTACAGCTTCCTCACCCCTGACCTAAAGCATTCCTCCTACCAGCTCTCAAGAAAAACCTCATCCAAGAACCAGGAATGAAACAAGTTGAAACAAAAAGCATAACAACACCAGCAGCTGCAAACCCCATGTAGTGCAAATGTGTTTAGTATCTGTATTTTAGAGAACCAGGCTTGCCTAGACAGAGTGTTAAGTGTTAACCGAAACACCTTAGTCAGTTTTGCCTATCTGGAAATCTATCTACGTAATTTAAGATTCAATTTAAGAACAGGAACAAGGAGTTCCTGCATACATACACAAACACTTTTGGCAAAGGTATCTCTTTTTCTGCAATATTCTGAACCTTCCAATCAACGTAAGAAAGCGCTGAATATACTGCTCCTTGCAAACCCATCACACCCACACCATGAGCCAGCTCCATGAAGAACTGCTGCTGATGTAAAACTCTCTATATTAAGCCCATCTATAAAAGCAGATGGCTATAAAAAGGCAGCTTTGTTCCAACTCTTTAGAACACATAAAGTGCAACAGATTTTTTCTGCCTTGGAACAGACTTAAACAGGAATTGCCAGGATGGTTGACAGCAAAAAGGAAAAGCATCAATTTGCATCAAACAACCATCTATATACCCCCTTGATTCTACTTATGTAGGGGATTAAAATCAAAATATAATAAAGAGACAGGAGAAGTTAATTGGTAAACATTGCACAGCAGACCACTCTCCTGGGCAGCCTTCACCATTCTGATGCCCTATGGATGTTCTGCACTGCAATGCCCATCAGAGTCAGCCAGCCCAGTCTACAAAAAGTTAACATTCCTCCTTCAGAGAAAAGATTGGTATACTACAGATCTAAAACACATATCATTCCATGTCTGAGATAAGCCAGCAGGTGCAAGGTCAGCCAAGTCAGTTTACTATGGCAATGGCCCAGTGCCATCTTTATAAGTAAGGCGAGTCAGTGAGTGCTGTCTATGAGTCGGAGTCTGTGTTATGTCTTGAATTGCTGGAGCAAAGAAATATTTCCTACTTGCATATAGATGTATCTGCAAAGCCTACAAACTATATGTATACAGCAACGTCCAAAACTGAAGCTTGATCTTCTGTACTGGTTAACAATTTGGGACCTTAAGCTATCTCTATGTGGTGACTAGAACTGGGGGCAACTTCCACCTGGGGGGTATCTCACCTAAGATCTCCAACACATCATCCCTGACCACTGGCCATATTGGCTGAGGCTAAAGGAGTCAGAATCTATCATCTGGAGGGCCACAGGTTCCTCATCCCTGGGTATACGGCATTGGGAAACAGAGAAGCAATGGTGTCACAGCTGATGATGTCTGGCCTCTGACACCTTGGCTTCCAAGCTAAAGATGTTGGCCATTCCTGAACCAGAATGTAGCAGTGGTGTGGATATAAATTTGCTCCAGAAAATCAAACATCAAACTGGCTTGAAATTCAGTTGCACAGCTACATTGGTATCCCTTCTCCTCCCTCAAGACCTGTTAGCATCCTTCACTTTACAATATAAATAGTTGGGGAATAGGGATCTCCTAACAACTCTTAGCACCCTTAACCACACTTCCCAGTGTTCTTTGGGGAAGCCATTGCTGTTTAAAGTGGTATATTACTTTAACTATACAGTGCAGATGGAGCCTCCAATTTGCTCTGTTCATCAACTGATCAATACATGTAGCCCTAACTCAAACATGCACATACCATTAGCTGGCAGACGTTATCACTTCTACAACTATGAATCAGAACCAGTCAATAGAGGAGATAGAACTAATAGTCTAATACAGGAGATAGAACTAATAGTCTAATACTTACTGAGATAAGTCTCTCATAGTTTTCCAGTGGCCTTTCTCCTGATAAACTTTCATGGGCTCCCCACACAATATTAGATGTATTGTGTCTGCAATGCCAAGCAAGTCCACCTAAAATCACAACATCATTAGTCAAACTTGGTACTGTCCTCACCTGCAGTTTTAACACCCATCATCATTTAAGTTGCACAGTAAAACAATTTGAAAACTACTCCAGAAATACCATTATCAGCTTCTATGATGTCATTATGGGGTCTTCCAGTAAGTGATGCAAGAATTTTTTTTTAGAAAACAATTCTTACAAATTAAATATAAAAAAGCAAATAGTGGCAATTAGCTGCACATGGGAATAAAACAACAGGAGAAGTAGGCTGCCACCTTCTTTTAGCCAATAGAAGAAATGAAGACTAAGGTGAAAGGGGTGTTCCCATGTAAGAGAGTCTTGCATGGTTTGTGCAAAGAGCTCCACAAATCCAGACTACATGCCACCTACATAAAAGGTCAGGACATCTGATTTTTCATAATGGCCAAGGGCTATCAACAATATTTTTTCTACAGATACATGTATTCACCTGGTGAGGAAGTGATTTATCATCAAGGATCTGTTTCCCGTTCTGGGTCTGAGCTATTGGAAAACTTTTTAGTGAATTCACTGCTGGCTGCAGCTGCAGGTCTAAGCTGTGGGAGAAATCCACTATTTTGAGAGCACTGGTGGTTTCAGCGACAGCGTTCGGATTGCAGATTCTGAGGAAAGATTTGTGGACACAAGTTTCTTGAATGCTCCATTGCACTTGCACTTCGCTATGCTGCTAACTCCCTCTGGTGTTTGTCTTAAGAACTGGTACTAAAAGGAGTTTACACTAACAGCAAATTATTCTATTATAGTTCTCAGTGTAGAATTACTGTGGATGAAAAACACGTTTCTGCTCCTTCTCCTTCTGTCCCCTTATTTCCCCGTAAAAGCTTCTCCAGAGGTTTGGGAGAAGGAGTTGAAGGAAGAAGTCTCATTGCATTAGTGCAAGTACACTTAACCAACATTACCTTTTTTCCCTATAAGAACACATCATTACAGATTGTAGAATAATCAGAATCTCACCCTCTGTTGGCATTAACCAGTATAGGACCATTTCTGCTATAGTTCCTACGTTTGAAAGCCAACATCCCCAGGGTACTTGTAGAAGTAAGCGCATAGTATAGCTACATATTTATGATCAAGACCATCAAAGGCCATTGAAAGATTCAGCCAGGTCAACAAGCTGCTTAGAAGCCTCAAAGAAAGGTAGGACAAAAATAGAATCCACAAAGCTTTAATTTACTAGCAACAACTTTCTACATTATGATACTGTAATGATACAGTATATTAATAATAATATTAATAAATACTCTGCATAGTCTATTTACTCACAGCACTAGTACAAAACAAACATCCGACATTTAAAATTCAAGCCATCTGAACACCTTCTCCTCCCACCCACCCCAATCCAAATGACTTGTATCAATTCAGGATTAACTTTAGAAAGCACAAAGCCCAAGGTATGGGGTCACTGGAAAGGAGCAGCCAACCTGTCTCCCAAGAATAGTGTCCTTGGATGCAAATTTCCATGGACTATCTCCACTCTGTGTAATTTCTCCACCACTTCTAGAAGATTGTTGACAATCCATGTGACTGCTTCTTGGGGCAGGGTATGAATCATATCCTGAGAAGGAAAGAGCAACATAATCTATTACAGTACTATGCCATCATGGTCCAAGCAGGTACATTTGATCATAGGTGGGAACCTATTGGGCTTGAAGAGGGTTGTCAAAACATAGAAAATAGCAAGCGTAATGTGTATTATAAGGACTCAGAATTGGCTTCCCCTTACTCAACCAAGTGATCACACTGATAAAACAAGTCTCTTGTACTTTTCCACATTTATATGACCAAGACTCTGGATGGATCATTTAAACAGAAACATGTACTTTAAACCATTTAGCACAAGTTATACTGGAAGCATTTGAGTTCATGCATTAGCATCAGCATTCTACTAGCTGGGGGCAAAGGGATCTGCATTATTAACTATATGACTGGGGAACCACTCAACATTGTAGCAATGTGCTTTGGTACAATTGGGGTTACGGTCATACTCCAGATCAGGGCTAGGCAACCTAAGGCCCTTGGGCAGGATGTGGCCCAATTGCCTTCTCAATCCAGCCCACTGACAGTCCGGGAATCAGCATGTTTTTACATGAGTAGAATGTGTCCTTTTATTTAAAATGCATCTCTGGGTTATTTGTGGGGCATAGGAATTTATTCACCCCCCCCCCAAAAAAAATATATATAGTCTGGCCCACCACATGGTCTGAGGGACGGTGGACCAGCCCACGGCTGAAAAAGGTTGCTGACCCCTGCTCTAGATAACAAGCATGGAAAATCTCAGAGTGCCAGAAAACAAGGCCAAGAGGATGCATATATCACCCGCACCTTAGGATTGATTCTCGCATACAAGTCCTGCTTGGCTTTTTCCTGCACTGTATTGCTTGAAGATGCAAACTGTAAACTCAGGGATTTATTTATGTAGCACCATCCAAGTTGCACATCATACTTGATGCAAATAATGAGGTGACTTTCTGCCCAACCACAGCAGACTTACACTTTAAACAAAGGCAAATGGGAGGTGACGGGAGACGGGGAAGGAACTGAAGGCAGGGCTAAACAGAAGAATACTGTATGCTGTTACTGCAGTTCCTCCAGCTTAGTTATGGTAGGGATATGGGGGACTCCTATAATCACTTGGTGGGGGAAATTAGAGAAAATGGCTTCCAGCTCTGTCTATGCACTGCCTAGTTCATAGTAAACGTTTCTTCACACGGTTGTGTCTATGCTCACATGGCCACATGGAGAAGGATAAGTGGAACCAACATTTTCAGACTCATTTTCAATATGCACCTCAACTCTGCCCATCATACTAGGGTTATCCACACTGACCTGGACAGTAAAATCATTTATCCCCTTGTGCAGAGTCACACAGCCATTGTGATATAAGAAACAAGAGCAGTTTGCATTAAAGCTCTGATCAAACTCAGTGCCTAGACGCTCTTGGAGTTGCAGTGTGATATAGAAGTCCCATGGCAGAGGTTCTGAATACACCTAAACAGAAGGAAAATAAAAATACCTATAGTTGAAACTGCACCATTGACCTAAATGATTGTTCACACAGAATCCAGATGACTTCTGTGCTGGATGGCAGCCTTTATGCAGCATATTATAATCCTGAGCTGACATGACAGGCCTCACAGCATAACTAGGAAGGACATTTTTATACTGTCATCTCACCCAACGACATCCATGCTTACAATGTGCTCTAGAATTACTGCCAATACAACTTATATTGGATAACACAGCACAGCTCCACCAAAGCAGTTTGGAAGAGATGTGAATGCAAAGTGGCCCTTCCCAACCTAAACATCTTACAGGGAAGTTATAAATGACCTGAAGAAGTGTGCATGGACACAAAAGCTCATACCAATAACAAACTTAGTTGGTCTCTAAGGTGCTACTGGAAGGAATTTTTTTTTTTATTTTGTTCTGAATTAGAATGTTCTCCTTCATGAAGATGCAAGAATATGGTAAACAAAAAGAGAAATCAAAACACGAGGACTCCTCATTAAAACTTGCAATCTTCATCAAGACTCTCACCCAGCTGAATGAAAAGTAAAGTTATGTTATACTGCTTATTTAAACTGAACTGCTAAAAGCTGTTTTCCACACACCCCACTACCAATAATGTCTGGAACAAGCAAGCCTTCAACAGCATGATAGAGCCCATTCGGAATATTAAATATAAGATAATAACTAGTAAAAACAGCACATGACGGAAATAGTATATCATTTAAACATTATAAAACCCCAAGAAGTCAAGGAAAAAAGAAAAGGAACCAAGGACATTAACCATAGGTGATCAAGGATAAGACCTTCTCCACTATAAAACCAGTGTGGTTGCAGTCCCTTCCCAAGAAAACTTCAACTGGTATGAAGTCTCAGTTATGGACACCAGGTTAATACAGTTTTATTCTAACATGCTGTTAGCTGAACTGAACTTATGATTTTTTATAACTGCTGCTCTTTGGATAGGCTATGCCCTTACACTTCAAAGTTGGTTTTATGGTGCCTTTCTGCTTTTATGCTGTTGTAAATTTAAGATACTTTATAATATCAACACAACAACATTTTATTGTGTATTTTTGTTCCTAATTTGGGAGCTACCTTGGAGATTTCAACAAATTGAAAAATGGGGCATCTAGCTATTCAGAACAGAAATAAGAGGGCCCCAACACAAGTCAAGGAAAAATAAGAAGGGGGTTGATAAAGGAGTAGTGAAGATAAGGAGGACACTTATATACCTTTATTAAAACTGTATTTGAGTCTTCATCTGCACAGCTGGTTGCTACAGCAGAAAACAGCTTGTCACCTTCACTGATCAGATGCTCCTGAGTGATAGAGTATTTCACACCCCCTGTTGAAAGAGAATTTTAAGACTGAAGTAATCATGGCCACCACATGTTGAAAGCAATCTATGGAGAGAACATTCTACAATATAGATAATTAAAACTTAAGAAAGCTGACTTCTGTTGCCTTTAATGTTTTCAAACCTGAAGTGTGAATCATGAATAAGATCATCCAGCCCTTTCTACAAATTTGCAAATAACATGTTTTTCAATCACTGCCTCACAATGGGCAGGAGTCAACTAATGAGTCCCACCAGCAGAAGCACTGTGCAAGGACTTCCACTTTCTCCCCCCCCCCAAAAAAAAGGCTTTGGGGAGGGAAAAGAACCTACAGAACTGCATGTGGAGGAGATTTGAGGAGGGGGTCATTACATCTGGCAAACCAAAATGCTTTCCCTGACATAAATTGTCTTACCATGACATCAAATTCCTGCCCAGAATTGACAGGTTCTGGCTTCCGGTCGGCGCCAGCGCTTAATGGCGGCTCTCTCCCCGATCTCCGGAGAGAGGGCTGCTTCACGAGTTCGGGTCTGACCGCTACGGCGAAGCGGGGACCCCTAAAATCACAGGCGCGGAAGCCTGTGAACAAGGAGACTCGGTGGGCACCTTTTGCGCCCCCCTTTACTGCAAAAGAGCCTTTTTAAAGGCTCCGGAGGAGCATCGGGGGATCGTGCGGTGCTGAGAGTCGCTACCCAGCCCGTGAAGTGAAGCCGCGTCGCCATAAGCGGAGAGCGCCGATTCCTTCCTGAAATCTGGACTGAAATTGAAATACCCGTAAGTAGGATTGGGAAACCTACTGGGATTACAAAAAAACGTTTGAAATTTGGCTGAAAACGGGGTTGGTAAATAAAGGAAGTCTGCCTCCCCCGGTTTGCATGGTTTTTAAAGCAATGGAACTGGAAAGCTGCAATTGAAGGAAAAGTAACTTTGAACTTTTGAATTACCTAACTTTGGCATTGAACTTTAACTACCCCTCCAGCAAGCAGGAGCAGGGGGGGGGGGAGAAAAGGAAATTTGGCTTAACCTGCGTGAGAGGAAATTTAAGTGATTAATTTCTGCTGTCTCTGACTCTGGGAACGGACTGCCTGGGTGAAGCGCTTTGACAGGAACTGTCTGATAGAACCTGCTGCAAAGCGGAGAGCTTAAATAGATACAATTTTGGGGACTTTACAGATACAATTTTTGGGACTTTACAGAAATAAATACTGTTGCAATTGGAAGACTGAAAGCTTCTTTCTCCAAGAGGGCTTTTGGTTTCTTTGTTTCTTCTGCTTATTGGATATAATGTACTGCTCCCTCTAGAGGGCTGAAAGGCTACAGTTTGTAACATAGACTGTCAAATAAAAACAAGTCACTGGATTTTTCCACTTAAGAGCTGTTCCTGTGGGAACGACCTTGGGACATGAGTGGTTCCGCAGAAGACATAACAACAAGATCTAAGGCTAAAGCTGCACAAAAGAAAAGAGGCTCAATATCAGGCTTAGCTGGACAGGAGAAAGGAATAAATGCATTCATGGAATCAGTGACTCAAGCATTACTCAAAATAAATGAATCTTTAGAAAATTTGACCAAGCAGAGCACGGAGAATACCAAACAATTGACAGAACTTACAACAAAATTGGACTTGAATACAAAAAGTATTACATCTAACACAGAAACTATAAATAGATTGGTTCAAGAAAATGCTACAATTCGAAAAATTGCAGAAGAGGCTAAAGCCACTGCTGAAAACACACAGGAAAGTTTAATACCAGTCTGCAAGAAGTTGGACCAACATGAGGCGGCCTTGTCTTTGTGGGAGATGCAGAGGAAAGAGAGGAATTTGAGACTTAGGCTGGTCCCTGAAAGTGAAGGGGACAACCTAGTGGACTTTCTCACAAAAGAATTATCAGAATTTTGGCAGGTAAATTCAGAGGAAGACGACTTTAAGATAATAACCGCCTTCAGACTGGGCAGAAGGCAAGGCAGGAAGATCCCAAGGGATTGTCTGATAACTCTGAGATCCAAAGAGGAAAGAGATAAAATTTTAAATTTACATTACCAGAGAACCCTTCAGATTGGAAATGCTTCTGTTCAAATTTACAAGGACATCCCAAAATACATTCTGGAGGTAAGAACTTATTTTAAGAATCTGGTTGACCTGCTGAAGAAGAATAACATACCTTTCAGGTGGGAATTTCCACAAGGCTTGTCTTTTAACTTCAAAGGAAAAAAAGTCAAAATAAGAACAGTGCAAGATAAAGAACAATTCCTAGACAGAAACGAGGAGGACCTTGTGAAAGGAGTGCTTGACTCGACCTCTGATACAGACCTTGGAAACTTGACATTTGGACTGAAATCACCTACGGAAGAAGAACAGCTGCAGGGAGCAGCTGGAGGCAACTAACTAATAATGTCTCTGCAATTTTTAACATGGAACTGTAATGGGCTCAACCTTCCCAGAAAAAGGCGCGAGGTCTTTCATATTTTGAAAAGAGAACAATTGGATTTGATATGTCTACAAGAAACCCACATAACAAGGGCACACAGAAGATTACTTACAAATAAAAGATTAGGACAGGAATTTATCTCATCAGATAAAGTTAAGAAAAGAGGAGTGGTGATCTATGCAAAGGAAAAATTGGCCCCAAAATTGATCTTTAAAGATGAACATGGAAGAACTTTGGCAATTGAGATACAAATCCAAGGAGAAAAACTTTTGATAGTTGGCATCTATGCACCAAGTGAAGGGAAGGCAGAATTTTACAAGAAATTGCATGAGACATTAATGGACTATTTGGATCATAAGGTGATTTTACTAGGAGATATGAACGGCGTGGTCTCTACAAACATGGATAAAGCACAAAGACAGGTGGTCTCTAAGGACGGGAGACTACCTAAGACCTTCTTTGAAATGACTGAAAATATAGATTTGATTGATATCTGGAGAACAAGAAACCCTCTTGAGAGAGAGGGAACATTCTTTTCAGAGGCACAAATGACATGGACAAGAATAGATCAAATATGGATTACTAGTGGAATGGCTCCAAGGATAAAAAAGGTGGAAATCTGCCCAAAGACATGCTCCGACCATAACGCAGTGAAGATGGAAATGAAACTAACAACAGCTGGATCCTTCAGATGGAGAATGAATGACACCCTATTCAGAGAGGTGGAGATTTATAAAAAGGCCCAAAAAACCTTGAAGGACTACTTTGAGATAAATCTGAGGACAGAGGTCAAGAAAAGAGTGATTTGGGACGCAAGTAAGGCCGTGATGCGAGGTTTTCTGATACAACAGAACTCTTTAAAGAGAAAGAAACAAAATGAAAGGAAGGATAAGATTCTGGAAAAAATAAAAGAAGGAGAAAAGAAACTGAGGTCTAAACCAAAGTCTCATGAAATCCTGAGAGAAATTAAGTTCTACCAAATGCAATATATGGAATTGATGAACCAGGAGATAGAATGGAAAATTAAGCAAATGAGACAGAGGACATTTGAATCAGCGGATAAATGTGGGAAACTTCTAGCATGGCAATTGAAGAAGAGACAGAAACTAAACACAGTCACAAGCTTGGAGGTGGATGGAAAGAACATTTTTAAACCAAATGAGATTAGTAATTGCTTTCAGAGTTATTTCAGGAGATTATATGCACAAGGGCCGGAAAATGAAGGAGACATGGAAGATTTTCTTAAGAAATATGGATTACAAAAAATTTTACAACAAAGTATGTTGACTTTAAATGAGAAAATAACAGACCAAGAAGTGGAGGGTGCCATTCAAAATATGCAACTAGGGAAATCTCCAGGACCAGATGGACTAACCTCCAGATATTATAAAGCATTGAAAGAATGGTTAGTACAGCCGCTTAAGGAGGTTTGTAATGAAATATTAGAGGGGAAAAAGGCACCTGAATCGTGGAAAGAAGCTTTCATCACACTTATACCAAAGACTGAAACTGAAAAAAACCAGATTAAGAACTACCGCCCTATATCACTACTTAATGTGGATTACAAAATATTTGCTGACATTTTAGCAAAAAGACTGAAGAGGGTGTTAATGGAGGAGATTCATAAGGACCAGGCAGGCTTTCTCCCAGGAATACACTTATCAGATAATGTAAGGAACATAATTGATATTATGGAACTGCTAACTGTAAATATTAACACAAAGGCAGTCCTGATTTTTGTGGACGCGGAGAAAGCCTTTGATAATATCTCTTGGAAGTTCATGAAGAAGAATCTTCATGGGATGGGGGTAGGTCAAAGGTTTGAAAATGGTATAAGTGCAATATATTCTGAACAAAAGGCTAAGTTAATTGTAAATAATGTGGTTACTGATGAACTTTCCATAGAAAAAGGGACACGGCAGGGGTGCCCGATATCCCCATTACTTTTTATATCAGTCCTGGAGGTTTTGTTGAACATGATCAGGTGGGACCAGCTGGTAAAAGGAGTTCAGGTCGGAGCTAAACACTATAAATTGAAGGCATTTGCAGATGACCTAGTATTGACTTTACAAGAGCCAGACACTAGTACAAAAAGTTTTAGAGTTAATTCAATTCTTTGGTCAGGTGGCATGATTCAAGTTGAATAAACAAAAAACTAAAGTTCTGGAAAAAAACTTAACAAATGTTGAAAGAGAGAGATTCCAAAATGAAACTGGGTTAATGGTGGCAAAGAAAGTAAAATACTTGGGGATTAACATGACATCTAAAAATGTGAACTTATTTAAAGACAATTATGATAAATGTTGGACAGAGGTAAAGAAAGATCTAGAAATATGGTCGAATTTGAAGCTTTCCTTGTTAGGCCGAATTGCAGTGATCAAAATGAATGTATTGCCTAGAATGTTATTTTTGTTTCAGACATTACAAATTGTGGATAAACTGGATTGTTTCAAGAAGTGGCAGAAAGATATATCTAAATTTATCTGGCAGGGCAAAAAGCCCAGAATAAAATTTAAGATACTTACTGATGCAAAAGAAAGAGGGGGGTTTGCCCTGCCGAATTTGAGACTGTACTATGAATCGGCAGCTTTCTGCTGGTTGAAAGATTGGCTACTTCTTGAGAATGCAGATATTCTGGATTTGGAAGGATTTGATAATAGGTTTGGTTGGCATGCATATTTATGGTACGACAAGGTTAAAGTTCACAAGGGTTTTAAAAACCATATTGTTAGGAAAGCACTATATAATGTTTGGATTCGGTACAAGGATTTGTTGGAAAATAAAACTCCTAGGTGGTTATCACCTATGGAGGCTAAGGAGGTGAAGAAACTTAACACGGAATCCAAATGGCCAAAATATTCTGAAATTTTAGAAGAAGAAAGCGGTGAATTTAAACTACAGAGTTTTGAGAAATTAAAGCCCAAGGTGCGAGATTGGCTTCAT
The DNA here is from genome assembly GCF_951804945.1 of Podarcis cretensis. Lineage (NCBI taxonomy): Eukaryota > Metazoa > Chordata > Lepidosauria > Squamata > Lacertidae > Podarcis > Podarcis cretensis. The sequence continues at coordinate 43,360,565 of NC_137170.1, read as the reverse complement.
TATTACCAAATAATGGAAACTTTTAAACAAGACAGGAAAATTGGCTTCCAGGTGGAGAAATCGAAATTGGAAACAGAACTGTTAGAACCCAATACTAAGAATGTATCAAGAATGTACAATTTGTTGCTGAAGTGGAATACAATAGATGAGACAGTTAAATCAGCCATGATTAAATGGGCACAGAACATTGGACATGACATTATGCTTGCTGACTGGGAACAGTTATGGACCACCGGTATTAAATTCACGGCATGTAATGCCCTAAGAGAAAATATTATGAAAATGATTTATAGGTGGTACATGACCCCAGTTAAGCTTGCGAAGATTTATCATCTGCCCAATAATAAATGTTGGAAATGTAATGAGACTGAAGGTACCTTCTTTCACCTTTGGTGGACCTGCCCAAAGATTAAAGCCTTTTGGGAAATGATTTATAATGAAATTAAGAAGGTACTTAAATGTACTTTTCACAAGAAACCAGAGGCATTTCTCTTGGGCATGGTCGGCCAATTGGTGTCAAGGAAGGATAGGACTTTTTTTATGTATGCCACTACAGCAGCAAGGATCCTTCTAGCGAAGTATTGGAAGACACAAGAACTCCCCACACTGGAAGAATGGCAGACGAAAGTGATTGACTTTATGGGACTGGCAGAAATGACTGGCAGAATCCGTGACCAAGAGAAAGAGATGGTGGAGGAAGACTGGAAGAAGTTCAAAGCTTATCTTAAGAACTGTTATAATATTGATGAGTGCTAAAGTGTCAAGGGGAAGGAAGATGCAGAATTACAGCTGACAATGTTTGATGATTTAAGGTGAAATTGAGAAAGACAACAAATTTAAATTTAATTGGCTAAAAGGGTTGCTGAAAAACTGTAAAATAAGGATGCAAAAAGGGTGAGGTATGGGGAAGTCCGAGAAAGGAGGTTTATGAAAATGAGGTTAAGAACTTATATTTGTGTGTTTGTTTGTATTTGTTGACGTTTTTATGTTGTTGTTGTTGTTTTGTTTTAAAATTGGAAAACTAATTAAGATTATTATAAAATAAAAAAAACAGAATTGACAGGTGCTGTCATATATTTTTTAATTAATTCGGACAGCTACAGCTCGCTTTGCTTAGTTACTATGTATTTTGGAAAATGGCCCAAGTGTTCTCTATGCCTTTGGATACCTCTTAAGATATTATAACCAAACTTTGCATTTTGGTTCCCAAGCTCAAAGAGCAGGCTTTTGTCTGCTTGGATACAATTAGAGAATTTTGCTTCAAGCTGCAGGCTTCACCTTTCAAAACTGTACTAGTTTTGGTATTTCTTAGAATTTCTGAGCAATGCCAAGTACAAGGCTGCTAGTGTTACATAACAAAATACTAGTTCAAGCAATTAAGTAATCCATTCAAGATACCACAAGCTAGGCTTAAACACCGTATTTTTTGCTCCATAATACACACTTTTTTCCTCCTAAAAAGTAAGGAGAAATGTCTGTGCATCTTATGGAGCAAATGTGTGGCTCCCTTTCTGGCCCCGCACCCTTGCCCAGGACTCCATTGTTGAATGTTCTGCAGACGGAGGCTGTTTGTTTCCCCAACTACATGTGACTGGCTGATTAGATTATCTATCTGGAAACTGTAGAAAAGGCTCCCTTTCCTTTCCTAAAGAAGCTGCAGAACTGTGAGTTGAACCCCATAAACACAGGATTTTTTCCCTTTGCAAAGTAAGCTCAACAACTTTGAGCTGATCCTCAAAATAGGGGTCTTTTCCCCTTTGCAAAAGAAGCTGCACAAGTGTGAGCTGATCCCCCCCAAAAATGGGGCTTTCCTCCTTTCCTCCTCTAAAAACTAGTTGCGTCTTATGGAGCAAAAAATACAGTATTCATAATATTACAAAGTTTACTGACAACTATTCTTCCACACAGCAGCATTATGAGACCAAGCAAAGTGAACTAGGTGGGAAAATAAAGCATACTGGTTTGAGGAGCTTGTGTGCGCACATTTTTTATATTTCAAATAAAAATAAATCAGAAACATCATGTGCAAACTAGGCTACAGGTTTTAGTTTGCTCAGAAGAATTCTAGCATAACAAAAAAATCTAATCATTTTTACCAATACAAATTTCTTTTCCTAGCTCCATCCAAGGCATAGGCTGAGCCTCCAATTTAAAGTCAGGAGACTTTGTCAACAAGTCTGGAAGGGGTTGCAACAGTTGTTTGCGCTGCTCGGCATTCCACAGCCTGACAGGAGAGTAACCTAAAGCAGGCAAACAAGAAAAACTATCAGTTACAAGTTACAACTATTGATAAGGACTGCATGGGCATCTCTCTCCACTGAAAATATTAATATTTCTTTTATTTCCTAATACATTCTCAAAATTCAATCATTCAAGCAATTTAAACATTTTTGTTCTAGAATCAGTTCTGCTTTTTCTGCCTTAACACTTAAGATCACTTCTCTTTTAACCTCTGCTTACACTACTAGCTTTAGCTGATTTTTCACTGCCATTTGATAAAGCTATAGGATACACCCCATACCAAACACTGTCAATCATTAAGATAAAAATACTTATTGTTCCATCAGTCATTTATCAAGCTAAAGGTAAAAAGGTAAAGGACCCTTGATGGTTAAGTCCAGCCAAAGGTGACTATGGGGTGCGCTGCTCATCTCACTTTTCAAGCCAAGGGAGCCGGCATTTGTCCACAGACAGCTTTCCAGGTCATGTGGCCAGCATGACTAAACCACTTCTGACGCAACAGAACACCGTGACGGAAGCCAGATAGCATGGAAACACCATTTACCTTCCCACCACAGTGGTACCTATTTATCTACTTGCACTGGTATGCTTTTGAACTGCTAGGTTGGCAGAAAGCTGGGACAGAGCAACGGGAGCTCACCCCATTGGGTGGATTTGAACTGCTGACCTTCCGATCGATAAGCCCAAGAGGCTCAGTGGTTTAGACCACAACACCACCCACTCCCTATGGTCGTTTATAAAGATCCTGGAGGTAGAAAGCAAGTCATCAGCAGCATACTCACTAGAGCCATTTTCAACGTCACTGACTTCATCAGCTGAGGTATGACCCAACTCCAGCTTCTCTGGGATTTGTTGAAATTTAATGGTGGAGATATGTGATGGGGAACATGAAGACGCTGAAGATGCTGAAGAAATGGTATCTTCCTGACTTGCCTCCATAATTGGGCTATACATAATTGGGGAAAGATATTAAGATTTGCATCTGACAGATTTATTCAGACTCCCTTGACAATTCATAATGCAACAGTTTAAGATCTTATCCCTTTAATGAAAATAAGTTTCAAAAGCATCATATAAAGCAGGGGTGTCCAACAGGTCGATCGGGATTAACTGGTCGATCCCCAGGAGGTTGCAATCGATTGCGGGCTCATTTTCCTTTGCTTTTGCCTAAGAGCACCTGACCCTGGCCCCTCTCCCCTGCCTGGATTTTCTCCTGATATCTGTAACAGAAGATGGAGTTTTTCCTGCAAGGCAAAATGCTTTCACAGTGCTGTTTTGATAAGCAATTAATCCCATCCCCCCTTAAAAGTCTCCCCCCCAAACGGAACCCCAACTAAATGGGCATAAAAAAAGGTCAACAACTTTTACCGGAACCCCAAAAAACAGGGGTAGATCACTGTCAGATTTTAATTCTGAAAGCAGACCACAGTACCTCCAGAGTTGGCCACCCCCGATATAAAGCATAAATAGAAATGTACTAGTTCAATTTTTAAAGAAAATATTAACAGGGGCTTCAATATTCATACCAAACTGCCCTACTTGGAACCTGTTTGGAAGCTATTTCACCCCAGGATTCTGCACAGGATTCTTTTGGGAGTGGACCTCAAGATTGTGCACTCATCACCCATGCTCCTTACCACATTTTTGATACAAACCTGGGGGTGAAATAGCATCAAAGCAGATTGAGTTTTCAGTATCATGAATCCGTTAAAGCTTTCAAAATTCTCACAGGACCCAAAGAAAAAGAAGTTGTTTTTGGAAAAGAATCAGAGAGAGAAAAAGGCAATACAGGCAACAACAACAAAAAAAAAAAGATGTATGGGTAATGAGTGCGAAATAGTAAGCAATATCTTAGTATATAGAAAGAATGTCTCCATGCTGCAGCTTGCATGGTTGCCAGTAGGCAAAGAAGGCCACTGAAAAAATTGAGCCACCATGGAACACTGAATCATGCAGTTCCTAGTATATGAAGGCAAGGCATACATGTGCCACACCCTAGATAAAACCACATGAAGCCCACTGAATCCTCTTCAGGTACCTCAGCTTCTTTGTAGAGAGGGCCTCAGCATACTGATTTTCACTAAGAATTGTCTGCTGGCTCAGAGATGTAGGCTTAGATTCTGGATGTTTTTCCTTTGGTTTGTCTTCAAGCTTGTCATCAAGCTGATTTCTCTGTTCTGTTATCCCATGGAAAGGGGTTGATGCCAGGTGGGCAGCTCTAACAAAGTCACAGGTGTCTTCAGGATTAGGGCAAAGGGTTTTGTTCTTATACGAGCTTGTGAGAATTGCATCTTCATTCAACGGTTCAATTCCATTGAGTTCAGCCTAGAGAGAAACACATAATAGCCACCACCAAAAGGTATTTTTTGTTTTCAGACATTTTGTCCAAAAAAAAATAAAAAAAATCTACCTGCTGAACAGCATGCAGGTACATCTATGGTAAGAATTTACTTCTGCACCCTTTGCTCATTACCCAAGTAAGAGACCACCTTCTAAATGAAACATGGAACCAGGGAAATTAATTCAAGTCCAGCATCCAGAAGGGACCCAAAGTTTATAGCAGCTATGCAATAGGGCAGACCTCAACTTAAGATGGTTATTCTAGCTGAATCACCAGTTACGAAAGTCTGCCACAAGCGGCATCAGTACAAGGGGTTTTATAGGCAACACACAAACAGCTAAACATTTGAACATTCTTAAAACAAACATCCTTAGGATGGAGTCTGAATTAGGTCACCCATATGTCTTAAGTCAGGGAGTATCAATTTTGGATTTCTCAGGGGACATGCTCTTCTCAGATACTAGTCCTGAAAGCCAGAAGGAATTACACTAGACTGTGGGTAGGCAAACTAAGACCCGGGGGCCAGATTTGGCCCAATTGCCTTCTAAATCCGGCCCGCGGACGGTCCAGGAATCAGTGTGTTTTTACATGAGTAGATTGTGTGCTTTTATTTAATTTGTGGGGCATAGGAATTTGTTCATCCCCCCCCCCTCAAAAAAATATAGTCTGGTCCCCCATAAGGTTTGAGGAACAGTGGACCGGCCTCCTGCTGAAAAGGTTTGCTGACCCCTGCACTAGACAAACCAGCCCCTTCACAAAGTCAACAGCAGCAGCTTTAAGAAATAAGAGCTTTACCTTAGGAATGCCTAGGCTACTGAAATCAGAACATTATTATTAAAGTGCGGAAACAGAATTATCTTTAAAACTGTTGAAATTTATCTCTCACACTTATACTCTCATAGGGTTGCTGGAGGCCAGACAAAATTTGTTTAGTGGTCTGACCCAGCTCAGAGTTGTCCCACCCCACCCCCCGCAAGTCTACACTGGTGTGAAACTGATTTAACACAACAGATCCTTCACACATGATGGGTGACATATATTTAAAGGTAAGCAGTGCATACATATGTACACTTTGGTCAATGTGTGAAGTGGTCCTTAGTGACAAGATGCCACAAGTGTTCATGTGTGTGCCTTCATTTAAGAGGTAACAGGATATTCTACATAGATCTCAATAACTCTAAGCTATGAAAAACTTACAAATTTTTCAGGGGATATATTTTCCTTGGCAGTTATACTTTCTGAAGGTTTGCGAACAGCAAGAACTCGTCTGGAACGTACCACTGGAGGGCCAGTAGAAAGACTAAAGGAAAAAACAAATATATGAACAGGTTGACTTCGAATGCCAATTCATTCCATTCAAGAATTTCACCACTTACATTCATTTTCTTCTGGGTTACAGGATTACAACCATACTGTACAAATACAGCTCTACACGTACATTTAAAAAAAATTATAGGTGGTATAACCCGTATTTTAATAAACTGGTTTTTGTTTATTTGTTTGTGTCCCCCATCCCCATTAGGTTTTATTGTAATTTCATTGGTGTTAGCCGCCCTGAGCCTGGCTCTGGCCAGGGAGGGTGGGTATAAATAAAATATTATTATTAAAGCATAAAGAAAGATCAATGAATTTTCTTGATCATGAAATTGATCCCAACATAGAATGCTTTTAAAACAAATTGAGATCACTCTGTCTCCTGCTGAGAAATTAGTTACACACAGTTACCTGGTACTCGCATTTTCTGATGCAGATTCCTCAACAAATATAGAAAATGTCAAAGGATTCACTGCAGAAGGAATCTCAAAATCTGTGGAGAGGAGAGCCAGTAGACTTTAAAAGCTGTTTGGAATTATTTGAGAATATACTTTTTACTGAACACATTGCAAAGGTGCAGTGCAATCAGCCAATTCCAGTAGCCCATCTTCACATCAGCTGACCATCTAGCTCACCAGCAAGTTCCACTATAACAGTGAGGATGAAAACCTATAGCAGGAAGCACATGGTATCCACTAAAGAAGTTCTCAAAGCAACACGTGTGTGAAAGAATGCAACTGTTTCAGCCATTTTACATTCTGTTTGTTGTAAAAGGTTTAGAGCTTTCTGTGCAGGAAGACAAGAAGTTCTTCCTATGACACTTGACACACAAAAGGAAAATGGCAAGTCTAGCAACTAAAAGGGGGAGAATAAGCAAAGGTAATTAGGGGGAAATGAACACACATAGAATCTACTGTCCTGATTAGTGAAAAGGTTGCAAGACAGAGTAACATGATGAACTCAGACTAGATGTTCTCTTGGCCTAACTTAGGTCACATAATTACAGTTTTGTGGCTCTCACAGTGGCTAGGAATAGATTTTTTAAAAACAAAATGGGTTTGTTTTTAAAACTGTAAATTCTACACTTCTGTTAAACAATTTAGATAAACATGCTAGCTCCTACAGTTAATCTACAAAATGTATTTGAGCTAAAGGAGACTTCCTCTTGTCAAATGAGGAACCAACTTTATCATTTCATGTATTTACACTCATTTTCATCTGAGGAAAACAAGCTGTTCTACTGTGACCAGCAACTTTCAAGTTTTCATTTTTGCTTGCTGCTTTGTTTTTGTGAGGGTGCGGATGGATCAAACCAAAGTAAAGCAGGAAGGAACAATACTGGAAAGAAGAGATCAGTTGCTGACTTCTGTGTGTCCAGGGCCAGACTACCTTATAGCAAGCCTTCCAAAGCAGTAGGCCCAGAGTCAAAGAGCAAGCAAGGCTTTAGACAATTAAGTATCAGTAATTAGTCAAATATCAGTCACCCAAAAGAGATTAAGCATAAGTAGACATAGGGGTCAAGTGACGGGGGGAACTGAGAAGTAGGGGGAACTGAGAAAGAAAGATTAGAGGCAGTCTCAGATTCTATTCCATCAAGGTAAAGAAAAACCTCAAAAACAAGTAGGCAGACACACACTGCCCATTGCCCCCTCCTGCTGCTCCTCAAATGATTAAAATTAGCCTCAGTCATTTAACAGAGTGTGCATACTGCTTAATTGTAACTAAAACCTCTAAGTGGTTTTATTGAACACATAGGAGGAAAGTCAAGAGACTTCCTTCAAGCAGGAGCCTACGAACAAAACTTACCGCTAGAACTTGATTTCTCGTGTGGAACATTTCCAACCAGATCAAGATTGCTATAAAGAAAGCATTGGATTAAAAAAAAATACAGGGCACCGTTCAGATCACAAGAGCAGACAATATAGTAAGCCACCCCACACCACTCTGAAACTGGCATATTTTGAACTGGCATATCATTTAAATATCTGACAATTTAAAAAAAGAATTTTCTTTTCTCCAGAGCCAACTCCCACTTTACCTTTTCAATGAAAAAACATCTGAAAGGCATTCTTCAACAAATGCTTCATCATCGGCCAGAGAGAGCTGTCTTTCCTTTAAAGGATGCTTCAGAATCTCAGCCTCTGCCTTGTCAGAAGACACACCTGCAGGCTCCTGCTCCACTACTTGCTGAAATAGTTAAAGAGAACAATTTGCTCACAAACCATACTCCAAATTACGTTCCATATGCTCTAGAAAGGCCACTGCAAACAAATAGCCTACCAGAAATTAAGGTGGGATATTACCTGTGCACATGATCTCTGCTTATCATTTCCTTGCTGCTCTCTCCCCATCTTCTCCAACTCCTCAATTTTCCTTTGTAACTCAGCTTTTTTCTGTGCTAAGGCCTGTAGTTCCTCTGTATGAAAGAAGGTAACAAATCACCACATATTCTCCACAACAGAAGCACAGCTAGAAAGACCACGTATAGTCCCAACCTTTTTCCCAGGTTGCCCTGTTGTAGACTTGGGGTGGGAAAGGGACTGCACATCTGAAACACAAGGCTCCCAACCAAAAGAAAAGAAAATGGACGCTAGCCCCTTGTCAAGTTTATTTCCTACCACCTGCAACATGCAGTGGAATTCTGTTGTTGACTAAGTTGAAACACATTTCTCCGAGGAGAGGGAAACTTAACTGAAGGCTGCAATGATCCTACACAAACAAGGTTGTGGAACAAATACTGTAAGGCATTTACACATTGAGTATTCTAGAGTAAAAAGAAAGGGGGAACATACTTTGTTCTTCCTTGACTAACTCACCTTCCATCTCTGGGTTTTTTTGTTTAGAAAGAGGATTGCCCCAAGGCATAGACTTACACAGAAGGGCTTACTAGCAAACAAGGCAGGACACTACAGTGCATTCTGGCCAGCTTAGAAAAATAATCTACAGGACGAGAATTCTTTGAAGAAATAGAGTATTTGATGATGAAAGCATTTCCTTGACTTGTAACATGATCCAAAGGTGCTTTTCAACCAATTTCTTTCTAAGAAACTAGCACAGGCTCTGGAAATCTATACATTTTCTGACTAACATTAAGCAGCACTGGAAGATTTTCCTGTATTTGCCCATTTCTAATAGATACCGTCTCTTCTCTTTTTTGCTTTCTGTCGGTAGATTTCAGCTCTGATCTCCTCCAAGGAAAACTCCTCCACTCCAGCATACACTTTCTCTTTACAATACATTGGCTTTTCTTTCTTCTCCTGGCCGTCCTGTTGATGGCTTTGCACACGATGTAGGGGATCCTCCTCCTTTCCAGGCTTCCAAGTGCTTAGTACACAATTTATGCTAGACTCTATTTTACAAGGAGTCCTAAGGAGGGAAGTATGAAGCAAGAGTGAGGATTGGACCAGGTACTTAAGTGCAAACTATTAGGACGAGCTCTCTATCTAATGGGTATGGGATTATGCAATGGAACAAGTAAACAGGATTGAAATTTTGGTATTTAAAACTGCCAACTATGTTAACACAAATATCACTTGGAAGTTACTGTCATGTTCAACAAGCAAATGTTTGAAACCAAAACGAGGAAATGGTTATATCGTATAGCAACATACTCAACTTCATACGAATCAAATTATAAACTAAAATTTTACTATGTGTTCAGGAGCAATTTAAGGGCAAAATCTGTCTTGGTCATCCTGATAAATGCCCTTCTTCGTGAGAGGGACAGGACAAGTGCAACACTTGCTCCTGCTCGATCTCTTAGCAACTACTGATACTGTTGGTCACAGTATCCTCCTGAACTGTCCCTGTGAGCAGAGGGTTGGTGGCACTTTGTGTTTCAGTGTTCTACTTCAGTTAATGGGGATTATGCACCCATGCCGTTGCAGTTGTTATGTGGGATGCTACAGGGTGCTATTATGTCCCCAATGCAATTTAATACCTATTTGAAGCAGCTAGGAACACTCATTAGGAGTATAAGCTGATGACATCCAGCTCTTTCTCTGCAACATTTGAATCAGGAGAGGATGTGACTGTTTTGAACTGGTCCTGGATGCAGTGATGAGCTACGTGCAGACCAGCAAGTTGAAACAGAATTCTGTTAAGAGGAAGACTCTGTGGGCAAGTGGTTCCCAGTTCCAGGCACTCCCTCAGAAATAACAGGGGGGTGTTTGCGGGGTGGTGGTGGTGTTCTAGAACTATCCTTGTCAATGAAAGCCAACGTAACTTCTAGGGAAAGGAACATCAACCATGTCCTTTTCTGTGCAGGGATAACTTGCCATTGTGATTCAAGCATTGGTAACATCACAGTTGGGTAACTGATCCAGGAGCTGTGGCTGTTACAGAATGCTGTGGTCAAGTTGAGATTATACCAGAAGGAATTGCACCGGAAGTCAACTGCCTACTGGGCCATGTTCAAAGTCTTGTTACTAACACATGAGAGCCCTCAACAACTTGGGGTCAGATTACCTGTGATACTGCCTGTGCCTTTATAAACCTATAAACTCATTTATTTCCCTATACGAACATTTAATCATAGCACTCTACAGAATATCACTGAGTGGGTGTGTTACCCAGGTTCAGGCATTTTCCTGCTATTTGTCCTGCATCCCTTTACCATGCATGAAGCATCATCAGTCGCTTTCGACATCTTGTAAAGACATACTTTTGTCCTGACCTTCCCTAACCCATAAGATTGAACATTAGTTAATACTGAGTTTGTTTTTATTATACGAAGACATAAAACCTACATTGTTTGTTGTTGTGCAGACTCTTCAACATATGGAGTAAAGCTGGGGACTACAGCAGGGGAGACAGTAGCAGAATCCAAATTGTTCCGAGGACGCTAAAGGGAAAGATAACCAGTATCAGTATGTTCACATATGACCACACCAATCTGTCACAGTGGCCTTTTAGATACTTCCATCAGAAAAAGGGAACCCTGACCGTTAAGTCCAGTCATGAACAATTCTAGGGTTGCGGCGCTCATCTCGCTTTACTGGCCAAGGGAACCGGCGTTTGTCCGCAGACAGTTTCCGGGTCATGTGGCCAGCATGACTAAGCTGCTTCTGGTGAACCAGAGCAGCGCACAGAAACGCCATTTACCTCCCCACCGGAGCAGTACCTATTTATCTACTTGCACTTTGATGTGCTTTCGAACTGCTAGGATGGCAGGAGCTTCCATCAGATAGCCCTTTACAAAAAAAAGTGCACCATATCAGCCCTGCGAGCATTCCTTAAGAGTACCTAAATATAAAACCTGGGAAGCAATATCACTAGAGACTGAAATTTCTTCTTCATTAGTTCATTATAGTAAGATAAATCAAAGCTAAATACAAGGCAAGAGCCTTTTCTGTCCCTGTGTAGAACCCACTACTTTGAAGTTAAAACCATGACTTCAACCTTCTGATCCAAGCCGCAAAGTATACCTTGGGTTTTGCCTCCTATAGAACAAATTTCTTTTCCCCACATTTCCTGTTATGCAAAACAATGCACAGAACACATTTCTCGTTCAAGGATGAATGGCAAAGCGTTTATATATCCCATCTAAGGCCTAGAGAGTGAATAACCAGGAGCTGCAGACTCTCCAGAAACCCAAGAGGTATCCCACACCCAAGGTTAAAACATCAGATGCTACCTGGTTTATGCATGCTAACCAGTGCTGCATGAAAAAGGATTGCAAGATAGATTTAACTACCAGGACATTAAGACAGGAAATACTCAGACCAAAAACTTTGAATGGTCTGAAATAGTCAGAGAGAAGAGCTTTAGTTTTAGACTGAGCCCAAGATTAACATTAAAAAAACAAAGGTGAATTCCCCACTCAAAATAAGCATTTACTTTTGAAAGATATTCCTACATAGGCACCCATTATGTTCCAACTGTAGTGGGAAGTTTCACCCTTTTTCCTTACCCTGCCTGTGTTCCAAGGTCCTGCCTGGAGTTCATTCTCTTTAGCCTTTACTGCTGGCGGTACAACCCATGGCTGTGGTACAAGCGCAGGAACCTCAGTTCTAGGAGCTACAACTCTGTTCTCATCAAATATGGCAAAGCCTGGGCGATGTGATGCTTGCTGAGATGAATTATGGAGTCTCTGTTCTTGGCTTGGAACTAGAAGATGACACTGAGGTTAAAGGTAAGTGTTCATTGTTCACATGCGAGACTTATTGTTTCTAACATAGCCAAGCTCCACTTACGCTTCAAAGCATTTCCTACACGGCTGATTGGCGCTTTCACCATTTTCTTTCCTCTTCCCTTCAGTTCTGCCAGTGTAGCTCTTTGGGGTTCAGAAGCAAGAGCACCCAACTCCTCTTCCCCATCAGCATCTTCTAGATCTTGCAAGGCCTGTCGAGACACACGGGCCTGGAACTGCCTAGACACAGAAGTAGCAAGTTCTTTGCAGTGTAAACGACATTACTAGGGGTTTTTTTTTGGGGGGGGGGATTGTTTTCCGTATTCCCACAGGCCCAGTCTCTCTTGTGATAGGTTACCTGTGATGGGACTCTAGTTTATCTAAAGGCTCAGCTTTCAACTGCAACCCATCCTGGAATATCAAGTCAGCTTTCTGGTAATTCCCTCTTGCCTCAAGTTCCTCGGCCCAAGTGATGTAGAGTTGTGCCAGGGATTTGCCTATACCTTGGCTGTACATATAGCTATATAGGTCCAGCGGTTCACTACAACAGCTACCCTGCAAAATGCAATAGAAAAGTAAGGCTTTGTTGTATCAAAAGGGGGAGGTACAAATGTTCTTTTTCAGAGCAATTCTAGACTTCATCAACTTGGAATGCTCTGCAGCAATATGGAACAAAACAAAGCACACTTCTAGTCCTTGGGGTCTCAGAGACATTGGACTATGGGAGAATGAAGTGTTCTTTAAGCTGTTCACTCTCATTCTGTGATAAGCACGATCACCAGGATACTAAACAGTGCTCAGTCTGACCTGTGCTCAACATCCAAACTAGCCCTCATCAAAACATGAGAAGCAATTTTAAATTCAAATCATTAGCCCTTAGTCTTTTCTTTTTTTGGCTTATTTGTTATTCTAATATTTTTATTTTTTGTAAGCTGCTTAGAGGTTTTATTGTAATCAAGTAGAAATTAATATGGTTAAAACAATGTTTCTAAAGCAAGAAACATGCTTAGTTTTTAGATAATTTACACATGACATAGCAAGCATCCCTTCCTGGATGGAGAGAGAGAAAGAATGCTTCTTAAGAATCTACTCGGCACCTACAGATTTTTAAGAGATCACCATATCCCTTATATAGTGTGGGAGTTTCTCCTAAAGGTCCCAAAGAGATCAGAAGCCTGCTCCACAGTAATTAGGAGCAGGGCTTTCAGTGTATCTGCTCCTGTTCTGTAGAGCAGCATTCCTATTGAGATATGGCAGGTGATCACTATTACACTTTCAAGAAACAATTGAAGGCATTTTTATTCTGACAAGCTTCCCCAGTTGAGTCAAGAAGTCCCTGCCATGGGCATCTCCTTATTTTCCAATTCACCTGCTGTTATTTTTTGTACTGTTCTTCAGCCATTTTTATTATATTGTGCGCATTGCCTTGAGACATATTGAGACATATTTCAAAGGTGATTAACAATCAACAACAAATGTATAATATATACAAACTACCTGCTTAATCAGGGCTCCTTCTCAGTTTATTATTACATTTTATAGTTGCTTAGCATCTAGCCTGTCTCATGGCATTGTCATCAGTTTTGAAATGTACAGTTTTGATATTGTAATAGATACAGTACAAGGGATATGTATTAAACTCTTTTGGAAAACTAAGTAAGTCCAAACATGATACAGTTGGATGATTCAGAGGAGAGGAGCAACTAGGTAAAGGTTAGATTCCTCGCCCCAATGAAATCTAACTTTTTTGCTGTGGCGCATGTGTCATTTCAGCATGGGCAAGAATTAGCCAGTGCAAATGAATGCACACATCCTCCCATAAATGGAGACAGTTCATGTGGAGTGAACTGCCTCAAGAAAACTCATGAAGTACAATAACTTCTGTGATGGAATAAGAAAGTCAACGAAACTTATTGATGTTCAGAGTATAAAGTAACCTACTACAGTCTGACAAGGCTTAGAGTTCAGCAAGCTGGAAGAGAATACACATGAGAAAATTCAAATAATATATCTATCACTCACAAATTTAAGCCAGAGACTGAGATAGCGGGGATCTTGGTAATATCTCTGCTGCTCATTCAGTGCTTTAACAGCTCTCTCCAAAACAGCAGAAAGGTTGCTCTCTTTACCACCTTGAGGAAAGGTTTGCTCTGTCCATTTAATATACCTAGAGATATCAGAACAATTATGAGCACAAGGAAATGACACCTCTATTTGAGAATTGCCCATGTTCTTATGTTCTCATTTTAAGTTTTTTATCCAAAGATCATCTGAAAACCTCAGGATATAAATACAAAATAAATAAAACAGAACAAGAACAAATAGCAACAACCCCCCCACAACAAACCAATAATGCCCCCCTTCACAAAAGCTTACCTGTCCCAGACATCCAGTGGATCATCTCCATTATAAAAGCGAATTTCAGATTCAAATTCCCTGGAATTAAAGTAATCAGTATTTAAGTAGCTAGAAATATATATTTACTATTTCTTAGCATAATTTAAAAATTAGCATCAGAGGTTTTTTCTCAGTTAAGTCTACTTTTCCTCACTATATACAAAGTATTTGATTAGCAAGATACCACATTTTGGAAAATTCTTTTTCAAAAGGTAGTAAAGATTCCAGGTTTATAATAGTGACTAGCTTGTTTGAAATACTATTTTGAGGAGAACAGACAATGTTTTACTTGACTAACTTGTGCTGTTTGGATCTCAGGTAGCAGGGCTAGGAAAATTCAGATCAAAAGTCACTGAAAGTTGAAGGAGACAATACTGAACTAGATTGACCAATGGTCTGAATGAATACAAGATAGCTTCTTATAGCTGGCTTATAGTAGCCTATGTAAATATGAGGTTCCTGGATCCAGCGCAGATTCAATTGCTGGAATAGCCAGGCCAGCCTGGTAATGGCCCTATGGAACCTTAAGAGAACAAAGAGAGTGACTGCACCAGAGGGGAAATGGGTGGGCCTCCTTTAACTGTTAGAAAGAAAAAATGCCAAAGTTAGGAGTCATGTAAGCCCAAAGCTGGAAGAAAAGCTGCAGGCTGCAAAGGCAGAGAGGCGGCCATGTTTTATTTCTATTTGAATCTAAGGCCACTTAAAAACAAAGACCTTAAAGCAGTGGTTTCCAAAAGGTGTGGCACCCTGGGGTGCCTTGAATGATGGTCAGGGGTGCCTTGGGCAACACTGGCCTCCATTCCTCTTTCCTTCCCTGCCTCCTCTGATACCCTTTCATGTCTCTGTCTCCCAAAGGCTTGCATGGCTGTTTGTTGCAGCAGCCCTGGCTACAAGCTCCTCAGGTGAATGTGGTGCCTCTGGGGCTGGCCAGGGGGTGTTGGTTGCCAGGAGCTGAGGTAGCCTCTGAGTAAGCAAGCAAGTGGGGGAGGGAGCCCAGCCAGCCAGTAGGCCAGCCCTTGCTGTTGGGAATGGACAGATAAGTGGGAGGCCAGGCAGGCAGGCCTTTCTTGTGCTTAATTGTGCAATGCCTGCCTAGGAGCTGACTGCACTGTACTTTCTTGTGCTTAATTGCGCAATGCCTGTCTAGTAGCTCAGTGCCCGGTGCTGAAGGAGAGCCTTTCTGCCATGCAGGCCCAGTAGTACCCGCTGCTGCCAATCAACGTAAGGTGCTGGCCTCACATTCTCCTTTGGCCACTCTCTGTTGAGCCACTAAGGCTGAGAGCATCCTCTTCCCAGGCCCCTGTGGGGTGGCATGAGGAGGCATTTCTCTTTGGGGCGGGGGGGGGGGGGGCCAGCTCAGAGACCAGGGGCAGCAGCCCAGAAGACTCCCAAGGAGAAGGAAGAGAGGGTGGGAGGCTGAGGGAACTGCTGACATAACTGGGCTCCTGAGCCCCACAGGGGTGTCACAGAAAGAATGTAGTTGGTCAAGGGAGCAGTGGACTCAAAAAGGTTGAAAACCTTATGCCTTAATGGATAGAGAGACAAACAAACCATACTATGCTCACCGCTTTTGCTGCTGGATGGCTGTATGGCTGGAAACATCCAGCTGAGCCAGAGCTTCCTGTAGGGTAGCCATCACTCGTCCTTGCCTAAGAGGTTGCACATTCTCCTTGCTCAGCTCCCACTCGCTCCCATCCGAAGACATGGTAAACTGTATTTTATGCACACAAGGCCACAGTGCCTAGGTGCACGACTCCAGGATTACAAACCCTAGTGATAAAGAGAAATGAAAACAATGAGGATATTTGTGTGGAATGAAAGCAGGAATTCAGCTTGTTGGTATATTTCCTAGCAACCTGACAGTATACTTTTGCAGGCCACCCCAATCTGAGTGGTGCAAGATTCCAGGGGTTCCAGGTGCTTACCCTGGGTTCATGTTTCCTCAGAATGGGGACCAGAGAGACAGTCTTTAGGATATATGGCTTATTTATTTACACACATATATACAACCTGAGCTTACGGTGGAGGGGCTCCCAGCATTAACACCCCAGAGGATATTGCTTCTCCCATAGCCACAGCCTTGGATTCCAGCAGTAATCGGGCATGTCTCTCCCTTACAGGCTTCCGCCTGCTACCTGCTTCTAGCTCACTCTTTCTCACACACAACTCTCCACTGTCTACTCGCGTGTCACAACTGCAAGCAAGCAAAAACGTGGGAGGAGAAAGAAGCGTGTAGGTTCTTACGCTCTTGCCATTCCCTTCGCGGGAGCAAACGGGTTAGCAAGAACCTCGCCCCTCCCTAGCGCCGTATTTGTCCACCGGCTTAAGCGCGCTTAAGAACTGGCTCTCCACGCCAAAAACAAACGAACAGAGACTCGCCACCCTTCGGCTTCCCTGCCCCGCAGAAGAACCGGCTCAGCTAAAGGAAAAGCAGAGCGACAACCGCTCACCTCAGCCTCTCTCTCGCACGGCCTGGGCCCGGGGGGGGAGGAGGCGCCTTCCGAGGGAAGCTGCTTCTCCGGGCTCCAGCTCCGAACTCTCGAGGCTCCTCAGCAGGTCTCTCCTCCGTCCACGTTCAAATATTAACCGCCGCACACACGAACACCCCTCACGAGACCCCGCTCCGCCTTATTGGCTGCCTCCGAATACTGCCGCCTGCCATTGGATGGTAGGGAATGCAAAGCATGACGGGTCCGCCGGTGCATGATGGGAACGGTAGTTCTCTCTGGGTGTCGCTTGAAAGCGAGGAGAGCGGGCGAAACGGAGCTCGGATTCGCAGTGCCGCCTTCTGCAGGACGTTCACTCCCAGCAGCAGCGAGAGAAGACACTTGGGAATATGCACAGTGGGGCTTCCGAGTAAGCAGGCGCAGGGTCGGGGGGCGGTGACCGAGCAGCGTGCGTGGTGCTTTACGGAGTACAAAAGAGCAGGTCCCTGCCCCGAGGACTTTACCATCTTAAAGTACGGTACAGAGAAAGAGAAGGGGAAATAGTGTGTTGCAGCGGGCAGGGGCCAACACAGAAGTCAAGAACATGCCTCGTCAGGGCCGGATTTAGGTTTGATGAGGCCCTAAGCTACTGAAGGTAATGGGGCCCTTTATACCTCCAGCTGTCCTTTGTCAACAACAAATTGTCGCTGTGTTTTGAATATATGCTATATCGTAATTTATGGACCTAATAGGTATCTAAAGCCATGTGCACATGCAGAATGTAGGCACCCTATACTGTATTTAGAAATGAGCAAACCAGTGATATTTTAGGGAGCAGGCTAGCAGGCGGGGCCTATTACTTTTATCATAGGAGCCTATACAACACAAAATACTGTTGCTGTATGTAGGTTTTATTTTATTTGTTTTTTATCTTATATTTTGGAAATGTACATCCAGTTTTTTTTCTTTAAAATTTTTTGCCCCCCCCAAGAGAGTGGGGCCCTAAGCTACAGCTTTTTTAGCTTATACAGAAATCTGGCACTGTGCCTCATGTTCGTGTATGGGGACACCTGAGCGCCAGGTTTGCACATATGTATGCACACATGCGCTCTTGCGTTTTGCTCCTAGTGTTGCCAGGGGTGAAATATGTCAGGTGGGGAGAGACAGTGGCTTTCCAGGTGTTGCTCAACTCGCATCATCCCTGGCCATTGCCATTGGCTATCCTTGCTGGCCGTTCAGCAACACCTGAAGGATCAAAGGACCCCACACACCTGAGATATGTGATTTTTTTCAGTGAATTAAGCTAAGGCAGGAGCTAGGGAGCTGTGGCAAACGCTTCATGGAAAGAAGAGTAGTTATTTGGGCAGTCTTTTGAATGACAAAAGCATTTCTGGGTGCAGCAGAACGATTTCCTGGCTCCACACTTCATTTCCTACTGCTCACTCATATGTCAAATTAAATCCCAGAGAAAAGGAGTCACGGTTTAGCAGTATATATTGGGAGTAAATTACAGTGAATACTGCAATTGATGGGGTGGGGAAGAATGCAACTTTAGTTCTTTGTTTTATTTTATTTTAAAATGTTTTTGTTACAGTTTTTGAACAATACAATTTAAGCAACATGCAAAAAATAAAATAAAAAGTGAAATAAAATAGGAAAGAGGGGCAGGGGTAGGCAGTCTAAGGCTCGTGGGCCACAAGCGGCCCACAGGGGTCGTTTAACCATCCCATGAGCTGCCCCCAAACCAAGCTGCCCGCTCAGCAAATCCTCGCGTGCTGCACTAAACCGGTGCAATGCAGCGTGGTGACTCGCTTCTGCGGTGCTGGAAATTGCGTCTGCGCAGACACTGGAAATCGCGGGTGCGCGCAGTCACATGCGCACAATCCAGCAATCTCTGCTGGAGTGAACCAGCCCAGGCAAGGTAAACCTTACCAACCTCTGGGTTAAGGTATTATTATTTTTTAATAATATTTATTAAAGTTTCAGAAAAGTTACAAGAAGAAAAGAAGAAGAAAAAAGAAGCAAAAAATACAAAATACAAAAAAGTAAAAACAATTAAAAACAAATCAACCTTTCCATGTCTTGACTTTCATTTACTCGCACCTCCCTTTTTTGTATTCTAGTTCAATTAGTATTCTAGTTCAATTAGTTATTTCAGCAAATCCTTTCCATTTTTGCTTTTATCTTAATAAGGATAAGGTATTTTGACCATATCAATTGTTAATACAAATATACTGGACTGCCAGCTATGATTAGGATTGCCATATTTCAAAAAGTGGGAGCAAAGTTGTTGAGCATTTCCCACTAACTTTTCCAGTCCTGTAACTAACTACCTGACCCTTTAAACCTTTTCTCAAGGTCATTTGGGAAGATAATTGGGTGGTACAGAGGGGAGAAGCGTACAGAAGTAAGAGCTCATTATTGGAAGCAGGAAGTCAATCTCATTATTTATCTCCCCATGAATGATGATGCCTAGCCTTTATACCTATATATATTACATTGGAAGCACATTTTCCTCTCAACAAATTCTGGGCAGTTTGAGCAGGGAATGTACTTCAAATGTGCTTTGAAAGTATAGTATGTGGAGCAAGACATTTTCACTGTAGTTTGTTTCTTTGCATGTCTGGCCGCTAGGTGCTGCTATTAGGTTAGGATACACACACACACACACACACACACACACACATATATATTACCGACAAAATATTTTTTGTCACAATCCTCTTTCCTAAGACAAGTGTTCAGAACTGTACAATGTTCACCCTGTGGAATACCTCTTGTGAATATAAACAGGGCCAGTCCAGAATAAGGGGCCTGTCCATATGGCTATTGGTAGGAAATCATTATTAATCCAGGAGCACTTGGTGAGTTTCATGAAGCAACAGGTATCTCTTCACCTGACATTATGTCAACCATGTGAAATGGCGTTACAATAATGCGGGTTGGTATCCCTTCTAGCACAGGAAGATGAGATCAGATACAGGATTCATATTTTTGAAATTAAAACCTTCACATTTATTCTAGTAGGCTAGATGTCTTCAAAAGTTACTTCAAATAAGAGAAAGACTTCCTCAATTAACTATCCACAACCATTGGTACTATGTATTGTGACTTGAAGCAAATTGTTTGACCTAATAAACTTGTCCTGCATTCTTGATCAAAAGCAAAAGCAGTGTGTAGAAACATATCAGAGGCACTATTTAGGCATGGAACAATTGCCCCACATTCCACGTTACATTGCACATGTACTTATTTTTGTTTTTTGTTTCAATTGTATTTATTAATTTCATTTATATCCCATCCTGCCTCCAAGGAACTCAAACGTGGTTCTGCCCCCCCCCCCATTTTATCTTGCAAGGTAGGCTAGGTTAAATGAGAATGACTGCTCAAGGACACGCAGTAAGCCAGGAACCGATGGTGCGGAGCTGCAGAGCTGCCATCCCAAAACTGGCATTGCTGCAGCTTACCTGGATGCTATGGAGGTGGGGTTATGACAGCAGTAAGAACAGAATTGTGCAGGCACACCAGCAATAGCACCAGATTGGCTCTGCCGGCAAGTTTACATAGCCCCCAGTCTCATCATCATTCTGCCCTGAGGCAGCTCTGTAGCTGGTTGTGCAATAGCCACACTGGAGTGGCTCATCCAGTGGGGTGCAGAAGCAGCAGCAGAGGTCCCAACAGCAGTGTCACTGCTGTTTACTAGGAGGGTAAGGTTGAAGTAGTGGTGAGGTTGGGGCCATGCAGGTAGGCTAGTACCGGCTCAGCCTCAACCACACTGCCTCTTCCTCCTCCTGATAAACAGCAGCAACACTGCTGCTGGGAGGCTAGTGCTGTGCCTCAGCCCCATTAGATGAACTGTCCTTCACATCCTCCTGAAAGCCTGGCATGGCTCCCTTGAACCTCATTATCATCTTGAACTAAGTGGAGTTTCTACATGATGCATGTATTGTGGAATAGTCACACTTCGTTCATTCACTGCAGTGGGTCAGTTTGTCTAGCTGTTAACAAGAAGATTAACATTTGGATCCCTTCCAGTCGGGATTCAGGCCTCATCATGGGACTGAAACTGCCTTGGTCGCACTGGTTGATGATCTCTGGCGGGCTAGGGACAAAGGTGAGAGCTGTTTCCTAGTTCTGCTGGATCTCTCAGCGGCGTTTGATACCATCGACCATAACATCCTTCTGGACCGTCTTGGGCTGGGAGCTGGGGGCACTGTCATACAGTGGTTCCGCTCCTTCCTCCTGGGCCGTGTTCAGAAAGTGGTGGTGGGGGATGAGTGTTCAGACCCCTGGGCTCTCACTTGTGGGGTGCCTCGGGGTCCTGTCCTCTCCCCCATGCTTTTCAACATTTACATGCAGCCACTGGGAGAGATCATCAGGAGGTTTGGGCTGGGTGTTCATCAGTATGCAGATGATACCCAGCTCTACCTCTCTTTTAAATCAGAACCAGTGAAGGCGGTGAAGGTCCTGTGTGAGTGTCTGGAGGCGGTTGGAGGATGGATGGTGGCTAACAGATTGAGGTTGAATCCTGACAAGACAGAAGTACTGTTTTTGGGGGACAGGAGGCGGGCAGGTGTGGAGGATTCCCTGGTCCTGAATGGGGTAACTGTGCCCCTGAAGGACCAGGTGCACAGCCTGGGAGTCATTTTGGACTCACAGCTGTCCATGGAGGCACAGGTCAAATCTGTATCCAGGGCAGCTGTTTACCAGCTCCATCTGGTACGTAGGCTGAGACCCTATCTGCCTGCAGACTGTCTCGCCAGAGTGATGCATGCTCTGGTTATCTCCCGCTTGGACTACTGCAATGCGCTCTACGTGGGGCTACCTTTGAAGGTGACCCGGAAACTACAACTAATCCAGAATGCGGCAGCTAGACTGGTGACTGGGAGTGGCCGCCAAGACCATATAACACCGGTCTTGAAAGACCTACATTGGCTCCCATACGTTTCTGAGCACAATTCAAAGTGTTGGTGCTGACCTTTAAAGCCCTAAACGGCCTCGGTCCAGTATATCTGAAGGAGCATCTCCTCCCCCCATCGTTCTGCCCGGACACTGAGGTCCAGCTCCGAGGGCCTTCTGGCGGTTCCCTCACTGCGAGAGGCCAAGTTACAGGGAACCAGGTAGAGGGCCTTCTCGGTAGTGGCGCCCGCCCTGTGGAACACTCTCCCATCAGATGTCAAAGCGATAAACAACTACCTGACATTCAGAAGACATCTGAAGGCAGCCCTGTTCAGGGAAGTTTTTAATATGTGACATTTTAGTGTATTTTTCATCTTTGTTGGAAGCCGCCCAGAGTGGCTGGGGAAACCCAGCCAGATGGGCAGGGTACAAATAATAAATTATTATTACAGTGGTGCCTCGCAAGACGAAAAGAATCCGTTCCGCGAGTCTCTTCGTCTAGCGGTTTTTTCGTCTTGCGAAGCAAGCCCATTGACGGCTTAGCAGATTAGCGCTATTAGCAGTTTAGCGGCTTTTAGCGGCTTAGCGGATAAGCAGCTTAGAAAAAGGGGGGGAGGGGAAAAAACCCGCAGGAACTCGCAAGACATTTTCGTCTTGCGAAGCAAGCCCATAGGAAATTCATTTTGCGAAGCACCTCCAAAACGGAAAACTCTTTCGTCTAGCAAGTTTTCCGTCTTGCGAGGCATTCATCTTGCGGGGCACCACTGTATTATTATTATTATTATTATTATTATTAAGATTGGTGGTTTGAGCCCACCCAGGGATGGCTGTGGGCAGGATTCCTGCATCACAGAGATTTGGACTAGATGATCCAGCGTCATGTAGTGGTTAAGAGCGGTGGACTTGTAATCTGGTGAACCGGGTTCGTGTCTCCGCTCCTCCACATGCAGCTGCTGGGTGACCTTGGACTAGTTACACTTCTCTGAAGTCTCTCAACCCCACTCACCTCACAGAGTGT
The DNA here is from genome assembly GCF_951804945.1 of Podarcis cretensis. Lineage (NCBI taxonomy): Eukaryota > Metazoa > Chordata > Lepidosauria > Squamata > Lacertidae > Podarcis > Podarcis cretensis. Next base: position 43,337,799 of record NC_137170.1, on the reverse strand, counting down.
TTGTTGTGGGGATGGAAGGGAAAGGAGATTGTTAACCACTTTGAGACTCCTTAAGGGGAGTGAAAGGTGGGATATCAAGTCCAAACTCTTCTTTTTCATCCTCAGGATCCCCTCCAACTCTACAAATCTGTGTTTCTATGATACAAGACATCTACACGACATCATCCAATTGCTGCATTCCTGTGTTCCTCGCCCCCGTCCCGCTGCTTCCATCTTTTATAGACTGTTGAAAATCTTTTTTTCTTTAAAAGAACGGCAGTAGCACAACCTTCATGGGTGTGGATGACCCTTTTTATTGCTCTTTTGGCTTTTTCAAGATGTGTGTAGTGACATACTTGGCAAGTGAGTCTATCACCTTCACTGTTACCTTTCCAGTCAGCACCATATCAGCTGCATATTTTAGTTATGGTAATCTTTTAATATTATTACTGATACATTTATTATTATTAAAATATTTGTACAATAGCATTTAAATAAAATAGGATGACTGCATAAATTTTAGAAACTGCATTGTTATTTTAAAAGGGAAAATTGTCATTCTGTTTTTTCTGCTCACTACTATTTTTATCACTGTGTTGTTGTTTTTAAAGTTTATTTTCTCTTCTACCCTTTAACATTGAAGTAATTGTGGAATACTGCTGAAATTCAAAAAGTACTTCAGCAGGTAGAGGCTAATAGGTGTTGTAGTCTAAAACATCAGGAGGTCACAAAGTTGGCAAAGTCTGGATTAATGTGTTGTAAGTCTTCTCCTTAAACTGTTAACAAAAAATTGTCAGTGAAGGATGTATTACAAGGGAATGATGTAGAGCTGATAGTTGTTCTTTGGGAAGCCATTCAAAATGACCAGGGGTTTCATTATTTCATTGTTTTCACTTGTAACAAATATTCTGAAGTTTGGTAATGATAACTAGGAACAGCCTTACCTCAAACATTAACCTTTAATTAGAAAGTACTGTACAGGAACTGGAAATTTTTAAAGAGTACCAAGCATCATTGGGTTTGCAACATTCATATGCCTTATCTGAAATTATTAGCCCAGTTTGGATTTCACATGGCTGCAACTCAAAGCAGTAACAATGACATAAAATTCACAGATTAGAGGGCTTGTTGTATTAACTGCCTGTTTCATTAAGTGCTTTACATCTCACCCAATTGACTATCCACATAATACAAGCCACAGAGGTTATCATAAGCAGTACATCATCACCAAAAACTGCGATTAGGAGCTAATATTGTTACAGAATGGTGCTTGTGATATCAGAAAACTGTAACAACCTGCACATTACATGTTGCCGAAATAATGAAGTATGATGATAACAACCTGTATGCATGCACACACACCTTACCCAGTACCACCCACAGAAGCAAACATAAATAGAATCCAAATAAATAGAATTCACCTTGTTTATGATGGGCACACATTCACACTGGCTTTTCCTAAACTCCCAGGGAGTTGCTATTATCTATCCCTATTTTCTCTTTTGAACCGTGGCCCTAGTTAGGCGATACAGCTCTGGGAAGCTTTCCCACTCTTCAGATAGTTACTCTGTTACTGTGCATTTGTTTAATTAATTGCTCATTTTGTTCTCAGGCTGTTGTATTGGCCTGGTGTGTTTAAGGTATGCATGAGTGCCTAAAAGGTGACAAGCCTCTGAAGGATGACTCTGTCCCTTTCATTTATTTATATGACTTAGGCACATGATCCCCTGTTAATTGCAGGCACTGTTAGCTTAGTGTGACTTGAGATAATGTAGTGTTGGCTCCAGGCCTCTTAGCTGGCCGTAGGCTGGTATATTAACTCAAGCCTATATCATCAAGATCCAAACCCCAAAAGTGGCAGGCGTTCTCCCGCAAAATGGGCATGCAAGTTCTAAAAATGTTTATTCTTCATTTGGCATTGGAGGCAGACAGGTTGAAACTAACCTAGAGGCGAGTTCAGAAATTGCAGAAATCATATTAAGGACAAGGTGTCAAAAGGCATAAGAACAGAGTGTCTGTTCATAGAGAAAGCTTAGCATACCCAAAGAACCCACATCCAAGCACAGGACGATGTTAATAACATTCCCTGAAGGCAATTCTAACTCGCAAGTACAAATCAGACGATCAAGCAAGTGGTTGTTTACTAGTCTGGCATTGGCCATCAAGACTAAGACTTCCACTCCATGCCAGCAAGTGTGATCTATCAATGGCCACAGGCTTCTGGATGTGGATCCCTGCACTGGAGGCAGAGGAAACGGGTGCTACAAGGGAGAAAAACGCTTCAAGCAGCTAGGATCCAAATATTATGCTCTTATTCAGGAATGGGAATATTTTAACAAGCCTGCTCAAAGATGGTAGTGCTGAGCATCCTGTTGTATATGAGGGCCTCTAAATCTTTCAGAGGGTTGCATGAGTTGTTAAGGTATTTTTAAATATTTATTCCTTCATTGAAAGTTATAGCCACTGTAATTAATGTTGTTGTTGTTGTTCCCCACCCATCTGACTGGGTTGCCCTAGCCACACTGGGTTGTTTCCTACAGAATATAAAAACACAGTAAAACATCAAACATTAAACACTTTCGCATGCAGGACTGCCTTCAGACATCTTCTGAATGTCATATAGCTGTTAATAATAATAATAATAATAATAATAATAATAATAATAATAATTTATTATTTGTACCCCGCTCTCCTTGTACCCGGATCTCCTTGGCATCTGATGGGAGGGACTTCTACAGGGCAGGCACCACTACCGAGAAGGCCCTCTGCCTGGTTCCCTTTCTTTCTTTGCAGCACTGCAATCTTCAACATACTTATCTGAATGTAAGGCCCCAACACTGCTTACCTTGGAGTAAGTCCAATTGAACTCAGTGGGACTTATTTCTGACTACTCATGAATAGGATTGCCCTGCCAGCTTCAATGAAATCTGCAAGGATAAACACTTAAGGATTGCACTCTAAATCCCAAATAAACATAGTTAGGATTTGGTTCTACTTAGTTACCTGCTAGTAAGCCCTCCTGAATGCATTGGGAGTTACATTTGAGTATACCTGTATGGCAGGGATAGCCAAAGTGCTCCCCTCCAGATGTTGTTGGACTACAACTCCCGTCATCCTTGATCGCTGGCCATGCTGGCTTGGGCTGATGGGAGTTATAGTCCAACAGCATATGGAAGACATCACTTTGGCTACACCTGAAGTATAGGATTACATTTGTAAACCAGCCTGTCCTAAACTTTAATCACCAAATGCTAGTTTAAATTCAGGGAAATGACCTCAGCATCTGGAAAGTGCTCTGACTTGTTGTGTTTTCAAAGGAAGGACTAGGGAGCAGCCACATACAGTTATCTCTGCACCGTATACAGTGGTACCTCAGGTTACATACGCTTCAGGTTACAGACTCTGCTAACCCAGAAATAGTGCTTCAGGTTAAGAACTTGGCTTCAGGATGAGAACAGAAATCATGCTCCAGTGGCGTAGCAGCAGCAGCAGGAGGCCCTATTAGCTAAAGTGGTGCTTCAGGTTAAGCACAGTTTCAGGTTAAGAACAGACCTCCAGAGCGAATTAAGTACTTAACCCGAGGTACCACTGTATATTTTTTTTGTTCAAACTGTATTCCATGGAAGCCTGGAGTTCCTCAATGAAGGAAGTAATGTTCTTTGTTCATTGGATTTATATCTTGCTTTATCATAGCTTCAAGATGGCTACAATAATAAAACCCCAGTAGCATCAAAATTTTATTTTCCATGTTGAACATGGAGATGGTCCATTATAGACAACCACAGTTTGAGACACAGACCCCCTAAGCAGTGGGGCTAATGTTAACTCCTCCTTCACTGCAGATTTCCTTTCTACATGGTCTGTGCACAGAATGAATACTCTGGAACAGCTACCCTGGAAATTAGGATGGTGCCAACAATTTTTAGGCATCTACTAAATACTTTTTTTATTCAACCAGGCTATTCCAGGGCACCACAACTGGATATTGTTCCTGCTGGTTTTACAGATAGATTTAATGTGGGGTTCCCACCCCCCTTTAACTTTGTACTTTGTTTTTATTTAAAAAAAATTGGTATGCCATAACAGTCTTTTTGAAAGGTGGGTTTTTTATCATTTTTAAAATAAAATAAACTAATATAAAAGGAGCATATTGGCTATTTTGGCTAGCATTCAGTATTCACTAGATGCTGGGAGGAAACCACCCCCCCCCACCTCAATTGATCTCTATTCTATTCAACATGAAGATGAGATGCATATCTGTGAGCAGCAGGGAGTTAATTACACTGATGATATGCCGGCAATGTAAATAACACCTGCTGCCTCAGCAACTGAATACTATCAGTTATAACCACACCAGTATGTTTTCACAGTTACATATTACTAGTGGTATGGGCACACTATAGATCCGATAAACACACCCTTGTTACATTGTGCACTAGATTCTGTGTGACTAGGGTTGCATACGGATGACCAAAAGATATCCACCTGGGTCTCAATTTCTTTCAATGCAGCAGACGCTATTCTAATTATAATTAGGGTGACATTATTTACTGGGGTAAATAATACTTTAACACACAATGCTTCTTCCAGGAAGGTTGCTGACTTTGTGTAATTTCTGTTAAGGTGGTCAGGTACCACTCAGCAGAGCATGTGATAGATAGATGAGATTAGAGTTTTAAAAATGCCAGGATCAAATGGCCGTTTTCTGTTACTGACTTCCAGACAGCTGAGATAGAGCTCAGATACGACTATGATATGCACCGTAGAAAGGTTTACAACTGACATTTGTCATTGAGAAGCCACTGAATAAACCATCTACTCCTTACACAACAGTGTAGTACAGATGCTGAAATATCAGCTATCATCTTTTGATTGACATTTCTAGCTACACTGATCCCTGTCTCGTAAGATCTGGTGACTGCCCACTATTCACGCTCATCGTCTTTAAATATCTTGGGAAAGTAAATGGATCTACATTGTCACAGAAGTACATTTATTTTTCCTTCCTTAGTTGTCCTCCAAGGAAACCAAACATTAACCATTTACGAGAACATAAACATGCATACTTTCCCTTGCATTCAGTCTCAGACATTGAAGCTTACACGCCACTGCACAACCACACACCTTCAGAATGTATCTGAGAGAATTGTTTTGTGAAAGCACTTCCACGTCATTCGTTCATTAAATTTACTGGTTGCTTTTTTGCCACAGCAATTCAAAGCGAACTTACAATATTGTAAACAAACACTTAATACATTAAAACTGGAATTTAAAAAATATATATCTTAAGAGCAATTCTGTTTTTAAAAAGCTACGTAGATTAAAACTTACCACTCAACTTTGTTGGACTGGTCATGATTATCGTCTTCCAAAGCAACTACTCTGTTCCCAACTTAAGAATGGAAAGCGAAATACCAGTGGACAACAAAAGAGGTTTAAAGTATAAGCACTGATAATTGGGAAATACTGGCTTGTGAGTGCTCCAATTGGATAATAGCCTCTACCAAAGCATCATGGACTTTGAAGAAGCACAAAGTCAGGCCGAAAGGGAGAAACGAGCTAAGAGGAAGGCACGGCTGGCAGATCCTCACCATGATCAACTCCCTTCTAGAAACCTATGTCCTCACTGTGGAAGGACGCGTGGATCCAGAATTGGCCTCCACAGTCACTTACATACTCACTTTTAAAACCGTGTTTCTCTTCGAGTGATTGCCAAAGAAGATTATTTTTTATGTTTTAGTATTGTAAACTGCCTTTTGATCCTTAGATCACGGGGGAGGGGGTGTTATATATTTAATATATAAATACATAAATCATTGGCAAGCATTTATCAGTCAGAGTTTACAGCACTGAGCTAGGTGTGCCCATGAACTACCTCAGTATAACTTAAGGCAGGTTCAAGTGCCTTGCTCTTTCTTTTTGAAGGGTTAGTGAGTAATCATCTGCATGTGTCCATAAGCACTGTCTTTCATGTACTAAAAATAAAAGCTTTGGAAGTGTTTGGACCTCTATATCCTGCATATATATATATATATATATATATATATAATCCTTTAATGTGAACTGGGACCTGCCTGTGCACATAAATAAATAACTATGAATTGACTGCAATCAGGTGGGCTGTCCCCTGCAAAATAAATAAGAAAGGCTGGATGAATTGTATGAACAGAGCTCACTTGCCATCAGTTGTGTGTACAGGCCTCAGTTCATACTGCCCCTTCTGTTTGTTGTGAGCTCAAAGTTCACTCCCAAGCCTCAGCGCATGTGAAAACTATGTTGAGCCCACATGTAAACTGGACCTAAGAGATGTGTGACGGTTCTGTGTTTGAGAACGTATTGTGTAGGTTCAGTTATAAGAACATTATCTTTCAAAAAGCAGGCAGGAGGTGTACAAACAGCCTCTCAGCAGCTTCTGCTGGAAGGGTGTTCAGTAGCAAAAGTGAGTAAGAAGTGATTACTTGAGTCTGTCATCTCCTTTGGCATCTCTGCCGTCGAAATCCTGGCACTCTTTCCTCAGAGGCCAGCTCTTGGCTGCCCCTGGCATCGCTGAACAATTGCTTTGTGAGGCTGTGTTTAGACTTTGGACTGGTGCCTGGTTTTCAAATCCGACGCACTTTGTGCAGTGAGTTAAGGTGCCCCCTGAAGGATTTCCTCCCTCCGCCTGCTGCTCAATCCCTGGTGTCACTGTTCCACAACAGGCTGAGACTACAAAGCTTGAGGCCAACAACTTCTCCATTACCTCTCAGGTAACAGTCAGCTCTTCCGATCAGATGCAGTCTCAAGAAGTCCCTGATAATGTGGTGTGCATTCCAGATTCCACTTCAATTATTCACACCGGGATTGTACTTCAGTATCTTTCGCTCAGATAGTCTCTATCTCACTTTTCTTTCTTGCTTCTCTCTTTAAATAAGACATGCCCCACGCTCAAACATAGAGAAGAGTCACCAGTATTTATCCCTCAGCTTTAGTTTCTACCTCTTTTTAAAAAAATAAATCAGTCTGAGATACATTCCATAAACTGTCTGAAAAACAATATTGTCTAGAGATACCGATCAAATATGTCTTTCCTAAGTTTTTAGGTCCTTCCCCTCCTCCACTTGCACAAAGATGTCTACAGCTAAAAATTGGGGCAGCAAACATTGTGGGCTAGAGTTAGTTAACAAATTGAGGCTGCAATCCTTAACATATTTACACAAAGGCTGCATTTACACATCAGTTTATTCCATTTTCCCGACGTTTCCCTAGCTGTTAATTTCCACTTTATATTTGAGCTTTCACGTGAAGTAAAAGCCACTTCCAGAAATATAGTGGAATATATTACAAATTTAGCACTCATTTCCATGTTATTTGCTTTAAACAAAATTCCGTTTTCGAATAACATGGAAATGAGCGGTAAACCTGTGCTATATTACACTATATTTCTGGAAGTGACTTTTATGTAATATGAAAGCTCAAGTATACAGTCATAGAATCATAGAATCATAGAATTGGAAGGGACCACAAGCGTCATCTAGTCCAACCTGCTACTCTGCAGAAATCTCAGCTTAAAGCATCCATGACAGATGGCCATCCAACCTCTGATTTAAAACCTTCAAGGAAGGAGAGTCCATAACCTCCCAAGGGAAACCATTCCGCTGTCAAACAGCTCTTATTGTCAGAAAGATTTTCCTGATGTTTAGTTGGAATTTTCTTTCTTGCAACTTAAAGCCATTGGTTCCAGTCCTACCCTCCAGCGCAGGGCAAAACAAGCTTATTCCCCCTTCCATGTGACAGTCCTTGAGATATTTGAAGATGGCTTTCATATCTCCTCTCCGTCTCCTCTTTCCCAGGCTAAACATACCCAGCTCCCTCAACCACTCCTCATAAGGCTTGGTTTCCAGACCCTTGATCATTGTGGTTGCCCTCTTCTGCACACATTCCAGATTGTCAACATCCTCCTTAAACTGTGGTGTCCAGAACCGGATATAGTATTCCAGGTGTGGTCTGACCAAGGCAGAATAGAGTGGTTAATAATGTGGAAATTAAATAAAGGAAACATTGGGAAAACTGATGTGAATGCTGCCTTACGCTATATTCCAGGTGTATCCAAAACCAGAACAAGCATTTCTCAGAATTACTTCCTTCAGATTCTCAGACAAAACTGAAGAGAATCATTGCAAGCCTATTATCTCTGAATACCAATTATGTCAGGAAGCTGGACAAACAAAACCCATTGCTTCATTATGTCAAAAACCATTGAGGGCTACTGAGCTTAAATTCCTCTACGTTCAATGGGACTTTGCTCCTTATTAAAGTGCCTAAGATTTCAGCCTTACCGGATCAAGAGGGATTTATTTGTTCTGTCACTATCCAGTGAGAGGCAAACATTTCTAACGTTAAAAATTCAATGAACTATTAGTGCATAAAAAGCAAGTTGAAAAACGTAAAAGGAAGATGAGCCCCAATAATACTTTAATGATGCCTTTTTTCAGTCGTATCACTGACTTGGCATGCATATTGATGGTGTTTTAATTCATACTGTGCTTTAAGGTATCGCCTCAGGTTAGAATGAATCCCTGGTGCTGGCCCCTCTCGGCAGTAGCAGGTTACAGTCTGAAACTGGTCTTTGACTGACAGCTCCTTAGATACAGCGAGACTGGCGGAACCCAACTGCAACCCATCACTCTGTCTAGCCTTGGAGTCACTTTGGTCAGCAGTGGCCTGAGCTGAACAAAAGGGTAAGGAGACATTTGAGGAAAACACCATGCAAATTTAATGGTGTTCCAAGAAGGCCAAGCATAATAGACGAGAGCCAAGATCTCCCCATTCCCCGCCTCCACCCCAGTACATTCATGAATACTTTTATTTACAATACACAGAAGCACACAGCGTAGAGCAGGCATAGGCAAACTCGGCCCTCCAGATGTTTTGGGACTACAACTCCATCATACCTAGCTAACAGGACTAGTGGTGAGGGATGATGGGAGTTGTACAGTGGACACTTGGGTTGCGAACATGATCCATGCGGGAGGCACGTTCACAACCTACAGTGTTCGCAACCTGCAGCACCACATCTGCGCACACGTGGGTCGTGATTCGGCGCTTCTGCGCATGCGCAAAGCTCGATTTAGTGCTTTTGCGCATGTGCTGAAACCCGGAAGTAACCCCTTCCAGGTTCGGTGCGGTGCGCAACCCGAAAATGCGCAAGTGTCTGTAACCCGAGGTATGACTGTAGTCCCAAAACATCTGTAGGGCCGAGTTTGCCTATGCCTGGCGTAGAGGTTATGATGACATGCACACACAAATGTGCAAATGCTGTAGGGAAATCCTAGCACATATGGACAAGTGTATAACTCTAGAAAGTCAGGATGCATGATAGCATAGCTGTCAACGTTTCCCTTTTTTAAAGGGAAATTCCCTTATTCCAAATAGGATTCCTCGCAAGAAACGGGAAAAGTTGACAGCTATGCATGATAGTCGCCAGATTAGTATCTGAAACAGCTGCAGCCTGATGATGAAATTTGCTGCTGATCATTTCCATAATCCAAAACTGTAGACATAGGAACGACCCTCAGGATAGACACGAGAAGTTGTTATTCACATCACTGAAGCAGCCTACCTATTCCTTCCTTCCTCCAGAGCTCAGATCATTGGCATCAGTGCAGTGGCCTGTAGGGGCAGCTAAAGAACAAATCTCGCTTGTAAACCTGCACTGGGCATGGGTACCAACCCTGAGCCAACGCAGACAGTGATCCATGCCTGGTCTGGCAGGCCTGCTGTTTGTTTTAGTTAGTGATGGACTGTGCATGCTGAGCATCATTAAAGTGCAGTCTAATAATTCATTTAGCTGGTGTGAAAGTGCACTACAGATAAAGCACAATATATACATTTATTTCAATAGTGTGCATGTGTAATTGTTTTAAATGGAAAGGCAAAAACATATGTGTGTGGTATGATGTGCACTACCCATCAGAAGGTGCCACTACTCTTCCAAAACTTGAGCATCTGCGGAAGAGGCATCAGAAAAGCAAATAGCTGTGAATTTTTGCTGTTTAATACTCATAGCCATTCTTTGGAGTATAGGTCCACTGGATCAAAAAAGAGGAGGGCAGAATTCCATCTGTATGCAAAAAGTACAAACTATGCAGGGGACCATTCTGCTATGCTTAACTGATGGATTGCTAGCAAGCTACCTCTCTTAGCACTATCAAGGCAAGCTAAGGGGATGCAACAAAATGAGGTCAAAATATCTTGTTCTACTTCTTCACAAGGGCATCTTCTAAGATCTTGGGGATGGGTGGAGGAGATGAAGGCCCTGTAAACATCTTATCTGATTTAGGGAGGTGTCTTTACAAGGGGTGGGATGGAGAGGGGGTAGTAAGAGGATCTGTTCTGTCTCTTTAATAAATAAAGAATTTGGGTGACACAAGACCTTCTTGTATCCAATGGAGAACATTTCTTCCCTTGGGAACCTGAAGCGGAGTTGTTATTAAAAATGAAAATCTGTTTCTGCCTTGCAACCAATTTTGTAGAAACAACAAATGCTTAAAAGGAGCAGAGGAGGAAAAGGAGTGAAAGGACAGAGGAGCCTTCCTGACACGGGGATCTGTGACTAACAACCCTAAGAACCGGCAGGACAAAGAAAAAGGGTGAGCTCTTCTCGTTCGTTTCTTTTACACATGGTATATTTCCATTTTCACGCACAGTGTAAAGGATGTGTCCCAGCAGCAGTGCCAGCCAATTCTATGCATGCTTACTCAGAAGTAAGTCCCACTGAGTTTTACTGCCTACTCCATAGCACAAACTATAATTTCAGAAAACTGCTTGGTGCCATTGTCTGGAAAATAAGCTTTCTCCTATTATTCCCATGGTCACTTCCAGATGACTTGTTTAAAGAGCATTCAGCCTGATTTGTTTGTGGGGAGATTATAAAACCATGGGCCCAGCAAGTGTTAACCGACACTGTTCAATCCATTTCCCTTTCAATTTTTGCATTGGTGATAGATCTTTGGAGAAAGCAGGTTTGTTTCACAAGATCCCCAAATCTTCTTTAATTGCAGTGCTTAAATCTGCCAGATTGTGACTGAATCTCATCCCAAAAGTGACTGCTTGGAAGCGCCCTTCGGCCAAAGAAGCTTTTAGTATTTATGGGAGTGAAAGCTAAATCAAAGGCCATTAGCAGTAGCTTAAAAAAAAAACCCACACGCTAACTAACAAAGTAACCCCATGTATGTCTGATCAGACGTAAGTCCCCTAGAGTTCACTGAGACTTACTCCCAGTCCCCAGTAAAGTGTATATACTTTGTCAAGGACATTCTGAGATTTTCATATTGGTTTTCAGCTTCCTTTTGGTTTTCACATTTAGGATTAGGCTGGAGAACCTTGCAGAAAAGGGTGCTGTGAATCCCCAGTGAAAACGGAGGCACTTTTCCATAGTCACACTTCACTGCTACAAAGATTAGGTCTTTAATTTATGTTAGCACCTTGAGTAAAGCATAACAAGATGAAATGATAGTAAATTTACAATTAATTTAGGAAAAGGGAAACATTAGTGCACAACAGACAGTCAAAAAAGCAGGCATTTGTATATGCATAACACTTTTGAATGGGAAAATGGGGAGAGCATTTTACAAATTTACTGTTATCCTACATTAAAACTTAAGGGGGGGTTAAAAAATAAATATGCAATATACTTAGGTCAAAACAGACCCTCTCCTTCACTTGTTTCCATGCATTGCTAGATGTGTTGCTAACTATGTCTTTCAATTTAACCTGAAGGTTTTTAAAAATGCAAATTGCATCAACTTGGCGTGGGGCTGAGAATTAATTGTTTCAGAGCATGCATGGAGGGAGAATTTAGCTCTTTCCTTCCGTTCTATGTTCCTGAGTAAAATCCCTCCTCTGACGATAATATCTGCTTTGGGAGGAAATCTCCCGCTGGTGCCAAACCTACATACATTTATTAGGGTATAAATCACATTCAATGTAATGGAGTAAATATGCTTTACAATTGTGTTGTAATGGCCTTAAACCAAAATACTGTAGCCTAATTGATTGCCGGGTTATAATCTTAGTGCATTTAAATTATTAATAGATTGATTCCTTCTATTTCTGATATTTGAACGCTTATTTGTCACCCTTAGTCACTATACAGTTGTACCTTGGTTCTCAAACTTAATCTGGAAGTCCATTCCAAAACCAAGGCGTGCTTTCCCATAGAAAGTAATGCAAAATGGATCAATCCGTTCCAGACTTTTAAAAACAACCCCTAAAACAGCAATTTAACATGAATTTTACTATCTAACGAGACCAATGATCCATAAAATGAAAGCAATAATCAATGTACTGAAGTCACACAATCAATCAATCAATCTGTAGCTGAACTGGGTTCCACAGAGTCACAAAAACAAAACAAAAAAGCCGCAAAAACAAAAAACTCAAAATAAATAGCAAAAACAGACAGACCTCAGCGTAACACTCAAAACGGAGGTGTGTTACTCAAAACAGAGCACGTTCAGCTTCCGAAAAAAGTTCACAAACCGGAACACTTTCAGGGTTGCGGTGTTTGGGTTCCAAGTCATTTGAGTACCAAGGCGTTTGAGAACCAAGATACCACTGTACTGAGTAAGGGCTTGTCCACACTTCCCCTTGTCTTGTGAATAGAAAGCATGGGTCCGATTGCTTCAATTCAGCAGTAAAGAGCGGGTTTTCCATGCGGGAAAGCAGCGGGACAAGTGGGCGTGTGCAGGAGCCCTAAGGCTTGGTTCATACGGAAGACTGCAAAAGCATCTACCAATCCTATTAACTTGGGAGAGAAAACAAAAAAGAAATTGCATTCTCTAGCCAGTGTAGGTATCACATTTTAACTGCTGCCACGAGAAACACAAGAAGCCAATTTTTAACCACGTGAAAAAAGCCCAAACTTGATCCAGATTGCCATATCTGTTTCCAAAAGCATAAAACATTACCAACGATGAAGAAATCTGGCCTACAAAATCAGGAAAGCAAAGGACAGAAAATCAGGAGGCAGAAATCTAAAACTTGCTGGAGATCTTTAAGCAGAGGCTGGGTAGCCATGTATCAGGGATGCTGTAGTCCCATCCCACAACATAGTTCCATTATAGACCCTGCATGGAATGGGAGTTTGGACTCGATGACCTCAAAGATTACTACCAGCTCTGTAATTCTATGAGAACAGATGAGCTTGAGAGGAACAGGGCCACAGAGGAAATGCTGTTTAAACAATATGCACACTTTTCTGGATCTTATCCAATGGTTACTTTGTGCTGGCAGAAGAATGGCTTGCACACAGATGATCACCAGGGCTGCCAACAGGATTTTCTGCATCCAGAATTGGACCTAATATGGGCCCTCTGTGGCACTCAAAAAGAAGATAGAAATTTGCCTACACTTGCAAATGTGTACCCTCTTTTGTAGGTGGCGGTGGCAGGCCCAAGGAAATAATATGTCTGACAGATATGATGTCAACAGTTGAAATTTCCCCTTGATTGTATTTCCACACCTGAAAACAATTTCCCTGTTCAATTTCTACTTGCCATCCAGCTGTTAAAGGGACAATGGCTCTGTTCCCCTACTCCATGTCAGCCTTAAACCATGCAAATAACTCGGGTGTCTTGAGTTGTGAACCAGTTATTACTGTAGGTCTTTCACCAATTGATCTTAGGCCAGCAATACAGGCAATGGCCATTTTGCATGGGGGGTCTGTTCACGGCCCCCACCCTCATTTTGTCTTCTTCTGGTTCCAAAAGGACCCACACAGTGCCAGCGATTGCGCATCAACTGCACGCGCCTACCTACAATGGTCGCCACTTGTACTTCATCCAATGCAAGATCAGACGCGGTATTTCAGATGGAGGGGCTGAAAAATAATAATAAGATTTACAGCAATCCACATGCTCCTGCTTGGATAAATTCAAGTTTGAAAATGCTGAAAAAGCAAGCTGTATATTGTAAGATGATTTGTGATTATTTATTAATAGATCATAATAAGAACAGCAATGTTGTCACACAGATGAAACAGTCACTATGTCCATTTACGGGTTTATACCACAGGCAGCAGTTGCCTTACAGTGGTGCCCCGCAAGACGAATGCCTCGCAAGACGGAAAACCCGCTAGACGAAAGGGTTTTCCGTTTTTCGAGGCGCTTCGCAAGATGAATTTCCCTATGGGCTTGCTTCGCAAGACGAAAATGTCTTGCGAGTCTTGCGAGTTTTTCCCCTTCCCCCCCCCCTTTTCTAAGCCGCTAAGCCGCTAATAGCCGCTAAGCCGCTAATAGCGCTAATCCGCTAATAGGGATGCTTCGCAAGACGAAAAAAACGCTAGACGAAGAGACTCGCGGAACGGATTATTTTCGTCTTGCGAGGCACCACTGTATTTTCCCCTTAGGGATGATAAAGCAATTAATCACCCCTCCCTCCATCCTACTGCTACAATCAGCTTCAGCAACCCACAAACAAACACACACAGCTCTCTCTCCCCCCCCCCCCCCCCGCAGCCACTTCTGAACTAATGTGTTTGCCTGGTTTTGATATTATTACCATTAGAAGTGGATCAGACTTGGATATTCTTTCTCCAATACAGTATTCTGAGTGTGTGTGTGTGTGTGTGTGTGTGTGTATGGACAATTCTGGCTTCTAGGATCAGTTACTGCTAGCAAGGTGCCAACAAAAAGGGCTGCATTTGTTCATTGTGGAAGCTCCAGCGCAATGAAAAGCAACTGTGCAAGAGCGCTATGCTTGTGCTGTTTCCATTCATCCTGAATGGGTCTTGCGCGTGCAGGAAAACTTTTCAGCCGATTGTTTCCTTTTGTCTCCCCTCTGCTATTGTGGCAGCTTCGTTATCGACCTTGAGCAAAACCACCGCTGCACAACTTGCTTCAGTTCCGTTTTCTCTTTCAGACACACTGTCTCGGTCTTGGTTTGGGTCTATTTACTCAGAGCCAATGCTTAACAATGACTAATTTCCTCAAGGAATTCCTCCGAGTCCATCCTTTCATTAAATCCTGCCATATCTCTCTGTAAATCATTGCAAGGCAAAATATCCTTCCAGACCTCTATTACTGCATTAGGCTGTCAGACGTGCAACTTTTACTTCTCATCTTAAGGTGCAGGCTTCGAATCTTTTCCTTTGAGCAGTCTCACTAAAATCGGTGACCACAACCTATTCTTCACATTCTGTTTGCTTATTATACCTGGGGTCGCCAACTTGGTGCCTGTGAGTGTAACAATACCCTTCAGGTATTCCCCTTATGCCCACAAAAACTGAGTCCCCTTGATCATGAGGAGGTGAAGGTGGTGACTCCACACACACACAACCCGCCCCCTTCTTTGAGAAGTACATAGAGCTGAAGAAGGAAGTTTGAGAGTGGCACTCTTTTCCATTTCCTCTTTCAGCTCCCTACGATTTTCTACCCTCAGATTAATTCTACTGGGTCAAACTACCAGATTGCTTGAAAAAGTGGCACATGTGCCCATGCGTGCACTTTCAGCAGGGGAAGGGATGTTCAGGAGAGTGGCCCGATTCGGGGAGGTGGGAGGGAAATGCCAGAGGGCCATGTCCACAACACCTGCTAAAAAAATCCAAGTGTGCCCAATCCGGCTTAAAAAGGTTAGTGATCCCTGTACATGGGGGCAGGGGGGGGCAACTACCCCCCCTAAATCAGGTAAATCAATAAAAACACAGTGGTACCTCAGGTTACAGATGCTTCAGGTTACAGACTCTGCTAACCCAGAAATAGTACCTCAGGTTAAGAACTTTGCTTCAGGATGAGAACAGAAATTATGCGGCAGCGGGAGGCCCCATTAGCTAAAGTGGTGCCTCGGGTTAAGAACAGTTTCAGGTTAAGAACGGACTTCCAGATCAAATTAAGTTCTTAACCTGAGGTACCACTGTACTTAACTAATGAGGTTCTCCCCCTCCCCCCCCAATAAATCCGGGCTATGCCCATGTCCCTGTATTATATAAGTTAGATGCCACCTTTCTTCCTTGATGGATTTAAGGTAGTACAGGTTGAATTCCCACCCGGACTCTCCTCCAGGCACTGAGAAGACCTAGCTCTACCTTTAGCTTCAGCAAAGTGGGTGCATCATGTGTCTTCACCCCATGCCAGTTGGAGTCCAAGGCTTGATGAAGCAACTTCATCGCCTTGGCTCTGTAAATGAGAGGGAGTCTGAGGAAAATCTTAATGACCCAGTCTTTGTAGCATACACCACTGGGCTAAATGCCCACCAGCTATGAGTTATTGAGTTATGAGCTGCCAAGATGTATCCTTTGCCCTCTCCCTGTTTGTGCAGTTCCAGGCAAGCATCAGAAACAGCAGATTTAATTAGCACCTGTGAGGCCACTCTATATGGCTGGACACATGCATTGCAAAAAAAAAAGGAATACATCACAAAAACAAGACATAAATTTGCATACACTAATGTGTGTGTGTGTAAACCTAGAAACAATACATCTCATCACTGTGGAGAAGACTGTGACCTGTGTCCCTGCGCAGTCTTCTATCCAGGTACTAACTGTTGATGGGGAACTTCAAGACCCCTGCTCTCCCTTCTTATGTGTCTATATCAGGTGGCTGGTGCTGAGGGGCAGGAATGGGCAGAGCTGTGAGTGCCACAAAACCCCTAAGCCAGCCTGCCGCCCTCAGCGGCATATAGTTGTCCATTCAGCAGTGTTCAAGTAAGATTTAGTTGCCACTCTGATCAGCTTCTGTGTCCGAAATGGAGAGAGATGCCGTCTTTGCCTTAGGCAGTAAAATGTTTTGAGCCAACCCTATTTAAGAAGGACTTTTGTGTGCAGCGTCTGTTCTCTTTTGTTTCTTCATTTTTTGGTGTTGCTTGATAGGGCTTTTCACAAAGGAGTCTCCCGAGAAATCTTTGCCCCGTTACTAACCTCTTTTGTTCCTACGGATCATTAATTTCCCCCCTCATATTAGGCACATCGGCATAAAAGCACATAAACACACATTTTAATGTGCTCCATTGTTTCCTTTAGTCTAGTAATGCACTGCTCAGACTTCAAAAGCCTCTGGGAGCCTCAAAAGCCCAAACAAACAATAGTTTGATTTGAAAATGACTGGCTGTTGTAGCAGAAGTCTGAAATCAGTTGCAGGCCCAGCCAAGAGCTTCCAAAGCATCTGTTATGATGGCACTGCTTTCAGAACTGGAACCAAGGCTGTCAAAAGTGGAGAATAATCCAAGGCTTTAAGCCCAGTGATATCTGACTAGCAAGATCAAATGAAATTTTGTTTTGCTGCATATCCATTATGTTGTAATTTGCATTCCATTCTTGTTAGTCATGCATTCTTTTCAATTCATTAGGATCACAACAATTCGGAATGGAAAAGGACAAATCTAAACAAGCTAGTGTCAGACCAGCATTTTTTCATAAAATTCAAGGTCAGTGGGAGAGTGGGTGGGTGAAAACACTCTCAAAAGATTCCATTAATTGGCATATTATCATTTATATCCGGAGTGGGAACCTGTGGCTGCCTAGGTGCTGTTGGGTTGCGTCTTCCATCTTTCCTGGCCCTTGGTCACGCTGGCTGGAGCTGACGTGAGTTGGAGTCCAACATCTGCTGCAGGGCCACAGGTTCCCCAGCCTTGGATTATAAATTAATTAATTAAATTTGTTTATGCAATTAAAAGATTGTATGATGTCTATTAGAAAACACCCCACCTTTCTTTCTCTTTAAAAAAGGCAAAACTTAAGGGAGATAGTGCGGGTGGGATAAATATGTCAGAGCCAGCTGCTAGACAACACAGTCAGCTTCTGCTTCTAGCTCACCCAGAGAGATCTCACTGAAATAAGTTCTAGAAAAGAGTAAGATTATTTGACATCAGGGTGATGAGTATGCTTCTAGAAGAGCAGGACAACTTCCATTTTTAGGTGTTTTAAACTGGTTTCACATTGCCATAACTCTGGGAAGTGATTCTCTGTTCTTAGTCTCTAGCCACTTAATAAATAACCCCAGGGTTCCTTGTTTAGAATACATGCTTGAAATCATTTGAAATTCCTGGTGTAGATCTGCAGCTGGATTTTGTGTAGAGCCTGACTACTGGAAAAAAAGACCACCTTAAAAAGGTGATACAACTTTGATTATTGTGCCTGAAAGCTTGCCTTTAAGAAAGGTACAATTGTCAGATGTGAGTCTTCACTTTCATACCTTCGCTGAGATTTACGGCAAGGCCTGGTGTTTTTATTTTGCCCCTTACAAAACAATATTCAGCATTCATTTATTTCCAGTTCACAAGTGATTAAGGATATTCTTGCCTTGCAGTGCACAACTGTCAGAATCAGCTTCAGTTGTTAAAAACATTTTTAATGGGCTCAGTATTGGAGCCAGAATAAACAACAATAGGGAAGAAACGTGTTTCCTACTCTAATGTTGATGATACTGGTTTTCAGTTCAGTACTTGTGACATGGAATAGTTGATTCAGCTGCAAAGGTTATTACACATGACTATTCCAGTGAATAGACAAATCTGGGACTATGCCCGCAATTCCACTTGTCCTGTCCCTGAGCTGTTTTGCCTTTGCCCTGCCACTGTCCCCTGGAAAACCTGCTCTTTACTGCTGAATCAGAGCAAACATCAATCCGGAGAAAACTTGATTGACGTTTGCTCTGATTTGGCAGTAAAATGGGTTTGTTAGAGGTATGGATTAGCCCTTAGACTTAGACCCACCACCCTGCCACTGACAGCCCCCCAGCTCTAAGGAAGCGCTGGAGCTGGGACCGGTTACATCATTCCATATCAGTATGGCCTAAATAATGTGTCTCTTAAGGGTCCCTTAACAGCTGCAATTTCCTGCTTTTTTTGGAGCTTGAGTGAACATTCAAAGTCCTTAATACACCATGTACAACTGAAAGGTTTTTTTATTTATTCTATTTCTTTACTAACATTGTAGGAAAACCACCACTGCAACCTTTATTATGCAGAGGGGTAGAATTCATCATGAAAACATAGATAATTATTTCACCTTTTGGGCCCTTGCCCAAGCATTATGATTCGGGCTCCCCAAGCTGTAATTCTGAACAAAAATTACTGAAAGTAGCAAAACTGTATAGTGAGCTTGGCTTGGTGCATGTTACAGAGCTGCACAGATCACTACTAAGCATGTTGAATCAGAAGTAAGTCCAACTGTGCTAGGACTCACCATGAACACCTCCCTTGTTCTCTTGGAATGGCAATGGCTTCCACTTCAGAGGTGCTGGAACTGAGTTCAGACGAGTTCCAGCTGAAAAAAAGCCCTGCTCACTAGCAATGGGATTCTAGGTTTGCAGCCTTGAAAGCACATAGCATTTAAGGCTTCCAGTGTAGTTCAGAGCATCAGAGGGTGCATGGCAAGTCTGGACATGCCTCTATGCCAGAGGTACTTCATAGTGCATAAGAGCAGCAAACTGAAGAGGGGAACTTCCTGACTACAATGTCGCTGTGACCTGGTTTTCTTCAGCAGATGGTCTTTCATATATGGTAAGTAAAGCAGACCTGCAACTAATATCCATATTAAGCACGTAGCTGCACTAAAATGTTTGCTCTCCTACTGAGTTCAGGACTTGCTTTTGTCTTAAGAGCAACGGTGTAACTAGTTATTTCCGTACCAAAGACAGTTTCTCAGTTCTGTGCGTTTTCCATTCTTGGAATCTGGCAGCACGCAAACTCCTTTCAAATCACCTCGGCAATTATGATCCCCTCCAAACTGTCAGCGTTTTGTGTGAGGGATTCAAGGGTCTCCCAGGAAATTTAGATTTGTGTGATTAAAGGGTCCTATCAGCATCAACGAACAAAGATAGTCATGTTGGCCCATAAGAAAACATTTAGTTGGCCCAGTAACGGCATAGCCCTACCATGGATTTTGGAATTCTTTTCATCATACTGACATTTCAGCAACAATTTATGGGAAAACGTAACTTTAGAAAAATCAGGGCAATGCTCTGCATAGATATTGAAATAAGAGCATGCAAAAGCACCGTCTACAATAGTCAGCCCAGTAATGATAGCTTCCAAAAACCCAACAAAATGATTTGGCAAACCACCTTACACCTAGATTGCCTCCCCCCATCTCTCAGCTGTGGCCATTGCATATCCCATGCTCTTCATGGTTAGTCTAAGGGCAGGGGAGCAGCCCCTAGTCATCTAGTGAGCTCCACAGCTGAGTGAGGGTTTGAACCTGCGTCCCTGCAGCCCTAGACATTGTGGTAGCAGTAGCCATTTTGCACAGGGGTGGGCTAGACTACACTTGGGCAGACCCCACCCTCTGCCTCCAAAGATGCCCTGCTGACAACAGATGCCAAAGAGCTGCCTTGCTTGCCCAGTCATGTTCTTCGGGATGCAGAGCACACAGATGATTTTGCTTGCTCTGCTCTTCCAAAGGAGGGCAAAGGGGGCATGTCAGGTGTTGGGACAACATCTCACATCGTGCCTAGCCATGCATCTTAGAGCTCTGCTTTGCACCACTGAGCCACGTCACCTGTAACCTGATCTAAGTTTAGGCCCTGTAGTGATTTTTGGTTGGGTAATAATCGAGCCAAGAGTCCAAGGAATGTGCCTGCAAGTGGGAGCCAGGAGAACATGCAGCTCCCAAGGCAGTCTTCCAATCCTCTGCCCCCCTTGCCCCTCTGATCATCCATCAGCCGTGTGGCAGGAAAAAGACTGCTTTGCTCCTTTGCAGCTAAGCAGCAGAGGATCAGTAATACTAGCTGTATCAGTGCCGGGGAAAGTAGATTTTAACCTGCCCCACTCCCCACCCCAGCACTCCTGGCGCAGCCACGATCTCTGGCCCCAGACTGCCGATAGCTAGCTGCATAGGAACAACAATTTTAGTTGCACTGGGATTGCTGGGAACTAGAATAGGTTGGAACCTGCAGTCCTGATGCCTCTGGGGAAGGGAGGCGTTTGAGAGTGGGGAGGTTGTATGCCTGTGTGTATGTCTGGGTGCATGAGTGGGGCAGGGAAGGGTCTATGTCCGTGTGGATGCTGTCCCTACCTGCTGCCTGGTTTTGCCTTGGTGTGTGGCCTCTACCTGCCCACGCACTGCTGCCCATTGCTCTTTTTTGCCAAGAGGCTTTCTACCATCCTTGGCCTAGACCTTGAACGCAAAAACTTTTATTATGTGTACAAGGCTAGTGGAGATCCAGGTACTCTGATTTAAGGATGATTGTTTCTCTCATTAAGAAGAAATGAGGGTGTCAGCCATGCCCACCCACTTAATGCGCCTTGGGATTCTTCAGAAAATGGAATTGCTTTAATAGCAAAGCTACCTGAAATCACCTGCAAAATAATATCATCACAGGACTGAAGAACTGCCTGTTTCTTTAGAAATGGAACAATGGTTTTAGGCAACAATCCAAACTGAAAATATGCTTATGAAGCAGAAATTCTGTTTTTGTGGCCAATGCCATTAAAACACATTATAAAAAGGGGAACTAGAATGGATTTTAAATGCTGGCTCAATTAGCTGGAAATGCAGTGGTGATCATGGAAGCACAAACAACATCCTTTGCGCATCAGTCCTGATATCGCTAGGCGGGATCTCTAATCTGCCTCATAAGCTAATATAATTGCACTGTAAATGAACTTTGTGTGTCTAAAACTCTTATTTAAATGCTAAAGCGCATATAGTGCATTTTCCCAGACATTGTACATTTGTTTTGTGTTGGTGATGTTGCCCTCTACTGGTACTTTCAGAGAATAATAGTGTATTTCAGAGGGCATTTCCCAACTATAGTATTAGTTTTTCTGTAGTAAATGTGCAGCCACTACTGCTCTGTTGCAGGCAGTCCAGACATCCGCTCTCTAGATTGTAGGGATATCAGCCACATGGCTATCACATTTTCCCTCACTATAGCTGCATTACATTTTGCCTTTGGGGAAAATGCAATTCTTCTCCCAGGGAGACGGGATTCTTGCTTTGTGGAAAGTAATCACAGCAACTGTTTTACACACTGCAACATAAATGGTCACGCGCAACAGCAGTATTCTCAGAGTGCCCATGAAGCAGTTATTAACCTGAGAGCTGTAGCCCAGAATTGCTTGTAATGCCACACAAGGATAAGTGATATAACAGCAACTGCCCCCCTCCCCGCCACTCCTACTCATACAGTGACTTTTGTTTAAAATGTGCCTTTGTGACTTTATACCTTAGAAGAGGGGCACTCCACTGTTATATTACACTCTGTTGCAAGAGTGTAATATATCTAGCTCTTTTTTAAAGCATGTCAGACATCAGTACAGTGGTACCTTGGTTGTCAAATTTAATCCGTTCTGGAAGTCTGTTCCAAAGCCAAAGTGTTCCAAAACCAAGGTGCACTTTCCCATAGAAAGTAATGCAAAATGGATCAATCCGTTCCTGACTTTTAAAAACAACCCCTAAAACAGCAATTTAACATGAATTTTACTATCTAACAAGACCATTGATCCATGAAATGAAAGCAATAATCAATGTACTGCAGTCACACAATCAATCAATCAGTAGCTGAACTGGGTTCCACACAGTCACAAAAACAAACCAAAAAAGCCTCAAAAACACAAAAAACCCCTCAAAATAAATAGCAAAAACAGACAGACCTCAGTGTAACACTCAAAACAGAAGTGCGACACTCAAATCAGAAGCGTAACACTCAAAACGGAGCATGTTCAGCTTCCGAAAAAAGTTCACAAACTGGAACACTTACTTCCAGGTTTGCAGTGTTTGGGTTTCAAGTTGTTTGAGTACCAAGGCATTTGAGAACGAAGGTACCACTGTAACAAGATCTTAGCCTATTCTCAGCAATGCCAACCGGCAAACACGAGTGAGGCTGCCTTCCCACATTGTTACCAAATTCTAAATGTCAGCAAGGTTATCTCTTTGGCTTACCAATACTACACTAGCGTACCATTATTTTTATTCCATTATCTGAAGGCTCTGTACACCTCCTTTCCCTTCCCAGTTAGAGTTCTAAAATTACCAGAAGCAGGGCCTTCTCAGTGGTTGCACCCACCTTGTGGGGTGCCTTTTCAAGTGAGATCTGTTAGGCCCTGGTGTACTATAGTCCTTTAGATATTTTACCAAGGCGGTGTTTTGCTGAGTAGTCCTTTTTAGCATGTTATGTTATATTAATGCTGTCCCTTTTATGATTATTGTTCTGTGATTATTGTTATTTAAGTCATGACTCAATCATGTTCCCTTTTGTAATTGCTGCTCCATGCTTCTTGTTTTCTATCCATTGATGCGAATGTAAGCTTTGTCTTGCTGTTGTAAGTTGCATTTTAAAAAGGTGGACTGTATGTTTTTAAAATAAAATAGAGACACAAAATTGCTCCCGATTGTTCCTTTAAATGCGTGGCTTGCGTGCACCACTGTTTAAATGGGATGCTGAATGCCAGCCACTCTACCAGGTCGGATCCACTGGGAGCTCCTGACTGGCAGCTCCCGTGTGAATCTGACACAGTGTGAAAGCAGCATGGTTTGCAAAGCTTGCAAACTGTGGCTTGCATTTGGTCCAGTTTAAATTAGCACCAAATACAAGCCAGGCTGCCAAGTTGGATCTACTCTGAGTGAAGCTTCCTTGTGGATCCAACCTAGGCCAAAAGCAGCACAGCTTGCATCCAGTGCCAGATTTAAACAGCCTAGAATGCAACCCAGGTTTGCAAAGAAAAATTGGGAGCAAAGGCTTGCATTTGGCGCTGTTTAAATTTGGCGCTGAAAACTAGCCGTGTTGCATCCAGCAGACATTGGATCTACTGGGGGGCTAATATCAGGAGCCGCCGAGTGGATCTGACCCTAGCCGTGCAGCTTGCCTTTGGTACCAAATTTAAATGGCAACAAATGCAAACCACATTTGCAAAGGAACAATGGAGAGCACACTCTTAAGGCTCCTGATGGTTCATTTGCAGCTGTGGTTTACCTGCCCCACACCTGGAATCATGTGATATCAGGTGAGTGACAGGAGGGCATGACTGGGAGAAGATGGCCTTGCCTGTTAAATCAGGAACCCTAAAAATGCTGTATGTTTGTACTTGGTACCATGTTTCATAAAAAGGAACCATTATACTGGGATATGAGTTGAGTTTCTCCTTTGGGTATCAATGACTCGGATTCTCAAGGCTAGAATTGTTGAAGTTTTTAACCACAGAACAGCATCTGCAAACAAAGTCTCGCCTCTTCATCCTTTTAAAAGTCTGTGTGGCAGCACAATTCTATGCATATTTACTCATTTCCATCGGTGGAAATCACTTCTAGGTGCATTTGAGATTGTAGCTTGAAAGTTTCAGCAAACCATGCAGGCTGCTGGAGACAGACGACAATATTCAAAGGGGCAAGTTACAGAGGACCTTGGGAAACATACTGTTGGGTGCCCCCTCTAGTTATCTCAACCTGACCTACCCAGGGCCGACCTGCCCATGAAGCAAGGTGAGGTGACTCCCTCAGGTGACAGGATCCACAGGGGCAGAAGATCTAACCCATGCTGTCTCCACAGTGCCCTCTCAGTGAACAAGAGGTACTACAGTCATACCTCATGTTACATCCGCTTCATGTTACGTTATTTCAGGTTACGTCCTGCGGCGACCGGGAAGTACCGGAAAGGGTTACTTCTGGATTTTGCCGCTCGCGCAGAAGCGCAAAATGATGTCACGCACATGCACAGAAGCAGCGAGTCGCAACCTGTACGTGAGCAGAGCGGCGCTGCGGGTTGCGCTCTTTTCATGTTGCGAACAGGCCTCCGGAATGGATCCTGTTCGCAACCAGAGGTACCACTGTACTGGTCTCCTCCCATCCCATTCCCACTGTCGATCTTTATTCCCTCTTGTTCCTGATGTAGATCACTCCCCTTGCCATTTTGTGACTTGCCTCAGGTGCCAAAATGTCTTGGGCTGGCCCTACCCAACCTTTAAGAGAAGGCAAGCAATGGGGTAGAGGTGGCAGAGCAAGAACACACTCTCAGGGCAGAATGGGAGGGACAGTTGGACCCTGTGGTGCTGCCTTCACAAAACAAAACCACTTAAGCTATTACTTCTGCTCTCTTAATTTCTGCCCTTGCTGCATGGAGGATTGGCACCCTAGCCAAATATCCTCGCTACTTTACTACACAGAGGGAAAGAAAGGGTGAGCAAGCAGAGGCTTGCCAGTTGCATTTGTTCTGGGGTACTTCCTTCTGAGCCCACTCCTGACTGTGCACAGAGGCAGGGTGAGCAAGCAGGTAGAGAATCCCAAAGGGAGAAAAAGGCGAATGATCAGGAGCAGTGGTAGCTGCTCTTTGTATCCCTTGCTTCCCCAATCTTCTGGAGTTAAAGGGTTAACAGTAGGAAGGGGAGGAAGTGTTGCTGTGCACAGTGCAGAGCAGCCCCACCCCCAGGCCCAAACTTTCCAGGGACTGATGCATCTCAGCAGCTGCTCATCAGCAGGCAAGACAGATACAGGAAACCTGAACAGCTTGTTTTACAGAAGCAAACATGATAAGGAGTGTGCATATCTCAAGCAGTAATCCTTGTTATTCTAAAGCAGCAATGCTGCAGCAAGCAAAGGCTCCAGCAGCTAAGTCAGCTGCTTGTGGCTGCAAAGCCAGACAGGATGTTTGTGACTGTTGCCATGGAAACAAAGGGGCAGTCCATTCTGTACTGAGCACCGGATGTTAGCTCAGTGTGTGTGTCATATGACCTGTACAGGATGTACATGGGTGGAGTTTGGTGTTTCTCTCTGTTTGTTGAACAGAGCAGACATGTTTTCTCTGTACTGAAGTGAAAGACAGGAATAAAGACAATGTAGTTACATTTCTGTCTGAGTCTGATTCCCCTCCCTGGGGATATGCTGGAGAGCAGGGAGGAGGAGAGCAGTTGGTGTGTTTTCCTCACAGCCTGAGGAAAATCGCCGGAACGGACCTCGTGTGTTTTTCCTACCGGGAGTCGCCGGAGGGAGGTCGAAAGAATTCAGCCGGTGCCTGGAGAGATAGGCACATAGACAGGAATAAAGACAATGTAGTTACATTTCTGTCTGAGTCTGATTCCCCTCCCTGGGGATATGCTGGAGAGCAGGGAGGAGGAGAGCAGTTGGTGTGTTTTCCTCACAGCCTGAGGAAAATCGCCGGAACGGACCTCGTGTGTTTTTCCTACCGGGAGTCGCCGGAGGGAGGTCGAAAGAATTCAGCCGGTGCCTGGAGAGATAGGCACATACCTCTGACCGAGCCTGAATTATGACATTGGTAGCAGTTGACGGTTGCTACGATCCATGGGAGTCTGCATCAAGGAGGCTGTATTCATCCCTCTCCATGGAAGCCTGAGATGGATGCTGATTCTCTGCAGCTAGAAGCTGACCAGAAGAAGCTGAAAGCCAAGCTACGGAGCCCAGGTATGAGATTTTCGGGCTTAAAAGTGTGAATGCAGATGGATTAATTCTCTGCTTCATGGGAGCAACGTTTGGGAAAAACAGCTCCGAGAGAGAAGAGTCTGCATTCCAAACATTCCTGTGGTTTTTCCTGTCCAAGGAAAGGAATGTGGTTGCTTAGCAACGCAGATAAGGGCTGGAAGTCAGGCTATGCCCAAAGAGGCACAAACAGCTCGTGTTTTGACTAGGCCTTTACAAAGGAACTGTGAAAGGGGCTTTCCAAGCGGCCAGTGTTATTGCTGCCAGGTGCACAGAGTGTAAACAAGCCAGCTATTGGATTTTAGAGGCTTGTGTTTGAGAGTCAATGCAAGGACTCAAAATGGATGTCAAGAAGGGAAGCCTGCCTTCTCCACCCCTCTTGACCAGTGACAATTATGCATCTTGGTCTATCAAGATGAAGGCCTTGCTGCAGAATCAGAGACTGTTTGGGGTGATTGAGAACCCCATCCCTGCAGCACCAACGCGTCCTTGGGAGTCACAGGATATGAAGGCCAGAACTGCTATAATTCTGTGCGTGTCAGACTCTCAGCTTGTTCATATACAAGATTTAGAGCACGCGAAAGATGTTTGGGACACGCTGAGAAGGACACATCAAAGAGATGCAGGTTCTTCAGCGTTGCTGTATTTTGAGAAGCTGACTAACCTGAGGCTTGCGCCTGATGGAGATGTTCAAGCGCACCTGACGGAAATGAAATTTCTGCGTCAGCAAATGGTGGAACGCAATTTCCGTCTGCAGGAGGAAGTGTTTTGCTTCATGGTGATCAACAGCCTGAATCGGACTTACAAAACGGTTGCCAGTCAGCTGGGGTCTCTCCCAGCGCAAGATCTAACGTCGGACAGGGTCTTTGCCGTGGTTCTGAACGAACATGACAGGCTTGCCGCCCTGGAAGTCAAGGACAGGGGGAGACAAGAACGGAGTTCAGACACCCCCACAGCTGTAGCTACTGGAGGAGACGCCGTAGCTTTGAACGTTGTCCAATGCCACAATTGTGGACAGACTGGGCATTTTCAGCGGTACTGCAGGAAGCCACGTCAGAACAAAGGAGCCAAGGGAAGCTCCACGAAGTCTGAGGCATCAGGCAAAAGTCATGCCAAGTCACAGGCGAAGCCTGCAAAGGCTTTGATGTCCCTAAAAGCCACACCACAAGTGGGGAATTCTTTCGTTTTAGACACGGGAGCGACGGTTCACATGACCCATCGTAGGGATTTGTTTTCGTCGTTTAAGAAGCAAAGCTTCGTTGTACAACAAGCCAACGGTCAAGAGCTAGAAGCGACCGGAATTGGGACGGTGTATCTTAAAAGTCTGAACTTGACTATAAACAATGTTTATTTGGTTCCAGAGTTGAAGTACAATCTGCTCAGCGTTTCGCAGATTGCCAAGAAGGGACTAAAACTGTCCTATGATGATCAACACTGCGAGATCTACAAAGATGGAGAGTTGTATCTTTCTGCCAAAGAGAAAGATGGACTGTATTTGTTGACTTTTGATCAAAGTGATTACATGGAATGTAATTCTTATGATTCTAACATGATTTCTTTTGCAGGTGTAGCTGAAAAGAACGCCAAGCAGGTCACCTCGAGGGTCGACAAGGCATTTCAGCGGGTGTATGCTGATGTGATTGGTCCTTTAGCACCATCTAGAGGCAATGCAAAGTATTACCTAATATGTGTTGATTCTTTCACAGGTTTTGTCTGGATTTATCTTTTGGAGAGACCGAAAGAAGCCTTAGAAAGGTTTAAAGAGTTTTGTGACAAGGTTAAAAATATGCATGATGCTGACATAGATTGTCTTTGCACAGATGAGAAGCCAATTTTTCTTTTACAGGATGTCCAGAGGTTCCTGAAGAAGAAAGGGATAAGACACAAAATTGCAGCTTCCGATGAAGCTTGGAAGAGGTGTATCTGTGTTAGGGTGAACAAAGAATTGCAAAAGGGAATGCATGCGCAATTGCTTAGTTCACATCTGCCACATGAGTACTGGGCTGAGTCGCTAATGTCATATTCTTACACGTGGTTGAGAAAGTTTTCAAATGAATTGGGATGTTCTCCTTTTGAGAAACTGTTCCACAGAAAACCTTCTGTTGCCCATTTCAAGGTTTTTGGGTCTCATGTGAGAACAGAAGCTCCAGGTGGAGTAAAGAATGCCAGAGGCATTTTTGTGGGTTATGAAAAGGGTCTCTACAGAGTAATTTTGTCTGAATCTGGTAAGGTGATTCTCACAAAATTTCTAGAGAGTGCTCCTGAACAGGAGCGAGTGGTTGTTCACACATTTCCCACAGGTCATGATGATGATTCTGATGATTCTGATGATGATGAGTTTGATCTTATTGAGTTCAGTAGTACTGATGATGACAGCGATAGCTCAGACAGCTCAGTTGTCACAGTCATTGAGAAGAAATGTCACACAATGACTAGACCCTCAGAAGAGGAGGATGAACCACTGATTAAGCTTAGTACTGGTTCTTCAGAGAATTCAGAGGCTGAACCAGAAAGCAAGGGAGAGCAGCACCTCTTACGTAGGTCTGAGAGAGCAACGAAGGGTGTACCACCCAAGAGGTATTCAAAAGAGTTTGCCAACCAAGCTATTGCATGTGTTGCTGTTGTAAACGACCAAGGTCAAATCGAAGCTGTGTCTGAGTCAGAGACAAAGGCACAACAGAGAGTTGCTAACCAAGGTAATCCAGAAGCACTCATTCCTTGGAAGTCACACAACCAGAGAGGTACATTGGTAAAACCAGTGGCGTGTAGTTCCAAGGGTGGAACTGAAACAACAGGGGAGTGTTATAAGTATAACAACTGTTTGTTTTCTTCTCTGGATGACGCTTTGCTCGCAGCACGCATTGATACTTTAGGGGGAGTATGTTATTCTAAAGCAGCAATGCTGCAGCAAGCAAAGGCTCCAGCAGCTAAGTCAGCTGCTTGTGGCTGCAAAGCCAGACAGGATGTTTGTGACTGTTGCCATGGAAACAAAGGGGCAGTCCATTCTGTACTGAGCACCGGATGTTAGCTCAGTGTGTGTGTCATATGACCTGTACAGGATGTACATGGGTGGAGTTTGGTGTTTCTCTCTGTTTGTTGAACAGAGCAGACATGTTTTCTCTGTACTGAAGTGAAAGACAGGAATAAAGACAATGTAGTTACATTTCTGTCTGAGTCTGATTCCCCTCCCTGGGGATATGCTGGAGAGCAGGGAGGAGGAGAGCAGTTGGTGTGTTTTCCTCACAGCCTGAGGAAAATCGCCGGAACGGACCTCGTGTGTTTTTCCTACCGGGAGTCGCCGGAGGGAGGTCGAAAGAATTCAGCCGGTGCCTGGAGAGATAGGCACATACCTCTGACCGAGCCTGAATTCTGACAATCCTGTCTCTCTCTCAAACCACCTCCAGCTCTATGGAAAAGCTGTAATCTGTTTCCAGCCTTAGAAAAGTGTAGTTTTGCAGACGATTATATGCTTTGGCTGAAATCCCATCACATTTACAAGGGTGTAAGTCCCATTGAAGTGGACAGAGACCTTGACCAAAGCCTCTTAAGGATGCTTACTTAAGACTAGCTCTTTGCTGAGCCCCATCAGATTTACTCCTGAATAAACATTGCTATCATGGTGTTGCATCAATGGGCATTGTGCTTCAGAGAGTTTCATGAGCAAAGTGGGATATCCTATGGAGCTCACCAGCTAATGTTGACAATGGGGAGAAGAAACGTGGCGAAGGGAGACTTAGGAAAAGGGTAGCAATAGTGCAAGGAATGAGTGCAGTTACATATACACTACTTAACGTATACTTCCGGTCAGGTCATGGACTGCACCTTTGTTACAAGCAACCAAGATGTCACAAAAGTGAGCAAGCTTTTGAGTTCTCCAGAATTCTTCATTGGACTGAATAGTAAGCAGATGGGGGGGGGGGGGAGCTGACTTTATGTTGAAGCCACAACGTCTGCATTTAGTCCAAGATGGCATGTATGAGATGTAATAGAGCCTAATCTAATGATAGGGACGCAGGTGGCGATGTGGGTTAAAGCCTCAGCGCCTAGGGCTTGCCGATCGAAAGGTCGGCGGTTCGAATCCCTGCGGCGGGGTGCGCTCCCGCTGCTCGGTCCCAGCGCCTGCCAACCTAGCAGTTCGAAAGCACCTCCGGGTGCAAGTAGATAAATAGGGACCGCTTACCAGCGGGAAGGTAAACGGCGTTTCCGTGTGCGGCTCTGGCTCGCCAGAGCAGCGATGTCACGCTGGCCACGTGACCCGGAAGTGTCTCCGGACAGCGCTGGTCCCTGGCCTCTTAAGTGAGATGGGCGCACAACCCCAGAGTCTGTCAAGACTGGCCCGTACGGGCAGGGGTACCTTTACCTTTACCTTTAATCTAATGATGTCTGCTGGGTGCTGTGGAGGTTTCAAGTTGCACCTAAGGACAGCCGGGACAAAGAAGCAAATGATGGCTGATCCCCATTTATGAAAGTATAAAACCCAGCAGTTATCTGGAGCTTTCTCCAACCCTTAAGCGACACACACAGATGGAAAGGGAAACAAGAGATAACTGACTTGTTATTCATAATTAGCAGCCGTACTATGCTGCTCTGTAACTGAAGTTCTGAAGGTGGCATATATAAAAATTGTTAAAACAATGAACATCTTTTAAGAAAACAATATACAGTATAAAACACAGCGCAGCAGAGATGACCAACAAAATTAAATCAAAACAGGCTGTAAAAACTTTTAAAACCCCAAACATCAAAATCTATGGGAAATATAGAGAATAATAAAGAAACTCTCACTTAGCATTGAAAATAGAAAGCAAGATTCTGTCTCCTGTCCCACATTATGGACCAGGATGACTTCCTTGCTTTTTATTTGTCTTGGGGAATACATGTATAGTTACAGGAGTGAGGTGCCAAGAGTCATAGGACATGCCAAGTCCACTCGTGGAGTTACAAGCAGTTTCAAAACAGGAAGCAAAGGCAAGAACGGACAGAGGTTTTACAATGGAGGGAAGTCAGCAATGGAGTCTCCAAAGGATCTCCGCTGGGAATTGTGCCATCTTGGTGGCTTTTAACAAAATATGAGCCCAGTCTAGGGAGGACTGATCTACATAGCCACGCGATGTGTAACAACTAAATGGAACATCCCTGTTCAGCATCTGTATACCCGAGTCCCAGATCGGGACTCGGGAACAAACTTTGCCTTCTAAGTGAGATGAGGGGGCCTCGTGAATGAGAGTCCAAGCGACTTGTATGCACACGGGTGGGCGGGAGCGCAGGTTTCCCACGACATCGATTCTCCCACCTCCAGGGGGGGAAGTCCGGTCGTGTGAAGGGGGCCTTCCGGGAGCGAAGAGGGCAGAGCACCGGGGCAGCTGGCGTTCGCTTGGAAGCCGCTCCGCTCTCCCGTCCCGCCTCGCTGTGAGTGGAGATCCCGAGCGCCACTGGGCGAAGTAGCCACGTTGTGTCGCCCCCAGCGCCGCTCGCGGGAGCCCGGGACGCCTCCGGGGATCCCCATTGGCCGGCTCCGTCGGGCGCGTCACGGCGGGGGCGGGGCTCCCATCAGCTGTTTGGGTAATGCCAGGAAGCAAGTGTATTTTGGAAACAATGCCGTGTGCGGCTGGCGGCGGCGGCGGCGGCGGCGGCGCCTGAGGTTGCAGCCCGGGGACTTTCCGGCTCCCGCTCTTTCCGCTGGCCGCGCTCGCTGGCGCTGCTGCTGTTGCAGCAGCAGATCAGATCAGGCGAGGGTTCCGCTTCTCAGGGTTCGCTGATCCCGCCTTGCAGCGGCTCCCGAGCCTCTTGCCTAAAGGAGACGCTCGCTGGCCGCAAAGCCCCGACCACAGTCCCGCCCAGGCGGAGTCGCAAGTAGGGCAGCAGGTCAGTAGAGTGTGTGTGTTAGTGTTAGTCGCGCGTGTGTATATTGATATATAGATGTTTGTGGGTGTGTAATATTATTTGATCCGTGACAGGCGTTGCCTACAGACGGGGAGGGCGAGTTAACTCCTGACTAAGCATCGCTCGCATGGGTCGCCTTTGATCAGATCTTCATTTCAACTTTTAACGGGATTGTTGCATTTCCTAAGTACCTACTGTTACTCGGCTTCAGCCTTCACGATTAGCTGGGCTGTAAGTTTAAATAAATGAATGAATGAATTCTCCGAAGGGCTTCGTTAGAGGTATACGAATCTTAATGTTCTGCGATCGCAGTGCACTGTGAGCCGATAAGTAGAGCAGGGGAGCACACCCTCCCCCCACAATCTCTGTTTTAGTTTGGGGGTGGTGCTTTGGGGGGGTTATCTTACTTTTACAATTTCAGCGTCTACAGTTAAGAAAAACGTTTGTTGGCAAATGTATATCTGCTTCACCTTTTCTTTACATGCACCAGAAAACTGGGAGCTCATGAGGTCAAGCAGCCTTACCCCTTCCACTTTTTCACCTAACTTTCCAGGGAATAACCTCATTCCTCTGAACAGTTGAGCGGAATGAAAAGTATCAGTGATCACTGAGTTTCTGATAAAGGCTGCCACTTTTTTTCTGGCAAGGCTTCTGTGCCTCTAAAACAACTGCTCTGCAGTCAGAAACTAAAAGGGAAAACTTAAATGTGTTAGATTTGTACCTGTCAGCTAGCTGTTAGGACTGCCACTTTTGTTCTGGGACAACTCCTATCTCAGACAGAATAAGTGGTACCACAAAACTGTTGATACCAACAATTCAATCATCTCAGTGGTTCCTAATCACTTCCTTCACTGTGGCTTCTTGGCATGCTGTAAATAATATAGTTCAATTCATCTTTCACTATCTCGAAATAGAAATACTTGAGCCCCTTCCCTTGAGAGACATCCATAGTAAACAGATCTTCAGCTCTTTACACAAAGCAACAGATCAGGCAGGTGCCAAAAACTGCTTATTTGCTTTGTGTTACTAATAAAAAAGGAGTCATTTCCTTTAGGTGGTTTGGCCACTAATGTGCTGCGAGACAAATACTTAACTAAAGGATCAAATGACTTTATATACCAGATGTGCTCTGCAAAGTACTGCGTTTGTCAAATGGTCTTAATAACTTTGGAGTTTCTTTTCATGTGTGTGTGTGTGTGTGTGTTATAAGGATGTCTTTTGGCCTCATCCTGAATTGAATTGATGCATTTCAGTCTTAAATCTCTGAGGAACAGAAGGCGCAGGGAAGAGTTAAAAAGGGAATTGTGAAGTCCAGCTTGCTTTGTTTTGGTTAACTGGCAGTGCATGTGTGTCCTATAGCCTTCCTCTTTGCTTCGCTCTTGAGAGCAGGCAAGTGGCTGCAATGTTTTGTTCGAGGCTTCTTTTTTTCTGAGGGAATGCTGGAGCGAGATGGAAGAATGTATGCATTGTATAGTTCCCAACAGGTGTTTCCAAGTTGGGAGAACTGCAACACTATTCTAATTTTACATGCTTTTTTTAAAAAGAAGTTGCTTGCTGAACTGACTTCCTTCTTTCAAAGGGATATGATTACTATTTATTATGCTTTGACAGCTCTTTCAGGAAATGTAGAGCAGCTTATGCAGGGCTCCCAGCTGCTGACCAGGCTGGAATTTTCTATAACGTTATAAATATAACAGCATCAAGTGCCCTCAACTTGCCCTCCTAAGTGATTTCTAGGGTAGGCCATGCCTGTGCTCTGTATTCCTTATCCTTAAATAACCACTGTAAAGATTTTCCTCCCTTTAAAAGCCTGTTCCTTCTCCAAGCTTATTTCTTTGCACCCTGTCCTACTTCCAAGGATTGGAGACTCTCTTGTCAGCCTCCCAGTCTGGTGAGGTGGGTAGCCTGAAGGAGAGTGCAGAGTTTCTCCCAAGCTTCATGCTCAGCTAAGCCCAGTGTCCCGGTCACTGCACAAAAAACCCCACACAGGCAGCCCTATGGCCTCTTCTCTTGGACTGAGCCTCACGGAACACAGCTGAACTTGCTTCTTGGTAACCGTGCATCCATTGTAAGGGAACACTTTGGCTTTGAGATCTGCTGTGCATAGAATCTTATTGAATGTTTCGACAAGTGGTAGGGAACCTGTGCCTCTCCAGAAGTTTTCATAGGATCATAGAATTATAGAGTTGCAAGGACCCCCAAGGGACATCTAGTCCAACCCCCTGCTATGCAATAATCCTGCCCACAGCTGTCCATGGGTGGGTGGTGTTGGGCTGCAATTCCCATCAGCCCCCGCCAGCATGGCCAGTCATCAGGGAGCTGTAGTGCAAGAAGCTCTGGAGGGCCTCAGGTTCTCCACCACTTTTATAGATCAGTGCAAGCACGTTTTTTTATAGTGAAATGCATAGTATAAGGCCCTGACTACAGTGGCAGCCGGTGTCTCGAGACATTTATTGGGCTTTGGGGCCTACCCTACTAGATAACCATGCTTCAGTCGTGAGCTCAGGTGCAGGGCCGGTCAGACGTATTGTGAGTGATAGCAAGGGCCAGCAATATCCTGCCTGCCCCCAGGCCCCATTGTTCAAAACATGGCCAGCTCTGTTCGCCTCTTTTTTACTTTTACAGCCACTTGTCCTTCCATTTGCAGTTTCAAGACTTGTCCTTTTCCATTTGCCCCTTGCTGACTTTTCACTTGGAAGGTTGTCTGAATTCATGTAACCGAAGGCACCTCCCAAGAAGCGGAAGGAAAAGCTGAGAAGATTCTCTTCTGCAATGTGTATTGTGGGCTTCCAGTGCAATTAGAAGGAAAAGCAGAGCATTTGATACTCTCCCCCCCCCCCCAGCCTGGACCAACAAGATATTACTCTTACTGTTTCAGGAAATGTTTACTCCTATTTCACTTACTTGTAATCTGTAATCTTCATCTTTCCTCTTGTACTTTAGATATGGTGTGTGCATGTTCTGGAACTTTGAGCTTAACAGCCCAGTGTTATGAATTCCTATATAGAAGTCACATTAACCTCAGTGGCAATGGACTTATTTCCAGGTAAGGGTGTTTATGATTGAAGCCATCTAGTATCAACTTGCACATCTTGACTCTGAAGTAAGCTCCGCTGAGTTCAGTCGGAAACTTCTCCCAATTGCAACTTTAAAGCAGAAGTTTGGGGTGTCTCTCCCTTTTTCTTTCCCCAGAGACCTTGGAACAGGGATTGTCAAATGGTCTCCAGTAGTGACATCCTATGCTTAGGCTCTAGATTTACATTACTTCTCTTGCAGTGAATTCAGAAACAGTGTTGTTTATGTTGCTGCCTTCTGGTCTGTCTTAAAGTTTTTCTTACTGCTAGTTAAACTACAACTCTATGCCTCTTGCATGGATCTGAATAGCGGGCCGTAGCTGACTTGAAAACCAAATCATATGAACATCGGAAGACCAGGCCAGCATCCTAATTAGTCCAGCTTCCTGTTTTCACAAGCAGGAGCTGAGCTCAACAGCATTCTCCCATCCTGTGGTTTCCAGAAACTGGTATTCAGAAGCAGTATTCTGTTTAGTGAGGATACATCACATAGGTTGAGTCATTTAGACATAAGACAGCTTCACAGCAGAGTGAAACTTATCTGGAATTGGACTGTATTTGCAGCTGAATCCTATGCAGGTTCAGTTGGAAGTCCTTCTGGTTTCTGTAAGACTTATTCCAAAGGAGAAGCATGCAATACTCCTCTGTGCCAAGGCTCTTGATAAAAGTCTTGTAGGTTATATTGCACAAACCACCGCAAAACAAATGACCCAAAGACTGAATTTCACTTCCTTGTTCAGGGTCTGGAGGCATTTATTTGTGTGTGTGTGTGTGTGTGCATTTAGATTATGCTAGTTTTAAAAGGAATAACAAGGGACTTAATTGCTGGTTGTAAGGAGCTTTCAAAACACTACATTGCCTGATCTTGTAATCTCTGACCCAAGGACATGCCTGTGGACATCTCTGGTTTTATATGTTCAAGCATTTTATGGAACTGCTAAAAGGAACTGAAGCTTTTTCTTTTTCGCCACAGCTTTTCTTCAGAGGTGGTCACCAAAAACTTCTTCTTTTGAGCAGTTCAGTTTTAACAGAGAAGGGAGAGATATTTGGATTTGGGAATTCATCAGAATTTCCAATTTCTTGGAAGATAAGGCTATGTTCTACTCCGTTGCAGTATGCCTCTGAATAACAGTTTTTGGAAATCAAAAGTGGAAATAGGGACTGTTGCACTCATGTTTTGCTGGTGGGCTTACCACTGGCATCCATTTGGTCACTATCAGAAGGTGATGGTGGCATTTGACACAATCCCAGCAGAGCTTTCCTTATGTTTTTCTGTCTTAGACTTGTGGCAATGCTCTGTCTGTCCATCTCAGTGCCTTTTGATCTTTCTGTGCAGAAGAATGAGAATTACAAGTTGTTGAACTTCCGTCCACTGCACAGAGGTGGTGGGTGGTCTTCTCTGGCAGCTGGGACACTCAATACTTCTAATATACCACTCAGGGCCATCATCATGTTGGCTCTTCTGTATTTCTATATTCAGTCTGCCGGCATTTTGGTGGATGCAGAAGTTTTGAGAGGAGGGCTTGGTCTTACTTCTTTCCTGATGATTGAAAGGCCAATTCTGTTGGGCAACATCCCAACAAACCTCTTCCTCCTCAAGGTCCTCATTCATCCTATCTTTTCCCCTGTTGACCACATCATTAAGACTGGCAACAGCACCCAACATCCTTCACTTCGTTGGGTTCCATCTTGTGTGGGTGTTTTCAGAAATCAGGTGGCTGATCTGATAGCTAGGAAGGCTTCGGGATAGAGGGACATTGATCTTGGACATAAATGGACACAGGTGAACAGCAAAAGCAGTGGAAGGTGGGTTCTATAGGTTGGAGATTATTCTCCTTTTCTCCAGTATTGGAGGATTTTTGTATTTTTACAATGACACACAAGTTAGTTGGCTCAAGAATTTTCATGGGACATTGTGGTCTCTGGGGTGGATTGTACTCTGGATGTTGTGAGGTTTGTGGGATGGAGAAAATGATTCATCATGTTCACAGTATTGCTTGCTGTATATGGAAGACTGAGGACCTCTATTATGTAGTTTTGTGATGTCTGTATGTTACAGGTTTTCTGTGGGGGTTCAGTGGGGGTTTTCTCTGGGGTTCAGTGTTTGATAGTTTATAGCAATTCATGAAGGATACAACACTGGTTGAAATGTGGCCTTTTCTTGACTTGCTATGCCATTAAACCTGGAGGAGAGGCTACAGTTATGAGCAGTCACCAGCAATTCCCAACTTGTTACTCAAGAAGGAAGTAATGCTGTCTCCCACCAAGAAGCAGCTATAAGCCTCTTATTGAGAACTTCTATTGATCTGATCCCCTTACACTGGCAATAGGAAGTTCATCTTCTGTCTTGTCTTTTTGGCTAAGGTGGTTTGAGTTGCCAGTGACCAATCTGCTCCAGGTGTTTATAGGATTATAAGGGTTGATCTCGGTTGGAATATTTTATCAACGTGGGGCACACTTTGGATTTCTTGGCTTGGTTACCAAACAGTCACCATCCAGTCCTACTTGATCCTCAAGAGTTTCAGCAGTGTATTGCAACTAAATCCCAGCATTTTGTAGATCCTGCTAGTTGTGATTAGGTTCCAGCACCTGGTGTTCCAATTCTATTCTTCAGGTACATCCATCAGTCCCGACTAATACCTTGAAACATTTTTGTGTGATTGTAGAATCCTCTGGATTTATTGAGGACTTTGAAATCTAAGCACTGGGTATGGAAAGTCTTTATACATGTATATGTGGTTGTAACGAGCTAGCATGGTATTTGGATTCTAAAACATTCATCATGGAAGGCTTTTCTTGGACTTTCTCCTTGTGGCTACCTAGTTCATAAAAAGTCTGAACCTTTGGGTGCAAAGGAGGGAAGATTGTCCAGTTGGCCTCCATCATTTATATCTTATCCCAAGCCTAATTCATAGGCTGTTTTGTGAAGAAGGCACAAAGAAAACCATGCATCCTCTCTAGGATATTCAGTGGCATTTTATCTATTTTCTTTTTTTTAAAAAAATGCAGGTGAAATGGATTCCCCTGACTACCTGGAGGAGGATTTCTCCAATCTAGATGGGCTGGAGGATGATGTCTTCCACTCTGAAGACTGTGGACTTGCCAGTCAACCCAATGAGATGACATTTCCTGGCATTTTCACACAGAGTAAATCTTACAACTGCCTTCTGGGGAGATTCCAGCTCTTCCCACTTACACACTGTTGCGGCCCAGGTACCAGGCATGCCAAGCAGCAAGATAAGGCAACTCAAACCCTCAACCCATCCTCTTCTAGCCAGGATGTCATGTTACCTTGTGGAGTCACTGAAGAGCCCCAGCGACTCTTCTATGGTAAGAATGATGGATGTTTCTATACTTTTGCACTCAATGAATTGTCATGTGTTAGTATTCATGGCATTCTTAGGTTACTGCTTGTTGTTCTAAAGAAATATAGCTCTCTCTTTGTGTGGGACAAAGGACTGAAGTTTGAGGATCTTAAAATCTTATATGGTCAGTACTGCACCATAACGCATGAAATTGGATTTGGGAAAAACACAATTCATTACCACAATTAATCTGAGTTCTGAAAACCTCAAAATATATATGCTATTTTAAAGAAGCAAGTTCCGTTTCTCATGGAACTTAGACTATTGTCAAAATAGCTCCTTTGCATTTCTTCTAAAGGCAACAAACTGCTTAGAGCAGGGTTTCCTAAATTTGGGTCTCCATCTGTTGTTGGACTACAATTCCCATCATCCCTAGCTAGCAGGAGTAGTAGTCAGGGATAATGGGAATTGTATTCCAAAAACAGCCTGAGACCCAAGTCCAGGAAACCCTGGCTTACAGTATCTAATTGAAGTGTGGACATTTCAAGGTGGGAGAGACCTGTCCCATATAATCCACTACATCTCACCAACTCCACAACAAGGAACAAAACCTTGCAGCATACCTGAATGCCTTCTTCTCAACATAAAAAAATGTGTTGGTTCAGTGGTACTGTCCATCACATATATTGCACTTATACCTGTATGTCTACCAATGGGATGCAATTAAGTTCATGCATCAAATATCCACCCATCAGCAGTTTATATTAGGCACACAGACCTATAATGTCAGATACAAAGAGCAAGAACAGTAAGATATCAGCGGCTTACCATGTTAGTTTCCCTGGACACAGTGTTGTAGATCTCAGAGTTACTGTTCTTAGGAACATCAAATCATGGGGATAAATGGTGCATGAGATAGTAAATCTGGGATTCATTCAGAAATGTGAGAGAATTAGCCTGGGCCCTTCATAGAGATTGTGGTTTCTTTGCACAATATTAGCACTAAGCCTGCACCTTATGCACATTTAACTTGTGCTCATTCAGCTTTATGCACTTGGCAAGTTTAAAAAAAAAATTAAAGGGGATGGTCATCTGGGAAAAAAGACTTTGGCAATCCCACCCACCACTGAACCCAGTGTGTTTTGACTATACGCAATTTTAAGCGAGATCCATGAAATGTACTCCCCACCCCTCCCCAAAGTTGTGGTCTTACTGAGTTGCTGTCCCTTTAAGAACTGCATACAATGTTTTCTTTTGATCAGCTTTTAACAGACTAAATTACCTGGCTTGCCCTGGTTTCAATTTAGCATCTGAAGAGCTTTTCGCCTATGCAAGCTCATGCAATTTTGCAATTTAAAAGCTTCTTCATAGTGAAACAAATTTCTGCCTCACTCCTTATTTGTGATCCCCTCTCCTCTCACACGGAGCTCAGAAGGAAGTCCCATTAAATTACTCCCAAGTAAGTATGTACAGGACTGGAGTCTAATTGATTGAAAATCTTTTGTTGGAAAGGGGAACCTGGTGAACTGGGCAGGAGATCTTTTGAAAAGGTGTTAATTATTTTTAAAGCAGCAGTGCTTAGGAAGTGTGGGGACTTGGAGTAAATATTCTTCTGCCTCATGAAGGAGGGAATGCCTTTCCAAAGAGATTGCCTGCTGGGACACATTCAGGTACCAACTAAAAACAGAGAATGCATTTTTCATGAGCACCATTGTTCTATCCATATGCAGATGCCATCATTTAACATGGCAATCCTAATGGGAAGGACAACTCAGAGGTGGATCCGGCACCAAATACAAAACTCTATTGGTGGGTGAGGAGGCAGTGGGATACAGTTTTTCTTTTCCCACTTGGTAGAGAATTACCATATTTTTCGCCCCTTAGGACACACTTTTCCCCCTCCAAAAATGAAGGGGAAATGTGTGTGCGTCCTATGGGGTGAATGCAGGCTTTCGCTGAAGCCTGGAGAGCGAGAGGGGTCGGTGTGCACCGACCCCTCTGGCTCTCCAGGCTTCGCGCAGCTCTCCGCAAGGTGCAGGAGCCCGGCGCCGGGCTCCCACGGCTTGCAGAGAGTTGCCTGTTCTGGGGGCCCCAGCCCCACGCCTGGGGGGGGAAATAATTTTTTTTCTTTATTTCCCCCCCAAAAAACTAGGTGCGTCTTATGGGACGGTGCGTCCTATAGGGCGAAAAATACGGTAACTGTGCCAGCTGCAGTGCTGACGTACTTTAGAACTATGGAAGGGAGTCTACGAAACAAGATCCACAGCATCCTCAGACATGCAGACCTTCCAAATCTGATGGCAGAGAGCAGGCATAGGCAAACTCGGCCCTCCAGATGTTTTGGGACTACAACTCCCATCATCCCTAGCTAACAGGACCAGTTGTCAGGGATGATGGGAGTTGTAGTCCTAAAACATCTGTAGGGCTGAGTTTGCCTGTGCCTGACAGAGAGGGAGGCCCACAGCATCCAACAACCCCCAGATGTTGGGCCTATTTGAAATCAAATCAATCACATAACTGGGGCAATTCAGGGTCCATGATTCTGTTTGGGGGTTGTTGTTTTTTACAGAAAAATAATGTAGCATTTACAGTGTTTGCATGTTCCTCTGTGAGTTTAAAGCAGAGGTGGTGAACCTTTAGCCCTCCTGATGTTGTTGGATTACAACACCGATAATCCTTGACCAATGGGGCTGGGCTGATGGGAATTGGAGTCCAAGGACACTTGGAGGGCCATAAGTTCCCCATCCCCAGTTTAAGGGAACAGCTGAATCTTTTTATCTGCTCCAAAAAGGTGCCCAGCTGGCCCTGTGATACTTCTCATGAAATTCTATGAACTGCTGTTGCATAAAGCAGGGAATCCGTGGTCCTCCAGATGTTTGCTGGGCTTCCAACACCCATCAACCTCTGCCAGCGAGACCAGTGGTTGGGTGTGATGAGAGCTGGAAAATCAAGCAAAATCTGGAGGTCCCCTGATTTCCTATCATTGGCTTAGAGACTAAAAGTGACCTATAATGTGGCACATCCAAGTCCGTAAAACACACAAAGGTTTGGGAACAAATTCATCGGAAAAATACAGTAAAACCAAATGCTCATCCAACAATACTATAAGAAGGGTAAGTGGTGTTGAAGAGCTGACAGGGATAGTGCCACGTGTGCTTCCCTGGAGGGAACATTCCACAAACAGAGTGGCCCATTTTTGCATTGCCAACCTTTGCACTTCCCTCAGAGGAGCCACTGGGGAAACTGCCCCATGGAGGGCTTCCTCTTTTACCTGTGAGCATCCTTAGGTTTACCCAGCAGAGGCAGCAGTACTCTAGGGTGGCTGTGAGTGCCATTGTAATTTCCTACAAAAACCCAGTGTAGTGTCATTCTAGAGCAGTGTTTCCCAACCTTGGGCCTCCAGCTGTTTTTGGACTACAACTCCCATCATCCCTAGCTAGCAAGACCAGTGGTCAGGGATGATGGGAATTGTAGTTCAAAAACAGCTGGAGGCCAAAGGTTGGGAAACACTGTTCTAGAGCATTGTGGGAAATTAAAATGGAGTCTTATAGACTCAGTTGCCCAATGTGGAGGGTCCTGAGCAGGTATTGCCAGTCATGGATCCCTTAGCTTTCTAAAAGGTGGTTGAAGTTTAGCTGTAAGTGCTTTGCTTAATTCAAATGAGACATTTTATTTCCTTAATTATGATCTTGATTTTGCTGTATTCTCTTCCGATGTGCTGTTCATGGCAGAAGGATTGTTCACATACGTGAGAGGCTATAAGCGCCTGACTCTTCTCTGATGTTTGGCAGGGAATGCCGGGTTCCGTTTACATGTCAACCCCATTGGTTTCTCATTGAGTCCACACCTCCAGGAGGAACCTCGGGAAAGCCCACAGGAACTGCGAACTGAAGTTCAGATTGCACGGAAGTTACAGTGCATTGCGGACCAGTTTCACAGGCTGCACCTACAGAGGGTAGGTTATATTTTTGGGCAAGGAAAGTGGAGTGTTGGTGGTGGAGTGAGGGGGGGACTTTATTCACTGTCGAGGATGCTTTATTTGGTTTGGCCAAATGTGTTCTCTCTTCTTTTTCCATTAAATAGCCTACACACACACACACACACACTACTCTTTTAATAATATACATTTGGGAAATTGTTTTTTGAACCATATTTCCTCTTTGTTCAATGGCCTTTTTAAAAATAATCATTCTCTTTTATTTTTCGGGGGGTTTTCCGCCCTCCTTCACACAAAGCATCAGACTGCAGAACAATATTATTTCTTTACATAAAGCCAATTTCTCTTGCAGCACGACCAACGAATAGGCCTCACGAGGAGTTATGAAGTTAGGAGCAGGCTTCATTCTTTAATGGTCCTCACCAAATCCTGTAGGACCGAGTGAGAAGTCAGCAAAATGGTTGAGGAAAGGGCCTATCTGTTCTTCTCAATAAACTGTGGGTTGGCTCATGCCAGAGAGCAAGTTTAGCCCCCACCCCAGATATATGCCTCCATACCGTACATACCTTTGGTTTCTCACATGCATTCTCCCCCTCCTCCTGCTCCTCTAGCTTTTTCACTTCAACTATCCCAAAGTCTCCTGCTCACTCATAGAATCATAGAGCTGGAAGTGATTTAGCCCAATCCCCTGCTCACTGCAGGATCTGCAAGCCATGATGCGAATGAGTACCCCTAACAACTCTCAGCACGCTTAACAAACTACAGCCCCCAGAATTCTTTGGGAGGAAGCCATGACTGTTTAAAGTGGCATTGTAGTGCTTTAAATGCTTGGTGTAAATGTGCCCTTGGGCTGGACTGCAGTTTACAGTATTGATAGCCACATTAAAGGATCCTGGCTCCAACCCACTATTTAGGAGTATTGCTTTGTGTTTTAATTTCTTTGCAAGGAAAGGAACCTGTATAACCACAAGGTGTCAGAAGTTTCACCTTGGGCTTTTCTGATTTTTTTAATATGTCAAACCAAAGGAAGAAAGTTAAGGTCTTGAACTTCAGACCTCTCTTCTTTGCAGTCTGAGAGGAGCTAAGGTCACCTCTGGGCATAGGGTGGCCCCTCTGCTTTACATCTCCCCCAGACCCCCAATTACTTCTGTGTAAACTACCCTCACTGTTGCTGTGGCTGGTCTCTCCTCAGCCCATGCGGAACATTCTTAAACAGAAATCTCAGTGCTGAAACAAAAATAAAAATTCCCAGAATTCTTTGGGGGAGAGCCAAGACCGTTAAAACCAGTTTGTTTTAACATACCCAGAATGATGCTATCTGGGCCTGGGCAGATTTCCACTTCAGCTGTGAAGACTTGCATGCCAGAGCTTATCATTGCTGTGGGTTCTGCTTCTCTTCCAAGGATGAGTGCAAGTTGTGTCACAGGGCCAAAGCCTTGGTCCGGGGCCAGAGAGTTCTGTAACCGAACATACCAAGCTTTCTAAAAAGGAAACCTGCACTTTTTAATAATGTGGATGTCTCTTTGTAAGATAAGATGTTCATCTGAGCTGTTTTAAGGGACATAAATTCAGGCGCATTGTCTCACTGTGGCTGTTTCCAACTGGACAGAAGTGGGAGCAAGATTAAGGAAGTTCTTGTGGGTTTGGGTCATGTGTGGAATGGATCTGGGCAGTGTCTGTGGAAGGCGAGAGTCTGACATTCTGCATCCATAGATGTTTCCTTTAGGCATTCTGGGACAGCTGTCTATGCAGATTCGGGATCAACCCAGGGAGAAGGATGTGCATGCACTTTTTTTTGGCTCATGTCCCACATGGGGCCAGACATTCACATTCCAGCTGCCCATTGTTTATCTCAGAGTCTTGTGCTACCATCTTATTTACTCCTTTCCTTCCCAAGATTTCTTTCTACATTGTTGGTTGGGGTATGGTTGCACTTGAGCTAGGGTTTTTCTTTGGCGGGTGTGTGTGTGTGTGTGTGTTTTCAAGGCAAAAGAGTGCAGTCTCCAAAGTTATTTGACCTAAGAAAGCAGATGTGAAAAAAGGTTAACTGGAACATTTAAAACCTACTGTTCATACTGTCTGGTGGCATCCTATTTTGTTGCTTTGTGTGCACGTGGAAGGTTCACATGAGGAGGGATTTTTTAAAATAAAAAAATCTCCCCTACCACCACTATGGACATCATTATCTCCACTACCCGTCATCCCTGCCCTTAGATAGTATTTCTTCAATATCCGTCCTGGAACTCATCTGTGGCGTAGCTAACTTTGCCCAGAGTAGTAAAGGTTAACTGGGTGCCTTTTTCCCCTCCTTCTTCTGTCAAAAGAGTCCTGAAGGGAAGCCACAGAACTGGTTGTAACTCGACCCTTTCCATCTGGGGAGTGTAGCTA
The DNA here is from genome assembly GCF_951804945.1 of Podarcis cretensis. NCBI lineage: Eukaryota > Metazoa > Chordata > Lepidosauria > Squamata > Lacertidae > Podarcis > Podarcis cretensis. The sequence goes on along the minus strand of NC_137170.1, from coordinate 43,292,895 downwards.
TCCGATGTCTTTGTCTGGGAAATGTGTCCAAGAATGCCCCAGGAGGAGGGGGGAAAATAAAACCTGTAACCAAAAAAGAAAATTGGCCGGTCCCCTCCCTTTTCTTCATCTTTGGGCAAGGAGTGTGTGTGTTGCCGTGGCACCCGAGTCCCTGAGGAACTGACTGCAGAGCAAAAGGAGGGTGAGAGAGAGACTTTCTGTGGAGGCCGGAGAATCGCGTGTCAGCCAAGCATGTGGAAGAGTTAGTAAACAAAAGCATCCCTCTTTACTACGACCTCATGCAGCCAAGAGAGGAGGGGCTCTTTCCCTTTCAGCTGAAATAATAGAGTGTTGTAAAGGAGAGGGAGAGTCCTAGCTGAACATTCGTTTTGTTTTTAAAGAGAGAGAGAAGCCCTGGACACAGGTGGGGAAGAACTTAAGCGCTGGGTCTTCACCGCTCAGTCTTTGGACTGATAACTGGCACTCTGCTGGCAGGGAGACTTTTTGTGTTTGTACGGAGCGATGTTTGAGACCATTGAAGGTTTTATTTATCGCTACGCTTATGCTAATACCGTCTTTTCCTTCCCGCCTTGCTCTTTGCCAACTTTCTCCTCTCGTTTTTGGCAAAGATAACGGAGCGCTGTCCAGTCGCTTTTCTTTCGGTTGGGAAGGACGTCGGAGGCCAGGGAGACTTTGTCTTGCCCGTGCAGTTGCCTCCGTCTGGTTCAATGGCTCCAAATGGCACTTTTGGAGCAACCCCAAAGTTGGCCAAAGGCTGTGGCAAGCAGCTTCTGTTCTGCTTCGCTGACAGGACAGCACGTAAACCGCTGGGGGAGCCTCCAGGGTGCCAACTGAAAGCTGAACTAGAGTAGATGTACTTCTGGTGGCATCCCACCAGTGGCAGCATCTGAAAGTAGAGCAATCTAGAAGTGAGACAGGGCAGCCTTCTATCCACAGCGTTCAAATCTCCCCCATTCCCCTACATGCTCATAGATCTGGCCTGATGTTATGGCAGCCACCATAGATAGGTCTCAAGGAGATTTGCAAATATACCGCAAAACAGCTAAAACGGTTTTTAAAAACAACTGACGATAGGCCTAAAAACAGTACAAGATGAACACCTAAAGCAGAGACCTTTTCCTTGTCAATATTGGAGACCAAGATTCTCTGTAAATTTATCAAAGAAGACAAGCTATGGAGCTGCTCTTTGAGGTAGAAGACTATCCAAAACCAGGCTTCCAACATTTAAAATGTACATAATTCCATGTGCATATTCTCCATGGGAGTAGTTTCATTGGGGTTTGAGCTGACTCATATTCAAAAAGATGCACTCAGCTCTCTTCAACTGCTCTATTAATTTATTAGACAAATTACACTCTCTTTAATATTCAGTTTATGTGCTTTCAGTGTAGTGGGCCCAAACCTGTGGAACTCCATGCTAACTGAGATTAGACAGGCCCTCTCCTTGCACATACTGTAACTAATACTTCCTTGCTCCATTTTAAGGTGGTGTTTGGCTTTATGATATGTTCTCATTGTCGCATTTCCTGTGGATTTATTTTTACGTATGCTGCATAAAAATGCAGTCAAGCAGTACTGATACAGGGTAAGTAGGCAAAGTAATGTTAAAGTCAGATTCTGATTTGCAGGATACTAAAGTACATTAATCCATATTTTTTAAACATTAAAAAAATGAATCATTTTGAGGTTCTTTATCTGCAGGGCCTCAGACCTGATTGTGGGATGCCAACCCATCTAAGGAACAGGTGTTGGATCCTTTGTGTGCAGAACATGGACCTATAGTGTTTGCTCACAAGTAAGACCTGCTGAGTTCACTGAGGCTCATGGTGCAACTTACGACAGATTAAATTAAGCTGGTGTTAAGTTACCATTATTCCAAACTCCATTCAGCAGCAAGGCTACTGCTGGCTGATCAGGCCTTTAAAATAGAGTTTGACTTACACAACAACCCTCTTTGCTTGCGTATGTTCCACCGGGTTGCCAGGTCACATGACTAGGCTGGAAGAGATTTTGAATAGGTGCAGGTCCATCTTTGTCCTGCCCCACTTCCTATTTCGGACTTAAGTTGGTTCAAGATACACAGGCTAAGCCAGAATAGCCATGTTAAGGGACGCATGCCGGCATGTTGCTGGCCGAGCTGGGATGAGGGAAATATGCTTGCGTAGCTCTGGTTCAGCAAAGACAGCCCCAAGATCTCTCTATTCTAAATTTACACACCTTGATATTAGATTGCTCTATCAGCCCCAAATAAGGATGCATGGGATTATAGCAATGGGTAATACCTCTTGCAAATGTTAACTCAACAGTGTGCAGCCTTTTAGAACAGCAACAAAAGCAATCAGTTTCCACTTGACTGTATTTTGGCTAGCGTCTCCTGTAATAGACAGGGAGTCTATAAGAAATGGGAGGCAATTTATTCTCGCAGTACTGAGGGCTGCATAACTGTCAATAAAATCCAGGAGACCTGACTCCAGTCCCCCTGCTCTGGCCTCCAGATCTTGCTGAGATAATGCTTTGGGGCTTCGGGGACATTTATGTTGAAAATGAGTTGTAATTGAGAGCTGTATATATTGACCAATAAAAGTTTATGGCAGTGAGGCAAGAAGGGTAGAAACACAAACTGTTAAATTCCTCCCTGCTTCTGCAGAAGACACACCAAGGGAGGCAAACCTCTCACAGCCTTTCAAAGGTGCTCTTGTCAAGGGCTCTAAATGGGATCATCGGGCGGAGCTTTGATTACCAAGGGCTCCCCCCAAAAGGAGATCATTTCCTTTACCCTTTGCTGCAGTTTCATGCAGAACGAAACTCTGCATTGCACACAGTCTCCCCCCTTTTTTTCCAATGTTGCTTTTATTAACCCTGATTAGTATGAGGCAATGGAGCCCCAGGTGATGACAACGAAAAGACACCAGAGCCAAGAAATGTACCTCTTTAGGCTGATTGGGGGCTTTTTTGGGGGGAGGGATGTTTGTTTTTTGAAGTTAGACATAGGAAGAAGAAAAAACGTCCAGGGCGTATGCATGTGTATGGCTGTGCGTGAGAGATGGAGAAGCTGGGTAGTATTTGCTCTGCGGCCAGCACTGTTTAAATTGCTCTCTATATTTAGCCTCTGAGTCATCACAACTGCTGACAAGAGGCTGAATTAGCTGAGACTTTGGTGCTGCACCTGACTGCTGGCCTTTGTGTGTCTCCAACAGAGAAGGAGTGTAGCTCTGTCTCAAGATTTTCTGAGTCGCTTCATCCGGCAGATCTGAAAGTTCCACTTCTACCTCCAGTTCTGTGTAGTGTAAACACAGGCCACTCCCTCTTCCTCATTCTCCTTGGGGCATCAGCTAAAAGATGGCTTAAGTGAAAGGATCCTCGTCTATTGGCTTCTTAGGAGAAGAAGGATTTTGTGTGTGTGTGTGGCAAAATAAAGCCGTGTGCTGCTAATAATAATAATAATAATAATATTTTTATTATTTATACCCCGCCCATCTGGCTGGGCCTCCCCAGCCACTCTGGGCGGCTTCCAAGAAATATTAAAATACTGTAATATATCAAACATTAAAAGACTCCCTAAACAGGGCTGCTTTCAGATGTCTTCTAAAAGTCTGGTAGTTGTTGTTCTCTTTGACATCTGGTGGGAGGGCGTTCCACAGGGAGGGCGCCACTACCGAGAATCTTTCTGGCAACCTGCTTCCATTGACTTGCTTATACTAAATTTTAAGAGCAAGTTAGGAATTGATTCTCAGAACTGGATTGTTGCAGGAAGCATCACTGCAAGTTAGTAGAACTGAAGGAAGTTTGCACTCCTAGGACTATCTGGTCTCCAGCCAGGGGTCTTGCTGCCTTCAGATAGCTACCTTGGCAAACTGCCATTTTTCACTCTTTATGCAGCAGTATGGTAAAGGTAAAGGGACCCCTGACCATTAGGTCCAGTCGCAGACAACTCGGGGGTTGCGGCGCTCATCTCACTTTACTGGTCGAGGAAACCGGCGTACAGCTTCCAGGTCATGTGGCCAGCATGACTAAGCTACTTCTGGCGAACCAGAGCAGCGCACAGAAACGCCATTTACCTTCCCACCAGAGCGGTACCTATTTATCTACTTGCACTTTGACATGCTTTCAAACTGCTAGGTTGGCAGGAGCTGGGACTGAGCAACGGGAGCTCACCCCATCATGGGGATTTGAACTGCCAACCTTCTGATCGGCAAGCCCTAGGCTATGTGGTTTAGACCACAGTGCCACCTGCGTCCCTTTATGCAGCAGTAAAGGTAAAGGGACCTCTGACCGTTAGGTCCAGTTGCGGACAACTCTGGGGTTGCAGTGCTCATCTCACTTTACTGGCTGAGGGAGCCAGTGTACAGCTTCTGGGTCATGTGGCCTGCATGACTAAGCCACTTCTGGCGAACCACAGCAGTGCACAGAAACACCATGGTAGTAGTTGACCAGTATTAGCTGCTGTGAATATGTGTAAAGAGGACATCCCCAAATGCTTTGGAAAGGAAGTGCAGGTCTTCTTCCTGGTGTGAGCATTCTGAATGCACATTTATCCTTTATACTTGGCCTTCATCACTGAGGCAGATTGCTCACACCTGTACCATAGTGGAGTATAAAGTGTGGATCTTCTTTTAGTGAAGACATTCGAACTGCCAAGGGCCAGCATCTGACATCCATTCTTGAAGCACAGATGAGGGAGAGGATGAGCTGAAGAAGGAAATAACTTTTTTTTAAAGGCAGTTGGAAAATGAATTGTAGTCTGGAGCACGTATCCTGTGACCATACATGCACAGGACCATACTTGTGCAATTGTGCTGTAGGTTGAGAGGAGAGATGGCTTGAGGAAGGCAGAGGAAGTTGCCAGAGAATGTTGCGCTGCACTTTAATTCCTTCCTAGAATATGTTTCAGTTGGGCAAACTCTGTGCCAATCCTGCTGTTGATTCTTAATGTGTAGGATCAATGAGGAAGCCATCTGGTGGCCTATACACATAAAAATTCACAACCATTTTCTTAAAGCTTTTTGCTTTGTCATCTGAAAGCATACCTTGGGCCAATGAAATGAAGCCACATTTCCCTCTTTTTTTTGCTCTGATTGCTTTTTTATATTTTTTTTTAGGATAGGCGTGGGTATACTTGCCTTTATGTTATTTAATATTAAGGCTGTGTTTTAATTGTTATAACTGAAGGGCAGGCAATAAATTGTTACAACAACAACAGTTTGTGAGGCTTGTATGCTTGTATTGCTTGACTTGGAACCCTTTTTTCAAAACCCTTGAACAGAGTCTCGGGGCTTGCCAATTCCAAAACCAACAGAGTTGAGAGCCTGTGTTGGGTATAGAGCACCCTTCCTTCCTTTTTGTTGCATACAGAGCAAGAAACTAAACAAACCATCAGAGTTAAGCAAGACAATAAGGGCCACGTCTTGTGGGCCTAGGAAAATGGTGGCCTGCGGTTATCTTCTCTGGCTTGGAAGTCAACTGGCTCTTGCTACCACTTCCTGCAGCCTCCGTCCTGAAAGACAGAGATGGAAGAGAATGGTTATTTTTAATTGTAAGCATACTGAGGAATAGTCCACTTATACAATCTTCCAGCAAATAGATTGAGTCACACATCAGAGGTGTATTTAGGGGAGCACGACCAGTTCGGTCCTCGGGAGGAGAAGGGCTGCAGCTATGATGTAGAATGAAAGGCAAGAGGTGGGGATGCCAAATTTTGGAATTGGACAGGGTGCCTCTGACATTTGAGAGGTCTGCCACTGCACACACACACTGCTAAACCTTAGGGCAGTGTCTTTCACCGTACAGACTCTGTGTTGACCCTTATTATTGCTTATGTGGCCAGGATATAACTTTTACCCCTCCCCCTGCCCCTGCTTACCAAGTCACTTTTTCCTGAAATATACTGCACTGTTCTGAAATGCTCAGTGGCGTCCTCCTTAAAATAGTTAGGTGGGGGTTTTTTATTTCAAGTCTAATGGGAAGACTATTGTGTGTTTGATGCATTTCCACACACACCCTTTTCATAAGCTTGCATTTTATGTGACAGGCGCATGGTACCTGAAGGATCTCTCTCATCTTCCCTTCTGAATTTGGGTTGAATATTAATATTGGAGAACCATTAGCACAGCTGGACAGTTTTCTTCCTAGTTCACTACCTTCTTTTTGATAGTAAGAAGAGAGGTGTCTACGCTTGTGCTTGTTGTTCTGTGACTACTTCTGCTTCCCCTCACTCTGCCCACTGCCCGCCAACTTCCTTCTCCAACATGTTCCTGACCTCTGTTGCCTTGGGGAACTTGAGTGATTTCCTTGTTTTACCTAATGTGTAATCTGTCCTGTGGCAGCACAGTTTGCCTCCAGGCCCCTGGCAGGCAAAACAACTTTTCAAGTGACTCAGCTTCTGGCTTCTGTGTGCTGCATACTTTGTTTTGCATATCATACTCATGGGTTTGTGTTTTGGTTGTTGGAGTCCCCTTGATTTTCTGCTCCAGCCTTCAGAATTCCATTTTATGTTGCTGGAATGGCAACTTCAGAGTTAATGCTGACTCCGTCTAGTCTGATAAAAGCTTGGCTGAAGGTTTGGAAGTGGCCACACCTTGGTCTTTTTTAAAGATTGGGCCAAAATGAATTTTTTTTTTACATCCACACCATTAATAAAAGTTTGCTCTCTTGTGTAAAGTGCTCAGCTGCTTGAAAAAATCTATTTCATTGCACCAGATGTCCCAATTAGCAACACTGTGATGGAAATAAGATCTCAGATATTTTGAAAAATTACTTGTAGATTACACTCTGTGAGTATTTCATCCAACATTGTTCCTTTCTTCCGAATTCTTTCTCCTTATCCTCAAAACACACACTTGCACACCTGTAAATGTCTTAGGAAGTTTTTTGAATTCGACACTGGCTGGAATAACATATAACGGATTCCTTGGTATTTACAACAGCTGCTGTATCCCACCATATTCCACAAAGGAACATAGTTTATATCATGCAGGACAAGGTTGAATGGCACTTTTTTGAGAGAGAGAGGTGGGGTGAGGTGTCTGCAGTGGTCATGGGAGAAGCTGGACCTGTGACACTTAAGCACTTTTAAGTTCTGGAAGCCGGTTCTTTTTATTTTATGCATACTGTTCTATGCTGCCCATTTCCTCAGCGGTGAAAAGTTTCTGTAGGACAGGAGTGGGAACCTTCAGCCCCAGGTCCACATTTTCTGTGGGCAACCTTTCAGGGGCGCAATTTGGGAGTGGGGTGGGCAGAGGCAAAAATGCATCGGACTTTTAGCTATATGCAGGAGTGCTCATTCCAGTCAACAAAACTCTGAGGTTTCTACAAATGCATTTCTCCATCTAGGCAAGCAACAGGCATGATCACAGCACCAGGAGACATTTCCACCAAGGAGGGCATGGAGCAAGGCTGGAGAGGGGTGTGGTCTGGGGAGAATCTTGAGGGCCAGGAAGAGAGGCATGGAGGGCCACATTGGGTCCCTGGGCCTTAGTTTCCCAATTCTTTCTGTAACTGCAGCAATGCTCCCAAAATACACAAGGAGAACATAAATGGAGAAACAAGCAGCATTGCACTCCTGTTGTGCATCCAATATACTACCTCACAGCTCATCCCCAGACAGAGGGATATCCTACACCTCAAGGTGTTTCTTGCCTTCTTTTACACTCTCTGCCTTTCCCCAGAACTGCTGTTCTGCACACGTAATCCCACTCTTCTTAACTGGGCAAAAAGGTTGTCACTTCCTGGTTCTTGTAGAGCAGGGGTCAGCCAGGTTTATCTTGCCTGGGCTGGATCGGTTCCACAGAGATCCCTCCGTGGGCCGGATTGCGCATGCCCCCTCGATTTTTGGCGTCTGCTCGTGCGCAGATGCAATTTTCGGCACCACGGAAGCAAGTCCCCATGCCACACTGCACCAGTTTAGCGCAGCGTGCGAGCTGGAGCGTTGGTTCAGGGGCGGCTCGTGGGCCTGTCAGACAACCTCTGCAGGCCACTTCCATTACATGGGCCTTAGGTTGTTGACCCCTGTTGTAGAGTGAGTGTGTGTGTGTGTGTGTGTGTGTGTGTGTGTGTGTATTCTCCAAAAAGGTAATCATTGGGAGTTCAGAGTTATATCCATCATTAGAGCAGACCTGACTCCTGAATTTACCCAAGCAGTCAATTGAAGGAGTTGGTGATGCTGCAAGGGAACCAACTGGTATGTTTTCAGAACCCTTTCAATGTCACAGAAGATACTGGAGTGCTGCTCTCAGCCTGCACAGCTGAGATGTGAGCTTTTTCGGTCATGTGGCACAGCTGCTTGGGCTTTCTTAATGTCTTGGGTCAACCTTGGTCAGCTTAAACCAGGCTTCCATTCTCTGCCTCTTTGGAAGGAAATAAAAGGCCATTGTTAACAAATGAGGCATTATGAATGAGAATAAGCAGACCATGCTGATAACTGAAGGGAACCAGAAAGAGAAACAGTCCTGGAGTTGCCAGGGGTCCTTTGTTTTAAGGGGGCTTCCCCTTTAATCTACATCACAGCGTTATGGGATATAAGGGAGGCAGCACACGTCATAAACGTGCAGCTGTGTAGAACAATGACAATGGCTTGAATCCAGAGTCGGTCTTCCACAAATGGAAGAGCTCCTTCCACCCGCAGAAGGAGGTACAATTCAGCAATTGCCCCTGCTGTTTCCTGCACTGCTTCCCATTCTGTTCTGGATGGCCTTCTGACACTCTGGAGCAGATTTTGGGGGGCTGCAAAGGAAGGGGGAACTCCGATAAATCTCCTCCCCCTTCCTTCAGCAGCAGCATGCTGTGAGCACAACTCTACTCACTGGATTGCTCCATCCAACCCTGTGTCTGCACACGTCTCTGATTTTTGAAACTGGGATCTGGCATCCAATTGTGCCTAATTTTCAAAGCCTGATTACGGCATTTGACAGGAGATGAGTGGCCGGGTGCTCTTGTCCAAAGGTAGCAGCATAAGGTTTCAGGTTCTCCCTCCCCACTACCACCCCAAACCAATTTTCTACATTTGCTGCTTGATAATGGGACCTGAAATAACCCCAAGGTTTTTCCCCCCTGTTTTTGTTTTCAAGTGTGTTCTTGCTTAAGGTTTAATTGGCTCCAGTCAGTAGGAAAGGGCTCCAAGACTGATTATTTATGGCTTACTGTCAAAAGGAGCTATAAAAAGGGGCAGTATTATCTTGGAGATGCTGGGAAGCAAAGCATGGGGGGGTGGGGAGAGAGCGCGCATAGGAGTGTGTTTTCTTGTACTGGATAAAATCAGTTTTGCTGTCTCAGCAGTGTGGTTTAAATTGAAGATTAACCCTTTGACCTTCACGGTGTCAAATCACTTACAGATGGATCACCAGCTACACTTCTCCCTCTCTCCCTACCCTCTTCCCCCCCCCTTCTCTTTCTCCTATGTTTTGGGGGTGGGGAGGGGGGCACCCTCCTTTTTTTAAAAAAAAAAGGGAGGGGAAAGAAGTTGTTTGTTCTTGCAGCTGGGGCTTTGAGTGGCTCAGAAGCCAATCTGATTAAAAACAGCACTTGGCTAAACTCTGCAGAATCCTGCAGAAAGGAGAAGAAGAAGAAAAAAACCTTAATCCTTTTGTGCACAATACATAAAGGGTCTGCTCTTTTCTTTTTTACAATGTTGGAGCTACAGTGATTCCTGGAGGATCTACACCTTTCTCTCTCTCTCTCTTTCTTTCTTCTTCTCCCTCTTTCACATTTTGGGCCTGCCCTTGAAAGCATAACTGGAGTTTTCACTGGAAACTTGGGCAATGAGTTTAATATGAGTAATCGTTGTTTAGACCCTTTCCCCTTTTTACAGCACCAGCAGAACCGAAACCAGGTCTGGTGGCAGATCCTCCTTTTCCTCCATAACGTGGCGTTGAACATGGAGGCCAACAGACACCACGCAGGTCGGAGGTGAGAGCTACCCTGCTTCTTCCGGGTCGCATCCAGTCTTCTGGGAGCACTGAACAAATCCAGGGCAGACATGTGTATGCCACTAGACAGATGTGAGGCTCCTGTGAAACTGAGGACACTTGTACAAAGGACTTGCTTTCTCTCTCCGCGGCTTCCTGTCCTCTGAGGTGGGAAGCTCTGGTCCAACACTGTTGAAGAACAATCCTCCAATCAAATGTGTGTGGCTTTCACTCAAGAAGCAAGCGAGCAAGGAAGGGGCTGGTATAGGAAAGCTTTGGTTTTAGCCAGTGATGGGCGCATGCAGCATTTTGCCGGTTAGAATTTAGGGATGATGAGTCACAACGAATTGGGGTATTTTATGAATGAGGCACACTTGTTTCAGGAAACCTTTTTTTAAAAAAAAAAATCTGTTGGCATACGTGTACAGCTGGGGAATATTGAATCCTTACATTTTATTGCTGGAAGACACTGGTTTTAAAAAAGGAGCAAAGCTTGAATGGAAATATACCTTCTCTGGAATTCACGGAGCCATGAAGCTGGGTCCCCCTCCCATCTTTTATTTTTTGGGGGAAATCGAAAAATAAGCAACACTTTCTCATTTAAAGTACTAGCCGCACTACTTTGAGAACACAAAAGTGTATTGTGATTAACCCAGCAGATAAAATTGTGCTGTATCGTATATTTATGAAAATTTTAAGCATCGTTGCCTTAATCTTATTCAAATATATCCAGCGTTAGAGGTGGAGCTGCAAGCTGCTGCCCCTAAGATACCTATCTTTATTTTTGTGAGTTGGGAAAAATAGGAGTAAAAATGATGGGAGAAGTTCACCGTCACAATCTTCCAGTCGTTCCATCAGCACAAGCAATTTCAGCTTGCCCAATGGAATGATATTCCTTCTCCTCGCTGCACAAACTGTTCTGGAGTTCTCCTGGCATCCCCCCCCCCCCGAGCCAGTTTGAGAGGGTCCTGGGGGTGCAGTGGGACTTCCCCCTCCCTCCACTAGCTCCCACTAGCGCACTACTTAGTTGAATCCTACCCATTTTAACAAATATATTATTGATGGACTACAGAAACCAGAAACATCACAGTGAACTTGGGGGGTGGGAATATTACCAGAACTTAGATAGAGAGACCTTGATACACAGCTATGAAACTAGTCTGGTACTCCAGGGCAAGTTTGGGACTTGTGACATTTTCAATCTTATGCAAGTAAAAAGTCATGGGGTCTCTTTTCCCAAAAAAAAATCCACCTTTCCACAATACTGCAGAAACAATATATCATATTTGGCAGAACTCCTGCACCAAATCGCCGAAGATGTTCTGCATTCTGCAACATTTAGAGGTCTCTTTGCTAACATCTAAGAGTGTTCCTCATTTGGTGATCCAGCCCAGATTAATAGCAATTATATCCTTGCTAACTCTACTTCTAATATATCGGATCTAAGAAAATAAAAACTGAATTAATTGACTGTGTCAGTATGATTTTTAAAGGCTGCTTTTAAAAGCAGTTCACTTGTTGTGAAAGAAAATTTGTTTCACAAGGGTTTTTAATTCGCTGTCATCCCAAATTTCTAATTTTTCAACTTTTCCTTTTGGGGAGAAAGCTGGGCATGGGGAGAGAGAGTTTCCTCCCCCCCCCCCCGCCTCTTGCAGGCCTTAATTCTACTTCATATTCCCCTCTGCCTTTGCTGCCTCATGCTCTCGTGAAGCTGACCTTGCAACATTTGCACGAATCAGTGCAACTATTTCTTGTTAGATTATTTCTCAACGCTTTCCAGGATGACATGGTAGCTTACTGCTCAAAGGACTGTTTTCAGCCTGTTGGAAAGTGGTCTCCCTGGACCCATTCCAGACCCTGGAGAGTTTCTAATAGTTCATCACGATGTGAAAATGGATCATTTAGGAGGTGTGGTTGTGACGATGAGACTTTGTTGGCAGACTCCTTTGGGAGGTCAAGTTTGGGCTTTCGGCCATATAAATATATGCATACTCAGGGAGTTATGCTTCCCAGAGTAACTCCTTGGCAAAATCAGTTGCTGAATGAGATTGCACAACCTATAATGGCCTATGGAGTTAGTGATGGTGTCAGTGGATTATATCTTCTTTTTTAAGGACTCGCCTAGTTTCATTTTTGGCAGCCCCTTTCACAGCTTTTCCTGATCAATAAAACTAATTCCTTTCCCATGTGTTACAAAGCTAATGCCTGAAGTCCATTTGATATATCCCCATTTGCCAGCAGTATTGGAGGTTGCCATGAGTGAATATTGGCTAGCAAAAAATAAATGTCATGAGAGTTCTTATTGGCTTTGAATCTGAATAATACACAGTATTTGAGCAATATGGAACAACGGATTATGCAGAACAAAGGATGGGCATCTTTAGTTAATATTGATACAGAATTATTATTGTTGAGTAATAAATAATATTTGATGGCATCCAACCAATTGTCCTGATAGCGCGAGGGCTTCCACTTGCTCAACAGCTCCTCTTCTCCTCATGCTCTCTCTCCCAAATTTGTTCTGGGGTTCCTCTAACTACCTGGAACCCCCAACTATAGGAGGTGGAGAGGGAGAGGAACTCCTATTCAAAGGATGACTTCATTGGATAGAACCCTTCATGTGTTAGTTACTATTATTATTGTCAGTATTGACTGTTGGTTAATACTGAACAATTGTAATAATCAATACATACATATTTAAAAGACTTGCAGCTTGGGCTGCATTGTAGGATGAAAGCAGACAGTGGCTCCATCCTATCTTGAATATCTAAGGACGCGAACGTCATTCCTGAGTGACGATCTGGGGAGCCTACAAGGAATTTCAGCTTCTCATTTCCTGGAGAACAGTAAAAGCTGCTACTTAAGATATGGTAATAGAAAATGAGGAGTTCCCCATTTGCTGCCTCCACTGTCCTTAGGCTCTTTTAACATATTAAACTCAACTGCACAGGCTAGAAAGACTTGGCTTATTATGGGTATTCCCTATGAGTTCTGCAGCTCCATCATGTTTCGTTTGTATACTTTAGCTGGTCTGTTTTTTCTGGTCTCTGTTTCTGGATAGTGTACATATTTTAACCGCCTTGTGATGCCGTATTAACATTTTGTTATTGTGACATGCTAGGGTTGCCCTCTCCGGGAGTCAGCTGTCTTCTCCAAGTGTCTAGAAATGTAATCTTTGGGAGGAGTGAGTTTTCAAGTGTGTAAATGTATAACCATTCATTCACACACTGCCCCTGTATTTGTACAGCACTGGAGAAGGATTTTCCCAGTGGTCTTCAGTGCGAGGAGTACTTGTCCCTATTGCTATCTGTGAAATGCAGGAGGGCATACGTTTGTACTCTGTTGTGCATTTGAGGACATCTCTGTTTTCCCTCAAGTCAATATTTCAGGCTGTAAGGCTGCATTTCCTACCTCCATTGCCCTGGTCTGGGAGGAAGAGGCAGTCTGGGCATGTAGCCTCCACTTGCAGAGTGTTGCCAGCTTCACTCTCTAGCACAGAGCTTCTCTTCTGCAGGTGATATGCCTGCTGGTGGCAGCCCCCAGGAAACCCCCAAACAGGAGACGGAACAGGGCTAAGATGACCTAGGATCCACTGGTTCCCAAGCCAGCCCTGCCCCACTGCCATAACATGTGACAGAACAGAACTGGTGCAGTTGTTTGCAATGAATGTGGTGGTAGCACTGGGGTGTTAGACATTTGCAAATGTCAGAGTTTTGGAGTGGTAGCTATCACATTGGACTGTTTGGAAGATAGTGAAATTTGTACCTTTTAAAGTATCTTTATGCATGTTTCCATAAGGCCATTGATTTATTTCATACATGTGCACACTTTTTCAAGCACAAGTTTTAAGGTGAATCTGACATTATTATTACTATTTTAAGTTGCATTCTGCACACCATTCATCAGCATATTTGTCCTTGACTAAAAGTGCTTCCAGGCAGGGGTTTATTGTGGATTTGGTACTGTCATGCATCCAACTTTGTTTGTAGGCAGCATCCACACAATGTCATTGGCAATGAAACACCAGCTCATATTCCCTCACTGCCCCCTGCCCCCAGCTGCCAAAATATAATCCGGATTTACCCTTTCGGGGGGGGGGGCGCAAATCCAGTAAGGAGAAAGAACCGTATTGTTGACTACCCATTTGTGGTATCTCCAGGGCCTACTTGCAAATTAAGTCCCCATCTGGAAGCACCCTCAAAAAAGAGGATTTAAATAATAATAATTCTGGGCATCTTTTCCTTTTCTATCTCTTTCTCATTTTCTGTTCTTTCTTTGTCAGTCCTTTTTAAACTTTCCTTGGATGTTTTAAAGCCAGTAATAGTGCTTTTGCTGCAATTCTTGGAAACTGAGACAGAAATCATAACAAACTGCACTGCCTAAGGTAGTTTCCAGCTGCCAAGAATTAGGGCAAGGTGGGGAGAGAGGAGGGAAAATGGTCTTCAGATAAAAAGAGCAGCCCTTGGGAAGACCGGCTTTTTACAAAGTGCTGATGGTCTCAGTGCTCTGCTGCACAACTTCTGTGGCTACAGATGCACCGCTACCGTTTTTATGTTGGTTTCTGAGGTTTCTCTATGTTCCATGGCCTTTTTATTTTTCCCATTGTACCAGGCCTGCCTGTCTTCCCCTGCCAACCTAAGCAGCCTGTTGGCAGCAAGTTCTTGTCTGTGTTCCTGAAGGATGGAACTCTCTCGTTTTGCATGCTGGCCCTGAAGCAAGGCTTTCCTGCTCTTCCAGGCTCTCCGTCGCTCGCGAGCTTTGTCCATATCAGCTGCTAGAATAAGGGAGCAGGAAGGGTAATCCAGTGCCTGCATAGGAGGCCATGCCTGTAGCTTTGCTTTTTCCTCAGATTGGCTACTGGTCTTGTTTTGCTCCATGTGGAGTATGAATAAGGGCTGTTTTGGCATGGCGATAAAGCCTGAGTTAGATAAAGCACCAAGATGCTGTTCAAAAGGAACTGCGAGCCGGTATTGATTCACATTAATAAGTGCTTTGCACAAATAAGCACATACATAGCCCCCGATTCACAGCAATAGCTGGCTTCAAGCCCACTTTGACAATGCTGCCCTGTGGAAGTGGGCCGGGAATGGCATTAATCGCACATTCTGAACCTGGCACAACAGGTCGAATGTGCTTCATGGAATTTGACATACACAATGGTTGGGAGAACCTTGAGCATAAAGTTGGAAGTATCAATGCCACTGAACAAAGACCTGTGGCGGGGCTTAATAGAAATTGCCCACTAGCCATAAGCAGAGTAAGTGTATACTCAATGGAGAAAATGCTATAAGCACCACAAATGAAACCAGTATATATATTTGCTACTCCACATTGTAGTCACAGATTGCCAAATGGGAAGGTGTCTTCTGCTGGCACAGCCCATTGTCTCTTTCAGCTTAGCTTTGTCTACACTGATTGGTTCTCTGGGGTTTCCCAGCCCTACCTAGAAATACGAGGGATTGTTCCTGTGACTACGTCCCTCCCTATGCCCTTAAAAAAACAACACCAAATGCATCCGTAGAGACTTTGCCCACCTGAACGTGCCTGTGTGTGCTACCAGCTACTCTTCCACCACGCACCAGTATCGCACACCCACCGTCCGGGGAGCAGGGATTGGGGTGGAAGGAAGAAATCACTGCAGGGCCAGCCCATTCGGGGAAATGGGGCAGCCAGCTTGACCAGCAGGTGCTGGTGAGCAAGGAACAGCTGTGCAGGCCTGGAGTTAAAAAATGCCTTGGGATTGGGCTGCTGCCTTATCACCGGGTGCATCAGGTGATTTAAAGGCATTGGGTAGGTTTCTGGGTGGTAACCTGGCGATCCAAACACACCACTTTTTCTGGCATGGATTTTAATACCCTTTGCAGAGCAAGCATGTTAATGATGACATGTGGGGATAGCCATCCTGGGTGTTGTTTTATTATCTCCTAACCCGCCCAGTTTTGTATTCTGAAAGCAGGAATTGTTGCTCATTCTCCTATTACGTCATATTTTTAAACGATTGAGTTCCGCATATTAGCAGTGGGCAGAGCTTACCAGATCTCCCGTTAAGAATGTCGCTGCAGTTTACCAGAACGGAGCAGGGGGCGATATGCAGCAACAAGGTCAGCACTGTGCAAACGCCAATCCGACACTCACGCCAGTGCACTGGCAATGTGGCCACTGCACCACTGGGGATGGGAGGTCAGCTACGTGCTTCCACCCTGCTGACACTGGCTGCTTCCGCTGTGGATGATAAACTCAGTAGTGGAGCTAGAAATACGGAAAGCAGGCCTGAGGATTGTTCTGGTGGAAGATACCAATCGCTGGCAGATTCTGCCAGCAAATTATTTGAATGGGATGGAAGGCTTTCCTTTATTGGCAAGCTTGTTGCATCTGAATTGTTTTGTATTAGTTACAGATGAAAGTGTGTTCTCAAAGTAGCAGCTAAAGTCCAAAGTGAGCTGAAGGCGCAGCCCCGTTGCACACCTGACTGAGTAAATCCTACTGAGTTTTGTAGGACTTACTTAGTAAGTTGGTAGAGGGTTGTGCCCCATGTCACGTCAGCAGTGGCGTAGCGTGGGTTGTCAGCACCCGGGGCAAGGCAAGTAATTTGCGCCCCCTAACCCGTGGATTTGCGCCCCCTAACCCTAACCCCCAGATGTTGCGCCCGGTGCGGCCGGCCCCCCCTGCACCCCCCATGCTACGCCACTGCACGTCAGTATCTCTGTGGCTCCTTCAGAGCACTTCAGCAAATCCTCAGAAATTTACCTTTGAAAACCTAGATATGTTCTCAAGGTGCGACGTTTGCGAGCCACTCTCCTTTTCAGACATCCTTCTCAGTTGAGGGCTCACGTGCCTTAGCTACAGCTCATCTATTTCATAGCTTGGGGGAGGGGGGGAGGTTGATAGGGATGCCAGCTTCTTGGCTTGTTGGTGAGCCACTAAAAGCTGCTTGATTTGCAGGATTTAGCTGCCGTCAGCCCGTGTTATAAAAAGGTATATTTGCTGGTTTCTGCACATCTATCTGCTCTGAAATGTTAAAGTCTGAATGCTCTCCACCCCATCAGTTGGCATCCCTGGTTGTCATTCCAGTGATTATAATCCAAAACTGCTTAATACGGCCATTAAAAATAATAAAAGGTTGCTTTTGATTGTTTAGCCAGCAGGGGGGAAATGCATCAAAAAGAATTTCTTAGTGAGCTGTCCAAGAACTCTTTCAGCATGTAAACCACAGACTGGGAACCTGTGGCCCTCTGGATATTGCTAGACTGCAGTGTCCATCAGACAACATGTCCAGTGAGCCTGGATTGTGGGAGTTGTAATCCTGCAACATCTAGTAGGTCACAGTTTCCCCATCCCTGATGGAAAGAGTGCTTGGGATAATTCAGTTTCATTTGTACATGGGCTCAGAACTGGTACAAAGTTCTAGTTCTTAGCTGTAAGTATCGGGAGAAAACAGGCCAAGGGTGTCTCCAGATGAGTGTTTATTGTGGAATTGGTGCTTCTCATGCATGCAAGTTTTATGCAGCAGCCACACTATGTGGTCAGCATCTAAATGCCAGCCTGTCTCCCCTGCCCTCTCTCTAGAGAAAAATCCAATAAATGAAAACAAAACCCCGTTGCCAACAAGCCACTTGCAATATCTCAACAATCCATTTGCAAATTAAGCCCCTTTTGGGAAATATCCCAAACACGAAATGTTCTGGAATATAATTGTTTATGTGTATAAATAAAATGTAGTCTCTAAAGTTCTTCTATCCCTCTGCTTGAGATACGGTTGCTCCTGTTTCAAGTGCCTTGCTGCCCTGGACCTCTATCAGCAGCTTGACTTGCTGGGCTTAGAAGGGGGTTTGCTGTTCATTTCCATGTTGTAAAAAGCTGTACCCTGTTATTTCATTCCAACCAAGCTGCTGTTGAAAGGCGCAGCTACAGAGACCAGTTCAAATATTGGCAACCCTCCCCTCTGCCTGCACAGACACAAACACACACTTGTATAAGAAACACTTTCCCTTTGAAATTAATTTTGGAACTTGGCATCTTCCAAATTAAAATCTGAGTGAAGGTTGGTTATGCTTAAATGAAGCTCTGCTGAAAGCAAGTGAACATCAGTAACTCAGGCCTAACTTTTCCGATTGATTTCGATGGGTCTCAAGTGCAACTAACTGTCTCTGTGTGGGGCCTATGTCTCAGGAGGGGGCACTGGAGATTATGGAAGCCATTTCCTGTGTTTATGAGGAGGGCTTTTGTCTATTTGAAGACTTTGAGTAAAGCGGGGTGTGGGATGGGGGAGGCAACTTAAGGGTGCTAAGGGGATTGAATTGTTTAGACGGTTTAAAATGGTGTTATGAAAATTATTGCGTGTACAATGCTTTTTCTATAAAAAAAAACCCTAATGATTTCTTCTGTATGGTTTTTTCTTCTGAAGAGCTTCAAGGAGTCAGATATAGGCATACACAACCCGGAAGGCAACTGTTACACAACATTTTTTAGATCACTTTTCAAAGTGCAAGGTGCTTTTTATTCTTACTCTTACGATCTTGTTCACCTTCACAAGAGCCACTTAAAGCCAAGCTGTCCAGAACGTCTTGGCCAAAGAAGAAATAGGCAGGTCTAGTTTGTCATACAGGGATGAAGAACAAATAAAGAATGAAGGACTGTTCCCTGTAAAGTAGGATACATGGCCACCATGCCTCCCCTTTCCAACTCCTTGACAGCATATTCATCACATTGATGTAATATCCATTAAAGAAGGCTATACTATTTCTCTCCCCTCTTCAGACAGATAGTCTGGTCAAGCGATGTGAAGACCAAATATAAGTCAAATGTTTTGAAAAGTTGGGTTCCTAACCGAAGCATCAGCCTTCTTTCGGGGTTTTAGAAAATCCTGTTACTATAATGGTGTAACCTCCAGGTGAAGTTTGAATTAAATTTAAATTTTAAATTAATTTTAAATTTTAAATTAAATTTAAATTTTAAATTAAATTTAAATTTTAAATTTAAATTAATTTTAAATTTAAATTTGGTTATTGTGCCTTTTTCTTTTTTCTTTTGCAATCCTCTCCCTTTCCAATTGCAGATTTTTTTAAAAAGGGACTTCGATATGCTCCACGATTCTTTCAGGAGTAGTATAGAAAGAGAAGTGTGTGTTGCTCCGCACTGGACTCTTGTACTTTTTATAGAAAGAAGTTAACTTGACAATAGCCAATTGCACTGGGAAAGCAGGTAACCTTTCTAAAATTAAAATTAGTTTTAGCATATAATTCACTCATTCTGTCTCCCCTTCGATCCTCCCAGCTTGCAAGATGGCTCTCCAGCCAGATCCTTGGCAAACCTGGTCCTGAAGCACACAAACCTCCTTTTCCATAGTCAGAGACCCAGCGAGAATGTAGCATTTTGTCTATCCTGGTTGTGTGCCTTCAGGACTCTTCTGCCTTGACCTGTGGCAACTTTAGAGGAGATCCTCTTTTCCCCCCTCCTTTTAGTTTTTGTTACCTTTGCAATATATTTAGCTCTGGCTTTTCTCTGTTTTGGTGCTTTTAAATATATTTGAAATTCGTCTTGGATTTTTCCCCCATAACTGGTACAATTTTTAATAAAATGCTTAAATCAAATCCTCTCGTTCTGTGTGTTAATAATAGCTGCTCTTGAGTTCTTCTAGTTTTCACCTCGGTAAAAGATGGGAGATGCAAGCAGCACCTTTCCTATGGATTGGAGGGGACATGGAGGGATGCATATGGGAGGAAGTGCCCTTTAGGTTACATAGTTCCCCCTGCAAGTCTTTGAAGGGCGTTGAAGGTCATCACTGGCACTTTCAACTGGGCATACAGCACTACAGGCTTCTGAATGTTTTGGAAATGCAGCTCAGTAGAGAGCGTCCTGAGAGATTAGCCAAAATGAACTCTGAGGTCAAATATTTCTATTAAGACATGGGTGGGGCACCTTTTTTGGCTCCATGGACCAGATCCTTATCTGTATTAGCCTCACGGACCAAATCTGTGACAGGTGGATGGCTTGTCAATCATATGAGATCATTATGCCAGTCAAAATCCCTTGCATGGGGTTCCCAAGTACCTGACATCCAGCTCGAGCCCCTTCCTCAGGAAAGGGAATGTTAGCGACTGGCCTACAGTTGTTTACGTCTTCTAAGTCCAGTTTAGGTTACCACCAGGACCAAGAAGATGCCAGTGTGTTTGATGTGCAGAATCAAAGAAGCTCTTAGAGGTAAGTCTTGTCCAAATGAGGAGGGAGGTAAAGGAACATGAACTCTGGCCAAAATAAATAAATAAGCAAGCTGACAATAAGGGATGCTAAAAGGGAATTTGAGGAGCACATTGTTAAAAACATAAAGACCGCCATCAACAAAATATTTTAAGTACATTAGTAGCAGGAGACCATTTTGGGAGGCTTTGGACCCTTGGATAACAAGGGAGTGAAAGGTGTGCTGAAGGAGGACAAGGAGAAGAGAAGCTGGCTGAATTCTTTGTATCTCTCTTTATAATAATAGTAATAATTAATAAATAGGGTGGGTCCTTGTTCCTGAACATTTGCAAGAAGTTCAAGGCCTAATAGACGAAATAAATGTGAAAAAATTGTTGGGACTAGATGGTATCCACTCAAGAATTGTCAAGGAACTCAAATGCGAAATTGTTAATATGCTAACAAAAATAGGTAACTTGTCCCTAAGATCTGGAAAAGATAGCCAACGTAACATCAATTAAGTGATCTGGGTTGGTAGGTTGGTGGTCTGGAAATTACAAGCCGGTTAGTGTAAAGTCTGTTTGGGAAGGCTGGTGGATAGTATTGTTAAACCAAATAACCAAGCCTATAGAAGAACAAGGCTTGCTGAAGCAACAGTAGCAGCAGCATGGCTTCTGCAAGGGTAAGTTTTGTCTCCCTAACTTACTAGAAGTAACACACATATACAGTAAAGTAGAGGCAATCCAGTTGACATAGTGTTCTTGGACTTTTAAAACGTTTTTAACAAGGTATGCCTCCAAAGATTCCTGAGCAAGCTTACAATCAAGGAGTAAGAGGAGAGGTCCTTTTGTGGATTAGGAAATGGTTAAGTGGCAGGAAGCAGAGAGAAGGAATGAATGGAGGAGTTTAGAAGGTGGAGTCCCCCCTCCCAAGGATTGCTTTGGGAGACCTGTGCTTTTTAACTTGTTCATAGACTTATCTAGAGTTAGTGAGGTGGCCAAGTTTATTTCACATATATTTTCATGGGGTCTGAACTGCCAGTGAGTGACCAGATCAGGACAGTAGCAACTGTGAAAAAGACAAATTCCATGCTAGGGATAATTAGGAAAGAAATTGAAAATAAAACTGCAGATATCTGAAAATAAAACTGCAGATAATGCCATATAAATCTATGGTGTGACCGCATTTGGAATACACCGAATAGTTCTGGTGACCTCAGCTCAGAAAAGGTATTGTAAAGCTGGTGAAGTTTCAGAAAAGGACAACCAAAATGATCAAGGGAATGCAGAATATCCCCATGAGGTAAAGTTATAGCATCTTGGGGGAGAGGGTTTACTTTAGAGAAAAGGTGAGTGAGAGGCAGCATGATGCAAGTGTGTAAAATTATGCATACAGCATGGAGAAAGAGGACAGAGAAGAGTGTTATCCTCTCCTGCACTAGAACTTGTGGACTTCCAATGAAGCTGAATGTTGGAAGATTCGGGAGAGAGAACACTGTGCATAAACTTTGGAGTTTGCTCCCACAAGAGGCTATGATGCCTTCAAAAGAGGACTGGACAAATTCATGGAGGACAAGACAATCAGAAGCCAGTTTGCGGGCTTCTCATGGATCGCTGGTTGGCCACTGTGGGAACAGGATGGTGGACCAAATGGACCTGATCCAGCAGGGCTGTTCTTATGTTAGGTTTCTTCAGGAGCAGTCTAATCACTATCCCTGTTAAAGAGGCTAGGACTACTCCCTCACGGAAGTGACTTCTACTTCCTGGACCCAACCAGCCCATAACTGTATCCAGTTATTTGTTCAACAACATAAGTACTGCTTCTGGCTCTGATGGAAATTGCAAATACAAGTAGGTTTCAGCAGCATCCCGTACTTCAAATACACGAACAATCTCTCCTGGTTCAACTATACAACTAGAATAGATAAAAGTGTCATTACTTTTAAAGGAGTTGATGGGTTATTTCATTTGGCCTTTCAGAAACTACAGTGGTACCTCAGAAGTCAAACGTAATCCGTTCCAGAAGTACGTTCGACTTCCAAAACATTCAGGAACCAAGGTGAGGCTTCCAATTGGCTTCAGGAAGTTCCTGCAGCCAATTGGAAGCCGTGTTGGATGTTCACGTTCCAAAGAATGTTCACAAACGGGAACACCCACTTCCAGGTTTGTGGTTTTTGGGAGCCAAAACGTTTGACTCACAAGGTGTTCAGGATCCAAGGCACAACTGTACTGCAGTCCTGATGCTGGAAGGAAGCGCATGATCCACTCATCTCATGTGACTTTTGTAAGTGTCGTTATCAGTGCACCAGGGACAAATCCACATGAAATCCGGATCCCGTGCCACAATGGCAACATGAATCGACCCCATAACAGCTTGATTTCTTATGCACAAATTGCAGCCAACACTCTGAAAGAGAGCAGGGCACAATCCAGGTAAACGGAAGCACCATATGAAGTGCCATCTGTTTCCATGAGAGGGTTAGGCATGTGCTTAAATTTCTCACATTCAAATCAGTGTGATTAAATGGGGCTTAATTTTAGCTGGCTTCTGACTCATTAAAAATAAATAAATTATGGAAGGAGGGGAAATCTCTCCTTGAATTTTCTGAGAGGGGTTGCTTCAGCTCAGAACCCCCTGCCTTGTCTCAGCTCTTAATGAAAGCTCTGACTGTAATCCTGCTTGCAGGAGGAGAAAGAGGTGGAATTGATTCAGACAGCAAGAAATTCAATCTGAGTTGTTTTCAAACTCTCCTGTAAATTAAAAAAAAAAAATCTTAGCATGGGTTGTAGTTGATGAAGGGTTTTTTTGTTTTTAAAGAGCTGAGTGTGCAGGTGTTGGTACAGAAAAATACAATGAAAATTGATGACAAGTCCTTCCCCTGGAGACAGAACAGGACTCTGGCACATTGAGCAAGCATTGTAATAATAAACAATTCTGCCATGAAAGGGCCAAGCCCATCTTTACTCAATTGTAAGAATAAAGATGCTATCGCAGGTTGTGCTCGTATGAATACTGAAAAGTGGTTTGAAAAGAGAAGTATTACTCCATAGAACCTGAGATGATCAGATAAGCAAAACCTGGACTCTCCTAATGCTCTCCAATGCTATCGCTGGGCAAAATGTCAATGATGCAGTCTTTTATTTTGAAAGGATCTCTTTAAATCAACAGAGGATAAATTCAAGTAGAGGTTGCTCCAGTCCCCCTCTCCACATACTAACGAAATATAAACCTGAACGCATGTCAAAATTCAGTGCAGTCAAACTGTCGGTTGCTGTTCTCCCTTCTGCTATAATTTAGGTTGGAAAAACGGCCACTTGCCTCCTGTGATGGCAGAACTGTTGCTGCTTTATAGGGCTGCTTCAATCTTGTGCTTTTATTTTATCTAGGACATGAAGCTAGTAGGACTTTGTGTTATGTAAAAATAGTACTCACCACCCTGTGTAAAAAAAAAAAAGTAAAAAATGTTTACCC
Organism: Podarcis cretensis; assembly: GCF_951804945.1. Classification (NCBI taxonomy): domain Eukaryota; kingdom Metazoa; phylum Chordata; class Lepidosauria; order Squamata; family Lacertidae; genus Podarcis; species Podarcis cretensis. Next base: position 43,269,349 of record NC_137170.1, on the reverse strand, counting down.
TAAGTTTTAGTAATACAGTGGTACCTTGGTTCTCGAACAGCTTACGTAGTTGTCAAACAAATCAGCTCCTGGATGCCACAAATCCAGAATTAAGTGTTCCAGTTTGCGAATGTTTTTCGGAACCCGAACGTCTTACGTGGCTTCCACTTGAGTGCAGGAAACTCCTGCGGCCAATCAGAAGCCACACCTTGGTTTTTGAACGGTTTCAGGAGTTGAGCGGACTCCTGGAATGGATTAAGTTCACGAAGCAAGGTACCACTGTATATGTGATGCACACCAGTTTCCAGAGCAGACTGTATCTGACATAAATTCAAGCCACACTAAGAACCCACTAGAGGCCTAGGGAGGAAAGCCACAACATGCTTTTCCAGCACGTGTGACACAACTGTCGCCTCTCTCCTCCCCCCATGCACTCTGCTGGGGATTTCCTGCCCCCCTGAGCTGAGTGGTGGGCCCATAGGAAGAGGGAGGAAGTCCCATTGCTCCTGCTAGTTCACCTACTTAGTTGAATCCATCTGTTGGGGTTTGTTACAAAAGAGTACGGTAACTTGATGCAGTTCAATGCATGTATAGGAAAGGTGAGGAAACTGTGGTCCTTCAAATGCTGTTGGACTCCCAGCTCCCATCATCCCTGACCGCTGGCTATGCTGGCTGGGACGGGTGAGCATTGGAAGCCCAACATAGGATTGTTCTTGAAGTACCAAATGATGGAGGGAATGAATCACACTGGAGGCAATCCTACTGTTACTGTTTGGGCACCCACAAGGCTCAAATGATTTGCAGGTGGTCGTTGTAGCCATGGCTATTCAGAAACCAATATGTCCTTTGAAAGCTGCCAGGCATTCTTCCCTGAATTTTTTCTCCACTTGGAATGAAAGCAGCGAGGGAAACATGCAACATGATTTTTCAGCTTTCCCTCCAGTGACCTCTCTCCTTGACAAATGAGTGCCTACAAAATGGGCGGGAGAATGGGCCTTCTGTGTTTTAATTTAAATATCTTCTTCATTAAAATATAGCCAAGGCTAATGTAGGTTTCCCTTGTGAAGGGACTGTAAAATTCTGATTTTATCTTCAATTTTTCAGTCTTATCGCCCCCTTGTCTACCAACAGAGATCTGTCTGTATTTTCTGCCCAATTTTGCCTCGGGATTCTTGAGGTATACAAAAGCTTCTGTGTCTGCTGCCCCTCGCTGTCACATGCTTTCACTCTAACCTTAAGAGAATCCAAAAGAATCCCATCCTTCTGTTGCTGGAGAGACCTCATTTGCAGCTGACACTCAAACCCTGTGTGTGTGTGTGTGTGTGTGTGAGAGAGAGAGAGAGAGAGAGAGAGAGAGAGAGAGTACACAACAAACCCACATTGAGCAGATGTAATTGGCTTTCAGTAAATAGGTCAAGTAGAAACTGAAGACCGCACCCACCAAGAAACACAAAAAAGAGGGGGGTTTCCTTTCCTCTCTTTTCTTGAGTGTTTCAGTACACAGGCAACCAATTTTATTTCTGCACAGCTTAATGGCTTTTAAAGGTGTGTGGGGGGGGGAATTGTGTGAGAAACAAGAAGGAACCATTGACTCAAGAGTCACACACTCCAATTGTATCTATTTTTATTTCTTTTGTGTCTGCCCCTGTTAAATTGCTCTTCCTATTTTTGCATTTTTGATTTTTTGATAGTGAAAGGGCCCCTCCAGGCTGGTGGGGGTGTCTGCAGGTGTATTCTGCAACATGTCATTGAGGTAATAATAGTGTGCTAGTTAAATCTCTACCTTTATCCCTAGCCACACTGCCGCCACCACCCAAACACATAAGCAGCGAATTTCTCACCGGACAGAATTCATACCTATGCTATTTGTAATAATATGACATTCAGTGATATGAATTATGACAGCATGAAATAAATAATTTCTTGGCAGCAAATGATCTCACAAATGAACAGGAGCAGAGATCTGGAATGAAACCAAACAATGCTTCATCTTGTGCCCCCAAACAATCATGCAGGATCAAATCTGTCCATATGTTCCTACAGAAGTAGAGTGGAACCTTGGTTTTCGAGCATCTCGGAAGCTGAACGTTTCAGTTTTTTGGGGGGAAATGAATGAATTCCTATGCCCCACAAATAACCCAGAGATGCATTTTAAATAAAAGGACACATTATACTCATGTAAAAACACACTGATTCCTGGACCATCTGCGGGCCGGATTTAGAAGGCGATTGGGCCAGATCCGGCCCCCAGGCCTTAGTTTCCCTACCCATGGCCTACAGTGTGGTTGTTTGTTTGTGATCGGCTGTGGTGAACTTTGTTTTCATGTGTGAGTGGAGTGGGTGGGTGTTTTGGATCAGGTTAGCCGCATTGATTCGTATGCTGTTGGTGGATTCTTGTCGTCGTTTTGTTGGGCTGTATATGTGATAAAGGGGAGCCATACTGGGGTGAAGGCGTCTTCTTCTATTTGTCCCCGTGTCAGTTTCAGTTTATTGGTTAATTTTTCTAGTAAGGCCAAAGCACATTTCTCAATTTTTTCAACTGAATTCTCCAACTGCCCATTGCACCTCGGTTGTCGAATGTTTCGGAAGTCAAATGGTCTTCCGGAACGAATTACGTTCGACAACCGAGGCTCCACTGTGCACTTTAGCTCTCCTATGTTTTACTGTGCTTACTCAGGAGAAGCTGGCTTGAGTTACACACAGGGCTTTTTTCAGCCAGAACTCACCAGAACTCAGTTCTGGCATCTGTCAGGTGGGCAACACTGCCATTCTAAGAGAATGAGGGAGGCATTCATGGTGAGTTCCAACACCTCTTTTTCTAGAAAAATATCACTGGATACTAGTTCTCTGAGTTCAGAGAATGAGGCCTCTGAAACATGAATGGCTTCATGGAATTCTCCGATATGGTGGGGATAGTGGTGTCACTGAGGAAACTGCGAGGTGCAGGTCCATGTGAGCATGCATGCACAGAGTGGCAGCAACCATCAGCTCGGTTGTCAACCTTTCTCCCAGCACATCTAGCTGTGCCTTTTGCTGCAGTGTGCTCTGTGTGCATTAGCAGGCAATCATACTCACCTCTGGGTGATAAAAAGCTTCCCCAGCTTATTTTGGTACACTGCGCAGGCTTAAGGTTTCTCTTTGCCTGGTGAGCTGACAAAGGAAAAGTGTCTAACAGAATTAGCCCCATGAGCATTATTGACATGAATATTATTATTATATTTTGCCAAGTGAGAGGATATATGTAGTGAGTTTCATGCAAAAGAATCCAAAATTGATAGCAGAACATGCAAAGCAGGGAAGAACCTGAACCATGTAACATGTATTAAGCAGGCTCTCGCACAAACATCTGTACGTGAATCCCGTGTTTTGGTAGTGCCTGTGACGCTGCATGTGTAATACATGAAGCGTCCTTTGCTAATCATAACACAACTTCTGAGATGTGGGCTTGATTTCAAGGGCCTTGTTTCCTGTGCTAGCAGCCGTTTAATTCCCTGGCACCGTGCAGCCCTTCTTCACCTTGCCAGGTACTGATTAAGCAGCTATATTGCAGGTTCAGCATTTTCCTGTACGCTTACTAGAGATCATGGAGGGGCACATGCATTTATGTAGCTTGATTATTAATTTAAACTGTGTATTTTATGCATCAGTTTCCCCTTCCTTTGCAGAAATCTAGTTTCTCTTCGCTGTTTCACAATCCCAGAGACAACGCTGGATGAACCACCTGCTTTGTCCTCTCAGAATTGATTAAACTCACAATGTTCAAGAAAATGTGTTGCTTATGACACGTTGGATCCCACAAGCTCTTTCCCTGTGCCCTTTTGACATAAAAATGTTAAAAGAGCCTACTGAGTCAGAACAGTGGCCCATTTTCTCCAACACTTTGTTTTCATAGTGGTCCACCAGATGCCTATAGGCATCCTGCGAGCAGGACCTGAGCGCAACAGCACACTCTCCTCTCTTGCAGTTTCCAGCAACTGGTATTCAGAAGCACAGTCTCAAACAGTGGAAGTTGGACATAGACATCTGGGCTAGTAGCCATTGACAGCCTTGTCCTCCTTGAATTTTTCTAATCCTCTTTCAAAGGCATCCAAGTTGGTGGCCATCACTGCCTCTTGTAGTAGGGTTGCCATATTTCAAAAAGTGAAAATCCGGACACAAAAGTTGTTGATAAAGTTTTGTGTTTTCTTGCAAAATCTATTTTTTTTTTGGGAAGTTTTTTGGCTTTTTAAAAGGAAATTTGCCAAAATCTACACTTCCGACATACGTCTGGATTTTCCCAGACATTACGGTGATTGCTGCCTGGTCACTGTTTCCGATAGCCGAATCCTGGCTGTGTCTGGGAAATTTTGGACGTATTGCAACCCTATCCTGTAGGAACAAATTCCATAGTTTATTCCCTGTGTGAAGAAGTACTTTCTTTTATCTCTCCAGAATCTAACAACATTCAGCTTCATTGGATGTCCCCAAGTTTTAATGTTAAGAGAGTAGGAGAAAATCAGTCTGCTGACATTCTGCTTGGTGCCCACTGACGTCGTGCTGAGCTTGCCTGGTACATTACAGCCCGCTTTGAAACCCCTCCCCTTTAAAAAGACAGAAGATCAGTGCTAAAGGAATATGCAATCTGTGAATACTATTAGTCTCTATTTCTTCTGAGAAATGTCAGATTTTCTGTGGTTTGGTTGGGGCGGGGACAGAAGGATCACAGGGAAAATACAAGACAGGAATGATTGAATAATGGTGGTGTACTGATGCCCTGTAAAAAATTAATATGTAGACTATGTGTGGCAATTCCATTCTAAACACCTAGGTTTGTATCCAATTAAGTTTAATGCACAATAAGCCATTGAAATTGATGGGCCCAAGTTAGTAACTCTTGAACGGACATGACTAATTTGGGCTACAACCCCTAGTGTGGAAAAGTGCTCTATTCAGCTACATACCTTATACATCCAAATCCCAGGTGTTTCCAGATGGGGGTTTATTTTAAATGGATTGTTCAGATATTGCAGATAGGGTGTTGGCAACATTTTGTTGTTGTTGTTGTTGTTATTTCGCAACACTTTTTTTAACTTAACCGTTTTTGCCCAGAAAGGGTAAATTCAGATTATGTAAAGGGGGGGAAATGGTCTGACATTTTGATAACAATGATGCACAGACACTGCAAAAATCTTGAACTAGTCTGACACCCATCTGGAATCACCCTCCATCGTGTTGTGGGGTTTTTTTGTTTTGTTTTTGTTTTTACAAAAATTAAGAATGTTTATAATACAGAACTATTGATGGCAAGCAGTTCAGTCGCAAAATAACCTCATTATACTTTTTTACTCTTCAAAGACAACAGAAGACCCATTTCCAGTCCCTTACTGCAGACACCGATAACTGCAAATTATAACTCTGATCCCAGAAGAGTTCTCCATCAGTTGTTGATGCAGGAAGCCTTGGAAGATAGCAATAGCAGAGACATTTTGACATTTCCATTCCACCTTAAGGAGCAGACGTGTGGAACTGTTGCGTGTCACATGTCTGTTTACATTCCAGCACAGCTTGCTGGGAACTTCTGTTGTGTGTATAGCTTTTTCTTTTCCCTGTGTCTCTGAGAAGACAAAGAGAGACGACATGTTTCTTTGTCCTGATTTATGATTAATAAATCTGTAGTTGTAGTATACTTCCACAAGCCTCACGCCTATTCTGTGTGCGCAGTTTGCTCTGCTGATAGTGTGCCCTGGCTTTGAAGCCCGGGTTGATGATTTACGTCAGGCAGAGGTCAATGGTCTTCGCTGCAGGAAGATTGGAAGGAGATGGCCCAACTAGGGCTAGCCAGTGGGCCTTGCGGCCCTCTGCATGTCGACAGCTTATCCACCAGATACCTATGATCAAATGGCTAGTGAAATCAGAATTGTATTTTCTTGTGGAAAATAACTTTATTCCTTATACTATGAAAAAAATAATATGAGCCCACCCACCTAAAAAGTGCATTTCAGTTTGGAAAAATTAATAGTGGAGAAGCTTTCCTTGACTCAGAAGTTTACATTATTTCAGCACAGGGTATATATAATCCTGAATATGCATTTGGCGTGAGAACAAGAAAAAGAATGTTGCAGCTACAATAGAAGAAGGTTTTGGTACAACCACAGCCAAATGGTACCACAGTAAATGTGAGTATTCGTCAGGCATGGAGACCTTTGTGCTTATAGCCCCTTTATTTCTGCTGGAGTCTTCTTGCCTAGTGTACAAGCCGATGCCCTTACACCTCACTTATCGGTTCATCAGGGTATGTATTTCACAGTTGTAAAGGATCAGCTTTTGGCACCAGTTCACATATAAACTTTGAGATGTACAGCCATAATTATTCCAGATCATATATGTTTATTTTGGATGCGTTTCAGATTTGCATGAAGGATCTGCATTTTCCACTGCTGTCTGTGAAGATTAAGGTCCGTTTTCCTCCCCATATCCTCAGCACTTGTTCAGCTGTTGGTAAGAAAAAAGGGATGGTGAGGTTTGGAAGAGCTCTGGATCCTCAGAGAGAGGGGACATACACTCAGGTAAAGGTGGGATGCAACTGACAGGAAGTGTGTTTAGGCTTGCAGCCTTATGTCACCCAATATATATATCCATGGGGTTGCCAAGCAGGCATGGAATGGTGGCAAGTAACATGCTGAAATTGTGGGCCCATAACAGGAAGAAGCAAACATTGCAAAATTTATTACTATTGCTTTATTTTAATGTACTCGCTGCACCGCAATCCATTTTCCTATGTTCTGCTTTCGCTGAACCTTCCGTGTGTTTTCCATTCCCTGAAAATCTGCCAAGACTCTGTCCGGAGAGTATGAGGAAACCTTACTGAGGCCAAGCTCCCATGAACTGCATAAGAAGCCTCTTCTTCTCCCCCTCAAAAACCTTGAGCCTCATGGAAACTGTCTATCTCTATTAAGAGCTAGGAGATTAAGAGGGCTCCTCTTCAGCGTTGTTACCAAGAAGCCTTTCACTCCTGTCAACAGCCTATGAAGACTCCCCTTCTCAATGGACTCTCATAGGTTCTCTTGGGATCAGCTTTTTCAAGTGCACTATGAAGCTGGGATAGAACTGCATGTGGGAGGAAAAGAACATCAGCTCTCTATTCAGGATGATTTGGGGGTGGGGTTTGATTCTTTTTCAGAATGAGCACAATACAGCCAAATACTGCATGCATCTGTTCTGCTTGCTAAAGCAGAATCTTGAATCTGATAGCAAGAATTGGGGCAATGGCAATAATGGAAGGGGAGTTTGAGGCTTCAGAGAGTTGAGGGAAACAATACCAGCAAGACAGTGGACACTGGTGGTCTGGCAAAGGGACTGGCAGGAATCTTTATGAAGATTTTTAACCAGTCTCTGGCCCAAGCCACTGTTCCACCCTGTCTGAAATCTGCTACCATTATACCCATGCCAAAAAAAATCAAAGATAGACAGTCTGAATGATTTTCGCCCAGTGGCGTTGACACCCATTATAATGAAATGTTTCAAAAAAACTGGTGAGGAACCGCATCATGTCTTGTGTGCCAGTGGGACTTGACCCTTACCAATTTGCGTACAAGGCAAAGAGATCCACAGAGGATTCTGTGGCAATGGCTTTACATGCTGTTCTGCCCCATTTGGAGAAGCAAGGGAACTATTCAACTGTTATTTGTAGACTTTAGTTCTGCATTTAATAGTATTCTTCCCCATAGATTGGTGCCCAAACTATTAGACCTGGGACTTCCACTGTGTTTGTGCAGGTGGATATTAGATTTTCTATCAAACCATTCCCAACGGGTCAGGATGGGTTCCCATGTCTCTGTGGATCTCATCATGAATACGGGGACGGTGCAGGGGTGCATGTTGACCCTGCTTTTGTATACGCTCTATACAGCTGACTGTGCCTCCAAATACCCCAGTAATAAGAATAATAAAAATAAGTTTGCAGATGATACAACAGTGGTTGGTTTAATCACGGCTGGAGAGGGGGAGGCGGCCCATAGGAAGGAAGTTGAGCAGTTGGGGGAGTGGTGCAGGAAAAACAACTTACTCCTTAACTTAAAGAAAACAAAAGAGATTATTGTGGAGTTTAGGAAATGTAAATTGAATATTCAGCCACTTATTATTGAGGGGAAGTGCGTGGAACAGGTCTCGGTGTTTTGTTTTCCAGGAATGGAGTTGAGAGACGACCTAACCTGGGGAGAAAACAGCAAAGACCTGATGAAGAGAGCACAGCAGAAGTCATATTTTCTGAGAATCCTCCAGAAAAACAATCTCTCAAAGGATCTGTTGGTGGCATTTTACCATTGTACTGTGGAGAGTGTATTAACTTATAGTCTGTGTGTGTGGTTTGGGAGCTGCACGGTCAGGGAAAAAACAATGCTGTCCAGGGTTGTAAAGACTGTGGAGAGAATAATTGGGTGCACTCTTCCCATCTTGGATCAAATCTATGCTTCCAGGTGCCATAAGAAAGCTGCAGAGATAGCGCAAGATAGTGTACACCCCAGAAATGATCTCTTTCAGCTTCTGCCTTCTGGAAGAAGGTACATGGTTATAAAGACTAGGACTAGCTGCCTGAGAAACAGTTTCTACCCAAATGCAATTTTGGTTTTAAACACGGTGTAAGGAGTCTCTATGGGAGTATATTGTATTTAAAAATGGGGAACCATTTGCCCCGCAGAGGACCTTAAGGTCCATGAATAATCATAGCTTAGAGGTCCTGGCCCCTAAGGAAGTTAGATTATCCTCCACCAGGGCCAGGGTCTTCTCAGTGATGGCTCTGACCTGGTGGAATGATCTATCCCACGAGACCAGGGCCCTGCAGGATTTAACTTCCTTCCACAGGGCCTGTAAGACAGAACTATTTCGCCTGGCTTTCAATTTGAACCTGGCCTGATCTTTTGTTCCCCTTCCTTCCCTCCCCCTCCCCTTTTTGTGAAGATTGGCCGCTCTGGGATCCCACAGCTGGTTCTTGTTGTGACGTGGGGTTTGTGATTTCAGCTCTCTTGACATAATATGCTGGAGACAGTTCTCTAGTAACACTTCTTTATTAAAGCAACAAGACTGAGACCTGAGGAGGGGAGAGCTACATTTATAGGGACAGGGAACTAGCTAGAAAGGATACATTTTGGAGGGAACAATATCAGGCAATCACAGTCCTGCCTTTTGGAGGAAACCAATAAGACAGAGGATCCAAATACAGCAGCTTAAATGAACCAATAGTAGCTGTACCCTCTGGAACCAAAAGGCAGTTACTTTACCCTAATGCAAATGCAGACAATAATAATACAGATATAAAATCCTTTGACTCAATACACAACAGTTCTCCCCCCCTAGTGAGCACAGCAGACGTAATCTCTCAGGTACTGTGGGGTCCTACAACTTCTACTTGATCTCCTGACAACAGGTGTTGCCAGTTCTGGATTGGGTGTCCCCTGTGGTAGGGGGGCTGCTATAGGGGTTTTGTCAGGAACAGATGGAGTCCCAGACATCTCAGGGTCCCCTACCTGTACCTCGTCATCCTGAGGACTAGCAGACCCTGGTTCATTTGCTGAAGCCCCTGGTGATTGCACCTCTGGGCCATTTTCACTCTGGTCTTGCAGCTCTGCGTCGTTAGCCAGGGATGAATTATCAGACTCCTCCCTGCTGAGCACCCGACGCCTCAGCTGATCTATATGTCTCTTCCAAACTTGCCCATTTTCCAAGGTCACATAATAGGACACAGGTCCACTAGTCCGGGTGACCACACCAGCCACCCACCGCGAACCTCGTGAATAGTTCCTCACCCAGACCAGATCTTCAGGGGCGAAATACCTTGTTGTGTCAGTCTCAGCCTGGGGGTTTGCTCTTGAATTACGGTTTGGCATTTTATCCGGGTGGACATAATCCAGCACCGTTACCAATCTTCTACCCAAGAGCAGCTCAGCTGGCGACTTGCCCGTCGCAGTACACGGTGTCACATGCTGCAAAAATAACATTCGCGCGATGCGAGCTGACCAGTTACCCTCCATTAAGCGCGCAATGGATTCTTTGGCTGTTCTTACCATGCACTCCGCCTGCCCATTGGAGGATGGGTGAAAGGGCGTGGATGTGACCCCTCTTATGAAGTTATCAGCCAAGAATGCCCTGAATTCTTGGGATACAAAAGCTGCCCCATTATCTGATACAATGGTCTCAGGTAACCCGTGGGTTGCAAACAGCTGCCTCAACACCTTGATTACGGCAGCTGATGCCATGCTAGGGACCATCGCCACTTCTAACCATTTGGAATATGCATCGACGATAACCAAAAAGACCTTCCCCTGGAATGGCCCAGCAAAATCTAAGTGCAGCCGGCTCCAGGGAGCTCTGGACTGCTCCCACCAGTGAACTGGTGCTCTGGCCACTTCTGGCCGCACCTCTTGGCATGCCTTGCATGTTCGTACCCATTGTTCTATGTTCTGGTCCATTCCAGGCCACCACACATAACATCGGGCTAGCGACTTCATCCTGACCATTCCCGGGTGTCCCATGTGAAGTGTCTCAAGAACCCTGTTTCTCAGTGGTGCTGGGATGATCACCCTATCTCCCCACAGGAGACAACCCTTATGCATGGATAACTCGTGCTGCCTTGTCGCATAAGGCCTGAATTTGTCTTCATGCGGACCACCTGGCCACCCCCTCCCCACCCAAGTGAGCACACGGGAGAGAACAGCATCTTTCCTCGTTTTCTCAGCAATATCAGCAGCCGTTACAGGAGCCCCCGGAAGTGTTTCCAGCATCATTTTGTGCTCCGCTGGAGCAGGATCCTCATTGCTCCCGCCAGGAAGGGGCAATCGACTCAGCGCATCAGCGTGGCACAACCGTTTCCCCAGCACATGGGTCAAGGTGTACTGGAACCCGTTCAGGAATATAGACCAACGCAACATTCTGGGGGAGAGAATTTGTGGCGTTTGTTTGTTCGGGTTGAACAATCCCAACAGTGGTTTGTAGTCCGTTTCAATGGAGAAATGACGACCGAACACATAATCATGGAACTTTTTGATTCCTGCCACAATTGCAAGCGCCTCTTTGTCAATTTGAGCATAGTTGCGCTCCGTGGGCGACAACGTACGGGAATAGGAAGAGATGGGCTTTTCTGACCCATCCGGTTCCCTATGACTCAGCACCGCCCCCAGGCCGTATTGGGAGGCATCACATGCCAGGACCAGTGGCTTCGATTCATCATAATGAGCAAGGACGCTCTTGCTACTCAGCATTCCTCGCAAGGAGTCAAAAGCCTTCTGCTGCTCCTGCCTCCATCGCCACACATTCTTTTTCTGCAACAGTCTATGTAATGGTTCAGCTACCGAAGCTTTCTGGGGTAAGAACGAATGATAAAAGTTAATAAGTCCCAGGAATGACTGCAACTCCGTCTTGTTCTGTGGTCGTGGTGCCTCGATGATGGCCTTAACCTTAGCATCTGTGGGGTGGATGCCTGATGCATCAATTTTAAACCCCAAGAATTCCACAGTTGGCACCCCAAAACTGCATTTTTCCTTTTTAGTTGCAACCCCACCTCCTTGAACTTGAGCAACACGGCACGGACACACGCAACCAGTTCCTGTGGGTCTTTTCCAGCAATCAAAACGTCATCAAAAAATGGCAAGACCCCCGGCAGACCTCTTAACAGGCGTTCCATGAGCCCTTGAAAAATTCCTGGGGCCACACAAACTCCAAATTGTAATCTGTTAACTCTGAACGCCCCTTTATGTGTGACAATAGTCTGTGCTTCCGCTGATTGTGGGGTTACTGGCAGCTGTTGGTAAGCTTGCGCCAGGTCAAGTTTGGCGAACACCTTGCCCCCAGCCAGTTTAGCCAACAGATGTGATACGACTGGAATGGGGTATGAGTTTCCCCTAAGTGCCTTATTGATAGTACATTTGTAATCAGCACAGATCCTGACTTCCCCATTTGCTTTAAGGGGCGTGACGATTGGAGTCTCCCACTTAGCGGAGTCCACGGGTGAGAGAACTCCCTGCTTGACCAATTTATCCAGCTCTGCTTCGATCTTGGCTTGCAGTGCAAATGGCACTCGCCTTGGTTTGAGTCGGATTGGGGCCACCCCAGGGTCCAATTCGAAGTCAACTGGGGGCCCTTTATAACAACCCAGTTTTCCATTAAAAAGACCAGCAAATTCTTTGCATAATGCCTCGCTCATCTCAGGGCAGGTTTGGATTGAATTAAGCCCTGATATACTCAGTCCCAGGGCGGGGAACCAGTCAGTGCCCAGGAGACTGGGCCGACTGCCCTTCGCAATCACCAGTTTGAGTACCGCCTGTTTGTCCCAGAACTGTACTCTCACGGCACACATTCCCATGACATGGATGCGGCCCGCTGAGTATGACTGCAAAGTTGCTGGGAAGGGCTCCAGAGGGGGCAACTTACCCCTGGGGAAGAATGTCCTCGCGGTCTGGTCCGACACGATAGTGAATCCAGATCCGGAGTCCACCTCCATGTCGCACAGCTGACCCTCAATCTTCACCTTGACGTGTGCCTTGCCTTGCGCTGGAAACTGCACGACCCTCCTGTTGATCTCCGTTACGTAATTGCAGTCCTTTAGAACATGGTTTGCTGTGGGCGATCTGCGATGCTCCAGTCTAGGTGCTCCTGTCGCTCCCAACGCCGCCGATCTACAGACCCTGGCGATGTGACCTGTCTTTCCACACGTCCGGCACATAGCATCCCGGAAACGACAACTCTTCCGCTCATGGTTTCCGCCACAACCAGGGCACCTGCCTCGGTGATCTTTGTGCACTGTGCAGGCCTGACGCACTGACTCGACCCCACGGACTGGGCTCTGGCTCGGAGTAGCCTCTAGCTCGTCCATGGCATGCACAACTTCTATCTGTGGCTTAGGGGCCCTGCGACTGGCATCAAGCTCCTCTCTTTCATAATTCTCCGTGGCGGTGGCCTCCTTCAAGGCTGAAGCAAGGGTAACCTCTTCTTTGGCCACGATGCGTCTTCTGGCTTTTTTGCTGCTCAGACCACCGATAAACCGATCCAGGAGAGTCTCTTCCAGATCTTGGAAGTCGCAGTGCTGAGCGAGCTTCCGCAGTTCAGCTAGAAATGCAGATACAGACTCCCCAGCACGCTGCTGCCTCTTATGAAACTCCATCCGCCAGGCCATCTTGGTCTCAGTAGGCGCTAAATGGCTTGTTAGGCAGGCAAGAATATCTTCGAGAGATGTCTCACTTAGCTTCGCTGGGGCAAGCAATGCCTTGGCCAGCTTGAAGATCTCAGGCCCACAGTAGCTCAGGAATGTGGCCCTTCTTTTGCTGGCATCGGTGATCCCTTGAGCCACTGCGAAGAACTCGAAGCGTTTGACGTAGTCTTCCCACGTGTGGGGCTCTGATGGCTGGAAGGGCTCCAATACCCTTGGATTCTCCATTGTCCTGTGGGCAGGGTCGTCTTCTCAGCTGGCCAGTGAGTCTTGTTCTTAGCTACAATCCGGACTCTGAGGCAGGGCTGCGTTTAACCGCTCCTCAGCATTCCGGATCCCATCCTTGTCGCCAGTTGTTGTGACGTGGGGTTTGTGATTTCAGCTCTCTTGACATAATATGCTGGAGACAGTTCTCTAGTGACACTTCTTTATTAAAGCAACAAGACTGGGGCCTGAGGAGGGGAGAGCTACATTTATAGGGACAGGGAACTAGCTAGAAAGGATACATTTTGGAGGGAACAATATCAGGCAATCACAGTCCTGCCTTTTGGAGGAAACCAATAAGATAGAGGATCCAAATACAGCAGCTTAAATGAACCAATAGTAGCTGTACCCTCTGGAACCAAAAGGCAGTTACTTTACCCTAATGCAAATACAGACAATAATAATACAGATATAAAATCCTTTGACTCAATACACAACAGTTCTCCCCTGGTCTCCTTGCTGGCCCAAATAGGACTAATTTAGCCAGCTAGCCCTGGTGACATCTAATGTTTATTGGATGGATTTTCCCCCTAAATTGATTTTTGATTTTTGATTTTATTGTTATTTACACTTTATACTGTATTTTATGCTGTATTTTTGTAGTATCAATTAAGTGTTTTAAATTTGTTGTTAGCCGCCCTGAGCCTGGTTTCCTGTACCGGGAAGGGCGGGGTATAAATAAAAATTTATTATTATTAGAAGAAAACTAGTGTTTGTTGTAACTGCTACTCAATTGGACACATTTCTCAGGAAGTTGATCTCGCTGATGTCTATGGGAACTAAGGGCAACTAACAGTCTGGATTCATCCCATTCTTGACAACAGGCAAGCCCCACTAAGGGAAGTGAAGGAACTCTGTGGAGAAAGAGAATGTTGCAAACAACAGATGGAGGAGTTTTGGAGCAGGAGGTGCACCCTAGGAAGCCCACAGAACACGTAATACCAAAATAAACAGCAAAAACCAACAAAGAGAAATGTAAGCCTCTGCACAGCGAGGGAAATTTTCAGAAGACGAGACCAATACGGATCAGGCTTTGAAGTGAATTGACATTTTCAAGCCCAAGCAGGTACATGTGCAGCTCGCAGAAACATGAGAATAAAACAATATTAAAAATGAAGATTACAGAGTGGAAATTTCAATCTGGAAATCTTCTCCCTCCCTCCCCCCTCCCCCTCCGCCGGTTAGTGTAACTATAAGCAAGAAGCAAGTGCCCAGAGGAAATGAGAATTTAAGAAAACTTCTGGCAGGGTCCTGAAATGCCGTGCTTTAAATTTGGGAACCACTGCTTGAATGAAAGGAAAAACAGAAAGCAGGACCAGATATTAGCTGGAGAAAAAGACCAGAGCATAAGATCTTCTTTCTGGTGAAATTTTAAGATATCCCATATTGTGTTAAAAATCAAACAATATGCTGCATTAATATGGAAATGCTTGTCATATGGATATATATTTTTAAAAATCAATTTTCTAATGGGCAATATTATCTAACTTTCTGTAGAATTTTTTTTTACCTGCAGGTCAGGCTTTTCCTTCATTAAAATTGGAATTGTGTTGATGGATACACACTTGCTATTCTCTCTACCAGTGAGTTCTTGGCGCTAACAGATTGAGTTGGATGGGAGAAGACTAGATAGAATGCTTAAGCCATTTAGGCAACATTTGCTTTCTAAAAAAATATACAAGCAGAGCATAAATCACATGCTTTCCTGCATGCTGTGCAGGAACTGTACCCATTCATCCACCTGCTCTCCCTCTCTTTCTGCTTCTTGCAAACTGCACTACACACAAACACACACAAACACAATACCTTACCTCAAGCTCTGATGGGTTTCTCATTCATATGCAGAAAGTTTCACAAGTAGCCATTGTTG
Organism: Podarcis cretensis; assembly: GCF_951804945.1. Classification (NCBI taxonomy): domain Eukaryota; kingdom Metazoa; phylum Chordata; class Lepidosauria; order Squamata; family Lacertidae; genus Podarcis; species Podarcis cretensis. The sequence goes on along the minus strand of NC_137170.1, from coordinate 43,254,062 downwards.
TTGTTGTTGTTGTTTAGTCGTTTAGTCGTGTCCGACTTTTCGTGACCCCATGGACCAGAGAACGCCAGGCACTCCTGTCCTCCACTGCCCCCCGCAGCTTGGTCAGACTCATGCTGGTAACCTCGAAAACACTATCCAACCATCTCGTCCTCTGTCGCCCCCTTCTCCTTGTGCCCTCCATCTTTCCCAACATCAGGGTCTTCTCCAGGGAGTCTTCTCTTCTCATGAGGTGGCCAAAGTACTGGAGCCTCAGCTTCACAATCTGTCCTTCCAGTGAGCACTCAGGGCTGATTTCCTTCAGAATGGAGAGGTTTGATCTTCTTGCAGTCCATGGGACTCTCAAGAGTCTCCTCCAGCACCATAATTCAAAAGCATCAATTCTTCGGCGATCAGCCTTCTTTATGGTCCAGCTCTCACTTCCATACATCACTACTGGGAAAACCATAGCTTTAACTATACGGACCTTTGTTGGCAAGGTGATGTCTCTACTTCTCAAGATGCTGTCTAGGCCTGTCATTGCCCTTCTCCCAAGAAGCAGGCGTCTTTTAATTTCGTGGCTGCTGTCACCATCTGCAGTGATCATGGAGCCCAAGAAAGTAAAATCTCTCACTGCCTCCATTTCTTCCCCTTCTATTTGCCAGGAGGTGATGGGACCAGTAGCCATGATCTTCGTTTTTTTGATGTTGAGCTTCAGACCATATTTTGCACTCTCCTCTTTCACCCTCAATAAAAGGTTCTTTAATTCCTCCTCACTTTCTGCCATCAAGGTTGTGTCATCTGCATATCTGAGGTTGTTGATATTTCTTCCGGCAATCTTAATTCCGGCTAGGGATTCATCCAGCCCAGCCTTTCGCATGATGAATTCTGCATATAAGTTAAATAAGCAGGGAGACAAAATGCAGCCTTGTCGTACTCCTTTCCCAATTTTGAACCAGTCAGTTGTTCCATATCCAGTTCTAACTGTAGCTTCTTGTCCCACATAGAGATTTCTCAGGAGATAGATGAGGTGATCAGGCACTCCCATTTCTTTAAGAACTTGCCATAGTTTGCCATGGTCGACACAGTCAAAGGCTTTTGCATAGTCAATGAAGCAGAAGTAAATGTCTTTCTGGAACTCTCTAGCTTTCTCCATAATCCAGCGCATGTTTGCAATTTGGTCTCTGGTTCCTCTGCCTCTTCTAAATCCAGCTTGCACTTCTGGGAGTTCTCGGTCCACATACTACTTGAGCCTTCCTTGTAGAATTTTAAGCATAACCTTGCTAGCGTGAGAAATTAGTGCAATTGTGCGATAGTTGGAGCATTCTTTGGCACTGCCCTTCTTTGGGATTGGGATGTAGACTGATCTTCTCCAATCTTCTGGCCACTGCTGAGTTTTCCAAACTTGCTGGCATATTGAGTGTAGCACCTTAACAGCATCATCTTTTAAAATTTTAAATAGTTCAGCTGGAATACCATCACTTCCACTGGCCTTGATATTTGCAGTGCTTTCTAAGGCCCATTTGACTTCACTCTCCAGGATGTCTGGCTCAAGGTCAGCAACCACACTACCTGGGGTATATGAGACATCCGTTTCTTTCTGGTATAATTCCTCTGTGTATTCTTGCCACCTCTTCTTGATGTCTTCTGCTTCTGTTAGGTCCTTTCCACTTTTGTCCTTTATTATGGAAATCTTTGTACGAAATGTTCCTTTCATATCTCCAATTTTCTTGAACAGATCTCTGGTTCTTCCCATTCTATTGCTTTCCTCTATTTCTTTGCATTGCTTGTTTAAGAAGGTCTTCTTGTCTCTCCTTGCTATTCTTTGGAAATCTGCATTCAATTTCCTGTATGTTTCACGATCTCCCTTGCATTTTGCTTGCCTTCTCTCCCCCGCTATTTGTAAGGCCTCATTGGACAGCCACTTTGCTTTCTTGCATTTCCTTTTCATTGGGATGGTTTTTGTTGCTGCCTCCTGTATAATGTTACGAGCCTCCATCCATAGTTCTTCAGGCACTCTGTCCACCAAATCTAAATCCTTAAACCTGTTCCTCACTTCCACTGTATATTCATAAGGGATTTGACTTAGATTGTATCTTACCGGCCCAGTGGTTTTTCCTACTTTCTTCAGTTTAAGCTTGAATTTTGCTATAAGAAGCTGATGATCTGAGCCACAGTCCGCTCCAGGTCTTGTTTTTGCTGACTGTATAGAGCTTCTCCATCTTTGGCTGCAGAGAATATAATCAATCTGATTTCAATGCTGCCCATCTGGTGATGTCCATGTGTAGAGTCGTCTCTTGTGTTGCTGGAAAAGCGTGTTTGTGATGACCAGCTTGTTCTCTTGACAGAACTCTATTAGCCTTTGCCCTGCTTCGTTTTGATCTCCAAGGCCAAACTTGCCAGTTGTTCCTTTTATCTCTTGACTCCCTACTTTAGCATTCCAATCCCCTATAATGAGAAGAGCATCCTTCTTTGGTGTCACTTCTATAAGGTGTTGTAAGTCTTCATAGAATTGGTCAATTTCAGTTTCTTCAGCACCAGTAGTTGGTGCATAAACTTGGATTACTGTGATGTTAAAAGGTCTGCCTTGGATTCGTATCGAGATCATTCTATCATTTTTGAGATTGCATCCCAGTACAGCTTTTGCCACTCTTTTGTTGACTATGAGAGCCACTCCATTTCTTTTACGGGTTTCTTGCCCACAGTAGTAGATATGATGGTCATCCGAACTGAATTCACCCATTCCCGTCCATTTTAGTTCACTGATGCCCAGGATGTCAATATTTATTATTGCCATCTCATTTTTGACCACCTCCAACTTACCCATGTTCATGGTTCTTACATTCCAGGTTCCTATGCAATATTTTTCTTTACAGCATTGGACTTTCCTTTCGCTTCCAGGCATATCCGCAACTGAGCGTCCTTTCGGCTTTGGCCCAGCCGCTTCATCAGCTCTGGATCTACTTGTACTTGCCCTCCGCTCTTCCCCAGTAGCATGTTGGACGCCTTCCGACCTGAGGGGCTCATCTTCCAGCGTCATAACTTTTATATGCCTGTTGTCTTTGTCCATGGAGTTTTCTTGGCAGGGATACTGGAGTGGCTTGCCGGTTCCTCCTCCAGGTGGATCACTTTTGGTCAAAACTCTCCACTATGACCTGTTCATCTTGGGTGCCCTGCTCGGCATAGTTCATAGCTTCTCTGAGTTCTTCAAGCCCCTTCGCCACGGCAAGGCAGTGATCCATGAAGGGGATAGCCATTAGCTCCCATCAACCAGTCATTCTGGGTTCTTAAGAATAACCTGCCTAACAAAAGAAATGAGCAACCTTTTTGATCAGATCAATGTATGACCCAGAGGAATGGCTGGATAATATCCCCTCCTGCCATTGTACCCCCCCTTTCCCCAGTCAGCTGCAGCTCAAGAACAGGACTGCCTTTGGAGCAAGGTGGTTAGGCTTCTTGGATTCACCTGCACTTGTTAGCAGTGGTAGCTCAGGCTGTTTCAGGGAATACTGGTACAGCCCAATTTCCTTCTTTAGGATAACATCTTTGTCAATATCCTAACAGACTGCCTGCTCAGAGACCACAGCAGAAAAGGGCAACCTGAATGATCACAGAGCTAACTGGGACAATTCCAGTGCCCCTGAGCATGTCCATCACCACATTCCTTGGTCTGAGCTTCAGGTGTTGAGCACAAAAGGCACACGAAATGTCTGGGTTATTGGGGAGCATATTCTATCAGCCTGCCCCCCCCCCAATCAAGCTGAGGGATCTACTCACATGCAAGCAAACAGGAGAAAAAGCCCTTAGCAGACCTTCCACCCTCAGCACTGGAAGGTCATGGGCTGACCAGGAGGAGACAATGCACACGATGGAGGCAGGGCTTGTGTGCATCCTCCTGCCCCTATTTGTAAACGCTGTGTGCTCAAGCAAATGCCTGACCAATTATTTACACTGTTTAAAAGGGGGCTTGCATTAATGGGGGATAAGGCTGTCAGTGACTATGGCTCATGATGGCTATATACCAGAGCCATAGCTACGGCGGGGTGGGAGGTGGGGCTAGCCAGGTTTTTTACTGACTCCAGAGGGGTGCCATTGAGGCTCCTGGACTGTGTGTGTGTGTGTACAAATGCACATGAGGAGGAGTGCCAAACTGGGTCTTTGACCCGAGTGAAATAAAGTCTAGTTTTGCCACTGCCCTATACTGCCCTATACTGCCCCCAGCATCTGAAACACAAATGCCAGTCACTGGGAAGAAATAGGGGGAGAGGGCTGTTGTGCTCATGTCCTGCAGGTGGGCTTCCTATCAAGGCATGGAGATAGCCACTGGGTGGGTTAAGGATGCTGCACTAGATTTTGTCTGGCCAAACAGGCTTTTAAAAATATATATAGTCTGGAAACGGACATCAAAATATTCCAGTGGAGGGAAACAACTCCTCTATGGACCTAGCTACATGTTAATGATGTGATTAGTAATCACATCATGGGTTGAAAAAAATTAAATATGAGGCATGGGCAATAGCAGTTGTCCTCCTCATCCATATTATTGATAAGAGTCACTCCCCTGTGTTGTAATTAACACCAGAGAAAGAAGTTATTTTTTCCAATAATAGGGACGTAGGGCAAGCCCTACCAATACTGCTGAATGTTGTGCTCCTGAAAACAACTCCCAAAACTCTCTCTCTCTCTCTCTCTCTCTCTCTCTCTCTCTCTCTCACACACACACACACACTGCATTAATTTTTAAAAGTCCCAAACATGATTAATATATTGTGTCATTAGGTTGTATTTCTTCCAGTTTCTTTGGTAAATCTACAGCTGCTGACTATTTTTCATTTCTGAAGGTTTGATCTGTCAGCCACAGGAAGACAGAAGAGCTTCCCTGAAATCAACCCCAGATATAATATTTTATTCTGTCCGAGCCAGCATTTACCTATGTTAAATAGCAAGAGAGTATGTGCCAGTTTAAAAGATCGAGGAGGGAATCCTGCTACAATTCCCAGTCACATCAGTGAAGTTTGCAATCCTTCAAGGACTAGAAAGTTGGATTTGGAGAATGGAAAGGTTGTTATTGAATCTTTCCATTCTCCCAATCCAACATTCTAGTTCTCCCTTATGAAAGGCAGTGAAGATAAGAGGCACTCCAAAATGTTAAGTATGAGCAAAACAGCCACCATTATTATGACTGGCGTTTGAGCGGAAAGAAGGCTTGTGCCTTGCAAAGGGATTCCTGCCAGTGATTGCTGAGTCACCCACTGTCAGGGTAGGTGACTACCTTCCTTGCAGTAGCATTTCCAAAAAGATCTCGATCTTTACTTTTCTCCACAGGCCTGAATAACAACCATACTCTCAGAGACACTACTTCATGCAGTGCCTAGTTGAATTATGGCCCTTGTTCCCACAGGAGGCAGTGATCACCACCAACTTGGATGTCTTTAAAAGAGGATCATATAAATGCATGGAGGATAAGGCTCCTAGTGATGATGGATATGTTCTGCCTCCAGTGAGAGGCAGTAATGGTTCTGAATCCCAGTTGCTAAAAACCACAGAAGAGGAGAGTGCTCTTGTGCTTTGGTCCTGCTTAAGGCATCTGGGTGGCCACTGTGAGAACAGGATAGATCACTGGTCTGATCCAGAAGGTTCTTGTGTTCTGATGTCCCTAGGTTCTAACTATGGGTGAAGACTAAGCCTCTCCCTACTCTTGTTCTTTCCAACCACTGAAAATCCAGTGTGGTGTAGTGGTTAAGAGCAGTAGACTCGTAATCTGGTGAACCGGGTTCGATTCCCCGCTCCTCCACATGCAGCTGCTGGGTGACCTTGGGCTAGTTACACTTCTCTGAAATCTCTCAGTCTCACTTACCTCTCAGAGTGTTTGTTGTGGAGGAGGAAGGGAAAGGAGACTGTTAGCCGCTTTGAGACTCATTAGGGTAGTGATAAAGCGGGATATCAAATCCAAACTCTTCCTCTTCTTCTTCTTCATCTGTCTACATCCTGGTTACTGTTTTTGGTGCTGCTAAAATGGGACAGAATACCCTCCTTCCCCCTAAAAAAAGAAGACGACTCTTTGCAATAAGGAAAGTGATGACAAAATGTACTGGAAAATGTGAGGTAACATTTCCTCAATGCAATGCTATCTAACTTCCCTGCTAGCAAATCAGGATTAATGTTAGATAAATAGCTGGTGTTGTCTAATCTCCCTGCAAACAGGATGAATGCTCAATAAACAGGTCATCTGGAAGTGATCAACGTCTCTGAGCATGTCAACAGGGGGTTGCGACTGTCCATATCCTCCTTTCAGAATGCAATCTTTATCCTCAGAGCACCATCTTTTATACCACATAGCCATATGACTCTAAGATACTTCAATTCTTTTTGCACTGAAGGAACACAAGGGCAAGACATGTTTCCAATCTTTGCACCAGAAGGACACCAACAAAATCCAGGTTTCACTTCCAGTAACTACTGGCTTCTGCACACCAAACAAGAAAGCAGAAGACATTTCACACCTCTTCTGGTCGTTTAAAGGAACCCAGTGAGATGCTTGGCCTGCGCTTAGTCTAAGACGTCCCATATCAACTGTTCATTCTACCACCTGTTATTCAGCCTTCTCTGGTGCACTCAGTTCTTTCACTGCATTTGGTCAGAATGCTTGCAATGCCCCATAATCTTTATAGGAAGGAACGTGCACTTTTTGTTTTGTTTTGACATAGTTTGTCAAAGGCTCTGAAAAGGGTGTGAGCAGAGAAATGTCAAAAAGTGCTGGTGAAACAAAATGCTAAGACACCAAATAAAAGTTCCAGAACAATACGGTATCTCTGGGAAAGTAGAAAGTGGCAGGTGACATTAAATATCCATATTTCAGAAAGATTTTTTTCCGGTCAGCAATCACACTAATGGCACAATTCTGTACATGTCTAATTAAAAGAAAGTCCCAGTGAGTTCAGTGGGGTTCACTCATTTTCTGGACTGGATATATCTTTGGTCTGTTCCAGCAGAACTCTTCTTATGTTCTTAAGACAGGATCCTTTTCAATATCATAGAAGATGCAACTGGACTTTGACTGGACAACCCTACAAATAGAGGACTGTCCTCTGTAAAGTAGGAGACACAGCCACCCTATCTACTGGTGAGCTCCCCACCCGCTTGCCATGTCCCCACTGAATAGTGTGTATTCCCAACTCCTGTTCAGTTAGTGCAACTTCAGTTATGCTTTATAGAAGAGCCTCCTGCATTTACACTGGAGTTGCATGTGCTCCAGTTTCTGCAATTTCATTTTTCCCAGTCTGTCTGCTGCCGCATGCAGTCCGTTGGCACCCTTAATACCCATACGCCTAGCCATGCTCTCAGGAGGGGACGGAGATAAGGAAAGATACTTTGAGCAACCTGGACCTTCTGCTGCCATCACAACCCACTTCCTGGTCCTTATTGTGCAAGGTGCATATCCTGCGGCTCTTCCTCGCAGTCTCTTTGTGAGCAGGAAGAGCCTAGTGATAAGAGCTATTTTTAAATCCTCATAGCTTCGAGCCACAGAAAGCTCATTTCCAAAAAAACAAAAAACAAAAAACCAACCAGCTCACACGCAATACTAGAAGTCTGTGTCTGGAATTACGAACACAGGAAATTAAACACAAAACTAGGTTACAATAGCAAGAAAAGAATCAGACTCAAACTGACCCAAACAATGGCAAACAGAGTTGACACAGGTTCTGCAAACCGCATCCCACCCCCCACCCCATGACAATTTGTTTACATGAATAATGTAAGTCAATTAAGGGTGAATTTATTTATTACTATTATTTTAAAAGTCTGCTTAAATTACCAGAACACTTGAATGCACTTTGTTGAACAGGTGTGGCATTTGAAGTTGTTACAGTAAGTGCCACACTTTTCACATTGGGTTGGGGGGAGTGTCAGTACTGTACTGTGTACCCTTGGGTACCCCCAGAAAGAAGCATTGAGTACAGTGTGGAGCATTGGGACGCGGGTGGCGCTGTGGGTAAAACCTCAGCGCCTAGGACTTGCCGATCGTCAGGTCGGCGGTTCGAATCCCCACGGCGGGGTGCGCTCCCGTTGTTCGGTCCCAGCGCCTGCCAACCTAGCAGTTCGAAAGCACGCCCGGGTGCAAGTAGATAAAAAGGGACCGCTTACTAGCAGGAAGGTAAACGGCGTTTCCGTGTGCTGCGCTGGCTCGCCAGATGCAGCTTGTCACGCTGGCCACATGACCCGGAAGTGTCTTCGGACAGCGCTGGCCCCTGGCCTCTTAAGCAAGATGGGCGCGCAACCCCAGAGTCAGACACGACTGGCCCGTACGGGCAGGGGTACCTTTACCTTTACCTTACAGTGTGGAGCTACAGTTTTCAGAGTGCTTTAACAATTAATCCCTCTTCATAGGCAACACTGGAATTTGTAGCTTGAAGAGAGGAATAGGGGTATCTCAACAACTCCCAGAACCCTTAACAAACTACAGGTCCCAGAATTCTTTGGGGAAAGCCATGCCTGTTTAAAGTGGTATCATGGCGCTTGATGTTAATGTGACCTGATATTTCTGGAGCCAGTTAAAGATTTCCCAAACAACCCTGGTCTTCAGCTTTTTTTTCTTTTATTCTCAAAATGACACTCTAGCATCTCTGCTTTCTACTGGTGCTGATCATTATTATTTAGTGTGTGTGTGTGTGTGTGTGTGTGTGTTGCTCTTGAAAGAAAACAAAGGCACTTTGGGATGAGGATATGATGGGAGATTATTACTCTTTCCCCCTATGGCTCACTAAAAACAGGCTCTTGCGAAGCGGACCTCTTTTCTGAATGTTTTCTATAGCTCTGCAGAAGGTCCCACGTCTCTTCCAGAAAAAGGGTCTACCGTCTTCAACAGAGTGTCCCCTCGCTTGCTGTTTCTGCATAAATGTGGCCCATATTGGAGTAAATAAACAGCCAGGCAGTGTCCCAGACAATGGGCCTTGGCGATGAATTAATAAACTCTGCCTCTTGCATTAGCAGAGTGTGACTGGAACTGGCAGGAGTCCCTGGCCGGACTCCAGAAACTATTATTACTAGACAGAGCCAAAGGAGACTTGGCACGAAACAGGGCCCACAGCTGGAGATTAGGTAACAGAGTCGGAGCGCTCAGTGAGCTGCCAGGGTGTTGGCCATTGTGCCTGAAGAGAGGGTCAAAATTCTGTTTCTGAAGCTCACAGCCGCACGCACACATTACCTTCGTAACGTGCAACAGTACAGCCTGTAACAAGCAGTGATTTTCTTTTTTCAAAAGGAAAGGGATCTGTTCTTCCAAACACCACAGGGTGCTTACACCAGCAATTTATCTCTGGTTTACTAAGTAACCTTGGAAAGGCTTGCCAAGGTACGCTTTGCAGTTCTCAGGTGATGCAGTTTGGTTTCAAGTGCAGGTATGTTAACTCTGGCACTCCCGAGTTTCCCAGGGAGAATCGATATTAAACGAACAATGTGGACATTACCTTTATTTATTTTTTTAAGTTTAATTTTCAGTGTACCCTCCAGGGCTGGCCAAGGACAAGACAGCATTCCCCATTTCATGTACAGACGCTGGCTGGGAAGGCAGTTGAAACTCACTTCAGCGCTGGCAGTCTTTCCATGCACCTGAGGACAGTGGGCTAGTTTAGGTAGGATTGCCATACATCCAGATTTTCCCATTTGTTTCCCCCCAAAATAAGCTCAACAACTTTCCCCAAAAAGCTAAACAACCCTAGCTGGCACACACACGCAGGGTGTGGAATTTAAGTGGGGTGTGCTGGAAGAAAACAAGGTCCACTTGTGCAACAGACTTTTCCTTCCCCACTGTCCCCACAAACTTGTTCTGGGTTCCCCTGCAAAAAAATACACACCAAAAACACCCTCTCTGGCAGAGGGCAGGGGAGTCTTGTTGCACAAGCAACAATTTAGCTGAATCTTGCCCACACTGGGAAAGGGTTAAGCATACAACTTGCCATTTCTCCATGGCAAGAAGCCTTCTTTCAAGGATGATTTGCAGCAGACAAGCAGCCCTCGGGACATGCAACTGCCTTTGTGAGGGAGTTTGAGCAGCAGCTTTCCAAACCTACCCAGTCACCGGTGTTTTTAAACCACACTAAAGATTGTAGAAGCCTGCTGGATCAGACCAATGGCCCATCCAGTCCACCTCCACAGTGTCTAACCAGATGCCTATGTTATATTCAGAGGCAGGACCAGAGCACAACAGCACTCTCCTCTCTTGTATACTTCCCAGGAACTGGCATTCAGAGGCATGCTGCTTGTCTGACCCTGGACGTAGTCCTTCTTCCTTATGGTGGGAATGAGAATCTTGCATGAGAAAGTTTAAACTACTTATACCAAGATAAGGCACAATAATAACAAAGCAGTTAATAAAACAGATCTTGAAGGAATTCAAGCAAAATAGAGCAGGCCAGCCGTCAGAACCCTGGCCTCCTTTTGTCTCTTGCCATGCTAAGCCCTGTGCTTCTTTAAACTCTGGAGGGAGGAGAATGCAAAGAAGGAATTTGGGGACATTGCTGGAGATACTTTTCACTTGGAGAAAGGGACATCACGTGTGCAGGGCCCTCTGGGTTGCAAAAGTGCAACACATCTTTTGCCAACCTGACCAAATTTGTAGTTCAAAACATCTGGAAGACACCAGGTGGGCAAGGCAATGGAAATGAACAGATCCACAATATTTAGAGGAGCAAACAGTGGCAGAACACCATGGAGAAATTCATCCATTCTGTTACCTTTGCTACAATACATGCCAACTCATCAAAAGTATATAAAAGCAGGGGCTTATGTTTCTTCCATTTCAATACTTCCAGTGCGCTGCCCTCTGCACTACTGCCCCTAGCAGAATGGTTATGGTCCTTAAGAGCTTAATATAAATAGAGCCAGTGTGGTATAATGGTTGGAGTATTGAACTAGGGCCTTTGGTGACCAAGTTTCAAATCCCTATTGAGCATGAAACTCACCAGGGGACCTTGGGGAAGCCACCATCCTTAAGCCTCGTAACCTACCTCGCAGTGTTGTTGTGAGGGGAAAGAGACCCATGTATGCTGCACTGAACCCCTTGGAGGATAAGTAAGTGTATAAGTAAAAATAAACAGTCCATCCTCCTATTCCCTAACACTGCCCAACAATTTTTCAGTCTCTCTCAGCAGCATAGCCACCACATGTAATGAAACACTGTGGTATTCTGTACCTGTTATTTAGTTTGTACATTCATATTTGCTGTTTTGTGAGCCAATTTTCCTTGAAAAGCGGGATAAAAAATATTAAATAAATGAAAATAAATGTGTTGTTTAAAAACAAGAGCGGTTAGAGAGCTGGAAAGGCCTCCTAGCAAAAAGGCAGGTGGTGAGTCTAGAAGATTAAAATACAAAGTGTGAGGATAAAGATATTGTCATAAAAACTGATAGTCTTCTAGCCCAAGTGGGAAAGTTGGCAGGTGTGAGGCCATCATCTGCATCTAATTGAGATCCATGGCAAAAGATCCGTTGGTTTTCATGGCTGTGGATTGTATTCCATGAGCTTGTAAAATATTCTATTTTTATCTGTTGAATATTGGGAGAGAAAGAATCTATAACCCCTCAGCTGTGCTGGAGGAACATTAGATTCTATTTTTTTTTTGCGGTGAAACAAAAGTGATGAAGTTCCGTATTTATAATGAAAGGTTACATGGGGAACAGCCTTTCCCTCTGTTGGGCCCTGGCTGGGACATGAATTGTTGGAATCTCGGCACCTGGCCTAAACTCCTGGGAAAGGAAAGATACTCTGTTGATTTGCAGTGGTCCATTGACTCCTTAAAAAGGAGCACTTCCTGCCTGCCACCGCTGAAAAATGATCACCAGAAGGCATGGCCCTTTCAAAGAGGAGTCGTAAATATGGAGAAAGTGAGGCTAGATTAGGAGCCGTAACAGAACACATGCATAGCACGGAGAGAGAGAGGAGAAAGAAAACTGGCACACGTATTTGAAAATGCAACTTAATAGGAACCTGTTTGTGGCCAAATTATTTCCCCAGTATATTCCCCATAAAATGCCGGTAGCAGTGCAAAATAGATGCTTGCTTCTAAATAAAACTGCATGAAAAATCAATACCCAAAGGAAGCAGAAGTACGGATCACGTTCATAACCCAAGGTTCCACTGTACACTCCCAAGTCTGATAGGTGATTTTTGCACCATCCCTTGGTCTTCATTCCTAGCAGCGGCCGGTTTTGCCAACCCCTAGGTCATTGGCGGAGGAAGAGGAGTGCAGGGGAGCACACTGCCCCTGGCAGCACGATACCAGTGGGGTGCCATCGCGGCTGCCCCCCTACCCGCACTGGGTGCCACACCCCCGCAGGCAGCGTGCCACACCCCCAGGACGCACACCAACCCTGCCCCCGCCTGCTCTCTGCCCCCCAGTACCAAAGCATGAAGCTCTGCCACTGCTCTAGGTAGGCCTCTGCCTGTGGAAAGCCTGAAAGCTAAGCATGAGCGTAACAGCACTCTGCCTACCTGCAATTCTAAGAAGCCTCTCTGAACTCTTGTTTTTATTTTTTAAAGTATGCATAGACGCAAATTAGTAGCATGATAAAGAGATAAGCCATACATTACCTGAGCAAGACAGAAACTGTTGCCCTGTGGCTCTTTTCCACGTCCTTCCAGCTGCATCTTTATCATGAAGTCATTTGTATTGCATTTGTCTTTGTTACAGTTGTATCTCCTGCCTTTCCACCAAAATGTCTAGCACCTAACTAGAGTAAAATCCGCAACCGAAGACAACATTTCACATTCAGCTACATGACAATGGCTGCTATCCTATACAGTACAAACATAACCAATGAATAAGAATGTTGAACTCAGTGAAGCTTCCTTCTAAGCATAGATGCATAGGGATGTGCTAATCCTAAACATTTTTTGTGTGGTTATGTTTTTGTACCCTTTAATAGCAATGTCAATATTATCATTTCTGGTCAAACAATCAACATAAGGTTTGCATTATAAGTTCTACTCAGAGCAGAACCATTGGAAGTCATGAATCTCAGTTAGTCATGTTCATTCATTTCAAGGAGCCTACTCTGAGTATGACTATGAACCCTCCAGATGATGCTGGGCCACAGTTCCCATCATTGCCATCATGGCCATGCTGGCTGGAGGAAGTTGTAGTATCATATGGAGGACTGCAGCCCAAATTTTATATGTTGTCTGTAACACCCAATATATTATTTGTCCAAAGAAGATATTTTAAAAGGAGAAACAGGTTATTTTCCAGCTTTGGTTCTACTATCAGATCAGTGAAGGGAAATATTATAAACCCCTCTGATTTCATGAGATTTCACCACTTCCAAGATATTCATGGCATTGAACCAATCCTTAAATGCAGGACATCTGTGAACCCAAACAGCAACCATTTCTGAATCTAGCCATCATTTGCTCAGCTTTTCTCTAATTAAACAATCCACACTCCTCATCGGTTTCCGATTTCCTACCCCCAGACTGTTACTTTTATTTCCCCTCACTTTAACCCTCCTCGTGATTTCCCTTAATCTCCACTCTTTTCTTCTCTTCCATCAACCTTTCCTGTCATATAGGTGGATATCTCCACAGGGTTCTCTCTCCTGCATAGTGTGTGGTGCAATATGGCTTTGCTACACCAGCAGATAGCTTGAGGGCATAAAGGTGCTTACCTGACCTCCCAGCAGGTGAGCCACTGCTGCTCATGGGCAGGGGGGGATGAGGTGATGAGGAGGGCAATGAAATGCAAGCGTGTCAATGTGGCTTGGCTGGAGCGCTTGCACTGCACTGACCTTGCCCCTTCCAGTAAGCAGCAGAGACACACCTGCTGGGAGGTCAGGTAATTCAGGTAAACTGCTCTGCCTCACCATGCCAGACACTTCTGCCTAGCTGCCACTGTACCATACACTGCAATGTGCCTGCTACCAGATTTAATTCATAGAATCATAGAATCATAGAGTTGGAAGAGACCACAAGGGCCATCGAGTCCAACCCCCTGCCAAGCAGGAAACACGAATTCTTCCCTGGAATCTAACCATCTGAAGAAGAATGGGCTGTTTTATGTTACAGGATGCCTACAACATACCCTCTATGCACCCACACCTCAGGATATACTTCCAAGTACAGTGGTACCTCGGGTTACATACACTTCAGGTTACATACGCTTCAGGTTACAGACTCCACTAACCCAGAAATAGTGCTTCAGGTTAAGAACTTTGCTTCAGGATGAGAACAGAAATCGTGCTCCGGCAGCGCGGCAGCAGCAGGAAGCCCCATCAGCTAAAGTGGTTCTTCAGGTTAAGAACAGTTTCATGTTAAGAACCGACCTCCGGAACGAATTAAGTACTTTTTTTTTTTTAATAATGTTTATTAAATTTTAGTTTAACAATAAAAATACATAGATAATAACACAATCTTTTCCAATATCCACATTTCATACTCATCTTTGGACTTCCTCACAACCCTTGCTCCTGCTTTCTAAACTCATAAATTTTACCAGCAAATTATTAACTTGGTTTAATTCATATAATATAATTTTCCATTATTAATATCTCAAATTTTGGGATTTAACATACTCTTATTAAAACTTAATCATAAAATGTTACTTACCCAAAATTTATCTTTTCGTCTTCCAATTAAATTTAAATTTATATTCTTTATAACTAGTTTGTTGGAGCCATGTTTTTGCTAATCTTACATCTTTCTTAACATTCATACAATTTACAATATTTTTGTAGATAGTCCTTAAATTTCTTCCAGTCTTCCTCCACCAGTTCTTCTCCCAGGTCTCGGATTCTGCCAGTCATCTCCGCCAGTTCCATATAGTCTATCAGTTGCATCTGCCATTCTTCCAGTGTGGGTAATTCTTGAGTTTTCCAGCTTTTTGCGATGAGTATCCTTGCTGCTGTTGTAGCATACATAAAAAAGATTCGATCCTTCTTTTGCACACTCTGACCAACAATGCCTAAGAGAAAGGCCTCTGGTTTCTTAAGGAAGGTATACTTAAATACCTTTTTCAGTTCATTATAAATCATTTCCCAGAAAACCTTCACTCTAGGGCAAGTCCACCAGAGGTGAAAGAATGTTCCTTCAGCTTCTTTACATTTCCAACACTTATTGTCTGACAGGTGATATATTTTTGCTAGCTTGACTGGGGTCATTACATGCCGTAAACTTCATACCGGTGGTCCATAACTTTTCCCAGTCAGCAAACATGATGTTATAGCCAATGTCCTGTGCCCACTTTATCATAGCTGATTTAACCGTTTCATCCTGTGTATTCCATTTTAACAGCAAGTTATACATTCTTGAAAGTATCTTAGAGCTGGGTTCTAACAGTTCTGTTTCTAACTTTGATTTTTCCACCTGGAATCCTATCTTTTTGTCCAATTTAAAAACTTCTTTAATCTGAGCATAATGCAGCCAATCTCGCACTTTATCTTTTATTTTCTCCATACTCTGCAACCTCCAGTTATCTCCATCTTTTTCTATTATTTCCCAATATTTCGGCCATTTGGCCTCCATATTGAGTTTTTTCAGGGCCTTAGCCTCCATTGGTGATAACCACCTTGGGGTCTTGTTTTCCAATAAGTCTTTATATTTCAACCAGACATTAAATACTGCTTTTCTGACAACATGGTTCTTGAAAGTCTTATGTATTTTAGCCTTATCATACCACAGATATGCATGCCAACCAAACGCATTGTTGAATCCTTCCAAATCTAAAGCATCAGTGTTCTCAAGAAGTAGCCAGTCTTTCAACCAGCAGAAAGCTGCTGATTCATAATACAACTTTAGGTCTGGCAGGGCAAAGCCCCCTCTTTCTTTAGCATCAGTTAATATCTTAAACTTAATTCTGGGATTTTTGCCCTGCCAGACAAATTTTGAAATATCTCTCTGCCACCTCCCAAAACACTCCATTTTGTCCACAATCTGCAAAGTTTGAAACAAAAACAACATTTTTGGCAATACATTCATCTTAATAGCAGCAATACGTCCTGTCAAGGAAAGTTTCAATCTTGACCAAACATCTAGATCCCTTTTAATTTCAGAACAACATTTTTCATAATTGTCTTTAAATAAATTCCTGTTCTTCGCTGTTATGTTTACCCCTAGGTATCTTACTTTTTTAACCACATTTAATTCTGTCTCTTTCTGAAACCTTTCTGATTCTAAAGAAGTCAAATTTTTTTCTAAAACCTTGGTTTTTTGCTTATTAAGTTTAAATCCCGCCACTCGACCAAACTCATAAATCAGTTGCAATACCCTTTTAGTACTAGGCTCTGGCTCCTGTAGGGTCAAAACTAGGTCATCTGCAAATGCTTTCAGTTTATATTGTTTCGCTCCGACCTGGATACCTTCCACCAACCGATCTCCTCTGATCATATTCAAGAGCACTTCTAGGACCGATATAAATAACAAAGGGGATATAGGGCAACCTTGTCGTGTTCCTAAACTCTTCTGTCACCACATTGTTAACTATCAGTTTTGCCTTTTGCTCTGAATAAATTGCCTCTATCCCATTGTAAAACCCCCGCCCCACTCCCATTCCTTCCAAATTTTTCTTCATAAACTTCCAGGAGATATTGTCAAAGGCCTTCTCCGCGTCTATAAATATCAAGACTGCTTTTGTATTAATGTTTGTTTGCAGGAGTTCCAAAATATCAATAATGTTCCTTGTGTTTGCAAACAAATGTCTACCTGGGAGAAAGCCTGCCTGGTCCTTGTGAATTACTTCATTTAAAACTTTTTTAAGTCTGCTTGCTAAAATGTCTGCAAATATTTTGTAATCCACATTTAGGAGGGAGATGGGGCGGTAATTCTTAAGTTGTGTCTTTTCAGTTTCTAGTTTGGGTATCAATGTGATGAAAGCTTCTTTCCACGACTCAGGTGCCTTCTTCCCCTCCATAATTTCATTGCAAACCTCCATTAATGGATGTATCAAATAGTCTTTCAATGTCTTATAATATTTGGAGGTAAGACCATCTGGCCCTGGAGACTTGCCCAGTTGCATGTTCTGAATGGCCTCCTCAATCTCTAATTGTGTTATTTTATAATTCAGGATTGTTCTATTCCGCAGAGACAACTTTGGTAAACCGTTCTTCTTTAGAAACTCTTCTATCTCTGATTCATTTTGCGGCCCTTGAGTATATAGTTGTTTGAAATATCTCTGGAAGCACTTTCTGATTTCCACTGGGTTCTGAATATTTCTTCCCTCAATTTCTAAATTTGTTACTGTGTTCAGCTTTTGTCTCTTTTTCAGCTGCCATGCTAGCAGCTTTCCACATTTATTTGCCAATTCAAAGGATCTTTGTTTCATTAACTTAACTTTCCATTCCACTTCCTGGTTTATCAGTTTTGAATATTGTGCTTGATAATGTTTGATTTCTCTTAATATCTCCTTTGATTTCGGTCTCGATCTTAACTTCTTCTCACCTTCTTTAATTTTCTCCAAAATCTTATCTTTCTTATCGTTCTGTACTTTTTTCTTAATAGTATTCTGTTGTATCAGAAACCCCCTCATGACCGCCTTACTTGCGTCCCAGACAGTTCTTTTTTCCACCGTAGTGTTCAGGTTTATCTCAAAATAGTCCTTCAAAGCTTTTTGGGCCTTTTTAATAATGTCCTGATCTCTAAACAAATTGTCATTTACTCTCCATCTAAAGGAGCCGGTTGGAGTTAATCTCATATCCATCTTCACCGCATTATGGTCGGAGCAAGTCTTTGGGCAGATTTCCACTTTTTTTATCTTGGGTGCCAGGCCTCTGGTTATCCAAATTTGGTCGATTCTTGTCCATGTCAGTTGGGCTTCAGAAAAGAATGTTCCTTCTCTTCCTAGAGGGTTCTTTGTTCTCCAAATGTCAATCAAGTCCATATTGTCAGTCATTTCAAAGAATGTTTTCGGTAGTCTGCCGTCTTTTGTCACGTTTTGGCTATGTGACTTGTCCATATTGGTTGATACCACTCCATTCATATCTCCCGAATTAAGTACTTAACCCGAGGTACCACTGTATTATTTTCAGCATAGGTGCCTTTTGCTTTTTTCCTTCTGTCTTCTTTTGATACTCTGCTGGGCTATGTGCTGCTCAACACGGCAGAGAAAATCTAAAGTGGGATATATGAAAATGTGCCGGGTGCGTGAAACATTTCTGAAGCGTTTGGATCTGGCATTCCAAAACAAACAAAGGGGTCAAATGACCTTTCAGCCTGACTTCTCACACTTTCCCCCCTCCCTCCCGAGACATTAAGAAAAACATTTCAGAAAACAATGAATGTAACCTCCCTCATGGCTTAGTTCCTGCCAAGAGCAACATTTCAATGGCTACAAGGTGCGGGTTGTAGAAGGGAAGGAGAAAGACTAAGGGCATTTTCACACGTAAGGCTTCGTGTTAAACTCTTATTGCAAATGTGAAACTATACTGTGTTCAGTTACTCTTCTGAATTCTTCTTCCTCTCCCCACATTAACAGTGCATATACATGCTCCCACACGAAAACAGAACCCAAACCCATGTGTTTCAAACACACAATTTAGGGTCACTTGTGAAAATGCCTGAAGCAAATACTGGCTTTCATTCATCATTGGCCACCTTTGGCTGCAACAGGTCAAAGGTCAAGGAGTCAAGAGAACAGATTATTACTAAATGACTTATTCATGTGAGTACCAGAAAGAGCATAATAACTAAAGAAGGGTGATGAAAATGTCCACTGAGGAGCATTCAACCTTGCCAGACAAAAGGATAAGGAGTATTGGGTGTGTGGTCTTAAAGGGGGGAAATGTATTTTCAGACTCTGCCAGACCGTTTTGCATCACAAATCACACTACATATCTATTGATAAGAACACTAGAAATGCCCATTGATCTGGCACACAAAGTCAGAGCTGTGCATATTCCAAAGACGACTGGCCTTTTAAGGGCACCAAGCCAGGTGGAGGTTCCACAGGCGCAGCTTCTCCCATCACAGTGTGGCAGTGGCAGGAAATGCCCACCTTGGCTGATGCTGCTCTGCTTCAAAGCTCTTAAAGGGACGGAATTTCTTTCCTTTTTGGAACAAAGCCACCTGAATTAAATCTGATTCCAGTGCCAGGTAGCAAATGCTACATGTGATGATATAGCAGAAAATCTATTTATGAAAATGTAACCACATGTTGGAAGGAGCCATGCTTTAGCACGAAGGGTGGGGGGGGGATGCTTTTTGGACCATTTAGCAGCATCAGTTCCCACAGTGCGGACTGCAGCAGCTCTGGTGTAACATTCCCAGCTGCTAAAGAAATCAAGAGCTTTGAGGCTTGAGTTTGCTCTGGAGTCTGTAACGTTTTCTGGAACAAATCTTTGGACTGTATTTCTGCTGGAAAGGGTGGGAAGCTGCTTCTTATCTGTACCCAAGAGGGTTCCTGGTGGCTTTTGGTGCTTCCAGCCTGGTGGCTGTTAATGCTATCCCATTGCTCTTCCTCTGTAAGCTACATGGAACTGCAACTGAATACCCAAGCAACCCCCATTTTAGGCATTACCAACATGTGCACAATTATGCACACGGCGCCAAACCTGGAAATATCATAAAAGATGGTAATAAAAGGCGGATTGGGGGTGGAATGGGGTGTTTTAGTCGCACACGATTTCACGCCAGCACACCATGACCCTGATAAAATGATGCCACTGGGAAGCGTAATATAATGAAAATGCACCGAATAAATTGTGTGGGGACTTTTTATGATTGGGAAAGTACTGTGATGGGGACATGCAGTGAAAAGTATGGGTTGAATGAATGATGAATAGGAAGGTGTGCAAAGACCATGCAAGCCAACCAGGGTGAACGGTCATTGTCATATAACCACCCTGTAAACAGATCAGAACAAATACTCAATGAAGACAGGACCTAACTCCAGTGCAAGTTTTGTGCAAGCAAATCAGGATGCTGAATTAACAGGTCATCTGGAATAGCCATAAGAAAAGACAGGAGAACCACAGAGGGGGGCGGGGAATGATTGAATGACCCCATCATATAGTTGCCTCATAAAAAGCAAGTGAACAAAAGCGCAACCATTCTGGAGTAAATGCCGAGTGCGGAAGTCAATTTTATTTATTCGGCCACTTTGGTATCCTTGAAGGAAAGGTGCAGAATGCAATAGTAACATTGGAAGAGTGGTGGTCTTTTCATGGGAACATAGCAAGTTGCCCTATACCAAGTCAGACTGTTTTGGTTTTTTTAAAAAAAAAATTAAAAGATTTCTTAGTTTACAAAAATACGTGCATTGTCTCTTTTTTCAAGTTGTGTTTTCTACAGATCAGCTGTGAGACATTAGTGTTGCATGCAGTATTAGGTTAGGAAGGAAGGGGGGGAATGGTGAGTGGGGTGGGGTGGGGTGGTTATGCTTCTATTCTTGTACTTAGTGTATGTGTGGGGTTTTGTGTCAGCGTCACTTGTGTGGGTTCTTTTCCTATTCACTTGTGGTATTTCCTTGGTAGTGAGAGTGGTTGGGGTGGCCTAGGGTGTGGTTGGTTGTCTTTGGTTGGCTGTAGTGAGAACCAAGTCGGACTGTTGATCAGTATGGTTGCCCCTGACTGCTCCAGGATTTCAGACAGGAATTGAACTGTGGACCTTTTGGAGACAGAGCATTTCAGGAATGCAATGATATGGTTTCTGCCATCTGTTCTTCAAGACCAGTAATACAAATACAAGGAAAGGACTGGCTAAATTGGACATGTAAAACCAGCAACACTGGGAATCTGTCCCATAAGTGGTAATCGGCATATTAGCAGGCCTTAGGTGCTGGTGCGGGAGTGGAAGGGAAGGTTAGGAAGGTTACATAAACAACTCATCTAGAGTCTTTTGTTAATGTTCATTTTTATGGCTCTTCTGTGGCAAAGAGTTTCTCAGGAGAAACGCGATTCTGTGGCTCTTCCTCTAGACTCAGTATAAACGTATTAGGCATTATTTTTATTATCTGAGCCCCAGTGAGTAATGTTCAGTTTATTAAACAGTGACTCAACCCCACGTCCTCCCTCTCCCTCTCTTTCTTCTTAATGGAACACTGTTTTTCCTCAGCGGTGGGATTAAGCTGACCTGTTTCATCAGAATTTACCTAACAGTTGCCCTCATGTTGCAACAACTAGCTTCAATTTCATCCCACAAAACAAAACAAAACAAAACAAAAATCTCTCTTCTACTGTATTGTAAATTATTTACAAAAGGGGAAAAAATGATGAATCATGATAACTCTGTGGCTGGAGACGAGGTATTTATAGCTTTAAATTGGTCTTTCCCACATAATAACAAGATCCCCGCCCCATACTACTGACATCTAGATTTGCCAGATTAGAAGTTCACAAAAGGGTCATTTGGGGTATCTGAAATAAGGGACGCCCAGTCTATTCTATGGCACTGTGGTGCTCATTAAGACTTACAGTACAAGAGGAGCATCTGGCAAATGTAGGCCAAGCTTTGGCAAAAAAAAAAAAAAAAGCCCAACAACTTTTGTGTCCAGATTTTCACTTTTTGCAATATGGCAACCCTAAATAAGCTAAAACTGTTAGTTGATGCCGCTGGGAAGCCTTTATAGGCCAAACTGCAGGCTGCAGATACTGGGGAGGGGGGCAAATCCACACCATATTTTATTTAACACCTATTTAAAGTGCATGGCTTCTCTCAAAGAATCTTGGGAACTGTAGTTTCTGCCTCATAGAGCTACACTGTAATTATCAGCACTCTTACCAAAATACAGATCCCAGGATTCTTTGGTGGAAGTCATGTGCACTGAATAAGCTTTGAATTTACCTACATGGATGTGGGTGGTTGGGAGACACACACGCCTGTATACATCAGTCACCATGCGTGAAAACCACACAGCTGTTTACTCTGGCACTTATGTGTGCTGATGCTTCCCAACAAATGACAGTACTCAGGATTTTGGGTATAGTTATATAAGGGAAAATGTAACATATTAAGCCATCCTGGAGAGGGGCGGATCTACTATGAAACTAATGAATCTTAAATTTCAAGGCCTGTAATCCCGGAGGGGCTCCAGATGCAACTTTAGTCCATGTTGCTTAATTTTTTGGGGGGGTCTAGTAGACCCAATTTGAGTTACACAACTCAAATTGATTGCAATTCGATTCAGGAAATATAAAATAATGTTTTTCTTTTCATGCAGCACACAAGTGACTCTTAAATTTGACTCGTGATCACTGGCTTAGCTTTTAAAGAGGGGATTTAACAACTTCAGGGCAAGTGGTTGGGGCAGATACATCTATCAACAGCTATTAGCCATGATTGATTGATTGATTTAAAAGCATTTCTAAGCTGCTTGATATTTTAAAATCTGCATGCAGCATACAAAACACAACGTAAAAACAGGAATTGAGTAAGAACAGGGTCTGATTTTGGGGGACCAGAGAAAGCCTGAGCAAAAAGATGTCTTTACTGGACACCTGAAACTGAAAGATTTTGCTTCAAGTATGGCAGAAGGTGGGTTTGTTCTCCGTATGAACCATAAAAAAAAAAGGTATTGCATTGAGAATGGCATTCCATGGTTCAGGAGCAATGGCAAAGAACTCCCGTTTTTGGGTCACCAATCTGTGATATTTTTTTGGTTGCAGTGCCATGAGTAAATTTTCCCCAGATGATCTAAGTGATCTTACAGGTCTTCACAGGGTCAGGTGGTCTTTCAGGCTAAGTGAATGCTAAACTGGACCATGCACTATTAGTCCCTAAAACGCCTCTGGATACTGGAGTGGATGAAGATGTGGGGGATTGGGTTGGGAGGGAGGTGGCTAATGATTCCTTGCCCTGGTTGTGAACTTCCCAGAAACATCTTTCTGGCCACCGTTGGAAGTGGGATGGCACTTTGGACCGATCCACTAGGGCTCTTCATCAGTGGTGCTATCAGTTTGGGACAGGAGTCCTGGGGCCCCCACACTCAGCAGAATGAACAGCCTAAGAGGGCCACTGCTCTTCATGTATTGTTAAGAATAACTGGCAGTGGCACTCTGCAGCAGAGCAGAATTTGGGAGCAAATTCTGTTAAAAATCAAGGGGACAGATTTCTTTGTGAATTCAAAAAGAGCAAGCTGTAGAAACAGAGTCCTTTCTTCTAGCGTAATCTTTAAGAAATAACTACTCTGGGAGTAGGGATTTCTCATATAACTCTCTCTCTCTCTCTCTCTCTCTCTCTCACACACACACACACACTCCCTCTCTGTGTGTGTGAGAGAGAGAGAGGGGGGGGGAAGAATAAATACTGTATGAGGGGTTTTCTCTGCCAAGGAAAAACTAGAAATGAAGAGGCAATAGTGAATATGAACACTAAAACTTATGAAACTAGCAACAAACTTCTTGCTGGATTTTTCTTTTCAGGATTGCCACACTTAGGGGCTGGATGGAGAATGTTCTTTTGTTTCAGGAATCCTGTGATCTGATTCATGAAACCAGTTAACATTCTGCTGAGGTGCTCAAGAACATGATGGTCTAATATGTTCATGCTTCCATCACTGCCATCCTCAAAGGAACACTGCTATCATATAGCTGAGTTGCTGCTGCTGCTGATTCCTAATTGGCTGGGAAATTAATATGAATGATAAAGGTAAAGGTAAAGGTACCCCTGCCCGTACAGGCCAGTCTTGACAGACTCTGGGGTTGTGCGCCCATCTCACTCAAGAGGCCGGGGGCCAGCGCTGTCCGGAGACACTTCCGGGTCACGTGGCCAGCGTGACAAAGCTGCATCTGGCGAGCCAGCGCAGCACACGGAAACGCCGTTTACCTTCCCACCAGTAAGTGGTCCCTATTTATCTACTTGCACCCGGGGGTGCTTTCGAACTGCTAGGTTGGCAGGCGCTGGGACCGAGCAGCGGGAGCGCACCCCGCCGCGGGGATTCGAACCGCCGACCTATCGATCGGCAAGCCCTAGGCGCTGAGGCTTTTACCCACAGCGCCACCCGCGTCCCCCAATATGAATGATAGGTGCAACTATAACCATTTCCCCCCATTTTTGAAGTAATTAATTCCAAGCTGAGATGAGACCATAGCCACCACTCACTTCACATACAGATTTATTTATGCAAAGTTTCCATAATGAAATCCTTTTACTTATCCAACCTACTTTACGATTCACACCACTATGTATCTGGCATGCTTTATGCACACAATCAACACACATACTCAAACACACAACATAGACCATGCCCCAGGTGTCCCATGGCCATAGGCAATATCAGGTACCTCGGCATGTCCAGATATTGGTGGCTATACTGTGAAAACTGTAAACAGCTGTCACAGTGATATTTCATTAGATCAGGGCCAGATTTGCTGTAATCAGACCTGATGATCTATTGAGGAAGGTCTGTTTCCTATTACCAGAACAATCTACTTTTTCTTTTCTGGATTTCTCTCTTATATTTGAACTGTGGCAGGCTGCAAATCTTATATCTATAGCAGCTGCCTTTCTCTATCCAAAACTAAACAATCCTTTTTAAGGCTTGCCTAACACACACACATTCTAGTCTCATCTATTCTGATCTAAACCTAGCAAGTAGCAACATCTGAAAATCAGGGCAGGGCAAATATGGCAAACAATACTGGGCCGGCCTTGAGAACAACATCTCTATGACAGATTATCACACTAGCAGCATGGCAGCAACCACAGTATGATCAAAGAATCATCAAACTGTAGAGCTGGAAGGGACCCCAAGGGCCATCTAGTCCAATTCCCTGCACTGCAGGAATCTCAGCTAAAGCATCCATGACATGATGGGATAGTGTTTTCCTCTAGTCAAAAAGCAATGTGGGCCACCACCTGGGATAGGGCAGCAGAGAGATGTCTTCTCCTACCCTAGCTAGAGGGTGTGTGTGACATTTTAATGTGAAAGCATCATATGGAGACTTGCTCTGCCTTAGTTTGTGTGGACTGAAGAAGGGGAACGCCCCAAGTGGTCATAAACACTTTTAAAAAAATGTATGCCTGGATAGGTCAGCTGGATCAGAGCGTGGTGCTGATAATACCGAGGTTGCAAGTTCAAGCCCCGTATGGGACAGCTGCATTGCAGGGGGTTGGACTAGATGATCCTCAGAGTCCCTTCCAGCTCTATGATTCTATGTGTGGTATCAGTATCTGACAAGCTACAACCTGTAGACAATCTATGATGCAAATGTAGGCTAAAAGTTGGCTCTGATCCAGTGGAAGAGGCATAGTCTCCCCCCGCAACCAATTGACTAGAATAAGCACTTAATGGATGTGTTTGGACATTTATCTAGGAAGCCTTCCAAACAATGTTTTGATTGAACAAAACTACATATGGAAAATGAATACACAATATGGAGGGGCCCCCTTTCATTGGCACGGGGCTCTGAGAACATTCAACAAGCCCAATTACCCTTCGAAGAGGCCGTGAAAAGCAACTACACTCATGAATGTGCCAATGGAAACTCAAGGTGTGGGACACTTTATCTGCAAAACCAACATTTTGTACAAAGTAAACTGAGCCAGCAAACGGCAGTGCAGCTTGCAAATCTCGGACAAAAGCATTCGGCATAACCTATGGGTGGCCTTCGACCTTCCCACTGATGCTGCTAAGGCTGAGCCCTTTCCTTTGAGTTAGTTCATGGCCCTGAGCTTTTTAATAAGGGAGTTTCTGTTTTAGTGTATATCTGCTTCATTAAACAACCTATAGTGCAGACAAGGCAGAGGGTGGGGGGCAGCTTGTTAAAGGTTTAATGAGTAAACACTCTTTCTCCCTTTCCCCCTTCAGCTTTATCCATGGCCACTCAGCCTGAAACGGGGCTCGGCTGGGCAGCCGAAAAGGCTCCTGTGCTTGTCTCCAGCTCAGAGGAGACTGTGGTGCATCTCTGAATGAGAATGTCGCCACAAGGAGTACTTATGCATGTGAACATGAGAATATAAGAACAGCCTGCTGGATCACTAAATCTCCATTAGCTTATAAGAAGAAGAAGAAGAGGAGTTTGGATTTGATATCCCGCCTTTCACTCCCCTTCAGGAGTCTCAAAGCAGCTAACAATCTCCTTTCCCTTCCTCCCCCACAACAAACACTCTGTGAGGTGAGTGGGGCTGAGAGACTTCAAAGAAGTGTGACTGGCCCCAGGTCACCCAGCAGCTGCATGTGGAGGAGCGGAGACGCGAACCCGGTTCCCCAGATTACGTGACTACCGCTCTTAACCACTACACCACACTGGCTCTCATAAGCAAGTCTGCTGTATCTAGTCCACCATCCTGTTCTCACAGTGGCCAACCAGATTCCTGCAAAAAAGCTTGAAGTTGGGTCTGGACAATTTATATTCCAAATGGATTCCGTTTTTATGCATCCAATTGCTTCATGCTGCCCAATATTAATATCTGCAATAAAGGATACCAGTTAGATCATTACTGCTGCCTCAGCCTAAACATTGTGACTGTTTATGTGCCTCAACCACAGCCATACAACCTGATGGGAAGGGCCATGGCTCAGTGGGAGAGCACAGGCTCTTCACACATAAGGTTGCAGGTTCAATCCCTGGCGTCTCCAGGTAGGACTGACCCTGGAGAGCCACTGATGGTCAACGGAGACAATATTAAGCTAGATGGACCAATTCCTGCATTGCTGGGATTTGTAGTAGATGAGCCTTGGTGTCCCTTCCCACTCTACAATTCTATGATTCAATGGTCTGACTTGGTATAAAGCAGCTTCCTATGTTTGGTGATCATCAGTTTACCCTGTGAGGAAGGGAGGGGGGAAGGGTTATGTGGATCAAGTGCAGCTGGAGTTCACCCTCCCTCCCCAAACACACGTTACATTTATATGCTGAACATATTTACCCATCAAACAGAAAGTACACAATCAAACGGTGGACAGTTACTCCAGATTTCTGCAGGCCTGCTTGCTGATTCACTGCCATTTTACTGTTTGGTTAGTGAGTGCTAATGCTAATCATTTGCAGAATGAGACCCTGAGGGGCAACATATTGGCTGTGCAAAGGTACAGCAGGTCTCGGAACAAAACCAGAGGAACAAACACTCCGTCTGCCACCGCAGAGAGCTTTTCCATGGTCAAACTACAGAGATGAAGGTGAGTTTACAGTGCAGCGAATGCTAAGGCAGTTAATGTTTAACATGATTATTACCTCATCTTCCAGGGGCTGCTTCTAAGCATAACAAACCGATGACAGGCCCCTGATAGTTCAGAGGAGAGCAGGGAAGGCCGAAGGCGATGATGAGCGCAACTTCCCTTCCCCAGTTTTGATTTTCTGCTCTGTTACTCCCAAGCTTTGGCTGGGCATGACCCCTGGCTGCTTTTTCCATAATTACCAGCTCCTGCCAGATTTACTGTGGAAGTTAACGTCTGTTCCAGCCAAGTCAGCCCTCACTGACTATTACACTGCATCGAGACAGTAACCCCTTCATTACAAGGCCGACCGATGCAAAACAAGAAAGGATGGCAGGCAGGGTGAGGGATGATCTGCAGGAATAAGACTCTGGAGGAAGCTGTTCTACCATTTGATGAAGGCCTTGAAGTATTGCTAACATTTCTATGCAGAGATTTCCAAGCAGATGCATGCTGGGGAAAATATTTCCCAAAGAGTTTTCTAATCCTGAAAACAGTAGGTAGAATGCTGATAATAAAGGCCAAAATCTTCTCTCTAATTCCCAACCCCCCCCCCCAAAGAAACCCTTTGGTTTTTTCCTCCCCATTGTCAAGTTATTGTTGTGTTTCTGCAGCTGCAAGTTGTCCAAGCGAATTTCCTTCTAACCAGTGAAAATCCCACTGATTTGCCCTCCAAGAGCATTGATGAATAGGATTTCTAAAACAATTCAACACACAGGGCTCTTGAACTTTCTTCGCCCCCTTGAAACTATTTATTTATTTTAAACATTTATATACTGCCCGTTGTCAAAAGATCACAAGGCGGTTTACGACATAGAACATAATAAACAATATATGTCATTACACAACATACTAACCAAACAATGCAAAAAATAATAATTAAACAGTTGTATAAATATAATACATAATAATAAGTAATACAAAATAGTTCACCTGATTACCTGCTTATCTCAGGTGAACAATAAAACATGATACACATCTAGGGCCAGATTCAACTAAACAGCTGCGCTAGCGGGAGCCAGTGCTAGAATTTCTGCTAGTGCAATGGGACTTTCCCCTCTCTCTTTCCCCACCCCTTGCTGTGCATCCCCCCACTCCCCCCCCCCGGCCCCGCTCCACCTCAATTTGGCTCAGGGAGTCAGGAGAACCCCTAGTACAGCACACAGGGGGAAGAGAAGGGAGACGCTTCCATCTGACAAGCTGAAATGGCTATGCTGACGGAAGCAGGCTGTCATTCTGCAACGATGAATTCCACCCTTTTTAACATTAGCATGCTAAAAAAATAAGGGGGGGGGGAATCAGCTGCAGGATATCTAAAGTTTAGAAACAGTGGACAAGTGCCTCTACTTCTCTCTATACAAAACTAGTTCTTAATCCCCACCTCTGCAGAAAATAGCAAACTCTTTCAGCTCCCAGCTGGAAGCTTTCCTGTCCTCTCCAAGTCTCTCACCCTGAGAGACCTCCATTTCCCTGCCTCTCTCACTCATGGTCCTTCCACCATCTATCTTGGACTTGTTTAGTCGTGTCCGACTCTTCGTGACCCCATGGACCAGAGCACGCCAGGCACTCCTGTCTTCCACTGCCTCCCGCAGCTTGGTCAAACTCATGTTTGTAGCTTTGAGAACACTGTCCAACCATCTCATCCTCTGCCGTCCCCTTCTCCTTGTGCCCTCCATCTTTCCCAACAGCAGGGTCTGTCTTTTAATTTCGTGACTGTTGTCACCATCTGCAGTGATCATGGAGCCCAAGAAAGTAAAATCTCTCACTGCCTCCATTTCTTCCACTTCTATTTGCCAGGAGGTGATGGGACCAGTGGCCATGATATTAGTTTTTTTGATGTCATAGAATTGGTCAATTTCAGTTTCTTCAGCACTGGTTGTTGGTGCATAAACCTGGATTATTGTGATGTTAAAAGGTCTGATATTGGACTACGTATCCTAAAATATTCACAAGTCCCCTTGTTTCACTGGGTCAAGACAGAAGAGAATGCTGGAGACGTGTTTGAAATACCTTATAGAGTCGTACCTTGGAAGTCAAACAGAATCCGTTCCAGAAGTCCGTTCAACTTCCAAAACGTTCGAAACCCAAACTGCGGCTTCTGATTGGCTGCAGGAAGCTTCTGCAACCAATTGGAAACCGCGGAAGCCCCCTCAGACGTTTGGGTTCCAATGAATGTTCGCAAACCAGAACACTCACTTCTGGGTTTGTGGCGTTTGAGAGCCAAAACATCCAAGTACCAAGGCATTTGGTTTCCAAGGTATGACTGTATTGTGACACTCACTCCACTTCTCTGGTCAGACTTCCAGGCATACAGTATGTGGGGCTGGGGCTTGCCAGGCCTCCCCATGGGGCGGTGGGCCTCTGCATGGCAGCAGTGAGCCTTGTGGGGCCTCATGTGCACAATGAGCCCCTCCCCATATGTCAGGTGGAACTCGGCGCCTCTAAAAAGGTAAAGGTAAAGGTACCCCTGCCCGTACGGGCCAGTCTTGACAGACTCTGGGGTTGTGCGCCCATCTCACTTAAGAGGCCAGGGGCCAGCGCTGTCTGGAGACACTTCCGGGTCACGTGGCCAGCGTGACATCGCTGCTCTGGCCAGAGCCAGAGCCAGAGCCGCACACGGAAACGCCGTTTACCTTCCCGCTGGTAAGCGGTCCCTATTTATCTACTTGCACCCGGAGGTGCTTTCGAACTGCTAGGTTGGCAGGCGCTGGGAACGAGCAGCGGGAGCGCACCCCGCCGCAGGGATTCGAACCGCCGACCTTTCGATCGGCAAGCCCTAGGCGCTGAGGCTTTAACCCACAGCGGCGCCTCTACCTGCTATTAAATTTTGGGGGTACATTTAGCATCACACACAGTTTGTACCAGTGTTTTCTCTTTCTCGGTTTCAAACACTGCAGTCTATTGTTCTCCTGGTACACAGACACCTAGATTACATCATCCATAAAGTGGGGATGTCTAATATGCTTTCAGGCATTTCAGAAGTCTTAAGGAAAATGGCCTTATAATTAGTTCCCATGGAAACACATTCTTGGGCTATTAACTCTCTTTTGTCAAGTTCAAGGCTCTGGCCAAGTATTGCCTCAGGGCAGCCCATACTGATAACTCTACCCACAGAAAACAGTATTTTAAAACAGGCAGGCAGAGCAGGTAAGAGGCAAGTAGCTATTTATGTTGTTAGCTGTTATGAACATAATAAGCAGAAGGTGGATGCACACATACGAAATAAAGCCAGCCAGGCGCTACTAGTCCCCAAGCAAGTTCAGCCTCCAAAATCAGGATCAGTACCTCTAGCAAAGCAGCTCCTAAAATTTAGAATTATAGTGTTCTCTTGCAAGACAAATTATTTTGATTTCTATCTTGGTTGTGGTCAGTGCTTCTCTGCAAGAAGGGCATTGCAAGAAATCTGTTCTGAGAGGGGCAGTAGTTACACCTTTACTGAAGAAGCCTCCTCTCAACTTGGTGATTTTGGAAATTACAGACCAGTTTCAAATCCAACAGTTTTGGCTAAAATGGCTGAGCGAGCAATGAATCAGTCTCTTTATGACTTAGGGTTGACTTAGACCTCATCCGCTTGACCCACCACTTTCCCCAGGGGCGAACCCACTTTTTACCTCTGAACAAGAGCAAAGTCAAGTGGGTTTTCCGTGGAATGGTGTTTATTCTGATTTAGAGCTGAATAACAGGTTGGAAAGGCAAAATCTCCTGGACCTGTGCCTTTCCTTTTCCATGTGACCTATTCTGGTTTGACATGTACTTCTTTCAGCTGATATTATCCTTTAATATGGGGTAGCCAGGATGGTACCTTCCAGAGGCTACTGAATTACACTTCTAATCCCTGTCTATTGGCCATGCTGGTGGAGTTGGGAGTCCAGCAACATCTGAAGGGCACCATAATGGCTGCCCCTGCACACACCAATATCCTGCCTTTCTTTCATCACGGAACCTAAGGTTAGGATTCATGGGATTCTCAGGCAAACTCTCATCAAAGCGCGGACCAAATCCAGACCTGTTCAGCTTTAGCAACATGACTGCTTGTATCATGTGCCCTGATATTCTGCCTGCATCCCTTTCTGGAAAACAACAATCCTGCATGGCTTGCATATCCCAGTGTCTTCTCAACCAGATTACTATAATAAATCGCCCCTTAGGCTGCCCTTGAAGACAGTTAAAAAACTTTACTGTTATGAACTTTACCAGTTCATAACATAGAGCAAAGCTTTCATCCAGGGATAACCAAGGGACTAAGATCTAATAATAAAAAAATAAGGAAATATTATTCCTGCTAAAGGTGACTTTGCAGGGCGTAATATAATTTTAAATATGTTTGATGTCTTTAGAAGGCTGCCTTCATGAAAACTATTCCATATAAAAAGGCCACATTTTGTTTTCTGCATATTCACCAGTTCTGTTCCCACAATAGTCCAAGTTGGGGAATTCTCCAGAGGCAACCAGTATGGTATGAGGGACTGCAGTCTGCAGTGAAATATTTCAAAAGCCCTGAAGCATCTATGTATGTGCATGCAAGGATCTCTAGATTCCAATCCTTATTATTACTGTATTGTGAACCAGAATAATTGCTATAATTAAACAGGTATTACAAGCTCAGCAAGCTGTTTCTGCTCAGGCCTTGTTTGTTTTGTAAGTTTCTTTTTGTAAAGTCAGGAAACATCCTTTTAAAAGGACCCAGCCACAAGGTTCAAGAAGTTTCCCAGAATTAAAGGCTTTTGATAGTTTATGATGTTAGTTTTTGATCCATACTTGCATTCAGATGTTGATTTGGGAAATGCATCCACGTTGGGTCTCTCGCGGTGACTGTTATAAACAGGCGGCGACTCACATTGGAGGCACTAAACATGATTTAAGTGATTCAGTCTGGGAATCTAGCCAAACAACAACTCCTTCTGTTTGCAGTGGAGCTTTCTCCACTCCTTCTTGTGGCTTAAAAAAACAAAACAAGACACAAAAAAACTTCACATGCAAAATTCTTAGAGACTGTCCTGTGAGAGTTTTCCCCTCACGCTTCTCAAAACAGATGGACAGCTGACCACTGCTTCTTTTGATGTGGCTTTTATCTCCTAGGCCAGGACAGACCTCTCTCTCTCTCTCTCTCTCTCTCTCTCTCTCTCTCTCCTTCCCTCCCTCCTTGCCTGGGGCAGTGTTCCATCAGGGTCTCTAAGGAGCTTTGTCTTTCATACAAGTTTTAAAGGAATTGTAAGGCTGGTACAATGGCTCCACAACTTGACCTTTCACCCTTCCCAATTATGAGGGGCCATAAAGTGGAGGCTGCTAGTAACCGGGCTGGTGTCTAGGGCAGATCATGGCTCTGGACACAGATCGAGTTTCTCGGGATTAATTTGGCCGAAAATAAATGAGAGGGGAGGGGGAGAGAATGGTCCAAAACAAATGTCCCCACCCCCCCCCGTTGCCTTTGTTGTGGTTGGTCTCATCATGATTAGCTAAAATAAATGGTGCCAGCATAGCAAAGCCACTAACAGATAGGAAAGCTACAAACTCTCCCTTTGGTATTCACAAGAAAGAATCTGTGTTAATACGGTGCCCTGTCTAGATTGCTGAAATGATTGATGGGGGAGTGAAACCACCAATTTGACTCCAACCAAAAGGACCCATGAAATTTGACATCATCTCTAATAAAAGTAGAAGGCTCCTGAATTATGTAATCGAGATCCAGTTTAATGTACATATTGTTTTATATTATGTAATATTGCCTTGTTGACAATTTTATTTCTGTCTTACTGTTTTTCAGATTCAACTGACAAGCCCTGCTAATAGAAGCCCTTGCAAGGACTTCTGCTAGCACTACAGGGCTTCCCCCCCTTGCCCCCCCCCCCAGAACAAGGGTCAGCAAACTTTTTCAGCAGCAGGCTGGTCCACTGTCCCTCAGACCTTGTGGGGGGCTGGACTATATTTTGCAGGGGAAAAAAGAATGAATTCCTATGCCCCACAAATAACCCAGAGATGCATTTTAAATAAAAGGACACATTCTAGTCATGTAAAAACACACTGATTCCTGGACCGTCCGCCGGCCAGATTTAGAAGGCGATTGGGCTGGATCCTGCCCCTGGGCCTTAGTTTGCCTACCCATGCTATAGAACTATGTTGAATTCTGCCTCAATACTGTAAGTTGCTATAGAGCAGGGTCGCCATATTTCAAAAAGTGAAAAGAACTTTTGGCAAAGTTGAGCTTTCAGCTATTGTCACCCGGACATCGTTTCAGATGGCCGAATCCCAGCCATGTCTGAGAAATTCTGGATGTGTGGCAACCCTACTAGAAAGAGACAACCCATAAATATATGAATTGTTTGCACTTTTGTCTCACCAACGTCTATGCTGCCTTGGTCACATACACATAATGGAAGATGGAAGGATCCCCAAGGATGTGATTTACAGGGAGCTGGCTTCAAACTAGGCCCGTTGGCAGACCAACTCTGTGTAACAAAGATGTCTGTAAACCTAACATGAAGGCTGGCAACATTAACCCCGCCACGTGGGAATCCCTTGGGTATCCTTAGCAGTGATCAGAGGACAAATGACCGCTGTGAGGAACACAGAGGGAAGAAGCACACCTATAGAACCAAAACAAGGTGCCTTCATCTTCCTGGGCTACACTAAACATGCCTCTCCTGTATTGGTCTCTACAGCCACAGCAGGCACTGTAACTCTCCAGCAGCTTGACTGCCCCCCGAAGGCTCACTCTTTCATTGTCTCCCAAGATGGATGCCAACAAGATGCCTCTGTTAATAACAAATATTTAAACCGAAACTCAGTTCTTTGATTCAGATTGGTGAAAACATGGAAGGTTAGTCATGCCATAATCCCCAAAATGTGTTTTATTCAAGAACAATTTGATGGCATGAGTCTACCACCTTGCTGAAATTCTGGGTCTATTCAGTGCTTGCATGGGAACCACCTACACACTGCCTTGGGTTCTATGGTTAAAGAAATTGGGATATCCCTCCCCCCAAAAAAACTGAACACCACCACCAATGAATTCACTGTGCCCCCTTAAGAAACACCTATACTTGGTTATACTATACTTGGTACTATACTTTGTCCACTTTGTACTTGGTTATACTATGTTAGATGCCCACAAAGGCTCTAAACTCCCACTGAGTCAAACAAGGAGCTCAGCATAACCCACCAGCACAAGCAGCATCTCCATTACACAGATGTATGCAAATAGAAGCCCTGTACACTCCAGTTATGAGTCATTTCAAGCCCAAAGAACAGAGGGGCTATGATATGCCAGCAATATGCTATCTCTTTTTGTTGTTTGCAAAGGGAGAATTATTGCATTCAGGCCCTGTGATTTAACTACACATTACTCTCAGTTAGCGGCACTCACGTGCTATATCTTCTGATTAATTCCTTAAAAGCATTTTTAAAAGAAATCAGAGATTAACAGCACAATCTTTTTCATGTTTACACAGAGGTAAGCTCTACTGTTTTCAATGAGAGTGAAATATACTCAGAGTCGCAAAGTGATTTCATGCTCTTTATTCAGCTCATAGTGGTGAGGAGGAATGAATGAAAGTCCCCTCAAAGTATCTGCTTTATATACATTATTTACACAATGCACATGATTGGCTAATTCCGGAATTCTACTGTAAGCCAATCAGGTTGTGGATTCACTTCTATCTGGAGCATGATTGGGTGGTTCCTGCCAACCAATCATACTGCTGCATTGTTCTAGGACCAATCAGACTGCTGCATTCTGAATCCTATTGTTCTAGGACCAATCAGACTGCTGCATTCTGAATCCTATTGTTCTAGGACCAATCAGACTGCTGCCTTTTGGATCCTATTGTTCTAGGACCAATCAGACTGCTGCAGTTTGGATCCTATTCGACTCAGTACATAACAGAGAGTTACTCCAGGTAAATGTGTACAGATTGCAGCCTGATGGCATTCTCCTCTGCCATTAGAAATCAGTCCTGGAGTTTACTCCTTTGTAAGTGTCTAGGATTTCAGCCTAAAGCAAGCAAAAGGCCTGTTAACCCTAAAATATATATGCAAACAACCCTGAGATACATTCAAAGGCCGAGCTGCCGTGTACAATGATTACAAGTTATAACTGACACCCAGGGTGTGCACAGAAATGTCCATCAGCTTTCAAGTGCCAAACACATTTGCTGTTGCTGTACAGGGACATAAGCATTTGGTTCTGAAGACAATATAGTTAGTGTAAAGGGATAATGGATGGTAGACCTCAAGGTCAAAGGGTCAGCCCAACAGCTGAGTCCTGAACAAAGACAAATGACTAAGAAGGTGAATCATCTTAGCAAAATATTGTGGGGCCGCCTTTTGGGCCGAGAGGCTCTGCAATGGGGCTGAAGGGGAAAACACAATCGGCTTTTTAGATGGGAATGCTGTAAATGCGGACAATATTTTGATAGGAGCTGAGAAGTGCACTTTATTGAAACTGCTTAACCCACAAAACCTCTTCTCTCTGATGACAGTGGTTTTGTTACCACAGCAATAGGCCCCTAGGCGGTCTTCGCACTGCAGTGTCATGCCACAAACTCTCCATTTACAGTTTTACTGCCTCCATCTCTGCTGCAGAATCACAGATGCAGCTGGCAGGAGAAACCACACACCACAGATCTGCAGGTGCGCCCAGGCCTTGTGGGGAAGAATATTAACTATTTCCTGTTAAACGGAACACAGACACGATACTCCAGTATAAGAGCAGAACAATCACAACAAGGTTGAGGGGCTGCACTGCAATGCACTATTGTAGTTTGAACATACGGGAGACTGTTGTCTAGAGCAGGGATGGTCAACTTCTGTATTCTAAAAGGCTCTTTAGCAAAAGTCTCCAGACAGACAGAGAGCCTGGGCAATGCACAAGCTGACCCCCTCACAAGTAATAATCTTGGAGATACCGAGCAGTAGGAGCTTCACATCTATGGAGCACACAGGTTCATCACACAAAAATGGCACAGAGAGATTGGGACTGGTAGGGCGAAAGGCAGGTAGACCGTCAGTACGTGGAGCCAGAGCCAATGACAGGCAGAGATGTTATGTACTGAAGTTCTCACCCTGGGCCAGCAGGGGGATACTGTAGATAGTTCAGGTCCACATATGCAAATAAGGGATTGAAAGTGACATTCAGTGATTGGATAGTTACAGAAAATGGTTACTGTTGCGTTATAGTGGAGCTCTATATAAGCAGTCTGGCTGAACCCTTCAGTTCAGTTCTGTCCTGGCCTGTGAATAAACAAGAGCTGTTTGAAGAATCGCTGTGTCGTCTGATATGTTCACCCACGACTTAACAAGAACCACCCCTGATAGGTAGGCAAGCAGGTGGGGCCTGGCTTAGAATGAACTGGGTTGGTGGGGCAATACCCCTTTCGTTCTAAGGATCAGTCTGCACTGGATTTGGGGTGAACTATTTTCTGCATGCATTTTCTTTCCTCACTGGTGAATGAAACTATGAACAATGATGGGGACTCAAATTTCAGTGGCATCCTGTGCAGTGCCAAAATTATATGCCCCCTTGCCTCTTGCCTTCCATTCTGCATCATGCTTGTGGTTTCTCCTGCAACTGCCCTCCCCTAAATCTGCCTCTGCTGTGGACAGGAGATGCTAGTAGAGAAAGAAAGAAAGAAAGAAAGAAAGAAAGAAAGAGAGAGAGAAAGAAAGAAAGAAAGAAAGAAAGAAAGAAAGAAAGAGGGGCCACTAGGGGGCACATTGGAAGATGGCCGACAATACCATCTCTCCGACCCACACGGGGTAATTAAGAGGCTGTTATGGGAGTAGGCAGCCTCCCTTGTTGCCCCAAGGAAATGGGGAACACTGCCCTTGCCTGATGTGCCCATAAATCACCCCCTAATTCGAAAGAAGGGGGTGAGGGCCCTAGGCAGAATGCCCCCGTGTGGACCTCAGCTCTCCTGGACGCTGTCTCTGATCGCGCACTAGCTGCAGCAATTTGGAATAATTAATTACAAAAGAAGCAAATGCACATATTTCAAGTGAAGAAGGGGAGTGAAGTCTGCTAATTTAAGTGACCTCTGCGAAAGAAGACGACGGGTTGGAGAAACAGGAATATTTTACGATGAAGATACACCAAAGGCTGGGTATGTTGACAACGGGACTGAATGGGGGGGGGACCTTTTTTACTTTCCTTCTATGTGATGTACAAGAACCCCTCCTCATTAGAATCGTCGGTTGAACTGACCCAAGCAGGATGATTAAGGTCTGTGTGGAGATAAACTTTAACTAAAAGTATGCTTTATGGAGATCGAGAAGCAATAAGAGCTTTTGGAATGGCGCAGCAATTAATTCGGAGTCGCCATCTTGCCAAAGGATTTATAGCCGAGAGAAGGAATGGACTTGTTTTCAGACTGCATTCCTGGTGAATCTCCTCAGAGGTTTTGAGAAAGGAGGCAGATTGGTGAAGAATAATGACGCTAAGACTGTTTTGATGTATGGAAGTGATGTTACATGGAAAACGTCTGGATATGGCTACTGGATAAAAAATAATAATATCCACGCAGGAATACAAACTGTTCTAACCAGCTTGTGGAGACTATCAGAGGTCACAAAGAGAAAGGAAAAATATATGAAAATAACAAGAGATGTGGAAAAACAAGAAGAAAGGACTGGATAGTACTGTGAACATCATAAGGTTAGATTTGTGGACATTAAAACAGCAGTAAGAAGCAAGAAGTTGATTGGATCCCCTTCAGAACTTGAAATATGGGTACCCCCAACAAAAATTTAAAATTCGGCTGTGTAATTTGGAATTTATGTAATTTGGTTTGATTTGATGTGATTGGTCATTTAATAAAAAATTATTCGAAAGAAAGAAAGAAAGAAAGAAAGAAAGAAAGAAAGAAAGAAAGAAAGAAAGAAGTGCCAATGAGTTAAAGAGTAGTGGGTAGTTCTATCTCTGTATCTCTTCCTTCATTGTCCTTTGCTCCATTTCTTTCTATCCTCCAAGAGAACGTCACAAAAAGTAATGGAGGAAGAGAGCCCTAGCTACAAAAAGCATAAAGAGAACCATCTCAGTGTCTGGATAGACCATTTGTTGGTTATTATTGAGAGGCTTTCTCAGAAGTTTGACAGCTGTATACTAACCTCATTGATCTTTAAATGTGTTTATATACTGTATTGCAATATCTTGCCAGAATTAGAAGCTTGTTTAAGGGAGTGTATGAGAGGCAGAAATATAGCAGGTGAAGCTTTTCTTGGTAACTAGACAAAACGGTGCTAAAAGTTTCACCTGCTAAATGCTCTGCCTGTTAGGCAACTATATTGGCACAGGAGCACACCAGGGGGGAAAAGTTGGCAACCCCATCTTTGACAAACTCTGAAGTCATTACTTGCAACCACAAAATGATGTGTGGGTAAATAATAGATGAAAGCATTTTCAATGAAAATCGGTTGTGTTTAGACTTTGCTGACAAACTATTCTGTTAACTGAAACTATCCAGGATTCTGGTTTTGGCTCACAGGCTTGGCAAGTTGTGTGGAGGATACATACAAGCCGATGAAAATGTATGCCTTTCTGGGTATTATTCCCAGAGCCATTCCATGACTATGTTGGGACTGGCTTTACGTCTTCCCAGGGTGATGAAGATCACAAAAACATCCGACCATATTGGCTGGGAACTCTTAGAAAAGCACAAACAATTAAAACAATGAAACAACATTAAAACAAACACCTCAGATCAAACGTCTTCTTAAAAAAAAAACCACACACCAAACAGCAGAAGCAGAAGAGGTGTAAGAACATCACAGGAGGAGTATAAAATCAGTTCAGATGCCATTTTAAAATATCTTTGCCTGATATCAAAATAAAGGAGCTTCCCTTTCCAAAAGGGTTGTTTGGGCAGGTCCTTACCAGCTGGTTGCTCCCCACCCCCAAAAAAAATTTAGTTATGCAATATTCACATCAGTTTCATTTGCATCATCATGATACATGCAACCATTGCCATGCACAATGTCCTGGTTGACTCAGTCTAAAGCAGGTCTAATGGGTCCAATCTAGGCACATTTTGAACTAGATTAGACAATGGACACTCAGGGTGACTGATCTAAAAATATGTGTCCAGGAATTGGGGGCAGACATCCCAATACAAATGTTCAAGCCCCCCCCCCCCGATTTTCGGAGAATGCTGCCAGAACTCCTTTGTCTTTTCCAGCTTCTGATCTACCATCCTGAAGTAACTTTCCTGATGCCCCCATATTTTTGAGGGCTTCAGCTGCTGACACCAGTATCATATCCTCCAAGTGTCCCTATTTTCCAGGGACAGCCCCAGATTTACAGAAGCTATCCCGATTTCTGATTTGATCCCGGCTTTTCCTTAGAATGTCCCTATTTTCATTGGAGAAATGTTGGAGGGTATGGTAGGACAGCCCTATTTTAATCAGAGAAATGTCAGAGGGTATGGAGTTATGCGGCCCCTGAGCCAAGGATATAAGTAACTATACAACCTTTAGAAGAAATCTGAAGGCAGCCCTCTATAGAGAAGTGTTTTTTAATGTTTAATGTTTTATTATGCTTTTATGTATGTTGGAAGCTGCCCAGAGTGGCTGGGGTAGCCCAGTCAGATAGGTGGGGTATTATTATTATTATTATTAAATATTTATTATTATTATTATTATTGAGTAGGACATCCTGATTTTCATCAATGTTGGAGGGTATGCCCCTGAATATCAGGTGCTGGGGACAAACACTGACTTTGGCATGCCAGCCCTACCATTAGACAAGGTGAAGTGGCTGCCTCAGGCATTTGATTTCAAGTGTCAGGAAATGGCAGCAAATTATTAGTGACTTATTTTGTCGTTCTTTTTACTGACAGGAAAAGGGAAATAGAATTTGACCAATCTTGGGTACTGCGCACCTCACTTTGGGAAGGGTGGAATGTGCTGCTCTGCCTCAGGCAGCAAATTGGCTTGGTCTGGCCCTGGGGTGAGGCCTTAAGAGTTTCCAGAGACACCTGGCCAGCTGCCATGGGAGACAGAGCACAGGACTTAATGGTCTCTTGCCCTGATCTAGCCAGGGAATACTTCTGTCAGAGAATAACCTAACATAGCGTCAGCAGGAATTTGTTTTGTTCTTTTAGTTTCTTCTTTGTTGTTTGTTCATCCTGAAAACAATGAAAGAGGACGAAATAAGATTGTTCTTATTTTTGCACCTTGGACTCTCAGCTGTGTGCTCTCCTGTTCCGTCTGCTCTTTCACCTTTTTGTAACACTAAACTCCTGAAAACTTTACTGCGCTCGTTCCTTAAGAGGGGCTGCACTCTTTGCCCAGCTGTTGACTTGCCTGAAGGTGAGACCTCTACTTAAATTCATGGCTCCAGCTGTCAAAAGCAAAGAAAAGCAGCTTTTCCTTGGCGGCTCTCTGCTTTGGGTAGAGCTTGACATCTTCCTCAGTCAGCAGAATTTAATCAGCAATGAGTACCCACAGCTTCTCAGCTCCACCACAGCTCATTTGGGAGGGAGGTGGAGGTAGGGGGCAAACCCTCACTAATAGAAAAGTGGGGGGGGGGGAGCTGAAGCCATGACATGCCTGAAGGCACGTGCTCACCCAGTGCCTGTAGGAAATCTAAAGCCTAGTGCTGCTGTCTAGAGGCAAGTCCCATTATGCCTTTTGATTTAGTAATTGCTGCTTCCATTAACCACAAGACTGAACTCCCACCAGATTAGGGAAGACCTGCCTCCCTCGCAAAGAGTTTGCTGTGGTTCCATGACCTGCTTCAAGTCGCTCATGAAATACTGCTTTAATTTGCAGATCGTGGTGATAACGATGAAGCAATTTTAAGAGAATCTCCCTGGAGCCACCAGAGAATCTCACTGGGTTCTAATCAGAGCTGGAAAAGCTCATGAAGACTTCTATTGTTTTTTTTCTTTTCTTATTCTGATCAACTGGGTTCAGAAAATCCCTCCCCTCCTTGCATAGTTGACCTTGTTTTTTCACCCCTCTTCCGTCCAAGCATTGTTGGCACCCACTGTCTTGGAAGACAATAGAGTTGTACACCTTTGGGGGTGAAGTCAAACCTTTGGAGAGTTACAGAGTCTGCAGTGGCTGTAGAGACTGATAGGGGAGAGACATGCTTTGTTGCAGCTGGGGCAGATGAAGGCATCCGGTTGTGCTGATGCAGGTGTACCATGGCGTGTCTTCTCTCTGTGCTTCTCACCGCAGTCATTCCTTCTCTGGCCACGGCTGTGGATACACAACTGGACTATCTCCAGGCACTGCGGTTGTCTGTAAGAGATTCCCACACGGTGGGGTTGATGTTGCCAGCCTTCATGTCTCATTTGCAGACATCAATATACCGTAACACAGAGTTGGTCTGCTAAGAGACCTGGTGCCTGAAGCCAGTTCCTCATAGAGCACATCCTTGGGGATCTAGTCAAGCATAGTGCCATAACTATGGGTGATATTCAACTAAGCCCTACTCAGAGTAGACCCATTGAGATTAGTGGATCTAATCATGTCCATTAACTTCAGTGGGTCTGCTCTGAATCAGAGTAGCCCTGAATACTGCCCTATGGGCAGGGTTCACCTAGGGTACC
The DNA here is from genome assembly GCF_951804945.1 of Podarcis cretensis. Classification (NCBI taxonomy): domain Eukaryota; kingdom Metazoa; phylum Chordata; class Lepidosauria; order Squamata; family Lacertidae; genus Podarcis; species Podarcis cretensis. Next base: position 43,212,467 of record NC_137170.1, on the reverse strand, counting down.
CCATCAGTGGAAACCCTGTGCAAGGACTTTGACTTGCTCAGCGCCTCTTTCCCCTGCAGACCCACCATACCCACAGAATTGGCTCCGGGAAGGTTGGGAGAACCCCCAGATGAGCCTGTGGGGGGAAGGAGAGGGGGATTGTTCTGTCTGGCAAGCTGAAATGCTTGCGCAGATGGAACATTTTCCATAGCACAACACTAAGTTGCACCCCAGGTATACTATCATTAGTCAGCACTGAAGATACTACAGGATGTGCAGTTTTGTTGAAAATATGCACATGTTGACCATGATCAAGGAAGGCTCAAGATATACCTACTGGCATCCAGTGATTGCAGAAACTGTGATAGTGTGGTTGCCACTGTTACAATCTATACACATGTTATAAACAATGTGTAGCTTTGTTCTTGTAGCTTGGTTTCAGTAAATTTCCACAGGCCCAGAAGTACTGGAAGTACAAAAGTTAAACCGATCTTATCAAGTGCTGCCTAACCCACATCCTCCCCATAGATTTGGTGCCAGCTCCGCAACTGCTTTTGCTAAATAAATGTACAAATAGTAGGACCGCGGGGAAATTCTACAAGGTCGTAGCTCATGAGCTCATTCTTCAGTTCAAGACTTTAAAGAGGATATTGTACAAAGGAACTAATTTTCAGTGGGATGGTGTCTGTGGGTTTTCTCCCAGGACAGCCAATTGGGAGAACACCTGACTGGCTTCTCAGCCAAACCCAATCTCTGCTTAATCTGATTTTCCCCCTCCTAAATCGTTTTACCGTTGTTTTAAGTTCTTGGTATAATTATTTTCTTCATGTCTTTATTGGAACCTTGGAAAGCATATCTTGTCTCTGAAATGGCCTTATTCCTATTCTTGTTCAGTTATGCTCACATGTTAATGTCTTTTGTTTTGTTGTACAGTCTGGGTTTTATAACCCCTAGTAAACTGGGTGTTTAAACAAGGCTCCTGGATTGTTCATTTCTCTGGGAGGCCACATGGAACAAAACCTTGGGAGAGGAAGGGAATATCTTTCGATGGGAAACACTCTTCAGAATTGCATGTAATAGCTCTGGGAAGAAGTGTTGTGTTATAAACCTATCATTAAATAATGAAATAGAGCAGAGATGGAGAACCTCAGGCCCCTGGTGCCAGAGGCTGTACTCCAAGTCTTCCTATCTGGCCCTCAGGACTCTCCTCGGGCCTTGCATCCTCCCAAGCCACACCTCTCACTGGCCCTGCTCTGCATCCTCCTTGAGTGCTTTTGCCTGGCTGGAATGTGTCTTAGAACTCTAGCAATGCTTGTTTGCCTGGTTGGAAGATGGAGAGGGAGGTGTAAGTGTATGTAGAAACTAGGTGAGCACACAAGGGTAAATATACATTCAATGCCCTGCTCACTTTGGCCCTGCCCACTAAATGCATTGAAGCCAATGTGGCTAAAAACGTTCCTCAGCTGCGAGGTAGAGGGCCAGTTTCCGATCACAGCACCCTCCTTCCTCCCTTAAAGGAGAGGATAATGGAAATTGGTAGTTGAGTTACATGACCTCCCAGATCCCTTGATTCTGTGACTAGCTTGAAACACTTCTGCTGTGCCAGAACTCAACATTTTGCCTGTTGTTGAGTTAGGCTGTGGAGGGCTCGAGTAGCCAAGGGTGAGGACCACATGTTTGGAAGCAAAAATGAGTCCAACCCCAGGTTGTCTTGCAAAGCTAATGAGGGGGGAGTAAGTGCACTATCAGGAAGAATCAGCAAGCAGGAGATGGTGCTGGTCTTGCCCCCCCTGCCCCTCCGCCCCAGTCTGCCAATTATCTCCTGCAAATGCCACCAAGCCACTTTTAGCAAACCAATCATCCTAGCTAGGGGGAAAGTGGCTTTGGGGCAGGGGGAGAATCGTCAGGGCAAATCAGTGGGCACGGGATTGTTTAAATACCACCTTCTGCCCCCCTCCATTTCTCCCTAAAAGTCTTGCCCCCATGTTACTTGAGGAAACATGGATTTTGGAACATGCACCTGCCAAGGTAGTGTGCAGGTCTACCTTAGATAAGTCACTACTCCTTCAGCCTGAGCCCCCAGAGAGAAAATGACACTAGCCAACTTTACAGGGTTGTTGTATGGACTAAATGCTAGGCATTATTTCAAAATACAAATCAAGAGATTTGTATTTCTGGAGCTATTTTAATAGCTTTCTTGAGCTACAGTATTTTAGTACGTTGGGCTGGTGAGCAGGTCTGCAGGCAGCTTGGCATCCGTTAATCAAAACTGGTAAGAAACTCAAACACACACACACAATTACCGGTAACAACCTGAGATACACTGGCACATCCATCACCGCAGTTATCTCCCAGAAATGCAAACTGCCCTGAAGTTCTGCACCGCCAGGCAATCCAGAACGGTTTGCCTGTGGCATGCACACATAAACCTCTGCAGATGGACATGCACCCCTCTTAAACTTCACAGGCCATCAATTAAGTTCAGTGGGATACACAGTAATGAGCTATGTTCTATTAGTCCCTCTCTGTCCTGTCTACTCCTCCTCCTCCGAGCAGCGATGTTCTGCCAGCACACTTGTCTTGGCAGGAGTAAATCACCATAAAGCAAAACTAAATCCAGCTCCAGCTTGTTCCGTGATTCACACAATCTCTGACAGTGCTCTTCGCCCCCACCCGTGAGAGACAAGTGCAGATTGCGAGATACAAAGAACAGACACAAGCAGCAAGGATTCTGCGCAGTCCTCCAAACGGCACTTCGTAAAAGGATTTATGCACTGAGCTCGCCTCCCATAAATCAGGGCTTGCACCTCAAGCATAGCTGTAAATGTGTGTACCACATTGACTGAAGCGCCAAAGACTCTTCAGTTCGGCGCTCAGAGATGACTGTTCATGCACCATCAGTTCACGAGGCAGTTTTCCTAACAGAGGCATCTCTTCGCACCTCTTGTTAACTAGTTATATAAATAAGGTAAAGGTAAAAGGGATGCAGGTGGCACTGTGGTCTAAGCCACTGAGCCTCTTGGGTTTGCCGATCAGAAGGTCTGCAGTTCGAATCTGTGTGATGGGGTGAGCTCCCATTGCTCTATCCCAGCTTCTGCCAGCCTAGCAGTTCAAAAGCACAGCAGTGCAAGTAGATAAATAGGTACCGTTGCGGTGGGAAGGTAAACAGTGTTTCTGTGCACTCTGGCTTCTGTCACGGTGTTCTGTTGCACCAGAAGCGGTTTAGTCATGCTGGCCACATGACCCGGAAAGCTGTCTGTGGGCAAATGCCTGCTTCCTTGGCCTGAAAAGTGAGATGAGCATTGCACCCCATAGTCGCTTTTGACTGGACTTAACTGCCCAGAGGTTCTTTCCCTTTACCTATAAGTAGGTCACGACTAAGGCACTGATCACATGAGAAAGGGTAGCTCAGTGGCAAAGCAGACTCTTTCCATGCAAAAGGTCACAGGGTCAACTCTCAAAAATCGCCGGGTAGGACTGTGTAGGCCCCCATCTAAAACTGCAAAGAGCCACTGCGAGTCCTGAGCTAGATTAGTACACTTCCATCTTGGGTCCCCAGACATTGTTGGACTACAAGACCCATCATTCCCAGCCCGCTTAGAAAACGTTCAGGAGTTGTAGTCCAACATCATCTGGGGACCAAAGGCTGAAGAATGCCCCATCACCTGTGTGCTCCTAGCTCCCGCTTCATATATGGATAGGACAGGTATGGGCACTGGGCAAGGGGGTGGGATACACGTGGAAGAGCCACAGCTCAGTTACAGAGAAAGTTCATTTCTCAGTGGTAGAGCATCTGCTTTGCATGCAGAAGATCTCAGGTTCACTCTCCAGGTAGGGATGAGAGATCCACTGCCAGTCAAACTTGGCCTGACACAGGTCCCAATTTGGTCTACGGGGCCAAACCCCATCCACTCATTTCTGATGTCAGGTGTGGGGCAGGAAGAAAAGCAGCTGGATCAGCTGCAGACCTGGGGGGAACTTGTGTGATCACACAGCCAACCCCTGTAGAAAGCAGCTTTGCCAGCCCAATGCTTGGCACTTTGTTGGGCATAGGGCCCGCAAAGGCCATTGTGCTGCAGTTCCCAAGCACCCAACATCCAATAAGCTGTTGGACACTTGGCAACTGCTGTGCAGGGGACTTTGATGGGACAACCCAACTGCCAAAGGTCCCATCTACCTGACAAACTTGTAATGGAGTAGTGGGGACAGATTATTATTATTATTATTATTATTATTATTATTATTATCTGTCCCCTTTGGCCAAAATGGTTCCCCACCCCTGGGTTGACGGCCCAATGGTGTGACTCGGTATAAGGCAGCTTCTTATGTCCCAATATGTAGGTCTCCAGTCTTTGCTTAGAACCCTGTTACAAAGGAGAGCCTGTTGTAACATATGGGATCTGGTACACTCGTGGCCAAAGTGGTGGAAACCTTTTGGAGAAAGTGTATTTCTGAGGTTTGATGGCTCATAACACCTGATTGGCTCTCTAAACACTCATGCTCATTGGCTACATTCAAATGAAGGAAAGCTACTGTATATCAGCCTAAGCAAGTTGTGCTTCCTTTTTCTGGTTATTTGGCTATAACTTTTGATAGAATACAGATAATTGAACAAACTTTGTTGCATCACATTCTTCATTAATTTATCTTTCCATTGATATATAATTTTATGGTATTACAGTACTCAAAAAAAGTAGTGTTATGAGTCATCAAACCTCGGAAATACACTTTTTCCAAAAGGTTTCCACAATTTTGGCCACTAGTGTAGTTGTAAAGTAAGTGCAGTTACAGTAAGTGTCACTAGTTGGCGCTAATGGTAACAGAGCTATCCAGCTCTTTGGGGACTACAGTTCCCATCATCCCTGACAACTGGTCCTGCTAGCTAGGGATGATGGGATTTGTAGTCTAAAGAAGAGCTGGCGACCCAAATTTGGGAATTTCCAGTATAAGACATACCAAATGTGTTATTCAGCAACCTCAGAGTGTGTGTTTGTTCCTTCTTACATAGCACCAATGATAGAACATTACACACCCCAACTGTGAGGAAAGCTTTGAAGCATGCTAGGCCAATAGGCCCTCTTTTTTCTGCATCTTTGGGATTCCACCTTTCCTTTATCCTAGCATTTGCTTCCTTCCAATCTTCTGTCTTGTTACATCTGCAATTGCCCATTCATATATGGAACCTGTCACCTGATGTTGGCATTATAAACATGCATGTGTGAACCAGCCCACATGTGTGAAAACAGGGAGACGTGAAGAGACGAATCATCTAGACAACATGAAATCACAGAACCAACTCTCACCTGTGGCAAACCTATAATCAATTCCTCTGAAAAGAACTAGAAGAGATGCTTTAGGCATGAAGTTTCATTTTATTTATTTATTTTTTAAAAATATCCTGCCTTTTCTCAAAAATACTTCAAGATAGATAATAACCATATATTTAAAAAATATCCTGCCTTTTCTCAAAAATACTTCAAGATAGATAATAGCCGTACATTAAAAACTTTACCATAAGAAATAAAAAGCAGAAGTTAAAACAATAATCAAAACATATCCAGCAAAAAAGTTTCAAATGCTTCCAGTAAATTTGAAACACTTAATCAAAAGCTTTATTGAAAAGGTGAGTGGGCTTGACTAGCAGAGGAGATGTGCTCTTGAACGTAAGGCTGCCAACTTTTGTTCTGGCAGGGCTTCTTTGCTTTCAGCAGCTGAACAACAAGCAGAAATTTAGCAAGTGACACTTTTACAGCATCAGCAAGCTTCTCCTGGCAGGAAGAGCGTTGCCTGCAAATATGTTTGCTTGGCACAGAGCTGTTAAAGTCACAGGAGCCCTACTCAAGGCGGGAGTGGGGGAAAGGCCTGCCTGCATGTGAGGCAGCCCTCTGCAACATTTGACAACCCCAGCCCTCATGCTGCCTTCCCAAAGCTGAGTAAGTGAGCCACTGGGCCTTGGGAAGGAGGTGGGAGGGCTAAGAGGGGCATCAAATGTTGACTTGGCTCCTCTTGCCACCTTGCATAACAAGGCCGTGTGTTGCCCATGGGTTCTGTGTCAAAGTACACTTGGTATGAAAAGCTGTAGATCATATCCCAGCTTCATTACTAGGGTGGAGTGGGGCGACACGCCATCATTGCTCTGCATGTTGGGCTGGCATAGCTTTGACTCGAAAGGAAATTGTTATAGCTAATAATGCAGATCTACACTGACTGCTTGGCTAAAAGACTGATTTAGCTCCAAACAAATGAAGGGCAGACACACCACAAATACACACACACAAACACACTTTTAAGCATCTATTTAAAGAGGCTTCGGCCTGGGAAAACAAGTTTAAGAGATGTATACAGTGGTACCTCGGGTTAAGAACTTAATTCGTTCCAGAGGTCCGTTCTTAACCTGAAGCACCACTTTAGCTAATAGGGCCTCCTGCTGCCACTGCGACGCCAGAGCACGATTTCTGTTCTCTTTTTTTTTTCCCGAATACATTTTTATTAAAGTTATACACAAAACAGACATATAAAAAAGAAATATATATATATATATATACACAGAAAAGATTACAAAAAAGGGGTCACTACAACAGAGATATACAAGCCATCTTTTTCCTTTTTCCAACTATACAAAGAAAATAATTTAGCTACATCGTGCAAAAAAAGAAAAGAAAAGAAAAGAAAAGAAAAGAAAAGAAAAGAAAAGAAAAGAAAAACACCCTAGACTCCCTTCCACCCTTTTGGTAAGTATCGAATATCTACTTCCATTACGTATTTGATTTTTAATCTATAATCCTAAATTCACTCACTGGTAGTATTGTTCTAACCCCGCCAGTTCACATTAGACATTTATTCCAATATAGTTCCAGTATTTACTCCAATTTTTCAGAAATTTCTGTTCATCTTGATCTCTTATTTTACCTGTTAATTTATCAAGCTCAGCATAATTTACCATTTTAATCTGCCAGTCATTTATGCTGGGGATGGTTTCCACTTTCCAGTATTGTGCCAACATAATTCTCGCTGCTGTGGTGGCATAGAGGAATATCGTCTTGTCTTCCTTTTTGATTTCTTTGCCCGTCATTCCCAGCAAAAAGGCTTCAGGTCTTTTGGGAAAAGTGTACTTAAGTATTTTTTTAAGCTCATTATAAAGTGATTCCCAAAAGCCTTTCACCTTTTTACATGTCCACCATAAATGATATAGATCACCCTCCACCTCACCACACTTCCAGCATTTCTTATCCTTTAATCTATACATTTTGGCCAATTTCACAGGGGTGTGGTACCACCTATATAACATCTTCCAAACATTTTCTCTCAGTGCCATACATGCTGTAAACTTTATGTTACAATTCCACACTTCCGACCACCTTTCGAAATCGATGTTATAACCAAAGTCAATTGCCCATTTAATCATTGCCTCCTTCACCTCCTTGTCCTTTGTATACCACTCTAATAGTATATCATAAATTCTGGATAGGGTTTTGTTTTTGCCTTCTACTACTTCTATGTTAAATTTTGATTTTTTATCATCAAAACCCAACTTCTTCTTATCCTCTTTTAACAAATCATTCACCTGGTGGTATTGCAACCAACCAGTGAATAAGCTTTTTATCTCTTCATAAGGTCTGAGTTTGGGCCCTTGGTCTGTTTTTCTTAACATTTCTTCATAGGTGGCGTTTTTCTCCTCCATGTTTGTTTTCTTGACCGTTAGAACCTCTATTGGTGAAATCCACCAGGGAGTCTTTCTTTCAAGGAGGTTTTTATTCCTTTCCCATGCTTGGTATATTGGTCCCCTAAAAATATGGTTTAAAAAGCTCTTGTGGACCTTCACTTTCCCATACCAAAGGTACGAATGCCATCCGTACCAATTATTAAAACCTTCCAGGTCCAATAGGTCTCTATTCTCCAGTTTTAACCAATCTTTTAACCAGAGTATGCAAGCCGCTTCATAGTATAGACTTAGGTCCGGGAGAGAAAAGCCCTCTTTTTCTTTTTTATCTATCAAAATTTTCATTTTTATCCGTGGCCTTTTCCCCTGCCAAATATATTTCGCCAAGGCTCTCTGCCACTCTTTACATTGTTTTAAGCCTTTAAGTATGGGGATAGTTTGAAATAGAAATAGCATTCTAGGCAGAATATTCATTTTAACAATAGCTATCCTCCCCAAAAAGGAGAGTTTCATCCTCCCCCAAATTTCCATGTCTTTCTTTATACTCCTCCAGGTGACATCATAGTTATCCTTATATAAATTTATGTTCTTAGCTGTGACCCATATTCCAAGATATTTCACTTTCTTAGCTACCGCAATTTCCGTCCTTTGTTCTAAATCTATCATTTCTTCCTTTGTTAAATTTTTGACCAACATTTTGGTTTTATTTTTATTTACCTTAAGTCCTGCCACAGCTCCAAATTCGTCAATTTTTTGTAAAGCTTCTTTTACGCTATTTTTTGGGTCTTCTAAGGTTAAAACGATGTCATCTGCAAAGGCCTTGATTTTATATTCCCTCTTTCCTACCTTGACTCCTTTAACTTCTGTTGCCCCCCTTAGTCTCTCGCTCAGTATTTCTAATACTGTTATAAACAATAGAGGAGACAGGGGGCAGCCCTGTCTAGTTCCTTTATATATACTAAAGTATTCTGTTGTGGTGTTATTTATTACCAACTTTGCCTTCTGTTCCTTATATATTGCTTCTATGCCTTTTCTAAGTTTCTCTCCCATTCCCATCGTTTCCAGACTTTTCTTCAAGAAATCCCACGAGATATTATCAAACGCCTTTTCAGCGTCTATGAATACCAAGGCCGCTTGTCTATCTATACTCATATCCAAATATTCAATAATATCTATCAAGTTCCTTACATTTTCCCTTAATTGTCTCCCTGGGAGGAAGCCCGTTTGATCTTTATGTATTTTATTGTTCAGGACCTTTTTTAATCTTTCTGCCATTATATCTGCAAATAGCTTGTAATCATTATTTAATAATGAAATTGGCCTATAGTTTTTCACTTCCAAGGTATCTGCATCTTTTTTAGGAATCAAGGTAATATATGCTTCCTTCCAGGTATTCGGGATCCTTCCTTCCTTTAATATATTATTCATCACTTCTCCTAACACTGGGGATATTTGGTTACTTAGCGTTTTGTAATACTTGGCCGAAAGGCCATCTGGCCCTGGCACTTTCCCACTTTTCATCTTTTTAATGGCCTTCTTTATCTCTCCTTGAGTAATTGTCTGGTCTAATATCTCTTTTTCTTCTTTTGAAATTTGTTTTAGGTGATGTTCTTGCAAAAAGCAGTCTATTTCTTGTTTTGTTTCCTTTCCTCTTTTATATAAATCCTTATAATATTTTTGGAATATCTTATTCTTATTTCTTTTGGTTCTTCCACAATCCTTTCTCCTTCCCTTATCTTACTAATCGTGTTTTGTTTTCTTCTTTCTCTTATTTGCCACGCCAAATATTTACCTATCTTATTTGCAGATTCAAACGTCCTCTGATTCATCATTTTAATTTTCCATTCTACCTCTTGGTCAATTATTGTAGAAAATTTAGCTTGTAGTATCTTTATATTCTGCTTCGCGGTCTCCTCACTGGGGTTGATAGTTAACTTTCTTTCATTTTCCATAATCTGTGTTAGGATCTGTTCCTTCTTTGTCTCTTTTTCTTTTCTTACTTGACTATTTTTCTGTATTAGAAAGCCCCTCATAACTGCCTTTCCTGCGTCCCACACCGTCTCTATAGCAGTTTCCCCGTTTAAATTCCATTTAAAATAATCTTCTATTGTCTCTATTGCCTTATTCACAATCTTCTGGTCATTAAATAAAAATTCATTCATGCTCCATCTGGCTGTTTTGATATCCTTACCTTTTAACTCAATGGAAACCGCATTGTGATCAGATATAGTTCGTGAAAGAATTTCCGATTTAGTTAAATTCTGAGTCAGTTCCTTCGAAATCCAAATGCTATCTATTCTCCCCCAACTTTGATTTGGATTTGAGAAGAAAGTATATTGTTTTATAGTGGGGTTTTTGAGTCTCCAAGCATCAATTAATCCCAGGTTATTTACCATATCAAAAAAAGATCGCGGTAATTTACCTTCCTTCTTCTCTTGTTTTTTTATTGACTTATCTAAGCTTGGAGACACCACCCCATTAAAGTCTCCCATTAATATCTTTTTTTGGTCCATCCATTCCATCAATTTGTCTCCTAATTCAGAATAGAAGGCGGATTTTTTATCATTTGGAGCATATATTCCCACAACAATTATTTTTTCTCCCTGAAACACCATCTGAACTATGACTACTCTCCCTTGATCATCTTTATACAATAGTTGTGGGTTATATTTTTCCTTTATATAAATTACCACCCCTCTTTTCTTCACCCTATCTGATGTCACAAAATCTAGTCCCAGTCTCTTATTGCTTAATAATCTCTTATGCTTATTTATTATATGCGTCTCTTGGAGACATATTAAATCACAGTTCTTTTTCAATAGTACATGTGTAATCTGGTTCCTTTTATTTTTATTGTTCAGCCCATTCACATTCCAGTTTAGTATTTTTAACGCCATCTGTTATGTAATATTAATTAACTTATCAGGCCTATACACAATCTACTGTTCTTTGTCTCCTTTCTCTAGTTCTTCTCTTTCTCCTATTGAACTCTCCTCTCTTTCTTCTTCTTCACTCCCCCCCCTTTCTTCCCCCTGCTGGTTCTCCACCTCCTCCTCCCCCATCATTTTCCCCAGGTCCTTCTCGTATCTCCTTGCAAATTTTTGAAGTTCTGAAATGGTAGACAGTTTAAACTTTTTTTCCTTGAAATAAAATGAGATACCTTCCGGAAACTCCCATCTGTACAAGATCCCATTTTTCTTCAATTGATTTGTTAATTTTTTATATGGGTCCCTCCTTCGAAGAAATCTCGAAGGAATCTCTTTATAAATAATAATTGGGTTTTCTTCAATATATAACCTTTTAACGTAGTTCTGTTTCAAAATTTCATTTCTTATCTCCAATGAATTAAACATGGCTATTACATCTCCTGGCAGTTTTTTCCCTCTGGCTTTGGCCGATTTTATTCTTATTCGGAATATGTTTACCAAGGAATGGTTTATCTCTTCTTCTTTTCTATCTAACCATCTTGCCAGCTCTTTCACCACTTTAACTCGAATATTCTCATTTGAATCCTCTGATATTCCTCTAAATTTTAGATTAGATTGATTTTGTCGCATCTGCATCATAGCCATGTTATCCAACAACTCTTCCTGTGTCGCTCCTATCTCTTTAACTTCTAGTCTAATCCTGTCCATCTCTTTCTTGCTGTCTTTCGTATCCTTTTGCACCCTTTTCACTGAGTCCTCCAAAGCCTTAGTTCTTACCGAGAGATCTTTAACTTTTCCTATCAATTCCCCCACCACTCCCTCCAGTTTCTTATCTAAAGTATCTTGTACCTCTATCAATTTTCTCTCGATATACTGTTCATTTTTAAATTCCTTTCTTATTTCAGCCATCAAACTATCATAATCTCTAATTTCTCTTGCCTCCTTCCCCTCTTCTTGTCTTGAAGGCCTCCTTTCCCCTGGTGTTACCACACCCTTCTTAGAACCGTTCGGCATTTGTATATTTAAGATTAATTCCTCCTAATATACTGTAGGGATAAGGTATAGAGGTAACAAAGCTAACGTCTCTCAGATATTACAACAAGGGTCCAAAATTAACTAAATTGGTACACTGCAAGAGTTAACCCTTATTTGAGATCAAATAATGATAATACAATTTTAACTGTACCTAAATCAAGACACGTATTTAAATCCTCAAAGTCTTATGGTTAAATATAATAGACACCTGAACCACCAAAGGCACTTCCAAATTCAGGGGATTCCCAAATTCGTGGGCAGGGTCCTGCGAAGACGTATTCTTTAACTTTAAGTCCCGGGGTGTATGTTTCTTTAAATCCCGAAGAGAGTCGCAGCCATCTCTGAAGATCGAAAAAACATATCAGATTGGAATGACGAAGGCGGTTCCCCTTTAACTTGCTCAATATGGCGATCTTTCACAGTCTCACAGTCCCTGTCTTTGAACACAGTTCACAGTCTTTAAACACAGTCTCACAGAGTGCTGAGAGGGTGCCTATATTCCACACTCCGTTTAAGTCCCAACTCTCCCCAAACCTGAGATTTAAACCTGAGATTTAAAAGCAGAAATCCTCCACCGAAACCCGCGCTGGCTATAGCGCACTCCGTCCCGATGAAACAGAAAAGTCTTTTTCCCCTCTCTCTAGTCCATTTAATAGTTTCACTGTTACACTACTGTTACCTTGCCTCCGACTCTTTATACTTTGTGTCTGAGGTCTTTCCACCACACTCACTTGGTGGCTTGTTTCTTCTTCTTGTTTCCTCTCTCCCAGCGTCTCGCTATACTCTTTTTTCACCTTACCGCCAGGGGTGGACTCCTCCTCCTTTTCACCAATTATTTCTTCTCCGCTGGGTTCTTATCAGAACATTCCTTTAATCTTATCTAAGTATTTTCCAATATTTCTTTTGTCCCCACTGCTTTTTCCACAGTGTTTTATAGCTACTTCCCAGCTTCTCCACTGCTGTTGGAGGTCCGCCGCTTTCCCTCGGAGCTTGAGGCTTCACAGCATGGAGTCTGTTGCCTCCCCTTTATGCTGCAGCTCCAGCCTTGTTAAACGCCGGCAACACAGGCGAGCACAGGCAGCGTCACAGGGTGCTTTGTCCCGCAGGATTCCCTCCTGTGGTTTCAGGGTTCACGTAGCCTTCGCGACCCCTCTAAATCTCCATGCTGTTCGAGACTCCCCCGGAGGAGTTATCTCGCACTCCTTTTCTGCGGCCTTTTCTCCTGTTCTCATCCTGAAGCAAAGTTCTTAACCCGAGGTAATATTTCTGGGTTAGCGGAGTCTGTAACCTGAAGCGTATGTAACCCGAGGTACCACTGTATAGACATGTGTGTGATGTCCACTTTGACCCAGCATGCTAGTAGAAGCCAGCACAAGAGTTCCCACTAGCCAGCGGTGCCGAGTTGCACCCAACTTTTTTTTTGGGGGGGGGGGGACGTTGCACATGCATGATGTAACACATGCGGCACCTCCTCAAAAAACCAAACAGGTCGACTTGGCCTGCCATCCCATGCCCCACCGCCAGGTGCCTAACCTTTGCGAAAGGGACATCTAACTGCTGCAGCCCTACAGACAACTCAAGCCTTCTACAGACAGGCTGGCTCTGAAATCAGGCCCTGGTGGTTGTCAGTTCTGAATTCTGATACGGAGGCTTAAGAGGAAAACTCTAGCTTGAAGATCAGTGATAAGCAAGGAGGGAAAATATTATTGTTCTACGTGACTCATATGTGCACCCCCCCCCAATGTACAATCCCCTCAAAAAAAGTCAGAAAATAAAACACCAGCTCCCACTCCTTTTTCAGCACCTTGCGTGCCTCACTTTCCCACAACTGTTTATTTTTGCAGAAAACGAATCAGCCAAGGTCTGAGTCTCTTCAGTAAGATCAACTGTAGTCTGAACTGTTGTGAAATGCAAGCCTTATTTCCTATTCGGTGATCGGCGGAGAGCAAGGAAACACAGAGGAAGTGTCTCTCGCATTCCTAATCCATTCAGTGGTGCTTAGTTTTTCAGGCCTGTTAATTGCTATGGTCAAATTTAGGGGCAGGGGGAAATAGCTGGCCATCATTCTGACTGCCGCATTCAATATATTTGTTGTTCCGTTGCACACACAAATAAGTCAGGGGATTTATATTCCCAGTTTTCCATCACATCCCATTACAACACTGCGTGCCGAGTTCTACAAATAGAATATATATTTCATTTATGCCCCTGATTCCATCCTGTTCCATAATGAGCACCAGAAGACAGGAAGAGGGCGAGCAGCACCCTTCCCCAACAAGCAGTTATTATTATTGCTGAAGCATAAACTGGATATATACCATACATTTAAGTATTATTGTGCCGCTTTTAACAGTTACAGCTTCTCCCAAAGAATCTTGGGGACTGTAGTTTGTTAAGGCTGCTAGGAGTTGTTACGAGACCCCTCACAGAACTGCAATTCCCAGAACCCTTAACAAACTACAATGCCCAGGATTTTGGGGGGAGCGAGAACCATAACTGCTTAATTGGCATAAGCGAGTTTTAAACGTATGGCATGGATGTGACCTCAAATAAAGCAGCAATAACAGAATACAGTAAAATTGTTGTGCTACAGTTATTTCTCTTTCAGAATTCTAATGTGGGGGCAAAGCTTTTCCTCCCGCCAATGCACTTTGCCTCTTACGTGTCCCCAATATATTTTCTCCTGACGCTCTTCCTATGCTGTTCCATCACCCACTTCACTTGATCAGTTGCACAACTTGGGCTGGACGAGTCATGAAGGGTTGCACGAAAATAGAAATGGAAAGGAAGTGAGAGACAGTCAGAAATGAAAGAAGAAAGAAATCAAATATTAAAGGGGGTGGGGGGAGGGAAAGCAGGAAGTATCCCAAAGCTAGAAAACAGGTTAACAAACAGGGAGCCCAACATAGGAGTACGACTGCAGTATTTGACTTAAAATCCCCCAAAGTCCCAATACTTAGTTATGCCTCCTCTTTCAATATCAGCAACAAGGCATGTTTTCTGCAATGGCAGAGGACCTCTCTGTGTCATGCATCTCACAGCATATGCCATGGAAACCCAATAGCGGCCATTTCTTGAAAGCAGCAGCAGCATAAAAAGGTAGGATGCCAAAGGGAAAGGAAGAACTGAAAATATTTTATTCTTCATCTACAGACATTTGTTGCAAGGACTCAGCTATACAGCTGCAAATAAAATGCTTTGTGTGTGTTGTAAAGTGCATTATGCAAATGTGACACTAGATGGCGATGGTGAGCTCTGGCAAATTCAATACATAATTTGCACCATAAGAGGTGGAGAGATTTAGGAGCCAGGAATAGATTATCAAAGTCTAGCAGGGGGAAATGTTCATAGATGATGTTCCTGGGTCACATTCCCACAGCAGCAGCAAAAGCAGGAGGAATTTGGGGAAGGTTCGCTTTCGCTGTCCTTTCAACCACAAATGCGATTCCACAGACACAGTCCCACAAGCAACAGGTCTTCCCTCGTGGGGTTCCAGAAGCTTCCCACCTTCCAGGAAGCAGAAACTTTATCCACAGTGTTTCCAAATCTGTCTGCTTCAGAGGCCAAGGTCAGTCCTGACATCTTTCATCACAGCGAGTTGATTTAAATTTCTGCTAAATATCCCGTCCCTTCAGCTGGCCAATATTTGGAAAGCATGAAATTGTGCACTGTAAATGGAAAACCACTTGACCTTTGTAAGGGGTTGGGGTCTTGTCCCAGGCAGCTTCCAGCCACAGACTGTGCTGCAGGAATCATTTGTCACTTAGGCAGAGGCCAGGCATTAGATCTGCTAATCTCCTTCAGATTTAAGAGGCTCTGCGCTGCCAGGACTTCTCTGCCAAAAAGATAACTTTACAATCCTGATAATAAGGCACTCAGCTATACTTAAATGTTGGCTGCCTGGGTTTGTATGAAAATCTCTATTCTGACAAGCTTAATAATAATAATAATAATAATAATAATAATAATAATAATGGAAACTGTTTTTGCTGTCCTTTCAGATAGAGAAAAACAGAGGCCAAATACTTTTACCCAAAGGTGCCTGGGTGCTACTGCCAATATGACAATAGAAGCAGTGGGAAAGAGACCAAGCAGATCTCCCAAAGGATATGGTCCCCACCCCCCTGCAGTAATAAGCAGCTGCATTGTAAAGTAAACATTAAATATATACTTGACTCATTTACGATACTCAAAGGTAGCGGAGTATAAACGGGCCTGGACAAATGCTCTAGTTCTGGCATTGCAGAGAAAAGTTTTCTTTTTAAAAAAGCTAATTTCAAGTAGGGACATAGGAAGCTTTCTTAAACTGCGTCAAAAACCATTGGTCCATCTAGCTCAGTATTGTCTACACTGGCAGGCAGCTCTTCTCCAGGCAGGAGTCTTTTCTAAACCTGTCTGGAGATGCCAGGGATTGACTGCTGGCACCTTCTGCATGCAAAGCAGTTGTTCTACCGCTGAGCTATAGCTTTCCTCCCATGCATGCATATAGCCTGTTCAAGAAGTCAAGTGTTCCAAAATGATGGAGATCTGTGAGATTGCCTTGCTGACATCTGGAGCTTTCAGGCAAGGCTGGGCTTCCTATTTACTCCACTGTGGGGGCAGCACCAGCATACCCTCCAAATTTTACACATCACTTGGGAAGACAGGTGAACTAATGCCAGTGTACTGGAAGAAGCAAAGATCACCAGTGTTGAAGCAATGATTCTTCAACATCAGCTCCGTTGGACTGGTCATGTTGTGCGGATGCCTGATTATTGTCTTCCAAAGCAACTCCTCTACTCCGAACTTAAAAATGGAAAGCGTAATGCTAGTGGTCAACAAAAGAGGTTTAAAGGCTGTCACAAGGCAAATCTAAAAAAATGTAGTATAAACACCAACAATTGGGAAACACTTGCCGGCGAGTGCTCCAATTGGCAAACAGCCTTTACCAAAGGTGCCATGGGCTTTGAAGATACTCAAACTCAGGACACAAGGGAGAAACATGCTAGGAGGAAGGCACGCTTGGCAAATCCACACCGTGATCAACTCCTGCCCAGAAACCAATGTCCCCACTGTGGAAGGACGTGTGGATCCAGAATTGGCCTCCACAGTTACGGACTCATAGTTAAAACCGTGTTTATGGAAGACAATCTTACTCGGCTATGAGTAAGAAGAAGAAGGAGACCCTCCAAGTGTCCTGATTTTCCAAGGATAGCCCCAGAATTATGAAAGCCACTCTGGCTTCTGATTTGATCCCAGAATCTCCCTATTTTCCTTGCCAGTGCTGCTGCTACCGAGCTCAGGGAGGAGGAGGAGCTGGCGCTTGTTCTGAGTGAAGGAGCATCCCGTTGCCTCTCCATGGCTGCTGCTGCCAGCCTCCTCCCTTGGGCAGCTCATAGCGGCTGCTGGAGAGCAGGCCCCGCCCCATGTGACGCACTGGCTCTGAGGGGCAGGCATTGGGCAGGGCTGCCCTGGCGGGGAAGAAAGGGGGAACAGAGTACAAGAGTCTTGATTTTTGTTTCTTTTACAAATGCTTTGTGTCTCCATGTCTAATCTTGCCCCTTTCTAAAATTTATTTGTGTGTGCTTTTCTTTTTGTAAATACAATCTAGCTGTACCTTGGTTCTCAAAGGAATCTGTTTCGAAAACGTTCCAAAACCAAGGCATGGCTTCTGATTGGCTGCAGGAGCTTCCTGCACTCAATCGGAAGCTGCGTTGGATGTTTGGGTTCCATAGAAACCGTTCGCACTTCTGGGTTTGCGGCGTTTGGGAGCCAAAACGTTCAAGTCGTAAGGTGTTCGACAACCAAGGTACGACAATCCAATCCAATCCGGATTAAGGGGTTTTCTCAGGGCACTGGAGAGAGTGTGTGCTGTGTCCCATTGGTATAGTTGTGCTGGCACTTGCCCTTCTTCTGCTGGGAACTGCTTTGCAAGGGGCAGATGGGGGGTTGAGCAGGATCAGTCTGGCAGGAAATGAGAAATGTCCCTATTTTCATGGGAGAAATGTCTGAGGGGATGCGCCATGTGTCCAGTGACGATTTGCATGTGATCTCACTGAAGTGAATGTGGAAGTTTTTGCTGTGCGAGTGATTCAGATCCCCCCTTGTGTGCAAGGAGCTGCTGGGAGGGAGAAGTGATGTCCTGCCTTAGGGCAGGTTCCTTGACTGGCTCAGCCACAGCGGCTCTTCCGGCCAGACCTTGTTTTCTCCTATAAATATGCTACGAGCAACAAGAAGTTAAAGGAATGTGCAGGCCCATTAGGCAGCATGAAAGGCAGGTTAATAACTGATGGGGGGGGAAGGAAGAGCATGAAAGTGTTTGGCGCCTTCTTTCCTCCAGATTATTTCAAAATTACAACCAGCTGTTCTGTACATTTGACACTAACAACAAAACAGTAAGACATTTCCAGCAGGGGAAGTACCCATCAAATATACAGGGAAACAATATCTATGATTCAATGGCGGCATGGTGAACGGAGATTGTTTAAGAGGCACCTTTGAGATCTCAGGCAACACAGGTGAAGTCCACAAGAGCTGGGGAAGAGTGAAGACGTTAGTAATTATTAAGGGAAAAAAATGTCAGAAGGACCTAAGAAACTGCAAACCACCAAACCTTGATTTCTAGGGTGGGTAAATTAATAGAATTAATAGCAACTAGGGCAACAGACTGCACAAATCCACTTTACTTGTGTGAATCTAAACTTCTGGCCTGGCTTAAATCCCTTCCACAGAACAGCAGCCATTCAGAGGCAACTGTAATCAAGAACGAAAGGAACAAATGGTTTTGAGATGACTGAGCCAGATGCATTGGATGAAGTGCCTGTAGACGACAGGTCTGTGGCATACTGAATTTGTCAGCCTTCTAAAGTGCTACAGGAAGCTTTCGTTGTTTTTGAAATGCAGGTACGATATCAAGGAGGCACCATATGGAGATCTGGATCACAGGGAGCCATGATGAACAGGGCAAATAGGGATAATTGATGGCGCCTCCTGTTGGGCTCAAGCCTAAAATGCCTGCAGACAGCAACCAATCGGGGGTCCACAGAGCATTCTGTGGTAGGCAGGCATCAAAATTCAAGATGAAACTCTGGTTCAGGACAGGGCCCAATCAAAACAATATGCAGGCACCTGTCTTATTGCACAGGAAGTTAAAGTAAGCAAAAGGAAGTGAGCAGGTTGCAATGTTCATGTTTACATGAACGTATTCATGTTTACAGAGCTTAGAAAGTGTTCTTGGGCATTCCTGGGCAAGGCCATGGAGTTAAAGCCAGCAACCTTGCATGTGAGTCATGCTGCCCTCAGCCTGGCCTTTTTCTTCCCTTCTCATGTCACTTTAATCTGATCCCTAATCAGTTTGGAGAGCACCAGGAACATTTGATTTTCTCTGCACCCTCCCAGCTGAATGTTCTCATTACATAATGATGCAACACCGTCTCAGTTTCTGATGGGTGTTCCATAAAACACAATAATGCTTTCTGAAAGGGAGCCAAGAACCAGCAGGACTGTTTGTGATGATGTTGGGGTTCTTTAAGCTGCTTCTTCTTTTTAAAAAAATGAAATGACATTTACAGCCTTT
The DNA here is from genome assembly GCF_951804945.1 of Podarcis cretensis. Lineage (NCBI taxonomy): Eukaryota > Metazoa > Chordata > Lepidosauria > Squamata > Lacertidae > Podarcis > Podarcis cretensis. The sequence goes on along the minus strand of NC_137170.1, from coordinate 43,193,311 downwards.
TGTTCCACTTCTTTAGATTCCAATGACTTAATTGTAGGTTACCTAATTCTGTTAAGTAGAAGTGATTCACTCTCTCTGTGGGTCAGGTGATGAAGAAGAGCCTGCGGACATTTTTGGGTGCCTGCTTTGTAAATATTTGAAGATATATGCTCAGCAGTAGCTGGTAAGGCAGTGGTTCTCAACCTTCCTAATGCCGTGACCCTTTAATACAGTTCCTCATGTTGTGGTGACCCCCAACCATAAAATTATTTTCATTGCTACTTCATAACTGTAATTTTGCTACTGTTATGAATCATAATGTAAATATCTGATATGCAGGATGTATTTTCATTGTTACAAATTGAACATAATTAAAGCATATTGATTAATCACAAAACAATATGTAATTATATATTGTGAAATATTTATTTCTAATTACAAATAAATGAAATTTTGTCTTGAAGCATGGTGTAGCATGGGTAACAGTCTAAATATAACAACAGTAAACTACATTGCTACATTTTGCGACAGTATGCGTAACGATTTTACATTTACCCAGTAATTATAAGTCATGAAGTGTCATTTTACCTCCAGTACTGCTGCTTTCAATACAGTAGCTGCTCGCTACATGTGTGACTGGTCCGGATAAGTACATTACGGCACCAACCCTGTCACATACACCTGTATTTGTAAGGGGTGTATGTGATGGGGTTGGCACAATGATGTCATCACGCCGGATACTCATATGTGGGCATATCTGCATGAGGGCGGACCCGCCTGGAGACTGATAGAGGAGCGGTGTCTCAGTTCCTAAGACCATCGGAAATATGTGTTTTCCGATGGTCTTACGCAGAGGTTGGCAACCTAAGGCCCATAGGCCGGATACGGCCCATGGCCGGTTCCGTTGATTGTACCAAGAAAAAAGCACACCAAGAACTCAGGCCAATGTGCGTTTCAACAGTGGGAGTGGTCCCTGCTCGCAAATCAATAGTCAATAGTAACAAAAACTAATCCATTCAAAAGTATGTATTCTGACAAGGATTACAAATTCAAATAGAGATAAGAAACTCAAACACATAAAGATATGTATAACACAATAATTCGTTACAGAATTAGAGATAAGAGTTTATGAGTAGAGATAAGTTTATGTTAGTCCATAGTCAGATTTGACATGGAGGTCTTGTGAAGGTCTTAGTTTCAATCATAGAGCAGAAGTCAGAAGTCAATTATGGATTAGAAACCAGGACAGGGCCCTGTTTCGATGTATTCACCTTCATCAGCTGGAAGTATCAAATATTACATGAAAATACATTTAAATTCTAAATTATCATAAATTATAAAACAGTCATAAATTATAAAACAATATTATATAACATTTGGTTCCTTACCTAATTTTTAAAGGGTCGTGTAAGTTTAAAGACAATCAGATATCCTGTTATTTTCTACATTTCTCAGGGATAACAACTGAAAATAATCAATATTAATAATAATTACGGTACATGTGTTGAATCAAATTAAGAACTCTAAGGCAGCAAATAATAATGATTCCTCACTTACATGTGGGTAGATCAACGTGTATCTTGAGCTTTTCTGTGCGTTTTCAATTTGGAAGTGAGCCTATCACCTTTTATATGCACTTAAAGGGGTAGATAAGATCCCCAAGGCATAGAGTTCTAAAGTTCAGAGGACAGCTGCAGTTTAATTTGAGGTCTTAAAGAAATGATGTATAATCCTGATAGCTATTCAGACCCATAGGGGTCATGGTCTTAAGTAAATGGACGTACCGGGCTTCCTATTGTAATAACAGTCTATTGATATGTCTCCGATTGAATGGGTCAACTCTAGGCTTCCAGATAATGAAAAATACAAAATCATCTTCCTGTAAGTGCTTCAATTGGAGAACAGCCTTTACCAAAGGAGTCATGGGCTTTGAAGACACTCAAACTCAGGATGAAAGGGGAAGGCAAGTTTGGCAAACCATCACCGTGATCAACTCCCACCCAGAAACATATATCCTCATTGTGGATCCAAAATTGGCCTCCACAGTCACCTACGGACACATCATTAAGACCGTGCTCATGGAAGACAATCTTACTCGGCTATGAGTGATCACCAAAGAAGAAGGGTGTGGACCTGTTGTTCATTCTCTGGTAGACCTGGCATCCAGACAATATCTTTCCACTCACTACTAAAACTCTGTTATTTCCCTTGCTCCCTTCATTTACAAGCCATTAATTAATTGCTTTGCTGCTGCAGTCAACTTCACAGACTCTGGGCACAAGAGCTCTGCCCAGAAAAAGAGTTGGCATTCCTCCTTTAAGACCAGGAGGAGAATGGGTCCCAACCCCACTTGGAAACCATAATGTACAACAGCTCTTTGCCCAACTTCACACTCACCATGGAAAGAAAATGGACAATGAAGTGATGGTAATAATTAGCACAATGTGGTAGCTCACAAACCAACAGCATCACTAAGTTAACATAACATTGTCAGAATGGCTGTAGGTAATATTATATTGCAATTCCAGAAGGATTTGTGACACATGGTGTGTCATTGGAAAAGGCATTCCATAAAATGTGATCTCAGATAAAAACATCTTTGAATGCTCAAAAATGATGGATGCTTGTCATTTTGCCTCCTGGGTAGTGCTGTATTAAGTATTTTAACATAAGTTAAAGACCAGATATAAATGCTCTTACACATCAGGACAGAGAGGATTAACTTTAGTTATTTTATGCGGTCACAGTGCCTCCTACTGCTTTCGACAGCAAAATGTGAGCAGATTTTGATACAAAGGTCAGTCAGAAAGGAGTTGTTTGAATTCTCATGATGTTTTAGAAAAATTAAAACAGCTTTTGCAAGCCAAGCCCATAGCTGAAAATTTCCTGGACACAGCCGGAATACGACAGTGTCCGGACAAAAATTGCTGAAATGTCCATTATTAATTTTTTTGAACTTTGCCATTCAACAACTTTTGTGTCCGGGTTTTCACTTTTTGAAATCTTAGGCAATTCTAAGATATGCAGTATTTATTTTGTTTGTATACCGCCCTATACCCATGGTTCACAACATAACATTAAAATAGAAAAAAAACACATAAATAAAAACAATAAATTAAATAAGGCATTCCGCCGAATGTGCAGCCATCAGGTGTAGTTCCACCCCCCCGTCTCCGTCCATTTCCTTTGACAAGGGGAGGGAATGGCTGGAAAACCTTCCAAGAAAGTCCGGCATTTGGAAGGACAGACATTATGCTTCTCATACTGAGTTTTTTGAAACCAAAGGAATGCGCTTGAACGTCAGTCTAATATCCAGAGATGCCTTTGGAGAAGATGCTGCACTTTCTCAGTGCCGGATTTATGTATAAGCTAAACAAGCTATAGCTAAGGGCCCCACTCTCTTGGGGGCCCCCAAAAAATTTAAAGGGAAAAAAGTGGATGTACATTCCCAAAACATAAGATAAAAAACAAATAAAATAAAACCTACATACAGCAACAGTGGCAAATGGCTTTAGATACCTATTAGGTTCATAAATTACCATATAGCATATATTCAACACAAAAAACAGCGAAAATTTGTTGTTGACAAAGGACAGCTGGACATATAAAGGGCCCGGTTATTGTCATTAGCTGAGGGCCTCATCAAACCGAAATCCGGCCCTCACCCTCCCTTACCGAGCCTATAATTGACAGGTTCGCGGGTCGCTCCGTTTGAAACCCCTGCTTGCTCCTCCGGAGATAAATCCAGGGTACGGCGGAGCAGTACCGCTCGCAGCCGAGCGGGGGCAGCAGCGAGCCAGATAGTGGGGCGGGGTTTCCCCTCTAGCCGCCTCGAGCGCTGCGTCCTCCGTGGCGGCGAGAAGCACTTCCGTTTCCGGGCCGCTCCTTCGCTCCGCGGAATTGTGACGGGGCTCTTGCAGGCGCCGAGCGAGCGAGCAAAGGAGCCGGCTATGGTGCTGCTGGAGAGCGAGCAGGTGCCGCGGCCTCGCGTTTTCCTGGGTCCCTTGGCCCTGGGTCGCTTGAGTTGGGGGCCGGGGGCCGGGTAGGCAGAGCCGGGGCGGGTCCACCCACCCGTTTTCTGTGCGTGGCCGCCTCATGGGGGGCGGGGGGCGGCGTGGCAGTTCCTGAACTTGGCGGTGCCTCCCGTGAGGATTCCGGTGCGGAGATCCTGGCTCGCTTTAATGAACCCCCGAGTTGCGTTACCCTCACTTAGTTAAACCAAGATTCATTCATTTCTCAGGCGTATCGCCCCTGGTTTCTTAAACGAAGACCAGTCAGGATTCCCACCTTTTGGGGGCTGGGGGGGGGGTTATTGGGGCGGGGGGAGGGAGGGATTTATCAGCCCTGATAAATTACTGCTTTGTGAAGGTGGGGATAGAGACCCGAAAATGCAGGCATTGCAATCGGATAGCGTCACTGGAAACTGCAGTAAGGAAAAAAATAAAACAAGGGTTGTTTCCCAGCTCTTGATTGTGTTTAGAATTCCATAAAAGTCATTCATCCGCGATTGTTCTTAATCAGAAAACGGGTTTCTCGTTTGCAGTTTCTGACGGAGCTTACAAGATTGTTTCAAAAATGTAGGAGCACAGGTAGCGTCTATATCACGCTAAAGAAATGTAAGTATTACGTTAATTATTTCAGCAGTTGTGAATGGTGGATATGCCTGTGTATTTGCCCAGTACTTTTTTTTTTTTTTTAAGGGGCGATATTGAAAAACAAAGTGTCGTGAGCCAGTTTGTACTGCAGTTGTTAGCATAAATGAAGTAATGCTGAAATGGGCATGTATGAGAACTGAAAAATGTGTGGTTAATCAAAGAAAACCCATATCTGTAGCTCTTAGCTTCTTTAATACATGCTTAATTTTTGCTAGATGGAGGAAATTCTAAATGAGGGACTGGGAGGTGCAAAGCAGTGAGTACACTGTCGCATCCTAGGTCCTGCCAACTCCTGTTAACCAAGAAAGAAGGGAGCAGGTGGCACAGCTGATCAGGTCCCTAATGTAGATTCAAAGTCTCCAGTGCGCTAACCAAAACAACCTGTTCTGAGTTTTTGTAGACTGCCCTCCACAGGAAAACTGCCTGCAGAACTGCCCTGTAGTTTGGGCATCCACTACAGTAGAGCTCCCACCCTAAGCGTTGGTCTCTGCCAGCCAAGGCTAGAAAGAAGCAACCACACTTTTACTCTATAGCCTGCTCCATCCCAGAGTTAGGAGCAGAGAACAGTAGATGGGGGTATAAAATTGATGAGATCCTCTTTTAACACAGTAAATATTAAACCTCAGCTCGCAGCTGTTTGCCCCAAAGCCAAGCCAAATAAAATCTTTAAAGGTTTTTAGAAAAAAACACACATTCTGGTCTGAGCAACCTTATTGCGGGGGAGGTACCCAAGAACAAACTACGGGGTTGCTGTGGAGTCGTTGGAAGAATTAATGTGGCAGTAGCGATCTTTTTGAGCAGTCTGTTGCTGCCACTTCTGAGCTGATTCCTACCCTCCACTCGATGCCTGAAAACGAGGCTAGGTTGGCCATACCTTCCCTTATTCCCCAGTGTTTGCTTTTAAGCCAGATATTTGAGGCACTCTTAGTGGGATTGGGGGATGAGATGACTATTGGTTTGCATCTAACCGTAGCCATTATACACTTTAAAAAGCCACATACACGTTTGCGTCCAATTTAAACAAAGCAACGCTATTGTTTCTCAGCTTCCACATTCAGAATTCTCCTAATCTTCGACACAAACTTCAAAGCTGTAAAAGTACAAACCTGCATTTCAGCATTCTTTCGCCACTATTGGATGTTGTGTATGTATATTTGTTTAATGCTTCTGTTTAATATAGATGATGGTCGGACAAGACCCATCCCACGAAAGGGCCATATTGAGGGCTTTGAACCTGTAGACAACAAATGTCTTCTTAGAGCAACAGATGGGAAGAAAAAGATAAGCACAGTGGTAGGTACTAGGTAGGCTTCACTCAGTTGGGTCCTAACATGACTGAAGATAAATGGAAATTTCTTTTTAGTGTGGGCAAGAAATTACTTGCTAATTGTCGCAAATTAGATTTTGTTTAATCAACCTAATTTTAAGTGTTTAAATGTAGATTCAGTATGTTCATCCTAGAGACTATTTGGTTCCACTGTCATAAGGATTAAAGTGCAATTTCTAAAGATCTTAATTCTGTTGGCAAGGAGAGTCACAAAATTAGATATTGGTAGTCTTCTGTTGCTAGGTTACCTGGAAACAAAAGAACAGCAGCAAAACACAATAAATAGGAATGCCATTTGCTTGCAACATTGATTAGTGCAATTCTTTCCAAGGCACTGCATATATAATCATCAAAAAGAGAGAATTTAGCCAATGGCAGTTTAAAATTTGAGACTTGCTTTGAAAAATCATTTTGGAAGTCTTTTTTTAAAACTCCGTAACCTTTCAAGTTGCTACCTGAAGCTCTTTGAGAAGCAATTGTTCCTGTTTCCCCAAAACTCAATTCATGGCATTAAACCACAAAGATGCTCTAACCCTTATTAGACTATATATAATTTGATTTATTCAGGTGAAAGCAGTAGTCACTGAGACTTATTCTTGAAGAAGTTGTTGACATTTTATCTTGTAATTTTTAAAATAACATATGACTAATTTTTTATAGGTGAGTTCAAAGGAAGTCAACAAATTCCAGATGGTAAGTGTATACCGGATTCACTTCCATTTCAGAACATTTTATGGATTAACTTCAAATTACAAAATCAATAAATGAAGTGGGGCACTCTGAGAAAGATGGGCACTTCTAACTACAATATTTTAATTTTGCAAATGAATTGTTACTGTTTGTAATCCTATGGAATTTGAATGCATTCTCTGAAATGTTTTGATTGTTTTGGTTGCAGGCTTATTCAAATTTGCTCAGAGCTAACATGGACGGTTTAAAGAAAAAAGACAAGAAAAGCAAAAATAAGAAAAGCAAAGCAACACAGTGACAATACAGAATGTTTCTACCCCTACAGTGGATCTGAATTCTAGCATGTAAACAGTTTTTTCTTTATGTTGTTACTTTTGACCTTACTTCTGATGGATAGCCAGAATCTAGACATCTTAAATTGAAAACACTCTTTGGATTGTGATATGTGGGATAGAACCACAATACATATATTGTAGATGCTGTTGGATTTTGTATCTGCTCTGAGTTGTTGTTGGGCTGAGTGGTTGGTTGTTGAGGAGAACCCATCTTTTGGGTGAAATAGTACAAAAATAAAGGATTAATATTTGAAATCATCTTATACTGAAACTTTCTGTCTGCCTTTAAGACTGATCAAATGAGGCCTAGTGTACAGCAAAAGTTGCAATAGAAATGGAATTAGATAAAAATTTGCTTTGGTGTTTCTCTTATTAACAGCTTCAAGGTTTTTTATGATTGGAGTTAAGTTGGAGGTCAGTACCTTTGTGAGCCACAAGAATTTGACAAGGAATTGTGCTGCAATCTGTGTTGAAAACTTGACTTTAAATAATTTGACTCATGTTCTAAATCACTTTTAGTATGCTTGTGTTTAACATCATTTTTCAGTATTTGTGCTGCAGTGACAGATACTTTTGCATTGACAGATACTCCTGTGCAGCATGGTGCAAGGCAAGTGTTATGTCAGTCAAATTTATTTTGCTGCTTAATGGTGGTGTGGCAAGTAAGATTTAGATTGTGCATTGATGGAATGATCTTCAGGCAGTAATAGTAGAATATTAACTCTGCCCAGTGCTGCTAGCTTCTTAAGAGGAACAATGAATCCAAATTTAAGATGCATCAATGACTTAAGGAATATTAAAACTTTCTTCCTTCAATTAGATAAAACTATTAGCAGGAGTCATTCTTAAGAACATGTACATATTGAAAGAGAGGCCGTACTGAACTATCCTGATTCTAAATTCTTGTATAAAGTACATTCCATTACAAGTCACGGGTTTCTAATTGTGCTTACACATAGGTTGGATGTGTAGAGGAAACATAATAGGAAACCTACAGTGTATTTGAGACTGCTGGATTTAAAATGGATGAACTTGGATCACAGTTGTTAGTATGACTCTTCTCTCAGCAAGCTAGAACTAGATATGGTGTCAAATGGGCAGCTAACCTGCAGTCCTTCAGATGTTGGATTCTAAACCTCATGGTCAACCTCATAGGTAAAGGTAAAGGTACCCCTGCCCGTACGGGCCAGTCTTGACAGACTCTGGGGTTGTGCGCCCATCTCACTTAAGAGGCCAGCGCTGTCCGGAGACACTTCCGGGTCACGTGGCCAGCGTGACATCGCTGCTCTGGCGAGCCAGAGCCGCACACGGAAACGCCGTTTACCTTCCCGCTGGTAAGCGGTCCCTATTTATCTACTTGCACCCGGAGGTGCTTTCGAACTGCTAGGTTGGCAGGCGCTGGGACCGAGCAGCGGGAGCGCACCCCGCCGCAGGGATTCAAACCGCCGACCTTTCGATCGGCAAGCCCTAGGCGCTGAGGCTTTAACCCACAGCGCCACCTGCTCTAAAAGTTACCTTGTCAGCCCTGATCTATCCCCAGTGAATACTCCCATTTACAGTAGCTGATTTTTGCCAACAGAATGAGACAGACAATGCTTAGAGGGCAGGTTCCTTACTGGGCTGTAAAGGAAATATGTGGAAAAATTGGAATTTTTGGCCTCTGCTGCTTGCTCTCTGCAGTAATTGAGGGCCACTCTCTTCACCCTTCAAGTTCAGGGCCAGCAGTAGTGGCAAGTAGAAAACAATTTAGATCCTAATAAGTGGGAGGGTTTTCTGCCATTATAGATTGCAGCCATGTCCTTGTGATGAATGAGAAGACTCCTTCAGACAAGGAGGGGGTTGTTGAGATTCTAGGGCTTGGTGCTATGGATACTAAAACTCTTGTTTAAGTCACTAGTTGAATCTTCCACCCACTGCTTTGCTTGAAACAATGACAGCAATACAGCAAGATAATCAAACAGGACTTTATAAAAAAAGGCTACTGTACAATACATTCTGGAAAGATTTACAGCTTTAAAGGAGGTAAAGGAAATATGGCACAGGAGCTAAATGTTAATACTTCAAAAGTTGTCCCGACACAGTCCCTGTAACAAGTGTGCGCAAAACATTTCTTCACATTAGCGTGATTGGAAGCATATATTGGTTCCAAGTAGTATTCCAGTTCATTCTCTTTGAACATTCAGTACTAAAATATAATTTTGTAATAGTCATCTCTGTAGGTGTAGAGGATAAGCACAGGCACTCTGCAAAAAAGAAAAAGGCAGAACATTTAAAGTATTACTCCCAGTCATTTAAAATATTCCATAGCTTGGATAATCCGCTCTTACAAGAGAAAGTAGACACCTTAATTTCACTGGCTGACAAACACTCTATTCCTTCAAATACTGACCACAGGGTATTGAATGAATTGTGTTCACATACAGCAGCCACTCTTATGTGATGACTTTGTTGGGATATAGACCAATGCTTTAACAAGCCAAGCAACTGTTGTTTGTTGTAAACCAGGATTCCTGGTTCACACAAAACAGTAAGCTGAGATTTTTTTGAAGCCACAAGTAAACTGCAGAAGTCCTCTTTTTGGTCATGTGGCAGGGAGGAGTAGGAGAGGACCCTGTGAGCTGAATGAGCCTTTATCTGACTATCCCTGTCAGTGTGGCATATTGCCTGAGCCTTAATGAAATCTGAAAAATGACTTGTTGGTTTCTATGAGAATTCCACACCATCTAATCATGCTTACAAGTACACTTACCTTTTTTTCATTTTAATATTGTGGATTTCATCGCAAATTAGTTCAATGTATCTTTGTTTCGGCAATCGTGACATCAGCTGTTTGACAGTTGAATAGAAGGTTTGTTCATCTGCATCACACTGAGAAGAGGAAATAGTAATTAACTGGCAAATATTTTATTGTGGAGTAGGAATGGTGTTTAATACGCTGAGCGCCTAATATGTTGGTATGATAGTGTGCACTTTGTTGAGAATGTCAGCTTGATTGTTGATATTAGCTCTTCCCGAAGTGTAGTGTATATAAGAGTCCAGGTCTGTTTTGACAGGAAACTTGGAAAGGGGGAGGTTGGGTTGGGGGGACAGTTATACATAACCTTTCTCTAGATGTTTGGCTCTAAGTGGGCATAAATTCTACAGAGGGAAATATTGCTTTCCTTGCTGTACCTGACAAGTGGGAATTTCAAGCCTATTTATTTATTCAAGCCTATGGGCTTTCATTAAGAACTAGACAGTCATAGGTTTTTTTACCTCTAATGATAAAAAGTGCATTATAGATTCCTTCGGCAGATCCACCTGCAGGAAAAACAAAAATTAAATCAATGTAAGTTTGGTATATGTATGAAAAGCAAGTTGCATTTGAGTTAATCCACTTTAAACTTCTCAAATCTTTCATCTAAATTTTAAATTCTAAAGACTGCATGGCCTTGGAAATAAAATTAAATTGGAAAGGGAAATGGGAATAATAACTTGAACACTTTGTTCCTCTGTTTTCCCCTAAATTTATTTATTGCTTTTATATCTCATCTTTTTCTCCCAAGGAGCTCAAGGTGGCATACATTTAATCATTTAATTTCCACAACAAAGTTACTTACTGCTAAAATTTCAACTTCACTTTTCTGTTGCAGAGTAGCAATGCAGGTTTGGAGTTTGGTTTGTACCTGGAAATTACATTTGGTTTTAAAGATGCACACACAGACAAAGGTGATGATTCCTTTTCATATCAAAACAAAAACAAGCAATCCTGTTGAACTGTATACAGTTGTACCTCTACTTACGTATCCCTCTGGATACAGAATCTTCGGGTTACAGCCATGGCAAACCCGGAATTTTATACATCCTGGTTTCACCGTGTGCATGCGCAGAAGCGCTCAAATGCGCCATGTGTGTGTGCAGAAGCACGCCTATATTTACGTAATTTTTGGGGTGCGAACAGACCCCTGGAACGAATTAAGTTTGTCTCTGGAGGGTCCACTGTACTCTCAAGCCAAGTCTCTCTCACTGAACTGTGCTACATGTTACAATGTTTTCACAGAAGCATCAAAATGAAAATCCACATGTATATCAAACATCCAACAGCCAGGTGTGCAGGGGGTTTAACTGCATACAGTGGTGCCCCGCAAGACGAATGCCTCGCAAGACGAAAAACCCGCTAGATGAAAGGGTTTTCCGTTTTTCGAGGCTCTTCGCAAGACGAATTTCTCTATGGGCTTGCTTTGCAAGACGAAAACGTCTTGCGAGTCTTGCAATTTTTTTTCGCTTTTTTCTAAGCCGCTAATAGCCGCTAAGCCGTTAATAGGGTTGCTTCGCAAGACGAAAAAACCGCAAGACGAAGAGACTCGCGGAATGGATTCTTTTCGTCTTGCGAGGCACCACTGTATCCACTTGCATGTCCACCCACACAATGCATTCTACAAATTAGATTGTTTAAAATGTTCAAAGGACGGTATAAATCCTTAAAATAAAAACGGCTCCCTCTTGTGTGCAAATATTGTTGACTCTGTCCTGAAAAAGCCTTCCAAACAACTCCATTCACTAGGATGGTGAGCGGCAATGTGAATTGCACGCCTCTCATAATCATGGATATTTTGATGCACACATGCCTCTATATTTATTCTTCAAACAATATAAAAGCAAAGAAGATTCAACCGACTTGAGTTGTCAGTATTGCTTCTTGATCACATTCACTAGTTGGAAATAATGTGAAGCACCTTGCTGGCAACAGAATAACCCTGAACAGAAACCACAATCCAAGATGGAGTTCAGTATGCTTAAGCTGGCTGAAATGATGAAGCTTAAGGGCTATGTATTAGTTTGAAGCTAGGCATTTTAAGACAACTAGCAGCCTGACAGGCAAGGTTTCATGTGGCAAGTTTCAGCCATGTGCACTTGTGTTCCATGCAGATGGTCTTGGGTTTAATCCCTGGCATCTCTAGGCAGGGCTGGGAAATGTTCATGTCTGAAACTGGAGAGTCGCTGCTAGTAAATGTGGACGAGAGATGGGGAACCTCTGCCCCTTCAGATGTTGCTGTACTCCAGCTCCTCTCAGCCCCACAGAGCATGGTCAATTGTCAAGAATTATGGGAACTGGAGTCTTAACAACTTTTGGAAGTCATATCCTGGTGTAAGCTGTACTGAGCCTGATTAACTTGTGATGGTCTGATTTGGTGCAAGACAGCTTCCTATCTTCTTTTCTGTGTCCCTGACACATATGCCATTTGTAGTGAGACCTCACTGCTACGGAAACATTGGGATGTAGCTACTAAAAGGAGAGCTGCATTCATGATACCTGAACTTCATAGCGCCGCCTGGCACTTGCAGACAACTTCTCTGATGGTACAATGCAGACATTTGGCACCACTACAGTTCCATGTGGCTCAGACAAACCTAAGATGATTCAGAATATTTAGTTAGAAACACCTCTTACACATGCACACTTAAAAGAGAAAAAAGCTATATAACAAGTCTTCATGTATTATGTCCTTGAAAGCACTTTTAATGCTAGCCTGCACTGAACTATTGTAGTTTCTTGCAAAGCTGAATACACACATAAACAACTAGGTTACACTATTAGATAAGACTTCGTATCTGCTCTTCAGCAAGAGGTCCCAGGGTGGTTACAACAATTTATATATACAATATTATAATCAGTGGAAAAGAATTGCAGTTGAAAGAGCAGGGTAGGTCCTGAAATATATATAATTTAGGTGCCAAAGAACTGCATTTTCCACGGAAGAACTTGCTAAAATATAAAACTAGTTATGTTCAATATACAATTAATGTGCAGCATCTGCTGTAATGTACATGATCTGTGCAATGAACACTACTAAATTAATATATAGTCTAACCGTTAGTATATACCTATGTATAAAGTACATACCTGAAGTATTAGAAAATGATCCTTTTAGATTTGGTGCTGGCAGATTATCAGAAATTTCCCTAAAACAAAAACAGAGCAAACAGGTTGCTCAAAACATTTGCTATTATGAACTGCTTAATTCAATATTACATAAAAGTAAGACACTTTGAACAATGGAACAATCCTCTCAGATTTGCTGGCTGGAAAGGGTTAGGAGCAACTAGCTTCACTGGTGGAAGGGGATGTCTCCTACTACACCTCTGAATAGGTCTGCAGGTGAAGATCTGCTACTGGAAGTTCTTTTGGTGGTGGTAAGGCCCCAAATGGGGCATTCAGGGGGGTGACAGGCAGTCTTTGATCCACTGGATCTCTAGATTCATGAGAGATGTCTGATGACTGCCTAGCTTCGCAACACCTGGGATAGAGGGAGGAACCAATGGTGCAGGGTTGAAAAACTAAGGAACTGGAGGGGGACCAAAGTATGGCCCTGGCCAATGTGAGCCAGAATTGCTCTGGAAGGGGCAGTTCAGATGCCCCTTCCACACGATTGCCAATTTAGGTAATAAATCAAAAGGTGATGTGATAAATTGTTATGTTGTTCAACACATGACAACTTCTGTATTTTACGCCAAACAATATGCACTTATTTATCCTGAGCTGTTTGAAAATCAACCAGGAAGGCTGCCGTTCAGGGAGCTGCACCAGAGCCTAGCAACACCGCTGGAAGGATTATGCCTGTGACTGTCTAAAACACACACAAACACATATAATCAAAATGTGGTATTTGTGGCCTTGTGTTTTGAAATGATTTTGCATTTGATTGTTATTGTAACGGTGTACTGATTTGCGTTTTTGTTCTGTTGTGAGCCACCTTGGAACACATTTATATGGAAAAGTGGCATACAAATTTTACTCCTAATGCAATTAGTGTCTTATTTCCCCAGGTTACTATGCATTATTAGCTACCTGTTGCTTCTTTCATCACAGAATTTGGTCCTCAGTTTCTGAGCCAGATGATCTACTAGATCAGACTCCAAAATCCTTTTCTCTGTCTGCCTTTCCTTCTCAAACGATTTCACCTACAAAAATGCAAAATAGGTGTTTGATTCCCCTTTGAATTACTCCCACCCAGACACTGACCAAACTTAGACCTCCTTTAAGTATCATCAGCGAGGTGGTTGCATTATGTGCCCTCAGACAACGCTGTGGAAAAGAGCGCCCAACATTTGGGAGTGTGAGCAAACAGGGCAGAAACAACAGGTGAAAAAAAGCAGAAGGGGAAAGATGCAACCCAGGCACTTTTTACCTTTACATGATTTCCTTCTTTATCAGAGACAAGGGCCACGTAGGTGATCCCGGAACACCTGCAATATTCTTGCAGTTCCTCCTGGGACTAAAACGATCACAAATTACACAAAAAATAAAGATTAGATTTCACAGCACTGAATGTTTTCTGAATAGACACACAGAAAGACAGTGTGGCTGAGAATGATGCACTTGAACTGAGGAGAGGCGGGTTCAAATCCCTCCCTTCCCACGAAGCTTGCTTGGGCCAGTCACTGTCATTCAGCCTGATCTACTTCACAGAGTTGCAGTGGGGATAAGAACGGGGAGGGGAGGAGGCATAACTTTGCACCCCTCTAAGTTCTCAGGGAAGAATGGAAATATTTTTTAAAATGCAGTATAATCCATACCAGGCAAAAGTATCAAGTTTTCTCTGCTTGGGCAAACTTGAGGAGTGCTCATACAAGGTATGTTGTTGAGCTTTATAAGGTTTCAACAATTTTAAAGTGAGACCCAAGGGGTGGGATTCAACTACAGTGGCACCTCAGGTTAAGTACTTAATTCGTTCTGGAGGTCTGTTCTTAACCTGAAACTGTTCTTAACCTGAAGCACCACTTTAGCTAATGGGACCTCCTGCTGCCACCGCGCCACCGGAGCACGATTTCTGTTCTCATTCTGAAGCAAAGTTCTTAACCTGAGGTAATATTTCTGGGTTAGTGGAGTCTGTAACCTGAAGCGTATGTAACCTGAGGTACCACTGTAAATCCTTGTACGGGTGGAACAAGTTACACAACAGGAGTTGCTCCCTCAACCATCCCCAAATCTGTTCCAGGGGGACAGAACAAATCAAGGGTTTGGTTTTTTTTGTTGTTTTTTTTTGGGGGGGGGAGTCCTGCTGTGCAGCTGGAAGTTATTGAGTGCTATGATGAATATATTAGGTGATTTACCTGGGACCAGTCGTACATGATTTCAGCTGCAATTCCTGCAGCCCAGAGCTTCTGAACAATATTGAGAGCTCTTGCCATTGACGTCTGGCCAACACTAACTACTAACAGGTCGCAAGAGCTCACTGTAATCTGGAAGAAAAGGAAAGGGGGGGGGAGAGGACCAAATGGTTAGAATCCTTAAGGAACTGCCCCACCACTGTTTTTGAAACGATTAAGTCCGAATGGCAGTGAACTTTGCTTTTGATAGATAAAGCAGTCCTAGCTACTAAATAATGGTCATATTATTGATTAATAATCATAATTATTTGGACAGCTTGGAAGGTGCACAGGCTGGGGGCAAACAACAATTTGGAGAAGCCGACAGAGACTTTTTGGAAACAAAGAGTTTAACTCTTTTTTCCTCCCCCGCCCCCCCCCCAAAAAAAAAGTTTACATGCATTTCTACGTTACACAGTTGGAAGCATCCAGGTATTAGTTCCACCCTCACCATTTGCATGACCCTAATTACAGCAATGAAAAACTTAAGTGAAACAAGCATTAGCAGCCTTAAGACTATTTGCTATATTTTCATGTCAATGATAATGTTTGAGAGAGATTGACACTTCTGCAGCTTTGTTACTCTTTACTGAGTTTACATTTAAAGGATTTTTAAAATGTAATGCAGAGGAATGCAAACGTACAGGCTCTTCCATACTCAAAACTGCTGAGCTTATTCTGTCTATAGCTATGCTGACTCCAACTGCTGAAGGAACTGGACCAACTGCTTGTGGGCCTCTGAACTGTGGAATCTGAGAAGACAAAAAGCAGAGGTATACTAGAAAAGTATCAACCACAGCTTCAATTTATAAGCACAAAATTATAAGCACTCACCAAATGATCATATCTTCCCCCAGCAGCGAGAATGTCAGTAACTATCCTGTGTCTGCGTTTAATATATGCAATAAACTGAAAAATAATTCCATTGTGTTGCTGTATTTTATAAACCAGTCCCAAATTTATGGATACCTGCAAGATAAAATGTTGAGTTTATGTCGTCATCTTAGACTTAAGCCAACTGCAGTAAGCAGAAATGGTACAAATGTTCAAATTAACAAGCATGTAAAGTTATTTCAGGTACTAAAATGAGAATTGAAATTCCCTAAGGAAGGCGGCAGTGATGCTAAGCAGCATCTATCCCCTCCTGCCTGGCTTTTCACAGGGTGGGGTGTGCAAGAGCTATTGTTATCCATCTGTCTCAAGCTTATCCTCTGTACTGGCGTACAACTGGTCATTTTCAATTAATGACCTAAGTAAACTGGTAAGATCTCCCACCCCCTTTAAAGTAAAAGCCCCCCAATACTACATATTTTAATTTTTTTGCATGTTGCGCACTTAAGGTGACCAGCTTCAGTAGGTGCTTTCTTTATGGCAATTAAATCTGGAAAATCTGTTACGATTAATCAATGGCCTGACACACAAGAAATACCGTTCTAACCTATTTATTTTGACTTTTAAAAAACTCTTACAAACCTGAATTTTTATGCCCAGTTTCTTTAGCAGACCCACTGTTTCCTCAAGCTCTTTCATGCCAAGTTTCACCAGCGAGGTGGCCCCCGTCTTTTGCTTCAATATCATGTTTAACAATGGCATCAGGTCTTGCAACTCCCCTTTCTGTTCTATGAATTTGTACAGTTGAGCAAGCTGAAAGGCAAGAGATGGGTATAAATAAAGCACATATGAAGGAATTGCTACGTGCTGGTTGGAACTAAAGGCACAAGAGCAGAAAGCCCTATCAGCAAAGCAAACTGGCAAACAAAGCAGCTGTTTTAAAATGGGACTATGTGAGTTCTAAATGGAGCCGCAGCCAGTATTCTGGACCAACATTTTGACCAGTTGAAGTTTCTGCATCATCTTCAAGGGCAGCACCATCGAGAGTGTGTTGCAACGACCTATTCTGGAAGCTACTAGAGCATGGAGTACAATGGACAAGTCATCTCCACCCCAAAGTAGCCAAAGCTGGTGAATCAGCTTGAGCTGGAAACAGGCACTCCTGAGCTTCCAGTGACCATGCTGGAACATATCTGCTTTTCATGATTCAGCTTCCAATTTACTGGCCTACTTCCAGCTCACTGCTGCCTCCAAGCACTGACCTTGCACCTTAGTGCCCTTTCCTGATTTAGATAGAAAAATGGGTGTGATCTGCATATTGGCAACAGTTCCCAGTGGTTTCAGTATGTTAAATACTGTCTGTTTCCAATAGATAAATCTCAGTTAACTTAAATATAATGGTCAATGCCAACCAATGTAAAAGACAGTATTGGGAGGGAGTAGCTATGCCCTGCCTGTTATAAATGGGAAGGAGAATATAAAAATAAAAAGTAAAATGCTCATGGAAGTATTTGCACACTCTCTTGAACCTCCACAGTACTATGAAAGAAAACTGAACATGTTGCTTTTAATTTTTAACCACTCTCTGAGAATCTCTCAGGGCTCAAGTGTGGGGTATAAATGTATCTATACATCAAAAATAACACACACACACACACACACACACACACACACACACACACACACAACCAAGGCATTTTCATATTACTTACATTGTTTGATGATAGAGAAATGTTGCAGAACTTGGCTTCCACTTCTCTTTTAGTTAATTTTTCAGTCTGCAGCAAAATAAATGATCAACATACAAGCTGTTTGATATTCTCTTATTTCTAGTTGTGCGGGGGGGGGGCTTAAAAGAGAATTTGTGTTTTTTAAAACCAAGCAGTGCTTAAATTTTATAAAATAAAAAAAATGTGACATTTAAATTTCTGTCCTGTCACCCGTAAAATGTTCAACATTTATATGCAGATTATTACTAAACTTTATCTACATGTCTCCTTATATTGGAAGGTCTCAAGGAAACTTACATAGAAAATGAAGAAACATTTAAAACCATATACCGATTATAACTAAAAGTGATCACACTAAACATCCCCCAAGTACATATTTCCCACAAATGATCACTGTGACAGAACATTTTGTTGTATTTGCAAATAAAAAAATACAAGAAGGAAACAGTTAAAAATAATCCACTGAGTGAGAGACATACACCGACGTTCAAATGTTTGGGTGTGTTAAAAAAAGTCTCTGAGGAGGTTTGAGGCAAGCATACAGGCAAGTATTACCACTACGCCAATGGTACACCACAACTAAACATTTCTTGCCCTCTGAAACCCAACAGTTCTGTCTCTGCCCTTGGAAGAAGGTCTGAATGCAAATCCTGGAATTTGGTGTCGCACCTGAACTGATCTTAAGTCCTGCTCTGGTTATGCTTTGGGTGAAGGATTGTATCTCAGTGGTGAAGTATTTGCTTTGCATTCAGGTAGTCCCAGGGCTCAAGCCTCAGCATCTCCAGGTAGGGTTGGAAATATCAGGGTTGAAACCCTGGAAAGCCACTGCCACTCAGTGTGGACTATACTGAGCTAGTGTCAGGGACTGTGCTGCGGAGGCTGCACTGAGGAGGAATTGGTGGGAGTCTCCCCCTCCTGCTGCTCCTGACCAGGATCCCGAATCTTCCCAGGAGCAGTGGGAGAGTACAGATTTGGAACGGTGGTTTGCAGAGGGACATAGTTCAGAAGACAAAAGTTGGGAAGAACTGGGTGGTGAACAGCTAGGAGGAGGAGAAGTGGGAGAGGGAGAGTTAACAGACTCTCTTTCGCTGGAAAGCATCCATCTGCTCAGGCCAAGGTCAAGGAGAACAGATAAGGTGGCAGCACAGAAAGCAAAGTGGTTGCGAGATCAGGTTGCAAGGTGCGGAAGTGACGTGGATGACGAGAGGGGAATTGGGTGGAACCCTTAATTGGGAGCACCTTCATTCCTAGAAATGGATTCTTTGTTCTCTCGCTATGAGCATTAAAATTTCTAACTGGCAAGAGACTCCTTTTGCTTTGTTCTGCTTATCTACTGCCAAAGCGGGGAGGTAGCTGAGTCCCTGAAGGACCCAGATGGACAGGCACAAGGCAGCTTCCTATGTAGAAAAAGCTTTACATGCAACATGTGCCAGAATGTGGCTGTGGACAAATGCTGCCCACAGGAAAACCAATGCTGTATGAAGAATAAGCATCCACACCACTATCTCCAGGGTTCCTGAACCAGCAAGATGTGTGTACAAATCTCCTTTGCTGAATCACGGCAAGCAGAGCTAGTGCACCACAGCCTAAAGGCAGTTGGGGACATTTGAGCCAATGTTCACCATAACGTTACTTTCCTGCTACTTGAACCCATTGTCTTTTCCTCCTCTCTGTGATCCTGGTGAACGCCTACTCTTCCTTTTCCCACTGGCCACTCCTTCAAAACCTACTGCAATGATTTATGCAGCTTGTCTGCATCCAATAAAGTAGTCTTTTGGTTACTGAACACATAAATGACTTACCACAGCATCATAGAGAATGATGTAAACTTGATTGAGTTTATCTTCAGGTATCCCGCAATGCAGGAGGATAGCTTTCAGTAAGGCAGTGTGATTCAAGAAGATGCTATAGTTTCTTTCCTAAGAAAGAGCAAAGTTTGGTGTTTATGCCCATTACCTTTTTAATGATAGCCAAATTTGAGTTTCCTTAAGTCAGCAAAAAAAAGTTCACTAATCATTTGATCTCCTAATACAGTGGTACCTCGGGTTACATATGCTTCAGGTTACAGACTCCGCTAACCCAGAAATAGTGCTTCAGGTTAAGAACTTTGCTTCAGGATGAGAACAGAAATCGTGCCCTGGCGGTGCAGCGGCAGCGGGAGGCCCCATTAGCTAAAGTGGAGCTTCAGGTTAAGAACAGTTTCAGGTTAAGAACGGACCTCCAGAACGAATTAAATATTTAACCCGAGGTACCACTGTATATAGCATTGTGTCTTGCACATCAGAATAGAGGTGTACTTCAAACTTGGAGGAACTCGTTTGAAACGGCACTTAAGCCGTGCTAGCTGTGTACAACTTGAAAACAGTGGTCAGGATCCAATGAACCATGAAACTTGTTCTCTGAGTCTAAGCAGGCTTAGATTCATTCATCTGCGACAGAAGCCTTCTTGCTCTACCCTGGCACTGCAAAAAGTGGTTTTGAAATGGAGTAGTATGGAAAACAGCTTGGACTATAGTATTGTGTGAAGAGTGTGTGTCAGAAAACATCAAAAACTCTGTTCAGCTAATGCAACTTCACTGCATAAATCGAAGCAGTTCTTGGCATCCTAGCTAATTATTCAAATTTTGTATTTAATTTATAAATATTTGTAGAATCATTAACATATAAGCTTCAGTAAACAAAAATGAAGGCTACGTTTATGCCATGCTGGATTGTGGCTGTGTTCTCGGCATGATTTTCCAGTAATTTTAGCTGGTACAAGTTCCCTGCAGTTTCATAACATCTGCTTCTGCTCTGCAAATTTTTTTCTTAAAATGTTTTGAGATTTTTCAAAGGAAACTATGTCAAAATCTTTGGGAAAATCCAACATTTTCTCCTTAATGTCTTGCTTACAGATACTAAACACATACACTCCATGATGAGAAGTCTGGCAAAGATATGTTACAGTTGGGTAGAGAGGCAAGAAAAACTAAACTGCATAAAATTTTGAAAGACCTCTGTAAGGCAAGCTATAAAATGGACCAAATTCATTCCTACTCTGCCCTAACATTAAGGGGATAAGTGCAGGAGGAGAAAGAGACTCCTTTTAAACTAAACAAAAACTAAAACACTGTATGTTTTGGGGAAAAAGAAAACAGAGGAACACTTACCTGCAATACTGGAAACTCTTGGATTATTTCAGAAATTGTGTAGATTGCTTCTGCAATAGGTAGAAAACTGTTGCCAGCAGGAGTGATTATATCCAAAGCACATTCTAAGAGCTCTCTTGGATGACAGCGGTCTAATTTCCGAGGCCTGAAAACCCGCTCAATACAATATCTGGGAGGGCGGGAAGAAAATGTGAATATTTTACATTTTAAAGCATTTTTATTTATTTTTAGTTATTTGACATATTTATTGCTATTTTGGGGGGAGGAATAAAGCTCAACAACTTTGCGGGTGTCGGGAATTTTACTTTTTGAAATATAGCAACCCTAGGTTCCAAGGACAATTACAACACAAAAGAACAGCAACGTACAATATATCAACAGCAAACAATTAAGACAGCCAATAAAATCATGTGCAGAGATCAACAATTACTGGACATTCCCAAAGGTCTGAGCAAATAGATATGAAGCTGCCTTTTACAATGCTAAACATTATTGACTCATCTACCCCCATTCTGCTTGCAACAATTGGCTGTGACTTGAGATTTCTCCAGTGCTGCTACTCAAGATTTCTTTTGTAAATGGAAATGCCAGGGAATGGTACAACACGCAAAGTGTGAACTATGGCCTCTCCTATATAGGTTAGATTTATTTTTAAAGGTACAAAAATTAGACAGGCAGGTACTACATTTGAAGAAAGAATGAAATGATTCCTGGGCCATGCCCTTACCTTTTCAAATTTGTTATGTTATTTCTAGCTACATATCTTGCAAAAGGAATCTGGAGGGGAAAATGTAAAATGCAGATTGTAAATAAAAAAATAAGCATATCAAACAAAAGTAGTTGAAATGATTTTGCAGTGAACATGGTAATTAATGAAATAGAGAAAATTAGGCTTCTTATCATTATAGGACTTCAGAAATGATTTCCATTAATTGTCAAAAGTTCATGTTAATTCCAAATAGGCAATGCTAGTGAAAGTTTCCCACCAAAATTTCCAGTAGGTTCATCTATCATTCTGATTTATGCGGTTTCAGATTTTGTGAAATTCTTCCAGTAATCAATATTTTATAGCTAAATGAACAGAATAACCCTTTGAAATTGTTGCTAGTTTAATCCTGTAAATGAGCATTTTATTTTTACCAGAATTGGCCGGAACTATGACATGAATAAATAAGGAGGTAAAAAGGAACAGGCACGTCAGAGCACCTTTTCAATTGCAGCTAATAAAATTATTTAAAACACTTCCTCCAATCAGACTGCACGATCATTTACTACTACTACTACTACTACTATATTATTATTATTATTATTATTATTATTATTATTATTATTATTATTTTACTATACTGTAGTGACAAAAATACTAAAAGAAGATAATTTGTCACACTGGGAATGTGTTGTTGACTACGTAAAGAGAATTCTGAGTTAATCTGCCTTTTATAAACCCTAGAAATTGTTTCCTTAATGCGTCAGGTTTCCGCATGAGAGAATATTTTAAGAGGGAAGGGAGAGTGGTTGCAAAGTAGTAAGGTCTTATAGGAATTCAGCTGCATGGAAGACCACCCTACAATGCCAACATCAATGTCTGAATCAGCCCTCATCGTCAACGAAGGAAAGTTGGTAAAAAGCCTGGGCAGAAACTCTAAGATCACTTAACTCCACACTAGTACTCACCCTGAGATCATAAGGAAGCATCACCAGCATCCCACTGTGATCCATTAAATATGAAGCTTCATTGTGTTCGTACAGTTTTCTGTTCCTAGGCATAAGCAAGGGGGTGTGCAGCTTGATAGCTCCTGTTCAAAAATGGTTGAAAGTGTCTAATTTCTGCACCACAAACAGCGAACTAACAGACAATTTTAGAAAGCCAATGCACTCTATTGTAACATTCCTTTTTCCCTTAATAATAAGAAAGCTGTATGTTCATGATTGGCTGGTCAAGACTCTGTAAGAGATAATGGGCCTACCCCTGTAATAGGTGCGGAGAAGAAAGAGGACTCTCTCATTGCCAAAAGATTGAATTGCCGCTGTAGTTTTGGTGGCCACTTAAATTCTCTTTGCATAGAATTCACACGTACTTTTTCTTGTGAAAACCTTACTGGAATAAACTGGAGCATTATGGGTTCTTGGGCAGAGTCCATTAATTTCAACAGAGATCATCCTGGAAAATTGTGCCTATGACTGCTACCTGACGTAAGAAAATTTAGAATATGCGCTGAATCTTATTTGGAGTAAGCCTGCCAAATCGTGCTCTGTTGTAGGGGAATTAAAATTACCACAGCGGCCCACAAGACAGTGTTTTTGGACTGGCTCTGGAAAGGTGAACAGTTTGATGTTCAATTATTTGCCTTCAGTTTATTCAATTACTCAAACATTTTTTTAAGATAGAAGCAAAAACTAAAAAGGCAAAATCTTTGAGCTGATCAATGTCTCTGTAATCCACCGGCCCCACTTTGTCTGAGAGAGAGAAAATAGTTCCCTAACCCAATTTACGTATAAAACAAATTCAAGAACCAATTGTGTAAACATTCATACCATGTCTTTTAAAGATTCGGCTGACTGTCTCACATACATGTTGCTGAATCTTGATTGACTGCACCGAAAAACTGCCCTGGAATCAAGAATGATCATGATGCATAAGGACTTCTGAACACTGGAAACATCCAAAATACAAGCCACCTCAAATCAGAACATCCATACTGTCACACCATGAGAAAGCAATATGGATGTTATACTCAGCAAAGAGTCTAACATTAGTTTTAACTAGCAGATTATTTCATTGAATATTGGCCCCTTTGCACTCTGTTGGGTGTTTTTTATACTAATAATTTAAAGATTAAACATTACAGTATTCCTGGAAATATGATGGTTAGGCTCAGAAACATGTCTCAGAATATCTGTCGAGAATCCAGATGGTTTAAAAAACAAAAACAGGCCCTAGGACGTAAAGGGAAAATTCAACAGAGGTGTCAGAACAGTACCATTTGCTAAAAATAATGTCTCCCCTGCAACACCTGTTTTTCACATTTCTAGTCATGTAGAAAGGTATTAAATTGGGAGCAGGAGTTTTTATGTCCTCATGCCTTAACAGTATTTTACATCTATAAATAAAAATAAGAGCGGCATTGGAGACAGGGCACAAAAAGCTTTTGCAAACGTTTTGTGCCTCCTCCATGTAACCTGGTAAAAGGAAAAGAACATGTAGTTATAACTGCATGTTCTGTGCTTTCGAGCGTAAGAAGGGGACATAGATATTGACATCTTTAATGCCAATGTTGGAAGCACTACTACTGCAACTTAGTTTTATATGGCACATTGTCAAGTGTTGAAAATGCTTAATTCCCATAAGCTTTGTTCCTAGCAAGAGTAGAAAGCAGTTCTGCTCTCGCAAGGTATATACAAAACGTTTTCACCAACTTGCCCGAGCTGCTATTGTTCCATTAGTACCCTCCTAAACTTTCAGAAACATCTCCCGTGGGAAGGAAAAGTTGGGAAAGTCTCAGATCTTAAGTTCCAAGAAACTCTCTGTTACCTGCTGTGCAGATAAGTTCATCTGCTCATTGGAAATGTACATCTATGTGCAACCATCACTGGTGTGAGGCATTTGGGGGAACAGTCAGGAGTAGGGCATTTATTCACCCATATCATCATCTAGTATCTGCACAGGTGGACATGCATAACCTTATGTGAGATATCAAGCAAAAGTATTCAGTTCTGGATGAGTGTGACATCTGAAGACATTCATATAAACTGGACTGCAGCATCGCCTGGCCCTAGCCTAACAAAGGAGTAAATTGTAAGACCTCAGATTTCAACAGCAGCTGTGGGTTATTTATTTATTTGTTGGTTTGTTTTCTTATTCCTGCAGGGTACTAGTCATTAAATTTAAAGCAAACCTTGAGAATGTCACTGTCATAGGTGTAATCAATTGCAGGAGAGATGCGCTGTGAAAATATCTGACCCATCATTGTCCGGTAAGCTTTCCCATCCACATTCGCTAAAGTATGATGAAGCACTTCGTGAAGTTCAGACTCCTCCATCTGAGGTGGAGGAAGGTGTTCACTTTTTAACAACTCCATTGCAGTTGGTCTTTTGGAAGGATCATGGTTCAAGAGCCAAGCAATAACCAATTTCTAAAAAAAAAAGCAAAAATAAATAGTCCTGTTTTGTTTTGTTTAAAAAAACATTTTTATTGCTCTTTTCTTTTTAGTCACATCTTCCCAACAACACACTTAAAGTAAATAATTGTAACGTCAATATTCCACAAGTGGCATAAGTTCCAGAGTAAAACATAAATTAATCTTTTGGAGCCATTCTAATGAGCTCTGCAGGCTTAACACTTCAGTGTCAGTAGTTTACTTCCCCTTTCTATAATTTATTTTCCTTTGTCTCTAGTGCTATATTGTAATTGCTTGGGCGTGCACTGGTGTGAAACAAAGAGGGTAAAATTATGATTACACTTTGAGAACACAGCAATTGAAAAAGGTTTATGAATACCTGTTTTGCATTCTTCACTTCATCAAAGTCTTCTGGAAATTCAATAGAAGGCTGGGAAATAAAGCAGAGTAGAATCAAACATGAAGAAAGTCGCAAAAGATATGCTTCCCCAAAGCCAATTTTTTTTTTTTTTTTTGCATTCAGAACAATATAATTTAAAGATTGCAAGTTCTTCAGCCAAATGCCCAAATGCATATTTCCAGGGTTTTAACAGCTGAGGGATGCCACTCAAAACTGAGTTTTCATTGTTGGCAAAGCAGTCACACCAGCAATTCTGCCAGATGGCGGTGTAGATTCTATTTATTTGTACCACTGCACAGCAAACATAGATCCCACATGTAATACAGGGCAGACACTGGCTCATTATGCATTGCATCAGGTACATGTTTATTAATGTACAATACCACTGCAAATACTTTCCCTTCATGCTTTTTACAAGTAAAAGTAAGAGCAGCAGAGTTCTCCTCCCACCCCAGGCAACGTTGAAGGTAGCAGCCCCCTTTCTTATCACAAACAATTTTTGTAGCAGGTCTAATGTAATTTACTTAACACAGCAGAAAATAAAATCTATGCTCCATAAAGACTTTGTATTGGCTAAGTGGGTGGAGGGGCATGATTAAAAACTAATAATCTCTGGAAAAGGTCAACAGGAAGTTCTGGTCTAGATATTTATTTTAAAAAATATATTTGCATTAAGATCTGGAAGTAGAGTTTTACAATGGTTTTAATGCTGGATCCAGAGAGAAATCTGTACGTGACATAAGCAACAAGTCATGTTTGACAGGTTATTATGAAGCTTTCATACGTACAAGCCTTAGCCGACTGAGAACAAAGATCCTTTCCGATGCAGTCGTCAATGGATGGTAAGACATCTCAAAGAATATTATGCCCAAACTGAAGAGGTCCACTTTCTAGTAGAAAAAGATTGAAAGCATAGGTAAGTGTAGTTGCAAAGAGGGAAATAATACATCACTGCCCATTCCCCTAAGTTTAAAAAGGTAAAGGTACCCCTGCCCGTACTGGCCAGTCTTGCCAGACTCTAGGGTTGTGCGCTCATCTCACTCTATAGGCCAGGAGCCAGTGCTGTCCGCAGACACTTCTGGGTAACGTGGCCAGCGTGACAAGCTGCATCTGGTGAGCCAGCGCAGCACACGGAACGGCGTTTACCTTCCCGCTGGTAAGCGGTCCCTATTTATCTACTTGCCCCCAGGGGTGCTTTCGAACTCCTAGGTTGGCAGGTGCTGGGACCGAACGACGGAGCGCACCCCGCCGCGGGGATTCGAACCGCCGACCATGCGATCGGCAAGTCCTAGGCGCTGAGGTTTTACCCACAGCACCACCTGCGTCCCTATAATGGTTGTAAACTTACAACCATTAGAATGGTTGTAAGTTTACAACCATTCTAATAAGGCTAAGCACGGAGTCACAATCTGCTCGCTTTACCTTACTGCAGAGCCATTCCTTTGGGGGGACCTTACTGAGACTGTTTTCTGACGTAACATTCAAGCAACATTTTGTAACTGAATTTGATTTAGATAAGGAGAGCAGAATCTTAAGCTCTCCATGTGCTAGAGGAAGGCACATCTACAAATTATTTCAGTCTCTCTCTCTCTCTGTGTGTGTGTGTGTGTGTGTGTGCATGCAACACACGCACGTGTGTGTTGCCAATCCTCTCTCTCCTTCCTGGGCTCCCTTGTCATAATGGGCAAAGGAACTTCAGCAGTGCTTTTGGAGGGAGGACAGGAATTTCAGCATCGAAAACTAGCAGCAGACAGGCACCCTATGCACAGAAAGATCTCTACATTCAACTCACAAGACTGGGATAAAAAAAGCCCTCATACCTAACACAGTTTCCAAAGGGACTTTTACCTGATTGTAAGTAGATTTAGTACTTCCTTGGACCTCTGGGCTCACATAAAGAGCGGTGCCAACCATTCCTGTTAAGTTACCTATTAAGGACAACACTTTGTTATCAACTGCACTGCAGAAGCACTGTCAAAGTCAAGAAAAATCTAGGCATTTCATAGTATTTTCTTTAAATGGAGAAGTTGGTTGTTTTTTTAAAGTATTTGTCCAAATATTGGTATTAGTCCAAATTTTTTTCAATCCTGTAATTACCATCTCTCTTACAGTACATTACAAGCAATTAATGTTTTGTATAAATAATTTGCTTATACAGTGGTACCTCGGGTTAAGTACTTAATTTGTTCTGGAGGTCCGTTCTTAACCTGAAACTGTTCTTAACCTGAAGCACCACTTTAGCTAATGGGGCCTCCTCCTGCTGCAGCGCCGCCGGAGCACGATAACTGTTCTCATCCTGAAGCAAAGTTCTTAACCTGAGGTACTATTTCTGAGTTAGCGGAGTCTGTAACCTGAAGCATATGTAACTCGAGGTACCACTGTACCTACCAGAAGGATCACTTTTCACCAAACCATCCTCTCCTTCTCCTTGTCTTGTGTCTGCCTGAAAAAGAAACCCCAGAAAACCTGAATTGTATTCCGCCCCAGATTGTTGGATGGTTCAAAATTGTAGATATTCCAAAATCTATGCAACAGACACAAGTACTAGATTCAAATCTCTTCTCAGTTATGAAACTCACAGGGCCACTATGTACAGGATAGCACTAACTCAAAAGAATTGATAATGTGAAGGTACAATGTACAGAGCTCTGAGTGCCTTAAAAGAACAGTAGGATTAAAATGTAAGACATACTACTGAAGTGACAAAGTACAAAGAGACAGTGCAGTGAAAAACCACAATTATCTTCTATCAAAAAGAGGCTCTTCCACACTGTGCATACCAACAAAAACTAATACGCAACCTCTTTTATGTAGCAATAATTATTTTTCAACATGGCTTACATTATACATTTTTACAGTTCAACTTTTAAAAAAGCACCTACTACATATGCTGGGTGATCTGTTGCCAAACCAAAATCACCAATTTTCACATGGTCTTCGGAATCTAAAAAAATGTTGACAGGTTTCAGATCTCGGTGAATCATTCCCTTTTAATAAAATAAAACAGAGTTTGATATGAGAGAATTGGTATGTATATAGATCACATATCAATATATATGGTACAGGCCCAGGATACCTAAGAAACTGTATATTTCTATATACGTCTGCCTGCTGATTAAAATTTGCAGAGGGGACTTCTCTCTGCATCCCAACAGTGGCTGGAAGTGCAATTTGTTGGAGAAAGCTCCCACTGAAGCGAAGTGGAGCTTCTCAGTGAACGATGCAATTTTATGCATGTTTATTCAGAAATAACTCCCACTATGTTCAGTGGGAGTTACTTTCAGGTAAGTGTGTAAAGGACCATTGCTTAAGTTAGCTGCATCAACTCAAATCACTAGGAAAGTTAGTCATGATTTACTTCCCAAGTACAGTGGTACCTCGGTTTACGAACAGCCCTGTTAACGAACTATTCAGTTTATGAACTCTGCAAAACCAGAAGTAGTGTTCCGGTTAGCGAACTTTACCTTGGTCTATGAACGGAAGCTGAATGGTGGAAGGGCACCGGCGGTGGGAGGTCTCATTAGGGAAAGCACGCCTTGGTTTAAGAACGGACTTCAGGAACAGATTAAGTTCTTAACCGAGGTAACACTGTACTGGCATAGGATTGCAATGTAAGTTTAGGTTCTACTGACTTCAAGGAGAACTAAGTGCAACTAACTTAAATCCAGATCCAATCTTTAAATATTCTACACATTCCTACTTCATAGAGGAGTTTTATTTTAAGTTTCTCTAAGAATTTGCTATTGCTCCTAAGAAGGCAATGCTAAACATATACACTTACAAGGGGCTTTCCTTGCTGAAAGCATCTCTTTTTGAAAGGATACCCTTTGCTCTAATTAAAACACAATTGAATGAGGTACTCATTACTTAGAAAACTCCTAACAATCAACCAAGTCTCTTGTAACTAATGAAAAATATGTGCAGATCAAATAGGTCAGGGACGTCCAACTCCCAAAAGACTGTGATCTATTAACAGTATTAAAAAACTGGCAGTGATCTACTCATTGTCGTAAAAAGACTGGCAGTGATCTTCCCAAAGTTGTTGAGGTTTTTTTAGTAAGCCAAAGTTGGGGTTGTTGGGGGTTTTTTTGCTTTTTTGTAAGGAGAACGCTGAGCGGCCAGAGATCAACCAGGATCTACCAGGAACACCCTGCAATCTACCAGTAGATCACGATCTACCTGTTGGACATGCCTGAAATAGGATATTATTCATATTGTACAAGAACCAGTGTGGACCAGTGGGTAGAAAGTCAGACTAGGACTGGGATATTTGTACTACAACTCCCAGCAGCCCCTGACAGCCTGGTGAGGAATAATGGGAGCTATACAACATATGGAAGGTATCAGGTTGGCGAAGGTTGTGAAATTCCTTCTCTCTCTCATCTCTACAGTTTATTGTGGAAGATAAAAATCTATGCAGCTCTGAGCACTTTGGAGCATGGGCAGGGTAAAAGTGGATTAAACCAAAACAAACATGAATACAAGCCCAATTATCTTAATTGATTGAGTTTGGCATGAATGTGGCTCACCTTTTCATGGATATAAGCTAATCCATCCAGAATTTCCCGGAAAAATCTCCAGAGGCGATTGGTATCTTCATATAGGCCTTGGTCAATGGTATCCCGCAAAGTGCTCTTTTCACAATATTCCATCTTCAGATATAAGATGAAGAAACAGTTGAAAAACAGGAAGCCACATTCACTTCATGGTTATGCTTAGCACTGAACACACTTCTTACTATATCACTGTGATGGTATTAGCATATATAAACATTTACTGTTCAAGTTTGTAGCCTACCCTTTTGATGAACATATGTGATTTTAATAAACATTACTAACCGGCTACACTTCATAAGTACTGTGCTTGAACCCTAAATGCAATGAGCTGTTGTAATAGGGTGAAATAGAAATCTAAGCCAAACAGTTTTGTTTTCAGAGTCATTCAAAAATCACCACCACCAAATAAATGCTGGATACAGAGATTAAAAAACAAAAAAGACCAACCCCTGTGAATTCATCCCTCCTTACCACGGAACTAAGATAACTAGGGGAAGTGGGGCGTGGGAATCATTTGCACATTCATAGTAAACCATTAACTATGATCTACCTGTGATGTACAAATGCTGCCTTAGGCTCAATTAAAACTGCTATCTTCTACAACATAGTCTAAGAGTTTCTAACCTGAATGTACAGATGGTGAACAGTCTGAATCGCTGATGTTTCATCCTCTTCACTGTGACTATTTTTCCCTTTGTAGCCTTCATCCTGAGTCAGATAAACACAAGAGTAGAATGCAAGCAAACAGATATTATCCATATATCTAGCGATATTCACAAACCAAGTGACTGCTCGTACTTTTTAAAACCACAGTGGTTTTTATGTGCCAAATCAAATTGTGCTCTGTTTCCATTTTTACTTGGATTGAATTTTATTTTTCTTGACATCAAGCAGTGGCATGAGCCCCCACCACATCACTGCATTATACTTGCATGTATGGCCACATGAGCCTGTATGCTAATACCTATGCCTGCTTGTAGGATCACTTAACATAAGACTGGGGCGGGGGCACTGGATTCATAATATTAACAGTATGTACAAATCTACCCTCAACCATGCAAACCTATCATCCTGAGATCTGGACCATTAGCCTGTCAAATGTTTTACCTTCATAACTGGAGCATGCTGCCATGTAAAACACAATACTAAGGAAACACCCTTAAGTTTAAACACCAATAAAAACGATGGTGCAAAAATGCTGGACTCATTATTAGGTAGTGACAACAGATTTGGCTGGACTTGCTGGCAGGCCACTGTGGGAGGAGGTTTATTCCACCTGCCCAGACTATCCAAGATACATTGCCAGCAATGTGAGCTGTCAATCAAGGATCCAGGCTTAATTCTTTTTTCTTTGTTCTTTCTACAGCCAGAAATCTAACTGGAGATCTAATCAATATTTTTATGGCAGGCGAATATGTTTTCTATACCAGCCCTTTGGAAAGCTCTACATTCCAGAATTCAAAGGCACAGCTGCTGCTCTCATAGTGGAACAAGAATTTGACTTCACTCCAGAAGAAGTAGTGTCAGTGATGCTCTTGTGTAGAGCCCCAACTACATAGGGATGCAAAGCAAGGGTGTTTGAGACAGTTCTATAGGCAGTATCCTAAGGAACACTTAGGGATGTGAAACTTGAATTGTCAAATCTGGTCAAAAAGCTGGCCAGTTTTTGTCCCTAAAACATTGACTTTATTAGAACATTTTAAAAAAAATTCTGGAAACTTCAGCTCAGCCAAAATGGGGCAGAGAGATTATTAATGGTGACTAGTAGATATCAGCATATCATCTCAATGTTTCATCATTTGCATGGGCTTCCAGTCTATATCAATTCAAAGAGGTAGTAATAAACTTTAAAGTCTTAACAGTCTTGGGGCCAGGTTGCCTGAAGAATCCCCTCTTCCAGGATATATTGGTTCAGACTTTAAGATCTTCATCAGAAGTCCTTCTTTAGGTCCTCCCAACATAAAAAGGTGGATAGGTGGTACTAGGGAGTGACTGGTGGTGACACACTGGTTATGGAATGCCCTCCCCAGTGAGGCTTGCCTGGAACCTACCATATTTTTCCGTGTATAAAACACCCCCTATTTTTGAGGACTCAAAATTTAGAAAATGGGGGGGACATTGCCCCTATGTATAAGACTCCTCCCCCTTTTAACATTATTTTTAGTAAAAACAACAACACCCTAGTCTTATACACGGAAAAGTACTGTATGTTAATGCATTTTGGGGATTAGAATCATAGAATCATAGAGTTGGAAGAGACCACAAGGGCCATCGAGTCCAACACCCTGCCAAGCAGGAAACACCATCAGAGCACTCCTGACATATGGTTGTCAAGCCTCTGCTTAAAGACCTCCATTTAAAGTTTTTTTTTAAATCATGTTTCAGTATCTTTAGTCCTTGGGTAAGTATTTTTAGGATGTTTTAATGCCGTGTTGGACTGATTTTGTGCTGCCTGTGTCAGTTATGCAGATAGTTATATTGATCTTGGGTTTTTTAAGGGTGGGATTCACTTAACAAAATCCCAACAGCTTTATCGACTGCCTCTATTTAAACCTGGCTTATTTTGTATAGCATGTAGGTTTTAATGCAAAGTGACAGATGACAAATTACTGGATGCTGTATTAGTTCATGGTATCAGAACGGCTGCAACTGATGAATAACATTAGAGATCAGAATTGTTTGTAAGAGGACACAGAAAGATACTTTTAGTTACAGTATTTACCACCATAGGATTTTTGCTGTTGTCATCTTCATGATCAAAAATGATATCACTTTCAGAATCCGCTGCTGGCCTAAATCAACAGATGAAAAAGGAGAACATCAAAATCCTTGAAAAGGAGTGTTTTTCAAGCAATGTTCTATGGATACCTGAATTTCTTCAGAAGCTTATCAAATGTATCCTGAGGGAGCCGTTGGCAAGTGGACACAGGAACAGAGTGCCCTTCCAACATAAGAGGAATCCCACTTAATTCCAACCCCTTCAAAGCCAGTTAACATGGGAATGTCCACTCAAATGTCTTCAAATGAAAAACTGCATGTGCAGAAATACCCATCAAGAGATTAAAAATTACAGACAGAACTTTCACATCACCTCAAAACACAACCTTTTATAAGAGAGGCAGTTCAGAATTCCGATGCACAGCATTTAAGTGACAAGGTACTGAGCGATTAGGAACCGTGATGTGTAAATGCATGTGCAGATTAACTTTAAGGAGGTTTCCAATGCATTTCATAGACTGATATGCTAATAGATCGAAAGCAAGTCAGTATCCAAACCATATGAAGTCAGATACATTAGCTTGGATCTAGTGTTCCTGTGTGTGGAACTCTGCTCACTGGATGCTCCTACTAGTGGGAGATGGAGACATGAGGCAATCTTTACTGATTCCTTCTTCCCACTACACACCCCTGTAAATCTGTTCAAGAGGGTTGAGGGGAAATCAGCAAAAGTCCTTAACTAGAGGGAGGACCACTGAGTTTCCACTGGATTGCTGTCTCTTCACCCTATTTTGTTAATATTGCTAATGTTTTATAGATAGGAATGCTGTTGTACTTTGCGAATGCTTTAATATGATTTTTGGTGTAGCTGTGATGTTTAGCTTATTATTTTGTTATTTATTAATAGTGTTACATAGATGGTAATTGTTTTATTTGGGATTGTTTTGCTGATAAAGCATTTAAGTATTCTATACGATTTATGATGTATTCGTGATGTTCCATTATGTTATTTTAATCTTTTGTTTGTAAGCCGCTTTGGGATTTATCTGAACAAAAAGCGGCATAGAAATAGAATCGATCAATCAATCAAAACAGAAGGAGCCCTTCCATCCCTGGCAGGGCAGCTCAGGACCCAATCTACCAGCAGTAAATGCCTTAAAGGAGAAACGAAAGAAACCTACGCGCCTACTCACAAGAATGACTGTGCAAATACACCTCCATCTTCATCCTCGTCATCATCACTGGATTCCTGATCCCCTCCACTGAACCTGGCACTTGATGATCTCTCACATGAGGTGCTCCACTCCACTGAACTGGTCAGAACAGGAGGAGGGGCGTTAGCTTCTATGTCATCCATGGACTCCGCTTCACCCTTCCCATTCTGAGCCAGTTTGTCAGCCATTTTCTTCCCTTCCGTGGTTTCCGATGTCAGAGTACTGAGCAAAGGCCTCTCATGCTTCTCTATCCACGCGTTGTAATAGCGCACAATGTTCTCATGGTTCAGGCGCGATAACAAGGTCACTTCCCCTTTAATTCTTCGAAACTGCTTGCTTGTGGGGTTGATGTGAATTCGCTTTACCGCGTAACAGCAGCCATCCAGTTTGTTCTGCACCTGCCCAATGGAAATTACATGACAGATGTTTCAATCAAAATCATAAAAGAAGCTCCTTCCGAGAAACTCCTCATCCCCTTATCAGCCAATTGCACGCTCCATGGAACAAAATTTGTCTGACGCAGCGTACTGTATGTACCTTGATGACAGCTCCAAAGGCCCCTTTACCAAGCAATTGTAACTCTTCAAACTCATTGTAATAACGAGAAAATTGCTTCTGTGTTTCTGTGACAAAGACATCGCTTGCATACTGACTGCAGGGGATAACGGTTTCAATATCATCTATTCCTGATGAATCTGAAACAAAAAACAAAACAAACAAGTCACTTAGAAGGAAAGAACAAATCAGCAATTTCATGTTAAATGATGACAATCAAGAGTGTGCGTGATGCATAATGTGATGCATTAAGAACCTCTGTTGAGATGCAGGTCTATTCTTCTCCATGTGCTGTGTTTGCTGCAGCAGTCGTTGCCAAGTCATATTGGCAGATGTTTCAAACCACTTCAATCAATATAAGAGGCAAGTTGAAGCCAATTCATGAAAGGAAATGCTAAGGACCATGTGGAGATTTATATTTTATAGCCATCTCAGCTGTGTTTACAGTTTAAATTTAACTCAGTTGACAGACAGGTGCCAACCACCACTACTAAACCTGTCAATCTAACACAAAAGCATTGAAGCTCCAACAATAGATAACACTACCTGGCTAAGCCATTCCACAGTCAAAGCTCAAAACAAGGTAGCCTTCTTTAGTTACCCAGAAAGACGATGGACTGGCAATATTTTCAAGCTGATTATAGAAGGACGGATGGATGGAAGGAAGGAAGGAAGGAAATAAATTATCCCCACAGGCAAAAAGATAAAGCACTAGTAGTAGCAGGAGCAGCCTATTCTGTTTCATCACCTGAGGCAAAACAGGAAGGTGCCATCTGCTCCGCTGCAGCCTCACTTAGTGGAGCTGCGCACCTGCAGCTTCTGGGTTCTGGCAAGATCTTGCGAGAGGTCCACAAGCTCTTGTCAGAACCCAGAAGCCGTCACCACTTCTCCTTGCTTCTCTGGTGGCAGGCACCCATGGAGGCAGTGCCCCTTCAATTCCACTGTCTGAAGCAGCTGCCTCAGCCTGCCTAATGGATGGGGCGGCCCTGTGGGATAACAATCCATTCAAGAAAATAATGTAGTCAGGAGCCAAATTCCATAAAATGAATGAAATCTGATTCAGTGTTGTACTTTGGCTACTTCCAACGCTCAAATGCTTGCCTATTTTGTCTTTTAAAGAAAACGTCTTATTTAAGTTTAAGGCTGTCTATGACTGCATTGAAATAGCATGAATAATAGAATCTAAGGATTCTTTCCTTAGATGCCAATGTGGAACAGCAGGCTATAGTTGGAGGTTGGTTGGTATACTTCAACAATTTTGCTTTTATTCTTATCTATGTATGCAATATGTTTTGTTTAATGAGTTATTTACTCGTAGGGCTTTACTTTCTGCCTCTGGGAATATTTTAAAGTTGCCATTAAGGAATAATAATAATAATAATAATAATAATAATCTTATATGATTGACTATTTACCTTCTGGGCTTTCTTCCATCACAACTACCTGTGGTGGGTTTATAAAACTGTGTTGCAATAGCTGCTGAGGGCTCCACCTTTCTTTATCTTCCAAACAAACACACCTGAATGGAATTCAAAATAATGTATGTTTAACGATGGTTTTAGGAACATGGGAAGCTGCTCAATGCCAAGTCCGATAACTGGTGACCCTTTTTTGCAGAGCACTGGGCATGCAAGGGCCAACAGTCAGCTGACCAGCAGTGCTTAAGAAGCGCTGCGCACATGGCCTTGAAGATGCATCTTTAGTGGTCCTGCACGTAATGCCAATGTCCAGTGCAAGGCAGGTGGGCATGGCTTGGCGAGAATGTTTTCATGGGCCAAATGAGGGCCTGGCAGGCCTAACTAGAGTTCCCTACTGCCAACCCAGATCCTGAAATAGTTCTTTTGCTTTGTAATCTTTGAGTACATCTGTGATTCGGGGTCCTTCCAACTCCACAATTCTATGATTCTATCTTTAAAATACAGTAGTACCTTGGAAGTCGAATGGAATCCGTTCCAGAAGTCCATTCGACTGCCAAAACCAAAGTGTGGCTTCTGATTGGCTGCAGGAAGCTCCTGCAGCCAATCGGAAGCCCTGGAAGCCCCATTGGACGTTCAGCTTCCAAAAATAGTTCGCAAACAGGAACAGTCACTTCCTGGTTTGTGGCGTTCGGGAGCCAAAACGTTCAGGAACTAAGCTGTTTGACTTCTAAGGCATGACTGTACCATGAATGCTCAGCCCAATTTATGCTGAATTATAAGCATTCTTGTTAAATGTAAAGGCAAAGGCAAAGGGACCCCTGACCATTAGGTCCAGTCGTGGCCAACTCTGGGGTTGCGGCGCTCATCTCGCTTTGTTGGCCGAGGGAGCCGGCATACAGCTTCGGGGTCATGTGGCCAGCATGACTAAGCCACTTAGTACATAAACGCCGTTTACCTTCCCGCCGGAGCGGTACCTATTTATCTACTTGCACTTTGAAACTGCTTTCAAACTGCTAGGTTGACAGGAGCAGGGACTCTCTGTGGTTTAGGACATGCCGATCAGAAGGTCAGCAGTTTGAATCCCCGTGACGGGGTGAGCTCCCGTTGCTCGGTCCCTGCTCCTGTATATGCTTTTATCTGATGGCAAAGCGTAAAAAATAATAATTAGATAGGCGCATACTTTTTCAGAAAGTCTTGAAAGTCAGCAGGCAAATCATTTGGAATTGTGACTGGATATTCCGCAGTAATTTGTCCCTGGCTGAGGGAAAGCAGCATCAACCCTAACCGCCAAACATCTCCTTTCTTCCCTGGCTTGTTCGGCAAGGCATCCTCACTAAATCGAACTTTGGGTTGTTCAAAAACATCCTCCTTGCAGATATCCGCCAAGCGTTTGGAAATACTGTAGTCTGTCAGTTTGATATTTCCTTCACTATCCACCAGAATGCTGGACGCGCTCAGAACCTTGTGCACCACTGAATTGCTGTGTAGGTAGTCAAGAGCAGACAAAACTTGGTTTGTGTAATGACGCAGCTGATCCATAGGAAGGGGGATCTCTTTGTCCAAGTACATAGAAAGGCTGGCTCCACCAATGTGTTCCACCAAAATGTCTACCACGATTGAGTCACTGTGCTCTTTAAAGGCCATCGATAGGTAACGGACTATGTTGGGGTGGTTTAACTTCATCAAAGAACTGAACTCCGATTCTGCTCCCTGTATCTGTTCAAAAGAAACACATCCAGTGACTCACATTTGTCTCACCTCTCATTTACCCTGATGCCCAATGGTGGACAAAATCCTGTCCCAGATGCACTTTTCACTGCAGAATTTACACAGAAGTAGTCTACAATGAAGTCCATCTAGGGCACTGATATCTGCATAGGAATAAGCCACACCCCAAATTCCAGCCACTTACCATTTATGGTTTTCTGCTTGTACACAAAAAGCACATGGGGCAAAAATAAAAGT
The DNA here is from genome assembly GCF_951804945.1 of Podarcis cretensis. Lineage (NCBI taxonomy): Eukaryota > Metazoa > Chordata > Lepidosauria > Squamata > Lacertidae > Podarcis > Podarcis cretensis. The sequence goes on along the minus strand of NC_137170.1, from coordinate 43,155,541 downwards.
TAAAAATCCCAAATGATTTTGCATTTGGGGGTATTTTTATTTTGGTGTAAGCCATTTTAGCAGGCTAGGGAAAGTAGTTTTACAGTAAAAACTGACCCAGAGCAGCAGTTTTAAGTACCCATATACAAAGGTCTTTTTTCTGAATCCACAACCACAACCTGGGACAAAAAAAAAAAAAAAAATCCAAAGAAGTTTATTGATTTTGGCCACTGGGGTGCTTTTTTGTTCTACCCAATGGCAAGTATTCAGATTAATAATAATAATAAGAAGCAGCAGCAGCCTTGTGGAGTTTTACAAACAAAAACTGATCCCAGGAAGTAGATTTACATGCCCTTCTGCAGGCACCACACACACATGGATTTGTTTGGGGGTCATTTTACTGCCCAGAGATATGTTGAAATTTGGCTTGGAGTAGTAAAATGTCCCCAAAAGTCTTTGTGTGTGCTTTTTAGTTTGAATCATGAAGGAGATTTTCATACATGGCTGCACCTCTTACAGGTAAAGTGATCCAATACAAAAAGCCAAAATATACACCTGCATCCCTCCAGGTTTTAAAAGCCCTTAGCAAAAAAACTCTCTGGACTCCCTAGACATTCCTCTCGTGTTTTATTATGATTCTTTCCAGAAACAATTGATGCAGGCTTCTACGTAAGTGCTCAAGAAGCCGAACAATACAACATCCTTTTCAATGAGGCCTTTTCAACTTCTCAATGATCCACTACTATTTCAGTGTTAAGAAGTGCCCACACGAGCACAAGGCTGAACAACACACACAAATGGGCGATTACCTGCTTTTTGCATTTTTCAACCTTTTCCTGTTCTTGACTTGTGAGAAATTTCCCCATTTTCTTTTGCCACTGAAGTACCCACTCGTGGACCAGGACGAAGTTGCCAGTGTACAACTCCAAACCATTGTAGACTGATTTACCAAGCTGCTCATCCTTGTCTGCACAGAGAAATACAAAAGGCTTGTGTGTGGATGCTTCAGCTTTTGAAGCAGATGCTTACAGATTAATAAAGATCATTATAATGAGCTACTCCTGTAAACCTCTATGTTGGCCAATACATCCTTTCAACATTCCTTCAAACAGTTAAAAAGGAGGTTTGTTCAACGTTTGTATGTCTTTCAACAATTCTACCAAACTGGTAGAATTTGGATGCTGCATTTGGGGCAAAGGTTCCTAAAAATCTTGGAGTGAAAAATCTTAAATCTTCACTGTCAAAAAAGGAAAAGAAGGCCACCCACGCAAGGCAGAGAGCTGCCACTAGGCTTCGCTGGCTATTACTGCCAATGTTTCTAATTGCAAGAGGGACAAGCCACTATTCAGTTTAAAATGCGGTTTGTCTCTTCAGCAGCAGCAAAGCACTGGCTACATATATAGCTCTTTCTCCTGCATTCATTCCTTTCCTTGGATCCTAAGCACATTTATTCCCCATGTGAGCAAGTGTGCTAGAGAAGTGATCTTTAACGTAAGTATAAGTTTCTTAAATTGAATAAAAAAATTCCTTCCAGTAGCACCTTAAAGACCAACTAAGTTAGTTCTAGGTATGAGCTTTCGTGTGCATGCACACTTCTTCAGATACACTGAAACAGAAGTCACCAGACCCTTCTAAATAGTGGGAAGGTGGGGAGGGGTATTACTCAGAAGGGTGGTGGGAATGGGTGATTGGCAGATAGCTGTGATGAGCCTGTTGACGACTCTTAACGACTGCAATAGGTCTTACAGGAAAAAGCAAGGGGTGAGAAGGTGAAAAATGGCTTTGTCATGTATAATGAGATAAGAATCCAATGTCTTTGTTAAGACCAGGTCTCTCCATGGTTTTAAGTTTGGTAATAAGTTGCAATTCAGCAGCTTCTCTTTCCAGTCTATTTCTGAAATTCCTTTCTTAAATTGTACCTTAGTACAGTCAAACCTTGGCTCCCGAACACCTCCGTTTTGGAACATTTTGGCTCCTGAACGCTGAAAACCTGGAAGTAAATGCTTCAGTTTTCGAACATTATTCAGAAGCCGAATGTCCAAAGTGGCTTCCGCTTGAGTGCAGGAAGCTCCTGCAACCAATCAGAAGCCACGCCTCGGTTGCCGAACATTTCAGAAGCCAAATGGGCTTCCGGAATGGGTTACGTTCAACAACCGAGGTTTGACTGTATTTGTTTCACTGCCTATCATAGCAACTCACTAGAGTCAAAATTACCGTATTTTTCGCTCTATAAGACTCACTTTTTCCCTCCTAAAAAGTAAGGGGAAATGTGTGTGCGTCTTATGGAGTGAATGCAGGCTGCACAGCTATCCCAGAAGCCAGAACAGCAAGAGTGATTGCTGCTTTCACTGCGCAGCGATCCCTCTTGCTGTTCTGGCTTCTGAGATTCAGTATATTTTTTTTCTTGTTTTCCTCATCCAAAAACTAGGTGCGTCTTATAGAGCGAAAAATACGGTACTTCAAAAGTAAAGCAAATGTGTGTTCTTATTAATTAAATTTTCAAAAAAATCAACTAAAACCATTTAACTCTAATATTAACAGGCTGTTTCACATAGTTGAACAGCTTCGACTCCGTACTGCCAGTGAACGAACCAAATACAGCTTTCATTGCTCCCTCATTTCTATATAGAAAAAATGCACCAAAGGTTCTCAATGCATGGCAGTTCTTCCATTTACCTATGCACTTTCCTTTGTGTACCCTGAGTAGACCAATACTACTGGCATTGAAATTCAGAATTTCAGGAGTTCCCGGAGATTCTTCATTACTGCATGCCGAATGCTGACGCTCTCTCCTACAAAGCAATCAAACACAATTATTTTTGAGGTGCTCATATATGCTCAAGAAAAGCAATTTAATTCAGCGGCCCCAAGTACTACTACAAGTGAACAGTCTTAACAGCAAGTTCAGGCTTTTTCAATTGTTGCTATTTAAAATGTTCAGAAAAGCCACAGCAACACATAGCAAAGGCCTGTGGTTAGAGTGCCAGTCACTGCGACTCCAATTTTATATTCCGCCAGGCAGGGCACGAATCCTGCAAACCTCTTTGCTAAACCTGCACTCCTAAGATCTCCATCTTAAAAGGAAAACCTTATTTTAAAAATTACAGCATGGTAATTGATGTGCTTGATGTGCTGTGTCCATTTGTATTCATCTGTCACCATACAGCCATTTGCATGGTCGATAGATGACACTGTGGACTATGGTGTGATGAGAGACACGGCAGGAAGATGCCCAGAAGCAGTGGCCAACTGGTTTGATAGGCCACCACAACCTACCATGAAAAGTGGCAGAAGGAACGGCACAGAAATGAGGTAGGTGCCCAGACGTGGCAGCCAGTTAGCCTAGTAATCCACCACTGCCTATTAGAATTAACAGTCAGCCTGGATACGAAAAGGAGCAGCAGCAGCAGCAGATCTCCAGGCTGGCCACCTCTCTGGGCCTCTTCCCCACGCTAATCCTCCTGCCAGACCGGCTGCAGCAGTGGCATGAGGTGGGGTGGGAATGGGGTTAGTGGGTTGGGAATGGGGAGGGTTTGACAAGGTGGAAAGGGGGGGGGGGCTGGCAAGCAAAGCAAGCAGGGACATGGCCCCTAGTACTCCACAGAAACATACCCAATAAAAGTTCAAATGCACTCGCTCTATTTGTAAAGCAAATAATGACTTTACATCCCCTATGTATAGTTGTAAGATTGTTAGTGCTATGCATAAGTACAGTATGCCTGCCTACAAACCAATCTGCACAACCAGAGGCTGATAACTTTGTATGTGTGCTTGTACATTGTGTAATGGGGTGCAAGTGCACACATTTTCACTGAAACACTCCCATTCCATTCAGAAGGACAGCTATACATACTTGGAACGCCCTGTGGAATTTGCACGGTATTTATTGTTCCCTCCATGTTCTGTAACACCTCCGTTTAAACTGGACGTTACTTTGTTCCCTGTGATATCTCTACCGACAGATATTTCCTGGTTTGTCAAAGCAGCACTTTCCAAACGCTCCTGGAAACACAGAAACACAGGGGATAGCTTGATTGCACCCCAATCCTTTAAATACTTAAACATGCAAAGCCCCTGTGAACCTCCACTTTGGGTTTTCTGGAGAAGAGGTTGGTCAGCATCTCCTTAAAGATTCAGTGTTGTTTATTCTGCAGTATTACTTGCAACGTCATGATCAATAATGTGCATTTCCAGGTTCACAGTGATGTGCGCATGCACGGTCATGCGTTCTTTGAATGCACAAGGAGTGTGATGCCTGTATATTTTGTATACCGTTTTGAGACATACATGGAAGGTGATAAATAAACAACAACAGCAGCAACACCAGAGGGAATAACAGAAGTAACACTACTGTGTAACATCCAAGGGTGAAAGCAACCCATGCTAGAAGCATTTGGGGACTTTAAGCAATGGATAGATGGATACAGAATCCACACCGCACAAAATCTACTTGACTAAATAGTATATATTAAGCCATAGATGGCAACCCAATAGGGACTACAAACAGCATTGCTTCTCTGCCTCAACCCTGATACACACTATGCCTCTCTCACATGGGGATAGGGAATAATTATGTCTTCATAACTTTGAAATCTCACTGTCCACCTGCTTCTGGTATGGAGAAATCTTTATTTCTGTGTTTGCAGGCTCCAAAATGAGATTGTAGACATAGAAGTTTCAAAGCAATTCAAAGCAAAAGCATGATACAACCACTTCTAGTAACTTAGCATTACAAAAGGAGAACGTTGAAAATACCTGTTTTGCTATTTCTTTCCTTTTTCTTTCTTCTCTCTTTTCTTCTTCCCTTCTCTGAATCTCATCAAGAATTTCACGTTGCTGAAATAAACATTACTGCAATGAAATTTTCTGTAATCTTGCTTCTGTAAGAGTTTATTGAGAAAACTTATCTGCTGAAGCAGACACCCTTAAACAGTATAAATATTGCTCTGCCAAGAGAGAATGCAAGGAAAAACTTGTCACCAAACTTAGTTTCAAGTCTACGTGTTAAAAGACAGGCTACTACAGAAATAGTGCAAATAATAGTACTGGGTCAAAATCTCTGAAGTTCAAAAGGTCACCTAAAGTTTAACTTCCTTACATCAGCAAAGAGGAATGCAGATGACCACATGGGCTTGATCTGCAGGCACAATGGACCATGACTTATTTTGAAAACAAACAGGGCCCACTACCATCTCTCTCTCCCATTTTCAAATCTTGGTGGATTCAAAAACAGCATGAAGGTAAAACAGCATGAGGTAAAAGGGTTGCTGTTCTGGAAACACAACAAAAGCATTTTTTTTTAAAAAAAGGGACTCACTAAACGAGATGTGCAATCTTCATCCCACTGTTTTCAGATACAAAAACGATTTTAATAGTTCACAACCAGAGATTCCAGCTGATTGAGTGCTCATATGAAACGGGTGGGGCAGGACAGAAATCTTAAATTTCATGCTCTCACCATCTGCTCTTCTTTCCTCCTAAGGTCTTGGATTCTCCGCTCTTCTTCCAGAGCGAGCCTTTCTTGTTCTTTTTGCTGATTCTTTAGCATTTCTTCATGGAAAGATTTTAAAGGTGGTTTATTGTATTCACTGAGAAACGATTGTACGTAATCTGCTAATTCAAATATCATCACCTGGAAAGGAAAAGCAAATGCAAAATCTGATTTTAGCAAACTGTTCGCAGCGTGTTCTAATCCTATTTGCAATTATGTGGGAGCAAGTACCAGTGGAGCTCAATGCCAGCGCCAGTAAATCTCTGCCAAACATAGCAAAATAAAAGCCAATGCACAACCACTCATATTTCTTTGCATGTATTTTAGTTCTGAAAATCCAAACTGCTTGTGCTGAATGCATTACTTGCCACTAAAAACAGCCATGCATGAAACCAATTTAGTATTATATTTATATGTGCCTAAATGATGCTGGTAAAAAAGCAGCAGCAGCACTTCTCAGCAGTGTATTTTAGAGCATAGTTATGGGGGGGAAAGCCACATCTATTTTTTCCTCCCTTTTTAATCTGATCATCAATCGGTATTTGACATTCATGTTAATCATTAGATAATGTATGTGGAACATTATTAATGATATTCTGTCAGAATGGTGACAATTAAAGATGACATTATAAACACTAATCTTATCAGCGAAGAGAAGAATTCCCAATCACACTAATTGAATTCTTTAAAATTATGCAGTCTACCTCGTGAATAAGATCTGAGCATGAATTCATCTTCATCTAAGTATAGAATTAAAAGTATTCTGAATAGATAATCAGGATTTTCCACGTACCAGGTGATTATCAACATTCTTTTCTGTAAATGATAATATGCTCTAAATTGCAACTGTTGTAGGAATTAAAATATCATTATCCTTCTCAAGGCCAAATTTGTATTTGTAACTGTGGGAAATTGCATTTGGTCACAACCACACCACTCAAAGGACCATGGTAACTAGTGTCACTCTCACAGAACTACAATTCCCAGCCTCCTTAACAAACTACAGTTCCCAGGATTCTTTGGGGAAAGCCATGTGCTTTAAATGTATGATATGGATATGACTCTAGTTCTGACTGGCTGAAAACATTCGGATGGACTAGGGCGGTTAGCAAGGCTTCTGCTTAGTTCTGAAAAGTAGCATTCAGCTGGTACAATGCTCATTTCCCCTAGCAATAAAATTGGATTTTCTAATTTATCAAAATAGATACAATCCAGATGGCTGCTAACAGGAAAGGCTTCCTCCGACATGCTAGCTGTAGCAATATTAAAGCAGTTGCTTGCAAAACAGATCTGTTCCTATTTGTGCTAATCTTTTGATTTTTATATTGCGTAGTAAAAAAGTAGGATGGAAATGCTATGTGCAGTAGCAAAATAAAAAATAAAAAATACAATTTATTTTATACAATTTATATTTATACTATACATTTATATCCTATTTTTCCATTAACACGTCATAATACTATAATATAACAAGCCCCACCAACCTACAAAGCATCCAATTGAGAGCAATATAAAAGTTAAAATGCCAACCACTACAAACAGGTCCTGTGGGAAAGATAGTGCAACAGTATTATTGTCACAGCCAGAAAAGGCTCTGCTTCACGTCCCTCAACATTCTCAAGCTTAACTTTACAAACAGTGGAGAACTAACCACGTCTACTTTCACACTGAGATTAAGTTCCACTGTTCTTGGCTAACCATCTAAAGACAAACTCCACATACCGTATTTTTCGCCCTATAGGGTGCACCAGCCCATAGGGCGCACTTATTTTTTTGGGAGGGGGGGAAATAAAGGGGGGAAAATTATTTCCCCCCTGAGCCCCAAAGAGCAAAGAAGCCATGACAGCGAGTGGGATGAATCCCGCTAGCTGTCCTGGCTTCATTTTTAGCTTCGGGGCTGGGGGTCCGGGAGCAAAGGCGAGGTTGTGCTCAACCTCGCCATCGCTCCTGGAACTTGCAGGGCTGGGGGCGGGAGAAGCCTGAGCTTCCCCCGACCCCAGCCCCCAGAACGGGTCCAGGAGTGATGGCGAGGTTGCGCGACCTCACCATCGCTCCCGGAGCTTCCCCCGACCCCAGCCCCCAGAACAGGCTGTTGCCTGCAAGCCTTGTGAGCCCGGTGGGAACTCCCGCCAGGCTCGCAAGGCTTGCGGACATCTGCACGAAGCACGGGGCGCGCTCCGGAGAGCGCCCCGTGCTTCGGGCTGCAGGCAGCTGCCCGCAAGCCTTGCGAGCCTGGCGGGAGTTCCTGCCGGGCTCCCAAGGCTTGCGGATAGCTTCCTGAAGCCTGGAGAGCAAGAGGGGTCGGTGCGCACCGACGCCTCTCACTCTCCAGGCGAAAGCCTGCATTCGCCCCATAGGACGCACGCACATTTCCCCTTCATTTTTGGAGGGGAAAAAGAGCGTCCTATAGGGCGAAAAATACGGTAATGGGTTTGATTTCTTTTAAATTAAGTCATGGGATCAACCTAACCTCATTCAATACAGATATATCCCCTGACTCTAAACCAGTTATTATGAATATGCTATTGTGTGATTTATGAACTGAAATAACTCAATTCATGGCGTGCCTGGGAATGACGTCATTCACGTTTGCTTCTAACAGACATTTCTGTCAACTTTCAATAGGGTCACTTTCTATTAATCATGACCATCTGAAATGACATGTCAAATGAGCTTTATTGTGCTAGGCCAAGTCTTTATATGGCCTCCCCCACACCTAGCTAGGCACAAACCCTGCAATGCGGTGGGTACCATCAAAATGGTTAGAAGAACACAGTACCAAACATAATAGCACTAAAGGTACACACACAAAATTTGCTATAGTGACAATGTCGCTCAATATCAAGGGCAAAATCAACACGCTCACCTCTCCGCAACGTTCTTTTGCCAATTCCTCTAGTCTGGATTTTAACAAGTTAATGTTTTCATTTGACAACCCCTTTGCATTCTGTAGCTCAATTTCTGGAACTCTAGAGGAGGGGAAAGAGTAACCAAGACAAGACTTGAGATTTGCTTGGGCAGTTATATGCTAGCATTCATGGTACATCATCCAAATAAGCTGTACTTTGAAAGTGTATAGTTTTTATTCACCCTGTTTTTATAAGCAGCTGGCTCACAAGTAATCTTGTCAAATTACAAAAACTGACCAGCATTCTATGGTAAAGACACACAACACACATCTTCGAACAAGACTAATATGAATTCCATCATGTTTGTAACCTGTGCATGCTAAATTTCTAAATATGCACGGCAGCAAGCATGGCAGGAAACAACTCAGAGAGGACACAGGATGGGATTTTAGAAGGAATTGACTGTGAATCCTAATAAAAGATAAACTATTCCGTTTGATGTTGTAATATCAATTATCAGCCTCTTTTGATTTGGGAGTTGGCAGTATGAAGCACTACTTCAGTTATTCCACACACTCAGAAACATGTTTTGAATAAATTTACAGAAATGCAACTCACACAGACATCTTATTTCAGTATGCCTGATTAAATGACAAAAACTGGGCAGGTGCATTATTATTCTTACTTAGGGAAGTATAGAATAGATTTGCTAATTACTTACGTATCAGGGTAAGTTTGGGGACACTGGACCCACAAGTCAACTTTGGCATAGACTTCACGGTCACCAGTCAAGCCCTGAGGGCGCAAAACTAGTTTGATTTCTGGAGGCTGCTGTACCTGAAACAATTTTAAAAGATATAAGAAGAATTAACTACATTAGAGGAAAGCAGCTGGCAGCCTGGGAGCTCACTGAAGCCTTCAGGGGCTTTGTGTCTCACTCCCAGCAGAGATACTGTCTTGTTAAGCAACCTCCACGGCTTTCTTCAACACAAGCAGAGAGATAAACTGTGCATGACAGACAGATATGCCTGAAAACCAACCACAGGAGGCTGAAATTAGGAAAAGGCAGTGGATCAGGCTGTTCAACTATTTTCCTACCAGCATTTGTCCATCTAATTGCCCTTCGTGTGTAGTTTGACCCAGAGACATAGGTAGAGCTTTAACTCCTTCTTCCCCAGTGTGAACAACAATAGAGAATTTGACAAATAAAAAATATGTAACAAAGGAAATGGCTCTGCTAATGCCTCCACTCCAAAAAGGATGGAGTTAAAGAGATCTTTTATCCAAGATGGACGGGTCAGAAAGCAGTGCCTGTGTTGTTAGCTCTTCAGCCTTTGTTCAATGCAAATTATGGCCAGTTAAAAATTAGCTGCCAACCACAGATATATGTAGGAAACCCAGAAGTAATTGAGCACGTCCATTTTCAAACGAGTCTCGGTTTTCAAACGGCTTCCGCTGCGCGTTTTTCAATTTTCTCAATGGAAACTGCAGACGGCCCTTTGCGCCTCGGTTTTCGAACGTTTCGGAAGCCAAATGGTCTTCCGGAACAGGTTACGTTAAAAAACTGAGGTACCACTGTACTCACGATATTATGTGGTCACATTATAGAAGAGCAAGGGAGTCCTTGACCTTATTATTGACTTGTATAGGATTGTGTTTACTGCTGTCGCTCCCCAGTCTTGCATTCTCTCTGTCCACTACTGCATCAGCTCAGATATAATATTTTTAGTCACAGCGCAACTGGCTTCCTTACCAACAAACCACCCTGTACTCATACAAGAGTCATTTCAGCAGAAAAAGAGTTTGGGACACTTCATAATCCAAATGTTTATGCCATAATAAATTTTAAGGTGCTACAAGACTCTTTGATAGTTTCTGCTACAAGAGATTGACACAGCTATCGCTCTGGAAATTCTATAATCTGAGTATCTTAACTGATTTGTGGACTGGGCCAGGTACTACAGGTACAGATATACTCAAAGTCAAATGCCAAAGAAAGCAGCAAATTATGTTTAACTAGCAAAATGCCTGTGACTATAACAAGCAGGATATAGAAGCGTACAGAGGAAGAATGATCAATTCATCTCCCTCAGTACACCCCTGCAGAAACCCATAGTCAGTGAGAGATTCAGGCCACCCAGTGTTGGGGGGAAGGGTGTCTTCACTGCAACATTGCCCCTAATTACACCTCTCTATTTTTACTCTTAAATCGAAAAACACTGATATGCATGGAAGCAGAAACGAGACAACTGTGGTGCAGACTAAACCTTCTCCTCAGTATCCCTAGTCATCAAGATTTAATTCTGCTCCTATCTGAAAAGCTCTGAATTCTGTTTCCTGGTGACATTAAACTGCAACAAACCCTGTAAAAATGTTTTAAAATAGACAACCACTGTTTTCAAACAAGACTCCCAAAGTTTAACTTCAATTTGGGAGAACTTCGGGGGGAAACTATGCTATTTGTGGGACGGAATATGGTTTCCTGACATACACATGTAATAGTAGTTTAATAACTTGGGCGTTTGCATTCAAGGAAAAGCATGAGCAGATTATGTTAAAAAACACGTGTTTCAAGTGTCACACACGAATGTCATGGGGTTGGGAACATAGTCTTTGGGGAAATCAGCATGAATAATAACCCTTCTAATTATGCCTAACATAACAGCACACAAGAGAAATTATTAGTGTTCACTTTAATACATACAAGATGCTTCACAGTTTAACAGGGGCACTTGGGAGGAGCAGAAAATGACAATTCCCTTGGATACTTATTATATAACTGCTCACTTGGGGAGAAAGCAAATGATGGCTAATAATAACCATATGTTGGGGTATCTCAGGCTGTGCACACTAGACATGTTTGCTTAACATTATTAGTGTGGAGACACCAACAATGATAACCCTAGGCTGCATTCACAAGGCAGTTCCCCCCTGCCCCAGAGTAGTTACTCAAGGTTGAATTTCAGGAACAGGCAGGTTCCAAAACCTGTTTTTCTCTGCACAATTTGTGAGATGCAAATCTGGATACAGCCTACCAACCCTGAATGATTGCCAACCAGGATTTCAATTAATTTCCTGTGACAGTGACTATGCTTTCTAGATAACTGACATGTCTCCTAATGCACAAGAGCTGACCGATGCGACTACATTAAATTTGGTAAATCACAAATTGTGCAACTATGTGATAATCTGAGTTCTGTGAAGATTCTGAGAAAAACTCCAATACTGAACGGGTGGATACACTGACTATGTGATGTGGCCAGACATCTCCAAAGCATAATTAGTCAAAAACTGTCATCTTATGGAACATTGATAAGGCAAGACGAGACAATAAACTCTAGGCTTGCAGTATTAACATGCATTATTTGCTAAACTATTTAAGATTTAAGGCATAGCACTAATGGTCCAGAAGTTGTGACTGACTTTTGTTAGCCAGCTGAAATTTGCAGCTGCAAGTAATATAAAGAACAGGCCTCTAACAAAGCAAGAAAACAACTGGGAAAGGGCTTGCTGGCAGATCACATGTTTTGCATGCAAGAGGTCCCAGGTTCAATTCCCAGGTATCCCCAGGTGGGAAAGATGGAGAGCTTTTGGCAACCAGCATAGACGACACTGAGCTAGAGGGGACCAAGGATCTAACTTGACATAAGCCAACTTCCTCTGTTCCTAACCGTAAGCCTTCCATGATGACGCACACTTTGTATTTACACTGCAATCATTAAAAGGTAAGGACGTGTCGCCTCCAACACAACTGTTATGACCCGTTACCAATAAAATGAGTGATGCACAGTCAGAGGGAATTTCTGCCCTGCCCTTGGCATGCCTTCCGTAGCACGCTGCAGGCGCTGATTGCTTTTGCATTCCGAGGAAGACGAGTGTTAAGCCTCCCCGTGCATCGAAAAATGAAGGCAGCAGCAGGGCCTCGGGTCTTAAAATACGGAACGGATGCCGAGTGCACCACCTTAGGAAACGCTACGGGGCAGCAAGTTCTGTGAGGCTGGTCAGGCAAAGGCCCTGCCTCCCACCCCCTGCCCCGAGACGAAAAGCCGACCCTGCAGGAAACTGCCCAGCCGCGTCGTTGCCTTTTACCTTCCACGGCTTGCCGTGGCGCAAGTCCTGGAAGTCCCGCCCGTAGATAGATTCCAGCACTTGCAGCTCGTTCTCCTGGCGAAGCTGGTAGCTCTCGGGCTGCTCCGGGGACGCCTCGGCAGCCTCCCCCCGCGGCTGCCACAGGCCCCTCACCTGGGCCATGTCCGCTCGGGGAGGGGTGGGGGGGTGGAAAGCAAACCCCCCCCCAGGGAGGCCGGCTGCACTTCGCCGAGCCAGGCCGCAGCCGCCGCGGTGGGCGGAACCGCGCGGCCTGCTATCCCCGCCCTGCTTTGCAGGCCCCACCAAACACCGCGGCTGTCCGTTGCGGCAGCGCGAGAGGAAGCCCGGGGAAGGCGCTGCTGGGCCGAGGCCCGGAGTTACCACGCCGGCCCCACCTCCTGTTGCAGTTTGCAAAACGAAACTAAGAGCTTCCTTCATAGCCCTTCTTCAGGTCTCTGCTCTGCACAGCCCAGTAACAAGCATGCAAATACTGTAAAGAAACCGTCGCCTTCATAGATCGCCTTTCTCCAAGCTGGTGCCCTCCAGATGTTTGTTGGACTACTACACTGCCATCCTCCCTAACTACTGGCCCTTGTTCATTAGGGCAGTGGTAGTCCAATATTTGGAAGGCAGCAGGTTGGAGAAGACAGCTCTTGATTGATTCGAGGGAAGGGTTGGGGACCCATCATCCCAGGAACCCACCCCCTCACTTCTGGATAGCATACGGGTTCATTGTCATTTAGTACACATTTCTAACGACAAAATATTTCCCTTTATTAAATTAACATTTTAATGCAATAGCCATTGCAGATCTTTCAACCACTAAGCATGTCCTAACTGAAGTGGGAAAATAAATGATGGCATTATATGGCAGCTACTGAAATTTCTTTTGATTTTAAAAAAGTCCCATAGAAAACTAAATTAAAGTTGCCTGGCTTAAATTATTTTCTAAGACTTAAGATATTTCATTTTTCCTAGTGTAAATATTTCTAGATTATACTATTATTGCTCTATATACAGTATTCCCATACAAATGTTATGGATGCACCATAGTTTCACATTATTTCAGAGAGCTACCATTTTAATTCCTTCATATTAGATTTGCCCCACTTTGTGACAATTAGCAAAGGTCAGTGTACATTTTGCATGACTTAGCTGTGGACATTCTTGGATGGTGCTGATCATCTTGGTTCATTTAAATTTGGCTTCTTGACCATCTTTGGGACAGAAACTGGTAGTCATCCTCCTGAATGATCTAGGCCAGGAGTAACAGAGGAATGCACCTCTACTGATTCTCTGGGACCTCCTCATTAAGCATGGTTTCCTTCTCAGCTGCCTGTTTGAGATGTGAATGGAGCCATTGTTCTTCAGTTCTGACATATCACTTTTGCAAACCAGATGGTTGCTTGGGAACTTATAGCACGATGATGAAATCCTGATAGCTTAGAATATATCTAATGGAGTTTTAAGAATGAAATACCCATCAGCGCTTGAACCCTAGAGTAGGGACAAAGATACAGCAAAAAGCAGTTCACATTTTAAACTAGGAGAGAAACAGCAGCAATCGATAATTTTCTAGTTAGAGTTAGCTGGATTCTAGGGTGCAGTTGGAGAAGGGGTGCTGCACAAGGTATCTGGGTATCTGCTATGTTATAGGGGTTCTTGTTTGCTTCCACTATGTTATGCAGGCATATCTGGAAACCAAACAAACCTTCCAAGACATATTAAGTATCCAGTGCTCTCATCCAAAGGAAAACCTCAGGGCTATCCCTAGCACCTCTATTCACTCGGAGAACAATATACTGTTGGAAAAGTCTGAGAGTTTTCTAGTTGTAGTTGGAGGTTATTGCCTACATGCTGCTAGTAGTCAACTGCAAAAATAAAACTGTGGAGGTCAATATGCACATTAGACATCGTATGACCTATTTTGCAAGTGCAATATTTAAAAGGTTTTTGGTGAACGTGTTTTGCAAGGGGGGGCTAGTCCAGAAAGTGTGCAGTATTCTAAGACACCTGTATTGTATTTAAACACACAAACCCCTCCTTTTGAAAAAAGCAACTAAATGTAACGTTATGAATTACATATCCCTCCCTTTTCCCGTGCACTGTTATTTAAGGAACTTGCATAAACTTTCTGAATTCTGAAGACGATTCCCCCCCCCCCCGCCCTTGGGTTTTCCTCAGACATTGAACTGACAGCTCCCAAAAAGCAAGATGGCTGCCACACACACACACACAAACAAACCTGCCCCTCCCCTACCACAGCTGAGCGTCACATGACCCGCTCTCTCTTTCTGGCTCTCTCTATGAAAAACGGCAGCGAGGAGCCCGGGCGGCCGTGCTCCCAGCAAATGAGGCAGGCGAGAGTTGCTCGCTGCTCATTCTGCAGCCTGTCGAGCGGCGCAGGTAGGGAGCTCTGCCAATGCAAAAGGAGGCCGCGTTCACCCAAGCGCTATTCGTTCCGAAGTGAACTGTGGTATAATTCAAATGAGAAACAACATCCCCACATGGGAGTTTGGGGCTTGCTGAGCACGCAAACGGCCCCTGCCTGTGAGGATGCCTAAGGCAGAGAGATGCCGCTTCCCTGTGCAAAGATGTGAACGCGAAGCAAAACCGTGGCACTGGAAGGCGCAGCACCAACTGGGTTAGAGCTGGTGTTTCCCTTTTGGATGCAAGCGCGGTGCGATCCCCGGAGCAGGAGCATGGCGCGCATGTCGCTTGGGCTCATGTTTGTGACACGCTGAGGATGGACGGGGCAAAGGCAGATGGGGCAACCACGAAGCTACAAGCAGCTTCGCTTCTCCTCTTCCCCCATTGCGCCGTGAAGGCAGCCCCTTGCTAAGACACCGGGCATGAAAAGCGAGACGCGCTTCTTCCCCCGGTCCAGCAATCCAGCGGCGATCCAATGGAGCAGCCTGCCGGGCGGACAGAGGCGGCTCCTGCCGGCCGCCGCGTGCTTCCTTCGGTGAGGAGCGCCGGACCCGCGCGGGGGGCTTGCTAGGTAAGGCGGCCCACGAAAGAGACCCCTCGCCATGGGCTCCAACGCCAGCTGGGCTTCCGTCAACGCGAGCCAGCGCGGGCCCTACCACGCCGTCGCCAGCGCTTTGAACGCGTCCAGCGCGCAAATCGCGGGGATCAACAGAAGCGCCCACGGCAACGGGACTTCGCAAGGGGAGGCATATCGGGACGAGCAGACCTACCGACATTTTACCACCGCGGTGCAAGTTATCATCTTTATAGGCTCTCTGCTAGGTAAGCAAAAACCACAGAGGCAGGTGGTTGGTTTTTCCTGGCTGTGGTCTTCTTTTCTACCTTGGTGCACAGGGGGTGACGCCAGAACCAAAGCTAACCAAAACAGAATTACTGGGGCTTTTCCTTTAGCAAACCAGCAGGAAGGACAATTCTGCTTTGTTGCATTATCTCTTAAGATAAAAAAAAAAAGGGTGCTGCACTTTCAGCCGCCTTGAGTCCCCTCAGGGAAAAAGGCTGAGGTATAAGAAATATATAACAATAGTAATAAACTTTAGGCGTGTCACAAGTTGGTATTGATTGAATATGTGTCAGTTTTTCTTGACGTAAGCACATGTGTGTGGGTTTTTTTGAGAATATTTTTTTTAATTAAACCGAAGAAGAAATATGTTTGTGTGCTCTTGGTTCTTCAATACAAAGGAATACTTTATTGTGATAATGTTTGGGACAATTATATAAGTGCACCTTTACGTTAAACAAAATGCTCTACTTTGTGTTGTACAAAATAGCTTGTTGAACCTCAACCCTGTCCCTCCCCCTGTAAGGTTGTGCAAAAATGGGTTTGAATGTTTTCACTGAAATAAGAAACATAATTGGGTAAAACAATGGGTAAGGCCTACAGTTGCAGAATTCAACTTTTTAAGTTCACTCAAAGGCAGTGGGATTTAAGCAGGCTAACGTTGTGTAGAATTACAGCCTAAATCTTTGCAAGTCCAGTACTTTTTGGTACTTTTGGAGGGATGTAGGTTGAGGGATAATGGCTTCTCAAGACTACCCCTGTGGTTTCAACAGGAGAATCCCTGTTCAAAGTCAACCTGCTACACCAGTCTCATGTACTATAGCTCCACTAGAGAGAAATTTACGGGCAGCAGCAGACTGACTCTTGCGTTAAGATGATGTTCCCCAATGAACATATATGTGGCTCTGATTACCTCTTATGAGGTCAGGGGAAAGTGGGTGGCTGGAATTTCCTCCCGCCCCTAGCCCCCATGAGTGTTTATAATTGACTGTACTGATAATGTGTTTAGCAACATGTACGCTCTGCGGGAGCATCCTAGACACACCCTTAGGTACTGAGTGCCATTTCTCTCTCCATGCAGCGCCACCCTTCTGCATATTAAATATTAAATATGTGTGAGCCACTTGGGAACACCTATTTTGGTATATGGAGATCTCTTGCTGAATATTGACCTCCCTCCTCCCCATGAACATTTTAAAATCCTGTGGATATTGTAGATTAATTGAACTGGCTCCTGAAGAATGCCACAGTTTCTTCGTTTTTAGGTAATGTCTGGAGTAAACCATTGTATTTACTTTTTTATTTAAGGTGTAAGTTTATGCAAACATCCAGAACTTTTTTTTTTACTCTCTAATGCAGTTATTTGGAGTTTTCACAGATTTTCAAACCAAAATAAATATTGTGGATTGTGAATTTATTAAAAACTGTTTTACTGACTGGTACATTGGACCCTCTGGGTATGAACTTAATTCATTCTGGGGGTCCGTATGTACCCCCAAAAGTCCACACCTAGAGGCACCATGTCTGCGCATGCGTGTGGCGCGATAGAGCGTTTCTGCACATGTGCGCAGTGTGCAGAGTGTTTCGCATGTGTGTTCACAACTCAGAATTATACACTTCCAGTTTGCTGTGTTCGCAACCCAAAAGTTATGTTACCCGAAGGTAATGTAACCCGAGGGTCCACTGTACTGTATAAGTTGGATTCCTTAATATTGTTACATGCCACCCCAATCTCTGAGCATGATTCCAGGGGTACCAGGCATTCTTACCAGGGTTTGTGTTTCCTTTTGGACAATTGTAGAGATGGAAAAGCTTTAGAAAAGAGTAACCAAAATGATCTAGGGGTCAGAGCAACTCCGTTGTGAGGAAAGCTTATGGCATTTGCGATTTTTTTAGTTTAGAGAAAAGGTGCCATGATAGAAATTTAGGATGGCATGGAGAAAGTAGATTAAGAAAAGTTTTCTCTCTCTCTTTCATAATGCTAGAACTCGTGGACTTCCAATGAAGCTGAATTCTAGAAGATTCAAGACAGATAAAATAAAAGTACTTTTTCACGTAGCACATAGTTAAACTGGGGAACTTGCTGCCACAGGAGGCATTGATGGCTACCAATTTGGAGGGCTTAAAAAGAGAATTGGACAGATTCTTGGGGGATAAGGATATAAATGGCTACTAGCCATGATGGCTATGCTCTGCCTCCATGTTGGGAGGCAGTAATACTTCTGAACAACCATTGCTGGAAGCTATAGGAGAGGAGACTGTGTTTGTGGATTTCCCACAGGCATTTGGTTAACCACTGTGAGGATAAGATGCTAGACTAGATGGGCCATTGGCCTGATCTAGCAGGCTTTTCCTATGTCCCCCCCCCCGACAATATTTTTGGGGCCACATGCCAGTGCTAGCCAGGGCTAGAGGCAGTGAGTGGTGCAGTTAATGTAAATTTTACCTTTGTAGTTTGGATAGTTTTTACACATACTCGCAGAACCCTCTCTATTCTTGATCCAGGCAAGAAAGAGACATCATCAGAGTTTTTTACCATTATCTGTAAAAGGGCACATTGAGGTGGTGAATGATTGCAGGCTATGCTAAATATTCTGGTTGCTCTGAGACCATTGCAAGGCTCACATTGGTCAAGGGTCATATTGGTTTTCGAGCATAACGTCACACAAGAAGGTCGTGTGGCATCTTAAAAAGACAAACAAATTTGTTGTCCCGCAAGCTTCCTTCATCTGATGACGCAGGCTCTTGCCAACGAAAGGTCGCGCCACAATAAATTTGTAAGACATTCATGTGCCAAAAGGTAGTGCTGGTTTTGCTGCAAGAGACTGTTATGAACACTCATCTAGAATTTCTCATTTTAGTTGACTTATTATGTTGCTGTTTCATATAATCTCCATTCATTTTGCTAATTTTTTTTTTTATTCAAATGATTAACTAATTAATGTGGCCCTGAGTGCAATATGTGAGCGAGTGTTCTGGTTCTGTTTCCTTTTTCTTGAACTTCTGGTTCCCGTACCGAGAACAAGACCCGAGCATGCTTAAGACCAGCTATGTATTTTACCCTAATTTTCTCCCTTGCTTTGTTCAAGAGAGTCACATTGATACAGAATTCCACTCTGAACTCTCTGGCTTAATCTATACTGAATACTACATTAATAGAATCATAGAATTGTGGAGTTGGAATGTACCCCAAGGGCCTTCTAGTCAAACCCCCTTCATAGCCACATAATTCAGATTATAACATGATTTTTAACGAGCTTTGTCGCTAGCTTCCTCACTAACTAGTTAAGAACATAGGAATTGCCTAGATAAGATCAGGGACTGGCTGAGATAAAGATCCATTTCCATCACTCTCAAAGCGTCTTGCTGAAGAAAATCCTGAATAACAAAAAACTTCTTTTGATTCTCTAGATTAGAAGCATCTATTGTGAAAGACAATCTAAAGGAAGTGGGGGTTAAAGAAAGGAATTCTGCGATCTTTCCTGGCTTTCTGTTGCTATGGAAACACTTTCCTCATGTGCTTCACCAGAGATGTCTTGTCCAATATTCTATCGAAAGGCACTTCTGAATTGTATTCACTCATTAATGAAAGGATGGCCAAGAAAGAACCTCCTTTTGACAATAAAAATGTGCAGAATTTAATGCCATGTATATAAGAATTATGTGTCAGTGTCTAATGCAGTAATAACTATGTGCTTCTGGATTACGCATGGTAATCATTAACACCACTGTGGGGCAGTCATGGGATATGAGGATGCAGGAATATGATTAAATTTGCTGTCTTATAGAGGAAAAGAGAAGGAAGTAGGCATTTAGTCTGCGCTATGTACATTGCTGGAAGTCCAGGAATGGAGCTGGCCAAAATACAGAATTATCAAGAAAGAAGAACAGAGGCAAGATGGCTAGGAATGTAATTATTCTCCCTGATATATCAGGAAACAGCCATACAGATATATTGTTTGTTGACCTGTAGTAGTGTAGTAGTTGGAAACCTAAGCTATGAGCTGAGAAGGTCTGGGCCATTTCCAGCTTTTGAGTTCTCCAGCCACAGTTAATATAAAAATGACAACAAAACAAAACAAAAATCAACTAAGGTACCCAGAAAAACACATATTTTGAAATTCTTATTTACTTAAGAATTGCTTCTCTAGCTGAAGTCACATTTTGGTCAAATGCACATACAGTAAAAACAAATTGCAAAACTTATCTTTTTTTTTTTTTTTATAATAATTTTTATTAATTTTCCACACATAAAATAAAGAACAATGTAACACAATATAACTTCATACTCATCGGTTCATAGCCTTTTTTCTTTGACTTCCCCATACCTCCCCATCCCTGCATCCTTGTTTAATAATTCTTTAGCAACCCTTAAGTCCATTGTCTTAGTTGCTTTTCATAAATATTTCTTAAGTTTTTTTGTTTACTGCTGCAATTCTTTACTTCTTACCCCCTGACATCTTAACATTCCTCAATTTTACAATTATTTTTAAGATATATTTTGAAATTCTTCCAGTCCTCTTCCACTGTCTCTTTCCCCTGGTCCCGGATTCTGCCCGTCATCTCAGCCAGTCCCATAAAGTCAATCACCTTTGTTTGCCATTCTTCCAGAGTAGGTAGTTCTTGCGTCTTCCAATACTTTACCAGTAGAATTCTTGCTGCTGTAGTGGCATACATAAAGAAAGTCCTATCCTTCCTTAACACCACTTGGCCCACCATACCCAAGAGGAAAGCCTCTGGTTTCTTAGGAAAAGTCCACTTAAGGACCTTCTTAATTTCATTATAGATCATTTCCCAGAAAGCTTTAACCTTTGGGCAGGTCCACCAAAGGTGGTAGAAAGTGCCTTCAGTCTCATTACATTTCCAACACTTATTATTAGGCAAATGATAAATTTTTGCTAGCTTGACTGGGGTCATGTACCACCGGTAGATCATTTTCATAATATTTTCTTTTAAAGCATTACATGCAGTAAATTTGATACCGGTGGTCCATAACTGTTCCCAGTCAGCAAACATAATATCATGACCGATATCTTGTGCCCATTTAATCATAGCTGATTTCACCGTTTCATCCTGTGTATTCCATTTTAACAGCAAGTTATACATTCTTGATAAATTCTTAGTATTGGGTTCCAACAATTCTGTTTCTAATTTTGACTTCTCTTTCTGAAATCCTATTTTCCTGTCCTGTTTAAACGTCTCATTTATCTGATGGTAATGCAACCAATCTCGAACCTTAGGTTTTAGTTTCTCATAACTCTGAAGTTTCACCCTTTCACCATCGTATTCTATAATCTCATGATATTTTGGCCATCAAATTGCAAAACTTATCAAATGCCTAAAAAGTAACAAGTGTCTCAATTTGAGTCCTCCTTGAGGATGAGGCCCAGGTTACATAACTCTCCTGTCCTGCCCTCTTGTTGCCCCTGGAGCCGAGATGTCTTTTGTTTAGATACTATGGGTTATATCCAGATTACTAGGTAATCTCCACCTGTGCAACAGGATATCTTCTCTTCTCCCTCCACATGTCCCCTAAATCTGTTCTGGGTTTCCCCTCAACCCTCTGGAGCAAATTTGGGTAGGGGAGCAGGGTGCACACACGGGGAGGAGACGGGCGAGATATTATTGCAGAACCTGGAATCCTTGTCTTAATGGAACGAGTGTATTGCATATTGCCCCAACTCTGTAAAAATCATACGTGGGAGAAATAACCTAGGTTGCTCCCACACCAGCTATTTCCTTTTGAATCAACATTGATGTTTGAAGACTTTGCCCAGGAAACAGCTAATGGAAACAGGCAAGGGAAGCAGGAGCTGCTTTGAAATTAAGGCAAGCAGTGCAGAGAGGTACCGACTCCTCCTACCAGGTAACCCATAAACCTTTTGTCAGTCTATATAAACAGTGGTACTATAACTGTATTTTCAAAGTGAGACTTCTCCCCCCCCCAAGGATATTGAAAAAAACAAATAAACAGGAAACACCAAAATGCAACTGCTATATCTATATCCCCCATATTAACTGAGCAAACTAACTTTGTCTAGATGCCTGAGGAATGATGGGTAGGTGGAAGAGGGTTGCAGTAAAGGGCAGAGGAGACAGGAGGCAGCTGAGGCCAAGGAGAGGAGAGGCTCTCATCACAGTGCTCAGGGCTGGTCCAAAATGCTTTGCTGCCTGACTCATGTTCACCCCCAGTCAAGGGACATGCAAAATACCTATGTTGGCCAAGTTATTTTGGAACCCAAGGAAGAAACTCCCACAACCTTTAAAAAATAAATAAATCATTTGCTGCCCTTTCATGACACTAAAAACTGGCTGCCTGAGACAACCTCACTCTGTCCAATGGTAGGGCCAGCCCTGGGTAAGATGAAGGTGGGGTTGTATGCTTTGGAATGGGTGACACCAGAGTACTAGAGAAGTTAGGTTACTGGATAAAGTTTGCAGTGGCCTGAAAAGCAGAGACTTATTGGGGTGGGAGTGGGGACATAAAGTTGAAGGAAGGAGACAGGAAGGAGAAAGTGTGACTGGGGCATAACTACATGTTGGGCCCATAGACAGGGTGCCCTGTACACAACTGGTAGGAAGGAAGAGGGCAGGGAAGCGTATAGGGTTGCTAGGTCTACAAGAGCCTTTTCCAACCTGGTGCTCTTCAGCAGTTCTGTATTCTAACACCTATTGGTCCCAGCAGCCAAATCGGCTGGAGGGCATCAGATTGGGGACAGCTGCTTTCGAGTCCAGACCCTGGTGGGAATTCTGTCAATGCAGGCTTCAGCGTTGTGATCTAGCAACCCTGAAGGCCAAGAAACAATGTTTTCTTTCTCACCCCTAGAATTTCACAATACTGATTTGACTTTCTGTCCATAGTCAGAAAAAGTGTAAAAATAATCCATCAAATCATCCGAATACCCAGCTACAGGACTGGAACATTCACAGGTAAACCAAAATGCTTGTTTACAAAGCTATTGTACTGCCAACCTTACTATATGCCTCTGAAACATGGACCACTTATAAACGCCATCTCCAGCTCCTCGAAAGATTCCATCAACGGTGTCTCTGAAAATTTTTACACATCACTTGGGAAGACAGGCGAACTAATATCAGTGTACTAGAAGAAGCAAAGATCACCAGTGTTGAAGCAATGATTCTTCAACATCCTCTTCCTTGGACTGGTCATGTTGTGCGGATGCCTGATGATCGTCTTCCAAAGCAACTACTCTATTCTGAACTTAAAAATGAAAAGCGCAATGCTGGTGGTCAACAAAAGAGGTTTAAAGACTGTCTCAAGGCAAATCTAAAAAAAATGTAGTATAAGCACTGACAACTGGGAAACACTGGCCTGCGAGTGCTCCAGTTGGAGAACAGCCTTTACCAAAGGCTTTGAAGACATTTGAACTCAGGACACAAGGGAGAAACGTGCTAAGAGGAAGGCACACTTGGCAAATCCACACCGTGATCAACTCCCGCCCGGAAACCAATGTCCCCACTGTGGAAGGATGTGTGGATCCAGAATTGGCCTCCACAGTCACTTACGGACTCACTTTTAAAACCGTGTTTATGGAAGACAATCTTACTCGGCTACGAGTGATCACCAAAGAAGAAGACAGGCTTTGAATCTTCTGTGTGATTTTTAATATCTGGCAACTTAAGCTTTTCTTCCAGTCGTATTCCTAGCCTTGTTTCCAGTGTAACTGATTTCTACTGAGCATGATACAGATAGAGGCCCAGAATAAAAGAATCTATACAGGTCAGCATAATTTTGTCTCAGCTAAGAATAACTGGTGACAGATATCTTACTTAAGCCGCAGTTGACATATTTTGGTTTTCACTTTCCTGCCAACAGCTGCGATACCTGAGGCCATATAGTTTTTCTTGCCAGAGGCTATTTTTGTGTGAAAACTAGTTTCTCTGATAATAGAAATAGAGCTTGGGTGTTCCTTGTGAGAATTACAAACTGTCTTCCAAAGCACTTATGTGGAAGTTATTTCAGAAGCAATGGGAATTGCTTCCAATTAAAAAATACTAAAATTGGGATGTCAATTGTGTGACAACCCTTCAGATATTTGAAGACTGCTCTGTCTTCTTTTCTCCAGGGTAAACATACTCAGCTCCCTCAACTGTTCCTCATAAGGCTTGGTTTCCGACCCTTTATCATCTTAGTTACTCTCCTCTGCTCATGTTCCAGATTGTCAATATCCTTTCTCAAACTGCAGTGTCCAGAACTGGACACAGTACTCCAGGTGAGGCCTGACCAAGGCATAATAGAGAGGTACTATTACTTCTCTTCTACATTATACTTCTGTTGATGCAGCTTACAAAGTCTCCTAGATAATTTTTACATATACTGCTGTCAAGCCTGGTGTCCCCCATCCTATATTTGTGCATCTGATTATACCTGTGTAAGTGCAGAACCTTGCATTTGCCTCTGCTGAAATTCATTTTGTTAGTTTGGACCCTGTTCAATCCTGAATCTATCTTTGGAGGTATTGGCTACCCCACTCAGTTTGGTGTCGTCTGCAAATTTGATGAGCGTCCCCTCATTTCCTCAGTTCAAGCCGTTTATAAAGACATTGAACAACAATGGCCCAGGGTTAAACCCTGTCACTTTTTTTCCAGGATGAGGAGGAAGCATTGGTGAGCACTCTTTGGGTTTGTATTTGCAAGGTACCAGTATGCAGGTCAAACAGCAACGGGGGTGGGGGGGTGGGATTTAGATCAGGAAAATGGTATTGGGAAGTGGGGTTAGCACTCCTTTTCTCAGCACCTTTTGCCTCAACCCGTTAATGTCTCTCGGGAGTTCTGAACTATTTTTTAAAAGGTGAGATCCTAATTATGGATCTCCTATGTTGTACAGTGGTACCTTGGTTTACAACCATAATCTGTTCTGGAGGTTCGTTTGTAAACCCAAACAGGTTGTAACCCAAGGGGCGCTTTCGCCAATGGGGCCTCCAAAATAAATTTGTTCGTAATCCAAAAAAATAAAATAAATGGGTTGTAATCCCAAAAAAAGGTTGCAAACCGGGACACACACTTCCGGGTTTGACATGTTTGTAAACCAAAACGTATGCAAACCAAGGTACCACTGTATTTAGTTTGGCTAGTAGAAATTCCACCCAAATGCTCAAGGGACTGGAGTTGTGTCCATTTGTCCTGCAATTTATCGGTTTCTCTTTTGTCCCAAGCCTTTCCCTGAGAAAATTCACTGCTTACTGCTGAATCAGAACAAACATTAATTCGCAGAAAACCTGATAGCGGGTTTTCCTGGGCAAAGTGGTGGGACAAAAGAAAAACCTCTTGGACTCCTAGAAATCACAGGACAAATTGAGTGTGGATGAGCCCTGAGCAGGGTCCTCCTGCCTGGATGAAGTGAAACATTGCATTCAGATAGCACACCGTGCCCCCTAGTGGGAATCTGCTGCTCAGCTCTGCAATCCTTCATTCACCATTAGTTTGCTGAGCAGTGGGGATTGCAGATTGTGCCAGGTCAGGGACTCAGATCAGTCAACCCATCAAACTTCCAAGGACTGCTCTGGACAACTGTCCAGCCTTACTAGGCTATGCAAAATGTAGAAAATATTGCAAAATACTAATCTTCAAATGGCATGGCGTGCTGACCCTCTAACGTTGTTGTCCTTTAACCCAGAGGTTTTCAACCTTTTTGAGTCCACGGCTCCCTTGACCAACTACAGTCTTTCTGTGGCACCTCTGTGGGGCTCAGGAGCCCAGTTATGTCACCCCTTGCCTGCAGAGCCGGCAGCCTCCCACCCCTTTTCAAACACCCTCCCTTGTGGAGTTTTCCCTCAGCCTCCTCTCCTCTCCCCTCTCCTTGTGAGTCCTCTGGGCAGCCACTGCCGCCGCCACCCCTGGTGACTGAGCTGTCTTCCCTGCCCCAAAGAGAGATGCCTCCTCACGCGTGAGGCCTGGGAAGAGGAAGCTCCCAGCCCTAGTTACCCAACAGAGACTGGCCAAAGGTGAATGTGAGGCTAGCGCCTTACGTTGGTTAGCAGCAGCGAGTGCTACTGGGCCTGCATGGCAGAAAGGCTCTCCTTCAGCACTGGGCACTCAGCTCCTAGGCAGGCCTTACACACAGAAAGCACAAGAAAGGCCAATGCAGCGTCTTTCTGCCTGGCCTCCCACTTATCTGTCCATTCCCAACAGCAAAGGTTGGCTGGCTGGGCTCCCTCCCCCACTTGCTTGCTTACTCTGAGGCTGCCTCAGCTCCTGGCAACCAGCAGCCCTGGCCGGCCCCAGAGGCACCATTCGCCTGAGGAGCTTGTAGCCAGGGCTGCTGCAACAAACAGCCATGCAAGCCTTTGGGAGGCAGAGACATGAAAGGGTATCAGAGGAGGGAGGGACGGAAAGAGGAATGGAGGCCAGTGTCGGCTGCGGCACCCCTGACCATCATTCAAGGCACCCCATGGTGCGATGGCACACTGGTTGAAAACTACTGCTTTAACCTTTAGGACATTTTGTTTGTTTTTTCTGTGCCTTTTGCATGCAGCAAATTATGTGTAATGAGCCTTAACTACAGTGTAATACAGGATCCTTGCAGAGACAATGTATGGCAGGCAGCAGTCACGAATACCACATTTTAGTAGTCAATAGGGAGCTCTAAATGGTAGCTTTCTCAAAACAGAGCATCAAAAAAAGCATCACTGAGAATTGTAAAGATTTTGGATTGATCTCGCCGTGTCTGAAAGCATTGCCTATTATGATTTTCCAAATACATTTAATTTAATTTCTCTTAACTTCATGGAAATCAGACTGATGGTATAGAACAATATTCGACTTCCTCATTTATCCTCAAAAGAAATCTGCCACATAGGGCATTGTTTGTCCCATTTGGGAACAGGACTATATAGATAAAAGCAAATTGGATTTGTATTAGCTGCCCATATGAATCATTTTTGCCATAATAAGCTGCGCTGTTTAGAAGGATATCAAATGCTGGCATGAATTATTGATGTGAATAATCCGCTCTGAAGCTTGCCAAAACTGGTTTATGGGTGGAAATTTGCTATGATATTTGCAAACTGTCTCATATATTGGTGGACATTTAGGAACATAGGAAGCTGCCTTATACTGAGTCCATTTAGCTCAGTATTGTCCATGCTGACTGGCAGTAGCTTTCCAGATGTTTAGACAGAGAGTCTCTTCCTACCTAGTGATGCTATGGATTGAATCTGAGATCTTCGGCTTGTAAAGCAGATGCTCAGCTGCTGAGATAGTGCAGAATATAGCAAATAACTAAAGAGTGCTCTTGTATCACCCGCCCGCCCCCCCCCCCAACCTTCTGTGGCAGGAAAAGTAACAGAAAACTACAGTGGAAAGTGCAGGATAACCACCACTTGATGGTGATGTCATCTATCCTCCGTGCACATTTTGTGAAAACAAATCAGGACGATTGCTAAATATACGCTTGCTTTGGGGGTGATTTATGTCTCAGCATGGAGCATATTTCATTTGCTGCAGGGCGCTGCTAAAGTGGCTTCCCTGTGGCAAGCCTTTCTCTGTTTCGGCAATGACGTTCGCAAATACTTGCAAAACAACTTGCTCCGTCACTTTGAGAATTTCTCTGTCCTCAATCCGCATTCCCAGGAACAGCTGGGAGATTGAGGTATGTCAAGACTCGTGGCTTAATAAGTGGGCAGCTGCATATTCACAGACATTACAGTAGGTTCATGGACCACGTGCCATGGAAATACCTTTTTTTTGCCACATCCCCATGCAGATCCCACCTGATGCCCTCAGTTATACAATCTGTTCCACTTGGCCCATAGCAGTATTAGAGACAATGAGTTCAACTATGTTACCTGTTTTGTGCTTCACTGCCTTTTCCCCATTATCTCTACCAATGGGCAATGAAGCAATCTGTTCAGGCTGATTTGACTTTGCATGGAGTTCTACGCTTCTGAAACCAATTTCCCTTTGTGGTTTCCAGTTCTAAAACACATAGTGGATGTCCCTTTGTTTCCTCCTTCCTACCACTGCCACACAATAGTTTTGACATTGAGTGGGGCTGTTGTTGACTTTTGCTGTGTTGTTATTGCTTAATGGTGTCTGATGAAATATGAAACATTGCTAAGAAATTATGAATCTTAGCCATGGAAATTCAGCTTCCTAGTTCATATAATTCAGACATTTAAAGTGCAAATCAAATCAATTATTTCTGTGGACAGGACGCGTAGGGGAGACGGACAGAGCTAATATTTCCTGGAGATAACATCTTGAATGAATTAGAAAATGTGCACATATTCTTTATGATGTGTACCAAATTTCTGTACTTGGGTATTGGGGTAAGGGGGTAGATCTGATTTTGGTTCTTAAGGCTGCAGTCATTAACACAATAATAAGAGGCTCAATAGTAAGTTCCACTGAATTTAGACAAATTTACTTCTGAGTGTAAATGCTTAGCATTTCACTGTGAGAAATCCAGTCTTCTACCTCTATTTTCTTTTGCAGAATTCTACGGCTTCAACACACCTCACTCTGATATCCATGCTAGAATTCTGTGGTCCAAATGAATATGCTAAAATCTCTTTGGATGTTAGCATATTCCATGCAAAACCCTGTAGCTTCTCATCGCTACACTGCTGCAGCAAAACCTAATTGGCAAGGAGAGACTCCAAGCCTACTGGGCCCCAGTTTGCATCTAAGGGCAGTTGTTCCTGACATGAATGGCACCCCAAGTACTATATTAGGTGTGCTCATGCTGCTGTGTTCATGGATGTCTGACTCTGGGCCACACAGCAGTAGTCCTTTATGTGCAGTGCAGCATAAGTAAGCCATATGCCAAAACCATGCACAGATCACTGTTCACTGAATTGGGGCCATTGTCTTTTCCTGCTTTAATCTATGTGCTCTTGTTTATGATAAGAAGAAATATTGGGAAGTAATGCAAACTCTGGGCAGGTGTGTAGGTGTGCATAGGGGCGGGAGGGGAAAAATTATTTGATTCTGTTGTTGGCATTTGTTCTCCAACATGATGTTCTGTTTCCTAGCAACATGAACTAAATGAAAGGTATCTCGTCATCTTGAATAAGATAACAAAGTAAAGAGTGAAAAGGAGAAAAATAAACAAAACTTACCCTGAAATAGATTTCATCTTGATATACATGCATACATATTTCGCTAACAGGTTCTGTTATCTGCATGCTGCTTTTAATGGCAATGCTTTTATGTGAAGTAATCAGCAGTGCTTCCAGTTTTGTAGGTGAAGCCTGTGTTTCGCTTTTCACACCAGTTTTTAATAAGCCAAGTGGAACACAGGCACTGAAATCTTGTGTGCCAGAAGAAACTGGAATGATTTTAATTGGCATCATGTCTCCTTATAGGAGGGAAATCTGGAAAAGTCAAGTCCTGTATACAGTAAAAAGAAGTTGATAAGACTTGCGTATTTGATTACACAGAATGGGAAGAAATAATCTGACACAAAAATCCCCTTTGTTCTGTTGTTGTTTTTTAAAGAGGGCATTTTGGTTGTATAAGGATCAGGGGAGGTGCTCAAGCTCAGTATGAAAAATTCGAACAGAATTCAACTCAGTGGGGGTGCTAAAGATATTAATGTGCCATGCCTATATTCAGATTTAGATAAATCTTGTCAAGTGAGTGCATGGTGCAGTAACAGAGTCACACTTGTCAGCCCTCTATCACCTTGTGTTGGTGTTCATTGGTGCTTGCATATGTTGGGCATTGACTTTACAACCTTTTCTAAACAAGTGCATAGTCCTAAGGCACAAGTTGCTGGTTGGAGGTAATGGGAGTTGTAGTCCCAAAGTTCTGAGGGGCGCCCTGAGGTCATTTCCCAGTCTTACTGCCTGAGATCCTCTTAATTGAGGGTGCTGAGGACTGAACTTGGAATCTGATGCGTACAGTGCATGAGTCTGACATCTCTATATTTACAAAAAGGCTAAAAATGAAAACGTCATTTCTTTTTAACTGAAGCTCTTTCCAAGTATTTCCAGTGGAATAGCCATGATTAGTCTGCTGCCTTAAAGCAGACTTCAGCAACCTGATGCCTTCTGGATATTTCAGACTACAGTTCCCATTAGCTATAGGAAGGCCACAGGAAGACTCGCCTGGCACTTTCATTACCTGTATTTAGGTGCCAGGCAAAAATGTTTCTTTACAACCAGGCATTTGACTGATTGACCATTATATGGCCTCTTAAACGAGTTGGTGTGAGGGGGATTATTTTTTGTTTGTTTCTTTTATTATGTAGTTTGTGTTCTTATGTAGTTTTATGTTGTGAATTGCCCTTTGATCTTCGGATGAGGGGAAGTACACAAATGTAATAACAATATGTGGTCCATAACATCTGGAGGGTACCAGGTTGGTGGAAGCTGCCATAAAGACTAATAAATGTCAGCTATAAGACAGTAGATCTTCAGATATTTGTAGGCAGAAAATTATCTGCTGGAGGCTCAATAACAAAAATACACGCTTTTACTCTCAGACACTTAGTCAATCAAAGATATGCTGTAATAATCAACATAGTATACTTTCCGTAATCATTTCTTGGACTTTTCAGTAACTATTGCAGTAACATCATTCAATATGCTGTATGACTATTACAGTGATCATATTTTTTTTTGCTGCATAGCAATTCAGATGAAGCAGCCCTCTCAAATCCAGCAGATCAAACAACTAGAGCAGAAAGCAATTGAAACACAAGCAAGTTTAATTAAAGTTAATCCCATGCAACACTCTCCTTCCAGAACAAAGTGATTGCAAGTTAGCTTTTGATTTCTCCAGCACACAAGAGACGCTCATATGTGCATTTTAGGTCTCATGTGAAAATGGACTTAGTATATGATTTGTCTAATTGGATTAATTTGCAAAGCTCTTACTATCTCATTTCCTAATTAAACATTTACTTTCAGCTAGCTATCTTTGATTATTTGCACCAGTGAAATTTTTGCTTGTGTCAGTATCAATTCTCCTGATATGTAATTACATAGTTATTAGATAATATATTGTTCGTACACATTACATGAAGGCCAATCTGTAGAATGAGATTATCAAATGATCAAACTGTTCCTGTACTGTAGGCTGCAGGTATGGGATGGTAGCTGCACTGCTTGGCTTAGAATAACCTGTAGCATTTGATAGCAGTAATGTAATATACAGCTTATGGGCACTTCCAAAGTATATGCTGCATTGCTAATGAAAAATAACTGCATTAACTCAGAGGAAGAAATAGCACCTCCGAGCAGTGCTCTGTGTTTTCATTCTTTCTTTCTTTATCTATTTCTTTATTTATTTATTCAATGCCCACAGTTCTCGAACAAAAGTGCAAATGGAAAAACAGAAACAATTGACTTGTCTCATTCTTTTCTTTTTTCTTTTTATTTCATTTCTATACTGCTTCATATTTTTCGGAGGGGTGTGTGAAATCTCGTATTAAAACATCAATAAAACAATGCAGAATAAGGTATTACAGAAGAAAGTCAAAAACAAAGTATGCATTCAAAGCAAGACAATTAACAGGAAACTAATATGTTATCTTAAAGATTTCAGAATAAAACATTACAAAGGAGGTCAAGTGCAGAATGCACATTCAGTGCAGCAAAGTTAACCAAAAAATTATCTTCAGAAAAAACACTAAAGGAAGTCAAATATAGAATGCACATTTAAAACAGCACAATTAGCAGGAGAATAAAATATCATATGCATAGAACATAATCTGCTGTTGCTGCTACTAATCCTGTTAATCGTGGTTTGTGGTGGCTGTGGAAACTCAGGCTTGACGTCCTGTGTCTGCATGAAGAAACAGCCAATATGGTCTCTGGCCTCTTCAGCAGTCTCAGATTTTGTAGCTGGAGTCAGTCAGGGCCCTCCCCTCCCAGGCCAGGTGGGAAAAAAGCATTCAAGGCAGGGAGCAGGTCTTCCAAGACTCACAGCCAAGATCATTCCCACACTAGTAAATTAGTGATTATGTAGTTCTGGAGCAATCTACTGCAACGAGCAGTTTCTCAGAAGAGTACATTATGCTGAGAAAATGAACGAGGAGCAGCGCCTACAGAAAAGCTCTGTTAAATTTTTGGGGAGAGGTTGCAAATAGCAGCTAACGCCCTTGAAGCCCCCTGGGAAGCCCCCCAGTAGTGTCACATCCTGAATCAGGCTGCCACACAAACAGTGTTATGGTTAGCTGCTTCTGCTGTTCTGCAGAATCTGGACAGCATCTCTGTGCCTAGGTACCTATGCCTACACAATAACACCAATTGCATCACTTGCAATCAGCTCCTCGGTTTTTCTTTATTTAATTACAGGTGGTGGAATAATTTTTATGGGGACACAGCACATGGGAAGGGGTTCATTAAGCCTTCCTCTATCGTTATTTTGATGAAAAATCACCTCTACATTGCAAAAAACGCTGTTTTCTTATCATGTCTTTCCCCTGTACTTCAGAAATCTTTGCCTCTTGAGCTACGGATTTGAGTCTCCTTTGCCTCCCCCTTGAACATTTTTGACATCTCTCATGCTTTCATTAATACCTGCAAGCCGCTTTGGACGTTAAAGGAAGATTCAACAGCTTGTATCTCATGGAGAGCACGTGTTGCGGCGGGGGCAACCATGACATCCCCTGTTGCTGGGCGGGTTAGTATGGATGGCCACATTCTGATAGGGCACCTCCAAGTGTTGCAAAGTTGATTGACTGTTTGGGGTGCTATTTATTCCCTGCGCACAGCGTTGAACTTCCTCTTTTAGCTGAGCGCATCGGATCACCTGCCCACCCTCCCTATATTTAGGGTTGTTTGTGCTGACCTTGCTATGTCTGTCATGGGGTCGTCTGCTTTGGAGCAGGGGCCTGGTAGGAATTTTACCATTTGGCTGATTGGCTGGTGCCATTTGGGTTTTGCCTACTGCGTAGCAAATCACCACAACTTGTAAGGTTGCGGTTAGGCATTGGTTAATTTTGGTTGGTGGAAGGGATGTGGTTGGCTGTGCCTGCCCCTCCAATGCTGCTGCTGCAAGGGTATTCCGTTAAAGGAATCCAGGGGTTCGCCATGCTCTTGTCCAAACCCCTGGCAAGGGGCTAGGGCCATGCAAGAGCCCCTGGGAGCATTTGGGGAGAGGTGAGAGCCTGGCACCCAGCTCTATTTTCTCCCCAAAAATATTTACCCTTACTGACTTTTGCAGGCTTGCAGTTGTCATTTCTGTTCCTACCTCTAAGTGGGAACAGATAGTCACTAACCAATGCCTAAGCAACCACTCACATGCTGTAATCAATAAAGTTGTGGCCAAAATTATGCCAAAAAACCGAAACAAAAATTGTGTGAACTGTGTCTTTTTGGGGGGATGTCCTGGGGGGGTCCTCGACACGCAACTACATTTGTCTTGCAGCATTTCTGTCTGATGTCTGAAACAGAACATCACTGCGCTGGGGAGCTCCTGCATCTTAGAAGGAGATGTCTAAGTTCCCCTTCAAATATTATGAAGAATGCAGAAGTGACACTGAATTCAGTTCTGCCAACATTTCTTAAGGACCCTTGAAGTTGCTCTTATAAAAACTATATTCTTCCTGTATAGTGCTGTCATCTTACATGGATATATTTTCAAACAGAAATGATAATAGTTTTTTCTAATTTGTAAATTTTGTATTATTTAAGATTAAGTGATACTCCATGGATAAGACACAGGCTGAAATATGTGAGTGACTGGCAACCCGTGTTCTTAAAACATACAGTGATTATTTTGAAATATATTTTCACAGTAAACCAGTGGTGGTTTAGTGGTCAGAGTGCTTCACTAGGACCTTCAAGACCAGGGTTTGTATCCCCACTCAAACATGAAGCTTACTGGGGGGGCCATGGACCAGTCCCTGCCTCTCAGCCTAACTTACCTCACAGGGTTGTTGTGAGGATAAAATGGGGAACAGTAGTATGTACACCACCTTGAGTTCCTTGGAGTAAAGGTAGGATATAAATGCCATAAAATAAAATAAATTATGTTCTTTTACTGAATTGTTTTGTATTATTACTCTCAGGAAGATTTATTTTACAATTGATGGGTTTCCTCTCCATTTTGTGGTTTTTAATGTTAACGTTTGAAACTATTTTAATGTTAATGTTTGAAATTACTTGGCACCAATTAACAGCCTACTGGGTGAAATGTTCTTTTAAGCCAAGGCACCTGCCTACAAACATTAACATTTAGTTATCTCCCCCCCCCAAGTGCATTGATGTCTGACACATGTTCAGCTTATGGTAGCTCAGTATGTCTTTCCCCTCACAGTATGTATTCTTTGATTCAACAGCATCCTTTGGAAACCATTTTTGTTCTCAGGAACTGCAAAAATAATCCTGTTACAAAAACAGCATGAAATCAGAGAATTGACACAGGTCTGATATCTTTCTGCTGAGCTCACAAATGCAATATGCTTAGATATTTCAAGTTTAAATAATCCTTCATATAAGTGTGGGGGGGGGGAGGGTTTGAATCAAGCAATTTTAAGGACACTAGCCAGGATATTTTTAAACAAGATATCACATATTCTTCAAAAGTTTACAGCTTTTGTTTTGCTGTTCAATTAGTGTGACATTGGGGGGGGGGGAGTCGGAAACAAGTCAGTTTTCTTCAGAATTGGCACTAGTTTTTCCCTTTGCTGAGTTAGGTGTAAAACAGAAATAAATGACTCACAAAGTCTGTGATCTGACCAAGAAAATGATTTTTGCTTTCACGCAGTAGTTGTTGCTATGGAAACTGAGTAGCAGCCTGTGTTGTTTGTGTTCCTAAAGAGAATAAAACTTGATGCTAATGGGTGAAAATTAGACAGTTTTTGAGAAAAAGAGAAAATAATATTGGAGGAGCTTGATTTGACAATTCAGAATGGACCTGATCCAGCCAAACTTAATTACTTTAATTCCCATTTCTTTCAACAAGAGAGGTAAACCCATGCTTAACACTGCAGTTATTCTTATCTGGGAGGGATGTAGTTTACTAGTAGAGCATCTGCTTTGCATGCAGAAGGTCTCTGTTGAATCCCAGACATCTGCCTGTAGGGCTAGGAAGGTCCCCTGCCTGAAACCTTGGAGAAGGAATTGTCATTCGGTGTAGACAATACTGAGCTATCTGGAAAATGATATGACTCCATATATGGCAGATTCTCATATTCTTCATATGCCACTGCCACTCAGTGCAGACAATACTGAGCTAGATGAACCAATAGGGACACAGGTGGCGCTGTGGTCTAAACCACTGAGCTTATTGGGCTTGCTGATTAGAAGGTCAGCGGTTTGAATCCCCGTGACGGGGTGAACTCCCATTGCTCTGTCTCAGATCCTGCCAACCTAGCAGTTCGAAAGCACACCAGTGCAAGTAGATACAGTAAATAGGTACCGCTGCGGCAGGAAGGTAAACAGCGTTTCTGTGCGCTCTGGTTTCCATCACGGTGTTCCGTTGCGCCAGAAGTGGTTAAGTCATTCTGGCCACATGACCGGGAAAGCTGTCATGCTGGCCACATAACCCTGAAAGCTCCTTCGGCCTGAAAGTGAGATGAGCATCACAACCCCATAGTCGCCTTTGACTGGACTTAACCATCCAGGGACCTTTACCTTTACCTTTACCTTTTACCTAGATGAACCAATGCAGGGGCAGACTTTGGTCTTTCAAATGTCAGTGGCACCCTGTGTGAGCCCAAAATTTGGTGCCCACCTCTCGCCTCCAATCTGCTTTATTCACTACTTCATAGTAACATTGTCCTGCAGTATCCCCTAGGCTCGGCGCCCAGTGTGGTGGAACCGGTCAGGGTGCCCTAAATCTGCCTCTAACCAATGGTCTGATTTGGTATCAGGCAACTTCCTATGATCCTATGGATACATATACACTGGACTGCATGTATCTACAATTGAAATGCATGTGCTTGACTTTGGATGGATGTTGCCCAAACGCCCCCCTCCTTTTTTTTAGCATAGTGGTCTTTGCAGATAAGAGGTCATTTCATAAGAAAAACGCTTTGCTTTATAGATTATCTCTTGTGTGATGAAGCAGAAAATTTGTAGGCAGGTGCCTTGGCTTAAAAGAACATTTCACCCAGTAGGCTGTTAATTGGTACCAAGTAATTTCAAATCTTTATTAGTATTGTGGAGAGTGTAGCTTGTAAACAGAACAGCACAAGCAAGGCATAAACTTAATAAGATATTTGTGCTATGCAGTTATAAAAAGGATGTGAATAATCTCTATTTAAACTGAGTTCAGATCAAAAGTGTATTCCAAACAATGGCTTAGTTCAACCTGATGCAGCAGCAAAATGACCAGGGTGAAGCGAATCAGCTGTGGTTTAAAATCCCAAAGCCCATGTGTTTGCTGTAAGCCATGTGCTGGCTTATGTGACATGTGAACTAAGTTATGGTGTCTTCATTACTCCATTTGCACATTTGGTGTGCTTATTTGAGATGGTAAAGTTGTGAGATTACAGCATCTCATTTTCACATTTAGAGACATGTCTCTGAAACAACATTCCAGAATGAAAATCATTAGTGATCACATCAAATAAACCCATCTGACATGGTAACAATTTTCAGAGGAGGAAGTTTTCAGGGAAACGTATGAACCGCTTGCTCACATGAAAAGGATCTGGCAAAACCACTATTCAAGGATATTATCACTCAAATGTAAACACATGAATCAGCTTTAATTGAATAATATCTGTTATAGAAGAAACTTAACAGCGCATTGTATCTTAACTCTGTGGAACAAGGTAAAAAGGTAAAGGGACTGGTAAACATATCCAATTATTTCAGGAGACAGCGATTCAGTATCACAAGTCACAAATAATATAGTTGCAGTACACATAAGAGATGAAAAACATACTCAAGTAAATTGTACTATGGGTCAGAAATAGAGGAAGAATATTGGATTAATGTGACTCATAGGACAAAAGGCAAGTTGAACTCGACCCACATCAATGTAAACAAGAACCCCGTTGAGTCACAGCACAGTGCTGTGTGCCAGCAAAAGGGGAATCTGGCAGAAGTTGGAGTGGATGTTAATAAGCCTCTACTAATTCAGTAGTTGGAATGTGGAACATTCTTTGGGGTGTTCTTGTAAGGATTGGTACAAAACAAATTAACTTTCCAGGTTCACAGAGGGGAGCCTATTGAATGCGCTTTGAGTCAGGGTAGTAGAGACTTTTCAAAAAAAGATCTGTGCCAGTTGTTAATTGTCGACATTATTCTAAGTTGACTGGCAACAGAATCTGGGCCAGAACAGAGATGTTATTGAGGGGAAATGCCAAGTTTGCCTCTAGATTACACTCAACGTCATTTTATTGTGTAATTAGCAAACTTATTGGGATTTTAAAAGTTAACACTAGGCATATTTTAATGGGGCGGGGGGAGCAAGATGTTTGTCAGGACCCCAGCATACAGGGACATGAGGTCTAACCCTCAGCCAGAATCATGTGGAAAATGCCATTGGTGGCAGTTGTTACTCCCCCTTCACTAAGCTAATTGTCTTGGGGCGGGGAATTTTTGTAGAAATTGACCTGGTGACGGAAGGCTTAACTGCCCCACCCAGCACTGCAGCCCTAGTAAAAATCTAGCCATATACAGTACAGTCATACCTTGGGTTACGAATGTTGCGGGTTGTGCGTTTTTGGGTTGCAAACCTCACTAAACCCGGAAGTACTGGAACTGGTTACTTCTGGGTTTCAGCGCTCGCACATGCACAGAAGCGCAAAATGACGTCATGCGCAGAAGCGCCGAATTGTGCACTGCGGGTTGTGAACGTTGCGGGTTGTGAACGTGCCTCCCGCATGGATCACGTTCGTAACCCAAGGTATGACTGTATATACTAACCCTGGCTTGGTTCCTAACCAT
The DNA here is from genome assembly GCF_951804945.1 of Podarcis cretensis. Taxonomy (NCBI): domain Eukaryota; kingdom Metazoa; phylum Chordata; class Lepidosauria; order Squamata; family Lacertidae; genus Podarcis; species Podarcis cretensis. The sequence goes on along the minus strand of NC_137170.1, from coordinate 43,118,050 downwards.
GCAGTGGAAGTAACATCTAGTGTGACCCTTAGAAAAATTAGAACAACATTAAAAAATCGAGAACTTCCCTTGATGAAGCACATATCCCTCTATTTTAGATTATTTATGTATTTTATAATTTTTATTGCAAAGTAAATACATCGCTACCAAGCCATACATAAAGAATAATATAAAGAAAAAGAAAAAAATAAAGAAGAAAAAATGCAAAGAAAAGTACAGTAAGAGTAAAGAAAAGTATAATATTTCTATAAAATAAACACTATTTTACAAAATAATAATAGTAATAGACTTCCATCACTCTCACAACACTTCCTTTCACTTTTCATATGTTATCTGTATTTCAGTATTATTTTCATCTTAATATATAGATATGTGTATATTTGTTTCGGAGTGCGTTACTTCCGGGTTTTGCCGCTCGCGCATGCGCAGACGGTCAAAATGATGTCATGCGCAGAAGCAGCGAAATGTGACCCGTGCACAGGCAGATGCGTTGTCGCGTCTTACGTTCCGTTTGGGATGCGAACGGGGCTCCGGAACGGATCCCGTTTGCACCCCGAGGTACCACTGTATAGCATCGGAGAGATAGTCATTAAGATATTGTTACTTGAGGAAATCTTTTAGTAAAATGTTAAGCTTACAACATCACAACTGATTGATTGAATATGCTTTTAAACCACACTTCATCCCTTAGGATCTCATGGAAACAAAATGTTAATAATGAAAAAACCGAGGGCCCACAGCTCACAAAAGTGGCTGTCCTCCGCAGAAAACTACGTGGTTCAGATTATCATAATTGGCCTTATTTCAGTATGAGCCACAATATGAACATGCAGCCCATGGGACTGTGTGTATTGGGGTCAGGGCTAGCTATCATGACCCCACAACCTCCTTTCACATGTTTGCAATGCACACCTTTTCTGTGCAGTTAATATGTGTGAATTTACTACTACAATTCATTGTTCCCATTGTGCACATAGGATTCCTGCTTACTCTTGTTGTATGCAGAAAGTGATCAACAATCAGTTCAACATGTGCACATTACATTCAGCTCAAAAGATACTGCTGCATGTGCTAGGGGAAAAAATCCAGTTTATGGCTATGTGAATTGGCTCTAGGGGGGAAAAACCAGTATTGTTCAGTTATTTAAAACTGATTTTCAGCCATAGCTTCTTTCACAGTTTATTTGTGTTGAAATATGTTTTGACTAATTGATAGTAAGCCTTCTGCGCTATGAAAAATAAGTAGTGTTTGTTTTTAAGATGCTGTGAAATCTGATAGTGTCAATATCGCAGAGATGATAATTACTGCCACCATTCCAACCACTTCTATACCCACCCACACAGATGAAGATCCTAGTAAAGATTTGAATAGCCAAAGTAATTCTGAGGCACCTTGAACATTGGACAGCCTTCCTGACTCATTGTGCCCCACCTTTAATACTGAACAGAGCTTTTTTCAGCCAGAACTCACCAGAACCCAGTTCCAGCACCTCTCAGGTGGGCGCCATTGCCATTGCCATTATAAGAGAACAAGGGAGGTGTTCATGGTGAGTTCCGGCACCTCATTTTGTATAAAAATAGCACTGATACTGATATTTATCATGGTCATGTACATTAGAATTCAATGAGCAAAATAAATTCAGTTTAACAAGCTATGTTAGGAACTTTCGGGCCCCCAAATGCTTGGAAATTACAACTGTTGAGGGCCATGCCCTTAACAGATGTATTAATTAGTCAATATTGATATGGTGTGATAAACTATCCCATAGTTAGCTTCAGCTTCACTCTTGCCTTGTAGCTGGATGGCTGTCAATGGCAAGAGTAGTGGACCTGTGTCCCAAACTTCACTGGAATAGACACATGGAGTCCATGCAACTGAAACTACCATTCCACATTGCAAATGGAAACTGTGGGAAGAACAGAGCCTCTGAATGTATCTATTTATTTATGTCAAAAAAATTTAAAGCCTGCCCTTCTAGTTAGTGCTTTTGCACGACTCAAGGTGGTTAAGACCAATTAAAACTACATTAAAAATTAAAAAATGGTAAGGAAGCTAGAAACAATGACCGTTTAAGAAAGAGCCTGCATAAGTGAATAAATTGTATGCTCAAATCTTATTCAAATATTTTAATATATAAATGTGTGTGTTTATATGTGTGTGCCTATTACGTGAGAGAGAATCTTTCATGGTTTAATTTTGTTTCCCTTCGTCTAGGAAACTTCATGGTCTTGTGGTCAACGTGCAGGGTGTCAGTTTTTAAGTCGGTAACCAACCGGTTTATTAAGAACATGGCCTGCTCTGGGATCTGTGCCAGCCTAGTCTGTGTGCCTTTTGACATAATCCTCGGTGCCAGTCCACACTGCTGCTGGTGGATCTACACCATGGTCTTCTGTAAGATCATAAAGTTCTTGCACAAAGTCTTCTGCTCAGTGACCATCCTTAGCTTTCCTGCCATTGCTCTGGATAGGTAAGACTGTGAAGTTACTCGTCAGCTGACATTTACCACTTGCCCCTTGCAACAGATATAGGTTCTACATTGCTTGTTGCTTAATTGTGGGTTGATGAAATGGTTCTACTGCCCTCTTCCTTCAGCGCTAAACACGTTTATTTTTCTCTTTGGTCAAGTTGCTCAGAGCAACATTTTCACTTTGCAACCAACCTGTGAGATGAGTTATTCTGAAAGAAATGACATACATTGGCTGGATTTTTAAGGTCTGGATAACTTAGCCTGAATAGCTATTTGCTTTAAGGCCAAAAAGTTCAATTCTCAAGTATCCTTATTGCCAATGTATAAATTTATTTGTGTGTTCTTCCTGCCAGGGGAGCTAATTACAGTGGTGCCCCGCAAGACGAATGCCTCGCAAGACGGAAAACCCGCTAGACGAAAGGGTTTTCCGTTTTCGAGGTGCTTCGCAAAACGAATTTCCTATGGGCTTGCTTCGCAAGACGAAAATGTCTTGCGAGTTCCTGCAGGTTTTTTTCCCCTTCCCCCCCCCTTTTTCTAAGCCGCTAAGCCGCTTATCAGCTGATCCGCTAAGCCGCTTAACAGCTGATCCGCTAAGCCACTTATCAGCTAAGCCGCTAAGCCGCTTATCAGCTGATCCGCTAAGCGCCTAAGCCGCTAATAGCGCTAATCCGCTAAGCCGCTAATGGGCTTGCTTCGCAAGACGAAAAAACCGCAAGACGAAGAGACTCGCGGAACAGATTCTTTTCGTCTTGTGAGGCACCACTGTACACATTTTGAGGTCTTTTTGGGAGTTATGGCAGATTCTTACTTTCCCTGCCACCATTTTAAATGTTATTCTAGTTACTAGGCAGAAGTTCTTGGTAGATTTCTACTTTTAAGTTCAACAATCTTTCTGTAGTGCTCTTACAGTTATGTAATTTTCTCCAGAATCATTTCATTTCTCTGCAAATAATTCTATAAACAAGTTAATCTGCAAAGATGATTTGCCCTATTTTCCCCTTGCTGTCCATGGTTTAAGAGCAAGTCTTTGGAATGACAAGCTTTGCTGACCACTGACTGGCTCATCCTTTGTATCAACAGTGTCCCGCTGACTTGTAAATTATAGTTTTATGATAGAAAAGAAACTCACTTAGGATCTGAGGAGAGGGAAGACTTTACTTACATCTAACATGCTAATGAGAGTAACAGACCTTACTATAAATTAGATCAGATTAATATTGGGTAGGTTAATTGCCTATTCCTATGGAGTGTAATATTTTGTAGTAAAGGATGCATCTAGCTGCAATTCAGTGGAGGATCTGGGAATTTATATATATTTTTCTTTTCATAGCAATAAAATTGCTATGAAAAAGGACCTCCGCTAGTTAAATGGGGTTAACCTGCCCTCCCAGAAAAGTACATGGGTCAGGGGAGAGGGGGATCGTTCTATCTGACAAACTAAAGTGCTTGCACCGATGAAACATTCATCATACTGCAAGGCTGAATTCTACCTGTTGGCTTTATATTTTTTTACAAATGGTGCGGTCGTTGAATACAGAACCTTAAAAAAACATAGCATGCTTTAGGAAAAAGATTTGATACTACTTGGATTAGATATTCTTTCATGGAAGTTGTACCACATCTAATTTGGCCTTTTCCATTGATGACATATTTTTATCAAAATAATGGCTAGGGCAATTGATTTCTGAAGGGAAAGAAAGAAAGAAAGAAAGAAAGAAAGAAAGAAAGAAACTAATAAAATTCTGTATAGACATGTGTAAGACTGTGCTGTTGAAGATCTGGTGATAAATGATACTGTAGATTCCGGCATATAAGACGACTTTTTAACCCTGGAAAATCCTCTAAAAAGTCGGCCGTCTTATACACCGGGTATGGGTTTGCTGGCAGCGGCAGTGGGTGGTAGGCTCTGCGCCGGGAGGAAGCTGCCCGGCGATGCTAAGTCGGCTTCGCTGGGTGGCTTTCTCCTGGCACGGAACGGAGCCCGCCACCCACTGCCACTGCCTAGTGAAGCTGCCGCATATAAGACTGGGCGTATAAGTCGACCCCCCAAATTTGGGGGTGTCGTCTTATACGCCCAGTCACCTAATATGCCAGAATCTATGGTACTTTTATATCAAGGGAAGAAACAATTTAAAATACAGGGCTAGTCAAGACCAAATCAGTGATTTAGATCACTCAAATTTAAGTCAATCTACCCAGGAATAGAGGGGAGGTAGGAAGAGTTGCAAATTTCTCTTTACATGCATTTGTTCATCTCTTACAGTCTCCTTTTCTTCTTTTTTTGTAGGTACTACTCAGTTTTGTATCCACTAGAAAGGAAGATATCAGATGCCAAATCTCGAGACCTGGTGATCTACATCTGGGCTCATGCAGTGATAGCCAGCATTCCTGTATTTGCTGTGACCAATGTACTAGATATTTATGCTATGTCCACTTGTACTGAGCCTTGGAGTTACTCCATTGGCCGTTTAGCATACGTCATTATTTACAACATTACCACTGTGATTGTGCCGGTGGCTGTGGTCTTTCTCTTTATGATCCTCATCCGCAGGGCACTGAGTGCCAGTCAGAAGAAAAAAGTCATCATAGCTGCCTTAAGAACCCCTCAGAACACTATCTCTATCCCTTACGCCTCTCAGAGAGAATCTGAACTTCATGCCATGCTGCTCTCCATGGTTATGGTTTTCATTTTCTGCAGTATCCCCTATATGACTTTGGTGATTTACCGCACTGTGCTCAATGCTTCTGATGCTTCTGTGTACTTGCTTCTCACTGCCATCTGGCTGCCCAAGATATCACTGCTAGCCAACCCTCTGCTCTTCCTGACTGTTAACAAGTCCGTGCGGAAATGTTTAGTAGGGACAATGATGCAGTTACACCGAAGGTATAGTCGGAGGAACACAGTCAGCTCCGGAGGCGCTGGGGACATCAGCCTGGAGCCTCACGTTCGTTCTGGTAGCCAGCTTCTGGAGATGTTTCACATTGGGCAGCAGCAGATTTTCAAGCCCACAGAGGATGAAGAAGAGAATGAAACCAAATCTATTGGCTCCAGTGGCTACCAACAGAAGGAGATCCCCACAACCAGCTTAGACGTGGAGCAGACTTTAGTTCAGAGGCCTATGCCTCACGCCATTGCAGACTCGGCCGCGCAAGTGGCTCCAGCGATGCCAACAGAAGCCGAATTGGCCAATGAGAAGTATTCCATGCAGCTGGGCTTTGGACCCTTTGAGTTGCCTCCACAGTGGCTGTCAGAAAATCGGAACAGTAAGAAACGACTCCTGCCTCCTCTGGGGAATACGCCCGAGGAGCTAATCCAGACCAAACAGCCCAAGGGTAAAGCAGAAAGAAAAATTAGCAGGAACAATAAAGTCAGCATCTTTCCCAAGGTGGATTCCTAGTCAAAGCAGGAGTGCTCTGTGGTGAGAGGCAGGACTGCTTTCTTGCATACATGTGATCCTATGGATCTTTGTTAGGTTGAAATTTAATAAAGGCTTATTTTTTGTGCCAATTTATGTAAAAGCAAAGTGAAAGCAAGTGTTCCTTAGGAATGGGTTTCGATACAAATATCTCGGCCTACCTATTTCTTTATATTAATTTATGTAGACTTGTTTAACTTCCATATAGGTGTTTTTGGACCCTTTCTGCCCCAAAGACTGCTTTCCACATTATACCTTGTTGTGATCTCCGGGACTGGCCAAATGCAGCAAGTCTTTATAATATACACACAGAGACATTGGGATCACTGTTCTGTGATTATGGAACTCGGGGGAAGGGAGCATAATAAATATGAAGCTCCCTTCCCTGGAGGTCCATATCTCTTTCTGCTCTTTCACAGAAGCACTGAGCATCTTTTAGGAGCATTCCATGGCCTGTACAATTGGCATGGCTTCAAGTGGCCAGGAATAAACAAGGACCTGACATTTCAATTATATTTTATAATTTAATGAGATTTTTCTTCTTCCTTGTTTTTTTTTGTACGTTTATCTTAAAAGTATTTTAAGCTGTTTCATGCTGTTCAGACAGTTGTGGGCTAAATATGATCTTGGTTACTATCTGTGAAACACTTCCATTCAGGGGCTGACATTTAGTGGGCTGAGTACTGCAGGTTTTCAGCAAAAAAAAAGATCGGGGAGAAGCAACACCTTAACAGAGGTAAAATATACTAAGCACTTTCAACCACATGGAAAATGGCACAGCAAATGTTGAGACTTTTTCTTCTTCTTCTTCATGAAGTATTGGCCAATGTGACCCTTAATTTAAATTTATCACTGTGTTATAAAGATTCCTGTGCTTTTTTTATACAGAGTATTTTCTGTGCCTCCACAATGTAGCATGGTCAGTTCTTTGGTGAACTGGCACATAGGTAATGGTTGCTATTTGTCTGGCATGTACTGCATTAATAACAGGCTCTACGGTGCAAGTTTAACTTCTCAACTGTAACACACTTGCAGGTCCTCCATGGATTCCATCTAGAAAATGCTTCTTTGGTTGGGTTTACGAGCCTCACACCATGTGACTGTTCAGTTATCTGCTAAGTAATGGATGCATTTTGAATTCTAACTATTTGCACACACTGATTCTTTTGCATGGGATTCTCCTTGTTTGATTTATCTGAAATTTCAGCCACCTTCATTGGGTAGGAAAAGGAAAATGCAAAGTGGATTTCATTAACAATCTGAGTTTTGCTTTCAGCCAATCAGGTATGCAAATAGAATATGCAAATACAAAGCAGAAGACCTTGGATAATTATTTGCACCATTGGAATCATATTTGCAAAATTGTAATATCTGTAGGGAAAGGTATCGGGTTGTATCCAATAAGGTTTTTCCTTAGAGTTGATGCATTACAATGAATTGACCTCAGTTAGTCACACTCATTAATTTTAGTGGTTTACTCTGAATATGACAAACATTGGATACAACTCATTAACTGCACACACCCAAAGGTTTATAAGACCAGCATATTTACATATTTGAGCAGAACCTGCAGAAAGAACGAGAAGAATTTTCATCTCAAATGTGCATTTTTCAACAGTTTTGTGGCTATGAACTTACATGCCATTGTGAGGACAAAAAAAATGTTGAGACTTCCAGGTTAGCGTGATCGGATTAATGGCGGATTCCCTCCGAGCTCCGGAGGGAATCGGCTCTGCTGAGGACGGGTCTTACCGCGCCGGCGACGCGGGGACCCTTAGAAACCGCAGGCGCGGAAGCCTGCAGACTTGGTGACTCGGCGGGCACCTTTAAGCGCCTTCCCCGACCCACGAAGAGCCTTTTTAAAGGCTACGGAGAGGGTACGGGGAGTGGCGTGGTGCTGTGAGTAGACCGCTACTTCAGTGGAGCGTAGCCGCGAGCCATGGCCGGAGAGCGCTGACTTTTTTCCCAAAATTCGGACTGGAAAATAAACAACCCGTGAGTAGATTGGAATCTGGACTTTAAAATTTATACCTTTGAATTTGGTACAATCGTGGGATGTGCTAAAGGGAAGTCCGCACCCCCCCTACCTACAAACGATCTAAAGCAAGGATTGGAGAACTAAGGTGGAGAGTATTGTTTTTGGTGTCAGATAAAAGATACTTCAATGAATTTGACAGAAGAAGTCTTTGTGCTGGAGAGAAAGTGAGGAATTTTGGAAGCTTTTGTGTAAACCCCCCCCCCCGAACCCGGGAGTGTCCTGTGCGTAAGCCGGAGGAAAAAGAATAAGGAGTTTGACAGCTGTCAAAGGAGCTGTCAAACGGGCGGTTAAAGTTAAGAACTTTGTTACTTAAAAACTCTCTGAATTAAAAGTGTTGCATTTGAACTGAGGTGGTTGGAAACAACGTAGCTATAAACAATAAGTAACGGACTGTTGGAAAAGGACTGTCAAGTAATTGGAATCCCCCTAGGGGGAACTAGAGACATTACAATGGCTGCAGAGGGAAAATTACTGGCAGAGATAGAAAAAATGTTTTTTCTCGTGGGAATCCTGCAAGAGCAGAGTACGGCTATGAACAAAGAACTTATGACCTTGAATTCTAAAACAAACAACTCTGCTGAATGCATAAAGGATTTGACTAATAAGAAATCTGCAGCTGAACCAGAAGAGACATTTTTGGAACAGGTGGAGAGGAAAGAAGGAGTGGAAAAGGAAAATACCAATCAGAAGCCTATATTGTCAGGAAATAAAGAAGAAGATCTTCGGATTACAAATCTGCGAAAGATGAGAAAGATGAAGGAGGAAGTCCCTGGAGTACCTGGAATTCTGGAATTTAAAAGAATAAAGAAATATGATTGGGACTTCCTCTTTGAGTATGAGAGATCAGCTGACTTTTGCAGCAACTGCTTTTAAGTATTTTGGATGGAAGAAAACTTGGTGTGACTGCGACTGAACTCCTTCCAGACCTGAGGACCAACAAAAAGGGTTACCAACAAAATCGGCGGAGAGAGACTGACAGAGACTTGAAGGCCTCGGATGTGAGGAATCCGGGCTAGGAACTGTTTCTGTGGACATAAGGGATGGAAACCGGGGTAGGGAGGGAGGGGAGAACAGAATTTTAAAATTTTATGATTTTTGTATTTGGCCATTATGACATATAATTAATTAAAATATAAAGGGAGAAATTCGTGGGAGGGAAATTAGGTCGACCTTAGAAAAAAGATTTAATGTTTATAAGAGAATTGGATAAGTTAAATGTGGACAAGTAAAAAGAGTTAAGTTTTAAAAATAATAATAATATGTTAAAGATGAGAGATAAGAACTTGCTGAATTAATTATTGGAATTGGGATGTATGAAGAGGGGGTGGGGGGAAGTCAAGGAAAGAGGGTAAAGAAAGTAAAAGTATGAAATTATATATGTTTTGTTTTTGTTTTTGTTTTTGTTTTTGTTGTGTGTGTGTGTATAAAATGTGAAAACCTAATAAAAAATTTTATTAAAAAAACAACAACAAAAAATGTTGAATTCCATGAGTATAAAAGCATAAAAGGTAAAGGTAAAGGTACCCCTGCCCGTACGGGCCAGTCTTGACAGACTCTGGGGTTGTGCGCCCATCTCACTTAAGAGGCCAGGGGCCAGCGCTGTCCGGAGACACTTCCGGGTCACGTATAAAAGCATAGCGTGCTATAAATAACTGAACTGGTAGGGTAAGTTCTTGTTTAGTTAAGATTCCTGGGGGGTTGGGCCAGATGACCCTTGTGGTCCTTTTCAATTCTACAATTCTACGATTCCATGATTCTATCTCCTTTGAATTCCAAGAGCAATTTTCCTGATCCAGCAAAATAGATCTGCACACCAAAGCAGTCTTATCTGGGGGTAGCTGATGTAGCTACACATCTGGATGTTCAGCCATGTTGGAGTTGTTGGCTGTCTTTGGAAGTGTCTGGGGATGCACATCTGTATCTATAGCTACCTTTTGTTATGTGTGGTAAGCTATAAGTGACCAGAAGTAAACTAGGCCACTTTCTTTTATTTGCCTCTTTCCCCCCTTTTTTCCTTTTAAAAAACCCCAACTTCAAACATTAATACCTCTTTTATTTCATTTTTCAAAATACAAAACATGCTATATATAGTACATATACTAAATACGGATGTATAGAATACTAGATTATAAAATATATTATTTCTACATATATATTCCCCTATATATGCTATACATGAAGTAATATAATCATAATTCTATCAATAAATACTCTACAGCATAATATAAACAATCCTAAATTCTTCAGATCTGAGTTCTCCCTTAATGTGCTATATCACCGAGTACTGAGTACCTAGGGTTTCTTCATATTTTTCCTCTTGGGACCTTAACATCATATTTAATGTAACAAAATCTAACTTTTCCCATGCCTATCTAACTAGCTCAGTTTCCAGAATGTGGCAAACAAAATTCTAGCTAGGGTGTGTATATAATAACACCTACTTCTAAAAAGCCATAGGAATACAATTTTAATGTAATTTGGTGAACATGCTGAAGGATTCAAAGCTAAATCTATCCAAAAGATAATCTGCAATAGCTACAGCTGCCAATGAGCAGGAAGATGGGTGTTATAGTTTAGCAACCTTTAGATTGGCGCAGGTTAGCCTCCCTTGCTTTAGAAGACCAATTTTTTTACCATTAATCTGCATTTCCACCTCAGGTGAGAAAAGTCACCTTGAAAAATTTAACGAGAAAGGTCTCCATTAGCAGTTAGTGCATTATACAAGATTACAGATGCCAAGGTGTCTCCTTCCTTCCTTCCTCCCACCCACATCATACCTGGGGGAAAAATAATCCCTACTCCTATTCTGTAAAATAAGTATACATCTAAGTATAGATATGTAAACCATTCCTGACTAATGCAGTGATCAAACTTCATAAACTTCACAGATCAAAACCTGTCATAACAAGAAGAAACTTATGTGTCCAGGGCAGTCTCCTGTATACAGTATCATGAATGTTGGTTATTAGATGCTGCACCGTCTAATTCAGTCAGAAAACTAATATGAGTTGTCTGGCAAGCTGAAATGCTTATGCAGATGAAACAACTGGAGGTTGTTTCACTTCCACACTGTGTCTGTTCCATGGTTTACTTTGCAAATACACCCTTTCTTTTCCATAAACGTGGCCACTGTGGTTCTGCAAAAAGCACAACACTAATAGTTTTTCAAGCACTTGCATTCTGCGCTAGAGTATTTTGTGCATGCTGAGCCACTGGGTGAGATTCTGCTTGTTTTCCTTGAAGGGTGGGTTTGTCACAAGAACAAACATCTCTTTGCCACGTTTGAAAAAACAATCATATCTGAGCGGCACAATCTTAAAGCAAGAGCGGGGGGAATATTACATAAGCATTCCTTACGGCACACAGATATTCTTCCTCAAGTTTCAAATGGATCTACAGATTCTAAGGGATCTTAAGAATTTTTTTCTATATGTTACTGATAACAAACTTGCAATAAAATATGTAAATGCTTTATTAATACAGTGCTCTTCCCCTCTTTGTTTTGCCCCAGGCAGTTTTCTATCTAGAAAATGCATACAACTTCAGAATATGACCACTGATTTCACCATTGCCTCCCTTATCTTCATTTTTTTAGGAGTTTTAATAGATTTGCCCTGACTGAATAAAGTGTAAGAACTCAATCCTGTAAATCTTTTCTTTCATCATGTAGATTATCTGACGCTACAAACTACCTGCACTGCCTCATTCAGTTGTGATTGATCTATCTGTAGTCTCAGTGTTTGAGAATCCAACCATCTTTATGGTTTTGCTAAGTGAAGACAACATTCTAGAGAAAACTTACTTCTGAATTCATATCCTTCACTAGAGATAGTTTCTAGACTTGGTGGAGTAATCTCTTTCTACCTCCAGGTAAAAGGTAAAACCCCTGGATGGTTAAGTCCAGTCAAAGGCGACTATGGGATTGTGGCGCTCATCTTGCTTCAGGCTGAGGGAGCCGGCGCTTGTCCACAGACAGCTTTCTGGGTCATGTGGCCAGCATGACTAAACCGCTTCTGGTGCAATGGAACACCATGACGGAAGCCAGAGCGCATGGAAATGCCATTTACCTTCCCACCACAGTGGTACCTATTTATCTACTTGCACTGGCATGCTTTCAAACTGCTAGGTTGGCAGGAGCAACGGAAGCTCACCCCGTTGTGGGGATTCGAACCACTGACCTTCTGATCAGCAAGCCCAAGAGGCTTGGTGGTTTAGACCACAGTGCCACCCGCGTCCTAATAATATTGCATACTTAGCACAGTCAAATGAAAATAATTGCCAATATTTGGTCCCTAGTTGACCAGATTGCCATGTTCACAGCCCCAAAGCTGCAAGCATCACCAGACCTCACTGATTCTGAACTCCCGTTAACCTCTTCTTAGAATCAAGTCGACTTCTTTGTCAAAAGCAATGCCAATGCTTGAGCTGCTCAGAATCACAGCAAGTCTAGGCGCCCGGAGATGTCACACCCACTGTGACTGCAATTAGCTTACTGGTTCTGCCTTGAGGAGTTCTAGGGCTTCAAAGCTAGGTAGCTGGGTGGAAAGGGGGCCTGCAGAACTCATTACAGAGGTGGGAGAACCTTTCTTACCACCCTACCTCTGGCACGCCAAATTTGACAGGTGGGCAGGACTGACATATTGTCAGCAACCTCTGCAGGTGAGGTGCATTACTTGTGGAGGCTTTCTGTGCAATAGGAAACAGACCACATATGGGGATCCTCCATTGTGTACAGTAGGCTTGCCCTGTATAAATTAACCCTCCACTGGGTGGTGAGTGGTAGGACACAAGCGATGGGAGCACAATTTTTTGTGGTGGTGGTGGGGAGAACTAGGAATGGGAGAGAGTTTAGTTCACATTTAAAGGTGGACCTACCTAATCAGCACTTTCCAGAACAATGGAAGAACCAAAACACAGCCATCGTTTGAAGCTCCTTTGAATTTTGCAATTCTAAATCGTGTTCCAAAACTCACAGACTGAGCTGGTGTCCATAAAAATGCTCTTATTTGTGAAAATAGTCTACAGAATCGCATTATTTTAGAGAAATTTGCTGTGCCAAGGTGTGTATATTACGTATCTCACAAATGGATGTGGAAATGTGGAGAACTGAATTGAAGATTAGAAAAATTAGGAGCAGAGAAACCAAAATGGACAGCTTCATTTATTCCTAGCAGAAACACAATGTGTGTGTCTGCTCTCTCCCTCATACGATACTAATCTGTGAGGAGAACTCCTGCCTAAGGCTACCATCTGATCTTCTGCGGGGGTGGGACCAAACCATTACTTTCCACACGTAACAAGTCGTGACTATTTATATGCCCTCTTGAATTCACTTCCAATATATAATTTTTCTGTTCTCTTTGTTTTTCCTTCCATTAGGCTTCCTCAGCCCCCACCTCTCCTCCAACTATTCCATTAAGGGCTTGTACTCATTCCACTATAAATTCTTCAGCAATGTTTCCCCCCCGTTCTCTAGTTAATATTCTTATCCAGGGCCTCTAGATAACAATATTCTTAATGCAGTCATTAGTTTTACACCAAGCATCTCGATGTGGGCCAAAAGATGAGGCTTCCAGCCTATTATACTGTTTGCCACTGCAATACAGAGAGACAAAAGCGAAGAAGAAAATTAATATTCCCAAGATATCAAAGCAATGACGTACACACCACATTAATATTGAAACGCTGTTCTTGTGTTAGTTAAAATTGTGTTCAGCGGAAGAACCCACACAGTATTAACAGGAGCAAGACTTTCAGAGGCAAGACTTTACTCCCCCTTTGTCTGTCAGGGTGAGCTTAAAATAAAGTCTTTAAAATTTTATTATTTTGAAATTGAAAATGCCAGGTAAAATCATTACTTGTTTAGAACGTTTCTATGCCTCCCTTCAACAAAGCCTAAAAGGGCAACATACTGGAAGATAATAGAAGCCAGTAAATAGATAAAACACTACAAGAAGCAATGAAAACAAACCTATATAATTTAGCAAAGCAGAATATTAACATAAAGCTAATTTCCATTCCCTGCTGAAATGTCTGGGCAAATAAATAATGTATTTGCCTGACACTGAAACGACATCAAGGTTGGTGCAAGGTGAGCATCTCTAAGGAGGGCATTCCATAAGCTGGATGGTAGGATGGAAAAGGCTGTCTCCCTCCTGTGTCAGGGGTAGTCAGGAGACAAAGAGGAGAGCTTTCGGTGATAATAGTAGAGAGGTGTGGGCAGCCCACTGACAAAATACAGAAAAATAAAACATAAAGAGCAAGCAGACAATTAAACAAACCCAAGTATATAATACATATTAATAAAGCAATCTGCTGATAGATAGAACTAACATATTAATCATAGCTGACAAAATGAAAAGCTACATTCCCGTCGAAGGTAGGGTATGTTTAGATTTAGCAGGAGTGAATACATTAGCATTCATCGCTGGCAAACGTGAAAAACCCAAGAAACAAGGAAGGAATTAAGAGTTGTTTAGGGCTTTGGTGGCTTGGGCATGACAACTAGCTTCTTCCATAATCCCAATATCCCCCCGTTTCTCCATCCACTGATTCAAGGAAGAGGTAATTTCTAGTTATTTAAAAAAGAAACGTTTACTACCAACTGTAAATTAACCAAGAGCTGCTTATAAGAGAATAAAGGGGACGCTGACTAAATTAAATTAACCATTGCCCTTATTGGATCTTTCTCAAACTGGGCAGCAGAGTATACAATGATGTTAAATTTCTAGACATTCGGGGAGATTATGGGGCACACCACACTGGGCATTAAAGCAATTCCAACGTATCACAACCTTTCCAACATAGCGTGCTACGCTATTTGTGTAATATCCAATGTCACTTGAGTGGGGTTCCATCACGTGACAGGACTTCCTCTTCCTTTCTCATGTGGCCCCCATGCGTCTTCCAAATCTGCTCCACAGCATCCTTCCAATCCTCAAGAGCAGATTTGAAGGCATGGCGGGGGGCGGGGGGGGGGTGCTATGTACTGAAGTTCTCACCCTGGGCCAGCAGGGGAATACTGCAGATAGTTATGCAAATGAAGGATCGAAAAGTGACGTTCAGTGATTGGATAGTTTTGTATGCAAATGAAGGATCGAAAAGTGACGTTCAGTGATTGGATAGTTTTGTATGCAAATGAAGGATCGAAAAGTGACGTTCAGTGATTGGATAGTTTTAGAAAATGGCAACAGTTGCATTGTTCTGGAGCTCTATATAAGCAGGCTGACTGAGCTCCTCAGGCTAGTTCTGTTCTGGCATCTGAATAAAGAAGAGCTGTTTAAAGAATCGCTGTGTCGTCTGACATGTTCGCCCACAACTTAACAAGGGGGCTGTGGGGAGAAGGACTTATGCCTTTCACAAATGGCGTCCATCTTTCTGGTGGGTGGACATAGATGGATTCCACCCTTTGTTTATTGGGTATACAAATATGTGCACCATGTAACAGTGAGTGAATACTTTAAACTAAGTTGCACTGGAGGCAGTTTACACACACACACATATATATATATTACCAATAATAAAACAATACCAATAATAAAACATTTTCCACTTTACATTTGGTATTTGACTTCTCCACACCCTTCCACTGTTTCCTCATATTATCTATTGCTGCTGCATATTATAGTTATTCTATACATTCTTTCCGCCATACCTTTTACTGCTATACTTCAAAGCTGATTGCATTTTAACATATTTACATTTTTTAAAAAATAATCTACAAACAATTTCCAATCCTCCTTGAAAGCTGTCTCATTTTGCTCTCTAATTTTACTAGTTAAGCTTGCCAATTCAACATATCCCATCCATTTCATCTGCCATTCCTCTTTTGTAGCTACTGCGTCAGTTTACCATATCTTTTGGCTAATTCACGATGATTTACCATACTTAACTCAATCAACCAGCAACCCATCAAAGAGGGAAGTGCCTCTGGAAGTCTTGCTCCCATTAACCCCACTTGGTTCTTCCACTGAACTCCAAATTCAACTAATGGAGAGGAATTATAGCTAGTAGCAATGCAATGTGAAACACATCAGCCTTACAGCAGATGTTGTGGCAAAATGTCAAGAACATTAATTTCCTTCTGCTTCATATTAATCTACTTTCCAGTCATGTTTATCAAACACTTCTCCTAGGTTCATTTTCGAAGCCCAGGATTATGAGGGAAACATCCTCTTTCAAATAGCAACTTAAAGCTTTAGGAGCTGGATTCAGTGTAGTATTTTACATTACAAAGGGCAGCATATAAGCTAAGGGTTCACGGAAGGGTGCAATTGGATACAACCCAAAACATGCTTAAAATTAAGGACAGAAAAACTGGTCTCAACAGGTTGTTCCTTTTAAAGCTGATGGAATCCTAAATGTTGATAAGGCTAAACCAGGTGAATTAACTTGGAATAAACTACTGAATTGGCCCAAATATAAGCCGCACTCGAATATAAGCTTCACCTTTAAAATTGGAGGGGGGGGGGAGAAAAAAAGAAAAAATACCCAAATACAGTGGTACCTCTGTTTACGTACTTAATTCGTTCCGGAGGTCTGTTCTTAACCTGAAACTGTTCTTAACCTGAGGTACCACTTTAGCTAATGGGGCCTCCTGCTGCTGCCGCGCCGCCACCGCACGATTTCTGTTCTCATCCTGAAGCAAAGTTCTTAACCCGAGGTAATATTTCTGGGTTAGCAGAGTCTGTAACCTGAAGCGTCTATAAGCCACTCACTTTCCTTGCTGCTCCTGGCTGCATACTGGGTGGGGGG
The DNA here is from genome assembly GCF_951804945.1 of Podarcis cretensis. Lineage (NCBI taxonomy): Eukaryota > Metazoa > Chordata > Lepidosauria > Squamata > Lacertidae > Podarcis > Podarcis cretensis. The sequence goes on along the minus strand of NC_137170.1, from coordinate 43,101,375 downwards.
AGCTGCGCTGCGTTGCCAGTGGCCTTTCCCCTTCCTCGCTCTCCCTTCCCAGCCTTGGGTGAGAGGACGGGACTGCGTGTGGGGTGGGCATCGCTACGCTACACTCCTGGCACTGTTTGCCCCGAGCTCCTTGCTGCATACCGTAAGGTTGCGAATATAAGCTGCACCTATATATAGTGGAGCAGAAAACAACAATACAAGTCTTGCCAAGATATTCATAGGAATAAAAGCGATATGACCACACTCTCCCGAGGTGAGAATTGAGTGCCCCTCACAACTATATAGAACAGATGCGAATAGCTGGTGTCTAATAGTTTCCAAGGAAAGAACATAAGAACAGCAGAGTAGATTGCAACTGGTTTTTAATATCAGCCGAAGATTAGCATTAATTATTTCCAATTTACTCTAATTGGCCTCATATTTTGAAATGGCTTCAAAGGGTTCTAGCTCAAAAATGTCTTGAGTTAAAGCAGAAACAAGCTTGATTTTGTATAAAAACAGTATTGTCAGCCAACATCAAAAGTTAATGCTCTGTGACGCCAGCAGGGCTCTTTAATTTAGCTTGCTTTACCAGAACAGACTACAGAGCCAGCAGGAGAGAGATAAGCTGCAACAAGTCCAGAAAGTTTACATCATATTTTGGTTTGCATCACTATCCAGCTTTATAGGATTCTGCATGAGCACTGGCAGATATGCAAAATCATCTTTACTTCTAGGTTGCGTGATTACCTTTGCAGACAGACGCTTGCTCCTTGTCGAGAATCCCCAGAGACTGATGAGCCCAGCAGGTCTGTTCTGATATAAGAGAGCCTTATTAAACCCATTTCATCAACTATTAGAAGAGCACTCTGGCTGGTGGCAATTCTTGCCTGTCTCTGTGTGGAACAAGCAGCAATAAAAAATAATAAATGTGCTCATGAGTTACAGAGAGCTCTCAGAGGTTTTCATGTCAGCTTGTTAGGAAACTACAAGCAGCTCCACTTACACAGATTGCAGTATGGTGATCCCCAACAGTGTGTGGGAGCCAAGTAATAGGAGCTTGCATGGTGTGCCTATAGGAACTGACGTTCTCAAATTCAATAAAACTGACTGGGAACAAAAATTCATGTAAGTGTAAAGTTGCTCAGAAAGTCCAGCATGGTTACATTTCATTTCAAAAGAGAAAACTTATAAAAATGGGGGCATTAGTTAAATCAGGGGTGGGGAACCTCCGGCCCATGGGTGAGTCTTGGTCTGTCTTGAGGTCCAGTTGTCCTGCAAGGCCACTTCTCACAAACCATGCCCACCCATCAATTAGCTAACAACTGGATCCTCCATTTATCAGCTGGAGAGTAGAGAGTTCAATTCTGCTCGGTGCTACTCAGTCAGCGTGTTCCCTACAAGAAACACGGTGGCAAAAGAGACCTCTCCCCACCCCACTCTGCAGGTCATTTCTGAGAGCTGGATGGGACCATCCACCTATCAGTCACCTGACATCAATCATGATGACAGAGGGTTGGCCTGCAGGGTGGTGGGAGTGAAAGATCAGAACCCCTCAAAGAGGACAAAAAGCTTCCCCATTCCTAAAGTAAAGGAAAGGCCAGAAGGATCAAACACATTGCGGGGGGGGGGGGTCACTTAAAACCACAATAATAGAAGTTCACCTAAAATTAGGAAAGATACCAAGAGAATGCCAGGATGGTTAAGCAGCAGAATCAAGGAAGCTATAAAAGACTAGAAGGATTCCTTTAAATAAGTGGAAGAGCAGAAAGGAGGAAAATATTATGGAAAAGCAAGTTTAAGCTGCTGTGAGAAAGAAGAATTTGAGGAGCAGGAGCAGATTGTCAAAAAAATATTGAAGGATTGTGTTTAATACGGAACCAGATTGAAAGCATATTGTCAGAGCTGCCCAAGGTCCCAGCTCACAGAGGACCAACGCCAGGTCGTCGTTATATACAAAAGTCTTTATTGAAGTTCAGTTTCCATTCCAAAGCCGTAGCGCGCAGCTCTACGTCTTAAACCCTAGACCGCCGAAGCTCCGTCTGAATCTCCACCCCCCAGACACCAGTTTAAGACTCTCGCCTTGCTCCACCTCCTCCTCTGCTCTTTCCTCCTCTGGGTCCGCCTGTCCGCTGGGGTGTTGCCCTTTCTGGACTCTTCTGATGCTGAGTCCCCGGATTCTTCCCCCTGCCTCCGGCGTGCTTTAGGACCTGGCTCCCAATCCGTGCTTCCTGCTGTCCCGCGCGCCTGTACATTTGAACTTGGCGCGCGCGCCCAGCCAGCAACCTTCCTCCTGACCGTTACACTGCTCCTGTCACTGCTTCCCCCCTCGGGGGGGGGGGCTAGCTGGACCTGACTTCCCCTCCGTTCCCTCACTCTGCGATGGAGGCGTGGCCAGTTCTGACTCATCTTCTCTCCCTACTGGAGGAGACGCTGGCCCTGATTCATGAGACTCTTCCCCCCCACTCCGCTCTGGTGGGGGAACTGGTCCTGATCTCCCGCTGCTGCTTTGGGAGTCCCCGCTGGCCCCTTGCTTCTGGTGTGTTCCCCCTGGGACCCCCCTTGCCCTGGCCACCGGCGCCCCCTTCTGTGAATCTTCCGATTCGCTGGAGAGGCTCATGGAATCTCTCGGGCCACTGTCATCTTCTCCCACACTCCCCTCAGATTCTTCCCCTTCGCTCTCCATCTCCTTTCCTCCCTGTGTTCCTCCTGAGCCCCTGACACATATGAACAGAAAAATGTCCTGAAAATGATGGAATGGTCCATTGGCAGCCCAGAAGCTTCCTTTGGTCTCATCTAACTTTTCTGCAGCCCCCACACAAGGAGATGTCGGCCAGCCGAGAGATGGATAGCAGAACTGTCTTTAGCCCAGCACGTACTGCTCTTGGGCTACCTTTTCAGCCCTGAGGCTAAACTCCTAATACTGTCTTGCAGAGCAACAGTAAGTGGTCCAACCTCACAGCCTGCTACAGTGGAAAGAAAGAAGCTGCAGAGGTCTCTGGACCATTCTCCCATTTCATACAGGTCAGTAAGCTGACCCACAAGGCATGCAACAATGCACGCCAAAACAATGTTTTTGACCTCACAAGCAGGTGGTTAGAAATGGAGCCTCACATGGTGCTCTGCGGCTTACAAAGAACAACTTCTTACCCTCCAGGCTGTCCCTCCTGAAATATTTAAGAGTATGCCATGTGAAGGATAGTGCTGGGAAGGAAGGCTGAGAGTGGTGCTATCTAGCCAAAATCAATGCTGCTCTTTGGGTTCTCTCCCAGCTGGCTGGTGCTACTTGCAGCTCAGAGTGACAGCTCAAGTGGCTTCAGCGATATATCAGAACAACGTGGTGTAGTGGTTAGAGTCAGACTAGGACCTGGAAGACCAGACTTCAAATTTCCACTTAACCATGAAATGCACTGGGTGACCTTGGGCAAATCACCACCTCTAACCTACCTGACAGGGTTGTTGTTATGATAAAATGAGGAGCAGGAAAACCATGTGCATCATCTTGAACTGTTTGGTGGAAAGGTGTGATATAAATGTAATAATAAATCCTCTCATTTAGTGTTGGGAAGGGTCTTCACCTTGGGGCTATACCTTGCTTGCCAATGCTCATGGGAGAGCAGCAATATCAAGGGTGGGGCAGTGTTCTGTTGATAAGCAGCTTGGCTGAGAATAATCAAACCTCCCCCCAGCTTCCATCCCGAGGCTGAAGACACTGGTTCATGTTTAGAGATTCCTCACCTACAGTGGCTGCACACAGTCAGACATCCCCACCCCAATAACTGTAGAGCTCAATGCTGATTTTGGCTCCATGCTGTAGTCAGTTTCCCTTGCCCGCAGCTCTGTCAATGAAGAGGCAGATTCAAGGGGGAATCACAATTTAAATTATTAGTAGGGGTGGGGGTGCTTGCCAGAGGAATACCAGTCTAGAATTCCCAGCCTATAAACATGTTAGTACATCCTAAACAGGAAGCATGCCTGCTCAGACCCTTTTAGCTTAATGGGTAATATACTGAAAGTCAGATGACGCCATCTTCTGGATGAAATATTATATATATATATATTTTATCAAAGAGCAATTACCGTATCACTCTGATTTGCATTATATGCATGTTTTAACATGGGGTTGTTTCTTCTTTAATTTCTTTATTGAACCAGATCTAGTCTCACAAATATACAGTAACGGCAGCATGGAATGAGAGACTAGTGGATTTCCATCTCTGAATCTTTTCTCTCCCCACCTCGACCTCAGTGTGGTGAAGTGGTTAGAGTGTTGGACTAGGACCTGGGAGACCAGGGTTCAAATGCCCACTTCAGCCATGAAGCTCCCTGGGTGGTGAGCTTGGGCTAATCAGTATCTCTCAGCTTAACACAGGGTTTTTGTGGGGGTTCATTATAGAGAGAAAAGGTGGGATGTAAATGCAACCAGCAAACAAACAACTCCATTCCTCCCGGTCTCTTGACTGCTTTAGTCCTCAGAATTCCATCTCCACTCCAGAATTCCAACACTGCAGGCAACACCGAGAGTCCCCGTCTCGTTCTCAGCAATAACGGCGAGCACGTGTAAGGAAATTAAAACTGGCCGATACAATGCAGCCCTGGATCTTTCTACTCAAGAGCAACCCTGGCTGAGCTCAATGGTACCTACTCCCAAATAAGTGCGCACAGGACTGAAGCATTTCAAGCATACACCACACGAACTACCTATTGCACCTGCAGGAATAAAGTAAACAAAAGAAACTGCTTGGTGTGCATTGGATTGCAGTCTTAAACGGAAGCAACAGTTTTCGGCAAGAGAGCTAGGTACCCTGATCCTGGCTGAAGATTATCCTCAAACTTAAAGGTAAGGGTTGGTGAAACATGCTTCGGCAGCACATGTGGGCTATACGGACGCGCCTGAGTGCAGGAGCCAGAACCGAGGACATCCAGGTTAGTTCATAAAATGTAAGATCAGGCGCATCTCCAGGCTCCGCAACCACGCGTTCATTTAACTGTTTTAGAACGTCGCTAAAGGGATTCAACGGGCATTTCTCAGGTACGCATGCTCAGCAGCACTCCGAGAAGGCACAGGGCTCACTTCCGCCCTTAGTGTCTACCTTATTTCCGGGTTCTGCTCTTCGAATGGGTTGCCATAGCAATTGAGAAGCGCATCGTCTTCATGGCTGTCTGTTTATAGAGGCGTTTTGCTCGCTCCGTCTGCTGGAGTGCTCTGCAGAGAACCAGCGCGGGGTGAGTTAATGCAGGGCGAAGTTTGCAGATTATGGCCATGTTGTTGTTGTTTATTACTTTGCGGGGCAAGTTAACATTTCCCGACCAACATAACAATACTAATACTAATGATGATGATGATAATAATAATAAATTTTTATTTATATCCCGCCCTCCCCGGCCAGGGCCGGGCCCAGGGCGACCAACACCAAATACAAACCACAACAAAACGCAATAAAAAACGACAAAAACAGTTAACCAAAATACGGCCCAAAACACAGCCCAAAATACAGCTTAAAATGCAGCCTCATTTTAGTGTGATTGGTCAGTCAGTTAAGTATTTCTATTGTTTTACTTGATGGTGGGGGAGCTGGCCTGCCTTGGCTATGCCCATGATCACGGTACTAATTTGTGTATGGGATCATGCCATTAACTAACACCCCACTGTTTCCATATGGTCGTGGAACTATAGTGCTCTTTGGGTTCTCTTAATGAGATTTAGGGCAATGGGGAGAAGTGCACAAGCTCTGCCCGTCACTGTGCTGATCCCCCTCTATGAGTTGAAGGTTGAACATGTAAAGTCAGAATCCTCCTGTACGTGCAGAGACTTACTGTGCATTTTGTAACCATAACTTTTCAGAATATTAAAACGAACAGACTCAAGAATACAAAAGGCTTCCTTGGGAAATGATACATAATGAATTGGGGAAAAAATATTTAAAAGTACTTTCCCAAAAAACCCAGAGTTATTTCGGTTGTATGCAACAACTGCATACATACGGCCCGTGTTTTGTTAGCCCCCAAATGGAAAAGGAGCGAGTTCCCAACCAAAGAAGAGTGGCAATGTGAGTTGACAGAATATGCGCAGCTTCCAGATTTAACATACAGAATAAGAGAACATGAAGAATATATGTTGAGAGAAGATTGGAAAACGTTTATTGAATATATGGGAAATAACTGTACAGCTGAATATGCTGGCAGCATTAGGATAAATTCAGCAGTGTAAATAAGTTATGATGGATGTAATAATGGAATGCTGAATAGTATAGTTTCTGTAAACTATGCAGGGATTTACGATATGTAAAATGAGCCATGGAAAGAGAAGGAAAGTCACTGATATCTTATGGATCTAAAAATGAGTACTTTAAATTGTAAAACAGAAAATTTAATAAAAATTACATAAAAACAAAACAAAAGGCTTTCCACTTCACAAGTTTGCCCTCCTGCTCATGAAGGATGGCAAGAACAGTGACAGGAGGCAAAACTAGCCTGTGTATCCTTGCTGGCCTTCCTCATGTCTTTACCTAAGTCATATCAAGAATATCCAAAGAGGGGTGCTGTTTCCATCAAATATACGCTGTGTGGAAAATGTGGAAGAGAATGGTAGGTTGATGAATATCAAATCAATTTAATACATGCCATATAATGTGCTCCCGTTATCTGCTTATTTCAGTTTTTAATGGATATTACAAGGGGAAGCCTGGATGACATTTCAAGGCCAGCATCTAGCTCAAGAATTAATCATGGGAGCAAAGTTTTAAGCACATCCTTAGAGATTTTAACACCAGCACCAAGCCTGCCTAAGGTAACTATTATGTCCACTGTTTTTCTTGCTCTTCTACAGTGTTATCAAGTTTTTGTCAGAGATGCTGTTAATGTTTATAATTATAGTAACATTAGTGAGGTACAGTGCTTGAGAAACCTGTATTTAGTATAGTGGTACCTCGGACGCGGGTGGCGCTGTGGGTAAAACCTCAGTGCCTAGGACTTGCTGATCGTAAGGTCGGCGGTTTGAATCCCCGCGGCGGGGTGAGCTCCCGTCGTTCGGTCCCAGCTCCTGCCCACCTAGCAGTTTGAAAGCACCCCTAAGTGCAAGTAGATAAATAGGTACCGCTTTATAGCGGGAAGGTAAACGGCGTTTCTGTGTGCGGCACTGGTGCTGGCTCGCCAGTTGCAGCTTCGTCACGCTGGCCACGTGACCCGGAAGTGTCTTTGGACGGCGCCGGCTCCCAGCCTCTTGAGCGAGATGAGCGCGCAACCCTAGAGTCGGTCACGACTGGCCCATATGGGCAGGGGTACCTTTACCTTTACTTACCTCGGGTTAAGTACTTAATTCATTCCGGAGGTCCGTTCTTAACCTGAAACTGTTCTTAACCTGAAGCACCACTTTAGCTAATGGGGCCTCCTGCTGCTGCCGCGCCACTGGACCACGATTTCTGTTCTCATCCAAAGTTCTTAACCCAAAGTACTATTTTTGAGTTAGCGGAGTCTGTAACCTGAAGCATATGTAACCTGAAGCATATGTAACTCGAGGTACCACTGTACTTATATTTTATGTTTTCATAATAAAGTGTATTTCCGGTTGGATCCATCCCTCAAATCCTCTGACTCTGATCCATCGGAGGATCATGTTAGAGGAATGGGACAGGTGATTTTTGCCAATTCCTGTCCCCACCCCAGTCTCCAGTGCCACACCCCACACTGTTCTGGAGGGCCCCCCAACCACCTGGAGTAACTATTCAGGGGGAAGAAGGAATTGGCAAAAGTCCCCCCCCTCCTCTGCCTGTGGGTGTATCCCATATTTGTTTCAAAATAGGCATCTGCACAAATGATTAGGTTCCACCCATGTTTTGAAACAATTCATTTATTAAATGAATTTTGTGTGTGTGTATAAATCATACTTTGAAGGAGGGGCATGTGTCTTGATACTCTTCTAGTTTTTTGCTCTCATTCACTACCTGTCCCCCCTCCCCCTCCTTTCTTTCTCTTTCTTTTTGCTTTGTTTAAAACAACCTAGGAAATAAGGCCATAAACATTTTGCTAGACTGCCTGTGCACTGATACATACTGTGATATGTGGCATAAAATAAAGAGAGAGCCAACCACTGTAAAGCTTATTTGTTTGGTCACTTGGAGGTGATTCTTTGCACTGGCAACTAAATACACTGGTACCTCGGGATGCGAACAGGATCCGTTCCGGAGCCCCGTTCGCATCCAGAAGCAAACGTAACTAGCAATGGCATGTCTGTGCACGCGCGCGTCGCTTTTCGACGCTTCTGCATATGCGCGTGACGTCATTTTGAACATCTGCTCATGCGCGAGCAGCGAAACCTGGAAGAAATGCACTCCTTACTTCCAGGTTGCCGCAGAGCGCAACTCGAAGGTGCTCAACCTGAAGCAACTTCAACTTGAGGTATGACTGTAAGTGACTATTCCCAAGACTTTTTTAAAAAAAATAAAATACAGTAGTTTATAAATATTTGCAATGTATTATCATATCTTTAGATTTCATCTGAAATTACATTAAAAAGGAAATTTTATCTATGGTTCCAAATGATAATAAGGAGAAATAGTGACCAATGTGCTTGTAGCAAATTTCTATTTCTGCAATCAATTCTAGGTTGCTTTTTATAATGAACACAAAGAACATGAGTCAAAAGAAAATTATGATGAAAATAGAGAGGAATATGGAACCAAAAAAATGAGAACCTCGGAAGTCATATCTGAAGAAAAGATGAATAGTAGTTACCAGCTGGTAATACAGAATACAAATCAGGTAAAAGGTATGAAATTTAGTATGTGTACAGTGCTTGTTTACATACAAGTAAGTTCAATGGCTTTTGTTATTTTATTTATTTCATAAAATTTATACACCGCATGATTGTAAAAAAGAAAAGAAAAAGCCACCCTCAAAGCAGTTTACAAAATGGTGTTCTGTGGGAACCTATTCCTTAGGGTGTGTGTTAGGGTTGCCACTTTGGTTTTCTAGGGGAAAACTCAATATTAAAGTTACAGAGCTATGTAAATATTCTTCTCTTAGCTTTTTAGAAGCTCAGTTGAGAAATTCTCTGAATGTGGATAAAAAAGAAGGGTTAAATATATTTGAGAGCAGAATTTTGCACTTTGACCTGCTTTTGCTGCTTCAAGTATGACTCAAGTATTGTACAAATTAATCAAATCAAATCACAAGAGGAAGACATATTATTTGCACAATGAAGAGACACCCAGAATAACCTCCCCTTTTCTTGCTCTTCTATTTCAAACCCTCAGTATGCTTTTAGACTTGGGGCCAATTCACACAATCGAATAAACGGTTATTAATTAAGTGATAAAGTCCTGTCCTTGAAAAGTCACTTGAGCTTAATGGATACTGCACATGATAAAAGATTTTCACAAAAGTTTATCTAAGTTAATGTAATTGTTGGTCCCCTGGGGTGGGGGAAACAGGAAGTTTTGCTGAGAATGTGCTCAGCTATTAAAAGAGTCTATGAAACCTAGATCCAATCAGAACTAGAGCAGTACATAAGGGAGGATGTGTGATGAAATCTTGCAGCTTCAAATATAATAGAAAGGAGGATGACATAAAAAGGAAGGTGAATAGCAAGGGAGAAATAGCAGGCTGGGTGAACAATGACTGCTGGATGCCCCCCCCCCCATTATTTCATAGAATCATAGAGTTGGAAGGGATCCCCAAGGGTCATCTAGTCCATCCCCCTGCAATGCAGGAATATCAACTAAAGCATCCAACCTCTGGCCATCTAACCTCTGCTTGAAAACCTCCAAGGAAGGAGAGTCCAGAACCCCCCCCCCCCCGAGAAAGTGCATTCCACTGTTGAACAGCTCTTACTGTCAGAAAATTATTCCAGATGTTTAGCTGGAATCTCCTTTCGTGTAAAATATTTGTCTTACAGCATGAGCCCCGGGATTAGAGCCCTATTTTATAGTAAATTTTGTCACGAATATCAGTGAAATGCAAAATACTGGGCAAAAGTGCAGTGAATATTGGAACTGATTGAGACATACAGTCACTAGTTTTGTGCACACTCCCCCAAATTGCACCCTCTGCTCAAAAGTTTCTGCCTAGAGGGGGTGATCCTACGGGATGGAGGGTGTAGAGGGTTTTTCTGTCCTGCCTAGCACTCCTTTCTGCCTGATGCACAGCCCCCTAACAGCCATAGATCACTCTTGGCCAGCCAACATGACCTGTAACTATCTGTGGCTGTCTGAACCCGACTCATCCAATACCTGAGTCCAGTTTGGCTTTGGACTCTGCCAGATCTGGTACGCAGCCCTAGCTTGAAAAGTTTCTGGGAATATTTTAATAATAATTTGTGCACCAAGCTCCAGAGGGTTTGGTGGTCAAACTAATGCCTCTTCTTCACTGGAAATGTATTGCTTGTTTCCTAACATGATTGTGCAGTAGGCCTTTAATTGCTGCATCACAGACATAAATGATTATGTCATCACCATAGTATATTCATGCCGGAGAAGCTTTGCCTGTTAAATTTCTGCCTGTCCCGCACCCATTTAGATAACATGTTGTGCCAGAAAAGGGTGGCAACAACACTTTCCTGTGAGCTACAAAATATATTAAAATAATATGGTGAGGTAGTTAAGAATCAGTATGTAAGTAATACTGTTAAAAGTTTTTTAAAGCCACACAGATATTTGACAGAACTTGACAGAACTTTCTCCTCCATATACTTGTGTACTGTTCCAAGTTGTTCCTTAGTTTGTAGTAATGATGATTTCACTGTTGGTTCAAATCTAAAGGTGCTGCTAATTTCATGCATGACTTCTGTTTTTCAGAATATTCCTCAAGCTCAGCAGATTCTGAAGATGACTGGGCTGAAAACAGATGGTCTTGTAGCAGCAATGCTCCTCAGAATGAACTAGCTAGATTAGCAAAAGGTATTCCCAATGTTTCACCTGCTGTTCAACCTGGAGAAGACATGCTGTTGTGCATGACGTTGTTTATCCAGTGTCCCAAATAAGTAGATAGTGAATAAAGAGAACCTGGGGTGACTTTATTTCCAGATCAAGCAAATAGTAATTCTGGGGAATTTGTGGTTGGAACACAGCTACCTTCATCCCTGTCCATTGGCCACATTGGCCAGGGCTGATGGGAGTTGGGAGTCCAACAAGATCTGGAGGGCCACAGATTCTCCACCCCCTATTGTAATGATTTATTTTTGTAGAACAACATCTAATGTTGCCAACTTTGTCAGCCTCTACTATTATTCTTTCAGAAACCAAATGCACAGGAATTTAGAAAGTGAATGGAGATACAATGGTGGGGAGAAAGTATAAAATTTCTTCTTGTCAAACTGCTGTGAGAGGCAGAGGATCAAGGCTAGCAAAGGTGTTAGCAACCCTACTAGAGACTTAAGTCTAGATTTTAGTTCTATTCAGGCATTTGTTATTATAGTTCATGGGTAGGCAAACTAAGGCCTGGGGACTGGATCTGGCCCAATCGCCTTCTAAATCTGGCCTGCGGATGGTCCGGGAATCAGCGTGTTTTTACATGAGTAGAATGTGTTCTTTTATTAAAAATGCATCTCTGGGTTAGTTGTGGGGCATAAGAATTCGTTCATCCCCCCCCCCCCCCCCAAAAAAATATAGTCCAGCCCCCCACAAGGTCTGAGGTATAGTGGACCGGCCCCCTGCTGGAAAAGTTTGCTGACCCCTGTACATAGTTAAAGAAACATTGGGGGCGGGGTGTGTGGAAAGATAGTGGGCACAAGTGTGTTAGCTCCACCATACGGTACTTTTCCATTTCCCTCTATGACCTCAAGCATGACTCTATGGCAAAATCTGTATTCCCAGAGGCTTCTGCACAAAATTTATATATCAATTAATTATCAAGACCTTAAAGCTGTTTACATCAAGCATATATTAAATGCTCTGTTGCTGTGTTTTCACTGTTCTAAATAAGGATAGGGAGGATTTTGGGTTGCTCCCCAATTTGCAGCAACAGACTATGCCTGAATCAGAATGTATACATACAGATTAGATCAACTTCAGGTTTTCAAACCTTTCTGAGTGTGATTTGCTAATCCTTCTTTTTTAAAAATGAGATGTCTAATAGTTCTTTTTTCTTTAAAAACAAAAGTTTAACAGCAGCTTATAAAATGTCCTTAATGAAGAAAAAGAAGGAAAATTAATATCTCACACGGGAAACGTATTGGATACAAACTCCAACTCCCTTTGCAGAAACAAAAGCTAATAAATTTGTAACTACGTTTGAAAGTCAGGAAACCAGTGGCTGCTAAACAAAGGATTAACACCTGAACTGTTGCAAAAAAGCAATAAGAAATAAGAAAAGCAATTTGTATCCTTATACTCAGTGCATGGGAAATCACCTTATATTGTTTAATTTGGTTTATGAATGATTGGCTCTCTGTGTTTTTTTAATTGGATTGTAATTTGGTTTGAGATAATGTGGCTATTGTTGGATTAGTATTAAAATTAATAAAAATTATTGTAAAAAAAGAAAATAAGAAAATGTGGTACTTAAAGCACTTGTTCAAAACGTTTGAATTAAGAGCCCCTAGAAATGGCATTATATTACAAGTGAATTGTATGGAGAAAAAGATAGCACCCTCCATCTAACTATGAGGCAGATATCTTTTTTCTGTCCTGTTATCAAAGATCTCTGCTTTTAATTTGCAGTTTGAAATGCAGTTTATAAGAATTATTGTTAATATGTTTAATTTTTAAGTGACAGTCAGTTCTGCATACCCGCAAGACTCCAAGGAGAATGATGTAGATCCTCGCATCCTGAAAGCTATAAAGAAGATGGAAAGGTTGGACCAGATATTGGCCAACAAACAATCTCAAGAAAGGGCAATTAAAAAACAAGGCAGGGAAATGAGAACTAAACTGTGGGAAGATTTTCAGGTTAGAAATAATTGTAATAATTTTGATAAATGCACTTTGAAATAACTTTGTTAATATATTCAGAATTGTTTATCTGAGTGTTTATAGTTTCATTTTTAATTTAATTTAATGTAATTGTTGCATGTTGTATCTCTAATCATGTAAACAAATATCTATCACAAAGCAACCATGTTAAACAGTTTAAAGATGAAAATGAATAAAAACTGTTACAAAAAATATTTCAGGTTAGAAACATACAATTTAAGTTCAAAATTCTTCTGTGAGCAAACATTTACGTAAACTAGCATGATTTAAAACGATGCATTTCACTCAAATTTAAATTACTCAATGTCTTAAGAAAATCAGATGTTGACCTTATATGGGAGAACTGTTCAAGTCTTTATTGATTTTATCACAAGTGCTACCCTGATGCAGTATTCACAAAAGCATGTGCTACTCCAGGGGTAGGCAACCTAAGGCCCGGGGGCTGGATGCGGCCCAATCGCCTTCTCAATCCAGCCTGCGGGTGGTCCAGGAATCAGCATGTTTTTACATGAGTAGAATGTGTCCTTTGATTTAAAATGCATCTCTGCGTTATTTGTGGGGCATAGGAATTCATTCATCCCCCCCCCCCCCGCCAAATATAGTCCGGCCCACCACATGGTCTGAGGGATGGTGGACTGGCCCACAGCTGAAAAAGGTTGCTGACCCCTGTGCTACTCAGTACTTAGTCATACCTTTAAAACAGCGCTACTAACATGCATTTTGGAGATCAGTGGTGGCCAGGGTTACCAGGTGGAGCTGCAGAGCCACCCTCTCAACACTCGTGTCACTGCAGCTGGATGGGGCAGGTCGGGGGTAAGGTCAGGGCTGTGCGGATGCACTGACATGAGCATTCAATTTGACTTAGCCCGTGCATCTGCACAACCCCAACCCATCCCATATCTGCTCTGCCCCAGCCCCACCAGGGTCATCTGCAGAGATGAGAGTGTTGGGAGGCTGGCTATTCCTCACTATACTGTCACGGTCATAGGAAAGAAAGTTGCCACAGCTGTGGGATCTTCTGGTCTACCTTTTCTCTGGCATGCAGTATTATGTAAATATATATTTATTTATTGTCCACATACAGTCTATGACATCTCGAAGTTCTTCCATGGTTACCGAAGAAGCAGAAAACACCAGCAGATTTTTAGCTTTGACCACACCGTCACCAGAAATGCCTGGTAAGTGTCAAATCAGATAATAATAATAATAATAATAATAATAATAATAATAATAATAATTATTTATTATTTATACCCTGCCCATCTGGCTGAGTTTCCCCAGCCACTCTGGGCGGCTTCCAATCAAGTGTTAAAAACAGTACAGCATTAATGTTAACCATGTTGTTCTCCGCTTTAATAGTGTCACTATTGTTTAGGCAACGTATGTAGATCAAAATTAGACAGGCTTTGCCTGCAGGCTTCTAGCTTAACAAATCCACATGTGACATACTTGTACGTAAACTTTTTGAATTACATTTAAGACCTCATGTGTGGTGCTTTAAATTGGTGCAAACCCACTAAGTTACCATCAGGTGGCAGTATTTGACAATGGAACATGCTTGCTGAATCTTTCATTTTTTCATTTTTTTTTAAAGTAAGGATGGTTTGCCCAGGTGCTAAAACTGAAGAACTCCACCCCCCTTTTTACTTTACAAAGGCACCTTTTGCTGTAGAGATCATGTTTCTCATTGATATTGGCCAACAGAACTATGCATAGTTTAAATAGTTTAGGATCCTCCTTGCCCAAGGCATTTGTACTGCATATCTACAGTCAGGCCCATTCTGTCTGAATTTTGCAAAATATCTTAATTTACTTGAAAATAAAGGTTGGAATGTAATACACTAATTAGCTCTCGAAGAGGTTAGCGTTTAATCAGTCTTGGCACTATGAAAGGTGAGCTTCTGAAATTAATTTTGCAGTTGACTGTCCACTAGGGAAATGCAGAAAGTACAGAGGCAGTGATAGTTTCCCAATTAACAGTGGTAATTCAAAACAGTAGTCTTTAAGGTGCCACATGACTTTGTTGTTTTTGCTGCAACAGACTAACATGGCAATCAAATATATTTCAGTCTTTCTGAAATGTCCTGAGCATCTGCAGTGCCTGAATAAGAGACTGTATTGTGTAGTCTACTTGACTAAAAGGCACACTATCTACTCAAGCTGGCTTCATTGTCATTGTCTGTATTGTGGTTCTTGCTCTGCATGTTCTGTAGAGTTGCCAGAGAAGGGCTGTTATTTCAACACGTTTACATTATACTTTCTGGCTGATTCTTGGCTGACGTTTGAGAGCTTTATGAGCACAAGCTAGTTTCAGACAATGAAAAGATAAATTTCTTCACCGAATTGTTCTGACAGCATTTGTGGGTAAATAATCAAACTGGCTCTGTGCAAAGTGCATGACATAGTGAAATGGTTGCGTTGCTGCTGCTCCATTTATTCAGCTGGTCCCCTTAATACACATATACAGTGGTACCTTGGTTTAAGAACAGCTTAGTTTATGAACAACTTGGATTAAGAACGCTGCAAACCTGGAAGTAGGTGTTTTGCTTTGTGAACTTTGCCTTGGAATAAGAACATGTTTCGCTTCCTGTTGAGTGTGTTCCATTTGTAAATTGAGTCCCCCGCAGCTAAGGGAAAGCATGCCTTGGTTTAAGAACACTTTGGTTTAAGAACAGACTTCCGGAATGGATTAAGCTCATAAACCAAGGTACCACTGTAGTGTGCTACTGCTCAGCCTGCTGTAAATGTAGGTGAGGATACCCATTTCACCAAATGCAAGTTTGTTCATGGGTCCATTCATGGGCGTAGCCAGGATTTTTGTTAGGGGGGCAGGCCTTTGTTGTGGGGGGCAGGTATTTTGTTGGGAGGGGCAGAACCTCAGTTAGCAATGTACAGTACAACCTCGACTTACCACCGCCCCTACTTGCGAACAATCCAACTTGCGACCACAGCAAACCTGGTAGTAAATACTGGGTTTGCTGCGATTCGTGCATGCGCAGAAGCGGCTTCTGCCGACTACACATGCGCAGAAGTGGCTGCACTGTCTGCACATGCACAGAACAGCGCTGCCGTCGAATGTGCATGCGCAGAATGCGCATGCCCAGCAATCCAGATCGACTCACGAACAGACCTCTGGAACGGATTCCGTACGTGAGTAGAGGTTCCACTGTATTTTTATTGATTGGGAGGGACAGCTGCCTTTCCCTGCCCCACCCCCCGGCTATGCCTATGGGTCCATTCTTGACACATCCATTGCATTGTGTGACTTGACTCTTTATCCTATGCCAGTTGGGTAAAGGAATTGGTCTTTGTATCTCTTTGTACTTGCAATCTATTTATATTTTTTTCACTGAATTTCTCTGTCTCCTTTTAAAAGAATTAGACTAAAAATTATCTTGTCTCTTATTCATTGCTACTCAGTTTTGTGAAAATGTAATTTTACGTGCCACAGGAATCATCCAAAAGGTACTTTCTCACACTCCTGAATTAGCACTGCAACATTCCCTAACTAAAGCAGGCATATAGCACTAGTATGACCCTATGTGTCTGAACTGTTGGAAGTGGAAATACAGCCATTATGAGCATCTGGATAATATAACCATTGCTTGACTGTGCCGTTACTGTAAATATCTTTAATCTATATGGCTCCCTTCCTTCAGTGAGCAGATGGGATGTTAGGGCATTTCCATATGTACTAGATAACTATATCAGATCATAGCTGAAGGCGTAGAAATCTTCATATTTACAGAAAGTAATGCATAGCTCAAAGCACATGGCCAACCTTTGAGAATGAGGAGTAGATAGAAGAAGTCATTTAATTATATTTCCAGGTTGTTCTGAAATGGTAATTTTAGGGAGTGGGAGAGGTGGCACAATGGCATTCCTTTCTGTGAAAACTAGATAATTGTATATTTCTGTTGAGAGAAAGAAATGATACTCAGTCTCAATGTAGGTGTCTCCTTGATCCCACACCACACTACCAGTGGTCTGGTCGTTGAAGCTAACTACAATGCCAATCATCAGTATGAAACTTTACAGGCTTCCATTCTTACAAATATTAAGTTGATATACTTGAATATGGGACTGTTAATCTTTTTGTTTTGAAATGTAAATAATTATCAGTTATTTAATGCCACATTTTATTAACAGACTCGCCTGCTGCTGAAGAAGATGAAATATTTGTTAGTGTATTTCACACGCAGATTCATCCAGAAAACTATGGGAATAATAGTAGACAAACCAAGCAAGGTACAGGTTATATCAATTTACCTTTGTTCCATAGATCCAGTGACAATTCTGCTTTTTGCCTGGGGATACTGCTTTAGACATAATGGGTAACCATATTGTCCTGTTACAAGAATGATCCTGCATGCATCTTAGACTCAAGTGTTCCCATCTCTACTCTTTTGTAGGTGTGAGGAGGTTAAACATGTCACTTTTGCTTTTGAACAGAAGACAATTTCCTGTTAGGATGAACTTGGGGACCTGTGGTTGACAAACAAACCATTATAAACAAATGAAGATACAGTGGTGCCCTGCAAGACGAACGCCTCGCAATACGGAAAACCCGCTAGACGAAAGGGTTTTCCGTTTTGGAGGCGCTTCGCAAAACGAATTTCCCTATGGGCTTGCTTCGCAAGACGAAAATGTCTTGCGAGTTCCTGCGGTTTTTCCCCCATTTCCCCCCCCTTTTCCTAAGCCGCTAAGCCGCTTATCAGCTGATCCGCTGATAAGACGCTTAACAGCTGATGGCTAAAAGCCGCTAAACCGCTAATAGCGCTAATCCGCTAAGCTGTCAATGGGCTTGCTTCGCAAGACGAAAAAACCGCTATACAAAGAGCCTCACGGAACGGATTAATTTCGTCTTGCAAGGCACCACTGTATAACACTCGAGTTAGAACTCTGGGCTACAGAAAGCAGTCTACCTGGATATGTAGTGCAGTTTTGTATTTGTATCTCCTAAAGTTTTGAGGCAATTACTACATCGTATTTGTAATGCCTTTAACTACATTTCCTTCTGAATGATGAGGAAGGCAGTGCTATTAGAGTATTGAGTGCTTTGGCAAAAAGGCAATGTTTAAAGAAGTAAATATAAATTTATAGCACATTCAGAAATATGTAGCATAATACAATTTTGCAGGTTTGAATTACTACATAATCATAAGTGTTTTCTTGTTGTGGGAAGTACAGTATATTTGAAGTATAGTGGCAGTCATTGTCCTTAGCAGACCTATGCTAAAGGTAAAGGGACCCCTGACAATTAAGTCCAGTTGTGAAGGCCGAGGGAGCCGGCGTTTGTCCACTTCCGCAGACAGTTTTTTCAGGTCATGTGGCCAGCATGACTAAACCGCTTCTGGTGAAACCAGAGCAGCGCATGGTTTATGCTAAGGGAAGGACTATTGAAATAATGGGAGTAACTTCAGGCATAGATAGGATGAGACCAGTGGTTCCCAAAGTGGTGGGATTACCAATGAGGGCACTAAGAGACAAGTGGGTGGCAGGGGGCACTGGAGGTGTAAATGACTATCAGATAAATATCACTGGATCAAGTTCATTAGTTTTGTTGAATTAATCTTAAACTAAATAGTTTTAATTGGGTTTTGCATAAATGTGCAATTAAATTGTTACTGTTTTGAATTTTATCGTGTTATCTTCCTTAGTAAGTCGTGCAAACCACTATTCTAAGAAATGCTTTTTATAGGGTAGGATAGGAGGGGGCATTGGGGATAAGGAGGTGGTGATCCCAAAAAGTTTAGGAACTACTGGATTAGGCTATAGTTAGTTGCTTGAAAATTTTGTGCATGACTGTAACAAATGACTTTGCACTGAAATCCATCTAATTTTATTAGTGATATTTTTGAAAGGTTGCTGAAATTAATATAGTCTGAAATGAATAATACTGAATTCTATTTGTGTACTGTAGATAGTGAAATGGTAAATTAGATGAATTGATTGTTTTTTAACTATTAATTTGCCCAGTTATACTTTTAGAATTTTTTTCCTGAATTGCATGCTGTTTAGGTGACGATAAAACAAGAAGCTCAATAAAGAAAATGGAAAAGATGACTAAGAAAAGTGAAACAAACAGTAAAAAAACTGATTTTGTTAAAAAGAACATAGAGGTATGTGTTAACAGTCTGCATGGCAAAGTACAGGATTAGAACTCTTTGTCAAGTCTCATCATGCTACTCATTTAGAAATTAATAATGGATGATTAACTTTGCTACAAAGGTTATCCTATATATAGCCTGCCTGAAGTTTTTAGGAAAAGGATGATAACTAGATTGCTGATCACTTCAGCTAAATCATGTATTGCTGGGAAAATGTAATAGAATCTATTGAACTGGCATTTATGGAGCCCATGTTGTTTATTTTGTACTATCAGACTCTTCTAATGCTATGCCTGTGGTTTTTTTCTGCTGTCAGGAAATGGAAAGACAACTTACGGTTATTCTTATACCTAAAAGTTGTGAGTGGTATGGTGGAAGATAGCCCTGCCACAAGACTTGTATGGAATTTGTTCAGATCCTGGAACATCAGTTTCACATAAATTTCATTGTGGGCAGTGCAGAGCCAATGGTCTAGTTATGTTTTAAAAAGAGCCTTGCTGGATCTAACCCAAAACCTGCCTGGTCTAGCTTCCTGTTTCCCAAAGGGGCCAGCCAGATCATTTGAGGAAGCCTAGAAGCAGGGCAACTGATAATCAGATATATTGCCTTTGATTCTGGTAGTATCATATGGTTACTGTTACTAGAAGCTATTGATAGCCTTATCTTTCACCGATTTGTCTAATCACCTTTTCAAGCTGTCTAAGTTGGAAGTTCCACATGAAGTTTGTAGTTTAATTATGTGCTGTGTTAAAATGTACTTCTTGTCTCTCTGATTCTCCTGCCTTTCCAGTTCATTGGATGGGAGAAGGAGAAAAAACTCTCTCTCTCTCTACACCTTCTTCATTCCATGTCATCGTGGATCTGTGGTGTCATTAAGGGCTTAATTACACAAGATGGTAGTAGACTTTTCCTTGAAGCCCTTACCCTACCTCTCCCTTTCCTGTCCTATTGTGTCCATGGAGACCTTTTCCCCCACAACTGCACTGCAGGACTAGGAATGATCCTGGATCAAAAGCAGCTCTGTGCATATGTTTGCGGGGAAGAGATCAGCAGATAAGGATTGGGTTGAATAGACTCCACCCACATAACCCTTTGATCTGTCACTGGCTTGCTACAGTCATGTGTACTCTGGCCCTCGGCTACTGCCAGTGTGGTGTAGTGGTTAAGAACGGTAGACTCGTAATCTGGGGAATCGAGTTCGCGTCTCCGCTCCTCCACATGCAGCTGCTGGGTGACCTTGGGCTAGTCACACTTCTTGAAGTCTCTCAGCTTCACTCACCTCACAGAGTGTTTGTTGTGGGGGAGGAAGGGAAAGGAGAATGTTAGCCGCTTTGAGAGTCCATCGAGTAGTGATAAAGCGGGATATCAAATCCAAACTCTTCTTCTGCTTATGCTGTGAATGGCATAGGTTGTTTGAGCATTGAGGTCAGCCATTATTTGTGCAAAATTTTTCGCCTTCTGATAAAATTATCTGAAACCCATTTGTCCTTTCAGGTGGATTTGTTGATACATATCCTTCTGTATAAAAAAATGTGAAGATTTCAAAGTATTCTCCATAAGCCACCACATTTGTTATCATATACAGTATTGCAGTGGGTGGCTTGCTAGCAGCAGCTGGACTTTATTTTATTTTTAAAATTATTTTTATTTTATTTTATTTTCATTCGTAAGTGTAATAATAAAAATGGAAATATAAAATATGTAAACATAATAAAAGACTATAATACCATAATGGAGGTTAAAATCTCATCATTCCATCATCAGTCTTCAATGGCTTCAGGCTTCCAAATTGCTTTCTTTATTCAGCTGGCCAAGGATTCAGTTAACCAAGTAGTTATGCCAGAGGAAGATAAGAAGAGGCTGTCAGAATTGCTGAAAGATACTGAAGATGAGAGCAGTGAACTTCAAGTAACTCAGGTACACAGATGTTCATCCAGGTTGATCCAAAACAGTAGTGTGTACTCTCCATTTCAGAGGATTAGTGCAGTGCTGGAATCTTCTTTGGTTTTCAGTGGTGGCATAAAATTTTACATGGAGTGGAACCTTGCATCTGTGTGGATGCTTATTGGTAACATGCAAGCACTACTGCTTTGCCCGAGTGTACACTGACATTTTCTGAGTACTGGGTTTTGTTGTTTAGTCGTTTAGTTGTGTCCAACTCTTCGTGACCCCATGGACCAGAGCACGCCAGGCACTCCTGTCTTCCACTGCCTCCCGCAGTTTGGTCAGACTCATGTTTGTAGCTTCGAGAACACTGTCCAACCATCTCGTCCTCTGTCGTCCCCTTCTCCTTGTGCCCTCCATCTTTCCCAACATCAGGGTCTTTTCCAGGGAGTCTTCTCTTCTCATGAGGTGGCCAAAGTATTGGAGCCTCAGCTTCACGATCTGTCCTTCCAGTGAGCACTCAGGGCTGATTTCCTTAAGAATGGATAGGTTTGATCTTCTTGTAGTCCATGGGACTCTCAAGAGTCTCCTCCAGCACCATAATTCAAAAGCATCAATTCTTCGGCGATCAGCCTTCTTGATGGTCCAGCTCTCACTTCCATACATCACTACTGGGAAAACCATGGCTTTAACTATACGGACCTTTGTTGGCAAGGTGATGTCTCTGCTTTTTAAGACGCTGTCTAGGTTTGCCATCGCCTTTCTCCCAAGGAGCAGGCGTCTTTTAATTTCGTGACTGCTGTCACCATCTGCAGTGATCATGGAGCCCAAGAAAGTAAAATCTCTCACTGCCTCCATTTCTTCCCCTTCTATTTGCCAGGAGGTGATGGTCCCAGTGGCCATGATCTTCGTTTTTTTGATGTTGAGCTTCAGACCATATTTTGCGCTCTCCTCTTTCACCCTCATTAAAAGGTTCTTTAATTCCTCCTCACTTTCTGCCATCAAGTTTGTGTCATCTGCATATCTGAGGTTGTTGATATTTCTTCCAGCAATCTTAATTCTGGCTTGGGATTCATCCAGCCCAGGCTTTCGCATGATGAATTCTGCATATAAGTTAAATAAGCAGGGAGACAATATGCAGCCTTGCCGTATTACTCTCACTGGGTAGTGAGAGTTAAATAGTGATTTGTTCGTTTGGTTTTTTTGCTGCAAAAGTGGCTACAAGAAGAAAGTATTTTTCTTTATCTTACTTGTACATAAGTACCTAATAGTTTGGGATTTGTCTCCTCTTTGCTTTATAATGAAATTTAAAATAATTAGTATTTTCCCAAGCACTCTTAGGAATAAGAGCCTCTAGCCTGCCAGTAATCAGCATTCTTCTGGTGACCTTGCAAAACTGTTCTCAAAACTTGTGGACCTCTTATGGTCGGCCTGTTTGTCGGCACCCAAGCGGCGATGCAGCGTGCCTCTGAACAGGTGCAGAGTGCATCCCCTCCAACCCCCTTGCTGCTGAGCAGTACCAGTACCTTCTTTCCCTAGAAAAAAAGCACTGCTCCATCCTTTATGCAAGTTATGTATAATCACTATTTTTATGAAAAGTTATGAGATGTTGCTTGATGAACTAAAATTTTAACACACATGGTTTCGTATCAGATCTGCATTTATTTGTGCTGAGGAGAATCTGTTTCTCTTAAAAATAACATGGCAGGGTTTTTTCGGTCCTAGTTTATATGCCCAGATAGTGTGACTAATTCGTTATTCCTTTTTCTAGGAAGAAGCAACTACAATGCTAGCACCAGGTGAAGGTTACACACCTGAGCCATTGGAATACCATCACCTCACTGAAATCAATGCCAAACTCAAACTAGTAATCTCTGATGGAAATTTATCTGCAGATCAGAATTCCTGTTCAATAGTCTCTAAACAGATTTATCAGGTACAGTGCGACTTGGAATATAACTTTAAATGCTCAGTAGCCATTTTTTAACATGGGAATTTGGAGATGCTTTAATTCTAGTGAATTGCTTCCTGTTTTCCTTGAATCCCTGTCAGCTTATCCTTCTTGAGGCAATCTAAGATATATTGAACCCATTACATTCCCAATTGGGACATGCAGTCAGACCCAGCTGTTTTCCCGAATGTTTGTGAGACTCCCAAACCAATTCCATCCCACCCACTGTAGTGAAACTCCTCTTGCTACCACCCATCTATCTGCATATTCACCTTGCTGTTTGGGCTGAAGTGAAGGACAGATCTTTCTGCTCCTTCCCCAGTGCTGTTGTTTTACATGTCTCAGTTTTTCTGGCACCATGGTCATTGCTGTAACTGAGGGGAGATACCTCTGTTCTGCTGCTGCTGCTGCTGCTGCTACTACTACAGCAAGGTCAGGAGAGTGGTAAAGGCAGACCATTGAGTGAAAGGGAGGAGATTAAAATCTGAGCAGCAGAAGAATTCAAGAGGTTGAAATGCTTATCTCACAGCTGCTGAGGTTTGTGTTCTTATCATAGAAATTGTGACGGTTGGTGACATTTATTCTCAGTTCCTTGTACCAAACCTAGTATGAGCACAACTGCAGGCTTCCAGTAAGTTAGTTTTAGTTCACCTGAAGCTGTGCATGTAGTGTTAAACAATGATTTAGCGTTTTGTGTGAACCAGCGGTGCACTGGGTCATATTTGGAAACCAATGCTTAGCTCCCATGCCTATATTTCTCTCTGCAAGCTATTGAGCTCTGGAGCATCTATGCAATGTTTATGTAAAATTATGCTCTCTTTGTAATATAGCAGAAAACTGTTTTGTGAAACCATCAAGGTCAGTAAGACTTCTGAGGGAGTATAAAATGAACAAAAGGTTAATGCAAACTTCTAGGGTGCTTGACTTTCACACACTATCATCATTTGGCAGAAAAACAGCAGAACAATAATCAAAGGAAGTTTCCTCATATTATTCTAATGTCTTGGAATAGGCCTGAAAGCAAGAGCCTAATTCTGCTGTGCTCCCAGGGAGCCTGTGGACCTCAAAGCTGTCACTGGCCCAGGACTGATTATTATCCTTCCTGGGCATTGAGCCAGATGTTTTATGGGAAAATGCCTTAATTTTGGAGAAACAGGAGACATTAGTTTAGAAGGCTAATTAAAGGAACACAGTTCAGAGTAGGCTTCAAATGTCAGAATAGGAGGTATTTGCAATAATGTGTTTAGGATTGTCAGAGCTGTAGTCCATCATAGTTTATGAGTGTCTTCATACCATTATGTGCAATCAAACTATATTTTTGCACAGTGAAATACAATGTTGTCATTAGATACATCAGTGCAAACTATGTTTTCTGGTGAAACAGGTAGGTTGCAGAAGAAGTAAACATTTGCCAGCAATCTGTAAACTTTAGCCAATCTTTTTAGCGTAAATTACTGTCCACAGAGTGCGTGTGTTGAATGCTTTTGCTGCTCAGAACTAGTGATGGAAAATACATTTCCTGTCGGAGTATAGACAAGGCCATTATCAGAGGAAAAGCCACACAGGCTGGATGCAGCTTCACTTTTCTTTGTCATGATGGTCTCACCATCTTATTTTCTCTCTCTACTTATTTTTGTATTTGTGGTTATCCCTGTCAACTGAAGATAACATTTCATGCATGTGTTGAAGAGAACACAGAAGCTTAAGCTCATGCCATAATAAATTGGTTAGCCTTTAAAGTGCCGCAAGGCTCTTGTTTTTACTGCAACAGAGATTATGTAGCTGGCACTCTGGAACATATGCTTGGGGAATATGCCACCAAATGCAAAGAAGGAGAGGGTCCTTGTCTTTCAAGAGTTGTGTAGAAAAGGGAATTAGAGCATGTGCAGCTTTTTATAAAAGGATAGGACAACTTTTAGAAATCCAGTCTTTCTAAACAAATGTGAAAGGTGCAGAATCCCTCTTTTCTTTTGCACCTGACAGTCTGGTTTTTTTTAACTGTCAGAAATAGTATCTTTATTCTGATAACTAGCTTTTATATAGCTGTGCCAACTTTGTGTAGAAACCTTCATCCATCTTAATTAACTGCAATAAGAATACTTTACTGTTGTAGAGTGTTCTTTTATTGGTCTTCATATTTTAAACCTTTCTTTGCTGCATTGGGAATATTGGCCTAAAAGTATCATGGAAACAATCTTTAACGAACACCTTGCACAATACCTTGATATCTCAGGATGGCATTGACAAGGATAATCGGAGAATCTTAAGTATGGAACTCCTCAACCATGGAGAGAGGAACAGGAAGAAGATGGGAGTGAAAAAATCAGCAGCTCTAGCACTGCCTCCACTTAACTGTTGTTACTGGACAACTTGTGAAATGGTGCGATACTCCCAGTGTTTTGTTTCCTGGCAAGCATTTATCAAGAAGCAGAGAGAAATACTATCTTATGACTAAGGGCCAGTTCATACATTCCAAAGAAGTGGAATGCAGACTCATTTTGGATATTGTTTTAACAGGAAAGTGGCTAAGAAATATTTAAAATAAATCGAGAAAGAATTGGTGCAAGTGACTTGTACTCCTTTACCTGCTTCTTCGTAATGTTAAGGCTGACCTAAAGCACCCTACTACAGGCAGGTTTTTTTTTTAAAAGAAAGATCATCCTTGAGCAAAACAGGGTTGTTTTCACACTTCTTCCTTAGCTTTCTTATATTTCTTCCCATATCTTCTTCATTATTTTTCTTCACAGTGAATTTTCTCATTTCTGTGCAGCACTCTGCATTCACATTTACCTCTCTTAACTGGTTTATGTGATGCATCTTCTCAAATCCTTCCTTGCAATGCTTTCCTTTGCATCTAACACAAACTACAGTAGCTGCATTTACTTTGAAAGTTCTTCATAGCCTTGCCCTACTCTGTCTTTCTGACCTTATTTCCCAGAAGTCTTCTGTTCCCTTCAACTGCCTTGTTCAATTACTGCTGCCCTTAATAGTTTGAAACTTGGAGAACGCCTACATGATGCCACTTCTCGCTATCTTTTGAAATGCTTCTTCAAAACCAACCTTTACTGTGAAGCCTATTCCTCACTGAAAAAAAGCGTATGTGCTGCAGTTTCTCACAGTAATCAATTATTACACTTAACCTCTGTTGCCACACTTCCTTCTGTTTTCTTGCTTACTGTCAACATTTTAAGCTTCTTGGCAGATACCTGTCTCCATGTTACTCTGTAAAGCATTGTACAGTGGTACCTCGGGTTAAGTACTTAATTCGTTCCGGAGGTCCGTACTTAACCTGAAACTGTTCTTAACCACTTTAGCTAATGGGGACTCCTGCTGCTTCCGCGCCACCGGAGCACGATTTCTGTTCTCTTTCTGAAGAAAAGTTCTCTTTCTGAAGAAAAGTTCTTAACCTGAAGCACTATTTCTGGGTTAGCAGAGTCTGTAACTGTATATAGTGATGCTACTAAAAATAGCAGTCAATTTTAATTGATTTTAGTAGTAGTAGTGTGGAACAACTTCAGACCCAAAACAAAATGTTGCAGTATATCCTGGCCTCCCATTCCCAGTAGCAGCTATA
This sequence comes from Podarcis cretensis, assembly GCF_951804945.1. Taxonomy (NCBI): domain Eukaryota; kingdom Metazoa; phylum Chordata; class Lepidosauria; order Squamata; family Lacertidae; genus Podarcis; species Podarcis cretensis. The sequence continues at coordinate 43,074,969 of NC_137170.1, read as the reverse complement.
CTATTCAGAGTACTAGTCAGCCAGCCACACCTACTTCTAGGAGGTATTCAACTAAACAGTTATGCTAGCATGACTTTTAGCTGTGCAATGTTGCCCCCTACCCCCAATCTATTCTGAAGCACTGTGCTATCATAACTATCATAGGAACTAAAGCAGGCCAATTCACGCTCTACCCTGCTTTTTTAGCTTTCTTCTCTTCCAGCTAACGCTCAGCATCGTGTGACCTCTGGGCATCTCACTGAGCATAATTTAGCCTCATGGGTATTTTTTTTTTTTTTGGGGGGGGTCCCTGTTTGGTGAGTCCCTCAACCTTTTTGTTGTACTTCTGCAAAACTGAGGGATCTCTCAAGCATGCTTGGTTTTCAGTGGCCCTATTTTGCTTTGACATCGGTTGGCACAAGGAAGTAGTAATACTTCTGATGTTTACTAAGGTCATTTTCTGCTCAGTTGTGGTCCAAACCTAAAATGCAATTTTCTATGTAATTTATGCTGCATATGAAACCCGTGACTAGTTACCTACCAAGCAAAACAAGTGCATGGTAGCTTACACCTAGCATGTATCAGACTGAGCTGCAACACTTATAAAGTGCATAATTGGGCCAATTGTTTCAATGGACTTCCTTCAAAACTAGTTTGTTGTGTTTGGCCCCCCCCCCCAAAGATTTGGCGAGTAATCTGAAATAGTTGTAGACTTAACCATCTGTTTGTATTTCCACTTAGCCAGAATGAACTTCAGTTATTTATTCTCATGTTATTTGCTCCAGATTTTTGTCTGCCAAGGACTGTGTTTAATGATAATTTCAAAGCAAATTCCCAAGCTAATGTTTCATTATGTGCAAAAATGTAATTATCAACAGCTTAGAGATTTGGTTCCTACCACTTGTTACTATATTTGAAGAATATAGGAATTCTATATTTGTGTGTCCTTAATCCTTAACAAATGGTTTTAATAAGTTTGTATAGGAGTATTTCATCTTGGCTGTTACAGGAAAGTTGGATCCGCAACTCTTTTCCATGATTGTATTGTTTTTCATTTAGGAAATTGGCGTAATCAAAACCTTCTTTCTCTCTCAAGCATTTCCCCCCGTATGCCAGATTTAATTAAATCATTATAGTTATGCTTGTCTCTTAATTTGGTTTAATTATTTATTTAGTTTGAGCTCTTAAGTATTAGCTCAGTTGAATTCCTTTTTTAAGGAGAAAGGTTATGCCCAGGAGTTCTGTTTCAATGCTAAGGAGTGCCCTATACTGAACACTTGGCAGTGCAGAGTTTCCTGGATGACTGGCACTGCTGTGGAAGGACGAGTAATCTGTGATGCAGAATCCCTTCATGAGGATGGTTTCCATTCTTAACAGAAGGAAGTTGAAGGTTAGGTTAAGCCTCTCTATTCCTGTGGATGCCTGTGGACAGTGGCATAGCGTGGGGGGTGCAGGGGGGGCCGGTCGCACCGGGCACAACATATGGGGGTTAGGGTTAGGGGGCGCAAATCCACGGGTTAGGGGGTGCAAATCTATGGGTTAGGGGGCGCAAATTACTTGCCTTGCCCAGGGTGCTGACAACCCACGCTACGCCACTGCCTGTGGAAGCCAGACTTTCAAATAGCCCTGCATTGTGCTTTGGCTGAGCACACTTGTTCCCAGCAGGGGAACAGGCATGCATAGACAAAAACAGTGGGATCTAACCCCCACTCCCTAGCTGATGAGGAAGGATTAAAAGCCCTCATCAGCTGATGAACAGGGGTTAAATCCTACTGCTTTGGCTGCATGTACCAGCTCCCAGCAGGGGAACTGGCATGCACTACCAACACAAAATTAAACCTTCCCCCCTTCCCATTAGCTGATGTCACCCTCCCATCAGAGTGCTGTCAGTTGATTGGCAGGTGGCCATATTTTATTTTATTCTTTTAATGCCTTGTGGGCCAAATTTTACCTCCTGGCAGGCCAAGATTTGGTCTGAGGGTTGGAGGTTTCCCATTTCATGTATGTTGTTGATTTTTCTATCCCCTGACCCCCCCCCCCATAGTCTATTTAGATTTCCTTCTTCCAATAATTAACATGCTCACTTTTCATTGGGTTGTTTCGGTCCTCCACCCCTGTCCCCCATTTTATGTCCTTCACCCTATTATTATTATTATTATTTATTTTCTGCAAACATTGGTATTTCTCCAAGTTTGCTGATACTATCTCTTGTACCTAGGTGGTGTTGATCTGGCAACATAAGGACGCTCAGATAATGAATTTGCTACTAATATATATGATGATATATAATAATGTATTACAATCATGTGTTTTATAGTACTATAATAGGCATGCCAGTGTTTAGGGTTTATCTTAAAATATGATTCAAAAATCTGGTGCTCAGCTTTTCAAGCCTCATGTACTACTACAGTGGTACCTCGGGTTACAGACGCTTCAGGTTACAGACGCTTCAGCTTACAGACTATGCTAACCCAGAAATAGTACCTCGGGTTAAGAACTTTGCTTCAGGATGAGAACAGAAATGGTTTGGTGGCAGCGGGAGGCCCCATTAGCTAAAGTGGTGTCTCAGGTTAAGAACAGTTTCAGGTTAAGAATGAACCTCTGGAACGAATTAAATTCTTAACCTGAGGTACCACTGTACTGATAAATGCTATTGTGAAACCCATCCCTTTGTTAACAGACACCAGGAAATGTTCTTGATTGGTATTATGGTTTTATCTAAATGTTTTTTTTGTTTTGTTTTTTACAACATTAAAACAGCCTGTATGTGTGATTAATCAGTGCTTTCAGATGCCATCATGCTACATTTGACTTGAGGGCGGTTGAGCTAAACCTTTTGGCATGACATTTGGCTCTTAGAAAAACTGCCATTACTGGCATTGCCACATGGTTTGCATTACAGTAGTAGATGTTAGATGTTAACAAGCAGATTAAAATAAGAATTTAAAAGGAGCTACATAGAGCTAATGCCAGCTCTGTGCAACCAGACAGCTATCTGTAAGTCTGAGCTTTTCCACATGATAAAATGGGTGCCCCGACTGCATTTAACGATTAGTGTGCTACTCTCACAGGCTTGTATCTTGTGCCAGAAGAGTGATATCATGTCTGTGAGTAATGAGTAGGAGAGAGTCTGGTGGCAGTGGGAATAGTGACAATGTTGTCCACAATTTATTTTATAGGGTCTGGATGAACAGTGGATCTCCACAACCTGAAAATAAATAAAATATTTAAGCAACTGTTTCTGAAATGGCTGTTCAATGCATGATAAGCCTTGCTTCTCTTGGAACTTAAAAAGTGTTTTAATACTCTACAATGATGCATGGCGAGGAAGCCGTGAGTCTTTAATTACATCCCATAGGTGCCTATGGCACTTGTGTAATCACAATTTGCACCATAATTACTTTAGTGGTTATATTTCCCCAGATAAACAAAATAGTGCAACCAAAGCTTAGAAAATGTGACATCTATCAAACAGAATAGCAAGTTCAAAAATATTGGGTAACAGATTAGTTTTCCCCCTCTCCTTGTGTTCTCTGTCCAGTTTTATTTTTCATCACAGTATGGTATCCTTAAACGAAATCCCAGATGTCTGCAAACAGAGTAGCCATGCAACCTTATGCACATTTCCATGGGGGTAAGCTCAACTGAATCCAATTAGACTAAATTCTTACTGGGCTTGCATAGGATCAGGTTGTGCAGAAGTACTTTTGAGGGCAGAATTCTGCTTGGATCCAAAGGTGTTTAGTTTGAACAGAAACTCACTTCTGCTTGCTGAAGGGGACATGTGATTTTTGGCAATTCCCTCCATCTACAGATGACATCCTACATTCCACTCCATTTCTGAGGGTCCTCCAGTCTTTAGGCTTGGCCATCTGCAGTTCTTAGAATGTAGGCTATTATATATGCATTTATTTTTAGCAGAAGGCATTTGCAGGGCTGACTGATTAGTTAGATAAGCAAGTATTTGTTTTGACAAAGGAATGGTGGCTCCCTAGAGGTTTGTGGAAAGCAGTGACTTCATTGGCATATCTGTTGACAGAGCCTTTACTTGTGCTACAGAGAAAAGTCTACCAATATTCTGTTGTTCATTAAATCTAGCCACTTTTAATTCCAGTTGATATTTTGGCTTAACATACACTATATTTTGGGGAAGAAGTTTGCTTTATGTCATAAGTATGTGGCTTTAATTAAAATCTGGACGGTTTTATTTTGGCAATTTTTAAAAAGACATCTAGTTTCTTATTATGTGTAGCCAAATGTAACTTTTTGATCATTCATATTTGCCAAATACTCAGTTGCTTTAGGCTCAGTAAGTAAGTGATGTCATAGCAGCAAGTGAGCAGGGTGGAAAATAAGAAGCTGGACTTTGTAGAAACTTTCATTCCAGTGGTGAATAATACTGTCCTTTGTCTCTTCTTCCTGTTTCCATTCCTGATCATCTAACAGATAAAAAGAAGTTGATTTTCTCATGCTATATAATATATTGAAAAGATTTAAATTAAATTGGTGGTTTGTATGCAGCATGTAGTACAGATGATATTAAATGCAGGAATGCTCATAGAAGTTGAAAGCCCATTGTTAAAAGTTAACCTTTGTCTAGTGCAGAGGTTTTCAACCATTTTGGGTCCATGGCTCCCTTGACCAACTACATTCTTTCTGTTGCACCCCTGTGGGGCTCAGGAGCCCAGTTAGGTCACTCCATGACTGCAGAGCTGGCAGCCCCATACCCCTTTTCAAACACCCTCCCTTGTGGATTGTTCCCTCAGCCTCCTTCTCTCCTTGGGAGTCCTCCAAGCAGCTGCTGCCCCTGGTCTCTGACCTGCCCTCCCGCCCCAACGAGGAATGCCTCCTCACACTTGCCCACAGGGGCCTGGGAAGCACCCCCTGGCCAGCCCCAGAGGCACCATTCGCACACAAACAGCTGTGCAAGCCTTTGGGAGGCTGAGACACGATAGGGCATCAGAGGGAGGAGGGAAGGAAAGAGGGACAGAGGCCAGTATTGTCTGTGGCACCCCTGAGCATCATTCAAGGCACACTGGTTGAAAACCACTGGTATAGTATATTAAACAATATTCTATAGTAAATGACCAGCAGTTTATCAATGTTATTTTCATTAATAATTTTTGTTACTCTTCCAGATAATCTAACATGCCTACATTCAGTTTTAATTGTCAGAGATTTGCTACATTAAATATATTACATTTGGGGATTTTAGCTGTTTAACATACAGTGTATCAATTGTAGCATGATTAATCCTGCATGCATGTATATCATTATGGGTACACATGCTATAGGGAGCCTTTGTTACAGAAAAGTTTCCCTACTAAAGTGTTTTCAGTTAAGAAATGTCATAACATTTCTGTTTCTCCTCTGGAAAACAGTGAAAAGGAACAGTTCCTGAATTTATATTCTGGCTGTCTAATTCTGCTTTTCAGTATGCAAAGCCTATGAAGAGCCTAGGTGTAGATAGAAGTGTCTATTGGTGATCTATTGGGGTATGATAGAGTCCCCACCCCCTTCTTCAGATATGTTAAATTTTTCTACATAAGAATCACAACTAGAGAAGGACTATCAGGTGGGGTATTATTATCTGAGGATGAAAACATGGTTCACATTCCCTATCTTTCTGAAGGTCTTATTGATAGCTATATTTGGAGTTTCCCCATAGGCCAAATTTACCTTTGTAAATTTTCCTTTTTACAGGAATACATAGCACAACTCATTTGTTTGAGCCCAGCTGCCTATGTTTTATTAAGCATATTGTTCAGCTCAACAGTCACTACTACAATCTACTGTTGATGACATCCTATAATCTGTTTGATACAGATTAATCTGTAAGCGACATTTAGCATGGAGGGGGCCCTAGTAGATTGGTCTAGATGGTCTCCCTTTCTTTTTCAGCTTTACATGTCAATGATTCCATTATTATTTGCTTCTGTTAGGATTCTTTGGCTTATGCAAATAGAAAGCTGGAAACAATTCCAGGTGAAAAGGTTTTAAGAGACACGAAAGAAGAACGAGATCAGCATAACCGGCTTCAGGAGATTGACCAGCAGCTGAAAAACCTGGAAGGGACTGTAAGTCTTCTAAAGTTCCCTAGTTTGCTAAAGTCAGTAGATACCAAGAATAAGAAGAGAATGACAAAAGGTTTCATTTTGTGTTCTTGGTAATATTATTCTGTGTTACAAAATAGATAAATTACAGTGATGCTTCTCAATTACAATATCTGTATGAAGATCAAGTGCTTTCTCACTGCTTATATAAACTGGTGGGATTTTACATAACGTGCGTTATGTTAATATAAAACGAGTGCAGGTTGAATTATATTATACCATGAAGTCTAATGCTAAAAGACAGCTTTCCAAATAAACAGAGAAATCACTCCCTCTATTTCCCTTGTTCACGGTGTGCTGATGCTGACGTCGCCAAAATGGCACCACCCACCCACAAGAGGCAGGCTCAGGGGAACCCCAAAGTATGCAGAAGTACAAATAAAAACAAAATATGGGCAAATAAAAGGAAAAATAAAGGGGGGAGCCACCTCAAAAGTGGAAACCAGACTGCGCATGTTTGTGCTTGATCACTTTCTACTTTTCTTGGAGGGCACATGGGGGGGGGGGAGTAACAGCACATGCAGCATCTATTCTAAATGCTGCTTTGACTTCATCTGTGTCCCCACCTGCTGTCAAAAAAATAACCAAACTGCTTCCTCTTGGCTGCTTCACCAATTGCAATCATCTGTCTTGCCAGAGTGGTGCATGCTCTAGTTATCTTCCGCTTGGACTACTGCAATGCACTCGAAAGACCTACATTGGCTCCCAGTACGTTTCCGAGCACAATTCAAAGTGCTGGTGTTGACCTTTAAAGCCCTAAACGGCCTCGGCCCAGTATACCTGAAGGAGCGTCTCTACCCCCATCGTTCTGCCTGGACGCTGAGGTCCAGCGCCGAGGGCCTTCTGGCGGTTCCCTCATTGCGAGAAGCAAAGCTACAGGGAACCAGGCAGAGGGCCTTCTCGGTAGTGGCGCCCGCCCTGTGGAACGCCCTCCCATCAGATGTCAAAGCGATAAATAACTACCTGACATTCAGAAGACATCTTAAGGCAGCCCTGTTCAGGGAAGTTTTTAATCTGTGATATTTTACTGTATTTTTGGTTTCTATGGAAGCCGCCCAGAGTGGCTGGGGAAACCCAGCCTGATGGGCGGGGTACAAATAATAAATTATTATTATTATTATTATTATTATTATTATTATATGTGAGTTTTCAATAATAGCTGCCATAACAACTGTGCAAGGAAGGGGCTGTGAGGGAGAAAGCAGGCCAGAGGATCACCAATTCGCTACTTATAATGCCCCCATCACTTATTGACCCTTTAAAAGGAGAGGAACAGGATTTTTTTTGTTAATACTCCCTTAGGGAAGATGTTTTATGGAGCTTAGAGCTGTAGTAGCCTTAGGTTTGTGCATTTGTGCATTAGGCAATAGTTCCGCTCCCTGTATAAAAATAACTGCAACTAAACCAACCAATCCCGCATAGTGCAAACCTGCACAGCAATAAAAGAGGTTTACAATGCAATTCTGTACATGTCTACTTAGAAGTAAGCCCCACTGAATTCAAAGGGACTTAGTCCCAGGTAAGAATGAATATGATTGCAGACTTAGCCTTCAAGTGCTCCCTCACTCCTCCAGTGTGGAAGAAGCCAGCTGGTAGAAACACCTCGTCCTGCCCCAAAGAAACATTATGCAGCAAGGTATCACTAGTATGTTTTAAATGTTTTAATATCCTTTTCTTCTCAGCAGAAAGCAGTGAACTGAAACATTGCCTCCCTTCCATAGTTTAACAGTGGTGTAGTATTTCACCTGCATTGTGTGCTTCATTTAAACATTTCTTGAAGCACTAAAAGAGACGAGGCTAATCAAACCTTCCCCTACACATATGTGCAAATTTGGTTTCTTTACTACTCCAATAGTCAGTTTTAATTTAGTTCAAATAATTTCTGACAAATTGCCTTTTCATATTCCTAGTAAGTGCATGTTATGATCCGTATGAACCTGGTTCCTCTTCTGATGCACTGTTTCCCTCCCACAACCCATACTTTTGCCTAGAACAATTCCTGTGAAGGCACAGATGCAGAAAATATGTTGGAGCTGAAAATCCATGTGGATATTATGCCAAAAAATATATGATTCAACACACAGAGTTTTCAAGAAGAGCTAATCCGGAAATGTTGTAAATATGATGGGAACATATTTCAGATGCTTTCTTGTTAGTAGTTCCACCATGTATCTGATGAAATAGGCTTCAATCTATGAAAGCATAGGTTTTAATAAAAATTTGACTTGTAACATGCTACAAGACTTTTCACTTGCAGGCCCCAAGACTAAGATGCCTCTTCACTTAAATGACTGTCCTTGTCAATGGAATGGTGGTGTTAAAATAACGTACGTCAGTTTTATAGCTTCAGTTTAATAAGTTAGTTGGTAAGTTAGCTGCTAAAGAAAATAAACTCAGTCTACAACATCCCTTTCTGCCATTGACCTTTGCCTTTTGGTCACTGACCCTTGCTATTTATGGGAATACAAGTCTGGACGGGCATCTGCAGTTTGGTGGCTGGGTCTACAATAAGCAATGACTTTGGAATGCACTGGGCTACTGGTTCATTAAAATACAATGAATGTTAACAGGTCAGTTCCGAGGTCTGATTAGTACAAAACAGTTCCTTGGAATCTGCTATGGTATATACCCCCTCTTGTGCATACCAGACATTTTTTCTCTTAAGAGGATGCCCACAAGACCTTACAGGGGCAGAAACTATTCTTCACTTATTAAATGGTAAATGAATAAGCCACCTGTACTAATGCATAACCCATTGTCAGGTTGGCATTTGTTTGTATTGTGAGAAAAGGGGATAAATTGCAGGATCGACCAGATGGAAAGTCAGTCGCAACCTGTAGGGCTCTAATGCATATCCACCAACATTGCACAGATGAAAATGCTTGTAAAAGCCATTTCTCATTTGGCCTGGTTTTCACCTTCTGATCAGCTCTGTACATGTTACTGAAGGTTTGATTCCTTTTCCCATATGCTGTATTAATTTATTGTTAGCTTTAATGCTCTTTTATACAGCTAATATGGTGTTTGATCTTTATATTAAATAAGTGCTACAAAAACATAATTGTTCTAAAACTTATTATCAACAGTTCAGAATGACCTGCTGGATGCACAAAAATGTGTGCTAATACGATTAAGTACGTCCCATCTTACTATAATATTGCAACTTATTTAATAGTATTCAAACAGAGCACCTTTGGGGTTGACTTTTTTTGTTTTTCTTTATATTGGATATGGCTTTATTTTTCTTACTTTCCCCCAAAAATTAGTCTTCCTAGTGTGCCAAAACATTAAGGCTATTCATTACAAAACTTGAATGTTCACATACCTTGATGTTAATACATCTAAAGTTACTTAGATAGAAACAAGATGCATCCACTATCCACTCCGATATGTAACTTCTAGAGATAATGATGAAGGGGTTTAACCCTGAAGATTGGCAGCCCTAGCAATTCAACAGCATTTTAATAAAGCAAAATAGGAATAGTGATTTAGCAAGGAGAGTTACTAGAAAAAAATGGCTCTCTCTGATAAACAGAGATAGAATACATGGAAGTGCAGGATACGGTGGCAGAATCCATTGGTTAGATGTGGGGTGGACAAGCACTTTGGTCCAGAGGGACGCATGCGGCAATAGATGGTGGGTCAGGGGCTTAAAATATAATTGGCTTCTAAGGGCTTGTTGCTGAACATGGTTGAAAAAGAATTTCCTTACAAAGAATGTCTAAAAAATTTAAATACCGAAAATACTCTGGAAATTGTTGCAAATATTTTAATTGGGTCACTCAGGTCAGGTGAACTGAAATGGCTGAACTGACCTTGCCTTGCAGGGTTAGGTCCATGGGGCTGTGCCTGCAAGATTAAGTTCACCAACTGAAACCAGCCCTACACTATTTATTATTAATGGCTTCATCAAAAAACCTAAGTGGCATACCCAAACATAAAATAATTATCAATAAAATACAGAAGAAACCAACAGAGTTTTAAAAACAAGTATATATGACTAAATTATGTATCTGGGCAGGCTTGCTAAAATAAAGTTTTTTTGCAGGTGCCTAAAATTGCATAATAAAGGTGCCTGCTTAATGTTAAAGACAGGGAGTTCCAAAGCAGAGCTGCTGCCAAAGATCGATTTTTCACAGATGTGAAGCAAACATTATATGGCAGATTGAAGGCGGCAAATTGGCACATATGATGCAAGGCGATCCCTCAAGTAAACTTGTGCAAAGCTGTTAAGGGTTTATATATTACTATAATAACACACTGAACTTGGCCCGGTAACAAATAGGCAGCCTGTGCTGATATTTAATCGGAGGTATAGTATGCTGACAGGAGCTCACTCCTGTCAGTAATCATACTACCACATTCTGCTACACAACTGGAGCTACTAAGATTCTAACAGTGATATCATACCAAGAAGAAAGTTACACTATATTAACTATATTTTCGTGTGTTTATTTGTATTTTTATTCTGTTAGCTGCCCTGAGATCTACAGATGAAGGGCAGTGTACAAATTGAAAAAAACAAAATAAATATTCAGTGGGGGTTACTCCCAAGTAAGTGTAAGGGAGGAACACCAAGCCCATGAGATGACTTGCCTAAGGCTGTCAGAGCCTCCATAGACTGCTTAAGTTCAAACCACGCCCAAACTATTCAGAAAGCAAGGAATACTCAAGTAAATGCAGAACAGATAACTCAAAGGAAGTCTAGCCACAGTCATACACATATGTGGGACATACTATGCAGTGCATACTGGTGCACATGCAGGTGACAGCCACAACTGACAATAGATGTGTGACAGCAAACACACAGTAAGCAGCAAACGCTCCCTTTCCCTATCCTGGCGTAACTTACCAATGCTAACCATCACCTCTGCTGTGCTGCAACCAACTTTAAGTACCAAGCAGCTGCATCAGCAGCAGCTCTGCACAGCTTCAACTTCCTCAGCTGCCCAGAGCTTGAAAGCAACCCCATTGTGGCCCGCTAGTCTGCTAATTGCGAGTCAATGACCTGAACCCATGTGGTGGTAAATAAGAGACAAGGACAAAAGTACATTAGGTTAATGGGCTGAAAAGGCCACAACTTTATTGGTTACAGCATGTGAGAGGTACTGCCTTAGGCATTGGATAAAACAACCTATACATGACCCCACCTGCGCAGCAAACAGTGGGAGGAGCTTGTTGATGCAAATACAACTGGAAGCTTGCCCTGATGTCACTGGGGGTCACCAGCAGGGCATCGGACAGGATCCACGACCGCCGGATTCCTTTAATGGAATACCCATAAGAGGAGGGGTAGATGATGGCGCATACCCAATCCTCCAGCACAGCACACATATTCCAATGCTTACCGCCCAGGTCAGGAAAGTTGTGACGAATTGCTACGAGGTAGGCGAAAAACCAAGAGGCTGGTAGCAAGTTGACACCCAGGCCAGGCTAGAAAGCTGAGATGCCTCTCTTGCTGTCTGCCACTCCCAGCAGTTTCAGGCCTGAGCCAAGCTCCAAAGCCCTGCTGTCCCCGCACTGCTAAGCCAGCTGCGACTGCCTCAGGCCCTGAGTGCAGCCTGAAAGCTGTGCTTCCATTGCTACCAACTCAGTTTGGGGACGGTGGGAGGGAAAAAAGAGAGGGAGGGAAGGCACAGCTGGGCCTACTTAAATTATAACTCTTGTGAAGCTGGTGCTTCCTTGCCAAACATGCCTCACAGCCGAGGCAGTTTCCCATCAGCCGGTTGACAGTCACTGAGCATTCCAGACATCATTGTGGGTTTTACATGGTGCTTTTATTTGGAGAGTTAACAGCCTCCCTGTAAATTTGTTGTTTTGTGGTAGTTAGAAGGCTATCTGTCCGTTATTGAAGCTCTTCATTATGTCATTGGGAATAATAACAATGATTATACCATTCTTCAACTGTAATTTTGCTCCTTTCCAGCTAGCCTAATAGACTATGCAATGTATCTCTTTTGCTTCATATGTTATTGGCTTATGCAGGCTAATAGCATAATGCCTGAATTGTGGTCATTGTTCCACAGCCAACCTAGCAGTTTGAAAGCAAGTAGATAAATAGGTAGCGCTGTGGTGGGAAGGTAAACAGCGTTTTTGTGTGTTCTGGCACTCATCACGGTAGCATGCGCCAGTAGCAGTTTAGTCATGCTGGCCACATAACCCGGAAAGCTGTCTGTGGACAAATGCCGGCTCCCTCGGTCTGAAGCGAAATTAGGGCTACACCCCATAGTCGCCTTTGACTGGACATAACTGTCCAGGGCTCCTTTACCTTTTACCTGTTCCACATCAGCAGGTATGCACAGACCTTTTCTTCTTGGCTGATTTTTGGCATTAGCAGTTCTGTAGCATCGGCCATAAGACCACAACATGTTTTGTACCTTTAATTTCTAAATTTAATATTTGGTATTTCTGCATTCCAGGACCTAACCCTTTCTCACAACTATTTTCTTAACTTTAAATACAAATTTAATCATTTTTTTTGGTGACTTAGTGAAGACACTGTAGAGTTTCTTATGATGGACATGAATATGCCAGAGCTGGGAGGATGAGTTGTGTGAGTCATCCCATGTGTTTTTAGTAAGAAAGCTGTGATAAACAAGAATTGCTTATGTAAGTCTGCACTGTGTTTTCTTTTTATGTAGAACCCAGAACCATGTGAGAATAAAATTGGTGGCACATTGCTCCTGGAAGTAATTATTAGGATGAAAACCAAACATTCCACACATACCTTTTTGCCACAAACAACATGCATGAGGTGGAAAGAAAAGTTAACTTCTGAGCAATTATTTTATTCAGATGCTTTGAAGCTACTTACAGTCATCATATTCTACATGTTGGCCCACTTCAGACATATGAAAATTAAAACATGATTTGTTTAGTACATTGACTAGGCACAAGTTCATGCTTTCACCCTAACTTTTGTTACAATATTTAAAGGCTTTATTCTTGGTTTGGAGTAAACAGCAATTTGTGTGAACTTGGCAAGTAATTTATTTAGTTATCCATTATTTAACACCCAATATATCAACCCAGGAAATATCCTGACTTAGTGAGCAAACCACTGTTTGTCAAGTTCAGGTGCAACCAATTGTGGTTTGTTCCTAAACAGGAATTGAAGCTTTAAATCTTTTCCTCTCAAGTAAAGTGGGGGGGAAAGCTATAATTTGTTGTTGTTTAACTGGCTGTTGACTTTTTTTCTTTCAGTATCATTGATGAAGATATGCAATAGATGTTCAGCAAGTAACATCCCCCCCCCCAATGAAATTGGTCTTGAAAGGAAATCATTCAGTGTCCATGTTAGTCTGTCTTTGGCTTTTTAACAGGCAGAAACAATCTCCACATAGAGGAAGTTGAGGCACTAGTCCCTCTTTTCTACTATGCACCTTAAGTCATGTTGCACAAGGAAGATGCTGTTATTTTTCCTCTACCTCCTCCTCCACAAGGCACGGGGCAGGGAAGAATGCAAATCAGATTTTTATTCAGTGGAGGGATGCATGCTCTGTAAATGTCTGAACAGAGCCTTTATGCTGCAGTGCATAAAAATAGGTTCTTTCAACCTGGTAGGTCAGTTAAATTGGATTGATTTCTAGAACTCTTACACACTTCCCCTTTATTAATTGGGTTCTGAGCCTGAAACTGGTGCGTCCTAAGCAGGCTCCCAAAAGAATTTTAGAACAGCCTCAATTTATCATGCAAAGCTGAGACAATTATATTCCTTGGGATTCCAGGCATTAATTTCAAATATGTTTTAAAGCATGTAGCTCCCACATTAGGCCTAACTTGAGCTATTCTTTTAACATTGTAAAATTCACAATTTTTGACCCTGCCGCCAGTAAATATGGTAGACCAAGGCTTCAGATCATCTCTAGCACTTATTAGCTCTGGTTTCTCTGAATATTATTATATTATATTATATTATATTATATTATATTATATTTATTTGTTGCTTTACTCATGGAAGGGGCGTAGGTGGCACTGTGGGTTAAACCACAGAGTCTAGGGCTTGCCGATCAGAAGGTCGGCGGGTCGAATCCCCGCGACAGGGTGAGCTCCCGTTGCTCGGTCCCTGCTCCTGCCAACCAAGCAGTTCGAAAGCACGTCAAAGTGCAAGTAGATAAATAGGTACCGCTCCAGCGGGAAGGTAAACGGCATTTCCGTGCGCTGCTTTGGTTTGCCAGAAGCGACTTAGTCATGTTGGCCACATGACCCGGAAGCTGTACGCCGGCGCCCTCAGCCAATAAAGCTATATGAGCGCCACAACCCCAGAGTCGGTCACGACTGGACCTAATAGTCAGGGGTCCCTTTACCTTTACCTTACTCATGGAAATAACTCAAAGCAACTTACAGACACAATCAGTAATCCCTTATTCAGATCTTTTTATTTGTATTTGCTGTGCCAAGACTCCTGGGGTTCTCCGTACTGATTCACATATAACAATGCAGCATATTAGGCTGTTAATGATAACTACCTACATATTTATAACTCAGGTTTACTTATGCAAGCTCTCAGCCTTAGGGATGGGCGAGCAGCCGCCTTCTTATCCTGAAAATTAACTGGACCTTGTGAATGGTCCAATCAAACACCGAAACCCTTTGAGGATGTTCAGTTCCTTTCACTTTCCACTAGCCCATTTCATTTTATTACTCTAGTCTGATAATATTTATTGTGATGTTTTCACATGGTACTCATTTGAAACTCTGTTTGGATGGAGTTTTTAAATGCATGTGTAAATGAGCATCCTGGTTCACTTCAGTAGAGTGAAAACTCAATGCACAACAAAGAAGCTCACCTTCATAAGTGAATGAGAAAGCCCTCGCTGTCAGCAGTTAATTCCATCTCAGGGCTTCTGCAAGAATTATTAGATTGGGGGTGCTTTAAAAGCTACTCTAAAAATACATAAATTAATGCATTTGAGTAGTGACTTGCCACAGGTGCACAGAGGATAAAGTCACTGAGCAGGTTCTTTTTGTTAACCCATAAATATTCACCATGCCCCATTCATCAACTAGATCGAATGCAAATACAAATCAATTGTTTCTAGCGATTTTTCTACTGCTTTTGTGGTGTGTGTACTCCAGTATTCTGATGGTCAGATGGAGCTACCAGACCATAAAATCCAGCCAGCGAGAGAGCTGGAACTAAGGGGAGCTCAAGGATTTATTAAGTGATGTGAAACTCTTGTTGTTTTGTGCATGTGTTACATAATTGCTGTATGTGCAAGGCTGTTAAAATACCCTGCTAGTAATAACATGCACACCATTTTATAGCTGCAAGAGGAGATAAAAGAAGTTTCTTAGTCAGCACTTCAACAATATCACAGCACATGTCAGTTTTATTATTGTGGGGCCTTCAGTTTTGGCAGATGCACACTATTCTGGGTGTAGTGTTGTAATTACCATATAAATTAAGCAGTTAAATGAGGCTGGTACAGCCTTATCCCTTCTGCCACTAACCAGATTGCCAATACGGTGCTGTGAAACAGGCATAATTCAGGCTAATTATGTTTAGAAGGCCAGAATTTGAAATGCTGGACCTTTCTTTCCATTCAAACTGGTCAAAAGTAAATTGAAGCTGTTTAGCTGCAGTGCAAACAGAAGGATCATTATTTCTGCACAACACACTGTCCATAATAGCATTCCAAGAATGGGTTTAATCCACCCAGGTTTAATTCATAGCTGCTAATTATATTTCAGCATACATTCTTATGCTTTAAACTATGTGTGTCTTTACTTTAGTGAATTGTAACTAGTTCTTAAACTGGGTAGGGGAGGGGGGGACTTTCTTCTTTTTATTCTTAACAGGCTTTGTAATATTTGATGGGATTAAGCTTTTTGTTGTAGTTCAAGACACAATTGATACTTATTTTTGTCTTCACCAGCAGAGTTTGATTAGAGCATTCTGAGCAAAACCAGAGTCAAATCAAACACATTTTGGATTTTAGGTTTCCAGGCTATACTATCTTGTGTAAAGCAAAATAAATAAACTGTATTGTATTTCAAACCATAAAACGTTAGAAATTTACAGCAAAAAAAGTTGTATGTTCCGCTTTAGTGCCTATGATCAACACGACACCTTTCGCTAAAAAGCTCTTGAATTATTTTACAAAGGTAATTACTTTTCAATGATAAGAGGGTAAAGTTCATCTAAAAGAAGGTTCTAGTGCCATAACTGCCAGTTTATGCACTCTGGGCAAACCCCAAATTTAATGCTAAAAAAATTGTTTCCCAGTTGGTCTATTATTCATTTCTGATACGCAATATGTAACTTCTGTGAGCTTCATTCATATTTCCAGAATTAAACTTAGGGGATTTCTTTAGCATCTCAGCCCATTTATCTGAAGTCTGATTACATCTGATCACTTGTACAGCCAAAATTTGAACATGGGGGAAGGAAAGAGAGGTTTTTTTCTTCCATGTTGTGGGTAGAATTCTTAAGTCCCTATTGCAGGGATAGACTGCATGGTGCCCACCAGGTGCTGGTCCATTGCAAGTCACATCAAGGACTGCCTCTCCCAAAATGAAGCAAATGTGTTCATCTGATACCCTAGTCTGTGTGACCCCTCTGAGAGAGGGATGGAGGGTGGCAATGTGAGAATGGGTCTTCTCAGCTGTGGCGATCTGTTTGTGGAATGCTCTCCCCTGGGAGTCATGTCTGGCACCATCACAATCTGTTTTTAGGCTTCCTGCAAAACCTATGTATTTGCCCTGGCCTTTGGAGCTTATTCCCCCCCCCCCCATCTTTCAGTGGAGTGGGGTTAAGTTGGATCTGTTCTTTTATACATATTATTGGTGTGTATTTTGTTTGGTTTTTTATGTTTGTTTTAGTAAACATCTAATAAGTGTAATTAACCATCATCATCATCATCATGCCTGACCATTGACCATGTTGGCTGGGGTTGATGGGAGCAGTAGTTCAGCCATTTCCAAAGTGCACAGTGCTGGCTCTGTTGCAATCATTAGAATCATTTTGGAACAGCAGACTCAAAGCTTGAACCGCAGCGTGACTTTCCAATGTTGAGAATGAGTGTGAACTTTTAATGAGTATTAATAGTGCATGAGGAAGCGGTTGTCAGGCATTTAAATATTTCTATTGAAGTTTGATATACAAGTAAACAAAACAAAAAAATCTTAATCTCACAGTTACAGTGCTCATTATACCATCCAACTTGTAACTTGGCATTTAGCCAGGTACAGAATGTTTTTCTGAAACCAGGGCTGTACTTTCATGCTTGACCTCTCATCAGAACATTAGTCTTATGGGGGTGGGGAATGTCAATTATTAGCAATGGTCACAGTGAAAAAGTATTTCATAGCAGGGATAATCACACATTGCCATCTTTTCATCTTTCACCTTTGAAAGTGTATTGAAAGTATTTCTGCAGAGATGATTATCCTTTGGGCCATACTGGATGTGACAATAAAGGCATATCTGCCCCAATGACAAAGGTTCTGGAAATTGTAGAAAGAGGTGGATGGAGTCCAGCCTTCAGGGATTTGTGGTTGGATGGTAATGAGAAGCTGCCACTTGGTGTAAGACCAAACAAGGCTTGGGTTTTAGCACATCATTACAGAAAACAGTTGCCATGTACTGAGATGGGCATATGAATAGGCTCTTTATCATGATGGTACTTGAGTGGGTGATATTTCAAGGGCAGTGTTCACTGGTATTCCCCCCTATTTTTCAGTATTATTTTCAGATGAGATTTTGCCTTCTTTTGAAGGGCATCCTGTTTCCTTGTTGCTGCCCCTTCTTTTTCTGCTTTTCTGTTTCATCAAACAGTTGCCTCCCATATACAAAACACTAGTGTACCCTACTAATTATTTAATCAGCTTCATGCTATTGATGATATGAAACCCCTTTTGTGCCTTTTTAGAAATGCCATGCTACATAAGAATGATCATAGCCTATGGATTTTGTTTAGTGTACATATTATAATCCAACCTCTATTGTGTGCAGCTCAATTGAGGTCTTTTCTCTCCTTCCCATCTTCCCTGCCAGACTTAACATATATGCCATGCTGTACTATTAACTACTATGGGAGGCTTTTAGTAAGACAGGCTTTGCTCATGGGAAGAGCATGCCCCATGTTTTTATTGAAGTTTTGAATGCATTTATTTCATTTCAGTTTTGAATGCCGGTGTGGTATAATGGTTAGAGTGTGGGACTTGGACCTGGGAGAGCAGGGTCTGAATCCACACTCAGCCATGAAGCTCACTGGGTGACCTTGGGCCAGTCACCATCTCTTAACCTAGCCTACCTTACAGGGTTGTTGTGAGGATGAAATGTGGAGGAGCAGAACTATGTACACCACCTTAAAATCCTTGGAAGAGAAAGGTGGTATATAAATATAATAAATAAAAATAATATTTTAAGACTCAACATCAATGCTCATGTTTACTGGGAGAGTTGTGCTTTTCAGTTGTGTTCTTGAGTATTTCAGTGTTTGCCACAAAATGGTCTTGGCCTATTTCAGGTTAAACCTAGATAGTCCTGTGTGTACTTACTTGGGAATAAGTTCACTGAACTCAGGAGGACTTCTCTGAGTAGACATATATTGCACTCAAATTAATTGCATTTAGTAATGACTTTTAAGTTCAAGTAACATCTGCATCCAATCTTATCTCTCTGTAATATATATCATATGCACATGCACACACTCAAAGTGAGGGGGTAGATGCACATATCCTGTTACCTCTGCATAGTTATTCCTCCAACTGAAATCAATATGGAAGCCCTTGTAAACTGTGGAATACTGTTCCAAAAGGTAGAGAAATATTTTGACCAGGTTTTCTGATAATGGTTTCTGAGCTATTCTTGCTTCGTAATTTTTGAGCACCAGTATTAACAAGAAGAACCTATAGTGTTTAAACTAAATATGCAGTTTTGTTTTTGATTTTTAATTTACCATAATCTTATTATTTTCACTAATCGTATAACTTCTGGAACAGAATGTACACAAAGCATTCTCTATCCTCACACATTTCATTGTGTCCCTTCCAACTGGTGTTGTTTTAGTAAAGACGCCCTCAAGCTATAATTTGCTAGTTGACTAACTATTATAGAACATACCTACCATTCTATACTAAATTGTTCTTTTAAATAAACATTGCTGAGGAAAAACTTTGAAAACAAAATAAGTATAAGAAAATTCTGCGCACCAATAGGATCAACCTGTTGAATGACCCATTGGGCCATGTCCTTTCTGCGGATCATTTCTCTAGGGAACATTGCCCCTCTCTTTCCTTGCCAGCTGTTGGCATTGGGCTATGTGACCCAGTTTCAGAGGTCTTTGGGGTGTTCTGTGGTGGGGAAAGATATCTCTGTGATCTTTTATTAGTTCAGCTTGTTTTTATATGAGAGTAGAATTTCTCTGCTGAGTTTTCCAAACTTGCTGGCATATTGAGTGTCCGTATAGTTAAAGCTATGGTTTTCCCAGTAGTGATGTATGGAAGTGAGAGCTGGACCATCAAGAAGGCTGATCGCCGAAGAATTGATGCTTTTGAATTATGGTGCTGGAGGAGACTCTTGAGAGTCCCATGGACTGCAAGAAGATCAAACCTCTCCATTCTGAAGGAAATCAGCCCTGAGTGCTCACTGGAAGGACAGATTGTGAAGCTGAGGCTCCAGTACTTTGGCCACCTCATGAGAAGAGAAGACTCCCTGGAGAAGACCCTGATGTTGGGAAAGATGGAGGGCACAAGGAGAAGGGGGCGACAGAGGACGAGATGGTTGGATAGTGTTTTCGAGGTTACCAGCATGAGTCTGACCAAGCTGCGGGGGGCAGTGGAGGACAGGAATGCCTGGCGTTCTCTGGTCCATGGGGTCACGAAGAGTCGGACACGAGTAAACGACTAAACAACAACAACAAGAATTTCTCTATTACTTTGATTACACTTTCTATGCTGCCTTGGAGAAAGGATTATGCACAACTATTCATTCAACAGCAGAAACAGCCTTTAGACAATCCTTCAGTGAAAATGAAGAAGAAACAAAGAGTGTAGACTGCAAAACTCTCTCTTCTCCCCCACTCCTTTTTTTTTTTTTTGGTAGCTAGTTGAAATTGTTGAATTAAAAAAGTTAATTATTGTAACAGGGTGAATTCGCTAGAAATTGCCTACAGGAGCCACCACATTTTAAAATACAGTGCAATTAAACATTAACACAAATTTAATAAATGGATACCCCCTGCAAGGAGTTAATCTAGGCTACAAATGCTGCAACCTGTAATATAAGCATTTCCAGTGAAATCTTATGCAACTGGGATGACAGTTGATGAATTATTTTTGCCTCAATAGTTATGCAATCTTTACCTGTAGTTTTGCTTATTTCAATGAATGCAGCTTGCAAATCATTAAAACTAGATTGTTTTCAACACCTGCACTGAAAATATTGCTTTACAGCAGAAAAATGGGGGTGGGAGGAAGGAATGTGTATGGGAGGGAAATAGAATGAACCAAAGCATGGTAGAATGATAACAGGGATTTGGAAGAGTGACAGTACTTTTTCAGGGCAGGGGTCACAGTCCAAGTCCTGCGGAAAAATCACCATGGACTGTTTGAGGCTATTTATATATAATGTCCATGGGTTCAGGCATCCAGCTAAAAAGAAGAGGGTGACTGACAGTTGCCCTTCAAAGGATCTCACTTTCAGTGCCGATCAACTGACTGGTGCTGAGAGTGTTGAAGTTGCCTGTTCAACTGACAGTTGGGTGGCCCTGCATACCTGTCAGAGTTGGCCCATGGGGGGGTTGGGAAGGTAAAGATCCTGGACCCCATTTCACAGCCCTGAACTAAGAGATACATGACTAGGAAGTGTCTGAAAGAGAAACAATAGCTTCAGTAGGAAGGTGGTTTTCAAGACAGCTGTCTACCCAACCACAAGTTTATTTTCCCCATCTCTTTATAACTGGCTTCGTTACAAGTCTAGTCCAATTTTCTAACATAGCTATATGGGTTATCTGAGGTCTTCGGGGGCGGGGAAGAGAAGGGGTAATTGTTATGTGGCCTAACCTCCTTCCACTCCAGTTTGCCAATTTAAAGATACAGTGGTACCTCAGGTTACATACGCTTCAGGTTACAGACTCCGCTAACCCAGAAATAGTGCTTCAGATTAAGAACTTTGCTTCAGGATGAGAACCGAAATCGTGCTCCAGCGGCGCAGCAGCAGCAAGAGGCCCCATTAGCTAAAGTGGTGCTTCAGGTTAAGAACAGTTTCAGGTTAAGTACGGACCTCCGGAACGAATTAAGTACTTAACCTGAGGTACCACTGTAGTGCGTAATTCCTTCTAAGTGTTGATGCGTTTGTGCCTGAGTTTGTGCCACCTGCCTTCTTCCTGATTGCAAGCATCCCTTCTTCACCTAGTCACTTATTCACCTGCATGGTCTCATAACGCTACCAAGCAGGTTATTAAATACAAGGCTGCTTTCGTTATCAGTCATAGAAAAGAAACAAGGTCCCCCCCCCTCCACAGTCCATTGGCGACTGACAGCTGTGAGACAATCTTTCAAAATATAATGTTTTCAATTTTGCAAAAGAAATCATTAAAGAGAGCGCAGAAAACATCTTCAACAACTTCACGTGGCCGTTTCTATTTTGTAATCATTTTTATTTTGCAGTCATTTTTTGCAGTTCTCCACTGAGATTACAGCAGGAGACAGCTGTATATTCTTTTTAAAGGAAAACTCATTAACAAAACTGTTTATCCAAAAAGAATCTGAGGAAGCCTTGTTTTCAACAGAGAAAAGGCAGTGTGAGCCAATTCAAACATTATGTTAATATGTACTCATTAAATTGTGATATGTGAATTAGAGGAACTGGCATTTGGGAATATGTTAATTGTACAGGTAAACTAATCAGAGCAGCAGGACTGCTTACAGTTCCCTTTTGAATGTTAGCATGTAGAAAAAAGACTCCAAAATACAAATCACATTTTCAGATACATTCACAATGGAAGAGCTGGGCAAGGAATGAACTTTCTTAAGTTGTAGTGGTGTAGAATAGTATGTTAGAATGAATGCTACAGTAAAAATTCAGTTCATAGAATATTCTAATGGAGTTAGCGACCTTTGTTCTTCAAGTGTTCAGAAGCATAAAAGTGGTTGTGGCCATTAAAAAATAATAATTAACAAAACCACATGGTGGTCATGTTGGGGGGTTCACAAAAATATTTTGGCATTGCAGTATTACAGTGAGGTACCTGTTTGTGTATTGGACAAAAAAAACCCCCACACCCATTTGCACGCCATGACACCATAGTGGACAATTGATAAAAGGTAAAGCTGACCATTAGGTCCAGTCGTGACCGACTCTGGGGTTGCGGCGCTCATCTCGCTTTATTGGCTGAGGGCGCCGGCGTACAGCTTCCGGGTCATGTGGCCAGCATGACTAAGCCACTTCTGGCAAACCAGAGCAGTGCACGGAAACGCCGTTTACCTTCCCGCTAGAAGGTAGCGGGACCTATTTATCTACTTGCACTTTGATTATGTGCTTTTGAACTGCTAGGTTGGCAGGAGCAGGGACTGAGTAACGGGAGCTCACCCCGCCGCAGGGATTCGAACCGCTGACCTTCTGATCGGCAAGCCCTAGGCTCTGTGGTTTAACGTCCTGGTTGTCCGCGTCCTGGACAATTGATAGGAGCATTCATTTTTTTAAAAAAATAATAAGAAGAATAAATATAACTACCTTGACAAATGTTAAATGGTATTGCCCCCCCCCAAAAAAAGTATTGTGGTGCCATGGTTTAGCCATCCGTACTAGTAGGCTAAGAAATATATAATTGGTTCTAGTATATGTTGAAGCATATTATGAGAGAGACACAAAAACTTCTGGAGCATATCTGTGATTATGCATCTATAACTCAGTACAGCTTTCTCAATTCTAACTTGTGAGACACTAGACAAAATATTGAACTGATTATGCTTGTCAGCTTTGGCAAGCAGTTTAAATTTACTTTATTTACATTGGCAGTATATTGGAAAGAAAACCCATGGGGTTCTCTGAACACTAGTATAGTATATGGCAACCTTAACTGAAGTTAAGCAGGTCAGGATCTGGTAAGTGTCTGGATGGTACCACCTGAAACATCCCATCAAATATGCTGCCTGGAGTTCCATAGAAGAAAAGTGGGAAATAAATGTAATACATAAATAGAAAAATGTAGCAGTAAGATCAACAACTCTCATCATGCTTGGAAAGAAAAATTGTATATTAGATTTCCTTTCTGTAACACAATAACAGTGCAGTCCTATGCAAGTCTACTCAGAAGGAAGTTCCATTGAGTCCCTTTCTCCAACAAACTTCAACAAAATCTCAACAAATTTTGACAGATAGATATCAGTATATTTAACGTTTTCACAGTGTTATTAAGAACTTATGTTTATCTATCCCAATCAGAGAAAATGCTAAGCGCTCTTTCTCTCTCTAGTCTTGATTTTGGTCTTTCTTTAATGTATCTAGAATAACCATTATCTTCTTTCGCTTCAAGTGCCAAGCAGTTTATTCTCTCTCTCTCTGTCTCTCCCTCTTTCTGTCTCTCTCTTGACACTTAGAATGGCACACTATGCTTTATCAGTCTGATTAAAAACAGACAAAGTCAGCAAACTCAAAGTATTTCCATACGTCTTGATAAATGTGAAGTAAGAGCATGACTCTCAGAGGTATTTGCACATGGGCAGCGTACTTCATCACATCATATTTTTACAAACGACATCATGCAAACTCCCGATAAATGCAATCTGTGACTTTTGCCACATTTAGGTAAGGTCAGGCTAAGGGGCAGATCAGAAAATTAAACGTGTGGAAACTAGTCTAGACATAAATATCTCTATCTGTGACCTAATTCTATTCAAGCGTGTGATTTATGTGTGATTTTCAGATGCCTTAAAAAAAGGGGGGGTCTCTACCAAGGTTTCCACCCCACCTTCCCGAACGCTAAGCAGAGCAGACTTTCTATTTTCCTTCTGCTGCGTGTTAAATAAGGCAGTTCAATAGAGGTCAAGTATCTTTCTAGCAAAGGGCAATATCCCTGTAGTCACATTACCTTTCAAAGTGGACGTGTGATATCTAAAACAAATGTGTAATATCTGTTCTTGGTAATCCTGGCTAAAGGCACTGGATAGTATATTATTCGGAAACAATAGGGACTTGGAGTCAAAACCCGACATTTTCCGCTGGCTAAGCAGTGACTGCAAGTGAGTATCTGGCAGAGTGTTTTGCCTCTTCTCACTAGTTGATGTAAATGCAAGTTGATTTTGCTGTTATTACTACGATGTATTGCTGTAACTGAAGCTATACAAACTTCAACAGCCTAGTCAGCTTAGAAGCCCCAATGTTTTATACACATCTGTACCAGCTATACAGTGGTACCTCAGGTTACATACGCTTCAGGTTACATACGCTTCAGGTTACATACACTTCAGGTCACAGGCTCCACTAACCCAGAAATATTACCTCAGGTTAAGTACTTTGCTTCAGGATGAGAACAGAAATCGGGCTCCGGCGGCATGGCAGCAGCAGAAGGCCCCATTAGCTAAAGTGGTGCTTCAGGTTAAGAACAGTTTCAGGTTAAGAACAGACCTCTGGAATGAATTAAGTACTTAACCCGAGATACCACTGTATTCTGCAAAAGCTTGAAGAAGAAAACATAAACAGAAATAAGTGCTGTTAAACACTACAAAAGCACATAAATTAACAAAGAATGCTCACGAATTACATAAACTGGGGTGAGAAGCATAAGGTTCTCCAAGAGCTTCTTGTGTTGGAAATACCAGAGTATTTTTCAGTAGACTCTACTCACAGTTGTCACAATATTGCTGTGCATTGCAGTGCTGCAAGCTCGCACAACTTGTGATCAACTAAATTGAATGCCACTCGCCACGCATGTGTGGCAGCCCACAAAAGACTCTGTGAACAATCTAATTTTGCATGTGTCTGGAACAGTGAAATAAGAGGAGTCACAAACACTTGACAGGCCACAATACCTGGTATGTGGTCTGAATTTGCTTTAGTGAATCACAAATTGTGTAGGCCTGCTGTGGCACTTTTCAGTGTATTTGGGTGGAATTCAGTGTTTACTATCTTGATCGTTTCATCAGTGGGGGCATTTCTCCTTGCTAGAGGGAACAAAGTCCCTCTCCTCCCCCTGCATGGTTCTGTGGTTTCTCCTGAAACTTCAGAGCAAATTTTGGAGGGTCAGGAGAAGGGGAGAAGACTGCATTGTGCTAGTGGAAGGCCTTGCACTGGCTTTAGCTAGCACACTGGGTTAATGGAATTCAGGCTTTTGTTTCTTTTTTACTCAGGATAAAGATTGAGCAAATGCAACCCCCAAAACTTCATGGCTGAGAAGGATTTCATCACCCTTCATGACTCCTTTCCATCTACTATATCACACTGGCAATAGGGTACCATGAACACAATGCCCATTCAGATGGGTCCTTGGAATAATTTTAAAATTCCACTCTTAAAGTTCCTTCATGCACGTGATCAAAGAGTTTTTGAGGCTTTTGAGGACTGAGGTCCTTGATAATTTCTCTTGTAATTGTTTGTATACACATCCATACACACACACACACACAACACACACAGGCTCCCCAAGGATATTGGCACGCTGCAAATCCAAATAAATAAATGTTTCATATATCAGCCTATTCATCTTGAATAGTTTGCCTGAGAATTTTGAAAATCTTTTCTCAACCAGCTTCAATAAATAGTTTCATTAAATTTATCAGTGCTCTTGGCAGAATGAATTATGACAGTTAAATGACTTTCATCCACCCTTAAGCTACTATAATAATGTTTGAGAAATATTACCAATAATTTTTCCATAAGAGCCCTCTGTTATGAAACAAAGCAGCCTTCTGTTAAATCCTTGGAAGACCTATCCCAAATATTTGACACTTACATTGCCTGCTGATTAAGTAACCATGATAATAAAAATTCCTTTTGAATTTGAGAGAAGTGCAGCTCTTTGCTAGACCAAGCTATGTAAAAGTTAATTCAGTTCAGAAATCCAGCTGTGTATGTTAAAGGATTCTTATTACTTCTAAGTGTAGAAGAAAATTCCACTGAGTACTGATGATTTTGCCAAGAGTTTGGAAAAATATATTGTTTTTCATTTAAACTAATGAACTTCCAGTTTGATTTCCTAGCCAGTGGCTTAAGTACAGTAAATTTTCTCTGACCTCTTTAACATACATACATATATACATACAAATGTATGTATTTATGTATGTATGTGTCAGGGACTCAGCGGGAGCGCAGGGAGGAGAGGAGATGGAGAGCGAGGGGGAGCAATCCGAGGGCAGCGTAGGAGAAGATGACAGCAGCCCGATAGATTCCATGAGCCTCTCCAGCGAATCGGAAGATTCACAGAAGGGGGCGCCGATGGGCAGGGCAAGGGGGGACCCAAGGGGGACACCCCAGAAGCAAGGGGCCAGCGGGGACTCCCAGAGCAGCAGTTGGAAATCAGGACCAGCTTCCCCACCAGAGCGTAGTGGGGGGGGGGGAGTCCCAGGTATCAGAGCCCACATATGCACCACCAGCGAGAGAAGATGAGTCAGGGTTGGCCACGCCTCCATTGGAGAGCGAGGGAACGGTCAAGAGGAAAGTTGCAGGCTGGGCGCGCGCGCCAAGTTCAAATGTACAGGCGAGCGGCACAGAAAGTAGCCCGGATAGGGAACCAGGTCCTAAAGCCCGCCGGAAGGAGGGGGAAGAATCATCAGGGTCAGCGTCAGAGGAGTCCAGAAAGGATGAAACCCTAGCGGGCAGGAGGGCCCAGAGGAGAAAGGAACTTAGGAAGAGGTGGAGCAAAGCGAGAGTGTTAAACTGGTGTGGAAGGGGCGGAGACTCAGACGGGACTTCGCCGGTCTAAGGTCGAGACGTAGAGCTGCGCGCTGCGGCTTTAAAATGGAAACTGAACCTCAATAAAGACTTTTGTACATAACTACAGCCTAGCGTTGGTCCTCTGTGAGCTGGGACCTGGAGGCAGCTCTGACAGTATGTATGTATGTATGTATGTATGTATGTATGTATGTATGTTTACCCTGCATTTGCACATAAAACCCCCAAGGTTGTTAACAATAACTTTTATAATAAAATACAATAAACATATTAGCCAATGTCTTAGTTTATATATATGTACATATATATATAGAGAGAGAGGAGCAAATAAAATGTCAGACAATGGGGTAAGTTACATATTGAAGTACAGCGCAGCTCTGTGACCAAACATCTATTTAAGTAAAAAGCCTTTTACCTGATAGCAGAAGAACATCTATTGGTAGGGACTTACAAAATCTGGATGCAGCCACCAAACATGCCCTCAGATTTCTGTCAAATGCACATCAGGACAGAGAAGATCCCAATGTCTTCAGAGCTATGATGATAATAACCAGGACTTTGAAGAATTCCCAGAAAGATATCAGGAGCCAAGATAGTTATTGTAATCTAGAAGTCACATACAGTGGTACCTTAGGTTACATACGCTTCAGGTTACAGACTCCGCTAACCCTTAAATAGTGCTTCAGGTTAAGAACTTTGCTTCAGGATGAGAACAGAAATCGTTCTCCGGCGGTGCAGCGGCAGCAGGAGGCCCCATTAGCTAAAGTGGTGCTTCAGGTTAAGAACAGTTTCAGGTTAAGAACGGACCTCCAGAACGAATTAAGTACTTAACCTGAGGTACCACTGTATTCCCTTGTCATGACCCTGGACCAGAACTCTTTAGATTCAGAGCCCTCCTACAATAGCAGCCCAAGGAGGAGTTGCATCTAGTCATTGGTCCGTCTTGTGAATCCACCAGCATTGGAGTACCCATCTCATCCCCTGAGCTCCAAAGAGACACTTCTGCCCCTGGACTCCAAGAACTAGATCCACAGACTCTTCAAAGGATCCAGAGAGCCTCAAAGAGCTTCCCCCAAAGCAGTCTCCATAGCTTGAAACCCTGTGGCCTAGAAAAAGCCAACTGCTGCAGAAAAAGTAGTGGAAGAGATGGGTGTCAGTAGAGCGGTGCAAAACCCCAGACAACCTCCACCAGTGTTTGTGTCATTATGGTAGCATTGACCATGCTGGTTGATGGGAATTATGGTCCAGCAACCTCTGGAGGGACTCACTTTGGCTACATCTGAATTAGATGCAGCATGGGAGATGTGTGGGCCAGTGAGCCTCCCAATGTCATCTGGGACCACCCCTCCAGGAAGGACCGGAACTACTGCAAATAACAACAACACTTATACTATGTAATTCCACCAAGCAGCCCAGGAGAATATCAGGGTTGATGGTACTGAAAGCCACTAAGAAGTCTGGCAGGAACAACAAAAATGCACTTCCCCAGTGTTCCCATTGTTCAAATCTGGGTCTATCCAATAAATCTGGACTGAAGGCAAATCAAATGGATGTGGTGATGCAGATATTCTAGAACTATGGGATGTTTAGAACCATAGCATTATAGAGTTGAAAGGGACCCTAGGGGTCATGTAGTTGAAACCCCTGTGATGCAAGAATCTCAATGTAGAATCATAGAATTGTAGAGTTGGAAATAAATCACACTGAAGGAACTCACTGCTTAGTGAACATACGTAAGATTGCAGGACGCAATCCTTTATAGCCTTGCCCAAAAGTAAGTCCCATTGAACTCTTACAACCCATTGCACATTCTGTTCACAATGTATAGTTCTGTGCTGGATTGTGGCCTGTGTCTACGTGCTTCCAAAAAAGATGCAGTAGTGATACACTATGACTATCTATGCAAGGCTTCCAGGCATCTTCCTTCATGCTGAAAAACAATTATGTTAGAAATTGCTTTCAAATGCAAATGATGTAAAACGGCATGCTTGCACTTGCTTTCGTTTTGTTGCAGTCAATATAAAAACATAGGTTTAAGGGCAAGGTGACCAATTCCAAATGGTTTGCAGATAACTGCCACTGTAAGAATTAAAGGAATTTGTTTCTCCATTGTTTTTTTCAGTTGACTTCTATTCTGGGACTTGAAGAACAGAATATCTTTAATAAAAACAAGGCCCAGAGAATTATAAGAAAACTAAAGCAACATCAGTGGCATGAAAGAACAGGGAACCTCAATCTGGCTGGATAAATAAAACACTGCAAAGTGTATCAGAGTGTCATTTGTAATATAAAACTCTGCAAGTTTTGAATGCCATAGAATGGCAAAATAAATTCTGTGGATATCTTCGGGTGGAACAAAGCACAGACTGTGCACCTGTCAAAAGAGGCCCTCACAGCTGCAGCGCAAAGGGTGGGAGAAGACGGCTGGGGCTGAAGAGGGCAGCGGCAGCAGGTGACACTTTGGGCTGTGTTTGCCCAGGGTCTTTCCTGGTTGGGAGCAAGAGCAAGAGGTGAGACTCATAAAAACCTGTTTCCCACCTGGGCAACCAGTTGGAAGCAGTGCAGTTTACGCACTGGCCCCTACTGGGCTGAGGAACGCATCGGCCTCTGAGGATCCAGAAGCAATCCCCCCCCCCCCCGCTAGCTCCTGCTGGCTTTTTGTTGATTGGGCTGTCCCTTTTCATGAAGGTTTTGTATCCATTAATGTAATTGGACTTTGATAGTTCTTTCTTTCATCAGAACTTGGACAGAAGGATCAGTGTGGATATGGAAAATAACTAATTTTGTGAGAATGTCCCATCAGTCATGGCTGAGATGGGAGACAGTGGAGCACAGGGCCATGGCCAGACTTCAGGGGGGCCCTGGAATGGTGCCAACATTCCCCCTCCCAAAAGAGGGCATTGACAGTTTGCCACCCAGCCTCTTCTTAAATCCCTCTAGCAAAGAAGAGAGCACTCCTTCCTGAGGCAGCCTATTTCATTATCCACCTCTTAGCATTAGGAAGTTTTTTCTTAGGTTTTGCCAAAAAGTGCTTCTCTACTGTTTCTATCCATTGGTTCTAGTCCTGCCTCGTGGAGCAGCAGAAAGCAAGGGAGAGGGTGCACTTGGAATTTGCTCCTCTTTCCAGTTCAGCTGGGATATCTGTTCTAAACCACCATTGGTTGACATAAATAAAGCCCCCCCCCCCCGGTCCCTTTGAAATACTGAGCAACTGATTTACCCAGCTTCAGGAACTGGCAGAATTACCTGGACAATACTGTTAAATTTTGTGAAAACAAATATAATAAGGAGGGAAGCAAGAGTAACCAGAAGACCCCCCCATGAAGGAATAAATAAGAGCTATTGAAAATAGAATGGAACTGCACTAAACAGTGGTGCTAGCGGGACCTAAATAGTCATGCTAGCACATTGCGCAATGAGTCCTGCAATTGCCTCCTCCCACGTTCCCCTGTACTCTCCCCAAATTTGCTCCGGAAGGTCAGGAAAAACTCCAAAACAGTGCAAGGAGGGGAGGTTGTTCTGGCTGGCAAGCAGAAATACTTGATGGAATGGTTTGCTTAGTGCTACATTGACTATAACCCTCTGGTTTTTAATTTCAACAATAATATTATAATATAATATAATATAATATAATATAATATAATATAATATAATATAATAATAATAATAATAAATAATATACCACCCTATACCCTCAGGTTTCAAGGCAGTTCACAGAATAAGCTTGCACTTGTTATTCCCACTTCTGGATATTTAGTCAAAAAGAAGATTCACATTCACTGGTGTCATAATTGTGTTTATACTTTTTTTAAAAAAAGAAAATTGATAATATTTTGGAAACCTGGATTGGGTTTCATTTGCTGATCATTAAATTCATCTAGTCCTTAAATCTGGAAGAAGGTGCTGTTTCAAAGCCTGCAGCTGCAGGAATTACTTTGCAGAAAGCCGTAATGTGGTTGCAGTTCCCAAAAGGCTTTTTGGATGTGTGTAGATGTGAGTGTAGTTTGGCAGAACTGAAGAGCTCAGTTTATGAGAGGTCAAGGACAGAGTTAACAAGGAATGCGAATTCTTTTGCAAGCTCCGTGAGAATGTTTCCTCCAGGGCTCCAGCGAAGGTATTGGTAAGCTACTGGGGAGAATGTCAGATTGCAGCTGTGCTCAGCAAGGTGTGTAAAATCTTTCAGAATTCCAACTGAAAGAACGAGGATAGAAATCCCCAAATATCTGTCTTACCAAAATCATATTTAACCTTTAACGTAGGAGTTTTACAGCCATCTCTTACGTCACTGCAAAACAAAACAACAACAACAAAAAAATCAGGCAGAAAGAGAGAAAGAGATGTGTAATGAAAATGGTGCTTACTTTTGGGAAAACTCTTTGGATTTTTGAAATTGTTTGAGTAGGATCTTTGAATTGAAAGCAAGGTGAGTATTCTTTAAGCCCTAGGCCACACTGAATTCTGCATTGAACAGTGCTTTTTGTACAGCCTGCCATATAGACAGGGATAGTTTGGCTACAATTTTTCACACCGCATCTACTGCAGTTTTGTTGCCTGTGGGCTGCCCTTGCTGAGGGCCCAGAAAACGTACAAAATACGGCAGCTAGATTACTAATTGGGACAAGGCGTAAGGAACACATCATATCAATTTAAAGGAACTCTGTTGGCTCCCATTCCATTTCTATGCCCTGTTTAAAGAGCTGGTTTTATCCTTCAAAATTCTAAGCAGTTTGGAACCACACTGCCTTAAAGATCACTTCCTTCATACTAAACCTGCCTAGCTTATTAGGTTTTGAGATCTCTCCACAACCAGAGGTTAGGTTAGTCGGAACTATTAAGGGTCTTTTCAGCTACTGTGCCCCAAATTTCAGACCTCTTTATTGAGGGAGGCTTGCCAGGCCCTGTATGATGTCTTACCACTAACAAGCAAATAACCTGCCCCTTTGCCATTTAGTTGCTGTGATTTTTTAATTGTTGTTTTAAAGTTGACTCATTTTCTGCTCTGTTTTTTTCCTAGTTGTGTTTTTATGCATAATTTATGCATATATTTTAAAGTTATATGTAAGCTGAAAGGCTTTTTCATAATAGAATGGGATTTTTAATTATTATTTTTTTAAAAAAAATACATTGTGAATGCAGCAAACTGGGTTTTTTTGCCATGAGGTATATGAAATGACTGTAATTTTTGGCTCTGAATAAATAATGATAACATAATGGTAATAATAATCTGTGTTAAGTAGATTATTATCTGTCCATATGTTCTATTAATAATTTACACAATTAAATGAAAATGCAGACAGTTGATTCTTGCAAGTTGACTCTTGGCATTCTTCCATAGAGCAAGTGTACTAAGCTAATTGAGTTCATTTTGTCCTTTAAAAAGGCAAAGAAAAAATTTTTTGTTCCTTTATTAGTTACATAACTGGCAGAAAACCAACAGACTAAAGTCAAAGTTTCCCCGTCATTGCATTGTTATGCTGCACTTGTTGTATTTCTACTGTTGAAATCCTGTTTTAGCCCCACCCCCAAAAAATGTTCCATTGCAATCTGGGCACTCAAAGTTTTACTAACATGTTATCTGAATTGCTTTGAAGATGCATATGAAATAATAAACATTTAGTATGTGTATAATCCGTATGAAATGAATTTTATGCTCGATTGTATCATGATTTTGAGATGCTTGTGCTCATTTTAAGTCTAAAAAAAATATTTGCAGCCTTTCCGGTAAAATTATTCGCTATTTAACACGGGGACATGAAAAAATACCCAGGGGGTCCTTTACCTTTACCCTTTTACCTATGAAAAACATGTGCCCTACACAATCATATAACAAAGAATTATCTATGTGGAAAATTACTGCTTTTCCTCTCTCTGTCTTCTTTAAGTCCTTCATGAGTTCTATCTTTCATTTCACCAGGACCCACTTAATGCTAAATATCTAATAGCACAATCATATGGCTGCGTGCTCAGAATTAAATCTCACTGAGTTTAGTGGGACTTACTTCTAAGTAGGGATGGGGGAGAAATTTGATTCAGTTCACCTTTCAAGGAAAACCAACCTATTTCTCACTTTCCAAAACAATATCCAAACTGAAACACAGCTGTCCTTTGAAATTCAAAATTCTCCAGATTTTGTCATGTAGGTCTCTGGCCAAGTAATGTTTATCTGCACTGAGGGAGAGTGTGCATAAATGTGTATCTTACTGAAGATAACATGCCAAAGTGCATTATGTTAGGGGAACTGCTGCGCAAAGAATTGTTCATTAGGTAAAATTGCATACAGCCATATGTTTATTGGGACAAATTCACACTAAAATGATAAATTTTCATCAGGAGATGAACTTAAGACTGGAAAACTGGAAAATTAAATGGAGAGGTCTGCCCATATGTGTACCCAAGTATATATAGGATGGCAGCTGCATTCAGCAGGGTTTACTTCTGAAGTAGGCATCCATAGGATTGCTCTGAAATGCTGAGATTCGTCCTCCCTGAGAGTCTTACCTTTAGCAATCCCAGGGGCCGGGAGACTTACTGTGGCACTTTCCCTTTATTGTTCCTTCACATTTCTGAGCTACTCTGAAAAGCAGGGAGACAATATGCCTTCGTCAGAAAAAGCTACGAGCCGACCGAAACATTCAGCAATAATATTCCTTCTGCTGTAGTTTTGGCCTGGATATTTCTTTGACACTTTTAATACATGCAGATAAGCCTGTGTTTCAATGCCGTGCTACAGCGGCTGCATTTCTTTGTGCCTTTGCGGAACAGAGCTCGTCAAGACAAGAATGCGCTCATGGTTTGTCGGATTGGAGCTTTGAGTCAGTGGGAACTGTAGCCGGTACATTTGGGATTATGCTTAATGAAAGGTGCTATAATCGGCTGCATGGTGAAATGCGTGAGAGACAGGCAAATGGGGTCAGCGGGAAGGACATAGGGCTCCAGAGCTGTGCACTTGCAGGACCAAGCGTTGGGTTCCCATCCCCCAACCCATGCAAATAAGAGATCAGTGAGGCTGGTTTTTGGGTCAAAACAGGCCACAACTTTATTGAATACAGATGAAAGAGGTTTGGCATGGGGCAATCAAAATATTTACTGCCCTCTCACCGAAAGTGATGCATGGTCAATCCACACAAGGGGTTCCTAACATCCAATAGGGTGACCCCCACAGGGACCGCCATCCAGGGGAGTGCCTTTGGCTCTTGCCCCCACTTGGGCACATGGACATGGCCATTCCCTCCGGACCCCTTTAACAGGATGCCCCAGCGTTTGGAGGGGCAGGTGGAGACTGCAACCTCCCCTCCATCCAAAACAAAGGATTGCCCCCATGCCCAACCAGTTGTGACGATTGCTATGAGGTAGGCAAAACCACTGGGTCAGTGCCAGTTAGCTGGGTGGGCAAATTCCTACCCGGCCCCATAAAGGATGGCGACCACCGTAGCCACAGCAAAGTCATTGACTATGAGCTTGAACCAAGGGTGGGTGGGTGGGAAACCCGATAAAGGAACAAACAGGTGTGGGCCGTTTAGATGGGCAAGAGGCGGATCCGAGGGAAGCCTACCTGCTCCATTGGCTCTGCCCCCAGCACAGCCCATGTCCCCAGCCTGCATCCCCATTAGCCAAAGCTGGGTGCAGACTAGGAACCAGTTCCTGATAGGGGGGGCTTAAGCCCCCAACGCCTATCAGGAAGGGCACCGCTGTTCAAGTTCCCTCGTTGGGGCCATGGTGAAGCCTCTGCCTTCCTGCAATTCCACCGCATGAAAGGGCGTGAGCGGATTTGTCTTCTCAGACCCCTCATAGCAGGTATCAGGGCAAGTAAGAATTGAGTGGACTTTAAGAAAAAGGACACATCATTCCTCACCTCTCCACTGCTGCTTTTAGCTGAAAAGCTAGAGTAGAGTCATTTTGTATTTTTATGCTGTGAACCACCCTGAGATCTTTGGATGAAGGGCACGATGCAGAATGAATGAATGCTACCCTTCATCAATTGGACTGAAGCTTAACATGAACAAAAGTGTCTTGGTTACATCCTGAGTGGTGAAGAGCTTAGGTTACAACCTGCAGCCTCCAGTATTATATGCTTACTGTCCTCATCGTTTATGGGTTATACTTGAATCATTCCTTCAGATACCATGGGTTCCTTTGGCCCAGGTCATCGAGTTTAGTTTCTTACTTTGCACTAGCACCAAGCTATGTACTCATTGCATAGCAGTGGCCCTCAAAAATAATATGGTTAGGTAATGCTTTAGTCAGGGTTGTCACATTTTTAGCCGATCCTGCAGTTCCATTGAAATCTTAGTTGATATGTTTAGAATTGTGCTGTGAATCGCAAGATGGTGTGGGAGGCTCATTAGCCATGGTTCCTCCCCTACACACACACACACACACACACACACACACCTATTTTGTTTGTGCTCTTCCCACACTTCCTGTAGTGGGGCGTGGGTGGGCAACATACAGCCTTCTGGAAGTTGCTGAGCTATAGTCCCCACCATACCTGACCATTGGCCATGGTAGCTGAGGCTGATGGGAGGTCTGAAGAGCCACAGGTCACCTATCACTCTCCTACAGCAAGCAGGGCTTCAGGTGTATTGCACACAGTAGATCGGGAAAAACGTGTAGGAAAAACTGTGACTTCTGTGTCTCCTGTTTCATCTTAATGCCCTTGATTTCTAGTTGCAACCTGATAAATCTCTACGTATGGTACAAGCTCTGAGGCACTATCTTCTTCGTTCTTACTTTACAAAATCCCAGGGCTAAACCCTAGCCCTGAAAATAAGTGCTGTGCTGTGCCTTGGTTAACCCTTTCTCAGATTCAGGTTTGGCTGTAAATCCATACAAAAGCTCACACTAATGGCTTGCAATCAATCCTCCTCTTAAGGTGAACGGTGTAGAAATGGTGAGCCCATCTTCCAAGTTGGCAAGATGACACTAAATTGTTCACATTGGCGGGATGTATACATTATGCGCCTGTACTCTTGAGGAGATGGGAGATAGCTGACACTTTGAATTTAATTATGCAGCTGATGATAGAGGTGCTGACAGTGATTATTTGTACATCTGGCATAAATTTAAGAAAGGGGAAAACAATGATCCAGTGTTCAGTCTCATTTTTCTTTGTTTCCAACATATACTCGAATATTTGAGCAATTGCTCTTTTCTATGTAGTGGTTTCTAAGACTTCTTTAGCATCTTTAGCCAGGGTTGCCTAGCTGGGAGTAAGACCCAGTGGGATTTACTTCTACGCAAACGTAAAGAGGATTGTACTGTAAGCCTACATCTTTTATGCCGTATTCCCCACCCCTGGATTATTTTGTTCATTTCAATGTGCTTTGAGCATAGAAATCTGCTTTATAGTGAGCCAGTGCATTAGTCTGTCTAACTCAGTATTGCTACACTGGTGGGCAGGAACTCTTCTTTCTACTTTAGAATACTCCTAAAAGGCACTGTATAAATAATAATTACTATATAGTATTACAAGGGGGAAGAGTATTTTTTTAAATATTTTTTTATTGAATTGTTATGCTAATGCAAATGAAACAAAGTATAAAAACATTTCAATTGAATACAAAAAAAGAAAAGAAGGAAAGAAAGACAAAGAAACAAACAAAAAAAAGAAAACAAAAAAGAAAACAGAGTAAAACAGCAAACGCAAAAAGTAAGAACATAAGTATAATACAAGTATAATGCAATAATGGACAGCTCAGAATGTCATTTCTCTACCGAGATGCTGACCCTTCTGGGGTGAATCTCTTTTTATTATACTTTTGGCTTTTTGACTTCCGTCGACTGCACAGTGGTTCCTTTCTTATAACTAAAGCAATTTCTCTGTATTTCAATATATTCCTCATCTTGGTATAAGGAGACATTTTCCTACTTACGGGTTTATTCTAAACACAACCAAATCTTGGTTGTTGAACCTTGACTCGATAGGTAGGTATTTAGGCATTCCCATTGCTTCTGGTCTATTTTAATTGACTTGTTCCTTAAGGCTTCAGTCAACTTAGCAAGTTCCAAATACTTGCTCAGCTTTTGTCGCCATTCTTCTCTAGTTGGTATATGGTCATCCTTCCAGTACTTGGCTATTAGTACCCTAGCCACTGCCACTGCATAGAAAAATAGTTTTACTCTTTATTTTGAGATATTGTCAGTTAGAATCAAAAGGGGGAAGAGTAAACCCCATATCTTTAGTGCCTGCACGAGCACTGTAGATGTTATGTTATGTTTCCACTGCAAAGAGACGTTCCTACTGCTGTTGCTCTTCCAGTTTCTCCAACTGTGACCACCAGCATATGAATGAAATACTGTAACTCTGAGGTTTAATGCACATTTGTTAAACTTTAAGTATCTCTCTGGGTGAGCATTATTCAAAATTCATTGTTAAGCATGGCATCGATTAACAAACACTTTAAGAAAGCTACAAGAGGAGTGGGTTTTATTCCTGGATTTTCCTAACATCTTTCAGTAGTTTGTGCCAGAATATAAACACTGAGATAGTGGGCACTGACGCCACTTCATATCATACTCTGCAGAACATGAAAGCAAACATGTGCAAACTTGATAAGCGTATTGGCTTTTTGTAATTGAAAGCAGACAAAACCACATCTAAGCATTCTTGACTCTCTGTGTTGGTTTCACTGAAGTTTGGAGCCATAGCTGTGGTGAAACAATATTCATATTTTACTCTTATAAAATCTGTTTGCCTACAGTGCTAAATAATTAAAGGGAGGATATGTATATATTTGTATATAAATGAGCTGGCTGAAAATGTCAAGTAATAGGGGATGGGGCTAAGAGACTAGCTTCTCCTCACTGCCTGCTCAAAGTATACCTTTTGTGAGATCTAGTTCTGATCTGAGCTGCAGAACATCCTAGTTGCCATCTGATTTTGATAACTTTACACTTTACAGGATGGATTAGTGTCAGTTCTCTTCACTTGTAAAATTTTAAAATATTGTTCTGAATTTTTTGTAGTGTTTCACAATTCCCCAGGTTTTGGGGGGGGGACTGGCATGTGGCATAGTCCCCAACTTCCTGTGCCATGTGCCCCTTACCTGGCCTGTCCCACCTTAAACACCATACCACCCCCTACCCTCAACCACTGTGATTGGTCCCCCAGCTCCTTTCCCAGACCCATCTCCCCTCCCCCAAAACAACAACAAGAGCAACAACAATCAAACAAATTAAAAACAGTTTCAAGAAATTATTGTATGCTCACAGTAGATTTATTTTAGCAAGGAAGGAGCAAGTTGCCGCAAAAGAGATTAAAAGCAATATTTATAACATAACATATGTTTAATACATCTCAGCAGTTTAAGGGTGAGAAGGAACTGAAATAAAGAATGAGTAATTAGAGTGGATTAATGTTTCTCTGGGGACGCAGGTGGCGCTGTGGGTTAAAGCCTCAGCGCCTAGGACTTGCCGATCGAAAGGTCGGCGGTTCGAATCCCTGCGGCGGGGTGCGCTCCCGCTGCTCGGTCCCAGCGCCTGCCAACCTAGCAGTTCGAAAGCACCTCCGGGTGCAAGTAGATAAATAGGGACCGCTTACCAGCGGGAAGGTAAACGGCGTTTCCGTGTGCGGCTCTGGCTCGCCAGAGCAGCGATGTCACGCTGGCCACGTGACCTGGAAGTGTCTCCGGACAGCGCTGGCCCCTGGCCTCTTAAGTGAGATGGGCGCACAACCCCAGAGTCTGTCAAGACTGGCCCGTACGGGCAGGGGTACCTTTACCTTTACCTTAATGTTTCTCTGAGCCAAAGTTGTGAAATGTAGAAGCAACATGCCTGAACTATTCCTCTGGTTCATTTTTCTTGTTATGTGAAGAATAGACATATATCTCATTGACTGTATATTGTAAATCAATATGACTTTTAAAATTAGACACCAGTTTGGTGGCACATTTTGAGGACTGGACTTTTGACAGAATCTGTTTTTGGAGCATGTCTAACTATCATACTAATGTTCTGGGCCATGAGAAAGCAACATATATTAATTTTTGCTGGTTGCCTGTCTCTTTTTCAGTACTGACACTGAAAACAATTCCTAAACCTTTTAGCTCGAAAGCTTGGAGTCACAACAGGGTTTGTGCAGAAAGTAATTACAAGTACACATTCCTACCACATGCAGCAGGATTTATCCTATAGACTCATGCAGCTGAGGAATTCAGCTAAGCTTTAAAGACCCTCAGGTAGAAAAAGGCATCTGGGGTCAGGGAAATACCATGCTAGTTGGCTGCAACTTACATAAAGAGAACGCTGCTGGAAAGATCATTAGGAAGCACCCAACACAGCTGACAATGAATGATATTTTCTCTCTCTCACTCTCAGCATTAAAAAGTGTAGCACACATAGGGACAGTCCTGTTAAAAATTAGGAAGAATAAGGAGCACATTATCTATTCTAATAGGACCCAGACTACAGAACAAGTCCCCCCCACAACAGCAGGCGTGTATGTCTTACTAAATATTTCAGTTTATTTATTAAGGCTTCTTCCCAAAGTTGGGCACACAATAAAATATAATTAATCATATAACAACACAATAAAATATAAATTCATTGAAACAATAGGAACAACTAAAGCCAAAGCCACAGCTTCAAACCAGGCCATGTACAAACACATTCAGCTCTAACCCTTTAAAAAAGTATGGGCAAAAATATAGGCCTGTGCTTGGCACTGAAATGATGGACGTTTTGTGTAGTGTCAAACTAGGACTAGGGAAACTCAGGGTCAAATGTTCTCTAAGCTATGCTGCTGGGTGATCATTGGCCCATCACTGTGACTCAGCCTAACCTATCTCAAAGGGCTGTTACGAGTATTAAATGGGTGGCAGAGAAACACGTATGCCACCTTGAGCTCCTTGCATGGAAAGGCATAAGAAAAAATGTAATAAAATAAGTAAGAGGGAAAGCTCTTAGACCCAACCAAGGCTTCTGAGAGTGGAAGAGTGGAAAGGAAAGGAGATATGATTTTAGCTTGTTCTTATTTCCCAGTCAGTTCAAGAGGGTTGAGGAACCATTTGGAACAGCACGGGAGGTATATAAGGCAGACATCAGGAGAAATGAGTGGAAATCATATCTCGCTTTCTGCTCATGGAAGCCAAGATACAATTGCATACACCCCAATGGCAATAAACAGGACCACTAAATATTAATCTCTCTCTTCTGAAGATCCCGAAAGCATCACTGTTAGTTTTACTACTCAAGTTTTATCACTGTTTATCACTTCTGCAGTAGTGTGCAAGTCATGAGGCGGGCCATAGAAATAACACAGCCCTTCTGCTGTCCAGAAATCATACAGTTTTCAGTAAATGAACAATACAGGAATGGTAGTGGTGGGATTAAGGAATGGCAATGAGTGTTGGTCCTTTTGCGACCTTTTCCCCCCTGATGAAGCCTCTGTGTTTTTAGCAGCTGTGTGAAAAGTAAAATTATAAGCAGGTAAAGCTTTACCCAGCATGGAAATGCAGCAATGAGGAGATTCACCTGCTGAATTTCTGTCCAGCCTGCATATAATGTAGACTGTGAGGGATTCTTCTTTCTCTGGAATAACAGAAGTGCCTTCTCACAAATCACTTCTGTGACCCAAAATCCCACCAATTTCCTTGCCTGCCTTTCCTTTTTTGCCTGCCATGGGGAAAAGCCAAGTCTTGCTTGCTGTGGCTGGTGGATTAGGACAGCCTTCTTCCATTTCAAATCCTTCAACTCCCATCAGCTGCAATGGAAGGTGTGGTCCACAACTTTTGGAGGGCTCCAGGTTGGGGGAGGATGGCTAGGGGGTGCAAGGGGAGCAGTGAAATCAAGTCCCACTGGTTTTAATGGCAGGATGGAGCATGTGCTTAAATCTCCCCCATTGAAAGCAAAAGTGCTTGACTTTGGCAGGATCATGCCCCTTATTTGGCCTGCTCTAAGAATCCATCTTACAACGTGGGTGGCGCTGTGGTTTAAACCACAGAGCCTAGGACTTGCCGATCAGAAGGTCAGCGGTTCGAATCCCTGCGATGGGGTG
Source organism: Podarcis cretensis (assembly GCF_951804945.1). NCBI lineage: Eukaryota > Metazoa > Chordata > Lepidosauria > Squamata > Lacertidae > Podarcis > Podarcis cretensis. Next base: position 43,034,048 of record NC_137170.1, on the reverse strand, counting down.
AGCTTCCGTTGCTCAGTCCCTGCTCCTGCCAACCTAGCAGTTCTAAAGCATGCCCAAAGTGCAAGTAGATAAATAGGTACCGCTCTGGCAGGAAGGTAAACGGCGTTTCCGTGCGCTGCTCTGGTTCGCTAGAAGCGGCTTAGTCATGCTGGCCACATGACCCGGAAGCTGTACGCCGGCTCCCTCGGCCAATAAAGCGAGATGAGTGCCACAACCCCAGAGTCAGCCACGACTGGACCTAATGGTCAGAGGTCCCTTTACCTTTACCGTTACCTAAGAATCCATCACCTCAGTAACAATATTGATGCTACAGCAGGTACATTATTTAAGCAGGTCCTTAGCATCCCTTAAACCCTTAACATTAGGATAGCTGCAATACATTTCTACTATCAAGTGTTTAAAATGAAAAAAGAGAGATTCCCTCACAAGCGTAACTCAATCTTTTAATTATTTGTCCAAATGTCAGCCTGTGTGCTGATTGCCTCAGCTGATTTACTTCTTGACAAGAAATGTTTGTATAAGGACGCCAGCAAGAAATATGAGAAGAAAGGAAAGCCCTTAGGGAGGTTTGAAGAGTACTTTTACGGCTAAATCTACTGAATAAGCAATTGTAGCTGGACACAGAAGAGAAAAATCCACACTCTATACTTTGGAGAATTACATACAAATTGTAAGCACATTTGCTTGGAGTAAGGATGGATATGGTAACTTAAATTGGTGATGGACTCTTGCAAAACTGGAATTTTATTTTTTATTGGAAAAGTGAACAAATGATGGGAAGAACTAGAAACTTAAAGCCATTCCACTTGGTGCTACTAGAAGGAATTCACAGGTACTTGGCAGTACAATATTTTCATGAAAGGGAAATATATTGTTAAATTTTTGCCCATCCAAAGGTTTTGAAGGCCTTCACACTCTAAAGTGGCAACCCTAGATGTACAGTAATTTATCGTATTATTTTCATAATAAAACACAAGGTCAATGTTTATACTGGTATTTCAAGAAGTGAAATACTTCTGTATATTAAGGAGTAGTGGTTTTTTGTTTGTTTGTTTAACATATTTATTGACCAAATAATAATAATAATAATAATAATAATAATACATACATACATACATACATACATACCCCGTCCATCTGGCTGGGTTTCTCCAGCCACTCTGGGCTGCTTCCAACAGATTAAAAACAGAATAAAACATCAAATATTAAAAACTTCCCTAAGCAGGGCTGCCTTCAGATGTCTTCTAAAAGTCAGACAGTTGTTTATTTCCTTGACATCTGATGGGAGGGCATTCCACAGGGCTGGTGCCACTACCTCTGCTCTCTTTAAGAGCAGTCATTATTTCTGTGTGAGTTCTCTGTCGATCCATAAGTTGATTGGTCAAATGTATACTAAAATGTGTCCATCACTTACTGAGAGCATGGCCCAACTTAAAGTTAAGACTCAATTTCAGTGTGATGGTTCACTATGTGCATAAATGTATTCCATTGAAGCCAAGGATTGTGTCCCTTTTGGCTTGCCGTAAGAATTAGTTACAAAGCTATAAAACTCAGACTGCTGCTTCTTAGCACTGGCAAGAGGGAATATCTGATTGGTGCATGAAATATGTATTTCCTCCTTTGGTATCTTAGTCAGAAACAGGGCCTTTTCTGCATGATGTGGAATGTCCTAAATGGGGAGATCTGCCAGACTCCATATCTTCTGGTGTTTAAGCGGGTACTTCAAACCAACCTATTTGCCTGTATTATTGTTATTAGTTAATTTTTTTTAAAAGCTTTACATCTGATAACAAATTCAAGTTGCAGGCTGATCCCAAAACAATGATTAAATGAACCATCTGTAAATTGACCAGCCATTGAGTTTTGATCATTGCTACGTTGGATTGTTTAGTTGATTTATTGATGCTGCTTTTATATATTGCTTACCGGTATATTGTAAGACTTCGTGGATTTTATTAAAGCATATGCGTTTATTCCTTTTCAAGCCAGATTGTTAGCCACTTTGAACATAAAGAATAAAGTGGGTACCTAGGCAGATAAAGGCACAGCCAATAGATCTACCATAGCTTTAATTATCTCTTCAGTACACCATATGAAAGGCTGACTGAAGCTGTGGTTGGGCTTCCGGATGCTTTCTGCCTGACAAAGTCACATTATTGTCCCCTATATTTTCTACAACATACAGAGTGCAACAGGCTGAATGGTGATGTTCGTAACAATTTTTTTACTGGTTACTTCCTAACATACAAATCAAGTGCAGGATGTACACCATCCTTAAGCAAGGTACCGTATTTTTCGTCCCATAGGACGCTCTGTCCCATAGGATGCACCTATGGTCGGAAAAGCAGGTCGGGGAAACCCAACCAGGTCGAGGAATGGCGCTGCGCCTCCCTGCTGTCCCCCGAGCTTGTGGGGCTGGCCGATGTCTGCCTCAGCCGGCAGGCTGCTATCCGCAGCGTGGGGAGCCCTGCGGGGAACTCCTGCAGGGCTCCCCACGCTGCGGGTGTCTGCCCGGCACGCGGGGCGCTCTGCTTCAGGGCGCCCCACCCACCGGGTGGCAGGCTGCTATCCGCAGTGTGGGGAACCCTGCGGGGAATCCTGCAGGGCTCCCCACGCTGCGGATGTCTGCCTGGCATGCGGGGCGCTCTGCTTCAGGGCGCCCCACCCACCGGGTGGCAGGCTGCTATCCGCAGTGTGGGGAGCCCTGCGGAGAACAAGGTTTCCAGATATTTCCTTGTTTCACATTCAAGGACTGTGTAATATATGAATTCAAACAAGACTGTATTAAGAAAGGAAGAAATATATCTGCATTAGATTTAATTAAATAGGTTATATACCTTGCTTAAGGATAGTATATACTGTACATCCTGGACTTGATTCTTATGTTAGGAAGTAACCAGGAAAAAATTTGTTATGAACATTGCGATTCAGCCTGTTGCGCTCTATATGTTGTGACTATTGCATCTGCGTTACAAGGTCTCGTATTTGTTTTGACCCTATATTTTCCATTCACATATGCAGGCATCTCTGCATTGGCCATTCTTACAATGTTCAGCATTCATATTAGGATCTTTGCACAAACATGCAATCCTTCGCAACCACATTTGGAAACTAGGAAGGAGCTACATACTACAAGTGCACAGGGTCCGCCATTTCTGCTACCATGACTTTCCTTTTTCAATGTCGCAGTTGCAGGAAATGGCTGTGGTGGCCCCTCTGTAAGTAGCAGCATCAAAAATTGACCTCACTTCATGTGGCCGTGTACCCAAGTGTATGATTGGGTGAATAGCAGTGTACACTGCCACTGCTCTCACTAGGCCTCTAAAATGTCACTTAAGGACTATTGTGAGTGCTGCAGTGTGGTGGGCTAGGAAACATTGGCTCCATTGTGGCTAAGGTATTAATGCTGTTACAATTAGACCAGTCATGTCCTCACACTATCAATAGGACATTTGTGTCTAATTCTGTGACCAGTTGCTTCCCAAAAGCTCTTCAGCTCAGGCTGGTAGCAAGTTGCTGCAGGTATTATTATTTTTTTAATCCACAGGTGGGAGGTGTATTTCCAGTTATAGATCATATTAAAACATTCTTGGTTCATTGTCTGGTACTTTTCCTTCATTCTGGAGCCTGGTTTATGCTCTTTGGCATCAGAGATCAATGCTTCCATTATTTCTGTGTGTCGTCAAGCTGTTTTATGAAGGCATTATTTATAGTTATATTTTGACAGGGAGAATTTTTCCCTTGTTTTTCCAGCCAGATGTACTGCCTTGTCTCTCAGAAGAGCAGCTTAATGCCCTTCTGGAAGAATGTATGCAAACCCCAAGAAGAGCAAACAGTCTTACCTTGCCAAAATCTCAGGGATCCTTTCTTGAACGAACAAGTCTCTGTTGCAACACAGCTAAAGACATCATTCCATCAGATGATGCCCAAAGTGTGGAAAAGCTGGCAAACCCAGAAATGATGGATGCTCAAGATACATGTTCAAAGGAAATGATGGAAACCTCTGACTGTAATCTCAGCAGAGCACTGGATGAATCTCACCTTTTAGAGAAAAAAGAAAATGAGAATCAAGAAAGCCAAGAGGAGGAGATTGTGCACGCCAGTAGCTCTGAGGACTACTTCATGTCAATAGCCCTTAGCACAGAGAGGCTGAAAAAACCTTCTTTTCTTGATGAACCTTTTTATTGTGTCAGCACGAACAATGAGCCATCCACAGATGTCAACATTCCTAGCATACTATTGAAAACCAGAGGAGGTGAGGTTCTTAATAAACTGTTGGAATAGGCTTTTGATTGTGATTTTAAAAACCCAAGCAGGTTCTCATCGAAGGTATGCAGTAATGTATTATGATTACACTGGTAGGGCAAAAAAGCCCTTTCATAAGGCACAAAACGATGCCAGAAATAACACAAAATTTCAAAATGTTTTCTGACATTCTTGAACTGACATAAATAGCTGTGAGATTAGTTCTCAGGAAAAGCACTAAAAATAATGATTGATTATGTCAGCTGGCAATAAAGTTGGATATACACAGATGAATTATCTCTTTAATAATATGTAAACCTGTTTCTTTTGTTCATTGTGTCGATAAAATGTGTAAAAGGTTGCAAAAAAGGTCAGCTGATTGCATTTTTAAAAAAAGGAACTGGTAGCATTGCTCAATAATAATACAGAGGTGATGGATATTTCTAGTTAGAGATCATTTTAAAATTTTATTGGTTTAGTGTCTGGAAGTTTTCCTGTGTTGCCCAATAATATTAACAAAGGGTGGGAATACATTGTCTCTCTATTCTGAGCATACCACTGTAATGCACAGGAGTCCTTAGAAGTCAATTAATGTGTATAAATTGGCCAGGCTCCTCTTTAGTTGTGGCAAAGTGTTCTGAGTACTCATCAGTCATTTTGACTTTTCTAACAGAAGCCTCTGCTGCTGAATGACACTTGAATGAAGAATGCATTTAAACATATTTTGTTGTTCAGTCTTTTTAACTTTAGGTACCAGCTTGAACTATCCAGGCAAAGAAAAGTAGGATAAATGCAAGACATAGAATTCTCACAAGATTTTGGCCCCTATAGAGCAACAGGCAGATTAGATGCTACAGTAAATACGTGGTTACTGCCAAAAAAAATCAGTGTCTAGCACCCCTTCTGCTTCCCTAATGTCTCTAGTACATCTAGGGATGGTGTTGGACCAGCATGACCAATGGTCAGGGATGATGAGAGGATGACTGAAACATCTCCTGTGCTATGGTTATTCATATAGCAGCAGTTGACTTTCCCAAGTTAGAATATAGCCGAGCAAGGATTTCCTAGGTCAAACTCCAGTATTCTATCAAATGAAACATTTACTTGGAATACAGCAACATTGCTTAGCTAGACATGCCATGTTTTCATAGTGTAGTATCTTTGTACTCATCTAGTGGTCATGATTAAATGTTTGGGATTTGCCATTTTTAGTAGACTGTAAGGAGTTATGTGACAGCAACCCAGACATACAAGCTAGAAAGCAGATGAATTTTGCATAATACATGGTATGGAATAAGTGGATGGAGATAAATTTTTCTTTCTCTTAATACTTGAACTTGGGGCCATCCAAGGAAGCTGAATGTTGGAAGAGTCAGGATAGGCAAAAGAAAGCACTTCTTCACAGAATGCATAGTTAAATTATTTGCTTCTCCAGGCAGTAGTGATGATCACTTCGATAGCTTTGAAAGAAGATCAGGCTAATTATCAAAGAACAAGGCATTCAACTAGCCACAATGTTCTACCACCTCTTTTGGAGGCAGGATGCCTTTGGACACCTGTTGCTAGGAATCCCAAAGTGTGCTTTGGTCTTGTTTCCTGGCTTCCTACTGGCATCTGGCTGGCAAATACCCTAGGCCAGGAATAATCAATGTGATGTCCTCAAGGTGTTGGACTCAAACTTCCATCAGAATAGCCAGTGTTCTCAGTGTTCAGGGATGATGGGAGTCGTATTCCATCAACATTGGGAGGGCACCATATTGATTACCTGTGGCCTAGTCTGTGGCCAGCAATGCCCAGAGTGGGTTGACGGCAGCAATAACATCCAGCTGCTTTTTTCATTTATACTTCTGAATACTGTAGGCCTTTCAATAAGCCAAGAATGGTTTTATTTCTGTACAGATGAACTGAAAGATGAAGACATGACTGAAGAGTAATATGCTGCCACCTTCACTGCATTGGTAAAGTCTATTTTGTTGGTTATTGATTTACTTAGTTAAGATCATTTCAGAAATCATCCAGATCTGAGCCATAAAAGCTTATTATTCTGTGGAAATGTTTTTCCCATAGTAAATGCTTTCTGTCTTACTTTCCTGTGGCAGTTGGACTTCTAAATAAAAAATTATCTGCTTACTTGATTTCTGGAAGCAGCATCAATAACTTGCATGCATGTTAATGGTTTTTTTTTAAAAAAAAAACAAAGATGTAGTTTTAGGCTCCTCTACCTGATTTCTAATTATGAAATCTTGAAGAGTCTCAGGAAATAAACTACATGACACTGTATGCCTATGTTCTCACGATGCATGCAGTATAGCAACAGCTTTTATGTAACTGAGACATAAGTCCGCATTCCTTACAGTGAGCCGTATTTAAATATCAACAGAATAAGTCTTTGGCAGATTCATCTAAACAGGAGGCATGCAGAGAATGGGATGCTTAAACATACCTCTGTTTTCTGTTTGAAACTTGATTCCCTGCTACTTATATGAATCTGGACATGTTCATTCTTGTGTGTTATGTGATGATGATTTATAAAAAAATCTGAGTGGGGAAGAACTGCAAAATGCTACCATTAGTTTTATGTTTGCTTTTGTGGTTTGTTTATTTATTTATTTATTACTTTTAAAACATCTACAGTGACTAGTCTCTGTGCAAAACTACACCACCACCACAAAGGCATGGGCCCTGTCCACAGGTTTATCATCAAAGATTAGCTCTAGTCATGCATTAGCATAGTGTCAATGTACAGGCAGCTGTGCAAAACTGTGGACAGGGAGTCATATTAAATTGCACATTTTGTTAGAAGTAAAAAAATAGTCTGCTACTCAGATGCACATTCCATTTATGCCGACACCAATAATGCATGTGTGAAAGCCTGTTAGTCCGGCAAATCTTGTAGGGAATTGTTCTGCTCTTTCAGCATTGAGTAAAAAAGAAGATAGGGATTTATTTAGCATTCATTAATCATTACTAATCATCCATACTGCATTGTTCAACAATAATTAGAAACCCGAGCCCCCTGCCTGTAGGTTTACAATCTGCAAATTACAAACAAGGGAGTAAAGGGGAGAATATGAGCAAGCAGTTGTTGAATAGCAATAAGATTATAATAGACAGTGCCTCGTCCTCAAAGGCGATTGTGCAAGAAGAGCACAGTGGGTCCCCTATGAAGGTTATTTGCACTGAAATATCTTGCTAATCTGTGCCTCCACCTGTAGCTGAGTGGGCATTGCCTTGGGAAGGAACCACCTAGCGGCAAGATGTCCCTGATAAAAGAGGAGCAGTAGTGCTGCAGTGCCATGGTTGTAGCCATTTGCTCTGGAGATCAGAGAGTCTGGTTATACATACTTCTAATATGTAGGCAAGCCCACTCCCATGGCACATCTTTCTAAACCTTGACCCTTGCTGACCACCACTAATGATTAAAGCAACTGAGGTTTAATTTTAAGAATGGATTTATGTATTGGTGAGGGGTGGGCAGCCTTAAGTCTCTCTGCTTAGCCAAGAGGAGAGATGCCAGGTGAAGGAGCTGATATAACAGGCATCGGGCACAAGTGCAAAGGAGCAGGTTTAAACCTGTTGGTACAGGATGTCCCAAGAGCAGGGATTGGTTCTGGCAGATCAGCAGAAGCGCACGTGGCGGTCTGACTAAGTAAAAGAGCAAGAAGCAGACACCAACTTGTCTTGTTTTAATAATAGAAACAGAAGCCTGGCAGGCAAGCAGCAGAGCGGGCTGCAGAAGCTGCTATGCAGAACTGATGTCTGTTTAAACAGCGGCAACTGTAAATCCAGAAGTGGCCAAATATTATTGGTTGAACAGACTGATTCTGTTTAGATGACAGTGGAGGGTAGAGGTCAGTTGCATCTGGTACAATCTCTTAGCACACAGTTTGCAGTAACCACGTGCCGCTCAGGCCCTGCTGCAGTCTGATCAACATGGGGGCAGAGCCTAGAAGATTGCCATGGTTTCTAGTAATGTGGGCACCTTTGTAGCTGTCTAATCCTGCCAAACTTGCTCTTTCTCTGGTGGTCTTTTATATCCTTTTTAGCTGTAATAGGATTATGTGCAGCATAGGCTTTTCTTTCACTGTCCCATTTTTGAGCATCTGCAAAGCTGCTAAGCAAGCCAAAATAAACACGTTCCTTAAATCACAAATCACTGCATGCCAATATTCATTTGCCTTAATATTACACCTGGTTAGACAAGACAACTTTGCTGTGGTTAGATAACTCTACCATACAGTGACATTACTGTCAGAAGTTCTGACTGTAACTACAAGAGGCTGCCACAAAGCAACATCTTATTGACCCAGTTTTGGATTCCTCAGTGTTAGGGTTAGCACTCGGCTGCTGAAACAAGTGAAGCAGGTATCACTATATACCCTTTCAATACGTCCCCCTCTTCTTCTGCCCATACCTGTTCAGATGTCTTCGCATTGTCATATAATCCCTCCTTTGATGAATTTTACCACTTACTTATGACATGATCATACTTACTAAGGACCTAAAATTCATCATCTACTGTAAGGCATTTGACATATTGCTACCCACCCATCTCTTATGCATAACATTGTAGGGAATATTAGCGCCTACTGTTGTTCTCCTGTTGGCTGTATTATTTTTTTAGCCAAGTTTTACTTTAGTAGTTCCATTTTAGCATGAAATCTTTCATGAAAACTACCGTATTGGCCTGAATATAAGCCACACTTTCCCCCCAAATTCCGACCATGAAAAGTTAAAGTGTGGCTTAAAATCGTAACCTTACAAAAATTGGCTTTTACGCTGCTGAAACAGATATATGGTAAAACAGAATGGGTGTGAGTGCCTGCAAAATTTTAAGGGAGTGGGTTATATTCGGGTATTGTCTTGTTTTCTTTGAATTTTAAAGATGCAGCTTATATTCAGGTGCGGCTTATATTTGGGTCACTATGGTAATTGCTATTGATTTTTCTTTTATGGTACAAGCACACTCTCTGTGCAGGCCAACTTATAGGCAGCAGGGGCATTCACTCTGAAGCAATCTCTTGCGTCTGTTGCTCCCAATTCCCAGCAATTATGCCCAGGACTGCAGTTTCTTTTGTAAGGAGGGTAGTCTTCCCATCACCCCCACAATTTTCCTAATTTCCTTTATCACACTTTTCAAAAGCACACAGAAGCCATTCTAGAGCGAGACGCAAAATCAGATTTCTCAAGTGTGCTCTGCTTTCAACTCGCCTGCACTTTTCTTTTTTCTTTGTCTATTCAGCTGCCGTGTCTCATGTAGGGGTGATCAAGTCCTCCGGAAATGAATAGGCAAATTTGATTGTTTTCTCCCCAGTGAGTTTGCACATTTTTAATGCTGACTGAAAGTGAGAGGGTTCAGTTTCCCCCCTGAGAAAGTCTCTTCATGCTTTCATGAGAAAAACCACGTTTTGAGTAAAATTCCCATCCCACCCCTCACTTTCTGCTCCTGTACTTCCCTGAAGCACCTTGCTCTCTGTTGCATATTTCTTTTTCTGATTTCTCTGGCTGCTTCCTCAGTCTGCTTTGGCTGTTTCAGGCAGGGTATGCTGGCCAAAGGTGTCCGCCTCCTGTAGGATAACGCCCCGGATCACAACTCGCATGTTGCTCAGACAGAAGCACGGTCCTGTGGGTATGAAATCCTTTCTCATCCCCCTTATTCTCCCAATCTCGCACCATTGGACTTCCAATGGTGGTTCTGTTCTGCTCATGCTTTGTTTTTCCTTCTGCTTACAGCATGGGGGCATGGTCTCCACTGAGCAACATTTGCCCTTACTCTAACTTACTCAACTTTGTAGCGTTATACAGGCAGTGACCTGACCATTTTAGGCTCATCTAGTTGACATGTGAACTCCAATGCCCAGGTCCTTTTTGACCCAGTAGAGGGCAGAATAGGGGCAGGGGACTGGGAACAGAAGCTCCTGCGAAATGGATCCCGCCTATAATATGTTTGAAACACTTTGCAGACGATCACCTCTAACAGCCATAATTGTCCTCTTGTTCTTGAAACGACTCTGCCTTCCACATACAAATGTCCCCTGCAGACCACATTAGATCTCAGTTCTTATTTTGACTGAGTTGCCCAAAATAGCCTATAGTCTATCTGGCAATGTCTGTTTTCCACTGTCCCTGATAAAGGCACCAAGATGCAGGCAGAAAACGTAGTTGGATAACATTGGGTCAAACCATGGTACTGACTGGCTCTGCTTGCACCACGATGGTGGTCCTCTTAGCACCCAAGGCACGGTAACCATGCACCTCTCGGTCTTGGTCCCAGGGTGGTCAACAGAGAGGCAGGGCATTGAAATATTCTAGGGTGAATGTGCCATGGGTGTATTGCTTGAATTTTAGCTGGATATGCACGTGTGCAAAATTGCTAAGCATGTAGAAATAAACAAAAGGACTTAAGAACTCAAGTTGGGCCTGCTGGTTTAGGCTGATGGCCTATCTAGTCTATCATCCTGTTCTCCTATGACCCCTACTGTGATCCCAAGGTCTCGTTCCTGGTCGGTCACCACCAGTTCATATTAAACTCAAAAATCCCAGATGCTGCAACCTTTCTTCACATTGCTTACATCACAAGAGAGCTTCACAACGATAGCACTTTTTATATGTAAGACGTTACTCATAAATGCCATATGTTTTGTCTAACCGCAGAAGCCTGCCACAAGGCAACATCTTCCCATTAATCCAGATCAGTGCCTCAAGTTCCTGTTTTCTTGTCTAGTTCTAGGCCATGGGAGGAAGCAGCTTAGCATGTCAAGCACATTTCATTATTTCCCTTTTCTTCACTTTTGCCTCCTTCGCTGCCCATAACCTGTTACTCTTATAAGCACATGAGGCCACCGTCACACCAAACCTTAAAACATGGGATTACTTGCTACAGACAAATAGTAGCCAACCTGGGCAAAAGGTATTCAATCTGAGTTCAATCCAGTCCTCTGGACATACAGTCAAGTAATTGGGTAATAGTCTCAATCTTGAAATCATCATCATCACCACACCTTTTTCCCTGACGGGGACTCAAGGTGTCTGACAGCTAAAATGGAAACAGCTAAAAACATAGAAAAAGAGCAATTATGAAAGAAAATTAAATATTAATAGAATATATATGCGATATTAAAACATACAGAGCATTAGAATAAAAACATCACAGCACCAGCCCTTCCTTTGCAAACAAGAAAGTCTTAACCTGTCAGCAGAAGGACAACAACGAGGGCGCCGGTCTAATTTCTCTAGGAAGGGATCTCCAAAGTCTGGGAGAAACCACCAAGAAGGCCCTGTTCCCCATTCCTCCTAAGTGTGCCTGTGAAGGTGGTGGGAGTGAGAGAAGGACCTTACCTGAAGATCTCAGAGCCTGAGCAGGTTTGCATGAGGGAACACAGTTTTTCACATAGCTTGGACCTAAACTGTATAGGGCTTTAGAGGTCATAACTAGCACTTTGGTTTTGTCTGGAAACAGACTGGTGGAAAACACTTTAGCATGCTGGAAGTGTGATTGAACAGGGGTTGTAGTCCAAAACATAGGAAGAGCCCTGCTGGATGAAGCCAATGACCCATCTCATCCAACACTGTGTTGTTCTCTTTGTGGCCAACTAAGTGTCTATTGATAATGCAATTGCACTCTCCCTGCTTGTGATTCCAAGTAACTGGTATTCAGAAGAAACTGCCTCCAGCATTAATTGATGTGTAGAACTGTTCACCTTAAACCTTTGGCTCCTGTTGATAGAGGAGAAGACATACAACGTGTTTTGTCTTTGAAAGCAGGATCTGGGGTTGTGCATGCATACCCATGCAAAAGGAGCCAGAATCATACCGATTAGCTATTTGGTTTGAAGAAAGAGCCGAGAGGGGGAAATTGAATGTAGCCTTCCTGCTTCTAAACTGCAATTTCCGTTTCAGAAAGAAAGAGGGATTTGGTTAGTTGGCTTTTAAAGTGACTTTACGGAACAAATACTGAGCAAGCACAGAACAGTTTAGAATCCATCAGCTGTTGTGAGCGTATGGGAAGGTGGGACAATGGGATGAACTTCGCGTTCTTTATTTTTATACCATGGTTCCAAAGCAGTGGTTTTCTTAGGTAGGGAGAATGTCCCCATACAGGTATACCCATGTATTCCTGAAATACACCCCTGGTCCAGCCATGTATAAGAACAACAGAACTGCTGTTAGAATTTTCTTTTGTGACCTTTGGGGAAGTGGCATAGCTCGGTGGCTATGCATAGCTTTTATTAATAATAATAATAATATCGTAGTAATTTATTACTTATACCCCCAGCCACCTGGCTGGGCGTCCCTAGCCACTCTGGGCGGCTCCCACCAGAATATTAAAAATATGATAAAACTTCAAACATTAAAAACTTGTCTAACAGGGCTGCCTTCATATGTTTTCTAAAAGTCAGGTAATTGTTTATTTCCTTGACATCTGATGGGAGCGAACAGTGCCTGGTTCCCTGTAACCTCACTTCTCGCCGTGAGGGAACTGCCAGAAGGCCCTCGGCGCTGGATCTCAGGGTCCAGCTGAACGATGGATGGGGGTGGAGATGCTCCTTCAGATATACTGGGCTGAGGCAGAAGACCCTGGGTTAAGTTCCCTGCATCCCAGGTAGGCCTGGGAGATACTCTGTGTCTGAATGCCTGGAAAGCCACTGTCGGTCAGTGTAGACAGTACTGAGCTTGATTGACCTGTGGTCTGACTCACTCTAAGAGAGCTTTCTGTGTTCCTACTATGTACTACAAGATGGCTTTGGCTGTAGACCCTGAATTGTACAATCTGAATTGTACAATGTATAATGGTATTTCTTGGCAGCTCTGTGCATCACAGTTTGGATTGGGCAGGAAAGACTGTGAGAGATAGATGCGCAGCCCCATCCCGTGCAGATATTTATTCAAAAGTACGTCACGCCACGTTCAATGGGAATCACTCACTAATAAGCAAGTTTGAGATTGCAGCCTCAGAGAAGGCTCCCATTTTTAGGGGACCAATCATATGTCACCAAAAGATTCAACTGCTTGTCTTTTTCATGTCAAACATTTTTATTCAGGGGAAACAAATAGAGGATTAGAGGATTTCCAGTTGATTTTTGGTAGATGATGTTGAGCTTTTGTATAAGGATTATAGCTGAGTACTTCTTAATATTGAGAAATGTGAGGGGATGTACTTTTGACAAAAGGGAATTGTGTGGCTAATTTCTAGTAAGAACGCCTAAGCCCTGCCTAATAAACTCTGGGCTTTGCAAGCCTGTGTTTGCATATGCATGTTGGGCGATCAACGCACAGGTTATGCTTGTGCATGGCCTGATATTTGTTCCTGCTGAAGCTTCAGGAAGCTTTTGGCAAGCTCAGGCTGGAAAATTTGTTCCTTATATTTATATATTGAACTGATTATTTGCACACAGTGTAAGTCGCTGTACTTAAAACATGTAGGAATGTGGCCATAATGTCCAATTTTTGAACCATTTAGGAATGAAATAACCCAAAGATTTGGACATCTTCCATACACGTATTTTCTGGATAAAAGGATTACTTTAAGCAGATTTCCCTGAGCTCTGCAAATCTATTCAAACTTATTCTTAAAGGGTTTCTTTAAACTGAAACTGTAAATCTCTGTTCTAATTCATTTTGTGTACTTAATTTTTTTAAAGTAGTTCTGATTGTTATGGTACTCAAAAGTATTTTATTCCTTCCTTCCTTTCTCGTGAGAGTGTTACATTCATGTTTGTTCTTGAACATTTCAAGTTTCTCATTTATTTACAGAATTTTTGTATAATATTATTACAGTTCTTCAGATATGGCCTTTGTGGGCACATTACTGTTGGTAATCTCTCAGTTTAAATGGGGTGACACAGTTATGGAGGGAAAATTTATATTTTAAAAAATAATCCCGGTTGAGATCTAGATAGAGCTATTTTTTTCTCAGCCTAACTTTAAGAAGTGTTTCCAAGTAGTAATATTTAGTATGAGTTAATATAATGTGATTGGCTTTTTTTTTTACTAAGTTTTCCCAGCTACTACTTCTAGCTTTGACTTGTATGCCAGCATACGAGCTTTAGCTGTTTTAGCTTTAATATTTTAAATGTGTGCACTATATTTTTAAAATGTTTTTATGTTATTTCTTTGAGCCGACTTGAGAAAGACATTTGTGCCCGGAAAGGTAGCATCAAAACATATATATCACTGTTATTTCTCTCTCTCTCATGGAGTTCTTTGCACCAATTCTGCAAGAGAGTTATGCATGCAAAAGCAACTTTCATATGCTAATGTCCTTCGTGGAATGGTAACTGTGGGGGCAGATTAGAGGCAGATGTTTATCAAGGTGCACTGCTGAATTGTGATGTACATTTGGATATCCAGTTCTTGCCACATTTCTACCACAAAACTATGCAGGTGAGAATAAGCATTCTGAGCTGCGTAATGTTTTACCAGGATGAAGCTCTGTTTTTTGTCATCTATGATACTGGGGCTTCATTCTTTGCCCAGCCAAAAAAAGATTATCAGTTTGTTCAGCTAACTTCTACCTTTTCTTTCAAGGAAAACAAAAACGTCTGGCTACGTTCATTGTACACATACTGCTCAAAATTTAGTCCTATGCTAAATAAAATGCAAGCACCTCTGAGTGGGAGGTAGAACTGGGTTTATTACATCCGTGCCCCTCACTGGTGACACAGTTTTTCTATCCAGAGATAACAACTGAAGTACTGTTGAAGCAACAGCCTAAATCCTCTGCTGTCATAAACTTGGCATCAAGGTGTATTTTAACTGCTGTAGGGGAGGAAAGCTGAAAGGTATGTGTTAGGTTTTCTAAAATAACTGCTAGTAATGGGAAAGTGGGGATCGAGTGCCAAGTATTGCTATGCTTTCTGTAACAACCTCTAGTGATGATCTTAGTGAATCCAGAGGAAGAACCTAAAAGTGCCTTTCAAAAGTGCAACACAAGAAGATAGCTGGAAAAACACAGTAGGAAAATAATATGCTTGGTCTTCATATGCCAGAAGCACAGTAGATGAGTATATTGTTATAATTTGCCAGAAACTTCTTGCGTCTCCTATATTTGAACCTGATTTAGACGGTCAGGGGTCCCTTTACCTTTTTATAAAGCTGTTTGTTTCCAGCAAAACTGTGTTCTGTGCTTCTTTATAGATGCGTAAGTGTCTGCATTCTTATACAGTGGTACCTTGGTTGTCAATCCATTCCGGGAGTCCGTTTGACTCCCAGAACTGTTCGAAAACCAAGCTGTGCAGCTTCTGATTGGCTGCAGGAGCTTCCTGCACTCAAGCGGAAGCTGTGTCAGACGTTCAGCTTCCAAAAAACGTTCGTAAACCGGAACACTTACTTCTGGGTTTGTGGCGTTCATGAGCCAATTTGTTCGGGAGCCAAGCTGTTCAACAACCAAATACCACTGTACTTGCTTATGGCAGTGTGGTGTGTTAGAGGGTACTGGACTTGGCCCAAAGATGTAATGATTCTGGGTGCACAGGCAAACTAGAGGAATGAGGAATGGCTTGAAACAATGTTATTCCTCAGAGCCTCTAAGACCAACTTGTCCAGAGACTTCTAAGCCTTTGGAACTGCCTGGATCACGCGACCTGAGGGCAAGTCTCAAATTATTGATTTCTCAATTCTACGGGAGTCTTTCTGAATTATAAACCTTATCATTACAAAAGAAACCTGGGTGCAATTCTCTACTCAAGTTATTGGACTCACAGGGTGATATTGTGTCCTTCACTGTCTCTCCATTTAAGCTACGTCACAGGGTGATTGTGAGAGAAAATGTATACCACCCTGAACTCACAGAAGAAACAGCGATATGATAGATCACAGGAGAAGCCTACAAATGGAATGTGTAATATGGAAAGCTGTCTTCCAGAGTGAGTTACCTTTTACATTTATGGCAAAAAAATTAGGTTAAGCAGGTATTTCTGCCCTTCCCAGAATTCAAAGTCCTGCTTATAAAAGAGGGCAGAGGAACATTCAAAGTGCTCTGTAAGAACTATAAAGAGTTCTGTTTCATCTGTTTAGCTCCTATTTCTTGTTATTTCTTGTTATCTAAAGATGAAGTTGTGGTGGTTTGTAGAAAGTAACCAAAATTTGCTGAATAGTTTTCAGAGCGTTTTACATCAACACTCCAGCACCTGATAAGAAACAATTTGGCATCAGAGCTATTTGTATTCTGCGCAGGAAATGAGCAATCCAACCCACCATTGTCACTGAAAACTCTTCAGTGAGGTAGATTGTATGGAGTATTATTTTTCCTGTGCTGGCAAATGTTCAGATGTGATATTGAATGTTAGTGATGGACCATGGTCAATTTGTATTACTGGCTGCTTTATAAACAGAGCAATGACATTGTACAAAGGCGAAAATGATAACTTGCAGCTATGCCTGCTCCATAAATGAAACATACCGTAAGTCATGCTTAGGCCTTTTGAAACCAGTGGCCTTATATATTCATAACTCTGGGTTGGATTATAATCTGGCTGTTCAAATAAAGAATGTATGATAGGTGAACTTGGATTATTTTAGAGCAGCAGATTATTGTAAATTGTTTTTAGTGTACAATAACAAAATGTATGATACTACTTGGGTGTGTTTCAGCTGGACTATGGATATTTCTCCTCCCTATGAGTTGCTTCTTCTATGTCCACTATAGGTCTTGAACTAATGTCACCATCGTTCCTTTCCCTCCTGAACCAGGATGGCCATCTTCAGGTGCTGTAGGCAAAACACGCTTAGAATCATAGAATCATAGAAGTGTAGAGTCAAAAGGGATCACAAGGGTCATCTAGTCCAACTCTTTGCTATTCAGGAATCTCGACTAAAGCATTCAAGACAGATAGTCACCCAACCCCTGCTTAAAAACCACCAAGGAAGGAGAGTCCATAACCTGCAAAGGGAGTCTGTTCCCCTGTCAAACAGCTCTTACTGTCAGAAATTTCTTCCTGACACTTCATACCACCTTGTAAAACAGCTTCAAACTCAATGTTTATACAGAGTTTGTAAGTTCCAGTTACTGCTTTGTAACTGCTCATGCTGGATTTGAAATCTCTAGTATTCTCTCATTCTTCCTTTGTACTGGGCAGAGCTTTGAGGCCTATCAGGGCTTTTGCCTGGTGCCAGCGGTGCCAGGCTCTCTTGCACCCTAGGCAAGGCTAACTACCTGCACCCAAACCCGCAACCCAAATTGCTGATTTCAATTTTCAAAAATGGGTGTCTTGTAGAAAACAAAGAAAAGCACAAAACTTGAAACTGCTAAAATAAATTTATTTTAAATTGCAAGAACAATCTTTCTCAAATACAAATGGAAATATTTTAGCGCACATTGTGATGCTAACATTTAAGTTTCCTAAAAGTTTCAATTTCAGGCACACCAACATCTCACTTTATGTGCCTTTTCTTTTGTAAAGTTTGTCACCAATTTCTTGTTACTCCCACTGTCATAACCCAGACCCTGCAGATTCTCAATTGGTCATTTGCTCAAGGTGCCCACGAAGAGTTTCTGTCATTAAAGCACCTGTAGTCTCCTTTAGTGAAACAAATCCCAAGAAATGTTCTCTTATGATAAACTCAAGTTCAGACATAACATACATTTGTTGAATATGACTAACATCAGGTATGCAGCCCAGAACAATTGACTAGTATTTGGCTGAGTTTGCACATGCTAACGTTTTCTGCTCTGTAGCACCTGTTAGAAGTTATATAAACTAATTTTGCATATCTTTTCCTAGGTAGTCAACCATTGTTTCTTGCTCTTTAACTCTGTGTAAATAATGTTCATTTGTGATCATTTCCAAATAGTGCTAGATATTCTACAAACTTCAAAAAAAAGTCCATTGCTAGCACTATGCAGCTTTTCAGTTGCACCATGGAATTAAATAATTAAATTAAATCAAACCACTCAAACTAGTTGTCAGAATCTGGCCATTTTAACCATATCCATTGCACGGAATATTGACCCAAGGGAAACTGAACATGGTGTAGCCTGTTTTGTTACCAATGAAACATCAGTCCTTTGGCAATTGTGTTAATCATGACTTGTGCAACAGTGACCGGAGTCCTAGACCAGAAAGCTGCTTGCATAAGGAAATGCTCTGTGCTGGTGCAGCAGAAGTCGTCAGAACAGTGAGGTCAGTCATAGACCATAGATACTGTGACACATGCACATGCGGGGCTCTTGCAAGAGTGCACAGAGAGCAGGGCCAGGAAGGAGGGAGGAACTAAGGATAAGCTGAGTGGTTCTAATGCATGTAATATTATGTCAGCAAAGCACAGCAGCAACACATCTTTTAAAAGCCAAATGTAGAGCAAAAAAAAGAAGAAGTATTTATCAAGAGTTTCACATTTTTAGATTCAAACTTTTGAATTTGGGCACATGATGGTTGACTACTTTTCTACTATCGACTTTGAGGGAAGCTTATCATTTATTTAAACAATTTATATACTGCTTAACTGCAGTCATTTAATCAGGCCCAGTAAGTGCAAAATGGTAAAAATCAGGTAAAACTATAAAATCAGACTTCAGTTTAAATAAATAAATAAATCTTAAATCAGATTGATAAATAACAGCGTGCTGAAATTCAATACTATTGCACCTTTCCCTGATTTCTAGAAATCCCCCAAATCCAACAGCATCTATTATTAGGAATGTTAAAACCATACCTTAGAATTGTGGGAATCGAATTTGCTTGAGAATTCCACCCCCACCCCCCCGCTATTGGCTGCCCCAAATACTTGCATAAAGTGCAGCTTTCCTACTTTGACACAAATATGTTCTTGGACCCAATACATTATGGGCACCATAACCTGGGACTGTCTGAGAATCTCATTATTATCCTAATCATAATATTAATTCCCAAACAGCATTTTCAACCTGATCTCTCTTTACCTGCAGACTGTTATTTCTGTTGGTTGACCTACATAAAGGAAACCTGTGTTGAATAGGTAAAGATTTACTCCAAGGATCCAAATAAATAAATAAAGGATGGCAATGCCAAGAAGAAGCAGCAGAAAGGAATGCTCTTGGAACACAGTTCCTTTCAATGACTTCTTTTTGTTTTAAGCTCATATTATATTTCTGCCTGGTTTATGTGTTTGGAAAAGTGCTCCCTCTTTGACAAGGATAGATCACTTAAAGCTCTAAGCTACAGTTATCCATTACACTGGGGCGTTGGATACAGTCCAGGTGAAGCTGGCCAAATGCCTTGCTGAATTAAATGAGACTCCACAACATGGTTTACAGCTTACAACTGATTCCATTATATATCAGGCAGCTTCTCTGCAATAATATATTAGAGGTATAAAACAATGCTGAATCTTGCACACTGTTTATTAGCAAGGGTGTGGGTGTGTCTGTGCAGAATGAAAAACATTGGCAGGTACTGGGAATCTTTCATATCTGGAGTGTTATCTTGTGTCACTATTTTGATTTCCTATTCAGAAAGGAATACAGTGGTACCTCGGGTTAAGTACTTAATTCATTCCGGAGGTCCATTCTTAACCTGAAACTGTTCTTAATCTGAAGCACCACTTTAGCTAATGGGGCCTCCCGCTGCTGCCGCGTCGCCGGAGCACGATTTCTTTTCTCATCCTGAAGCAAAGTTCTTAACCCGAGGTACTATTTCTGGGTTAACGGAGTCTGTAACCTGAAGCGTATGTAACCCGAGGTACCACTGTACAGTCATACCTTGGGTTGAATACGCTTCGAGTTGAGCGTGTACGAGTTGCGCTCCACGGCAACCCGGAAGTAACGGAGTGCGTTACTTCCAGGTTTCACCGCTTGCGCATGCGCAGACGCTCAAAATGACATCATGTGCAGAAGCGGTGAAAAGTGACGTGCGCGTGCGCAGGCGTGCCATCGCTAGTTATGTTTGCTTCTAGATGCCAACGGGGCTCCAGAACGGATCCCGTTCGTATCTAGAGGTACCACTGTACTATCATGTCTTGTAGTGCTCATGGCTAGCAGCAGTTAAGAGAAGACTGCCATATGATGGAGCTGCATTTTGTTGGAAGCGGCCCGAGTGGCTGGGGAAACCCAGCCAGATGGGCGGGATAATCATCATCATCATCATCATCATCATCATCATAATAGACAGAATAATAATTCCCCACTTGGATGGTGTGTTTGGCATCGTATCCATGGAATCCTTAATGCGTAGACTGACCTTAAGCTGTCTCAGCTGTCCAACTCTGCATCAGCTAAAGCATCAGAACCATCAGTCTGATGCACAGCACAATATAGGAGTCTCAAAGTTATCTTGCTGTTGGCATCTGTCTGTCTCGAGAGACAATGGAGTACACCTCCAGGGGTGAAGTCAAACCACTGGAGAATCACAGTGCCTGTTGTGGCTGCAGAGACCGTTAACTCATAACTTCTGCCTCCCATGCTGCTTTTGTTGCGTTAGCGGCACTGAAGTGTCCTCTCTGGGGTGCAAGCCTGGGCAGTATGTACGGAAGTCCTGAGCTGCCAAGATGACAAGACCCCCCTCTTGGCCTCACTGATTTGGGACATAGCAAAGAAGGGCAATACATTTGGTACCTGCTTGGTTGCATGCAGGAGTAGCTGGAAGGAGGCATACAAAGTGCCATCCAACTACCTTAGGGACTGCACTCTGGATTTGTGTAGGGCTTGGTCCTTAGCCTATTCTTCTCCCAAAGGTGTCCTGCAAGGCAGCGGGTATGGATTTTTCCTTAGGGTTTACTCCCGAAGCATTTTCTCACAAATGAGTATGGCCGCAAGGCAGCGGAGGTTTAGCATCAGTTTTCCTTCTCCTAGATGGGCTTCCTTCCCAGGTTGGCAAGTCCCATCTGCCCCTCACATCCCTCTACAGGACATGCACAAACCACCTTCATGCTCTCATCTGCTCAGTCTGCTTGAACCTGTCTTTGCATACAGGGGAAATCCCTAACTCACCAAGGGTTTGAGGCCAGTCGGCTACCCTCACCTAGTTTAGCCACACCCCATGAAACAGCTTCAAAGACATTAAAGGTAAAGGGACCCCTGACCATTAGGTCAGTCGCAGACGACTCTGGGGTTGCGGCACTCATCTCGCTCTATAAGCTGAGGGAGCCGGTGTTTGTCCACAGACAGCTTCCAGGTCATGTGGCCAGCATGACTAAGCCGCTTCTGGTGAAACCAGAGCAGTGCACGGAAACACCATTTTCCTTCCCTCTGGAGTGGTACCTATTTATCTACTTGCACTTTGACGTGCTTTTGAACTGCTAGGTGGGCAGGAGCTGGGACTGAACAATGGGAGCGCACTCTGTCGCAGGGATTCGAGCCGCCGACCTTCTGATCAGCAAGCCCTAGGCTCAGTGGTTTAGACCACAGTGCCACCCGTGTCCTTCTTCAAAGACATTAGGTCTGCATTTGAGAGACATCTTCTTCCAGGCTCAACAATTAATCCAGCAGTGCACCTGGATTAAGTTATAAGTCAGAGTGATGAGATGAGGTGGATCAGCAATAGAAGTTCGAGTTTCCCCCTTTTTCACTCAAAGGGCCTGCTGATACTTCGCAACTCTACAGAAAATATGTTACACATTTGAAAGCCTTTTTAACTATTCACAGAACCCTTCAGAAGCAAAGAAGCTGATAAAATAGAACCATATTTATCCCTTCCCAAATCTCTGACTAAGCCTTACAAACCATCTAAAGGTAGGACCTAGTAAAAGTAGCTCACTCCAATGTACATGCAGTTCTTCTGCAGCTCCCTTGATGCATCCTGGAGATATTAATGAGCTTTTGGGCATTAATGGAGATCACAGAATCCTATTAAGGTAAATGCCTTCTGCTGATGTGTCACGAACCATCCTCAAGCGGGTAAGTTGCAGCCATTTTGTTTATTTCTAAAAAGATGGTTTTGCTTCTCAGTCTTGAGTCAAAGCTATGCAAGTGCATTGTGAACAGAAGAGGATGCAGCAGTGAGAATTTGGAAATAACTTTTTAAAAAAGTGGAGCCCATGTGGGAAGGCTGAGGGGGGCGAGTTACAGGTGGCCAAGATTGAACATTGTGTTAATAATAATAATAATAAATTTTATTTATATCCCGCCCTCCCCAGCCGAAGCCGGGCTCAGGGCGGCTAACAACAATAAAACAGTACAAAAGTACAGCATAAACAACACTCTAAAATCATTCATTATAAAATTAATTAATTCAAGCCACTGGCAGCCATTGGGCCAGAGCTCCGCGAAGATTGCCGAGGGAGGGAGTCAGGCTGTGCCCTGGCCAAAGGCCTGGTGGAACAGCTCTGTCTTGCAGGCCCTGCGGAAAGATGTCAAGTCCCGCATGAAACTATGCAAAGGGTAGGGACTGCTATGAGTACAACTTTGTGGAGTCCCTTTGGTACTAGAAGGTAAAGGTATGCTTTCTTTATGACATTTTTCACTAACAGTTTATTGGAATGGAAGGTAAAAAAAAGACACAGCTTTCTTGCCAAGAGGATAGCTGATTGAAATGGAACAAAGGCAGGGAAAACTGAGTGGCAGGTTTTATAACATCAGCAGGAGGATGGAACACATGAAACTAACCCCAGAGGTTGTAAATATAGATTTTTGTATCTGTTTATTGTTTCTTGTATGTAAGAAACATTATTGTACAATTTACACAGCTTTTAAGTTGTAAAATGGTTAAACATGTGTACAAAATATGCTCATTTTTAGAAAAAAAAACATACTAAGAGCAACAACACTGGGGATGGGAAACAAACAATTCTTCAATTCAGTGTGCAAATGTTTTATAAAAATAGAAACACTAGCTCTACAGGTAGCATTTCATGATAAATTATTTAAATAGCATATCTACACAAACAGAAGATTAACTATTCCAACAATAATGAAAACAATAATTTATACAAATACAAGGAATGGTATGCAAGATGACAGGGGGTGAAACCATCGAACACAGTATCACAAATTGTTCTCAGCATTGCTTCAATGCTGTTTTCTTACTGGGAATATGTAATTCTGCAAAAAAAAAAAAAATACAATCTTGACTATATACAGCTTGCAATCTTTTGTTTCTCCTTAATACTACAGTAGCTTTAAATTTCGTTAGATATTTAAACTCTGCTTGATCCAAAGGTTTTTCTCTCTCTTCCTTTTCTCAGTCACACAACAATGAGGTAATATTTGTACATAAACTTTCACCTTTGACATTCTTTTTTTCTTAGTAAGAAGAGGCTCGTAGATAAAAGTTTTGCTGCCCCTTAATACCACGAGCAGTCTTTCTTAATTTTAAAAAATGCTCCTGAAATCCCACCTGTGAGGCACTTATGCTCCAGCAACCACACGCTGGTATCTGAGGTGTGCGATCTGCAAAATCAAACATTCTTATGCCATTTCTTCCTTTAGTCTGCCTCCTCCCTAGGACAGGGATTTTCTTCTTTGTCTGACACATGGACCGATAGAATGCACTAGCAACATACAAGTATTACAAAGGTGATAAAGGCAACAATCCATTGATAGCATCTCTCATGCAAATCCCTCTGAAATGAGAAGAGTACGGACTGACAGAGGATTATGGCCAGTGTTAATAGAAAGCTATTGCCTCTCCGACAGGAGAGATCTGGGCAATCAATATTTAAACATTTTTGTGGTTTGGCAATGCAGCAGTAGGGTAGCCCTACTAGGCTACTTTGCCAGTTGTCTTGTACAGAGGAAGAAAAAAAGAACACACTGATAACAAAACAAAAACCCAACCTCCCCCTCTCCCACTGCTTTTTTTATTTTTTATTTTGCTGTGCCCCACATTGCTTCTGGAAAACCTGCTCTTTACAGCTAAAATATCTTCACACACTACTGTCTAGATTCACTATACGTAGAACAATAAATAACCTGTATTTACAATCTTACAGTCATGGAGACATTGCAAAATTATGTGGATAGTCTTGACGCATTGTTTTACTGTTTTAATCTAGAGTCCTTTCTTATTCATGACAGACAGGATAGGTAAAAATAAATATTTTACATTTTCTTTATCTACAGTTCTACAAAAATCAATGTTTTAAAAACGTTGTTTTTTTAAAAAAAAGTCCATTGCATTTTGTAGAAAAGAATTTTGTATTTTAATTGTGTTTGTCATCTTTTGTGCCTTTGTAACCATAATATAAGAAAAAAACATAGTTCCTTGAAGGCTAATACAAGTGCTAAGTTGAGCTGAAAGTGCTCTTTGGCACTTCAGTGTTCTTGCTACATCTGCACTGCCTGTTGCTGGTATCAAACCTGTGCATGTTTGTTATCATGCATTGGCACATGTAAACTTGCTTTCCCCCTCTGTTCCTCTGCATCCCCTTTCTCACTAAACTGGTGTAATCCAATGTGCCAATATTGTTACCCCTCTTACCCCACAACTGAATTTTAACATTTGTTAATGCTGCCTGGGGCTAGCCAGCTAGTTTTCCGATGTAATCAAGCAAAGTAGTTCCTTATTAACTGAAAAAGATTTAGGCTGTAATCCTGTGCATTCTTATGTGGGAGTAACTCTCATTGGGACTTGCATAGGAGCAAACATGCAGAGGATCAGGCTATTAGTCAGATATGTAACAGTCCCTCCAATTAAGATGTAAACCCCAGGGAGAATAGTCCCCTTTCAGAGAGTGAGGCATTTGCCTCCAACTTCTGCTAGTCTCTTTCCTGTCCCTCTCATCTCCCACAAGCTGAAGTATATATTTCATTTTTAAGTAGTCCACAACACAGCATAAAGATAGTCTTATTACAAAAGTGCTACTCCGTTGGACCTCCAGTTAAAGAGAGGCAGTGACAATGCCCAGCTACACAAATGCCTTTCTTACAGAAGTGACTATTTGCTCCTGAGGCAAGGAATGTTCTTATTCACAAAATACATTTGTTTTCTTCTGTGCCAACAGAGGTCAGAAATGAAGTGTATGATGCTGTTTTCTCTCTCTCAAAAGCATTCTCTTGAGGCAGATCATGTATTTTGAGTCTATTTTGTAAAGGCAGAAGAAAGTGAAGAGCGATTTTAAAAAAATGGTCCCAGGGTTTGTAGAAACTAAACTTCTCAGAAGGTGCAATACAGCATTTCAAAATAATTTCTGTATCAACTGCCATTGTGATCACGGATCTGCAAGAAGAAAGGGAAAATAGTAATTTGTCACTGTTTACACTGATACATTAGTAATTAAGCAGCTACAATTAGCTATTCAATTGTCTGTCTTGCATTTTAAATACTAATTGCACGTTCCCCTTTCAAAATGTCAGATGTGTAGCTGAATTGCTCCAAGCTTTTTTATGAAGTGGCTACCCATGCAACACAGCTATCTAGCTCTGATAAAGTGACTTAATTTTTGCATATCACTAGAGGCTGTTGAAAGGGACACAGGTGGTGCTGTGGTCTAAACCACAGAGCCTAGGGCTTGACGATCAGAAGGTTGGCGGTTCGAATCCCCGCGACGGGGTGAGCTCCCGTTCCTCAGTCCCTGCTCCTGCCAACCAACCAAGTAGATAAATAGGTACTGCTCCAGCGGGAAGGTAAACGGCATTTCCGTGCACTGCTCTGGTTCACCAGAAGCGGCTTAGTCATGCTGGCCACATGACCCGGAAGCTGTATGTGGACAAACGCCGGCTCCCTCGGCCTATAGAGCGAGATAAGCGCGCAACCCCAGAGTCATCCGTGACTGGACCTAATGGTCAGGGGTACCTTTACCTAGAGCTATTGAATATAGATTCAAATTCAACAGTTCTATTTTCAATGGCAAACCTTGTGTGCCGTAAATATTTTTACATCACTCTTGATATTAAATACAATATTTCCCCTTTTCCAAGCGGATGTTTGCTATTAAATGTTGTTTACTGTGTATTTCCCTATGGGTAACAAGGGTTGTAGCCAAAGAGTTACAGATTTGTTTACTTTTTTATCAAAACCTTTTGAATGTGTAAAGCTAAAGTGATGGTGATATTTCACCAGTAATTTCAGGAAAACAAACTTAGCTTCAGAAATATGGATTCTTACCTTTGCACTCATATTTAAGATCTGAGAAGAACACCATTTCTTGAGAGAAGACAAATAATCCTAAACGACCACCAGCATAGGTTTTATCATAGATTGGTCCAGAATCAGCCATGATCTTCTTTCCTTCAAACATTACAACTCTGCAGTAAAGAGAAACAGTAATTAACCACAACCATGATATCGAATGCTTATTCTGCAACTATAAAATTAGCTATTGCCAAATTGTATTTGTCCTTCTAAAGTTGTTTTAGAAACTTTGCAAAGCTTACCTAATGTAGCCAGTCTTTGGTCTGTGACTCAGACGCCATCTGTAGGCGGTGAAATCTTTCCAGCCTATATGATGAGGGTCATGCCACAGAGTCCGCACCTGAAAAGCAAATACGTAGTTAAATTACACATGACATTATGCTGGTACAAGTCTTTGAAATCAACTATGCTTGGAATGTCATTTCAGACATGGATGGTGTAGTTGTACGTGTTGTGATTTCTGTTGTCTGGTCTTTGACCATAATAAAGATTGAATTGACATGGCAAAAGGGGATGAACAGCGTGCCCAATGGCCTTGGGCTTCCTGTTCTTTCTGTTTCTACCTATCATAAGCATTGATTGAATACAGAGCAGAAATATTTGCAGGCCTCCCACTCTGTGGGCAGGTTGTGCATTTTGTCCTCTGAGGGAGGTGCCTGAAGCTAAAGATGCAGGAAACACAAGCATTGCTCTTCCTGTTCCACCCACTTACCACATTTGAAATAGCCTTAAGTGAATGTATGATGCTGTTAATTGAATTGTTCGAAGAAAATGCCGTTGGTACTAAATGGAATTCTGAGAGCTTATTCATACAGTATATATTTGTGTCAAAATGAGCATTCTCTTGTGGACAAACATAGTGTGTGAATAAGCAGTGACAGATGTAAACACCAAGGACTGAATCCAATTAAGTCATATCACTGAAACAAATGGACATGACTAACTTAAGTTCATTGAATTTAGTGGGCCTGCTCAGAGAATGGCTTGGTTGGGTATAATCCTCCTCTACTGAATTGAATGCAGAAAGTTAGTTTACATTAATCCTGTTGCGCACAAGACTTTTGAAAGAGACTTGTGCGTTCTTATCTTATATTGTTGTTTAATATCATCCTTCAAATCTGATTTTTCTTTCTACAATAGTAATATCCAAGGATTGCAGAAAGGCAGGTTTTATTTATTAAGAGAAACAATCTCTTACCTGTCCAGGAGTATTTCCAGTGTGCCACAGTGCATTACGGAGGTGTTCTCCAGGACCTGTGGTGGAGTTCACTACTTTGATAGCAAGACCGGAATATCCCTGAGCTTTGGTTGGTGTTGGATCCCAGTAAGACTGGGTGATTTGCTTCCACATGACTACGTAAAAACGGCTGCTGGACTGATAACCAAACACAAAGCCAGCATAATCATCATCCCTTTCTGTATTAATGAAGAATGTGCCGCTGAAATCAACAGCATTAAATTCATCATAGCCTGAGTGAAAGGGAGAAAAAAAGGAGAGATTTTTAGTCTTTCTTAAACTGCAAGAATGGTCAGTTCCCCCTATGATTAATTAAGACCTCAGCCTCTTCCAAAGACTCACTGGTGTGAAGTACTGTATTTAGAGATTCTATCACAAGACTTCTTTGCTTTATTGTCCTTTGGCCACAGGTTTTCATGTGACTCTTTGGGATATGGAAACATTTGCTTTGAAGTCATAGTGGATGTAGCAGATAGGTAGGACTACAACCTATTGCCTTTGATGCTCTGCTGTCACAGAGGCAGGCAGGCAGGCAGGCTTAGGGCTACACCACTATGGAGGGATGGAGACCTTAGAATCTGAATGTAAGTGAACCACTTGCTAAATTATATTATGCAGGCAAGTATTGTGTGTACTTTCAGCTGAGCCTTTAAGTGAATAGTTATCATCCAGAGACAGATGACACTTTCTACAGTAAACACAGAAAGGAAAACCCCAAATCGCCTGCTCACCAACTGCAAGTCCAGGATCACAGTTGACAGTCTGAACCAGTTCTTTGCCTTGGTGACGAACAACCCAATTAGGATCGTTCTGAGATGTGCCCTTAGGATCCAGGGGAACCATCTGAAATCGGCGGAAATCTGTCTCACTGATGTCAACATTCTCGGGGCAGATGTCGTGAATGTCCAGCACCTTGTCTTGGTCAAAGTCATCTTTGCATGCATCTCCACGTCCATCACCTAGCCCAAGAGGAAGAAAGGAAATGGTGTAGGAGTAGGAGAGAAATAAAAAATATGTGAGAATTTAAAAAGGAAATGTGCATTTCAGATTGGCAGTAGGATGATATACTAAGATATCTAATGTAATTAATCCAAGAATTTAACTGTGCTACTGAAACCACCATTAAAAGGATGATTAAACACTACACTGTGTGTTTAATTTAATGCTAGACAATCCCTCCTAGTATAGTTAGAGAAGTTGACAGTGAATAATTTTTCTTACCATCAGAGTCGAGTTGGTCTGGGTTGGCAACCAGTCTGCAATTGTCTTTGTCATCAGGGATGCCATCATTATCGTCATCGTGATCACAGGCATCGCCTTTTCCATCCTTGTCATGGTCAGCTTGGTTTGCATTGGGCACATAGGGACAGTTATCAAGATTATTTTGATGGCCATCTTCGTCAATGTCCTGGTTGCTATCGCATTTGTCTCCTATGCGGTCAGAGTCAGAATCC
The DNA here is from genome assembly GCF_951804945.1 of Podarcis cretensis. NCBI lineage: Eukaryota > Metazoa > Chordata > Lepidosauria > Squamata > Lacertidae > Podarcis > Podarcis cretensis. Next base: position 43,005,129 of record NC_137170.1, on the reverse strand, counting down.
GTCTGAAAGGAAAATGGACGAACATGTTCAAGTAAAGCATTTTAAAAAGGGTACCAACTAGAACTCTCTTAAAAAGATTCCTAATAATTTAGACTGTCTTGGCGCATCCAGTGGCTTCTTGCAAGTGAAGTTCCAATGGTCAGGACTCCAGCTGGCTATCATGCCAGTTGAGGGAACAGCTCAGCATAGGCAGTCCTTGCATGCATGGAGCTTTATTGAAGTGAACTAACAGGCTGGAGTTATCTTTGTATGGTGGTATGACAGCTATTGCACACTTGTAATTTGCTAATGTTAATGTCCACAGACAAAAAAAAGAAAGAAAACTACCTGTCCCAACTTGTTTTGGGTTATCTTCAGACATCTTATTGCTTAAATGTCCTCCTCAAAGCACCAGGGCCTGAGAGAATGGTATGGTTTCTGCCTTTACTTGGCAGGAATTTCCATGTAATTTCCATGCCAGAATGTGTTAATCTCTTGTTTGTTTACTTTTTCAGATGAGATAAAAGCGCCACTTTCTGCTTTATTGTGCACTTTTTACCTTCTGGGCACAAATGCTGTATAACTGGATGAATATTTTCTATTTACCTCACTGCTATGGCTGTGTTAAGGCTACTGTTGTACAGTAATGACCCACTGTTAAGGTAATACCCACCATAATGTTTTTTGCCACATACTGATTAAATGCTAGAACATTCTTTTAGAAGTGTCATGATATAAAAGTACATACAAACTGCAAATAGTACATCAGGCTGCTTACTTTCTGAAATATGGCCCTAAGACCTCTAGATGCAGACTACAATATTAATCAGATTGCCCTAAGTTATCCAGCTTCGTGTTACTGCAGGTTTGGCTGATGGTCCACTGAGAAATATAATCACCCAAAAATCAACTGATCACATTAACTGCTAGCTGAAGAGGGGCATTTTCTGCAACTTAAAATGAGTCACTTGAGACACTCAGCACTTCAGGAATACTTGCAGTCCATTGTCACTGTGGTCTGCTATACACTACTTTGGAGAGAACCCTTTCATTAAAAAAAATAGTCTAGCAGAAGTACAGGGACATTAAAAACAGATTCTTTTATTGTAAGCATCCTTTTAGCCAACACTGCCCACAGGGTAACATGAAAAACAGATCTAGATTCCTCCAATTTTGCCGAGACCACTCAAGCATCCAAGGTATGCCCCTGAAGCTATTAATCCTACTGCCTTGTACATGACATGACTGCACAAGCTTCACCCATTGCTGCATTAGATATAGCAAATTAAATGGGATGGGTTGGGCTTCCCTCTTATTTCCAAGCCTTTAAACAGGCAAAGTTTAATTAGGTTATATATATTTATGGTGGGATATGCCTTTCAGCTTTTCTAATAGTGGAGAAAACAACTTTGTGATGTTAGTATTCTATATAGCTTTAACTTTTGTCCTTAGCAAAGCATTTTGTGTGTGTTTGTTTATGTGAATCTAAATTCACTGCCCTCTTGGCTTCAGGACATCTTGTGTCATGGATATACATTCCTTGCAAACACACCCTTCATTGTTCAGCACATGTTTTGCTTTAATGCTAAATATCTGAAACATGAGAGTGCCATGCTGTAGCGCTGTGCAGGTTCCTTTCTCTTAACCAGCCTGTATTTAATAAAATAGCACTGTGATGATACCGGAGATCTTTTTCCCCATTTGGTAGTTATGCTACTAGCTGATGTGGCTCCAGTACAGAATGTATGCTTTCTACAGTGATTCCAAACCATAATGGGTGGTATTCTACTCAGAGTAGAACCTCTGAAATTAATGAACTTAAGCTACTCATGGTTATCCATGTGGTTTTTCTATTAGTAGAATATACTGCATCTAACATGACATACAGAAATGATTTATGCACTTGGATGCCTCATGCATTTTTTAAAAAAAGAAATAAAGGTTTTCCACACATGTCCCAGTTATAAACAACTGTGTACTCCTCATTAGGCTGCCAACTGACATATATTGCAGGGGTGTGTGTGATAAATAGCAGATATCAAAGAGTTAATAAAAACTGAATGTCCATGTACATTTATAGGCCAAATAATTAAGCTGACCTGGTCTGGATTGTGTTCCATAGGACAGTTGTCACACTGATCTCCAACACCATCCAAATCTGTATCCTTCTGGTCCACATTGTATACATACTGGCAGTTGTCTCTTTCATTAAGAATGCCTAAAAATACAAATAGTTTAGATATTTTAGTGACCTTGGTAACATGTCTAAATAGTACACACATATAGTGGGACCAAATGAAGCTAGTAACTAAAAGGAAATGACTAAAGGAAACCAAGTTAAAGGTAGATCTGTCTAGTATCATATATTAACACTGTTAGAACTAACACAATAGTTAGCAATCATGTGGCAGCCTGTTTGTTCATGGAAGAGCTACAATTCAAGCACGACTGGTGCTGAAACATGCTGATAATACAGGGTTGGATCCAGACTTGTATAGAGCAACTTTCTACAGCTCTCAATGTACAACATATTTGGTCCATACAGTGAGCAAGATTTCACATCAGCAGTTGAATTTGGGCAACTTGTTGATTACTAAGAAAGTGTGTGGTGATGGGGGGGGGGGGTAGAAAAAGAAGAAACAACAAAACCGTACCATCTCCATCAATATCCACAGCACACGCGTCTCCTTCTCCATTGTTATCAGTGTCTATCTGATCTGGGTTGTGATTGTATGGGCAATTATCACAGCGATCACCAACGTCATCCCTATCATAGTCATATTGTTGTGGGTTGTAGATGAATGGGCAGTTGTCCTGTAGAAGAAAATAAAGAAGCCATGTTAAAAAACATAAACATACAAGCATGCATGCACTTTTAGATTTATAAGAAATTTGTTGACTATATTTATTTGAATAAAGGCAGTAAGCAAAGGCATTGATAGGACGACATCCATATGGACAGTGTGACAGAGGGAACTGAAAGAGAAGCTAAGGCCAGTCCCCTGTGCTCTGGAATATTCCTGTCTACTTGCTGAAGCAGAATGATGCTATAATCTGAAGTACCAAGTAAATCTCAGGCCTTTTAAAGCATGGGATCCCTACAGCCGTTGAAAATACAAAACTCTGATAATACTTTACTGTGCTTCTCTTTAAATACATTCCAAAATATCAGTGCCTGCAATTTCCTACAGTGACTGCCAAGCTGAAGTTCTGCAAATAGCCCCCAGGTATGGGGCAAAAATGAATATTATCTAAACCACAGACAGAACAGGACTGTTTCCGCGAGACTTACTCTGTCATCTACAATGTTGTCATTGTCATCATCATTATCACAAGCATCACCAATTCCATCCTTATCATAGTCTTCTTGCCCAGAATTGGGAAGGTTGGGACAGTTATCCTGCAGAAAAAGAAACAATTATTTACTATCCACCTTTAAATGCAACATATCCAGGTGCTCAGATTGTAAGATTATATTTCCTAGATTTTGTTTTTGATGGTGTCAGTCCATAGTACCATTCAAATATACTCAACAGTATGTACTCTAATTTATCATGAAAACTAAAGATGAAACAGAAATTTTCCCAAGACATTTCAGATTGTCCAAATTAGGCAACTCTAAAAGCTATGTATGAACCATAATCCGACACAGGCGTTATTTCAACAAATTTATGCATAAGCATTTGACTCAAGTACACTAACTGACAGTTTTTTTATTTCTTTTAAGGTGTGGATATTATTGTTCAAATGTTCGTGGTGCGTACATTCATTCAGGGCTCTAAAGTGTGTGTGTGTGTGTGTGTGTGTGTGTGTGTGAGAGAGAGAGAGAGAGAGAGAGTGAGAGAGAGAGAGAGAGAATATGAATATGTAGAAATTGGCTTACTTTACTGCAGTGGTAGGTAGCATTGGCAACGCAGGGCAGGTTTGTATTTGGCCACCCATCTAAGTCTGTGTCTTCTCCACAGATAATGCCATTACCAGCATAGCCTGGCTTACATTCACAGCGATACATAGGGTCACTGAAGTGGCCAAGGTAAGTGCACTTGGCATTCTTATTGCAGTCATGAGTTCCATCCTTACATGGGTCACGTGGTTTACAGACCTAAGAGACCAAATGGACACAAGAAAATTAAGATTACATGCAAGAAATGTGTCTATCATTTTGTTATTTTGAGATAGCAACACATGGAAGCCTTTTAAAAAAAGAGAATACTTCTCCATGGATACAGTAGCCAATTATGGCTTTTGTTTTAAAAGAACAAGGCATCCTATGTGCATTTCTATATGTTAGTTACTAGCTTAGGCTTGGATGTGTTCACATACAGAGAATGTTTATTTATTTCAAATCCATCCATCTACAGGGCCCCAGACCACACCCCACACCATTCCCAAGGTCCATCACCCCCATGAGCAATTTTGCAAGCGTTATGGAGGACTGCTAGGATCCAAGCCTTTAATTATAGCAATATCTGAAGATGGAAGTGTGGAAGAATATGCTTAAAGCTACCATGTCTTGATGCTATTGCTTTCAAGATTTTAGAAGCATTCATTCTAAACTAATTTAATTGGAACACATAGTATAGATACGTTGTCCTTGGAGCCAGTCTATGTTATGCATAAAAACTGGCATGAACTAGGCTGTACAGGCCAGGCCCCATTTCCTTCATTGTTGTGGCTGCTAGGAAAGTACAGCTATGATCATGGTAATGATGTTTTTTCTCTGATTCACGTTATCCATGCAGATCTGTGAGCAAAATCACGTGGCGGAATGCAATAGTGTGAATTCACCCTAGAACTCTTTTCAGATGTTAAATATACTCTCCTTTCAGAGCAACTTGAATTTCTAGAATAATGTATCGAACTTTTTCTTTTCCCCCTCCTGGGCATGTCTCATAAATGCAAAAGGAGAGGGGCGAGGTTTTAGGAGCAGGGACCTTTTCATATTTTGGCAGTACCTGCTTGTTTGCTATTGCATTCTCCACACCTCGACCAAAGGGCTGTGGTCCAGAAAAGCGTGGTGGGCAAGGTAGGCAATGGTATCCAGGCTCAGTATTCTCACACCTGTGGACTCCACCAAGGACAAAGCAGGCATCTGGGACCTCTTGACACTGGAGTATGAAAGAAGGTGACAGAGGGAAAATTAGCTGTAGGTTTACTTACAATTCAGTCCTACATTTTATATAAATAAGCAATTCCAGTCGTCTTACCTCATCAATATCTTTGCATTTAATTCCATTTCCACGATAGCCAGCAGGACAGGCACCACATTTCCAGGAACCATCAGGAAAACTAGTACATGTAGTTCCGGCAAAGCAAGGGTTAGACAGGCACCCATCTGAGAGAAGATAAAGGTGGCATTCCAGAGTGTTATTAGCCTCGTGCAGGGCAGTGGGGGCGAGCAAGGTAGATAAATTTAACAAATACTCTTCTGTGTTTTTAAAAATCAGCTCAGTTTTAATTTGACTTTCTTTGCACTGCTTGTTCTTACCATTTTCTACTCTAAATTACACAAGTAAGAAATAAGAACAGCTTTGTCCAGCATACAGCCAAGATGTGGCTGTATCTCTCTCTCTATATTTTTTCCAATGGGAAAACTTAGACAAATAGTTCCATCCTTCTGAAGATGACAGAGCAGAGCTACCAAACACCATTTTATACTTAAAAATAGGTCATTACTCACCAATTGGGCAATCCTGCTTGTTGCAGATCTGGGTGTCCTTAGCATCACCAACACAATCCTTCCCTCCATACTGGGGAGCAGGATTGTTGCAGAGACGACCGCGCTGCTGAAGGCCTCCTCCGCAGGTGACTGGACAGGTGTCCCATGGTGACCATGGTCCCCAGTTCCCATTTACTAAAGAAAAATTGATTTTAAAAAAACAACTATTAGCATCCAGGGAACAGAGCACAACTGCCCTTGGTACCTTCATATGCCTAATCACAAACAAATCTAGATGTTGAAAATAGATGTTGAAAAATTCAGGCTATGATGTTCCTTTAAAAAAGGGTGGGGTGGGGAAGTGCCATCTCAGCAGATTCCACATAAGAAATGCCCTGCTGGATCAAGCAATGTAGTTAAGAATCCTGGTCTCACAGTGGCCAGCCAATTGCTGTAGAGGGGTCATGAGTCAGATCTAACTACAACAGCACTTTCCACACTTGTGATTCCCAGCAACTAGTATTAAGGGGCATACTGCCTGCAACAGTGGAAGCAGAACCCAAGCATCATGGCTAATAGTCATTGAAAGCCTTATACTCTGTGAATTAGTCTAAACTCTTCCAAAGCCATCCAGGTTGGTGGGTACCACTTATCTTATGGGATCCAATGCCATACCTTAAAAAGGTAAAGGTACCCCTGCCCATCAGGGCCAGTCGTGACCGACTCTAGGGTTGCGCACTCATCTCGCTCAAGAGGCCAGGAGCCGGCGCTGTCCAAAGACACTTCCGGGTCACGTGGCCAGCGTGACTAAGCTGCATCTGGTGAGCCAGCACCAGCACCGCACACGGAAACGCCGTTTACCTTCCCGCTAGAAAGCGGTCCCTATTTATCTACTTGCACTTTGGGGTGCTTTCGAACTGCTAGGTAGGCAGGAGCTGGGACCGAATGACGGGAGCTCACCCCACCGCGGGGATTCGAACCGCCGACCTTTCAATCGGCAGGTCCTAGGCTCTGTGGTTTAACCCACAGCGCCACCTGCGTCCCCTTAGCTATAGCTTAGCTATACACTATTTAGCTATATAACATTCAATGGAGTATTGGAAACATTAATTATTGCACAGAACACTCATCTTTTAAGACTAAACTTACTTGGGCAAGGATCTTTCTGGCATGGTTTGTTTTCTCTTGCCTCTCCCTCACACTCTCTGCCATTCATCTGAGGTAGTGGAGAGTTGCACAGCCGGATTCTAGTGATCACTCCAGTTCCACAAGTAACAGAGCAGGAAGACCAAGGGGACCAGTGGCTCCAGGCACCATCCTGTTTGACTATAAACAGACACAGCTGTTACCAACTATGAGGATTAAAGCTCTTTTAAGTGATTTGTAGCTGTCTTCTGGCACTAGCGGCAATACAGAATTGCTGAAATTCAATTCAAGTAAGAAACCAACATTTTGCAATAATAGAAAGATGGCAATGTTACACACTTGGTACTGAGAGTCATTACACTTGATGCTGTGCATGTCAAGATAAGCAATAATTTACACAGTAATTGAACAATGATTTACACAGTAATTAATTACAGTAGTCAACTATCTTATCAGCTCCTTTTGTCAGCAATGAAAGCTTTAGATTGGCAATTTGCAAGCAACTTAATAGTGCTAGCATGAAGTATTAATCAGAATTTCTCAACATATTGCAAGCTCAGGACAAGAACAGGTTGAATTGTTTTCAAAGTAAAGAAATGAAATGCTTACATCTCTTATCACATTCCTGCATATTGCAAATTCGTGTTTGTACAGAAGAGCCTTCACAGCGATGGTTGATTCTATCACAAGAGCGACCTCTCTGTTGAATGCCATTGCCACAGGTCACAGAGCAGGTAGTCCATTCAGACCAAGGAGACCAAATGTCATCTGCATAGTCACTGGCTGTAAAAAGAAGCAATTCCCTATTTAAATCCTATGCAACAAATTTTCTATCACGTGTTTGATTTATTATATTTCTATGCCGCTTTTCATTCAAATGAATTCCAAAGCAGCTTACAAACAATAAAAAACAATAACATGATAGAACATAATAGACCACAAATACAGCATACATCATAAATAATAATTAACAGAGCATCAGTAAAACAATTACAATCTATAAAGCGTTAACAAAGCAACAACTAAAAAATAAAATAAACATCAAATTTGAAGCAAAAGTCATATTATATGATTATAAATGCTGGGTTGATTTGTTATTCTATAAAACAATATTAACAACATTAATAAAATTGTAACCAAAAGATAAACTAAGTATTGTTAAGTTCAGACACACACTCTACACACCCCCATGACTCAAAAATTTTCACTCCATTTATCTCATTAAAACACACTGTTCTGCACTGGAATTTTTTTTTAATCAAATAGCTTCAAGCCTACCTCTATTTCTTGTTCATTAAACTTCATGAAAACAATGGCCTAGACTGCACACAACCCAAAGTAATGACATATTAAACTATGGTTTATTAAACCATGGTGTAGTGTTATGTGCAAACCCTGCCAAGCAACTTAACTATGGTATATTTGCTGCCATAGCAGTATATTTTACAACACAGCTTCTAGTGGAACCAAGTAGGTGAAAATGTTAAGGAGCCTAAACTACTTACGCCAGCATCGTGGGCAGCATTCTCCATCAGGTACGGTGGCATTGGAACAAGGCATGAGAGGGCAAGATACTTTATGGCACATAACAACAGAGTTCTAAATAAGGAAAGGCAATATTGACAAACATGTATGAAAATTTACTCTTTCACCTCAGAATTGCTTAATGCTAGAATTACATCAGAGATGTTTCTCAAAGATATTTTGGACCAATCTAGATATTAATTCTAATTCTGTGAAACAGTCTCACACCCCCCACCTTCCCACCCTGTTCTTTAAAGTAATTTTAGTCTAACAAAATCTTAAGATCGTATCAGGTGCCAGCAATATATAAAGAACCGCAGTTCAATTCACATTAAAAAAATAATCCCTATGAGAGAGAAAAAAAATTAAACAGCCCCTCCTCTTGCCAGAGAATCAGCACCTTTTCAGCCTGAGGTTCTTTTAACTCAGAATTCAATGGACTAATGTTCCCAGGTATGTTCAGGTGTTTACCTGGACACATGAATGCTCAAAGGGTGTGCAGATGCAGCCTTCAGAGTGTCCTTGCACATATCAGCCACCCAAAAACGCACTCCAGCCTTCCCCATGGCAAATCAAATACTCACAAATTATACTAACAGTAAGGAGTCTTTACCTGGCAAGTACATGTAGTACAACTATCTGTTGTCCACTCAGCTGTGTTTTGGTACATAACATCATTATGGATGCATACTCCAGGACTGGTCCTATACCGAGTAGCACCCACTTCCTGAAAAATACCATCCTGAAAAAGAAAGTTTTAAAGTGGATTTAGATCAATCTGAATCTCACACTTAAAGAGTAAAGAAATTACTTCAACAAATTATACTCAGCCCCATTAATTTTAAGGAATCCTGCTTCCAAATAAGGGCACTTAGGTGGAAACCATAAGCACTTGCACTTGAATAGTGTGTGGCTTGCTTCAAAGAAACATGGGACAAGATCATGCTGCATGGATCAGTTCATACATGCAAGTTAGCCATTTATTTTCTCAGTTGGGTCCCATGTGTGGGACCATAAGGGAGGTTTTCAAGGTAAAATAGGCTACTCATGAATGCTGCCTGCAGCTGCCATTTCTGTGACTTTGGTCACTGTAGAAACAGTCACCTCCATGCTAGAATGGCTGCTGATTGTTGTCGGTAGTATCTACTTATGTCAGTCCACACTTAAGTTAGTCAATCTGTGACATACAAACAGCTTGGCGGTGAAGTTCCCTGCCTGGTCCCCTGAGGGAGATTCTTAATCACCACAGGGGAGTGTCTGTTTACAAGCCTGCCTTCTATTACACGCAATTGTTTGTTTGCAGAATATAAGCAGCTGGTGGCTTGTATGTGTGAAGGAGCCCTTAGAAACCCATTGTCCCTGTTTCATTATTGTGTATTTAACAGCCACTTACCATTTTGCTGACTGAATCTTTAAGTGTTGTAACCAGGGCACGCAGACTTTGCAGTTCTATAAACACATTGTTTAGTTCATCACAGGAGAATCCACAGATTGCCTGGATGTCTTTTGTTTTATGGCCAATGTAGTTAGTACGGATGGCTGGACGGGAGCCATTCATGGGATTGTCCAATATAATAACTCTTCTGGTGGCTAAAACAAAAGGGAAAGGGGCATACATATTATAGAGAAATATAATCTCACAGAATCAGAGGGTAGACTAAAAAATACATAGCACTTAGTTTACAATGCTTTGCAGTTTACTGTGTGATGAAACTTCTCTCACTGTTCTTTCACATACATCAAATACATAACTTTAATAAGGCAGCAAATTTGGAGACATATTGAAGACTTACAGCTTTCACAGCCTTTGTTTCTCAGGATGGCTTCCACTGTGGTTCCAAACACAAACCGCACGTTCTGCAGCATTCCCTTAAAAACAATGCATTTATTGTCAGCTTTTGATGAAAAATGGAAGGGTAGCATTGCCAAAAAAATGCATTTTCAAAATATTCTATTTACAATTGATACAAATTTCCCAATTTAAGTGGAGTAATTATTGAATAAAGACTTGTTCTGTGTGCTAAAATGAGGAGATTTTTGCACATGAAGCTAAAAGAAGCTGGGTTTGTAATGCAAATGTAAAAAAAACCACCCATATGGTCAGAATGGTAGCTAACTATAAAATTCCTCTCCTTCACATTGTCTTCTTCATGGACAGGGATCAGTTGTTAATGTAAATATGAGACTTGCAGGTGATTTAAACCTCACATCTGAAAAGAACGTTAGATATTTTTGCATCTGGGGCAGAAAGTAAAAAACACCTCTCTTTTTCTCTAACCCCAAGGGCAGATGCTTCTTTTTTAATGACAGATAAAAACCAGGGGAAGGAAATATCACCATCTTTGGAACCTGTTGCTTCACTTTTGCTTCCTAGCAGAATAAAGTCTGATCCCTGAGATAAACTCACAAACCTGCTACCACAATAAAGGCATCTTACCTGGAAGTTGTCATTGACTCCCCCTTTGGCAATGCGGAGCCTGGCACTGCTGGCCAGGTCCCTGGTGAGGATGTTCTGAATAGGGATTTCCAGCTCCACATTCATCAGCTTCTCACACCCCACATAGAGCTGAGCCTGATCTTCCTGGACTAGGAGGGTGATGTTGTTCCACTGTGCGTTGGGCAACTCAACTTCCTCCACCGACACCAGACTCTGGTTGCCCTCCTTGGGGAAGACACTCAGGTCCAAAGTTTTAGCCTTGCCATTCAACACCAACTTGAAGACATAGCCAGAGCTGTCTTTGCGCTCCACAGCCAGCAGCGTGCCAGGGATCTTCTTCATTGGCCGAAGGTTTGCTAACAGGATGAAGCCCTTCTCAGCTTGGATGGCATCAAGAATGTCTTGGAATTTGTAGTCGGGAACAGCAGGGATACGGTTGGCATCATCAATGCGGTAGGCAGGGCTGGATGTCTCGGGTCCCTTGACTGGATGCACCCCTAGTGCCTTGCGAGCTCCCTTGCGACTAAAACCAATCAACTCAAAGAGATCGAAAACACTGTCATCATCACCATTTTCTGGCAGGAGAAAGAGAAAGAAACAGAAAACACTGATTATCGGCTTCTGTCAAAAGGTTGAGAGAGAAAGCAGAAATGTGGACTGAATACCACAGGCCGGGAACAGGATTGTATGGAGGTGAGTCAAAGGAACTTATCATGGCCAGAGAAAATATTCAGCTCCCAGGAAACAAATAGTTGTGATCTGCTTCTCAGTATCTATACCATCACCAGTCTCAGAACAACTCCCTGCCACAGTCCAGGCTCTGCAGGAGGTCAGCAGTGATGGAGGAGAGGCTGTAGTGGTTCCAACCAGTTTCTCACACACTTTTGCCTCACTGGCTGAACTTCAGGGTCTAAGGGAGCAAAGAGCTCTTTCAATCCATGACCAGCTACGCTGGAAAACCAGGAGTTTCCTGGTGAGGTAGGTTCCAGGAATTCTCCTCGCCTTCCTTGCTCTCTCAAGGGGCTCTGGCTGAGGCAAACTGGAAAGAGATATACAATGGGAGCCTGTCGAGAGCAGAGGGCAAATGCCAGGAGACTGTGTGAGGGGAGGAACTGAAGAAGGAATGAGCTCTGGGCTATATCGGGAGGTGGGAAGGCAGTTGTGCAGGCTTCCAGGTAAAGAGAGGCAGCTGAGTTGGACTGACTCACAGAAGCTACAAAGCAGCTTGGGGAAAGGGGTCGGGCATGCCCTCAGGCAAGGCATTTGAACAGTGCAGGGCTCAGCTCAGAACCCGGGCTCAGTGCCAGGACTAAGCCTTGGAAGAGGTGAAGTAATAACCATTAAAAAGTCCTGCGTGCTTTGCCTTAACACACACATGGATGGGGAGAGAAGACGTCCAGGGAGCCGAAGGTGCCTCTCTTCTTTGAAATCAATTCACCCCGCTCTCTGCACGTCTGCGGCTTCCTCCCCCTGCCCTCCCCTCGCGGCCCCGCTCGTGTGTCTGGTCCGGAGCGTCCCACAAGGGCTTGTGCGAGCCACCTACAGGAAAGCGAGCGCTGAGGGAAAGCGCCTCCCTCCCTCCCTCCCTCCCTCCCTCCGGGCGCCAAACCGCCTCACTCTGCTCGACGCACAGGAGCGAGCCCGCCAAGCTGCGAGCCCTCAGAGGAGAAGCGGCCCGGGGGGAGGGAGCAGAGGGCACCCAAGCGCTCTCCGGAGCCACGTCCGCCGCGCTATTGGCCGGCCTCACGAGACTCCGCGCCCAGCAGCCACAAGTGGCGGGAGGGGGAAACAAAACTCCTCCTTTCGGGCGCCCGAGGGGGGAAAGGTGAGGGGCTTGCGCAAGGCTCCATCGGAGTTTCTTCCGAAGTTTAGTCACGTCAGTCAACACAGCCTAAGGACCTAGGAAGCTGCCTTAAACCGAGTCAAGAGTCCAGCGTTGTCTACACTGACTGGCAGGGGCTCTACGCTCCAGAGTTTCAGGCACCCCTGTCAGCAACCAAACCCGGGACCTGCTGCGTGCAGGGCATAGGCTCTACCAAGGACATTGCCTACTACCCGGAGAAGAGCTCTGTGAAATCCCAAAGCTTGCTATCCTCGCAACACAACTGCTCCAGTGCGGTAACCGCCCCAGACGCCGCGAATCCACCCAATAGGACGCAAGGGATCGCTGCCCACAGTCACCAATCCGAAGTCCCGCTCGCCTTAGAGAAGTAGCCGGGCTACTCTTCGAAAACCAACGCTACTATAACGGTCCCAGCCTGACCTTTAAATATTATTATTAACAAGGCACGAGTGACCTCTCCCCGCCAAATCTAGGCTGAAGTGGCTGCCATTTCCCCGCCCTCCCTCTCCGCGCCCCCGAAATTCGGATTACCTGGGATTCGGTTCGTTGCGCAGACCCCCAGCATCAGGAGGAGAAAGAGGCCGCCCGGTAACTCCATGGTACGGATCTGGACCCAAAGGAGCGACCTTGGAACAAGAAAGGGAAACCGCAGCCTGGTCACTCCAAAGGTCTCGGGCCAAACACCCGCGTTAGCTTCGCGGCAGACAGAAAGGAATCGGGCTGGGAGGAAAGGTGTGCAAAAGATGGGAGGGGGATGGAGACGACATACAAAGACGGGAGAGAAACCAAAAATACGGGGGGGGGGGGGTAGACGAAGGGAGGATGAAAAGTGAAGGAAAAGAGAGCGGGAAAGATGCATGCTTCAAAACAAGATCATCCGTAGTATAATATTCGCCTTTGCGCATTCGAAATATTACTGCAAACTTGCAAGAGGAAAGCTGGCTCTTCAGCACTTACCTTTTTAGAAGTAAGGAATCCGAAGAAGTAACCAGCCCTAAGAGTAAATATCTCTTGTAGTAACCCAGCCGAGAGAGATAAATATCCTTGCGAAGCTCTCGGACTTTCCGATATGGCCCTTAGTTGGGTTTCGTTAGCGCCTCTGGCTGTGTGGAGCCCAAGCGAGCAATGCCCCTCAGCCCAGGTCTCTCTCCCCCCGACCCTGGAGCAGTCCGAGAGAGAACGAGGGATCCTTGGATTGTAACGGGTGATCAGTTGCCTGCAGCGCTCGTAGGTTCCCCTTGGCTCTCACTCCTGGCAGCTTGCACTGGAGCTGCTGCAGGAGCTTCGCTCGCCTTTAAGGGGTCGCTCGCATTCCTGAGAATCCCAAGAGCCAATCAGCAGCCGCCGGGCAGGAAGCGGGCTGGTGTTTATCCAGTTACCTCACAACAAGTCACACACACACACACACACACACTCACTCTCCCCCCTCGCAAAAATGCAAAAGGAAGTGGGGGAGATACGCGCGAGGAAGGTGGGTGGGTGGGAAAGATCTTGCCCGGATCAATGGGGCGTTTTGTCCCTGCCATCAATGGGATGCTGACTGCCTCAGAGCGGGGATTCCCACTGTAACCTTCATGCAAGATACGGAGCGCAGGCACAGTTAGAGACCTGCTAATCCTCGCTGCGGGCTGTTGGGCATCTCTCTCTCTTTCTTGTGTGGGCAACGAAAGGGAGGTGAGCAAGAAGGGCAGATCGGGTCCTTCTTTTGGGGTGGGGGATTGGGTCCAGGGGTAGTATCTAAGGAAGCACCAGAGGCCACCTCTGCTCATTCCCTCCCTTCTCTCTGGACGGCAGAACAGGGAGAATTTGGCACCCGCTTGGTCCAATCTCCCCACCCCGCCGGTGCCCAGTGGGAGGCTTCAGGCATGCCAGTTAGCAGAGGCAGTTGCTCAGACAAGTTAGCTGCGGCCTCATCCTCCCTCCCTCCCTCGTTCACCTGCACTGTTCCCTCTCGGTGGGGCACTAGCGAGGGAAGGCAAACCAGCAGAGATGGTTCCTGTAGTGAACAGCCGTGGCCCCACTGTACGCCCTCCTCTCCCTGGTGCCAGTTTTGCCCAAGAGAGGGGCCAAGTGAGCAGGTGATGGGGCCGCCCCGGGGGAGAGGACAGGCAAGCAGCGCCGGCTCCTCAAATGCTATCACGCCCCAGAAGGTAAAGGAGCAAAAGGAGGCAGAGGCTGCTCACCCCACTCTCCCTTTGAACATAGATAGGAACAAAGGAAGTAGCCTTATATCGAGCCAGGCCATCGGCCCATCTAGCTACCTTTTGCAGGCAAAGGCGAAGCTCATGCTTCTACCACTGAGCTACATACAATCTTAGGGTGGGGAGGCGGGGGCGGTTGCTGTGTCTGCTCCCCAGTGGGCCCACGATGGCCAGAGGGGCAGCTCAGGCAACCCGGAGAAGGCGGCAGCAGGGAGACACGAAGTGAAATGTTTGCCTTCAAGTTCACACACATCACTGCGCGCCTTCTCTTTCTGAGCAGCGCGCTCTTCCGTTTGTTGGCTTGCGCCTGATGGCGCCCTCTACGCCCGCTTGGGGGCGCTATGCGTATTCTTTATCAGGCGGCTCAGACCTAGGAAGCCAACTTTTCGAGCCGGGCATTCCTCACCTCGGACGGGAGGGAGGCTGCCTTTTTCCCTTTTATAGAAGATCAGGAAAAGCCGAGCGGCGATGATCCCCCCCCCCTTCCCAAACACCAGCACGTCTTTCCTCCCGTGCTTTTCCGCGGCGCGCTCGCTCCTGTTTGGACATCAGCTCAGACAACAATGCCACCCAAAGCTCCGCGCCTTTCCAGCAGCTCACGCGGAATGACTGCTCTCCCCTCTCCCGGCCTCCCCCCCCCCCTCCGGGCACTCCCGGCCGTCGTCGGTGAGATCTCAGCGCTGCGGGGCGTTGCTCGGATCCTTCCCCCCCGATCTGGCATATCTGCGCCGCGCGCATTGGCAGCGCCAACCTGTGCCGGATTGCCAGCGTGACTCGGGCTGCCTGGAATCCCATTCATGCCCTCCGCCTCTGACGTGGAGCTAGAGGCAGCCCCGGGGGGGGGGGGGGGGCGGCTGACGACGTCTGCGCTCCGCCGCCTTGTTGTTGCTGCCGCTGCTAAGCAAACAGGCAACCCTCCTCCATACAAGGGCGCAAGGGAGAATGCCTTCCGCCCACCCTCTCGACCCCGCCGCCTCGGGCTCAAACCCGCACCCAGCCATCTAGCCCAGCCTGCGACTTCCTTCCTTCCCGACCCTCTGGGAGATCCAGATGATTAATCGATCGATGGCTGGCGACCAATCAAACTGCCCACATGCGGAGTTTTAATCAGCGCTCTCTCTCTCTCTCTCTCTCTCTCTCTCTCTCTCTCTCTCTCTCTGCTGTGAAAAGGTTCTGGAGCCAATGGCCAGTTACTTTTGTGTAAATAATCTAGGAATGTCTGTTGCATTCTGAAGGACATTCAAAAGCTTTTCCCATGAGGTAAACGATTCTGTCTATGTGGAAGTCAGAAGAAGCAAGAGGCCGGCTAGCTTTGCGAACAGGTCTCCTCTGTGTCGCTTTCCTTGTTAGCTTTAATTAGTTAATGGAGTGATTGCGACAAAACAAATATGCAATAGTCAATTACCCTAATTGGAATGTAAACAAAGGTCACATTACAGTAGGGCTTTCAGGGCAAGTGAAGGCAAATCAGGGGAAAGATTTTGAATTTTTCGAAAATAGGGGATTGTTCTTTTGAAAAAGAGATTTTCAACCAAGTTTGTATTTGGAACTGAATATAGATATGCAAGATTTTCGGTTTATATTCGTCCCTCAGAGAATTCAAGGATCATTCAAAAGAAGGAAAGCAGTGTTTTACAAACTTCCCCAGGGCCTATTTAGACATTAAGTGAGGATGTGTGTTGCATTTTTCATATTGTGTTTTAATGCTGCAACCTGCTCTGGGACCTTATGAAGGGCAGGCAGTCCATCCATCCGTCCATCCATCCATCCATCCATCCATCCGTAATAATAAGCCACCCATGTATCTTCCCTGATTTCTCCTTGTGCATCCAGCATTTCCCTGCCCCTGCACTGCACTGCAAGGAGATGGAACAAGGGGTGGGAGCATGATGATGATTTAGAGGTGCCTGCATGTGGGTGGGGGAGGGGAGAGAACAGGCCCTCACATAAGGAAAGAAGCAGGACTGCTACTGTAAGTGCAGAGAAAGTTGCATAGCCCTGCAAGAGAACTTTGAAATAGGAGTAAAACACTTAAAGTTGCTAGTGAATCAGTATATCTAATAAGTGAATGTAATATATAAAGCACTCACATTACTCGTGTTTAAAGAAGGGAGTACCCCTTAACAAGTAATTTAAGGCAAGAAAATAGTACCACACAAGCGCCACTGTAGATCTGGTATTTCAATAGTTATATCTCCTATTGCCCTTGGGGAATTTGCTTTTTCTTCTTCTTGACGCTAATTTTTTGTTTTTCATAAAAAGTAAAGGTAAAGGACCCCCGGACAGTTAAGTTCACTCAAAGGCAACTATGGGGTTGCGGCGCTCATCTCACCTTAGGCTGAAGGAGACGGCGTTTGATCACAGGTCATGTGGCCAGCACGACTAAACCGCTTCTGGCACAACAGAAACCGTGAAGGAAACCAGAGTGCATGGAAATGCAATTTACCTTCCTGTCACAGCTGTACCTATTTATTGCACTGGTATGTTTTCAAACTCGTAGGTTGGCAGGAGCTAGGATAGAACAACAGGAGCTCACCCCGCCGTGGGGATTTGAACTGCCAGCCTTCCGATCAGCAAGCCCAAGAGGCTCAGTGGTTTAGACCACAGCGCCACCCACTCCCCTGTTTTTCGTAGGACTAACTGAAGCAGCACAACAATTTGAAATATGATGTATGGCATCCAATGATGTCTACCCACTTGTGCAACAAAAATTCACTTGCACGTCAGGATGGGAAGGAGAGGAAAGGGAAGATTGCACAGACACTCGCTTGTGCGAGGCTGGATCTCATCCTAAATATTTACGGAAAAGATTTTCCCCCATGTGCCCAATGCTACAACACGCATAAGCAAGGCTATTCTTGCAAACCACAAACTATTTGACTCCATTGTGTTCCTATGAAAGATAATAGGACAGCCCACTTCTTGGAATGAATTGTAGGCTGCGACATCAATCTTAAAACAGTAACAACAAAGTAAGACAGTCCTTTGAAACAAAAATGCAATGCAGCTTGTAACCATCTTCTCTTCAATTGCCACAACTTATCCAACTTGATTTTGAGATTTGTTGTTGAGGTTTTAAAAGCTTTGTTATAATTGGTTTCAGTCTCATGTTGTTGTGCATTTGGGAGGTGGAAAGTTTGCACAAAGTTGATTCCCTTTCAAAGCAGAATGCAGATTCCTTCTGTATACAGTTTGCCATTATTTCAAGTTCTTCTAAGTATATTTAGTTCAAGGGTAAGCAGAGCTGCAGGAGAACTTGGTTGTACACACAGGTGATTAATTTCCCTTTCTTCTTTGTCACAAGATGCTTCCTCCGTGTGGTGGCACCTCCTTTCTGAAATGGGGGGAAGTTTCAAGGATAATTTGTGATATCCCATGAGAGCCTGGTCTTCAAAGAAGAAAAGGCTACATTCCACTGACAAAGTCAATGTCAATCTCTTTGAAGTTTTATAACAATAACTTTTTTGGGGGGAGGAGGTCAATTTTAACCCAGGAAAATATATAGGATTAGTTCTGATAATATCTCACTCTGGTTTAGTGCCTCAATTGCACAGAATCTCATAATTTTAGAGCTGGTTTTTAGAACTATGGGTCTTATAATATAGGAAGGAAATCTTCTACGTAAAGCCTGACAAGCAGAGCCTCAGATCAAGATGAAAACATAATTGGCTACAGGCAATTTTCGCTTAATTTATGTCAAGAGCAATTCAACACAGTAGCAAGACACTGTCTAAATAACTGTTGCAGATGTGGACAGGTTTACAGAGAAGGCAAATGTTTATTTCACTTTGAGGGAGGAAACAGAACCACAGAGGCTTGGGGTTACTTTATTTTACTTTATTTTATTATTTTATTGCTGTGATGGTTGGCTGCTGAAGTCACACCATCAAGCAAAAAAAAAAAAAAAGTGTTGCTTTTGAAAATGAAATACTCAGCTGAACAAATTTTGGAAGGACCCAGTTCACAAACATTGCAATAATACAGTATTTATATTGTCATCTTTATATGATTAAAGAATGGAACTTTCAACCTCACATTTCTGCCACAAAATTGTAATCTTTCACCAAAGATTATATTTCAAACCTGATGAAATTTTCAGTTTCCTGCTTTCCCCTATATAATCTTTTAGAATCCACTCCAAGCTTTCCCCTCTTCCTATAATATTTCCTTGCAGCATATTATGTAGATAATTAGTTTGGCAGTATAGGTACAATATCATTTTTTGTAGCAAATAACAGCATTAGGACTGCTAAAGTGGCTAGAGACAAATGTCCATGAAGGAGAATTTGCGTCACAGAGAAGAAATTTTCCTGCAACCTCAGGTGACAACAGAACCTAAACTGGGCTGGCACAGCAATTTCCCCCAAGAATGCCCCCTGTGACAGGGACATCACTACATATAGTTATTTCCAAGTACATTTTTTTTTTTTTTTGCAGGGGGAGCAAGGAATACAGTGGTTTCAATTTCTCCCTCCGCCCAACAATGGCTCTGGAAAGGACACTATGTTGTGAACTGTAGTGATATTTAATCAAACAGTCAGACCTGCTTCAATACAAAGTTTGATGTGCTGATATTTTGTAATTTTTATTGCTGTAAGTCAACTTGGATAGGCATTGTTTGGACTATTCAGTTTTTTGAATAAAAATAAATGCATTTAGTTGCATTTGAAATAGTTTTTAATGTTGTGTTGTTGTAACATTGTGTTTTAATATTGTAACCCACCCTGAAACCTTAGTGTGAAGGGTGAGTAATGAAATGTGCTTACACACACACACACACAAATATCAGCCAACAACAATGTGTGGTGTGTGTGTGTGTGTGTGTGTGTGTTACTAAACAAGGGATTTAAAGCCTCAGACTGGCCTTTGTAAATGATAATCATGGCATCCTCTCATGCACCTTTTCTTTTCTTGCTTTAACTTAGCTCAGCTATCTTGGGCAATTTACTTTGTTAAAAACATTGCTTAATAAAACAGGCCAGGGCAAGGACAAAGATGAGGGATTGCTTTTCAGAGTAAATGGGTGGGTGGATAGCTGTAAAACAGAATGCAACTGGTCAAATAGGTATTGTTGGCAGGTTTGTATAATCTAAGAATCATGTAAGCATTTCAGGCAGGGTAGGATTTGCATCAAAATTAGGGATAATTCTAGCATACATTCTGTTTTCTAGGGCACCATAACATTTTAGCCTAATGCACATCACAAATCAAATATTAAAAAGCCACCTGCTCTTCAATCACCTGGAATCTGAGCCATTATGAGCCTGCCCTTAAAATTTCCCTTAGCTGTTGAAACTTGTAGTGACAGTATCTAAAGATGGATAATGGAAAGAATGCTGCAATGAACGTCATACCTTCCCACCTCAGGCAGGTAGTTCTAACCCATGCATTTGTTAACATAAACAAGTGGCTGCTTTTTGTACGCAAAGCAGAATCTTTATCAACTCTGTTTTTTCACAAACTAGTGTTCTTCTAAATCATATTCTAAACAGTGTTTATCATTTTTATTATTACTTTGCAGAGATTCCAAACCTAGGCACAGTCCCCCTAATACTTGCATTCATTAGTTAGGTTACAAAGTGATGAAAGTTCCTGTACTATTGGTATAGTAACTCAAGAGTGACTTGTGAGAGCCATGCAGTTGAGCTGCAGCAACCAGCACAAACCTCTTCACATACTGAGCTTCTCAGGTAGACGGGGAAGGGGGGGCAATAGGCTTGATTACCTATACCCATCCAAGGTAAGGGAAGTGACATAGCTAAACCTGGCAGGACATCTTACTCTGTGGTATTAACCCCTTCATGCATTAATTAGGCTTAAGCATGTTGTTTATATGAAGCTGGTTATCCCACAAATGCAAGCTTGTTTAAATGAAGTTATTTGCTTTATATTACTCCTGCTTGATTATTAATATAACTAACACAGGGGGGACCGCCTGCAGGGACAACCTCTTCCCTGAGCTTTGGTTATCTGGCCTCCAAATGGCTCTTAAAGGCCTCCTGGAAGATACTATTACAGTACTTCCTTGCATTTATTATGAGCAGTACTTTTCCTTCTAGGGGACGCAGGTGGTGCTGTGGGTTAAAGCCTCAGCGCCTAGGGCTTGCCGATCGAAAGGTCGGCTGTTCGAATCCCTGCGGCGGGGTGCGCTCCCGCTGCTCGGTCCCAGCGCCTGCCAACCTAGCAGTTCGAAAGCACCTCCGGGTGCAAGTAGATAAATAGGGACCGCTTACCAGCGGGAAGGTAAACGGCGTTTCCGTGTGCGGCTCTGGCTCTGGCTCTGGCCAGAGCAGCGATGTCACGCTGGCCACGTGACCCGGAAGTGTCTCCGGACAGCGCTGGCCCCTGGCCTCTTAAGTGAGATGGGCGCACAACCCCAGAGTTTGTCAAGACTGGCCCGTACGGGCAGGGGTACCTTTACCTTTACCTTTTACCTTACTTTTCCTTCTGAAGAGAACCCACAGTGAGAAGGGCAGCACTGATGAATGCTCATGGCCTTGGTTAAACTGCTGTAGAGGAACCATGAGATTTCAGGCTATCCAACTGTCAGCTAAAACCAGAGAGCTAATAGACGTTTTCCCAACACACACATTTTGAATCATTGATTCGGTTTGTTTACATTCTGCTAGTGATATGAATGGCTATTTTCAGCAGCACCATCGCTTTACTTTATATCACCTAATTAAAAGACATAACATGGAAGACATTGGACACAAAGAACCATTTCTTCCTTTGATTGAATCATAGTTAAGTACCAATGGAAATGGAAGGCTGGACCAAAAAAATCTATTCATGCATACAGAGATCTCTTTGTCCAGTTCCTGAGTGTCAAACAGAAGCATACTTTAATTTCTTCATAATGCCGGGTTTTAGAGAAGGTGTCTATGTACTCCCACCTGATTCTTAAAATGCAAAGGCAGACGTTTATATGACTGGAACCGACATACAGATACTCTATCCATTGGTTATTTCCTATAAGACGTCAACATTCTCCTTCTTTCCTGATGAGCCGATTCTCCAAAAACTACAGGGAATTAAATCTCATTGCAATTAATGTATTTTTTATGGTAGGTCGAAGACCACAGCCTGTTTCTGTTAAAGGTAAGTAGACAGAAGGGCAATTGTGCTTCTGTTCTGATGTTGCCATGTAAGCCAAAATGGGACAGCAGTGCAATGCCTTTCATGAACTCAAATTCCGTTTAATTAATTGTTCACAGAAAATGTCACAGCCCAATAGAGGGTTGGTTTATTTGGATTTCAGTGCCAACAATCTTGTGGTGAGCCTTTTTGAGAGAAATTAAAAGCGCATTCATGTAGGCATCTGCCAATGTCTTCTATAGATCTGTCTGGATGTTTTATTCAGTTCATACTTTGATATTTAGTATTTGGCAGTTGACCCATTATGGTAATGTTGGAGACTTTGCAAGAACGTCTTCACCTATGAAAACACATTCTGGATTTTTCTGAAGGGACATTCTAGACAAACATTTGGTTGGAACAAACTGTTCAGTCCTGTGGGCACAAAGCAAATAGGAGCAAAGCTTTTAAAAAGACAGTCAAGACAGACAGTGTCAGGAGCAAATCAGTAGTAAATCACACTGTTCAAGTTGGAGTTTATTAGCAAGAACATGATCTGCACAGACCTGGTCGAGTGTCATTGCTCTGCATGTTGACTGTCTAAAGCCACAAAGTGTGGCTAAAGTGTGGCACAGACTGAAAATGTGATAGGTGCACATTGAGTGTAACCAAGTCCATTTACCCACAACCATTTCAATGCTCTTCATACACCCGAAAAGAATGTTCATTTAGCTCTTGCTTCAGCAAACCAGCTCATTTCTAAAGACCCTCAGCATTTGAGAGATAACGTTAAACACAGTCTGTAGGTGCTATTAGACTTTCCTGACAATTATCTGTTTGTTGAGATGCCTAAGCTGTTGCTCTTTCCCCTAAAATAAGCCACTCAAGCATGAAATTTATTAATACTAATATGGTTCGTTTTTAATAGCCTTATAATCCAATTTACCATTCCAAGGAAAAGCTGTGAAGCAATTGAAACCCAAACTATGTGAACAATGAACAAAATAACAGGGGAACAAAGTCAAGGGGTGTGTGGAATGAAACAAATAGAACTATTGTGTAAAAAGGACATAAAAAGAATTGGAAAACACATACCAGTGTTACCAAAATTTCCAAAATTTCTGCCTTATTAGCTGTTGCAGTAGAGAAGTGTGACCTCTCAAAGGAATCATGGTGAAACCATGGCATGTGACAGAGGCAGCAGTATACTATACTATGATATGGGCTAGTTGTGTTGTGTAATAATTGTGTTATGGGACTTGTTGTTGGCATCCATCTGTCTTAAGAGACAATAGAGTACGTCTCTGGGGGTGAAGTCAAACTGCTGTGTTAACAGCACCAAAGTGACCTCCGCAGGGTGCAAACCTGGGGTGTTTATGGAAGACCTGCCCCCCCCCACTCGCTGATGTGGTCCAAAGGAAAGCAGAGCAATACATTTGGTACCAACTTGGCTGTAGGAGTTGCCAGAAGGAGGTGCACAAGGTACTATCCAACCATCTTAGGGACTTCACTCTGGATTTGTCTGGGGTTCACTCCTTAGCCTTTTCTTCTTCTTCTTCTTTTAAAAAATATATCTTTATTAATTTAAAAGAAATACATTTATGAGAAAACAGACGTACATACAAGTAAACTAACATACAATCAAACAAACAAATAACAGAAAAATCAAACAAACTACCACACTATAAGATACAAGAAGATTAATACATCCTTTTCTTCTAATGAATATATCTCACAAAGCATGGAAGGTATAGGATCAGAGTTTTCCTTCTCCTAGATGAGCTATTTCTCACTTCCCTCTATAGCAGGCACATCCAAAAATCTGGGCCTTTCCTCTCCCCCCTAAAAAACAGCTCAACAACTTTGACCTGAACCCCCCAGAAGAAGGAAAGCAGAGCAATACATTTGGTACCAACTTGGCTGTAGGAGTTGCCAGAAGGAGGTGCACAAGGTACTATCCAACCATCTTGGAGAGTCTTTCCAATGACTCTCAGATCCTTTGTGATATTTTAGCCAGAAATGTGTTATACTATATTAGCTCTTCCATCTAAACAAATTTCAATGACTGTTAGGTGGTCACTGAAATCCAAATTGCAATGCAAATGGGTGGTGGATTTTCAAGGTCTGAGTTTTGAAGCTACATTTAGCTGCCATGCACTCCGCTAGGATAGATGGATAAAAGATTCAGTTGACCACCATCACTGCTGTTTATTTGCTAATGGATTCAAGATTGCTAACTGCTTATTCTGGAACAGATCCACTGTAGGCTACTACGAAAGGAACGAGCTAGAGGATCAAAGCCTAGGAATGTTAAAATAGGCAATATGTAGAGTTCATTGCAAAGGAGTACATTGTGCTGAAATAAAATAAAAAATGTGCTCATACCACTTCACATTCAGTCCTTTTTAAAAACTGTATTTGTACCAGTGTCTTACTGTTTTGCCATGATTTTATACAACCTTAGCAGGGTGCTTGTTTACTGATGCTTGACTTGTTTTTTATGCTTTTCCTTACCCCTGCCTTCTATTTATTGGAGAGCAAGTTTAAAGCCTAGAGTGAGAGAATCCATGCTGGGAGATTTGTACGTCTGGCAAGCTGCTAAATAATGGAACACAGCCAAAGTGTTTATAAAAGACCAAGGCAAGAAAAGTTACAAAGACTATAGGGTTACACTGTTGAGTTTTCAGTTCTTTTCTGAGCAACTGTTACAGAATATGGAATTTTAAAGCCGTGGGTTTTAACATTAATCCCTTAGGGGAGGGGGCAGCTTTACTGAAGAGAATAAAAAAAATCCTGTATTTTCCTGCCCTTTTGTGACCTCATATGTAACTAGCCTGATTCATGTCTTGGCTATTTGGTGCTAAAAATGCCCATCTCTGGCATGGGATTAGTATTATTTTTTTATCCTTGGCAGCTAATCTATTATATTTTATTTCAATAAATCTACTAAAAAAAATTTGTTCCTGGCAAGTATTGGTGGAGGGGAGGATAGGTGTAAAAATACGGGTAGTTTTGCTAAAGTTGGAGATTAAAAGACTTCTGTGCAGAAGGTCATGTTGCTGGGAAGCTAACAGAAGGAAGGTTGCTAAAGACTCACTACCGTATTGCAGTGGTGGAGAACATTGTGGACTGGTGCAACCCTGGGAAACAGAGGAGAATCTCATGAGGAACTGTGCCTTCCATTCACCCACTTAAATTCAAACTCTGGTGGGCTATCCCGCCAGCCTGTGATTGGCCAAGGCCAAAAATGACACCAGGCAACTGCGCAGAGCTGAAAACACCCCAGTCACACCACCCCAGATGAAAACACCAACAGCCACACCACCACAATATCACAGACACTTTTTTCAGGCCCCAGAGCAGCAGGCTGGAGGCCACAGAGGCTGGGAAATGACAGTTTGAAGTAATCAGTAAGACAGGACACCAGCTTGGAATTGAAATGACAACTCTACTGGAATTTGTGGGATTGGTTGCAGGTATGAGTGGTTTGGTGGCAAGTTGGTAGGGAGGGGCTAACTTGTGTGGCAGAAAAAGGTGTTGGGTTGGATCTGCAATCTAACATCAAGGGTGGGTGGGTAGGTAGGTAGGTGCACCAACCCCAATCCCAACATCTGGGACAAATCTCAGGGTATCCCATTAAAAGAGTCCAAAGGTCGGGTTCTGTCTGAAATGGGGGCCAATGGACCATAAAGCATCCCTGAATGGTATCCTGGTGGGATTCCATCATTAGAGCTGCATCAATGGGGGTTATTCCTTTGCCAGGATCAACCCTGATGGAGGTATCAGCCAGCAAGTAGGTTAGCTGATTCAGGACACAAACCCAATGCCTATGCCAAAATCTGCAAGGATGTGGCCATTTCAATTCCAAGCAGGTGTCTTGTCTTACTTATTACTTCACATTGTCATTTCCCTGCCTGTGTGGCCACTGGCACGGGATATTGCAATCTGAGTGATAAATTACCTACTGTATTTTTTGCTCTATAAGACTCACTTTTTCCCTCCTAAAAAGTAAGGGGAAATGTGTGTGCGTCTTATGGAGCGAATGCAGGCTGTGCAGCTATCCCAGAGCCATAACAGCAAGACGGATCGCTGCTTTCACTGCGCAGCGATCCCTCTTGCTGTTCTGGCTTCTGGGATTCAGAATTTTTCTTCTTCTTGTTTTCCTCCTCCAAAAACTAGGTGCATCTTATCGTCTGGTGCATCTTATAGAGTGAAAAATACTGTAATTGGTTTATAGACAGCAGGGACAACTGTAGGAAAGATAGGCTCCAAAATGGTGCCCAGGGTACTCTAAAGTGGGGCTTCAGCTATTGACTTGAGCACCCAGGAGGGTATCAATATCCCACACACCTGCCTTCCACATATATCTATGAGCTGTAGATATGTAGTTAAATTTTTATCACTCAGCTGGACTTTGAGGGTCAATGGAGGGAAGATAATCTCCTCCTAATTTCCTTCAGTCTACCATAGAAACTTTCACCACTTTGGAACTAACCTAAATCTTATTGCATGTGCTTTTCCATACACAAAGGTCAGGTGCAATTCAATACAGTTGAAAGCTGGGGAAGCTTTACCATTGATGCCAGACTGAGCATATCTCTTCATTCTTACTTAGCTATTTGGAGAAGAAGGATTCCTTGCCATATGTCCTCTTTTTCCAGGACATGTCCTCTTTTTCATTGGTAGAGTTGTCATAGCGATCCATAGTGTGTGTGTGTGTGTATATATATATGTGTGTATATATATATATATATATACATATATATGTATACATATATATATGTATATATATATATATATGAATGATTTATTGCTTTACAAAAGGATGCACAATGTCTCTTTTTTCAAGTTGCGTTTTCTACAGATCAGTATCATTTGTTGTGAGACATTAGTGTTACATTAGGAAGAACGGGGGAAAGAGGTGGAGGGGGGAATGGTCAAAAGCAGAAGTTGGCAAATGTGTCCTCTTTTTTGCTCTTCAAAATATGGCAACCCTTATGCACTTATATGAACTTATCTGGCATTTCTCATGGCCTTGAGCAGAAATAAAATGAATGGAAGTACAATCTTAGCATGTGGATTTCTCTTAAAGCTGCACAGATTTTAATTCAAGTGATTTCAGGGATGAAGGACCTTGAAATTCAAAAGAAACTAGATGCCCAAATATATATCCTTCTTTTATTTTATTTAAATGGGCCTCAAATGCATTGGTAAATATAATGATGTCAAGGTTAGTTTCTGGAAAAAGACTAACAGCAGATGTTCCTGAAGACTCCTCCCACATGTCCTCTTTTAGAAACTGTCTCCAAAAGCTATGATCAAATTGTTTTGAACTTAGTGCAGACTTACTGCAACTGGCAAGATGTGTACTTTTGGAGGAGTTCTTTGTTTTGAACTAAATAAGACAATTTTGTTTTTGTTTCTCTTGTGCACGGAACAAAATCCAAGAAAAGGAATATGGCTTATCTTTTTTCACATTCTTTCATCTGTGAAGAGTTACCACCATATGGAATTGTTGGCAGCTGTGACCTAACTCTTTGCTACTTACTGTAAAGGGGTTGGTGGCCTTGGAATTCAAAGCTGGCTTTTCAGCTGTTATCCCTGGGTTGGCTGTAAACTCAGACTCCTGTCCCTCTGATATAAACTTAACAGCCAAGCTCACAGGAGTTTTTTTAATGCCAGTACAGGACACTGCACATTACCCTGGAACTGGAAAAGTCTTTAAATGGAAACTATATAATTATATACAATGTATGAGTATATATAAGTATATAATTATTTATATAATTAAAGTAATTCTATTATTTCAAGGCAATTAAAAAGTCAAATACCATTTATTTACAAGGAAAGTCTATCACTTTCCTGTCTGGTCTTATCTTTTCGTCTCATGTTGGATTAAAACCATGAGTGTCAAAACCATGAGTGGACATTCTGTGGCACAGCTTCTACAAACACTTGCATTAGGAACATGTTGTAGTTCTGAACAAGGACAGGGAGACCCGCACTCATGTCATAAGAACATAAGATGAGCCCTGCTGGATGAAGCCAAAGGCCTATCTAAGTCCAGCACCTTGCCAGCCAGGTGTCTATGAGAAGCCTGCAAGCAGGAAACGAGCACAAGAGCACCTGTGATTCCTGGAAGCTAGTATTCAAATGTAAACTGCCTTTGTCAGTGGAGTTAAAATCAGGGCTTGTTGTTGTGGGTAGCCAGATTCCTGGAGGATGTGACTAATTCTCTTGCAAAGCCATCCAATTTGGTGACCACCACTACATCTTGTAGGAGTGAATTCTACAGTGAAGAAGGGTGTCAGGAATGAGCCAGCTCCAAGCAAAGGGTTGCAGACAATGGCAGAAAGCAGCCAGGAACCAAGAGGCTTAGATGTGAGTCAGGAAGGGGAGAGCCGGCAGCTGCAGACTTCGACTCTTCCTGACCTTCACGGGCCTGCTGATAAGTAGGCTAGAACACAGCCAAAGCTCTCAGGGAGCGCAAACAGAAGCGAAAGGACACAGAGTGAGTCTCTTGGAAAAAGAAGGGGCTGGGGATGAGCCAATAAGTCCGTGGAGGGCTGTTAGACAGGAAGCAAAACAAGAGACGTAAGGTTCGTAGGTTCAATATATTCTGTAGACCCTGGAAGGAGTCTTCAGAAGGGTCATCTTGAGTAATGATGCCGGAGGCTTTGTTAGAGCCATCCGGAGTTATCTGTTTGTCTTTGTAATAAATCCTTTTAATTATCACTTACTGTGATACTGTGTTATCCAGTGGGGAACTGGGACTCCTAACAAAGGACTTCCTTTTGTGAAAACAAAATGGTGGTCACTTAACCTAGAACAGTCTCACTCAACCCAGTTGCCACCTTTTAGGGCAACCAAGTTCTGAATCCAGGTCTGAATACAGACTGGATTGGAAGTTGATCATTGGTTTCATCCAGGAACACCTTCTAACTGCACTGCCATGACCCTCTTGAGTACCTTGCCAAAAAGGTGTTTTTGTGCCTGGATGGTAGTTATTAAACACCATCTGGTACAGGGGTGGGAGGTGGAGTGGGTGCACTACTGGCTCCCTCAAAGTGGTGGACAGGCTCCACTGTCTCACACAAAGGCACATTTCCCATGTCCTGGCCTCTGCCCCTGAATCTAGCTTTAATCAGCCATGATGGGCAAGGGTCAAGAGGGCATGTGGTTGGGTGCATACCTGTAAGCAGCTTGTTCATATCATCAGGCTGCAAAAGCACAAACACTTTGTGCAAACCCTCACTTGGAGCAGCATCAGCTGAGACATCGTTCACTACAGAACCAGGTGACCTCGTCCTCAACATGTCAGTCTATGTGCCTCTTCCAACTCCTCCGTCTCAGCTGCCTCAACTCACAACTTGCTGCTGGTGTTAATGTGTTTGTGTGCTGCATTCATGCTTTTAACACTGATGCAACTGCCCAGTATTCTGCTTCCCCATGTCTCACTAGATCCCCCACACATTTTTTTTTAATTAAAAAACCCCATAGAATATTGTTGTGGTAACATTTGCAGCAAGTTCTTCGGAGGTTCCACCTGTGGAAATTCTCAATAAGCACACATAGCACTGAAACATACTTGGTAGTTCCGGCCTTGCAAATTCACAATAACATTTTTCATTTGAAAAGTAGATCTAATATCACAAAAAGCGGGACAGTAGTAATTTCTTACTATTCTAAGAATTGTTCTGCATGCTCTATTTACTACAGCCCATTGGGAGGTGAGGTAATTTTGAGTTGCTTTGGTTTACTGAAAATATATTTATATAATCTACAAGGGCCACTGTGTGTAGCTGATTCTGTTGGCCAGGACACAGTCCTTTTCTCTTCCAGGTTTGCAGACATCCTAAAAAGCAAAACAACAAATCAACATCATCCAGCAGTGAAGAGATGATGGCAAGAGAAGGTCAATGACCACGGTGACTCACCACGTTGTTTGCTCAATTTTTACTGTCAGGAAAGACACACTGAAGGTCAGAAATACAAAGATTATGTGGGGGGGAAAGGAGGGGGTGGGGAGATGCTATTGAAATAGAAGAAGAACTGAATATGGAAGAAGAACTGCAGAGACTCTGAGGGATACTAGCTATGGTCCCTTCCTCATGCATACACTCAGCTACTCTGTTTTAATTTGTAATTTGTATTTTTAATATAGTTGAGTTTAAATAATAATAATAATAATAATTTTTCAGTTTTTATAATAGCATTAAATAATGGCACAAAAATCAACAGTAAGATACATAGCAGCTGTACAATTTGTATTAATACCAACTACTTATTTTGTTAATTCAGTCATGCAGAAGAATAAAAATAAAGTGCCAATTGCAAGATAAATAAGTTAGGCATAGGCTCATAAGATAACAAAATTGGTATAAATTTACCCTAGGAGATCCCTTCCATGTGTTGAGGGTGAGGGTGAACTCCAGTCATGTTTTTTCTGAGGTAAATATGAAATAAAGCTAAAACAGCATTCAAAGCCTATGTCTCGAACATTTCTATTTTCTCTCTCTTTAACTTGGTTTGCCAATTTTTTACATTAGGGCTACAGACCAAACCTGGCTGTACTACTCATTCATCATATTTCAATAGGTCTTTATTTGATTCTGATATGGGGCAGCTCAATTGATAAGAGCATGAGACTCTCAAGCCCCACATTGAGCACAGGATTCCAGCATTGCAAGGGGTTGGACTAGGTGACCCTCATGGTCCCTTCCAACTCTACCACTGTTATTCCTTATTATGTTATCTTTTTATGGATTTTATTGTTGCTAGCAAGTGTTCCATATATAACAAATAGACCCCCACCCCCCAAAGTGTTTTGGAACACATCAAGCTATTTTAATGGCAGCAACTTTCATATGTATCACAGCTGAACAACATCCAGAATAATGGGTCAATTTCACAAGCTTCTTAGGGAGCACCATGTCTGGAAGTAACTCAATTTACAATTGATTTATTCCATCTCTTTGCTGGGATCTTCCTCCCCCCTCCCCCTCCCCCTCCCCTCCCCCTCCCCCTCCTCCTCCTCCTCCTCCTCCTTCTTCTTCATTATAGATACGGTACATGGCATTCCCCCCCACCTTTCATTTCTTTATTTTAAAACCCCAGTATGTCAAGAAAATAAAACGCAATGTAATGTTTATTTATTACATTTTTGTTCTTCTTCTTCTTTGGCGATCACTCGTAGCTGAGTAAGATTGTCTTCCATGAACACAGTCTTAACAGTGAGTCCCTAAGTGACTGTGGAGGCCATTTCTGGATCCACACGTCCTTCCACAGTGGGGGTTTTCCAAACGTGCCTTCCCCTTAGCTCATTCCTCCTTTTCATTTTGAGTTTGTGCTTCTTCAAAGTCCATGACACCTTTGGTAAAAGGCTGCTCTCCAATTGGAGCACTTTCAGGCTAGTTTTTCCCAGTTGTCGGTGTTTATAGTACATTTTAAAAGATTTGCCTTGAGAGAGTCTTTAAACCTCTTTTGTTGTCCACGGGTTTTTCACCCTGAGGCGCTCATAGTTATTTCCCCTCCCATTTTATTGTCACAACAATCCTGTGAGGTAGATGAGGGTGAAATATAATAACTGGCCCAACAAGCCACTCAGTAATCTTCATGGCTCTGTGAGGATTAGAACCTGCATCTCCTTGGTCCTAGGCTAACTTGCTATCTACTGCACCACAGTGGTCTTCAGTGTGTAGAACTAATTGAAATGTGCATTTTACTGTGAGAGCAATTATTTGGCTTCTTCATGCGTGTGGATACTATAGCAAAGAATACCACACTCATTTACAAAACTGTAGCAATACCCTATTTGGGGAAACAGTGTAGACTAAAATGGCCTGTTCTTATCATCTTTCCTTTCCTTACTGGCACTCCCATATCCCAAGATTTCTGCTTGTCAGAAACAACATTGTCCCCAGCCTATATTATAAGGTAATCTTATTTAAGAACTGCATTAGTACAACAGTACAATCTTACTCAGAAGCAAGTCCAACTGAATTCACTGAGGCTTACTTACTCCAAGCTAAGAGGGTATAGGATTACAGCCTCAATGTTTCTGACTTCAGAAACAAAAGATACTCAATGATAGTTTTTGTTTTATAAACTATTTTTATATCATTTTTGCAAACCAGGTTGAGAGGCCAATTACTGAATCCGCTCTGAATTCTCAAGAGGAGAGCTTGCATGTGCCCTTGTCAGAATACTGGAGCGATGCATAGAGAAAGACGGTGTGACATCATAACCCCCTCTGTGACACCACAATCTGAGAAGAATGAATACCATTTGTCACTTAGCAACACAAGCAAAGGATAATCCATCAAAGTTCTAGAGCTATGAGGGGAAGGAATGTTGAAAGGTTTTCCTTTTGTCAGTGGCCTGGGAGACTGTCAGCTGTTGTATCCTCTGCACTCCTTGTATTCAAACCTTTTGTTTGCCTGGTTTCAAAATATCCTCTGCATGAAATATTGAAACAGATCTCCTATCTGCACAGGAATAGTGATTCACACTAGGTCATAATTATATGGGCCCAGAATTATAAAGTATGTTTATAATCTTTAAAGGAAAGCAGGTCCAAATTACACACACCCCAACTTTGCTTTCTGCTGTCTCTGAAAATTAATTAAAAAAATTAAAACATACAAGGATGTTTTCTGGAGCCACCTGTCCTATTCTCTCAACAGTAATCCTGGTGATTTCCCACATCACCCCAGGGTTAAAAGAGAATAAGGACATTAGAATCAATCTCTAGGCATAACGTAATTACATACACATACTTAAGAAATATGAACACAGAGATAAAGCGCATCATTACTCTGTTGACAGATGGGCCAGATATTTATGTGACCATAATAAGTGTACATTGCAGACCTCTGATCCAGTCTGTCTATACTTATTCCTTTAAAATTATTGCTAGAGAAATCTGGTCAGAACTCCATAAAGTTGTCTGCCCCTCTCCCACAATGAAAGGTTATCTTCTTCTTGCAGGATGGTGAATCAGCTCATGCTTCACACATACATTCCTTAAAAAGAATTCCCCCATTTTTTCTATTGACATCATAGAAATATCCAGTACAAATATCCCATTTGACTTCCCTTCCCCCCTTTTTGTGGTTCCATATATTATGATTTTCCTACTGCACCTCCTTTTTAATTCCAATTATTATTTACTCCCTCAGTTTTTTTTAATGCAAAATTTCAGCTATGAGTTTTAAGTTAATCCTGCCAATGAATTTCATTGTTTACAATAATTTCTCAGATAAATTACATAAATCCATCCCTGGATTTCTTTGGTCTCTGCTGAGTGTTCTCCACAGTGTGGTGTGTGTGTGAAGTAAGACCATGAGCCAAAAAGGGGAGATTTTTTTTACACACACAGGCAGGCCCTTCCCCCAATTTTACTGCTCCAAAACAGCCACACACACAGGTATCTCTTGGAATGTGGAATTCCAAGAAACCTAAAATGGCAGCCACCAGCTCTAAGGAGTGTTGAAGAATTCTGGTAAAAAAGGGGAATCAACCTACAGCTTCAAAAAATACTAGCGGAGGTATTTTCACACCCTCATTTGTTGCTGCCCACTCCATTTCAGCCAAACCATTGGACTTTTGACGTATACCCCAGCTGTGCTATTCAACACATTTTCAGCAAACAGTTGACTGTGAGTTCAGACACCTCAGCAACAAGCAGGACTTTCTTTAAGGCTGCCTAGGGTTGTAGAACAACTTTACACGGGAAGTGCCCCAGAGCATAAACCCTACTAATCTCTAGAATATGCCTTTTTTAAAAAATGGAATGATCCTGGATTTCCCCTGATGTATGTTTCTTCTTCTTCCCAAAACTGATTGTTTGATTGGTTTCAACATGGTTAGCCACCTCAAGTACTGGAGAAACAGAACAGAAATATTCTAAGGCAGCCAGCAAGCAAACAAAGGGGCAAATGTAGATCAGCAGTAGTCAATATGTTTGGATGCAGCAAGTCCCAGATTCAGATGGGAATGTCCCTTGTCTGTAGCCTTGGAGAGTCTCTGTCGATCGTTGTAGTCTGACTTGGTAAAAGAATTTCCTGTGTTCCAAAACAAGGAAAGAAAACAACTTTTGAATGCTTTGGTTAATCTCTTTTTCTTTTTATTACTTAGTGGGGAAAGAGGCTTTCTTTCAAATTCTGCCCTAAGTGGATCACATATGACACATTCGACAGCTGGATCGACTCTACCACACTCAGAATCCAGCTGCACACAGATGCTTTTTATTTTCGTAGTTATTGAGTTGTACAGGCAGCCAGAAATTGTCAAATGTTGCATATTCACAACCTTATATTTCAGAAAACTGCAGATTACTTTATTATTCCCCTGTTACCCATTTCATGAGATAGACGCACACCATTTGAATGCCTATGAAGGTTTCTCACATCAGGGGTGCAAACTTGACTAAAATATTGAGGGGCCCAGGTAAGCCCCGCCCCGCAAAATCAAGCACATGATGTGGTGCATGCACACTATTTGAATGGCAATGCCCATTAACGGGGGGGGGGGGCAGCCCCCTCAAATATTTTATTGGGGTGGACCTTAGTCCCTAGGAGTTGGCTCCTATATTTCTAATACCCACAGCACATTCCCTATTTCTAATAAAAAGAAATATTTATTACTTTTTCAGATGTAGTAGCAGCAAACATTATACTTATTATAATCCTTCTTGTGAGGAAAGGTGTCACCATCATCAGCTGGTCATCTCCAACTGCGTGTCTCAGCTTTGGAAAAAGAAAAGGCCAAGTTATGATTCTATGATTCTATGATTCTATGTCCCCTGTAATTTTGAAGTGTGCGTTATTAAATATTATTATTATTGTTATTATCAACAACAACATTTATATCCTGCCCTTCCTCGCAAAGGAGTCCAGGGCAGCAAACAAGTGAAAAAACAGTTATATTATATAACACACACACAGGCAGAGTTAGCTGCTCCAGGACCTGGAGTGACACACATGCTGTGCACCTGGGGGCGGGGCGAGCGCCCCAGGGGGGTGGCGTGGTGATGTCACCCCCTTCAGGGAGGACACCCGGGGCAGACCGCACCCACCGCACCCCCTTCCTCTGCCAGTGTGCGTGCACGCACACACACAGACACACAGTAATGCAAAGGCAAACATGCCATCAGCTCAAGGATTTCTCCTTGCATAATAATAATAATAATAATAATAATAATAATAATAATTTATTATTTGTACCCCGCCCATCTGGCTGGGTTTCCCCAGCCACTCTGGGCGGCTTCCAACAGAGATGAAAAATACACTAAAATATCACATATTAAAAACTTCCCTGAACAGGGCTGCCTTCAGATGTTTTCTGAATGTCAGGTAGTTGTCCATCGCCTTGACATCCGATGGGAGGGCATTCCACAGGGCGGGCGCCACCACCGAGAAGGCCCTCTGCCTGGTTCCCTGCAACTTGGCCTCTCGCAGTGAGGGAACCGCCAGAAGGCCCTCGGAGCTGGACCTCAGTGTCCGGGCAGACCGATGGGGGAGGAGACGCTCCTTCAGATATACTGGACCGAGGCCATTTAGGGCTTTAAAGGTCAGCACCAACACTTTGAATTGTGCTCGGAAACGTACTGGGAGCCAATGTAGGTCTTTCAAGACCGGTGTTATATGGTCTCGGCGGCCGCTCCCAGTCACCAGTCTAGCTGCCGCATTCTGGATTAGTTGTAGTTTCCGGGTCACCTTCAAAGGTAGCCCCACGTAGAGCGCATTGAAGAAGAAGAAGAAGAGTTTGGATTTGATATCCCGCTTTATCACTACCCGGAGGAGTCTCAAAGCGGCTAACATTCTCCTTTCCCTTCCTCCCCCACAACAAACACTCTGTGAGGTGAGTGAGGCTGAGAGACTTCAGGGAAGTGTGACTGGCCCAAGGTCACCCAGCAGCTGCAGGTGGAGGAGCGGAGACGCGAACCCGGTTCCCCAGATTACGAGTCCACCCTCTCAACCACTACACCACACTGGCTCTTGCAGTAGTCCAAGCGGGAGATAACCAGAGCATGTACCACTCTGGCGAGACAGTCTGCAGGCAGATAGGGTCTCAGCCTACGTACCAGATGGAGCTGGTAAACAGCTGCCCTGGATACAGATTTGACCTGTGCCTCCATGGACAGCTGTGAGTCCAAAATGACTCCCAGGCTGCGCACCTGGTCCTTCAGGGGCACAGTTACCCCATTCAGGACCAGGGAATCCTCCACACCTGCCCGCCTCCTGTCCCCCAAAAACAGTACTTCTGTCTTGTCAGGATTCAACCTCAATCTGTTAGCCGCCATCCATCCTCCAACCGCCTCCAGGCACTCACACAGGACCTTCACCGCCTTCACTGGTTCTGATTTAAAAGAGAGGTAGAGCTGGGTATCATCTGCATACTGATGAACACCCAGCCCAAACCTCCTGATGATCCCTCCCAGCGGCTGCATGTAGATGTTGAAAAGCATGGGGGAGAGGACAGAACCCTGAGGCACCCCACAAGTGAGAGCCCAGGGGTCTGAACACTCATCCCCCACCACCACTTTCTGAACACGGCCCAGGAGGAAAGAGCGGAACCACTGTATGACAGTGCCCCCAGCTCCCAGCCCCTCAAGATGGTCCAGAAGGATG
This sequence comes from Podarcis cretensis, assembly GCF_951804945.1. Lineage (NCBI taxonomy): Eukaryota > Metazoa > Chordata > Lepidosauria > Squamata > Lacertidae > Podarcis > Podarcis cretensis. Next base: position 42,968,630 of record NC_137170.1, on the reverse strand, counting down.
TCATGGTCGATGGTATCAAACGCCGCTGAGAGATCCAGCAGAACTAGGAAACAGCTCTCACCTTTGTCCCTAGCCCGCCGGAGGTCATCAACCAGTGCGACCAAGGCAGTTTCAGTCCCATCATGAGGCCTGAATCCCGACTGGAAGGGATCCAAATGGTCTGCTTCTTCCAGGCGTGCCTGGAGTTGTTCAGCAACCACTCGCTCAATCACCTTGCCCAAGAATGGAAGGTTTGAGACTGGGCGATAATTGGCCATCGTGGCCGCATCTAGAGATGGTTTTTTAAGAAGCGGTTTAATAACCGCCTCTTTCAGCGGGTCTGGGAAGGCTCCCTCACGGAGGGAAGCATTCACCACCCCACGAAGCCCATCGCCCAGTTCTTCCCGGCTAGCTTTTATAAGCCAGGATGGGCAAGGATCCAGGAGACAGGTAGTTGGCTTCACTCGTCCGAGCAGCCTGTCCACATCCTCGGAGGTAACAGATTGGAATTGATCCCACACAACTTGACCAGACAGGACTCTAGCACTCTCCCGCCCAGGCCCTGCTCCCACGGTGGAGTCTACTTCTTCCCGAATCTGAGCGATTTTATCTGCAAAAAAATTTGCAAAATCATTGCAGGAGAACATGTGGCCCGTACTGGGCCCTGATGTTACAGGTGGTTCCGCTAAATTGTGAACCACCTGAAAGAGTCTCCTGCTGCTGTTTTCTGCAGATGCAATAGAGGCGGTGAAGAAAGTCTTCTTTGCCGTCGCTATCGCCACTTGGTAGGCTCGACGTTGAGCTCTAACCTGTGTCCGGTCAGATTCAGAATGGGTTATCCGCCACCGGCGCTCTAGCCGTCTCAACGATTGTTTCATTGCCCTCAGATCCGTGGAAAACCACGGGGCTCTCCGGGCTCCATGCAATCGGAGAGGGCGCTTCGGAGCCAAACAGTCAATAGCCCTGGTTAACTCCGCATTCCAGCGGGCCACCAGGGAATCGGCTGAAAGGCCATCAACATGGGCACACTCTTCACTTCTCCTCCCCTTGCGCCCCCTAAATCTGTTCTAGCTGTTCCCCCAACCCTTTGGAACAGATTTGAGGAGGCTGTGGGAGATGCATAGTTGGAGGAAAGGGAGGGGAAGTGCTATTGCACTAGCAGAAGTCACTCCACCTTCACAGTTACACTTCAGCTAAATTGTATTCAGAAGCTAGGGAAGAGCAAAACACAATCAAACCTCATCCTTATTACAGATATTAATATTGTGCACTTTGAAGAGACTGGATGCATGGAAATGGACCCCTTTTGGAAATAAAACATTGTCAAGGCCCTCAAGTTTAATGAAAACTTTACTTGCAGAACTTTCTTCAGAACAAAACAAAACAAAAACATCAAATGATACATCCAAACAGATACATCCAAGGCACAGGCTCAGCATCTAACAAAATATGAAATAATTCAAACAGACCTAGAAGCAGATGTCTGTCTGTCCACACAGCCTGCATTCCAGCCTAAGGCTATTTAGCTGGAGAGCTTCATTTACATCCTCACTCTCACAAAGTCTGAGAACAAAGAATCTCCAGCCACCACCCTTCCAAGATGGGGAATATCCAATTCAATACCTCTCATGTGATTTAAGGTTAAACACTCACATGTTAGCTAGCAGAAAACAACAATAGTTAATTACCAACTCAGTTGAAGCTCTGAGTCCCTTAGAAAACTGCAGTGAAATTTCCTCAGAGTTACCAATACACATTTAGGCATTTTCCATTCTAGTCTCAATTAGACAATTATACTTAACAATCCTTCCTGGACAATCAAGAAAGACATGCCTGCTCCAGTTTTTCCTATTCAAAGTATAAAATTAATCACATGAAAAGACACTGTGAAACATTCTTTATTATGTTAGCTAGGGAAGGAAGGCAGTACACAAAAACCTGTCAGGATCTGGTTTTTGTAGAAGATATAGCGGTGTTTGTTGCCATCTGGATTTTCTAATTTATTTCTCCATTGTTGCTTATCTAGGGTAGTCACGTTGGACAAACAGCTGGGTTAAATTCCATCCTGCTGTGTCACTGTGGCTCATTTCTATCCTTTATCTTTAAAAAAGTTGTTATAAATAACCTCTGACTTGTGACATTTCAGGCTCTCACTGTTCTTGATGAAGGGCCCTTCCCTTTGCTCCTCTCCTTGGCTTTTTGTAAACATAGGTTAGGAATCCTCTGATGCTAGAAATCTATCAAAAGCCAATAGGATACATCTGCAAAAGGAACACTGGGGTATTCTGATAGTTTCTATGTGTACGTTCCTTAGTGCCTTGCCTGTGCGTGTATGATTTGTTTGATTTTTAAGTGTCAGGGAATTCCAGCTGGTGAAAAGTGCCTAGTGGGGAAGGGGAGGCAGCAGGTGAGAAGTGTGTGTGTGTGTGTGTGTGTGTGTATTGATTACATCTTCATTGTTTTCAGAAAGTGCTTTGAAGGCTGGCTTTCAGTCATCAAGCACATTGGTAAATGCCTATGTAATGAATCAAGGTCAGGAGAATATGCAGATATAAATGGAAACACTTGCTGAGCTGATTGGCATAAGATTTTGCTATTAGGTGCAATGTAAATAGAGGCCTGGGGACGCAGGTGGCGCTGTGGGTTAAAGCCTCAGCGCCTAGGACTTGCCGATCGAAAGGTCGGCGGTTCGAATTCCTGCGGCGGGGTGCGCTCCCGCTGCTCGGTCCCAGCGCCTGCCAACCTAGCAGTTCAAAAGCACCTCCGGGTGCAAGTAGATAAATAGGGACCACTTACCAGCGGGAAGGTAAACGGCGTTTCCGTGTGCGGCTCTGGCTCGCCAGATGCAGCTTTGTCACGCTGGCCACATGACCCGGAAGTGTCTCCGGACAGCGCTGGCCCCTGGCCTCTTAAGTGAGATGGGCGCACAACCCCAGAGTCTGTCAAGACTGGCCCGTACGGGCAGGGGTACCTTTACCTTTAAATAGAGGCCAACAAAGGTCCGTATGGTTAAAGCTATGGTTTTCCCAGTAGTCGGTCACGACTAAGCGACTAAACAACTAAACAACAACAACAACAACAACAAATAGAAAAAAAGATTATCACAGAGTGAGCTGAAAAATAGAGTCTTCCATCCTTGCACAGAAAGAGATTCAAACATATTGGGCTTTCTGAAGTATTGATGTGGAGTAGCTCCTTAACTAGCGAATTCATACTTTCTGAACTCATAAGTGATTAAAAAATGTACTTTTCCTGATTTTTTGATGCTGTTCTCCAGCCAATCAGTGTGCTCAAAATGCATATATTAGTGAAAATGATGTACAAAACTACATTTATAGTATTACAGGGAAGTGCTGACAGAAATAATATATTAGGGAAATAGTGTACAAAAATGCATATATTAGAAGATGTACATGAAAATGTATATGAAGACTTTGTTAATGTGAGGAAAATCACTAACTGATGCAGAAATGGGGCAAACTGAACTTATGGTAGGGAAAATGAGAAACTGAAATTTAAGATTGACCAATACATCCATTCTTAGTCTGAATGTGCAACATTTGAGAGCAAAGTCAATCACATTCATTCTGAACTCAATGGACAGTTGATACAGGTCTAAAGAATGTCCAGAACATCATCTGGTCAAATTATGTAAGATGGGTTTCATTTTTTTGCGGCCTGATGATGTGGATAATATGTTTGGAGGGGTCTGTGGGACAGTAGTAGGAAGCACTGTGAATACGGTGTTTCTAGTCATACCTGCTGGATTGCTACCAGAAAATAATATTGGAGGAATTCAGTTCAGCCCATTGGCATTTGTGTTGTGGGATCCTACAAGTTTCCATCTTACCTTTCCTCTGCTTTTTAACATCTATATGAAGCCACTAGGAGAACCTGGAACTCATGAGATCTAGAGGCATAACTGGAGAATAGGAGGGAGGTAGTTCAAAAAAGAATAGTCTTAGTTGGCTCAAAGCAACCAGTGAATGGAGGTAGAAAGGAAGACAAAATATTTCTAGACCACCCTTTAACCAAAGCTTAGGGCAGTGTGCAAGGATTATGATAAAATGAAACATTTTTAAAATTCAAAATTCAAATAATAAAATCACCCAAACTCACAAATCCTCCACAGAATGCCAGCAGTACATAGGATTCACTGCAAACAGAACAAAATCAAGCATCTATTCTGTATTTAAGGTGCACAGAAGGTGGCTTCTTAAGCAGTGGTGTATTGTTTTTTAATCACATGAAAGAGAGAGTATGATTGTGGGTTTTCTGTGCTTTTCATGGTGTAAAACAAGAAATAAACCTGGGACAATTAGGTGTCACCTTGTGTACTGGCCAACAATTTAGCTGCAAAGTAGTGACTAAGCAAAGCACAGCTGCCAAAAGGCATCCTAAGGCATCCTAGCTCCTGGGGGGGAGCTGGTTGTCAAGGGAGACTGGCCACTAGGAAGCAGGTATGCATTCCTTTATCCCTCGAGGCCCTGAGAACCGCTCCCCCCTCCCACAAAAGTCTGTGACTGGCAGTTCAGCACCACCTTGCCATTGTGTGTGAGAGAAAAACCTTGACTGAAAAGCATACGACTAGTGTCAGATCCTTGCCCTCAGCTTTGTCCTTCCATTTTCCCACTTTCCTTTGCTTATCAGAGACCTTCTTCTTCTATCCAAAAATAGTCTCGAGTTTTAACCACTGAACTGGCTCACGGTTGTCTGGCCTGTGTTTTCAGTTTTGTCTAGTGAACTCTGGGTCTCTTCCATAAGATTGGGTGTAATGAACACAATGTGTCCCATTCCATCCCTCACCCTTTGGGACAACTGGGATTCTCCTCCCGGCCTAGCATTTCCCTTTGGTATATGCATAACATCTAGTCATACAAAAATGGTATCAATATTTCAGTCTGTTGACTGTGCTTTAAAATTAGGGCTCTGCTGTGTCTTTCTTTTCTGTGTGACTTGACCAGAAGTAAATGCAATAGGACCAGAGGTTAACAGACCCAAGAAAAAAATAGGGTCTGTCAGTTTCGGTCCCCTCAGGTTTCTCATGTTTGCAATTTTAAATTTAGTTCTGTACAATTTGCAGCAATTAGAGAAAAATCCTCATGAAAATTGATCAGCATATTTGTGCAAATAAACACATTTTTATATGCAGTTTAGACTAAGGTACACATTTTTGAAAGCAATCCCTTCTAATATAATTCATTTCTGTATGTTACTTTCATTAATATCTTCATCTCTTTCCACATGCAGTTTGAGTATTTCTTCTTCTTCGGAGCTTCATACAACACAGCTTGATAAAATTTAGCAATAATGTGTTTTAATTATATTAATTTGGGGGAGGGCTGTAGCTCAGTTTGCATGCAGAATGTCTCAGACTCAATCTCCAGCATCTCCAGCAAGAATAGTGAATGGTTTTGTGCATCTCCAACTTGAACTGCCATGCTGTTCTAACAGCTGTTTTACAAATGACAAGTGTTTTAAGTTGCTAGGCTTAGAAACAATGCAGAGCTGATAATGGAGCTGGGACTAATAAAAGCTGCATCACTTTATTTCCTATTTGTTGGTTTGGTTTTGCACAGATCAGGTATAAATGAAGGCAGCCCTTATGCAATCATTTAGGCTTGCTGCAATTTCTGTACTTTTAAATCATCACCTCGGGAGAAAATGTGTTTTGAATCATTAACGGACCTGAAAAAACAAATAAATACAGGAAGCATTTAAATCTGGAAGAATAATGCTGAATATGGAACACAATTGACCCTAGTTAGTGGTATAATCTATATATCCATGCACCAGAATAAAGTATTGCTTTGTAGTGCTACAAGCCTGTCTGGACCGAGTCCTAAATTCTAAAGCTCTCCAAAAGGAAATGATTTCTTACAGCAGACTGCAGTGGAATATCATATTAGCCTTCCTTTAACTTTCAAGAAATGCACATATGGGTAGAACATAAAAAATAGCAGAAAATAAATTGTTGGCGCAGGGGGGACAGCAGCTAAAAACAATAGCAATGAACCTAAATTCTATTAAAAGCATGGTGAGGAAACTTGCAGTTTTCCTAGTGTCTAAAACATAAGAAGGCACCAGGGGAATGTTTAGAGAGACCAGGCGTGCCAACTGTAGGGGGTATATGTGTCTTCAGCCCCCTCAATATTTGTTTGAAGGGAGCCCAGCCCCTCCAATGTTGAGACCGGCCCAGCATGGTGTCAGGAGACACGTGTGATGTTGTGCATAGTGTGTGAGACATCACAGATGTGTGACGTGCGACAACACCCCCCCCCCAATCTTGGGGGCAACCTGGTACCTCTGAGAGAGCCAGTTCTGTAGTTGTGTACCACTATAATAAAGCCAACTGATGGAACACCAGAATGTGAGAAGCACACATTTTTTTCTGATGAGAGAAGATGGCATTCTAGACACCCCACTCTCAGGCTGCATCAGAAATGCACTTTCTTCCTAGTTTTCACCCACGAGTTTCAGTTTGCATCCCTCAGTGACAAATATAGTACAAAACCTTTCTCTTTGGGGAGGGGGCCAAAGTTCAGTGGCAAAGAAGGTCCCAAATCAAATCCCTGGCATTTTCAGGTAGGGCTAGGACTGTTTCCTGTCTGACACCCTGGAGAGTTGTTGTCAGCCAGTATAGACAATACTGAACTAGATGGACCAATGATTTGACTCCTGTCTTCCAGCTTCCTATGTTTTGCTGTGTTATTTCATATACAGAAGCACGGTGCTTGGTCTTCAACCTAAGGCAATTCTAATAGAACCATGTGATCCACCAAGCATGCTCAGAAACACGCAAAGCACAATAAGGAATAGAATCAGATCGACCTACATATCTACAGTTGATCTATTAACCCAGATGATTTCCGGGACACACACACTGAATTGCCTTATGCTGAATCAGATCTTTGACCCATCTAGCCTGAAATCTACTCTAACTAGATGCCAATTAATGATCTACCTAAGTTCCTTCTTCCTCAGATTTCAAGAGATTGAAACTGGCACCTTCTGACCATAAAACAGGTGGAAGCATGCTGTTGCAACAACGCAGGCCAGAAAGAACACAATAAAACTCTACCAATCTTCTGATGTTGCACAACCACTGGCTTTTAGGGTTTGTTTGTTAAAAACAGATGAGGTCAAACTCGAATAACTCTTATTTCCTGATCCTCAGTGATACGTGTAGGGCAAAGTTACTACAGCAGGAGATGTTTCTGTTGGGTGACTTTTCCTTCACAGAGTTTCCCATATCATTAGCCCTTTGATTATGGGGCTCCCCCCTCCCAGAAGCTACTTTCGTTTTCACTCCTTTAGTTTCTTCCCCATCAGACACCTGCATCAGTTGAATGCGTCAATTCAATTCCCTTAGCAGAGGCTCATGACTGCCTCTTTTATTACATGCAACATCACGTTTGTAAACGGAGCCGTAATTCCATGGTAAACATCACCTCCAAATATTGAGATTCTGATCCCATGGCAACACAAACATACATAAAACCTCATTTACAAGTGAGAAGGGTTCGGAATACGGACCTTCTCTGGCATGCCAGAGAAATGGCTAAAATGCCAGGGATAGCAGAATACATTCTCTGGAACATTGTTTATTTTGTATAAGTGGGTTAGGTTTAACTAGCCATCCTCAACCTTTTATCTTATGGATTAAGCTAATTACATATACATTTCACTTTAGAATCTTAATCTTGTCCCTCAAACTGTCCAGCTGGTAACAGCAATTTTTTACTTTGGTCATATTTGCAACAGCTCTAAATGGCAGTTTGCTATTCAGCCCCCTACCCTATTTTACAGAAGGAAAACTGAGGCTGTAAAGTAATTATTTTTCAACAACAACAACAGGTGCCACTACCGAGAAGGCTCTCTGCCTGGTTCCCTGTAACCTCACTTCTCGCAGCGAGGGGAACCACCAAAGACCCTTGGAGCTGGACCTCAGTGTCCGGGCTGAACGATGGTGGTGGAGACGCTCCTTCAGGTATACGGGGCGGAGGCTCTTTAGGGCTTTAAAGGTCAGCACCAACACTTTGAATAGTGATCGGAAACGTACTGGGAGCCAATGAAGATCCTTTAGGACCAGCATTATATGGTCCCGGCAGCTGCTCCCAGTCACTATTCTAGCTGCCACATTCTGGATTAGTTGTAGTTTAGTTGTAGATTAGTTGGGTCACCTTCAAAGGTAGTCCCATGTAGAGTGCATTGCAGTAGTCCAAGAACATGCACCATTTTGGTGAGACAGTCTGCTGGTAGGGTCTCAGCCTGCATACCATCCTGCGTACTTTTCAAAGGCCACTCAGTAAGACAATGGCAGAGGTAGATTTGAAATCAAGTCTTTAAGCAGTAAGTTCAACACTTGGTGAATTGTATTACCTGTAATGATGTCCCATGTTCAATTCATTGGTTGAGATTCGAAGTGATATGTATGTGAAGAAGACACATGTGTACACTTTACTTTTAAAGCACATTCACAACATATTCTTTACCTGAAAGAATTCTAGGCACTGTAGTTGGTTAACGGCTGATGGGAATTTTAACTCTGTGGAAGGTAAACTATGGCTCTCAGAATTTTTTGAGGGAAAGAATGTGCTTTGAATGTGCATTAAATTTATAGGGTGGATGCAGCCAGAATTTAATTTGCTATTCCTGCTGCCAAAGGAACGAATTTCTATTCAGATTAAAAAGTGCCTTACATCCTCAGTGGCATAACATACTGGTAAAGAAACAGCAAAGTAAGTTCTATGTAAATATACAAACAGTGTCCTCATGCATCCACCACTGCTTTGCATTCAAAGGCTGTAATTCAGAATATTGTACAGTCTCTCTCTCTCACTCACCTACCCACGCATCCCGTTATTTGCATGTATATTTTTTGAAATCACTCAGTTAACTGCGATAAGCTTGTCCCAATGCTTGCAATTATTTCAATGGCATCTAAGAATGACTAACTCTCTCTGGATTGGGGCCACTGAGTTTCCATGGCAAATTTCCATAGATAATGTTTTGTTTCTGAAACTGGCAGTGATAAAGTTATGGCTGAACTTGAAGCTTCTCCCTGGATTGCAATATATCACTCAAAAGGATCCAGGCATTGCTTAATCAAAGGAGCAATGACATAATCTTTCATCTTTATCTTTATTGATCCTGAGACACCTTGGGAAAGCATATATTCCTAAAGAAACAAGTCATTGGGAAAGGATTGAAATTAACATGCCTCCAGTGTTTAAAGTTTCTCATCCCTATGCCGCTTGGGAATCCTTTGCTGGAAGCAACTGAATGTCCCATTATTGGTTCTTACCTGGCTAATCAAGCTACAGTCCCAAATCTGATTTGGCTGGAACTGATTTCTGCTATGAATCTCCCAACATGTGAAGTACCTGAGGTTTTGAAATGTACTGCTGCCGCCAACATCTTCTGTGACTACTGAACAAGAAGCTAACACACAGTACATGCTAGGATGCAGACCACACAGCAGTGGGATCTTCTTCTAGCAGTTTCACATTTGCTGTGTTTACCACAGGAAAACTTCCCCAACAGCTTCTTTGTAAGCATTTCCAATTATCATTTTGAAAAGCAGCCTGCCCGCTGGGTGAATGATATGATGTGATCAAGTATCACACATCCCAACTGTATTAGGAGCCACAGTGGGCGAAAGCACCACTCTGCCACGGCTTCTCTAATTCCTAATTGCTCCCATCACACAGAAAAATCATTGCCTTGTACAAACCATTCCAAGTGTCTTCAGCATACATTCTACATAAATGAGTGTTAAACTGAGCATTGGCACAATTAAAAGAAAAAGAAAAACAGCTGTGGTGTGTGTGTGTGTGTGTGTGTGTGTGTGTGTGTGTGTGTGTTAGAAACAGAGAAGGGTTGGGGTATGTGTTCTAAATCCTTTCCCTGTCTGCCACTTCTCTGTTTTAAATCACCTCCCTACATACTGAGTCCTAAGCAGGGGCAAACGAAGGCGTTGTGACACCTGGGGTGGGGCGTTGCCATGTAGGGTGCATGTGCTGCATCGCTACGTATGACACATGTGCTGTATGTAGCGATGTAGCACATGCGCTGTACATACTGGTTTGTCGGTGCTGCCGCTCCAGCGCTGTACAGACTATGCCAGGATCCTCTGCTCGTGGCTGCAGCTGCGAACGGAGGCTGTAGTGGCGACGGAGGGATCCCACCCCCGTCTGTACAGCGCTCGAGCGGCACTGGCGGCAAACCGCTATGTACAGCACATGCATGCGATGCTGTACATGCACAGTACATAGCGGTTTGCCGCCGGCGCCAGGATCCTCTGTTCAGAGCCAGTGTGGTGTAGTCGTTAAGAATGGTGGACTTGTAATCTGGTGAACCGGGTTTGCTTCCCCACTCCTCCACATGCAGCTGCTGGGTGACCTTGGGCTAGTCACACTTCTCTGAAGTCTCTCAGCCCCACTCACCTCACAGAGTGTTGATTGTGAGGGAGGAAGGGAAAGGAGAATGTTAGCCGCTTTGAGACTCCTTAGGGTAGTAATAAAGCGGGATATCAAATCCAAACTCCTCTTCTTCTTCTGTAGCCGTGAACGGAGGATCCTCCACGTGCAGCTGCAGCGGCGTGATGGTTGCTCGTGCCGCCGTACCTGGGCTGGGGCAGCAGGGCAAGCACCCCGCGGGGTGCCACCTTGTCACCCTCCCAGATGTGGAATCCAGGGCGCACCACCCCCCGCCTCCCCGTTGCGACAACACTGGTCCCAAGGAAGAAATTCAGCTGGGGAGGCCATTTGGAATACAGAAGGACCAGGCAGGAAAAGGCTTAAACATACCCCCACGCCCTTTCTGTGCTCCACATCTCCTCTTCCTGAAGTGACTGTTTTGTTTTTCTTTTTCAAATGGCATCCGAGTTCTGTTACACAAGTTTTCATGTAAAGTGTAGTTAGTCCCTTATAGGAAACATATCTGACAGTGCGCATGTGCATAATGGAAATGATAAATAAATCAACCCAGGCATATATCATTAGGTTATCAGATTTTTGTGCAGGCTTTGCTCTAGGCAACGTAATGGGGGAGATATTTGGCTAATCAACCTCGAATGAAGCTGGGACCTTGAGCTTAAATAGTAACAGATGGAGAAGACTCTGACGGGCCTGACTGCCCCTATTATCTTTCCACACTATACCAGACGCAGCGTGATCGTGTTGTCTTGGAGTGAGCACTTCTGGCTGCCATTGTTTTTATCATGGGTTAAGCTGGCAGTGGGATGCAGCATGATACCAGATTTTTTTTTTTTTGGGGGGGGGGATAAATGATGTTTTCACCATCTTATTCAGAGATACAGCTAAGCCAGGCATGGAGAGATAAAGTTCTGTCCTAAGGACTGTTAAAAATGCCCAGTGCCTAAAAAGCAGGATTATTGTACCATATGTCGATACCATTCACAATACGTTAAATGCTTCTGAGAATACAAGCATGAGCTTGTTCCACAGGTATGGCTCTGAATAAGTTTAGAAATCCATTCTAGAATAAGGGACTTGGTGAATTGCCAGTTCCTTCAACTCTGCTACCCCAGTGCCTCCTTTATCCTCCTGACTGGAGACAATGGCATTTCCCTCTGCCTCTGATAACCAGCTGAATTCAGAACAGATGGCCTATGTAAGCCTGAGCTTCTAAAGTCCTCTTCCTTCTAAAGTCCTCCCAGTTCCAAAGGCCATTTGGTAACTAATATATATACATCTGTTTTCTACATAGGCTATCACAAGCCAGACTAGACAACAGTGGTGATTTTACATAGTACAGTTGCTGGATATTGTGCTTTAGTGTGAACCACAACAAAATGAGAAAAGTCCCTGTTCCAAGGAGCTTGCAATATAAATGTAAGGTAAAAGGTAAAGGAACCCTGGACGGTTAAGTCCAGTCAAAGGCGACTATGGGATTGTGGTGCTCATCTTGCTTTCAGGCCAAGGGAGCCGGCGTTTTCCCACAGACAGCTTTCTGGGTCATGTGGCCAGCATGATTAAACTGCTTCTGGCGTACGGAACACCATAACGGAAGCCAGAGCGCATGGAAATGCTGTTTACCTTCCTGCCACAGCGGTACCTATTTATCTACTTGCACTGGTGTGCTTTTGAACTGCTAGGTTGGCAGGAGTAGGGACAGAGTAACGGCAGCTCACCCCATCGTGCAGATTTGAACCACTTAACTTCTGATTGGCAAGCCCAAGAGGCTCAGTGATTTAGACGACAGAGAACAGAAGGGAAGAAAAAGAAATGCGAGGGTAACAGGGGATTAAGATGAGCAGGTGCAAACATATTTAGATATCGTTTCAACTGAGGATGAGATGTAGCCAAAGGCTTCATGGAAAAGTTGAGGAATATGTTGAAAGAGGATTAAATAATATATTAACACCCAGCACACAGAAACTGTGAGGAAACCACATAGCATTGGTTCTTCAAAATCTGCACTGGCTGCCTATTTGCTACTAGACCTTATTCAAGAGGTTGTTGACATATAATTCCCTGAATGCGCCTTCCTATATTAGCTGACCTGGATGTTGAGATCTGCAAGGGCAAGCCTTCTTGTGGGTCTTGTTGTTCTGCCAGTGGGTGAGGCCTGTTGTCGCAGGACATAGGATCAGGTCTTCCTGAGCCTGCTAACTTGAACGCGAAACTCTTCCATTGGAGGTGTGGCTGTCCCCCTCTTGAATGAGGTTTCAGTGCCATGTCTGGAATAATCTTTTCACTCAGACATTTGGAATGGCAATTAATCTTCTGCTTTATGACTCCCATGGAAGTTTCTTTAATGGTTTTGATGAGTGGTACAGGCATTTTGTTTTTGGCAGATTTATGTTTTAACGTTGGTTTGTTTCATATATCTTGCACACTACCTTGAGAGTCTTTGGAATGGCGGGCAGTCTAAAAGTACAAGGAAGTGAGTGAGGAAGCAAACAGGCACCATTTCTCCAGCTGCAATAAGTGTAGCATGAGTTGCAGGTGGTGGGACATCTCTCTCTTTCTTATTCCTAATGGCATATTCATTTGCATGGTTGCAAAGGTACAAATAAATACAAGGCTTGCTGCAGAAAAGGATCTTTGGATTGGTGTCAATTTGTCTAAGGGGGATTTTAAGCACTTAAAGCAGAAAACTGAGGATAGTTTTACCAGCAGATTGGGAAATGGGATTGCATGATGGAGGGAGGGGTCTGCTAGGCAAATGTTAATAGAGCAATAACGGACGCACACAAGGAAAGGCGGAAAGAGCTTAACCCTCACAACCAAAGGAGATCTGTACAGGGAAGCAAACGGTCTCTGATTATTTAAAAATAGTATGTAAGGCATTTATGCACTGTTTTTCAAGGAAACTTTCAAGCAGACAGGTGTTACATTCTAAAAATATTAAAACAATAGGCATCAATAAAAGTTACAGAAAAGATGAGAGAGGAAACTTTTGGAAACCGAGCTGTGAGTGGAGGGGGGACCCTTTTCTCATCATTTGAACCCCTTGGGAAACTCAACAAACCTGCTGCACCTGGAACTGGGTGTGGAGCAGGCGTCCTCAAACTCGACCCTCTAGATTTATCTGGCCTACAACTCCCATGATCCCTAACTAGCAGGACCAGTGGTCAGGGATGATAGGAATTGTAGTCTCAAAACATCTGGAGGGCCGAGTTTGAGGAAGCCTGGTGTGGAAAGTGCAGCTGAATGGGACACAGCTGTGGGCAGCCTGAGGGAGTACCATCCACCTTGGGCCTGCCCATAAAAAGCAAGTCTAGAGTCAGAGATGAGGGTGATGTCCACTGTTGCCAGGAAATCTTCTCATTGTGAGACTTTTGTGGGTCAGCCAAGAATTTGTTTGGACCTGGGCGAGAACCTAGAGTAGTGATGGAGAACCTTTTAGAGATTGAGTGCCCAAACTGCAACCCAAAACCCACTTATTTATTGCAAAGTGCCAACATGGCAATTTAACCTGAATACTGAGGTTTTAGCTTAGAAAAAACAACTCATACATTAACATCTTTTGTCTTAAAAGAAAAACACAATAACAGAGCTTTCGATGATACAAACAACTTTTTATTGAAAGGTAAAAGTTTGCATGATCCTTGTTTGGGAAATCATGAAAAAGGGAATTACTCCCAGACAACATGGCCGTTTTGATAATTTCCCTTCAAGAAACTCTTCTTTGGGAGATTTCAGAGCAGAAGCTGAATGGCCATCTGCCATGGATGCTGTAGTTGAGATCCCTGAATGGGGGGGGGGGTGGACTTAGATGACTCTCGGGTTCCCTTCCAACTCCCCACAATCCTATGAAGAAACCAAACCAGTCTCCTGTGTGTCTCCTGGCAGGGAGGATCTTGCACTTACCCATGGCGATGGGAGTGGGTTCAGCTTGAAAGTTTGCTTCTCAGCCTGGCCAAGCAGGCAAAAAGGAAATCTCAGAGTGAAGCCCGGAGATGTGCAGTGGTTCCACGCTCCGCTGCCGTCAGTTGCAGCCAGGAAGGGAGGAGCCCTAGCACAGAATTCATAGGGACAGCGCATGCGCTGAATAGAGCTGTGCATGCGTGAGTAGCTGGCTCGCCACCTGCGGGCTGCAGCTGAAACGTGAACGTTCCATTCCACTGTCTTAAAGCACCTTGGTGCAGAACTGCCAGTAAACCCGACGGCATTTTGCTCCTTCCAGCATGAGCGGGCTTTAGAAGTGCAGCCCAGCGGGCTAGCCGTCGAATCATAGGATTGTGGGGAGCTGGAAAGGGCAACGGCACGTGTGTCCACAGGGAGGGCTCTGAGTGCCCCCTCTGGCATGTGTGCCATAGGTTCACCACCACTGAACTAGAGGTTAAGAGGGAGGGTGTATTAGAAGGAAAAATGATTTGTTACTGATTTCTATGTATTAGTAACCAGTGCTTTTTTCTGGGGGGGGGGGTGCAGGGGTACGCATACCCCTAAACATTTTGTGAATCTAATGAGACAAGAAACAAAAATTTTGGGCAGCCTGGGCTCATTGCGAATTGGCTTATGGGCTGAGAGCATCAATGGCGCATTCTGGAGATTTCACCCCAGGCAGAATTCCTGGCGAAGCACCCTTAGTTTTGGCACTGTCCAAACAACTACCGGTAATTTCCCACAATAAGTCTCAACCTGTGACTCCACCACACATTTGGTGCAAACAGCATAGTTTCTCCTAAGATGCATCATGGGAGAAATAAATGCTTCTGTGAATTCCATCACTTCTGCTGCTAACAATTCGCAGCTGCTGTCTATTGCTTGGCTGATTTTATTTAGATATTTGCCATTTTGTTCCGATGGAACAGAGAACAGTTCAACATTGCTGCGATGGAATTCCTTCCAGTAAGCAGCAAGTAGTAGCTTGTGAAAGTCATGGGGTTCAAGGAACGGTATGCATGCTCACAGGAAGCTACTGCTCCTCTTCTATATAAGGAGGTGGTTCCGGGGGTGACCAAATATTTGGTAAAAAAAAGAAGACTTTTTTCCAGGATTCCCGTTACAACGATAGTTTTTTTTTTTTTTTAAAAAAAAAAAACCTCCAGCAAACAATTGACCTACACATTTCCTCCAAATGTGAAGATCTTTGGTTGTGTAATCATGTCTTGGGTGACAGGAGATTGCATGTGAAACCTGTAAATCATCAGGACTAAGATTTTAAAAAGAAGAAAGAAAAGAGGCATATTTAGCAAGATTATTTAAACCCGATGTGTTTATCCTTGTTCAAGCTCCTTATATATCGTCTGTGCCTAAACATTCATCTCTATCACATTGTAATGCAGATTCATGCTAGAACAGCTGTTGTGCTGGATTGCAAACTACTAGTAGATGAAAAACTGGCAAGCACAGAGCGTGAATATTAATGATGAGATGGCTGCCTGCCTCCTCTGGCCAGCAGCTGCATTTGTTTGGGCTTCTGCAATGTGTCCGTCCCCCAAGGTTGCCAGTTAAATTCTATTATTTCCAAGTGTGGTCATTTTATTTGCTCTTAGAAGAACCAAAGCTGTCAGCTTTAGCTTCACGGTGTCAGCTGCATTGTTGTTAGATTTGTAATTTGAAGGCCGCATGCCCAGATGGCAACATCCTCAGACTTCATTGCCTTCAGGCAGGGCTCTCTGGTATAGGCCCCTGAGATGACTTCTGTCAGGGGACTGCCATTGGAACAGGGGAGGGAGGCAGGGGGGTCGTTGGGATACAGAGAGCCTCCGAAACTCCTGAGGAGCAGTTCCTCTTCCAGCGGTGGGAAAAGCCACATCTCCAGAAGAGAAGAGGGGGAAGGGGCCAGCCAAGCGAGGAAGAAGAAGAAGAAGAAGAGTTTGGATTTGATATCCCGCCTTTCACTCCCTTTAAGGAGTCTCAAAGCGGCTAACATTCTCCTTTCCTTTCCTCCCCCACAACAAACACTCTGTG
This sequence comes from Podarcis cretensis, assembly GCF_951804945.1. Lineage (NCBI taxonomy): Eukaryota > Metazoa > Chordata > Lepidosauria > Squamata > Lacertidae > Podarcis > Podarcis cretensis. The sequence goes on along the minus strand of NC_137170.1, from coordinate 42,952,260 downwards.
AGGTGAGTGGGGCTGAGAGACTTCAGAGAAGTATGACTGGCCCAAGGTCACCCAGCAGCTGCATATGGAGGAGCGGAGATGCGAACCCGGTTCCCCAGATTACGAGACTACCGCTCTTAACCACTACACCACACTGGCTTGAGGATGCTGCTGAGAGCCCCAGCACCTCACCTGGCCGGGCTGGCCAGGAGGGATGCATGCAACTTCTGTAGCCCAGCTTGCGCAGAGGGAGGAAACGCAAGGAGGGGAGGAGGAGGCTTGGGGTGCTGGAGTTCTTATGTTGGGGGAGAAGCTGGAAGGGGCCACTCCCGGAGTCTGCAAGTGACTGAGACAGACATGAACTTGGTAGATCTGCACTGTAAATAGTTTGCACAATAAAACCTGTAAAAGCCAGGTCAGAGTCCTGCCTGATTACTCATGAGCGACCACCACCACCACCACCACCTGACAACTTCCAACGTTGTTCACCTGCTGTAAAGGGAAAGGTGGGGTCTAATTGTTTTTACATCAAAATGGACATAGAGGCAATGGGAGCTAAGCCGTCCCTGGCTTTACCCATTTGTGCTCTCTTTTCTTAGAGTGGCCACGTGTCCTAATTTACAAAGGACAGTCCTCTATTTAAGGGGCTGCCCGGTCCAAGTCTGCTGTAAAGATAAAGAGCCATCAGAAGGGAAAGCAGCAAGGACCTTGAAGTTGCCCATCAGGAATGAACACCTGGGCAGCAGACTGTGCAGGTACACAGGTCAACTGGCCACATTCTTCCACACTAGAATTTATATTGAAAATGGTAGGAATCATTCTTAAATCTTCATCTATCTACAGCAGAGCTTTCCAAACTTTTCATGTTGGTGACATGCTTTTTTTGACGTGCATCATTTTGGGACACAGTAATTCAGTTTTACTAGCAAACCAGAGGTTAAATTAACCTCTTTCCAGCCTTGAGAGGATCGTGGGGAGCGTTTGAACAACACACCTACAACACTGCAGCCAGCACACTAACATGTCACAACACACAGTTTGGAAAGCTCTGATCTACACAGTTTCATAAGCAAATTTTATGTAAATATGTCCTGTTTTTTCTTTTTCTTTTTCTTTTTTTGGGGGCTGATGCATTTGTGTTTGTTTTCTGTTTGGTGACATATAAACAGCCACCCTAACCTTTCTCTCTGCTTAAGCTGGGGCTGGAGAATTCAGATACCATGAATCTCCACTTCATATGCAAATGGCTAAACAAATGCAGTTCCTCACATTCTGTTTAGTTTGGCCTTAACAATGGTAGAGAGTTTTCCTGTTACCACTGAGGGTTTGTCTACACTTTCACTTGTCCTGTGCCTAGAAAGCATGGGTTTGAGTGTTGTTCAGCTTGGCCATGCTTTCTAGGCACGGGTCTGAGCAGTTTTGCCCCTGCACTAAATCAGAACAAATGGCAATCTGCAGAAAACCCGATTGCTGTTTGTTCTGATTCAGCACTAAACCACAAATTTCCCCAGTGGAGGGGGGTGGGTGGCAGGGCAAATGGATGCATGGATAAGCTCTTAGTCACCAAAGTCCACTTCAGGGTCAGAATCATAGAATTGTGGAGTTGGAAGGGACCCCGAGGGTCATCTAGTCCAACCCCTGCACTGTATGAATCTCAGCTAAGGCACCCATGACTGATGGCCATCAAACCTCTGCTTAAAAACCTCCAAGGAAGGAAAGTCCACAACCTCTTGAGGGAGACTGTTCCACAGAGAACAAAGGCTTTCAAGTTGATGAGCCAAGACAATGGGATCAGACTATCTGGGGGAAGAGGTGTGAAAACCACAGGAACGCTGTTATCTGGCTGCTAGGATAACCATAAGCTTTTTCGCCAGCCACAAAATGCATCCCGGAAACAAAAGAGATTGCACCACTTCTAGGATATGAGCAGAATGGAAAGAGAGGACCAGAAGGAACACGGTTGAGGCCAAGGCATTTTGGCACTCCAAGCAGCTGTTGCACAACATCCAAGGAAGATGCTTTCCAGCATCTTTAGACAGCAGGCAGCACCCTCTGTGGCTTCACTGGAACCCTAAAATATTGTTGGCCCTCCCAGTGACTCCTTGGATTGCTTGAGACGTTGGGCTGATTTGTGGTAACTCACACAGCACAGCTACTGTAGAAATGTGTCAGTGAGAGGTAATGCTGGGCTTACTGCATGGCTGGAAGCTAAAGAAAACTAAGATCATGGCCACTGGGCCCATCACCTCCTGGCAAATAGAAGGGGAAGAAATGAAGGCCGTGAGAGATTTTACTTTCTTGGGCTCCATGATCACTGCAGATGGTGACAGCAGCCACGAAATTAAAAAACGCCAGCTTCTTGGGAGAAAAGCAATGACAAACCTAGACAGCATCTTAAAAAGCAGAGACATCACCTTGCCAACAAAGGTCTGTATAGTTAAAGCTATGGTTTTCCCAGTAGTGATGTATGGAAGTGAGAGCTGGACCATAAAGAAGGCTGACCGCCGAAGAATTAATGCTTTTGAATTATGGTGCTGGAGGAGACTCTTGAAAGTCCCATGGACTGCAAGAAGATCAAACCTCTCCATTCTTAAGGAAATCAGCCCTGGGTGCTCACTGTAAGGACAGATCCTGAAGCTGAGGCTCCAATACTTTGGCCATCTCATGAGAAGAGTAGACTCCCTGGAAAAGACCCTGATGTTGGGAAAGATGGAGGGCACAATGAGAAGGGGACGACAGAGGACGAGATGGTTGGACAGTGTTCTTGAAGCTACCAGCATGAGTCTGACCAAACTGCGGGAGGCAGTGGAAGACAGGAATGCTTGGCATGCTCTGGTCCATGGGGTCACGAAGAGTCGGACACAACTCAACAACAACAACAAAAAGATGGCAGTCTTTCCATGGACTGCATGGTCATATGGGACATGGTTATCACATGGATCCTAGTAATCTTTTTTCATGCTCAGATTTGGAGGGAGAGATTTCCAAAGATGAGGCGTGTCCACCCAAAATGTCCCTTTATGTACCCTTGGTATACAGTGTCTATTACCAGGTGGCTGCTCTCAGCTGATCATAGTTATCGGACTGTGGCCCTTCTCACACATTGTAAGCTCTGACAACCACTCTGTTTCGAGAGTGGAAATCTTCCTCGTCACCTCACTTTTGACCTCCATGGATTAAAAATCCCATGAGCAAAAAGCTAATTAAATACACCAGAAATGGGGGATCTGTAGCCCTCCATATTTTGCTGGACTCCAGTTCTCATCTGACTCAGTCTGCATGGCCAGTGATCAGGGATGAAGGGAGCTATTGCCATTAATATTGGAATAGCCATAGATATATTTATCCTTTCATCCCTGCTTTATTTAAATCTCTGCATGGGTGGCGTTGTGGGTTAAACCACAGAGCCTAGGACTTGCCGATCAGAAGGTCGGTGTTTCGAATCCCCGCGACAGGGTGAGCTCCCGTTGCTCGATCCCTGCTCTTGCCAACCTAGCCGTTTGAAAGCACACCAAAGTGCAAGTAGATAAATAGGTACCACTCCAGCGGGAAGGTAAACGGCGTTTCTGTGCTCTGCTCTGGTTCGCCAGAAGCAGCTTAGTCATGCTGGCCACATGTACGCCGGCTCCCTCGGCCAATAAAGCGAGATGAGCTCCGCAACCCCAGAGTCGGTCACGACTGGACCTAATGGTCAGGGGTCCCTTTACCTTTTATTGTTTGCAATAGTCATTTTTCCTCTCAGTATTTCTCTATCCTCACTTTATTCAAACGTTGGCCATTGTTTAAAACTGCCACTTTCCCCTTTCTCCCTTCGCCATGTACTCAAAATTATGTGGAACCCTCAAATATTCCATAGTACTTTCCTCTAACCTCTGCCATTGTTCTAAACCACAATTTCCTCCCAGTGTTCTCCATCCCTGCTTTGCTCAAACTTCTGCCATGGTTTTAAATCACCAGTTACCCCCTCTCAGTGCCCCCACACTTGTCACTCCCATGTCATGGCCATCTTCACTTTTGCTCCCCTATCCTTGGCTTTATGAGAATCAAGGTTTGTGCTGTGACACTGGGGACTTCGTGATAATATACTTACATTTTTATTTTATATAGTGAGATTGAAGCAGGGAAATTCATGTAGTAAATTAGGTTCATTCCACCAGAACCTGGCTTTGGGGCCAGGAAATTTCCTCATGCCCTCATCTCTTCTCTATTGTGACAGCTCAGAAATATCATTATGGGTAATTTCTTTATGGAAATACGAAGTCCCTTTAATAATCTTAGGAAAGCTTTTGAAAGGTGATTTTTGCTTATTCCAGTCAGTCCATGGTGGGGCAGGGGGAGGAGGGAAAAGTCCCATTACACAAGCAGAATTCCTTGTGCTAATGGGATATGGTGGCTGAATATTGTCCATAATGAATATAAAGAAAATATGAGTTATGGCAGTGCCGGATTTACATATAAGCTAAACAAGCTATAGTTTAGGGCCCCACTCTCTTGCCCTCCCCAAAAAAATTACGAGTCTGTAAACTGTGTTTCTAAAGGAACTTTTGTTATTGCCAAATGCCCATGGATTTGCATTATTAAGTTTGTTATGAATAAAAAAATATTTTAAGTTAGAGCTTAATAATTATTTCACTCTTAATATACTTCTTCTTAATTGTATTGCAGTTCAACAATTACTTTGATAAAATACATATTTTGTTATGTGCACATGGCTTTAGATACCCATTAGGTCCATAAATTAATATATAGCATATCTTCAACACAAAAAACAGCAACAATTTGTTGTTGACAAAGGACAGCTGGACATATAAAGGGCCCCGTTACCTTCAGTAGTTTAGGGCCTCATCAAACCTAAATCTGGCCCTGAGTTATGGGATTATTTCAGAATATTGCATCTTGGAAATAAAGGCTTTGAATATAAAGTTTCAGCCTTTGAATTTTGACAATGGAGAAATGTCTAAGTTTTGTAGAATTAAATGTCTATATTGTTGAATGTCACTGTTTCCTTTTATCACATCTAAAAAGGAACTCACTATTCTTTTTTTCACTGTAACTTTTTCATTGTTTGAAATATTAGTTTTTTAGTAATCTGTAATGTCTATATATTTGCAAGAAATTCATTCACTCCTACTACCTAAAAAATGCATAGTAAATCTGGAGGAAATCAGACCTCTTGTTTCCAGTTACAGTATATTTAGCGGTATTTCCCCCTTCTCTAGTGACTATGTGCCTGAATCTTAATTCATTTGACTGTACTGAGTTGCTGGAGGCATGTCTGTTGCAGCTGTAATTTCAAAAGCTTTGGGAAACCTTCTTTTACCAGGGGCTAAAAGACTGCTGGGGAGACAGAGTGAACTCGGGAAACCCCACTGAATTTGTCACGAGGGTTCTCCTCCTCCCCAGCCTGTTTTTAAAGTCTGACTCATTTTTTATTTATCAGCAAAGAGAAAATTCCACATACACAGATTCGCCTGTTGAGAGGTTGATGATTCACCCATGGTGAATGTCCCACGCCAGAGCTTATCATCGTTCCATGCAGGGATTCAAAATGCATGCGTAGTCCAGACTGAACATGTAGTTGGAGGGTGATGCCAGAGGGATAATATTCTAAGAATTGTCACAAGAACTTGGATTTCACCTAACAGTGACCCTACCTTTGCAGTGGTTCCCATACCTTTTCATGCCACTGCCCCCTTTGGCACAATCCCTTGGTGTTCACACATTTAACACTGTAACTAAGGCTGCATTTAGATGGCACTTCATTCCATCTCCTTGATATTTCCATAACTTTGGTTTTGCATTTTCTGTGGTATTTCATGTGACATAGAAACCACTTCTGGGAATCTAGCAGAAGTTTAGGGCTCGTTTCTGTGTTGTTTCTAGAAAGAAATCCATTTGCAACCACATTAACTTGGGAAGTTGCCAGAGTTCGTTATGAAGATTTTGGGGGTGGTATATAGTTCTTTCCTGCAATTTAAAGTTTAACACTACATAGTGGTAAATTGGTCAAAAAGCCATAGTTCCACAACACCGCAAAGTACAGCTATGTGAAGGAACATTAAAAACACAGACAGAAGTGCTAGCAAGATAGCCAGTAAAATGAATGCAATAAACCCCACATCCAAATGCAGCCCAAACATGGGTAACTTAAATCATGCATGTTCCTTCCCTGTTAACCTCTGTTTCAGCTTCCCTGGCCTTCGTCTGTTGTCTCCTTGCATTAAATTCTAGATTGTAAGGTCTCTGGGGCAGGGGCCAATCTCTTATACTTTGTGAAGCACCATGAGCACAAATGGTGCTATATAAATAAATATTTTTTAAAAGGTAAAGGACCCCTGACAGTTAAGTCTAGTCACGAACGACTCTGGGGTTGCGACACTCATCTCGCTTTACTGGCCGAGGGAGCCGACATTTGTCTGCAGACAGTTTTTCCGGGTCATGTGGCCGCTTCTGGCGAAACTAGAGAGGCGCACAGAAACACCGTTTACCTTCCCACCTATTTATCTACTTGCACTTTGATGTGCTTTTGAACTGCTAGGTTGGCAGGAGCTGGGACCAAACAACAGGAGCTCACCACATCACAGGGATTCAAATTGCTGCCCTTCCGATCGGCAAACCCTAGGCTCAGTGGTTTACACCACAGTGCCACCCGTGTCCCAAATAAATATTAGGAGTAGTTAATTTCATATAGTGTTCTCAACAGTTTAAGTCCAAGCCCTGGGTCTTCATTCTACTTTGAATTTCTCCTAATAGACACATGTGTGTATGCAGTTTTCCCCAATATACCCCCCCCCCAATTCTGTATGTTACTTACGCTGATTTTCACATTTTAATGGACACTTTAAACCAGTATGTTTATGCATTTATTTATATATTTACACACCACACACACACACACATGCACACAGACAGAGCTGGGGAGCTGCATTGCAAAATTCAGAGAAGTGTGAATTTTGAAGGATGGATGTGCTTCAGTTTATTAATTGCTTCAGAAAGTGCAAGCTAGGTAGATTCACCTTTAAATGCAAGCTGAATTGAATATCTCCCCATTCCCTAGTGGGGCACTGGTGTTAATCCATTTTCTACATGTACCTGGCTCAAATCCTGCCCCAGGAGCCAATAAGCTGTACTAGGTAGTTACTGAGGGTAGGACCTTGGAGCAGACTTAACATGTGCATGGGAGAGTCATCTCCCTTTGGTCAAATTCCAGGACTAATTTCTTTAACGCTTCCTGAAATCCATCTTTTTAAATAGTTTACTTCCCAGTACAATCCCACTCTCTCATTTACAAGCAGTTGAAGGAGTTTCCCTCAGTAAAACAACTGTGATATAAGCTAAGCAATTTGGTAGGCTGTAGGCATTGTGGTTATATTTATGCCTAGCACAGCATAGAAATCTGCTGGCGATTAAGAAAGCCTGAACCAGATGGATTTATTGATCCCTTCAGTGACAGTGTGCCATACTGTCTGTTTTTATATGCTATGCTTGCTGGAAACTCTGACCAGGGTTCTACAGATAGGATCTGATTTCTTGAGGTCCGAACTGTGGAGAAGATGGCAAGCATTTGGGAATAGATTGTGCCCCTCTGCCAACTCTTCTTGCTGTTCTTGGTATTTATTTGTGTGTTCATTCATTTATAAAGGCATACCTCCCTTCAGATGTTCATAGTTTTCCCTCCCAGGTTATGCAGTGTAGTTTATATTGATTAGAATCGAAGCCCCTGCAAGGGCCTTACCAGCAGTAGACCAATAGTAGTGGCTGCACTGGGAGACCTCCACACAGAGGGAGATCTGAAGCATCCTAGACCCTACTGTCCAAGTGCCCTCCCAGGGACTGATTCCTAAATTGAGATACAGTGGTACCTTGGGTTACATACTCTTCAGGTTACATACGCTTCAGGTTACAGACTCCGCTAACCCAGAAATAGTGCTTCAGGTTAAGAACTTTGCTTCAGGATGAGAACAGATATCATGCTCTGGCGGCGTGGCAGCAGCAGGAGGCCCCATTAGCTAAAGTGGTGCTTCAGGTTAAGAACAGTTTCAGGTTAAGTACAGACCTCTGGAACGAATTAAGTACTTAACCCGAAGGACCACTGTAAATGTTTCATTGAGAAGAGATCATGCTGCAATATCCTCAAGCCCACAGAGGGAAGTAGTAGTAGTAGTAGTTTGTTATTACCAGCCCTTCAACCCAAGGCCCCAGGGCAGGTCACAATGATTTAAAATGCAACATTAGAAACAGTTTAAAATAAATTGAAATGACATGTTGACATAAGTGGTGTTGGGGGATGAGTGTTCAGACCCCTGGTCTCTCACTTGTGGGGTGCCTCAGGGTTCTGTCCTTTCCCCCATGCTTTTCAACATCTATAAGAAGCCATTGGGAGAGATCATCTGGGGGTTTGGGCTGGGTGTTCATTAGTATGCGGATGATACCCAGCTCTACCTCTCTTTTAAATTAGAACCAGTGAAGGCGGTGCAGGTCCTGTGTGAGTGTCTAGAGGCGGTTGGAGGATGGATGGCAGCTAACAGATTGAGGTTGAATCCTGACAAGACAGAAGTACTGTTTTTGGGGGACAGGGGATGGGCTGGTGTGGAGGACTCCCTGGTCCTGAATGGGGTAACTGTGCCCCTGAAGGACCAGGTGTGCAGACTGGGAATCATTTTGGACCCATAGTTCTCCATGGAGGCACATGTTAATTCTGTATCCAGGGCAGCTGTCTACCAGCTCCATCTGGTACGCAGGCTGAGACCCTACCTGCCTGTAGACTTGTCTCGCCAGAGTGGTGCATGCTCTAGTTATCTCCCGCTTGGACTACTGCAATGCCCTCTATGGTGGGCTACCTTTGAAGGTGACCTGGAAATTACAATTAATCCAGAATGCAGCAGCTAGACTGGTGACTGGGAGTGGCTGCCGAGACCATATACATCAGCTCTCAGTACGTTTCTGAGCACAATTCAAAGTGTTGGTGCTGACCTTTAAAGCCCTAAACAGCCTCTGTCCAGTATACCTGAAGGAGCGTCTCCACCCCCATCGATCAGCCCAGTCACTGAGGTCCAGCTCCGAGGGCTTTCTGGCAGCTCCCTCACTGTGAGAAGTGAGGTTACAGGGAACCAGGCAGAGGGCCTTCTCAGTAGTGGCACCCGCCCTGTGGAATGCCCTCCCATCAGATGTCAAAGAAATAAACAACTGACTTTTAGAAGACATCTGATGGCAACCCCGTTTAGGGAATTTCTTAATATTTGATGTTTGATCGTGCTTTTACTATTCTGTTGGGAGCCACCCAGAGTGGCTGGGGAAACCCAGCCAGATGGGCGGAGTATAAATAATAAATTATTATTATTATTAATTGCCATAGAATCATAGAATCATAGATTCATAGAATCATAGAGTTGGAAGAGACCACAAGGGCCATCGAGTCCAACCCCCTGCCAAGCAGGAAACATCATCAGAGCACTTCTGACATATGGTTGTCAAGCCTCTGCTTAAAGACCTCCAAAGAAGGCGACTCCACCACACTCCTTGGCAGCAAATTCCACTGTCGAACAGCTCTTACTGTCAGGAAGTTCTTCCTAATGTTTAGGTGCAATCTTCTTTCTTGTAGTTTGGATCCATTGCTCCGTGTCCGCTTCTCTGGAGCAGCAGAAAACAACTTTTCTCCCTCCTCTATGTGACATCCTTTTATATATTTGAACATGGCTATCATATCACCCCTTAACCTCCTCTTCTCCAGGCTAAACATGCCCAGCTCCCTTAGCCGTTCCTCATAAGGCATCGTTTCCAGGCCTTTGGCCAAACCCATTTGAAATCTGTACAGCTCAGTCAAAAAAGCCCAATAAAAAGCAGTGTATCCTCCAAAAGATGGGGTTGGAATGCTTATTTCTCTTCTGCAATGCTGTGTGTGTGTGTGTGTGTGTGTGTGTGTGTGTGTGTGTGTGTGTGAAAAAGCAACCATTTAATTCTGAAAGAAGTCAGCTCCTAGCCTAGAGCAAGGTGAACGACCTCACCCTTTCAAAGCTACTGCAGAGCACAGCTGGAAAAAAATGTGTAACATTAAAAACAAAAATTAAATTAATGAGATTGGTTTCTGATTTCAAGTTTTTAGAACTGGGACCTATTAGTCCACCTGTGGCCCAATAAAATAAGTGGGATGTTGGGATAAAAAGAAATAGTCCAAAGTCACCTGTTCAAAGATTTGTGTTGTGTAATTGCATCTGTGGCCGTCACTAATAACAGGGTGCAGAGCACACAAAACTGTCATATTAAGGACAAAAAGTAACAACAAAACCAAAAGCAGCCAGTCCAAAATTTAGCCAACCACCATTTTAAAGGGAGGAGATTCTGGAAAAATCACTGTTTATGCACTTTATGTGTGGCCTGCTACTAAAAAAATAAAAATCTACATGACTCATGCTCAGAAATATTTTTCATTTTTGCTCCACCATAACTGTGTGGTTTTAGAACCCATAGTTATTTCCCCTATTATTTTAGGTTATTGGGTGGAGGTTATATTTGCTTTTGTTTTTAGAAATGCTGCAGCATGGCCACATTTTAAAAATAAGGAACAAGGAATGCTTATGGAGTTGTTTCTGCATCACCTAATGGGTATATCCTTTCTTGTGAATGGTTAGCAGTGATCTTAGGTATAAATCAGTAGAGGGAGTTGAAGTTCAAAGTATGCGTCAGGTTCTGTGCACATGTTTCTGAGGTCAACCAACGCTTTAAAAATGAATATCGAAAATAACAACTGAATGGCTATGCAGACCCCCCCCCCCGAGCTTCATTGGTGAGCTGAAATGAATTCAGATGCCAGAGATTTCTAGTGAACTCAAAATAGGACTGTTGCAAAATCTTGGTCTTTTACAGCTTGTTGTATGCTAAACTACCGGTAACTTGAACACTTTAATGAAAAACATGGATGGATTGGAACTCTTGGAACCCCAAAGTTGCTCTTGGTCTCTTTATGTGCATTTGTATGCCTCTTTTCAAGCATGCCTGCATGGAATGACGTCTGCTATCTATGACAGAGCCACACATAGGAGGGATAAAACTCCTCTCTATACAGTTTATGGAAATGCGTTAAGGCAAGGTGACACATACTTAGTAAAGCAAGGAACTGCTCATGACAAGGAAGAATCTGAACTATGACAATAATGGTGTCCATTCTACTAGCAAGAGAATAAAGATATTTCTATTCATGCTGTGTCTGCAGCTATATCTAATTACTTTGCTGGTCTGGAACAGGGTTCCTTCTCTGCACGGCCTTTAGTTGATTTTCAAAATCCATAGATGCCAGTTATTTTCTGGTACCTGTCCCTTTTGGTCTGACTCTTATTCTTAATCATTAAGGGTTGCCAAAATTGTCATCCTTTGGGGTTTAGAGTCCCACATCAGTGTTCCTAAAAGTAAAATCACAGAGGAGGGAATGGATGTATCTTGTCATTTGTTGTACTTTTGTTCACAAAGGAAGCTTCCTTATTGTGATGGGCTGGGAATCTGATTCAGAGGCTGAACCAGAGGAATCCCAGCCTGCACAGGAGTCCCCGCCTCCAGGGCGAGCTGAGCTGGGGCAGGGCCTTGAATCTGAAGTGCCTGCACCTGTGCTGGATCCTCAGGAGCAGACACCAGATGAATCCACTCTGGCTCTGGAGGTGATTGAGGACCCATTGCCTACAGGTGCGCCTCTCCCGGCCCTGTCAGGGGAAGGTGAGCCTCCCCCTGGGTCCAGTAACCCTCCAGCCTCTCCTGAGCTGCAGAGGCTCAGGGCAGAGAGGCAGAGGGAACTGGGTTCTCTCAGGAGGAGTGCTCGCCTTAAGGCCAGGAGAGGCGGGTCACCTGTGGGCCGGGACCACCCCTGGCCTCAGAGAAGATAAAGGCCAGTCAGCCCGGTCCCAGGCTACGGGAACAACATCGTTGGAAACCTGTTTCTGCCAGCACCCAGACCTGTTCTTCCAGAGTTCCCGACCACGCCCGGTTCCTCGCTTTGGACCCCACTTCGCCCTTGGTGGACAGTCTCCAGACCCTCGACCCAGGACCGGACTCTGACCACGCCTCATGGTAACCTCCCCCCGGGACCAGCACACTTATACCAAGTAAGACCATTGGCCCGCCTGGCTAAGTGCTGTCCATACTGGTTGGCTACTCCTCAGTTTTTCCAGCCTTATCTGGAGATGTCAGAGAGCTGAACCTTGAGAACTTTTGCATGCAAATCATGTGTTCTACTACAGTCCTTCCCCAAGAGGAAGCTGCCATTTATCAAGGCAGATCATTCATCCATCTAATTCAGAACTGTCTACAACAGGGGATGCCCACATCGTGCTCTCCAGGTGTAGTCGGACTTCAACCACCGTCAGCTCCAGCCAGCACAGCCGATGTTCAGGAGTAATGGCAGTGGTCATCCATCAACATCTGGAGGGTATCACATTGGTTATCCTTGTCTACACTGACTAGCAGCAGGTCTCCAGTGTTTTGGACAAGGGTCTGTCCTAGTCCTGCCTGGAGATTGAAATTGGGACTTTCTGCTGGCACAACATGTGACCTGCCACTGAGCTTTAGCCCTTCCTTGTAAATGTATGTACATAAGAAAGTCCTTTTTAAGACTGATTGTTCATTTCGGTCTCCCCTTCCTTCTCACAATGCGACAATGCCACTTCCCCTCTAAGTTTGTACTGTGTCTCAGTGTTGATGCAGTCTCCTCTATGTGCAGGGCCAGCCCTACCATTGGGTGAATGGAGGTGGCTGCCTCATGTGGCAGATACTGGGAGCAGCAGTGATGTGTTGCAGGGCAAATCTGTGTGCACTACCAGGCCTGCCTTGTGCCTGCTAAGTTCTCCTGTTCTCCTCAGGTGTGGTGAAGGATGCTATCCCATCACCAGTGTTGATGAAGTAAGGTTCAGCTGTCACTCTGCTCAGTTTCTGTAGGTAGCCATTTTATTCTTCACCTCAAAGAACAAAATATATTGGGCTAGCCCTGTCCATGTGTGAGTTTCATTGCCATCCCCAAGGAATGGATAGCAGGTCACTGTGCAGTCCGCAGCCAGCCTTGTCACACACTGCAGCTGCTGAGCTGTAGCTAGAATGGTTGAGAACCTATTTTATGGCAATCAAGCCTTTCTAGTATGTCTTTAACCGAAAGCAGCAAGACTCTGTTGGCTTCAAAATCAATGCAGGGCATCCTATTGCAGAGAATATGCAATAGCAACCAGCAGGTAAGATAAAAGTTTGATCAATGTGGTCATGGTGGTGGGGGTTTGGGTATGAAAACTGTGGCAGTTGAGCGTGCCCTTATTCTCATCTTTGAAATGTTGCAGAATACGTACCTCCCTGCCATTATTGATGTAAAGAACTGTTGCCAATGAGGCTTTATTAGGAATACGACCACCCAGAGCAATCTTGGCCGAGACATTTCACAAGTAATGTTCGTATATGAACCAATTTCTTGCCGTTTGCAAGGATCGACTGGAATTCTCTGAATTGTTTCCAAGTCTTAACTATATTGTAAGCCCAGAGGCAGAAATTCCTCCCCTGCCTCCCCTTGCTTAAAAAGCTTCCTAATGAACTCCATCCACTCTTTTCTGCCAACAGATGCTTTATCTTAAGGCAATCCATAACAATCCAAATATTTCATATAATAAACTGAATGGGCTTTTTTCTCTTGAAAAGAAGTGCATTTAAAAAACAACAACAACTTATTTTAACAGAATATTTAATATCTGTTTTCCAATCAATTCCTATCTACTTTAAAGACTTTTATTTTTTTAAAGAGTGGGTGGGGCATAATCTTTTGCCAAAGTCAACTGATATTGAATGGGGGTGGAAAGAAACTCATTTTTTAAAAATTATTTTTATATTTTTTTATTAGTAACTTAAACAAAACATATTATCTGAAAACATATCCTTATTTTTTTTCCAATTTTCTCCCTCCCCCCACCCTCCCATGAAAACCCCCCCATCCCCACCCCCTGACCTCCCTCAGTTCCAATCTCTGGTTTCTCTGTAAATGCTATTCTCTGCATGTTACAAAATTGTATAAATCCTTAAATTATCTAACTGATTAGTGTCAATAAAAAGTTTGTGAGTGTTTATTCAAAACCTGCCAAGAAGTCCAATTCACTTTGTTGCGTCTTCAAATACTTTGTAAAAGGTTCCCATTCATCTTTGAAGTCACAGTTGTCCTTGTCCCGTGGCTTATGTGTCAATTTTGCCAGTTCAGCATAGTCCATCAATTTCTCTTGCCATGATTCTTTAGTTGGGATTTCCTCAGTCTTAAATCCTTGTGCTATCAAGACTTTCGTGGCCATTGTCACGTACAGGAAAGAAACTCAATAGACAAATAGACAGGGCAAATTACATTGACTGTACAAGAGTCGGTGATAGAGGGGCATTTCAGCGGAAGCAGTGGGGTGGGCAGGGCACTGCCTCTTGCACTTCTGTGGCCTGAGATGGATACTTCCCCCTCACCTGGTGGGCTGGTTCTGTGAGATACAAACCACCTTCTTGACTTGCCATGCCCAGGAGGAGGGAGCCAGAGGGAGCCGCACAAAATTACGGGAGTAAGGTGACTGCTAATCAACTCTGCAACTCCTTCATCCCTACATACATCCCTCTGCAGTCTTCTAAAACAGTAGCCAAGGAAGGCATCAAAAACGCTTAGGGGACACCTCACCCCTGGCACCTCTGTAATTCAGCTACTGAAAGGCACAGGGAACAATACCCTGTTCCCTACGGTACTGTAGTGCCAGAAAAACAGGCACAATTTCTTTAGCAGAACTCCTCACATATAGCTCTCTTCTTTGAACACAAAAAAAGGATCTGACTAAGCTCACCAAAAAGAGAATTATGAAGTACAAAAGGTCACTCATAAGTAGTTTGCTGGCATGTTTTTAAAAAAGGAGGGGGGAGGGAAAGCCTATTTATAGGTTTAACAAACATCTCCCCATTTTAAGTGTCCCCAAATGATCAAAAGATTGTAGAGCATCAGTGCCTTTTGAAACACATCTGCTTCCCTGAAATTAACACAGGGCTGGAGAATTAATGCAACGGAGTGTAGTTATATTTGCAACGAGTTAAAAGAGGAATCCTGGGGTTTGCAATAGATCAGCGTAGAATGGAACTGAATGTCTGTGGTCTGGCAAGCAAAACCAAGTTAGTGGTCTGGCAAGGGCCGTTGCCACTTTAAAAGAGGTTATGTGCCATGTGATCCGCACCCCTCCCCTTTTCTTGTGCCTTGCCAAAGGGAGGGGGGATGTTGTAGACTACAGGTCACCTCTATTAGTGGAGCGGTGTGCTTTAAAATGAGGCAATGTATACTGTGCCCCCTGCTCTCTTGGGCAAAGTACAAGGCTCAAGATCCAAACCTGATATTAAGCCCTCCATTCTCCTTCAACCCCTCCAGCTAAGCTAGGAGCCTTTTACAGCAGCACTCCAGGAGGCAAATGAAGGCTCCCAATGGGTAGAAAATTTAGGCTCATAACTATCAGAAGTGCTTTCTGTTTGTGTAGTGGGTAAGAGGGGTTGATCTGGCATACTGTCCAGCGCAAAGCCATTTCCCCAGAGGAACCACTTCATCCTTTGCAAAACAGAAACATGTGAGTTGTAAATCAACGTTTGTCGTGTGAGTTCTGTGAAATGCTGGCAACTGACCTAACTCTAATGCTTGGAAATGTACTTTTAAATAGCAGGGAGATGATTCATCTTGCTGGGGGTCCACACACCTGCATGTGAAGGAACCCTCATGGGGCTCATACAAAGCCCAGTTTCTTCTCTTACTCCACTGCATGTGACACATGTAGAGGAGGTCTATGTACGCTTCCCTCCTTTCTATCTAGCGCCCCCTGTCTGTATGGAGGAAGAAATGCATGGTGAACAGGGAGAGGGACCGGTGAAAAGAGCCATGTCTAAGAATGCCTACCATTAAATGCACTTCAGCAAACAGATCAGAAAACCCCCAAATTCATATTAATAATTTATTAATATAAGAGTTATTTGACAGTGGAACAGACTGTCTCAGAAGCGGGTGGGCTCTCCTTCATGGGAGGTTTCTAAATGGGTTGGATGGTCAAGTGTCAGGGATTATTTAGCTGTGATTCCTGAATGGCAAGGGGTTGGACTATGTGACTTTTGGGGGATCCCTTCCAACTCTATGAAGAGACCACCAGGAGAATTGGGAAAGAACCAACCATATCATGGTCTCATTTTTGGCTACATGCCAAGTACCATTTGGAAGCCCAGGAGGGAGAGTCAGCCAGAGAGAGAGAGAGGTATATAGGTTGGAAGAAAGGATAATTTATCCAATGCCCATCAGAACACTCTTATTTAAAACATATAGTACTATTAAAAAGCAGTGCCCAGCTGATAGCCTGAATACTAAGTACCTGTATACTCTCTGATTTATTTTTGTTTCACTTTTCTTTATTTTTCCAAACCAAATCAGGGCTTCTTTATGTCTGAAAAGAGCTCAAGTGACACACTAATGGACATGGCTCATGATGAACATGAATTGAACAGAACCAGGCACACAACACAGGAGTCATTTGTCCTAAGTAAATAGATCTTTTTAAGGCCACCAGAGATGTCACCAAATTAGCAAACCTCTTCAGTAGCCCCAGGAACCTCTAGAGTAGCTACATCACACAGTTCTAAAAACAGCAGGTGTTGGATAAATTCAAACCTCTGAAGTTTTTGGCCATCAGCTCTTTCAATGGCTGCATAAACATATCCATTTCTTCTGAAATGAGCAATTAACTGTGTGGCCTCCCTTGCAGCACTACTCGGGGAGGGCCCAAGACATTTTACTGTCTGAGGCAGAGTATCAAATGGTGGCCCTAACACCATAACCACCCCAGTCACAGAGAATAATATCCAAGGTTAGCATAATACTCTTTTTTGCATCTGAGGCGGAAAACCCTATGTGTGTTTCTCTTTGGGAGCAAAAATGCAGCAATAATAAATTCAGTTGATAACAATTAGTTGCCATTTCAAAGGCTTGGGGCTGTATATATTAAATAAAGAGGCCTTCTCCAGCATCCTACTGGCCTTCATGAACTGGTCAACCTACTGTTTAAATCTTTGTTGGTTGCCTGAAGCATGGCTGGAAAGTTATAATGTGTCTGGGGCTTCTACCATTCTTCTTATTTACTCTTAACATACTTTAGCCTTCTTACATAGACGCTCTTTCCCTGTCCATAGGTAGAGGAGGTGGGGACAATGACATTCTGCACATGTGTGAAGAACCACTTTTCCTAAATAAGTGCTGTACAAGTCCAGTTATAATGAAAACAGCAAGGTTCCACATTTGCTGCCCTACCAAGCCCCAACTGACCTTCTTATTCTTATTCATATTCATATTCTTATTCTTTGTATACTATCCTTCATCCATAGATGTCTGGGCGGTTCAAAAGAGAAAATTAAAATTTGTCCTCAGGTCCATGGCATTATACATTCTAGCCAATGTAGTTAGCATAGCTATATTTTGCAATCATTCTCTTTGTTTTGCTTAAAACGGAGGCAAGGTTTGAAACAGACAGATGCAGAATGGAAAGTTTTCCGTCCATGAGATAAAAATCAAGTTACACAGTGTCAGGGCTTTGCCTACGGGGGGGCCAAACAGCTAATTCCATTCTGATCTGTCTCACTGGCACTCAGTCATCGAGCCATTCCAGCCCACTGTGCGTCATTTCATCCCATTCTGACCTATTGTACACACATGCGACTTCCATGATGCTGGCTGCCTGGGTAAAGAACTCAGCTATAACCCATTGGCAATTATAATCTGAATGGTTTTTAGCAAAGCTAATCAGAAAATTGTCTGACCTATTAATCTAAACGGGAAATATATCCAAATTTAATCATTCAACTTCCTATTTTAAATTTTAATTACCTGATTGCTAACATGACTCTTGAAGCTATTTACAGCCATCAAATTAGGGGGTTAACCATTAATAATCTTTTAGTTTTCATTTTCCTCATTTAAAAACTCTTCCTTTTGTTAAGAGCTTACTAGCTATATAAATCCATAATTTACAAATTCATTCCATGCTTTATAAAATAATTTATAAGAACTTTGTTTGATATATTAACAATTTTTTAATAATAATAATAATAATATTGTAACCATGTGTAAAAAGAATCCTACATTTTTGTGTAGAACTGACACAGCAGACTCTTCCATTGATTATTTTTTGACACTTTTATGCTTAATCAGAGCTCACTTGGTTTTGGGTGCAGTAAGTTCTCTTTTAGCAAAAATATTCTACCTTTTGTGTAACGCTGCAAAAATTCTCAATTCCCCAATGATGTCATTTAAAATGTTTCACCACATCCCCTTGTAAGTTACAAATGGGGATGGAAAAAGATGTGCAATACAGAGAGGATTGTGGGCCCTTTTGGTAGCCGACACAGGACATTCTGTACTTTGATAGAAAATGACTATATTTCTGCTTTAAGACTAATTTAAATTCTTTTCATAGGTTACTGATTTGTAAGAATGTTCCTCTCTAGTCCATCTTCATATGTTCCATATTACAAAACAAATATTTCGCAACAGCGCATATATATAATATTAAAAGCCTTTTGACTTAGGATCCCCAGAGCACTCTATGATACCGCAAAGCTGGGTGAGCCCCACGTTCAGGAGCAATGCCAGTGTAGGGTAGGACACAATCCCATGCTTAACCAACAGTAGAGCAAATGCTACAACAATAGATGTAGGAACAATAGACAAAGTAGCAAAGCTGACCAGACATGCCCACAGAGTCCCTGGTAGCCTCACTACCACACACCGGTCACAAGACTGCTTGCTGCTGATACCCTTCACATCATCCAAGCATGTAATATGAGACTTAGTGCTATCTGAATAGTCCCATGATATCACCCAACATAGTACACAAGTATCGTACAACCAGGCAGCAGCAGCAACGAGGAAACCACAAAGTTATTCCCCCCCCTTCAGGATCCATCACTACACCAGGACTGAAAAGGTTGGCCAACCTCAGGGCTGACCCAATACATTTTGACACCTGTGGCGTACCACAAAATGGCATCTCCCTCCCCGCAAGGGGAAAAGGGGTGAGAGAAGATCTACATCAGGAACAAGGCAGCATAAGGATCCTGCCACCTGAGGCAGTTGCCTCACCTTGCCTCATGGGTGTGCTCTGGCTGACATGTTAACTACTGTTTACCCCAGTAGAACGTCATGAACCATGAGGTAGCGTCAGCATCATATACTAAGACATCACACAAGGAAAAGCTGCTAATGACTCTTATTGCCTCTGGATTTGCTTCCAAATGACCTGTTTACCGATCATTCACCCTCATTTTCTTTCGGTGGGGAGATTAGATGACAGCAGCCCATTTTCCGAGAGCATACAAAGAGCCCCACTGGATCAAGACAAAGACCCATCTAGTCCAGCAATCTGTTCTCACAGTGGCCCACCCACGAGGCAAGGTGAGGCGACTGCCTCAGGCGGTAGGATTCACAGGGGCAGCAGATCCGGCCTCTAAGGAATGCATCACCTGCTGCTACTGCTGCTGTGGTGGCAACAGCTGAGGCACACTCTTTGGAGGCCAGATCTGTCTTCTCCGCGGCAGCCCCCATCATGTGGCCTCTCGGTGAATAGCAGGTGCTGCTGGTCTCCTCCCAACCCTAGGGAAGAAAGTGTGGGGCTGCCCTCTGGGATCTCTTGAGCCCTACTCCCACTTCAACTGTTGGGTAAAATTGATTTGATTCCCCCCTTGTTCCTAATGTAGAACTTCACCCACCCCACTCCCACTGTTCCCAGTGTGGATCTTTATTTCCCTCCTTTATTCCTATTTCTCCATGACTAGTCACCTCTTATAAAGGGATTGCAGGAACATAGGAAGCTGCCTCATACCAGGTCAGACTATTTGTCCATCTGGCACAGAATTATCTATCCTGACTAAAAAATGACTCTCCATGATGTCAGGCAGAGGCCGTCTCCATCGTCTGCTGACTGATCCTTCTTAACTAGAGACACCAGGGAATTTTACCACAGAGCCATGGTTCTTCCTCTGCGGGTATCAGATCAGGACAGAACTGCTCCCTTTGTGAGGGATGTCATGGTTGTTAAGTCAGCACAAGCCACTCTGCAACCTCATGCAATCAGATCAGTAGATGCATCATTACTACAGACTATTCTTTTTTCTTTTAACAGGGAGAACACTAAAATGAGAACAGGGAAAAATGTGTACAGTCTAAAGGGAACATTAATATTATTTCTTGAAAAACGATTGTTTCTGTATGATAGTTTTTTTACTAATTTTTATACATTTGTTTATGTGTTGTCACAGTATGGTCAACACCAAACAGCAATATGCATATGAGCAAGGGAAATCATCATGAGCATCATCATTGGGTTTTGTTTTAATTCTTTTTGCTCTGGAACTTTCCATGAGAAAACCCACTCTTTAGTGCTCAATGGAAGCAAATGTCTATCTGCACAAAACCCAAATTGACGTTTGCTCTGACTGAGTACAGTGGTACCTTGGGTTACATACGCTTCAGGTTACATACGCTTCAGGTTACAGACTCCGCTAACCCAGAAATAGTACCTCGGGTTAAGAACTTTGCTTCAGGATGAGAACAGAAATCATGCTCCGGCGGCGCGGCAACAGCAGGAAGCCCCATTAGCTAAAGTGGTGCTTCAGGTTAAGAACGGTTTCAGGTTAAGAACAGACCTCCGGAACGAATTAAGTACTTAACCTGAGGTACCACTGTACCAAAGAGTGCATTTTTGCAGGGAAAGCTCTGAGACAAAAAGAAAACATGCTTGGACACAAAGTTTTAAAGCATGGACCTGTGCCTCAAAAGAGTGGGGCAACTGGTAAGGGTGGATAAGCCCTTGCTTCAACACTGGCAGTGGGACAGTAAAAGCAGAAGGTTCATTTAGTGGGCACAAGGCCGTTTGCAGACCCTCCAAGTGTCCCTATTTTCCAGGGATGTCCCTGATGTAGAGATGCTGTCCAGGTTTCTGATTTGACCCTGGAATGTCCCGCTTTTCCTTAAGATGTCTCTATTTTCAATGGAGAAATGTTGGAGGGTATGGAATTATCTAACCCCTAAGCTGCCTGCAGGCAATCCTGTATAGGAAAGTTTTTTAAAAAATGTTTAATATTTTATTATGTTTTTTTATATGTTGGAAGCTGCCCAGAGTGCTGGGGCAACCCAATAAGATATGTGGGGAATGGAATTATGGAATGGGATGTCCCTATTTTCAATGGAGAAATGTTGGAGGGTACGAGTTTGGTATGGCACACACAGCTGCTCCCAACCCCTTAGCTTAGCTCACCCTGTCTAATGATAGGGCCAGCCCTATAAAGACTGTGGAAATGGTATCAAAGTTAAGTCTAATATGGGAAATTAGGATTTAGAAAGGATTAGATAGAAAGCTTAGTCAAAATCCATAAAGTTAAGGACAAAGAAATGAGTTTACCACCTATCCAATGGTAGGAATTAATCTATATAGAAAAACACTCTACTGTGTGAAAACAAAGAATGAAGGTTAGAATAATAGTTAGAATGTTGTTAACATTTCAAAATGGTTGACATTTTTGTAAAATTATCTGAGAAGCAACGTTCCACATGTATTGTAAGACTTCTGGGCACAAGGTACTACTGGTTCTATTTTGGGGAGGCTATTGGAAAATGGAAAAGAAAGCTATAAACTAAATATAGATCATTCGTTTCATACACACAATCTGACACATTTTTCCTGGATTCACATTAAACATTCTGGTTTTCTCCCTTTTAAAGAGAGTACATGTCTATCAGGAAATATGCAAGGTGTTATTAAAATGTCCTTTGATACTGTTTTATTGCTAAAGAACTCCCCCCCCCCCCCATGGGCCCGAATGCAGCTGAAATTAAAAACTTTTTTGTATAAGTCTGATCTAAGCATAGGAAAGAAGTGGTTTCTATGGATTGCAAGAAGGGTTATAAATGATACCCTGCTGCTGAACTAATTGAATTGGCTGCCAGTTAACTACTGGGCTAAGTCCAGGATGTTAACATTGGTGTGCAAAGCCAAATACCGCTTGGGACTGGGATACCTGAAAGATCATTCACCCCTTATATACTAAACTGACTACTGCACCCAGCAGGAGAAGGATTCTGCAGATCCCATCTCATTAGGGAATTTGTATACAGTGTAGGAATTGGGCCTTTTGTATGGCAGCAGCTACGCTTTGGGACTCCCTCCCATTACATATCAAATGGGTGCCACCTATATTATCTTACTGGCAACTATTATAGACCTACCTTTCCCAAAAGCCTTATCCCAGTTTTTATTTGTACAGTGGTACCTCGGGTTACATACGCTTCAGGTTACATAGGCTTCAGGTTACAGACTCCGCTAACCCAGAAATAGTGCTTCAGGTTAAGAACTTTGCTTCAGGATAAGAACAGAAATCGGGTTCTGGCGGCGCAGCAGCAGCAGGAGGCCCCATTAGCTAAAGTGGTGCTTCAGGTTAAAAACAGTTTCAGGTTAAGAACAGACCTCCGGAACGAATTAAGTTCTTAACCTGAGGTACCACTGTATTGTACTTGAAATAGTCTTTATAATCATAGGCACTGCTGAAATAGAAATAGAGCTGAATGTCATCAGCGTACTGATGACACTTTGCCCCCAAACTCCTATTGACCATCCTCAGCAACTTTATATTGATCAGGCAAGTCCAACTCACAAGAGACTGCGATCTACTCCCGGTATAAAAATTCTGGAAGTGATCTACCCATGAAAGGGGGGTGGGAAGGCAAAGCTGTTGACCTTTTTTTTTTTGGGGGGGGGCTTTTGTTTCCTAACTCGACACAATGGAGGAACAGAACAACGAAGTAGGGGTGGGCAGGGTCTTTCAGTGCATTGCTTTTCACAACCGCCAATCGTGAGGGGTCCCGCAAGCATCCAAGGATTAAATAGTGGCCCACAGCACTCCACAGCATATCTGCCAGGGGATGAAAAAACACTGCACATGTCCATGTAACATTACTCTTGTAGCATGGTGACCCCCAAAGAGGGTGCTGTACAGATTGCTATTGCTGGTACCAGGGGTGCCATCTAGGGTAGGCCAAGAGGCTGAGGCCCCCCCCCAATTTTCAAGTAGGGGATTGGGTCCCCTCAATATTCTGCGGCAACGTGCACACACTGCACAACAAGCTCATGTCACCCACGCACGGTGCACGGCGCGCTCGCATCACAAATGCAAGCCGCATGGTGTGTGTGCAACAGATCAGCACATTGTGCGGCATGTGAGTGACATGAGCACATTGTGTGGTGTGCGCATGTGACATAGGCATGTAGTGTACCGGCCCCCTCAATCACGGGGGCAAGCTGGTGTGCCTGGCTGGCACACTTGTGTCATAATAATAATAGTAATAATAGTAATAATAGTAATAGTAATAATAATAATAATAATAATAATAATAATAATAATTTATTTATTTATACCCCACCCATCTGGCTGAGTTTCCCCAGCCACTCTGGGCAGCTCCCAATCAAGTGTTAAAAACAATACAGCATTAAATATTAAAAACTTCCCTAAACATAGATACATAATGTCATTCAGGACAGTTAAGCCAGCAAATTATTATATGTTATTTTGAACAGTGCAGAGCTTAGACCACAGTTGTGGGGGAGCTATGGTTTGTGGTGAGGGATGATGGAAATTGTAGTCTGGAACGCCACCCCTGGCTTAGTTTGTTGGTTAGAAGTCTTTTCATTGTCAATGCATTCAGGATGACAGTGTAACGAAACAAATTCCCCACCTGAAGTTAAGGAAAGCTTGCTGTTTGGAAATATTTTTTTCTAAATAAAAACAAAAAAGAAGGGTAAATTAGGCACCGTGCTTCTTAACAAACGAGGCAGTGTTCTTCTGTGTAGTAGATCTTTGTTACTTTCTTAAAGCGTCTCTATGTGAAGGTTTGTTTCTGGAGTTTATTTTGAGGCTGCATTTCACAGACCATGTAGATTATTTCCATTTGCATATGTACATGCTGCGGTCTCCCAAGCCTCAGCCAAAGTGGGTTAGGGGAGGGAGATTTTTAAAATAGAGGTTGTAGCCCCCAAAGCAGTTGACTTTCAGTCTTTCTGTCATGTGCTAAACCTTCCAGCTGTATAAATGATTTAAATCAAGATAAAATCACCTTGTGGTTTTATTCCCCCCCTCACCTACAATATATATATTCTCAGCCACTCACTCTGAAACCAGATTTTCTCCTGTAAACACATCTCTTCAAATGTGGCTGTGCAGGTGCGTTCTTATTCTCACTGCAAATTATATCAAAGCTCCTTTTATTGAGGCAGCCACAGAACATATAGCGCTGCATTCTTGATGTCTGGCCCTTCCAGGTTGCAGTCTGTCTAAACAAGCATAGCTCAGATCAGAGAGTACGGACAGAGGATAACCCCTTCCACAAACAGTGTGTGACTTTGAAAGCCAGCCCAGCAAATATCTCTCCTCTCCCCTCTGACTTGGGAGAGGTGGTGCATTTCATACCTTAGGTCAAAGGGTTCTTTGATGTATTTGAATCTCCCTGCTCGCTCAGGGACGGGAATAAGCTGGAAGCTGCTCCTGTTGCCGTTCTAAAAGGTTAAAGTTTCAGGTCAGGCTGAGACATGATCTGCAAAGTTTTGCCAAGACTATGTCTGATCTCAGATTGTCCCCAGAACACCCAAAAAGTGTATCTGATGTGCTGGCATGTAGATCATACTGAGCTGCTGAACTCTTTGGCTTTTACAAAGCCCGGAAAGGGAGCGGGGGCCCCTTCTCAGACCTTTGTTCCTCTGATTCACAGTGGAGGGATTCCAAATGTCTGGGGCCCATATTTAAAAGCGGGGGAAAAGGGAAGTATTTCTTTCTTTTTTTAAAAAAATAGTCTAAATGAATATTTCACAATAAAAGAAGTCTGTATGAAACTCAGGGTGGTATTTATGCTGAGGCTCTTAAACTACCACCTTTGAGGCTTAACATACTCCTCAGAAATCAATGTTAACTCTGTTTGCACAGCTTTCGTAGTTATAGAACAGGGCCATAGTTTTTAAGATTCCTGGATCCATTTTCAGAAATCTTCAGGAGGATTCCTGTTTTCAAATTAGTTTTAAAGTCCCAAGCATTCAGCTTTTTATGAAAAATCCATTTGCCGTTCCGAATTCCAGCCAGTTACCTCAGTTTTGTAATTCTCAATATTAAACTTCACTTAAAAGCTCTACATATATTTGCGAGTGCCCCTTACTCATGGGTATTCTACTCCTAGGTCTGAAAAAAAGTAATGACCACAAGTATTTGTTTTGATTGCAATAGCAGTGCATCTTGGGATATGTTGCCTTAAGGTTCCATAAGTAGTCTGATATTCTTGCCCATGTTTTCACATTTTAAAGAAATTTTAGAAATTCTATTCCTTCTTGGATACATGCCAGCCTGTTGCTTAGCTCAGAAGGAGTGTGGTGGATGGGGGGGGGGGAGGCCCTCCCCCAATGTTTGGTTCAAGTTGGCGTCACTGATGGAGAACCACACATGAGCGGAGGCATATGCACATAAAATATGTGCCGCGCATAGAATCTGCATCACAAATAGTGGTGTCACCAGAACTCTAGGCTGTTCATAATTTCTGTATGTAGAATAAGACTTGACTCTGATCCAAAATTGCAACATGCCCCTTATTAAAACAGAGATGTACTACCAATTAAATTATTTTTTTCTGCACCTGGGCTGTCTGTGTGGCCAGCATGACTAAGCAACAAAACTCCATCAACTCTGCACATGCTCAAATGCTGCTTATTTAAATACTCAATGTAATGGAAAGTTCTGCTGTTGGTACATGTGGAACAAATTTACTTTCTACAATGACCAATCTGTAACACATGACATTGTGACAAACAGGGATGGAAAAAGAATGTAGCACTAAGAATACCATGTTCCCAAGAAGGACATGTGCTAAAACCTGGCCAACATTTGTAATCTTGGAAAGTAGAATCTTTAGACTTGCACACCAGCTGGCTGATTCAAAATTGCAACAAGCTCATATCACCAGCCTCTAATCACAAGTGAAGCTCCATAGTTAGTAGTGGGTAGGATTAGTCTGAGCTCTAATCAGGGCCGTCTTTACTTGGGGGTGCAAGGGATGCGGGGCACCTGGGTGCCAAATTTTGGGGGTTACCAGGCGCCCGCCACTGAAGTCGCCTAAGCTCTTAACTATCTACCTGTTATGAAATAATAAATAGTTTTGATCAAGCTAGAAAAACAAAATACATATCTAACTAGGTATTACCGAAATGTGTACCTACTGGTTCACTAAAGGACTTTCGACTTTGTGCGCTCATTTACTAAAGATGTGCCATTTGTCATTCACAACGGTGATGCTTGACTCAACGATGGCGCTTGTCATTCTCAATGGCACCGTGCACGCAAAATTAACTGTTACATCATAATAAAAGTTAACTTGGGGCTAAACTAAATTTGGGGGCTCTGGGTGGATCTTTGCACCTCGGCAGCGCATATGCTAATGACTGAACTGGCTCGAATTCATAATATTGAATTGCCACTGGCACACCTCATTATATGGTGGAGAAGCAGATGTCCCCTCCGCTGTCATGCACAGGAAATCTCCAGGATTGGGTGCCCATGCAAGGGCAGATATAGAATAAAGCAGATACCCATGTCACAAGGCATTTGCATGGACTATCTGTTTCATACATGAGGCCATTGCATGACATGGATTCATAAGGTATATCTGCTCCTCAGCTGCTTGAAGAGTAGCAGCAGTAGCAACAACAAAGCAACAAAGCAACTAGGGACAAGAGAGCCTAGGTAGTAACACCTTGCCAACAAAGGTCTAAATAGTTAAAACTATGGTTTTCCCAGTAGTGATGTATGGAAGTGAGAGATGGATCATTAAGAAGGCTGATCGCTGAAGAATTGATGCTTTTGAATTATGGTGCTGAAGGAGACTCTTGAAAGTCCCATGGACTGCAAGAAGATCAAACCTATCCATTCTTAAGGAAATCAGCCCTGAGTGCTCACTGTAAGGACAGATCCTGAAGCTGAGACTCCAGTACTTTGGCCACCTCATGGGAAGAGAAGACTCCCTGGAAAAGACCCTGATGTTGGGAAAGATGGAGGGCACAAGGAGAAGGACAACAGAGGATGAGCTGGTTGGACAGTGTTCTCGAAGCTACCAGCATGAGTCTGACCAAACTGCGGGAGGCAGTGGAAGCCAGGAGTGCCTGGCGTGCTCTGGTCCATGGGGTCACGAAGAGTTGGACATGACTAAACAACAACAACAACACCAGCTAGCTAGGTAGCAATGCTTTACATGACACAGAAAGTCAGCTTCCCCATCAGGAACATTCCATATGCCAAAATAGGTCCTCATGAGGCCGAAATAATTTCAGTGTGCAGAAGCGCTCTCTCTCTGTCTTTCTGTAGGTGGCATTTAGCAAGGATTTTTCTTCTCCTAACCAGGCACCACAACAACCCCAAACCGTACCAAATATAAGAGCAAGATTAAAGGCATGTAATCTTCCCCTGGCATTTCCCCCCACAGTGAGCATATTCTGCAGAAGTCTTTCTAGGAGAAAAAAATATCTGCAAACCACAGACACCAGACAAGTTGTTTGGATTGAGAAAAATTAACCAAAATCTCTCATTTTTTACTTGGTAACTTCTCTTAGCTAACAGAATCATTTTGCCCAGGCTTTAAATCAAGGGGAATGTCATAACTTGATTAAGCACCTTTGGAATCATGTTATTAATTCATATTTTAAATGATCTCTCTTTAGCTCAGTTCTGACATCAAACCAAATATGAGAGTCCGTAACACCAGTCAAGTTCCAGGATTTCTTATGAGTCAGGTACAATTATTCTACAGGAAACTTTGGGTCAAGATAACATTGTCTAGACAAAAGATGCTAGATTTTCTGTTGTTTAAACAAAAACAAACATCAGAAGTCTAACAAGCATTAAGGGTTTTACTGAAACTAACAAAAGCCAAGAATGCACAATGATAAAGAGGATTGTATTTGCACAAGGTTTTCAAGATTTATTGTAAAATATTTTAAATTCCTAATGAAAAGCATTCTACATTCAATCAATAGCTATGTGAATCTTAAGGCTTAATTAGACATTGTGTGGAAAAAGCTTTTCTCCATGACTTTTAACAAACTACCCTAGAAATTCACCAGAGCAAAACTTTCCAAGTTTAATTTGAATGCCACTTTGGGAAAAATCTGATATATGAGAAATCTATTGAGAAATGCTGCTGACCATTTTTATTCTAAGTTAGGCTTGCCACACGTCAGGAAAATTCCTGACATATCCTGGTTTTGGGGTGTAAAAATGGCGTTAGGGTGAATGTATACCTGGATGTATGGCAACATGATGGAAAAAATAGCAGAAACAGCTCAAATGCTTACAATCACAATCTTGTGGGCAGGTTTCCTCCAAAAAGCTCAACAATTTGGGTGGTTTCTGCAGGTGTCAGAAATATGGCAACGCTATTCTACATTCCTACACTGTTATTCAACTTGTTTCTGACTTTTCGAATTTGAAATTTTAGTGCTTATTTTGTTTTGTTTTGAAACTTATGATGGCAGCTTTTCATGTGCAGGTTCAGAAACAGAATTTCTTTATGATAAGACACATATTAAACTTATCATTAAACATGATAAGCCACAATGTATTTTGTAGCACAGGGGAAGAGTGAACTGCTGGAACATAAATATAAACAAAAATACCAGCTTGTATACAGGGATCTCTGAAAAATCTTAAATGATTTGGCTATGTGCTTAAGGGCCCTTGAACCCAGTAGTATTGTGGACTTGGTGCTGCATGCAATTTTTTTGCTGGGTCCACACAATGTTGTCCTCATCAAAATGGCACCCCATATTTTCTCCACCCAATTAATCCAGATTTACTGTTTCCACAGGTTTGGTTTTTTAAAAAAACCTTGGCAGATTTTCTGCAGAAATGGTAAATTCAGATTAAACTGAGATGATAGATAGATAGATGATAGATAGATAGATGATAGATAGATGGTAGATAGATGGTAGATGATAGATAGATAGATAGATAGATAGATAGATAGATAGATAGATATAGATAGATAGATGAGACGATGTCATGTGGAATATAACCCAAAATTTACAAATCATAAGCATCATTATATAACGTATGTATAAGTCCATAAACAAGAACTAGTCAATGTAATGAACTGCTGTCAGGGAACACCACAATGCATGCAGAATGCCTTTCAATAGATAATGTCCCACAGTATTGTAGTGGTGGTTGCTGCAACGTGTAAAATTCAATAATGAACAGCAAACAAGCAGAACAGTGTTTCTGGATTAAGTCAACTGTTTCAAAGATGAATTTTTGTCAGCTAATAATAATAATTAGTCACGTGTTGTGGCTGTATTTGAGCAGGGTTATAAATCTAGCGGTGCAGCTTAATAATTTCCAATGGATCCCAACACTTCAGTGGTGGCATCTAAAATGTTGGAATCTGACACCTGCAAGCTATGTCTCAATAGTCCCACAAATGATCACAAAGGGACATTTCTGTACTGTATGTGGGAGTGGGGCTAGATGTTTTCAAATAACAATAAAAAGCAACACCTTAACCAAATAATGTCAATCCTATTTTCATTATTCAGAGCCCATTTTCCTTCCACTCTAAAACCAGACCCAAATATTGTCTCACATATCGAAGATCTAATTTATTTGCTTGAACTCTCAATGGAATTCAAGCAATTTTTAATTAAGTTGGTTGGATGTTTTGCCCTAGGACAGGCTGTATAAAAGTCTTCAGGGTTTAGTCCATTATTCTTGTGTTGCTGGTGTTTACATTTGAGGAAAGTTCTCATAAGAACATGTTTTAAATTAATTCCACAAAGAATGCCTATCTATGAATATATGGCATTAGATTATCTATTTTCCCACTGTATAAAACTACTTACAGTATTTTGCCAGTATCTTAACAGAAGTTGAGTATCTCCTGGTTACTATCATCATATATATGTATCATTAAAAAAACCCTCCAAAAAAACCCCCTATTCGATCTTGACTTAAACATAGAATCCCTTCATCATTTTGTTGAACAGCACTCCTACCATCTACAGATGGTAAGGGCAATTTGGCCATTTCCTGCTAGGGCTGTGCTCAGTTTTTAGTATTTTTTTCTGTCTTCTGGCACATTTTGATATTATTTTTGGCATTGTTCCATCTTGCCTTCTTTGTGTATATTACTTAGGTGTCCTGCATGCCCTAAATATTGGGAAGAAAGGTAAACAAACATTTCATGTACTGTTTCCTTTTCTGTGGATTAAATGCCTGTTCCATTTGTATGATTTTCCTCTTTCCCGCTATCTCTCCCCACAGCTACAGATGATGATGATAATGATAAAACAAATGTATGAGTTGGAACCAGACATCTCCTGAGTATAGAAGATCTCCACTTAGTGGACATACTCACAGGCAGTTTTTGCTGACGCTCCTGTTTGTCCCATGCCACCCCCAAGACTGTTCTGGAAGGTCCACCAACCACCTGGAGCAGAGCTTTTTTGTGAATCACCTTGAGATTTTTTTTTTTTTTAATGAAAGGCAGTATAAAAGTGTTTTAAATAAAGTATTTTCTCAGGGGACACAGGGGGGCACATGGGGGGGAGGAACTAAGCCAAAATTCACCTCCCCTTCCACTTATGGAAGAATGCAGTTGGTAGAGTTCTGCTGCAGCCACATCTGCATCCAACCCAAGTTTCTTGCTGCATTCTTAGGCTTCAACACATGCTACCCAAGAGTCCAACTTTGAGTGGGACATCCCAGGTTTACAGACGTCACCCCGGCTTCTGCTTGAAATCCTGGATGTCCTGCTTCCTCTGCCTCACCTCCACTGCCTCCTTTATGATGGAGGAGGAGGAGGAGTTTGGATTTGATATCCCGCCTTTCACTCCCTTTAAGGAGTCTCAAAGCGGCTCACATTCTCCTTTCCCTTCCTCCCCCACAACAAACACTCTGTGAGGTGAGTGGGGCTGAGAGACTTCAGAGAGAAGTGTGACTGGCCCAAGGTCACCCAGCAGCTGCATGTGGAGGAGCGGAGACGCGAACCCGGTTCACCAGATTACGAGACTACCGCTCTTAACCACTACACCACACTGGCTCTCAATGATGCCATGGCGGCCTCTACCATAGTCCACCACGGCCATTGCACAACTTCCCTCACTGCTACCGTACTCCCAGAAGTGGGTGCAGCACATCTGGAAGAGCAGCACATCCGATATTATATATACCTTCTCAAATATTTTAATAACGAATGTGACCAATGACTATTTACTTGGTTGGCTACCTGCTGCATTGTTTCATCTGGAATGTTTTTTTAAAAAAATTGGGTGTGTGTGTGTAGATTTTTGTATCTTAAAAGAGTCTTGTGAATGCCTTACTGTGTCCAGATTAAGATTCACATCATCTAGAGCAATCTCCAAGAAGTGGGTTGAATCTGAGCATGCATTTAATCATCCATTTGATTGGTTCAACAGCATTTGATTGGTTCAACAAATTCACAGAAAATGTCAACTCTGACTGGCATCAACATGTTATATAATGTCACATTTGGTTTGCATATCAATTATTTTTCAGTTGAGGCGCATTGCGAAAGGTTATTATATGAAATACTTGTCAACACAGAGGTTATCCACCTTTTCATTGTTGCTATTTTGTTCCATTGGATCGGTTTTCACATTTAAAGTTGAATTTCAGGGTGACTCCTGTAGTGTATGTTATCAACTAAATACCTTGCATGTGGCCCCCTTGAAAGCTGATTCAGAAGTGTGGTCTGGCTAGAGGAGTTAGTTACTACTCTGTGCAGTGGCCAGAGGAGGAATGACCACTGGGAGGAGTGCAGAGAGAAGAAACGCCATGGTGCACCTGTAGCAGCAAAACCAGACCCCTTCATCTGCCCCATCTGCAGTAAAACGTGTCTCTCCTGTATCAATCCTTACCGTGAAAGCAGGTGCTAGAACTCTCCAATGGTTTGACTTTACCCCCGAAGGCACATTCTTCCTTTATCCCCCAAGACAGACGGATGCCAACAAAATGTGCAGACTCCCTGGCTTCATCAAGAATCAAGTTTGATTTACCTTTAACCCAGCATGCAGTGAGTTCATACATAAACAGCAGAAGACAACAGTCATCTTCAAATATCTAAAGGGCTGTAACATGGAAGATGGAGCAAGCTTGTTTTCTCCTGCTCTGGAGGCAAGAACCGGAACCAATGGATTCAGAAGCATGCTGTCTCTGACAATCAAGCAGTATTGTTCATTCCACTCATAACCTGGTCTTCCACCAAACAACTAACAGCTCCACTTCTCAAGCCTTGTCAGATTAGATATCCTAATTCTTATTTCCATATGATTTTTTCTTGGAGTTCCTTTTTGTGTTATGTTACATTTACTTGGCTTTACAGCATTCCATTTACTTGGCTTTATAGCGTTTATAGGAATTGACACTACTCTGGCATTTCAGACACGCCACCATTCTAGTCAGCTTCCAACTAATTCAGGAAAACAACTATTCATGAAATATTTTCCAGCATGATGCAATTCTAAATAGCAATTTTCTAATTGTGGCTGTCCTGCATGTCAACCTTGATGTGGAAAATCTAGTAAGTTCACCTTCCTATAAATCAGTTTTATGTTTTGACCCAATAAGTGAACATGCCTTAGTTTCCTTCCTTTTCTGAGGGACAGAGAGCTGGGGGAAATAACAGATTTCAGTGACAGAACAGCAGCTGGACAGATGGACAGATGTCAGGCACTAAATGGTCAGAACAAAGAGCTTTAGTCTATGGTTCTGTGCACATTACCAGCTTAAAATGCAGCTAGGTCATTCTTTTCTTCAGGTTAGGGGGAAAACATATCAAAATACTGTCTTTCATAGGAAATGACAGGATACAGGATAGATATGGACTGTGGCTAATGTTATGTGCCCACTGCTTCCTCCTAAACCAGTAGTGGAACTGCACTGGAAGATGAGTAAACAGGATTGTAAACACAGTCAGTCAGATGGTGTATCCATAGCAGTGACCCGAGGAGGAATGACCACTGGGAGGAGCACAGAGAGAAGAAAAGGCTTGGTGTATCTGCAGCAACACAATTGGACGCCTTCATCTGCCTCAGCTGCAATAATACATGTCTCTCCCATATCGGTCTTTACAGCCACAGCAAGCACTGCAACCTTCCAACAGCATGATGTCACCCACAAAGGAGCACAACTCCATTGTCTCCAACAATATGCATCCTACTTCTGCATGAACAGTGTTGTATTAAGCCGGGTAATTACTTTCCACCAATCCTGATCTGAACTGATGCTATTGTTTTTTGGCAAAGAATAGGGAGCATGCTGGGTTGGTAGAGTGAGGCAGGTGCCTCAGGCTGCAAATGCTGGTGAGGCAGCAGAGGCAGCCACCCTGAATGTACCTTCTTAGCCTCCCAGCCATTTCCCTCTGCCGAAGGATAGAGCTGTGAGTGCCACGTGGCCTGCTCTGTGAAGCTGCTGACCTCAGTTGTTGGTGGGAGATGCTGCTCAGTCAAATTCAATGGCCAGCCTAGTCAGCTTCTGTATGTGGAATGTCAGCAATGTCTAGGCAACACAATGACCATGTACATATGCAATAGACAATCTTTATAGAATTCCTTCAAACCATAACAAGTACAAAATGATATCTTTAGTCTCAAAGTCTCTGGAAATCTTTAAATGAAGCGAGGTACCAGACTCTGTACGATGAAAGACAAGCTTTGAAGCTTTGTGTATCCAGCAAATATGATGTCCAACACTGAACAGTGATTCCGGATATTGACTACTGTTTCATAGAATTCTTCGTCAGTGCTTTGGGAGGATATAGAATTGCTTCATAAACTGAAAATAAAATTTTACAGACGATGACCTGCATGCACATATCACTTACAAAAATTATGTATGTGGAATGGCAGGGGGAGCCATCTTGTCCCTTACGCCAGGCAGCAAAACATCTTGGGCCTTGGGAGCATGCAGGTGGAGCAAAATTTCCTGAAGATGGTGGGTTGTTTTTTTAAGGACTTCTGGAAGAGTGGTTTTAGAAGGTGATATATATTTGCTGCCTGTTCAAGTGATGGCTTTGCTGACCCAGAACAGTCCAGCTGCATTCCGGGGACAGAATGTCTGATGGGAATGTTGCTAGTGTTGCTCCCAGAAGGACTTGCAGTTGGGTGGATGAGTGCACCTTCAGGCATGGTAAGACCACTCAATTATAGTGCTTATAATTTGCCTGGCACCTGGGAATAGTCAAATATACCTGCATTTTCATGGATGATAAGAGTATGTGTGGAATATCTAGTCCAGCTTTAACATGGATGTGTGTGCTCTTTTTAACATCAACTGCATGGCCAATAGATTTGGTCAATGGGCCCAATTTCACTTTTCTCTTAAGCATTTTTCCCTGTGTGTGTTGGGGGGGGCATTTGAACACCACCTGGGATGACCTACTGAATAGTTCATAATGAACATATGGGAGAAATGATATACATGACAAATGTAGCACACAAATGCCCATGCTTGTCGAGATCTGTTCTCCTCCCAGTCACTGGTATAACTTTAAAAAAAACCCATAAAATATGGACCAGAAGGAAAAGTGGGACTGAAAGTGGAAGAATTACAACTTCATGGTTTCTGTATATGTGCACAGCAGCAAACATATACACAGGGACTCAACAGTGATTCATTAGGGGCCACTGAACTGTATGGAACTTAAGCTGAAAGAGATCTAAACATTGTGCACCAGGCAGAGTGAAAATCCAGGAAACCACACCGTTTCAAAACATCTTCAAACTGTTTACAGAACTATAACCATGCCATGCAAATGCTATGAAAACATGATGTCAAAAACAATGACAATCAATGGCTATTTGGCTCCTGTATCAAAATGCCCACATGCATCAAGAATGTCCTTTTCCATGTCAACTTTGTGTGGCCTGTGTCATACAGAGACCACGAGTAAACAATATTAATGGAAAATCTCTCTGTGTGAAATGATATGCCAGAAAAGCAGAAGATAAAACACACATGAAGACGAGCAAACAAAACCACAATAAGCTGTGAATTAAACACAAGGAAGCTCACATATTGCAGGAAACCCAAACTATAATGTAAAGATCGTTGTTCTTTCCTGTTAACCATGAATCTGTCATCTGTAATGGAACATATTCAAACAGAGAAAGCTGAATCAAATTAGGAAAGCTGCCTTGGGGAGTTAGGGGTCCTGATGGTGGTATAGTTCTGCTTGCTGTATTTATGCAGCAGAGAAATTTCAGCAACTATGAGGAGAGCCACAAGCTTTCGGCACATTCTTGTCCCACTTTTGAGTGGCAGAAACAGATCCCAGCACCACTGTCATGCATAAAGTTGCTTCAACTGCTGCTGCTTTTAGCATTATATTGGAAGATTTTACACGCATCTTAAAACTTGTTTTAAGTTTTTCTATAAGAAAGAAAATAGTGCTTTGTAAGCCAGCTTGGAAGGATTTCTTCCTGGAAAGGTGGCATATAAATGCTTCATATAAACACACAAACAAAGAAACAAAGTATTAAAACCTTTAATCGATCCATGTGAAGACACATTTTTTCTAAAGTAGAATTGGGATTTTGAGGAATGACTATTAAGGAAGCTGCACATAATAAAAAGATGTTAATTTATGTAATATATTTGGCATCAAAAACAACCATGTGGTTCTTGAAGATGTGCTAAGGAGACGTGCTTATCGGAGCTATGAGACCAGAAAGACAAATTGACAGCACATCTAATTGCAAGAGGATATTGAATTGTCAAAAGTGTCAAACAGAGGGCAAGAGGTGACAGAAAATGTATTTGCAAATCAGGGTCAAGAGCAGTGCCTTTGATTCGTGTGACACTCCATTAATCAGTTTTATTACAGGGTCACAAGACCTTCAACAAGAGGAGCAGCTGTCAAATATTACTTAGCACTTGGAAGGTCTAATTTAAGGAAGCCTTTCTATAAATAGACATTGTATTGATTCTTGGTGGAAATGGGAAAGCGAAGATATTCTATTGCAAGTGGCTCACTACACTCTAGTAGTTAGCCCATGACTGAAACAGAATAAAAACTGTGGCACTCATGGTGTTGTGAAAAAGTTCCATAGAAATCTCAGGGCATTGTTGTTGCTATAAATTTGAGCACTGCTTTATGCCAAGATGGCCTCAGACTGAATTCCAATGAGAAATATAAAAGAAATACAATCTAAAATTTGCTAAAGAACAAAAAGCAAGGAGCAATGAATGAAAATGACCACACACTAAATTCAAAGTAAGAAGTAAACAGATAAATCACTAGATTTTGTTATGTATATTTTTTTTTAATGCTGATTTTAACTGGGTTCTATTGATAGTTTTTATACTATTTAAGAGTCTTTGTTGGGGGGGGGGGAATAAGCAGTTTCTACACTTTCCTAAATAAATGAAGGCAAGAAATATGCTGTGATAGCGTGTTCTCCCTAACAGAGAGCACGTATTGCGGTTGGGGGAACAAGCCACCCTGCCGTTACTGGGCAGATTTTAAGTGGTTAAAATTGGGTTGCTGGGGAGTTTTGATTGTTGCCAATTTGGAGGAGGGGTCAGAGTCTTTAAATACAGGGGCCAGACGTTGGACATCCTCTTGGCCGTTTTGCAC
Organism: Podarcis cretensis; assembly: GCF_951804945.1. Lineage (NCBI taxonomy): Eukaryota > Metazoa > Chordata > Lepidosauria > Squamata > Lacertidae > Podarcis > Podarcis cretensis. The sequence continues at coordinate 42,915,566 of NC_137170.1, read as the reverse complement.
CGGATCACATGGAGCACTTGGACAATCTTCTCATTGTCTGGTTACATTTCTTTATTTCTTTATTTCCCCTTTCTTTTTAATCCTCTCTAGTCCCTTAAATTGATGGGACGCAGGTGGCGCTGTGGGTTAAAGCCTCAGCGCCTAGGACTTGCCGATCGAAAGGTCGGCGGTTCGAATCCCTGCGGCGGGGTGCGCTCCCGCTGCTCAGTCCCAGCGCCTGCCAACCTAGCAGTTCGAAAGCACCTCCGGGTGCAAGTAGATAAATAGGGACCGCTTACCAGCGGGAAGGTAAACAGCGTTTCCGTGTGCGGCTCTGGCTCGCCAGAGCAGCGATGTCACGCTGGCCACGTGACCCGGAAGTGTCTCCGGACAGCGCTGGCCTCTGGCCTCTTAAGTGAGATGGGCGCACAACCCCAGAGTCTGTCAAGACTGGCCCGTACGGGCAGGGGTACCTTTACCTTTACCTTTAGTCCCTTAAATAATTTAATTCCCCCCTTTTCCTGTTCAATATCCCACCCCACCCCTTACCCTGCCCTGTGGGGAGATTCTCCCTGTATCTGTGGCCCCGTTAGGGGCTTTCTTTCGCAAAAGGTTCCCCCCATTTCTCTTGTTGAAATTGTGGGGCTAGTCAGGGCTGTTCCCAGCTTAGCTGGAATCACTTTCGTTTATAGTATCCCGAAGGTTGGCTTTATTTTGAGTGTGTGCAGCGCTGTTGGCCAAATTTTAAGCTAGCCTTGGGTGGGAGCACTCATTTGAGTTCCTTTAATATTGCTATGAGACTAAGATTCTCAAGAGCAGAAGCAGGGAGGTCTATTCGGCCTGCACATAACTTCCAAGCCTAAGTCTGCTACAGGTAGCAGTTACTTGTTAAGTCTCTGCCACATGACTCATTCTCGCTATAGGAATGTATCTGCTTGCAGGCCCAGTTGCTGCTAATGTATATCTGAGGCAGACAGAGGGCCCCAGAGGCTCTCTGTGCCTCCAAGGACTATGAGCACTCTGTATATGCTCTTGAACTATGCTGTTTCTGAACAAGTTTATTTTCTTTAAGTTTGTTTTGCCCTGATAGTGGCGACTGCCATTTTAGAGATGAGCCATTGTGGCTTAGTGGCTAAGGTGTAGGACTAGGACCTGGGAGACAGGGTTCATATCCCCCTCTTAGCCATTATTATAACAAAACAAACTGCTCCTTTTGGGCTATTCTGTTGCTGGGTAGTTTGGCCCATTTGTGATAAAAGAACTTTGGGTTTCTTGAAGGGGTGCTTCCCTCTAAAAGGGCAAGCAGGGGTACCTGGACAAGCTGTGGGCTACCTCAACTCTGCTATTTCACTGGAAACATTTATGCCTGGCCTAGCAGGTGATCTTAGGGCTTTGCCCTAGAATTTGATGGCCTGAAAGCGTTTCCGGCCTGAATAGTGTCCCCATGTGGTTCATGAAGCATTGGTTTCACTGGGTCAGCGCATAGTGCCGGTAATGCCTAGGTTGCAGGATTGGTCCCTGTATGGGACAGCTGCATGCTCCCCCATTGCTCTACCTGGACACTTAGGTCCTTTTGGTGGTTACCTCACTGCGAGGGATGTAACGGGCGCCACGTTTGCAATATGCAAGTGGGAGAAAGCACCTTTGAGTGCCCGCATTGCAGTTTGCTCTGTGCGTTGCAGGGCACGGCGCTGCACGGGCTGCAATTGCATTGTATTGCGTGAGAGATTTGCAGTTGCATTGCACGGAGGGTGTGTGCATTGCATGGAGTGTGTGTGTGCATTGCACAGAGTGTGTTGTTGCATTGCACGGAGTGTGTTGTTGCATTGCATGAAGTGTGTTGTTGCATTGTACGGAAGGTGTGTGCAGTGCATGGAGTGTGTAGTTGCATTGCATGGAGTGTAGTTGCATTGCAGGAGTGTAGTTGCATTGCAGGGAGTGTGTAGTTGCATTGAATGGAGTGTGTAGTTGCATTGCACGGAGGGTTTGTGTGTGCATTGCACGGAGTGTGTAGTTGCATTGCACAGAGCGTGTTTTTTGCATTGCACGGAGTGTGTTTTTGCATTGCACAGAGTGTGTGTCTGAAAAGGAAGCTGGCTCGGTGGCAGCTTTGTTGGGACTTCTTTAGGGGTTCTGGCCAGCGTCGGCCCTGTAAATTTACATATCATGATGGCAGCACAAGATGCCCCCTGCCCAAGCGGGGGCTGGAAGCTGGCAAGCAATAGCTCAATACCTTTTGCACATATTCCCATTTTATTTAGGGATCCAGTTGGATATTGTTGCTAAAACATACCACTTGCCTATGGAGAAGCTGTCTGCCTTGAAGGAAGTTATTTTGTAATACTTCCTCTGTAGCAAGTGATGCTTCATCAGATCCGATCTTGCTGGGTCACTTAATTAATCTTCCCACTAGGCCAGGCTGCCTGCGGCCTGAGGTCCCCTTACCTTTGTGTACGCCTACCAAGTGTGGTGAAGGCAGATATCAGGCGATGGTAGCAATTCCTGAATGTATGCAATAGTAGTTCGCCATGGCAGGATACCTTGAAGCCGCACAGGGATTTTCAGGTTCATGCTGGTGCTGCTGGATCTTTGCCCTTTGGTTTTTATTTCAAGGGCTGCTGGTGTGCAAAGCTATGGCCTCAAGCCCGGTGTAGTGAGGCAATCATGTGACATAACTTTTCTTGAGTTTTCCCCATTGTAGTAGCAGTTCACATGTGGCCCGAGGAGTTCAGTGACCATCGGATCTGCTTTTGGTCTGATAACCAGGTAGTGGTGAGCGTCTTGGCAAAACAGTCCTCACGCTCTAGCACAGTCTCCGCCCCTCCGCTCATGCTTTCGAGCTGCGCCGCTTAAGGTTTAATATTGTGCTTTCTACTCTGCAAATTACGGGATCCTCTAATGAAGTCGCTGACACTCTATCCCGTTTTCAGATGAAGTGCTTCAGATCCTGGGCTCCAGACTCAGCTATTGCCAGACTTTTCCAGACCACCTGTGGCATTTTGACAACAATTAGTAATTACAGAGAGCAGCAGCTTCCATTTCCCCTTCTGCTTTTAGCTCTTATGGGAAGGCCTGGATGGATTTCTTAGCCTTAAGCTGGCAGTCCTCGGCCATTCAGATGAATTGGCCCCCATCCTCTGAGCAGATCCTGCAGTATTTGGTCCACCTGCTGCAGATTGGGCATGCGGTTATAACTATCAGAATTCAGTCCGCTGCAATGTCTGTTACACTGAAGCTTTATTTTTCAGAGACCCTTGTATAAAGTTTGTAGTGCGCAGGGCCTTGGAAGGTTGGAATAGGCTCCAACCTCATAGGACAGTGGGCAAGAAGTCGGTCAATTTTTACCTATGCAGTATCTGCAACAAGTTAAAACTTGTCTGCTGGTTAAAGATCAAGGCGAGACTCCTTTCAGTAGTCCATTGCATTTTCGCACTGAGGGTTGGGAAAATGGTTGGAATTCCGTTAAAGGAATCCAGGGGCTTGCCATTCTTTTCGTCCTTGTCCCTGGTATCGGACTTGGGCCCTGCAAGCCCCACAGGAACATGAGGGTGAGAAGTGAGGGACTGATGCCCAGCTTCATTTTCTCACCCAATACTTGTTTCCCACGCTGGCTTCCGTTGGTGTCTGGAAGGCCAGCTCTGTCCCTGAGGGCAAGGACAGATAGTCATAACCAATGCCTAAGCAACCACTCACATTTTTTGTATTTTGAATAAAGTTGTGGCCAAAATTATGCCAAAAACCTTAAACAAAAATTGATGTGTGAAGTGTGAATTTTTTGGGGGGCAGCATTGTGGGACTCAACACGCAAATCCTTTTAGTGAATGTACTCTATGCAGTATGCTATATTCTGTTTCATAGAGTGGCTAGCCAGAGGATAAATGGATCAATTTATGGACCAAAGCATAATATAAATATCTGTCCGTAACTACTAGGGAATGGGCACTAAAAATTGTGCATTGATAGTATTTAACACCGAGGTACCTATCTTATATAAAGCCCAATAGCCTTCTGAGATGATACCAAATTATAGGTACATATCAGCATATGTGGTAGGAATGTCCACAATTTTTAAAAAACAGATCTCAGATTAAAGCTCAGACAATCCCAATAACCCCAGGTATCTCATTCCTTAATTTATATACATCAGATATTGACCAATTAAGAAGTAAGAAATTGATAACCTATTTATTAACAGTAGCTACAATGTTAATAGCCAGAACGTGAAAAACCTGTTAGGATATTTCCGTTCCACCTTAAGAAGGGAGCAGGTTGTTGTGTCACAGCCTGTGTATTTCCTGTTCACAGGATGTTTCTCTTTTGTTACATAGCTGTTGTTCTCTCTGTGTGCCTGGACATCGAAGCAGGCAGTCATGTTTTTTTCTTTGTTCTGATCAACGCTGAATAAAGTTGTAAATAATGCTCTCCTGAGTGCACCTTTCGTTGTACGAACTCTGCTGATAGAGCGTGCACGAGCCCTGGAATGTGGCATGTTATTTCTGAGGCTCGTGTCGCTAATTGACTGATACTGTATCCATCGATCTCCCGGAATTGACGTGGGGGCATAATGGCCTTTGTCTCCCTGGCAGTATCCCAACAAAACCTTGCTATTCATGAATGCATCACTGATATAATGTAGTCTGGCAAACAGCCATAATTGAAAAGCTGTCACGAAAAATGAAGGTGGTGAGAGAAAAAACAATGTAATTTTTGCACTGTATGGTGGGCTTTAAAAAAAATGTACAAATGAAACAACACATGGATGATGAATACCTACAACATATATTGCAACATGGCATGGATAAGCAGGCACTACTCTTTAGTTCACTACTATTACTCTGTGTTTTCCAAGTTGATTTATTGAAGAACTCAGTTTACTGGTTTACTGCAATAATCTCATTATTATTGAATGTAAATTAATATGCTTAGTACTTTACCCCCATAGTGCCCCCCTTTTAGTCACCTCATGTTTTATGATTTATACGTGTACACTTTTGTAACAAGTTGCTTTTAAAACAAAGAGTGGCTAGCCACATATTTCTGAGGTTTCTGAGCACTGTATGAGGCAGCGACCTTCCTTTTAGCTTTCTTCAGCTGTTCATAAATTCCACCTGCTGAAAGGGCATAGGACACACCAGCCTTTGGAATGACTGAAGAGGACTTCAGAAATCTGGTCCCCAAGTTAACTGCTAGGCGTCATTTTCTTGTCTTGGCACACAGCCCTTTTTAGGCCTCTCCTCTTCTCCAGGAAATTTTGAACTCTGAAAAGCCAGTTACTGCATGCTCCCCTTGGTAGGTAAAGGTGAGTTTGACTATAGAACACAACCTGTAAGTTAATCAAATTCATTTTGCTTCTGCTAAGAGAATAGGCTGCATGTACATTCAAAATCTAACAGAGACGGGGGAAATATTTTCTGCCCAGTATGGTCTTCTGTATATTCCTCGTTGTGCAAGCTTTCTTGCTTGGACAAATCTGTTTACCAAACTCAAGTTCAGTGGGTTGCTTCTATGCATTGACCTGTAATTTGAGATGCCTCCTGGCTACAATTTAAAAAATGGGAGTGTTGCTTCAAACAGTCTGCTTCAAATAGTAATCCATATGATATATGTCAATAAGAGCACAGCGTTTCCCTCTTTTAAACTGGATACAAAAACAACCAGAGGCAATGGTTTACCTGAAAGGAAAAGTATGGCCACTTCAGCAGTTTCTCTTGCTTCCATGCCAAATTGGATTCAGAGGTTAGGAAAAACATATAGTATGCGCCACTTCAATGTGAGCAGGTTTGTAGTGGGAGCCTTTGATCCTCCCTGCAGAGAGCAATCCAAGGTTTTGCAATACGTGACATTTATCTTGGGATCAAATCTATGGTATCTACAAATACCTTCCTCCAGAAAGTCTTGTACTAAACATGCATTCAGTTCTGAAGCATGGCTGCCATCTACCACCACTACTACTACTAATGATAATATTTCTTTATCACCCTTCATCCAAGGATCACAGGGGATTTTACAATATAAAAATACATTACATACACAAATCCATTTATACATACAGTGGTACCTTGGGTCTCAAATGCCTTGGTACTCAAACAACTTGGAACCCAAACACTGCAAACCTGGAAGTAAGTGTTCCGGTTTGCAAACTTTTTTCGGAAGCTGAACGTGCTCCGTTTTGAGTGCTGCACTTCCGTTTTGAGTGTTACGCTGAGGTCTGTCTGTTTTTGCTATTTATTTTGCATTTTTGTTTTTGATGCTTTTTGTTTTTGTTTTTGTGACTGTGTGGAACCCAGTTCAGCTACTGATTGATTGATTGATTGTGTGACTGCAGTACATTGTTTAGTGCTTTCATTTTATGGATCAATGGTCTCGTTAGATAGTAAAATTCATGTTAAATTTCTGTTTTAGGGGTTGGTTTTAAAAGTCTGGAACGGATTAATCCATTTTGCATTACTTTCTATGGGAAAGCGCGCCTTGGTTTTGGAATGCTTTGGTTTTGGAACGGACTCCCAGAACGGATTAAGTTTGAGAACCAAGGTACCACTGTAAATACAAAGCTTGCAGGTGTTCTTAGATTTTAAAATGTGCCCCTGGGTTGCAAAAGTTGGTTTGGGATAGAAAGTGGCTTATAAGCAGCCTCGTTGCCCTTTTACCCCCAAAAGCGCCCTGCATGGTGTTGCTGTATTTTGTAAGGTCTTTGCTCCTATAAATCAGTGCCAATGGTTGCTTCCACTTTGGTTCAGGGTAGGGATGGAAGGAGCTGTCAGTTTCAGTTCTCTCTGTTTCTCATTCTTTCCTATCTTAATTCAAGCCCTCCACATTTCTGCAGCAATTTGCTTAAAAACAACATCCTCATGAAAATTCAACAGCATTTTAATATGAATTTTCCCCAATAAACACATTTTTTTGTAAGCAGCTTGGACTAATATGCAAGTTTCTCTATTATAATTCACTTTTGTAAGCACTGTGTATGTTATTTTCACTAACATATTCATTTTTATGCATTTCTCCCTAATAGATGTATTTTTGTAAACATTGCTTAGTTGGAGAACTGCATTACAAAATTCAGATAAGTGCAAATTTTGGCAGATGACTGTGTTTTGATTCTCATATTGTTTCAGAAAGGGTGAACTTGATAGATTCACCTGTGAATGCGAACTGGGAAATTGAATTCCTTCCACATCCCTAGGGTAGTGCCAGCTCCCAGATTTGGAACAAGGGAAAGGCAGGGAGAATGCTTGCATGAGTTTTGAGAGCCCTGAGAAGTCAGTCCTATGCTCTGGGAAGATGCAATGTGGGCACAGGAAATACAACTTTCAAACTGTTCAAATTAGAAAAATAATAATCAGGAAATAATTGGGAGGGGGGAGGAAACCAAATTTACTTTTAAGAATGAGCACTGTAAATAGCAGAGAAAAATAAATACTGATGGTAACTGTAAGTGGGAAAAAAAGTTTATTATATTAATTCCAATCAAGAAGCAAAGAGCAAAGAAAATAACCATTAACCACAAGCAGTAATGGTTCCTTACAGATGGTTTCAGAATGTCATAATGAGCCACTGTAAGATGCGGGAAATGTCTAAAGGAAAAGGAAATATTTCTCAAAGAAAAACATTCGCAAACACTGTAATAGAGAGAAGTTAAAAACAGAGGTTTGTCTCTTGCAATTGAAAGAATGCACTTTTGGAACCTTTAATTAGTTGTGAAGTAATAAAAACAATAAATGGCACCCAAGGGAAGAGATTGATAACTACTGTGGGTCTAAAATGATCTAATGGTCGGAGGCAAGTTACTATGTTTAGACACTGCACTAGTCCTTCTGGCCACCATTAAATATTATAGGCTTTATGGTATGCAGCTGAGAAAAACAAAGTGAGGATTTCGGCATTCTCTGCCTGGACTGAAGCAAAGCACTCAAAAATGTAGCATCTATTCAAGAAAATCCTAGATCACTTTTCATCCTTTATTGCTTAGTACCATGTACAGAAGTCACCTCAACACAGACAGAATATGTGCACTTTGGCTTTCAGATATATTGTTGTGGATTCATGGGGACATTCTATAATTATAAAGTAACTCAGTGATTACCCCCTTTGCCCATCCAGGTCAGATGCAATGGGACACCTTGGGCTCTCAGACTCCCTGCTCCCTTCTGCTCTTTGGCATGCTGGAGGAGGAGAAGGCAGGTATCTACTTCTGCTTTTAACCAAACCCAGGACACATCCTCACCATATGTGTGGTTTCCCTCAAAGAATCCTGGGAAGTGTAGTTTATCCTCACAGAGCTACAGTTGACAGCATCCTTAACAAACTATGGGTCCCATAGTTCTTGGGGGGTGGGGAGCCACATGCTTTAAATGTACTTTAATTGTATGGTGTGGATGTGACACTGGTTATCTCAGATAAAAGTGGTTTTGCACAATGGGTGTTGAGAATGAGCAAGGCTCCAACCATTGTTTTAAATGTTCAGTTCTAAAACCATAAGTGGTCATATCTTGTGGTGATAGATTCTGGTCAATTATGTATTTGCAAATTTATGAAGTTCTTTTTGTCTTCAGTGTAGTGCAAATGAATCTACTTGCCTCCAGATGCTAGTTCTAGAATTTCTAGACATGTCTAATAGGGGAAGAGAACAACTGTTTCTTCACACTGTTCATTATTTTGTAGACTTCTATCATAACCCCCCCTTAGTCTCCCCCATTTTTTCTAAAGTAAACAAGCCTTTGGGTTGTATCTGACTAAGTCACACTGTGTTCAGAATAGCAAATGCAGGATTGGATTGGTGGGTTATGAAAAGTTACTGGATTGTGCCCCTAGTGTGCAAGTGTAATTAATTGTTTACAGGAATAGTAACTCCGTGTGCAGAACCAATAAGGTTGCCAGAGTGGGAAGAGCTCCTGGAAAAGAACTACAAATGTGGATTGAAGTCCAGCGCCGAGGGCCTTCTGGCAGTTCCCTCACTGCGAGAAGTGAGGTTACAGGGAACAAAGCAGAGGGCCTTCTCAGTAGTGGCCCCCGCCCTATGGAACGCCCTCCCATCAGATGTCAAGGAAATAAACAAATACCTGACTTTTAGAAGATATAGGAAGGCAGCCCTGTTTAGGGAAGTTTTTAATGTTTGATGTTTTTTCGTGTTTTTAATATTCTGTTGGGAGCCGCCCAGAGTGGCTGGGGAAACTGATGTGGAGAACTGATGTGCCACCAATGGACTTTGGCTAGCTCCTGGAATGTTCAGGCTTATCCCAGTATACCTGAAGGAGTGTCTCCACCCCCATCACACGGCTCAGACACTGAGGTCCAGTGCCAAGGGTCTTCTGGCAGTTTCCTCACTGTGAGAATTGAGGTTACAGGGAACCAGAGAGAGGTCCTTCTCGGTAGTGGCGCCGACCCTGTGGAACACCCTCCCATCAGATGTCAAGGAAATAAACAACTATCTGACTTTTAGAAGACATCTGAAGGCAGCACTGTTTAGGGAAGTTTTTAATGTATGATGTTTTAGCGTGTTTTTAATATTCTGTTGGGAGCCACCCAGAGTGGCTGGGGAAACCCAGCCAGATGGGCAGGGAATGAATGAATGAATGAATGAATAAAATTATCATCATCAACAACAACTGGTACATGTGAAAATAAATGAAAGCTTTACAAAACGCCTTCGGCTTTCCAAAGGGAACCAAACCTGAATAAATGCTGTACTCCTGGAACGTCTCACCACATTGAGATCTGGAGTGAGTGTTACAATTATATACAACTGACCGTCATAAGGAAAGCACTTTCCATTTAAATTATTGCTTCTTGAAGTTCCGTATTAGTGAAACTCATCCGAGACAAATTGGTACTGCAATGAGCGTCACAGGAAATATGCTGAATGACCTCAGAAATTTATCTTAAACAAAGGACTTCCAAGAACCATCAGTCAGAATAAGTCTCTTCAATCTCAACATGGAACCGGGTACAGAAAGCTCCTAACCCTTCCTTTTCAAGTAGATATAACGCTGTGTGGAGCAAAGTTTGCAAACCACACTGAAGCAACATCGTAAAACTGTGAGAAAACAGCCTGCTTTGCTCCCTCAGTCTGTGTCAACTGTCACTTGGGGGAGTGCAGCTGTTTTACGATTGCCCAGCTGAAGCTTTTAATACTGATCCCATACAAAGTCAGATTTTGTTCTGTACACATTGGTAGACGCTTAACTCTTAAAAGCATATTAAAAATTCTTGGCCTGGCGACATAAACATTTTGGGATTCAGAAACATATCAGGATAAGCAAGGCTATGGGCCTTCCTTGAACTTTTCTTCAGTTTTCCCTTTCCTAGACTAAAACAAACACATTTGGGCTTGTCTAAAAAATAAAATAAAACAAAGAATTCTGGCTTTCCATTTGGTGAGAATGTTCTCAGGGGAGGGAAAAACCACCCTGATTCTTTCTGGATTAAAAAACAACAACTATTTCCTAAGCAAGTTCACTTTGTGTGTAATGTAATAATCATAATAATCATGATTGCTCTTTAAGCCCACCTTTGCCAGCCATGTGCCCTACAGATGCTTTGGGCAACAACTCACACCCAGAACCTGGACTCTTTAGGGTGCTTATTGTCTTCTTGAAGATCGGATGTGGTAACAACAGACCCTGGCTGTCTGTGCTGTCTGTAGGAATGCTTAGAGTGGTGCTAAAACCTATCCTAGCAGAGTCCAGACTTAGTTTTCTTTGTCTTCCTTTGCCTCTGCCTGAATCAAAAACTGCCATTTCACCTTGGAAGTACATCAGGATTGCAGCATTCTTAGCGGCAGAGTTGCAAGGGAGAGTCTGCCTCCTTCTCCAATGGTTCTCCCTATTCAGAACATTCTTCAAAGGGCCTCCAGCAGTTTGTGAGTATTTTGCTGGATTCAGGGACATACCGGAACATTCTGTTTGCACATTTAAACTGGATTAAAGTGCTGTGCTGCCCTATCAAAACAAATCCACTTTTTTCCCTTTTCCTTTTTTCTCAAATGGACCTCTTGTGGTTTGGAAAGTAACGGCAAATGCATTGAAAAATGTGGGATGAACAAATGTTTAACAGGAAGGCATGAAGACACCCCACAAGCAAATCAGAATGAATGTATGGTGAGTGTTGACATCCGTTTGTCTGGAAAGACTATGGAGTGTGTCTCTGGGGGTGAAGTCAAACTGCTGCATTGGTAGCACTGAAGTGATTTTCCATGGTGGGCAAGACTGGGCAGTGTGTATGGAGGGCCTGGGCTGCCCAGATGACAATGCCACACTCTCGGCCTTGCTGATGTGGTCCAAAGGAAAGCAGAGCAATTTGTTTGGCACTTGCTTGGCTATAGGGGTTGTTGGAAGGAGGTGTACAAAGCTCCATCCAACCATCTTAGGGACTCCACTCCGGATTTGTGTGGGGTTCACTCCATAGCCTTTTCTTATCCCAAAGATATCCCAAAAGGCAGAAGAGCCTTAGGATAGAATTTTCCATCTCCTATATGTGCTACCTTCCCAGTCTGATGAGCCCCCCCTGCCCCCCCTACAGCACGTGCAGAAACTGCCTTCTTGACCATTGGGCCCACTATTGGTTCATCTGCTCAGTTTTCCAGAGCCTATATTTGCATGTAGGGGAAGTCCCTAACCCATTGGCTACCATCATCTGGTTTAGCCAGCCAGTTGAAGCTGTTCCCAAGGGACGCGGGTGGCGCTGTGGGTAAAACCTCAGCGCCTAGGACTTGCCGATCGCATGGCCGGCAGTTCGAATCTCCGCGGCGGGGTGCGCTCCCGTCGTTCGGTCCCAGGGCCTGCCAACCTAGCAGTTCGAAAGCACCCCCGGGTGCAAGTAGATAAATAGGGACCGCTTACCAGCGGGAAGGTAAACGGTGTTCTGTGTGCTGCGCTGGCTCGCCAGATGCAGCTTGTCACGCTGGCCACGTGACCCGGAAGTGTCTGCGGACAGCGCTGGCTCCCGGCCTATAGAGTGAGATGAGCGCACAACCCTAGAGTCTGGCAAGACTGGCCCGTACGGGCAGGGGTACCTTTACCTTTACCTTGAAGCTGTTCCCAGGGTGTGTCCACTGTCGCATGCTGACAGTTTCTAGGAGCCACAGGTGAGAGCTGACTGCTGGGTGGGGACCAAAAATGGAGAAACTACCCCAGAAGGAGCATTATGTGTCCCCCAGCAGAGGTACTACCCCTCCCGTAACACCCCATATAACCCATATGATGAATATTCATTGTCATATAACTGTGACCCGTAAACAAGTCAGAATGAATGCCCAATAAAGAATGGACATAGTCTAACCACTGCAGAAGCAAATTGAGATGCATGCTGAAATACAAGTCACTTGAAGAGCCCTCAATCTAGTACCAATTGGCTAATCCCCATGTCAATATATCACCTGTATCTTTGTCCAACAGAGGGATGTACCACTAACTTGGCTGTCCTGGGTTTGACAGCACGAGCTCACCAATAAGCGGCCACTTGCCTAAATTGAATTTTTTGCATTGATTTTTTTCTAACTCTTGTCTCATGTCTTGATCTCAACAAGAAATGAGTTGCTTCTCCACAATTCTCATACACTATATGCAGTTCCACTATTCTCAGATAGGCATTATTATATGCAGGATTATACTATTATACCATATTAAAAGGATATACACTCCAGGTTTCCTAAAGTAACAAGACATACATACACAAACACATACGACAGTGTATAATTATACAAAAACATATGTATTTATAAAACTATGCATATGATACATAAAATATATCCTTTCCCCAAAAATGCATTATATTATGGAAAATTTATTGAAAGCAGTGTATCTTTATCAAACCTCTCCTAAAATGCAAAATTATATGCCAAATTCTGCTACTGAAATATAGTACCAAGTGGGGCTTGACTCTTTTATACATATTGTAACTTGACATTGAGATTTTCATAAGACTCCATCCATGCTTAGGCTTTTAAAAACAGTGCCTCTGAATAGCTGCTGAACACAGGGATGTTTTTTTACTAAGTCCCATAGCTCAGCTGAGCTCACAATCCTTCTACATAAAATTCCATTCCTGGGTACTCCCAAGCTTTCTTCATTACAGCAGAATGGGAGTCAGAAATGGTTGCTGATCTACCGAAAGTCACCCAAAGATCTACCAGCAGATAGGAGCACATCCTTCAAGGCAGGACAGGCTGTGTGCCTTGCAGATCCTAGTTCTAGTTTGTTTATTAGCTCCAAGAGTCTAGACTTCTGCATTTCTAAGCACCTCTGGGCCGAGCAGGTTTTCCGATTGTTCAATGCAATCTGATTGTGATCATCTCTGCTATTTCCAGCCTAATGCTGAACTGTGTGCAGACACAAACGGGCTGGAGCCACCTCCAAAGTAAATGAAGGGCCACCCAAGTGATAATCAAGTTAGCATGTTGACATGCAGTCAGTAGAGAAATCATTGGGGGTTGGGAAATTGGTGGCCTGCGCTGCATTTAAACACAAAGATGTCTGATGACTCATGCTTAGTTATTAATGCGAACCCAGAGATAAGGTATTTGACAAGAACACACGGTTGTGTGCACAGAAACGAAGAATGTTATTTAATACCAGGAATATCAGATGGGCCTTTTAAAAGGCTCGCTGAAATCATTCAAGGGTGGGAATTGAATGCCGGCTGCATTATCACTGACAAGGAGTCAAACAATGAAGCATTGTAGGCATGCTGTACAGCAAAGGTTAGTGTGTGAGGAAGACATCAGTTAAAGTCAGCCAAGTTAAATCTTTTCCACCGTGGCCGACTCTGTTCAGCACAATCTGATTTTAAAATAGTCATGTAGAAAAAAATAATAATGTGATATTCATGCGGGAGAACGAAGCAAGTTACAAAGAGCAGTAAATGACATCTAAGTTGAGGCACACCCATATGGCAGGTTAGAAAGGTGTAGGTAGTCTGGAAGAGGGTACAGGGAACACCTTTCTTTCTACAAACAGCTTAGACACAGAACAGTTTTAGACTGCACTGGTTCTCCCAGAAAATGAAGGCAGACTTGAAAAGGTTGACTTCAAGGAACAGTGCCTGAAATACATCAGGGTTGATAGTGACGTTCTCCTAAGCCAGGCATGGACATATATTTTGGGGGCTCATAAAAGCCCACATCCAACAGATGACAAGCTTCTCCCACAGAACAAAATCTCAGTGTAGGCTTCCACAATCCACAAATCTCAATGTAGGCCTCCACAATTCACAAACTGGCTGGGCAGTGGGAGAGCCAGCATCATATTTGTTGTTGTTTAGTCGTTTAGTCGTGTCCGACTCTTCGTGACCCCATGGACACCAGGCACCAGACTCTTCGTGACCCCATGGACACCCCATGGAGCACACCAGGCACTCCTGGCTTCCACTGCCTCCCGCAGTTTGGTCAAATTCATGCTGGTAGCTTTAAGACACTGTCCAGGCATCTTGTCCTCTGTTGTCCCCTTCTCCTTGTGCCCTCCATCTTTCCCAACATCAGGGTCTTTTCCAGGGAGTCTTCTCTTCCCATGAGGTGGCCAAAGTACTGGAGTCTCAGCTTCAGGATCTGTCCTTACAGTGAGCACTCAGGGCTGATTTCCTTAAGAATGGAGAGGTTTGATCTTGCAGTCCATGGGACTCTCAAGAGTCTCCTCCAGCACCATAATTCAAAAGCATCAATTCTTCGGCGATCAGCCTTCTTTATGGTCCATCTCTCACTTCCATACATCACTACTGGGAAAACCATAGTTTTTACTATACGGACCTTTGTTGGCAAGGTGATGTCTCTACTTTTTAAGATGCTGTCTAGGTTTGTCATTGCTTTTAGAAGAATAGAATTATAGAGCTGGAAAGCACACCAAGGGTCAAGTCTAAGCTCCTGCCATGGAGGAATCACAGGTGAATGGTGGGAAAAGAGAGACTGATCAAACTCTTGCTAATCCACTATATGTGACGGACCTGAGGAAATGCACACATGCTTTCAGTATGGTGGGTCACAAGATGTGTGCTGGCTTTTTACAGTTAACAATGGCTGATTTGCCATCAACAAACATCCACCACCCTAGGAATCTAAAGTGGGACATTTATGTACATTGGTTATTACTGGTGCTTCTTTTGGTAAAAAAATGAGGTATGAGTACTCACATATTGACAAAAGTGTTTTGGGTGCCAGTACAAAGTGTCTGCCAAGGGCAGCAAAAAAAGAGAGAGGTGCTGGCAGTGCATATTGGTGAGTACTATCACACACACAAAAGCTTCCATTATAATGATATGCTTCAGAAATTTTGGGGAGATTGTGGACTGAACAATACTTGCCTGAAAACAGCCAGGGCTGCATTTGATTTTTGGAATACATATATCACAAGGCTTGGCTGCTCAGATTGTTGTGTAATCAACCCCAAACCTATTACGTAGTTTTCCCCTCTTCCAGTTGTAACTTTGGAATGGCACAGTAGGGCGTGATGACAGATTTAATGCATTCTTGTCCTCCATCTGCTCCCCAGTATGTCAGTGATTCAGACATTCCAGTTCCAGCACGGCTCTCTATGCGCATGCATTATTAGAGGTTCTCCTGACCCAAACTCAGAGATTTTCCCTGCTGGAGAGCATCCACATTGTTTTCAGTGACACATTGAAACAGTCAGACTTCGTGAGCTGATATCAACTTAGTTGGGAAATCCTCAGAATTAAGTTCCAAACTATGATACAGAAATGACGGGTGTGCAGCAAACTTGCACTCGGGACGTGATGTCAAGTTTAAATTTAACCTGTCTTACTTTGCTAGTTGGAGAGGAATCATCGTTTCCTGGAATATTAGTTAGGGATGCCAGTGAAGTTCTCTGTACTCTGAAGATCGCTTCAAAGGAGATGCATGTTTTATGAGCCCACTCAACGCGTAGCCAGCTCAGATTATCCAAACCCCTGTTTCTCACCTATCCAGCCCCCTCAGTAATCATTGTTCATGTACTATGATATTGTAGTTGAGGTGCATAAGGTCAGCTTGTATTCAGTTGAGCTTACTCCCAGGTTAGTGTGTACGTCGCTTGATTCCTAAGGAATTATTTTAGGCCTGCAGCTGCTGTGAGGGGACTATGGAAAGGAAAGTCATCAGATTTCATTTTCAAAATGTTTTCTTTATTTCTTGTTCAGGTAAAATAGTAAGGTAAAGCATAGTTACTATTTTTCCTAAGTGCTTAGTAAAAAACCTCATCAACCCATTCCCACTTTCCAGTTTTCTGCTACAACAGCAAAAGCAGTAAAAATGTTATTTTATTTTATTATTAATAAATTCATTGTTTTAAAATTATTTGATTCTATACCCCTCTTGGATAAAATAACTTTGTGCCTGAATTTAAGTTTTGCCACTTCCTCACAGGAGAACCAAGGCTACAATCCTGTATCCACTTACCTTGGAGTAAGACCTATTGATCTCAAATATGTGTGCTTCTGAGTGGCTACTGTTATGTATAGCATTTTACTGTAATTTAATTATGCAGTGAATTCTTAATGCGTGTCTAGAATTCAACTCCTGTACAGCAGGAGACTTGCCTAAGCCTCTGTGTAACGTTTTCACATTTTGCATTTATTGTACA
Organism: Podarcis cretensis; assembly: GCF_951804945.1. Taxonomy (NCBI): domain Eukaryota; kingdom Metazoa; phylum Chordata; class Lepidosauria; order Squamata; family Lacertidae; genus Podarcis; species Podarcis cretensis. Next base: position 42,899,022 of record NC_137170.1, on the reverse strand, counting down.
TTTGCATTGTTTCTGTATTTGCAGAAAGTAACTTGTGAAGAGTACCTGATCTCAAGTGAAACCACCACAGGAAAGATGCAACGTGGTTGCTGGGATGAAAGGAAGGGCAAACTCAGGGCTGGCTCCAGATTTTTGTGGGCACTTGGGAAACAAACTATTAGTAGACTCTCTTTGGTACTGTCCCTTGCTGGTCGAGATTCTGAATCTAAGTGTGGATGAAGGGTGGTATATAAATTTTATAAATAATGACGATGCTGGGGCTGAAGAAGGTGAGACAAACTTTTCTGGGGGGTCAGAAAAGGTCTGTTTTGAAAAGTCAAAACCCCAAGGGTGGGAAAGCAGGTAGCTCCAGCCAGACTGAAGGAACCAAATTAAATGAAGAAAGAATTCAGTGTTTGAAGTAACATGACTTTTTGCCATTTGTACACTATGCTGGTTTCTACATATACTCACCTCCCTCTCTATCCTCCATTCAGACAAGCAAGCGACATTATCAAAGCTTAAGGACACATTCTAGCCAGGCAAAAATACTTGGGGTGCAAAGCAGGGAGAGTGAGGGGTGTGGCCAAAGGAAAGTTTCAAGAGGCACATTTGGCCCACAGTTTTGAGGTTCCCCACCTCTGCCCTACAGGCAGTTTGAGCATGTGTAGGCCTGGCCTTTTTGCCTCTTGCTGCCCTCAAGCAATGGGTTCCACCCCCAGACAGGCTGGATGCTTCAAAGGGAGAGCCCAGTTTTCTAAGCACACACTCTGTTTCTCTGTATAATGGCAACACATGCTCTCCCAAAACAAATCTCCTAGAGAAGGCTATTTTCTTTTAAACTTCATGCCAAAACATGTTGCAACAGGTCACATTTGGGAAGAACGTGACAAACTGTTACTGGAAATAGTCTAATATATATCCTGCAAATGAAATATTCAGGATTTAAGCTCTTGACTATTAACGTGAAATGAAATGTGTGATTGGGAAAGTACAGGGATGGTTTGACATTTTTTGAACATGTCATTTAGTCAGGTTCTTCACTTTCCTCTACAGCGTGAGTATGGATGGCTAAGAGGAAAAGAAAAACTGGGATTCTTTGTGCACGTCTGTCTGTTTAATATTTAATTTTTCAAGAGCCACATGTTCCCCATCTGGAAGGAAATGTCTTTCTAGAGTCTCTTCTGAGTCTGACTTGTTCCAAAACCAGTGGAAGCTTTAGATTTGGTTTTCTTCAAACAGCAGCCATCTACAAACTGCTTTTGAAACTTAGGGAGGTTTGAAACACAATTTGGGATATGATAGGGGAATATGGGGTTCACAGGAAATAAAACATAGCTTTGAAATCAACTAGACTAGTGCAGGTCCTTTGTATGAGACTCATGACACAATCGGTTTGTTCTGAAGAAAGTCCCATGCCTATGCCTATTCATTTTTACACAGAAGTGAGGTCCAGGACTTTCACCTGATTATGTGTCTGTATACAGTTGCAGTCTTAGATAAAATCTATATACATTTAAAGCAGTATCATACCACTTTAAACTTGGGATTCTCTCAAAGAATCTAGGAACTGTAGTTTCTTAAGGGGGGCTAAGATAATGTTAGGAGATCCCAATTCTCCTCAAAGTCACAATTCTCAGAGTTCCTTGGGAAGATGGATTGATTCTTTAAACCACTCTGAGATCTGTAACTCTGGGAAAGGAATAGGGAATGCAGCATGCTGATGCACTCAAGGGCGTCTTACCCATAGGTGCTAGGGGTGCAGGGCACCTGGGCACCAGGCTCTCAGGGATGTCAGGCCAAGAGTCCAGGGCCCGAGAGTTGAGTCTGGGAAAGAGCCCGTCCGTTGGTTGGAGTGCCACGGCAGGCTCTTCTGTTGCAGGCGCCTCTGCGCCACGAGTTTGGGGGCGACCGAGCCAGCGAGACGCTGAGGCAGCCAGCTGGCTCCACCCCCTGCACGCCTGGGATTGGGCAACCGGGGGGGGGGGGGAGTCAGGCAGATCTTTGCACTCCGGCACCGTATATGCTTAAGACAGCCCTGGATTCACTGGCAATGCTCCTGTGGGCTGCACATTTATAAAAGTACAATTTATTTTAAATGGTGGCAGCTGTTTTCTGAGTTGCAGTGCTGTCTGTCACTGCTGAGCTGCACAGTGATGACTTGTGCTGTTAACTGTTTTTCACATCCTAATTTTATTATACGATTGCTTATTCATTTGCATTCATTGACCTGTTTTAAATAGTTATTATCAGGTTGCATGCTTGTCTTCATTTTGGAAAATGGTAGAAGAGCTGGGTAAATTAGATCTGTATGAGTGAGAAAGAACCCTATGCATGAACACAAGACTCAGCCTTCCCTTCAGGAGCCCCGACTGGCCCATGGCCTTGGTCACATGGAGGAAACCTCAAAGTGTACAGCTGTATGTTCACAGGACCCTTTCTCAATATCACCAAGCATTTAGCCACCGGGGGCACATCAGTATCAGGGGTCGGGCCAGTGGATGTGATCCTGCTCCCCTTCACACATTCACTGTATCTGAAGGAGCGTCTCCACCCACATCGGTCTGCCCGGACACTGAGGTCCAGGTCCGAGGGCCTTCTGGCGGTTACCTCACTGCGAGAAGTGAGGTTACAGGGAACCAGGCAGAGTGGTGGCACCCGCTCTGTGGAACACTCTCCCATCAGATGTCAAGGAAATAAACAGCTATCTGACTTTTAGAAGACATCTGAAGGCAGCCCTGTTTAGGGAAGTTTGTAACATTTGATGTTTTTCTCTGTTTTAATATTCTGTTGGGAGCCGCCCAGAGTGTCTGGGGAAACCTAGCCAGATGGGTGCGGTATAAACAAACAAACAAACAAACAAACAAACAAACAAACAAACAAACAATAGCAGGTGCCAGATAGGCAGGGTTTTTTTTCAGCTGGAGCTCACTGGAGCTCACCTCTCAGGTGGGCACTATTGCCATTCTAAGAGAACAAGGTCTTGACCCCTTTCTAGCAGTGCTAGGGACCCAACCCAGTCTAGACCTGATATGGGCTTTATAATGCTGACATTGCGACAGAGGCTGGAGTAGAGAGCCTGTGTTCATTTTAAAAAACAAATATCAATACCTGGGCACTGTAGGTCTCCAAATCGGTAACACAGCATGTGTGAATTTTCAGTTCCAAAAGCCTTACATTCTAAATGTTGCGGTAAATTATCCAGTCATCCCCCAAAAATCCTTGACCATGTTCTCTTATCCATCACACCAGTTTTATATGGCCATGTTGCCCTGACATTGATGGAATGCACCCTTCCTCACATCTGTATTTGAGTGAGATCAGCCTCATGCTACGAATGAGTGGGACAGGGTGATACATTCAGATTGCAAAAGTAAATGTAATTGTTTCAGGATGCCTCTGTCAGTCGTAACAAGGCACTTCATTTGTCTTGCTAATAGTAATAGAAGTAAGAGAGATTTTTCTCCCATTTCACCATTGGTGCTTTCTGCAACGTGTCAATAATGAAGTAGTAGGTGAAAAGAAAAGGTCATCGTGCACGAAATTTTTTGAAACCCACAATTTTTTCCCCACTTGAAAATGGGCAGGATATTTTAAATAATATCCAGTAATAGAGTATATTCATCATTTTTGTATTTTCCCTTTAATGTCTCACCAGTTCCCATATTTCCTCGGCAAAGCATTCCAGTGTAACTATGGAATGCTGACATTTTCCTAAATGAATAGTTAAAATGTTTTGCATAGCATGGCAACAAGTCACAAACTTATGATACAGTGGGGGGATGGGGAGGTCCATGGTTGAAATCAAGGCAATATGTAAGTACTGCCAGATGTCTCTCTCTCTCTCTCTCTCTCTCTCTCTCTCTCTCTCTCTCTGTGTGTGTGTGTGTGTGTAAAAGCAAGTCCAACATCATTTTATGTGTGTGAGGTAGCGTCTAATAGTTAAAAATGACACAAGGCAAGGAACTAGCACTTTAGAAAACTAACATAAATGTGAAGCATCCTTCTTATTGGGTCATCTGTACCTGCCCTTCTTCCAAGAAGCTGAAAGTGGTGATTACAGTGTAATCCTTTACATGTATTTTCTCAGAAGTAAGCATCGCTTGGTTTAATGAGACTTATTTCCAGGTGAGTGTGTAAGCACACTATCCTGAGGGTAAATCCCATTGAACCCAATGGCACTTGAACTCAATGGGGCTTACTCCTGATTAGATATGCATAGTATTGCGCTGTTAGCCTCATAGCAACATTATAAAATTGGTTAGGTTGAAAGGTACTGAAAAGCCTTGCGACGTGATAAGACTAACACATTTATTATGGCATAAGCTTTCATGGACTACAGATAATTTGTCAGATACATGAAGTGTCCTGAGTGACATGGTCATTCCAGTGGTGAGGGAGTCAGAGGCAAGATATTGGTGGGGCCTAAAGATGGAAAGATCTGTCAGTTTTGGTCCTCTTAATTTCTCTTTTTTCTTGTCTTACATTCAGTTCTCCACATTTCCCAGCAATTTGCTTTTTTTTTTTTAATCCTCATGAAAATTCATCAGCATCTTAGTGCAAATTTCTCCTAGTAGACACAGTTTTGAGTAATGTACACATTTCCCCAAGCAATTTCTCCTAACATAATGCATTTGTGTATGTTATTTTCACTAATATATTGATGCACACTTTCCCCTGATACATTTTTTTTTGTTTGTAAACAAAGCTTGGTTGGGGAACTGTATTGCGAAATCTGGAGCAGTGCAAATTTCAAAGAATGGCCGTGTTCCAGTTCTCATACTGTTTTGAAAGTGTGGATTTGATAAAATCGCCTTTAAATTCAAACTGAAGCATATTTCTGCTCCATCTCTAGTGAGGCCGGAGGCAAAAGTGGGCAGAGTATGGCTGTGGCTTTGTACAACAGGCTGCATTCCAGTCAGGGAAAAGAAAGAGGCCTCTAGACACGAACCTCTCCTGTCAGATAAGCAGGAGGCATGATTACAGTTTCAACCTGGCACAACTCACGAGGAGGATGTGAAACAGGACCAGGCAGGGGTGTTGCCTGTGGTGAGTCCAAAGGGTTAGACAAATGGGGCTGGAGGGCTGAATTCTGCCCCTGGGTCTAGACTTAAGGTGCCATAAGTCCCTTTGTTGTTTTTGTTTGAACAGATGACACAAGGGCCCCATTTATTAGCTGGTACTGAGGGTCTTTCCAGGTTGCTTCTTTGTAAATGGTATGCATGTGTCTCAAATGATACTTCTGTTCAGCTGGATTTAGGTAAACTCACTTATCTGGTAAGCTACCCAGTGGTATTATATGTTGGGAGTTAAGAAACGATTGAACAGTTACTTGCTAATAAAATGATGGTAATTTCCGCCACCCTTTTTACAGCAGAACCAAGAAACCTCAAAAATGTGAAGCGAAACTTGGAATCGATCATTTTTACGTTGCATGATACAGCAATTTATTGAATCGTAAACTTGTTTTCTTTTAAAGATTTGATGACTTATGGACTTGACAAAATTACTGACTCACTGAGACGTGGAGGGAGCCTGTTTGCAACAAGAAGCAAGTGTTCCCTGACATTTTGAAAGCTTTGATGTCTTTATTTGGATTTTTAGCAGTGGGTGTGAAATGTGTTTGCTGTCCTTGAAAACACATGGATTCGGGAACTCATGCCATGTGTTATGCCTTAATTCCTAAATTAGAGACGGTGCTCAATGGTATTTGAAAGTTAATGCTCCTGTCCTCTCAGATGGCAGCCCTTTCCATTAACCATGGAGATGTTTGTTTTTCTTAGAGAGAAAACAGTGGCAGCATGCACAAGCTGAAACTCCCCATTGCAACAGCACTCCCCTCAGCAGCTGGCGTTCAGGATCATGCTGCCTCTGGCAGTGGAGGCCAGGGATAATGGGATGTCAGAGATAAGGGGCTGTGTAGTCCAACAACAGGTATAGGACACACCATTGGCTGCCCCAGGCTTAGATGAACTAATATTTTCTCCCGTTCATCCCTGATGATTGTTCATGCTGGCTGAAGCTGATGGGATTTGGAGTCTAACACCAGCAGGAAGGTGCTATATTGCCTTCGCCTGAATTAAATAGACTAGGCTCAGTGATTGATGCAACTTGGGGAGGGGGAATACTAGATGCTTTTATTACAAGATACAGTGGTACCTCTGGTTACATACGCTTCAGGTTACAGACTCTGTTAACCCAGAAATAGTGTTTCAGGTTAAGCACTTTGCTTCAGGATGAGAACAGAATTCGTGCTCCGGCGGCGTGGCAGCAGCAGGAGGCCCCATTAGCTAAAGTGGTGCTTCAGGTTAAGAACAGTTTCAGTACAGACCTCCAGAACGAATTAAGTACTTAACCTGAGGTACCACTGTAAATGTTTCAGACTGCTGAAGAGAGGCTTTATTGATGTCATTATGAGTGATAACGTTGTATGCTTTCCTTATTGCTTGGGAACCTGAATAATTCTAGATGCCTTTTCTAATAGCTTGTCCTTGGAGTTCTTATTTATAAAGAGGTCCTGAAGATCAAGGAAGAGAGAGGTCCCACCATTAAAGGAGTAAGTAGTAAGAGGGAGGTAAGTAGAAGGAATCAGAAGGAAAAAGAGAATGAATGGGACCTTTGGGGCAGATTCATACCGTACCTTTAAAAGCGTGTCCAACACATTTTCCCCACAGAGAGCTACACTTCCCAGCACCCTTAAGAAACTACAGTTCGAAGGATTCTTGGGAGGGCAGTCATGGGCTTCCTTTCATGGATGCTTCTTCTGGATCGATGCCCTTTCCATGACTGGAAGAGCATCCAAAAAGAATGTTCCTTGTATTTATTTATGCAACATTCTAGGCGTTTCCGCTTGCGCCACGTCTCTGTCCTGATTTGACAGCGACCACAGATGAATGATAAATTTAGTGGTCTGTCCTCCTAATGGAAAGTGTACCCAGAAAAGAAAACACAGGAGTTAGACAAATATGAATAACATCACACAAGCAGGACCTTCTCTTCACATGAAAATCACTTAGCACAAGCGATGCAGGAACAAATGCCTCAGCCTCAGCGAGCTGGAATTTCCTTCATAGTGGACATACTGTGCTCAAAATTCGGATGATGGCCTGGTCATGTTTTTCTACTTAAAAAGAAGCCTGCCCTATGTGCTTGTGATTGAAATACCCTCGCTTTAAGGTAAACCGGCCGAAGTGTCAAATATATTTTTGACCTGAAATTTTTCATTCTGACTCTTTTTGAAATAATGGCTTCATTTCTTGTTATGGTTCTGCCTGCAGAATCTGTTTGCTTAAGAAGTAAATTCCAGGGTGAGCATTGGAACTCAATTATCTCGCTCCACGTTAAAGAGAAGAAAGTGTATCTTCATTTAACGGCAACACAACAGTGAATGGTGGAAACATGCACAAATGAGCCACATAATAATTATTAGCTCCTTGAGACTATGGTATATCTTGAAGTTGTATATATTTTGAAATTAGGAAAGGAGGCTCCTCAGAGAAGGAGATGTGGGCTTTGGTGCCGGTGGTTCCACATAGCATAGAGTGGATCCATTTTCTCAGGGTTGCTGTTGGATAACTCTGCTTCTGTGGACTTCTGGCCTGGGCCCATGAAGATCTTCTAATTTCAATTTACCACAGTTTATCATTTCATCTGAACCACAGATGTGGTTGGCTCTAACTATGGTTTATTCAAGCAAGCCAGAGTCAAAATTCATTTGGAAGCGTTCTTTTCTATTTTCAACTAACTGCTCATCGTTTCCTCCAGTCTCCTCACAACTGTGTCAGAGGAAGAGAGGGGAAGAGTTAACACATGAGCCTGAGACTTGTTCATGTAGCACTAAATTATGTTTCAGTACAAACACAACCAGTGCATCTATGAAATGGAGTCTCTGTGTGGGTTTGGCTTACTGAATAGCTCCCCCCCCCCCAATAAATAAATAAATAAATAAATAAATAAATAAATAAAGTTTGTATTTGTTTTTAAAATGTTTTGAAATGTGGTGAGCTTTTACATAACTCAGGTGAAGAATTTCACTTACTGCTGCAATTTCTTGTATAAGAACAGCAAGGTACCTGATGTAAATACAAACCTTGCAGTGCAAGTCCAAAACATTTAGACTCAACAAAGTCTCTTCCTCTCTTAAGAAAGGTCTTTTCCAATGTCAATTCATGTAATGCGGAAATCTGGCCTCTAAGTTAATACTGTCCAGTTTCTGAAAAGCAAAGTCTCATTAGGAATATATGACTCCAGCATTTTTTTTCTGAATAGTTTTTGAATGGTAAAGTTGAGGTGAAAAAAATGTAGTGCCTGGAAAGTGTACTGAAGTTCAATCAATCCATTTTCTTGCTAGAAATGTATTTTCAGCAGGATATATTAAAATAAGCACCATAAAAAACAGTCCATTGCTATTGAAGAATAACATTCCTAGAACTGGTACATCACAAGGCTAATTTGTGGTGCTTTACTGGAAAAGACACACTTGTTTTCCTTCCCTTTTCCATAATTTGATAATTTGAATGGTCATAAAAGTTCAAAAGAGTGATATATTTTGCACAGTGTATCAAAGCATCTAGGTCCATTGCTTTTAAACAATTGCTCTTAAATTTAGACAGGGGTTTCCCAACTTTTTCAGGCTAAGGGGTCCAGCTGCAGTATTTTGCACCAGCTGGAGCCTCCAGACTAGGCACAAGGATAGGCCCAGAGAGAGCACATTGCAATAATCAAGTCTTGAGGTTACCAATGCACGAATCACTATCCCTGTTCAAGAACAGCCTTAGTTGACGTACCATCTGTAGCTGGTAAAAGGCACTCCTAGGCCCTGAGGCTACATGAGCCTCCAGTGAAAAAGATGAATTTAGGAGCACCCCAAACTCTGAACCTGTTCTTCCAGAGAGAGTGCAACCCTATCCAGAACACACAACTGGCCAGTCTCCTGTACACAGGAACCACCAACCCACAGACGTCTTCCCAGGATTCAAGCATAGTTTATTGGCCTTCATCAACTCCACCACTGTGCGCAGACAATCGTCTAGATCATGCGCTGCATGTTCTGACTCAGATGTTATGGGGAAGTTGTGCTGCATATCATCAGTATACTGTTGAGACTTTGCCCCAAAACTCTGAATGATCACAGCCAGCCACCAAGAAGCAGAAGCAGATACAAATTCCCCCAGTCACTCTGGACGGCTCCCAACAAAATATTCAGTTCCCAAACTGCGTCTGAACCCAGCTTTAAATGGAACTAGATAACCAGATAGTCTGTATCCTCCAAAAATTCCACATAATTATTGATCAATTTGTGCCTGCCCTCAATGCCACTGGGTTACTCTCCCAGTCTGCTGCCCCAACTCTCCTACCTAGTTTCCCATTGACGAAGAAGATGCAATTGCACCTTGATTTATCTTAATGATAAGTTGAGCCTCCAACAACTACTATAAACTTTTGAATGAAAAGAGAAATGTAGCTAGTTTTAAGCATACAGTAGTTTCATTCATCTGAAGTTGTTCGAGCTGGAGCAAATATAATTATAATCATAACACGTTGTTTTACATTGCCATTAAGGTTTTCCATAAAATCATAGAATTCAGGAGCCCTTTGGAAATAAATGGGGTCTGCTTAGTTCCCATTCACTTCATTGTGCAAGAGAACCAACGAGTGAATTGTGCCCGTGGCTGTTGTGTTTATTTCTTAAATATGTTAGGACACTGATTTGGACATATTTTGACTAATGGAAATGAAGGATTCAAACATTATACCTATATCTCTTGTTCAAAAATTACATCACATATTAAAGCTCACTGCTAAAACAAAACATAACAATCCATATTTGGGTGAAGCCAAACCTACTATAAATTAAATTTACAAAAATTCTTTCAGTATAATTTATTGCCCTAGGACTGGGGAACAAAGCCAGTGACTTATCATATCACATGTATTGCAGAATGAAAACAAGGATTCTATGAACCAAGACCAGAAAATTGAGTTAGGGCCCATTAGATATTGCAAATACTATTTCCATTGCTTTCTTGCCATGAGAACAATTCACATGATATCAATTTAATTCTCTCTTTTTTATTCTTTAGGCAAAGAACCTGAAAAAGGTTTGGCAGAAAAAGGTTCCTGATGTAGATCTTCGCTCACCCCATCTTCCCTGGTGGGGTACGGGGTGCAATTTTATGGTTCACCCCAGGTGCCCAAATGTCTTGGACCGGTCCTGTATGCTGCATTAATAAACTATTTCCTCCCAGTTTCATCCAAGCATAAAATTAATAATAGTAATAAAATATAATCTGTTAACAGGGTAGGTTTATGACTGAGAAGCAAAATAGTGGCAGAAGCTTGGCAGGCATAAATGGCAGGCGATGATAAAACCGTGTTTGCTGTTGTTTTTCAGCTCTAGGGAAAAGTCCCTTAATTTCACCTCAGCTTTTTAGAATTCTGTTTCAACGTGGGTTTTAGCTGGTCAAGCTGTTTTTTCCCTAGAAATGTTGTTCATTTTATCTTAGTGTTGTCTATGTCTACATTGGAAGCTGCTCTGAGAACTTGTGCTGAAAGGTGGGGAACTTAAATGCCTAAACCAATTAGCCCTCTCACTTAATCTGCCTGTGAGTAAGACAGAAGGGCTGGTGCATGTCGTGCATCATTTGGGCAAAAAGGTATTTTACAAACCCTGAATGTTTAGGCCAAAAAGTGTGGATCTGTCGCAGACCTCCCTACTTTGCTACCTTAAATCTGTCCATTTTGCAGAGCTGGAGTTGTACAGTGGTACCTCTAGTTAGGAACCTAATTCGTTCCAGTGGTCTGTTCTTAACCTGAAACTGTTCTTAACTAGAGGCCTGCTTTCGCTAATGGGGCCACTTGCTCCCACTGTGCCGCCGGCACACGATTTCCGTTCTCACCCCAGGGCAAAGTTCTCAACTTGAGGTAACTCTTCTGAGTTAGCGGAGTTTGTAACCAGAAGCGTTTGTAACCTGAGGTGTTTGTAACTCAAGGTACCACTGTACCACACATCTCCTTGAAGTTTGTATGTTGGGACTCTGGCCAAGAGTGGACTGTGTGTGATGTGTGTTGTTCTGTCAGTTGCATTCACTTAGACGATATTCTTCACAATAATGGTATGGGAGGGACTTCTGCCCATGACAGCACCCTTTACAAACTGTCCATTTGTAAAGTTACGTGCATTTCTAGAGATGAGCCCCGCCTTTGTATCTCAGAAGCAAATCCAGCTGTTCTGCTTAATTCACCTCACGCTCTGAAAATGAGCTTGCGACCGACTTACCCCCCATGTCTTTGATGCCAAACAGCTTGAGAGAAGAAGGATGCTGGCATTTTTAAAGCACCTTTTTTTTTGGTCAGATTATCTTAGTAAGAAGCAGCTGGATTTTGCCAGACTTCTTTGTGGCTTTCATGGATGATAACCATAGATTTAACAGCAACCAGACATCACACTTCATTTAGATGGCCCAACTGTGTGTTTTTCCCGAAGCCTCCTGATCCAAAATGCATCAAGACATTTACAGTTTCTCCTCCATGATGACCTTTTGGATTTTGTAAATAATAGGGGCTGTAATTTGCCTATGTCTTTTTTTTTTTTAATCCTTCTCTATTTCTCAACAGTTTGCGGGTTCCATTCTCATAGGATTCAATCATCGACTTCAATATCACAGAAAACATTATGTCAGCCTGCCACAATATCAGTGAGAATCAGCCAGATCGTTGACGCATAATTTGGCCTATGTGGTAGCAGAGTGTTTCAAGAAACTCTCTATGGGATAAAGAGTAAATTATAATAAGTCTTTCTGCTTCTGCATGGCAGCCCTCATTCTTCTATGGCCAAACCTCCAAGTTAACCTCATTTGGAAGACTCTGCTATAATATGCTCATGATCTCTGATCTGGATTTGCTCATATCCTCGCTCTAATGCAAGATGAGTAGCTGACGAAAGACATTTGGCAAAGGAGATGTCCAGTCATAATTATTTTCCTTACACGTGCATAATCCCATATCTGCCTATAATCCACCTTCCTGCTACTTAATTCTGAATGTCATAGCGTCTCAGCTATTTATCCTCTTCAGGGCTCTCTTCCGAACACTTGACTAAGGTTACGGCAAAGATCAATGGGATTACATTACAGGAAGCGGGTTCCAATTAAATGGTCGGAAAGACCTTTCCCATTTTAAGGCTATTTAGGTAGTAAAATAAATTGCCTTTGGATGTTTTGTCTAAGCTGGAGATTTAACAGAAAAGGCTGAATTAGCCTATGGATGGGACATTAAAAACGGCACAGCAAAGACACTTGACTAGTATGAATAGGCAGGGAATTCCAGAGAGTATTGCACAGACATTTATCATTTAAAAGATGCCAAATATGGGTGCATTCAGACACAGGGAATATTGCATTAGTTTTCTTTATTATAATGTTAGTGCTTCTATCCTGGTTTCTAACACTCATTTCATGCTGCGGTGCATGTTGCATTATGGAGGTGTGGCTTACCAATATACCATCACTTCTGCTACTTGGGAGAAAAGCAATGACAAACCTAGACAGCATCTTAAAAAGCAGAGACATCGCCTTGCCGACAAAGGTCCGTATAGTTAACGCTATAGTTTTCCCACTAGTGATGCATGGAAGTGAGAGCTGGACCATAAAGAAGGCTGATTGCTGAAGAATTGGTGCTTTTGAAGTATGGTGCTGGAGGAGACTCTTGAGAGTCCCATGGACTGCAAGAAGATCAAACCTATCCATTCTGAAGGAAATCAGCCCTGAGTGCTCACTGGAAGGACAGATCCTGAAGCTGAGACTCCAATACTGTGGCCACCTCATGAGAAGAGAAGACTCTCTGGAAAAGACCTTGATGTTGGGAAAGATTGATGCTGGGAAAGATGGAGGGCACAAGGAGAAGGGGACGACAGAGGATGAGATGGTTGGACAGTGTTCTCGAAGCTACCAGCATGAGTTTGACCAAACTGCGGGAGGCAGTGGAAGACAGAAGTGCCTGGCATGCTCTGGTTCATGGGGTCACAAAGAATTCGACATGACTAAACGATTAAAGAACAACAACCAGTCACTTAGCACTAAATTTTACTGACATCAGTGGCCACGGTGTGACACAACAATAAACATAATTGGAGAACATCACTACTCCCCACATTTTCCCTCACATGGGTGCTTTCATTTCCCCGTGGTTCACTCATGAAAATGGGAGGAAAGAACTGTTTGCCAAAGTACTACCCCAAATTCTGTCACTTTACTCTCACAATTTTGGGGGTTAATGGGGTTCCAAATGGATTTTTTTTTAATGGAAGCAATTAACACAGAAATGTGCACTAAACATCCACTAGATCCCACTAGATTTTTGGAAGTGGCTTTTACATTGTGTGAATGCTTACATGTAATGTGGAAATTAACAGAGGGGTATGTTGGTGGCACTGTGGGTTAAACCACAGAGCCTAGGACTTGCCGATCAGAAGGTCGGCGGTTCGAATCCCCATGACGGGGTGAGCTCCCGTTGCTCTGTCCCTGCTCCTGCCAACCTAGCAGTTCGAAATCACGTCAAAGTGCAAGTAGACAATAGGTACCGCTCTGGCGGGAAGGTAAACGGCGTTTCCGTGTGCTGCTCTGGTTTGCCAGAAGTGGCTTAGTCATGCTGACCACATGACCAGGAAGCTATACGCTGCCTCCCTCGGCCATTAAAGCGAGATGAGCGCCGCAACCCCAGAGTCGGCTACGACTGGACCTAATGGTCAGGGGTCCCTTTACCCTTTACCTATGTTGGGGGAAACAAAATAAATGGCCATGTGAATGAAGCCTATATGACTAACATGCAAGTAGAAATCTAGCAGGCAGATACAGGCAAGACTATGAACACTGAAAACACTGAACAGTAAAAAAAAAGTCTTTATCCTCACTGTTGAAAGTAGCAGACATTAAAATTAATGTACCATCTCATTTGCCTTTCAATTTCAGTAACTTTCAGCAGTGGTCATTCTGTAAAAGGGGTATATGTGGATAAGACACATTGTTCCCAGGAAAGAATTTTGGATAATTAAGTTTTATGAAATAGAGATTCTAGTCTTTAAGCTCTTTCCCTGGCTATTTTGAGCAAATAATCAAATTATACAAGAACAGATTAACCCACTGAAAAGGGCAGACTAAGGCAACAATTTACTTATACAGAATGTAATAAATGAATGACAAGTATAAACTTATTACACATAGTAAATTCCCAGGAAAACCTTATGCTTATTTCTGGGGATCTAAAGTTTATGGACTTGGTTTTTCTATTTAGAAATGAGTGATTCAACTGGTTCAACATCATAAAATCATATCAACAAAAATTCCCCAGAGTCCAAACCAGTGACTATGCTTGGGAACTATCTGAGCATCTACTATTATAAATCACTAAGGAAGTTTGGTCTGGTAAATATTTCAGCCTATTTTCAGAGAAAGGCGAAACATCAAAGGTTCAGCCTTTTATATTCTAATTATTTGAGGATGCAGATCAATTTATAGATGGCATTGGCTGATAAACTATGTCCCTCTGGCAGCCTTTATTTGCATAAAGACTTTGAATCATCTTCTACTCCCGCATTTACTTTCCTAGACTTAGAATTGCTTAGGTGGGCCTATAGATTTCAGCCATGGAGGCAGGATTTAGCTAGTAGTTCAAGGATTAGCAATCTGGATTGCCTCTCAGCAAACTCCAATACTGTCCTTTCTGCCATGATTGACACAGAGCATCAGTAAAGTGGCACCAGTTGTTCCTACACAGTTGTGGGCATATGGAGCTTGTTCATTCGCCTCATCAGATTGCAGCTAGCTCTGCTTAACACAAAGAGAGATAACTGTCTTATTTGATCCAGTTGGGTCAGTATGGAAAAAAGAACTGGAAAGTGTTTCTGCAACAAAAAGTGAGGTGGGGGGGAGTAATTTTTATGTTATGGAAATTGAGATTGCAATGTTATGTAGGAATTCCACACATGGTATTTTTCTTTTTAAAACATTGTGAAATTTCCCACAGCTCTGTTAATTAACAGCTTTGTTAATGAACTGCCAATGACGGTGTTAAGTTGCTAAACTTGGGTAGAAACAGGAGAAGGAGCTAACACTGAAGTGAAATCTCCAACTGAGGAAAAACACCACAGTAAATTCTACAAAACCACATGCATTTTGTCCTTTCTTTGATAGCAATAGAACTGCATAGGCCTTCAAAAAGAAGGCAAATGAGGCATTTATCCATGTTTTGCATGGGGAAGAGAATTGGCAGTTGTTTGGGGTGACTATTTCTTTTCTGCATGCTAAATAACAATGGGCACAGTTAGGGATGGATGAATCTCTCAGTTTCAACCTCTTACTGGTTCTCATTTTTCCTGTCTTAAGTTCAGTTATCTACATTTCCACATCATTTTGCATTTAGAAAAAAAGCCCTCATGAAAATCAATCAGCATTTAGTATGAATTTCTTCTACTATACACATTTTTCTATCCAATTTTGCCTAATATACATGTTTCCAAACCAAGTTTCCATATTTTGCATGTTGTTCTCTAACTCACACATTCATGTTGCCTTAGTAAATACAATTCTGTATACATTAGTTAGTTGCCTGAAGAACTGCATTGAAAAATTTGAAAAAAGTGCAAACCACGAAGAATCACTATGTTTTAGTTCACATATCATTTCAGAAAGTATGAATTAGGAAGGTTCACCTTTAAATGTGAACTGAAATAAATTTCTTCTCCATTCTTGGCACAACCCCATTGTCATGAAAGACCTCTTCCTTGCACTGGTATTTGTGCAAATAACCTTCCAGTGTTTTTACTGCACCTGGCATATGATAGCAGCAGCCACAGAAACAAGACTAACATTGACAAAAATAACCTCATGAATTTGGAAAAAAAACATCAAAGAGCTGTTGTAAAGTCATTCATAAACCACAGAACACTAAGTAGGAAGGAAAATGAGGAAAACAAGCAGAATAATGCACCATTAGGCACTTGATACAAACTTGTGCTAGATGCTTCGAGCACTCATGCTGCAAAATAGTTACTGAACTGGTCAGGAGGGAGAATGACATAGATTTATAGAGCTGAAAGAAACAGAAGACCACCCCGTCTACGTTACTTTCACAAAGGTAATGTCTGCCACACATTATGTGAAATCATGTGGTTAGCGTTGTTTTTGACTGTAAGTGTTGCAATGAAGTACTGCCTAACTGACCAAACTATCACATCATTGCGGTCACAGTGCGAGGGTGCCCTTTCAGAAAAGTGCTTGCAGAGTAGATAGCTGTAGATTGTTCATGACCCAAGAAAGATGCTGTAGGAAAAGCCAAGCAAACAATACCAGAGTCAATGGGGAATCTGTACTGAACTCCCGCCTTAATTTTATAACATTAAATTAAGTCTCTCTTCATTGCTCAACAAAACCTTGTTACTGATGCATTGTGTTTCAGAGAGCCCATTCGGATGCAGTTTCATTTGCCAACAAGTTTAATGTCTCACTTAAGGCTGAATTTAGCAACATACAGGGTTGTGTAGAAAGTGCGGTTGATGGTACATCTACTTTCAGTGGCTGCGGCAAGATTTTCCAAATCTTTCTCCAATTTAAGCCACAACTCAGTAGAGGCAATCTGCATCCAGAAACAGATTTCAAAATATATTTGTCTACCCGGGCAAAAGGTAGGTGGGTGAGGAGGAGACTTGTAAGAAGCAACCAGGGGCTTTGGTCCCATCAGAAAATGGTTGGCCACATTCTGCACAAGCTGAAATTTTCCTTGGTTGTACAGTTAAAAGCACAACATGCAAAAACACATTGCAGGGTATCACTGGAGAATGGTCCATTACCTCCTAGAAATTCAGGTTTGTGTCAAGCCATTTTGGAGTTATTTTTTTCACCTATTGATTTACAGACATATGCTTCTCCTTACTTAGCAAGTCCCCTAAGTAAAATGAAGAAACTACTGTTTTGTTTTTGTGTGGTCCCATTTCACTTCCAAACTGATTGTCACTCAGTTGGCTGTTGGACGGAACAGTGATTCAGACTTACTTACATTCTCCCAAATGTGAAGCCTACCTTGTCTATAGTTATCAGCGTTCTCTCCGGTATGAACTTGAATGGCATTTTGTTGATGGTGAGTCAGTGACTGAAATATGAGGCACATATTCAAATCAGCTACTAGAATTTATTAAAAAGAAAATTGCCCAAGTGGGCTGTAGCCAAATACCTAATGATTAACAATTATTATAGCACATGATCCTTCTTTGGCAGAAAACATATCCCTTGGATTTCCTAAGAAATGCCTAAATGCGGCTATGGTTGCCACAGCTAAATGCTGGCAATCTTGTCTTTGCCTCAAAACATGGGAGGAGTGCCAGATGGCTTGCTTGCTTTCTATTTTGAAGCTTCAGCATTCACAACCTTTGTATTACATGTCTGTGTAAAGAAAATGTTCTGTAACCTTCAAGCAAATATTTCTAACTGAAAATTCAAGAAAGGGCAGTGTCCCTTGCTCAACTATGAGGTTAAGATGGTAAAGCTATTATTTGAAAATGAAAACTCTTTAATGAATATTTACCACACACAAATTGCTTTAGCATTCTTTGGCGTTGATCACCTTCCTTTTTTTAAAGGGATGATCTTATTTGAATGTCAAAACAACTTGAAGACAAGGGAACAGGACGTCCCACGAAGAATACTGAAGCTCAGCAATCGTGATCGCGATCCCTTTGTGTTGACTTTAGCCTTTTGCATTGAATGTAATGAAGGATAGTTTGAAATAGTTGAACGACTGGAAGCCCAAATAATTACCTGTTATGCAGATAATCTGCAATGGCACTTTAGACAAATGTTAAGTTGCTCCAGCACTCCAGGTGATGGACCTAAGGATCTGAATCTCATATTCGGTACATTTTCAGAAGCCTGAATACCAAGAAACTTGAGCACCAAAATATCAGGGAATAATAATAATAATAATAATAATAATAATAATAATAATAATTTATTATTTATATCCCGCCCATCTGGCTGGGTTTCCCCAGCCATTCTGGGCGGCTTCCAACAGAACACCAAAATACAATAACCTATTAAACATTAAAAGCTTCCCTAAACAGGGCTGCCTTCAGATGTCTTCTAAAAGTCTGGTAGTTGTTTTTCTCTTTGACATCTGGTGGGAGGGCCTTCCACAAGGCGGGTGCCACTACCGAGAAGGCCCTCTGCCTGGTTCCCTGTAACTTGGCTTCTCACAGCGAGGGAACCATCAGAAGGCCCTCGGCACTGGACTTCATGCTTTTTCCAGCATGTTTTCATCCCAGTTATTCAGATCAGTGAATAAGACTCTGCCTTTCTCTCCCTTCCTTATGGAGTTGCACCTACAATTACAACAGCACAACATCACTTTAGAGTTTGGAAAGAATCATTAACACACTTTCATTTCAGCAGAAGTATTTTATTGGTCCTGATGGTTTGTTCTGATGGCTTATGTTTCTTTGAGGATTTCTTGACACTTCATTTTGATCTGGCAGAGCAAACACATTAATATCATTCAGGCATTCTGAAATAAACATTTCCTTTCATAAGAATTTACTGATGTAATAGGTACCACATAGCTACTATAATAAATTTAAACTGTCAAATATATTTATGTGTGCTTTGGGTCTCCCTTTCCTGCCTATATCAGAGACAAAATTCCTATGAACTTTAGCAGTAGAGACATCCATAGTTTTTGACATCTGTGTGGCTGCCTTACAGATATAAATACTTCTTTGCTTGTAGCTAAGGCCAGCTAATGTTATATTTAAAAAAAAACAGTTGAAAGTATAAAATTATTCATCAAGTGTTGCTTTTATTATTGCAACAGTCGGAAGATATAATGGCCTAGTGCCATTATTAACAACATCCACTGGAAGTCGTTCATAATGGCACTTGCTTTGTTTAACGATTTTCCTTAAACATCCCTAAACAAGAAGTCTGAGTGACACTTCCAAATCTGAAAAATAATGTATGTTCTGAAAGTATTGTCAGCATTTAACTCACACCACATTTTGCATTGTTATTATGACCAGAGTTACTGCTGGACAGTGTAACGTTTAGAATAAAATAAACAGAGCCCTTCTACATAGAACATTTCTTTGAACATCTATGATTGAAAATTGTGAATGTATTTTCTATCCACAAATATACTTCAGGCTAGTTCATCCTGAAAGTCATCTTTTCAATGTTAAATATTAATTTTAAACTCAAACTTGGACCTAAAAGATACCATGGAATCTGGGATAGGCAGGTGGTATTCAGAAATTGATGTATTCTGCAAGATTTCCAGAAGTGGATTTTACATGATGTGTGAAAGATCACATAAAATGTGAAAATTAACAGGTATGGGAATGCTGGGAAGACAGAATAAAATGCTTGGTGAATGCAGCCAGAGCCTTAATTTAACATTCTGACCTGACAAGGGCCAGTCATCTCTGTCAGCATCTGTGGTCACACTTCTGCTATGTTTTGCTCAGAGGTTGCAAAATATAGGGAATACACAGACATTCTGAGGTTGAGAGGCCTGGGGAAATCTCTTCCTTTCTTCTCACCTGGGGTTTACTGCTTGTTAGTGTTCATGTGCCCCCTTCATGTGTGAACACTCTATGACAAACAGAGCCTGCCTCCTAGATTTGCAATTTATCATCTGGGCTAGGAGTTCCGAGGGCAGACATCCTGTCAAACTTTGCAGCCTTTCACATCAATTTCACATTACTCCAAATGTGGCGCCTTCCAGTAAGGACAGTCATATTTTCAGAATCTGAATGAAGAATTTTGTTTTCAATCCCAGATTTTGTATCATTTTCATCTGAACAGATAGAATAACCTGGCCGTTTCTCTCTGGGGCATCAGATATTTGTAATTCCTGAATCTAATATTCTCCTCTCATTACCTTCCTGTTTTCGAGCAGACTGTCTGGGTTTTCCAGTTGTCTGAAATCTGCCCATTACAAGTCATTTTAAGATGAGGTTGGAAGCTGCTTGCTTAAACTGGACAAAACTGTGCCTCTGTTTCCCCCTTTTGCCTCTCTTTATCCTGCTCAGGTTGCAAATTCTGGCAGGGAGCAATGCCACAGTTTGACAGCTGCTTCAATAGCTTTTCTTAAGAATTTGCTCAGTTGCTTTGAGCATCCTCAAGACAGGTACCAAAATCTGGCACTGAAGCAAATCCTTGCACAGTAGTGTCATTCAAGTGCTTGATGATTGACAGAGTCCCTCAAGAGGTGTCTGAAGGATTGCAGAAATCCTGCTGGTGCATCAGAAATGAAATCTAGAAGCATCACAGGACACAAGTTTGTATGTGATTCCAGTAGAGGAAAATTTAAAATTTATTTTATTATTTCTCCATTTGAATATCATTCTGATACACAGCCTAGAAATAAGTCATTGGTACTGTGGCAAATCACTTATTCTCTATAATCTAGTTTGTTCCCATTTTTAAAGACGCACGACTGTTCAACCTGCGATTATTAAAAGTAACTGTACTTTAAAAAAAAGAAATGAATCCAAATCAAATTATCACCAGGAATGTGCTTTCAACCAGCCTTTGGGGAAGTTTGGCTTCTTTTTGCTGAGTTCTACACAGGAATGGTTAAATATTGTTTCTTCAGTCTCCTAATGTTCTTAATTTAGTTCTGGCATTTATCGTTTTCCTCAGGCAGACAATTCAGCTTCCCTTGGGGATGAACCAAGCAGTCACACTCACAAGTAGAGCCACTTCTATTGAGCTGTTCCTGCTTTCATGTGACAGTCCCTGTGTCTATGTTTTTGTACTCTTGATTCCCTAGTAACAACCTCTCCCTCATTTTTGAAGAGGCATACAAAAATGCCAGAGGACGGCTGTCAGGGAACTGCCATCAGTGCCGGAGGGAGAGAGCAAGCTCCAGAGGGATTCCAGAGAGCGTCCCGGGATGGGGAGAGGCAGCCCATCTTCTGGGGAAGAGAATCAGCGTAGCACCAGTGGAGAAGGGGGGCAGATGGGGGAATTGGCGAGGCGGTCCCATGACTCCTTGCCGGGGACCAGTGGGGAGAGTAAGGGTCCTCCGCTGCCTACGCCCTCCTTGCGCAGAAGGCTTCCGCGCAGGGAGAGTAGGAGGAGACTAGGCGTCAAAGAGCTTCTTTGCTGGAAGAAGTTTAAGAAACGCCCATTGACGGATTCTGCCAGCGATTGAGACAGCCACGGGTGAGTGGCTGTCCGGACAGAAAAGGTTCACGCAGGCAACCCAGCCAGGTGTTGGCACCGGCTTACGCATGAGCAACCCCTAGAACCATTACAACGGCCTTAATTTTCCCACATGATAACTTGGTGTTCCCTGCAGAATAACAACCGCTTGGTTAAGGGAAAATAAATTGAGAAAATTTTGATAAAGAGATATAGTAAACTACAGTACTGGCTGCTTCTGCATGTCTCATGTCAAATATTGATCATTGTTTGGATATCTTCAAATCCACTGTAAAGCAGATACTTTCAAATCTGACCGCTACTAAATGTCTACTATCAGATACTGTCGGATATAAAAAAAGGTAAAGGACCTCTGGACGGTTAAGGACAGTCAAAGGCGACTATGCGGTGTGGCGTTCATCTAGCTTTCAGGCTGAGAGAGCCGGCGTTTGTCCACAGACAGCTTTCCGGGTCATGTGGCCAGCAGGACTATGCCTATGGAGCAATGGAAAACCATGACAGAAACCAGAGCTCACAGAAACACCGTTTACCTTCCAACCAATGTCAGATATAGATGGTTGTAGGTATGATAATGTCAAACTCCTGCTGTTGAATGAAACTTCTCCTCAAACTCTGTCTTAAATTTCCCCTGTGAGCCTATACCCTCTAAACCTCTTGGGACTGTGCCAGTCTCTCTGAATAGTCTCTTACAGGTAGGTAGCCGTGTTGGTCTGCCGTAGTTGAAACAAAATAAAATACATAAAATTAAAAAAATAAATAAAAATCCTTCCAGTAGCACCTTAGAGACCAACTAAGTTAGTTATTAGTATAAGCTTTCGTCTGAAGAAGTGTGCATGCACACAAAAGCTCATACCAATAACTAACTTAGTTGGTCTCTAAGGTGCTACTGGAAGGAATTTTTTTTATTATTTTATTTTATTTTATTTATTTTGTTTTGAATATCCTCTGTCACCTATGATCCGACACCAATCAGCTCCTGCAAATTTTATGCCTTCATTGCCAGTGGTCATCCAGGGTCATTATAGTTCAGGGGCCAGGAACCTGCTTCAGTCCAACTCTCTTCTGGGCAAGCTTCCAAGGGCCGCATATCAGTTGTGGGCTGGACCAGACATGAAAGTGAGCAGAGCAACAACTGTACATTTGACCACTGTGCAGTAGGCTGGTTCCTACATACACTTATGTACTCTCCTCCAGGCAAGCATTATCAAAGACAAATTCCAGTCTGGAAACAAGAGAGTTCAAAGCAGATCCATTGAGGGGTGTGGTCTGGAGAGGGTTCAAAGGGCCAGACAGGGATGGCTTGGGGGCCACATTTGACCTCCAGGCCTGAGCTTTCCCACCTCTGTTATAGATATTGCTAGCTTGGACCACCCCTAATATATGTCAGTATTTAAAATCTCAAACAGTTTTGGGGAAGGAAATCCTGCCTTGCTCTCTGTATGGCAGATCTTCCAATGGTCTTCAGCTGCAAAGGATCTCTAAGTTGTAATTATTACCACTGTTACTATCCTGATTGGTAGGGGCTCTGTTTTTCAGACAGGCATTTCCCAGACTTACTTGGCAATGCGAGGGATTGAACATGGGAACTTCTGTATGCAAAGCATTACTGATCTACAGCACTCCCACTAATTGTTTGGAATTGCAGGGAGCTAGGGAGACTCCCCTAAGAAAGTAAAGTATTGAAATGAGAGAAAAATTCTAAGGTATATTGCAGGGGTCAGCAAACTTTTTCAGCAGGGGGCCAGTCCACAATCTCTCAGACCTTGTGGGGAGCCGGACTACATTTTTTGGGGGGAAATGAACGAATTCCTATGCCCCACAAATAACCCAGAGATGCATTTTAAATAAAAGGACACATTCTACTCATGTAAAAACACGCTGATTCCTGAACCATCCATGGACTGGATTTAGAAGGTGATTGGGATGGATCTGGCCCCTGGGCCTTAGTTTGCCTACCCATGGTATATTGGTTTGGGAGAGAGAGACATGCACCTCTAATAACCTGAAGCACTATTTGCTTGTCTGTGTAGAGGGTTGCTCATCATTGGGGCAGCTGTAGTTTCTCCCATTTATATTTTGTCTCTTCTTTTGGCAAAGAGTTCAAGGCCACTCAGTACACTTCAAGGCTGAGAAGGAATTTGAACCCAGGTCTCCCTGGTCCTAGTCCAACACCAACACACAATCCTCTGTTGCACAACGGCTCTCAGATAAGATCCCAATCCTCCTCTTTCTTTAAGAAAAAGTCTTGGGGGGAGGGGGTTGCCAGATGTTTTCTCAAAGTAGCCCAGCTGCCTTTTATAGCATCCTTATGCCAGCATTTATGACACAGGATCTGTCACATGGAGAGTTGCAGCTGAAAGAAAGACAACAAGTGAGGGAAAGTTCAGAGAGGCCAATTTTCTCTCTCTCCTGAATTCTTTCTGAAGAGGGTGGATAAGACAACAATGCTCTACAGACAAAGATTGGCAAGGAACAAAGAGCGATTTTATGTGCAATACTTGGAACTGTTTCCCCTAAAAAATGTAATAATTCTTAATAGACTTCAATATATTTCCTTTGTTGCTATTCCCCCCCCCCCAATCAAGGAGTGTGCCAATGTAAATTTAAAATTGAATTCGCCCTGTAGGCAGAAAGATTCACAGTAACTATTTTTATTAGGATACTGTGCTTATTACAAAAATGCACACCAGGAATAGGGAACCCTCCAGAAGTTATTGGACTCAACTGCCCTAATCGCTGACCATTGGCCATGCTGGCTGCGGCTGATGGGAGATGACATTAACAGCATCCAGAGGACCACGGGCTTCTCATTCTTCCTGCAGACAGACAAATGCGAAGGAATCTGGGTGGCATCTTTTTAAGATGGGAGAATTGTCTTCTTCTTCAGCATTTCAAAATGTAATAACATAGACCTTTAGGCAGGCTTAACTTTTAGAACATTCCTGCATCAGAAAGACTTTCAGTCATTATCGAATAAGAGCAGATGCCAAAAGACTGTTACAAGTCAAATAACACGTCAGAATCCGGAAAGGGTAATCAGCACACAGAAGAGCACACAGAAGAGATTTCTGCACCCATCACTCATTTAGACCGTGTCACCATTCCTTAATGTATGAAGGTGTTTTTACACAGGGAAAGCCTCCAGCATGCCGCACAAATATTCATGGAGGAGAAGGCTAGTGGTGGATACTATCCGCGATGGCTATGCCCTACCTCTGCAGTTGGAGGCTGTAATGCTTCTGTGCTCTTGTGCTCACATCCTTTATGGAGGACTGTCACAGTTCTTTATGGAGGCCGTACCTGCTGGGAGCCTGAAGGGCCCTGCCCTGCTTCTCTCCACCTGGCTTGGGGCGGAGCCTGACAGGCTCCATAAAGGACTGCTGCTGCTGCTGGGCAGAGAGTGTCAGGAGCTCATCCTACACTCGAGTAGGACCCTGGCAGAGACACATGCCCGACTCACATGTTCTTTTCCTCCTGGTCTTTTGTTCAGGAGCTTCAGGAGCTTTCTTCAGCCCGAACATCACAGCGACCGGTGCCAACAGACATCGGCACACTTAGGGATTGGCAGAGTCTTCGCAGCTTGTGTGACAGAACTCAGCAACTCGGCATTTTGGCTAATCTACTTTATTTATTTACGTATAAACACACATGGAGCACTGCAACATGGCTCCCTCTCTCCCCAGCATCAGACAGCAAATAGAGAAAGAACAAAGGACAATAGTTCCTCTTCATGGAAAACAGTAACACAAACATCCTGTCTCTGTCACTTCCCACTCTGCGGAGTCAAAACATACACCGCCATGTGATAGACAACAATCCCATGACTGCAATCATGGAGCAGGAATTCTAACACAGAGGGCTCCGTTTTTGTTTTTGTTTTCTTTTTGTTTTTAAATTGCTTTTATTTTTTATCTAAGTCATTTTAAATTGTGATTGATATTAATGCTGTATTCTTAGTTTTAGATTTTGTGATTTATGTGGAAATTGTTTTTTATTTGGTTGTGTACTTTTTGATGTGTTTTATTGTTTATGACTTTTGTTATGTTGGTAATTATGTAAATCTTGTCATGTTGTAAGCTGCCTTGAGCACTGTTTTAACTATGGAAATGCGGCATACAAATAAGATGATGATGATGATGATGATGATCCTGCTTGTGTTTCCCGCAGACATCTGGTTGGCCACTGTGAGTGCAGGATGCCATCGGACTGATCCAGCAGAGCCCTTCTGGTGTTCTTATGAATGTGCCAGAAACATGTCATTTCGGGAGTGCAGAGGACAGTCCCCGTTTCACATTACCTGGATGCCCACAGAAGCATCAGTTTAACAGGGTGGTGCATGGCCCAGCTGCACAAGGGCTGGGGAGGGAACTATTGTCCCTCATTCTTTTATGGGGAACCTGTGGCCCTCTAGTCATCATCCCTGACTTTTGGCCATGCTGGCTGGGGCTAATTGGAGCAAGACCCTCTGGAGAACCACAGACTCCTCATCCCTCTATGTTGCTATGGTAATGTATTCCAGGGTGCATGATTTGGAGGACAAATCCATTATGGGAAGTGAGATATTACTCATGAAAGGGGTTGTATTTCAACTTATATAATAATAATAATAAATTATTTATACCCCTCCCTTCCTGGTTTAAAAACCGGGCTCAGGGCAGCTAACAGCAAATATAAAACATTAATTAAAATGTGACTTAAAAGCAGCATAAAACAGCATAAAATACAACATAAAATGCAGCATCAATATCAATAAAATTCAAAAATTCAGGGGTCATTTTTTGGGGGGTGGTAAAGGTATTAGGGGGACGCGGGTGGAGCTGTGGGTAAAACCTCAGTGCCTAGGACTTGCTGATCATAAGGTCGGTGGTTCGAATCCCCGCGGCGGGGTGAGCTCCCGTCATTCGGTCCCAGCTCCTGCCCACCTAGCAGTTCGAAAGCACCCCTAAGTGCAAGTAGATAAATAGGTACCGCTTTATAGCGGGAAGGTAAACGGCGTTTCCGTGTGTGGCACTGGTGCTGGCTCGCCAGTTGCAGCTTCGTCACCCGGAAGTGTCTTTGAACGGTGCCGGCTCCCGGCCTTTTGAGCGAAATGAGCGCCAACCCTAGAGTTGGCCCACGACTGGCCCATACGGGCAGAGGTACCTTTACCTTTACCTTTTTAAAGGTATTAGGTAATGTGTAAAATAATGAATTGTTGCAAATATATATGACAGAGTTTTGGTGTATTTTGTCAAGGGAATGGTAATCCAGAAGTAGTGCTGCTGATGGCCTGGGCTGTGGCATTTGGTATCTACATGCTCTGTTTTCATTTATCTTTCATTTAGCCTGAATTGTAGGCTAAGAAGAATGCCATAGTACAGTACTGTAAGCAAAAAGTTATGATAAGAGTCTAGTCAACTGTTATAGGCGGGGAAAGAAGTGCTTTTTGCTGAATTTCCTTCTGACTCCCGTAATTTCTACAGACTACAGATTAGGAGGCAAACAACAGCATTGTGCCAACTGGAAAGCCAGAAACTGCGCTTTCATAAAGTGGCAGAAGAAACTTTTCAATTTCTGTTTGGAAACCTATCAAGTTTCACGTGCCGCAGAGAAAATAAAATAATCGACGTGATCAGGCCAGAGCACGTAGTTCCAAATTTACCTTGGCATATATGGATAAACCATGTTATACAGTCATTCAGTGATTCACTGCATAATATTGTACTGTACAATTAAACACTATTAAAATACATCAAGATAAGCCCTTTTAGTAATGATCACATGTTAAGCAAATAAACATCCTAGTATTTCTGCTACTTCTACTGTTGCTGCTACAACAACCAGTACTTTATTGAATGGTTCTCCACTCACACCATAGGCCTGGAAGAGGCTTCTCTTCCAAATAAATAAGGCAGAAGAAGGATGAGGGATTAGGCTGGATTGTACCACTTCGGACAACAGCTGGTAGATTATGGTTTTCAACTCTCCTCCTCTACTTTCCCAAACTCTCCAGCAAATAGAAAAGAAACAGCAGTTCTTTGCCTGCCATGCTGTTTTCTTTTTTTCTGGAAGTTTGTTTGTTTGTTTTACTGCAGAGAAGCATTCAGCAAGGTGACATCCCCTCCACACACCTGCGGTCTGAAGTGGGAGAGTCCACCCTGTTACTTCATTCTCTGACATACAGTGGTACCTCTGGTTACATACTTAATTTGTTCCGGAGGTCCGTTCTTAACCTGAAACTGTTCTTAACCTGAAGTACCACTTTAGCTAATGGGGCCTCCTGCTGCTACCGTCCAATTTCTGTTCTCATCCTGAAGCAAAGTTCTTAACCTGAGGTACTATTTCTGGGTTAGCGGAGTCTGTAACCTGAAGTGTATGTAACCTGAAGCGTATGTAACCTGAGGTACCACTGTATATAGACCATCTGCTTTGAGGGCTACAGCTCTTTAGAAAAGCAAATGCTTTACATACAGCAAATTGAATTCCTAACATCTCCAGCTGAAAGAATCAGGCCCCTGGTAATGTGAAAGTTGTCTCTGCCTAAAACCCCAAAGAGCAGCTGCCAGCTGGAATACAGTACTGTTCTAGGTGGACCAATGGTCTGACTCAGTATAAGCCAGGTTGATATTGTCAGGCTAGAGAGGATGTGGCCTGAGAATGAGGAATGAAGAAATGACAATGGGAAAAGGAAGCAAAGCAGGGTGTCTTCTACATTTTTTTCTGTATGCCACAACAGCCGTGAGAATATTGCTAGCGAAGAATTGGAAGAAACAAGATTTACCGACTATCGAAGAATGGCAGATGAAGATGATGGACTATATGGAACTTGCCGAACTGACCGGGAGATTCCAAGACCAGAGAGAAGAGAGGGTGGAAGAAGAAGTTTAAGGAATATTTGAAAAAATATGTAAATATTTAAATCTTTGGAAGTGGATATAGGCGGCAGGGTTAGAAGTAAAATAAAGTGTATTTTATAAGTGATAAAATGTGAAGTTTTTTATGGTTAAAGAAAGTGTGGGGGAAAAAAGATGGTTAGAAATTATGATATATGTAAACTGCTAAAGATGAAGTAAAATGAAAATCAGATAAGTGGGACTTGGGGAAACCCACTTAACAATATTTAGAAAAATAAGGATATGACAAGAATTTGTTTGTATTGTTTGTCTTTTCTGTTTGTGTTTATTATTTGTGTTATAAAATGCATTAAAAAATTTGGGGGGGGAGGGTGTCTTCTATATTTACTGGCCCTGCTTCTTTGTGTTTACTGGGTCCCCCTACAGCATTCTCAGTATTTTGTTAATTTGCCGTTTACAGTCCTTTGACTGTTTACTGTGGTTTTGTAGTTCTTGATTGATTTATGTAGATTCAAGTTGGCTCTCAGGTTAGCAAAAATGAATCCCCCAAATCAAAATAAAACAGTTGGACATGCTTTTTCCTCTCTCTGTTTGTGTTTTTAATTTTATGTGAAAATGAAAATCAGCAAAGAAATAAGATCAAGAACTGTGCAAACTTCAAACAGAAACCCACGTTGCTTCCATTGCTTAGACAAATGTACTGGGTGGGATTCAAGTGGCCTGTTCTGCAAGTGGAAGCCAGTGCAAGGAGGGAAGCACAGTGGGGCTTCGATTGCACTCCGCCCTAGCTCCCCAAAATCTGACCTTCAAGAACAGTGTGCAGGGGAAGGAGAGGGAAGATTGTTCTACTGGGCAAAGAGAAATGCTTGCATTGATGGAACAATCTTTATGAGCCAAGTATGTCAGCTCAACTTTTATCTGTTTAAGAGCAACAGAGCCACAAACACATTCATGTCAAAACTGGTAAGAGGAGATTTCGATAGATTACAGACCCAGGCAAGAGCTCCAATTATGCACCATATATCTTGAGAAGCTGCTTGTTTCTTTGCCACTCATTTGGGCACCTCAAGATACCATAACCAAATTTCACATTATAGTTCCTGAGATCATGCAGCAGGCTTTTGCCTAGGTTTAGATACAGTTGGGTACTATTTTGAATCAAGAGGGTGGACTGATCCTTTCAAAAACTGCCCTGATTTCAGTGGCGTAGCGTGGGTTGTCAGCAAGGCAAGTAATTTGCGCCCCCTAACCCGTGGATTTGCGCCCCCTAACCCTAACCACCAGATGTTGCGCCCGGTGCGGCCGCCCCCCCCTGCACCCCCCACGCTACGCCACTGCCTGATTTTAGCCACTGATTTCAAAACTGAGGTGATTTTTCTGTTTTTTTTTGTTTCTGAGAATCCCTGAGCAATGCCGGGAACAAGGCTGCTAGTGTTTTATAACACACAAGTTGATTCCTGTGCTATAATGCACCATGCTGAAGCTATGACACATTACACTACTCAAAAAGTCCTCTTGCTCCTTTTTGCTTTGTGCTGCTATGTGCTTGACTCCACAGCTTGAAAACTTCACCACAGTATTGGGAACAAGCCATAAGGTGCTACATTCTAGGCATGATTAAAATTATTTTTTTAAAAAATAATTGTATTCTGCTGGACAAACATGCCTTCATACTGAAGACCAAACAGGGACTAGTGTCTAGAACTGGCTTTTTGAGGCTAGCCTGGAGTTGCAAAGGTTGACTAATATCACATACAGTGGTACCTCGTTGAGCGCCCGTTCCATCTAACGTCCGCAGCAAACCCAGAAGTACTGGAACGGTTTACTTCTGGGTTCGCCGCTCGTGCATGTGCATTAGCGCTAAATCATGCTTCACGTATGCGCAGAAGTGCAAACCGCTCCACACATGTGTGCAGACGCAGCACTTTGTCCAGCGTGCTTTTCGGCTAGTGGCCAGCGCTCCAGAATGGATCCTGGTCACAAAACAAGGTACTACTGTATATTAAAAACATACCTTTCTTGTAACTGCTAGCAATGAAGGTGCCAAGGAGTGTGGATTATATTGAGAGTGCCAACCTCCAAGGCCTATGGCACTGCTGCAATTTGCACATCTCAGAAAGACTTGATTTGCAACCCCCCCCCCCACACACACATGTTGATTAATAATGTTTTTTTTCTACGGATTCCACAGAAAGTGGTGCATGAAGTAATAATAACAGAGGCATAGTCATTCCCATTTGTTTCAAACTGATCCAAGAAAAACATTATGAAATAACTTGGAACAGAGCCCATAAATCTTTCTTTTCTCCTGTTGCCCAATACTTCCTTTTTGCATTGTTTCAGGGCAGTGAATGCGGTAAGAACTCTTGTGGATTATGAAAATGACAACAGAAAACGGAATGGTAACACCCTGTCCATTCAACACCATTTTTCTACTGCTGTCTAACTGTATTGCTCACATCTTTTTGATTTGGGGGCATGAGCTTTATGCACAATCAACACTGTGCTAGTACAGAGTTATGTTGTGTGAAATGACCTGCTGGTGCAGAGCGGACTTCCAGGGCTGCTTTGCCAGAAATATTGCTGGATATGGCGTCACTGGGTTGTTCAAAGCTATTGCCTGGAAAAGAATTTGTCAGAGGCATGAAGCAGAGATAGGACACAGCTCATCAACATATGCATTCCATTGAGGGATGCCTTTGAAAGTACAGATTGGGTTGGCTGATCCACACCTTCAAAACTCTTCTCACACTCTCACCCTGCCTCTCTCTTTTTGACCGCATCCCTCTATCTGCCTATAATTTCCCACAACTCTCTCTCCTCTCTCTCCTTTCTCTCTTTCCCGCTCTCTCTCTCCCAATCCACCGCTCTTCCTCTGCTATCTGCCCCTCTATTTCTCTGCTGAGCACACCCCTCTTTTTCTCTCATACCCCAGATCTCTTCCTCCCTCCCTCCTGGGAGAGGCCTGGCAAGGGAAGGAAGCAAGCACCCCAACCTGATGTGATGTTGGAAGCAGCCAAGCACTACAGGCCAAAGGAAAGTCAGCAGTGCATTGAAATTCGCCCTTGTCCTAGTCATTGAGGGATTATGCAGTTAATGTAATGACATCACAATGCTATATAACCTAAGCCTGGTTCAGGCATTGGACTATATATGCAAGGGCTTGAATTGGGGATAGGGTAGAGGTCTGTACAGAAAGCCCCATTGCCAGGGTCCCTGGGCATGCAGGCTCCTTCTTAGTCCTTTCCATGTTTAGTTTAGAGTCTCCTCTAAAAAGTGTTCAACAGCACATGCTCAGAAACCCTGTGCAAAATATGCTAGGGTCTCAGAAACTGATATTTAAACATGCATTTAAATATACATATGAAAAATTGGGTTTAAAAAATACGCCAGTCCAGGAGGTTTCTAGCTGCAAAAAGAATCAATTCATTAATTAACCATTAGACATCCATACAAAGGTCATGTTGAATACTTTGATTCTTACAACAGTAACTTTGTCCTCAACTGTAGAAAACCACTGATGTCTGAGGGGTTTGACATTTGAAAAGGTATACACCACACATAATGGAAAGTAGACAAAAAGAAACACTTTATCCAGCTGGAATTCAAAACGGCAAACCCAAGTGCAAAAGGGAAAAAACCCATTCTGATAGAAATTAACAATAAAACCAGAATTTCCCTCTTCGGCATATTTGCTTCAGCATGCGTTCCAATAAAAAAGAACTATTTCTCACTTACTTGAGGCACAATCTTATGGTCTGTGGGAGGGCATCCTAGGCATGGTAGAGTTTTGCAGGTCTGCTCTGCAAGTAGGGAAGAAGCTCCACCTTCACAGAGGGAGTTCTCTTAAATGAAGCACCTTCCCAGCCAGCATGGGGAAAATGGCCTTGGTGCTGCTGACTGTCAGTACTCTGACAACTGACAAGGATACAGATTGAGGGATACTTGGATCTGCTAGATCCAAAGCCTTCCTGCTTCCCCTGACATGTTTCCCCAAATAGGAAGGAGAGTAAATCAACCCTGGGCTACCATACTTATTTTTCCTCCTACTCAGAGGGATTTTTTAATTATTATTTTAAAAAACAGCTTTCACTGAAGAGAAACTATTTCCTGCATGAAGTTGAGTTAAATTAGGGTTGCCATATGTCCGGAATTTCCCAGACATAGCCTGGATTTGGCCGTCAGAAACAGTGTCTGGGCGGAAATCGCTGAAATGTTTGGGAAAATCTGGATGTATTGGCAACCCTTGTTGGAAGTGTAGAATGTGGCGAATTTCCTTAAAAACAGCTCAAAACATCTTTTCTTTTTCTTTTTTTGAGATTTTGCAACGCTCAACAACTTTGGCCCAAAACAAACATGCAAAAAGCAACAACACCTCAACCACTTTTGTTTCCGGATTTTCACTTTTAACAAGAACAGAAGAGGCAGTTTTGACCAGGAGAATTGCGGGATGTGGCTGAGATAGTGAGAATGGGAAAACATTACAGGAACATAGGATGCAGTCAGGCCATTGGCCCATCTAGCTGAGCAGTGACTGTCAGTGACTCTTCAGGATTTCTTATGGGTTCATTCTTGGGCCTAACTATACTGTAGGTAGTGGCAATTGAACCTGTGACCTTCTGCATGAAAAGCAGGTGTTCTACCACTGAGCAACAGGCCTTCCTTAGTTCTCCTAACTTCTGCCTAGCAGGTAGGCTGGAGCTAGGAGATTTGAATTCTACCTTTTGATGCCAAACTGTTGGCCAGTAGAAATTGTGACCTAGCCATGAATATTTTGCATTTTAGCCCTGCCTGAGCATGCTGAACTGCTGGTTTGCCTCTCAGCTTCTAAGTCCTAACCACCAGATTATATGCAACAGAATGGTCCCTTGTGCACTGCATCCCCAACATAAGGCAGATGGACTGGGCTCTACTTTTGCCAAGAATGAACAATACAAAGATCATCTTAAATGGATGCGGTACAGAGTTGGGTTGAGCAAAGCTGAAGGAATCTTAAGTATGTTAGGAGCTGTGGAGAATTGACTGTGCAGAGAAGCTTTCGGATCCATGGACCTCCTCTGGAAGAGGATGAGGAATAAAATATAAATTGATTGAGAAGAAATCATTGTGGATTTGGAACAACTGTAAAAAACAAACAAACCCTGGGCGTATTCCAGACACATATGTTATTGAAAGTGGGGTGCTATTATGTGGCACCCCCTCCCATAAATGTATGGCTCTTTAATTCCACCTCTCACGCCTCTTCCTCTCCATCTGGATTGCTTTCTCATTGTTTTCCTCATTTATTATTTAATGTATAGTGCTTTCCAAGAAATGAAATTCACAACTGTCCCAGCTTACAGTTTTACAGTCTAATAAACTCACCACAGTAGTCCAAACACTGCAACCCTGTACAGTGGTACCTTGGGTTAGGAACTTAATTTGTTCTGGAGGTCCATTCTTAACCTGAAACTGTTCTTAACCTGAGGTACCACTTTAGCTAATGAGGCCTCCTGCTGCTGCCACACCACTGGCATGCGATTTCTGTTCTCATCCTGAGGTAAAGTTCTTAACCTGAGGTACTATTTCTGGGTTAGTGGAGTCTGTGACCTGAAGTGTCTGTAACCTGAAGTGTCCGTAACCTGAGGTACCACTATACAGCTGAAAATGCTGGCAGCATTAAGATAAATTCAATAGTGTAAATAAGTTTTGATGGATGCAATAATGGAATACTGAAATGTATAATTTTTGTAAAATATGCAGGGATTTATGGTATGTAAAATGAAGCATGGAAAGATAAGAAGGGAAGTTATTGATATCTTAATGATGTAAAATGAGTATGTTAAATTGTAAAAGAGAAAATCTAAGAAAAAAATTATATACAGTGGTACCTCGGGTTAAGAATTTAATTCATTCTGGAGGTCCGTTCTCAACCTGAAACTGTTCTTAACCTGAGATACCACTTTAGCTAATGGGGCCTCCTGCTGCTGCTGTCCAATTTCTGTTCTCATCCTGAAGCCACCGCGCTGCCACCGCACGATTTCTGTTGTCATCCTGAAGCAAAGTTCTTTAGAGGTACTATTTCTGGGTTAGCGGAGTCTGTAACCTGAAGTACTTGTAACCCGAGGTACCACTGTATTTGCATAAAGGTAAAGGTAAAGGTACCCCTGCCCGTACGGGCCAGTCTTGACAGACTCTGGGGTTGTGCGCCCATCTCACTTAAGAGGCCAGGGGCCAGCGCTGTCCGGAGACACTTCTGGGTCACGTGGCCAGCGTGACATCGCTGCTCTGGCGAGCCAGAGCCGCACACGGAAACGCCGTTTACCTTCCCGCTGGTAAGCGGTCCCTATTTATCTACTTGCACCCGGAGGTGCTTTCGAACTGCTAGGTTGGCAGGCGCTGGGACCGAGCAGCGGGAGCGCACCCCGCCGCAGGGATTCGAACCGCCGACCTTTCGATCGGCAAGTCCTAGGCGCTGAGGCTTTAACCCACAGCGCCACCTGCGTCCCTCTGTATTTGCATAGAACTCTACTATTCAGCAGTTGAGTGGCTGATGTACCGTAATCAGCATTTGAAGGCTAACACAGACCTTTCTGTAGGTAGAGTGTCTCTATGGTTGTACCACTTGAATGGCACCCACTCCTCCTTCACTGGTTGAGAAGCACATGAGTGCTCCTTCTTTTCAGCTGCTACTTAAGAACGGCAGCTTGAATATAAATCCATCTTGCCTGGTTTACTGTTATTTTGAGTAGTAACATGCAACACACTGCATTTCCATAAACCAGAGCTCTTTAGGCTTAAAAAAAAAATGGTTCACTGAATATTTATTACTCTTTGTAATAATCCATGGAACCTTCATCCTCTTCTGGGGCTTTCTGAAAAATGACAGTCAAGAATATTAGCACCCCTCTTTCCCACCAACACACACTCAGGGCATAACTGAAGTTGATATTCTTTCTTCATAAAGTGTCAATAGTATCTAAAACGGTTTTTAAAACATGAGAAGCCGTAATGATTTTTAGATGTCAAGCTAAGCATTTTAACAGAGCATGAAAGTACTTGTGGAGTTCAAAACTCTCCTATGAAAATAGCACCAAGACAAGTCACCAAAGTGCTTTTTTCCCTCCATGCCATGTTTTATTGCAATCATACAAAGTGAGAATGTGCCCTTTAACTGATATGTTTTGTAATGGGGTCTATTGTGAGTCAAGACTCTTTGCCTCTCCCCCTGCCCAACAACCACACAATAGAACTGTAAGCCAGATGGTCACATTAACATGTTGTCCTTTTAAATTCTGCTTATTTATAGTTAGGGATGGACAAATATGTCAATAGTGGTTTCTCATTTTTCCAGTCCTCAGTTCTCCACAGCCCTGCATCAGTTTGCAATTGTTTTTAGTCCATATTTTCCACAATATGTACATTTTTTCATGCAATGTCTACCAAAGGAACACATTTTCTAAGTTATTTTTGCTCATAAATGCATTTTTATGCACACTTCCCCAAATGAACACATTTTTGTACACATTATTTGGTTGGAGAACAGAATTGCAAAATTCAGAGAAAGGTTCCTTTCAAAGGAGAGCTGTGTTTTGGTTTTCATATTGTTTCAGAAAGTACAAAATTAGATAGGTCCGCATTTAAATATGAACAGGTCCAAATGTCTTCTCCACCCCTATTTCCAGGGAAGGCCTCAAAGTGAGTTTACAGTGGAATCTTTACCGCAGTTTTCTAGATCTAGGAACAGTGGTCCCTATAACAAAGAGGGGAAAGAAGATGTTTGCCTCTTTAGGGCTACAAATGGCAAATTGCTTTAACGATGTAAGGGATATTGGTTACCGTCAGGGGATAAGGAGGACAGAATAGTGGATTAACTTGACAGATCCATTGTATCCCATGTCTTTTGTCCAGTACAGGTCTTGTTAATGTATTTCTTTTCTTCACACGCACAAAAATCTCCAGTAATATTAGAGATGTGCTGATACTGCAAAAGCCACCTGCAGATCATACTGATGTGCCCTGCTTCTCACAGGTATCAGATTGTTGGTTACCCTCAAAAAAATCAGATCAGGTGTCTCCAGGTCTACCTGTATTCTCCATCTCTTTTCTTTCTTTTAAAAAACTAATCAGGAAAGACAGGTGCTGGCTGGGTTTTTAGCAGAAATTTGGCGAAATCACTGAGAGACATTGACAGAACTAGGGTGTGGGGAGGGGGAATTCCAGGACATCACATGACCCTTAAATGTTTGTGTCTTTTAATCAACAAGAGTTTTTTCTTGACAGGTTAAAGGTTACAGCAGTATAGTGGAAAATGAATTTTAGAATGGATGTGGGGAAGTCACTCACCCACTGGCACCATGTGCAAAAGGAATCTGAACCGGGAAGATAACGAAAAAGCCATAAATATGTGAAACATCTTCATGTCCCGCTGTGTTATTTAATAGTGCAGAAGCAAACACAAAACACACGCTCCTAACTCGATACTGTAAGTGACAGAAAGCCGCAGGAATGTTTAAGGAGGCCATTGGGTTGAATCCGGTCTAGGTCATTAAAAACAGGAATGGTGAGGAATGTGCTAGATGGATTATGTAACTTGATAGACTTTCAAGGCGAGAGCCATGTCACATGGTTAGCAGAGCAGACTCTGGGGAGGAAATGGCTTCAAAGCTACAGCCACTTCAAAGTTACAGTCAAATTAAGGTGTATTTGCAGAGTCTGCATCACTGTTTCCTAGCCTTTGTCTTTTTTGCAGATAAAAATATAAGAATTCTGCCCCCCCACTTCATTTGATACAGATGTCTTACTGTACAGTCCTTTACGTTATAGACTGCTGGTCCCATTTTCTGTTTTCAATTGTTCTTGTTTTTATCTGTAAGTTGCCTTGAGTCCTGTCAGGTAAAAAGACTGGGTATGAATAGATGATGATGATGATGATGATGATGATTACTATTATTAATTTCACCAGTGGTGGGACAGCAGATCACCTGCTGATTTAAATTGGGTGCGTATGCAGGTGTGTACTTTAGAGATATTTAAAGATGTAGTAATACCTTAACAGCAAAATCCTGTTTATACTCAGAAGTATGCACCACAATCTTCATCGGAGCTTACTGTCTAGTGTGTTTAGGGTTACAACTTTAGGATTCTTAAGAAAGAGAGAACTGAATTCATCTTATCTATTTACTCATGAAACTTATGTACTGTAATTATTTATTAAATATAGATTCCCCACCCCTTAGCTGTGCTAAGAAGGTCATTCTATCGGCGCAAGCATTTCACAGAACAATCTCCCCTCTCCTCCCCACCTGTTCTTTTCTGGGGGTTCTCCTGAGAGCAGGGGAAGTCCTGTTGCCCTCATTGGAATCTTCTGTAATTGAGTGGTTTGTTGATTACAGCCTTATCACTGCAATGCTTAATATAATAAAAATCCTTAAGCAGTTAAACACACACATCACAACATTCAATAAAATTTCCTTAAAATAAGATGAAAATGAAAAACAACCCTTTATCTCAAATAAAACTGGGTAGTCTACAAAACAAAACAATACAAATAAAGACTCAGAGTCCAGGAAAGCTTGGGTAAACAGGTATATTTTAAAGTCATTACTGTCTTCACCTCATGAATTACCCATGGGAGGGCATTCCAGGCATTTGGTTGCAAAGACTGAGATATACTATTTGCATTTACTCAACCCAAAGTTGCCAGTGGCAAATATTTAGTGGTAATGTTGGCTTTAATTTCCCCCCCTCTAAATCTGCATCATCATCATCATTATCATCTCTACTTTCACTATAGCAAATATACCCATGTTTTTAATGCTTAGTATTTGCACAATGTTTTCAACTTCTCAAAGTGCTTCATACACATTATCTAGTTGTAATCCTTGCAACAACCCTGAAGCTAAGTCTGTATTATTAGTCCATCTGCAAAAAGTATCTCGCTTCTGAAATAGCCACAGCCTTGGATTCAAACAGAAATAAAATATTGCTCTCAAACGTTGCTCTTCCTCTCCAGCTTGCTGTTTTACTTCTAGGTCCCATCACTGCAAAACTTTATTCCAAACTCTGGCATTCTCTGCTCAGGGAGGGGGCCCACCCATTAGCTGTCTCACACCGACCCCCTTAATCCCCCCCACCTCACCAGGAAGCTAGCTTGGCTATTTTTGGAATTAGCACTTGGTGGATCTAGGGATTAGAGAGGTTTGGCATATAGCCTACTTCCATAAATTCATAACACTACATAAAATGGCACTATGACTATCTAGTATGCTAGACCCGTTTGCCCCACCCACTCTTTTGACCACTGCTCCTGCCTATTTGAACACAGCATTCCTGCACCTATTTCCATTGATGCATATAGCCTCCACCTGTCTTCACTCATGGTTGTACTACCTTTCTTATTTAGTGATAATCTGGATTTACCTTCCTGACTTTGACGTTGGCTTCTTGCCTTCCTCAGCATCTCCTGCTGCAACCAAGGGCAAATCTGATCTTCTTCATAACACATACATGCTTCAATACTGCTCCAGACATATATCTGGTTCAGATTAACTGGTATCAAGGATAATTTATGATTTGCTAGTACTGAACAATTACAATGGATATTTCAAAATGAGATGTCTTATAATAAAGTATATTTATTTGACACACCACATTTTACTGAGCAATAACATATCTCAGGATCGCTCTATTGATTTTGAAGTACCGTATTTTTCCTTCTATAACACGCAGATTTTTTCTCCTAAAAAGGAAGGGGAAATGTCTGTGCGTGTTATTGAGCGAATGCGTGGTCCCTGGAGCCAAATAGTGCAAGGGGAGGCAAAAAAAAGCAGGCAAAAATCAAACCGCGCGTCTCCTAGAAGGGAAACTTGAAAAGAGGAAGCAGCTGCTTTCCAGCATTCTGCCTCAGGGTCTTACTGCCCACCCACCTCTGTTTCCTTGCTGTGTTTGCTCAAACGGAACAAAGAACAGGGAAAGCCCCTCCCCTCCAGGCAAGCAGAGGGGAAAGCTGAAAACATGCAGAAGGGAGGGAGAGAGAGAGAGCACGAGCTGGCTGGCTTGGGTGGGTAGGTGAGGGAAAACTTTTGCCTTCCTTTTCTCCCTACCCCTCTCCTGCATTCTTAGCCAGCTGCTTCTCTGCACACCCCTCTCCTGCTCCTTGTCCCTTCTGTGTTTTTCCTTCCCTCCCCACTTAAAATGTGGTTAAAAAGCATGGATCCATATGGATCCTCAGGATCTTTGCATTGGGTCAGCCCAAATTCACCATCAGATCACATAGCATGTCCATGGCTACAGCCTGCCCCCCCCAAAATCACGCACCCACTGTTGCCTGGGGCTGCAATGGTGCAAAAATGTGGTTAAAAAGCATGGATCCACATGGATCCTAAGGATCTTTGCATTGGGTCAGCCCAAATTCACCATCAGATCACATAGCATGTCCATGGCTACAGCCTGCCCCCAAAAATCTCGCACCCACTGTTGCCTGGGGCTGCAATGGTGCAAAAACGTGGTTAAAAAGCATGGATCTACATGGATCCTCAGGATCTTTGCATTGGGTCAGCCCAAATTCACCATCAGATCACATAACATGTCCATGGCTACAGCCTGCCCCCCCAAAACCACACACCCACTGTTGCCTGGGGCTGCAATGGTGCAAAAACGTGGTTAAAAAGCATGGATCTACATGGATCCTCAGGATCTTTGCATTCAGTCCCCCCAAATTCACCATCAGATCACATAGCATGTCCATGGTTACAGCCTGCCCCCCCAAAATCACGCACCCACTGTTGCCTGGGGCTGCAATGGTGCAAAAACGTGGTTACAAAACATGGATCCACATGGATCCTCAGGATCTTTGCATTGGGTCAGCCCAAATTCACCATCAGAGCACATAGCATGTCCATGGCTACAGCCTGCCCCCCCAAAATCACGCACCCACTGTTGCCTGGGGCTGCAATGGTGCAAAAACGTGGTTACAAAACATGGATCCACATGGATCCTCAGGATCTTTGCATTGGGTCAGCCCAAATTCACCATCAGAGCACATAGCATGTCCATGGCTACAGCCTGCCCCCCCAAAATCACGCACCCACTGTTGCCTGGGGCTGCAATGGTGCAAAAACATGGTTACAAAACATGGATCCACATGGATCCTCAGGATCTTTGCATTGGGTCAGCCCAAATTCACCATCAGAGCACATAGCATGTCCATGGCTACAGCCTGCCCCCCAAAAATCACGCACCCACTGTTGCCTGGGGCTGCAATGGTGCAAAAACGTGGTTACAAAGCATGGATCCACAGGGATTCTCAGGATTTTTGCATTGGGTCACCCCAAATTCACCATCAGATCACATGTCTGTGGCCACAGCATGAAGCACAAAAATGATATATCCACTGTTTCATTCAGAATGTTTTTTCCCTTGTTTTCCTCCTCTAAAAACGATGTGCGTGTTATGGTCAGGTGCGTGTTATAGAGCAAAAAATACGGTATGCTCCCCCCCCACCTTTTGATATAAAATGAGCAATCCAATTCCCCCTTTTTTCAATAAAACATGGAGAAGCTTAGCCAACTAGAAAATATTTCTAATAGGAAATAGTTTGTATACGTTTGTCCAGCAGCATTTGATTTAAATCTGCTAAAGTCATTACCTTTTTTGCCTTTTAGGTGGAGCAAACCCGAGTTTCCAAAAATATGACTACACTTTTCTGTTTGCCTGTTGATCTTTTGTGGTAGACACCCCAACTTGGAAAGCATCTGAGCCAAATATCCGTTGGTATCTTCTAAAATGAAGAAGCCAGATTTAGAAATCCCATCCCCCTGAAAATATGTCTTGGACGTGAAAATCTCCAAGACTTCTACAGTGTCAATTTTGGCATGCTTACTAACCACACAGGAAACAGAATAGTATATGAATTCATAAAATGAGGGTTGAAAATTACATATATTTGACATAAGTAGAATATCAAAACCAAAACCCACAAAATATGCAAAGGGTATGTTTTTGTCATCTCATTAGCAGAGACTCTGTTTCAAAGCTATTCATCTTTTTCATGCTTATGTTCCTCTCCATAGCTCTCTCTGGTCCATTGATGGTACAAACTGTTTGGTTTAATTCTAAGCCATAATTTACTAGTAATACACCCCACACCACAATGATAGAATTTCCACCATAAATTGGTAAAATGTGGGATCCAGAAGCACATTGACTCATGGCCTATGTATTCAAGAAAGAGCTGAACTTTCATGGTTTAACAGCATTGGTATGTACACACTCTTTTCACAGCTATGAACATGCATGACCCCACTATGCATGACCCCAATACGCATGCAATCACTTACTCTCCTAGGTGGTTAAACATAACATTAGAGTTGTGAAATCATGGATGTGTTTCTACTAATACAGAAGCACTAACAGTCATACCTCATGTTACATTCTTTCAGGTTACGTCACGTGGTGACCCAGAAGTGCCAGAAAGGGTTACTTCCAGGTTTTGCCGCTTGCGCATGTGCGCTGTGGCTTGCGCTCTTTTTGTGTTGCGAACTGGCCTCCGGAACGGATCCTGTTCGCAGCCAGACGTACCACTGTATTTCTACCTGCTATACTCTAAGGCAGTGGATTTCAACCAGTGTGCCATGGCACCCTGGGGTGCCTTGAATGATGGTCAAGGGGTGCCACGGGCAACACTAGCCTCTGCCCCTCTTTCCTTTCCTTCTTCCTCTCATGCCCTCTCTTGTCTCTGCCTCCCAAAGGCTTGCACAGCTGTTTATTGCAGCAGCCCTGGCTATAAGCTCTGCGGGCAAATAGTGTCTCTGGGAGCACCTCTCTTTGGGGTAGGGTGGGGGCAGGTCCAGCAGCAGCAGCTGCCTGGAGGACTCCCAAGGAGAGGGAAGAGAAGAGGAGGCTGAGGGAACCCTCCACAAGGGAGGGTGTTCGAAAAAGGGTGAGGGGCTGCCAGCTCTGCAGGCAAGGGGTAACATAGCTGGGCTCCTGAGCCCCAGGGGAGCTGCAGAAAGAATGTAGGTTGAAAACCTCTGATCTAAGGATTATCTCTGTGATAATCATTTGTCTTAATGAGCACGAACCTGGAGGCAACTCAGAGCACAAGTAAAGTACCGTATTTTTCCAGTGTATAAGATGATGCTTTTTGCTAAAAAAAAAAAAAGGCAAAAAATGGGTGTTGTTTTATACATGGATAGTGAATGCAAAGGGGGGGGGGCATGCAATGAATGGCAGCAGGAAGCAGGAGATTGGCAGCGGCGATTGGGCGGGTGATTGGTGGCTGCAGCTGCGGCAAGTGGGCAGGTGGGCTGTTGGTAGCAGCGAGCCGGCAGACAATTGGTGGCTGTGGTGAGGTGTGCGATCAGCAGTGGCGGAGAGGTGGGTGAGCGATTGGCAAAAGTGACCTCCCCCCAAAAAACCTTAAACAACTTGATTTCCTAATTTTGGGTTAAAAAAATAGGGGTTGTCTTATACATAGGGGCATCTTATACACAGAAAAATATGGTAAGTGTGTGAAATGACCCTCCTTCTGTCATATGAACCTATAGAATTCTGACAGAAATTTAGAAAACTGAGAATCAACTTAACTGGCACTCCTGACTTTTTACATGTCCCCTAGACTTTTCAGATTTTTGCTGTTATGCTTCTAAGCTTATTTCTGTAACCAGGTTGGTGATATCAAAACATAACTTTCAAAAGAGCAAAAGTTGATTTTTACAGAGCCCGGCAAACTCTTCAGGTGCCATGAGAGAGGACGGTGAACCACAAAATGGTGCTTTCTTCCCCGCTAAGAAAGAAGGTGTGAGTGAATATCTATATATCATCGAAAACAAGGGGGAAAGAAAGATGTGCTGCCCCTGCGGATCCTGCTGCCTGAGGCAGTCACCTCACCTGGCCTCATGCATGGGCTGGCCCTGGGAGGGGCTGTAGCACAGTGGCAGAGTGCATTCTTTTGATTGCAAAAAGCTCCAAGTTCAGTCCCTAGCATCTCCAGCCAAAAGGATTTCAAGCAGTAGGCCATGAAAGGCACCTGCCTGAGACCCTGGAGGGTCAGGAGAGACAATAACAAGCTATGAGGACCAATGGTCTGACGCAATATAAGGAAGCTTCATGTGCAGGTGGGCTGTCATCCAGATGCGGTTTTAGGGAATGTTGAGCAGTTTCCTCTTCCTTCCGGACTGCTCTTAAAAGTGAAATAATAGTAAAGAGGGAGTAAGGAGCTCTTGGGGAGTAATTAATTCAACATCACATTGTCATCACATTGTATTTAATGTGATCTGGGGAACTTTATATTTCTCCACGTTTTTATTCAGTAGAAAGGCTCAGAAAGCAGTCAGTGTTGTCTTTCTACCCATAAATGTGTATCACCCACAAGAGGAAGTTATAGGTCATGGCTTTGTTGAGATATGACACTGATTGCAGATCTAACCATTGGCAAATATTTTTTTTCCTGGAAGCAGCAGAAAGCTGCTCCTAATATGTCTGTGACTAATGCGGAATCCCTACAAACCAATATGCAAATTTTCAGCCTTTCCTTTCCTGCTTGTTGTAACCAGTCCTCACCTATCTGGTAATGGGAAGATAGTCACTTTCCTCATAGGTCCAAAGGCATGGCTTTTATGGAGACTTGAGTCTCTCAGCACCGTTCATTTACGACAGCATTAAATAGTCTCATGCAAAATGTTGTGTATAAGGCCTTTGTGCAACTGTAAACCGGGTTTTGCGTGTGTGTTGGTATGCCAGAGTTATGGCCAAAGTGAATAAGGAAATGAATTATTTTTTTAAAAAAATAACATAAATGTGAAGTTCCTTGGCCCCAAGTTCAAGCCCACAGAAGGAAATGTGGAAAGGCTGTCTATATTTCTTGGAAAGTGACTGTGGCTCCATGGAAATAAAAACTGTTATTCCTGATAAGTTATCTAATTGTTTGGTTTCATTAAATGCTAGAAAAGGGTGGCATGTATTAAGGGTGGCATGTATTTTTGAAGCTGGACTTGACATATATTTTGGCTTTAGATAAATGGGCCCTCTAAATTCATTGCAGAGATGTTGTAAAAAGTTTTTAAGGCTGCAATCCTATGGCCAGTTTCCTGCGAGTAAGCCCTACTGAACTCTGTGGGTTGGATTCAGACTTCCTGTGAGTAGAGAGTGCCTCCTGCTGTATTTTCTTACCTGATTCTCGAAATCCTTGTCTGAAGCCCTGCTCTGATTACTTTCACCAAATGAAGTGAGACAGTTGCCTGCTAGAGTGAGGGCCTTTTCAGTGATGGCACTCCAGTTGCATACCCTCCAACATATTGAGTCTGAAACCAGATGTGTGTCTTACCACCTATGCAAGATCACGGAGCCCAAAATGGCTGCCATGCTTTCATGTGAGAAAATGGAATATCCCATATTTTCCAGGACACCTGCAGGGTATGAGGTTTGGGGACAATCTCCACAGAGGGGTTTGCCTTAAGGTCTTTTTGGCACCAGATGAAGACATTTTTATTCATTCAGGCCTTGAAAACTACCTACATTTTAAATCTGGTCTTCTTGAGCCTATGAGTTTGTCAGAAAGTACACAATTTTATGCAGCTTTTGTTTTGTACATGCAGGGCCCACTATTGAACACCCTCCAAGTGTCCCTATTTTCCAGGGATGTCACTGATTTGAGAAGCCATCCCGACCCGATTTCTGATTTGATCCCAGAATGTCCCACTTTTCTGTAGGATGTCCCTATTTTCACTGGAGAAATGTTG
This sequence comes from Podarcis cretensis, assembly GCF_951804945.1. Lineage (NCBI taxonomy): Eukaryota > Metazoa > Chordata > Lepidosauria > Squamata > Lacertidae > Podarcis > Podarcis cretensis. The sequence continues at coordinate 42,854,280 of NC_137170.1, read as the reverse complement.
GAGGGTATGGAGTTATATATTTGTGTATATTGTATTTTGAATATTGTATCTTTAAAAAACATTATTGTGAGCCACCCAGAAAACATGTGTGCTCCATACAAATATGAGAAGGTGGGAATTCACTTAATGAGACCTGTTAGCAGAAGCCCTGAGTAAGGACTTCTGCTTGTACAATGGCTGCTTCTGCCTTTGGGGTATACATGTCTAGAATTGTGCTGCAATGCAGTCAGATTTGTGCTGCATATAAACACCTCCAATGATATTTTTTTAACACTTTATTTAGAACATTTGTAGGTCTTCTTGTGATAGGACCTTATCTGTTGCAGTTTTACCACTTCTGCCCTTCTTGGTGAGGTGCATCCGTTCATCTCATGATTAGCACTTAGGCAGGATTCAGAAACACCCCCATTCAGCATTTGATGGCTGAAAAGATATTGTGGCTAGAAACCTTCAAATTATTTAGTGGTGAGGATACGTGATAGTTTTTTAATGTTTGTGTTGTTTTTACAGTTTTTACAGTTTTTGTTTAGTTTAGTTTTGTTTGCCAGCCTGAGAGAAAGGACAGTATATAAAAATCTAAAAGAATAAATGGGTCATTCTTCAGCGAGGCTCATGGAGTTGCCCTCGAGAAAAAACTATATAGCTGCATTTAAAAAGGAAGCTTTTCAATGAAAGTCTCACTAAAATGAATGGAGATTGTGCAAGAAGAGTACTAAAGCCTGTATTATATAGCACCCATTTATTTCAGAGATCTAGATCAAACAGATAGTTTTAGCATTGGCTTGGGGATTTCATCAGTGGTTTGATCTTCAGAAAGTATCCATGATAATGACAATACAGGAGATGATGGGCTGTTGACAACATTTATTTCCATTTGTATATTTCAGGGATGGAACATGATGGGAAGCATCCTCCCAAATATAAAACAATTTTCAGTCCCTTGATCCAAAGTGAAGAACAGAGATTTCCTTCACAGTGTTGATGCAATAAATTAATATGATGATATGTTGATATGGGATATGTAATTATGGGATTCCAAAGCAGGAGACAACTCATCTTGACTTGCTGACAACTACCAGGATATGGAGATATAATGACACAAAGACATGCAGGAGCCTATCCATTGGAGGAAAAATGATTCTATTTATTTTGTAATTTAACTTAAATAAATCAATAGCATATATACTGGAGTAAAACAAAACCTCTTTTGTTGCTGCTGCAGGATTTGTTTCAAAAGAGCTGCAAAAATCACGGCCTATGCCATTCGATTTATGTTTGATCTTGTCACAGATATATAATATCAGACTACCCTTGGGCATTAGCAATAGACAGTTCCACAATGGATAAATATTCCGTGTATCAATGAAGATTTCAGATTATTATTTTTACCGACGCTTATCTTGGAATTTCCCTGCTTACCTTGCATTATTATTTAATGTAGGCTTAATTTTCACACAGCTTTTAATTGTTTTGAGAAGGTGCTTTATTTTATTATCCTGTAATATAACAAACTGGATTATCTAAAATAACAAGAAAGGGTGTGTGTGTATTACTTCCTTGGAAGAGCGTGTCTATCCTTCCATACAAATTTTTGTGGTCCCCATATTGAAATGAGTTGGTCATCTTGGCCCTGCTCATTCCTGATTCTAAGAAGGAAATCTTTCTTTTCCTTTTGAATTCAGTGGGCACAAAACCACACCACTAGCTTACTAAAAGGGTTTTCCATACAAAATAAATTAACCAAACATTTTAGAGGAAATATTTTCCTCATCGTTGCATGAATACACTTGATTGCTTGTGCACCCCGAGCTGTTCAGTAGAGAATAATCTATCTAGAAATAGCAGCAGATCCCACTCTCAATTATGGCAACTTTCTTCTCTCTGGCTTTCCTCTTACCTTTCTCCAAAACTTTGTTGTCAAATTATTCACTTCTCCCATTGCTCAGAACATTGCACCTCCTCAGAGCCCTTCACTGACTTCACATGCCTGTCCATGTCCCACACAAACTCCTTTGAAGCTATCCCTAGCCCCACCGTATTGTTATACCATTTCTCCCTCATTTACTGTGTTTGGATGTAACACTAAACCATGGTTTGTTTAGCTTATTTCCAACTGGTTTGTACCCAAGTCTGAACTCCTGTCATTAACATACTTTGCCCCTTCTGTGCTCATCTTCTGTGCTCATCCCCCCCCCCCCCAATTTTCTGGTGCCAACACTGGCCTGTACAGTTGTACCTCGGTTTATGAACTTTATCCATTCCGGAAGTCCGTTCTTAAACCAAAGCCGTTCTTAAACTGAGGTGTGCTTTCCCTAATGAGGCCTCCCGCCACTGATGTCCTTCCACCGTTCGGCTTCTGTTTGTAGACTGAGGTAAAGTTCGCTAACCAGAACACTACTTCCTGTTTTGCGGAGTTCGTAAACCAAATAGTTCGTAAACAGGGCTGTTCTTAAACCGAGGTACCACTGTAAAGCTATCCCACTGTTTATAGTGTGTCTTCTATCAGCATAACTAAGTCTGCATCCAACAACAAGTCATTATCTTTTGCCTTCAGTCACATTTATAGATTCACATTGATGCATTCAGCCATTTCTATAGCAATGTAGAAGAGCTGGAGATATATGCATGCATTTCCTAGTTGTATAATAAACTGTTAAAAACACATTGATTGTGTCTTCTCAGAGTTAACAGGTTTAGTAAGGCCTTTTATGAACTGGTTTAAAAACTGTGGAGTACTAATTTCTCCTCAGAAAAGTGAAGCAAAATTTATGTATGACAACTGACAAGCTTTGCATGAAACTCCCATGTTGTCCACAATGATCACAGAGCCTGAGACCAACACGAGATTTTCTGTTTCAAAGGAAAAGAAGTAGCTATCCATTGAATATGCATAAAAGACGGCCTGCTATTTATCCCTTTGGTTTTGCGTAATAAGAACCTTGACTTCACCAGCTGTTTTTTTTTTTTTAAAGCTAACATTATGATCAGTATTTCACACCTCTGAAAGAACGAATCAAAGATCTGTAATAAATGAAGGAGCTAGTATGGCTTCTTTCCAGTTATCAGGTAAAAATTGTTTTACTCTTTCCTCTTAATGCCTCTTTTTTGTTTCCTCTTTGTATTTATTTTTGGCAGACACCCAAGACCATAAGAACTGCCTTGCTGAATCAACAGCAGCCGGTCAGATATCTCTGAGAAGTTCGCAAGAAGAGCACGAAGATAACAAGCTTCCACCACTGCATATCCCCATCCCCTACTGTTCAGTGAGTATGACAGTCCCACCTAGCGATGGCATGCCTAGTTCTTATATCAAGGTGCTGAAACAGTGTAAGTGCTGTGAATTCCACTGCCCAGATCAGATGTGGCCTTTATTTTGATCTCCCTGAAAGCCAAACATCACACCAAGTTCTATTGAAAGAAAGTCTGGGAATTTATGATGGCGCCTTCTGTTTTCAGAGTCCCCAAGAGCATAATCCACTCCAATATTTTATTGGGTGAAGTACAGAATTACAAGCAGGAGCTTGCATGTAGTAAAATTTCAAGTACCGTACCCATCTCAGAATTTGTTCCTAACCCGTTTGCTTGGAACCAAGTGATTATCTTTTTCACATTGACTCTGATTTAGAAATGGAGCTGTACTCAAAATTGAATGTGCTGAAATTAATAACCAGTAAGTGTGGGAGCATGTGGGAACATGTGGGAGAGTGGTGTGCATGGGAGTTGAGGGTCTGTGGTTGAGGAGATGGACTGTGGCTGGACTGGGGAACCCATGGTCCTCCAAATGTTGCTGAACTTTTAACTTGCATCAAGCACAAGCAGTCTGACCACTGGTCAAGGATGATGGAACTTATAGTCCAGCAACCTCTGGACCACACATTCTTTATGGAGATCAACCAACACATATATAGGATATATGGTGAGAAAGCATTCCTACTCTTGTGCCCGAAAGAGCAAATGATCATCTTCTGAGATACTGAGGGCAGGATTCAACTAGTGGGTCTGTCAGAAGAAGCCCTATGCAAGGACTTCTGCTTGTGCAATGGGGCTTTCCCCCACTCCCTCACAACCCCTGAAATTGGCTTGAGGTCAGGAGCACCTTCTGAGCAGCACGCAGCAAGAAATGCTTGCCCTGACCGAACAATCACATTAGTGTGACCTTGAATTCTTCCCATAAGCACAGCGACTAGTAAACATGTTTTATTACACTCAAGCTGATGAAAGAAGGAGTATTTCAACCTTACTTCTGCTGTCATCAGAATGCAGAAGGTATTAGTGGTCTCCTTAGGAAACCAGGAGAAGAGATTCTAGAGAGGAGATTCTGACATTGCAGAATCTGAAAACCAAACCATGTGACGCAGCCCTTAGAATTGAGGAGTGCAAGGCTCTTTTGCACATGCATGTTCACCAGCATATCCAGGCCCACAAAAGGGTTTTGTGCCCCTGCCAAGATCCTACAAAATTTGTTATTTAATTAAAAAAAATAATCATTGGCTGATTTTGTAGGTCCCCTGTTGTGATGCCAAAAACGTGTTTTGTTGGTGGTACCCCAACCTCATAACCCCATTTTAAAACTTTAAAAAATAATAATTTAGTCTTATTTATTAATTTATAGACAATTGAAGGCCAAAATAAGCTTCTAAGTAGTTTATTGATTTAAAAAATTCAGTTGATGACAAAATTTTTAAAAGAAGGTTTAAATTAATTTTTGTTACAATCTCTCCCAAATAAAGTATTATTTGGGTACCAATCTAGACTGCTCAATAGTATTTCTCTTAGTGATAGTACTATATTTTTCTTTGTCATAACTTCTTTCTTCTAAACTCTGTGCTTCCTAAAAATTCATTTATTTTTTGCGGTCTTTGTTGGCTACTAATACTAGCTGTTTTCTTTTTAATTTGTTTGCAATTGACCGAGCAATTGAAATTTCATTCTGAATTGAAATTTTATTTTACTTCTAGTTTTTGAGATATAAACGAGTTGGCTAATTTAGGGGTACAGAAATTGGGATTCTCAAGAATTCTCATTTCCAGGTTGTTGTTTTTAAATAGCACTGTACTATAGAAATATGTTATTTCCATGCCATTTACACATAAAACAGCCTTTTGAGAATTAAAGAATGGATTTCTGAAGAGATGCTATGCTACTACAGATGGTTAAACACAGATTTTAAAATGCCATTGGACTGAGTACAAGATCTTGTTTTATTCCGCAGATGAGTAACTTTTCAATTCTTTGTTGTTGTGAAAAATAATATAAATACCACATACCAGGAGAATCACTTTCCATGGAAAATGATGAGACTCAGTGGTTATTGCTCTGCTAATATTGACATGCTTGTTAAGAGAAAATGCACGGATTCTGCCAGGATTCAACAAATGCGTTCAAGTCAAGCAGAAAACCTGCAAAAATGCAAGTTCATCTGATAAGTTGAAGCTGGCATGGTTAGCCTTCAGCAGCCCCGTGCAGTTTTTCTTTGTTTCTTTCTTTCTCTGGAAAACCCTTTGCAGTGAGTCAATAACTGCAAACCTACATTGAGCTAATATCAGCTTTCTGCATGCTCACAGTGTTCTTCAGCCAATGGGTTACATTCAGCTAAGTCACTCTGAGAGTAGATTAGCTGAAATTGATAGATTGAGGTTAGTCAAGTCCACTGATTCAAATGGATTTACTCTTCGTACAACTTAATTCGGCAACATGCAAGACTCTCCTGGAGTGAGGTGTGAAAGGAGGAGAGCCAGCAGGACTGAGACCATCCTGCTGCAGGATGTCGGGTGTGTCCTCTGATTCCTCCTTGTCTGTGTCTGCGCTCACAATGAGACACTCAGCCTCCAGTCCTGTCCTGGAAGGGCCTTCTTCTTCTGAGCCCCCCTTGATTGCTCCAATCTCCTGCTTCTAGCATCTCCCAGCTCGTCCCTTCCCCAAACTCCTCTCTATTGTCCCTGTCAACATGCAGAGGGCTGCAAAGGCCAGCTGGCTAGCCCCAGCTGGGCTGCCTCCTTCCAGCTGTCCCGCTGCAAAGACCCATCGGCCTCTGCTTCAACGCCAGAGCACACTATCAGCAGATTGAACTGCACACACAGGATAGGCGTGAAGCTTGTGAAAGTATACTACAACTACAGATTTATTAATCATAAATCAGGACAAAGAAACATGTCTCTCTCTCTTTGTCTCCTCAGAGACACAGGGAAAAGCAAAAGCTATACACACAACAGAAGTTCCCAGCAAGCTGTGCTGGAATGTAAACAGACATGTGACACGCAACAGTTCCACACGTCTGCTCCTGAAGGTGGAATGGAAATCTCAACAGTCCCACAATCAAGACCTGGAGTTTAAGTCATAATATTCCCTGTTCTCCCTGGGGGGCTCCTGGATGGAAGGCTCCTGCCACTCCCCCTCATCCAGCCAGCCCCTGACAATTATTTAGATCCATCTAGTTTCAGGCCTGGGCATGACACTGAGTTGGCCTTAGTTGCCCTGATGGATTTTGCAGAGAGTGGGACAGGGGAGTGCAACCTTGCTCCTGCTTCATCTCTCATCAGCGTTTGACACCATTGACCATGCTATCCTCTTGGACCAGCTCCAGGGAATGGAATTGGAAACACTGTATTACAGTGGGTCCAACCCTACCTTCAGGGCTGGGTCTAGAGAGTAGCACTGGGAAAGTGCCTTTCGGCCTCCTGGCAGCTATATCATGGGGTGCCGCATCTTGAGTGCTATTTCATACCTGCATGGAGCCATTGGGAGTGGTGGTCATTTGGTGTTTTGGGGTGAGGTGCCATCTTGATGACCCTCAGCTTTATTTCATGATAACATCTGAATCAGGAAAGGCTGGGCAGTCCTTGGACCACTGCCTGGACCCAGTGCTGAAATGGATTAGGATAAACAAGCTGAGCTTGAATCCTATCGAGATGTGCTCGGGTTCCACTCAGTCTAGGTGAGCAGTTCCTGTGTCCAAGAAACTGGACATTTGCCTACCCTGGATAGGGTTGCACTCCCCCTGAAGGAGCAGGTTCACAGTTTGGGGGTGCTTCCAGCTCAGGTAGCCTCAGTGGCTAGAAGTGCCTTTACCAACTGTAACGGGTTCGTCAGCTATGGCCATTCCTGGACCGGGAAAGTCTTGCCACAGTCGTTCATGCATCAAGATTGGATTATTGCAGTGTGCTCTATGTGGGGCTTCCCTTGTGCTTGATCCTGAAGCTGCAGTTAGTGCAGAATGCTGCAGCACGATTGCTGGCAGTGCTGCAGCACTGATTGCTGATTTGCTAAACTCTGATTTGGAGTTATTAATGTACTTGTCTGGGCTTTTGGTAATTGTTTCAAAGTGCAAAACTCTGCAGCCCTGTGAAATCATCCTAAAATGTCTAGTATATTCACAAAATGCTACAGCTGGATTTCCTTAAGAACTCTGATGCATACCTCTTTTGAAGACAACTGAATGAAATATGTTCTTTTATCTGAAGGCACACACAGGTGTTGGCTCATGTTCTTTCCAACCAATCAAGAGATTACCTTATTGTGATTTACTTCCTCATACAGCTTGATAAATGGGTTTATAATATATTGAAAAACACTGGAAATAGCTGTATTTGTGGTTCTTTTTCTTCTTCTGCATAACAGTGGTGATTCTCTCTCTCTCTCTCTCTCTCTCTCTCTCTCAGTTTCTCGAGTTCACAGATGAGTGCTATTGCTTTTGCAACCAAATTCATATAACCTGCACACACGTGGGAATGATCATCAGGCTTGGTGGGGCAAACCTAACAGAAGGAAACAAACAAACTCTCCCCTCACCAACTAGGGCAAGAGACTGGAAAATGTGTGGGGTGGGGAATATTGTGGAAGAAGCCATGCCTTACTGACTAGTGAACAGCAGCCCTCCACATTGTAACATTTGGTTGGAGGCCCTACCTTTATTGGAAAATCATGGAAGTGAGAGACCACCTTATTCCTTTACATACCACATAGGTCACTGTGGTCAACAGCAGAGCATCTGTTGCAAGTTTCAAGGAAATCAGAAGTTTGTTTCCCAGTAACCCAGACTAGGACTTTCAGTATGGCTGCCCCAGCCACATGGAACAGCATTCCTGTCAATATACATCAGGTGCCCATTGTCTGCACCTTCAGAAAACAAATGAGGAGGTTTTTGTTCCAAAAAGCTTTCCCAACTACCATGGGTATCAGTGTATTGTTTTTAAATTTATGTGCTATTATTTTCCGTGGTGTTTTTAAATTGTTTTTTTAACACACATGCACACACAAAAACCCCACAACAACACAAAAACCCATTTTTATTTATTTTGCTGTTCTGTATGCATGGCTTGCTTGCCAAAACCCATGATGCACACAGCTGGAGGATATATACTTTACTGTTATTTGTATTGGCTTTAGAATGACTTTATACAAGTCTATTGACATATGTAGCTACTAAATCATCCAGTCAAAGTTCAGTGTTTATTCTTTGTGGCCTGATCAAACTAAGGTCTACTTGTAAGATAGCCTACCTTAGTATCAAACATGAATCGAGATAAATGAATCAAAATCTTAATGTGATTGCACATAAGGAAGAAGGGTTTCCAACTTTCTAATAATATATGATTAAAATCATGGGTGGGTGGGGAAACCTAAGACATAAAACAAGCAAACGAAAGCAGCCTTAAGAAATATGGAACAGGGAATTGTCTCCTGATGTTGGACTACAACTACAGTGTCAGGGCAGAAATCAGCACACACACACACATACACACACACACACACACACACACACACACACACGTGTCCTGGAAAATGTCAACCCATGTCAGCAGTGTCGTCTTTGCCACCCCTCCCCCAATAGCTCAAAAACATCATTGTTTTGCCAAATTTTCTTTAAAATAGCTCAACAACTTTGGGCTAAACTAAAGAAAGCTCAACAACTTTCTGGATCTTAACTCTTTGAAATATGTCAGCCCTACGTCCTCAAAACCATTTTTCATCATATATTCGAAAGAATATTACTATTTTGGGTTGGGGGGAAACTGTTAGTCTATGTGATGTTGCTTTTAAAACTGCTGATTTTTAAAATATGTCCTAGTGTTTATATAATTGCAGACCCCTCTGAATGCCTGCTTTATAGGGTTGCCAGCCAGACTGAAAACAAGACGGTTGGCATACAACTTTAAATCTCCTAGTGTAGCAGGAGACAAGGCAGTTGTGGTTTCTCCTACCAGTTCCCTCCACAAGTGATATGCTTGTTCAACCAAGTGGCAGCCCGGCAGCCCAAATGCTTTACAGCCGGTGCCAAACATGACGGCCTACCACTTAACCAGCTATGCCATCTCTGAAGGGCTGATATAACATCCATTTTTTTATGTTTGCGTGCTCATTCTGCTTATTGCCTTCTCTTCCTTTGAGGATCTCAGAACAGCTTGCATGTTGCTCACAGGCATGGTAGTAAAGACTTACTCAGCTTCTACAGCAGAATTGGGGACACTTTTTCAGTCCTAGCAAGGGCCACATTCCCTTGTTGGCAACTTTTGGGGGGTGGGTGGCTTTTTGATGGGCAGTGCCAGAGGCAAAAATGGCTGGAGTGGCAAATGCAGATTTGATCTCTGAACAGAAGGCTAGTTCATTCAGACTTCCCCCCTTCCAGGCAAGCAAGAGGCATTATCAGAGTTCAAGGACACATTCCAGCCAGGCAAAAATATCCAAGGAGGGGGCAAAGCTGGGCTGGTGAAGGGTGCCGCCTGGGGAGAGTCCTGAGGGATAGACAGAGAGGCTGCGGGGGGTCAGATGTGACACACAGGCCTGAGGCTCCCCAGCTCTGCTCTGCCTCATGGAGAGTGCAGCAATGCAAGGGCAAAGCATTCATTGGCTTGTACAAAAAGTCATAAAATTGGGCCCTTAGATATACAGTGGTACCTCGGGTTAAGAACTTAATTCATTCTGGAGGTCCGTTCTTGACCTGAAACTGTTCTTAACCTGAAGCACCACTTTAGCTAATGGGGCCTCCCGCTGCTGCCACGCTGCTGCTGCACGATTTCTGTTCTCATCCTGAAGCAAAGTTCTTAACCCGAGGTAATATTTCTGAGTTAGTGGCGTCTGCAACCTGAAGCATCTGTAACCTGAAGCGTCTGTAACCCAAGGTACCACTGTACAGATTAAAATCTGTTTGTATCAAGATCCAGGAAAGTCCTCTGAGATTAAAATGAATGTTGCGAGGAGGACCAAAGTGTGTTGTTGTTGTTGTTTGAAATGCAACTGCTTCAAAACGTGCAAAAGGATTTGGCTAAGTACTTCAGCAGATCGGACGAAGTATGCTACTTATTGTAGATGCCTTTCAGCTGAATAAAAGGAAAGAAGCCATACTAAGATGAAGTGCACTGATTCACTGGGCAGCGGTGGTTGGAAACGAAATGACCTCCTGCATATTTTAATCCTGACATTCCAGAGATGTCTACCTTGATGAAAAGAAGCAGAGGCCCACACAATGGGAGAGGGAGCAACAATCTACCTTCTGTCACTGAAACAGACTTTGCAGATGACTTGCTGTTGGCCACTGTGACAAATTCTCCCCCCGCCCCCTTCTTCACAGAGCAGTCTGTAAATGGAGAAAATAAAGAAATAAACAGCTGGGTCAGAACTATTTCTACAACAATTGCCACGAGGAAAGCAACAATAGTTTGGCCTGTTGAATTGGGCCTGCTGGCATGTTTCATTTTCATAGCACTGTTATTGCTGTTTCTGTTTTTTGGGGATTGGAGGATTTGTGTGCTTTGTTACATTATTAGTAAGGGAGTAGGGGTTTTTCTCTACTTCTATTTTATTTTTATGTGTTCTACTCAAGGATGATCAATCTTCTTAAATCCCAAAGAGCTGCGTGCAACAATTTCCATCTGGCTGAAAACTGGGCACGGCTGCTTCTGTTTCTTTCTCTTCCCTCCAGCCTCTTCTCCTTTAGCTCCATTCTCATTTTTCTTTTCCTCCTGCTTTTTCCATTTCCTCAACAAACCTTTACTTCCTTCTTCACCCAGTCTCCATGTCCTCCCATTATTTCTTTCTGTCTTCTCCTATGTTGCACACCTGCTAAAAGTTGAATATGCACAGGAGCTCTCTGTACCCATTCTAACGCATATGTGATAGTCAGAGGCAGCACCTATACCACAGTGCTGCCCTCCCATATTTAATACCAGCAAAGGGACCTCTTTGTTCATAAATGCACTATCCCCCCCCCTTCTTTGAATCATAATAATCACCAGAATTATTATTATCATTACAGTGGTACCTCGGGTTAAGAACTTAATTCGTTCTGGAGGTCCATTCTTAACCTGAAGCTGTTCTTAACCTGAGGTACCACTTTAGCTAATGGGGCCTCCCGCTGCCACCGCGCTGCCGCCACACGATTTTTGTTCTTATCCTGAAGCAAAGTTCTTATCCCGAGGTACTATTTCTGGGCTAGCGGTGTCTGTAACCTGAAGCGTCTGTAACCCAAGGTACCACTGTAATTTGATTCCTTGTCCACCCTTAACCACAAGGTTGCAAGGTTTATGGTGGAGTGGGGTAGGTTTTGCCCTTCTGAACATACTTTTGGATGGGCACTTTTAGGAAATTTTCATTTTGTACGCAATTCTTTTTTTTTATTTGGTTTTTTTAGTTGATTTGGTTTGTATTTCATCCTGTTGTTAAATCACTTTGAGAATTATTATTTTTTGTATAAAGTGGCAAACAAAGGCAGTACAATCAATCATGCTGTCATGCCATCATAAGAAGCCTGGCTGTGTACCTCTGGCAGATCCAACTTTCCAGTCATCACAATGTCTCCAAAGGTGGAAATGAATGCTGTGGTGCTGAAATCTGTTCTTCAGTTTCTTGGACCATTTTTGCATTCATGAAGGAGGCTTCTGTTTTTCCACCTCATTCTCAGGACACTTTAAAATTTCTTTATAATTTGGTGGGGGTGGGGTTGAGCTTGTCTTGATTTTGTGAGAGTGATGTGTACATTTTTCTTCCCATTAAACATTCCTCCCCTGCCATGTAGCCTCCTTGTTTGTCTGTGCTTTGAAAGAAAACAATAACACACCAGTTACCTCATGAGGTTTTTCCCTGTACAGTGGTACCTCAGGTTACATACGCTTCAGGTTACATGCACTGTTCTTAACCTGAAGCACCACTTTAGCTAATGGGGCCTCCTGCTGCCGCCGTGCCGCCACCACGCGATTTCTGTTCTCATCCTGAAGCAAAGTTCTTAACCTGAAGCACTATTTTTGGGTTAGCGGAGTCTGTAACCTGAAGCATATGTAACCTGAAGCATATGTAACCCGAGGTACCACTGTACTGACATGTTTCTTCTGAAATCTCTTAATTCCTAATGCCAGCATTGTTATATCTAGAGGAGTGAGAGCCATTTCACCTTAGGGGGCTACACTATTTTAATTGCATTCCATTTCTATTTAAAAAGACAATTACAAAAATTGCACTGTGGTATGGGTGGAGATTGGATACAACTGTTACTTAACTGATCTTTCTTATGATATAGAACTGCAATAATGGCAATGAAGGCAAAACATCTTGCTTAAGCTCAGGATTGAGGCATTAGGTTATGACAAACATTAATAACTTAAATGAAAAACTGGGCATCTTATATTCTAAATGTAAATCATGGTAGCCTAAACATTATCTATAGCAAAACAGTAACTTCATGGATTTTAGCTGGATTAATATACTGTGCATATCTAATTTTGATCTGCCCATGCTTTCTTGGTTGTTTCAAAAGTATCCTATCATTTCTGCAGATTTTTTTTGAGGGGTGGGGGTTGTAGCACTGCCGCATGTTGCATCCTAGAGCTAAAGCTTTCATGTTGATCAATGGAACAATATAAAGTTTAGGGTAGGACTTGCTTCAGTTTTGCATTTTTTGCTTTTTTGGTGGGTTCATGCACCTGATGAAATGGATTGTGCCATAATGCATGTGTTTAGTCTTTAAGGCACCAAAAGGCTTTTTGTTCTTTCACTTGCAACAGGCTAACACAGTTACCCCTCTGGAAATGGTTGCCTAACATTGTTCAAGTCCTTCATTGTTTCCTGAATTCTTAGCTTTTTTTAAAAAAAGAAGAAGAGGGGGAATAGTTGCTTCCACTGACCAGTAAATTCCAATAATGTTCTTGTACTGGAGCTTTACTGTGGCAAACACAAAATGGGAACTAGCTGGATTGTGGCAATGCAGCAGCCCTTGTATGTGACCGTACTTTGCTGGAATAGGTCTCATTGTAGAGTACAATTACACTGTCTTTTTCAACATTTCTTTTAGAGGAACAATTTCTGACCAGCGATTGGTTGTTGGGTACACATTTTCCTTAGCTTGGATCAATAGGTTCATTTACAAAAACCAAATTCTGTGGGATTCATAGAATCATAGAATCATAGAGTTGGAAGAGACCACAAGGGCCATTGAGTCCAGCGCCCTACCAAGCAGGAAACACCATCAGAGCACTCCTGACATATGGTTGTCAAGCCTCTGCTTAAAGACCTCCAAAGAAGGAGACTCCACCACACTCCTTGGCAGCAAATTCCACTGTTGAACAGCTCTTACTGTCAGGAAGTTCTTCCTAATGTTTAGGTGGAATCTTCTTTCTTGTAGTTTGGATCCATTGCTCCGTGTCCGCTTCTCTGGAGCAGCAGAAAACAACCTTTCTCCCTCCTCTATGTGACATCCTTTTATATATTTGAACATGGCTATCATATCACCCCTTAACCTCCTCTTCTCCAGGCTAAACATGCCCAGCTCCCTTAGCCGTTCTTCATAAGGCATCGTTTCCAGGCCTTTGACCATTTTGGTTGCCCTCCTCTGGACACGTTCCAGTTTGTCAGTGTCCTTCTTGAACTGTGGTGCCCAGAACTGGACACAGTACTCCAGGTGAGGTCTGACCAGAGCAGAATACAGTGGCACTATTACTTCCCTTGATCTAGATGCTATACTCCTATTGATGCAGCCCAGAATTGCATTGGCTTTTTTAGCTGCCGCGTCACACTGTTGGCTTATGTCAAGTTTGTGGTCAACCAAGACTCCTAGATCCTTTTCAAATGTACTGCTCTCAAGCCATAGGAGCTTAATTTCCTATTTTGTCTGTTGCTGAACCTAAAACACCTCTAAATTATTTCCCTTTTTGGAACTTATCATGTAAGCAAAGATTAACTGGAATTCATTGCATAGTCAAAGTTTCCATGTTTTTTGGATCTGTTTCTTTAATAATATAAAAACTTAGTTTCTTTCTGAACAGGTATGACATTTAGGAAATAATTCCACTAACTTGATAACATGTTAACTAAGACCCAAGGTAGACAACATGCTCAGAGGACTGTGATGGGATTTCTCTCGTGTGTGTGTGTGTGTGTGTGTGTTTGTTTCAGAGCAACCACACAACCACGGAAGAGTGGGGAGTTGGCTATAATCAGGAGAGCAGCACTGAGGATAGGATATTTAACCTTTTCCTAGTGCCATTCTCCTGACACAAACTTTCCCTCCAAAGCTGATATCTGCCCTATGGGGCAAAACATATTGGCAGACGACAACTTTACCAAAGGTGCCATGGGTTTTGAAGACGCTCGAACACAGGACGAAAGGGAGAAACATGCTAAGAAGAAGGCACGCTTCGCAAACCCTCACCATGATCAACACCCGCCCGGAACCTATGTCCCCACTGTGGAAAGACGTGAGGATCCACAATTGGCCTCCACTTATGGACTCACGGATAAAACCATGTTTATGGAAGACAATCTTACTCGGCAAAGTGATTGCCAAAGAAGAAGAATATTGGCACCACAGAGGTACTAGTATATTGGTCATTGGGCAAATAGCAGTTTGTGGGGGAGCGAGTAGATTTATGTGGGGAAACTGCAGAGGGAAAGGGTTAAGCATGAACTCCAGAGCCATTTCTCCATCAGAATTCTCCTTCCTGCTGCTGCTCTGAACTTTAAAATACCAACACAGGAGAGTCATGAGTATTGTCCAGTTTGGCCAATGGCCCTAACCAATGAATGCATTTCACATCAGGTGCATAAAAGTTAGTCTTCAGTGACACCAGGCTTTTCCCCCAGTTTCCAATCTGGTTATTACTTCATTTATTTAATAATTGAATTACAGTATGATGCAACTTGATTTATTATTTCTGACAAAGCGCAAAATGTGGAGCGTTTTCCATTCGATTCATGGAACTGCTGTGCCAAATATTTGTTTACTGCTTACAGATAAGTATCACCACCAGAGTGATAGTTCTGTCCTATCAAACTGTTATCAAACTGGAGCTCAGAGAACAAAGAGCACTTTCTCCACTTGGGTTTTTTTGTTTTGTTTTTGGCCAACACTTACTGTGTGCTTTCTGGGAGGGAGTCCTATGATATGCAGAGAGGGAGAATGTCTGAGGAGAGGAGTTTCATTTAGCTAACTCTACTCCAGGCTTATCTTTGGGCAGGGTCCCTTCCTTCCCACACGGTAAAGCTGGATGTCTTTGAACTACAAGCGTTGTGATGTGTATCCCAGCTGTGTTTAATGTCCAAGAAGCATGCAGAGTGAGTTTATATGCTGGGCCTTGGGGAATGTACTTAATGTCAATTCCTCACACCATCTGGCCATTGGTTGGCAGATAGCGCTGGATGCTGCTAATGCAAGTGCAATTGATACAACAAAGATTCATCATTGGAACACAACCCAACACATGGCCAGACATTCAGAGTAGTATTTTTTTAAAAAAAAAATCAATGTATTTAACCTTGAAGCGATCATAAAACCACATTACTTGCAAATATGTGCCTTCAGGTTTAACAACTGTTGTCATTTTCCTCCCAGATGTAACTTAATAAGAAGTCGGCAGTGTATCCAAGGAATGTGAAAACGCTCATTCTGGCCAAAAAGATGCACTTGCCATATGATCGCTCTGAACCAGACAATTTTTATTTATTTGACAAGCCATCGGGCCCAGATAGGATTGATTCAGAATGAGTAAAGTTTTACGACAAAGTGCCCATTTCCTTAATTAAATAATACCCATCTGCACATGAAGCCTAGCCCTGGTTTTGGATAAAACCATGCTCGAGGAATTGATAGATCTGGCAGGATGGAATCTAAGAATTTCAACACTGCATGAAGTAAAATAATTCTGAAACAGATCTTTCAGATACTGACTTCCTACAATGCTTCCGTTTATGCATTAATTTATTTAAATATCTAAGGCTCAAGTTGGGCATACATATTAATATAGATTGTTGTTGTTTAGTCGTTTAGTCGTTTCCAACTCTTCGTGACCCCATGGACCAGAGCATGCCAGGCACTCCTGTCTTCCACTGCCTTCCGCAGTTTGGTCAAACTCACGCTGGTAGCTTCGAGAACACTGTCCAACCATCTCATCCTCTGTCATCCTCTTCTCCTTGTGTCCTCAATCTTTCCCAACATCAGGGTCTTTTCCAGGGAGTCTTCTCTTCTCATGAGGTGGCCAAAGTATTGGAGCCTCAGCTTCACGATCTGTCCTTCCAGTGAGCACTTAAGGCTGATTTCCTTCAGAATGGATAGGTTTGATCTTCTTGCAGTCCATGGAACTCTCAAGAGTCTCCTCCAGCACCATAATTCAAAAGCATCAATTCTTTGGTGATCAGCCTTCTTTATGGTCCAGCTCTCACTTCCATACATCACTATAATATGGATTAATAATACACAAATTTCCAGGACACACAGGGCAACTCTATATCTCCTTACTGCTCCATGATATAAATCCTGATATAACATATTCAGTTGCCAGGTATTGTGCTGCTATGATTGACATATGTCAGAGGATGGTACATGCCACACAGCAGGTCCAAAAAATTAAGGTTTGGTTTACATGTTTTATGTGTTTTTATCTTATGCTGGTCTATGACCGTAATAAAGATTTGGATTGGATAGTGTGTTTGCAGCAGAATTTGCAGTATTAACCACTGGTTGATTTAACATCTTTTATCAACCAGTGGTTAATATTGTGGTTGCTAATTCCTAAATGTGAACCCTGAGTCCATTTTAGATGTTGCTTAAAGTGGGGCTTTGTTGCTTACAATGATTAACATAAGTATATTAGAAATGGTATTTGTGGTTTGTTGAAGTCCATTTTGCATTAAGTGACACAGTATAACAACAACAACAACAACAACAACAACAACAACAACAACAAAACATAGCTGATTTATCTACTTTGAAGTCTGGTTTCCCAGTTTTTTTGATGTTCTGATTTCACCTTTTGTTGTTTCCTTAAACAGGGAGGGAATCAGATGCTGAGTTGCTACATTAAAGCAATGTGCTTTAAATATAACTTTGATCCTCCACAAAACCAACGAGCTTGTTTGCTAATCATTTAAGATACCTTTACTCAGGATTAAACAGATCAGTCCATTCTCAGCCCATGTCAGCTTTCTATGTCTTCATTCAAAGTCCATTCTGTCCCATTTCCAAATTAATCTGTGGATTTTAAAAATAAACATTTGATACATATTTAAATATGTATTTTGAATGTATTTTCTCACAACACATGCATTTATAGACATTTTCTCTCAAACTACACATTTCTGAATGTATTTTCTCCTAAAATACTTGTTATGATTACAGTGGTACCTTGGGTTAAGAACTTTGGTATGTTGCTTGAGCTAGGACTCCATTTGCAAAATTCAGAGTAGTGAAAAACCTGAAGAGATAATTACATTCTGGCACATGTTGGTCCAGAAGTTGCAGATCATGTCAATTCACATTGGAATTTGTGAAGAACAAATTTCTCAAGAATCCCTTGGCCAGACTACAGCTTATGCTTAATGTGTAACATGTAGCTACATTACTTGCTTTGCTTTAATTCATTAATTACAGCCCCTGGTGAGACTTGACATAATCACAATGTGATGATTAGCACAATTAGCAGTATTAAGCTTGTATATGGGTGAGGGTTGAGCCACAAAGCTGGGCCATGTCCAAAGACCAGCAGTGAGGCTTAGGCAATGAGGAGCAAGGCGGCAGTGAGGCGAGAGAAAAGCAAGATTAAAGTAAGTGCAGTAGCCTCTTACAAAAGATGGAGGCTCTTCTCTCAGTATGAAAGCTGTACGTTTCTCTCAGAAAAAGTTCAAATATCATTATTTTGTTTGTGAACTGCCTCCATGTGTAGTGGAGAGTGACATTTTTTAAAAAAACAATCAATAAAGACAATAAGGTAAATCCCTGAAAACTCGAGCCAGGGCAAGGAGAAACTTGTCTGAAAACCTGGGGAGCTGCTGCCCATATAGTATAGACCAGGGTTTCCCAAACTTGGGTCTCCAGCTGTTTTTGGACTACAACTCCCATCATCCCTAGCTAGCAAGACCAGTGGTCATGGATGATGGGAATTGTAGTTCAAAAACAGCTGGAGACCCAAGTTTGGGAAACACTGGTATAGACAATAGATGGACCAATGGCCTGGTAAAGCAGCTTCCTATGTTCCTAATGTGCAGGAGAGGGGAGGGAACTATTTTTATTAAGCCTTGTAGCTGCACATCAAGGAGGGTGATTTTCAGTGGTTGTGGCTGGAGCAGGAAGGGATAAATGGCTCTTCCCTGTACACTGTGATCCGAATAATAATAAGTCTCCCTCCCATGGCTGTAATGAATTAAAAACAAACACGAGACCTAGCTGAACATTACACATCTGGCCACCATAGCTGGAAACTGGATGTGGGACTTTCGTTCTTAAACTTTGTGCAAATGAAGTTTGCTGCACAAATATCACTCCAAATTACAAGTCTTCCAGTGGCCAACATTGGGATTTTCTGCGCCACTGACTGTTAACCATGACTGCTAACCATGAACACGCCTATATTTCCTTCTGGGTGTCTGATTGTTGGTAGACATACCAGAGAGTTAAAGCACGGCTATTTGAGCCAAGCCCAGTCTGGGCTGCCTCCTCTGCAGTCACAAGCGCATCTAATGCAGAATGACAGGGGCTGTTGTGCTGAGTCAGCCATCTGATTTATCTGTCTTCGTACAGGTTCTTGGGGATGGTGCCCTGGCAGGCACTGCCACTCCTAATGGTGACCTTCTTTGGCCATCCCAAGTCATCAGTCACTTGGAGGCTCCCTTTTCTATGCTTTACAACTCTTTTGTTCGGATGCACTCATTCTTGCATAATTGGGGCCTGAATGAGTGCTTTTACTCAGCTAGGTTTTTAAAGATGTGCTCTTATTTAATGTGTAGAGTTAACTGTACAAAGGCAAAAAGGCACCAATTAATTCTCAAGTGGTTTTATTCCACCTTGATGAAACGATAATTTGGTGATGGGGGAGGAGAATCTGTGATTACCAGGGTGTCTTCTGTTGGTCTACCTACATAGACTTGACGTCACCACTGCCCTGGTGCACCTCTCTGCATTCAGGAGGATGCCAGCACAGTATTGTCCCACTGGACCAGCTGCCCCTGGTGATGATGTCTGTTCCCTTGTTACTCTAGAGCAGCGGTTCTCAACCTGTGGGTCCCCAGATGTTGCTGGACTACAACTCCCATCATCCCTGAGCTCTGGCCTTGCTAGCTAGGGGTGATGGGACCCACAGGTTGAGAAAGGCTGCTTTAGAGATAAACAGTACGAGGAACTGGATAGCTCAGTTGGTTACAGCGTGGTGCTGATAACACCAACATACCCTCCAAGATTTCGCTGATGAAAATAGGGACGTCTCATTCCATAATGATAATTTTACTATTTATACCCCACACATCTTATTGAGTTGCCACAGCCTCTCTGGGCAGCTTCCAACATATGTAGAAACATAATAAAACATTTTTTAAAAAAACCCTTTCCCTATACAGGATTGCCTTCAAATAGCCCGGGTGTTGGATAACTCCATACCCTCCAGTGAAAACAGAAATACCCTACCATACCCTCCAACATTTCTCCAGTGAACATAGGGACATTCTAAGGGAAAATGGGACATTCCGGGATCAAATCAGAAACCGGGATGGCTTCTCTAAATCAGGGATGTCCCTGGAGAATAGGGACACTTGGAGGGTCTGCACCAAGGTTGCAGGTTCGATCCCTGTAAGGGACAGCTACATATTCTTGCATTGCAGGGGGTTGGGCTGTATGGTCCTCAGGGTCTCTTCCAACTTACAGTTCTGTGAGTAAGAATATAATGGCAAATCATATTGCCTAAATTGCTCATTTGATGTCATCCCGGATGCATGAGTCCTGCTTATTTATAAGCAGCTCTTGCTTAGAGGAATAACATTTAAACAGTGTGGGTGGCATCCTATCATGCAGATCTTTCCCATGTGATTGGGTGCCTTTTTCTAGCATCTCCTCAATTGGGCAACATGACCAGACTGGTGCTTTCTATGTGAAGTTGCCAAAAGGGTTATTTGGGAAATAAGCTGCAATCAGTGGGGGAAGTGGGATATTTGTTTTGGACTCCATATTTTTGCATTTCCTTCTTTTATTATTTCATTTTTAATGTGTTGTTGAGTTGCTTCTGAGTAAGCTTAAGATAATGAGTAGCTTGCACTAATCCAAGCAGCAGCATCACGCGGCCATCTTAGCAGGACCACAAGCTCAGCACAAAGACACTATACTCTATCTTTTCTGTTTTTTGAAAAGTCGGCAACACAAGGAAAAGCAATTGCTCTAATTCAGTGACACATTCTTGTCAATAGTAACACAGACCACATCGCGGAACATGTGTTAGGATCTTTGGTATATTTGGCTACCTATGAATTTCTTAAAACACCATAATTTAGTTTCCTTTTAATGTTCCAACATGCTATAACGTGGGACTGATAAAATCATTACAATTATTTACTTCACAAATTTTTGTGGATTTGCAGCCTGCATTCTCCTCAGAGGGCCTGTGTTATAAATATGTAAAATCAGCAAAACATATTAAGTAGCAAAGCCATTTGTTAAACTAAGTTGCAGTTGGAGTTTATTGGGTAAACAGTATTACAAAAAGCGAATTCACGTAAATTATAAATTAATAATGCCTATTAAACCCTCATAACAGAATGATTATTCTAAATGATTCTGAACATGTAAGATCTCAGGGTCAAATGAGAATAAATGGATTCTTCCTGCAATTAGGATTAGTAACAGCAGCAACAGTTGGCTCTTAATCTGGTTTAGGCCCACAGTACAGGTGGGTGGGTGTTTTAACCTTTCCCTCTTTGCACCATTTCTCCTGATGAAAATTATTCCCCCTAGCTGCTTTTTGCGGGCAAAAAAAAAAAAAAAAAAAAGGTTTGAGGACAAATAACAGATGTGGGAGGCATGGTTTTCAGTGGGAAAACAGCCCAGGGGAAAGGGTTTATCCTCCTCTGTGGCTGCAAGGGGGGGGGGGGTGTAAAAAGAGAATCCTGAGCATAGGATTCAAAAGACATGGTAAATGCTGAGTATAGTTTGACCCATATGTTCCCTCCCATCCCAGCATGAATTTTGTCTTGGTAAATAGGTTTGAGCCCTGGAGGCAGAAATCCTCTTTCATTGTACAAAACAAACATAGCAGTGAAAGCTTCCTGTACCACCCAGTCCATGCATCTATAATCCTGCCCTGGAGGAAACCACCTATGTGAGTAAGAGGGCAATCCAGTGTCTAGGCAGACAGTGCTGGGCGGATGGTCTGAGAGCACCCACTGCTGCAAAAGGTATTGAAACTAAATGGGTGTGGTCCTTACGGGTGTCTGAGTGGAGGCCAGTGGAAGCTTCAAGCAAGCCATGCTGAGCTATGGAAGAGCAGAATATGATTACAGTGGTACCTTGGGTTAAGAACTTAATTTGTTCTGGAGGTCCGTTCTTAACCTGAAACTGTTCTTAACCTGAGCTACTATTTTAGCTAATGGGGCCTCCCGCTGCCACTGCGCGATTTCTGTTCTCATCCTGAAGCAAAGTTCTTAACCTGAGGTACTATTTTTGGGTTAGTGGAGTCTGTAACCTGAAGCATCTATAACCTGAAGCGTCTGTAACCCAAGGTAAAGGTAAAGGGACCCCTGACCATTAGGTCCAGTTGTGACCGACTCTGGGGTTGTGGTGCTCATCTCGCTTTATTGGCCGAGGGAGCCGGTGTACAGCTTCTGGGTCATGTGGCCAGCATGACTAATCCGCTTCTGGCAAACCAGAGCAGCGCACGGAAACGCCGTTTACCTTCCTGCCAAAGCGGTACCTATTTATCTACTTGCACTTTGACATGCTTTCAAACTGCTAGGTTGGCAGGAGCAGGGACCGAGTAACAGGAGCTCACCCCATCGCGGGGATTCGAACCGTTGACCTTCTGATCTGCAAGTTCTAGGCTCTGTGGTTTAACCCACAGTGCCACCCACGTCCCTGTAACCCAAGGTAAAAAGGTAAAGGTAAAGGTACCCCTGCCCATACGGGCCACTCTTGACAGACTCTGGGGTTGTGCGCCCATCTCACTTAAGAGGCCAGGGGCCAGCGCTGTCCGGAGACACTTCCGGGTCACGTGGCCAGCGTGACATCGCTACTCTGGCCAGAGCCAGAGCCAGAGCCAGAGCCGCACACGGAAACGCCGTTTACCTTCCCGCTGGTAAGCGGTCCCTATTTATCTACTTGCACCCGGAGGTGCTTTCGAACTGCTAGGTTGGCAGGCGCTGGGACCGAGCAGCGGGAGCGCACCCCGCCGCAGGGATTCGAACCGCCGACCTTGCGATCGGCAAGCCCTAGGCGCTGAGGCTTTAACCCACAGCGCCACCTGTCTCCCGTAACCCAAGGTACCACTGTATAATTAATGGCGCTCTGAGTACCAGCAATATTCTGGGGGTTAGTGATGGCAGTTAGGTCTATTAAATAAGGTTATACCAGTCCACCAAAAGTGAATGGAACAGCTCAGTCCCATACATTTATTTATTTAAAATATTTACATCCCAATAGGGGCTAACAAAGATAAAATAGAAAACCACAACAAAACCTTAAAAGCAGAAACAGATAAAAGCACAAGCAGCACTGCAGAAACATGAAACGGGGTTAAAAGTGCCACAAAGAAACTACTTTTTAGCTCAACTACATCGTGTAATGCTAGACTCTACTAGAATTATCAAGTGCTGGATGGCAATTTTCACAAAAATGTGGCAATTTTCACAAAGCAGTGCATAAAGCAGTTACTTGATCACCCCAATAATTTGCCAGCGCGAGAAGGGGGAAACATCTTGCCATGTTGTTCAGCATGGATATGAAGATGCCTTTATTCTAATTTAGCATTAACAGCTATAGTAAGCCAAGGCTGCTTCCTGACAAGAGGATATGGAGGTACTATGCTGAATGGTTTGATTGATGAGGTGGTGTTCAGGCTAACCTGAACAGGGTTGCAATCGCCTAGAGCAAGGGCCACAGCCCCACGTGGACAATTTCCAGGGGCATGCATGCGAATGGTGGGTGAGATCAGAGGCAACAGTGGGTAGAGAAAAGGATGCAACTCTTACCTTCATACAAAAGGCTGCGGCAACAAAGTTACAGAGATTTCTACACCCACATCTCTCTCCATGCCCCATCCATGCAAACAAGGGATACTATCACCTCCAGATGAACCTAAAACCCAGGAAGTCTTCTAAGTTGGACCGCTCATAGGAAACATATATTGCTAACTGCTCTGGCTGCTGGACCCCATCCATTTCTGAAGAAAACTCAAAGCACTTATTTAGTTTGGAATGTGAGAACTTGAATGAGTTCATCCTCTCAGCACACAAAGACCATATTCAGAGGACCTTCTGTAGATGCTTCTACCCATTAAAATTAAGCAATGGCAACCAGGGAGGGGCCTTATTGAATGTGGCACCCTATCACTGGAATTCTCTCCCCAGAGAAGTTCAGCTGGTGCCTTGTCTTATGTTTTTTCACTGTCAGGCAAATACCCTTTTTATTTTCCTCAGTTTTCTAAAAATGCCGTTTGACTGGTCTTCCTAGTGCTTATTTCACAATTTCCCTTGTTTTGCACCTTGATTTTTGTTTGTTTGCTTGGTAGTTGGTTTTAGAGAGTTAATCATTTATTATGATTATTATTTGTGAGATGCCCTGGGGGAAAAAAATATTTCAGCTGAAGAGTAGCATATGTATCTTTTAATGAAATGAAATAATGCACTAAGAAGGGAGCCCAATGTTTGACATAGTCCGATTTGCCATTTAATTCTCATATTACCTCAGGGAACCAATTAATGTGAAGATCCCACCAGAGACTGTCCAATGAATCTACATCTATTCAGCTTGGTCTCTCTGACAAGCCGTTGGCAGCCCTTTGAAAGAATAAATAAGGCAAAGGGGTGGTAAATAGCCCGTTGGCCATTAATTTGTCAAGGAAGCATACTCATGTAATTGGGGTCAAATTTGCTGCTCAGCCAAGCATTCATGAGATTCAATGAAGAGCCTAAGGAGAACTGGGAACAACATCTATTACAAAGTTTAGTTTGGCAGGCAGAGCAGAGTCAAGGTCGTGAATCCCGCTCATGGGATTGCCTGGCCTGCTCCATTAGCTTACAATGACAGCTAGAATGAATGGCGGGGAATTAGGTTACAGCAAGCCAGGAGGAAATCAGTCAGGGGCAACAGTTAGTCCCTGTAGGAGAGCTGTGAGGCAGGAAACAGGAAAGGCTGGGAATCTGTTGATTCTCTGTTTTAAAGTTCCTGCTTTATGAACTCGTAGACTGATACTTTCGTGGTTCTCCTAACAGAAGCCAGGCAAAGAAGCATTTGTTTCAGAGTTTGTAGTTTATATGCTGGTATATTCTAGGTCCCTCATTGACAAGCTTCCTTAGGGGCTCCTCTTTCACTGCTCGCAAAGGGATTAGGAGCTTTCTAATATTTTTAAACGTTGCAGGGTAGCCAACATAGTGCCTTCCAGATGTTTTGGACTCTAACAACTCCCATCAACTCTAGCCAGCATGGCCAATAGGAATGATAATAGTCATTATCCACAACAACTGGAGAGCACCATCGTGGCTACTCCTGATATACTCTACTGACACATTGCTGTTTTGTAGAATTGACCTATAAGCAATTCATTTGAAGCATGGAAACATGTGCACTAAATGGAAAGGGGTCAAGACAACACAGATAAAATACAGAAGAAGTTAATCCAGTAATGACCGTGAGCACTGCACTCTGATTAGAGCTGGCCATTAGCAGAGCTTGCTCACTATCTGCCTTTTGCCGATGGCAGGGATGAGCCAGAGGTGAAATACCACTCGGAGCTGCCAAAATACTTGTGTGAAATTGCGCAACTCAACCCACCTGCAGTCTCTTGAAGCGTAGATCAAGGATTATGTTTTCATCTCTCATTTGCAAAATAAATAAACTTGCAAGAAGAAACAATTTATTCAAATGATGGCATGGGAACTAAAACTCAGTGCCAACTCCATTTTTAATCTCTTCCTTCTCCCCCCCCCCCCCCACATTGATCATAGCTGTCAACGTTTCCCATTTTTAAAGGGAAATTCCCTTATTCTGAATAGGATTCCTCACAAGAAAAGGGAAAAGTTGACAGCTATGAGCTGGAAGGGATCATCTAGTTCAACACCTGCAGTGCAGGAGACTTTCCCCCAATGTGGGGCTCGAACCCACAACCTTGAGATTAAGAGTCTCATGCTCAACCAACTGAGCTATCCCTTGAGATATCCTATCTTGTATCCTATAATACATTATATTTATGGAGAAAAATAACTGTTGCAGTCATGGTTTATTGGTGCTGAAAACAGCATTTTTGCATTCTAAAGCGTACCCTCTTTGAGCAAGCTGTGTTCTAATATAAAATGGAGCCTTAGGAGAGACAGCTACAGAAAACTCCTGCATGAGGAATTGGCAAACTACTGCAAGTCAGGGTAGTCACTACCAGAGAAGAGTAACCACGGGTCTCACACAGCATGACATTTTATATTAATGAGTCACTGTGGTACCCTTTGAGCAGCATCCCTAAGCCATATTCTCCCCCAATTCCCCATAACTCAAGTCCCTGGTAAACTGTAGAACCTAGTCACTAGTCACTAGTAAACTGCAGAACCTTTCACACGTTACACTGAGTACATAAACAATGAACAGTAGTAGTAGTAGTAGTAGTAGTAGTAGTAGTTATTCCCTGCCCATCTGGCTAGATTTCCTCAGCCACTCTGGGCGTCTTACAGCATATATAAAAACAGAGTAAAACATCAAACATTAAAAACTTCCCAATACAGCACTGCCTTTAGATGTCTTCTAAAAGTTCTGTATCTCCTTGACATCTCAAGGGAGGGTGTTCCACAGGGATGCTCACCCTTGTGCTTTATAAATGTTAATGAAAACAGTAGTAGTAGCAGCAGCAGTAGCTTTCTCATTGTTGACACATTCATTCTCAGAATATTTATGATTGAATATTTCCAGTTACAGATAGGTAGCCGTGTTGGTCTGCCATAGTCAAAACAAAATAAAAAAATATTCCTTCCATTAGCACCTTAAAGACCAACTAAGTTAGTTCTTGGTATGAGCTTTCGTGTGCATGCACACTTCTTCAGATACACTGAAACAGAAGTCACCAGACCCTTCTATATAGTGAGAAGGTGGGGAGGGGTATTACTCAGAAGGGTGGTGGGATTGGGTGATTGGCAGATAGCTGTGATGAGCCTGTTGACGATGACAATCACCCAATTCCACCAACCTTCTGAGTAATACCCCTCCCCACCTTCTCACTATATAGAAGGGTCTGGTGACTTCTGTTTCAGTGTATCTGAAGAAGTGTGCATGCACACGAAAGCTCATACCAAGAACTAACTTAGTTGGTCTTTAAGGTGCTACTGGAAGGAATATTTTTTTATTTTGTTTTGACTATGATTGAATATATACATCTTCAACTCCAATTCTAAACGCAATTAGTAAGCCCCGTTTAACACAGTGGGATTTTCTTCTGAGTAAACAGATGCATGATCATACCTAACATGTATTTTAGCCTAATATGAATATCTAAAAACCAACAACAACAACAACAACAACAACAAAAATTATAATTATAATTATTTTATTTGTACCCAACCCATCTGACTAGGTTGCTCCAGCCACACTGGTCAGTTTCCAACATATATAAAAACATAATAAAACATTAAACATAGCGTATTTGGGTATGAGAGTACAGTTATTACTGCCTGAAACTACACTTTGGTTATTTCAAAGGAATTCCAATACTTTTTCATGTAGTGACTGGTTCTGTGTTGGAAAGTTGATTTAGAACCAAACCCTGCACTATCTTCCTCACTTCATTGCACTTCTGCTTCTGCAAAATGAGCTCAGATTGATTGCTCACATTTTGTATATGAAATAACCTTTGGTATTTAGGCTATGCAGTCCTGGGCCCCACTTGTTTCTGGGCTGTCAGCATCAGTTGTCAGCAGTTATAACATAGCCATTCCTGACTACTTTCTGTGCTGTTCTTAAAAACTGTAAATAAGTGTGCCGTCCAATATTTGTTGATATATAGGGTAATAAAGATGGGAAAACGGTGGCCAACGGTTTGACCTTGTTGAAAAGGGCTCTAGATACTGCAAGAACTGGAGTTGACTAATTAAAGTCACTCTTCTAGCAGCTAAGTCTGGAGAGCCACCACATACTTTATGAAATTATGTGCTCCATTGAGAATTCACCACATACGCACACAGAATTCAAATCTAAGAATTCCAGTATACTTTGAGCTTTACAAAAAGACCAGACGATAGACTGATTAGACAACTATGATCTAAATAAAACAAACAAACAAAAAATGGGTTCATATCCAACTGAAAGAGAAACCAATGGACCCAGTTTTCTTTTCTTCACAAAGAAGAGATCGGAATTCACTAAGAAGAAAACACTTAGAAATATTTCCTGAAACACAGAGAGAAAATTATGTGGGTTTTTGGGAAATGGTACTTCTCCAGACATCATCGTACATCTTGGAGTGCATCTCTCTCTCTGTTGAAGTGTATGCAGTGCTCTCTGCTGGCGAGCACTCAAACATTGTCACTGACAGTTTAAGACCTCTGACTGAATAACTTGCTAGGTGTTTCACTGAAATTTTCATTATTCTAAAGATCATGTATCAAATTTGGTTTCTTGCTTATGCAAGGCATGAGCTGTGAATTAGGGACTCTGTGAGGGCAATCCATTCAGGAATGTTCAATTTATATTCCATATTTGTGATATTTGATACTCTGATAACCTGTACATTTCATAGTTGTATAGAAGACTACAACCCCAGCCTGACCTATTCTGCATAGCACTAAGTACAATGTTCTCCCCAATCTCCCCCCCCCCCAAATATGTTTTGGGGGCTCCTCCAACCCTCCAGAGCACATTTGGGGATAGTGCAGGGCACACATGGAGGGGGGAGAGGGGGAAATCCTTCTGCACTGGCAATAATCCTTGCACTCACACAGCTATTCAACATCTGCTTTTTGCTCTCTTTGTGAGAATTATGAAATGCTCTCTCAAGGCTTCTGAAAGTCTTGTAGGCACTTTTCTAGGGTTGCCATATTTCAGAAAGTAAAAATGAGGACAGCCCGAAAGTTGTTGAGCTTTCTCAGTTTACTTGCCGAAGATCCAGGACAAACCACTGCCTTCCATCTTTGAAAGCCTGGTAATGTCCTGGAAGATCTGGACGTAGGGCAGCCCTAACTTTTCTTCATTCCCAGAATAAAAAGCATGAGGCCTGGATAGCTCAGTTGGTTAGAGGATGGTGCTGATAAGGTCAAGGTTACAGGTTCAATCACCATATGGGACAGCTACATATTCCTACATTTCAGGAGGTTGATATGATCCTTAGGGTCCCTTCCAATTCTACAATACAGTGGTACCTCGGGTTACATACGCTTCAGGTTACAGACTCCACTAACCCAGAAGTTGTACCTCGGGTTAAGAACTTTGCTTCAGGATGAGAACAAAAATCGCGCTCCGGTGGCGCGGCAGCAGCAGGAGACCCCATTAGCTAAAGTGGTCTTCAGGTTAAGAACAGTTTCAGGTTAAGAACGGACCTCCGGAACGAATTAAGTACTTAATCCGAGGTACCACTGTACTATGATTCTTTGATTCTAGGAACTATTTGAGGGCCATCCGATCCTAGGGTGCCAAAGTGATGCAGCTGCACTCATGAAGGTTTTCACACAATGATAATCAGAGTCATAACAACTGCCAAACCTGCCTCTGCCAAACTGAGGAAGACGGAATCAGAAACTCCTGTTCATGCTCATCTCAGGTCTTTTCTGTATTATTAAGTACCTGAAAAAAGTCAAAGAAATGTGATCCTTCCATCAAAATAGAGTCTCTCAGAGCTAGCTCAAAGACTACATTTCTCAGAAAAAGTACTCTCTGTGCAAGCTGGGCATGTTTTTCTAGGTCAATCAATCCATTTGAATCTGGCGTCAAGAGAATAAGACGGTAGACAAAGAGGGATGAAATGGGGAAAAATACTAATCAAAGTTTGAGATTCCTGAGAGCAGCTGCTTTGCTCCTGACATTCCTTAGCCGCAGTGTGGATTTCAATGGGCCTTTAAAATAGCCAGTTAATTATCATTGTAGATGTGTAGTTAAGGGGAAGGCTTTTGAAAATATGCTGCTATTGTTGTACACGTGGGTCAAGCCAGGGCAGGGTTGGGTTGATCTCTGACTCTTAGGGTTAAATGTTTGCCCTGGTCAGCACAGCAAGGGGTGAAAGACATTGAGAGAGGCAATAGACTTGTGTCTGGTATGAGCTCCATTCCATTTCTCCCCACCCGACCCCTGGCATGCTGAGCCACAGCAAGGAAGAGCATAGTTTGGTCTTTCTTGACATAAAATAATATGTCAATGAAATCCACTTAATGGACACACAAGACTTGCTCCCCTCATTCTAATAACTGCCAGAGTGCAAATTCTTTTACAAAATGTCTTTGAATACTTTTTCTTTTAAAATCACACCTAGTTGAAAAGTGGCATAGAATTTTAAACAATTAATTAGAAATTATCGTAATTATATCTGGTTTTAGAGCATAGCAAATCAATCTTAAGCAGCTTTACCCAGAAGTAAGTCTCACTGAGTTCAGTGGGATTTACTGTTTAGAAAGGGCTTTTAGGATGATATTACTGGTTGGTCAGCTTTCCAGAGAGTTCATTAAGTTGATTAACATGTCTCTCCCCTAGACCAGCTTTGTCCACTCAGCGAAAACAATGGTCTGAACTTGAACCTATTCATGTCATGGTAGCTTTTTATGAAATACCGTTGGCAGCCTTAGGCAAAACTGATTTTGTGTTGTAGCATAACAGTAGCATCACTTCTGGCTAGGATGAATGAATCTGACATTTCCCGGTTTTTCAGTTTCTCATTTTTCCAGTTTTAAATTCACTTCTCCTCATTTTCACATCAGATTATATTTTTTAAATATAATAAATTCACCATGAAAATGCATCAGCATTTTAATGCAGTTTCACCAAATACACTCAGGTTTGTATACAATTTTGCCTACTATACACATATTTGCAAAGAAATTTCCCCTGAAATAATGCATCTTTGTATGTTATTTGCACTAACATATGCATTTCCACACACACTTTACCCCAGTATATGCATTTTTGTACACATTACTTGGCTAGAGAGCTGTGGCGTAAAATTCAGATAAGTGTGAATCTTGAAGGACGGCTGTGTTTTTGGTTATTATATTGTTTCAGAAAGTGCAAGTTAGATGAATTCATCTTTAAATGTGAACAGAAACAAATTCCACCCCCATCCCAACCCTGTTCTTTGGAATAGTGTGCAATGTGAGTTCCTATCAAGATAAATGATAAAGGGTCAGAGTAAAAAGCAGGGGAAATAATGCAAAACTGGAGGAAATGTTAGGACAGAGTTAGATTTCAAGATAAAGAGATGCCAGAAATCAAATCGGCCTGGAAAAATGTTCCTCTAATCTGGAAGACTAAATTCCTCTTCATGTGTTCTAAATATGAGCTGAGTAAACACGCAATGAGAAGAGGGGGGCTTGGGATAAGCACACGAGCTCTATCCCATCACCATTCAACTCACTTTGATAAGCTGGATGGTGAACCTGTTAAGTGGAGAGGCTCTTATATTCATGGAGCCTCCCTGTGCATTTCAGAACGCTGGGAAATCAGTGTTCTAAAATGTGCAGAGAGATTCCACAAGTACAGAAGGCTCCCTGCTTCACATATTTGCCCTCCAATTCATGCATGGTGACCATATAACACTGGTCCTGAAAGATCTTCATTGGCTCCCAGTACATTTCTGAGCACAATTCAAAGTGTTGGTTAAAGCCCTAAATGGCCTCGGTCCTATATACCTGAAGGAGCGTCTCCACCCCCATCATCCAGTCCGGACACTGAGGTCCAGCGCCGAGGGCCTTCTGGCAGTTCCCTCACTGCGAGAGGTGAGGTTACAGGGAACCAGGCAGAGGGCCTTCTTGGTAGTGGCGCCTGCCCTGTGGAACACCCACCCAGCAGATGTCAAGGCAATAAACAACTATTTTACTTTTAAAAGACAACTGAAGGAGGCCCTGTTTAGGGAAGTTTTTAATGTCTGATGCTGTATTGTTTTTAATATTCTGTTGGAAGCCACCCAGAGTGGCTTGGGAAACCCAGCCAGATTGGGGGGGCGGGTAATAAATAATAAATTATTATAATATGATGATGATTATATTATTAAAAAGCAATGGGGTGGAGCAAGCATCCTTGCCAATGCCTTGAACTAGTCTTAGACTTGGCTGGACTTTTAGGGCAAAGGAGACACTCAGACACATTTATGGGGGATGCCACTGAAACCACCTGTTTATGGGTCCTTGGTCATATTAACTTAGCACATGGGCAGTCACCTCAAGAAGAAACTCCTCGTTGTAAGGTGCTTAGAGTGCAAAGTATTAATGGCTTCTTAGCCACAAATGTTGATAAAGATTTTGTTGGATTCAATATAATTTTAAATCTTTAGCGCTTAGATGACTGTCAGAGGCATTTGATCCTACCACAACAGTATTTACCAATATTATTCACCAAATAGTGTTTTCGTTTTTAGCAAAATCTCACCTTACTTTACAAATTGTATAGGACTCGCTTTTGCAAATTTTGTAAAATGGTCAGTTGGAAAGAATCCAGTGGAAAAAGGACACCCAGAATCCTTTATAAAACCAGAAAACTATTGAATGTATTCTGTTTTCAAAGTACTAATTGAAACAAGAACTACAGTATAGTTGCTGGGACTACCAGACCAGAAAATCCAAAACCAAGCTCTTTTTGAGGAAATGTAAATAGCTGAAACCTTTTGTCCTTGAATTCTTGGCTCAAAAAACATACCAAAATGTATTAAAATAAAAGAAAGTATGCATTTATGATAAAACGTATTTAAAAGTGCATACATTGATATATTTAGATGTCTATTTAGTGATAAAATAAGTATTTACCTGTGAATTAAAAAACTCTGATTAATGCAGAACTGGAATAGAATGGAATGGACATATGAATGAACACATGTTAAATGGCTATGGTCCAAAGACAGACTGATCCATCTATCTCTAGTTTGCTCACTTAGAACTGATATCTGACATTCATGATCTTGCCCTTCAGCACAATGTTGTGTTCTGGCCTACTGCTGCTTTCACCAGTCACCAGGCCGTTAACCCTACAATGTACCCAAGCCCCGAGCCTATATATGAAGGCACTGAACCGCCATCCCCCTAAAGGACAACGCTGGTAGCAGAACTGGTAGCAGTGTCACCAGTTTACCATATGGGTAACTTGTGTAAGTGCCAGCTGCATGCAGATAGGTATGTGTAAAAAGTCTCCTTTCCTGAATAGAATTGAGGCATCTAATCATAAGCCTGCATTTTTATCAAAGCTTATATTTTGATCAGGGCCTGTATCTTAAAATGAGCTTAAAGATTTTCAAATGTTTCATGCCAGGCAGAAGAGCAGCTGCCTAAGAACCTTGTCAAAATGTTTTTCCTCCTAGACAAGGGGGCCCCCTGATTTATAGCAGAAAACAATTCTCAAAGTCAAAAAGGGAATTACAGGCTGAGAGCGAGGACACTGACCCTACATATTACAGAAGATAAAAAAAGCAGAGATAAACATAATTAAGAGTGGGTAAATAGTAAAATAAAACCATGTGCCTCCCATTAAACTTGAGCCATATTTTCCTAAGGTTGAAAGGTCAAGAGCAGTGAAAAAGGCAACTGGCTTGGCTGGAGAAGAGAGTATTTTGGGAAGTCTTTTTCTAAAGTTGTTTCTTTCTTAAACTGAGATCCTTTTAAGATTTCTTTTCCTTTTAAAAGGTTATTTATGTTATGTATTAAATATATTGGCTTAAATGTAATATGCAAAGGAATTAGAAGCTAAGAAATGTTAAATCCTTATGCTAGATTCTTACTTCATATAGTTGGAGGAGATCACAGGGGCCATCAGCCACCAGCCCAGCCCCCCCCCTTGCCAAGCAGGAAACATCATTAGAGCATTTGTCAAGCTTTTGTTTAGAGACCTCCAAAGGAAGGAGATCTTTCAATGATGATCCTTGACATCTGTTTAAGATAAAAATTTAAGATTAACCATTTGTTTTGGAGGGCAATAGGGCAAGGAGGGCAAGAGGTGAGCTGGTAATTAAGGTTCCTTGTTGAGACACATGTAAGATATATTACTACTTATTTGTCATTTATAGATAGAAGAATATATAGCTTTTTGATTCCCATAAAAGGACAGAAGGAAATGGGTGTATCTTTTGTGATTGGTTCTAGCAAACAGCCAATAGGAATTTCAACCAGGCTGATTGGACAGAGGCAGCCACAGGAGGAGCAAGGGGGCTGGATTAAGGAAATATAAGTGCTGGCCAGAATGGCAGGAGGCCAGGCCAGAGCTTGGTAACCATATACCACTGTGCCTCATATTTATTTGTCTGACAAATAAATTATTATTTTAATTTCTCTATTGCTGCGTTGAATATTTCATTCCAGCTAAGCGTTAACCACAAGCAGGGTGCTACAGAATGTCTGATTTTCCCAACTCTGAACTGCTTGGAACACTTGATGAAAGGAGGGGTGAGGACAGGATGACTCGGTTCCAAGTTAAAAACAACAACCAACGATCTGTGCAAAGAGACCACTTAATCATTGCATTTTGGAGAATTTCAATGAATACATTTTTCTCACTTCTGCATGATCCAAAGCAAGTTTTCATCTTAAAAAAGTATTCCGGTAGTCTCAACATTCAAGACTCTTTTGAAGTTTAGTTTGGTATTTTTTTAATGAATGTAGAACGAAATGAGGACTTGAGGGGAAGGGAAAGCTTGCAATAGCTTATCTTACCTACGTAAACAAAACAGTCCAGTCATATTTATTTTGAGTTTTGGGTGAAGGTTCACATGGAAGTATTTCACCCAGCTGTTCAACAAAGCTAACTACTTATCATGTGATTTTGTAGAATAAGGGTGTTGGACAGAACCATCGGGCCAAGATGAAAGGCCCAACAGGAACTGTTCTCGTTTATCTAATGGGTTTGCCCAATTAGATAGCTCCAAGGATTAGGCTATGAGGTAGCTGTGATGGTCACTCGGCTGCATCAAAGACTCTTTTATTTTAGTTCACACTACTGACTTTCTCCACACAATAATGTTTCTAGGCACATGATCACAGTGCAGCTATGATCACAGTGGTATTCTACCGTTTAGTTCACATTAACTTTTTTACAGCATACAAAACTGTGAATAAATTAAGTGCTGGGAAATTGAATTCAGTGTTGCATACTTCTAGGTAAGTGGGGTCAGGACTGCAGTCTTATTTGAGAGAAAGTCTATTCCATTTGTTCCTGAATTACCATCAATAGGGATCAGGATGTGAGGGGGTTTTTCACACTATCTCTTTGGGGTTGCCATCTGTTCACTCTTATTTTATTTTATTTTTACAAAGAAATCAGACAATGTCAATGCCATCCTGTTGCATTACAGTGTTTTTTGTGCTGTGTTCTCACCTGATTTGTTATTAACATTTTAATTCAATTCAGCAAGGACTGGGTATTAGAAGCATCCTCTCTGCTACTTCTGCTCTTTTTATTGCTTTCTTTGCAGCATTACTGATTGTTAGCTTTTTGCTGTACCTTCATTGGTCAGTTCCTGTTCTGAGGGTTGGGCATGGCTCCGTGGAACTAATAGCTGGGCCAGGCAGGCCCATTTAAGTTGGAAAAATGGCCTGCAAGAAAAAAAATTGAAGATACCTTACCACAAGTGCTACTTTGATCAAATTAGTAGTTTCCTATGGCAGTAAAAACAAACAAACAGGAGATCATGAATTGACTGTGTCAAGATATCAAGTTTGGTGCTTGCTGTGGCAGTTCTAATCAGCAGAAATTACTTTGAAAAATTGTCTTTTAATTATAGGGTCTCTGAATAAAGTAAAATCTGGCAATGATAGCTTGTTACTTTTAAAATTATAGGATTAAAACTTTTAACTGACACCTGTCAGTTCATACCTTTTATTTCTTTTGAATCTCTTTGTTTTGGCCATCTGACATGTCATTATTTGCTAACCTGACTGAATTAAGCATTATCTGCAAACTTGGAAATCTCTGCTTTCTATCCCACTGCATAAATTATATTTCCATAAATATTTCAGTGCTGGAATCTAAAACACAGACTCCTGTCATACCCTGCTGCTAAGTTTTTCACTTTGAATACTTTCCATTCATAACCTTTCTACGTTTCCTGTCCATTAGGCCAAATTAGTATTCAAGCATATATTTTTCATTTTGTGCCATCCCTTTGGAGACAAGCGATGGAGGCCAACAGTCATGAATTGGGTAGGGATAATTCACATTTCCTGTTGTGCTTATGACAAAATGTACTCTGAGAGAACTCTACCTGTGGGCAACTAAAGACTTGAGAAATACCTCTTCTCTAAAACAAAGTTCATTATGTTCATAACTGTTATGCTTAATAAGACCTCCTCGTTACTATATCTAACAACAACAATAACATTTCTGACACTATTTTCTCTCTCTTGTACATCCCTTGAGGAGTACAACCTGCTCCCTTGCCAGCAGTGAAACTTTCCTTTCTTCTGCCCTGACCCCAACCTCTTAATTTCAACTGCATAATTTCTAGGAAAACAGGTATGGGGCTCAAAGCTGTCTAGAAACACCACCTTCTAATCTGGAAGCCTTTCCCCTGTTCCATAATGTGTGGGTGATCTTTAGTTACCCAGCAGCAAGAGTAATTCACTCCACGTCTGCTTTGGGGACATGCTCTTCTATTTTTACTTCCCTTTTTACTTCAGGGATGAGTCCTTCCATTGAAAGTAGATGCCAAGGCTAAGTCTAAATGAGTCCAGAATCCCCACTACTCCCACCAGCATGGAGGGGTCTCTTTGGAGCGCCTTTACAGGTTCACGACAACTGCTCCACAGACTAATTCCACCTCATGTAATCTCTAACAAACAGTGCTTCATTTCTACCACAACGTACCAAGTCATAGCCCCTGGCATCTGTTTTCAGTGGCAAAGCTTAGTTCAGGAAAATGTGATTCAATAATAGACTAAAGCAGCCTTCCCCAACTTGGTGCCCTCCTGACGTTTTGAAGTACAGCTCCCAGTATCTCTGACCATTAGCCATGCTGACTGGCACTCATGGATATTGTAGTCCAAAACATCTGGGCATCACCGGTATTCCACTTACTGGAATACCAGTAAGCTAAATGGAACTTACTTCTAAATAGATATGAATTGGATTGTGCAATTAAAAATTTCCTGTGCTTAAAAAAAGAAGAAGATAGACACACACACAACCTTTCATTGATTTCAAATGCTATCTTCAGCCAGGGTTCTTGGCCTAGGTGGTTTTTGACAGCTGGTGGCTACTGGATCCTTCCCCACCTGCTTGGGTTGAGAGGAACAGTTGGTGTTTGAACTGCAGACAGCGAAAGGTCAGAAATCTTACTTTTTCAGCTAGTTGGAAAGAAGAAGGGAGCAGGGTATTTAAAGGTATGATGTGCGGTAGGGGCAGGTTATACTTTAAAACTGTCTGGATGGCTGCCTCTGTGCATACCTCTGTCCCCCACCCCCCTGGAATCAACTTGTAGAGTTGTAAAATTATTGATATTATAAGACTGTTAGTATCCAGGACTCTTTCTTCAAAAATGACTCTGTTAAAAGCTGCCTTTGGAACTTCCTAATGCTCAGGGAAGTGGAGAAGCATGGAACAATACGATTGTGTCTCTATGGATGTCAAAACTCTGGATGCAGCTGTACATTTAGACTATAAAGGTAACTTTCTGTAAGGCTGTGATGAGATTAATTTAATATCCTGTTGCTCCAAATGCTCTCTAAGGGTGCTCTTGGATTAGATTTCTTTAATAAAGGAGCCATTCAAAATAAACAACATGACCTCACCCTAATACAGTCTGAAACTTACCGTAAACGGAAATTCCACAAAACCATAATGAGAAACACACTTCAACAGATGGAAGATTGCGGATGAAGAGTGCGATCTCATTTGGATAAGACTCTGTACCCCAAAGGATTTCCCAGATACTTTACATTGCATTTCTCGTTATGTTCAAAACTGATCTGTTTGAAATTAATGGAAAGAAAATCTCACTGCAGGCTGTTAGCTCTGCTTTTATATTTGTTTGCTACATTGTGGTAAAAAGAAAAGGAAACACACCCATGAGGTGTTGACTTCTTTTCTACACCTGCAGTGTGCACGCTCTTGTATTTCTCATTCCATTTCCATGTACACTGTGGTGACCTCCTTGAGACAAGAGAAAGATTATAGCTTTTCATAGTTGACGTGGTGCAGACACCATTGCCTCTAGGTCTGATATACTCTCCTCCTATTGTTTCTGCAACACAGAAATCGCAATGCTTTGTAGCATTTAAAAAATGGGCAAAACCTGTATGGCCAGGATGACTGCAAAGTAACTGATAGTAGGCATTGTGAGAAACCATCATTTCCAGAGTCCTCTGGAAGAAACCGTAAAGCTTTTGGGACTGAATCTCACCCATGTCACACTTTTGGCCATTGAGATATGGATTCGTTTTCTTCATTTGCTGATTTTTCCTACTGGTGAAATACAGTTTCTGAGGACTGTGAGTATATTCTTTTCAGTAGCCAGATACAGAGCTTAGTATAGTCATGAGAAATCTGTGGCCCTCCAGATGTTGTTTGACTCCAACTCCCATCAGCCAGTATGGGCAATGGTCAAGATAGGGGCAGTTCCACTCCAACAACATTTGAGGGGGCCACATCCCTGGCCTAGTGGGTGGCTAAACTGGCAAATATGCCTTATATGGCCTTCATAATGTGAAACATTTAATATTTTTATTGAGACAGTTCCCAGATGACTAGTGTTAGTAAGAATTTATATCCCATAGTGTTCTTTTTAATAGATACAGTTCAACATAAAGCTTCTATTCTCTCACCATGATGAGACTGTTTAGTTTTAAACAGAAGTTAATCATCAAAAAAAATTTCATTGTATAAACATTTCTCAATATTCCCTTTTAGAGTTTGTTATGGCTCACACTCTGGGATTACTTTTCCTCCCACTTTAAATCTCTTAGCAATCTAAAAAGGAAGTTTCCCTTTCCCCCTCTTAAACTCATTGTCACCATATTTTAACATGATGACTCACTGCTGTCCTCTTGGATTCCCTAAGCTCTAATGGTATCAAAATCCTGTCTGTGAGCAAATTTACTTAATGTTGGGCTGACATCATCTCTGTTACATTTTTATGTTCACTGACATTACACAGGACCTCTTTTATTTAGATCATTCATTTCTTATGCACTACACTCATCTCGCCTTTGTTCTCTGCAAAACTTTAATTCTACTTAAAACACTTCTTATCCCTTCGTCTTTGCAAATGCAATTCAGAAGCGGGCTACACATTAAAGTAAGTCTACAGAGTTCGTACAACTAAAAGCAAGGTGGACAGTTACAACCAACTAGGCAGAACTTACAGCAACATTGGCACTGAAGTCCACCAGAAGCCTGTGTGAATCACCATGTCTTCAGCTGGCATCGAAAGGTCAAATGAGTGGGTGCCAGCCATATCTCAAAGCTAGGGTATTATAGTCATGGAGGCTCTTCTCCACATGGTCATATAGCAGACTAAGGATGGCACAGCTATAAGAACCTCCCCATTCTCTCAGGTGTCCAGGCCCCAAGTTGTTTAGGACTTGCCAAGTGGGCCGGAGTGCATATTGGGAGCCAATTGCCTTTCTGATGCATGAACAGTCTCATGATTCTTGTGAGAATCCAGAACACCCCTGAAGTTTGTGAAAACCATGACTGACAGTTCAATTAAAGCGGGAAGGCAGAAACAATGCATCACTTCTCAGCAGGGCCAGCCCTACCATGAGGCAAAGTGAGGTAGCCACCTCAGGTGGAGCAGCACAAGATTTTGGAGGACAGGCTGAATGTGCTCTATGATCTGCCCTGAACCCCCTAAGACCTTCAGGGGTGGTAAAGAAGGCTATCCCACCACAGGGTTGATACAACTGCCAATCTGGTCCACATCTGTGTATGGAATGAGAGGGTGCCATTTTGTTCTTTGCTTCAGGCAGCAAAATGTCTTGATCTAGTCCTGCTTCCTAGTATCAAAGGTAATCCCTCCAAAATAGGCTGCAGGCAGCAAAATGGGCTCCTTTCTCTTTTCAAGGTCATTCTTCACTCACACCTCCATATGTTATACATACTTTTAAACCCAGAAACTCTGCTCTTGGAGAGAGCACAGTTGCCTAACCCTACTTAGGAAATGCTTTCTTCATTGGCAAAACACCATTCCTATGCTTATTATGAGATGGGAACCTATTTCGGATGATTAAAAAAGAAATAAAGATCTGAAGACACCCAGGTTGTCCAGATCAGATCTGAGGGATGTGGTGGTATAGAACAGCTTAGTAATGCTGTTAAATAAATGATATACTATATGCTGGTCTTTGTGTTCTAACTGAAAAGTCCTGCTATACTGTCGTGACATATCACTTCCTCCCCTGTGAATTTGTTGACTAGAAGCTTTCTACTCTCAATATAACAGAGATATAAATGTTTCTGGGAGATATAAATGAAACAAAATACATGTCCCAGAGACATGCCTCAGAAAGAGTAACTGGGTTGATAACAGATCTTTATTAAAGTTTTTAAATATGATTTGCTCAATAAGCTTTTGTCCCTTTCTAAAGTGGAAAGTGAGCAGGGGAAATTGATGACCAAGGACAGTGTAGGTTGGAAGGCAAGGAGAAGAACTGGGCGATGGGTGAAGCTGGTGCCATCCTTGGCTCAGTAACAGAAAGCTGGGAGAAGCATTTGAAGGATTTTTAGGCAGGGAGCTTCAAACATTTTCAACCCGGCTAGCCGCTAGACTATGCCCAGATAAAACTTAAAGTATGATAATAGAGAAGGAAGAATAAGGATATTGAAGTTGCCCATCAACAGAAGCTGGACAGCAGACTGAGCAGGCACCCAGTTCACTGCACTCCCCACCATGCTGATACGCATTTCAATTTCAGTTCCAGTAATCATTTCTAAATTTTCCAGCCACATATATTAAGTAGCATGTGCAAATGTCCTCTTTTTTGGTGATGCATTTTTTCTTTGTTTTGGCAGTGCATAACTGGCCACCCTAAATGAACCGGTCATAGTGTGCAGTTGGCCATTAGAGTTTGTGTTTATTTGTTTGTTTAAAATCCTGGAAGCCTCAAATACTCAGCAGAATTTTTGAGGCCATGCAGTGTCAGCTTTCACTTCTCAGCACTGCTGTTTTTCTGTAAAGGTTCACTGCTGACATTTCTACCTTGAAACAAAAGCGTAACACCTTGGTAAAAGAAGCTGCTGGCATCAAACAAGTAAAATTATCTTGAGCTGCTTTCTTTTACATTCATTTGAAAGAACGGCATAATGTAATTCCAATTCCGTTTTGGGACATTCCTTAAGCTTGGAATGCGTATCTTCTCAGTAAACTGCAAAAATATCAAAAAGTTTTAAAAAACTGAGAACAAGACATTGGTATGAGGGTGCTTTGTGCTGTTTGGACATCTGAGATATGTGGTATGCTCATGTTACTTTAGGCAACCACATAATCAAACAGTGATCCATTGTGATAGACCATAGAGAACAGACTTGAATTTCATTCAGTTGTCCTTCTGTGGCATATCAAATCCACATGTTTTCTTAAAATGAAAAGTAAATCCTTTCTACTGCAAGACCCAAGTCAAGGCCAGCCCTACCATTAGCCGGGGCAAGGCAGCCACCTCAGGTATCTGATTTTGGGTGTCACAAAAGGGCAGCAAATGCTTAGTTATTTAATTGTTTTGTATTACTGCCCATTACAGGACTTGGTTGTTCTTGAATAATACTGTGGACTGTGATTTGGGAGGGAAGGAGATTCCATTTGTTCCTCTGCCTCAAGCAGCAAAATCTCTTGTTTCTATCCCTCAAGAAAACCCATCAGCACTTTAGTGCATATTTTTCGTAATAAATACATTTTTGTATGCAGTTTTGTCTAACATACACATTATTGCAAAACAATTTTCCCCAATGTAATACAATTTGTACATTTTGTTCACTATCATATGCATTTTTATGCACATGTTGCTCTGGCACATGCATTTTTGTATACATTACTTGGCTGCAGCATTTTTTAAAAAAATTAAGACATGGAAATTTCATCAGATAACTGTATTTCAGTATGCATATTGTTTTGGAAAGTGTGGAACTGGTAGGTTTTGTCTTTAAATGTAAAATGAGTCAGATTCCTCCCCCATCGCTAGGTGACACATGGACTGTGCTCTTCAGAAATCTGGTTACTTTCTCATTTGGGATTTTTAAAGATCCTGGAATGAACTCATTTTTAACCAGATCACTTCCCTCCATCCTCTCCTTGCTCACCCCCACACCTTTCCATCTTCCTGCTGTATGATGTTCCCCCTATGGAACCCTCTTCTTTGCTAAGCTCAGCTGTGACTCCTCCATCAAGCATTCTACTTCAAGTGTTCATTATCTGACTCAGAAAAGCATCTGTGCTGAGCAGTTTGCTGGTTAAGACATATTGTACAGCTGCACTAGTATCTGGCTTCAAATCCAAACCAAAGGACAGCAGATGTTCACTAAAACCTCCTGTCTCAAATTTTGTTACTACCGCATTGTAACCGCAGGCAACTCCCAAATTTCACAGTAAACTATTATGTGCATTCTCATAACTTGAGAGTTAGCATTTCAAAAGACAAGCCCCAACTCTATGTAAACCATTTAGGGAAGTGCTTCTCAAACCAACTGATGTGGTGGACCGGCAATTCCTGCTCCCCATCATCACCACCGTGTGCCAGGAACTCATACAATATTTAGTCCCTGAAGCATCCCACCGGACCAGGATTGTGGTAGATTTACCAGGGACTTTCAGCCAATGGCTTGCAGACTGGCACTGGTTTGTGGACCATCACTTTGGGTATCAC
Source organism: Podarcis cretensis (assembly GCF_951804945.1). NCBI lineage: Eukaryota > Metazoa > Chordata > Lepidosauria > Squamata > Lacertidae > Podarcis > Podarcis cretensis. The sequence goes on along the minus strand of NC_137170.1, from coordinate 42,811,890 downwards.
TGATTTAGAGGGGGTGTTCCCCCCCCCCCAGAAAAGTGGTATATAAATTTTGTCAAATAAACATTTAAAAGTAAAATAAATACAGAAGTTAGATTTTTCTCCTGTTTTACTTTAACAAATGCTCTCTGGAATTCTCGTGACAATCTGTATCTGTGATAATCAAAACACCATCAGGAAATAATTAACGCTATCCTTGGATTGTATAGCCATTGCAGATTAATATCTGGAGGAAAATGTGATACCTGAGTTATATATACAGTGGTACCTCGGGTTACATACGCTTCAGGTTACATACGCTTCAGGTTACAGACTCCGCTAACCCAGAAATAGTACCTCAGGTAAAGAACTTTGCTTCAGGATGAGAACAGAAATCGTGCTCTGGCGGCGCAGCAGCAGCAGCAGGAGGCCCCATTAGCTAAAGTGGTGCTTCAGGTTAAGAACAGTTTCAGGTTAAGAACGGACCTCTGGAACGAATTAAGTACTTAACCCGAGGTACCACTGTATATATATTTTTTCACATTAAAATAATACATTGCTGAACCAATCTGAACAAACGCAGTATCTGGAACATACAAAATACATTTCTGGATAGACATTATGTATTGATTAATCTTTGGTGCGGGGGGAGGAGGAGAGAGATACCTCATTTGCATGCAGTGCAGGGAAGGAAAGAGAGAAAGGAACACTCTTGGAAGAAAGATACAAAAGATGGAAGAAAAAGAAACAATAAGGGGTAGCCCCACTCACTCACCCCACACACCACTGGCCCACAGTGAGTGTGAGGCCCTTGACCAGGGGCTCCCCAAACTAAGGCCCACAGGCCAGATAAGGCCCAAGGAACTCGTTTATCCGGCCCGCGGCGACCCCCACCGCCCGCTGCCACTGCCCGCTCTGACCGGTGCTGTCACTTCCGGGTCTGAGGAGCACTGGGAATAGCGTGTGCGCATGCGTATGGGCACCCTCTCCCCCGCCCTCCAGCCCGCTGCCTGATCGGCATTGGAGACAGCGGCCAAGGCATGGTAAGTTTGCTGACCCCTGCCCTTGACAGATTACCTGCAAGCAAATGTAGCTGCCCACCTGCCCTTTGGCAACTGCAGCTTTATGTCAAGCAAATTAATTTTTTTGTGCAAGTTGAACCTCTAGAGTATTGGAAGACTTTATGGTTTGGAAATAAGGTGGGGCTTCTGATGAATGGAAGTCAGACTTCACTCTTCCTTCTGCCTTCTCTCAGGCGGATAAGGCATTATAGGAAATAGGGTCCAGCCTTCGATTCTGATCTCCAAGAGGAATACAAACCACTCTTGAGCAAATGCAAGAGTGGAAAGTCCAGTTCTCTTGATCCAAGTGGCATAGAAGGGATGTTCTGATGTAGGTAATGAAGCACACTTTTACTAGCATTTATTTGCATCATTAGTCTTCTTAACAGAGACTTTTATGACTGGACACATGCTTTACCAAATAAATGATGTTTTAGGACACATGAAGATGATTCAGTGGCGTAGCGTGGGGGGCGCAGGGGGGGCCGGCCGCACCGGGCACAACATCTGGGGGGGCGAGCTCGCCACCTCCGGAGTCGCCGAAGAGCCTCGGGTGCAGGCTGTAGCAGAGCCCCATGGCAGCAGCCCAGGCAGCAGCAAGAAGAAGCTGGCAGCGGTAGCAGGTTAGGAGTTAGGGGCGCAAATTACTTGCCTTGCCCCGGGTTAGGGGGCGCAAATTACTTGCCTTGCCCTGGGTTAGGGGGCGCAAATTACTTCCCTTGCCCCGGGTGATGACAACCCATGCTATGCCGCTGAGATGATTTATACCTAAGCATGCAGTATGTGAATGTGATAACATTTGTAAATATGGACCATACACACAGACTCTTCAGGAAGCTACCACTGGCTTCAGCTTTGTTCAGGATACAGTTGATAGCAAACCTCCGTAAAATGGCCCATAGGTTAAATCTGAATGATATATTCAAATAGCTCTAGAAAACTTTATGGACATGCTTGCAAGGGAAGTTTAATTGCGCCTTTCTGGTGATGTGTTGATTCACTTCATTTAATTCACTGTTGAAACGACATAAATCCATTCATCTGCTCCTGAAATGAAATGAAATTTGGAATTGCATCCTGAGCCCGGATGCAGTTTTGCCCTCTGAGGTAACTGGTTTGTCCCTAGGGATGCTTGGCCATGCTTTCCATTTGCTGTCATCATCCTACACACACTTCCCTTTTTTAAAAAGGCTAGAACTCCACAGTTGTACATTCCAACTAATTATTTTGTAGTTACGTCTCTTCATTGAGAATTCTACAATGAACACTGAACAGTTTCTTTCCTCTGTAAATTAAGCCATTGGTTTTTTACAAAGGTTCATTCATTTTGTTCATTTATTGCTAAATTAATACTTGTGTTTAAAGTAAGAAACAGAAAGCTACAGCAGGACATTCCCCAATCTGCAATTCCCTCTCCAAGTAGGTGTCAGGTTGAATTGTAGCCTGACCTGATTATGTACTGCAACTTTCCCGACTCAGGAGCGGCACAGCATCAGAGTCCAACGTACCTTTTTTTTGAAAAAGACAGGAATGTTTCTCTTTACTTTATTTTAGTTCTCTTACAACCTCTTCTAGGGGAAACCTGAACACAAGACTATTCCTGTACAAAGATGAACTTTTGAACTTTTTGTGTTCCAAAAACCATCTTCACTGATATTCGTTAATATAAATAGTAACTTCTGACTTGCAAAAGCAGTTTTTCAATAAACTACTTTCACTGCTTTCCGTATGTTTTATCTTATGCTGGTCTGTAACTGAAATAAAGTTTGATGCTGATACTGATAAACTACTTTCAAAATATAATTATTTTGACATTAAATAGAATTAGCAGATAAGTCTGCTGTTTGCCTTTGTTTCTCAACCCATTGTTTACTCTCAATCCATTTTTAGTAAAAACAAGAAGCCTCCTTAAAAAGCAAATTAAGAACCTTGATGTGTAGCTGCAGGGTATTTCTTGTTGCAAATCATATTCCAGATTAGGTTAAGAGTTATGAAGGTAAACATATTTTCTCCCTTTCTTTCATCTCTTCTACGCAAACCTAGGTTAGGCAGATGCTCTGTGTTGCACAATATTTGGGAACTGAACTCTAAACACTGAAGGTAGCTTGCGTCAACATTAAAAGCCTGATAGGTCCCGGCTGTGTATATGTTCCCCTAATGCGTAGTGAGCAGTTCTGGTTTGTGTTTAAATTCCTTTGTCTGAACTCATGCACCTATGACACTCTACTGGAAAGGATTCAGTTTCATGACTAGCGTATTGTATGGAACGTTCAGCTGCATTCAGCACAGAGAAATGTCCATAAAAGAGGGACAGGCCCCAGCTCCACGGGAGGCAGCTTGTCTGTAGGTCAGACCCAGTCCCTGCAGGAATGGGGGCCAAAAAATGTTTGCATGTGCCAAACGTCCTGCATTTAATCATCGTACATCTGGTTGCTTTTCCGTGCCTCCTCTCCAGATAGCCAAAGTAACATTTACGAGTGCATATATACAAATTGCACTGCTTATTTTTTGCTGACCTCTCTTTTATTACTGAGGCTCATTCATTCACATCCAATGAGCAGCTGCAAAATGCCACTGATTAGCTGGGCAGTGACACTTCCAAGAGAATTCTTTGTCTTGTTTCAAATAATACAGCTATTATCATTATTATTACCGTCACCATGATCATCATTTCATCAATTCAGCAATGTTTCTGTAATTCTAGGCTGCCTTACAGCATTGCTGCTATCAAAGCAGTTCCCAACCTGTTATAAAAAAAAATCTGTGGGAACATTTGCAAATCATCAAAAAAGAAAAACGGCATCTAAAATACAATAAAACCACATCTAAAAATCACCACAGCAGCAGATAGTACAGCGTTAGCTGATTATAATAATATAACTGGGAAAACAGACAGCGAAAGTAGCCCATTGAAAGACCAGACTCAGAAAACTAGCAATATAAATATCAATTAAAAGCAGCAGTTTGGAGTTTTTAAAAAGTCTTCGAAAGGAGATCAGGTCAAAGGCATATCTATTCCAGCATCCTATTTTCACAGTGGCCAACAAGATGCATATGGGAAGTAGGCAAGCAGAACCTGAGTGCAAATATACTTTCCCCCCTTGACATTCCCAACAATTAGTATTCAGATGCATTCTGCCTCCAGTAGTGGAAATAGCAATTATGGCCATTAGACACTGATAGCTTTATTCTCCATGAACTTGTCTAATCCTCTTTTAAAGCCATCCAATTTGGCAGTCATCTCTAGGTCTTGTGGGAAGATCTGCACTATGGGGAGAAGTACTTCCTGTTGTCTGTCCCGAATCTTCCAACATTCAGCTTCACTGGATGATCCTGGGTTCCTAGGCAAACTCGGCCCTCAAGATGTTTTGGGACTACAACTCCCATCATCCCTGACCACTGGTCCTGATAGCTAGGGATAATGGGAGCTGTAGTCCCAAAACATCTGGAGGGCCAAGTTTGCCTATGCCTGTTCTAGTATTATGAAACTGGGGAAAACCCTTCTCTCTGTCTGCTGTCGCCACACCTTGCATAATCTTATGCCTCTATCATGTCATGTCCCCACTTATTTACCTTTTTAAAAAACTAAAAAGCCAAAATGTTCCACTTAACTTCATAGTGTTGATGCTCCAGTCCCTTTTGGTTGCCATTTGCTAGAAAATGTTCAGTATTCCTAGTGTGGCCGTAGCACAAATGGATAAACCAGTATTATGAAACGGGCAGTTTTATTTTCAATCCCTTTTGTAATGTTCTCCAACGAGGAATTTGCCTTTTCACAATGGCTATGCACTGGGTTGACATCTTCATTGGGCTATTCACTATGATCCTAAGATCTATTTCTTGCTCAGTCACCACCAGCTCAGATCCCATTTGTGTATCTGTGAAATTAGGATTTCTTTCCCCTCCAACATGCATCACTTTACACTTACACTGGAACACATTTGCCATTTGAATGTCCATTCACTCTGTCCGGAGAAACCCACGGTAACCTCAGCTGGACTTTCTTGTAAGCACAGGAAGGTGGGAAAACTACTCACTATGTGCCTGACAGCCCATCATGGTTTTTTTCAAGCACAGTATCTTTACCTTTCTTTAGGCCCTTAGTATCCAACCTCTTTAGCTCCCCCTGCTTCTATTAAAGCTTAGGGAAAGACTTCGTGAGATAACTTCTCTCATGAGGCTTTTTCACATCATGAACACAGTCAGTGGAGGGTGGGGCTGCAAATCACTGGAGAAACGTTTAATGAGAAAGGGAAAACCACAGGCCACCTAGCATCACTTCACGTTGGTAAAGTACCAGTAAGCTAAATCTCATATATGCCAAGGTTCTAAAGAAAATGCACCTTGAGAAAGAGGCAGAAAAGTAGTAGCCTCTTTTGTAGGGGAAGACATTTTTTGATAAATGGGGGGGGGGCAAGTTTCAGCAGTTCACTACTCAAGGTAAATAAAACGGACACGACTGGCATGAGGAAATGCTACGCAGGCATACTATACAATCTAGCTGCTCACCAAATGTAGGCTAATGTGTCCGTTAGAAACCACTACAAGCCTAGGGATTAATTATATCATAGCTTGCAATTTGGCAAACGATACTGAAGAATGAAAGATTCTGCCTGTGGAAAAACAGACCTTTTCAACAAGATTTGTAATGTAGGAAAAAATGTGGCTTGGAAAATGCAAGGGCTCCCAAGCATCTTCCCATCATCTGACTGCATTCTCATAAACTTTCTCCACTTAAGATCTTAGTGATTCATGTTTTATATGTATTACAGAAAGTTATTATCCTCTAGTCCAGTGAAAACATTTGTTTTCAGTCAAGTGCCCCACTTGCTTTCTTGTTTATTTCCCTCATTCTGTTTATCGTATATGCCAGTGACCATGGATAATATCCACCACAGAGATGATCCAGAGGTGCAAGCCTCTGTGTCCACCAGAATGTTATGGAGATTCCGTCATCAGTTGTCATCATGAGAAAACTCATGAACAGATTTTCAGGTGAGATAGAACTGCCGAAAGCAGCCCCTCCAACTTTTCACAGTAGAAAACAGAGACACTATTGAGCAAGATGGGGAGGGGCTTGAAGCAGAAGTAGCCTAACAGCATGGCCTTGTAGACTGTTATCAACCGACACTATCCAGGCTCATATATACCAGAAGAAGACAATTGGAAAAGATATGGCTCCATAGTGAGGTAAGCTACACACCACACACTGTGTCAAATATATATAATAAACATATATGTTTCATTTATAACATTGGTCCCATTTTAAAGGCACATATATGACTAGTTACTTCTACTTTCCTGGGAGTAAGCCCCATTAAATTCAGTAGGGATTGCTTGTGAGCAGACACATTTGCTTCCACTGCTTACTGAAAAGCACCCCTCCCCTCATTCTCACACAGTACCCAACCTCCCATTTCAGCACAAGGCAGCCAGCTAAACCCCTCCACCCCCCCGAAGGACCCCCCAAAGCCCTCATCCCACCAATATCCCCCTTTTTATCAAAGGGAGGGAAGGAGGACAGGCAAGCTGTTGTTGTTGTTTAGTCGTTTAGTCGTGTCCGACTCTTCATGACCCCATGGACCAGAGCACACCAGGTAGTCCCCTTTAAATTTTAAAGCATAGCCTTCCTTTTTTAATATGGTGGAAAGCTATTTAGGTGGAACCAACAAAATAAGCACCACCAGAAAATAAAAACAAGAACTCTTCCCCCTCTTTTTTTTTTTTTTTTTTTGCTGGTGAGGGAAGAAAGAAGTGTTTTTCAGTTCTTTGTTCACTTTGCCTCTTTTATCGTCTAGCCTCTTTTATCGTCTAGCCATGGGGTGTCCCTCCTGGATTGTTACCAGGCACTGCATAATTAGCTGAGCTCTAAGTGGTGCTGTGGTCTAAACAAATGAGCCTAGGGCTTGCCAATCGGAAGGTTGGTGGTTCGAATCCCTGTGACGGGGTGAGCTCCCGTTGCTCGGTCCCAGCTCCTGCCAACCTAGCAGTTCAAAAGCACGTCAAAGTGCAAGTAGATAAATAGGTACTGCTCCGGCGGGAAGGTAAATGGCATTTCCATGCGCTGCTCTGGTTTCGCCAGAAGCAGCTTAGTCATGCTAACCACATGACCCGGAAAAACTGTCTGCGGAAAATGTCGGCTCCCTCGGCCAGTAAAGCAAGATGTATGCCGCAACCCCTGAGTCGTTCGCAACTGGACTTAACTGTCAGGGGTCCTTTACCTTTACCTTTAAGTGGAAAGAAACAGGTGAAGCTGAAAGCATTTGTTGTTTTGTGTGAGGGCTTATGGTCATTTCTTATCAGTTAGGAGGGAGGAGGGAGAGAGTAAACAAAGCTGGAGACCCTGTGCCTGCAATTTATCTGCAAAGTATTGTTCAGCTGAGCTACTCTCTAGGAAGCTAATAAGTCTCCACCATTTGTTCACCGGTATATTGCCTTGTTGAAACACTTATCATGATGCTATTTCAACACCAGTATTCAAAGATATGGTGATTTATGGCACAGCCCTACTGGCAATACCCACTGCTGCCTCCCAAGGTGAGCAATGTGCTGGCCTCACGTTTACCTTTGGCTAGTCTCTGTCAGGCCGCTAAGGCTTGGACCATCCTCTTCCCAGGGCCCAGGGGGACGGCGGTGTGAGGAGGTAGCTCTCTCTGGGGCAGAGGGGGTTCTCAGAAACCAGGGGTAGTGGCTGCCCAGGGGACTCCCAAGGAGAAGGGAGAGTGTAGCACCCTGCTTGTGGTTAACGCTTAGCTGGAATGAAATATTCAACGCAGCAATAGAGAAATTAAAATAATATTTTATTTGTCAGACAAATAAATATGAGGCACAGTGGTATATGGTTACCAAGCTCTGGCCTGCCCTCCTGCCATTCTGGCCAGCACTTATATTTCCTTAATCCAGCCCCCTTGCTCCTCCTGTGGCTGCCTCTGTCCAATCAGCCTGGTTGAAATTCCTATTGGCTGTTTGCTAGAACCAATCACAAAAGATACACCCATTTCCTCTTGCCCTTTTATGGGAAACAAAAAGCTATATATTCTTCTATCTATAAATGACAAATAAGTAGTAATATATCTTACATGTGTCTCAACAAGGAACCTTAATTACCAGCTCACCTCGCCCTATTGCCCTCCAAAACAAATGGTTTAATCTTAAATTTTTATCTTAAACAGATGTCAAGGATCTTGAGTTCACATCATCATTGAAAGATCTCCTTCTCTTGGAGGTCTTTTAAACAAAGGCCTGATAACCACATGTGTGCTCTAATGATGTTTCCTGCTTGGCAGGGGGGGCTGGGCTGATGGCTGATGGCCCCTGTGATCTCTTCCAACTATATGAAATAAGAATCTAGCATAAGGATTTAACATTTCTTAGCTTCTAATTCCTTTGCATAATTACATTTAAGCCAATATATTTAATACATAACATAGATAGCTTTTTAGAAGAATAAACCTTTTCAAAGTAAAAAAGGAAGGAACAGTTTCCAGCCTCAAAATAAGATAGAAAGAAAACCTCTCTTCTCCAGCCAAGCCAGTTGCCTTTTTCACTGCTCTTGACCTTTCAACCTTAGGAAAATATGGCTCAAGTTTAATGGGAGGCACATGGTTTTATTTTACTATTTATCAACTCTTAATTATGTTTATCTCTTTTTTTATCTTCTGTAATATGTAGGGTCAGTGTAACCTTGGCTGTCAGCCTGTAATTCCCTTTGACTTTGAGAATTGTTTTCTGCTATAAATCAGGGGGCCCCCTTGTCCAGGAGAATAAACATCTTGCCAAGGTTCTTAGGCAGCTGGTCTTCTGCCTGGCATGAACATTTGAAAATCTTTAAGCTCATTTTAAAATACAGGCCCTGATCAAGCCTTAATAAAAATGCAGGCTATGATTAGATGCCTCAAGAGGACAGGAGGCTGAGGGAACCCTCCACAAGGGAGGGTGTTTGAAAAGGGGTTAGGGGCTGCCAGCTCTGCAGGCAAGGGGTGACATAACTGGGCTTCTGAGACCTGGAGTGCATTTCCCCACAGAGGAGCTGCCGAAGAAATATAGTTGGTCAAGGGAGCATGGACTCAAAAAGGTTGGAAACCTCTGCATTCTTGGATTAGAAATTTCTAGAGATTTCTAGAACAATGTTCCTTTGATGAAATCTGACACAAATTGCATGTGAGGGGGAGAGGTCCAGAATTGTGAATGGTTCTTGGAAGAAGTTGTCTATAATAAACCACAAAAGCTTATGCTGCATTAAAATCAGTAATGCCCAAGAATGTGGTGGCTTTGACATGAATAACTGTGTCCACTAATACAACTAACCCAACATACACGCTGTATTTGGGCTTGCTGATTGCATGCAAAGTTTATGTATGAAAAGGGCAAGAAGAAACAAGCATGTAAAGTTTCCCACCCCAACCTATGTTTCACTATGCTCTGTTCATTGTCTGCCCCAATACATTACTGCTCTTGCTCAACTCGTATGACTGAGTTTTAAGAACACACACAGTCTACGAAATAAAATTTCAGGAAATTTAATAATTCAGAATTCAACACAAGCACTCTTTCAGCCCTTAACTGTCCAATGACTGACACCACAGTAATGTAACTTGTAAATAAATATACATACATCCCAACATGTGCATTCCTCATTTAGGAGAGTTAAGAGCTTTGACAAACAAATGAAGCCAAGAAGCCATCATTCTGCGTTAAAGAAATATATGCTTCTTTGCTGTAAGGTAACTCATACTGTTGTTGTTGCCTTGCTCATATAGTCTGACATCCCTCCACATCAATCCTGAGAGGATTCCTTGCATTCCAGGGGGAAAGCTACTGATGAGAGCCATCTATTATTAACCTTTCCCTGTAACCATTATGCAATGAATGTCTATCTCTTTCTGCAAGGCTTCATCAAAGAGCATACTTTAGACTATGACATGACAGAACAGCCAATGTTCACACCATATATGGGCAACACTATTATGCAAACATAGATGTTATTCTGTCTTTGGTGCTAGGTGGGACAGGAATGTGTATAAAAAGTAAACTTTACTGTGGGAGTTCCTCGTGATGTAACAACAGTTCTTAAATTTAGTGGTTAACAGTTAATTTGTGGACTTTATTTGGACTAGATTTCACTTGACTCATTTGAAGACTCTTGGAAGTTTCCAAGTTGCTATTTATTTTTATTTCACAAGTGTAGCTTCATCACAGTTTAGATCCAAACAATGTGTAAAATTATTTTGTAAAATACATTTTTGCAGATATATCATATCTTAAATATAGAAGAAGATTTAGAAGTTTAGAAGTTAAACAGTTTTATTTCTGGGTTTATTTACAATTTTAGAAGAGCGCTTCTATTCTTTTATTCCTGAAGTCTCCAAGGATCTAGAGGATAAAACTGCAACTGGCAATTCAGATCCAAGAGTAAAAATGAAACAATGACAAAGAAATAGCAGAAGCAGATTTACTCTATGATTTGGGAATGCTAATGGTCAATTCAGACTGTGCCTTTCCAATTTTTTGTTTGCTTGCTTGTATGCTCTCCAAGAAGAACTATGGAGCCTTCCTTGTTCTGGGTCATTTCATGGCCTTGCTAAGAGTAAAATTGTAGACTGAATCTTCTCTCATTTCTGAAAAGCTGTGAAATCCCACATATAGCCTGAACTCTGGGTGGGTTAGCTCATTGTTTATGTGTGGGGAGGTGCTTGCTCCCCTTCTGGTGCCACTTATGATGGAAGACACACCTCTTGCAGAGATTTCATTCTCTAGACCATGGAAACTGTGCAACTATATTCCTTCTAATTTCTAAGCCTGCAAAGAACAAATGTCCATTGTGAGGGTGGGGGAGAAGAGAGCTAGAATACATGTTTAAAAAGGAAACTTCCAAGATTGTGTTAGACATCTTATTGCATAGTTGATAGAATGAGTTCTAGAATGAATTTTCCTAAATAACTAAGATAATTCTGTTTCTCCTTCCTTTTTCAGGCAACTTGCATCAGAGCTTGCACCAGGGATTCCTGGTCAAATCTCATTGTCTTTGATTCAAAACAGTCATGAGGCGAATTTGTACTGGGGCTCTAGTTTGGACTTAACCCATTCCTTTCTTAATATGTTCCCTGTGGCACCCATACTTGCCTCTCTGCCAGCAACATTGCACCAGCTGTGAATTTAAGCCAACATAAAATGACACCAGTATATCCTAGGGTTGCCATACGTCTGGAATTTCCTGGCCATTACTGGGATTTCAAAGGCAGAATTGACGTCTGGTGGGGGGGGGGGGGCGTTTCCAAAAGATGGCGCTAGTGGTCTGCCTGCATGGAATCCCCAGTGGTGTAGTATCTTCAAAATACACTGGCATGGAGGACTTAGAGCAAATCTAAAAGTACTTCAGCCAGTATAGTTGGGAAATAAAATTGCAAAACCTTGCGCTCTGGCCACAGCTATGTTGCCCATATTCACCCACCCGAGCTCCCTTCATTTGAGGGGCTTCCATCGAGTAAATAAATGACCCTGCTTATCTTCATGATTTTGATTGAAGCAGGGTCAAATATTTTTGAACATATTTAATGCACTTATATAGCATTTTATACACATAATAAATATGGTAACATTCCCTTTTCTGTGACCTCAGTCCATAGTTCCCAAGGATCCCATAGTAATTTCCATAAGGAGCATACCAGGGCAGTGTGGAAAAATATTTTTAGTGGTGTTATGAAAAACAGATGGCATTTTTTAAAGTGAAGTATGAAAAAAATGAAGAATAATTTTAACATTTTGAAACTTGGCATCTGTGCAATCCAGACTTTCCTGTGGCAAAAAAAGGAAAAAACATTCCATGGGGCTCCCTGGCACTCTGGGGAGATGCAGACAATGAAGCAAGAATGGTAATGGGTGGAACAAAGGATGTGCTCATCTCAGAATGAACATGGGTGCAAGCACATCTTTCTGTCTGCAATGTGTCAGTGGTAGCAGTGATAAAGGCTTATTTTTTTACCACTGTTGCATCCCCAAGTATCCATCCAGCAGAGCTTTTCTGAGAAGTGAAAGCTCTTGTGGGGGTCTTCGCAATGAAAAGAGTTGATGGTATACTTGGTAGCTTGCTGTGATGTGTGCTAGGCGATTTGAGGGTAAAATTTCTTGGATTTGTTCAGAATTAGACACTGCAGGTAGGTTTAATGGAAGTGTCCAGAGCACTGTCTGGTCTGGTGTTGTTTCAATTACTGTGTCCTGATAACAAGGACAGGTTTCTTGAAGGGACTGGGACCACCACATGCCTCCTCAACCCTTGCCCTATGAGTTCAGAATGTTTCATTGCAGGAGAGGGAGGTGCCATCTGCCTTGATGGAGATAATAGCTCATGCACTCTTTAAGAGGATGTCACTAGACCCAGAAGTACCTGACAACTGGCACCTAGTTACTAATACGTCTTCCCTGGGCAAAGTGCTCAAGAAAGATGTAGCAGAACAACTTTGGGATGATTATTTAGACCCATTTCAATCCAGTTTCAGGTCTGAATTTGAGTTTGAAACTGCTTTGGTTGACCTGTGCCAGGTGAGAGATGACAGAGGACAACCTTGTTGATTCTCCTTGATCTCTCAGCAGCTTATATAACCAACCAAACAATTCACTGTGCAGGAGAGGGCATCTTGCAGATACCATCTTATCAGGAGGTCCATTCCACACAACATTGGAACCAGGCCTTTAGTGGGGCAGCAGCTACTCTTCCGAGCTCCCTCCTAGTATATATCAAACAGGTGTCATCTCTGTTTCTTCTCAGTGTTTACTGAAGACTTTCTTCTTTCAGCTAGCCATCCAGTAAGCTGAATATCATAGTTTTTCTTGGAAGCCAGCCTGCAGCAGAATGGAAACAGAGCTGCATGAAATGAAGATGAGTCAGAATGGAAATGGATGCCTTCTTACATCATTACTGGTTGGCAGCAGCCAATTTTCAGACACGATATATTCCCAGCCCTACCTGGAGATGCCAGGGACTGAATCTGGGAGATGCTCTACCACTGATCTGCAACCTGTTCACTGCCGAGCAACAGAAAGTAAGTTATCTTTACACCATTCAGTGAAGCGAGTTTAGAAAAGTATGGCGGAAACACAGTATTCTCACAAAATCATTTTAATGAGGTGAAAGTGTGGTTGGGTTATCTTATAGATTTTTTATTATCGTGTGCTTGAAAAGCATTCATATTGTTGAATCATGTAATGGAAGTGATTCCCATTTGCGGATTGTTTATATTTCCCAGGGTATTCATAACATTACTGCGTTCAGCCACATAGAAGTGTTTAATTGCAGTCTGTCTGTTTCATTTGGAAAGTATCTGCCAGCAGACTTCTGGCAGAGAAAGATATGGGCTTCGTAAAGGAAAATGGAGTTGCTTGGTGGCGGCAGCAGTAGGAAGAACATACCCTAAATTCACTGACATTATCCACTCTCCTCCAACTTTGCTTTGGCACAGTATCCATTAATTCTTCAAGGTGTGTGGAATGTTCACAACCGACTACAAAGCTTATGCTTGACTTCCATTCTTAAGAGCCTATGAAATGTCTACCCATGATCCAATGATTACATCATACTAACACTTAGGCTAGAGAGGAAGTTAGGCCAGTTGTTTTGCCCTTCTCCACAGAAAGAAAGCAGTAGCATTAGAGGCACTTAGGTCTGCCAAAGTGTACAATCATCTAGTGCCAATATACAAATTTTCATCTCCAAAGAAGAACAGAAGAGAATAGGTAGGCATGGTTCGTAAAGTAGAATTGTGTTTCTTTCCACATGATGCAAGGGTCATAGCAGAGAACTTACTGATGATGTGCTGAATGAGGCACAGTGCAATGATACTGCTGCATGCCAGGTAACAGTAGCCTGACCTGTTGCATTACAAAGCAAAGCAGGATGCACTGCTAACAACAACAACAACAACAACAACAACAACAACAACAACAACAACGTCTATGAGCTGCATCTTCAACATATCAAGATTTTAGAATTGAGCATCATGAGAATATCAGCTTTTTCTTTTTACTTGAAATTGGTGTGTGTGTGTGTGTGTGTGTGTGTGTGTGTGTGTTTATTGTTGGATTGCTTCAAGATGCTTTATGCCTAGAAAACAATTCATAAGTGAAATAAAAAAATAATATCTGCTGGTGACATCTCAGAAACTAGAGAAGAGCCTCAGACAGACTTCCATAGTTGTGATAATATAATATAGATTATTTTCTGAGGGTGATTGTTATATGAACTAAATAAAGCAAATGATCAGCTGAGAATCAACAGTCTGTCCTATTCCAGGTTCACTCCCCTGAGTTTTAGGGGTTTATGCCTTCCAGCATGCCCAATGATTTTCCAATTCATGTACCTAGCAGCCTGTTCTGCATTGTTGTTATTCTTAGAATTATTCAACTCCTCAAACTGAGGAAATTTTTAAGGTGGCATTACTGGCAAGTTAAGATTCTTGGGGGCAACAGATAAGACCATTCCCTGGTCAGGTTCTTGAAAGGTCAAAAAATAAGAAGATATAAAGGATTCTAAATTAGCCACTTTTGCATCCTCCCCCAAAAAGGACAGGTACCACCAAAAAGGAGGCCAATTGTGGACACAGGTTTATGTAAAATTTACATATGCTTCTTTATATCTGCAGGTGTCAGTAATAATTGCTATAATTTAAATAGTGGGGAAGACTGGGACCAGGTGACCTCTGTCCCTCAGTCTGCTGTCCGGTTACTGAATGTGGATGGGCATCTTCAAAGCCCCTGTTCTCCTTACTTGGGGTAACACCTTTATCTTTAAACTAGGCTTGGACCAGACAAAGAGAGGACTGTATAGCCACCCTATTTTCAGTGCATTTTTTATGCAAGTAACATAGCAAATCTACTGCAGAAATGTAAGAGGAGCCATCATGACTCCAAATATTTTATAAATTTTACAGAACTGAGAAAAATCAACAACTGCTGCTGCAGAATCTCAGCTGCAATTGAGTCCTTTATTTCATATGCTCAATGAAGCTGCATTTGCAAGTTGTTTTTAACTGTGATTTTTTTATATATATAAATATTTATTGAAATTTTTTTTTAAATACAAAATGCAAAAATAATAAACAATATAACATGTATCATAACACATTTTTCAGAACTTCTTTGGACTCCCTCACGTCTCCCACTCCCACTTACATCATTGTAAATTTTTTCCAGCAATTTATCATCTTATTTATATTCTTAAATCTTGTTCAGTTAATTTAATCTAATCTCCAAAAATTTTATGTTTCCCTCAATCTCACTTATCGTCAAATTCAAATCTAATTCAATGGTAGGCAATTATTTATGATCTAGCATCCTTCTTAGCATTCGACCAAATTACAATACTTTTGTAGATAAATCTTGAATTTCTTCCAGTCTTCTTCAACCCTCTCTTCTCCCTGTGATTATCACAACAGCACAAAGATTATTTCCACCAATATAATCTTAATACCACAAATATTGCTTGGTGCATAGTGAAAGGAGCTGAACTAGAGCCAATTTATTACTGCTTAAATATTTGAGATGTTCTACACTAAGCAGTCTGAAACTCTATTTTAACAGCCCTTCTATTTCTGGTTTACAGTTGTAATCTAGTAGTTGCATGCTTTCTTGGGTGTTTGCGGGCGATAATTTTAAAGTATTTGACATGGTGACTGTGACTCATAATCAGCTTGTGCTATGCAGCAGCCGTGTTTATCACTGCAGTGCCCAAATGGTAGGAAATGGATGGGGGCAATACAATTCTTGCTTCCTTCTTGCGCTGGCATGTTTTCCTCTCACTAAATATGGTACTTGTTTTGTAAAAACACGGGTGAACTCTGTGTGAAGCAGCCCTTGAGATAACTTTTGGAAGCTGCAATTAGCGACTCTGGAAAACACTGATAGGGACCTTTGCAGCAGCCAGAGCAGAGTGCCAGCAACAAAGCAAAGTGTCTCTTTTTGTGAAGAGGAGGGTTAATAAAAGCTGCCGGCTCTTCCTGCTTACATGTAAACAAAGATAAACATGCATTTGTCTTACTCTGTTTTAGAACATGGTCAGGATTTGAATGTGGTCACAATTTCACATATTTATAAGGCTCTTCCTTCAGTACAAAGTGTCATACTTTAATAATAGCAACCTTCTTCCTGTCCTGTAGTCAAGCACTCAAGTGCTGGCAAGATATGGCTTCCCACAGCTGGAGGAAGGGAGTAGGAACCATGGGAGATTAAGGGCATATGCTGTTTAGTGGCACAGTGTGCCCTTCACCCAAGATCCATGTGGCCGCTGGTGGTTATTTCAATTGATTCCTCCTGCAGTACTGCCCGATCTGCTAATGCAACTTGCGACTTGCAAGTAAGTGAGACAGTTGTCCAGTGGTGGCACTGCACCCGTCCAGTGACTAGGCCCAGTACAGTCAACTGAAGCAGAGGCAGCAACTGGCTCACTGCACCGCCAGTTCTCCAAAAGTGCATTGTCACTGGCTGCCTTCTCATTTTATTTATTTATTAAATCTGTATACCGCCCTATTCCCACAGGTCTCAGGGCGGTTCACATCAATGATGAGCTGCCCAGAACGAAAGAATGTAGCAGATCTTGGAGCGTTCTATCAGGCAGTGGTGTGGGATTGGTTCTCCATTACCACCAGGACCCCAGGAAGATTCGGGTCTGTGGTGTTAAGTCCTACTAAGGTACAATGCCTGAACAAGATGCCTCCTCATGTGTTGGAGGCCTGATAGCCCCAATGTCTTCATGTGGGTCAACCCTACCCTCTCTGCTTGCTTGAATGTACTGTATGTAGAAGCCACCATGTGATCAGGGGCTCTGATTTAGTGGGAATCCTTACTCATGTCTCTCTCAGCCCTTCCTTGCTCAACATGAGAAGGTCTGGTACTGAGTGTCAGGGGACAGGAATCTTGGAGGCAGAGCCCTTGTATGCGCCCCCTATATGGATTGATATTTTCTGTTCAGGCAATAATGCTTGAACAGGGCTTTAGTGTTCTAGACTTAATGGCCTGAGAATGGCAGAGATGGAAAAGCGAATTAGTGCCACATGATCTGTAGGGCTCCTGGCTTGGCTCCTAAAATGCTACAATGGTTTCTCACACCTACAATGAGGTTCTGTGTAACATCTCCTTGTGCCAAAACAGATGGGTTTTGCTTAGCTCTCATTATGGAGGTGTGGAGACGTAACCTCTGATTCATACATTTGTGCCTCATGAAAAGTAAACTGTTACTGACCAAGCCTCATCTTATCAGAATTCTTTTGCTGTTGAGGTAAGGCAGCTCTGTCTGGACTAATATGTTCCTGGAAGACGGCTGCTATTTGGATCAGCTCCACCAGCCTCTCTTCCCTAATGTGACTGGCAATGCAGACAGCTAGCAGAGGCTGTGAAATCAAGAGTGTGGATAGATTGTATTTGTGGTGGAATGACTGCACGAAATAGCTGTCCAATGTGGCACTGAAAAATTAATCTGCAGTAAGGTTTCACAGCTCTAAAACTATTGAACTGTTTCCTAGAAGCTTTGGTAATGGAAGGATCTGGAGTAGCTTCCAGGTTATAAACAACATAGCATCAGATAGCTGCTTCAAAAGCTACTAGTCATATATGCTAGGACGGAAAGTACCAAAACATTGCATGACTCAAAGGCCAGACAGTGCTAAACATTCTTACTTCACTCTAGGGATATCCTCAAATAGTCCTCAGACTTTTTCTCCATTGTAGCCAAAGCTAAGAATGAGGGTGAACTTTACGGTGTGTGCGATTCAAAGAGTAATATATAAAACTCACAACTTGTTTATAGGCAGAACTTTCCACTACTCAGATTTGTACAAAAGATGAGGTCAGGGAAATGCCAAGGTATTTTCTGAACATAGAACGATTCAGAGTTCTTAAGATACAAAGAGTTAAATTACACATTAAACTAATATGTAACAATAGCTTGGCAATATCTTCTCCAGAACCTTTAAAATGGACAGAGAACAGGAGTTCTTACCAGAGGTAGCAAATCAGGTCCCTCTCAGATATTGCTAGACAACTACTCCCATCATGTTTGCTAGGGCTGATGAGAGATGTAGCCCAACATCTGAACGGAACCACATTGGCTATCCACCGCTGGTTTAAACCTTCTCCCAAAATGGATTCCCTTATGGGCAGGTAGATACTATATCATGCCAACTAAGGCAACTGTTATTGCCTGGAATAAGGCCATGATCCAGCTCCTACTGGAGTTAATAGAAGAAAACCTTTAGAGCTGAATAAAATGGTTCTTCCATCTCACACTGCTAATAACAAAAGAAAGCTATTATTTCCCACATTGTGAAAGACTCAGCAGGGCCTCTAGCCATAAAAGCTTGTAGAAATTAACAGCTAACAACAGAATGCTTGATTGGAGAAATTACCACAAAGAGAATGTGTGTTCATTGGCACTGGAAACTTTCCTGTACAATGAATGCAGCAATTAAACCACAACCATTGCTCTTTTCCCCACCTGTCATTTTGAGTCATTCTAGAACTCTCCCGTTATTTTCCTCCACTGGGGACTGGATGATTTTGGCAGGACTTCCTGTGAAATATGTGTCCCAGCCTGGTATAACTGGCTGAAGATTTGCAATATTTGCAACAGTTCACCAAGTTTTGACTGATACCATTTGCTATGAGCAGAAGTAAGAAAGGCAGGTGAAACCATTAATTTCATAATGATCATAGAATTGTAGAATTGTAGTTGGAAGAAATCCCGAGCGTCATCTAGGCTAACTCCCTACAATGCAGGAATCAAATTATAATACACTGTTTGGGAGCTCTGCTAGGGATTCTATGCTAATAATTAAAACTACAAAGTAATATGTCACAAATATCAGCAGGAGGGAATTCCATTCAGAGTAAGACTAGGAGAAGACTCTGCTCAATGACAACACCAACTGGGGCGCAGGCATTGGCAGTGGCATAACTAGAGCTTCCCTGCTTATCTCAAGCCCCAGCGCAGAAGATAGTCAAAACTTTGAACTGGGCCCAACAGCGTATAGGCAGTCAGAGCAATACCCAAGTAACTGGTGAAATGTTGCTCCAGTTAGGGATACCATACAGAATTTTGTTTTTTTTTTTTTTTATTTTTTTTTATAATGATTTTTATTAATTTTCCACACATAACATAAAGAACAATGTAACACAGTATAACTTCATAATCATCGGTTCATAACCTTTTTTCTCTGACTTCCCCATACCTCCCTATCCCTGCATCCTTGTTTAAAATTCTTTAGCAACCCTTAAGTCCATTGTCTTAGTTCTTTTTCATACATATTTCTTAAGTTTTTTTTTGTTTACTGCTGCAATTCTTTACTTCTTACCCCCTGACATCTTAACATTCCTCAATTTTACAGTTATTTTTAAGATATATCTTGAAATTCTTCCAGTCCTCTTCCACTGTCTCTTTCCCCTGGTCCCGGATTCTGCCCGTCATCTCAGCCAGTCCCATAAAGTCAATCACCTTTGTTTGCCATTCTTCCAGAGTAGGTAGTTCTTGCGTCTTCCAATACTTTGCCAGTAGAATTCTTGCTGCTGTAGTGGCATACATAAAGAATGTCCTATCCTTCCTTAACACCACTTGGCCCACCATACCCAAGAGGAAAGCCTCTGGTTTCTTAGGAAAAGTCCACTTAAGGACCTTCTTAATTTCATTATAGATCATTTCCCAGAAAGCTTTAACCTTTGGGCAGGTCCACCAAAGGTGGTAGAAAGTGCCTTCAGTCTCATTACATTTCCAACACTTATTATTAGGCAAATGATAAATTTTTGCAAGCTTGACTGGGGTCATGTACCACCGGTAGATCATTTTCATAATATTTTCTTTTAAAGCATTACATGCAGTAAATTTGATACCGGTGGTCCATAACTGTTCCCAGTCAGCAAACATAATATCATGACCTATGTCTTGTGCCCATTTAATCATAGCTGATTTCACCGTTTCATCCTGTGTATTCCATTTTAACAGCAAGTTATACATTCTTGATAAATTCTTAGTATTGGGTTCCAACAATTCTGTTTCTAATTTTGACTTCTCTTTCTGAAATCCTATTTTCCTGTCCTGTTTAAACGTCTCATTTATCTGATAGTAATGCAACCAATCTCGAACCTTAGGTTTTAGTTTCTCATAACTCTGAAGTTTCACCCTTTCACCATCGTATTCTATAATCTCATGATATTTTGGCCATTTAGAATCCATATTAAGCTTTTTTACTTCCCTAGCTTCCATTGGTGACACCCACCTAGGGGTTTTGCTTTCCAACAGATCTTTGTATCTAATCCAAACATTATACAATGCTTTCCTTACAATATGGTTTTTAAAACTTTTGTACACCTTTACCTTGTCGTACCATAAATATGCATGCCAACCAAAGCTATTGTCATACCCTTCCAGATCCAAAATGTCAGTATTCTCAAGAAGTAGCCAGTGTTTCAACCAGCAGAAAGCTGCTGATTCATAGTAGAGTCTTAAGTCCGGCAGGGCAAACCCCCCTCTATCCTTTGCATCAGTTAAAATCTTAAATTTAATTCTGGGCTTTTTGCCCTGCCAGACAAATTTTGATATATCTTTCTGCCACTTCTTGAAACAATCCATCTTGTCCACAATCTGCAGCGTCTGGAATAAAAACAGCATTCTAGGCAATACATTCATCTTAATAGTAGCGATTCGGCCTAACAAGGAAAGTTTCAGCCTTGACCAAATTTCCAGATCCTTTTTAACTTCTGACCAACATTTTTCATAATTATCCTTAAATAAATTCACATTCTTAGATGTTAAGTTTACCCCTAGGTATTTTACCCTTTTTGTTATTTCCAAGCCTGTTTCATTCTGAAAACTCTCTCTTTCTTCCATTGTTAAATTTTTTTCCAACACTTTCGTTTTTTGTCTGTTCAATTTAAAACCTGCTACTCGACCAAATATTTCAATTAGTTCTAAAACTCTTTTAGTACTAGTGTCTGGCTGTTGCAAGGTCAATACTAGATCATCTGCAAATGCTCTTAATTTATAATGTCTAACTCCGACCTGAACTCCTTTAACCAACTGGTCCTTTCTGATCATGTTTAACAAAACCTCCAGGACTGATATAAAAAGTAAAGGGGATATTGGGCAACCTTGTCGTGTACCTTTTTCTATAGGTATTTCTTCTGTTACCACGTTATTTACAATTAATTTGGCTTTTTGTTGAGAATATATTGCACCTATACCGTTTTCAAAACCTTGACCTACCCCCATCCCTTGGAGATTCTTTTTCATAAAAGTCCAACAAATGTTGTCAAAGGCTTTCTCCGCATCCACAAAAATCAAAACTGCTTTCCTATTAATGTCAACGTCCAGCAGCTCCAAAATGTCTATAATGTTCCTCACATTGTCTGACATATGTCTACCTGGGAGAAAGCCTGTTTGGTCTTTATGAATCTCTTCTACCAACACTCTTTTCAATCTTTTTGCCAAAATGTCTGCAAAAATTTTGTAATCCACATTGAGTAAAGATATAGGGCGGTAGTTTTTAACTTGGTTCTTCTCAGTCTCTGTTTTCGGTATAAGTGAGATGAAAGCCTCTTTCCACGATTCAGGTGCCTTTTTCCCCTTCAAAATTTCATTGCAAACTTCCTTCAATGGTTGTATCAGCCATTCTTTCAGCATTTTGTAATATTTGGCCGTCAGGCCATCTGGTCCTGGTGATTTTCCCAGTTTCATATTTTGAATGGTACCCTCTATTTCTTGTTCTGTTATTTCCTCGTTTAAGATCCTTTTACTTTGTTCTGAGATTTTTGGTAAACCGTATTTTCTGATGAATTCTTCTATTTCTTGCTCGTTGGTTGGCCCTTGTGCATACAATTTCTTAAAAAAGCTTTGAAAACAATTGTTGATCTCGTTGGGTTTGTGAATAATCTTTCCATCCATTTCTAAACTTGTTACCGTATTCATTTTCTGCCTTTTTTTCAATTGCCATGACAGAAGTTTCCCACATTTATCCGCTGATTCAAAAGTTTTTTGTCTCATTTGCTTTATCTTCCATTCTATTTGTTGGTTCATGAGTTCCATATATTGCATCTGATGAAACTTTATTTCTCTCAAAATCTCATGAGACTTTGGTTTGGACCTCAACTTCTTCTCTCCTTCTTTTATTTTTTCTAAAATTTTTTCCTTCTTCTCATTTTGTTGCTTCCTCTTTATAGAATTTTGTTGAATTAGGAAACCTCGCATCACGGCTTTGCTTGCGTCCCAGATTATTCTTTTTTCCACATCTGTTTTCCTGTTGATCTCAAAGTAATCTTTTAATGTTTTAAGGGCCTTCTTGTGGATCTCTTCGTCCTTAAATAGGGTGTCATTCATTCTCCATCTAAAGGAACCAGTAGTTGTTAGTTTCATCTCCATCTTAACCGCGTTGTGGTCGGAGCACGTTTTTGGGCAGATTTCTACTTTTTTTGTTCTTGACGCCAGACTGCTAGAAATCCAAATTTGGTCTATTCTTGTCCATGTCATTTTTGCTTCTGAGAAGAAAGTTCCCTCTCTCTCTAAAGGATTCTTTGTTCTCCAAATGTCAATCAAGTCCATTGTTTCAGTCATTTCAAAAAAGATCCTTGGTAGTCTCCCTTCTTTCGAGATCACTTGTCTCTGTGCTTTATCCATGTTTGTTGAGACAACTCCATTCATATCTCCCATCATTAGGATTTTATAATCTAAAAAGTCAACTAATGTCTCATGCAACTTCCTAAAGAATTCAGCCTTCCCTTCATTTGGGGCATAAACTCCCACAATTAATATCTTTTCTCCTTGAATTTGTATTTCAATTGCCAGGTATCTTCCTTGTTCATCTTTAAATATCAATTTTGGAGCCAACTTTTCCTTTGCATAGATCACCACACCTCTTTTCTTTACTTTATCTGATGAGATGAATTCTTGACCGAGTCTCTTATTTATTAATAATTTCCTGTGTATCCTGGCAATATGGGTTTCTTGCAAACATATTATGTCTAATTGTTCTTTCTTCAAAATGTGAAAAACCTGTCTTCTTTTCCGAGGAAGGTTCAAACCATTACAGTTCCAACTAAGGAGTTGCAGAGACATTTTGTATTTAGGTAGCTGTTCCTCCAACTGCTCCAAGCTTCTGCTCTTCCTCCGATGGTGGTAATGAAAGTCCAAATGACAAATTTGCTATATCGGGTGGTTCCCTCTCCTCCACGGTTCCTTTCTGCAAATCCTCCAGATACTTCTCTAGAAATAGTTCTTTGTCCTGAATTGTTTTTATTTTAATCTTCCTTCCATTAAAGTTAAAGGACAATCCTTGTGGAAATTCCCATCTGAATGGTATAGTATTTTTCTTCAGCAGGTCTACTAAACTCTTGTAATATGTTCTCACCTCTAAAATGTATTTAGGAATGTCCTTAAAAATCTGTATCTGACAATTTTGGATCACCAGTGCCTTTTGGTAATGCAAATTCAATATTCTATCTCTTTCTTCTTTTGATCTCAATGTAATTAGGCAGTCCCTTGGTTTTTTGTCCTGCCTTCTACCCAGTCGAAAGGCTGATATTATCTCAAGTTCCTCATCTTCCTCCCATTCTTCCCGCCAAAAAGTTATGATGTTCTCTGTGAGAAATTTCACAAGGTTGTCCCCTTCCACTTCAGGCACCAATCTAAATTTTAAATTCTTCTCTTTACGTTGAAGTTCCAGTAAGGAGAGGGCTGCATCATGCTCATTCACTTTTTTAATAATAGGCCCAAATTTTTCCCTTGTCTCTTCAGCTGTTATTTTTGCACTTTCTGCAATCTTTCGTGTTTCTGAATTTTCCTGAATTAATCTATTTATAGAATCTGTGTTCGATGCGACACTAGCCGTATTCACATCCAACCTTGTTGTCAACTCTGTTAATTTTTTAGAATTCTCTGTCGAAAGTTTTGTCAATGCTTCCAGGGATTGATTTATTTTAAGTAGAGCCTGAGTCATAGGATCCATAGAAGCTGGTGTTTTTTCCTGCACAGCTGCAGTTCCTGATATAGAGGCCCTTTTCTTGTGAGATTGTTTTGCCTTCTGCCTTGTTACTATCTCTTCTGTAGGGGCACTCATATCCTCAAGGTCGTTTTCACAGAGTTGATTCCCAAGTGGAAAATCCCACTGTTACTTTTTCAAGTGCAACAGTTTCAAATAGAGCCCTCTAGAGGGAGCATTCAATTGTATCCAAATGGCAAAGATGAAAAAAAACAAAGAAGCAAGGGAGTATAACAGTAGCCAAAAGTTTCCAATGTCCAAATTATAAAGTCTCTATTTTTCTATGTGGCCAAAATGCAGCAAAGTACATCTAAGGTCCGATAACTTTTTTGCAAACAAGTCCCCGCTTCTCAAAGTTTGACAGTCCACGTCCCAGGTGTCTTGTTTGGGCAGCCCGACCCCAGGGGATTTGGCAATGGAAGGTCTTAATTTCCATTAATTTTCCAGCAGATTAACAACATTCCAATCCCTTCCCCCCTTCTCCTGCCAGTCTGGGGGGAGATTTTAAGTACGATGTCAGTTTGACAGCTTAAAAAAAAATTAGAAAGGTTCCCTTTAAGTGCAGCTTGATTTTCGTTGCTTTATTCCTTCTGCAGTTCCGGGGAGGCAGACTTCCTTAATTTTTGCCTTTCCCGTTTTCAGCCAAATTTATTTTTTAAAAGTCCCGTTGCTTTTCCAATCTTACTCACGGGTGTTGTGGTCAAATTCCAATTGCAGGAAGGAATCGGCGCTCTCCGCTCATGGCGACGCGGCTTCACTCCGCTAGCTGGGTGACGACTCTCAGCACCGCGCTTACCCCGATGCCGCTCAGAAGCCTTTAAAAAGGCTCCCTCACAGTACCGGGGGGCGCAAAGGGTGCCCACCGAATCTCCTTTGTTCACAGGCTCCGCGCCTGTGATTTTAGGGGTCCCCCGCTTGCCGTAGCGGGTGAGACCCGAACTAACGGAGCAGTCCTGCCTCGGAGCTCGAGGCTCGGACCGCCATTAAGCGCTGGCGCCGACCGGAAGTCAGGGATACCATACAGAATTTTGCACCAGCTGAAGCTTCTGGGTAGTCTTTAAGGGCGGCACCACACAGAGCGCATTGCAGTAATCTAATCAGGAGGTTACCAGGATGGGAATAACAGTGACCTGGCTAGTCTGGACCAGGAATGTATGCAGCTAGCAAACCATCCAATTGCTGAGCATATGCAATGTTTATCACTGAGGCCACCTGGGCGTCCAGTGTGAGTTTCGAATTAAGGATCACTCCCAGAAAATGCATCTGCTCCTTCAAGGTGAATCCAACGTCTTCTAGAACCGATTACCTACCCACTTTCTTGACATAGGAAGCACCTACCACCGACACCTCTGTCTTGTCAAGATTCAACTTGAGTTTACTGGCCTTCACCCAACCCATTACTGCCTCCAGACATCAGGTCAACACTGGCACAACTTCCCTTGACTCAGAGGGTACAGAGAGATAGAACTTGGCGTCATCAGCATATTGATAACTAGGAAGCAGGAGATGCAGGTGGGGAGAAGTTGGAATCTCACTACTAATTGAGAATTCTGCTTGGGGAGGAAGAAAAAACTGAGCCAACACTCAAGGACCAACCTGCCCCTTGCATTACATAGTGAAGCAGGTGTGCGTGATTGCCTTCTTCCTGCCCCCACATTTGGCAGCTCTTGACTGTTAACAGCTGCCACTGCTAAGCCGGTTGCCAAGTACAGCACTTGAAGTTGACATGAGTCAGGCCTAAGCCCAGATAGGATTCCTCTTGTGCATGTTCACGCGCCATGTGCTTGCTTTGCCGTTATCTCCTCTCTCTTGCCTTACTGCAAAAGCACACACTTGAACGCTTCCTGCCTCATGCAGACATTGTCACCTTCTCAGTGTGCCATGGATTCCCAGACCCTACAGTTTGCTGTCAATCATTTCTTACTGGCTGTGGCTGTTGCCCATGGTGGCTAGTGAAGCAAAGCAAATCTCAGAGCAGAGTGCAAGGCAGCGAACAACAGGTTTGGCTAGGAGTAGGGGGAAAGAGAGAGTACACTTGGCACACAAGCACACTCAGACACTGTTGAACCACACACAGGCACATGCAGCGTGGGGAGAAATGGCAGTGTTAAGAGTGAATGATGAAATAGCAAGGTTTGGAGGTGGCAGAAAGAGTGGCGTTAAGCATTGTGGGGAAGATAGTTTTTCTGTGCTGCACTGCAAGTATAGAAGTTCTTATTTCCTAGCATAATCTAGAACCCAAATTCTCTCTCTTCATGGTTCATCAGCTATAGACACAGAAAGCTACCTTATACCAAGTTAAACCTTTGGTCCATTTAATCCAGTTTTGTCTACAATGAGTGGCAGAGGCTCACCAAGGTTTCAGGCAGGGAGTCTATCTCAGTAATACTAGGAGATTCCAGAAATTGAATCTAGAACCTTCTGCATGCAGATCATCTTTTGTTCTGGCTTTCTTCATTATCATTTCCTCAACAGATATTACGTTAAATATGTAATAAAATGGAAATCTACTGAGAAAAAGTCCATTGATGGCTGTTACTCATGATGGTTAAATGGAATCTCCATATTCAGCAGCAAGATATCATTTCATATCAGTAGACGAGGACCAATTGGGGAGATGGCTGTTGACTTTAAGCTCTGCTTGTGAGCTTCTCAATAGCAGCTGTCTGGTCACTGAGAAACAGGTTGCAATGCCCCTTTTATGTTCTAATTGGGTAGAATCCAGTTGGTGCCCTTGTGCCCACAGAAGAGCTTTTGATTCAGCCTGTCTTTGCTAAAAGAAGAGAAGGGTAGTGATTTTTTTTTTTTTTAAAAAAAAAATAAGGCTATACAGAAAAATGAAACAAATCCTTGATCAGTAATATTGACAGTCAAGTCTTTATATACTTCTGGTGCTTTTGAAAGTGGCAATGGTCTATCCAAAGGCTGTGACACAGAAAAAAATATTTCTCATGCAGACTACAGAGGAGTGACTGTAGAGATAGGAAGAAAGGGGTGGAAAGAATTGAAAACTATTGAAAACTCAGCTTAGAGAGGAAAGTGATTTCTGCTTCCTGAAAATTTTACTAAACTTTTTGCCTTGGACTATATAACCAAAAGTAGGCATCAGGAAACAAAGGCAATAAAAACAATAAGTATCTGGGCACTCAGTCTGACTTATAAGCTATTAATAAATCTCTTCATTTGAAATATTTGCAGATTGTACTCTGTAGAAAAACAACAATGTTCCTGGAAACTCTCCTGTAGGTCTTAGCGTTAGCAGTCAATATCAAAGAGGCATGCCACTGTTTTTCCTACTGTGGGTCAGGTTTTTCTGGAAAGCGGAACCTTGACCAATTAGGGAACACTTAATGACTCAGTTTCCATCAAACTAAGACATAGCATTTTTCCACAAAACAACGAAGGAATGTTCCCTGTCCCTTCCTCACCCACAGCCACCCCCAATCCCAGAAAAGCCTCTCTGGAGGGTTGTAGGGCCTTCATGAAGAAGATGGGATGGGGCACGAGGGATTGTAAAGGTAAGAGAGGATGGGAAACAGTCCTCCCATGAACTTTCATAAGTTGCTGTTCCAAGATCCAAGCCTAATATATTGATTATGCCATAAGCTTTCATGGACTCAGGTCTATTTATGCCATAACAACATACCCTCCAACATTTCTCAAATGAAAATAGGGACATCTCGTTCCATAATGATGATTTAACTATTTATACCCCACACATCTTACTGGGTTGCCCCAGCTACTCTGGGCAGCTTCCAATATATATAAAAACATAATAAAACATTAAGGTGTGTGTTTTTTTAACTTCCTTATACAGGATTGCCTCCAGACAGCTTGGGGGTCAGATAACACCATACCCTCCAACATTTCTCCAATGAAAGTAGGGACATCCTAAGGAAAAGTGGGACATTCTGGGATCAGATCAGAAACTGGGACGGCTTATCTAAATCAGGGACATCTCTGGAAAATAGGGACACTTGGGGGGTCTGTAACAAATGTCTTAGTCTTTTGAGTGCTACAATGTTTTTTTTCTTTATACTTCAAATTACTGATACCCCCCCCCCATATATCATAAATTAGGGCGAGGATCCTGTGGATAGCTCAGTCAGTAGAGCATGAGATTCTTAATCTCAGGGTTGTGGGTTTGAGCCCCACATTGGGCAAAAGATCCCTGCATTGCAGGGGTTGACTAAATGACTCTCTACAATTCTATGATTTTATGATTTATATATCATCCCTTAAAATTATCATGGCCAAATTGGGGAATAACACTAAAGTCCAATTCAGATGAAAAAATTCACCCAGCTTACCATTTTAAGCCAAGTCAGAACTATGCTCATAGAAAACTAGTAATTTAAAAATAAATAAAAATAACGCTAATTGTCCTGGATGGACAGGTTGAAATTTGCAGTAACACAGTCAGATCTTTCTCAGGTGGGCTGAGCGACAGCGTGCCAGATTGCAGTTTGTGCTTGTGTCAAACAGAGCAGATGATGGGCTTCCCATGAGGTCATTTCTATCTGGGCTTTTTCAAAAGCAGCCTGCTTCTCAGTCTCCTGCAAAGTGGTATAGAGATTGGCTCTGAGCCTCAGGCTAAACAATGCTGCACAGCTGACATATTAGCTGACATATCATACTTCTGTTAATGCAACCCAAATATGGATTTTTAAGGTCAGTGACATCACATTGTTTACTAATAGTTGACCGTGATCCAATATAAACTCCCTGTCTCTCTCAGCAGTTACACAGCCTGGCCAGAATTCCCCTTTTTGTATTTAGAGGGTTTTCCCCTTTCTCATATTATAATATATATATATATATGGACTTTATTTTATTTCTTTAGGGTCCACTGTTGCCGCTCAGCTTCAGTCTTGCCAATATGAACTTGTATGGTTTCTTCTTTTCACGTATGTTTAACTTCAACACATATTTAATGAACATATTCTTTATTGTTCCATCTAAGTCATGAACAAAGCAACCCAACACATGCTAGTCAGGGGCACAGATGGAGGAGAAATCTGGTTTCATCCACGTATTGATTGAATCTACCTAATTCACACTTCCCCAAAGCAATCTACAAACTGAAATGCTTTGATATTCACACTTCTCCAAATTATGTGATGCAGTTTAACAACCCAATCAGTGGTTATATTAGGGGGAAGACTGCATAAGAATGCAGATTTTAGTGAAATGGCATACACAAATGCATTATATTAGGTAAACTAGTAAAGGTAAAGGGACCCCTGACCATTGGGTCCAGTCGTGGCCAACTCTGGGGTTACGGCACTCATCTTGCTTTATTGGCCGAGGGAGCCGGCCTACAGCTTCCGGGTCATGTGGCCAGCATGACTAAGCCGCTTCTGGTGAACCAGAGCAGCGCATGGAAATGCCGTTTATCTTTCAGGCTAAGGGAGCCGGCATTTGTCCACAGACAGCTTTCTGGGTCATGTGACCAGCATGACTAAACCACTTCTGGCACAACAGGACACCTGGACAGAAACCAGAGCGCATGGAAGGGCCATTTACCTTCCTGCCAAGGCGCTACCTATTTATCTACTTGCACTGGTATGCTTTCGAACTGCTAGGCTGGCAAGAGCTGGGACCGAGCAATGGGAGCTCATCCCATTGTGGGGGTTCGAACCGCCAACCTTTTGATCAGCAAGCCCAAGAAGCTCAGTAGTTTAGACCACAGTGTCACCCGCATCCCATGGCACACCAGATGCAGCTGAGTAAAAGTAGTCATCAACTCATAGAAATGTTGGGGGTTCTTGCGACAGCTGCTACCTGAATACGTCAGAGTAAAGGCAGATCTAGCAGCAGCACTAAACTATACGCCTGGCCCTTCTTGCCAATATAGGGTTGCAGCCAAATTCCCATGTAGATAAAGTGGTACCTCGGGTTAAGTACTTAATTCGTTCTGGAGGTCCGTTCTTAACCTGAAGCACCACTTTAGCTAATGGGGCCTCCCGCTGCTGCTGCTGCGCCACCAGAGCACAATTTCTGTTCTCATCCTGAAGCAAAGTTCTTAACCCAAGGTACTATTTCTGGGTTAGCGGAGTCTGTAATCTGAAGTGTATGTAACCTGAAGCGTATGTAACCCGAGGTACCACTGTATTCTAACATTCAACATAAGGATCAAGAGATTTAAAGCTGAAAAGATGTAAATATTTTGTAATGCAGTAATGGTGTTTGCAAAATGAGAGAACTCTCTGAAAAGTGTGAAAACAGGATAAAATATTTGCAGTAACTACGTTTCTGGATTGATGCCGTTTCTATAGTTCAAGCCCTGCTTGGCTTCTTGCCACCTCAACAAATGCTAGAGAACTCCCTTCCGCCAGCAGGGAATCAATGGATTTCTGCCATTTCTCCTATATGGATTTGGGTGCTTACATTGTGAGCTGGCCCAGCATTTAAACTCCAAAGCATGCTGAGCCTTCAGATTTGGATCTTGGCAGTAGCAATAACAAGAGTTATTGTCAATTGTTTCTCAAACATGTAGATTTGTTTCTGAAATTTGATCTGAATTTCCCAAGACATTTCCAATGTTTACAAGTCATCCTCAGTTTTCCGTCAAACTCATATGGTTCCAAAGCATGCTTCACTTTTAATTTAACTTTGGAGCTCAAGCAATATGCACATACTCTTGCCATTACCATCACAACACACTGGGGACCAAAATAAATGTGGAAAGGGATATTGGCTCTGAAACCAAGGAGGAATATCACATGGCTGGGATAAACGAAAGCTACAAGTTTATTGAATGCAAAGATTTTGCAACTGCCGGTTGCTTCTCCCTCCTTCCCCCGCCTCTTTGCAGGCAGCTATGTCCTCCTGGTTAAGGACAGAGATAGCAGCTATCCTTACCAGCTGAGCTGCTTGGGTTGGTCCACACTTGGTCCACACTTGCTCAGAGTCTTGAGTCCTGCTCTTCATTCCTTCCAGTGCTCTAGTAAGCCCTTCTCTTCCAACCAGTGGTGCCAACTATAGGGGGTGGAAGGGGCTTTGGCCTCCTCAATTTTTCTGGGCAGGGGGGACAAGCCCCCCTAATATTGAGGGGGTCACCACCACCCCCAAGCAAGCTCTGGAACAGCAGGCAGGGGCAGGACACATGGAGGGTGATTTTCACCCTCTGTGCCCCCCGCCCACGGCCAACGGACGAGCGCTGGCCTGTTGGGTGGGGGTGGGATGGGTCACAGGGCACCCTCAATGTGGGAGGCAAGTCAGCACCCCTACTTCCAGCATAGTTTAAGGACTGCATGGGATTGAACATTGTATGAATAGTTTTAGGAGATGGCCATGGTCAGTTTATGAGCACACTCAGTTTCTGAAAACCAGTGTGGCATAGGAGGAATACAGAGCAACTGAGTTTGCAGCATGTGAAAAATGGAAATGGAAGGAGTCAAGTAGTATTCATGGCTAAGATTAGGTGTTACAAATATTATTTATTTATTTAATTTGTATACCGCTCTTTGTCCACAGATCTCAGGGGGTTTCACAGGTCCAACTCCTTGATGAATTATGGCAGTCTTGTTTTGCCTACTTTACAGGAAGGCGTCCTCTTTTGTAAAGGACTGTCCAAAGACAGTGTTCTGTTTGAAAGTGTTTCATTCCAAGTCTAATTTAAGATAAAGAACTGCAAGAGAGCAGGGACCTTGAAGTTGTCCATCAGTGGTTAGCATCTGAGCCACAGACTGAGCAGGCGCAGAAGTCACTTGGTCACATTCTTTACCATGATGGTGATATGCACTGTATTTCTATTTAAATTATATCAAGCCCTCTAAGAATCCCTTGCATGTGAGCACTGATGCTTGTACTCTCTGTGTTAAAGAAACATGCTCACATAGGTCTTACAGTGAGAATGTTGTGGATTTCCCATCACTTGCAATGTGTCTCAAGGCTCCTCAGTGTTCTGAAGTTAATTAATTAAAAAAATACATCTTCTCCATTTTATTCCAGCTGGCAGCATCAAGAAATAAACCATGTTCCTCAGAGTGCAACTGGAGCAGCTGTCAGCTGATCTCAAATATGTGAATAAGGCAAAGAGCATGCAAGCACCGTATGCTTATTATAATGGGCTGGCAACTTTTCAAAAAATAAATACCGGTAAATGAATCCACTGTTCTTTTCTTTAAAAACAGTACTAGGTTTCTGATGTACCTTTCTGTCACCACCATCACTTCAAACCTAGGTATGTGACTGAGGAGGTATTGCCTTATATAGGGACTTACCTATATTTAAACGTTGATGGGGAGATTCTTCCCTATTCCTATTCCTGAACTAATAATAATAATAATAAATTTTTTATTTATACCCCTCCCTCCCCAGCCAAGACCGGGCTCAGGGCTCCTGAACTTCTTGACATCTTTTGATGCTCTGCTGGAGGATTAACTCTTCACACTGGTCTACGAGATATTGTTTAATCATCTGGAAAATCTAGTTGATTAAAAGTGCTTGTTCTAGACTGTACCCACTCAACATGAAATAATTTAAGTTCCCTCTGTTTCATAAGCCCATGAAATTCTGGCACAGGGGAATTCTTTAACTGGTATTGGAACTGCCCCTGACTCTGGGCAAACTCCCTGTGCTGATTCTATACAGCAATGCAGATATTGATGCAACATTCTGATGGATCCCATGAAACCCCTGTCACCATTCCAGTTGTTTTTGTCCTGTCAGCACTTATGTTTTTGGCGGAAGGTATGCAGGGAAAGTAGCATCATTCCTTCAATCTTCTTTGCACATCAGGCCATCTGCAGGCAACATTATGGAGTGTAGGATAGACAGGGGTAACTTCTGATAGACCCTAGAGGTTCAAATCCCTAGTCATCACATTCTAGTTGTTACAGTCTTCATAACATTTCCCAGAAGCTGCCTGTCTCCAGCTATATGAGGTCAGAGTGAGATTCTGTATCAAGTCGCCATAATGAATTTGGCCGTCTACTTGTGCTGCTTAAGCCATCCATGTATTTTCACTGGGATTCATGATGCTGAAGGATACAAATGTCTCCATCTTGTCTCTACACTTAATGGTTTTATTTAGTCTTTCCTGGTTTAACTATTGATGCCATTAATATCAATGGAACTTTAAAATGTTAGCTGGGTTTAGCCCATTAGCAATTACTTTTAGAAGATGTGGTTTAACCCACAGTGCCACCTGTGGCCCTTTAGAAGATGAAAAACATCTTAATGTAAGAAAAGCTTTGAGATGCCAGGCTGTCCTATGATAACTGAAATAACAGCAATCTCATTCAAGAACAGCAGTTCCACTGATCTCATCTGTTTTGTTAAGCTATTTATTTGTACCAATATATTAATTTCAAAGTGAAACCACATCAACTCAATGAGGATGATTGCTTGCCTGTTCCATCTTGAATCCTGAAACACCATTTGTTTTACTTCAAATCATACAAAATATGTTTCTCCTCAGGTTTTACATTAGTTTTGTTATCTTTGATTCTACTCTGAGAAGAGGAGATTATCTCATTAAAATGTTCTGGAGATGGTCAGAATAGTTTTCCTTCTGTGAATAACAAGTATTGGCTAACAGCTCCCCTCAGAGGTGGTATAGAAAGTATGCACTCATCTAAACCTGTGTTCCCCTGTGTATTTTGTATTAAGGAAATATTGTGTTTTGTCTAAAAAATCCCTCTTGCAAATCAATAAGGAAAATACCCCTTATTCTCTTATATATCTGTGACCAAGCATAAAACCAGTTCTGATTGATTGTGGAAACTTTTAGATGAGTTTGGGAAAGAAAAGTCATGTTGTGCAGTACAAATGTTGTGCAGTTTTCATGTTGTGCAGTACAAATTTCAAATCATTAGTGATGGTGACTGGAAGCAGAGCTATTTCAAAGCATTGGGAGGGAAGGACCTTTTCTAAAAGAGGAAGCAGATAAAATATATAGGAATATTTCTAAATGAATAGCTTTCACTGTTTGGGCATGTTTACTGAAAGCCACTGGAGGAATACTTTTAGACAGCGCGGTAATTAAAACAAACAGACTATATAAAAAAGGGGGGAAACTTAAAACCAAAGCCATTAATTCAATAAAATGTTCACTAATCCAACAGGCTCAATAAGAATGTCAATGCTTGTCTAACTAGGTACTTATACCGGCAAAAATTGTAGCTTGGAGGATTCCCTATATGCTGGGTCCCTGTATGCAGTAATCAGAACACAGTGTGCAGTTTGCAGCTGCAAATTGGGAAACTGTATGTGCAGCACTAATGGGACGCAGGTGGCGCTGTGGGTTAAAGCCTCAGCGCCTAGGGCTTGCCGATTGAAAGGTCGGCGGTTCGAATCCCTGCGGCGGGGTGCGCTCCCGCTGCTCGGTCCCAGCGCCTGCCAACCTAGCAGCTCGAAAGCACCTCCGGGTGCAAGTAGATAAATAGGGACCACTTACCAGCGGGAAGGTAAACGGCGTTTCCGTGTGCGGCTCTGGCTCGCCAGAGCAGCGATGTCACGCTGGCCACGTGACCCGGAAGTGTCTCCGGACAGCGCTGGCCCCTGGCCTCTTAAGTGAGATGGGCGCACAACCCCAGAGTCTGTCAAGACTGGCCCGTACGGGCAGGGGTACCTTTACCTTTACCTTTATGTGCAGCACTAGCTGCATAATAGTATACTTCACCATGGAGACCCCCCTCAGTTCTGCACAGCTAAGAATGCAAATAGACTTTCCTATAGTCAGTGTTATAGAGATGGGAGGGAACATCCATGTTATATAGATGGAAAAGTAGGATGTTGTTGCACATGGTTATTACTGATGCATAATTTTTTGCATCTGATTTTTGCTTTTGGAGGGGAAGCCATTCTGTTCAGGAACACATCTGTGGGTATTTCATCTTACGACTTTTTGTTGTATAGCTCAGCTGGCTTAAGAACGCTCTTCTCCTGTCCTGTACTTGACAGTTTTATAAGCTGATCAAAAACATTTTCAGTCCATCTTCTATCAATTAGAGTTTTCCTTCTTAATTATTCTAAGATGAAATGACTGCAGAGGAATGTATTGTTTTGACCAGCTGTTACTCTAAGTTATCCAAATGTATAATTGCTTGGGCAATAGCATGGGAAGAAGAAGGCATTCATGTCATGGTTCGAAGAGGTATTTTTTTTCTTTGTAAACACTTGACTTTGCATTTGAATTTACTAAATATCTACCATCAAGTTATATATACAGACTGATCTAAACCTCTTAGTCGGTTACACCATAAGGATTTCCAAAAAAAATAAAACACATCATTAGAAACATACAAATAATTTCAATGAATTTCAAAGTTCCTTGCACTTCAACTAAGAGAACCAATTACTGAAATTCCATATGATATTGGACATTGCCCTGTAGAATCCCCAAACCTGGGGCCCTTTTGCAAGTGATGCCTTAAATCCACAGTCTACATGGGAATCTTGCTAATAAAAGCCCTATTCAGGCATTGTATTTAAGGGCAATGCAATCAGTTCCCCTGTACTGTGTGCTAAGCAGAGTCATGCTGGGCTTCATAAATATGATGTAGTGCACACACAGAATGGAAGACAGGAGACCAGGGGGCTCCACCAAATTTGGACCTTGTACAGGGCGCTACTGAAATTTGAAAAACGAATGTCCATCCCTGATTAGGGGGCAGTGGAGACAAATACTTTAGTTCTTCCCCCTCCATCATTCCTGCCATCTTTTTGAATCATGGAGGCTTCCCACATGTTTTAGCACTCTGGAAAAGCAGGGTTCTAAAATGCAAAGTGAGCCTACAGAGATAGATAAAGCTCCCCACTGCCAAAATTCGCCTTCCAAGATCTGGAAGGCATTGTGCATCTTTGTGCTGCCCCTTTATGATTTTAACAATTACACTTAATGCCTGAAGAAGGCTATAGTTTCTGGCCTCCAGCTGAATTGGGGTAAATGTAAAAACAAAAAGCAAAGCAAAAAGCTAAAACCCCCACTATCGTGTAAGGCCAGCAAAAGGAGCTCCAATTTGCTACATTCATTAGTACAGTGGTACCTGGGGTTAAGAACTTAATTCGTTCCAGAGGTCCGTTCTTAACCTGAAACTGTTCTTAACCTGAAGCACCACTTTAGCTAATGGGGCCTCCTGCTGGTGCTGCACCGCCAGAACACAATTTCTGTTCTCATCCTGAAGCAAAGTTCTTTACCTGAGGTACTATTTCTGGGTAAGCGGAGTCTGTAACCTGAAGCATCTGTAACCCGAGGTACCACTGTACTTCCTTCACTTCCTATTTAATGCTACCATCACTGGGGAAAGCAGCTGTGTTGGAAATGCCCCTGCAAAAATCACACATCATTTTAGGTCACCTTTCCCCCTGCAAATTCTGTAAATGGCCTCACATCCAGCACATTGGTCACCAATGATTCACATCAGCGATGAGCCCATCATTTGGAAATAAGTCTAGAATACCAGTGGAATATTGTTTATGACAGCGTCTCTGATTCAGACACATACGGAGTAAACATATCTCACAGTGTATGTGTGTGGGTGGGGGTGCAATATATCTTGCTTTATATAGTTTGTTGATGATCTATTATAATTAATGTCCTTGCATTGGATTAGAATAAAAGCTTGCAATAATTTATGTGTTGCTTGGAAGCTATGGTCCCTTAATTTATGTGTAAGTTATCCAAGTGACTCCATTTGTTCATTTCTTTCTGTAAAATAGAAATTGGCTTTGAGAAGATAGCTGGAGAAACTCCAAATGTCATCCTCTTGAGTGATTTATGTAGTGCTAAATAATATTCAGCAGCAGGTAACAGATACCAAAGAATGCTTCCCAGGGAGCATGCCAAAGAAAGCAATATTAAGTTAAATGTTCACAATGCAATTCCTTTTACTTAAACGAAGTAAGGTCAGGATAGAATTAGTTTTCTCCACCACCACCCCATTAGCATCACTGGGAGAAGGTGCACATGCAATAACCACCCCATAGAGTCCACTTTACATGCAGTTTTCCAAACTATTCATGAGCAAGTACCTTGCCGGGTGGTCTGGGTTACTTTCTCCAGATCACCGCAAAGATCTCATGTAAAAGATAGTAGATTATTAAATCTCAACATTCAACAGAATGGTTCAACAGAGGCAGGAAAATGTAAAGTACCAGTGTGATAGACAGAGAGCCATTTTCATGTCCCACTCCAAAGATTATCCTCTTCCCATGAAAGAAGGGGGAATATGCAAGCTCCCAACCCTACTAAGGATGGAGAAATTATGAAGGTCCCAAGTACAGAGGCCCGTATGGACAAATGCCCTATTTGCACATTCCTCCCTCCTTTACGTGGGGGAAGAATCATTTGAATTACAGTGGTACCTTGGGTTACAGATGCTTTGGGTTACGTCTTTTCAGGTTATGGGCGCGCCGAAACCCAGAAGTACGAGAACAGGTTACTTCTGGGTTTCAGTGCTTGCACATGCACAGAAGCAGTTGCGTCACGTGCGTGTGCTGACTGCGGGTTGTGACAGAACTGCTGGTTGTGAACACTGCGGGCTGCGAACGTGCCTCCCGCACGGATCACATTCGCAACTCGAGGTTCCACTGCACCCTCAGCACATATAAGTTCATGTGGTATACCCTTGTCACACATGACATCTACTCTACCACAAGAAGTTCATTCAGCCGGGGCCACTAGGGGGCGCATTGGAAGATGGCCGACAATACCATCTCTCCGACCCACACGGGGTAATTAAGAGGCTGTTATGGGAGTAGGCAGCCTCCCTTGTTGCCCCAAGGAAATGGGGAACACTGCCCTTGCCTGCTGTGCCCATAAATCACCCCCTAATTCGAAAGAAGGGGGTGAGGGCCCTAGGCAGAATGCCCCCGTGTGGACCTCGGCTCTCTTGGACGCTGTCTCTGATCACGCACTAGCTGCAACAATTTGGAATAATTAATTACAAAAGAAGCAAATGCACATATTTCAAGTGAAGAAGGGGAGTGAAGTCTGCTAATTTAAGTGACCTCTGCGAAAGAAGACGACGGGTTGGAGAAACAGGAATATTTTATGATGAAGATACACCAAAGGCTGGGTATGTTGACAACGGGACTGAATGGGGGGGGGAACCTTTTTTACTTTTCTTCTATGTGATTTACAAGAACCCCTCCTCATTAGAATCGTCGGTTGAACTGACCCAAACAGGATGATTAAGGTCTGTGTGGAGATAAACTTTAACCAAAAGTATGCTTTATGGAGATCGAGAAGCAATAAGAGCTTTTGGAATGGCGCAGCAATTAATTTGGAGTCGCCATCTTGCCAAAGGATTTATAGCCGAGAGAAGGAACGGACTTGTTTTCAGACTGCATTCCTGGTGAATCTCCTCAGAGGTTTTGAGAAAGGAGGCAGATTGGTGAAGATTAATGACGTTAAGACTGTTTTGATGTATG
The DNA here is from genome assembly GCF_951804945.1 of Podarcis cretensis. Classification (NCBI taxonomy): domain Eukaryota; kingdom Metazoa; phylum Chordata; class Lepidosauria; order Squamata; family Lacertidae; genus Podarcis; species Podarcis cretensis. The sequence goes on along the minus strand of NC_137170.1, from coordinate 42,773,465 downwards.
GAAGTGATGTTACATGGAAAATGTCTGGATATGGCTACTGGATAAAAAATAATAATATCCACGCAGGATTACAAACTGTCTAACCAGCTTGTGGAGACTATCAGAGGTCACAAAGAGAAAGGAAAAATATATGAAACTAACAACAAGAGATGTGGAAAAACAAGAAGAAAGGACTGGATAGTACTGTGAACATCATAAGGTTAGATTTGTGGACATTAAAACAGCAGTAAGAAGCAAGAAGTTGATCGGATCCCCTTCAGAACTTGAAATATGGGTACCCCCAACAAAAATTTAAAATTTGTCTGTGTAATTTGGAATTTATGTAATTTGGTTTGATTTGATGTGATTGGTCGGTTAATAAAAAATTATTCTTAGAAGTTCATTCAGCCACATAAACAGAGGTCCCAGCATGCGAGTGTTTGACCAGGATGACTCAAGTTCCAATCTAATCTTCCTATATTATCTATAAAATGGGAATCATAGAATCATAGAATCATAGAATCATAGAGTTGGAAGAGACCACAAGGGCCATCGAGTCCAACCCCCTGCCAAGCAGGAAACACCATCAGAGCACTCCTGACATATGGTTGTCAAGCCTCTGCTTAAAGACCTCCAAAGAAGGAGACTCCACCACACTCCTTGGCAGCAAATTCCACTGTTGAACAGCTCTTACTGTCAGGAAGTTCTTCCTAATGTTTAGGTGGAATCTTTTTTCTTGTTGTTTGGAACCATTGCTCCTTGTCCACTTCTCTGGAGCAGCAGAAAACAACCTTTTCCCCTCCTCTATGTGACATCCTTTTATATATTTGAACATGGCTATCATATCACCGCTTAACCTCCTCTTCTCCAGGCTAAACATGCCCAGCTTCCTTAGCCGTTCCTCATAAGGCATCGTTTCCAGGCCTTTGACCATTTTGGTTGCCCTCCTCTGGACACGTTCCAGTTTGTCAGTGTCCTTCTTGAACTGTGGTGCCCAGAATTGGACACTGGAATATGAGCGAGACAATTGCCACGATCCAGCTAGACACATAAGCCCTCTTCAGGTGTTCTTAAACTATCCATGGATGAGTCCTTGTTGCCGCTGCCACCTGATCTTCCCACCTGACCTTCCCAGGTCTTCAATGGGAAGACCTGAAAGGGAACTGGAAATAGGTTTGACTGGACATGATTACAGTTCGCCATGGGATTGCAAACCCCGATTGTGCAGAGTTCCTGGTCATGAGGAGGACTGCAACACGTTCAGCCAAACATGCTTACAAACCCTCTTCAGACCTTTCTGCTCAGCGCAGGTATGTTGGGTGTGTGTGGAATGCCTGAAGCAGGTTTTTCCACACGTATCTCTAGCTAGATGGGGGAAGCACATACACAAATGGATCCTATGTGTACAGTTACCTTCCCTGATTCAATACATTTTCTCATTCTTCGTCCAAATGGTTCTTCTCTCACCCATTTTATCCTCTCTACAACCTTGTGAGGAAGCTTAGGCTAAGAAATGCTAAATGGCCGACCATCATGCATTGAGTGCAGATCTAAACCCTGGTCTCTCTGGTCCTAATCCAACATTCTAATAACCATTAGTGGTCATTAGTGTGGGGACCTTTTAACAACAGCTTCATTACATCTACGGCACATGCTTACAGTTCATGGGATTGGGAGCCCTGATTGCACAGAGTTCCTGGTTATGAGGACAACTACAATACATTCACTACAGCTTACCTGGATGGGAATGAGTTGGTACAGGCTGGCAGCTAGGTCAGGGTTCTACAAGGCCAGTCATGGGAGCCTCAGATGAGCTTTGTCAGTCTGCCTGTGCACCTGGACCTCGCCTTTCCTGTGCTCCACCCCATCCATATAATCTGCAGTGACACTTGAGTTAGGAGGGCATTTCCACAGCTCTGCCCCATCATGCAGGCCACTACTGCTAATCGCTACCATAGATACTACTTATTAAATTTATGTAACTCTTATATGCTATGGTTTTCCCAGTAGTGATGTATGGAAGTGAAAGCTGGACAATAAAGAAAGCTGATCGCCAAAGAATTGATGCTTTTGAATTATGGTGCTGGAGGAGACTCTTGAGAGTCCCATGGACTGCAAGAAGATCAAACCTATCAATTCTTAAGGAAATCAGCCCTGAGTGCTCACTGGAAGGACAGATTGTGAAGCTGAGGCTCCGGTACTTTGGCCACCTCATGAGAAGAGAAGACCCCCTGGAAAAGACCCTGATGTTGGGAAAGATGGAGGGCACAAGGAGAAGGGGATAAAAGAGGACGAGATGGTTGGATAGTGTTCTCGAAGCTACCAACATGAGTTTGACCAAACTGCGGGAGGCAGTGGAAGACAGAAGTGCCTGGCGTGCTCTGGTCCATGGGGTCATGAAGAGTCGGACACGACTAAATGACTAAACAACAACTGTATGCTCTGACTGATCCAACAAAACACCAGGGTTGCGTCTGGAGAACCTTTCTAAAGACCTACAAGCCCGCCAGCTGGCTGTGTGGGAGAGGAAGCAAGAGGCTGGGTTGTTCTGCTCCCACCTCTCTGGCAAGAGCTGATCACAAGCATTTTAATCATCTTTCCCCCCCAAAATGGTTTCCACACCTTGCACTGTACATGTTCTGTTGGATCAGACAGTGCTGTAGAGCACATTGCATAATTAATTCGTAATAAGTTCTGGCAAAGGAGGATCAAGATTTTCCCAAAGTGTACAATGATGTAGAAATGGAAACCTTTTGATTTTCCAGCGAAATCTTAGTTTGTAGCACATAAATTAATTTATCATCTGCACATCTTGAAGGAACAGATGAGGTGAGAACACTTCAGACAATAAACACCGGCAGTCGCCTAGTGTTTTCCTGGAAACTTTGCAATCTCATCATCCTGCTAAAGAGAAACACATAATAGATGAGTGTTTCATTGTCACCATGGACTTCAAAGATGCCCTGTGATTATAAGGTTGTGCTTATAATTATCACAAAGTAAGAATGAGAAAAAGAGGAAAGTACACATATCATACTCAGTAACTGTAGTGTGCTGCCATGCTTATACTGAATGACAGTCACTCTGGCAGGGAGTACACATTAGTCACTCTGCTCAGTTTCACTCCTTGTAGGCCCCCAGTCTATGGCATGCTCTGCCCAGCAAGGCCTGCCTGGCACTGGCCTAACTGTTTTATTTGGCACCAGATTGACATTCTTTTACTCCCAGGCATTTGATAGAATGTGATTGGCCAATTTTGAAATTCCACCATGATGCTAATTGCTTATTCCTGAATCATTTGTCATTCTTGGGGGAGAGGGGTAGCATAGTTTTAGTATATTGTTTACACTGCTGTTGGAACAAAATAAAATAAATAAAATAAATAAATTCCTTCCAGTAGCACCTTAGAGACCAACTAAGTTAGTTATTGGTATGAGCTTTCATGTGCAGGCACACTTTTAACTTAACACATATTTTAATTGCTATAATATGCCTTGAGTGTGTGTTTTTTTACACCAAGTCATCTAAGAAATTTAACAAACTTTAATCTATGTTTTAAAGTTTATATATTGTATGTTTTCTTTTATTTTCTCCCCTGTAGGCTGCTTTGAAAACATATACAGGGGTACGGGTTAAGAACTTAATTTGTTCTGGAGGTCCGTTTTTAACCTGAAACTGTTCTTAACCTGAGGTACTACTTTAGCTAATGGGGCCTCCTGCTGCAGCCACCACACAATTTCTGTTCTCATCCTGAAGCAAAGTTCTTAACCCGAGGTACTATTTCTGGGTTAGCAGTAACCTGAAGTGTCTATAACCCGAGGTACCACTCTAGTGGAAAGCAAGGTATAAATTTATTAAACAAATGAATGAATGAATGAATGAATGAATGGCTTAATCATTGTTGTGTATTTTTGAAAACAACTAGCCTCTGACAAGTCGGACATATTCTGAGAGGCTGAATGTGTCCCATCTTTTTTAAAGCTGAAGTGTTCTGAGAAAGCCTTTCCTCCTCCCAGGAAGGGAAGGGGTTGTGATCGGGAGACGATTCCTGCGTCATGCAGGGGGAGCTCCGCCCCCTGCTTCAACTCCAGGGCTGGCGTGCCACGCCCATCCCCGGTTGGGCACCCAATAGGGAAGCTAGGCGGGGACGTGGCTTGCTGCTCAAATGCAGCCCCGCCAGCCATCCCCACCATTGCAACGTTAGCTAGAAATAAGACTAAGCAAAAATTGCATCCTAAATTCTGCATGCTTATGTCCAAAATTCATGGACTGCAGAACTGAGGAGGTGTCTATATGTTCCATTTCTCAGGAACTTCTATGTGCCTTGGAGGAGCAACTCTCAAATGGTCCATGAAACCGCCCTATTTAATCATGTATCACTAATTTGTTCTCACACATTCAATCCATATGCACAGATAATCAGAATTCTCCTGGGCGCTCTAGAATCTTAGGAAAATACATCAGGAATTCACTTTGCAATCCAATATACAGTCCACACCCAGTTCAAGTAAAATGTGTGCGTGTGTCTATATATATATATATATATATATATATATATATATATGCGCTTTTCAAAGCACATCAATTCTTAAGTTCCTTCATTTATTTGGGTATATATATTTGGAAGTAGTTTAAGAAAAACGAATAGTCTGAGAAAATATGCATGTGCCATGCTATTGGCATTTTCTGGTATAGGGCCAGAGTTAATCCAACACTTTGAAATGCTTCATAAAAGAACTCCAAAGGATAATCATGCAATGAAAAAGCCACTTTGTAACAGTAAGCATGAAGAGTTAAAATGAGAAGTTTTTGTACTTTGCCTTCACTTTTGCCTTACACAAGCAATTCCAAAATGGTGGTCTCCTTTGGAATTATAATAGCCACATTGTCATCTTTGAGGGTGCCATATAAAGGGTTAAGGGAATAAAGATTACAAGGGCAAGAGTGGACAGATGAGACAGCTGGGTAACAATTCCATTGGTGAGAGATGGTTCAGTGCTCAAGGGGCAGCAGTACATGCCCTAATCTACTTTGGCACTATTGTTTCTGTGCTAAAAAGAACTTGGTGAAAGCTCTATGATTTTACATCATTTAGCTCTGCATTATTGTAGGCTGCAAACCAAAGAACTCCACACCCAGCTCCACCATCCAGCTGGAAGTGATCAAGTCCAATAAAAGTTTTATTTTTCTGACCATATAGACTAGCATTCCCCACTCCAAACTGAAGCCTGCTGCACTTCTCAACAAGCATCAACAACTGACAACCTTTGCACCATTGTGAACCTTTGTGCCATGGTTAAGTGGCAACTATCCATTCTTAAGGAAATCAGCCCTGAGTGCTCACTGGAAGGACAGATCGTGAAGCTTAGGCTCCAATACTTTGGCCACCTCATGAGAAGACAAGACTCCCTGGAAAAGTCCCTGATGCTGGGAAAGTTGGAGGGCACAAGGAGAAGAGGACGACATAGGACGAGATGGTTGGATAGTGTTCTCGAAGCTAGCAGCATGAGTTTGACCAAACTGCAGGAGGCAGTGGAAGACAGGAATTCCTGGTGTGCTCTGGTCCATGGGGTCACGAAGAGTTGGACACGACTAAACGACTAAACAACAACAACATCTGTGGTTCAAAAATGGAATTGATCCAAGAGAGAGAATTACCATTAAAAAGCTGAAATATGTCCTAGATCACATATGGCATTGTCAAAGCCACTAATGCTTGAACCGAATCTAAAAACAGCTAATGAACGTGTACCCATTAAATCCTGTCTGAGAGATTTTATACCTTTGTGGACAGGGAAGCCTTTTCTATAACCTAGAGACTGATGAAATGAGAAATATAGCTTATGTTACAAGGTTTGAAGGAGGCCAGGCTGTCCACATTCCCTTTGAGTCGATGATACGATCGTTTAAGGATGTGCATGTTTCATATCAGGCTGGTGCCTTCACTGTACTCTTTTCAGTGCCTGCTAAAAATATTTTTGTTTAGACAAGCCCACCCAGATATTTAGAAAGTTGATGTGAGTGCTAATCTGTTTTTAGTCTACTGTTACTGGCAAAGTAAAAAGCCTTAAATAATCATTAATTGTTCTTATTGATAATTTTATTGTCTTTTTTGTAAACTGATTTGAGGTTTTCTTTTACAATTAAGCAGAGTATACATTTTATGAAATAACAAATAGAACAGTGTCCTGTGAAGCAATGAGAGTTAATTGTTAAGGCTTCTCCCAGCTGCAATCAAAGTAAATATCTCAGAGTATCTGATGGAGGAACTAACGGAGAGTGGCAGTATTAAAATCTGCATTGCAATTCCAGCTTTTGCAAACATGTCTACATGTAAAGTCATGGTAGAAATTGTTTACTGTGTTGGACTGGGGTTCGCTTGCAAATGTTCATATACAAAAAAAAGCAGAATGCTGCTTCAAAAAGGGAGTGTGTGTGTGACTTGAGTCACACCTTAACTGCGATGGTACTGATGCCTCAGTTTATGGTTAAATTGTGTATTTTGAGTAGCAGAAGTAGCAGATTGATGGAGCTGCCCTCTCGACAGTGGTGTAGCGGCAGCCATCTCCAACGGGGCTAGGTTAGGCAGTGCCCTCCTGCTGATGTGTCAAAACAGCCCTAACCTTGCTGCTGCCCTGCCGTGATAAGATTCAGTGTTGACAATAATTGGGGTGGGGGCAGTTCAACACCTCTGCCCCAGCACACCAGCCTCTATTGTTATGTAGGTGCCTGGCTGAGAGTGACACCCCTGCAGTGTTGTCGATGTAGATTTGGCCCTGTTTAAAGATAAAGGGACCCCTGACCATTAGGGTCCAGTTGTGCCTGACTCTGGGGTTGCGGCGCTCATCTCACTTTACTGGCCGAGGGAGCCGGCGTATAGCTTCCGGGTCACGTGGCCAGCATGACTAAGCCGCTTCTGGCAAACCAGAACAGCGCACAGAAACGCCGTTTACCTTCCTGCTGGAGCAGTACCTATTTATCTACTTGCACTTTGATGTGCTTTCGAACTGCTAGGTTGGCAGGAGCAGGGACTGAGCAACGGTGGAACCACAGCGCCACCCGCGTCCCACTTGGCCCTGTTTAAAGGTAAAGGTAAAGGTACCCCTGCCCGTACGGGCCAGTCTTGACAGACTCTGGGGTTGTGCGCCCATCTCACTCAAGAGGCCGGGGGCCAGCGCTGTCCAGAGACACTTCCGGGTCACGTGGCCAGCATGACAAAGCTGCATCTGGCGAGCCAGAGCCGCACACGGAAACGCCGTTTACCTTCCCGCTGGTAAGCAGTCCCTATTTATCTACTTACACCCGGAGGTGCTTTCGAACTGCTAGGTTGGCAGGCGCTGGGACCGAGCAGCGGGAGCGCACCCCGCTGCAGGGATTTGAACCGCCGACCTTTCGATCGGCAAGTCCTAGGCGCTGAGGCTTTAACCCACAGCGCCACCTGCGTCCCTTTGGCCCTGTTTAGCTGTAGGTAATTCTTTCATCAGGGTCACAGAGATCATAGATCATTGTGTGGTTCCTTCTAGGAGTCTTTGTTGGGATGTGAGGATAAGCATGTGTGCTGTGTTCCCCACCCCCTTTTGCAACAGACTAAAATTACTTAACCCCTGCCTGAAAGAGATCCCTTGCTTTCTAAATTCCAAATACATTAGTGGGCTGTAGGCATTCAGGGAGACTATGCAAGATCGAAGTCAGCCAGCCACAGGTTGTCCATTAAAAAGCCATAGGTATTTACGGTTGTTCATTTTCATCCATGCTGCCAATAGTGTGGATTCTTCATTTGTATCAGTGATAACTGAGGAGGACAATACACGAATACCAGATTTTCTGGATCATATGCCCCATCCATTAGTAACTCTCCTTAAACAGAAATTCCTCTGGCAGGTAGTCAATATTAATAAAAGTATAGCTGCCAAAATGACTAAATGGAATTACACATTGGCTCAAGCTGTATGGCTGAAAAAATAAGTCCCAGGATGTTTGCTTGAAGAAACCCAATATTTTAGGTGAAAGGTTCCATAGATGTAGCCCATACCAGTGAATAAGTGAAGCCTGTTGGATAGAAGTGTGTTTATACAAGTCCCCTCCCCAGCACTCCATCATGTGGTACACTCCAAGCGGGCTGCACCTGCTTAGCCAAGGTGCACATGAAAGCATCTTAAAGTATGCCCAAAGGTAGCTTACTTTTAGATAGCATTTCTTCTCATTTCGGTGCTTTGAACAAAGAGTGTGTGCAAAGCATGTCAGAATTTCAATTAGCATCCTCCTTTGTCCATTCATTGTCAGCATTGCGTGGACAGGCGGAGTCCCCAGATCCCGAGCGGTCCCCCGCGTCATGTGGAATAACGACTCAAGACAACGTGCTATGGGATTAAATTGGCCACAAATTTATTAAATTTCAAATGTGGGTAGACCTTGGCTCAGGCATTGGGCGTTCTCCCTCCCCAGTCGCCAGCCGGGGACATAGGGAGCATCAGGGTTATCCAGTGTGTGTGTGGGGGGGATGGGCCGGCTCTGGAGAACATATGTTCAAGCAGAGATAGCCGCTCCCGTTACGCTGCCGCCGCCGCAGGGGAGAGCAATGATGAACTTTCGGCGTACGGTCAAAGCCTCCCTTCAGAAACCCCTTTAACGGGGTACCCTGGTATCGCCGCCGCAAAGAGGAAGATGGACTAAAGGATTCCACCCAAGGCCTGATACCGCCAAAGTTGTGACGTTTTGCTACGGGAAAGACGAAACCTGCCAATGCAGGGAAATTCCTTTCCGGCCCTTTAACAGCGACCTTAACATAGCAGCGCCCGCATACCTGTGAAGAAAAGTTAACCTACAAAACCTGTGAAGAAAAGTTAACCTGCAAAATAAGACATTAACTGAGGGTGGGTAGGGTGGGAGAAGCTCTGGAGCCAAGTGAGGATTCCCAGGTAAGATCCTCCCTCTATTTTGTGGGCAGGTAATCCCTCCCCTACCTGGCCTGGTCTCCTTGGCAACGCTTCCCCCAGGTGGGATTGGACAACTGACTGAGGTAGGCGGAGACCTCCAGGTATCCCACCTGAGGGAAGGCAAAGCCAAGCCTATGCTGATGGAGCCGCTCCAGATCTAGGGGCTGCGCGCGTCCACGCAAAGGGCGCCCCCCGTTGTAAGAGGGGAGCGGTCATTCCTGGGAGACGTATCCCACATTAAGACTGGAGTTTGTTCATTTTTGAATGAAAAATAAACTTTTTTACCACACTCCTAAAATGTGCCAACAGCATCTCCACAGAGGGAATTTCACATTCAAGGGCCCAGCATCAAAAACAAGCAAACATTGCCCTAGCTTTGCTTCACCCATTTTTTAACTTTTGTTCTAGGATAGCCTTAAAAGAAAATGAAAGTGTATTCCAAGAGTGGCTCTAGCTTGTGCCTACCTTTCCCTGGTATCAGTGAAAATGTGTACAAGGTGGGACAGGGGAAAAGCCCATAGTTCTCATTTTCAAACCACAAGTTTCTGACCAATGTTAAGGTATCCTGAAAACTTTCACCTGTACTTTCAATTAGGGATGGGTGATCTGCCAATTTTGGTTGCTCATTCTTCCACTCACTAGTATAGTAGATTTCCACTAGTATAGTAGATTTCCACGCCAGTTTGTGATTTATTTCTTTTTTAAAAAACCTCATGAATTAATCAGCATTTTAGTTCAAATTTCTCCTAATATTTTTGTATGCAATTTTGCTGCATGTACATATTTTTTGGCAAAGCACTTCCCCCAGTTCTGGATTCTTTCTTCACTAATATATGCATTTCTATGCACACGTTGCCATACACATTACATTACATGGCTGGGTAACTGAATGACAAAATTCAGAAAACTGAAAATCATGAAAGATTGCTGTTTTGGTTTGCCAGTTGTTTCATGTATTCATAAATGAAAACAGAACTGAATTTCTCCTTCAGCCCTAATATCAATAGACAGCCAGAGAAAGAGCATTTTCACCTACAAAGATAGGCAAACCTCAAGAATGGTAACAAGGTAAAATATGGATGGACATTCACACCGATCTGTCATTGCAATACAAAGCCTGCTTATCTAACTGCCTATGAAAGTATGCTGCAGAGTGACTAATGAACAGAACAAATGTATTGCACTTGTGAGCCATTGCAGTTCATGAAGACTGCACGTAAATATCTGAAAGGAACTGTGTTTTACTAAGACAGAAAAGCTGCCTCCCTTTGCAGCTGTCCCAGAAGTTGCCAGATATAATACTGCAGCTTTCATCCACACCTCCCCCCAAAAATATGATACAACATTGATTCTTCAACATACCCATAAAGATCTGTGGACTGAATTGTGACTGTTTCTCTCCAGTAGTGGCCTTTTCAATGGCCTTTCCATATTCAGCATTTCACGCTTGTGCTATGGGAACATATTTTTAAAAACGATCGATGACAAAATGAATCCAGATGGGGAATCCCCAACAGGCACTCATAGCAGCATGCTTGCAAAATGTGTAAGTTGTGTCTGTATGTATGAAAAAAATCCAGCATTACACAGCAGAAACCTCCCTTTTGAGCTTACAGATTGTGTCTTTCAAAGGAATAGGAAGGGCATTACACAATTCCTGTTAAGTCCCTGTATACCACACATGGAACATAATTGCATCAAATCTGACATGAAAGACAGTGAGCTATGGTCATAGGGGATTAGCTCTTAATGTCTTAAGCATTAGGAACAGGATATTGGGGTCGCAGAGAGTTAATTCTGTAACAAAATGCCACTAAGAGTGCTGTTAAAAGTAAAAGGAGTAAAGGCCCAGGTTTCGCATAAGCATCTGCTTTATAATTCATCACTATTTGGGTTGATTCTTTTTTCCCCTCCTCTATGTTCTTTAAAATAAAAAAAATTGAATGACATGATCACCAGCAGTTAAGAACAGATAGATGTTTTGTTTTACTGGTGATTCATGATCAGGGCAGCATGTAAGTAAAACCACAGGTGGTCACTAAAGAAAAGCACACATCAGTAACCACAGTCCCTGCAAATTACAACGGAAGGCGCTCTAGCATTTAAATATTCAACTGCACAGAGTTGTGTCTCAGCGGAACCCAGTGATTTTTTTCCCCAGGTAAGAAATATGAGGAAATTTCCTTTTGAAAGCAATTCTGAATGCCCTGGCTTTGATCCAAATGTAGAGTTCCATGAACGGAAGGCTCTTTCCATCCACTGAACACTTTTGATCTCATCGAAGAACCCACTGGCGGAGGGAGGAGGAGGCAAATTTCAGAGGGCCCAAGAGACAGCAAAGGAAAGAGTGAACTGGCAGAAGTCACCTCCCATCTCCATCTGCCAGCCTCTGTTTTCTACGGAAGTAGCCTTCAAATCATAATCCACCAACGGCTAGTTACACTTCAGTTTCTTATTAGGGCAAGACAGTCACAGGTAACCTGGTTTCAGTGGGATTTAAGTGTAAATTTTTATAGAATCATAGAATTGTAGAGCTGGAAGAAACCACAAAGGTAATCTGTAGTACTTGAACCCACAACCCTGAAATTAAGAGTTTCATGCTCTACTGAATGCTTCAGCCCCACATGAATTCTTCTGAATGCTGGAACAGGGTTCAGAAGCAGGCATGGTATGAAATTCCCCCATGATGATTTCCATGATGAAATCAGACTTGGCTTGAGTGAGTTGGTGTCTCCTAACTGCTAAAGAGGGAAGGGAGTTCGTGGAACAGAAAATGAAGCATATATGTCACTCTGCAGACCAAAGTAGAAGACACTTCCATTGGTTGAATGAATAGAACGAAGAAGGTCTTAAGTAATTCCTGCCTGCTAGGCTAGGCATCGGGGCTTACAGGGAAGAAGATCATCTAAAAGCATTTTTCAAAAATAGCTTTTTCTTCTTGTTGTGCAATGGACAAACTACCGTACATTTCTTGATAAGCCAGGACTTATCCTCCATTGTAGCTGCATATTTGCTGGTGACAATGAGGAGTTCACTGACAGACACATGCCAGAAAAACACCAGATTATTTTACATTGCTAGCATAGCCAGAAAGAAACAGTAATGCAAGAAAGTCTTGCGTGGAGCATCATCATCAACAACAACAACAAAAAAGTGAAGTATTTTCTAATGGAAAGTGTTACTAGAAACCTGGTTTCATTTTGCTATATCATCAGAACTTAGAAGTAGGGCTAAAACAATTTTGTCTCCATATAATTCTTCCTATAAGGCACTCAAAAAGTGGGAGTGTTGTTGCTTTGGGGCAACAATTTCCACAGTCCATCATTCTTCAGCTGCTTCATCCATACGTATTGTTCTCAAAGCAGTTGTTGCAATACCTATGGAGACCACAGGTTTTGCAAGCAATTCTCTGTGTCCCCAGGGACATTGCATGGTGATAAAATTAATGACAAGAACCAGATATAGAAAGAGACAAACTTTGTTATACTGGAAATTATATTTTCAGCCTGTGCACTATTTAAAAATAAATGTTTTCTTTCAAGCGTATACAAATACAGAAAATCAGTTGTGACCTGAAGGAATGATTTTAGCTCCTGCAGTGATAGTAGATGGTTGGAATCTAGTCATACTGGCATACCTTTTGATTTCTTTTGGAAGTCTGACCTGCCATGGGTTTCATTTTAAAATACACATACACCCGGTGCATCATCCAGAGTGTCTTCCCTCAGATTTAGTTCTGTTGGCAGCATCTAGTAGATGATTGTAGCTTTCCCACCCAAGTGGTACTTGCTATGCCAGCTATTCATCCAAAATTGCACTCACATACAGAAAATGCATGTTCAGCGCTCAGTTTGTTGAAATACTCCTAGGGAGGTCTGTGAGTGAAAGGATATGAGGCATGAGGATCTGGCACCAAGACTATCAGAGGAAAATACTTTTCCATTACTATATGTCAGGGAAACTGTGGGAAAAGTGGACAAGGCAATGAGGAAGAATCAGCCATGTTGGATTTCAGCTTCTTGGAGAATTTGAGGTAGGAACTTCGATAACCAAGCTATTGGCTGTGAATCAAAGAGGAAAGACAATGAAGAAAGAACAGATTTAATATTTGGCCTTTGAAGGATGATATTTTGGCTTCCCTGATTCTCTAGCCCTCCCTAGTTGATTAATAGGTGAAAATACTGACTGCCAACAGAAGAGCTAGTATGATTACTGTGGAATGACAGAAGCTGAGAAATTCTCCCTGGTCATGATGCTTGCCTACAGGTTTTGTTATAGCCTTCAGAAGCTAAGCTTTCTTGTAAGTAACAGTAATTCATTAGTCTGATTCTTAAGACTGTACTTATGCCTATATTCAGTTACATACATGAAGAGGAGGATCAAGACCACACTAGCTCACCCTGGCCCCCTCTGTTGTACTAACTCTTGATACTTAGGTGTTGGCGGCCATATTTACTAAGGGACTACATCTGTAGAGCCAATGTGTGTAGGCCCCCACCTAGTGACGATAACCTCCATGTAGTGGTGAAAGACTGCTATGATGGAAATGACACAACTTGGACTCTGCTTGTGTGGGCCCTAGCCAAACATGACACCCAATCTATGATTGTAGCTTTCCCACCCAAGTGGTACTTGCTATGCCAGCTATTCATCCAAAATTGCACTCACATACGCTCAGGCGATCTGAGTGGGCAGTGGGATGATTAGGATCAAGATGTTGGGGCTGTAGTGGATAGCTGAATGAAAATAGCAACCCAGTGTGCAGCAGCTGTAACAAAAAGACACATTCCATTCCATACTAGGAAATCATTTTCTCAACAGAAAAATCAAGACAATATTTTAAGAGGGAAATATACCAGAAAACAGGGACTGACCCAAGTGGAAAGAAATGGTTTGGATGTATGAAGCCTCTTCTTGCAACTATACTCTTACAAAGGCCTCCTGTGCAGCTAAAATAAGTCAGGGCCCACATAGAGGCAACAACTCTTGCTACAGTTTGTAGTTTAAGCAAAGATGCACTAGGATTAGCGGCTAGTGGGTGTTGTGGTAGCCCTGCACTGTAGCCCACTCCCTCTTTGCTATGAAAGAAATAGCTCCAAGCACAACGTTCCTACACTACATAGAAGCTTTGCTGCAACAGCGATAGTGTTGTCTTAGTGCAGGGAAAGGAGCCAGCTCTTAGCATAGGAGCAAGGGGACCAAAGCTCCCCTTGTGACAGCACTAGCTGTTTAGCATCAAATCCCATATTCTTCTGTCAGCACAGCAGGGCATTAGACTGAGCTCTTAATCATCACTGAGGCAGTTGATGTCATACTTGGTATATTTTCATTACTTAAATACCCTAAAATGAATTTTGACTCCATCGGACACAGAAATGTCTTTGAGCACAAAATTTTCATGGAAAAGCTGGTTTAGCTATTTTTACAAGACTGCGACTGATACCTCATTTCAGAGTGTGTTTTGCCACTGAGGTTTGGTCGAGAGCCACCCTGCCTATCACAGTAAGCCTTTCCAGGGTTTAGCAGAGCTTCCCAAAGCTTAAAGAGAAGCTGTCGACATCCCTTATGTTTCCAAATTCAGTAGGAACTCTGCAGTGTGCCGCCACCACCATTTGCAAGACACCAGTGATTTTTCTTTAATCTCTTTTACCTGGTATCTTTAGGTGGCCCAGCAGCACTCACTATAATTCCAGAATAGACACTGCCAGGGTCATCCTGTTTTGAAATATAAAAACGCCAGAACTTTGCTGGATCAGACCAAAACTCCATTACTCTAGAAAAGCCTTCCACAATATGCTGCCCTCCATATATCGTTGGACTCCAACTCCCATCAGCCCCAGCCAGCATCCGGCCAACGGTGGGGGATGATGGGAGATGGAGTTCAGCAAAATCAAACCAAGTTGGGGAAGGCTGGTCTAGAATCTGTTTTCATTCTACCTGTGGCTAGCTGGATACCTTTGGGAAGCTCACAAGAAGGCATAAAAGCAAAAACTTTCTCTTATTGTTTGTCCACAGCATCTGTTATTCATGGGTAAACTGCCTGATCCTTAAGAACGGTGACAACCCCCTACCTTGAGTAAGCAGCTTAAGCCAAGGACACACTGTCTCTAGATGAGAGCGATCATCAACGTGGTGGAACTTAGTTCAGAAACCTGATGTGAACTCCGTACCAGCATTTCCCCAACAGTTTTACTCAACTACATTCCTTCACCTATACATTATCACTGCATCGGAGCCATGTATTACCACATGGCTGAGCCGAGCCTGTTCCATCTGTCTCAAGAGTCTTTGGCATAGTAGCAAGGGGGAAATGAGGACATGCAATCAAAAGCAAGACGTCTATAAAACCCTGTCTGTCCAAGTTAGGTGTGACATTGTTTATGAAGCAGCATGAGGATTCTCGTGTTCTGGGCCCTCCTCTCCCCTGTCTGGCCTATGAAATGTGATCTAAATAACAGTAGGCAAAAAATAACCACATTTTGCATACCGTAAAGGGGGGGGAGGGGAAAGAGTAGGCACACTCCTATATTTGTCAAGTATTTCTAAGTTTGAAGTCTGCCGAATAGTTGTTGCATTCCGACACAATAAACCAAATAAAATAAATTGAAATTTGTGGTGAGCCACGAAAATATAAATCATGCTGAAATGATGAAGGATAAAATTCACGGTAGAACCAATGTTTCCTGAAGCACCTCTGTATTACCTCAGGCTCAAAATATATTAAAAATCATTCTCTTCCAGGCAACCAGGAAAGCCAAAGCCAAAACGTCTGGTTAATACTTGGTAACGTTTTATCCTAACATGGCCATGAAAGGCAGAAGATTTCCTTAAGAGGCCAATAACAATTCTTTTTATAGTTATTTATATCTGCTAAGCTTCATTCTTAGAAATGGTGAGGGAGGCAAAGTTGATGAGTTCTGCAGGTATGTCTGCAAGCTCCCTCCTCGTGCCAGCTGGAGCAGCCCTTTTGTTTTCGTTCCTTGCCCTGTAGCAGCCCCAGCCTTCCCTGGTCACAGCGACATGCATGGACAAACAGAAGATGTGATCCAGTCAAGTTGTGGAATGGCTGACACCAATTTGCTGGAAAATGTACTGCGGCAATAATGTCCGCGCAGTTCATGTATCCTATTTGTTCATGCAAATGTAGGGAAACTTTTGCATGAACAAATATGAGGCATGAGCTGTATGTTCATTATGGTCTATTTAGGAGAGTTGAGATAACTCACATGAAGAAAAACTATACTGTGTAACTTGGCCAAAGGCCATTTTAGTTGCATGTCATTGTGTGGTCTCACAGGAAGTGGCAGCAAAATTATCCCCTTCCTTTCAAAACATATGAGCATGATATGTGCATTTACTTATAGAATATGGGTTGTAGATGTGCTGGTGTAAGAAATTGTGGGAGTGGCACTCTTCCATGAACTATTGTGTAAGAGTTAGTGTGAAACGTTGTGTGAGGGTGTACAAGAGATTGTCACATATTTTTTCCTCGCCATGAGTGACATCCAATTAAGTCATACTCAGAGTAGACTCACTGAAATCCAATGGGTCTTTTCTTAGTATGACACAAAAAATGGATATTACCCCATGACAAATTCATTCTAATAGACATTTGTTGGTTTTCATCTTGGAGGAGTTGAACTTGTGAATGGATTCAACACAAATATCTATTGCCATCATTGTGCTTTTGGGCACGCAGAAGTCAATACTATCTAAAATCCATATTTGGGGACATAGTGTTAAATTGGTCTACCTTTTCCATTACAACATTTTTAACAACATAATGAAAATGAATCTGTTAGTGTAATTGACTATAGGTTTAATTTAAGCTTGACTTGAAATTCACAAGACTGCTTTTCCCCACACTCCAATCCACAAATTATGTTGCTTGAGAGCAAATTCTGGAGAAGGCACTCAGTAATTCAACAGGCAATGAATGTTGTTCTTTGTCATTCATTTCTGCAGTAAAAACATCTGGCAAGCTCCACAGCACCTCAGGCAAACTGCTTGGTTGTATAGGATAATCTCCTCCTTTGCTTCCTCAGTTGCTCAGTGTTTGTAAAAGAGCATAATGCCCTGTCTCACAACTTTCATTAGTTTTAACTCTAGCACTATCAACATTGAGGTTTTTGCTTTTCCAAGGCTTAATGCATTAGGGGCCAAACATGGCAAGCTATTTTTTAAGTGAAACTCCTAGGGACATCAAACAGTGTTTTGCACAGTTTAAGATTCTCGTCAAAATGACATTGGCTGAACTTTCAAAGAAGAAATGTCAAAATGGATCTGCAAAAAAATGTTTGTGCCGGGTCCACTCACAGTAACTCACACCTGCAAAATGTCACAAATTAGTATTCATCAGCACTGCTAACTGAATGCACAGCAGACTGGTCTTAAGTGCTCCTTTGCATGGATATGTTGATGTTTGCAGACACATAAACTGTGGCTACTTTCTCCCTGAGATTTTAATCAAAGTGATCTTCATGTTCATTGAAGGCACACCAGGGAACCGCCTAACAGCACAACCCTATAGACACTTCCCTGGAAGTAAGCCCAGATGAATTCAGTGGGTCTTACGTCTGAGTAGATATGCACAGTATTTATTGTTAATCTCATTTCATTTCAATTTTTATAATGTATTACAACTGTTTATACGGGACGCAGGTGGCGCTGTGGGTTAAAGCCTCAGCGCCTAGGGCTTGCCGATCGAAAGGTCGGCGGTTCGAATCCCTGCGGCGGGGTGCGCTCCCGCTGCTCGGTCCCAGGGCCTGCCAACCTAGCAGTTCGAAAGCACCTCCGGGTGCAAGTAGATAAATAGGGACCGCTTACCAGCGGGAAGGTAAACGGCGTTTCCGTGTGCGGCTCTGGCTCTGGCCAGAGCAGCGATGTCACGCTGGCCACGTGACCCGGAAGTGTCTCCGGACAGCGCTGGCCCCTGGCCTCTTAAGTGAGATGGGCGCACAACCCCAGAGTCTGTCAAGACTGGCCCGTACGGGCAGGGGTACCTTTACCTTTACCTTTACCTTTACAACTGTTTATAACTTAGACATACACAGGATTGCACTGCACACAGCCTATCTTTTACCATTCCAACACTTGTGACAGACAGTGACCCACTCTATTAAGATTTTGTAGCTTTAGGATTCCCAGTTTTCAGTCAATGTTTGTAGGGGGTGGGTTTTTCTTTTTTGCAGC
This sequence comes from Podarcis cretensis, assembly GCF_951804945.1. Classification (NCBI taxonomy): domain Eukaryota; kingdom Metazoa; phylum Chordata; class Lepidosauria; order Squamata; family Lacertidae; genus Podarcis; species Podarcis cretensis. Next base: position 42,755,358 of record NC_137170.1, on the reverse strand, counting down.
CAAATCCGTTTCCCCCTCAACTGTTTTCATGCCATACTCGTAACAATCTGAGTAGCATACTGAGTTCTAGTTTCAAGAGTGTATTTGTTGTGTTTGTCGTTTTTATGAGCTATTGTATGCAGATTTTAAATAAGAAGGTTCAGATCTTCACTAGAAGTGCCTCACACACCGAGCAACCAAGGTTAAATATTAGCATTCATCTTTTAAAAAAATAAAAATGGCTGTGTATGATTCTAATACACTCCTGCAAGCAACCCTTTGCATTAGAAAGATGTTGACTCACATATTGAATATTTGACAGCAGCTCGCCAGAACTAGATCTAGGGTTGGGACATGAATTTGGCAAATGTGACTTCTGAAGAAGACTCATACGTTCCACACTTTACATACAGTTCCATTTTGGAATATGCCCTGCTGCTGGATTCAGTGGTGAGGTTACCAAGGGGTGCTGACTTTCTTCATCTTCTTTTACAGATAGCTTCTGCCTGGCTAACGCACACAGCTCTTGCAACACATTTTGACAAGACAGCTGCAACTTCTACTGAGAGTGATGAGACATGATGGCATGCCATTAGTGTCCCAGAGATTGTACATTGAAAAAGATGGGCTTTCTCTATGAGCAGTCCAGCTGGAGAGCAATCAGAGTGTAATTCACCACTCTGCCCGAGAGGCTAAGATAATCTCTGGCATTACTACTGGTTTAACTACTTTGGCAGACCCCACTGTTGCAATAAAAAATTACAGGATCTCGAGGTTGTCCAGTTCAACCCTCTATCCCATTACAATACTGTTTGAAATATCTATCTAAATTTTCCATAATTTGGTGTTGGGCAAGCAGAGGGAGAAAAGGGGGAAGAGGAGATGGAACAACCTGAAATAACAAGATAATCTGCCCCTGCTCATTGGGCATTCTGCCCATGTGGCCCACTTGTCCTCCTCTCAAATGAAGAAACCATCCCAAGTCTTTTTCCCCCTAAGGAGTGGGTGGAAACTTACCTCTGGCAACAGTGGGAACACAATTCTGATTGGAACAATGAAATGCATATAAACTGTGTTGCCCACTTTAGTCGGGGGCCTCTTTGAATCTGGGCAACAGGTGAAGAGTAGAGAGAGAAGCCAAGTGACAAAGATCTTCACAAACTTATATCTAGGCCTGAGTGACTATCAACAGTCACTCATGTATCTCTGTGTTCTCTGACAATCACCAAAATTGTCTTTCTCTCTTAGCATAATCTGATTTATTTATTTTTTTAAAAGATGAATGCTAATATTTAATCTAGTCAGATGGTTAAACAACAGTTAATATACAGAAGCTCTTGTGAATCCCACTATTGACCACAAATTCAATTCTTATGTTTATTCTTCAGATCCTAAAGCATTGGGTTTTCTTTTTTAATTTAAGGTTAAAAAGTTTGCATTTTAATTCCCTTCATGCTGAAGTAAAGTTATGCATAAATTTGGCTTCATTTTCCCTGGCTATAATTGTAGCTAGTTTGGAAGGCTTCGTATTCCTGTCTAAACCATTTATACAGTGCTAGCTGAAGTGAGCCCACCTTTAAGTTTTTCCTTGATCTTGGCAAATGATTCAAGTGAGGCCTTTTGACTTTACAGTAAATTAACAGAGCAGTCTTTCCAACATTACACTTTCTGATTTAGAAAAGCATTTTTGTCCATGTTCCATGCTGAAGGTTAATTCCTGAGGTGTGGTACTCATGGAAATAGCTGAAAATTTGGCTCTGAAACTACAAAACTAACAGTCTGATCCTAGGTAGAGTCAGGCCAGCCTAAATCCATTGATTTCAATGAGCATATGCATGCCTAACTCTGTGTAGGAGCAGCCTGTAATAGAAACATCCATCTGAGTTACTGCAGGTGGTCAAGAGGCAATGAGAGCAATGAAAGAAAGTCTAGCATGCAATCCATCACGGAAACTAAAGATACAACACAAGCTTTCATTGAAGGTGGCATGTATGTTGCTGAGCATTTAAGGCCAAACTACATTTACATGCAACTTTATTTGAATAGGGAGAGGGTGCTACACAATGGAGAAGCTGCATAAGGAGACCAGGCAATGTTCAGTTTAAACAACATCCCACCAAGCAGCTTTCTCTCCCAGGTCTGTGTTTTCTTCGAAAAATGCTCTGGACCCCACAAGGGGAAAATGACATGCTTTGGAAGGGGTGGGAAACCTGTGGCTCTCCAAATGTTGCTGGATTCCAACTCTCATCAGTCCCTGCCAACATGATCAATAGTCAGGGAGGATGGGAGTTGTAGTCCAACATTTTGCAGGCCACAGCTTCCCCAACCCTGTGCAATGGGAAGTTTCAGATGGAACGCAGCTTTTCAGGGGAAGGGTATAGTGCACACACAACACATAATTTCCACTGCAGACTGCCCCTCCCAAGGGCACTTATCAAAGGAGAAGGGGCAATTATATTAAATGTTATGTGCATCTGACCTTCAGAAAATGTACAAGTGAAAAAACATTTGCACAAGAGTCCATCTTCCAGAAGAAATAAAGATCTCTTTCAACAATGTGGGCACAGTGTTCTTTATGGAGCACCTTGGTGCTGACTCATTAAATGGACGGTCAATTAAAATGAAATTTTACAAATGGGAATTTAAATAACATGCCTGAAATTTAAGATACCCTGTCCACATGGTTCATAAAAACTTGAATTATGAATGTGATCTAAATCAGGTGAAAAAACTGGGGTGATGCATTTCTGTGAGAAGTGCAAGTTCATTCAAGTTAAGCCCACAGAATAATTTCACATCACTCAATGGGAGAGATAAAGAGTCATAAAGAAGGGAAAGCCTGCCACTTAATCTACATTATGGCCACTTAATCTATAATGTGGGATAATAAACATTAATCGCTTAATGTTTATTGCATACCCTCTAACATTTCTCCAATGATAATTTTACTATTTATATCCCACACGTCTTACTGGGCTGCCCCAGCCATTCTGGGTAGCTTCCAACATATATATATAAAATTAAACATTTTTTAAAACTTCCCTATACAGGATTGCCTTCAGATGGCTTGGGGTTCGGATAATGCCATTTCTCCATAAACATTTTTTAAAACTTCCCTATACAGGATTGCCTTCAGATGGCTTGGGGTTCGGATAATGCCATTTCTCCAATGAAAACAGGGACATCCTAAGTAAAGTGGGACATTCCAGGATCAAATCAGAAACCGGGAGGGCTTCTCTAAATCAGGGACATCCCTGGAAAATAGGGACACTTGGAGGGTCTGTTATTGTCTATTTCTGCATTTCTCTCTCCATACTCCCCTACCTTCTAGTCTCCTCTTTATTTTTCAGAAATAAAGGATAATTTATGATGCTGCCACTGTTGCAAGCCAGCTCTGATCAGGTCAGGATGTACTCAAACTGTAGGAAATTGCCAGTCATTTGAAGACCAAGGGCTTAAATCAACCAACGTGATCTGGAAGGCTAACCCAGTGGCTAATCAAACTTTGATCACTATCTTTCAGGGAAACATGAGAAAATCTTTACTGGGCCTTTATACAATACAACCATGTGACCGAGAATTCATTTGCTGGTGTATTCCCTGCAAGCGAGTGGGGGGAATGTAACATCAGAAATAGGCCTTATAGTCCAAACGACTTGTCTAATTTATGTACTGAAAAGCTCCATTAATTTGGTAGGTGGGGTCTGAAAGACACGCCTTTGAGCAAATGAGAATGCATTACTTTACGATTTATAGCAGAAGAGGGAATAATACATGGCAATTGAAATGCTATGTTAAATCCATTTTCTCATGTTAACTCTCTGACTACCAGATGATTATTTCTAGCATCTCAGCTACTGCTCTCTCTCACACACTTTTAGGGTTGGATTCAACTAACTTTTACTCACAGTTGGTCCATTGAAATCAATGAACCTAAATTCAACATTAATTTCATTGGGTCTACTTTGAGTAAAGGTTAGTTTAATACAACCTTGGTTGCTCGGTGCGTGAGGCACTTCTAGTGAAGATCTGAACCTTCTTATTTAAAATCTGCATACAATAGCTCATAAAAACGACAAACACACCTGTAAAATCTGATACTCTTATGAGTCTCTTAACAAAATACTGGTCTGCCATGCACAGAGAACAAGGCCTGTGATTCAAAGTACAGTAAGGATGATGATTGAAATGCTCTAGTCCCTTCAGCCTTACACTTGACTTTCTCTGGATAGCACTCAAGTTGCATCAGCACCATGACAATAACATCAAAGTGAGCACACATATAAACTCTGGTTATAAATCAGGGATTGGCCAGATTTCCCCTCTAAATCTTTTGGTATGCCGTAGGTGCTTATGTGCAAGCTGTAGAAAAACATTCCTGTAGACTAACTGCTATGCTATAAGGCATCATGTCAAAAGTTAACAAAGAGCCAATTTAGAAGCTCTCTGCTCTAGAGGTTGGACTGCCTGGAAGCTTCCACATTTTTTTTCACCCCACAGGTGATGCTGTGGACCTATCCTCCTCCTGTACCCCATACCCCCTTACTGGCAATGGGCATGAAGGACTGGTAGCATTGCAAAGGCCTGTCATGTTATCCGAGAGTTCATGGAAATCTGGCTTCAGGCTATTTTGTTGGCAGGTTGATTGGAGAAACAGACAGACATGTTTGGAAACTGGGCTAAAAGAACAACATTAGGATAGCTTAAACCTTTCAATGACATCTTTTCACTACCTTCATCTGTGTGTTAGCAGTTAAATAGTGAGGTTTTACAACTTATGTGAGCAATACCCAAGGACAGTTTCAAGAGTCCTGACATTCCAAATACATGAATTCGTTAGTCATTCCATTATAGTATTTTGTTAGTAAACATGTGTTTAGTTGCCCCTAGTCACCAGCTCATACAGTGAGTGCAGATTCTGATGAAGAACAGAGCCAAATAAAAAACAGAGCTAGATATAAATTCATTGACCAGTTTTAAAATATGTGTGAAATTTGTGTCTGAAGACAGAATACCAGTTCTTTATTTCATAAGCTGCTGTTCTGTTTTCAGACACACATTTCACAAGGAAGGAATTCTCATTCATTTTTATTTTAGGAAACAAGTATCTCAGCATAAGGGCTAATCAATTCATAGCATGTGCCAGGTGAATGCTAACCAAAACCACTTCAGCATGGTGTCAGTTCCAGAGTGGCTATGTGGATCCCCAAAGTTTTGTTAAGTTCCTTGTCACCACTGGGTCCTTGGGTGGTGGGGTGGTAACTACACACAAAATGCAGGGAATCCACAATGCATTAAATCCATAGTATGTACCAGTCACCACGAGAAAGCTATTTTAGCTAGCCTCCATGGAGCCAGACTAATGTGCACACTACAGTGAATCCTGGGGTAAGGGACAATGTGAAGATAAAGTGTACAAAGAAGTTGAATGAAAGAAATGCATTCCATCCCCACCAACCTATCTGTTTTGAAGTTGTTTATGTAAGTAAAGGTGATCTTATTTCTGTTTATTTCTGTTTATTATAGGTTGGTTCCCTACAGGTTTATTTATTTATGGCTGTTTTTCTCCCACATATACAGTGTTGTATACGTGTGTCAGGTTTAGCACTTCTATCACACAAGACACAGCACACTGGCAGTTCGACTAAAGGTAAAGGTAAAGGGACCCCTGACCATTAGGTCCAGTCGTAACCGACTCTGGGGTTGCGGCGCTCATCTCACTTTATTGGCCGAGGGAGCCGGCGTACGGGTCATGTGGCCAGCATGACTAAGCCGCTTGTGGGGAACCAGAGCAGCACACGGAAATGCCATTTACCTTCTTGCTGGAGCGGTACCTATTTATCTACTTGCACTTTGACGTGCTTTCGAACTGCTAGGTTGGCAGGAGCAGGGACCGAGCAACGGGAGCTCACCCCATCGCGGGGATTCGAACCGCCAACCTTCTGATTGGCAAGTCCTAGACTGTGGTTTAACCCAGTCTAGTTTAACCCAGTTAAACTAGTTTAACCCAGTTAGTGGTTTAACCCAGTCTAGTTTAACTGTGGTTTAACCCAGTCTAACCCTGTGGTTTAAGGGACGCAGGTGGCGCTGTGGGTTAAAGCCTCAGCGCCTAGGGCTTGCCGATCGAAAGGTCGGCGGTTCGAATCCCTGCGGCGGGGTGCGCTCCCGCTGCTCAGTCCCAGCGCCTGCCAACCTAGCAGTTCGAAAGCACCTCCGGGTGCAAGTAGATAAATAGGGACCGCTTACCAGCGGGAAGGTAAACGGCGTTTCCGTGTGCGGCTCTGGCTCGCCAGAGCAGCGATGTCACGCTGGCCACGTGACCCGGAAGTGTCTCCGGACAGCGCTGGCCCCTGGCCTCTTAAGTGAGATGGGCGCACAACCCCAGAGTCTGTCAAGACTGGCCCGTACGGGCAGGGGTACCTTTACCTTTACCTTTTACCATCCGCGACTAGTTGAAGTTTATTTATCAACAACAGGCTTTCAGCAATCCGAGCTTCCCACAACTCATACCTCACTGTCGGAGTCAGTTGACTCGACTGGCTTCTGGCCCTTCCCAAGGCCAGATATACCCCAGGCCCGCCCCCGCTTCCTGCTGGTCTTCCTTTGTTCTAATTGCTTGTTCCTCCTCCTACTTCTTGGAGACTCAGGTGCAGCCAATTTCTCCTCCTCTGGAGTTGAATCCAACCGCCTACTACCACCAGCATCCTGCTCCTTCATCTCTGGGCTACTGCGAATACTTACAGGCAGCAATCCAGAGTGAGAAGGATTTATCTCACTTTCGTGGTGTGAATGAACCAAGTTCCTGTTTTCCTCTCCCTCTTTCTCTCCCTCTGCAGAGTCCTCTCTGCCGGCCATGTCTCTGACAACACAACAAAGCTGTGAGGTAGGTTAGGCAGAGAACTAGTGACAAATTGCATATAAACTTGAGTTTATTTTAATAAATTCACACTAACATGTTGATGGATTTTCATGAGGACTTAAAAAGTCCAAACTGATGTGCAAATGTGGAGAACTGAACATTGGAAGATTGGAAAAATGCAAAATTGCAGATTCACCTAGGTAGCCCTTTATTTTCTCCCAGTGCTCCAGACTGAAGAAGCATCATCCCTGGGTTAGCAGAAAAAGAAGATACTACAGCTATGCTGATTGTTATCAACAATGTTCCTGAGAGACATAACACAACATATTGGTCCAAATCCTAATTTACTCTTTGAGTGAAGTCACAACAAAATGATTTTATTAGGTTTGTGTGGTGTTTCATTTGAACATCCACGGATGCGATGGTAGCTGCCATTGGTTTGATAATTCCCAACCTACATTCATGCAAAAGATCATTCAGATGAAACAGTTGTCATGAAAAAGCTGTGTGTCAAAGCCACCTTGAGAGCCTCCCCTAAGTTTTCATAATCATAAGTCGCTATGACACTATCAGTCCCCCTCAAGCAAAATCTCCAGGGTCTAATGGCAGATCTATGGTGGGAAGTATACAATTTGCCTAGAAAAGAACTGCAGAGGGAGGCTGGGAGAAGAAAAACATAGATGCCAGTGTTCCTGACTTGGTATCAGGGGGACCTTTGAACCCAGCCCAGTTTAGGAAAATGCAGGAGAATCTGCTTGTGAACTCAACAGGACTGGCTATCAGTGCCTTTCTGGTGCATCATCAAGGTAAGGTAAAGGTAAATGACCCCTGGATGGTTAAGTCCAGTCAAAGGTGACTATGGGGTGTGGCGCTCATCTCGCTTTCAGGCCAAGGGAGCCAGTGTTTGTCCACAGACAGCTTTTCCGGGTCATGTAGCCAGCATGACTAAACCACTTCTGGCGCAACAGGGCACCATGATGGAAACCAGAGCGCATGGAAATGCCGTTTACCTTCCCACCACAGCAGTACCTATTTATCTACTTGTACTGGTGTGCTTTTGAACTGCTAGGTTGGCAGGAGCTGGGACAGAGCAACGGGAGCTCACCCCCTCACACAGATTTGAACCTCCAACCTTCTGATCGGCAAGCCCAAGAGGCTCAGTGGTTTAGACCACAGTGCCACCAGCATCCCTTGCATCATCTAGCCCAGCCACAACACATGTGCCCTCTCTTCAGTCCAGCTTCTAGGATGCTGGGGGTTGTTAGTGCTGATGAGCTTGCTGCAAAACTGTCAAGCACAATTTCAATACTGCTCCTAACAACAACAAAAACAAGAGAGGGGGGTGGGGAGAGAGAGAGATGTACACACAACAGATCACTGCACTGATGAAATTCACGTGGCCAGTTGCTGATCAGAGCCATGAGAGACTTTTGGTTCCACTGCTTTCCAGTGTTTGTTTGTAATGTTTGTACTTCCAAAGAGTTCCTAGCAATGCGCATATGCTTTCCAGGTGGTCTGCCATCCAGACATTATTTAGGGATGGAGCAACTTTCTCTACAAAGAGACACAAGCAGGTGTGCTACACCCACAATCAGAGCCAATTTTTGTCCTTCTTTGGTACAAAGGAATGGAATGTAGTAATATAGATATTAGAAACTCATTTCTTTGGCCTGTTTTCTCTTTTTAATATTAAGAGAGAGAAATTCCTGCATGAGACAAGTCATGAGTTATTGCACAATGCCTTACTCAGATTGTCTCTCAGGCCAGTAGGTCTGCAATAAATTAACCATAATTTGAAGCCCAGATGTGAGCTTATCATCCTTTGCAATAATCTATTTGCCCAGTAGACTCCAATTCTTTGTATATGACAAGGGAAATTTGGAATAAGTCATGTTTATTAAAATAATTCTTTTCAAACCATTAAGAAAAACTGATGCACATTCTGCCTATGGTATTTTTAGATCTTTACTATGTTTAGGACTGTCAGGTAACTTAGGTTAACGCCCATCCTTTCAGAGTTCAAGTGGCAAGAAAGGAGGCAGCAAAGTTACTCCTGCCTTTGCTGATGCAACTGTTCCTTTACCTATCCTTCTCTTTTCCAAGAGACAACTTGAAGTAGGACTAAATTTCAGAACTAAATTTATCCGCCTTATGCTAGATGCCATCTAAACCAACAAACACATATAACAAACTCAAATGATTAGCAGTAAATAACTGTGCTGCATTATGATTTGCCCCACCGTATTTTGGACTTTGAAATTAACTGGAGACATGTTCCTTATTTTGTAGCACTGAGAGGCAGGATGCTGGTTTATTGTTCATAGGCATATTTATGTGACATATTTATATTTATTGGCATTAGAAACTAGGACAAAGAGGCAGAAAAAGCGGGGGGGGGGGGGGAGAGTACCTGGGACTAAATGAAAAAATGCAATCTGCTAGTGAAGTTAATTACAAAAACATTCTGTGACTGACAAAAAGCCAGGTAAGTACAATTCCATTCATATATGCATCTGAAGAGTTGCAGAAAGTTAAATACAAAAGTACATGTCAATAAGAGAAAAATAATGGCCAACCAGTTCATGAACTGAGGGACCATAATGGGTAGAGAACATGCTTTGACAGCAGAAGATCTCGGGTGAAATCCTAGGTGTCTCCAGTTGTTTTTATAAGAAAAATATCTCTGGTAGCAGGGATAGCAAAGGCCTTTATCTGCCTGACATCTTGGAGAACTGATGGGTGTCAGAGTAGGCAATATTGACCTATGGCTCAAAATAAGTCCTATCCAGAGTTGAGGGATCTGAAATGAATGTCAGCAAGCAGAGGGGAAAGGTGAACATTGTTACTGATTGAGGGATTTTTTTTCAGAATGCAGCAGTCTGATTGGTCCTAGAACAATAGGATCCAGAATGCAGCATATTGGTCCACAGGAGCCACCCAATCCAGCTCCAGGTGGAAGTGAATCCGCGACCTGATTTGGCCTGCAGGAGAATCCCGGAATTAGCCAATCACGTGGGACCCATTGTGTAAATAATGTATATAAAGCTGACATTCTGGGGGAACGTCCATTCCTCCTCATCACTATGAGCTGAATAAAGTGCATGAAATCCACTCTGGACTTTGAGTATATTTCAGATCATAAGAAGGAAGGGAGAGCAAGAGGCCTTGATGTCAGCAGTTAGCAACCAGGTTTGGCACACAGCATAGCACAGCACAGGGAGGGCAAGGGGGCAACTTGTCCCCAATGAACCATAAACCCAGCTTTCATTTCTAGAAATTGTAGAACCTGAGTTTTGAGGCAAAATATGCAGGCACTATTTTCATTTGTTTTCTGAGAGACCATCCTGTTCCCTCCTTTCACTGTTTTTAGCTAATGAATGTGGTCACAGCAGTGACTGATATTTCGTAAAGGTGACCTAGCCAATTAGAAAAGGGAGAAGGCTTGAGTGAAATACTATTAACTAGACCAGGCATGGGGAACCTGTAGTATTTCAAGAAGTTGTTGGAATGCAGTTCCCATCAGCCCCAGCCAGCATAGCCAATGATCACAGATTATTTGTTTTAATTGCTTTGTTAATGCCAATGCAATTAAAGTCACTTGGCGCTGTGGGTTAAACCACAGAGCCTAGTACTTGCCAATCAGAAGGTCGGCGGTTTCGAATCCCCACAACGGGGTGAGCTCCCGTTGCTCAGTCCCTGCTCCTGCCAACCTAGCAGTTTGAAAGCACATCAAGTGCAAGTAGATAAATAGGTACCACTCTGGCAGGAAGGTAAATGGTGTTTCCGTGCACTGCTCTAGTTCCCCAGAAGCGGCTTAGTCATGCTGGCCACATGACCCGGAACCTGTATGCTAGCTCCCTCGGCCAATAAAGTGAGATGAGTGCTGCAACCCCAGAGTCGGCCACGACTGGACCTAATGGTCAGGGGTCCCATATTTGAGGGGCTGAGAGATTGTGAGTTACAAAAGCTTGGCAAAGTAACGCAATGTTGTAATACTTATTTTCCTTATAGGAAGGGGGGTGTAGTGAGGAGGGAGCTGTAAACTTAAACGTAGCAGTGGTGTAATTAATGAAGGGCTAGAAGAGATGAAGGAAGCCAAGGAAAGAATTGAGGGTTTCACTGGTGAGCAGAAATATGTCTGCATGACAGGTTCACCTGTTGACAGACCACATGTCTATCCACTGAACACTAACAGAGGCATAGATCTGTAAAACAGTACAAGTTTTTCAAAGGCAAGGTCTATCCAAGCCTTGTCACTGCTCAGTCACCAGATCTATAAAAAATGGTAGATCTGTTCTCTGATACATGTATTTAAAGTATTTATTCCCTCCCCCCCCCAAAAAAAAAAATCCTGCAGATGCCCACAGTATACCAATTACCCCATCAGAGCCTTCTTTACTTTGGTGAGATGTTCTGCACTTCCATCTAAATCAGGGGGGTCCAAAGTGTGGCCCAGCCCCAGCCTTCACACTGCCTTCCCAAAGTCAGGTAAGCAGCTGTGTGTGGCCCGTGGGTTCCATGTTGAAGTATTCTTGTGACCCACTTGGTACCTGGGCTACCCTGATTTAAATGATAGCAATTATTTCTAAATGTGGTGGCCGATGACTTTAAACAATAAAGTTTTATTAATTCTAAATGTGCATTTATAGATCTAAATTAGTATGTGCAAAATTAGGCATGTTTATGTACATACATGCCTAATTTTCTGGTGATGCATAATTGGCTACCCTACCTACAACATTTTTTAAAATAACAAATTGTTCCCTAGCATCTCTCTTCTGTTCATTCTTTGAAACCAAACTCTTTGCTGTTTTTGCTACAATGTGCAATATAACGGTGTAACTGAGATTCCCTGAGATAATGAAATTGTTGTGTGCCTCAAAAAAAAAAAAAAAAAAAAAAGACATTAAAATCCATTGAGGTTGTAATCCTGTACCCAGTTTCCAGAGAGTGACCAGTAACCTCAGTAAACTCAATGGGACTTACTTTTGAACAGACGTGTGTAAGATTGAACTGAGACACAATAACTTTATATGAGCAGTTTATAGTTTATTGTTCTGTTCCACTCTGCTTACCAAAAGCGAATGAACTTTAGAAACCTAAAAAGCCAACATTTCAGAGCATGAGCCAGTAAAAATGTCAAACTTATTTCCAGATTCTTGCAGTCATGCAGCCCTCGCATTCTTGAAAATGTTTAGTAAGAACTTAAAAATGTTTGAGTGAATAGGTTAGCAGGGCTATTATTGACATCCTGTGTGTTCCTTGAAGTACTTAATGCCCTAATCTCTTATTAAATGGGTTCAGCAGTTTAGCTTCTTTGATTCCAATTATGGTACGGCAGTTTATCTGGTTTAAATTCCCCAAAAAAGTTCAGCCCAACTGTCGTGTTTATTAGTTGTTTTTGGCTAATGTATGGCTCACATGATCATGTATCAAAGCTTTTTGAAATTTCTTCATGTATTAGAGAGAACACTATAAAGGTAGCACGCAGGTGATATTGGACACCAGACCAACTTGCTCATAAGTCATATGGAATCAAGTCATTGTGGTTGGTGGAGATGTGCAAGTAAACTGAGTTATCGTCATCTTTATTGGGGCTTCCCAGTTACACAGGCCTTCCGAAGGCTGGTACTCTCTGATATATCTAAAATAATTGTGGGACTCATGGTTTTCTCTCTCTCTTTCTTTTTTTAAATAGTTTTTATTGAATTTTACATTTTTATCATACTGACAATATATCACATAACAAACAAAATGCAGATCCCCCTTTCCTCTTCTCTCCCCCCCCCATGCCTTCCCTCAACTTCCTTTTCTGGTTTTTTGCATAATAACTTCTCCTGCTTCTTTTGTTTTATTTTAATACTGAGTTCTCTATATTACTTGTTGTTATACTCTTGTCTTATTTAACATCCTCTTTGTAGTTTCTTCCTGCCAACCTAGCAGTTCGAAAGCATGTCAAAGTGCAAGTAGATAAATAGGTACCGCTCCGGCAGGAAGATAAACGGTGTTTCCATGTGCTGCTCTGGTTCGCCAGAAGCGGCTTAGTCATGCTGGCCACATGACCCGGAAGCTGTCTGCAGACAAACGCCGGCTCCCTCGGCCAATAAAGCGAGATGAGCGCCGCAACCCCAGAGTCGGTCACAACTGGACCTAATGGTCAGGGGTCCCTTTACTTTTACCTTTGTAGTTTGTATATTTGTTTTAGTTGATTGTGTTTACTCAAACCCTGCTAGTGAGTCCATCTCTTCACATTGTTTCTGTATATACAACATGAATGGTTCCCATTCTTTTTTAAAGTCTCTATTGTCTTTATCTCTAAGTCTTCCCATCAGTTTTACCATTTCAGCATATTCCATCAGCTTTCCTTGCCATTCTTCTTTAGTTGGAATTTTGTCGCTTTTCCATTTTTGGGCTAACAATATCCTCACTGCAGTTGTAGCATACATGAAAAGTTTCCTCTCTTTTGGCAAATCTTGACCTACAATGCCTAGTAAGAAAGCTTCTGGTCTTTTTACAAAAGTGATCTTAAACATTTTTTTGATCTCATTATAAATCATATCCCAATAATTTTTAATTATTTTGCAATTCCACCACATATGAAAAAATGTGCCTTCTTTTTCTTTACACTTCCAACACTTATTGGAGGCTGTTCTGTACATTTCGGCTATTTTTGCAGGTATAATATACCATCTGTACATCATTTTCATATACCGTAGTTCTCTTTTAACAATACACAATCAGTAAATTTTAAATTCACTTTCCATATTTTTTCCCAATTTTCCAGTTGTATATTATGTCCTAAATCTTGTGCCCACTTATCACATTTAAGCTCCTCATCTTTGGTTTCCCATTCTAATAATATATTATACACTTTCTTCAAAAGTTTGGTATTATCGTCTATAATTTCTCTTTGAAATCTAGATGTGGTATAACTGAATCCTTTCTTATTATCTTCTTTGAATACCTCATTTAGTTGACGATATTGCAGCGGAACCCATGGTTTTCTCATTCCAATTGTCCATATTGTCCGTCTCAGTGCTATCCAATGTTGACATTAAGCTAAAGGCTTACTGATCCTATTCCTGTTGGCATTCTGGTATGCATTGTGCAGACAAGGAAGACTTTACAAGGCATGATGATTAGCCATTGAGGAGGAAAAAACCTCATGATTTGAAAGTGAAAAAAGGAAAAGAGAAGCCAAGGAAATTCTATATGGTGTGGTTGCCATTTATTTAATACACTAATGAAACTGGACTTAAAGATAAGATAAAATGCTTCCTGTCCATGCTGGATATACTGAAAAAGGATAAGATGGTCATTCATGGCATTCGTGGGACATTACATTTCGTACACTCTGCTTTCCTGTATAGACTGAAAAGAGACATTTTTGTTAAAGTAGTACCTGATATCACTAATCAGGTGTGAGGAGGGGCAGGTGTTTCAGAATTACTATGTTCTGTATTTGTCATCACACTAAAAACGCAATAAGAATGATTTCAGGAGAGCCCTTGAAAATGCTTTATAAAACCCCAGACTAGATATAACTCATGGAAAGGATTGTTCTTTTCTTTTTCTCTTTTCTCTTTTCTCTTTTCTTTTCTCTCATCTCTGCTCCCTTATTTCCACAAGCTGTTATCATTTATTTTACTGGCATAAACAAATTGTAGGGTTTTTCCTTCCCTTTCTTAAAATTCTCATTATCACTAGGGAGCCAAAGACACTACAGCAAATGAGTCTGATTTCCCCCTCCATTGGTCAATGAACTTAGATACTGACTGCAAAAACAAACAAACAAACAAAAAACTGTTGAATGAAGTGCAAAGCTCATTCCAACTTTTCATTTTCTCTGGGATATCCTGGAGTGCTTCTTGCTTTTTCTGGATCCACATGACTGATGGGAAGTAGATAGAATTAACCAAGACAACATCTTAAATCATGAACCTCATAATGTGAGAATTAACCCATCTCTTCCGTTTGCCTTTCTGATATTTGCACATTTATTGTTATTATCATTTATTTATTAATCACCTTCTAAACAACCATCTCAAGACGCTTTACATGTAAGATAATTAAAAACAGCTTTAGGGTGTGTGTATCAAGAAGAAGAAAAATCAGAAGCAGAGGCAGGCTGTCCTCTTTTGACATTTTACATGCTTTTCCTGGCACAAATCTTAACCTTCGTGATGAGTACAATTCCCTGGAAAGTTCTTCTATGCAAGTCCTTTTGAATTGTGCTCTTGCACAATACAGCAGGACTAATGAAGGCAAATTTTCCATGAAACTGCCCCAACATAGAAGAAACACTAGGTTTGTTCACAAATTACAATGAACACAGGTGTGTGTTATGACGACACATGTACAGGGGTTTGTATGAAAAAGTTGATTACTTGTATGAAAGAGTTGATTACTTGTTGATTAGCTGTTGGTTATAAACAATAAACATCTGACTGACTGAATTTGGCTGTAAGTAATTTTATGATCTTTTCACTTGTTGTAATTCTAGGCACACTTTCCTGGGAGTAAGCACCACTGAACAGATTGAGACTTACTTCTGACTAAACTTCCAGAGGGTTGCATTGCATGGCTGCAATTCACACTAATCTGGGAGTAAGTCTCATGGAATACAGTGGAACTTACTTATGAGTAAACCTGCACAGGATTGCCCTGCCAATTTGTGTTCTTTCTACGTTTAACAAGGCCTGGTTCTGGTAATAGGGGTGTCACACATTACATTAAATGAGTATACAGTCTGCATAGCTATATACACAAATAGTTGAGCTGTACACTGATACGGTTACTCACATGTAATGTTCCATGAGTGTACAGTGTGTGTATCTGTGAATTTTATTTCCTTCTGTAAACCACTGAGAGAACTTTAGTTGATGGACAATCTAGAAATAGCATAAATAAATAAAAATTTAACCAGCTGCACTGACAATATAGGAGAATTAGTAGTCATAGTACAATGGAGTGTTCCTGAGCAGAAAATTGTCTGCTTAAAGCTTCTTACTTCAATGTATTTCACTGCAAAAGGCAGAAGTTCAATGAATGCAATATGGAGAGTGTCAAAACACAAGGTAGTTCAAAACAGTAAGGTGTTGAGGATGGGGAGAGTCATGTTTTTTCTATATAATATTTCCCCCCATAGTTGCACTCTTAAAGCCTCAGCCTACTGTACTCTTGACCCACTGAAAGAAGAATGCCATTAAAGAGGGGCGAGATTAATTTATGGAGGAAATACTAGTATATTGTGAACATGGCATGATGTTGCTTCATTTCTTGTTCATATCAAACTGCACCATGTTTACTGCGCTGTAACTACGCAGTAACGAAGTTGTGAGCTAAATTTACCACAATAAAGTAAAATTATCATATGACGTCTTTGCCATGTGCTAAACTCCGCGTGCACCTGAGCTTACAAAACATAGTCCTTCTTATATATTTTGTTGGGTCTCTTCAGCCAGAGGAAGGGGTGCTTGTGGAATTAGTTTCATCACTTCCTCTAGCAGGCGAGTGAACCATGAAGACCTTCCCTTCAGTTATTTACTCAGCTTAGTCAGTGTGTGAATTAATGTTCTTCTTTTACCTGGTTTCCATCATCTCATGAAAAGAAAGCCAATGAGGGATGTAGAGAGGAGCCAAGCACCTGCTGTGAGCAGTGGAGAGCTTTCAGACTGAATTAAATTTGCTGGAACTATGGGAGCTCCACTTCCACAAGAAGCAAGAGGATACCTGTCTGGTAACTCGAACCCATCATACTGGTAAAAGAAATAGTTCAAGAAATGAGCAAGAGGAGATGGATTTTAATGACCATGTAAAAGTACATGAAATTTCCTCTTGCATAACCACAAGATTTTCTCAGTCTGTGTCCCTGATATATTTATGGTGTATTTAGGAAACCTTTTCCTTCAGGGTTTTAAGGTGTTTCGCTGAATTATATACACTTGCCACATCATGTTTCACACTAATCGAAAGCATCTCTGACAATAATCTGCAACCCAAATAGGTCACCAAGACAAGCAGCCTTAACTAATTTTTTAAAACAAATTTGTAAATAGCACCAGGCTTATAAGTAATGTGTGAACAAAATGTGACTGTATAATTAACAGATTTTGTTTTGTGGTTTTGGAAACTGAGTAAGTAGCTGTGTATTAGATAAAGTTTATGATTGCACCACAGTTCAAGATTTTGGAGGGACCATCAAGTACTTTCCAAAGCAACAAATGTTTTTATTATCTTTTGGAAGATCTGGTTTTTAGCTAAGAAATAAGTACCTGGAGGACATAGTGCCCAAAGCTTTTAATGTTGAATTACGATTGGTTTTGACATCTAAAATTGTTGAATTCGGATTTTGGCCAAGAAGGAGTTTGCTGGCTAGGCTACATATTCATTGGATGCCACTCTATGTTTCTCTTTTCTCTACAAAAATTAGAAAATTGCCTTGATATCTAAAGCCTTCATAGGCTCTATAAAAGGCAGATCCATTCCTCCCATTGGTTCAGCATACAATGCTCAAATTGAAATGGAGTAAAAACAACAAAACAAAACAAACCCTGTAGATTTTTCATCTTCCATAAACCAAAATGGGCACTGAGTTTCACCCAGTTGTAACACTTAGAATCTACCAGTGACTATGTGAGCTTTTTATTTAAAAAACATTCATTAGTCACTGGCGTCTTTTCAACACAACCTGTGCAAGATGAGTGATGGGAGCAACCATATGGGCCTCAACTGTAAGCTTTCTTTGGTCTCAGCATACTATACAAGTGCTGAAAAGGGAGAAAGGTTCTGATCCAGTAAGGCAATTTTTCCTGTGGAATAAAGTTTGCCATGCCTGAGACTGCTGTGTAAACAACAGACCATATCCCAACTATACGCATTACATCCCTCATGTGTACACCGGGCACTTTGTCACAAAAGTACAGCAGCCTTCTTTTGCTCTTGATGTTCTCCAGACCAAATCAATAAGCTGTAGCTTCAGTTTCAAGAATGCCCCTTTCGTACTCTCCATTCAATTTAGTGATGAGAAATTTTGATTTAATATATTTTTGTCTCACACAGGCACTCACAGCAGCTTGCAAACATAAAAAACATGTTTAAAACAAAACAAGAAGAGTTAAATCAACCCAAGCAAAAAACGCAGTAAGCACAGAGAGAAAGATATCAAGCAATCCATAACATTTCTTAACCAGGAAGCTTTTTTAACCAAGCTCTGAAAGAATGCTAGACATGAATGTAAGAAGAGCCTGCTGGATCAGGCCAATGGCCCTTCAAGTCCAGCACCCTGTTCTCACAGAGGCCAAACAGATCCCCATGGGAAACCACAATCAGGATCAAAGCACAAGAACCCTCTCCCCTACTGTAGTGTCCAGCAACAGCCATTCAGAAGCACTGCTGACTCCAACTGAGAAGGCAGAGCAAAGCCATCATGGCTAGGAGTCACTGGTAGCCATCTGCTCCATGAATTTGTCTTCTTTTCAAGCCATCTAGGTTGTTGTCCAGTGGCAGTGAATTCCCTAGTTTAACTATGCACTACGTGAAAAAGAGCTTTCTTCCATCTGTCCCGAATCTTCCAGCATTCAGGTTCATTGGAAGTCCACAAGTTCTAGTGGTTTGAGGGAGAAAAACTGCTCCCTGTCCACTTTCTCCATGCTGTGCATTGTTTTATCAATTTCTACCATGTCACCTCTTACTTGTCTTTTTTCTAAACTAAGAAGTCCCCAACTCTGCAAGCTTTCCTGATAGAGAAGTCGCTCCATCCCCTTCATCATTTTGGTTGCCCTCTGCTGAACCTTTTCCAACTCTATCATATCCTTTTCAAGGTGAGGCATGCAGAAACCTAACATATAAACCTTGTTAAGTGAAGAAATTCCAAAAGGACGGTGCCACCAGAGAGAAGGTTGAAGATCAGGCTTTCCTCGTCTGCACGTCAATGCAAGAGGAGACCCTAAGGCAGGGATGGAAATCCTGTGGCCTGCTAGATGTTGTCTTCCATAGATTCTACTATCCCTTCATTTTACATCAATAGACATCACTGCATGATATAGGAAAGAAGCATATTCCCAGTACTCAGAGCACTGATAAATGCAAAATGAAGTAAAGAAGTAGTAGGACTACTACATACAGCAAGAAGGGTTTTTAAAAAATGCATCTCCTTTGTTCTCATTTTAAAAAAATGTAGAGAGACAGGCCATTGGAAGGAAGACTGTTTAGTATAGTGCAATATAATATCTAGTTTTAATATCTAGCATGAAATTTTATTGCAAGATGGAGAACAGACTTCATCATAACTCAAATGCTAGATGCATTACAGAAACTCATCAGGTCCAAGAAACATTAAGATGGTTTACCCATCTAGGCTGCACTGTATTTTGTCATGACTTTTTATTTCTGCACTTGAAGCCTCCCAGGCCCTGAGCTGCCTAATAGAATATAAAAGAGGTTTTGTGGGTTTTCCTCAGGAAAAATATATGCAACCATATGGCTAATCTCTTCAGTATGTTTTAGAAAGCACCCCGGCTCCCCCTTCCCTCCCTCTTTGGTTACAGGTAAAACGGTGTTCTGTCCTACCAACTTAATCTCTTTTCAACAGCCAGTTGTGCAAACATGTCTCTTGGTCATCAAAACCTCTGCTCTGGAATGGAACAGAAGTTTAAAAACACACACACCACTCCATTTCTTCCCTTTCTCACCACCCTTCTTCACAATGATGTGAATCTTCAGATAAATTGTGAAAAATAATATACAGAGTTGTTCACAATTTACCTGAATGTGATTACTTAGTTAGGTATCTCTTTGGTAGATGTCAAGAATAATTTATAGCTACATTTACTAGGTCTATGTAGATCATTCCTTTCTGTACCAAACAAACAGAGACCAATCCTTTAACTGAAAGCAATCCTATCTCAATCATATGTAAATATGATTCACATTTCCAAGTGCTCAGTCACAGACATTTAATTTGATGGTTTGGCTGGATAGGTGCATGCCAGGAGATAAAGCTGGACCAGGTCTACAGACGGAGTAGAGAGGTCTGAGAGGAAAGGAAGCCTAGTGATATGGTGTTTCAACTGGAAGGGAGATGCTCTCCAGCCACTGCCCCCCTCACAGTTGGGAACTGTTGACACTAACCTACACAGGTAGGGGTTGTCAGTGAATTGACCATGTGCCCCCTTCTAGAGGTGGAAATGGCATTGGGCAGGATCTAATATATGACAGGGGGGACTCCCATATGGGGTTCTGAGATGATGCATCAGCTCCTGCCCACAGCTTGGGTAGTGGTGGACCTGACATCAGTCACCTCAAATTGCCAGCATGATCCTAGTTGCATGGCCATTGGGACTTTGCTGGTCAACTCCTGTGGCCGTTCCTCAGCAAGCATGCTGAGATGATTTCGTTTGAACAAAACATCAGAGTTCGAAACAGAAAGCAGATTTGGGCAACAATGGCATGCCAACCCCGCTTGCCTGCTGTAATCAAAAAAGTTGTGGCCCGTTTCAAAACACACACACACACCTTTTGGTCTTATTGTTAGCCTAACCCCCGTATCCAAGGCAGCTTGTTGTTCCTGCCCCACAGCTGTAATGGGGCATGAAGTAAACCAAGGAAGGAGAACAAAGGAAGAGAAGGAGTTCATTAATTGTATCCTGGGCAAGGCAAGTAAGGCAAATTCACTCATAGAACTAAACTGCCAGACTGACGATACCAATATCCTTTTCACCACCACATACATGTTTCCTATACATATTTACTAGAAAGCAAGTCCTGCTGCATCAATGGTCATGTGGAACACACTTCCCATAGAAATTAAGCAGGCAACAATGTGCTGTGCATTTCACCAGATACCTAACAACCTTTCCATTTTTGCAGACTTTTTCAGAAGGATGAGTTTTTCCTCTGGCAGCATTTATGTTGGGCATTTTCAGGTACTGCATTTATTTTTATTTCATTTCACTTTGATGCTGTATACTACTATGAAATTGTTTCATATTTAACATCTTGTAAATATTGCAAATAAAATAAAATACATAATGTGTAGGAGCATAGCCTCAACCTGCATTCCTGTACCCATTTACCTAGGAGAGTAAATTCCGCTGAACTCAATGGCGCTTACTTTTTGAGTAGGCATATACAGACCTGCACTACAAGTCTCTCAGCATAGCCAGTGGGAGGGAACACTGGACCATTGAGCCATGAATGTAAAGGATGGGTCCTCACATCTTTAGCAGTGGACAGTGGTGGGATTTTCCCTTCTTTGCAAATTGTAAAAGTTTATTTACCGTATTTGGGGCATTCGGAAAATGTACTTTCCTACACAAAATGGCTGCATGAATACCCCCGCCACCCCTGCCCCTGCCGCCGATTCTGAGTAATAGTAATTAGCAAAGCTGTAAATCTTTTTCTTTAAAGAACTGCCTATGGAGTTTTTAATGGTCCCAGAATCTTCACTCTGCACTACAGCAACACTGGGCTATTTATGGATGCAATTAGTAGTATAATTATACGGGGGGGGGGGCGGGTGTCAGCATACAGTAGTATTTCTTTATGGGTCTAGGCCCTGTACAAAAATATTTTCTTAGGATTTCATTTGAATAATGCTTTCTTCAGGTGAGCTCTGGCAAGCACCATTAAAATTGTAAATTTGGGAACCTAGGAAATAAAGAAAGGGGAAGGAAATTACCTCAGTTTGGCATGAGGTACAATGTTACTTTCTTTAAATAAAATTTATCCTCTGTCCTTACTAACCCCATACAGGCTAATTTAACACTTCATTGTATTCTTTCACTTACCCTTACCCTTTTGCCAGACACACATGGCTGCTTATGTTATAGTGGCTAAAGTTACAAAGAGCCTATGTATAGCCAGTCCATACACTATTTCCCACTTCTCTTTAAATCTTTGGTTGACTGGCACCTTTTCATTCAATTATGAGTACATTTTGAGTGAAGGTAATAAAAAATATTATGGACAAAAATACTATGGATATCGAATTCTGTGGATATAATTTTGTGTACAGTTAGGAATATTGGTAGCCATTTTATTCCAGTGTCAAATATAACACCAAGAATTCCAAGAGTTGGGAGCAGTTTTTTGTTACTAGGCATTCAATGAGGCCTGTAATCTAAGTACCCCCAAATAATATTAGGATTAGCATTATTTATTTATCTATACCCTACCCTGATACACAAAGTCCTGAACTACCTGAGTCCAGAACGGCTTAAGAATTGCCTGAGCCATATATCCCAAATTTGACAATGTTAACCTTGGGTTGGGCAACATAGGCAGGGTGATTTAGTGGGCAGCAGAAGAGGCACTAAACCTTCCTCTGTTCTCCTCCCCCACCCCACTATTTTTCCTTATGACCAAGATCTGTGACTGAAAATAATGCTAGCTAGCAATCCAGCACATGTCTAGTGAGAAGCATCATTGTGTTTTAACCAGCTCCCAGGTAAGTGTGAGTCCAAGGGGACCTCATTCCCTCTCCTGAGGGTCACTTGAGAGAGGCGAGCAGAGCCAGATGCAAAAGTGGCTGGAGCAACTAATGCATACCCTCCAACATTTCTCCGATGGAAATGGGGATGTCCTAAGGAAAAGCAGGACATTCCAGGATCAAATCAGAAACCAGAATGGCTTCTGTAACTCCGGGACTGTCTCTGGAAAATAGGGATACTTGGAGGGTCTGCTAATGTACATTTTACCTTTGTACAGTAGGCTAGTTTCTATGCACACTCAGACATCCCTCTATCCAGACATGCCAGAGACCTTACCAGGAAACGTACATTCCAGCCAGGCAAAAATAGTCATTGAAACAAGTCAAATGAGGGGTATGGCCTGCTGAAAATTTTAAGGGTCTGAATGAGAGACCTACCTGTAAGGCCGCATTCAACACCACCCCAGGCCTGAGGTTCCTCTCCTCTGGTGTAAAGGACTGTAGCCTAAAGTGCTTTAGAAGAGCTGGAATAATTTTAAGCATTGTTTCATCATAGCGGGCGACATGGTTTTGTTCTAAGAAATATGTTGTCAAGTTATTTTGGTATGCTACAATGGAACTGAATTGCTGGTTTGTTATTCATTTTATTGTTGGCTGTTTAAGCTTCATGCTTGATGGAAGACTCAAGACTTTAAATTTGAAATGGAAATAAAGAATGATAATTTTGGATATGGTGCAACGTAGTGGCCAAGAGACTGCACTACACCTCAGAGAGTCCCCGAGTCAAATGTCACCTCTGCAATGAACTCATTAGGTGGCCTTGGGCAAGTCACTCTCATTTGCCCCACCTACAATATGAGAGGCAATAATACCAACAAACCTTGTTGTGAGGACTGCAAGGAGCTAATGCATGTTAAACAGCATACTTGGAAGTGCTATACAAATATTAAGTACCATTATTGCTTCTAATCCATCTGGAGGCTATACATGCAGGGAAGCCGGCTTCCATTTGCATACCTAGCATGATGGGGAGCCAATCCTTTGCATAAATATGCACCAAAAGCACACAAACTGTACATATGTTCCAGCAACTGGGGCTGTGAATGCAAGGCCATATCAGATAACCAGCACAAGCACTGATTGGCTGTTTGGAGCAGGAAGGTTTATGGCTGGGTCCATGCAAAATAGCCGATTGGTCGCTGATCCGGCAGGTCTAAACTCATACATCCCCAGCTGTCGCATGCATACACCATTGGACTGGGGCCAATTGTAATAACGGCACATATTTCCTTGTGATATTTGCAGTGCCTAATGTTCTTAACAGTGGCAATCATTAAAGGCTCTGACATTTTGTCAAAGCGTTTTCCCCACTCCAGCCCCTTCGTGAAAGAAATCTCTAGCACCATTCAAGATTTATCTCACCATAAAACAGTGATAAGTCCCAGATGTGATTACAGTTTGCTTTTTAGTGCTTTCTATTTGCCCCTGAAATGTGTTTGTTTTGTGGTGTTCACACACGTGTGCGTGTTTTCATTTCCAATTCAGAGTAAATTGGCTTGACTTCTGGTCGCTGGCACAGTGGCATACTTCCTCTCAGCAACTGAAGTCTGTCTGGAAAACAAAACAACGTTCTCCAGGGCAGGGTGTTTATACGGCCAGCTTGCAGTTGCTGTGGCAAATTTGCCATGCCACATCAAAGGCATTTCAAAGGCTTGCTCACCTGATGAAAGCATTAACTGTTTTAAGTTTGCCTACTTGTCATGGAAGCAGCGAGCTCATTTGCTCTGCCCAACCCAAGGAAGAAAATGTAATGCACAAGCACTTGTTGTTTTTAATACCCACAGTTCATCAACTTTCCTTCAATGTTCCTCAAGACACAAAGAGAGCAGTGATCAAAATTCGTGGAACTCAAAAAAAATGGCAGGCAGAAAGAAAACTGCTAGGGGGGAAATTCTGCCAAATATTTTGGGGTTAGAAAAATTAGAGAAATGAAACCAAGGCATGTTACATTGGCTGCAAGATGAATATACAGACAAAATATCAGAGGATATGAAAGCATTAACGAGAACTTGATTGATTTCACATTAATGGGGGTGCTCTATGGGTAGGCTGGCCAGAAAATGAAAACAAAAATCCAGATAGTCTTATTTTCTTTTATTTCTCAAAATAATATAACATGTACACCATGCCCCCCTCTTTTTCTGACATATGATATATTTCAGAAACTTCCCTTTCATTAGGACCAGGTTCACAACTGAGCAATCTATACTTTTATAAGCATTTTTTGCCAGATATCAATGACAATGTTTTAAAGATAGCTTCTGAGTACTTATTTGATATCCACATCTTGCTACTATCTACATGCATTGCAAGCAGAATGAAGCAAAATCTACTGAGACAGAGCACATCTGCCCAGGATTTCCCCATATTTGTACGATGCCCAGAAGTACGAGTCTGCTTATTGAAATCCAGTGTGAAAGGTGGCAAAGAATGGCAAAATCCACTGCCCACGGAATTGGACAAACTACTATGTTTGCTGGAGGTGCAGACATAGTTAGTGCAGGTGGACTTGATTTGGCCACATTTGGACAAGTAGGAAGTAAGGAGCTGGGGGCTACTTTGGATCATTGTTGCCATTGCAGCTTCATGAGTAGAACTAAATAATAAAGACTCCTGTGGCTAAAGACGAACAAACATATCCAGTGCTTTTTTCTAAAAAAAGAATATTTAAGGGTACTCAAGAAAATATTTGACTCAAGAAAATCACCATTTTATAGTTCAAATCGAGGAAAATAAATACAGTAAATGGACAAAAGTACAAAGATTCACAAAATGTTTAGGGGTATGCGTATCCCCCAGAAAAAAGCACTGAATATATTGTGGCATATGCCTTCATGGACTGGACTCTAGTTCACAAAGGCTTGGGCCAGAATAATTTTTTTAGTCTTAAGGTACCCAAAGACTCATTCTTATCTTGGAAAATTGTTAAAATGGACTGAGAAGCTTGCCTTGTATCTAGCTCAGGAGCAAGCAGTGTTGTTCTCTTCCCCATCCCATCATGGCACCCTTCACAATAGTAGGCAAAATAGTAGACAGTGGCATTCAAGTGATAGTGATTCCACACCACAAAAAGTTCCAGGGTCATTGTTTGTCTAAGGATGAACACGCATATAGCTCAGTAATTAGAGAACAATGTAGAAGTATGGAAGTATAATGGGAAGGAATCCCTTGAGTGAGCAACTTCCAATTCTCAACCAGGCGATAAAATGTTACTGACCACTATTTTTGCAAAAGGCTGCTACTACTTTGAACTGTTTATGGCTGGAAATGTACCCTCATTTCCAGTGATAAAGAGCTTTGCAAGTAATTGTACAAATTTCTCCAACTGATCCTCCAATTTCAGTAGTTGAACATACTTGAACATGTGCTCTTAAGGCATCACCTGTAAAGGAGATGACCTAGCAACCTTATACAAACTCACATGGTAATAAATTCACGAAGAGTCAGACATGACTAAACGACTAAACGGCAACAACAGAGAAGTGTAGAATTATTCCTGACCTCTTCAGCTAACTTGTCTGGGAGTAAGTGCCTTTGAAACCTGTGCTACTTACTTCTGAGTAGGCGCTTTAGAAATGTGATGCTAGAAAAAAGCTTCTTAAATATTTGCATTACAGTCTGAATATATCTAAATGTTTTTGAGGTGAGCATTTTAAGGGGCTTCTATTTTTTAATTTTACTATTATCTGCTTAGTAGTAGTAGTCGTCACCTTGAACTGGTATGAAAGGTGGCATGCAATATTTAAATGAAATAAAGAAATAAAATGACTGTGTGAATTAAGGACACTGGCCTATTCTGGAGTCAGTACCATGGAAGGGCATGTAACTCTAGAATGATGTCCCAGTATGAAGCGGTTTTCATGGAGTAAAAACATGGTGTGAAAAATGGATCCCAAAAATGCAGGCTCACTCAGTTCTCAAGCTAGCCGTGCCATCTCTTCCTGTTATATAAAATGTTTTTTCCAGCCCTGAAGTGGCCATGACAAACTTCAAAACCAGCTGACAGCATGCACCAGCATGTGTTCTTAGGAAGGGGCTGGTTATCCCAATGAACCACACTACAATGCCAAGGGGGGGCAGATATGCCAGTGCAAATATTTAGCAACTCGGTGCCAGTTATCAATGACACTTGCTTTTCCATACCAACATTTCCTGCAGCTCTCCATAAACAGGATGTTCAAATGTAACCTCTCTCAACCATAGCCAGGGTACAGAGCAGAAATGGAAACAAACCTGGGAGTTCTTTCCCATGGTATATGAACAGCTTGTCTCTTATTCTAAAATAGTATTTATTTAATATTAACAATAGCATAGGAGGAGGAAATGCCCTATACAGTAAAAAGTATGCACATGCTTTAGTATGCCTCATTGGGGAACTCATTACTATGATTATTTTTGAAAGATGAAGCTTCCAGATGCCATTGTTATTAAAAGCTGTAAAAAGGATTGCATACAGGGAAATGCCTTTTTTAAAAACACAAAATCAGCAGTGCTAAATCAACAGTTACACCCTGAGGCAAAATATATAGCCTGAAAATAACTTACAGTTTTATTAGAACTTACTTCCCCATGATGTGTTTAGGATTAAGGCAAGGCATTCATTATTACATCTTGTCCCTTCATGACGTCTGTCCTCAGGACCAATTAGATTATATATACAGTGGTACCTCAGGTTACATACGCTTCAGGTTACAGACTCCGCTAACCCAGAAATAGTGCTTCAGGTTAAGAACTTTCCTTCAGGATGAGAACAGAAATTGTGCTCGGCGGCAGCAGGAGGCCCCATTAGCTAAAGTGGTGCTTCAGGTTAAGAACAGCTTCAGGTTAAGTACGGACCTCCGGAACGAATTAAGTACTTAACCTGAGGTACCACTGTATATCAATAGAATTACAAACAATGTTATTTATTTAGGTCTGACTTATTCTATCCCAATAAAAAAGATGAAAATAATCTCATGAAATTAATGCAAGCTCCGCTTCCTACTTTTCATATCTGAAGGCCTGTGTTTACTTTGTTTTGCATTTATTTCGTTATCAATATATTTTCCATGGAAGTGCAGGTTGAACAGTGGTGTATCTCAAAAACTTTTGACTTCCTGACTTTAGAATCTAGCGAGATTTGATTATGAGAAAACTACAAATTTAAGAAAGGTTCACAAACACATCTCCAATTTTACAAATTAGGATGTGACACAGGGTTGACTCCAAGTTTTCAGGCACCCTTGGACAAAGATGCTTGAGT
Source organism: Podarcis cretensis (assembly GCF_951804945.1). Lineage (NCBI taxonomy): Eukaryota > Metazoa > Chordata > Lepidosauria > Squamata > Lacertidae > Podarcis > Podarcis cretensis. Next base: position 42,727,788 of record NC_137170.1, on the reverse strand, counting down.
AGCCCCATCTCCTCCTCCTCCAAGCTATGGCTACTGCCCAATTGCTTGTCTTCTATCAGAGGCACTGTCTGGAGGGAGAAGTCAAGGCAAGTAGAGATCGCTGCTCCTTCTGCTTGCTCCTGTCATTGCTCTCTCACTCATAGAGGAGAGGGAGCCACATAGTGACAGCAAAAAGCAGGAGTAGCAAGGCCAGGGGACTCTGGGTGTTGTTTTTTTAAAAAAATAATATTTATTAACATTTTAAAGACTACAAAAGAATTAAACAAAACAATACAATACAATACAAAAACAAAAACAAAAACACCACACAACACAACACCAACTCCAAAACATTAAATTAACAAAACCAAACAAACACAATTTAAAACACATCTAATAAGTTCAATATCTTAACTTTCATTTACTTGTTTCAATGACCTCCTCACACCTCCCTTTTTGTATTCCACTTTAGTTAACTGTTTCAGCAATTCCTTTCCATCTTCCTCTGTTTTCTGTCCTGTAATTTATCTTAATATATTCTAACCTTATTTTTCCCTTTAATATATAATTGTCTTAACATATTTTAACCTTATTTTCCCTTTAATACTCTAATTTGTCTATTTGTACTTAATTCCTTGTAACATTTCTACTAAAGCCATATAACTCCTTTCCAACATTTTTCTAACACTCATTAATTTTACAATACTTTTATAAATAATCTTTAAACTTTTTCCAATCTTCTTCCACCAACTCTTCTCCCTGGTCCCGGATTCTGCCAGTCATATCCGCCAATTCCCTATAGTCCATCAACCTGGTGATCTTCTGTCCGATGCTCTTAACTCTTTTCCAAGTCCCTTCTGCGAGTCTTCTTCATATTTATACATGAGCTTTACTTTGTCTTCCACTGATCTTATTTTCATTTTCCTTCCTTTGAGGCTGAAGAGTAGATCTCGGGGAATCTCCCACCTAGAGATGATTTTGTTCCTTCTCAACAGGGCAACCAAATCTCCGTAGTTAAACCCAAAATCCAAAAGATATTTCGGGACGTCTTTCAAAATTTCCACTATTGACTGTTGTTCTTCTAGGTTCTTCTGGTAGTTCCAACAGTCTCTTATTTTGTTCTTCTCTTTTTTCCCTCCTCTTCCAAGTCCGAAGGCCCTCACAGTTTTAATCTCTTCTTGACCCAAGTCCCGGTCCACAAAATCATCAAATTCCTGTGTGAGGAAATCTATCAAACTTTCCTTCTCCGGTTCAGGTAGGGCTCTGATTCTTGAAATCTGATTTTCTTTAAACTCAATCATAGCAGGCATCAACTTATGGTCATCAAATTGCATCTGTAAGGCTGGGACTCTCTCTCTCCCCAATTGTGTTACTTTAGGTTCAATGGCAATAACTTTCTCTCTAGCCCTCTCCGCAGTTTGTCATGTCAAAGTAGATTCCTGTGTCAGTTTCTGAAAAGTTTCTGTATTGGTGTTCACTTTTTGTCCCAAATTGTCAGTTTTGATAATTACCACATCCACCTTTTTGTGAAGCTGTTCCAATGAGTCACTTATCTTACATAATACATCCACTAAGGCCTCTTCTGTCAACATTCTTAACCGATTCAAGGTCCCCAGAATCTCACAGGTTTTTATCTTGCAGCTGGAAATTCCCCTAGCTCAACTCTTGTGACAGTTTCAAAGGCTTCCTCTAGAGGGAAACAGTTCCTCTAGAGGGAAACAGTTTCTATTTGTATTAGTCCTTTTAAACTCAATCAAACAATAAAGTTAGTTTCAATTTTCTGTTACTTTTACTCCTTTTTAAGCGCAGACGGAGACAGTGAAAACAATGTATTCCTCTTATTTAACTAAGCGTCAGTGAACGTTCTAATCACGATCAATGAGCCTTCCAGAACACGTCAGTCCTGTTGGCAGCCCGTTTCCAGGATCGGAGCGGTGGTATATTAACTCTGTTCGCTCTCTCCTGCAGGTATACTCAGCCCAAAACTTTCCCCCCTCTTCTCCTGCCACCAAGGGGGGTTTAGTATTTTTTACCGATGGAAATTTAGACCTTTACAATAGACTTTCCGAGACTTCAGCTTGCATCCTCATTGCTTCAATCTATTTACAAAAGGGGAAGGTGGACTTCCTGTTTTAGACCTTCCCGTTTCGGCACCAAATTAAGACGTTTAAAAATCCATTTCTCCGCTCTACTCATAGGTAGTTGCTTTAAGATCAAATTGTCCACAGGAAAAAGTCAGCGCTCTCCGGCAACAGCTATGCGGCTTCGCTCCATGGAAGCAGCAGTCAATTCGAAGCACCGCGCCACTCACCCCACGTCGCTCCAGATCCCCGAAACCGAGTCTCCCCGCGAGTAGGGGAGGCGCAAAAGGTGCCAGCCGAATCCCACGTTCACAGGCTTCACCTGCCTGTGATTTCTAGTGGGTCTCCGCCTTCACCGTGGTGGCCAGACCCGGATTCCCACGAAGCAAATTCCTCCCGATCAGAGGAATTCCGCCATTACCGGAGGCGCTAACCCGGAAGTCCTCCGGGTGTTAACAGTGCTCCCACTGTGGAAGTGTGGGCCTTGGGAGATGCCTGAGAATGCCAACTTCTGTTGCAAACCCTGATGCTATGTTAACCCTGCATTCACTGACTGGAGCAGGAATGAGATCACAGCTGCTGTTCCCACTCCCAAACCTCTGAATATTCAACAGCCTACATGCATGCTAGTTGTATACACATCAGGCTCTGCATGTGCAGTCAAAGACATTGTCTTCTGCAGACTGTTCAGTCAAAGGGAGACAGCCTACACATGTTCAGTTTGCTGGTTTGGAAGGTCTTTTCATACCCTTGGCTAAATATGAAAAGAGCCTACATATGCTGTATGCTGGGGTTGGGCCAACAGCTCAACTCCACTCCCTGGTCGTTGTCAAACCTTTGTCAACTGTGGTTTCTATCAGAGTTGTATCCAGCTATGTCAGTAGATCCTTTGAAATTAATGGACATGACTAAAGTCTATTGATTTCAGTGGATCGACTCTGAATACATCTTAGCTGGATACAACCCTCCATCATTTTTCCAGTATGAAGAGTTGTTGTTGTTGTTGTTTAGTCGTTTCCAACTCTTTGTGACCCCATGGACCAGAGCACGCCAGGCACTTCTGTCTTCCACTGCCTCCCGCAGTTTGGTCAAACTCATGCTGGTAGCTTTGCGAACACTATCCAACCATCTCGTCCTCTGTCGTCCCCTTCTCCTTGTGCCCTCCATCTTTCCCAACATCAGGGTCTCTTCCAGGGTGTCTTCTTTTCTCATGAGGTGGCCAAAGTATTGGAGCCTCAGCTTCACAATCTGTCCTTCCAGTGAGCACCCAGGGCTGATTTCCTTAAGAACGGAGAGGTTTGATCTTCTTGCAGTCCATGGGACTCTCAAGAGTCTCCTCCAGCACCATAATTCAAAAGCATCAATTCTTCGGCGATCAGCCTTCTTTATGGTCCAGCTTTCACTTCCATACATCACTACTGGGAAAACCATAGCTTTTACTATACGGACCTTTGTTGGCAAGGTGATGTCTCTACTTTTTAAGATGCTGTCTAGGTTTGCCATCGCCTTTCTCCCAAGAAGCAGGCGTCTTTTAATTTCGTGGCTGCTGTCACCATCTGCAGTGATCATGGAGCCCAAGAAAGTAAAATCTCTCACTGCCTCCATTTCTTCCCCTTCTATTTGCCAGGAGGTGATGGGACCAGTTGCCATGAGGTAATGGGACCAGTATGAAGATCAGTTTGCTGCATTTCCACATCAGCTTGCAATTTTTTAAAAAATCCTCACAAAAATCTGCCAGCATTTTAGGGTACATTTCTTCTAATGTACACATTTTTGCTTACAACTCCGGCTTACAGATACATTTCTTTGCAAGTAATTTCCCCTTATATCATACATTTTTGGTATATATTCACTAATATACACATTTTGTATGTGTTTTCCCATAGTGCATTTTGTCTTTTCTTTTGTGCATAAAAAACTAGAAATAAATAACAAATAGGGAGATAAGGGTTTTATAACTTCCTCTTTGTTCATGCTTAAGACTGCAGAAATCACATTGCCCATTTAGAAGTGCTGACTGCACTCAGTGAAGTTATTCATTAAGTTCACGTCTGTTGACATTAGCAGCTGCAGTACTGGCTGTCAAGTGTTTCCAAATATTACAGAAAGAACGAAGGCTTATAGATATTTAATGAACAGTGTAAGATCTTTGATGTAGGCAGGGACTTTCTCTTCCTGCATTTGCACATTGCCTAGCACAATGGGAGCCTTGTGGCATGCTAAATGCATGCTACCATGCATATACTGGGAGACGAGCTAATCCACCAACTGCCCTCTCACGGATTAGCCTACAGATTGCCATGCATAAGGAGCTGGTGAAAGCAAAAGATGTTTGCAAAGCAAACAGCTGCAGATGGCTTGGGAAAACACACAAAAACCCATGGGGTTCAAGAAAAGCCTGCATTTGCTGAGAGAGAGCTGAAAACAAGGAGATAACATTAGAAAGTGGAAATGATGAGGCCATGAACGTCACTCAACAGAGTTGCTTCTATGCTTTTCCATGGTCCGCTTAAGCAACAACCATCCAGTTTGTTCCTGGTGTACATCAATAACATATTTTTAACTTTTTAGGAGGCTGCTTCCTAGCAGCTTCCTAGGCGGGTAAAATAACGGAATAAAAATATATGAAATTGGAAATGGAGTTAGATCATTCTTTGCACAGCTAATTCTTAACTCTATCAGGTAGTCAGTAGTGGTTGGCGGGGGGCGGGGGCACTTACCTGACCTCCCAACACTGGTGTTGCGGCACCTACCATCATGAGCTGGTGGGGAGATCATTGTGGTGCAAACATATTGGCAGAACCAATCTGACGCTTCTGCCAGTGTGTTCACACCACCCAACTGTCCCCACTAGCTCAACCCTCACTTGTCCCTAAGTGCAGGGGCATTGCTATTGGGAGGTAAGGTAATCACCACTGACCCTTGACTGCTATTGTATGTAGTAACTTAGGTTTTAGGGCACTTAAGGCCAGTACAGGCTGTGACCATTTTGAAGAGGGTTCCATTTTGCAGGGGGTTCCATTGCTGGCCCCCATGTGGGTTGGCAGAGCACACATAAGCCCGTTATGCCGCATCCTGCCCCCATTCCTCTCTCTTCCAGGTTCCAAAAGGACCCATGTGTGAGTGGCCACAACTCAATTGGGCCTAAAATGGCCACAGCCTATACTATGAAGTACCTATTATAGAGAGAACGAATTCTCGTGTAATTTTAACTGTCACTCCCTTGATGTGTCAATTGTGTAAACTAGTGCTCTGTATAATTAGCATGGAGTGAGGCTCTGTATCTGGCCTGCCCCCGGGCATTATTTTATTTAAAAGCATTTATAAGCTACTTAGGGACGCAGGTGGCGCTGTGGGTTAAAGCCTCAGCGCCTAGGACTTGCCGATCGAAAGGTCGGCGGTTCGAATCCCTGCGGCGGGGTGCGCTCCTGCTGCTCAGTCCCAGCGCCTGCCAACCTAGCAGTTCGAAAGCACCTCCGGGTGCAAGTAGATAAATAGGGACCGCTTACCAGCGGGAAGGTAAACGGCGTTTCCGTGTGCGGCTCTGGCTCGCCAGAGCAGCGATGTCACACTGGCCACGTGACCCGGAAGTGTCTTCGGACAGCGCTGGCCCCTGGCCTCTTAAGTGAGATGGGCGCACAACCCCAGAGTCTGTCAAGACTGGCCCGTACGGGCAGGGGTACCTTTACCTTTACCTTTATTATAAGCTACTTAGAATTCTGGAAGTGGTATTCAAAAATGCAGCACGAAAGCAACAAAACAGCTTCTTGAAAACAGATATGACTTTTTTAAAAAAAACCAAACCCAATACAACAGTATTATAAAAGCAGGAACTCAGTAATAACGGGGGTCCAATCACATGGGACAGAGAAACACCTGCTCATGAGCATGGACATCTGCACTGTGAAAGTCTGTGAATGAACATGTGAGAGTTTCAATGTTCACACCAACACATGAATGTCCAGGGGAAGAGGTCAGAGGCACACCTGATACTAGGGGTGGACTAACAGTGTAGCCCTACTCCCTGGTTTTAAAAAGTACATATAAAATTTAGGTAAATTATTGCATGGACTTTTGGAGTAGAACAGAATAAATATGCTTCACAAAAGCTTTGTAACTTAATTTATGGCATGCCATATATGCAGGTGGAAGACTTCAACTTCACCTTTGCTTGATGTAACAGGCTCAGTTCCAACCTCAACATTTTTTGTTTCTCACGTGATGACTGACATATCTTTCTGAACACAATTTATATAGATACAACCTCGAAGTGCTCTAGGTATGCAATCACATTATTGTTGTTGTTGTTTAGTCGTTTAGTCGTGTCCGACTCTTCATGACCCCATGGACCAGAGCACGCCAGGCACTCCTGTCTTCCACTGCCTCCCGCAGTTTGGTCGAATTCATGCTGGTAGCTTTGAAGACACTATCCAACCATCTCGTCCTCTGTCATCCCCTTCTCCTTGTGCCCTCCATCTTTCCCAACATCAGGGTCTTTTCCAGGAAATCTTCCCTTCATGGATCACTGCCTTGCTGTGGCGAAGGGGCTTGAAGAACTCAGAGAAGCCATGAACTATGCCGAGCAGGGCACCCAAGATGAACAGGTCATAGTGGAGAGTTTTGACCAAACGTGATCCACCTGGAGGAGGAACCAGCAAGCCACTCCAGTATCCCTGCCAAGAAAACACCATGGACAAAGACAACAGGCAAATCACATTATTCCCTTCCTACAAATACTCCACAAGGACATATGAAGTCCAGTTCTGTTCATGTTTACTCAGAGGTAAAACCTATGATGTCCAGTGGCCTGAACATTTATGAAGCTACTGAATAACATTATGTATTATTTATTGAATTTATATCCCACTCTTCCTCCTGAAGATACCTAGGGCAGATATTAACCCCTTTAAGAAGGTATTCTTTTTGAGAAATAGGTTTATAAACTTGGATTCTGAGTTTGCTCCCCTGAGCAAAGTTCTGTCCACGTGACACTTCTTTCTTTCCCACTTCTTGCCTTGTATCTAGTAGAGTTCAAGTGCTTCTGCTACTTCCTCTGCTAATTAACAGTCTGATTCCAGTTATGCTTACTCTGAGGTAAACCTCACTGGTTCCAGTAGAAGTTGCTTCCTACTGTGTTTCCTTGGGATCTCAGTCTGATACAGTCAGCTTGCTTTGTTGACTATTTCCTTTACATCAGTTTGCACAAGCCACCTCAGGTCACTGCCTAGTACAGAGGCTGCCACCCTTTGCCTCGTCTGAGTGCAAAAGCTTTTATGTTCCACGGGGCTCTTCTGAATGAATGGGAGCGGGCGAGGCCCAGGTTTCTTGCCACAAGCTCACAAAGGCCTGCCATCTCAGGTTCAAATCTTCAGTAAACATCTCGCCGCACTTCTAAAAGTTTGGATTTTGCCTGGAATTTGAAATAACAGGAAAGAGAAATATACAGCCTTTCAGTGCTTGAAATGGCAAATGTGTCATGTGGGTAAGAAAGGTATGTCTGGAAGTATTATATAGCTGCTAGCCTGGATAAAGAGGAGCTTTGTACCATCAGTTGAAGCATCTTGAGTAAGGAAGACCAAAACACGGATTTACAGCTAGGGCAGAACTGGTTACCGGTAAGTGTGATGGGAGACAAGACTCCAGACAGTACAAGAAAAGCCTTTGATGCCCTCCCCCCACCATGAATTTGCTGTTCCTAAAATTTTGCAACAAAACTTTTCTGTATTAAAGTCTTTTCTGTATGCACAGTCTCTCCCCCAACCTGACCTTGTCTCTTGCTTCAGACTAAATACTGAGTACCTGTGGGAAGCTCTTTCGAACTCCAGTTCATACAGTGGTCAAATCAATTTTTGCTTGGAAAACCATGGTTACTTGTTATGCTTCTCAGATCCACAAACCATAGTAAGTTCTCACAGAAACACAACAGTGCTTTCTTTAGATAAGAAACGTAAGACCTCTTTGTAACAAATATACAAGTACAGAGGAAGGAAGCAGACCTTGAAGCAGGCAGTAGTGTCATTGTTCTTGCACCAGATTTCCAAAGAGAACCCCTAAATCCTGAGGCATTTTATATCCAGCCAACTCACATCTCTCTATGAAATATACTTGGAGTCAAGAGTGGATTTCATGCTCTTTATTCAGCTCATAGTGGTGAGGAGGAATGAATGTTCCCCCAAAGTATCTGTTTTATATACATTATTTACACAATGGGCTGCACATGATTGGCTAATTCCAGAATTCTCCTATAGGCCAATCAGGTTGCGGATTCACTTCCATCTGGAGCTGGATTGGGTGGCTCCTGCAGACCAATCAGACTGCTGCATTCTGAATCCTATTATTCTAGGACCAATCAGACTGCTGCATTTTGGATCCTATTCAACTCAGTACATAACACTTTATTTCCCAGTTGAAACTGCAAACTGCTTCCAAACTGCTTTTATGTCCCTCCCCTGAGATGTAGGATGCCACTTTTATAAAAAAACAGTAAAGGGAGAATATCCAACCATCGTGCAACATTATTTCACACCAGCCCCTAACCAGCCCACTGAAGAATTATCAACTAATCATCTTTATTACCAAATAATCAGCTTAACCAAGGGTAGTCTAGCCTGCAACTATCTGTACATAATCACAACTGACAGAGAGATCAGTTGCCTTCTGTTCAGCTAGAATGAAGTTTTAGTTGAAGTGTTAAGTGAACTATTAAGGGTTTTCTGGTTTTCTAATGCAATCCTCTACATGCCTACTCAGAGGTAATCCCCACTGATTTCAATGGGACTTACTCCCAGGCATGTATATATAGGATTCCAGCCTTAGTCTGTCCTTGCTTAAGCTGTGAATCCACAAAACCTTCTTCAGACTGCTCTATTCCCAGCCAAACCCTGAAATGCTTCTTCAGATTTAAATATTGGTGAATAAGTGGGGAGAATGAGTGAAATTCCCAGGTCCATTCATGCCAATCCCTGTTTTCTCCCCAGACACAATTCAACACATTCAGGTACTAATTTCATTAAGGAGTTGGCTATGCAGAAGAGACCATTAAGAGGGGATATGATCACTATGTTGAATTAGTGCAAGTGCTGGTCTACACTATGGAATAATCCTATGGAATAATCCCAGAATGGCTGGGACTGTCTGTGCTACAGAGTTCTCGATGAGGAATTCGGTAGTGTGGTAGACCCCTGTTAAATGCAAGGCTCAAAAGGCCTATTCATGGTTCAGTGGTGACTTATAGCCCCACATAGATTGACCTGAATCTTCTTTTGCAGCATACCTTGAACTCAGACTGCGCTACAAATGAAAAATGGGTCACCTGACACTGCCCCATTGACAGACAGGGCAATGTCTCACCTGACGCAAACGATATGGGGGTGCAACTGAATATATGCATAGTTGCATCCCCCCCTCAGGCCTTGGCATACATTTGGTACAAGCAATCAATGCGCAGTTTCTGCCACAGCTGTCACACACTCCTAAGTCGTTCTTGGTTTTATCAAACGTCTAAGCTCTTTAAACTTTATTCCATAGTCCCAATCTGTTGGAATGATTTCGCTGAAAGAAATGGCTTCTTCATCTGAATCAGGAGATCCTCAGTCTTATAGGGCCCTGGGATTGTTAGCCCACCCCTCACCCCCCGCCCAGTGGCGGAGCTGCATGCTCTGGCACCGGGGGATGGAGAGCAGGTGGGGGTGGCGGGGCACCCAGCGCGGGCGGGAGGGCAGCTACAATGGCACCCTGCCGGGATCGCACTGCTGGGGGCGGTGCTCTCCCCCCGCACTCCTCTTCCTCTGCCAGTGCCCCTGCCACCCTGTTCATAGGCTGCACTTGTGGCCAGAAAGACTGCATTTGCAGAGTTCCAAAGTCTGCCTACAGATCCTAAACATCCTAAACATCAGGCATACATAGCTCACAATGCCAGACTCCACCTTGCATTTCCCCTTGGATAGCTCAGTTGGTTCGAGTGTGGTGCTGATAATGCCAAGGTTATGGGTTTGATCCCTTGTAAGGGATAGCTGCATTGCAGGAGGTTGGAACAGATGATCCTCAGGGTCCCTTTCAACTCTATCAGCCTTAGCCAGCATGGCCAATGGTCTAGGGTGTTGGGACCTGTAGTCCAACAACATCTGAAAGGCACCATTTTGACTACAAGTTGTATGCATGTCTGTTCTCTTCCAACCTTTGAGTTGATTGTATGGCGTTTGGGGCAGAGTCAATGTGTACAATCCTGCACCCTCCTCTACATATTCATTTTACAATCTTTTGGTGCATGATAAAGGCCTCTAGAGATACTAGTCTTACCTTTTCGAATAAAACACTACAGTAGAATTCTACATCCAGCAGCAGTATGAATCATCCCAGTATTTTTTTGATTGAAATGGGCAATATTGGGACAGTAATCTGCTCCTCCTCTTGCCAACCCAGCAATCTCTGGGTTGTAGTCAACTAACTTTTACTCAAGAGTAGCCCCACTGAAATTAATGGTCATGGCTAACTTTAGCCCATAAATTTCAATAGGTTTACTCCAAGTTAGCTGAAGAGGGCCCTCTATTCTTAACTGCATAACTTGGTAAAAAAACAAACACCTTACCATACACAGCAATAGTTAGGCTTTGTTAATAGTAGTTTCCAAAGTGATTTTTTTTTAAAAAAGGGGGGGAAGCTCTGAATGAAAACACAGCAATTCATGGTCTGCCTGACAGATGACTTGAAGTTGAACTTCATCATGGTTCTCAAGTTTTTTTATAAAGTTAATTGTGAATGCATATTGTTGTCAAAGTACTAGTTGTGAATATATGCTGCTGACAGAGGACGCTGCCTGACAGACAATTTAACCTTGATTCCACTGAATATTTCATGTTATTTTTGCTACCTATTTACACTCATACCCTGCAAAAGTCCTTAAACAAGGTTGTTTGAAAAACTAGCCAAAAAGCTGCCCTGAGCTTTGAGAAATGTTAGATTTCAGAAAAATTTATTAGCTGTTTTTTTTATCCTGTCTCTGGAGCCAGTGCCAGTGGAAGCAAAACCCAGACATTTGGTGCTCAGCGCCCTGCATGACAGGCTAATCTCATCAGTGGTGTCAAGTTTCAAGTCAGTGACCTCAGAAACAAGACATTTGACAAACTGAGCAGTTCACATTATTATGAAATGTCGTTTTAGAATCCAGAGTGCTCAGCTTAAGAACAGTGGTGCCCATTCACAGTTTTCTTCTCTTGTGGCCCTCCAGGTCTTGTTGATCTACAGCCCCCATCATCTGTAACTATTGGCCATGCTGGCTGCAGCTGAGGGGAGCTGGAGTCCAGCAATGACTGGAGGGCCACAAATTCCCCACCCCTGCCATGAAGGCTGTGGAAGATAATAATATACACATATTTGCAATAGGCAACTCTTTAAAAGGTTCAAAGGGTTGGCTTGGAAGACTCAAAATTTCAGTAGTCAACTTGAGCTTTAAAAAGAGGCCTGAACTAGCTTCAACATGGTCCATGGCAGTAGATGTTTCCTTTGGAGATTTTTGACATGTCAGACCATCAAATATAGCCCCAAAATTGCTTCACTTATAGAACAGAAGACCCAAAATGAAGTATTATGCTGATATTGATCTAAATTTGTGGAGGTTTGGACAGGAGAAAGTTAATGGGCCAGAGCGACTGCTTAAAGCTAATTATGTTTGCTAGCCAGGAATGGCTGTTACCTTCTGTTTATTTCACCAATAAGGTCAAGGGCAGAAAACAAAGACTGGGGAGACAACAAATACAGTCGATCTCAACTGCCTTCAATTGCTTGGCCATCTAGGCTTAAAACTCTTCATGATCCAGGGGAGATTCTAAAAGCTCAACCGCTCAATGTGTCTTCAGCTACTAAACCTGAAACTGTTTCTCCCAGATCTCTCTTCTCAGTTTTCTGTTGCAGAACACAAGAAGAACAAATGTTCTGTGACTAATTATCAGGTCTGGCATTCTGTTAATGGAATCCAACAGATGGAATCCAAATGTTAACAGAGAACTGCATGGGGCATATCCTCCAATTTATGATCCTCATTTCCTTTAAAGCCGCATACAGATGAACAAAAGGGCTAAACAGCTGAAAATGATGTAGCAAAATTTAGTGAACACCTTACATTCATATATCATACATCATGCATATACGGTATAATTATTTTACTCTCAAAAGATAAGATGTTATTCTGTGTCTTTAGATTAGGTCACATCTAGAAGAGAGGGGCCCTACCCATTTGCCTTCTCTCAGCAAGCTCCATTGATGCTTTTCTCATCGCATTTGCCCCCTCACCCAGAGCTTACTAGAGGAAAAGCTTAATTAACTGTTAACTCTTAGATCCAGAGATTAGAGCAGTCTAGCACTCAGCTAAACACTGCAAGTCTTGATTAAATTCTAACTCTTACTGAATCCAGGAATTTAGAAGAATCTGGCACACACCAACTTATAACAATATTTATTTGCCAAGGCCACTGCTTGACTCCTGCCTTTCCCATTCACTGTATGGACCCCTTAAAATATTACCTTGTGTGGGAGCAAAGCATATAGAAAGCTGCTAAGGGGCTGCAATTCTGGTCCTGCCCTGATGACATCTGGCTCCTGCCCCTACCGTCCAAGCATTAAGTGGGTGCCTACACAGGATGAAACGGTGAAATCAGCAATGATTAAATGGGCACAAGATATTGGTCATGATATTATGTTTGCTGACTGGGAACAGTTATGGACCACCGGTATCAAATTTACTGCATGTAATGCTTTAAAAGAAAATATTATGAAAATGATCTATCGGTGGTACATGACCCCAGTCAAGCTTGCAAAAATTTACCACTTGCCTAATAATAAGTGTTGGAAATGTAATGAGACTGAAGGCACCTTCTACCACCTTTGGTGGACCTGCCCAAAGGTTAAAGCTTTCTGGGAAATGATCTATAATGAAATTAAGAAGGTCCTTAAGTGGACTTTTCCTAAGAAACCAGAGGCTTTTCTCTTGGGCATGGTTGGCCAATTGGTGTTAAAGAAGGATAGGATTTTCTTTATGTATGCCACCACAGCAGCAAGAATTCTACTGGCAAAGTATTGGAAGATGCAAGAACTACCTACTCTGGAAGAATGGCAAACAAAGGTGATCGACTTTATGGGATTGGCCGAGATGACGGGCAGAATCCGTGACCAGGGGAAAGAGACAGTGGAAGAGGACTGGAAGAAATTTAAAATATATCTTAAAAACAATTGTAAAATTGAGGAATGTTAAGATGTCAGGGGGTAAGAGGTAAAGAATTGCAGCAGTAATTAAAAAAAAAAACTAAAGGAAACTTTATGAAAGGGAATTAAGACAATGGGCCTAAGGGTTGCTAAAGAACCATTAAACAAGGATGCAGGGATGGGGAGGTATGGGGAAGTCAAAAGAAAGAAGGGTATGAAATGATGACTTTGAAGCTATATTGTTCTATACTGTTTTTATTATCTGTCTGAAAAATGAATAAAAATTATTAAAAAAAAAAAAAAGCATTAAGTGGGTGCCTGAAATAAACAGGTGGGATTCAGTGTTGCACTATTACAAACGTTCTGATGGAGAAACCATATCACTTTGCTGGTCAGAACACTTTCCCCCTCCCTTTCTCTCCCCCCCCTACTGCTCTGGGGGCTCTCTTGACCTCTGCAAAACCAATTTCAGGGGTGCTGCACATGGGGCAATGCCCCATTCTGCATATCATATTGTTGCATTTCACCAATATTGAAATATTGTTACATTTCACATATTGCCAGATTTGTTTAAAATTGTGTAAGTGTCACTAGGCAAAATGCCAACACAATGCATCTGTGCAATGAATAGATTACACATTTTTTCTCCCCTGCTACGTCAATTTATTCTGCAGTACTGAATAAGGTTACATCAGCACCCTGCAGCAACCATTTACCTAAATGATCCCACAAAGAACATTACGACCCAATGTGAAATTGAAAAAATAATACTTTCGGAGTCTGCGGCAGACACATTGACAACATAAATGACCACTATAAAAAATAATAATCATACTCTTCAATCTCAGTATTTCATGCCACCGATTAATCTGTAATCCCTGTTACGCAACCTCTTTTATTGGGCTTTCAAAGCTACAGCACGCCGGCTCAACAATGTAAAAGCCACATGGAAAAGTTCTGTTTTGGTTGTATTACTAATGACAAACTCATACTTTTCCAAGAACAATGCAGCCAAGAAGAAAACAGAAAGCAATTGGAATGCACCACAGTGAGACTTGCCAAACCAAAGCATTCAGAGCACCAAGGACCTGAAACTGCATCCCATTTTTTTTCTATGGGAGAGATTTTTTTAATATAAAAATAAAGAAACAAAACACCTCATATCAATGATCTCAGAACGTTATGAAAAGTGTAATATCCACTTAATGGGATCAGACTAGAATAATCTTTCCCATTATTTTTAAGAGCTTGGAAGAAAAGTGTGATGAGGGTTATGTCAGTGACAGAAACCAAAGTTGGCTATTTGAATGGAGGTCATATTTTGTGTGGACAGCTGAAGAGTAATCCATCATTCTCTCCTTAGGCTGCCAGTCGTTTGAGCCGCGTTCCCCAGAGGCCTCCAGAATAAGCATCTAGAAGAGGACCGATGTCAAGGCATTTTTAAATAGCTTTTTCAAACTTGCATGTTCAATATGCAAATGCAACAAGGCAGTGGGGAAACAACATTAGGGTGTCCACATGCGAAAACCCTATATGCAAGTATGTTGGAGTGTTAAGCTGAAATAATATGTTGCTGGACTTCCACTGGCAATGAGGCAGATACTGCAGGGCAAGGGGAGCCTGCATAATTGTTTGCTTCCAGCATAAATCTAAGGGGGAGAAAAATCTCTAAAAATGGAAATGAGACAATCAGCAATCAGCTAAACAGGAATCTTTTTTTTTTTTTTAAGTACGGTGGTGCCTCAGGTTACATACACTTCAGGTTACAGACTCCGCTAACCCAGAAATAGTGCTTCAAGTTAAGAACTTTGCTTCAGGATGAGAACAGAAATCGGGCCTCGGCGACGTGGCAGCAGCAGGAGGCCCCATTAGCTAAAGGGTGCTTCAAGTTAAGAACAGTTTCAGGTTAAGTACGGACCTCCGGAACGAATTAAGTACTTAACCTGAGGTACCACTGTAATTAGTTCTTAGAGCAAGTGTTTGAAAGTGGCCATTTTGTTCATGTAAAAACTTTCATATTTACTACTACTCTTGGGATAAGATGAAATTGAGTATTTTTTTTTACTAAATTAGGACTCCCACCCCCACCCCCCAAAGAAAAGAGCTAGAGTCATGAGTCATCCAGTATAACGGATTTGTTCCAAAACTGCCATGTGGCCAAGTAGCTCAGTATAGCCTTTATATACTCGAAGTCACTGGCTTTCAGAAGAAATTTGGACACAATACAAAAAAAGCATACAGCATTGGAGCACTTAAATAAAATATTGTGCCCTTTTTCTCCGCTGCAAGGTCAGGTGAGGCATGTGACACAGGGTGGCGGATGAGGCTCCCATGGTCTTGTCTTCCTGCCACCAACACCAACACCATGGCTGTCAACTAACCGCCACCCTGTCACCTGTTGCCTCCACTGCTTGTGTGCTTACTATGGAACACCACTGCTGCCGCTGCTGCAGGGATGCAGTCTGCAGTGGTCCTAAAAATGTCTCCAGGTCCAATACTTCTCACTTTGAGGTAGGAGCCCTTCCTCAAAGGGAAACATTGTGGTCAAGGTGGAAACAGTGAACGCCTGAATCACTGCCAAAGCATCACCACCTGCAGCAAAGACAGGTTAGCAGTCTAATGCACTTTACTATGCTTAATAGAAGGGACGCAGGTGGCGCTGTGGGTTAAACCACAGAGCCTAGGACTTGCCAATCAGAAGGTCGGCGGTTCGAATTCCCACGACGGAGTCCCTGCCAACCTAGCAGTTTGAAAGCACATCAAAGTGCAAGTAGATAAATAGGTACCGCTCCAGCGGGAAGGTAAACGGCGTTTCCGTGCGCTGCTCTGGTTCACCAGAAGCAGCTTAGTCATGCTGGCCACATGACCTGGAAGCTGTACGCCGGCTCCCTCGGCCAATAAAGCGAGATGAGCGCCACAACCCCAGAGTCAGGCACGACTGGACCTAATGGTCAGGGGTCCCTTTACTTTACTTACGCTTAATAGATGCTGTTAAACTTTACACAGTATTTCCCACCATTGTGGTATTGAGTGGTGAGCAGGCACACTGCCTTGCCACCGCACCAGAAGGGGCCCGGGGCATGCCGACATCACCGTGGCATGCACATGTGCGCAGTTGGGATCAGCACGCCCCATGGCATGCATGCCCTGCCACATAGAACTTTTTTGGGCCCTGCCCCTTCGTTGATAATTTGTGGGTGCCTGGGCCCCCACGGCCCCGCATAGATAGCGCCTATGGGGATGAGGACGACACAGCAGGGATGCACAGCTGGAAGGAGGATGACTGAGGGAGAGGCAGCAGGGAATGGAGAAGGTGGGGAAAAGTGGTGGTGGAAGCAGCGCCAGATTTAGGGTGGTGCAGGAAGTTTCCCTGCATAAGGTGCCGAGCCAAGGGCATGCAAAATAACCACCACCACCTATATTTATACAGGTACCTACTCAAAGTTAAGGAGTGCCAAATGTTGTCCTCGCTCAGTGCACCATATAACCAAAGTCTGCCTCTGCAGCAAGGACCAGATGAGGAGGGCGGGCAGTGACCACAACCCACCTGAGATAACATACCCTGTCATGCTAGCTCTGGCAAAGTCAATGACAAATCTGGTTTTTGTTTAGCGCATACAGATAGATTCAAGCTGCAATCCCAAAGACACTAAGGACTAAGGTCCACAGAACATAGAAGAGCCTACTTCTGTGTAAATCTGCAGATGATTGCATTGCAAGGCAGGTAACAAATGCAGAAATGCTAGAAGCCCCCATCCTCTTACTAGCATTAAACTGACCACCAACAACCCACACAAAACAGCCTGAATCTGTTTTGAAACACTCAACCAGGGGTCAGCAAACTTTTTCAGCAGGGAGCTGGTCCACTGTCCCTCAGACCTTGGGCGGGACTATATTTTTTTGGGGGGGTGAACGAATTCCAGTGCCCCACAAATAACCCAGAGATGCATTTTAAATAAAAGGACACATTCTACTCATGTAAAAACACGCTGTGGGCCGGACCATCCGCGGGCTGGATTTAGAAGGTGATTGGGCCACATTCAGCCCCCAGGCCTTAGTTTGCCTACCCATGCACTCAACCCTCAAGTTATTTGTGTTTTCATAAGCCTCTAGAGTGGCCAGCCTTGCCAAAGCTTTTGAAACTTCCCTTGTAGGCTTGCCTATCGCCAAACAAAGAGCATATGACAAGGGTATATCCAAGTATGAAGCTCAAAGCAGCTCTTGCTTCAGTTGCCTTCAATGCAAGTGTGAAGTTTTACCATTTTCCAGAGTATTCCTTTGCATTACAAGTGCCTTTCCTCTGCTTTCTTTCTCTTTTGCATGATTAAGGATCAGAGGTTCATAGGAAATAGCCTGAAAGAGGCTTATTTACCTAGCCGTTCACAGAGGCCATGATAAGACATTAGATAGGGCACAGGGGAAGAACTACTTTTTATGTTTGCTGCGTCCAAGCCTTTCAAGTTGGTTAAAACTCAAACAATCCACATGAAACAGAGCTGATAGAAATAAATAGATTTTTTCATGGACATAGAAACATCATTTTCTTATTTCATTCAACACATATTTTCCCCATTATCATAGCTGTCAACTTTTGCGTGTGTAGGTCCCCAGGCCACCCCTCAAATAACTTCACACATAACACGTGATTTTAGTTTTGGTTTTTGGGCACTATTTTGGCCACAACTTCATTAAAATACAAAATCAGTGAGTGGTTGTTTAGACATTGGTTATGACTATCTGTCCCCCCGCCTGGGACAGAACTGACATCCCGAGGTCCGATCGGTAGCCAGTAGAAGAGAAAGTCAAACTGGGGGTCATTTGAGCTAAGCGTCGGACCCACGCCGCTCACCCCAGCAGCTCCCCGAAAGCTTGCCTGCCCGGTCCTATAACAAGGATTCCCATAACAGGGATTGGGCGGCCCTGGTCCCATAACAGGGATTGGACGAAATCATGGCAAGCCCCAGGATTCCTTTAACGGAATTCCCTTCAGCGCAATAGGAGGGGCAGGCACCGCCTGAACCCCTCCACCACCAGCATATTATAACCAATGCCTAACCGCCACCCGAGCTTTAACGCTCGCCGCCAACCACTCACAAACCCAACCAGGAACCTAATTTTTTAGCCACAGCATCCAACCAAATCATTCCCCAAATCAGAAAGGTGCACTCCATCCGCCCGGTAAAGGGCTGCCGCCTTGAAATAAATGCTGGGGTGGGGAATAACCAGCCCACCCAGCTCCAAAACCTTCTTGCACACTGCAGAGTTAATGCATATCCTGGCCTTCTCAGCGGCCTCCGGGCGGGAAACACCGCGCCAGGTTTGCCTCTGCAACAGGTGAGACCAAATATTCTCACTGAAGGTAAAAAGGCTGCCAATGCCTCCAAATCCCTTTTTGGATTGAGGTGCGCAAAGCAAGGCAATCAATAGTTGCCACATCATTTCCCCCCAGCTGCACCACTATGGCCATAGGGTGGGGAGGTCCGAGAGCAGCCGGCGACCAATCAGCGGCATAAACTCTCCCCATGACATTCCGCGTCTGGAAAACCATGACACTTGCATGTGCTGTGGGAGGCCGAGACACGCTCCCCTTGCAGACTGCCTCACTCTGCTGCCAGCCCAATGAACGATGCTGTGTCCCACTATCCAAATGCGGACCAGCGTGGGATCTACAAGGGTTGAAACAAACAAGCATTAGTACCAAACTCAGCATTTGTTTCGCACATAACCCTTGAAAGCATCAGATTTCCATGTCCCAAATCCTTGATCCTGGCAGCCGAGAAGCCCCAATGGGCCACCATAGTCGCTGCACCTATGTGAAAGGAATGAGGGGCGAAACCAGAGGCCGAGATCCCACAAGCAGAGATGGCCTTACGCATGACTTTTGTGAAGTAGTGTTGCGCCAAAGGGTGACCATTTTCAAGCATGAGTAGCGGGCCGTCCCCAGGAGGTCTCAAGGCCAAGTACTTCCTTACATCCTTGACCGGGCATGGGCCCACCTCCCCAGTCGCTGGGAGGCGGACAACCTCCCCCCGACCCAGCTGGTCAGTTTTGGAGTTGCGCACTACAAGTCTCAACTCCAAAAGGGGAACGCATATATCCTGAAGGAGCAACCCATGAGAACCAGCAACTTCTAGGATCGAGCCAGCCCCCCAGGGGAACAAAAAGCCAAATATTTCTGTATCCAATAACAGGGCAAGGGCCCACCGTACCCGTGACTGGAAGCCTGATGATGGCAACCCTGCTCACTAGGTATGACTTAGAGCTCCAGACACTTATGACAAGCTCCAAAGCAGATAAGGAAAAATCCTGAGGCAATAAGCCTCCAAACTCTCCGCCCCGTGCTGGCTACAACACAATTTCCCCAACCCTCAGTACACCAAAATTACAATGGAATACTGAAAGATGTCTCGTCTAGATTTAGAACCAGGAGACAAGTCTTAACTTGTTGCGGATGCTGCATAGGTCAAGATTGACCGGCTTCCTGCCTGCAGTCCTGTGAAGGCTGGAGTCTTTTCCAACCTTCCGAGACCCTGCGCACGGCACACTTTTAGAAGGGTCTCTGAAAAATTAAAGCTTTACTCTAGCAGGCATTGCAGCGGAGTGAATTCTGATAGATTTAACAGTGCATCCGATCTGCAGCAGGTAGGCCAATTACTGCAGGTCCTGCTCAGAGAATGGAGGCAAGTTCCTCTGAATGGCTGAGGACTGCCAGCTAAATGCTAAGGAATCAGTCCAGGCCTTCTCATAAGACCTGAAAGCAGAAGGGGAAATGTAAGCTACTGCTCCTCTTAATTATAAATTGTTGCCAAAGCGCCACGGGAGCTTCAGCAAATCCGGCTATAGCTGGGCGTCCGGAGCCCAGGACCTGAAGCTCTCCAACTGAAAACGGGATAGAGTGACAGCGAAAACATTAGATGATCCCGTAATAAAGCGAGCAGAAACGCAATATTACACCTTAAGCAGTGCAGCTGGAAAGCACATAAAAGGGGGCGGAGACTCTGCCAAAGCATGAGGACCATTTTGCCAGGACCCTCACACTGCCTGGTTATCAGACCAAGGCAGACCCAACGGTCCCTGTACTCCTCAGTCCAGATGTGCGCTGACACTACAATGGGGAGAACTCAAGAAAAGTTAGGTCACATGAGATAGCCTTGCCCTGCCAGGCTCAAGGCCACTGTACAGGATGATGAAGGGACCCCGGACCATGAGGCCACCTGGCCGAGCAGGAATGGAAGGGGCAGCCTGGAACAACCACCCTGCATGCCAATTTTTTTTTTTTTAACTGACTTAGCAATGATAGAATCTGACAAAGCAACATTTGCTATCAGAGGAAGTATTACAAGAATAACGTCCTTCACGGCAAACAGCTTTTCCACAGGCAAGCAGAGGTATGAGCAACAATATCCAGCTAGCCCCTAAATACATTAAAGGGGGCAGTAGGAGCCACTGTCCTATCCACTGCCAACGGAACACCCAGCTCCTCAGGGAATAAAAAGGGGGCGTCCAGTAAGCCCAAGCAGGGGCTGGTGTCACACGAACCAGCCAGTGAGATAATCCAAATAATGGTACCCCCAGTTAAACGAGTCTTGACTCGCGATGTTCAATCCAGAAAGACGCTAAAGGACTCGAGTGTTGCACAGCCTATAGCGCAACACATTGGCATCGCCTTTTCAATGTAAGGACCATCCAATTAAAGCCCAACTAGTTATAATCTTGAGGGTGCACCAGCAGCAGCCTAACAGCCAATTCAATATCGCATAATGCCAACCAGGCCCACTTCCAATTTGTTGGTAAGCTCAACTGCCTGATCCAAAGATGCATATTTCACAGAACAAATTCCAGAGAGTCATTCACTGAGGTGCCTTTGGGATGCGATAAATATGGATTATATGGGGCTTTCTTAGGGACGATCCCCAAAGGGGATAAATGAAAATCAGGAATAGGAGAAGAATCAAGGGGATCCCACCAAACGTCCCAATGAAAGCTGCTTCCTAACCTTCTTACTTGCTACCGCAGGTAGCTCTCTGACTGGCTTTTGAGTTGCTGTATTCTGAGCCACTGGTTGAAAAGCCAGAGGAATCCCAAACCTTGGGAAAACCCTTCCCACAAGCACAAAACCACTGACCCATCTAGATAACCTTTTAGCCAGGCTTTCAAGGAGGATATTTTTATGGAAATAGGGGCGAGAGGTATTGAGTTATTGCTTGCCAGCCCCCGCTTGGGCAAGATGCCCTGCCTTGTGTTGCCACCATGATGTGTAAATTTACAGGGCCAACACTGGCCAGAAACCCTAAAGAAGTCCCAACAAAGCTGCCACCGGGCCAGCTTCCTGCATACCAGCTTCAGGTTCTATTGCTCAGGGAATTTCCATTTAAAATGTGGAGCTGCGCAAGTGGTCCACATGTCCCTGTTCCTGCGATCCTAGCGAGCTGAGGGGGTGATGGCAGCCCTGCATCTAACATTCCCATCATAGTGAATTACCACTTATAGAATAATGGGGTTAGAAGGGACTCCGAGGATCATCTAGTCCACTCTCCCACAATATAATAATAACAACAACAACAACAACAACAACAACAGCAACAGTAATAAACATCATCATCAACAACAACAGTAATAAACATCATCATCATCTATTTGTACCCGCCCATCTGGCTGGGCTTCCCCAGCCACTCTGGGCAGCTTCCAACAAAATTAAAATACAGTAATGCATCAAACATTAAAAGCTTCCCTAAACAGGGCTGCCTTAGATGTCTTCTAAAAGTCTGGTAGTAGACATCTGGTGGGAGGGTGTACCACAGGGCGGATGCCACTTCCAAGAAGGCCCTCCACCTGATTCCCTGTAACTTGGCTTCTCACAGTGAAGGAACCACCAGTAGAGTGATGAGGGAGAGTGATGAGGGAGCATAAAGCTGTCCCATACAGGGACCAATCCTGCAACCTAGGCATTACTGGCACCATACACTGACCAGCTGAGCTATCCAGGATGATCCCTAAAGACCCGAAACAGCCTCACCCTGACCCCTGGAGAG
This sequence comes from Podarcis cretensis, assembly GCF_951804945.1. NCBI lineage: Eukaryota > Metazoa > Chordata > Lepidosauria > Squamata > Lacertidae > Podarcis > Podarcis cretensis. Next base: position 42,705,500 of record NC_137170.1, on the reverse strand, counting down.
GTCCAAGGTGATGTCTGAATCATCATCAGAGCCCAGGGATGATTTACCTGCAAGGAGGTGTAAGCATCATCCCTGCTCCGCTTTTTCCTGCCTCTGAAGACTCTTCCTTCTGGAAGAAGGCACCTGGGGCATCAGCAAGTCATGCTCTGCAGGAGAGGCAAGCTCTGGAGGCATCTGCAAAGGCCCTGTCATAGTCTGCAAAAGAAAAACCTAAACAATGTGAGGAACAGGTGAAACCAATGCTTTGTGCACCACATGGGGACACTATTCAGGCCAGAAACGCTGCCAGAGGCCATCAGATTCTAGGGCCAAGCGGGCCAAGCCCTAGGATCACCTGCTAGGCCAGCATAAATGTTTCCAATGAGATAACAAACTCGAGGCAGCCCACCGCCTGTCCAGGTACCCCTGTTAGCCCTTTAGAGGGAAGCACCTCCTCAAGAAACCCAGAGTTCTTTTTGGGAGCAATATCACAAATGGGCCAAACTACCCAGCAACAAAATAGTCCAAAAGGAGCAGCTTGTTTTGCTTTGTTATAACAATGGCTAAGTGGGGGATATGAACCCTGTCTCCCAGGTCCTAGTCCTGTACTCTAGCCACTAAGCCACAATGGCTCGCCTCTAAAATGGCAGTTGCCATTATCAGGGCAAAACAAACTTGAAGAAAATAAACTTGTTCAGAAACAGCATAGTTAAAGAGCATACAAAGAGTGCTCATTGGAGGCACAGATAGCCTCTGGCTCCACTCTGTCTGCCTAAGATATACATTAGCAACAAGTGAGCCTGCAAACAAACAGATACATTCTTAATAGAGAGAATGAGTCACATGTCACAGAGACTTAACAATTTACTGTACTGCTAACTGTAGCAGGCTTAGGCTTGAAAAATATGTGCAGGCCGAGCAGGCCGTGAAGGCCTCCCTGCTTCAGCTCTCTGCCTTTTATAGTCTCATTGCAATATTAAAGGAACTCAATATAGAGTGCCCGCCCAAGGCTAGATTAAAACTCGGCCAACAGCACTGCATGCACCCAAAATAAAGCCAACCTTTGGGGATACTATAAACGAAAGATGATACCAGCCGAGCTGGGAACAGCCCTGACTAGCCCCACAATTAAACAGGCAAAAAATGGGGAAAACTTTTTTGCAAAAGAAAGCTCCTAATGGGGGCTCTCTCCCTATAGGGAAAGGCAAGCCACAGATACAGGGAAAATCTTCCCACAGGCAGGGTAAGGGGTGGGGTGAGAAATCAAACAGGAAAAAAGGGAAATTAGATTAATTAAGGAACTAGAGAGGATTCAAAAGAAGGGGGAAAATAAAGAAATGTAACCAGACATGAGAAGATTGCTCCTGATCTGATGCACTCTGCAAAGAGAAAGAGAAACCAGAGTGCACCAATATTTAAAGACTATGGTCCCTCCCACCCAATTTGCAACATACAATTTGCCCCAGCAACCCGGTTACCCAATCATGATGCCAGGCAACAATTATTAACCTGCCTGGCAACAAGAGGCCTGGCCTGGTGGCCCACACCGCAACACGTGCTCTCATTTATTGGAGAATACGCTTTCCCTTTTTTTAAGGGAAATTCCCTTATTCCGAATAGGATTCCTCGCAAGAAAAGGGAAAAGTTGACAGCTATGCATTATGCTATCCACACCAGCAAAGCATTTTTAATACAGCTTTCATATTGCCCCCCCCCAAAAAATGCTAAAATCTAATGTTACTTTTAGAAGGCTTGAGCATACCTTAAAAACAAAGAAAGTGATCCACCAGTCCTTGATGGTGCATCAATTAATTATTATTTTGAAAATTGGATTATTTTTTGTTGTTATTTGTCTTCTAGTATTGCATGCTCTGTAAAATTCTGGCTGAACCTTGTTTGGTAGCTTTTGTTTAAGGTAGGCCTGAGGTATGGAAAATCCAAGTTCAGATGTTCTTGGCAATCGTTGCAGCAGTCAACTTCTTTGGGGTATGTATTTGTTCTCTGATAAATAAAACTAATTATTTCAGTATGTTTTATGAAGGTGCACAGTGTGCTCCTTTGAGTGTCCACTCTCAAGGATATATTGTACTTGGATTTCCCCCCATTTTTGCTGCAATACCAGTTTAAGGAAAATACAGGAGAGAGAGAAAACAAAGTTCTTTCATTCAGGTAACCAATGGGCAGCTGGCTTAATACGCAGCAATAATATAGCTGCTTAATTTTTGGCAGCCATCCTCTCAGCATGAATTTATATACTGGGTGGTTCTAATGGTGCATTGCTTCATGACCACTGGCAACATTTGGCTTTCAGTTCTCCCAAGGAAAGAACAGGTCAAACTGTACAAATTCTTCAAAACTTAGTTTTGCAGTGTGGTAATACCAGTTTGCATGATTTGTGTGTTGCAGCGTTAAGAAGGACAGTAGTTGGTAAAGTACTGATTTAAAATATTATTTATTTATTTATTTATTTATTTATTTATTTATTTATTTATTTCCCAACCATCTGGTTGAGTTTCCCCAGCCAAAATATGGTATGTAGATTAGCTCTGATTGTGTGCCCTACCCCCCACTAAATGGCACTGCATTTGAGATGCTTTGAGAAGATGACCTAAAAGTTCTCAGTGGTATTTGACCCATTATAGCTCATGCATTCATGCAATTTTACTTCATAAATGATGATAGATAGAGATAGATAGATAGATAGATAGATAGATAGATAGATAGATAGATGATAGATAGATAGATAGATAGATAGATGATAGATAGATAGATAGATAGATAGATGATAGATAGATAGATAGATAGATAGATAGATAGATAGATAGATGATAGATAGAGATAGATTCCTATAATATTCAATAAGTGGATTCTAACTTGCTGTAAAATTACCTTGTCGTTGCCTTTTTTCCCTTTTGTCACAACAATTACTTACCAGAATTTCCCATCCATTCACTTACTTTTGGTTTGGTTTAGAAATACCACTTCCCAGCATATAATAGCGGCCTGCTGTTATCGTGTTCATGAGACTAATTCTTATGTTCTCTCCTTACTAAACCTTGCAATTCATTATTTGATGCAGAGGTCATTAAGTGCCCCTTACACACGGGTTCTCAATTTTGGTTTTCAACATTTTTAATACATGCGCACGACATCTGGGACATTGTGTCCTAGGTTACCTTCAGACTGCCACTATTTTGCAGGAGGGATACAATCGCATATCAGAAAATTCGGGTTTGCCCTATTAAAGAGAAGTGAAGCACTCGTTGTACAATATGATAAGGGAGGTGACGGGAAAATGCACTAGAGTAGTATAAAAAATGTACAACCCTAACACAAACCAATCATGAAGAATGCTCTGTAAAACAGTGGGTTGTATAATTTCTGTGCAAACGCTTTGCAAAGAAATCAGGATGAATGCTCAATAAATACGTCATTTGGAGATGACCTGCATCTTCAATCACACACTGTTTGGAATAAGGTGAAGTTCCATCATTGTGGGTGTTCAAGAATTGAAATTGGTATTGACGTCTGCAATTGGGGAGACAGAGAGATGGAAGAATTTCAGCTAAAAGCGTTGGCTTCAAATGAGTAAACCAACCAAAGGATTTGGAAATCACTGAGCTGTGCACACAAAGTAACTGCCTTGAAAACGGTTGCATATTTATATCGTTTTCTGGAAATGTGACAGCTGATGGCAAAAATGCCAGCATTATTATTGTCTGTAGTCTCATATGAAGAAATGAGACCCTAACAAAGAGACACCCTTTTCTAACCACCATGGGGATATATTTATTTGCAGCTGGAATGATAATTATATATGTGGTTGATATACACTGAAATTTGGTTCCTCCTTTAACCTTAAAAAAGGGCAATCCTTACCACCAAATCTGTTATTACCAGTTCTGTTTTCTTTTTCTTGTAACGCATAGCTGACTGCCAGCTTGCCAACGCAGCAAAGTTACAACAGGCACCTGTTTTACAGAGAATAACATAAGACTTGCAGAATAAGGACAAGGGCACCATCCTGTTGCCCATGGAGGCCAGTTGGGTGCATACAGGAAGACCACATGTGGGGCATGAACACAGGAACCCCATTAGTTGTTTGTGTCCCCCCCCCCCTTAATTGGCATTCAGAAATACATTGCTTCTGAGCATGGAGCTTTCACGTACCTATTGTAGCTGATGGCAATTGACAGATGGAGCTATCCTCCATGAATTTTGCCTAATCTTCCTTTAATATTAACTAAACCAAGAGTCATCAGCACATCTTGTTGCAGCACATTCCAGAAGTTAATTCTACATTGTGGAAAATAATGAGTTGCAAGTGTGAGCGAGCAATCACAGATCAAATGGCCCACTAAAAGTAATGATAGTATCCAACTCTCCTTATGGGGATGAGGGAAGTGAGCTCTGGTTGAATGCCTAATAGATGTTATTTAGTGCCTCACAGTGATGCAGACTTTAACAACAACAACAACAACAACTATTATTATTATTATTACTACTACAGTCCTACCTCGGGTTATAGCTGCTTCAGGTTGTGTTTTTTCAGGTTGTGTTTGCTAGGAAAGGTTTCTATTCTTTAAGAATTCAACATCCTTATGGTTGTAATGGGACGCAGGTGGCGCTGTGGGTTAAAGCCTCAGCGCCTAGGGCTTGCCGGTTCGAATCCCTGCGGCGGGGTGCGCTCCCGCTGCTCGGTCCCAGCGCCTGCCAACCTAGCAGTTCGAAAGCACCTCCGGGTGCAAGTAGATAAATAGGGACCGCTTACCAGCGGGAAGGTAAACGGCGTTTCCGTGTGCGGCTCTGGCTTGCCAGAGCAGCGATGTCACTCTGGCCACGTGACCCGGAAGTGTCTCCGGACAGCGCTGGCCCCTGGCCTCTTAAGTGAGATGGGCGCACAACCCCGGAGTCTGTCAAGACTGGCCCGTACGGGCAGGGGTACCTTTACCTTTACCTTTATGGTTGTAATGCTCTTAACATGGACGTTCCCCCCTCCCACCAGATGAAGGTATGGGGAAAACACCAAAATTTCTTTACCTCCCATTAGTGCTGCAACCAGTCTCCATCAAGAGGCATTACTTTCATAATTTAGTGTGTGAAATGGCCCTAAAAAGCAGCATGTAGTACAGAGAAAGAACCAGCAATAAAATACAGAATCTTCCACCTTGTGAATAGTTACCTTGATCTGGACTGGCCCCAAACAAAACAAGATGAAGCAAATTAAGACAACTAGAAGTATTATCAGGATACTCCTTTCACATGTTCCTCCATGCAAGACTAGTACAAGAAGTTCTTCTACCAAGCCACCGCGTGAGTGTCTGGTGTGGCAGACAGTCAACAGCTCATATGCAGAAGTTAGGTCTGATTACCACTATTTTTTACATTTTTTTAAGGAAACTGCTTTCAGCAATGCTGAATTTGCTACAAAGACAGCCGCAGAGGAAACCTAACCGAATCTCTCCGTGCAGCAACTTGAGATGATCACAGGGTAGTGATCTGCCTTTGAGAAATAAGGAAAACCACACAGAGCATTGAGCCAAATCAAAATCAAAATTAGAAGGAAGAACCTGCACGTGTGTAATCCATTGCATTTTTAGACTGCCTCGGATGGAAAACTTCCCCCAGCTTAACAAGGGCACAGATAAACAAGTCTATGTCAGGAACTTCCAGGAGCAGTAGGACAGAATGCTGCAGGATGGGTGCTAGAGGGTAAGCGTAGTCTCCAGAGTGTCACTGATTTGTAACTGAAGCTCAAGCAATTGAAATATGAATGCCAACCATCCACTCTTTGCTCCCTTGACAGTTAAGCATGTGGTACTGAACTACTGCAGATAAATAAAAATAATAATAAATACAGAATCTTTCATTTTGTATTGCCCTGTAAAATCAATATGCAGCCTCAGGCAGCTTGATAGCTTCCCCAGGTTGGCAAACCAGAGCATCAAAGCCACTGGAATTAAAGCAGATGAAATACTCATAACTAACATCATTAAGTAAATATGACTCCATCAACACACCAGGGACATGGAGCGGCTAAAAACTGAACTGCTGCTTCCAATCTGTTTCTCAAGCATTTAAACAGATTGAAATGCGTTGCAGCTGTGTTTCTCCTGCGAGACGCTACAATAATTTCTGCTACCATGAGTCACACAATCGTACTTCATGACTATGTGACTATCTTATGTGCCTCAAGCCTTTGGAGGAAATTACCAAAGCTAATCAAACAATGAAATGAAAAAGTTGTATCATTCCAATTTCATGCAAGGATACCAAGCATCAATCACATTTAATAGATCCACATTTTGCTGAGTGCCAGTTGGTACAGAAGTGAGAAGAATCAAAGCTACTGTAATAAATTGACAATGACACTTGGAGCAGACCTTTTTGGAATTAAATGAAATCTGCTGACTGCTCAACCACTGTGGTTGTACTTGTATTTGTTGTTTATTAATACCAAAATCTATCTGAATGGAGCAAAAGACTTAATACTGCATGCACAAATATAGGAGGCTACATTTGTATTTATTATCTCAGGCGAATTTTGCATCAGATTAATATCCTCAGCATAAATCAGAGTAGGAAGCGGCTGAGGATTTCAGGAGATTATTGTGGAATTAGCCAAGATGATGTTCTGTTAATAGAGTATCCATGCTCTCTTTTTTATATTCAAAGTATAATGATCCAGTCCATTGGGTGTGTATCAGCCAAATTACAATCAAAATCAGACGGTCATATTGGGTGGATCAATGAGATTGTTATTGAGTTGTTGCAAGAATTTAATTGGTGAGGAGGAGAACTACGTACACCACACTGAACTCATTGGATATAAATGTAAAAATGTTTTAGAGATTACTAATTTGATCTTCAACAAAAGAACAGGCGGACAAACTCTGGAAGTTTACCTTGATAGCTAAAACAACTCACTATGAAAGGAAAGAGACAGTGACAAGTCATAATTTCATATGAACTGGAAAATGGAATATTTTAAAAATGATTTGCAGCGGTAACTCTAGTTATGAACTTCATTCGTTCCAGAGGTCCGTTCTTAACCTGAAACTGTTCTTAACTAGAGGCGTGCTTTGGCTAATAGGGCCTCCAGCTGCTGCTGCTGGGCCACCAGCACACAATTTCCATTCTTGTCCTGGGGCAAAGTTCTCAACTCGAGGTAACTCTTCCAGATTAGCGGATTTTGTAACCTGTAGCATTTGTATCCTGAGGCATTTGTAACTCAAGGTACCACTGTACTATATCTAAATGTACAATCTTGCTTTGCAAGGTTTTGAAAAGTTGCTTTTATGGGTGTAAACTTTACTGCTGGACACAGCACTGTAATAAATGCTTCTTTATTAGGCCCCTGTGGAAGTGGCAATGTCACTTTCAAATATCAAGGCGGAGGGGCGTCAGCAGCCACATGTGAGCATCGCTCAGCCCCTAGTCTTTTTTTAAAAAAAATAATAATAATAATTTTTATTAACAGGCCAATCACATCACATTATCCAAATCACATTAGTTCCAAATTATACAGCCAAATTTTAAATTTTATTGGGGGTACCCATACATCAAGCTCCGAACGAGTCCAAACATCACTTATATTGCTGCTTTAATTAAACAGTTCTATCCAGTTCAATCCATATAGTCCTTTATTACTTTCTTCATCTTCTTGTTGTTATCATATATTCCTTTCTTTGCGATCTCTGATAATCTTCACAAGCAGATTAGGGACAGGCATCCTCTGTGTGGGTTTTGTACTCTCCAAAGATCATATCACTCAGGGACAGCCACCATTCCACGCTTCCATAAAAAATTAATCTTCGGTCTGTCCTTTAATTTTCTCAGGCTTGCCAAGTATATCAGGAGGGCTCTGTCAGGTTAAGATCACATTCCATCCATTCTCATTCCAATGGTCCTGATTCTTCTCCCCCTTTCTTTCTTTCTCAGGCAAGCCTGTCTTAGCGAGACGCCATTTTAAGCTGCGTCATAAAATTTTCCTCCGTTCTCGTTGTTTACCAATCACCTCTTTAACTATAATCCACTCCACACAGTTCTTAAATTCCTGCTTGTGGTTAATAAAACGCAACGATCTTCTTTCTGGGGTGGAGGGTTATTAATATCACGTAATGCAAAGAAATGAAAAGTTTTTTCCTCCACCCCCCCCTTCTTTTACATTCCAGACGTACCAGTCTCTTAATGGTGGTTCAACAGTTGATTTACTTATCCATCCGTCACTCCGGTCACAGAGATCCATTAATCAGCAGTCTTATCTCCCGAACGTTGCTTGATGTATGTGCTTTAGCTTCATTCCAATCATATATTTCCAATTATAATTCCGAGCTAAAGCGAACCAGCACGCGCTGATTGGAACCGGCGTCAGGAAGAGCCAACCTCATTCGAGGGCTCGTGCCAAGTAACCTGCACCCCCTTCTCTCGAATCCGGGGGTGCATTGTGGACACGGCTGGCAAGGCAGCCCCCCCCCATCTCATTGGGGGGATAGGAAGACTGCATACTTCCCATAGCAGCCTCTTAATTACCTCGTATGGGTCGGAGAGATGTTATTGTCGGCCATCTTCCAATGCGCCACCTGGTGGCCCCCCGCTCAGCCCCTAGTCTTAGCTGAAACCTCAGCATCACATGATTCCCACAATGTAAGAGGGATAAGTAGGGCCTTACTTGCTTCCCCCACTCCCTTCTTGTGTCCACACTAAAGGGCAATCGAGGAGTCTGTCCAATGCAGAGAAGCTCCCCACATTGGCTTGCCATACCTAGAGCAAGCTCCACCTCCAATACACAGAGGATGGCAAGAGGGACACACTGGACGTGCACAACCCCCCTCTCCTCCCTCACATGAATGAGCTGGATACCTGGATGGGCTTCTGAGCTCTGAAAATTCTGAAGCTTCCCCAGAGAAGGTCAGAGGATGCTAGAGGAGATTCAAGGCAGAGAGATTGGGGCTCTGGCTGCCTTTCTCTATGTTTGGTGAGGTGGAGCCACAGCCTTGAATCTGTCTGGCACACTTCACTTCCTCAAATAGCCAAGCCAGCTCCCTGGTGAGGTGATGGCGCTCTAAGTATGTATGGGCCATTCTGGTAAGAAAGGAAGTGGCTCTGTGCCAGACAGATTCCAAGTCGGTGGCTATGGGAGAAGCATGGCTCTCTTGGGATGCTAATGCTGTGAACCCCTCCGTCATAGGCTCAGGTTGTATATATGTGCAAATAAACCATGTATCATAAAGACACCACAGTCTACGTTGTCCTTTATTCCAAAGGAAACATGAAACCTGGGTAAGCGCCTGAACTCCTGGAATCTCGCACTCCTTGTGGGTTGGGATGGTGTGCAAGAAAATTATCTTTCTTTTAGGAGCTAAATGTCTGTAATCTACAGAAATGCTTGTATTGAGAGGAACTAAAGTGTCACAAAACATAGTCATTATGTACTGTCTGGCTGTAAGTTTTGGATTGTTTTTCCTGTGAACGTACATTCCTGTCTCTATTTTTTGTTTTTATTGTCCCTAGAGATTCAGAGATGGGAGAAATAAGAACAATTAGCACGTCGTTATCTTCTTGGCAAGCTTTCACGATGACAGTCTGAGAAAATTGCAGCACTCGGCTCCTTTTCCCTCCTTCTATTATTTGATGCAAATGGCAGGCTGCCAAGTGTTCCTGCATGTGAGCAATGCAGTCGTTTTGTGATAACACCACACACACACTTGATCCGCTTCCTTTCTTACTCAAACTTGACATTTTTGAATTTTAGAGTGCTACGTAACAAAATAACAAAAAAAATTCAGGGGGAAGATGCGACTAGCCACCACTGGCCTCTAACAATCAAGTGAGTCACCAAACACCTCTTAAAACACTGGATTTTTATGGAGGTTGGCCAATCCTTACCCACAGTAAAATATTTGAAGCATACTAATTGTGCTGTGCTATTCCTTTGGAATGGTTGGCACAGTGACTCTATTTCCAGCTGACAATTGAACACTGACAGTCTCCACAGTGGGCAGTGAGCTCAACCTCTGAGTATCCAGCTGCCTCTGGTAGAGAAAATGTGGTAGCCGGGGAGGTCCATAGTCTGGGTGTGGTGCTGCTAAAATAAGAAGGTGCCAAGGGGTGATTTGAGGACGTTAGAACAACAAGGCAATTTTTTTTTTGTTAATACAGCACAGTGAAAACAAAGTTTCAGTGAGCTAATAGTAGAGGTTATGCTCCCAAGGTACAGTTTTCCTCTTGATCAAAGCAGTTCCATTGTGCCATATCCCACAGCTGCCCTGAGATCCTTAGCCAGCTCAAATTACAGCCAATGATATACAGTGGTACCTTGGGTTAAGTACTTAATTCGTTCTGGAGGTCCGTTCTTAACCTGAAACTGTTCTTAACCTGAGATACCACTTTAGTTAATGGGTCCTCCTGCTGCCGCCACGCCACTGGAGCACAATTTCTGTTCTCATCCTGAAGCAAAGTTCTTAACCTGAAGCACTATTTCTGGGTTAGCGGAGTCTGTAACCTCAAGCGTATGTAACCTCAAGCGTATGTAACCTGAGGTACCACTTTAGCTAATGGGGCCTCCTGCTGCCGCTGCACTGCCACCGCACAATTTCTGTTCTCATCCTGAAGCAAAGTTCTTAACACAAGGTACTATTTCTGGGTTAGCGGAGTCTGTAACCTGAAGCATATGTAACCTGAAGCGTATGTAACCCGAGGTACCACTGTACCCTGACCTAGGAGCATGAGCTGTTATCAGGGGTCCAAAATTTGTATCTGGTTTTGCCAGTCAGCCATAATTTGTAATTACCTCTTCTCTCTCTCTCAAGTTTTCTGGCATACGCATAGGAGTCAAGAGAAGAGGGAGGAAAAGATCTGCCTCCCACCAGGACTTTTGGGTGGTTGGAAGGAGAGAAAACTTTCCACCACCATTGAGTGCCTTCAAAGCATGGGATGGAGTACCAGTGCAATGTTTACTCACTGGGCTTTGAAAGCAGGTTCTACCGCTGCTTCCAAGTGCCTGTAAATCCCAACATGGAGAACGATTCAGAAGGGTTGTGTGTGTTCTTCTCCCACCAACCACAAACCAAGGGAACCCTTCTTCTTACAATAGGTTGAGAACTTGGGTGAAGGAAGGGGCCCCTCGTGTCATGCTGGGGTTGTGTAGGCTGCTTCTAAGAAGCAATTCACAGGTGTCAAACTCTTCCACACCTGTGGAACTCTATTAGTGACTTGAGTAAGAGAGACAGAACACATAATATTTGCATGGGGATGCTATCAGAAATGGCCTTCCTCTTTCCATTGATAAAACCCCAGCCATTGTATCTGCAAGTATTTGTAAAGTCTCCATGCCTCATTCCCTGTGACTGCTGATATCGGACAGCAGGAACATGGAGCCTTGCAACACAATTGGAAGAAGTCATATAATAAACACTTGTAAAAAATTATGACTAGGATGGGAATGCTTATTGGGGAAGCCAATTTTCCACAGCAACCTTGTGCTGTGGCAGGGATGGGAAACCTCAGGAAACTGTGACAAAGCCTCTTGCTTGCCTGGATGGCAAACGGAGAGGTCTGCATATATAAACCTCTCACTTTTGTGTGGCAATAATATAACCTATTATACAAATGAGGAGCTACATCCCATGTTCCAAATACTGTTGCCTCTGGTCCTTCCCACTTTTGCCTGTGTCCCCACTAATCACTGGCATGTAGCCCTCAGAAAGTTCCCTATGAAGGAATGTGGACTGAGAGAAGTTGCCCAGAATCAATGCTATTTTTCTAGAAAAAGAGGTGCCAGAACTCACCCTCAATGCTTCCTTTGTTCTCTTTAGAATGGCAATGCACCCATCTGAAAGGTGTCGGGACCCACCTGAGAGGTGCCGGAATTGAGTTCCGGCGATTTCCAGCTGAAAAAAATGCCCTGCCCAGACCTGTGCTATGTGATCTGCCCCATATTCAGGAGAGACTAATTGGAAAGGATCAGAACAGAACCTCATCTTTGATCTTTGGCCAGACTTTTTCACCAAAGCTGTTCTTTTATTAAAGATCCTAATTACTTATATATAGTTACAAGTGGGAACTTGTAAACAAAATTTTGCTCCGTATCCCTACCCCTAGCTGACAGCCTCCAGCCAACATTTAGCAAGGTAAGGACTTTCCTCAAGTTACTAACATGGAATCTTTAAATGCGCCTTTTAATATTTTAGGATGTTAATAATCTAAACACAATAATACTGGGACATAGTCACCGTGGTAATAAACTAGCAGTTAATGGCACACATTTGTGCCATGGAAACAGGAGGGAGCCAAAAGGAAACTATGCACAAGGCTATAATCCTAAACATATCATCTAGCATCAACTCTTTGAGGAGTACCAAACCTTTCTGTTCCCTCTAGACAACATTGTAGTCTGTATGACTCCAGGTTTATCACCACCTACCACAGACTGCCTTTATTGCACTTTTCATTTCAGAGTATCACAGGATAAGCAAACCATCAGATTAAAAACAAAGTTGACTTCATGGCCTAGCTCCAAAGCCATCCAATGTTTAATGCTAACTTCAGTTTGCAGCTAACTTTACAGTTTAAAATACATTGGGGGGGGAATCTGGAATATATACATTTTGATGGATCTTGTTATACACTGAATTTGTGGGAGCTGTCAGAAACTTCCTTTCAGATATCTCCAAGCACAGCCAAAAATATGAAGTGCCAACCACATTCAGTTCTTGGGTAAACAGACTCGGGGTATGAACTTTTCTCCTGAGCCTCAAGAAGGCATATCTCCTCCAAAAGAGAACTTGTTCCTAATGTTTGGCCATATTTTCACTGAAGTGAATTACTGCTCCCCTTCTATTTGTTTCAAGGACAGATTCCTATACCAACACCAGAACTTTCTATTGCTAGAAGCAGAAGCCTTAGCTAGCAGGTCCAACTTAAAAGTCATAGACATTTCAAACTCAGCCCACCTCCCATTGCCTTTTATGGGACATTCAGGGCCTAATTGGATCCCAGCCAATTATTGTCAGGTTACAGTCAAGCTCTGGGGCAGCCTTGAGGTCTGGAGGAGGAGTAGCTTTTAAAATATATATATTCCTTTATTGAATTTTTTTAGGTGTAATATTTTACCCTCTTTAGTCAAAAAATCATGTATGCCTTTATAGGGGGGAAAGGCTTCCAAAACAGCTGTAATACTGTAAAATATTGTAATGAGATTGGGGTTAGAATAAATGTGTGTTTGAGGTCCCACCCAACCTTTTGAGTCTGGCTCTTGAAGATCAAACAGGGTGATCAAGATAAAAAAAAATTCCTTCCAGTAGCACCTTAGAGACCAACTAAGTTTGTTATTGGTATGAGCTTTCGTGTGCATGCGCACTTCTGGCACAATCCCTTTTGTTAGGAGAATGGGCCTTTGCATAATGAAAGAGATGACCAAGTACAGAGAAACTGTTGCTGCAGAAGCTAGAGTTCTTTCTGGAAGCGGGCACATCTTTCTTCTCCCCACCCATGCCCTGGCTGAGGGTGATATGATCTGGTTTTCCATGCATGAAAGAGAGCAAAACAATGGAACTGTGTCCAAAAGAAAGCCAGAGGCTTGACTTGCTCTGTGTGGGGAACCCAAGCTATAGAATTGGTGGCATCTAGAAACCTAATGGGCAACAAGAGTGTTAATGCTATGAGCTATGCTATGCTCAACCCGTATATATGTGTGGATAAACTGTGCATCTCAGAAACATCACCTGACTCCAGTGACCTTCATTCCAAGGAATCCAAACTCAAGATGCATGCTGAGAACCCTGAAATCTCTTGCCACTCATAGATTGGAGTGTACATAACAATACCATGCAAAATGCTGCTGGGAAAAGAAGTGGTTCTTCATGGTTCTCCTCCTCTGCTGATGGTCTCCGCAAAGAAAGATGATAGCTGCAGCAACCTTCTCATAATATGCTGTGCTCTTGCATTTCCCTGTCCTGGAGTTATAACTAACGCACCCTCTAACTCTGAAGACACAGGTGGTTTCTCTCATCCATGGCTCAGAGGCACAAAGTGTGTAATCCCCAAACACTTTACTGAGAAACAAATATTTCTTTGGGGCATGTCCAAATAAGTCCCACACACGATGGGACTTACTTCCAAATAATATATTTAGGATTCAGATATGTGTACAAAAAGATCCCTTTACTGTGAACCCAGACACTGATCTCAATAAACCCCTGGTGGCCCAATCTGCAGCCAATGTTGGAGAAGTGAAGGTGTTGCAAAAACAACAGTGCCTCCATCTCCATCTCCAGAAAGCAAACATGTGCTCCTGGGACTATCCTATTTGTTTTTCAACATTTCAAGTCATGCTTCGCAAACCTCAAATCAAAGAAGAACCTTGCCTACTTCTGTATAGTTAGAATATACTGACCACAGCAGCTGGCTTTCCCTCGCATGTGTGCAGCTGAGGAAAAAGTGATGAGCGGGGGGCGGGGGGGGGGGGCTGGAATCAAACCTCTTCCCTTCATCCATCCATCCTTACTTGCTTCCCCAAAGCCTTGTCTTTTTATATAATTGATCAGGTTTATTTGAATTAGTGTGTTTGCACAGCTTTGGCAAGCAAACATATATTTTTAATGCTCGTCTCAGGCTGGAAGGAACCGTTTATTTTAAGAATTCAACAGCCACAAAGCCCCTTGAGATGCACTACATCCTATAGCTGTGGTATGTGCTCTGCTAAGCCTTAAGCCATATACTGTGTGCTGCAGGCTCCCTCGGAGGAAACGGCAATGTAAACCATCTTACAGAATCTTTTCCTACCAAGACTGAAGGCCCAGTGTCCGCAGACGTGGCCCCAGCGATTCCTGTAATTGGAAAAATTGCTACTGCTTGAAAGGATCAACAACAGGAAAAGGAATGAAATGAGTAGGTAATCCAAACACATGCCTCAGATTCCTCAGTTAATAATGTAATTGGCACTAATGTCCCTGACAATGCGCCCCTGTTCGTTACCTGCAGTGTTGCAGCCGAGCTGGTGCTGGGCTCCTTAAAACAACATTAAACGGTGCTGTAAAGTCCTGGAAATTCAGTGCCTACTAGTAACAACGCTGGGTTGTAATTCTCATATTTATTTTCTCATTCTTCACACATGGAGAAGAAATCCACACTTGCCAGGTTTGCATTCAGTCTAATTTTCAGTGAACTTGGTGGAGAGCAGGAACACATAACCAACCCTATGAATGATGAACTCTGTGAACGCCACCAATGCTCCACAATCTACCTCACACACACACAGGGAAGCAGGTGGCTCTCTAGAGGGCACTGGTGCTGCTCTGGCAGATCCTGGGTTTACCAGCATATTTGAAGGTTAGATGAGGCATTGATGCAGCAATAGGGCATCAGGTATGTTTCTGTATAAGAGAGTGGAGTGGCAGATCTTTGAAGATTTCTTTTCAGAAAACATCTGGGCTAGTGTGATGTATCAATCAATCAATCAATCAAATCTTTATTACAGTCATAGACCAGCTTAAGTAGAGTGGGGTACAATCATTTTGAATTTGTAAGAGCCAGTGTGGAGTAGTGGTTAAGAGCGGTAGACTCGTAATCTGGTGAACCGGGTTCGTGTCCCCGCTCCTCCACATGCAGCGGCTGGGTGACCTTGGGCTAGTCCCACTTCTCTGAAGTCTCTCAGCCCCACTCACCTCACAGAGTGTTTGTTGTGGGGGAGGAAGGGAAAGGAGATTGTTAGCCGCTTTGAGACTCCTTGTTGTTGTTGTTGTTTAGTCGTTTAGTCGTGTCCGACTCTTCGTGACCCCATGGACCAGAGCACGCCAGGCACTTCTGTCCTCCACTGCCTCCCACAGTTTGGTCAAACTCATGCTGGTAGCTTCAAGAACACCATCCAACCATCTCATCCTCTGTCGTCCCCTTCTCCTTGTGCCCTCCATCTTTCCCAACATCAGGGTCTTTTCCAGGGAGTCTTCTCTTCTCATGAGGTGGCCAAAGTATTGGAGCCTCAGCTTCACGATCTGTCCTTCCAGTGAGCACTCAGGGCTGATTTCCTTCAGAATGGAGAGGTTTGATCTTCTTGCAGTCCATGGGACTCTCAAGAGTCTCCTCCAGCACCATAATTCAAAAGCATCAATTCTTCAGCGATCAGCCTTCTTTATCAGACTCCTTAGGATAGTGATAAAGCGGGATATAAAATCCAAACTCCTCCTCCTCCTCTTCTTCTTCTTCTTCTTCTTCTTCTTCTTCAACATTTTGGAAATCTTAAAAGTATTAAAGCAGAAGGTATACCTAAAAGACTATAAGAATCTAAACGAAACTAAAAGAATATAAAAGAAAGGTTAGGAACATTAAACGGATATGGAAGAGCATAAAAGGTTAATATATAAAAGACTACAACCATCAGTTTAGACAGCATTCTGATGTGAGTGTTCATTAGATCTAGTTTGTGGCACAGGTCATCCTCTGAAAAATTGTGCAGAATCTGGCAACATTGTGTGTTGCAGCAGGATTGGTATCTGACAGCAGCAGGGAGGTATAGAATTGTCCTGTGCGCCCTGGGTACTTTTGGAGTAGTGGGGAGATGAGGCTAATACGAATAACTCTATAGTGTAGGCACTGGAGAAGCACATGCTCTATTGTTTCTATTTCTCCAGGGTCACAGGGGCATTGTCTCTCTGAATAAGCAATCTTCCTGTATCAGCCTTCAATGACAGCCAGATGGAGGGCATGACATTGTGCCAGGGTCACAGGCAAGTGTGATGTAAAAGTCATGCGATTCCATTTTTCAAGCACGACTTGGCTGCATAAGCATTTCTTTTCTCTTGTGTTACATTTGTTGCTTTTTCCTCCAATCAGATTTTTATTTGGGGGGGGGGGTTCCCCTGCTCCCTCCACACACATGTGCAGTTGAGCAGTTTTGCTGTTTTTATTGTACAATAGGTATTTTGCTAGGTTCAAAATAAGTCTATCTCTCTCTCTGCCTCTTAGTCAAATGAACCCAGAAAACCTTCACTATAAGGAATTTTATTTCATTTTCTGGGTTCAAAAGATCCATGCTTCAAGCATTTCTGCACAACCTAAACGGTAGTCTTCTGTTTTAAAAAATAAATCAGAAAGGAGAATGTTAACCGCTTTGAGACTCCTTCGGGTAGTGATAAAGCAGGATATCAAATCCAAACTCCTCCTCCTCCTCCTCCTCTTCTTCTTCTTCTTTTAAAATGTCATGATCACCATGTTTGAATCGTGATTTTAAAAATTAGTGTTTTCACATCACTTTTTAATTGGATGCATTGTTGCATTGATTTATATTTATTTGGTGTTAAAGACAGACAAGCTCTCATAACCATTTCATGGTTGTTACAGAATGCTATGAATATTTTTCCATGCTTTTGAAGGGCACTATAGTACTGTGCCATGAGCTCTGTCTAGACATCCAAAATTCTAACAATATGCCAAAAGCCTTTTCATAATAAACTAATGCATTTCATTGTAGATCCTCATCCTTTATTGGGCTCTGTATGTTGTAAAATGAAACATTGCACAACATTTTCATATCTTGGTGAGCGTAAGGCAGTGGTACCCAATCATTTTCCCCCACGAACCACATGAAAATTGCCAAGGGTCTTGGCAGACCACTTTATGATTTTTTCTCTCTCTTCCTGTTGTAAAGGTAAAGGTAAAGGTACCCTGCCCGTACAGGCCAGTCGTGTCCGACTCTAGGGTTGTGCGTCCATCTCACTTAAGACGCCGGGGGCCAGCGCTGTCCGGAGACACTTCCGGGTCACGTGGCCAGCGTGACGAAGCTGCTCTGGCGAGCCAGCACCAGCGCAGCACACGGAAACGCCATTTACCTTCCCGCTATAAAGCGGTACCTATTTAGAAACTCTTCTTTTAGTAACCTGCAATGAATGCTACATATCTGAGTATACAATACATCAAAAGCCTTTTGATACCATTTAACACTATAGGTTTTCACACCAGGAAACTTCTCCTCTTCTCTGCAATCTGGCTCCTGAGAGGAGAAGTCTAGAATAAGTAACCTCCCAGGCATTGATCGTATCTGTTGTTTTCCACTGAAGCAAATGTATGTCAAATGACGAGGTTGCTGCCAAATTCTTGCTCTGTTTACCAGTCGCAGAAGGTCACTATGTCATGCTCCTCAAGTCTTTCAAAATAAGTTTGTTCTAAGTAGCCAAGTCGCAGACTGAGGAGTTTGTCTCTTTGTAATACAAATGGTTTTACTTGTTTATAACAGAGTTTCTAGACAAATAGTTGCATCACACGGTAAAACTGATTCTGGCCTGCCCCACTTCAGGCTGCTAGTGGAGGAAAACACAGTACTAAACAGTAATATGCACCCCCCCCAAAAAAAAAACACCCCATATGAAGCATCTTCTTACACATAGAAAATTAGGAACCAGGGACAGGGGTTTTAGTTTAGTGTTTCCCCCTGGAAGTGCTAATATTCTATGTGTGGGGATTTTAGATTCTTTTCTTCATGGAGTATTTAATTTTGTGACACATGGAAAACCTCAACAATTCTGAAGTAGCAAAGGTTGTCATATGATGAACCTGTGGCCCTCCAGATGTTGCTGGACTCCCATCACCTCCAGCCAGCATGGCCAGTGGTTAGGGATGATGGGAGTCATAGGCTCATACAGATTTGTGTCACAATTTCTAGGCACAGATGGGGGGATCCCTCAACTTTCCCCAGGAAAACCTGCTGTCTACCGCTGAATCTGAACAAATGGCAACCGAGTTTTCCATGGATTGACATTTATTCCTATTCCGGGGTAAACAGTGGGTTTTCCCAAGGAAAGCTGTGGGACACAACAACAACACTCGGACCTGTGCCTGCAAATTACAGACCTGCGTCTATGGATCATAGCACAAACAGAAGTCTGGATGTAAATGAAGCTCTCCAGGTAAACAGCCTAAGAAAAGATGCAGCCTGAAATGCAGGCAATGATGCCTGAGAGACAGAGACAGAGTGTGCCATGTTTGTCGCTCTAGTTTCTTTTATTTGTAGGATACTGAGCCTGTGCTGCACAGCACAAGACATTATATGGATGTTTTGGATATATAATTTGATGTTTTTGTTTTGTTTTGAAGAAAGTTCTGCAAATAAACTTTTGAATAAAACTTATGGACCTTGACAATGTTTTTCTTCCAAAGGGACTCAGTTTTCGTGCATTCAGTTGCTTCAGATTTTGCAATATTAATATCTGCAATACATACTACAGGTGTAGTATGTCTCTGTAGAAATATGTGTAAAGACTCCTAGCCACGGGGCTCTTCTCCTTATGGCATGTTTACATGGCAGGCTGAGTGACCCTTGGCTCTTTGGGAGCCATTTTGTAAATATCTGGATCAAGACAGGAGCAAATGTGGAAGCCACAGGAACCATTAAGGTACAGTTATGTGAAAAGGGTATTCAAGTAGAAATTGGCCAAGGAGAGGAGACATCATGGGTTATAAATGCTTTAAAATAAAATAAACTGTGCATTATTTAAAAACTAGAGACACTCTTTGCAATGGTAACCAAAGTTGTAAGCTTCTTAATGTAAAAAGTGATGGCTTTCTGCTCCCATGGATCTTTATCACTCACAGTAATGTTTTTCTACCAGGAAATGACTGTTAAATAATCATTTTGTTAAAAGATCTGTTCCATCATGCACAATGGATTTATCATACAGATATTATAAATTAGCAAAAGAGAAAACGTTTTGGGGTTTTTTGAAGGCTGGATTTTACATGGATTCTGGTGTTGTTGTTGAAAAAAGGATTCCTGAAAGCATATATCTAAGCAGAAAAATAGGGTTGCCTTTGAACCACCTCTTAGAGAAGAATCTGCAAGGAAAAGGAAGTTCATAGATATGACTGTTGTTTTTTACAGTGTCATTTGTAGTGCAATAACAATGTATGACATTGAGAAATAAGTTGCTCTTCCCCCATCATTATGTCTGTGCTTGGGCAGGTTTCCTGGATATGTTGTGAATGATCCATTTCCCTAATATTATTTTTTAATGATTTCCTGCTTCAGAGCAGTGCAGATAAAGATCTTCAGAGCGGTGAAAACTGGAAAATGTACCCTATGTTGCTTTTCTGGTTATGTGGGAACTTTTTGTGGTTAGCATCTAAAGTTTAATCTTGTGACTTTGGCACATCAGTGCTTACTGTAGAATGGGTATGACTGACTGTAGAAGTTACAGTCAAGAGGTCACAATATAAGCACAGTGTTGCAGTGGAGTATATCACAGATATACAAAAGTTCAGAAATGGCATTCCAAGGACATTGTTCCAGAACATATACTGCAAGACAAGTATCATTTAATAATTACTTCCAAATTTAGAGAGATTTTCTTTTCATTTTTCAATCAAGCATTCCTTCGTCTTTCAAGCAATCTCTCATCATTTAACTATAGACCACCTTCACTTTTGGTGGGGGGGGGGAATGATTAACTGCTTTGATGCAACAGTTTCAGAACTTCTTGGATATGAAGATCTTTGTAACTGACAGTTCCTTTATGTGGTGAGGGACCTGCACATTGGATCTGACCTTGAAGAAGAAGGAGGAGGAGGAGGAGGAGGTGGTGGTGGTGGAGGAGAAGAATTTATACCCCGCCCATCTGGCTGGGTTTCCCCACCACTCTGGGCAGCTTCCAACAAAATATTAAAAATATTAAAAATACAATAAAACATCCCAAGTGCAGTTCAAATCTGGAATGCATTGTATGAACTTCTCTAGATCCAACTGGAGATGCTTCTGTACAGGGTGTATGAAAAGTAACCTTACACCTACAGTCCATACATTGTCCATAGGTGTATACTTACTTTTCGAACACCCTGTATGTTCCTAAGCAACCAAAATAGCAAAAGATGAATGATTGTGATGATAATAAAAAGGTAAAGGTAAGGGTACCCCTGACCATTAGGTCCAGTTGCGGATGATTCTGGGGTTGCACGCTCATCTCGCTCTATCGGCCGAGGGAGCCGGAGTTTGTCAGGTGGCCAGCATGACTAAGCTGCTTCTGGCGAACCAGAGCAGTGCACGGAAACGCCGTTTACCTTCCCGCTGTGGCGGTACCTATTTATCTACTTGCACTTTGGTGTGCTTTCGAACTGCTAGGTTGGCAGGAGCTGGGACCGAGCAACGGGAGTTTACCCCTTTGCGGGGATTCAAACCTTCTGATTGGCAAGCCCTAGGCTCTGTGGTTTAGACCACAGCGCCACCCGATAATACATGGTGTTAAAATTCCATGGTGTTAATTCTCAAAGTTCCTAATGAAGTATATATGGTTGGTTTGACATGATCTTGTACTTTATTAGTTTAATACACAATAAGAAAGCTCCACTTTTCAATAAGCTTGTCATTAATCTGTCTTCCTTTTCTTGTTCTAACCAGTCAATTTTACCCCAAAACTTAACTGCTATAAAATCAAAGAACTGTACAGCTGGAAGGTATTCTGAGGGTCATCCAGTCCAACGCCCTGCAATGCAGAAATCTCCACTAGATCATACATGATGGGTGGCCACCCAACCTCTGTTAAAAACCTCCAAAGAAAGAGAGTCCACCGCCACTCGTCCATATTCAGAGTGTTAGTTCCCCCCCCCCTCCACCCCAGTTATTACTGTAACTATTTTATAACTGCTAATTTTGGAACATCCCTCCTTGTCTTTCAGAATATATTTTCTGTTTGGGGGGGTTGGATCTGTTCATCCACAGCAAACACAAAATGTTTGCCTTGAGAAATAATAGATCTACACTAAGCTACAAAAAGTCAGTAATGACATTTCCAGTTTGCAGAGCTAAAGGAAAACTTGTTACCACATCCATATGGTCTGTGTATTTGTAGTTACTGTGCTATCATGGAAGGTTTATAATAAATCATGATTAACTGCAATTACAGTACTATAGTAAGAATGAGCACAGATGTTGCAGCAGTTTTGACACTTGCCAACATTTTCTTTAAGAATAACAAACTATATATACAGAATAATCTTTTAATGACTCATACTTTTGGAGCAAGTGGTGTTTTCTCCAGTGGTTCAGCAAGAAAAGTATGTCAAACAATGCATTTTTAGATAATCATAGTGAGGAAATGCAAAACTGGAAACAGTGATTACATGGGGGCTGCAAAACTTTAGAGGTCAGGTTTGGGGTGGGTGAACAAAGCAGCCATGATTTGGTCTGCCTGGTTAACTCCTGAACCAAACCACTCAGGCAAGGAGTGGTTCCACACATTGGTTACTATGCCATCGTCCATTAAGCAACCTTATACACTGTGGAAAAGGAGCAAGCTTATAAATAAACTGAGAAATCCATGCTGGATTTCTGCAATTTGTAAATGCAGAAAAATAGACATGATCATATCTGATACTGCACACACCAAGACTGTTTTCCTGTGCAGGTTTTAGACGTAGGGTAGAAATTGTGCACGTTGCAAGGATTTTCCTGCTCATTTTAAGGATATTCAGGTAACCAAATTGCAAATATCTCCTAATACACACATTTTTGCAAATCAATTTCCCCTAATTCAACTCTTCCCCCCTCATGTTATTTTCGGTAATTTATGCATTGAGAAGTGTGACTTTTGAAGGATGGGTGTATTTTGGTTCATGTATTGTTTCAGAAATTCAGAACGAGGTGGGAACAACCATGTAATGGCTTGAAACTACAAGTGGCAGCTAAAGGGAGAAAAAGAAGGATAACATTTTAGGTGCAGTCCCAACTGCAGGCAAAATTTTGTGCTTTTTGAATTTGGCACTTTTTCTGTCACCTTGCAGAGCAACAAACGAAAGAATCAAGCCTTGGATGAAAAGGAGCCCTTCAAACTACAGGTGCAAAGGAAGACCAAGAAGTGCCACACTCTTTAAAAAAAAAAAAATGCATGAGATAGCAGAACTGGCTCAGCCCTGTGTTGCATCCATCTGTGGAAACAAAAACCGATAAAGTTGCAACAAGTCAGATATCTGCTGAAGACATTTCCCCACTAAAATTGCTAGCTTTGTCCCTACATTATAAAACAAGAACAGGAAGTCTTATGAAAGGCTATGATTAAAAAAAAAAAATCTACCTCCTTTACTCTTGTGGCTTATTATGATGTCATTTGAAGCTCTCAGTGTGTGGGTATAAATATAGCTCCTTAGTCTGAAACCTGCCATTTATTTTGTAAGTTAACATATTGATTTTTAAAACAAAACAAAACACCATGCACACACAGTGTAACCTGGTAATCGTAAAACACCACAACATCTAGCATGGTGCTTACTGTAGCCAACACTGCAATTGCTTTTTGTTTTTAAGCAAAAGCACATAAAGGCAAAATCAGAGCACTGCTCTAGCATCAGTTCTCACAAGAAAGCCATCAACCAAAGCTAAGCTAAGCAAAGCAGTGTGTTAATTTGAAAGCACTGTGCTTGCAGGCCATGTTAGGCTATCAAAACTATTTTTGTTCCACAGTTGTCCCAGACCAGGCTTCCTCAAACTCAGCCCTCCAGATGTTTTTGGCCTACAACTCCCATGATCCCTAGCTAGCAGGACCAGTGGTCAGGGATGATGGGAATTGTAGTCTCAAAACATCTGGAGGGCTGAGTTTGAGGAAGCCTGTCCCAGACTGTGATGAAATGCACCCTGCCACATAAACACTTTGCTGCAATCTATAAATTGCTTCTCTTAAGCCATAAAACATCTGTTATTTGAAGCTGAGCAGCATTGATATGAAGTAGTGGTGGGGTCATTTTTTATATATCAAGGGCCACTGACCGACACAATGTAGTGGGAATCAGTCGGGACCCATACACACAAATCCATGTCATTGTATGTTCTTAAAATTATAAATAGTGAATGTAAATAAAAATGTTGCGATGTCTAGGATAATAGTGTTGAGATGTTGCAACCTCCTAAAGCTCTGGTACTCAGGATGCGATCCACCAAGTAACAGGAACAATATTGTCAGTATCCTTGCAGAGGCAGGCAGGTGAAGACAGGCACCTGCGCCATCCATCAGGCCTATTACCACCAGAGAAGGAAAAGCAGGTGAGGAGATGCCTCTGCTGGAAGGTGCTTGGGAAACCTGACTAGTGACTCTCTTCTTACTGACCCTACCTAGGGAGAGGACCTCTCTGGAACTGCCCAGGGGCTACCTCTGGCCTCTGGGACAGAGGCTTCTCACCCCGGATAAAACAGCTTAGCTGAATCATGATTAGACACAAGCCGGCATACGCCAGCTGCGAGAAGTAGGACATCGGCAGCACTGCCCACAAGCTGTTGCCTTAGTAAAATAACCATCATTTCATTAATTTCACATGTTTCTGGTTGGTTATTTTGGGAAGCTGTGAAAACATAATGTTTCGGGACTGTTATTCCATTGATATTTGTTTTAACGTTTAGATTTTCCTGCTTAGTGGATTTTACTTGGAAAAATTCACTGAAAATCTTTTTCTTAATATTATTGCACTTTTTTATAAAAAAAGTGAAATGTAGAACTTCATGCTTTTTAAATCACACACACACACCTTACTGTGGATAGTATGTTGTTCTTCCCAGCACCATGCAACATTACTTAAAATAGATGAATGTATTGGACAGGGATGCAGGGAAGAAAGTTGAGGTTCTTCAGCATAGCTGGTCAACTGTTTCAAAATTAGAAATATGTTGCTTTCCACTTCATGCCCTGCCATGTGTCAGCGTGTCCCTACCCTTAGTGGTCAGTGGGGCTACACCCAAACCCTTTTGAGACACTATCACCAGCCATAGGTGTGCATAGTACTGCCAATCCACTCCCTGCCCAAAGTCCCTCCAGCAAGGGACTGGCCTCCACAGATTTCTCAGTCACTCTTAATCAGCATTAGCATACCCTCCAACATGTATCCCATGAAAATAGGAACGCCCCATTCCATAACGATAATTTTACTATTTATACCTCACACATCTTACAGGGTTGCCCCACCCCAGCCACTCTGGGCAGCTTCCAACATATATATAAAAATAATAAAACATTAAACATTTTTAAAAAAACACCACAACTTCCCTATACAGGATTGCCTTCAGACAGCTCGGGGGTCAGATAACTCCATACCCTCCAACATTTCTCCAATGAAAATAGGGACATCCTTAGGAAAAGTGGGACATTCTGGGATCAAATCAGAAACCTGGGCAGCTTCTCTAAATCACGGACATCTCTGCAAAACAGGAACACTTGGAGGGTCTGCATTAGCCATCCACTGCCTTCCATCCCAGCTAACCGGCTACCAGAGATTCCCACTGTTTTCTCAGCATACCCTCTGGATAAAGCACACCTTAAAAGCACCTAACCTTCATTTTAAACAAAACAAAAAAATTATTCCTTGCATTTAAGCTGTGTGTTGATGCCACCTCCTGGCTTATATTGGTACATATATTTTTCAAGTCTGTTCCTGTTGCACCTGCCTTTATCTATTTTTTCCTGACAGTCTTGCAATCTCAAAAATACTTGGTGGGGTGGGGGAGTTATAATAACGTTATTAGAAATAATAAGTGACTTTTCATCCATTAGAGTAACTGAAATGTAAGTAAGTATGAGACAACAACACTTGTCCTCTCTAGGCCATCACAATGCCTCCAAATAATGGATTTACAACAGATACAAAAATACGAACTTCACAGGGCATGAGACTATTATCACTCAAATGGGATGCTGTCAGACTTTTACACTTAAAGTTACACTTATACTCCTATTTCTATAACAAATTTTAAAAGTCAATTCATATCCCCACGGTTAACTTAAAAAGAGCTTCAGAATGCACCTAGCCCAGCATCCTGCATAGAGGCCAGCCATTTTCTTCTTCTTCTTCTTCTTTGGTGATCACTCATAGCCGAGTAAGATTGCCTTCCATAAACATGGTTTTAACAATGAGTCATATGCTTTTGTAGTCCACAAAGCAGGGTTTGAAGGGCCAGGAGATTCCATACAACAATTGCGCCTAGTAACCAGTTATTGACAGACCCATGAATTAGACTAAGCTCCTCTAAGCCTATTGGAAATCACTACATATTATGACAAAGAAACTAATATGAACCTGGTGGATCAAACCAATGACCCCTCTAGTCCAACATCCTGTTCTTACAGTGGTCAACAAGATGTCTGTGGGAAGACTGCAGGCAGAACATGAGCACATCAGCAGTCTGCCCACATGTGATTCCTAGAAACTAGTATCCATTAATTTGTCTAATCCTTCTTTAAAGCCATCCAAGTTGGTGGCTATCGCTACCTGTGGAGGCAAGAATTTTGCAAGTTAATTGTGCATTATATGATGACAGTAAATCTGCCTTTGCCATCCTGCCGGCCCCAGAGGTTGCAAAAGACACATTAGCTTGGAATGGATTTATGCTTCAGACTGCTTCTCCTTTAGCCATTTATTGACACCCTCTAGAAACAAAACAGATGCCTGGAAGACCATTTCAGTCATCACTAGGCTTCTGACTGCTGGTGGGGTAATGCTTCAAGTTATCTACTCAGTGCAGTAGGATGAGGAAACTGTAGCCGTACAGATGCTGTTGGACTTCAGCTCCCATCAGTTCCAGCCAGCATAGCCACTAGCTAGGGATGATGGGAGCTATGGTCCAACAGCATCTGGTTACCATCGGTCCCCTATCCTGTAATTGAGGAAGATGTGAACAAAACAATAAAACAATCTAGTGGACACTTCAAGTTGAACAATGGACCTACTTCTGAGTAGGCATGCATAGCACTATAGTATAAATAATTTGCAAAGTCAAGTTCCTTATAGATGAAACCTTAATTGCCTATAACATTTAGGAACCAGCAGTCATGAAAGAACTAAATAATTTGTATGAAGGCGACCTGATGCAAGCTAAGAAAACTGTGATATCAGTAGTTACTTACTCGAAGAGAGGGAGCTAGAACCCTCTTAGCCATGAAATAAACATTAGTTCAGCTACCACTGGGGAACTTTCACAGCTGACAGGTGTGCCAGCAGCAGTGAATGGATCTACATTTCAACATTAGCCTTGTAAAGTTATATTTGGAAATGCAAGCTGCAATCAAGAGGAACATGCATATTCACTCAAAGAGCTGCTTCTCCATCTCCCCGATTCACATCTGGAGATCCAGTGTGGTGTAGTGGTTAAGAGCAGTAGTCTTGTAATCTGTGGAACCGGGTTCGTGTCTCCGCTCCTCCACATGCAGCTGCTGGGTGACCTTGAGCCAGTCACACTTCTTTGAAGCCTCTCAGCCCCACTCACCTCACAGAGTGTTTGTTGTGGGGGGGGGGGGAGGGAAAGGAGAATGTTAGCCGCTTTGAGACTCCTTCAGGTAGTGATAAAGCAGGATATCAAATCCAAACTCTTCTTCTTCATCTGCATATTCATCATCAATGACTGCAAAGACTCTCCTCCCTGAAAGAGAGGGGAGTGGTTGTGGGTGGGAGCCTGAACACCGCCCCTAGCAGGGGGCGTAGCCCCCTGCCTCCAGCTCACCTGGCTGGCGCTCACGCCCCCCCCCCCCCGGTGGCCGTCCAACCAGGTGCCGTGGGGGGGCGTGTCCAGCAGCCTTGATGCTGCAGCGTCAGCCTCTCCCCGGCCTCATTTCTCTTCGTCGTCCTGTGCGAGCTGTTCCCTGTTATTTTTCTTTGAAGTACTGTGGTGCTAACCAGAAATTTTAAAAGGAAAAGCAAAAACACCAGTCTGCAAATACCAGAGATCCCCTGCTCACGTTGAATTCCATATAGAAACACTGGATGAAGATTAATCTCCACATAGTAATGGCTTCTAACCAACAGGAAGGCATTGGTGAAATGGATGCGATAAATAAGATCTCAGGACCATTGACTGAAGTCACATCCTTCCACAAGATCCCAAAACGGAACTGGAGAGCCCTGTGTTTTTCTTTAGATTCCTTATTTTATTTTTCTCTTGCTTTGATTGGCAAGCAAAAATAGTTTAGAATGATTTTTATTACTGAGGGAAAAAATATTATTTCATGAAGATTACATTGGAGATGTACTTTGTACCTCTAATAACATGTTATTCACTTACAAAAAAATATTCACTTACAAAACATATTTATTCAGCTGTTCTTCTTGCTAAGCTACCACAGAGACACGTGCTCAACGGCAAGGAAAACACACAATGTCTGAGACACGTGACAAGTCAAGACAGGAAGGGAAATGCATAAGTTTGGTGACTTCTGGGTTCAAAGGACATAACAAGGAGGCTTCCGTGTCTAATGTCAGCTCTCATTTCAGAATACAATTTGCATTGCAGACTAGAGCAAACAAAGGAAGCACCAACTAGTGACAAACCCCTTCAAGATGGATATAGGTTCTTGGAGGAATCCACACACTATTAGCAATTCCCAACAAACGGTAGGTCTGAAATAACTGCTAGTGCCACCTTATACATCTTTTAAAAAGCGGGATTGTATTGCCAAAAAGGAGGACAAAGGGAGAGACATATTTTATGCTGATAGTGATGGACATGCATACCTGCAAATTTTTAAATAATTGCTGTGATTTAAACAGCAAGACAATATATCTCGGTGCTGTTCCTAATGCTGGAAATTTTATGGGAGCTGAAACCCATCACAAACAAGCCAAAGAATGGAGAAGACAAGTCTCTGGGCAGTCAGTTTCACTCTAGGTGCAAGGCAAAATCTTAACATTCGCTGCCCAAATTGGTCTGTGTGTCTGCACAAAACTGGCAATAGGCCTTCCTTCAAGTTGCTTTGCAAAAAGCTCTCAAGCTTTTTTGGGTGTGGGGGGAGGTGTTAAGGGCTGTGCTTGGTTGCAAATCTTATTGGGTCTTTCTACCATCCTGCTTAATTACTGTGCCTCAGAATGGCCTTCGGTTGCTCTATAGGTTCAAGAACTGGGACTTCTCAGCTCTCCATCTTTGCACTGACAGGAACAGCTTTGATTTTATTCCTTTTATTTTTCCCTCCCTCAGAGTGATCCTGGTTTTTCTTGCACATGTTTCCGCTTAGGGATCTTGCTGCATGTTGCTTTCCCAAATGAAGTCTTTCTTTTGGGCACCGGCTAGGTTTTAGGGATGAGCATGGTTTGGAATTCCTCAATAAATTCCATGCCTGGCAACTGGAATAGGGTTCAATCCCACACCCGGGGTTATGGTTAAAAGACAGTGGTAGGGGAACCTCTGGCCAGAGGCCTAATTTGGCCTATGATGGAACTGAACATAAATTATGTAAAATATTTGTAAAATGCACAGAAATAAGTAAACTTTTTGACCCACTCACTTTTGCCCCTGGCAGTATCTGAATGCAGATACTGAATGCAGTATCAAGAAGGTTGGATAAGTTGGAATCCAGCCTCAAGGCTGAAAGTGGTCCCACCGCTAAGTTAAAGGTGTACAGACCCACACACACCTGGACTCTCTGCCCATCAACATTCTTCCAATATAGTTTCCACTTGAGTTCAGTGTGACTACCTTTCCAGCAGGCAGGCTACAGCTGATGTCCCTTTCCTTGTACACCAAACCAGCCTGAAGTATGATGCTCAGCATCAAGAGTAGACTTCATTGAGCACTTGCCGAAGCTCACCCCCCACTCCAGGGAATCCACTGCCATTCACTGGAGCTTCTATATACTGCAGCTCCTCCTCCTCCTTGCTATCACTGCCTGATCACCAGCCCTCTCTGAGTATGCAAGCTATGCTACCAGTGAAGACGTGGAGCAGCAACTTGGGAGGAGAAAGCCACACTAAAGGCATCTTGCCCAAGTGACCTCAAAACTTGGAGGTGGCACTGGGTAGTATGCTTAATAAAGTCATGGCTGTTATTTACCCAGCTTTATGCATTCAACACCTGCTTTCCTCCCACCCTCCCACTATTGGCAAAATAGTTACTTCTTGCATTGTTTGAATCATACAGGTAGGGGATGGCTTCCCATTGCAAGTTAAACATCTGGAGGCAATCTGCAATCTGTACACCATCGGAGATTACATTGCAGATTTCTAATGGCAGGAAAGATTTATTGGCTGCTTCCAAGGTCTTAGGAACATAAGAAGTTCTGTAACAACATTCTATATCCCCTGCTTTAAAAAAAAAAGAACATGTACGGTAGGAAATGCTTCAGGAGGTAGAATGGAAAACTTCAGCCAAAGATCTACAGGGGACAATAATGAACTGTGAAGTGCAGAATTTGATTTCCAGCCCAAAAATGAAATACAGGCTTCTGATCGCTAACAATCCGCTTTCATTTCTATAAGGACCATATCTCTAGCCTTTGTGACAATAGAGGTGAATGCAGTGTCATCTAAAAGTTGTGTCCATAATAAGATGACCTCCACTGGCATACCCAGTAGTTGCTGTAGCAGGAGAAAATTCTTCACAGCCCACATACCCCTCTTCTTCCCTCCTATATGTCAAATTTGTGAACTAGCGGTTTCTTTTTCTGATTTACAATGAACTACTGATGTTCTTCTGCAACCATATCCAACTTTTTCACTGACTAAAAGATCAAGGTTTACTTCTGTAGCACCCTGCTTGTGGTTAACGCTTAGCTGGAATGAAATATTCAACGCAGCAATAGAGAAATTAAAATAATAATTTATTTGTCAGACAAATAAATATGAGGCACAGTGGTATATGGTTACCAAGCTCTGGCCTGGCCTCCTGCCATTCTGGCCAGCACTTATATTTCCTTAATCCAGCCCCCTTGCTCCTCCTGTGGCTGCCTCTGTCCAATCAGCCTGGTTGAAATTCCTATTGGCTGTTTGCTAGAACCAATCACAAAAGATACACCCATTTCCTCATGCCCTTTTATGGGAAACAAAAAGATATATATTCTTCTATCTATAAATGACAAATAAGTAGTAATATATCTTACATGTGTCTCAACAAGGAACCTTAATTACCAGCTCACCTCGCCCTATTGCCCTCCAAAACAAATGGTTTAATCTCAAATTTTTATCTTAAACAGATGTCAAGGATCTTGAATTCACATCATCATTGAAAGATCTCCTTCTCTTGAAGGTCTTTAAACAGATAACCATATGTGTGCTCTAATGATATTTCCTGCTTGGCAGGAGGGGCTGGGCTGGTGGCTGATGGCCCCTGTGATCTCTTCCAACTATATGAAATAAGAATCTAGCATAAGGATTTAACATTTCTTAGCTTCTAATTCCTTTGCATAATTACATTTAAGCCAATATATTTAATACATAACATAGATAGCTTTTTAGAAGAATAAACCTTTTCAAAGTAAAAAAAGAAGGAACAGTTTCCAGCCTCAAAATAAGATAGAAAGAAAACCTCTTCTCCAGCCAAGCCAGTTGTCTTTTTCACTCCTCTTGACCTTTCAACCTTAGGAAAATATGGCTCAAGTTTAATGGGAGGCACATGGTTTTATTTTACTATTTACCCACTCTTAATTATGTTTATCTCTTTTTTTATCTTCTGTAATATGTAGGGTCAGTGTAACCTTGGCTGTCAGCCTGTAATTCCCTTTGACTTTGAGAATTGTTTTCTGCTATAAATCAGGGGGCCCCCTTGTCCAGGAGAATAAACATCTTGCCAAGGTTCTTAGGCAGCTGGTCTTCTGCCTGGCATGAACATTTGAAAATCTTTAAGCTCATTTTAAAATACAGGCCCTGATCAAGCCTTTATAAAAATGCAGGCTATGATTAGATGCCTCACTTCCATGTGTGAAACAACCATCCCACATCAAAGACTGCCATGAGAACTTTCATATAACTGCACATGCAAAAATGTTCAATAAAGACAGTTCAGCTGAAAGTCAAAAAAATAAGGTCCATGCATGTGCGAATGAACTCCAATGTTCAAATTGTATTCAGTGCACACCTGGCTGGTGTGAAAAGACACAAATGCATTCAATACAGTGTGAACACTTACAGATCACCAAAGCAGAAGACCACAGGGTGACACAGATTTCAATAAAATTGGCATGTGCTAATTTATATTATATTATTATATTTACATTATAATTTACATTATAATTTACATTATAATTTATGTGCCTGGCGTGCTCTGGTCCACGGGGTCATGAAGAGTCGGACAAAACTAAGCGACTAAACAACAACAACAATTTATATTAAAGGTTCCAACTGAGAAATTTTCACTATGATTTAAACTGAAATACAATATATCTCACCATGATGAGGAAGAGGGTAACCAGGTGTACAGTGTGGCAGATAAGCCTGTTGTCCAGGTGTTAGCTATTGATGGGCAACTTCAAGGATTCTGCTCACATTTCTTGTGACCAGAGAGCTCTTCAAGCAGAGGGCTCCTTTGAACAGAGGACTGCCCTCTCACAGCTCTTCAACGAGAAGGCTGTCCTCTGTAAAGGAACACACATGGCCACCCTATTTAAACACAGAAAGCAAATAAAACAAATATAAGAGTACTGGTAAGAACTTTGTGGGCACATATGTACAATAGATATGGACATTTTAGATACTCCTTAAACATGCTCTAGAGCCGTATTCAAATGTCCTGGGTTTGAGGAGTTGGGCTATGAGTCCCAACCTGCGTGTTTTATTTGTTTGATGTGTTTTTGTTTGTTTGTTTGTTTGTTTGTTTATAAAATTTGTATTTGAATCATCCTCAGATTCTGCACGTATGGATGGAGAACTCTCTGCACATGATCAGGAACACTGCATTTTCAGGGATCCAAACTTCATTGAGAGAACCCTCCATGTTTGCAATACTATGTGCAAAACTGCTTTTAATCTTAGGAACATGTGAAGGTGAGTCACACCTTATTGTACAACAAGGGCTTGTATGCTCCTCAGTTGAAAGAATGCAGGCAGCGACATGGAGAATAACAATCTGGTCTCTCTGTTGCTGTTGAAATATTTCCTAGGTAGGTGCAGGTGCTTTTCTTTGACCATCTTAAGAGTTTTAGGAAGTGTAAAATAATTATCTGCAGGCACAAAATATATTTACTTATATAACACATGCTTTGATTTCCATAGCAACACAAGGGACAGGGAAGCACACATGTTTTCTTGAAAAGAATATGATTTAAATTAAGAGGAAAAGTGTTTTGCAAAATGAAGGCATTTAACAGAAAAGAAAGCACAAAACTAATTTTTTTTTTAAGAGGGGAAAAAAGTACAGCCAAAATATAATTAGGTTCATGCAAGCCTTGAAAAGTGCCTTGGACGGGGGAAAGCATTTACCTTAAGGTTACATTTTATAGAATAATAACAACTTATGTAATTGTTCTTTTCATTTTAAACCAGTTAACATATTATCAATTTTCTGCTAAGGCTTTTTTGAGCTATATTATAATAAATCAAAATATCACTTTTCAGAGTATGAAGTGCTATAGAATTCATATCTCATATGTATATTTGAAATCCAAATCTTGGTCTCTTCATTTAGAGGGGAAACACTCCATTAATGAGCAAAGTTGGTATTTTAAATCCATATTTCAGCTTCTTCAGAGTTCTGTTTAATCTATATTAATCCCTTAAAATAAACTGCTTATTGAGCTAATATAAATGAAATAGCACTCTTTGGGAACTGAAAGTAGTAAACAACTTTTTACAAATATTTTACAGAACACTTGAAGGCATTCAGGAAACTGTCTAGCAGCACAATCATACATATAGATTTACCTGGGAGTAAGTTTCATTGAATTCAGTGCGTCTTACTTCTGAGTAGGCATGCATAGGATTACACTATTAGAACCAATTATTGACCAGTGGGGAGAGGGATCTGTGCAGCAAATATGCCCAACATGAAGTAATAGTTGTGATGTAGAGGATGTAAAATCTACTAGGATGACAGCTTCAACTATGAAGACCAGAGGAGGCTTAAAAAACTTAATTAATCTTCTTTGAACAGAGGTAATGACCGCTCCCCACTTAAAACGGGGGGCGCCCTTTGCGGGGACGCGTGCAGCCCTGGATCTGGAGTGGCCCCATCAGCATAGGCTTTGCCTTCCCTCAGGTGGGATACCTGGAGGTCCCCGCCTACCCCAGTGAGTTGTCCAATCCCACCTGGGGGAAGCGTTGCCAGGGAAACCAGGCCAGGTAGGGGGAGGGATTACCTGCCCACACAATAGAGGGTGGATCTTAATTGTTAATCCTCACTTGGCTCCAGAGCTTCTCCCACCCTACCCACCCTCAGTTAATGCCTTCTTTTGCAGGTTATCTTTTCTTCATAGGTTTTGCAGGTTAACCTGTCTCCACAGGTATGCGGGCGCTGCTATGTTAAGGTCGCTGTTAAAGGGCCGGAAAGGAATTTCCCTGCATTGGCAGGTTTCGCCTTTCCCGTAGCAAAACGTCACAACTTTGGCGGTATCAGGCCTTGGGCGGAATCCTTTAGTCCATCTTCCTCTTTGCGGCGGCGATACCAGGGTTCCCCGTTAAAGGGGTTTTTGAAGGGAGGCTTTGGCCGTACGCCGAAAGGTCGTCATTGCTCTCCCCTGCGGCGGCGGCGGCGTAACGGGGGCGGCTATCTCTGCTTGAACATATGTTCTCCAGAGCCGGCCCATCCCTCACACACACACTGGATAACCCTGATGCTCCCTAGGTCCCCGGCTGGGGACTAGGGAGGGAGAATGCCCAATGCCTGAGCCAAGGTCTACCCACATTTGAAATTTAATAAAGTTGTGGCCAATTTAATCCCATAGCACGTTGTCTAGAGTCGTTATTCCACATGACGGGGGGGACCACTCGGGATCTGGGGACTCCGCCTGTCCACGCAAATAAACACTAGATGGCCACATCACAAGGAGGATCAGCTGCATAAGGGAGAAACAGAAATTACAGTGGTACCTCGGGTTACATACACTTCAGGTTACAGACTCCACTAACCCAGAAATATTACCTCGGGTTAAGAACTTTGCTTCAGGATGAGAACAGAAATCGTGCAGCAGCGGCAGCAGGAGGCCCCATTAGCTAAAATGGTGCTTCAGGTTAAGAACAGTTTCAGGTTAGGAACAGACCTCCAGAACAAATTAAGTTCTTAACCCAAGGTACCACTGGATATCACTTTCTAGTACAGAACTCAAAGACATCATAGAGGTACAGAACATGCACCAAAGCATAATATTTTTTAAAGTTTGCTTTTATGGCGAGAAAGATGACAGATCTGCCTTGTTCCATTTTGGGTTGTTTAGCAAACTCTTAGCTAATACTAAGTGTGAATCTGATCTAATCCTCAAGTGAGGATTAGATCCACTGAGGTGAGGTGCTTGCCTCAGTCCACTAAATGCCTCACCCCTAGATGGTATAAGAGATATGTGTGATGCTTAAAGTCACCTTCCATTTCTAAGGGATACAAAGTCCCCTCAACTAAGTGCAGTAATTATTATTTGATAATAACTAGCATATACTCCACACACAAAATTACCTCAGCCATTGCAAGGACCAAATAGGTTGATTAAGCTATTCAGTTGCAAATGTGTTAATTATGATTTTTCCAAAGACACATTTGATACAGGCAGTGCCGGATTTATGTATAAGCTAAACAAGTTATAGCTTAGGGCCCCACTTTCTTGCCCACACCCAATCCCAAATTCACTATTAATATAGTTCTTCTTAATTGTATTTCAGTTCAACAATTACTTTGATAAAATACATATTTTGTTATGTGCAAATGGCTTTAGATACCTATTTGGTCCATAAATTACCATATAGCATATATTCAACAGAAAAAACAGCAACAATTTGTTGTTGACAAAGGACAGCTGGACATATAAAAGGCTCCATTACCTTCAGTAGCTTAGCGCCTCATCAAACCTAAATCCGGCCCTGGATCCAAGCATTTTCAGTGGCATTGTATATGCAATAGCAGACATGAATTTCTACATTTTCCTCTTACACCATCTATTAAAATGTTTGGAAATATTGATCTGCCTAAAATTATGGGGCAGTTAATGAGGCAATGGAGAAAATGAAGTGTTTAAAGTGCCTTTCCTTTGTGCACAGAAGACTTCAAAACCACACTGTACAAACCAGTCTCTACTGGTGTTTACAGTTAAATGGTTCTGTTTCCTGACACTGGTGATCTAGGCTTCTTTTTAAAAAAATAATTTCTCCTTTACAATTGAGGAAGAGCTTGTATTTTAAAATGCTTATTCATTCCCATTTGTTTAAGAATGCTTGAGGGCTGCCAACTTGTCTGCTTGCAAATTCAGTGATATTATTTGTGAGGGAGAGACTGAGAGGATTATGAAAGTCTCCAAGACCACCAGAACTCTTTAAACATGAATCAAAATGTGTTGAGATTGTGCGGTTTTGTGTGTGGCTTTCTTGGAAGAAGCCATCCCACGAACAAACATAGCTCATCTCACACTTCTTTTCCTCCTGATTTGAAAGGATTTCATATGTATAGGATTCTATGTTTAATCAAATCACAGAGACCCACAGCTTTAAAACACACACACACACACACACACACACAGAGAGAGAGAGAGAGAGAGAGAGAGCGCTACCATAAGCCATAAGCCAACCTAGTAAGCCTGGTGCAGACTTTACCATGATTAGAAATTAGGAGTGTGCTGTCTCTTTGTGAACAGTATCCCTCCTTTTCTTTCCCCTCTTCCAGCATGAATCCCCTCTCCCCTCCCCACCCTTGTCCATTCATTGGATTTGCTTTAACCATGGCAAAGCATTAAACTTCACTGATGCTGTCAACTTTTCCCTTTTCTTGTGAGGAATCCTATTCAGAATAAGGGAATTTCCCTTTAAAAAAGGGAAACGTTGACAGCTATGTTGATGCTAATGAACTCTGCTGTCATATTCTGAGGTAAAATTGCACATTCAAAATTTGAATTTTATCAAAAAACAAATAGCACAATTGGACATTTGGGTGAATTTTGAAGTTTTGAAAAATCTTTTGTTTCAGTTCCATTATTTTGGAGCATACAAAATGTGGTTTAAATTGTTTGCAGAAGTGGCTGATTAAAGCAGCAGATAAAAATGAACAAAACAGATCAAGCCATATATCTAACAGGTGCACAACTGTAACATGTAAGTGGTAAGAGTGTGGGGGGAGAGGTATATAAAAGGAGAAACTCCTGGAGGGCAGGATCCATGTTTGAGGCAAGTATGCCTTGGTGAGAGAACCCTAGCAGAAATTTAAAATCACAAAACTTGCAGCAAAGTAAAGCATGGAAATATAGGCTGTTAGAGCTTAAAATATCCTCTGTTGACTTTCAACATTTCCCTTGCCACAGCATAGGAAAAAGACAACACATTTGGTAAGTTAAAAATTGGCTTACTTACAAACTCTGCAAATGTCAGATTATGTGTACAGGCAGTAAAACTTGGCATAATTACATTGGTGTAAGTTCCTATATTATTGGTATAGGTACTCAGGTGGTGTGTGAGAGCCATGCGGTCTGAGCTTAGGACAACCAGCTCAGACCTCTTCACACCTCGAACTTCTCAAGTTTAGACTGGAGGTTGAAGAATAGGCTTGTATGCCCATTTCTTTCCAAGGTAAGGGGAAGTGACCTCACGAAGCCTAGTAAGACAGCTTAATCTATGGCATTAACCCCTTCATGCATTAATTAGACTTAAGCATGTTGGTAAGGGACACGGGTGGTGCTGTGGTCTAAATCACAGAGCCTAGGGCTTGCCAATCAGAAGGTTGGCGGTTTGAATCCCCGCAACGGGGTGAGCTTCCGTTGTTTGGTCCGAGCTCCTGCCCACCTAGCAGTTCAAAAGCACGTCAAGCGCAAGTAGATAAATAGGTACCGCTCCGGCGGGAAGGTAAACGGCATTTCTGTGCGCTGCTCTGGTTTGCCAGAAGCAGCTTAGTCATGCTGGCTACATGTTCCAAAAGCTGTCTGGGGACAGACGCCAGCTCCCTTGGCCTGTAGAGCGAGATGAGCACCGCAACCCCAGAGTCGTCTGTGACTGGACCTAATGGTCAGGGGTACCTTTACCTTTACCTTTAAGTATGTCGGTTATATGAGGGTGGTTATTCCACAAACCCCTTCTCAGGCAAATATAACACAACTAACACACCTATTGGGTATGACAGCTTTTTTATTTACACAAAACCAAGGCTGAACAAATATTCTGCGGCTCTACACAGTTGCTGTGCTATCCCCCTCTGCCTATGAACCCAATCTCCAGGCAGGGGATGGATCTACACACGGGGGGGGGGGGCACTATAAATAAGTCAGAAGTTAAATCGTTATAACAAAAGAAAAAACGCTATGGAAAATCGCTTCAATTTTTTTTGCTGTCCAGTGCCATCTGGTGTTGCATGTTTATAACACATTCAAAACACTGTTTTTTGACTAAGGTAGCTGAGTGGGATCCACTAAATGCAATGGGCACTTTTAACTAGAGCTGTAGCCTCAGTGACCCCTGACAACACACCCACAAATGCTTTAAAGCCCCAAGTACAAGTTAACCCTTAGCTTGCACTTTTTAGTGGAATCCTCTACCATTGCTATTCCACCAAAAATATCAGTATGTTTAGAGCTATAATGAAAATCATCACCAGGGAACTGTAAAACAGTGGTGGCGAACCTCTGACCATTGAGTCTAATTAAGCCCACCAGGCCTCTGAATTTGACCCACAATGATTTTGGGCAAACCACACCCATTTGTCAGTCAGCTGATGCAAAGATCAGTTATCTCTGCGCTAAGCACAAGGTCTTAGTGCTAAGCAACACAACACTGAACATAGCACTTATCTCCAATCTTGGTGCCTACTAGAAAAACAATATTGTAGCTAGCGAGATGTGACTGAATTGTACTGGCAACACAGGAGTGAGTGGCAAACAACTAGAGAATATACTGAGTGGGTATGCAGGATATGAATATTGTTTTCCCATCTCACAGGCAGAAACAGCAGAGGGAAGCACAACTGCAGGAAGTCTGAACCTCTGAAGCAGTTCATGGCAAAGTTTGGGAATCCCTGCTGTAGGACAACCTGTAAAATCCCTTGAATAAACAATGAACACTGAAGTCCGTGTAGCTTGGCCTGCACTAGTGTATTTTAGAGTTAATCACTGGAGTTTTATCATGGTTACAGAAACTGGACACACTATGGCTCATAGCTATCTTGAAAGAGAAGTAAAATATTTAATTTGGCACGTATTGTGCAAGACCGTTCAAATAGTGTTTTGGGTACTGTATTCTTACAATGTTTAGCAATCTTTCTTTCTTTCTTTCTCATTCACTTTCAAGCATACAGAAGTGTGAAATAGGAGGCTAAAAAAAACCATAATTCTTAAAGGAACTGGGATGCAGAAAGTCCTGAATGCTAAGCTAAAATTGCAAACTTAACTCATGTTAGTTATATACATGTGTTGATAATGGTCAGATGACAGGCCCAGCTGGGACTCTGTAATGTTGCAGTAGAGATGTTATAAGCATTTTGTATGCAATGGCTGGGATCCAAAGAATGGACATGTACGTGTAGGGGAGAAGAGCCCATGCAGCTGGAACATTGCTTTTCGCTTTCCACTGCAGCAGTTCCCACAGCTTGAATACACTAACCATAGAATAAGTTTTAAAATAATGACTTGTCCGTTTGGCAAAATGAATTGACTCTATTAAAAGTGAAGATAAAGCTCTGGCTGCATTTGTGGTTCTCTCCCAAGGCTGCCGGTATGTATGTGTGTATACATTATATATATTTTTACTCTTTGGATGCAAGCTAATGTAATATGTTTTGCCAAATGTACATACAAATGTTAGCGACAAAGATTAGAGACATCTTGTGCTGGCTGAATATAGGCCAGTAATAACACCAGGGCAAGTAAGTAGCCAGAAGAAAAAAACAGATAATTTGTGACAGCATCTCATAGAATTTTGGTATTTTCCAGAGATGTCTCTTCATCCCTTATCACTGGCCATATTGGCTGGAGCTGATGGGAACTGGAGTTCAACAATATCTGAAGGGCACAACATTGGTTATCCCTATTAAACCATCTCCCACTTAACATTGGTCAATACATTATCATTTCAAAAGATGATGATGATGATGATGGGGATGATGATTAATCAAATTTCTTTTTTTTTTTTTTAAATACATTTTTATTCAAAATGTACAATCACACACATCGAAAAAAGAACAAAAGAAACAAAATACACTTATTAATAAACATATTAATTCTAGATAATTTACATTCTCTCTCCTCATTTATACAAAGCACAAACAAAAACAAATACACCAACAAAAAAATTCTCTGTATTTGGGCTCTATTTAAGAGCCCTGGACTCCCTTCCACCCTTTTGGTAAGTTTCAAATAAATTCCACGATCACGTATTTTCTTTTTAATCTTAAATATTAATTTTTCTCTGTAAGTGTTAGTCCTAAAACCGCCAGTGCTTTCTAGAGTTCATTTCCAATATATTTCCAATATTTACTCCAATTTTTTTGAAATTTCTGTTCATCATGATCTCGAATTCTGTCTGTTAATCTAGCAAGTTCAGCATAGTTTACCATTTTTACTTTCCAATCGCTTATGCTAGGTATTATTTCCGTTTTCCAGTTTTGCGCTAACATGGTTCTTGCGGCTGTGGTGGCATAGAGGAATAGCATTTTGTCCTCTTTTTGGATTTCTTTGCCTGGCATTGCCAGCAAGAAGGCTTCCGGTTTTTTGGGAAAGGTGTATTTAAAGATTTTTTTAAGTTCATTATAAACTAATTCCCAAAACACTTTCACTTTATTACAAGACCACCACATATGGTAGAGGTCACCTTCTGCTTCTCCACACTTCCAGCAACTTTTATTCTTTAATCTATACATTTTTGCCAGTTTTGCCGGCGTGTGATACCACCTATACATCATTTTCCAGATATTTTCCCTCAATGCCATACAAGCCGTAAACTTTATGTTGTTATTCCATAGTTCCAACCATCTTTCAAACTCGATATTGTGACCGATATCCATCGCCCACTTTATCATTACCTCCTTCACCTCCTCGTCTTTTGTGTACCAGTCCAATAATATGTTATAGATCTTAGATAGAGCTTTACTCTCACTCTCTACCACTTCTTCATTGAATCTAGATTTTTTATCTTCAAATCCTATTTTCTTTTTATCTTCATTCAATAAACCATTCACCTGGTGATATTGCAACCAGCTAGTAAATTGGTTTTTAACCTCCTCATACGGTCTAAGTTTGACACCTTGTTCTGTTTTAATTGTAAGTTCTTTATATGTGGCATTCTTTTCTTCCATATTGATTTTCTTAATAGCCAGTACCTCTATTGGTGAAATCCACCATGGGGTCTTTCTTTCTAGAAGATTTTTGTTCCT
This sequence comes from Podarcis cretensis, assembly GCF_951804945.1. Taxonomy (NCBI): domain Eukaryota; kingdom Metazoa; phylum Chordata; class Lepidosauria; order Squamata; family Lacertidae; genus Podarcis; species Podarcis cretensis. The sequence continues at coordinate 42,664,327 of NC_137170.1, read as the reverse complement.
CTCCCATACCTGAAATATAGGTCCCCTGAAGATGTGATTTGAGAACCCCCTGTGTATCTTGGCTTTTCCATACCACAGGTACGAGTGCCACCCGAACCTGTTGTCAAAGCCCTCCAAATCCAATAAATCTGTGTTTTCCAGTTTTATCCAATCCTTTAGCCATACCAAACATGCCGCCTCGTAATAAAGACTCAAGTCCGGCATGGAGAAGCCCCCTCTTTCTTTTTTATCCACCAATATTTTCATTTTTATTCGGGGTCTTTTCCCTTGCCAGATATATCTTGCGAGAGCTCTCTGCCATTCTTTGCATCGACTCAAACCTCTAAGTACAGGAATTGTTTGAAATAAAAACAACATTCTGGGCAGAACATTCATTTTAACTACCGCTATCCTTCCTAGAAAGGATAGTTTCATTCTCTCCCAGATTTCTAGATCTTTCTTAATCTTCCTCCAGTCGAGAAGACTTCCGGGTCGCCGCGGACACAGAAAGGAGCGCGAGGCTGCCCTCCGGGGGGGTCTCGAACAACAAGGAGGTCTATAGGGGACACGAAGGCTCCGTGAACCCCAAAACCCCAGGAGGATTATTCTGGGGGACCAAGCACCCTGCGATGTTGCCGGAGCTCGCCCGTGTTGTTCGTTTAACAGGGCTGGAGCTGCAGCATGAAGGGGAAGCAACAGCCTCCATGTTGTGAAGCCTCAGGCTCCGTGTGAGAAGCGGCGGCTCTCTAACAACAGCAGAAAAGCTGGGATACAGCGGATAAAGACTGCTTAAAATATTTAACTGAGTCAAAGTTAAATTTAACGGAGGACCCAGCCGAAAAGGAAAAGAGAAAACGGCTAAAGGAGAAGGAATTCACTACCGGCGGTAAGAACAAAATGGAGTATAGCGGAAAGCTGGGGAGAGAAAGTAAGAAGTAAGAAAGTAACCGCTAAGTGGGTTTGGAGGAAAGACCTCAGACACAAAGTATAAAAAGTCTGAGGCAAAGTTATAAAGAAACAATTTAATGGACTTAAAGGACTTAAAGGACTCAACGGAGGATTTAAAGGACTTAATGGAATAGAGTGAAGAGAAAGGAAATTTCTTGTTACCATCAGATCGGAGATAAGCACAGCAGCAGCTGATGTGAGTTTGGGGAGCGGCGGTATCACACTTAAAGTTCTTTTTAAAACAAAGTATGTTTGAAGGGACCGCTTCTAATTAAGACCAAACAATACATAATCTCTTTTCCACAGTTTTGCCCTTAAAAATTTTGAATAAAAGGCAGAGACTGGTACATAGTAAATGCAGTTAAACTCCTGCAAACTCCGATAAAAAGCTGATATAATCTGAGCGGTCACAAGAGGAACACCTAAGGGACTGAAGTGAAAGAAAGCGGCGTAAGGACTGGGGGTTTAAAGTGAAGGGACCATTGCTGCAAAATACTCCTCGACACACAACTTTTTGCTCACATCCTCAGACAGACTGCTCCCAGAGAGAGTCCAGCCCCCATAGAGAACAGATTAAAGAGAGACATCTCACCATCGAAGCAGACTATATAGTTTATATGGAAGGAGACTGAGTTAATTCTGGGAGAAGGAGCTCCAAGACACTAAAGCCTTTTGTGCTATAGACTATTTATTTCTATTCAACCTACTCTCTGGACTAGATACGTGTTTCTTTTTTTTTTTTTTTTTTTTTTGGATTGGGACCTCTCTTTTCTTTTTTTTTTTTTCTTTTCTATCCCTTTTCTCTTCTACCTCCCCCCCCCACAAGATTGTATAATTGTATAACTGATTTTTTGCTATACCCTTGTCTAGCTTTCGTTGAGTGATACAGCCAGACTTCTGGATTTGTATTCTTGGCAGATTTTTGTGTCAGTTAAAAGGCTGACAGGGTTATAATACAAGTAAGCTAGAACATACAAAATGAAAAAAGCAGTGGGAACTCCAATGGAAAGGAGGCCATCTAGACAGGAAGAAGGGAAAGAGGGGAAAGAAATCAAAGATTATGATAACTTGATGGCCGAGATAAGGAAAGAATTTAAAAATAACGAGCAATATATTGAAAGAAAGCTATTGGAAGTACAGGATACCTTAAATAAGAAACTGGAGGGGGTGGTAAGTGAATTGACAGGACAAGTTAAAGACCTAACGGTAAGAACCAAGGTTCTGGAAGATACAACGAAAAGGGTGCAAAAAGATGTGAAAGATAGTAAGAAGGAGGTGGACAGGATTAAAATAGAAGTCAAGGAAATAGGAAAGATACAAGAAGAGTTACTGGATAGCTTGGCGATGACTCAGATGAGACAAAATCAATTAAACTTGAAATTTAGAGGGATACCAGAGAAAATAAATGAGAATATAAGATCCAAAATGGTTACAGAGCTAGCAACATGGTTAGGCAGGAAGGAAGAAGAGATAAATAGCTCCTTAGCAAATACTTTTCGGATAAAAGTAAAATCGGCCAAGGCTAAGGGGAAGAAACTACCCGGGGATGTACTGGCTATGTTTAACTCGCTGGAGCTAAGAAATGAAATACTGAAACAGAACTATAGTAAAAGATTATACATAGAAGGAAGCTCAATTATTATATTTAAAGAGATCCCTTCGAGATTTCTTCGAAGGAGAGATGTTTATAAAAAAATAACCAATCAGTTGAAGAAAAATGGGATCTTATACAGATGGGAGTTTCCGGAAGGTATCTCCTTTTACTTTAAAGAAAAAAGATTCAAACTGTCCACTCCCTCCGAACTAGAAAAATTTGCAAGGAGATATGAGAAAGATCTTGGAAAGATGGTAGGTGACGAGGAGGTGGCTGAGAAGCAGGGGGATGAATGCGAGGAGGAAAGGAGTGAAAGAGAGGAGAGAGAGACCAATCTACTAGAAGAAGGGGAAGAACCAGAGAAAGAAGAAAGGGAACAGTAGTCTATAGCCAGATTTGATAATTTAAATAGAAGTGTACAATAATGGCATTAAAAGTATTAACTTGGAATGTGAATGGGATGAACAATAAAAATAAAAGGAATCAGATTTCACACACATTATTAAAGAAGAACCTTGACCTAGTCTGTTTACAAGAGACCCATGTAACGAATAAGCACAGGAGAATTTTAAGCAATAAGAAATTAGGTTTGGATTTTGTGTCTTCAGACAAGGTCAAGAAAAGAGGTGTGGTATTATATATAAAGGAAAAATTTGAGCCACAATTGCTGCACAAAGATGATCAAGGGAGGCTGATAGTGGTGCAGATGATGTTTCAAGGAGAAAAGATAATTGTGGTAGGAATATATGCTCCCAATGATAAAAAATCAGCTTTTTTCTCTGAACTAGGCAACAAGTTACTTGAGTGGATAGATCAAAAAATGATATTGTTGGGAGACTTCAATGGTGTTGTCTCACCAAACCTGGATAAGTCAACCAAAAAGCAGGAATCGAAAGAAGGTAAATTACCCAGATCCTTTTTTGAGCTGATAAATAACATGGGCCTAATTGACGCCTGGAGATTTAAAAATCCCACCATTAAACAGTACACTCATTTTTCAAATCCAAAGCAGAGCTGGGGGAGGATAGATAGTGTTTGGATATCAAAAGAATTGGTACAGAATCTAATTAAGTCAGAAATTCTTGCACAAATCATATCCGACCACAATCCGGTAACTATTGAGTTAAAAGTTAAAGACGTTAGAACAGGCAGATGGAGAATGAATGAAGCTTTATTTAACGATCAGAGGATAATAGCCAAGGCCAAGGAAACAATCGGAGAATATTTCAATTGGAACTTGAATCAGGGAACAGCGATAGAGACGGTATGGGATGCAGGAAAGGCAGTCATGAGGGGCTTTCTGATCCAGAAAAATAGTCATCTAAGAAAAGAAAAAGGGAAAAAGAAAGAGCAGATTTTAACACAGATTATGGAGAATGAAAGAAAACTGATAATCAACCCCGGCGATGAAGCCGCAAAAAATAACATAAAGATATTACAAGCTAAATTCTCTATGGTAACTAATGAGGAGATTGAATGGAAAATAAAAATGATGAAACAGAAAAATTTCGAATCAGCTAATAGGATCGGGAAATATTTAGCGTGGCAAATAAGAGAAAGGAGGAAACAAAACACAATATCCAAGATAAAAGACGGAGACAAGATAATAGAGGATCCAAAAGAAATAAAAAAGGTATTTCAGAAATATTATAAAGATTTATATAAAAGAGGGAAAGAAACAGATAGCGAAATAGAGGGTTTTTTACAAGAACACCACCTGCAACAAATAGCAGAGGAAGAAAAAGAGTTATTAGATCAGCCGATAACACAAGAAGAAATTCAAAGGGCAATAAAAAAGACGAAGATTGGAAAGGCGCCAGGACCAGATGGCCTACCGGCCAAATATTATAAGGTACTAAGTGAACAGGTATCGCCAATTCTATGCGAAGTAATGAATAACATTTTAAAAGAAGGAAGGATACCGAACACCTGGAAGGAAGCCTATATTACATTAATTCCCAAAAAGGACGTAGATGCCTCAGACGTGAAGAACTACAGACCAATCTCGTTATTGAACAACGATTACAAGTTATTTGCAGACGTATTGGCAGAAAGATTAAAAAAAGTATTAAATAATAGAATTCATAGAGACCAAACAGGCTTCCTTCCGGGGAGACAACTGAGGGAGAATGTTAGGAACGTGATTGACATTATCGAATATTTAGATACTAGAATAGATATACAGGCGGCGCTGATATTTATAGATGCCGAAAAGGCATTTGACAATGTCTCTTGGGACTTTTTGAAAAAAAGTCTGAAAATGATGGGGATAGGAGAAAAATTCAGAAAAGGTATTGAGGCTATCTATTGGGAACAGAACGCAAAACTGGTAATAAACAATTCAACATCAGATGCCTTCAATATATTTAAAGGAACTAGGCAAGGATGTCCCCTGTCTCCTTTACTATTTATAACAATATTAGAAATATTTAACAAGAGACTAAGGGAATCAAAAGAGGTTAAAGGAGTTAAGATTGGATCAAAGGAATACAAAATTAAAGCTTTTGCTGACGATATTGTATTAACATTAGAAGACCCAAAACAAAGTGTACAAGAAGCCCTGCAAAACTTTGAAGAATTTGGTGCTGTGTCAGGGTTCAAGGTAAATAGGAATAAAACTAAAATGTTAGTCAAAAACTTAACAAAGGATGAGACGACAGAATTAGAACAAAGGGCGGGAATTATGACCGCTAAAAAGGTGAAATATCTTGGGGTCTGGATCACGACAAAATATCAACTTATATAAAGATTAATCAAATTTCTATACCGCCCTATACCCAGAGGTCTCAGGGCAGTTCACAGATAATGGTCCAAGCCTTGGCTTTATTTCATTTTTTATCCCTAAGCTCTTTTATTTTTACAGTAAACTTAAGAATCAGCAAAGTCATTCCTTGCAGGAAACTTTCTTTTTCCATGTGCATATTCATTTGGCAGGGCTATGAAACAAACTCCTTTTCCATTATTACTTGCAGCTCCTTACACCACAAAAATTCAACCGATGCAATTAAATTCTCAAGAGGATTTTATAGCATGTACTTGGAATGCACTCTGGAGCATAGAGCTGTATCACAAAACATATACAAAACAGAATCCCAAACAAGGCAGATGTTATAAATTTACATGCCCCAAATTTGTGTATCTTCATACACCCCATCAGCTAAAACGTTGATTCGCAGATCACTAAGTGTTCTGTTTAGATTAAATAAAGACAGATGAGAGCCCATCAGAAAATGAGGCTAAACAAGGCAGGCAGGGGAATGGGATGGGGGTCTCAGTGGGACACAAAGCTGCTGGTGGTGATTAGTAGCGGAGGTTTAGACCATCTCTTATTTGATTCTCTCAATGGAGCAAGGAGCCAGTTTCAGAGCTAAGATGGTGGAAGGGGTACAGTCCACAAGTTTGCTAATGTGATAATGCTGGAACATTTCCCTTGGATACCTTGACCAGTGTTCTTTTCAACTTCAGTATGGTGAGAGGGGTCTAGCCCATCTAAATCAGCTAACATGTCTCTCCCATAAGATTTTAATACTTCCATGTTTCATTTTTAGTGTTGGTTTTGAAATAATAACGGAACAAGCTGATGAATACTTTGGGAATTGTTGCCTTAAGTAAAACACTTAATCACTATGCTTTTGTATTATGTTTCCATATAAAGCTGCTACAGTGTGACGCATTTAAAATAGTTGAAACATATCTGAGTAAAATATATATAGAAAAGCTTCCGAAGTTTCCTTAAAGTGGAAGTGGTGGACGTTTTTGGCTAGCAGGCTAGATCTTTATCGAGCCACCCAACTGTCAATCATCATTATATCAGGTGACTAATAGTAAGGCACTCCCACCCAACTGGCAAATTTGACCCATGGTTAGTGGGAAAGGTGTGCTTCACCAACACATTCCCTAAAGGACATAACCCAGCCCATCAGCTGTCATCACCCAATGACATCATGCAGGTGGGTGTAGTTTGGGAGAAATAGACTTGCAGGCCAACTTGGATCTCCGTGCAGGCCAAGACTGACCTGAGGTTCCCCATGTCTGCTTTGAAATGTAGGATTATCTGAATTAGAAACTGTGATTATGTAACAGGTTTAGAAGATTTGCGTTTACAGTATTTGTAAACTCCTGGAATTTAAATTTGGGGGGGGGACAATCCATAGCAACTAACACATCACATCTCTCAACGGTAAGTATTTGCAGTATACAAATCTGAGGACATGTGTTTCTGCACTGCTGCTAATGTAATATGTGGGAAGGGAGCAGCTACAGCTTCTGAGGTAGCATCCTGAATGCAATTCATATGGTCCAGGAGATGGATCACTGCCCTGTTTTTGCACCTGTTCTGCATTTTTGTAAGGGTTCTCTTGCTCTTGGTAAGTGAAGCAAAACTGGAATGTTCTAACACAGTTGCCAGGTGCAGGATTCTACGAACCATATTTTCTGCTGGAGCTGTTCAAGTGGATATTTAGGTAATGAAGGGTTCAAGCACTACCTGCACTGTGATTCAGAGCTAAAGCAATAACTTATTCCCAGATCCTTTTACTTTATTGCCCTCCAGTGAGTCTATACATTACTTAGGCTCATTTCTTCCTTACCTATACTGACAATTATTCCAAAGATACTAATCATAATTCCACGAAATAGAAAGCCTTGGGACAAATAACATGTTTATAATCAAATAATATTTCAAACCAATTGCAACCAGAGCACAATAACTCATGTCTGACATTTCTGGCAAGTTGTTCACAGAGTTTGAATGAGACAATGCTGCATACAGCATGTATGTACTCCAGCACAACATAGTATCTTATGTGGTTTCTAAGGGATATCATGGAAATGGTCCCACATCTTATCTGCAGCATGCACATTTATCTGTGCACTTATGGGGCCAAAGTGTTAGAGAAAGTATTTCCAGATGTGCTAGTGCTTGCTCAGAGCTTCTCCACAGAAACACTCGCAGTGGGTTGCTGCCAACATTTATCTTTCTCTCTTTCTTCCTTTCTTCCGTCCTTTCTATTTTTGCAGTGCCATTCCTTTTGGCTTTGGTCTTTTCTTCAGCACTTTTCGTCTGTCCAAAGTATGTAGACGGTTAGCTTAAATCACTCATTTTGTTTATGTGGCAACAAGTTCAGAGTTCTGGCTGAAAAAATGTTCTTGGCCATGGACAAGGCAGGCCTGGAGATGCCTCCATCTGTTTTAAATATGCCACAAATTGTAGTATGGAAACCATTGCTTGCAAATAGTAGCCAGTTTTTATATATATATATATATATATATATATATATATATATATATATATATATATACACACACACAAGCGTGAGTCAATTGCTGTTTTTCATGCTTGTATATAGATTCACTTCAGAGAAGTTCAAGCCTTTTAAGGAAGGAATTTTCATATTTGTTTGACTATATTGTATAGATCAGAATACATTTGGATAGTAGAGATAAAATATCTGTTGTTATTTACTGACTTTTTTCATGAGTTTTAAATATACAGACTTCATAAATAAACTTCATTTCTCTCCCCACAAGCACAACAAACAACTAAGCCTGGGGTGCAACCATTGCCTTATAGAATCAAAAAGCAATGACTAAAATAAATATTTTTGAAGTGCATTTTGTGAATCAGTGGAATACAGTGGGGCAGCAGAGATGTAGAATGAAAACCCTTGGCTGACTTTATTTCCTCTCAGAAGCTCAATGCTGCATATAAGAATCCCTACACACACACACACACACACACACACACACACACACTTTTTATGTTCACACAACAACCTGGTAATGTATGTAGGTTATACTGAGAAATATTGGATGGCCCAAGTTCACCCAGTGATCATCATGGTTCAGTGATGATCAGGAGTGGTCAGAGTGAATCACCTCTGTACATCTGGCCTCCTGTGTTATTACTCAGTTGCGGCCCTGCAGTGTACTTCTACTGTTGGCTAGGTCTGGGAGGGACGGAGAGAAGGCTTAAGTGTAGGCAGGTGCCGAGATATCAGTCAGCACTAGCGGGTGAGACTACCAAAAGTTGGAGCCAGTCTGCAGAAGTGCTGTTTATTGACCTTTTCCACTCATACTTGTGATCTTTTGACTTGGAGGCTTCTTAAACCTGCACAACTTCCAGGATGGGTGAGTCACCACCAGAACCTTCCGTTGGCTGTGTACAAAACTGCCAAAGTTGTACATTTTCCCAGTTAGAATTAATCATGAAGACTAATTGCCAGTTTTGAGATAGCTTAAAGATTAAAACATTGCCAGTTTTGAGACTACAGGGATTCAAAGTTGCACTTATAAGGAGCTATAGTTTATCTTCAGTCGATTGGGAATAAAACTAGTTACATGCAATGGACTGGTGATACTATGCAGATCACAGATGATGCTGTACCAATTTTCTTGTGAGCCAAATGAAAATACTTCAGTTTATTAAAATGATTTTGTCCAGTTTTCTCTTGATAAGTGCACAGCCTATTCAGTCATTAAGAAAAAGTAACAGTTTTCTGCCTTGATGCATTCCATTTTACTATTGGTCCCTTACAGATAACCTATTCATTGAGCATTGATTCTGATTTGCTTATAGGAAGGTCAAATGGCCTTGCATCCATTGTATCCCACACATTCCAGTGCATTTTCTCCATCAATTTCCTAATCACAAAACGTCCGATCTTTTGGGGAAGTGGATTTGTTGTGCAAGTTTCCCTAAACAACTTTGACAGTGCAACCTAAATTTGGTGGAATGTGGTTGAACTCCAACTGAAAACAGCCTGGAAGCATCATGTATTCAGGTGGAATGCATGTGTAACTTCTTAAAACGCTTACAGAAGTCTCAAATCTTAACACTGGTTCCAATGTTTTCTTAGTGGCAATGGGTGTCATATGTGGGAGTAATGGGGGAAGATTGCAATGGCAGGGCAGCCTGGAGTACCCATGTATTTGGGGTTGTAGAAACCCCTGCATTGTTCCTCTCCCACACAAAGTCCATTGCTGGAGTAAATGTCTGAATAAAGCAAAAATTGTCCAGTCTGCCATCCCATGTTGAATTTTTCCATCCTGAGATGTCCATGTGAATATGAGTAATAATTGTCTTCACCAATAATTTCATGGCTTCCTTGTGCCTTCCTTGTCTTTAGGGATGGGGGACGGGGATTCATTCATTTTGCATTTTAATACCAACTGATAAAATATACACTTCCCAAACCAATATATGCATATATATCGCCTTCAAAAATTGCACTTCTCTGAATTTTGTGATGCATTTCTTCAACCAAAGAATGCATACAAAAGCACATATTAATGAAAAGTGCATGTAGAAATACAGGTATTTGTAATGATAGTGAACAAAAATGCATTATGTTACAGGAAAATTGTTTACAGAACTGCATAAAATTGCACATGGGATATAAAATTGCACATGGAAATGCACACATTAGGAGAAACATGCACAAAAAATCCTTACATATTTCCACGTGGCATTTTTTAAAAATAGAAATTAACAAATGCGGCAAGTTGAAATTAAGATTAGAAAACAGAAACTGAAAGAAATTGAAATTGACAGAGTCATCCATCCCTAGTTACCTGGGTATATTTTCCCATGGGTTGTGAAAAGAAGGTTAAACACACAAGCCCCTTTCATGCATTTAGCGTGCGAAAGTGGCTCCATGTATATTACGGGCAGCTGCTGATGTGAGCATGCTGACATGCTGAGCATGGACGACAAAGGAAGGGAAACCTACTCATGCACATAAGCTTCCATGGGATTGTGAAACTGCTTGCACAGATTTCCCCATCCTATAGAAGCCTATGCACGTTGAATTCTGTGCATATAGGCTTCCATTTGCAGATGTCCATGCTCAATATTTGGACATGCGGCCAGCTGGGGAACCTCAATGGAGGGGCCAGTGACATGATGCCACTGCCTCTTGTGCTTGTGCCACTTTGCCTTACGAACTGATGAAGAGGTATATATAAACATGCAAAACAGAGTTAGTATAAAGAAGCATGGCCACTACTGGGGAAACTAAATGGACCTTGCAAACTGTTCTTCAGACTCCTCTGGAACTATAGTACCTAGTGAAAGGGGTCCATCTGAATTCATTACATTCTAGCATTGCCTTCACCTTGAGGGGCTTTTTCATTTGAAGGAAGGTGTGTTGTTGTTATTTTACATGTGAGAGCATGTAGCCATGTCACCACTCAGTTGCATTCTGACAGGATGTAGTCTAGGAAGAGAGTAGCATATTTTTTGCTCTATAAGACGCACCAGACCACAAGACGCACCTAGTTTTTGGAGGAGGAAAACAAGAAAAAAAATATTCTAAATCTCAGAAGCCAGAACAGCAAGAGGGATCACTATGTAGTGAAAGCAGCAATCCCTCTTGCTGTTCTGGGTTTTGGGATAGCTGCGCAGCCTGCATTCACTCCATAAGATGCACACACATTTCCCCTTACTTTTTAGGAGGGAAAAAGTGAGTCTTATAGAGCAAAAAATACGGTACTCTGTGGTTTTTCTAAACATTTTAGTCACCTCCCAGACAAATGAGCTCATGTTGCAGTTGTAGTATCAAGGGTCCTACAATGTTGCTTAGATCAAGGCACGTCCAACAGGTAGATTGTGATCACTGAACATCTGTGGTAGATCACTGGTAGATAACGGGCTTCCCCCCAAAGAAGCTCAACAAGTTTGGCTCCCTTACAGAAAGCTCAACATTTTTGCCCTGAACTCCTAAAAAGGGTCTTCTTCCTAAAAAAAAGCTCAGCAACTTTGACCTGCCCATTTTTAACTCTGCGAGTAGATTGCAGTCTCTTGGGAGCTGGCCACCCAAATCTATACTATTATTTATTTATCTTAAGCATTCATTTGTTGTGAGTGTCTCGAAAGCAACGAAAATGTCTCAAAGCAACTTACAAATCCATAAAATACAAGCAGTTAAAAACCCGAAGGAAAAAGAAAACAGAATCTAGCAAACAGAATTTCTAAAGTGCTCACCCAACAATATCTAGAAGGCGGCAAAATCCTGCCTGCCCAAGAAAAGATGAGCACCACAAAAAAGCCACAATCATATCAAAGTGTGATCCAAATTAACAGCCAAAAGACAGGACAAACAAGAAGGTCCTAGTCTGGCACCTGAAAACTGACAGTGATGGTGCCAGATGTGTTTCCCTGGGGATAATTCCACAAATGGGGAGCCACCACGGAAAAAGCCTGTTCTCTTAATGTCACTCTCTGCACATTCCTTAGGCAAAGCAAATGGAGAGGAGCCTCTGATGACAACTACAAGGTCCAGGTATGTTTGGGTGGGAGAGTCCAGTCCTATATAATGTTAAGTAGGTGTTCAACACTCTCTCTCGATAGCTGAAGTGCTTCTTGGGGCCCAGGCAGAATGCAAACTGTTGTACTTCCCCTAAGTGTACATGGAAATTATGGTTCCCTGTACCAGGAGAGATACTTTGCCTGCGCAAGTGCATGTCACGTGTTGCTCTGTTCCTGCCTCAAAAACTCATTGTACTTTGTATCTCTCATATTGCTTTCCTCAACTCCATTTCCTCCAGCCCAACTAAACAGGCCAGAAGGCAATGTTTGATTCTTACCAATAAGGTCCACTTAAAAAGAGGGTGGGGGCAAACCAGACACAACTGTCAAGACTTTGTGTCTAAAAAACATTTGGTAAGTTAATAAGGTTCATGGCAAGGCGACAGAGTATTACAGTAAGTTCCTGGATGCGATGTCATGAAAAAGTGCTCTTTTCATTAGCAAAATGTTTCCTTTAGGCCACGGGTTTGACATTTTGTCAATCCCCTTACTTCACTGGAGTGGTATTCCTGTGAATTCATAATTGCTTTACTTGCTCTGTTATGATGCCACCCTCTTCCATCTATGTATCAGAACTTGAATTCTTAACTCTGTGGCAGTGACCACAGGGGTATAAAGCAAACTAGTAACCAACAGATCAATTATTTCAAGATCCTGTTTCTCAATATTTCATTCAATACTTTTTTTAAAAAAAAATTTAGTTTAGAAATGTACCCGGGCACAAGAGTCCTAAATTACAAAATTTGCTTCAGTATCCCAAATGTATATAATGTCAACATTCATAATGGAACCGGGGTCTGGATTCTTCATCTCCACCCCCAACATAATCTAAAAATTAATTGGTGTCCTATAAAGCAGAGCCACGGAAGTCACAGCTCCATATCTATATTTGGAACCCAGGACCAATATCTGTACCTGGCATCCTCAGGCATCTATCTGTGCCCCAGCATCCTGGCAGAGCAACTGCTACCTGCCCTAAGTTCCCCTTTGCCATTTGTTTTAAATGGAGCATTGCCACCAAGCAATAGGGGCTATATAAGCAGACACTAGACCAGGGGTCAGCAAACTTTTTCAGCAGGGGGCCGGTCCACTGTCCCTCAGACCTTGTGGGGGGGCCAGACTATATTTTTTGGGGGGGAAGAATGAGTCCCTGTGCCCCACAAATAACCCAGAGATGCATTTTAAATAAAAGCACACCTTCTACTCATGTAAAAACATCAAGCAGGCCCCACAAACAACCCAGAGATGCATTTTAAATAAAAACACGCTGATTCCCCGACCATCTGTGGGCCAGATTTAGAAGGCGATTGGGCCACATCTGGCCCCTGGGCCTTAGTTTGCCTACCCATGCACTAGATCTAGCTGCCCAGGGTTGCTAGGAACACGGCTGCCTGTCACCATCACCAGGTTGATCTGCTAAGGCCCACTATGAAACAGGGTTGAACAATGTCCCATGGTAGCCAGACAGCTGGGTCAGTAGCAGCAGGAAATCGTAAGTGGAAACCTTTAAATGCCCGCTGATAAATTTTCTATTAAGAATATATAGGTAAAGGTAAAGGGACCCCTGACCATTAGGTCCAATCGTGACCGACTCTGGGGTTTCGGCGCTCATCTCGCTTTATTGGCCGAGGGTAGCTTTCCACAATAATTAATTATTGTCTGTTTTTAACTCTTTTACATGGTTTTTATTATATGTTTTATGTAGTGTTGCTCTGAACTGCTTTGATTTTTAAAAAATGATATAGTAGTATACGTTTTAAATACAAAAAACAAAACAAAACCTTGGCAATGGCCCCCAAAAGCAGAAGATGGATTTGCCGGAACCTGAATGAAGCCATTGGACGTTATAATTCCCAGCAATTTTAACCAACTACACTTCCCAAGATTCTTTGGAGGAAGACATGTGTTTTAAATATATAGTGTGTACTGTTTTGTTTTATATAAAGTTTACCAAACTGAGGCAGTCTTTGAATTCATGCTATGTCATTCCAGATGCTAGAGTTACAGATAGGTAGCCGTGTTGGTCTGCCATAGTCAAAACAAAATAAAAAAAATTTTCTTTCCAGTAGCACCTTAAAGACCAACTAAATTAGTTCTTGGTATGAGCTTTTGTGTGCATGCACACTTCTTCAGATACACTGAAACAGAAGTCACCAGACCCTTCTATATAGTGAGAAGGTGGGGAGGGGTATTACTCAGAAGGGTGGTGGGAATGGGTGATTGGCAGATAGCTGTGATGAGCCTGTTGACGACTCTTAACGATGCTAGAGGACCACAATGTGAGTTACCATCCTCAGGGGAAAGCTCATGCCAATCCTTTAAGATTACAACAATCAAATTGCAGTTGCCTGCCAGAATTGGAAAGAGGAAATCAGCCAGATCTAAATTATTATTTATTTATTTATTTATTCATTCCCCGCCCACCTGGCTGGGTTTCCCCAGCCACTCTGGACCGAATATTAAAAACAATACAGCATCAGACATTAAAAACTTCTCTAAACAGGGCCGCCTTCAGTTGTCTTTTAAAAGTAAAATAGTTGCTTATTGCCTTGACATCTGCTGGGAGGGTGTTCCACAGGGCAGGCACCACTACCGAGAAGGCCCTCTGCCTGGTTCCCTGTAACCTCACTTCTCGCAATGAGGGAACCGCCAGAAGGCCCTTGACGCTGGACCTCAGTGTCCCGGCTGGATGGTGAGGGTGGAGACGCTCCTTCAGGTATACATGACCGAGGCCGTTTAGGGCTTTAAAGGTCAGCACCAACACTTTGAATTGTGCTTGAAACGTACTGGGAGCTCTGTGGCATCTTACATTTACCTAGTTTATCATTGGTTGGTTCCTCCATTTCCTGGGAGACAAAACAATCCCACTCACGAGCATATGCTCCTAAATGAAAGGCTGCACAAATACCTTCTGTGAATTTTCTGGCTTATAAGCATCTATTAAATACAACTCCCTTCCAAAGTGCAATTTCAGCACAAGGGAAATTTCTTTTTCTGAGAACTGAATGAGCAGAAGCTATGCTTCATGTGAATTCTCTAGCCCCTGCTGTCTGGCTTGTATTAACTTTTCCATTACTAGTGCGTTTCGAACCTTTTTCATAACAATGCTGTCTGCATCTGGAGGGAGGAGACTGGGGTTTATTTTTTTTCCTGTGGGTAGCTTTAACCAGCTCTGCAGTTACCAGCCATCGTGATGTGCTATCCTGGAAGCTGTATCGACTTATTTTGCCAACACAGGAGATTCATTGGGGATTCTAATGGGGGAAATTCCAGCTGGCTGCATGTTTCTGATAGTAAATCTACGGCAAGCTTGCATGTTATTTTTTCATTTGTTTCTTAATATGTAGTACGATCAGATGTTGATTGTATATGGCAGGTGGAGGGAAGCATTGAAAGGTTCATTTTTTAGTCTTGCAGCTGACATTTGAAAGCAGCACCCAATACATTCCACTGAAAATAAATGAAATTCCAAGTTCAGAACGGTATTGTCTGACTGCAAATATGTATAGTTTGTTTTTGTACAATTGAGTTTTAGGTTTCCCAATAATGTTTAGCAGAACTGGAGGTGACACGATACAGATGGGGATAACGGACTGGTGGAGAGAAAGGCCCAGAGAAGAATGAACAATGGAATAAATTCCACTTGCATGACCCATGAAAGCCCCGCTCCAGTTTCTGTACTCCAGTTAAGGCATTACACACATATTACCAAGCTATCTTCTAAAACTAATGAGGTTTAGATATTTCATTGTTAACAAAAAAATAAAACTAAGATTGTCAGGATGTCAGCCTCTCTTCCAGACTTCACATGATGAATCAGTTCAAAATGCAGGTTGCATGTGGCCTCAACACAGTTGGCACACTAAGTTTTTAATTTATTGTCTATATGTGCATCTTACTCATATTTGTAGACTGCTACGGCTGACTGAGTACAGCCAACTCCCGCTTTCTCAGCTCTCTCTTTTTTGTAAAAAGAAAAATACAAAGTCCTGGCTTCTGAGTTAGTAGCGGCACATTTTACAGTGTGTTTGAATGGTTATTATTTGAGCCTATAGATCAGAGCTTCTTTCTTCTAGATTAAAGGGGGGGGAAAGCATTTTTTTAATTTTTTTATTTCAACATATGGGCGTGTGATGGGGAAAGCTTTGTTCATGTTGATTCCTACCCACATGCAGAATTTGAGTTCTGGAATTTGAATTGGAGTGATTTTTCACATGCGAGTGGAAATGGAATGTGGTAGCTTGGCCTGACAAGGAAGGTTGTGAAGATGAGCAGTATGGAAAATGATGAGAATTATGTCGTAAATCAGCAGGACTGGAATCCAAGTTCAGGTTCAGGTTGTGACAGCAAAAGCTGCACAAAGAGAGAGGAAGAAGAACATGTTGACCAGCAAAAGCAGTAGAGCATGGTGCGTACTAGATAATAATAGCTAGTGTAGTATAGTGGTTAAAGTGTTGATGTAGGACCTGAGGACCAAGGTTCAATGCCCCATTTACTCATACGTTCTATGGGTGTCAGGATGCTGTCAGCGGCTCCCGGCTGGTTGCACAGGAAAGTATAAAGACAAGGAAAAGTTTCTTAACATCTTTTTTATTTCATTTTTTACAGAGAAAGGCTATAGAACCCAGACTCTTGGATAATGGTGTTGTCCCAAGTGAATCTCCACCCTCATCTCTCCCACTTCCTCATTCATCACTTCTATGGGCCCTCTGTCTTTGAGCTCTTTGCTCTCCTACTTTTAAGGTTTGCCGGTTTCTGGGAGATGGAGGGTCTGGAATGCTTTCTAATGACAACGTGTCAGCTGGGTGTTGTTCCAGCTCTCCCATGATTTCCCAGCTTTCCCCCTCATTTACCTCTGAGCTGCCACCTCCCTCAGCCCCCTGTTGTAAATCTAGACTGTCTTCCTCTTCTCCCTGGAAGGGTCAGGAGGGGGAGGCAGTCTCCACCATTCCTCCTCTGCCCAGTCCCTGACAAAGGGTGGCCTTGGGCCAATGACTGTCTCTCAGCCTAACCTACCTCACAGGGTTCTTGTGAGGATGAGAGAGTGAGAAACATGTGTGCAACCTTGAATTCACTGGAGAGAAGGTGAGATAATAACAATAATACTGGAACTGGAAAATGGTGACTGTACATGGAGGAAATCCAAAAATGAGCAGTAACCCCAAATCATGCCAGAGCAGTTGAAATCAAGGAGGAGTGAGGATACTACAGACCAATTCTTCCATCTGAAATCATTCCCCAAGAAGCAGGACAAGGAAAGCAAGATAGTTCAGCTGGGTGTGCTACTGAATTGGAAGCTGAATCCTGGGTGTGGCAGTAGACGCTCAGGATCACTTTACAATA
This sequence comes from Podarcis cretensis, assembly GCF_951804945.1. Classification (NCBI taxonomy): domain Eukaryota; kingdom Metazoa; phylum Chordata; class Lepidosauria; order Squamata; family Lacertidae; genus Podarcis; species Podarcis cretensis. The sequence continues at coordinate 42,647,156 of NC_137170.1, read as the reverse complement.
GGTTCAAAGTGGCTGACCATCAATAATGGGCACTGTGTTTCCTGGGACCATCACATACCAAAGCATTTCCATGATCATTTCAGTTAGAGGCTATAAAAAGCCAAAAAGAAGTGCAGACATGGCACTAGTTAATGCCCAAGGCAATGCAGAATTAGCGTAAACCTTTAGCTGCAGACAGGCGGCAAGATTAATTGCACGTGTTTCCACCACCTGAGACAGGAGGCGACTGTATATACTCCATAAAAGGCTACTTCACATTTTTAACAAGCTGTTGAATTGCTACTGACCAGAGACCAAAAGAAGGCTCTGAATGCTGCCAGTTTCACAAAACAACTTCTGCTAGAATAATCAGACTGCAAGACGATTCATTGAAAAGGGTTGTTTTCAAATTCAAAAATGTCGGCCCAAATAAGGGCAGGACAGGTTAAATAAAACATTTGCTGCCCCAGACGAAAGATGACAAAGTGGTCAGCGACTGCCTTAAAGGAAATTTTTTACTACTTCAGTAGTTTCCGCTAAGTGAAACGACACGCGCTTGCAATAGGAGTCACCCCTTCGGTTCTTTCCAATAGGTGTGTCGAAAAGGACTTGAGCCCGATATAATCACATAGCCAGTGCTAATTTTAGATTTGTTTTCACATCTTTGGTGTGTTTTCGCTTAGCAGGTCACATATCCCAGTTTTACAAATATGGTGTCTAAAAATATACCCGTACCATTTCACTTCCTCCATTCAAAACATTCTTGAAAAGTCAAAGTTTGAGGGTAGGCTGTACCAAAATCTGGGCAAATAGGATTGTGTAGCCAAATAGTGTTACTGGAGCTCTCCTAGACCCCATCTGTACTATATATACTACTTTAAATAGTCATGGCTTCCCTATAAGCAGTGCTTGGGGGGGGGGAATGCAGGGGTACACATACCCCTAAACATTTTATAAATCTTTGTACTTTTGTCTATTTACTGTATTTATTTTTCATGATTTGAACTATAAAATGGTGGTTTTCTTGAGTCAAAATGAGAGTACCCCTAAACATTTTTTTTTGGGGGGGAAGCACTGCCTATAAGAATCCTGGGAACTGTAGTTTGTTAACTGTTCTGAAAGTTGTGAGGAGACCCCTAATCCCTCTCGCACAGCTACATTTCCCAGAGTTACCTGGGAAGAGGGCTTGTTGGTTCAGTCACTCTGAAATGCGTCATAGGAAGTGATGGATGAAAGAAAGAAAAAGAAAGAAAGAAAGAAGAAGAAGAGTTTGGATTTGATATCCCGCTTTATCACTACCTGAAGGAGTCTCAAAGCGGCTCACATTCTCCTTTCCCTTCCTCCCCCACAACAAACACTCTGTGAGGTGAGTGGGGCTGAGAGACGTCAGAGAAGTGTGACTGGCCCAAGGTCACCCAGCAGCTGCATGTGGAGGAGCGGAGACGCGAACCCGGTTCCCCAGATTATGAGTCCACCGCTCTTAACCACCATTAAAATATTTTAAATCAGGTTACTATGTGGAATATATTTGCAACCCTTTACCCCAAATGGGACCTAGAACTAAGGGGAAAGGAAGTTCATACATTTATTTTATATTTATATCTTGCCTTTCGTCCACCAGGAAGCCAAATATGGCATGCGTAGTCGCCAATCCAGGCACAAACCAAACACAGAGCTGCTTAACACTAGCTTCACGTACCTTCAGGTCACGCCCTGAGCATACTTGAGTATCCTGCCACTTTCTGTGGAACCCACAGAACAGAGCCCTGACAAACAGTTTCTAGGAATCATATCCTGACAGGGAAATTCTGTAATGAAGTGGTTTTCATATTTACTGCTGTGCTTATTTTTATGTACTCATATTCAGGATTATGAAAACACTTTGTGGTTCATCCTACCCATTTATCTGAGATATTTATTGACCGCATGGGCTAATAATTCATAGGAAAGCTGTATTGCTTTATTAAGAATGGAGAACAGCTGTCTGAAACAAAATGTGTATTTATGTTGTTCCATGAAGTAATCGCGGAACGCTTCAGAAAGAAGTGTCTACAGCCTGGGTCTGTCTGTTTTCGCAAGGGACTTAAATTGGAGAGACCAAAACACATAATGGAAAATGTCAAGTTTGATTCTGTCTACCTCATTGTTTTGATGGACTTGTATTACGCACCTGTTGCATATGGAGAGCTCAAGTAGAGCCATGAGAATACTTTGGATCAAAAATAAATAAAACTCTCATTTCAAGGAAATGTTGTCCCAATTCCTTGTGTCCTCCTGATCATCTTATTCCATGACCCAAACTGATACTTTGTTTCCAGGGTTTCCCCTACTGTTTTGCATTACTGTTTTAATGTATTATTATTATATATTTAAGTAAGCAAAAATTAAACATCAAAAGAGTTACAAAAGGGAGCATTTTAGTCCTCTGTGAGAGCTCCTGGTTTAAAATGAAACCATATATTAATTTGTGAGATTGAAATTGGATTTATTCAGATGCAATAATTTTGGTATCCCTCACTTCTTTTCTCTCATTTACTGTAACATAAAATGTTTTTAGTTCAGGTGACATCCAGATACCTTATTTAGAATAAATATGCTCAGGAAATATGGTATGGGTCTTCACTAGTCTTTTTTAAACCTACACATTTAGCCTGCTTTCCTCAGAAACCTTTATGGCCACACTTGACTGAGGCCTGCCTGGTGTTGCCTCTGAAACCTTGACTACAGAATTCAGGCTATACATCATATTGATTTATTACTACACAGTGGTGCCATCAGGACAGGACTGTAGGGCAAATGTCCAACCCCCACCCTCCGCTTTAGTTGAATGAAGAGGAGTTCCTCTCCAGGCAGCTGCGCTGGCTTGCCACAGTTTGAAATAAGTGAAGAAAGACACAAAATGATGTAAGAACCAATAGGGCCTTTGGGGATAGAGAATATCCTTCCCATTGCAGTGTTGACGGTGGTAGGCTGAGATTAATTTATGGTCTAGAAATTTTTATACAGAGCATTGTTTTCTTGTATGTAAGAACCTGTCATGGCACTGCATGTGGGCTATAAAGGCATATATATACATAAATACACAAACAAACAAGAGTTCCAGTATGATTCCCCAGTATAAGGAGGGTTACATTCCAGGGAAAGCACGTAAGGCTAATAGCACCTTGGACAAGGAGTAATATGTTTAGTTGGCAACATTTCCTTGCAGGAAGAAAGGCAAGATGGGGAATCTCACCAACGGCTGTGCCCAGCTGTTCTGAAATTCACTATCTGCAGCACTGAATTATCTATACGGAATTGTCATTTTTTATTCTGCTTATCCAGGGAAGCTATGAATATCCCATGTGGCTTCAAAATGTATCCTTATCCAAAAGATGAGCTAGTGACGCCTGATTTTCCAGCCCTTCTGGTGAAAATATTGCAGAACTGAAAAATAGATTTAAGTGGCTGCCTTGAAAACACACATGACATCATTCTTCAAAGCAGTTTGCAATTTTCAAACCCCTGTGGAATCTTTCGTGGCTTTCATTATTTTCATCAGTGGATAGCAGGGACCTTATTCCTCTACCTCATTAGCTTGTGTTGGAACTCCTCAAAAGCCATTACTCCGTTACTCCAGTGCAAGGGAAATAACAAATTCCTGGCAACTCAGGATTCCAGTTTGAAGACTGGGGAACTGTGGCATCCCAGTGAAAGTTGCACTTGTTGGGGAATATTACATGGGTTGAACTCAACAGGAAACCACCACAGTGTCAAACTGTCTCTCTCAGCCTAACCTACCTCACAGGGTTGCTCTGGGGATTAAATGAGGAAGGGAGAACCACCTTGAGCTCATTAGAGAAAAAAGTGGGGTATAAATGCAATGAAATAAAAAATAAAAAATATTATATATGACTGCTCATACACAGTTTCCATTGTGTTGAAAACAGTCAAGTACAGTAGTACCTCCGGTTACGAACTTAATTTGTTCCGGAGGTCCGTTCTTAACCCGAAACCGTTCTTAACCTGAGGCGCACTTTCACTAATGGGGCCGCCAGCTCGTGACTTCCGCTCACATCCCAGGGCAAAGTTCGCAGCCAGCGGCATCTACTTCCAGGTTAGCAGAGCTCATTACCCGAAGCGTTCGTAAGGAGGATGGTACGTAACCCAAGGTTCCACTGTAGCTGGTTGTTTTATTTTAAAAGCTTATTTTCCTTCCCTAAACATGACTAGGATGAAAACAAAATATTTGACTTTGTTTTCTGTTACTGGACAGAGGCATCTTCCAGTGAAATGGCCAAGGTGAAACCACAGTAACCACTGACAGCAAGGTAGAAATTTTACTCTCACATTGGGCAAAGAGTAAATAGTGTATTTGGAACCTTAAAAAGAAAAACATAGGCTGAATTATAGGTTCATTCTACGGTGCCTTACACAGATTAAGATAAAGCTGACCATCCTTTACCCCTTGTTTGCTTGCTTTTACTTTTTATTATGCAAGTACAAAAGGAGACTCCTGCCAACCTAGCAGTTCGAAAGCATGTCAAAGTGCAAGTAGATAAATAGTTACCACTCCGGTGGGAAGGTAAACGGCATTTCCGTGCGCTGCTCTGGTTCACCAGAAGCGGCTTAGTCATGCTAGCCACATGACCCGGAAGCTGTATGCCAGCTCCCTCGGCCAATAAAGCGAGATGAGCGCTGCAACCCCAGAGTCAGCCACGACTGGACCTAATGGTCAGGGGCCCTTTACCTTTACCTTTACAAAAGGAGAACATGCATGTGAGCACAGATTAAACTAGATATGAAAGGCACACATTAATGACAAATGCAAAGCTAATTTATCTGTCCGTGTGTAATTGCAGTGGTATAATTTTCTTTAAAAACAAACAAGCCACAAATTCATCCCTCATATCCAAAAGTCCTAGCACTCTTTCTATAAAGCAAATAACTATGAACCAGCTCCTCAAAGTTTCTTTATAAAATCTTGAGCTTAATAAAGTTGTTGATTTAATTAATTTTATTGCTGCTATTTTTCTTCCTCCTCTGATAGATGACTTTCATCTCTACCTTGCATCCCCTTCACCTCCACCTAACCTCAGTTTTCCCTTCACCTATGCCTCCCTGCCAGCTTGAGAGAAAAATGGGCTTTTAGTAAGTGTGTGTGTCTGTGTGTGTGTGTGTGTGTGAGAGAGAGAGAGAGAGAGAGAGAGAGTATAGATATATGCACATGTATTTTCAGTAACACTGACATCCAGCTTTTAATCTCTGTGCAAGGCCTTTTTCTGTTATTCAGTTCTACATCTCCAACTTCCTGATTTATATGCCTACGTGGATGTCTCAGCACAGTATACAGGAGAACAACCTTCTTCTGTATCTTTCCAAAATTCCATCATTTGCCCACCCAGTTCAGTTACAGTGTGTCGTCAGTATTTATATGAGCTGCTGTTCAATGCAAATTCCTGGTAAACTTTGCCACACAGCCAATGTTAAATCAAAAAAATAATTTGTGATTACTTCCAGATAGAAAAGGGTTTTCTTTCTTTTTCCACTCACCACCACCGGCTTTTTTCTTTTTTTATTTTTTTACTCACCGAGCAGCTGAAGGAAGGCAAACAGAGTCAAAGATGGGGTCAGATCCAAATTTCCCAAGAGCAGCACTGGGGTCAGGCCAAGTCCAGATGAGAAGTTGGCCAGTGCTTTGTTGAATGGATCAGGATGTTAGCTTAGTGATTGACAAGGCTGACTATTTTGCAAGATTTTAATTATTCCATCATCTCTTTGTCAGCTCTCAACCATTTCCTGCTGAATGAAGCGGTGGTCCTTTTCTCACCTGCTTCTTCTTGGTCTATGGCCATTATTTGTTCAAAAGCAGTAAGAAAGATGCAAGCTTTATTTCAAGTTTTTTTTATTCATGGCAGCAACTATTAATGAAATGTTATCTCTTTATTTTTAAAAGTTCTGTACTACCTTTCCAATCAAGCTGCTCAAGGAAACTTACAACAATACGAAGAGAGGCCAAGGTTGCAATCAAAATGAAAAAACTAAATGATGCCTATTTTGTATAATTACCTCAGAGCACTTAAGGCACGGTGGTTCCTCACATGAAGATGGGTCCACAGAGTTCACATGAATTCTGGAAACATTTTGTTCCTGCTGAATGAGAGAGAAAGATACAGACAAGACAAATATATCACTGGTTAAAGGGCTACTTTACTGTCAGGTCTAGGCTCTTGTTTGTGACAGGCTGCTACAGAGCCTGGGTCTGACACAGGTGATGTCGATGGGGCCAGACGCAGGAGGTGTGGCCATGAGTATGCTGCAGGTCAGGATGCCTGGAGGTCAAATACCAGTGAGGGGAGGAAAACCAGTGTCTGCATTGTTGCATGATGCAACAAGATGCTCAGACTACTGGGAGAGACTAGAAGAAAAAGTTTTACAGGACCTGGCACCTCTCTGTTGCTTTAGGAGGTCAACTGGCCAACTTTAGGATGTGAACCTACTTTCAGGCCTGCACTGCAGCCAGAGGTCACCCTTGATTTATAGAACCCAGCCTGACCAATAGGTTGAAAATGTGGAATACTCGAGAGACAAGGCAGCAAAGGATGCCCAGAGGAGCCCCCAGTTCCAGACCACCAGCCCATTGGTGCATAATAACAGTATCCTACCCAGTGTTCAAGTGCTAGGGTTGGAAATAAAATAACGTGTGTTCACATATTAGACATATTGAAAATAATGTTTATAAAAAAGAAACTTGGTAAAGTTATGGGATATATCTGAGAAAAGCAGATATAACGATTAAGCCAGCCACCTCCATTTTGATTTGAAAATTCCTTAACAGTAAGAAGAAACTGTTAACTACTGTATAGACATTTGTGGACTCCACATTTGAGAATGTACTTTTTTTGCCAAATGTAATTTAACATCAAACTTTCAATTCAGGAAGTTATTTGTCAAATCTGAAATAAAACTGGCAGTGCCTAATCTTTCCTGGTGTACACCACTGTGAATGCCAACGACTCTGCTACCTTGTAATGTTAACTGACAACACTTTGAAGTTCTAACTCAAGTATAGCCAGAATACACAAAATATGGTTAAACTGACAACACTAATAGAACCGACCATATTTAATGAAATGTAAAGACTTCTGACTGTATTATTTTCAACACAATACATGGGAATCAAACAAAGTTTGTTTTCTTCTGGGATAGAAGTTCGCTGAAAACATTATAGGTACGAGTCTGTCCATTTTTATATTCTGCATGTGATTCTGGCTGTATTCCCCTGTTCAGCTTTCATCATAGCAAATTGCTATTTCTCCTTTCCTGTAGGTATGGCGTTATTCAATATTACCTTCGATCCTGAGCCTCTGTCTTATCCTTCCAATCCTATGCAAGCCATGCATGGCTGTGGCTGCCATAAGGTAAAGGTAAAGGTAAAGGTAAAGGGACCCCTGACCATTAGATCCAGTCGTGGCTGACTCTGGGGTTGCGGTGCTCATCTCGCTTTATTGGCCGAGGGAGCCGGTGTACAGCTTCTGGGTCATGTGGCCAGCATGACTAAGCCGCTTCTGGAGAACCAGAGCAGCTCAAGGAAATAACATTTACCTTCCCGCCGCAGCAGTACCTATTTATCTGCTTGCACTTTGATGTGCTTTCGAACTGCTTGATTGGCAGGAGCTGGGGCCGAGCAATGGGAGCTCACCCTAGCGCGGGGATTTGAACCGCCAACCTTCTGATCAGCAAGCCCTAGCCTCTGTGGTTTAACCCACAGCGCCACCCGCATCCTTTATGGCTGCCATAGCTCTCCACAATCAACTGCCTATGACAGCCATGTCAATCTTTAGGTTGGCCATTTTCCTAGATAACAGAGGATCTGTGAACCCCCTTCTCCTTGGACCAGCAAAGCTGCAGTCATGAAGAGTGCGTTCCTGTAAACAATAGCCCTTGAGGGTATGGCAGAGATGGCATGAATGTCCAAGATTTAGCTCCTCAGATACCAGCGAAGGCCTATGCCCAAGAAATGTACGATTTTTGCTCTTTATGAATGAAACCTTCATGAAAATACTGTGACCAGAATAATGATGGATCTGCAGCATTTTCATTTGTCTCCCCTGTTTAGTTTGTGTGCCTAGAGGGTAGGGGTTGGTGGCTGTGGTTTGAGGCACATTCACATATTGATAAAAGTGCCATGGGTGCCAGCACAAAAGGGCTGTCCTGGGCAAAAAAGAAAAAAAAGGGGGGAAAGGCTATGGTACTTTGTATTGGTGAGTTCTATCACAAAAAAGCACTGCCCACAAGAATAGAATTTGGAATGCTAGGCATTAAATAAATAAATAAATAAAGCTGTGAAAGGGCTATCCCCATGAGCATGCTCATAACTCTGACATTTACTAGCTAGAGAAGCATGAGTGTACATAGGAAGCATCTATAGCCATAGAAGATGTCTCAATTCATGCATAACCCACCATTAGTGTGGAAAGGAAATCCTTGCACTCACTCTCTAATAACAGAGACATGTGATCAAAGCTGCAGACCATCAGCTACAATTTTGTGCTTAAAAATCTTGGGTCAAACAGCAATTATATAACACTAGTCACCCAAAAGTAATATTTACATGCTCAAGACAAATATTAACAAGGGCTGCTCTGAATGTTTGAGTAGGGTTGCCATATTTCAAAAAGTAAAAAATCAGGACAGCCTGGAAGCTGTTGAGCTTTTCCCCCCTTGGATATAAATTCCACCTTTGAAATCCCGATAATGTCCAGAGAAATCTGGACATATGGCAGCCCTATGTTTGAGGGCATCAGTTTTTTATTAAAATTTTCACTGTCAAAGGATTGTGAATCAGATCAGTATCTAAATGCCATTAATGTTTAGCCTTAGCTTTAACATCCTCAGATAAGATATGCAAGCCAAACACAAAACTCACACACTATAGAATGCTAGCGCCGATTCAGATTTTCGCCAGCTGGATTGCACACAGGAAACACTGACACGGCCCCCTCTGTGGACAGGATTTGATGTAGTTCTAGCTTGTCCTACTCATCAAAACCTTCTGTTGTTGTTTTTTTAAAGATATTTATTAAGATTTTCAAAAGAAGAAGAAAAAAACCAGAAAAAAACCAGAAAAAAACAGAATTAAAAAACACTCAACGTTTACAATCCTTATTTTCAAGAACCTATTTCCGCGACTTCCCCTCGCCTCCCCTTCTTGTATTCCATTTCCAAATGTTAGTTCAACAAGTTCTTATCCCCAATTTTTAACCTTAATTCATTATTATATTTAATTCATTTTATATATGAAATTTTAACTTATATACATCAGTCCTTATACTTAAAACCTTTTTCTAAGGTCAACCCAATTTCCCTTCCACGAATTCCCCATTTTTATACTAATAACAAAACAAAAATAAAAAGAGTCATAATATATTTATACACCCTTTGGATTCCCAAACCCCACCCTCCCTTTCCTGGTTTCGATCCCCAAACCAATGTCCATCAGTCCATCTGCTATCAGCCTGGAGACCTCATTTCCGAGGCTCTTAAATCTCTCTCAATTCCTCTCTGCCGGTTTTTTTGATAGTCCTTTGTATTAAACACCAAATCTCGGAGGAGCTCTGTCCCAATAATGTCCATATTTCTTTCAGCCAGACCTCCATATTCAAAAGTGGAGCTCAGATCTTGTTTCTTAATCCTTTTAAGTCCAAATGTCCCAAAAGCTCCAACTTCCACCTTAATCAAATTTATAATCCATAGATCTTCAGATCTCCACAAAAGGAGATCTTTCCGTTCCTCATTCTTCAATTCAAACCAAATTTTCATCATCCAGTCCTTATTTTCCTTTGTATCCATCTTGACAGGCCTCTGGCTCTCCTTTGCCATCTGCAGCATTACAGCCCCTCCTTCCTGCTCCTCCTGATCAGCATATATCTCTTTCTCCACTTCCTCAAATTTCTCAGATTTCTTTTCTTGTTCAGCTGCCTGGACTTTTTGAATCAAGTCCTTATCCAACTCAGTAAGTTTATTTACTGTTGACTTCAAAGTTGTAACACTTGTAGCCAAAACATCACTTTGCTCTTGCAACTTTCCCAAGAGAAAAAAGCCTTGTCCAGTTCAGCTTGTATTTTTCCACCTGTAGCCATTCTTGTAATGTCCCTGAACTCCCTCTAGAGGGATTCTGGTTATTTAGTATTCCTTCCACTTCCAGCCCAAAAGTCCAGTTAACTTGTTTCAGTTCTTCTTTGTTTTCAACAGTTTATAACTATATTGTAACGCATATAACCAGCAAAGACAACAGAAACAAAACAAAATAAAAAAATTCCTTCCAGTAGCACCTTAAAGACCAACTAAGTTAGTACTTGGTATGAGCTTTCGTGTGCATGCACACTTCTTCAGATATCTTCTTTTTTTATTTTGTTTATACAAGAGTCCTGTTTACCCTCCTTATTGGGCTCCATTTCAATCCCTGTCATTTACAGTATGAAGGGAGAGTTCGAGGGCATGCATGCAGAACCAGTTCCAAGTTGGACCACCACTCATCTTGGCTGGTAAAAGCCACCTGGGAGAAGTAGTGTTCTTTGCAGACTATAAATATTTAGTCCTTCAGTAATGAAAGAGTTCCCACAGGCTTCAAACCAGCTCTTTCAGCCCTGTCAGGTTCCAGTTTCAGGCCCCATCAACTTACTTAAAGCAAAAAATAAAATAAAATAAAATAAAATTCAGAGGCAAAGACTTGGATAGTGAGACCATTAAGAAGCAGCGATGTTCTTTCACGAGACGTTGCAAACCAAGCAAGAGCTCGCCTGCATAAGAAGGTGGTGAACTCTCCTTCATTGGAAGTTTTTAAAAACAGAAACTGGGTGGCCATCTGTCAGGGATTTTTTAATTGTGATTCTTGCACTGTTGGAGGTTAAACTAGATGATCTTTGGGTCCGTTCCAACCCTATAGTTCTATTATTTTATGATTCTCAGTTTACCTGATACAAAAGATAGGCTTTATAAATGCTGGATTTATGCTCCATTCAAAATATCAATCTTTCTTTCTTAGTACAGTGGTACCTCGGGTTAAGTACTTAGTTCATTCCGGAGGTCCATTCTTAACCTGAAACTGTTCTTAACCTGAAGCACCACTTTAGCTAATGGGGCCTCCTGCTGCTGCCGCGCCGCCAGAGCACGATTTCTGTTCTTATCCTGAAGCAAAGTTCTTAACCTGAAGCACTATTTCTGGATTAGCGGAGTGTGTAACCTGAAGCGTATGTAACCTGAAGCATATGTAACCCGAGGTACCACTGTATAACCTGGTTCTGTCCTCACTAGCATTATAAAACCACATGTCTGATCAATGACAAATATTGAAGATATTTCCCATTATCAGACTGATTAGTTGCAATCAGGTTATATGATATACATAGGTAGGCTTTGGGGGCAATCAAGAGAATGACTTTCCACATGTGATTGGAAACCAGTGCTAGCTGGAATCAGTTCAGTTTGGATAGTGCATTGTTACCTGTGCCCATTATCAGCTGTAAATGGTTTTCTGCCTCTGGGTCCAGATGTGAATGCAAATCTGCATCAAATTACCACAGGTGATTTGCCTGCACTACTGTATGTATTACTCCCTGAAAGGATATCCCTGGAATGAGCCTTTAGTCATGGACTACGGTCATAGATAATAAGCCACGTTGCCTGACATGAGCAGTATGTGTTACATGAAGAATGCACTGCGTTAGTTTTTAAAGTGAAACTAATACATTAATTTTCATTAATGGGCTCAATAAAAAAAAAGTATTAAAAATGCTGCTGCTAATTTCCCAACTATTACTTCTTGTGACAGTCTTTTCAAAAAATCTGCAAAGAGCCGTGGCATATACAAGCTGTACTTGGCATGATCTGGAGGAAGGCAAGTTATATAACTGGGCTACTTTTCCAAGCACTTACCAACTGCGAATCTAATTTGTCTCAAACAGAGTCACACAGCCAGACTTTAATCCTGGAAATAAAATTCAGGTGTGTGGCTTTTACAGGATAAAAAGGATCTTGATTAAACACCACTATGAAATATTTTGATGTATATTTTTCTCAACTGACAAATGTGGTTAATGGAATGGAAAGGATCCTTCCAGGTGTATGTGTCTGGTATATGCACTTTCAAGCAACAAACCTCTCCCCCTAAAATAATTAAGGCTAAAAGTAACACGGACGTATAACAGGGATGTAAACCTCATTGCACATCACCATTATCCATGGCAATGATTAAACAGAGCCAGTGTGGTGTACTGTTTAGAGTGTCAGACTAGGACTTAGGAGCAGGGGATATGAAAGACTGCCTAAGATCCTGGACAGCCAATGCCAGTCTCAGTAGACAATACTGGGTAAAATAAATGAACACTTTGACTTGAAATAATGCCATTTCCTAAGTTCCTATAAGTTTGGGACTGAGCATAGAATGGCTAGCCCTTGAAAAGGAAACTCAGGAAGCAAACTAATTCTAGGTATTGGCAGGGGAGATGCTTCAGCATGGGAGCAGAGAGCACCACTGTCTATCCCACATGAGGCAGTGATGGCCACCAACTTGGATAGCTTTAAAGAGAGTTAGACAAGTTCATGGAAGATGAGGCTATCAATGGATACTATTCCTGGTGGCTATGTTCTTCTGTCATGGTCTGGTTTATGGGCAGTCAAAGTCCCGGCTGAGGATGTCGGGACCGGGGGCAAGACGGCAGAGTGGGAGCAGGAACGGGAGTCCAGAAGCCAAGGGTCCGAGGGTCAGGAAGCAAGGAGTCAAGAAGCCAAATGCAGCAAGACCAGAAGTGTGTTGCTGTGGCAAAGAGCCGAAGGGAAATGATGACCTTATATACCTTCCACCTTATATCTTGCCACCAGGTGCAGTGGGTTACCAAGTGGCTACACCTTGCCTCTCCAGAACAAACTTAGGAAGGTCCCAGTCCTGTGAAGCCCTACTGGTCACAGGGCCTGGCTCCTGCATGCACTCTTGACATCTTTCTCCACTATCAGAGGCAATACGATTCTGAACACCAGTTGCTGAAAACCACAGGAGGGGAGAGTTTCCCATAGGCATCTAGTTAGCCACTATGAGAATAGGATGCTGGACCAGATGGGCAACCAGCCTGATCTATCAGGCTATTCTCACATTCTTATATCCAAGCATAGGCAAACTCAGCCCTCCAGATGTTTTGGGACTACAATTCCCAACATCCCTGAGCACTGCTCCTGTTAGCTAGGGATGATGGGAGTTGTAATCCCAAAACATCTGGGGGCCCGAGTTTGCCTATGCCTGCTTATATCCATCTCTTTGTTCTCTACACATCAAACTAAGGGGCAGTTGGACACCACAAGCTTCTAAACAATTCCATTCACTATGTGAAACAAAAACTGATGTCTAGTCAAGATAGCATGTGGAATCTAAATCCATAATACTTATTTTTGGCATGGTGCATGGCATTTAAAAAAATGTTTCATTAGAGTAGGCAAAAACAAAAGGGCTGGGGAACAGATTGATTCCCATTTGATTCTCATCGCAAGGTAACTATAGAAGTCAATGCATGCTGGGGGAAAACTATTGGTCTGCATCCATTGCTTTTCACTTTGCCTAAGAAAGATCTCTCAGATGGTTCAGATTCCTCCTAACATATCAGGACACGGAGGCAAAGTGTGCATGTATATAATTCCAGGTCAGAGAAATACCCATCCTATTGCAGGAAACCCCTGGAGTGCTCATTGTACCTTTGTGTATTCTGAGCCCATATACACATTGTATCCTCATGTGAGGTTCTGTAAAGGATGGACTGCAGAGAGACAGCACAATAACCACCATAAGAACGCCTGGGGTTCCCCCACCCCAAGCAAGGAAGCCCCTTAAAATAGGAAAGGCAAAAATAACCAAACTGATCTCTGACATTGCAACAGACTCCATGATAGAGCCCAGGCAAGCCCCGCTTCAAATTAAGTCCTTTCCTTTTATTCACATTATGTTCACATACATCTCTGCATTCTTCCTATGAAAAACAATTGAAGGAGAAACATTCCAGTGCCCTTCCCTCAATAGTTTAACCAAATGTCATAACAAGTTTCAACATCGCTCCATGACCCATCACTGTTTTACCGCAGGCCAATAGCAAGCTAACCGCCCATTAAGTTCAGCACTTAAGAAATGCCTTTGCATCTCTTATTCCAAGGCTGGTTAATCAAGAGCCTATGAAAAACAGACCTGCTGTCTAATTAACACATTATAAAACTAACTCTCAACCAAAAGCTCATGAAAGAGAAGTGAGCTGATCTGTTCCTTTGATTGCTTGCCAATGCCTTTCTTTGCTCTTGATTTAAAATTAAAAACTTGATCTAAGTCCCAGGGTAAACTTCAAAAATATGCAGCCATTGATAACATTCTCTGCTTCTAAATTACCTTTTTAATTCAGGAAACAAACAACTGAAACTAAAGTATTTTCCTGGCATGGCTGGCATTTTTAGTCCTACACAAACTTCACATTAGTTATCTTCTGCTTCCCCAACCATGCAGTTCAGTGCTACATGGGCAGGTCATTCCTGTGCCTGGAATGTTGTTAGACTCTAATTCCCATCCGTCCCAGCTAGGGTGGCCAGTGGCCAAGGATGATGGGAGCTATAGTACAACAACATCTGGAGGGCCCTGCCCTATAGCTTTCACCAAGATGCTTCCAGTAACACTCAAACAATAGGAGAATGAGCAGGAGAAACACTCCAACTCAAATTTGACTTCAAATGTACATAAAGTACCCACAAAAAGAATCGCTAGAATGGCTGCAGCTAAGAGCTACAACCATCTTCTCAGGAGGAGCAGCCATCAGCTCATGTATATTTAAAGCTAGCACTTCAAAAGAGGGTCATGTTTAGGGAAAATAAGACTTGGTGCTGCACTGTCACACATGATAGTGCAGCGGTTGGACTGAGACCCAGGTGTCTTGGAGCAATGAGTGCCATCTCTGCGGGGCCCTGGGTGCCTCTGCACACACAAAATTTTCACTGTGGGTCCCCAAGCACGTCTGGGGCTGCAGGGGGCCCCAACAGAGGCCCCGCAGCAGAGGCCCACTAGCCATGGCAGCATTGGAGAGCCAGCGGAGGCAAGGCAGTGGGCAGCGGATCGTGACATCACTTCGCATGCATGTGATGGCGCAAGTGACATAATGGCGTGATGGCTTGCACACACACATGCGCCACTGAGCACCCAAAATCTGGGGCCCAAGTCATCACGTCTGAGTCCTATAGACACTTTGTGTGTCAGCTCCAGTAAATAAAATAAAGTGTTTTCTGAGAAAACATGCATAAGATTGCTGTTCTTATCCAGTCTTCAATTTGCCATTGTGACACTTTGGCTTTAATTAGTGTGACCTCAGCTCTAACCCTCAGCTTGGCACAAAACTCTGACCTGATTTATTGACTTAAGTATTATTTTGGCTTTAGCTATAAGTTAATTAAGATTCTGATATATTTTTGGCCTTTCTGCTATGTTGCACCCCAAATTTTTTACTCTAACATTGGCCACAGACCCAGATAACTGACAGAAGGGTCCTTCCCCCCCCCCAACATAGCTATCTCAATAAAGAAGTTGAACACCTAGAACTATAATCTAAGTAATCCAATCATTACACAACAGGTTTAGTTTAATGTTTTACTATGTTTTTTTTTATATAAGTTGGAAGCTGCCAAGAGTGGCTGGGGCAACCCAGTCAGATGGGCAGGGTATAAATAAAATTGTTGCTGTTGTTAGAATCATAGAATCATAGAATCATAGAGTTGGAAGAGACCACAAGGGCCATCGAGTCCAACCCCCTGCCAAGCAGGAAACACCATCAGAGCACTCCTGGCATATGGTTGTCAAGCCTCTGCTTAAAGACTTCCAAAGAAGGAGACTCCACCACACTACTTGGCAGCAAATTCCACTGTCGTTGTTGTTGAATAGGATGCCCCTATTTTCATTGGAGAAATGTTGGAGGATATGCGTTCATACTGCCACTGAATGCACATCTGGTGGGAGACACAGATGGTGTGTGCTTCATCACTACCCCAAGGCACCTCATGCATTCTTTCAACGCACTAGGGGTACTTATGAACCTCCTGTAGAAAAATATAATGTAACAAAACTGACAAACACACTCAAAGCTTCTGACATCACACTACCACTGCCTGCTAATTAGTGTTGCATGCTGAAGACACCCTCCACATTAGCCATGTGCAGAGGATCCATTCAACACTTGGCAGACAGATACCAACATCTGGGCTTCTTTGTGATAAACACCCCTACAAAACCCATATTGGGGCTAAAGGCTTTGTAATCCTTAAAACATTTATACATGCACACACACACACACACACACACACTCTGCTTTTTTCTTAAAAAAATGTTTAGGGGTACTTTCATTTTGACTCAAGAAAATCACCATTTTGTAGTTCAAATTGGGGAAAATATAGTAAATGGACAGAAGTACAAAGATTCACAAAATGTTTAGGGGTATGCATACCCCTGCATACCCCTCCCCTCCCCCCCGCCGAAAAAAGCAGTGTGTGTGTGTGTGTGTGTGTAATTGACAGTGGAATCATCAAATGGTAAAGAAAGAATTTCCAGATACAGAGGAAGGCACGGGATGTCTACCAGGATAGTGTACAATTAAGCTAGGGGGGTGCAGGTGGCGCTGTGGTCTAAACCACTGAGCCTCTAGGGCTTGCCGAGCAGAAGGTTGGCGGTTCAAATCCACACAACAGGATGAGCTCCCCTTGCTCTGTTCCAGCTCCTGCCAACCTAAAAGTTTGAAAGCACACCAGTGCAAGTAGGTACCACTGGGGCGGGAAGGTAAACAGAATTTCTGGCACTCATCACGGTGTCCTGTTGACCCAGAAGTGGTTTAGTCATGCTGGCCACATGATGTGGAAAGATGTCTGTGGACAAACAATGGCTCCCTTGGCCTGAAAAGCCAGATGAGCATCCCACAGTCGCCTTTAACTGGACTTAACCATCCATGGGTCCTTTACCTAATGATTAAGCTATCTGAAAATGAAGGGCCAGTGATTCACACAACACCAATATAAGGAAGCCTAAAGTAGAAAAGGAACTCTGTTCTATGGAGCAGTTTAGGGATAGTTGAACCAGTGGAAGAATCATCCAAGAGAGTCAGTTAAGTAAAGTACGTACCATGGCCTCATCTCCTAACAGAAATGCATGTGGATGCCAGAAACATGTTTTCTATAATAATTAATAGTAAATCCAAATGAAGCAATTATCTGGATGCATTATTTTTAAAAGCTCTAGGGTTACTGTTGTAACTGGAAGTAAATCAGGATTAGAGGGGATAATGAAAGAATAAGATTAAAATGCTGCAAGTGCAAGGGGTTGATAATATAAATCCACCCAGAATTGCATAAATGTTAGAATGAAAATAAGCAAGAAGACGTACTTTTAAAAGAATCCATTTCTGGTTTGCAATTTCAATAGTGTAGTATGATTCATTCCTCAATCAAAGATGAGAGCTCTTTTGAAAAAGGGGTTGGATTTTTTATATATATATAAAAACAACCCTGAGATGTTCCCTACAAATTAGAATAGCAAAATGATACCTCAGTTCTGAAAAAATAAAATAAACCTACTGTCAACAGCCATATAATTTCTTAAGATTACATGTGTGGAAGACTGAAAAACTAGAAGACCTGCTTTATTTCAAGTGATAGCTATTGAAATCCTAGTTAGAAAGCATCAAAATATTTATCCCACAGAAATTTCCAGAACAGAGTATTCTGTTCAATACAGGGATTTTATTATTTCTTTAGTTTTTGTTATTTAGATTTGTACATCCCGAACTCCTCCAAATGAGTATAATTCTCCTGAAGACTCTTTAATCTAACATAAAGAACGTCTGCCTTCCCCAAGTGGTGCCCTCTAGATTATTTGGACAGTGATTCACACCAGCCCTAACTGCTGGCTGATGGGAGTTGTGGTCCAGAACATCTGGAAAGCAGCAGGCCAGCAAAAGCTGGGGCAAGTGTTAAATGACTTTTATTTCCCTTTTTGCTTCATACTTGAAAGCTTGTTTGCCTTTCTCAGCTAAGGAAATAGTTCAGAAAATTAGTTATTTTAAATTCATACTCCCTGTCATTTTCACAAGCAAACTGGGGATCACACGATGTTGCTTAGATAACAGAACCGCCTCTTATTGTTACTGCAATTTGTTTCGGTTACTTTTACTTCTGAGTTTTATCGGTTGTAACCGCCCTGGGACATGCTGGTGAATGGTAGGCAATAAATTTAAGGATGATGGTGATAATAATAATAATATCCTTCAACACATTTTTACCACATGCTTACACAAATGTTAAAGAACAGTAAAGGAATACATTTTCATGTGCATAGCACATCTAATCAGTATTAGTTATTGCAAGCATAGGGCATTGGGGTGATAGTTATTCAGAGCTAAATAATGAAGAATACATGTGAAAATCACACTGTGGGAGCATCCATAGGTGGAAAAACCTGCTATACACATAACATGAAGTATCAGAAAAAGATGAAGACAGTGCATCTGATTTGTTTTTCTCATGTGGTTCCTTATGGATTTTGCACTAAATTTGTTAGGTTGTTAACAGCTATTTTGGCTGCCTCAAGGTTTTGTGCTGGTGATTATATGGCACAATATGCTTATTATAATATGATGTATAAAACACAAGGTAATACTTGGACTCAGCAATATTTTCTAGAGTGTTAGTGAGAGTCTTATTGGAAATTGAACTGGGAAAGGACCAAGAAAGTTTCAGGATCAATGCAATCCTGTGCATATTTACTCAGAAGTAACCACTTACTCAGAAGTAGTTAATTGGGTTTACTTTCAGGTAAGTGTGCATAGGATTGCGTCCTAAGATGTTTTGGCCACCTAAATCTTGGTTGGAAAATAATAAACATCATAGTATGGCATCACACTGTATTTAGAAAGCCCTTTGACTTTGGTTTTAAAAACCAAACTGTCTAGGAAAAGCCAGCTTTGCAAAAATAAAATAATTACCTCCTTGTAATTCACAATTTAAGGCATGAACAAGCCAAAGTTAGGAACTACAGTGGTACCTCGGGTTACATACGCTTCAGGTTACAGACTCCGCTAGCCCAGAAATAGTACCTTGGGCTAAGAACTTTGCTTCAGGATGAGAACAGAAATCATACTCCGGTGGCGCAGCAGCAGTGGGAAGCCCCATTAGCTAAAGTAGTGCTTCAGGTTAAGAACAGTTTCAGGTTAAGAACGGACCTCCGGAACGAATTAAGTACTTAACCCGAGGTACCACCTTATATATAAGTCCCATAGATTTCAATAAAATGATTAGACTATATTCCTAAACACATTTTTCAAAGAGTCATCCCACTGATCTCAGTGAGGTGTTCTTGAGTAAATGTGTCTAGAATTCAATAATAATAATAATAATAATAATAATAATTATTATTATTATTATTATTATTTATTTATTTATAGCCCACCCATCTGGCTGGGTTTCCCCAGCCACTCTGGGCGGCTTACAACCAAATATTTAAAACATGATACAGCATTAAACACTAAAAACTTCCCTAAACAGGGCTGCCTTCAGATTAACCCTAGTTAACTATACAGCCCTATGTATGTCAATTAAGAAGTACCGTAAGTATTTCATGGCTAAGCATGTTTATAACAGTGAAATCCTAAGTATGTTTACTCAGGCATCAATCTCCCCTGGGTCCATTTGCTCTTACTCCCATGTATGTGTACGTAGAATTGTAGCCAAACTCTCTCAGCTAAATTAACAGGGTTTAAATTTTGGTTGTTCATGCCCAGTTGCTACAAGTGGATATATTAATGAGAAATGTAGGGGTTCTGCAATAATAAAGAGTACGCCAGGTAGCTTTTCTGAAATCTCACTAGCTTTCAACATTTAATTTAAAAAATTGACAAAATACATAAGGAAATATCCATAGTGTGGCAGTTCCCAATTTCTCATGTGCCATCACCATGGAGTCCCAAAGAAACACATGCAGGATTGCAGCCTAAAGTGCTGAAGAGCCAACCCTCAAAAAGCACATGAATACTTGGGTCTCCCTCAGTTTATGCTTTTGGTTCTGGGAGCAAAGTGCTGGAGATCCCAAATTGCTGGAGCTGAGTGCATGCAAGCATTCCTTAGCATCCTCTATGCCAGTGCTCTGCAGTTCCCAAGTGCATTCCTTTCCTATGAGTCCTGGACCTCTAGTGCTCCAGGCTTCCTTGTTTTTTCTTTTGTTTTTAAGGCAGAACTTTAGGACCTGGCTCTGCCAAGCCTTCTGCTTCAATCAGCTCCCCAAAAGCCACTTCCTCCTAGCCACAACTTTGATAGGAAGCAAAAGCAAGGGTGTTTTTCATGCAACATTCCCACCCGTTCATCATTTTTATGATCTTATCCCATTCTGGGAGCTCTGTCCACAATTAGCAGAAAATATGTTATGCGTGGAGCTCGTCCAGGTTTTTTTTTTTTTTGTGTGAAGCCAGAACTGTGTGTGTCTGAGCAAACATAATATTTTAAAAGTAATGGAAAATGTTAACAACCATCATCTAAAGGGCTGTCACATGGAAGATGGAGCAAGCTTGTTTTCTCCTGCTCTGAAGGGTAGGACCCAAACCAATGGCTTCAAGTTACGAGAAAGGAGATTCCAACTAAACATTAGAAAGGACTTTCTGACAGTTCAACAGTGGAACAGACTCCCTCAGAAGGTGGTAGACGCTCCTTCATTTGAGGATTTTATAGAGAGGTTGGATGGCCATCTGTCATGATCCAGTTGAGATTCCTGCATTGCAGGAGGTTGAACTAAATGATCCATGAGGACCCTTCCAACTCTACACTTCTATGATCATTCTGGGTGTGATTGACTCTGATTGTAGTAGAGCAAGAACTTGATTTGCCCCATGTTGAGCAAAAAGATTCCTGCATTTCAGGGGGTTGGACCAGATGACCCTCGTGGCTCCTTCCAACCCTACAATTTTATGATTCTATTATTATTTGAGTGAATGCTTGTTTACTTTGGACTAACTTAAGCAACACCAATCTCACCCTTCGCTTATAGCAGCTTGCTATCCAACATGTCCAGTCCACACTGAAATAGCATGTCTGAATTGTGGCCTCTATGCATAAAATCATGATGTTTCTACATGAGTAGGCTGTAATTCAGATGTGCCATTCTTATGTTGACACATGGGAATGATGAAGCAGCAAGCAAGCAAAAATAACATGTAATAAACTAGAGAGAGAGAGAGAGAGAGAGAGCGAGAGAGAGAGAGTCAAAATATCAATATTCTGTATATTGATATACAATAAATTACATTGATGAACTTAATAATAATAGTATTGTGCATATATATATATAGATAGATAGATAGATAGATAGATAGATTTCAAAGGCTCAAATACATTTAAACATTTAAAGGGTCTTCATCAGGAAGGATTTAAAAGCAAAAGTTGCACCTACAGGTAATTCTAAATCCCAAAGTAAAGAAGTCTAATAGCATTTCTAATGCTTACATCAGGTTACCAGCTGCTGTCATACATGAATAGATACAGGTCCATTCAATCAATGTATAGAAAACATTAATGAACAAAGACACAGCCCCATCTGTTCCACATATACTACAGGAAGACACTGGGGGTGGTTTCCCCTCTGGTACTCCAAAATATCTGCTACCCAAACAAAGGCACCAACTTGCACCGAAGATTGAGGGGGCTGGATTGCGCACATGACATCAAGCGTGTGGCTCAAGGCGGTATGTGATGTTTTGGGAGGAAACAACCCCTTCCAGTGAAGGGCAAGCATTCATTCACCAGGTGGGGACAGGGCACAGATGGTGCTGTTCACCCTCTGCGCTCCCAAGCCCCCACCAGCAACGGGCGAGTGCATGAAGGGTGAAGAGCACCATCTGCACCCCATCCCAGCAGTGGCAGAGGCGGGGCTGGACAAGCGCACTCCCCCCCCACGTGGGGCACATGCACATGCACCCACACTGGGCACCAGCAAACAGCGTTACTCCACTGTCCATATGTCACCGGAAGTATAACAGCATCTGGAGAGCCACAGGTTCCCCACCCTTGCTTTGGAGACCACCACTAAAAGTGCTATGTAGATTAGTCAATTGACGCTGCTGGCACTGTGGTCTAAACCACTGAGTTTAGGGCTTGCCGATCAGAAGGTCGGCGGTTCGAATCCCCGCGACAGGGTAAGCTCCCGTTGCTCGGTCCCTGCTCCTGCCAACCTAGCAGTTCGAAAGCACATCAAAAGTGCAAGTAGATAAATAGGTACCGCTTCAGCGGGAAGGTAAACGGCGTTTCTGTGCGCTGCTCTGGTTCGCCAGAAGTGGCTTAGTCATGCTGGCCACATGACCCGGAAGCTGTACGCCGGACCCCTTGGCCAGTAAAGCGAGATGAGCGCCGCAACCCCAGAGTTGTCCGCAACTGGACCTAAACCCTTTACCTTTACACAGAATATTGGGAGGGATTCAATGTAGTGCTAAGCAGATTTTTCCATCTGGCAAGCAGAAATGGTTGCCCTGACAGAGCAATCTGCAGTCTCCTCCCCTCCACATGTTTTTTCCAGGGGTACTCCCACCCCACCAACTGGGGGTCCAGGGAGGGGGAGATTTGGTGGCGGGAGCCCTATTTCACTAGCAGAAGTACTTGTGTGGGCTTCTGCCGGCAGGATTACTTAGCTGAATCCAGACCACTATGTTTTAGTTGTGCATAACGGCTATTGGCTTTATTATCTGACTGAGGTTAAACAAAAACAAAAAGATATACAGCTCATAGGCTACAGTATACATCAGTATCTTAAAAGGTGAGGGACAAAAAAAAAATCACTTCATGTGAATTCAGTATTATTGTTATTGTTTTAAAAAACATTGAAAAGTAGGGCAGAATAAATATGTAATTGAATTCTTTTTGATCTCATTAAGTAAAACGAAGTAATAGAGTCATGAAGAATAACATTCTCTTCAAATGATTTCTCCACTTAGCAGACTTAAATGTTTGTCTGTCTTTTGGAGCACACAAAACCTTGTAATAGAGTTGGCCATAACAAAATTCCTCTATGAATGGCTGGACCTACTCTAACATCCAAATCAGTCAGTCTGTAGGTAGTAATTTGATTTTGGCACGGCTACTCTAGATAAAAATAAAACACTAATTAAAATATATATTTAAAGAAGCCAGGGTATTTTTTTAAAAAAAACTTTTCCTATAATATAAACTAGTGTGCATGCATTCAGCTCCAGCACTAATGCCGGCAATTTCTTTCATTTTTAATCTCAAGAGGTTTTTAAAACATCAAAGGTTCAAACAAACTGTTTTTTCTTGCAGATGTGGAGGAAAGGTGGTCTTTGCGACAACCTCTGGGAGGAAAAAAATGCTGCGCATGGATATTTTTTCTGAGATTGTGGGCTAAATCTACCTTGAAGGAGCTTATGTTTTGACTTTGTGTAAACACCTTTCAAGGGAATTACCAATTTATTTACATAAAGCTATAAAAAGATGAACTGTTTCACTGCCACTTTATTAAGAACTTGTGGTATAAATTAATGGAAAGCTTCCAAGTAACAGCCATCGCCATTATTTATTTATTTAACAAAATTTATACACTGCTTGATTTTTCTTTATTTTTTTAAAAAATAGTTTACCAAGAGAATAAACCTTATTATCAGTAAAATATTTAAAAGCAACTGTTAAAAACATTTTTAAAAAAAAAAATGAAATCAGCAGTAAACTGAAAGCAGATTAAAACATACATCAACATTCTACAAGTTTAGTTTGTGTATATCATTAGTTGGGGAAATGACATAAAAAGCAACTATAAGATCACCGACAAACATTCTAGAAGCCTTGGGAATCTTCCAGTGAACCAATGATAGCGCGGTGGGGGGAAGCAGAAGGCCTAAATGCTGACATTTTACAGTGGCTTCAGATTGTTTACGTTTCAGAAACATCTCTCAGCGCTTTAATAACCCCAAGGCATTCCTTTTACAGGTCAAAAAAGCAGCTTTGCCCAGGAAAAGCATCCAGTAAAACACAGAGTAAAATACTGAACTAATCTTTAGGAAGACTTGTTTCCAGCATGTACCTAGTGATATAAGTATCGGGTTTCTGCTTCTGTTGGCTCTGCCAGCCACCATAAGAAATTCGAGAGCTTCCCTTTGCCGTGGGTTTGTCCAAAGGATATAGGGAGACAGCAGGATTTTCCAGACTAGGTGTAGGCCCATACTGCATCTTTATTGGTTGAAAAGCAGTAGTAACAACAGTACAGTGGTACCTCAGGTTACATACGCTTCAGGTTACAGACTCCGCTAACCCAGAAATATTACCTCAGGTTAAGAACTATGCTTCAGGATAAGAACAGAAACCAGAGGCCCCATTAGCTAAAGTGGTGCTTCAGGTTAAGAACAGTTTCAGGTTAAGAACGGACCTCCAGAGTGAATTAAGTACGTAACCAGAGGTACCACTGTATACATTACAGGGCTTGAGCTGTACGGTGTACAGCAGTAGATTTTGCATAGAAGACCTAATCAGGAAAATGTTACAGTAGTACCTCTGGGTGCAATCCGTTCGCATCCAGAAGCAAACGCAACCCGCGTCTGTGCTTGCGCGGGTTGAGATTTTCCACTTCCGCGCATGCGCGTGGCATCATGCATGGAGCCCGGACACCCCTGTGGTTTTCTTCAGAGCTGAGGGCGATGAAACAATCGCTGAGATGACTAGAGCGTCAGCGGCAGAAAACTCACTCCGAATCTGACCAGACACAGGTTAGAGCTCAATGTCGAGCCTACCAAGTGGCGATAGCGACGGCGAAGAAGACTTTCTTCACCGCCTCTATTGCATCTGCAGGAAATTGTAGAAGGAGACTCTTTCAGGTGGTCCGCAATTTAACGGAGCCACCTTTACCACCGGGGCCTTGTAAAGACCCCAAGATCTCCTGCAACGATTTTGCAAAGTTTTTTGCAGATAAAATCACTCATATTCGGAAGGAGCTAGACACCACCGTGGGAGCAGGGCTGGGGCGGGAGAGTGCTAGAGCCCTGTCTGGTCAAGTTGCATGGAATCAATTTCAATCCGTTACCCCCGAGGATGTGGACAGGCTGCTTGGACGCGTGAAACCAACCACCTGTCTCCTTGATCCTTGCCCATCCTGGCTAATAAAAGCAAGCCGGGAAGGGCTGGGCGATGGGCTCTGCGGGGTGGTGAATGCTTCCCTCTGTGAGGGAACATTCCCAGATCCACTGAAAGAGGCGGTCATTAAACCGCTTCTTAAAAAACCATCTTTAGACCCGGCCAGTATGGCCAACTATCTCAAATCTTCCATTCTTGGGCAAGGTGATTGAGCGTGTGGTTGCTGAACAACTCCAGGCACGCCTGGAGGATGCACACCATTTGGATCCCTTCCAATTGGGGTTCAGGCCTCATCATGGGACTGAAACTGCCTTGGTCGCACTGGTTGATGATCTCCGGCGAGCTAGGGACAAAGGTGAGAGTTGTTTCCTAGTTCTGCTGGATCTCTCAGCGGCCTTTGATACAATCGACCACAATATCCTTCTGGACTGTCTAGAGGGGTTGGGAGCTGGGGGCACTGTTATACAGTGGTTTCGCTCCTTCCTCCTGGGCCGTGAAGTGGTGGTGAGGGATGAGTGTTCAGACCCTTGGGCCCTCACTTGTGGGGTGCCTCAGGGTTCTGTCCTCTCCCCCATGCTTTTTAACATCTATATGAAGCCGCTGGGAGAGATCATCAGGGGGTTTGGACTGGGTGTCCATCAATATGCAGATGAAACCCAGCTCTACCTCTCTTTCAAATCAGAACCAGTGAAGGTGGTGAAGGTCCTGTGTGAGTGCCTGGAGGCGGTTGGAGGATGGATGGTGGCTAATGGATTAAAGTTGAATCCTGACAAGACAGAAGTACTGTTTTTGGGGGACAGGGGGTGGGCTGGTGTGGAGGACTCCCTGGTCCTGAATAGGGTAACTGTGCCCCTGAAGGACCATGTGCGCAGCCTGGGAGTCATTTTGGACTCACAGCTGTCCATGGAGGGGCAGGTCAATTCTGTATCCAGGGCAGCTGTCTACCAACTCCACCTGGTACGCAGGCTGAGACCCTACCTGCCTGCGGACTGTCTCGCCAGAGTGGTGCATGCTCTAGTTATCTCCCGCTTGGACTACTGCAATGCGCTCTACGTGGGGCTACCTTTGAAGGTGACTCAGAAACTACAACTAATCCAGAATGCGGCAGCTAGACTGGTGACTGGGGGCGGCCGCCGAGACCACATAACACCGGTCTTGAAAGACCTACATCGGCTCCCAGTACGTTTCCGAGCACAATTCAAAGTGCTGGTGTTGACCTTTAAAGCCCTAAACGGCCTCGGCCCAGTATACCTGAAGGAGCGTCTCCACCCCCATCATTCTGCCCGGACGCTGAGGTCCAGCGCCGAGGGCCTTCTGGCAGTTCCCTCATTGCGAGAAGCAAAGCTACAGGGAACCAGGCAGAGGGCCTTCTCGGTAGTGGAGCCCGCCCTGTGGAACGCCCTCCCATCAGATGTCAAAACAATAAACAACTACCTGACATTCAGAAGACATCTTAAGGCAGCCCTGTTCAGGGAAGTTTTTAATGTATGATATTTTAGTGTTTTTTGGTTTCTATGGAAGCCGCCCAGAGTGGCTGGGGAAACCCAGCCAGATGGGTGGGGTACAAATAATAAATTATTATTATTATTATTATTATTATTATTATTATTATTTTGACCTTCTGCACACATGCGAGCAGCAAAACCCAGAAGTAACACACTCCGTTACTTCTGGGTTGCCGCAGCGCGCAACCCGAAAATACTTATCCCAAAGCTACTTCAACCCGAGGTATGACTGTATTTGTTGGATATTTAACATTTCCCTTTTCTTTTGGTAACTAGAAAGTGCTAGGCCTAGCTTAAATATGAAAGTTCCTAAAACAATGAAGGTACATAGTTTATTTGTGATCATATATCACTTATCCAGATCAAGAAAGTCTTCCACTTTGGACAGGAGACAACAGGTTGTCAAGGCTGAGTCCAGCTCTTTCACATGCTTGAGGAAAATATCAGAAGCTTCTGTTTTCATATTTAAACTAGCCACAGTTCCTTGTAGTGTCCAAATTCAGGGAACTGTGGTTTGTTTCTACTGTCGTTTGCAAACAAACCAGAAACGGAATAATGTTTGGATATTGACTTCCTCTCACCATCTTGCCTGAATCAAGGCATACACTTTCTTTTTCTGCTGCTGTCTGGGTTCTGGCCACATTCATAGGAGGTTTTTTTTTTGGGGGGGGGGTAATAATTATGATAAATTGCCTAAGAGCTGAGCTGAGTTTACATAAAGGGAAAACACAATGAAGTACAACTCAGTTCTTCTACAAGTTTCACAGCTCATGTGCATTTTAATATGATTTACTAAATTTCAGTCGCTAAGTAGCTCACAGGTGTGCACTGCTAAGATTAATAATGTTTCTTAATTGCCATAAAACTAATAATGTACTAAAGATAAATAGGCAATAGCAGTTAAAACATCAGGTACCAACTGACTGCAGTACAGTGATGTTATGGAA
Organism: Podarcis cretensis; assembly: GCF_951804945.1. Taxonomy (NCBI): domain Eukaryota; kingdom Metazoa; phylum Chordata; class Lepidosauria; order Squamata; family Lacertidae; genus Podarcis; species Podarcis cretensis. The sequence goes on along the minus strand of NC_137170.1, from coordinate 42,619,576 downwards.
TTTTCATCAACACTGTAACTTCTAAAGAAATGAAACAGAATGTTCTAATGCTGTCCAACCTCTAGAAGAACATTAAATTAAATTAAAATTAAAATTAAAACTGCACAGGCCTGGGGAAGGGGGAGATGGATGGACAACAGGAAAACTGAAGCAATTAAGAGTTTTCTCCCCTAATATAAAATGTAGGCACAAGACCCGCAATTCCGATTGGGGCTACACTGGTTGGTAAAGGGTTAAAGGCCCCTATCTCTCCCCCCCCTACACAAACAGGGTCCCAATGTAGATCAGTGGGCCCATGCTTGCAATTTGTGTTTTTAGAAATCACTGCACTTTAAAACACACCTACTACCTTGTGTAACATAGAGTTAACTGTAAGTTAGAACAATGAGAAACAGAGGCAAGGAAGTTGGAAGAAGGGAACAAAGTAGACTGGGGATGGGGGAGAAAATGAAGGCTACATAGTTGAATGAAAATTATTCAAGCACACAATGGCCAAGATCCCACAGTGGGCATGATTGATATATGTGAATGGTCCTATATGCAAATGGAAATTCATTCTATTAAAAGTAGATGTGCCCAGCTCAGCTACATTAGAAATGTGTGTGTGTGTGTGTGTGTGTGTTAGAACACTGTGATACCAGATGGCGCTGTAGAGCTAAAATCGGAACTTATGAAATTTTCCATTGTGTGCTTTAAAACGTTTTTTTAAAAAGCATTTTCAGGCTGTTTTTGCAGCCTGAGACTCTGGATCTCAGCAATTACCTCTGCTTACTGTGTCAGTCTCTGGAGTCGTGTTAATATATATTTAATCACACATTTATTGTGAGAGTTATCACTTCATTTGATTATTACAAAATTTATAAATGACATGGCTTCTACTCATCCCTACCAATATTTTATAGTATAAAACATTTTAAATTACTGTTAATGCAGTGATTGTTCTCTTTCCAAATTGGTTTTGCTAGATTTTTGAATATTATTTTAAAGACATACATGCAAAGTAAATAAATACAGAATAAGCTGCAATAAAATGGGAACACCAGTCTCTTTCAATGCAGAGATATTAATTCAATGTCACATTTCTTACATTTTTTAAAATAAAACATCACATTTTCAAGGTAAACAGCTCTAAATCCAGAAAAGTGCACATCTGGTTTAAATAGTCGGTATAGGGATATGTGAGCAAAGTTTTAAAAATAAAAAATTAAATAGGGCAGGGAAAGTGTAAACATAGAACAGTGGTTACTCTTTGTAGCGATTTTATAGTAAATGTAGCCATCTTGTGGAAGAAAACAGAACAGCAAGATAACACATGATACTAAACCTCAGTGCTTTCTATTAATGCTTGATAGTAATGAGATCTTTATTTCTGAAGAGGATTTTCCACCAAAAAATACTCATTCAGACAGTACTGTGCTGTAAAGATATGGAGTAACCACATGGAAATGAATGTCAAAGCACCAACTGTGTTTTGCGTAGAACAAGGAATTGTATATAAGCAACAAGTTCTTTAAGTCCTGTTTAAATGTTACACTTGGCAATCAACAGAAGAAGCTTTCAGGTGGGGTGTTTATTTGCCCAAAAATTTATTGTTACCCCACTCTTTCTAGTGCAATTATCCCATCACTTTTCTAGCTGCAAAACAATGTCATGGTATCTCACTTAAACCAACAGAATATGCACAGCTTGCAGATCTAACTTATAGAATAAGAGAAGAAGAACATTCGTTTAAAGAAGATTGGAAAATGTTTATGGAATATATGGGGGGAAATTGCGTACACTTGAAAACATTGGCAGCATTAAGATAAATTCAACAGTGTAAATAAGTTTTGATGGAAGTAATAATAGAATACTGAATGGTTTAGTTTATATAAAATATGCAGGGATTAACGCTATGCAAAATGAACCATGGAAAGAGGAGAAGTCATTGATAGTTTAAGGTTGTCTAAATGAATATTCTAAATTGTAAAACAGTATGTGTGTACACACACACACACACACAATGTCATGCAATCTCTGCATGAATATATCAGAATGCATGCTCAATAAATAGGTAATGTCATATAATCTCCATACAGATTTTGTCCAAACAGACAGCACGAATGATCAATAAACACCTGGTCTGGAATTTCGCACAAATCCAACAGAAAATTCTCTCCCAGTTTGCAAATGTTATGGAGGAAACTCACATTTTGTCACGGCATACCTATGTAAAACTGTTGGGATACTTTCACATTCCTTATGCTAACCACAGATTTACTTCACTAAGGGTACTTTAAAAGTGTTATGCTACAGACTAAACATGGCACAATGAAGACCAGAAATTGGCTGGGCGTTGAAAATTTGTACCAGTAGTTAACATGCTTGTTTACTAGAGGTTGTTGCGCTTTAGGCATGTTTGCCAAAAAAAAAACCCTAACAACACAAAAAAACCAGTTGTAAGGCAGACAGGTTCATTTTAAATGTTTCAAGAAACAAAGAGAGGTAGAAGTCATTAATACCAAAACCTCACTGCATTTTGAAATTAATTAATTCATAATTATTCTAATTTTAATTCTAATTCATTCATAGTTGTTCTAATTATTTCTTATTCAAATTCATACCAGACCAATATATAAACAGGTGACTGCTTAGGGAATGAAAGGCAGGCCACATGGCACACGCTGTTCTGTCCTCAAACAGCTCACTACTGCTTGCTCACTAGCTCCATCCTGGTGCCCTCGTACTACCCCTTCAAACAAATATTGCAATGCAGAAGTGATGACACCAGCATGCATTATATGAGCAGAGCACCACATGTGCACATGTGACACCTGCTGGAGTATGTGACTGGGCTGGCTGCCTCTCTGTCTGCTTGGGCAGCTTGAAGACTTTTGCAGGGCATTGTCTGTGACCTCTTAGGAGAAGGGGATTAGATGGAGCAGCCAGTCAGCCCAAGCTAGCAACAACCGAGCATCGCTGCAGCTGTGTCAGCAGCTCAGAACAATGAGAGCTGCAAGGGTGGGGGTTGTGGCTAAGGGGAAATGGCCAGGGAAATGGAAATACAATGGTACCTCTGGTTACGTACTTAATTCGTTCTGGAGGTCCGTTCTTAACCTGAAACTGTTCTTTTTTTTTTTAAATGATATTTATTAGAAGTTTCAAAAATTACAGAGAAAGAAAAAAGAAGAAAACAACAACAACAAAAGAAAATTTTCAAAGCATATATAACAATACTTTAAAAAGGGAAAAAAGAAGGGGGGGGAAACCTAAAAATCAATACAACAATAACAATAAAAACACAATATTCCATATCTTTATCTTTCATTAACTTGTTTCATCGACCTCCTCACACCTCCCTTTTTGTATTCTAGTTTAGTTATTTATTTCAGCAAATTCTTTCCATCCTTCTCAATTTTTTTTAAAATAGTTTGTCTTAACAGTCTAACCTATTAATTAACTCAACAAATCCTTTCCATCTTTCACTATATTCTGTCATTCAGTTTACCTTAGTTTATTTTAACCTTATCTTCCCAAAAATACGTTAAGACTTAAAACTTAATATTTATTTATACATAATTCCTTATAACATTTCTGCTAAAGCCAAATATTTTCATTCCAACATTTTTCCTAATACTCATTAATTTTACACTAATTCCCAAAATAAATTTTTAAAAGTTTTCTTCCAATCTTCCTCCAGCGTCTCTTCTTCCTGGTCTCGGGTTATGTCAGTCCTTACTGTCCATTTGATCTAGTCCATCAACCTGGTAATCTTATATCCGAGGCTCTTAAGTCTTTTCCATGTCCCTTCTGCAGGTCTTCTTCTTGTTTGTACTTGCACTTTACCTTGTCTTTTGTAGATCTCTTTCTTAATTTCTTTCCTTTCTCATTGAGGAATAGGTCTCGGGGATGTTCCAACTCAAAAATATCTCCATCTCTCCTCAGCAGATTGGCCCATTTCCCACAGTCCCATTCCCCACAGTCAACAGTGTAGTCCAGAAAATATTTAAAAGCATGTTTCAAAGTCCCTCCAAACTTAAGGGGCCCCACAACTCCAGACCCTCCCGGCCCACTTCAAATTCAGCCTTCAACAACAATAACTTATGCTCCTGTAGGGCCTCGGGCCTCTCCATTTGTATTACTTGAGGTTCAACAGCAGCCTCCCCCATTATCTTCTGCGTTTGCACTTGCTCTATCAAAACAGATTCCTGAGTTGGCTCCTGGATGGTTTCTGTATACATATTCACTGTTTGTCCAAAGTTTCTGACTGCAACAGTCATCAAATCCATCTTCTCATGCATCTGCTCCAACAAAGCGCTTGTCTTGCAAAAAGCAAGCACCAAAACTTCTTCCAAACACATTTTTGTTCAAGGTCACAGTCTGGTCCCACGATCCTAATCTCCACAGCTGTAAAATCCCCAGAACGACTCCAGCAACAATTTAACAAGCTCCCTCTAGAGGAGGCAATTTCTATTTGTATCCATCTTTTAAAAGCAGATCCAACAAAGAAAAATTACTTTCATTTTTCGGATTTTTTGTTTCTTTTAAATGCAAAAGGCAACATTGGAATCAATTTGTTTCTCTTCTTCAACTAACTGTCAAAAGATGTTCCATTCACAGTCAACGAACTTCACCAAAAATCTCCGTCTCTGACACCCTGTTCCCAGGTCTGAGACGGTGGAAATTTATCTTTCCTCTCTCTCCTGCAGGCTTGAACAATCAAATTTCCCCTCTTTACTCCTGCTTCCAAGAGGGGTTTAGATGATCAAAACAGGAGGAATTTAAAACCTTTATGTACAACTTTCCAGACTTTGGCTTGCACAATTTTTGCTTCAGACTATTTACAAAAGCAGAAGGCGGACTTCCTGTTTAGAACCTTCCCGCTGAGTGCCAAATTAAAGTGTTTCTTAGCCCAATTTTCCGTTCTACTCACGGGTACTTGTTTAGAGTCCAATTGTCCCCATGAAAAAGTCAGCGCTCTCCAGCAACGGCTGTGCGGCTTCACTCCGTAAAAATAGTGGTCGATTCAAAACACCGCGCCGCTCACCCCACGTCGCTTCAGGTCCCCGAAAAAGGGGTTTCCTTGCGTGTAGGGGGGGCGCTCCTGGTGTCAGCCGAATCCCATGTTCCCAGGCTTCCTCCGCCTGGGATTTTTAAAGGGTCTCCGCCTTCGCCACGGTGGCAAGACCCAATTTTCGCGGAGCGGGTTCCTCTGGATCAGAGGAATTCCGCCATTGCCGATGGCGCTAACCCGGAAGTCTCCTTAACCTGAAACTGTTCTTAACCTGAAGCACCACTTTAGCTAATGGGGCTCCTGCTGCCGCCGCGCCGCTGGAGCACGATTTTTGTTCTCACCCTGAAGCAAAGTTATTAACTCGAGGTACTATTTCTGGGTTAGCGGAGTCTGTAACCTGAAGCGTATGCAACCTGAGGTACCACTGTAGTTTTCCCTTTTGCTGTGAGCAGTAGTGGGGTGAACATCTAGCACAAGCATTTTCCTTGACGCTCAGCCTCTAAAATGCCACAGAAAAAGGCATTATAAAAGGTTTTTGAAGGCCACATAAAAGAGCAGCTACAGGTGAATACTTGCATGTCATCAACATGGCAGCACATGGGCCATTCAACAGGTTCCCGATACTGGTACAGTGGTACCTCGGGTTAAGAGCTTAATTTGTTCCAGAGGTCCGTTCTTAACCTGAAACTGTTCTTAACCTGAGGTACCACTTTAGCTAATGGGGCCTCCCGCTACCGCTGGAGAACGATTTCTGTTCTCATCCTGAAGCAAAGTTCTTAACCCAAGGTACTACTTCAGGGTTAGCAAAGTCTGTAACCTGAAGCGTCTGTAACCTGAAGCATCTGTAACCCAAGGTACCACTGTACAGTGGTACCTCGGGTTAAGAACTTAATTCGTTCTGGAGGTCCATTCTTAACCTGAAACTGTTCTTAACCTGGAGCACCACTTTAGCTAATGGGGACTCCTGCTGCCGCCGCACCGCCAGAGCACAATTTCTGTTCTCATCCTGAAGCAAAGTTCTTAACCTGAGGTAATATTTCTGGGTTAGCAGAGTCTGTAACCTGAAGTGTATGTAACCTGAAGCGTATGTAACCCAAGTTACCACTGTATAAACATTCTCTGTACAGCACTGACACGCCATGATAGCTGTGCAGATTGAAGACCAACTCCAAGCTGGAGTGAGGGGACCATTGAGGCCTTCTAATGAGTCGTTGCTCCTATACTGGCAGGTGGTGGAGAGCCGCTCCCCTTTTTATTTCCTCCTGCAGACTTAAGGGCAGAGAATGCCAATGGCAATGGCAACACTCTTCCAGTGAGCACCAGGCAGCCACCATGGAGACTGACCATAATGGCCTGCATAATGGCAGGCAATTGGATGGTGACCACCCTATCTTCACTGGAGCCCCGGAAAAGGGAGATGGGGCTAGTACATAGCTGTGGACTTTTTCATTTTTTTTAAAGGGAAATTCCCTTATTCCAAATAGGATTCCTCTCAAGAAAAGGGAAAAGTTGACAGCTATGGGCTAGTAGTGTCTGAAGCAGTGGGCTCATGGCATGTGCCTGAAGAAGTAGCCTGCTTCTACCAGGGCATACTTCAGTAGTAAGGATGGAATTTTCCTGAAATTCAACATGAAAATACAATTTCTGTGCAGCAGATGCATTATTGGGAGACATATGTTAGGGGTTTGTGCCTCCCCCCCCCCCAAAAAAAAAGAAATTGAGCAGGTGGTGGACTGTAGCTCTGTGGCATAGTGCCTGCCCTCCACTAACAGGATCCCACATGAGTAAGAAAACTAGTTAGGATCCAAGCCCAGGTCCCAGGTTTGATCCCTACAATTTCCAGGTAGGGTTGGGAAAAGGCTGCTGCTATACCGTATATACTATACACACACCCACACACCAGTATATATACTCCCTGAGCTGCTTTTGGGGGCTGGGGGAGGGGGAAACCTGGGCTTCCCCCACAAGCTCTGGGAGCGCGGCTCTGTCCCTTTCCCCACCTCCCGCAAAAGCCAGGGATAGCCGTGCTCCCTTTAAAGAGCGCGCAGCTGTTGCGGAAGGTGGGGGAAGTGAGACAGCGAGGCTCTCTCACTTCCCCCACCTCCCGCAAAAGCCCCCAAGAGCCGCGCTCCCTTTACTGTTTCCATCTTGGGAGGTTTTCCCCCAAGGAGGGAGAAGGGCAGCCTGTCAGTGACGGGCTGCCCTTCTCCCTCCTCGGGGAAAAGCCTGCAAGCGCCGCACACACGCTCCACACGGCTCATGAAAGGGAGCGCTGAGCAGAGCCTGGGATGCATACAGGCTCTGCTCAGCCCTCCCTTTAAGTAATATTTTTTTTCTTGAATTCCCCCTGTAAAAACTAGGTGCGCCTTATGGTCAGGTGCGCCTTATGGAGCGAAAAATACGGTAGTATACTGCCCTTCATCTGTAGATCTCAGGGTGGTTCACAACATACAACTTAATATATTTAATATAAGGCACCTTCCTATATTCCCTAAATATCACTTAATTTAATGATACTTCCAAATAACCATGCAGAACCTTCCTCCTTCCTTAGTTTAACACAGATTTGTAAAATTCTGTGTTATTTATGTATAAAAGTTGGCTGAATGGTGAGCTTGTAAGCTGCCCAGGGAATGCATATTGATGGGTAGCTATGGAACGTCAATATATAAACAAATAAATAATAAATAGAATCCAACACACAGACCACTCTAAATCAGGCAGTTCCCTGTGGCTTCTGTACTGCTTCCACAAAAACAGCAGCAGACATGACAACATATTTCCTAAGCATTGGATAACATATTTCCCAAGCACTGCCCATTCCATAAACAAAATATAAAGTGCAACTGGATAGATTTTATAGAACAATACCCATCGTAAATATAACCTTATCAATTAATACTCTGTACTGTTTCCATCTGTAATCTTCGGTAGACACCTGTCTACGGGAAACTGGAGAACTACAATTTATTCCACACAGACCATTATACACATAACAGATGGTTAACATTCTGTCTCCGTTAATCTGGGCTAGAGTTCAATTGGCAATATAGAGGTGAATGACTCTATCCTATTAGTAGTCCCTTGAGCCATCTTGCCTCCAACTGGCAAGCTAAAGATTATCAGATAAGCATGGCGGCTGTTACCATCCCCTCGGATAACTAATTTCTGTCACATTTCAGAGTACAGTTTGATCTTAACAGGAGCTCAGATGCATAACTGCCAAGACATTTAATTCTGCTGAATGTCTTATCTGAGAAGGAAAGGAAGTTGTGCTGGAAAGCTAAGAAACCAGTTGGTCTGGTAGAGCCTTATGCAGATAATTAATGAAGGGGAATTGGCAAAGGGCAAAATGAAAGAGGAAGTGAGAAATGCAGAGGCAGCCTTGATTTGTATAAAAAAAGCAATCAGGAAAAATACAGAGATAGATGAGGAACATATACTTTATGCTAAACATGCTCAGAGATCAAAAATGTAATTTTACATGACTTAAAAGTAAGAGATCAGAATATCTTTATTGCTTCATGTTGTCATAGAAGAGCTTTTTTCTGATAAAGAGAAGTCACCCTCCATAATGCTTCTCCCAATCAGGGTCATACTTGTCAGAGCACAGACTTCACAATGGAGCGACCGTTTGCTACCAAATTCTGCTACATTTCCCTGCTACATTTCCCTGTATGTCTATGTAAATGTGACTCTTCATAGAATCATAGAATCATAGTTGGAAGAGACCACAAGGGCCATCGAGTCCAACCCCCTGCCAAGCAAAAGCTTAGATTACTATCACCGTTTGAAGCCCCAGAATTATTAAGTGGCACCATTATGTGGAAAGTCTGTGGATAAGGACCCAAAATATTACCTGTTCTCTTATTTGCACCCCACTTTTAAGCCTTTTTTCATGTTTCTGTATCATTACACAACTTAGGTTGTATGTAAAGGTAAAGGGACCCCTGACCATTAGGTCCAGTCGTGACCGACTCTGGGGTTGCGGCACTCATCTCGCTTTATTGGCCGAGGGAGCCAGCGTACAGGTTCCGGGTCATGTGGCCAGCATGACTAAGCCATTTCTGGCAAACCAGAGCAGCGCATGGAAATGCTGTTTACCTTCCCGCTGAAGCGGTACCTATTTATCTACTTGCACTTTTGATGTGCTTTCAAACTGCTAGGTTGGCAGGAGCAGGGACCGAGCAACGGGAGCACACCTCATTGCGGGGATTCAAACCACCAACCTTCTGATCGGCAAGTCCTAGGCTCTGTGGTTTAACCCACAGCTCCACCCACGTCCCGCTAGGTTGTATGTAGGGGTGCGGGAATCTGTCCATTTCTGTTTTCTACGTTTCTCCTTTCCCCAGTCTTAAACACTTTTCTGCAACAACTTGTGAATTTTATTTTTATTTTAAATCCTCATAAAAATTCATTGAATTTTTTTTCATGAATTTATCCTAATAAACAGATCTACCTATGCAGATCTAACTAGTGTAGATATTTTTCCAAGCAATTTTGCCTAACAATGCAGATTTGTATGCTATTTTTCACTAATATATGCATTTTCATTCACATTTCCCCCTTAAATATGCATTTTGTACATATTGTTAGGTTGAAGAACTGCATCACAAAATTGAAAAGTGTGAATTTCAAAGTGCACATTTTGAAGGATAGGTATGTTTCCAATCACAAATTGGTTCTAGAAGTATGAATTAGGGATTCACATAAAAATGGATAGAAAATCGAATTTCTCTTCCATAGTGGTACATTTGGCAAGCTATGACATGGAACAAGTATGGCATGTTTGCAAACCTGTGTAGGACATGGGCACCACAAACACAACACAACCAAGAACACACAACAACTTACTCTACTGGCTATAATAGAATGCTTCTTTAAAGCCTAATTTCAGCAAGGGGAAGAGACCCTTTGGGAGATAGGGAAAGCTTTGCACCCAAGGCTGGTGGTGTGTCTGTGTCCCCTCTTCTATATAGAAATTATAGCCTGGAAATCAAACTGTGAAAAGTGAAGTGTAGAATCCAAAGGCAAAGTAAAGAGTTTAAAGTTTCTAATCAGGGGCTCTGTCCAGGATGAAGGAGGATCAAGCCAACCAAATTAGGGAAGTAAGTAGAGCAACTACCAGCTGGAATAAGGGCAAGGCATGAAATTGGAATGAAGAATTTGGATCAGTCAGAGACAAGGAACACAAAGTGAGGCCATGATACAAAAGTGGATTTGGGGAACTGATGCTGTCCTACAATGTAGTTGACTTCAATAGGGTTACATGCAAAGCAGAGATCAGTTAGAGCAGGGGTTGGCAACCTAAGGCCCATGGGCCACAAGCGGCCCATGGGGGTTGTTTAACTGGCCCATGGACCCCCAGTGCCCACCACCCACTCGGTCGGCTCCCATGTGCCACGCTAAACCAGCACGGAGAAGAGCGGGGACTGCCTTCGGTGATGCTGATCAGCTTCCCATTGGCTGCAGAAAGTTCCTGCAGCCAATGGGAAGTTGTGCATGCCTCCTCCATGCTGAAAGGAGCACCAGAAATAGCGTTTGCGCATGCATGTGCACTCACACACTCCGGCCCACCACGGTGTCTGCGGCAGCGTGAACCAGCCCAAGCCACAAAAACTTTGCCGACCCCTGAGTTAGAGTTATGGCAAGAGTTCCAGTCCAAAGATATCAGTGCAAGAGTGTCTGATGCAATGCACCTCTAGGCACTGATTTGGATAGGTGGCTTCATTTCCTTAATAGCATTTTGGCTGGCGAGTCAGACACCAGAGCCAACAGATCCTTGATCTTATCCTGTGGTGTTGGCTGTGGAATCCTACTATACTATGGGGCAGAACAGTATAAAATCCCATGAGGGCACAGAAAACACCTTCAAGGCAAATGAGTGCAGGTCCTGAACATAGAATTTTAGTGAAATTAAGCATGTCAGCAGTGCCAACGTGAATAAAATACAGTATGGGGGGGGCAGGTAAGACCCATGATCACACAATATGGTGCATGTACATCATTTGAATGGCAATGCCCACCAACTGGGTTGTGTGTGTGGCCCCCCTCAAATATTCTGGCTCCTATGTTATATATACCCCATGTACTCCAGTGCCCCTGCATGGAAACCGCTCTCATGCTTATGTAATTAAAAGCATCCATCAACCTCCTGCCTAATAGAACCATACATTACAATAAAATACTGTGGGTTTGTGTATTTTGGGATAGATTTTCTTACTGGAGCAACCATAGGCACAAAGAATATCGAAAGAACACCTGAATGCATCAGGCTTTTATTTTAATTAAAACTTGTGCTAACTTGTAAATATTTAAAATCTGTCAATATGAGTTTCAATATTTAATCCAGGAGGACAAAATAAATATTTTGACATCTAAGCAAAGCAAACACCACAGCACTCTTGTCACTTAATGGTGCTGCAAATCATTTTCTAAGGCATCTCATTACCAGGGCTTATTATGGGGGGAAAGTGTTAATTATACTGGCAGTCCCAACTAAATAAACCAGTTCTACTCTGTTACCCTGGGGGGACGCAGGTGGCGCTGTGGGTTAAAGCCTCAGCGCCTAGGGCTTGCCGATCGAAAGGTCGGCGGTTCGAATCCCTGCGGCGGGGTGCGCTCCCGCTGCTCGGTCCCAGCGCCTGCCAACCTAGCAGTTCGAAAGCACCTCCGGGTGCAAGTAGATAAATAGGGACCGCTTACCAGCGGGAAGGTAAACGGCGTTTCTGTGTGCAGCTCTGGCTCGCCAGAGCAGCGATGTCACGCTGGCCACGTGACCCGGAAGTGTCTCCGGACAGCGCTGGCCCCTGGCCTCTTAAGTGAGATGGGCGCACAACCCCAGAGTCTGTCAAGACTGGCCCGTATGGGCAGGGGTACCTTTACCTTTACCTTTACTCTGTTACCCTGAGAACTAAATGATAAATGCAAGGTCATGTGAACTTTTCTGCTTAAATGAATGCTTGCAATATTCTGATTTATCTGTATGCTTAGCATTATGGCTAAATTTGAAGCATCATGGGGGTTTTTAAAATATAAAAAAATAGAGTCCATTTTGTTTGTTCATTTTTGTAAACTTTCCAATTTTTAAAAAGAGTGCACCCATAATATTGTTGCACACCACCCCAATCTCCAAGTGATTCCAGGAATTCCAGTCACTTACTCTGGATTCATTCTTCTCAGAATGAGGGACAACAGAAATTGTGGTCTCTTTATGATACTTACCCATCTATACAACCTGAGCTTCTGCTTCTGCTGCCATTTCCTGCCACCACGACATAGCCTGGCAGGCTGCTGCTGCTGCCTCTTGCCACCATGACATGGTCTCACAGGCCGCTGCTGCTTTTGCCACCACCACTGCAAGGCCTGCAGGCCACCTCCGCTTCTGCCATTGCCTCCTGCTACCGCCGCAAGGCCTCACAGGCTGCCACTGCTTCTGCCACTGCCTCCTGCCACCGCAACAAGGCCTGGAAGGCCGCTGCCACTGCCTCCTGCCGGCATGATGTGGCCTGCGAAGTTGTTGTTTCTGCCGCCAGGCCACCACCGCTTCTGCTGCCTAGCAGGCCTTCTGGCAGCCCCAGATTACTTGAGTTCACTATGACTCATTGCTGTACTTTGGATTGTCCTGAATACCACCATTTGGTAACCAAGCCCCAAACCTTTGTGCAAACTGTATTTAAGGTGCGCTCCAATTTGAAGTTTCCTTCTGTAACACAAGAGCTACATTATCCTGATCACCTGGTTAGGTACCCTGATCTTGCCCACAGCAAGGGTAATAAATGAAATCACTCTGTGACTATGGGGTGTTACCTGACATTAAGTGTACAGGGACTGAGTCCCATTCTCTAGAAATACCATAAAGGAAGCCTTTCCACTGGATTCTGTACTAATTTTGAATACCTGGAAATCTATGGATAGTATGCCCATTGTTCACAAATACAACAAATTACTTTTCAGGATGTTTAGTCACCAGAGGAATTCCATTACCTCATGACACTGCATAGCAACTTGATGATACATATGTTACCTTACAATATCACATGCAGATGCAACATCACAAGGCTAGCACACACAGTGAGAGAACAAGGCATCTGACAACTATACATCATAACGATGCTTGATTTAACCACCCCAAAATATGTCCACTTTATTCTTAAAGCACTTACAGTTACAGTTCTATGCATACAGGATTATTGAGGAATGACCACTGGGAGGAGCACAGAAAGAAGAAAAACCATGGTATACCTGCATCAGCACAACCGGATGCCTTCATCTGCCCCACCTGCAACAAAACATGTCTCTCCCATATAGGTCTCTACATTCACAACAGGCGCTATAACTCTCCAACAGTTCGACTTTACCCTCCATTGTCTCCAGAGGCAGATGGATGCTAACCTGGGACAGACTTCTGAGTGTAACTATGCACAATATCCTGTTGACTGTGCTGTATAATGAACCTGTGATGTCTGAACACTAGGATCTAGAGAAGAAGCAGTGAGCCCTGAAAGCCCTGTGGTGTGACGACTTTCTGACTATTTGCCTGTAAGGCAAAGAGCACATGAGCACGAAAGCAAGACTGAGGAGGAGCAAGCTTCACGGACAACGTGAAGAAGGACTGATTACACAGGACGCTGGCCGCGGAAATCTCAAAGATGCTCAGGAGCGCCTTTCCACAGCCACTTCATGCTCCTACAGCTCCACAGAGCAAAGCGCCTGTTGACCAGAGAGGGAGGCTGCCTTTGGCTAACGAATGTGTCAGTACGTAGCAACCTTGGAAGGGAGGTGGTGACCGCAGGGCTGGCACAATTCATTTTGCTGCTTGAGGCAGAATGGGAAGGTGCCTCAAGGATTTTTGGCTTTCGCACAGGGAGCCACTGAACTTTTGGAAGCCCAAAGTCCGCCCTGCCTGGCTGCAGGTACTCCTGTTGGACCGGCATCCAATGGAGGAGCTTCTCAGCACCACTGCAGGTGCCTCCCACCCCAGTCGCTGGAGAAGTGAGAGGCGGCGGAGACGGCAGAGAGAGCTCACCAGAGGTCCCCGGAACTCCCTGCCACTTCTCCAGTGGCAGCGGGGGCGCCTGAGGCACTCGCCTCAGGGTTCCCCACGGGCTATCCTCGTCGCAAAACAAGGCAGTCGCGTTATTGACTCCTTTAACAATACACGCCGCCTCCTCCCCATCTCCGAGTTTGCAGAGCCGAGCGCGCCTCGAGGGCCAAGTCCCCCGGCCCGCCGCGTCGGGTGCGCTGCACGTGACCGGAGCGCGAGTCAGCCGGAGAGAGAGAGAGAGGGAGGGAGGGAGCAGCGCTGCTGGTGGCGGCGCCTCCCTCACCGTCCCGCCTGTCCGGACTTTCCGGTCCCAGCGTGCACTGCGGCGGCGTTTGAATGGCGCTCGCTACGCCGAGTGGGCCCCGGCGCTAGGACTCCGCCGCCGCCGCCGCCGCGCCCGGCGGCTCCCATTTAAGGCCCATCCAGCAGCAGAACCCGCGGCGCCTGGACCATGAGCAGCACTCGCAGGTGAGCGAGCGGTCGCCCGCCCGGTGGGCCCTGGCCAAGGAGCCGGCGGTGGCGGTGGCTGCCACCGGGCCGTCCCAGCCAGGCGTTCCCCTCCTCCCTCCTCCCTGCTGATGCACGCAGGCCCGGGTCAGGTGCGAAGGAGCAGCCGGGCAGGCAGCGGGGGCCGCAGGGAGGAAGAGCCAGTTCCGCCGCCGCCCCTTCCCCTGCTTCTTCCTCGCTTTATAGTTTCCTTTCATTCGCCCTGGGCGGGGAAGGCCCACCTCGCTCTCTTCCCATGTTGGGAGGAGTGCTCCTGGGCGGGGGTGAGCTAGTTCCTACCTGCCTGCGAGCCTCCCACTATCATGCTGCCAGTTGAGGAGGCTGCATTTGTGTTGGATTCCCCATTCCCCCACCCCCCCAGCTCGTGAGTATGCGCTGTAAAACTATTTTAAAAAATTGAAGAAATTGAGGTGCACTATTCTTTTAATCCTCAAGCACCTAATTCGGGAGAGACAGAAGGATGACACACACACACACACACCGGTTTTCTTTCAGGCTCCCTTCCCTTCCTTCCATCAGGAACTTTATTTTGGACGTACCGCATGTTTGGTCCATGGGGTCACGAAGAGTCAGACACGACTAAACAACAACAACCACGTGTTTAAGGTTGCACGCCTGTGCACTCTTACAAGCGAGTAAAAACCTGGATGAAATTAGGTTCTGAGTAACCATGCTTAGAATGGGGACCGTAGGAAACCGGTGGACAGACTGGTCCATCTAACTTCAGTGTTGTCTATGCCGATGGGCAGTGGCTCTCTAGGATTTTGGGTAGGAGTCTCTCAGAACTACCTTGAGATGCTTAGGGATTGAATCTGCACGCAGAGTGGATGTGCTGCCCCTGAACTATGATGCCTTTCGTGAATTGCAGTGCCAGTACTCTCATTTTGCATAGTGTGGTTGTCTTCTAAAATGGGGTTCCTCTACTGTTCTATATTAGGCAGGACTATACCCGCACCAATGCCTTTTAGGTCTTAATTCACCAGGTGATATTAGTGCTTTTGTGGGTGGGGAACCCTTGGGTAACTCAGAGCTGTTCGAAGAAATGACTTTGCAACTTAATTTTAGGGGATGTCCCTATTTAACAGAAGGATGGCATCGTGAGACCAATATGCAACATAACAGATACCTGCCAATAGTGTCATGCAGTGTAAAATAGTGCAAGGGCTCACTGTGCCTTGTGGCTTCTTCTTAGATCTGGAGGAGGGGAGAGGTGTAACACAAGGGGGAAGATTCAGGTTGGTAGCCATGTTGGTCTGACGCTGTCGAAATATATACATGAAAGCTTATACCAAGAACAAACTTAGTTGGTCTCTAAGGTGCTACTGGACAATTTTTTTATAGATTTTGACAAGGGGGAAGAGTGTATTGGGGTGGAGATGAGAAGGTGGAAATGCAAGTAAATCATATAGGGTTAGAGACAATGCAGTCAGGCAAGTGGGACAGTGATTAGATGGTAGTTCCCTAAAACTTTATATGCAAGGTGCCTAAGTATTCCAAACTCATAGCAGGTGGAGCAATAGAAACATAGCCAGGGGCATTCCTCAAAGCCACTTTCTGTTAACAGGAGAACTTGAACCTGTTTCACATCCAGGTAGTTTCATTCCTCCAACTTTGTTTGCTGGACCTTGCTAATTCTACCAATACCTAAGAATCTTTAACATTTTGCTGTAGTTCACACTATTATTATGTTGCCATAGATTTAACTCCAGTATCATAGTATTCCAACCTTTATGTGCAGAATCTAACATACTTTCTTTTTCAGTATGTTTTACATTTGTAATCTATCCTTATTCCAAGTACTTCTTGAGGGCATGCACCGCCTCTCCAGTTTACCTGTGCAACAATGCATGGTTTGCTATGCTGAGGGGGAGCCACTAGTGTCAGTGTGCCTGAAGAGAGTCAATTTAAAAGTGGTTGATCAAATTAATAGGTGTGTATTAGTAAGCCTCATTCAATATAAAGGACCTTATTCTGAGTAAACATACATGTCCTTATGCTACAGTGACTAGTACGTCATCACATGGTTCACAAGATCTTCATCTGACCCACTAAAGAAATGATAACGCACATTCCTCTCTTACCATGAAAGATTTTAAAAAGTGCTACAGCACAGTTGAATATCCTATGGCTTGTATCCAATGTAGCATTAAGTGACCATCCTGTCAGTACCATGACTTCTCCTTACACAATAAGACTTCTCTGTTTCATGCCTCTATATGCTCCCTGTGCCCTCCCCAAATCTGTTCTCAATGGTTAGGGGGAAATCCATAAAAGATTTAGGGGCTGCAGATAGAGAGGGAGAGGGGGGAACTCCCACTGTGCAAGCATAAATCTTTGCACTGTCAGGTTTAATGGGATACTGATCACTGTGGCATAAGGATGCTAACATTTTGCTCAGAAGGTTTTTAATTCTGTGGTAAAGTACTATGTTGAAAACATCTATCCATGTGTTACCATAAATTCTTGACCATCAGTGGATTATCTGCATTTGTTAAATAAATGGATTTGGGAATAATAATAATAATAATAATAATAATAATAATAATAATAAATTATTTATACCCCGCCCATCTGGCTGGGTTTCCCCAGCCACTCTGGGCGGCTCCCAACCAAATATTAAAACACAATACAGCATTACATATTAAAAAACTTCCCTGAACATAAGGAATAATTTTGCTGTTTATCTGTGTTTTGTTATCCTTTTTGTTATCCTTTTCATTTTTATTACTTTCACTTATTTTAGAAGTACTTCAGCCCACAAACCTCCTTAGCTCTTTTCCCCCCCCTTTTGATGCACCCTACAAAGCAGACATAGGTTGTCCACATTACACACTGCTCACAGTGTTTGAGTTTCATGTGATCACATGGTGAAGTTTTTGGTTGACTATATAATTTTGGGCAGCAAGTACAAGATTGTATTTTTAAAAGGTCCATATTTTAAAAAAAATCTGCATTTAGGGAGCAAGTTTGCCTTTGGCATTAGCTTGAAAACTGAACAAGGGAAAAAAAACCTTTCCAAAATTGCAAGTATTGATTTTTATTTATTTTTAAGATGACATAGAAAGCAGCATGATCTAATTAATCGTGTGAGACCAGCTTTTTTCCTGACTTTCAAAAGTTGCTTACTTTAGTGCTTCTCTTGACCTTCCCTTTCCTTCAGTTTTGGTGCAGAAGACCTGCATCCATCTACCAAAAGGAGGATAACCTGGGCTTCAGATGTCTGATGGTGATAGGAAAAGATGCACATCATGGAAGTGCACTGCAAAAACTTCATGAAGTGTCTCTTCTGAGGATTGTCTGTTTTGTTAACGTTTGAAACCCTTAAGATATAATGCTGCCTGATCAATTACTTTAAAAGTATTACTATGTGCGTTGCATATAGGCAGTCTTGTGGATAATTGCAGCACTTTACCCATCTTCTTACGGGACACAGGTGGCGCTGTGGGTTAAAGCCTCAGCGCCTAGGACTTGCCGATCGAAAGGTCGGCGGTTCGAATCCCTGCGGCGGGGTGCGCTCCCGCTGCTCGGTCCCAGCGCCTGCCAACCTAGCAGTTCGAAAGCACCTCCGGGTGCAAGTAGATAAATAGGGACCGCTTACCAGTGGGAAGGTAAACGGCGTTTCCGTGTGCGGCTCTGGCTCTGGCTCTGGCTCTGGCCAGAGCAGCGATGTCACGCTGGCCACGTGACCCGGAAGTGTCTCCGGACAGCGCTGGCCCCTGGCCTCTTAAGTGAGATGGGCGCACAACCCCAGAGTCTGTCAAGACTGGCCCGTACGGGCAGGGGTACCTTTACCTTTACCTTTTTACCCATCTTCTTGTACTTGCCTGTCAAAGAATAACTGTGGTTAGTGTTGCCTGTAGTTTATTGAAATGAGCCAACGTTGTGGTTAATGAACCTGGCTTGTTACAGTAAAGCATAGTTAACACTAAGTACAATTTGGCTGGGTTCTGTCGGGACCTTAAAAGCTGTGATTAGCTCAAAACAGAAATGAATGCTTTTGATCTCCTTGAATGTGTGATAAGGGAGGGTAAAGGGAAATGCACAAGCCCAAGGCTTGAACACACAGTACTAAACCAGTCTTCCCCAAATCAGAGCCTTCTAAATGTTTTGGTCTACAATTAGTCTCGACCAAAATGGCCAGTGGTCAGAGATTATGCAAGTTTTTTAGTCTGAAACACCCAGATGGTACCAGGTTAGGGAAGGAGGCACTTAATTATGGTTTTGTGCCACGTGTAAACCAGGCCACTGATCATTGCAGACTGCAAAGAGTTTGCCAACTTTGGTTTGGTGCCAGCTGTAGTTATACATTTAGTGTTAACCATAGTTAGCTGTGAAATTGGCAGAGTACAACCTTGATTGGCAGGCGGGGGTGGGGAGAGAACCATGTGGCTCACAGATCAATCTGAAGCTATCTAAAAAAGCACAACCCAAAAGGAAAGGGATTGGAAGGGAGGAGGAAGTAAGTCAGAGGTAGGGAACCCTATTCAGCCCAGGAGCCACATTTCCTCATGGGCGACATTCTGGGGGCTGCATGGACAAGGCTAGAGGAAAAATTGGACAGAGAAACAAATGTGACTTAGTTCTGTACAAAGCCTGCAATTCACCTACAGTACACAAAAGTCCAAAGTTATATACATGTCTACACAGACACTGCTACCCCTGGCAAACAAGATACAGTGTCATGGTTCAGGAGCACATTCCAGCCAGGCAGAAACATGTGAGGAAGGCAGGAGTGAACAGGGCCAGTGAGGGATTTGTGCTTGAGAGTGTCTCAAGAGCAGGCTTCCTCAACCTCGGCCCTCCAGATGTTTTGAGACTACAGTTCCCATCATCCCTGACCACTGGTCCTGCTAGCTAGGGATCATGGGAGTTGTAGGCCAAAAACATCTGGAGGGCCAAGGTTGAGGAAGCCCGCTCAAGAGCTTGATAAGAGAGAACTGGAGGACTATATTTGATCCATGAGCCAGAGAAGTGTCTCCCGCCCACCCAAATGAAATAAACAAACTCAAGGACCAGGTTTTCCAATATGTCTGCTCCAGGCTCTAGAAAACTGCATATTGTTATCTTTTGAAGGCTGCTATGGGCTTAATGTTGATATGATTTTCACATAAACTAGGATTGCTCTTCTAGGAACTGGAGCTATTTATGTATGAAGCTGAATTGATAACAAGAAAGTAGTGACAGAATTCCATCTCTGATAACTAATTTGATGGGCATAGGGTTCAGTTGTGAAAAGGCTGATTGGTACTGCAGTAGATTACTCATGTGATAATAACTGATCATTTCAGCTGAGCTGAGGATTTTGGCTAGACAACTTTTAATTTGCTAATTAAGATAATTAAGGTTTTGTTTTGAAAGAGACACAGATTTAGAGGGAGTGAACAGCTCTGAATTTCATTTAGGCTGCAATCTTATACACACTTCACATGAGTAAATCCCATTGAACTCAGTGGGACATCAATTGAAAAGACATACACAGAAGTGCACTGTCGTAAAGTATTCAGGATTTTTCGGATTTAAAAAACAAACAAACAACCAGCACACGTACTACCACGATTTATACTTCCCCCAAAATACAGGTTATCTAATCTCATTGCAACGTATGCCCGGGGGTGGTAGTTAATTGATGTAATACTAATTTCCAGTGCTCTAAATTTATTAGGATCTGATTAGTTTGAGTTATATCTGGAAAAATAAAACTAACAAATACTTGAGAGGCCCATCCATGTGGCACCTGAAGTTTAATGTGAATTCAGAGCTACTTGTTTTTCTTGGCATCTGTGTGCCATCTTTGTCCAAATGCCAATTGCCAACCTATAGGTTTTTGTCATTTAATCCAAGTTTTCCTGATCTGCAATGATCAAACATAAAAAATGCACGATTGCCTGAATGCTGTGCATACTGAAGCTTACTGTGACATCGTGTTTTTGTTTCTGGTTCTTTGCATGTGTGGTGATGTTTCCTTGTGTCCTTTCTTTATTGCCACACCACCTACTTCTGTTTGCTCCTTGCCTGAGCGCAAACTAGCCATTTTGTTTTCATTTATCTCAGAGGAAAGCATGCCTATTTCTGCTGGCGGCTGCTGAAGACATCCACAGTACCTATGTATGTTTTTTATTTCTAATACAGCTGTTTTATGCAAAACTGCACTTGCACAAAACAGCTATATTCAAAACAAGATTGGTCCTTCATGATATAAAAAGGAATTGGTAGCTACAGAATCTGCAACCTATTGTGCAAGATGAGGAAATGCCCCGTGTTGACTTTAAGAACCATATAAATATCTCAAATGTTTTCCAAGAGCCAAAAGTGCTTGAACTGAAATATTTGATAATATCTAAAATGCAGTCCAGTGGTACCTCGGTTTAAGAACCGCCCTGTTTATGAACTATTCGGTATAAGAACTCCGCAAAACTGGAAGTAGTGTTCCGGTTAGCGAACTTTACCTTGGTCTATGAATGGAAGCCGAAAGGTAGAAGGGTGCCAGCAGTGGGAGGCCTCGTTAGGGAAAGCGCGCCTTGGTTTAAGAACAGTTTTGGTTTAAGAACGGACTTCCGGAACAGATTGAGTTCGTAAACCGAGGTACCACTGTACACTTATAGCTTAGATATTCAAACAAATCCGAAGCAGTTCCTAGTAACTATTTTATTGTAATATTTGTTGGTGCAGTCATACCTCATGTTGCTTTCTGCTCTTCTTACGTACTTTCAGCTTACGAACGCGGCAGACCGCATTTACTTCTGGGTTCGCCGCATGCGCATGCACAGAAGCGATCTTCGTGCACACGCAGAAGCGCTCGGTTGTGCCGTGCACATGCGCAGAAGAGGCGCTCTAGTTGCGGGCTTTTCAGGGTGCGAACAGCACCCCGTAATGGATTAAGTCCGCAACTAGAGGTACCACTGTATTTTAAAGACTTCTTTACATATTTACTGGATTATGGCTGATGGAAGAGAGAGGAAACACTCCAGCTCTCTTTCCCACCTGGCTTAGAAATGCTGTGCATCTTTCCAGCCAGCCCCCAGCAGGCTAATAACATTTTTGCAAGTTATTAACTTACCATATTTTTTGACCTATAGGACACACTTTTTCCCCTCCAAAAATGAATGGCAAATGTGTGTGCATCCTATGGGGCGAATGCAGGCTTCAGGAAGCTATCCGCAAGCCGTGGGAGCCTGGCGGGAAGTCGCGCAGCTCTCCCACGGCTTGCGGAGAGCTGCCTGCATCCCGAAGCCTGGGGCAGATATCCGCAAGCCTGGGGAGACCGGCGCGACTTCCCGCCAGGCTCCCTAGGCTTGCGGATAGCAGCCTGTTCTGGGGGCTGGGGTCAGGGGAAGCTCGGGCTTCCCCAGCCCCGCGCCTGGGGGGGAAATAAATATTTTTTTCTTTATTTCCCCCCAAAAAGCTAGGTGTGCCCTATGGGCCAGTGCGCCCTATGGGGCAAAAAATATGGTGCATAGAAGGCTGAACTAAACCATGTCACATGGTGATATTCTATGCAATAAAGTGGTCAGGATAGGTAAACCAGATGGTTTGTACTTCTGTTACTGCTGCACGGATATTAACCTTCAGAAAAAGGTATTACATTGACGTGAATTTCTACTTTCCTGTTTTCATTACCTAATGCAATTGTTCTGAAGGAGCATTTTTAAGGAAGCAGCAGCTCTACTTCAGTCCAGTAAGACTGAAGAGCTGATTACCTATTTATAGACTGTGCACAAAGCATCTTTGCAATGGAACATTACCCTCCATAGTATGCTGCTACCTTGGGCTCCAGAGGATGGTTGTGCAGATCTGAAATTGATTAATAAGTATTCCCAGGGATTATTTTGAGTGAAGGAAACAAAAGCTTATGAGATGAGGACCACAAATCACTAACTAATTTTATTTCATGTTTATTTATTAAAAATAAAATACCAAACTAAATGGCCTTTATGCTAGACTTCAAATAGTTTGTGGTTCTTATGTTTCTGAAACCAATTTATATTAGTTATTTATTAAATGAGGAGTTGTAAGCAAGTGCTGAAGAGAAGAAACTGTCAAGCACTTACGGTAGTTAGAAGGTTGGCACTGTATAGCTTATGGCAGATAATAGTATCCAGATGGAACCCTTTGAAGATATTGATTTTTTTTAAAAAAAATGATGGCAGCAGTGAGATTGGCCTTAGGTGTTAGCAGATCTTTAGACTGAATTTACCAATGTGCATTGACATATTTTGAATCTTAATTGTGTGAATATTCCATGTTGTACAGCACCTTGCTGTGATTTTTAGAAAGTGTGTTGTATAAATATTTAAATAATAATAAACTTCAGATGTCCTTATTGGACCACATCACTGATGAGGTTTTTCAAAATCTCTATCATAGTATCCACAGGGCGTGTATTAGTTAAATACTTATCACTTACAGCTGATACAGTTTTATAGACTTCCCTGTAGATTGCATCTAATATGCTAAATAAACAGTGTCTTCATTAAATCTCATTCAGATTACTGTGGGATTGACAGATAATGTTAAGTATGAAAATTAACTTTACCTTTGTCTTGAAAACCAGGGATTTTGGATATTATGGCAACTGAAGCCCAAAATGTTAGAAAACGAATGCTATTGTATAGTGACGGTCGTCCTGTTGATCTCCCTAGAAAAAGGAGTTCTTATTCCATTAATGAGAACATGAAGGAGGTAAGCTTTTATGTTTTCATCTAAATCATATAACTAGTTTTCTAATGCAAGGCATACACAGCTAGTTCTATTGTTGTGTTGTGTGTTGTGCGCAACCTCCCATTCAGAGCTGTAAAGGGTCATTAGTTCCAATGTTATAATCAGCAAGAGCAACAAATATCCAGTAGCTCCAGTTGGTTTTTTATTTACAGTTTATAAAAACAAATAAAACTATTACAATTATAAAACACATATAACTGTTATATATATATTTTATATATATATTTAATCAGCCTTGCATTGGGAAATTTCCAGGCACCTTAGAACAGCCTTTCTCAACCATGGGTCGCTAGTTGTTGAACTACAATTTCCATCATACTTGACCACTGGTCCTGCTAGCTAGGGATGATGGGAGTTGTAGTCAAACAACATTGGAGGACCCAAGGATGAGAAAGGCTGCCCTAGAGAGTTATATAATTTAATGTGTTTATTTTATTTGTATTTAGTAAACAAAGAGAAAAAACATTAAAACAGTCAAGGCTGCCAAATATTCTATATTAAACTGGCATCCATTCATTGTTACCAATGAAACTATAAAATAGAAAAATTTCCATGAGAAAAAATAAGCACTGAAAAACTTGCTGCTCCACATCACTGACAACATGTATAAGAACCTCTTTAGCCAAACCAGATGCCATCGTGAAGGGGGTGTGGTTGACATATAAGACATAAATATTGTCTTATAAAGAGTGTGTGGTTGTCATGATTCACTAGCTTATGTTTCTAAACAGAATGAAATGATGGGCTTAGAAAGAACATGCTTAGGCCATCCAGAAGAGGCAAATACAGAAAATGGCTGCTAATTTCTAGAAATATTCTGATAGATCTACCTATCTACCCATTTCAACATGGGGAAGGTGTTCTCACTAATTTGCCAAGTAGTGTTGCATTAGCATGAGCCCTTCTTTATAACTGAACCTTCAGGGGTAAGATCTACTTGACAAATAACTTATTTTTCCTTCTACATCCCTCCTTGTAACCCATCCATCTATTGCACTCTTACATTATTTTGAGTCAGTGTGAGGTGATTCAATTCATAGAGCATGATTGTGATTGTGCATTCAGTTGAAGAAGGAAGCTTTCCACATTTGAGTTAAAATGTGAAAAGCACAAAAAAGAGCCTAAACAAATTAAAAGCAATGGGGATAGGTGATGAATTCTACATGTTTGATAGCAACACAGTTAAAACATGAGAAACCATTTTCTTCCAAAACCATGCTGTCCACTACCAAAAGGATCGTGAGTGAAAATGCCCTTTTAATTTATAACACCAAAGGTAGCAGCAGAAAAGTGGTTTGTATTGATACCTTACCTTTTTGTGGGGAGTCCCGATGAGTAAGAATATCAAATGTTAGAACATTCAAATGCTGAACAGTCTCACTATAAACATATTGATAATATGACAGATAATAGCTCACTTGGTGTGCTGAAGAAATCATCCTCAACCATATTACCTTCTCAAGCTGTTGGCAGACTTATCTAAGACCCTGGCAGTCAAGTGTACTCTTTCTGCCACATTTTATTAGTAAAGACTGATATTATAACACAGGTTGTAATACAAAGTTTTCTCTGATGTCATAATCCCACCTCTTGCCATGGATGTCACAATATCATGTCCTTCAGCTAGATGCTCAGAGCAGCCATAAATGTATTTTCCCCAAATGCTTGTTGTATACAACAATTGAAACAAGGAGGAAAAAAACAGAAAATCAGACACATAGAAAATTAATAGTATGTTTTTTCATTCTTGGTTATAACATATATGCTGTTTATTTCTAGGGTAAGAAATCTGCAAAACATTTGGCTTCTTCCACAGGCAGGTAAGAGCTGCTTCTCTTAATCTTGGAGACAGAATTCTACAACTGATCAATTTAGACAAGTCCCTTTTCCGATTATCAGTGAAGAATATTGAATGAGCATCTTTTAGCCCAGTTTCTTAGAAGTTAGTTTAGCAATAACGCGGGGGTTTTTTTAGTTACCACTTGGTTTGTCTGGAGCAAAGCAAACTGCAAACCATGGCTTAGCTCTGGGTTATGTAACAGCAGAATGACTTGGGGAGGGGCAAAGCAGCCACAGTTTTTACATGCTTGCATGTTTGCATTTAGCCATGGTTTGGGTTAGCATTATGTGTGAACTGGACCAGTATCTTTGGCTTTCTAGTAAAGGAGTTAATGCAGTGTTTAATACCCCCGCATCACTATCCAAGTGCTCATTTTGCATCAGTATGATACATTAAAGATTGTTCAGATCCTGACACTCATATTACCAAAGTAATTGATAAAAGTGTTTCTCATGTAAGTCAGATTGCAGATTTAAATTGTGTCAGTTCAGTCCTCCTTGAATAAAAAATGTTATAAAACTCAATGCAGGATGCTACTATGGTAGATAAAACCTTACTGTAAAATATCATAACACAGCATGCACTATACATAATAATTTTGACTAGATACTAAACTCATTGTTTTGTTTTTGCAGAACAACTGCTGGGCAAACATTGACCAGCCCCCATCCTCTGTTCAAAGTAGTATATTGTAGAAGAAAAGCTCACTATTATACTCCAAAGCCTTGTTTCAGAAAGAAACAGCTCCCGAAAGTCAAGAGCCGTGACATGGCAAATAAGGAAAATGAACTGGCATGTGCAGCTGATCTGCCAACAAAACTGCCTGCTGACGGTCGTACTTTCTTACTAAACTCCAGTGATTCTGGCCGATCTCAAACAGAAAGTCCATCATCAAAGTACAGTGGATTTTTTTCAGAGGTAAGTTAAATGTTACGTGATACTTGTTTTAAAATGAAAAGCTGGAATCTTAAGATTGCTGGCTTACTTCCAGTCTTAGTTGTTTAGTAGGGCTTGGATTTTGTAACCATTATATTTTAAAATGTTGGTCAGATAGCCTGTAAGGAACTGTACATGATAGCTGTAATGAGAACCAGCAGGATACAAACAGTATAGGTTGACAGTTGTTGGTTCTTAGTGGCTAAATTGTTCCCATGTCTCTAGGTTTCAGAAGATCATGATACTATGGCACAGGTTCTCTTCAGTAGAAACCTCCGGTTGAATGTAGCTTTAACTTTCTGGAGGAGAAGAAGTATAAGCGAGCTCGTAGCCTATTTAATAAGGTAAATATGAAAAATATTACTGGTATAATCCAGTCCACAATGGTTTCAGTGCTTGTATGTGGAGGATTCCCACTCCCTCAGAGGCAGAGGGCTGGATGGGAATGTAGAAATCATGCACAGACCTCCCATTCACCTCATTGGCCCATGTACTACTTTTGCAAGTATCCACTGAAAGAAGACAGCAGGACTCTAAAACTTGTTGGACTCAAATACAGATGCTGTGTAAAGCTTGCATGTTGTCTTTTCTCTTTTCTTTTTTTACTGCAGCTATTCTTAGTCTGCTGTATTTAAATGCATGTGCTGGCTCATGAATTCCTGAGCTTAAAAGTTTCAAGTCTAGAAGAATTACATAGAGCTGTGTCTAATAGTGTACATTTTTTTTTACTGATGTTTCCAGGATACAAGATCTGGGTGTAGTGGTAGACTGCCTTCCTGTTCTTACCAGCAGGTAAAAAATACACCAAGGGGTAGGGGTTTGTGGAGCTCAGATTTATAAGAGCAAGTTTATGTATACTGACATTATCTTGTTTCAGTTTACAGGAAGAAAAACCATATATTTCTGTGGGCTGCTGTGTAGACCTTCTACCATTAGTTAGATCACTGCTTAAGAGCAAATTTGAAGAGTAAGTTTTAAAATATAATTCTCTTCATATGAATGTTTAGATGCTGACAAAGTAAAGGTTAATCTTCTTTCACTGGCTGGTCCAATTTTTTAAGCCCTCTTTGTGCTAAGGGGCCTGTGGGCTTCAGTACTGAGACTGCCTTGGTCACCCTAGATAATGGCCTGTGTTGGGAGAAAAACAGGGCGGGACTCTGTTCCTACTGAGACTTCTCTTTCTCTGGTATTCTTGAGAATGACATTGTTCTAGAGTGCCTAGCCAGGACGGGAGTTGGAGGCAATATTTTGCAGTGGTTCTGCTCCTATCTGGATTGCCAACTCCAGAACAATGCCATGGTCAAGAGCTCTACAGGGTTCAGTCTTATAATCCATTCTATTTGGCATCTTTATGATACAGCTGAGTGGGAATTATCCAGAGTTTTAGAGTGTGCTGCCATCACTGCTGATCACACGCAGCACTGTTTTTCCTTTATAGCTCGAGTAGGTGTGGCAGTGGATATGCTGTCTGGCCTCAGTAATGGACTAGGCGAGAGCCAATAAACTGAATCTGATTTGAGACAAGATTTGAGACACTGCAAGTTGATTCCTCTGACTGGATGAGTGAAGTGGATCCTGTTCTGGATGCCATCTCACTCTCCCTGAAGAAGCAGGTCCACATCTTGAGGGTATTCTTAGCTCCAACATTGCTACTAGAAGCCCACGTGACATTCATGGGATAGAGTATCTTTCATCAACTTTGGCTGTTGTCCAACTATGACCTTTTCTGGATGGGGATAGCTTTACTTCAGCTGTCTACATTCTGGTCTAGGCTGGATTACTGCAATGTGTTGTATGTGGGGCTTCCTTTCAGGACTGTTTGAAATGCCGGACTGTTAACAAAAACTGGAAGGGGTAAACCTAGAGCATCTGTTTTGGCCCAACTGCATTGGCTTTCAACTAGCTTCTGAGCTCAGTTCGAAGCACTGGTTTTCACCATTATTAAAGTTCCATGCAGGTCAGAACCCACTTACCTAAAGGACCACTTTGTCTCGTATGAACCCTCTCAGACACTGTGTTTGCCATCTGAGGCTCTTCTCTGTTTTTCCATCTCTCCACTCCCCCCCCCCCCCAGCCAAAAAAGCACTGCAAGTCTTCTCTGTAATAGCTTCCTCCAGTCTTTGGAATGTTGCTTCCAGGGAGATACTCCTGGTGCCCACTTTACTGTAATTTCAGTGCCAGGTTAAAGCATTTTCATTCTCCCAGGTATATGGGCAGTTTTGATTATATTGATGTTACAGTTACTTAATCCAAGCTTTGGTGTGGTTTTATCATTGTTACTGTATTGATACTGTGTATTGGTTTATACATTTTCATTATGATTTATTGTATTTATATAGTAAATTGATTTAAGACTTATTATTTATAAAATGATATGCAAGGCTAATCAATCTACAACACTATTATCCATGTGCATGCACACTCTCAACCATCATCAGCTTGATTGCATATTTTCTGCTTGCAACATGGTGAAAATAGTCATGTTGTATATGCTCATCACAATTCAGAAAGTATAGGTGGCAACCATTTTGCACAGGGATTCTGCCCCTGGTCCCTGAGCATGTCGGTGTGCACAAGCCTGCCCAGCCCTGTTATGCCCCTGTCCCACCCTCTTCCGGGCCTAAATGGACCCATGCGGCGGACGTTGACATGTGCAAAAAAGGTTGCCACCTGTAGCTCTAATCAAGCAATAGATTCATTTTGCTTAATCCCGTTTACAAAGAAAGATGCACAAAGAATGAAACCCTCAGGTAGCTAGCCAAGGCAATCCAGAACAAAATTCCTCCCAAGTGATCAGTTGGATTTAGTGTATGAAGCAAAACTCTTCTACTTTGCTTATGAGGAGAAAATGCCTATGGCACTTATTCACATATTGTGGAAAGTTCCTTCTGTAACAACTTTCTTAATTCCATTTTCCTCCTGTTTCTATGGAGGAACATTTTGCAAACGAATTTTCTGTCTTCTTGGGTTTAAACTCCTCTGCAGCATTTTTTGTAATTCAAAATAAAATCATTTCAGATATGTGATCGTTGGCTTAAATTGGCTCCAAGCTGTTATTAAGAGGTGGTGGCCAGAGCTTTCTGCCCATGCAGAAAAAATAGAGGATGGGTAAGTTATGCTTTTTAAAGCTCATGACAGTATGGCACTTAATATGACTTACATTTCTTGCTTTTTAAATTCACTCTGTTTTTTGCTTTACAGTTGCAGAACATTCCAAGGCTTTGCAGATTAGCAATTGTTGAAACAGCCATAGTACCTGGAAATGCTTTGTTTAATATAATACCCACAGTGTACTATAAGCAATATTCTTAAAATGTCAAACTCCAAGCATGGTTTATAGCTGGAAACTGCAATAGAGTGGCAGTCATTGTTCATAGGAGATGATGTCAAGACATCTACAGATATTATGCAGTTAACTTCCACTCATGTTGTGTGATTTCTTCTTCTCTTCCCTTCTTCTGGACCAGATTTTTTTTTTGGGGGGGGGGTTCACCAGCAGGTTATAGGGAAGAGAGATGAAGGGTACGTCCCATTACGCAAGCAGAAATCCATTGCACAATTGGGTGGGCATCAGTGGAAGGGCCCCAAATATTGAATTTGTTAGTCTTTATAAAAATATTTATATGCCACCTTATGGCCCTCAAAGGAGCCCCATGGCAGTTTACAAACATAAAATACTTCAGCTTTAATACACAACTGAGGCTTTGTAAAAGAGAGTTTAATTTAATCTCAGATCTTCTTTTAATAAAATGTTGAAAGAATATGGCAACTTGTGTTTCAAAAGAAAAATATGGTTTTGTAACTATTAGGTAACTGGTTAAAATTGGCTGTTGTTGCAAAAAGGCAGGGATACTTCACTGTCTTTGAATGCTTTAAAAATATTTTGCTATATCCCCTCCCCCCCACACACACACATTGAAAACCTAGTTTTACAAGTTTATTTTTGAAAATAGAATAATCCATGGACTAAATGAAAATATGTCTAAGGACATATCCACACTATAGACTTAAACTGCTTTAACATGCCATTCAGCTTTGAGGAAAACTGGTTCTCTGAGGAGACAGTGATCTCTAATAGGATAATCTCAGAATCTCTTCAAACTACAGTTCTTGGCATTCTTTGGCGGAAGCTATGACAGGAAAAATTATATTAAACATATAATAAGTATGTAGCATAGTTTAAATCTGTTAATCCCTACTAACGTGTTCATGAGCCTGGATCAGAAATGCAAGAAACTTCCAACTGAATGGGATAGTTTAGCATGATATAGGACAATAGGTTTTTCAGTATATTCAGTTGGTTTCTTTAAAACATTTTTTTAAAAAATTTCCTTAAATAATATATGTAGAATCAAACCACCAGACAATATTTAAAATATCCCACATCTCAATTGCAGATGTAGATAATGTGTTTTGATGGCGGGGGGGGGGGGTCCTAAATGCTTTTGGGGTGATTATTTGAAAGATAAAACCCTAATCAAAGCACTAGCAATAATTTTAACAACTGGATTATTGAGGAAATCATTAAAAATTTGAGTGCCTGAAACATTTTTTGCATATTTTTAAAATCACTACAATGTACCCTCCTGTTCTCAGGTCAGAACTAGATTTTTGGGGTCAGATTGCTTGGAGCAGCACTGAAATCGATCAAATTAAACAATATAGTTTGAGATTCTTTTTCTCCCAGGATGTTTCATTACATTTTGCTTTCTCTATTAACTAACAGTTCTATCCATAAAAACTGGGAGAACTTTCTCCTTAGACTAAGATTCCCCCCCCCAAATCTTTGAAAAAATAATTTTAGTTTTTACCTATATGTATTTTTAATTTCCTGAACTGAAGTTGGAAAAACTACCATAGTAAAGGGGTGCTCAATTTTAGGGATGCCCAAAATATAATTCCATGTGTCTTTTTTTCATAGAAATATTCAGATTTTAAAGACACAATTAAGTGGATTGTGGAAGCAAGAAAATCATCTTACTTTGGTTCCAGGATATACGGGTAATATAGCAAAGGTAATGTGTTTGTGGTGTTCCTTCGTGGTCTCAATGTTATACAGCCTCCATTACAGTTAAGTTGTAGTGAGCTGATTTATTTTGTGGGGTGCTACTAAGCATTCGGAAGTCTGATTCTCTGTGTAAGCAGCAACCAACTATTTCTCTTTGCTTAGTTAATGTGACTGGGGCCTGCAAAGTGTTGGGGTGACTTTCCCTTGTATTAATTCATCAAACTGCTCTCGCTCTCATCAGTCTTTGTCACTTTTAAAGTAGCCCATTAGTAAGTTGGATTGAATAAATTTGGCTTATTCTTTATTGTGGGTCTGCTCCTCAGTCTTTGCTTGGTAACCATTTCTCATCCCTTGGCTCTTTTGCTTGATCATCAGCCTGATCCCTGTTTTCTTTATTCTGGACCAGCTGCAGAAGTATCAAATGCTTTCCTTTCTTTTAGAGGAGGGAGCCGTGTACGTGGCTCAAATGAAAAGGAAGAGAAGACATAATCATAACAATCCTTGAAGCAATTCCAAAGGCTTCACATTATCTTGTCAACCTTGCCATAGCCCTGTGAGAAGCAATTGTAGTATTATGTCTGTATTGCAGATAGAGGGCTGAGATCGAGTGTGAAGTACTTAATCAGCTTAGTGAGCTCCTTGTACAGGTGAAATTCAAACTAGAGACTTTCTGGTTCTATCTCAGTTTCCTAGCGCTGATTCCGCACCAGCTCTCATGAAAGAAACATGCATGGTTGAGGAGGAAAGAATCCTATCCTTGCCCATGCATTACTGAAGCTCCTCCTGTCTGCAGACTTCAGGTGTTATTAAGTTGCCACATATGAGGGCGCTGTCACGGCTAAAAATTGGCCGCTGTTTCTTTAATGCTTAAAAAGCTGGGTCAGCATGAGTTAGCGGCCTACACCAGGTTCTATATATAGAGTGAGAAATGTTAGTTTGTGGTTGGGTTGGTTGGTGAAAGCTGATAGTGTTGTGTGTACAGTTGGTCAGTCGCTTTTGCAGAAAGACTTTTAAGAATAAAAGCAGAAAGTACTCTGCAAGGATATTCTTCTTGTGGACTCTTTTATACCAACAAGGGTCTGAGGATCAGGCTGAGGCAACAAAGGGAGGTCAGAGCCTGTTTTTTTGCTTTTTACAAACACTGACAGGTTATGGGCCCAGTGTTTCTAAGCATGTGCAGAGTGCAAAACGACTGACAGCATCTCAGTGCACTTGTTCCCTCTTGGCCATTCTTGGTACCCCCCCCCCCCCCGCCCCAGCTTTCCAGAGTTATATCACAAGGTTGACATCTACAAGGAAGGCAGAGCTAGAGTATACTCTCTGATCTCCCCCTATTCCCTGCATGGTAACTTAACCTTTGTTAGTAATGCCTGAAGAGGACTTGTATCGCGCTCTCGCTCTCCAAAGTGGAGGACACAAAAACAAAAGATGCACTTTTCTCAGTTTCAATTGCACTTGCTCAAGGGCTTGGACAAATTCTAGAAGGGATAATGAAATTATCCATGTGCAGAAGGGAAGGATTTCCCAAGATATGTGCTTTAGCATAGCATCTATTGCTGGAAGAAGCAGGGGACGGTTTGTACAGAGGAACTGAATAGTTCAACATCTCACCCTAGAGCAGCAATTCCCATATAATATTTCAGATTCTTGGGGTGGCGCCTGCAGTGGGGTGGGGTACACTCCTATTCATATGGCTTTCTATGAGCAAGGTGAGATACTCATGTAGAACACTTTCACTAAATTCTAGCAATATCTGTGTAAAAGAGATTCTTCAAAAGTGACATTTTTGTCCAGAAGCAAATGATATTTGGCTGCATCAATTCAAACAGTCAGTGGTTGCCTCTTCTTAGATTCTAGCCCTACTTTGTGCAGTGAATGGCTCTTTGAATTAATTTCTCTCTCTCTCTCTCTCTCTCTCTCTCTCTCTTTTTTTTTTTTTTTTAAGGATGTGGATGCTTATTTATTACAGCTGCACTGACATTCCTGGAGGACAAGTGTATGTGTACATGTAGTGTGTGTTGGCTAAGAAGCCCTTCAAGTAATCCTGAACTATGTACTGTTTCCAAAAGGACATCTCTTCTGAGAACTGTCTTTGGCAGGAGAGGACTAGACCGCCAGACTGTTTAATTCAACCACTAAAATTCATCTGCTTCACATTGAAGTGGAAAAATTTCTAATGGGCGCAACCTTTACTTCAATGAGGTGAAAGTGCACTATGAAAACTATACGTATGCCTTTGCTGCATTTTGGGATTGTTCAGTTACTGGATGAAGTCATGAAAGTGTTTCTACTGCATAATGGTATAAAACAGCAAAACTTAATTGTGAAGACAGAATTGCAGAACCAGTTACTAGGAACCACAAGAGACCAGTCGCCATAAATATTTTTTAAACTTTGTTTTTCTTATGAATTGTAAAAATGTGTATATTTTCAAGATATTATGAAATTTTGCAATTTTGCTGTATTGAAACTCTGATATATGTCTGCTATATTAATCAAGATATTAAAGACTATTTTTGTTGCACTACTGAGAAACTGTATATAGCAAGGGGCCTTAACTACTAGTATTGCAAATAGCCAATGTAGTAAGAAACCATTATAGCCAATATATAAAGATGCTGTATAGAGGGATGGAAACTCTTTATTAAAAATCAGGGTGTTTACACAAATTGTGTACAAATCATTTTGAAACATTTTGCACACTTAAATATATTTAAGTGGATATTTCCACTGACTGACTACTTAAATACCTGTATGACCTAAGAGTACTAAAATTTAGGCATAGAGGGAGGTTGTTAGCAAAATGGTGAATATGTACACCTAGCATTTTTAATACTTAAATTTTCTAATATATTCTGTTGTGTTTCATTTAAATGTGTCGAGTAAACATACTAAATGTTACTACTGCTTTAATTAAGTTCGCATAACTTTACCTGGTTCTCTCACTCCGCTTAGGACATCTTCAGATATTTATAACTCCAAGCTCCTAGAAATGTTTACGGCCACGGTAGGCCTATGCTTTTCAGATTTGACAATGCATCTGCTACCTCCTCTAATTAATATTGCTGCAGCTCTTGCAAATGTAGTTGCCATACTCCTGACTTAACATTTAATCTTAACTGGAAGATTAATGCAATAATACATCCAGTGCAAAAGTTTACAGTTGTGTTTCTTTTTACTCATTTGCGATATTTTAGTTCAATCTGCTATGGTTTATCAGCTATATTAAAAAGGAAAACAGGTTGATGGGTTTGTGGGATGGCACCTGTGTCTTATGTTACTAGTAAATATGTTTGTCTAAATAAAATTCTATCGAGTGCCAGCTGTGCACAAAACAAACTGAAATGTATTTTTGCAGCATGCCAACCAAGTTGATCACCGGATTTAATTTTGATCTTCAGTGTGCTTTGTGATTATACACCAGCTGCTTCTATACACAACTGCAGACTGTTAGAAAGAGGTCTCTTTTCATGAATTGTGCCATGAGAACATTTATGGTCAAAAGCAAGGAAGCAATATTTATCTATATAAGTGTACTGTAAAGACACTTGCCTCAATTTATACCAAGCTTCAGTAAATCAAGGGGGAGGGGGGGACCAAGAAGGCCTAATTCTCTTGTCTTGGTTTACAAGCCTTTATAGCTGTGAGGAGATGGTCTTATGTCCTTAGGATCAGATGCATTAAGAATGTCAGTAGTTGTAATGGTTCTAGGGGGTTGCTCGTGCGTAAGTTGTCGCCACACCTGGCTGAGTTACCTGGGTGAACCCTTTCTGTCCGGACAGCCACCCATCCGTGGCTGTCTCAATCGCTGGCAGAATCCGTCAGTGGGCGTTTCTTGAACTTCTTCCAGCAAAGAAGTTCTTTGACGCCCAGTCGCCTCCTACTCTCCCTGCGCGGAAGTCTTCTGCGCAGGGAGGGTCTGGGCAGCGGAGGACCCGTGCTCTCCCCGCTGGTCCCTGGGAAGGAGTCCTGGAGCCTTCTCTCCAATTCCCCCTTCTGCCCCCCTCCTCTACTGGTGCTATGCTGATTTCCTTCCCCAGCAGATGAGCTGTCCCTCTTCCTGCTGGGACCCTCTCCGCCATCCCTCTGGAGCCCTCTCTCCTCCTTTGGCTCCAATGGCAGTTCCCTGACAGTAATGTACTGAAAGAACAGGAAATAGAGGCTTGTTTAAATCATACGTTCTCCCCTATGTTACAGAATACTTGCCTAGATTCTGGTTTTAAGGGGTTTCTGATTAGATTTTAAATCCAAGGTAATACTATAGTAGATTACACAGAAACACTAGAGAGGCAGCTGGAGGTGGAGAATTGGATGAGAGGGATGGAGCTGAGTGTCATCAATGTACGGTGGTACCTCGGGTTAAGTATTTAATTCGTTCCGGAGGTCCGTTCTTAACCTTAAACTGTTCTTAACTTGAAGCACCACTTTAGCTAATGGGGCCTCCCGCTGCTGCCGAGCCACTGGAGCACGATTTCTGTTCTCATCCTGAATCAAAGTTCTTAACCCGAGGTACTATTTCTGGGTTAGCGGAGTCTGTAACCTGAAGCATATGTAACCCGAGGTACCACTGTATAGGTGATACTGAAAGTCATGGAAAAATGGTAAGCTTGCCGAAAGACATAGTATGGTGAGAAAGAATAGTAGGCAGCCAAGCCTTCTGAGGAATCCCAACAAGAGGGGAAAGCAGTATATGGAGACACTGAAAAAGCGATTAGACAGGAAGAGAGCCAGTGGAGGACAGCAGCAAGGATCCCCAGGGCATAATAGGAATCTAACCGGAAGGAACTATTAACTATCAAACATGACAGAAAGATCAAGGAGATAAATACAGAGAAGAGGCGCATAGATCTGGCAGTGAGGAGGTCATCCATGATTTTCATGAGGGTAGTTCAGTGGAGTGAAAGAGGTGAAAGCCAGATTGGAGATGGTCAAAAGTAGAATTGGAGGAAAGTTCGTTGTTATATAGGAGTAAGCAGCACAGTCCAGAAGTTCAGAGATAAAGGGGGAAAGAGTAGTACTTGGAGAAGGGACAATGAGCCTAGAAATGTGTTCTTTTTTGAGAATAGGGGAAATGGTGTGTTTGGATACTTGAAGGAGATGGTGCATAAGGGGAGATAACTGGAAGTTGGAAAGGGGCATGAGAAGGGCAGAATGAAGGGCAGAGTAGACTGGTTCTATCTTAGCATTGGAGGAGGAGGCCAAATCTTGACCAGAGAGAGGAAGTGGGGTGTAGAGGAGTGGGCTTTAGCAGGCATCAAAGGTAGAGAAGTGCAGCTTGCGATACCTAGAGTTGGTGTGGAAGGGATGGATGAAGTAGTGCTGTTTAGCCAGGAGTAGCTTGGAGGATAAAGATGTTTCCAGGGCAGGTTACTTGCTTTCTCCTGAAAATCATTTGAAACACAAGTAACAGAGATGAGTTTTTGTTTTAAAAGTAATGTTTTAAAAATGCCTGTGCTATTGAAACCAGTAGTGATGTATGGAAGTGAGAGCTGGACCATAAAGAAGGCTGATCGTTGAAGAATTGATGCTTTTGAATTATGGTGCTGGAAGAGACTCTTGAGAGTCCCATGGACTGCAAGAAGATCAAACCTATCCATTCTTAAGGAAATCAGCCCTGAGTGCTCACTGGAAGGACAGATCCTGAAGCTGAGACTCCAATACTTTGGCCACCTCATGAGAAGAGAAGACTCCCTGGAAAAGACCCTGATGTTGGGAAAGATGGAGGGCACAAGGAGAAGGGGATGACAGAGGACGAGATGATTGGATAGTGTCTTTGAAGCTACCAGCATGAGTTTGACCAAACTGCGGGAGGCAGTGGAAGACAGGAGTGCCTAGCGTGCTCTGGTCCATGGGGTCACGAAGAGTCAGACACGACTAAACAACAACAACAATGCTATTGAAAATTTACAATAAAATGAACGTACAATGAAAATGTACAATAACTAGATGTAAACACCTTGGAATAGGGTGGAGACATCTCCACCCCGTCAACACCCCCTGGTTTGCACACTAACAGGAACGGAAGCCGTGCTGATGTGAACAGCTAGAGGGGAAAGAGCTGTGAAACGCACCAGGAGAAAAACAACTTCACTGCGCTCTAAGGCAGTAATGTGAACACACCTTTTGTGGGAAGAAGTCCACATAATGAAGGGTAAACATTCTCTTTTTCACTCTACCAGTTCTTATTGTGCACAGATATTACACATAGATGATCTTGATGATATGTGGCTTTTAATAGTAGGACAATCCTTATGAGATGCAGGATTTAGGCCATTAGGGGTCAGTGCCCAATTTCCAATGGTTACAGTTAAAGAACAGCAGGCTACAATTATACTGTTAGATTAGTTTAAGCAGACCAGAGCAAATCCTTATTTTGAAATTAAGAGGTCAGCATTTACTGATAAGTTTGATTTATAAGAGAACTGATGGTCAGCATGGCATTGTTAGAAATAACACCTGCTTAAGCTTTGACTGATTCCAGAAACTTGGGGACAGAGAGATTAAACAGAGCCAAAATGGAATATACTTGCTGAGCCAAAACCAATTCTTATATAGCTGCCTGGAACATTATGCTGGGAGACTACAATGTAATAAATGCTAGCAATAAAAATGCTAAATGGTTTCTTCTATTGTAGCTGTTAGAATAGATACACAAAATAGCTTGAAACCTCCCACACTACCAGGTTCCACACTATTGCCTAAATGATATATTTAGTACTCTTAAATGCTAGAAATAGCAATGGAGCTACATTTATTATATCGGACAAAGTGCTTGAAATGGAATCATTAGAAGAAGAAAAACTGCTTGTAGGGTTAGAGAGAAAAAACAATAGTTTCATTTGCATCCATTTCCCTAACATTTATACTTACAGTGGTACCTCTGGTTAAGTACGTAATTCGTTCCAGAGGTCCGTTCTTAACCTGAAACTGTTCTTAACCTGAAGCACCACTTTTGCCAATGGGGCCTCCCGCTGCCGCCACACGCGCCACTGGAGCACAATTTCTGTTCTCATCCTGAAGCAAAGTTCTTAACCTGAGGTAATATTTCTGGGTTAGCGGAGTCTGTAACCTGAAGCCTATGTTACCCGAAGAAGAATCCAGGATTTTAGCATACCTGTGATGCCATGTAGAAACAGAGGCATGAGTCTGAGGGAGGAACCCAAGGGCCACAAAAATTGATAATGCTTTAAGAAAATGCTACATCACTTTGAGAAAAAGCTATGAAACTGTTAAGAATGCTAAAGCTTTGAACCTGCTGAGAATGCAAAAGCCCTTTCCCACAGGAAGAGAAGAAGCTAACATTTTTATCACAGAACATACGCAGCTAAACACGCAGGTTTACAAAGCACAATAGCTCCATGTAACAATGTTTCTGTATGGACAGCAAAACAGCCGATGCTTATGCTTATTGCGCAAGCATACTAACCTGAAATGTATACAACAATTAGGATGAGGTAATGTGAAATACTTATATGCATATGATTGGAAAGGGCTTTGTGTAGAAACTTATAAATAACCTCCCTAGACTGCTAGCTGGGGGTTACAGTTCTTGCGGAAGGGTCCAACCATAGCTGTCAACCTTTCCCTTTTTTAAAGGGAAATTCCCTTATTCTGAATAGGATTTCTCGCAAGAAAAGGGAAAAGTTGACAGCTATGGATCCGACTGTAACCTATTGCTTCCTTAGTAATAAAATTGCTGGGCTCTATCTCCAGCTTCCTCTGTCTTATTGACAACAGAGGGGTTTTTATAGGGTTTGACCCCTTTCTACAAGTCAACCATCTAATTCAGATTTTATGTGAATGTATATGGGGGGGCAGTAGAAATGCTACACTACTGCAGAATATGAACTGCATGAAAAGCCAGCATTGGTGGGGCTGCGGTTGGTTTAGATTTTTAGCTAAATATCCCCCACCCCACCCCAATCCACTATAATAATAATAATAATAATAATAATAATAATAATAATAATAATAATAATAATTTATTATTTATACCCTGCCCATCTGGCCGGGTTTCCCCAGCCACTCTGGGCGGCTTCCAAAAGAATATTAATATACTGTCAAACATTAAAAGCTTCCCTAAGCACCCCTCCCGTTACAGGCAACAGCAAAGATTAACGTTGCCCACTCAGGCCCCACTCGCAGCCCATATCCAGCCTTCAGTAGAAGTGTTATACCTTGCACTGAGCAAAAATAAGTTCTCTTGAAAAATACATTCCGCCCCCCCCCCCCGCATTAAACAAGACTTAAATTACGAAAAGCAGGCGCTCATCCCAATGCTGTAACTTATTACTCCTCTTTATTTTAGAAGACAGCTGAAGGCAGCCCTGTTTAGTGAAGTTTTTAATGTTTCATGTTTTACTGTGTTTTTAATATTCTGTTGGGAGCCGCCTAGAGTGGCTGGAGAAGCCCAGCCAGATGGGCGGGGTATAAATAATAATAAAATTTATTATTATTATTATTATTATCATCATCATCATTATTAAAATTGCTGTATCGGATGTTTTTGGCGTTTGACGAGTGGCTGGGGAAACCCAGATTATTATTATTAATTATTAATAATAATAGAAATACTGTTGCCCAATCATAACTACCCTGAAACCCAGCAATGCTCTCTACTATTGTTATGATTAATAATAATAATAATAATAATAATAATAATATAATGATAATGATAATGATAATAATAGAAATACTGTTGCCCAATCATAAATACCCTGAAACCCAGCAATGCTCTCTATTATAATTAAATAATAATAATAATAATAATAGAAATACTGCTGCCCAATCATAACTACCCTGAAACCCAGCAACGCTCTCCATGGGCAGCTCCCTGCTTTTCGCCCTGCGGCTCCTTTAAGAAACGTCTTCAGAAGAAACCCGGAAGTTGAGCTCTCGCCTCCTCGTTCGTCACGACGCGCCCCTCCACTTGGCGCATGCGCCGCCGGGGACGACGAGAGCGGCCCTTCCTTTCTCCCGGTCTGCTCTGTCGCCGCCGCCGCCTCCTCCCCCTCCTTCCCGGCACCTCCGGCGGTTGCTGTAATGGCGGCCCGGCCCGGCGGCCTCCCGGGGACGGCGACGACGATGTTGCGGCTGCTGGCGGCGGCCTTTCTCTTGGCCGCCGGCTCGCGGGCTTCGGAGGTGGCCGGGGGCGCCGCTAGCGGGGAGGCTGTGGGCGCCAGCGAGCGGTTTAAGATCGAGGGCCGGGCGGTGGTGCCGGGGGTGAAGCCCCAGGACTGGATCTCGGGGGCCCGGGTGCTGGTGGACGGCGAGGAGCACGTCGGCTTCCTCAAGTGAGTAGCAGCCGGGGAGAGAGGCTACCAGGATTTGCGGGGAGAGGGAAGGGATTTGTTCCTTTTTTGATTCAAACCCCGACCCTCGGTCTCTCTCCCGTTTGGTCCCCACAACCTTGCCAGGTAGGCTAGCCTGACAGAAAGTGAGCCCCCCCCCCTCCCCGAGGTAGTTTAGGGGAAATTCCAACTCGGGCCTCCCCATTCCTCGTCTGAGACTACTAACCACTGCATCATAGTACGAAGTTGCATCACCACCAACGTGTGCCTACAGAGACAGACAAATTTACTTGAAGAGATGGCTGTCTTTTTCTTCTGATTTCCTCCACACGTTTAAAATCTTAATTAAAAAAATCCTTCCAGCAGCACCTTAAGGTAAAGGTAAAGGTACCCCTGCCCGTACGGGCCAGTCTTGACAGACTCTGGGGTTGTGTGCCCATCTCACTTAAGAGGCCAGGGGCCAGCGCTGTCCGGAGACACTTCCGGGTCACGTGGCCAGCGGGACATCGCTGCTCTGGCGAGCCAGAGCCGCACACGGAAATGCCGTTTACCTTCCCGCTGGTAAGCGGTCCCTATTTATCTACTTGCACCCGGAGGTGCTTTCGAACTGCTAGGTTGGCAGGCGCTGGGACCGAGCAGCGGGAGCGCACCCCGCCGCAGGGATTCGAACCGCCAACCTTTCAATCGGCAAGTCCTAGGCGCTGAGGCTTTAACCCACAGCGCCACCTGCGTCCCACCTTAGAGACCAGCACCTTAGAGACCAGCACCTGCGTCAGCACCTTAGAGACCAGCTAAGTTTGTTACTGGTATGAGCTTTCATGTGCGTGCACACTTCATCAGATACCAAGCATGTGTAAAATCTTAGTTCAGAAGAGAGTCACCTTTCTTGAGCGTGGGGCAGTCATGCTTGTTGCCACTTAGATGAATGCAACAAATGTTGCTCATTTCAAAGGACAAAGAACTTTCCTCGGGGAAAACTTCTCCTCAAGCCTTTAAGGATACAGTGGTACCTCGGGTTACATACACTTCAGGTTACATACGCTTCAGGTTACAGACTCCGCTAACCCAGAAATATTACCTCGGGTTAAGAACTTTGCTTCAGGATGAGAACAGAAATCGTGCTCCGGCGACACAGCGGCAGCAGGAGGCCCCATTAGCTAAAGTGATGCTTCAGGTTAAGAACAGTTTCAGGTTAAGAATGGACCTCCAGAACGAATTAAGTACGTAACCAGAGGTACCACTGTACTGCTCTTTTTTTCCTGAACGCACCAATCACCAGACACCCCCCTCTTTATTTCTGTATTTTCTGTTTTCCAGCTTCTTGGTTTCTGCTGTGTACAGAGACACCTGCAGGTACCTGCACTCTGTAATGTGCAAGCATGAATCCTGTCTGTTGCTTTCAGTAGAATGTGCATCCCCATTCTTAAACTTAAAGTTAGCTTGTGCAGTAGTGTGCACATCTAATTGCTGGAGAACATTATTTTTCTGAGATAGCAGGGTCACTGTTTTTTTGGGGGGGGGTGAGTGCTTTCTAGATTCTAGAATGTAGTTCTACAGGTATCTCTACTACCTAATAGGTGGTGCCTATTTTAGTAATGGCCAGTCTTGCACAACTCCTTTTCCACCTTGTGGTGTTGTGACCTCATCCTGCAAGGAGGTGTCCTGGAGCACAGAAACATATGTGCATACTTTGAGTGTTGTCAGTGCCAGCTCCTCTTTGGAGACTTGAGTGCTCTGCAACACATATGTTTAGACTGAACATCACCCAGTATTTTAAAAAATGACAGACAATATTTGCAGTCAAGAGAAAGCATTGGCTATCCTTTCTATAGCAAAGATTATGCTCCTGATCTTTATGTATAGGTAGGTTAATATTGAGAGCAAGATTTTTCTTGGATCCTTCTCAAGAGTTTTCTGGTTGAGAAACTGTGTCCAACAAAACTGTCTTTTCCATACATATATATACACACAAGATGGTTTCAAAAAGCCATTCTGTACTTATGAGGATTGCCTTAGAACACTCAGTGTATCATGGCTGAGCCAAGATTTTCAATGGAAACATCCAGCTCCCACTCTTAAGTACTATGCAGCACCAGCTTAGTGGCATTGTAAGTTAGTGAAATAGAGCATTGTGTTATGAATTAAGAGGTAGGGTTGGTAATCCCCCTCTTGATAGGACGATAGCTCTTTGGTCTAATAAAGCTTTTTTGAGTTCTGACATGTAAAACATCTGTAGCACATTTTAAATTATTGTAACTGTTCTGTGATGCAATTAAATCTATGATAATTTTTATTTTTCAGGACAGATGGAAGCTTTGTGGTTCATGATGTTCCTTCTGGATCATATGTAGTTGAAGTCATATCTCCAGCTTATAAATTTGAACCAGTGCGAGTGGACATCACTTCAAAAGGGAAAATGAGGTGAGTGGCTATAGCTTTTTTTATATAGAATACTAAACCAAACTGGTTTGCTATGGAAAACAGGGCTGGTTGGTCTGTTGGTAAGGCCTTAAACATTTTTGATGTTCTCTCAAATAAATAAATAGGCCTTAAAACTCCATAATTATTTGAATCCTCCACAGTTGCCTTCACTACAGCTCGTTTACTGCTGGCAAACCACAATCTGAAGCCTTGGATTGGTGGTGGTTTACGAACCTTGTTTTGTTTTAACTTTGGCTTGCTGTTATGTACAAACCCAACATTCTTCTATAACCATGGTTTGTTTGCACATCACAGATGTTCACCAAGCTAGAAAGGCATAGGGCTAGAAAGAAATCAAGCTTTAGAGAAACAAGCCATGCTTTGTTTGATCATCTTGGGGACAAATCTGTGGTTAATATGATTTGTTAAACAGACTGTGGCTTAGTGTTGGTTGTGAACCAAGCTCCTAAATTAATGTATCTGAAAACAAAACTTCTGCCAGGTGTGGTGTGATATATCATGAAAAAAATACTTTTAAAGATACACAAACTATATCTGAAGGGGTTGGATCTAGGCTTGCACATTTGTTCATGGAAAGGACCAAGATCCATTGGTGGCTTCTGCTGAAATAAGGAGGTGGTCATTTTAATAGATTTTCCTTTCTCCCTGCAGACCCCAGCACCCCTTTCCACATTTCTAGATGCCCCCCCCCCAAAAAAAAACCTCCAGAGTACCTTCTCAGCAGTGCTGTAGGAACTGGCTAATGGGGAACTGACTAAAATAACCTCTTTACTTTAGCAGAGCTTTCTAGCCACAAGTTAAAGCCACCTGGTTAAGCTAAGCTTAACTCAGTTTGTGTTTGGTGCTAATAGTTTACAGAATGTTTTTCAGCTATGTTTTCCTCACTGAGAATATCTGCACAGTGATTACAGTGGCTTACAGAGTTCTTTTGAGTCTATAATCTTTGACATTTAATGCTAGACATATGATCACTGCTAATTTGTTACATTTGTGAGATCTGTCAAACTTAATTTGTCTGATACTGGATTTTGCTAGATCTGTGATGAGTGTGTGTGTGTGTGTGTGTGTGTGTGTAAAATGGGTTGCTGTTGTTTTTCAGTAGCACCTGTTCTAGTTGCTATCTCCAAGGACATGCAGAATAAACTATTTCAGGCCTCTCTTGGGAAAATAAAGTTTCACCAAGTAAACACATTTGTTGGGATATAGATGCA
This sequence comes from Podarcis cretensis, assembly GCF_951804945.1. Taxonomy (NCBI): domain Eukaryota; kingdom Metazoa; phylum Chordata; class Lepidosauria; order Squamata; family Lacertidae; genus Podarcis; species Podarcis cretensis. The sequence goes on along the minus strand of NC_137170.1, from coordinate 42,575,585 downwards.
CATCTAATGCAGAATCTCTTATATGAGCAGGCGACCAAGCCACGATCCTATATACAATTATGGTACTTTCTTACAATCAAATTTTAAGCTGCTTAACTATTCACAGGATTATCACTTCAGTTCAAATGCAGTGATAGAGAAAATATCTAACCAAGATAATTTGTTGGGTTTTAATGGAGAAAGATACTTCTAAATGTCTTCTTCAGGGCAAGATTTGTGAATTACATCAAAACATCAGAAGTTGTCCGATTGCCATACCCGCTTCAGATGAAATCTTCTGGACCACCTTCTTATTTCATAAAGAGAGAATCTTGGGGATGGACAGACTTCTTAATGAACCCCATGGTATGTATGGAAACAGATGCACATGAACTGCTTGTTTGCCACTGATTAGCTGTTTATTGCCTATGTTTCAAAACCTATTTAAGGACCCTATTTGTAAGATTTAAGGGTAAACATTAAACAGATTATATGTTAATATGCCACTGTTAGAAGATAATCATTAAACAAGGCTTGTTTTCAGGCAGGCATCTCTTGGTGCAGGAGAGGCATCTCTAGAGGGAGGGATGGTTACATCATCTTAACAGGGATTTCTTGTCATACAATCAGCTGGGGGGAAATTATGAAGCATTGTAGACCTAAATTAGCATCCCCAACTCCAGTTAATTTGCTATGCATTTGCAAAAAAAACACCCCTCCAGCCCTATTGTATATAATATTTTTGAAGTAAACTACAAATGTGTAACTGTGTTTTGTAGTAGGAGTCTTAAAAGTGTGTTGATTTCTAGCTTGCCTCAGCTAGATATTTCAGTTGAAACTGGAAGGCAGAGTGTGTGGCAGAGGAATGTGTTATAGGTTTGTTGTTGTTTTGAGGTTGAATATAAAACTGAAGGGCAGTTTGGGACGCTGGTTGCTAAAGCAACCACAGGTACCCATTAATCCTGGCTCAGTGCATATGGTAAAGGTAAAGGTACCCCTGACCATTAGATCCAGTCGCAGACGACTCTGGGGTTGTGGCACTCATCTCTCTCTATAGGCCGAGGGAGCCGGCGTTTGTCTGCAGACAGCTTCCGGGTCATGCAGCTAGCATGACTAAGCCACTTCTGGCGAACCAGAACAGCACATGGAAATGCTGTTTACCTTCCCGCCAGAGCAGTACCTATTTATCTACTTGCACTTTGACGTGCTTTCGAACTGCTAGGTGGGCAGGAGCTGGGACCGAACAACAGGAGCTCACCCTGTCGCGCGGATTTGAACCACCTACCTTCTGATTGGCAAGCCCTAGGCCCTGTGGTTTAGATCACAGTGCCACCCGCATCCCAATGCATATGGTAGGACTTGTTAAATGGAATAATTGAACTAGCCTAGATACAGATGCTTCAGTTATGCAGCACATTAAAAAAAATTAAAATACCACACGCTGTGATACTTGGATATAGATCCACTCTCCCCTTTATTTGTATATTGTTGAATAATAAGTTAGTGTCTATTTTGACTGCTAAAACCCTGCCAGAAGAAATGGTTTCTCTGCTGCAGTAGTAATCAAAGGATCTACTCAAGGAGAGTAGATCTTGACTGGCTCAAGACTATGGTCATTGAGCCCCAACATGGAGTGTTTTCACCATATTTTTCATTTTTTGTGAGATTTCTAAATATTGGAATTTCTGTGCAGCCTCAGGCATATGTAGCTGCCTTTGGAGCTGTTGACCCCATCTAAGTATGTCACTGAGATGTGCCACTTGTATATCACTGTAAACCATGGTTAATATTTTACCCACAATCCTAGGTTTGGGTATTAATCTGATTCACGGAGTCATAGTTTGTTTCCTGGTGGCCATTCACAATATAACTTTTGAGGGATTCTTCTTTTATTATCTATGGTACAATACGACAGTACTAGAACTGCTGCATAACAGAAGAAATACTAACATATTTTTTAAAAAATCTCCTGTTTAAGGTTATGATGATGATCCTTCCATTGCTGATCTTCGTATTACTTCCTAAGGTTGTCAACACAAGTGATCCTGACATGAGGCGGGTGAGTAAGCTTTGCGAGGATTAACACTGCAAATATTGTATCTGAAGAAACCAAACCAGTCCAAATAAATATTACAGTCCAGAAAGTGTCTGGGAATGGTTTTTCTATTACCACTAAGATAGAAATACAGCTGTGGGCCAGAAATACAAGCTCTCTAATAATGCTTAATTATTCAAATCTAAGAGATGCTAAATCTAAATTGTGTGCAGTGTAAACTTTGTATAATGTATTCAATGTATTATTTTCAGTCAGGGATAAGGTAGAAAGTGAAAGAACACAAAGAGAGGGCTTTAAGAGGATGGAAAGAGATGTAATATGAGGAGACCAGGAAGCTGCAGCCTTAGTGTCATTGGACTGAATGAAACTAGTGTCTGAGAGCTGGTGTGTGTTAGGACAGTCCGCTTCATCTCAACAACTTTCCATTCCAGCCCACAAAAGGGACCAAGATCTGTTTGATCCCACCCAGACACAATCATACAAGATAAGTCTTAGCTGCCCACTCATGCCGTTATTGAGAAACAACAGAGAGTTGTACTTGGACATCTTTCATCACTTTTAGGTTGCCTTTCCGGTTTGGTTCCATGAGCAGTAGAGGCTGTTGCAACAGCCTCATTTTCTGCCAAACCTCTTTGAGGGTGAGCCAACAGCATCCACTCTTTTTCCTGCTGGCAGAAGCAGCAGCTGCCTAAAGATTCCTTGCTGCTGATATTAGGAATTAGCATGAGTCTGTTGGCTTATAGGTGGTGAAAAATGTTAGTCAAGCAGAGCCCACTGGGCAGAAAAATAAGTATGTCTTGGTTCTGGATGGGGAGCATGTGTAGTTTTCTACCATCATTTTCAATTCTTGGGCTGCACTGATTCCTTCATCTGCCCATTCAGTGCTATGGCCATTTCGCCACTAGTTTGTCATGAAAACAGAGACACTAATTTTGAGTTACAAAAATAATCTACCAGTCTCTTCCTATGTTGAATGAATGTCTCTGAGACTATTTCTGATAATTTGTGTTATCGTCTCCTTTTCTTGCCTATTGCAATTAAAACAAGAATTCACATCCTAGTCACGTTCTTCTGTGACAAATCCATTATGACAGAAAGTTTTAAATATGATATTTATTAAATTATCCTAATTTATTGTCCTTTCACCATGCGTTATGCTGAATAGCGGAAGGCTAGAACAAAATGGAGATTCAAGGTGTTTACTAAATCTTCTTTATTTAGCAGTATCTACTGTTTGTCTTTGGCTGCTGCTTTTTGGGGTTCAGTTGGTATTAATTTCCTTTCCTTCTAAATGACCACTGTCTTCAGTAGTTCCTTACAGGTTTCACATTATTTTTGAGTTAATAGGTATAACATTCTATATCATGAGATAGATGTTTAAACCTTCCATTTTAACTCTGGCTGCACACTTATCTGAGAATAAAGTGGAACTTACCTCTGAAAACTTGCAAAAGATTGCATTGTAAATGTTTAATATAAGGTTAAAAGTGGAGGCAGATCAACTGCTTGATCTGATGCATTTGCTGATGTGAATCAACATGCAATCTGCTCTCTTGGGCAAGAAATTGATTGCCTAATGGAAAAGTGTAGTTGACAGAATCATGGACCATGTCCTCTGTGGAAGACATTGGGTAGGCTGCAATAGATGTAAAATGTTCTGTTCAATTTTGAAAGGCTAGGAAAAATTAAATGACCTACCTCAAATCGGGCCCAGATCTTTTAGCAGACATATTTTAATAGAAGGCAACTGTTGGAAGGAAATAGCTTTTCAAAAAGATGCTTGACATACATTGCCATGATAGTTCAATTTGTTTTAAACAATTTTTAAGAACTAGTGTGCCAAATTTTTTAGCATTTAAAAAGAAACTTTTTAAATTTGAAATTGGGAGAGATTTCAACCAAACTCATCTTTTAAAATTTTAATATGGCAATTCTTTATCCTGTAACACTACTTTAGACATGGTTATCTCTGTTTTTTGCTTTTAGAACTTCCTTTTTATTTATTTATATCAATATAACACAAGAGGGTTTTTTAAGTTGTAGTTTAGGCTGTGGCTGTATAAAGAGTCTATAGCGGGGATATATGGGTAGAGAGCAGCTGCAAAATGACACCACTACTGACAGAACAATTAACCAAATTGGCGTATCCTTACGATTTGGAAATGGTTTTACTTAATACATTCTTCTCTTTTTGTATGCATTTAGGAAATGGAGCAATCAATGAATATGTTGAATTCTAACCATGAGCTGCCTGATGTGTCAGAGTTCATGACAAGACTTTTCTCTTCAAAATCTTCTAGCAAGTCCAGTGGTAGTAGCAGTAAAACAGGAAAAAGTGGGGCAGGAAAAAGGAGGTAGTTGTTTGTTTCTCTGGAGCCACAATTTGCACAGCTCTGTTATGTGGTATCATCTATATGTTCTGTGGAAGAACAAAAAAGCCACTACTGTAACCTAAATCCAATGTGAAATTGGACATGATACAACTGTTGTGTGTGCTGTAGCTTTTTAACCTATTTAAATATCTTGTTCTTTAAACACATGGGGACATTGCTTCACTTCTGTATCTCTGTAAAGACCGATGAAGAGTTAACTCCTTTGTAGAGAATGACATTAAAGAATTTAAATTATGTGAAATATATTGATGATTCTTAAAACATCACTGTAAAGCATCTGATTTCAAGAAACCAAGTGTCTTTAACCCACTGTTCTTAACTTACGTAGTCTATAAATGCACAATATTTTTCTAAGCCTAACATTACTTGTGCTTATTGAAAGAGAACCTCTTTTGATTGATTTGCTTTTATTTGAAGCATTTTTACACTGCTCCTCGGGTGAAAAAGTGTCCCATAGCTGCTTACAAAGGTCAGTAAGAAGACAGCTCCTGACTTTGGGCATAGAATCTAGAACATACAACAATGTAAGGAAAAGGGAGGAGGAAAAAGATAAATCCAGGCAGTACTTCAAAATTACAATGTACTTAAAGTTGGAAGCAGGAATAGAAGCAATTAAAGAGTTGAGAACTGCTTGTAACAGCAAATATAGTGGCCCTGATTCCCTTCTCTCTTTCCTTTGGTACCAGTTCTTAAATTGCCACGCTAGTTTTTGTGGAGTACTTGTGGTTTTCTTTTTCGTCATGGAAGCATTTTTGAGGGGAAACTGTCCTACTGGGAGTGCCCTCACGCACGATCCCTTGCTGGTTAGAAACCACACATTCTCTTGCCTACCTTCCACCACTATAACATATTAACAAAAGCTTTGTGAATGTAAGTCTACACTGGTTTATCTAAAATGTTTTGGATAAAAATTGTTGACCATTTCTGTGCTTGAGACACTAGTTGTTACCTTGCGCCTTCTTAGCAGAAACAACAGAAGAACTTAATGCTATAGCAAGTATGCGCAACAATCAACAGACAAGAATGCTGGCAGGCAAAGGAAACTGATACCCTAATCTCACATGTTTTATAGGGATTCTAAAGCCCTCTAAGATGGTGGTGGACTTAAATTCCTATCAGCTCTGACCTGTGGTCAAGCTGGCCAGGAATGATGGGAGTAGTAGTACAGACACATCTGGAGCTCCACAAGTTCTTGATTCATGGGCTAGAGCAGGCTTCCTCAACCTCAGCCCTCCAGATGTTTTGAGACTACAATTCCGATCATCCCTGACCCCTGGTCCTAGCTAGGGATCATGGGAGTTGTAGGCCAAAAACATCTAGAGGGCCGAGGCTGAGAAAGCCTGGGCTAGAGAGTATAAATGGTAGATGAAGTGCTGAAGGACAGGAAGTTTAGTTTTTGCCTTGTGAGAGAGGCATCATTCCACTCTTGGCTAGAGCCTCTAAAATGCAGTGCATAGCCAGTAGGCTTGGACACCCAACAGCCTAGATCAGGCATGGCCAAACATGGCCCTCCAGCTGTTTTGGGACTACAACTCCCATCATCCCTATCTAACAGGACCAGTGGTCAGGGATGATGAGAATTGTAGTTCCAAAACAGCTGGAGGGCCAAGTTTGGCCACCACTGGCCTAGATGTTAAACAGCGTGGGAAACAGAATTGACATTTGTTGGACCCCAAAGCCATGGAGCCAAGCAACAATATCCTAGTGTTAATTTCTGGTAGCAATCCTCCAACTCACACCTCCTTCAGTTGCTAATGAAGAACAACTCAATGATGATCTAGAGCCACTGAGAAGTCAAGGAGAACCAACAAAGTTGCATCCCTGCCCTCTGGACTCTCTCTTGACAGAGGCCATCCATTAGGACAACTACGGCTGCCTCTGTGCCAAACCCAAGCCTGAAAGAAAATTAGAATGGGTAGTTTGCTTTCTCCCACAGTACCTGCAGCTGGCTAGCCTTGCCCAGGAAAAGATCATTGGAGATTGGATGGAAGCTTTTTAAAACCTCTTCAAGAGGGGTTACACCACCTCTTTCAAGGCAGTGGGTATAACAGCTTGGCATTTTGAAGTAAAGTGCCACACATTTTAAAGGACAAGTTCATGAAGGTGACTTTCAAAGGCCCTTTGAATACATGGTATGTCCAGAAGTTATGCTATCAATATTTGATGGTATTGAAGGTCTTGGGAATTTGTTGCACCCCCTCTTTCTATATCTCAGCATAGATGGTTGCTTGGGATTGCATGTATGTCTTTCCACTGCAAAGCTTGAGACCTAGGGAAGTGGTGGTATCAGCAGCATGAATGTGTGGGACCCAAAGTCTTTCCTTCCAAAATTCTAGGCTGATCCCATAGTCTTTTTCTAGAAGAATTATATGTTGTGCTGCATCTAGAGCAATTGGACCCTAAACTGATTATTATTACAGAATGAATTGCTCAGTCCAAAGCTGATAATGAGACTTTAAGAGTTGTTTTGAGATTAATTCTACCCATAACTAAATTGTCTCAATTTGGGATACTTTTAAAGGGTCTGCTGGGGCCATGTAATCAGCATTAGCCTTTAACATGAAGGGGTGGAATTAATTGAACAACTATATCATCTGGAGTGTTTTCACAGACTGAAATAACTTAATCAAACATTAATAGCAGCAGGGGAGAAGTTTTATATCTGAGACACAAAATAGAAAAGGTGCTGGTTTATACAAATCATGCTTATTGCAGAAAGGAGAACAAAGCTCACTGCCTTTTAGCATGAAGACCAGCACTGAACCAATATGCCATTTATCACAACTGCTCATTGAAGAAATTGGTGGGAGCAGGGAGCAATTGAAGCATTTGAAGCTTATTACAGTGCTGCCTGTGACTCTCGAATTCAAATGAATCCAGATATATAAATCTACATGTCTTCATAGAAGTTCCTTTGCTCTCAAATGACCATAGAGCATTCTTAGACAGGATTTCAAAAAATAGTGGCTGGACACGACTCTCAACGTCTTCCATAGGAAAGGCTAATTGCAAAAGCTTTCCGTTTGCTGAAGTGTGCTGTGGAACCTGTGGCCCTTCAGATGCTGTTGATTCGCAACTCCCATCAGCCCCAGCAAGCATGGCTGATGGTCAGGGATGATGGGAGTTTTAATTCAACAAGAGCTGGAGGGCCACAGGTTTCCAGCCCTTCTGCATTGGTTGGTGTGGTGGGTCCATATGATGGAATGGTCCTACGCTTGCATTCTAGAGTGGTTGAAGGAGTCATATGGAGAAATGGGTAGGAGAACAAACTCCATTGACCTGCCTGGCTTGGCTCAAGATAGCCAGTGGGAGGCAGTTATGGAAGAAGCACACAGATGCACTCTGCGATCTCTCACATAGCAACATGTGGAACGGTGGGCTAGCACCGAGTTCATTGGCGTGGCTCTTTGCTTTGAAAAATTACACCTTGTTGATAACAGATCAGATCAGTAAACAGAGCCTTCCAAGGAAATGAGACAACATTCCAAACTCATTCACATGATGTTGGTAACAGAGGTTCTGTTCAGAATGCAAGTGTCTCCTGGCACTTGCCAAGGGTAGGTGTGCAAACTGGAGGAATCTGAATAGGACAAATAATTATGAAGTGGATGGAGAAAAGAGACCAAAAGCACTGCAAAGCAGATTCGGAACACCTCACTTGCAGAGGCAGAATTGGTCTTTATGAATGTATTTATTTTTTATTATTGCTCCTACTGCATACATAGCAATTGCAAGATGATGATGATGATGTTTACAAGAAAGAAGGATGTGAACTATGGCATTGTATTCCAGATATGGAATGTGTTCACTTCTTAGACATGCACTATCTTTGAACAAGGCAGAGTAAATTTTTCCAGCAATTCTAATGTACAAAGAGTTGTATTCTCCACCATCCTGACTCCCTAAAGCTACCCTACTGGAGTCCTTGTTTGTGTTTCCTAGATACCATTCATCCCATTCAGCATAAACAATCATGTAATAATTTCTTTATATGTAACTGTCTCTTTCTTTGCAGGGAGTGGGATCACTCTTAGTTAATGGTATATGCAAACTTGGCCAGTAAAGACACTGGACATTAAAAGCATCATCATTTCTAATGTAACTGACTGCATTGTAACAAGTGGCAGGCATTGTGTTATGGGTATGTGCGGGGAATCTTCAGCTTTCTCCTTCCAGTGACTCTCCCTCACCCTCTGCAAAAAGTCCCCTGAAAATCAGACCCTTTAAAGCAAAACCCAGTTAGGTACATGGGTATCAACCACCTCCCTCACATACATTCACACCTGGAATTGTTTCTCATGCATACATGGGCCAATCTTGATCACAGCCAATGTGATTTAATGTTCAATTAAAATCTGTGGGTCAAAGTATGGCAGTTTGCTTGTTTGTGCCATCAATATGCACAGTGTTTTACAGAGCTGAATGAAATAGGTCTCTGCCTGGAGTTTATAATTGAAGAATAAGAAGAAGAAAAAGAGGTGGTCAGTTAAGCTATAATGTACTTATCTGCATTTACAGCAGAAAGCATGGGAATGTTCCACTGTCCAATAGAATTGGACAGCAATGTATTGCTCTGGTTTCCTTTGGACCACATCAGCAAGGCTGAGAGGAGGGTTGTGTCACCTGGACGGCCCAGCACCTCCATACACACTACCTAGGCTTTCAGTGAATTTTGCTTCCAGGTTTAATTCAGAAAGGAAGTATGCCTCAATTATTAAAAGCTTGAGAATCATTGGATTGGAAGGTATGAAATGGTTCTACTGATTGTTTAATATTGTATCTCAAAAGAGATCTTTAAGAGATTGTTAATTTAATTATCTAGGTTGAGATTAAAAATTGTTCATAATTGATGATAAAGTTAAAACAATTTACCCTGTTTAATCCTCCCTAGCTAGTACTCCTAACATATGGAGTTGCTTCCCCATTCCATTCAGCAAGAAAATAATTTATCAAAATTCTAGCAGGCTTGGATATAGGACCCCACCTTCCCATGCAATCTGTAAAGCAGCTGCCCTTGGAAATGCGTTTATCTTGTAGCAATTATCTTGTCCTGCCTGCTTCTTTCATAGGCATAGGCGTTCCAGGCAAATATATACTTACTCAGCTAGCTGTGACATGTCTAGCCTTCTCTTCACTTGGGTAGTATGGCACAAAGCAGACATAACCCTACAAGAGCTGCGAGAACTAGCAATTAGCTTTGGTGGCAAGCAAATGGACTAGTGGGTTTAGCTAATGAAATGTGAACCTCCTATGGTGGTTCCATGATTTTTCACTACTAACGTCTTAAAGTAGCCTTTTTCAACCTTGGGTTCTTAATGTTGTTGGACTACAACTTCCATAATTCCTAGCTAGCAGGATCAGGGATCAGGAGATGATGGGAGCTGTAGTCCAACAACATCTAGGAACTCGAGATTGAAAAAGCCTGCCTTAAAGAAATTGTGTCAGTTGACATAAAAGGTGGATCCGTTCATATTGAGATTACCTGGGCTTATTGCTGAGTGAGGCTGGAATGAAAGAGCTATTTGTGTTATCCAGGGCCCATAGGCAATGGACTCTCATTCACTGAAGGTTTTTAAACAGGGGTTGGATGGTCATCTGTCAGGGATTCTTTAGTTATAATTCCTGCATTGCAGGAAGTTGGGCTAGATGGGCCTTGGGATACCTTCCATCTCTACAGTTATATAATTCTACATTTTGATGGCATATATGCAGCTGCCGCTCTTGTCTTATAATAGCAGCGCTTTTTGAGCCCATGCTGTTGCAGGAATTAGGGTGACCACATGTATTCCAATAACTAGATGAGGCAGTAAAGGTAAAGGGACCCCTGACCATTAGGTCCAGTCGTGACCGACTGGGGTTGCGGTGCTCATCTCGCTTTACTGGCCGAGGGAGCCGGCGTACAGCTTCTGGGTCATGTGGCCAGCATGACTAAGCCGCTTCTGGCGAACCAGAGCAGCACACAGAAACGCCGTTTACCTTCCTGCCAGAGCGGTACCTATTTATCTACTTGCACTCTGACGTGCTTTCGAACTGCTAGGTTGGCAAGAGCAGGGACCGAGCAACAGGAGCTCACCCTGTCATGGGGATTCAAACTGCCGACCTTCTGATCAACAAGTCCTAGGCTCTGTGGTTTAACCCACAGCGCCACCCGCATCCCTTAGATGAGGCAGTAGCTGATTGCAAATGGTGCCTCCATGTGAGCCTGACCTAGTAGTTCAGACAGACACACAGGTAACCCTATAAGGCAGGGATGGAGAACCTGTGCTATTCCAGGTGTTGCTGGGACCCAGATGCCATTATCCCCAACTAGTATGGCCAACAAATTTTGTAGGGCCACAAGTCCCCCATTCCATAACATAAGAATAGTGTTGCTGGATCAAACCAAAGGTCCATCCTTTCAGTGGGAGCCTCCACGACCCACAAGTGGGGCCTGGATTCTATACATGGGCTGAAGACTAATCACCGAAATGCATTAATTACCAGTAAAATCTCAGTAAGAAGCTGAATATATTATTTTAATTAAATCATATTATATTGCATAACAAGGACATAAGAAGATAGGAAGAGCCTGGAGGATCAGGCATGTGTCCCATCTAGTGCAGCATCCTGTTCTCACAGTGGCCAATGAGACACCTGTGTGAAAGCCTGCAAGCCGGATCCAAGCACAAGAACACTCTCCCCTTCCATGGTTTCCAGCAACTGGTATTCAGAAGCATATTGCTTCCATGATCCATGGGAACAGAGCATAGCCTCCATCATCCGGTCCTGAGAGATCTGCATTGGGTCCCAGTACCTTTCCAGGCACAATTCAAAGCGTTGGTGCTGACCTTTAAAGCCTGAAACGGCCTCGGCCCAGTATACCTGAAGGAGCGTCTCCACCCCCATCGTCCAGCCCAGACACTGAGGTCCAGCGCTGAGGGCCTTCTGGCGGTTCCCTCATTGCGAGGTTACAGGGAACCAGATAGAGGGCCCTCTCGGTAGTGGTGCCCACCCTGTGGAACACCCTCCCTTCAGATATGAAGGAAATAAGTAGCTATCTTATCTTTAAAAGACATCTGAAGGCAGCCCTGTTTAGGGAAGTTTTTAATATTTAATGCTGTATTGTTTTTAACACTCAATTGGGAGCTGCCCACAGTGGCTGGGGAAACTCAGACAGATGGGCGGGGTATTAATAATAATAATAATAATAATAATAATAATAATAATAATCACTAGTAGTCTGAAATCCGCAAATGAAGGACAGAATAGAAATTAATAAGAATAATATTTGATAGACTTGTCATCGGTGAATTTGTAAAATTCTGTTTTAAAGCCATCCATGTTGGTGGCCATCACTGTGTTTGAGAAGGGGTAGTGGCCAGGTGTGGGGAAAGGGGGTTGCAAAGGTGTCAGGGTTGGTTTGCAGAGCGAGCAGGCGTGTGTGTGTGTGTGTGTGTACACAAGGGAAAGAACACTGGTATGTTTGCTAGTCCATTCAAGAACGTTAGGTGGCCTCATATTGACATGTGAAGAATGATTTGCAATTTGTTTAAGAACAAAAAAACAGCAGAGAAAGGAAAAGGGCTTCAGTGTAGTCAAGGCAATGTCCTTTGTCTGTCTTTTGTGGGTAAATGTTACACTTTCCCCTTCTGTTGCCCTCATTAAAAATGAAAGCCAATAAAAAAGGTCTACCTTTAGGAACCCGCTGCTAAAAAGGACAATTTCGCAGGCAATTTACAAATCATCTTTCCCTTCTGAGTCTCTTCTGATAAAAGCTATTTTCTATGATGAACCACAAATAAACCCTACACTTTCGAACTCATTTGGTGGCCCCATTTCTATACCTTTGTAATAAATGGTTAATGAGCCAGATTGCAGTCATTTGCTATCAGTGTCTTTCCAGCTAAACTTTGTCCTGTACCTGCTGCTCCCCTGATAGGACAAAATGACTGTTTCAAAGACAATTGCTTGCAGGATTTCGGCATCAGTTTTCTTTTAAATGGATTCATGCTGCTTATTCTCTGTTGTATATTTAATGTTCTCCCTGAAGTTAACATCTCTATATTTTTATTGCCTAATTTTTATATCACTTTCTAAGACAAGAGTTCACATAAGCTATCTAGAAGCAGACGTGTGGGATATTAAAGTAGTATATTCAGTGCTGAAGTAGGACATTAATAGGAAATTACTCCTCTTGCTTTTTGCTACAGCCTGAGTACTTTAGAAATCACAGCCCATTTGCTCCTTTTATTCCTATGAGACCAGAGGCAGAAGCATAAAAATATTTTCTTGTGCGTTAATGAGTTGTTCAGCACCAGGAAAATGTGGACCCTGTAACTGAAATAATTATTGCAAAGTCCGGCAGACCCCAGACTGCTCAGGAAAGCTGTGGTGATGATGTACCTAGGCCCACCCTATACTGAGACCTTACTAGAGTCTTCAAAAGTTGTGCCATGACTGACTCACAAGTGGTTCATGACTTAAGATGGACCACACCAGTGCCACCATTTTATTTTATTTTGCTGTGTTTCAGTTCTGGTCTACACATGTAGCAGAATGAGGTGGGAAAGAGGTGATACAGTGGGCAGTACCACTTCATATTTCAGTCTGGGGGTCATCAGGTTCCTATATAGGAGGATGACAAGTATCATGCCTCTCCACAGTGGATAGGAATCTGACCGCCTGTCCACATGTTCCCTGGGCCACTGCTCTGGGTGGCTGGGCAAGCTACCTCAGCAGAGTAATCTAGTTGCTGGCATGGGCTGTCACAGCAGACCTGTGGGGGCCCCACCCTAGCTGGCTCAGAGGGAAGAAATATGGAGAGGGCAAGTGAGAGTTGCAGGGGGGGGGATGAAGGAAGGGAGGAAGGAGGCAGAAGTGAAAGCAGCAAGCAGAGGAAGGCAGGAAGGCAGGCAGACCCATGGAAGAAGGGAGGGAGGTTGAGCAGAGGAGACCCAATCCCGTGGACAGAGCTGCAAAGACAATGAAAAGTAAACTTTTTGAGTTTCTGGTCCGTGGTCTCTCCTGGCTTCGGAGGTGCTGATACAACCTTCATATACAAATCTGCACATAAAAGACATGTTGAAAGGGGAAGCCATAGCTCCCCTCTGCTGTTTTTCCCCAGTGAACCAAAGTATGGATCACTCACAAACACATTTGTTTGCAAACACACTTAAGCATTTGACAGATCATGAGGTGACAAGTTATGGCAATAGCTCTGGATGCAGGAGGAAGAAGCAAAGGTGACAGGGTGGGTAATATGGAGCTTTTCCACAATAGTCAGCCATCAGTGCACATGAAGGAAACTGGTACAGTGGTACCTCAGGTTGCATACGCTTCAGGTTACATACGCTTTAGGTTACAGACTCCGCTAACCCAGAAATAGTACCTCGGTTTAAGAACATTGCTTCAGGATAAGAACAGAAATTGTGCTCTGGCGGTGTGGCAGCAGCAGTAGATCCCATTGTTGGTTTCAATTTCCCTCACTGAGCAGCAACCGTAGTCACAAGGCATTGTTTTGCATTCCACAATCAGAGTTACTGTTGGATTCCCACGGGAATGGGAGACTGGATGTGACGTTCACTGGTTTCCTGTTTTTCACTGTTCTCTCGGTGTTCTTTGTTTCCGAGAGGAGTGTTGCTTCTCTGCTCTCACAGAGGCAAGATGCATGTTTGTATTCTCTCAGCATAGAAGTGTAAATAAAGTTGAGAATGTGGCACATACTGCTTATCCTTCTGCTGTGTGACGACGCTCTGCTTGGGCTCAAGATATGATGAGCCTGTATCAGCTTCAGCTTCAGATGGGCCGAAGCTGGTCAAAATCTCACATTTTTGGTTCCGGGCCCAGAAAAACGCAATCGGACTGAAGAATGGCTGCTGGCAAAGGAACAAAGAAACAAAGGATCGGAACGCCGGCAGCGGCAGAGAGACGGATCGGACGTTATTTGTGCGTCAAGATGATTGATGAGAGGTATGTGCTCATTGCTCCGGGCAGCCTGCCAGCTCCTAATTAATGGTTTTAAGGCTGGACTTTGAACTTTTAAAGCCGTTTGCCGTGGCACAGGCTCACAGGCTTGGGAGGCTTGAAAACCGAAAGTACTTTTACAAGTGCTTTTGGAATGAAGCTGCTGTACACAGACGCAGCTTAATTTAATGCAGCAGAGATGGCTAATGCAAGGCTGGCTGATGCTTGTGGCACTCAGATTGCTGTTCAGCCAACTGCTCAGCTCACAGCAGCCCATGTTACTGCCATGATTCTGAACAAAGCAGACCGCCGGGGTGCTAGCTGCATGGGTAAGGGGGAGTCTTCACAGACGTCATCCCAGAATGCAGTGGAACCACCAGATGGCACCAAAGCTTTGAAGGCAGTGAAATGCTACTCGTGTGGACGTCTAGGCCATATGAAGAGGGAATGCAGATATCCCAGGGCCAAGACAGAGCAGCGCAGCGAAAGCTCATCACGTGGAAAAGGCAAAGGCAAAGGTCCAGTGTCCAGGACAATGCAGCACAAGGCAATGGTCTCACGCTTCACTCCAAAGGTTACAAAGATCCAGAAGACGTCTAGATCTTTCTTCGTTGTGGATTCAGGAGCCATGAGACATTTATGCAACGATAAGCGACTGTTCGTGTCTTTTACACTGCAGGAAGGTGCGATTCACCAGGCGGATGACCACACGATCCCCAGTCAAGGCTACGGAACTGTTGTTCTTCACAGTTTGGGCTTGTCGATACACAATGTGCTCTACGTTCCAGATGCCACACACAATCTACTCAGTGTTGTGCAGCTAAATGAAAGGAAAATTGACGTTTCCTTCAAGAACAAGAAGTGCACCATCACAAAGAAAAATGATTATGTATTGCATGCTGAATATGTTGATTGTTTGTTTGTTTTGTATTTTGATGATGATGTGCAGGATGAAACTTGTTGCATTGCAGGTTCTAACAAAAGTTTGCATGCAGGATGTATTCATGATTTTCACAGGAAATTTGGTCATTTGCATTTTAAGGCAGTATCTAAAATGCCTGCCTTGGTTGAAGGTATGACTATTAAACCCTGCAGGTACCACATGAAGTGTAAGGCATGCACAACAAACAAGGTGAAAATGGCTGCAAAAGGTAAGGTGTCTAGTAGGCAAGCTACAGAACCATACCAGGTTGTTCATGCTGATTTGGTTGGTCCACTATCGCCCTCTTTGGGTGGAAACAGGCACTTCATGGTTCTCATTGATGCATTTTCCAGGTATATTTATGTGTACAATCTCAAGCAAATATCAGAGGCTTTTCCAAGGTTCAAGGAATTCTGTGCTTGGTTGGAAAATGTGCATGGTAAGAAGATAAAGACTTTTTTCACTGATCGCGGGAGGGAATTCACTTCTCAGCAGTTTGAAGCTTTTCTGACTGAGAAAGGAATTCAACACGATTTGTCTAGTCCTCGCTCGCCATGGCAGAATGGACTTTGCGAGAGGACAAATCAGACATTGCTTCAAGGGTTGAAAACCTTGCTGCATGATGCCAATCTTCCAGAGAGTTATTGGGCCGAATCTCTCTCTTGTTTTGTTTACAGTTATAATCGCAGGTTATCTTCAGTGATTGGTTGTACCCCCTATGAGAAGATGTTTGGCAAGAAGCCATACATCAAACACATGAGAATTTTTGGTTCTGACATGTGGGTTCACACACCACAAAGCTCCAAGTTAGGCAAGCGTGGATTGCATGGTATCTTTATAGGTTATCAGAAAGGTTCTTACAGAATAATGATGACTGACTCTAAGACAATTAGACTCACAAGAAGTGTTGAGTACAATGCCAAGTGGGGGGAGAATGTGGGAATTTTCCAATGTTATCCTGATGACAGTGATGAGACTGAGGATAGGCAACAGCAGCAGCAACAGCCCCAGCTGCCGCAACAACCCAAACCCACTGATGAAAGTCCTGATTCTGATTCTGAGACTGAATCGGGTGATTCAGAGGATTTCAAGAGTGCGAAAGCCTCTATGCGACCCTCTGAAAGCTCTGATCAAGAATTGGAGGAACCATTGTTCACTATAGGCCACTTTTCTCCTAAGAAGGAAGAGGAGAGTGTTGAAGACCTACGGCTAATTCGCAGGTCACAAAGAGCCACAAAAGGCAGACCTCCAAAGAGATTTGCTGATGAATTTGCTAAGACAGCAGTAGCAGCTGTTAAAAGCTCCAAGAAGGTATTTGAACCTTCAAGTTTCCAAGAAATCCAGGATTTGGATTCAAAGGATGCTGAGCCATGGTTAAATGCCATGAAGGCTGAGCTTGATTCCTTAGAGAGGAACAAAACATGGGAGCTAGTTCCAGTAGTTCCAGGAATGAAACTGCTTGGAAGCAAATGGGTCTTCAAAGCGAAGACAGATCAAAATGGCAAGATAGTCAGACACAAAGCCAGATTGGTAGCCAGAGGTTTTTCCCAGGTACCAGGTGAAGACTATCACGAGACCTACTCACCCACTGTGAGGTATGAGAGCATTAGGCTTATGCTCAAGCTGGCTGCAGAGGAGAATCTACATGTTTCTCACCACGATGTGAATACAGCATTTTTGTACGGATCTCTAGGTGAATCTCTATATATGCTTCCACCTGATGGCGTACAGGTAAAACAGGGATTTGTTTGTGCTCTGAAGAAATCCCTTTATGGTCTCAAACAAAGTGCACGGTGTTGGCACACAAAACTCACTGAAGTATTGTTTTCTCTAGGTTTTAAGCAAGGGAAAGCTGATCCATGTGTATTTGTCAAAGAGGAGGGGCAAAAGAAGCTGTATTGCTTGTTTTATGTTGATGATATTCTGTTCTTTTGGAAAGATGTCACAATGTACAATAACGCCCTAGCTCAACTGAAAGAGCACTTTGACATGAAAGATCTTGGTGAGGTAAACAACTACCTATCTCTGGAAATAGAGAGAGATCAAGATGGTAACATTCTAGTACACCAGTCACGGAAAATTGCTGATGTGTTAAGCAAACTAAACCTGATGGATGCTAACCCTGTAGACACACCGATGACAACAGGTTATCAGGTAGATGACACTGAAGAAGCATTTTCTGACACTACACTGTACAAAAGTGTGCTAGGCAAGCTAAACTTCATTGCCAGATGTTCAAGACCTGACATTGCTGTTAGCTGTAATTTGCTAAGCAGAAAAGTCAACAATCCTACTGTTAAGGATTGGAAAGCTCTGAAACGCATAGCATGCTATTTGAAAGGCACTATGCATTACAGACTGAGATTTAACAATCAGAAGTCTGGTGGTCTTGAGATATTTGCAGATGCAAGTTTTGGAAGTGACACTACAGACAGGAAAAGCACGTCTGGAGTTTGTTACATGTACAATCAGGGTCTATTTGATTGGTCATGCAAGAAGCAAACAACAGTTAGCTTAAGTACTTGTGAAGCTGAACTGAATGCACTGTCTTATTCACTTAAGGATTGTGAATGGTTGTTACAATTGTGCAAAGACATGAAAATTCCTGTCAAATGTCCAATCCAGGTTTACCAGGACAACAAAGCATGTTTGGCTTTGCTGCATTCTGAAGGTTGTAAGCAAAGCACGAAGCACTTGCAAGTGAAGTTGCAACATGCTAGGGAACGTATTCAGAAGGGACTCGTAACGGGGTCCTATATGCCAGGTAATGAAATTCCTGCTGATGTATTGTCCAAGGTTGTATCATGGGATCAACACTGTACCTATGTGCAGAAGTTGGGTTTGTACTGATATTGTACGAACACACTGCCCAGTGATGTTCACAGAAAGGGGGAGGATGTTGGTTTCTATTTCCCTCACTGAGCAGCAACCGCAGTCACAAGGCATTGTTTTGCATTCCACAGTCAGAGTTACTGTTGGATTCCCACGGGAATGGGAGACTGGATGTTCAATCAATCAAACCTTTATTGCATTAGCATACAGCCATAGCAGGATAAAACAAAAGCTATAGACAAGCAACCAACCAAAATTCAAAGCGATATTACTAGGGTTATGACATTTAAATTACCCTAAGACAATAATATAAAGATTTAGTTACCGGGGCCGGGAAACTAGAACACGGATGTATATAAAGCATAAAATGGCCCCAAAATAGGCTCGGCACATTAAGTTAAAAAGGTAATGAAAGAATTAAAACAGATCCAGGTCTATGACACACTACCCGGTCAGAATAGACCTGAGTTTCAAGGCCTGCACTATAAAGATTGCCACCCCACGTGAAACTTGGGGATTTGCGTCCACAAGAAGTGATTTCAAACAGTCTTCCTTAGATGTGATGGTGGACGGGATCAAGCGGAGGAGCTTAGATCTTATTAGCTCATAAATAGGGCAGTAGAAAAAGAAATGTATGAAGTCCTCTATTTCATTCATTGTGCATGGACATAGACGCTGAGTAATAGGGGTCTTAGAATAAATCCCCTGCAAGAAGGCCGTGGGTATAGAATGGAAACGGGCCATGGTGAACGCTCTTCTCAAATTGGGCTCCGTCAGGTCTATCAAGTAGTTGGCAAGTGATCTTACCACTTTCACTTTAGGGAGCCACATGGAGAGGCGAGCTGTGGTGGACTGTGCCCGGTCCATGGCCTTGTCTCTTGTAAGAATCCAGGCCCGGATTTTATGTTGGTCCCAAGCTGACAGCGTGTCAAGATCTGGGAGGGAGTAGCGTGCAGTAATAGTCTCCATGGCCTTGGACTATTTATTGCTGTGAGAACAAGTTAAAAAGGCTTGCCTGGCTAAAAGGGAACCTGGGGATTTGATTAATTTACAATAAAAACTAATAATTCTAATGTGGGCTCTCACAACAATGGAGGGGAGGCCCAGTTCTGTTCTTAACTGTGCAGCAACCGAGCCCTTGGGGAGACCCAGTAACTTTCGTGCAAAGGAGTTTTGAAGAATCTCTAGCCGTTGTAGTGTTTTTAAATTCCACCCCCAGATTTCAACCCCATACAGTAGCATCGGGAAGACTTTGCTGATAAATGCTTTTCTGATTGGTGGAACCAACTGGCCGCCTTTTGCATAGAATAATTTCTCCAAGGCTTTGATGGTTCTACGGGCAGCCAGGATGGACATATTTAGGTGAGCTGACCAGCTAAGCCCATGCTGAAAAGTGATACCCAAATACTTGAATGCTGAACAATATTCAATAGAATGGCCCTCAAAATTCCATAATGGCTTCCGAGTTTTCATGCCAAAAGTAAGAATTTTGGTTTTGGCGAAGTTGATTTTGAGGGAGTTGGTATCACAATATGTCATGAGCCCTCTGAGCATGTTGTTTAAGCCCTGCTTGGTTAAAGACAGTATCACCATGTCGTCCGCATAGAGTAATATGGGGACCTTACGCTGTTGTAAAGAGGGGGCAGATTGGTTTAGGGCCTTCATGGTTGTAACAATGTCATTGATGTAGAAATTAAATAGAAAAGGGGCCAAGAGGCAACCCTGTTTGACCCCTTTATTCAGAGGGAAAGAATCAGAAAGGGCTCCCAGAGGGCCAAATTTTACTCTGGCCGTTATATCATTGTGAATTACCATAAGAAGGTGGAGGAGTCTCTTATCTATGTTGGTGTAACTAAGCTTCTGCCATAGCCTATCTCTAGGGATGAAGTCAAAAGCGGAGGTCAGGTCCACAAAAGCCGCGTGTAGTTTGCAGTTGAACCTGTTTAGGTATTTATCAATCAGGGTAAATAGAACAAGACACTGGCCAGATGTACTATGACCTTTACGGAAGCCAGCCTGTTCCGGGTGGAAAAGCTTTGTTTCTTCTGCCCACTCGATTAATTTCTCTAGCAAGAATCTAGAGTAAACCTTGTATGATATATCCAGCAGGCTGATAGGTCGATAGTTACGCGGATCTTGTGGGTCCCCCTTTTTATATATTGGGATGACTATGCTCTGTTTCCAGTTAGGTGGGATCTTAAGAGTAGCATTAATAGTGGTAAAAAGAGATGCTAAAATAGGGGCCCACCACGTCTGGTTCGATAGAAATACCTCAGGTGGTATCATATCCTCCCCTGGAGATTTATCCCCTGAAAGCATGCTGATTAGTTGTAAACATCTCTCTGGGGAAACTGGTTCCCAGGTGGGCAAGACAGATGCTGGAAGAGTAAAGACTGCGTTTACTTCGGGATCTGGGGCGGAATACAGCTGAGCAAAATGAGAGTGCCAACTGGCTGCTGTGATGTTATTGACTATGAATGAGTGGGGTCTTAAACCTGCGTTAATTATATTCCAGAATTTCTTGTCGTCACGGGTTTTAATGGCCACTGACAGCGCCGTCCAGCGTTCTTTCGCAAAGAGTAATTTCTTGTGTTGAAGCAGGTTCTTGTAATATGAACGGAATTGGGCTACCTCCCTGATTTTGCTCTGGGAGCTGTCTGATTTCAAATCAGACTGAAGAAATCTAAGCCAACTTCTGCACTGTTTGCATTCTTGGTCGAACCAAGTTTGATTCTTCCAGGTTAAAATCGCATGGGGAGGTTTTGTGAGTGAAGGAAGCAAGTAGGCTAGAATTTGCTGGAAAGTTGAGAAATGATTCACATTCATTGTTGACAGCTGAGCTTTCAAGGCTAGGATCTCAGGGGAATTTAGGAGGCCTTTTATGTCTTGCTCCAGATAGGTATCCCACTTCTTACGTCCGGGGGCTATGATCAGTGGGTCCTGGAGGTGGAGTGAGCTGGGAAGCCCCAGCTGTGTATGGAGGAAGGAGATGGCGATTGGAAGGTGGTCACTTTCGGTTCTATTAAACACATTGAAACAATATGCCTTGTCATTAAGTGCTGAGGAGGACCAGATGTAGTCTATAACGCTTGCCCCTCTCGATCCTAGAAAAGTATAGAATCCTCCGGACCAGTCTTTGGGTGTACCATGCAAGCTGTGCAGCCCGCAGTTTATAGTAAACTCCAGTAGTATGATGCCAGCCCTATTGATGGTCTTATCATGTGAATTCCACGTAGGAAACCACTCCTCTTCAATGAATAATTGCGACTTATGGGTGAATGAGCTTATATCTGCTCCGATTCTGGCATTAAAGTGCCCCATTATAAGGATCTCTGACTTTGGAAATTCAGCCACGGATTTATCAAGGATAAATCTTAAATCCTCCCAAAGCTGATTTGAATGAGAATGGGAGGAGGTGGATGGATTGTACAAGTTTACACATATGAAGTCCCCAACCGGGCTGTTAGTGATGTGTAAAGTTTGAATGGAATTACTCTCTAACCAGGAGAGAGGAGAGATATTAAGTTGAAGCTCCTGCGAAACAAATGTTACCAGGCCACCACTAGGGCGCCCATACAAATGTGTTTTGATCGCAGGAATCACAAAAGCATCATAGCCCAGTAGGGATGGGGGGGGGTGACGATTCTAGGCACCAGGTCTCTTGTATACCCATAATCTGGAATTTCGCTAAAAACTCTTTCATATTCCCACCATCCTGTTTGGACGTCCATCCCGCCACATTCCAGGATAGCACATTAAAGCAGTTTAAAGAGGGACTATGTGCTAGTCAATTACTCTGGTTGCTGGTGGGAGAGGCATTGCCGAGGGTCTGAGACAGCGCCAGGCGTGATATTGCCGAAGGTATCGAAGGGGTGGTAATTTGATTGATCTTAGTCCCACCTCCTCAGTAATCTTCACCTCAACCCGCATCTTCAACATCATAATGTCCATGCGAAGGGATAAGGCCCCCGGCCCAGACATGGTCCCGTTGGACCTTTTCCTGACTGATCCTCTCTGGTGGAGCGAACAGCTGACTCCTGTATTCACCGCTATCTCCTCCGCCTTAGACATCCCCGACTCCTGGAGAGAAGCTACAATAGTTCCGATTTTCAAAGGCGGCCAGCCAAACATCCCTAGGAACTATCGCCCCATCAGCTTATTATCTATTCCGGGGAAAATATTTGCCGCTGTTTTACTGGAAGAACTTCTTTCATGGGTCCATGAGAGGAACATTTTACCGCCATTTTTGGCTTCCGAAAGTCAGCATCAACCATGGACCACTGTCTAACTCTTTATCACCTTGCCAGTAAATACACTGCACCAAGGCAAGGCCACCTGTTTGCCGCTTTCATGGACTTGGAGGCCGCCTTTGATTCCATTCCTAGGCAGAGATTATGGTCCAAACTCGTCCATCTGGGAATTGATCCGCACCTCCTCTCCCTAATTATTTCCCTTCATTCAAACACCACAGCTCGTGTCCGATTTCGTCCCAACGGCTCCCTTACCGCTCCATTCCCAACGGCCAGGGGCGTCCGACAAGGTTGTCTCTTGGCCCCTTTACTGTTTAATCTCTATCTTCATGATGCTCTTTCCCCTTTGAAGCTAGCAACTAAGTACCCTCCTCATCTAGCAGGCCACCCCGTTGCTTCCCTTTTCTATGCAGATGATGCCGTCATCTTATCCAGAACAGCTGCAGACCTAGCAAATGCAGTTAATGCATTTATCGCCTATTGTAAGGCGGAAGCTCTTAATATTAATTATAAAAAATCGAAAGTCGTCCACTTCACTCGTTCCCGCAAACTCAAGCTGGAGCCGCTTAAGATCACAGGTGGCTACTTAGAAAAGGTAAAAACCTTTAAATATCTAGGCTTAATATTTACCTATAATCTCTCCTGGACCACCCATCTACAATCTGCCTCTCTTGCTGCAACCACGACCTCTAATGCCATTGTCCGATTTTACCACCAGAAGGGCGGCAAACACCTTCCAGCAGCAATTCAAATATTTAATGCTAAAGTTGTCCCTAAATTACTATATGGCAGCGAAGTATGGACTACAGCAATATCAGGTAACTTGGATCGCCCACTTCACATGTTTTTGAGATCTCTTTCCGGCGTCCCGAGATGTGTGTCAGGTGCAGCCCTACGACTTGAGTTCGCCCAGCCCTCAATTGTAAAACGAGCATGGAGTCGAGCCATTTCCTATAGCTCCCACCTATTAGCATCGGATGCTCGAATTAGAGGTGGTTTCTGTTAGGGTGTGAAACCTAAGACGCTGGCAAGTTAGCAATGTCATGTGACTTTAAGTAGTCAAGCTCGTTAAGTTGTTAAGTTGCTCAGTATATAAGAGAGTTTGTGTACTGGTCCAGTAAACGCTTCCGCTGCGCAACCAGCAACAGTTCTCTTTGCAGAGCATTGATTAAGTCCAGTGCAGAGATTCTTGTTGCAGTACAAGCTTCAGAGTCTCAGCAGCAAGGAAATAACGACACAGGGAAGCCTGTCTTTGGAAAGACAGGCTTCCCTGTGTCGTTATTTCCTTGCTGCTGAGACTCTGAAGCTTGTACTGCAACAAGAATCTCTGCACTGGACTTAATCAATGCTCTGCAAAGAGAACTGTTGCTGGTTGCGCAGCGGAAGCGTTTACTGGACCAGTACACAAACTCTCTTAGGTTATGGATCCTTCTACGTTCCTACAGCTGTATTGTGTGCAGAGAAAGTGAGAGCAGCTTTCGGATGAGAGAAGACCGGCTTGGTCGTAAATCCAGCTCTTAAAGGAACTTAGAGGCTGCAGAAAGTTGAGAGAGCTGCGTAAGTGAAGATTTACAGCTTCATTAGCTGCAAAAGGCTAGCTTGACCTCCCGTTGTGTTTTTGTTTTGTTAATAAAACCAGAAGACGGTGGTAGGTCGCTAGTGAAGAGACGGAAGGAAAAAGTTTAAAAGGCTTCAGAGGAGGCTGGAGGCATCTGAAAAGTGAGTAAAACAAATCCCAAGGGGAAAGAGAAGCAAGGGCACACAGAGGGAGTAGCAGCTGACCCCAAGAATGGCAGTGGAAAATTTCCAGGTTCCCTTTACAAAGTTGAACTCTGCTAATTACGTGCAGTGGTCTAAGAGGGCTCAAGTCTGGTTGGAAGCCAAAGAAGTGTGGGCTGACTATGTCCAGAGGCGAAAGCCATTTGTGGCTGTTGCAGCAGATGCCACAGCAGAGCAACAGGCTGCTGCACATGCTCAGAACAGGGAACATGATAAAATGGACACTAAAGCTAGATGCATGTTGATGGTATCGATAGACGATTCCCAATTACCTCATGTGGAAAATTTAAGGTCTGCATTTGAAATTTGGGAAGCTCTTAGGCGAATTCACCATAGAGCCACCATAGAGCGTGGGGGAACTAGCAGGCAGAGCTGTAAGAAAGCCTCACAAGTGTCTGCTATGGCCAGCAAGTCATGTTTTCGATGTGGCAGCAGGTTTCATTTGATAGCAAAGTGTCCAGAAAAGCAACAGGAATTTCAACAGTCCAAGGTCAGTTTCCGGAGCTACAGGGGAAGACGAAGTGAGAACTACAAGAATCAACGATCCAGAGGGGGAGCAGGTGCTGATAAGGGACTATCTGCAATGGCAGCACAACAGAGTCCTAAAAGGAGCCAACAAACCTTGAAGTGGATTATTGACAGTGGAGCAAGTCACAATTTAGTTCCAGCGACATCTAGTGGCAGCTTGATGAACTGCAAGACATTGCCAGTTGCAAAAACTGTGACTATAGCAGACAATAGTAAACGAGAAATGAACCTTAAAGGCACAATTTATGTTAATTGTTTGCAAACTAACCTTCCTGTTTTCGTTCTTCCAGGAATGAAGAATGGACTTTTGAGTGTGTCATGCCTGGTAAAAAGTGGTTTTAAGGTTGAGTTTGAAAATGATGTGTGCACCATTTCGAAACAGGGGAAGGAGCTAGTTAAAATTCCCTGTGAGGATGGGCTTTTTGTTTTGGATGAAGAGCAGTTAGCAGCAGGTAGATGTTCAACAGGTGAAGCGCAAGCTAAGTGTGTAAATAAGGCTCCTCATACAGGTTGTGCACATCTACTACACAGAAGGTTAGCTCATATATGCTTTAAGTATGTAAGCAAGATGCCAGATTTAGCTGAGGAGTGTAACATTAAACCCTGTCCAAATTTTCTGGATTGTTGTGCTTGTAAACATGCTAAGGTTAAGACATGTAACTATCCTAGATCTGATAGAGTAAGCAAGAAACCCTTTGAACTTGTGCACACAGACGTGTGTGGCCCTATGCCAGTCAAATCGCTTGGAGGTGCGAGATTTATGCAAATTTTGGTGGATGATTTTTCAAGGGCTAGTTGGGTTTTCTTTCTGAAAGAAAAATCACAAGCAGCTTCCATCCTGATGGATTGGATTGAAGAAGTCGAATGTAAATTTGACACCAGGGTGCGTAAAATACAATCAGATCGTGGTGGGGAATATGTGAACCACACGCTGGAGACGTGGTTAAAAAGGAAAGGTATAGTTCATAGACTTACCAATCCCTATTCACCACAGGAGAATGCAGTTGCCGAAAGAAAATTTCGAACATTACAGGAAGCCATTGCTGCTTTGCTGTTTGATTCTGGACTTCCACAGCGGTTTTGGGCTGAGGCTGCACTGTATGCGAATTATACTTTTAACAGAGTGTACAATAGCACAGTAGGCAACACTCCTTACTTCATGCTGTTTGGAAAAAAACCAAAAATTGATCATCTAAGAGTTTTTGGATGTCGTGCTTATGTGCTGGTGCCTAGGGCACAACGTAGGAAAGGCGATCCTAGATTGAAAGAAATGCTTTTCTGTGGTTATCAAGCAAACACAAAAGGTTGGAGATTTGTGAATGTAGAAGGCAATCAAACAAAAATCACAATCAGCAGAAGTGCGGAATTTTGTGAACAGGATGGTTGGAATAAAATTCATGGAAATCCTGACATACTATTTGATGTGGTGAACAGTACTAATGAAACTCAGGCCCCAGGGCAGGTATTAGTTCCAAAACAGGCTGAGGAATTTGAGTCTGAGGACGAGGGTGAGAGATCGTCTAGTTCACCCAAGTCTGTAAAGTCAGAATCTTCTAGCTCTAAAAGTTCACCCGTACAGCAAGAGAGACGTGTAAAGTCAGAATCAGAAAGTTCTTCAACTACTAGTGACAAACAGGTGACGACTAGTGATTCTGGGTCAGAGGGGGAAACTGAAGGAACATCACAGGAACTGTTAAGGCGTTCCAAGCGTGCCAACAAAGGGATACCTCCTGAAAGGTACCAAGCTATTAGTGTTTGGGCTGGTTTGGCAAATTGCGAACCTGAAAGTTTTGAGGAGGTTGAGCAATTACCCCAGGAGGAGGCCAGTAGGTGGCGTGAGGCCATGCAAAAAGAGTTGAATTCTATGAAAGAACTGGGTGTGTTTTCCATCACCAAACTGCCAGAAGGTACCAAGGCAGTAAGTTGTAGGTGGGTGTACAGGATAAAGACAACAGCGATGGGGAAACCAGAGTACAAAGCAAGGCTTGTAGCTCGAGGTTTTACACAAAGAGAGGGGTTACATTATTCCGAAGTCTATGCACCCACTTCAAGGAGTGAAACCCTTCGGGCACTATTAGCAGTTGCTGCTCAGAAAGGGTTCAAAGTGAATCAATTTGATGTCTCTACAGCTTATCTTCATTCAGACTTGGCTGAAGAGCTCTATATGGAGCTACCGCCAGGATTGAAAGTTGGTAAATCAAATCAGGTATGGAAACTACATAAATCTATTTATGGACTCAAGCAATCTGCTCATAATTGGAATGAGTGTTTGAATGACGTTTTGGTAGGCATTGGTTTTAGCAGGAGCAAGGCTGACAATTGCTTATATTTCAGAGGTTCAGGAGATGCTCAAGAATCTTTGCTTGTTTATGTAGATGACCTGATTTATACTTCAAAGACACAAGAACAAGTAAAAAAAACTAGCCAAAGAGTTAAATAAACACTTCAAAGTTAAGAATCTTGGTGATGTGAAGGTCTATCTTGGTGTTCAGATAGATAGGACCAAAAATGGCAGTTTTCTACTGAATCAAAAAGGCAAGATATTGCAAATGTTGAAAAAGTTTGGCATGACGGAGTGTGCAGGTGTTAGAACACCAATGGAAATGGGTTTTGTAAAAGACAATGAGTTCAAGGATAGTGCTGAATTCAAGCGTGCTGAAATCTTTCAGTCAGCACTGGGAAGCTTACTTCATCTTTCGCAATGGAGTAGACCAGACATTGCTTACGCTGTTAACTTACTCAGCAGAGAAGCTTCAAAACCTAGTGTAAATGCATGGAAAGGAATTCAAAGAGTGTTAAGATATTTACAATACACTAAAGTTTTTTGCCTTGAATTATCTTCTGAAGGACAAGCACAGATTACTTGTTGGGCAGATAGTGATTGGGGAAATTTAAAGGATAGAAAATCAGTGTCTGGCTGTGTAATAAAATTTGGTAATTCTCTGATTGGGTGGAGATCCAAGAAACAGAACCTGATTGCTTTGTCGTCAACAGAAGCTGAGTTCTGTGCCTTATCTGAGTTATGTAGAGATCTAGAATTTTACAAATGCTTGGCACAAGAGATGTATGAAAAGGCCATCACTCCAATCACTGTATGGGGTGATAATCAACCGTGTCTTAAGTTAGCACAAAATGGGCAGTTTAAAGGTCGTACAAAACATTTGGATATCCGCTTTCAAAATGTTTGTCAAACGGTAAAAGCAGGAATTGTTAAATTAAATTACTGTCCCAGTCATGAAAATCAAGCTGATGGTTTTACAAAACCGCTTGGGTTTCAGCGGCATGAAAACTTTTGTGAAGAAATGGGTTTGAAGTAATTTTGGTTTTGTATTGCCAGCGAGAGGGGGTGTTAGGGTGTGAAACCTAAGACGCTGGCAAGTTAGCAATGTCATGTGACTTTAAGTAGTCAAGCTCGTTAAGTTGTTAAGTTGCTCAGTATATAAAGAGTGTTTGTTTTCTGTGCCTGTGGGGGCGTGAAGCAAAAATGTCTGAAAGCTCCGGAGGTGTTTCTGTTATCTTTCTGCAATAAACCTGTCTTTGGAAAGACAGGCTTCCCTGTGTCGTTATTTCCTTGCTGCTGAGACTCTGAAGCTTGTACTGCAACAAGAATCTCTGCACTGGACTTAATCAATGCTCTGCAAAGAGAACTGTTGCTGGTTGCGCAGCGGAAGCGTTTACTGGACCAGTACACAAACTCTCTTAGTTTCTCCAACCTGATCCTAAGAGATATTCATAATTCTCCTTGGAAAACTACAATTAATCTCAAATTCCGCTCTCTTCTCAATTTGACCCGCAAAACTGTTTTTAACTTAGAGTGTATTAGCCCGGCGGCCCTACCTTCAATCAAAAAGAAGCTACAGCAACTTGACTTTTCTAACACAGCTTCCCATGCAAGAGGGCCGTGTTCAGGCTTAGCCCTAGCTATTCCACCCCCTGAAGGGATCCCTCTATACTGCTTTACAATTCCTTCGGAGGCTAAGCGAAGGGCCTTTACCTGTGCCCGTCTCAACTGTTTCCCTACAGCAGTTTTGTCGGGTCGCTATTCCAGAGCTCTCATCGCAAATAGAACATGCACCTGCAACGACACGGCTCTGGAGACTATGGAACATGTAATGCTCTTCTGTACCAACTGGACAGATGAAAGATCTCGGTTTCTAATTCCTCTCGTGAACAAGCTTCATCTCCCAATCCAGCCCTGGATAGTGTCCCTTCTTCTGCAGGATTCTGACTGTTGGATCATCGAGATGACAGCTAACTTCCTGCTTAGTGTGATGAAGAGGAAAGCGGCACCAACTCCTTCTTTAACACCACAGCCGTAGTCGATATGCCGCACAATCGAACCTGTTTTTGCATTCTCTGTCACTCGATGTTTTAAATCCCCTGTCACTTTTGTTATCCTCGTATTCGCCTTGGACGATATCTACCTTTACCTCCCCCCCTATTTTATGCTGTTATTTCTATGTATATTATGCTATGGCCACACGGCTAATGCAATAATAAAGTTGTTGTTATGTGCTAGTCAATTACTCTGGTTGCTGGTGGGAGAGGCATTGCCGAGGGTCTGAGACAGCGCCAGGCGTGATATTGCCGAAGGTATCGAAGGGGTGGTAATTTGATTGATGTGGGCAACAGGGTCATCAATAAGGCCTGAGCTGTCTCTTTGCGCAGTGGCTTCCTTAAGGTTTATATGTTGGCTTGAAGAGGTTGCAGATAAATAAGGTTCTACCAAAAGAGGTTGACTGGCAAAGAGCGAGGATGTGCAGTCATCTGACTGGGCCGCACTGATTGAAGACTCCAGGTCAGGCATAGAGGAATAAGACAATGACCGATTTCCAAGATGAGGGGTGTTTGGTGCATTGCTCTTTAAGACGGAGGGCAAGGTGGTTGATTGCAGATCTATTAGTAGAGGTGAGGGGGGACTGCGTTGCGACGATGTATGAGGAAATTCCACCAGGCAGACTGCCATATCATCCGTTATTGGAGTCCCAGTATTTGGCAGGGGTTTCTGGGGTGTTAGCCCTTTCATGACTGCGGGGAGACTGGATGTGACGTTCACTGGTTTCCTGTTTTTCACTGTTCTCTCGGTGTTCTTTGTTTCTGAGAGGAGTGTTGCTTCTCTGCTATCACAGAGGCAAGATGCATGTTTGTATTCTCTCAGCATAGAAGTGTAAATAAAGTTGAATCATAGAATCATAGAATCATAGAGTTGGAAGAGACCACAAGGGCCATCGAGTCCAACCCCCTGCCAAGCAGAAAACACCATCAGAGCACTCCTGACATATGGTTGTCAAGCCTCTGCTTAAAGACCTCCAAAGAAGGAGACTCCACCACACTCCTTGGCAGCAAATTCCACTGTCGAACAGCTCTTACTGTCAGGAAGTTCTTCCTAATGTTTAGGTGGAATCTTCTTTCTTGTAGTTTGGAGCCATTGCTCCGTGTCCGCTTCTCTGGAGCAGCAGAAAACAACCTTTCTCCCTCCTCTATGTGACATCCTTTTATATATTTGAACATGGCTATCATATCACCCCTTAACCTCCTCTTCTCCAGGCTAAACATGCCCAGCTCCCTTAGCCGTTCCTCATAAGGCATCGTTTCCAGGCCTTTGACCATTTTGGTTGCCCTCCTCTGGACACGTTCCAGTTTGTCAGTGTCCTTCTTGAACTGTGGTGCCCAGAACTGGACACAGTACTCCAGGTGAGGTCTGACCAGAGCAGAATACAGTGGCACTATTACTTCCCTTGATCTAGATGCTATACTCCTATTGATGCAGCCCAGAATTGCATTGGCTTTTTTAGCTGCCGCGTCACACTGTTGGCTCATGTCAAGTTTGTGGTCAACCAAGACTCCTAGATCCTTTTCACATGTACTGCTCTCAAGCCAGGTGTCACCCATCTTGTATTTGTGCCTCTCATTTTTTTTGCCCAAGTGCAATACTTTACATTTCTCCCTGTTAAAATTCATCTTGTTTGTTTTGGCCCAGTTCTCTAATCTGTCAAGGTCGTTTTGAAGTGTGATCCTGTCCTCTGGGGTGTTAGCCACCCCTCCCAGTTTGGTGTCATCTGCAAATTTGATCAGGATGCCCTTGAGTCCATCATCCAAGTCGTTGATAAAGATGTTGAATAAGACCGGGCCCAAGACAGAACCCTGTGGCACCCCACTAGTCACTCTTCTCCAGGATGAAGAGGAACCATTGATGAGCACCCTTTGGGTTCGGTCAGTCAGCCAGTTACAAATCCACTGAGTGGTAGCATAGTCAAGTCCGCATTTTACCAGCTTCTTTACAAGAATATCATGGGGCACCTTGTCAAATGCCTTGCTGAAATCAAGGTAGGCTACATCCACTGTGTTCCCTTCATCTACCAGGCTTGTAATTCTGTCAAAAAACGAGATCAGGTTAGTCTGACATGACTTATTTTTCAGAAATCCATGCTGACTATTGGTGATCACAGTATTCCTTTCTAGGTGCTCACAGACTGTTTGCTTAATGATCTGCTCCAGAATCTTCCCTGGTATTGATGTCAGACTGACTGGGCAGTAATTATTTGGGTCCTCTCTTTTCCCCTTTTTGAAAATAGGGACAACATTTGCCCTCCTCCAGTCTGTCGGGACTTCGCCTGTTCTCCAGGAATTCTCAAAGATGACTGCCAGTGGTTCTGAGATCACATCTGCCAGTTCTTTTAATACTCTTGGATGCAGTTCATCTGGCCCTGGAGACTTGAATACATCTAGACTAGCCAAGTATTCTTGTACTATCTCCTTAGTTATTCTGGGCTGTGTTTCCTCTGCTGAATCATTTGCTCCAAATTCTTCAGGTCGGGTATTGTTTTCTTTATCAGAGAAGACTGAGGCAAAGAAGGCATTGAGGAGTTCAGCACTTTCTGTGTCCCCTGTTTGCATTTCACCATCTTCTCCTCTGAGTGACCCCACTGTTTCTTTGTTCTTCCTTTTGCTACGAACATACCCATAAAAGCCTTTTTTGTTGCTTTTAACCTCTCTAGCAAGCCTGAGTTCATTCTGTGCTTTAGCTTTTCTGACTTTGTGTCTACACATGCTGGCTATTTGTTTGAATTCCTCTTTGGTGGTTTCCCCCCTTTTCCATTTTTTGTACACATCCTTTTTTAATCTTAACTCAGTTAAAAGTTCTTTAGATAGCCACCCTGGCTTCTTTAGGCACCTTCCATGTTTCCATCTCATTGGTATTGCCTGAAGTTGTGCTTTTACTATCTCCCTCTTAACAAACTCCCAGCCATCATGAACTCCCTTTCCTTTTAGTATTACTGTCCATGGGATCTCACCCAGCACTTCCCTAAATTTTATGAAGTTGGCTTTCTTAAAGTCAAGAAATTGAGTCCTAGTATGCTTGGCTGCTCCTTTCCACTGTATAGTAAACTTCAGAAGAGCATGATCACTCGCTCCTAATGATCCTTCCACTTCTATCCCACTAACCAGGCCATCAACATTGGTTAGGACCAGATCTAAAATGGCTGTTCCTCTTGTTGCTTCTCCCACTTTCTGGACAACGAAGTTGTCTGCAAGGCCAGTGAGGAATCTGTTTGACCTTATGCTCTTGGCTGAGTTTGACATCCAGCAAATATCTGGGTAATTGAAGTCCCCCATTACTACTATCTCCCTTCCTTTTGCATGCTTGGCCATCTGTTCCAGGAAGGCATCATCTATGTCCTCCATTTGGCTTGGGGATCTATAGTAAACTCCCACAATGAGGTCACTGTTATTCTTCTCTCCCTTAATTTTGACCCAAATGCTCTCACTTTGGCTTTGAGGTTCTAAATCTTGGATCTCTTCACAGGTATACACATCCCTGACATATAACGCCACTCCTCCTCCTTTCTTGTCTGGTCTGTTTCTCTGAAATAGATTGTATCCCTCCATTATTACATTCCAGTCGTGGGACTTATCCCACCAGGTTTCAGTGATGCCTATTATGTCATATTTAGTTTGCTATACCAAGAGCTCAAGCTCATCTTGTTTATTTCCCATGCTTTGTGCATTAGTGTACAGACATTGAAGTCCATTAATCATTGCCCCGTGTCTCTTATTTAAGGATTTTTTCCTCCCACCACTAGGTCTGCGTGCTACATACTGCTTATCCTTCTGCTGTGTGACGACGCTCTGCTTGGGCTCAAGATATGACCAGCCTGTATCAGCTTCAGCTTCAGATGGGCCGAAGCTGGTCAAAATCTCACACCCATTAGCTAAAGTGGTGCTTCAGGTTAAGGACAGTTTCAGGTTAAGAATGGACCTCCGGAATGAATTAAGTACTTAACCTGAGGTACCACTGTAGAGCTCTCTAGCATGCCCCATTTCCCTCTAATTGATAAATAGTTCAGGCACAATATACAGTGATATTCAACTCGTGTATTTTCTTTTTACAGTATATGTGTTGTGTGTTATTCATGCATCTTTAATACTTGTCCTAAATTAATGTATTGTTTCTCACCGGTGCTGGGGTGTGGTTCTTGACAAAGATGCCAAGCCTTGACACTAGCCCTTGCAGCTCTTCCTTCCGTATTGATCCTACCAGCTATTTCTGGACAGGAATTGGAACAGGGATTATTCTGTTGTCCCTCCCTCCCCAAACCAGTTGATTCCACACCAGTGCGCCGCCACCCACCACCCCCACCCCCTGCTGAGATTCACTATTCAGAATAATTTCATTAGTGATAACTTTCTTACAATGAAGGGAACTTTGGCCTTTAAAGATGCCTATTTGTGGATACGTGTCAGAGTAAAGTCCACCGACCAGAAGACTGATATACTGGAAATGTAAAGCTTTGTGAAGACTGCTGGCTTTTCCACAGTTAAGATAGAGATCTTGGGCTGAGCTGTTTACCTAGACTGCAGCAGTAGGCAAAGTGCATATTCAAATAACTACCCTATAGATTAATGTGCAGCTCTCACCTGGCCAGTTGTCGGTTTAAACAAGAAAGGTAAGATTATTCTATTCTCTTTATTTTGTTCAGTTCCCTAATCTAATGCTTCCTTTTATATTTACTGAAGAACTTTAATGTCAGAAACAGTAAAGAAGTATTCTTTATTCTGGGGAGGAAAAACATTTGACCCTGTCTTTCCACCCTTTATGCAATCTTGTTTTGGTTGTAATGAATTTATGTGTTTTACTGGTTTTCATAATGCTTATTATCTTTTTGTAAACTGCCATGGGAACCTAGGGTGAAGGTTAGGTAAGAAATCTTACAAGTAATTCAATCAATCAATCAATCAATCAATCAATAAATCAATGTAAGAACTCTCTTCTAGGGTTGCAGTCTTATACACACTTAACTGGAAAAAAGTCTCGCTGAACTCTTTGGAACTTACTTCTGAGTGGACATACAGTATATAGGATTAAATTTCTGAAAATTAATGAGAATTTGAATCTTGGGTCAAATTCATACAGTGGAACTATAATTTTGTACAGGATTGCAGCCTTAGTCATAGAAAATCATGAGCTCATTTTGAGACCACTGCTGGTGCTTTATGTAAAAATATATTCAATATTTGGGGAGAGGGGGCACACATTGCTTTTGGAAATATACCAAAAGAGTAATTTCTGCATAGGGAAGAGACAGCTCCCTCCCAAATATGATAGGAAATTGTATATTACTGCTTGGGATTAAGTTAACAGTTTGAAAGGTGTTGAAATTAAGAACAAGTTGGCTTAAAGTACATTTTAAAGCTTCATGGAATCCAAAGGGTTTTTTAAAGTGCAAGTAGTGGTTTGTACTTGTTGTTGTTGTTTAGTCGTTTAGTCGTGTCCGACTCTTCGTGACCCCATGGACCAGAGCACGCCAGGCACTCCTGTCTTCCACTGCCTCCCGCAATTTGGTCAAACTCAAGCTGGTAGCTTCGAGAACACTGTCCAACCATCTCGTCCTCTGTCGCCCCCTTCTTCTTGTGCCCTCCATCTTTCCCAACATCAGGGTCTTTTCCAGGGAGTCTTCTCTTCTCATGAGGTGGCCAAAGTATTGGAGCCTCAGCTTCACGATCTGTCCTTCCAGTGAGCACTCAGGGCTGATTTCCTTCAGAATGGAGAGGTTTGATCTTCTTGCAGTCCATGGGACTCTCAAGAGTCTCCTCCAGCACCATAATTCAAAAGCATCCATTCTTTGGCGATCAGCCTTCTTTATGGTCCAGCTTTCACTTCCATACATCACTACTGGGAAAACCATAGCTTTAACTATACGGACCTTTGTTAGCAAGGTGATGTCTCTTAATGAGCAACAAAACATGAACCCTGGTGGGCACTTGTCCATACATAAAAGACTGAAGTGTTGAGGCTTGAAAACACTGTCACCTGGACATTATGCTGTGGAGTAACAATCATCTCCACAGACAGCTTGTCGAGAGCTGATGTTTCTGGAAGCTTAAGTTCTTTATTTCTGTGCAAAGGCTTCCTTTCAGATGTGGTCCAGGGAATACAGCACATCAGTTCTGATAAAGGAGAGGTGGGCTTTTTAAAATGGAAACCTTGACATGACATTATTTTCTATCAGCTCTTACCATGCACTCAATTGTGCTATATCACACTGATTGATAGCAAAACAAGATGAAACGACTTCTGTGTGACAGGAAAGTTCTACATGTCAAAGAAGTAGTCTGTCACAAATGCACTGTGACATGTTTAAAAAAAGCCCTGTGTTGCCAAAGAGAGGGGGAAAAGCTCCCTTTTTGGCAGATCTTGAATGCTGAAACCAGGTGTTTCAATTTCTCTTCAAGAATTTCTCTCTGGATGCAATCAATCTTTTAATGCTAAATGCCAGCCTCTATTATGTTTGCAGCATCCATCGACCTGAGTGAAAGGCATCTTCAAGGGAGAGAATGAATCTGGAAAAGTCAGCGGGATGTTTTCTGCTGCTACTCTTTCAATGTGGACTGTGGACAACAGCAGAAAAGGCCTTTGAACTTGCTAATTCTCATCTGATTCCGCCTGGAGGCTATAAGAGACTGATCAACATTAACTCAGAAGGTAATTGTGGTATGCCGGGTATGTGTGTGATTTAGGGCAATCAAAATCACGGAGGGATTGATGAATGTTCCCTATGAAGAAATGCAAAAGTGGAGATTTTTAGTTTAGAAAAAAAAGTACTTTCAGGATGTGTGCAGAAAATTGGTACAGAGAACATTGACAAAAACGTGTTTTATCCCTCTCCCATAATACTAGAACTCAGGGTCTCAAGATGAAATAGATTGGCAGTAAATTCAGGAAGTCCTTTTTCACTTATACCAACTTAAAGAAAGCAGTTCCACAAGATGTGGTGATGCTGACTTCTGGCTTAGATGGCATTAAAAGGAGGATTGGGCAAACCCATGGAGGACAGGGGCTATTATTTAGCTAAATAGAACCTTCATATATACAAAGGCAGGAAGCTCCTTGCCACAGGTACCACCTGAACTTCTACCTACAGTGATGAGTCCAGGAGGGCCTCCAAGCTACAAACTTGGTCATCTCACCTCTCATACACCCTGCCAATCACTGGGCTCTGCAAGTGAGGGCCTCTTACAGATACCATCTTATCAGGAGGTCTATTCCATACAATAGGGATGCAGGTGGCGCTGTGGGTTAAACCACAGAGCCCAGGACTTGCCGATCAGAAGGTCGGCAGTTCGAATCCCCATGACGGGGTGAGCTCCCGTTGCTCGGTCCCTGCTCCTGCCAACCTAGCAGTTCGAAAGCACATCACAGTGCAAGTAGATAAATAGGTACTGCTCCGGCGGGAGGGTAAATGGCATTTCCATGCGCTGCTCTGGTTTGCCAGAAGCGGCTTTGTCATGCTGGCCACATGACACAGAAGCTGTACGCCGGCTCCCTCAGCTAATAAAGCGAGATGAGTGCCGCAACCCCAGAGTCGGTCATGATTGGACCTAATGGTCAGGGGTCCCTTTACCTTTACCTATTCCATACAATGGAGGAATCAGGCATTTTGTGTTGTGGCACCTACCCTTTGGAATCTCCTTCTTTTGAATATTAGACAGGCACCACCTCTGTTGTCTGCTGAAGACCTTCATCTACAATAAGCCTTTTAAATTGATATTTTCCCCAATCAGCATATGTACTGGAATTGTTTTTAAGAAGTTTTTATTATTTTATCACTTGCTGTTTGCCATCATGGGCTCGTTTGGGAAGAAGGGCAGGGTATAAATTTAATAAATTCTAACAATAAATACAGGGTAAGTGCAACCCCATTCAGAATAAACTGTATCACTCCACCCAGATCTCTCAGCTTCATAACCTGAACACCTCTGTCTCATCTGAATTCACACCTCAGTTTGTTTGCCCTCATCCACTCCAAAAATACCTTGAGACATCTTTTTCTAAGACTCCCTAGGATTTGCAGGCAGAAATGAGAGTTAGAGCTGGTTGTCAATCACATACTGGTGATTTTGAAGAACAAACCTCCAGATTATTTCCCCCACCCAGCACACACATGGTACAGTAGGTATTATACAACATGGAGGCCATAAACCTGAGGCACCCCAAAGGCTAGAGGGCTTGGGGTAGAATCAAAGTCCTCCAGCACCACCTTCTGGTACTGATCCTCCAGGAAGAAATAGAGCCAAAGTAATACAGTGCCTTCCATACCCAACCTAGCAGGATGGTCCAGAAAGATAGCCTGGCCAATAGTAATGAATGACATTGAAAGGTCAAAGAGAATCAATAAGGTTGAAGTCCACTTGTCCAGTTCCCCTGGTCCTCCACAAGGGTGACCAAGACTGTTTCTGTCTCAAAACTAGTCTGAAAGCCCGGTTGGAATGGCAACAAATAACCAGTTTCCTTCAACATGGCCTTGAGTTGAGAGGCCACCATGCTTTCTATCACCTTGTCCAAAAATGATAGGCTTAAAGATGGGCAAAGTCTGTCACAGAGGGTTCGGTCCAAAGCTTGAGGTTTCTCAAGTGTGATCTCACCACCGCCTCTTTCAGCACAGTGGAGATCATGCCCTATTTCCAGGAGGCACTAACCTCAATTTATATTTTTTCTTGTGCTCATCACCGTAGAAGCAGGAGGCTTCCTGAACAGCATTTTGTAATCTAAGCATAAAACTGTTTTTATTTAATAAGAAATGTGACGGTTTTCATTTTCAATTTATTATAAGGATCTCTGTACCTTTTCTATGGGTAACTTATAGTTCCCTTTTCTTCTCACAGCCACATTCCTTGGTGTTCAATTATCTGGAACCTAGGGCTAAGACAAATACAGTGGAGGTTGGTCCATTGAGACTCTCAACAAACTCGGTATCCTTACCTACATCCAGTCTAGTGGGTGGCACTGACTTCCAGCTTCCTCCTTTGCCTTAGTTTCAGTGTTGCCCTTGTAGAACTCAGCAGGAAGAGGATGGGGACAAAACCAGAATTTGCTGGCCTTGGCTATTCTTGACGCCATCTCTACCTACTGTTGTCCTTCCTGCCTTCTGTGTCTCAGGGAGCACCAGCCTCCACTGATTCTCCACTGTGATACAGCTCCATATGTTGGCCATGTCTAATATGGAAATAGCTGTTTTTCCTTCTGAGAGGAAAGAGGCACCCATACCGCACAGCCAGTTCAGGGTACTTTTCACTGATGGGTAGATGCTGTGCCAAGCAATTACGAACTGTTCCATTGCTTAAGTGTGTATCGGAGTTCTTAGGAGTTGGGGGTTCTGTACTGGGAGACAAATAATAGTTGTCAGAGAGGAGATTTCTGCAAGAACTATTATTTCTTTGTTAAGAGACACGGATGAAGGGGAGCTTTGTAACACATCCTCAGAATCTCTAACGATAGGCTGAGTCATCTCCTCCTCCTCCACTTACAGAGATTGAAAAATTAGCTCTAATCAACCGTAACTCTTCCAGCTCTCAAAGTTGCGACAACCAGCAAACAGGGGACACATGGTGTACTGTTTCCTATTTGCACATCTCTGTAGCTAAACAAAAGGCACATGCCCAGTTTCGAGAATATAGCAGTTTCTTCCCCAACCTACACACCATGCATTTAAAGCTATCCAACACACATTTTAGGCATATGACTTCCTCCAAAGACTCCTGGGAACTGTAGTGTGTTGGGGTGATGGGAATTGTAGCTCTATGAGGGGAGGAACTACAGTTCCCAGGATTCTCTGGGGAAATACATTTTAAATGTGTATTGGATGTGCTTTAAATGTACAGTGTGGATCTGTTTCTCTTTCTCTAATGTTAAAACCTAGACTTGACCACAGTGAACTTTGGTGTCTGTAAAACCTCACACTTCACAACTGATCTTGCTTTGAACAATTTGCTGACTTGTCAATATATGTATTTGACTATATAAATTTTGTTTTCAATCTGCAGAACTGTAAACAAAGCTTTTGTCCCTTCAATGTCATTTTAAGCCCTTCCTAAGTAATGTACGGGATGTGGATGGCGCTGTGGGTTAAACCACAGAGCTTAGGACTTGCTGATCAGGTCGGCAGTTCAAATCCCTGGGATGGGGTGAGCTCCTGTTGCTCGGTCCCTGCTCCTGCCAACCTCGCAGTTCGAAAGCACGTCAAAGTGCAAGTAGATAAATAGGTACTGCTCCGGCGGGAAGGTAAACTGCGTTTCCGTGTGCTGCTCTGGTTTGCCAGAAGTGGCTTAGTCATGCTGGCCACATGACCCAGAAGCTGTACGCCGGCTCCCTCGGCCAATAAAGCGAGATGAGTGCCGCAACCCCAAAGTCGGCCACGGCTGGACCTAATGGTCAGGGGTCCCTTTACCTTTAAGTAATGTACACAATGCTTTTTTCCAGTGTTTTGAAATTAACAGTTTGTGTTTTGTTCTGGATTTTCTCCATTTCCTTTTAATAATTAATTTTAATAATTAATAGATTATTTATGATGAATTGTATTTACTCTTTGATGCTAACATCAGTCTTTTCATATGGATTTCTACTTGTCAACCTGTATGATATTGCGTGAGCAAATATTTCTATTCTTATCCATCATTGTTATTACCTTTTGTTTACAACGGTGCTTATAATAATATATTTTTAAAATTGTAGTCACATCACAAAAAAGAAACTATGTAGAACTGCACAATATATGTGCCTCAGATCCTGACAAATTAACAATTCCTTACATTTGAGGGCAAAAGTCCATTCTTGTGGAAGCTTTTAAGCCAAGCTTACGGGATTATAATGTTAAGCATTCATTTATTTCCATGCAGAATATCCACGAGACTGCAGTGAGATCTTTAAGCAGTCTGAAGAAAACTCCAGAGATGGTCTATATGTCATTCAGCCAGCAAAGGAGCCTATTGGTGTGTACTGCAACATGCAAGATGGTGGCTGGACAGTAATTCAGCACATTACTGCCAACAGTACGGTGGACTTTGATAGGACATGGCAGGACTACAAACATGGATTTGGCACAATTAACGACAACTACTGGTTAGGCAATGAATACATGCATCAGCTAACCAGCTCTCCAAGGCCATATGCACTTAGGATTAAACTTGTAGACCTAAATGCCAACATCAAGTGGGGAGAATATGAGCCCTTCCGCATTGAAGGTGAAGCTTCTCAGTACCGAATCAGGCTTGGTCTGTATAAAGGTAATGCCGTCGACGCCCTGTGTCATGACACAGAAGCATATCTCCACGATAACCAGATGTTCACAACAAAAGATAGAGATAATGACAACTATTTTCAGAACTGTGCCAAACTTGAGTACAACGGGATTGCTGGGGGAGGCTGGTGGTATGATGCTTGTGCTGGAGCGAATCTAAATCGCAGGAATGTCATCTACTGGCAGCAGGACTGCAACAAAGAGCAGCTGTGCAAGTACGCCTGGATGATGGTCAAGCCAGCGGACCACAGCCAAGAGTGGCTCAAGGCTTGCCCTGCCGAGAAGGAAGAATTGTAAGCAACAGTAAGAAATTAAATCCAGGTGGAGAGCTGCTGTTTCTTCAGCTTGTATGTAGAAGCCGCCTTTTTCCTTTGCTGGGATTGTTTTTCAATATATAAATGAAATTAGACCCAGCACAAAAATAAAGACCACATGACAAGATGTGAAAAATGGAGGACCCCAGAATTTAATTACCCTGTTCCTCCCATTCCAGTAGTTAATCTTGAGTGATGGCCCAATAGTGTGAGAGAGGTCTAGACATTATTAATATTCTGGGAGATGTGAGTTAAATTCACAAATTATAGTGTGCTGATAAGATTACCAAGCGGTTGTGAGCATAAGTAACAAAGGATAAGTGATAGATTGAAAATATGGAGAGACAATTAAACATATAAATCCATAAGATATATTTAGTAATCAGGAGAAATAAAATATGGATATTACATATGCTTAAAGGGAAAGGGTATACATTAGGGACCTTGAAAAATCACGAGACTTGCAATTATTTCCTCTGCTTTTCCCCACTGTTGCCCGTGAAAATACATATTTTCTCTTGCCTTTCATCTTCAACAGTTCATTCAAATAGTGTTGTTTGAGCTGTTGCTGTCTTCAAAGGAAGGGAGGAAGGAAGGAAAAACAAAAGCAATTACTTTAAAGTCACAAAGCTGCATGATCCCATCGAAACAGTTTGCTGTGTGAGGTTCCTCAGGTTCATGAAGTGATAAATTAGGCTCTTAATGATAAAGGTTCACAGCACAGCAAAAGAGTTGAGAGGCCACAACAATATATCTTTTTTTCTCCATATGGCAGTTTGGCTGCTATTGTGAGCAAAAACAGGGTTGCTTGTTGTCAGGAAGATTGCAGCACTAGATCCTCCTGTAAGTAATTAATCACCAAATACTTCATAAAGGCAGAAGAAATGGTAGCTGATAATATGCATTATTTTCAAGAACAGTTCCACTTCATGAATGTTGAAGGAGATTGGATGCACTAATGTGCTTATCTGAGATATTCCATCCAACAGAGGGCAGTGATGTATATGAGTATTATCAAGAATATTGTATTGCAACACAGTTAAAGATTCATCTTTTGTGCAGGGACAGTTGCAAATGAATCATAATTTCACAACACCTGTTTGTGAATGCATGTGCTGTAGTTTCATTGTAAAGGTACAAAACAATCTTTTACTGTCTTTCCCTTGTCATCTATTTTCAGCTAATATCTTTTAAAAAGTGTAATTAGCGTGTATTTTCAGAGCTCTCATCATTACCTATATCTTCGCTGGCATTTTCGCTGGCATTGTTTTAGATTCTTTCAGATGAGTCTAAATGTAACTCTATTGTCACTTACTTGCTAGCCTATATTTGTAAAATAGCAAAAACAAGATTTTTGTTGTTGTTGTTGTTCTTATTTAATGGCAACATTCTACCATTCTCTCATTTCTGATTACAGGCCCCAGATTATTACTATTACAGACCTCTCTGGTAGTTATACTTTCTCTATAAACAACAATGGTATATATAGTTTGCTGTACTCAACACCGGGAACATTTAATAAAAGTAGTCTGTATTCTTACTACTGCAAAATACAACATTTTATATATAAAATTAATGTGAGTAACTGCAGCCTAGTTCTCAACTGAGCCCATAAGTACAAGTTCCTTTCATGAGCAGATGAGATAGTTGGAGGTGTGAACTCTGTGATTAATCTCTAGGCAATTAATTAATGGAATGCCTTTCATAGTGTTTTGCCTCTTCTTTGAAAGATGTCCAGCTATTGTGAATCAATTCATTTTAAAATGGATTGTTAAATGTGTGTGTGTGCGTGTGTGTGTGTGTAAACTACAGCAACATCTACAAAGATTTTAGATTAACAATCACAAAATGTAGGGGGGGGGCGGGAGTCTGTATATCCAATAATTCTTCTTTAATAGGGAAACAAAGACGGGATGAAGATAATTTAAAACCCCCAGTATAAATGGACTCACACCTGATTTACTTTGGAACAGGTGAATTAAGAATTGGGCCTTTTGTGTGGACAAGTACACATGGATATGCACTGTTTACACACATCAAACATAATCTAGTCAAAATTATTCACTGATTTGGATACAAAGGTGCTCATGGTTCACCAATATTTTAGCCAAGTTCCCTTTTCCCCTCCATCTCTTTGCCTACAACACATCTCATGCCATTTTTAAAAGGTTTTCCAGTCCTCACGAACTGCTTTTGGGAAGATGCAAGGGATCGCAATAGGAAGGGAAAGACAGGGAAGTCACATTCCATGAAGAGGATTAGTACTACTCAGGATGCAAAGTACTGCTTTTTAAGGAAGAGAGTTACGCATGCTAAAGAGTCAGTATAAACCACTGATCTTCAACATGACCCAAAACTGGATCATAGCCTGATCTAAGGTGAGTTGCAATGGCAGCAGTAAGGTTAAGGTAAAGGTAAAGGGGCCCCTGACCAGTATGCAAACTGAGAATGAAAAAATGAGTCTTCCAAATCCATGTTTGGGTTAAAGATCTGGAAAGTTTGAAGACTACTAATCTAAACAGTTAAAAAAAGTACATGGTTCAGGTGTCTGAGGACCATACCCTTTCAGAACACAGGCAAGAAAGGCACGTGTTTGAATGCTCCTCAGTGTAAAAATTCAACACACATAGGAAGCACATTACAGCAAGGATTAACCTTTCTTCCTGACATACTAGATTTCCATGGATACGAGTGGCTTGTTAGGAGTTTTTGCATTGTTCTACCCTTCCTGCATTCTGAAAGGGTATTCTGCTAGGATGGCCCTACCATATACTTGGTCCTAGTCATGGATCAGCCATCATGGATCACTCCACAAAGGAGTAGAATGGGATCTGGAAGAACAACACACTTAACAGGAGAGGGTGAGCCAGAGGTATTTTCCTAGACCATCTTGGCAAGATTTAGCCATTACTGACTATATCATCAGTATGGGGGAATGCCTCAGGGCTTGACAGTATGTATAGAGAGCTGGAAAGAGTTTGTTTACACTGCAGTATTCTGGCTATAGTGGAATGGGATCAGCTCCTGTTCTTCTGTAGAATGGCAAAGACCCTCTTCTAACCCACAGATTTCTCCTCAAGTAAATGTTATCACTGTACTGTAGGAAGTGGCTCTCCTGGAGCTCTGGCTCAGGAAAGTGCTTCTGAAACTTT
Organism: Podarcis cretensis; assembly: GCF_951804945.1. NCBI lineage: Eukaryota > Metazoa > Chordata > Lepidosauria > Squamata > Lacertidae > Podarcis > Podarcis cretensis. Next base: position 42,531,863 of record NC_137170.1, on the reverse strand, counting down.
AAATATAATCTGTTTAGACATATCCAAATATATATATCCCACTTTTTCCTCTCACTTCTGTTACCCAAGGATACTAACATCATGTAAGTTTAATACAACCATATAATATTAAAGCAGCAAAACACAGGTGATGATGCAGTAAGTTTTTTTTAAAAAAAACACCTTTAAAAATCCATAAGGAGAAGCCAGTTGGGTCAAAGGCCTGCTGGAACAGACAATCCTTAAATTCTATATTTGAACTCTGCTATCGGGTGCGGACAAATCTCCCAGGACAAAGAGCTCCAAAGTCTGGGTGCTATAACAGAAAGAGGTATTTCTCTTGTTCTCACCAACTGTACCTGGGAGACAAACCAGGACCTCTCTTGATGATCTGAATGAATGGGCAGTCTCAGATGGAAGGAGAATGTTCTTTAAGGGGTCTTTTGCTAAAGGCTCTTATATTATCCATCTGTGAAACACTAAAACACCATTTGACCAAGGCTCAAATTAGTAGAGGGACACATTGCAACTGAAAAATTATTTGTGTTGAAGGTAGAATCTGCTCTTCCTGGAACCTGATGCTGTAGCTGCCTCGGCAGTCTTTTGACCCACCATTTTTCACTTCATTCTTTTGCTCTCTGCCCCTTGGACTTAACCTACTTGTAATAATGGCTTTGGAAGAAGCTTGTGGCCTCATTTCTGCTTGTGCATAAAGCTGATAGATTACTATCTCCAGCCTTCACTCAGCACTTTCATGCTGCCCTCAAGATGTTAGTACTTGTCAGTATAGCTCCCAGACATGGAATCAGATGAGATTTCAGCCCCAAGCATGAATCAGAACCAGGGAAGACAAGGGAACCTTGGAGGCAACCCCTAAGACCATACCCTAGGACAATACTCCATATTCAGGAAACCAGCATAATTAAGGAACCTAATGTGCCCCAACTGGATGTGCCAATACACCAGGAAGGGGGATCTAATTTGAGTAGCTGAACCCTCAATTATTGTTGGTAAGATGCTGATACAATAACGTCCATGCATCTGCTCCTAGTCTAGTTACTTTCAGGACAGCTCTTCTTGAGCTCGGTTCTCTACGGACACAGCAGACATATTTGCAAATACAAGGCAGGTTGTCCTCCTCCTCTCCCATTTTGGAAACAATATAGAAGTGTCATTACACAGCGCTACGCAGTCCAGCTCCCTTTTGTTTTTCTGCCCTAGGAGAGCTTGCCTGCTTTTGCTGCCCATCTTTAGTTTCACAAGTCAGCAGTGCCCTTAGCATAACCTCCCAGTTGGAGTCTTTTGACCTTTGCTTCAGAGAAGAATGGGACTCTGATGGGAAATAACCACACTGTTTAATCACCACAGTTAGCTCTTTCCTATAAACATGACCATAGTGGTCTTTAGTGGTCTGGAATACAGTTACCCCATAATAGTTCCCATGCAACTCTATGTTACTAAACATATAAATGGAGTCTTTAAGAATCCTGATTTTAGAGGAGGGATGCGGAACCTATGGCCCTACAGAAGTTGTCAAACTACAACCCCCATCATCGCTGTCCACTGGCCATGCAGGCTGAGGCAGATGTGAAGTGGAGCCCAACATGATCTTGAGGGTCACAGGTTCTAGAGCAATAACTTACAAGTGTCTGCAAAAAAATAAATAATGTATACATTTTAAGAAATAATTTTGAATGGTTTTTGTTTCTGCTCTTCCTGTTCTTTCAAAAATAAAAAAAATAAAAGTTGTGGCTCTATATTGCTGTTGGATGGCTCTCAACTGTCCCCCTTGCCTTTTTTGTTATGAAACTCCAGTATTAAAAAAGCAATAAACACACACCATTTTTAATACAGTTCCAGATATTTACAATGTATCCCAGAGTTTGGCAGTGTCATGTCTGAATTTTTAGCAGCATAGGTTGAGCACATACTTAACAGTTACACTTAACTGATACTTTGGCATCCATTACTGTGTAGTCTTATACATCTACTCAACAAACGGACCATAAACATTTATAAAACATTCCTGTTCAACAGAAACTGTGACAAAAATAACTTCCCATTTAACTTCAATAATAGAAGGCAAAGCTTTTCTTTAGCAATAACATTGCAGCTAGCAGAAAACTTTTACAGTCTTATATAGTCATTATTACATAGCTTGTATTATAGAAATGCAGGTTCGTTTGAACCAAACACACATATCATATGCATATGTATGTTTGTTTGAAGCCAGTATAACTCAAAGTATACACTATACACAGAAAATGCTTTGATGGTGACTGAAGAAAAGAAACAGAGGTCTCTATAGTAACTTGCACTTTCCTTTAACAATTATATGCAAAAGCACCAAAAACAGTTGGCACAATACAATATACTTAAAATCGATCATATTGATTCCAGAATACACATTTTCACATTATTATACAGTGAGTTTAAATAATATCCAGTACCCCTGCAAAAAATTCAATCTTTTGCAAACAACTCACTTAACCGTCAAGTTATTCACAACATTGTTTATTTCTATAGCTGTGGAGAAACCCTTTCTTTCCTGCTTCTCTAGCTCTTAATGAAAATATTTTTTACTTCAGTGGAAGCAATGACAAATACACAATAACTCTCATGAAATGTGCTGTGTTATCTCTGAACTATGCAACACTATATTTTACAACTGTATTATTACCATACTAAGCTATGGATGCGGATGATATGATAGAGATGCAGCCTAACACTCCAGCTGTGCACTTGTACATTCTTGAAGACCAAAGCAGAATCATCATCCAAAGCCCTAGTCCAGGTCCATTGACCCTGGGAAGCACATCTGGCAATAATCAGGATGAGGGCCTTTTCTGTTGTGCTGCCCATCCTAGGGAATGGCTTTCCATAGACCCCATGACTGTATTGTTTTAGATGGCTAATAAAAATAATATATTAGGCTGTTTTAAAAGGTTTCTGACCAATTGTTCTCTTTCTGCTGGCTTACTTTTGATGTCTTAGTTTCAATGGGTGTTTTGTATTTTGTTGTGGGGGTTTGGTCTTGGTGACAATGTTTGTGATTTTAATGGGAATTGTTATATATTTTACTATTGTTTTGTGTTTTTGGATTGCAGCTGCTTTGCGTTTCTTTGAAATTTAGGAAGGGTATATATATATATATATATATATATATATATATATATATACACAAATGCATACATAGACATTGTTATAGTCCATCTTTAAATTGCATGAGTGCATGAGTTAGTGCACTGTCCGCTATTGAACTACAATAATCCATGTGTCCCATGAAGCTTTGCATCTTTACAGGTCTATAGTCAATAATGCAAACCTGGCTGTTCAGTGTTTGCTGGAATGTATCTTAATGCTGCTTTGCACCTTAATATTAGTTCTCAACTGAGCCCCATATGCACCCCATATGAACCACATTCCTTCTTCACTTCAGCGGAGGGGACATTTCCATACAAAGTACATTTGAAGCATATTTGCCCTCTCAACGAATCCTGGTCACTGTCGTTTGATAAGGGTTGCTGGGAATTGAAACTCTGTGAGGGGCTAATGTGCTTCAAATGTGCTTTAAAGATATAGTGTGTATATGCCTACGCTGGTGGGGAGCTCTGGGTGTACGTCATATTTCCAAAACTTGACAATACAGTAAATCAGGGTACTGGGGTAGAATTTCTAGGCCTTTTAACATTTTAAATCATGAACTTACTAAACTCTTATATAAATATCAGTTTGTTTCCATATAAGTTATTTTTACCGTAGTTTCTACATCCTGACTTCCCATTGCCGTTGTTTTCTTTCTGTCCCATCAGTTTATTTTGATAGCTGATTTTAATTGCAGTTCTCAGACCAGTTACTCTGTAATTATCCCAGTTACTGCCTTTATTTTGTCAGATCATCATCTCTACTGAAATGCTCTTGTTGTCGCAAGTAGTCTGCGTTATAAAAAGAGGCACTATAATAGCCATTATGTATACAACATTTCTATCCAGACATATCCTCAGCAAACTCCTGATAGATTCACCTACTATGTGCTAGGGATTTAGGCATTCAAGTATTGCCACCCAAAAAACACAGGACAGAAAGGTAGGTGGTTTTACTCCTCTCTCTTTTTCAAATTGCTGTTGTTGCTTTTGACTGGCATGGGTTATGTGATTCATGGAGAAAGGTGACTCAAACTATTCAATGAGTATATGTTTGTAAGGTTATTGATGTAAATTGTGTAATGTTAAGTGCTAGCTGAAATACATGTTTCACAAGCAGGACCTGTTGCATCTTTAAGCAGTACCATATCCTTTTTTAATACTGGCAACCTAATTCATTGATTTCAAATGATTTACTGCCAATAAATACATTTCAAGATCAGGGTGTAAAATCTTAGACCTAAAATGAGGAACCTATGGATAAATTAAATAAAAGTGCAGTGCTTTTTTTTCTAATAAAATGTTTAGGGGTACTCTCATTTTCCTACTCGTATTGAAATACTGCCCCTCAATGAGGGCAAACTTAGATTCACAAAATGTTTAGGGTATGTGTACCCCTGCGTAACCCCAGGAAAAAAAGCACTGGTAATGTGTAGTACTTAACCTCATTCATAAGCAAGTTTCAGCTCATAACTTAAGATTGCAGTCCTGAACTCCTATACTTGGAAGTTCTACAGAAATCAAAAGGATTAAGGTGTTGCTTAATGTGCTGCAAAACACCTACACGGAAGGCAACTCACAGTGCAATCCTAACCATGACTACTCCAAAGTAAGTCATATTGAATTCAATGGGGCTTACTCCCAGGTAAGTGAGGTAGGATTGCTGATTCACAGTGTAGGAAATAAAATGCAACCCACACAGAATCATAGAATTGTAGAGTTGGAAGGAACCAAGAGGGTCATCTAGTCCAGCCCACTGCAATGCAGGAATCTTTTGCACATTTGGGTGTTCTTCAGAATGGTAATAAAGAAGCGATTTTACCTTTTTCTTAGAAGCCATACATCGGATTGCATCAATATACCGTACAGGATTTTAAAAATAAAACTCCTTCAGAGCAGCTTCAATATGAACAAATAAAATGCAAAAAGACAATTAACTAGTACCCTTGTTTGTAGGCAGTGTAAACATCTCTGACAAACTTGGTAACCTCATTGGCTTCTTAATTTGCAAAAAAAAAAACCCCAACCATACAGTTTACATCATATACCGGTAAGCCATCTCTCAGCCATAGAAAAAGAACAATACAAACTCAAACAATGTTCATGGCCTCACAACTAATTCCAAGAGCAAATTTGTCCATTGAGGAAAAAATCTCAGACATTTATCATTGGCCAGTGGTACTTGCCTTCCTTTTGTTTCCATCCAGTTTAGAAACAATTCTGTATGGGAAGTGATGCAAGTGTCATTCTATTGGAGACCTATAACTAAACTGGACAAAGTCTTAGAAAAAATGTGCAGGAAGGCATAATGTTACTTTCCAGGTAGTGGACCTAATGAATGAAGGGTCTATTCCATACGCAACCATTAAGGTCTGTTGGTGTGCCATTTTATTTGGCAAACATGTGGAAAGAAACTTTCTATGACAGCAACATAAATAATGCTCTATTTAGTAGTCACAGACAATTATAGAAATGTTCATCATTGTGGCTGCTTTCTTCATGGCCATAGGCATGTCGTTATCACCACACAAATTGTGCTTCTTTTGTCTCCAGACATGCAAAGCAACAACTTTACAATGAAAAACTTGCAGCCAATTTGATTTACAGTGCTTGGCCAAGGTCTGTTTCCCGCCCCCTAAACACTTTAAATTAAGGCAGTTTAGTATTACCCTGCCAGTATAATTTTTCTTCCATTTTTTTCTTCTTCCACTGACAGAACAGCAACAACTTAAATGTCTTTCTGAACGTTTTGTTACAGAGAGCATAGCAGATTGGGTTAACAGTACTATTCACATAGCACAGCCAATAGCCAAGGTGCCAGAGCGTTGGGGGAATACAATCTGAGCAGAATGTGGAGACCAAAACCATGATATTGTAGGGTGTCCAAGTGATTATGAAAGCTAGAAGAATGGCGCTTAAAGTTTGGGCTGCTTTGCGCTCCTTTATAAGGACCATTCTTTTCCTTTTAGTAATTTGATTGTTTATATTTGGATCCATGTTTTTGACGGAAGTCGTGTCCTTAGATAAAGTGGCAGAACAAGGAGTGATCTTTACTTTTCGGCAGCCATTGTTAGTTTCTTTGGCACCATCAGCTTTAACCACCAATCGGAACTTATAAGCTACACATTTACTACTTTTTTTAACGTGGCCTTTGGTTGGGGTTAGAAAATATTTTGGGGTCTCATAGTCATTTTCCCCAGGATGGTCTTTGATAAAGGCTTCCTTTTTCTCCTCTTTATGTTCATCATCATTGCTTTTTACTGGAGACTTATAAGCTACTTGAAAGACAGGATCAGAGGCACGTTTATCCTCCTCTTCTGAGGATGCATAGCTGCTGCAAGTGGTTAGCTGGTCCGCCTTAGACCAGTCATGACAAGTATTTTGAATCTGACATGCCTTTGCTGTTGCCGAAGTACTTCGGCTGGATGAAGACCATGAAGCCTGACATCTCTCCCTTTTGGCTAAATTTTGTTGCTTGCAGCTAAAACAGGACTTCAGCAGCGCTTTCTGAGGCTTTATCATTTCGAACTCGGCCACAGAACTGGATCCTTGAAGTTCGGCCAGGTCCTTGGTCCGTTTCTCAGTCTCTCTATAAATACGGCAATACAAAATAGTCATCACAGAAACCGGGATATAGAAAGCAGCAATCGCAGTACCAAAGGTGATGATGGGTTCATACAAAAATTGAATCTGGCATTCTCCAGGCGGGACAGTTCGTTCCCCAACAAAATACTGCCAACATAAGATTACTGGTGCCCACAGGATAAATGAAATTAGCCAAGCTAGGCCAATCATGATGCCAGCCCTTTTTGGTGTGCGTTTAGCCCTGTAGGTTAATGGCCGTGTAATAGAAAAATATCGGTCAAAGCTGATAACCAGTAAATTCATTACTGAGGCATTGCTAGCTACATAATCCAGGGCTAGCCACAAGTCACATGCTAGACTTCCAAGAGACCAGTACCCTATTAATATGTAGGATGTATAAAGATTCATAGAAAATATTCCAATGATAAGGTCTGCACACGCAAGACTGAGTAAATAGTAATTGTTCACCGTCTTGAGCTGGCTGTTGACTTTGAAGGATATCATCACAAGAACATTCCCCACTATAGTTATTAAGCTTAAAATGGCCGTCACTGTAGCAATGGTAATTACTTCCCAAAGGCTATGACCTTCTAAATGCTTATGGTTAGGGGTTGTACCATTGACAATGGTTGAATTGCTGTGCAATTTTTCTTCCATTCTTTTTCTTGGCGTATTAACATCAGTCCCTTTTAAGTTGCTTCTTCACCTGTTCTTTGAAGACACCTTTTTAATGACAAATAAAGAGAAAGAAAGCTCGTAAAATAATAATGGACTCCTGCCAAGTTTATTAAGCACAAGCAAATTGTAAGACAGTTAGAGTATCAATTATAAATTACGATGACTTCTAAAGATATTTAAATATTATGTGTTCAAGTTTAGAGACGCAAAATAGGCTTGGTAATATTTCCCAGCCAACCTTTGTTGCTGTAGCCTTCCCCAACCTGGTGCACTCCAGATGTTTTGGAATACAACTCCCATCATTCCTGACCATTGGCCATACTGCCTGGGATTTATGGGACTTGTAGTCCAAAAATATCTGGAGGGCACCAGATTTAGGAAAGGCTTCTGACATAACTGAAATATTCAATATTAATTGTTGAATTCTTACTTTAACTATTTAATATGAACAGTTAAATATATTTTGTATTCTTTTTCTCAAACTACTGTGGTTAAAAAAAATCAACAAGTATTAGACATAAGGCCCCCAATTTGCAGTAGGACAACAGTGAGGCAGGGCACATTTAACCTATGATACCAATGGACTCTAGATGTGATGTTTAATGCTACCATAGATTCAGGGAACAAGTTGTATTGACAGTGTTTCACAGATAGGTAAACACATAAAGGAACCACTATTTTAAAAGTCCACACACACAAAAGTTGTGACACAGGGTTCAATCTCCTTTCAAGTCAATATGGGTCCTGAAGAAAATAATTCCCTGCATTTGCTGTTAAAATAAAGCCTTGATGTGGTTTTTAATTATACAGTCCAACAACATCTGGAGAGCCACATGTTTGCCACCCCTGCTGCAATGAAAGAAAAATTTGAAGAGTGGCATAATATGCAGAATTTTTTAAAGAAAGCAATGGAAGACTAAAGTCCTGGTAAAGAGACAAGTGGAGTATGTGCTGTTCAGTAGCAGAAATATTTTTATTCTATTTATTTATTTATTTAACTTGTATACTACACTACAGTACATCTGTAGATCTCATGGTGGTTCACAACATAAAAATGCAATATAAAAACAAGAACAAAAAACCCCACTCCTTGCTTTAACACCGACTAAAATATATACAGTATTTCCTATTCTATGTCTTCTGTCTTTCATACTTAAATACTGGTAGCCCACTGGACTCCTCACCTTCTCCTGCTCATTGCAACTAGAATTCTTTGCTTGTAACTTTCACAACTCTTCTCTAAAGCACAAATCTGGCCATCCATTGTTGCTATTTATTGTTCTGAACTGCAGAAGTTCATATTTAAAAATGCAGTAAGGTTCCTTCTTGATGCAAGAATGCAAAGTTTCTTCATTTCAGCTACAGCAAAAGTGGTTCCCTAAACAAAGCTATCATACATGATTGACTACAGACTCTTAATGGAAAGGCCAACTCAGGTCATTTCCCACAATTAAAAAAAACAAAACCCTTTATTTTCTAATAAGTCCTAGCTGACTAAGGACTGCAGGGGAAGAAAAGCAATGAGCTCACTGTAATGGAGGAGTGACTATTAATCATATTTGGCTGTTAAGATCTTAAAGTGTCACCTATCTGCATCAATTCCAAACGATCAAGTTCTCTGAGACTATTTTGCCCTACAAAAGTAATTTCTGCTCATGGGTTTGTTTCCAATACAACGAAGAGGCAAAGCAGACATTGCTATAGCTTTAAAGCTTTTCAACTTGGTTCCCACTTTATGAAAGCAGTACACAATAACTACATGCAATGCAAAGAAGAAGAAAAAGTACATGTAATGCCTGAGTAATAACTACATGTAGTTTGCAATTGATTGTACTATATTTGGGATAATGTTCATTTGAGCAGGGTATTTGTAACCAAATAGCCAGTTATTGCACCAGTACTATTGGATTTACTGTAAGATTTCTATTTATTCTAGGAAGCAGTGAATTCCTTTCTTTTGGATCAGCTTCCCAGAGGATACTGTACAATGTTTGGATTGCTCTAAGACCATTTCATGTCTTACTAAATAGTGCTTAAATTAGTTCTTAATGCACTTTCATGGCCATAATGCATATGAATACTCAATTTCAAGACGGCTCCCCTCTCCAAATTCTGAAGCAGATGAAAGTACCTTTTATACATGAAAAAAATAGTGTGCAAGAGATTCAGATGTAGTTTTTAGAGCTGTGTCAAATGGTTCTTAGAAATAATGTCTTGTTCATCCCATAAAATTGTAGCACATAGCAGAAGTATATTTGGGGGGAGTGCAACTGGTTTGGGCGCATTTGGTTAGGAGCCTTGGGACTGCTGCAGGGGACGCCACAACTATGATGTAAAATGAAAGATTAGATGTTGTGGGGTTGGCACTGAATTTTAATGCTGCCTCTGAAATTTGAGACCACTGCCTATAGCATCTAGAAGGCACCACATTGACTTCCTCTGTCGCAGAGCGTAGGACCGCACTCAGATTAAGAGGTTACTCCATCAGATACAGAGATCAAGTGGGCACTGCATTCCTTTGCTCTGGAACCAAGCCATTAGCATTAGCTTCAGGGTTTTGTGGGCATCAGAGTACTCATGAATTCCCCTTTCCCACTGACTATTGTTTCTGATCCTCCTTGCTGTTTTGTTGCTGCCATCCTATAGTGGGGATTGGACTAGGAATGAGCTGTCAGGCAAGTAGTTAGGCAGGCAAGTAATGACTGTCAGTGAGGTAGGTGGCTGCTGCAAAAACTGGATGTGACAAGGTAGTGAGCAGCTGCCTCCTTCGTTCAAACACTGCTGCTGTCATATCACACATAATATTGCTCCTCTTGATTGCCTTTCTGAGCATGTGCACACGATTTAACCAAGATTGTGGTAGTTTCTCAGGTCAAGTTTCTTTGTTAGTCTGTGAGGCTTGCTCAGGAACTTTGCTGAGGTTGGGCCTGGCTGCTGTGTCATCCTAGGGGAGAACTTCTCTGAGGTGCCTCCTAAGTCCTGTGTAACTGCAATGCGCTTTGGAGAGCAGCAGAAAAGGAGGCACAGCCATTAACAAATTTTCTTGTGATCAATCCTAAAACCATCCAATGGGTTCTCACTCCCAACACAGATTTGGAGCAGCTGCACGCAATAAACATTTCTGCTTTGATTTTAGTGGCATGTTGGGCAGATCTGTCTGAGCACATCACCATGGTCACAGCTACTGATTAACATGCACAGTGGCATGCTCATGCATAATTCACCATGGCAACTTTAAATATGTAGTGACCACGAAGGTTACTGCCAATTTTTTGGGGGGGACCAAGCACCTCAAAATTGTTATGAATCAGCTCCCGAGTCTAGCGTTCTGGAATCTGCATGACATATTACAGTATTTAGGATGCTGTTTATGGTTGTTTTCTCAACAATTTAATGTGGATATATTGCTACTTTCATTATGTTCCATTGTGGATTATGTTACCTGATTTGTGATGCATTTCTTTAGGGATTATTTCACGGGAACTTAATTTGTGAGAGAGCTGCAAGCCAGATATTACTATTCCATTTACCAAGCCACATTCCAATGGGATTTACTCCCAAGTATGAAAATTCCTTCCAGCAGCACCTTAAAGACCAACTAAGTTCTTGGTACGAGCTTTCCTGTGCATGCACACTTCTTCAGATAGTGTGCATGCACACGAAAGCTCATACTGAAGAAGTGTGCATGCACACGAAAGCTCATACCAAGAACTAACTTAGTTGGTCTTTTAAGGTGCTACTGGAAGAAATTTTTTTATTTTGTTTTGACTATGGCAGACCAACACGGCTACCTATCTGTCCCAAGTATGAAGTTATAGGATCGAGGAGCTCTGAGCTGGTGATATCCCCTAGTTAAAAACACATCGTATAATTAATCTTCGAAGTCTAGAAAAACCACAGCAACTAAACGATGCGGCCGCAAAGAGCGGAGGTTTTGTTGCGCTTGCATCAAATGCGCCGCGTTTGCGACCGTTTCCCGTTCACTGCAGATGGGGCGGCGCGGTTCGCGAGGCTTCGCCGGGACTTCCGAGAGGAGTCAGGCTCGCTAGGCCCAAGCCTGGCGCGGCCCCCAGGTCCTCCTCTCCCGAGGGAGGCAGCCAGCTTCCCGCAGGAGGCGGGGAGACGGGCCTGGAGAAAGGCGGCTGCCAGGAGGAGCGGGCCGGACCCCAAGTAGCTGCCATGCAGCAGCCCGAACGCGGCGGCGGCGGCCGGCAACCCCATCGTCGGCGGCCGGGCGGTCGAGAGAGGCCGGCGGAAGGCGCCGGAGGCGGCAGTAGCAGCAGCAGCAGCGAGGCCGGTCCCGGTCGAGGAGGCGGGAGCCGGGGGAGAGGCGGGGGGAGAGGAAGAGGCAGGCGGGAGGCTCGCGGCAAAGGGCCCGCCGCGCCTGCCTCCGCCCCTCACGGGTATGAATCGGTAAGGAAAAAGAGACACGAGGCCGAGGCGGAGCTAAAGTAGGACCCCCCCCCCTCACGGCTTCTCTGTGGCAAAGCTTTCTGATCTGAGGCTCCGCCGAGGCTGTTACCATCTCCCTCTCCCTTAGCAACCAGCTCCTATCTAATATGTTAGGGGTTACATACATACATTGTGTGTGTGTGGCGGGGGTGTGTATTATATATTTATTTATATATACATATATACAGTGCTTTTTTCTGGGGGTAAGCAGGGGTACGCATACCCCTAAACATTTTGTGAATCGTTGTACTTTGGTCCATTTACTGTATTTATTTTTCCTGATTTGAACTATAAAATGGTGGCTTTCTTCAGTCAGAAGTAGACTTTTAGAAAAATAGCACTGCATATATAGATACATATAGTGCATGGGTAGGCAAACTAAGGCCCAGGGGCCAGATCCGGCCCAATTGCCTTCTAAATCCGTCCTGTGGACAGTTCAGGAATCAGCGTGTTTCTACCTGAGTAGAATGTGTGCTTTTATTTAAAATGCATCTCTGGGTTATTTGTGGGGCATAGGAATTATTTCATTCCCCCCACCAAAAATATAGTCCAGCCCCCAACAAGGTCTGAGGGACAGTGGACTGGTCCCCTGCTGAAAAAGTTTGCTGACCCCTGTTAGTATGTGTGTGTGTGTGTGTCACTGCGCTTATTATGGGGCTGTCTGCTTCTGTTCCCTGTCAGTTTGTTGCACACACAAAAACAACAACATAAAGTTTTAAACAAACAGTTGGGCTAATGTACATGAAATGCAAGGGGTGGCAGTGGGTCTCCGCAGATCCATTTTTGTTGAGGTGTGGTGAAGGTCACTTGTTCTCATGCCCTTCACCACCTTCCTGCCCCATTGTATTATATTATTCAAGTAAGAGAATTGTGCTGGAAGTTAGTCATTGAATTAAAAAAGACTTATTCACAGGTACGTGTGTTTACAGGATGGCAGCCTTAGGTTGGGAGTAATTAGGTTCACCGCCCTTTGTGAACAGAAATTCTGATAGTTTAAAATGTGACTCTGGGTATGGAGTGAAAAATTACCTGTATGGGAAAAATTACCTGTATATTGACCAGAATAGGGTTTAAATTGGGTTGTTGGCTCCTTGTGTGCAGTGATTGCAGGTGCAAAACTAGCCTATGATTACCTAGTCACTTCACACACAGGAACTGATGACCCAATTTAAATGTGTTGCCCGCAGCATGACATCTGGTGTCATGTTTAAACCAGACCTGGCCAAGGAGACAGGGAAGTTTTCCTCAAAAAGATGTAAAACCTGAGTGTTTTTCTTTCGTTAAGGGAATGAATCTTTGCTTGTTCGGGGACTTCAGCTGTTCTGTGGAATCTCTTCTCTGGGTCATCAGCATGCCTAAGGTGATGGCAGCTGTAGAGTCAATGTTGCCTCAGAGATGGCATAGGACAAAGTGACAGACAGTTACTATTCAGAGGGAAAGCTTGGACTGAGCTCTGGGTTTGCATGGCAGCTGGAAGAGGAACAGATTTGTGCAGTCTTGTCGGATGCACTCTAAGCACTGTGACAGCATTGTGGTCATGCAGTTACATTGACAGGACACAAAGTTGACAGCATGTGCACAGGCGATGTGCTACAAGTGTAGCTGCCAGCCACACGTGACACCTGAACGTGCTTTAGTAACACACACATAGTAATTACAAAAATAAATCATTAGCTAGATCCCCCCCCCCACTCCGAATGTAGCAGTCTGGTTCTGGCAGTTGGCCAGTAGAGTAAAATTTAGGTTGAGTCAGTAAAATCCTGGCTAGGTGGCAGACTTCCATATTTTTAAATTATGTTTGTGACTAATTTGCTTGTTAAGCGTTCCAGGTAAATTATACTTCCCATGACTGTGATTATGCAACTTAGAATGTTAATAATATTTCAGCTCAACATGGATCAATATGGCTCAGCTTCAGAGGATTTCTGGGGTATTCTTGATGTTAACCATTGAGTGCTTCCAGATGGGGGCTTAATGGATTATTGGAAATTGGCAACAGATTTTTTTAAAAAAACTTTTTAGAATCCCCTTAAAAGAGTAAATGTAGAAGGGGGAGGGAACATGGATGGTCATTTTGACAGTGGCACACGATAGCGTTGTGTAAGGTAAAGGTAAAGGGATCCCTGAACATTAGGTCCATTCGTGACCGACTCTGGGGTTGCGGCACTCATCTCGCTTTATTGGCCGAGGGAGCCGGCGTAAAGCTTCCGGGTCATGTGGCCAGCATGACTAAGCCGCTTCTGGCGAACCAGAGCAGCGCACGGAAATGCCGTTTACCTTCCCGCTGGAGCGGTACCTATTTATCTACTTGCACTTCGACGTGTTTTCGAACTGCTACGTTGGCAGGAGCAGGGACCGAGCAACGGGAGCTCATTCCATCAGTGTACATACTGCAAAAAAACCTTGTGTGCATAAAGAAGACCAACACCATAACAAAGACCTATCTGGAAGCACCACTATACATACTGACAACTACATGAATTCAGTGGGATTTATTTCACAATAGGCCTGTATAGAATTCAGTTGTGTATAAAGATGGTTAATATTTTACAATTGCAATCCTATGCAGGTTAATTCTTTGGGGCTTACTCCCAGGTAAATGGCCTTACTGCTTTAGTGGTATTGTTGAGTTATGCATATTTTGTTGTAAGTCCTGTAAAACTTGAAGAAGACTTCTTTTGTTTGCCTCTAAATTTGTAGGAGAGTGATATTATACTATTTTTGTGCTGTTTATTTTGGGTTGTGGTAGATTTTGACTATAAGTGATAAATTTCATAACAGAATTTAAATTAAGTAGGATTACCAAATGTAATTTATTTTAAGGAGTGCTCATTATTTCAGAATATTACAAGTAATGCCCTTAATTTTTTTTATAGTTCTATAGAATCACTAATCTTTCAACAGACAAACCTAAGATATTTGCACAGTTATTTATAGCAGTGCAGTTAAAGTATTTTGGTTTGAATGTTTTTGCTTATTTTTTATCATGCTTCTATGAAGCATTTCAAGTGGTCCTTAAATTATTATTACAAAGTGCAAAAAGATAGATCATTGTCCCAACTAGAGGTAGTCAGCTAATTACAGTACAGGGAATACTGAGAAAGGGAGACACAATGGTAACATTCCTTTTAAAAAGAGGTACTAAAGTTTACTTTTAAAATTTCTTGTAATGAGTCCTACCTGGAAGCATGCCATGCACCTTGGAAACTCTGCTCCTTCTAATGTGTAGGAATAGGCTGCAGTTGTTCAGTGGTGCCTTCCTTGGTCACATGTCTTTATTGTGGCTTCTCATCCCAGGGCTAAGTTGTTGAAAACAGATTGTGTGGTTGAGCTCAGTCACAAATTACCGGAAACCCTCTTTTTAAGCCTCAAAATCTGATGTACGTAGTACCCATGCAAAATATTTTGGTTAAAAAAGATACTCTCCTTTGCATTTAAAACAGGAGTGAAAAATAGAGCCACAGTCTATAGTCGCCTCCAAAGGTTAAAACATACAATGAAGGAACCAAGCTGAAGGTGCAAAAATGAGTGGTTAATAGCATTACTTATAGATAAATTATTTGTTTTCCTACAAAGCTGGGATTATTAGGCAAAATTACATGAACTGTTGGTTAGCTGCTTTCATACTTGTTTTAAAGTTCAACAGGCAGTACTATATCTCAATAATCATACAGTGGTACCTCAGGTTATAGACACTTCAGGTTACAGACGCTTCAGGTTACAGACTTTGCTAACCCAGAAATAGTACCTCGGGCTAAGAACTTTGCTTCAGGATGATAACAGAAATTGCGCAGCAGCGGTGCGGCGGCAGCGGGAGGCCCCATTAGCTAAAGTGGTGCTTCAGGTTAAGAACAGTTTCAGGTTAAGAACTGACCTCCGGAACGAATTAAGTTCTTAACCCAAGGTACCACTGTACAAAGTTCTTGTAAAATAGGTCAATGTTATCTCAATATTTCAAATAGGGGAGATAAGTTAATGGTTGAGTTGAGATTTGGGCTCTTTCTGGTCCACGGTCTGTTCTCTTAGAAGGAACATTACCACAAGCTCTCTGTTAGCATTTATCATTAAAATCAAATAATTTTGTGAGAAGGTCACAGTAACTTCTTACAAAAGCAGAGTAGAACATAATGTGCCATGTGTAATCTCTTACGCCAAAATATACTTGGCAAATGTTTATTCAGCTTTTAGAAATCTTCGCAAGAGGAGTTTGCATGCCTCACCAAGCAGCTTGATAAATCACTTTCATATTGGCCCTCCCACAATTGTTAATATTGTATATGCTTCAGTTGCAGCTTAGACTCTTTAGAAAGCTATGTTAAAGATACTTTGTAAAGGTATGAGAAAACATGTATATTGCCACACCATGTTGTACAGGTAGCAAAAATATATATACATGCATTCTTATCATTCACAATGGTGTATGGAGTTACATCTACACAGAAAAATTATGACAGGATTTCTGAGGCAGCCCTGACTTAAGCATTTGTATTACAGGGTTCTGTCCACATGAGGGCAAAATGTTCTATACAGTATTATGTATACGGTTGGAAATATAAAATATGCATGCAGTTCCAAGAATTTTTGCTCAGTGATTGGAATACAGTTTGTCCTCTGGGTATTGGGAGTAACTACCACATGCATTTGTGGAGTGATTTTATGCAGCAATAGGACATTTGATCCACGTGCTAGCCAATCAGGTTATTGATTATTGATAGCCAGTGTGGTATAGTGGTTAGTTTGTGGGAGACCAGGGTTCGAATCAGTGAGCCATGAAGCTCATTGGGTGACTCTGGGGCAGCCACATCCTTTCAGCCTAACCTACCTACAGGGTTGTTTTGGGGATTAAATGAGGAGTGGAAGAACTTGGAGCTCACTGGAAAAAATGTAGGATATAAATGCAATAAACAAATAATAAATTACCGCTTACTGATTATATTTGTTCCCCACTTTTCATAATTTCATAGTTGGAGTGCAAGCAAATTTTGAGGCTTGAATAAAACTTTATACTGTACTGTATATGTTTACTTTTAAGAGCATCATATTTGAATTAGTAGACACATTTCTTCCCAGACCTGTAAAAATAATTAACTGTCAGGCTTTGTTTCCAGATACATCATGTTGGTTAACTTCTGGATTCCTCCCTATTTATGTGAATGATTGGTAAACTGCTTCTGGTGGCATTAGATTCCATCTTTACCTAAATTGTCTGAGAGGATTGTAAAACTCACCATTGTTTAATCACTGATCTGAATAATTTGTATTTAATGATTTTCAGTCAAATCCTGTTGTATGTTTACTGAGATGCAAGCCCCACTATGTCCAATGGCACTTACTTCCGGAAAAGTATGCATGGGATTGTAGTCCTGGTGTATTTAACTATTAAGGCATTATTCTTGGGCCCATAAGGGCCTGAACATATTTTTCAGAGATAGCAGTTACACTGCACAGTATTTTGAGTTATAAATTATCTTTTTAGTCAGTGTAATTTGAACATAAATGCAACAAATGGTGTATTTGGAAATAAGAGCTGGTTTCTAACACCTTCAGGAAACAAATTTATATTGCAAAGTGTGAATAGGGATCGTTTAGAAAGAAAGCTATTATGTTTGATATTTTAATCTCTTGTTCACGTTGGCATTTCTGTCTCTAGTATTATGCTTCTCTTGTGTTATATGTCTATAATTATGAGAAAGCTCGGATAAATCTGTAAAGATTATGTCATATTAAATTAAAATCATATTTCTGCCACACTTATTGGCTAGCCACATTGTCATGCAGATGAAAGATAAAATATATAAATTATTTTGTGGAGAAAAGACCAAGTATGAATGCAATTACTGCCAAGTGGCCCAAACTATAATGTTTTTGTTTTTTATAAACAAATCTAATTTGCAGAAATGAATATACTTACTGGTTTAGCCAGTTAGAATACAGAAAATAACATGATAGATTATTTCCAAAACAAATTATTTTGCAATGAAGTTCAAACAGCTAAATCACAGAACTAAATGTTTTTGATGTGTTTCTTGTTAGAGCTCTAACTGACTGTATTTCTTGTCACAATGCAGCAACATATCTGCATCCTCCTTGGATTCAGTGAAATTCAATGAATTGGGTAAAAAAGATTATCATAAAAGCAAATGGAACCTGAATAGCCAATCTGTGTGGCAAAATGAAACACGCAGCAAGCTACTTAGATTTACTTCATGCTATTTTCATGTTGATTTGAATGTTTTAAGTTGTAGCCTGGTGTGGTGGTGCGTGCCTGCAATACAGCTACTCCTGGAGATTGAGGCTGGTGAATCGCTTGAGCTCAGGAGTTTGGGACTGCTGTGGGCTATGCTGATTGGGTGTCCACACTAAGTTTGGCATCCATGGTGTGATATGTTTGAAATGCAAGGCATAAAGCAACCCAGGTGAAAATGGGTGCAGATTTCCTGCCTCAACAATTACGCTGCTTTCAAATTGGAACATTTTCCAGGTATTGTATCTAAACATCCTATTTTGACAGGCTTTAAGCTTCCTGATTTTTGAATGGCTGGTGCAGGGAAGGCAGGTGTTGTGGACTTGTTACTTATTTATTAAATTTGTATACCGCTCTTCATCCAAAGATCACAGGGCGGTTCGCAACATAAAAGCTGCCAATAGAAGTTAAGGGCAGTATCCAAAATGTTAATGTTGTTGTGACAGAACATCAGTGTGCCCAATCCCCACGAAACTCGAACACGTTCTTCTGATGTAATTTAGAATGCAGGAGATAATGTACCCGGCTCATGATGTTCTAGGATTGTAGGAAGATCCTGGCCATGTTGGAGCATCTATATCATGGCCGCTTTTCATGCTGGCGTTGCTCCAGCTTCTGAAGGTGGTGTGTGTGGACTGCAGAGGTGGGTAGTGGCAAACAAGGCAAATGCAGCTTTCTTGACCAATTTCTACCCCTTCCAGTCTTTTAACCTGTTTTCTCCCCCTTCCTTATCCACTATAGCAAGCAGGGCTATACCACAATTAGAGTGTTAATTTTAATGGATGGTAACATCTTGCATTGTTTATTTTGTATCCTTATGCATTATAGCATACTAATTTCTCTGTAAGTTCTGCACAATTCTTTTGTGTAATGTTGACCACATTATGTTAGCAAACATTACAGTTTGTTCCATGCTACGATATGGATAAAAAGCATCAGAGCAAACTCCTCTTGAAAATGTGTTTCATTCAATCAACCTTGCAATTAGCTACTTGCCTAGGACAAATTGTAATTGCCTCTGGGTGAGCAGTTGAATGGTAGGAAGCTTTGGCCAAGAATTAAGGCTTAAGGGTTGGGAGAGTACTGTGTTGCGCTACAGTATAGCATCAAAACACTATTTCTGTGTGAGCATTTCTTCTTTCAGCAGGGCTGCCTGGTTGCACCCTGGAGATTCTTTATTTAACTTTAAATCTTCTACAGCTTTGGGAGGTTGGCAGTCACAGATTTTCCCTTGTGTTTTCACCTTCTGATCCTTTTCAGTTGTCCTGATTCCTTATCCACTATCGGAAGCTTGATCCAGGAGTGCCAAGTAGGAATTACATGCATTGGGGATTGGTGGGGAAGAGACCAAATGGCTGTGGTGGCAGGGGAGCAATTCATTTGTCCATTTAAGTTAGTTGATGGGATAATTAATTGTGTGATTTAACTGTGTGCTGTGTAATTCATTGTCCTGTTTCTTCCAGATTACATTGTATGATCTCAGGTTCTAGTATAATAAGAGTTGGAAAAAAATCTCCCTATTCCCTTTTCTCCACACTATGGACATTTTTAAAAACCATTATCATAAACCAGTTTTCTGAACTAAAAAGCCCTAAATATTCTAACCTTTGTAGGGGAGTAATTCCAGCTCCTTGATAATCTTGATTGTTCTTTTATTCATCTACGAAAACTAAGTATTGGTGTTTTGTTATTGAAACATTTTCCTCCACATTTTGAATGAACACAGTATTCTGGCTGAAAAGGAAACTGTTAGCAATGAACAGCAGGTGGAGTAGGCAGTTGACTTTTCACTTTCGTATTGATCCTATCCAATATTTGCTGTACATGGTTATTCTAGGCGTTAGAGCAGAAGTAGTAGTTGACTGCTAAAAGAAACACTGAAAAAGACATCAGTGACTCCCCACCCACATTTCTTGGTAGGACTTGCATGCTAAAGAGGAGCTAAGCAGAAAAGAAGAGACTGAAAGGGCTAAAAGAGCAACTTTTATCCTAGTTAGAAATTATATATATATAACATTGGCATGTAAATTTACAAAATGATCTTAGCAAGGTTTACTCTCATTGGGTTAAGTGGGATTTTCTCCCAGTAATTAAGCATAAGATCACAACATTGAAGTGCTTTATATACCGTATGTTTTTCTAAGATTTGTTATCTCATGCATTGAAAGCTAAATCATTTTTAATCTTTGTGTTAACCCATTTGTGAAGGTACTCTTCAATTTGTTGTTAAAAGAAGGTTAAATTGACTGTACAAAAGTGTTATACATCATCTTTTGATCAGTGCCTGTCTTGCTGGTGAATGGAGTGTTAATTTTGTAATGCTTCTTTTCTGGATTGCAAGCAGGTGAAAATCTTTATAGCTAAGTACTCTTAATTTTAGGTGACTCACCCCCTCCTTTCCCCAGTAAATAAATAAAATTGAACTAGGATTGCTTGGAAACTAAATTCTTCATGTGTCGTGAGAAAACTTGGTGATGTAATCCCCCAATTACTAGGATATCTGTTATAAAAAGAACTCAATAAATGGGGAGAGTTTGGTCTGTGAAACAGAGTTCATTAACAATTTGAAAGGCATCTGCTTGCAATTTCTCTAATTAAAAATCTGGAATATTTAATTTGCAATTTCTGAGACTCAAGTATTCTTGCAATATTCAACCTAGGGTAACAGCTGAGTTAATATAGTGCAAAGTATGTGATCAGATAGGCAGTCCACAGGAAGGGGTGGACCATACACCAAACAATAACTCTAATTATTTTATTTTACTACATTAGAGCTAATGATTGTTTTTGTTTTTTCTAGTTCTCAGTAAATACTTTTTTAAAAAGTCAATATTTTATAGCTTTTGATTAGAGCTCAAATTTTCAAGCCGACTCTATAATTACCTAACCATGCTTGACCTTGGAAAAGTGGTATAGTCTTTCATGGGTGATACAATTTTTTGAAAAGGCTTTCTCTGGGATTAGAACTCTAATGTAACGAATCACTTCCATGGGTGTAATTCCTTCTGGATGTACTTTTAAGATTTATTTATTTTTAAATCTTCCACACTTATAATATCCAATGAACCCCTAGACTGTGATGTAAGCTTTCACAGTTCTCACCACAGTTTCACCAATTTCTGTTGTGCGTTTTGGAGTTTTCAGTCTTTTCAGTCTTTGAATTCACCTTTAGCCCAAACATGCATATTGGGGACCCACTTACTAATTTTATATCATATATTTGTAAAGCATCAGTGCAGCTGTTGCAACCTGCTTTAGATCATGCTGTGACCTAGTATTGGATCCTTATCTGCCAGTTAGAAACCAGTGATGTTTTAACTATACAGAGCAGAAGATAGTACATATATGTAGTTAAATTTAACTGGGCAATTTCTCTTCTCTGGCATGGCTTTAAAGTCTTACTGCTGAGGAGCATAAAGTGGGGGTAGTTTTACCCCCTTTGATTCCCCACAGTATGTCATATTCCTTCAGCTCTGTACCATGCTGCTCAAAGAGGCTGCACGTACAATGGCTAGGCTAAATGCTTTGCATGTCTTCTGAGTTAGAGTGAAAGAGCTTTGAGGTTGCTTAGCAACCACCAAACATGCGTCAGAACTGGAAAGTGAGAAAGCCATCTTGTTCAACTTATTTATTTTTTTGTATTCTGAAAAAGTGGAATGAGAATTCTACTGCAATTATTGCTATAAAGGCAAAAGTCAGTAGGTGCTTTGCCTGACCACTTTAATTGTGTTCAAGCCTGTAACCCAATGGACACTTATTCCCAAGCAAACCTCACTGAACTCAGTGAGACTTATTCCAGATACAGCAAGCAGTTTTGTGACATCGTTAAGACTAATATTTATTATGGCATAATTTTTTGTCAATTATAGTTGACTTCATCAGATGCATGGAATGTTATCCTGAGGTGGGGTGTGTGTGTGTATCTACACAATTGGGCAGGGTTAGGGAGAAGAGAACATAAAAAGGGGGTCAGAAGTAAATGAAATACAGAAAGTACTGGTAGAATTACAAACAGTGATAATTATGTTATTAAGCATAGCCATTCACCACAAACAATAGGGTGATGAGAAAAACTTTTGTCTCAATTGAGTCTACAACTTGATAAATTGTAATTCAGAGGTTTCCCATTACGGTGTCTCATTGAAGCTCCCTTATTCAAATATGGGCCACCTTAAGGTCCCTTATAGCAAGCATCTCCAAACTTGGCTCTCCAGATGTTTTGGGACTACAACTCCCATGATCCCTAGCTAACATGACCAGTGGTCAGGGATGATGGGAATTGTAGTCCCAAAACATCTGGAGGGCCAAGTTTGGGGGTGCCTGCCTTATAGAGTATGGATGTTGAAATTTTCCCCTGCATGGTTTTTAAAATATATATATATCTACTAACAATTCCTCTCTGCATTCAAAATAGGACAAACAGAACATACTCTGCACAAAATAATAAATTGACACAAATGTGATAGCAGAAATGGCAATATCAAAATGCACTGTGGAAACATTCCAACCTCTTTGGCTACCCCTATGGAAATTCTTCCATTTACTGTGCCCAGACCCATAGATTTGCTGTAGTGCTGTTGCATAGATTGAGGGTGATATGGGAAGCCTATATCCAATGACAGGATAATGCATGCAGAACTTTGCATTAGCATGTCAAGATTAATACACACGACCTTTGTTTGGAGTAGCCACAAATATAGCAGTAGCCATTCAGACTTCTTCTGTGGTTGTAGTCCTGTGATTTGTGGTCCTCTGAGGTGGGAAAAAGGACTACAAATGTTTGGTATTAGTAATGCAGAGGTACTCAGCTTAAAGGTAACTTTTCAAAAAGAGTGGTACTTAAATGTATTGATAGTGCAAGAATGCATCCATTTTCTTTCTTAGAAAAATGAAGTGGACAATCTTACTGGTTTCCAGCTACATTTAACTCAATCATATCTTTTGAAGTCACAAAAAAGATTTCCTGGAATTAAAAGTGGTGTGTTTGTGCACACACATGCACATGTACAAATAACTCAAACGTCTGGCAAATCACTCTTCTAGAACAGATCTCCTGCAAGTTGAAAGTAGCTAGAGGACATGCTACAGAAGACTGATTTTTTGCAGTATGGCATGACTTTATTTACAAATGAAGAAGCCTATGGCTGTATGATCCCCCTTGTTTATTCCAAGGTGTGGGTTTTGTGAAAGGCAGAAATATGCTCTTTATATTTCTGTTGGACTGCTACTAATTGGGAAGCAAGGGAAAAATTGATGCTAACTCTTCATTACTTAGTTTTTTCATTTGGGGAGTCTATGAATTCCTTAAGGAAATGCATGTTTGCACAGAAAATATTGTAGTTTTGTCTTCTCCTGTGTCTTACATTACACAAGAATTTAGTGCTTTTTTGTTACTTCCTTTTATTTGAATGTAGAAAATTCTTTCATAATTTACAAATGTTAGTAAAAACTAAATTTAAAAAATTACTAATTGCCAGCAAAAATGAATAGTTAGGCATTTCTGTTTGACAGCATGGAGTTTGGACTTTGAATAAAATTTTATGATGATTGTTCCAGTTGTGTTTGCTCGGGGGGTGGGGTAGGTCAGATGCTTTGCCTGCAGAAGTTCCTGGTTCAATCCCAGACAGGGCTGGGAAAAACTGCTGTCTAAAACCCTATTGTGCCAGTGTAGAGCACCATCGATACCTAGTACTGATAGATCAATAACTGGCTTGGTTTGGAGGTGGTAGCATTTTATGTACCTGTGTCTGATATTTCTTGTGCTTTCAAAATGAGGTACTGCGTTTGGAAGAGGCTTCTCTGTTTATGTAAATACTAATAAATGAATTGTGCACACAAAATCTAAGCACTGGTGTTTTGATTCAAGGTTACAGAGTGCTTTTCTACTTGCAGGTCTGCTTTCAGAGAAACTTTGTATTAAGTCCTCTTTATAAGGCATTTTCTGCAGGTGGAAATTAATTCCTGAGTACAAACAACAGTGTCTTTAAAGTACAGATCAATTGTGTCATTTATGAATAGTGCATATAAGTTTAAATGTGTGACTTTTGCTGTCAAATACTTGCAGGTGTCTGATCAGGGCTAGTCTGTTATGCTGCAGGGTAAAGCAACATGCTTCAGGCTGCAACACCATGGGTGGTAGAGGAAAAGAAGAAGGCAGAAATGTCTGAATGATGCAACAAGACTTTTTAAAAGTGTCCATACCAGAAAGGTAGCACCATTTGTACTCTGCTTACAGCAGAAAAATGTCTTAAGCCAGTACAGTGGTGCCTCGCAAGATGAAAAGAATCCGTTCCGCGATTCTCTTCGTCTAGCGGTTTTTTCGTCTTGCGAAGCAAGCCCATTGACGGCTTAGCGGATTAGCGCTATTAGCGGCTTTTAAGCGGACTTCCGGGTTAGCGCGATCTGGTTAATGGCGGATTCCCTCCGAGCTCCGGAGGGAATCGGCTCCGCTGGAGAAGGGTTCTACCGCGACGGCGACGCGGGGACCCCCAGAAACCGCAGGCGCTGAAGCCTGCGGACTTGGTGACTCGGCGGGCACCTAAAGCGCCCCCCGACCCACGAAGAGCCTTTTTAAAGGCTGCGGAGAGGGTACGGGGAGTGGCGTGGTGCTGTGAGTGGACCGCTACTGCAGTGGAGCGAAGCCACGAGCCATGGCCGGAGACCGCTGACTTTCTTCCCTGAAATTCGGACTTTAATTAATCCGTGAGTAGAATGGAATTTGAACTTTAAAATTTTTACCCTTGAATTCGGTACGATCGGGGGATGTGCTAAAGGGAAGTCCGCACCCCCCTGCTTACAGAAGATTTAAAGCAAGGATCGGAGAACTAAGGTGGAGAGTTTTTTCTTTTTGGTGTTTTTTAAAAAGATAATATTTTCATGAATTTGACAGAAGAAGATTTGTGCTGGAGAGTAAGAGTGGAATTTTAGAAGCTTTTGTTTAACCCCCCCCCAGACCCGGGAGTGTCCTGTATGTGAGCTGGAGAAAAAGGAACAAGGAGTTTGACAGCTGTCAAAGGAGCTGTCAAACGGGCAGTGAAAGTTAAAAATTTTATTATTTAACACTTTTCTGGACTAAATTTGTTATATTTGAACTAAAGTGGTTGGGAACAAAGTAGTGAAATAACAAAGTAACGGACTGTTGGGAAAAGACTATTAAGTAACCAGAATCCCCCTAGGGGAAACATTGAAACACTACAATGGCTGCAGATGGAAAATTACAGGCAGAGATAGAAAGAATGTTCTTTCTCGTGGGAAAGTTGCAGGAGCAGACTACGGCTATGAGTAAACAACTTATAACCTTGAACTCTAAAATAAGTGACTCTGCTGAATGCACAATGGACTTGACCGGGAAAAAACCTGCAGCTGAATTAGAAGAGATAACTTCGGAACAGGAGGAGAGGGAACAAGGGCCAGTACAGATGGAGAGTACCAACCAGAAGCCTACATTGCCAGAACACAAAGAAGAAGACCTTTGGATTACAAATTTGCGAAAGATGCGAAAGAGGAGGGAGGAAGCCCCTGGAACATTTGGAATATTTGAATTTAAAAGAAATAAGAAATATGATTGGGGCTTCCTCTTTGAGTTTGAGTATGGATTAGCTGACCTTTCGCAGCAGCTGGTACCAAGTACTTTGGATGGAAGAAAATCTGATGAGACTGAGCTAGAACTCCTTCGAGACCCGAGGACCAACAAAGAGGGCTACCAACAAAATCGGCAGAGAGAGACTGACAGAGACTTAAAGGCCTCAGATGTGAGGAATCCAGGCTAAAAACTGTTTTTGTGGACATGGGGACATTGGGAAGGGACAGAAACCGGGGCGGGGGGGGGGGAAGAATTAAAAAAAAATATGTTTATGACTTTTGTGTTTGATTATTATGACCTATTTTTAAGATAAAAGGGAAATTCGTGGAAGGAATTCGAGTCGACCTTAGAAAAGGATTAAATGTTTATAAGAAAACTGGATAAGTAAAATTTGGCCAAGTAATAAGAATTAAATATTTCTTTAAATATATATATATATAATAATAATAATATGTAAAGGATGAGAGATATGAACTTGCTGAGCTAATTTAATTGAATTAGGATGTATGAAGGGGGGGTGGGGGGAGGTCAAGAACTGGGGTTAGGAAAGTAAGGATATGAAACTTTATATGTGTCGTTTTTGTCTGTGTGTGTGTGTCTGTGTTTATAAAATGTGAAAACTCAATAAAAATTTTATAAAAAAAAAAAAGATAAGCAGATAAGCGGCTTAGCGGCTTAGAAAAAGGGGGAGGGAAGGGGAAAAAAGTCGGAAAAACTCGCAAGACATTTCGTCTTGCGAAGCAAGCCCATAAGGAAATTCGTTTTGCGAAGCGCCTCCAAAACGGAAAACCCTTTCGTCTAGCGGGTTTTTCGTCTTGCGAGGCATTCGTCTTGCGGGGCACCGCTGTACTGCATTTGATCCTTAGTAGACAACCACTTGTGTATACTTTTAAAATATACATATACACACGTGTGTGTGTGTGTGTACTGTGCCGTGCATGAAATTTGTTTTTTGTTGTTGAGGCTTGTTTTCTGATAATGAAAATAGTGGTGTGAAGCTGACTTTATATGTGTGTGAAATGGATTGAGGCAACTGTAGCCATGTATGCCCATGTGTTGGAAAGTGTGGGAGACTCCATTGTAAATGATCCCCTAAGTTCTGGTTTTTATGTTTTTTACAACATGAGTCATTAGCCCTTTCAGCTGGGTGTGAATGAAACAGTTAAAACTAGAAAACCATGTGAATGTACATTTTCTTCTTAAAACTATTAGTTGCGTTAGTGGTTATATTTTCTATTGCTAATTTTTCTGGAGTCTAAAACCCAGGTAGCATGTGACTATTTCTCCTTACTGACATTAGGCTTAAAGGAAAACAACAACAAAGTGTTTGATGGAACCTTACAGACTAACACATTTGTTGTAGAGCATTCCAACCCCCGAGATCCACTGTTCTAGATGCTCTGCTAGTGAGCAGCATCCATTGCACTGTCAAAACAGTGGTAGAGGGTTGGAGATACTCCAAGTAGATCCATTGCCAACCCTGCTGCCATCATGTGATGGCAACGGCCCTGATCCGAGCCCCATTTGCTGCAACAACTTGGGAGCTGGCACTTTCTGTCCTGCCAGTTTCAGCAATACTGTGGAAGCTACACCACTTCATCAAGTGCTGCTGCTACCAGTTGAGGGCTTGAATGGATCCATTAGCATTTAATGTGCCACAAGACTCTGTGCTGTGTTTGCTGTAACACTGAAGCTCAATCATTTTGTTGGTTTGTCTTTTCTGAAAATTAATTAGCAAGTGAAAGAAGCGGCAGGAGCTGTAATCTTAGTCTCTAATAGTATATATTTTAAAAGAATGACAAAATGGTTAAAATTGGGGTTTGCAAAGGTGTTTTTTTTTTAACATGTACAAGTTCTTATTTTCTATTCATTGTAGAACAAATATGGGGTGGCCTAGGGAGAAGCTGGCTTCCTAGATGTGCAAAGCAAGATTGCTGGAAGCGCCGGCTGCAGTTGTGCCCCTGTTATTTATAATGTGACAAAGAATGTGATATTTTGTTTTCATTCGGGAGAGCAAGAGTATCTGTGCATATGCATTTTTCTAGCACTGCTAGCATTTCAGTTTTTCACATGGAGCCTGAGTAATGCAAATGGTTATCCATGTGATAATGTAAGCAAAGCCACCAGATGAAGGTGTTTCAATCTTGGAGGCAAAATGGTAGTCCTGTTTAGCCATTTTTTCAAGATTGCACTAAATGTGTTAAGGAGTGGGACCCTGTCTTTCTGGTCTTGACCTGATATTTCATGTTAAGTCAGACAATAGAAAACAGGAAGCAATGCTTGTACAACTGTAGGCCTTCATGTGATCAGGACCCCAGCATACAAATGGTGCTGCTTTTCAAATTTCCTACACAGTGCTTACCGGCAGATGTTGAGGTGAGGCCCATGAGGCATGGTGATATTTGGGATGGGTGACAATAAAGCATAGTTCACACCTCATATGACCTCCTTCAACACATGTTTAACGTACATCTGGGTCAATGACTGAACAAAGCTGGGGTCCCTGTTACAGCACAGGTCAATGTTTGTTCTTCAACTCTCATTGATTGTAACTGGCAGTTATTTTATTTGTAAAGCAGGGTTACTGGGTCTGCCCCAAAACCAAAAACCACAAATAGGGCATGCAGATGAGTTGCAGATGATGATTCCTGATTTGTAGGTGGTTGGACTAGATCGCCCTTGGGATTTCTCCCAGCTTTACATTTCTATGATTCTGTGATTCTATGTTCGCAATTTAATGTTAACATGTGGCGGGAGAACTCCTCATCTGTATCCATAGGCACATTATTAGTGTTGCTTCTGTTCTGTTAACAAAATTCAGTCACCTAGTCTTTTTCTTAGTTTTCTGAGAGAACCAATATATTGGTAAAAGGACAAAGAAGGACCACCTTTTTCTGTTTTATGCTCTATATGAGGTCAAAGCTAATGACCTGGTGACCAATGTTGATGAAGTGTTTTTTGTAATTTTTTGGTCTTCCATAAATGTACACAACATAGATTAGAAAGTTGTGTGCCCACTATCTGTTTCTGTAGCTGACCTTTTTTTCTAATTAAACCTTTTACCTTTGGTAGATCTCTCTAAAGGTCACAGATGAATGAAATAAGTGAAAGAAATCATCCTTCATTGCATGAATTGCATGAGGTGTAATATTATTGGCAGTAGGAGAATGATTGAGAAAATGTTATAAACTATCACAGTTACTGAAGGGCAGTACGGAAAGCTGTATTTGTGAATGCCTTAAATGTCAGAATGAAGCCAATACAACGTATGTAAACTAATGAATGCAACATTTTCCCCCTTTCCTAGATTTGTTTTCTTCTGTACTGTCCAGTTTTATAATTTTGTCAGCCTTTATTAATTTAATTTCAGCAGTACTGTTTAAAATAGCTGTGTATGAGCAGCAGAAAGGCAGAAACGAACATTTTAAAGCTCAAGAAAATTTATGCTGTTCTACCTTCAGATTTTAATAACCATCTTCAGGTAAAGTCTGAAGAGAGCAATGTACAAATGCTTGAGGAGTGCTACAACTTTAACAGTTTAGTAGTTTCTGATAAAATTGTGGTTGAGTTATTTTTACCAATGGTTACTTTTGAATGAATAGCTAATGATTAATTGGAAGGATATTGGGCTTATCTTCACAATGCGCAACTGGGAAAACAGGAAGTATAATGGAGGACAATTTAATTAATTTTAGTGAGACAACAAACTAGATTGTTTGATTTCTCATCACACCACCTCTTCTGTCAGCTGCGAGGTTGCCAAAGGAGCAACCAATATAATTTATTATGCCTGTCGTTACAAAAAAGGCACAGAAATGATGTACCTTCCCTAGCTTTTGTATTTACAGAGTAGAACTAGCATTTTGACTTGCAGCTGAGAAAAAAACAACCTGTTTCTGATTGCAGAACTAGTCACTCTCTGATACTTCACAAGAGAAAGCTGTGTTATCTCCCTGGCTATATTCATTTGTGGTTTCTTCTGAATGTGTTGAGTCTAGTTATCTTGATATTTGTGAATGAGTTCTTCCCTGATTTGCCTAAAGTGTTGCCTGATGGGAATTCAGAGACACCAAAAAATAATAAGGGTTTTCAGTGTAGGAGCTGAAGCAAATGCAGCCTGTGCTGGAAATGATTGGTACAAGAGGAGATTCATGAAGCCTACACAGGTATGGTGAGGAAACACTCCTATCGACTTTGTAATTCCCCATGTAGTGCATGAAAGCATTAATAAGTGGAATGAAGCTCCACAGAGGTAGTAGACAAAAAACCTGTGAATTATAAAGACAAAATAGACCGGGAAGCTCACTAAGTCCTGTTGGGTTGGATCAGTGCCTTCCCATTCAGTGTCTTTTAGCTGCCACACCTGCAGCATTTTTGAAGAATTGTGTTAGGAATGGTTTTAGTCCAGGGGTCAGCAAGCTTTTTTAGCAGGGGGACAGTCCACTGTCCCTCAGACCTTGTGGGGGGCCGGACTATATTTTTTGGGGGGAAATGAACGAATTCCTATGCCCCACAAATAAGCCAGAGATGCATTTTAAATAAAAGGACACATTCTACTCATGTAAAAACACGCTGATTGCCGGACCGTCCGCAGGCTGGGTTTAGAAGGCGACTGGGATGGATCTGGCCCCCGGGCTATAGTTTGCCTACCTATGTTTTAGTCCTACTGTGGCTTGAGGTTAGCCTTTCAGCCAAGAGTTGTGATGGGGACAAGTGTGTGTGTAAATATATATTGATTATAGTGACTAATAAAACAAACAAAAAAATTGAATATATATGTAAACTGAGTAGCACTGTCTCTGTAACATCTCAGTGGTTGGGGAGTTGATAAAAATTATGTACTCTTCCAAGGAACTTAAGGCAACATAGCCAAGACTTGCCTATTTAATTCCTATAACATGTGGAGAAGGTTAGATTGAGAAATAGAAAGTAGTCCAAAGTCACCAAGCCATATTTGTTCGTTGAAGTGAATTTGAACATTGGTTCAGCTTATCCACTACACCATTCCTGCATATATGATTGTAGTGGTCTGCTGTGGGTACATTCGTACACCCCAGTCTTCAGTGGTGTATCTGATAGGTACAACAAGATGCCTTTTTGATACTGCACTCTGTTGTATTATACCTATGTTCCTTTCTCCCACATTGGTGCAGTAAAATTTCCAGTTTATGCATTTCATTCTCCGTTTTTATTTAGCTCCTGTAGTAAAATGTATTTTGTTAAATATTTATAGTTGACCTTTTATACATATTTTGTGAAAATGGGAAAATTACTAATCCCTGTTAGGTTCTTTGAATTGTTGTCATCTAAGCTCATAAAACCCAGCTGTGTTTTTAAAAGTATATATATTTTTAAAAGTGGAAAGCAGTGGCAACACTGACAATAGGAGGCAAATAAGAACAGCTGGGGAAAAGGTTATTTTACTCTTCTATCTTTCATAACTACTGCACTAATAAAGGCAAATTATATTCTAAGGCATGAGTATATTTAAAATAAATGTGAACTCTGCATTTATGAAACTATTTGGAGCAGACTTTGAATGTGAATACAGTATTTTCAGGTCTGTCCTTGAAGTATGTAATGAAATTACAAATTGCAAGCACTTGCAATTTAGGTATATCCACTCAAATGTAGAAATCAGTGAATTTGTGGAATTGGCCTGCACTATTTTACATTGCTATGAGAATTCCGTTTTACATTGCTATGAGAACTCTATTTCATGCTGAAATAGAGAAAAATGGACCACTATGCGGTCATAGATATTTTTCCACTGTTATTTCCATATGCAGAAAATTGTGTTTTGATTTAATCTTACTGTAAGTATGGGGTTGTGGGTAGAACCATCTGGTTGCTAGGACAACCCTGGAATGTTCATTCAAAAGCTAGCAGCTTGGAGTGGGTGGAAAACCAGTAGAACTTGTCAGTTACAATTGGCTTGTTGGAGACAGAATGCAAGGATATTGGTGCTGGAGGTCTATTCAGATGTGATTTTTAAGGATAGGTTACCATTAAAATGGTAAATGGTTTGATTGCTGTGGATTTTTAGTTTCTGACGAATAGGTAGTTTAAACCGTGACTTAAGATGAAGTTTACAAGAATTCAAATTAATACTTAGCAACCAGGTCTGAAAAACCTAACAGCAGTCTTAGACATGTCTGCATGTCTACTCAGAAGTAAATGCCTTTTTTTTCAAGTGGGCTTACTACTAGGTATAGTAGTAATAAAATGATAATAAAATGAATTTTTATTAAGGGACTTTTAATGTAACCCAGTTACAACAGTTGAATTTTTAATTTATTGTTGTACCTAAAAAGAGTGACCATTGGCTAAAATATGCAAATAGGAGGATGGAAGGTGGTAATGTTGCTGAATATGGAACATCTGGGGATCATCATTAATTGATGACTAAATTACTGCTAACCATGGTAGACACCAATACTATTGTGATGAAGGTTGAATTGAAAGCCAAAAGCCCTTGTTCCCTTACCTCTGAACTTTCGCAAAACTTAATATGAATCAACTTGAGTATATTTCTATTGGTGTGTTTGTATCTATACTAAGACAGCAGTAGCTGACTTCAGCATTCAGGTGCCACACCTGTCAACATTGCTAATTTGGCTTACTCATCACAAGCCCTTAAGTTGATGATATGAAAACACTTTACTGATAGGGTAGATGACTGCTGTTTGCTCGCATACAGCAACTTCCACTAGCTTTC
Source organism: Podarcis cretensis (assembly GCF_951804945.1). Taxonomy (NCBI): domain Eukaryota; kingdom Metazoa; phylum Chordata; class Lepidosauria; order Squamata; family Lacertidae; genus Podarcis; species Podarcis cretensis. The sequence goes on along the minus strand of NC_137170.1, from coordinate 42,499,482 downwards.
AACAGATCTAGAAGTGTGCTTAACAAAAAAAGTCTTCAGACATAAGATCTGTTCCCTTCTATCACAGTGAATGATTCCCTGGGGTTTTAATTTTGGTGGGGAAAGTATTGATTTCCTTCACTGAATAATTTGCTTTTTGGTCAGTTGGAGTAAATGTTATAGCCCATCAATCTTATTTAGTGGTGAAGAATGTGAACTGTGAGCCATAAACTCATTTCAGGGCTTAGTCAAGCCCGCTGTCACCTCTTATCTCCAGCCTTTATCTCCGTCAAAAATGTGAGGATAGTATTAGTGGTTATGGTGTAAAATGGTAATGATTAGGCCCGGGCAATGTATTGATACATCATCCAGGACCAGTATGAGGGCCAGACCGCGATGGTGGCTTTACTCATTGCTATATTGCAGGTGAAACGGATGCTGCTCCTGAGTCCTTCTTCTACCAGTGCCACTTGCAACATTGGGTTGCTGGTAGCAGAGGGACTTTGGAGCAGTGGCGGTTTCACCCCCCATTGCTCTGCCCCTCATGCCACAGAGGGAGGAGCAAGCTGTATCACAGCCTAGGAGAAGAGAAATAGTTGTGAGCTATTTTCACTGTTTGCTCCAAATTTTGGACGACCCTGGGGCAATATGTCCTCAGGAAGAGAGCTCCGTGGGTAAAAGTACTGTTTCACTGCTTTCTCTAAGAACCCACCGTAAGCAAATCTGTAACAGGAGCCAAGAATTTGAGGGAAAAGATCTAAGTGAACTTAGGCTATCCAGGCTATCTAGAGTGTAGCTTAAGTTGATAGCTTGCTATCTTTCTGGTGAGGAAAAGGAGAAAGAAATTAATTTCCAGATTAATGAAGATAAAGATGTTTAGACTATGGGGTATAAAGAGGCACAGAGCAGAATAATCTGACTCACTGACTTCCTATCCTCAGCTAGTTGCCAAGTGCTTGTTATGAGCATGTTCTCCCACATTTCTTCTGCATAGGTCAAGAAATGGTTTTCCATTTAAAGCAAGAGATTAGCAGCTGCTAACAGATTTTAGTTGGCATCATATTCTTGTTGTATGTTTAATTCCTGTAGATAATTTGTAATACAATCTGGACATTAAAAAGGAACAGTAAATGGCTTAAGAATAGTTTGAGAAAGTGGGGTGTTGATGATGATGATGATGATGATGATGATGATTTTATTATTATTTGTACCTCACCCATCTGGCTGTTTTTCCCCAGCCACTCTGGGCGGCTTCCAACAAAGATTAAAAATACATTAAAATGTCACACATTAAAAACTTCCCTTCAGATGTCTTCTAAATGTCAGTACCATGGAATAAACCTTGGCCCAGGGTTAAACCTTGCTTTAAACTTTAACTGTGAAAGAGCATGAAGCCTGGTGGCACACAACTGAATGTAAGGTGGTATAATAAATGGGCTACCAGATTTTTTGGTATCCATCACAGTCTTAAAATTGAAGAGAGAATAAATGTAAATCCCCTAGATCAGCTGTTTACTATGACACTAGGACAGTGTTGCTATGAAGTTTGGTGTCTCAGACAGATATAGTAATGCAGGTTCTAAGTACTGACACGCCAAGGCAGGTAATCTGGACATGTCTACTAAATGAAATGTTAAATTGGGACATTGATTTAAGGTAGCTGTCTTAATTTTTCAGAAAACAAAACACAGATTAAAAGAAAAGGCTAATTAAAGCTCTTCTTCAATCTTCTTGCTGCTACATGTCATAGGCCTCGGCTGATCTTGAGTCACAAGAAGAGGAAAAAGAAGAACAAGGAAGTTATTCAAGAAGAAAAGTAGTTTCCAACTGGCACCGTTATGAAGATACTGAGAAAGAAACACAAAAGGACAATGGTGAATCACAGCGTGGGACAGACTTCAGTGTTTTGCTTAGCTCAGCAGGTAAGCAAGAGAAATCACAAACAGCGTTTAATTTTATATGTTACATATTTGTCGCCTCATAAAGGCATTTGGAAAGCCTCATTTTTGCTGCTGGTAATGGAATTCTCGACAAGAAGACTGATTTTATAATTCACTAGTTAAAAGCCTATGGGCAGTGTTATAACAATAAGGGGGAGAGCATAGGAAGCTGCTTTATAGCAAGCTAGGCCATTGGTCCATTTATCTTAGCATCATCTGCACCACTGGTCTTCAACTAATGAGTGCATTGCGGCCAGATGCAAGATGGGTCACAACAGGAGCACTACCATCATACAAGTCTATGGTAAAAGATTAAGAAGTAAATCCTCCAATGCATATTTGAGTTAAAAGTGGACTCTGAATCTGAAAAAGATGGAAGATACCTGATCTACACTGACTGGCAATGGTTGTTCAGGGTTTCTGACAAGTTGTTTCCAGTGCTCCACCACTGAGCTACCGTCCCCTAATGATTTTATTTATTTATTCCATTTAGATAAGATCCTATATCAAGATAGGGATGTGTAGCAGCTTTGTGCTGGGGCTGAATAACTAGGTGAGTCAGGTGATTTGGAGTGATTTTACTCCTCTCAGTCACACCATGATGTCAACAAAGTGACCCAAGTTGGATCAGAGCCTCCATAAAACTTTGCGCTGGACTATGGTTTCTGTATTCTACTTTTTTTGCAAACTGCAACTCTGTTTTTTTGCTAAACGCTTTAAGTCTGAGAACCACAGTCTATCAGACTTACCAATACTTGCTATACAGATGCCAACATATCCAACAATTTTAGCAAAAAGGGAGAACCTGGATGTGCACTTTGGACGCATTAATACCACACAGGCTCAACTTATAGGGCAGTACAGCATTGCTTAGTTTCAGCAAAATGAAAGCTGTCTGAGCATTCCATCCTCAAAGCTCTATAACTAATGAAAATGGCTGCCAACACGTTTTGCTATAAGAATTGGAAATTTATTTTTTGTTAGTCATTGATGTGTGTGTATATACACATACATAGACTTTTTTGTGACAGTACTCAGTGGTACAGAGTATTAGCATCCTTGACATCTTTATCAATATATGAGTACTAGCACCCTTTTTTAAAAAACCAAAAACCAAAAAAGCACTCTCTGGGTGTGGGCAAATTCATTCTGCTATGGGCTGTTGCGAGCTGCAGTCCTATTATGTCTGTGTAGGCTTGTATATGGGGACGCAGGTGGCGCTGTGGGTAAAACCTCAGCGCCTAGGACTTGCCCATCGCATGGTCGGCGGTTCGAATCACCGCGGCGGGGTGAGCTCCCGTCGTTCGGTCCCGGCTCCTGCCCACCTAGCAGTTCGAAAGCACCCTTAAGTGCAAGTAGATAAATAGGTACTGCTTTATAGCGGGAAGGTAAACGGCGTTCCGTGTGCTGCTCTGGTGCCGGTTCGCCAGAGCAGCTTCGTCACGCTGGCCACATGACCTGGAAGTGTCTGCGGACAGCGCTGGCTCCCGGTCTCTAGAGTGAGATGAGCGCCCAACTCTAGAGTCTGTCAAGACTGGCCCGTATGGGCAGGGGTACCTTTACCTTTACCTTTAGGCTTGTATAGTTGCAGTAAGTCTTTCAAGTCTTTCAACCTTGATGGCAGAAAGTGAGGAGGAATTAAAGAACCTTTTAATGAGGGTGAAAGAGGAGAGCGCAAAATATGGTCTGAAGCTCAACATCAAAAAAACAAAGATCATGGCCACTGGGCCCATCACCTCCTGGCAAATAGAAGGGGAAGAAATGGAGGTACTGAGAGATTTTACTTTCTTGGGCTCCATGATCACTGCAGATAGTGACAGCAGTCACGAAATTAAAAGACGCCTGCTCCTTGGCAGAAAGGTGATGGCAAACGTAGACAGTATCTTAAAAAGCAGAGACATCACCTTGCCAACAAAGGTCGATATAGTTAAAGCCATGGTTTTCCCAGTAGTGATGTATGGAAGTGAGAGCTGGACAATAAAGAAAGCTGATCGCCAAAGAATTGATGCTTTTGAATTATGGTGCTGGAGGAGACTCTTGAGAGTCCTATGGACTGCAAGAAGATCAAACCTATCCATTCTGAAGGAAATCAGCCCTGAGTGCTCACTGGAAGGACAGATCGTGAAGCTGAGGCTCCAATACTTTGGCCACCTCATGAGAAGAGAAGACTCCCTGGAAAAGACCCTGATGTTAGGAAAGATGGAGGGCACAAGGAGAAGGGGACGACAGAGGATGAGATGGTTGGGACGGTGTTCTTGAAGCTACAAACATGGGTCTGACCAAACTGCGGGAAGCAGTGGAAGACAGGAGTGCCTGGCGTGCTCTGGTCCATGGGGTCACGAAGAGTCGGACACGACTAAACGACTAAACAACAAAGCCTTTCAAGTAGTTTAAAGGCAGGCTTACCCTAGCTCTGACAGTGTCTTGGACTGTACCCACTGACAGTTCCGTATTACAGCTTTGCATGTGTATGTTTGAATGTTACGCCTAATTCTTGGTCTATCATCTGAGACAACCTTTTCTTTCATTTGGGCTTTATTTCTGGTAAATAAATCATGGCATGGTGTAATAAATCATGTGCTGTTGTTCATCTGAGGTTGTATTTACCTAATTTTAGGACATGCTAAGGAACAGATGATTGTTATTATGTCCCAATATGTAAAACCACAAAATTCAAAGAGGGTAAACTTCTTTTCTCCCCACGACTGTAATCAGCTTCAGTGTATTTAACAGCGTCAGTGTATTTAACTGAGAGTGCGTGTACGTGAAGATGAAAATAGCATTTTTTTGTCAGTTTGAAGTATTCATACTTTTCCAAGTTCTTTAGGAACATTTAGAAGGAGAACTAGAGCATTAATGGGTAACAAAAAGGCTAGTGACTTTGGTATGTGACAGTTTCTAAACAATTTTGTTTGCATGAACTCCATGTGTGATCTTGCATCTGAAAGTCTAATCAGTTTTGGTTAGCATCATTATATTCAGGTCATATTCAGGTCATACCTTGAAAAGAAGTAGATTGTTAATGTGTGCATATTGCAAAACTTGAAACATAATTTATTTTAGTACATTTCGCTTTTATCTTTTTTTTTAAAAAATGAATCTACTACAAAATGTGAAATCTTGTGAAGATGGCTTTCAAATTTGTATCTAGATTTCTCTGAAACACTTAAAGATATTAGAGGTGAATCATTCAGGTATTGAATATTTGCTGTTTTGAGAGTCCTGTTGTGCTGAGAATGCAGAGGAGAAAAGTAATAAATAGTATTGATGGGTGGGTGGAATTGATGCACACTATATGTGACAATAAAAAAAAAAGTTACATTTATACTTAGCTAGAACAATTTGTTTGAATTTTATTACAGTATAATTTTCTCTGCAAAAATAAAATATATAGAGTCTTGGGCATTGTTAGTTCTTTGTTATTCATTGTGATTTAGGAAATACATAACTAGAGGTATAGTGCTAATAAGCATTTTTCAAAATGGATTACTGAATTTCTGTTTGAGGCAGGTGTCCTTAATGAGGCATGGAGATGAGAGATGAGCTCCTCCCCACATGAAACAATGTATCCCTACTCTACCCTGTCAGCCCAGTACAGGGTATTGTATGCCATATTGAACTGTGCTTTGCACACCAAGTGTCCATGACAACTTCATTCTTCTTTTTTTTGCTTCTATGGGTCTTCTTGCTAGGGACCTAAAATAAATGCTATGTTGATCAAGGTCACATACTTTCCTTCTTTCCCTTTCATCTAGCAACTGCAGGCTGATGACAAGTGAGTGCCATCATTTTATTTTTGAATTATGTATTATATTAGGTTTCATCTTGCAATTTTTTTGGAACCTTGACTTGTAGTGGAAAGCAGGGCGCTTAGTAGGAGGCTGATGAGATACCAGTAAGGGGTGTGGTATATCCGATTGGTGTTTTGCTTTTCTGAATGATTTTTAGGCTGTATTCCATTGTAAGCCATTTTTAGCACTTTCTTATTTGCAAAGGCAGTATAATTTTAAAAAAATATATATTTTGGAAGAAGAGGTGGATGGATGCCCATGGTTGCAATCCAAAAGCCCTTACAAATAAATAGTGCACATGCAGTTGATGTTAAACTGTTTCGGATGTAACAAGCAGCGAAGGGCTCCATATCAGTGATTCCAGGTGAAGCTCCTTAGGTATTTTTGAAGGTGACAAGTTGTCAAACAGAATATAGGCAGGTGTAGCTCTCTTGCATGCATGAGAAACAGAGGCCTCTATTGTAGCAATGCTTAAAGGTAGAGAATCCTACTGTCCTTTTAGACTTGGTCATCCTAGTTAGGGAGTAGTAACTGACAGCTCAGTTCAGTTTCCAGAGACTTTCTGGCTGGCCCTACCATTCACCTATTTTCTCCCTTACAAGTCAAGATGCAGCAAGCAAAGGCATTACCACCACTTCTACCTTCTTTCCTTATGCACTTCTGTCTTGTTTCCCCTGTAGGTCTGTGCCTTGGCTTATGTAGGAAAGTGAACAGCCGACAGGCACAAGGAGAGAACTTTAACTGTCTGTGTCTTGTCTGGTGTAGAAATTAGTCTGTGAATGGAGCCAGTATTGCTAGCCCTTCAGTGTGTTCAATTCAACGTGTTGTGCATGATTAAAAGTTGTTGGTCAGGACACTAACAAGAATACAGAAAAACCACCTTCCATTGGTACTCCTCTTTTTCCTTATGGTTGATGGTAGCCTAGTTCAGATGAACTGTTTTATTGGTATAGAACGGGAGGGGGGGGGCTAACCTGTGCTCCCTTCCTGTGATTGGTCATACTGGCTGGGACTGATGGAAATTTTGTTCAGTAGCATCTGGTAGACCGTAAGTTAGCTATCCCTGACCTAGAAATAAGTCACGCAACTGAACACTTCCTCCTCCTCTCATGGGCAAATATAAAAAAGAATGGAAAATGTTTATTGCATATTTACAAAAGGATTGTAAAGAAGTTAGCAGCATAGTAGGTTTTTAAAAAACACATGTAATATTAAGGATAATGTTTAAAATTGAACCAGGGCAGTCTTAATATTGTAAGCCAATTTGCTTGAAATAAATATGGGGATGATTTTTCTACACCTTGGAGGAGACAAATCCCATTTTGCCAGCAGGCTGCCCTACACTCTCCTGGTTGGCTGGTGCTGTCTTTGGGAAACACACAAATCCTAAAAAAAATCTCTGTGCCCACCCCCAATAATTTTTTTCTCTGTGAGGGAGAATTCTTACATTTTAGCATCTGTGCAACCAAAAATAAAGTCACGAGGATATTTTTATTTATAACTTGCTACAAATATATCTTATAATTGAACAGGCTATTAGAGATATATGTCTACAGTTGAAATAACTTTACTATTATTTTCTTTTTAAAGTAAATAAAGCCTAATAAATGTATTTCATCTGTGTGTTTTTCAGCTGCTATAAAACATTTGAATGATGTCAGAATATAAACCTGGATTGTCCTAGCCTTGTAGACGTAATTTAACTTAATGAAAATTTGAAAGGTCAACATTTAGTGCTTAATTAAATGAGGATCTGATATTAAAAATCCCTCTAGATTTAAAGAAGTGTTAATGTTTATTACAAATTGGTACTTAAGTGATTTTTTTCAGGACATGTAGCATTTTCATTCAGGAAATTGAAGCAGAAGTGTGTCGTGTTTTTGATTGTTTAGCAGACATGATTTAATGTTTTATAGTGTGTCGTTTCTTGCTTAGTATCATCAATCTCTTTTCAATCATGTGCATAAGGCCATGTGTTCTCCTAAAGCACTTACTTTGACTAATTCCCATGACTTCATTTTGATTACAGTGGTACCTCGGGTTACAGGTGCTTTGGGTTACAGGTGCTTTGGGTTACAAACTCTGCTAACCAGGAAGTGGTTGCTCCAGGTTAAGAACTTTGCCCCAGGATAAGAACGGAAATTGTGCACCAGCGGTGCAGCGTCAGCAGGAGACCCCATTAGCGAAAGCGCGCCTCAGGTTAAGAACCGTTTCAGGTTAAGAACGGACCTCTGGAACGAATTAAGTTCTTAACCCGAGGTACCACTGTACTTAAGAACATAAGAAGAGTCTGCTAAGCTAGGTAAACAGCCCATCTAGTCCAGCACCCTGTTCTCACAGTGGCCAACCAGCTGCCTGTGGTAAACTCACAAGCAGGATCAAAGCACAAGAGCACTCTTCCATCCTGTGGTTTCTAACAACTGGTATTCAGAAGTATTGCTGCCTCCAACTGTGAAAGCAGAGCAAGCCATCATAGCTAGTAGCCACTGATAATCATTACTTGTGAGTAATGATTTTAAGATGGTGAACTTTACATTTCAAGTGAGGTGCTTCTGTCTTTCTACAATTGAAACATATCACTTAAGGAAAAATACCTCATATATTTTCTAAAGGGGTAAGAGTTGCTGTGGGCCAGGGCAAAGTGGACCCGGTGGTGGGAGTGCAATAATAATATCAACAAAGGATACTGGACAACGGTGTTGGGAATAAAAGGGCCACAACTTTACTGATTCCAGGTGTCAGATGGTTTGGTGTAGGCATTGGGTGTGACTGGCTTTTATACTCAGGGTGCAGGGAAGAAGTTCTCACTCAGGTCTGCTCCCCAGCCATGCCCCCCAGCTCATCTGTGATTGGCTGGTGAGCCATGCAAGCAAGTCCCTGGCTGCTGGCTCAGCGAGAGGAACCAGAAGTGCCCTCTCCCACATGCCAAAGGTGAGGAAGGGAGGCCAACTCCACCGTGGCTGTGCTGGGGCCACAACTGCTGCTCCTCGTGAGTCTCAGCGGAAATGGGAATTATGTGTGGCTTAGGAAGCATTGCCCATGCAGCAGTCAATACCTGCTTCTGCAATAATTTCCACCTATATATAGTACTATCTATCTATTTATATGTCCATTCATTCTCTGATACATGTGTGTGTATGCTTGGAGCTGCTTATAGCCAGGGGCAGCCCTAGGGGTCTGCCTTAGAATTACTTCTACCACTGGCTTATTCATTTGTAAAAGAAGGGGGGGGGTAGAATCATTTGAGTAGGCCTACATGACCTGTGAGGGACGCAGGTGGCGCTGTGGGTTAAAGCCTCAGCGCCTAGGGCTTGCCGATCGAAAGGTCGGCGGTTCGAATCCCTGCGGCGGGGTGCGCTCCCGCTGCTCGGTCCCAGCGCCTGCCAACCTAGCAGTTCGAAAGCACCTCCGGGTGCAAGTAGATAAATAGGGACCGCTTACCAGCGGGTAGGTAAACGGCGTTTCCGTGTGCGGCTCTGGCTCTGGCTCTGGCTCTGGCCAGAGCAGCGATGTCACGCTGGCCACGTGACCCGGAAGTGTCTCCGGACAGCGCTGGCCCCTGGCCTCTTAAGTGGGATGGGCGCACAACCCCAGAGTCTGTCAAGACTGGCCCGTACGGGCAGGGGTACCTTTACCTTTTACATGACCTGTGACCAAATAAGTCAAATACAGGCCACTAGCCAAGAAATATCAACAACCTATTGGAAGACACAAGATTTACCCACCCGGGAAGAATGGCAGATGAAAGTGATGGACTATATGGAATTGGCGGAAATGACTGGCAGAATCCGAGACCAAGGTGAAGAGTCGGTGGAAGAAGATTGGAAAAAATTTAAAGTTTATCTACAGAAATATTGTAAAATTAAGGAATGTTAGAAGGTTGTTGGAATGAAGTAATGTGGTTTTAGCAGAAATGATATAAGGATTAGGTTAAAATTGACTTCTTAATCTGTGAAAGACGTGAATAACAGTATATCAAGATAAATTATTAGGATAAAAACAAAGTTGGAAAGGATTTGCTGAAACATCTAATTGAACTAGAATACAAAAAAGGGAGGTGTGAGGAGGTCAAGGAAATAAGCTGATGAAAAATAAGTTATGGGAAGGTTCGGTTTGTTTTTTGTTTGCATTTTTCTGTGTTTTTTTCCCTTTTTTCTCCCCCCCCCTCTATTTTTTGTCTGCTTGTATTTATTGTCATGTATTGCTTTGTTTTTTTATGCCTAATTTAGTGTTTTCTTTTTGTAACCTTTAAAACTGGAATAAATATTATTTTTTTAAAAAAAGAAATATCAACAACCTCAGATATGCAGATGACACAACCTTGATGGCAGAAAGTGAGGAGGAATTAAAAAACCTTTTAATGAGGGTGAAAGAGGAGAGCGCAAAATACGGTCTGTAGTTCAACATCAAAAAAACAAAGATCATGGCCACTGGGCCCATCACCTCCTGGCAAATAGAAGAGGAAGAAATGGAGGCAGTGAGAGATTTTACTTTCTTGGGCTCCATGATCACTGCAGAAGGTGACAGCAGCCACGAAATTAAAAGACGCCTGCTTCTTGGGAGAAGGGCAATGACAGGCCTAGACAGCATCTTGAGAAGTAGAGACATCACCTTGCCAACAAAGGTCCGTATAGTTAAAGCTATGGTTTTCCCAGTAGTGATGTATGGAAGTGAGAGCTGGACCATAAAGAAGGCTGATCGCCGAAGAATTGATGCTTTTGAATTATGGTGCTGGAGGAGGCTCTTGAGAGTTCCATGCACTGCAAGAAGATCAAACGTATCCATTCTTAAGGAAATCAGCCCTGAGTGCTCACTGGAAGGACAGATCGTGAAGCTGAGGCTCCAATATTTTGGCCACCTCATGAGAAGAGAAGACTCCCTGGAAAAGACCCTGATGTTGGGAAAGATGGAGGGCACAAGGAGAAGGGAACGGCAGAGGACGAGATGGTGGGACAGTGTTCTTGAAGCTACCAGCATGAGTTTGACCAAACTGCGGGAAGCAGTGGAAGACAAGAGTGCCTGGTGTGCTCTGGTCCATGGGGTCACGAAGAGTCGGACACAACTAAACGACTAAACAACAACAAGCCAAGTATGGCAGCTCACCAGGGGTTAGTTAATAAACCTGCTTCTTCCACCTGCTCGCACTATAAAAATGAGGGTGTTGCCAAGCAGGCCATTATGCAGAGATAACAAACTGTGTGTGGTCACAGGTTGTGCAGATCTGGTTTTCAGCATTGCAGTTAATCATGACTTGTCATTTCAGCTAGGTCCTATGTTAAGGATTGTTTTTTAGTTTTCCATGTATTTGCCTGATTTAGGACATTGTGTATTTTATAATAGATTCCTTTCTAATTTATTGATGATTGTTGTTGTTTTATTACTACTAATACCCCTGATAATCACTTATCTAATATTTGTGCTATTGAAATTCAGCGAGGTTCCATTTCGGTGTATTAAATCCTTTATTTATGGGGAACATGAAATTTACCATCCTCTGAAATTTAATTACTTGCATAATCACATTTTCTTTCAGTGTTTTGTATGCATCATGACTCAAATATGAGATTGTGGTAGAAGATGCTGTTACATCTGAATGCTGTGGTCTTTCAGTGCAGAATAATAATTAGCTCAGTTCACAATACCACAAAATACTGATTGGAACTGGAGACACAGTTTTAAAGCAGCAACATCTTTGTAGATATTGTGGAGTCTCCAACTCTAGTTTTCTTAATTCCTTTTTCAAGTCTCTTATTTTTGTTTTGGTACTTGACATCCTGATCCTAATAAAATGCTGGGCAGTGATGCATCCATGTCAGGATTACTGGCACCCTAAGAGTAGTAGATATTTCTTGCTGTTCTGTGCATTAGTTCCAGGCTGCAGTGAAATGTGAGAAGGCAGTGGATTTCAAACTGCCACGGAACCTTTCCACACAGAGTTGTCTTTCAAAGAAGCCCAAAGAAGCACTAAATATTCTAATAAGAATAAATAATATGTTTCACGACTAATACTTGGGGCATTATTTTTTCTTATCCAGAGGTGATCCCTATAAGTCGTAGCAGATCCCAGGCCTATTATGTGGAGTAGGAGGTTCTATGCGCATATCTGATCAAGCCCGACCCCTCAGAACACTAAGCTGCTCTGACCCTAACAGTCTTTTAACTGCCATTGGTTATGCGTAGAGGCAGAGGAGGCAAGGCTTAAGAGAAGATCTGTAAGGACCAGAAAAGCAACAGGCAAGGGGCATCAGAAGCAGCAGGCTGTGAGAAACAAGGGAGGGTTTAGAAATAGTACATGATCAAGATCTAATAAGGAGGTGCTTGAGTGGGGAAGACAATATGGAAGCATTTGGCAGAGGTTTGAACTACACATGTCCAGAAACTGTAGAGGTGAGGAGAGCTGAAGTTGATCTCATAATTTGAAAACTTTTTTAAAGGTTATGAGAAAGGACTTTAGTACACTCAAAGATGTTTCAGAATCTTGTACTAAAAGCTCATGACAGCTTTATAAGCTTCCACTTCTTTTTTCACATGTAGAAAGAAAAGCGTATATCATAAGGCAATATGAAATTTAGATTGGGCTGACTGCATGCAACTTGAGATGCCTCCCTGCTTGAATAGATTAATGTATTGTATTGATTTAGATCTGCATGCTTTATTACTTGGTGCACGGTGGCTTGGTTGCACAACATAGTAAGCCGAACTATGGTTTATCAGGGCCGTATAAATATGGTCACCCCCAGGGAGGAACTTGGACCTGCATTGCTCCTTCAGCACAGCATTGTCTTGTCAGAACCTGGGTTCATGTTTAAGCTCTCTTTTCCTTAAGCGTGAACAGTAGCCAAGGGTTGCCTTTAGTGCTAGTTGGTTTTTGGACAGCGTGTTGAAGTTCTGTGCTGTCTTTGCAAATGGTTTCTCTTGAAATGTTAGATCAGCTTGCTTAAGCTTGTCAGATTTTCATAAGCTTGCTTGGTTAAACAAAGCAGTTAATTATTTTTTTCAAAATATAGGTTCATTTCCATTTGTAACAATTTTATTTTGTATTTTGTATATATATATAATTAAGCCTCTCCCTCCCTCCCTCCTGCCCACCTACCTTTTTCTCTCTATTAACTAAGTGCTGATGCAGCAGAGGTGAAATTCAGGTCTCGTGTAGAGCCTTTGGGAATGAATCTTGAAAAGACTAAAATCTGTTCAAGCAGAAGAAACAAAAGAAGTGGAAGTAATGGCATAACTTGACTGGACCAGAAGACTTTCACTGTGTTTGAAGAGTTGCGCTTGGTCACTTATTGATCTGTCTGTCTAAAATATCCAAAAATAGATTTTTCGCTTTGGTCCACCGCTCATTTGAGCTTGTGTAGGTTCACCATAATCAATTGAGCTCAGCTGACTTAAAGACAAGTACTTTGTTTTAAGTGGAATATGATCATTTTTTTCTTTGTTTTTTAATGGCAATGTGCCCTCTGCAATCTTTACATGTGATATATGCAATATTACATAATGTGCTCTTTTGTATCTTATGGATATACATGTTTCATTCCCCAAGGACAGCTAGTCACCACTGTAATTCTTTTAGTTAAGTCCAAGTTAGCTTCAGATAGCCTTCTGGCATATTACTAACATTTTTGAAAAATATAAAAGACCATAATTTTCACACTTTGTGGGTGGCTAAGGATTTGCGATGAATATTCATAATGGCTGTGATCTATGGCTGTACTCAGCACAATCTAGTGAAAGACAGTAATGAGAAACAATTTCCCCTTCATTAAGAAATCATAAAGCAGAAATAGAAGGAACTGTAGCATCAGGTTTGGCAATTTTCTGCTGGGGGGAAAAATCTTGTTTTGAACCCAAGAAACTTTATGTCACATGCTTCATGAGCTCTATGGAAGAGCAGCAGGGAAGACAGAGCACTTCTGAAAATAGCAGCCACAAAATAATGATGGAGTTTTATGTTTGAGAGGAGGGACTGGCAGTCTAGTTTCTTGCCCCTGACTTAAACCTTCTCTGTTGTTCCTTGCTACCTGTCCCCACTAAAGACTTGAATGTTCTGCTGACAATGTGAAATTGTGAGATTCATTTTATAGTTGGAGTTCTTATCGCATGAATCTTGAAAAGGCTCCAGTTACTTGCTTTGACAAAATGTGTGCCTCAGCGTCTTGACAGTGAGAAAGCCACTGACCCTGCTTGTTTTAGAACAATAATTTCAGAGCTGTTCCGCCAGGCCTTTGGTCAGGGCGCAGCCTGACTCCCTCCTTTGGCAATCTTTACAAAACTTTAGTTTATGGTTGCCATCAATTTTGATTTTAATTAATTTTTATAATGTTTTTATAATGTTGCACTACTTCAGTGTTGTTAGCCGCCCTGAGCCCGGTTTCGGCTGGGGAGGGCGGGATATAAATAAAATTTATTATTATTATTATTATTATTATTATTATTATTATTATTATATTCTCAGGACCTGAATATGCATTCCACAGTACAGTCTTGTTCAGAAGGGTACAGGTGTAGTTTTTCACCGCTATAGTCATTAATTCTTAAGTTAGGTTGTGTACCAGCACTTACAGTTGTACCATGGAGTAAAGTCACAAAAGAATCGAAATGCCTGTTTAAAATAAGATTGGATACCATTATCCTGTCCTGATGGATATCTTGAGAGAAAATACAAGAGATAGCATTCCCAGGATAGCAAACTGCAATTAAACCAGTCTCAAGTTGACCAGGGCAATGTTGCAGAATTAATTTCCACACAAGGAAGAAAGGTTTTCCACAATTCTCAAAAATATTTGGAGTTTTCTCTTAATTTCAGGAATGCATGTTTGTATTTTTGTTTTGTACTACATTACTTGTGAAACAGATGAAGAAAAGTCCTATGTGTTATATTCTCTAAAAATATTTTACGCATTTAAAAATAACCTTTTTTGAAAAACAGCAACAACAACCAACAACATGTTTGTGCAATTTTCAACATTCAAATTAGACCAGTGCATGAGATTGAAGAATAACAAGCATCTCTCAGAACTGGGAAGTTTTGTCTTTTTAAAGCAGCCTTCTACTTTGTGGCTATAAACAAAATAAGGCTTTTGAAATTGTTTATAAAATAAACCTGATTATAGATATTATATGGAGAAATGCTGAGCTTACAACAATGATCAAAATATGGTCCTACTGTTTAGTAATTCTACATAAATGCCCCAAGTGGCAACAATTTTATATAAGAAGAAACAGAGGATTGCAATCTCCATAAAATAACTTTATTTTGGTGCTTTAAATGAGAGTAAAGAAGAAGGTTTTTGGCTCTTTTCATTATGGGAAAAGGGAAGAACTGAGAGCACCATACTTCCATTTGGATAGGGAATAGAATTAGCATCTTGTACAAAGTCTATGCATCTACCTGCTCATTTTAGCACAGTATGGGATCTAATGCAGAATCTAGAAGTTGAAAAAGAATTGTAGAGCTTGTGTCATCATTTAAGCGTGAAAACGTGGTTCTAGCCCTAGACTGATGAAATGTGTTGCGACTTCCTGCTAAAAACCTTGGGATTCTTTACATATGATTTTTCTATGGCAGCAGTAGTTTTGAGCATTTCCACCTTTTTGGTATGGCAGTTACATTCTTCTGCAGCATGAACATAGTGTTTGCACAAGGCACTTTATGGACTTTTATTAGAGAGCCAATTTGGTGCAGTAGTTAGAGCATTGGACTAGCACCTGGGAGACAAAATCTCCAAAAACAGCCTTTCCTTATCTGATGGACTATTTCTAAGGGAGGGAGTTGCCTCCACAGTTCTTGCATTCTGCAGCCTTGGGATTTTCTTTAGACCAGGCCTATCACGATCCACAGGATTGTCGCCACAGTCTCTCTGCGGCCCTATGTCTCTTCCTCTGATTGCCTGCCCAGCTCAACAACTTTCATTTCCTAAAAAAAGCTCAACACAGGCACTGGCAGGGGTTGCAACGCCACTGCTTGGAGCCGTGGCACTCTGGATATAGCAAGGACCCCCTAAGATCTACATATGTAGAACAAAGGACATTATCAGATGGGCACACCTTTTGTTTTTTTGTTTGCTGGGCACCTTGTGCAGATGGATTTACAGTGGTACCTCAGGTTAGAAACGCTTTGGGTTACAAACGCTTCAGGTTACAGACTCTTCTAACCCGGAAGTAGTACCTCGGGTTGAGAACTTTGCTCCATGGTGAGAACAGAAATCGCGTGCCAGCGGCACGGCGGCAGCAGGAGGCCCCATTAGTGAAAGCGCACCTCAGGTTATGAACAGTTTTGGGTTAAGAATGGACCTCCAGAACGAATTAAGTTTGTAACCCGAGGTACCACTGTACACCTGCATAGCTATGGCTTATGAAGCACAGATACTTCCTGCACCATTCAACCTTACGGCACATTCAACTAGAGCAGTGGCTGCCTCAGTGGCTCTTTCTGCTAATGCACCCTTGCAGAAGTATGCAGGGCAGCCCCCTGGGCTTCTCCCAGTACGTTTACAAGGAACTATAAAACGGATCTTTTTGCCTCGGCTGAGGCAATCTTTGGCTGAAGGATCCTTCAGCAGATCCTCCCACAGTAAGTCTAGTTTGTTGCACTTCAGACCTGCCCTAGTTGGGATAGCTTTGGCATGTCCCAACCCAATGACTTTAAGCAGGCAATGGGAAATGGTACAATTGGTATTCACCTTAAGGGTAAATTTGCACTGTCTACATAGCATCATTGGGGCCTTACCCTAGCATGGACTGCAACACTGTGTCATATGTGTTCCTACTCTTGTTGCCTCCTTCCCTAATAATCTAGAAATTTAGGTGTTCTTTTGTTTTACTCAATATATGTGATTCCAATTGTTTGGGCTTGGCCAGTCCACAAAATTGATGGGAGCTGCACTTACTTCTTAAGAGTTTATTTCACCTTTGTCTACCTAGTGGAGCCCAGAGACCCAGTGACCTTCTGTAGGCAGTGTTGCTAAAAATTCCATAAAGTTAATTATCTTTAGCATCTTGCAATAATGGCATTTATTTTAAGGAAGAAAGACCTTCCTGTGGTGGAAGCCCAGGCAGTGTATATGTAAGTCCTGGAGTGGCCAGAGGACAAGCCCCCCCCCCAGCCTCACTGATGCGGTCCAAAGGAAAGCAGAGCAATATGTTTGGCACCATCTTGGCTGGTGGGAGTACGTAAAGAAAAGCAGTCAAAACAATAGAGAATCTTTTAGCACCTTATTTGATAGTCTTTAAGGTGTCACAAAGCTCTTTGTTGTTTCTGCTACAAGAATAACACAGCTATTCCCTTGCAAATTAGAAAAGGTTGATAAGAAAATGATGGCTCATAGAGATTTATTGTGATGTTAGATGGCAAATAATGTGAGCTGCAAAATGGTGACTATGATTACCACAGTTGTATGAAAGAAAATTTGTTATATGAAAATAGAAAGAAATTAATCAGGTCCCTTTAAATATATACCAAGATAGCAAAATCTTATAATAAAATTGCAGAAATTGGCAACATTGTAGGCTGGATTTCCATCTGTTCAACATTTCCTTTCTAAAAGTTTCCAACATTAGATTTTTTTTCCACCCTTATCGAACAAGCTGTCCCTTTTTTATACATTTTGAAGTGCTAAAAACAGGAAATGTCAGAAATTTAAACTGCCAGCTTAATTTTATTTCTGTGGTGGGAGAATAAAGTTGTGCAATTTAAAATCATATACATCTTTATCATTTATTTTAATAGATCAGGCTCTTTTCTTACTCTGAATGACATCAATTGTTGAGTAAAAATGCTAGGGATTAAACTGCCTAACTTCTACAGCAAGATACAAAATTGTAAAATTCTTTTATTTTTGTTTTGTGGAAAACTTGTGTCTGCTGTGAATAAATGAATATTTTAGTTTTCTCAGTGTGTTAGTGGAGGAGATACAGCAGGAATGATCAATGTAACAACCTGTGGAATAGATGAATGTGATCCTGCCTTTGTCATTAAGTGATTTTCCTGTTAGAATTCTGAGGGCTTCATCTTATAACTGTTTCAAAGTAAGTATTTGTTATCATTAGTTGCAGCAATGCATTTAGATGATCAGAAGGCAAAGCAGAAGAAATGTGCCAGCTAATGCATTGTTAGATTTGAAAGCTGTCCCATTCTCATATGTACTCAGGATTAGGGCCAGGTCAACACAGTGGTCTAAAAATAAGTTTATGGGAAGCTTAGCCTTTTCTGGAGCTAGGATACTGGTCTTAAGGGGTGTGGGGACACGGATGGCACTGTAGTCTAAACCACCAAGCCTCTTGAGCTTGCTGATTGTAAGGTCAGCAGTTTGAATCCGCTTGGTGGGGTGAGCTCCCGTCACTTTGTCCCACCTCCTGCCAACCTAGCAGTTTGAAAGCATACTAGTGCAAGTAGATAAATAGGTACCTCTGCAGCGGGAAAGTAAATGGTGTTTCTGTGTGCTCTGGCTTCCATCATGGAAGCGGTTTAGTCATGCTGGCCACATATGACCTGGAAAACTGCGGACAAACGCTAGCTCCCTTGGCCTGAAAGGGGAAATGAGCACATAACCTTCCAGAGGTCTTTTACCTTTACCTTAAGGGGTGTAATTCTGACTTCTTTCTCTTTTCATTAGAATTAATATATAACCAAAATAAAGTCCATTTCCTCTTTTGTTAAGATTGTGCTGTTAACTTCCAATTACACTCAGCTTTATGCCAATTTAGTTTTATCAGCATGTCAAAATAGAACAAAAACACATCTATTTATAGCATTACTTATGACCTCTCATTAGTGACTCATAATCTATAATCTTTCCTACAATTATGTCTTTATTCAAATAATTCCTTATTGCATTGTTTGGTTGTTCTTGCACCTACATTGGTTGTGTTCTCCTCCCAAGAAATCTTAACATTTAATTCTAACACTTACAAGAGGAAATTTTTAACACCCTTGAGCTACTGAAACTGCTGCATGAGAGCCAATTCTGCAAGAAAGAGGCACACAGTCAGCCTCACTCAAGTGGTTGCATCATTCAGAAGTTGCCCCAGCTGCATAGGTTCCCTTCGTGGGGGGAAAAGCATCTTCTACATCTGCTTTACATCTGCTTCTTACATCAGAAGGACACTACACCGATCAATGGAAGCATGTATGCCTCACTTTCACTCGCTCTGTTTTCATTCAAGACCTTGAAAATAAAGAATAGACCTTATCAGTTTCCCAATCTGAATTGTCTACAGCAGTTCCAGAAATACCACCCTTTTCATGAGCCACAGCGTTGAGTGTATATTGTCAAGGGAAGGTCATCTGATTCACCTCCCAGTAAAGGTTGAAAATGAGTCAGTCAAACAAAACCAGCCCCTTCTCTGTTCTGCTTTCCTTCTTCCTTAGAGAGCCTTCAAAAAGCCTTCCGCCTTTCTGAGGAGAGCCTTGAATTTTTTAAACAGTGATTTCTACCATTTATTACAAATAAAAAAACCTGACTCTATACTGCATAGCTCTTGGAATACACTTCAGCACAAATGTACTGAACTCAACTTAAGAAATACTGCATTCTGGATTTCCTACCAAGAAATGTATCTCTTTGAAGGATGCATTTATTTGAAAATGGTATGCTGTGCGGAGTATTCCTATTAATCTCACTTATACTGCAGTCCCATACATATAGTAAGTCTGAGTTCAGTTGGACTTATTTCCAGGTAAGTGTGTATAAGATTGCAGCCTCAGTTTCTCATATGACTTTTTGATAAATTGGATGCATCATTGAGACATTATTTCACCATCTGTCTTTTGAAAGGAAGTCGGTGAGGGTAAAGACCAAAGTACAGTCAGACTCCCCTTTATAAGCAGAATATTAAATCTATCAGTAGTCATGCTGCCACTAATGATTTCCTTGAGCCATATGCCGACTTCACCAGAAATATCCACTCACTTCTCATATTCAACACACTATGCAGCTTCACACTACAGTGGTTCTACTCATACACCTGATGGGTGGCCACAACTGTAGAACCAGGAAGACCCATGCAAGATAAACAGCCAACTTCTTACTGTTAGCTGAAAGGATGTATCTGGGGACAACCCCTTTAGCTAAAGATTGCACATGATCTGCACAACAGCAGAAAGGAAAATGTTCCAAATGATAGAAATAATTTTAAAAATGAAAGAATCACAACACTTTTGAGTGTTCATCCTCAGAGGAACAGTGTTTATACAAAGGCAGACCTGCTGTTTGAGGTATGTAAACTACAAACTGCAGGTTACCTATGTGGCAAACCGTACAAGGCCACCTTACAATGTATATTGAGGAAATTCCACTCCCCAGCAGGGAGCTATGGGATATAATGGTCCCAGGAGACATGCATTACAGGGCTGCCATCCTAGTAGATACTAAAGTGTCACCTGAAGTTTGAACTTGCCATAACAGGCTGGACTTGCAGTCCAAATTAGGCTGGCGTAGTGGTGCATCAGACATGCTGCATAAACTTGAACAGAACTGCTGGGGAGAAGGAAGGAGCATCACAAGCTAGGTGGACTAGAGCCAGAAAGCCATTCTCTCACTAATAGGGCTGGATGTACAACAGCCCCAAGAGACTCTTGCAATCCTAGGAGACCTTACTATGTTAGGCATGCCTGCTTTTAAAGGTAAAGGTAAAGGTACCCCTGCCCGTACGGGCCAGTCTTGACAGACTCTGGGGTTGTGCGCCCATCTCACTTAAGAGGCCGAGGGCCAGCGCTGTCCGGAGACACTTCCGGGTCACGTGGCCAGCGTGACATCGCTGCTCTGGCGAGCCAGAGCCACACACGGAAACGCCGTTTACCTTCCCGCTAGTAAGCGGTCCCTATTTATCTACTTGCACCCGGGGGTGCTTTCGAACTGCTAGGTTGGCAGGCGCTGGGACCGAGCAGCGGGAGCGCACCCCGCCGCGGGGATTCGAACCGCCGACCTTTTGATCGGCAAGCCCTAGGCGCTGAGGCTTTAACCCACAGCGCCACCCGCGTCCCTCATGCCTGCTTTTAGTGGCAGAAAAAGGAGGAGTAGGTTTAGGCTGCCTTCCCTGTGGGGATGCTTATGATAAGGAGGCAATGAACACTCACCTACAGCAGGAAGATTGTGAAATAGATAATGTAGATAAAAACAAAAACAAAAAACAAGACATGCAGATAATTTGTCAGAGAGCAGTCACCCATCCCTTTCTCTGTTCACTTTCTTTGGCCTCATTTTTCACCCTTCCTCTGCTGCTAGCTACCTAGAGTCAAGACAGGCAACAATATGGCAAGTATGACAGGTCTCATTGCCAGAAAGAATTCATCCTTTGTTTCATTTCTGTTCTGTTTTGTGATAGGATTCCAAGATGATATACCAAAATTAAAAACAACACAAATGTCAGATGCAAACACCAAAATGGTAACAATATTTGCTTTGCTCCTTTCTGTGCTGTTCACTTCACTATAGGCAGTAGCTCTAACCTGTGGGTCGAACAGAGGTCCTATTGAAATTGATAGGACAATACATTGTAAGTCACAGTGCAGTTTCTACTGATCTGGCAGGTTTTTGAGCTGTTGCTAAGAATTGAACAAAACCTTTTATTCTTTTCATTCCTCATCCAGTCCTTCTATTATTGATTATTTGGCTGTTTTGAATGTTTCACCTGCGCTCTAAATAGTTCTGTTTAAAATAGCATGACCCCAAACTCCAGAGATTTCAGTATGACTTGCATGCAGGTAAATACCATATTTGCAACCTATTTTTGAACTTAGCAAACTTAGTTTATTTGAACTTCAGAACAACAGCACTGGAAGCATATATTCCTGATAAGTTTCTCTTTTTTGCTCTTGTCAAAAAGTGGCCGTTCTGCTTAAAGAGCAGAGACAAAGGGATGACTGCTACCGTGTAGATTTACCCCCCACTGTATTTAAGAAATCAGAATGCCAGCACAAAGCCCTGTCACCTTCAAAAGGGAATGGAAGGGAAATTAACCCTAAAATGGTATGTTCAGATGTGCATGTCCATATAACGTTGCTTCCTGAGTGTTGTTGGGATGGCACATGCAGAATGTCAAGAATTGTACTCCACCTTATATGGGCTTTTGCCAGGATTTTCTGCATCATAAGAGCAAGTTTTTATGCAGGGTTATATATTATGGGTGGCTTACTGGATTTTGAAAGTGATATCTCCTGGTGCTATATAAACAACCACATTGAGCTTGTTGGAATTTCAGTATAGCATCCTGCATTTCTGTTGCATCACTAGGCTCTGTTGAGGCTCTATTCACCCTCCTGTTTACAAACTCTACATATTTCTATCACCACAGAATAATATATATATAATCAGGGTTCACAAATTTGGGACTAGTCCAACACCTCCCCTGCTCAAGTTCTCTGGTATGCACAAAGCTGTTGGAATGATATCCAGCACCTTGGATGACATTTCCCTTTCCTTTCTTCCACTTAAAGCTCCCTGCATCCCTTCCAAATCTACTCCAGAGTAATAGTGGGTGGTGCAGGGGACTGCAGGGTGAAGGATGAGTCTGATCATCCAACTGTGGGACAGACGTGGTTGGATTTTAGTTAGGTGTGGAGGGTCAGGCAACCTCTTAGACCAGCCTGGAAGATGCTTGGAAGTGATGTGAATTTTCCTGGGTAACTATAGGATATGTATAGATTTGTGCTGAACATACATTTTATGTGGAAGGGAGTGATCTAGAAATCCATACATTTATGAAGCTGTTAGAAATTAATAAAAATGAGTAGCAAGAAAAATACATTTAATTAAATACATTTAATTAAAAAAATACATTTAATTAAAAGTCATAAAACTTACATTATATCTGGTTTTAGATTTTTTTCTCCTTGTGTGCCAACAGTGTTAACTAGAGCTGAATATAAGTGATTTGGTCTTGTGTACATGAAGAAGGAAATTTTTATTGTTTATTGAATGTAATAGATATTGTGCAGAAGAAATTGTTCTTTGTACAATTAAAAGCACAGATCTGACAAACTGTTCAACATGCATGAAGATGTGCTGAACAGTTTGTGATTGCCTGCTGTTGCCAAAGTAAGTGTGACTGAGCAAAAACTAAAGAAAAGCTTTCTGTAATGTCCATCCATTGACACGTGGTTCACTTTTCCACCCACATTCTTTTCTCATTCATACCAGACCCCATATTATTTATCTGTGCTGTTTCTTCACTATTTTATTTTTCCAACCTCCTCTTCATCACTGTAGCTCTTTTGCTTTTCATCGTTCATTTCTGAATGTGACAAGAGATGGGAAAAGTGGAAAGATGCAGAGACCTCAGAGTCTAGAACAATCAAACAATCAACATTGAAAATTGAAGCATCAATGTGATGGAAAATTAACTGTTCTAAAAATAACATGATAGCATTCACTTGTAACAGTATAATGTGCACATTTCGTTTAGCAGAGCCTTATAAATCACATTACAAGCTTCATTGTGCTAAAGAAAATGATAGTTTCTATCTTAAGTACTTTATTACTTAAGCCAGGGGTGGGGAACCATTGGGCTTCCAGATGTTGTTGAGACAATGCTGGTTGACTGCAGTCAAGTTCAGGCTGCTCTATGATGTCTTAGCAGTAATATGTAGTAGTAATATGCTGAACACTGGTGGAATTATACATTTTTGACACAGGATAACTGTGCTAGTAAATGTTCAGTTCATCCAAATGCCCACCCCCTGTTTCTCCCAGTCATTTCCACCAAGATATTCAGCAGGGAGACATGAAGCTTCATGTTTTCCTAAATGAGGCTCTGCTTCCTTCAAAGCTGTTTGAACTGAATCAACTTGCTATCTAAGGTAAAAGGTAAAGGTACCCCTGCCCGTACGGGCTAGTCGTGTCCGACTCTAGGGTTGTGCGTCCATCTCACTTAACAGGCCGGGGGCCAGCGCTGTCCGGAGACACTTCCGGGTCACGTGCCCAGCGTGACGAAGCTGCTCTGGCGAGCCAGCAGCAGCACAGCACACAGAAACACCGTTTACCTTCCCGCTATAAAGCGGTACCTATTTATCTACTTGCACTTAGGGGTGCTTTCGAACTGCTAGGTGGGCAGGAGCTGGGACCGAAAGATGGGAGCTCACCCCGCCGTGGGGATTCAAACTGCCGACCATACGATCGGCAAGTCCTAGGCACTGAGGTTTTACCCACAGCGCCACCCGCGTCCCTGCTATCTAAAGCAGGGACGCTTTAGATATCTAAAGCTATCTAAAGCACCTGCTATCTAAAGCAGGGCCTAAACCAGAACTTGCTTGCAGTTCACACCCCTAGTCATAATTATTCCAAACTTAGGTACACTTTGCAGTGCTGACATAGTCCAATCCACTTGAATGAAAAGTCTGCTTATGCTCCTTGAAGATACTGACATCAAGAGCACTGGACTAGGTGTGTTATTGGCCCGATCCTGCAGGATTACCTTGGCTGTGAGTCCTGGAAGACCTGCTCCCTGCTTTGCAGGCCTTTTCCCACCTCACATGAGAGAGCAGGGCCCTGACGGACTCCAGCTACAAAGAGCTGTGAGTGGAGGGGGGACTCTTCCCATCCTTTGGACCCCCTGCTGCACCTGGAACTGGGTGTGGAGCAGGTTTCTTCAAACTTGACCCTCCAGATGTATTTGGCCTACAACTCCCATGATCCCTAGCTAGCAGGACCAGTGGTTAGGGATGATGGGAATTGTAGTCTCAAAACATCTGGAGGGCCGAGTTTGAGGAAGCCTGGTGTGGAAAGTGCAGCTGAATGGGACACAGCTGTGGGCAGCCTGAGGGAGTACCATCCACCTTGGGCCTGCCCATAAAAAGCAAGTCTAGCATGAGAGACTAGGGTGATGTCCTCTTCTCATTGTGATACTTTTGTGGGTGAGCTGAGAGTTTGTTTGGACCTTGGGTGAAGAGAACCCGGAAGCTGATTGGGAGAGTGTTTTGGAAAATGAATTGACGTTTCTATTAATGTAGCTTTTTATATGTAACTGTGTATTTTGTAATATTTTGTTTAAGTTTACTGTTGTGTACACCACTTAGATAATTTTTTTAATATATTAAGTTGTTTAGAAATTAAATAATGAATCACCTTATATTTTAAGTTCCCACAACTCAAGAAAGTTGGGAGTGCAAAACAGTGTTCATTGTGAAATGTTTCATCTTTTTGCTTAGTTTAATGTTTGTTTCCATATTTGTTCTTCATCCTTTAATAATGCAGGAACCATTTACTAGATTTTGGTACTGCTTGTTCCTAAACTTGTGCACTTAAAATCTTTGCAGGTACAACTTCATTTTTCTTTTGCTGCAGGGACTGTAAAGTTGTATGCAGTGATGCACAGCAAATGTAAATTTTTCCATTATGACTTAAGAAAAGTGTTTAGAAATTCAGGCCGTACCAAGAATTTATCTGTAGCAGTTTTGAAGCCTATTTCTTCAATTTAAGGAAAAGTTATGCTTATTTATAGAAAAATAATGAACTCGAGTTATCCTCTTTTGAAATAGTAAGCTTACCAAATAAGAGGGTAAAATAGAAATTTTAAAGAAGACAATTATAAATTGTTTTACTACTTTATAGAGTATGGGTCAGCATCTGCTAATTTATGTCTAAATTTATGTCTAAATCTTTTCACAAATAGCTTGTGCAGACTTTCATCTTGCATCTTGTTTTGATTGGTGTCCCATGTTTGCTTTCATAACGTGGAAGTAACAGGGTACTTTTTCTTCTTTATAAAGGGGTACTTATTTCTGTGCCAGGAACCATTTCTTGGTTCCTTCCAAATATTTTGCATTAAAATTCCCACCAACCCTGGCCATTTGGCCATGCTGGCTGGAGCTGATGGGAATGTGGTCCAGTACTTCAGGAGGGCCCCAGATAGGGTAGACTGCCTTTGTAAGGCCTACTACATTTGTCCTGCATGTCAAAGGCTACATTGTATCCACAACTGCTGTGTTTCTGATTGGAGCTGTCTTTCTAATTGATTATAAATTTGTTCTTATTCTTTTTCTTGATTACACTTTAACTGTGGTATGTGTGTAAACATCCCTCTATGCATATAGGTATGTAGAATTCATTGAGAGCTTTTTTTAAAATGCCCTTAGTCCTAAGAGGAGTACCGTATATATGGATGTGAATATAAGAAGAACCCTGTTGGGATTAGACTAGGGGTGGAGAACCTCTGGCCTGTGGGCCAGTCTTGGCCTGCAAGGGGGTCCATGAGGACATTTTCCCCAAACCATGTCTGCCTGCTCGTCAGTCAACATCACTGGTGTCGTTAGCTAATAGACAGGAGGACAGGGTTTAATCCTGCATTGTGCCCTCTTCTCAGCAGGGAACAGGATTGTGTAGCCAAGGCAGCAGCATTTAATCCCTGCTCATCAACTGATCTAATCTCAATTCATTTAGCTTTGCTATGCTTGCCGCAGTACAAATAAGAAATTGTAGACAGCACAGTGCTATGCAATTATATATGACTGACCTAACAAGGAGACATGTTACAGTTTTCAAAACCATTTAATGATATAGAAATCTTGATCTTGTGTATGGCTCCTCACAAGGCCAGATTGTTGTTCCATATTGGTTCTGAAGTGAAATATTAACACTAGTGGGAAATACACATGTAACCTGAGTTTCTTCAGGGTAGGAATCATCCTATTGGGGAAAATACTTGTGTGAATCCATCACTAGGCAAACAGTAAAATTGTTTAAATAACGTGATCAAACAAATGAATATGGCACAAGCTTACAATTGGTGAACAGCTGACTCTGGCTTTGATAAACAGACTTTGTAGCTAGCAAACAGTGATCCAAGGATTAATCAACTGAAAGTGTTAGTAAGAGAAATGTTCTGTTTAAGGAGCAGGCTATTTTTCCTGTATTTTCCCCCACTGATGACAGATTATCATGTCATTCTTACAACAACCTTAAAATATTTTAATACAAATGCATTTTGCAGTATCGTTTCATATTAATTGTCAGCAGATGTGTTTACTGATTTTAGTGCAAACATAAGTTCACTGTAAATTTTTAATGACAAGTTTTTTTCTTATGACATGCAGTTCACTTTAAATTTGAAAAACAGCAAAAACGTTGACAGATGGCAAACTTAGAACTAAACAAAAGAATGAGGGGGGGACTGCTTTATCCATTTCTTTGCTATGTATTGATCTTTAACTAAAAAAACCTTCTATAGTTTCTAGGTAGGAGGAGAGTGGATTGAATGGTATTATCGAATTATATTTATAGGCTGACAGGTTTCAGTGTTCTCTTTCAGACAAGATTTTGCACAGATATAGATGAAAAATAACTTAAGTTTAGTGAACTGTTTAAGACCATCTGGTGTAAGGAGAATGGATGTGCTTTATCAGGGCTGATACATCTGGGCAGAGACTACAGAACTATGGTTCTTCATTTGCATAATTGCTGTAGGCTTAGGATCCTTGGATGTATGGATTCTTGGATTCAGTTTCGATTTGGAAACCAAATGGTCTGTAGTTCTGGAACCATGTGCAAGTTAAGCACCTATGCTCTGATTAATCTTACTGTTAAAAGGGTAAAGCATTGCCAGTTCAAAACAGAAGTGACTTGAACTTAAGAATGCAATTTTGCGCTCAAGTGTTCATGACATCTTTTAAGGAGTAAAGTTCACTGTCCATTAAGTTCCCATTTATGTATAAGTTGCTGGACCATAGTAACAAGACATTATGGGTGGTATTCAGTTAAGTTTTACTCAAGTAGACCTACTGAACTTAGTTGCCTTCATGACATCATCATGCTCATGACTTTCAGTAAGTTTACTCTGCTTCTCTCCTGCATGCGAAGACAGGCTCTGGTGGATTGAGTAGAGAAGACTAATAGGGGCGTCCAACGGTCAAGAAGGCTGTTTTTGTATGTGTTGTAGGGGCAGGGCAGATGAGACTCATCAATCTAAGATAGTAGCCCACCTACGAGAAGGAAACCTGCAACCAAGCTGGTGCCAAATGTATTGCTCTGCTTTCCTCTGGACCACACCAGCGATGCTGAGCATGGGAGGACGGTCATATACACTGCTCAGGCTGGCTTTTGTCCTGGGAAGGTCACTTTGGTGCTGCTAACGTAGTGATTTGACTTCACACCCAGAGGCACACTCCATTGTCTCTCGAGACAGACAAATGCAAATTACTTCTGTCATTTCTCTATAAAACTATTAATATTGATCATTTTAAGGGTCTTAACACTCACCACATCCAATAATAAGGCTTAACTTGTCTTACACTTTGTACTGTGGGTGAGAAAGAGCTATTTATCTATTGTATACATTTCATTTCAGTGGACTACCAGATAGCTAAAGAAAAAGGATTGATTGGATTCAGACCTCACATCCAGTGAACAGAAATGCTCCTTCCATGCCCGGAAGGTATGGCATTGGGATCCAATGTGGATGGGAAGTGACTTCTCCCAATGCCCCCTTTCCTTACAGCAGCCTATGCACTCTGAAAATCAACTTTGGAGGGTATTCCAACTGTCAGGAGCAAATTTTCAAAGAGCACAGTTGGAGGGGAGAATCAACAAAAGTTTACTCCTCCCTTCTACCAGTGGGAGCATCCTCCGGACAAAATTCTTATCAGGGAACACTCCTGCTGGATTCAACCCACCATGTCCTTTTCTAAAAGAAAAACTTAATGTTATCTTTATTAAAAAATCCCCATTGTAATAGATTTATGAGGAAAGAAACCACACCTTTTTAGGAGGAAGGGGACTTATTTTGCAATTGTTGGCAAAATGTATACATAGCAAAGGACCAGTTTCCTGTCATTGTCAGTTGAGAGGCTGTTGTGGTTGCCTTATTTATCCACATCTTTCAGAAAAGTTCTTCCCCACTTTGAATTTTTCAGTGTTACTTCTCTCTAGATCACCAGAGCTTCAGAAAAGTAGATGGTACCATCTAGGAGAAGCTCTAAAATGTTTCCACCTTGGATACCAAGAGTGCTAGGTGATGTACAGAAGATCTAATTCTAGGATGCTTTTGGCCAGTTTTGAGGGTTTAATTTCTCTTGTTCTAGTTTCCTCAAGCCACTGTTCTTTCTTAAATCTGACCCCACTCCCCACCCCTGTTTCAGTGTCATGAATTCTCCTTTTTCATAGAACCATTTCATTTCCTAAACTCTTCCTTCCACCCCCAGATTTTCTTCCATTTTTGAAACATTTTAGCTGCACCAACATGAAGCATTATAGATATTAAGAAAATTGATTAGAAATTTTGAATATAATAATGGAGAAATTTATGTTCAATTGCCTGTGGTGGCAAATCACTTGCTGCCGGGGGTAATAGTCAGTATACTAATGTCTTGCAGCAGAAATGGATTGGAGGATCCTGAACCATGAAGCGTTTCAGAAACAATAAGGAACTTAGGTTAAACAAAGCAGGAAAAGTCTCTTTATATTTGATTTATAATTAGATGGTAATATTTAGTGTAGTATTAGACTGAAAATGGAAAGCAAAAACCTTTGAACGCCATTCCTGATTCTGCCACTTGCTGAGCTAATTGTCTTGAGCTAGTGATCAGTTAATGCTGAGCTAATGATCAGTTAACTATTCTTTGAATTAGCTTTTTCCAAGGAGCCAGCAAGCTATTTTACCTTTTGATTATATAGTCAAAGGACCCGTTAAAAGTGAAGTACTTTTGAAATGCTTTCAGTTTAGACACTGTTTCACATTCATATTAAAATGAATCTTGATGCCAGTTTAAATTGGGTCATTATGTGCCATGCCTCGATGATAACATTATTTAAAACTTTGTCTATACTTTGATTTAGTCAAGGGTTAGTACATCATTGAATTTGACATGATACAGGTGCCCCACACTGCTTACTCCAAGGATGGGAAACCTGTGACCTTTCAAGATGCTGCTGCTCTGCAGTTCCATCATCCCTGACCATTGACCATGTGGGCAGGTAGCTGTTGGAGTCTGATAACATCTGAGGGTCATAGGTTTCCCATTCCTGGTCTTATACCAGAAGCATCTGAGAATTGGTATAGGTAGCATTAGAAGTTGAATATTTATTCTTCAAATTGTACTGCTTAAAAACATACAGATTTGTAAGTATTATTATTCCACTTAATTAGCATATTTTTTGTTTTTCCTGGTGTCTCTTCCCTACACCCATTTATTAATTCCACCCGACATGAACGTTGGTTGGTGTATCAGATCTGTTAGGTGGTAATATAAACAAGCCCTAAGCGATGTACATTACATGATATTTATTGGTCCTCATTTAGCAATTGAGTATCCTAAATTTAAGGGTAAAGCCGTTTTATAAAAACACCCTTCCCATTATTAGTCGCCTGCTGTTTTCTTTTTAAAGCCTTCTTTTAACTTAATGTGTTCTTATTTTAAAATATAGAAGTTTACAATGCATAGGATTTTAGAAAAGTTTTTTTGTACCTTTTTCAAGTTGCTTTTGTAAATGTATTTGTAGTTTTATTTTACAAACTGAATGTGATAGTTGGGTTATCAGTCCTTTTAACACTGCATTTTTAATGCTATCTACCATCAAGCTGTTGTTTTACACCTTTGGCAAATAGCAACTTTTTACCTTTTTCTTTGCATTTAGGTTAGGTTTCTAGCCCTGTCCGCAGTTTGCAATGGTGAACAGGTGCAGGACATTGTGTTTCATAGTATTCTGAAAATCATTTCCACAGTAATTTGCTGCTCATAATTGAGCAAACTGCAGGAAGCTTTGCTGCAGGGCTATATTTCAGTGGTCCATCACATGTTTTGCATGCAGAAGATCTTTAAGTTCAATCCCTAGCATCTCCAGGTTGAGTGTGGAAATACAAAAGCCCGGAGAGCTCCTGCAAGTCAGTGTAGGGACTACTGAGCTATATAGACCCCAGTGTAAGGCAGCTTCTCATGTTCACTTTCACCATTGTATTAAGAGCCCCAGATTTGTAAATGATTGTCTCACATTTGCATCAGCTATGTTTTTTCTGCTGCCACGGAACCCTGGGCGACAGAGAATGTTAGTTGTACCGAGGAGAACTCTTAAAATAAACACTTGAAAGTACAGTGGGCAAGCAAAAACATTGTGTCCTTCAAACTAAGATCATTGTTAAAAATCTGGAACAGGAATGCAAACTAGAAACTTCTCTCTGTTATTATAGGAGTAACAGAGGTCGACAGAAGGGATTTCGTAGTTACAGAGGAAGTGCTAGTAAGAATATAAAGAGGATTAATCCCTGAAGATGACTCAAGCGCAGCATTTTGGTAGAATCTTTGGCACCTGATGGTATAAGAGCTCCCTCCCAATCTGGGCATTCCTCCTCAGGTTAGCTGTCAAGTTTGCATTGTGAGCTACTATAAGTCTTTGAGTATGTGAGAAATGTGAAGAAAAGAGATCAGAATAAACTGGATTCTTGCAAAGAAACAAATAAAAGAGAAGAAGTAGCGACAGGCCGTATAATTAAAATATATAATGGGTTTCCTTTAAAATTAAGAGAGTGTGTGTATTTTTATTATTTTATAGTTTGTATTAAGTAGTTGTCAAATGTTTTACTGAGCAGCTTTTGAAGAGATGAAGATCATGGAGACTTGTTATCATATATACCTTCACCAAGAACCATTGTAGGCTAACAGCCCTAGTCTTTGAACTAATGAATTCTAGTATCTGTGTTCTAGATTTGAACCACGAAGTGATGTGCAATGCACCACATAAATCCGTTTTAGCAGTGCTCTTTCACTATCCAGCTCTTTTGGTTTGATCATTTTATATTCTAATTTGAATTAAAATGCATATGCTCAGACCTCATTTGCAATGCTGCTGAACTCTTATCCTCAACTTGCATTTAAACTCTATGCTAAACCTTCATTTTTTAACACAGTGCTTTTACATCAGTTACTATAGTTTCACAGCTAACTATAATTGACACTTTTGGTCTCTTTTCTTGGTGTATTTTAAGCATGGGTTTGACTGTAATAAATTATGCCTTTAAAATTTGATGTTGCCATTGTGTTAAATTCTTTGCTTTAATAGCTTGCATTAAATATTGAAGTGCAGTAAATATTACTTTGTAAATAGTAACTGTGGTGTGGTTTTATAGATTTGGCTGTTATTTCTACATTTCCCAGCTTTCAGATAAACAGCAATCGAGAGCAATTTGAATCTTGGCAAACAATTATAGGCAAAGCAAGTGAGAAGAGTTTAATAAGGTAATTTGGGAAATATAACACATAAAAGCAGTTATTTGTACAGTCCAGGACAATATACCTTTAAAGGTTTAAAATTAAGCCTTGGTGTGAATGATAACACAACTGAAATTCACTGATACTGTAGGCACAAAATCAGAGCAGTCTTCTTACTGGAAAAGCTAGATTTCTTAATTAAAAAAATAAAAACTTACCTAGCAGATGACTGAAGACAGGTTCTGGATTCTGTGTCTCCAAATACTGAGATACACTCTCCAGGTAGGAAGCTTTCTGTATTAGAAATGCATTCTGCACACTAGCTTTCACGTTTCTTTTTCTCTACTGTGTCTGTCTCATTTGCTGGTGCTGCTTCATTTTGTTTCTGCTTGCTTCCAGTTTACTCCCAGTTATTCCAAATCCTTGGCTTCGCTCTCTAAATAGTATTTTAAATTCTTCTCTTAAGAGGCTAAGAAAAAGAGTGGTGGACTTTGCATCTTCTCAAACAATAGAGGCAAACACATCAATTCTGGTTAATTCAGATGTTCATTATTTATCAAACGTTAATTGAAGGCTTCAGCACTCAGTAAATCCCATTTGCTTTTGTCATGTGAATTCCAATACTGAAAACTTCTCTCTGTTCCAGAAAATCCAGTATATGTCAGTGCTGTACGTT
Source organism: Podarcis cretensis (assembly GCF_951804945.1). Taxonomy (NCBI): domain Eukaryota; kingdom Metazoa; phylum Chordata; class Lepidosauria; order Squamata; family Lacertidae; genus Podarcis; species Podarcis cretensis. The sequence goes on along the minus strand of NC_137170.1, from coordinate 42,466,965 downwards.
GTGTTGAAGGGCAGGGTAACTGGACTCCAGGTTTTGCCTTAACTTTTCACCTGCATAGCCTGCTTTTGGTAGTGGCTGTTGAACAGTCTGCTCTTCTCTCCTTCTGTCAAACACAGATGTGAAATGCTGCTTGCGAACAGGGGAGAAACTCCCAAAGGGTGTAGTGTTGTGTCATATCTGAAGACAGTGAGCATGCATGGCATCAATGAGTTGCTTATATGAGCTATTAAAGTCAGGCACTGAACTGATAGGATGACGTTTCCATACATAATACACTAATTATTTCTTCTGATGGACAGCAATGTCTATTGGTAGGAAGAAAAATCAAATGATGCAATAAGGTTTGATAGGTCCGCCCTGTTTGAATGGCTTGTCACACCAGAAAACCTCCTATTATTAGTGAAATGGACAGTGATTTTAATGCAAGTATTGGAGTGCCATTTTTATTCAAGTCTGACTTTTTTTGTAGCTAGCAGGTATTAAAGTGGATCTGAGAAGAGGAGCTACTGAAAATTTGCATTTAAAATAGATTTTTTTAAAAATGAAGTAATTGGTTTATTTCAGAATATGTACCTTAAAAAAGATCCTTAACCATGTTTAATTGGAAGTTAATCCACTGATTTTTGTTATTGATGCTTGGGATTGTCAAGTAAATATGTCATTTCAGTCTCTCCCTCCCCAATTGAAATAGATTTCTAGCCCATGAATACTTGTTTGGTTTAATTTTAAAATGAGACATTGCCATTTTACTACCACGCGAATAGTGCTCTTTTGAGGTTAGCATGTGTTGAGCCCTTCCTGCTTAATGCATGCATAAAACGCCCCTGTGTTTTTTATTCATATATATATATATATATATATATATATATGAGACAAGTTACTTCAAAGTTAGGTTTGAGCATCCCTATTAAAAGACTAGTTATATCATTTTTAAAAATGTATGAGACACTTTATTTTATTAATCTTTCCTCTCGCACACTATGAATAGGGAAAATCATTGCTTGGGAAGAGGTGAGAAAAACAACGAAAATATAAGGGTTATCATATCCCTGGTGTTTCTAAGTAATTCATCATTTTGTCGCAGTGCTGTTTTTTAACCAGCTCATCTCCTTTGGTTGGTTAGTTCATAGTTAATGATCATTGTTGATTTAACTCTGTCCTGCATCTTTCCAGTTGATTGGTTTCAGGAGTCATAATCAAAGGCAGAAACTTGGAGCCAGAGTAGGCAATGTGTGTTTCGCCTGTGTTTATGATACTGCGTTTAATTGTGTACCCTCATGAAAATAAACCCATGTGAAGACTGGGTTATTTTGGCAAACACCCTATCTGAGCTCGCACAGTTCACACAGATATCTGCAGAGGTGTGTGTATGCACATCATGGAGGAAACATGATTAAGACATCTTAATACTTAAGAAAACATTCAGAGCTAGGAAATGTATTTGGTTCTTAAGTATTGGCAGTCTTAGAGTTTACTTGTTTCTGTGGTGGTGACATACACTTTTTCTCCCCTCTCATTTTATCCCCACCACAACCCTGTGAGGTAAGTTAGGCTGAGATTAGTTGGAATGAGCCACACAACAGTTTCCACTACTAACTCCCTAAATTACCTTCTCTTTAAGCTGGCAGAAGGCTGTGTCTTACTCATAGACCTTACACAGAAGGGTCTATTTAGGAGATTCAGTTGCTGGCATCACTTAGAGGCCAGTCTTCAAGGGGCAAGTGTTCTTGGCACCAGAAAAATTGATTTAAAATGCATTGTAAAGTTTGGGCTTATGATTGAAAAAAAATTATTGGAATGAATTTCAAAAAAGGAAACAGGAAAGTTGTAGAAGTCATTTTAATTTTTTCCTTTTTCTGACTCACCTTAAAAATATATCCTGAAAATGGTATTATAATTATGAGGTACCAGTAATTTTGTGTTGTGTTTGTAACATATAGTGTATTTTAAATTTTGATGTGACATGAAGGGATGCTGAATGGGGCAGGTGGCATGTTTCTGTATGATATATATTTCGTTGAGATTCATTGCTGCTTGAATAAAATGTTTTAGTTCTTTTGTCCTTGTGAATAGTTGCAGCTAAAATGAATAGAATAAGCCTCTCACTTTTTTGTTAGTCTTTGTTCTGTGGTGTTTTTTTTTGGGGGGGGATATTGCTTCTGTATGGTAATTATTCATTATTTCAGTTGGAATAGTTCTACTCTGTGAACTGAATATGTGATTATCATTCAACTAAATTAAATCTGTCTTTAAAGCTGTATATTAGTTGTGTCTAAAGAGAATCAGTAAATGTTTGTAAAGATGTATGTATCCTTTTTAGCACAATAATTTTGTATTTGAAGCATCCATACCTCTTTTTAAAATTGGAAGAATAATCTATGATAATAGTGAACAAGAACTTTGCTTTGCAAAATGGAAAGAAGCATGGAGCAAAGCAAAACAGACTGGAGAAGTAGCAATAGCGACATACGTTAAGTAAAAAAAATAAAATAATGAAATTCCCCTACAGCCGATCCAATTATGAAGGGCCACCATCCTTCTAAGTGTTTCTTGTTACTTCTGATTGTATAGTTAATGTAACTTGCGAAATGGAACTATTTAGAACCCACCAACCAAATACGTTTAGCTGCAGGCAACTTCAAATGTGTAGTGGAGGGCCATATCTTCCTCTGCAGCTTGCAGACAAGGGTACACTGACACTACTCAGCTGCTCTTTCCTCATGAGTGAGGGATTTTAGAGTATTTGGGCTGGAGCAGAGTGAGACTGTCATACAAGAGACCTCCAGGTAGCTCTCTTATCTTCTAGATGGCAGTTGACTGGGTGAGAAGGTGTGCACACATCTTTCACATGCTGCTTTTAGAATATGGGATGTCAGGTGTTGGGTGTGCAGTTGCAAAGGATGCTACTTCAAAAGTACCACCAGCAGCTAAAAGTGAGCTCCTAATTATTTCTTTGCAAGTAGGGCTCACTGATGGCTGCGTAAGGGAGTTCTCCATTGGGAACTCTGTAGTTCAGCTGCTAGGTGCTGTTAGTGACCCGCCCCCCTTTGTCCTTTTCTGGTTTGAATTCAAACTCCCTGCAGTCAGACTTTAATCAGCTGATTGGTGGTTGCCGTGAGCTCCTTTGAAGTTGGCACCTAATGTCATAATGGTGTCAGGTGATTGGTAGGTGTGTGGCTTTGCCTACTTGTCAAAGTTAACCCACGTGGGATGGTAAGAATCTGGCCCACCGGCTGAATTTAGCTTCCCACCACCATATTGGCAAACTACACCTTTGTGGCTTTGAGGAGCCAGTTGTGTTAGCAGCTTCTGAAAAGGAGGTAGATAAAATTGGCTTTTATTTTGTAATCAGATTCCATATATACCATGTATTATAATCTGCAGAAAAAAAGAAGTTAAGGAATTCAGATTAGTGATATTGCCAACATTTGAAATTGGAAAGCTCCTAAAGGTGAAGTTGAGGAATCTTTATGCCAGTGCAAGCCAAGCACAAACTGGATGAAACGTTGGGCATTGCTCATAATGTGAGTGCTGGGGAAACCCATAAATTATGATGATGATGTTCACCTTGGAACCAGGACTGCCTACCACCATCCCTGCCCTCCTAACCCCTAAAACCTAGCTGGTGATGGCAACAAGCCACATGGAGCTCTGGGTGTCTATATACCATTGTGCTTGACAATTGTTCTTAAGCTTTCTGGTGGTCTGGAAGCGGCATGTCCCAGGTTTCCTGGCACTGTGGTGCTGCCATTTCAGTGTTCTAGATACTAAGAGTAATGTAGGCCTTGCAGAAATTTTGCTTGAAATTGCTTAGTAAGTTTCAAGGGAAGAAAAGTGTTTGGTTGGGCAAGGCTCAGGGTCTTATGGTGGTTGGATCCAGCATGCTGTTCTTACTGTGAAGAAGCAGGTCTTATGGGGAACCCTCAAGCAGGACATGAGTGCACTAGCCCTCCGGAGGCTCCACTTGTGATTTCCAGGAGCTGGTATTAAGAGACATACTGAACCCAGCAATGGTGGTAGCACATGACCACCATGGCTAGTAGTTTAAATTCCATCGTGTACAACTTTGGGAGAATAGCAGAGTCTAAACTTCAGAATGGGCTCCAAAACACTGGATTCTGAGTTTTGGAAAAATAATGTAGATTAGTCAAGGCCATTCTGAATTAAACTTGGGGGAGGATTTGCCGTCACTATTTGAGATTCTAGCTGTGATGTCACTTTAACATTTTTTTAAAGATCAGTGGTATGAATGTCAGTCCTTTAATGAATTTTAATAACAGGATTATGTTGTTAGCAGGATTACAACTATGCATGTTCTATGTCCTTTTCTCTGACTGTTCTAGTTGCCATAACAACTTGATTGTACCATAGAATTTCCTGCTTGTAGTTAAGGTTTTTTCTGTACTGCTGTTATGGAATATGTGTATTTTAGGAATTTATCATTTATACCCATGCCCTTCAAGTGACAAGGTACACTGTTCATTCAAATAATGAAGTGGGTGGTCTATGTTGACTAGTATGGCAGAGAAAACAGGACCGTTCACATAGAATGTGATTGTGCATAATAGGGGCTCATCAGGAAAGGAAAATATGGGTAGTTCCTTAAGAAGTAAAAAAAAAAACCAAACTGGAAAGACCAAACTGCACTCAATATGTGGCACCTTTATTTAAAAATTTGATGGGGTTCAGAAATATCTAAAGCAAACTAAAGAGGCTAACCAGTTCTTAGGAATCTAGGTACATAGGAAAGTGCCTTATACCAGCCAAAATAGTTGGCTATCTAATGTAGTACAGTGGTACCTTGGGTTACATGCGCTTCAGGTTACATACGCTTCAGGTTACAGACTCCGCTAACCCAGAAATATTACCTCGGGTTAAGAACTTTGCTTCAGGATAAGAACAGAAATCATGCTCTGGCGGCACGGCGGCAGCAGGAGGCCCCATTAGCTAAAGTGGTGCTTCAGGTTAAGAACAGTTTCAGGTTAAGAACAGACCTCTGGAACGAATTAAGTACTTAACCCGAGGTACCACTGTATTGTCTACATTGACTGGCAGTGGCATTCCAGAGTCTCGGGCAGACTTCTTTCACATTGCCTGCTATCTGATACTTGTATGAATCTAGACTATTCTATATGCAAAATGTATGTTCCATCATTCTGTGATTGTGTCTTTCCTAAGCATCAAGGCTTGAGAAATGCTTGGAAATCTTATTCAATCTGAACTTTTGCAGTATGATTACTTTATATTCTTATGCTTGCAATTAAATTTTTATAAATTCCCTGGAGTCTCTTCTGTCAGACAAGGTGGAATGTCTAAGCTGGAAAAGTTTAAATAAAAAATGTGGAAAAGAAATTACCATAATGTGGAAAAAGAAGGTTTATTTGAAGATTTGCACAACAAATATTCATATTGCCTTTCAAGAACAAATACAGTTTTATCTTATTTAAAAAATGATCTGTAGAGTATAGATTTTTATTCTGGGTTCATGTGGAAGTGATGGTGTAGAACTGCATAATTACAGGAGTTGGTGAGTTTGTGTTGTTTTGTTTTTTTTAAAAAACTATTCATGTACTAGCAATTTATTATCCCATCCAAAATCGAAAAGGCTAGATCTGAATTCTCATTTTGAACAAAGGAAAAATATTTCTGATCTTCTGTTGCTCTTTAAAGAATGAATTAGAGTTTTAATTAATGGAAGAATTGTACTCGCAGTTAATATAATTCTCGCCTTTAGAATTAGAGTATAATAGAATGGTACAGAACAATGATCTTTAAAGGTATTTATCATCCATTTCAAAGTGAATTGTGTTTGTTCAAGAGAATTACAAAATCCTGTTTTAAAAGAGTGCTACAATTTATGCCATTACAAATTTTCTGATCTCCCTGTCAGTTGCTACGTGACTTTCAAATGCCTGACTGCTACTCTTGTCTATGTTAGAAAGGGATCTAGGGTACATCATCACATGGTCTTAAGGTGGGGTGGGGAAACTGTGGTCTGCAAGCCAGTATTGGCCCACCCAGTGGTCCAGTTTGCACTACATGCCCATTTTTCAAGCCACATCCAGCTGTCAATCAGCTGGTGTGGGAAGGTGGGCAAGGTTCAATTCTGTGTTGGCAACTTGTGAATGTTCCCAGCAGAGAGCAAGCACCCTCAGCCAAACTGCAGCATTTAACTCCTACTTGAAAGCTGACTTAATACCACTTGATTGTAAGAAAGCCTCTAAGTGGTTTACAACCCCCCCCCAAAAAAACATTAAAATTATTGATAAAAAATAAGGCTTTTAAAAATATTCAGAAGTTTATTAAAATCAGCAAGTGCTGGAAAGGAATAAAACACATGTAACATCTTCGTATCTTGATAGGGTTGCTTAAAGAAAAATGGTTTTAAGGAGGTGCCAAAAAGCACTGTTCGTTGTCTCCCATGTTACAGAAGCCAGACTGGCTTCAATTAGGAATTGGGTATTTAGTGTCACCAGTCCCATGCCTTAGAACACACTTCCAGCAGAGATTCAGCAAGCATTCCTGCTTTTGATTTTCAGGCACCTCTTGAAGACCTGGGTGACTGTTTCAATTTTTTTTGAGTAGCCAGTCATAATTACTTTGTTTTCTTTGTAATCAGTTGCAGGCAAGGGACTGAGGAGTCCCTTGGGAGGAAAGGTAAAGATGTTTCCCAGGAAATGCAAATTTTGATTTATCCGTGTTACTGGTGGTAGATGCTTGCTGGAGGGATGCCCCTTTGTTACTGTCCTTGATTTAAAAAAGATAAAGGTTCCCCTGACTGTTAGATCCAGTCGTGGTGAATACTAAATAAGGGTCTCTACTTGTACTAGGTATGGTTGAGGTTCCAGGGACATTCATTCATTCATTTATGGGATTTATATAACACTTAATTACTGAAGTCTTGAAGCATCATACTATGAACATCATACTATGGATAGAATCAATTACAATTAATCATAAAAACAGAAAAGTTCCTTAAAATGCCAGTTGGAAAGGAAAGGTCTTTGTCAGGCACCTGAAGTTCAAGAGGGAGATGTGGTGTGGGCTGTCTAATATCAGCTGCCTTATAAAAACAAAATAATGAATCCAGCAAAAAAAAAAGTTCAAACCATAAGTGCCGGACTGTATTTAAAAAACACTATGCATGTTCTCAGAGAAATGATTGTGGTGCCATTGCAAAGAGTCAGAAGACTGGAGCTCAAGCTACCGTAAATTTACTGATAATCAGGGAAATCTCTAGGAATTTCTGTCAAATATTCTCTCCCCAGTAGCTGTTGCACACATGAGTTTTCTCACAATAACCTATACACATAATGGATCATGAAACTGCAATTTTGTTTTGTTTTTATAAGGTTTATAGTTGAAGGTATTACATTCATATCATTCTGTTTTATTATATGAAGCATATACCGTGTGAACCATTTTGAGCTTCTTATTGGAAGGAAAAGGTAACTCTTAAATAATCCTTCCAGCAATGAAAAATTGTTATTATTCTGATTTGTTTCTGTTCAGGAGAACAGAAGAGCTTTTTGTTTTGCTAATTAAAACTGACGTTGATCTTTTACCATTTTAAGAGATGCTCTTATCTATACAAACACCTTGTTGTATAATCTATTTTGAAGGTAGCCCAAGCGGGGGCAGACTGCTATAACAAAGTTTCTTCCGCTGAACCAAAGAACTATCTCGTTTGCAGATTTGCTTCTAGCAGTGGGAAAAAAATGTTGGTTTAGATGTAAAAATAAGACCGAAAATATTGGACAGTGTTTGCCACAATTCACAAACCATGCTGAAAGGAACAGTTTGTCCTTCAGGATTCATCCAGGGCAGGGAATGTATTGAACAACTATTAATAGCGTTACAGGGAAACCTTGGGGTTTATAATGGACTATTTCAAATTTTTGGAAGGATTTAGCATATAACATTTGGTAGAAAGATGGTGTCATGCGGGCCATTAAAGGCTCATTAATTTTAAAATTAGTTAAAGGAGCTTTCAAATGACAACTATTCAGGCTTCTTGACAGTAAACAAGAGGTGCTGTGATGTTTGTATTCCTGAGATATTTTCCTTTGAGTTATCCAACCTTTACTCATATACTAGAAAGTTTTTTTTCGTTCTTCTTTTTTAATAACCAGCATAAATTGCTGAAAGGTAAGTACACTTAATGGAATTTAAAGAAGGTTAATACTTCCAGGGGCTTATATTGATGTATGTATGTTCAAGTAGTTCTATATTGCTTTATTAAGAAATATTCTTGCTTCACTGGGGCTTTGGTAACTCTTTTGAAGCAAGCCAGTTACTTAGTTTTTTTGAGAATATTTAGAAAATTTTGCTGAGATATATTATCTTAAAATAGGATTTATTCAAAGTTTTCCCCAACATTGCACAAACAACTACCCCCCCCCCTTGGAAAAAAAAACCTGTACTGTAGTTATTTAATTAAAAAGCAGGAAGAATAGACAGTAAGGGAAAATAACAGAATGAAGGAAAGAGAGCGAGAGAGGCAGGAAGGATGAGGTAATGAGAGCGAGAAAGACATGAAACAATAAAATGGAGGAATTCAGGGACAGTTCCCAAAAATATTTGCCTTGCGTAACCTATAGTTTAATACTATGTGTAATACTATGACCCCGCCTTTCCCCCACAAAAAACATAACTGAGGGACTGAGCCTCCTATTATAACTGGGGACTAGGATATTACTGTATTTTTTGCCCCATAGGACGCACTTTTCCCCCTCCAAAAATGAAGGTGAAAAGTGTGTGCGTCCTATGGGGCAAATGCAGGCTTTCGCTGAAGCCTGGAGAGCGAGAGGCATCGGTGTGCACCGACCCCTCTTGCTCTCCAGGCTTCAGGAAGCTATCCGCAAGCCTTGCAAGCCCGGCGGAAGTTCCCGCGGGCTCACAAGGCTTGCGGGCAGCAGCCTGCAGCCCCGGTGAGTGTCCGCAAGCCTCGCACGCCCGGCAGGAGGTCCCGCCGAGCGTGCGAGGCTTGGGGCGGCAGCCTGTCGCCCGAAGCACGGAGAGCCCTCCGGAGGGCTCCCCATGCTTCGGGCGAGTGTCCACAAGCCTTGCGCGCCCGGCGGGAGGTCCTGCCGGGCGTGCGAGGCTTGGGGCGGCAGCCGCGGCTGGGGGGGGGAAATAAATTTTTTTTATTCATTCCCCCCCCCAAAAAAAACCCCGAGGTGCATCCTATGGGCCGCTGCGCCCTATAGGACGAAAAATACGGTACCTCAGATAAAATTGTCATGTAGAGTATTTTGAAAGATCTGATTTTATTTACTAGGTAAAGGTTCTTCACACGATTGTTGCTTAAAAGTACATCATTGTTGCCTGGTTGCCTGGGATAAGGCACTCATGTATTATTCAGAAAAATCCTGAGCATATAAATATATCCACTTTTCCATTAGTTTGTCTGGAGGCCTTGTGCCTCTTGGTCTACCTAGTTCAGTCTGTAAAACCTTACAGTCTGTTGGTCCTAGCTGAGGCCTTATTTAATTCTGTGAGTGTCCTCTGAGATATTGCTTCCTGAAGAACTTGTTTTGAACTGAATCTTCCAGTGGTTTACCAGAAGTTGTGTGATACAGGTCTCGTTTAAGGATTATTTTATGTATTTGTGCGCTTTGTCTATCTATCCATCTGCACACACCTGGTCATTCACAGCATCTTAAAGTCAAAAGCCTCACACAATTCTCATAAAATAAGAATAAAATTCTCACTCTTATGAAACAAGAATACAAATTCTGAGCAATATAAAACCTCCCAACAGTGGGGAACAGCAGCTAAATGTTTAGCATAAGAATAAAGCCCACAGGGCTTCTGGTAATAAGGTTTGAAATCTATTAAAAGACCTGGGTGAATAAGAAGGTCTTGGTGCTTTAGGGGCATTAATGTAGATGTCAGGCAGGTATCTCTGGGGAAGGCATTCCCTAGATGTGTTGCCTCCACTGAAAAGCCCCATTCTCTGCCTCATCACAATAGGTGTGGGAACCTGGCAAAGTGTCTGATGAATCTTAATGCCCAGGCAAAATTTTTTTGGTTATTAAATTTATATCTCACCCCTTCCAAGGGATCTCAGGGTGACAAACAATAAAATAGCATAATAAAAATAAAAACACCGCCACTACAATTAAATATCCCCTCACCTAAATAATTTAGAGGGACTGTATCCAGCTAAGTCATGCTTGGAGTACCACTGAAATGAATGGACCTAAGTCTTAATTGCAATGGGTCTCCTCCAACATTGGATGCAACTTAAGGTTAATAGGTGTATATGACAAAAGATGTTCCTGTAAGTAGACTGGCCCAAGCCATTTAGGGTTTTAAAGCTTAGAACCAGTATTTTGAATTGATTCCAGAAATTGACTAAGAAGCTAGTGCAGGTGATAAAGTTTGGGTGTGATTTTATTGTAGTTATCGATCATTAGCCCAACCTGTTCCTTTTGGACCAACTGAATAGATATGGAACAAAAGAACTAAAATTGGGAAACAGGTACAAAGCCCCAAGACAATAGATAGGTTCTAAGCTGCAGCTCCTACCCACCCCCTCAAATTGGAAAAACTATCACAAATGTATTGATAGGACGGAAGGGTTTAAAGGGGAAGGTCACAGACACAAAAAGGAAAGAGAGTTGAAGGCCTGTTCTGTAATTTGCCAAGCTAACTTCTCTCTCTCTCTCTCTCTCTCTCTCTCTCTCTCTCTGTGTGTGTGTGTGTGTGTGTGTGTGTGTGAGAGAGAGAGAGAGAGAGAGAGAGAGAGAGAGAGAGCGCTAATCACACTAGCTGGGCAAAGTTCTGCTGAGGGGTAGTTATTAATATAATTTATTAAATTTGTATACTGCCTTAGCTCTGCAGGTCTTAGGGCGGTTCACAGGATTAAATCACAATATAAAAACACAAAATGTATAATAAAAAAATAGAAACAACCCAGTAATTGTCCCCTCCCCCACTGAAGGACTGGGGAGGACTACAGTTGCTGGAGTTTTTGGACTATTGATTATAAAGATTGAAAAGAAACAGTATTATTGCTGGACAAAATGAACTGAATGATCCAGCAAGCACGTCTTATGTTCTTAAAGCTCTGCTACTGGTGGAAACAAGGTGAATATTAGGATCTGAGTTAAGGTAAATACTGAAAGTATTATAACAGGATTGATGGCTATTAACTGTAGAGTATATTTTTCCTTGGTTAGTATTTTTTTCATCCTTTTTGTGCTTTTGGGAATAGAGGGGACACTTTGACACATTTATTCTACCTAAAGGATGTGACTGAGCCTTGTAATTGAATAATTCATTTTCAGATCCCTTTGCTCACTTTTGCAAGATAGTGCCTCGTTTTTAAAACATTTATGAAGCCATTGTGTGCTTCTGTGGATAGCTCCCCCTATTGCAAATTGCTTCATAAAGAAGTTCTGTACTACTTAACGAAATGCCATTCTTATTGTAGTTCTTTAGCTCTGTGTGACTTAGCTTTCCCCAAAATTGCCTTCATTCCTTTTGGTAAGAGAAAGCTGGACCTAAGAATGCCCCTTTTCCATCAGGCCACTTGTCCCTCAAACCTTATTCTTGTAGCGTCCAGTTCCTTTCTTAAAGATACTCATACCAGAGAGACTATTATACAGCACAACTCTTTAGTTGGTGCATAAAGGTAAAGGTAAAGGTACCCCTGCCCGTACGGGCCAGTCTTGCCAGACTCTGGGGTTGTGCGCCCATCTCACTTAAGAGGCCAGGGGCCAGCGCTGTCCGGAGACACTTCCGGGTCACGTGGCCAGCGTGACATCGCTGCTCTGGCGAGCCAGAGCCGCACACGGAAATGCTGTTTACCTTCCCGCTGGTAAGCGGTCCCTATTTATCTACTTGCACCCGGAGGTGCTTTCGAACTGCTAGGTTGGCAGGCGCTGGGACCGAGCAGCGGGAGCGCACCCCGCCGCAGGGATTCGAACCGCCGACCTTTCGATCGGCAAGTCCTAGGCGCTGAGGCTTTAACCCACAGCGCCACCTGCATAGTTGGTGCATAGGTCTACCCATTTCTTGATCAGGGAAATAGGGTTGAATAATACCCTAAAGCAAGGGTGTCCAAACTTTTTTCAAAGAGGGCCAGATCTGATGAAGTGAACATGTGTGAGGGCTGACCAAAGCTGTTGACCTTCTTTGGGGATTTTACCTCAGGAAATAAACTGTCGCAGGGGCCGGATTAAACCAACTGGCTGGCCGGATTAGGCCCCGGGGCCGGACTTTGGACATGCCTGCTCTAGAATCTAGAGACGTCAGTATCCTGCGCTGTCTTGGTTTTCAGCTGAGCTTTCTTAGTGGTTGGGTGGGGGGTAAGGAAGCAGAATGAAATTCCTAAATCAATCTTAGGCCATGGGTGGAAAGAGCAATGCAGCTGCCTGTCACGTATCTCTGCTGCCCCTATTAAAGGGTATAAGTAGAACAAGTGGTTAGCTAATGAAAATTGACAGAACAGATTTAGATTTTTTTGCTACATTTTGACTGCTTGCAGGTTTGATTACTGCCTCAAGTTTGGTCTCCTCAGCTTTCAGAATGAGGATCCATTCTTTGCTGCCTCTCAAGTAACTCAATTAATGATGTCAGTATGAAGATATTACACTTGTTTACATTTACCACTGAGCCAAAGTATGGCTGTTCAGGTCCCTGAAGAGGAGATTGTGGCAGCTTTTCTCCTCCCCATTTGTTTTGTTGCTGCACTGCACTGCACTGTCCTGAGCTAAGTCGTGATTTGGACTTGAATGTTACCCATACCTGAGCTTCTGGTTTAGCTCTCCTGACAAACCACAAGCTGCAAGCCATATGACAAACATTGGGTTCAAATTGTGGTTTGTCTGGAGGGAGGTAAACCACAAGCGTGAATTTGGATGGTGCACCAAGCTAAGCTATGGCTTAGCTCAATGCCTGGAGGGAGGAAAGCAACTGTGATCTCCTCTCCAGGAGCCCACACATTTGCTCCAATGGTTTGGCTTAGCATTTTGCGCAAACCGCGCCACTGAATCTCTGGTATTGTTTCTAGTATGCATTCACTTTTGTATCTCTGCATAGACTGAGAACCATGGATAACCACTCCATGGTTATCCAGTCTTATCTCTTCATTTGGGGACCTCAGAGGGAGAGACATTATAAATATTGATGTAAACTTGCCTATCTTAATCACTGTGAATGGTCCTCTGACAAGTGTCCACAGACAAACAAAATAACTGTGACGTTCTTTAATGACTGGGATAGTTTCCTGACAGCTAGAAATCTCTCTCCTTACCCTCAGAATCTAACATCCAGTGGTGCTAGGAGAAGAGGCCAAGAAATAGTTTGGCGCTAGTTTTACACTTCAAACTAACAGGAAATCAGAGACAGGGAGGGAGAGTATGAAACTGTAAATTGATGGAAGCAAACATCTTGCGTGGTGGCAAGTGTTTGCAGGATTAGCTGTATTTGTTTCCACTGCGCTTTGTCTGAGGGTTATAAAGACACCATGGCCACATTCAGATGTCATGATGAACCACAGTTTAGCATGCCAAGAATGAGCCACAGTGAGCGGTTCCTTTTTCCTTCTATTTCAGTGCAGCCAAAAGGAGGAGATAGGAAGCTTTAGTTTCCTGTTTCCATTAGCCACAGATGAGTGTTTCATCACAACTGAGCTTATAAATGTATTGTGCCCTCTCATCCAAAGAAAATTAATTGCTGTAAAGTTGCTCTTGGACTTGAAGTAGTGGGAAAGGCATTACAGTAGAACATGGCACATTAGATTGCAACGTTTGAGTTTTTTTACTACCCCGATCTCTCTTGGGATCTGATATGAGAGCAGACTAATTTACTTACATATTGTTCCTAAAACCTGTGCTGATTTTATCTCTTTATTGATAATTATTTTATATAGTTATGTATTTATATATATTTGGGGTTTCACTATTTTTGTATGTATTTCTTTGAAAATTTTATTATGTAACCTCTTAGAGAGCCCTCAGATTGATTTATAACATTTTTCTAAATAAATAAAATAAATTATGTCCTCTACCCTAGAAAGTTGGCAGATGGAACAGAAGATAATTCTTCAGTTTTATCATCTGAAAAAATCTGTTTGGCAAACAATTAATAGAGTTAGTTTAATCTCTCTGAAACTTTAAAATGATGTGTTGTGTCAAATATACTTGGTTGTCTTCATCTGCATATTTACATTAAATTTACTTATTCCTTACATTTATATCCCATCCTTCCTCCTGAAGGATCCCAGGATACAAAGAATGCTGCTTGGCATATGCCGCCACACATTCTTTTCTTATATTCTTTCATTTAAACTGGAAATCATATGTGAATAGTTTTCTAGAAAATAATATAGTAATCTTACCATCACAGTATTCATCCTTTGGTATTTATTTTTAGTTCTTTCTGCATTGCCATCCTTTTATTAAATGTTTCTTCCTGTTAATAATAATATGTAATGTAGTAAACGTGATGTAAATTGTCTCCAAGAACTATAATGAAAAGTTCAAATACAATAGTGATCAAATAAAATAAAATTAATTACCATGACTCTGTAATTACAGTATGCTTTTATTTCAATTACAGCACAGTAAATACTTTTATTAGAAATAAACAGAACTCATTCTGGGTCTTCTTTAATTAGTCACCATTGTAGACTTTCTAATATTTTCAGCGTATGAGCTGTAAATCACTTTCTAACAAACACTTTTCCTGGCTATATATGTTTATAAACTTTCCCCTACTATTGCATTAAAAACACAAACATTTTTAAAAACACAAACAATCAAATATCAACATCACAATGGAAATGTTACAGAAAAACTGAACTGGTGTTGAACTTAGTATCTATATTAATGTTATTTCTTGAGTTTGTGTTCTACTATTATTATGGAAGATTTGATGTCGGTTCACGTACACACACGTATGTGTTACTTGATTTTTTGCAGCTTGAATGTTTTGTGCTTGAGATGATGTAATAGAAGATTTCTGTCTGTGCTATTTGGTCTGATGGCTAACTTATGCAGGAAGTCTACACTTGATGTTGCAGTTATCAAAGAATTAGCATGTCAGTGTTTGTATAGTGTGCCCTCTTTTTAGTGACTAACACATTATCTGTTGGATTATGGATCATCCTGTTTACATTTTGAAATTCAAAATAATTTCAAAGAGGGAAGTGGAAACTGCGATAGTGATGGCAATGGGTAGTAGTTCCTTTTTAGGGTTTTTTGAGGTGTATGTTTGGTGAAACTCTTCATTTCTATTGCTTCCCAAATTTTTGATGTGTGATCACTTTGTGTGTGGCACTCCAGGACACTAGCCTGGAAGCTGAACGCCATTTTAATTTCACAAGAAGCTGCTGTAGGGGAGGGGGAATGGCAATCTGAGTCAAAAACTTAGATCAGAAAGAGGGGGCATTGATTCTTCCCCTTATCACAATTTTTCAATGCACAATCTGTTTGAACCACTCCTGGATCCCTGGGTAGATTATCCAGTTTGATGGGGTTAGATAGCAACACCCCACCACCAATTGCCCTTCAGTGGGTCTTAATTTCCTATAATGTGTTTCCCCATTTCTGATCCAGAGTGGCCTCCCTTCCTGGCAGAGTTGTTGTACTGCCAAATGTCTCCTTGCCATTTTTTGCAATTAGTGGTGTCTCCCATGGCTTCCCCTCCTCAAGGTTCTTTTGCCCCTGGGCATGTGGTCTGGGAACTGCCACACCTATGTGCACAGTGTTGTGTTCTTTCTTAGAAGTGGGAATTGCCTGCTAGCCACATGTGAAAGCAGCATGTCTCCACAGCTGAGCACCATTGTACTGCTTGCAGGCCAACACCCTCCCATCTTAACTGACAATTCCAAGGGAGGACATGGTGCAAAGAAGCAGCCTGGGTCTCGAGTTGGCAGATAAAGCATAGGTTCAAAGCTCCACAACTGCACATGGGAGGAGTAACCCAATTTAGGATGCCTTCCTTTACAGAAGTAGAATTATTAAATTCAGTTAAAATAGAAATAGCGAAATACTGGGTGGCCTTGTCATGACCACAGTAAAATAAGCTGTGAAATGAGTCTCTGTGAACTCTTTCTGAGCCTTCAACCAAGATTTTCCGTTTTGTAAGTGAAAGTCAATTGGAACTGCAAACATACTTCCCTTCTCTCTCTCAGGCTTGTTATCTATTGGTTGCTTAGCAACCATGCTTTTGCATACATGCAAGACATTAACTACTTTTATATTGCCTCTTTGCTTTGTGATTTTAAGCATGAAAACTGATAGAACATCTGAAGACCGAATATATCTATGCTTATCAATAGTCAAATGGATTAAAATGACTTCACAGATAAATATGCATAAGTTATTTGCATGAGAAGTATAGCAGAGTGCTAATATGTATTCAGTGTCTGAAATAAGAGCAAGGTTCAATTATGAAATTATACTGAACCACTTTACATGTTGCTAATTTGACTTCGAGATCCTAATTTGACTATTAGTTCAATAGTCAATTGTTATTTGGAGCAGTGATTAAAAATAACAGGCAGAATCCAGAGGACATGTGCCTGGCGTTCTTTGCATGTAGTAGGACTTTTCTGACCCCCTTTCCTGTTGCAGCTCCTTGCATGCTTGCACCCTCTCTCCCAAATTGCTACTTGTGAAAGTTGCAGATTTTCTGGAACAGTGTCTGAAGCGGAGTGGGGGATGCAGGCGGTGGTAGTTGGGAATGACTCTTCATGCTCATTGGATCTCCTTTCCACTTGCTTGGATCCTGGCTAAATAGAGTCCCTCCCTGCCTCATTTTTTGGGTGGATTTCCACTAAAATTAATACTTATGTACTACTATTAAATATATGGAAGATTTAAAACAATTGGGATGTTTTAATATATTGAATGCATTTCTGTAGACTTGTTCAGAATGCACTGGGCTTGTGCACTTACACCGCCTTCATACATCAGAAGAGAAAATTGAAAGTTTCTGCTTACAAGTCTTCAACTTGTGTCCCACCCTCCTCCACTCTGCTCAGCTCCTTTCCGATGCTGTGCTCTCCAAAAAATAAAAAATATCAGTCTCCACCTTTCCTGAACTTTGTCTCTGTCATACACACAACCATTTTTAATACAGCCACAGCCCATTTAGCATTATTTTACACTAGAGCAGCAGAGTTATATTTGACACAAAAATGCTCAGAAAATACTACCTCCTCATCTTTTTATATTTATGGGTTTCTTTATTAAATATTCAGAAGGAAATTACAAAGTTAAAAAATAAAGAATTTTTGTTTAAATATTTTTGCATTCAAAACCCCTGAAATTTAGATGTTCAGGCTTGTTCACATTCCCGATTTCCCTGCCCTTGAATACAATATGCTTGATGGGCAGCTGAATGTATGAACTGAAAAGCAATTCTACAACAGTGTACTTCAGCATTCTTGTTTAATCAGGCTGGAAGTACAAATGTTGGCTTCTCTGTGCTATGCAGAGTTGACCTTGCCTCATTTTAGTGTGAAGTGTTTTCTCGTTATTGTAAGCAGTGTGTACTCAAGAACTGTGTAGAGACTACAGATAAGTTGAATATAATTTTGCAAGAGCACTGGGGGGGGGGGGAGAGAGAGAGAGAGAGAGAGAGAGAGAATCAAAATTATAGTATGGTAGAAATAATAATTAAATCTTCATTCAAAACCTGCTCTTTCCTACTTGGAAGCTTTGAGAGTTTGCAAGTGTTGCCTCTAGTCGTTCTCACCTGTGATTGATGGAGAATGCTGTGTTTGGCATTGCACATTCAGCATAGCCTAAAGGCAATGAGGTCTATGCGAACTGGAGGGAGTTTTTTTCTGTAATCTTGTCTAAATTCATTGTTGACACCTGAGAAAATATCTTATCCAAGCTTCCAGGTTTTAGTCAATGCAGATTTAGAAACTGTCAGTTGACATTTTAATTACAGTATGAGTTTCTCGCCCCCCCTTTTTTTGCTTGTTTGTTCATCGAGGAGAGAGCTTTTCCTGTCTTTGAGAATGGCTATGCTTACTGAATAATTATTTTGCTTTTTAGTATGCTGATACAGTGGTTTAGATAGTGTAGTTTTGAATACTGGTGTGAGTTGGATTAGGCTTGTACCATTATCCTGCTGAAACATAAGTTATAGATCAAGAAGAAGAAAGATACAGAGCTTCCACTACTTTGGAAATACTTAGAAGTATTGGCAAATTCATTTAAAGGGATCAAAGGAACTGGATGGAAAGATAAAGTTTATCTTTATATAAGGAAATAGTGAAAGGTTGTATCCAATGAAGTCATCCTGTTAGCGCAAGGATGCCCACCTGTGCAGGGAAAATTCTCATCTCTCCATGTGCCTACATGCCCCCAATTTATTTTGGAGGTTCCCACAGCCCTCTGTAGCAGATTTGGGGGGCACACAGAGAGAGGAGAGGAAGAGGAAGTCCCGTTTTGCAGGCGGAAGTCATTGTACTAATGGGACATCTTTGCTACAACCATCACATTTTAACTTTTTGACTCTTTTCCAAATTAGACACTTCAGTACAGTAACTATAGTATACTGTGGGGTAGATCCAGAAATACTGTGTCTTGTCAATAGTTGTTTATTTATTCAAAGTGTTTTTTACCATGCTCTTTACCCAAAAGGACTTCCAGAGTGACTTCCAGAAATCTGTAGTAGGACAGCCCCTGCCCTTAGACTTCAATTATTTAAAAGTGTGATAGAAAATAAAAGACATGGAGAGGAGGGGGGGGGGAGGCAAACCTGGGCAACTTTCTTAAAGTTCGAGTTCTTACAGTAGCAATCTGGGATGGAAATGGCTAAAAAAGAATGGCTGTCACCGTGTGACAGCTGAGGAAGGCCAGAGACTCAGCAGAGACAATGGAATAGCTCCGCTTCTTTTCCCTGTCCTCTGCAACCCACTGGCGCATGTCCTGTGAAAATGTTCACTGTATTTCTATCACTTACAAACATTCTGCAAACTGCTTTCCTAAATTCCTTTGATTTAAAAAGTGACTTAGCGTATAGTATCAAAAGAGTGCAATTGGAGAGACTATAGCTCAGTAGTGTATGAGACTGCTGCCAGTTGGAGGAGATAATTTTAGGTTAGATGAACAGAGTCTGACCTGGTGTACGGCGGGTTCCTATCTTCCTAAATTTCTTGGGGTAGAGGACATGGGATAAATTTAAGAAGCTGTAAGTTACTTGACCAGGCAGTTTGGAGAATGAAATATACTTTGTTTTGCCTAGCATTATACGGTAAAAATATTAAAGCAACCAAGAGAAAGATATCACTTGGAAACCTGGAGATTGTAGGATACCTTCCTGAATGAAGAGATTAACCTCTATTATGTTTACAAGACTATGTGCTAAATTGGCTAGGCCTAGTCAGTGACCTTCATGGTTGAGCAATGATGTTCAGTGTTCCATCTATTCCCTGTTTGTGGAATGCTGTCTGCAGGGAGGCTAACCTGGCACCTAAAGATATGTAATATGTGTTCAGCTGATTAACATTATATGGCTTTTTAGTATGTACGAGGGGGGTTATTAATTTGCTTTTTGCTTTTGTTTTATTATATCTTTTGTATTCTCATTTTGTTTTTTTCTGTTGTGAACCACCCTGAGATCTTTGGATGAAGGGCAGTATACAAATTGCATTAATAATAATAATAGTGATCTGTTACACCCCACTGCCTTGCAAAATGTTTAGATAAAATGCTTGTGAAATTCAGGTCTGACACTGAGATGATGCTAAATTGAATTATTGCTGTAGGTATGGTTATTGCAAAACTTTGGATGGATGGTAGGCAACTAAGTATTAATATATGATTGCTGGATTGCTAAAACAGTCTTTAGAACAGCTGGGATTTTTCATTTGGCCAAACTTAATTTGCATTAGTCTGAGAGAATAGTGTTCAGAAACGAAATTTAAGTATGCCTTATCAGTTAAAGTCTGTAGTATTTTAAAATTACATGTTCAAAGTGTTATTTCTGAATGATAAATTATTTTGCTTATTTTCTATAGGCAGTGCAAACTTTAAACTTGCAGTAGCTATTAAGTTATTAATAGTAATCAGTTATCTCTATAGTTATTCATAAGTATGCCCATTTGGGCTCATAGAATCACTTTTGATCCAGTGGAGGAATCTGCTAATGGAAGAGGAAACCTGCTCTCACAACTCTCAGTGCCTCCCTCCCCCAAAATATGAGCTCCAAGACTTGGTGAACCCTCCAGAACAGGTCTTTTGGCCTTACGTAGCCTAAGCCCTTTCTTAAAAATTGGCTCCACAAGTGGCTCAATTGTAGCATGGAACAAAATTTTAAACATTGCTTTCCTATCAAGATTCTAGTATTAAACATTATGGCTTAGAACTTAAATTGTTCTTCCATTTGTGTAAAGAGTGTGTGTGTCTTCCACCAGCAACTCCCTTCACTTTGAGCTCCTGCACCCTACCTCTAACCATTCTCAAAAGTCCCGCTGAGAAACAGATTTTGGGTGGGCACCGAGTGCTTAGAGGGATGCGGAAAGTCCTGGACCATGAACTGTGTTCTGTAGACTGAAGAAAAGCTAGGATAGAAGTCTGTTAAAACTTCTATAAGGTGTTAGTGATAATGATGGGTCAAAATCTTGATGAGCGTCAACTTACCTATGATAAACAGGGAGAGATTCTAAAAGTGTGGCATTTGAAAACAAATTTCCTACTTTTTCTCAAATGACTGTACTTTATTTCAGTAATTATGAGATGAAGCATTGTGAAAGGAGTCATACTAGATGATAAAGAGAATGAAACCTTGACAAGAATCCTTGACCCTGAAAAGGATGTAGAAAAAAATACACAGTTACACAAAACACAGCTAGAATATATGGAACAACAGAACCTATAAACAAAAGCCATTTTTTGTTACCAGCTTAGAAAAGAATTCCTGTTTATATGGAGGTGGTATGTATGTCTTAAATTTTTGCATCTCAGCCAATTTTTTAAAAAAGATCTTACCCAGGGGTCGGCAAGGTTTATCTTGCGTGGGCCAGATCTGTCCCCCGGAGATCGCTCTGTGGGCCGGATCGCGCGTGCGTGTAAGTGCGTGCACATGCGTGCCTGCGATTTTCGGTGTCTGCACAGACGCGATTTCTGGTGCTGCGGAAATGAGTCCCCGCGCCACACTCTGCCGGTTTAGCACAGTGCGCGTGCGGGCAAGTCGCTTCGGGGGCGGCTTGTGGGCTGTTCAAATGACCTCCACGGGCTGCTTCTGGCCCATAGGCCTTAGGTTGCTGACCCCTGCTCTTACCATTATAAAAATAAACTGAGCAAATAGTCTTTCAGTGATTTTCGTCTGTTAAACATACATAAGATATATACGCAATAGATCAATAGACCTTTTTCAACTCAAGAGCCATATTTCCTAATGGGCAGGACAATGTCAAGAGATTTGGAGAGTTTTGGATCCAGCAGATCCAAACTCTCTCTTGATACACTCCTAAAATGCCCACCCTCATCAGAGCACCAGTGGCAGATGGGCAAGGTCATTTCTGTACTTCCTGGGAGTGGGCTTCTAAGAGTTGATCTCCCTCTATGCCCATGGAGTAATACCCTATTGTCCCTTCAACACCCAGGAACCACAGAATTGTGTCCCAAGGGTACAGGGCTCAATACCATTGAGCGCTCTAGGATTGACTTCTAAGCAAATGTGTATAGGATTGAACTGTTAGGAAATTGACCTGAAACACCATACTCCTTAGACTATGGGAATTTTAGCTTTCTTTTCACTAGTATCTGGTCCTCAAAGTTGAATTATTTTTTTTAAGTATCTCTGCAACATACAGTAAACACAGAGGGACTAACTCCCACACCAGCACCTGCAGATGGTTGGGAAAATAATCTTACAAATATTTGGCTTTGACAGCTTGCAAATTGGACAACCAGCTAAGTGGTTTGGCTGTGCTGTTTCCTTATGGACTGAGAAATTGCCACCTGAATGTTTATGAAGATTAAAGTATCCAAGCCACAGTACTTTTTATGAGAGAAAATGTCTTCTTTTGTGCTCAGGCAGAAGATGACTAGCAATTTACCTTGTAGGGTGTTTTATTTTGGCATGCTTACCTAGAAGAAAATATTGTGAATGCCTAGATGTTTTCATTTGACAACATTTTAAAAAAAATTGAAATAAAATAAACAATACTTCATATATTTTTCAAAGGACCACTGTCCTTTTTCCCTCCATTCCACAAATTAAACATAAATTATATTATTGTAGCAACAAGATGTTTGCAAATACAGGAAAGGGCAAGTTACCATGCAAACATCGAGAACAATTAAATAAAAGTAATTGTTTTCTCTTTCCCCTCTGATTATAGGCCAAATAATATAAAAACTTAATTATATATAATATTATAAAATAAACTTGAACATTTATTGAGTTTAATCATATTTTTGCACTATTGCAAACTAAGATTTCTGACAGAGCTTTGAGTTACCTCATCAGCAACAAAATTATCAGAGCTTGGTGAGCTTTTAATTCACATCCAGTTTTTCATACTGGCCTTCACTGTGTATTTGAGGCTAAAGGTAAAAAGCTCTGTTTAATTTTTGGTTATATCCCACATCTCCAGTTAAGAGATGCAGTTTGCTTCAGAAATAGAAATGATAATACAAATGTAATCCCATCAGGTTTCAAAGCAGAATCCCATCTGTGTGCAATCATCTAATCTCTATGGAGAGGAAAAATGGACTGTGGACAATTCCATAAAATTTTAAAATCTATGCTGTTTTCCCATTGATGCATTTTCTGCAATCATTCTGTTGTAAGTGTCACAATGAAATAAATTGTTGGAAATATATATCCATGACCTAAGGAGTACACATATGTGTGACAAGAATAGTAAATTGTGTTTCTGCACACTTTTAAAACATTAAAATAGTCATGCAACCTTTTGGGTTGAGATAAATTAGCCCGTCTCCTTGGAGAGGTAGTAGGGTGGTACCCTCCAGCTGTAGTTTGAGTCCAGCTCCCATCAGTCACAACCAGCATGGCCAGTAGTCAGGTGTTGTAGTTCTACAATGTTTGAGAGCTACCACATTGGTTACCCACGCGATGAGGATGTTCGGTAGATGAAGTCTGAACAGAAAACAAGATTCTGCTACAGGCAGTTGACTCTTTTACTTCATCTACTAATTTTAGAATGAGGGAGTAAGAGGTCTGTTCATATATTTTCTGGTAGCTTTCCTACACTATCCATGCAGTTGCATCAGAGGGAGAGGAGAGACAGTGAGTTGTCTCCAACACAGCACGTTCCATCAGCACAATAATTTCTGCATGTGTAACAGAATGTTCTTACCCTCTCCTTGCCCCATTTCCTCCTAAATCTATTCTAGGGGTTCCCTCAATCCTATGGAGCAGATCTGGGGAGAGCAGGTGGGAGGAGGGGGGGGAATTCTGTTGTGTAAGCAAAAATGCTTGTGCCTATGGGACATGCTAGTTGAATACCACCCAGTGAACCCCTCTCTTAACTGGGACCATCTAACGGGGGGGTGAAAACATACTAGCCTCATCACTAGAGAAATGGTATGTGGTTCAGCTCATCTCTGTAGTTGTTAAAGGATCTGAAGTCTTTGATGATATTCCATGTATCAAAGAGTAATGAAATAATATAATGTGGATCTTCCCTCAAGGGATAATCAGACCCAAGTATTTTCCTCTTCAGACATAGAGGAATCTGACTCAGAAATAATCTGGTAAATAGGAATAGTGTCTGGCTTGGGGAGAGAGTGTTGTCCTGTAGTAGTGTTTTCTCATTCATAGATTTCACTGCAGGAGGAAACACTCAGCAGGAAAACAAACTGTAGAGCACCAAGACTGAAAATATATCTGTGACATTCCCATAAATACACATCCATCCTAGAGTCAACATCGTAAGGTAAATTTCTGTAAATTTCTGTGAAAAAGAAGATTTTGTGTCACACCTTCTGGATCCTGAGCAATTGGAGCATGGTATCCTTAGGTCAAAGGAGCAATGTTAAAATGGTAGAATATAGGAGCTATGAGGGATGATGGTGGATATGACACAGATGGTATTTTAGTCCTCTTAGTGTGCCAAAGGGTTGGGTGGGAGCTCCAAATTTAATGTCTAGCAATATGGAATGGTAGCATCCAAAGTAATCCTACATTGGTGCTCAATCAGGGTTTTCTTACAATAAAGTTTATTCATGAGTACATTGGGAGAGTACCAAATTCAAGCTGTTGGAGTGAAAACAGGAACAACTGCATATCTCTGAGGGGATATGAAATGGCAGCTTCAGGGAGACCATGTGGTTACACCAAAGAAGTCCTGGTTCACCAGGAGGGTCTGAGGAGACTTAGACAAGCCCTTGTTTATCCCCTGTTCTATCTGGAAAAGTTTACTATAAGAGACTTCAGATGAGCTGAAAGGTGGAGGAGGAGTAATTGACAATGAGTCAAAGCACCTGATGCAAAAAAGCATCAAATGTCAATCACTACTAGGGCAGAGAATAATTGGGAGTCTAGGGTGAAACTCTCCAAAGAAGCAGCCTTTTCTTTCTTGGATACAAATCTACTTATCATACCAAACAACACTCCAATTATTTGAAGGGGCCCTGTAGATAACCTAGAGAAGAGATTATCTTATGGTTCAGTAAGTGGTTAAGAAACAGGAAGCAAAGGCTAGGAATAAATGGACAGATCTCCCAAAGGTAAGATGTAGAAAGTGAAGACCCTCAAGAATTGGTATTTGGACCTGTGCTTTTTAGCTTGTTCACTCATTATTTAGAATTAGGGGTGAGCAGTGAGATGGCCAAGTTTGCTGATGAAACCAAATTGTTCAAATAGGGATTGCAAAAGGAGCTATACAAAGTGGATGAATGGTCAGTAAAATAGCAAATGCAGTTCAGTGCAAGCAAATGTAAAGAGTTGCACAACGGAGCAAAAAAAAATTCACATATATGGTACATTCCTGGTTAGAAATGGCAGTGACTGACCAGGAATAATACCTTGGGTTGTAATGGATAGCTCAATGACAAATTTGAACCATTGTGGGGCAGCTGTGAAAAATGTGAATTGCATGCTAAAGATCATTAGGAAAGGAACTGGAACAACTCCTGCATGAGGAACGATTTCAAAATCTGTAGTGTTTTAAGTTTACAAAAAAGGTAAGGGAGGCATGATAGAGCTGTGCATGGTTTGAAGAAAAGGGTAGAGAGATCTTTTCTCCCTTTCTCATAATAGTTGAACGTGGGACTATCTAATGAAGCTGAATGCTGGAAGATTTAGGACAAAAGAACACAGCACATAGTTAAACGATGGAATTCACTCCCACAAGTTGTCGTGATGGCCACCAACTTGGACAGCTTTAGAAGAGGACTGAACAGGAGAAGGCAGCTCTCAGTGACTACTAGCCATGATAGCCACGTACTGTCAGAAGTAGTATACGTCTGAATACCTACTGGGAATCGTGAGTAATGTTGAACTCAGGTCCTGCTTGCGGGCTTCCCATAGAAAACTGGCTGGCTAATGTGAAAACAGAATGCTGGACTAGCAGTTTTGCATATGTTCTAATGTGTGAACCTCAAAGGATTCCCCTACTCTTAAAAGTTATTTGTTTGTGATTATTGTCACTAAGGCAGTGGTGTAGTTTGGGGGGTGGGAGAAGATAGACCAGGATCTACTAGAAGCTCTGAGTGATTTTTAGCTGGAAGCTGTCCACAGTAGCTAGGGGAACCCAGTCAGATGGGCAGCATGAAAATATATGTATATGCGCTGCACATGTGCCGCATATATTTACACCAATTGGCAGAAAACACTGTGGGCAACACAACGCAGAGTATTAACCACTATATGATCACGGCCGCACTATGGACAACACTTCAGGAAGGGTGTCTCCATCAGCTCTTAGGAAGCGATCTTTCTGATATGGGAGGTGATCCTTGAAGTATCCTGGAGCCAAGTCATTCAAGAGCATAAAGGTAATTACTAACACTTTGAAATGTGCACAGAAACAAATTTGCAACCAATGTAGTTGTTGCTGGATAAGTGTAAAATTACCCCATAGGCACCTGTAACAACCTTGCTGCTGTTTTCTGGACCAATTGATCTTCCAAATATTCTTCAAAGGTAATTCCATGTAGTGTGCACTGCAATAATCCAATTTTGAAAGATTTTCAGTGACTATTACCATAGCCAGGCTTGTCTATTTTTAAGTTTTGGAAGTACTTCTGAGGTTTGTATCATCAGCAGGTTCTAATCTCCAAGCGCTTTTCCTCCTTACCTTCTTCGGATGTTTTGCAAAAATTCTGAGTCACTCATCAGTCCTGAACTTGCACTGGATTTAGCTTTTGTTCTGAGTCATTGGGAATCTGATGTAGGTAAGAAGAATATTGCTGTCAGGTTTGGCTTAAGAAAACAGCACAAAAATAAAGTGAGATTAGACAGTCAAAAATACATTAATTTGTTATTTTCAGTAGTTTCTTCATAATTCCTATAAATAGTATTTGTAAAGAGTTGTATGTTTTTTGAAGCTTGCTCAAAAGTGCTCATATCCAACTAGTTTTGTTTAAGTGTAGAACTTGCTTGTTGAAACCCTTACTTTGTTTGGTGGGCATAACTTGAATTTATTTCATGGGAGGCTGGGAACAGTGGATTGGGTATTTTCTCTCACATGACCTCAGGCAGGAGCAAAGACTTGTGGGAGGTAGGCACTTCTTCCTCAGTTTTTTTCTCCTACCTGACTCAGCAAGATGTTACTCCTGGATCTCCTGCTTTTTCAGATAAGTTTTAATTTTGATCTCATTTTATTGTTGCATTATTTCCCCTAGTTTTCCTTAGTTTTAGCAACTGTCTTGAGTCTTGCAATATATTTATAGAGAGAGAGTCCAAAAATATAATTCATCCATGGAGGAAAATCCTACCGGAGGCTTTTCGCAATCACAGCTTACTTTTAGTGACTGCTGGCTCCATATCACCACCTCAAGAGAAAAAGCCGTCCTCTTAAGTGCTGAAGTTGTTCAGAAAGTAAGGAATTTTTACTGCGAAGATGACATCAGTAGAGTTTTGGCTAGTAAAAAAGCTGTGTTTCTTTTCCAAGGGAAAGTGGCAAAAGAGAGTTGAGAACAAAGAGATCAATACTTCATAACTTAAAAGATGTCTACTTATTATTCAAGGAAGATAATCCTGATAAAAAAAAAATGTTTTTACAAAGTTTTGTGAACTACGTCCTAAAGAGTGTGTAACTGAATAGTTGTGGGATTCATTCAGTGTGTGCATGCACCTATCATCAAAACCTTAAACTCATGATGCAGAGTATGCATTTAAGCATGCCATATCAACAACTCCTCCTAAAACTAGTGTGTAACCTGGAGTCAGAAGAATGCATGCTTCTCCGTTGTCCTGAATGCCCTAATGAGTCTGTACTTCAAGATTTTCTTATGGGGTTAGAATACTTTGAAACTAAAGAAACAGTTGTGTTTAAACAGTGGCTCCACACTGACTGATCATCCCTTGAAACTTTAGTAAAACCAGTTGATGAATTCATTGATTTCCTGATTACAAAATTAGTAGCTAACAAGGCACCATTTTATAACCAAGTCACAGAGTCAAAGCTTAAAGCAAATGAAAGCCGATTTGGATGATCAATGTTGTTTGATTTTAGCAGACTTTGCAGAAAATTACACCTGCATTCTTCAAGATGCTGTTCAAGATTTTCACTGGCATAACATTCAAGTTACATTACACCCATTTGTTTGTTTTTAATACTTTTATTTTGCTTTAAACAAGTACATATAAATATAGACAACCAAAATTACAAAGGAAAATTCCTTAATAATATTGAAAAAACTACAAAAAGATATTGAAGTACATGACACAGAACATAAGCAACTATGGGAAAGATAAAAGAAAAGAAAAATAGGGGGGGGGGGAGAAAAAGAAAAAGGAAGATGAGCCAAAGCAGGAAAGCTCATCTATTGTACACTTCCATCAAGCTCACAACAGATCATTATTCTTATCAATTCTCTCTATATGCATTCCAAAGGAATCCCTCATCGTGGTATCAGGGAGCATTTCTCTATGCGGTATCATTCTAAACATAACCAGGTCTTTCTTGTTGAGCCCTTGTCCCCTAAATAATTTTTTAAACATTCCTATTCTTCTTTCACCAATTTTTTTAGGTTTATCTCTTATTGCATCTGTCAGCTTTGCAAGCTCCAAGTACTCACACAATTTAACTACCCATTCCTCTTTAGTGGGTGTATTTTTATCTTTCCAGTGTTTTGCCACTATAACCCTTGCTGCTGACGTTGCATACATAAATAGCCTAGTTTTATTTTTGGGAATATTATCTGAAACCATTCCTAGTAAAAATTCTTCCGGTTTCTTGCTAAATGTAGCTTTTATCAATCTCTTTATCTCTTCATAAATCATATTCCAAAATCTTTGTATCTCTAGACAGGACCACCACATATGGTAGTATGTACCTATCTGTTCCTTACATCGCCAGCACTTGTTATTGTTTTATTTATTTATTTTTGCAAGTTTTACAGGGGTCAGGTACCACCTATAGTACATTTTCATAAGATTTTCCCTTATAAGGAAACAAGCCATTAATTTTATATTTTTAGTCCATAATTCGTTCCAAATATTGGGTTTGATCGTATGTCCCAGGTCCCTCTCCCATTTTACTGTAATTTCTTTGATAATTAATTTCCTCCTTTCTTTGCCAATTCAAAAGTAGTTTGTACATTTTTGAAAGTGTCTTTTGATTATTATGTAAAATATCCTTCTCCAGATAGGATATTTTTTTGTCAAATCCTTTGGTTCTTTTATCCTTTTCAAGGGCGGCTTTTAGTTGATAGTACATTACACCCATTTGTGATCTACTACAAATGTGAAAGTGAACTGAAGTCTAAGTCCATATGCTTCATCAGTGACTGCCATAAACATGACACTACAGCTTTTTTCACATTTCAGAAGTCAGTGTTGCAATACTTGAGACAAAAACACCCACATTTAACAAATGTAGTTTATTTTAGTGATTGTAGTTCAGCACAATAAAATAACTACAAGAACTTTATCAATCTGTGTTATCATGAAGAGGACTATGGCATGACTGCTGAATAGCATTTCTTTGCCACTGGCCATGGCAAAAATGTGTGCGATGGAGTAAGGGGAATGATTAAGTGCCTTGCTACGAGAGCAAGTCTTAAGAGAACTGTAGAGGGACAAATTTTGAATGCACTAGATTTATTTGAATTTGCTTCCAAAAACATAAAGGGAATTCAGGTGTTTTTCACACCATCAGCTGAGGTGGGTGCAAACGAAGAGTTCCTGATGGTATCATAATTCATTATCAGTAGGTGGCACCAGAGAGAACCACTTCTTCAAACCACTGGACAAAAGAACGCTTATGATGAAGCGGGTTTCAGTTTCTGACAAATCTTTTAAAGCCACTGTTGGTGATAAAACAAAAGAACTAGTCAATATTATTCCAGAAAGGTTTTATGCAGTTACCGTATGTATGACAGAAAGTGGTCGATTGGGAAGATACTAGACCGCTGTGTAGAGGAAAGGGATGCTAAAGTTCAGTTCATGCATCCACCTGGTCCTTCACCAACATATTATTGACCAACTATGAATGACTACTGGTGGGTGCCCTATGTGCCAGAGGCATTCCAGTTCCTTCATAATCAACTTTATCAGGGAGAACATATGGCATAGACAATAAAGTCCACAAACAGGTGCAGAAATTGGCAAAAGGTATGATGTAACCTTTGACTACAAAGGTAAGTTAACAGTGAAATAATGCAAAAATAACTTCAGATGACATTGTAACATAAGAGGGTATAATTTTAACTATTCTCATGAATGTTTGAGTTATTTCAGGCTCAAAGAGACCTTAAACCTGTACAAAAAAAATTGTAAAAAGTTTACTTCAAAATCAATTTATTTTATAACCACAAAAAACACCCTCCTTATTTTTAAAACATAACAAGTACATGGTTAGCCCATTCTATAAAAGAAGTATGATACATGTGTTGTGGTTTGTATGCTATGGCTTATCGAACCTACCGGGAATAAAATGACAAAAATTCACTTTGGTCGGTGACCCTTTTGTGTGGCACTTAATAACATTTTTATACCTTGAAAAGGACCACAAATAGCTTTATTTTGATACCAAGATAAGCCCAATTGGTTGAAAAATAAGCGAAACAGGAGGGTTTTTTCTAAACTGATGCAGAAATTGCATTAGCCTAAATTGCGCAAAAATCGGAATATTAAAAACATTCTCCGGCACCCAATTTTGGACCAAAAAATCTCTTAAAAATAATTTGAGGTTATCTCATAGGTATCTACACATAGTTTTTGTGTGTGAAGAAAATCTGAATCGTGAGAGCACGGTTGAGTATTAAAATCAGGTGATTTGGTGTGGAATGACCCCTCTGCTAAATCAGACTAAAGGCTCATCTAGTCAAGTATCCTGTTTTCAACTGTGGTCAACCATGTGCTTCTGGAAATCCCCAGAAGCAGAGTATAAGGCCAGTGGCACTCACTTCATTGTGTGTCACACAGTGTCTGCTATTCAGCCACATGCCAGTAAGCTCCCAATCGAGTGTTAAAACAATACAGCATTAAATATTAAACAAATACAGCATTTAAATATTAAAAACATCCCTAAACAGGGCTGCCTTTAGATGTATTCCATAAGTCAGATAGTTGTTTATTTCCTTCACATCTGATGGGAGGATGTTCCACAGGGCGGGTGCCACTACCAAGAAGGTCCTCTGCCTGGTTCCCTGTAACCTCACTTTTCGCAATGAAGGAACTGCCAGAAGGCCCTCGGTGCTGGTTCTCAGTGTCCAAGATCTCCATGAACTTGACTAATAACCTAAAGGTATCTAAGACAGGGGCCTTCACCACAT
The DNA here is from genome assembly GCF_951804945.1 of Podarcis cretensis. Lineage (NCBI taxonomy): Eukaryota > Metazoa > Chordata > Lepidosauria > Squamata > Lacertidae > Podarcis > Podarcis cretensis. The sequence continues at coordinate 42,436,075 of NC_137170.1, read as the reverse complement.
CTTATGGCAGTGAATTCTGTAAGTTAGTTATATATTTTATTAACATAGAAGTATTTGATTTGGATTAAAATTTAATTTTTAAGCTGTCAGACTGCCTAAAAAGTCTCAGATATAACTTCATTTGGACCTTTTTGCTGAGAAATCCATTGAAATGAGCATTTAAAATAAAACAGCAGGTGGTGGGGCAGCGATGGTATAAGCTGGAGGCTATGTAACTAGATGGCACAAGTGGCACTAAATATACCGAAGCTAATTAATAGAGAGGTGTAACATTTCAAAAGGATTATTTAGTGGTGGTCAAAAATTCTGGGTACAATTAAGTCAGTTTTGTTGTTTTTAAATGGATCAAGTTCATTGCTAGACAATATTTGCTGAAGAATATGGTAGCCAGTTTGCAAACAGAACTTCCTCAAAAGATTTTTCTGACCCTCTTGACACCCTTGCAATAATATCAAACTTTCATTTTGTGTCATATCTACATCATACATCCAAAGCATTTTTATAGCATTTAACAGTCCTGGCTTCTTCAAAGCAATCCTAGGAACTTTAGCTACTGGGAATTGTAGCTCTGTGGGTGGTAAAATGCAGTTTCTTCCCAGGGGGAGCCATGTCTGTTAAATTTGTAGAAATGTGCTTTAATGTGGAAGTGGCATTAAATTGTTAACCATTAATGCTGTACAAGCTTCACTTACAAAGCTTGAAGTAGGTAACATTTGACAAGTATAATAAAATGTATCTGAAAATCAGAGACAGCATAGGATTTTGTAACCCTTGAACTTGGGAAAACGTGGTCTAAAGCGAAGGAATTTCTGTGCCTTTTAGGGCAAATGTAAAGGTTCATTCTTAACTAAGAACCATGCAAGGACATGGGATCTAGGGTTACTTCTCAGTTGCCAAGGAAATTGGCTCAAAAAACACTGGAGGCAATGATAAATTTCTCATGTGTATTCTCCAGGCATAAAAAAATATATTGTGCAGAGAAAGTTCCAAACTCATATGATGATTCGACAAATGTCCAAAGCTTAGAAGATTTTCATTTTTCTGTTTTTAACACACTTGTTTCATTAATCAAAGAAATAAGGGTTTTAAAAATACATTCTTATTCCTTGTGTTTTCTCTATTTGATAGTGTTCTAAGTTTGAGATTTGCAGCCTGGTGTAGCGCAATATGTTTGCTTTAGTGGCATGGCTTGTAAATGCAGGGCATTGAAGCAGAAATGTGAAACATCAGATGCACAACATCAAACTGCTCAGATATTTTAGGCTGCACCTCTGTTAATTATTCATAAAGAATTTATATATAGGTCTGCAAGCGCTGCTGATGCCATCAATAAGAAAAGAGTTGAGATGTGACTGAAATTGGTGGAGAGCAACCAGTCTCATAGGTCACCCTTTAACTTAATAAATTCCCATGTGAAGTCACATTTGTTTCTTGAAAGTTAGGGTGATGCGGGGGGCGGTAATCAGTGTAAACATAGAAATCATTTCCCTTAAAATTAGGACTATGGCATTACCAGGCAGCACAAATAAAGCACAGCTTGTTATGAACGTGGTCTTACTAGGTCCCTTGTGTGTTTTAAAGTCATGTTTCTGCTGCTCATTTTCTTTGAGCTGAGTGGTTTTTGACTGTGCTGTTTCCTTCTAGAGTTCATATCTGCTTCAGAACTACTTGTTTAAATTGGATTCAAGAATCCAAGGGTCTTGTTGTTTAAATTACTTGTTCCTACAATTTGAGATCTCGTGTGCATGTTCTTCCTTGTCAAATGTACACAGTGAAAATTAGGGGAAAGTTACTGAAAATTATATGTGTTACATTGAACTCTGACGTGCAAGTTGTGTGTATATTTTAAACCCTTGAAGTAAGAGGCACTGGCAAGAATGGCTGCCTGAACTACTAGGAACTGGCAAAGAAAAATGTTATAACACAGAAAAATGTTGACCTGCTTACCGTACACTGTGATTCTGTGTATAAGAAATTAACTGATAGTATTTGAGGCTGCAATTATGTGCCTGTTTATCTAGGGGCAAACTCCATTGAACTTCGTGGGACTTAACTTCTGGGTAGACATGCATTTTATTTAACATTTATTTCAATATTCCTAAGCCAGTCTTTTAGGGGCTCACAACATATTAAAAACATAAAATTCATTCATAACATAGTTACAAGCCATAAAACCACAATCTATAAAACACAAAAATCTATAAAAAAATAATAGCAGCAGTAAAACCATACCAGCAGAAAAGCAGTATAAATAATAAAACAAGCAGATAAGCATAACGAGTTTCAAAATAGCAACAGTTAAAAGACAAAACGATCAGATTATTAAGAAAAAACAGTATGAAACAAAACAAAATAAAAAAATTCCTTCCAGTAGCACCTTAAAGACCAACTAAGTTAGTTCTAGGTATGAGCTTTCGTGTGCATGCACACGAAAGCTCATACCTAGAACTAACTTAGTTGGTCTTTAAGGTGCTACTGGAAGGAATTTTTTTATTTTGTTTTGACTATGGCAGACCAACACGGCTACCTATCTATAGTATGAAACAAAGGTATTCAGGGCTCGTTTATATATCTATGAGGAGCTCCAAAGAAAAAACAGTATGAAACAAAACAAAATGAAACAGTATGAAACAAAACAAAATAAAAAAATTCCTTCCAGTAGCACCTTAAAGACCAACTAAGTTAGTTCTAGGTATGAGCTTTCATGTGCATGCACACGAAAGCTCATACCTAGAACTAACTTAGTTGGTCTTTAAGGTGCTACTGGAAGGAATTTTTTTATTTTGTTTTGACTATGGCAGACCAACACGGCTACCTATCTATAGTATGAAACAAAGGTATTCAGGGCTCGTTTATATATCTATGAGGAGCTCCAAAGTGCCTTCAAAGAGAGAGAAGCATTTTTTTTTAGTATTAGATGTTTGAAACATTATAAATGAAATTGAGTGTGAAAACGAAAAGGGTGTTGCAACCTGGACAACTTTTCCAAATTCTATGGGATACTTAGCTGTCATACACACATTTCAAATTTCTCTCTTCAAAATGATTTCCATATCAGCTCTTAAATTATATCATACCAGAATGAAACAATAAAATAAGTAAAACTAGCAAGCTCCCAATCATTATGGTGGTGAGAGTGAGCAAACCAATTTGAGACCTAATCTCACTGTGCACAGGGGGAGACAAAATCATCTTTCTTAGTAATTTTTGTGGCAGATAAGTAAAAATGTAGCTAACATTTAAAATCTACCCGCTTGGGAAATCTGTGTCTACATACTTAAATTCCTGTGTATTTCCCTCCCAAAACAATAAGGACAACAAATGTTATATTGAAAAACTGTCTTGCCATCTGGATGATCATCTATGTCTTATGAATATTACATGCCAGGTGGTTTGAGGGGGAGAATTTTCAAAGATGTTTGTTTTGTTCTGTATAGTATGGATGATAAACACATTCACTACATATCTAAGAGGTATAAAACTGAGTCATTTAATCAAGATTATATATGTAAATATTGTCTTTTTTGTGATACTGTTAACTAGCAAGGGAAAAGTAGAGGCAACTGCCTGCTTGATGCTTGCGCAACTTACTAAAGCGCAGCTGAGTCGTGTTTTTTCATTTGATTTTTGTTTTGGCTGAGAGACTTGGCGAACCTATAAAGGAAACCCATTTACTCCTAGGGTCAAATTATTTTAGATTCATTGTGTGACTAGCAGCCGTGTTAAGGGATCTTAAAACATTAATCCCAGCTGAGATCTGAACAACCCTCTCACCCTCCCATGTGCTGCAGCTAGCCTTTTAAAAAAGCTCTTTCTCTCTTAAAGGAAAGTCTAAAGAGCACGTGGGGCAAAACACAGCTGGAAAATCTCCACTAATTTTCATAATTCATAAACACCAGGCTGTCCACTGTGTGCCACTAGTTACTCCCACATCTGATGATTTTTCTGAATTGAGTGGAGTGAAGTTTCCTGGGCAAGTACCACTTTCTCTTGACAAGATATATTTCAGTCTGCATTCCTATCTTGAACAACACTTGGGAGGTCTCTCTCGAATGCTTACTGCAGTAGCTTCCCTTTCTTCCTCTTAACAGCTGTTGAACAGTCCAATTTTCACTATTGCTTCAGCTCCTGCAAGTGACTGTTTAAATTCTATCCTGCTGTATTATTTGACCTCTAACCAACTGTATTGTGAATATGTATCTTAATAGCTTTGTATCATTAATGAAAATAACATTGCTCTAGCACACATGTTGCACTGGGGAATGGCATGGTAACATTAACAAATAAGCATACAAAGCAACTTGTTGAATACTGAGTTGGTTAGAGAGTTTGGAAAAAGAGACCTGGACTTAAATCCAGCCGTGAAACTCAAGTTACTTTTGGCCAGCCACTCACACACTCAGGCAAACCTGCTTCACAGAGTTGTTGTCGGGATAAAACAGGGAAATCTGCTTGCTCCATGCTTGCTAGGTTGCTAGGAACCCCTGTGTTCCTAGAAGCAAGAGTGAGATGGGATACACATTATTAATGTTACTAGTAGTGGGGAGCGCCTAGCAGTGTTTGGGATTTTTAGAATAAAAAATTTATTGGGGTTGGTTTGTTTTTTAATAACTTGGACCCAACATGCCAAATAATTGGGGAAATCACATTAAAGTCACATTTTGGTCCTCCATCTTGATTCACAATGGTGCCTGGTATTCAATCATAAATGAAGATCCCCAGTTTGGGAACTCCAGCATGAGTTTGACCAAACTGCGGGAGGCAGTGGGAGATGGAAGTGCCTGGCGTGCTCTGGTCCATGGGGTCACGAAGAGTCGGACATGACTAAACAACAACAACAACAATTCTGAGTTTGGTGATATTGAAAGAGGCGACTGAATCTATTCCAAAAAGTCTATGAAGACATGCCAAAATGATGTTTTGGTCCGTTACCTTGTTTCAAAATGGCACCTGGCATGCAAACAGTGAAGAAGTCTGCCGCCTCTACCTCGGAAACCCTTATGCAGTTTGGCACCAATACTTTGCGAAGTGGCTGAAACTATGTACAAAAATGGACAGAGTCATGCCAAAGTGATGTTTTAGTCTACCATGTCAATTCAAAATGACACCTGTGTCCAAATGACAACCAAGTCTGCCGCCCACCTGGGGAGCCCTCGTGCCAAGATTGGTGATGGTATCTCAAGCAGCACCCGAAACTATAAAGGACAAGTAGACAAATGGCCAGACAAGCCACTTTTGAAAATATATATTCAGTTCGATAGTTGGAGTGAAATGCATCTCTTGTGGTTCTGGGAAACGTAGCTTCTCTTTCCCTGTTATATTAGCCTTGCGTTTTCAACAGCTATTGCATTTTACTTCAGAGAGCGAAGGAAAACGTTGTGTTTACAAAGATTTAATTGAAGTGCATTTAAACCATTTTGTTTTCAGTTCCAGTTACTTTTGCTTGGAATTATGATCTGTCAGTTTTTAAATTTGGAAGCATTCTCAGGCATTGCCTGATGGTTTATTAGTATTCATGATGTAAAAGGACATTCTTTTCAGACTAAGATAATTTTAAAAAGATAATTGGTTGGACCAACATTCTCATTAACCTAATTTGCATTAAATGTGCTTCTGTGAATTGTAGTTATTTTTTATTTTATTTGAGAAACTTGCTCTGTGGTTTTTTCTACTGCCTGCTTAGAATAATTCCCCACCGACTTTACTGGTATCATTGTGGATCAAGTGGTTTGAGGACACTAATATTTCTTTATTTAGAAGGCTTTATCATAGGGTCTGGCATAATTTACTCTGTTCATTTCAGTCTCATTGTGCCTAACTGGCTAAAGGAACAAACTGTCAGTAGTTTGGAGGCAAATATATTTCCTCTAGTAAGTAGAGAAGTTCTCAATTATACAATATAATACTTTTATATATACACTATATATTTTGGAAAGTCTGTCAGTTTGTTCTCTATAGGTTCGGACGCCTCTTGAGATATCCTTGCCAAACTCAGCACAAGGGCCCCTGAGGTGGGGGGGGGTCTATGTCAGCACTTGGGTGCCAGCTGCCATTTTGAATCAATATGGTGGATCGAAATGTGACTTTGGTGTGACTGCACCTGTTATTTTTGCATAGGTTTGGTTGCCTCTTGAGGTATTATCACCAAACCCAACACAAGGGTTCCTGAGGGGCAGTGATGGGCTTTGTCACTGTTTGGACACCAGGTACCATTTTGAACTAAGATGGCAGACAGAAACATGACTTCACCCAGTTATTGGCATGAAAGGCCCTAACTCACAAATTACACTATCCATTAAAAAACCCACAATGTTTTGGGGTTTCTCAAAAATCCAGGGCTGCACAAACCACTCCCTGTGTGTGTGTGTGTTTGTGTTTGTTTTCCCACCAGACAAGACAGCGAGACAAAACACTGAAGAAGTCAGGGCTATTCCAGCATGCTGCTTAGAAATGGTGATAGATTGGCCAGTTCAGATACAATAGCATTTTTGTAATTTAACATACTGTGATCCTAACTCTTCCATCAGCCACTTGAAGAGTATTTTAGTGGTGGCTTGCAGGTAATGTTTCTATTTACAATAGTTGGCCATTGACTTTCATAGACCTTCTAGGTCTGCTCATACTCGGCAGCTAAACACATTTTGGAAGATGAAGGTGTAATACAGTATGTAAAATGCTGAAAGAAATAAAATGTTGAAGTAAAATCAGATTCTAGCTTTAACAGTCCTGTCACCTCTTATTTCATACAAACTGAACTGAAGTGCTGTTTTTAAATGCAAAACCTATCATATTGTATTACAATATTGTAGCCTTAATGGGAAATGGTTTTAACATTCACTCTGTGTGGTGCCTTTGGAAAAACAAGCATGTGTCTTAAGTGTTTGTGGGAATTGAGTGCCAGTTACAATAGGTTGTATTTAGTGCATTTCTATTCAATAGGGTTATCTTGCACATACATCTGCACAGACACACACAGGATATGGGGGGATAGAGGCTGGGAGGGAACCTGAGGCAAAATAGAAGGTTGTGAGTCTGAATCTTATTATCTCTGACTAGTCCTTATTCCCAGGCACTCCTTGTATTCTCCCTACCACAACATTTATAATCACCATGTAGCTCCTGCATTGTTTTAGCGATAACAAAGGATATTTGTGTGATTGTTTGGGGCTTTTTTATTGTTCTAGGGTGTTGGCTTGCTTGAGCTTTCTATATTAATATACTGTTAAAATATGAGAATTCTTGATTTTTCATTCATGGATCTTTAATCGGTTTTGCTGTTTATTTGGCAAATTTATTGACACATGTGCCACTTTATTTCTAGGGGATTCTTTTACCCAGTTCCGATTTGCTGAAGAAAAGGAGTGGATTGCAGAAAACCTTTGTCCGAAACAGGTAATGGAGAACAACCTGTTCTTGAAAAGATTGCTGTGTGCAGTTTATTTCAATTTCTGCAGGGCAGATGATGATTTATGCACAGCCAGTAAAGCTGGTGTAGCATTGTGGTTAAGCTTGTGAACAGAGTCAGGAAGTGCCTGATTCAAACCTCACCTCCGTACAAACTCTGTTCTCTCCCAATATTGCCTCAGTCACCCCACCCACCTTTTCCAATTCAGAGATTATATTGCTGGCTTGCTTTGAGGATTACGGAGGTAATAAATATAAAGTGCCTTGAACATTGGAAATGGTCTATATAAATGCCAGATTTTATTAAAACTTGGAGAATAAAAGACCCTGTAGAAAGCTATTAGGCAAAACAGAGTAGAATTAGCCACACATGCTTAATCTTCTCATGTCAACCTAGATAAATATTCTTGTTCTAGAAAATATCTTGGTGAACACGTAAGGCAGCCCCAATGCTAGTGCCTCTCTGCGATCTGTTGCTGTTTGACTGTGCACAAGATGGGAAGAGAGGTCATTGTATAAGCTCAACCATGATGGAATGGGAAACACGCAGAGGGTATTTAGGACTTAAAGTTCTCTGAAATGTACATGGAACTCTAGTTTACTGGAGAACATGCATAATATGATTTCAGAAGGGGGGCTGTTGTGGTGTGCTGTGTCAGCTGGGTAGTCACAAGGTTGTCAGAACCAGTGAAGGCGGTGAAGGTCTGGAGGAGGTTGGAGGATGGATGGCGGCTAACAGATTGAGGTTGAATCCTGACAAGACAGAAGTACTGTTTTGGGGGGACAGGAGGCGGGTGGATGTGGAGGACTCACTGGTCCTGAATGGAGTAACTGTGCCCCTGAAGGACCAGGTGCGCAGCCTGGGAGTCATTCTGGACTCACAGCTGTCCATGGAAGCGCAGGTCAATTCTGTGTCCAGGGCAGCTGTTTATCAGCTCCATCTGGTACGCAGGCTGAGACCCTACCTGCCCGCAGACTGTCTCGCCAGAGTGGTGCATGCTCTAGTTATCTCTCACTTGGACTACTACAATGCGCTGTATGTGGGGCTACCTTTGAAGGTGACCCGGAAACTACAACTAATGCGGCAGCTAGACTGGTGACTGGGAGCGGCCGCCGAGACCATATAACACCGGTCTTGAAAGACCTACACTGGCTCCCAGTACGTTTCCGAGCACAATTCAAAGTGTTGGTGCTGACCTTTAAAGCCCTAAACGGCCTTGGTCCAGTATACCTGAAGGAGCGTCTCCACCTCCATCATTCTGCCCAGACACTGAGGTCCAGCACCGAGGGCCTTCTGGCACTTCCCTCGCTACGAGAAGCCAAGTTACAGGGAACCAGGCAGAGGGCCTTCTCGGTAGTGGCACCCGCCCTGTTGAATGCCCTTCCACCAGATGTCAAAGAGAAAAATAACTACCAAACTATTAGAAGACATCTGAAGGCAGCCCTGTTTAGGGAAGCTTTTCATGTTAAATAGGTTATTGTATTTTAGTGTTCTGTTGGAAGCCGCCCAGAGTGGCTGGGGAAATCCAGCCAGATGGGTGGGGTATAAATAAGAAATTATTATATTATTATTATTGTCACCTATGTGGACCACATTGCAATAGTCCATCTTCAAAGACCTGAATATTAGGCATTAGGCCTTGATAACATATGAAGGGCTGCAGCTTTCTCATAATTAAGTAATAAAAGGAGATTTTGGCCTTCTGGGTGCAGCAAGATTCAGCAGCACTCCCAAGAGAATGGATTTGAGGGAATCACAGGGGGATGAACCCCACCAACTATTTTGGGTGTCCCTTTTCTTCCCAAGTGACTGGGCCGGATAATCCCCATTATTTTGATGGATGGGAAGCAGGATGACACCATGAGGTCTGCAGAGATATTAGCTCCATTGGGCTTCTCCCTTTGCATACTCTAGCTGGTCTAGTTGATCATTATAAGATATAAAACTTGTTTTCTGTTGCTGTAGAGGGCAGGACTAGAACTAACAGGGAAAATGTTGCAAGGAAGCAGATTCTGGCAAAACATTCAGGGAAACTTTCTAACAGTAAGAGCTGTTTGACAGCCTCAAGAAATGGTGAACTGTCCTTTGCTGTAGGCATTTAAGCGGTGTGTGGGGAGCCAATGGCTGACAATGCTGTAGTTGCATCCTGTATTGAGCAAGGGGTCCAGATGATCTCTTAAATTCCTTTCAAGTCTGTAATCCTACTATGCAGCATTATGATTTAAGTGTAACTGAGGTTTGTCCTGTTGTTTACAGCTTGTGATTTGCCTGAGTTCAGACAATGTGCTAAGCCAAAATATGATTTAACTCGGCCACGGTCTCTCTAGGCCCCTGCATGTTTGCTCCTTCATGCTAAATTATGGTTTGGCTTAGCAGTGCGTACCAAAAAGAGCTCAGTGTGCTAACATGGATCACCAAAGGAAAGTGAGATTTGCCCAGTCTGTGAATGACATTTAAGATTAAAAGGGGGAAAGAGTGTATGAAGAGAGGAATATTCGGGGTGGGGTGGGGTGGGGGAGACACAGAGCAGAACTTGAAAGTTGAGCACAAATGGAGTTGAATAAGCATTTTAGAAAATGCTCTGCCTATACTTGATAATGAAAGAACTTCAGTTCCTACAAATCTGTAGGAAGAGGAAGAGACATCTACTGCCTTCAACAAGTTGTATTATTTTCAGGGATACAGTAAGAGATTTTTAATGTTTTAGTTGGAGACAAGTGGAACAGAGTGTATTGTAGCATGTGAAGTGAGTGGATTATAGTCTGATGGCAGGGAAAGTAAACGTATTCTTTCCTCCTTCAGCTTGTCACCCACAGACTTTATTCTCTTGCAAGCTGGTAGTAAACTAGTCCAGTGAATGTTCAGGCTTGCTCTCTACTATTTCTGTTGCATTAAGCAACAGCCTAGGCTGGAATTATGGTAGATGTAGAACTGCTCCTCAAAAGAGATTGAACGTGTTTTGTTTTCCTTCTCTCCCTGGCGATGCTTAGTGATACAAAATGTATGACACAACATTGTTGTCCCTGCTCCCCCCACCCCATGGCACCCAGTGATGCAGTAGAGTGACATCACATGTTTTGTACCCCTAGACTTTACTGGAGGGAAGTAATGTTCGGTTGTGATTTTCAAAGTCAGTCTCACATCTGTCATAATATCTAATTCCAGCTTTATTTTGTTTGTTTTTTAAATATTTTATTAAATTTTCATAGTACACAATATACATACAAGATCCCTTCACCAAAAAATAGTACACAAAAAAGCCAGAACAAATACACCAAAAAACCATATAGAAAAAAGGAAATAAAAAATAAAAAAGGAAAAGAAAAAAACCAACCATTCAATACAATTTTTTTATATATAACTAACTGGACTTCCTCACATCTCCTTTACCCTGCATTATTTATATTAAAAATATCAGCAAATTATTACCTTGTTTCATACCTTATTTTGTACTTTCCAAATATTATACTTCTAGATTTAAGATAATTTTTATCATTTACTCATACCTTAAATTTAAACATATTGTTGCCTTAAATTTCGACCTTTTCTTACTTATAACTTAATTTTCTATTTTACAAAATCTATTTGCTGGAACTGAGATTTTCTAAATCGTGCAGATACTTAACATTCATACAACTTATATTGTTTTTGTAAATAGTCCTTAAACTTCTTCCAGTCCTCTTCCGTTGTTTCTTCTCCCAAGTCTCGGATACTGCCAGTCATTTCAGCCAATTCCATATAATCCATCAATTGCGTCTGCCACTCTTCCAGTGTGGGCAAGTCTTGTGTCTTCCAATACTTTGCAATAAGTATTCTTGCTGCTGTTGTCGCATACATAAAGAAACTTCTGTCCTTCTTTGACACTTTCTGGCCGATAATGCCCAAGAGGAAGGCCTCCGGTTTCTTAACAAAGGTATATTTAAATACCTTTTTTAGTTCATTATAGATCATTTCCCAGAAGACCCTCACTTTTGGGCATGTCCACCAGAGGTGAAAGAATGTCCCCTCAGCCTCTCTACATTTCCAACATTTATTATCAGACAGGTGATATATTTTTGCAAGCTTGACTGGGGTCATGTACCACCTATATATCATTTTCATAATATTCTCCTTCAAGGCATTAGGTAAAGGTAAAGGTACCCCTGCTCGTACGGGCCAGTCTTGACAGACTCTGGGGTTGTGCGCCCATCTCACTTAAAAGGCCAGGGGCCAGCGCTGTCCGAAGACACTTCCGGGTCACATGGCCAGCGTGACATCGCTGCTCTGGCCAGAGCCAGAGCCAGAGCCAGAGCCAGAGCCTCACACGGAAACGCCGTTTACCTTCCCGCTGGTAAGCGGTCCCTATTTATCTACTTGCACCCGGAGGTGCTTTCGAACTGCTAGGTTGGCAGGCGCTGGGACCGAGCAGCGGGAGCGCACCCCGCCGCAGGGATTCGAACCGCCGACCTTTCGATCGGCAAGTCCTAGGCGCTGAGGCTTTAACCCACAGCGCCACCTGCGTCATTACATGCCGTGAATTTTATTCTGGTGGTCCATAACCTTTCCCAGTCCTCAAACATAATGTTATACCCAATATCCTAAGCCCATTTTATCATGGCTGATTTAACAGTCTCATCCTGTGTGTTCCATTTAAGCAGCAAGTTATACATTCTCGAAAGTACCTTAGTCTTTGGTTCCAACAGTTCTGTCTCTAATTTCGACTTCTCCACCTGGAATCCTATCTTTTTATCCAATATAAAAACCTCTTGAATTTGAGCGTAGTGTAACCAATCTTGCACCTTATTCTTTAATTTCTCCAAGCTCTGCAACCTCCATTTGTCTCCAATTTTTTCTATTATTTCCCAATATTTCGGCCAACAGGCCTCCATATTGAGTCTTTTCCGGGCCTTAGCCTCCATTGGTGATAGCCATCTCGGGGTCTTACTTTCTAGTAAGTCTTTATATTTTGTCCAGACAATAAATATTGCTTTTCTGACAATATGGTTTTTGAACATTTTATGAATCTTTACCTTGTCGTACCACAAGTATGCATGCCAACCAAAAGCATTGTTAAACCCTTCCAGATCTAGGACATCAGTGTTCTCAAGAAGTAACCAATCTTTCATCCAGCAGAAAGCTGCAGCTTCATAATATAACTTTAAATCTGGCAGGGCAAACCCCCCTCTTTCTTTTGCATCAGTTAATATTTTAAATTTTATTCGGGGCTTTTTGCCCTGCCAGATAAACTTAGAAATATCTTTCTGCCATTTTCCAAAACATTCCACTCTGTCCACAATCTGTAGAGTTTGAAACAAAAACAACATCTTTGGCAATACATTCATCTTTATAGCTGCAATTCGACCCAGCAAGGAAAGTTTCAATCTTGACCAAATTTCTAAATCCTTTTTAATTTCTGACCAACATTTTTCATAATTATCTTTAAATAAATTCAAATTTTTAGCAGTCAAATTAACCCCTAGGTACTTCACTTTTTTAACCACATTTAACTCTGTCTCATTCTGAAACCTTTCTGCTTCCAAAGATGTCAGATTTTTTACCAAAACCTTAGTTTTTTGCTTATTCAATTTGAATCCCGCCACCCGACCAAACTCATATATCAGTTCCAAAACTCTTTTCATACTAGATTCTGGCTCCTGTAATGTTATTACCAAGTCATCTGCAAAAGCTTTCAATTTATACTGTTTCACTCCGACTTGTATTCCTTGCACCAACCGGTCCTCCCTAATCATGTTCAAAAGCACCTCTAGGACTGAAATAAATAACAGAGGGGATAAGGGGCAACCTTGTCGTGTTCCTTTTTCAATTTTAAACTCTTCTGTCACCACATTGTTAACTATCAATTTAGCTTTTTGTTCTGAGTAAATTGCCTCTATTCCATTTTCAAACCCCCGTCCCACTCCGATCCCTTCCAAGTTTTTCTTCATAAACCTCCAAGAAATGTTGTCAAAGGCCTTCTCCGCATCAATAAAAATTAACACTGCTTTTGTGTTAATATTAGTTTGCAAAAGTTCCAAAATGTCTATAATGTTCCTAGTATTATCAAACAAATGTCTACCTGGAAGAAAGCCTGCCTGATCTTTATGAATTACTTCATTTAGCACTTTTTAAAATCTACTTGCCAAAATATCCGCAAAGATTTTATAATCCACATTTAGGAGTGAGATGGGACGGTAGTTCTTAAGTTGAGTCTTTTCAGATTCCACTTTAGGTATCAATGTGATGAAAGCTTCTTTCCACGATTCTGGTGCCTTCTTCCCCTCCATGATCTGGTTACAGACCTCCATTAGTGGTTGTGTCAAAAAATCTTTCAATGTCTTGTAATACTTGGAGGTAAGACCATCAGGTCCTGGAGATTTGCCTAGTTGCATATTCTGAATGGCACCCTCAATTTCTTGTTGCGTTATTTTATCATTTAGGATAGTTCTCTTTTCCTGGGATAATTTTGGTAGTCCATTAATTTTTAGGAAATGGTCTATCTCAGTCTCTTCCTGCGGCCCTTGCATATAAAGTTGTTTGAAATATCTCTGGAAGCACTTTCTAATTTCCTCTGGTTTCTGGATATTCCTCCCTTCAATCTCTAAATTGATAACCGTGTTCAATTTTTGTCTCTTTTTCAACTGCCATGCAAGCAGTTTCCCACACTTATTCGCTGATTCAAATGATCTTTGTTTCATCTGTTTAATTTTCCACTCAACTTCTTGATTTATCAATTTAGCGTATTGTGCTTGGTAAAATTTAATTTCTCTCAGAACCTCCTGTGATTTAGGTTTTGATCTCAATTTTTTCTCACCATCTCTTATCTTGCCTAAAATCTTATCCTTTTTTTCATTCCAAAGTCTTTTCTTTATTGTGTTCTGTTGTATCAAAAACCCTCTCATAACTGCTTTACTTGCGTCCCAGATTATTCTTTTTTCCACCGTAGTATTCAAATTTATTTCAAAATAGTCTTTTAAAGTTTTTTGGGCCTTCTTGACAATCTCCTGATCTCTTAATAGGGTGTCATTCATTTTCCATCTGAAGGAACCGGTTGGAATAAGTCTCATTTCCACTTTCATAGCATTATGGTCGGAGCAGGTTTTTGGGCAGATTTCCACTTTTCTAGTCTTAGGTGCCAGTCCTCTAGTTATCCATATTTGGTCGATTCTTGTCCATGACAGGTGGGCTTCAGAAAAGAAAGTTCCTTCTCTGCCTAAGGGGTTCTTTGTCCTCCATATATCAATCAAATCCATATTGTCAGTTAGTTCAAAGAAAGTTTTAGGTAGTCTGCCGTCATTTGTTAAATTTTGATTTTTGTAGATATTTGTAGAGACCACTCCATTCATATCTCCCATCATAATGATGTTGGTATAGTCCAGATAGTCCAGAATTGTCTCATGCAGTTTCCTGTAAAATTCTGATTTCCCCTCATTCGGCGCATAAATTCCTAATATTAAAAACTTTTCTCCTTGGACCTGTATTTCAATTGCCAAAATTCTTCCTTGCTCGTCTTTAAATAAGAGTTTTGGTGACAGGCTCTCCTTTGCATAAATCACCACTCCTCTTTTCTTAACTTTGTCCGATGAAATAAATTCTTGGCCTAGTCTTTTATTAATTAACACTTTTCTGTGAAGCCTAGTCACATGTGTTTCCTGCAAGCAAATAATGTCCAATTGTTCTTTTTTCAATATATGAAAAATTCTTTTTTTTTCCTGGGGAATTTCTGCCATTTATATTCCAACTAAGAAGCTGCAGAGACATCCTGGATCAGTCTGTTAGTCCTGTGGTGGCGTCTCTTTCTTTTGGTCCTCTGGTCCCGAGGGTGTAGGTGCAGGTGTAGGTATAGGTGGAGGTGGTGGCCAAGATCCTGTTGTTCCTTTCTGTAGGTCCTCTTTGTGGTCGTTCAAAAACTTTTGTTGATCTTCTGCTGTTTTGATTTTAACTTTCTTTCCTTTGAAGTTGAAGGATAGTCCTTGAGGGAACTCCCACCTAAAGAGAATTGAGTTGCTTCTCAGTAGTCTTGTTAATTCTATATAAGTATCTCTAAGGTCCAAAAGTTGTTTCGGGATGTCTTTGTAGATTTCTGCCTTGATGCCTTGGATAACAAGTGATTTTCCAAAATGAAGGCCTAGTATTTTATCTCTCTCTTGCTTAGATCTCAAGATGATCAGACAGTCTCTGGATCTGTCCTTCCTCACCACTCTTCCCAATCTAAAAGCAGTTACAATTTTAAAGTCCTTATCTTCTTCTATGCCCCAGAACTTTGTAATTTCTGGTGTCAAATAACCAATCAGATCTTCCTGTTCAAGTTCTGTGATAGCTCTCAACCTAAGATTATTTTCCCTATTCTTCAGTTCCGTCATAGCCAGGTAGGCCTGCTGTTCCTTGATCTGTTTGTGCAAGGGCTTTACCTCCACTTTTAATGCGTCAGCTTTCTGATTGGCTGCCTCTGCTTTCTGATTGGCTTCCTCAGCCAATTTACGGTTTTCCACAGTTGCTTCCTGAATATTCCCAATTGCTTGTGTATGTTGAGCAACTTGATCAGTCAGTTTGCTAATAGTGGCTGTTGCTTGGTCAATTTTGGACGAATGCTCATCCGCCTTTTTATTTAAAATTGCCAGTTGTTCCAAAATTTGATTTAAAACTGTTTCAGATTCTCCAGATGCCATATCCTTTGGTGCAGTTTGCGCAACTACCTCTTCTTGTACTAGAACAGCTGGGACAGAAGATCTGCGTGGCTGAGAAGTCAAAGTTGTTTGTACTAGTTGTTTAGCTTTCGTTTTAGCCAATCTTGCTTTCCCTGTGTCACTCATTCCAATCCTGACTACGTGCCAAGGTTAAATTGTATACAGTCCCGTGGGAAAGACAGTTCCAAAGAGTAAACAACAAGGCAGCAAAGAGTCAAAACAAAATATAGTTCCCAGAAAATTATAAATCCAAAGTCCTCTAGGGGGAGTACATTTGTACTTCAGCAGAAAGAAAGGACTGTTCCGCCATTAAAATCCCAGCAGTTAAAGACAGATTTAAAGAGAACCTTCAAATTCCTTTTGGTTTGTAGAGCTTCCTCAATGTTAAAACAAAGTCTTTGAAGATGTGCAAGATACAGTTCCCCAGTTTGTAACTAAACTGTAGCGCTCAAATGTAGCACTTTCAGAATTAAAAACATTTCAGCAAATTGACAGCTCTTTGTTGCCCCGGCATTCCGTGACTTTGGGCTTCTCAGTTTATAAATCCACAAAGGAGAGGAAAGGTCCAGTCAAAAGCCAGCAAAATTAAAGCAAAATTGTCTCTTTTCAATTATTATTAAAAACAAAGTTCAATTATTGCACGAAAATCCACGCTTTTTACAGCCCTTTTTGAATGCTTCCAGCTTGTCAAAGTCTTTGCTTTGATCCTTTAAGCACAGTCAGGAGACGGACTTCCTGGTTACGTCTCCCGCTTTTAGCCAAATTTCAGTCACTTTAGTCCCAAATTTTTAGGATCCCCTACTCACGGGTTTGTAGTTTGAAGTCTAGTGTTCCAGGAAAAAAGGTCAGCGCTCATCGGCAGCAGCCGCACGGCTTCACTCCCGCAGAAAGAGCGATGAACTCACAGCACCGCTCCCCCTTCCACGCTCCGGAGCCCCTTACGGGGTTCCTTCCTCGTTTCTGGGGGGGCTTCTGGTGCCCGCCGAGTCCCACGGCCACAGGCTCACTCTGCCTGTGGTTTTTCTTAGTGGGTCTCCGCTTTGCCGTAGCGGACGACCCTTTTCTGCGGGGCCCCTCTTCACAGCGCGAAGAGGACCGCCAATGCCGTTTCGCGCCGCCTCCGGAAGTCTAATTCCAGCTTTATTTTGAAAAAGAATTTGCACTTAGGATATTGAAGGATTTGTCTGCAGCACCTCTTCTGAGAATTCCCTATACTTTCATCATTTACTGCATTTTCATAAAGTCTGTTTTGAAGTCTTTGTGTCTTAGATATTTTCAAAATTAATCAATCAAGTCATGAATGAACTTCAACCCAGTTTGAGTCAAATGATTAATATTTTATGCTTATCATATACATCTGCATATCAATCAAACACCTTTTGTCACAGACTTTTGACATGTAGTTTGAATGAGAAGTAGGCATTCTAATTTATTCCTTTCAGAAGCTAATCTCTCAATTTAGAATATGTTTGAAGTAAGCTAAATATCTCTGCACTATATTTCTGCTTAAGGTTACTGCAAACATCTAATTAGTGCTGATGACAGCAAGTAATCCTGAAGTCCTGACCTAAAATATCTATGAATAAGCTTCAGTAGGACCTGCTTCTGGGTAGACCTGGTTAGCATTTCATTTAAACTTTTCACCTGCAGACATAGAACTGTATGAAGCTTTACAGAAGGTGATTCATTAGAGAAACATCATCATGGGTGCTGACATGGCTCAGGGATTTCTTCTAAATGAAAGAAAAGCTCTCACCCATCAATTTGCCTTGCCTTCTGTGGCAGCTTGTTTAATTCCCATAAACTCATTTGTTTAATTAAGTTAATTGTTTAAGGTTGTAACCAAAGCTACACAAGCAGAGTTCTGCTTATGCCACAGGGCATCTGTTTCCTCTCCTCTCCTGTATGCTTGAAAATCTGCTCCGGAGGGTCCCCCACCCTCCAGAGATTATTATGAAGATGTACATGGGAGCAGGGAAGACAGCAGAGGAAGGTCCATTGTGTGCTCAGAGGTCTGTTGCACCAGTGAAGCTGCAGTATTGAAGCCCTTAGGGCAGTATTCAACTTGCACGACTCCACCCCTACCTTACACACCCCATGCCATCCCCAAATCTTTGGAGGTTTGGGAGAACCCCAAAACAGATTAAGTGCAATTCTGCTTGCCCAATTATTTAGTTGAATATCCCCCTTAATTCCTGTTTCAGAACATTTTAAGAATGGTAATTGATCCTTCAAAAGGATTCATAAAGGCCAACCCTGGTTCTTCCATGTAGATGGTTCATGGTTAATGCTTCCATCTGTATATGGAGTTCTTGTGCTGCCCAGTTCATTTCAGTGGTGGAAAAAGATGACAGATGGACCTGCTTTTGTGTGTAAGGTATTTAGGAGAGCATCATTAATGCCCATTTAATCTCATGTTCTACTGTTTTTTTTTCAGTTGTCTGGGTTGTATGTTGACTGCCAATCTTTGGTCCAGGCACTTGAAGAGCTGCCTCTGCATCTCAAACTGAATGTGGCTAAGGAGCTGGTGCAGGTAACACAAAAGCTGCTCATAAATATCTTGAGCCTCGCTTTAAGCTTAAGCAGCCTTATGTACTTTTAATGTAATTTGTCATGTGTTATAATATGCACATATTGCCTTGAATCTGAAAAGGAAGACTATTAGATGGAGGAATAAGCCATCAGCACTTCTTATGCTTCATTGCTCCTTTTAAGCAAAGTGTTTTCCACATGCCAAGTGCATCTCGGTCAAGACCAACATCCCCAAAGAGTTGCTTGTTCTAATTTTGTTGTTCCAGATTTTTCACCGCCTTTTTCCTAAGCAGCATTTTTCAGAAAACAGAAAATGAAATGTATGATCTATTTATTTATTGTAATTTCTACTGATAAGTATAGAATTCCTTGTGCAGATACCTAGTTCAGCATGGAAGCTGCCAATCAGGCATGTATTTAAAGTAGTTGTTTTTGCCCAGGGTTTAGAGCTCTAGGTAGCAACAAGACAACAAAGCATGTTCTGCTGGCAAAAATAAAAATATTCAGGTAGAGGGAACAGAGCCAGTGAGACTTGTGAGTCAAGCATGGCTGTTAGCTAAGATTACAGTTTATCAAAAGCTAGAAAAATCAATCTGCACTAGAAAGGCAAAGCTGCATAACTTCTAAAAACAGTTTTGCTCTCCTTTGGGACTGCTTAAAGTGACTCAGACGCTGACATCGCTCACTTCTTGATCTAACTCAAAGTCATTCAGTGAACGTAACAGAGAAACTCGCAACTATTTTGCAAAGAAAATGCATTCTTAAAATAAAAATGGCAAAATTGGGGGTGTCATTCTTGTCCTACAGTGGTGCTACGGCTGGTGTATTAATACACCATTATGGGACGTTTTGTCCAGTAATGAAGTACAGATTCCCTTGCAGCAGATCAATGAACTGTAAGTGGCGAAGCTTTACATGTTCTTCCTTTTACTTTTTGCTACACAACTGAATATGCCACCCTGGTTATCTGGTTATCTGAGTTCCAAGATGGCAGCGCGTTCATACGCTGCGGCTCCAAGCTCCCAATACCTCACCTGCTCACGCACAAAACTGGTAAACATTGGGCTCACAAGAAAAATAGAGATAACTAGAGAGTTCCAAAGGTCCCACTGTATACCAAACTGCATAGTAAGACCTCCAGGATCTCTATGGATTGTTGACGGGAGGGGCAGGTGCTGAAAGAAGCGAAAGAGAAAAGAGCGAAAGCAAAAATGTGGTTGCAGAGCTGGTCTGTTAACCCGGCTTTGAAAAAGACCCACCAGACCAGCACTGCCAAGCGTCTTCCTGACCAACACCAGATCTCTCGTCCACAAAATTGACGAATTACAGTTGCTGATGGCAGCAAACAAGCTTCTTTGTGAGAGCTGTGTGGTAATTATTACAGAAACTTGCCTACATTCAGCAGTACCGGATGTGGCAGTTGAGCTGATAAATCGAATAATTTATTGCTCTGATAGAAACAGTGATTCTGGTAAAGCTAGGGGCGGAGGAGTCTGTATTTACATACACAATGGTTGGTGCGTTAACAGCAAAGAAGCTTACACATATTGCTCCCCAGGTCTAGAATTGATGGCAGTTACATGTTCGCCATTTTATTTGCCTAGAGAAGTAACTGTCATAATTATTATAGCTGTTTATATCCCATCCGATGCTAATGTCAGTGTGGCACTTTCTAAGCTATATGACGTCATCTCTGAGCAGCAGCAAATCTACCCAGAGGGCGCCCTTGTTGTGGCAGGGGACTTCAATCAAGCCTGCCTAAAGATGGTTTTTCCTAAGTTTGATCAGTTTGTGAAATTTCCCACTAGAGGACAGAATATTCTAGATCTCGCGTATTCCAATTTGAAACAGGCATACAGGGCAATCCCCTTCCCCCACTTAGGCTCATCCGACGATTCTTCAGTTTTTCTATGTCCGAAGTACATCCCTCTCAGGAGAAGAATTCAGTCAGTTATAAAAACAGTTAGAATTTAGCCAGAGGGTGCTCTTAGTCAGCTCCAGAATTGTTTTGAGAGCACTGATTGGAGCGTGTTTGAATATCAAGATCTGCATAGATACACAGATGCTATACTCTCCTATATTAAAGTGTGCAGTGATAATGTAACATCGCAGAGATGCATTAGACTCTATGGGAACTGTAAACCATGGATGACTGCTGAAGTAAGAACACTCCTGAAAATCTGGGATTCTGCCTTTAAGACAGGGAATATAGACATATACAAAGAGGCGAGAATAAATCTCATAAAGGCATTAAGGCATCAAAACAACAGTATAAGCTTAAGGTGGAAAATTATTTAGCCGATAACATCATGAAACAGGTGTGGCAACGACTGCAGCATCTAACCAACTACAAGGGCAATACAAGGAACATAGTTAAGACTGATGCCTCATTGGCAGAGGAACTGAACATCTTCTTTGCTCAGGGTGTGGTTGGTTGGGTTTTATCTTCTAGGGATAATTACCCTATTGAACTTTCACCTCTTCCCGAATCCATTCTGACCCAAGAGTCCTGCCCCAGAGATGACTTGGTCTGTTGTTGTGGAGATCTTACCCCTCTATTGGGGAGGCTAGTATGGGGTCTGGGATTCCCACTATTGAAGGACTAGGGAAGAATGGCGGTGGGGCTAAATATCACTATCGGCGAAGGGTTTTGAGATGCAGTGATGCTCGAACCCCTTCCAATCTACGCCCCGTCCCAAGGGACAAGGGTAGGGCGAGCAGGGATTACCCACCTCCATCATTGGTGTTGTGCAATGCCAGGTCCATAGGCAATAAAACCGCCACCATGCGTGACTTTTTTGTCTCACAGGGGATTGACCTGGCTTGCGTGACAGAGACCTGGGTACAGGAAGGTGAGGTAATCTCCCTACATGAGATAACACCTCCAGGTTTCTCTGTCCTCCATCAATCGCAGACTGTGGGTCGGGTGGGGAGGAGTAGCGTTGTTAATCCGGGAGGATTGCTTTTTCAGGGCTCTGCCACCACCAGCAATCTCCGGCATTGAATGTGTTGGCCTCGTGTGGGGCACCAAGGAGAACTTGGCTGTCTGGCTGGTGTACCGACCACCTAGTGCACCAGCAGCCACCCTGTCAGGCCTGCTGGAGGTGGCAGCAGGCTGGGCCTTGGAGTTCCCAAACCTATTGGTTTTGGGAGACTTCAACGTCCATGCCAATGCTGCCCACTCCTCACAGCGTCTGGACCTAGTGACTTCCATGGCAACACTGGGGCTCTCCCAGTTTGTTATGGAACCGTCCCATCAAGCAGGCCCCACACTGGATTTGATCTTTGGTGATGGCATAGATGTGATCATGCTCCCCCCTGTGGAAGTGCCATGGTCTGATCACTACGCTCTGAAAGCCAAGATTGACTTCCCGCTCCTCCCCTGCTTGGGTGGTGAGCCTATTTGGGCTCGCCCGCGAAGACTGATGGATCCTGATAGATTCCGTCTGGCCTTGAGGGACCCTGTTCCTCCTGGCGACTCATTAGATGACCTTGTCGAGGACTGGAATAACCGGCTCTTGGCGGCCATCGATGAGATTGCGCCTAAGCGCCCTCTGCGACCCCGTCGAAACCGGGCCCCTTGGTTTACCAAGGAGCTCCGGAAAATGAAGCGGGATCTCAGACGGCTAAAGCGAGTATGGCGACGGACTCGTGACGGAGCTTCAAGAACATCTTAAAGGACGCTTATGAAAGCCTATGAGATGACTATATAAGCTGCTAAGAAATCTCACTTCGCAGCTTCCATTGAATCTGCTAGCTCTCGCCCGGCACAACTTTTTAGAATAATTAGGTCAATAATGTCCTTAGGAGGACAACCAAATTTAAGCACAAATTTGACCCACAGCTGTGAGGCATTTGCGAGCTTTTTTGCAGAGAAAGTCCTGTTGCTCTGCCGTGATCTCCCTGCCAATTTAGATACAGTGACAGAACTGGAGGCCCCTCGACTGTCTTTGGGTCCAGTGTTAGAACATTTCGATCGGATACTCCCTACTGATGTGGATAGACTCCTCCAAGCTGGTAGGCCCACCACCTGCCTCCTCGATCCGTGCCCGTCTTGGCTGATTAGGGCATGCCCAGATATTGCGTGGACCCCCCTGGTTGAAATTATCAATTTGTCCCTTGACACAGGGATATTCCCAGGGGAGCTGAAGGAAGCAATGGTGTGTCCGCTCTTAAAGAAAACTTCACTAGATATTTTAGATCAATTACCGCCCAGTTTCAAACCTCCCATATCTGGGTATGGTTATTGAGAGAGCAGTTGCTGAACAGCTTGGTAGGTTTGTGGAGGAAACATCAGCTTTAGATCCATTTCAGTCCAGATTCCGTCCTGGTTTTGGAACCGAGACGGCTCTGGTTGCCCTAACAGATGATCTCTGCAGACAACTGGATCAAGGCGGTCTGTCAGCAGCCTTTGACATGGTCGATCATGATCTTTTGGACCACCACCTTGCCGATGTGGGGATACAGGACATAGCCCATAAATGGCTATGCTCTTTTATCTCTGGTCGGGGACAGAGGGTGGCACTAGGGAGGGAGATGTCGTCGTGCCACCCCTTGGTGTGTGGAGTGCTGCAGGGCGCAATCGTCTCCCTGATGCTTTTTAACATCTTTATGCGTCGCCTTGCCCAGATTATCCGGAGCTTTGGGCTGGGTTGTCACCAATATGCTGATGACACTCAGCTCTATTTGCTGATGGATGGCCATACTGACTTGATCCCTGACACACAGACCAGATGTTTGGAAGCTGTGGCTGAATGGTTTCATGGGAGCCGTTTGAAACTAAATCCTTCAAAGACAGGGGTCCTGTGGCTGGGTCGGGATGGTATGAGGATGAGGGACCAACTCCCTTCACTTGTGGGGGCCCAGTTAGTGCCATTGCCTTCCGTTAAGAGTTTGGGTGTAATCCTTGACGCCTCCCTTTCCATGGAGGCACAGGTTACAACAACAGCCAAGGCGACATTTTTCTACCTTCGCCGCATCAAGCAGTTGGTCCCTTACCTTTCCCGCCCCGATCTGGCCACAGTGATCCATGTGATGGTCATCTCCAGGCTTGACTACTGTAATTCGCTCTACGCGGGGCTGCCCTTGAAGCTGTCCCAGAAACTCCAGCGGGTGCAGAATGCTGCAGCGATTCTGCTTGCCCAATTATTTAGTTGAATATCCCCCTTAATTCCTGTTTCAGAACATTTTAAGAATGGTAATTGATCCTTCAAAAGGATTCATAAAGGCCAACCCTGGTTTTTTCCAGCTGGATTGGCTCCCGGTGAAGTACAGGGTCAGATTTAAGGTGCTGGTTTTTACTTTTAAAGCCCTTTACGGCCTAGGACCCTCATACCTACGAGACTGCTTCTCCTGGTATGCCCCACGAAGGGCCTTAAGGTCCATAAATAGCAACACCTTACAGGTCCCGGGCCCTAAGGAAGTTAGATTAGCCTCAACCAGAGCCAGGGCCTTCTCAACACTGGCTCCGGCCTGGTGGAATGCTCTGTCTCATGAGACCAGGGCCCTGCGGGATCTGATCTCTTTCCACAGGGCCTGTAAGACAGAGTTGTTCCACCTGGCCTTTGGCTCAGAATCAGTTTGATTCCCTCCCCCTCTTTCTTTTTCCTTTCTCTTCCTATGAAGAGATTGCTCCCTAATTGTTTTGATGTTGTATCTTAATCTTTTAAATTGTATTTTAATCAACTTGTTTTTATTATTGGTTGGTAGCCCTGGCTGGGGAGGGCGGGGTATAAATAAAATTATTATTATTATTATTATTATTATTATTATTATTATTATTATACCTTGGCAATAAGTAAGTAATGTTGTACATTGTTTAGCTGGGTGAATGCTTCTCATTTCATTGTCATTATTAAGCATAAGACAAAACTTGTTTTGCAATTTGAGCCCTTCACTGAAAAAAAGGCTTCACAGCCTGTCGATTCCACTGATTCACCTTGCCAGACTTAAAGTGTCTTCTGTTTTTTAAATCTTACATTATAAGAAGAAAAGGCAGGTATATAACAGCATTGCCTAAAAAGCCTCGTAGACATAAAATGAGAAATATACAATTAAAAAAATAAAATAAAAATAATATCATTAGGCCAAATGAGAGGAACCTTCTTAAAAACACCTTGTATGTTGTAAAGCACCCTTTACTGTTCGGATGAAGGATAGTATATAAATTTAATACTTTGTTGTTGTCAACTTCAACTGATATGCTTGCGGGTGACCTTACCTGGATGGTGGCAGCTTAACCACGATTACCCATGCTTTTGGTAACTGCTAGAATACTGAAGGTGCCTTTCACAAAGGCCCAGAAACTGCAGTTGATCCAGAACAGGATTTGCAGAATTATTAGCTGGGACTAGATGGTTTGACCACATTACGCCTCTCTCTGCCAACTTTCAGTCAGTTTCCTTTTAAGGCCTAAATGGCTTGGGAGCAGGTTCCCTGAAAGACCCACCACCTCCCACCCAGACTTAGGTTCTTCTTGGAGGCCCTGTTTTGAATGCCCCTGTGAAATGAATTAAAGTGGCTAACCACCAGGTTGAAGGCCTTTTCAGTA
This sequence comes from Podarcis cretensis, assembly GCF_951804945.1. NCBI lineage: Eukaryota > Metazoa > Chordata > Lepidosauria > Squamata > Lacertidae > Podarcis > Podarcis cretensis. Next base: position 42,410,925 of record NC_137170.1, on the reverse strand, counting down.
GTGGTACTTGCTAAAAAGCATTCGCCTAGCAAAACCCTTGTGGTCTTTTTGATGTCAAGAACACAAATCTGTTCACCTAATGCTTAATCTGGTTGTCTCCGTTTTTAAATCTGTGTTTTATATTTTGGATTGTGATGAGTTTAGTTTTCTTGTCATATTTATGTTGCTTTTGAAGGTATGCTTTATTTTATATTTTAATTGTTTTATACTTATATATTCTTAGTTGCCCAGAGTACTTCATGGGGTAGCATACAAATCTCATAGACAATGGGCGTTTATTTAAATAATAAGTTTATTAGTTGAAGTTTATGAAATTTATTTATCACTTCACACAACTAAAAGGAGTCCCAATGTGGTTTACAATAAAAGTAAAATGCAAAATACTAATAATGAAATACTCATAAAAAATAATAAAATACTCATAAAACAATACAAACGTACTGAATGTATCCATCTAAAATAATCAAAAACAAGAATATCAACCCTCAGCCAACAGAAGAATGAATACTAGAAATAGCTAGTAAAATCCAGACCATAAGTACTGTCCAAATACCCATGAAAATTAAAACATTTTTGCTTGGTATCAGAAAGATGTCAGAGTCAATGACAGGCAAGCTTCCCTGGAGAGAGAGAATTCCATAATCTGGGAGCTGCCACTATAAAAGTGTGGTCTCCTATTGCTGCCCTCTGAACATCTTTTGGTGGAGGGTCCAGCTGCAGGGCATAGGTAGGTTGCATGGGAAAGGGTAGCCTTTAGTTGTATAAGGGTCTACCAGCACGTTGAATTATGTTCAGAAATAAAATTGGCATACAGTGCAGGGATCAAGGTGTTGTTTTAATGAACATTAGCCATTGCACAACTTCTTTTCCCTTCTGGTCCTAGGATGCAACACCTGCCATACTCCCCCAAATTAAATTGAAAAGCAGCGATGTCCCCGAGAAAAGTGCTCTATTACAGCAGTCCATGAGGCAAAATAGAGTTGCATCAAACTCACCTTCTTCTGCAGACTCTGTTGGCCACCTGCCGCTGCCGAATAAAGATGGATTTGGATCGTCTTCAGAAGCCCTCCAGAAAAGCTCATCAGTTACACACCAAGAGGATCACTTGGATGACGACCTTGATCAACTACTGAAGTTGGATGCCCCTATTCATCCTGAAAACTTTGAGCTGGAAACAATATCCCATGATAGATTATCTGGGGATGATTTGAAAATGCCTCATGAAGTAAATGGTAAGCATTTTTCCCAATTGTTTATTTTGTTTCTCTAAATTGCAGTTGTGCTCTAGTTTACAGTCAGCTATGAGCTCATTCAGCTATATGACAAGGCCCACTGAGGGTGCAGGAACTGCCGGGCAGGAAGAGAACTTCATCCCTTGCCACCATCTGAGATGTGTGAGTGGTTTTATATTGTTTGGCAGCCTCAATATCTGACAACCATCCATAGAAATAGGCAGGCATATGACACCACTGGAAATTGGTACTGTCTGTCTTCTGGGTGATAGATACACTAGTGACCTTGGGCAGTCCAGCTTGCCACTCATTCAGAGACTTCAGAGATCAAAGATGAGTTGGAAGAGTGGTCTGCCCTAGCAACTCTCAGGTAGCAGTTGAAAGGCAATTGTAGCCAAGTCTCCACAAACACAAAGGTGACATGGGGCATGGCCAAAGTCCATCTGCAGCTCCTTTTTCACCCTCCAGGAGGGAAGTACCTGATCCTAAAGATTCTGTGGCTTCACATTACTTTTAACAGCTGTAGCTTTTGTGTGCATTTTAATTGTAAGCTGCTTTGGGTTTTGATATTAACTGAAAAGTGGGGTATAAATATAATAAAGAGGTTAGAAAGCAATAGTAAGCACTGAGGCAGAAGATGACTGTGGGCCTGTGTGAAGGGGCAGCACACTCCTAGAGGTAAGCAAGGTAATCTCTCTCTCTGAGCTGAGAGCTTTATTATGGGGCATAAACAAAATGGATGTTTTAAAATAAAATTTGGATTTTAAACATTTAAATTGGATATTTTTCTTAAATGTAAATACTGTTTTTCTCTTTAGAGATTAACTGCAGTGCTAATATGCTTGTATTAGGATTTATTTGTAAACTGAATTGATACAGTGAGTTAAGGAAGGCTTTTCTGTGTAAAAACAATTAGATTGTTTCTCAGATATGAATATTTGTGTTCTCCCTTCCAAACATAGGCATTCAGTTTCACTGCTCTAATTTGCCCAGTAACTACCAGACAAACCATGGTTCAACCCATCAAGTGTGGGCTTTTTCTTTTCTTTTTTGCTTGATATTTTGCTTTTGTGATGGTGACCATGGCAGAGTGAAGCAGAAAGGAGCAGCACTTAGATAGAAGAGGCAAAATGCATGTTATTTTTTCATATTTAACCTCTCAAAGGGTCATGGCTGTTTCCCGTAAAAAATGAAACTTTACGGGAACATTTAAAGACAAAGTGTGCAAAACATAACCAGCATTACAAATTGATGCAAATCCTGTTTGTAAGAATGAAACAACAGTGTAAATAAACTAACACTTTAGTTGTAAATTAATAAAGGTTTGCACTTTGGTTAGGAAACGCTCCATACATCAAGGGGAAAGCTGATTTAACTGTGTTTGTATATTAAATAGTTCCGTTATTTAAAAAAACCTTAATTCACGTCCCAATCTATTTTCTGTGTCATTTTCATCTATGTATCAGTCCTGTACCCATAGGTCAGTTCCTCAATTTTATTTTATTCTTTTGGAGGAGGAGATAAAGAGGGAATATTTTATAATTGTGAAGGCAGTAAGGAAACAAAGTCACCTTAAAACTCAAGCAGTACTTTTGTGTTAAATTTTCTTCCCAGTGCATACAGAGCCTGGAAAATACATGTTTTACAATTCTAGTGCCTCCTATTATTTCCTATTATCTCAGGAATTTGGGAGGTACAGCATATTGTTAGATGGATTCCCCTTTTTCAGCTATTACCTTTCTTCTTCTCCTGTCTTCTGGAAGATCCTGACTTGCAGGGGGCTTTTAAATCACCCAGCCTGTCTTCCTTTAGAAGCTGGATGATGGAGTCAGCTTCCTAACTGGCTCTCAGGTTTGTTGTTATTGGAGCTTGTCAGCATTTGCCTGCCTAGCCATCCCCAGACAAGTTAGTTAAATTTTGTTCTGTTTTTATTTCTTCAGACCTTTTAGAACTGGATGGAACTGAACAAATTTGCTCAGCATCTCAACAGCAGGAAGCAACATCCAAAAATATTTCCGAAGAGGACCTTGAAGACTGGTTAGACAGCATGATCTCCTAAGGCTACATTTTGGTTGGCACGCAAGTAAACTGAAAAATTGACATGACAGTAGCTGGTATAGAATAATTGCTTACAAGTATTTAATTATGTAGCAACTTCACCTTGATTTTTAATTATGCTATATGTTCAACTTTTGTTGTTTCTTAGTGTCAAATATGCTGGACACCTTGCAGAGAATTCTCTGTATTACACTGCCTGAAGAAATATAATGACATTCTCTTGAAATGCTTGTAAATTAAAAATGTTGCACAGATGGTTTAAAATAATTCAGATAACAGCAGGACAATTTCGGCTTCTGCTGTAGAAGAACTTCTCGCTTAAAGCTGCAAAATAAACAGTGCTGGTGAATGCAAACTGTATGTTGTAGTTGTGGTGTGACTTTAGTTTGTTCATAAAAAAATGACAAAAATTAAGATTGGTTTTGTAAATTCTTTATTGCAGTGGGCACGTTTTATTCAAAGTAAATATGCAAAAACATAGCAACTTAACTACTTAGTTGACCATAAAGCATTTTTATTTGACCTAAAATTTAATTGTGTAAGATCGGGAGACAGTATATTTTTTACTATCTGCATCTAATACGCTAATATTGGAACAAATATATGACTCACCTTCAAGTATTTCATACAGTAAGACAGGGAAGCAACACAACCAGTTAACAAAAATGTCAATCTAAAACTTTTGCATAGCTATGTCTGCAAATATTTAAGGCACTTTAATTAGGATTTTATAGACAGTAAAATATTTGAAAGTTTTAAGCATTGAAGGATTCGAAACTTTCTTTCTGGATCTTAGTGGGGGAGTCGGAAATAAAGCTGTTTGAAATATTGTTAGGATCCTAATATGAGCCAGTAATTGAGGCCTTGTCATCTGACATTCAAGTTCTTAGGTTGCAGATGTTGTGCATGTAACAAACAATGCTGTAGCCCTTTCAACTAAACTATTTTTATTACCTTAGGAGTTGGGTTAATAACAAATAATAACTTGTGAACTAGAATACTGTGATTTGAAAGTTTAATTATATTTCTTTGTACTTCTCCAGTAAGAAAGCTGAAATCCAGACAATATAAGGCCTGGTTCTGCCAGGTGCAAAAAGCCCAGCTGGATCTTTGTAAAGTTAAACTAGTTTTGTTGTATCGAAAGATTAAACATACATAATACTTATATTACACCATGAAATGGTAAGACTTTGATTTTTGTCTAAATCTTGTAAGTTTGAGTGCAAGTTGTTTCTTGGTTGATATTTTATCCAAGTTGATCTTCATACTGTTTACGGAAGCAGTCTCCAGCTGGGAAAAAATCCCAGCATCTTTCTTGGTACATTTTCCATACATAGGACTCCTGAAAGTATGAGAAAGATCTTTTTTCAAAAGATTCACAGCAGAGAATGTCTGTCTCACTGAAACCACATATATACCAAAGTCAACATCAGTTTAATTCACATCTTTGTTAGTTATATTAAGCATCTGTTAAATCCTGTTTAATTTAGTGGTGTATGGCAGCCTAGTCCAGTTGAGTGTCATTTATTTTGTAGCACACACATTCACTTGAATGCTGCACAAGTCCTGTAACTTTCATGTATGGGTTGCAATGGGTTGAAATTTGAAATGTTTGAAAAGTGTGTCAAATGCTCATTTGACAGAGCAGTCTTTAAAAGCTTTTCTGAGGTAAGGGCAAAATCAATATCAAGGGGTTTTGCTCATAGGATTTGTATTAACAGAGCATGTGTGCATATTTAAACATGTAAACATGAAAAATTATTGTAAATCATTGAGTTAGCTGAAAATGAGAACTCCCACAAGTTTGGTTTTAAGCAAGTCCATACCCTTCAATATTTGAAACTTGAGGTTTGGACACCCCCCCCCCACAGCCAGCCAAACCTTCTTTCCCAGCTATCTCCTACCAAAATTTCAGGACAAAGAAAGTCAAAAGCAGTATCTTGGGGGAAGCCCCAGGGAAATAGCTTCTATGTCCCTACCACAGAACCCCAATTCTAATCTCCCTCCCAGGATATTATTTAATATCATTATTGTTCAGTGACTGGTCCATCCTTTTTAAATTTACAAGCAGATATTTTTCTGCATATCTAGGAAGTCCTCCAACCGCATAGATATCAGGACAGCCTGATTTTCTGCTCAAGTTCACTGTTAGGGGTAGTACTGAATGGTGTAAACAAGGGTGCCAGCTTGAATAAAATATTGGGTGGAGGGGAGCAAGCCCCGCCCAGCATAATCAATCACACCCACACCATTTGAATGGCCCAGCCCCCTTAAATATTTTATTGGTCGCTAGGAGTTGGCTCCTATGAATATAATGCTTACCTGTCCAGTGTGCTCAGTTTCATCCTTATTAATGAGATACATCAGGAAGAACCTGGAACGAGAATATCAAACTACATATTGTGTTTTAAACTGTAGTGTAATGCTTCTGTTTCTCAAAAACAATAACAATGATTTCTATTTAGGGGGAAAGCAGTAGCAACAATATTTAATATATTTTTTCTGCTATTTAGGGGGAAAGCAGTAGCAACAATATTTAATATATTTTTTCTGCTCTTTGTAAAAGTGCATAAATTATGCTGAATATTGTATATAGGTAAATATAAATATGTGCCTGCCAGTTCACAATCCAAAAAATGTTGACAAACGTACCCAGAAACAGACACAAAAGGAGGGGGGAAATTGTGGGTAGAAAATGAAACATTTGTTGGATGTTTCTCTTTTTTAAAAAACCCCACAAAAAACAAATTTGTTTCACCCTCAGGGACTGTCTAAATAACTAGAACATGGATACAGATTAGTATGAACTTATACATGGAGATTCTGGCTGTTGCCTCACCGTGTGTTCTCCTTTCTGAAAACTGGCTCTTTAGAGTGCTACTTTTCTTTTCGCATGTATTCTGTCTTTTGAATTACTGAAAATACCATATCTAATTTTATGCACATATGCCAATAAATTATATTTGGAAATCCAAGGGGGGGGGGCAGCAACAGGCTTTGAATTAGAAAACCAATCAAAACATCCTTTGATGTATTCTCATTGAAGAAGCTTCCACTCCTAAAGAAGTTGATCTTGCTACTTTCTGCAATATTTTATTTCTGGTTATGACTAATCATTCAAAGCAGCTTATAATTTTTTAAGAATAAGATCAAATACAGATAGGATAAGCCTTGGCTATTCATTACTTCATATTCAACTTCTTACTAATGATTATGAGGATGCAGAATTATGTCCATGGTACTTTACAAAGCAAGGCTTTGACAGATCCCAATCTCTAAAGGGGCTTTAGCAGCAAGATTTACCATGGAGAAAATGTAAACAAAAATCTCTAGCTGTTCACACAGTTTTCACCTGCACATGAATAATTTCCTGAGTCTTGGATCAGTAACCACAGTGCTGAGGAGACTGAATGAGTTTCAGAGATTAAGGTTGCAATCATATATGAACACACTTTGAATCTTGTACATGCTTCAGTGGGAGGAAGCACCATTGAATTCAAAAAGGCTTCAGAGTAGACATGCAATGGGTTACACAGTAAGGCTAGTGCTAAAAGTTCATTAGAGGTTTGTATTTAACAAAGAAAGAATGTGCATATACTCACAGGTAGTTGGCCAAGTTGTGCTCTTGTAAAGTATGCATTTCAAATCCATGGGGGGTTGTGTCAAAATAGTCATTACCAATTCCACAAATAAAACATTTGGTCTAGAAATAAAACAGAAGGTTAAGCCATGATGAATTAGCCTAGATTCCTATCAGTAATTGGGTATAATATCTTACTGAAATAAAATTTACAAAAATATGCTCGTTTACTTCATCACTTTGAGGGTTTCTTTTTTTAAACGATCAAATGGTTGTATACATTTTATGAAATAGAGAAATGAATAAATAAAAACATTTATCAATACCTCCATATCTTCTTTCACCTGCTCTTGCTGGTCTCTTAATTCACCAAAGGCATCAATAATCAGACCTATTATTGAATGGAATGGAAGTAGTGTATAGTAGCTCACATTTTTACAAAAAAGAACATTTGCAGCATTTATACCCTTTAATATTTTAGTGGAGGTGTTTAAAATACATGTCTTTCTTTTCAGTTAACTAATTGTCTTTCTTAAAGGACTGTAAAGGAATAAATGCCCAGTGTGTCTGTCAATACATTTTGCATTTCTTTGCTTACACACTGGAAACAGGTTTGGACACTTTCCTTTTCTAAACTTACTCTTTAAGTAAAGGTAAAGGGACCCCGACCATTAGGTCCAATCGCGGATGACTCTGGGGTTGTGGCGCTCATCTCGCTTTATTGGCCGAGGGAGCCGGTGTACAGCTTCCGGATCATGTGGCCAGCATGACTAAGCCGCTTCTGGTGAACCAGAGCAGTGCACGAAAACGCCATTTACCTTCCCGCCGGAGTGGTACCTCTTTATCTACTTGCACTTTGACGTGCTTTCGAACTACTAGGTTGGCAGGAGCAGGGATCGAGCAACGGGAGCTCACCCCGACGCGGGGATTCGAACTGCCAACCTTCTGATCGGCAAGTCCTAGGCTCTGTGGTTTAAACCACAGCACCACCCGCATCCCTAACTTACTCTTTACATATATTGAATATATATAGCATGCCAATAGCACGTCACAGTCAACATACCTTGAATGATGGCCAGTAGGATGACAATGACAAAGAAGAAAAACGTGATATCAAAAACAATTCGATACATCTCATAAGGGTCTCCTGCAGGGTCTTCAATTTCATCTCCAATGCCTCCACCTGCTCTTACACCCACATACATGTGGAAGAGGTAACACTGGAAAAAAGAATTTGTTACATTTCACGACAGACAATCCAACTGCTTTGAATTATAAGAGTAAAAAGTACAATTTTTAAACAGCTATTACATTTTATATCATGTTCTATAGCAGGCTTCCTCATCCTCGGCCCTCTAGATGTTCTGAGACTACAATCCCCAGCATCCCTGACCACTGGTCCTGCTAGCTAGGGATCATGGGAGTTGTAGGCCAGAAACATCTAGAGAGCCGAGGTTGAGGAAGCCTGTTCTATATCAAGTGGGGAAGCTTTTCAGCCCAGTGAGCCAGATCCTTACCTTCCCAACTCACTCATGGGTCAGCTTTGACACTCACCAGTTAATCATCTGACATAATGACTTCAGGTGATTTACAGCTGCCAAAGCCCATCACATTGGTTCCCAAACAAATGAAAAAAACTAATCATTAGGTCCTCTGCTTTGCCTACTCTATGCCTGGGATTTAGGTAGCACTGAGTACAGGGCTGGCAAAGTTATTTTTCAGGTGCTTCCCAAATGCCCAACAATCACCTGGTTCTCAGCCCCACACCTGGTGTCGTAAATGGTGTAAGGTATTGGGGGGGGAGGAGAGAGACATGGGTTGCCCAAAATGACCGCACAGGCCAAATGGGGAGGCCTGGTTGGCTGGAGATTTCCCAAATATTTGGAATGGAATTAATCTGATGAAATCTAAAACACGTAATATTTTTGCAAAGGACAAAATCCACTACCATGCTTTCGCACAGCATTCATTAATTTCAATTGGTCTTGCTAAGGAAAACTTCCTAGTAGATAATGCCCCCCAAATCAGTTCTCATGTTCTCTGGTGGACAGTGAAGAACGTTTGAAATCCTTCATTCCTCCTCCTATGAGTTTGTAAACTGACTCTTCTATAGGGACGGTCCAACCTCTGAATGACGGACTCCAGAAGTCTCAAAGAAGACACCAAGTTAGAAATGTTGCAAAAATTGTGTATCATATACCAATACAGCTGTGTTTAATTTTAAACAACAATAGTAAAGTGGCCTTGAAAATTATTTGAGCCTTACACACATTTTGGTATATCAAGAAACATCCAAACAAAACTTTCAAGTATATTGATTTCTCTTTAGGTTCTAAATACTAATCTCTATTCACTTTAAATTGGGCACTATAGGGCCATGGTTTTTATTATTAAAATGTCTGTATACATGATTTAAAATGACTGATTGACTGATTAACATTCTACAGCCTTTTAAATATGTTTGTGAGAAGGGGGGCTTGATTTGTTGTTTTTGTTTTAACTATTTGTGCCTTGCATTTTTAGCTTGTAAGCCACCCTAAGATCTTGTGATGAAGGGTGGTACATAAATCTAATAGATAAAAAGATATAATATTCACTTTGATGTGTTTTTTAATGTGTGTGTAAAAACATCCATATAGTACTTTTACCCACACAGTAACATTTATGAGTTAAAATAATTACCGTGATGTCCTGGTACTTACCGTCATCATGTCATCACACTTCATGTCTGGCTCATCTTCATCTTCGCTCTTGTTATAAAATTTGCGGAAGAAGTTGAATGCCACAACCGTGTAAAGGTATACCACTACAGCCAAGAGTCCAACAGTCAAAACAAGCTATCCAAAATAAAGTATCACATGAGGAAAAATAGCAATTAGGGATTAAAATCTCACTCACTAATATATATATGAACTAAAATTCCTAGACAATAAAGAATTAAAAAAACATGGAGAGGATCATTGTCACACAAAAACAATTGTTGTGTCAACACAATAATTTCTGTTTCCTAGATGAAACAACCTCCCTTTTCTGTGTGTTGTTCTGCAGATTCTCCTGAAGCCCCAGAACCGCTGAGGTTGGGGGAGAGGGAGGAGATAGTTGTGCTAGCAGAAGTCCTTGCACAGGCTTCTGCTAATGGGGCCACTTTGTTGAATTTGGCCTATGATGCCCTAAAAATGTGACAAGACTATTATGAATGCTGTATTTCATGAAAAATATATTGAGACAAACAAGGTTTGAGGGTACAGGCTGTAGTATTGCTACAGCCATTCCTCGGCCAGTTTTTATATGTGGTTCAAATTGCTCCGTGTGTTGTGAAGTTGTGTACCTATCGGCTTAAGGAGACTATCGGCTTAAGGAGACTAACAGAAGAGATCGTAAAGGAAAAAGAGAAATTATACGAACAAGATATGATGTGGCAACACCAAGATAAGACTGGATAGAATTATGAACTTTGTTTGGACTGATTGGGACTGATTTGGACATTAACGCAGTAATAAGAAGATGATCTGAATTCCCCTTTGGATCTTGAAGTATGGGTTCCCCCAACAAAATTTAAAAATTTGGCTTTGTAATTCGGAATTTATATGATGTGATTTAATTTGATGTGATTGGCCAGTTAATAAAAATTATTTTTTTTAAAAAAAGAAGAAGTTGTGTACCTGTTTTTGTGGACTGAATCACCCCATCAGGCATTGTTTTTCATGACGATAACCATAGAAAGAGATGCTTGAGCACCCCACTGTTTGCCCCCCCAATGTTTTCCAAACATTCCTATCAAATTCACATAAAAGCCCAGAAATTTGCCTTGAACAGAGAAAACACAGGCAGTTAGTTAGCACTCCCAGTGCCCAGGCAAGGCTATCTATCTGCACTGCATTGCTTTTAATAGGATGCCCAACTAGAAGGGAATCATGAGGATTCACCTTTTGAAAACACGACTGGAAGTGGATCTGGACAAATGTTAGAATGGAAGACACTAAATCAAGTGAAAGGAATGTGGAATAGTGCTTGTTTTAAAAAGCAGATAAGGTTCACATATTGTACAGAGAAAACTGCCTGTTCCCCTGGAAACAGCATTAAACTATTGACATCTGTTTTTATATTTCGTGTGTGCATGCAATCATACATAATCTCTCTCACACAATTATGAAAAAGAAAATTGTTCAACCTAACATACCATACCACCATTCTGAAATTAAGATATAAGACATATGACATGTAGCCATGCATGATGAATCTGTCGTTGGACTGTAGAATGTAAATATCTGAATGTTCCCTCTGGGATGGGGGAAGAACGCTTCAAGCATATTCAAAGGCAGCATATAATAATAATAATAATAATAATAATAATAATAATAATAATAATTTATACCCTGCCCATCTAGCTGGGTTTCCCCAGCCACTCCAGCATGTAAGAGGTGGCTAAGCCATAACATTCTCTCCGGCCTTCTAGATTTTTTCTTTTTACAGGGAGTTTTTTAAAAATAGAGGGAATCATTCAAATTGTTGATTGGTTTGTCTCATCTGCAGTCTGAATGGTACAATACACTCGGAGATGCATCCCATGAGGTTGTTAATTATGTAATTATGTATAACATTCCTCAAACTTGACCGTTGTGCACTTCTACATTATTCGCAGCAACTCTGTTTTTAATGATGTATTTGAAGACAATACTAATGTTTTCAGTTGTTCCATATACTAATTGTATTCCAGCATTAGTATTATTTCTCAGTAGAGGAGGGATGGGGATCCTTTGGCCCTCCAGACGTTGCTGAATTAAGTTTTCATTGGCTTAGCCAACAGGGCTAATGACAAGGAGGGTGGAAGTTGCAGTTCAGCATCGTCTGGTGGGCCAGAGGTTCCCCACCCCAGCAGGAGAATAATTCATTTTAAAAGAAATGATGTTGCCAGTAACTCACCTGTTTGCCATTGTGGGTTACCGAAGACAGGATGGTACGCAGAGTCTTAAAACCCATAGCAATATCAAGCAAGTGGGCAGCAAAGAAGAAGTTGTTGTAATGACCAAGAATTGACATGGTTGTGTACCAAGCTAAGTACAAGAAAGACTAAAGAAAACGTTAAATGTCAGCAACTGCTGCTACTCTCATTTTTCAAGTATTGTGCTTTATTATTATTATTAAAATTATTTATAAAATGCTTTTCTACTATGGCAGTCAGTTCTATACAAGAGCAACACACAAAGATACAACACAGGGGCTAAAAGCTTGTCTGAAGAAGAATCCTAATTCTCCCTGGGTCAATTATTTTAAGCTGCTTGTGGCTCGCAGTTCTAGGAGGCCTGAGCGCTACATCCATAATTTGAATTTTAGTATCCTAATTAGGTTGGGTCAAGAGATGCAGTAGCAGAATACATTCTACTAGTGGCACTTTTGTATGAACTGCTGAGAAAACATGGTTCAAGAGATTGTGTGCAACACCTTGCACATGCAGAAGCACACCTCTGAATTTTAGTTCAGTTTTCTCATGTAGGGATCTAAGAAATCAGAAAATGTCATTTTGCATGCTGAAGGACGTGGCTCTAACCCAATCTTGATCCAACCCAATACTCTAAATATCTTTATTACATTCCTTCTGCAAAGCCACCATTATTAATCAGCTCCATAGTAAGTAAATTCAGTTGCTGCTTCCTTGAATGGTGACAAACTAACTTGACACCTCAGGATGAGAACAAGCAAACCATGAAAACAAAATGGCAGAAGTTCTTGGTTTAAAGTAAACGGGGAGTGAATAATTTTAAAGTTAATATAGGGCTGCTTAACATAACCAAATGATTCCAAAGTAAAAAACAAAAGGTCAAGAAAATGCACCAGACAAGACATTCTTTAAAAATAATGTATCTGCTCAACAGAAAAATTACATGAAACAAATTTGCAAAAAATCTGAAACAGATTGTTCATTAGTAACGTTAGCCTTTAAACATGTCATGACTTAATATTGCTCCAATAAATACCGCTGTCAGTACTAATACAGTGGTACCTCGGTTTTCAAACGTAATCCATTCCGGAAGACCGTTCCCACTTCCGAAACGTTGGAGATAATGTTCTCATTGCCAAATCCAAAGTCTCCACTTTGTCCTTTTAGTCCTTGAAGGTTTCCATTTTGTTTTGATACAATTGAGCATCTTTTCCTCCTTAGTTCCTTCAATGCAAGCTTCCGTGTCTGTTCCTGGCTGACTGCCCTTCTAACTCTGATTGCTGCTTCACGACTGCCGCTGGATGAAGCTCCTTCTCAGCCTCTATTGAGGCCTCCTTTTCTATCACTATTCTCTCCCTTTGCATGATTTATACAAAGGCTTCCTATATGCTGATGATAACCAGCTGAACCATTCTATCCCAGACCTCTCCACCTTCTGTCTAATCCATCATCTGCACCTGATACGTCCATTTGGATGCCTCATCACTGTCTCTAATTCAAATGGCAAGAAAGGAGACACGAGTGCAAGGTTTGTTCCCTATCTAGTCCATCCCTGTGTAAACCAACAATGAGAATAATGAAGCAGAAGAATTTTTCCACATTCATACAGTATACTTACATTATCAGTGAAAACAACACCAAGCTTCCAGATATGGTATTTGGCATCAATAGAACTTAACCTAATAGAGAAATAATATTAAATTAATCAGTGGTATAATCATTATTTTATCAACATATACATTGATTGTTTTAGGGGGTTTTTCAGCAGCGATATGCGCTGAAATATTCTAGGGAATTTATGGAGGTGTATTGGGGATAATTTTCTTTACAGCTCCAAACATGATCCAACTTTATCACCTACTTTTAAGTATTTAAAATAGGGTGCAGCACTACTGATCTACTGCAGTGTCATCAAACAGTGAGGCTGTTTTGCTGAGCTAGCCCACAACACTGAAAGGTAAGTCAGCATTTATACACAGAAAAGAAGTCAGTGTAGCTAAATATGATGTTGGTTCATTAGCACACAATTTCCTCAAGCAGGCTTGACTCACCTGTGCAACATCCCAACAGCATTTTAACTACTACAGGGCCATTTCAAGTAAGGGACTCTGCACCCCCTGTATGGCACTGTAGTTTCAAATAACAGAATTGCTATTGGCAGGCTGCCTTGCTAAAAAACTGGATGGCGTATCGGCACAAGCCATTCTGCACTACCACAATTTCATGTCATACATCCATCCACATCTGATCAGGGTGTCAAGATTTCTTTAGCTGATGAAAAATCTCTTGATTTTGTTGTTGTAGCCTTTTAAAATAGGCAATTCCAACAATGTTCGTCACACTGATTTGCTTTATCTAGCTCCATCACCAGCCTGGCCAAACTTTATAAATAAATAAAGTAGCTTTTGAAAGGGACTCCTGAATTTGCTTTGCCTCTAATCTACTATGGCTTTAGTTTAAAGATCCCACCGTACCACAAAACAAGGGATGCCTCCTCTAGTTCAGCATGTTCCACTGGGCTGAAATCCAGAGCATTTTTGTCCAGACCCAGGAGTTCTGCAATGCGTTCTGCTCCATATAAATCACCATACTTGTTGATTACCTTCGAGGGGAAAGATACGAGGTATCATCAACTTTAATTCAATCAGTATTTGCCGGGAGTTTTAACAACTTAGGTTGATACTCTTAAAACAAGGACAGTTGGCAGGAGGAGTGGAGGCATTCAAAAATAGAAGCATAAAAAGTAATCAGAAAGCATTTTTATTATGTAAATTAATTAAATGCGAGTTATTTTCTCTTCTAGGGTTGTACATGCCTGACAAAGCAATACTTGCAAATAAGAGCTGAAAATATCACTAATTCATCATCATAGATGGCTATTCCTAATATGATTTAAGGGACATTCCCTCCAAATCACCGAGAGGAGCAGGTTGAGGAGACAAAGATGTCTGCAAATGAGACATGAAGGCTGGCAACATCAGCCCTGCCATGTTGCGGATGACTGTTGCAGTGCCTGGAGACAGCCAGGTCATATATCTACAACAAGGACCGGGGCAGGGGGAGTGCTGGGAGGAGCACAGAGAGAAGAAATGCCATGGTATACCTGGAGCACAAGCTCACTTCATTGTTGCTAATATTCTGTAATAAAACTGTGGCCTTTTATTCCCAATTTATGCTTATTCCTTACACATAATGCAACAACAAACATGCTTAATTTGACATATCTGGTTATTTTTAATAGCATGACTCTTGACATATATTTAAAGAACTTACCTTTCGTTTTACAAACTTGTCCCAATAATTGTTAGGAAAATATCTGCATAGATACATAAATAAGAATTTCAAATTAGTTAACAAAAAAACACAAAAAGGACTTTAATTACATTTGTATTTTATTGCTGTAGGTTGTGTTAGGAAGATGGCATTATTTTCTGATCTACTGGTAGAATTTTGCCTCATAGTGATTGCCCCCCCGCCCCCGTGATTGCCTATAATTTGTAAATTTCTGTTCAGTAAGTGATACTGGTGTTTACGAATCCATAATTACGGATTTTACAGATTTTCTCCAGCTCCTGCCAGGTGTGAAAGAAAATGATGTAGCTCCTTTCTGCAGCGTACATATTAACCTTTTAAAGCATTCTTTTCTTTACATTTGTCTAGATTTTATTTTTATCATAGGTTCATTGCCAAGTATAAAATAGATGTCTGAAAGAAAATACAACTAAAAATACCATTTCTGTTAAGTTTTTCCTAAACATGATACTAGAAACTGTATTTATCAGTCACCACCTCCAACAATGTGAGGGATGCGGGTGGCGCTGTGGGTTAAACCACAGGGCCTAGGGCTTGCCGATCAGAAGGTTGGCAGTTTGAATCCCTGTGACGGGGTGAGCTCCCATTGCTTGGCCCCTGCTCCTGCCAACCTAGCAGTTGGGACATTCTCTGCTCTACATGGGGCTACCTTTGAAGGTGACCCGGAAACAGCTAATTCAGAATGTGGCTGCTAGATTGATGACCAAGAGCAACTGCAGGGACCACATAACGCCGGCCCTAAAAGATTTACAGTATGCTTCCAGCACAATTCAAAGTGTTGGTGATGACCTTTAAAGCCCTAAACAGCCTCGACCCTGTATACCTGAAGAAGCATCTCCACCCCCATCGTTTAGCCCGGACACTGAGGTCCAGCGCTGAGGGCCTTCTGGTGGTTCCCTCACTGCGAGAAGCAAAGCTACAGGGAACCAGGCAGAGGGCCTTCTCAGTAGCGGCACCCACCCTGTGGAACACCCTCCCATCAGATGTCAAGGAAATAAACAACTGCACAACTTTCTGAAGACATCTGAAGGCAGCCCTTATCGGGAAGTTTTCAGTGTCTGACATTTGCTGTGTTTGTATTATGTTGAAAGCCATCCAGAGCGGCTGGGGCAACGATGATGATGATGATATGGGAAGTAATGTCACCCTTCTTTCCTATGCAGCCTCCCCATTGCATACATTATCAAGTAGCATGGGAAGCAGGCATGGTGAAAAGTAACCATAGGGCCAAAGTAAAACAGGAATGTGGCCTAACTGCAAAAACTACAAGCAGCTTGTGTTGGCCTTCTTTAGCTGAACTTCTGATCAAGAAGCAGGAGCGAGGTTGTACTCCATGTTACTTACGGCGTATTTATGACGAGGCGATCCCACTGTCCTTTAATGTCATCTTCGGAGGGTTGTTCGGTAATATACAGACCATCAAATTCCAGCTTCCTTGCAATGTCCTTCTCCCGTTTGAATACAACCAGAGGAACCTATTGCAAAAACAATTATTTGGAAGCTCCAAAGGAAGCTGAATGTTTAGAAATGTCTTGAAAATAGTTTGGAATATTGCATTTTACAGTGTTCCTGAACTGTACAATTGGAAACTATCTTCTTTATCTACTGATTATGGGAATTGTGAAGAATTTAAGAAGATCCAGAAATTGTGAAGAATTTAAGAATATATATATATATATATATATATATATATATATATATATATATATATAATATGCCTTGTTGTAGGATCCAGAGAACAATCAGTAAATAGAGCTGAGATCTATCAAATGTATATTCTATCTTACCATACACAGGGCCCAAAAGAGCTAAGAACACAAAAATACTTAATAAAATAACAATAATAAGGTATTATTGAAGTATGTAAATTAAAACAAAAAAGCATTCAGTAGCATCAATAAGAGAATGGCAATTGGAAATGAGCAATGGAAAAACCGTAATATGAAGAGGCTTTTATTACTGGATAATTTAGGGTGAAATTACTAACCTTTAAACAATAGTATCCAATAACACATACAAAAGAGATGATTGTATGGATAACAGCTAGAGCCCTAAGTGTTGGTGCCATGTAGCCTGTACTCTCTTGTAAAACAAAGAAGACTACTCCATCTTCATCTTCCTCCTCCTCTAAAGAATGCCACAGATCTGAATCTTCTTCCATTTCTTCAAATGGCTCTTCTGTCACCTGAAATTGATACGCAAACAAGGAGTGAGGGTATACACAATATATATAGATATATATTTTAAAAGGACATATGGTAGAATTTTTCCAGCATTTTTTCCATATCTTTTATTAAAGTTATGGTCTAATATTTTGAATTATAGTGACGTTATCACATTGCAGTTTGCTTGGCCACAGCTCCTGCACAATATTTCTCTGGCCCACTGAAATGTTATTTTTCCATGCACATTTCTTCAACCACCCAGGGGAAATGTTGTGTAGCCGCAGCTGAATCAGGAAAACATGTTTAGGGCAGAGGTACTATATAAGCAATGACGTTTTACTCAGAGTAAATCCATTAAAATTAATCAACATGACTAAGTTAGGGCCATTAATTTCACTGGGTATACTCTGAGTAATGCTTAGTTGAATAGCACCTCATGTATTGAGGGGGTGGAGAAAGAGAATTTAAGTTCATCACCATCATAATTTATTATTTGTACCCTACCCAGCCACTCTGGGCGGCTTCCAACAGATTAAACATAGAATAAAACATCTCTGTATGTTAAACACTGCCATGTATTATGTTGATGCTGGTGTAGTGTTGTGCAGTGGTTAAGAAACTGATCTATGACTTTCAAGTCACCAATTCAAATTCATCTCTTCCATGAAATCAAATAATAATAATTTCACCCTTAATTGGATTAATACATTTTATACTGGCAGCATTTATTTGATGATTAGTTGAGTCTGCTTACTTTAATAGTAGTCTAAATTTTCACCACAGCATAGCAAATGTCACTGTGAAAAATGAAGGCGTCTTGCCAGAACTGATACAATTAAATTACCTTGTAGAAAAGCAGGATAAAGTTGATGGCAAATGCAACAAAAAGTGCAAGAAATCTTAAATTGTAGAAATTTCGGGCCAAAAAGTGCTGAAAATGCAAAGAATGTTATTAGTTCCTAAAACAAGAATCAGAACTGAAAAGGAAGAAAACAAATTAATAAAGGAGATCCCAAAAAATGCTTTATATCATCATTATATATCAATTATGTTCCATTTCATACTTTCTTTTCCAAGTGTTGTCTCTTTATTAAAAACCTTCATAATGCACCAACATATCTTACTTATCCTCCCAAGTTGTGAAAAATGCTGTAATATAATATAATATAATATAATATAATATAATATAATATAATATAATATAATATAATATAATATAATATAATATAATATAATGCTATTTTCTAATATAATCATTGGCCAAAAGTAAGAAAGAAGGTCAACATACCAGCATTTTTGTCTGATAAACTTCCAATACTTTAAAAAAGTTGGCCATAACTGCATCAGGTTTCTCAATTTTTTGCCCACGCCTTCGTTTCCGTTTTCTAGGTTCTTCTAGTTCCATATGTTCAGAATACATATCATCCTTGATTTTATCTTGTTTCTCACCATCCTCCATGCTATAGAATATGAGAACAATTATTAACGAACAGCCACGTTTTCTGCACTGCTCACAAATAAGATCCTGACAATTATTTCTGGCCCAACTGGCAAATGAGTTTCAATGTAAGATGGGGCAAAATATCCTAAATGCACTTAAACATATAGTGAACAAACCACCACTTCCCAAAATATATAGCAGATACAGTACATGTTATGGAGACAATGGATAGAGAAATGCTTTTCTCCATCACCCCTAGAACTCAGGGTCATCCACTGAAATTCTTTCATGGGAGATTCAGGACAGACAAGAAAAAAACACACTATTTCACACCATGTATTTTTAATTTAAGGAATTTGCTAAAACCGTATTAGATGGCTTTCAAAGGTCAATAATTGGTAATGGTTGCCATTTTATTCTCTGTACAACAGAGAATAATAATCAGATATTTGCCTTTTAGGTAAAGGTAAAGGTACCCCAGGCCGTTAGGTCCAGTCACGGGCGACTCTGGGGTTGCGCGCTCATCTCGCTCTATAGGCCAAGGGAGTTGGTGTTGGTCTGCAGACAGCTTCCGGGTCATATGGCCAGCATGGCTAAGCCGCTTCTGGCAAACCAAAGCAGCGCATGGAAACATCCCGCTGGAGCGGTACCTTCCCGCTGGAGTGGTACCTATTTGTCTACTTGCACTTGACGTGCTCTCAAACTGCTAGGTTGGCTGGAGCAGAGAGCGAGCAACGGGAGCTCACCCCACCATTGGGATTCAAACCGCTGACCTTCTGATTGGCAAGCCCTAGGCCTTTTAGTACACAGCTAAACCCTGTTATTGGCTCTGTAATTCTAGAGGTTACAGGAGAATAAGATTATAAGGGAAAAATAAAACTGTGAGTCCAGCAAGAGGGGAAATTTAATTTTTATAGAACTGTGAAAACAAATAGTAACAATGAAGAGAGAGAGAGAATATATCAGTTTCTTTAACTTGGGTACAAACTGATCAGCTCTTATCACCTCCTTGCTTCTAAACATTGGCATTAATTACATGCAAGCATGGCACTGAAAACTACGATAGCCAAGAGGATTCTAATGCTTCCTCCCTGATGTTTAATCCTTTTGTTTTAACTTTAGAGCTTTGAGGAGGCTTTTAAAACTAAATTGCTTTAACATACTGTTCAAGAACTGCTAGACACATCAATTCAAAGTGGAACTTGTGCTTGAGGTCTGCCTGAAGCTCATTCACCTCGGCACACGTGAACATTAAAAAGTACATTTGTACCTACCTGAAAGGTAGTTTTCAGTTTCTTAGTGAAAGGTCAGCCAAATGGGTTGATGGCATCACCTAGTGGTCAAAAGGCAGGCAGGAACCTTTTGGGAGGCAGAACTCTGAGCATGCATCCAGTCTGCAGGCTTACCAAGCCTGACAGCCAGGAGTGCAAGGATAGAAGCAGTGGCGCGGCATATGCCCGCGCTGCCCAGGGCGGGCACACTCCTGAGGGGGGCATGCCCTCCCAGGTGCGGGATAGTCGCTCGGGTGCCTGGAGCAGCATGCGCCCCCTGCAGCCAGGGCCAGAGCGAGCCGCCCATGGCGGACATTTGGTGCACCATCCGCCTGCAACTCCCAAGGCTCCCCCAAGCTGTCAAAACAAAGGGGAAGGGGGAAATGCCGCCGGAAAAGCGACGCAGCTCCCCCCTTATCCCAACAGCTCGGGGTAGGCTTGGGAGTCGTGGGCGGGTGGGTGGTGCACCAAATGTCACCCCCCTCAGTGAGGGCACCCAGGGCAGTCCGCCCCGCCCCGCCCCACCCCTTCCTACACCCCTGGATCTAAGTAAGAACCATGCTACCTCCCAGTGTCAATAATAACAAGAATCCTACAGCCAAACCAACTATGGAAAACTACATTTCAGGTAAATACAATTATACTTTCCCCCATTTGCAGTGAAAGGTCGGCAAAGTAGGCTGTACAGCAGCTGAACTCTCTGGGGAGGGAGTGCAGCTGCACGAAGGTATGGTGGGAGGTCCTGCCCACTGCCACATCCCATGATGCACAGGCAGCCAGGTGAAGGTACTGGGCGCTGCCCAAGCGGCTGTCCTGCAGATTTCCCGTAGAGGAGCACAAGATGAAAATGCAGCATTGGCTGTTGCAGCTCTTATGGAATAAGCCATGATGTGCTTAGGGAAAGGAAACTGCTGCATCTTGACCAAATGCAGGAGCAGAACTGCATGCTGGGAGTCCTACCTCCCAAAAGGTTCCTGCCTGCCTTTTGATCACTAGGTGGAGTCATCAACCCACTCTGCTGACCTTTCGCTGGAAATGGGAAAACAGTAATTCCCAAGAATGTAAAAACTTACTCAGCCTTCTCAGATTCTGTTCTTGTTTCCGATTCATCATCTTTTGCAATTTCAGGTGTCTGAAAAATGTTGAAATTACTTTGAATTCGGATATGAGAGAGAATTAAGCATGCCCAATTTCAAAAGTTTAAACTAACACTGTGAACTCAAAAAGTTTATAGTAAACTAGGATAAAGTAAAGATAAAAAGTTAAAGGACCCCTGGATGGTTAAGTCTAGTCAAAGGCGACTATGGGGTGTAGCACTTATCTCTGCTTTCAGGCCAAGGGAGCTGGCATTTGTCCACAGACAGCTTTCCAGGTCATGTGGCCTGCAGGACTAAACAGCTTCTGGCACAACAGAACACTGTGATGGAAGCCAGAGCGCACAGAAATGCCATTTACCCCCCCCCCTTTGCAGCAGTACCTTTTTATCTACTTGCACTGCTACACTTTCAAACTGCTAGGTTGGCAGATAATCTAGGATACACTATGGACATCAGGAGGACCCTACACTGCTGTCTGGAAAGCACCAGGGGCTTGAAGAACTTTGAGTCTCTGTGGTTTAGGTTTCTGCAGAGAATAAAGTCTATTCTCACAATCAACCAGTTAGGAAGCATATTGAATAAAATAAGATATAATCCACTTATTGTTTACCTGTGCTTTTTTCTTCTTGCGAACTGCACTTTCCAAAGAAGGAGGGGTATCTGATCCAATGATATCAGCGATATCCCCTAGGCCAACAGCATGACCATGCTTTGATCCGCTCTCTTTCTTCGTATGAATGCCAAAAATATCTGACAAGATGTCAGTTTCTCCCTTCTCATTTTTAACAAACTGCACAATTTCAGCTGTAATGCCATGTTCTGTAACTTCAACTTTTTCTGCTTCAAGGACATCATCGTGAATTCCAAACTGTGTTGGGTCAGGCATGTCTCCTAAAATTTTAGTAACTCTAATGTTTTTGGCTCCTTCTATTAGGCCACCCCCAAACACAGTACTCCAAAGAATCTGAAAAATACTGCACAGTATAGTGAGAAACATTTGGAAGAATCCTACAAAGAGCATCCAGAGAAAGGAAAAGGATACTTTAACCAATTCTTTTACAGTCATCTTTCTCACTTTTCTGTACTGTTTTCTTAAGTTTTTCAGTCTTATCATTTTAAAAACAGTGGCAGCATTTTTCTTTATTGCAACGCATGCCATAGCAAAAGCTGAAGCTGATTCAAGGGACTGCTCTCCTTTCTCATCTTCTCCAATTTCCCTCACATAGCAAGGCTCATCTTCCTCCTCCTCAGGTCTGTCAACTATATCCGATTCAGATATCTGAGATGCCAACTGCATTTCAAAAATCGTGTCCTCGCAAAAGTTTACAAAAAGCTCCATCTTCTCTTGTTCCCCACCTTCATTTACAACATCGAAAATAAACTGCCTTTTTGATTCTTTCACTTGAGGCTTTTCCCACTGCGTCCTACTGGATTCACTGATCTCAAAATAAACCCGCTCTATCTTCTTGGCACCACCCATTATCTCAATGCGCCCAAGGTAAGGTTCAAAATAGTTAAGGACACATTCTGCTGGATCTAATAGAGTCTGAAGCCTCGAATCATTTGGCATGTGTTCTGATAGGTTTGTTAAGAGGACAGCCACATTAAATCCAATATCTTTCGCCGGCTCGTGAAATCTTTCAACAAAATCGGCATAGTTAAACATGTCGTTTTCATCCGTTTCTGCACAGGACAGCAGGAACTCAATCTCCGATTGCGTATATTGCTTTTGACCTTCCATGGCTTTCTGGAATTCCTTCTTGGAAATTATGCCTTTACTTTCTGGGTCATACTCTTTGAAAGCTTCTGAGCTCGTTAGATCCTTCAACTTGAGAAACATGTCAAAGAACTTCAATATCATTTCTACATTGCTAGATGATTCAACCAGAGTGTCCACCATCTGTTTCCCGATAGTGCCATTTACAACATTACCTACATTGTGAGTTTAAAAATCGTTACTTAGTTTTTATATAAACATACATTGAAAATATATTCCTTATACATCCTTAGAAATGTGGAGAAAGTGTGTTCATGCTTATTATAAGTTTGTTTTAAATGTACCCTTGGTTGAGAACTACTGTTCAATATTATTGCACAACTAAATTTATGCCCATCTCTTATTTAGAATTATCTGTGGTGGTGGTCTATGGCTTTAGACAATAAAATTTCATTCATTCATCCAAATTACCAAGTAGAATTGTTGTTATGGTCTGAATATAAATTAAATTAAGGATAATAATAATAATAATAATAATAATAATAATAATTATTTTTATTTATACCCCGCCCTCCCCAGCCAAGGCCGAGCTCAGAGCGGCTTACAAGCAATAAAAACAAATTGAATGATTACAACTTAAAAACAAAATTAAAATACAACATTAAAATATGGAAACATTAAAACATTAAAATGTAGCCTCATCACAGGAGGAGAAGGAAAGCAACAAAGAAAGAAAGGGAGGGAGGGAGGGAATCAAACTGGCTCCAAGCCAAAGGCCAGGCGGAACAACTCTGTCTTACAGGCCCTGCGGAAAGAAATCAGATCCTGCAGGGCCCTGGTCTCATGAGGATAAACTCTACGTATTAAAAATGATGTTGATGTTTGAATTGCATAGCAATAACTTTTTAAAAAAGATGCAACCTTCAAGTAGTGACAAGAGCATCACCACCATATCCTTCAGAAGATCTAGTAGTTCCTTCAGCAACTCAATCTGACTCGAATCCTAGAGTACAAATAGAATAAACAATAAAATAAATAACTCTAAAGACAATATTCACAATCTAGCAAATGGAAGCCTTATGTGAGTCTGGCTCTGTGCTCAACAGTGGCCAACAGGTTTAAGAGGATATTCAAAACAGTACATTGGAAGCTGACTAGTCTGGTATGGATATATGACTAGCAATTCTGCAGTATCCCAGACAAAGATCTGTCACATCACCTGTTACCTACTACTTTTAACTCGAGATTCCAGGGACTGAACTTGGAACCATCAGCATGCAAAGCTACTTTGGGAGCCAAGAGGAAGAGCAGAAATGAATTTATAAATAAACATATGTTCTATCACTGTGGTATGGTACCACTTGAAGGACACCTAGAATGAACACAAATATCACAATGATTCACAGTGTGGGATCTGAGAGATCTCACCAGTGAATGTTTGCTCATGGAACTTTCCTGTCATAGAAGAAGAGCTATTCCTCCCCACCATCCTATATCCTCTGAAAGTCTGTTTCAGAAGGCTGGAGGTTGCAGGCAGGAGGAGAAATCATGGGCCCTCTGTTTCTTGAGCAGTCATCTCTGCTTGATTGCCTAAAAAGCCACCTAAAAGAAAATCATTACTTCTCCAAGGTTATGAACAGCATATTCCCTCAGATCATGTTGCTGCCACAAATATAAATATGCAAGGTAATATGGACATTTACAGATGGGTGATATCATGCATATTTTATGTAAATTATATTGAGTTCTGGAGGAGTGACTCCAAAGAAAGTGTGCAAATGCCTGCAACCTTAGAATGTAGACTTAGAATGTATACTTGATCCGTTGATGCATGTATATATACCATTTTGCATCTTGTGAGGGTGCAGAATTCCATAACTGAGCAGCAGTCCAGCACCCACAAACTCAGTGATATGTACAGCAGAAAGCAATGATCCCATAGAGCCTGCTACTTCCAAAGAGTGCCACTGTGATCATGGATCAAAGTCCTTCCAAATAAATTGTAACTTACATTGTTCTACTCAACACACATTTGCATGAGAAAAAAATATATAATTATCCATGTATTTATACTTTATTTGTTATTATAATCTGATGTATTTGTCAGACACCCCCATCCCCATATCTAAGAACAAACTACAATATATGGCATGTAGATGAAATGGGTAGAATTAATAAAGGACACAAGGGAGGCAGCATGGAATAAGCTAAAGGGGGATAGCTTGGCGACAGTGCCTGGTCCTGTAAGTGTAGGGCATGTTGTGGCTTGTGGACATGTATCAATGTGAATTTACCGTATTTTTCACTCTATAAGACGCACCAGACCACAAGACACACCTAGTTTTTGGAGGAGGAAAAGACGAAAAAAAATATTCTGAATCTCAGAAGCCAGAACAGCAAGAGGGATCGCTGAGCAGTGAAAGCAGCGATCCCTCTTGCTGTTCTGGTTTCTGAGATAGCTGCGCAGCCTGCATTCGCTCCATAAGACACACACACATTTCCCCTTACTTTTTAGGAGGGAAAAAGTGAGTCTTATAGAGCAAAAAATACGGTATATACAGATTTATAAAAATCTTAGTATCTGCATGAGATAAGTGGGGCCTACATCAAAATGCTTTGAGAATTAATGAGTTTAATGTCTCATATTCTAAGTCTCTTGCTTCCCTTCCCCTACTAGTCATTCCTCTTCCTCTCCCCCTGCCAAGTCTCCCATTTAAGAACTCTTTTTGGGGGATTGGTGCCAAATCCAGTGTATGGAGGAGGGGGAATGGGGGGGAAGGTCAAGGAAGGAGTGTGTGGCCCTGGTACTCATTCCCAGTTTCGCAAGCCATGTTTCTTAAGCTTTGGGTGGCCAATAGAAATTAAGCTTAACACTGACGCAACACAATAAACAGGAGCGGTTCTTCCAGTAGGGCAGAGCCTTGGCATTAGTTTCCCAGCATTACCATGATAGGAAGGGCAAGGGAGTGTACTCTGGTGCATCTGCACAGTCCCAAGTTTGCCACCACATTATCCCTCCCCTCCCTGGTAAATGGCACCAGTGGCGCTGCCTGGAGGCTATTGCTACGTCTTCACCCCGCTAGACAAGCCACTCCTGACAACGTAACTCCAATAAAGCTTTAAGAATCTAATGCCAATAATGTGACTTTGAATAACAACATCAATCAACTATGTTACAAGTTAATGTCCTTAAATTACACAGCTCATGCCTTGATTGATTGAGATCTAGATCTTGTTCTAGATCTAGATATATTCTGCAAAGATGTCTCATTCTTTATCAAATTAATTTCGTGAGCCGCTTTTAGGTTTTATTACAATCAAGTGGTATATAAAAATATTGTGAAATAAATAAATAAACAAACACAATTTACCTGTGAAAGTTTCATTTGCATGTTAGCAAAAACATGAAGGAAGCCAACAACCGCATCCCACAGTCTACTGTGAGCCAAGCTCTGTTGGTTTCCAATGCAAGGACCCTAAAATTAAGGGGAAATGCTTAAATTTTCTATTTCAAGCAGCTGTTCTGATAAACAAAAAGTTGATAAAAGATATGCACAAACAGTCACAAAAATTATTTTGTATACAATTTAATGTATTTGAAAACTAAAAAAAGATATATTACATTTTTATTTGAGCATTTTTTTATTCATTTGAGGCAGATGAAGAAGCAGAATGGATGTGGGACAAAATGAAAGGGGGTGGAAGTGTGGGAGGCCGTGAATATAAAGAGCACCATCAGCAGATCAGGAGACACAACAGAAGTCATGCAGAGAGGAAATATGTTGGCGGAGTGTGAAGCAACAGGAAAACTATCTGCAAATCTTTCTGAATGTGAGCCCTATATATAAGAAGGTGTGGGCTGATCACTCTAGGGGTGACCCTTTGCACTACCAAATCATTGCTAACAACTGGGCCACAAGAATGGTATCTTGCTACACTTCTGATCTAAGCTGCTGGTCAGAAGGAGCAGTATTCCTGCAAGGGGACCCAGCAGGTGACTGAAGACATATAACGTCTATGTTTTCTTTCCCTTTCCATCATAGGTATTGTGGAAGAGACACAGTTAGAATCAAGCACTGTGAATCATTTGTCTGCAGATATCCCCCCCCCCATTGTATATAGAGAGCCTCTTCTACAGCTGGTGACCATGAAATTCTACTGAGCACAGCCTGGGCAGACCTGTTGCTTTTATAATCCATGCAGTACTTTCACATACACACCCATGTACACAACATGAAGCATAGAGAAACGACGTGCTACTTACTTGGATATATTCAGTAAGTGAATTAAAAATCTGTTTGGTCACAGCCAATGCCTTAGAGAAATTACGTTGTCCAGATTCATCAATGACATCTTTTCCAGAGTAGTACCAGTAGAAGTCACTGATTGATTCCTAAGAATAAACAATAGGTGGGTTTTTCCCCAACGTTTTGTGAGGGCCTAATCAAACTGCATCAAATATAAAAATATATATCTATGGAAAATGCCATTAGCCAAAGGGTAAATGCTCAGATTTTATAATCAAGCACAAACGAATAATAAACATATGCAGAACATCAACAGTATAGACAGCAAATAAATAAGCATATTTATATTTTTAGTCATCAAACACTTGGGAGAACAGGGTGGTTTCGGGGCATGACTGAAGGTTATCTGCTCTTTTCAGCAGTGGCTTAACCAAGCAATGATCCAACCCCTTCACAAGGGTGAAAGAAATGGGCCATAGTTTATCTTTAGTTGCGAGAGATTAACTTAATCCCCTACTTCAATACCCTCCTCGTTGGACTAATATATTACAAAGTATCTACAAAACCTATGAATCAACACAGCTACCTTTGCATTTGATATCAGGACATAAAATCATAACAAGCCAATGCCTCATCTAGTCCAGCATTCTGTTTCCACAGTGGCCAACCATATGCTTCTGCGAAACCTGCAAGCACAAGGGCACCCTTTCCATAAGGGCACCCTGTCTATGAGACATTCAAACCTCCCTAACCTGCAAGTCCATAGTTTCTTATCAACTTTTGAAAAAGTTCGTATAGCTAATCTCAGACTAGAATCCTATACCAACTTCCCTTGGAACATTGCCCGCTAAATTCAACGTGGCTTTCTTCTGAGTAGATATGTGTAGGTTTGCATTTGCAGGAAACTGCCCACTTCAGAGGTAATCAACATTGCCAACGGGTTAGCTTTTCTCTCCCTTCTGAGAGTTGCTCGAAGATGACAGTAACCGCTGAGAATCTATTCAGCAGTTCTAATCAGTTCCATATCAGATGGAAGCTTGGTTAGTAAAGTTGTGACCTTATTTCTCCCTCACACCCACTGCAAACACCATTGAGGAATAAAAAACCTTTAAATTCACTTTTCTCAGTCACTATGCCTCTAGACTGGACAGGGCAAATGTGGCATAGGACCAATGACAATCCAGGTGTTGCTGGACTCCAACTAAAGAAAAAGGTAAAGGACCCCTGGATGGTTAAGTCCAGTCAAAGGCGACTATGGGGTGCAATGCTCATCTCGTTTTTCAGGCCAAGGGAGCCAGCGTTTGTCCACAGATAGCTTTCCAGGTCATGTGACCAGCATGACTAATCCGCTTCTGGCACACCGGAAGCCAGAGCGCACAGAAACACAGTTTACCTTCCTGCCACAGCAGTACCTATTTATCTACTTGCACTAGTGTGCTTTTGAACTGCTAGGTTGGCAGAAGCTGGGATAGAGCAATGGGATCTCACTCCAACTAAATCACATACAGGGGCACAATACTATATGATAACCACAAACAGCTGCTGAAGGTGCATGGCTGTAACAACAATATATTTGTGATAGACAAAATGTTATTACTTCTTCAATATAGATATCAATTTCGCCTTAACATCCACATTGATAAGCATCATCAGAATCTTGTTGATTCTCAAGCCCCTAGGCTCTACAATAATCCCTAAGAGAGTTTGCATGTAAACTCAATGTAACCCTCTTTTGAATTTCTGTTTTGAATACAGTAATAATTATATTTGCGTTGGATGGTTCCATGCTAACTGGCCCAGTTTCATGGGAGCTCTTTAGGAAAAGTGGAGAACAGAACCAGCAACAGTAGTGAAACCCCAAAATCTATCTCAATATGGAGACTTTCTAAAGTAGGAAGTGAAATTAAAATAACTCTCCAACTTACCTGAAGACGTAAAAGATAATCAACTGTGCTAATAATAATATTAACTGTGGTGGTATTGCCCATCTGAGTGCGCAGGTAGTTCTGAAAATCTGAAAATTAAAATAAAAGGTGGTGAGTAAATGCAAGCTATGAAAATATTATTACAGTAGTTCTATATTTGGGCAAGGTGGTTCCCTCCAGATGTGCTTGGTTTCAACTCCTTTCAACATCAACCAGAATGGCTAATGGTTGGGGAATATGGGAGCTGGAGTCCACATTGCCCCTGATATAGAAAATGAAAAATCTGAATTTTTCAGTAACTGTAGCTGATGGATACAACCACAGAAACATTCTTAATAGTAAGGCAGCACTCTTTCTTAAGCAAGAGCTATCAGAAATAGCATTTGCATTTCCTCCTACACAGATTATTTTGCCACTTAAAATATGCACAATTTATAAAATGGCAATATGATTTCCAGTTAGAAACAACTACTATATGTTAAAAATATTTTTTGAGAATTCTGAGGTACCATTTTATCTGAGAAACTGATTAATTAATTCTCTATGCTAAAGGACCGAAAATCAGTTTAAATGTAAAATATATTGTATTGTTATTCCTTTCAATGAAGGATTTCAATGAAACAATAAATTTCTCAGAACACTTACCATTGTTATGACCTTCACACAGCAGTTGTAAAAATCTAAACAGATCTTTAGTAAACTCATCATTCTGTAGTACTTTCTCACCTTGAAAATATACAGTACAATGAATTATGCAATCATCAGTCATTTCCAAAACATGCAGAACAGATAGTCTTCCAACAGCATCCTTCAAACTAAGTGATTTCAATAAAAAGCAAATACTGTAAGCTGATTTACAGTAATTTTAAAAAAGAAATGTACTGGAGAGAATGATAAAAAAATAAACTATGAAACAGAAAAAAGCAAAGCCAAATATTTAGCACTCCAAAGCATTCATGATCAAAACTACAGGACTAAAGATCTAATAGGAAATGGTTAGTCATTATCAAACCATGCCTTAAATATGAAAGACACTTCTTTAATTAAGCATCAACTTGATTCTCCAAGCTCAACACGCAACCGGCTGCAGACCATGAAACTAAACCTAAAGGGTGTCTGGAAAGATGCAATTAAAGAAGATTTCTTTCTCTGTTTGCAACACACAATAGCATCAAAAGCTGTAAACCCAAACATACCACGCTCACGTACGATGACTGTGGATCAAAGAAAAATAATAATAAAGGATAAGCAAGTTATAAGTTACACAATATCTTTCGTTTAACTGTTTCTCTAGGAAAATTTAAAAAAACACCATAATAGTATAATGCTATATTATTTTAACAAGGTTATCAACAGAAGAAACTTTCAAAAGACCCAACCAATTTGGTATTAAAAGGGGGGAAATGAAGTGTAATCCTTATGTGAATTAGAAGTATGAGTATACTTACGTGTTCCTTCTTCAGTAACCATTCCAAGGCCTTCTGCTTTATTTTGTCTCTCAAAGGCATTCAAGTCAAGAACACTTTTTAAGAAAAAGACAATTCAGAAAGGATTGCTGTATCTAATAGCAACAGAAACCCTGAACTGCTGGCATACAACAAGCAAAACATACAAAGAGTAAAAATGAGTTATAAAGGTTTTAAAAGGGGGAAGGTGACGGTTGAAATTTTAGCACTACCGAAGATGGTGGATGACCTCACTGATCTGTAAGGGGTCCAAGTTCCCTCCGTAACACATGCCTGCTTGAAAATATTCCATCTATGGATATCGGGGCAAGCGATTGCGTGGATAAGTTGAGATGAAAATGAACGGAATATACCTTAAGAATAATGTTTCCTCTTCACTCTTTCGAATCACAATGAAGTTGGCTTCTTTTCCATTATAATTACCACCATTTGGTGAAGACATAATATTCTTAGGAAACCCACACACTTTTAAATATCAAATTAACAGAAGAATCTGAATCTCTGGCTATGGAGCAGCAGGGCAGACCTGCTGGATCTGGTTGTGCCTGCTTATGCTGGCCAAGGAGGAGGCTGGGTGTTGTTGTTTAAAGAAAATACTGTGCCAGCTCCAGGCTGGGGTAGCTGAGGGGCTCCCTGGGACTTTGGATCCACTGGATCTAAAACTTCTGACATCCTGACCCTATTGCCAGTGGTAGCTTCCTCCCCAACGGTGCAGCAGGAACCTTTGCAACTGCAGAGCTATCCACAAGCAAGGCTGTCGAAGCATCTGCCATATCTTAACCCCCATGCAAAGATGAGGGGATTAGGACAGTGTACAATTACTGTGCTAACAGTGCAATTCTTTGCATACTTCTCATAGGTTAGAATCAATGAGTTCAACAGGGCTCATTCCTAGATAGGTTTGTTCAGCAGTGCAGTCTAAGGCCCATTTATTTGGAATTAGGCCACACTGGGTAAATGTTAGTGAACACAATTTTGAGGGGGGGCAGGATAAGCAAATATTTATTTCAGTAACAACCTACAACACCCAGATTTGATATAACATCTCTACCATGAAGACAAGAAACATATACCCCCCAACTCTTTCTGTTATTACCACGTCTCTGTTGTCAACTAAATTTTCAACTGCATGTCTCAAGTGTCAGAATCAAACACTTGATAAACTCCCTTGAGGGTTTCCAAGTGTTTGAGAGTAATACTCAAAGGTGCAATGGCTAGCAAGCCCTCCTGTCTCCAAAGGAAAAAGCCTTACACTGGAGAAGGGAAATGTAATAGCAGATAGTCAAGGACTCCAGCAAAGACAGGAGAAGTGTCTCACCTCTGGTAGGAAATGTTTTATATTATACCCATAAGAATAAAGACTATTGTGTTAGCTCAGCGATCATGTCACTGTGGCTGTAGGGCCGTTTCTTTCACCCCAATTTTTGTTTGTTTAATGGTGTTGCTGTTTATCGTTATGTAACACCAAAGATTTAAACAGAAGGGGAGAAAGAACCAATCCTATGACGGAAACCTAAGCTGCTCTTTAAATTCACCTCAGTTGAGAAAGCTCTCTGGGGATTTGGTATGAGAAGTCAGGGGGTGAAAAGTGCATGTACCAAATCTTCTCACTGCTTTTTAAGTAACACGTATAACCTAATGGATGCAGTTTCTGAGAAAAATGCAAGTTCATGCACACATTCCTTGATCACGATAAGTATCAATATATTACCTAGGAGTGGTAGGTAGGTAAAGCAGGGGTGTTATGGTACAACAGCGTCTAGGACAATTTGTGGCATATACTGGACATAACTTTCTTCTTGTTTAGTCAGAATCTCCTTTCTTGTAATTTGAATCCATTGGTATGGGACCTAGCCTCTGGAGCAGCAGAAAACAAGCTTGCTCCATCTTCCATGTGAGAGCCCTTCAGATATTTATAGATGGCTATCATACACATCCCATGGGGTCATGAAGAGTCGGACACGACTAAATGACTAAACAACAACAATCATAAACATCACCTCTCAGTCTTATCTTCTCCAGGCTAAACATACCCAACTCCCTCAACTATTCTTCATAAGACTTGGTTCTCAGACCCTTGATCATCCTGGTGGCCCTCCTCTGCACACATTCCAGGTTGTCAATATGCTTCTTAAACTTCTTAAACACAGGACCAACCAATGCAGAGTAGAGCAGTACTATTACTTCCCTTGATCGGGACACTATACTTGGTTGACGCACCCTATAATCACATTTGCTTTTTTTTGCTGCTCCATCGCCCGGCCCAGCCTTTTTGCATTATGCCTCATCTACAGTTACAGTAGTGCCACAAGATCATCCATGTGGCCAATGATTATGTCCATTGTGTATACTGTTGTCCACACAGATACACAGTATGAGATACATATTGATGCAATGAGCAAATATTACTAATTCCGTTTTGAAATGTATGTGTTGAAAGTATGAAACAATTTCTAGTCTATTTACTTGCAAGTGATATTAAAGCAAATTAAGAGATATATTCAACTAACATTATGATTATTTGGGATGGGGCAATTTGCTGTCTAAACTATGTCAAGAATATCCTTGAGTTCTAATACATAAACAGCACCTTAGCTGTCATTGGATGTCATGAGAAATGTCTTTTTTTTTGTAAAGAAAACAATCCGTACTTAGCCTCAACCTCCCCATTTTCTCTTCCTCCTTTGACATAGCTGCAAGATCAAAAGCTTCCACTTCTGTTTTTGATTAGTCATAGTTTAGTATTATTTCTAAACCCTAAACTGTGGTTAACCTAAACTATGGTTTAATGAAAAAAGTTAGCTCCATGTTTCATTTCCATTGCAATAAATCATGGTTTCTCATGGCAATGAACAGCTGTCAGTTTCTAGTTCGTCTCTAATATTTTTCTATACCCCATACTACCCAGTTATCCACAAATATAAGTTCATGTGGAAAAATCATGTCTGAAGCAGTAAATTCATGAATATAGCCATAATTGATTCTGGTCATCACAATGGGGAGATATCACAATTGCAGGAATTGTTGCTGGCCAATAGCTATCTCTCATACTAGCATTTAAATCCCACATCACATTGGCATTTTTATATCACTTGGAAGAGATTACATGGAGAGAGGGAAATGTCTAGCTTGTACATACAAATAGCTGACATAGTTAGAAGTAGATGGTTATATTTCATGACTTTACCTGCAAGATTGCATTAAGCCAGAAAGACTCTGAAAAAATCCAGCATCTTTTTTCTCCTTCAAATAGTCCAACATTTTCTGAAAAAGAAAGGTTGAACAAAAGAAGAAGAGATTTGGTTTTTCCTTATTTGCGTAAAGAATTTGCCAATTTACTTAACATAAGCAAAAAGAAGGAGAATTTTCTGTTTAAAAAAATTCATTCTCCAAACATAACTGAATTCTCAGTAGTAATTCAACTTCTCAAAGCTTTTAACAGTAAAACATTAGCAAAATCAAAGTAACATACAGATCTATCACATCCAAATATGGCCCACCTGTTGAACAACTGAGTTTCCTCCATTTAGAACAGCAATACCAAGTTTCAAAGTTTCAACTACCATGTGTCCCATTTCACCTGTCAATCAAGAACAGAATAATTTTATAGTTAAGTAATTACTATCCAAAAACATTTCTAAGCAGCAGCACCTTACTCCACATCCTGAGATGCTTTTCAAAGTTTTGAATGTTTAAAAGCATTGCTATATGTGGAACTGTTGTACTTCAGTGCACACACACAACTCCTTTGATTCGAGCTGAAGTAAAGCTGAAGCGAATGTCACTATAACAATTGCTAAAGTAAAGCAGATCATATATATTCATAGCAATGAATCTAAGCACTGGTCTTTATTTAGTCAAAGAGGCACCATCCATCCACAAGGGGGATATGTCAAAGTGCAGGAGTCCAATTTGTTATTCTGAAGAATCCTCAGGAAGAAGCCATTCCAAAGAGCCAAAGGAGGACTGAGCATGTCTAGCTGCCACAGAAAGCTGACTGACTGTTGGAGAGCAGGGAAGGAAAATCAATGGGTGGGGAATAGAACAGAGAATCCTGAAATAGAGTAAAGTAAAAGCCAGCCAGATAGAAACAGGAGCGCTCTACAATACAACATATTCTTGCAGGTCCCACATGGATGGCGTGGTCCTTTATTATTGTAAGTGTTTTGGTTTTTCTAACGTTAGTATGTTTAATGTGCAGCTATCATCTCCTCTGTGGCCTTCAGATAGAATGGAATATATTTCCAAAGAAACAAATGAATATATAACATTTTGCAGAATGCTACCTTTACTGGCACTAATCATCTGTAATACCATCTCTGCTGCTCCTCGTTCATGGAGTCGAGATTGCTGATAAAGAGTTTTTTGCTTTTCCATTTCTTTTTCCTGAGAGAGAAGATACAGACAGAAGTATTTGTGTTTCCTTGACATATAATGGTATCTGCCATTAGTAGCCAAAAGGTGAGTAAGAGTAAAAAAATATTAAACTCACTGTTTTACAGATTTACCCACAATCCCATTAAACCATAATCAACAGGACTAGATCAGCTGTGAACTGGATCATCAGACAAATAATAACCCTAGTGCAGCAACATCTGGTATTTATTTTTATAATAGTTTTCCATAACACTTTTGTATAATGAGACTTCGCTTGCAACTGGAGTAATAATGTGCATGAAATAAAAGCTATGGAAGGAACAATTTGAATTTAAAAAGAAAGATAAGAAGCTTTTCCAGGTGTATGGAACAAAAGGTAGGAAAAAATGAAGTGTAGGAGAGAAGGTAAGAGGAAAAATCTTAAAAAATGCAGGCAGGATCAATCTCAAACATTGTTTGCAGTAACTGAAAATATTATCATAATCATAATGACATTCATAAATATGTATGCAGTTCTCAGGGAGAGTTTAAGTAAACTTTCTAACTTCTGGTAAGTTTGAATAACACATTACTCTAGCTCATTAGGCAAAAGGTTTATACTTTAAGAAAAGTTAACTCACCTCAAATGTCTTCTCTTTTTCTTCTTCATCATCATCACTTTCTCCACTCTGACAGCTCTTTTCTCATTAGAAGGAAATAGGTTCAGATTGAATTAAACTGTGCTATTTTACATTTATTTGGTTATACTGTTTTGAATGAGCAGGTAAAGTCAAAGAGTGGTTTAATATATCCAAGCAGACTCTTAAACCTTTCTCCAAAAATTGTTTCTGACTTTCACATACAAAGGACTCAGACAATGAATACAGTTATAGACATGCATTAACAAATTGTTGAATTTCTTAGAAGGCAGGCACATATGGGAACTATTTCCTCCTACCCAGCACCCATAAGAGGAATGAAACATTGTGCTGATTCTAAATCTTCAAACCTTGCCAGAAATTATATAGATTTCCCCCAACTCACCCACCCACATCCTAACCAATGATTGTAAAGTAGCCAGATAAGAAAAGTGTATGGCGGACAGAGATGCTTTTCGTGCTGTGGACAGCGAAAAAGAGAGTGGAAGAATCAGAAAGGGCTAAAACTTTTACACCTGTTCTTCCCCATCCCTTTCCCATTTTCTCACATGTTGTACTTGCAGTTATACACAGTGATTTATGCCCAGTCTTTCCAGCCAAACCAAACAAATATTCCAGAGGTGCTGGTCCTAAAAGTCAACTCAGTATTATCAACTGGCCTCAGGTACCCCACTTTTCAATTTATGAACTGGCTTCCAGTAATTATATTTTCTTTTCCTACCACATTAGGCTAAGATCCCTAGCAGCTCAGAGTAAGTGTCCCAACCGTGTACAAAAGCCAGCTATCTTCCAACCAACCCTCATTTAGGGTTCTGTTTCAGTTGGTTTCTCTCTCAGTGTTCTCTGATCCCCATGGCAACAGCCATTCACAGAATTCATTCTACCTGGGAATGCTCAATTGTGTCTTCTATCATAATGCTATCAAGCCTGATATATATCAGTATTTCCTTTGAATGGTCATTCTCTATCTTTAGCAACTTTCCAAACCTGAGGTTATTTTCAAGCCCTAAATCAGTATTCTAAACCTGACGATGTCTTTCATCTGATTAACAGTTTTTAAGTTGGTCTGCCAATAAATATTATTCCCATAAAACACAACAAAGTCCCTCTTCCCTCACAAGCTTCAAGCATTCATTCATTGGCCAAGCAAAGGAACAAGGTCTGGGTGAATATAACATAATAGCCTACTGGATCAGGCCACTGGCCCATATAGTTTGGCAGCCTGTTCTCCCAGTGACTAACCAGGAACCTGTGAAAAGCACAAAGAAAGGACCTGAATGCAACAGCACTCTATCATCTGCAAGGCTGATTTCTATCAGTAGAGATGGAACATAGCCCTCATGACCAGTAGCCTTTAACAGCTTTATCCTTGATGAATTTGTCTAATCCTTTAAAGGCATCCAAGTTGGTGACCAACACTGCTTCCCGGAAGAGTGAGTTTCATATATGTGCTGCGTAAAAAAAGTACTTTCTTTTATCTGTCCTGAATATCCCAAAATGAGCTTCATTCCCCCCCCCCCCCCACGAGTCCCCGTGTTACAATACATGGATTAAAATGTTTCTCTTCACACTTTCTCCATGTCCTGAATCCTTTTATTAACTTTTATTGTTAATATTCTGCCTTCTGGAAGAAGGTACAGGGTTATAAAGACTAGGACAAGCGGCCTGAGAAACAGTTTTTATCCAAATGCGATTTTGGTTTTAAATGCAGTGTAAGATAGTCTCTATGTGAGCATACTGTATTCAATTACGGGGTATCAGAGTTTTTAGGGGTTAACCAGGCTGGGATAGTTGGGATAGCAGGCTTGTTGGTTTTTGAATGTCTGATGTAGATTTTTTCAATTTCGTTGCTCTGTATGGGACAATGACAATAAAGATTATCATACCGTGAGTCCCAAAGGCTGCAATCTTTCTTTACAAGAGAGTCACTCCAATCCTTTGGTCATTTTGGTTGCTCTTTTCTGAACCTTTTCCAATTCTACGATATCTTTCTGAGGTGAAGCAATGAGAACTTTCTGAGGTGAAGCAATGAGTTCTCCAAATGTGGGCATTGCAAATGAGGCATAACCCAGTACTAAATTACTCTTGGGACCCGATATCATCATCTACAACAATTCTGCGAGAAGTCTGTCCCTTTGGGGATTTCTAGCTTGCTGGACTAAATGCTGTATTTGACAGACAAAGCAACACTACCTCCAGTATTGTCCTTTCCCTTTCCTTCCTATAGAGCTCATATCCAGAGAACCCACTGGTTCTCTCAGTTCCATCAGGTTTCTATTATGCCCACTATAACAACGCCATCCTCCATGATTGAGCACTCCAGTTCGCCCATCTTGGCTTGCAGACTTGTAGCATAAGCATATGCACACTTGTATACAGCCTCTCTCTTCAAGCGTCTTTGGCACTTGCATTTTGACCTGTGGTGCTTTGGCCTTTCTGACTGCTATCCTGTGCCCCTGTACTCCTGATGCCTAATTCTACATCTCCCCTGTTTAAATATTCTTTAATTTTATCTCCTACATCCCAGAATATTTGTTCCAAATCAGATCCTGCTCAGCCACTGTTGACTTTCCTCTCTCAATCAGTTTAAAAGCTGCTTTGGCATCTTTCAATTTTAAACATCAATAGTTTGTTTCCATCCCGCTTTAAGTGGAGGTCGTCCTCCCCCTCTTTTTTTTCTTTTTACAAATTTGGCTTGTCCAGAAGGTTCCCCAGTGCCTGAAAAATTCCAAACCCCTCCTCCCAAGACCATCATCTCAACCATGCTTTGCGACTAAAATGCTGCATCTGTCTAGCTGACCCCATATGTTGGACTGGTAAGATTTCAGAGTTACCTAGGACGTTCTGGCTTTCAGCATCCTACTCAGCAACTAAATTTTGCTTCCAGGACCTCATAACTACACTTCCCTATGTAACTGGTGCCAACCATCCACCACAGCCACTGACTTCTCCCCAAGCACTATCTAATAGGCTACCTAGGCAATGTGCAACAACAACAACCTTTAATAATCAAATCACTCACTACCAGGATCCGTCCAGCCCTCAGAGAAGTATCCTTGGCATAAGAGGATAGCTGTCCTCCAAGAAATGAGTCCCTTCTAAGGGAATGTTTTGCTCTGCTTCCAAGATGGTATATTATGTACATGTGTCATGGGGGTATGAGGGGGAAATAGGGCTCTATTAAGCCTTATGGGAATCCCTTCACATATGAGTACTGTCCTGATGATGGACAAGAGCAGGGCTTTTTTTCAGCGGGAACTCAATTTTGGCACCTCTCATGTGGGTGCCATTGACATTCTAAGAGAACAAGGTAGGTGTTTATGGTGAGTTCTGGCACCTGTTTTTTTTAGGACAGGATCAGTTCTTAACTATCAGCAGAACTTATGTAACTTCACCTGTTGAAAACAGCAAGAATGCTAAAATAGAAAATGTAATTTGCTCTTTCAATTACATAGTTAGGAATTAAACAAAAACTTAAATGTACCCCTTAAACAACTTATATAGAATTAGAAGCGGCTGCTTCAAGGGCATAGTTTCACATTAGGTATACATTTTGTGTAATACTAAAACCAGGCAGCTGAACTGTCAATAGGATAAAAACAGATTACAGAGATGTATGAAAAAAACAGCTGAAGAACTAGAGTATTTGTTTTAGGGTACATAATCACCTTTGTCATCACTGCAGAATTAACAATGAAATTAGATACTCACCATTGCCATCATTGCTGAATATGCAGTGTACAAAGGGTCATTTTCCAATTTGCTGTAAGAAAGTGGAAGTCTTATTAAAACAGCTTCTGAAGAGGACTTAAACGTCAGCAGTTATAACATCTGTGAGCTGCAGTTCCAATAATCATCAAAGCAGAGAGACTTTTATTTTCTTGCAATCCCATGATACGATCTTACAACCCTATAAGGTTAGGAACTTTGTCAAATTCTTTGTTAAAACATATATTTACCATGTGCATTCACAACTGAATAATACATCTGTGTACCTCACAAGAGTGGAATTTATTTATCCGCTATTGTACTCTAAAAGTGCTTGCAAGCAGCCAGAGATTTCAACCATGAATTTTCTATGGCACTGATGATTATCTGTGATCGTATCAGGTATGAAATTGACTTCCCACAAGAGGATTTTGAGAAGGCTGTAATCTCACTGTTAAACAGGCATACTTCTTAAAAGTTTTAACATCGACTTACTTTCTACTCTTTAATCTTATTTAAGATTAACACCATTTAAAAGTGGCACAGTAACACCCATACCTAACAACAATAGCTTCCCACATATCTTCCCACACACTACTCAAAAAAGGACCATCATTTCCCCTCTAGTTGACAGAAATCTCCACTGTCATCTCCAACACTATAGCAATGGGCTAACTAAAAAAAATCCAAAAAAATAGAGCCGTTCCCTGATGGATCGTGTTTTTATTTATATTTTTAAACAAATCAAACTGTTTCTGGAAGTGGGGGATGACTTAGGGTGCAGAAAAGATGGTGGGTCTATAATATAGCATTGAATAAAGTGCAGTTACCTTCGTTCGGTTAGAGCATTCCGGCTGAAATGAAGAATGATCTGATGAAGAGGATCAGGATGTTTTTCAGTTTCCTCCTCCTCCTCCTCACTTTTTTGCGGGGGAGTCTGTGCAATAATTATATCGGGTGCATAAGTAATAAAAGAAATGCAATGAAATGCAATAAACCTTTCGCAATCCAACCATCTTGATTTGTTCTGTCTGGCCTGCCTAGATACCCATAGAACCCAACAGGTGCTACTGATGGCACATCAGTTCTATGGTTCATGATTCCATGATTTCTGAAGTCTATACAGCATGGATTGGGCCTTCTTTGTCAACCCTACAGAGTCATCTGAGATGGATGGTGGTGGGAGCACTATATTCTGTGCAGAATGCAGCTGTCTCTGAGCCCTTAGATGCTGTCGCTTTTCATGAGAATTACACTTTCTTCAGAGCGTATGAAGCATAACACATACCTAGGTCAGACAAATGAAGTGCGTAGCCCATTTCTCTCTCTGCTTGCCATGATGCATGGTTTTATGTACAACCATCCACACAACCTCTTACAAGAAACACAATAATATAATCTCTCTCACGCAAATCATATAGCTTCTTCAATACCTCTGACAACTCAACTGTAAAAGCATCAAAGCCAATCTTTAAAAGACAATCCTCTGTACAATATTTTCCACCACGCTAAATAATCTATGGATGGGTTCTTAGCACTATCAAGTCATCGCTCTTTCACAGTAAACTTCAAACAGAATTGCAACTGACTTTCCAGGCAATTGCAGCTATTGCACTTTCCCTATATGTTCATCCTGCTATGTTCTGACAACTCCCATGGCATATCCATTGTGGATGTGGAAGAGAAGATTTAAAAAGCTGTTTGTCTGAACTGAGAGTTGGGTGGGTAATTCTAAGAAATACTTTGCAAATTAAAAACATTTATTTATTTAGCATTAGGTACTTACCTAATTTGAGCGTGATTGTTCATTGCTATTAACGCAATTTCCAAAAAATGTTTGTTTCGGACTGGAATTATAGACTGGAAATATTAATTCTACAAAAATTGCTAAAACTGCAGAGGCTAGAAATACGTTTTTCTTTTTAAAATCAATGCTGTAGTGTTATAGTACTGCACCATATTTTTGCTGCCATTTCAGTATTTTTTTTAAAAAAAGTCATAAAAGGGTTTTAGTACTAATTTAAGAAGTGATTTAAAAATTGATGGGATTATAAAATGTTGCCCATTACACTGGCGGAGGAAGAGGGGGCGGGGGGAGTGCACCACCCTTGGCAGCGCAATCCTGGTGGGGCTCCATTGCAGTGCCCCGCCCCCCCGCTCACACTGGGCGCCCTACCCCCAGCACCCCCGGTGCTCTCCGCCCCCGGTGCTGGAGCATGAAGCTCCGCCACTGGCCCACTACAAAGAGATAGATGAGATATGATAGTTTCACCTGCCTGATAACTTTACTATCCTTGTCAAAACCACATCTCTTTAAAAGATGGAAAAGCAGCATCTACACTCTCAAGTATTGCACTGCTTTTCTATTCCTCTAAAAAGCACCCAGACTTTCTGCAGTGAGAAAAGAAAAAGGCAGAAGGAGCACTAGGAAAAGTACAAGCAGATGATGATGTTATGAGGAGCCCTGTAAAATGTGAAAGAATGCAAAATGGTGGTCCCTCACTCAATGCTTAATGTAGATGCAGCTTATATCAGGGACAGCTGAAATACACTTGTATTTTAAGAGAAAAGGAATATTTTTGGTCAGTAAACTTTTCCCACAGTGATAGGTTAATACCTCTTCATATCAACTGTTGAAATGGTTACAAACTAATAGAGGTAATTAACTAATAAACCTATTACTTGGTTTCTCCACTGCATTCATGTGATGGAAACCTCTATTAACGATAGCTAGGGGAACAAATCATTTTACATGTACACAGAAATAAAACAATAATTAAATCACTTCTTAGGTTGTCAGTTAAAAGGAAGACATCTAAAACTGTCTGAAGCTTAGAAATACATGCACATACTTATCTTAGTTAAGTTCTAATAAAAGGTGAAGTAGAAGCATAAATAATTCCAATTTTAATATATGGAAGGAAACTTTTGCTGCTTAATACTGTCATACAAGTTTATAGTTCATTAGAATACCACTCTATTAGAGTATCAGGAGAAAGCCAAATTAACTTGTATAACAGCTTAGAAATGTTAAAATAAAAAGGAGGGTTATGCAATAACCAAAATCCAAACCACAAAGAAGCATTAATTGTGTTAAGCCTTCAAAGAAAATGCTAATTAAAATATAGGATTTGCTAAGCTGAACAAAGCAGAACAATGATAAGTTTTAGTTCAAACTATATTTTTTAAAAAATAAAAAAGCAATTTCGGATATTGGCATAAGCCATAGCTGTGTCCATGGATGCACAGAATATATCAGTGTTATACTGCACAGCTTGGCTATTTCTTTCTGATACCTTATATATTTAAGAACATTAACTCTGGCATAGGAAAAGAGTGATACACATTTTAATATAGATAGATACAGATATAAATATATAGTTAGATAATATGGATCAGTGTGGGCATTTGAAACCGGGACCAGCCATATCTGTACTTACAGCCAAATCCTGAACTAGTTTCTCCTCAAAGGAATATTCCTCTGTTTCTATCCAATATTTCTGATAACCATGGAGGAACAGGTTAATAGAGCGGTGCCTGGGAGGGGGGGTGAAAGTGAGATCAAGAGGGATAAACGGAATACAGTATAAAAGCTTATGCGGTTAATGATTAGTAAGCATATGGATTTTGTACAATTGCGTTCCTCTGATTGGTCAGTAAATATTTTTTTAAAAACCTAGATCATTGTTTTTGTCTGTTACTATGGTATTTATTTTTGTGTTTTTATATTGTAAACTGCCCTGTGCTAGATCCTTGGATGGTGATATAAAAATAATAATAAAATAAATAAGCAATTTCCCCAATGTTTGACAGAAATTAAGTTACACAGAATGTAACTTACAATAGATATACAGAGTATGGGAAAAAAAGCTTTCATATCTTCACATTCCATTGCATATTCTACTGCACATACAACAGAATCTAAATAACCTCAGAGAACTTGGGGTGTGGTTTGTTCTACAATTTGTTGGGTTTAAAGTCTCTTTTTTCCACTTTGTTGCCTTAAGTTATGAAAGGACTGGTTGTAGAAATATGGAGGAGACATCCTGTTGGGTCTTTTGTAATCTCTCTTGTGAGTGAGCAACACCTTAAGTTTGCGTCTGGATTCAACCAGAAAGTCCTTCAGAGCTTCTTCTGGGCTGAGCAGAAGAGGTCTGAAGAACAGGCAGAAGTTCAGCCAAGAACTGATGAAGAAGAGGTAAACAGAACGGCTTTTTTTTAAAGAAAAAATCGGAGAGCACCATAAGGAGAGGTGGCAGGATGTGCTTCAGGGAAGAAAACAACAACAGAATGACCGCTCCCCACTTCAAATGGGGGGCGGTTTTTGCATGGTTGTGTGCAGCCCCCTGGCCCTACACGATCCCCAGCAAGTCAGACTGGCTTTGGTTCCCCAAGCTGGGTACCTGGAGGTTCCTGCCTAACCTCAGACAGTTAACCAATCCCAGCTGGGGAGGTGTTGCCAGAGGAGTTGACCAGGTAGGATTAGGACCTCCCTGCACACACAATGAGGGTGGAACTTACCTGGGAGCTCTCAGCTGGCTCCCCAGAATCCTTTAGTCTATCTTCCCTAAATGGGTGGGGGCGTGAAGCGGTGACCCACGTCCCCCCTGTGGTGGTGATCCCAGGATCCCAGGATTCGTTAAAGGGGTTTTGTTGAGGGGAGTCACTGGCCATACGCCATTAGGTTGTCAGTGCTCTCCCCTGCGTTGCGGCGAAATGGGGAGGGGGGTCTCTCTGCTTAAACATACATTTTCCAGAGCCAGCCCAATCCCCACACAGTTTGGATAACCCTGATGTTCCCCAGATTCCTGGCCAGGGACTGGGAGGGATAAACGCCCAATGCCAAGGTCTCCCTACATCTGAAAGTTTAATAAAGTTGTGACCAATTTTAATCCCATAACATGCTGTCATGAGTCATTATTCCTCCCAGGGGTCGCCAGGGGTCGGAGGGTCTTTGCCTGGCCGCGCAATAAAGGCAAAGTGAAGTGGAATAAAACACAGCTATGGGTTGAGGGAGAAAAGACACGGACTAAGCTACCTATGCTATTTAAGGTCTAAAGTAGGTAAAAGGAGTGAAAAAGAAAAAAAGAAAAACCTGAGACCAGTGGGAGCTAATGGCAACTGGCTGCCAAAGGCAGGGACAGAACTGCATTATGGGAGCCCTACGTCCCAAACGATTGCTGCTTTCCTTCAACCAAGGGGGTAGAGACCTCAACCCATCCTACTGACCTGGAACTGGGAATAGGGGAATGTGTTGCAGCTTATTCTTCCTGGACTTTGGTGAGGCATCACTGGTGATCCATGGGTCTATAAGGATCAAAGGGTGCCACCAAAGAGACGCAGTATTATGCAGCCTGCTCCGTCTTCCACCTGCAGTGAGGGTGGGAAAACTAGGGCCTTTGAAGCGCCAGCCTCAATCCTTACAGAGAGCCTCTCAGCCCTTCTAGGAAGTGTCAGGGGCAGAGTGGGGAAATAACTCAAAATAAAGGAAGAGAGAAAGAAAAGCATGTACGAAGAAGCCCGCTTGTGAATTGGGCTCATATGTGCTCCAGATTTGCATGGCCGGTTGCCTCATCAGGCAGAGCCTCATGAAGCAGAGCCAGTTTGGACTGACCAATCAGAACCCCTTATTTAATTGTACAAACTCATTGTATGACATCATATCATGGCTGGGAAAGGAGTAAGTGTGTGCGTAAGCAAGAGGCTCTCCATTACATTACCGTTAATGTGAGTATGAGCCTGTCATATTGAGTTTTT
Organism: Podarcis cretensis; assembly: GCF_951804945.1. NCBI lineage: Eukaryota > Metazoa > Chordata > Lepidosauria > Squamata > Lacertidae > Podarcis > Podarcis cretensis. The sequence continues at coordinate 42,365,995 of NC_137170.1, read as the reverse complement.
TCATGTACTTTTTCCAGCCATACACGTTGGAAGGTGCTCAGGTAGAAATTGCTAATTTTGTGTCTGAAGAAAAGCATATAGGTTTCAACTAACAGTAAAAACACAATTATAGTAAAGCAGTTAAGAGCAAAGGTTATCTAAATATGTAAAATATATTAATAATTTTACATCTAATTTTATGTTAATAATTTTACATCTAATTTTATGTTAATAATTTTACATCTCATTTTATGTTAATAGTTTTGCATCTCATCTCATTCTGTCCAAGTTCTATATGGCCATGATTATATTAAAAATAATGACGACAATCCTAAGTATTAGGATTCTTCTTAAATACGAAGGTTCAATTCTTCAAATGTCACACTCCAATACAGATATTCACATTCGTAACATAGCAAGTCCATACAGTTTGAAGTCCACCATGCCAAAATTGTATACATAAGCAGGGATATCCCATTGTCACGAAGGGTAGTCATAAATAATTCCATATATTATTGGGACTCTTGTTCCCCATCTCTGCTGTTACTCAAATTGTGTCCCTCATTTTTAAAATATTGTGTAAATGTCAATAGAAATTAAGAGAGTGAGACTGAAATCACACACTTAGTTATGCCAACTTAATCCATAAAAGCAATGTCTTAGATTCAAAGAAATGTTAAGGAAATTAATGTTAAGGATTTATCTGCCATTCTGCAGCCACCTACAGCCTCCAAAATCCATTCTGGAGGGTCAGATATGCTTCCTGAGCAAGATGAGATGAGGTGTGTGCAGCTGTTGAGGAGAGAATACGTTTTCATTCTTTTTTAAAAAAAGATTTACTATCACAAGGAACTAAACAGCAGTACACATCCTAAATTATGAAAACAATCAAGGCCAGTCAAACAATCATAGGTCCAAACACAAAAAAGAGAGATGCAGGTATATCTGGGTGGACTGCAAAATTTTGACCAGAGGTTTGCATTAACATCAATAAAGCTTCAGCAATCCTGAAATATAGTGTTAAACCATTTTCAGACATTTTCGCCCCACCAATAAATAATCAAATATTGAGTTCTCCGTTTCCCAAGGCAACCTGGAAGCTAAAATAAGAAAAATGCAAGAAATGTATAATTAACATATTACTGATTGTGGTTCAAAGAGAATGGACTGAGTAACACTTGCATAACCATCAGGTCTATTTGAAATAATTTCTAAGTGGTTTCCTAAAAGGATCTTGGGCCCAATCCATCCTCCCCCCTAGGTGCAGCCCAAAGAGCTGAATATGTGGGCGAGGATATTCTTAAGCCCCAGCTCTTTTACTGACAGGCACAGAGCTGTATGTGCTGTCATTACATGCAATGAGAGGTTTTGGCTTCCCTCCAGGAAAGAAAGCAGAGCCCCTGCTTCTCTTCATATACACTAGCGGCCAAAATTGTGGAAACCCTTTTGGAATAGTGTATTACCGAGGTTTGATGGCTCATAACACCTGATTGGCTCTCTAAACACACATGCTCATTGGCTACATTCAAATGAAGGAAAGCTACTGCCTATCAACCTAATCAAGTTGTGCTTCCTTTTTTCTGGTTATTTGGCTATAACCTTTGATGGAATACAGATATTGAACAAACTTTGCTGCATCACATTCCTCCTTAAATTATCTTTCCATTGATATATAATTTTATGGTATTACAAAAAAAAAAGTGGTGTTATGAGCCATCAAACCTCAGAAATACACTTTCCCCAAAAGGTTTCCACAATTTTGGCCACTAGTGTAGGGCATATTTGCCTGTCCATGAACTAACTTCAGCATGAAGGGAGCCTGAGAAACTGACAAAAATAGTGGTAATGGGAAACAAAGTTTCCATACCTGAGGATTGGAAAGTGGCAAATACAACACCATTCAGAGGTCTAAATAGGAAAATATTGTATGCTGTGTGGAGTCCTCAATCTATGCGTGCATCTGCGTTTTTTGATTTTGATGGTTCAGGCAGTGGCTCTGTTTTTTATATACAGTTATATAGTCATATAGATATTTCTTTTCCGAATGGTTTTTGTATGGTTGTGTCATGGCCTTTGGCTAGTACAATAAAGCTAATTTATTTACTTAAGAATATACAACACCACTTTTAAAAAAAAGAGATTCCAGGGAGATGTTGAAAATTACAGGCCACGAAGTTTAAACTCTGTTCTGGGAAAACTGGTGGAAAACATTGTTAAAGATAAGATAACAAAGCATATAGGAAGAACAAGTCTTGCTGAAGCAGAAATCAGCATGGCTTCTGCAAGGGCAATATCTGTTTCACTAACCTATTAGAGAGTCAACAAGCATACAGACAGAGATGATCAAATTGACATAGTGCATTTGGGCCTTCAAAAAGCTTTTGACAAAGTACCTCACCAAATTACCTCACTGCCTGAGTAAAATAAGACGAGAGATCCTCTTGTAAATCAGGGACAGGTTAAATAACAGGGAGAAGGACAGATAAAAATAAGTGGACAGTTCTCCCAATGGAGGGATGTAGAAAGTGGAGTCCTGGGACTGGTCTTGTGACCTGTGCTTTTTAATGCATAAACAGTGTTCGGGATCTAAAAGGATCTGTCCAAACTGTCTATCCTTGCTTATATGTTGGAATCATGATTTCTGGACCCAGCGCTGAGCCTGCACTGTTATTAGACTAAATTAAGATACCTTCCTTGCTCTCAAATAAGAGCTGCTGTAATTGGGTTTTGGGGCAGGAGCATGACAGAGGGTTAGACAAATTCGTGGCGGACATAGTGACCAATGACTACTAACCCTGATGCTTATGTTCTACCTCCACTGTAGAAGGCAGTATGCTTCAGAATGCCAGCTGCTGGAAACGGCAGGAGGGGGAGAATGCTGCTGCATTCAGGTCTGCTTGCAGGCCTCCCATAGGCATCTGGTTGGCCACAGTGAGAACAGGAAGCTGGACTAGATGGGCCTGATATAACAGGCTGTGCTTATGTGCATACTGCACGAACAGGCTAGCCTCCAGCCTACATCTGCAGCCCTAGGATTTTTTTGTGTGGGAGTCATGCACGAGATTTTCATTGCAAGGAATGGCATAGCTGTTTACCCAGCATCACACGTTTCCAAGTAAGGGCTGGCAGGAAAGGAGAAATGTGCAGGAGGAGATGCAGCATGCAAAACAACAACAATGCACGTGTAATTGCAGAAGATGAAACTTGTCAGTTGATGTATTTCATAAAACAAGCCTCCCAAATTTTAGGGTTAAGACCTTAAACTAAAACCTTAATTATATGGTGTTTACAATATTAAAGGCATGATCCACTCTCTCATGTCTGGGAAGGAATGGGCTAGCTTTCCCTACATATAGAATAGGGTTGCCATATTCCAAAAAGCAAAAACCAGGACACCCTGGAAGTTTTTACAAAAACGGCAGCAAGCCTCAAATTTTTTATTGATCCAGGACAAAGCGGCCCCTCAGATGTCAATTCCATCTTTGAAATCCAGGTAATGACTGGGAAAATCCGGACATGGCAGTCCTAAGATAGGAGGTGCATACAGACATCCCATACATAGCAGCAGATAACTGGGCCCACATGCCTGGCCAAGGGATAGTGGCAAAAGGGAAGGATAGGTAGTTCCAACAGTACAATCCTATGGACGCCTGCTCAAAAGTAAGTTCCATATAGTTCAGTGGGCTAACTCCCAAATAAGTGGGTAAAATATTGCAGCCTGGCAATTCAAAAATATGTGAATGGCTACTGAAAAGCAGGCACCACTGAGTTCAATGACCCACTTCCAAGTACATTTCTTAGATTGTAGTTCACTGTTTTTAAACAGCTGGGGGCTGCAAAGGATTAATACAAGACTTTCTGATATTCAGAAAAGCAACGAAAAGGTAATGAAATGTAATAGAAATGTATTTTTGCAGTGCTAGTTGAGGTTAGAATTAATTTTGGATCCTAGTATGTTATTAGAATACTGTCAAGACTGCTTTACAAAATGCTTCTGCGAGTCTTGTGTTCTATCTACTTCCATTTGAAACAGAATTAAGGATTAGAGCATCTCTTTTACAAAGACATATGATGCTCTTCTAATATGGCTCAACAGGAAACTTTAAGAAACTGGCTGAACTTTCAATACGGTGTCACAGAAAGCATGTCAGGTAAGAACACCCACTGTTCTGAAGCGCAATAGCAAGAGTCTCATGTAAAAAGAAAAATTAAAAGTTATGTACCTTGGCAGATTATACAACGGTGCCATCCTGAAACAAGCCACAACAGCTCTTTTACGTTGTTTTGACAAGAGTTTGTGCCAAACTGCTTTCTTTGATCTTAATGGTTGCTCAACCTATGGAAAAACACTATTGTAAATAACAAGTCCAGTTCAGCTGATGCCATCTGTAAGTTGACGATGATAGAAAATACACGGTGTGTGTGTGTGTGTGTACACACACACACACACACACATGCACAATGACCGCTCCCCACTTAAAACGGGGGGCGCCCTTTGCGGGGACGCGTGCAGCCCTGGATCTGGAGTGGCCCCATCAGCATAGGCTTTGCCTTCCCTCAGGTGGGATACCTGGAGGTCCCCGCCTACCCCAGTGAGTTGTCCAATCCCACCTGGGGGAAGCGTTGCCAGGGAAACCAGGCCAGGTGGGGGGAGGGATTACCTGCCCACACAATAGAGGGTGGATCTTAATTGTTAATCCTCACATGGAAAATACACGGTGTGTGTGTGTGTGTGTGTGTGTACACACACACACACACACACATGCACAAAACACACAAGATTAAACCTAACCTCACACTGGAGAGAAAATCACATCAAGCCAAATGTTTGGCGAAACAGAAGAATCTTTGGGGTTCATCTGAAAGCCAAAATAGATGGAGACAATTTACCTCTCTAGGGACTGAATTCTGATCTACCTTTCCCAGGAAAACTGCAGGGGACACACCACCCAGAGATGTGCAAAAATACTCCTAAACAGGAGGCTAGAGGCAGAGCTGGATCCAGGAGTATCCATATATTGAAAACCTGGGGTTGTATCCTCTACACTCACTGCACCTGTGGCATCACTTGTAGGACTTCCCAATCCTGTGCATCACACAAATTTGTTCTGGGTCCCCCTCCCACCCTTCCAGAGCAGATTTGGAGGGAACACAAGGGAGGAAATAAAGTTCCATTGCATGAGCAGAAATCATTCCATGAACACAATAAGTTCGTGGATACAATGCCTTGTCTTTCAAAAGAAGTGCAGCCCGTCCAGAACAGGCAGAGCTTTCCCAAAGTTCTAAATGTTGACATTAGAACTGTCTAGTTGTCACCCCTATATCTACCTTCTGAGGCCCTTCTTTGTGAGGTCTGGAGGGTGGCAACATGAGAACAGGCCTTCTCCGCAGTGGCTCCCCGTCTATGGAAGGCTCTCCCCAAGGAAGTTTGCCTGGTGCCTTCATTATACACCTTTAGGCACCAGGCAAAAAACATTAACGAGGCCCTTGGTTGATCTGATGTGACATCCATGCCCTTTTAAAACATGGGGTTTTTTTTGGGGGGGGTGTTTATTAGGTTGTTTTTACTTTGATTATATATATTTGGGCTTTTATGTTTATCTTTTCCATGAACCACCCTGAGACCTCCAGGTATAGGGTGGTATATAAATTCAATAAATAAATAATAATAATAATAATAATAATAATAATAATAATAATAATAATGTTTCTGAGCACAATTCAAAGTGTTGGTCTGACCTTTAAAGCCCTAAACAGCCTCGGTCCTGTATACCTGAAGGAGCATCTCCACCCCCATCATCCAGCCCGGACACTGAGGTCCAGAGCTGAGGGCCTTCTGGCGGTTCCCTCGCTACAAGAAGTGAGGTTACAGGGAACCAGGTAGAGGGCCTTCTCGGTAGCAGCGCCTGTCCTTTGGAACACCCTCCCAGCAGATGTCGAGGCAATAAACAACTATTTTACTTTTAAAAGACAACTGAAGGCAGCCTTGTTTAGGGAAGTTTTTAATGTCTGATGCTGTATTGTTTTTAATATTTGGTTGGAAGGCGCCCAGAGTGGCTGGGGAAACCCAGCCAGATGGGCGGGGTATAAATAATATATTATTGTTGTTGTTGTTGTTGTTGTTGTTGTTGTTGTTTGTTGTTGTTATCAGTGGCGTAGCGTGGGGGGTGCAGGGCGGGCCGGCCGCACCGGGCGCAACATCTGGGGGTTAGGGTTAGGGGGCGCCAATCCATGGGTTAGGGGGCGCAAATTACTTGCCTTGCCCCGGGTGCTGACAACCCACGCTACGCCACTGGTTGTTGTTGTTGTTGTTGTTGTTGTTGTTATTATTATTACCCTGTAAGCTAAGTCAGTAGTATTACCCTTCATATTGCAGACAGGGGCTAAGGCTGAGAGTAGCTTATGTAAGTCCAGCTACTGAATACATGTCAGAAGCTAGATCTGAACCAGGGACTCCCCAATTTGAAACACAGTCTCTGTTATAATATATGTGCTTAGATAAGAACTCCATGTTCTGCTTTAAAAATATAACTGAAAGGTGGGGTCCCCTTCACCTGTTCCAGATGATACACAGCTGCTGAGATCCTTTGCACACGCTGCACTATTTTCTCAGGATCAACAGGTTCATCAGCTTTCAAGACATCTTTGTACAAATTCAACTGCCATTTCACAGCTGGGTCATCTGACTGCAAATAACACATACGATCTTGTATCAAAAATGTTTAAAAATACTTAGCAGACTTATTTAAATAAACATTAAATAAAATGCCCCACTCTTACACAGCAATCCTATATTTTAATTATGTCAGGCCTGGGGGGCATGGGGATATGATTGTCATATCTTATACTCACTCAGCCTAAAAGATTAGGAAAAGCATGCCACTGGGAAAATTCCAAAATCAGCTCTAACTCCACCCTACCCCACTAAAAGATAAGCAGAAAATTGTGACCCAAAGGTTAGAGCAAATACTGTAATAGTGTTTTTGCCAGGAGCATAAAGGAGAAGTAAAGCTGTGTATGTATCATCTGCATATTACTGACAATGTACTACAAAACTCTAGATGACCTGACCAGCAATTTCATGTAAATATTAAACACAATGGTGGATAAAATCAAATCCGGTACTTAAGGCTCCACAGTGCTGAACCAAACTCCCCAAGCACCACCCTCTGAAAACAGTCATCCCGGTAGGACTGCAACCGTCATAAAGCATTGCCACCCACTCCCAACTCAGACAGCTTCTCCAGAAGAATACCATCGTCAATGGTATCAGATGACACTGACAGATCAAGGAAGATCACTAGGGACACACTCCCTAGAGGTGATTATACAGGGCAACAAAGGCAGTTTCTATACCAAAAGCGCAGAGGTGTGCCTGCTAAATCCTATAGCCCTCATAGCCTGCATAACTTAAGCAAAAGATTGCCTTGTTAAACATCTAAATGTTTTAAAACTTTGCCTAATGCTAAAAAACGTTTCATCTGACAGACCTTTTTGAACATTACCTTCTCCTGCAAATGCAAATTATTGCGTAAATGCTCCTTCACCTCTTCTTCTGTGTCTTTCTGCATACAAATATAAGCATATATTAATCTGTGCCATAATAAAAGTTGGACTAACTTATTAAATTATCTTTCTAGAAAGCAAATATCCTGGTGATGAGACAGCCCGCAACCATCTACAACTGGGCTGCAAAGCTTTGCCAACAGAATAATTATATTGTAACCCAGAAGAGACAGGAGGATCCAATTTCCCTAGGGAAGGAGTGAAGATTGGGAGAGGCTGTGAGAAGCAGGGAGAGTTCTGAAACAGCTGGTGAGAAAGTCTTGTATGCTGATATTTGTGGATTTAGTAAGTGAATGTTTCTGACTGTTCTTCTTCCCAATTATTATCTATATGTTTTTTAAACACCAAATCTGGTCCATTTGTTTTCTTGGAATCCAATCTGGAAGAATAGCTGGAAAGCTGAAAACAGGATCCTAGACAGCTGCCTCCCATCAAGAAGCAACAGCAGGCAACACGTACATAGGATTCCGTGTGGAAAATGTGATAAGAACTGTAGGTGTGCAAAGCCAAATTCATTTTTTATGCTCATATCTGACCAATCCCTTATTCAATAAGGGTAACTGTTTGTTTCATAGAATCATAAAACCGCAGAGTTGGAAGGAACCACAAGGGTCATCTAGTCCAGCCCCCTGCAATGAAGGAATCTTTTACCCAATTTGGGGCTTGAACCCATGACCCTTAGATTAAGAGTCTCATGCTCTAGCAACTGAGCTATGGCAAACGTAAATGAAATATGTGTAGCTAATGTGAGATATTTCCTCAGTTCCCACAACTGGCCCCATTTTTCTTACATACATCTGATGATACGGGCTCTGGTCCAGGACAGCTTGGGTACTGTAAATTTGCTAGGATGCCTTCAAGATGCCATACAGGGCCATCTTTACCCAGAGGTGCAAGGGGTGCGGTGCACCCGGGCACCAAATTCTAGGGGGTGCCCACCGCTGAAGCCACCTAAGCTCTTAACTGCGAGCCATGGATGATTGGGGTCAATGGGTCATTTCCGTTCTCTTTTGCAAAACAGCTGCAGAACCAATGTATCCGGCGCTGCCCCCTAGTGGTGTCTTTCATTTTCGCATGATTGCAAAAATGGAAAGACAGAGTTATCGCTGCCATTTTTTTTTCATGTTAGTGGTTTTCGCTGCTCCCCTCCTTAAAAGCTCAACAACTTTGACATGCCCCCCCAAATTTGGGGGCGCTGGACGGATCTTTGCACCCTGGCGATGCATATGCTAAAGACAGCCCTGATGCCATACTATTCTATTTGTTATGACATATTCTATGCATACAGTAAATATAAGCATGCCATTGTGTCTTTAAGATCTATGAATTGCTTTCCACTTCAGGCAATAAGTATTTAATCAGTCAAGTGCTTTGGTCTAGCATTCATTTTTCTAGATGCATTTGGACCAATGAATAAACCGGTTTGCCATATGGAAGGCTTGTTCATTGTTTCTCGCACTGTTGAGATGCAGGCGTTGCAGCGAGGGCATATCCTGATACTGCATAGCAACGTGTGCATTTTGAGAATCCTTGTATTAGAACAGGCATAGGCAAACTCAGCCCTCCAGGTGTTTTGGGACTACAACTCCCACCATCCCTAGCTAACAGGACCAGTGGTCAGAGATGATGGGCATTGTAGTCCCAAAACATCTGGAGGGATGAGTTTGCCTATGCCTGTATTAGAATCACAATCCCCATGTGGTTGCTAGATTTTCAAAATTGAACACTCTTAACTGAGCAAAACTTCGACTTACACAGCTGTATCTGAACTTAGCAAGAGATATCAGTTCTTGATCTCCAGGCGTACACATATTCAGTCCAATGGGAAGCATTTTTTTAAGTGCAGCTACAATTAGAGAAGTCTGTATTGAATATAAATCCCCTCTACGTTTTGATTTCTTTCGTTCTTGATCATGACCTCCAGACTAAAAGGGAAGATACATACAAAATATATTGTGTAGTTATGTGATTCATTCATATTAAATAGTTATTTCCCCTAATTATCCAACCAAAGCTAGACTTTTATATTGACATATGATATGTAATATATATATATTTAATGGCTAAACTTGGCAAAATATAAGTGAACCAAAGAACTGCTGTGGAAAATACCGGTACATATTATTTTAGTAGCACTTCATAATTTACTTCACCACAGAAAATCTAAGAATACACACGTTGTAATTTTCTACAATCTACACATCTCCAAAAACACATACATACACATACGAATAACATCTGAAACGGATAAAAGTTTTGACAATAAGCTTTGTACTTTTAGAAGACAGTAAGTGTTTCTAACATTCTGAGCATTCTATGCATGTATGAAATGTATCTGCAATGCTGCTTTTTAAAAAGTCTCATGTTGCCTATATATGAATTCAATAAAGTCCTACGCCTATGAATTTGTACACTAGAAAGCTACTTTTCATTAACTCCATTGTTGATTTAAAAAAAAACAGGTAAATGTATCAGACTACACTGTCAGCAGCTTCAGTCACCCAGAGCATAAGGAAAATGAGCCCTAGGAAAGAGACAGTAAACAGGTTGCACATCAACATAATATCTGTCCTATTCTATCCAAATAATGTAAAATAAAACTTTTTATTTAAGGCAGCAGATCAAAGCTCTGAGCAACAACAAGGTCATCATTAACAGAATCATACTATGAACAAACTTACACTAAAAAGCCACACAAAAAATGTCCCCTTCCTGAATTCCATGCTTGAAATAGACTCTCACTGGCCACAGTGAGAATTTGCCACACACATGAATTCAGAGCTGGGCTCATAGCATTTCACTGCTACAAACAGCAGGCGCTTGCTATAAACCCTCCACATCTTATTGCCGCTGCAAATGAAAATTTAAGGCCCTGAGCAAACTGTACAAGCTTCTTATGCTGGTACAGTAAGAGCTGTTAGTACTAATTGTTTGCAAACAATTACCACACGGTTTTTATTCTAGGAGAAAGAAAAGTCTAACAGTGCACGCACTTTGGGTAAATTGTTGCAAAGCTCTCGTTTTTATGAAAACTACCAAAGCATCTAGCCATTCCTACATGTTTGGCAGTTCAGTTATGAACAAAAACATGATGTGGTGGTTTTTCTTCAGGGACTGACAAATGCAGGAAGTATTTTGCCTCAAAGCTTTGCTTGTCAAAATGCCTTAGAAAAAGTTTTCTACAGTAGCAATGAAATAATGGCTCTATATTTAATGACATTAATTTGTACTCTACTTTGATAGCAGACAAACAAATGCCACAATGTATCACGGGGACCCAGTGGCGTCACTCGTCTGTTAATCAGGGGAGGTAACTGGTGTAACACAGGAGGTAAGTCAGTCCTAGTTTTTCATTCTTCTGTTCCTTGGAGGACAGGTTTCTCCAGAAAAGATTCCCCGTTATCTACTTCAGTATGAGTGGGTAAGAATGTTTAACATAAACGCAGTAAAGGGGGGGGGACACATTTTAAAAGTGAAGAAATGCTCCATTCTGTCTCTGCCACCAAATTTCAGACTTTTAAAATTGCTACTCAGTAAATCTCAATTTACAAAGATAGAACTGGAGATTCACAGAACATCATGCTCTGTTCGTGACGGTAAGGAAGTGGGTTGTGCTTTAAAATTATCTGTTCATATTTATTCTATACTAGCAGAAACCCATCAAGGGTATCTGTCCTTTCTTTCTACTCATCACCCTTATTATTAAAGCAGGGAAGGTCTTTACTTGCTTTCCCCTCTATAATGAGGGCTACAATTTGATCTGGTGTAAATGTAATGCTGAGCTATAGACTACTGATAGGTTTGGAATGTTTGCAACCCACCTAACTAAACAAAGTTCATCAGGCAGCTTACATTGAGCTGCTTCACATGAAAAGCTAAGTCCAACTATGGCTTAGTGCAAAAGTGTTAGCATGGGGGGTTCCCAGAAGAGACTGCAGCTGCAGCACTCCTCTCCCAGACTTGCTGCTGCTACAGTGCCATAAGCTAAGCCACGGTTTGGCTTAGTTATGAAGGTTCCCAACCTGGCATTTGGGAAGGCTTTCATGGGCGCCCTCAGGCAGCTGTTCCAGACTCTGAGCTTTCATTAAAAGAAGAAAAGGGTCTAAACTTCCAAGAAAGAAAGTTATGAAGCAAAATGTGCAAGTACCCTTTGAAGCAATTTCTGTGAAATGAGTAAACCTTTGTTTTTAGTAAATGAGTGAAGCCAGAGCTGTGATTGATAAGTCATGATGACAATGGTGATAATGACCACCTTTTCCCTAGTTGTTCCCAAGTCGTTGTGTTTTGCCAGGGCAGATCCAGCACAGAGGCATCATTATTACCAATATCATCATCAACTTTCCCCCGGATTGTATGCAACTAAGCTTACTCAGAATAGACCCACTAAAATTAATGGCCCTAAGTTAGTCAAGACCATTCATGTCAATGGGTTTACTCTCAGTAAAAGATTGTAAAATACAATTCATAATAACGACATTTTTCCTGATTGTTTCCAACTTGTGGGGAAATTTTTAAATAAATTTGGTACAGGATGCGTACACTGATTTTAGTGTGATCCAAATTTATTTTGTATCCATAAGTCTTGACTGCAGGGAAGGAGAGCAAAGAGGAGGGAGAGAATAATATGATAAAGTAATCTAGATATTTTAATGGACAATCATAGCAATGACAAGCACAGTATATTACTACTACTACTACTACTATTAGTTCTAATGTTTCTAATTTCTAATGTTAAAAATCCCAATACATTAATGAGTCACTTTTCCAATTAAACACTTTTTCAATTAAAGATACTAAACTAATTTACATAAAATGAGGATGGTAACAGAGGCAGAAGAGAGATGTTGTTGGGCCATTTTCTTCCCCATGAAATCAATACCCAGGCCTGTATAGAAAAGTGTGTAGGAGTATAAAAACAGATGTTCTGGCAAAATCTGCCTAACTTTCCAATAGGATTTATATTGGGCAGAACATGTACCTTCCCTTTGTGACGCCACTGCTGTGATCAATGGAAAGAATGCTGAGAGCCTGGTCATCTCTAAAACTAAAACATAAAGACACATCATGCACTTTGACCTGTACCTTTACTTGCATGGCCTGTATGAAAGAAAAAATACAAGGAAAAAAGTAAGTAAACTTGATGAAAAGATGGGAATTTTACAAGTTAATTAGAAACAGTATCTTCTTTTTTTTCAATAAAGTAGCTAAAATACCTTGCATTTACAATGAACCATTACCATGTGTCATTATGTGCTCTCTTAATAAAATAATGAATTACTGCATTAGATTAATTTCTTCTATTATTACGTTTACTGAGGGTTAAAAATAAAGAATATACTGAGGATTACCAATGGCAATATATTTTATTCTATATATATTATGTAAACCCCCATACTGCTGTTTTAGTCAGTTTAGAATAAAGGAAAACCATAAACAACAATACATTTACTATCTTTATAATCTTTTAATATTGATGTTTAGTAATATGACTTGGACTTAATACTAATGAATGTTTGACAACACACACTTACCAATTTTTTTAGCCTTGTATCTGTTAACAAACAATATTCACAAGAAATGCAACAAACCAAGTGCTTTTGCTTTACAATGGAAAACTAATGTTACATGAAACTTTGTGCAGGTTACAGAAAGTTTGATTCTGCAATTATTTCTCGACCTCCTCTCCTTTTGGCCTTCTTGGGCACTTTAAAATGCCACGATTCAAAGTTAGAAGTTAAGGACTGAGGTCTACAATCACATCTACTTTTCCCAAATATATTTTAACTTGTAGAAGATAAAGTTGAATACTTTTGTCCTATGGATTTCAAGCTTTTGCTAAACTTTGCTTGCTTTCCCTGGAGAGACCTACCAGACTGATAAACAGTTTGAGCCACCTGGCCAAAGTCAGCTCTTCCATGTAGCCTTTAGGCTAGACTGAATGTATAAATTTTATTCCTAGTTAGGCTTTTCTCTCTCTGCTACATCTGTGCTCTGGATTCCCCCCCCCCAAATGCTTTTAAATGCTGGATATTTGTTTGCTGTATTTTTAAACTTTTTCTACTTTGACTGATTTTTTTTTTTTATCCTATAAAGTGTGATACCCATTTCTTAAAATAAATTAAATCCTCTACTTAAAAAAAAAAAAAAAAGGGAGTTACAAGTGCTTAATTCTGACTGAATTGTGCCCTAGGAGTGTCAAAGAGAAGGGACTGTGCACAATACAGTCGTATAAAAAGAAAAAGGAAATCTCCTGAGAATGAGTTGCTGTTATTAAGGGTCAAACTAGAGAGGATGTTAATGCAACTTAAAAGGTAAAGGTAAAGGGAGCCCTGATCAAACTGCGGGAGGCAGTGGAAGACAGGAGTGCCTGGTGTGTTATGGTCCATGGAGTCACGAAGAGTCGGACACGACTAAATGACTAAACAACAACAAAGGGACCCCTGCCCATTAGGTCCGGTCGTGGCCGACTCTGGGGTTGCAGCGCTCATCTCGCTTTATTGGCCGAGGGAGCCGACGTACAGCTTCCGGGTCAGGTGGCCAGCATGACTAAGCCGTTTCTTGCACTTTGATGTGTTTTTGAACTGCTAGGTTGGCAGGAGCAGGGACCGAGCAATGGGAGCTCACCCCGTCATGGGGATTTGAACCTACGACCTTCTGATCGGCAAGTCCTAGGCTCTGTGGTTTAACCCACAGAGCCACCCGTGTCCCTTTAATGCAACTTACATGTGCATTTAAAAAATGTAAATAGCAACCATGGAAGAGTCCACAGTATCACAACTGCAGCAGAAGGGAAGGGGTTTAACTCCTCTCACCATACCCTGACAACAACCCCCCCCCCATCCAAAAGCTGCTATTTACATTAAGAGAGAAGCCTTTAATGCAGGGGTCCCCAACCTGTGGCCCATGGGCCAGAAGTGGCCCATGGAGGCCGTTTAACTGGCCCCCAAGCTGCCCCTGAACTGAGCTGCCCGCTTGGTGAGTCCCTGCGCGATGCACTAAACTGGCCTTGCGGCACAGGGACTCTCTTCCACGGCTCTGGAAATTGCTTCTGTGCATGCCCAGACGCTGGAAATCGCATCTGCACAGGGGCAATTTTCGGTGTCTGGGCATGCACAAAAGTGTTTTATGGCACCGGGGACATGCGCAGATATGATTTCTGGCGTTGTGCTGTGCCGGTCTGGCCCAAGGAGGATCTCCGCAGGAGTGACCTGGCCCATGCCCGGTAAGCCTTGCTGACCCCTGCTTTAATGGCTTTCATTTTTATTCATATAGATGGGGAAGGGGAGGGATTTTAACTGAGATCACCTTTCCTCCTTTAATCCATGCCCATATTGGCACAGCTAAAGACACCACTTGTCTTTAAAATGTAGAGATTAACTGCATTCATTCATTCAATTAATGTCATGTCACTAATTTTGCTCTTTTATTATAATTCAAAACATTTATCTAAAGATGGTCATGGAAAAATGGTGTTGATAGTCCTGCAACATTAATTACATATATGTTTAACTGGAGCCATTGATATTAAGCAACAACAGTACACTTCACACAGGAACAAGTCAGAAAGAGGACAACAGTATAGCACTCACAGCTCTTACTATATAGCAATACGTTGTGGGCTCTTTCTAATTTTTTTATGTTCATTAAAAACTCTGAGCGTGAAATAAGTGAGATTCTCTCTCACACATTGCTTAGCTAACATTTTGGATCGGGGTCTGTTCATTTGGGGAGTAAGTAGTGGAGCCTACTACAGTTGTGCCTTGGAAGTTGAATGAAATCCGACTTCCAAAACGTTCAAAAACCAAATCATGTAGCCAATCAGAAGCTGCCGAAGCCCCGTGAGACGTTAGGGTTCCAAAAGAATATTTGCAAACCGGAACAATCACTTCCGGGTTTGCGGCGTTCGGGAGCCAAAACGTCCGAGTTCCAGAGTGTTCAACAACCAAGGTACGACTGTACTTGAAAACTGGATTATGAATGCCTCTGGATCTATTCTTCAGTGCATCTTTATTTCTTTAGCCTATAAAAGCTATACACTAATGTGTGAAACTGATAGCAGGGGGGGGGGCACTGTATAAAACCACAATATTGGAGAAAATTTACAAAGCCATATTTGGAGCACAGAGATATTTGCTGCTTTTTAAAACTGTTCTGTCACATGATGTTAATTCTTTACACTCTTATATACTGTAATAGGTGATTCGTCCTGTGAAATTTGTCAGGTGCTTCTTGCCTTAGGTAATTCGTTCGTCCCTGTCAGCTAATAACAACTTAGATAAATAAAGTTAATTGCTGTGAATTCTGAAGATAAAGCAGTAGTGGGAAGCTGCGTCCCTCCAGATGTTATGAGACTCCAACTCCCATTAGCCTCAGACAGAATGGCCAATGCACATAGATGATGGGAGTAGTAGTCCAACAACATCTGGAGGTACACAGGTCCCCATGTCTGGAGTTTGAAAGTCCTTCCCCAGCCTGGAAATACCAAAGTTCCTTCTGCCCTAAAATCCTATCCTTTTACTGAATGAACAACAAACATTTTGAAAACATTATCGGGTCTCATGCACAAATTCACAAAGCCTGCAGTGAGACACAAATCCCACCAAATGAAGTAGGATTTACTTCTAAGTAGACATGTATAGGATCAGAATCAAAGTCTCTTCCTCATGTACCTATGTAGGTAAGATTACATAGGTAAAAGTTAAAGAGCAAACTCCTTATAAACTTTATAATCTTCATTTACTAGGATGCTTTAATACTGAAACTTAACACACTGTTTTCTATTTGAAGTTTCTGATTTGCACATCTGAAAGCTACTCGAAGCTGTGTAAGGGAATGGGGTCCATGATTCAAAAACAGTGTATTGAAATACATGGAAAAATGAATCTGGGAAACTGTATTTGGAGGATAGAGGGACATTAAAGCATTTCTGCAAAATATTTAAATATGCTAAAGCTAGATAGCCTAAAAAGAGTGTAACATTTATAAGGGGTTTGTTCTTTCAATTTTTGTGCCAGTTATCAAACCCAGACACCCCACTTCTGATTCAGTTAAAACAGTCAATTCCTATTTTGGATTCTGCATGAAAATGTGTTGTGTGAATATTTTCTTTTGTTAGATCCCTGACCTAGTACATGTGGTTGTGCATAAAGTTATGGGCTGAGATCACATATACCATAACAAGTTAATATTTACTACTACCAGTTTTGTCAGAATTGGACACCTGTTTGGGAGGGATGAAAAGGTGCGTAGAGGCTAAATTCAGGTTGACTTTGCTCCCCCCCTCCATGTCTGCTGCCACATTATGGTCATTTAGAGATCAGACTTCAATCTGCTTATTCCAAAGATGTAGCATGACTCTCAGTATATAAATTTGGATTTAATTATATAAAGCCATTCAAATCACTTGTAGGATTCAAAATTCAAGATACATTTCTTCTTGTCTGTTCATGTCTGAGGAATATAAAGGAATATAAAAGTATATATCCTGAAAATCTGAGTCTGCATTTCAAACATACTTTTCACATGCAACTCTTGTATTCAGAGTTATTGCCTTTGACGTGTATTTGACACTGAATAAATTGTGTGTCTATCTGCACATAATGATTTGATAATTTTAGAATCATCTGGATGCCAATTTGTATTCAATGTGAGTAGGCAAGTTTTTCATGGGGCTGCTAAATATTATTAGGATGCAACAACAAGAAAAGTTGGATTATATGACTGAATCAATTATGCAAATTAAGCAAAATTGGATTATTTTTCTTATTTTGTATAATGTAACACAGAAACACATTGGCACAACTGTCTAGCTTCTTCTTCTAATGAGACACACAACTACAGCTAGACCAGCTCGGCTGGTCAGAGCATGGTGCGGCTAATGTCAAGGTTACTGGTTTGATCCCTGCAAGGGACAGCTGTATATTCCTGCATGGAAGGGTTTGGACCAGAAGATCCTCAGGGATCCTTCCAACTCTAGAATTTGATGATTCTACATCTTGACCTACTGGGTATTAGGCCTCACTTGCCTATTACATGAATGGATAAGGACAATGCTTTTCTAAACGAAACCTGAGAGTTTAATTCTGTGATGAACAACAAATTTTGTATTTCCCCTGCATTTTGGAACTGTGATATGCATTCGCCCTGGGTTTGCACACTGGCTGTCAAACAAACGTTCTATTTCCGTCATTTCTATACAGGCGACTCTCAACTTACGTTCCGGAGGTAGCATGTGAAGCCAAAATTGCATATTGTTAAAACACACTGGTTTCCAGGGTGGGTGGGATTGCCAAAGTATTGTTTCCCAAATGTTCGTCCACTTTCCACCCCCTTTTATTTTTATTTTTATTTACCAAGCATGTAAAGCTGAATGCACACAAGTTGTGAGTTACCTGTATAGAGTTCTGCCTTGACTGTGGAACTAGAATATATTTCTGCTTTGCTCTTGAAGTGTAAGTGTTCACCCTGAGTTCTCTTAATTAAGGCTGGGGTATGTGAATCACCCTATGAACAAACAGTATCTTAAGTTTGTTAGATGAAATAAATGAATATGTAAATACTGCATCATGTTTAGATAAATATAGATGTGATATAAACTGCAGTAAGAAATAATTACATCTGCATGCCTCCTTCATGAAAACACCTACACAAAGTTAAAAAATAACAGATTAATGGAGTGGCGTATCTGTTTCAGTAACCTATTGATAAGAATCTGTTATTTCACAGTACAGCCCAAGTAACCCATCTTTCTCAGACTAAATGTTCACTAACTTACCATTCCCCTCCGAGCAATCTGCTGCCATATTATCAGGAAAAAAGTTAAAAAAACTTGCTCAGCTTTAAATAAATTCAGTTTGACAAAGGTTAACAAAATAGTTGCATTTTTTTAAAAAAAGTAGCATTCAGCTGTAAATCTGTAATATTTATGTTTTGTATCTTCTGCATACAATAGTCAAGTTGGTATAACATATTTCAACAGATACATATATTATGTATTACACACCATATGTACAATTTTAATTTTCATAATGCACTCTAATTTCCCAGCTAACCATCTTTAGCCAGTGAGCACAACACGGAGTTTGAGTAACATAGGAAAAGTGAATTATACATTTTTGGCCATTCTTTTGGGATATTATCAAGAATAATAAAGGCTGAAAAGTTGGTTATTTTATGGCATTTTGGAGGGTGCCTTACCTTTGAGACTTCTTTGTGAAGTTGATGTTTAGGCACCACTCAAAAGTGGACATTTCCCATGGCTCAGTCAATAGGAAACAGCCAGTATTAACCCCCTTCTTCAAAAACCTGGGGTAGAGGCAGGGGCGTAGGAAGTGGGGCGGGGGGCAGACCGCCCTGGGTGCCCTCACTGAGGGGGGTGACATTCGGCGTGCCGCCCACCTGTGACTCCCAAGCCTTCCCCTGTTCCCCCTTCATTTTGACAGCTTGGGGGAGGCTTGGGAGTCGCTGGTGGGCATTGTGCCAAATGTCCACCAGGGGCAGCTCGCTCCGCCCCCGGCTGCAGGGCACACGCACCACTCTGAGAACCTGAGTGGCTATCCCGTGCCGGGGAGGGCACCCTCCGTGCCACGCCCTCCTCGGGAGCTCGCCCGCTCTTGGTAGCGAGGGCATATGCTCCACTGCTGGGTAGAGGCTATCCCTTCTTACAAACATTTTCTTCCAAAGCAGGATAATGATGAAGTCTGGTCAATCCTACAGCTTTGTATGCTTGGTATCGAAGCTGCTCTTTCTCTTCTTCTCCTCTGCCACCCTTAAGATTCTAAAGCCTGAGCATGTGCAGTCATGGAAGCTCATTAGGCTTCTCAATCTCAGGTGCTGATTCCAACACTTTCTCTAGTCTGCCTATTCCAATAGCCCTTTTAAGCAGTGGCGGAGCTTCATGCTCTTCCTCTGCCAGTGCTTTTAAGGGCTCCATTGTTTTTCCTGCTCCTAGATTCTTGCTAGCCAAAGCAGAGATTTTTTCTCTTGCCTGCTGCCTTTTCTGATTTCCTTGCCTGACCCAGGAGTTTCAATGTCCCTCAGTTCTACCTCTTTGGCATTGCCCACCAAGGCTGAGAACAGTGTCTCCTGCTTCTGTCATGCCTACCATCTTCCTAACTTTCTCTCTCTCTGTGTAACTGTGTTTTTAAGAACAATTTTGGCTTCCTACCTTTGTGTGCTATGACTGTTTTAGAAGCCACTTTCTGGTCCTCCTTGCCCAGTGATACATGACTGAGGCCTAGTCCGCAACATCAACCCAGAGAGGAAGAAGCCTAGTATGCCTTCCTAAGCAGTGCTTAACCCAGGCATAGGCAAACTTGGCCCTCTAGATGTTTTGGGACTACAATTCCCATCATCCCTTACCACTGGTCCTGTTAGCTAGGGATCATGGGAGTTGTAGTCCCAAAACATCTGGAGGGCCGAGTTTGCCTGTGCCTGGCTTAACCCATCCAGCCTTTCCAATTCCTCTTATGCCTTTGGGTTTGCTCTTTCATGTGTGCATGCTAGTTTAGTCATGGATAGACTCCATTAGCTCGTCTTCTCAACTAAAGAAGTGCATATTGTTGTCAAGCTATTCCCACTGCCATAACAAGTATTGTTGCTAAGCTATTCCCTACTGAAGTATTAATAATGTGTCGAATTTGATTCTCTTTGTGTTTGCAAGAAACAACATCTCAATTTTTAAGACCCATGTGAGTGTAAGTTACATCTGCCGAGATGTGCTATTGCCAGTATCTTAAAGAACTTAATTCACAGGACTCCTAGAACATGTATATGTGAAACACATTGCCTGCCAAGGCAATTTGCTAACATAGGAGAAAGCAGTCTTTCAAAGGTCCCAAGCTATTCCTGTCTGCATAAGTCAATTCTGAATGTGCCCCCCAAAACAAAGTGGATGATTACTTTCAATGGGAAAAAGACAGGGGACAAACAACAACCAGACTGACAGAACTTCTTAAAGGGAGGAAGATTTAGTTCCAGTAATAATTGTCCCTAATCTTGACTTTCAGGATTCTTTTTGAAAATCTGCCCCTGATTGGTTGTGAAATTGACATAGAAATGATGCCTACGCTCAACAAGAAAAAAATAGGATTGTTTCATCTTGCATTTCAATTGATAATGGTCTCAAATCCCAATTTTTTAAGCAGTTATCAACTGTTAAAACTCCTGGCCAGGGACAGTTTTTCCAATCAAAACTTGAATACTAAGGGACAGACATACTGAAAGCAACAAACATATCATGACTGCTTTTTTCCATTGCACAAAGATACTTCAATACTGTTACAGTGAAGTAATTACGCAATTAAAGAAAATCTGGTCATTCATATATATATATATGGTTGTTGACAAGAAAGGTTTAACAACAGGAAACTGGTTTGATAGCAGAAAGCCAAATTTAAAAGTATTATTATTTATAATAAATTTCATTTGACAACCAACCACAGGTACTTGGTACTTAATTACACTTGGCTTTCTGTGGTGCAATATCTGGTTAAAATACTTATAAAATAATTTTCTACAAGACAGCATTAGGTGCTTGAAAAAGTACCAGATACATGTCAGGTTATAATGTATCAAATCATTTAGCACGTATGTTTCAGAGACTAAGAAGACTAGAACAGCTGAAAATGTCCTTCAGGTATGGAATAAGAATGGGTCAGTTGTGGATAAGGCAGTAATTATTTGTGCTCATACCGTGCAATAGATTTGCACAATTATACATCCTCCATATGTACACACCCCCACCCCTATGTGATAAATCTACACAAGGACAGCTCCTCCTAAAGACATATCAGCTCCAGTGTTATGATCCACATCCAGTCTTTGGGAGACAAATGGATAGTTGGGTCTCACCTGAATGGTGAATTTTCGTGCCCCTCACTGAGTCAATGCATTTTAAAAAAATGAATCCACACACATTGATTCAGCAGAGGGGCAGTGGAAATGAGGAATGCGCCACAAATCTCAGTGTGTTCAGCTGTACATATGCATTAAAGTGATTTAATTTATAACACCATTTCTAACACTGACAAATGCTAAAAACATTTGTTTTGCATTCTCAGATAATTAATTTGATACCATGCCCTTTTGTTTAGACCTTCCCTGCTCCTCTACTGAAATGCAATACAATCCTCTTCCAAAAAAATACCCATGATCATCTCAGAAAGAGTGGACTTTCTCAGATGTAGCCTCAGACATTTTAGCATCCCCAGTTCTTCCCATACAGATATTCTTATACAGGTTTTTTTTAGTGACATTTTGGGCTATGTGTAGATCGAGCAGATATATCTTAACAATTTTGATATCCCCATGATGTATTATGTTTTAGGTAATATTATTTTACTACAGTGAAAAGCAAACTGTCTGCTGTATCAATAGGAGATGAAAACTCAATATCAGTACAATAGAAATATTGCAGACCAGCTGGGTGGAAAGGGAAGGAGCTAAAGTAAAAAGAAGTACTTCAGATCCATTTCTGGTAAACTTTCACCCCATCATGTGGGTGCATCAAGGGGAAAAAGCTTTTAGTCAGAAAATTGACATGACAATAGATGGCAAATACAACCAATCTTCATATTAAGAAGCAACTACTTCTAAACATATCGGCAAAGAAATGCAGTTTGCTACAGTCTGTGTCATTGTTACAAAGTACAAATAATTTAGCAGATACACTTGGACCAATCTAAATACTTTCTGACTTACTTTTGACATCTTACTCTTGCTGTCTCCTGTCAAAAATGCCAAGTTGTTGATTTCATTCTGAATAACAAAATTTTGTTCTTCTCGCTTGAAATTCTGAAATAAATATAATACCAAAATGCAGTTTACATAAATGCTGAGAAACAGGTCAGTGACATTTCTAAATATGCATAACATTTCTAAATATGTGTATTATAAGAATAAAAAAATGAATCTTTGTCATACATGTGATTTACACCAGAGAATGAAGACTTCAGCTACCATTCGGAAAAGTTCATCAGAATCTGCATCTGGTTTCTTAAGCCAGTTTGATCTAAACAAATAAACCAAAATACATTTATTAGACTACAGTATTATTTCAACATGTTCTATACTGAACATTACCGGTCCTACTACTCCCCTTTCAATTGCTTCTTCCTGCACTTTGTTTCTGAAAAGTATGATAGCAGCACCATACTGCTGTGTAAAACTGTGTGTTTCTGGGTGTTGGAAAGATGCTTACTACTCCCTTTTATTGATGGGCTAATACATAAAGAGGCATCTCTACTCAGCAGTCTCATTGGGCAATATCCAAGTAAACAGCACCACTAGCCTAACTAAGTTCTCTGCAGCTGAACTTCCTCCCCCCAGATGCCCACCACAAATATATTCTGGGAGTTCACCCAACCCTCCAGAGAAGGTTCAGAGAGCAAGTGATGGACACATTGGGAGCGTGAGAGAAAGTTTCATTGTGCAGTCAAAGTGCTTGAGTGAGCAGAACTGTTTAAGTGGCTATTGCCCACTCAGTTCTATGGCACATAACTCCAAGCATATGTGTAGAGCAGGTGTGGGAACTGCCGGAATTCCTGGCATTGCTGAATTACAACTCCCATCAACCCTAGCAAGCACGGCCAATGGCCAGGGATGATGAGAGGTGTAATTCAGCATCATCTGGAGGTTCCACAGCCTGTGGAGTATTGCAGCCTTTGCAAACCTATACACAATAACTCCAAAGTAAGTTCAATTCAACCAATAGGATTTATTTATGACATGTATCACAATTCAAAGTATAGGCAATCCTTTTGGTGTGGGGGTTATGTTCCGGACACCAACATGTGTCGGTGGAGCATGTGTAAGCCCTGTCTGCCCCTGTTCTGGCCCTTTTTGTGACGTCTTAATGGCATTTTGGGGCTACTTCCAGGTTCAGCGCTGTCTGCATGATCACATGTCATTTGGACCACCTAAATCAGTCATTGCCTGTATTCAATTTTCATAAAACCACTATCCTATCTGATACAACTAGATTTACGTTGTAGCAAGAACATCTGTAGATTTCTTTGTAACAGAACTGATAGTAACTCCTGTGGCCACCTTAACGATTTGCACATTCATTTTGGTATCATCTTCCAGGGCACACAACCCACTTTATAAGATGAATAAAGTGGTCTAGAATGTTTCTTCCCCTGGAATTATACACGGTCTCTAAAACAGATATGGCTTAAGAAAAAGTTTGTGCTGTATTTAAATATGTATGTGTGCTTGTTGATGATGAATTGTCGAAACTGCCACGCAGCATTTGGATTCAAGCTTTCAAGTCAGAAAATGATTTTATACTTTAATGGGCACTGCTGATTCTTCCATTTAAATACCTTTAGACATTCATAAGAATTTTACAACACTAAAATATTCTGAATTGTAAAAATGTTACAAGTAAGCTGTATCAGGAAGCAGAGAGCAGACACGACTTAATTAAACCGTTTCTGTGGCTGTGTCATTTTTATACTCTCATTTATCTTTAACATTTTTAATTCTTGTTTTTATTCTGGTACTTCACAGAATTAAAGTTAATGTTAGGGCAATCATTCACATGTTCTTTTCCCTGCCTAACCTAAATTTAGTGAAGCTTGAGGTCAGAAACATTCACTTTGTTCTATTCCTTATTGATTTTTTCAAGAAAGCAGTCTATTCTTCCTTGTGTCAGGTGTCAAAGCTATCAAACTTTCCACTTGCTGGCATTAGTTAACACTGTTTGCTGATCCATGAAATGACCTTGAATTGTATGGCCTAGATAGGAACTACTGCCTTTCAGCTGGGTCTAGGGGGACCTTTTTATTTTGTAAAAGAGAAAAGATTTATACGATCTGAAGAGAAACCAGATTACCTTTGGGGCACAAGTTATGCATAAACAAAACCACATATATTAAAGACACTACAGTCTGCTCTGTGCCTAACTTTTCTGAAGGAAACACCAAACCTGATTAAGTGCCAAGACCCCTAGAATCTCACACCACACAGCAGAGCTTGGTTGGGGTGGTCCATAACAAAATTTAGGGCAGGAGCGGAAGAGCAGTTGCAGTTTTACTATCTATTTGAATGGACTGTTGATGTTTTAAACTAAACTAACCGTTTAGGTAGTTTTCCATTTTTAGTTTTATATTGTTTTATTGTTAGCAAAATTAGGAACATAAATTTTATGTTGAGGCGCAGGATATAAATACAAAAATCCATTTAATCCCCTTTATTTACAGATTCTCCTACCTGTTGTTGTCCACATAGCGGATCAACATAGGATAAAAAGCATAAAGGTCGCGGCAAAGAACTGCAAATTCATCTAGAATGAGGAGTTCTGCTTCTTGGGTATCCGTTTTACTGTCTGCTTTCAGTTGTTCCTCCTCCATCACTATCTTTATGGCTTTCTTCTTTAATTTCTCCAGTGTTGGGATAAAATGACTTTTCAACAGATCCGGCCTGGCCTTGCTAATGATTGGCTGAGCATACACTATATACAAAACACATTTCTATAAATATACATTTAAACATATTTTGTTACTCTGTAAAAAGTAACAAATGCATTCATTCTAGTTTAGCTTCATAATAGCACTGTGACTATAGACATCAGTACAATGCAACAACAAACCATGTTTTGCTGTAATTTGCACGGGCTGACTTAAATCTTGGGCTCGTGTGCTCCCCACTCCTCTGGGGAGGAAATGTAACTTGTCTCTGTATAGGAATGACCTGAAATTTTGGATGCACCCAGAACTCACCAATTGGTGGTTTGTACTGATAATGGTTTGATATCCTGGCATGTTAACCAACTAGTTTGAACAAACCACAGTATGGTGAGTTTGGATGCAACAGCAAATCATTGTTTGTTTCAAATGAAACACAGGAGAGTTAAATCTCTTACCCTTGCATGTGATAGTGAGGGATTGTACAAGACCAAGGCTCATGCTACTTGTGAACATAGCAATAAACCATGGTTCACTGTTATATATGAACTGAGTCTAAAGTCAAATCTGCCTGATTATGTATTACCTGAAAGTATACAGGCAGAAATACTTCTATATTAGGTTATGCTTGATACCAAGAATTTGATGAATGTTCACATACACATATGAATGCTGACAATTCCAGCCGAGTTTGGGGAATGCCCAAAAATATTTTCCCTACTTATCAGCAAGTGTCAATTCTAACCATTATATTTTGATGAAATTTACCTGTGTATCTCTTGAGTTTTTAGAAATCCAGACAATCTGTCTGGGATAATCAATAGTCACATCTGCAGGTTGACATTCACCAAATTTCAGGTATCACAACATATTGTAATATTGCATTTGATGGTTTAAGACAGGCATAGGCAAACTGAGCTCTCCAGATGTTTTGGGACTACAACTCCCATCATCCCTGAGCACTGGTCCTGTTAGCTAGGGCTGATGGGAGTTGTAGCCCCAAACATCTGGAGGGCCAAGTTTGCCTATGCCTGGTTTAAGATATGCTGTAGACTGCTTAGAGATTTGTTTTGGCTATGTAAAACAGCATAGAATTTGCTTAAATAAATAAGCATAAACATTATACATGTTTAATAAATGTATAGTAATCCTGCCTCAAGACAGGGAATTTATGTATCTGATCTTGGGTTCTTTCATTAAAAATGTTGTATATGTGAAACAGTGTACTCAAACTATCAAGTAGCTTAACCAAGCCACATGTAAGTAACCAATTGGACTGTTGGATATTTAAATGCAGTCAAACCAACAATTCATGATTTGCTAGATAGTCACATGATAGGGGCTGAGGCTCACAGAGTCTTCTTGTAAAATCTGCTAGAGAGAGCTCAGCAAGAACACTCCCATTGTGCCCTGACAGGAAGAGGGAGTAGCTATATATCCTCCCTGCCTGGGCACACTCTTTTTCTGCTCTTCTCCACCATGCCAGCAACATACAACATCTGCATTTCTGAGCGCCGGGCTCTGACTGCATCAACTTGTTCTTCATTCTTCTTAAGATGGTTCAATGAGTTTTCTTTTGGAGAACCCACAAAATGTAAAATTAAAAAAATGGTAACACTACAACTAAACTAGGCCTTTGTCTCAATAAAAGATGAAAATATTTTCCTGACTGCTGTGGACCACATCTGATGCAATCAAATGAAAACCATGAGAACTCTTCATATATGTATCTATCCATTTTGTAGCTTTAAAAACAGGATAGGTCTGTCATAAGAGTTTTCAGGGAGACTTACATGCGCTTAATTAATGGATAGTATTTACTCCTAGCTCTACAGATATTAAAAATTATTTCCAAACACATAATGATACCAGGTACTTGTTCAGGAATGCAGGACTCCCAATTTTTGAACCAAGCACATATTATTTAGATTTTACTGAGATTTTACCATTTAACTAATTTAATAAAAAACATTGATTCTAAAATGTAAATCTGACTGTGAGAGAAAGCTTTCGTGAAAGAAGTACAACTATTGGAGAATTAATGTTTTGTTGGTATTGACAAATAAAGCAGCTCTAGTAATCAGTTGTTTAAATGAAATTTGTCACGAGGTACCTGCTATTCGCTTCATCCAAGTTGCCTCATCTATCCCCAGGTTATTGTTGATGATCTTCAAAATGTTCCCCAGTATTATGCTGAGATGTTCAGAAGTTACCATTGTGCAGCAGGGGCCAGTACTTTCAGCATTTTCAGGCCCCCTTTCCCACCAGTATGATAGATAGTTGCATAACATGGGCAAGATCACCTCAATCACGTGTGGCATTTCAGTATATCTGGCTCCAGATTCTGCCAAGCTGTTTATTTCTTTCATTAAGCCATCCAAGTGAGGGATTTCTGGACACATTTCTTCTACGGTTTCAGGCATGCCTAAAACTTCATATTATGACACAATAATTTTGGGGTGGTTAACATACTTAATGCTTAAAATAGCTAAAGCACAATTTAAATCATTTTACTTCCACCGTAACTCTGACACATTCTGCATGGATACAAACATGATTCAATAGTTCCCTCTACTGTTCAACAGTAATGGTTTTTTGTTTTTTGTTTGGTTCCATGCTTTACATGGAGCTTTTTATTAAGTTATTAACACTTTGGGCCTAGCTCTTACAATCAGATAATGTGGCAAACCTGTGTTTACAATGTGTACTACTTCTGATTAATGTGGAGTCACATGACTGAATGCTATGCCATTTAAAAAATCTACACAAAGCAGATGTTGCGGCATAAATGATTGTGCTGCCAGAATACTATATGCCAGAAAAACAATAGCATGTTAGCAACTAAAGTACAGTTGAAGAAAAGATGAGCATGTTCCTTTAAAGATGGCTTTACATTTACTGCATTCTGTGGAAGTGGATTAAATAGGCATGAAGCAATTGAAAAAGGTTTTAATGTTATTATTATTTCATTTATGAATCACCAATTATACCTTGAAGCAATATAATAAAAACATATGAAACAACTGCAAATTAAAAACAATTAAAAGCAAACAATTACATATACAAAACAGTTTAAAGCAGTAACAGCACACACTCTAAAATCAACTCCATTTCAATAATGGAACCAACTGAACCTTTATTTCTATAAATGCAATGCATTTATCAGATACAGCAGATAAATGATAAAATATCAGATTGTCTTCTGCTACCCACTTAGGTTTTAACATTTATGGTCATCGTACTTAGGATGGTGTGTGTGGCATCGCTCTTTGACAATGTAATAAGCAACCAGCCTTTTTCCCAACTTTGAAGCTGCAGGAGGTGGGTGAGGCATATTGTGCCAACTATGGAATGATCACCCTGCCTTCCTAGCTCAAAGATTGTGAGGAAGATTGAGGATCACTTGACTGCTATGTTGTCCTGGTGCCCAGAATGCCTGTCCACATCAGGATAAATCAGCAAGGCTTCCTTGAGTGTTGTTCTTCACCACTATCATGAACACTGCCACCCACCAGCAGCTGAGGCCAAGATACCCCTCATCTCTCTTTCCAGAGGAAATAAAGTTTGGGGACAGGGGGCTTCATCAACTGCTGTTGAGAAGCAAAGCTCTAAGCCTCTCTGCTTTGATCAGCTAAAGCCAGCATGCCCCTGCCTCTTTCCAATAGGAGGGCTTCTTCAGCCACTGCTTTGATTCAGGGAGTGGAGGAAAGGGAAGCAATTGGTCAACAATAATTTTTGGCTTGGATAACATTGATGGATAGTCACCCCCCGCCCCCATTCCAAATCAGGAACCAACACTAGCCATGGAGAAAGAGGGGCCTCAGAAAGTTTTCATTCACATTCATTATACTTTAGGTGTCATACAGATTGTATTCCTGCTGCGATTACAGCACCCCCTGCTCTGAAATACGTTTAATCTGAAATGATTTAGATTACAGAGGCATCACAAGATAACAAATGGCAGAGTCCAAATCTTGATTTTATCAGAATGATATTTCAGACCTTTCAAGATTTCATAAAGCAGAGGGCGAATTTTTGCCATTCTATTAGCAAATTTCCTTGCATTCCAAATTCTTAACAATTTTATTCCCTTCAAAGCGCTTGTTCTTCCAAAGTTTTTGTTTTGGCGAATAATGGTGATCCAGGGCCACCTTAAACGTTCAAAACCACTTTCATGAAATGTGCCCTTAGGTTTTCTATGGCTGGATTTTCATGGAGAGTGTGTAAAGTGTGACAGAGACAACCAAACTTAATTTCCTGACCGTTTGTGTAATCGTGATCTCCCAGCCTCTGCAATCTTCAGAATTATGTCTGGGTGTTTGTGACTGTATTGGTGTAAACAATCTAAATAAGATCATCGTTTGAATGCATGAAGAGTCAAGTATGAATATAGTATGTACAGATTAGTGTACATACATACATTAGTGTGGCTACCTAATTTCACAAATGCACTTAAATGGGCATAGAGATAAAATAGCATGGCGAACTGGCTAAATGCTTAGCATTTAACTAAGCTATAAACATATCCATTCCAAGACATTTCCACAATAATTTCAGTCAAACACTACTATCAATGGAGGTAAGTGGAAATATATGATGATAGTTCCAAATATAGTGTAATAAAGGTCTAAAAACAGACAATAAGGATGCAGTTTATTTCTCAGTCCAACTTTTTGTAGCAGAGTACTGTACTTACTAGCTCTCTCTCTTGCAGTTTTTGTGTTGAAGACAGACAGCGGATTGTAAAGATTGAGAGAAGGTTCAAGAAAGGCTACTGGAATGGCAGCTGCAAGAGACGCTAAGCACTCACCAAGAGCCGGACGTTGTCTGTAAACCAAAGAACACTATCAGTTCTTTCACAATACATCTGAAGTAAAAAACCAACCCCACAATATATTTGAAGTAACTATTTTCAAATCCAATTCACACATTACATTTATTTTATCAGTAGCAAGTTTCGGTTTGCAATGTTTTCTTAACAGTCCTTCCCTATCAAAAATGTTTCCAAATTAGATAGTCTAATTGGGTAGCAAGTATATTTGAATCTGGAAGGCAGTGTCATGTTTAACCACATCTTGTGGATAATCAAAAGTAACAGTCAAAGAAATTGTTTTCCTTGAGCAATAGATGAAGCCACACTCTCAGGGACCAAATTTCAAGTCATAATGTTAGTTGGCAAAGGCAGGTTTCTGTACCTTACAGTATTCAATACTAGTAATAACCTTTTGGAATGAATAGATTGATTTATTTTGATCAAATTAATAAACCAATTGTATATTATTTGATTTGAAATCTGGCGGCAAGGGGAGGAAACTGGATTCATTATTATGGATTGATATTTTGTTTGTACTGATTGCCACAGAAAATAGAAAAGGGCGTGAGATCAAGGGTGCAGGGCTGAATTCAAGTTAATGGGTGCCCTTGGACGCAGTATCAATAGGTCCCATTGGCCCTTCCTTTCCTCCACAAAACTCTTTTATCCCCACCAATTATCACTAACCGGCTACTGCAAAAGGTGTGCACATTGAACATAGATTTAATCTATCATGAACAGTCACTACCTTTTTGAAACTCATTGCCACATTATAATTTTATCCAAGATTTCATGTATCTGAAAAGTGGACTTGAGTCCATGATAACTTCTGTCATAACAAAATCGTTGGTCTTTAGTATGCCACAACAACACACTTTGTTGTTTTAAAATAGTGATTAAAGAATTATTGGCCCAGAAATTCAGTACGAGAGCTGGATAGAGCTTAGTCTTTCCCCACACAAAAATCCCCTCCTAGTTAGTCAAAGCTTTCTACATTTCAGCAGTATAATTTTGATGATCACAATCTTACACTGTTGAGGGTCAGAAAATCTCAAATTGAGGAGTCCCTTGAAAATATTTTAATCGCTTGAGGAGAATGTCAGCCAATTTAACCAGAATGTGAAATCAACTCCGAATTAGGAAAAAAACCCTTACGGAAATATTTCCTTAACATCAGCAGTTAATGCAGAAGGTTATTTTTTAAAAAAGTTTTAACTGCACTTATAAGTTGCTTTACAAAAAGTAAAATGTTCAGAACATCTAGGAAGGAACCTCATTAAACAGTTAGATGCAGGGGAGAGAGATGATAATAATAATAGATGGCCTTGCAAATAATTATCTCATAATATGATCTCTTTCATTGGGTGTGGGGCTTGTCAAACTGAGGAGGGGAAAGAGAAAACCTAAGCAGTTAAAAAAACCCCAAAACCTTTCTATCTCAATTGCGGGGATTCGAACCTTCTGATAGGCAAGTCCTAGGCTCTGTGGTTTAACCCACAGCACCACCTGCGTACCTTACCCAATGATTAAAGTGGGAATCAAAGGCCGTCACAAGGGGGAAATAACCCTGCTCTGAATCACACTGGGTGGGTGCAGAATCCAGGAGACCCTACATGGCAGCCCCTGCCATTTTCTCCTGGCGGAAGGAAACCAGCTGTGCCTCCTACTTGTCAAGAGGCCATTATAAAGCCAGCACTAGGGGTGCTTCCAAGGAGGAGGCGGATCTGGCGTCCAAAGAACGTACTGCAGCCATTGCTGCCGCTGCGGCGGAAGCAGCAGTGGACAATGCATTCTGTGGAGGTCAGATCTGCTGCCTCCTGAGGTGGCTGCTTCACCTTGTCTCATGGGTGGGCCAGCCCTGACTTACAGGCAGGCAGTACTGGTACGTTTAAGGCTTTAGAGCATTTCCAAGCACATTTAACAGGCAGCCACGTGGGAGCTTAAGGCATGGCAGCACTTGTTTACACACCATGTTTGGTCCCAGCTCTTGGTAGGCCCTGCCGAGTGATTGGCAAGTGCCCTGTTCCCCACGTGGCCCACTCTTGGAGCCAGGCAAGCAAGGGTGGTCTACCATTGCATTCTCTTCCCTGACAGTCACCAATGTACTCAATATGTAGGAGGGAGTCCTGTGACCACCGCAATTGTGTCAATTTCCACTTGCAAGCTAATACTGGCAAGCTGTTCTGCCTGTCTCATTTCTGCCACCATTTATTTTGTCTGGATTTGTATGCCCCCCGCTTCAGTTTTTCACAACTGATATTTAAAAAATTGCAGACACATTGGTGTTCTGAAAAACTCCAGAGCAACATTTCACAGAAACATTTCTGGCTTCCAGTGAGCCAGGAGTGGCTATCGAGCCAAAGGCTGCATTGACCCATGGACAACCTGGGATGGGGAGGAGCATGTAAAAGAGGGTGTGGCTGAAGTGTAAAAGGGGGCATGGTGAGAACTGCAGGCCTCAAGGCTGCCTTCTAGAAGCCTTTCCCAATACATTCTGAATACAAGAAGGGAGGTGGACACACCAATTACCTTTGGAGCAACCAAATTTCCTGCCTTCGAGCAGTAGGACAAACACAGTCCCACTAGGAAGTGTCCTAATGCCCAGTGGAGAATACAAGGTATTGTTTAGCTTGCTTGTAAGGAAATGTTTCAGCTACCAAAGATTACCGGTGTGCTTTATAGAGGCACAATCACTCTTAACTCAGCAATATGCTTAGAGCAACTTTTCATAGCGTATTCAGCTTTTTTCTGTTAAGTACCTTTCAACATAAATGTTCTTTCCAGTTCCAAGAGAGTACAGGCTACAAAGAATTCTGTAGCATGATACTTGGACATCACCTACTGGGGGAAAGAAAAGAAAAGAAAACACTTATGTTCAGCTATGTCATATTTTAAAATTGAATGTTTTGACCTCTTTATACAGTTTACCCAAACAACAGCCAATTGTTGTACATAGTACTCTCCTAATGCTTTATTCAATTTTATATAATTTTCTAAATAAAATTGTGGTGGTGGACTCTCCTTCCTTAGAGGTTTTTAAGCAAAGGTTGGATGGCCATCTGTCAGGGATGCTTTAGTTGAGATTTCTGAATTGCCAGCGCTTGTGGTCCCTTCCTACTCTACAATGATATGATTATACCAAGGCAGCCATTTTGGCTGGATACAAAGGTCATGTAATCAGAATTCTACTCACAGGAAGAGTTTCTATCCTCCCCTCACAGAAGGGGAAGGTGGTTTTCATTGATTTGCTCTTTTCCCTGCATCCCACTGAAAACTTGCCCCTTAAGATTAGGGGGCTCACTGGAACAGAAGGTTGTAGATGGGAAAGATAACTGATAAAAATTCCATTCCTTCCATGAATGGAGGCCTGTGCTGGATCAAAGACTCTGGGATTCATGGAAGACATGCCATCCAATATGTTCCTGGACTTAACAAAATTTTAAAATTGGACTGCTGTCTTAATTAATCACAAGGCCCATCTCTCTCTCTCTCTCTCTCTCTCTCTCTCTCTCTCTCTCTCTCATCCCACACAGTCCCTATGAACCTGATGTAAAAGACTTTTGGATCAGTGGGTGTCTTTTAATTAACTTCAAACAGTCATGGCCCCTGTGAACCACACAGAAGATAGGATATCAGTCTCCACCAATGCCTGGCGTATTTCAGCGCAGCATTGATGTAAGACCCTTTGCCTAGGAAAAGTACTTAATGAGGTTGACAACTATTCCCTCTGTTTTTAGCAACTGAATAACAGGCAAAGCTTCAACAGGCAAACTTCCCACCCTTCGCTGCATCCTATTCTGGGACAAGCTGCATCACTTGAATGTCTGCTGCAGGAGACCTCTCAGACAAGATGTGACAATCCTCCATAAATAAAATGGAAGTACTGACCACTTAGAATGAAAATCTAGCAACATTCAGGAGGCTACTGTTAATTTATCCCTGAATGAAAAAAAATCCCTGTACAGTGGTACCTCAGGTTAAATACGCTTCAGGTTACAGACTCTGCTAACCCAGAAATATTACTTCGGGTTAAGAACTTTGCTTCAGGATGAGAACAGAAATCGTGTTCTGGCGGTGCGGCGGCAGCAGGAAGCCCCATTAGCTAAAGCTTCAGGTTAAGAACAGTTTCAGGTTAAGAACGGACCTCCGGAATGAATTAAGTACTTAACCCGAGGTACCACTGTATTCATCACAAAGGGCTCAAAATTTATTAATACATGAGGCTGGAAGCATATTAGCTGCCATACAGATTCCATTGAATCTATGTATTAAAAATGAAAATATAATGCAGCTAATTTCAGATTTTGCCATAGCTCATAGCATATTAGAATAAATAAGACAGTAAGTTAAATGCACACTTCTAAAAGAGCAAACATGGTTTCAGTTTCAGTTGAGTGCAAAGCCCTGACCCATTTTGGAATGAGCAGTGGAATCCTCATTCATTCCTAGTTACAACTGAAACAATATCTGAAAATCAAAGAGAAAACTGAGAAGACTTACATAGCAAATCGGTGCCAAAATGATGCTGAGCAACATGTTCAAAAATTGATGTTAGAACAGGCAACAATGCCACTGTTGTATAGTTGATATTCTGTGAGACCCCTTTAATCTGTGTACGGGAATGGGTAAATTTTCCAAGTTTAAGATTTTCTGATGTCTTCTCCAGATCTTCAGCTGCATTTTCAAAGAAGGCACGCAGTCCTGCTTTAACCAGCTCTGAACCTGATTTCATGACGGTTCTACAGGACAATTTATAGAGCGTCACTTAGAAATCAAATGCCTATAATTTTCCATAGCAAATCTAGACTTCCTCAATTAATGTCTGTTTCTTTGAGATATAGGTGTCTACATTGACCAGACATAGACTAGTAATTACATGGCTATTCAACAGTTCTGACTAAGCACGCTAAGAAACTATGTGGGAAATTATGGCGAGGAAGCTAATTTTAGTGCACTTGCACCAAGTCCTATAATGGTGAGATTATTTACCCTGGTGCTATGAAATGAGACTTACTTCTAGTAGGCTTCTGCACAGGGATACCAACATTACACATATATCAGGAAAAGAGGCTTGCCTCTGCTTCTCAGTTATTGCTCAGTGTGCATTTTCAGATTCTCAGACTCAGATGCCACCTAGGGGCGCTGGTTGGGAAATAACAGAAGCACTCCTGCTTAGATTGCAATTGCTAAAAAGGATAGATTAGTAAAGCTGAAGTGAACTACTTTTAAAAACTGCAATTTTATAACCATTTTTAATCATTTTCTACTTTTATTTTTGAAATTTACCTCTACGGAAAATGAAAATAGCACCAAGCCTTAAGTTTTAATGATGAATTTTAAGTATTGCAAAATTCACCACTTTTACACCTTGCTTTCAACTAAACCTCCTGACCATACAATCTACAGATGTCTACTCAGAAGTCTACTCAGAAGTAAGTCTCCTCAAATTCAGTGAGCATATTCGCCAATATGTATAGGATTACAGCCTAAATTGAACAGTATATGGTATATGTTACTACATAGCTTTCAAGAAAAATGTTCTGCTGGGAAGTAAATAATTTGGTTACAATAATTCATTTTTTTTGGGGGGGGGATATTTTTGGAAAAAAATTCTTTGGGTGAAATAGTATTCACATATAAGATTGATAAAAGGAGTAAACTTACCTTGTGTCTAGTGTCTGAGCTAAGATGTGTAGGCAGCTAACCATTGTAGCAGCATCACTACCTATTCAAAATGAATGGGGAAATGTGTTGCTCTTTTAAATTCTCTTTTTAAAAAGGTAAAATAAAAATTAATACATTTATTGAACATACTTATGCTGGGGAAATCTAATATATTATTTTTTTAACAAAAGTTGGAATCTTTGTTAATTTTTCTTCTTACATCATCTAATTATCAGATCAATGGATAGCATGTAGACTGCCCTTTCTACTTGCCTTATATATATATATTCCCCCATTCATAATTTACTTGGATTTCTTTGATTAGAGAACTGCCAATCAGAAAATATCTAGAGTGTTCAGGGGAACCAAAAATCCAAAAGATTAGAAGATGTGCAGAATGTGCAACTGTGCCTTGCACCTTTAAGGCTCCAATCTGTGGTCTAATGCCTCAGTAGAAGGGAGCTGGATCTCACCCATGCTCCTTCTCAGCTCTGAGCTATGATTGTCTCAAAGAGAAGCTTCAGAAGTCTTTCTTCCTTGGCATTTCCCTTCTTCAGCCTCTTCTAAGTGGCTCTCCCATATTTCCCTCCACTCCCTCCCTTCACACTTGTGAGTAAGGACCTCACTCATGAGTAGTACATAGTCTTAGCTCCTGGCTGAAAAAACATTTATGGGGAAAAATGTATCTGAGTTGAAGCCAAAAGGGTTTAGGTAATGGTGGGAGCTCCACCAAAGAAACTCACAACCACAACCACCCATAGCATCACACTCTGCAAATTATCAAGTTTCTGTGCAGTTTGTGCAAGGATAGTATATTGTACTTAGCAAGATGCTACGATTGCTCCTCCACAACATACTAAAATTCCTCTTCCAGTATCTAGTACTTTGCATGATATTATCACGCTCTTCTGCATTTGCTTAAATATATTATTGATAACACCGTAGTCAGAAAACAAAGCAGATATATGTTGATACAGAAGCAGGAAATGGGACTCGTAAACAATTTTACAGAATTGTCCCAGGGTATGACAGCAGGAGAGATTGAAAGGACACTACAAAGAGACAGTTCAGGGATACTTTATCTTAAAAAAAATAAATTTAAAATCCTTTTCATGATTACTAGCTAAAAAGCAGTCAACAATTTCTCATCAACCCAGAAATATCCCAGACAACTTGTGATGATAACTTAATGAAAATCTTTCTTAACTTACCAAAAAGTGAAATCCTATGTCTAACAAGAGCAGCAAGTTTGCAGAAAAGGCTAAAGCCGAAAAGAATGCAAAACAGCAGGAAAAATACAGAGGGGTTAAAGATTTGTTTAGATAATAAATTAATACAGTAGTGAGGAGCAACTGTGAGAATGGTAGATGTGAAACAAAGATACAAAGTATGTTTTGAATTAAACAGAAGCTGAGTTTGATAATAACTGCATTTAGAAATTATTTTCTATACATCTAGGGGGAAAGTGAATACTATTCTAAAAAAAATTAAATTTTCTTTCACAAATAAGCTCTTTGATCACTATATATGTTATGTAACCAAATCATTCTGTAATGGTCATTTCTTTTTGAAGGTACAAAATAAAAGAACTTAAGAATGTGAAAAAATACAGAATTCAAATTTAAAAAAAAAATGATCACAAATAACAGTTATGTTAAATCATTGCTACATAAGGTTATGGCACCAGGGGGAAAAACAACTTATATTTTCTGCTTCATCAGTTCTACTCTTAGCAACCAAATAGTAAGCAAGACAAAATGAAGTTGAGAAGATAAAAGTCATCAGAAGATAATGGAAATAATTATTGGACTTACTTATGAGGGCTCTTTCTTGTCATGGAAAGGAGAACATCCTTTGATGGCTGACTCCTCCCATCCATTTCAAGAAGGCAGGACTTCCAGAGGCTTCTGGAATCTCTGCTGGGAGGAGGAAACCTCTCAGTTTTGGAGGCTTCCAACAGCTGAGGAACAAAAGATCATCTAACCAGAAATAAATGACTATTATTAAGTTCTAATACTGCAACTTTAGTTAACTCCACCAGGACAAGAGGTCATTTCAAGATTCTAGTGTGAAATAATGCAGGATGTCCTCATTTTCATGACCAGAAAGAACCCTCAGGATAAGCAATGTTTTCCTAGGTCATGCAAGGATATCCTTCAAATTAATGGTAAGCACGAGAACCCATCAAGAGGTGAGACCTAACTTCAATACATCTGTGATAGGATTCTTTACTCAAATTGTGCTTCAGTGAAGGCATCTATACAGAAGTAGGTGTACTGAGTGCCCATCCCACAGCTGCTCTTCAGATATGAGATAATGGTGGGTTAGTAATCAGAGCAGCTATGGTGCCTACCCTCAGTGTGCCAAAATACCTCCTGGTGGCTTAAAAGGTAATTAGTATACTAATGTCATACAGTCTTTGAGGAAGAGAGGCACATATATCTTTATTTAGAGCATCACACTACTCCAGGGAGCATGGAGTCCAAAGCCACATATTTATAGAGTTGCTCTAGAAATCTTTCTGTCCCAAGAAACTATGGAAGAAAATAAACAAGGAATCTGAAGTCCAATTACTTATTTAGTAAATATTG
This sequence comes from Podarcis cretensis, assembly GCF_951804945.1. Classification (NCBI taxonomy): domain Eukaryota; kingdom Metazoa; phylum Chordata; class Lepidosauria; order Squamata; family Lacertidae; genus Podarcis; species Podarcis cretensis. Next base: position 42,327,974 of record NC_137170.1, on the reverse strand, counting down.
TTCTCCATAAATACATATTGAGTATCCGACATGTATCCAACGTAAGCCAGCCTCTCTCTCTCTCTCTCTCTCTCTCTCTCTCTCGGAATGAGTTAGGGGAAAAATAGGAGAGAACCAATTCCTGCATTCTGTGGGACAAATTACTTTAGGGAATCACAGAATCATAGAATTGTAGAGTTGGAAGGGACCCCAAGGGCCATCAAGTCCAACCCATTGCAATGCAGGAATCTCAGCTAAAACAAGATTTCATAAATCTTCTAAATAAAGACATCAGTGCCTGGGTTCCTGAAAGGCAAGAGCATACAGCTAAGACATCCTTCCTGCCACCAGATACCCTAACTGCCACCAGGAACTGGACTTTCAAGGTCAGGAGTTGGTCTGAGAGCATATGAATTGGCTTAAAATATGGTTTTGTCAGCAATAAGAAGAGCCTGATGGAAGAATTATATAAAGAGAATATATGCACTGGAAGTAGACTAATTAAACAGACCATTTTCAAAGTTTGCTTATTGTGTGCTTATTGTGTGAGTGTCTTGGCAGGTGTAGCATCAGATCATAGCCCCTGTGAAAGTTCTGCATTAAAAGTCTCAGTAAATGAGGGACATTAGTCTTATTGAGGGCCACCTTCTTTCTTTGGCAACAGCTTAAACACACTTTATAGCAGTTTTTAGGTTTGATTGGATATCTTTTATGAGAAGCCACAATTATATTAATTATTGTTCGAGCATATCCTAGCCCATTTAAATTGTTAAATTTTCATGCAACGAGGCAAAGCTAGGCTGGGTCTAAATATTACATTGGACATTATGGGAATAGGTCCATCAACAATAGTAGAAGCTGTTGATCTGATTTTGCAATTTTCTTAAGCTTCCAGAACTTTGGTCTGCTCAACAGAAAAAGGCAACAACGACCACCTTGGTACACAGTTCTTTCTTATACAAATTTCCAAAAGACTGGACATCAGGCTGAAGGGTGAGTAGTTAACGGTTCCCACATGTAGAAGAAATATTAAAGTTTCCCACTGGTAAAATATGGCATCAAACAGAATTTTGTCTCTACTGCTGCTTAGTTCTGGCTAGTGGCTATATTTTACTATTAATACCTGATAGGTCAAAATTAGCTAGCTCAAAAAGGAACTCTATGATTGCAAAATGAGTTCTGACTCCTTATATTAACCTTCTGCTTCTCCTTATTTAGGAAGAGATAACATAGGCTTTTAAACTTCATTTTAGTTGGTGCATCATTCAGGAAATCACCCAAAAGCTTAGCACCCCAAAATAGGGTGGGCTTTAGATTAGAAGCTAGCAATCCGCACTCAATTGATTAGCAGAGCAATCCAAACTCCTGGTCCTCCCTGCTGGGAAGGTGTCCCTCTGCCCAGTCCTGCCTGCCTTCTTCCTCCACTTGGGAGTTGACACAGCGGATGAGCATTCTTCCTAGGCAAAACAAGCAGCAGGCTATGGAAGCTAGTATGCCGCTCCAACAAACCCTGGATTAGACTGAAAAAGGGAGTTTACATTAGTAGCTCATGGTTGACACCAGCTTTCGACAAAGGAAGGTGGTGACGTTCCAGTGCTCTGAGGTTTGTATTAATCAAGTACGAAGTTTAAAAAGCTGTAGGAGAATGGCTGGATTAAGAAACCCACCATTATTCAGTCTCCCCCCTTCCTGGGGGGCAGTTTAAATGTCCCCTGGATTTCCCTCTTCAGTAAGATCTATACACCTGTCTGAGATGTCTTCCCCTAAACCTCCTGTAAAAAGGAGCATGGTGGATTCATCACAAGGACTACATTAACAGTAGGTAGACTGTACCCATAGGGAGAACAATTCCGTTTACAGTTATCTGTAACTGTCTCCATGGTATTAGATCTAAAGGAAAAGCACAATACATCAGTCTTCAAAGAGTGAAGCTGTCGATTCCTTTGATTTTCATTGCACTTCATTCCTTATTTTTGTCAGACACCTTTTTCATTGCTCAGACAACCACTCTCTATACCCAGGACAGAATGATTTGCCATCAATAATGGATGGCAGTAGAAGTCAATACTTAAGATTTTACCCGCTGATCAGGGATGGTGAATCTGCGGCCCTCCATATGTTGCTGGATATAACTACAGTCTTCTCTATAGCCATCATGGTTGGAGCTGATGGGAGTTGCAGTCCAACAACATTCAGAGGGTCACGTGTTGCCCATCTCTGCCCTAGATGCTGAGATGCTTTTAGACACAAGTGGAATAAATCAACCCTCCCGAATTGGATCCAGGCAGCTCCTGGAGGGATGTCAAAATGTCAACTTGTTTTGTATGTGGCTGACTACTCTATCACCTCTTCAGCAGTGAATCCCAAAACAAACAAACAAAAACCTAAGATAGAAACTTTACTAACTAGCTAAAACTAGTCATGGGGAAGAGTCAAGAAAACAGCAACAACCCATACCTTGGAAAGTAATGATCCCATGCTACCTCTAGGTGAGGATGGACAATATTTGAGAGGGCTCCCTCTCCCAACAGAGGTTCTGGAAGCCTTTGGAACCTCTGAATCTTTGAGGTAGATAGGAGGACTCACCCACAAGGATGTCCTCCTTCCATGAGCAAAAACCAAAACCATGAATAAACAACAACATAGGATTCTAAAGAATAAATAATACCAGGAAAGATTGGATAGTATTTTAATGGACTTACAAACAGAAAGTGAGAAACCAAAAGCAACATATTTGCATTTTAGAAAAATGTCTGATAAAGTGTTCTATATATAATACTGAACATGAGCAATAAAATCAGTATATTGTGAATGAAAACACTTAGATAAAATTTGAGAATTATATCCAGATTAAAATATCACTGAAAGTGAAACGTTTGGAAAAATCTTATTTAGTATCTTAAAAAAATCTATTTAGAAAACAAAAAAACAAACCTATCTCCCCCAGGATAATAATTTGAAGGAAAGACAAGAGAATCAGTGAGAAAATCAATAATGTAGAGAAATAAATAAAAATGACAGAATTCTTAACCAGCAAGAAAGGGGCTTAAAAGGAGTTTTACTTCTTTTTGTAATTACATTTCTAACTAAATTGACACAAAAGATATGTATATAAAGTTATTCATGTTATTTTTCATATTATTGTTCTATTATCAGCATCACTAGAGTGTAAGGTGACTGTATGAAGAGGCACATGTGTGACCACTCAATGTAGACTAATATAATAATAATAATAATAATAATAATAATAATAATAATAATAATAATAATTTGTACCCCGCCCATCTGGCTGGGTTTCCCCAGCCACTCTGGGCGGCTTGCAACAAAGATGAAAAATACTTTAAAATGTCACACATTAAAAACTTCCCTGAACAGGGCTGCCTTCAGATGTCTTCTAAATGATAGGTAGTTGTTTATCTCTTTGACATCTGATGATATAATTAAAATACAAGTTTGGATTATTAAAAAAAAACTGGCTAGAGTTATAAGGATATATGAAATAAATATTTTAAAGAGCCTAATACCTTTATTATATCATGATTTTTCCAGTGTCATAGACTGTATTTTTTCTTACTTACATACCTTGCTACCATTTCTTTTTCTTTATTTGAAGCATATCCACTACTGCTGAGTGGCTTAGTTGGGGAGGAGAGGAAATACAGGCAATGGTTGGTAAAATACTGGTCAACTAGTGGAAGTAGAACCTAGGGAATTCAGATAAAAAGTTTTAGATTTAAATTGTAAAAAGGATAAAGTTAACTTTTTTAAAAGTGAAGTTTACAGTTGAAAAATTTAACCAGTTAGCAATTCCTTTAACTTTTAACTTGTTAATTAACTAATTAATTCCCATGATGGCATTTATTCTATTTTCAGTCTATATCTTACTTTACACCCTTCCTTCATACCTCTCCACTTCCTGTTCCTTATCTACCCGCCATCTTGCTCAGTGTTTAGTGAGGTTTTAATCCCAGACAAAATTAAAATTCTCTCTCAGAGAAATCAGACGGCAACCGGGGTGGTTCTTCAGTCTAAATGAATAGAACGCAACCTATTTTGGATGAGGTTTCACTCTCCTTGAAGAAGAAGGTGAGCTGCTTGAGGGTACTACTGGATCCTACACTGTCATTGGAAGTACAAGTGTCCCTCCATCGCTGCTTTACTTAAACTTCCACCATTGTTTTAAACCACCACTATTCCTCTCTTGGTGTCCCTCCCTTCTTGCTCCCATGCCATGGCCACTGCTGTTGTATAAACCTGCCTTCACTTTGCCCTCCAACCCTGCCTCAACACCATCTAAATCCAAGACTGTGATGAGGCACTACAAATCTTCCAATGTGGGCTGCATGATGGCAGCCCTACATCGAGAGAGAGAGGGAGGGAGAGGGAGAGCCTTAAAGCACTAACCAATTTTCAATACCAATTTATTTGGGTTTCTTTACAAAATCTCAACATTAATACATACTATATTCTTGCATTACTGTGAAAGTTAAAATAGTTCATTTGTTTTTTAATGTAACAACTCACTTTGGCAAAGAACTTAATTTCTTGGTCATGTGGTGATTTCTCAGTTTTTCCACTGGTGACAATAGCTTCTGGAGAGAAACAATAAAATGGTAAGTAACACTGGGCAAAAAATATCAATTTACATCTTCCATGAGCTTTTGAAATACATGAAGTCAAAATTTCAGAAGCACCAACCATATCATCTATATAGGAACAGAAGAGGCAACTATGTGCTCCTATTTAGTGATCATCTCCATTTAGGCAAACGTGATAAATGATAAAGCTGCTTAAGATCTTGTGGATGCTGAAGATGAACTGAGAAAGTCCATCTGTGTGTGCTCAACTCCTATTTTTGAATCTCCCCCCCCCAAAAAAATGAGTTTTTTTCCTTTTCTTTTTTTGAAATGGTTTTTCATTTAAGTGCTGCTTCATTTATGTAAAGCAGAAATAACTTTTTGGCATCATGTAATCACAGTGGGGGAATCACTGGAACAGGCAAGAACAAACCCAGGAGATATTTTTTAATGACAGATTTTGGGAGAGTATTAGGGTGCCTCTTTTTAGGGTGAGATATGGCCCATAAGTTACAGGTTTGGCAAAAAGAACTATTGGATCACCTGAATCGTAGATTTAGAAGTGGGATGCTGGGGACAGTGGATTGGGTAAATCCTCTCACATGACCACAGGCCATCATCATCATCATCATCACCATATATTCTGCTGCTTTTATAATGTTTTAACCTTCTCTTAATTTTATACTTCTTACTGAATTTTGTTGTTTTAATGTTGTAAAGCACTCTGGAATCAATTGATAAAGTATGGTATACAAATTTCAAAAATAAAAATTGCACTTGGGTGGCCATACTAACTCAAATGAAGAATCAGTAGCATGCCTAACTTCACCCTCCTGTTCTCCACACTATTCAACATTGCTTTGAAAGGAGCTTCTTAAATGTGAAGTTAAAGGTAAGGGAGCATCCCTTTTTTCTTTCTTGAAAGACATGTGTGAACACAAAAGACCACAAAGCTCGTGTGCACATAATTCCCTTGAAGATGCTTGGCCAGCATCTTCACCCACATTCAAAGCTTCTCTCTTCCCTCCTGAGGCAGAAGATGGGGAAGTAGAGGCAGCAGTTGAAAAAGCTCCAAGCACCCTTGCCCCTCCTGGGAGCAGCATTCTGTAGGGAAACTAGTGCTGAGGACCCTTTCTCCTGTTGGAAAGAGCACAGGGTGATCTTTTCTCACTGGGGACTCTGCATTAACAGTTTGTGCACTATTCCTTTGAGAAAAAAGCACCATGTGGGTGGAACTGGCATTTTCTGCATGACATCCACTCTGGACAATGCATGTTTCCTCAAAGGGAAAGCTAAATTAAGGGTGCCTGTCATGGCCACCTCTCCTTTCCCCTTCTCTTGCCCAGATACGCGTGGGGTGGTGGGCTCAGGAAGATAGGGCCGACAGAGGCTGCTTGTGGATGCTCAATCTGCAAGCTCAAGCAATCCTGCAAACACTTCTGCACAGCAAGTAAGGATCAAAGCCCTGCACAGTCCATGCCACTTCACAAGGAAATGACAACAATTAGGGTAAAATCTGCCTTTCTGATTAGTAGCCTACAGAAACTTACCTAAATGTGCAATGAATTCTTGAGCAGAGTCAACGTATTTGAGAATCTTCTTCAGAAATTTATAGGCAAACCTCTTTTCCATGGATGAAGCGTCCATCTCCATGCCACTTAAGCCTCTAGTAAAAAGAAGCATGTTTGCTTAATATTAATGACTTCAAACTGAGCTACCTTATCATATTGTACATGTTACTTTTGAAACATTATTTGAAATTGCCCATTTTTTAGGGTTGCAGCTTTTAAGCGGGAAAAGGGTACCATTCATTTACCATAAATGTATTTTTGAGGGGGCCCTAAAATGTTGAACTGAAAATGTTGACCTGCATAGGCAAAGCTGAGAAACTGTCAATGCTCTGGGTAGATTGGCACATGGAGACAGACCTTGGTGAAATCTGCTGAAGCCAGCTAGTTATGCCTTCCCAAGGAAGATCAACGTTTCCATACAAAAAATTCAGTATGTTACAAACTTGTTCAAGAATTTCAAATCCAATATCACCTGCCAAGTGCCCCCTTTCTTTGGAACAATAAACACCTGAAAACCTCTGTTCTGAGGTTACTTGCTTGACTGCAGCTATCTGAAGAAGATGACCTATGGCCGCTTGCATCAATTCCTGTTTCTCTGGATTTCTGATTATCATGTGAAGTGACTTGGCAGAAGGGTTTGAAATTCTATCCAGTATCCTTAACATAATTCTTCACCCAGTGAGGAAATTTGCTTGCTTCTCATCTGGTAGCAACATGAAGCAACCCGCATCGCCAATGGTGGCTATGGAGAATCAAAATTGATTTTGCTGCATCCCTCCTCTGGATGGTATAACATCTGGGAATCCTGAAGTAGGCTGCTGCTCTCTAGACTGAAATCTGGACTACCCCCGGGAAGGAAAACTGGACCAAATATCAAGGTCTCTGAATCCGGATTGTAAGGAATGACTAATTTGATATGGATGGTATCATTAAAACACATTTTGCTGTTTCATTACTGGAGTGCAGAAGGCATGACCTTCTTCTTACCTTTCAATATATAACTCAGAGCCTCTTCACCCAACAATTTCTTCCCAACGTATGGAGCTCAGACCAGATGTCAATTTGCATCTTGTCTCTCAATGACAGAGCCATAGGATGCATCTAGCCACAACCTCACCAACAGGGAGGAACTGATCGACAGTACTGGGAACCTTGGGAGGAAGTAATCACACCCTTTTGGGTTTCATGATATGGAGGCAAGGGGAAGCTGAGTGTAGCTGGAGATGCACTCTGGACTTTAAGAAGGCCAATTTTGAAAAAGCTGAAAGAACTACTGGGAAAGGCCCCATGGTCAAAAATACTCAAAGCGAAGTGGATTCAGGATGGATGGGAGTTTCTTAAAGGTGAAATATTGAAGGCACAAATGCAGACAATTCCAACAAGTAAGAAAAGTGGGAGGCATCTAAAGAATAAGGTATGGCTTCATAAGAAGCTTACAGATGAGCCGAGATTTAAGAAGGGCATGGAAGAAAGGTTCAACCATGAAGGAAGAGTATACATGAGTAGCCAACAAGGTCAAGTGGGCCAAAGCTCAAATTGCCCAGGATTGCAAGAGAGGTTAAAAATGATTGGGAAAAGGTTTATTTGGCTATGTTCAAAGCAAGAGAAATAAAACAAAAAACTTGGGCAACACAAGTTATTTACACAGTGATATACAACTTGCCTGGATATGACAATGCCATTCACTAGAAGAAATTTAAACAGTTCTTGTGCTTTCTCCCTATCCCGAGACTTTTCTTTGGCTGTCAAAGTGTCATAAGGTACTAATAAAGGATGACTACCTCCACCTATGGTAAGATGAGAGAAGTGTTAATATTTACAATAGGAATTGACAGACAAACTAAGGCTGTGGTCGTCATTTTGTCTACTTAGAGGTAAGTCCCATTGAATTCCATTGATCTTACTCTCAAGTAAGTGGGTTTAGGATTGCAGCCTAAGGCTATTCTTATCATGTCATCTGTATTTTCAGATATTCCCCTACTGAATATCAGGTTTCACACAAAACATTTCAGTCTTACCTTTACTTTCCAATTCAGTTTTCTTCTTTTTAGCCCAAATGTTATGATAGTTTTCTGCTACCACTTCAACCATTCCCTGTATCACCACCAAATCAAGAAGGAATAATCCAAAATCAAAAGAAATACAATTTTTCAGAAATATATATTATAGTATTTAAATATATCATTTATAGTAAGTGTTAAGCTGGAAAGGAGGAATACCTAATGAGGGCATCTGCTTTGGGAAAGGCTATTTCTGTCTCCCAATGCTTTGTTACATAGATGGAGTCAGGGCAGATAATACGATAAAGGATGCGCTTTATGGCTCATGGTGCAGGTCCTAGGAAAATGAGGACCTATTTATGTTGGATGTGGTTTGTTTGAAATGCCTTATGGTTATGATACTTTCTGTTCTGTGGCTAGAGCACAGTACTTTTGAACATAAGGACACTCTCTTGTTGGCCCTTTTTGCTCTTATTTAAGTATGAATAGGTGTTTTCCTACATTTTTGAATAGCCTTATACAAACCTGGATTTCTCTGGAGAGTACAACATTTGAAAGATCAAGTGGTGCTGGGTTGTATCCATTTCCCTATTATTAAAAGGAAGAATTAGTGGTTGTTGGGTTTTTTTTGCATATTTAGATTCTTTACATGTCAATCTATATTGAATAAAGTTATTTTAAGGATGCAAAATGCCTGATGCTAAGTGTTATTAAAAACTTAAATTATGGTGAAATTCAGTTAGTACCATAGTACTCGTGGAAAGGCTTTTGATCCAGTGGAAGCATCGTTGAATGCAGCAGGAGAGCAGATTTTTGCCAATATCCTGCAGTCCCCACCATCCCCTGAAAATCAGCTCCAGAGTGTTGGGGAATTCTCTAGAACAGGGTGGAAGGTGGCATGGAAGCCTGGAAGGAGCCATGTTTCTTCAGACCCTGACAAGCTAAATCCCTGCCACTACAGTGAAAGAGAGGCTTGCTGAGAGCCTATACAACTGCTGACACACAAGACCTATGAAGTGGAAAGGAGTATGATGAACTCAAATTTACACCCCTGCACCAGAAAGATGTGTCTTTGTGGAGCCATGTTCTACAGGTGTGAGTGCTAAGTCCACAGATTCCTGTGCAATATCATGGGGTCGGACTGCATAGTGTAGATGACAGCGTACAGCTGTCACCCAACCTGCATGGGAGCAAGGCAGGAAGAAAGCTAGAGGTTCTGTCCTCCCGCAGCAAGGTAAGATCTATCTAGTTTGCATATTCCTCCCTGTGGAGCAAGTGGGATGGAAAATTGCATTCTATTAAAAACTGTATTGTGTTAAAAAAAATTTCCTCACAAATAAGGGCTTAGTCACCTGATCATTAGATATGAAAAAGTCACAATAAATTGGCAACTGGAACAATTTGCCAGGGGGAATTGCTATTGCGTATGTTCCAACATGCTCTCCATCTCAGAGTGTGGCAAGCAATATTCTTAACACATTTCACAGGATTGGTTCACCACACCAATATTTCTACAAAGGTGCTTTTTAAAAAAATAAAAAAATAAAAATAGCAAAACAGAAATAGCATTAGTTTGCAGGGAGAAAAATGTGCTCATATTTTTCTCTAGTCTTTTTTTATAAGAAAGTTCTGCCTTACTTGGCTGGACTGTGATATGCTACGAAGCTTTTCGCTTTCACGTTGTTGTACCATTGAATCTCCTTCTTTTGTCCTTTCTAGGCTCCATCCCATTGCTAACATGGTTTTAAGAGATTCTCTGGCAGGCCATCGATAGATTTCCTTTTCCTTAAAAAAAGATATATACAAATTCTGTAACATTTCACCTAGAATAAGTCTAAACTGGAGTATTGTACAAAGGTCATCTCACTGTATACAATTTGGAAAGCTAAACTTAACATGATTTGTATTTAAATCTTGTCATATTTTAATGCTTATTAAAAAGATGCACCTTGCAGCATCGGTGATATTCACGTATTAATGAAACATGCAAACAAAACATGCACACAAAATCTGTTGTTTCATTAAATAATGCAGTTTGATCTTTCCTTTATTACCTTTTCAGTCAGTGTTTTAAAAGGCCTCATTAAAGGATGTGTCTTCACATTTTCATCGAGTGAAGATGCATACTTCCACCCACTATTATTCTGAAACAGACACATAATTCACACAACACGTGATTAGCTGATGGAACAAATTATCTGGGATGGCCACTATAATAAATTGCTTTTTTTAAAAAAAGAAAAAGGACTAAATGGAGTAGCTTAGAAAATGGCAAGAGGCAAGAACCAAAACTCCATGTTCAGATCCAAATATGATACTGCCTGGTTTTCCGGATGCTAAATACAAAATGAAGCTATTAGCACTGTGCTTTGAGTGAATATTTTGGCACAACTGCACATGTATCCCAGTTTTTTGGAGATAGCTCCATTCCCACCATGGAAAGAAAATCTCCACAAAATTATTGTCTAAATCATACGCCTGATAAGATTGGAGAAATATTTTCATGTGAACGGGAAGAACATAGACACATAGGATTTCTGCAATTCTGTGCTTTGCGTGTTCAGACCCAGAGACCTCCCCCCTAAATAAATACACACATGACTCAAATTTTAGTTTTTGTTTTTGGCAGAATTTAGGCCACAACTTTATTGTGACGAGAACCTGCTCGCCATCCGTAAATAATCAGTCTCACGGCAAGATGGGTTGAAGAAGTCTGGCCGCAGCTCTCTCTAGAAGCTGCTGCTGCCCCAACCTTTTATTGTGTGTACACGAAAAGATACAAATTCAAGGAGAGAGCTTTGCCTCAGTCAGCAGATAAAAGACAATACAATACATTAGTCTTATGTTCTCACACCAGACCACGCAGTTGATCATGCTATGCTAAGTGGACCAATCATTGGATGGCATGAGCTCTCCACGCGCTGCTCATGCTTCCAAGCAATGCTTTCTGCTATGAAATCATCTTGCAATAATGAACTTTTGCCCATGCTCTTATGGACAAATGACCATATTCCCACATTATTGATTACAGAAAAGTGAATGGTAGCATAAGTTCTGGTTCGACTAGCTCCCTACACCATTGCAGGTAGCGCTGACCCAGAGCTCTATCATAGGTCAGCCAAGGGTGAACACCTGAAAAAGGTGAAATGCCTGGGAGCAGACTCTGTTCACTCCCCAGATGCTCCCCTGGACTCAGGCACAGGCACAGGCACAACCACCTCTCATGGGTTGACCAAACCAAGTCAAGTCCCTGGATTCCTTTAACGGAATACCCTTCACATAGGGATGGTGAGGCTGTTCTTCCATCCCTATCACATGAACCAGTGCCTATTTGCAACCTTACAAGTTGTGACGATTTGCTACGCGGCAGGTGAAACCCAAATGGCAACTGCCAATCAGCCAAGTGGGGAAAATTCTTGCCGTGCCCCTGTCCCAACGACAGACGACACACGTCGGCATAGAAAGGTCAATCGCAAAATGCCCTAAATATAGGGAGAGGTAGGTGGGTGTTCCGTTTGCACGAACCGAAAGAGAATCTCTGGGTCATGTGCAAGAGATTAAATAGGTCCCTCCAACTCTTTAGACTGCCCCCCATTGGCCAGATTACACCCAGCAATGAGGGACCCACCACTCGGGCGTTGGGGCTATCTAATAGACCCATCCACAACCAGGAGGTCAATCTCCAGGTCTCACCTCTTTTAGGGAGGACATGATTTCTGGAGCTGCTGGGTTCTGTGTCATTGTGTAGATATATTTAGGTAAAGGTAAAGGACTCCTGGACAGTTAAGTCCAGTCAAAGGTGACTATGGGATTGTAGTGTTCATCTCGCTTTCAGGCGGATGGAGCCAGCGTTTGTCCACAGACAGCTTTCCATGTCATGTGGCCAGCATGACTAAACCGCTTCTGGAGCAACAGAACACTGTGATGGAAACCAGAGCGCACAGAAAGGCTGTTTACCTTCCCATCACAGTGGTACCTACTGTATTTATCTACTTGCACTGGCGTGCTTTCGAACTGCTAGGTTGGCAGGAGCTGGGACAGAGCAACAGGAGCTCACTTCGCCACGGGGATTTGAACCGCCAACATTCTGATCAGCAAGCCCAAGGGGCTCAAGTGGTTTAGACCACAGCGCCACCCACATCCCAATACATGTACAGTGGTGCCTCGCAAGACGAAATTAATCCGTTCTGCGAGTCTCTTCGTCTTGCGGTTTTTTCGTCTTGCGAAGCACGGCTATTAGCGGCTTAGCGGCTATTAGCGGCTTAGTGGTTTAGCGGCTATTAACAGCTTAGCGGCTTTAAGAAAAAGGAAACAAACACGCAAGAACTCGCAAGACGTTTCGTCTTGCGAAGCAAGCCCATAGGGAAATTCGTCTTGCAGAACGACTCAAAAAACGGAAAACTCTTTTGTCTTGCGCGTTTTTCGTCTTGCGAGGCATTCGTCTTGCGAGGTACCAGTTCATATAGTATTTCCATGTGTGTAAACAAGCTAAAATGTTATGATTTCCCACTACTAGTTAAAAGTTAAGGTATTGCTAAGGACACAGACTATTTCAGGTTGAGTCAGTTTATGAGGAAATTGCAAGAACCACAGCACTTTATTGCATTCAGAAGCTGCCAGAAGATCCCCAGGTATTTTGAGAGAGAAGAGAAGAGAAGAGAAGAGGAGAGGAGAGAGAGAGAGAGAGAGAGAGAGAGAGAGAAGCATTACTAGACAGTGCTGCTCTGGTATAACAGTCTAGGTGTCTGAAAGGCAAATCTGTCATGGAGATAAATTGGACAGATTTCTAACATTCAACTCTCATTGTCCTTCTTTGACAATTGTCAGATTTATAATAATCCATACCTTGTCACAGGCCCATTTGTCATGTGTATGTTCAGCGTACTTGTTGACAATATACTCCAACTTTTCAGGAAGTGTAAAACTGGAAACACAAAAGAGCAATAAAATTTATAATTTGCTCCAATTAGGCATATATGGATATGCCTATTTACCGTATTTTTTCGCCCTATAGGATGCACTTTTCCCCCTCCAAAAATGAAGGGGAAATCTGTGTGCATCCTATGGGGCGAATACAGGCTTTCTCTGAAGCTTGGAGAGCAAGAGGGGTCGGTGCGCACCGACTCCTCTCGCTCTCCAGGCTTCAGGAAGCTATCAGCAAGCCTAGGGAGCCCACGGGAGTTCCCGCAGGGCTCCCTAGGCTGCGGATAGCAGTCTGCTGCCCGGTGCGCAGGGTGCCCTGAAGCAGAGCACCCCGTGCGCCGGGCAGACATCCGCAGCGTGGGGAGCCCTGCGAGAGTTCCTGCAGGGCTCCCCACGCTGCGGATAGCAGCCTGCCGCCCGGCGCGTGATACGCGCTGAAGCAGAGCGCCCCGTGCTTTGGGCAGACATCGGCCAGCCCCTCAACCTCGGGGACAGCGGGGAGGCGCAGCACCACCATCCCGCTGTTCCCCGACCTGGTTTTGGGGGGGGAAATAAAGGAATTTTTTTTCTTTATTTCCCCCCCAAAAAACTAGGTGCGTCCTATGGGACGAAAAATACAGTATATCAATTTCCATGAATAAATATTTAAAAAATTATTTGGATAATGATGACCATAACACTGTAAAGATGGAGATGAAACTAACAACAGCTTGCTCCTTTAGATGGAGAATGAATGACACCCTATTCAGAGATGATGAGATTACCAAAAGGCCCAAAAAACTTTGAAGGACTATTTTGAGATAAATCTGAAGACAGACGTCGAGAAAAGAGTGATTTGGGATGCAAGTAAGGCCGTGATGCGAGGTTTCCTAATACAACAGAACTCTTTAAAGAGGAAGAAACAAAATGAGAAGAAAGATAAGATTTTGGAAAAAATAAAAGAAGGAGAAAAGAAATTGAGGTCTAAACCAAAGTCTCATGAAATTTTGAGAGAAATTAAGTTTTACCAGATGCAGTACATGGAACTGATGAATCAAGAGATAGAATGGAAAATTAAGCAAATGAGACAAAGGACATTTGAATCAGCAGACAAATGCAGGAAACTTCTAGCATGGCAATTGAAGAAGAGACAAAAATTGAATACAGTTACAAGTTTGGAGGTGGAAGGAAAGAACATCTACAAACCAAATGAGATTAGTAATTGTTTTCAGAGTTATTTCAGAAGACTATATGCACGAGTGCCGGAAAATGAAGGAGAAATAGAAGATTTTCTTAAGAAACATGGATTACAAAAAATCTCGCAACAAAGTATGATGGTTTTGAATGAGAAAATAACAGAACAAGAAATAGAGGGTGCCATCCAAAATATGCAATTAGGTAAATCTCCAGGACCAGATGGACTAACCTCCAGATATTATAAAGCTTTGAAGGAATGGTTAGTACAACCGTTGAAGGAGGTCTGCAATGAAATTTTAGAGGGGGAAAAGGCACCCGAATAGTGGAAAGAAGCATTTATTACACTTATACCAAAGACTGAGACTGAAAAAAACCAGATTAAGAACTACCACCCTATATCATTACTTAATGTGGATGACAAAATATTTGCTGACATTTTAGCCAAAAGACTGAAGAAGGTGTTGGTGGAGGAGATTCATAAGGACCAAGCAGGTTTTCTCCCAGGGAGACATATGTCAGATAACGTAAGGAATATAATTGACATTATGGAATTGCTAACAGTTAATATTAATACGAAGGCGGTTTTAATATTTGTGGATGCGGAGAAAGCTTTTGATAATATTTCTTGGAGTTTTATGAAGAAGAATCTCCATGGGATGGGGGTAGGTCAAAGGTTTGAAAATGGTATAGGTGCAATATATTCTGAACAAAAAGCAAAGTTAATTGTAAATAATGTGGTCACTGAAGAGCTTCTTATAGAAAAAGGGACATGACAGGGGTGCCCAATATCCCCATTACTTTTTATATCAGTCCTGAAGGTTTTGTTGAATATGATTAGGGGGGACCAGCTGGTTAAAGGAATTCAGGTCGGAGCCAAACAATATAAACTGAGGGCATTTGCAGATGACTTAGTATTGACTCTACAACAGCCAGATACCAGTACAAAAAGAGTTTTAGAACTAATTCAAGTTTTTGGTCAGGTAGCAGGATTTAAGCTGAATAAGCAAAAAACTAAAGTCTTGGAGAAAAATCTAACAAATGTTGAAAGAGAGAGGTTTCAAAATGAAACTGGGTTAATGGTGGCAAAGAAAGTGAAATATTTGGGGATTAACATGACATCTAAAAATGTGAATTTATTTAAAGATAACTATGACAAATGTTGGACAGAGGTAAAGAAAGATCTAGAAATATGGTCAAATTTGAGGCTTTCCTTGTTAGGCCGAATTGCTGTAATTAAGATGAATGTATTGCCTAGAATGTTATTTTTGTTTCAGACATTACAGATTGTGGACAGATTGGACTGTTTCAAGAAGTGGCAGAAAGATATATCTAAATTTGTCTGGCAGGGCAAAAAGCCCAGAATAAAATTTAAGATATTAACTGATGCAAAAGATAGAGGGGGGTTTGCCCTGCCGGACTTAAGATTGTACTACGAATCAGCAGCTTTCTGCTGGTTGAAAGACTGGTTACTTCTTGAGAATACAGACATTCTGGATTTGGAAGGATTTGATAACAGATTCGGTTGGCATGCATATATATGGTATGACAAGGTTAAAGTTCACAAAGGATTCAAAAACCATATTGTCAGGAAAGCATTATACAATGTTTGGATTCGATACAAGGATTTGTTGGAAAATAAAACTCCTAGGTGGTTATCACCAATGGAGGCTAAGGGGGTGAAGAAGCTTAATATGGAATCTAAATTGCCAAAATATTGTGAAATTTTAGAGCAAGAGAGTGGAAAAATTTAATTACAGAGTTTTGAGAAAATAAAGTCCAAGGTACGAGATTGGCTCCATTACTATCAAATATTGGAGGTGTTTAATCAAGACAGGAAAATTGGCTTCCAAGTGGAGAAATCAAAACTAGAAATAGAACTGTTAGAACCCAATACTAAGAATTTATCAAGAATGTATAACCTGTTGTTGAAGTGGAATACACTAGATGAGACAGTTAAATCAGCTATGATTAAGTGGGCACAAGACATTGGTCATGATATTATGTTTGCTGACTGGGAACAGTTATGGACCACCGGCATAAAATTTACGGCATGTAATGCCTTAAGAGAAAATATTATGAAAATGATTTACAGGTGGTACATGACCCCAGTCAAGCTTGCGAAAATTTATCATCTGCCCAATAACAAATGCTGGAAATGTAACGAGACTGAAGGTACCTTCTTTCACCTTTGGTGGACTTGCCCAAAGATTAAGGCCTTTTGGGAAATGATTTATAATGAAATTAAGAAGGTACTTAAATGTACTTTTGCATATCTTAAGGACTGTTGTAAAATTGATGAGTGCTAAAATGTCAAAGGAAAAGAAAAAATAGAATTATAGCTGTAATTGATTGATGAATTAGGAGAAGAAATTGAAAAAGAAAATAAGTTATTATTTAATTGGAGAGAAGGGTTGTTGAAAAAATTTAAAACAAGGATGCAGAGAGGGGGAGGTAAGGGGAAGTCCGAGAAAGAAGGTTTATGAAAAAGAGGATCTGAAATTATACTTGTTTATATGTTTTTGTATGTCTATGTGTGTATGTTATTTTGTTTTAAATTTATGTTGGAAAATCAATAAAAATTATATATATATAAAAAATGATGACAGTGGTAAAAGGCCTAGATTACGTTGTCAACATATTCTCAAGAACCTATGTTTTCTCATCATGATTCTGTTTACATGCACTAGCCAACCAAATAATTGCAATGATGCACCTGATTGACTTATAATAAGGGGCTGGAGAAGCAAGGAGTCGTTAAAGCTTTATACTGTCGTGTATGCCTCATTCTCTTTTACTCTCCCCTCACCTTTCCTCCATTTCCACTGGGCTGCTGGGAACAGGCTGCTCTTGCAAGAGGTCTGAACTGATTGCTTACATTGGTCTTTCCCCACTCGCTCTTTCCATCACTTGATCCATTTCACATTCTACCCTTCAATCTTTTCCCTCCCAACCATACTTTTCTCCCTCCAGGCTTCATGAAATTAGGCCAGGGCCTGCAGGATAAATACTGCAACCCTTTAGCCACAGGTTCTCTAGCCCTTGTGTTAAAGAGATAGCAAGGCCCCTGCTAGGCTGGAAAAAGAATCCCAGATTGATTAGTGCATTATGAGTGAGGCACTTATGACTTACTTCACTGTGTTGATAGGTTTGGGATCAAAGTTCCCTTCAGCATCCACTGAAGTCTGTTTTTCTAAAACTGAGGTAATTCGGGTGTCTAAATAATCTGGTGGCAAAGCCCCAGCTATTGCACTTAAACAAGGCAAGGCCATTCGGAAAAGCTCCGGATCATACTTCTGCAGGAGAGATAGGAACTGGTTGGAAAGTCCAATAGAAAAACATGCAAAATATTAGTTAAGGCAACACAGCCATAAAGAAGCAGCATTAGTAGATGCTGATAAATGAAGATTTATTTATTTTTTAATTCAGGCACCTAGTAGAAAACCAAACTACATTTATATATTGTTTAAATCAATTGTTTGAAGGCTTTGTTCATAGCTGATTTTTTTAAGACTAAAGAAGTTTTGTCAGTTTATTTGATAATGTAAAAAAAGTCCCAAGGTCTGTCTGTTTTTCTATTGAATCAATTGGTATGTTAGTCTGAACAGAGCTCTTGGTGATTAAGTAGGGCATTTTCCTTTCACTAGGTGCATCTTTATAGCATTTAGTGGAAGCAAGCGATTTGTGCTGTGTACAGAAGCACAGGTGTGAATTGTAGTGTCTCATGCAAATATTACTCTGGACCTTTACCTTATGAGAGAGGGAATCAAATATTCCCCAGAAAAGTTTTTCAGATAAATGTAATTCTTCTTCAGCTGCAATTCCATAATTTCCCCATCCAGAAGGCAAGCAATAATATTTCCAACATTGCTCATAGTGATTTGTTAGCAGCTGTGAATGACAGAAAAAATAATACATTAAAGAAAACTATCACAACTGTTTTCACTCCTTCTTTAATAGAAAACTCTTAGCAGCTTTCTTTATAATGTAATGGCAAATCTTTGTTTTAAAGCAATTGTGCTTTAAATTATCTTTGACTAATAAGAAGGCCTTTATTCTTGAAGATGTGCGCTCACTCAGCCTTCCAAACTGTTTTTGAAATTAAAAGAAAGAAATCTCTCATACTACTGAAAGATGTAATATCCTTAGTAGAAAGAGAAGGATTTACCTTAAGTGACATTTTACAATATTCATTAAGTAAGGGTACATCAAAAACCAGCCGTCGTAATAGCTGCTGTAGCATAGAAGGCCGTAAATGACTAGAATTAAAAAAGAAACTCATAATTAGTAATGTGTACATGTTGATGAAGCTGCAAGGCAATTACACAAATGACTGGAATGCGAGACAAACAGTGCAAGTGTTCTGTAAAACAGATTACCTAAAAGGAAAACAGCAGAGTGATTAGGATCTACTCAGTTATGTTCAATGGAAACATTCTTAAAGGTGGGGCAATATTCCATTGAAGCAATCACATAAGCAGAAAAATTCTGGTTCTAATCGTGTCTCATGACAAGAAAAATAGAGAAGGAAAGTTCTATATTACCCACCTCTAAACTGGCCTGTATTTGACCATATGAAAGAAGCAAATTATAATATGATCCTAATTAACTGAATCTAGTGTAGTAGTGAGCAGTGTAACAATCTTGCGTGTGTAACAAACTCTAAGTTACTGGGGGATTTCCCCCTCAAGAAAAGTTTCAGAAAGAGACTTCCCATATGTATCTAACTGGTCACTGAGAGAGCAGAATGCTAGACTAGATGGGTCTTTGGGCTGATCCAGAAGGTAAATGGGAAGCATGACAGATTATATCACTGCTATGACTTAGGAGGGTCCTCTAATACTGGAACAAGATTGAAAACGTGCCTAATTTCTTCCTGGTGGGTTTGATGCCCCCACTCATTCATTTATCACATTGACCTGGGAACACCCATGTAAGCAGAGTTAAGGGCAAGGTGTTGTAGAGGAGAACTATGGGGAAGGAATCTCTAGTAATGGGACTGGCTCTTACCATTAGGCAGAGCAGCACAACCACCTCAGGGGGTAAATGCTTGGGCAGCCGGGGCGGCCAAGATTCAACTTCCACTCTAGGCAGCTTCTGCATGTGGAAAAGGGAGAGGTGCCACCTTGTCCTTTGGCAGAAAACTGTCAGGCCAATAAAGAGGCACACCAGGGATTCAACTTAAAAAACAACAACTCCTCCTCAGAGGTTCTATTTACAATCAAGTGGTATGTAATTTTGTTAAATAAATAAATAAATAAATAAATAAATTTAACCCATCCCTTTATTTAACCTGCAACCTGACATGGGACCTTATGGTGATAGGCAGGTAAAGAAATTGCATGTTTACATCCATTTATTTCTGACTTTCTCTCCTTTAGAGAGGGCTAACTGCCTTCTAGACAACTGGCATCTAATTGCCAAGGAGGCTGTATTCTCCTGCCTATCTAGGATTCTGTTGAGAAAGGCCTCCCTTCTGACAAACTTCCCAGAACACTTTGTTACACAGCTGCAGTAGCAAATGAATTCCCAACTAACGCTTCCTGCACCTAGATAAATATATAATTTTTGTACATGATATAATGTGAAGTTCTCATTTGAGGATCAGAATCGATTATCTGTAACACACTTGATATGTTGTGTTGTAGTCAGGCACAATGAATTAATCGTGTATTATTTCCTTGTGTACACCAAGCCTCATTGCTTGCTCTCTTCACCTGAGATTTTTGCTGCATGTAATTTAGAGACCAGCCAGAGAGGTGAATATAACTCTGTTAATAAACCTGTTATAGCACTAAAACCTGTGTGGAGCCAGAGTCAACAGATATACAATAAATTATATTCTAAAGGCAGCGTGTTTATATGAAACAGAAAAAAATCTTTATACATACTTACTGGCAGATAGCAAGTAAACATTCTTCAATGGTGTCTCTCTGTGCTTTGGTAAGAGAGCGTCCTTTGGATAGTCGATACATGGTATGAAGTGTGGAATCAATCAGAGAGACATAATGCTCAGTCCCCGAAAAGAGAGAAGCACACCGTGTGAGTAATGGAAACACAGCTGTACAAATATATCTATTTAGAGCAAGAGCTGTCTCTGTAGTACTCAAAGAAACCTGCATAAAGGACATATAATGTATACATATTACTGCTTGGTCAATGTATATATAGTCTGTTTCAGTTTTGTGCATATGACTTCACTGGTGGCTTGTGCAACTTAGAATCACACCAAGGTGAACCTAACCATGTACAGCAGCAGTCCAAGGGCTGGATAAAACTCCAGTCATTCCAACCTGCCTAGACTGAAAAAAGAGGGTTTTCAAGCATCTGGAAGGCAACAGTACATGTCTAGAAGTTTGTATTCATCTTGATGGGGCATAAGTGTGTCATTAGAACTAAAACTACACTCTTCATTCATCTTTTCTATTCTACCTGACAAAATTCTCTGTGCGGCCTAAAACTTTACAGATCCCTACATCAACAGAGATAGTTCTAGTATTTATATATTCTATATTTTTATATATTACATCTTCCTTACCTGCCAAGTCTCTAACTCTGAATATATTAAGTCTTATATTTCCATTTACACAGTATCACTCCTAACCCAAGATCTGACTCTGGTTGTAAATCCTTGTTAGCATGAACCATGCTTAATTTGGATGTAGGTCTAAGATGAAACCATGCTTAATGACACTGGGCAGAATTTCTGCTTGAGCAATGAAGAAGCGTGTAGTCATCAGCCTTGTTTATGATTCCTTGACCACGTTTAATATTTTGTCTACACTGGCCTGTTGTAGATTTAATAGAAGAATAAATTTTCTGGGTTTCGCTCAGGTAACAACAATTAAGCTGTGATTGTTTTTCAATTCCATATGCAGAAATGTTTTATCCTACAGAAAACAAAACTAAGAAGAGGTTTTGTTTTGTTGAATGCTTGGTTGCATTCTCCCTCAATTCCCATAAGGTGAAAATATTTTATAAGAACACACAGGAATTTGTGAATTTATGGCACCAGTCTTGTGTTATTCATTGATTGTAGCATCATCAAAAGAGAGCTAAGAACATAAAACTTTAAGATTTAGTATTTTTGTTTGTTTGTTGGCTGTATTTTATAACGTCAATGAACAACAAAATTTTACATTATGCATCTCTATGAGTACAGTTGTAGATTAAGGTAGTAACAAAATACTCACTGTATCCAATGAGGCACTTGCTCTTAAATCTGGTAAAAATCCAACTTCCAGGAGGTGGAGAAGGAAGCTTTGGTCCTTTATACCATAGACACGATCTAGAAAAAGTACCATGGGTGCCTTATGGTCAGGGCAGAAACTTGCAGACATGTCTGGTTCTGTAACAGTTCCATCTGAAAAGAAATCCAATTATGTTATTGTTCATACAATTTTAGCTTTATATGACTATTCACATACTCAAATCAAAGTATCCCAGGTCTGCTGGTTTTCATGGTCATATTCTAAAACCTTTAAAATACAACAGGACACAGCAATCTGAATTACTTTGGAAGTGGTGCAGCACTTCAAATTTTAAGAAACAGGGTGGGAGTCTGTGAGACACCATGGGAGGAAGAGAAAATGGTTGGTAAGTTCTCCCCGCCTCTTGCATGAAAGTATTGAGCCCTGATTGCTCTGGAGTGTATCAATGACATCTGCAGGTAAGTCCAGCTTGGTTAGGTGCCACCGTTCAAACTCCACACAGTCAGCTGGAGCCACCTGGGATCCAGATGAAGAATTGGGCCCTGATAGAGTTCTGTTGTGTGAGGCAAGTGCCACAGAAGGGAGACTGACAGGTGGCATATCTGAGGGAACCAAGGTCTGCGAGGCCAGAATGGTGTGAAAAGGAGGACTCTCACATGCTCTTCCCTGATCTTTCAATGGACTGTTGGAATGATGGGAAGTGAAGTGAAAGCATAGAGAAGACCTGGTGGCTATGGTGAGAAGAGGGCATCCCATGTCTCCACTGATGGTGACTGGAATCTGGGAGGTTATGATTCCTGCCTGAGGCAAAGAGGTACACCTGGCATTGGTCAAACTTTGACAGAAGCTGTTGAAAAACTGCCAGATACAGTTGCCGTTCCACTTGGTCCATTTTCCTGAGGCTTAGTCAGTCTGTTTGCATGTTTAGGAGACTGGAGATGTGCTTGGCTGTGACTGACTGGACGCTGTGTTCTGCCCAGCTGAGGAAGAGGGATGCTTCTGCCTTAAGCTGCCAAAATTGGGTACCTCCTTGTTTGCTGATGTTGGGTATTGCTATGGTGGAATCCATGCAGATTAGGATGTTGCTGAGTTGGAGATGAGGAGCAAAGTGTTGTAGGGCAAGGGAGCTGTTAAGAGCTCGAGCCAATTGATGCTCATTGACACTTTGGTGGGAGACCATAGGCCCTGGATGTTTAGCTCTCCACAGTGAGCTTCCCACCCTGTGAGGCTGGCATCTAAGGTGATCATTGTTCTCGGATGATCACAAAAAGGAGAGCCCTCTACAGGCTGGATCACTGCCCATTATCTCAAGGCTTGGCAGAGGTGGTGGGGCAGTTTGATGTGCAGGTGTGTTGCTCGATGCAATCTTTCTGGTAGGCAATAGAGCCCATTGGAGATGATGGGCATGGTGCTTTGCAAACGGAGTGTTATGCACTACTCAGATGCCCAGAGCTAGAACCCTTGCCATAAACATGAAATCCACTATACTGGATTTTCTGAAAGTCAGAACCTCAGCGGATCTTTTCCACACATTCCAGAGAGAAAGAAACTAGGCCTCTGGAGGTTTCCAGTAGGGGCCGCAAGTGGACTAGTTGATTGGCTGAGGTTACCTAGAAGTAAGCTTTGAGAAGAGAAATCTATTGATGTGAGTAGGTTTGGAGATTTTCTTTGATAGATGGAAGACTTTCCATTCTGAATTTCCTGTAGGTTACCGTACCCATTGGTTCAGAAATTTTAGGTCCAGAATGGGTTTTCCATGAAACACCATGTTTTTTGGGTGCCACAAAGAAGATTGAATAGATGCCAAAGAAGCATTCCTC
Source organism: Podarcis cretensis (assembly GCF_951804945.1). Classification (NCBI taxonomy): domain Eukaryota; kingdom Metazoa; phylum Chordata; class Lepidosauria; order Squamata; family Lacertidae; genus Podarcis; species Podarcis cretensis. The sequence continues at coordinate 42,304,720 of NC_137170.1, read as the reverse complement.
TGTAGGGACTGGTTCTATTGCAGCTGATTATAGAAGATGGAGTACTGCCCCTTGTATAATAGCAGAGGATTGGTTGGTCATGTTGTTGTTGTTGTTGTTTAGTCGTTTAGTCGTGTCCGACTCTTCGTGACCCCATGGACCAGAGAACGCCAGGCACTCCTGTCCTCCACTGCCCCCCGCAGCTTGGTCAGACTCATGCTGGTAACCTCGAAAACACTATCCAACCATCTCGTCCTCTGTCGCCCCCTTCTCCTTGTGCCCTCCATCTTTCCCAACATCAGGGTCTTCTCCAGGGAGTCTTCTCTTCTCATGAGGTGGCCAAAGTACTGGAGCCTCAGCTTCACAATCTGTCCTTCCAGTGAGCACTCAGGACTGATTTCCTTCAGAATGGAGAGGTTTGATCTTCTTGCAGTCCATGGGACTCTCAAGAGTCTCCTCCAGCACCATAATTCAAAAGCATCAATTCTTCGGCGATCAGCCTTCTTTATGGTCCAGCTCTCACTTCCATACATCACTACTGGGAAAACCATAGCTTTAACTATACGGACCTTTGTTGGCAAGGTGATGTCTCTACTTCTCAAGATGCTGTCTAGGCCTGTCATTGCCCTTCTCCCAAGAAGCAGGCGTCTTTTAATTTCATGGCTGCTGTCACCATCTGCAGTGATCATGGAGCCCAAGAAAGTAAAATCTCTCACTGCCTCCATTTCTTCCCCTTCTATTTGCCAGGAGGTGATGGGACCAGTAGCCATGATCTTCGTTTTTTTGATGTTGAGCTTCAGACCATATTTTGCACTCTCCTCTTTCACCCTCAATAAAAGGTTCTTTAATTCCTCCTCACTTTCTGCCATCAAGGTTGTGTCATCTGCATATCTAAGGTTGTTGATATTTCTTCCGGCAATCTTAATTCCGGCTAGGGATTCATCCAGCCCAGCCTTTCGCATGATGAATTCTGCATATAAGTTAAATAAGCAGGGAGACAAAATGCAGCCTTGTCGTACTCCTTTCCCAATTTTGAACCAGTCAGTTGTTCCATATCCAGTTCTAACTGTAGCTTCTTGTCCCACATAGAGATTTCTCAGGAGATAGATGAGGTGATCAGGCACTCCCATTTCTTTAAGAACTTGCCATAGTTTGCCATGGTCGACACAGTCAAAGGCTTTTGCATAGTCAATGAAGCAGAAGTAAATGTCTTTCTGGAACTCTCTAGCTTTCTCCATAATCCAGCGCATGTTTGCAATTTGGTCTCTGGTTCCTCTGGCTCTTCTAAATCCAGTTGGTCATAGAATTATATAATTGTAGAGTTGGAAGGGACCCCAGCAGTCATCTAGCCCAACCCCCTGCAATGCAGGAATCTCAGGAACAGCATCAATCATAGATGGGCATCCAACTTCTGCTTAGAAACCTCCAAGGCGGTCCACCACCTCTTATAGGAGTCTGTACCACTTGCTCAACAGCTCTTACTGTCAGAAAGTTCTTGTTGATGCTTACTCAGAATCTTCTTTCTTGTAACTTGAAGCCATTGGTTTGAGACCAGGAGAAAACAAGTTTGTTCCCTCTTCCACATGACAGCCCTTGAGATATTTGAAGATGTCTGAATTGTTAATGAAGTAGCTGATATACTGATATAGTTCGTTTTTTTTGGGGGGGGGGTTTGCTATGCATTACTGTCTTTAATACTGAATTGCTTATTCTATTTTTTAATCATTGTAAGCTGCACTGAAAACAAATTCTGTGGAAAGATGGCATACACAGAAATTGACTGAGTGGTATTTACCCAACACTTTTAAAAATGCCTTACCTTTATTTACTGCTGGCAATTTTAGAGGTATGCTTATAATCCCAACCAAATCTTCAGTTGGCACCAAGGAACGCAGGATGGAACGTATTCTAATAGCTTCACCTTTTCCAGTTTGGATGAGCTGAATTTTTACACAAAATTCAATTAACAGAGGCAATATTCTCTTTAACTTCTCTCTCTCTTTTAAAAATGTAAATAACTGCAAAACTATGGACTCTTTTTCTACATATACAAACTGTTTAAATATTGCTACTTAAAGGGTCATTCTATGGGATAAATAGTCTTCCTTTTTAATAAATACTTGTACTACATAAATATAAATATTGCATAAATAAAGTACTATATAAAATTGGCTAAATATTCTTATAATACTCTAGTTCCTCTTTACTTTATTTAAGAGTATCATAAAGGTAAAGGTAAAGGTACCCCTGCCCGTACGGGCCAGTCTTGACAGACTCTGGGGTTGTGCGCCCATCTCACTTAAGAGGCCAGGGGCCAGCGCTGTCCGGAGACACTTCCGGGTCACGTGGCCAGCGTGACATTGCTGCTCTGGCGAGCCAGAGCCGCACACGGAAACGCCGTTTACCTTCCCGCTGGTAAGCGGTCCCTATTTATCTACTTGCACCCGGGGGTGCTTTCGAACTGCTAGGTTGGCAGGCGCTGGGACCGAGCAGCGGGAGCGCACCCCGCCGCGGGGATTCCAACCGCCGACCTTTCAATCGGCAAGCCCTATTTCAGTGCAGGAGGGAGCCCTCTCAGCAAAAATACAGTGGTGCCTCGCAAGACGAAATTAATCTGTTCCGCGATTCTCTTCGTCTAGCGGTTTTTTCGTCTTGCGAAGCAAGCCCACTGACGGCTTAGCGGATTAGCGCTATTAGCGCTATTAGCGGCTTTTAGCGGCTTATCGGCTTAGCGGATAAGCAGATAAGCGGCTTAGCGGCTTAGAAAAAGGGGGGGAAGGGGGAAAAAACCCGCAGGAACTCGCAAGACATTTTCGTCTTGCGAAGCAAGCCCATAGGAAATTCGTTTTGCGAAGCGCCTCCAAAACGGAAAACCCTTTCGTCTAGCGGGTTTTCCGTCTTGCAAGGCATTCGTCTTGCGGGGCACCAGTGTATACTATTCTGGCCTTCCATTTGAAAATTTTAATGGATAGTTTTATCTTAGTTTAAATTGTCATTTTAGTAAACAGAGATTATTTATACTGATGATAATGATGTAAGAAAGTGACTCAGGTTGCTTGATAATATTTGGAGCTTGAAGTGTGCCGTGTGACCTTTTGCTGCTTCTGCACAAAGAACCCCCCCCCCACTTACATGCAATTCTGGTGCACAACGCCCAAGCAAATCTATAAGAGCTGAGTAGAAAGACATAATTGCATTGCCCATATGCACAACCTCCTCCTCCTCTTCATCTTCTTCAAGACTGTTAAAAAAGAAATCAAGCAGGCATGGATAAAATCCAAAGTGATCTGGAAACTAAAATAGCAATAACAACAAGAATTAAAAGAAAAACCCAGCTTCAACTAAGCAGGGAATAATGGCTGGTTTGTTTTTCTGTCTCCTAGTGTGAACCCAAAGCAAGATGGTACTAAAAGAAATGCCTTCTTTTTTTTCTTTCTTTCGAGCTTTCACCCCAAAACAAACCCTAGAATGAACTCCACCCGATTCCCCTGTGGGCAGCGTGTCTATTGGCTGGCACCCAGGATGGAATGCACAGCAGCCAACTAGAGTGGGTATATATACTCCCTGAATCCAGATGGACTAAATGCTACATGCAAATGCATGTATTGGAATCCCAGCAGAGAAAGATTGAATGCTGTGAGAGGAAGCTATTCAGGGTGGAGAATGGTGTGCGCTTTCCTCTTTCCTCTCCCTTTCCTAATCTGCTCCAGCCCCTCTCCACAAACACAAGCATAACTATGTGTTTGAAAACCCATGGAGAAAAGCAAATGGCTCCCTAACAGGAAGAATTCCTAATTTGGAACAGAGAAGCAACAACTGGGGAATGGTTGTGCACCTCCCTCTCTTCCACTTCTTCCTTCACTCTAAAACACCCCTTCTCAAAGTAGCTCATTTCACATGACTCTGGCATGAGGATTCCCTGGTCTTCAGGGAGCATTACTGAGCTCAAACAGTAGATAAAGGAGGCTGCGCAAGTGAGCTGGAGTCCTGCTGATTTGAGTTATTGTTTATTTATATTCCCATTTTTGGCTCAGAAGCACGCAGTGTGATGAAGAGCATATTGAGACAATAAATGTAAATAAAGTATCTGTAAGGGTTGTATTTCGACTAACTTTTACTTAGTTGATCAGGGACTGTTCAGAGTACACCCCCTGAAATTACTGGCCCTAAATTAGTCATGTCTATTGTTTCCAATGGGTCTACTGTGAGGAGGATTAACATTGTACATAATAACCCTAAGTATACCTAACACTTTGTTTCTGAAATCTCAAATTCAACAAACAAAGCAATTCAAAGCATTATATGGGTGCATGTTCATTAGTATTAAGAAATAATATCCAGTACCAAATTACTTCATGGAAGGGTCAGGTCAGCAGTACTGGAAAGAAATTGTGCCTCTAACAGTATGTATTGCAGTTATATAAAGATATATGTCCATACTTCTAGCGAAGCAAGATTTCTAGGCAATACATCCATTGTTTTGTTTTACCATCTGATTATGCCAAGTATTTCTACATGGTTACAGAAGTGAGAGCAATTGCTAAGTGTCCTTTTCTACCGTATGGTATGTTATTGTAACTGACACATCATCAAGGCAGACTTTGAATGGCATATTCCAAAATAATGTCAAGTATTGTGTATATCCACGTACAGTTCCCTCTTATATCCCTGAGAGGGAAGATCAAGAGCTGGGTTCTCAGATATCTTAATTGCTCCTTGCATAGCAGCCAACAAACCATTTCCTCCTTCTCCTCTCAGAGCTGGCCCAAAACATTCGGGACGTCGAATTAGAAGCTTGACAACAACACTGGCATTTTCCTCTACACTTTCACCTAAAAACAAAAAAGCAAATTTTACTGACATGAATAATAAAACCAAACAGTAATGCTGTGTGAAGGCTATACATTATTTTTAAAAGAACATGCACGCACGCACACCCCAAAATCCAAATTTTGTGTAGAGAATTAACCATTCAGATTTCAGATCTTTGATTCAGATTTGGTTTAGTTATTTTCTTCTGGTATCAAAATTTTGGTTCTCCAAGATAGAACTCAGTAGGAAAGATTGGAGAGGAAATCTGAATGAGCCGTTCTGTGTGGTAACTAAGGCACTGATCTTAGGAAAAGCCTCAGCCTCAAATAATGGAACCACAATCAGAGGCCATCACCAGAGGCCTTCTTCCTAGTGCCTCTGCTGTTTGGCTTAGCACAGGTAACAGCTGGGGAAAGGAGTTTCTTCCTCACAGAGGCCCTTATCTGGAATATTCTTCCCATAGAGGCATACCTGGTGTCTTTCCAGCATCAGGTAAAGCCTTTGTTATTTTAAAGTACGATGGAGTGGATTTTATGCTTCAATAAACATATTGTGGGGATATTGGTGTATTTTATCTGCTGCTACTCATTTGATCAGTGTTGTTGTTATCCTAAATAACATTGGCTGTCCTTGGAATGTTAGTATTGAAGGGCATGACAAAAATTTACAAAGCCAAAATGAAAAAAAAAATGGAATTATAGTTCAAACCTGTAAATCTGCATAAAAACAAATAAAATTTGAATAAAAGCAAATGACCAAAACCAAAACCTACAGTTAAAATAGCTTATGATTTTGTGAATGAAGCTTGTGGTTTGTTTTCCTGAGATAGCAACTCATGAGATTCAGTCATAGTTAAATATGCATTTTCACATATTTGTCAATCCAGTAACTAAACTTACCATTAACAAAAACAGCAAATCTTAAGAATGACAGATATCGTTCACCCTCTATTGGATTCCAACCAATGTCAGGATATCCTGTTGCTAAAAGCATGGGGCAGCTCTGAAGACCACAGCCTGCCAAGTACGTTACAACCTGCCAAACACAAACACTGGTAATATCTACAGGAGGTTTATTCCAATGAATTAAAAGTACAAGGTGATTCAATTTTTAAAATCTATGTGCAAATCTTTGGAAAGAGTAGGAGGAGTGGAACAGTTACCAGACATTTCCCCTTACTTTCTAGGAGGAAAAAATTGAGTGTTATGGTGCAAAAAATACGGTAATTTTACTGGCGATTACCACTCTTAATTGAGAAAAGAAAGGATCTGTTTGCAGAAAGAAACTATTTTTCATACATGGATTTTTTTCTAACTGGCACAAAACTGATTATTGGCAGGAGAGGATACGATACCAAGAAGTCTGAAAAACACTTGTGGTATTTTTATATTGCCCAAGAGAAGATTAGCTCTGGCAACACTAGTCCTTCAGTGGGGTGGCACTGAATCCAGATGTATTCACCCCCAAAGAGGTGATCAACAATGACAGAAATATAGATGTCTCAAGCATTCAGTCAAGGACACTCGCAAACACTAGTGTCCCTGACCAAATGCTTGAGGTAACAATCAGGGCTTGAGGTAACAATCAGTCCTGCTCATAGCCTGGCCTCACTCTGATCATGAAAGCTGCTCCCAACACTTTCCGAAGGCTTCCCAGTAGCTCACTTTTAGGTAGGGCAGTTGCTTATTTATTTTACACACGTTAGTGGCCAGTGTGGTGAAGCTGAACAGCCAAGTTGCCCTCCTGACTCTGCATCCTACCTGGATGAAAATGGGGTGGGGCAGCAGCAAGTTTGGGGCTGAAGCTATACCCTAGAAGACTCGGTGCTTGCACAGGTGTATCCAGGTAGCCCTGCTCCTGCTGTGTTCTGGTAAGATGTAGCAATGCCACCTGTATCAGGAATGTGGCTCCATGGCCCTGCACCACCATACTTTTTTAAAAAAAAGTATCTTTCATATCTTTAATATATTGAGAACAATTCATAAATGAGAGAACTCAAGATTTATTTTATTTTATTTTTACCTTCTGCTTACTATTCTACTTAAGAGTGAAAGGACTGTAGTCATATAATAAAAGTTAAAAATATATGTCAAGTGAAAACTAAGCCTCGTTAAGTAATACATGGCGTGACTGACGACAAAACAAGGGGACCAGAAGAAGAAGAAATTAAGACAGTGAGTGATTACTTTCTCAAGGTCTGGCTCCTCCAGCGCCAGTGCAAGCTCATTATTGTCCATTACTGAGGCAGCTGCTACATCAAGTGGAGTGGAACCCCTCATTGAAGGAGAAGCTGTAGCAAAGACATGATAATGCACAGTAATTAAAATAATTGGTTTGCAGTTATGATTCGTATGCAGCAGAGGGCAGTAGTTAAATGCAGTTTAGATGAAAGTCAACTATTCGCATATAAAAAACAACTGCCAAACCAAGATCGTAGCACAATCAAAAGCTAAAAGGCCATAAGTTAAACTTGTGATATGGCAACTGTAGGTGAATGACTATCAAAATTATACAACATACCAAGTCCAACACTGCTGTTTTCAAGTAAGTAGCTTAGATGCTCAAACATAGCCTTTTGGTTCTGGCGACTGATTCGACAAAAATAGCACAGGAACCGACAACAACTTGCTACCATTTTTGGAAAAGCGATCTGTGGAGGGAAAAGAACAGTGCCGAATAATAGGAAGCATTAATTTCTGCTCAATTTCCTAATGAATAAATAAATAAATAGTCGGCAGTCAGCAGAAAAAAGGGAATCTCCAGTGCATATGGCAGAGTCCCCTTGATGATGAAGTGCTGGCAAAACCTGTTTAAGAACTTTGGAATGGAGACAATAGTGTCAGGAGTGTGTGTAGGAGCCAGGCCCTGTGAACAGTAGGACTCTGCAGGACTGGGGCTTTCCTAAGTTCGTTCTCAAGAGGCAAGGCACGGCCGCACAGGTGAGGCCAATTGGTAACTCACAGCACCTGGTGGCAAGAGCCAGGAAGGGATATAATGGCATTTCCCTTTGGCTCTTGCCACCAGGTGCTATGAGTTACCAATCGGCCTCACCTGTGCGGCCGCGCCTTGCCTCTTCAGAACAAACTTAGTAAGGCAGGAGAAGCAGAGCCCTTTCCATTTCTCCTTCCACTTTGCTGAAGGGGCGCTGTGCAGAGAGGGAAAGCTGCGCAGGGCCTCTCCAGCGAAGCGAAGCCAGGAGAGCAAGAGGGGTTGGTGCGCACTGCCTCCTCTTGCTCTCCTGGCTTCAGCGAAAGCAACGCAAAGCACTCCCGCTGCGCTCCGGAGGCTTCGCGTTGCTTTCGCTGAAGCCATGGAGCCTGCATTCGCTCCATAAGACGCACACACATTTCCCTTTACTTTTCCCCTTACTTGCAGAGCGAAAAATATGTTGTTGGTATGAGCTTTCGTGTGCATGCACACTTCTTCACATACACTGTTTCAGTTGGTCTCTAAGGTGCTACTGGAAGGATTTTTTTTATTTTGTTTCAACTACGGCAGACCAACACGGCTACCTACCTGTAACTATAACTAACCTACAGAGTCATTTTAGGAACCATGAATCTACAGTCTTAACAATCAAACAAAAAACACTTCAACAACCAGTTGCAAAGCACTTAAATTCAAAGAATCACAATCTCTCTGATTTATTTATTACTGCAATAGAAAAGTTATCTGATCCTAGAAGATTTGAAACAAGGGTTCTGCGTCTAAAGACTTGACACCTTAAAACCATATGGTGTCAGTCTGGAGGATAATAACTGACATACCTCAGCTACTCCAAACCAAACACCTTAAGATTCTATCCTCAGTGTTCTAGGACTGGCTACAGCATATCATAGCAGTTGAAGAAGGTGGAAGCCAAAAGGTTTTACTAAAAAATATATACATCTGAGTTGTTAGTTGCTGTAATATACATACACTGTGTGGAAATTATGAAGAAACTAAGCAAAGTGCAAATAGATGCATCAGAATTAGTGCTGTGCCTTACTGCATCATCAAAAACTGAAATAGTGAAGCATGGTACCGGTAAGTCTCAGGCTGATATTAAAGATCCCTTTACTTACCTTGGTAAAAAAAAATTGTTTGCCCAATCCAAGAAAAAGAAGCAACCGTCCCCTGTGATCCTCCCCCCTGCAATACTTACTATGCAGAAAAGAAAGCATGCACAACCCTAATCTGAAAGGCCCTTATAATAAAATGGCATTTTCACATGCATCATCAATGCAGATGAGACCCTCATAAATATTTCTACATCATCATGCTAAGAGAAGACAAGCCCAGTAATCTCTGTCCAATAGTAAAAGCATTAGAATGTTTTTTCTCAGCCATTTGCACCATAGAGGGCATGTCTGGGTCAATACTCAAAGCCATTAGCAATTGTCTTCTGTCATCATAAAACATTTGTCATACACATTTGTCAGCCTGAGTAAGAACTTACAGCCATTCAAGTGTCAAACAGCAGAGTGCCACAATAATCGTTCACTCTCCTAAAATATCAGCAGTAGAGTAACATTAGAATTCTGCAGCTTGAATCTTGATAAATGGTATGCTGTTGAAATACCTCCTACTGGCATAATCCAACTGTTTTATTATATCCTATCCAGAGGCATAGCTAGGTGATCTTGCACCCCGGCAGAACCATCCAGACTGCGTCCCCTAGCCATGGACAAATTACCTCTTCTTTCCACCTCTCCTCCACCCATTCAATTCACCCTCTATTTAAAACCATTTCTTATGAGGCAATAATCAATATTTATATTGATGGACATATTTTTAGACGATTTTGCGGGGGGGGGCATTGCCGGCACCCCTGGTGGGGGCCCACCTTGCCACCCCCTAGCTATGGCCCTGATCCCATCCCATATTTACACCATAGCATCCAAGTGCTCCCAGTAATGTATATTGACAAAGCCTTTCCCAACTTGCTGTCCCCCAGATGTTTGAACCACAACTCCAATCAGCCTCAACCAGTACTGACTGGGACTGATTGGAGATGCAGTCCAAAACATGGAAAGGGTACCAGGTTGGGGAAGGCTGCATTAAAATTGTGCCATGTCAACTCTCACCCTTTTCTCAGTAAATGAGACAAAATATTTTTTGATCATTTTCATTATGTATCTTATATTAAAACCATATGATTTTATAGGCATGCACCTATTTCAGGTGCTTGTGGCACTCAACCTATAATCTTAAAAGCCATATACTTTGAAGCTCAATTGGACTGCATACAACACAGATTTAAGATATATTAGAAAGACTATGATGAGGTTACTACTCTTTTCAGACAAATGATTTTCCTGCAGCAAAGTCATAAGGAATTATTTTTGAACCAGAAAATACAAAAGTACAAAGCTCCGTGTTGGCTAGACCTTCTTTACATCACCAAAATGAGACGCAGATCACAGCAACACTTAAGGCAGGCCAAGCTCAGCAACATACAACCCTTTCCTCATTCATATGCACTGATTTACAACTAAGAGAGGTTTTAATGTACTGAGATCTGCATCCCAACCTCCAAAGCTCAAGAGTATGCATACAGAGAAATAAAACATTGCACTGCACCGCTTCAGAAGCCCAATGTTTATTCAATTAGAAAATGTTTAATCTCTTGATCAAAAAGTGGTGTACAAATAAAACTTATAGACAAACACAGGTAAAATCCCCAAGCCAATCGAAAAAAATATTCACAAAACCATCATAATTTGTTGGTCCCCTTCTGTCTCAGGAGACAATGGAGGAGTGCGCCTTTGGGTGGTGAATCCCTCCCAAAATTAAGCCTTTCTAAAATCCTATTAACTCATGGAAAGAGTAGCACATATGCTTAACTATTACCCACATACAGATAGGACTTTAAAATGCTCAACTGACACATTTTCTGGAACTATTTTCACACATTTTCCTCCTTTGAGCATTTACTTTGCAACTTTTGAGACCTCTTAACACATTACAGTTTTAACAGGTATATGTCAACACCTGCACTGTGTTCCCATTAACACTGTAATGCTTAAAGTACATGCACATCTTTTTCTCACCTTTTGTACACTACAGGAGAACACAATATTCCTGTTAAAATCTCAGTAAGTAAAAAGGTTGAACACACATTACACTGTAACTCCTATGTGTGCAACTGAATGCAGGTTTCAATTATTTGGGCTTATATGCAAACTTATGTGTGCATTCCAAATATGGGGGGGGGGCATTTTCCACAAGTACTCCCAGTAGAGGACTATTTCCTAATAAATAGTATTGGCATGCTGCTTAGAACCAGCTTGGCTGAAGCATTTTAATTCTCAATTTCCAACTTCTTTTTTGTATGTGTGATCCATCTTTAGTGCAAGAAACCTTGCCTATGCAACTCCCATCATCCATGGAGCTAACAGGTCATACTTTGTACTGCACAAGATAAATATACTAGTCTTCTAGTACCCGCAGTTCCTTCCAGCTACAGAAGGCATGCTTCATAACAATTACAGCAAAAATAAAATTACCTGAGATTTGTCTCCTCCAAGCACATTTACCATTACTTCCATAACAGTCTCATGCATACCCAGGACTCTCATTAAGTTAGGATGCTGATAAAATACTTTGTTGTTCATTATATCTCTAAATGGGATAAGAAGAAATTCAACAAAAACAATCATTCTTTCTCCTGCAAGATCTGTGTTTATCAAGCACACAGAAAAAGCACTGCATTTTTAAGGTTCAGAATTAAAGAGCAATTACAAAGATATGACTATATTCTAATTTCAAGATTATGACACACATTACAAGGTTATTATCAAGAATAACATAGAATGTTTCTCTACCAATATACCAACTCAGTTTAGGCAGGTTCATAGATGATCATATGGAAAGTAAAGCGATTGTGATAAAAATGGGTGCATATAACGTTCATTTATTCATTCATAATTGAAGCAAACCAATATTGTAGCATATGTACAAAATTAGGTTTTATAGTGGGCTTAAGCTACTACTATAACCAGGGCCATAATTTCAATATTTAATTTTTATTTAAAACATACAAATAAAATGTTTATTTCATACCCAAGGCCATTAATCATAAGCAATTCTTCTTCTTTTCCCATTCTGACGCTGAGAAGGGAACGAATTTGACCCAGCGCTGCTAATAAGTTGATTGTGTCTTGCACAGATGTAGCACTTATAGTGTAGGATTTCCTCAGAGCCTGAAGCAGCTCGCCAATGCTGTCATACTGCCTTCGAAGGAGGTTAAACATAATACGAACTAATTCTGGATCTTGGATCTGATCTTCCTGAGCCCAGCGAACCATAGTTTGAGATATTAACTCCTTCAGAGTTGCTGCAATGGGGGGGGGGGTGGTGAGGAGAAAAGAAAACGCAAACTATTAGCCACATAATTTAAAAGGATTCTTTGAATTCAGTAACCTGAAAGTTGAATTATCAATGACTACCAAAATTATTCAGAAAATACTATTATTAACTGCTGGGAGAAAGGGTCTGGCCATTACTAGCTAGCGGCTCTCACCATGATTCCATAGTATTGTTCTGAGATGGTTTCTTGCAGGGGGGGGGGGTGGAGGCAATTTCCCTGTCCCCAAAGCTCACAGCATCTCTCCAGGGGCTTTTGTCTGCCAATTACTTTTCCATTGATTTTCCGTAATTTTTAACAAATTGTCACCAAATTAATACAAATGCAAAAACACATTTAAAAGCTAACTCCCCCCCACCCCCATGTCCCTTCTAATTTCCTCCCTCTTTGCTGCTTCCAATGAAATAACTTTTCCAACTATCATTTCAAAATACGTTCATCCCTTCTCCCTACACATCACATGTTCAATTACCAATTTCTGCTATGGCTTTTATGCGTTGCTATAACCTGTCCTCAAAATAGTCGAGTAGAGTAAATCCTCTTTTATCTACAATAGTCAATCATCAATTTTAAAACATTTCCTTCTGATACCTCTTAGGTAACACTTTGCCTGAGAAAAACAGATCTTGCTTCATCCCAGGCAACAAACACACATCCCTCCCTAACATGGGCTTAAGCATTGCTGTCTGACATCTGCCTCCAGTAATAAACAACTCAGCCTCACTGGTGCTGCATGCAGAGGGTGAAAATGAAACCTCTAGAATTTTTTTTAAAAAATAAATAAATAATATACATTCCACCTCCCAACACTGCCAATCCCTCAGCATCACCAACCCTTCTCATTCTGCCAAATTTAACCCTCAATTTTACATACAACCAGCTCCTTAATAAATCATTAATAAATAAATAAACATAATCCCTATCTCTTCTTCTCTGTCTGAAAGCCTCAGAAGCTGCCAAGATGGTATACATCGTGGTCCATCCTGACACTTTCACTGTTCTTATTTTCAATTTCAAGCTTCGAGAGCGGGTGGGCAGGCTGTTGTAATCTCAACAAAATCCATATTTCCTCTCCACACACCCCGTCCCCGCAAACCAATACATCTTCCTGCAGCCCAACCTGCCGATCCTCAGTTTCATTACATCCAACTCCACAGTTTATTCTCTTATGCTTAACAGACAGTCAATCCAGCTGTTACCAATCTTTTCTTCTTTACTATTTCTATTTCATAATACGAAGTTCCAAGGGGTGGTCAAAATCCCTCAAGGTTATTACTCTCCATCTTCTTTCAGGCAAAGTCCTTACTTATAAAAGAAATCCATCGCAAAGAGGTATCTGTAAAGTCCACTCTTCCCGAAAACTTTACATTCCATTGCTTTAGGGATGGGTAGATAACGCAGATCCCCACACACCCCAAAACTTAAAATATTGCCTCCCCTCCTTCCACCGCTCAACCAAAGCAGAAATTAGCATCTTTCATTATTTCAAAACCTTTCCAAGCAGATGGTTTTCTCCTGCAGCATAAATCAGGATCTTTTCAAGGGGGTGCCTCTTTGCTTGTCAATTGTTTCTGAATTCAAAGGTATTCCGCAGCTCACCATGGTAGCTTGCTGGGAGCTGTCCTTCGACAGAGCCATTGTACCCAATGCCCTCGCCTTTTCGTCTGGGAGACAGGGATTTCCACCCCTGCTCACAGACCAAAAAAAGGCATTAACGGATGACCATGGGTCGTGCCCTTTCAATACGCTTGAAAATTTAGGAGAGGTATGCCCCTTACCCCCCTTAATCTCCATCTGGGACCCCTCCTGAGCGCTGGATCACCCAAGAGGGCGACTTGCTGGGTTTGCTGCAAAACAGGAAGTCTCTCCAGGGGGTTTTGGGGAGGGAGAATGGTAGAAGAAGAAGAAGAAGAAGAAGAAGAAGAAGAAGAAGAAGAAGAAGAAGCGGCGGCGGCGGAGGAGGAGGAAGAGGAGGAGGAAGAGGAGGCGGCGGCGGCGGAGGAGGAGGAGGAGGAGGAGGAGTTTGGATTTGATATCCTGCTTTATCACTACCCAAAGGAGTCTCAAAGCGGCTAACATTCTCCTTTCCCCTCCTCCCCCACAACAAACACTCTGTGAGGTGAGTGGGGCTGAGAGACTTCAGAGAAGTGTGACTAGCCCAAGGTCACCAGATTACGAGTCCACTGCTCTTAACCACTACACCACACTGCCACAGCCCCTCTCCCAGTGCTGGAGATGAGTTTTGTCTCAGTTTCCAAAATTTGCCAGAGAATTCACCCCCCACATTAAATTTTGGTTCAGTACTAGCAAAAACTATGGCTTGTCAATTCTGATAACACATAAGACACTTCAAATCATGGCTTCTGATTCTGGTTTGCCAGCTGATTGTAAGCTATATTGTTTGTCAATGTAGACCAGTGGTTCCCAAACTTTTTTTGGCCATGCCCCACCTAAGCACTCCTAAACTCCTGAAGCCTCCCCCCCAACATATAATTCTTATTATTCAAAAAGTGAACTCCTATTCACGTGGAGGAAGCCTAAAAGGCCATTAACTGTTAATAACTCATTCTCAAATTGCTGCCCTTAAAAAACAAATTGCCACCCTATGGGCTGTGTGCCCCACATTGGGAACCACAGATGCAGACATAATGGCAAACTACTACTAAACTTCCTGCTAAACTGTTGAAATCTGTTTGGTTAATGCAAATAAAGCAAACACTTAAATTAAAATCAGAGTCTATGTGATCAAAATAAGCTACCCATCATGAAGGGGTCAGCTTTTTCATGTCATTCATCATTATGAATAGTAATATCAGTTTTGTGAGGCATAATGTCCTGGATAATGTTCCCTCTCTTGAGAACAAATTTCAAAGGAGCAAAAATATTTTATTTATGGTTATGCCATGCATGTCCCTGTCAAATATGCTTTCAAATCAGCATGTTTTTGTATGGCATTTTATATTGCTTTTACACCACACCAAGCTTAAAAAATAAAAAGAATTTTAAGAGATGGTATATCATAACCTTCTGTGAAGAGGATTAGTGAAGTACATATACAGAGTGATGTTATCCCTAACCAAAGGAGGCTGCATATCCAAAAATGTTTTACAAACTCTGCTTAATAGCTATTGCTAGCTTCATGCCATCAGTGACCTAGAATTCCTGAGGTCCTGAATACATGGACACTTCCGAAGTAAATATATTTGTGTTTCATTTTTAATGGTTGACTGGATAAACCACCGGAGCATCAAATTCCATGCATCCTTTACAAAGCTATCTCTGAATCCCAGCTTACTTAACTGTAAATTATGCATTAGTAGTATTGCAAAAACACCAGACACTGAATCTTGCCAACATTTTAAAAGTGGTCTAAGGAAGAGGAAAGTGGTGAATCTGTAGCTATCCAGATGTGGCTGGAATATAAGTCCCACCATTCCCCTCCATCAGATGCACCAGCTTCTCCAGAAGATTGAGGGGGCCTAACATGATGTTGCGTGACATCCTGACATTAAGGGGGCCCAGCCCCTCAAAAAATGTTTTTTTTTTGGGGGGGGGGGACGGGACTGCACAATCTGCATTATATGTCTAACTTACTGACCAAAAAAGGTCAGTTGTAGCCTTACGATGCTAAAAAGATATGTTCAAGACCCTCTCTCAGCAAAACATTGCCTTAGCGTTCCATATTAAATGATATGACATTCCTCACAAAGCAACAGTGTGTAGCATTTTTATCATCTTGTCATCTAAACCTGCTTGGAGAACTTATCATAGATTGGATCCAATATTATCACAGTTCCAGTGAAGCTGCCCCAAAACAGCTGCATGTTTCAGATAAAAAACATCCCTGCAGAACAACCAGGGAGAGACTGCCATTCATTTCTACCTATATTTATTTTCATTCAGTATTATGCAGGTCATTAAGCATTGGAAGGAATTACTGTACGCCATACTAATTAGCTCTAAGTGATTGATGACTGCCTGAAAGAATTCAAAAAGGCTCAGGGGGGAAAGTCGGTGGATGTATTCAGTACAGTTTATAGCATTGGTGCTTTGAAAGATAACCCACATATAACCAAAATGTATTGTAAATGAAAAACTAATTGATATTTCATTATGTCTGCAAAGGATAACATATCAAGACAAGATATGTATGAGCCTTTCCCCAAATGTTCACAGCCTCTTCATTCCTCTCCTTGCTTGCGTCATAATAAAAGCAGAAATTCTCTCATTAACCATTTACTTCCTCTGAATGAGGAAACTACAATTAGCAGCTTTGGAACAAGCCAGGAAATTAAACCAACCTTATCCTAACAACCCCGCCCCCCAAATACCATATATCATTAGTGGTACTACTTTGAGTACATATATTAATGAATCAATACTATCCTTCTGTAAATTTAAGGCAAGATTGGAATCTGGAAGTTCTTGGCTCATATTCATTCATATATACTTCACAGCTCACTGTTCACCTGCTTCCAGGTGTATTATTTTCTTCTCTAAAAATTAAATAAAATGAATTAGTATGAATAACAGTTCAAGCTCTTACTGGGATATTTTTCTTCTTCCTCTGTAGGTTCTCTCTTTTCTGTTTTTGGCGGTCCTTTTATTTTATATACCAATGAACGTAGCTTGCCAGTCCATGACAGATCTTCCTCTTCTTCCTCTTCTCCCTCTAATGGAATACCTAATGGGTAATAAACTCATTTTGAAATGAAGTGGAGTCTGTGTTTTACCAGGATTCCCATGATATTAAACTGATGACCCAAGCTTAAATAATAATCAAAAAAGATATCTTAGAGGCCCACCAATGCACACAATTAGATGTGTACAGTCCCTCTGTGACTGCAGCTCTCCACTCATGGTAGACCAGTGAGAAGGGAAGGAGTTACTACAGCTGGAATCTCTCATACGTAGAGCAACACACACAGTATAAAGTGGGGAGGATATGGTGGGTAACTGGATCAGCTCCTTGATAGACATATCACACTCCTCATGTAAGCTAAAAGTGCTTTTCAACTGTACACATCTGAAATGTAGGCAGGTATTATTGCCATTTTGGGGGGGGGGTGTGCTCAAGCTGTGAGTAAAAGACTGGTTGATAGGTGAGAAATGAAGATAATGACTGGCTAAAATATGTTCTGAATATGCATGTTTTGAATATGCTCTGCTTATACAGTGGTACCTCGGGTTACATACGCTTTAGGTTACAGACTCCGCTAACCCAGAAATAGTACCTCAGGTTAAGAACTTTGCTTCAGGATGAGAACAGAAATCATGTTCCAGCGGCGCAGCAGCAACGGGAGGCCCCATTAGCTAAAGTGGTGCTTCAGGTTAAGAACAGTTTCAGGTTAAGAACGGACCTCCGGAACGAATTAAATATGTAACCAGAGGTACCATTGTATATTTCTAGGCTCTACACTGAACGAATGGTTTAATACTATTGACCACCATCAATGCTTAACTTAAAAGAATTTCTGAACTATTTGTGTGTCTTGAAAATGCAGTATTTTTCGCTCCATAAGACGCACTCCCCCCCTTAAAATCTGATTTATAATGAGATGAAAAAAATGTTGAGATATACTTTTGTAAAGAAACCAGAAGCATTTTTACTTGGTATAGTAGGGAATGATGTTGAAAAGAAAGAGGTGAAGTTATTTAGATATGCAGTAACAGAAGCCAGAATTTTGCTGGCCCAAAGGTGGAAACAGGAAGAAATGCCAACGAGGGAAGAATGGAGAATGAAACTGATGGAGTATGCAGAAATGGACAAATTAACTGGGAAAATTCGAAACCAACGCGATCAGAGATTCACCGAGGACTGGAACAAATTTACAGAGTATATGAAAACTGTGTGTGATCAGGAAATAACGCTTGTTGGATTTCAAGAAGCTCTGTGAAAAAATAAACTGGAATGTCGCTTAAAAGAGAAGATAAAATAGGGATTGTCAAAGTGCAACATAAATGTATGAAATGTGAGAAGTTGTGATAAATATGAAAATTGTCAGATAGGCTGATGGAAGTCAAAAAGAATGTATAAGTTAAATTGGATGTTTAATTATAAATGGATTGGTTATTGGAAATTTGAATAAAAATTAATTTAAAAAAAAAAATAAAATCTAAGGGGAAATGTCTGTGCGTCTCATGGAGCAAATGTGTGGTCCCTGGGGTTTGGCGGGGGATAACCCGGGCTTCCCCTGCCAGCTCCGGGAGAAGCGGCGAAGCTGCACGCAGCCTCACCGCTTCCCCCCGACCTGTTTTGGGTACTGGGGGTGGGGGAAGCCTGAGCATCCCCCACCCCAGCCCCAAAAACAGGTATTTGGGGGGGTGGAATCCCCCCCCCAAAAGTAGGTGCACCTTATGGTCAGGTGCGCCTTATGGAGTGAAAAATACAGTACGTGTTTTCTTTAATAATTTAAACAGACTTGTGTATTGTGTAATGCTATACAACTCTGAACTTTAACTTCCCATTCCATTCACAGAATGGGTTTTTCTGCCTTCCCTTCCTTCTGCCATACCCCCGTGACCTCTGAAAATATGCTCCTGGGGGCTGAGGAGTAGAATGAGAGCGGGTACCCTTCCCCCCATTCTTCTCTTGCTCCATTGCAATATGAACCTGCTGCTTGCAGAAAAACAGACACACTTTTGTAGCAGGAATATTATATTGGAAGACACATTTCATTTGATGGCCTAAAAAGCCACTTTCTCAATTTCAGTTATTCAGCAATATGACACAAACTCACAGCTAATGTTATTTAAAATACACATAAAGAGCAGGTGAATGGGAAGAAGAGGGCCTCTATATATTTTGTGAACTTCTTACTTTGGGTACAATGTATGTCTGTGCACTTTGCATTAGATTATTTTCCCCATGGGAGTAAATAGCTGGCATTCACTTAAAAGGAAGAAGTAAAGGAGAGAGAATGTTTTCAGATACAAGTTCTTTGAGATCTACTGCTGCCCCAAAAACGTTTTTGAGTGTAAATATTTATGTCTAATTAGCTTTTATGGTGTCTTTTTTATCTTTGCAGTTTTCAGTTTTAATTAATCAATATCATGTTTGCCAGGAAAAGTCAATAAACCAAAACAAAACTGCAGGAATTAATATTTCACAATAAGCGGAATCTCAGCAATAATATGCTCCACCCAAAATAGGCAATCGCTTACCACAATGGATTAGGAGATCATCGTGAAACTCATATAACTCTTCCTGAATCTCCTCTGGGCAAGGACAATCCTCTCCCAGTTGAAAGTTTAGCAACATATTAATCTGAAATTATAACAATAAACTGAAATATCTTTGAATAACAGTTATAATCATTACACTATGACCACAATAAGCCAACTCATACAATGTCACAAAGAGCATACAAAAGAGGAAAATCGGCACTGTCTGTTGGCAAACATACATACTTTAATAAATTCAACCATTGTATTGCTTTCTCCATTGTCTTCCTGTACCGCTTTTATTTTCCTTATGTTCCTGTTTATTTAGATTATGTCTGTAGCTTGCTTACATTCATTTTTTCTTGATTCTATACTTTTAATATCTAGTACAGTCATACCTTGGGTTTCAGAGGCTTCAGGATGTGTTTTTTTGAGTTACGGACCCGCCGAAACCCGGAAGTACCGGAATGGGTTACTTTCAGGTTTCGGCGGTTGCACATGTGCAGAAGCGCTAAATCGCGCTTTGTGCATGCACAGAAGCACCGAATCACAACCCGCGCATGCACAGACGTGCACTGCAGGTTGCGAACGTGCAACCTGCACGGATCACATTTGCAACCCGAGCGTCCACTGTATTTATTTATTTAGATACATAATATATAATAAATAGCATTAATATTATTCCAATAACTCTGGAGGGAATAAGTTCTAAGAGTCAACAAGAGTGCCTGAAAAATATAGTCCAATGCCTTCCTAGATTTCTGACAGTCTCATTGCATCCCTTCGAATTTCTTTGAAAGGCTCATCCTTGATCAAATGGTGGGGGGGGGGGATTACCCTCTTTTCAAAAATGCTACAGCCTGCAGTGATCAAGTACAAGCAACTAACTCAAATACTGAATACTTTAAAGATATGCAGGTATTGCTATTCTCGGGGGGAGGGTGGGACAGGGGGTTGTATGCAACTGGACATAGCAGAGCTCTTAGCAGTGTAACAGGACTTGAGTTGATCTTTCGCAATTCCCCCTTCCACCCATCACGGTGCCATCCATGACTAATGCTGTTTTGAGGGGTCCTCACTGTGGGTTAAACCACAGAGTCTAGGACTTACCGATCAGAAGGTAAGTGGTTCGAATCCCCGCAACGGGGTAAGCTCCCATTGCTCGGTCCCTGCTCCTGCCAACCTAGCAGTTTGAAAGCACGTCAAAGTGCAAGTAAGCAAATAGGTACCGCTCCGACGGGAAGGTAAACGGCGTTTCTGTGTGCTGCTCTGGTTTGCCAGAAGCAGTTTAGTCATGCTGGGCACATGACCTGGAAGTTGTACGCCGGCTCCCTCGGCCAATAAAGCGAGATGAGCGCCGCAACCCCTGAGTCGGTCAGGACTGCACCTAATGGTCAGGGGTCCCTTTGCCTTTACCTAACTCTATGAAGCAGTTTTGAAAGGGTCTGCAGACAGAAGGGCAGATATCCAAAGACTGCTTTGATCCCTGTTCTGCTGCTTTTTACTGGACACTGTATTTTAAGGTTTCTGAAAGCTTTACTCCATTTCATCATCATACTGTACTAGAAAGGAGAAATGGAAGAAAGGAAGGAAGAAAATCTACCTGCTCTTGAGGAGGAGAGCGAAATTCCTTTGTCTTCTTAGCTGTTAAAGCAGCAGACATATTCAAGGCTTGCATGAGTTCATTATATCTATATTTCTGATTGTACTGCAACTTTGAGACGTAAGTATCTGCGAATGATACAATGGCTTCCACTCTGTGTTTCAGCTCACAGTCGCAGAAATAATTTAATAGCTCACACATCTAGCATAAAATAAGAGATGCATTATGTGGCCAAGTTATGGAACGGCACAAATAAATTCATGTGAAAGAACAACAGCATAGTTTGCCACATTACTGTCAGTGGATACTCAGTTTTGTGGTTAATGAGAAGGAGCGTGGGTTGTTGGATCCAAAGAGGCCCTTTTATATGTGCAAGGAGGTCTTCCACTCTAAGAGGCTAATGCTAGAGTGCTGTGTGAGAAAAGAGCAAATAAATCCACAATGTTTATGTGCTTTTACAAGAGCTCATGCAACCTTTTGCAGAAGCACAAAAACTTCCATAGAACTTAGCTATTATAACACCAGGAGATTAGATCAGAATACTCCTCCCATTGAATTTATGGTTTCATTTATGGTCTAGTAATTTTAATGAATTACATGGTTTATATTTGTCCTGAGATATATGTAAACTGCCCTAGGACCAGATGGTAAAAAGTGAGTGTAAGTACATTTAAACAAACAAGACAACCAACTATTGTGCAAGCTCTTACACAAGCTTTTGCAGAACTGCACTAAAAGCTACTTTCCATCTGCTTATACTTTTATCCAACCCAATGCCTATTATTTGCTTATTAACTTATGTGTGATAATTAAAAGTGAGGGGACAAATCACCACAGGTATATAATATGATTAAACCAGTGTGTTCCCCAGTGGTGCATCTTCAATGTACAAACGTACATAATTTATATCAAAAGAATGTGACAGGGTTGTATCCATTGTTGCACAAGCAAAATTTCACTCACACACTGAGGCTTCCCTGTCTCTTCCTCCCTTGCACACTCCCAAAATCTCCTCCTGAGGGTCTTCCAATCTTCAGGAGAAGATTTTGAGGGTATATGGTGCTACAGGCAGCGGAAGAGGGGAAGTTCCATTGTGTATGAAATTTTGTTGCTCAAAAATAACTGCAGCACTGAATATAACCCATAGTATTTTACCAGTTTTGCCTTTTGTGGAACAGTAGAACAGTAGAACAGTAGAAAGATGAAAATTAGTTGTGTCTGGTCAAACTAAGACCAATAAAGAATTAGCAAAAAAAAAAAAAAAAAAAAAAGTCTCAAGAATACTGCTGTTCAGGCTCTTTGCTCAGATTACTGGAAAACATTTTACAATTTATTTCAACAGTATTTCAACACTTCTGCATTTACTTTAAGGTTGTCACCTGGAGTTTAACACATTCAGGCAATCTTGTTTGCAGCAAGCCTTTTATTGGGGGTTTAGGCTCCCTGATTGCCTTTTCTCCAGCCTCTATAGCTTTTTCTTCTATTTGTGCAACATCCTCTTTCTCTGCTTTTTCCGTTACTTCTTCTTTGGTTTCACCAAACACACATGGATCAATGAGGAGTAAAATCTGTTTGACATCATGATCATCAAAAACTCCCATTATGAGCAATGTTCCTATAAGTTTCAGAACGGGAACAAACTGGAACTCAACTTTCCCCCCAACAGGGTCTCGTATGTGTGTCCCACTGCAGTAGACTGCTTCTGTTAGCATGCTTATAGCTCTTGACTTAAGCATCTCGAGTGGTATCTCTGGACTAGGTTTCTGATGATCCTCATGAGACAAAACAAAACAAGGGGTAGAGAATTTGAAACCTGGTTTCAAGCAGGTGCTGAGCCCAACTCCAGGCAAACCATGTCTCTTTGATTCATCTGGAAATAATTTGATTTTTCTGGTTTCATCTGTGATTGGAATTATAAATTCATTGTTCATCATGAGTTTAGCTTCCTTGGAGTATTCTAAATGAATGCTGATAAGTAAGTCATAGAATCCAGAACGCAAGAGTCCAGGTAAATATCGATTATCTATTGTATAAAATAACTGAGAAACATCCACATGGCTGCAAAGTATATGAGCTACTCTGTTATTACCCAATGCACAAACAGAACTATACAGTTTTAAAGTGTGGTAGTGGAACCTCATCAGGTCCTCTTGTTCACATAGCTCTAAAATATCAATACACCTGCAATGGAAACAAAACAGAAACATTTCAAATTAGCTTTCATTCATTAAGTACATTTTATTAGGTACTTCATAAGAACTGCAAAAAAGATAAAGGCCTGGGAGCATAACTCACTTCTGCTTCAGCTATGTGTATTTAAACTTCGGATAAAAACACACACATTGAAAATGTCCAACTTACAGACCACAATTTTATAAAATATGCAACATTTACCAACATTTTAAACAATATTAAACGAACAAGTAAGGCACACTGGAAGAGAACTGTGATTTACTTTCCAGCAGTGGGAGAGCTGAGAAGCAGAGCTCACTCCGTTGACTCTGCTTTGACAGGCCAGCCCCTTCAGGCCTCATCTCCCTCAACTGCCATTCCATCAGATTGCCTCAGTGGGAGAGATAGGAAGCAGGGCTCGTTTCACCAGCTTTGCTGGAGGCCTCTGAACTGTGCCAGTTAGCCAATATGGGAATGACTGCTTAGAAACTGATACATTAATTTTGATTTTCCTCTTCCTGCCCCTTTCCCCATTTGTGTGTGTGTCTATATGTTTCTTTTTGGATTGTAAGCCTGCAGGAACTGAGTGTCTTGCTTTGATTTCATGTAAGAGGTTCTGGGAGGCATTTTGGCTGAAGAACAGGATACAAATACTATAAATAGACAAGGAAGTAAATAATAGAATCTTAGAGTTGGAAGGGACCCCGAGAGTCATCTAGTCCAACCCTCTGTAATGCAGGAATCTCAGCTAAAGCATCCATAGCAAATGGCCATCCAACCTCTGCTTAAAAACCTCCAAGGAGGGAGAGTCCACCACCTCTCATGGGAGTCTGTTCCACTGCTGAACAGCTCTTACTAAAAGTTTTCCGAATATTTAGTTGGAATCTCCTTTCTTGCAACTTTTTTTTTAAAAAAATATTATTTATTAATAGTTTAAAGATTACAAAAAGAAAGAAAAAGAATTAAACAAATCAACATAATAAAACACAAAAACAGAAACAAAAACACTACATAAAACATTGAATTAACAAAAGAAAACAAAAACAATTAAAAACACTTCCAATATTTTCAATCTTAGCTTTCATTCACTTGTTTCACTGACTTCCTCACGCCTCCCTTTTTGTATTCCACTTCAATTAACTGTTTCAGCAATTCCTTTCCAAATCCACCTAACAGTTACCTCGTTCAACCCACATTTTACCAGCTTCCTTGTGAGAATATCATGGGGGAATTTTGTCAAAAGCCTCACTCAAATCAAAATACACTATGTCTACAGCATTTTCCTAATCTACCAAGTTTGTAATTCCATCCAAAAATAAAAATCAGATTGGTCTGGCATGACTTATTTTTGAGAAACCCATGCTGGGTCTTAGTAATCACAGCATCCTTTTCTAGATGCTCGCAGACTGACTGTTGAATTATCTGTTTCAGTAGTGCCTACCAGGTCATATTTGCCACCCTGTATTAAAATCTCCAGTTCATCTTGTTTGCTTCCCATACACTGCATTTGTGTAAAGACAACTGAATTAGGGAGCAGAACCCAAAGAATGGGTTGGATCTAGAATTAGGAAGCAATTCTACTGCAAGATCCACAATGGATGAGTGGATGGATCTCTGGTTGTGCTGGGATGTTCCTAGAGAAGCCAGGCTATGCCACCTTCAATCTCTCATCCATGGATCAGATGGAGATACACCAGGGTATCTCTGGCATCCTGTCTCAGCCAGGCTCCAACTGGCTGAGCCAAGCATGAAGGATCTTAAGGTGGTGTAAGCCATGAGAAAGTGATGCTCCAGGGGCAGGGGGGGTAGTGGGACTAAAGAGAGAGAACGGTTTATCTTGGTCACGTGACTATGTGACCTGGCAAC
Organism: Podarcis cretensis; assembly: GCF_951804945.1. Lineage (NCBI taxonomy): Eukaryota > Metazoa > Chordata > Lepidosauria > Squamata > Lacertidae > Podarcis > Podarcis cretensis. The sequence goes on along the minus strand of NC_137170.1, from coordinate 42,279,776 downwards.
CCAGAGTAAGTTAAGCAGGCAAAAAGGGTGGTGCAACTGAAACACTATTTTAAAGGCTTGCTTTTCCTCGACCAGGTTTAGGCCCGCTTAGCCAGCAGTAGTCCCATTGCTGAATAGAGTTTGGATCTAGAGTAAATTTACACTGGCTTTACTTTTATACTTGCTTTACATCAGCTGCTTGTGTATAGGATTGAACCCTTGGTCATGCATAGATTAGCAGGATCATCACCATCATGTCCAGTATTTTTATAGCTTCACTGGAAAATACGGAAGCGATGTGTTTTAATAAAAGACTTTCTACTTCTTTCCTTCCGGGTTTATTAGAATTGGTCCATGTGCATGGGAAAAGATCAATTTCTCAGGTTATATCTTGCTATAAATCTGTATTTTCCAGAGGGTACATTTTCAGATTTATGATTTAATTTTTTTTTTGTAATCTAATACAGAAGAACAGTACTAAGCTCTGGATAGATCGCAAGAATTATGACTGAAATAACCTTTTTTAAAGCTATATAACTTGCACTATAACCTAAAAGAGTAAGTAATCCTTACAAATATGAAAGTAATATGTGAAGAATCTATGTTGTGCATGCCTCAGGGGCTGCATTAGGCTCTACATTAAAGGATGAAAAATTAAATCCAGAATTATTATTATTTTTTTACATTTATGCAGTAGGAGCAAATAATTCCTTTTATATGTAGTGATATTTCCAAGTAGCTGGGAAAAGAAGTACCCTTCCACAAGCAAAAACCCCCATGGAAGGGGTGTTCCCCCAAATCCAGATAATTTGTTCTTGTTGCACAGGGTGAATTTAAGCTTCTGACTTGTTTCCATTTAGAGAACCATTTCCCAGAAACTAATAGTGTGAATCTGATGTGGCTAGGAAACATGGATTTCCAAACACATTCTGGCACAACTAGTCATGAACCAGTCCAACTTTTATAAGTTGAATGAGAGATTTAACGATAGGAATTAAAAACTAACATAAATCAAATATAACCTACTTGCTCTTAAGGAAGCAAAGTACAGTGGTACGTCAGGTTAAGTACTTAATTCGTTCCGGAGGTCCGTTCTTAACCTGAAACTGTTCTTAACCTGAGGTACCACTTTAGCTAATGGGGCCTCCTGCTGCTGCCGTGCTGCTGCTGCACGATTTCTGTTCTCATCCTGAAGCAAAGTTCTTAACCTGAGGTACTATTTCTGGGTTAGCGGAGTCCGTAACCTGAAGTGTATGTAACCTGAAGCTTATGTAACCGAGGTACCACTGTATCTTTTAAATGTACCTGCTTTCTTCAGGAATATGAAGAGCCATCATCTGCAAAGGTTCCAGGCACTGGACCACCCACCCATGGCGGTCACTGACTTTCTCAGCTTCTACTTTCAGGAAACTGTTTGGCATTCTGCTCCACACAACAGGTGTGATAGTTTGAACATCCAGCCGAGGAGGGCACTGGGGAATAGGGTTTCTCTCTTCACTTTTAAAGATTGCTGCTGATAAAGGCATAGTGTTCTAAAAACAAACAAACAAACAAACCCATAAATGGATAATTTTTAAAAAAAACAGAACTTTGAGTTAACACCTCATGGTATACATATTGAAAGATAGGTAAGTTTACCTAGGAGTCTTTGGTGAAAAAGCTTGTTGAAAGTCCAAGTCAACTGCTTGTTGACAGTCTCAAAGAATCTTAATAGAATTATGAGAAGGACCTTGCCTTCCAGAAGCCATGCTGGCTCTGCTTCAGCAAGTCTTCTTCTTCAATATGCTTGGTTAGTTTATAATAATTTCCACCAGTTTTCTGGGAAAAGATGTTAAGCTAACTGGCCTGTAATTTCCAGTGTCCGCCCCCTCCTGGATCCCTTCTTACAAATAAATTTATTTATTTTTTTTAAAAAAATGGTGTTACATTGAGCTACTTCCCAATCTTCAGGTATGGTAGCTGACCTTAGGGACAAGTTACATATTTTTTTAGAAGATCAGCAATGTCATGTTTGAGTTCTTTGAGAACTCTCGGGTGGATGCCATCTGGAACAGGCAATTTGTCCATTGTCTATTATCTTCCAATGTCAGTCAGACAGGATGATCATTAGCAGCTATACTTGAAATGCAAAAACAAGACAGAAATGTGATAAGTCTTCCCTTCCCTGTTGTATCTAGTATCTGAACTTGTAAGCAGACATGCAGCTCTCTTTAGGTATGCTATCTAATATATGCCCATATATTTCTATTTTATTTTTTACATTTTTGAGGAAACAACGCTTTTTTATACTTCAGGAATCATTTCACTAATAGTTCCAGGGAATGGGAGAGGGAAAAGTGAAATTCTACTAATCGTGTTAACGAAATCATACAGATGGCATTACAGAATTTACTTTAAAGTCCATAATATCCGTTGATAATAATTTTATTAAAAATACCTTTAATTTACCCAGTTCAAACTGTACAAGGTTTGTGCTCGTAGGCTGTAAAAAAGCTGCTGGAAATAATTTTGTGTTTGGTTCAACCTGAAAAATATATTTATTGCAGTTAAAATGCAGCATGAACCTATTATCAACTTGCAACAATGATACTGTTGTGCAACATTTACTAAAGTTGCAATTCTTAGTACACACTTACCTAGAAGTAAGTTCCTTTAATTCAATGGGACTTAATTCAGAGAAAGCATATCAAGAGTCATGCTGTGAAAAAAGGCAGCACAACTAGACAAGCAAACCAATGCTCTTATAAAGGGATGCAATTACTGAAAAGAACAAACTGGAACAGGAAGAAATGTTTCGTTTTGGGGGTTACATTGCTCATGTTAAACTGAAGAGTTTGCTCCAAAGCAAAACGTAGGAAAATGAACTTGCTCACACATACTCATTCACAGAGAGATAAGGGTAAACAGCCTATATTTCTAAAGCGTAAACCAGGGGTAGTCAACCTTTTTATACCTACCGCCCACTAATGCATCTTTCTTGATGGTAAAATTTCCTTACCTCCCACCAGTGCTCGATGGAAGGAGCTCTTGTGCCATAGAACCACCTACCGCCCACCTAGAATCCTGAAACACCCACTAGTAGGCGGTAGGGACCAAGTTGACAACCCCTGGCATAAGCAAACCTAGATTCATTTATATAATTGCACACATCTGCCTGCAAAATTGGGTACCCACTCAACACAGAGACATAGGTTTCTTCCTACTGGGGAAATACGAGGTTCAGAGAAGTGGTTTCAGTTGAGAAAACAGCACAGAGACAAGAGTTAAACCACCTTCCCATATACTAAGATACTGAAATCCCTCCTTCTATACCTTCATATCCCATTTTTAAAAAACTGTGGTGGATCCAATAGCAGATCTTTAATCTCATCTAACTTTGTCCAAGAGCCCTGATTGCAACGTTCTGCTCTACTGCAATGTACGGCACAGGGAACAGGGGTACTAAGGAAGCATGTGGTGAATGCTTCAGTATACAGTACACTGAAAACTCCAGAATATTTGATGATGATGATGACAACAACAACAACAACAACTTATTTATACCCCGCCCATCTGGCTGGGCCACCCCAGCCACTCTGGGCGGCTTCCAAAAAAATATTAAAATACTGTGATACATCAAACATTAAAAGCTTCCCTAAACAGGGCTGCCTTCAGATGTCTTCTAAAAGTCTGGTAGTTGTTGTTCTCTTTGACATCTGGTGGAAGGGCGTTCCACAGGGAAGGTGCCACTACCAAGAAGGCCCTCTGCCTGGTTCCCTGTAACTTAGCTTCTCGCAGTGAGGGAACCGCCAGAAAGCCCTCGGTGCTGGACCTTAGTGTCCGGGTAGAACGATGGGGGTGGAGACGCTTCTTCAGATATACTGGACCAAGGCCATTTAGGGCTTTAAAGATCAGCACCAACACTTTGAATTGTGCTCGGAAACGTACTGGGAGCCAATGTAGGTCTTTCAAGACCGGTGTTATGTGGTCTCTGTGGCCGCTCCCAGTCACCAGTCTAGCTGCCGCGTTCTGGATTAGTTGTAGTTTCTGGGTCACCTTCAAAGGTAGCCCCACGTAGAGCGCATTGCAGTAGTCCAAGCAGGATTACTTGCATTGCATGTTATAGAACATTGACAAGCCGCTTAAACTTCCTTTTAAATTTTGTATACTGTACATACCGCACACTGCAGCAACTTTTTAAATATATATTTCTATTTCTCCTGCTTGCAAATATTTCAAAGCAGCTACTAGCAGCAATGAAATTAAGCAAAACAAATGTAGCAGATAAAAATAATTAATAATAAACTAGTGAGTAAAATGCTTCAAAATAGTGAACCATTTGAAAGGTGGACCAAATATTTTTAATAATAATAATAATAATAATAATAATAATAATAATAATATGCCATTAAAACACCAAAGAGAATCACCTAGTGCCTAAAAAACAGTAATAATGGCACGTAATGAACAGGCTACAGCAGGAGTTCCACAATTTGTGCACTTATGCTGAAAAGGCTTACCCTCTGATAGCTTTTGCCTAACCTCAGAAAGCAACCATAATATGGCATCCAACAAATATATTTAGCAATGGGGAGGAAGAGGGCATTCCTAGTCAAGCTGCTAAAGGTTTTTTAAAAGACCAAAGAACAACAGCCTCAATTAAACCGAGAAACAAGCTGCTAGCTAATGAAATTATTTTAATACTGGCACAATATGCTCAACTACCAATGCTTTTTTCCTGGGTTTACTCAAGGGAACACAGTACTGGCACCTTTTCCGCCCAAATGTTAAAAGTGTGGCACTTACTATAACAACTACACGGTGAGTACAGGCACCATTTTTTTTCTATATAAAAGCACTGCTCATGACACTCATGACCACTGTTAGCAGCTTGAACAATGTACTGTATTTTAATCAGCCAAGAAGGGCAAGAGTCCAGAGGGCATGTGTTTGCTGCATTCCTGCGAGCACCTTGTCCATGTCATCAAGCCATATCAACTGAAACTGATCCCACAGAACAGCACTGTACACCTCAGACGGATTTGCACTCTAAGCAGCGTCATCTCAACACAGATGAGTGATCTTATCTTCAAAACGTCTTGTAAAAAGAGTCACAGTGGGGCCCTAAGGGGTTGTGAGGAAGACAGTTCTTCACGGCCCACACTGCCACGCAATAGGCAAAATTATGTACTCTAATGTGTGCTTCATCTCTGCACAATCAAAACTACTGGAAGATCAGGTTTCTAAATGACTCAGCGGTGGATCCATAAAGTATGTTGCATCTTGTATAGCCATTTTGAGACAAGTGGAATTTTCTGGAAAATAAACTGATACCTGGTAGAAAGCTCCCACTTCTTTTCCATTAGCCAACTGAACAAGGCGTCTGGTTTCTATATCAACTGAGTCTGATGTTCACCTTCCAAGTCATGCAGGGTCATGACAGAGATTAGTGCACTTGCCCCTGTTCTCCATTCTCACAGGTGACATCAAGACACAAAGAGAATGTCTGGATATGGCTGCACTAGGTCTAGGAGTAATGTGGCATCAGCAGGAATGGGAGTTCACTAATGGTAATAAAATATTTCTAAATGATGATTTTTTCTATTTTAAAAAATAATCTATCTACTCTCTTATATTGTGCTCAAGAACTGAATTAAATGATTTCATATTCATTTCTCTTTCCAATTGGAACCTCTTTATTTCAGCATACAAGATAAATGTAGAGTTAATGTACAAATCTTTTGTCTCCATAAAGATCATACAATAACCTTTGTCTTCCCTAACTGGTTTCATGCCATGTTTATTCTATATCCATCACACACTGCACTAAATAAAGAATTGTTAATTGCATACCCAGCTTTCCTATGACACTCCTGATTGGAGTAGAAAAAGGTGTCATCGTAATTTCACTTGAAGATGACAGCCTTTGTCTCATACACGGATAGAAGGAATTTCAGCAAAAATAGCTTGGATTTTAAGTACAGGCTTGATATAAGCTGACGTCTATTGTGACTAGCATGGTGATGAATTTTTATTCTTAGGCATGCATCTATGCAGATTTGGTATACTATACTATAAGACCCAGACAGAAATCATGAGTGATGATTTAGTGAGGCAATTTCATTTGTAATCTCATAATGCCATGGCTGCAGCCACTTTTCCAAGTGAGTCCTGAGATGGGGGGGGGGGGCACAACAATACTACATGGTGTGGAATATGCCCAGACCTATTGCATAACATATCTTAGTATCACTTGTTCTTTCATTATGCATGTATTTATAGACTATATGTGCAACTGCCTTTCAGGGGGGGGGTGTATGTATGTGTGTGTGTGTGTGTGTGTGTGTGAGGTAGACACCTCCCAGTGACAGTGGCACTGCAAATGGAATGGTAAAGTAAAGGACCCCTGGACGGTTAAGTCCAGTCAAAGGCAACTATGGGGTTGTGGCGTTCATCTCGCTTTCAGGCCGAGGGAGCCGGCGTTTTTTCACAGACAGCTTTCCGAGTCATGTGGTCAGCATGACTGAACCGCTTCTGGTGCAAGCGGACACCGTGATGGAAACCAGAGCACACGGAAATGCTGTTTACCTTCCCACCGCGGCGGTACCTATTTATCTACTTGCACTGGCGTACTTTTGAACTGCTAGGTTGGCAGGAGCTGGGACAGAGCAATGGAAGCTCACCCTGTTGCAGGGATTAGAACCGCTGACCTTCTCATCAGCAAGCCCAAGGGGCTCAGTAGTTTAGACTGCAGCGCCACCTGCATCCCTAATGGGATGACATAGCAGCAAGATTGGGGGAGCTTCTGGAACATCATTATCAACCTGGAACTCTCCCAACCTTGCTACTACCTCCCTGATTCCTATCCTAATAAGCAGAGTACTACCACTGGAAATACACCATTGCCTCCGCCCCCTTAATGAACCACCACTAGGTCTATGCCAAGTAAGAACATAGTAATAGTCCTGATGGATCAGGCCAGTGGCCTAGGTAGTCTAGCATCCTGTTCTAGCAGTGGTCTACCAAATGGCTATGGGAAGCCCAAAAGCAGGATCTGAGTGCAACCGTGTTCTCCCCTCCTGTGGTTTTCCAGTATCTGGTATTCAGAAGCATCACTGCCTCTGAAAATGGAATTACAACATAGCCACCAGGACTAGTAGCCTACCTATGCTTGCACAAAATTGAGTGTGCACAGTATAAGAATATGTGGTTCAGGGCCCATAGTATATTTTCAAAACCTACATACTCATACAGTAACACAAACACCAATCAGCCGTCACACATTATCCAGCAGTATTTCAATAAAACATGTTTCATCTTTTACAGTCACTTTGAAATAAAGAGGATGATGATGACAATGATTTTGGTAAAATATATTGATACCTGGTAGAAAGTTCCCAGTTCTTTTCCATTGGCTGTGAATGACAACATTCCAGTAGCCAACTCAACAAGGCATCCAATTTCTAAATCAACGTTACCACGACCAGATCTTTGTGAATTAACAGATGTTTCTCCTCCCCAGACCAGGTAGCAATTGCTACGTTTTACACTGAAAAAAAATATATATATTCATCGGGACAAGTAGTGGTTAAACAGAGTAAAGATGCAGATTTTGTTGATTTTTTTTGGGGGGGGGAGCTTTAGCTTGCTCCATCCTATGGGTTGTACTATAACAGAAAAATATGCAACAAAGGAACTAACTACAGATTAAAAATCCATTTCCTTGTGATAGTTTAAGTCTGGTCACCAAATTCCAGACAGCCCAGCCCAGTTAAGTATTTGAAGAGTCTCCAGCTGAAGTGAGTTCTATAGGTGCAGAAAGCCACATTTGCCAAAGTACACAGCATAATAAGAAAGGTGTTTATGGTAAACCTACATGATCACAGTAAGACATAAAGTACTCCTAATCCAAGCCATTTAGGGCTTTAGAGTTTAAAACCAGCATTTTGAAGTGTGGCGGTAACAATTGTGAGCCATTGTTAACACTGAAGCGCTGGTGTAAGATACCTGCGGTAATCAAATCCACCAATACTATATCTGAGATAACATCACTGTTGGTGCAACAGAAATACAGGAACACCATCCCCAAAGCTGTAAAACTGGAGCCCCTTCATGGGAGAAAGCAACTGGGGGAGGGGGAGGGAAGGGAAGGGAAGGGAAAGAGGATATGCAAAGAGAAAACACAATTTTCACCTTGTAACCTGTAGCTTGAGCCTAAGCAAGCAGAGAGGCAGCAAAACCCAGGTCAGATGGGAAGAACAGGGACAGCATATTGATATAATTGAACTCCATTTCTATACGTGGCCTAACCCAGCTCTATCAGACCCATAAGGGACACCCTGTATCTTTGGGCTTAATCACACTTTTGCTTGTTCTTCGATTTCTAGGTGTGAGTCCGAGTGGGGTTTTCTCTCCCCCCCCCCCTCACCACTTTCCCTGGGAAAACCTGCAGTTTACAGCTGAATCAGAATAAACTCGGGTAGGTTTTCTGTGGGCTGACATTTGCTCCAACTCAGCAGTAAACCAGAGGTGGATTAAGGGATGGACGTCCAGTTTGCCTGCCCTGGGCACTGAGCCAAGAGGAAGCCACAGAAAGTGCTGCAGCCATGACAAACAACAGAATGTGAGAAGCACTGTACAGAGCGCCACTGAAAGGTTGAAGCCCAAAGTCTTTTACTGAGTAAACATCAGGTTTCCCGGGGAAAGCAGCGGGGCAAAAGAAAACCCTCTCAGACCTGTGCATAGAAATCATGGGACAAATGCAAGAAATTGCAGTGTGGATGAGCCCTTGGATAAATGGTGGCTTATAGCCAAACATAAGGAAGCATGTTAAGTGCAAGCTTTGCATTTAAAACTAACTTTAAGTCAGTAGTCACTTGCAAGGATCACCTGAAAGGTTCATTTAAATCTTACTTTTCTAATTAGAAGTACAGTACAATGAAACCTGGAAAAAAATCTTTTTCACCCTGTCACTCAGCTGTTTGCATATTACTTATTGAAAAGTTAACAACATATTTTTTTAAAATATAAGTCTAACATTCAAACTCTACTTTTTTACTTGTGAAGTCTGCATAAAAATTATCATCACAGTTAAAGCCACAGGACACATAATTTCAAGGAATTGTAGCTGAGGAAGTGACACAGAGTCCTATAAATGTTACTGTTAAATGTATCTAATATTAGTAAATGATGGCATTAAGTACTTGCACAAAGCATATCCTCAGGTTCAAATGTTATGAATAAAATCAAACCAATTTCATTTTGGGGTTATAAAAATTAAAAGTCCTTTCCAACTATTGATAAAATTAATTGAGACATAGGTTAATCAACAGGTAATTTCTAAGAGTCACACCTTTCATGAACTCTTCCTCTTTCATCTCCCAAAGTAACTGTTACTGTGCAGTTCTTATTTAAGTCAAAATGTTCACTGTAAAAGTGGTAATCAGGTGTTACCCAGCCAATCCAGACAACAGATGGGTCTTGGCCCGCAAAGATCCGCACTGAGTAGTAGTACTGAAAAAAAACAATAGCAAGTGGAAATATTTAAATAAATATATATTTAAATGAAAACAAGCACAAAAACCTTCTAACAGAAAACTGCATCCCGTGTACTAAAAAGAAATAATTAATAGAATCAGTATGCATGGCTTGAACAAAACCGGTTGTGCTTTATTTTTTCCTGGATAAATGTTCAAAGCATTCCACACTGACATGTGGTTCAATTTTCACTGAGCTTCTCTGGGCCTAACTACTAATTACTGACGCAGGAGGCGCTGTGGTCTAAACCACTGAGTCCCTTGGGCTTGCCAATCGGAAGGTCGGCGGTTCGAATCCCTGCAGCGGGGTGAGCTCCCGTTGCTCTGTCCCGGCTGCTGCCAACCTACCAGTTTGAAAGCACACCAGTGCAAGTAGATAAATAGGTACTGTTGCGACGCGAAGGTAAACAGTGTTTCCGTGCACTCTGGTTTCTCTCACAGTGTCCCGTTGCACCAGAAGTGGTTTAGTCATGCTGGCCACATGACCCAGAAAGCTGTCTGTGGACAAACACCGGCTTCCTCAGCCTGAAAGCGAGATGAGCACCACACCCCATAGTCGCCTTTGACTGGACTTAACCATCCAGGGATCCTTTACCTTTACCTTTACCTATTGAATTCGAATTGAAATTGTATTCCATCCTTCAACCCAAAGATTACAGACAATCCAGCAGCGATTCAGTCCTCAGAAGAAGCCAGTACATGTTGGGAAGGACTGGGACTTGGAGGATCAATGGGGGCTTACTGGGTGAGCAGGGGTTTGGGAATGGCAGAGGGATCAGACTCCATGATATCCTAATGACCATCAACCTGGATTGGCTCACATTGACTCAAATTCTTTCCCAGTTTTAGGAGAAACAGTGTGACTGAATCTGAACCAATTCATCTGAACCTGGGGGAGCTAGCCCATTTCTAAAAACAGAAACAACAACAACCACAACCATGGTTATATACTTACCGTTGTGGCATGAACAGGTATCTCCTGGTTCTGTTTTCTGAAAATAAAGTATAATTATCAGTCATTTAAATACATAAAACAGGAACTGAGATAGCTCAGTCAGTAGAGTATGGGACTCAATCTGAGGGTCGTGGGTTTTGCCTATGTTGGGCAAAAGATTCCTGCGTTGCACGATGTTGGACTAGATGACATTCGTTGTACCTTCCAACTCTACAATTCTATGATTCTATGAGAGAATACTTTATAACACTGAAAAAATGATGAAGGGAAGCTTTGATGGATTGGTTGCTATCTGGAAAATATGAACTTTGGCACTTTTTTCATAGTATGAAATCTGTGCTAGATAGAACCATGAAGGGAAAATTACGCATGAATTCTATCTGTCAGTTAAAAGAGGACATAGGATCAGAAAGTCCTTTTGCGCCTCAACTGCTTTAAATAAAAATAGGTATATGCTAAAGAGAAGGACTTGCAGCAGCATATAAATTTAAAAAGGCAGTGTGACTACAATATTTTGAATCAGAATACATCCCAGTAGATTGCTTTTCAGCTGAAGCCTGTCATGCTCAATACCCCTGAATAATCAAAGCCATTTAACTACAGGATAGATAAATTTCTTGTTTATAGACTAAGGATAAACCCAAAGCCACAAAACTGTACAGAGTAAGTAGAAATCATTTTTAAATCCATGGACTCAAAAAAGAAAAGAAAGTGGTTTTAAAACAAAGTTAAGCCTAGAGGAAAATCAAACTTATATCTAACCTTTTTTGGAAACTATCAATCAGTTCCAAACCAGTACTGTAGTTAAAAGATGAGTGGAATTCAATTGGCATGCTCAAGCGACAATATATCATGTCTGCATTACTATTCTGTGTTCCAAATGTCTTATGGGTAACTTTTAAGCGAGGAGGACTGTCAATGTTCCCATCAATTCTTGTTACCTGCAGTCAAAGGTTATTAACAATTTTCTTATGAAACAAAAAAGGAGCAGTTACACACACACACACAGAGAGAGAGAGAGAGAGAGAGAGAGTTTGACAGAGTAGCAAGTTTTTAAGATGCACAGAATACGCCTTCAGATGTCCTACCTCAAAAATAGTTTTGTACAAACCAAAGTTCTCAAGCATTAACACAGCAAGGCTGCAGTCTTATACCCACTTACCCAAACTCAATGGGACTTCTGAATACACATGTATTGTCTGTTTAAACATGTTCAAATTTGATTATAAAAAGGGATCTGTGAAATGTATCTGTGTACAGAATGTAAACTAATCACTGGGTGTCTCATCAAACCATCTGCTTAAAAAAAAAAGACTAATTGAATGGGATAGTGAAACAGAGTAACAACAATATCACTTCTATCTTGCACACAGTTAGTGTTAAATACATCTTAATAGCAGGTTGTAATTGTGTCTGGGAATAAATTATTGAAATACAACCATTTTAGTTTATCTAAAAGGAGAAGTAATGCAGATAAAAGGAAGTGAAAGTGAAGGGATTAACGTGAAAGCCTATGGGAACTGTCAATGATATATATTCACAATAAGGCGATGTAGAAATAGCCTCCCTCACTGTGAGAAGTGAAGTTACAGGGAACCAGGCAGAGGGCCTTCTCGGCAGTGGCACCTGCCCTGTGGAACACCCTCCCATCAGATGTCAAGGAAATAAACAACTATCTGACTTCTCGAAGACATCTGAAGGCAGCCCTGTATCTGGAAGTTTGTAATGTTTGACATTTTACTATGTTTTTAATATGTTCTGTAAGCTGCCAGAATGGCTGGGGAAATCCAGCCAAATGGGCAGGATATAAATAATAAAATTATTATTATTACTTCTGCAATGTAATTCTTAGCAACCAAAAGTATAAGGGAACATGCCATGTCTCTTCTGACTATGCAGCATTACCTCAATATGAGGGTGGTCTTTTGGTACATTGACAAATGTTGGTAAACGTTTGCTGAACCACATAGCAACATCTCTGTTCATGTTGACAGCAAAAGGTTCAAAGCCTTCCTGTAGACCACACATTGTATAATACTTAAAGGTGCTGGCATCTCTCCCAAAATTCATCCGTCCAATCTGAGACAGACCCAATGAGCATATGGGGACAAAGCCTGAATCAAACATGAAACATGAATATGGAGTTAGAGAAATATATACATAGAAAACCCCAGAGCTGATTATTCTAACCATAAGCTTACCATACTCTCAGTGCAATCTCTTTTGGTTAAAGGGATGAATTTATTTATTCCTGATTAAATTTGTACCCAGTTCATTAGAAATGGTAGCAAAGAATTTACGGCAGCCACAAACACACACACACACACACACACACACACACACACAGACATACGCCCGCCCCCCAGAAATAAAAGAATAATAAAACCTCACATAAGTAGGGCACAGAAAACCTTCTGAAACAATTAGTCACCTGATTGACTTCTCTAATAATCAGTTACCAAATGTCAGATTGACATTTATTGTATAAAGAGCTGAAAGGATAAACAACTTATCCTGAACCACAGGAAAGCTTTCTTATAAACCTTTTATGAGGCTAATAACATTACTCTGCACGAAGGCTTCCATAAGAAGCACAGGGATATGTTAAGGGGACCAGATCTTGTTAGGTCTGCAGCAGTTGGCAGTACAAAACAACAAGAAACTAAAAGGCGCTTAGTGGAAATTTCATCCAAATAGTGGGAACAGAGAATGAACAAATAGTGCTTTTTCTGCTTAAAAGAAAAGAAAAAGAAACAAAACAAAGCAACTTAATGACTACTCTGAAAGCAGACTGTTCTGGAGGAAGGAACGAAAGGAAGGCAGCAGTTAAATGCTAGTGATTAAACAAATCTACTTCCAACAGAAAGAGCCAAGCCTATTCCTAATACTCTTATTTTGAAGTATTTGGCTTTGCCAGGCATTAAACATGTTCCTTTCTTCATAAAAAACTGACAGCACAACTGATACAGCATCCCAGGCAGTCATTAATGAAAAAATGTTAGTCAGAAAGAATGACAAATAGCGCTAGCTACACGTGGTAACATACGCTAGTGGCATGATCTTGGCATTTGCCATCAATAACTTGCAACTGTGAATCCTAATGGTCTCTAATAGATTACAAAATTATCTGTATGGACCACTGCCGCGCAACACTGCCGTTTTTTGTTTAATAAAAGCCCATTTAGGAATAGAGAAGCCCTACTGGTTATCATCATGATATATATATATATAATGGAGGGACATAAACTTTCAAATTAAAAAAAAGATTCAAACATTACAAATGATTAATTTCAAGGACAATTATTAAATACCCCCCCCCCAAAAAAAATAGCAAGCGGCAAAATGCTGCCCAGGTTCAATTCCAATGGATTTGGGGTTCTAATAAGAAAGAACCTTGGATCACGCTTCATTCTGTTTAGTAATTAACTTAAAACTAAAAGTGTTAATTAGCTTGCCATGATCTCAGCTATGCACACCAGGTCAGGCCCTTCATCTATGATCAAATCATAGGTGATAGATGTTTTATTCTTGGTATGTTTGGTGTTTATCAGCACCACCGCCAGACTAAGAAGTTTAAAGGTAAAGGTAAAGGACCCCTGACGGTTAAGTCCAGTCGCAGACGACTCTGGGGTTGCGGCGCTCATCTCGCTTTACAGGCTGAGGGAGCTGGCATTTGTCCGCTCCGCAGACAGTGGCCAGCATGACAAAGCTGCTTCTGGAGCAACGGAACACCAAAACCAGAGCAGCGAACAGAAAGGCCGTTTACCTTCCCACTGGAACAGTACCTATTTATCTACTTGCACTTTGATGTGCTTTCGAACTGCTAGGTGGGCAGGAGCTGGGACCGAGCAACGGGAGCTCACCCCATCGCGGGGATTCGAACTGCCGACCTTCCGATCGGCAAGCCCTAGGCTCTGTGGTTTAGACCACAGCGCCGCCCGCGTGGTCTAAACTGACTGTTTAGTCAGTTTAGTTTACTGACTGATATTCTCAAATTCTGACATGATCCTGACGAAACAGAGGGAGCAAGGGCCTTGGTATAATCAGTCCTTATTGCCCCATCTGTATACCTTCATCCATGCCATACTTTCCCCCTCCTACCATCATAGGAATGGAAGCCCAATTCTCCTCACTTCTGTCCCCTGCCCAGGCACATGTTTGCATTACCACTAACAGTGCCATGTTCATTGATCATGGTGATTATTTTCCCTTTTGGTCACTTTTTCCCTTTTGGAAACTGTTTAAAGTCTACAGCAAGATTCAGGTTTCTCGTTATTTCCTTTCAATTAGTAGCACTGTCCCAACAAAGAATTCGCTTACCATTATCTATTTCAAAGTCAGCAAAAGCAAGTTCTGAACCTTTATTGGTTATAAGCAACTCTCCATTCAGAGTAAATATCATTGATTTGTCATCTAGATTTATCATACAACCCACTACGTCTCCTGGTTGCCAATTTCGTCCAAAGAATCCACTCCCCTGGTGCCAACGTTGACCCTGAAAAACAAGCAGGTTCAAATGTGTGTGTGAGAACATATTCACTGCAGAGAGGGATAAAAGAAGATAAACAAAGAAGCTATTTTCGTCAAGATGAGGGCAGAATTGACTATTAATTTAGCACTGAGCAATAAATTCAAAATGTCCCCAGAAGTCACACCTAAATACCAAGTGATGTGGTATTTTTGTGTGCAAATGTGAGTTCATAATCAAAATTAATTTCTTAAACAGAGGATAAACAGGTAAGCAATCAGCTCCAGAAAATGTTGCCTGGATATCGGCCACACTTTTGGTGATGCTTGTGGCAAACAGCTTAAGAGATTTAAAAAAACAACAACCCCAAAACAATCAAGCGATATATAAATTTTGTTAAATAATACACTTGGACAGAAGACTCTGTTTGTGTGTGTGAGAACCATATTTTTGAAGTGTGTGTGTGTGAACCATATTTTTGAAGTAGCTACAGACCTACTTACTTAATTTTATTATCAAATGTACCAACCTTGCTGCCTTCAAAGACAAATGATTGGTCATCAGCACCCAATTCTATGTCAGGCCGACAGCCTGGCCTCGCCCACCCAACACGCATATCTCCTCCTGTTACAGCTTCAAATTCAAAATACCACTTTCCAGTCTTAACTGCATAAGACTGCTCTACTCTGAAGAAACGTATCTTGTCAATGCTCACTTTTTCTACTGTTTGGTCAGCTGTGAAAGATAGAAGAAAGCAAAAAACAACAACCCTAAGTTAGTTGAAACAATATTCCAGTATTTTTGTAGCTTCAGTTACAGAGGTGCTAAGGCAGCCTTAAGAGCAATTCCTCCTTGAACAGGCTCTTGCTTTCTCTCCCTGGGTTCCTTCTGTCCTCCTGCCCTGACTCCCTGCTGCTCCAAGCCCAAAAAGCTTTACTTTGGGAATGGAGATGTGGTACTGCATAACACACTGTTCCTCCTCTCCCTCTCTCAAGGTAAGTGTGTTTTTGTCATGGGGAAGAGTGGGGTACGAGCAGTGAAAACTGGCACATTTGAGTGTGCATCAGTCACTCAAGCATGCCCCTTAAGTCTCTGAGTGATCGACATGCAGATTTAAACATGCATTTTTTTAATAGGTTGATTGTCAGGTTTAGACAACATTCCTGTTGACATAATTGGTTAGCGAATCTTCTACATTTCTCTGCTTTTTGAGTGCTAAACAGGGCAGAAGAATGAGAGTGTGTGAACCAGTGATTGCAGCATCTAGTTCAATCCACATGTAGCTGAAAAATGAGAATACTGTTGAGAAGATGAAATAGGTGGGATAGATGGCAAAGCACGTTAGAAATACTATAGTGACTGTTCATAATAACACAGCAAGACTTGCCTATTTCTTGATCTGGTGGTTCAATGTTATATCCATAACCAGCAAAGGTGCGGACAGCTTCACGAAGGCTATCCCTGTTTGATTTTTTAGTACGTTCATCTAATAATGTATAAGGCACCAGTCGGGGATTTCGTTTGTTTTTGAGATCCTAAAAAAGGTACAGATAAGAAATGTAGGATTCAGGTTATAGATTCTTTCTGCAAAATTAAATTAAATTAAATTAAATCTAGATATAAACACAATCAATAAAAGGCAAGCAAAACATGGAAGCATCACACTACAGATTTGTCTGAATTTACACTCAAGGCCAATGCAAGTCCAATTCCAGTCATAAAAATTTTTTTTGCAATAGATTCGCTGAATGATCATACTATCATAGCTCAGTTATCACAGGCTTTCAGACAAACACAGTAGTCATTGATGAAGACAGATTATTCAAGAATGAAGTATATAACCCAGCAGTGCCACTTTAAATTAAGCATAACCCTCATCGTAATGCCACCCAAATATTATGTAAATTATATTTACCTGCTGAATGCCGTATGTCCAACCTTGTTTTATTCTGTCTTTTGCCCAGACGTTATGTGCATTCTCTGCAAGTTTGTCGACCAACACTTCCTGCGAAGGCAGCAATTTCACTTCAGAAAGATCTAGGGGTGCTGGCTTATAGCCATTTGACATCATGTAACTATAAACCAGCAGAAATGATAGAGGGTTACTTTTGGAGCTAGAAACAGTGTGTTTTAGCCACTCAGCTATATGTTTCAACCAAATGTAACAAGCAATGTGCTATGAGAGGAGGTGTTAGATACCTTAGAGGGAAATATTCTTCCTATTACTGTGTACAATTAAATATACAGTATGAACTATTTGGAATGCCCTGTTATCTATGTGAAAACAGAGCAGAAACAATCGAAAATATACAGCTGCCCATTGCACCATTCCAGATATTCTCAAGCACTCTGTTGATGTGCACTGGTTATGGGCAATAAACAAAGTCTATGTTGCCAACAGGCAAACAGACTAACAAGCTTGGGTGAAAAGCACCTCTGAGGAATGCCCCACTTTCCTACAGGCTTTTTTTTTTTTTTTTTTTTTTTTGCTTTTTAAAGAAACTCTGGGTAGATCTACATAAAGGGGGAAAACGCTATAAATGAGTCAGAAATTAAATCGTTATAACAAAAGGGAAAAAATGCTGTGGAAAATCACGTAGAATTTTTCTTTACTCTCCATCGCGACTGGTGTTGCATGTTTATAACACATTCAAAACACTGTTTTTTCTTTTTCTTTTTACTAATGTATGGACTGCAAGAAGATCAAACCTATCCATTCTTAATGAAATCAGCCCTGAGTGCTCACTGGAAGGACAGATCGTGAAGCTGAGGCTCCAATACTTTGGCCACCTCCTGAGAAGAGAAGACTCCGTGGAAAAGACCCTGATGTTGGGAAAGATGGAGGGCAGAAGGAGAAGGGGATGACAGATGGTTGGATAGTGTCTTTGAAGCTACCAGCATGAGTTTGACCAAACTGCGGGAGGCAGTGGAAGATAGAAGTGCCTGGCATGCTCTGGTCCATAGGGTCACGAAGAGTCGGACATGACTAAACGACTAAACAACAACAACAAGCTGAGCTCTGGCACTTGGAGACTTAGGGAAGTTAAACAGGAATTTTTTTAAATTTTATAACAAAATTGGTAAATCAAAAGATGTGTTGGGAGGTATAATTCTTTCAAGAAACAGTAAACTCTGTGTGTATTCAGAAGATGTAACAGGCTTCTAAAAAAGATGGTAAATGTACAGCTTATTCTTCTTAGTTCCTTAAAATTAACACAGAGGTGTTACAGCTGAGGTCTTAATACTCGGGTTCTGAAACAAGGTGGTATTTTCGGTCAGTTTCCCAACCTTCTATAAAGGATAAGCAGCTCTTCAATAAGTTCAAAATTTATGAATCTATATTGCTAAAAGAAAAGGGTGAAGGATTTCCAACCAGCAATTTACAAATAATCATCACATAAATAACACATGAAATCAATATGCAGTCATTACAGTTACTTACTTTTTTGGAAGTTTGATTTTCTGAAGATCTTCCTCTGCTCCTGGATTAATGTGAACAACATGGCACCCAAGGGCCAAAAGCGTTCTATAAAAGTAAAAGTGAGTTGTAAAAATACAACGCAATATCCATCAGGGTGGTTAAAACAGCAAAAGAAACTGGGGCTAGGGGAAGAGAGAAGAGTACAGTCCCACAATTCCCAACCTTCTGCATACAAAACCGCTGTTTGTTTTTAACTGGTGTTGGTTTTGCTTGTCAGTTTGTTTTGCGGGTTGCATTTTGACTTGTTCTTGGGTTTTACTTCCATTTTGTACTGTATGATTTTTATCCTTTTATCCCTGGCCTCACAAGACTACAGCAAGCTGGGATAGGATAGATAGCAACATGGGGATGTGTCTTATTAAAAAATTCTTTTTGATGATGGGATTTGTTCATACTAAGGGTCTGGTTGCTATATATGCATGGGAAATCAGCTCTTCCTTAAGTAGGCAAGGGAAATGACCCTAAGGGTTTTGCTTTCCCTTGTCGCATGTGGCTTAGCCTGCCTATCCAAACCATCTCTGGCTACTGATTCTATGATACTGAGTATTTTTCTATCCCTATGCCATCAAATCTGCTTATGCAAGATTTTAGTCTCTATTGTTCACACTGATTAACACGTGTGTGGATAATGGCCCTGCCTCAAACCAACTCCCAAACTTGCAAATGTATGCTTCTCTGAATAAAATAGCCAACTCTTTTTATGAGTGTTATAAAGTGTGCTACACATTTGCAACTTAGCAGCTCCTATCCACAGTCATATTTAGAAGAAGCACATTGATAAAAAATATTCTTTTAGAATGGCTACACCAAATGTTATTAAAAATAATAATAGTTTTATTATTTATACCTCGCTCATCTGGCTGGGTTTCTCCATCCACTCTGGGCAGCTTAAAGCATATATATAATTCCCCAGCTCAAAAATTATAGAAATTTTAAGTTTTTTACTTCTGAGTTCACACACATAGGCTTCTATTTCATCCCATTTTAATGTGTATAATGTATTCTGACAGTGGTAACTTACTTTAAAACAAAAACATTTGAATTATATTTGCTGGTTATTACTATGGCCATAAATCAATAATGTGAAAGTTCTTCCTTTCCTGTGTCCAGGGCAGCTGTCTACCAGCTCTATTTGGTGCCCCGACTGAGACCCTACCTGCCCACAGACTGTCTCGCCAGAGTGGTGCATGCTCTGGTTATCTTCTGCTTGGACTACTGCAATAGACTCTGTGTAGGGCTACCTTTGAAGGTGACCCATAAACTACAGCTAATACAGAATGTGGAAGCTAGACTGGTGACTGGGAGCAGCTGCTGGGAACACACAACAGTAAAAGATCTTTACTGGCTCCCAGTACGTTTCCAAGCACAATTCAAAGTGTTGCCGCTGACCTTTAAAGCCTGAAACGGCCTCACAGCTCAATATATCTGAAGGAGCATCTCCACCCCCATCGCTCAGCCTGGAAACTGAGGTCCTCCTCCAAGGGTCTTCTGGTGGTTCCCTCAATGCGTGAAGCGAAGTTACAGGGAACCAGGCAGAGGGCCTTCTCAGCAGTGGTGCCACCCCTGTGGAACACCCTCCCATCAGGTGTCAAGGAGATAAGTTCAAAAGTTTTAGAAGACATCTGAAGGTAGCAATGTATCTGGAAATGTTTGATGTTTGATGTTTTATATGTGCTGCAAGCTTCCCAGAATGGCTGGGGAAACCCAGCCAGATGGGTGAGGTATTATTATTATTATTATTATTATTATTATTATTATTATTATTCCTTTGTCATGCTATCATTGCTACTATAAATAATGTGTATTTCCAACATCATATATAGGCTATTAGATTTTATATTATATATTTTCACTTTCCACTAAAAATTAATAACATGTAAATTAAAAAACCAAAATTGTTTTATAGCACAGCAAGAATTATTTCAGTGTCCACATTTTATGTGCTGCTTTTCTCCACTTTAATTCAACCTTCCATCAAACGCTGAAGCTCAGTGTCTAATGAACTGAGGCAGAGGAAAGGAAAATGCTAGAAGCCCTCCTTAAAAGAAACTGAATCCCAGGTAGGACTTTGACATGGGGGATCAGGCAGCAAAATGTTTTATTTTCCATTCAATATAATTCTGTATAACTCCAAAATCATACTGCTTGTTTCTAAATTTGTAGCAAGAATGAAATGATGCAATGGCATATTACTTCCCCTCTGTTCCTCATATGCCTGTAGAGTGCACAGACATTCTTAGGTGCAATATATGAACCTAACTGTATATATGACACCCACTTTCCAAAACAATGATAAGACAGAGTTCTCCTGTAGAATTAAACTATATATTATAGTGGTTTTTTAATTCTTCCATTTCAAAACTCACTTCAGGGTTTCTGTTGACATTTGAAGGTTATAGTTCTTCTCTGTTTCAGGTAGTTTTGAAAATTCCACCAGGCAAGGGTGTTGTCTTTTATTATCGTCTCGTATCTATAATGTAAATTACAAGAGAGACTGTATGTAACCTTAGAACCACGGCAGCCCAACAAATAAACCTTAGGAAACGTTCTAACATGAGTCTTTAACTAGTAAGGTACAGAGCAATCCAAACAAGGAGTTAGCTAGTCGCAGAGCATTGGATTCTCCACTGCGTTCAAAGTCCTGCAAGGTTCTTGCCAGCCAGGAAAGAAGGTGGAAGACATTTTGCCCCTTTTTTGCTATACCATTTCCATGCCATAACCATCCTCATATAACAAACGCGTTTAAGCCTAATTAATGCATGAAGACCATAGAGTAAGCTGTCCTGCCAGGGTTAGTTCATTTTGGGAGGATTAGGTAATCAAGCCTTTGTCTTGTCCCCCCCCCCCCATGTACTTAAGAAGCTTGACATGTGAAGAGATTTTGAGCTGCTTGCTGCAGCTCAGACCACATGGCTCTTACAAGCCATTTCTGTGTCCCCATACCAATAACATAGGAAGTTTCACCACTGTAACTAAGTTAAATAAGCAAGATTAAAAACTTTAGTATGTAAGATTAAAAACATTTTGGTTGTATACACGACATGGAAATTACGTTGCAGTATTCCATATACAAGTAAATGTATAAACATCCTATTTCTTCTATTAAATTAAGGGGTTTTTTATTTTAAAAATGGAGGAATACATCATCAGCATCTTCCACAAGCCACCACTTAAACCAATGGTGTGTCATATTCTGGAAGGAAAGAAGGCAGGCCTTATTTTGTAGCCACAATGATTTTTCAGTATTTCAACCTTGCAAATAGACACTAGCTTTCACCGCCATCTGCTATGGTTGTGGTTCTTTGTAGCTTCTCCAGGGTCTTCATGCATAAGGCTCCTTTCTCCTCATTAGAATTACTCTTAAATTGTACCTTGCCATAAGTCCAGCCAAGTTCTATTTTATTCATTCCCCAGAGTTCATGGATATTTTCAGCAAGCTTGTCTCTGATCTTCTCAAGATGGAAAGGCAAAGCAATCTAGAAGAAAATAGGTGAGTTTTAAATGAGACAAAATAATTAACAATGATATCCTCTGTGTGTTTTATTAATAACGAGATAGTAAATAAAAAAATATGCCTCATAGGCGTGGTGTGCTGCAAACAACCTACAAAAAATTACATATTCATACTGATGTTTTCAATTAAACATACCTGGCTGGTGTCAATTGGACAAGGGATGAAATTAGTTTGGGAGAGAAATTGTGTGGTACCAAGCAAATCTCTAACTCCATCCAAATCTCTCTTATATTCTTTAACTGGTTCCAATTTCATCTTCTCTTTTGGAAGCAAAGCTTCATAGCAAGGCACATAGCCAGTAGGAGGTAGAAACTTGAACTCTCCATGGCGCCCACCCATCAAGAAACGTACCCTGTACAATTGCAAATGGAACAAGCATAATATTTCAAGAGGGTGAATGTTTTAAAGCAAATAAAATAACAGGGGTCTCACTTGAAGATATAAATGTTATCGTTAAACATTAATTCCTGCGCGCGTGCGCCCAAATTAATTAAGCAGCAATTGCAGTAAAGAAAAGCATACTTCTTTATTTTAAACTTCCCCTTTATTCACTGGAAAATTAATTTCTAACATTGATTTCTAACAGCTGGAAAACCTTTTACAGATGATAGATGATATGTGTCTAATGCAGAATATTCAAATACAATCAAGTAAACTGAGAACAAAAGTCCATGCATAATGCTCAGTGTTATTAATACTTAGAGTAGACTCACTGAAATCAATGAAGATGGGTAACCTGTCTATTAGGTGCAATGGATCTACTATGAGTATGACTTTGCTGGGTATTATCACAAATAATTCCCCCATAGGTCTTGCATCATATTTACAAATCATCTTTCCTGCCCACGCTCAATATCCCAATGTAGTTCCAAAACATCTGGAGGGCTGAGTTTGCCTATGCCTGAGCTATGCATTCATACTTCTATTCCTGCACTGGGACTTATAACCCCTGCACTCTAAATGATGGCCAGCCTGCTTCACTGTCTGGAGCTGCTCAGTAAACGAATGAGCTTCCCAGACTCCCCATGGCTGGAAAGGCCACCTAGAAGTGATTGAGTCAATTGCACTATTCCAAAGTGAAACTAGGGCTTCAACAGTAGCACCCATTATGTTGCTTGGAAAATACCCCAGAGTATCCAGAAATACCTCGGATTTCATCAGTCTCTGGGGGTGGATCAATCTAACTAACCAACCAACCAAAACACACACACACACACACACACACACACACACGTGGGTTGGTGTGGGTGGGTGTCAGTCACAGCAAATCCAAAGCTCACCAGGGAGTAATCCTTCCATGACAATGGACAATATACAACTGTGTCCTTCATAATGATGTCTGAAGCGAAAACCAAATCTAGGGTATGATCTACAGAATGTGTTGGATGGTTTTCAGGGCAGCCATGAGCTCTTGAACTGGCCCAGACAAGTCAGCATCAACATGGATATTGAAGTCCTCCAGAACCAGTCTTGGGATTCTCCAACACAAACCAAAGACTGCCTCCACCAGCCCGGTCACAGCGGTGGCTGGACAGTGGGAGGGATGGTACAACAACAAGATTCCCCGTTCTGGCTCTACAGTACTGTACTATTTTCTTTCAATCAGCAATAAAGGAGCAGATGCAAAGTGAGCAGAGGTTCTGACACTGAGATGTTCTCATCAACTACAAGCTCATTTGAGAAGTACAAGACTACTGAGTCAACATTTATTCAAATAGTTATACACAATATTTAACTAATATAGAATATCAGTTCACTGCTGAACTGACACAAATTATAATAACATTCATTTCAACACATTTTGTTAGGCCTTTTCTCCAACTGCCTGAGCAGCTGCAATGACATCTCTAGCCATTTTACATAATTTTCCTAGGATGAGTTTCAGGAATATGTCAAATGCCTAATATTGTTTTTTCTGTGACACAGTGTGAGTTTTCAGATACAGGCAGCCCTGCAGCACCACTATTTAACACACCACCTGTTCAATTACAAAGAGCACCAGCCATTTATTTCAAAGATGTTGACTTTTCATGTCAACACATCTGGACCCTTGAGCTTCATGAACCCTCTCTTAGCAAGAAGCAGAGGAATCTGCTAGCGCTAATTTCATTTTAGCCTTGGGTCTGTATCTCTGCAATCAATGCATTTATATTCAAATTTATATATTCTCAGGCATATGTGCTTCAAATATTAAGAACCTTCTTTGTTTTATATGTGAGACTTAATGGTATCTAAGGAAATTGAACATACCTTTACAGTACTTATATTATGATGTAACTGAACTCCTTTTCAACACAATTCAATATACAACTTCATCATCACAAAATACATTTATGAGTGAGGCAGGATTTTTATGTTTTAAGAATTATGTTCTGCTTTGTGAGGTAGGGATTCAACAAGTGAGTGCCATCAGTGGGAGCCTCATTGAAAGACTTCAGATTGTGTGACAGGGCTTTCTTCCCTCTCCACCCCCATGAAATTGTCTCCTGTGGAAGCCAGTCCATAGTTGTAACTATCCAGTATGTGAATAAGTACTCTGTCTGTCCTGAATCTTCCAATATTCAGTTTCATCAGGTGACCATAACTTTTAGTGTTATGAGAAAGGAAGAAAAATGTTTCTCCATATCATGCATAATTTTATAAAACGCTATAAAACAGGTAATCAGTGCAGTTCTATCACAATGTGTGTTACATAAGCCCTCTCAGTTGTGCCTGTAAGCATTCTGGCATCCAAATTCTGCACTAGTAACAACTTCCCAATTATCTGCAAAGAATCCTTACTTACAGCACAATATTCAATATTCCTCTTTTCAGGAAGATTTGCATAATCCTGTACTTTCAAACTGTTTTCTAAACTATTTCAAACAGATTTGCAAATCTGTGGTTTATCTAAAACACACTTACTAGGAATTAAGCCCCATTTAACATAGTAGGTCTAACTCCTGAGTAAGCATGTTTAGTATTGCTCTGCATGTTCACTTTTCAGACAACCTTAAAAGGAAGTCTACCATTTTTTACTCACCTGCCTTTGGATAGTGAAAATAATCTTCCACGCATGAGAAGAATGAAAGGAAGTTCCAGTTCTTTACAAAAACAAATTCCTCTTTGCTCATATGGAGGCGCATCTTATCTGCCATAGGCAAGTAGTTGTTTACAATTCTCGGTTTTCAGGTCTTATTTAATCCATACACACATTCAAGCTCTTTTAGAAAATCTGACAATTTTAGGCCATATCACTGCAAATCCTATTTTTTGGTACCTTATCCCACTGTGGTTGAAATGGTTAAACTGTATGGGGAAAGAGCCTCAAGGAACTGCTTGCCTCATTTTAGCTGTGGTTGGGTTTCAAATACATGGGAACTTGAACATATTACTCAAGCTTCATACATTTATTTTTGAGATATATAGTTTAGCAGTAGCAAGTTTACTACTTCATTTTCCTGTATAAAGCCATTTGGTTGAAGTAACATATATGTGAAGATCTTAACAGTTACCATAGTAGGTATGATTTGCTGAATAATACTGGAGATTTTTCCCCCCTTGAGTTGATTCAGACAAATGGTTTCTAAGGTGGAAATGAAGTGGCAAAGCCAGACTTTGCTGGCACATGAAAGAATCCTTGGGCTGATACATATATTTGCTTGTCACCAAGAGTCACAGACTGTCTGCCTAACTACTTAGTAGATGAAGAGTCAAGAAAATGATTTACTCCAATCCTTTGAAATGTTCTTCACTCCCCTGTGCTTCTGGGATTCAGTTTCTTCTAGGTTTACCTCAGAGGTGATCTACAAATGCAGGAAGTCTTCTCTGTCTTCTAATTTCCCCCAAAATGTTTTGATTCATCTCTTAGTTTCCCTTTCATGCAGATTCTAGTGTATGTGACTATTTATTTATTTATTAATAGTCACATATTTATTAATTAATTATCCTGCCTTTCAGCTCCACAATGGAGGCCCCAAAATGGCAAAGCACCTCAAGAAAACTTTTATGAATATTGGCAGTAACAGAGGAAAGATACAGAAGAAAATATCATATACAAGAGCAGGAAGAGAATTGAATATTAAAGCATTGCAAGTAAATAATGAACTCACTGAAATCTAAAGTCAATCTAAAGAAACACATTTTTAATTTGCACCTGAAGACATACAGAGGAGGGACCCAATAAAATTCTTAGGGCAATATTGTCCATAACTTGGGTGCCACTATCAAGAAAGCCCTGTCCATCAAACACACCAATCAGACCCAGCTGTAGATGGGACGTACAGTCTTCTCTGAAGACTGAAGTGTGTGAACAGGTCCATTTGGGAGAAGACAGTCTTCAGATATCATTGTCCCAAACTGTTCAGAGCAAGGGTAGGTAACATTGTGCCCTCCAGATGTTGTTGGGTTACAACTCCTATCCAATACAACTCTCAGACCAATGGCTATACTCACTAGGGCTGATGGGAGTTACAAAGAAACAACAGCTGGAGGTCACTACCTTGACTATCACTGGTTTAGTAAGTAGCTGTAAAAAAAAGGAGGGATTTTTGAAATGATTATTATATAAAAATTGCATTAGAGCTTGGAAAAGGTACCAAGTCAACACCTCTGTATTGTTTTATGCAACTGAGCAGTGAAATATAAGTCATACTGATTCATCATTGTTCCTTAAATATTTTTAGGTGAGACGAGAGTATGACCTCTTGTTGCTGCTGCCAACAAAGATCTCAGTTAATGCCAAGTGTGGTGCTATGTGTAGACACTTATCCATTGATAAATGACAGAGACCTAAATCATTCCACATAGGTCATGGGAGGAAAAGAAATCATTAAATAAAAGTGGTTTCGCTCAGTGCCAACCTGGGAAGAGTTCAAACCAAAGGCAAGAGGTGTCAAAGACTCTATATTTCATTGTCCATTATCTATGAGTCAGGGTTTCAACATAACATTGTTTTTCTCTTCAGGACTGACAGCTGCAAAGGACCTCGGGAGAAGGATGCCATGGCCACATTTGGCAGCACTCAATAAAACAGCTTGGCAAAACACAAACTGATTATCTGAAAGAAGGGTCTACTTACTTGACACCAGCTGAGAAGCTCACCACAGGGAAAAAAAGTCCATCCGTGTTGAAGTTCTCAAACATTCCTTGCACAGGCTGCCCATTAATGCGGAAAGAAATGCTGGGTGCCCCTAAATCCAAGCAGCAGCTGACCACGTCCTCAGATGCTAGCAAATGCTGATTGACAGATGCCACCGCTCTGGGCACTCGACCTAATAAGCAGGCATTCACAGAAAGACAAGTTTTTGACTTTGAAACCATATTTGCAAAGACTTATGTGATTTTTTGAGGGGGTGGCATTTCAAAGCTCATTGTTTTCTTCCGAACTCAAAATATAACCTTGCTTAAAATAAAAGAACTTCCCCAAATGACCTTGCTCCTTCATTTCTCTTCCATACGCTTCTAATTTAATAGGCAAACAAATGAGATGTATGATCAAAGCTCATAAATTAGAGAACAATGCTTAAACAAAGCAAACATCCACAGCTGGAAATTATGTCCTTCTATTTTGGCCTAAACATTCTGACACGTACACACTTCATGAAGTTCAAGTAATTTTTTATCTTCTGTTCTTGCCTTATTCCATTATTTGTCAAAGAACAATAATCATTAATTATTCTGTTTATTTTATAAATGCTTTGCGGCAGGTTACTGCATTTTTATTATTGCATAGCTTTTCTTGTAAAAACCAATGTGAGATGTTGAAATGAAGAACAGTATAGAAATTTAATAAATAAATATAGATCATGGTGCTCTTGCAGAAAGAGCTATTCTGTAACAAAACATAGCATATAAATAAGACTTCAACTAACTGTAAGAAAAAGAGTATTAATGTTTCAGTAATATGCATTGAACATCCTCATCAGGCATGAATGGTATATTTTTATTCATACAAGAAGTTCAAAGCTTCAGTATAATGCCACTTCATTCTGTATTGTCTACGTCCCATAATCTTCTACAGGGATTTCTGAATTCTAAATTGAGGCTATATATCAAATATATTATTCTGCTCACATGAATGTTACTAATTATAGTAAAAGCAAAAATGTATTTTTGAATTACGGCTTGGAGAGCACAGTCTTATACAAAGAAAACTCATTATCTCCCTTCCTGTTATTCAATTTCAAATAGCATGCACTTTTAAAATGCTCAATTTTCCATTTGATTTAACACAACAAAGGAGTTCTCCTATACAACTCCCCTGAATATAAATTGGGTTTGCATGTGGAATGTAAGCACAGCTCTTGAGTAAAACAAAACAAAAGGGGGGGAAAACCTAGCCTAACACATTTTAAAGGTTCCACGTCCAATGTTCAGGTCATATTCTGAGTGGACCAATTTAAATCAATGAACTGACATTGGATATCACTTTAATTCTTTTGTGCCTGCTGCTAGCTTACTGTCAGCATTAATCTATTACTCAGCACTTGGCATTTGAAGAGCTAAAGAGGTGCTTTTAAGAGGGCCAACATGTTTCATTAAAAAAAAACCTCCCTACTTTGAGAACATTAACATTGTTTGCTCCTGTTCAGAGTTTTAAGTTAGTTCTCACCAGACCACAGATGAAGTCCATCAAAGCCATATGAGTATAGGTCATCACCAACACCGTTGCCTCCCCATCCTTCCCCACCTCCAGGATAAGGAGCATAGCCTAAAGCTGAGGCCCAGCCAACCCGTAGATGTGTAGGTTTTGCCGTCAAAAATGGATCTACTTGATCAATTATTAGTTCAAAGTACCATTTCTTATATTGTGCTGAGCCATCAGCAATTCCAAGAAATATGTTTGGCCTCATACTAAAAGAGAACAGAGAACAAAGAGTGTGAAAAATGCACAGTATTATGTCATCTTTGGATTCCCACATTGGGGAAAACCTTAATAATTATGAATAGTATATTTATCCAGATTAAATTAAAAATAGTAGAGAAATCATATAAGAAAAAACTGTTTCAGAGTTACCTAACAGGCAACAGACAGACACAGAAAATAGCAAAATAAAAGCTTTCGGTAATGCACTTAATTTTAATAATAATATCGTTGTTCATAGGGTAAGCAGTTTTGTGCTTGGGGTACTCAACTAAAAGTTTGAAAAATGCAGAAGACAATGTGGTGCAGCTGATATAATGCTGGTTTTGTATTCACCAGGCCCATGATCAAATACCTGCCCCACCATCATGTTCACTGGATAGTTTTAGTCAAGTCACCATTTCTTAGCTTCCTCTTCCTTAAAGTGTCATTGTCAGGATACAACGTAAGTGACCCTGATCCACTGAGATAAGAGTACAAAGAAATCTGAGGCTGCTGTGGTACACTTAAATATTTAGTGTATTACTAAATACTGTATAAAGGTAAAGGGACCCCTGACCATTAGGTCCAGTCGTGACCGACTCTGGGGTTGCGGCGCTCATCTCGCTTTATTGGCCGAGGGAGCCGGCGTACAGCTTCCGGGTCATGTGGCCAGCATGACTAAGCTGCTTCTGGCAAACCAGAGCAGCGCACGGAAACGCCGTTTACCTTCCCACCGGAGCGTACCTATTTATCTACTTGCACTTTGAGGTGCTTTCAAACTGCTAGGTTGGCAGGAGCAGGAACCGAGCAATGGGAGCTCACCCCATCACGGGGATTCAAACCGCCGACCTTCTGATCGGCAAGTCCTAGGCTCTGTGGTTTAACCCACAGCGCCACCCGCGTCCCAAAAATACTGTATACTGTATTACTAAATTACTATATACTGTAGACATACAGTATAACCCACCTTCCATCATGGAACCCAAAGCAATATACATATTGGTTCCCAGGCAGGCACTCATCCAGCCACTGACAAGACACAGACTTGTACAGCTTCAGCAAGGCGGTAGTCTCATATGTCACATCAATGGACTATGTGTCATTCATATGAAAATCCCTTTGAGCTGTGAAAACATGCTCAGGATCACACTGCACATTAGGAGCAGTTGGCATGGTGAGATGATCCCTGACATACATAGGCATTACTGATGCCTCTTACCAGGAGAGTGCAAAGGCAAGACAACAAGAAGGCTGGGACTGTTATAGAGACCTTTCATTAGGTAAAATCTAATAAAGAACACACAGTCACATGCCACCGATCCTACCTTGTCACATCATTCACAAGCCGTGTTTGCAAGAGCAGATCTCTTCGAGGAAGAAGATTGTCACAGATTAAGTTCTGATTAGCGCGCACCGCTACTCCATTACAAAGACAAAGAGAACAAAGCACATCGAGAACCTGGAAGACATGATTAGAAGCTAGTCTTGCTACATTCAGTACATGACACGACACTGGCTCAAGGTCTTATAACTTATAATTTTAATACTAAGGGAAACAATCTGAAACAATCGGCCACTTGGAACATCAAAACAAACCATGGTTTACCATGTCACGAAGGAGTCACAGTGAGACTTAGGCTCAAGTGCTCCCCTTCCCCTCCCCTGGCAGAAACGGTTTCTGCGTTGATTAAATCCAGCTGAGCATTTCATTTGCTGGTTTTAGATAAAATGAAAAGCTGTGATTAATCAAAGGGGAAGTGAAAGCTTCCAAACTCATCTTGGTGGTTGGAGTAGAGCAAATGGGGCTGTGGAGCATGTGGGTTGAGGGATGAGGAAAGTGGGCAGGACCTGGAAGAGGAAACGAGCCAGTGGATGAAGAGGCTCCAGGTGCTGCGTGTGGCTCACAGAGCATGTGGCTTAAAAATGACCATATCAAAGCCAGTGCAGACACAATGCGGTTTTTTTTAACACCCATTTATAAATCAGGTATCAGATCCATAAATGTGTGCCCTCTCCCCTTGGATCTCCCTTCCCTAGAGAAAATTATTTCTTCCACTTAACCGTGGTAGAATAGTTCATTAGCACAGGCAATAACTAAAAGTGAACAGGATTTTCACTTAAATCAGGAACTGAAGTGTGGTTTTGTACTGAATTTCAGGTCCTTGGCTGAAGGTGTCTACAAACTGCTTAACATTTGTAATGGGCGAGGGGATTTGCACCCATGGCTGTAATAATTCAGGGACTGTAACCGTGGCAATCAGCACACATCCCCTGAAATCAGAAAGTAGATAGGAGAGCATTATGTCTGCATTGGCTCAGTGCTTGCTTGTAGTGCACTAGAACATTATCTAAGGAATAAAGCTTTAGCATAAACAGAGAAACGTATCTATATTTTGAATTCACACTTGTACTTTGTTTGCAAACGTACAGGTTTTCATTATCCTGTGGTTGCTTCTTTTTTTAACACATTATACGGGAGATATTATAAAGACCCATGTGTTTCGTCTGCAGGTTAATGACACATCTTGCATTTGCCAAGCATACCTTATGGTTGCGCCCATGCTTATCCAGCAGCGAGATGATAGACTTGATATGGCCTTCTTCTATCAAATTTAAAGCCTCTGGGCTTTCAATCAGGATGCAGTGCAACACCTCCAAAATACCTGTATGAATGCCACAGGCACACACATCATCTTAACATCTTAAGGAGACAGTGTACTGAACAAAATTCAAAAACTGAAGAAAATAACATCTTAAGGCAAAGGAAGAAAATACCTCCACATTCTTAGTTTATTATCTCTCTAGCCTATAAAACAATGAAGTTACTGAAATAGGCTTTGGGGACAAGAAAAAATATTTAACTTAGCTCTCAATTTTCAAAAAGCAATAAATTACTAAACACACAATATAGGGGAAATATAAATACTTCTATTCAAACAGTGTCTTTATCAGAAAGCAGCAAAGTCATAAATGAAGAACAAGGTTCAATTGGAGGCCGCTTTTGAAACTGATCCATTAATACGGGTTGCATTTTGCACTTCAGAAAACATAATAAAATGTCCACATTTAAGAAGCATATAACCTTGCTATTTAAATATGTTGAATGAGTATGTAACCACAGATATTTATTAATTCACATTTTCTATGTAGAATTGTAGATTAACTAATAAATACTCAAAATACACAAAAGTACAATTGAAACCAATATCTTTAAATACAGTCAGAGTCGCCAGTGGTCTTTTCAGAGGCTATCAGAAGGAATAATAGCACATTGGCAAGTCACAGGTATGAGTAGAGGAGGGAGGGGCAGAAAAGTATCCTATTGAAATATATTATCTGTATGAAACCACTCTGAGTCAATAGCAGATTATCTGAAGCATGTATGATACTCTATAGACATTGTAAAAATGGCCTGTAGACTGTATACACACATTAAAACTGATAGCTGATTTATATAAAATAAAACATCTTACCTGAGGAAGATTCTAGTCTATCTAATTTACTAATTAGCCAATCAAGATTATTTGAAAACTGAGCACAATTATTTCTGTTACCACGAATGAGAGCAGCTGAAAGAAAAATGTGAGATGAACGGTCTCTGAGTTGAAATGCTTTAGAGGTATTTAAAAAAAAAGACTGTCATCTCTCTACCAAATGCCTGCAGATATTTCACTACCTAACCAGTTATAATTAACATGACTTATAGAACAATGCTGTGGGCATATAAGCTCCACTGAGTTCAGTGACTATGGGCCTAAGTGGACAAGGAATTGATAACGGTTTATTGGAGCATTCCAATATTAAAGTCCCAGTAGGTATCAAAAGTTACTGACACTGGATAACCATTTGATATCATTGAGCCATCACTTACAGTTCTGACAAACTAAACGTACTTATATACTGCTTAAATTGCCTGATGTCTAATGCACAATTTTCATATAAACATTGATAACAGAAAACACTGTAAGCTCTTCCAGTCCCCAATAATTAGCAAGAGTAACAGCAATTTTTGAAATTTCTGTTGGCATTACAAATGTATTTTTAGATTAAGTGGGAAAGGGACTTCTCAGTGAGGGAGACTGGGCCACAGCACTGATCCAGTACAACTACGTTATTTTTCACCGCTATATGTCATAGCCTTATAGACACTAGTTTATCACACACACACACACACACAACCAGTACTAATTAACAGTTTAAATAAAGCCAAGATCTTTGCTATGATGGGGAGAGGGCACTTCTAAAGCTGCCTCTAATTTTCTCACATATCCTAGTGGGAGGATTTTCCACAGCTGCAGGGAGGCTGACAGAATGCTGAAAAGTGGCCCTTAAGTCCACCCACTAATTTAAAGGCACTATAGAATACATAATTATTATTCTGCAGCAGCAGCATCTGTACATGGAAAGGTCAGTAGTCTTCAGAAGGCTGAGATAAACAAGGGAACTTAATCACTGCTCCACAATAGTCTGCTATCTATCATAGCCACGACCGATGGAAAACTTCAGTGTGAGGATGATGGCAGTACTGCCCAGGAAAATATCACCAGAATTAGTGGAAACAGGGCATTAAGTGTTTTTGATTTCCTAATGAGCAGGCACACACCATTATGGTCTTGTGGGTTTTCTTATAATTTGGGTGCAGGAGCCTTCAGTTGTTTTCATCTCCCTTCCTTGACTCTCTCTACAGACAAGTTAATTCTTTTGGAATCTTACA
The DNA here is from genome assembly GCF_951804945.1 of Podarcis cretensis. Taxonomy (NCBI): domain Eukaryota; kingdom Metazoa; phylum Chordata; class Lepidosauria; order Squamata; family Lacertidae; genus Podarcis; species Podarcis cretensis. Next base: position 42,246,324 of record NC_137170.1, on the reverse strand, counting down.
ATCAAGGGACACTTCCCCAATAAAACGTAGGAATAGCCCAGTGATTTGTGGAACAGGCTCTTCGAGATGCAAAACTACATTACAATATCTTTAATTACATGTTAGAATAATTAGGATCTGCGAAATAAGCTTGTGGGCCATTTCTGAAATGAAGATTATGAAGCTCTTCATATTGCGTTGAATGTATTTGTATCAAACTGTCAGTTAGTGCCTCTGCGCCATATAGCATACATCAACATAAAGTAAATAATATACGTAGGTTATTTGTTGATAGGGGAAATTATTCTACCATAAGACCCCTGATGGATCAGACCCATCTAATGAGACAGCCTGTGTCCCATACTAGTCAACTAAATTATTATGGGAAGTCCACAAGCTGCTCTCTCTCTCTCTCTCTCTCTCTCTCTCTCTCTGCAGCTGCAGAACTCACCTAGCAATTTGTAAAGAAGATTCAGAATTTCTTTCCATGCCGCACCATTTTGTTCTCTACCAATCCCTGTAAAGTGAGCAGTGCTATAGTAGACGTTTAAACGATCAATGCAGTTCAAGACCAGTGCCAGCATCCCCTGTAAAGACATCAGATAAAAAATATATGTGCATATGCAAAAATGTATTCCTTCGTGTTTAAAATGCATTTCAAGTACAATATGGAGCTTAAAAAATTACTGGGTATATATGATTCTTCCCTTTCCCAAAGTAACATACCCAAAGGTGACCTGAATTGGGAAGACTTGTGTATGCCATTTATAGTGCCACATATAATCTCTCCTATATTGCTAATGGCAGCTCAGTGCATGTTAAATAAAGGAAAGAGTGCAGGAGGAACAGCTAATCATCCACACATGGCTGATTTTCAGCAAAGAAAATATGCAAGAGGGTCAGATCACTGATCTTTGACATCCACACCATACATTTTTAAAGCATTATTATACTGTGTTAACAGTCATAGAGAATTCTGGTAGCCACAGTTTGTTAGGGTGCTGGGAATTGTAGCTCTGTGAGGTCATCACCCTTAATGAACTACAAGTTCCAAGAATTTCCCAATAATGGTATAATAGTGTTTTAAAAGACTGGTGGGGATGTAGCCAGTGTCTCATTTGGCCCCCACTGGCCTATTCCTTATATGCAGTGACATATAGTGGCCCGGTTTCATGCTCCCAGGCTGAGAGCACATCCACATTTCCCTTTGTCCTGTACCTAGAAAGCATGGGTCCAAGCAGTTTTGCCTTTGCCCCACCATTTCCCCCTGGAAAGCCCACTGTTTAGCACTAAATCAGAACAAATGGTAATCCATTGAAAAGCTGGTGGCTGTTTGTTCTGATTCAGTGCTAAACCGTGGGTTTTCCTGAGGGAAAGCCAAGGGATAAATGGAAGTGTAGATGAGTCCTTAGAAAATGAGCAGCCTGAACATAAGGAGCAAGATTATTTCATTGCTCTGTGGAAACCATGCTTGGTTCTTCTGGGTAATGGCCAGGGGCATTCTAAGCAGTACATATGAGCAGCCAAGGGCTGCCAAGATAGGGAGGAGGACATTGAAAGAGGTTCATTGTGTCTATGATGATCACATCCTACATGACAGATGGAGCATGACCAACCACATTTTTATGATTTCCATACTGGAACTATAAATGGACTCTACCCAACACAATTTTTTTTACAAAAAATTCTTGCTAATCACTATTTAAAGGTCAATATTCCACTGTGGGAGGCAGTGGAAGACAGGAGTGCCTGGCGTGCTCGGGTCCATGGGGTCACGAAGAGTCGGACACGACTAAACGACTAAACAACAACAAATTCTGTAAGTTAAGTATTTTCAGACACCCTAAATTTACAAAGTACCTTTTTGCTGAACTACTAGAAATCTCAGAACAATTAAATAATGAGGCATATTAAGAATTTGTGTTAAATAAAACACTTTAACCAAGTAATCCTTAGATGGTGTTGGGCAGAAGCGCTCTCCCTTTTTGTGTGCCTCCATTTTGCTTTGTTAATTGTCCCTCCCATTGACATCAGTGGAAAGAGGAATTACTATATCGGTTCCAGGTCTTTCTGTTGAGATTTAGAATCAGAGTGAGCACTTTCCTCTAAGGATATAGTAAGATCCCTGCTGGATCAAGTAAAAGGCCCATCTAGTCAAGCTGTTCTCACAGTGGCCAACCAGGTCCCTACCAGACACTCACAAGTAGGACATGAGCACAACAGCACTCTCCACCCTTGTTTCCCCAGCAACTGGTATTCAGAGGCTTACTATCTTTGAAACTGCAGGTAGTATGCAGACACCATGGCTAGCAGCCATCTATAGTACTATTCTCCATGAATCTGTATAATCCCCTGTTCAAGCCATCCAAGCTGCTGGTCATCGTTACAACTTGGGGTAGTGAATTCCACAGCTGAACTATGTGTTTAACTCTGCAAAGGTGAATAAACGTAGTAGGATGGTCTGTCTCCAGAGGCCAATAGACCCCTAGGGTATTTTCCAGCTTCTACAGCTGATATTCTTGTTGAAGCCTTGGTTGATCAGCAGAGATGACTTGGTAATTTGACAGGATTGCAGTAAAAACACACTGAAGCTTTTCTAACCTCTTCCTTGAATAGATTCTGTCTGTTCTTGAGTGAACGAAGCTTGTTTTGTTTATCTTCATGTTCTAACTCTTCTTCTGGAGGCAGAAAATATGTTATCAAGTCTTGCAGAGTCTGCAGTACCTCTTCAATAGGCAGAGTGATAGGAGTTGAAGTTCTGTTGTTTCCACTAAGAATCAATAGGCAATATAAGTAAATTAGGATCAATCATGATCAGTACTAACCAAAACAATCATAATTATAGCATTGTTTCCGTTTTTAAGTATAGCTCCTCTTTCACCCAGAGTATTAGGTACCTGGTCCAGAAATGGATAGTCTAAAAAGGGAGAGTGTAACTTTCATATGGGATGGTTGACCAGAGACTCAGGCACCAGAGAAACACCTCACCACCCTTCAGAAAAATGTGATTTATACAGGGATCATTACATTCAAAATACAAAGACAAGGGGGCAAAATGGCTTATAGCATGGTGAAAAGGATGGACTCTCAAGCACAATTCATTTGGATGGAAAAAAGATTGCCTAAAGCATCTCTCTTACATGTGTTAATAAGTTTACCAATGCCAGGATGTTTGTATTATTACCAGCACTGTCTTGCTCACTGTAATTATTTAGCTTTAAAGTAATGACCACTGTCTGTTCCTTTTGCGTTTTAATTACCAGTCTGACCCCACTCCTCTATATCTGCCCCAGCCATGTGAATCTATGCAAGTGAATTTATGATTACACGTAATGTGTCCATGAAAGTTTATACACCATAATCTGTTTGTTCACTTTTAAGGTGCCACACATTATTATTTTTAATTCTGTCTACTTCAAAGTAACTTGTAACTCAAATCTGTGGACAGAGGAGGCACTGAAAGTCTTCAAGCTGGAGTAACTATTATAGTGTTTGTACAACACTATCGATACACATTGTGCTTTGCAGAATAAGCAAAAAAAAAAAAAAAAAAAAAAGGTATGTCTCTGTGTGGCTAAGTTCCCCACAGGAACTTGATGGCACAGTCAATTCCTGCAAAAAACAACCAGTAACTCCTCATCAATTCAAGCCTGCTGAATTGGCTGCATGACAGAGTTTCCCTATGGGCAACTCAATCACACAATCCATCCCTGCCGAAAGCAGTTTTGCCAACCCTAGTTGTGGGGCTTAGGAAGTGCTGCTTAAGGGACTTTTGACAGGTGGGCAGGACAATACCTTGGCCAGTCATTTGATGTCACAATGACATCATGCGATTAACAGGGGTGGCTGTCCCATCTATCTGTCCAAGATGTCCCATGGGGTTGGGAACCAATAAGGATCTGGCCCACTAGGCCAAAAAGGTTTCTCACCCCTGTTCTAAAGTCAGAGTGGGAAGAAAACAGAGATAAGAAACAAGAGATGAATAGGAGCAAACAGAATTATGCAGACGTCACTGTGGAACAGCAGTACAGCTGAGATGGTGTGCTATACCTTATAAACTGACTAAATAATCTTGTTGTGTTGCGAATGATTCGAGCAGCCTGGGATTCTTCATGTTGACACCGTTGTAATGTGAGACCATCATCCATGTGTCCTTCTTGGTGTAATATAACCTAGAATAATCAAAATGACACAGTGAGCATATTTTGTCCTTCATGCTCTTAAGTACTGCCAAAGGAATGATAAACTGATGTTATGAGGGAGGATGGGGAATGACTAGTACCAGTCCTGATACAGATTCAAACAATATAACATCCATATGATATTAAATAATACGGATAATATATTTAGCTTGAATACCAAATAGCAAGTTGGAATGGTTAGTTGAGAAAAGTGGAGAAACTGAGAAAAACTAAGTCGTTCTCCATGGCTTAGAGCAGGCATGGCCAAACTTGGCCCTCCAGCTGTTTTGGGACTACAGTTCCCATCATCCCTGACCACTGGTCCTGTTAGCTAGGGATGATGGGAGTTGTAGTCCCAAAACAGCTGGAGGGCCAAGTTTGGCCATGCTTGGCTTAGAGGAATGGAAACAAGCTGTGAGAATCTTCCTGTTGTGCAGCGACTTAATACAACACTTCCATATTTATCAAACTACAGTTCATTGTAATGTCCAAACAGGTAAATAATGGCTTGAGAAATCCCTCTAAACCAGCATCCAATCATTGTTTACAATCCTGGTTTGGAGGGATTTTTCAAACCACAGTTTCCAAAAATCAATATATTTTACCAACTGGGAAGTTTCCTATTAATCTGGGCATGAGCAAGTTGGCTCATTCCTGATATTCCAAACCATAGTCAGAGAGTATAGTGTCTGAATGCAGCCAAAATGTTGATCAGGGCAGTATCTTAGATCTAAAGCCTACGATCTTCATTCCAAAATCTACAGTAATTTTAAAATGAGATACATTCATATACATCCACAAAATAAAGAATATACTATTTCAGTTGTTTTAATAACTGAGATGTGTCTCAGAAGACAGAACAAAGCATTTTCTTTCCCTGTTTCCACTTGGTATTTTAAGATCTAACGCCTCTGGTTAAAAGAAAGAGAGGAATGAGTGGGAGTTCCAAACAGTTTCAAAACCAACTTACAATGCTGAAGGAAATGAGGCAGCTGCTGCTCGTGGACTCTTTAGGAAGGCTCAGCTGTGCACATGCAATTCGTTGAACATTTGTCAAGGATTTCTACAAGGGAGCCCATGGGTGCATGCTGATGCACAGAGGCACATACTTAAATTGCACTGAAATCAAATATTTTGATCCTGGCACCATACTAGTAACACGCAGAAGGCAAAGTACAGATACTACATCAGTACAAGCATGTTAGGAGACACAAGTGGACACAGCACCCAAAAGCTCCACCTGCAAAATCCCCTGCTGTGTAACAGCTCTACAGTGCAGCAGAACCACACAGAGAACTCCCTGCACCTCACATTTGGGCATCCAGCCACATGGGTCCCTGGGCATTCATGCATGCAGACACCTTGCTGATGGAGCACTTATCAAAACATAAAAATGGTGAACATATTCACCACATCTTAAAGGCCTATGTGTCTCCAATCCTCATCTCCAAAGAATTATGGCATTATTCAACATCTCTAATTTGGATGAGTGTGTCTTAGAAAACAAAACAAAACAAAGGCAATACAATATTTACCTTTCTTTTTAGTGGTCCTAAACGGGTTGTTTTAGCATCCTGTGCTTTATAAGTGAGCCACAAAGTGCTGGTTACATGTTGCACAAAACAAACAGAATCACCATACTTTATTTCAGGAACTCCCATGCCATCTATGTCACGTTTGTGAGCAGAATCCAGTTTTTCCTTCATGTCACAGAAGAAGAAAAAACAAGGAAGGAGTTAGATGAACATAAGGAACACATAATCTGGAAGGCACAAGCCTAGATTTAAAAATCTAGGATATTTCACAACTTCACAAACGAAGGCATAAAAAGGCAAAGTGCATTTTTTATCATTGCTGAAGAATACATTGGAGTAAGCATGCATTAGATTAGATTGTGAACTAGAAATGTATGGAGGACAGTCACACACTTCTGAATTAAACAGGAAACACAGTGTCCCAAGTGTCATGTGACATTCAGAAATTTGATTGATAATTGCCCAAGTTGACACAAAACTAAAAGTGACTATAACTATGGAAATCATTTCTGCAACATGCTGGATGTTATTTAAAACCATTTAATGTTAGCAGTATAGAACTGAACAGTGGGAACAAGAGTATTTTTTCCTCAGCGTATGATTCATTCTGAAGAACAGGAAATACTTAATAAAACCCTTTTCCTTCCTGGTATCATTGTGTGAGTTGCCTTCAACACATGTCATCAGTTACTTGATACAACCCAAAGGCAATTCTACCCAAAGGCAATTGTGTGAGTGAAAAAAAAGGGGGAGATTAATCTTTTCTGGAAAAAGAAATGCATTACAAAAGAAGACAATTTAATAATTGTTGTCTTAATTCTCTTTTTCACTTGAGTGGATTATCGCTGTCACATTTCATTGTCAATTTAAGACTAAAGAGATAACACTGTCATGCTCAGATAAAATGAAATGAAATTTCACTATATTCCTTAGGGATGCTGTTATACTATGCCATCACAAGCTATTGGAGATTGCTGTGTGAATGTTTGCAGTCAGAACAAAAATATTAAGAATATTTGCAAAGATTACAAAACTGTCTGAAGTGAAGTGGAATATTTTCCATGTCACATTTTGAAAGTTAAGTGATTTTTTGCTTCTTCTGAGCACTCGGCACAGAGTACAATTACACTGGCTCCTCATTACGAAGTCAATCAAACATACTTTAAAGCATATTTTAAATCTGACATGCCAAAAGCTGTGCCCGTATCATGCTGACCTCCCTGCTGCCTTGTCCCTCTGCCTCTTGACATCAACCTCCTTGTTGGGCAGTGAGGTAAACAATGCTGCCAAGCCTTACAGTTGCACATCATAGATATTTATCACCTCAGTCCTTCACAGGAGGTTCGTGAAGGAAAGCAGGTCACTAAACTGGCCAGATAGGTCAACAGTTCACCATTAGTGGCCATCACTTGTTACAAACAGTGTATTACAAAGGCAGATCAAGTCTTGTGCTTTCCATTTTTCTTTTGGTCAGCTTTCAACATTTTTATTATTTCTTGTAAGAAAGCAAAAGCTGTTTTTTAAATCCCTTTGGGCACTACCCACCAATGTGGCTGTCGGAAGCCTCTGTGAATGCAAGGTCCACCCCAAAGATTATAAAGATAGGGATGTGATGTCCCAATTTAAAGAGAAAAAGGAAAACAAATCTGAGAGGGGTTGAAGATGACCCTCCCCCCCCCCCCGCCTATGGTTTCCATTTCTGCTGCCCGATTCCAAATCCCCCTTTCCCCTCAGTAAATTTTGACCATTGGCATTATGGCCTTTTTGAAGTGGTTATGGGGTAGTGTTTATTTAGATAAAATGTGAAGATTTTTGTAACCATTTGATGTAGAAAACTGACTTACTTTTGATGCTCTAAAGCAAAAGGAAGTTGATTTTGTGTCAGCTTTTTCTTTGTCTAACAAGACAAGTCCCAGGTCTTCAGTTAGGGCCAAAAACTGCCCTGTTGTAATATGTCGAAGGCGAAAAGGCTGGCCCCAGCGGATGTTACTTCCACTCCAGCTAAAAAATAGATTGAAAATATTAATTTCATGGTCTGAGTCAGTCGGAATGAAGATATTTATGCCATGATCCAGTAATAATTACACAGTTTTAGCACCCACAGATTGCTATGAGAGAATTAAATGCATGTTTAACTCACTAAAATAAAAATGTTTAACTCTGCTGAATCTCATTTCAAACCGAGTTCTTCCTCAGGGGCACTCTTGTACAATCAATATCACCTGCTCTATTTACACGGTTGAAAATTAATTCAAATGCATTTTTTTTCTTGTGCATGTCTCCTGCCTTCCCACTTTTTCTTAGATCTTAATTCAAAAACTGAAATGCCTTATTGTTCATAGTTTATCTACTTTTACCCTAATGGTAATACTGATTTCATTTATTATTAAATATAAATTCAGTAAAGAGCATGAAAGTGTTTAACCCTGCCATTTAACAAGACAGAACCAACAACAGAAGCTCTGTTTCAAATTATTTTAGCAGAGAGATAATACATTTTTTGTTTGTTTAAATTACCTTATCCGAAGGGGTTCAACTCTCCACAGTGACCTTGCACGGACACCAGCTCCCCCTGCTTCAAAAAACAACCGCCTGCAAAAAAAAGGTATTTTTATTTCTAAAAAAATAGATTTTACAAATAGTCCCATTCACTTATGGACACCTATATTCTAATTTCAGTTGAATCAATGGGATTGAGATGAGTCTGGGAGAAATGCTGAGGCAGTTTGGCTCGGTTCCCCAACCAGCTGTCTGGAATTAAGCCCAGGTGTCCTGAAGAATTGCAGGAGGGGAAAAAGAAAGGTGTGGGACGAGCTGTTTCTGCTTCATAAGCAGCCAAGAACACTGAGGTAGGGGGACAGAAGGATCAAGAAGATGGAAATTGTGTGAGAGTAAAAATGGCAGTTGCGTGTTGAGGTGCCCAAGCCACCCCTCAAAATAATTCACAAATCACACACAATTTTTGTTTAAGGTTTTTGGCATAATTTTGGCCACAACTTTATTAAAATACATAATCTGTGAGTGGCTGCTTAGGCATTAGTTAAGACTGTCTGTCCCCCCGCCTGGGACAGAACTGACTTCCGAACTCCCTCGGAAGCCAGTGAAGGGAAAACAATAGTGGGGAGCAATGGAGCTGAGTCACAGGCCCTCACTGCTCACCCAACCTGCTCCCAAGGGCTTGCCAGCCCTGGTCCCATTTCAGGGATTGGATGAAATCGTGGCAAGCCCCTGGATTCCTTTAACGGAATTCCCTTCCACACCACCATTGGAGGGGCAGGCCCAGCCTATCCTGACCCCTCCTCCAACCAATTTTATAACCAATGCCTAACCACAACCTTACAAGTTGTGACGAATTGCTAGGTAGTAGGCAAAAACCAAATGGCACCAGCCAATCAGCCAAATGGACAAAATTCCTACTAGGCCCCTGCCCCAACGGCAGATGACCCCATGACAGGCATAGCAAGGTCAACCGGAACTCAGGGCGGGCAGGCGGGTGATCCGGTGCACTCAGCGAAAGACAAAGCAAAAGCTGAGTTTAAAGCCTTTGGTCCCACCCACCACTTTGCAACATGCAGTTTGCCCCAGCAACCCGGCCATCCAATTGTTGCCCCAGGCCAGCTCACTTTTACCTGCCTGGCAACAGAGGGTTGGCTTGGCAGACCCCAAAGCAACACGTGCTCTCATTTTAGGGAGAACATGCTTTATGAAGATTGTTAGTTGATATGTAGGAGGGAGTGGGGAGAGGCAGATTGTCCTTGAGGCACCCCTATGATCTGTGAAGAGCCACTTGTGAACCCAAGAGGCCCAAGTCACATCCTCTCTAAGAAAAGAACGGCCTGAGGGCACTCTTAAGGGTTGTGGTTTTGTGGCCTCTCAAACCGCTACACCCTATTTGTGAGCACAGAAATTGGGAGAACCATTTCAACAAAGTTCTCTAGAAGAAGGAAAAATACATATCAAGGGTCACCATTAGCAGTAGAACCACATTGTTCATACTCTCCTCCCTACCTAAAACATGTATCTGCATTAAAAATCATGTGGCACTACTCCGATACTTTTAATACCAAGGAAATGTATGTTAGACCACTGGAAGCAGAATTTTGAGCTACAGCTGCTAGAAATCAGTGGGTATAATTTACCTCAAGCAAGAAAACATTGAGTTTACACTTAATGGTTGTGATTTGATTGATTTGTTTGATTGTATTTCTATGCTGCTTTTCATGCAAATGAGTTTCAAAGTGGCTTACAAACAAATAACAATAATGTAATAGAACACCACAAATACAACATAAATCATATAATGAGTAAACTATACAACACTGTTAACAAATCAGCAACTAAAAATAAGCTAGACATCACAATTACAACAAAAGTTTTATTATATGATTTACAAATCAATATGACATTTAGAATCTATAAAATAATATTAACACCATTAACAAAATAGCAACTAAAAAAAGGAAGGTAAGCGCTGTTAAGTTCATAAGCACTGTGGAGATGTCCTATTGGACTAGGCAACATGCAACCAAGTTTAACAAGAGGTAGGACTACAACCTAATACAGTGGTATCTCAGGTTACATACGCTTCAGGTTACATACGCTTCAGGTTACAGACTACGCTAACCCAGAAATAGTGCTTCAGGTTAAGCACTTTGCTTCAGGATGAGAACAGAAATCGTGCTCCGGCGGCGCAGCAGCAGCAGGAGGCCCCATTAGCTAAAGTGGTGATTCAGGTTAAGAACAGTTTCAGGTTAAGTATGGACCTCCGGAATGAATTAAGTACTTAACCTGAGGTACCACTGTAAACTGAAACCTGTTACTAATGCCTGCTGTAAAGAATAAACATTACAAAAGCAGCATCTCTATTCTAGCACCAGGTGCATGTATCTCAATAGTCCTAAAAGCCCCACACTCAGGGGCATGATGGCAGAATGTCTCCATTCTCTCTCCCCTTAGGAAGTATGCTGGTCTAGCAGCAGTCCTGATACAGATACAATAGCAGCAATGCCTACCTGGAGATAGAACAAGGCTCTTAACTTTGAAAAATATGGCATTTACCGCTGAGCAAATGTGTTTGGGGTGTGAGTCATTTTTACGTTCCTTAATGCAACTTATATCTGGACAAAATCGTAGCATCTTATCTTTCTAGTGAGTTGTAAATATGCCTACGGCACTATGACAATTCTTCCTTTTTCCCTCTGCATCCAGCCTGAATAGTACTGCAAGGATATAACTGCAGCGAAAATCTGGCACATTTTCCATGCACTGGGCAAAAACAGCAGATATTTTGGAGTGCTGCTGAACAAGCACTCTTTCTCCCCCCTCCCCCACCCTCTCCCTCTCTAACTAGGAAGGCACTTTGGGATTTTCAGCAATAAAACAATGTGAAATTTAAAATGGAAAGTGTATTAAATATACATCATAACTCACTTGTGTGGTGAATCATTCTGTTCTGCAGATGGAATTGTTAAACACTCATCATGGCCGTGAAACAAACGTAATACATGCCCACCGAGTAAGTATCCTAGAAAAGAAGAATATTCCTCATTAATTTTGGCAGAATATTAAGTAACAGGTGCCTGGGAATCTTAAAATCTGAAAACACATATGTAAATCTTAATGTGTAGCATAGTGGCTAAAAGGGTGACCAGGGAAGTTCCTGGTCCAGATTCACCCACCCCTCTTAGTGATGAAGACACCAGCCAACCGTACGTAACTCACTAGAGATGTACAAATGTCACAGTAAACCATTGGTTAATCTGTTGAGAACAAGCTGCAATGAGCTTCTCTCTTCTTGGTGCAACTGTTTGGAAGAGTTTAGAAGTTTTCCGTTTCTATTTATTAAAGTTAACCCCAAGCTGCTATTTCACCCAACCTAGAGATGGAATAATTATTACTGCTCCATCTCAAATTCATATGTGTTCATTAATAAGTCTATTTTGTCCCATTTCAACTTCGGTCTATGGATTTTTTAAATAAAAAAATCCATACAACAATTCTTATTTAAAAACATGTATTATTACAAACCATTCAAATTCATATTTTATCTCCACATATGCATTTCTAAAAGTATTTTAACCTAAATACAGTGGTACCTTGGGTTAAGAACTTAATTTGTTCTGGAGGTCTGTTCTTAACCTGAAACTGTTCTTAACCTGAAGCACCACTTTAGCTAATGGGGCCTCCTGCTGCCACTGCGCCGCTGCTGCATGATTTCTGTTCTCATCCTGAAGCAAAGTTCTTAGCCCAAGGTAATATTTCTGGGTTAGCGAAGTCTGTAACCTGAACTGTATGTAACCCGAGGTACCACTGTATGTATTTTGACATATTTTAGCATTCTCCTTGAGACAAGAATTGTAGCGCAAAATTCAGAGAAGAACAAAATCCTAAAGATAGTTACTTTCTACACCTGGTATTAGCCTGGAAAGTGTGAATTAGGTTGCTTCACTCGAAAATGTGGACCGAACAACAGTCTCCTTCAGCCCTAATCCCAACCCAAGAAACTGTGGCTAATATTAAATGTCATTTGTTTTAAAGAAACCAATTTTAAACCATGGGTTTGTTGGGTTCTTGACTAGGGCTAGAGAATAAAATGGAAGGCAAACTCTCTTTCTCTAGAACAAAAGCTTTGCTTAAAAAAAACACACAGGAAAAGACAAGTAGGTTAGATGAGCGAAAACTAAAACATCTAGAATTATTCTTACTGTAGAGTAATAATTCTGCAGGAAAAGAAAAGGTTAGCATATAATAGCATAAGTATCCAAATTACTGAAATGTGTCAGGGGAGGCATGATTGATAAGTAAAGTCACCCCCTTTCACAAGAGGAATCATTTACAGAAAAATCAATACTACACAGTGGTAACATTTGTTTGGGAAAGGGTAAACAACCTGGCTGTTCTATAGATTTAGATTTTAAGGGAAGGCAACTTTCCAACCCATTTAACACAGAGAGACAAAACGAAGGCATTTTATCTCCTGGGGGTAGGAGGAGGTAGGGGCAATTGTTCATCGTCATCTCTATATGAACTGTCCTAAACTCACTTGCTGAATAACCATCAAATTAATATTTATTTTAAGACAATTACATAGGAAATACCACTTGAAAGTGTTAGGCAATTGCATATTTCAACACCAAATAGCTGAAATAATTCTGGATTCAAGCCTAATGCTACTTAAATCAACAATCAGGGGATTTTGAACTGCCAAAGACTCATGGTTTTCATAGCTGACTCCCCCCTGGCTCCTGGGTATGGCTGTTTTCCCAAAGCCAGACTTTGCCAACCTGGTGCCTTTCAGATGTTTTGGACTACAATTCCCATCAGCTCCAGCCAGTCATGCTGGCAGGTTTGCAAAGGGTAAGAAACCATGTTGGCTCCATTAGAAAACCTTGTGTGGGCTCTAGAATGGTGTGGGCAGGCTCATGCACTTAAAATAAAACTCTTCTATGTGGACGCAGAAAAAACTGATAAAGTATCAGCACTGTGGATAGAGTATCTTTTTAAGAGATTTTTTTAAAAAAAATATGTTCTATCAGGAATTTCCCCTATGTATATACAGTGGTACTTCAGGTTACATACACTTCATGCTACATACGCTTCAGGTTACAGACTCCGCTAACCCAGAAATAGTACCGTGGGTTAAGAACTTTGCTTCAGGATGAGAACAGAAATCTTGCTCCGGCGGCATGACGGCAGCAGGAGGCCCCACTAGCTAAAGTGGTGCTTCAGGTTAAGAACAGTTTCAGGTTAAGTACAGACCTCCGGAACGAATTAAGTACTTAACCCGAGGTACCACTGTACCCTATTTAAATGAAAGCAGGACTTTTCATAGCAATCAGGGAGTATGATCTCTTCCTGTCTAATTTTTTTTTTTTTTGCACATTTCTTGGTTTCTCTCCCTCCCTAAGAATATCCATGGTGCTTCCTGCAAGCCAACATTGAAATTGCTCCAAACAAAGCTGCTTTCAAGTACTCTCATTGCACTGCAATGCCATACTATGATAAAAAGGTACAAGTGGGTTGTTTTTTGTGTGCTATCAGGATGTGACTGACGGCTTATGAAACCTCTGTACTGAACATAATTATGACATTAATGAAGTCTTGTTGCTGAGTAATGATACCTTTCTGTGAATTAGCTTGCATTTCTTTCGTCTCTCCATTCTTTCCCTGTTTTCATTCACTGGTATCAAAAAGTATTATTTAAATGTCACATGGCGACATGCAAAGTGCTGGGAGCAAATGTGCACCACCCACACTCCTTTTCCCCAATCACTAGTTAGTGATTCACCCAGAAGTGCAGAAAATCTACACCTGCAAAACAACTCAAGTTATATTTAAAACGGCGTTGGTGTTAAAAATGGCTCAGATAATAGGATGGGAGTACTGGGACATTTAAAATATCCACCATGTCTAGTGCTACTAAAATGCTGAAAACAAAATGGTTTGAAAGTGCTCTCGGTATTCACTTCTCACAGAAAGATGCCAGGATTCAATAGTCCTGAAATCCAAGCTCTTATTTACATAAACAGAGAGAAAATTGAAATTTAGACTAACTGTGAATTTCTCTTAGAAGGTGAGGCTGGGAAACATCCTCGGGAAAGGATGGCTCTTCCTACTGGGCTTGACAGAGTGTTTTGAACCTTTCACCCCCCCTCTTCCATGTGAGGAGTCATCCCTTTATCCAGACCTAACGTGCCTAAAGTCTGTGCCAGCTGGGGCTTTTACTTTCTGCTAAATTCCCTCTTTGGGGTGCTGCTTCCATTCTTGTGTGAGTCCTCTTTCCTTCACTCTCATGTTGGTTCTCTCCTCAGTGTCCCTCACTAAAAATGTATGTGTGTGCGTGTGTGTGTGTGCACGCACGTGTGCAGGGTGGGGGGGGGAGGCTTTTAAAATGCTGATAAACATTTTCACAACATGATGTCCCTTTTGTGAAAATACTAGAGAGCATCTCTCTATTCTATATCCATTCTGGTCCACTCAGCAATTGTAAAAAAGGTAAAAGGTAAAGGACCCCTGGACGGTTAAGTCCAGTCAAAGGCAACTATGGGGTTGCGGCACTCATCTCACTTTCAGGCCAAGGGAGCCAGCATTTCTGGCCAGCATGACTAAACCACTTCAGGCGCAACAGAACACCATGACGGAAACCAGAGCGCATGGAAATGCCATTTACCTTTCTTCCGTAGCGGTACCTATTTATCTACTTGCACTGGTGTGCTTTGGAACTGCTAGGTTGGCAGGAGCTGGAACGGAGCAAGGGGAGCTCACCCTGTCGTGGGGATTCAAACTGCCAACCTTCCAATTGGCAAGCCCAAGAGGCTCAGTGATTTAGACCACAGCACCACCCACGTCCCTTCAGCAGATGCAATCATGCTTTTAGCAGTGAAAACTGTGCAATGTTACAAATTAAAACAGTCATTTTAACTGGCAGGATAAACATAATTCAACAAACCTTCTTCAATGCTACTTCCTGAACAAGTGGGATGCACATTCCATAGTGTTTGCATAAAGGAAGCATCCACCTGTATGTTTCCATATGCTACAGAAAGATGCTGGAAAAGATAAACAAAATTCTCAGTGAGCATAATGGAAATCTGTTTGAAAATGTTTTCTCAAAGAAAGTTGAAAGATGTAGGTTTATCATAATTTAGTCCTATATTTAAAAATCAATTAAATCTTGCTTTTTTTTTTTTTAGAAGACTGTATGTAAATGTAAGTAATACTCATCTTTTCCTCATGCTAAAGTCTGTGCCTCATTACAAACCTTGCCATTATCGAAATATAAGACAGGACTCTTATATTTGTTTTTCTTCCTTGCCACTTTCTAGCTTGGTGTCCTTTGTTATTAGGGCTTCTTTCTTTCTCAAATTAACAACAACAAATTTCCTTCACCAGTTCCTTTTATCAGAAGCCAAACTTGAATACTTCACCATCCCATCAGTTTACCCCTGAAATATACTCAGAGTCGAGAGTGGATTTCATGCTCTTTATTCAGCTCATAGTGGTGAGGAGGAATGGATGTCCCCTCAAAGTATCTGCTTTATATACATTATTTACACAATGGGCTGCACGTGATTGGCTAATTCCGGAATTCTCCTGTAGGCCAATCAGGTTGTGGATTCACTTCCATCTGGAGCTGGATTGGGTGGCTCCTGCAGACCAATCATACTGCTGCATTGTTCTAGGACCAATCAGACTGCTGCATTTTGGATCCTATTCAACTCAGTACATAACAACCCCGACACCCACTCTTCCAACACACTTCTTTAAATGTACTAGGATAGGACATGGGTGGGGATTGTTGCATATAAGGTTTATTGTAGGAGAAATGCTCTGACCACATTTCTGTGAGGACAGTATCATATGCATAGGAAACATGCAGTTCAGAGCTGGAAAAATGGAGACATGGACGAAAAGTGCCAAGATGGACATGCATTAAAGATATCATGAGGATTTTTATATGCTTACCAGGTACCTTTCGGAGGACACACTAACCAGGATAAGATCGTCTCCAATTCGTACCTTTTCTCCTTCAGACCTTTGTTTAGAAGCAGGATGTATGGTCCACCAGCATGCCTCACCTACAATGTGTATAAAGTGCCTATGTTAGCCCTAACATGCAATAAACAACAGGCATTTATTAGGTCACTTTATAACAACAGGATATTTATACAGTGGTACCTCGGGTTAAGAACTTAATTCGTTCTGGAGGTCCGTTCTTAACCTGAAACTGTTCTTAACCTGAAGCGCCACTTTAGCTAATGGGGCCTCCTGCCTGCTGCCGCTGTGCCATCGCTGCACGATTTCTGTTCTCATCCTGAAGCAAAGTTCTTAACCCAAGGTAATATTTCTGGGTTAGTGGAGTCTGTAACCTGAAGCATATGTAACCTGAAGCGTATGTAACCCGAGGTACCACTATAAAACTAAAAGATTCCAATAGTACAGAAGATGGGTCGCTTTCAACTGACCATTTATTGAGTATTCATCCAGATAGGTTTGAACAAAATTTGCAGGGAAGTTATATGACATTGCATCAAAGAATTGTTACCCCCCCACACTTTCCAATGCATTTTCTTGTCACTTTCCAAAAAAAAAAGTCCAGAAAAAGTCTCCTAAACTGATAAAGAGCTCAGTCTAGTTCAAGGCAATCCAAATTGATATGGTCCCTGTTCCACTCTAATCAGGGACATATGCCCAACCTCTTCTTGCCCTGCCTCACTGCTGCTGCTGCTGCTACCGCCGCCACTAAGCCAATACTCTTAACAAGAAAAGTATATTTCCCAGTGGTCCCCAGCAGAGGCTTGTTGTCATGGCAGTGCCAAGCACCTGACACAAGGGTGAAAGAGAGATGGGGGTACCAATCTTCCCAGCTGTTTGTTGCTCTGTGTGTATCCGGGTGGGGAGCATATAGCTGCTCTGATTGTGGAGATGGAGGGTGGCTAGGTAGCAGTGCTGAGAGAGGTATGGCTATACGTAAATATCAGAAGTGATAAAAGAACGTAATTGGTGATATTCTTATTATTGTAATTTGGAATGATTTGATTGGATTTGTCATTATTTGGAGGATTTTATTGAAAATGAATAAAAATTATTTAATAAAAAAAAGAAAAGAAATGATAGCTGCTACAGTCCTGCAGAGGCTTCTCACCACATGGCCATTCTTTTTGGGGCTCCTGGCTGAATGAGATCTATACTGTCAAACTGAAACATAACTGTGAGCTGCTGAAATCAATGCATATCCAACAAGAGCTGAACAATTGTATTTAGGGCTGAACCCTATATCTGATCAAATGTTTTTGCTGCATGGTGGTGACACATATTTAAAATGGTTATAATTACACTTTCACACACAGTAGGCTTTTGTTTTCTCTAACACTTTCTCTGTGTGCAGCAATACCTAATGAAAGTGATATTTTTTTCCTTAATGCGCACCTATTTTTTTTCTTTCTTTCCACAACTACAGTTCAAGATCTTCTGTTACAGAATCATGCTTAAGAAGAACACAGAGCAGGCCTGCACAACTTGTGACTCACTAGGTTCAAGCCATGAACTGTGGCCTCTCACAGTGCTAAAGAGACTCTCCGTTTTTACCATTCCAGGCCGGTAGCAAAATCAGGAGTTTCCTTAGGGCAGGCTTCCTCAAACTCAGCCCGCCAGATGCTTCAAGACTACAGTTCCCATCATCCCTGACCACTGGTCTTGCTCGTTAGGGATGATGGGAGTTGTAGGCCAAAAACACCTGAGGGCTGAGTTTGAGGAAGCCTGCCTTAGGGGTTTCATGAGGCTTTCAGCCTCACTGATAAAAACAAAAACCTGAAATTATATCTAAGATCATGGGGATGAATCTTTGAGGACATACATACCGGCTGCATTCTCTTGTAGCCCCACATCAAATGCAAGTTTATCTGTCTGAGATCTCGAAGTAGTCAAACATGTCAAATACTAGGGGGAGAAAAAAGATATTGAATTTATTAGGACAGTTGAAATCGGTACATTATACCTGAAGGAGCGTCTCCACCCCCATTGTTCTGCCCGGACGCTGAGGTCCAGCACCGAGGGCCTTCTGGCGGTTCCCTCATTGCGAGAAGCAAAGCTACAGGGAACCAGGCAGAGGGCCTTCTCAGTAGTGGCACCCGCCCTGTGGAACACCCTCCCATCAGATGTCAAAGCGATAAACAACTACCTGACATTCAGAAGACATCTTAAGGCAGCCCTGTTCAGGGAAGTTTTTAATGTGTGATATTTTAGTGTATTTTTGGTTTCTATGGAAGCCGCCCAGAGTGGCTGGGGAAACCCAGCCAGATGGGCAAGGTACAAATATATTATTATTATTATTATTATTAGTCGTAAGATCATCTTCTGCATGAATTCAGAGATCTTTCTACATTCAAATGTGCAAAACTGGGAAACTTAATCTTTTTGCACATTGGTTTGTAGATGTGCGTCAGATTCCTGCTGTGCTGAAACAAACAGAAATCTATGCAGCCATTAAGAGCTCCAGTGCTTATTAGCAATCACCGGACTGAAATGATCAACTTCAAAGAGGATTTAAGATCTAGACAGGTTTCTTTTTTAATTACATTATTTTGGCCCCAAAGGAACATTACGGGAGGAGAAATAAATGTGGAAGTCAGCAGCTAAAATTAGCACAGAAGCTACAATTTTACAGAACAAAGGTTCCTCTATAAAAAGGTTCTCAGAAGTGAATGATGCTTGCAAACGCTATACAGAAAACACTGTTACTGTGAAACTAAAGCTATTGGTTATGCACAGAACCACCATTAGATGTGGAGGGGTAATGGAAAGTCAAGGGCTGGGATAAGCCTAGCTATGCAGAATTAATACCCACTCCTCATTTGCCACACCTGGGGGTAGCCTGGATGACAGTCTTCAAGGAAAGGAGAAGAGAGATGGCAAACAAGGGCTGGGGTTGGACCTGTTCTCTAATTCCACCAGCACTGCAGTTCCTTTGCCAAGTGATGGTACCTTTGGCAAAAGTGACTGCTGCTGCAGGGTGGGGTGGCACATTCACCCAAGGATAAGGAGGCAGGAAGGGTGCATTCACACCACAAAGTTGAATAACTTGTAAACCACTTCTGATAGTTTGCTTGCAGCAAAGAACTTTGAAGACTCTGGTTCCTGCCACCTTTACAGGACTACAATCCCCAAAGTTTAAGTCTGTGGTGTGGATGCATCCAAAGCTATTTTCCAGCTCAGGTATCTGGAAAGGGAGAAAATGTGACCAAAACAAGGAAGGGAACCCATCCCTCTTATTCACCCCATTTGGAAGGCCACAGGCAGCTCTTCCCCCTACTCTCCAACCCCCAAAGTGACCGGCACTTGGATCGCAGTCAAGGAGCAGCTTACCATTCCACTAAATGAATGACGAAGAAGTATAGCATGGCCATACAGCAGTGTTCTGTGACCACCTCCTTGAGCTGCCTGCGGGAAATTAAGAAGAAATCTCAGGGCTCACAAGCATTGGAACCACAGGGACTTAATTACCGTCACAGCAACAAATATTAGACATTTTGCATTAAGCTATGAAAACAGGATTAGACTGAGGATTTCAAGTGTGGGGCAGAGGTTGTGCACACTCATAATAACACCATACATTTGTATTTCCATAATTTCATTGTGAAAAATGACAAATGCCTAGAGATTACTATCAGTGTTCAGTAATTGCCTGCTCTTCAACCCAATTAAGTCAATGTGCTTCAATTTAAACTGATAAGGGGCTGATCTAGAAGAGCATGTGGTACAGTTCTCCCAAGAGAATGCAACTTCAAAAGGCGTGGTTGGGTGGGGGAATTGCATACTGGATGCCACCACGTTTGACATAAAATCCAGACTGTAGAAAGCTAGTAAGTCAGAAAGAAAGTCATCATGCACAAGGAGCCTTCCAGCCTACAGAAGGATGTAAAAATTAAACATCCCACCTGCATTCTGAAAATGTTAGGGTCACTGAAGAAGTGTCTGGCGTGGTTACTACCATATAAACTGACTCTCAGAGCTGCTAGGGAACAGGGCAGAAATTCTCCTGTCTTAACCATGATTACAGAATTGTCAGAGCTGATGGAGATGTGGCAAGAAATAGAAAGATTGTGTCTGTGACAATCAGATTGAGGAGGCACATCAGAGACAGCAAAGTTATCCCAAGATGCATGGTGCAAGCTTGAGTCCAGTCAGTGCCTGTCTTGAGCTCCACGAGAAAAGAAAGAAAGGATATGCAAGGAACCAATATATAAATAACTTGATGGGCCCCCGCTGTGTCACCTGCTTGATGGCAAACTAGGATTTGGAATAGCAACTGTCTGTGCATCTGCAGTGATGACACTGCAATGCCAAGATTTCCAGCAAGCAGAGCTGCCATGATGGCGTAGGAAGTAGGGTGATTCTGTCATGCTGCTTAAAACTATAGTTTAAGGCTTCAAAGCTTAAGAACACTGTGGGATTGTGGAACCTAGGAAGTTACCTTATACTGAGTCAGACCATTAGTCTACCTAGGTGAGTATTGCCTATACTACCTGGCAGGAGCTCTGCAGGATTTCAGACATGGCGATCTCCCAGCCCTACCTGGAGATGCCAGAAATTCAACCTAGGACCTTTTGCATGCAAAACCATGTGCTCTACCAGTGGCTACTAACCTTCTACACTCTTACTCTCTTTCCCCTCCCCTTCTTGCATCTGCAACCGCCCTGGTTTATATTTGAAGGTCTATAAATAAAAATGTTTTCTGCAATAAGTAGTTCTGAACATAAAGTTATAAAGGTACTTTCTTACCTTTCTTATAAACTTTCCAGAAGCATTCAAAAAACAAAACAAAACAGATTATAGGCATGCGCTTCAAAATTGTTACCAAAAATGAGAAATATATCCATAATCTGTCCATAATAAAACCATGCTCATCCACAACTTGATTGTTGCTGAGCTGGCTTGCATTACATAGACTTGGAGAGAGTGAACGGGACGGGCCTGACCTTATCCAGCTGTGCCCACCTGGGTTTTTGGTACTACAAGAACACCATCTCTTTGCCTAGGAAGCTTCTTGACCTTGGTTTGGGCTAAGCGGGTCTGCACCTGTTATCAGGCCAGAGAGACAAATCAGGGATGCTGTTGTCCAGCAGCATCCCTTATCCAGTTGGCCAAGGAAGTTTTGGGGTATTGTTAGAGGCAGCTGTCAGGCCAGCTTGAGACTTCATGGCCTTCATGACCACCTTTGGTCTTTGTCAGATGGCCATTGGTTCAACACACCAGGCAGGGTACACCCTCGATGTGATCATCGCCCCAAGAGATATGTGGGCTGGACTGAAGATTGGGGGAGCGCAACCATTATCTGGTTAAGTTTGGGCTGACTGTGGCAATTCCCCTGTGTAAAGGTGGGGTTCTGTTCTTGGAAACTAATGGAAACTGATGTGACCCTGTATGCTCTGGAGTATTTTCCAGTGAAGAAAGCTAGCAATCCCATTGAAGACATGGTCTCACTATGGAATGGCAAGATGAAACGTGTGATTGGCATAATCACTCCTGAGCATCCTCTCTGATGTTTTGAAATACAAGTAGCCCTTTGGAACTCTGAGGAGCTCTGGACTATAAAGCAAGCCGGACAAGGACAGGAATGCAAGTGGTGCAAGTTTTGCTCTGAAGCCAACCAAACACTGGTCAGAACACATAACTGTGCCTACCATGCAGCAGTGTGGAATGCAAAAAATGTTCATTTTGCAGCTTGAGTTGCATACTCTAGTAGCCAGCCAGTGGGGTCATTTTGGACAGTCCCAGTTTGACTCCCGGTTTGGGGGGGGGGTGGAGAGAGCCATAGTGGGGCAGCTGAAGGCATTCTCAGAGAACACCCATTCCAATCTGGGTTCAGGCCTGGCCACAGAATTGAGTTGGCCTTGGTCACCCTGATGAATAACCTCTGCACAGAAAGGAACACAGGGAATGTGACCTTGCTCCTGCTTCTCTCATTGGCTTTAGATACCATTGACCATGCTTCAGGGAATGGGAATTGGGGACACTGTTACAGTAGTTCTGATCCTTCCTTCAGGACCGAGTCCACAGAGTAGCATTGGGAGACTGTTTCTCGGTCCCCTGAAATCCACGTTATGGGGTGCCGTAAGGGATTATATTATCTCCAGTGCTATTTAATATCTACATGAAGCTACTGGGAGTGGGCATTAGGAGATTCAGGGCGATGTGCCATTTGTATGCTGATGACACTGAGCTCTACTTCTCCATAAGTTCTGAATCGGGAGAGGCCATGCCTGGACACAGTCCTTAGCCACTGTCTGGACACAGTGGTAAAATGAATTAGGAAAATCAAGCTTGAATCTTGGCAAGATGAGGCACTGGTGGTAAGTAGTTCCCATGTCCGAGAAATTGGCCAATTGTCTACCCTGGATGGGGTTTCACTCCCCCTGAAGGAGCAAGTTCACAATTTGGGGGGTTCTTGTGGATCCAACTCTGTCACTGGAAGAACAGGTAGTAGCCTCAGTGGCTAGAGGTGCCTTTTACCAACTGTGACTAGTTTGACAGCTATGACCATTCCTGAACTGGGAGAGCCTGGCCACAGTAGTTCATGTATTGGTTATTTAAGGACTGCAATGGACTCTATGCAGGGCTTCGCTTGTGCTTGATCTAGTGCAGAATGCTGAAGCACGACTGCTCACAGGAGCGAGGCAATGTCAGCGTTTAACACCTGTGCTCAGAAATCTGCACTGGCTGCCCATCTGCTATCAGGTCAAGTTCAAGGTGTCACTATCAGAATATGAAACCCTTAACAACTTGGGACCAGTTTACCTACGAGATCACCTTGCTGCATATGAGCGTTGATAAAGATTTTACAGTACTATATAGTGCCTTAAATACAGATGAACATGTTACTGTGAAAACCTGATGGAAGCACATGGCTAATAAAATACTGCATGCTGATAACACTTGAAACAATGTTGGTATAAGTGTTTCTACACTGCAGGTGGATAAGTTGGTGTATCCAAAGGTGTTACTCAACCCTCTCATTTTCTGTTTTGTAATCTAGACGCATTCTACCTACAGACAGATCCCCACTGATCCCAAGGTTGGCGAACTTCAATATTCTTTGGGAAAACCTGCTGGCGTCTTTTGTACATGGTATGAATAAGAAATCCTGGTTAGGGCTAAATAAGACTTGGAAAGTTCATACAAACATTGCCGACATTTTAAAAAATGTGATTAGATTTCCCTGCCAAGATGACAAATCCAGTTGGCTATCCAAGAACAAAGTAATTGCCACTCCTCGTTGGCATAAGATTTCCATTGGAGGCACATGCTGATCAAATGAAAAATGAATCAACAACCCACACAGTGATTTTATGACTTACTAATCCATCTAATTGTGAGGCCTGACCTCTAATATTCTGATGTTCAAACCACATAGTGAGATGAAAGCTACATCTTAGATTGCTTTGTGGTAGGTTTTACGGTGTATCCCTCTGAGTTCATTTATGCAGCAGACGGCAAGGCAGATCATGCTGACCCTGATTCCAAGATGTAGGGATGCAGCAATCCTATATCTCCTCAGGATTACTTTCACTTCAGTAGAGAGCACTGAGTTGCTACACAGCCAAAAGAACACACTTGCAATAATGAAATTTGTGTTGCTGTTTTTCCTCCAACAAATCTTCACCAGCTAAGCTGACTGAAGTGAACAGGGCCAACTACAAACTCAGGGCCAAACCAGATGGGAGATTTTCCTACAGCTTTCATTTTGCTAATTAGCAGTCCAGTGGGACCCATTTGAAGATCAGGGAAGTGCTGTGCCAGGAGATGATGACTTTTGATGCAAGGCAGTTTAGACTGACTCGCATTTTCCCAGTTAAAGACATAATGGGTACATCCATTAAAAAAAAGGTTAGTGCATTTGAAGGGTGAATGTGATAATAATGGAATTAGCTACATAAATATAATATTGCAGTAATGTATTGTACAATACTGAGTGCTGGATGCTGATCAGGATGTTGTTTACAAAAATTAAATATTCCCCAAATGTTATATCTTCTCTCTTTTACACATTGAACAAATGCAGCTTAATGTTTGTGCAAGGCAAGGCAAAATCATCTTTAATTAATCCACCATTCTGATATTCAAACAGCTCTACAATAGAAGATAGAATTTACCGTCCATGGTGTAGAGCCTTGAAAATATTAAATAAGCACCAAATAATTAATGTCACTGTGGACAGAAGGTATCACAGCCATCTGATACAATTTTCACACACAAAAAAATAATTTTTGCTGCCCTGCTGCTGTGATTAAAGTTGCAACCCTGCAGGGCCACAGATACCTGCAGCTTTTAGTGCAGGCTGCAGCTCCTTTGCTGAAGAAGATTAGCTATTTTAGGTAAGCCACTTAAAGATTTTTCTTCCTTGATTAAGCAATCTACATTTATTTATTTTTTAAAATAAAACAAACCTGTGGGCAAGAAACAGGGTTGCGCTGAGCAGACCCATGCTCTGCACTCTGATGCTGCATGCTTTTCTGATACCCACACACACAGCATGAACTACATCCATAGTGAGGAGTTCAAAATTCCACAGAAGCCTTTGTGCCTATAACCTGCCCCACAAACATGTGTGATATGCATGGGATGGGGGGCAGGGCTAATCAGCACCCACCCACCCACCCCACTCCTGGCTCAGGTATTCATCAACAAGGGAACCTTCAACGCCTGCGTATTCTACAAATCATGCTACAGGCTTCTAAGGAAGGTAAACATTTTTCAGGGATGGGAAAAGGATAAACTCGCAACCTGCCTTCTCCCTATGAGAGGAAGTGTGGGATTGGGCCTGACATCATGCTCAACATATCTTTAATTCTACATTAAAATGAGAGGTTTACTACAAATCAGTATTGTTTGCATATGGAATGACATGCATCTTAGTTGTTTGAGGGTCTTCCTTCCAGGAATTATGCTAATGGGGAAATCCAATGGGATGGAATTGTGAAAAAATTAATAGAAAGTGCAAAGATTTTGAGGTTTTTGTTATCCAGCCAAGAAGGGTGATCATAAATATTTTGAAAACCTACATATTAAGTGACCAGATAGAGCTACCAGAAAGCATATAGACGACGTCTTCTTTTAAAAACTGATTATGGTCCTGTACTCCCACTTAGATTTGAATTTTCAGAAATTCAAACTCAGACATCTATGTGTTGTAAAATGAGTGTCTTGTGCCCTGCCTGGCCAGCGGAATAAAACAGGAGCAGGGAGGAAGAGACTGTAGTGCCTTCCTCACAGAAGGTTTGGAAGCAGAGGTGGGGGGGGGATTAGCCATGAGCAGATTAGATTATGTTTTCAATGTATATTAAGAGCCTATTTGTTCACAGACATTTCCTGACTGTTAACACTGATATGGCACAGTGTATGGCATGGGTAGGCAAACTAAGGTCCGAGGGCCAGATCCTGCCAACTGCCTTCTAAATCCGGCCCACGGACATTCCGGGGATCAGCGTGTTTTTACATGAGTAAAATGTGTCCTTTTATTTAAAAAGAATCTCTGGACTATTTGTGGGGCATAGGAATTTGTTCATCCCCCTCCCAGCCCCTAACAAGGTGTGACTGACAGTGGACAGGCCCCCTGCTTAAAAAGTTTGCTGACCCCTGGTGCATGGTATTGAATTCCTCTGCTTCCATATTATATTATTTTTATTGTTTTTTGAAGTTTTTTGTACACTGCTTCAGACATTTCCTTTAATATAAAGTGATATATAAATGTTTCAAATATAACAAAACTACACTTCCCATAAGGTTCCATCCCCTTCCTGCCTCACATCTGACCAAGTACACTTCCATACTGAAAGAACTGAACACAACTGAGTGCCTGAGGAGACGAGAGGCCAATGGAAGAGATAGCAGTCACCCATTTTGAAGCTACATGAGGATCATTACCATTTTACTTCCCTCCTGTTGTTGAATGCAAGCAACTGGTCTCAGCTTAAAATTCACATGCAGCTTGAAGGTTGCTCACTGTGAGAATTGAGCAAAGAAAGCATCATGCAGCTTATGCCACTGCAGGAACAAAATACATGCCCCTGCGAGCTACATTGCATTTTGTCCTCTATGTTATTGCAGTCTGCCTGTGATTTGGGATGAGTCACCCCAAACGGTTGAAAGGTATATCCTTCAATTGCTAGGCAACTGCGCAGCATTTCCCCTCTGTCGCCTCCAGAAATTACAGATTATTATTTGACCAGGACTGAAACAAAGCAGGGTTGAAGTGGCCTGACAACATTCAAAAGGAAAATGAGGTCCAGGGCGTGGTATGTGGTTGGTTGGTTTTTACATTTTACAGGAAATGTTGGGAGCTAGATGGACAGGTGATGTTTGCATCCACAACCCTGGTGAAACAGGCAAAAGGGACACTCACACATCTTACTTTGCTGAGATGTGTGACTGAGATCCATGTATGAGGCAAGCTCATTCAATTCAAGCTAGGATTAAGACAGAAGAGTAGCCATGGGACTGCTGATGAAGAGGACAGCCCTGTGCCTTTTCCCTCCTACACAATGTCCAGGGATGCTCAAGGTGCAAGAGGACATGGTCGCCCTGCCAGTTCTCTCAGTCTCCACAAGTGGGAAACAATGAAGGGGATTGGGAGGAAGAAAACCCAAGGGGCAGTGACATCCCATCCCATGGCAAGTACATCCCTAGACATCATACAGAGGAGGTGGGATAAAAAGATACAGTCACTATTTTTATACCGTAACATAACATAATAAATTTGCTACATGAATTTTGTAATAAAGCAACTAGCCTGCATCTATTAATATCCAGGTGAAACAGAGCTGTAATTTTCCCAAGTCATGGGAGGGAGAAGGAGAGGCGGGTACAGAAAATCCTCTTTCACAGGTGAAGCAGGAATAGCAGATGTGTAAGTTGCTTCTATTCTTGCTGCAATTCATAACATGTG
Organism: Podarcis cretensis; assembly: GCF_951804945.1. Classification (NCBI taxonomy): domain Eukaryota; kingdom Metazoa; phylum Chordata; class Lepidosauria; order Squamata; family Lacertidae; genus Podarcis; species Podarcis cretensis. The sequence goes on along the minus strand of NC_137170.1, from coordinate 42,219,187 downwards.
AAGCCATCCCAAATGTTGATTCTAACACCTGTCTGAACTATTTAGGACTGGCCCTTAAGACCAGCAGTATCAGGGCATGTTATTATTTTGCATCTCAATCGGCATACTTGGGTCTTTTCTAAACTAACAGTAACTCTCAAGACACAAATTCACACAGCCCAGCTTGGCAAGCTTCTCTGACTTCTGTTGACACAATAAATGCATGACAAGCAGTGTGACAAACAGGTCAGGACATCATCTTTTTAATGAAGACGCCTTTGCAATCTGTCTTTATTTTTATTTTTTGCATGAGATTCCCCCATCCCCACCCACAGATATTGTGATTCAGTTGCTAAGGCAGTTTGCGTGCCTGTGTGTCCTATCATAGGTCATGACTGCATCTGAAGATTTTCTGATGCTGTCATTGTGTTCAGCTGTTTGTAAGTATTTTCTAGTTTTGCTCATGAAGTCTAAATGCCCTCCTAATGACAAATCTGCGTACAGCTTTCAGAATTGCCAAATGTGGTTGAAAACCAATTTTCTAAGCAATTATTTATTCGCAATTCATCAGACAGAAAGATCTAGATACTCACAATCAGCCTAATCTTGATTTTAGGGTGTTGGAAGCCTCCGTGATATATATGCTGCCTGCCAGATGTGGAAACAATTTGCTTTGTTGCAATGGCTGAGAATCATGTGAATCAGAAAATCCAGCATTCAAATCTGACTTTAGCCATAAAGCTGTCCGAGGCAACCACTATTATCTCTGTCCTGATCTCCTTCCCCAGTTACAACATGAGAATAATAATCATACAGGGTTGTTGTAAAAATAAGTGAGAAAATTCATAAGAAACACTTTGATTCTTTAAAATGTACTGTGTGAGCGATAGTATTAGAATAACATCCAGATGGCTCAAGGAAGTAAGCCAAATCATGTGGAGAAAGGTAATGGACAGCAATATGAGTACATCCAATCTCATCCAATCCTGGAAATTTTGGGAATTTTGTTCTTGCATGCCTGGCAATTCACAAGATCCTTAATGTGAAGAAAGAAGTAGGCTATAAATTCCATTAAGACTTTCTTCTTTGGGCTTCTAGTATAACTCCAGCCTCATCTCCGATTGTGGAAATATCCCTATTCCCAGTGTTTTATGAAGGGATTTCCAACTGGAAATTCCAAAATGTGGAACTGAAACACAAGGCTGCAATACTATAATCTCTAACATGGAAGCTCCGCTGAGCATATAAACAGGTATAAACTTTGCAGCATAAAGCTTCAATCCTAAACTCACTGGCGCTGCAGTGCTGTACCCATTTGATCTGGGAATAAGCCCCATTGAGCTCAATGGGCCCTATTTCTGAGCAGACATGCATAGGATTGCAAATTGCACGGAACTCAAGTTTACGTCTAGGTGTTACATGAAGCATCAGCAGAACTGAATCTGGCCAATGACTCACTGCAGCTGAACACCAGAACCCATTTTCAATGTCAAGGCTTAATCCCAGAATATGTGAAGCAATGATAAAGAACATGGCCTTGAGCAAGGATGGAGAACCTGAGGCCCTCCTGATGTCGCTGAACTACTACTTCCATCACCCTGACCATTGACCATGCTGGGTGGGGTTGATAGGAGCTGTAATTCAGAAACATCTGGAAGGTGGCAGGTTAGCCAAATCAGGTTTGAGAAAGAGAAGAGGGTACTCCTAGTAGCAAAGCACAATATCCATCAGTTCCAGTGCATCTGGGATTAGGGTTTGGAGCTTTCAAAATGAAGACTGTGACCTCCAGGCTCTTCCTTTAGAAGTAAAATACTTGCCCTCAGAATATGTTTTCCTTTCTGCCTTGCTGTGGCAAACACTTTTTTAAAAAGTAGCCCAACACCCAACAGGCAGTAGTGTGGGATTTTCCCACCCTACACTACATAGCTGAAAGCCACAATGAGAACAAGAGGGGAGAAAAAAAGTGGAACAGAAAGTTACTGTATTAGTATTTAATTAAAACGGTCAGCTGCAAACTACACTGAGAGCAAGTTGAGGGTCTCTGGCTGCCGGCTTTTAAAGAATTTCATTCCCACTTATGCGGGCATCTGCCTCCTTGGAGGGTTAAGTTCTTAAGTAATCACTAATTTCCCAGTGGATTAGGAAAATAAAATTAACACAGTGTGATGATTTAGTATTGCACAAAAGCATTGGGGGGCTGACTGCTCTGCTGACCAGCAGATTTTTCTCAAACTCTGTGTGGGATTTCAGAGAAGGAAAACCAGTGAATGCATAAGAACAACCAGGTGCAAACTCTCACCTGCTGTGCCGGGAATCTTCATAATATAATGAGTTGACAGATTTCCATGGATAGGACTATCAGGATCAATGCCAGGTGTGAGGTGGCCTTCAGCACAGTGCCCTCCCCACCCCCAAACCATCCCAGATAGTGAGATAGTGGTATGGTTTATCAGCCCTGCATTGATAAATATATGTATTCTGTCTTTTAAACTCTTGTTGTTGAGCCCACCCTCTCCTTCGGTTTCCCAGCTGCCAACAGAGTGACAATTTGTGTCATTACCAACATGCTCCTTTCCTTCCCTTTCTCAAAGGCAAACGTTGGCAGAGAGTAGAAAAGTGCCAAACATGGCAGTAGGGCGGTCAAGTGTCCTACTGTTAGAGGCGGATTTAGGGTAGCGTGACGGGTTCCGCTGTACTGGGCACCAAGCCTAAGGGGGCGCCGCAGGGCATTGCAACTATGATGCAGTGAATTGAGCAGAGCAGAAGGCGAGAGGTGCCGCCGCCAAATTTTCGGTTCGCACCGGGGCACTGCTGGAATTTGAAAGGCCAAAGTTCACCCCTGCTACTGTTAAAGAGGGACAGTCCTTCAGAGCAACTGTCACTCCCTTACTATCTGGCCAGGTTCAAGGCATTTGTGTCAACCCACAAAGCCCTAAACAATTTAGGTCCAGTTACTTATGCTCCACCTCGATCAATGAGACCATGTGATGGTTCCTCATGCCCCTGATCGTTGGCTGCTGAACATTTGGTGTGTCAGGCCCTGCCCTGTGGAACTCCCTGCCAGTAGAGGTTCAGCAGGAACCATCTGTCTCCTTTCAGATGTCTTTTGAAAACTTTTTATGTTGAGATAGGACTTTACAAAATTTCCCCCCTTTTAACGTATCAGTTTTTATTGATATTTACAGATGTTTTATTTATGTTTTAAACTATGTTTTTATGGATCTTTTGTTGATTTTATCCTTATATGTTGTGTGACAACTAAATTTTAAATATGTAGACTGCAGTCCTATGCACAAATCTCATTGAAATAAGTGGATTTTACTTCTTAGAAAACATGTTCAGGACTGCATTGCGCTAGATATAACAGCTCTCAGAGACTTAAAAATGCCAAAGACCTTTTATTGATAGCTTCAAATGCCGATGATTGTAAAGCGCAAAAGAAAGTTTAGCAAAGGCCCATATTTCATGGCTGATCATTAGTCCTGAGGTTTTATAGCCACAACAAAAAACCACATGGAACAACCAGCATACAGAATGAGCATTGACAGGCAAAAAGTTTCATTTATCACAGGAACAAATGGATTGAGTTTCATGCGATGGCTGAAGATCAGACAAATGAATTAAGAACGTACCCATTCGGAGAGCTCTCTAGGCTAGCAAAGTTGAAAACAAAATAGTAAATGAAAATTTAGTCTCACAAATGGTGTGTGTGTGTGTGTGTGTGTGTGTGTGTGTGGTGTGTGTGTGACATATTAAAGCAGAAACTCAAAACAATATTTAGACATATACATATACATATTGAAGGAACGTGTTTTAATATTTAACTAAAATAAGCAATAATGATGGGCACAATCCACCAGGAAGTTCTTGTTGTTAATGATAATAATAATAAAAGGAGTTATTTAAGATCTAAGTATCATTGCAATAGGGTTTACGCAGGTAGATTGTGTCCACTATATTTAACATTCATTATCTTCAAAAGCTGATGCTTCCAAGAAACCAACTTGTATGCAGCACGCTAAATATAAAATTGAGCTGCAGGGAATAGTAAATTACTGCCATAGTACTGCAGCAGCTTTACATAATCACATTTATGAGACCAAAGAAAGTGGTCAGCATATAAGATAGCTGCTCTTGCGTTTACCAAGAAAACCCATTGGGATATTTTAGCTGGCACATTTACTGTTCTTCTTCCTTGTAGCTTTCCTTACAATGATGCCCTCCAGGTGAATTCTTTATCTCCCCCCCCCCGCCCCGCTTGCTTACCAAAAGCGTAAAATGTATTAATCAACAGCCTTGAAGTCTTAAAGTGGTCTCTCTCTTTTTTGACAATTAAGTCTATAAATTTGGTATACTAATCAGGACTCTTATTTACAATAATAAAAGAAGTTCATACACATGCCAGACTCACATCCATAGTTTAAACAAAGCAGCAGCTGCCTACCTCTTGCTGCACCCAGGAATCTGCCCGTTCACACCTGCAAGCACTTCCCCAACACAAAGAAATGTGCCAGATCTTCCCACTAAATACGGACAACTTTACTGAAGAAAAAATATTTATATCACGGGCAATGATCATGCTAGACCATAATGAGTTTAAACATGCCAGCATGGCTTCTTATGCATGTTTTGAAGTTGGTTTGTTTTGCAAATGATCACTGTTAAACCAGGTCCCCATTTTGGACAAACAAGAAGCCATGGTTTACTAAAATTGAAAGAAAAAGCTTCTGAAGTCTTCCTCCCAGCTGCATGGAAAGAAGAGAGGGGAAGAGGGGTGCATAAGCCTGAGGCTTGCTATGCATCGTGATAAACTATGGTTTGTTGTGAAATGTGAAATGTGTTCAAGGTGGCTTACAGTCAACATATATATTAAAAAATATATAAAAACACTGTGAAACAGTTATTAACAGAACAAGGCAGAACCAAGAGCAGCATGGATAGCAAAAGAGCATGATGTTATTAAATCAAAGACACGAGAAAAAACAAATGAAAAAAATGCATGTGCCAAGTGTTTTGTGGGGAGCAGGGAATGTGTTCCATGATAATAAGGAGTCCACAACAGAGAAGGCCTGGTTCCAAGTTGCTTTGTACCTATCTACATAGAGTTTAAACAAATTTCCTGAAAAGAGTCTGTGATAAATCTCTGTGTCAGGAACAGGGATGGCATGGCCCTTCCCTGTTGGGCTACAACACCCATCATTATTTGCCATGCTGACTGGCACCTGTGGGAGCTGGAAACTTCTGGAATCCAATGTCTGGAGGACCACATGGTCCCTGTTCCTGAACTAAGTGAATAGACAGGTTCATATAGGACCAGGCATCATTCTCTCTCTCTCTCTCTCTCTCTCTCTCTCCATAGAGATTCACAAACCCTCCATGAGAACAGCACTGGCATTTCCTTTTCTATCGCTCATGTCAGAATACTCCAAGCTACTGTTAGTTTTATATTACAGAGACGGGCTGTGACACTTAAGAAGTTATTCCATTTTGTGTGCCACTAGAATACATATACAGCTGAAACCTGGATAATAAATAACTCCAGCATGATTTCATTAGTGCACCAATCATCCTGATGTGACCCTAATATAACCTAAGTCACTTTGTATAGTATACGTAACCAATATAAACCATGCTAGCAATGTCCCACTCATTGCTCAGCTCAGAGCTTATTCAAATCTTATCAGAAGCAGAAGAGAAAACACTCAGATAAAATACAGGCAGTTCCTCACTCGCACACAATCGCACACATGCGACTACTGGCACATGGATTGTTTTTGGTGCTGAAAGAGGGCAGGGCAGGAATGGAATGGGGCAGAGCGGGGGGGGCGCAGAACAGGATTCCCCTGTGGTGTATCTCTTTCCACTTTTCTGCTGTAAGAGGCAAAGCAGGAAGATACAGATCTCACCCACAGCTTCTCACCAGAGTGGCTAGGAAATTGTGCAGTTCACTGGCACTTCAGCTAGTAGGGAAACTAACACACTCGAGAAGCTCCTACAGCCACTTCACAAAACAGGCAGAAAGGCAAGCTTTAGGGCTACAATCCTATTCACATATGCTCAGGTGTAAGTCCAATTAAACTCAATGGAGCTCTTGAGAATAGACATGTGTAGGACTGGACCGTAAAGTTCTTGCCTAAATGGTGCCCCTGCCTTTTACAGACCTTTCCCACTCTTCTATCAATGCAACTGGCTCTTCAAACTTTCTTTTGATCCCTGATTATTTCAATAGCTGAGGCTATGCTGCACCAGCAGCAGTCTACTGACAACTTCTGTGCCTTTTATAGCTCTATGTCCAGGTACAACAGCTTCCCATCGTATTTGTTCATTGAGAGGAGAAGAGCCACACTTAATGAACCTTCCCCTTGTCATGTGGGGTAATAAATGTGTATGATCTATTACTATGTCAGCTATTAGTGACCCAAGTTCAGTAGTAAAAGAGTGACAGCTGTTATTTCTACTTTTTGCTTTGCATTTATTTAAATATCATTTGTCTCACGTGTTATGGTGGCTACACCCAAACTCTACACTGTGAGACATAGACTTTCAATTCAATTGGAATATTGCTCATCTGGTAAGAACTACCGCATAAAGAAGCCTAGTGTTAAAACACAATCACAACCCATTGAAATGTGGCTCTGGTGAAATCCTGCCATTCATACCTGAAGCATTTCATCTGACAAGCAGGGATGAATGGAAGGATTAACAACATGTGGAAATGGAGGGATTTAGCACTGGTTAAAATGACACAAAGTATACAAATGGGGTGGTGGTGGTTTAAAAGTCCTTTAAAAGTAGGATGTGCTTTATAAACTGTCCTATGGCAGATGGCTCCAGATAGCTGTTTACTACCCAGAAGCACCTCTTTACACTATTGACACTTGACATGTGTGGTTTTAGGACCTAGCTGGTTTCTGTGATTTTAAGCTGTCTTAAACTGTTTTTAATACTGCGTTTTAGTTGCTATAACCCTCCCTAGGAATGTTAGGGTGAAAGGTGGGTAATAAGCAACAACAACAACAACTTCCATGTGATGTAGTGCAACTTGAGAGAACTAGGGATGTGTACTTCAACAAAGTGCCCCTGAATTTAGTTGGACTTATTCCCAGACAGCTGGTCATAGGATATCAACCATGTTTTCCCCATATATGAGCAGATGGTCCAAACGGACCTAGGCTTGATCCCTAGGCTTGTGAATCCAATGCATGGTGCTTGAAGCTCCTCGCAGGAAGGGTGGGATGCAAATAAAACAAATTTTTAAAACATTCATTGATGCAGGTTATGTTTAAAAATCACACATCTTTAAGCATTCAAACATTGCACCATTGCATACCGTTCAGACACGCCTGCAATTTTTCTAACAGACATTTACCCATCTTAAGTAAATAGTAAAGGTAAAGGTAAAGGTACCCCTGCCCGTACGGGCCAGTCTTGACAGACTCTGGGGTTATGCGCCCATCTCACTTAAGAGGCCAGGGGCCAGCGCTGTCCGGAGACACTTCCGGGTCACGTGGCCAGCGTGACATCGCTGCTCTGGCCAGAGCCAGAGCCAGAGCCAGAGCCGCACACGGAAACGCCGTTTACCTTCCCGCTGGTAAGCGGTCCCTATTTATCTACTTGCACCCGGAGGTGCTTTCGAACTGCTAGGTTGGCAGGCGCTGGGACTGAGCAGCGGGAGCGCACCCCGCCGCAGGGATTCGAACCGCCGACCTTTCGATCGGCAAGCCCTAGGCGCTGAGGCTTTAACCCACAGCGCCACCTGCGTCCCAAGTAAATAGTACACAACCCAAATAGGATACAGTTGCTCAACTTCCATTTTCCTGCTTAAAAACAATTCCCTCTGGCTTTTCCTGCCCAAAGGAACCCTTACGGTCTACTTGTTATTCCACAGTTTCTGCAAATTAATGCACTACTTTTATGTTACTGCTGAAAGAAAGAGGAAAATGTTAAAAGTATATTTAAATAATAATAAGCCCAGAGAAGCATGAAAATTCCCAGTCAAGGGAGAGCCCCCCTTTTAATCAAGAAGCAAGTTGGAATAATTTATCATTTATTCAAAAAGAAAACTGCTGCCAGTATTTATATTTATGTGTCCTATTTACTACTTCTGAGGATCTTTGCATTCTAACACAGGTTTTATCCATCACAACTCTACTTTTCCCTAGCATTGATTCTGACAGGTGCCTTCTAGATGCCCCGTAAGGGGGAAACTGTAGGGACATTTTGCTGCAGGAAAGCTGATTTGCATAATTACAGTGGGGGTTTTTCCATGTTGCTGCAATAGTCAAGAGTTTCTTTATGCTCTGTTTACAGGAAGATGGATCAAAAATTATTCCATGATTAAACATATAAATAAAAAATAAGGGTAAATCAAACAGCTTATGCAGAGAGAACAAAAACAGCTGCATGGGAAATAACAGGCCAGCTCATAAGATAGACAGGCTGGCTTGTCTGGCAGTACAAACAGGCACGAGGAAGCACATTTGGTGTTTTAATTTGTTGCAGCCCTCATGTCAAAAGACTTTAGACAATCAATTCAAGCAACGTTCAGTGGCCCAGTTCGAACAGCACCATAAACCATGGTTTAATGTAAACTATACTTCAATGTGAAATGCAAACCAGAGCAGTATCTGTGTGTATGAATGCATAAAACATTTTATCCCAGGATAGTTGCCTGTTGCCACTATTAGCTTAACCACACTGGAGCAAAATGGGAACCCCATCCCAGTTGTTGTGCCAGACCTTTCCCCTTTTAATGCAGGGCGCTGTTGTTGTTGTTTTTTTCTTTTCAATCCTGGATTTTTGGACTTTCCAAGGGTCAGAAAACAACACATTTAAAGGGAGAAAGGTCTGGGGCAACACTGGGATAGGGACAATGTCATGTGGATATGCCCCATTAAAGGGGAGAGACGCACATATGAAACCACATTCTGCCCTGGTAATAGAGACTCAAGACATAATAAGGCTTGATCATGCACTGCAATTCCAGAACAACTCTCTGCACATATCTCTATTGCACTCAGGAATACTTGGCTACTGCCAAGGAATTGGGGTTGTTTACTCAAGGACGCAGGTGGCGCTGTGGGTTAAAGCCTCAGCGCCTAGGACTTGCCGATCGAAAGGTCGGCGGTTCGAATCCCTGCGGCGGGGTGCGCTCCCGCTGCTCGGTCCCAGCGCCTGCCAACCTAGCAGTTCGAAAGCACCTCCAGGTGCAAGTAGATAAATAGGGACCGCTTACCAGCGGGAAGGTAAACGGCGTTTCCGTGTGCGGCTCTGGCTTGCCAGAGCAGCGATGTCACGCTGGCCACGTGACCCGGAAGTGTCTCCGGACAGCGCTGGCCCCTGGCCTCTTAAGTGAGATGGGCGCACAACCCCAGAGTCTGTCAAGACTGGCCCGTACGGGCAGGGGTACCTTTACTTTTACCTTTACCATGACATGAGTGATATTGTCTCATATACAATATTAGTGTTGCTGACTGCGAATGAGTTTTTAAAATTAAAAAATTAGACTGAATTGACGTATTAGTCCCAATGTTGACTATATTATTTGAAATTTGTTTAATGTAGTCTGTTTGTAGAAAAAATGAATGCATATCTAATAGCTTATTTACTTTAAAGTGATATTCTTACATACAGGTAAATGTGATGTTTTAATTTTCTATACAGAAACCAAAGCATAAAACTGCATACTTCTTACGTACATTTGTTTAACTGTCCAGCTATCTAACAACTCCCTGTAAAAGCAGAAAAGACAACCTCTGTAAGTCTTTCCAGTTCCTTTCCACTCCAGAGTTTATGCCTCTGTGTATTGATATATCATATATCGACCTGGCAATTTGCAGTCCTCACTACTAATCAGATGCTCTTCTAAGGTGCCCAATGTACAACTGTTTAAATCAAACTTCAGCAGCAATAAGAGAAAGAGCGCATTTATACGTAAGGTATGAAAACAGAGAATGCAGGTTTTTGTGTTTTCTTAATGTTCACGCTTTGGTCCTATCTTGGAAAAAGAAAGAAAGATGGAATTCAACTGCTTAACCAGGAGGTTGTAATGTTCTCTGGCTTACTCCCAAGCAACTAAGAACAAAACTGAGCATGCTAATGATCCAGTGTTATCAGCGGCTGTGCTGCTCACACAGCAGCTCTCATAATGGGACAAGAGGGAACCAGCATTAGCATAAGACACTGCTGGTCCCCATCCCTGCTGACAACACAGAACCACTGCTATTGTTACGGCATCACTTGCTTGCTGCCCTTGCTGAAGCACAAGGGAAGCTACATGGCTCTGTCAGGACCAGACAGGGTTAAGAGTTGGAAGAGTTCCTTTTGCTCCATGGAGCATTTGGGGCTCTAGGAGCCAGGATGACTCTGGTAGACATCCCTTAGGAAGTTCACAAGCGGGGTGATGGTTTCCTTGCTGGGTACTGGATACACATCTTTGCACCATTGTGCATAAGATGGCTAAGCAGGGGAAGGTTGCTCATTCCAGTGAAACAAACACAACCCAGGCGCTTTGGCATGTGCCAAGCCTACATCATGGGCACTGCTTCCACATAGTGTGACCCCACAATATATGAATAATGTGATCTTTTTGGCCTGATGATTATACTTCCTCATAAAGGTAAAGGGACCCATGACCATTAAGTCCAGTCGCAACCAACTCTGGGGTTGCGGCGCTCATCTCGCTTTATTGGCTGAGGGAGCCGGCACGACTAAGCTGCTTCTGGTGAAACCAGAGCAGCGCACGGAAACGGCGTTTACCTTCCAGCCAGAGCGGTACCTATTTATCTACTTGCACTTTGACGTGCTTTCGAACTGCTAGGTGGGCAGGAGCAGGGACCGAGCAATGGGAGCTTACCCCGTCGCGGGGATTCGAACTGCTGACCTTCTGATCGGCAAGTCCTAGGCTCTGTGGTTTAACCCACAGCACCACCCGTGTCCCCATACTTTCTCATGGCAAGGTGCAAATTGGAAGGGAAAGACCCAGTCGATCAGCCCCTCCCACTTAGTTGCATCCTTCACATGTGTATCATTTACTTTACTATACCATACCATACTTTCCCATCCTGCTGGCTGCATGTGTGAAGGGGGTAACTTACTATGTACTAGTTTGATTCATGCCTAAAAACAGTGGTTCTCAAAGGGTGTGGCATGCCACACTGGTGTGGCAGGAGAGGATGGCAAGTGTGGCCGGAAGATTTCAGGATAATCAAAGAAATGTTTAAACATTTCAGTATAGTATAGTATCTAAATATATATATATGCAGAATATGAATAGATATTTTTTTCAAAATGAGAGCAAGAGCATCAACTGATACTGAGGACAATATAGCTGTGAACAGGGATTCTCAACTCTGACAACCATGAACAGAAAAGAGAAAGGCTTCTTTGTGTTGATGAGTTTGTTTGTTTGTCTCAAATTAGGCCTAATTATAAATGAGATCACTCAGCAAAAACAAGCTCACACCTCTCATTGGATTTGTATACATGCTTACGGTACATACGTAAGAGGCTCTTTTGTAATTATATTTTGGGAATGATTCATATTCTTATGTAGCTGCATTGCTTTATACTCTCTGGATGCCCCGTGATCACATTATGAAGCAGTTGTGTTCGATGTTGTAAATCAATCACTGTCGGGAGTTGTTTCTTTCCTCCAATGTATTTCTTATCAATTAAAAATTTGGTGTGGTGCAAGCAAATTTTTGTTCTGTAAGTCTGGCCCGAGGGAGGGGGGGACTTCATGGGGGTGGGAAACTAGAATACTCTGACTCCAGGTCTCTTCTCATTTGAGTGCAAAGTGTTTAACAAAAAAAAATTTCCTCACGTTTCTGCTCCAGTGATTCCTAATAGAAAAGTAATGCTGCCCTGCACATGACCTAAATTCAAAGCAACTTGACTCTCAACACCTTGTGCTAGCTGTACCTCAAAGGATGCTCCTCAGCAGATATTTCCTTCTGGTGGTATAATAATTGGTCTCCGAAGAAGTAAGGATGGATTGGGAGGTTTATTTTTATTTTTAGAAACTGCTTGGAATTTCTTAAGAAGCGGCTGACGTTTTTTTTGCAAGGTGTGGGGATGAGAAAATAAAAGACACTATCCACACACACACACACACACACATAAACACACAAAAAGGAAGTTTGGCAATATCATATAATTCATTCTGAACACTCAGTCTTTTGAAAGGTTCCTGGGTCAAGGCAGGAAGGCGAGAAGCAGTTTAATCTTGGATGACTGGCATCCCATGACACCAAAACAAACATCCTTTTACTCACCCCTTCGCTGGAATTGTCTCCTGTATTGGCAAGCATCTCTTGGAGGGCCCTGACAGATAAAGACTGCTCCAGTACAAAGTTACAGATGCAAAGGTCAGGAGGGACATACTGTAAAAATAAAACAAGCAGCAAAAATCAGTGCTCTCACCCACATCAGCGTTTGCCACAATAGATCTGTGAGTCTTTAAGGTATCTCAAGACCCTTTGCTGTTTCTGCTGTGACAGCCTTGCATGGCTAGCTCCTCTGAAAAGATTTGTGCAAGACTACAGATCATTAAAAAAATGAACAGCACTATACATTTCAGTGGTCCCCAAACATTTTGCACATTTCCGCTCTACCCACGACATGTCCATTGCAGGTTATGTTCTCCATTTTTTAACAGTACGTCTTAAAAACATGCCATGTAAAGCAGGCCCAAGTGAGAAGTGTATAAATGATGTGTAAGCCAAAGTAATGAGTGCTCACTGGAAGGACAGATCGTGAAGCTGAGGCTCCAATACTTTGGCCACCTCATGAGAAGAGAAGACGCCCTGGAAAAGACCCTGATGTTGGGAAAGATGGAGGGCACAAGGAGAAGGGGACGACAGAGGACGAGATGGTTGGACAGTGTTCTCGAAGCTACCAGCATGTGTTTGACCAAACTGCGGGAAGCAGTGGAAGACAGGAGTGCCTGGCGTGCTCTGCTCCATGGGTCACAAAGAGTCGACACGACTAAATGACTAAACAACAACAAAGCCAAAGTAAAAGGGTAGAATCAAAGAATTGTAGAGTTGGAAGGGACCCTGAGGATCATCTAATCCAACCCTCTGCCATGCAGGAATATTTAGCTGACTCATATGGGAATCGAACCTGAAACCTTGGCAATATCAACAACACGCTCTAACCAACTGAGCTTAGTTATATGTAATTTTAAGTACCAGTCCTAGACAATGTACAATAAAATCAATGAAATGTCTTTTAAATAACATTAAAACAACATAGATGACAGTACCTTTTGTGTGTGTGTGTGTGTGTGTGTGTGTGTGTGTGTGTGTGTGTGACAGCTCAGCAAAATCTGTTTGCAGCCCAAAGGTTTAAAGGAATTCCTTCACTTGCTTCCCATAAAGGTTGGGCCAGGAATGGGAACATGTGGCCCTGCAGATGTTGTTTGTACAGCAGCTCCCAACAGCTGTAACTATTGGCCCTGCTGGCTAGAGCTAATGGGACATCTGGAGAGCCACAGGTCCCCGATCTTTGATTTAGGTGATTTGGAGCATTGCTCACAAAAGCTCATTGAAGCAGCATTCAAGATTTTGGCTTGAATGGTGCTATACTGGTGGCTCATAGGAAAACAGGAAGCTGTATTATACAGAAGATGATCACAGCTACATTTAGCTCAGTAGTCTGTGCTGATTGGCAGTGGTTCTCCAGGGCTTCAGACAGGGGCCAGAGATTAAATCTAGAGCTTCTGCATGCAAAGCAATGCTCTGCCACTAAGCTAGACCCTTCCCTCAGCAAATACTTTGCTCTGGAATGCGTAGTTGTTAAAGAGCTGATGACGATACTAATGAATAAAATTATTTCTGATACTATGTCCTATTCTAGCCTTCTTGCTAATTATTTAGATTTGAGGAAATTGTTTTTTGTGGGCAGGGGTCAACTAACGTGTGCTCTAAGTACCATTCATGCAAGGTCACTCAGTCCTTTTAAAACGACACTGTGTGGCACCCGATGTTTAGTTGTTACATACAGCAACTTTTATTTTACAAGAAAAAACAACATTTTTAATAGAGATGTACCAGTATTTTAAAGCCCATCTTGGAACTTTCTTGCAAAGAAAATTAAGAGATGTGAAGGCCTGGGGAAAAGACCATAATATTTTGTTGTTGTTGTTGTTGTTGTTGTTAGGGATCCCCCCCCCCCAATTTTTTCCTGTGCCTTTGTAGCACCCTGCTTGTGGTTAACGCTTAGCTGGAATGAAATATTCAACGCAGCAACAGAGAAATTAAAATAATAATTTATTTGTCAGACAAATAAATATGAGGCACAGTGGTATATGGTTACCAAGCTCTGGCCTGGCCTCTTGCCATTCTGGCCAGCACTTATATTTCCTTAATCCAGCCCCCTTGCTCCTCCTGTGGCTGCCTCTGTCCAATCCAATCAGCCTGGTTAAAATTCCTATTGGCTGTTTGCTAGAACCAATCACAAAAGATACACCCATTTCCTTCTTGCCCTTTTATGGAAATCAAAAAGCTATATATTCTTCTATCTATAAATGACAAATAAGTAGTAATATATCTTACATGTGTCTCAACAAGGAATCTTAATTACCAGCTCACCTCTTGCCCTCCTTGCCCTATTGCCTTCCAAAACAGATAATTAATCTTGAATTTTTATCTTATGCATATGTCAAGGATTGAGTTCACATCAACATTGAGAGATCTCCTTCATTTGAAGGTTTCTAAACAAAAGGCCTGACAACCATATATCAGGAGTGCTCGATTGGCGTCTTCTGTCTGGCAAGGGGGCTTGGCTGGTGGCTGACTTAATTTCAGGATAGTTACAACTCTTACAACTATATGAAATAAGAATCTAGCATTTCTTAAATCCTTTGCATAATTATATTTAAGCTAATATATTTAATACATAAACAACCTTTTACAAGGAAAAGAAATCTTAAAAGGATCTTAGTTTAAGAAACAAACAGCTTTAGAAAAGTCTTCCCAAAAATGTTCTCTTTCTGCCAGCTAGATGCTTTTTCACTGCTCTTGACCTTCTTAACCTTAGGAAGAAGATATGGCTCATTTTACTATTTATCCACCCTTAATTTGTAGGGTCAGTGTAACCTTGGCAGTCAGCCTGTAATTCCCTTTTTACGACTTTGAGAATTGTTTTCTGCTATAAATCAGGGGGGCCCCTTGTCTAGGAGTAAAAATATCTTGCCAAGGTTTTTAGGCAACTGGTCTTCTGCCTGGCATAAAATATTTGAAAATCATTAAGCTTTTTAAGATACAGGCCCTGATCAAACATATAAGCTTTAATAAAAATGCAAGCTTATGATTAGATGCCTCACCTTCACATTTCTAGCTACTAAGTCACTGATAAAGTTTGCTAAAAAGACGAATGCCATGGAGAGTGTATTACAAACAATGAAGTGTTCAATGTTCCTGGCTGGTAATGGAGTTGCGTTTTTTAGACTGCTACCATTGCACGTATTAATATATAAATAAAACATTTGCTCCTGTAATATATAGGCTGTCGCTGCTCATTACAGTTAAACTATTGAGCAACAAAAATGTTAAATATTCAGTGCTCGCACAGTCGTTCCCTCTTGTTCAATTAACAGTGTTGCTATCTTCAAGATCAACAACACAGAACTCAGCAAAATGCCCTTTTCTCTCTTCATACATTTGGCAGAAGTGATTGCATTACACAGACCCAACAGTTACTCTGTGAAGGTCACGTTCTAAAAAACCAAAGTTTGATTTAAAATATATCAAAACATAATATTACAAAGGCCATGTCAGCAAACGTTCCCTAATTGTTAATGGGAGACAAGCAGAGGACAAAAGCTTTGAGCAACATGTCCCTATTTTTCATATCCATAGCCAAGGGATTTGCTAGGCTAATTAGGTGACATAATAGGAAAGGAAAAATTCCCTGTGGCTAATTTGATTATAGTGTCTATAACTCTAGTTCTCGTGATTCTTTAATCGTAGCCACATAGATCAAGGTCTTTTCAACCTGCACTCTTAATGCTGCTGGCTGGCTTCCCTTTCCAACTCTATCTTTCTCTCAACCTTGTTGGTGTTGAAAACCCATCTGAATTCTCTCATTAATTTCTGATATCCCATAATCAGATACTCCATAAAACCCAAAGCCAACAACAAAATAATACCGGGAAAGCTGGTTAATAGTGAAGGAATTCAAGATGTGGCAATGATCCTACATTTTCACATTAAATCAGTGGATGCTGGTCTGCTAAGACAAATGGCACACTGCCCCACCAAGCCCAGTCTGTCCTCAGCCAGTCCCCACCTGCCTGCCTTCTTACAGTCCAAGTGGTAACTCAACATAGAGAACAGAGGCAATAACAAGTACTTAGTTTGGGCCTAAGTCACTGATAGGCCAAGCCAACAAAATGCATTTCAGTAGGGACAAATGTAAGGTTCTACACTTTGGCAGGAACAACCAGCTACAGAAATATAAGATGGGGGACACCTGGCTTGCTTAGCAGTACATGTGGAAAGGATCTAGGGATCTTACATCACAAGCTTAAGTGTGATTGTCAAAGAGTGAGCTGGCAGTAAATCACACCGGTCAAAGTTAACCCTTTATTAGCAAAAACACGGTCTTCAGACTTGGCTGAGTGTCTGGCCTAACGAGCACAGAACTCACCCCTGGTAGGTCTTGCCCCATGAATTCGCTGCCAAGACTGGAAGTCCCCAAACCTCTCCTCTCCAGGCTTTTTTCCAAGCAAACAGAGCCTGCCACTACCCTGCCTGATTCTGGGAAAGGGGAGCTTATTGCAGCAGGATGGGGGATGGGACACACCTGTGATTCTTCACCAACCTGATTCATCTCTGCCTGATGGCCACCCTCCTCCCACTTCCCTGCTTCAGTTTCTGCCTCTGATTCTGGACTTCACTCTGCCACAGACTCTTTCAGCTCACTAAACCCTGTTGCCTCTTTAGCTTCCAACACCTCCTCTTCCCAGTCTTCTCCCTCTGACCACTCATCGTCGTCCCACTACCAATCGCCAGGCTCTGAGCCTTCTTCCCTTGGTGGTTCCCCAGCTGGTTCCTCCCTGCATTCTGTCCATGACAGTGTCGTAGCAGCAAAAAAGGCTAATGCTATCTTAGGCTGCATCAACAGAAGTATAGTGTCCAGATCAAGGGAAGTAATAGTGCCACTCTAGTCTGCCTTGGTGAGACCACACCTGGAGTACTGCATCTACTTCTGGGTACCATAATTTAAAAAGAATATTGACAAGCTGGAACGTGTGCAGAGGAGGGTGACCCAGATGATCAGGGGTCTAGAAACCAAGCCTTATGAGGACCAGTTGAGGGAAATGGATATGTTTAGTCTGGTAAAGAGGAGACTGAGATGAGATAAGATAGCCATCTTCAAATACCTAAAGGGCTGTCACATGGAAGATGGAGCGAGCCTGTTTTCTCCAGCTCCGGAGGGTAGGACCTGAACCAATGGATTCAAGTTACAAGAAAGGAGATTCCAACTAAACATCAGGAAGAACTTTCTGACAGTAGCTGTTCAACAGTGAAACAGACTCCCACAAGAGGTAGTGGACTCTCTTTCCTTGGAGGTTTTTAAGCAGAGGTGGGATGGCCATCGTTTAGTATGGTCTAATACAGATTTCATTGCAGAGGATTGGACTAAATCCCCCAAGATCCCTTCCAACTCTACAATTCTATGATTGCACCTGCCTTCTACACTGCTAGTCTCAATAAGATCAGCCACCATTGTACATTATCAAGAACTTCTTGCAAGGTAGAAACACCAGAAGTCTTTTTAAGTGTGGAGACGTTCATTGCAGTTGAATTTTGACTGACAAATTTAATCTGGTTTATGAGTACTGTATTATTCTGATCTCTCTCCACATCTATATGTTGACTTCAGCTCAGTTCATCTTGGTTTCTCCCTCCACAGCAAAACTCAGCTGTGGAGAAAGAAAGCAAAGCAATGCAGTGGGTTGCTGCTTTCTAGTCTAGAAAACATTTCTCCCTATTCTTCAACAGATAAGCCTCGTGTGCAGACATTTTGCCTGGTCATCTGTGGCAGGGAGGGATACTCTTGTGGGGGGATGCTCTGTCCCTCCAGACCTGTTGGGGGCAGGGGGTTCTTGCCACATCTGCCTCCCCTCTGTTGGGACTCTGGAGCAGGTATAGGGTTATTCTTCTGTCATGCTTCAACTACTACTACTGAATAATATGAACATAATTCCTAGCAAATGGTTTAAAGCACTGTAATATGCAATAAGGTTAGAGTTGTTTATCTAACAATCTCAAATGCCTTAAAAATAATCATTGACTTGGTTTTGTAAAGCTGTTGGGCACAATAGATGAGAATCTGTTTCATTTAGGCACTTCAATAAGCAAGGATAATGAGATGGTAAGTGGATAATGTTAATTAGCCACCCAGGGTCCTCAATGCAAAACTCTTACATACTGTTGTGAAATAACTTCCAAGTAATTTTGCCCTTTTAAAATGTTATCACCAATTTGGGGAATGATCATTTAAAGCATTATCAAATCAATGTCCACGTTTCATTGTGGATTTTTGAGCCTTTAATTTCTCAGCTTTATATCAGCTTCTCTCATTTATTTACCAGCAGCAGCCTGCCAAAGTCACCACTTTTCAGGAAGACATGGTCCACAGCACAAGAACATCCAAAGATACCTGTCTTAACAATGCAGAGGTGGCTATTAAGATTGCTGTAGTGTTCTTACATCACTACTGTAAATTCTCTCTAGTTCATTTAATAATTATAGTTATTCCTAGGAATACTTGATGCTACTAAAAGACTATTCATCTATAAGACACCCAGGGAAAGAGGCCTAAAGCAGCTGCAATGCTTGAGTTTAATTCTAGGATGGAGAAATGGAAATAAAGCTGATAAAAACAGGCTGAATCAGATTAAGGCTGCAATCCTGGGCACAATTAACTGGGAGTAAGACCAATTTAACTCACATTTACTTCTAAGTAAACATGCATAGTTGAGGTTGCAAAAATATAATCAATGGTGGTAGGAAAGGTCTGTACTAGATACCCCTAACACAGACTTGCTCACTCTCTAAGTTTCATTTGAGAAGTGACAAAATCATTGTGTAAAAACTAAGACTGAGAAAACCAAGGTTCAAGCCTCACACAATCATGACCTGGGTGCCCATAGGTAAGTCACTCTTACTCAGCTTAACTTATTTCACAGGAGTGTTGCAAGGATATTATAGAGATGGGAGAACTATGTCACGACCCCCTTGGTCAGTGTGGTGCGGTGTAGTGGTTAAGAGCGGTGGACTCGTAATCTGGTGAACCGGGTTCGCGTCTCCGCTCCTCCACATGCAGCTGCTGGGTGACCTTGGGCTAGTCACACTTCTTGAAGTCTCTCAGCCTCACTCACCTCACAGAGTGTTTGTTGTGGAGGAGGAAGGGAAAGGAGATTGTTAGCTGCTTTGAGACTCCAGTAGTGATAAAGCGGGATATCATATCCAAACTCCTCCTCCTCTTCTTCTTCTTGGAAAAAAGTCAGGATGCAAATGCAATTTTTTTTAAAAAAATGCTTCTATAGCAAGTGTTCCTCTTCAGGGTTCCAGCCAGCAAGCTCTTCCTCTTCCAGGATATTCTGTTCCATTTCTTCCCCCCTCCCTTCCCCTCTCCCACTTTCCCAGTATCTCCCAACTAGCCAGTTATTCAGCATTCAGCATTCAGTTATTCAGCATATTCAGTTGAGCTTGCTCAGTCTTCGTCAGACTGTTGGGGTGAAGGTAGTGAACCCTGGGTGTCTTGCACAACTCGGAGACTGCGATGGCATGCAATAATATATTTCAGTAAGGAGGGTGGACTCCTACCTCAGAGAGGAGTTCAGCAATGGAGGAAGCTCCCCACAGAGGATGTGGAATCTCCTTTGTAGAAAAAGTTTCAAAGAACGTCACACAGGCACATCTTAGAAATATTTTAGGTATAATAATTTTTTCATGGCTTTTAGTGGCAGACTACTCAATACTGCATCAAATTTGCCTTCCAGATTACATTTCTGTGCCCTGGTCATGCAGGTTCCAGTGTTGAAAAGAGTCACATCTGGCAATTGCCGCAGGCAACAAATCTTGCTTCAGAAATACATTGGAAGGCCAGTTCTTGTTATTAGTGTGGTAAATAGTGCAGTTGTATTATACTACTGAAATACTGGGCAGCCACCAAGCTGCAGAGCCCAATAGAGCAATGAAGAAAATGGTTTACATTCATCAACTAGTGAAATGTAGAACACATTCTAATTGCAGCGATATAGTTCTCCCATTAATCTTCATAGATAGGTGAGGCAACAAAGTAACCCAGACAGAACAAAATGCAGCATTACAGCTGTTTTACTGAAAGTCAGCTTCTGGCATAGTAGAAGTTTGAAGACCATAAAAATTGTATTCACATCTTCACTTCTATCAATCTAATGAACACTAAGAACAAAACAGCAGCTGTACTTTGCAGGTTCAGAAAATGGGGCAATGAGCACCGTTGCAAAGTACCATGAATGCATAGTAATTATTCTTTAAAACCACCAGGGAAATTTCTTCAGGTTGTGAACAAACAAGATAGAAGACAGTACGTTTGGCAGATTAATTAATTATATGCTATCCACGTAAAGAGCGGAAGGACTACAGCTCCAGCTCCAAAAGTACAGGCAAAATTGAGCTAAGCTCTTTCCATCCCACTAATTTTAGTAAGAACGAGTTAAGCGTGTGCACCCATAACTTTGTCATAGAAATCAACGTGACTTTAAAGGGCTTTGATCAGGCTCTGTTATGGCCATTAAAATTAGCAAGAGCTGCTAAAAATGAATAAGCAGCTACTGTGTGCAGATAATGCTTGATTTGATTGAAGCCATTAGTGTATTAGAAAACTTCAGCAATATGAGCACAATTTTACTAAGTTGTGATTTCTGCTTATTATCTTAATTAGAATTTCATTTGCATTTCCTCTCGGATTCTCAGACTGTAATAAGGAGAGACAAAGTTTTCTCAGGCATTTGAAGACACAAGACAAGTATGCACCATGCTGGCAGATTCTATTTTAGTTATAAAATTATTTTCTTTATCTCATTCTCACACCTTGAGGCCTAGGTTGGGTGAAGGCACAGTATTTTTTATGTATAAACAGGCAATGAAACAATTACAGACTGTAGATTTGGGTCACAGGAAGTCACACCCTTTTTTTCTTCACAGTCTGTTATATAACTTACATACTTATTACTAACCATTTCCAGAGGAGTGTAAAAAGGCTACAATCATGGAACTCAATGGAACTTACTTTTAAGTAAATCTGTGTAGGTTTATGCAGGAGCTCTCCAAACCAACCCTATCTTCCTCAATACAAAATACAAAAATACATTGTCCCGTGTGATAAATTAACAAGTATACCACAATATATTTTAAAAATTGTTGTAGATCAGCACAATGACAATTCCATCTTTCTCAGGATAGGCTATGCAGGAGGGTTTGTTACTCTAGCCCTGTGACTACAGTCTGTGCGGCGGTGGTGGTGGTGGCAGAGCCGTCTCTCCCATTGGGTTTACTGGCGCATTGCGTCAGGGCGCCAGCCTCTCAGGGGCGCCCCAGTGAGTGGGGGAGCTGCGTGGCTTTGCCGGTGACCTCCCCTTTCCCTCCTGCACACCCGCCAGCTGCGCCCCATCAACCATATGGCTGGCGGACATGCAGCTTCCTTCCCAAGCCCTGCGGGAGGAGAGCGGTCGACAACTCTGGGAAACGGGGAGTGGGGCACCGGAGGGATCTTTGCAACACAGGGCCGGATATGCTTAAGATGGCCCTGGGTGGTGGGGAATGGAAAAAAGGAGAGTGGCATTATAGTGAAATGCTGCTGCAGTGGTTAGGCTTCTTGATTCTGCTTGGCAAATAAATCATTACTACTTGGTCACTGCCACCAGAGCTATACATGGCACCCCTAGGGGTTAGGTTCTTATAAAGACATGGGATTCAGGAAACAGACCTGGTAACAGATAGATTTTAGATTTTCAAAGACAGGGGAACCAACAATTTCTATTGTTGCAAGCCAACTCTCAGGTTGGTCAGTTGCTCCCTCACCCGGAGAAGCTTCCTGTTCAGACTGCGGTTTCTCTTTGGAGTAGCTGCAATTACAGGCGTCTGGCTCCTGATTCTTGACTCCCAGCTCCTGATTCACAGCTATTTATGGCTCATCTCGGACACAATGGGAGTTGGAGATGTTGTGTACTCAATTCCCTATGTGCCCCCGTCCCCGAAGCAATGGTAGTGCTGGCCCCCAGGAGAGTATTGGTTGGTACCCCTGCCTCCTGTGATCTACAATAAATTATGGCTGGAGCAAGTAGATGTTAGAAACTCACCACCTGGATGCCAATCACAGAAAGGAGTCCAACTCTCATAAATCCAGCTGCCAGTCACCTACTCTTGAATAATCATGATAAAAAATATCAAGCGATCTGCATGCATATGTAAACCAATCTTCAGTCTAGTTGATGCTGCAGGAACTTTGTACAATGCTAAGGCTAAGCCCATAGGATTTCCTCTTGACAGGCTTTGTGAACACAGATCCCACTGTCTATATTCCAGTGGCAGTACATAGAAATAGGTATCTATATAGCACATTCTGTCTGATTGCAATACAATAAATATGATTATATTTTATACATTTCTGCAAAATTCTGCAGTAATCTTCTTCTTCTTTTAAAGAAAGCACTGGTGCATCTAGATTATGCTTGAATACCATTCAATCAATTCCTGGAACTACAAGTCTCCTAACTTTTTGACTTCAGATACAGTTTATGTTAACCAAGCCGAAATCACCATTCCAAACTATAAAAAGCACTGGCACAAAACTGTTGAGGAGCAGATATATTGATTCACTGCGTTAGCACTCAACAGAATGACCTAAAAACTATTTATTTATTTATTTACCATTGGGGTTGGTATATATGATATAGAGAAAAAATGATGGTTTATGGCAAAGGTTTCCTCCTAGTAAGAATGTTTCTTTGAGATAATGATTTATACTCTTTGTTAAGTGAATGGGGAAATTGTGGTTCCATGCCATTTTGCAGAGAGAAAGGGTGCTGTTAGAATAAAAGTTATGTTATGGTTTGTTTTCAACATAGTGTTAACACGAACATTTCATTAGCACAATGATTTCTCCTTGCACAATGAAAAATTCTCTCCTTATCCTTCCCTTGCATCCCCAAATCTGTTCTAGGTGTTCCCCCAATCCGCTGGAGCAGATCAGGAGAAGGCATGGAGGGTGCAAGGGAGGAAGAGGCGGAATCCCATTGTGCAAGCACAACTTACACTGAACAGGGCTTCTGTTGATGGTGACTGCCGCCCTCCCTTTGTAGGAAAAAGCCGGTAAGTTAAAGTAAAAAATCCTATTGCGAGTGGCCTGTTGTCAGTGACCTGTTTGTGCTATCTGAATTACCCATTTCCAATACTAGGCCCCCATCATGACACATCCTTGGTCCAACTTGTGCTGTGTTTACAGGCAACTTGAAATATCCAAATCTTATAGATGGACACTTTCCGCTGTTCTGGTAGAAGTCAGCCAAGCAATTTAAAAGTGGGGTAAAATAAACTGAAGATAATTATTTGCCAGTAAACAGCAAAAAAAAACAAGCCTCATGGCCTTTCAATGTCCAGCATTTATAAAACGGTTAGTGGTTACACAGACCTCACAATTCTCTAAGCTAGCAGAACAGTGCAATTAATTATTAAAATTCATTTCGGTCATGCAAAATTCAAGCATAAATCTGTCATTCGGGAATAGGTGGTTATGCCACAGTCTGTCACTTTCTTTTGATGTAGCTTTCCTTTCTCATGCAGGCGGAGCAGCGACTTATTTTAATAATGAGTCACAGTTGCCAACTTCTTAATGGCAATTTCTATTTAAATAATGTGAAATTTTCCATTTCATCAGGTAGGGGAACAAGGGTGAACAGCTGGATGGGAGTTACATTGTGACAGAGTAACAGAGGCTCCCTAGGTCTTTTCCTGCCCCACGGTCATGACAGCAACTCTGAGGTATAGGAACCTGCCTTTGTGGGTCCCATGTTCCTTAACTCTGTTTAGAGAGTGATGTAAGGAAGAGAAATCTACAGGTTGTTCTGAGAAAGTAGATTGGATTTCTAAATTATTATTTATTATATTATATTATATTATATTATATTATATTATATTATATTATATTATATTATATTATATTATATTCATTATTAACTGAACACAAACCCCAGGGTTTTGGAGTTTTCACAAGAAAAGCCCTCTTGGATCAGAACAAAGCCCTATCTAGTCCAGCATTCCCTTTTGACAAAAACCAACCAAATGACTGTGAGAAGCTCAAAAGCAGAACTTAAGCACAATAGCCCTTTCCTGCACATGCTCTTCAGTGGTTGGCATTCAGAGGCTTACAGTCTCAAATACTGAGGGTAATATACAGCCATCATGACTAGTGGCCATTGATCATCTCCTTAACTAGTGGCCATGACTAGTGGCCATTGATCATCTCCATTGATAATTTCCTTATCCCATTTTTAAAGCCTTCCAAGATGGTGGTCTTCACCACATCTTGTGGTTGCAAATTCCACATTAAGTATGTGCTGTGTGCCTGTTTTCCTTGTAATGAAACTGCCACTATTGGGCTTCATTGGATGGTCCCTGGATCCAGTATTAGTAGACAGGGACAACATTCACCTTCTCTATACCATGCATTATTATTAAAAGCTCTATCATGTCCCCCTTTACTTCTGTCATGTTACCTTTCCTCTTAGTTGAGTTACTCCAGCTCATTGATCATTTTGAAGCCATTAAACATCCTATTTTGCAGTAGGACCACTCACCCAAGGCCTCTTAAGCCTCCATAAACCTTACCTGAGAGAAGAGAAGATGTACAGAGGCCCCAAAAAACATTAAAGTGCAAGGTGCCTTAAAGATCCTTCCAACTCCCATGTGAAGGACAGAGCCTACACAATTATCTGATCTGCTCCAGTACTTAAGATCTTACTTAGATAGGCTCTGACTCCTGTCAGAAACATGGCTTTGGTCCCCACTTGGTCTCTAGATCACCACTGTTCTCTGCTATTGGTTATTTCTTGGGTTATTTCTACTCTGGGCCCTTGCTCAGCATCTCTTTGAGCCTCAGCTGAACTGGTGCAAGAAAACCAAGGTTCTTAAAGGCACAGAAGCTCCATATCTTTATGAGTTCATATCCTATCACCCCAAAGCATCTAACAAAATCCTTATATTCTATATACCAGTCTTATCCTAACCTGGTTCCCTCCATAAGTTTTGGACTACAACTCTCATCATTCCTGGCTACCAGTGATCATGCTGGCTGCTGGTGATAGGAGATGCAGTCCAAAACATCTGGTGGGCATCAGGTCGGAGAAGACTGCTATATGCCAAAAACCTTCAGGGCAGTCTTGCAACTAATCACTGAGTCAGTAGATAGTCACTACTTGCTCTAGTTGCCCACCTGTTTATTCCTCAGCCTTGCTCTTGCCTCAACTTGCTACCACTTCCATCTCCCTTGGCCCAAGTAGGCTCATAGGTGCAGCTGGGAATTGAATGATTTTGGTATCCTCATTCTTCCTTGCCTCCCCTTTCTAGAGCCTGCACTACAGCATTTCCATTAATTCACTCATGCCTTTCTTTGTTCTTGTTGCAGATTTTCCTCATCCCCCTCATCTTCTCCGTTTCTCATCCACTGTCTTAGACACATTCAATTAGCTTGCTGCTGCATTACTTATTCACTGAGTCAGCCTTCACTAAAGCTACACTTTATGTCAATGACTAAAAGGAGATGGTGTCTCTGGCAGAAGCAGTTCAGCAGACAAGAAAGCGAAATGCCAAAGCAATAGAAAGTTTGTTAGCAAACTTCTATCAATAACATACTTAAGGCAAATATTTATGAAACAGAATACTTCAGTAAATAAAAAAAAAGATCCATTGGATAGATCACAGTGTTCAGCCCTGCCCAGATCTGGAACTTTTCTGAGGAGTAACAGGAATAATCCCTCAACAAAATTTCCACACTGCACTGACTCTGAAAAGCTATTGGACCCAGGCATCCCTGTCCCAAGAAAGCTGGAGTAACTGAACTTGAGAAGGGGTTAATTTCCTTCAGGAGCATAAATCACCCCATGGATGAATTAATCACAGGTGCATGGTCAGCCAAGCCAGTTACTATGGTAACAGCCCAGTGCCCTGATTATATTTGGGATTAATGCATGTCAGTTCAGTAGTTTGTTAGTCTGTAGTTAATCTGTCTGTTGGTTAGTCAATTAGCCTGACAGGGTTACTTGTCCAGTGTTACATCTTGACTCGCTGAACTTATTTAGAGCAACAGAGATATTTTATATATATCTGTATCTGTATATCTATTCCCAGAACTGCTTTACTGAGCCTTATCTTCTGCAACAGTAAACTATCTGCTGACTGGTAGTGGGAACAACTGCCACTGTGTGGGTATCCCACCTGAGATTCCAAACAGCTTAAGGAGACAACTACCAGAGGCCAGGAAGCGGTAAATTGGCAGCTGTCTGGATGGGCAGAAACAGAGACACAGGCTGAAATTGAAGCAGTAAGTTTTCCTTGATGGATTCCAGAGAGGTGAGCGGCTGTGATGTGTCTGCAGAGCTAATGCAGGATGGCGGAGAGTATCACAACTGGGCTGTGGTTGGAACAGCTGTCAGAAAGGAATTACTCAAATTGGAGCTTCAAGATGCAGATGTTGCTCAAAAGAGAAGGATTGTAGATAGCGATTGATAAGAATTACCCCCTTCTCTTAAGGGCAACTGGACTCTAAAAGGAGAGAAGGTGCAAGCCACTATCACACTGGGAGTGGAAGTCAATTGGCACTAATTAGAGGCTCGGACAGTGCAAAGGCAATATGGACAGCTTTGCATAACTTTTACCTCCATGCAACGGCTGGCAGCAAGGTGTACTTGACATGGAAGTTGTACAGGGCAGGCCTAAATCCTAGAGATTCTCTGCCATTGCATCTTCAAAGAATTGGAGGTCTCTTCAGTGAGCTGAGTCAGTGGGGAATGGAATTTAACCCTGTGGCAAAACGTTGTATTATTCTGTCATTGCTAAGTAACAGTTGTGATGGGACAATTGAAGCTATGCCAGAGGATCAACTTTTTGTGGGATCTGTGACCAACAGACTACTTGTGGAGTGGGAGAAAAGGCAGAACTGGAAATACATTTCTTCCCGGAGGATGCAGCCAGAACCTACAGGGAATGTGACAGCAAAGCCATATTCCAGAGCTTTACATGTCCACAGATGCTTCAACTGTGGATGGGGAGACACATCTGAAACACAACTCTCCAGGAGTGAAGAAGGGACAGGGGCAAAAGACACAAGCTGAAGGCATTCAAAACAGGAACCAGTTTCAGCAGACAACATGTAAGCAGGTGATGATTGCAAAAGTAAGCAATAGCAGCCAGGAGCGGGATTATAGATAGCAGAGTGATGTAACACCTGTGTTTTGATAAGAATATGTTTCTGTCCATGTCCAAGACTGAAAGGGAGGCAGTATCTCTAGCTGCCAGCACGAAACAGCAAATTCAGGCTAAAGGCCCAGTTCATTTGGAACGCTTGGGTAAAACTGTAAAAGCACTCTTGTACCAAAACTAGACAGTAACCTGCTATTTGTAGCTAGGTTGACAGAGCAAGTTATGTTTACTGGTGGAAAAATTGGTTTTATTTTATTTTTATTTTTTACAGAAGGGGTGCTGTGTACTACCAGAAGTTTAAGTGGGGGGAGGGGTGTTCTGGTTTGTTTTGGGTCTTGTTTTTGTTATGTGTTTTTTGTTTTTTATCTTTTATTTTTAGATTGTGAACCACCCTGAGATCTACGGATGAAGGGCTATATACAATTATTGTTATTACTAGATTTTGAATATGCCTAAAGTGTCTGGAACTGCCACATGTGCACAGACCAGAATATCATAAACTCCCACTCACACACAAAGAATGCATACACTTGTATCACAGAAGATGTGGGCATGCAAACTTTAAATCAATTGCATAAATGTCAGCTTTATGGTGATTGGTAGTGGGAGCAACTTCCACTGTGTGTGTATCAAACCTGAGATTCCTCATACCCCACAACCGCAGCCTGGTTTCCTGGCCAGCTCTCAGACCCTTCTGTGGTCACAGGGGCAGAGGAGACAGCAAGCCAAGCAGGAGGTTCAAGACTGTGGTCAAATGTCTATCTAGCTGCACTTGAGGCTATTTGAGAGAAAGGTGAAACACATAGAAACACCTGCCTATATAAGAGGCTGGCTGAAAGCCAGGAACAAGTGGAACCTCAAGCTCCTATATAGCCTCGCAATCGTAGCTGCTTCATTGCTCAAGCAACAGCCCTGTTCTGAGCTCTGATCAGCCTGACCTGGGGAATGGACATAATGTTCCTGATCAGAAAGTTGACTCAGATAAGCCACCATCTCTCACCTCCCATTCCCAATCTGTAAAATGGGAGTAATAAACACATGACTCACAGAAATGTTGTAATATTATTTTTTCCTCAGTTGCTATAAGCTTCAAAATAGTGAAGAAAACTGTACTCACTGACTAGACTCAATCTGAGCTCCCCACTGTTCCACACTCAGGTGGGCCATGCAGTCCAATATGCAGAGTTTCAAACCTTGAATTGCAAAGCCTCTCCTCCTTACAGAGGGGAGGAGTTGTGAGCAGGAGCCATTTCCTGCATTGGCAGGGGGCGTTCCAGCCCCTGCCCAGCTGGCCTGGCTGCCACGCCACGCCCCAGGTTGCCAACCAATCAGGTGGAGGCTTGGGGGCGGGGTTTAGCCGCTCAAATGCAGCCGCGGCAGCACTTCCCTTTCATTCCACTGCTGGTTTTTGTCTGATCACCCACCTACCCTCCCTTTAGTTCATTGCTTGGTTCTTGACATTGCTATGGACCTGTGGTTGGTCGCCTTGGTTGTCCAAGGGGCCTGGTAGGAATTTTTATCGATCTGGCAAATTGGCACCAGTCTCTTGGTTTTTCACCTACCTCGTAGCAAATTGTCACAACTTTTAGGTGTTGGTGGTTAGGCATTGGAATATGTTTGTGTATTGGAGAGCAGCGTGTGGCCATCGCCTACCCCTCCACTTTATGGGTATTCTAGTAAAGGAATCTGGCGGTCGTGGATCCTGTCCGACGCCCTTGCTGGTGGCTAGGGCCATGGCACAACCCCCAGTGACATCAGGGGGAGCTTTCAGTTGTATTTGCATCAACAGGCTCTTCCCACTGGTGGTTAACCCTTGTTAGACTCACCCCTCCCTGAGGGGGTGGAGTCACGCTCTGTTGTTTTATCCAGTGCCTAAGCCAATACCTCTCACATGCTGTAATCAATAAAGTTGTCGCCTTTTTTTAGCCCATTAACCTAATATACTGTGCCCATGTATCTTTCTTTTCCCCAAGCGGGTGGATGGTCCTTGAATCACAAAGTGCTTGGCAGCAAACGCCTTAACTTGAGAATATATACAATTCAGCAAAACTTGGTGAATTAGCAAATTTTGCATTCTATATATACAGTATATCATCTATTATAGGAAGCACAATTAAATTTCTTAATAGCATTTGTAAATTAATGACCATCAATTACACTAACTTTAAAAAAACCAAAAAACACCCTTGCAGAAGGGAGCCTTACTTTTGCTTCTGAAGTTGGTTCCAAAAAGCACAAGCGGTTCCCGAGCCCCTCAGCTGCCAGGCAGAACTTGCGCTGCTCTTTGTGGATGTTGGCAACGCACTGAAGCACTACTTCATCATCCTGTCAGGGAACATGAGAGCCATGTGAGAAAATACAAAATACCTGCAAGGTTTAGCTCAGTGATAGATTGGCTACATTTCTGTGAGTCTCAGAACAACACATTTGTTTAAAAATGGTAACATGCATACATTTTTCATTTAGAAGATTAGAACGGGGTGGGCAACCTGCGGCCCCTAGGGCTGTATTCTTTTGTGGCCCTCAGCTGAATTTCAAAAATCTTCTGCAAGTGACCAGTTCGGACCTCTGGCAATAGCAATCCATCTCTCTCCTTGCTGCCAGCTGGCAGGGGAGGAAAGAGAGATAGCAGGATCAGAGGGGCGATGTGGTCCCACCATCCTCCATCACTGCCACCTGCTGGAATGGCACAGGGCAGCAGCGAGGTCAGGGCTCTGTGGGTGCCCCAGTGGGAGCACTGGGTGGTTGAGATAAGCAATAGCAATATCACGGTTGAGAGGGCAGTGCCTTGGTACCATGCAATGCACTGTCCACTCCTGGAAAGAAGAAGAAAAGGGAGTGTCAGAGAGAGAGAAATGGGTGGCTTCACCCTCTTTTGGCTCTGGTTCCATCCACTACTGTCTTAAGCTCCACTCATTCCCGGCAGACTGGAGGAGGGCAAATGTTGTCCCTATTTTCAAAAAGGGGGAAAGAGAGGACCCAAATAATTACCGCCCAGTGAGTCTGACATCAATACCAGGGAAGATTCTGGAGCAGATAATTAAGCAAACAGTCTGTGAGCACCTAGAAAGGAATACTGTGATCACCAATAGTCAGCATGGATTTCTGAAAAATAAGTCATGTCAGACTAACCTGATCTCGTTTTTTGACAGAATTACAAGCCTGGTAGATGAAGGGAACGCAGTGGATGTAGCCTACCTTGATTTCAGCAAGGCATTTGACAAGGTGCCCCATGATATTCTTGTAAAGAAGCTGGTAAAATGCGGACTTGACTATGCTACCACTCAGTGGATTTGTAACTGGCTGACTGACCGAACCCAAAGGGTGCTCATCAATGGTTCCTCTTCATCCTGGAGAAGAGTGACTAGTGGGGTGCCACAGGGTTCTGTCTTGGGCCCGGTCTTATTCAACATCTTTATCAACGACTTGGATGATGGACTCAAGGGCATCCTGATCAAATTTGCAGATGACACCAAACTGGGAGGGGTGGCTAACACCCCAGAGGACAGGATCACACTTCAAAACGACCTTGACAGATTAGAGAACTGGGCCAAAACAAACAAGATGAATTTTAATAGGGAGAAATGTAAAGTATTGCACTTGGGCAAAAAAAATGAGAGGCACAAATACAAGATGGGTGACACCTGGCTTGAGAGCAGTACATGTGAAAAGGATCTAGGAGTCTTGGTTGACCACAAACTTGACATGAGCCAACAGTGTGACGCGGCAGCTAAAAAAGCCAATGCAATTCTGGGCTGCATCAATAGGAGTATTGCATCTAGATCAAGGGAAGTAATAGTGCCACTGTATTCTGCTCTGGTCAGACCTCACCTGGAGTACTGTGTCCAGTTCTGGGCACCACAGTTCAAGAAGGACACTGACAAACTGGAACATGTCCAGAGGAGGGCAACCAAAATGGTCAAAGGCCTGGAAACGATGCCTTATGAAGAACGGCTAAGGGAGCTGGGCATGTTTAGCCTGGAGAAGAGGAGGTTAAGGGGTGATATGATAGCCATGTTCAAATATATAAAAGGATGTCACATAGAGGAGGGGAAAAGGTTGTTTTCTGCTGCTCCAGAGAAGCGGACACGGAGCAATGGTTCCAAACTACAAGAAAAAAGATGCCACCTAAACATTAGGAAGAACTTCCTGACAGTAAGAGCTGTTCGACAGTGGAATTTGCTGCCAAGGTGTGTGGTGGAGTCTCCTTCTTTGGAGGTCTTTAAGCAGAGGCTTGACAACCATATGTCAGGAGTGCTCTGATGGTGTTTCCTGCTTGGCAGGGGGTTGGACTCGATGGCCCTTGTGGTCTCTTCCAACTCTATGATTCTATGATTCTATGATTCATGAGAGCCAGTGTGGTGTAGTGGTTAAGAGTGGTGGACTCGTAATCTGGTGAACCGGGTTTGTGTCTCCGCTCCTCCACATGCAGCTGCTGGGTGACCTTGGGCTAGTCACACTTCTTAAAGTCTCTCAGCCTCACTCACCTCACAGAGTGTTTGTTGTGGGGGAAGAAGGGAAAGGAGATTGTTAGCCGCTTTGAGACTCCTTCGGGTAGTGATAAAGCGGGATATCAAATCCAAACTCTTCTTCTTATCTTCTTCATACAATGAAGGGTAAGTTTAGATTAATGAACCCCTTCACATGTTTCCTCTCCAGAGTTGCCTCAAACCATGGCTTAGAATCTCACTTTCCCTGAACCCTCCCACACTTTCCATTTTTAGCAAACCATAATTTGCTGCTACTTGTCAGCCAGCAAAATATATTGTCCAAGCTCCTGATGAGTCACTGCCACCTCCAGAGTTGCCTCACCACTTGGGTTGCCCTCCCCAGCTGCCACTGAGATTCTCTGCACTGCCAGGAGGTCAGGAAGAGGAGGAGCCAGCATCCCAGCTTTCTCTTCCAAAGTGGCTAAAGTTGAGCCTCAACAGAGAGAGCCCCCTTCTCCAATCCCAGTTCCCACCCTTAAGCCCACCCCCAATTTCTTCCTCCTCATCTATCAGGGCTTGCCAACCCAAGTCCAAGCCCAATAGCTTTGCAGGGCTCATGACAATTAGACATGGGGAACCTTATCATAGTACTTTCATTACTTTTGTTATTTCAAAATCCCCAATCCAGGTCTTCCCTGTGTTTCAGTAGAGCCAAGAAGAATCAAGCTAAAAGTCTATTGGGATTGTTCGTTAATCAAGTGTAGTTCTCCTGAAAGCTACACAGATAGGAAAGAGTTTTTTAAAATGCTATTGTTTGCATACCTCTTTCAGAATATTTTCCATAGAAATACATTTTTAAATAATACAGCCTTGCCATTTATCCATATGTTGTGCAAATGGACATTTATTCATAGCACACTTGTAAACTCAAAAGCTGATGGCAAAGAGAGCAGATAGCATGTTAGCTGAAATGTTTTCTTTGACAAGGGTAATAGCATTATACCTTCTGAAGTGTAGTAATCCATGAGGATCATGCGCTAACAGAAATGTTTGCTCTTGTTTGAATCACTGATTGAAGGCTCTAAGTAGGGAAAGCTACAGGGTATATTTGAAACAGTATGAAATATTTTTTTCAAAATGTGTCACCTGCCCATTCAAAAGCCCCCCTCACCCCAGTTTCACAACCTAAAATATAACCAAGTTGGCTCAAAATTAAGTGACACATAGTTAATGTCACTTGTTTAGGCACCAGCAGTGTCAAGTTGCGGCCAACATTGGAGGGCCCCTCGCACATGCATATCATCACATGTGTGACGCCCCCCCCCCACCTGGCCAGGCCGATTCAGCCCACCATCCTGCACCCACCCACCACCAGCTGCCTTACCTTTTTGAAAGGGATGCACGGGGCAAAGATAATTCGCTCTGGCACATCCCTGGCACCTGTCAAAAGCACATGGCAGGACCAAGCATCTTCATCCTGGAGTTTCCTTTTCAGAATCCCCATGGAAATTTGGGAGGCCCCGGCCCCCTTCTTGAATATATGGGGGGGGGCTGGCCCCCACCGCACCTTGTAAAGGGCACCCTAGTAGGCACACCAATGGAGTCAAGTTAGTGCTCCCACTGGTTTGCTACTCAGCTCCCCCCACTAGGCTTGAGCCTCCCTTCCAAGCAGCAATAGCAATGCCACCCCACTCAGCAAGCTGTGTCAAAAGAAAAAGGGTGAAGGAGCTATCAGAAGGAGACAGGCTATCTGAAAGAAGTCTGAAATGTACCGGTGAGTTTTAGAAAAAAATGTCCCTCTCTGGTTTCTGGTTGACTGCAACATTAAGCAGCCCTGGGACAAACCTTTCAACCCACACAGCCATTTTCCTCTCCAGATAGACCGGGAGACCTCTGCAAGAACCAAGGCAGCATGCATTGTTCATTAACATTTGTTTCTAGTTCACATTTGAAGGACAAATTGTGCACTTCCGTTGCTGGAAGGCTCTTTAATCCTGTGCGGTCCTCCATGAGTGGAAAGGCCAGGGGGAAGAGGGAGGAGGCAATTTTCTTTTTAAAGTTGATTTATAAATTTCCCAGAATTTTAATACATACAAATTGTAGGTGATAAGATCGGAATGGTAAGTCTACGGGAATAAGACAGACAAAGGGAGGAGGCCATTTTCATTTATTCCTCCTTCCTAGGGTTGCCATATTTCAAACAGTGAAATCCGGACAGAAAAGTTGCTTTTTAGTTTTGCCCAAAGTTGTTGAGCTTTTTGACAAATTCACAAAAAAAGAGAGCTATTCCTTAGACATTCACTTCTTTAAGGCGAATACATGTGAATGAGATTTTAGCAATGAAAAATTTGTAACCGTATGAAGTTAAGAAAGCTTTTGTGCTTAAAAAAAACCAATCTTCCCCATCTTGAAATATAACCAAGTCAGCTCAAAATTAAGTGACACACACTCTTTCTATATAAAGAACATTATTGATTTAGAAAGTCCCATTTTCTCCTGCAGCTGCAAGTAATTGTTGTTTCAATCTATTCAATAAAGGAGAAGTAATGCTGCAATCTAAGTAACAATATATACCAGGAGACAGCCAACAAAGCATCAAATCAAAACAGATGGCCTTAACAATAGAACACCTGAGAAGACTTTTTCCCCCAGTCTACATTTCTTTCTGATTAGGTTCATTTAAGTAGTTTTGTTACAGTATCTCATGTCTATGTCATCACCCCTCTTAAAAACTCAAGGTATGTAGCGCTAATGGTCACCCCTCTGAAAAGCTGAGAAAGCCTCTCCTCTTAATGGAGGGGAGCTGTTGTGAGCGGGAACCGCTTCCCGTGCTCGCAAGGGGGTGTAATCAAGCCCCCTGCATCATTGAGCCCTGTGCCCACGTCATGCATCCCAGCCGGCCAATCTGGCTGGGTGGGTGGGGCATGGTTTTGCCGTTTAAAATGGCCGTGGGCTCATGGGCTCCTCCTTCTTGTTCCTGGCTTCCTCAGATCGCCCGCCCGCCCTCCCTCTAGGTTTTGCTCCTGACCTTGCTATGGACTTCGGTTGGTTGTCCAAGGGGCCTGGTAGGAATTTTTCCACTTGGCAGATTGGCACCAGCCACTTGGTTTTTCGCCTACCTCGTAGCAAATCGTCACAACTTGGTAAGGTTTGGCGGTTAGGCATTGGAAAATGTGTTGTGTGTCGGAGGGGAGGTTGTGGCTATCACCTTGCCCCTCCCCTTGAAGGGTATTCTCTTGAAGGAATCCTGCGGTCGTGGTTCCTGTCCAATGCTCTGGTGGTGGCTAGGGCCATGGCAGGACCACCAGTGACTCTAGGGGAAAGCTTCCAGTTCATTTGCATCAACAAGCTCCCCCTACAGGTTGTTAACCCTTGCGTGACTCCTGGCACAGCAGGCAGGTGTCAATTATAGTCTGTTCGATCCAATGCCTAAGCCAATACCACTCACATTCTGTAACCAATAAAGTTGTGGCCTTTCTTAGCCCATTAACCTAAATACTTGTGTCCATGTGTTTTATTTTATCTCCAAGCGAGGGCGGGGCCTCGACTCACAACTATGTCAGGCTTGAAGAAAAATGTATTGTCTATGTTTTGGGGTAAAGTTCATGAAAAGTTATGAAGCTATGGTCACTGGTACTTTCATATGATTGTCAATGCAACCCTTTACAAAACCAGTTCAGTGCCTGTAGGATTACAGGCTGTGTCTCTCATATTCTCATCTGAAGTAAGTTCCTGTGGACAATCAACAACATTCTACGAATTCTATTTGTCTTTAAAAACATGAAAATGAGTGGAAAATGTAAACACTGTGCCAATGAATATCACTAACCAAACATCTTGCCCATGAATACACAAACTCACTACTGCATTGCAGTAACTTGAAACTGTCAGCTGGCAAAAGACAGTGCTTGCTGTGTATTTGTATATTATAGACAATACTGTGTAACCTCAAAATTATTGGGGAAAAATATTATCGGTTATACAACTTTTTGCAATGTCAAGAAAAAATTATTGCACAGCCAGATTGTTTCAGAGAGTATTTCAGTTTTTTATGTTTTCTATCTTGCAAATTCTCCGATGGTAGAAAAAAGGGAGAGTCATTGCCACAGTAAGTGTACATGCACAACTCTCAAGTCACCAATTGGAGGCAAATCTTACTCTTACCATAATTCAGCAATGCTAGTAGATCTCTAACCTCCCACACTCAATGCCTAATTTGCCCTTTTCCTCATCCAACTAATGGTACATAAATAAATGAAGTTGGCAAAATGCTATCGGTATTATAAACACTAATAATATAGAAGCATGGCATCTGATTGTACTGTTAAGCGGGGATTTTTTCAGCTGGAACTCAGTGCTGGCAACTCTCAGGTGGCTTTCATTGCCATTGTAAGAGAACAAGGAAGACAGCGTTCATGGTGAGTTCTGACATCTCTTTTTCTAGAAAAATAGCACTGTTGTTAAGTACTGTATGCACAATGGATATCAATGGGGAGGGTGGGATAAAAATAAATACTGTGTGAAAGTACACACAAATGTTTTTGTATGTTAAGTTTTCCAAAACAAATATTTGAAATCCATCATCAACATATCTGAGACAGATTACACTTAATTATAGTAACCCTATAGAAGTAAAACAAATATGTTCCTTATATTCATGTACATAAAACTTGCCTCATATTCAAGGAATATGAGGGACCCCTAACAGTTAAGTCCGGTCGCAGATGGCTCTGGGGTTGCGGCGCTCATCTTGCTTTACTGGCGGAGGGAGCCGGTGTTTGTCCACAGACAGCTTCCGAGTCATGTGGCCAGCATGACTAAGCTGCTTCTGGCGAACCAGAGCAGCGCACGGAAACACCATTTACCTTCCCGCCAGAGTGGTACCTATTTATTTACTTGCAATTTGACATGCCTTCAAACTGCTAGGTTGGCAGGAGCAGGGACCGAGGAACGGGAGCTCACCCCGTCACGGGGATTCGAACCGCGACCTTCTGATTGGCAAGCTCAGTGGTTTAGATCACAGCACCACCCGCGTCCCTATTCAATGAATATAAATGTTATAAAGCTTGCAGCATGTGGTAACATTCAGTGACGGGTTCTAGAGACAGGAACTAATTCTTAGAAGTGCAGTCTTCAAACCACAGTCCAACATAGTTCCAATTTCACTGATATTTTGAAGCAAGCTTAATAAATTATATTGACACACAGAGAGGGAAAGAATTAAACAAACTAGTCAGAGTATTTTTCTACTCCACATGACATCCCATTTTCTCTCTGTGGGTGATAAATGACTTAGCTCCAGACCAATTTCACACCCTTTGGCATTAGGCTAACATCATATAAGATGCTGTGACCCCAATATCCTTGGGTTTTGCAACATTAAAGAAGGAAATTGGCCAGGGGTGACTTGATCCAGCCTCTGTGTATTCAGGTTCCACAGATGAAGCATACAGAAAATATCTGAAGTACAAACTATGTTCCAGAATAGTTTGTTTATTATTTACTGTAGTTACAATAATATATGATTAAATGTGAGCAAGGAACATTTCATAGACATGTAGAATTTATTCCTATTCCACTACTCTGCTCTCATTCAATGGTTACTTTTTGTTGTTATTACTATCATTTAAAAAAAATAGTAATTTAAAGGGGCAGTCTGGAATTATACCGTTTTTGGAAGCCCTCAACAACAATCTGGACTTCTTAAAGCGGCTTGAGCAGCTGGCTTTTTTGTTGTTGCTGTGAGGCATGCACAAAACAAACAGCAAAGACACTTGTTGCACCTCCCTCAGTCCCTGAGGGGCCAAATGAGTCAGCCCCCCCCCCCCCCAATATTCTGCCCTCGCCCAGAGCTGTTCTTTGTATATATAAGCAACAACAAAATAATCATAGAAACAATGATGCATTAATGAGAAAGAAGTATTTTCCCCGCACTGGTACTGGACCCTTAAATTGGCTTTGGTCTAACCAATCACAATTCTTCTTACATTATGAGTTTGACAGATATCAAGAGTTTATATAGGCAGCCTCCTTGAAAAACTGAAACAGTATTTATTTTGTCTTATATTTCTCCTTTTCTTTGTCGTGCATGCATGTATCCCACATCTTCATACACAAGAATCTGCTTGCAGTTTTCAGCTTTATTGACAGATAATGTATTCATTAAGTAACATGACCTTGACTTGTGAAGATAATAGAAGAAGAAGAAGAAGAGTTTGGATTTGATATCCCGCCTTTCACTCCCCTTCAGTCTCAAAGCAGCTAACATTCTCCTTTCCCTTCCTCCCCCACAACAAACACTCTGAGAGGTGAGTGGGGCTGAGAGACTTCAAAGAAACGTGACTGGCCCAAGCTCACCCAGCAGCTGCATGTGGAGGAGCGGAGACACGAACCCGGTTCCCCAGATTGGGAGACTACCGCTCTTAACCACTACACCACACTGGCTCCCTTCAATAGGGAACCAGACTGTCTGCCTTCCCTCCCCAACCCCTTTTTTTCCTCGTTCCCTGAAGGTGATGTCTAGTTTTGTACATTTCTTTATTTTTTCTCCGTGTAGTGAATTTAAATTTTTTTGTTTGTGTCATTCACCACAGCAGGGATATCCTATTTTGTTGCAACCCAGATGTTGAAATAAGTACTAAGAATGCTCTATAATGAATTACTAGACGAAGACAAAGACATAAATGCAGAATTCAAATAAGAGCCATATTTTTTCCCTATCTCATCTTTACACATTATGTTTATACTATTACTAGCCCCAGAGTAAGTTGGCATTTCTTATATCAGTGAAGGGACATGGGTAGTGTTGTCTTTATATGCACAATGTGCAAATACCATCACAGCTAGCCCAATGTTTACATGCACCAAGTTTGTATACATTACTAAATAAGAACCTTAAGAACAGTCTTGCTGGATTA
This sequence comes from Podarcis cretensis, assembly GCF_951804945.1. Taxonomy (NCBI): domain Eukaryota; kingdom Metazoa; phylum Chordata; class Lepidosauria; order Squamata; family Lacertidae; genus Podarcis; species Podarcis cretensis. The sequence goes on along the minus strand of NC_137170.1, from coordinate 42,180,385 downwards.
GAGGAAAGCCCAATCCAGTCCAGCATCTTGTTCATACAGTAGACAACCAGATGCCTACAGAGAGCCCACAAGTAGGACTTGAGTGGAACAGCACACTCTTCACTTCTGGTTCCCATCATGTGATATTTGGAGCCATACTGTCTCCAACAGCAAAGACAGAGCATAGCCATCATAGCTAGTGTTGCTTCCCGGAATCGATGACAGGAAAGGGCATGTGACTGAGTATGTGTAAAAGCTGGCCTATGGTACAAAGGTAAAACTGATTTACATTGCTCTGCCCACGTCTGCCTCTGGTTCTACCCCCAACTGGCATGTGGGCATCAGAAGCTTGTCCAGAAGGAAGTGCAACCCTCAGGCTGGAAAAGCTCCCTCACTCCTGGTCTATATTTTGTACATTTTACAGATTTTCAATAATCTAGCACTCTTCCTTAAATAGCTCCTTCCTACCCACCCCCACCTTTTTTGCAGTTAAAAATTTGTTCCTGTTTACCCTAGCTGTTATGGTGGTGTGAGCCACAGACTCACAGCTTGTGACGTCATGGTAATAGCCAAATCTAATGTTGGAAAGCAGAGCAGAGCAGTGTGTCAGAACGGATCTATTTAATGCAGCTGGCATAAGTTTCCTTACTTAAGACACTCTCAAACAGTTTTTGCAAGTGGAGGAAAAGAAAACCAATTACAGTCGCTCTTAACATAAATTAGATGTTATTTCTTCAGTTGCTGCATGTTATCAAATCATCTCACATGGGTTTTATCTTTTTTAGCCTCTCCCATCAGATGTCAAGGAAATAAACAACTATCTGACTTTTTGAAGACATCTGAAGGCAGTCCTGTTCAGGGAAGTTTTTAATGTTTGAAGTTTTATTGTGTTTTTAATATTCTGTTGGGAACCGCCCAGAATGGCTGGGGAAATCCAGCCAGATGGGCAGGGTATAAATAAATCATCACCACCACACCACCACCACCACCATCATCTACCAGAGTGTTCTGTTCTCAATACTTGTTCTCTCTCAGCACCTGTACTAAAACTGTTTCCACCATTTCATTAAATGTGTGTGTGTGTGTGTGTGTGTGTGTAGTCTGATTGGGTAGTAATAGTTCATCTACCACACAAGCTTCTAAAATTAGTGGAGGGGGCCCAGCGCTATCTTCCCAATGGCTTTGAATGCTGCCTTTCTTCTATAACAATGATTGACAGTATCCCTCTTCAAGTCAGGTGGGGTCTGGGAATGAGTGTGCTAGTTCCACCCCATTGTCATTCTCTGGGGAAATCAGGGTTCTAAAGTGTGTTGGGAGCTTACACAAGTAAAACACAGCTTTTATTGAGAGAAATATGACAAAATAGCAATTAAATGATCAACTATTAGGTTTTCCAGAAAGAGGGAGAAATATGAGGGTTTGTGTGGTGGGTAGCATGGTCGTGCAAAATAGTCTTGGGCTTCTGAAGAAGTGATGGAAATAAGGGAGACTGCAGCAGAAATTTGGAATCAAATCAAGAAAAGAAGAAGAATCTTGCCAGTCTTTCATCTAAAGCTAAGGAAGCCAGAAGGTCCACCTGCAAAACTAACAACATTCAGGCCACATGGAGATTGAGGGAAATTTTAGCATGCTAGAGCAGCAATAGGTTTGCTGAAGAAAAAGCTTATAAAATGGGTGGTCCCAGGAGAGTGCTTCCCAGACACACAAAAGGAAGTTATCCTCAGCTCAGTTAATAAAGATGTGGGGTGGCATGTGACTGGATTTTCCTTGTTTTATATATATATGGGTATTATGCTTTTCGGAACAGTGCCTTTCTTCTTTGGGCTCTTGCAAACCAATCAATGGGTGTGTTGTGAGACTTTGGTCAGACTGGAACTGGATGGAGGAGCTGGGTGTGTATACAAAGGTCTCAAGTCTGTTGACTAGAGAGCAGGAAGGAACCACTCACTTGGGTCAATGTAGATGAGAGGACGACCAATGCAGGCTTGCATTCTGTCTTGAGCACTGGGTCCAGCTAGGGGGCAAGGTTCTAGGGACAACAGATCGCATTACTACTAATATCAGCTCAGGATGCATTGTCAGGTCACGGTCAGGTCAAGCAAAGGTCAGGTTCCAATTAATGCAGGGTAAGAAAAAAGCAGAGGATAAGTTCCAGATTAGCAAAGCAGAGGTCAAATTCCAAAGCGTAAACCAGCAAGGTGGGCAGCACCCTGGGTAGCTCCAAGAGACCCCTGGGCTGGATGTTATGACAAGGAAGGCTTGACTGTTCTTTCAACCACTATGTAAACCCAGAATGAACCCAGACTACAGCTTCCAGGGAGCAGCTAGACTTATTCCAGATGATGGGAGCTTCAAAGCTCAAAGAGGCCCAGCCTGCTTTATTAGTCATTGACTCTGGTGGCTTGAGGAAGCTGAGGGTTGGGCCACAGTGCAGGGTCTCGTGAAACTGAGGAAAGCAATGCAACCTCTTCAGAAGGTTAGAAAGTCACTGGCATTATGGGCTTCTGGTGCTGAGACTCCCGAGGAAACAGGAGCATCACAAACTGGCTCTGAGGACAAATCCTCCTCCTAGTCTGATATTTTATACATGTTGTCTTCTCTTCTCCTGAGAATGGGTAAGCAGAGTCCTAAATCATGACACCTTGCTGTTTTTTGCTTTTTGTTTTGTCCTTTGTGACCAGACCTGTGCCAGCTCACTTCCCAAAGTGGAGACTTTTTGAGTCAAAGTGTTGGGTATGGTACGGCATGGTTTATTCATGCGCCACTTTGGGAAGTTTTCAAGATGGAAGAAGGATGTGCTCCTTTGGCAACAATATGCAGCTACTTCAAATATGATGGTGGACTCCTGCTCAAAATCTTTGAAGAAGCCTTACTCTTTTGCAATGAAACAGTACGCTGGTATTTGGTACGGTATGTTAAGATAAAAGCAGGAATTGCCAGTAACTGAACATTCACCAGCTCATTTTCCTTCTCTCTAGCAGGGTCTCCAAGAGTATTATTGATGTTTTTATTCAAAGCATCCAATTCACTTTCCACAGAGGAATCTAAATACTAAGCAATATCTAAAGTGGTAAAAATTTCTTCTAACACAGGACTGAATCCTTTAATTTTTTTATGTGTGTTATCTTAATCTTCAAAGCTGCAAAAGCTCTAGTGATATATTTCCAATGCATATATTCTAATTAAAATGTGTCCCTTTTATAATTTCCCCAAAGTGTGATAAATATAGTATTTAAATGATTTTGTCAGCTGGGTGCCAGTAATCAAAGAACACGTTGCTTGAAAAAAAGGGCAATAAAGCTGAATTTGAAGCCTACCTAAGGAATTTATTTTTATGGGCAAGCAGCACTGGCAATTTAAGAGTATCTTTCAGCTTTCAGAAACTGCTTGGTTCCTTTTGGGGGGAGGTTATGTATATCCTGGTCTAAGCGGATTATTGTATGCCTAGGGTTTTGTGGTATTCCTTGTTATTTTCTGCCATAGTTTGTCTTTGCTATGTCAAAAATCCCTGTTTTCTGCATGGAGTGCATTCACTCATTTATACATAGGTATAGCTATAACTGAATATACACAGGCAGCCTTATACTGTTTTCCATCTCTCTAATATCATCTCCTCTGACTTGCAGAAGTTCTCCAGGGTCTTGGACAGGGGTCTTTCCAGTGAGGCATCTAATCATAAGCCTGCATTTTTATCAAAGCTTATATTTTTGATTAAGGCCTGTATATTAAGATGAGCTTAAAGATTTTCAAATGTTTCATGCCAGGCAGAAGACCAGTTGCCTAAGAACCTTGGCAATGTTTATTCTCCTGGACAAGGGGGGCCCCTGATTTATAGCAGAAAACAATTCTCAAAGTCGTAAAAAGGGAATTACAGACTGAGAGCGAGGACACTGACCTTGCATGTTGCAAAGTACAATTAAGCTGTAAGAGTGGTTAAATTAAGAGTTGGTAAATAGTAAAATAAAACCATGTGCCTCCCATTAAACTTGAGCCATATTTTCCTAAGGTTAAAAGGCCAAGAGCATCTGGCTGGCAGAAAGGAAGAGAGTATTTTGGGAAGTCTTTTTCTAAAGTTGTTTCTTTCTTAAACTGAGATCCTTTTAAGATTTCTTTTCCTTTTAAAAGGTTATTTATGTTATGTATTAAATATATTGGCTTAAATGTAATTATGCAAAGGAATTAGAAGCTAAGAAATGTTAAATCCTTATGCTAGATTCTTATTTCATATAGTTGGAAGAGACCACAGGGGCCATCAGCCCAGCCCCCCCTGCCAAGCAGGAAACATCATTAGAGCACACATATGGTTGTCAGGCCTTTGTTTAAAGACCTCCAAGAGAAGGAGATCTTTCAATGATGATGTGAACTCAAGATCCTTGACATCTGTTTAAGATAAAAATTTAAGATTAACCATTTGTTTTGGAGGGCAATAGGGCAAGGAGGGCAAGAGGTGAGCTGGTAATTAAGGTTCCTTGTTGAGACACATGTAAGATATATTACTACTTATTTGTCATTTATAGATAGAAGAATATATAGCTTTTTGTTTCCCATAAAAGGGCAAAAGGAAATGGGTGTATCTTTTGTGATTGGTTCTAGCAAACAGCCAATAGGAATTTCAACCAGGCTGATTGGACAGAGGCAGCCACAGGAGGAGCAAGGGGGCTGGGTTAAGGAAATATAAGTGCTGGCCAGAATGGCAGGAGGGCAGGCCAGAGCTTGGTAACCATATACCACTGTGCCTCTCATTTATTTGTCTGACAAATAAATTATTATTTTAATTTCTCTATTGCTGCGTTGAATATTTCATTCCAGCTAAGCGTTAACCACAAGCAGGGTGCTACACCAGAACCTACCGTTTGTTTGTTTTTAACTTAACATAATGTATATACTGTTTGCTTGACGGAAAACCTCTAAGCAGTTTAGAAAAAGCAGCCTAAATTATTCATTAAAAATACTGATAAAAGCAAACATTAAAAACAAGCTGATGTAACGTTTTATCAGCATCTGGTCTATTTAACAGGAGATGCCAAGGACTGAACCTGGCTCTACCACCGAGCTATGGAATCTTAATAACAGCAAAATAATAAAATCTAGATTAATATAATGTAACTAAAAAGCTATTTAACAACAAAGTTCACAGAAATACACATGACATTCAGAATGTATATAATGTATATAAACGTTGTTCCCATGTATCCTGAAATGCTAAAGAAGACGACCCATGTCCTTGACATTACCTAACACTTCGAGAGTTGCAGCATAGTCTTTGCCTAACAAAGGAATTGTGATGAATGAACCAAGAGCACATTGCTGAAACACTCCGAGCCCTTTTTGGAGCTTGTGGCTTATGCATGACCAGCTACGAATTGGCCAATATATTTTCTGCAGCTGGGACAGCAGTGTCAAAGCACTCCACTTATTGCACCTGGCAGGAAAGTTAGCAGAATAATTTCAACTTCGTTCAGGGAACCCACTTTCTTTGAGTAAACTCTGGTCTGATGTACACGGAGAGTTTCTGAAATGAGGCCCTGAATACTAGGCCCTCCATGGTGACCTTAAAATAGCATTAGAAGAGTCTGCTGCATCAGGCCAATGCTCCATCTAGCCTAGGAAATCCCACAAACCTAAGCACAACGGAACTCTCCCTACCTGTGATTTCCAACAATTGGGAGTCACAGCCAACAGATAATCATAATCATGGGAAGTTGCCTTACGCTGAGTCCAATCAACAGTCCATTCTAGCTGAATCTTATTTGCCAGTTGCTGCTCTCAAGGGTTTCTGACAGGGTAATTCCCAGTCACACACACAAGAGGTAGAGGCCCCGCCAGGTCTGAAGGGGCCTGGATCAGTACCTTCTGCTTCCGTCCACTCCCCATGCACACTGTAGTCACTCTGCTCATCTCCCCTCAGGGTGGAGTAGGGGTGGTATACTGCTCACTTTTAACTGTACAAGGTTAAACAAAGGGAGGTTGTATTCTTTTATATACCGTACTTTTCTATGTGTAACACGAAGCTTTTTTATTAAGAAGTTATGTTAAAAATTGGGGGGTCATCTTATACATGGATAATGCATGGGGGACGTTGGATTTGTTGCTGCCACAAGCTGGAGATTGTCAGTGGCTATTGGGCGTATTATTGGGCAGGCAATTGGCAGCTCCTCCACATGCAGCTGCTGGGTGACCTTGGACCAGTCACACTTCTTTGAAGTCTCTCAGCCCCACTCACCTCACAGAGTGTTTGTTGTGGAGGAGGTAGGGAAAGGAGAATGTTAGCTGCTTTGAGACTCCTTAAGGGGAGTGAAAGGCGGGATATCAAGTCCAAACTCCTCCTCCTCCTCTTCTAGTGAGGGGACAGACAACTGGTGGCTTCTGCAACGTGTGCGAGTGGCAGCAGAGGTCAGGCGGGTGAGTGATTTTTGGCAATCCCTCCTAAAAAAAGCTCAGGAACTCTGGGCAATCTCCCCCCATTTTCTTAATTTGGAGTCCCCCAAAATAGGGGGAGTCTTGTACACAGGGGCGTGTTATACACGGGAAAATACGGTACATATATTTAAAATGAGTCCTTCTGAAGCTGAAGTCCTTCTAGGTAAGTGTAGGCAGAGGCAACAGGCATGAACAAACTTGTTCTGCTGTAAGCTGCACCAGAGCCTTCATTTCAAGGTTTTTTTAAAAAAAACAAAAAGAACAAAATAACCCTTGGCCACTTCAAGCATTGAAAGAAGCTGCAAAGGGGAAGAGCAGAGATATAGGGCCAATTGCCAAAGCCATTTTGAATCAGTTGCAGAGGATATGCAACATGGAAGGTCTGCAAGGAAGACCTTACTGTAGCAATGCTGCTAGATTTAGATTAGCCCTACCATTACACCTGTCTGTACAGTTCCATCTTTCACCAGTTAATATAAATTCACATCAAAGTGCTTTCTGACGTCTTTATGAGTGGCAAAATCTTTCAAAAATTAAAGATTGTTTTATGTTCCCCTAATGCAGCTCTTAAACCTTTAACTAAGTTAATTTCTACAAAACTATTTCAAGTAAAAAATTCAACTTAATACCAGATTTTTTTAAGAGTAGGGTACACACACACAATCACAATGTGATTTCTGTAAGATGAACCTTTTAGATCAATTATTTCTTCTTCCTTTGAGATCAGTTGGCCTTTCTAAGTGCAGGCAAAATTGTGCCAAAATGCTAAGTTTGTGTCCACTTCAATTTTTGAAGTACGCAGCTTCTGGCAATTTGTGACTCTAATTATTACTGCCAGCAAATGCTGGTGTCTGTCTCTGCAAGGGCAAGGACTGGAGTTATCGTCCACATACTGCCTGTGGCACACCATTCATCTACTGCATGCAAATTGATGCAAAAACTATCCCTGAAACTGTTCTTGTATAATAAATACAAAACATTAAAATGATTTGTATAATTCATAATAAAAACAAAACTATATTCTTTCCAGAAATTTACAGTACAAAGGAATGATTGGGGGTGTAAAAAATACTAGCAGCAAAAATTTGGAGCCCCTGGTAGGTGCAATGCAGACGATAGATCTCTAGGCTCTTCTGGATTTCAGCAGACATAAAGACTACAGATTTTCAAGCTTTCATCAACAAGAGCTTAAAAAACAAAAACAAATCATTTTGAGATTAGTTTGGATTCTGAAAATAACAGCAAGCTGAATCACATTATTCATAGCATAATCATGGTCAGGCAAATTCAGTGGTGCACCAATTATATCTATATGTACAGAAGACAAGCAACAACCTCAATAAAAATTACAGGAGGAGAAGGATCAATGCCAGAAGAGTCTAGCATGAAAGGTGATACCGAGGGGGGGGCATGTCTTCTTCACCTTCTTCTTCGCTACAATATATCCATTTATTTCCAATTGTCAATGTCAAAAGGGACTAAAATCTATAAAATTCATAGAAACTCAACGTGCCAATTTGCTCAATTTCTCTAGGACTCCATGACACCTCCCCTGTCCTCCATAATCCCTCAAGCAAGGTGTCAAGACCCTAATCCTGTCAAATCACTCTGCCAAGCCTTTCCTCCAGGCAATGCCAGTACATGGACCATTGTCTTCTCATCACCGGTACTCAGGATGTGCTTATCTGCGCATATCTCCAGCTCTGCATATTCCCCCCTCCCTCCTCCATATGTTAATCCTGTGTAACCCAACCTCTTCTTAATGTATTCATGATGTAACTGGGATGTATTTTGCACTGTATTCTGGGACATGGAGGGAAGTTTCAAAAGTTCATGTCACCCCTTTCTTGCTGTTCAATCTCGCCTTGAACCTGTTGCGCAATAAACTTGGATCTTCTGCAGCTTGCTCCTGTCTCCGGCTGAGCTCATTTTCCTCCACAGGGACCCACGGACTTAGTCCGACGAGCTGGGTGGCAGAGCAGCCTCGCACCCAGATTTTACCGTAACAAAGGTCACCCCTACTCATCCTTCAAAAACCAGCTGCCCTGTTCCCCCAGCCCCAGAGGTGGTTAAGAAGAGGCAGAGTCTCTCCTACACAGAAGCAGAATGATAAACAAAAGGAGAGGGGAGTAAGCAGTGAACCATAAAGCACAGGCTTGCAAAGACAAAGGTCTGGAACAAAAGTTTTAGGAAAGCTCTCAAACAAGGTCTTAGATACGCCTCCTTAGATGAGGGCCTGAGGGCTGCGTTCTCAACCTTACAAGAACCACATACCAGCAGAGCAGGGGCCAAAGTAGCTGGAGCGCAATAGAAGTCAGAGGTTTCTACATATCTTCATGCACACACACACACACACACACACACACACACACACCTCCATCCTCTTTCCAGCCATGCAAGAGGCATTCTCATAGTTCAAGGACACAATCAAGTAGGGTGTGGAGCAGGGCTGTTGAGGGGCAAAGCCTGAGGAAAGCATGTGTGGACTGGAAAGGGGTGTGGCTGAGAAAAGCCCCCAGGGCCAGACAGGGAGGTCTGAAGGTCGACATCTGATCTAGAGCTGTGTGTAGGTAGGGCTTGTGAATTAAACGTATATTCCAGGAAGTTTGGGAAGTGGAAGAAAGTCTCGGGGGAGGAAAGGCAGTGTAGAATGGGGAGATTTGGAACATATAAAGAGAAAAGTCTGCCGTAATTCCATCTTCTGCACAGCTACATCTATTAAAGGTGCAGGACCCTGTCCTCTTCTCTCTCTCTCTCTCCCCGCCCCCCTTCATCTGGCTACCCTGGGCAGGGGGGTCTGCTGCGGGCCATGGAGCCAAAAGGACAGGGAGACAAAAGAAACAGTTGATGACTGGGCCAAGTTTTACAAAGTGATTTGAATTATCCGGACAAAGCTTCAACTGCAGGCATCATAATAATATTTCATAAGGAGAGATCCTCCGGTCAGCAACTACAAACAAGCAATTGGTTACTTAAAGGCTCTGTTGGCATTTGGCCATTGCACTTGCCTGCTCACTGTTCATACCATAACAATCTTTCACGGATAGTTAGCATGGCACATGGCAGATGATCTGTACATGACTTAGATTATAGTCACAAGACTTGAATACATTGCTTCACTTGCGGTATTTTAAAGGGCATGAGGTATCTGTTCTCTTTGAGGAAAGACATTTCAATTCTTAACACACCCTTCCTCCTCAGGACTTACCTTCTCAGTATTCTGCCAAATTCCTTGTTGTGAAATAACTCGTCCTTTAATCTCACTGTGTGTCTGCAATACTGCTCTGGAGTCACCACCAATTTAGGGGAAGGGGAAAGGAGATGGGTAGTGATGGGGAGAGGCTTGGAATGGGCCAGAGAATGATCTTAGGGCTTATAAAGCCCCCCTCTGATTTTGAGACAACCATTATCAGCCCTCTAAATTAGTCTCACACCTTGGCTGGGGAGAACTTTGCCAGACAAAAGAGGAGGTCCCAGTAGCTCAGGGTCCTCCTGCTCATTTTCCCAGTCACAATAAAAATAAACCTATTAGATAGCAGCATGTTGAGGGCAAAGTTCCACCTCTATTTGTTCCCCACAAATGTCCCCATTATAATGGCAGTGGTATATGAAAGGAATACCTTCTCCTTGCTCTATCTGGAGAAGTACTGATTAGAGAAGAATTCCCAAACCTGGTCCCCATCAAACGTTTTAGACTTACTCCCATCATCCCTGCACCTAGGACATGCTGGATGGAGCTGATGGCAACTGTAGTCCAAAACATCTGGAGGGTACCAAGTTGGGAAAGGCTGGAAAGCTTGTGACTCTCCAAATGGTTTTGAACTCCAACTTCCATCAGCCTGAGCCAGCAAGGCCAATGGTCAGGGATTATGGGAGTTGGGGTCCATCAACATCTGGAGGGCCACAGGTTTCCCATCCCTAGAATGTCTTCCACAACACTGTTGGAAAGGCCAACTTCTCTTTGCTTCAAACACCAGCTGAGGCAGACAATGTTCTGTGCATTATCTAGTTTTGTTTAACATCCTTCAATCCCTTTCTCACCATCTGAACTTCTTTTTGCTATGAAAGGTTCACTGAACAAGCTCATGTCCATGTTTCACTGCATAATAGTAATTTGACAATAGATTTTTACCTCCTTGCGACATACAGTGATACCAGCAATATAACAGATGATCCTCAATCCAAATTTTATTGCATTTAAGTTTGCATTTACTGTACGTTTGTAATTCTTGCACTTGTATGTTATACAAATAGATCATTTTACAATAAACTATATTAAATACTACGGAAATTTATCTTATTGTCCTGACTCCTACCCAACACACAAACACACACACTTACTGAGCCAGGTAACAGTACAGGCTCAGCAGCAGACATATTGCTCAGGAGTAATGATAATTCAGGAGTTGGGCAAGAAGTTCAGAACTGGAAGGAAGCAACGAAGATGTCCCAACAAGTTTCCCTACCACTCTTGCCAAGCCTTAAAAGTTGAGGCGTGACGTGCTCACTCACGAGACTCTTTCAGCTTGTGGAAATACTGGGATTGCAAGCACACAGTTCTTTGGGGCAGGCGAATCTGCTCCCATCTGTGAAGGTGATACCTCCTGCTCAGGTTCTTGTTTAGCCACTGCAGCCTCCTGTTCAGCCTCCCCCACAGTTGATCAATGCCTTCCTCAGTCTCCACACAGGCTTCCAACTCCACAAGAACATTGAAGGCAAGAGCAGGCATCTCTGCTCTCCCCCTCTAAAGTGATTGAAATCCGAGTAGATAAGGGAGATTCCCCTGCTCCCCTGTTTCCCCAGTTCAGCTACCCATCTCCACAATGCTTCTTCCACCTTTGTCACAGCCTGCCACCCCAGACCAATCCTGACAGTGCTGTAGGGCTCATGACAGTTTTGGGGGGGAAATATGCACTATTAGATTAGGATTGCTGTAGGTCCAGGATAAGCTATATTACATTCATATTCAGTGGCCTTTCCCCCCTTTACGAGATTTAAAATAAACAAAGAGTGTACATTCAAAGTTCAATGAGAAAGCATATAAAAGTGCAGTCCATAATGCTGTAGAAACATAATGGGACTTGCCAACAAACCCTGGCACACACAGAGCAAAGGAAACAGATCTGAACGTGTCATATTTTTTCATTTACAGTCCCTGTTCACAATATTCTACTCAATTAATGCGGTTTATGCAAAGGCAAGCTCTGTACATTGGGATGTTCTCATAGATTCCTATGAAGTAGTGTAATTTATATGTAGGAAGGAATAAAGGATGGAAGTAAAAAAGAGAAGCAGGGACCCCCCCCCCCCATTTTCTGCTGTCTTAAAAAACAAAGTCAAAAACAAGAGACAACAAAGGACACCAAATATGTTGGTAGAAAGATATAACAAAGCATTTGCCATTCCTGCCAACACTTTCTATTGAGATGGTAGTGCCACACCCCCTTGGCCAAGCATGGGGAATCTCCAGCCCATAGGCTTTTGAATCTGACTTCCATTATCATCCCACCCTTTCACACAGCAACTGAAGACTAATTGCAGCACGGGAGAGTGGGGGGGAGTTGGGGGGGGAGGTGGCCAATGGGTAGGGATGCTTAACCCTTCCCTTTCCATGAACTGCAAGCACACAAACAAACAAATGTGTGCATGTCCATGTAGCAATTAAGCTTAATATTTTTTTTTTAAAGTTCCATTTGTGTGAATGTGGCTATTTTTCTAAGCCTAATTGCCTCATTAGGAGGGAAAGAGAAGGGAGGAAGAAGGGAGAGAGAGATAAGAAGAAGGGAGATTTAAACAACTGTGCGTATGTAGGGAGGCATATGGTTGCGTGTGAATGGGAGAACGTGGATGGACAAGTGGTTCTACCCATGTAATCAACATAGCATGTGGATTTACCCTAACTCCTCATTCTTTTCACTCTGCTTTCTAGCAGGTTAGTGATCTCCTAATGCATGGCAAAATGTTTGTAGACTGCCAGTGGAGGAAATAGATGGGGCTTCTTGACTTTCTCATAGAGGGGAAATTACTGATTTATTTTATATCACTTCCGGAGGCGGCGCGAACGGCAATGGCGGTCCTCTTCCTTCTGTGAAGGGGAAGCTCCGTGGGAAACGGGTCGTCCGCTACGGCGAAGCGGAGACCCACGTCGGAAACCCACAGGCAGCAAAAGCCTGTGGTCTCGGGACCCAGCGGGCGCCAGAAGCAACCCCTGAAACGTTGAAGGAACCCCGTAAGGGGCTCCGGAGCGGGGAGGGGGTAGCGGCGCTGTGGGTCGTTTCACAAGCTACGGAGTGAAGCCGCGCTGCTGCTGCCGGTGAGCGCTGACCTCTTTTCCTGAAACTTCTGATTTGGAAAAGCAACAATCCGTGAGTAAAGAGGACTTTACAAAATTTGAGACTAAAAATTATTGAATTTGGCTGAAAGCGGAGCGACGTAAAACAGGAAGTCCGTCTTCCGCTGTCACTGAACTTCAAAGCAAAGAGCTGGAGGAGTGGAGGCAAAGAAAGAATTTTTAACCTAATCGATCTGAGCAACTGCTGAACTTTCTTGTAAGCAAAATAAGGACTTTAAGCATTTGATTTTATGCTCTTTACTTGCATCGTGATACCTTTCTTCTATCGGAAATATAATTTGAGTAAGAAACCCAGGTTCTGGAGCTGCCTGAGTGACTGAGCTGTCAGTCTGCAGATTTGGTTACTTTGAATTAAAAATTGCAACATTCTGAGGGAGTTTGGACTTGCTACTTTGAAGCATCATTTGAAATACCAGTTTGCACTGTTTGAAACAATGTGGTTGTTAATACTAACTCTGCTTAAAACCTGCTATTGAAGGTTCCTGGACTTTAAACTTGACTTTAGCAAGTTTACCAGAATTGATCTTTTCCCTAAAGACATTTTAAGCTCCCCCTAGAGGATTCGGGATTTACAGCAGTGACATTATTTTACTTTCCTTTCCTGGCCTCCTGTTTGACTGTTACCATCTGGGCTGTTGTTTTCTCATGGGAACAACTCAGCTTGACCTTGACTTCTAGATAACTCTGGAATGAGTGGCGCAAGAAAAAAGGGACCAAAAACTAGACAAACAACTTTAACAACTTTAACCGCAGCCTCTCAGGCACGCAGATCATCTGTACCTATTCTGCCTTCAGAAGAAGAAGCTGCTTCTCGGCCACAAGCAGGGGAGGGAGAAATTGAGCAATTACAATTGGAAGATATGGCCTCAGGAGCAACTGCTTCTATTTTAGAGAAAATCTACGAAAAACTGGAATCTTTGGACAAGAGAGTAGAATCTCTGGATAAGAAAGCTGATGAGCAAACAGCTAAAATTGATCAAAACACAGAATGTTTAAATAGATTAACTGGACAAGTATCTCAGAACGTACAAGCAATTGGAGAACTGACGGAGGCCACGGCAGAAAATCGGAAATTGGCTGAGGATACTAGCCAAAGACTGGGAAATTTGGAATAAGAGGTAAGACCACTCAGCAAACAAGTAGGTGAACACCAGACCTACCTCTCCATGATAGAACTGCGGAACCGGGAGAGCAATCTTAGGATAAGGTCGATACCAGAAGCGGAAGAAGGCAACTTAGCTGAGTTCCTGACTAAAGAGTTTTCCAAGTTTTGGAATTTTGAGGAAAAGGACTTTAAAATCGTATCAGCCTTCAGGCTTGGAAGACTTGTAAAGAAAGAGAAGCCCAGAGACTGTTTGATAACATTGAGATCAAAGGAGGAAAGGGATAAGATTTTGGGCCTACATTACGGAAAGTCACTGGACATTTCGGACAGAAGAATTGAATTTTACAAGGACATCCCTAAACAACTGTTGGATCTTAGATCTGACTATCTTGAACTGGCCAAATTGTTGAGGAGCAACTCAATTATCTTCAGGTGGGAATTTCCCCAAGGAGTATCTTTCACTTTTAGAGGGAAGAAGGTTAAAATCAGAACATTGGAAGACAGAGATAAATTTTTGACTGCATACGGAGAGGACCTTCAAAAGGGAATTGAATTACCCTTTGGGCCTGGAGCACCAGCGGTACCTGCACCCTCGGAACCTGAAGATCCAGTGAACAAGACACCACCCCCAGGAAAATAATCAGATTAATTCAGGATGTCTCTGCAACTCTTGAGTTGGAATATAAATGGCTGTAACATCCCGGAAAAAAGGAGGAAAATTTTTCACATATTAAAAAAGGAACAATTGGATATTATTTGCTTACAAGAAACACATGTGACTAGGCTCCACAGAAAAGTGTTAATAAACAAAAGACTTGGCCAGGAATTTATATCTTCGGACAGAGTAAAGAAGAGAGGCGTGGTGATATATGCAAAAGAGAGCCTGTCACCCAAATTCTTATTTAAAGATGAACATGGAAGAATTTTAGCAGTTGAGATACAACATCAAGGAGAGAAGATTTTGTTACTAGGAATTTATGCACCAAATGAAGGGAAATCGGAATTTTACAAGAAGTTGCATGAGACAATGCTGGATTATCTGGACTATGACAACATCATTATGATGGGAGATATGAACGGGGTCGTATCAACTAACATGGATAAGTCACAAAGCCAAAATGTTACAAAGGACGGCAGACTACCAAAGACTTTTTTTGAAATGACAGACAATATGGACTTAATTGACATTTGGAGAACGAAGAACCCCTTGGGAAGAGAGGGAACATTTTTCTCTGAAGCCCAGCTGACTTGGACAAGAATCGACCAAATATGGATAACTAGAGGTCTGGCACCCAAGGTCAGAAAGGTGGAAATCTGCCCAAAGACCTGCTCCGACCATAATGCAACGAAGATGGACATGACACTACTACCAACCGGCTCCTTTAGATGGAAGATGAATGACAATTTGTTTAGAGATCAGGAGATTGTTGAGAAGGCCCAAAAAGCCTTGAAGGACTATTTTGAGATAAACATGAACACTACGGTGGAAAAAAGAACTATCTGGGACGCAAGTAAGGCTGTAATGAGGGGGGTTCTTGATACAACAGAATGCTGTAAAGAAAAGGAGACAAAATGAGAGGAAAGACAAGATATTGGAGAAAATCAAAGAATTGGAGAAGAAGTTATGATCAAATCCGAAGTCACAGCCGACCCTGAGAGAAATCAAACTTCATCAAGCACAATATTCTAAATTGATAAACCAGGAAATAGAGTGGAAGATTAAATTAATGAAACAAAAAACTTTTGAATTGGCAAATAAATGTGGGAAACTGCTAGCTTGGCAGTTGAAGAGGAGACAAAAACTAAATACAGTTACAAATTTAGAAATTGAAGGAAGAAATATTCAGAACCCGGTGGAGATCAGAAAGTGCTTCCAGAGATATTTCAAAAGATTATATACTCAAGGGCCGCAAGATGAGGTTGAGATTAAACAATTTTTGGAAAAAAATGGACTAACAAAATTGTCACAAGAAAATAGATCAATCCTGAATTGCAAAATAACACGACAAGAGATTGAACAAGCCATTCAGAACATGCAATTGGGCAAATCCCCAGGGCCAGATGGGCTGACCTCCAAGTACTACAAGACATTAAAAGACTATCTGATACAACCACTGATGGAGGTCAGCAATGAAATTATGGAGGGGAAGAAGGCGCCGGAATCGTGGAAAGAAGCTTTTATCACATTGATACCAAAATCGGAAGCTGAAAAGACACAACTTAAGAACTATCGTCCCATCTCCCTTTTAAATGTGGATTACAAAATATTTGCAGACGTTTTGGCAAGTAGACTCAAAAAAGTATTAAATGAAGTAATTCATAAAGACCAGGCAGGCTTTCTCCCAGGTAGACACTTGTTTGCTAACACAAGGAATATCATTGACATTTTGGAACTTTTGCAAACAGACATAAATACAAAAGCAGTGTTAATTTTTATAGATGCGGAGAAGGCCTTTGACAATATCTCTTGGAAATTTATGAAGGGAAATTTAAAAGAAATGGGAGTGGGACGGGGTTTTGAGAATGGGATTGATGCAATATATTCAGAACAAAAAGCTAAATTGATAGTTAACAATGTGGTTACAGAAGAGTTTAAAATTGAAAAAGGAACACGACAAGGCTGCCCCATTTCCCCTCTGCTATTTATTTCGGTTCTGGAGGTGCTCTTGAACATGATCAGAGGGGACCGGTTGGTGGAAGGAATCCAGGTCGGAGCGAAACAATACAAACTTAAAGCTTTTGCAGATGACCTAGTTTTGACCCTGCAAGAATCTAGTACGAAAAGAGTGTTACAATTGATTCAAGACTTTGGTCGGGTGGCGGGATTCAAATTAAACAAACAGAAAACTAAGGTGCTGGGAAAAAATTTGACAGATACAGAGTCAGAACGGTTTCAGAGAGAGACAGAACTAACTGTGGTTAAAAAAGTAAAGTACCTAGGGGTAAACATAACAGCAAAAAATCTGAGTCTTTTTAAGGATAACTATGAAAAATGTTGGTCTGAAATTAAAAGAGACTTAGACAGTTGGACAAAATTGAAACTTTCTTTGTTAGGCCGAATTGCTGCTATTAAGATGAATGTATTGCCAAAAATGTTGTTTTTGTTTCAAACACTACAGATTGTGGACAAGACGGAGTGCTTCCGGAAGTGGCAGAGAGACATCTCTAAGTTTTTCTGGCAGGGCAAAAAGCCCAGAATTAAGTTTAAGATACTAACTGATGCGAAAGAAAGAGGGGGCTTTGCCCTGCCAGACCTAAAGTTGTACTATGAGGCCGCAGCTTTCTGCTGGCTAAAAGACTGGCTACTTCTCGAGGACACTGACGTTCTGGATCTGGAAGGTTTTAACAATGCTTTTGGTTGGCATGCATACTTATGGTATGACAAGGTTAAGATCAATAAGGCCTTTAAGAATCATATTGTCAGAAAAGCAGTGTTTAATGTCTGGACAAAATATAAAGACTTATTGGAAAATAAAACTCCAAGGTGGCTTTCACCGCTGGAAGCTAAGGCCCGAAAAAGACCCAATATGGAGGCCAAATGGCCAAAATATTGGGAAATACTAGAAAAAGATGGAGACAATTGGAAATTGCAGAGTTTGGAGAAAATGAAGGATAAAGTGCGAGACTGGCTACACTACGCTCAGATTAAAGAAGTTTTTAAAAATGACAAAAAGCTAGGGTTCCAGGTGGAGAAATCGAAGTTGGAAACAGAACTGTTAGAGCCTAAGACTAAGGTACTTTCAAGAATGTATAACTTGCTGTTAAAATGGAATACACAAGATGAAATGGTTAAATCGGCTATGATAAAGTGGGCACAGGACATTGGGCACAACATTATGTCTGAGGACTGGGAAAGGTTGTGGACCATTGGGTTGAACTTCACTGCATGTAATGCTTTGAAGGAAAATGTAATGAAAATGATATATAGATGGTACATGACCCCAGTTAAACTTGCCAAAATATACCATTTGTCTGATAATAAATGTTGGAAATGTAGAGAAAATGAAGGAACATTCTTTCACCTCTGGTGGACTTGCCCTAGAGTGAAGGCTTTCTGGGAAATGATATATAATGAGCTGAAAAAGGTATTTAAGTATACCTTCACTAAGAAACCAGAGGCCTTCCTTTTGGGTATTGTCGGCCAGAAGGTGTTAAGGAAGGACCGAACATTTTTTATGTATGCAACAACAGCAGCAAGGATACTTATCGCTAAGCACTGGAAAACCCAAGATCTACCCACACTGGAAGAGTGGCAGATGCAGCTGATAGACTATATGGAACTAGCCAAGATGACCGGCAGAATCCGAGACCTGGGAGAAGAGAAGGTTGAAGAAGACTGGAAGAAATTTAAGATTTATTTTAAAAAGCATTGTAATTTGGTTGAATGTTAAGAAGGATGCTAGATCATAAATAATTGAGCACCACTAAACTAGATGGAATTAGGATGACAAGCGAGATTGAGGAAAAAACATAAACCTTTGGGAGGATTATTAGATTATATTTTAAATGAATGGGATATAAGAATGTAAACAAGATGATAAATTGCGGGTAAGAATTGACAATGATGCAAGTGGGAGCGGGAGACGTGAGGGAGTCCAATGAAGCTAAGAAAATATGTTATGATATATGTTTCATTGTTTTTATTTCTGCATTTATGTTTTTATATATATATATATATATATATATATATATATATATATATATATATAAAATTACTGATTTATTGGTATGTGACTGTTTTTGTGTACTTTGGGTACAGAACATTACTGCACCTAATTCCTGGTACATTGGTGGTTCAATCAAATTCTCATGAAATGGATTTAGCTACAAGACTTTGAGTCTTTTTTAAAAAAAAACAAAAACTATTCATGTGGGTTTTTGGTTTTTTTTAAAGCCAACCTTATTGTACTTGAATCTAAAATACAGCATTTGAATAAAACATTCTGTAAAAAATAATAATTCAGCTGATATTTATGGGAAGCTGATATTCCAATACCACTTGCCTTAAAAATGTACTTGATTTCAGGATCTGTAAAAGTATGGGCTTTCCTAAAAAGGTTGCAGTAATAGTGGCATCATCCATTTTTTAAATAAAATGATGTTTTCCCTGTAAGATGGCACTAAGGCAGGTCATACATGGGTAAGCGTTTATAGATCATCATGACATATCATGGTCTGACAGTAGAGGGTGGTTTATTGATGGTGTAACAAACACCAAATCATAATAGATTGTGTGATTTTTTTATCCTTGGGTATAGAGTTGTAAAATATTCTAACTCTCTGCACAGAATCTACATATTATGCAAATTCAAGAAGCGGGGGGGGGGGGTTAGTTCCTCCTTACATCCTCATTTATATTGCCAGCGTTGCTGGGATACATGTTAGCCAATGCAAGGCTGTATTAAGTGGAATAACAAATGATTCCAACTCTACTTCGTTGACAATTATTTCACATGAGCCATCAAAAGAAGTGAACAGATTCTCATTATTATAGGCCTGGGTTAAAAAGAACCACTACAATGGCTATTAGTGAGATAATATGCATTCCAAAATACACAACAGAATATGAAAACTGCATGCTGAATCTGAAGCATACAAAGAAGTGGAAATATGTGTAAGGCTACAAATACAAACTATTAAACGCGGCAATGTTGCACTTAAGAGACTCAGATTAATAAATTCTGCTCAGCTACAAGTTTACAGTCATTTCGGGTACAAGGAGAATAAAAAAGCCAAAACTTATTTTGTTCTAAATGTTTTCCTACTATTACAAGAACTATAAGGAATATGTTGCATCAGGAAATTGGAGCTAACTACAACCAGACAATGGAGATTGCGCCTAATTTTCAGAATTCAGTATACTGTCAACTGTTACTTGGTCATTTTTTCCCCGATAGAAAGAAGAATTGTAGCTGTAGCTTTTATAGTTTTCATTAAAAACTACTTTAAAGTTACCTGAATACTGCAGTGCCAGAGAGGATGGGGAACAAAACTGACTGGCTGGCAGGATTATGACATCACACTATTATGATACCACATCACTCCCCTCCCCTCCAGAGGTGAGCAAGAGAGAAAGAGAGAGGTGCTCAATGGCTGAGCCAATGTTCTAGCAAAATAAGAACTGCTGTCTCTCCATCCTCAAAAGTTCTGATATGTCAGTACCTTAATAGTCTACAAAACATGGCAGCAGATTAACCAAGAAAGGCAGGAGAAACACACTGAACTCCAGAAACTCAGTAACAGCAGCTGAAAAAACGGGGTCTCCATCTTCATGCCATTTAAAGGACTTCAACTTACTTTCAGGCCTCCCAGGGTGTTGTGCACAAGTGACAAAAGGTTAACAACAAATGACCAAAACCCCAATAGAATAAAGTGCACATGTAGAAGTCGTAACTGGAGAAAGAGAGCAATGACATCACAGTCCTGTCAGACAATGGGGGCTGTTTTCTATGTCCACTGTTGCTAGGCTAACTTTAAAGTACGTTTTCTTGAAAACTGCTATGTAGTGCTTAGTTGGGACACATGTTTGTCTTTATACTTATTTCAAAGCTTTATTAACAATAAACAATAAAAGCTGTAAAACCAATAAAGCAGCAAGCACAGTCAATAGGTAACACTCCACACTAATAGAGCAATTAGTGAGCCACATGCCTTGGGCCAAAATAGAAGTGATGTGGGTGATGCTTGAACAGGGTGCCCTGCAGTTTCTTTAGAAGATCAAGGCAGCCACAGGAGATCACCTCAGGAACTCAGTATGAGACCATGCCACTGAGAAAGGGGGTTTAGCCCTTTCCCCCTATGCCAGCTTCCAGATGAAAACCACCCTCTGAAAGCTGCTTTTTGTCCCATAGACTTGCCCTGTGGTGTGTGTGCATGTGATTTCAACTGGGAAATTTTATTTGTTAATGCATGATATTTATGCTTCAGAAAATACGTTCTCTAGGCTTTGTGCAATTCAAGACAATTAAAAACATAACAATGGCAAGGGAAGGGTTGCCTCTGCTATGGGCTCAACAAGATCCAGCTCCTCTGCCCCACTCTCTTGGCCTCAGAGGTTACCAGCAGCCTCTGCTACCTAGTAAGCAAATGCTGAAGGACAGTACCAAGGATGAGGGCAGGACGTGTCAGCTGAATGATTCTGGTACTACAGGGACACCATGCTATTTCTGTCACTGATAGCAGCCTTGAGTGTGATTTTTGTTATGACAATCTTTCATTCACCACTTTGAACGCCTTTCAGGGGTAAAAGGCAGAATATAAGTGTTTTAAACAAATGAAGAATCTGCTGCTGCAGTATATGGAAGTCTTTGGAACCTCTTCTCTTCTGCCTGAAGCAGCATCAGTGGGTACTTGCCATTACTTGGATGAATTAAATTCTTCCTCCTGCTCAGAGTGATTTCAGGTTAGGTTATTTTGGCAGTGGTTACCTGTGATTCTCCCACACAAGTTGAAACATGTTTCATTTGGGCTGAAGAATGAATAATAAGCAAAACGTAAAACAATGGGGAAATGGTTACACCTCTCCCCCAGCATTGCAGTTTCAAAACACACATAGATGTGTTTTGATCATCAGGTTGACGCTGGTGGATTTAGGGAGTTCCTCCTACTTCAATTCATCCAAAATATGGGTGCCCAAACTGAAGAGCTCTGCTCCACACAGTAATAAATTATACTTCCATATGACCTATTGCGGCGTTTCCGTGTGCTGCGCTGGCTCACCAGATGCAGCTTGTCACGCTGGCCACGTGACCCGAGAGTGTCTTCGGACAGCGCTGGCCCCCGGCCTCTTAAGCGAGATGGGCGCGCAACCCCAGAGTCGGACACGACTGGCCCATAGGGCAGGGGTACCTTTACCTTTACCTTTATGACCTATTGCTATGGAAGTGCCATAGCTCTGGGGCAAAGCATCTGCTTTGTAAGCAGAAAGCCCAAGGTTCAATCCCTGTCATCTCCAGGTAGGACTGGGAATATTCAGTCTGGAAAGTCGCTGTCATTCAGTGCAGACAATACTGAGCTAGATGAACCAATGGTCTGATCCATTCTAAAGCAGCTTCCTGTGTTCTCTATAAAAAGGGCTTTTGGAGCAAAGCCTGATTACAAATTCCAAGAGGATGGGACAGGGCAAAACTTTTGTGTGCATTTGTGTGTGAGACTACCATACTACTGCAGCCTAACAGAATGAGGCCTACTCTAATGGGAAGATGTTGGAATTCATGCACCAGACTTTACTGCCCTGTACCTGAAGCTCTTCTGCAGTCCCATGGACAGTAGTTGTTTAATTGAGCAGAACATTGTGCTATCTTTCTTTTTAAAGACCATATTCTCTCTCACACACACACCATCATTGGAATGATTACTGTAAAAAAAGGCTCTCGGCAAGAGGCCAATGTGTAACTGCTGGAAAGTCCCAAAGGATTTCCTCCTCTAATTTTCAATCATTGTCTGTGATGAGGAGATTGCAATAAGCTGTTTCCTTAGATGCCAACTTAGAGCCTCTTACCATCTGCCAGTAAATAGTTTTGGCAACCAGCCTGTTGCTCAGTGTTTATTCACTGATGCCAAAACTAGACATCTGCTCCTTGTATGGCAAAGACTTAGTGCTGTGACGAAACTAGTTACTAAATTTCGCAAAAGTTTTCTTCTCCTGTGAAATAAGCTTCTGTTTCTTGCAAAGAAGCTAGAAAAATATATACCCCACATTCAGCCACCTGATGTGCTGGGCATCTCTTTCTTTCCATTAAACATTTATACATCTCTCTGCAGCCTCCCTGGTTGCTCTTGCTTCCTGATCCAAAAAAAACCCCATTGCCAGGAATTATCATATAATGTCTTCCCTGAGCTTTAATTCAAGTGCAGAAAACCAAGGAGGCTGGCTACCCAGCACCTGAAGACAGCACATTTGCTGATTTTGTTTTTGAAGGGAATATATACCTTTTACCTTAAATGAAATAAAAAAATTTGGCTCCATTTCTTTAAAAGTAAAAAATATGCTTTTTAAAAAATAGCAGTGGACAGCTGTTCCATGCAGACAGCCTCTCCAGGATCAGTCCTGGTAACCTATGTATCATTTTTACTCTTCCTCTCCCTTTTTAAATATTGATTATCACATTAATTATTACCAACTAAGATTTATCTATTTGGGTTTAATAAAAATTGAGACCATGATACTTCAGATACGTACTTCAAATTATTTGTTTTGTCTAAGGAACTCAATATGGTATATGTGGCGCTCTCCCAGCTTATCCTCACAACAACTCTGTGATACAGTGACTGGTCCAAGATAATCCAGAGAGCTTTATGACAAAATTGGGATCGGGATCTGGGTCTCCTGAATCCTACTTCAACAATCTAACCACTACATCACACTGTCTCTTCTGAGACAAGATACCTTTTAAAACAACAAAATTTACTTCCAAGCAAACATAATTAGCTGTGGTGTGCTAGGCATCTGTTTCATGCAATACAACCTCATTTCAATATGAAGAGAACATTACAATGACTCAGAAAAGTTGTTAAAATAGTTTCATTATGGAAGTATAATATAATAAAGCCCAGATGTATGGAAGATTTCAATAGCTCTTCAAATTCAAGCCTTATTCAAATTACTAGGATTGTAAGAGAAATCAGCAGTTATAATTGATCAGCCAGCGGAAGCAGAATGAGAAAAGGGCTGATAGAATATAAAATCAGTGTGAATTTTCATGATGTAGCAAGGGGTAGGATGTGACCTTCAAGAAGAAGAAAAACCCACCACAAATATGTTAGAGTTGATCAAAATCTATGTTCCACACTAATCATGGATTTTATTTTATTATTTACATATCTAACGCTTCCCACCCCACCTCTGATCCCAACTGAACCTTCAGCCTTCATTTTGGTGGTGTGATTTAAGCAGATAGAAATTGGACTTTGATCTGGGACCCTCAAAGACCAACATATAAACATGGAACCTGTGAAGTAGTCCTCAGACTACAATGGAATAAGCAGGAGGTCCGCCATGCAAGACTGCTGTTATGAAGATGGACACAAGGACTGGGATCCAAAGTGCCACACTTGATTTTCCCTTCTGGGCAGCTGTTCCTCATACCACCTGAAAAGTCTCCCACCCAAAAAAGCAGCATCCCCCCATGTGGTGCAAATACCTGCTGCTAAAATGAAAAATTGGCTGCCTCCATTTTAGGTGTACACATGGAAGCACTTTCCATGCACAAAAGCCTCTATTGATCTCGTTTGGCTACTAAAGATAGTGAAGCATATTGCAAATTAGAAGAACATATAAATATGATCAACAGAAGTTCTAGCACCCTTTGAGAGGTAGGGAGATTCTAGTTGGAGTGGTGAACCTTTTCTGATGTCAACATGATTTCCTTGCACAACCACATCTAAGGGAAAGCTCATCGATTGACAACTACAACCTCAAACTCACATAGTGTTCATATCAATTCAAACATATATGAGTTGAATGCTGAGAGATTGACTGCTGCACATGTACACAAAATTCAGCTGTACAATACAAGCTACCGTATTCTTTCCCCTATAGGACGCACTTTTTCCCCTCCAAAAATGAAGGGGAAATGTGTGTGCGTCCTATGGGGCGAATGCAGGCTTTCACTGAAGCCTGGAGAGCGAGAGGGGTCAGTGCGCACCGACCCTCTCGCTCTCCAGGCTACAGGAAGCTATCCGCAAGCCTTGGGAGCCCGCGGGAGTTCCCACGGGGCTCCCATGGCTTGCGCAAAGCTGCCTCTTTCCCGAAGCCCGGGCACGCTGAGCAGTCGCACCCCGGGTTCGGGTAGCTCTGTGCAAGCCGCGGGAGGCCTCCCACGGCTTGCGGAGATCAGCCTGTTCTGGGGGATGAGGTTGGGGGAAGCTCAGGCTTCCCCTGCCCCAGCCCCAAGCCTGGGGGGGAAATAATTTTTTTTTTCTTTATTTCCCCCCGAAAAAACTAGGTGCGTCCTATGGGCCGGTGCACCCTATGGGGCGAAAAATACGGTACATATGTTATCATAGTGAATGCTTTACCAATCCTGTTCAAATAACATAGGATGCATGCTTCTAATCTAAGGGTTGAATCAAACACCATAAATGACAGACTGACCACTCACAATGATGCATGCCCCACAGAGCCTTTCAATGGGAACACAAAGGGTTTCTCACTTACCCAATAGGCCTACTCTGAGTCTCTTCCCAAGCCACAGTTGCTTTTTGGCTTTCAGCAACACATATACATAGGGAGGGAATTGTTACATGTCACATGAGGGCTGTGTGGACAGGAATGAAGATTTATAGTAGTAGAATCTGGACTGGTTCCAAGCCCAGAATTTATTTGTGACCCACGCTATTCTCAGACATTTTAAACATGCATAAGATGGCTTGGATCCATAGGCTACTTCAGTTGTGGAAGTGTGTTTGATCAAGCAGAATCTTGCTGGATGGAGGATGGAAGCTATTTTTGCCAATTCCCCCTATGGCCTCTATGCCATTTCCCATGTTGTTCTGAAGAGCCCCCAACTCTCTAAAGAAGATTTGGGGTTGGGTAAAGGGACCACAGGGGGAATCAGCAAAAATAACCTCATGCCCTTCTGTGAATGGGATGATCTTATGAACAACACGCTCATGGGATCTCTGGTCCCAGCCCAAGAAATGTGCACGTGTGTGTGTGTGTGGAGGTGGCACTGCCTCTGACATGTGCTTACTCATTGTATTATCTTAAAAAAACCTTCAGTGTGTATGTCTGTATTTGTGGTTGGCTCTTCTCAATGCATTCAAAAACAGGGCATCTGAATTCATGAAGAAGAGTCCTCTGTGCATACAGTTTTAATTGTCCACTTTACAACTGTATTTCCATCTTCTCAAATGCCAGGCTTGAACATCTTTATTAGATGCAATGTCATCATTACAATTTACTCTGCTTAGTAATACACCAGTCAAAGCATGATGGATGCAATCTGATTGCTGATCTTCGTTTGGTCCTCATTAAATTCCCCTGTGCTGGATCAAGAAATATGAAAATGTGATTCAAAAACAGTCATGGAAAGCCAAAGCAAATAAAACCTCTGGATCAAATAAGTGTATTAGTCAACAATACATTTGTTCCAAAAGTAACTGGCACCATTAAAATCAGGTAAGTGGGTGGGTTCTTGTGCAGTGAGAAAAATGCTTGAAGTCGAGCTGGATTATGTTTCCATGGAGGCAAGACTCCCACAGGAAAAATTACAGCATTTTAAAGCACTTGTAGGGAGGCTCCTGGGCAGCCAAATAAATGATACTGTGCCAGTTGCAGGCTTTATTAGGTCACTTAAATTTTTACCTGCAAAGCTCAAGGGAGAAGGTTGCCCTTTTTTGCTGTTCTTTTAACAGCCTCCCCCCCCCCCCCCCGGCAAAGCTGTGATTTATTATTGACTGGAAAGGTAAGATTCCAGATCTGTAATGAATTTTTGTGTGTGTGAAATTCAAGCTTTATCTATACTAGAATAATCATCTCTTCTTGGCAACAGGTACAGTATAAACATTCCTAACATTGGTTTGTTTATCTCGGTATAAAAAGAACATACCCTTCAGCAGTTTTTCTATAGAATAACCTTGAAGGGGATGCCTCTAATAAGGATTTTCCTCTCTTGCTCCCTTGATGTTGCAGTGATACTGTAGTCAAGTTTGCAAAATGCAGCTGATACTGATAGACCATTTAGATGACTAAAACTAACCTTTTGCTTAGATACATTTTATTTTATTTTATTTATTTTTTTGGCTTACAAGTCTAAACTGTGACTGCTCATTCCTCACTCTTGGCTTACAAAGCCATAGGGACAAGAATGTGGTCCAATACCACGCATGGTTTTAAGGAAGCTATCATGCAGCAGCTGCTTTAAATGGCAAAAAGTAATGTCCCCTCAAGAGCTAACAGCCAGCCCTGCCACTTCTGATCTGGTGTTAATGGACAGCTGAGCTACACTGCTACTTCTGTGGCCAAGTACCAGCATTTTTTGTTTATCTGAATTGATGGGGAGATGGAAGAAGTGGTTATTTATTCTTTTCCTGGAGTCTTCATTTTGACTGGTTCCAGCTGACCCGTGACAGACCTTGGGGTCTCAGATTTCATCACTGCCCTGTGCAACGCCTAAATTTGGTGCACTCCACCACCACCCCACCTCTTGCACTTCATTCTAAATAATAGTTGTGTCACCCCCCACGACTCTGTAAGAACATACAACAATATGTGCAATTTGTTTTTTAAATGATATTGTATTCATAAATTACTGTGACATGCCCTGGGATCCTAAGCTGAAAAGCAGGCAAATAAATCAAATTAATAACAATAATAATGAGAATCAGAGCCCTGTTGGATCAGACCAAAAGTGCATCTAGTCCAGCATCCTCTTTTCACAGGCCTTCCAGATGTCCACTGGGAAACCCACAAGCAGAACATAAGCACACCAGCACTCTCCTCACTTGTAAACCTCAGAAACTGATATTAAGAGGCATAGTGCCTCCAGCACTGGAGACAGTGCATGGCCATCATGGCTAGTGGCCATTGACGACCAGATCCGCCAATAATTTGTCCAATTCTCTCTTAAAATAATCCAAATTCCATAGTTAGCTCAGCAGCCAGTGAGCCATGTGTAAGTCCATTCGAATTCATTTTGCAGAGAGAGAATAGGCTGAAAAAGAAAAAATATCTCCTGGAGCTATATGAGTTGATGGGCTGTTCCAAAATGTTTAGATGTATGAACCACTCTTGGGTGTCCAAAATTTGTATTAAGACACCAGAAGCACAGGTTTCATTGGTGTGGATTCATACCAACTTGAAGATCAGAGCAAAGTAGACACTAAAGTATGACTGTGTGCTAAAATTGTATTCATTTTCCTAGCAGTTTCTTGTCTCCTTCAAATCAGAACCTTTTTTGCCATCAGATACATGTTTTGTGGCTGTGTAGAATATGCTCTGCCTTTCCCTAGTTACACTTTCCTTGTACCGAATTCTATTTAAATATTCTCTTTCAACATGTTTAATCAAATGTGTGTTCATTAACGTAGTTAAACTGTGTTGAATGTCATTGCTGGAAATGTACTCTCTTTCCAACAGTATTTTTCAAGCAAGCCATTAGCTAGCCATAGGGATTAAGCAGCACACTTGGTATATTTCAAATGTTAAGGAATGAAGGACTTTTGAGGCATTAACATAAATGGCAAGGCTCTCTCGTTTCATTACTGCTCCTTTGAATCCATTTTCATTCCTGTCATAGGCAGCATGAGGTCAACATCTACTTGTTTGTTTGTACATAAGATCTGACTTGAAACATTTTGGTTTCTAAGAAAATGTCAGCTTTGAGTAGACAAAAATAGAAAAAAATGAGGCCATGGATCTTGTGGAAATGCTTTGTCATATGCTCTGATATGTAATTTGCAGCAGGTCTTAGCATAATTTTATTCTTCTGAATTGCTCTTATAATATTTAACTCCCAAGTTTCAGAATCATATTCTCTGCTGATTGCTGTCCGCAGACAGTTTTTCCGGTTCATGTGGCCAGCATGACTAAGCCGCTTCTGGTGAAACCAGAGCAGCGCACGGAAACACCGTTTACCTTCCTGCCAGGGTGGTACCTATTTAGCTACTTGCACTTTTTGGTGTGCTTTTGAACTGCTAGGTTGGCAGGAGCTGGGACCAAGCAACGGGAGCTCACCCCGTCGTGGAGATTCGAAACCGCTGACCTTCTGATCGGCAAGCCCAAGAGGCTCAGGGGTTTAGACCACAGCGCCACCCGCATCCCCGTTGCATTAGCATCCAAATTTACAAAGACTTTTGTGGCATGTTAAAGACTAACCAATTTACTATCGCCAAAGCTTTCATCGACTACACTCAACTTTATAAGATGCATGAAATGTTATCCTGGGTCGCAGAAACATATACACATGGCTGGGGAAGGGGGACCAAAAAAAGTTAAAGGGAAATGGAAGGTAGAAAAGTACAAATAGTGATAATTACATAAACAGTGGTAATTCACAAAACCAATTTTTATGACACAGACATCTTTGCATTGGTAGGCCAGTTCACACATATAATGTGCTAAAAGAATCTTCGCCTTGGTTTACTCCACAAGCGATAGCATTGAAACTCTTAATATATTGCAGTTCAGCTGTTTCATAATCAGTTTAAATGGAGGTTTTTAAGGTGAGCTTGCCTCACCAACATTGGTTCCCAGAACTATTGTGTAATTATTACAGAGTCCTTTGTAAAATACTGAGCAACTTTCTGTATGATGTTTGAAACAATTACAGTATTGTAACAATATTTGCCTTAGTCAAGGTCTTGGTTTACCTACATATGGACTACAAAAGATTCTCATTTCATAAGAGTTGCATTGTTTGCTTCAAGTGTCCCCACACCAATTGGTTCAGAACCAACTGTACTTTTGATCATTCCAAGCTACCCTTTATTTACTTAACTTGGGATGGCAGCTGAAAATAAGAATATCCTAACCCATTAATTAATGCAAGACCGATTTACCCTTCCAGAGGAAAATTGAAAATTAAATCAATTTAATTACCAATCTTCCTGTGTAATGACCATGAAAATCTACTGTAATATTTCTAGTGATGACTGCTTGAGTTAGTCCTGCTTCCTCAGCTAATCTTCATTGCACCAGATATTGAGGCATCTAAACTAGTAATGTTATAGGTAGTTATTGGGTCTGAGAGTTTCCCACAGATTTTTTAAATTTTATTTTCTAGATAGGATGCTGAAGATCGTCATGCTAACTGGTTCTGCATTATTCCTGGACTACCTGCAGAAGAGAATGATTTAACTTGCATGTAAACCAGTTTAAGCCTACTTTGAAATTTCTGTTTTTGCCTACATTAAAGTTTTCTGTCTCGTGTACTTAGCTATAGCTTTTCAGGACGCTGACATTTCCCCCTGACAGCCTGAGAGAAAGCTGCTCTTCACTGAGGGAATTGACAGCATGGAATACATTACTGAATTTGCTGTCATATACTGACTAAAAAATGAAAATTGTTTTGGGAAATGGTTGGTTTAAAAGGAGTGGGCTTTGATATTTGCTTTCTTTAAGATAATCAATTATAAAGGCATCAGCTTGTCTTATTTATAAATTAACACATTTATCTAAATATTAACATTGTGGCTATTTGTTTCCAATTAACTAGAAGCAAAACTTCCAAAGTGATGGCCAAATACTCTACTAGCAGAATAAAGAGAGAAAACGCTAAGTTTTATATTCATGAGCCCTGGCCTCTGCCCTCTACCCCTGTGGCCCAGATGTGAGGAGATCAGCATCTTTGACAGTTCAGTTTTTAACTAAGTGTGGTTTATTGGTTCATCTAAACCTAAAACTTCACAAACTGTAATGGTTCTAGGGGGTTGCTCGTGCGTAAGTTGGCACCACACCTGGCTGGGTTACCTGGGTGAACCCTTTCTGTCCGGACAGCCACCCATCCGTGGCTGTCTCAATCGCTGGCAGAATCCGTCAGTGGGCGTTTCTTGAACTTCCTCCAGCACAGAAGTTCTTTGACGCCCAGTCTCCTCCTACTCTCCCTGCGCGGAAGTCTTCTGCGCAGGGAGGGTGTGGGCAGCGGAGGACCCGTGCTCTCCCCGCTGGTCTCCTGCGAGGAGTCCTGGAGCCTTCTCTCTGATTCCCCCATCTGCCCCCCTCCTCTACTGGTGCTACGCTGATTTCCTTCCCCAGCGGATGGGCTGCCTCTCTCCCTACTGGGACCCTCTCCGGCATCCCTCTGGAGCCTTCCCTCCGCCTCTGGCTCCGATGGCAGTTCCCTGACATAAACGATGGTTTAAAGTTGGCTTGTGTAAGCCTGAGTTCATTCTGAGCTTTGATCTGTCTGATCTGCAACTGTTGGCTACTTGTGTATACTCTTCCTTTGTGATTTCCCTTTTCTTCCATGCCCAGTACCTCAAGCTTTTTGAAATCAGCCTTCTTAAAGTACAGAATGCATGTCCGGCTACACTCAGCTTTCCCTTGTCTCTGTATCATGAAATCCAGGGGACATGATCACTTCCTCCCACATTCCAAGTACTTCCACTATGTCAATCAGTTTGTTCCTGTTGGTGAGAACCAGATCCAATACAGATAATCTCCTTGTTGCTTTTTCCACCTTCTGGGAAATGAAATTGTCAGCGAGGCAATTGAGGAACTTGTTGGACCTTACATTCTTGGCAGAGCTTGATTTCCAACAGATATCGGGGATAACTGAAGTCTCATGTGACTATTATGACCATTTTTGAGTGTTTGGTATTCTGCTCAAGGAAGGCATCTTCCAAGTCTTCAGTCTGGCCTGGAGGTCTATAGCAGTAAAGTCATTGTTGTTTTCCTCCCCATTCATTTTTACCCATATACTCTCAATCTGCCTTCCATGTTCCAGGTCATGAATCCCTTCACAAATGTACATATTATTTACATATAATGCTGCTCCCTTCCTGTTCGTTCTACTCCTTTGGAATAAGTTGCACCCCTCTATTTCTATATTCCAGTCATAAGTCTCATCCCACCAGGTTTCAGTAATGCCTATTAGGTCAAATTCATCTTGTGTGTTTCCCATACTCTGTACTTTGACTTAAGCTTTTTATCTGTATCATAGTTGCTCTGTGAATGCTGTGAAATATTTAATAAAAAATATACACAGCTTGATTTTATTTTTTAATCCCCTCTCAGTGGTTTACAAAAAGAGTTCCTGGTCACAAGGACAATTCTAAGTGAAACTTCCCCTTCTCAAATTTCCCTGTGCATTTGCTCTGAACATCTGAAGAGGATTTGTGATCAGGAATCCAGCTTCAGTACTGCCAGTTTATCGTCCTGAACTCCTCATAGAGATAGTCATCAGTTGCTTTCAAATTTGGGGGTGTTTGCAGTTAGGTGAGGATCTCACAACTTCTGGTTTCTCAGTATCTCCCACCACTGACTGGCTTTGGGTTTCTCTTTGTTTCTCCATACCAGTGAATTCCACTCTTCAAGATAAAATCTGTTGTGCTGGACATAGTTGACAGGCATGTTCGTTGGGACATAGGAAGTTTTCCTATTTTTCTCCTTGTTCTGCTGCTCAGCCAGCAACCTCACTTTGGCCTTCTCAGTGAAGATGATGTTTTTGATCTTGGCATCAATTCTGAGGTCCACCTATGATATGCCGCTCAGCATCTGATTGGACAGCATCTCTTCTGTCTTCTTGGCCAAAGAAACCCAGATGCTCTCAGGTAGCTTGTACAGACTGTGCTCTGCATTCTTCTGCTTTACTTCCTGTTCCTCATTTTCCACAATCCCCTTCCTTTTTTCAGCTTTATTTCAATGGAGTTCATCATATCAGCATACAGTGGTACCTCGGGTTACATACGCTTCAGGTTACATATGCTTCAGGTTACAGACTCTGCTAACCCAGAAATCGTACCTCGGGTTAAGAACTTTGCTTCAGGATGAGAACAGAAATCGTGCGGCGGTGGTGCAGCAGCAGCGGGAGGCCCCATTAGCTAAAGTGGTTCTTCAGGTTAAGAACAGTTTCAGGTTAAGAACAGACCTCCAGAACGAATTAAGTACATAACCAGAGGTACCATTGTATTCACCTCTCAGGTTGGTCTCTGCAGAAAAAGGACTTACAAAGTTACAGTCCTCCTCTTCACTGATCTTGCGATTCTTTCAATTTCTTCATGTCCACCATTGCACCAGTCTTTATCTTAAAAGGAGTATCTGCCAGGGTCATTTCTTCTTGTAGCTTCTTCCCCACAAGCCGAGTGACAGAACTCACTCCATTGGGCCTCTTGTAATTTTTGCCAGACCTCCTTGGTGACCTGCTCATCCTCATCTTCCTCCTCAAAGTCCCTCTGATGGAAAGCTTTCCCTCCTGTGCTGGCTGTTTGCAGTAATAAACTTGATTGATTGATTGATTGATTGATTGATTGATTGCTTTCCCTGCTAGCATGTTCCTAGCTGCATTGGTGACAAATCTTCTTCTTTACCACTTGTGGGAAGAAATATATTATAGAAGGGTAACAGGCAATATAAAAGTATTATGACTAAGAAGCTTTAAGTGTGTAAGGTACTGTGAATGTCCCAAATTTGGCCATATGTCATGCACAGATGAGTTTTGTAAACTCATACTCCATTCACACACTTCTAGGCCATTTTCAAACACCAACAGTGACTATCAACATCTCTCTACATTTGAACATTCACAGCGTTTATCAATGATTGTCAACATTAATACATGAGTGAGCACTATACTGCAGGTGGCATTTCTTCTGAATAATAGCCTCTCTCTCTTTATAGACTTTTATATATTACGCTCTCACAAGTTGTAAAAGTTACACAACCAACATCACATATAAGACAGAGGGACAGTGAGTTTTAAGGAAGGAAGAATTGTCAGAGCACTCTCCCAAACCAAGCACAACAGAAAGAAGATCTTAGCACTGCAGTGAACTCTATGGTAAAATGTGGAATGAGACTTTAATGACTGTTGCCTCTTCAGCTTCTGACTCCTCCTCCTCCCAGTCTGCTCCCTCCTCTCCCTCTGACCACTCATCATCATCCCAACACCAATCCCCTGGCTCTGAGCCCTCTTCCCCTGGGGGCTCTCCAGCTGGTGTCTCCCACCATTCCTCTGCATTCAGCCAGTCTATGGCACAGGGCTTCCCCTCACATGATTTGAAGGGTGGGGTTCAGGAGAACCCCCAGAACAGCACACAGCATAAGAAGAGGGGAGTCATTCTGTCTGGCAAGCTGAAATGTTTGCACAAATGGAACATCTGTAATAGCGCAATGATGAATTCCACCCCTTGTTTGCAGTCACCCCCAAAATCCCCCGTAAGGGTAACATTCGTCTAGGAATATGCCAACAGACTAGCAGATATGTCTCTGTCATTATAAAGAAGTATCTTAAGCACCACCCTGGGCCAGAATTCTCAGCTACTACTGATGTAGAACTTTGGGTGCTGGAGGTACCAGAATCATTGAATCACAGAGGGTCATCTGGTCCAACCTTCTGCAATGCATGAATACTGCAGTACTAATGGGGATATTTACACTAATATCCAAACATTACTGATGAAGAGGCATTGAAACAAAGATGTAAATCACGGTAAGCCTAACATGTTTCAAATAGGAGCTGTGTGGAAAACATGGGGAGGGATCATGCAGTCACTATCCCAGCAACAGAAATACCCAATTCATAGTAACTCACTGTATTTGAATATGAGAGCTGAATCACACACGTATTTCACAGCACAATGGTTGTAGAATATAGCAATTAAGAAACTTCTCCTTGTAGCAACGGAAGCAGCTCATAGCAAGGTTCCAACCATTTTAACTATGTGCTCACCAACCACCCAAAAGGGGACACCAAGAGCAGTAAGCAGCTCTGGAGAGAGCAAAAAGACTTTCTGCAAGTTGCCACCATACTGTTGAGTGTATGCATGAATCCAGCCATAGAGATATGGTGGAGTATCATTCTTAGCACTCAGCTTACTGAGCCAAAAGTATATTCTGTACTACTATAGATAATATATTTGGTGCTACAGACCTTCAACATTACTTGTGCTATATAAATGTCAACGAGTAGTTCAGTACAAGTTTTGCATGCGAAAGGACCCAGGTTCTCCAGGTGGAGCTGGGACAATCTCCTTCCTAATACCCTGGAGAGTCTCTGCCAGTCAATGCAGACAATAGAGCTAGATAGAACAATGATCTGACTTAGTATTAGATAGCTTCCTCCTTTGCACCTAGCTAAGAATATTTGTTTGCATCTATGGAAACAGATACTGAGGCTTATCAGATGGCTTTAAAAGTCTGTTCCTTAGTGGAAGAAATTGACATTAATGAGATGTGTAGAACATATATCATTTAGTAATTGTCTTCATGTTTTTGTATACATTCCACTACACAGGCTAAAGCACTACAGGCAATGAATTTAAGAAAGGTTGCTCAGTTCTTGGGGGGTTGAAGTTATTTGGCCACAGGCATCTTTTATATCACCGCTCAAGGCATGATGCTCTGTATTCCAGTCAAACAGTATTTGCATTGCCTTTTATTATCTATTTACTGCTATCTGGAACTATTCCTCAATACAATATCCAGTTAAAGCCAACATTATTTACAATCTGCTACCAACCAATAATTGTCTGAAAGTCTCAGTGCCAATGCTGGAATTCTGATGTGTCAAATTTGTAAGAAAATTTAAATAAAGCCATCATTAGCATGATTTTATAGAATTATAAACCTATTTACTATTTATACATTTATAAAACTATTTCTATTTTAAGGCTAGTGATTTTGTAAAGTTTTCAAAAGGGCCATTTGGAGACAACTTTGCTTTTCACATAGCATGATTCACAAGTCAATTATATTTAACTGGGCTACTGTTGTGAAATGAAATGCCACGGGCTATTTTTGTAAAATATGATTTGAACAAAAAAAAATCAGCAAAATGATTTCATAGCAACATAGCAACAGTTAACACAAACCTCTCTTTCATAACCAAAGGCTGATAACACCTCTATTAAGAACAATTTATGATGAAATGTTTTCTCAAAACATTTCTCTCTAGTGAATGACAGAAATTGCTGGGAATCATTGAACATTTCCCCTAAAACAAAAACAATTGAACATTATTCTGAAGCTCAACTTTAAGAAATTACGTTTTTATTTAAATTCATGAGAGACTTGTTTTCCATAAGGAAACTAACGCAGGTCTAACTTTCAGTACCTAGGATAGTTTCAGTGCCTAAATTGCTGCAGAAGTGTTTAACTATCCTACAAATCACTTCATCCTGCAAAGAAATCTAGAAACTGTAGCTTTGTGGGTTGGGTCTTCCTAACTACTCTCAACACCGTTAACAAACTACAGTTCCCAGGATTCTTTGGGGGAAGCCATGACTTTTAAAGTGACATAAGATTGCTTTAAATATATGGTGTGGATGTGACCTCAGAAAATGATGGCTCAGTGAGCAATGAGAGTATTTACTGGTTTACGGATAATGAATACTGACTTCACAAAGAAGCCAAAACCAGATGCACAAACCTTCATAGGAATCCAAACTCTTTATCCTTGGAACATGTGTAATTAGTGCAGTAAATAATGTGACGATGCGGAAAGACTATTAGTAAAAGATGGCACAAGGTATCCTACCTTCTAACAACAGAATGGTGGATCTGTTCCTTTGCTACAAAAATATATGAGCCCAGCCAACCAATCCGTATCTGCAAGGTGGCATTTGAATGTCCTTGATATAAATTCACTTCTAGACATAAGAGCACAGGATAAAAAGCTTGGGCTACACAATAACAGCTTTTCTCCAATCTTTTCAAAGAAGTTTGGCTGTGATGAGACAGTTGGAAACACCGGTAAAATTTAGGAAGGGAGTAAGCATGTGAAAGGAT
Organism: Podarcis cretensis; assembly: GCF_951804945.1. Taxonomy (NCBI): domain Eukaryota; kingdom Metazoa; phylum Chordata; class Lepidosauria; order Squamata; family Lacertidae; genus Podarcis; species Podarcis cretensis. Next base: position 42,144,142 of record NC_137170.1, on the reverse strand, counting down.
GCTTAGCAATGTGAAACACTAGCTGACAACCACCCATGGTTTTTGGAACATCAAGGTTATAGCATGATCTCTCACTGACTATCAGCACATTACTGTGCACATTCAACATTGCCCACTTTCTCAAGAGAATCTAAGTCACAGATCTTAGAAACGGAAAATTGCAGAAGCTAGATAACATGGCACTGCAAAGCCAGACACAATCAGTATGCTGGTTGCTACACAACAGATATTTCTGAGATGATACTCAGTAGATTACATTGTTTACAGACATTAACTGACAAACAGCATAGGCATACATTCTATGCAAGTCCATATCTCGCAGGGCTAATGAGGGATGCAAGACAGAAACCGAGACAGTCCTGGTATGTCTGCTAGTGTTTGAGGTCAGGTGTGACTGACACTGTAGCCAGAAAGTTCCTTATTTTGGAGCTAACCAATAGTTTCTGGTTGACTGCTTACTCTTTGCTCTTGCTGTAATGCAATGGCTGCCTTTGGATATGGTGATAATACTATGGTTTAGTATAATGAGAACAGCCCAGCCTTGGACTTGTGCATTCCCCTCCTCCCCTCCCTTCCTCTGGCATGGCTACAAAGAGAAGATTGGGAGCATCCACTTCTGTTTTAGATTGATTTCAGTTTAATATGCCATCTGAACTTTAAACTGCAATTAGCCTTAACTATGGTGGCGCTGTGGGGTAAACCACAGAGCCTAGGACTTGCCGATCAGAAGGTCGTTGGTTTGAATCCCCACGACGGGGTGAGTTCCTGTTGCTCGGTCCCTGCTCCTGCCAACCTAGCAGTTCGAAAGCACATCAAAGTGCAAGTAGATAAATAGGGACCGCTCCGTTGGGAAGGTAAACAGCGTTTCCGTGCGCTGCTCTGGTTCGCCAGAAGCGGCTTAGTCATGCTGGCCACATGACCCGGAAGCTGTACTCTGGCTCCTTCGGCCAATAAAGCAAGATGAGCACCGCAACCCGAGAGCCGGCCACGACTGGACCTAGTGGTCAGGCATCCCTTTACTTTACTGTTATGGTAAGTAAAAACAAGCAAGCTATGGTGCGAAGTTGCCTTGTCTCCACTTACCATAGTTAAGATTAACTGCGTTTAGCCCCAGTTCAGCTGTGGCAAGCTGCAGTTAACAAAAAAACAGAAGCTAAAATTTCCAATCTCCTCCTTATGGCTCCATCAGAGCAGGGGGAATGCATGAGCTCTGGGGAGGTTAAGTGTGTTCTGGTTGTGTCGGAACCAGCCCAACAGCCTTTGCAAATCCTGTGCTTCCCATGTTTCCCTACCCTTGAGCTCACGAAAATTGGAAGAAGAAACCATAGCATTTTTCTAAATACTGATATTTCCCACCCAAGTTTGGTTGTGTTGCTCTTTACAGAGATAAGTACTTGTAGCATACCTCTGAAGTACGTATAGAATTCCCTCTTCATTGTGCTAGTTCCAGAAACCTATGCAGCACCCATCTCCCTACAAAAGACTGCCTTCCAGAGTAGTAGGCTATAAATTTTCTGGGTGTGTCTGTCCTAAATCTTGTTTCAAAGGAGGGGGTTGCTAAGGTGGTCTACAGTGCAAAAGTGAAATGTGTCATTACCCTCAATGGAAGCCACAATTTGCCCCCTGGGTGCTGACAATTGACGCTATTGCGTTTCCTACTACCCTGAGCTGGAACTACCCTTCCTAACTGAGCGACAAGATATAAAACAAGGGGAAGAGCCTGCAAACTTCTCACCTTCAAAACTAATGAAGATGCAGCAGAATTGCTCTTTACCTCCCACTACCCTGTTGCTACTATTTGGAGGTTTGGGCTTATTTATAAAATATATCGGACGCAGGTGGCGCTGTGGGTTAAAGCCTCAGCGCCTAGGGCTTGCCGATCGAAAGGTCGGCGATTCGAATCCCTGCGGCGGGGTGCGCTCCCGCTGCTCGGTCCCAGCGCCTGCCAACCTAGCAGTTCGAAAGCACCTCCGGGTGCAAGTAGATAAATAGGGACCGCTTACCAGCGGGAAGGTAAACGGCGTTTCTGTGTGCGGCTCTGGCTCGCCAGAGCAGCGATGTCACGCTGGCCACGTGACCCGGAAGTGTCTCCGGACAGCGCTGGCCCCTGGCCTCTTAAGTGAGATGGGCGCACAACCCCAGAGTCTGTCAAGACTGGCCCGTACGGGCAGGGGTACCTTTACCTTTACCTTTTATAAAATATATGCATTATAGGTATGGGGACTTTTTTTTTGCTGACCCCCACTTTCCTGTCGTTTGCATGTGTTAACAGAAGGGCTGCTTTTGGAAATCCCTATGCCACCCTGTGTAGGTCTGTTTCCTTGCTGTTGCGTTTCTGTGTGTATTCTTTTTCTTTGCTGAACTACTGCATCTGTAAAGGGCAAGGCTTTTCAGATGCTTCCTTGATTTGTAGCTCTACTTTCCCCAGCCTTCCACCCTCATCCTGGTAGGTTTATCCTCTCTATTTAAACTGATGAAGTTCTATCTGTACAAATGATGCTTGCAACACATCTGGGAAAACCAAGAACAATGTGAACCACTGGCATAAGGGAGGGCTGAACATGCCATCTCTCTTTGCGGGAAGAAGGGTCATAATTCCATAATCACTTGCTGTATATTTTTCTGCTCATGCAAACATTTCAGACTGCAGCAGTCACAATTCACATCACCAAATGGTAAGTTTCCTAAAATGTTTATTGGGATTTCAAAAGTGAAATCTTTCTCCAACCATGGCCAATGAGAAGCCCCTGGGAAGGTAATAAGTAGGACAAAATTGACAATATCTATCCTCTCTGCTTCATGCCCAATGAAATTAGCGATGTACCGTCTCTAAATATGGGAAATTGGGCTTCAAGTTTTCACTACATTCAAACCAGATTCCATCACAGTTCATTGCCTTACTGTGGCAATTCTATAGGATTGCCAAACATTTATCTTAAACATGCTTCCCATCACGTAATCCTGAGTTGTTGTAACTCGAAAACAACAGAATTTCACCCCAGTTCTAGTCACTATTTACACATGCCACATGCTTTTATTTCTCTCGACCATGTCCCTCCTTCTTTCCTGTGCAAGACCCATATGTTTAACAGCAACATAATGAACAGAAAATGAGCAGGCGATGTTTTTCAAAGCAGTGCATCTGCATGCTGGAAAAAGCTTTGCCTGCCGAACTTTTGCTTGTTGTTATAGACATGGAAACCAGGTCGGCAGGGGGTGGGGAGAGATGCCAGCTTCTCTCACACATACACCTTTCTTCCATGCTAAATGTATTTACAGCCTATCTGTAATTCATACGCTGGGCAAAAGTGAAGAATGTAAAGTCCTTCAGTTACAATATAGCCCTGAAAGGATTATATATTTGGCACCAAAGATTACACACCTAACATGATTAATACAACCTATATTTCCTATTGGAAATACTATTTTGTCATATTTCACATTAATTTTGACTACATTTGCTTTGACTTTGTTTCCTGAATAAATCCTCTTATAAGATAATTGTGCCGCATTGCTTTGTTTTTGTTTTTATTGTGCTACATACATGCTCTCTGATCCGTGTAACTATATCATATTTTGAAGAGGCACAGAAAAGACTGTGTGTTAAATTAAAAAGGCCAAAAGCAATAAGAGTTTGACAGATATACGATCCTAAACCCAACAGTCCAGAAGCAACCCATAATTCTCCTGCCCCTGCACCATAGCAAGCAATACCTTATTTGTGCAGCTTCTGCCATTTGGTCATGAACATTCTGGAATTTCCCAATAGTTTCCTTAAAATCGCAGTGGTCAAAAGCAGAAGTGAGCACAGAGACCTGATTGCCGCCCTGACTGTAAGCATACTAACCATGATCTAGCAAATACAGCCCTGCATATACATGGTCAGCAGCGGCGTGCTTAGGGTGTTGCATCTGAAACCAAGGGAGTGTGAGATAGCTCTTGAACCGAAATAAATTTCACTAAAATAAATCAGAATTCTTCAACATACATTCAAGATTTAAGTCTAAGAGAGGCATGTAAACAATAACTGATCAATGCACAGGACTTAGCTCCAGAACTTGTTTTGAGAAAATATGTTGTTCCTTTTAAAAAAATCCAAACTTCATAGTAAGGCAATAGTTTAATTAGGCCGAACAAAATGCCATAAATAGCGAACAGATTTCTGAGCTTTTGGAACCCCTTCATCATTCTAGATGTTAAGCAAAGCAGTAGGTGAGAGGAACTGGGAGGGGAACCTGGCTTGCTGTTAAACTCTGCATTAGTCTCAGTTTTAGTGTAGGAAGAGATTGCAGACTTAACAGAATAAGCTCTCCTAGATTCAGATTTTAGGTTAAACCTAGGGTTGCAGAGATGAAGTAACATATGACTGAGTCCTTGTTTTTTCTGTATGTCACCAGCTTTAAGCAAACCACCCACAATTCTTCAGTGTAACAGTTTAAAGACTGAGCTACGAACCAGTTTCAAGCTAGTCTTTGCCATAAATTCCTTTAGTTGCCTTAAGAAGCTGTTACCTCTCAGCCTCAATGCCCCATCTGCAATAGGATAATATTATTGACCTACATTGCAGGGTTACTTGTAAGTATTACTGACACAAAGCACTTTGAACACTCTGAAGTGCTATATAAATTATTGCTATTATGGTTTCCAATGTCAGAGCCCCAAACTTTCACAATTAAGAGACCACCTTGATACATATATCACATACTTGGGATGAGAGATAAGGACTTTCAGGGCAAAGGAACGGCAGACTTGACCATGCAAGCAACACAAACATGGGTGTCAATGAAATCCAAAAGGTAAGTACCAGAATCTCTTGCAACGCCATAATGTAGAAGTGTGCAGAAGGCAGACAGTGGTCAGGACAGACTAGTGACAAATTTCTAGCAGATTATCCAGTGTACATTGGCAAATAACATTGGAATAGATTGATCTTGATCAGATCCAGGAAGGCACTGTTGATGTCCTTGAGCAAACGGACTCAGAGGCACGTAACACAGATGACCCATTAAGGTATAACTAAACTGTTTCATGTGACTGTTGAGTGACAATCTTTCATTCTAATTTAAAACATCTATAGTGGACTGCAGGTACTTTTAGTTTTTGCAGCCTTTAAAAAAAAATGTTTAAAGAAAGACAGACTATGATGCAACGTATCCTAAGCTAGCCTAGGACAGAAGAAGTGCTATCCACCAGGCCAGCTTGAATCCTGGAATTTTTATTTCATAAACTAAGCCATGCTAGTGAATTGCCCAAGGTAATCAGCAAGTTTATGTGGATCAAATATTCCGCAATTCCTTTCCTGTGTAAACAGGTTTTGTTGGCACTATAACAGCCCAGGGAGCACCACATCTGAATCCTTAATAAGTGTAACCAAGTCCTAGCTAGACACTTGCGTGTCTACAAAAAGAAAAAACCTCCTGAATTCTAAAACGTACCATTCTAATGCAAGCTAGGAAGCTTTGGGAAAAGAGAATTTAAGTACCACTGTACTGGCCACTAAAATGCAACCACTTCTAAGGCAGAAGGCAGATGCTTTAAAATGATTCACAAAAATTTAGGAGTGCAACGCTGGAGGAAAGGAATCAGATTTTCTTTCTTGACTTCATTTACATGGATTTTGCTTTGGAAAATGGACTTGGTCATATAAAAGCAAGGGACTAAATGGCAAGTGTTTCACATTTTCTGAATGGCATACTCTGGGAAATTGTATTATTTTTTACAGTTCCATCTCTTTATAAGAACACTGAACTCTGCCTTCTGTCACTTTGTAATACATGCAATCACATCTGCCAGCCCAAAACTAAGGTTACGCCGCATGTGAGAAACTATTTTTGAAAGCACACAACTGCTCAAGGAATCCTCCCTACAAATAAATTTGTTTTAAGACCGAGGGTTTGTGTTGGTACAGTCTAGCAGACAACACAATAACTCAGCAGCAAAAGTGCTTTCATATTGCACGCATGCCTTAGTATACTGCTCATGTACCAAAGTGTGTAATTAATCTTTAGTATTTATGGCCACAATCAAAGTAGTATGCAAGAAATAAATAACACTCCTCCCTAGGGAATGTAGAATTCGGGGGAAGGTTTAGCAGCTGATACTTCTGTCTGTATGGGAAGTTGTCTAGAAAAGTGAAGAAACCTGCATTTTGTGCTTTATGATGAGCACGCCGGGAATAGTACCATCAAATAAAAACAGTAACCCTATGCACTATTCTGAGATACCAAGAAGCCTCCTTAAAAAAAAATCATTGTATGTTTACACCATATCCTAAGTCATAAACACTAAATTCAGTGAAAGATAGAAAGAGTTTCTATCCCTCTGAGGAAGGAACACAGGTTGCAGTCTCATCAGAAGTCTCCTCATGTAGGAAAAGATGAGATACCTTATTTGTCTAGGAAGAGGAGAAAGCTTTTCACCTTGCTGTTCAGTGAGGATATGAAGCAAAAGCGCCTTAGACAGCCATTTGGGTGTCATGTCAAAGACATGCCTGGAAGGTGCAAAGCTAATGCTATTGCGGGGGGAAACATCTATTGTTCAAAATATACATTTAGGGGCTTCATTGTGTGGATATGCAGTTGTCCCATAACATAAGCAGCAGAAGATCTAACGGAATAAAATTAGTCTTCCCTGTAATTACATCTTCAGTCATGAGGTTTTCAGAAGGAAGGAAGTGTCAATGACACTTCGACACAACTAGCATTTTTCAGGAGCTGCAAAAGACACCTTTTCTCATATTCCCCATGCTCTGCGCCCCTGCCCAACTGACAACAGCATGGGCTTATTACAGATAGCCAGCTTACCCATTTTGGAAATTCACCTTTTAAAAAAAGTTGCACTGGAAACTGCGGAGACTCTGTTGCTGGCACAGTTTTTTGCAAGGAAGCAGAGAAATGGTGAAAGGGCGGCAGGAACTAAATGTATTTTGAAGGGCTGCTCTTCAAGCAACTGTTACCTGCATCAACATACAGAATTATCCAATGAAAGGATGTCCCACACCTCAGACCAGTTAATGTGTGAATCAGAGTCACTTCAAAATCAGAAAATATCACCCCCTGAAACCTTATGGAAGAATGTTGTGAAAGCTCTTTATGGAGCATTTATTTATGAGAGGGGCAAGTTATTATTTCACTGGTTGACACCCCTGGCCAGAGGAAGCGCTACGTCCATTTAAACTAAACCTCTGTTTGAAGCACAGAAAAATATTTCAGGTTTACCTCTGAAGCACATTCATTCATGCAAGCACATCCCGCATGTCTGTATATTTGCTATAAAGGGGAGGAAGGATTGCAGAGGTCTCAGAGACCCCTCCTCGGGGTTTGCTTGCGATTTTGATCCTCTATTCCCCGCAAAGCTTCTTTTAATTGTCACTGAGGAGTAACCTAGAGAGAAGTTTCAGAGGTCAGGTATCTGGCATGCAGCATTAAGAAACCCAATCACAAAGTTAACAAGGATGCTTCAGACACAGGGAATCACCAGAGCAAACAACTCCCTTTCGGTACCAAACTCGGACAGAGATGGCTAATAAGCCGATTTAAAGGGAGATGGCACTGAGAACGTCCAATGCTTGTCTGGTACAGCCTGTACGTATCCTTGCATTATTTCCCGTTCTCCCAAACATTCGTTCCTGGGTAACCAAGCAGAAGCAGAGAGAGGGAGGAATACAGAGAGGGGAAATGTTATTCTGTAATGCAATACAAGCAGGCACAGTCAAGGAGACAAAGAAAAAGAACCCGGTTCCTGACCTAGAAAAAAACACCAGATACTTACAGTTCGTAGGAACTGTATTTCATCTTCCCCTCCTTCGCCCACTTCAGCCATGGCTCTGGAGGAAGCAGCTCGGCTCAGCCTCTGACTGCCTACACTGGTAGCAGCTCGCCGGGCTCAGCACAGCTCCTTTTCCCTATCTGTATTAGCATATAGCTAATCCATAGCCATATAGGGAGCCCAGCTAACTCCACTGCACTGCAGACTGTCAGTCAACCCCCTCACTGCCAGAACCAACGGAGCCGTCTTCCCAATTCCACAGCAAGCTAACCGCCCCCCCTCTTTCTAGACTACCCCCCCCTCTCCAGGGAGAAACCTATTGTGAAAGCAATGCGAGAAGCACTGCATGCATCATTAAGGGTCTCCCCCACCCCCTTGAAATTATCTCTCAACAGCACTGTAATAGGGAAATTAATGAAAGCAACACGCTCGCTCCCATTTTGCCAGATTAGTATCTTCACTTTTTTCTCTCTCTCTCTTTAATTTAAGGAAAGTATCACAATCAGCAGCTCTTCCCCTATTGATGAGCGTTTCAATGGATGGGAATAATGACTATCGGCAACGCAGGGTGATGGTTTTAACAGCCCGTTTTAAGCATGTGAAAATTATTTACTGCCTTCCTGCATAAGCAGCAGCAATTCTTGTTGGCACTGACTGTGTGAAGGAACTATGGGTACTTGTTAATTATGCTGCCATTTCCCAGAAGCAGCCACACACTGAGCTCAGGAAAAAGTTTTCACCTGAAACATGGTAAAATGTAAGCAGAACATGATCATTCTATTTTGGATCCTCAGTACTTGTGCAAATAATGAGCATTCCACACAGGCACCAGATTGGATCCTCAAGTCCCATCCTCAGGCATGGTTACTAGGAAGAAACTTCACCTCAAATCAAGGCTAATTACTCTTCAGAAAATCTGATTTAGCTCAGACTGTAAGTCACAATCTCCTCCCCAGAGTCCTAGTCCAATATTTTAAGTAAACAATGCTGGTAGCGTTGTTGGTTTTTTAAAGTGCACCAGAGACATTCTTATCTTGGTGGCTACCACACACCAAGTCCTTGAACCGCTGAGGAACTATTTGTCAGGAAGTTCTCTGCGTAGCCACTTGTCCCTACAGAATGCTTGGGAACAACACAGCAAATTCTGTACCACATTCAGAAGCATGGTAAAACTTCAGCACAGACTGGTCCTTAGGGACTGAGACAGATTACAATTTAAGCACCTCCAGCAACTCAATAAATTGAAATGTTCCCCCATGCACCTAAGGATGAGACAGGCTATAAATATAAATTAATTGATTACATATCTGCCGCTTTGAGAACCATTTTGCAGAACTGGAAACGGAGCCATGCAGAGTTAAAGAAAAAATGCCTGCCCGAAAATCACTGAAAACAGAAAACCGACAATTAAGTCTTATGGGTTTCCTTAAGAATTACGTTGAGATAAAGGAATCAGGGAAAATGTAGCCAAGAATGTGACTGAGCATCAGGATTCTGTTTTGGGTCAAGAGTTTGGATCATATAAGCCAATCTCGTGCCAACTTCACTGGTTACCAAGTTGTTTCTGGGCCAAAATCAAGTGCTGGATTTGACCCTAAGTGGTTTGAGGCCTAAGCCCTCTTCCTTAACATGTACCCTAAACACATGGAAGGGGCAAGAATGCACCCACTGCCTGCCCTGATGCCACTGACCAAACTGGCAGAGGAATACTCATGTGTGTACAGTTGTGATTGAAGTGATCTGGCCAAATGCAACGTTGATGTGTTTACTGCTGTGTGCACCATAGCTGTCAAGTGTCCCTTATTTGAAGGGACAGTCCCTTATTCCAGGGCCATGTCCCGCTGTTGTCCCTTATTGATGGATGTCCCTTAAATGTCCCTTAAATGATGTCCCTTAAATTTCAAAGGAAGCAGCTCCTCTCCCTCCCTCCCTGCCAGCCAGGGAGGCTCCAACTGTGTTGCTTGGCTGTGTTGCTCACCCAGTAAGAAGTCTAAGAACGACTGGGGGGTGGAGCTTGCATGCCTTGTGTGTGGCTAGTTAATGCAAGCTGAGGGGTTTTTTGAATGCTGGATGCCATTTTGTTGCACATGCTGCTGCAAACTTTGCAGTGCAAAGCCAGGCCGGGGAGCCATCTTAAGTTGAGGCTGCATAGGCCTTGTGGTGCATGTGATTCAGATTCTATTCAGTTGAACCTCTGGTTACAAAGTTGGTTGGACAGTGTTCTCGGAGCTACCAGCATGAGTTTGACCAGACTGCAGGAGGACAGGAAGACTGGAGTGCCTGGAACAGGTGAGGCTGCAGATCCCTTATTTTGGCTGCTGGTCCCTTATTTTCAAGGCTGCTGGTCCCTTATTTTCAAATCTGTAAGTTGACAGCTATGGTGTGCACACAGGTGTCCCTTTGAAGGTGTCCCACTCAATGTACAGACAATGGATGGGCCAATGGGATGAATGACACTGGGGTGGAGCCAGTGGGCATTGCCCTGCCCCCTCCACACATACAGTCCCATGAAAGGACTGCGTGAAGGGTACTCTTGAACTTCTTCAGTGTACTTTGATTTTGTCTTATTGTTATGATGCTTTGGTTTTAAAAGATTTTGTACACCACGTAGATATGTATTTGTATATGATTCTGCGGCACAGGTATTAATAAACTTTTAAAGTAGCACCCTGAGCTAAGTCCTCAGGCTGGAACACCGATCAGCGCTAAGCACGCACTATCCACTAATATCAGCAGCAACAAGAACAGACATCAGGAAAATACTCTTCAATAAAACCCTTATTGTGTTTTGCCACCTTCTCTTCTTTTCCCCCCAACCACAGTTGAAAACGCTAGTATTAAAGCAGGACAAATATCACACTTTATGGGTCAGGGAGTGTAATTCTTTGTGAATTGAACAGAGGTGAGCTGAAGAAAAAAGAGGAACATTGCCCAAATGAAATATCTGGATTAAAGCAGTATGTTCTCCCCACACACACACACACACAACCAGCAAGAGGCAGCAGCAGGTGGGAAGGCTGGTGTATCACACACTCCCTTCTGTAGCTTTACATTGATTACAAAGCTTGGCACATGCCGACAGGAATTTTTCCAGTGCTGTGCCAGGATTTTCTGTGAGATTTATGTCACCCTCATGCTGGGGGCGGGGGACCCAAAACGTAAGTTTATGACTTGTGGTTGATATTTTGAAGGAATCGTGTTTGTGTGTGTTTATAATTCAACAAGAAAATTGTCTCTGACATTTTCCAATATTGAAACAAAAAAATTGCTTTGAGGAGATTTACAGTGAAATCCTAGGTGTCCATGTATGTTCAAACGGGTTCCTCCCAGGAAAGCGTGCACAGAACTGGAACCATAGTACAATCCTGCACATATTTCTGCAGAAATATGGCTCAGTTGTGTTCAGCTGGCCTTACTTCCTAGTAAATATACTTAGGACTTGAGCCTACAATTCTATGATTCTATTAGTCTAAGTGTTATCAATACATGTACAGTGGTACCTTGGGTTACATATGCTTCAGGTTACATACGCTTCCGGTTACAGACTCAGCTAACCCAGAAATATTACCTCAGGTTAAGAACTTTGCTTCAGGATGAGAACAGAAATCGTGCAGCAGCGGCGCGGCGGCAGCAGGAGGCCCCATTAGCTAAAGTGGTGCTTCAGGTTAAGAACAGTTTCAGGTTAAGAACGGACCTCCAGAACGAATTAAGTTCTTAACCTGAGGTACCACTATAGTGTCATTGAGTCGGAAGGAACCAGAAAAGTCTCCTAGCCCAACTCACTGCCAAAGTAGGAATTCAGGAATTACATCCATATTAAAGCCTTTCATTTGTTTGTTTTATTATCTCATTTTTATGCCACTTTTCACAAGCAGTTCCTCTAAAGATATAAAGCACACATAACTAAACCCAATGTATCAAAAGCATGAAAACAGCACTAAGAACATTCTCCTAACAGACTGCTCACTAAATCATACTTTGGGCCTCATAGGACCCAAAGGCCCAAGTGAAAGGGGGTGGGACCACAGAGATGGTCTCCTCCACAGATCTTAGCTGACAGGTTGGTACAACTGCATACGTATGTGCTCTCATGCTATTGCTTTCAATCTGACAGACAGGCACACAGAGAGGAAAATATGTCCGATCAAAGTTGACTGGCAGACTGCAGCCCAATTCCAACTGTGCTTAGAACTGCAGTCTTTGAATGCAAGGATCATGTTTGTTCACATGCACATTCTTGATCCAAAGAACATGCTTCCAGCTGGTTTAAATAAATGACTTTTCGTTTGAACTGCACATAAGAATTGCACGATGTCTCTCTAAACCTGTTACCTCTTTTCAGTTTGTTATAACTCTAGCACTTCAGTCCCAAACACCCTAAGTTGAATGTACTATAAAATGTAATTGGATAAGACTTCACAACTGTGTCTGTGTGTGTGTTTAGGGTTGATGTGTTCCCTTGGCCTAGCAATTAAAGTTGGTACCACACAGAGAACTAACCATAGTAAAGTGCTGACTAATCCCAGTTTACAGTAATCATGTTTTATTTATTTGCTACTCACGGCCTTCCTGGTTTTAGTTTGCATGATGTTCTCTACTCAGTACTGTATGTGTTATTTTGGGAAACAATTTCTTGCCCCAATAAACAAAATATTTCGGTTTGTTTTCATACATCTTAACACTGAAAAGTGAGTGACCATCTCACATTTCTGTACATGTATCCCTTAGAGCTGGGTTCCAGTTCATATGATGGCTATGCGTTTAATAAGATAGAGAGCTCTTTTGGTGCAGTATACAGGTTCTCTGAAATTGAGGTGGTCTCTACATGCAGATTGGAACACGGGTGGTGCTGTGGGTTAAACCACAGAGCCTAGGACTTGCTGATCAGAAGGTCGGCGGTTCGAATCCCCGCGACGGGGTGAGCTCCCGTTGCTCGGTCCCTGCTCCTGCCCACCTAGCAGTTCGAAAGCACCTCAAAGTGCAAGTAGATAAATAGGTACCGCTCCAGCAGGAAGGTAAACGGCGTTTCCGTGTGCTGCTCTGGTTTGCCAGAAGCGGCTTAGTCATGCTGGCCACATGACCCGGGAGCTGTACACCGGCTCCCTTGGCCAATAAAGCGAGATGAGCACCGCAACCCCAGAGTTGGTCATGACTGGACCTAATGGTCAGGGGTCCCTTTACCTTTACCTACATGCAGAAAGTCACAGACAGAGCAGCAGCTCCTATGCATTGGTAGCCAGCCCCCCAGACGAGTGTTACAGTGGGGAATTTATTAATATGGGGCCTGAACGAGAACAACAGTTGGCATCCCCCAACTTTGATTGGGTACCTGTGTAAATATGGATTGTTGCTGTTGTTGTTCTCATCATTATCGTCATTATTTTGCACCCCCTTGGCATGGCTACCTGTGCGGGGGAACAGTTCACACCGCCCTAAATCCAACACTGGTTGGCACCTCCAATGGTGGCAATGCTCCCAGGTTTCACACACAGACACACACCCCTTAACACTACTGAAGTCACCAGAATGGCCTTTCTATGGAAAAAAGCATCAGAGGGAGGGAGGCATGTTAAGTGAGCCCTAAGACCATAATTTATTATTAATATAGTGCTATATTCCCCATAAGAAATCCAGTGTTCCCCCACCATTAGCAATATCATAACTATGTTTCAGTAGGACTTAATATCTAAAAAGTTTGCTTAGTGTCGCGACAGTCAATCAGAGAAAAATTACAAGGGCTGTGACCCCCAAGTGGCATTTTCCACCATTGCCCCTCCACTCTAGAATGCATTTGCTTCTGCCACATATATGAAGCATCATCCATATCATTACATTTTGGTTTTTAAATACAGTGGTACCTCGGGTTACAGACACCTCAGGTTACAAACACTTCAGGTTACAGACTCAGCTAACTCGGAAGTAGTACCTCGGGTTAAGAACTTTACCTCAGGATGAGAACAGAAATTGTGTGGCGGCAGTGCTGCTGCAGCAGCGGGAGGCCCCATTAGCTAAAGTGGTACCTCAGGTTAAGAACGGTTTCAGGTTAAGAACAGACCTCTGGAACGAATTAAATTCGTAACCAGAGGTACCACTGTATTCCCCCCCCCCCATTTGTATCTATTTTATGATACTGCTTTATTGGAGCCTTTGTTGTGCTTTTGTATGCCGCTTATGGATTTTTAAATATTATGGGGTTTAGAAAAGCTTTTAAGTTAATAAATAAGTGTGCCAAACTATGGCTGACTACGAAGAAGCAAGCAGGTCAAATTGCACACACCTTGTTCCTCCTTTTGTCACGCTGTGAGGAAATAAGCCAGAGCACCGGCTTAGCGTTATCAGGAACCTACCTACCTGGCCTACCTAGCAGTTCGAAAGCACGCCAGTGCAAGTAGATAAATAGGTACCGCTGTGGTGGGAAGGTAAACAGCATTTCCGTGTGCTCTGGTTTCCGTCACGGTGTCCCGTTGTGCCATAAGCGGTTTAGTCATGCTGGCCACGACCCGGAAAGCTGTCTGTGGAAAAATGCCGGCTCCCTCTGCCTGAAAGCGAGATTAGCGCCACAACCCCAGAGTCGACTTTGACTGGACTTAACTGTCCAGGGGTCCTTTACCTTTTTATCAAGAACCGACACCTATGTTTTGTTTCTCTAAGGAAACCCCAAGGTTTGTCCTTGGCTTCCTTTAGTGATTTGTTTGGGGAGAAACAAATCATGACCACTGGGTCACACTAATGTTACACCATTGTTCTAGTTTGTTTCCTTCGTGTATGGCTGGAGGGGCTAGAGCACGTGAGTAGTGTGCGCTAGCAGACTTGCCCATTCATGGCAGTCCGTAGTTTGGCCTACTGTAACATGTGAACTAAGCCAATAGCTTCATGGCCCAACTTATTCTCTCCTCGAGTTTTGGCTCCATTATCCATTACATACCATTAAGGAGATACTCCAAACAAATCTGAAGAATCCCTTGGTCACATTTCAATATCTCATTATTGTTTGCCAAGTCATCTAACATTTTTGCCATGTACATTTAGTGAAATGGCAACCGGAAATTATTTACATCAAAGTCACTATAGTTATAAATAAGCGATAGGCCAGAGATTGTGAGCAATGGGGAAGTAAATTAGGTGGGGATTAAGGGGATCTGCTTTTAGCAGACAATGCAAATTTTGCATGGGGAATGTTTTTTGTTTTAAAAAGCTGAACTGGCTTCTGTCATCAGTGTGAATGTATGAGCAAGTCTGCTGAAATTTACAATTCTGCTAGGTATTAAATTGAATTTTCACCTGACAGGTACATCCATTATTGTGATTACTTTGCAGTAAATTTAAAAATAGGTAGCCAAAACAGAAAGCCTTGTATCAAAACCCATTTTCTTCTGTTTTTATCATGGGCAAGCATACTACTATGCCTAGAATCCAATGCACAGATGCTCTATACTCATACTGAGGGATTTGGGATGGTTCATCACATGAGATCTTGCCTCTAGCTTGTCTTTTGGCAGGTTTTGCACTGGTTAGTGCCAACCAATAAGTTGGAATTTTTTGAAGTGGCAACAGCATGGGAGGAAGGAGCAACAGCATGCTGAGTTTGTCAACAGGAAATAAAGATCCATGCTGTTGCTACCAGGAAAGAACTAAGTCATATGTTTGCATCAGTTTTGAAAAGGTTTAATTTCCGTACTGGGTGGGGGATTTTTATTTTTTTAAAAAAGGCTTTCAAAAGATTTTGGTGGTGGTGTTTTTTACATTTGGAGACTGTGTCACTTGTTTGGTACAATTTTATGTGTCTAAAAGCCAGAGTGCTGAAACTGTAGATCAAAATGCATGTTGGATAATAGTAGGTCTTGCAAAACTGCTGGCTTTTATACTCTGGAAAGCTCTTGTTTAATCAAACCCTTTGGTCTCCTGTACCTCACCAATTTTGAAAAGGTTCAATTTTGTGTGTGTTTGAAAAACTGGGAGTGGGGCTGTCTGTTCTCCAAATGCTGTGTACTGCATTACCTTTTCTTCAAGTAACAGAAACCCTTCTATGTAGAGGAAGGTGCAGATGGATTGGTACTGAAATTCTCCATAGAGATAGAAGCAGGAAATAAAGATACCTGTATATGCACTGTTCCTGTCAGGAAAGAAGTAAGTTGTGTGTTTGCATCAGCTTTGAAAAGTTTTAATTTCCATACATGAAATCTTTTCTTAAGACTTTAAGAATGTTTTCATGATTTTCAAAATTACCATTTGTTTGGCACAGGCTGAAGTGCTGAAACTGTATATCAGCATCCAAGGTTGGATAATAGTAGCTCTAACGGGCACTGGCTTTTATACTTTTGTACACACAGGAGCCAACCTAGCCCAGGTTTATCAAACCATTTTGTAACCACAGGCTGAATCCATAAACTTATTATTGAACGCAGAGGAATGTAGGAATCTGATGTAAGAAGCCATTAAACCACAGCGTTTTAATCATCTAGGATTAGACAGAATCATTGTTTTTAATGCACAGACTTCCAGCACTGATATATTTTGAGATATTTCATCTATGATTTTAATAACTGCATCATAAAATTAAATGCCATCTAACAATCTACTTCCAACTTCTAAGCAAATGGAATTTGCTCTCAAAGGCTCTTTTTATCCTAGTTGGTACTAGACAAAACTATATTGTATTATGTCATAGCCAAAGTGGCCAAGCAGTGCATCATTTTACCTGGAACACTGGTTCTTTCTGTCAGGAGTGCGTGTAGGAGCCAGGCCCTGTGACTGGTAGGGCTTTGCAGGACTGGGGCTTTCCTAAATTTGTTCTCAAGAGGCAAGGCGCGGCCACACAGGTGAGATCGATTGGTAACTCACAGCACCTGGTGGCAAGAGCTGGGAAGGAATATAAGGTCAGCATTTCCCTTTGGCTTTTTGCCACAGCAACACGCTTCCTGCCTTGCTGCGTTTGGCTTCTTGATTCCTTGCTTCCTGATCCTCGGACCCTTGGCTTCTTGACTCCTGGTTTCCTGACCCTTGTCTTCTTGACTCCCGGCTCTCTGACCCTTGGCTTCCTGATTCCCGGCTTCCGGATTCTCGTTCCTGCTCCCACCCTGCTGTCTTGCCCCCAGTCCCAACATCCTCCGCCAGGACTTTGACCACCTGTAAACTGGACCATGACACTTTCCACCTAATAAATTTTCAAAAACAAGCTTTGAAATTTGTGGTATGGCTCCTCCTATTTGAAGAATTGGCACTTCCCTTTACGGGAGGAACATTCTGGTTCTTAACAAGTCAGCAGCAGCTGGTGCCCCCCAAAATGGATAATGCCATTTTCTGCAGCAAAGTAGGAAAAGCCTCCCTCCACCCAAGCTGATCAAAGGCCAGAGGAAGGGATGTGTGATGGGGTGGTCCACCCTGTGTATCACCACTGAGGTGGGTGACAAAACAGTGGGCGGCACTCACCATGGGACCTGCAGTGCGCCTAAGCCATGCGTCTCTCCTGGGAGTGACGTGGTGGCTTGGGCGCCCACAGGCTCCGAGCTGCCCCAAACGGTCCGCTCGCCGCCTTCCCCTCAGCTGTAGGGCGGCTGAGTGGGAGGAGGCAGGCAGACTCCTCGGAGGCCCCACGGAGCATCCTGCCCCAGCTCACCCTGCCCCATGGGCGCCTGGCCCCGCCCCTGGGTGCTGGGCACGTGCGCTGCCCCAGGCGCCCGATCGGCTTGCTCTGCCGCTGCCCCTACCCACTCATGTTGTCATCAACAAGACCTATGCAAATTACCCATCTGGCCCTCAAGGTTGAAGAACTCTCCCAGAACTAAGTGAGAGCATGCTGGGATTGTGTCTTCTCATTTAGTCCTGGGAAGTGTCCCAGCCAGCTGTGAAGGAAGCCTCTAAACAACATTGCTTTTTGCCAGGCCACCACTGCCCTCCCTCCCTGCATTCCTTGCAGAGCAATGTGAAGACGTTTGCCCACCCTACCCAAGGTCTCTAGCACCTCATAACATTTCACAGAGCACTTGCATGAAAAATGGCACTTCATGTTTGTGCTGCAAAACCTGTGCAATTCCTTCCTTGAGAATCCAATTTTTGGTTTCTTCTGGCAAGCTCTTTGCTGATCTTATTGCTGGCCTCCTGCATATTATTTTTATTGGAAACTGCTTCTATTATATTATTTGAAACATTTTTCTTGTAAAATGTTATGCAAGGGGTTGCCCTAAAAGACAGAGAAGAAATAAATATGAGGTGTTGTTTCTGACTTGACAAGCAACTTGAGCAAATGCTCTTGGTTTTTTTGTGTGCTCCCTGGGTCAGGAGGAAACCTTTATATATTAAGCAAAATGAAAGAATGCCCAAGGGATTTCTGCCACAAGTGCATCTTGACACTTTAAAAATTCTTTATTACAATAAAATAATCAACATGCAAACACTCCCAACAATAAACCCTTAACAAGCCAAACCCTATGCAGTTTATTTCAACAGACGCCAAACACATTTCAAACACGCCAATTTTCAGCATTGATCTAATACAGGTAACTTTCACCTTACACACATTTAACTTGTGCACATTTAGCTTTATGCACTTGGCAGAAATAAAAATTTAAAATGTAAAAGGGGTGGAAAGCAGGCAGGCATAGGGGGAGAGGGGAACTTTGGCAGTCCCACCCACCTTTGCACGCAATGTATCTTGACTGCACAATTTTTGCTTTACATGCAGTCCCCAAAATGTAACCCCCACGTAAGTTGAGAGCCACCAGAGTAACATTGAGGGGGGGGCAGCATTAAATCAGTAGGTTTGGACTCTTGGATGTAGAACTTCAGAGTGGGGTGTGTCAGGGCATGTCAGGGGAGGCCATGAATCCACAAGAACCTAGCCCCAAGACCCCAAAACAGGCCCAGAGGCAAATTCCAGTGGGAATGAGCACCAAGATTGAAGAGGGAGGAATTAAGTTGCCCCACCTTCTGCACTGGCCAGTGGGACATGGGATGTAGCAGTTGTTCAGTCATGAATATCCTTTCGCTTCCCTGCCATCATCATTTGTTGCCACATAGGATTGCTCCCTTAGTGCAGTGTTTCCCAACCTTGGGCCTCCAGCTGTTTTTGAACTACAATTCCCATCATCCCTGACCACTGGTCTTGCTAGCTAGGGATGATGGGAGTTGTAGTCCAAAAACAGCTGGAGGCCCAAGGTTGGGAAACACTGCCTTAGTGGGCGAGTATGAAATGGAGAAGGGACACGGGTAGCGCTGTGGTCTAAACCACACAGCCTAGGGTTTGCTGATCAGAACGTCAGCAGTTTGAATCCCTGTGACGGGGTGAGCTCCCTTTATTTGGTCCGAGCTTCTGCCAACCTAGCAGTTCAAAAGCACATCAAAGTGCAAGTAGATAAATAGGTACCACTCTGACAGGAAGGTAAACAGCGTTTCCGTGCACTGCTCTGATTTGCCAGAAGCAGCTTGGTCATGCTGGCCACATGACCTGGAAAAACTGTCTGCGGACAAACACCAGCTCCCTCGGCCTGTAGAGCGAGATGAGCCACGCAACCCCAGAGTCGTCTGTGATTGGACCTAACATTCAGGGGTACCTTTACCTTTACCTTTATGAAATGTAGTGAGCCCTAGTTGCTGATTAAACTGATGAAACCTTTCGCCTCCTGCTTAGTTCCTCTCACAACTGGCTGGAGCCACATTTATGGCTTTTGTTCTTTCCAAAAGCTTCAGCATAAAGGTGTCCTTGGGAATTTGGTAAGGAACGGTGGTGAATCCTTCCAAAGCAAATGATTTTGCTTCTAATAAAAAGCCTCATATTATTTTAAAACACAAAATTTATCTTCCTAAATTGAAAGTGTCAAAATGATTAGAGTTCCATTTTCTTCTCCCTCGCCTGCAGGTCTAGCATCACAAATCTTTAAGACTCACCGTGCTGACCAGATCACAATCTCCAGCCTGCCTACAGCAAAGCATAGGTCTTAGCTCTCTGGTATTCCTTATATTTCAAAACTGTCATGCAAAAAGCGTATCTACCTATTATATTTTCATGAAACATTTTGCAATTTTCTTAGAAGCCCTGGGAGTTGTGAAATTCAAATGATGTATTCTATAATTTGCTTTTTTTAAAAAAAAAAACCTATTTAGAAGAAACAGATTTTCTGTGACCTCACAGTTACAGAGATAATCGAGCATAGCTCAGTTGGTAAAGCATAAGCCTTTTAATCTCAGGGTTGTGGGTTCGAGCCCCACATGGGGCAAATATCCCTGCATTGCAGGGAGTTGGACTAGATGACACTCATGGTCCCTTCCAACTCTACAGTTCTATGTTTCTATGACAGCCTCAGCAGATCCGCTTTGAGACTCCTTCGGGTAGTGATAAAGCGGGATACCAAATCCAAACTCCTCCTCCTCTTCTTCTTCAGATAGCCAATTATTGCCCCATGCCTTGTTTTCTTCCAGCTGACCCTGGTATTTTGTTAATACATTGCCTCTGAAGGAAATATTAGGAATAGTTTATGAACTTTTTGCCCATGCACTTGACTTATCAGTCTCAACAGTACAGTTTCCCTTCCATTCCCAATTACAACTTCCCATCTTCTTAAGACTGTTGTATTTTACTCAAGAAGTTGCCATTGCCCTGAATCAGGAATTCCCACATATACAGAGCTGTCCTACAAAGGTTGTCTTGAGAAGGAAATGGACCCACTCCACAGTCCTTCCCCTCTGGAGCTTGCATCTTACCCCTAAACCAGGCATTGCACTCTGATGACTGGACCACGGGCTCCTTAGAGAACCCCTATTCCTACATCATATGGAATGGGCCTCCTGATGAGATGGTATTTGCAGGAGGCCATCTCCTGCGGTGCACAGTGATCAGATATAAGGAGTGAAACAATAATTTAGGTATCCTGGTCCCAAGGTGTACAGGGCTTTGTACACCAGTACCATCAATGTAAGTGTATAGTACAGCCAATGAAATTCTTTCAGAAGCAGACTAATACGATGGCAATATTCTGGCTCAGTTTTTATTCTCTGTTCCTGGCTAAGATCAGTCTAGCTAAAATGGCATAGGAAACAGCCACGTCACCACCGTGCCAGCACTGGATCCCTCTGAGCACCTTTCAGAACTGAAGAGACATTGCTGTCAATGCTGTGTTTAGAAGAGAAGCACATTAGACGAGAATGATAGGCTGTGGGGATAGTTTGGCAGTGATGCATGAGAGAAGGGTGGATGACCAAGATGAAATTCAGCTTCTGTTTTTCTATTTTTACTTCTGCATGTCTAGTTTGGCCTCCAGTGGGGGGATGGGGGGGGGAGCAGAAAACACCTTTGCAGACAGACATTAGAAACAAAGTCAGGGAGAGGGAGTAAAAGCATAATGTTCTCAGCCTTTTCCCCTTCTTAAAAAAAAAAAAAAAAAAAAAAAGATTATCAAAAGTTTGTGTTAGGCTGCCATCTGGTGGCACTGCTAAAAAGAGAGAGAGAGAGAGAGAGAGAGAGAGAGAGAGAGAGAGAGAGAGAGAGAGAGATTATTGTTCCATTTGTTGGACAACTTGGAGCCAAAACAGACAAGACATAAAAGATCTGAAATCAGATCACTTATCAGGGAGACTGGTTTTTACTGAAGCAACATAATCTTCCCTGGTGCTGTTTTCCCCATCAATATTGCTCTTTTCCCATCCTCTCCAAATCTGCCATTAGACTTGCTAGAGGAAACTACAGACATGATATAGGTGCCTAGATTTTATTCCCCAGCAGGGATCATGCCAGGTTAGGATTGGGAAGGGAGTTAGAGTGCAGCGGGTAAGGTTCCTTCCTGCACTGATTGCTGCTGGGATCAAAATCAGAGCACCCTGCAACTGATTTAATGTTTTAAAATGTTGCAATGCAGCAGATCCATGAACAGGATCTTTCATGTTTTTTTTTCCCCTTGGTGCTTTTAAAGGTACAATGTTTTAAATGCAGAGCAGCTTTTGTTTTATTCCATGTCATTAAAGCAATTATAGTGTAGCCTTCTTGCACAGAAACACTCTTCAGGGTGGCTTACAGTATTTAAAATTATAATGAATACAGTACTGTAATATAAAACCAACCAAAGAGATGGAAACAGCAGCTAAAACCAAGCATACAATATTATCTGCCACATACATACAACAAAAGCCTGCTTGGCGGGGTCAGGGGTAGGGACTATGTTGGATAACCAACAATGAGGATAGGGGAATCCTACTTTTCAGGGCAAGGTGAATCGGCTGTCTAGGTGCTTGCATAATTCCTTGAAGGTATCACATCAGATACAATGGATTCATTAATGAGCATCATCTCTGCCTTCTGTCATCAAGTAAGTGTACATAACACCCAATTTTGTGATCTGCAGCAAAGCACATTTCAATGTAACTAATTTTGAATTGCTATTAAGGAATGAGGCACCATTTGCAAAGTAATACAGGTAGTCCTGATTGAGAGGGAAAATCTGCTTCTGAACTTCAGACTCAAGCGCAACTTCAGGTCAACCCAAATACAAGCAATCTTCTCAGAGAATTAGGTGGCAAACTCATCAGAATAGGCATGTGATTGGCTGCACTGTGTTCAGCAGTAGGCCTGAGACCAGCTCCCCATTTGCAGCTTCCCCACTGCACACTCTAGTTTGCCAGATCTGGATCTACCATCAAACATGTAGTTCCAGCCCCACATTTCTAGGGAAATGACTGGCCACACCTGCCAGGTAACTCATAGTATGCCAGTGAGCTTGCATGTAGCAAAAAGCTCATGTAGGTGACAGTGAAGTATTGCAGATTTTCTGCAAATTGGTCCACACAACTGCCTTCTATTAAAAAAATTACCCTCTGTGTTAACCTAGCAAGCTGCCAGTCAGGCCATTGGTCTGTCTACTCGTAAGTCAGTATTGTCTACAATGACTTGCAGCTGGTCTGTTGTAGCCAGTGCTCTTTTCCAGACCTACCTGGAAATACCAGAATTGACCCCAGGATCTTTTGCTTGCAAAGCATGTTCTCCCCCACTGAGCTATGTGTAAAGCTGCCTTCAAAAAACGGGATGAGAAACAGAGGAAGTACAGTGGTACCTCAGGTTAAGTACTTAATTCGTTCCGGAGGTCCATACTTAACCTGAAACTGTTCTTTTAAAAAAAAAAAAAAAAATATTTATTAAGAGTTTAAAGATTACAAAAAGGAAGAAAAAGAATTAAACAAATCAACATAATAAAATACAAAAACAGAAACAAAAACACTACATAAAACATTAACAAAACAAAACAAAACAAAACAAAAGCAATTAAAAACACTTCCAATATTTTAATTCTTAACTTTCATTCACTTGTTTCATTGACTTCCTCACGCCTCCCTTTTTGTCTTCCACTTCAATTAACTGTTTCAGCAATTCCTTTCTGTCTTCATCTATTTTCTGTCCTGTAATTAATCTTAACATATTCTAACCTTGTTTTTTCCCTTTAATACATTAACAATCTATCTGTACCTAGTTCCTTATAACATTTCTGCCAAAGCCATATAACTTTGTTCCACCATTTTTCTATAGCTCATTAATTTTACAATATTTCTGTAAATAATCTTTAAATTTTTTCCAATCTTCTTCCACCGACTCTTCTCCCTGGTCAACCTGAAACTGTTCTTAACCTGAAGCACCACTTTAGCTAATGAGGCCTCCTGCTGCCACCGTGCCTCCAGAGCACGATTTCTGTTCTCATCCTGAAGCAAAGTTCTTAACCTGAAGCACTATTTCTGGGTTATCGGAGTCTGTAACCTGAAGCATATGTAACCTGAAGCGTATGTAACCCGAGGTACCACTGTAGTACAGTGATAGGGAAGGAAAAGAAGGTGAAAAAGTAGGATGAAAGCCAACAGAGGAGATGGAGCAGAGAAACAAGTTACAGATGAGCCAAACACCACTCTTGGGGGTCCTTATCACTTCAGAATCAGTGGTTTGCAGCTTAAATTACTATCTAAGACAGGTAGCACTCACAACACCTTCTGCTGAGCCACCTGGAATTTATGCAAGTTATAATTCAGCCAACCAGCCAACAGGGAATCACACTAATTCATTTTTTGCGGCAATAAAAGCATGCCTAATCATTTTAACTACTGGTAGCGGCCAAAATAAAAGCCAAAGTAGCAATACTGAGCAAGCAGTTGTGCTCCCCGCATTAAGTAGCGGCATGAATTAAGCACACAGTAATCAGCACAGAGCATGACAGTATTATAAGAGTTAACATGTAATTACAATTGTTGTCTTTAGAATCCATTTCTATGTAGCTTAAAATATTACCACATTAAATGGAAGGGAGTAGATTAAATGCAGAGCAGGAACTGAGAATGAATAATTTATCTGACAAACTTAGCCTGTTTCTCCTTGCTAAATATCTACGAGTATGATGCAACCCCCTCAAATTTGTAATTTAAATAGTCTGTCTCCCTACCCTTGAGATACTGTACAGAAGGAATGATTTGTTTATTTAATATCACAGAAAGACTGGTATTACTGAACATGTAATACATATGGGGTCACTGCTGAGGCATTCGAGCTAAAAAGAATCTGATTCTGTATAGTGAAATAAAGCAAAATGTTTTTCTTTTTTTGTATTTTCAAAAACAGGAACAGAGAGCATATTTAACCCCCCCTCCCTTCCCCCTGTCCCACTTACAACTTCATACCAAATACAGCATGTATACATATAC
The DNA here is from genome assembly GCF_951804945.1 of Podarcis cretensis. Lineage (NCBI taxonomy): Eukaryota > Metazoa > Chordata > Lepidosauria > Squamata > Lacertidae > Podarcis > Podarcis cretensis. Next base: position 42,119,713 of record NC_137170.1, on the reverse strand, counting down.
CATGTGACTTCTGTTAAGTTGTGGGCGAACATAGCAGACGACACAGCAATTTCTCCAGAGCAGCTCTTTATTTGTACGCTGGCAGAACTGAACAGCAAACAGCTCAGCCGGCCTGCTTTTATAGGCAGCCGGCTGTCAACATTGTAGCAACAACAACCCAGGGTTTCCCGCCTAAAATAACTGACGTGGACCTGAGTGAAAACTATCTACAGTATCCCCCTGCTGGCCCAGGGTGAGAACTTCAGTACATAACAACTTCCCTTCCACACTTTTCCTGGTTCCTTTTGCTTTTCTACCACATCTTTTTAATCATCACAAAATAAGATTAGGGCTTGTAGACATATTTCAGTTTTCTTTATGACAGCACACTTATGACTGAGGATCTTCAGTGCAATTTGTGTTTCTATTATAGAGGACCCACCACTCAAACCACAATTTATTGTTGTTGGTTTACTATGTTTATCCCCCTCACTGTTGAGACCCTGTGTGATAGCCCCACAGTGACACAGGAACCTATTGGGTAGTGCCTGTGACATCTTTGGTTACAAGACATGCAACCTTTCCCTCCTCGCAACATCCCACTCTGCAATATCTGTGCTTACTTGGGGTACTGATTTTTAAGGATTTCATTCTCCCCACACCCCACAGACAAGGCATTTACTTTGATAAGGATATGTCAGATTTTGGAATCCTCAGATATAACATTGCTGAGCTACTAAGTGGCAAATGTAGATTATATACACACAGGCAATTTTTTTTAAAAAAATCATACAACGGAAGAATATAACAGGTTTTAAAATAGTGGAACACAGCATCAGTGAAAAACATCTTAGCTGCTGCTTGGGAAGGAGGGAAAGGCTGTCAATTAAAACTGAGTGGATGGCTGTGCATGGATGAGCATGTTCTCGCTCAGAGTAATAGAATTCTGAACAAGTGTTGACAAGCATGACTCCAAACTATGACTGTTGACAGCCAAAGTATAGACAGATAATCACAAAAGAATATAAATAATACACTTTCTCAGGAGTAAAAATGCTTATTAATTACCAATAAGATTTCACAAGACTGCCACTTACGTCTTTTAGTTCAGTAATGTGGCTCATTTAAACGGTTATTAGACCAAGCCCCATTTCTCCAAATCATTTTCTAATGGGGAGCGATGCTGCAGACTTTAAAAAATAATAAATGGCCCTGATTAAATTAGGTTTTGCAGCCTTCCCTTCCCTTTGCTGGGGTGGGTACACAACTTAAATTCATGAAGATTGCAAAGCAGTGGCTCTTGCAGAGGACGGCAGTTTGACAACACCCTTCTTCTAAATATTTGCACTGGCTACCTGCCTGTAACTCTGCTCTAAGGTCTGCACAGGGCTGATGTAACGGCACATAAACAACTTTGGTATTGGAAAAGCTGTTGATACACAGCTGCCATTTCCAAGCTGTGCACCATGAGAGAGACAAATCAAATTAAATCAGTCAAAATCAAAGGCTTCTATGAGCCCAAGTGTTATGTACTAAGCTTGAATCCTAGAACAAGGCAAGTAGGATCCTAGAATGCAACAACTGATTGGCTTGCAGGAGAAGACCAATCAGGCTCCAGGAGGAAGTTAATCAGCCTATTAGGCTGGTAGGATCCTAGAATGCAGCAACTGATTGGCCTGCAGGAAAAGACCAATCAGGCTGCAGGAGGGAAGCAGAATCAGCCAATCAGACGGGACTCATTGTGTAAATAATGTACAGTGGTACCTCGGGTTACATACGCTTCAGGTTACAGACTCCGCTAACCCAGAAATAGTGCTTCAGGTTAAGAACTTTGCTTCAGGATAAGAACAGAAATCATGCTCCGGCGGCGCAGCAGCAGCAGGAGACCCCATTAGCTAAAGTGGTGCTTCAGGTTAAGAACAGTTTCAGTTAAGAACGGACCTCCGGAACGAATTAAGTACTTAACTCAAGGTACCACTGTTTATAACAAGCCTGAGGTTTGGGGGGGCAATGAAATCACTACAGGACTCCGAGTATATTTCACCGAGATTTGTATTTATATTTTGTTTTGAAGATTTGTTTCCTGACAGCTTTTCAAATATTTCTCAAGGCAGCTTAAAAGCAACAGGTAATGCAACCTTTAACATTCCCTCTCCAAAAATCCACCTCCCTCCCTCTCTCTCTCTCTCTCTCTCTCTGTGTGTGTGTGTGTGTGTGTGTGTGTGTGTGTGAGAGAGAGAGAGAGAGAGAGAGAGAGAGAGAGAGAGAGAGAGAGAGAGAGAGTTCTCCAAATGATGGGTGGGAACAGAAGAAGTTTCCTATTAGGTTCTGCAGTCCAGGACAACTTGCAGTTGCTGCAGAGTGTTCTTTCCACTAGTCAAAGAGGGAAGCAAACTTCCTTCAGCTGCTTGTTCTCTGGCCAATGGAGGGAGCTAGAATGGCCTTTCCCTGGCTGCAATGTTCTTCCCAAGCAGCAGGGGTGTGCTCTTCCAGTGACCATGTGCAGTGGTACCTCAGTTTACTAACTTAATCCTTTCCAGAAGTCCATTCTTAAACTGAAACTGTTCTTAAACCGAAGAGTGCTTTCTCTAATGAGGCCTCCCGCCACCGGTGCCCTTCCACTGTTCAGATTCCGTTCTTAGACCAAGGAAAAGTTCGCAAATGAAGACACTACTTCCAGTTTTGCGAAGTTCGTAAACCGAATTGTTCGTAAACAGGACTGTTCCTAAACAGAGGTACCACTGTATAGGGGAGGCTGATCACTCACTGCATCTCTGACTCTCACTAGCTCTCCAGCATCCCTGCCATCAGCTCTTGCTGGGGATGAGCAATACTGCCCTGACTCTGCATCAGGGATTATTGGAGCATTTGATGATCCCTTCCTATCCAGAGAAACAACAGGATGACCCAAATCTGCCTCTTGCAGAATTTTGTGGGTTTTTTCCTTTGAGTTTTGCATCCCTCCAGTCCACAGATGGAACAGTGAAACAACAGGGGCAGCTAATTCGCTCTTACTCATATGCATTTCATATATCAACCTTGGCAAATGTAAGGGTGTGAGTAGCCTAATGTTCAATTCAGGAAAAAGTGTGCTCTGGCTATAACACTTTGTGGAACGAGATTGGGGCGCTCTGCTATATGTGGAAATGCAGCAAAGGTACGGTATATTTTGTACGATGGTTCAACGAGGGCTGTGCGCATTTTATGCATATATGCCCTTGCACTGTTACTTTCACATCTGATTCCTTGTAAATTGTACTTCCTGATTTTGTCTTAAATTCTGCAGAGATCATCAAACTCCTGATTGAGACAATTCAGCATCTCACATATAGGAATGGTGATCTTATGCTCACATTATTTATTTCATTTATTATTCTATTTCATGAAATGTATACACCACTTGATTGTTTTTTTAAAAAAAAACAACCCTCAGGACTTACGATAGTATGCTGCTACACCAGAAGAATGGGTGACACAGGCATCCCCAAACTCGGTCCTCCAGATGTTTTGGGACTACAATTCCCATCATCCCTGACCACTGGGTCCTGCTAACTAGGGATGATGGGAGTTGTAGTCCCAAAACTGCTGGAGGGCCGAGTTTGGGGGTGCCTGGGCTGACATAGCCAATGCATGCTCAGTCCAGGAAATGGGAGGTAGGGGGACACACATCTAGAAAATACAAAACCCAGTACTCTTGGAAACATACTTTAGTAATGGGGAATGATAGTTAGGTTGGAACTAAGGATTCCACCCTCAAGACTGTTCCTGTGTTTTGCTTTAATTTATCCTGTTCAATCTATGCTAGTTTATTCTTCAATAAATATAAAATATAAAAAACCAGAAAGTCATAAGGCTTACATTATGGGATGTGAACAGGTACTGTCTATTTTAGAGCTCTTATTGCTTCTCTTCTAACATCTCAACCCTAAATCTTTCCTATGGTCTATACACCTGCATTGCTGATGTGATGCTTCTGCAATGCTGGGAAAATTCTGGCACAGTTGTCTATATGCTACATCCATAGCAATTGTTTGCTGCCACAGCAGTTTTTTATGAATAGGCTATTAGATATTCTCCATTAATGAACACTATAAAGTAGATAAATTATACTTATTATTATTATTTTACAAAACTACCGCTATTACAGTTTTTAACTCTAGGGGAAGCAGAAGGTAATACTTACAGATTATCAGTTGCAATTAACTCTTCAAAATATTCCCCAGGTGCAGGGATGAATATCAAGACAACTACGCTCATCATGAACGCATAAAATGATTGAAAGGTTTTTTTTCTAATTAACATAGCGAGGCTCTGCTGTGCTATTGCCACTAAAGGCTTATCAACGTATCTGAAGAAATGATAATGAGCCGTTTTAATTCACAGACTACAGAGATTCATCTTGGCATAATATTTTAATTAATTAAAAGTTGTGCCTATAAAAGGAGGGAAGCGAGTGTTCTTTTTAACGGATCCATTTTGCTCCCCTTGTGACTGTTAAAAAACAGGAACTTTGGGGAGTTCATCATTATTATTTTTACCAAGGATGGGAGGAACTAACTGGTCTCAAATCAATGAAGAACCTGATAAAAGTCCACAAAATTCTAAAAGTGATCATGAATCTTAGTTGATTATGAAAGAGAGTCACTCACCAATATTATTTGCTCTTTGGATCTGACACCCAGACACAGCTGTCAACTTTTCCCTTTTCTTGTGAGGAATCCTATTCGGAATAAGGGAATTTCCCTTTAAAAAAGGGAAATGTTGACAGCTGTGCACCCAGAGATTAATGCATGAAGCAGGGATTCGAAAGTTGACAGGGCTGCCTCATCTAGGGTTATTACAAATGAGCAACTTTGCTTATACATGCAGGCAGGTAAAAAGTCCACTTACTGGTCTCCTACAAGACTACCTTGTCCCTCCACCCCAAGGATCATCTGTGCCCTTGAAAACTGTCTGGACTTACAACAATTTAATTGGTGAAAAAATTCCCATTATTTCCCTTTCTGAGCTTTGAAAAGTTTCATTTTTCCCGCCCACACCAAGCAGCTTTTAAAAGCACAAGGGATCTGCAAAAAAAAAAAAAAAAAAGCCAGGCAGCCAATTTCTCTCTCACACACACATCATACTCTGTGATGCTGCTCTGCAATTAAGAAAGAAAACATCAAGCTAGCTAATCTTTCACTTCTTCCTCAGATCTCCCCTGAGGCAGGGCTTTCCTTAGGGAATAAGGACACCTGTTTCAAATGCCGCCTGCCTTTAAAGGCGAGAGTTTGAAGGGTGTGGTTTCCAGTCTCTCATCTGCTGATGGAAATGGAGTACATAAGACAAAATAATGCTAGTTAGCTTGTCAAGGCAGGGAGGTCAAGGGATCCATCGTTCTGCCCGGACGCTGAGGTCCAGCGCCAAGGGCCTTCTGGCAGTTCCCTGACTGCGAGAAGCCAAGTTACAGGGAACCAGGCAGAGGGCCTTCTCGGTGGTGGCACCCGCCCTGTGGAACGCCCTCCCATCAGATGTAAAAGAGATAAACAACTACCTGACATTTAGAAGACATCTTAAGGCAGCCCTGTTCAGGGAAGTTTTTAATGTGTGACATTTTAATGTATTTTTAATCTTTGTTGGAAGCCGCCCAGAGTGGCTGGGGAAATAATAAAGTAGTAGTAGTAGTGTAATCATTCATTTCCTGCCTTATGGTTCTGGTGGTTATGGGCCTAACCACCGAGGGGAGGTGGCCTGCCTTGTTATCCGTGTTACACATTGCAATCGCTTCTCAAGACTTTGGTACTAGCCTTATTAACACCAAACATGGAAAGGGACTTAGCTGCATATCTTAAGGGTGCTGTCAGAGGGGTATTTAATTTATTGTGGAGTCGCTGCTCCTAATGCATGCAAGGTTGCTGCTGCTGTTGTTTTGTAGACTCTGCCTGTATTCCCCCCCCCCCATACCCAAGAACCACACTTTCCAGAAAAAAATCAGTAAGTAAAAAACTCAAAAGCAAACCTGTTGTCAGTTACCCATTCCCAGTATCTCAATCACCCCCTTGAAAATTACACACACGCCCCCATCAGCATCCTCAGTTGAAGTCATCTTAAACATTTGATTTTACCCTCTTCCCCATAGCACCATAGTGTGACCTACAGGATGTAGAAGCAGCCAGCAGCAAATCTTATTATGGTAATTCAGCCTCCGTGCTGGAGAATAGACAGAACAGCTTGGTTTCTGCAGGCTGAGAATGGTGAGAGTCAAAACAAAATAAAAAAATTCCTTCCAGTAGCACCTTAAAGACAAAGGTGGAGCTGTCATCATCATGAACAAAACTGACTACCGTACATTCAGGAGGCTCACAGACAACTTTCCAATACCGCCTTTTACATAAAATTGGACTCAGACCCCACACAAGAATACAAAAAAGAACTGAACAAGATTGTTAAGGAGCTACCCCCACACATCCAAGAACAGATCCTCACTAACACACCAACAGAACCTCGACCAGGAACTTTCTATCTTCTACCTAAAATACACAAACCAGGAAATCCAGGACGCCCCATCATTTCAGGTATTGGCACTATTACAGTGGGTGTCTCTGGTTATATGGACTCTGTTCTGAAACCATATGCCATCAGTGCTCCCAGCTATGTACGTGACACCACAGATTTTCTGAGGAAAATACAATCTTTAAATAATCTTCCCAACAATACTATACTAGCTACTATGGATGTGGAATCTCTGTATACCAACATCCCACACAACGATGGTTTACAAGCTATAAGGAACACCATTTCAGATAAAACCACAGCAGACTTTGCTACCAAACTCTGCCAATTTGTCCTCACCCACAACAACTTCAAATTCGGTGATGACCTGTTCCTTCAGATCAGCGGCACAGCAATGGGCACCCGCATGGCCCCACAGTATGCCAACATCTTCATGGCCGATTTAGAACAATGTTTCCTAAACTCCTACCCACTCAAACCTCTCTTGTACCTGCGATACATTGACGATATTTTTATCATCTGGACACATGGTCAACAGACCCTGGACACCTTCCACCAGAAATTCAATGATTTTCACCCCACAATCAACCTAACAATGAATCAATCTATGCAAGAAATACATTTTTTGGACACTACTATAAAAATACAGGATGGGTGCATAGAAACCACCTTATACCGTAAACCAACTGACCGACAAACATATCTACATGCCTCTAGCTACCATCCCAAACATACCAAACAGTCCATTGTATATAGCCAGGCACTACGTTACAGCCGCATCTGTTCCAATTCTACAGACAGAGACTCTCACCTAAGAGATCTACAGCAAACCTTTTTAGAACTAAAATACCCAGCAGGTGAAGTTAGACAACAGATCAACAGAGCCAGACTGATACCCAGAGAGAACTTGCTGCAAGACAGACCCAAAAAAGAAAATAACAGAATACCTCTAGTCATCACATACAGCTCCCAAGTTAAAACAGTACAACGCATCATCAGAGATCTACAACCTCTCCTGGACAATGACAGTTCTCTTTCTCAAGCTCTGGGAGGAAGACCTTTCATTGCCTACAGACAGCCACCCAATCTTAAACAACTCCTAACCCACAATAATACTACAACCAGACTTAACACGGACACTGGCACCAGAGCCTGCAATAAACCCAGATGCCAACTTTGCTGCCACATACACCCGGACAACACCATTACTGGCCCCAACAACATCACACATACCATCTCGGGACTATTTAATTGCTCATCGTCTAACATTGTGTATGCCATCAAATGCCAACAGTGTCCTTCAGCTCTCTATATTGGACAAACAGGCCAAACCTTACGCCAAAGAATAAACGGACATAAATACTTAGTTGGTCTTTAAGGTGCTACTGGAAGGAATTTTTTTATTTTGTTTTGACTATGGCAGACCAACACGGCTACCTATCTGTAAATGGTGAGAGTGTTACTCTGATTTGCTGGTTCTGGGTATGAATCTTGGTTTCAGGTGTTGACTCTGGCCTTTTTCAAGCATACGTAATTCCATTTTAAGATGGGGTGTGCACATTGCCAGTCCCTCCTCCCTTGACCTTTCTGCATTGAGTAGGTAAGGCTGAATGTGCTTATGGTCCTTCTGCAACTAGGAACCTGGATCACGCATGCAGGTTTCCTGATTGCAGGAAGGACTGTAAACTAAGCTCATTCAGCCAAATGCCCATGCCATCTTCCTTCAGACCTGCTCAATGTGGGAAGGGCAGGGCTGGTGTTGGCTCCCCGCTGTAGATAGAATTAAGAATACGTGGACAGAGCTTCTGTTTCGATAGCACCAGGTTTTGTAGGGGGGTGAAGGGATGACAAGGACAGGATTGCTACATCTTTAATATTTAAATCCCACCTTTACTCTAAGAAGCTCAAGGTGTTGTACACGGTTCTTCTCCTGATTAAGTCTCACAACAACCTTGTAAGGTAAGATGGCTGAGAGGCAGTGACTGGCCCAAAGTCACCCAGTGAAATTTATGTCTGAGAGGGGATGAGAACCCAGGTCTCCATCAAACACTCTAACCATAGCACTGCACCAGCCCTCAGTGATATCTGGGTGATGTAGATTTTAATTCTTGCTTTTGCAGAAGATTCTGCCTCATGTAGACTCTAGGATATCTAATCTAGGTAGTTCTCCAGAATATCAGAGGTATGGTGATTGCAAACTACGTGTGTGTGTGTGTGTGTGTGTGTGTGTGTGTGTGTTGAAGTGTGAGAATCCTTATGAATGGCAGGCCATCTTGTTTTAGCCTATTCAACTGTTTTATAAATGGTGCAATGCTTGCATGCCTATTTTGTAAATTGTAGATTTATAGAGTTGGACTATGGTCATCTAGTCCAACCTCAAGAATCTTAGACCCAACATGGGGCTCGAACCTACAACTCTGAGATTAAGAGTCTCATGCTCTACCAACTGAGCTATCCCAGGCTAGAACATCTGAGCTACACATAGTGGTTGTTTTTAAAAATAAAAGGTTACGGGACCCCTGACCATTAGGTCCAGTCATGGCCGACTCTGGGGTTGTGGCGCTCATCTCGCTTTACTGGCCAAGGGAGCAGGCGTACAGCTTCCGGGTCATGTGGCCAGCATGACTAAGCCGCTTCTGGAGAACCAGAGCAGCGCACGGAAATGCCATTTACCTTCCCACCAGAGCGTACCTATTCATCTACTTGCACTTTGACGTGCTTTCGAACTGCTAGGTTGGCAGGAGCAGGGACCGAGCAATGGAAGGTCACTCCATTGCAGGGATTCAAACCAAGGACCTTCTGATCGGCAGGTCCTAGGCTCTGTGGTTTAACCCACAGCACCACCCGCATCCCTTTTTTAAAAAAGTACTCAGATTGTAATGTCCTTAAAGGCTAAGTTTAAGAGAATCATTCAATACTTCTTGTTACCTGTAAAGCAGACCAGTGCTTTAGAAGATTAAGGAATTAGAATTCAAAACTAAAATCAATCTAGTAAAGACAGCTGGAGTGTTCTGGCTTAGATACACAATAGCTCAGCAGCTGTTCATGAATCCCTTCCCTGTGTGAAATTAGCAGCAGTAAGCAAGTATTACATGCATCATTCTTTCATATTCCAGCTTGAATTTGTGTAACCAAATAATTAAATATTTTAGGCTGTTAAGGCACTGGCACGCAAAAGCTACAGCAGTCATTATTCCATTGCAGGATCTGATCCTGTAAACAACATACAGGATTATTTCCACGTACAAAAGGGATTCTGGTGTACACAACTGTGTGCGGGGTCATCACTGTACAAAGAGCTTATGTAAAATGTTCAAAATTACATTTGGAGATGATGGAATGGCTGGCCAAAATTCATGTTCCTATTTTTTTTGTTGGGTGCATAACTTGAGCTGTTGGGTTTTATGGAAGATTCATTCTTTCAACATCTGTATGTACAGTTGTGCCTCTGTATTTGCAAAAGTTTTGTGACATATGGGCATGTTAGCAGGGAAGCTGTTTCCACCAATCACAAAGTGAGGGAGCGTTTTGCTTTATTTATGCATTTTGGGCTGTTGCTAAAGACATAAGGAAAAAAAGAAGCTGAAGTTGGTGAAATGTTCTTCATGCTATGGATGTAATTTGGGTATCTATTTTTAAGGATGCATCTAATAGCAATGCCAGGTTGCAAACCTCAACCTTTTAAACCTGTTTACTGAGTAAATAATAGTTTTATTTACTGGTTGACTGCAGTAAGACTTCCACCAGAGCCTTCCTGTTTGCTTTCTCTTAAGTCATACTAGCTTTTTAAAAATGCTATGTTCATTTCAGGATGGTTTCCACACGCATTCCCACCACCACCACCATACCTTATGATCCACCTCAAATCTGCTCCTTCCTATTGAAGCCTTGTAGATAGCTACTAAAAAGTCAGGGTATCATTTCTCAGTTTACAAGCTAAAAACAAGCGTAAAAATTCAGGTATTTTGTTGTTGTTACTGATAGTTATACATAGCTCTAGTTCTAACAAGGGTCTGAACTTTATTATCTGATTTCCAATGGCAGGCATTGTAAAGCCTTCCTTAATTAATATATCTGCCTTGATGGTATTCCAAGATCAGGTATACCAAGCTGAGTGGTGAACTGTGAAAAAATTGTTGGTGATGGTAGCACTTTAAACAAGATTTGGCCGATGGAAAGCTGGATCTAGATTATGTGCTGAGGATGTGATGAAGGCGGCCTGCATAGTGCTGGCTTCTTTATTTTATTTTATTTTATTTTATTTTATTTTATTGATTGATTGATTGATTGATTTCATTTATATTACACTTTTCTTTCCAAGGATCTCAAGGTGGCATAAATGATTCTCCCCACTCCACACTAAATCCTCACAACAACCCTGTGAGGTAGGTTAGGCTGAGAGGCAGTGGTTGGCTAAAGGTCACCCAGGGAACTTCATGACCACGTGGCTCCAACCACTACACCACACTACCCTGAGCCAGTGCTATGGGCTGACTGGCTGAGAATGTTTGCTGGCAATTGTTTTCAGTTACAATTCCAACCCCTCCCCTCACCACCCCCAGCAGTCACAGTGTTTTAATCGACTCTGTTTTCCTGTTGCTGTTTTTCTTTTTCTTTCCACCTTTGCCCTTGATGTTGAATGCTGAAGAGGCCATTTTGTGGGCCAAGTCGCTTCTCCCAAGCACTTATGTAGAATTCCAGACGGGGACAATGTACCCAATAGTCAAATCAATTATTTAAGTGTTCAGAAATTTGTTCATGATATATATAGATACTGTCCTGCAAATTTATTTGGATATGTTTCTTTTTAATTTACGTGGTGGGAGGAGAAATATGTCTTCCTCCTCTTTTACTAAAAATCTGTAGGAGAACATACTATATCCAAACAATTTTAATCCTTTTATATCTCCCCCACCCACCCACGTGATGAGTTGCTGTTTAAATAGCTTTTAAAATACTGATTCCTGATGATGGCAGTACTTCGCTTTGCTTAGCTGCACATCCTATGTGGTTACTCATCGGTACATTGAAGAAAAGGACCAACAAAGCTTTTTCTTTGAGATTTGACCTGGAGACACTAAAGAACATAATGCTGTTTGATGAAAGCGACAGAGGTGTCGGAGGGAAGAAAGCAATGTTGGGTAGCAGTTTGAGTTGGATTCGGCTGGAGGAGACCAGAGTTGTGGCGAGCATGAAATGAGAGCACCTGAATAAGTTATTTGGAGTAAGGCGCCATGAGCCGCACAGCTTTGTTGGCATCAAGCTTAGATTGGCAGGCTCTGACACAAGGAGGATAAGAAGGAGAAAAGTGGGGGATGAAAGGTTGGAACCTGGGTTGGAGGAAGAGGGAATCTCCCTTTTCCACCCTTACTTCAGCCCCTTGGAAGGGGGAGCAATGATGCCAGTTCTCCCTTCAGAGAGCCTCAGTGGAGGCTGTAAAGGTAAAGGTAAAGGTAAAGGGACCCCTGACCATTAGGTCCAGTCGTGACCGACTCTGGGGTTGCGGCACTCATCTCGCTTTATTGGCCGAGGGAGCCGGCGTACAGCTTCCGGGTCATGTGGCCAGCATAGAATCATAGAATCATAGAATCACAGAGTTGGAAGAGACCACAAGGGCCATCGAGTCCAACCCCCTGCCAAGCAGGAAACACCATCAGAGCACTCCTGACATATGGTTGTCAAGCCTCTGCTTAAAGACCTCCAAAGAAGGAGACTCCACCACACTCCTTGGCAGCAAATTCCACTGTCAAACAGCTCTTACTGTCAGGAAGTTCTTCCTAATGTTTAGGTGGAATCTTTTTTCTTGTAGTTTGGAACCATTGCTCCGTGTCCGCTTCTCTGGAGCAGCAGAAAACAACCTTTCTCCCTCCTCTATGTGACATCCTTTTATATATTTGAACATGGCTATCATATCACCCCTTAACCTCCGCTTCTCCAGGCTAAACATGCCCAGCATGACTAAGCCACTTCTGGTGAACCAGAGCAGCGCACGGAAACGCCGTTTACCTTCCCGCCGGAGCGGTACCTATTTATCTACTTGCACTTTGACATGCTTTCGAACTGCTAGGTTGGCAGGAGCAGGGACTGAGCAATGGGAGCTCACCCCATTGCGGGGATTCAAACCGCTGACCTTCTGATCGACAAGTCCTAGGTGTTATGTACTGAAGTTCTCACCCTGGGCCAGCAGGGGGATACTGTAGATAGTTTTCACTCAGGTTCACATATGCAAATAAGGGATTGGAAGTGACGTTCAGTGATTGGATAGTTACAGAAAATGGTTACTGTTGCGTTCTAGTGGAGCTCTATATAAGCAGGCTGGCTGAACCCTTCAGTTCAGTTTAGTTCTGGCCTGTGAATAAACAAGAGCTGTTTGAAGAATCGCTGTGTCGTCTGATATGTTCACCCACAACTTAACACTAGGCTCTGTGGTTTAACCCACAGCGCCACCGCGCAGCTTTAATCACCTGAGGAGGGAGGTGGCAGCTTATGAACAGGAGCCTTGTTGCCTAGAGCTAGGTTGCCCCTTAATGGAGTCTGCCCTAGCAATCCCAACTTTCCTGCAAGGCAAGTGAGCCCTTGTCTTTAAAACCTTGGTGGGAAAGCTTACTGGGACATCTTCGTTGCTTCTGTCCCATTCTGAAGTTCTCGTGCTGCTCCTGAACTCCTGAACCATGTCTGCTGCTGAGACTGCATTGTTACTTGCCTGAATAAATATATTTTTCTTCTAAGTAAGAGCCTCTGCTTAGATATTTTGGGGACAGGAGTCGGGCAAAATATGATAATTGGCAGCTGCTTGAAACCGCCTCCACATAGTGGTTGCTTTTCACGATGAGACATTCTATGTCCGCAGTATAAAGATCAGCCTGTAGGGGTTTTGCTCTCTTTGGTACTCAAATTGCTGTGGGCCAGCCCTCAGTTTAGAATGCTTCAAGGGGTATGACTTGGCCATGTTGTGGGTGGGGCTTGCAGATTTCCTTAAAGGATACTCTGCCTGTCCTCCCAATAATTCAGCAGTAGAAATTTCCAGATAGCTGTGAAGCATTTCTGAAGGAGGCTTGTGGTAACAGCTGAAACAATTGGAAAAACCCATAAACCATAACTATTGAATGGGGGCTGATCTGATCTGCTTGGCAAACTGGTATCCCTCAAATTGCTTGCCACATAAACAGCTTCTTCAAAAGGGAAGTTTCAAATGGATTTAATGTAGCAGCCATACCATGCAAATAATTATCTAGAAGAAAAAAAATCCAAATCACCTATAGGTGTGAATAGCCATTTATATTAGGACACCATATGTTGTGGAATAATCTAGTGACTAAAAATGCTCTACCTGAGACAGTTCTTGATCTCTTGTGAGAGACCACAGCTTTCACAGAATGTTACAGTGCACCTGCTGTTAAGGGTGAGTAATTTGTTACGAATGCAATCCATAGAGCAAGGTCAAGTAATGAAGACAACAGAGAGGGAGTTATGTAATAGCCGTTCTGCCACTGTTGAGCTTCCTCCCCTGGCTGGTCTAACAAAGTAAAGAGCGTCATATTTTGTCTGGGACCTGAGAAGAAGATAGCTCCAGATATTTTTTGCTGTGACTAAACCAGTGCTGCAATTGCTCACCTCTCTGTGAGATACTTGACACCTTGCGTGTACTGAACACTCCGTAGCCAAGTACCATAGACAGGAAACCAGTGCAGGTTTCTTAAATAAAATATTAAAGAAGTAAGTAGGTGTAAGACTATCTTGCCAAGGGAAGGTGATTCTTTTCCTTTTCTACGATATGGTCCCCATGGATTTGTTATTGAAACTACCATGAGAATGTCAGGTATAAAGAAGACTTTGTATGTGTGCAGATTATATTTGTTTTATTTTCTGTTGTATGGCAAAAGCCGGTTGTTTGCCCTTCAAAGTGAATAATGTGAGTTTAAAGCTTGTTTTATTAGTTCTTACAATATGAAATTGCTTCTGTTACATTTCAGTGTTCTACTTAGCAATGTTTTGAAGATAAACTTGTGATTGCTTCCACTGGGTGGCAATAATAGACAAGTCATATGACCTGACCAGCCAATGCTGTCATTTTTTTTAATTAGTTCTAGCAATGCACTCTGTTCCGTTCTCCTGAAAAAAAGCGAGATGCACTGAGTTAGCTAGCTATAGAGCTAATTTGTATAGTATGTTGAAATTTTGAAATATCCATGTTCTTTTTGATATGCATAGTTTTTGTAAACCAGATTTCACAGAGGTTGCCTTCCAAAGTCTACACATAGTTTTTGATGGTGAGTTGTGCCACTGTCAAATGATGGAGTACCAGATCTTTTGTGGGGAGTTTCAGAATGTCTGCATTGAAAACTAATAAAAGGATGAGTTTAGTGTCCAAAGGAATATTTTGATTGGTAACAAGCCCCACCTAATGCATGTTTATAGAGACGTGGATCTAAAAATGAATGGGGGCGGGGAGGAAACAAGACTCTTTGAGTCCTATAGGGACTCTGTCACATGCAAACAAATACTATGGAAAGTTTTGTGCCTTATGAATTATTATTTTCAGTCGTTAATAATTATTAATATTTTTTCTTACCATGCTACTTGGTTAATGACAATGTGATACAGGCCAGAAAGTCAAAAGAAAATAGAAGCAATCAGATCTATGACAATAACTTTAAAAATACAGTAATTTATCATGCAAGATAGATAGTTTTTGTTGTTGTTTAGTCGTGTCCGACTCTTCGTGACCCCATGGACCAGAACACGTTAGGCACTCCTGTCTTCCACTGCCTCCCGCAGTTTGGTCAAACTCATGTTGGTAGCTTCGAGAACACTGTCCGACCATAGCATCATCTATTTTTATTTATTTGGCCCTTCATCAAAGCTTCCACCTCTCTTTTGTGTGAACAACAGTATACCTGAAGAAGTGTCTGCACCCCCATCGTTCAGCCCAGACATTGAGGTCCTCCTCCGAGGGTCTTCTGGTGGTTCCCTTTGCGAGAAGCGAAGTTACAGGGAACCAGGCAGAAGACCTTCTCGGTAGTGGCACCCTCCCTGTGGAACACTGTCCCTTCAGATGTCAAGGAGATTAAGAACTACATAACGTTTAGAAGACACCTGAAGGCAGCCCTGTATTGGGAAGTTCTTAATGTTTGATGCTTTATTATGTTTTATAGATTCTGTAAGCTGTCCAGGGTGGCTGGGGAAACACATTATTATTATTATTATTATTATTATTATTATTATTATTATTATTATTATTTTTTATTATTATTATCATCATCATCATCATCATTATCATCATTATCATCATCATCATCTAAATGCCTTTATAATTGTTACATCCTCCCAACAAATCATATCCTACAGTGCTAAGCAACCTTGTTTATTGAAATTAATTACACTTGCTTCTAAATAGTCGTGGCTAAACGTGTCAACAAATACCATAATGTATTTGCTGATGGCAAGATTTGGCAAAGTTTGCTAAAAAGATGCACCATAAACTGGTCAAACTAAGACATCTCACTAATCAACATCAATGCACTCCAATTGGCAATGTCAATGTATTTCTTCGTTTTGGATGTGAGGCATTAACATATTCAGCTTTTCTCAAGCTTCGTAAATTTCAAGCCGCAGCAAGCACATAGGCACAAGAGTAAAATTTCTTCTTTAATTTAATCCCATTGACTTTAATGGGATTTGTCTAGCTAGTAATCCCCTTTCAGGTAAATCTCTGAATATTGTGAATGTCTAGCTACAAACTTGCCAGTCTAAAAATGATTACTAAATCTAAACCCCATATATAATCAGGCTCTCTGGTGATGCCCCTTGCTCAGTGCGTAGAAATCCCTGCCTCCTTATTCTGAAGAAGGGAGGAGGGGTCTCTCCATTGCATGATACCCCCCTTCCCTTCCTCTGATTTCAGAGAGTGGGGAGAGGCGGGGTCTTCATTACCTTGAGCTTTGGAGCAGAAAACTGCTCAATTTGAACTAGTGCTATTTCTGCCTGCTCAAGATCCCACTACAAAATGAAAAACATCACTCCAGTTCCTCATATTTTCTGGCATATACATGGGTGGGGAACCACTGACCACAAATAAACACTGGCTAGTAAGCCAAGCCAAAATTTGTCAACTTTGGAGTATTATTTTTCGACACCTTTTCATGCTGCATAGTAGTTGTCCTTATTGCTGCTTCTGTTTTGGTTTTCCTTCTAGCATACTAAAGAAAGGGACACGATGCTTGTGGTTTATTCCCGCTTGCAATTTATGCCCTTTTCCAGGCATGTGATTATTAAATCTATACAAGATCAGTGTGCACCTTCACTTTCTTAACCATGCTGCAGTACTACAGACAGTCTGTGCACATCAAAATCCCATTGATGGTAGTTATTCACAGAGAACGGTATGCCAGAAGGCAGACAAAGACTATATTCAATCAAAAGCCTTACTCAAAAGCTGGGACTAAAAGGATGCCAACATGGGATTCCCAAAGGCATGCTAATACTAATGCTTAATCCTTCTGCTTTTGAACTGCAACACCATCCTAAGCCCATATGGGGAACATGCATGGAGCAGGGGAATAGCCAAGCCCCCCTGATTCTCACCTGTAGTTAAACACAATTAACGTGGATTTATGGGGCTGCTTTTGAAGATGGTTTAGAACCTGTAGCTGTTGGGGAGTGCCCAGACTGCTGACAGAGGCAGGATGGTCCAAACGGATAACACAAAATCTAGCATGACTGAACTGGCTACCAATCAATTTCCAGGCTAATTTCAAAATGCTGGTTTTGACCTATAAAGCCTTGCGTGGCTCAGAGCCCCAATACCTCAAGGACTGCCTTTCCTCACACGTACTGACCCAGACCGTGCAACCATCATTTGTAAGTCACTTTGGGTCACCTCTGTGAGGGAAGCAAGAGAAGAAGAAGAAGAAGAAGAAGAAGAAGAAGAAGAAGAAGAAGAAGAAGAAGAAGAAGAAGAAGAAGAAGACGACTTAATAGAAGTAATATCTACCACTTGAAGAACCCAGGGTGTGTTTGTGTGCAATGGCCTGAGAGGACCTGTAACCTGGAGTGTGCAGTTTTCAAGTTGTATCTCTTCCAGGATCCTGTATCTCAGAAACGGGAACTTCAGTGGCTGAATGCAGCCCCACAAGCCTCTCTCCAACCATGCCCCCTAAATATGTTTAACACCAGAGTGACAGAAGCAAAACCTTTTTTATTTTGTAGTCATGAGATTATACGATGATTTTTGTGATTTAAAATGCGAAACTTGTATGTGTTCATTTTTTAAATTATTTTAAACCAGGGTTGGGAAACTGGTTTTGCTTGTTTTGTTTTTTACTCTAACATAGCACTGATGTAGAAGCAATTATTTGTTTGTTTGAATTTTGTATATATAACAACAAGAAAAAGCATAGCCAGCTCACATTAACAATAAAAATGTTCCATCAGTCCTGACTTAAGCATATGATGTTGCACATTGCGTACCTGCGTGAAGAGAGGCATGTACAGAAAGAAGCCTAGAAGTCACAGGATAAGCAGAAGTGCGGATGAGCCCTAAGTCTTTATCAAGCCCTCCACTATGACCCCAAGGTCTCATTCCTAGTCAGTCACTGCCACTTCAGACCCCATGGACAAGATGACCCCACCCTTCCAACTCTTCAGTTCTATGATTCTTTGGAGCTCCTTACAACTCTTTTTTGTTTTAACATTCCTGAACAATTTAGTGTCATCAGCAAACTTTATTTTTGTTTTTTTGTGGTGTTGTTTTTTTTTGAATTTGCATTTTATTTATTTGTTAACATTCTTATATTACATTGGTAAACATTGTCATATTACATTACAGGACTTACTATAATATTATTTCCAACATGTATACAAAAATTATATACAAATTTTATTTAACTAGAAAGAAAATGAAGCAAAAAGAAGAAAAAACAAAGATATAAAACAAAAACAAATTTCCCCCCCAAAATCATATACATACCAACACACTAGACTTCCTGTCTTTCCCGTTTTATATTCCTTTTTTAGAAATGAATGTACTCTTATTATTGTATAGTTCTTTACATATTATCTAATACATTCCTATATCAATATGTGCTCTTAATCTTATTTCTCAACTCAGGCTCACTCCAACAGCAATCAAATGCTAGCAAAGATAGTGAACCTTTACTGTATTTTTGAACATATGTTTTATATCTATCCCACTTTTTCATAAATTTTTGTTTTGAATTGCCTCTCAGGGTATTTGTTAACTGTGCAATTTCAGCAAATTCTTGTAGCTTGTAATGCCAGTCTGTTATTGTGGGAGCTTCTTGTTCCTTCCACCCCTTTGCCACCAAAGTCCGAGCTGCGGCCGTTGCATATAAGAATACCTCCCTAAAGGCCTTCGGGATGTCCCTGCCAACAATGCTTAGCCTCTGGTCTTTTTAAAAAAGTTATTCCAAACATTTTTTTCAAACTTTGTTACCTCACAGCACACCTTAATTCTAGATCATTTGTGAACAAGTTAAAAAGCACTGGTCCCCATACTAGTTCATAGGGGTCTCCACTTTTTATATCTCTGCATTGGGAGAACTGTCTATTTATTCCTACTCTGTGCTTCTTGTTTCTTAACCAGTTACTGATCCATAAGAGGGTCTAAACCCCACTGAAGGTTCCCAGTGTGGCTCTTGGGCTGAAACAGGTTCCCCAGCCATAGTCTAAATCAGGCATAGGCACCCTCGGCCCTCCAGATGTTTTGGGACTACAACTCCCATGATCCCTAGCTAACAGGACCAGTGGTCAGGGATGATGGGAATTGTAGTCCCAAAACATCTGGAGGGCCGAGGTTGCCTATGCCTGGTCTAGATTGACTGGCAGTGACTTTCCTGGATTCCATTGCTGAACTTACATTAGTACTGAGCAAGTGAGTGCAACTGATTGAAATGCTGCTCTAATTTATATATATATAAAACCCAAATCCCTATTGATTCTGGAAGAAATTACACTGGCGTTACTGAGTACAGCATTTTAAGTTCTATGAGGAGAAAATATTTTCTAAAATTAGAAGAAAATGCAGCTACCTTTTATAAATCCCTCTGATTATTAAATTTAGCGATGTGCACTTCCTCCATCACTTTCTCTTACACAGAGTAACTTATTATGGTAGACTTTAAGCAGAACTACTTTCCTTGTTCTGACTCTTCTCTCTGCTGCTCTCTCATAATGCAGTTTTAAGTGAGGTTGGGGATGTTTGCTGTGGAAACAAGAACCTTGTGTTAATTACATTTTTTTTAATCAGGCACATAGACTGAGCTTTGTTACTTATTGTACAGACAAGTTAATATTTCTACAAAAGATGGTGTTCCATGAAAAACAGTAAATTCATTTTCATAAAGAAGAATCCATAGTGAACCAACCTTGTTCAATCCTATTCAATTAAACTGTTGTACTGATTTATTTTGAGCGCACTGAACCAGATTATTCATAGAATTCCTCTTCATCAATACTGCTGCTATCCTTGAATTACATACCATTGGCTTGTAGTTCTAGGCAATTAACTATCTTCTTTGTAGGAGCTAAAAATGCTTCACTTGGGCTGCAGTTCTATTCACACACTTTATCAGGAGTAAGCAGTCACTGAGACTTACTTCTGAGTAAATATATATATAGGACTGAACTGTTAGGAAGTAACCTTCCTGATGTCTGAAATGCAATTAAAGACTTGAACATTTTGCATGTTGTAGAGCTTTGGAAACAATGATGGGACGCTTTTGGGGGAACTTAAGGCAATTTCATTCAAACTCTGTGACTATTTGATTCATACAATTCTACCACAGCTCTCTCTATATAGGGTAAATGAAGCAGCAGGCAGGTTGCATTTATCCTATGTTGAGATGAAAAGCTGATTATGTAGCTGAGTGCAGATAAAGGGGAAACCTCTCAGAGATTAGGTTTTGCTCTCCATGTGCCCTACATTTCTGATTGACATAATCATTTCATAGTGGTTACTTTGCACATTGCCTTTCCTTCTCTTTGTAGGAATAAATGTATGTGGTTTACTTCCTTTGGAAAATAATAAACTACAAGAGACCCCTCTTGAACGTAAGGACTTACGATATCCAGAAGCAATATTTTAAGCTTGCCTTAGAGGCTATGGCCACAATCCGAACATCTCTGTTATTTATTTTACAAATATGTATCCTGAACTTTAGTATTTCCAGGGCAGCTAACAATAATGATCATATTTACCCTTGAACAGTAGTCCCTGGTGCTGAACTGCAAACTCTTTGAAGCTACCACATTTCAGAACTAGTGGCAACCACAACTCTATTCAACACCTGGAATTAACTATGGTTTTCTTCACTGTGGTCTTCAGTTTAAATTTTGGTTCTTGAAGCTCCCCTTTGGACTTGCCACTTTCTCTCTGCCTCAGCTTCCCACTGTAAAATGGAAATACTGATAATGTGCTTTCAAAAAAACTGTTGTGAGAATTAATAAAAACTATTAAGACAGTGAACATACAGGCAGCAATATATACATTGTTTTAAACTTTTTTTAGGTGATTATAAATGTCAATAACAATTTATGTAGAAGTAATGCGGTCTGAGAATTGTCGTTAGTGCTGCACATTTACCTTGGAAAGTACTTTACATTTTTTTAAGCTATAAGTCGATCAGCTACTTTGGGAGGGACCTGTTTGTTACTTTTTCTAACACAGCTAACACATTCTATACCATATAAATAATTATGGGGCAAGGCACACCCACTAAGTGTGTTTTTGTGTTGATACTCTTTGAGGGGGTGTGTGTGTGTCAATCCTGTGGACTGTTCAATAAAATAAATACTAAAAGATCACCCTTTAGAGAGGATTTCGTCCTTCTTTACTAACCCAATTCCAAAACCAAAAGCTCTCAAAATGTTTATTGTGTGAGTTTGTGTTTTAGCATGAACTTAAGAAAGATCCTGCACAAACATACTCTCTGGAGTAGCAGGAAGATGCGGTGCTCTGGGAGACCTTTCAAGAAGGCGTGGTGTCAGGGTGGTGACTGGCTCCTGAACAGGCCCTCATACATAAACGTCTCCTGGAGTCTGCTATGGGCGCCAGTGTCCCTATCCTGGGGTCTGTCACCCACTGCGCCCGCCCACCATTGGTTCGTCTGGCGTCCTCTGCTGCAGAGCCATTGGCCTCTTAGTCAAGCCGGCGGACTGCTCCGCCTTCAGATTGGTCAGCAGCCCTGTCAGTTTTTCCCCTGGTTGAAGCTGCCGCACACACGCACAGCCGCTTTGGTTGTGAATGGGTCGGGAAGGCGAGCGCGTCTTAAGGGGGAAGGGGGAGTTCAATGTGAGGCAGCAGCAGCAGCAGCAGCGACTGCCTGGGGACCAAGGGCGGGCGGGGGATGTGAGTTTAGCAGAAGGCAGCCGCAGAAGCAGAACTGGGCATCCTCTCTTTTCCTCTGCACCTGCGGCAATAGCTGAGCCCAGGAGCGGGCTGCACTTCTCACAAGGTAAATAACAACCCTTTATTTGTCTGTCTGTGGGGGTAACTCTCTCTTCCCAAGTTCCCTGCAGTGTCGCCTCTTGCCAAGATATGGAGGGAAGGAAGCAGACTTTGCTCCCCTCCCCAAAAATCGACATTCAGCTCCAGGGAAGAGATGAAATCCGTATGGTCAGCACCTTTCTTTCCCCCCAGTGCAAACATCTGCCATCGCCTGTCCTTCCTGCATCACGCCGGCTTTCTCCTGCAGCTCTTATTAGCCGCATTTCCTAATGCATGATGTGGCTTTCTGGATCACCGATTACAACTGCACAAGGGGCTCCCCTCCTTGCCACCGTAGCTCTAGCCTGGCCGAGCGCGGGACCCGAAGAGGGTAAGAGGTAGCTGCACACAGTTTGCCTTCCCTAAAGCGGCTGCGGATCCCCTTCGTGCTCTAGGTGGGCTAGAGAGCGGAAAGCACATGATTAATGTTTACAGTCTCTCCAGCAGTCTATTAACACTCAAGGTGCTACGGGAGCCACACTGGGAAACAGGCAGCAGACCAGCCCTGCTTTGAATGGCAGTATTTGCATGTCCCTGGGTGTAATAGAGCATCACACGCAAATAACTAGTTGAAGGGCGTGAATATTTTTTTTGAGGTGCATACACTAGAAGCAGATAGATATCAATATCTGTCTATCTGCTTTTCTCTCTTTCCAGTCTAACCAAGTTCAAAGTACTTGCTACAATGCAAGTCAGCATAAGGAAAGGGACTTTTTAGACAGTCTAGTGAAAAGAGCATCAATGGAAGAATCATGTGCAACTGTGTTCCTGGTTTTGCCTCTTTTGCTGTATGTCAAGATTATCTCCGCCTCATTTATACTTTATTGATTTTGCCAAAAAACATATAAACACTGGGGATGATGTGGCATCCTTCTGTGGTTAGAGTTGAAGGTGGAGCAACAGACTGAGGTGCCTCACAGAACAAAGCATCCTAAAATGTAGAGTGTCAAAAATGTCACATCAGTAAGTAGAGGACAGGTGCTAATTACATGTTATGAGCAAATGCACTTATTAGAGCCCCAGTGCATTTTAGTAAGGAAAGGAAAGCAGCTGTTGGGGTTTGGAGAAGAATTTGGAATGAAGAAGTCAATCTATCATTTAGTATATTGCAACAGACCTGCTAAAACAGACATACATAGCTAAAAAAGCATGATCGTTAAAACAAATATTTATTTAAAATACAATATGATACAAAAATAAAAATATGAGATACAAATTGCAGTTGAATTGAAAGTATCATCTCATGATGCACTTGAGTAAAGAAGAGGAACATGGCCACTAAATCTGTTATTAACTTGTTTGTACTAGCCAAGAAAGATTAATTTATAACTTAAATTTGTTATATTCTTCTCTATTAAGATTGCATTCAAAAAAGACCTGGCCTAAAGTTTCGACTACTTTGATAACGCCTTCCCCATATTGTGGAAGGGAGACAGTTAAATCTGTCCCTAGAAAAAGAGATTGTGATACTTGAGGATCATCAAAGTATTCAGATATCTAGCATATTTAGGAAATTCAAAAGTTAAACCAAAATATATTGTAGAGCAAGTGAATGAAGAAGGAATTGAGGAAGGGTGGATGCTTAAAACTTTACCTACTTACAATTTTTTCTGCTTCAGATGACTCACAGGTTACTTCCCCTGTCCCATGGGGATCAAAAAGAAAAGGAAACACACATTGGGGAAAAGATTAGGGGATGGGGAGGGATTTGAAGTGGGAAATGTGTGGACCAGGATGAAGTTGAGCACTTCCCTCTCCCACTCTTCTTCTTGCCAAATTTGCCTCCCTCTCCTACTCATCTGCATGTCAAATTTACCACTCCCAAGCTTTTAAAAAACCGTGATAATCCACCCGCAAAATAGCAATGTCGAGTTTGAAGTGAGTCGCCTTGTAGAGTGATACAGTACTCCCATTGTTAGCTATTTTTGTAGATACAGATACTCAGGCTGCAACACTCGGAAGGTCTTTTCGGATGATCAAGTTTGATGGTGGGGGGACTGTCTGCTTGTCAATCAACTGATGTCACAATGACATCAGGTGTCCTGTTTTCCCCTGCGTGGTGATTTGAAATGAAACCACATGGGTACACTCCATAAGGTGCTAGCAATGTTTGTCGAGTGCTGTCAAGCGCTGTGCACAAGGCCCTTGCAAGCCCTTATGATCATCAAGTCATGTGGAGCCCCATGGAAGCTCAGATTGGCAGTGCCCACAACCCCACCTGATATCGTATATATGACATGAAGTGTGTGGCAGGTGGGTGTGGCTTAGTCAAGATAGCCTCACAGGCCAAATTGGGAGGCCTCTAGGTTTCCCACCACTGCCCTTGTGCATACAGGAGCTCTAATGCAGTGTTTCCCAACCTTGGGCCTCCAGCTGTTTTTGAACTACAATTCCCATCATCCCTGACCACTGGTCTTGCTAGCTAGGGATGATGGGAGTTGTAGTCCAAAAACAGCTGGAGGCCCAAGGTTGGGAAACACTGCTCTAATGAATGCACCCGGTCTGTGGTGGAGCCTGCTGGCCTATCCCACTAGCAGCATGGACAAGAGGGAAGGCTGGACCAAGAACCCCAGGAGAAGCTTAAGGAAGAATTTGGTTCCTATTTGCCCCCATCATTGCTGTGCACGAGCAGCCCAAGCATGGAATACATTGCCAAGTACGATTTCAAAACTAGTTTCCCAGATCGATATGTATTCATTCTAAAAGAATGCCAGAATCTTCATTTGTTCTGCCATCTTCCTTGGTATGAATTGAACCATCCACTACACATGTATGTGCAGAACTTTGCCTGGGGTGAAAATGTAAGAAAGACAGATTTTTCTCCCTTGAAAGTGCTGGTGATGACCTTTAAACTCCTAATTTGTTTAGGCCCAGTCCTGATGGTTCCCCTTCTCCGATACAAGCCTGCCCACTTGTGATGGTATTTGCCATCTTGTACGGAAAGGTGAAAGATTTCTCATGTTTACAAAATACCCTTAGCAGCCCAGTTCGGTGATTATACTTCTCAATGCTGTGCATTTTTTAATGTGCCAAAGGGTGCAACCCACTTCCCATCTGTTTTGCAGTAGACCTGAATCATTCAAATGAACTAGGAAGACTGTGTATTAGATATGCTGCTGTAATGGTTTATCTGGCCCAGGACTGCCAATCTCCTCCTGCAGTAGGTCTTGGGGATCTCTAAGATTCACTGTTCATATTTGTTTGGCAGTGTGCAATCTACTGCAGAGCCATTCTGTGGCACACCACAAAATTAATTTAAGAAGCCTTGGATCACACGGGGGGGGGGGGGGGGGCGGCGCAATACTGCAGCTTCTCCCCATGACATTGCCAACTGTTGGGAAATTGGGATAAGATGCCCTCCTGAGTGGGTCTGAGCTTCTCACATTCATTCATTCATTCGTTCGTTCGTTCATTCAGTAATTTGTGTACTGCTTTTCATAAAGGAAAAAAAAATCACAAAGCATTTTGCAAAAACCCAACGCCAAAATTAAACACTATAATGTAAACAATAAATTTTATACACTTGAAATAGAAACAGTACAATAAAATGTCCCAAAATATCAAAACATCATAAAGCCCACAGAATTAGATAGCAGCAGCATTTTAAAATCTGTTGATAAGAGCAGCTATCCATTCAAATAGCTATATTTGACTAGTAGCAAATATTGCCTCATGTCAAAATTGCCTCTCCCAAGCTTTTTAAAAATAGCAACAAGCCCTCCTCAGAATAGCAAAGCAGGGTTTGAAGTATGGGATGGGTAGTCTTGTGAAGTCATACATCCTTTGATAGATACCTGTGTACATACATATAAACAAAGACTTCATGGTGTAGTTGTTTCACCTGACTTCCAACGTAGCAGTCAAACTGCACTAACACTTACCATACTTTATTTGAAATTCATGCTGTCCATGGGGTCCTGTAACATAATTATTTATTCTTACCCAAAGAGTTCCAGATTTTTGGACAGATATGACTTGGCCATGGTACTCCATGCTCTGGTAATTTCCAGATTGGATTATTGCAATGTGCTCCATGTGGGGCTGCCCTTGAAGACAACTTTGAAACTTCCGCTGGTCCAAAATGCAGCAGTCAGATTACTGACTGAGGTTTCCTTTAGAACTCCTATAACCCCACTTCTAAATAGCTGCTTTGCTGGCCTGTTCATTTCCAGGCTCA
Organism: Podarcis cretensis; assembly: GCF_951804945.1. Classification (NCBI taxonomy): domain Eukaryota; kingdom Metazoa; phylum Chordata; class Lepidosauria; order Squamata; family Lacertidae; genus Podarcis; species Podarcis cretensis. Next base: position 42,093,560 of record NC_137170.1, on the reverse strand, counting down.
TGCTAGTATAATATCTGAGAGAGCCTCATGCTAATATAATATCTGAGAGAGCCCCGCCCTTTGTAGCTACAGACCCTCTCAGGTGTTAAGAGGAGGCCCTCTTGGTAGTTTCACTGTCCTCTGAGGTTTGGAGTGATGGTGGCTCAGGAGAGAGCATTTTATGTGGCAGTCTATAAATTGTTAAATTCCCTCCTCATAGAGGTGCGTCTGGCACCTTCCATATATAGTCATACCTTGGAAGCTGAACAGAATCCGTTCCGGAAGTCCATTCGACTTCCAAAATGTTAGACCTCCAAGGCGTGGCTTCTGGTTGGCTGCAGGAGCTTCCTGCAGCCAATCAGAAGGCACAGAAGCACCGCCAGACTTCCAAAAGAACGTTCGAAAACCGGAACACTCACTTCCGGTTTTCGATCATGTGGGAGCCAGAACGTTCGACTTCCAAGGCGTTCGAGAGCCGAGGTATGACTGTACAGCTTTTGGCAAATGCTGGATACATACCTCTTTACCTTGGCTTTTGATACCTGAGATGTGTGTTTTCAAGAAACACCCTATTCCTGTGACTGGAATTGGTGTTCAGCTGTTTTTACTACAGATTTTTAAATTGATGTAACCTGCCTTGGGACCTGATGATCATAATAGCAATGTTTGGCCAAGTACGGTAGTTTTTTTTTAAGGCTTCCCACCTGAGTTTTCCTTTCTGACTAGCTTGATATAACCAGCACCACAGAAGCTGTTTGTATTATTAGAGTGCTACATTTTTGGTTAGCGCCTTCAGACTGCTACAATTCATTATCCCTGATGATGTAGAGCTATTGGCTTTAGGCTTCTTGCTAATTGCATTTGTATGTCACAATAATTTGCCTAGATCTGTGTAAAAATCAATAGCAGACACATGTATTCTCTTCAGCGCAGCCGGTTACAAGAATGTAGTGCTTTTAACACATCTTCCAGATATTTGTTAACAATGTTGTTATCAGATATTGATATGAATAAACCCTCTTTCAAAGCAACCAAGTCAGTGCTCCCACTATTTATTTTTTAAAGTTACTTTTGATGGTTAGTTAAGCTGTGATGCTTAGTACATTGGGGGGAGGATTTCCAGTCAAAAACGTACTCCCTTCCTTAACTAAAAAGTATTTTTTGGAGGGCGGAAAATCAGTAATTGATGTATTAGATAATTAGAAGTACTTTTTTATAATAAGCTATGCTGTTTCATAATTTACTGTGCAAATGCAAAACTTGTTTATGATCTTTATTTAAATGCATCTGGATTTTTAAGATTTCCATCTCTGAAATGCTGAGAGCAAGTTACAAATATTTCACTCAGAAAATGAAAAAGGTAGAACAAATCAAAGATCGATGTGATGCATTGCCCTCCTTGAGGAGTGTAAGCCAGTGAAAGTGCTTCTTTATATCAATTCCCCTGCCCTTGTGAGGATTGGTATAGAAGAAGGTGAAATGGGTGGTCTCGGTTGAGCTTGAACCAGTGTGGTGTTGTGGTTAGAAAGCTGGACTTGGAGTATAAATATCTGGGTTCAATTCCCTATACAACCACAAAGCTGGCTGGCTGACCACAGGCCAATCAACACCTCTCAGCTTCATTCACAGAATTATTTTGAGTAAAAAATTTGCAGAGGTGTGAAGTTTCAGAGGTTGAATCTAGTACAGTGTATTGTGTTTGCAAAACAAAACACAGCTACTACTTCCAGGAACCCAGTCTTGTGATGAGGGCTCTTCTCTCCACCCCCACCCCCTGAAGATACCATCTGTAGCCTCCTAATAGGCTTTAAGAATGACCGAGAAGCTGGAAATAATAAAATGAAAATTCCCATATGGAGAAACGGTAACAACTGAATGTAGAAGAATGATGTCATGTTAATGCCACAATGTCTACTAATTTCAAATCTAAAATATTATTGCGTGGACACTGTTTTTCAGGGAACCTTGCAGTTTTTCAGAGGCTTTCCTCAGTGATAAGATTATCCATGGTAGAGAACATCCCTGAAAGAGAGCTTGCCCACTGCTACCCATGTTCCTCCACAACATGCCTGCAGGGGGATATTGGGTGTGTACTAGGGTGCACATGCGATGGGCACACAGCATTGGTTGTGTCCAACAGGCCTGATCAGTGCCGCTTTGTGCCATTGCAGAATGTGTTTCAGACTCTTTTGCCCTGTACAAGGTTTGTTGACAGATGATTTGATGAGGAAAAAGCTCTCTGAAGAGGAAAGTTTGAAAGCAACAGCTCTAGGAATTCTAGAATTGATATTATAGACGCAGTCCCTTACTCGAGTAAATGTTTCCGATATTTTAGTTCCTTGTAATCCTGTGCTGAAAAATTCTCCCATGTTTTAACAACCATTCCCCACAAATTAATCAGAAAAGAAACTGCATTCAAAAATTTTCAAAAGAGAAAAAAAATGAAATTCTCAAGGGTGGGGCACAGGTTTGGGGGTTTTTTTGTACATACCTTATTTTTGAGTTAGCTGAGGGGTGTTTGTGAGGGAACTTTCTTTCATTTGTCAAATCACCTCATTAGTGGTCCGCACTCTGCAGCCAGAACACCCATTAATGCCCAGGGGAAACCATCATGAGGCCATTCCTCCTGTAGGGCTTTTTTCAAATCAGGAACCGTCGACATCTAGGGAGGCTGCAGAGTACTGAAGAAATGGATACTATAAAAATTTCTTTTAAAAATGTACACACTTCCCGCAGCCACATTGCAACAATAACTTAATCTCAAGGTTCCCAACCCATTGAAATTTGAATCAAATTCTAAAGTGCCCTGGAAATGAGGCAGAAAAATGAAAGCCCCTTTCACAGGGCTGGCAGGGGCAGACAACAGATTTTAGAAAAACATAGGAAGGGCTCTGCTGGATCAGGCCAATTGCCCATCTGGTACAGCTTCCTGCTCTCACAGTGACCAACCAGATGCTTATGGGAAGTCCCACAAACAGGATCTGAGTGCAACATCACTTGTGATTCCTAACTACTGGCATTCAGAGGCATTTCGACGCAGCACTGGTTCTTTCATTGCACTGAGCAAGCATGCATCATCAACACTGGCTGGCAAGCTACAATGCATTAGTTTATTAATATCAGCTTATAATAATGAAATCTTGATGCAGGCTTTGCACTGAAAGAAGCCCTTGGTTTACAATTCCCGAAATGGTGCTGTGATCGCTACGAACAAGTATCCCTTCCTGTGCTTTGCAGCTGAGTCAGGAGCCACCATTCGAATTCCCCACATGTCTCTGATGTGGTGTTGCTCTGCTACATCAGGAGCATTGTGGAATTTCCATTGGGAGTCACCAGTGCTGGTTAGAAGGTTTGGTGCCCACTGTTTAAGTAAGGCAGGGAGAGGAGTGTGATGAAGGAGGGGCCTTGGAAGGGCATTTTGCCATAGGCACCCTTGAACCTGCAGCTTGTTTTGCCTGGGAATCTGTAAACACAGGCATCCATAAGCTGTTAGAACATGATTTCTATAATGTGCCCTTTGTATGGCTTGTTAACTTGGAGGAGGGGGGGGGGAGAACCCTTCTCTTAAATAGCTACTCCGTGTCAGACCTCTATATCCCGAGGCTAATGGCGTTTCCTTCTCCCTGCAATTAATTTTTTAATTTTTTTCCCTTTGGACTTTGAGATCAGCTGAATCTTTCCCATGCTTCTGGGCCTGCAGTTTAGAGTAGGTAGATGTATTTTGCTGTAATATCTTTTATAATATCAAGCCTTGGGTTATTGAGTTTTGTTTTGTTTTGAGAAAAGCTTTCTGTTTTGCTTAAATAGAGCAGATGTGATGCTATACACAGTGAAGGGCGTGTTATTCATCTAATGCAGCCCTTCACCAATCTGGTGCTCTCCCAAGCAGCATAGCCTCATTTCGGAATAAATCTCAATGACATTTTAAATAAGCACTTAGGCATTTAGAAATAGCCATTTCTAAATACCCCCATTTTGAAGAACTGCTAGGCGGTTTGAAAGTCTCTTCTGTCTAGTCTTTCAGTAAGGTATGACCAGAAAAGCATTCTTTTTTCAAGGGTGTGTCTGTTTGGCATTACTGCTTTGACCAAGATCTTCTAACGTAGATTCTGTCAGACTCATAGAATCATAGAATTGTAGAGTTGGAAGGGACCCCGAGGGTCATCTAGTCCAACCCCCTGCAATACTGGAATCTCAACTAAAGCATCCATGACAGATGGTCATCTCCAGATATTAGAAGGTCAAATGCCACTGGAATCAGATATGATGGGGCTTGAGCCATAAGCCCTCCTGATCAGAAATTATGTTTCAGCTGAGAGTCTTGTACAGAGGGAATATGTACAGCAAGAACAGTGTTTTTTCAAAGTATGGAAGATGGTTGCACCAATCTCAAACATTGTAATTTAAACAGCAAGCAGCTGAACTTTGCAGTGGCTTCAGATCGCTAACTTAAAAGAGATTCTGCAGAATGAACAGGCACTAAAAAGCTAAACAAGTTTTGCTAATTTAAACATGCACCATTGGGTCATGACCTCAGGGTCAATACAATTAATTGTATTAGCAAAGACTGTGGCATCATGCATAAGGCTAGCCATAGATTACTAGATGGTATCCTTGTAAAAAGCAACATGCAAACAACCAATGCACAATTGATCTTTAACACACACAAAACTTTGTAACCAAAAATGGAGTTAAAGGGAGTGGGCGGGAATGCAGGTTACTGTTGTCTTCATTGAAACAACATAATCTAAGTAGTATTTATAAGAATTTGGCACAGTAATGTTGTTGCTTTTCCAAAATAGTGTAGGTTTTATGCCAGCTGTTTACCATGTGGTATGATTGCTAACCTTTTGTAAAAACTTGAGTATTTAATGCATTCCTTCTATTGAAATGTTACTGTTTCATCTTCATATACAGTGGTACCTCGGGTTAAGTACTTAATTCATTCCGGAGGTCCGTTCTTAACCTGAAACTGTTCTTAACCTGAAGCACCACTTTAGCTAATGGGGCCTCCCGCTGCCACCGCGCCACCGGAGCACAATTTCTGTTCTCATCCTGTTGCAAAGTTCTTAACCTCAGGGTTAGCAGAGTCTGTAACCTTAAGCGTATGTAACCTGAAGCATATGGAACCCAAGGTACCACTGTAGTCATCATGGTACGCCATAAAGGAAGATGGGAAACTGATTTTTATCTGAAGATGTGTCTTAAAGTATTTGAACAGTTTTTTTATAGTCTGCATGCGAAACGTATTACTGTTTTACCAGCTAGAAAATACTGGCTTTTAATACTATGAATAAAAACCTAACTACAGTGGTATCTCGGGTTACATACGCTTCAGGTTACATATGCTTCAGGTTACAGACTCCGCTAACCCAGAAATAGTACCTCAGGCTAAGAACTTTGCTTCAGGATGAGAACAGAAATCGTGCAGCAGCGGCGCAGCGGCAGCAGGAGGCCCCATTAGCTAAAGTGGTACCTCAGGTTAAGAACAGTTTCAGGTTAAGAACAGACCTCCGGAACGAATTAAGTTCTTAACCAGAGGTACCACTGTACTTTTTCAGTGCTTTTCATGGTCCTCTGCTTCATTTTGCTTCTGTTTTCAAAACCTATCCTTCCTGTACTTGAGACGCTACACAGATTCATTGTGGCTTATCTTGGTGATCTCCAACCTTATGTTCTGAGTCATCCCTTTGACGCTTTATATGAGCTGGGCAAGGTTCACAAATCAACTTGTCTGCTTTGCTGCTCATGGTGGAAGTATGTAGCATTTTGCATGCATAGAGCTCCATTTTGATCTCTGATAGAGGTTGCCAAGTTTTATTTCTTCTTCCTTGAACAGTTCTGCTCTAATAATTAAAACTAGAAATCCTTTGATGTAAGCTTAGACCAGCAGTTGGCTGGGAAGAGAGTGAATGAGAACAACGTAATACTATCCAAAAGCCTGACATCCACTTCCCCCAAAACCACATTTAAAAAGTAACATCTGACCAGAGCCATAATGATTCTGGTCAAAAGAAAGGAAAAGTGATAGAACAGCATTTCCTCTCAAATGCCAGCACTTCTTCTCTTTTACCCATTTTTTTCCTCCAAAGCACTGGTGTTGACCTATAAAGCCTGGAATGGTCAAACACTAAAGCAGGGCCACCAAACTGTGGTGCCAAACCAGTGGTTCACTAGTTTCATTCCGGTAACACATATAGTTGAAATTCTATGGAATTAAATTGCAATACAATAAAATGCAATGTTGGAAATAAAAGAAGAAATAAAAATGCAGTTAAAAATCGTATAACATCTAGCACAATGGCCACATCAGACAGAAGAATATTAGTAAGCAGTCTACTAAGGCCTTATGGAATTTTCAAGTGGTTTATGTGTATGGAGAGGGAAGTTTGGGAACCACTGAGATAAAGTTTTGGAAGGATTTTGAAGGCTTGCTATGAGGCTCTGCTCTAGACCTCCCCACTTATGGAACCTAGGTAGGTAGTTATCAGGGGGACACCCAGTCTATGGTAGAGCCTCCTTGAAGAAAAATGCTTGGCACCTCTTCTGTTTTTATTTTCGGCAAATTGTTTTATTTTGCATGTCAGCTTGAAGGCTGTTTCATACGTGTTAGTTATTTTGATGCTGTCTTGTGGGAAGGCGATTTATAAATCTTTTTAAATAAAGAGAGGATAATAGTAGGTGTCTCCAGATAAAATATCTTCTCCCAGCATCATTAGAGCTTTAATGCGTAATTAAATAAATTTCAAGTAAGTTTATGTAAGAGAGTGGACAAACATAATAGGTTGGATCCAGACTTCAGAAAAACACCCCCAAACATTTAAATCAAGTGGACAAGAGAGCCTAAATAAAACTACATTGGTATAATTTTTGAAATTTGATCAAATTGTTTTTTTTAAAAAACAGTATGGTCAGGGGAACTGCCCCTTCCATACCCACACAGCTGTGTCTCCCTCAGTAGTGTGAATGGAAAATAGTGGAATGTACATAAGCACACACACAAACACACACAAAACCCTATAACCCTTGAAGTGTGGGAACGCAATTGTAATTCTGTATGTAGTTTACAGTGGAAAAGCACTGAATGACAGCTTCTAGTGCTACCCCATCTGGAAGCACATCAGTATTTGGGGAGGGCAAGAGGAATAAATTATGCTATGTACCTTGAAATAGTTTTGGGGTCTGGGTGCTGCATCATATAACAACAAGAAGATAATTGATTGTGCAAGGAATTTTCTTCAGTTGCAGTATTAGACTCTAGGAAAAGAATATGCTTGATTGCCTTATCGGTTTCCACAATAATTTCCAGCCCTGATTGGTTGTTCTGCCTAAGCAACAAGAATTAGCCACATGACATATCATTGTCCTTCACGGGTTAAGTATTGAGAAGAATTGTTTTTCTGTATGCTTCCATATTAGAGACTGTGAAATCATCTGGAGAACGTGTGATTTGGTCAAGCTTATACACAGGCTCAGCCTTCAGCACAAGATGGCCCTTATAAATAACACTTACATTTTTATTACACATCTTTTAATTTTGGACATTGTCCGACTCCAGTGGCATTGCATGTGGCAGACTTTAATCTGTATTAGAGAATGTGCAGCTTAAGTAGTTAGCACAGAGCTCCTCCTGTGGCATTTCTGATGCTCTTTGACTCCTACTCCCATGAGCCCCAACCAGCGGTCAGGGATGATGGGATCTGTGGTCCAAGAACACTTGTAGAGCCACAGGCTCCCCACTTAAAGTAGTGCAGATATCTGTTGGCCAGATTGTATGAGGTACTGCATCAGTTAAAAAGGATGTGCTCCTAAATTCCTGTTACTTTCACAGAAAAATTGGGCAGTTGTAAAAAACAGAGACGCATCTAGATAATTTTGTATATGGAAGAAAAGCAAAGGCATTTTCCAGGGAACTAGCAGTACTGACAATTATGGAAAAAGGGAAACCATGTCAAAATCCTATTGAGATGTATGATCTCGTCAGATGTTTCATAAGTACTGTACATGGTAAAAGCAATTGCCTGTTGCTTTTGCTGTTGCTCGGGAAAGAAAGAGCATATTGAACAGTGTACGCCAAAATGACCTGGAATTGAGCATATTATGCATGTAACATGGTTAAATTAAATTAGAAAGAGCCATAATGTAATCACTGTGTCCCTAGCTTCCGCAGTGCTGCTAGTACACACTCAACTATCATACTCTTATCAATAATACAGTATGTCAAACTAGATTGGAAAGCAAAAAACAGGCAATAAATGTTTTGGTTGAAATCCACATTTAGAAAGAAATGTTTTCTGTGCTAAATAAAACTGATCTTAAAAGCTTTGTAAGTCATGCCAATTTCCAATTTATATATTTTAAGCTCCTCCTCCTTCTCCTCCTCCTCCTCCTCCTCCTCCTTCTTCTTCTTCAATTTGGTTTTATGCAACGATCTCACTGGGTGGCCTTTGGTAACCTACTTTAAGAATACAGTATCCCCTCACAGTTTGTGGACTGTGATATTAATATGGATGAATAACATTGAGCACTTAGGAGAAATGCTATTTATATGTGCACAGAGGCACTTCCTCTCCCTCCCATCTCTATACCTCCCCCCAAAAAAATCTGCCCTAGAGAGTTGGAGGAACAATCTAGAACAGATTTGGGAGAGCACAGAGAGAGGAAGTTCTCCTATGCTGGCAGAAGTCCTTGCGCTGATAATAGGTTCATAGAAATGTAGAGATGAAAGGAACCCCAAGGGTCATTTAGTCCAGCGCCCTGCAATGGGACAACGTTGTTGGACAGAACTCTGTATTAGGAAAGTTCCATATAAAGTGCTCTTCTTGAGCACAAAGCAGAGATACCCAGTGCTTGACTTCTCAGAATAACATTCGCTAAGGCTTCGTTCACATGGCGGTTTGTTCTATTTTTTCTGACATTTCCCTAGCTGGTAATTTCTGCATTAAAATTGAGGTTTCATATGAGTAAAAACCACTTCTAGAAAACTAATGGAATACAGCACATTTTTAATGCACATTTTCCAGAAAAAATCCATTTGCAGCCCCTTTAACTCAGAAGATCATGGGAGTAAAGTGATGAGATTTGAGGCAGTATACCAGTATACAGTTCTTTCCTGCTGTTTTCATGGGGTTAGTGGTGACGTTGTCCAGTGATGATATCGTGTCACAGGAGGACGTGGGTGGCGCTGTGGTCTAAACCACTGAGCCTCTTGGGCTAGCCTATCGGAAGGTCAGCAGTTCGAATCCGCATGACGGGGTGAGCTCCTGTTGCTCTGTCCCAGCTCCTGCCAACCCAGGTGTTTGAAAAGATGCCAGGGCAAGTAGATAAATAAGTACTGCTGCAGTGGGAAGGTAAATGGTGTTTCTGTGCGCTCTGGTTTCCATCACGGTGTTCTGTTGCGCCAGAAGTGGTTTAGTCCTGCTGGCCACATGACCTGGAAAGCTGTCTGTGGACAAACACTGGCTCCCTCTGCCTGAAGCAAGATGAGTGCCACAACCCCATAGTCACCTTTGACTGAACCATCCATGGGTCCTTAACTATTGTGTCACACCATACTCATTAGGGTAAATAAAATTTAGCATAGCATGGGTCTATATCAGCCCCAAACCCACTGTTCCATAACACAGCAGGTCTTGCAGTATGAAAGGAACATTAGAAAATTGGATGGAAGCTCTGACCTTATAATCAGCAAATCTAACACATCTGAATTCACTCTTAGGTGCAACACTCAACTTTTAATAGATTGTTAATGTTATATATATATATATATATATATATATATATATATATATATATAATTGGATTACATGCAAATTGAAATTGTTTTATTTGCTTTTATTAATTTATTTGGATGTGTTTTATTTCATACTAATATTTACACCAGCATTTGAACTTTCAATAGTGTAATCTAGTATTTTAGAGTGTTTACTGGTTCAGTATGTAGGAACATTATGGCAAATCTTGCTCATTATTATCTACTTTGGCTTGTAGCAGCTTGCAAGGATTTCAAACAGAAGTCTTTCTGACCATGATCTGGAGATGTCTAGGACTGAAACTGGGACCTTCTAAATGCAGAAATACCACTGTACTATAGTCCTGTTACAGTATAAATACAAAATTATGTTGGGAGAAATCTTTTCAACCATATTCCATTAGCCAAGCAGTTTGTTAATGTTTAGCAGATCAATAAGAAAATAGTAACATAGTTCAGAAACATGCTAAAAGTTTGAAGTTCGGTATGTGTTTTCTCCAGCAATGTGACCAATAACTCATATGCGTCACAGTTCTTGTGACAGGCTGGTATTTTGGATTATATTTTGAAGGAGATTAAATACTTGTTTTTGTTCTGTTTTTTAAAAAAATTGTGGGGAGGATAACATCTTTCTGACAAGCTTTTCTTCTTCTTTTTAACAGGAAATGTTACTGTAGAAGATTAGTCAGATGCCTCCTCTACTTTCCTTGCATCACATGGTGTGTCATGCAAGGTTAGAAATACTGACCTCATAATTTAAATTAAATAATTAGACAAACACAATGGAAGGCACTTATACTGTCCTCCAGTTGCACAGACCCATTATGGAGCTTTGCTACGTCAGCTTCTATCTCCCAAAGGGAAAAGTCAGAGGGTTCACATACAAGGGCTGTGTAACTCTGGACAAATCCAGTAAACATTATCATCGCTGCTATCGAGTGAGCGAAGGCTCGAAGGCAGTAGGATCGAGAGGGCAGACCTGTGAAAACATTGGAGACATCTTCTTCAAGCAAACAACTACTAAGGATATTCTCACTGAGTTGTATAAACTGAATGCTGAGAAGGAGAGGCTGTTGGCTACTCTCCTTAGTTCAAGCCACATTCTAGGTGTTAAAATGGGGAACCAGGAGGGGAAGCTGCAAGACATTTCTGAAAGCCTGAAATATAGCCATGATAGCAGACAGGGTTTCAAGGATCAACAAGAGTCTCTGTCGGGATCTATGGAGAAGAAGTCCACTCCAAAAAACAAAAAAACGAGGAGATTCAGCAAACGGAGAGAGAGCATTGAGGACTTCATAAACAAGAAAATGAAAAGGAAGACACCTGGCGTTTTGGAGCCGCCAGCATTAAACAGCAAAGCAATGTTGTTGGGAAATGATAAATTTCTTTCTGCCAAATATTCCAGCTCATTTGCATGTTCTCGTCAGGAGAAGGTGGAAGACAGAGATGATTTATCATCAGATGTGAATAAACTAGCAGAAGGATCAAGGAGAGAATGGTATTTGCTTGAGAACAGCCAGGCTTTGGGGTCTGATACAGACCTCTCTGTTTCTTTCTCTGAGTACGACAATGATGTGTTTGGACACTGTTTTGCACATAGCCATAGTCTGCTAGATGATGTAGAGGACACCCTTAAAGGGATCCAGGAGCAGCAGAGCAGCCCGTCGCGGACCTCTTTCCAGGGAACGTCAACCAATGAATCTGAGGCTTTTGAGAAGACCTCAGCCTCTGAAATGGTGCGTGGTTATGAGCGTATTGCAGGAAACTGCAAAAGCAAGCCTCAAGTTGGAGTGGTCTCAAAAGCGGAAGTCTCTGAATGTTACCTGCAAAACGTTGGACACGCCTCTGTGGAATACTGCGAAGTACCTTACGCCTCAAGTGAGGGGAGCAAAGAATCAGTCGGTTCTGGTTTTGCCACTGTAAAACAGGAGAAAGAACAGAAAGGCTATATTCCACAACATAAAGGAGAACAAGACCATGTTATTGACGACTCGTGTAGTCTAGCGGGAGTCGTCAATAAAACCTTACTGAAAGTTACACAGTATGACAGATTAGATGAAACGGCAGAATGGAAGCGATTACAGGCTGTTACAAGAGCAGACAGAAGCCCAGCAGGCTTGGTATATGAGAAAAGAGCTACGGTACCCCAGGAGGACAAAAAGCATTTGTCTTTACACCTGCCAATAAATCTGAATCCCGATACTTGCCAGGCAAGGACCATAATTAAACAGGAAGATAAAAGGCCACTGTCTCCGTCCTTAGTAGCAATTAGCAATGTTTTTAATAATTCCTATCCACTGTCCAATACATACAAACAGATGTCGCCTCTTCCCTCTCCTTTATCCTCAAGTCTGCCTAGCCCACAGCTACACCACAGAATACTTCCATTGCCCATGCTTGACACTGAAGAAGAATCTGGCGCTAGTGATGATTGCCGTTCAAGACATTCCACTACAAATTTCTCATTGGGCAAAGATTTTGAAGCACAGTTGCAACTCAGGTTTTCTGAATTTGGACATCCCGGACTTTCTGTGAGACAACCAGGGCTACATCAAGTTGCCAGTGAGGATGACTTTGAAAAAAGCACCCTTCAAGACAAAAACCGTGTTCAACTACAGCACAAACTGCACCCAGGTTAGTCATATTTAAAATATTTTTAAATGCCAAGAATAAGCCAAAAATCATTGGGAATTTCTGTTGTGTAAGTCCTATTGAAATTTATGAGACCCGCAAAGGACAAGCTGTGGAAGCGTATATCTATATAGAAATGCACGTAAGGTGTGAACGTTTAGTTGATTAGTTAGATTAACCTTGTAAATTTGCTGTTGCTTGTTTTTATTTCCACTAGTGAATTGACCAGTCATGTTTTTACATTTTCACAATAACCTTTTTTCTTCAAGCCTTCAAATATAGGCAAAATATGCCGAATACTTTTCTTGATTCTTGTATATTTAACAAACAAATTAACAAAAACACTTGCTTTATCATGTTTCAAATACAATCTGCCATACATCACTTTTTAAAATGCATAATGGAATCACAAAACTAAAATAGTACTGTGTCTGCATAACACGGCACATTCAGTTATTTTTCTATACTGTTTTTATTTTATTTTTAAAGCTTTCAAACTTTATTTTAAAATGTATATTCTTCTACTTACCTACAAGTGGCAGTTGGAGCAGTTTCCCCCTGAGTTACTTCTGAAAACATAGCAACAATTTTGGTCAAGAGACCTTAATTTTCAGGTTTTGCAACTGTGCATGCTGCATGGAGAAATATATACACATCCATATGATGTTATTTTTCTGAATACACATCTTTAACACCACAGTCCTACATGTCTACTCAGAAGTAAGTCCAATGGGGCATACTTTTACATAAGTACGGTATGTATAGGATTGCAGCACTAAGCTGAAACCCTATACACACTTACTTGATAAAAGTTACTTCTGAGTAGAAATCTATAGGACATATCTATAGATATGTTTATGGTAATAAAGACAAAATAACAAGTCTTCAATGGAATTCTGCCCACAGTGAACTGATATCTCAAAATCTGGTGCCTAAATTAAATTTAGCTATACATTCTAAATATAGGCTTTGCGGATGTAGTTAAATGTGTTTTTGCTACAGATTTTTTTTACAATCTCTTGTTACTATCAGCAATAGCTGTCCAAATATTGAATGTAGGAGTGCAATAACCTATTTTGTTTAGATGTTTTGCATTCATTGTTGAATAAGGTATGACAAAATACATTTTTTTCACATGCAAAAGACAGCAATCCTAAAGATATTTAAAATGTCATTCAGTTTATTTGTTAAAATTGTCTTGCATTTTGCATCATCTTTCCTCTGTGAAATGTTAATTCTAAAATTGGTGCTGGCACATACAGAGTTTCCCTTTTAATAATTTAATTAATGTTTTTGAAGTACATTAAGGGTAAAATAGTTCCCAAATTCACAGCAGATAATTTTCCTATTTACAAAACAGGGATATATATGAACTAAAAAAATGTGTTTCAAAGAATTTAATGCAGTTCCACGGCTGAAAAGCCTTCTGTAGTTTTAAATGGAGTCACAAGGAAATTCTGGTGAGTCAGATGCTTGTATTCTGATGAATGAACTTTCCTGAATAATTACTGTCACTTTCATTGCTGCAGACAAGCCCCAGGACTGCTTAAAATCAATATAGCAATCAGAAATTGGAAAGATCGCACAGAAATACCGTAGATGCTAGGGTAATGGCAGTAACAATTTGGGATGTTGCTATATCTTCTCATTTTCTTTTCCAGTGAAGCCCTCCTTAACAGAAATGAGTTGGCATGTTAATTACACTTTGAATTGAAAGTATCTCTCTGATCAGTGTACATGATAATGTTTTACTGCTAGGTATGTGCAGTAATGGCTGAAATGCCAGGCATGCAAGTTCTGTTTAAATCAGTGTGAGGCTTACCTCTCAGTAAACTTGGTTCGAATTGAGTTGTGGGCTATTGTTGTGCTCAACCTCCCTATCTAAGCACTGTGTTCTTTTTAGGTAAGCTACTCAGGTGTGCACAGTGAAGGAAGAAGGGGCAGGTATTGTTTCCTTAGATTCTAGTTTAGTGCTATACCCCAGGTAAACTATTCACCGTCATCCTTTTGACCTAGTCTGAGTCTTTCTCTTGGCAACTGCAAAATCAGCCTTCCAATAGCATCATAATCTTGCTCCAGATATTTGTTTGCTGTATTTTTACCATTCTTTTCTATAAATTATAACCATAGTAACTTACAAAACAGGGGTGGGGAACCTCAAGTGTGGCCCTCCAGGGCTTTCTATCTGGCCCTTGAGAGTCTGTTCAGTGCACACACCCACTCTAAGCCATATATCCTCATCTCACACCATGTCCCCCCATTGAGTGCTTTTGCCTGGTTGTTGCATATCCTTGAACTTTGATAATAACTCTTCCTTCACTGGATAGAGAAGTGTGTGTGTGTGTGTGTGTGTGTGTGTGTGTGTGTAGAAACTTCTGACCTGGAACACAGCCTACTTTGTTGTTGTTTGCTGTTGTTGTTTAGTCGTTTAGTCGTGTCCAACTCTTTGCGACCCCATGGACCAGAGAACGCCAGGCACTCCTGTCTTCCACTGTCTCCCGCAGTTTGGTCAGACTCATGTTAGTAGCTTCGAGAACACTGTCCAACCATCTCGTCCTCTGTCGTCCCCTTCTCCTTGTGTCCTCAATCGTTCCCAAACAGCCTACTTTACAAAGCTAAAAATAGCACTCATTGTTCCGTCCATTTTTTCCTCTGGCCTTCAACCACTACTGACATGTGCCCCCCGAAGGTTGCTCATGAGGAAATGTGGCCTTCAGGCTGACAAAAGGTTCCCCACACCTCTAACAAAACCATAAAGAATCGTTTAAAAACATGGTAGAATTTAAGTGGCAACAGTCGTAGGATGATGTCATACACTCCAACATGATGCAGCCCAAATCTGGGACACCATCTTCCGGGTTCGAAATCCTGCATGAGTCATGTGACCCACTTGAGATTGCGGACCCAGAAAAAGCACTTTTGGGGGGCCAGAACTCAGCCCGAAATTGTATGATCGCAAGGCACCCCAAAAGGCTGCTGTGCTCTCACAGGAAAAAACAGGATGTCCTGGCAGTTGATGGGTATCAAATGTTGCTACCCATCAGCCAGCCTTGTTGCAGCATGTCTTCCTGCTCCCCTCCTAATCTGCCTGATGCCCCATCCCAGCGGTAGCTAACCTTGTGCTCTCCAGAAGTCTCATCATTCCTGACCACTGGCCATATTGGCTGGGGCTTTCAGGAGTTGGCTGCCCTTCCCTATCTAGTTTCTTGCATAACTAACTGCCTGCTGTTGTACAACCATTGGCTCATTCTAGCATGCATGCACAACACACCCTTTAGACAGACCTTTTGGCTCAGAATCTGTTCTGCATTTCCCCCTGCCCCTGGACTGACCTTCTTTTTCATTTCCCACCCCCACCCCCACTGTTCGTGCTCCATCCTGCCAAGATTGGCACATTGACTTCCCATGCGCTTGGCTGCCCATGGCCCAGTCCTGATGGCTGTGTACAGAAGAACAAAGTCTGGCCTGTAGAATAGCCATTGCTTTTTACAGTCTTCGCAAAAGACAGGAAATTATTTCTGCTGGAAGCATCGATATTTCAGTGATCAAAGTTGTATTTGAGAAAAACTTGAGGGGGAAAATATCACTCAAGGCTACAACACTACCTGAGTCCAGCAAAGACTCTAGCCGCCTGTCCCGCCGCAACTAGTTGCTGGAACAAGAAATTGGATCTTTGATCTAAAAAGAAACAAGCAAGCTTAATAAGAGGAATTCAGTCGGAAAGTCTTATGATGTGCCCCTAAGTAAAAAAAACCAGTTTACAAAACAGAGGAACCTTTTACAGGCCCTCTGAAAAAAAAGACAGCTGATCTGTTGTTTGTTGATGTGTTCTCATTAAGATACTGTGAAAAAGCGTCTCCGGTTAAAGTTTTTGAACAAGACACTCTTAAGCAACATTGGTAGTGTTGTTTCTTTGTAAATGTGGCTTCCTCCTCAAAGCCAATCACTGAAGGGTAGCAAAGTGAATTAAACTGGAATGAAAACCCAGACGCAGCTTAATGTTTCATGGTTGTCATAGATGAACAATTCAGTATTCTGTGGGACAAAAGAGCAGTACCAATTTCCTGTTTGTACTAACATGACACAGTGTTAAAAAGGGTTTTGTTTTTTAAAAAACCTCCCTTATCAATACATGAAGGGGTTTCTAAGAAAGCTTGCAGGTCCTAAATGTGTAGTAAAGGGAGATAAACGTTTTATAATAATAATAATGCTGCAGACAGAATTCAGAATTGGCATCTGAATAATAACTTCCCCACCCCTAATCTGACATGTTCTAAAATGATGTACATTAGCTGAGCCTATTCAGAAATGAGCTAAAGGAAGTCTTACTGATTTTATTTACCGACTCAGTCAGCTGGGCGGGGTACAAATAATTGATGATGATGTTATGAGAATTATAAGGTCTAAGATATAAAATAAATGTTCATAAATGTACCAGGCAAAAACGTACATTTCAAAGTGTTGGTGCTGACCTTTAAAGCCCTAAACGGCCTTGGTCCTGTATACCTGAAGGAACGTCTCCACCCCCATCGTTTTGCCCGGACACTGAGGTCCAGCGTCGAGGGCCTTCTGGCGGTTCCCTCACTGCGAGAAGTGAGGTTACAGGGAACCAGGCAGAGGGCTTTCTCGGTAGTGGCTCCTGCCCTGTGGAACGCCCTCCCAACAGATGTCAAGGCAATAGGCAACTATTTTACTTTTAAAAGACAACTGTTTAGGGAAGTTTTTAATGTTTGATGAGGTATTGTTTTTAATATTTGGTTGAAAGCTGCCCAGAGTGGCTGGGGAAACCCAGCCAGATGGGTGGGTATAAATAATAAATTATTATTATTATATGGGCCACATGTCCGAAGCAGTGCAGGAGGGCAGTCCTGAAGCCATTTTGATTCTCTCAAATTGACTTCAAATGTTTCTCTCAAAGGAGGAATGAAATGGGAAAGCCTCCCCATTGTCTCTTTGCTCACAAATCCTGTCTTAAGGGTGTATCTGTGTATGAACAGGGTGAGCCTGTGACCTGGATTCAGGAACCGATTATTTACCATCACAAAAGACTGGCCAGGATGCCCAGGTAAAAGCAATCAGTGACCATTATCAGGTATCCTGCCAGACAAGATTCTGCTGTAGACCGCCCCTTCTGTGATGTATGTATGATGTATTGGGGGGTGGTCTTAAGCTACAGGGTGGCAATTTCAAAAGTCTATATAAGGGCTTGCACACCACTGTTCTGGGTTCCTGCTCCCTCCTGCGTGGGGGCGGTGTGTGAGCACCCTGTTGCTCACAGTTTAATAAAGATCAGGCTTACTAGCTGCTTTGCTTCTCAATATTCTCTGGTTGGCCTCTGTTATTTTCTCCTACTGATAGAGAACCTACATAAGGACTGTATATGGGCTCTTGGGTACCCCATAAGGGAAAAGGAGCAGTGTTTTCTTATAACAATGATGATGATGATGATGATGATGATGATGATGATGATGTTGGTGCCAGGATCAAGCCATGGTTCAATGATAATCTGAACCGGAGTTAAATGGCTGGTGAATCCTTCTTAACTAACAGATCATCTGTCAATGGAAAAGGGAGAGAGGTATTTTTTGACTTGTGTCCCCTTGCATCTTCCCTTCCCTGAATTTTTTGCTCCAGATTGCTGGGCAACCCTCTAGGGTACATGGGGTGTGTGCGCTTCGGGGAGGAGGAATTGCCCCAAATTGCCTTTCATCAGCAGAGTGACACCCATTAGGTTCTACCCATATTCATGAAACTGGCAAAGGATTACATCCATTCAAAATATTTGCACGGAGGTGTCAGAGAAGCTACTTTTACAACCACTAAAGTGTAATATGTATGCCTAATAATAATATACTGGTTTTAACTGGCTTTACTTTGAATAATAAGATGTGAGAATTACACTGAAAAGTAATTTAAATCTGTGAGCTAAAGCCACTAAATCTAGTTAACTTTTGAACTTAAGGAGTCAGTAGACTGTGTAAGGATTTTCTGGAAAATGACTTTAAATGTCTTTGTTCTTTTGTGGCACTTCTCTCCTTATCCTCAAGAGAAAGTGTGATGAAGTGCAACTAATTAGACACTTTTGATGGAAGCAAAATGTATAGTTCAGAATATTAAGTTACTTTTGGCATCACCTAAGAAAAAATGAGTGACTATAAGTCAATGTTTAACCAAGGGGAGAGAAAATCGATTTTAATAGAGACCGAGCGATTTGCATGGTTCTCACATTGCTTTGAATGTATAGAGAGAAAATAGTTAAAGCAGCCTTTAATATTTTGATAACCTGTATGAATATCAGATTGTTTTCAGTGTTCCTGTAAGTGATGTTAGGGTACTAATTTTGTTCATCCATTGGAATTTACTATTAAAGACACGCATAAGAGAATCATGGGATTCTGGTGAGCTTTTAACATTAAACTTGTGTTTTATCGTTAGTACAAAAGCCGAGATGACAGAAGTTGTCTCGCTGGTGTTAATAGGTATCTTGCTTGAATCTTGGTACTTTGTGTCACGGACAGATTATCTTACGGAATGAACACTTGATCTGGTAATGATCTTTATTTCTTGTTAGCACATGAACTTTCAAATGTGACAGTTATGCCTCCCTGAGTAATGTAGTATAATTGCACTGCACAGCAGTCAAAATGAACCAAATGACAAAAATATTTAAAGAGATCTGAGCTGGCTGCTTTTTAAGGGCAAGTTGGGGTCTAGAGTGTTGTTTTGTTATGCCAGAATTTACTATTGCCAGTAAAAAAAAAGAAGCAGAGTTACACAATACTTTCTTCTGCTAAATGGCTCCCTTCTCCTCCTCCTCCTTTGCAGTTTAAAGGATGGATAAAAGTGAAATGCTGTGATTCTTCTTGGCAGAAAACACACACTGAAAGCTCCTGGGCCAAGCACAATTCCTGGGGTGGGGTGCTCTCTGACCCCAGAGTGTGATTCCTGCAACTGTCAAAACTAAAATGTGTGTGAATCAGCTCTAATACAAAAAGTACTTATGCAGGTATCCATTTCTGTGTCCAATTACATGGACTACAAAATTATTATTAATATATATATATATATATATATATATATATATATATAATTAGTTTTTTTAACATATCGTTTTCAACAGTAATTAAACATACCTCTTATTCAAATTTTTGACTTCCATCAATCCTGCCTGAAAATTTTCCAGTCTAATCTCTCAGTATGCATTTCTTATCTTCCCTATTACATTTCAAACTCATAACCAATATCTCTATCTTTTTCTACTTTGTAACACTTCGTATATTTCTCCTTACAAAACTTCTTGTAGTCCTACTAGCGTAATTTGTTGATTACAGTTGCTCTTCAAATAATTCGTATACTTCTTCCAATCTTCTGTAAATCTCTGGTCCCACAGGTTTCAAATCCTTCCTGTCATTTTGTCCAATTCTGCATAGTCCATTAATTTCATCTGCCATTCCTCTTTCGTCGGAATTTCTGGACTACAAAATTATTTTACACCTGTAGTAGGGGAGGGAAAGTGCAGCTCCAGGACTTTTTGCAGAGCAGGAGCAGTGATGAAATCTGCCAGAGTGCCAGGATAACCTTCCTTGTTCAGGCAAGAGAATAAAATGATAATGAGGTTTCTCTAACTTTGTCGCAGATTGACACAGAGGAAGGAGTTAGAGAAGTAGGAAAAAATATAATGGTGCAGTGGTTGGTTACGTCTTTCCTTTTTTCATCTTTGATGGGATTAATACCTCATACTAGCAGTTTTAAGCGGCAACTTCTTTGCAAGATTATTTGCATTTCAAATTAAAAGATTATATTTCAACAGGCTAAAAGTATTTGTTAAAAGCTTGGTAAGTTTTACAAGTCGAACCTATGCAGTCAGAAGTCAGCATATTGTTGCAGTCATAAGGGCTAAAAACTCAGCTTTTTTAAAAAAGGAGGATGTGAATTCCTACTTTGTAGCTTATTCTGTGGTTTTCCTAATAGAATCACTGCAGCTCTGCCTGTGATCACTGACCTAGAGTGGGAGCTTGAAATGCCAACTTTCCTGCGACAATTGAGATGGCCGTGTGAATATATGAAATGTAAGGTGCTTAAGTTTGAATCCTAGATGCCAGGCTTCTTCTGCTTCTACCTGTGATGCAGGTTTTCTTTTGTTTTGTTCAGGTGCAGTTGCCTTATATAGGTGCAGTAATAATACCTATAAAGATGCGGCTAAGCTTTCCCCCACAAATAAATTCCTATAAAGGGAGAAACATCAAAAAAAGGTCTATGTGTTCAGAGATTTGTTCAAGACTCTTGAGGGCAGAGAATAATTTTCTTGGCAGGAGGCCATGGTTACCTTGCCAGTTAATCCATCTGGAAATTGTTAGCCTTCTGATCTTCTCCAAAAGCTGGAACTGTTTCCCACACTTTGTAATTAGCAATGTGTGTTGCTCTTTATTTTTCCAGCTTCTACTTTTTTCTTTTTTTAATGGAAAAATTGGCCACAAGTAGGTGGTGTTATAACATTTTTGAGATTGTGATATGTTTTATTTGGTAAATATTTTTAATATGTTTAGAGTTGGAATAGCCTTAGGTTACTGTACTCATTTGTTAAAGGCAACAAACATATGTTACTTGCAGCACAACAGAAAACCAGCAGCTGATTGGATAAACAAGGAAGGAACGCAGGAAGCTGCCTTATATGAAGTCAGACCATTGGTTCATCCGGCTCAGTTCTGTTTGCACAGGGAGCATGCGAAGACAAGCTCTGGCAGATTGAGCAGACTAGACCATGGGTAGGCAAACTAAGGCCCGGGGGCCGGATCCGCCCCAATTGCCTTCTAAATCTGGCCCGCGGACGGACCGGCAATCAGTGTGTTTTTACATGAGCAGAATGTGTGCTTTTATCTAAAATGCATCTCTGGGTTATTTGTGGGGCATAGGAATTCATTTGTTTCCCCCCCAAAAAATATATATATATATAGTCCGGCCCCCCACAAGGTCTGAGGGACAGTGGACCGGCCCCCTGCTGAAAAAGTTTGCTGACCCCTGGACTAGACCAGTAGTGGGCCAGGGGTCAAGACGGCAGTTTCGGCATGTGTTGTAGAGGGATGTGAGGGGCAGGTGGGGCCCGTCAACCTTGGAAAGCAGCCCTTCTAGAAGAAGGAAAATTCTGATCCTAAACCTCTGCTGCCTTGCGGGATATCTTTGGGGGAAGAAAAGGCTAAGGAGTAAGCCCTACACAAGTCCAGAGTAGAGTCCCTAAGATGGTTAAATGGTGCCTTGTACACCTCCTTGCATCTCTTGCGGCCAAACTGGTGTCAAATGTATTGCTCTGCTTTCCTTTGGACCACATCAGTGAGGACAAAAGGGTTTTTTTGTCTTGTGGTCAGCCCTGGACCTCCATACACACAACACAGGCTTGTGCCCCAGTGAGGTCACCTCATTGCCGCTAATGCAGCAGTTTGACTTCACCCCTGGAAGTGAACTCCATTGTCTCTTGAGACAGATGGATGCCAACATGCAGAAACATAGATCAGGATCCATTTTGGTTTCTCTCTGTTTCTCATTATTCCACATTTCAATTCTCCCCATTTCCACATTAGCATGTGATTTTAAAAAAACAAAAACAAAACTCTATAAATAAAATTTCTACAACTTTGCTTACTACACCCATTCTTGTAGAACGTCATCACCCAAAATAAATCCATAATGCTTAAAACTTTCAGCATTATTGGATCCTGGGACAATGTACTAGAGCTTTACCTGACTTTATTAGGCTGTCACAGAGGACTGGAGAGTTATTTTAATATATGTACCTATTTGAGACCAAAGGTTAGGAAACAATAGCTATAAAGGTTTGGGTGTTGGCTTGGCTTGGGATTTTAAGGCCACTGTGTTGCAGCAGTGATTCAGTACCCAGTCCAAAATTAGAGCACAGTGAAGGCAGTGTGCAGATGTGGACAGCCTTAATAATAATAATAATAAGACTTTATTTTACTCAAGTTAGTTAGACCCCTTTGAAGAGAGATGAGCTCTTTTTCGAACTGTTTTCTTTCAAAAGAAGGAGCACAGCTGAAAGCGTGTTTACAGTGGAGAAAGAATCGTTCCAGTTTGCGAAGGAAAGACATGTGTTTCTGTGGCATCGTAAAGAATTCGGGATTCCACAAAGGTAACCTTATGCTAGTATGTAAGCAGAGCTTGCTGAAGGTAATTGAAAGAGCTGGCTTGCTAACCTTTAGATATAACAAGTGTTCCGATTTCTAGTGCATCAAATAGTGAGAAAGAAGAGGTATCTATAGAAGCAGGTCAGCTTGTGGGGAATGGTGGTAATCCAGATTATGGTGTTTTATAAACTGGTGGTGTTTAAGCATTGTGAGCTTTATATCTTTTCTGCTTTGAGGTTGCTGCTCACCCATCATACTGCGCTCTCGAGCTCTTTCCACCCTGGAGGTTTTGGTGGAGAGTTACCATATCTCTCCATAGCTAGTGGTGAACTGCTGCAATTCAGGAAAAGGGGCTTGCGAAGATACAGCACCTGTGCTACTTCCTTTAGCAAAATAGTTTCCCAGGTTCAGGAACAAGGGACGGATAAAGATCTATGTCGGGAACAACGGCGGAGGGTGGGGGGGTTAAATCAACCTGAGAGGTTGAAAAGGTAATTAAAAGCTGTCATGGGGGAGAAACAGGCCTTCTCTGAATCACGCTGGACAGGTGCAGAGGCCATTCAGTAGAGCATGAGACTCTTAATCCCAGGGTTGTGGGTTCGAGCCCCACTGGCTTCCTCAACCTTGGTCTTTCAGATGTTTTTGGCCTACAACTCCCATGACCCCTAGCTAGCAGGACCAGTGGTCAGGGATGCTGGGAATTGTAGTCTCAAAACATCTGGAGGGCCGAGGTTGAGGAAGCCTGGTGTAGAAGATTCCTGTATTTCAGGGGGTTGGACTAGATGACCCTCATGGCCCCTTCCAACTCTACAATTCTGTGATTATATGATATAGATCTTCACTTTACACATTCTTCTCTTCTGGTGGGAGGGTGGCATTTTGTGGTTCGCCTCGGGTACCAAAATGTCTTGGTCTGGCCCTGATCAGAAAGAATCTACTGGCACAATGAATTTTCTAAAATAGATATTCAGCTGTACAATATGTATTAAAGCACTCTACGATGAGGGCAAATTAAGGGCAGATCTTCACTGATCTATCCTGGGACTTTTTGGAAATTTAAAGTGTAGCAAACTGGATAAAAGTGCAATGGAAAGGAAGGAATTCTAAAATTAGCTATATAACCTTCCTTTTAATTTGGGGAAGTGTATCTGGATGTGAGCATATTTCAGAGGATAGCTTGTTTTCGTATCGTAGCTTATTTTCAGGTTAGCTGCCTGCTGTTTAAATATTGCGTTGAGTTAGCCTGTATATTTGCACAGTCATTACACGATACACTTTTGTTTTACTGAAGCTTCATGACTGGCTTTTTTTTTCGTAAGGAGCTCCTAGGTGAACCTCTGTAGCTGGTACAGGTGAAACAGGTTTTGCATAGGCTTTTTGTTTTAAACCAGGAAAGATTTTTTTTAAAAAAGCTGTATTGATTCAAAGGCTTCAATTTCATTCTTATTAACAAATTTCCAGGTCAAGTCCCATTATGGCTTTAGCCCAGCCTTTGCCAAGCTGGTTCTCTTCAGATGTGTTGGATGCTTAGCTCCAGCTAATGGTCAGGTATTCTGGGAGTTGTCAATAACATTTGGAGACCACCAGGTTGGCCATCATTTATTTGTGTGTTTAAATTTATGTCCTGCTTGATTATAGGAAAAAACCTCAAAGGGGTTTACAAAAAAGATAAAACAATAAAATTATCATTTTATTAATGTTTAAAATTAAAACATATTAAAACATTGAAAACATATAGAAAGTTAAAACCACAATAGAATAGACTAAAACAAATTAAAAGTCATACAGACTTTCTAAATATCTGGGTAGGCTTGTATAAATAAAAGTGTATTCAGCAGGCACACACAAAAATTACAGTGTCATTGCTGCCACAGTAAACAATCAAGTATTACGTGGCACCTGTAAAAGTGATGATTCTGCTGATCAAAGCGGTTGAGTGGACACATATGAGGTCAGGTGATCTCATAGGTGAACTGGTATCAAGTTGTTAAGGGCTTTTTATATTAACAGTAACACCTTGATAGTGGCAGTAGCACCATACCCTCCAACAGACACCATCTTCTGCGATGCCACCTTCCTGTTTTTCCTTGCAGAAGCATAGTGGCCATTTCACACTAAAATCCACCCCCCCAAAAAAAGCACTTTTGGGGGCATAGTGCCCCAAAACATATTTTGGGGTGCCACATGAGATCATGCCCCCCCAAAGAGCTTTTTCAGTTGAGGGAAAGAAAGTACAACTCTGTTAATCCTCCTGGATAACTTAGTGGCTTTTGATACTACTGATCAAGGTCACCCAGTGAGTTGCTCAGCTGAGCAAAGATCTCATTTTCTCAAAAGCAATGGAGACCCTCTGTACGGCATAGATTCAGTTAAGATTTGATAGAAATGGAATCATTAACATCATTGCTGGTCATACAAATATAAATAATGTAGTTCAAATGGCACACAGATGAGGTGGGAAGGGGGAGTCAAGAATAAGACTCCTGAGAAGCCTTTACTGCAGAGGTTGCCAACATCTTAGGATCCATTTGGATTTTTGAGTGAGCGCTACCCTACAGTCACTGGTCACTTCTCTCCCCCCTCTTCCCAGATCAAGGGCCACCTTCCTAGAAAGACACAAAACTAGAGAAATTCTTCTAACCTTCTCCTTCAGCTGTATGTGCTTTTCAAGGAAGGAAAAAGGAATGCCACCTTCTGACGAAGAGGGTAGTAAGTGCTGGGGCTGTTGACTCAGAGGCAACAGGGGAGAACTTTGAGGGTGCTGCTGCTGCACCCATGGGTGCCACATTTGCAAACCTTGCTTCTCCTGAGACTGGGAAAGTGTAGCCCACAGAGGCAGGATGAAGCTGGTGAAAGGAAAACTGAGAGAGAGGAAAAAGCAAGGGGAAGAACGTGTCAAGGAGGGCAGACCGGATAATTGGTAGCATTTGTGGTAGAGACAGATTGTCCCCGCATTGTCAGAAGGCAAGCCTGTAAGTTTGGCCAGGAAAAAATGATTGGATACCTTCATGAAAGTAATTTTAATGGATGGAATAATCTGTTTTTTATTTTTTTAAAGCTCCACAATTTTGTCTTCTTAAATTTTATCCATACTAAAAATAGTTGGAAAATATTATGCAACTTTGTTGACACATGCCCAGACCAAAACCAATGGAAAATCAATTTAGCCCGGTGAGTAAAAGTATGGAAAATCTGTGCAACAAAACATCATAAATTAGAATGAAAATTTGAACTACATCCAGATTTAACAATGTTATTCTTTAGTTTCTCTTATCTGGTACTTATGATTTGTAGAATTAAATAAAGGAGTGAATATCAGCATCTTATTGCTGACTCTGTTTTTAGAGGTTTTCAAAACTTACCTGGCAAGGGGCTTAAAAGTAATCCCTTTTAGATCCCTTTTGATTTCTATACAAAAGAGTTGGGCTGCAATCCTGTGTACACAGTTACCAAAGAGCAACCCCCATCAAACATACTTGGGCTTTCTTCTGAGTAGAAATTAAGAGGTTTTTTTCTTCACAACACCTGCTAAACTCTTATTTAATGTCCCTTGTTGGAACTGACTTCAGGTATTCTTTGCTTAGCACAGTATCATTTTCTGTTGGACACCCTGCTCATGAATAGCATTTGGTATTTTAAACTACCAAGCATTTAAAACGGAGCTGATTTCATGGCAAATAGTTTAATAGATAAGGACTCGCACCAGATCTGACCCACAGACTTACGATAAAAGCATTCAGAACACACACAGTGACATTTCTGGGGAAGAGTGAGGCAGGATCTGTGATAGCTACTTCTTCAGAACATTCACAACATCAAAACTATATCCAGCTCATGAAAGGAGGGGCAAAACACAAGGGAGGTGGGGAGAGCAATATCTATACTGTGTATCATCTTCCCATTGGTGTCAACAGCAGGGGAATTACAGTGGTACCTCAGTTTTTGAACAACTCTATAGTCGAACATTTCAGAACTTGAACGCTGAAAACCCAGAAGTAAACACCTCGGTTTTGGAACGCGCCTCAGAAGTCGAACAGGATACACGGTTTCCATTTTGAGTTTTCCATATTGAGGCTTCCGCTTCCAGTTTTCGAATGTTTCGGAACTCGAATGGACTTCTGGAACGAGAACTGAGGTACCACTGTACTTGTGTCATGTCCTGGTTTAGATGTCTGCCATGCCTGTACACCCTCCCACCAGGGAAGAAGGGGTGGATGAATATCTCCACCAGAAACAAGGGAATAAAGATCTACATTGGGAACTAAGAGGGAGGAATGGGTCAGCTCTGAATCATGCTGGGCAGGTCCAGAGTCCAGGAGACCCCAAAGGGCAGCCTCCATCATCTCTTCCCCAGAGGTGGGTGGAAACCAGCAGTGCCTCCTATTCTCTGAGAGGCCATGGCAGAGGCAGCATTGGGGTAGGGGGCTGCTGAGCTGGAAGCAGATCTGGTCTCCAAGGAGCACATGGCAGTGGCAACGGGCGATGCATTCTTTGGAGGATTAATAATAATAATAATAATAATTTTTTATTTATACCCTGCCCTTCCTGGTTCAGAAAACCAGGCTCAGGGTGGCTAACAACAAATTTAAAATGCTTAATTGATGCAACAACAAAAACTGCATAAAATACAGTATAAAACGTGAATAACAATAAATTCAGAATTCAAAAATCAATTTAGAGGGGAAATCCATCCAATAAACATTAGATGATCACCAGGGCTAGCTGGCTAAATTAGTCCTATTTGGGCCAGCAAGGAGACCAGGGGAGAATTAGCTGTGGGATCCCAGAGCGGGTAATCTTCCAAAAAGGGGAGGGGGAGGGAAGGAAGGGGAATAAAAGATCAGGCTAAGTTCAAATTGAAAGCCAGGCGGAATAGCTCTGTCTTACAGGCCCTGTGGATCGTAACTTTGCCTCATGGGTGGGCTGACCATGGATATTAGGTATTCGCAGTTCTCCTCTTGTGGTGCCCATTTTTAGGTGTCTGTGGGTGGAACTCCACCTGCAGAAACTTTCCCAGGCATTTACACAGATGTGTTCAGTTAAGGCAGTATTCCTCCACTTCCGGTGGCATTGGGAGTCTTCTGTCTCATCCTAATGCCAGCGCCCCCCCTCCCCCCAGTTGATGAACCAGCAACAGTTGGATTGCACTCTTCAATGCTATGACCTTTTTGTTAATAAATACTGTTGCACACAGCAACTGCATGCCTTAATTCCTCTCGTTGAGGAAATGTCGCAGTGATTCTGGAAAACCAAGCATTAGGTTACTTTAAACCAGATGCATAATTCATTTGGGCTACTTCTGACGAAGCCCTTTTGCGTGTGTAAATGATGATGTGCTTTGCCTTCCTCTGGCAGTAAAACATGACACATCTGTCTTCCAGAAGATTTCATCTGAAAAGGCAAAAAAATAACAAACAAGAAGATTCTGCTGTTGTCCTTGTTTAGTCCTTTAAAAGGGTTTTGCTAACAATGTCTCTTCCACGTGGCAGTGGCTGGGTTGGGAAGCAGCAGCCAGGGCCTGTGGAATTTCTTCCAAGTCGAGGTCATCCTAAAGGACAAACCGTGCCACACATTCCCAATAACATGGCACAGTAAATCTGTGATTGATCTAACATCTTGTTTTGTTTTTTTACTGAAGTATAGTGTGGGGAAGGCAACTTTTTACTGGGAAATGATGCTGGGAGTAAGGTAAAACACTATGTCCACCTACCACCACCAAATATATTGCCTGCATCTTCCTCACCTGACCCCCTGTGGATGCATTATTATTATTATTATTATTATTATTATTATTACCACCACTACTACTACTAGTAGTAATACTATTAGTAGTATTAGTATCAGTAGTATAGTAGTAGTATACTGCCCTGTACTTGCAGGTCCGCAATCCTGGAAACACAAATGAAACACTAACCTGCAGTGCAATGTGTAGTGTGGCCCTAAACTGAAATATGCAGTTGAAATATCTTCACTGAGCAGAATTATGGTCCTTTGCTAAATGAGCAGCTGCCTGGTTCTTATTGGAAACAAATCTGTTTTTATCAACGTTTTATTATAGTGTCTTCTTAAAATATTGGGCATGACCCAACTGTATTTACTTACCTGAGAGCAAGCCCCATTGAGCCCATACTTGCTTTTGAGTAAACATAAGCGTAAGATGGTGCTGCAAGCCCTGTGGATTTCAGTAGGAAACTTAAAACAGCCTTTAGTAAAATCAAGGAGACGTAAAAGCACTTATGTGTGCCAGGATCATAATGTTAGTTTTTATAACATTTATAGATGGTGCCTAATATAGAATGTTTAATATGCTATGAGATTATGCTGTTGATTTTGATCACCTCTTTCCATGTGAAAAATATTTCACAAAATGGGTTGTGCTTATTCTGTTATTTAATCATTTTTCCCAGTCACATTCGTAGATGCTGTATTCTATCTCGCCACACCTCCCCTTCTGTTCCTATAACATAATACTGTAGTTTTAATTGATTTACTTTCTTTGTATATTGTCGTTATATTATATGCATGGGATTGTTGCATCTTTCGAACTCTAGAGGGCGCTAGATCTTAGGGATTTTAGGAAATAAAGACATGCAAGATTTCTAATTTCATTTGTGCCTTGGCTACTCTGTTGAACTGCACTTTTGTTCACAAGGGGAACCGATACAAGAAACACCTGTATGTTTTATTTAAGAAGGGGGCTGTAGCACTTATGTTTCCATGTGTAAGACCCCCTGGCATTAGCAGCTAAATGTTCTCAGGTTTTCCTTACTTGGATTTCTCATGAGAAAGTGTTTCCTTGTACTGCGATATCAGATGAACAGATTGGATTATACAGTAGCCCTTACTTCTCTCTCGGGACCTATTTATACAGGAGCCACATGGTCCTTCTGTATGAGCCACTCAGGTAACTGATAAGACCACGTGGTGATTGGGTTCTTCACCAGTTTCAAATCAACATCAAAATCAAATCCAATATTAATTCAGCTTGGTGGTCACATGGTCTGCTAAGCCTGTGGCAGTGCAGTTGAAAATCACCACAAAATGATTTTTAAGGGGGGGGGGCTATAGATATTATACACTCAAAGAGCTATGTGAATATGCCTTTAGTGAGAGTTCTGAAGAAAATTACACTGCCAAGAGTTCGTGAAACTGAAGTTCCTGTTTATGTGAACATGGCCTAAGCAGGAATTTTGTAGAATTTGGAATCATTTTCACCTGACTAGTTTTTGCTCAGCAGCATGTTCATCATTCAACACATATTTGATGTTTATCAGTCTTCCTCATAACAGTCTCTGGTTTTTGTTACATTCACTGTCAGTGAGTGTCCTACCCCTTCAACTGTATGATATATTTCTAAGACCAATCAGTTCCTAAAACTACTCCCAAAAGTGAGTGAGTGTCCTACCCCTTCAACTGTATGATATATTTCTAAGACCAATCAGTTCCTAAAACTACTCCCAAAAGTCCAAGCCGGGACAAAGAGTGGCCGTGCGAGATAATGGTTGGAAAACAGTTGCATTCTCCGTTGTACCAGAAGTCCTTGATACGCGACCATGTTACCTAATCAGGTTAGCAATAATCTTTACTGGCTCTGTCTGATTAAATTGCTGTTGTTGTGCTTGAACAAGGATATTTGTAAAGGGAGAAATGCAACTTTGCTGTAGACCTCTGATCCTCTACTAATGGTTATTGGCATTCTGGAAAATTTGTCAGTCTTCTGCTGTATGCATTCATGCAAGTGCACAAAATCCTTAAGTCAAGTTAATTCTTAGATGCGGGAGACAAAACTCTTAAGCCAGGAGCCAATTTTGCACCAAAAGTGTACACACACACACACACAAAATGTCAAAACAGCTCCTTAAATATTAAGATATTTTGTTCAGTTTTAGTGGTTTTAATGGTTTTAATGTATTGTATTGTTTTAAAAATTGTGATATTTTATGTAACCAGTACTGGGAACATTCAGTGAAGGGCCGGCTGTAAGTATTAATGATATTACATAAATATCATCTGGTACGTTCTGTTCAATATGACTCCATCCTTTGGGACTTTGTATCTGCAAGTGTGCTTCTCATTTATAGATCTGTGCATCCAAACATGTACCTCATTTTCCCTCAATCTTGTGCAGCTTTCATCCTATGCTCTTGTTCTCTGTTTCTGTCTGTCCACCATATTTCCCCCATGGCAGCCCCACATCCATTCAGTCTATGCTAGTCTCTACTGCTGCAGTGGCCTGTGGCTCCCCTACTTAAAAACTGCAGTACACCTCCGTATACGGAGCCCATTTCCTTTGTATTTTCTCCTGGTTTTGTGGCATGGTATGTAAAATGATAACTGGAAGTTGCTCATGTGCTAAATGCTGCTGCTTTTAGCATCCATTCAAATGTGTTTATAGCCAGTTCCTGGTTTCTGTCTCGTTGTCACACTGTCCCCCTCCATGAGTTGAAAGAGACAGTGGGGCTGCACCCCTGGCTCTGCTCCCAAAGTCACGCTGCTATCCTGATCATCTGAGTAGGTCAGAGGAGCCTATTCAAATAAGCCCCAATGGGTGCGGAAAACCCTGTGTGGGATCAGGGACACTGATGGGTAGGGCTGAGTCACCTGTTAAATGCTGAGGCAAGGCCAGTGGCACAGCTGCCCCATTCGACGCATGGATCATTTTCCACACATATTGTGCATGAATTGAGTGAATCTGTGGTGGGACAGGAACTTACAGTGGGGGACCCTTAGATAGGAATGGGCCTGATGCTCAGTTTCTCCTATTAAGTTCTTAGCAGCAAAGTAATGGCGCTGTGGGTTAAGCCACGGAGCCTAGGACTTGCCGATCAGAAGGTTGGCGGTTCGAATCCCCGCGATGGGGTGAGCTCCCGTTGCTCGGTCCCTGCTCCTGCCAACCTAGCAGTTCAAAAGCATGTCAAAGTGCAAGTAGATAAATAGGTACTGCTCCGGCGGGAAGGTAAACGGCGTTTCGATGCGCTGCTCTGGTTTGCCAGAAGCGGCTTAGTCATGCTGGCCACATGACCCGGAAGCTGTACGCCAGCTCCCTTGGCCAATAAAGTGAGATGAGTGCCGCAACCCCAGAGTTGGCCACGACTGGACCTAATGGTCAGGGGTCCCTTTACCTTTAAATATGTTTCATGTGGCTGGAAGAGATCTAGCACAAGGAATCAGGATTATCACAGTCTGGTCCATGTTAAATATGACAAGTGTTCCCATGTACATATCTTGGTTTTATTTTCCATATGTGAATGAAGGCAAGTAACATTCTTCTAATGGGGATATTCATCACCGAGGGCAAGACTCTCCCTCCTGACCCTTGGTCACCTGGCCGTCCAAAGTGATAAAAGTCAATCCCGTGTACAAAGGATACAAAGATGCTCTGGGCTGTCAAGCATCATGGTACTACGCAGGCCCTCTCTCCATTCCTGCTCCTGCTTACCTGGTGACAAGCATTTTTCTAGTTCTCTAATCCAGGTTTGATTGGGAGACTTGTTGAGTCGATCATCTGTAATCAGGGTGTGCCTATGAAATCTGTTTTTGGTATAGAGCACAGGAGTTTTTGCAAAGGAGCTATGAACTTTTGAGTCTGTTTCAGATGAAGCTGTGAGAAAAGGGACACCCAAGACGGGCTGTTGAAATCTTGTCAATCAAATGGAAGCAAAATATATAGTACTCTTTCCGTTGTGGTACTATAAAGCTCCAAGTGGCACACCACACTTCTCATAAGTGGGGATAATTTTCTTCTTCTTTAAAATCATTTAGGTATTCCAGCAGATGCTGCTTTGAAGAATGACTTTTCAGAACAGGCAGCTAATATACATGTCACAAATAAAGATGGCGATGCCTGGGTTTTAGGTTGCAGGTTGGGAGAATCTTATCCATCTACCTGTTTCAGTGAGTCAGAGAGAGCTGACAGAAACTCACTGCGCCTGGACTTAAATGTGAGTAGTTCTATAAATGACTTTATTAATTGCTATTGATTCAAACTGCTGTTTATGAAATAGTCCACTAACGACATAGTTAATTAGCTCTTCTTTTTAATGTATAATTTATAAGACTTCTATTCTACCCTGAATACAGGACTCACAGTAATCTCCTATCAAAAAGACTGCTCAGGCCA
Source organism: Podarcis cretensis (assembly GCF_951804945.1). Lineage (NCBI taxonomy): Eukaryota > Metazoa > Chordata > Lepidosauria > Squamata > Lacertidae > Podarcis > Podarcis cretensis. Next base: position 42,060,943 of record NC_137170.1, on the reverse strand, counting down.
ATGCTTGATTAGCGTCAGCAAAGCTACAACCTCAGATGTTTACAGACCATTATTGGGTTCCGGGCAATAAAGCCTTTAATATTCTGATATTGTGAAGCCAGTTTCATACTATCATGCAGCAGTTTTCAGCCAAATGATCAGCAACTGCTGCAGCAGTGCTCGGAGTTGAACTAACGTGAGCAATGCTGACATCTGTTGGCAAAACTACAGGAATGGATTAGAAATAAATCAGATTGCTGCATGCATGCCCTTAAGAAAACTTTTGTTTTGTGCATGTTTACTTGCTTGATAAAGTAACTTTATCAACTTAGAATTTGTATGTTCAGTTTTGGCTATATTTTACAGAGTGGCTTTTTATGTTATCATTTTACGTACGAGTTAAATGATGGAAGTGAATAACTGGCGCTAAATTGGATATTCCTTTATTACTAGTTATTCCTAACATTGTAGGCAGTTGCTAGCTAAATTAAAAAAAAAAACCCTGAAATGAATTCATTAATTAGTTTGTTGCGTCTGATTTGGAACCACAGCAGATACCACAAACTATTTTAATGTTTGTTTTAATGGCATCCACCCCACCCCCCCGCTTTCCCCCCTCATGCACCTGTATTTGTACAGTTTTCACACTTGGAAGTCCTGTACTTTTAATGTGCACCCAATTAAGACTACGAGTTGACATAAGTTAGGGAATTTTGCCATCATCTTATTTTAATAAGTAATATTTCTGAAACTCTCATTGTATATAACAAAATAGGCATTCTAACCCGACTCATAAGTTGACTTTCTCCATCACAATGCACAATAAAAAGATGAGTCTAAAGGTAAAGGAGTGATAGCTGGGTTTTGAATAGTTGTACCTTGGTTTTCGAACAGCTTAGTTCTTAAACCTTTTGGCTACCAAACGCCACAAACCCGGAAGTGAGTGTTCTGGTTTGCAAACTATTTTTGGAAGCCAAACGTCTGACAGGGCTTCTGAGGCTTCCAATTGGCTGCAAGAGCTTCCTGCAGCCAATCAGAAGCCCCACTTTGGTTTCTGAACATTTTGGAAGTTGAACAGACTTCCAGAACTGATTCCATACGACTTCCAAGATACAACCGTACTATGATAGGGAAAGTGTATTCCAAATAGAAAAATAACAGACTGTCCAATATGTGCAACATTTTTCTACAGTGATGGCAACTTCAGATCCGCAAGGCAGCTATTTCACAGGCCATTAGAAACACTGCGTACATCAGTTTCTTTTAAAGGCACAATATCTGTGGAAAGATGCTGTGAATAATCTTCCAAGCCCTGTAAGATTTTATCACCCTATTCTGAAATTTAGCAGTTGTTGCTTTTTGATAAATCACTTGTACATCTACTTACATTATAGCACCACAGAATTAAGTGATAGGCCCTGCCTTTTCAACAGTTAGCAATGTTCCCACATGTTGTAATTGAATCTGTTTGTAAATTTATTTGTTATTAACTCTGTAAACAATAAACTGTACCTAAAATATTTTGCCTATTTTTGCGTTTTTAAATGTGTGCGCCTGCAGAGCCTGGAAAAGAAAGAGATATTTACACGAAGTGTCACATCCACAAAACAGAGATCCAAAAATGAAGCAAAATTTATAAATAATTAGTGAGAGATGTAAAAAAAAATGTAAAGTTCTGATTTATGGTAATTCTAGAGTTGCTTGTTGACAGTGTATCTTCATGTCACTGCTTTAATACAGTCCTGCTGCTTATATTTCAAATTGCTTGCTTCTTTGGTGTTTGGGATTATTATAGCAAGCTTAAACCTCTAGTGGTTATAAGGCTGTACAGCCAAAGCTGTGATTCTGCACATATGAAAATAATAGTTGTTGTTGTTGTTGTTACAGTGGTACCTCGGGATGCAAACAGGATCCGTTCTGGAGCCCCGTTCACATCCTGAACAGAACGTAAGACGCGACTGGGCGGGTCGCGTTTCGCTGCTTCCACGCATGCGCGTGACGTCATTTTGACTGCGCATGCACCAGTGACGAAACCCGGAAGTAACGCACTCCATTACTTCCGGGTCGCTGCGGAGCGCAACCCGAAAATACTTATCCTGAAGCATATTTATCCTTAGATATGACTGTATTTCAATTTAAATTTTCCTTCGAAACTGCTGTGTCACACCAATTAGCACATTAAACAATTTAAAACACTTAAAAAAAACAACACAAAACCAGATACACTTAAAACAATTTATTTATACCCTGCCCATCTGGCTGGGTTTCCCCAGCCACTCTGGGCAGCTTGCAGCATACTTAAGCCCATAAAAAGCTCATAGGTTATTGTCAGGCCATTTGGGGTTTGTTTTTAAACATTTATTTTATTTCAAATTCTGTTCTTCATACTGGGGAGAGTATGCAGGAAACACTCCACTGTTTGGGGTTGTCCTATTTTGCTTCCAAACAGAAAAATCAAACCACATGAGCTCACTATTATTAACTGAACATTAAACTACTTGGTCCTTCTGAATACAGGATGCATTTAGCTATAATTGAAGCATAGTTATATCCTAGCCTTTGATGTTTAGTTTCAAAGATTATGACACAGAAATGGGAGGGTTTGACCAAACTGAGTCACAGTTCCTTCAGGAAATGTGGTGGCAACTATATCTTTGCAATGTCATTGTTGTCTACATTGGAAAATCCACCATTCCTTACCCAAGACAGTTGCAAAGCATCCATTGAGTTGGTAATCTATATGCATTCCATATCTCCATTTTCAGAAAGTAGATTATGAATTTAAATATTGACTGTATGAAGAGCTGTGACCTGTTTAGTGAACAAAAATTAAGACTTACTACCTTCCTCCTGGCTAGTCCATTTAAGACAGAGTAATGCTCTAAATATAAAAGCGCATTATACAATTACACTATAATTATCTACCTTTTGATGGTATGCCGCCTGCCAACATGAGCTGACCATGCCTCAAATGAATAAAGTCACCACAGTCATTGCAATTGCAAAGCAGTCACTACAGTGTAAATAGCGTAAGAAATTGTTATGCACGTACAGAGAACATAATGGCAGGAGGGGAAAATAATAATGAGGATTTCCACTCCATTCACCTTGGAAAGCAGAGGTTCAATCAGTTGTCAGCTAATTTTTATTATTTTATTATTTATTAAGTTTATATACGACCCTTCATCCAAAGATCTCAGGGGAGTTCACAACATAAAGATCATAAAGATACAGTATAAAAGCACAAAATAATCAGTTAAACAAAAACAAAACAATAACCCCCTTCTCTCACACCCATTTAAAAGGCCATAGAATATTAGTCCAAGGCCTGGTTGTATTCTTATTTATTAAATAAGCTTCTGGGCCATTTCACTCATTCCTTTAGGACTAAGTTGAGATGGTTTTCTACTGCATACGGTTGGTTTTCTCATGCCACGAAGCACAGGGCTGTGGAAACCTTTTCAAATTGAGGGTTACATTTCTTTGGCTCAGTTTGTCAACCAAACCCAGGCTTGTGGTTTAGCTCTGGCCTTGCTAACCATGAGCTGTAGTAGCCAAGGATTGCTGTAAAAACAGAGATGGGAGTTCCTTGCCAGGTGTGTTCACGTTTGTGTGGTCCAAGTAAGCTATAGTTTGGCTTACCATGATATGCAAATGAAGCCATATCTTGCCTTATTAAGCTGAGAGATGATTGCCATAACACAGTCAAACTGCCCTAATATTCCTGAAAATATTTATTCACTGATCTAAGTTGACACGGAACTGTGTAATCCAAGCTGCTTTTGTTCTTCCATGGTTTCTTAAAACTCAGTGACTATCTGCAACTCAGGGCTTTAAGTATGCAGTGGTACCTCGGGTTACATACGCTTCAGGTTACAGACTCCGCTAACCCAGAAATAGTACCTCGGGTTAAGAACTTTGCTTCAGGATGAGAATAGAAATTGCATGGCGGCAGCAGGAGGCCCCATTAGCTAAAGTGGTGCTTCAGGTTAAGAACGGAACTTCCGGAACGAATTAAGTACTTAACCCGAGGTACCACTGTAGTCCCCTTAGCCAACTGCTTTTAGAAGGCTGTCATTGGAGGAGTTACAGGGTGGATTTCATTAGGGATCTCCCTATGTCCCCCTCCAACAACTTGAGAACTGCATCAGCCATCTGGAAAGCTAGCAGTTGAGGCCCGGAGAGTGTAAATTAAATAAAAAGGTCTTGCGCCATGCTGAAATGAGGATGTCTGGAAGTTTTCCTGTTATAAATGGGTATGCTTTTAATAACCTGAATGATAACTGAACAGACCAGGGCTACTAAGTATAACTGGCTGGCAAAGCTGCAGGTCAAAGAGGAGGAAGCAATTCACTTAGTGTGACCAGCTGATGAAATTTATTGCCAAAACCATGTTTGTTTCAGTTATTCGTTTCTGAAGATTTATATACTATTCTTCCATTGTGTACTAAGTACTCAGGGAAGTTTAATAACAATTGTAAAACGAAGAAATCCCTCCCAGTTCCCCAGCCCAAGAAAAAACAATAAAATGGTTAGAAAATGAACAACACACAAACTGAAAGCTTCAGCCTGTCAAATTCAATACCTACATGAGAAAAAACAGAGTTGGCACAGCAGGTGAGGAGGGTGAGAATATTAATATTAATATTCTGTTCCCAGAGTGGCTGGGGAAACCTAGCCAGATGGGCGGGGAATGAATAAAATTTATTATTATTATTATTATTATTATTATTATTATTATTAAGAGCTCCATAACTTAGGTGTAAAATCAGAGAAGGGTCTCTTATGAATCCCAACTCATCTTGCTCTATATTTAAGGGCAGTATACTTTTGATTACCAATCAAGGAGGAAAAACATGGGGCTACTGTCTCCATTCTTGCCTGCTTCTAAGCTCTCTCTGGTTGTGTATGGAGCAATAAAGTTTTTATTTGCACATCAGAGCGGAGGGGGAAGAGGGAAATCTTCCATTCCACAAACATGAACTCTGTCCCATTCTCAGGACAGCTAGGATCTGAGCTAGGATGCTAGATAGATTTCTGATGTGAGCTTTCTTTAGTATTATTATTTATTAAATTTGTATACCACCCTTTATCAGAAGACCACAGGGCGGTTCACAACGTAAAAATACAAAATAAGAACACAACAAACCAATAACCACCCCCATCTGGTGTGATTAATACTGTATGTTCTGAAAACCTTTGCAGTGCGACCCTATACACGCCTACTCAGAAGAAAATCCCACCAAGTTCCGCGGGGGTTACTCCCAGGAAAGTGGGCAGAAGGTTGCAGCCTTCCAGTTTTAAACGCTAGAAATCATCTAATAAGGCCAGTGCTTTTTTCTTTTCTTTCTCAAAACATGTTTAGGGGTACTCTCATTTTCCTACTCATATTAAAATACTGCCCCTCAATGAAGCCAAACGTAGATGATTCACAAAATTTTTAGGGGTATGTGTACGCTTGAGTACCCCCCCCCCGGGGGGGAAATAAAACATTGAATAAGGCTATTTGCCAGAAAAGGAATTGAGGTGGGGGGCGGGGAGAGGAGGTTGTAAGCAACTTACCTCTAAATTAGCTACTCCTTGACTCGCTGGTTCTAACCCTTTTTATACACAGAGTTTTCTACTTGGAGTTTTCTCGTCTCGTCACCGGCTCTTACCTGTTTTTGCTGCCGCGGAGTAACCCAGCTCCCCCTCTGGGACTTCTTCCCTTGTGCTTTTCTTTTCCCCCTCTCCTAGACTGAGGAAATAAGATAGGTGCAGAGATCTAAGATGCAAAGAAACCCGGGAATTAAGAGTGGGGAAAATGAATTAAGAGAAATCGCTTTGGAAGATAAAGACAGTGGACGTGCATCTTTCCACCCCTCTCTTCTTTGCAGAGTTAATGGCCGAGTTCTGGGCAGTGGCTGTTTACCTTGCCCTCCTAGGTAGTTTTTAATCCGTGGGTGTGGTTACCTTGTCTGATAACTTACCTGTTTATGGTCCGCAGAAAGAGCTGTGCAGAGTTTAAGACGCAGCAACACGAAACCGGCCTCGTTGGTTGGTGCTCCTTGGCTGGAATCTGCATTCCAGACAGAAACCTGAAGCAAAAGCGGAAGAGTGGTGCTTTCTTTCTTTTTATTATGATTATTCAGCTTCAAGGGCACCAACGTTAACTGGGACTTCTCAGCAACTAGGAATCTCCAGAAGTTAAAAGAAGGCTCGTTTCTCTGTGTGTGAAGATTTGGAAACATTTCTTTCTGCTCGGAATTTTCCAGCTTTCTGATCTTGCCTTCCTTCTACGACTTTGCTCAAAGCAGCTTTTGACCACCATGGGGTGCCTTTCAAGAAACTTTTGAGGAGTTTTTCTGCTGACGATTTTTTCCCTTGATTCCCGGGCCGGCATGAGGAAGTAGCAAACTGCAAGTACCAGCTGTTCTGTTGAGAGAGAGTGAGAATGAGAGAAAGAGATCTGTCTTGTTAACTGCTTGTATTTCTATTCACTAAAAAGGCTGAGTGTAGCAGAAAAGAACAGTAAGCCTTAGTGCAATAGGCGGTGGAGTTTGTAGCAGATTTGCGTTGACAAAAAATAGGCCCATTGTGTAAATAATAAGTTGTGACGCTGCTGGGAAGTTTTTATGGTATGCAACACGATGCAAAATCTTCCCGTTTCGCCTCTGTTCAAGTTGTAAAGTTTGGCTGGAATGTGCATTTCAGACCATTGTTAGAAAGAGCAGTGTGTGATCTGGTGAAAAACTGCCTCTCTCTGTGGTGTTTTAATGTAATAGACTGAATGAAAGATGTCCCCTGAGAGTAATCATATAGAAACGAACTGATATCTTCTGGGAATATAATAAGTACTACTGTGATTTGCCCAACATGGAAGCAAATCAGACTTCAGACCATAATGAGCTTTCCAGTCTAGAGGGGGCAACCGAACCTGAACCAGGCCCAACTCTCTACACAAAATTTTCTATGAAAGCCCTTTTTGGATTTACGGCTAAACTGCAACCAGACACTTCAAAAGAACAAGCTGTTCTTAAAGGATTTCGAAATGTCAATGATATCAGTAGCCATGCTGACAACCAGGAAGTGAGGAGCAGAATCAATGGAGATGATTATCTAGATGGAGATCATCAACTTTCAGAAATACCACAGGCTGAAAGCCCAAACAATGCTTATGAAATTTCAGAATCCAGTACTTGCGACATGTTTCCCCTCGAGGCTGATGCCACTGCCCCAGTTGACTCAGGAGTGGGTGCCTGGGTGCCAACTGACTTTGATGCTGATGCTGCCCTGGGTAACTTTGAGGTTGATATTAGCAACCATGTTGAATATGAAGTCTACGGCAGCACACCTGCTGACTTTGTAGACACTACCATTGTCCCAGATGACTATGAGCCTGACATTTACGGCCCAGATGACTTGGAACTGCAGGAGCAGAATGATCCCTATGTTTTCCATTCAGATTCTCAACACTCTCTTTTGTCTGAATTTGGCAAACAAAATGACAAGGATGCCATTCTTATTCAGGGTACTTTGGTTCATGCAACAAGTGACACAGAATCAGACAATGAGCCTACAGATCTTAACAGTGACGAAAATATAGCAAACAGATCTGTTTTAAATAGTATTGTGTCTTTGGAGGATAATGACCAAAATAAAGAAGAGTCAGAAACAGAAGGATATAGAGAAATAGATGGTACTATAAATGGAGGTGAAACAGAGCAGATTCTACCAAGTTCTCAGCTTCATTCAACAGAAATGGATGATACAATACATGAAATTTGTTCAGAAACTGAAACTGCAGCACTGACCAATGAGAACCATACAGGCCTGTCTCTCACAGGAGAAGATACTCAGGGGTTTGTAGATGAGCAAGGACCTCTTGCAAGCAATTCCAGCACGGCACCCATTCAAAAACCATCTTTGAATGAGAAGACCTTTCAGCTTCCTGCTTTTTTCAGTGGGCTACGTGTACGGAAGAAAGGTTTCTCTTCAGATCAGGAGGAAACTGTCACTGAAATCAAACAGAAAGACAGTGACTTGGCTATGCTTAAATTAAAACAGCCTGTTAAAAAGTCCAGTATTGCACCTGATCAGTTAACTAAGAGGAAACCAGCAGAGCCCAAAGCGGCCCCTACCTTTCTAGAACAACTCTCTCATCTCTTAGGGCCTAAAAATGAAGAAAAAGATTCTGGTGAGGTGTCCAGTGATTCTGGCAGCAGCGAGAATGGCCAAGAAAGCAAATCTTCAGTGAGAAAAGCATCCTCTACCTCTGAAGAGGCAAAACCAAGCCCCGCTGAATCTGCATTGGATGCATTTAAAGCTTTATTTACACGCCCTCCCAAAAAAGAGACAACTGCTGATACTTCAGAGCTAGAAGCGATAAAACGCAAAATGAGACATGAAAAAGAATCACTGAAGGCAGTATTTGAAAGGTCTAAAGGTGATGGAGCAACTGACACAAAACCAGTAGGTTGATTAATACTCTTGTATGCTAGGGCTTACGCAAAATACTAATTGGGTAAATAGATAGGTGTGATCTAAAATACATATGGCAAATGCTTATTTTGGACAGAAAAGACCCAAGCGTAGCATTACCATTTTGAGACTGGGATGCCTGCTTTGACAGCACCCAGCGTCACAATACTAAGCTGTATTGGTGAATTCTGTGCATTCAGAACGGTATTGTTGAAATGTGGGTTATTATTTATAAATTGCATAGTTCCTTTACAGTGCAAAATATGATACACAATATGGGTTGTCTAACCTCATAACAACACACTGAAATTGTCATAAAATTTCGCATTTCAGAAATGTACTGAAGTTGAGAGATGATTAGCAGAGCAATCAACACACCCTTTTCGAGTGGCAGGCAGGAATGAGTGTGTGGCTTGAATAGAAGTGTCTCTGCTAGCCCTGCTGGTCTCCATTTGCTTCCTGCCGCCTGCAGAGTCTCGCCACTCTGCTGACACAGAGCCCCCTTCTACCCACTGAATGTACCGTCACTTGGAAACCCATAGAGCTGGGTTTTATATGGGTGGGGAGTCCTGAGCTCCTCTGGAATCCATTGGATTCTGAGCCATCCATGCAGCATCAGACCCAGTTTAGGCCCAGTCACTGCACCAGCTATATAGACTGGTGCAGGGATCTGCCTGATCTTCCCATGTTCTGCCAATCACTAAGCACAGCAGGGCTACAGGTGCTGCAGTGGTCCCACCATTCCATAAAGCCCTGCCAAGATAAGGAGTGCTGGTTTGGATTTTTCCTTAATTTGACAGAAGATATTGAGTCTGTGGCTGATCTGAAATTTGGGTTGTGGTGAGTTCTAAGCCAGCTGTCTGCCAGCCACACATGGCATCAAAACAGCATTCCAATCCTGCCTTCCCCCTACGCCCCCACAAAAAAAAGAAAGCTCAGGGCTGTGTACATTTTTATCCTCACAAAAATCCTGTGAAGTAGGTTAGACTAAGGTAGTTGCTGGCCCAAGGTCACCTACTGAGTTTATTGGCAGCATGGATATTTGAAACTAAACCTTCCCAGCCTTAACTGGTCACTCTAACCACTGAAACTGGTGTCGCAGTGAATTAAGAGCATACACTTTAATACTGGTGGGTCGTTTCAATTGTGCAGTGGGGAGTACCCATGGCTTTTCCCCAACAATAAAGGTAATGGAAAAACCCATGCCTTTATTGACCTCTGCACATCAGAGCATTCAGTCATTATGATGTATCGTATGTGAACAAACAAACAGAAATTGCAGGTAGTCAGAAAAAAATCCAGAATGTAGTATATTGAACTAGCTAAAATGTCGCAAAATTGTGAGCAAGCTATCACATTTCCCCAGTACTTATTTCTGACTGGATATTAAGCAAAAAGAAAGATGGAAAGGCTGTTGGGTTTGTTTGTTTGTTAACATTTATAAACAAGCAGTTTTCAATGCCATGTGCCTTCATATGTTTCTTAAAATATTTTTTGTTTTATTAGACTGATGCAGTACTTTCTGATCAGGATGACAAGACTCCCGGTAGACTGCAGACTGTCTGGCCACCACCCAAAGCAAAGGATGAAGAAGAGAAAGTAGGATTAAAATATACAGAAGCAGGTAATATACCATGGCAAAATGTCTATTTAAAAAACAACAACACCTGAATCTGTTATCCAGTTTCTAGCACTGGCTCTTTCACAATAGTTATATTATACTCAAAAGAAAAAGTTGATTGCTTTGTGTCTGGTGCTGTAATTAGTTTTCAAAGGCTGACAGGTAGGAATTTTGTTACAGGTAGCTTTTCAAGAGGTGTATGCATAGCCTGGTCCATCCAGACTGACACAGCTATACTAGTATAGTAGCTTTCCAGCCAACATGCGTGTGGTAAAATGAATACTATACTCACAATGTAATAATACCTGTTTTCTTTACACATGTCATGGATGGCATTCAATACTAGCTCCATTCAGATTAGACCAATTGAAGTTAATTATCATGACTAAGTCAGGTTAATTAATTTAATGGGTCTGGTCTGAATAGGACTTAGTTGAATACAACCCATTACCACAGTGCAGGGGGAAATATCCTGCATGGAGCCTTCTTTGGTGTTTCTTCAGTATTAATAACAGAAGTCAATAATAAGAGTAGAGTTGTAAGGGACGCTGAGGCTCATCTAGTTCAAACCCCTGCAGTGCCGAGATCCCAACCAAAGCAACCATGGATTAATTAGGAAAAGGAATGTTCAGTGTAACTGACTGTGTCAGTCAGATTTTAAAAAGCATTTTATGGCAATAGGTAGGCAAGCTACACAGCAAAAAGTACCCCAAGCTAATTTAACAATTCTGCATTCATGTGCAAACTCCCTTTATAACATTTATAACATTTTGAAGTAGTCCCATCATTGCCTTGCTAGAGAGTTTGTACAAATTATCCCATGTAGACATAGCTATTCATCCCTGAAACTCTTCAACAGAAGTGCCATTTTGGTCTGTTTTAGATTCTGCTTTGGTTAAGTTTTACAGTAATTTATTCTAATTTTGTTTTGCATGCTGTTACTGTATATACCGTACATGCACATATCTCCATTGCCAAAAACATGATTACACAACTTGCCTGGCATCTAAATTGGCAAACCAGCTGGGGTATTTCAACAGAGGTAAAAAAAAAATAAAGTAGGAAAAATAGATTTTAAAAATAAATAAATAAATAAATAGCTTGAAATAATCCACTGTGTCCGACCATATATATCCAAAGGCATGTTAATATAAACCTTCAAACAGGAACAAAAACATATTTGCTCTCTGCTCATATAAAATGTAATTATGGCAATCTCTGTGCCAAACCTTCATATTAGCAGCTTACCTCTTAATAGTATGCGTTTGTATTATGCTAAATACAAGTTGGTGTCAGAATGATCCTTTGCAAAGGCTTTTAAATGTGGGATGTTAGGATCATGTTAAAGCGAATCGCTACTTCAGTTTTGACGCCGTATAGATTCCTCAATAGTGTTTGAGAGATGGAGGGGGAGTTAAAATGTAGAAGGAATAATATTAATTATTCTGTTCTCTGTTTATAGGCTATTTACGTTTCCTCCTAAGTGCCCTATGGCATTATCAGGCCTTTGGCAAATTAACAATCTATGGACTTTTAAACTTGGGGCGGGGTATTATTTTGTTTCTTATTATATATTTTTCTGTTTTTACACTGGCTCTCAAATAAAGAATGATATAATAATAATAATAATAAGGCTAGAAATGAAGCAGTACATAGGGACATACCCGGTGCATGTTTTTCTTCTACATTTTCTCTCATCACAATATGGTTCCATCTTTTGTGATGACCACCATAGGAGAGGGGTCATGGTAAGAGGAGGGCAAGGCCCAATTTCTACCATTCCTTGACTGATGGTGGCAAAAGTAGTGAGAGACCCCTGTGAGAGAAATTATCCTTGCTAAATGGTTCGCCAGAAGTGGCTTAGTCATGCTGGCCACATGAACCGGAAGTCTGCGGACAAACGCCGGCTCCCTCGGCCAGTAAAGCGAGATGAGCGCGCAACCCCAGAGTCGTCTGTGACTGGACCTAACAGTCAGGGGTACCTTTACTTTTAAATAGTAGCCTGAATGGGTTTCCTTTACATCTGTGCTGCTGTGTTTGTTGCTTGTGGGTGGGATGGAAGTACAGACTTTAAAAAAAACACCACATTTTTCATTAAGGCATTTTATTTCTTTTCTTATATTCTTTCCCTTAACTTTCCTATTTAAAAATAATATATATACCTATTGTTGTGAGAAAAGTGGAACACTGTAGATCTTGTGTACAATGCTGCCAGCTGTTGGTGCAGTGATTTGAGTGGAAATTATCAGTATACCAAATGTATTGTAATTTGCTCAGAGCTTGGATTCTGAAGTAATGTCATTACTCATTCAGTGACTGAAAGAGATGGGAATTTAGCAGTGACTAAGACGTAACAGGACGGAAGTACCATATTCAGATGAGTTAGGTGGAGCATGTATAAACTTTACTTTCATGCTCTTCATACAAGAGGCTTTTGATACCCTCTCACTGCTGTATAATTACCCTTGAAGCTGATCCAGAAGATCCAATAAGCATAGAATTCTTCTCATTCCCATTAGAATCAGTGATGCTATCACAATGGTTGTGCTCAAATCTGCAATGATTTCTTGTTTAGCTGTTCATTGGGTTATAGATGCCAAAAGTTGCCAAACAGGTCTTTCCTCTTGCTAAGATAATGTGAGATGTGCTTCCTTTCACTGACTGTATTCAAAATAATGTTTAATGACAGCCTTTTCTCTTAATGTGCAATATATTTCCCTTGGCCATAAATAATGCTCACTGACTATACCTATTTTTGGGTGGGATTCGATCACATACAGTACTGACTATGTGATTCAGGTTGTGCAATTAAAGTTGATTTGAACCCCTTGCACAACATGCCTGCTTCTCCCCGAAACTAGACTTTTTTGCAGTAAGGAAAGTGATGGGAAAATGCACTGTAAACCTTGAAGTAACACTGTCTAACTTCCTTGCAAACAAACCACAACATATGTTCAATAAACAGGTCATCTGGAAATGACTGATAATACTCATTTCTAACACTTTCCTAACCTACACAAGCAGCTACGGCCAGACAATAATGTAGATATAATTATGCGGCTTCTGTGTCTAGAGCAGGGGTCAGTAAACCTTTTCAGCAGGGAGCCGGCCCACTGTCCCTCAGATCTTGTGGGGGGCCGGACTATATTTTGAAAAAAATAACAAACGAATTCCTATGCCCCACAAATAACCCAGAGATGCATTTTAAATAAAATCACACATTCTACTCATGTAAAAACACCAGGCAGGCCCCACAAATAACCCAGAGATACATTTTAAATAAAAGAACACATTCTACTCATGTCAAAACACGCTGATTCCCGGACCGTCTGTGAGTCGGATTTAGAAGGCAATTGGGCTGCATCCGGCCCCAGGCCTTAGTTTGCCTACCCATGGTCTAGAGGCTAGCTTAAGGGAGGCCCAGCCTGTGGGTCAGGCTTTAGCCTAGCATTAGGGGTCCATTTCAAGCATGCATGTATGAAGTTCAGAAGGACGGTAGATGATGTCACAGATGGGATGGAGGTCAGGCACTGGATCAGAGGCCTCAGATGAAAGTGTGACATCAAAGTCAGGCAGAAGGTTCCATGACAGCATAGAGGGTTGAAGGGGTCAGAAGTATGGGAAGCAGAAGTCTCAATCTGAGGCAGCAAGGTACCGGTAGTAGGCAGAGTCCTCCCATTCAAGGTGGGTTACAGTCAGTTAACATTTCTTTGTGAGTTTGTCCCCAGGAATTCATCCTGAGTTTCTTCCCAAAGGCACTTTCTAGGGCAAGAGTTTTCTATCAGGGGCCATTGACCCACAGAAACAAATAAAGAAGAAAAATAAGAATGTCCGTTTTTGTTTTGTTTTGTTTTTTAGACAGTGTTCAGTAGGTTTTGTGTGCTTTTCCTCCACTGTGATGACTGAATCTGCTTTTCCTTAGTGAGCCATTGAGCTCTTGTCTGGCACACACAGAGCTCCTTTGTTCTCTTTCCCTCACCACATCTCGGGTTGTAAACAGGATTGTGCTGTTTTCCTAAGCTGCTCTAGCCCCCAGTTCCTACTGTATTTGATATTGTTTATAAATCCTTTGAATGGAAGGGCCGAGCTTCCCAGAGGTGGGCATTTTGGTGTTGTTGGCATAGAACTCGTGTTGTTTCCATTATCTTGATTTTGGTTGCCATGGCCTGGTGGCATTGGCAAGCTTGGGAGGGGACAGCAAGCAGGGAGTGGTCCCTCAAAATATGCGATGGGTGCTCACTTCAGCACTCTGGCTCCTGCCTTTCTCCTGGTGGGAGGAAGCAGTGCTCCCCAAATCTGCTCTGGAGTGTCTGTAGCAGGAAAGAGCAGAATGGGAAGTCCTGATAATGCAGGAAGAAATCCATTATGCAAGCCAGATGCCATAATTACATATCATCCTAAACATCGATCAAAGGTGTTGGCTAAACTAAGTTCGTGTTCTCTCATCAGAAAGTTTACTAAATGATCAAATTGAGCCCCAAAAATGTGTAATAGGAGGCATCATAGACTTGCAAACTGACAGTGAAATCTAAGGGTGTTAAAATTTGTGTACCATTGTTTCACTTATGTTATGTTAACTGGTAGTGTGAAAATATTGAATGTTTTATTTCACTGTTATGTTTATGATACTACAGTATGATCAAGTAGTTTTGAGTCAACAATAAATGATGATGGTATTGTCATGTTACAAGTCTACTGAAAGGCTTTCATATCTATTTGTGCGGGGAGGGTTTTTTGGGGCAGGTTTTGCTACAAAAGCAGTGGTTCTAATTTTCAAAAACGTTTTCATTTAAAAAGCTTATATTAAAAATGAGAAAAGTAGCAGTTTCCATTGACTGGATGATAATGTTGGAAATAATCTTACTGAGATACAATTCATGACACATTTGTTCTTTTATGTAGCATTTTCCTCATTAATTGTGTATATTGACAAGTCCCTGCTTCTTCATTGCCTTTTTAAGTTGCTTCATCCTGCAGCAAAGTCATGCTGTTTCTATGGCACCTCAATTTCCATGGCAACAGTCATTGACGCTATAAACACTATTTTTATGCCAGTGTGAGAAAGAGAAGCAGGGTTGTGAATGAGAAACCTCTTATTAGACCTAAAGGGCCTTAAATAAAATATTGAGAATAGAACTGTATATAACAGAAAAAAATATATTTCAGCTGTGTTTTGAATTGGCCCCTCATAACTCACAATGTGATTTATGGAGGAGGAAAGACCCTCTTCAAGTGTAATGCTGGGGGACCCCTCCCCCCTTCCTATATAAACCATATATCATAAAGACACCACAGTCTCTGCTGTGCCTTATTTCCCAAAAGTAGACACAGACCCTGGGTAAGCACCTGAAACTGTGAAGATTGGGGGACGACGTGTAATAATATTAAAAACATCCCACCCACTTCTAAAAGGCCACAGATGGTTAAAGGTGAAAGGCCTGGTTATAGAGGAACGCTTTTGCGTAGCACCTAAAGATATGTATAATGATGGTGCCAGATGAACCTCCCTGGACAGAGCTGTCCACCAACAGGCAGCCACTGCATAAAAAGGCTTCTCCTCATGTTGCCATCCCTGAATCTCATGGAGGGGCCACATGAAGAAAGGCCTCAGATGATGACTGAAGGGTCTGGGTCAGTTCATATGGGGTCTGCAATTCTGAGCTGTTTAAGGCTTTATATATCAAAACTAGTACTTTGAATTGGGCCCAGAAACTACAGTGGTACCTCGGGTTACAAACACTTCGGGTTACAGACTCCGCTAACCTGGAAGTAGTACCTCGGGTTAAGAACTTTACCTCAGGATGAGAACAGAAATCGCGTGGTGGCAGCACGGCGGTAGCAGGAGGCCCCGTTAGCTAAAGTGGTACCTCAGGTTAAGAACAATTTCAGGTTAAGAACGGACCTCCGTAACGAATTAAGTTCATAACCAGAGGTACCACTGTAATTGGCAACTAGTGCAGTCAGGTCAGAATCAGTGTTATATGTCCAAAAGTAATATGAGGCTTCATCCTTGGGAATCAAGCAAACCCACCCCCAAACAGCAGCATAGAACACTTTCTAGGTCAAGCTAGGAAATATAGGTATCAATAACCAGATTGTAATATAGACAAGGAATCCAGTACACTTTACAGGCAAACTTACGACACACTGGCAGCACTTTCTAAAGTGAGGAATGAAGAGGATAAGTAGCCCCTGTGCAGTTCTCCAGTTCCAGTTGCCCCCTTTCTGAAGCACTGTTTCCAATTTTAAAAGAGCCATCGGAATACTGTTTCAATACTTTGTGTGCGGTGTAGCTTTGTTAAAGTAAGGCACTAATTTAAGAGAAGTAGTCAAAGGATTTTGTTAAGGGAAAGGTTCTTGATAAAGTTCCTCACATTTGCTATTTTTATTAGTAATCTAGGGGAGGTGGTAGGAATTTGTTTATGGTATTTCAGATGGCACCAAACTAGGAGGCATTGCAAATATTATTAGGAAATCATGCAGAATTAATTGGATGGCCTCATGAACTGAAATGATGATGATGGTGGTGGTGGTGGTGGTGGTAACACGTCAGAATTGTGATTGCCTGTTTGATTCTGGTTAGAGCAAGTGCAAGCCATAGTTTGTTGGTGTGCATGTGATGGGAAACTGTGGTTTGTACTGAACAAAACCAATCTGTGTTTGGAAGGTGTAAAAAATGTATGTGAGCCTATGACACATTCCTTATTCTCTGAAACATGCTTATGCCTAAACTGAATGTGTCTTATAGGATTATTAGGATTAGATTTTATGGAACAATGTAGGTGTTCCATTATTACCACTCCTCTGTTTGAAATAGGTGACAGGAGTGTGAAACATGTAAATGACATGCCTATTTAACCTTGTTAAATGTTTGCCAGCTGGGTGGTAATTATTTGCTGTACTGTAATCTTGAACGTTTGGCACTGAAACAGGATAATTAAAATAGCATGTGATCTGGCAGCTGAATATATTTTTCCCCTGTAAACAAGGAGACAGCAAGATATTGACTCAGACAGAAACCAAGGTGCTATGCCCAGCTGAGGTGTTTTCATTACATCCTTACACATGAACCACCGGTGAAGTTATTAATGCCCTCTGTAAAATGAACGCATTGTAGATGTAGCTTTACTTGTTGCAGCCGTGGGGAAGGTCAGCTAGAATGTTTACTCTGCTTTTTCCACATTTATGCAAAAGTAACTTTGCATCTTTTCTATGCAAAGCTTCTCTTGCTGTAGAAATAATTAACTAATTAACCTGTTCTTTTCCCGTTTTTCCTGGAGGATATTAGGTATAAAACGTCAAGGTGCCAATAAGTATATATATATATATATATACACACACACACACCCCAACACCATCAGTTGACCCAGACATTACACAGCATAAATTGCAATGCACGCAGCTACCAACAACCATTTTTAAACTTTCCTTTGTACGTGTTATGTGATCTGCTGTGGATCTCATTGGTTTGTTGAGGCATTTGCTTGCGAGTATTTGTATTTTAAAAACTCTTACGTGCTGGTTACCTCTTCCCTCCCCATGTCTGCTCCTTATTATGCAAGATGAAGGTTATTATTATGAGGTTGCTGCCTGACGATATTCCCACAGCTGCCAGCTTCTGTGGCCAGGCTACTAGTGCCACACCAAGGACATTTTTGGTCATGGCACTTCAGTTATAGAATTCCCTCTTTAATGGCAACCCATATCCCTGACTCCTTTCAAAAAGCTTTTAGAATGTTCTTATTTTATAGCATCTTTGTGTCCTAAGCTACTGGGATGGTGACTGTGCTGTCTTTGGCTGATGATGTGTTTTGTTGGACTTTACTGTTTATAATGCTCATTCTTTTTAAAATTTATTTTGCCATTTCGGCTACCTTGGGTTTCTTTTTATGCAAGGATTGCTTCTTCTTCTTTATTCATTCATTCATTCATTTAGAAGTACCAGGGTAGAGTTCTTAATTGCTGTTTTGTCATACGGTCAGGGCTTTCAAGGTGCGAACAAGTGTTTTTGAATCTGGTAGAGAGATGTGTAAAGTTCACGTGCAGCTGAGTCAGGCCCTTGTCTCTGCTAACCCAGGTCTGCCTGCTGTGATGGCTTTCAAATATCTGCCCAAAGTTGTTTCATAGCCTTGCTGCCTGGGATTCTTTGTCTGGAAATAACTGGGATTGAACTAACCTGGGACGCAGAGCACAGGAGCAGCACGTTCTGCTTCAGTGCTTGAGGCAAAACGGGATTACTGTTCCACACTGCAAAGCCTCCCTTACCTGCATTGCGCAGTGTCACTCGCGAAGTGCTGGCAGTGGCACCGGCTTGCGGCAAAATCTCATGAGGGGCCCAGCCCTGGCAAAGCATGTGTTCTGCAACCTAGCTGTGGCCACAGTTGCATTGGTAGATCAGATGTGTCCTACAGAAAATGCTGCAGAAGTTCTACTAGTACTGTATCCATGTCAAAGCAATGCTTTCTAATGGGAATGAAAGCTTTTCCAGTGTGGGCCCCTCCTGCTTTTTTTTATTGTTTCCTGGGCACCGTTTGGAAATCAAAAGACAGTTCGAGTTGTGGGAGAGAAAATGGTTTCACCTTTTCTTCCTTGTCTTGAAGACCTTGAGCGGTGCTGGATTTACGTATAAGCTAAACAAGCTATAGCTTAGGGCTCCACTCTCTTGGGGGGCCCAAAAAAATAAGAGAAAGGAAAAAACTGGATGTATATTTCCAAAATATAAGGTAAAAAACAAATAAAATAAAACCTACATACAGCAACAGTGTTTTGTGTTGTGTAGGTTCCTATGATGTAAGTAATGGGCCACGCCTGCTAGCCTGCTCCCTAAAATATCACTGGTTTGCTCATTTCTATATATAGGGTGCATACATTCTGCAAGTGCACATGGCTTTAGATACCTATTAGGTCCATAAATTAACATATAGCATATATTCAACACAAAAAACAGCGACAATTTGTTGTTGACAAAGGACAGCTGGACATATAAAGGGCCCCATTACGTTCAGTAGCTTAGGGCCTCATCAGACCTAAATCCGGCCCTGACCTTGAGCCATACAAAGGAAAGGTATATTGCAATCTAGAAGGCTGTAATAGATCCCACTTTAAATTCCAAAGACTCTGTCATGTGGTTGGGCGGGAGCGGGGGGTGGTACAGCATTTCTATAAACTTTTGCTGCATTGCAGATGTTTGATCCAGGAATACAAAGTTTTGTGAGACAGTTAATTAAATCGCTCCACCCAAACTTTGGAGTGGCTAGTACAGTAGAAGCTGGAATAGTTTTGGCAGTTCTTTCCAGGCATGTGCAAAGAGGCTGAGTCACTCTGTGCTTGCCCAGTCACTCTCCAATACAGCATTTCCTCCCTCTTTTGTAAAGCATTTTTCTTGGAGCTGGGATTGAAATTATCCTAGCCATTTATTTTGCTAATAATACCGATTAGTTCCAAACATTCCCACAAAGTGTACTTTGTAAAATATTATTATTATTACTACTACTACTTTGTAAAACTTATTAGAAACTTGTTTTTAACATATCACATTATATTCATTGTTGTGTATCTGTATTTCCCTTAGTTCTTATTTAAACACATGGAAAGCAGTCATGAGTGTAATTATTCCATGCATCTTGATTTTTACTTAGATCTGGTTTGCATAAAGTCATTTGTACAAGTTAGAAAAACCAAATGCCATTGTTTCAGAAAGGTTGGGCAGCCCAGCACCTTCAGTTCAGTTTTGAGGATGTCTAATTTGCAAAATAGAACTTGTCTGGTGCATTTTAATGGCATTGAGCTTCAGTAGACTAAATATGTGCTACTGACATCTAGTGGGTAAATTAGAAAATAACATGAGGGAAATTTTAAAAACTGCAAGGTAGGGGTGGGGGAATCAGGGGGACCAAAGGAAACATTATACAGGACCTGTGTGTTACCATTTCTTACTGGACTTTTCAGTTGTAGCAACTTTGCAATGAGTCTGGACAGTGAATGGTGAGGGGAAGGGGCTTCTTAATCCTTTTCCTTCTTTCTAGCCATTTTTCTACTAAAAAAAATCACATTCCCTACTGAAAAATTTACAAACAGTGTGTCTCTTCATACTACCTTCCATGTAGCTTTTAAAGCCTTTTATTTGAAGGGGTCTTCACAATATCTGGAGGCGCGTTAGTAGAGGAGTCCCCAACTTTGTTGAGCCCAGGAGGCATTTAGAAAGCTTAAAAACTGTGCTATGAGCATCACAGGTTTCAGAGAAGAAAAACTGGTGATGCTCAGAACCTGCCCCACTCCAAAAAAAAAAAAAAAAAAAAAAAAGCAGCAAGGGCAGCAAATAAAAACCAATAAAATGCATACCAAAGGGGGGGGGAGGACCCTGCACCAAACACACAACCCCTCTCTCCTAACCAAATCACCACCACCTCCTCAAAATAGGGAGGGTCAGGGGGGCTTGGTGGGTGATTAGCAACACATTGAGCACCCCAGCATTAGGTCTTCATTTCCCCCCAGAACCTTCTGTTATATTAGATTCAACAAAGAGTTTGCATGTTGAGAGAGTGAATCACTTCTCCCTGTTCTCTCTTTCCAGACCACTCAGCCGTTTTGTAATTTCATTCTTCCCCACCAGATGTAGACGTATTTTAAGGCACTTTCCAAAAGCTGACACATCTGCTTCCTGCGTTTTTTAGCTACCAGATTTCCAGAAACGTTTCATCAGCCCAAGTCGACATCCATCCACACGTGATAATATCAATACCACTTGTTGAGGAACACAAGGGAATAGCAAAGAGAACCTGTACAAATGACGCTGACACAAAACCTCACACACACATTAAGTAAAATAGAAACATCGCCACCCAACCCACCCCCATCCACCTTGGCCCCCTCCACCTCTCCCCCCTTTCACCCCCAATGTAACACTAATGTCTCAACAAATAAAACGGACCTGTAGAAAATGTAACTTGAAAAAAGAGACATTGCATCTACTTTTGTAAACCAAGAAACCAATAATAATAAGAAGAATAAGAATAAGAATAAGAATACCACTTCTTGAGTCTCCCTAGCAAGTGGATTCCAGAGGGCATGGTGGGAAGTGAAAATGTCTTTTCATTTAATTGTTGGAAGAGTTGATTATTTGGTCTGCTGCATGGGCTGCCCCCAGTTTCAACACAAAGCCCCCTAAAACAAAGCAAAAAACATACAAAGCACCTATACCCACCAAAACTAATGAAACACAGACCAAAAAGCAGAAACCCCCTCCCAAAACATTTCTAGTGTTTGTCTTCTGTTCCACTGGAGTTTTCTAGATTTTCAGCCCTCCGTCAAGCTATGCCACACCCTGTGTCCCTTCTCCTTCAGTACATTTCATTTACCAGTTGATTTGCGGTAATAAACAACGATAGCATATTAGTTGGCTAGCTCTGCATAGCCCTTGCTATGGCTTGAACAGGCTGCAATGTCAACTTACAATAGGACACTCCCAGAACCTAAATTGAAGGCCGTGACTCAGGCCTTGAACGTGCAAAATTATCTGGGAAAAGTGCTGAATGTGTGTGAAGTGTCTTCCAGCTGAAAAATTCTGGTTAGTACCCCAATTTATGTGATGAAGAGGAATCACGTCCAGGCCAGAGAGTGATTTCAAGCCTGACTTGAGCCATTGACACCTCTCATTTTACAGTGTCATTGATCTGAAGATAAAAGTGAAGAAAGAGATGAGGGAGGGAAGCATGAGGGCACAGAAAAGAAGATGTGATGGTTGGAGGGGAGACACAGAATTGAAAGGATGCTGAAAGCATTAGGGGTACGTGAAAGTGTGAGCTGGAGAAGAAAGGATGAAGGCAGCCACTCATTTCTCTAATTATTGCCTGACCAGCTTTATGTGTTTGCACATATGTGTGTACACACACACACTTCGCCATGATGCTATCCCACATGGTATATGTGAAAGTATGACAGCTACATAAGCAAGACTGGTCCTGTGCATCTTTCACATAGTCCCAAATATTCTGCAAGCAAAGCCTCTAAAGCAGAATGAACCTAGAAAGATGAAAAACTGGCAGGGAAGGGACCAAGAAAAGCAGTCCTTGAGAGCACTTGTGTCTTTGTCACCTAGCATCACTGAGAGAAAGTTGAGATGAAATAGATTGCCTTTTTACACTCACAAGCATCTTCTACCATTATCAATAATATTAGAAGCATCATCACTAAGTTGTGCCCAGATGCAGGAGAAAACAAGCTTGCTCCATCTTCCATGTGACAGCCATTTAATATCTGAATATGGCTATCATATCTCCTCTCAGACGCTTCTTTTCCAGGCTAACCATACCCAGCTCCCTCAACTGTTTATCTTGACGCTTGGTTTCCAGACCCTTGATCACCTTGATTGCCTTTCTCTGCGCACATTATAGCTTGTCAATGTCCTTCTTAAATTGTGATGTCAAAAATTGGACAGAGTACTCCAGTAGTGGTCTGACTAAGGCAGAATAGAGCGGGACTATTATTTCTCTTGATTGGGACACTGTACTTTTGTTGATGCCGCCTAGAATAGCATTAGCTGTTTTGCTGCTGCATCACACTGTTGGCTCATGTTAAGCTTGTGGTCCACCAAGACCCCTAGATCCTTTTCACATGTACTACTGCCAATCCAGATGTCCCCTGACTTATATCTGTGCAGCTGGTTCTTCCTGCCTAAGTGCAGAACCTTCCATTTGTCCCTATTGAAATTTATTTTGTTTATTTGGGCCCAGTTCTCCAATCTGTTAAGATCATTTTGAATCTCAATTCTATCTTTTACAGCACTGACTACCCCTCCTAGCTGGGTGTCATTTGCAAATTTGATGAGCATCCCCTCAATTCCTTCATCCAAGTCATTTATAAAGATATTGAACAACAACAGGCTCAGGACAGAACGCTGTGGCACCCCACTTGTCACTTTTTGCAGGATGATAAGGAATCATTAGAGAGCACTATAATTTCAAGGTCTCCTTTCAGAATTATTGTAGCCAATCCAGAGCTGTACATGGGTTTGTTAGGTTTATAAAATAGCACCCTTCTTTCTTTTTAACTACATTGATCTAATATCTTTGTGTGATGACCAGTCACCAAGTCCGTAGAAAACTCTGTACAGTCCAGGAGTGTAGCGTGGGGGGTGCATAGCTCCAGGTGTATGATTTTGAGCGGCTGCCAGCTGCCGGGGGTCTCTGGGCCTGGCCTAGCTATTGTGCCCCTGGCCCCCTCGCTGAAGGGCTGCCTGGCCAGTGATGTGGGGATGCACCTGCCAAGGGCCACGTCGGCTAACCAGGCTCCCCCCTGCACACCCTCCATGCTCCTTGCCCGCCTGGCAGCAGCAGCAACTATTTGACTGTGCCAATAAAAGGATGCAACGCCACTGGTACAGTCTGCTATTAATTTGATTGTCCTGCATAACATGTTTGTCAACTGCAAATATTTGAAAACCGCTAACAGTTTCCTAGTTTGCTGAAGATACTACATAAGAAGGAAGTGTCGTGGTTATTTAGTGTACAAAGATACAGTACATCCATTGTGTCTTTTAATCAAATATGTGCTATGCGTCATAATTTGGATGAAGAAGATACTTTTGCTATGTGACACAGTTTGACTGAGAGATCTGATGCAGAGTTCCTTGTCTTATGCCTTGTTGTAAACCACTTTAAAAAGGGTACAGAGAGTCCGAAAAGAAAGTCTGTACCACTTTTAACCTACCCAGTTGAACAAAACCATGTATTCTGCCCTGCAGTCTCAGACAGGCAGCAGAAGCCATTGGCTTATTTGTTGCTGATGGGTCCCTGTTCATGGTAGTTGGGTTGTATTTGGTGTGATTATTCCAAGTTGTATGATCTGTCATACAGGCAGATGCCATGTTTGTCAGGTGTCCTCTGGTGTTCCTCCTCATGCATTGGTGCCTTTCATGACAGGTTCCTTGCCTTGGTGTCCACCAGAGTGCTTCAGTTTATGCTAGGTGGCTGTGAGCCACCTGCCATATTAGTTCCTAAAAATGGCTTTGATGCAGCATTGCTTCAAGCAGTTCTGCATAATTTAACTATTATCGAATGATCTCAACCGTTTATATACTGCATAACACCATAGCCTGTACAGTAAGGTGACGAAAGATATAGAAAAGATAAAACCAGTTAAAATTAACCGTAAAACTTACTTAAAATGCCTGATGAAATAATAAAAAGGATTTTACCAGGTGCTGGAAGTTCAACAGGGAGGAGGGAGCTTTTCTGATCTCAGCTAAGAAGAAGTTTCATAGAATTGAGCACACATTTCTGTGCATATGAGCTGTGTGTATGAGCCACGGGGGGATGCCAATGATGATGTCTCCAAAGACCTCAGGGATTGGGCAGGAATATAAGGAATCGGGCAGTCCTTAAGGTTTACTTGACACAAGTTGACAAGGGTCTTGTAAATCAGTGCAAGAGCCTTAAACTTGGCCCAGCAGCATTTGGGCAACTATCGCAAATGGTGGGCATCTCCTACAGCGTGAGGGCCCGAGGGCCAGCATTGAATGTAGGCCTTTTTGAGGGCACTCTGGCAGCTGCCAAGAATGTCAGTTGGCCCTGCTTATCATAACGTCATCTATCCTGTGCTAATAGAAGGTTGTGGTTCATAGGAGTGTGACTTCCATAGCCCTTTGGTTGCTTTGGAGATGAGAGAAAAACCATTCTTCTTTTCAGTCTTCCTTTTAAAACAAAGTTAGGAGCTTAGTTGATGAATGGTCAGTTAAATAAAATGTATGTTTTATATGAGAATTGCTAGTAACTCCAGTTAAGTGAAAATAAAGATGTTTTGGTTGAGTGAGGCTACACTACATTTTTACCTGTGCTTTTACCTCTTTAGCTGACTTGGTATCTTTCACGGCAAAGCCAGGTGGGTAAAATGTGACACCAATGTCCTTGTCTGTCATCTCTGTGCTTTATGTGTCCCATAAAGGCAGTGTCTACCCCCATATAAGGTCTGTTTCCGTGAATTGTATGAGGGAACATTCAAGACCTATTAGAAATATTCGTTGGGAAGTTTAAGAAGCAATATAGAAGTGCTGTATATTTTCATATATATGTAATATAAGAAAAATTCATAGCAGGAGGAGTAAATAAACTCCAGTGCCTCTTGGCCACAACCAGCACTTCATCAGAATAACTTTGTGTGCTGTACTTTGATCAATAGTGACATTTATAGCCCACTGACTTTCATCTATTAATACTATTTTTCTGCAGGTTATGCTTAGATTTCACATTGTGGAAGTGCCACAATAGGTTGATGCCATGTATTTATTCCTGCAGAGAATGATAGGGGACATGTATAGCAGGAGTGAGGTGTGGAAAACTGGAAGCAACTTCTCCCAGGAGGGCATCACTGATACTGTACAGCTATCTTGTTTAGTCAAGAAAATTCTCAAATGAAGTCTGGTAACAAATAAGGAGAGTGGGTTGAACATCCTGAAATGTTTTCTCCATAAACTTCACTCCTGCTTTAGGGCATTGGTGGGGAACCTATAGCCCTCTAGATGTTGTTGAACTCCCATGTCCCATCAGGACCAGTGGTTAGGGATGATGGAACTAGTACAGCAACATCTGGAAGTCCACAACTTTCCTACTCCTGTGTTATGGGGTAATAGGCTATGTATTTGCATGCAGAAAAGTTATTTGGGTTTTGCCTTTGTTTCACCTGCTTCTTTGCCATCCGATGTTGGTGCAGTAAAGCATACTGTGTTACCTGTTGTTTGTTTCTCTGCTGTGTTACATTAGGTATCTGTTTTATGTCTTTAAGACACCAGTAAGAGAAGTGTTTTAAATATTAATTTGAAGCTGTGTTTCTCGAAATACATCCCAGTTTAAATGTGATGCTGTCAAAAAATCCATTTTTTTACTTCCATCTTACAGTTGTCATTCTAACTGCTATGCTCTTATGCATGCAGTTTTTTCTGTTATGCTTTATGGTTCAATCAGCCTTGTCTCGCTGCTTCCCCATTTGTTTTTCCTAAGCTTTATTCAATATGAATTAAATGCTGGCTGACTCAAACTTGGTTTTCATTATCATCCTGAAGTTATTGTTGTGGTCACTTCTATTGAACTGCAATCTTGAAAATGTATCTAGTTAGAGATAAGGCACCTTCCCAGTCCCCGGCCCAAATGAAATGTCACGTGACATCCCTGCCTCCTAAATTTTTAATTCTGAATTGTGGGAGTGATGCCTGGCTTCTCTGGTCCCCTTTGATTCAAGTCTGTGCCAGAAAGTGTATGAAATATATTGAAAAAACAGCCGATTTGATATAGTGATGCAACCTTCGTCTTTAACGTCACCCAGGCACCATGACATTAAATTGATGCAAGTACCTTCTAAGAACAAATTCCAACAAGAGGGTGTCAGAAACTGTTTTGTCCTCAAGGGAGGAAGCCAACCTGCCTGTTACATCAATATACAAATAAATAAGCTTATGCTACTAATAGAAGATAATTGACCAAACTGTGGGAGGCAGTGGATGACAGGCGTGCCTGGTGTGCTCTGGTCCATGGGGTCACGAAGAGTCGGACATGACTAAACGATTAAACAACAACAACAACATTTGTTTAGATATCTGCAGAATTGTGAATCATTCATATTTCCCCCCCTCATTGTATACCACTTTGAGATATTTTCTGGAATATGGTGCAATATATAGACATTCTAAATAAGAATGGAAGGACTATACCTTTATTCACCCACTATGTTGGATTTTGACTATTTAAATCAGTGGACATATAAGATTCCAAATAAAAAAGTACATCAACGAAGTCTCTTTGAGTTAAATAGCTAGGCATGGTCCCATAGTTCACAAAATGCTACCACTGGCAGAAGGGCAGAGAGGTGGTCTCCCTCCATTCCTATCACACACCTGAAAAATCTGCACTGCAGGGGTGTGGTAAGACCTCTGGAGCAGCATATGAGATGATGAAGAGGAGGACTACAGGCAGGTATATCCGCCGCTGTGGTGCAAAGATCCCTCCAGCACAGCCACCTCCACCCCCACCCTGTTTCCCAGAGTTGCCGACCTTTTTATGGCGCTGCCGACAGCTTTGTGGGGCTGGAGGAGGCGGGCAGTGGCTGGAGGGTGGCTCCTCCGGTGGGGAAGAGGCGGAGCCTCTGAGCGCAGCGCTGCTTCATCAAGGCAGGTGAGGGCGGTGAGCTGGTGCTGGGAAGCGCTGTACCCAGCCTCCGCTTCTTCCCTGGCACCCTACAGAACTTGGCGCCCTGGCACCCCACGCCACTTGCCTCTATGGGCAAGATGCCCCTGACTACAGGAACTGACAAAAAATTGTATTCCAGCATCCCCTGTTAGATCATAGACCCTTCTATTCACGGAAGGGCAACTCAAACACCTAGTATTTTAAAAATATTAAAAATATCACTTTGCTAGGGAAGAAAGTATTCATTTATGTTTATATCCTAGGTGCAGCTGGTTGTGCTTTAAAAAGAAAAGGAAAGAAGAGAAAACTAACAGGGCCCTTCCCACATGGGTGGAGGCCACATGTAGGAAAAAGGTGATTGTCGATCAAAGGGATGTTAACTAGTCATCCTTTGTCACATTGTGTACAGACTTGGGCTAGGTAGAATACACCTTTCTTAAATAAAGCATTTTAAAGTAAATTGTGTCCTTTTGATGTGAGGTGTTCAAGTCTTAAAATAGCATAGGAGGAAACTATAACATTTTAGCTGCACTTTATGGAACTAGCATAGCAAGAAGTAACTTTCAGATTTATTTTATTGAGGGTTTAACTTGTTTTAATCTTTTTAAAAGGAAAGCTACAACCTCTGAGCCTTTTCTCATGCGAAAATCTCAGGTGGTTGGTTGTCTTTCTCTAGTTCTGTCGTAACCTTTTTGACATAGGGTGGCTGTAGCTTTTACACAGAAGCCAAAATGTGAACACACTATGTAATTTATGTTGTGGTGTTAATGATCCTTGTTTTGTTTTTAACACTTTTCCCTAATAGTTAAAGTGTATCACTCAGTGCATGGGGCAGGTGGCACTGTGGGTTAAACCACTGAGCCTAGGGCTTGCCGATTAGAAGGTCGGCGGTTTGAATCCCCGTGATGGGGTGAGCTCCCATTGCCTGGTCCCTGCTCCTGCCAACCTATCAGTTCGAAAGCATGAAGTGCAAATAGATAAATAAGTACCGCTCTGGCGGGAAGGTAAAGGGCGTTTCCGTGTACTGCTCTGGTTTGCCAAAAGTGGCTTACTCATGCTGGCCACATGACCCGGAAGCTGTACGCCAGCTCCCTTGGCCAATAAAGCGAGATGAGCGCTGCAACCCCAGTCATCCGGGACTGGACCTAATGGTCAGGTGTCCCTTTACCTTTTATCACCCAGTGCTGTCACTTTTGTGAGCTTTCCACTATTACCTAAAGTTAACCTTCCTAGGTAGCCACAGCCAATGTAGATTCCATCCCTTTCCTAGAAAGCAGAATTAGCTATACATTTTACTTCCTGAGCCAAACGCTGCTTTAAGCAAGCTGTTCTCAGGACAGTTTCTTTCTGCCTTCCTTGAAACGAGAAAGTGAAATACTCATTTACAGTCTCCATAAACATGGAATAAATATATATCCTGGTAGATTAGACTAGCAACAGTAAATGAAACAGCAACCTTCTTTCTGTTTTTGATATCACTTTGCTGTCTTCCTTTATTACTCTCAACACCACAAACAATTTCTTCAGTGATTATTTGTTCAACCACTCTAGTCTTATTTGTTCCGTCTATTTCGCATAAAACATCTGTCTGATCCCATCCCTCCTATTTTGTTTGCTGATGGAATGTCTGTGGCTTGTGAATGCAAATTCTACTTAGCAAGGATAATTGGCATTTAATAAATGTTAAACACCTTTCCTGTATCACCTATTCCATTTTCAAGACTGTAAGAGAAGGATGGGGGACTGGATCTACCTTGTCCAGAGCCAGAACTCCCCAAACCCTCACAGGCCACTTTGACAGATGGGGTGGATTGTCCACCTGCCTATTATCTAACATCACCATGACAGCAGATGCCCACATAGCTTGATTTCAAGCCATGTGGACAAAGGAAGCAAGGTTTTCAGCAGCCTTCAATCAGCTGATCAGCTGCAAAGCTTTGACCGGCCTGAGACTCACTGCCTGTGCCTAGGCACTCCTTGCAAGTATTTGGTGGGGCCAGGAGGCAAGTGAACATAGAGGGTGGACCAGCAGGCTCTATATTCAGGTGTGTATATACACCTGAATCGGCACCACTCCCTCTCCATCTCATCTCTCCTCATTATTAAACTCCATCGCACTCCTATAAGAGTACCATTCACCAAGTCACATTACTGGGCAAGCGTATCCACTTTTGGTTTATTTCATTGTATTAAAATCCATAAATTAAAATATTTTAAATTCAAGAATACAAAGTAAAAAGTTAGATACGTTAAAATGCTGTCATAAACAGTGACATTCATAGGCTTAATAGGCCTTGGTCTTCAGGATGCTCAAACTAACACAATGCCATAACTACACTGTTAGTTCCTCCTTACTTTACTGCAGCCAGAACATTTCCTTTGGCAGGCCCATGTTAGATAGAGTACTAGGGCCAGGGCCTTTTCAGTACTGGCCCCAACTTGGTGGAATGCTCTGTCACAAGAGACTAGGGCCCTGCGGGACTTGACATATTTCCGCAGGGCCTGCAAGACAGAGCCTTTGGTTTGGACTCAGTCTGACTCTTATGTTTCCCTTCCCTTATGTTTTTGATTTATGAGCTACTATTAAAATGAGGCTACATTTTAAATTGTATTTTAACCCGTATTTTAATTGTTTGTTTGTTTGTTTGTTTGTTTCCCCCCTATTATGTTTTATTGTAATTTTATTGGTGTTAGCTGCCCTGAGCCTGGTTCTGGCCGGGGAGGGCGGGGTATAAATAATTTTTTTTATTATTATTATTAGAAGCAGTGCTCACATTGGAACTTCAGTAACTTTTGTGTCATTGATCTGACTAGTGATTTCATTTATTTTACTTTTAGAGTACCATGCTGCTATTTTGCACTTAAAGAAGGAGCACAAAAATGAAGTTGAAAAACTGAAGGTAAATATTTCTTCTCGTTCAAACCTATTTTTAAAAAAGAGATTCCCCCCCCCCCCCTTTTAGAAATGTTGTATAACTTGCTAATTATTCTGATAGAGCCCTTCCTTACAGGCGTAGGAGCCCCAGTGTGTACACAGAGCACTGCTCCCTGCAAGAGGTGCCAGTGAAGGATGCAGATCCATGGTCTCGTTCTTCTACCCGTGTGAATCTGCTCACTCCAATGAAATGATTGTAGCAGTCTATATACGCAAGAATTAGGAAGAATATGATTATGCATTCAATATATTCTCTTTGAATGGCTTTCAGTTGACTAGCAGTTCAGCTCATCTTAGCCTGGAGAAAGTTGAGTTTGAGGGGTTTTTTCTTCTTCAGAGACTACAAATTGGTGCAAAAGAATCTGTTAAACCGATCTTGTTAGGCCCAAGAAATTGTTGAATTCAAACATCAGAGCAGCCCTGATGAATTAAAATGGATGAGTGATGGTGTGCACACTTACCCAGCTAATATCTGTAGTCAAACTTGTTTGTGTAGTGCTTCAAAAATTTGCGGACTTGTTTGATCAGAGAAGACAATAGGACAAAAGAAGCTATTGTGCATAACATCTCATCTTTATCTTGTAACCTATGATCCCAAGCACATTTTCATGGGAGTAAGTTCTGTTAAAACAGTGGGATGTACTTCCATGTGTTTATATCCAGTATATCAGGATACATGTTAGAACATCAGTTATTTGCACATTTTCCACATCGTGATTGTACTTACGTGCTTCAACCATATTGTGCAGGAAGAGACAGTATCTGTGTACATTTGTTTCATGCCTGGTACATATCTTCACATCCTGCAATATACCACAGGGTCAATGCTAGGTCTTCTACTTCTTTGAAGGAGTTGGCATTATGCTTCTCAATTTTTCATATGGCACAAAATTGGAAAGCTCAACTCTTTCATTCCCTGGGACCAATAAGGCAAGTCCACATATAAACAATTCTTGTAGAAATGCATTTTCTGCATTCCCCACCAGAGGTCAGTTAAGTATTTCTTTCTCTCTCTCTCTCTCTCTCTCTCTCTCTCTCTCTCTCTCTCCTATGCTTCTTCAAACTTGCTTTTATTTGAGTATGTATAGTACTTATATTAAAACAAAAGCAATAGTGCATCTTGTACATGCAGTATTGTTTAAAGAGCAATTGCATTGTCCTATTTCCAGGTCCATGGCCAAAAATTTTGTATTTAAGGTGCCAAAGTGGGGGGATGGAATGAATGTGGAACATCCAGAACCTAAATAAAGATGGTCTAAAGCTGCAGTCCTAACCCTAGGTATCGGAGAGTAAGCCCCATTGAATTCAATACAATGGACTTTTGAGTTGCCCTAGAATTGTGCTGTGTTGTGTTTACACTTATTTCATTGTATTAAATATTCATAAAAACAAACAAGATTTCTGAAAAGAGGATCTGGCCTGGGTCAGTTATCTCCTTGCCTTTCTAATTTGCTGGCCAGTAAACCGGAAGGTTTACTGCTTTACAGTTAACAGTTTTTAATGAAAGCATAAAATTCAGGGAAGAGGCTTAGAATATCCCCAAGGGAGCCAGGATTCCACAGGCTCCCCTGTGGCCATAGGCTAGCTTGAATTTTTAATAGGCCTCTGTTCTGATTGCTGTCATCCTATGGAGTTGAACAGAAAGCAGTTCTAATTTGTTGCTGCTGCCTAAATTAGAAATGGTTCTGGTCTATCCTCAGTGGAATCCAGGTTAGCCAGTGAGACAAAAGTTTAAAATCCAAAGCAAAATATTCAGTTACCAGTCCACAGAACGGCAGGTGAGAATCAATAGCACCTGCTAAAAACCTTTTTGCATAGACAAGCCTGCCCAGATGCTAAAATGCTGAGGTAATTTTATCTGTTTTAGTGATTTTTTTCTTGATTTTCTCGTGTGTGTTTTTTTGTAAACTGCTTGGACGTGGTGGTGGTTGGTTGTTATTTATTTATTTTTTTACAGTCAAGGGGTATATAAATTTTATGAAATAAACAAAATAATGGCTGGGGTCCAGACTTGGTTCCTGCTGGCAGCAGTATCCCCTGAGTGGCGTTCTGCTTGTGGGATGCTCCCACTGGTATAAGGTGGGAAGCAACTTTTGCCATTAGTCTCTTACCCTTACACTCTCTGAAAAACTTCTCTGGGTAGGCGAGGTTCTAAGAACTGGAAGTTACTTTTTCCTTGAGGTTTGAATTGTGCTGGATAACATAAAAGTTTCAGGAAACATTAGAGGAAAAAGTAAACGTGTTCTCCTTTCTTCATTGGAAAAAAAATCAAGAGGTATAGATGCAAATTTTGGAGTGTGGTCTATAAAACCATAGATCAGTAGCAGAGCATCTAATTTGTATCCAGAAGATTCAAGGTTCAATTCCATTCTAGAACTAGGAATGTCCCCTATCAGAAACCTTGCAGAGCAACTGCCAGTCAGTGTAGACGATACTGAGGTAGATGAACCAATGGTCTGGCTCAGTATAAGGCATCTTCCTAGCTTTCATAGCTTATGGCAGTGCTAGCTGAAGCTGTACAGTCCACCTCTGGGAGAGTTGCCATGACATTCTGTGATAATACTGAAGGAATGCTACAACGTTTATGATATTTTGCAATCTCCCTTTGGTACAGAGCTTTCTTTTCTTTTTTAAGTGGTTGAGGTTTTAGTATGTTGAGGTGGAGCTGTTGTTTTTTTAAAACCAAACCCAAATAATCTGCAACATATCTTTATTTTGAAGATTGGCCCACCTGAGCAAACATATTCATAGGAGAGGTTATCTCACGTCATTATTGCTAGCTACTCCCAGATTGTTGGCCAGTTAAGTAGAGATGATGTTCGTTTATGCTTGTCAGACACAAACTGCAGACTAAGACATGTTTCTCTTGCAGAAAGATTCTTGTAAAATGCCAAGCATTGCAGCTTTCATCTTTTTAAAAAAGAAATTGTTCATACATAGCTTCATACATTGATCTATTCCTGTATACCAGAGACAGGTTCTGTTTTCTGGTATTAGCAGATTTTTTTATTTAACAGAGAGCTAGCACAAGTTAGGTGCTGAGCTAGATTGGCACCATGCTGTAAGGGAAAGAGGGTTTGCCACCAGTATTTCTCAGCCATTGGTCCCCGGCTGTTTTTGGACTGCATTAGTACCTCTTTGCCATCGGAACCAGGGTGAGTGGGACACATTACTGCATTTTTTTGTATTTTGCTATTTATATATAGGACATTGCCCTGATGTGATAATCTCATGGTGAAATCACTGCATTGGATCTTACTGTGTGTAAAAGAAATGAAAGAATTGATTTCAGGAGGTAATTACCATAGTCAGAACAACCACTGCTCATGGCTTCTAGGTGCCGTTGTCACGCAGAATGGGTTATGTACAGGCCAGCTATACACAAAGAACCCTTTGCGTAAACAGGAGTGTGGACACAGCCTAGGAATTGGCTTTAGTCCTTGTGATTTCTGTGGAATTTGCTGCCACACAGGTGTGCTTTAATCTTAATGTCAGGGGCACAAGATTTCATGGATATTACAGATTAATTAAGGGACGCAGGTGGCGCTGTGGGTTAAAGCCTCAGCGCCTAGGGCTTGCTGATCGAAAGGTCGCGGTTCGAATCCCTGCAGCGGGGTGCGCTCCCGCTGCTCGGTCCCAGCGCCTGCCAACCTAGCAGTTCGAAAGCACCTCCGGGTGCAAGTAGATAAATAGGGACCGCTTACCAGCGGGAAGGTAAACGGCGTTTCCGTGTGCGGCTCTGGCTCTGGCTCTGGCTCTGGCCAGAGCAGCGATGTCACGCTGGCCACGTGACCCGGAAGTGTCTCCGGACAGCGCTGGCCCCTGGCCTCTTAAGTGAGATGGGTGCACAACCCCAGAGTCTGTCAAGACTGGCCCGTACGGGCAGGGGTACCTTTACCTTTACCTTACAGATTAATAGGTGCAAGAATATACAGAAATAAATGTTTTGTGCATGTTCTAGAGGAAATGTGACATGTTTAGTAGTTCATATTTCTTTGTATTCTCATCTACTGTTTCAAATATTAAAAAGTAATGATGGGATATAGTGAATTATTTCAAGCTTTTTAATTGGGATGCTGTATGGTATCCATTGTCCCTACATCTTTAGTTCTGTTGAAATACCCCAGCTGGTTTGCCTGTTTATATGCCAGGCTAGTTGTGTAATCATGTTTTTGGCAATGGAGATATATATGTGTTATGTATATAACAGCATATAGAACAGAGTTAGAAGCAATTATTGTAAACCCTAACCAAAACAGAATCTGAAACAGACTAAAGGGGCAGTTCTGTTGAAGAGTTTAGGGAGTGAATAGCGATGTCTACATGGGATAATTTGTGCAAATAGAGGGATTCTCCAGGAAGGCAATGATGGGACTACTTCGAAATGTTTTAAAGGTAGCTTACACATGAATGCAGAATTGTTAAATTAGCTTGGGGCACTTTTTGCAGTTTGCTTGCCTTTTTGCAAGTTTGCGTGCCTATTGCCATAAAATGTTTTTTTTTAAAAAAATATGAATGGCATGTGCAGTTACAGTTCAAATCACTGAGCATTCATTTTCATAATTATGGATGCTGTAGTCTAGATTCCTGCACTGCAGGAGGTTGGACTAGATGACCCTCAGGGTGACTTCCAACTCTGCAGTTTGATGATTCTATGAGTCTAAGATTCTAAGTCCCATTGAGTTCAGTGAGACTTACTCTCATGTAAGTGGGTATAGGATTGCAGCCTTGGAACTCTTTGGATGTAGAGCATTATAGTTCTCTTAAGTAAGCAAGTTGCTCTTTAAAATGACTTTTTCCATATTTTATAGAAACAAATCCTTTTGACAATCACAATAAAAGCTCTGAAATGCCTCGAGTATTTCCTTTTTGTTTTTTTACTTGAAATTTCTTTCTAAGAGAGCTTCCATTGAGCCCAGCATGTACACTTTGAAGAAAACTTTTGGTTGCTGAAACTTAACTACAGTCCAAAGCTGCAGCCGAGGTCGCCAAGTCAATTTTTTCCTAATGAGCTTTTTTACCTTTTTCAGTATTTCATGTGTTGCTGCTGCTGAAGGTCTTTCAGCTTGTGGTTTGTAATAAATTCCACTCTTACTTGAAAAGTACGAGCCCTCTGCACGTGGTTTCATCCACATGTATACATCATATGAGTCTTGTAATCAGCATACAAATGAAGTCTTGATTCTTTGAACCCTACAGCTGATGAAACTGTTTGCAAAATTACCCCAAAGCATGTACAGCATTTCTGTGAAACGTAATGCTGGTTCCTACAAAGAAGCCATTGCATCAAATCAAATCTTCATCTAGTTAGCTTGCTGCTGTTGTATCCCATGAATTTGCATAGCACAATTAGGAAGATTGTTATTGTTGCTGATTATTGTTGTTGGCAATAGTCACTCTTCTTTTCCTCAATATTTTTTTAGCTTTGTGCGGAAGTATCGCCAGTTGCAGCTCCCACATGCCTTGGTCCTTTGCTCCTGCTTTTGATAATAATTTTATCTACACCTGTGTAATATATCTAATCTGGGGATAATAGCTTATGTAACTAATTGTGTGGACTGCAGTCCACAAAAGCTTGTGCTGGTCTTTAAACTTCTACAAGACTATCGTTTTTGATGTAACAGAGTAGACTCATTCAGGTTTTCAGTACTGAACATGTGAAAGGGTGTCTAGAACACATGGACTGTATACTGATATGTGTGCTAGAAGCATGTGATTGCCACCAGTCTGAACATGGTCTAAGTGTGTACAAATGTATGTATCTGGGCTCCCTCCACAGGGAGGGAAATTTCATTGATATGTATGTAGGTCCTTGTTGGCCTGAAATGAATTACACCGCAGTCAGGGAAGTTAGTTGGTGGGAGCATCAGCGCCTGGGTGCGGTCTCCTTTTACACATTTGATAACACTTTAGTGCCAAACATCTGAATACACTATTAACACAGCTACCTATGTGAATTAGTTGTGCTTGTTGCTGAAATATTATTTTTGACCTCTGGCAACTCGTGCAGCATGTGGGGCAAACACACAGAAAGAGCTCCCTCTTGTGTTTCTTCCCATCCTCGTCCTGTGCCACTAGGAAGTTGCATCCATTCAATAGAAATCTTATTCCAGGCCTGTTTGCTTTGGTGCAAATAGGGACTTCGTTTGCATAGCTGCTAGCCACATGGAGGAATTATCTCCATTCCAGTCTTAGTGGAAGAATAAAGAGATAACCCTCCCCTTTCCTTTGCACAAGGGACGCAGGTGGCGCTGTGGGTTAAAGCCTCAGCGCCTAGGACTTGCTGATCGAAAGGTCAGCGGTTCGAATCCCTGCGGCGGGGTGCGCTCCCGCTGCTCGGTCCCAGCGCCTGCCAACCTAGCAGTTCGAAAGCACCTCCGGGTGCAAGTAGATAAATAGGGACCGCTTACCAGCGGGAAGGTAAACGGCGTTTCCGTGTGCGGCTCTGGCTCTGGCTCTGGCTCTGGCCAGAGCAGCGATGTCACGCTGGCCACGTGACCCGGAAGTGTCTCCGGACAGCGCTGGCCCCTGGCCTCTTAAGTGAGATGGGCGCACAACCCCAGAGTCTGTCAAGACTGGCCCGTACGGGCAGGGGTACCTTTACCTTTACCTTTCCTTTGCACTGCCTTCACAGTGGCTCCCTATCTCCTGTAATTAGTTAAAGGAAATCAATACATGTTGCTGCCTGCTGTTTGTTAAGTGTGCATCTAGTTTGGCCCTGAGCTTCTGGGAAGAAGTGTAGAAGATTATTGGTAATAGAATAAGAGGGATCAACAATTCTCCTAGGCTGATGCACAGAATCTTTAGTGAGAGTGGAACTGATTCATGGTCCTTTCTTTCTTTCATCTGTTTATATCAGTGAGAGAGCTTTTCTGCTTTGTTATTGTTGGAATATTGCTGGATGTTTTATTTCTGGAGAGTTCCTATTCTTAAAGCTGCACAAATGGCATGCCTTAGTCACATTGAACCCTATGAACTAAACTGCAGGTGACAGGGTGTAACAACTAAATATGTTCTTTGCTGATGTTTGTTCAAACTAACAAGGAAAATAATAATAACTTGCTTTTGAAACAAAAAACAAACAAACACGAATTAACTGTGTTTTGGAAATTCCCTAAAGGTATTTAGTATTGATTAAAGAAAAGCCCCTCTTAGCCCCCCCTTTTTTTTCTTCCAATGGTTATTTCATGCTGGTAAGCTGGAGGGGAGGTTTTAGCATCTGCCTGCACCTTTGAGTAATAGGGTATCTGGTTAAAAGAATCTGTGAGGAGTTGCTTCTATCCTAATGCCCAGGTGGGGGCTAAGAGCACAGCACAGTTTCACTATTTTCCAGGGACGTCCCTAATTTAAAGAATCTGTCCTGGTTTCAGAATTGATCCCAGAATGTTCCACTTTCCCTTAGGATGCTCTTTATTTTCATCGGAGAAATGTTGGAGGGTATGCACTCCTCAAGAAAGGCGACCCCACAAGGGGCACTCCTATTTTATGTAAGTCATAGCACCTCTCCACCCCCCACCCCGCTGTTGGGGTAACCCAGGGTTTACTTCTGGCAGGTGGGTTGGAAGTCAGTGGTGGTACCCAATGCCTTTGCCAAACTTCTGATATCTGTAATAAAGCTGTGGCTTTATTTGATAGCAATACCTTGTGTTATATCTCATTATTCTGCAACAGGGATGCAATTTTATGACGTGCCATCCCATTTTAGATGGCAAGATGTTAAATCTTCTCTTGGGCATATATCAGTTGCTTATTGAAACTGGAAAACATTCAGCAGGTCATTAATAATGCCAATTAACGTGACTACACATAGTTATAACACTTTTTTAAAACTTGATCCATAAATCCAGTTTTCCCCAACTTAATAGTTAGAGTCAGTGCTTTTCTTCTAGAAAAAAGTGTCAGTACTCACCATGAAGTAGTTATAGTAAGTGCCACACTTTTAACCAGTGCGGGGGGGGGAGTTGCCAGTACCCGTGAGTACCCCTCAGGAAAAAGGACTGGTTAGAGTAAGAAAGGAACTGTCTTGCCTGCATTGCTGTCCTCTAACAAAGGCAGGAGGCTAGGAGAGCTGTTTTTGTGTGCCCACGCGCTCTCTTGTTTTTGTGTAGGGACTATCCACACAAGGAACCAGCTCCCTATGTTTAGCTGCCATTGGCTTAATAGGAATTAAGAATATGTCGCTGTGCAGCACTTATAAACGCCATGTGTGTAATCACTGATAATTTTATATCTTATAGCTATTTAAAGTTACATGCACCCACAAGAACTGTAAGGAATCAAGAGCAAAGAAACTAACGATTAAAATAACCCATCTCATGTAATTGCTACAGCCTATAAGGCCACTCAGATATATAGGGAACCATAAACTGTTTGGTACATTCTATTGCTGCAGAGTATTTTTGACGCTTGGAATAAAGTTTCAATACAAATCTCCTTATTATCAAAGTTGAAAGCTAAACTGCTTGCGTGACTACACGTCTGGTATATTTACTTGCCATGGAAGGCATATACTAAACATCTTGATACTATTAGGAACATAGAAGCATAATTGTTTTTATACAATGTATTGGCTCTTCTTCCAGTTCATGTTTGAATAAATGCAAGAACTGTGGTATGCTCCAAGATCTTCAGAAGATTTACATGATTCTCTCAGTTCTTTGATGCTCAGAGGAAATTGTTTCTTAAAACTTAAAACTAGAGTCTCAGGTTCTTGGGCAATCCCTCCCATCCCCTCACTGCAGGAGAGAAAGGAAGGTCTGATCCAGGCTGTGCTGAGTTTATTAGACTGCAGTAACTCCCTCCCTTCTTCTTCACTGGCATTGGTATCAAGAGAGATACTACAGTCAAATAAATGTGGAACAGCCTGGTTTTGGCATTATCTCTCCATGGTTAGAGGCCAAGGTATTGCGGGCTTGCAAGACTTCAATCAGCTGGGATTTTGCCATAGGTAGTAAGGTCTGAACAAACGTCCTGTCTTTGCAAAAAGCACAGAAACAATAGACAGGCAGTTTAAAAAGCACAAAAAACCCTCATAAGAACCAGTAAGAGAAGACTGTAAAATCAACAAGGAGCCTCTTTGTTCCCCATCCATATGTATTTCAGCGTAAATACTATCCAGATATAGAAATGGCTGTAGCGATGTTTTGGAGACTGCCTAATTGCAATCATAATGATAAAGAAAATTCTTGGCTTAGGACCTTCTTTAAATATTACTTCTGTTATCTTCCTTTGCAACTCACACTGTTCGAAATGTGTAAATATTTCTATGGAATATTCACAGGTCCTCTCGTCCAAAACAAGTATTATTAAAAAGGAAACAATGTGATAGAGGGGAAATAGCACAAATCATTAATGAGTGAGTTTTCTGGAATTGATAAAAGTAGGGTGTCTTGTCTTACCTGAGCTGTCTGTTAGGGCAAAGCCACCTTTTGATACAATCCATTGTTTAATTTTTTAAAAAAATCACTACTGCGATGCGTAGTGTCCAATCACAACATATCGTGTCTCTAAGGGGTATCTTGTATGGATATAAATGGTCTATTATGCTAGAAATTGGGTGTGTCTTTTATTATATTTGTGTTCCTGACCACTTGTTGACCTGAATTGGAATGAAACTGGACCAATTTCAGAGCTGAACCAGGAATGTATTGACTTCATTCCCTGATGCTCACTTTTGTTTTCTACATATATGTTTTTGGCTGACAAAACATGGACTTAATGTACGCTGAATAATGGCATATTCTTCTCTGCCAGCTTTTTAAAATTATGGCTTAATCCACGAGTCTTCTTGCCAGTTCGCCTTTCTTTTCTGGAGTTTGTTTTTTTCAGATCACAAAAAAATAGTAATGTGGTTTCACATACGAAAACCTGGATGGAAAGAATAGGAAGGTGGGATCATGGTTGCCTCAGAAGCATGGCAACTCTACAAGTCTGGCATCAGCCACACTAATAAAATCCAATCCAATGCTGTTTTATGACCTTGAATTTATGTGGCTGCTGAAGATCAAAGGGTTTCTGTCCCACTGGACTACAAGGTCTATAGTTCATGGTAAAAAAAAGAAAGAAAACCTCATCAAAAAGAACATTTTAGTTGTGAGGCTTTTCATTTTAATCAGCTACAGCAATAAAAGAGCTGCGAGGTGTCCAAAAACATTCTCCAAGATCAGAGACAATCACCCTCTAGTCCACACCGTGTTCTTATTAGATCCAACCACTCTCATTTGACCACACCATTGAACCTTCTGCTGCTACAACTTGTTTGGCATATCTTTTTATCTTAGGTTTCCCCCCTCCCCACTTCTTAACACAAAACTTGTCAGATCACAGTAAGATTAATGATGCAAGAAGCCTACTCATTAATATTAAGGTGCTACGATTTTCTCAAGATAGAACTTCATTGTAATTGCCTCTCACAGGCAACAGCTGAAATAAAGTGTGCATTCTAGGGTGTTGCTCTCCCTCTACCTCCTGCTAGAGAATCAAGTCTCATTCATTAGAATTAATAGTCGTACATTTGAAAATAGCCACTAATGTCACTGACTTGTGAAGACTTGTTGAAAAGC
The DNA here is from genome assembly GCF_951804945.1 of Podarcis cretensis. Classification (NCBI taxonomy): domain Eukaryota; kingdom Metazoa; phylum Chordata; class Lepidosauria; order Squamata; family Lacertidae; genus Podarcis; species Podarcis cretensis. Next base: position 42,020,212 of record NC_137170.1, on the reverse strand, counting down.
AGAAGGGTTATCTTGAACCTCAGCATAGCAGAAGACTTTGTGGCATTGCTGTACTTATTTCCCCCTACGGCTCTTCCTTGCCAGGCAGGAGTAACAACCTGCCACAGAAAGAGCTTTTAAAGCCCTCCATCTTGCTTACCAGGCGCTGGGATGGTCACTTGAGGGCCTTTGGACACTCTCAGATCCCTTGCACATCCTCCCCAGAGGACCAGTAAGGAAGGTGGCGCCTTGCTTACCAGCCTTTGGGAAGGAGGCACAAGGGTTCTGAGAGCATCCCAGGACCCCTGCACGACCTTCCTGGAGGCCAGTAAGCAAGGTAGAGGACTGCTTACCAGCAGGATTCCATCCATTCACTACAGTCGTACCTTGGAAGTCAAATGGAGTCTGTTCCGGAAGTCCGTTTGACTTCCGAAACGTTCGGAAACCAAAGTGCGGCTTCTGATTGGCCGCAGGAAGCTCCTGCAGCCAATCAGAAGCTGCAGAAGCCCCGTCGGACATCTGGCTTCCAAAAATAACAGTCACTTCCGGGTTTGCGGTGTTTGGGAGCTGTTCTAAGCTCTTCTAAAACCAAGGTATGACTGTAATATGAAGACTCCCAGTGGAGGATTCGCCCTTCCAGCTGCAGCCCCCTAGGTGCTACTTCCCACACTGTACTAGAAGGCTCTCCAGCCCTTCTGGAGCAAAGGGGAAGAAGGAGTTGGGAGAAATCATTTTGCCCGTTCTCCACTGCAAATATTCTGTACTTGGAGTTTTGCTCTCAAGAAGTCCGGATCCAGATCCACTGCTGCGTATGTAATGTTTTAAATCAAGCAGTTCCATATATAATATATATGCTTCCGCAACTTTCCCCCCGAATAGTATTTTGGTAACCTTACGCTTTCTGTTAATCTTCCCTTGCCACATCTCCTACATGTAATTGCATCTCTCATTCACTCACATGCACATTTGGATTCCATAGACACCTCTTAAACAACACAAATATTTTAGTGTCCTGGGGATTTTTGCATGTGTCATGTCTTGAATTATATTATTCTCAGTCCATGCATTGGGAATAAAACGAAATGCTTGTCCTTGAAGACAATATTAATGCAGCATATGAAACAGATTATGATGGCTGAGGTGTCTCGAGAAAGGAATTTTGATTTTTAAGCAAATTGGCATACAGTATTTTGTTCTTCCAAATATCCTTTCATTGTTAAGCCTCTGATTGTAGTTGCTGAAATTTAAAACAAATGTATACTTTGTTCAAGGGTTTTTGTTTTTTTCAAGGCCACCAATTTTGGGGGTATGCACAAGTTGTATTGTTGTTGTTGTTATTTAATGTGAAGTGTGTGACAGCCCAAGTGTGTTATTGCTGTTTCTGGGTAAAGAAAGAAGCAGCTGTGAAAAGAATGAGAATATCATGTAAAAAGCTGAAGAGTCTATGAACCTCTTTGTCCCTCCCCTAAATTCGTTCCTTTGCCTGAAAAATATTTGTAGATAAATATATAAAATTTATTATCAATTCATTACTTCATGTTTCTGGTATTGAGCAGTGAAACCATTTTCTTCATTAGTTTACCTACTTACTTACTTTATATACTGTTTAATGCTAAAACAAGCTTCCAAGCAGTTTACAACGTACAAAAACCATTTGCACATATATGACTATATGCTTCTATAAATAAAACTTCAAAACTGACCCCTGCAAGGTCTAATTCCCTGTATAAAAGATACTAAGAAGACTCATGTTTGCATATTAGTTTTGGGAGAGTGTGTTTTATTTTCAGTAGTCATGGTATAAGAAAAACAAAATAGAGACTTCTCCCAGGATGTAGATGGGTAAACAGCTTACACAGGCAAGGGGAGGGTCTCTCTACCAATGGTAGACACTAACTTGTCTTTCAGGAAAATAGGCTTGCAGACCTTTCCGCTCCTCAAAATCTTTCCTCAAATGGCTATTGCTAGCACATGTATGTGGACCTCAAACTGTTTACCAAAGAAGCGAGCAAAGGTTAGGGGCTGGGAACTGTACTAGAGCTGCAAATGTGCACAAGGATCTCCCAAGACAGGCCAGACTTCGTTGATCTTCTACATCCAGGTACTCAGGGTCATTCCCTGATAACTCCCTTTCAGGGCTGCTCATACTTTGTTTTGATGAAGTCCCCTGCAGATTATTCTTTGTCACTCTCCAGCCTGATCTTAAGTCTCATTTCTGGTGTGTGGTTTAAATGAATAATAAACAATTTCTGTTAATTCCCAGAAACACAGACTGTGACAGAAAAATTCAATAACCAACTTGAATGACATGATTTTGTGGGGCTTTTTTTTTCTTTTTTTTTTAAAAAAAAATACATTATTTTATTACATTACATTAAAAATGTAAAAATTAAAAAAAAGACAGGCCAGGCTTGAGACAGTGACAACAATGATTGTTCTGTCCCTTCCGTACAGCAGTTCTTATGATGATTGCAGCTTCTCCTCAACGGTGTTACCAGATTTCCTACTATTCAACAGCCCCACAGTGGAAGCAGGGGAGACAGCTTCTTCACACCACTGTTAATTATCTTGAATCCCCACCTTGTTAACTCCTAAAATGGAAATAGTCAGTGGCATGAATCACTGGTATAGAAGTAGTTCAAAAGGAAGAAAAGGCAGGGCCAATAGTGTACAATAACTAAGTTACGTACCGAGTTGTAGGCGTATCCTCCATGAATTTGTCTATCAAAGTGTGCTTCTGTAGTGGTATGTCTCTGAATCCCTGTTGATGGGAATTGTAGGTATGGGAGATGTGTTGTTGTGCTCAGGTCTTGCTTTTGGGCTTCCCATAGGCATCTGGTTGACCACTGTGAGAACAGGATACTGGACTAGATAGGCCACTGGTATGTTCCAGCCAGGGCTCTTCTTAGTTTCTTATGTAGCTTAGCATATACATTTTCCTTCTTACATGTAACTTGTATTGCTTTTCACTGATGTGAGTCAGATAGGACTGGCCAATATATCGATATATCATCTAAATCTGGTTTGAAGTCCATATCATGATATATCGGTTACATAATTTTTGACCAGGCCATATATCGCAAATCATGATGTGTGTGTTTTGTTATGCAAAAATCACAATGTGGGCAAAACTGTAAAGCCAGCCAATGATTCTCAATTCCTGCAGCCCCTGTTAACTCTGCCGGCTCACCTCTCCCCTGCCTCCTGCAGGAGACAGCGAATCACAAGAGCAGGGGCCGGCAAAAATCACAATGCAGGAAAAACCGTGAAGCCAGCCAGTGCCTCTACATACCTCCATCCTTATTTCAGACATCGTGATATATCGCAATGTTTCACTGGTAATATATCATGTTGAAAAACAGATACCGCCCAGCCGTAGTGTCAGACCTAATTTCCCTCTTAGGTAATAAGACAGTGTCACTATAAGTGACTGCAGGCATTACACACAATAACTAAGGCAATTAAGGCTGCAGTGCTATGCATACTAAGTAGGTCCCTGTGAGTTCAGTGGGATTTATTTCTGAGAAAGCAAGCACAGGCTTGCACTGTACGTTTCATGGCAATTGCAGTTATACTTCTTAAACGGCGACTTTTCATTATTTGTTCACAGTCCGAGTTTGAACTCAGGGTCTTTCATATTCGAGGAGAGCACGCGTCATCCATAGCAAAGCTTGAGGAAGTCATTGCAAATTTGGAAAATGAACTGGAAAATACATTATACAGGAGAAGCGAGGAAGCAAAGGATGCCTGTGTATCGACCGAAGATGATCACCCACCAAAGACATACAGAACTGTATGTATACAAACCGACAGAGAAACTTTTATAAAGCCAAGTGAAGATGAAAGCCGGACAGTCAAAAATAACCAAACAATACCTAAAAAGCTGACTATACCTTGTTTGAATAATAGTGTTTCACTCACATCGGACAATAATGGCCATGCCTCAGGGAGTGCTGTATCTCAGATGTTTCCACCACCACCACCGCCACCACCACCTCTTCCTGGTTCAATCCCTCCACCCGCAACATTATCACCAGGCATGGGATCTCCCCATCCTCCTCCTCCACCACCTCCACTTCCTGCAGCTTTTGCAGGTCAGTTACCACCACCTCCTCCACCTCCCCCACCAGGATTTTCTCCATCAGGAGCAGGTCCTCCTCCTCCTCCACCACCACCACCACCTCCTGGATCCAGTTTCCTTTTCAGCAGCACATTGTCATCAAGCCAAGGTCCTCGAAAGCCTGCCATCGAACCTGCCTGTCCTATGAAGCCACTTTATTGGACCAGAATACAAATACAAGACAGCAGGTAAAGTTATGCTTCCCTCTTATTTAATAGTGGAAACCTATGTGCAGTATTTCAAGATCAACTAAAGCAAAAAGAGATTACATTGTTGAAATATAAAAAAATACTCAACTCAGGTTTTGAAATGTAGATTTTTTTTAAAAAAGGATGGTTTACTGCTAGGGAGTAGCCTTTTTCAAAAGTTCCATCATCTGTCTAACATTCTTGTTCAGAACTGTGCCCTGTGGCGCACACAAATAGAGTAATATGACTTGACATGCAGTATTTTTAGTGCTGCTAGAGGCATGAGTTACAAAGAACCTGGTCCTGGAGATACTCTGCCATCAGATTAGCTCATATGATAATACTTAAGGGCCTAAGACACAGCGGAAGGCCATTGGCTTTCCAGTAGCCTATATCACTGCAGCTCAGATGCTTGACTGCTCTTCCTGCCATGCCAATTAAATGCAGCTTAGTGGTACATACAAAGAACTAGTGGAGTTGAGATAGTCAACTTTAGCCTGCTTCTGTATGAACCACATTGTAAGCCTAATACCTGTGCAGTGGCAGCAGATAGCCCCAAACCTAGCCCCAAACACCGACTATGGGGAGCCCTGGGTTCCTGAGCACCCACAGATTTTAAATGAAGGGGCTGCCCCCCCCCCCAGATTCCATTTGGCCATGTGTGCATGCCATGGGGCATGTTTGTGTCACAATGGCACTCTCCTGCGATGTGATGGTGTGGGTTGCACACAGCATGTGGCACACAGCATGCACCAGCAATGTGTGCGAGTGACGTCAGCATGCCATGGGCATGCCAGTATGATGCGCGCACATTACAGGCATGCCAATGTCACATGCACTGGCTGTCATGGGAGCAAGGCAGCACACGTGTCCCCAATAGTGGATGTGTGATCAGTCCTAGTCAACCCCCCGCCCACCAACCTTTGGTTCTAGCTCCTGCACTTTGTTTAGAAAGAGAAATGTTATGTTTCTCTAGGCTAGAACAACACACCTCACATTTCCCTAGTAAGGGATCTGGTCTTAGTGGCATCATCAAAAGCCAGGGCTTTACAATCCTGTGCATGCTTCTCAGCAATAATCCCCACTGATTTGCACAGGATTGCAGTCCCAGGGAGGAATTCAGTGTCACACACTTATTGTTCGATCAGCACAAGCATTTCTGCTTGCCCAAGCTCTGTTCTGGGGGCTCACCTGTCCCTCCAGAGTAGATTTGGGTGAGGCACAGTGGGAGGAAGGAGGGGAAAGCCCCATCGAGCTAGCAGGAGCCTAAACGACATAACCTTTACTAAGTGTAATTCACTAAGCACAATATAAGCACAAGTCAGTAAGCAACATAATTTTACTTGCCTGGAAATACATCTCTCCACCGAGTACTGATTACTGCATAGCAAAATTCCTAGGAATTTATACAAAGGAATGCCTTATATGTAAGTTGATGTAGGGTCCGCATTCTAAAGTGCAGTGATGACCGTTGTATTGCCCCTAAGTTTGTGATGAAATGTCCTCCCACTCACCCTAGACAGGCAGCTCTCCTGTCCTTGCCTGCCCACTTTCTCTATTATTATTATTTTTTCTTATTATTATTCTTTGCTTAGCTTGATGAAGACAAAAGAGTGGACTATGAATTCATAGAGATCAAATAACAAACAGCAATAACACCATATCCTTATTTACGTGGGGCTGCCCTTGAGACTGACCCAGAAACTCCAGCGGGTGCAGAATGCCGCAGCGAGACTCCTTACGGGGTCTTCGCTGCGAGATCACATTCATCCAGTACTATACCAGCTGCACTGGCTCCCGGTGGAGTACAGGATCAGGTTTAAGGTGCTGGTTTTAACCTTCAAAGCCCTATACGGCCTAGGGCCCTCGTACCTACGGGACCGCCTCTCCTGGTATGCCCCACAGAGGAACTTACGATCTTCAAATAAAAACACCTTGAGGGTCCCAGGCCTCAGAGAGGTTAGGCTGGCCTTAACTAGAGCCAGGGCTTTTTCGGCTGCGGCTCCAACCTGGTGGAACGCTCTGTCACAAGAGACAAGGGCCCTGCAGGACTTGACATCTTTCCGCAGGGCCTGCAAGACAGAGCTGTTCCACCTGGCATTTGGTCAGGGCGCAGCCTGACCCCCTCCTCTGGCAATCTTTACAAAGCTTTAGTTTATGGTTGCCATCAATTTTGATTTTAATTCATTTTTATAATGTTTTATAATGTCATACTGTTTTAATGTTGTTAGCCACCCTGAGCCTGGCTTCGGCTGGGGAGGGCGGGATATAAATAAAATTTATTATTATTATTATTATTATTTGGAACTTCTTTTTTTCTGTACGCATGAGCTCTCTACTCCCCTTCCCTCCTCCCTGTGTATGTCTGGCTTTAGTGTTTCTGTCCTGGCTACCGCTATTTTTTCATAGGATCTTAGAGCTGGAAGGGGACCAAGGGTCATCTAGTCCAACCCCCTGCAATGCTGGAATCTCAGCTAAGGCATCCAGTACAAATGGCCATCCGACCTCTGCTTAAAAACCTCCAAGGAAGGAAGGAAGGGTATCCAAACTGAGAAAGCGTGGGTGGATCACTGCTGACAAACCTAGATAGGAAGCCAGGATCAGATTAAGATGTCTGAACCAGGTTTATGTGCCCAAATGTTGAGGGAGAGACATTAAAAATGTCTTTCCCCCGTTACCAAATTTCTGTTTTCTATCTGTTGTGGAAGTTGGTTAAGAGTATATCTCCGTCAGCAAATCAGTTGATACAGCCCAAGCACCATTCTATAACTAAATGTGGTACTATATTAAAAGTAGCATTTATAACATTTTCTTCATCTGCGTTTTTAGTTATAAGGTTTACTCGAATCTGTTTGCATTGTAGAAGATGTGACCAGATCTGATACTTTCATTTCTGAATATTGCTTATTCTGTGAGCCTTGATTTTTTATTTTTAATGGGAATTTAGCGGGGGGGGGGGGGGGAGGTGAGGCTTGATATGAAATGACAAGTAGGAATAAAATGTCATGTGAGTGACACCTGCTGGAGGGAAAATACCAGCTGCTACTAATAAAACCAAGAGATAAATTTCTTATTAAGAATCAGTAGTTGCCAAAGAAAAGCAATCTAATCTCTTTTGTTACTAAAGATTCTCAAAGCAGAGAATGAAACATTAAAATGAGATTGTTTTTTAAATTATAGATCTCACCATTCAGTGGTAATACTAACTGTAGTATTAATATGAAGAAGCGAATATGGAAGATACTGTCAATATTTGGCTAGGTTGTGCTTGCATTCTGCCTAGAATCCCCTCCCCATTATTTTGTATATGTTCAGAATACTTGTCAGATCACCTGCAATCTTGAGTCCATGCAAATAATTTAAAATAATAAGTAATACACAATCTGTGTGTTGAAAAGCTACGCAATCTATGCAGCGGTGAGGAAAACACATTGAATATGCTAACCTTCCCCAGTTTGATGGTTTCTAGATGTCGTTGGACTCCAACTCCCATCAGCCCCAGACACCATAGCAATTAGTCAGGGATGATGGGAGTTGCAGTCCAGCAACATCTGGAAGGTTCCAGGTAGGGGAAGACATGATTACAAAACAGTGTATTGAGCAGTATAAAGATTTGGGTATGGAACTTCTTTCTAAATAGTAGGCCAGTCCAAAGGCAGATGTACTAAATATTGATGGAGTTTTAAATATGTGGTAAAGTAAGTAAGTAACTTTGAAAGAGACATTGTGGTAATTTTATTTTGCCTTTTTCCAATTTTAGTCAAAACACGGCACCAACTCTGTGGGATTCTTTGGAAGAGCCTGACATATGTGATGCCAGTGAATTTGAATACTTATTCTCCAAAGAAACAGCTCAGGAAAAGAAAAAGCCATTAGCAGAGTCTTATGAAAAGAAAACAAAAGCCAAAAAGGTATCACTGCATTGCAACCTTAACTTAATCTTTTTAGATAATAATAATTTAGGTTTTTATTGAGTATCTTTCTTATATGCATTTTAGGTTTCAGTAATACAACAAGAACAATGAAATACAAAAGGATCTTCAAATGACAGATCTTATATGTGGTGGCCCCAATCTGTCATTGCTTAGGCTGAGATTTTTCTTTTCAATGATTGCCCACACCTGGGATTGAATTGTCTTCAGACTTGCTTTGAAGGTTTGACAATAGTATGAAGTGCTTAACTATGGCTGTGTCTAAAATTCATACTGGAATTCTGTCACATTCTTATTAATGGCTTGAGAACTCCATTAAAACGGAGCATAACCATTAGCACCACACACAAGCCTAGACCCCAATTCATGTTCAGCCATCCTCCCTACAATAATGTCACTGCAGCTTAATTGGATGGGGCTGGTGCAGGAGAGGGCAGCAGCGAGGATGAGATTGTGTGGGCACACTGGCCTGCTCCACCAGTGTCATTGTGCAGCCCTGACCTATCCACCATCTTTCCCTACCCGAATCCTATCCAGGTAAGCTACAGCAACAATGGTGTCAGGAGGGTGACCTTGCGGCTCCACAAAGGCCGCTGCTGGCTGGGGCGATACAGAAAGAGCACGGTAACAGGGCAGAGCAAACACCTTTTCTTCTCCATGCTAATAGACTACATTTCTCATTGATACCCAACTTGAGTGTCTGAATGCATGGAGATCTGTTTTGTTGATTCTTGTTGTTGTTGTTGTTGTTGTTGTTGTTGTTGTTGAGTCGTTTAGTCGTGTCCGACTCTTTGTGACCCCGTGGACCAGAGCACGCCACGCACTCCTGCCTTCCACTGCCTCCCGCAGTTTGGTCAAACTCATGCTGGTAGCTTCGAGAACACTGTCCAACCATCTCGTCCTCTGTCATCCCCTTCTCCTTGTGCCCTCCATCTTTCCCAACATCAGGGTCTTTTCCAGGGAGTCTTCTCTTCTCATGAGGTGGCCAAAGTATTGGAGCCTCAGTTTTACGATCTGTCCTTCCAGTGAGCACTCAGGGCTGATTTCCTTCAGAATGGAGAGGTTTGATCTTCTTGCAGTCCATGGGACTCTCAAGAGTCTCCTCCAGCACCATAATTCAAAAGCATCAATTCTTCGGCGATCAGCCTTCTTTATGGTCCAGTTCGTTGATTCTACCCACACCCAAAGAGCCTAGTTCACATCAGAGTATATATGCAAATATTAAGCCACTTTGGGAAAATTCTCTTCTTGAAAGCATTAAATAAATATGTCTGTACACTTTGAAGTTCAGTTAATGATCAGGCATCATAGAATGGGGTCCTAGAACCTGGAATGTGGGTGGTACTGTGGTCTAAACCACTGAGCTTCTCAGATTTGCCAATTGGAAGGTCACCAGTTCGAATCTGCATGATGGTGGTGAGCTCCCATTGCTCTGTCCCAGCTCCTGCAATCTAGCAGTTCGAAAGCACGCCAGTGCAAGTAGATAAATAGGTACCGCTGCGGCGGAAGGTAAACGGCGTTTCTGTGCGCTCTGGCATTCATCACGGTGTTCTGTTGCACCAGAAGCGGTTTAGTCATGCTAGCCACATGACCTGGACAGCTGTCTGTGGACAAACACCTGCTCCCTCGACCTGAAAGAAAGATGAGCACCGCACCTCATAGTCGCCTTTGACTGGTCTTAATCGTCCAGGGGTCCTTTACCCCCCCACCCTTTTACCCTTTCTTTACACAACTATCGTGTTGCCAAGGTGCACTGATACTGTACTGATATTTGCCACCACATACTCACAAAAATGTGAATAATAGGCATACAACCACAAACACTTATATAACACGTTGTGGAGCTGTAGCCAATCAGGGCTCCCAGATGCATGCTTTAGTAAACATGCCTGTCGTTCACGCTTTGTGGCAAGAGGCATAGGGGTTAAAGCCATTGTATTTGTAGCAAACTTGATGGCTGTCCCATGTGTGGAATGAAAACTGTATAGAGAGTAGGATTTTTACATTTGAATATTCACAGTATTATTTTTTTTTCTATATCTACTGGATATTAATGATTCTTGTGGATGCTAACATTCAATTTGATGCCGTTATATTTTCTTCCTACAAAGTCAAGGGGTAAATGTCACATAATTTGTGTCATCTGCATGATCTAAATAAGACTCCATCAATCACCTTTGGCTCTTTAGTGCTATGATTATCATATCAAAGTCAGAAAAAGAAACCCACTGAAGATAATGGCTTTTCTGTTGTCCATTATCTCTAACTCATTTCAAGTAATTATTAGCACATGTTCTCATTTACGATGAGTGTCAATATTTTTGAATGAGAGTGGTTTTAAAAAGAGGATATATCTGTCATCAGGGTTTTTTTATGTTTTTGCCTATTTTGTAATTGTGAGATAATGATAAAAACAATTACAATGTTCCACGATTCTTGAAAAGATGGCTTCATAATTCAGTGTTACACCATCCTGGGTCAGAATGTTATAAGAATGCTGCCAATCCTAAATATATTTACACAACATTAAGACCATTAAGACTAATAATAATATGGTATTATAAGTATTATTTATTTTGTAAAGGTCCCATTCCTAAATATATTGCTCACTGACTTATTTGGAACTAGTAATGGGCCATTTCATGCAATGTGCATACTTGTGATCCCATCCTTTCAATCCTGATTCAAAATACACTCACTGTGAACTCATACAAGTGAGTAGCTTGTCAAAGGGCCTGTATCCTTTTGTGCCCCTGGTAATTGCACCCCTGTTGTTGTGACGTAAGTGGTTATTCTTCTCTCTACTGACTACATGTTAGAGTTCCAAAATCACAATATCTGGTCATAGCTGATCACTCACAGGGCCTGTTCACTGCAAGCATATTCTGAGCCCAGGTTAACAAGCTTGATAATCATTAAAAAAAACAAGATATGTGTGAATTGTCCTTTACTTTCAGAGAAGAACTCTTTCTCTGGATAGTTTTTGAGTGTCTGGCATGCTGACCCAGTGAAATTCTGCTACAGACTGGTCTTACATAGTGAGTGTAAGCTTTTGCTGCAGGTGGTGGATTTCGGAGGGAGCACCATTTTCCTAATTCCTGCTCCTGTGAGCATCGGCTTGCAGCATGGTTCGGAAGGAGGGATGTTATTTTTGAATTTTTACTTTTAGTACTAACATGACCAAGGCTTGCACTGGCTGTGACAACCCCTGTGTTTATACAAGGGAAAGATGAAGCATGGGATCGCAGCATTTACATTCTTGTCGCAGGCTCTGGAGATACTGCATCTATTTCCTTGGTATATTTAGTAACCAGAGAAGAGGCAGACAGTTTGCTGCCATGTCTGTTGCTTAGGCGTATCCTGCCAGCTGGCGTATCGTTATCATCAACTGGCAACAGCTAGGAAGTTGTTTGCTTACATACTACTGTCATCTGTGCGCAAAGTGCGTACTTCTGGGAGCTCGAAGCATCTTTCACTAGCTGGGGCCAGATGGAACAATCTGGTCTTTCCAAACCTTAATTTAGTGCATACCCACTGAATCTGTGATCCACCAAGATAAAAGCTGCTTCTCAGCAGTCAGTGCATTAGGGCTTGCAAGGTGCTTGACAAATCACTTTTTCTGCAGTTCCAAGCAAGCAATGCACATGCCTGGTGGGCTGCATTCAGCTTGGTGGTTACAGAGGAGAGAAGGAGGGAGATCACAGAGGTATAAAAAACGATGCATGGTGTAGAGAAAGATCATAGAGATATTTTTTTCTGTCTCAGATAATAGCAGTAGGCGGCATCATTCAGTGAAACGGAATGTTGGAAGATTTGGAGCATATGAAAGGACGTACAGCACATATTGTGCTTTTAATTCTGCTGGGAGCCACCCAGAGTGGCTGGGGAAACCCAGCCAGATGGGCAGGGTATAAATAACAAATTATTATTATTATTATTATGGAATTCTCTACCACTTAGACTACAGTCAAGACTGCACTGTTTTCCCAATGTTTCCTTACCTGATAATGTCTACATTTTATGTGATCTCTCACATGACGTAAAAGCCACTTTTGGAAATCAGGGAGAGAGGCCTAGTACTAATTTCTACATCAGTTGTTTGTGGGGGGGGTTGGTGAGGGGTGGGATCTGTTTTGCGATCCCGTTAATGCAGAAAACCATGGGAGCAGTTTTGCATTGCAATTTCAAGTAACAAAAATTGGGGGTGGTAACCTGTTGTAAAGTTATTTCCTGCTGTTTAAATTTTAGCCTGACACGTGGTGGAGCGTCTTATTAAAAAAGCTGTTCCATCACATACAAAAATACTGAGCTGTAAGAGGAACATTAAAATCAGGACAAGAAGCGCCAGCATTATAATCAGTAAAACTAATGCAATAAACCCCATTACTGAATGCAGCATTTGTGATAGATGGCAACTTAGATGGCTTTAAAGGGGGATACGGCTATGGAGGATAAAATACTCTGCACTACCTCCAGTATCAAAGGCAGTATGCCCCTTGATTCAACAGCAAATATCATGTTGGGACAACAGCGCTCATCTGCCTGCCAGTCAGTAACAGCTCAGCTACTACTCAAGGCTAACAGAAAGCCAGTGTGCCCTAGGTAGGCCTTTATTCTCTTGACTTAACAATTTGTTATCCAGTGTGACAAATTTCAGCCCTACAGGATTTTTGATCATTTTGCTCAGACTATTTCAGGTAGCCAGAGTCTAGTTTGGCATTATATGTACTTTCTTCCCATAAAAGGTGATAAATATAAAGCTTGTTTTGTTCTGAAGTGAACCTCTCTCTAATAGTTTTAAATTATGTAATATTAAAGGCATTTGCAGTTTAAAATAAGATACTGGAGTAGGAAAGTTGTGCGAGCTAACCTGATCCTATCTTTAGAGCATACCTACAAATGTAGTAGTTTCAAATATAATATTGCCGGTATGAGGTGTCGTCTGGAAAAGTTTTGCCTCAAACTAGGCATGCCTAATGGGGTTTATGACAGCCTATGAATTTTCCTCTGAAAAGGGTCAACCTGGAGGTCAGTGAATGCTATACAAATTGCACTCTACTTAAGCCTTTAATTACCCCTATTAGAATTTAATCTGCTGCCAAGTTCATCAAATAACATTTATAACTTCAGAAATGTCTGTGACAAACTTCCATTTAACTTGTAGATCTACTCTATGGTAAAATTTCTTCTGTCCCTCTAATTTTTTGTTATTAAAAATTGTTTTGTTATTTAATAAAATAGTGAATGGAGACCAAAAAATATGCACCCATTATTATGTAGACATGAGTTCAGAAAATCTCTGAGCATCCATCATACTTTTATTCTAAGAATTGAAACTGGGCACGTTACAGCCAAAGTTAAGTAGATTTAAATCCCATTGGCATTGGGTGCAGACTAAGTTGGTTCAACTTTTAAGTCCTGTTGAAATCTGTAGGAGCAGTTAAAAGGTAAAGGTACCCCTGCCCGTACGGGCCAGTCTTGACAGACTCTAGGGTTGTGCGCTCATCTCACTCTATAGGCCGGGAGCCAGCGCTGTCCGCAGACACTTCTGGGTCACGTGGCCAGCGTGACAAGCTGCATCTGGCAAGCCAGCGCAGCACACGGAACGCCGTTTACCTTCCCGCTAGTAAGCGGTCCCTATTTATCTACTTGCACCCGGGGGTGCTTTCGAACTGCTAGGTTGGCAGGCGCTGGGACCGAGCGACGGGAGCACATCCCGCCGCGGGGATTCGAACCGCCGACCTTTCGATCGGCAAGTCCTAGGCGCTGAGACTTTTACCCACAGCGCCACCCGCGTCCCCTGTAGGAGCAGTTAAGGGAACTGAAATTAAACTAATTTAGACTGCTGTACTATACACACTTACCTTAGTGTATGTCTCAATGAATTCAATGACATTTATTTCTACATAGACATGTATATGTCAGGAGCCCATCCTACTCTCGAGTAGGACCCTGGCAGAGACACATGCCCAACTGGCATGTTCTCTCCCTCCTGGTCGATTGTTCAGGAGCTTCAAAAGCTTTCTTCTGCCCAAACATCACAGCGACCGATGCCAACTGACATCGGCACACTTAGGGATCCTCAGAATCTTTGCAGCTTGGATAACAGTCCTCAGCAACTCAGCATTTTGGCTAATCTACTTTATTTACATATAAACACACACGGAGCACTGCAACATGGCTCCTTCTCTCTCTAGCATCAGACAGCAAAGAGAAAGAACAAAGGACAATAGTCCCATTTCATGGAACACCAGAACACAAACATCCTGTCTCCGTCACTTCCCACTCTGTGGAGTGAAAACATACACTATCATGTGATAGACAACAATCCCATGACTGCAATCACAGAGCAGGAATCTTAACAGTATAGGCCCTGCACATCTGAATCTGTCAGGGCCAGCCCTACCATTATGCAGAGTGAGGCATTTGTCTCAGGCAGCAGGTGCTGGGAGGTGAGAGATGTTGTCTAAGTGTTGAAGAGCAGAATTGTGTGTGCCACACAACATGCCCTGTGCCTCCTAAGAGAGCTAGCCACCCTTAGCTGTAGCAGAGGACACTGTCCTTTTCCAACATCAAAGTAAGATCCAACTGCCAACATAGTTGCTTTCTGTATGTGAAACAGGAGGAGGTGCAATTTTGTCTTTCACTCTGAAGAAACAAAATGTATTGGGTCAGCCCTAATCCAAGTCAGAAATCTAAGTGGAAGAGTTACGCACACACCCTTAAAATTGGTGGCAGGTAAAGGTGAATTTTTTTCTTGGAAAGTATACATAGATTTTATTTTCCCGTTCTGTAGGCACATACATAGTGCCATAAAAATGAATTAGAAATAATTCTAGGTTACACTTATTTGCTGGATTTCAATAATGGTTGTAAAGCTCTCATTACTGTTGGATTCACAGAACTGTGTGTAGGCTTTTCCCCCTCACAGCAATCTGACTTTTCATATTATCATCTATTCCTGGCATACAGTTTTTAAAAAAGAAAATACCATGAAAGATGAAGGGGAAAGGAAGTCACATATAAGTCGCTTTTTAAAAAACGTTGGCTTGCTTTACATTTCATATTTATTTGGACATTTAAGTATGACCAACTATTTTTATTTCCAGATTATCAAACTGTTGGATGGAAAGAGATCTCAGACTGTAGGAATTTTGATTTCCAGTTTACATTTGGAGATGAAGGACATACAGCAAGGTGAGTGTTGCTTGCATCTTGAAAGGAACCTTGTGCATGGAGATGTTTTCAGAAGTTAATAATAATAAAATAACCTTCAGGTGCATATTTTACATTCTATAGCTGTGCATCCCTCTTGTTCAGCATCATGTTTTGCACAGGGACCAGCCAGATTCTTCCAGGAAACATGAAATAGGCAATAACTTTTCCTTCTGCTTGCTTCCCACCCCTGCAATTGGAATTCATAGGCACACTGGCTCTGAATTGGAAGTTCTACTTGGCAGCCCTAACATTCAGCTGTTGCTGCACCATATCTGCCACTTACTCCTCTAGTCCACTTTAAAATCTAAGCTAGTGATCATTGATCCTACGGCAATGAATTTCACAAACTGATTATGTATGAAGAAGTATGGGGTGGGATTTTTTTGTATGTTCTCAGTCCGCTGCCAATCAATTCCATTAAGGGGTCTCAAATTGTAGTGCTGTGAGAAAAGGAGACTAATGCTGTCTATTCTGACTTTTCCTATACATAGAATCATAAAATTGTAGCATTGGGAAACATCCTAAGGGTCATCTAATCCATTCCCCTGCAATGCAAGAATCTCAACATGCAGTCCCCCATCCAATCGGAAACCATAGCAGTTTTATTGCTGCCCCACGAGGACCCCTATACAGTGGTACCTCGGGTTACATACGCTTCAGGTTACATACGCTTCAGGTTACAGACTCCGCTAACCCAGAAATAGTACCTCGGGTTAAGAACTTTGCTTCAGGATGAGAACAGAAATCGTGCTCCGGCTGCAGCGGGAGGCCCCATTAGCTAAAGTGGTGCTTCAGGTGAAGAACAGTTTCAGGTTAAGAACGGACCTCCGGAACGAATTAAGTACTTAACCTGAGGTACCACTGCACCATGCATAACACTATAAATATCTGCCTTAGTTGCCATTTTTCTTAAATTCCTAAACATGCCTAGCCTTTTCTCATAAGAAAGATGTAAATTATTTCACACATTTGTATAATTGCTTGCTTGAGAGAAAGTAGGCACTCCTGTCCTAGAAATTGGGTGTGTTACACCTAAAGTGGCTGTCTTGTAGAGATGCCTAGTTTCAACCCTCTTGCAGTATTCCGTACTACGAAGGAGCAGCAAAGCAGCAAGCTCATTGGCCAATCAACAAATTAAATTTTTGAGTTTTCTGATTTTAAGATGTAATTTCAGTAGTTCTTGGTGTGCTAGGACTGGGAGGGATGGGATTACAGCTTACCAGAGCATAAGAACAAACATCATCATCATCATCATCATCATCATCATCATCATCTCCAGTCTTGTCAGCCAATGTCTGCTCATGAGAGGTGAGACAGAGACAATTGTATCCCCTGCTGCTGGCACGTGTTAGGATAGATGTAGAGTGAATCATAGGACCACTGACCCACAACCCCTCCCCAAATGCAGAGATAAGCTGTTACTGTATGTAATTCCAATGTCGTCAACTGATGACAGAAAAATAAAATTAGAATGAAAGGTTGGGTCCAGAGATAGATGGTTGGAATTCTACTCATGCAACCGGGGTTCTCCTGGTTCATGACTCAGCTGCTGCCCCTGAAGACTGAGGGAACATTTAGTACAGAGTGTGATGGGACTGGAACGGGGGGGGGGGGCTGCAACAGAATGGGGAACTTGGCCCTTCTGCTTCTGCAAAGACATGTCTGGATCCAAGCCATAGTGCCTGAAGAAATTATTTTTATTTTATTTTTTTATAATATTTATTAAATTTTTGTTTAACAATAAAATACATAGATAATAACACAATCTTTTCCAATATCCACATTTCATATTCATCTTTGGACTTCCTCACAACCCTTGTTCCTGCTTTCTAAACTCATAAATTTTACCAGCAAATTATTAACTTGGTTTAATTCATATAGTATAATTTTCCAATATTAATATCTCAAATTTTGGGATTTAACATACTCTTATTGAAACTTAATCATAAAATGTTACTTATCCAAAATTTATCTTTTCGTCTTCCAATTAAATTTAAATTTATATTCTTTATAACTAGTTTGTTGAAGCCATGTTTTTGCTAATCTTACATCTTTCTTAACATTCATACAATTTACAATATTTTTGTAGATAGTCCTTAAATTTCTTCCAGTCTTCCTCCACCAGTTCTTCTCCCAGGTCTCGGATTCTGCCAGTCATCTCCGCCAATTCCATATAGTCTATCAGTTGCATCTGCCATTCTTCCAGTGTGGGTAATTCTTGAGTTTTCCAGCTTTTAGCGATGAGTATCCTTGCTGCTGGGGACGCAGGTGGCGCTGTGGGTTAAAGCCTCAGCGCCTAGGGCTTGCCGATCGAAAGGTCGGCGGTTCGAATCCCTGCGGCGGGGTGCGCTCCCGCTGCTCGGTCCCAGCGCCTGCCAACCTAGCAGTTCGAAAGCACCTCCGGGTGCAAGTAGATAAATAGGGACCGCTTACCAGCGGGAAGGTAAACGGCGTTTCCGTGTGCGGCTCTGGCTCGCCAGAGCAGCTTCGTCACGCTGGCCATGTGACCCGGAAGCGCTGGCCTCTTAAGTGAGATGGGCGCACAACCCCAGAGTCTGTCAAGACTGGCCCGTACGGGCAGGGGTACCTTTACCTTTACCTTTACCTATCCTTGCTGCTGTTGTAGCATACATAAAAGAAATTATTTTTAAATAACCTCTGAGCTTGCATCAACGTGACACTCTTTCTGTTCAGAAAACCTAACGCATCCGCAGATGTCCATGCAAAACTAGGGAGAAGATAAAAGAGAAGCAATAGGAAGACAATGTAATGGTATCTCAGGGTGGTGTAGGATTTTTGCCTTGAGAGATTTCCACCTTTGGCTGTGTCTAAGCCCAGTAACTGACATACTTGGCAGTTTTCATGTTGTCTAGCAATGGCAGTATGTGTAGCTCTGTACATCTGGCACACATATGGTTTGGTTTGCATTTGATTACTAGCCAACAAATTGAGGACCGCCACATTTGCGGGAGGAATCATCCACAGATGTTTCTTAGGAGAGGGTGACATTTTCTATTCCTGAAAAAGGTAGAACAGCGCTATCGTTGCTGGACAAGAGACAACAGTATTAAGCACAGAGAATGGTTTTGTCGCCTTGTGGTGTAGTTCGAGCTCTCCATTGGAAGAAAATCAAAACCTTTCTGTGCCAGATTAAAATAGGGTGTGTGTCTCATAAAAAGCAAATATATATTAGCATGTCATTGCTTCTTTCTAAGCTGGGCATTCCCAGACCTCTGTCTCCTCAACACCATTATTGACTGGAATCAAATGTTTTTCACTACTTATATATCTTTGTTGACATACAGAATGACCTTGTAGGTCTCCTTCTTGGAAAATAATTGATACCTATAGGAAATCCCAAAATGCTGCTTAGAAGTATTTGCAAATTTTTAATAAGTGCTCATTCCAAGGACAGCATGGAACATCAGGGGTTTGTCAGGATCCTTTCTTTATTAGGTACCCCATCATTCACTCCCACAGAAGTTGAGACCCAGGCTATTGAAACTTTCACCTCCTTCGTAGTGTATGAATGTCAGCAGAAGCTTCGTCAGGCTTCTTCTTTCCAGCATGGCTGCTGTGCAGCTACAGCACAAAACAGCACATCACTGACTGAGGCTGCATACACACACCATACACCTAAAGTATATGCTGGGAATTGTAGCTCTGTGCAGGGTAAACTACAGTTCTAGTGATTCTTTGTATGGGGAAATGTGCTTTAAATGTATGGTGTGATCTCAGCCAAAGCCTCTGTTACATTTTATACTGATGGCGTTGGTGAGGGTGCACAGCGAATCATTTCCCTGTAATTTGGCCCAGGCACAACTTTTCCATAGCACTCTTTGCTGTTTAAATAAGGCTCTGTTAGCTGCAGATTACCCAAGAGCTTTGCTGATTTTTGTTCCTAGTGAGAATGGATGTTTGAGAGACTCCCACACCCCCAAATTGAGTGGAAGGTTCTTCAAGCAGTTTCTTCTACGTTAAAGGCATACATAACGTCCTGCAAACAATACCTTTCCTCAAAGCCTTAGCTACAACCCTCTTTCCACATCTTGCAACCACCCTTTGATGTGCCATGGTTCAAGTAATTCAATAAGTTTTTTAAGAAGGCGAAACAGAAAGCCACATTTTGAAGCCTGCCTTCACATTAGTTGGCAAAGCAATATTTTTAATATAAGAAGGTGCTTTTCACTAAGTGTCGTCAGTGACCCATTTAGCCCAGTATTGTGAGTTCTGTCAGAAACATTCAGTGATCTCAAGCAAAGGATTTTCATGACTCTGCGTCCCAAAGTCTTTTATTGGGAGACCAAACTTGGAGAATTGATTCTGGGGTTTCATTCATGCAAAATCATGCCCTTTGCTGCCTAGCCAATGTAAGAGTTTAACATAATAACAACAATAATTTCACAGTACCACCAAATTATATATGCATTCAAAGTTCTAGAGAGGTCATCTCCTTAGCAATTTGTAGGGGGGAATGGTAAAGTACTTTTCAACTTTTCTTGTAATAAGTTCATGCAAAGTTTATTCTTTGCCTGATGTGAAATATCTATCCAGTTACAAGGTCAGGAAAACTGGCAGCCGTGAAGACATATATGCATCTCAGTTCTACCCTGTTTAGTGAAACTATTGAGTGAATTTTGTACTGAGAATATTTTCTCTGGCATATGAAAAAGCCCTGGATAATTTGTGATTTTGCTGGTTATGGAAGACACATGAGAAAATCATTCAACAGCTGTATTGCATGAATATGATTGATAAGGAGCTGCTGGTTTTGGTAACAGATTACTGTATGCAGAAGTTAAAAACTATGTCACTTTTATAGTATATAACTTCTCTCTCTTTCTCTTTCTCTCTCTCTCTCTCTGTGTGTGTGTGTGTGTGTGTGTTGTCCATATAATACGGAACAAGCTCTAATATACAACTCAGAAGTTGGGAAACAATTTCCTTTAAACGTTATTTCCTTTGTTCTGGATAATTTGCAGCATATGGTTTTTGTGAATCTGCCTACGGGCACCAAGCCTGATGTGGTTAGGTTAACATGAGTTGCCCAAGTCTTTTGCTCATGACTTCATGCAGCAGTTGAGCTTTCCTAACCTTCTAAGCCCACTTTTATACCCAGACTGCTTTTCTGCCTCATTAATCTTACAGCATTTTTGCATGACAGTCAAATAGTAGAAGGAGCTTTTTGAGGAGCTTATGCATCTGAAATAAAGAGGCTGGATCTGTTAAATTTTTTATCAGTGTAGGATTTATCCCATGCCAACAATTAAAAAAAAATATATGTGTTTGTCTTCAGTACCAGATAGTACTGTAATTCTGGTATATAAAATAGGTAATTTGATAGCCAAAATGGCATAGTGTTTGGAATGTCGGATCTGGACCTCACCTAAGAGACCAGAGAGAAGCTCCCTGGGTGATCTTGGTCCAGTCACCAACTCTCAGCCTAACCTACCTCACAGGGTTATTGTGAGGATAAAATGTGGAGAGGGAGAACCATATACAGTGGTACCTCGGTTTTCGAACATCTCCATTGACGAACATTTCAGTTTATGAACGCCGTAAACCCAGAAGTAAGTGCTTCGGTTTTCAAACACGCCTCGGAAGTCGAACATGCCACGCAGATTCCGCTGAGTGCAAGATCCTGAGGCCTAGCTGTCAGCTGTTTAGTTTTCAGTTTTCGAACATTTCAGAACTCAAACCATCTTCCGGAACGGATTACATTCGAAAACTGAGGTACCACTCACTGTACACTATTTTGAGCTTCTTGGAGGAAAGGAAGGAAATGAATGTAGTAAAATTATTATTTTGTGGGAATAATTACTTAGAATATTTGCTTTTTGGAAGCTGCCAGTCTCTCAAGTGAGCAGAATTTCTGCTAGTTAAAGCTTTCTTAATTTAGAGGACTCTTTAGACTTAAATCTTTAAGAACTACAAATGCCCACAGCTTTATATACTCTCAAATTAATTATTAGGCTTCCTTAAATTTTGTTCTATCAATACATTGTTCACACTGTTTTGGGGGGAAGGGGGCGGGAAATGCAGGTATGAAAAAATAGTGAAATTTTAGATATAAAGTGTGTGTGTGTGTGTGTGTGTGTGTATACTGGTATATATGCAAAGTTGTTTTTATAGTAAGTTTATTGTCCTGCTGCCGTCTTGTGTAATGCAGTTAGCAAGTATTTTTATGTGCGGCACTTAGGCTGAATGCATGGTGCTGATCTGCTTTTTGTCCTTGCTGACGGTTATTTTATCCTAATGGGCGCAATACTGTGCTAATTATCCTTATGTATATAAATTCTTCTTGTTGTGAGCAGACACCATAGGGCCACATAAAAACGTTTGCCTCAATTTCCCTACAAAAAAGGAGTCCAGAAACCAGACTTGTCCTAGTAACAGATTTTTAAAGGTAGAGGAACCCAATAAAATTACCAGCTCCTCACAGCATGCATCTATTTCCTTTCGACATATTGTGAGGTGTAGCTGAGATATCCTAACCAAACTGACAGTGTAAGAAGGACGGCTCACCAAGATTAAACGTAAAAATGAGGTTTTAGCAGCTGCTTTGGAATCCAGTTTCTAAATGTGTTAGGCTTTGCTGCAATAATCTCACCTTAGTGAATTCAGGCAGGGGCCCTGCAGCCAAATGTTGCAGTCTGGGCTCAGGTAACTGTGGGGGTGGAAAGACAAAAGTTATCATAAAAGACAAGAGTCTCTGTTCTAAACTGGGTCTTATTTCATGTGCACAAAAATATTTTTAGAATAAAGATAATTATCTAATCCTCTTTTTAGGATATTTTTTGGGGATTCTAGTGCTTAAAAGTTTAACTGATCTGCATGCAGGTCAATGGAGCATGAGACTTTCATATGTTTGGTGAGGCCTGGGAGGAGGACCGATGGGGTCATTGAAGTAGCCCCACCTCTGGCCTGAAATGGAACAGCCCATTCCATTACAGGACGGTTGCAAGGTACTTTCTCTTATCGCAACTCTGCAGTGGGAGGTGAGACTTGCCAAAGGTCAGGTGGAGGTGGCTTGCAACTCACCCAAAATATGGGGGCCGGGGGAGAGAGGAAGAATCAAGCAGCATTTGATATGTAGGCTGTATGTGTGTCGTTTGAGTGACAAAGGCAGGAGTAAGCCGTGCTGGATCTACAAATTTTGCCGGGGAGGGGGCAAAAGTCTGCACTGCGAACATCTCACATTCTGATTAAACTAAACATAAACTTTGACATTAACATTAACATTCACACCTAGGTCAGTTTTGGTCTGACCAATGTATGCATTCCTAGAAGCTCAGTCCAAATTTTTCTGACAGTAACAGCCATTCAGCAGTGGAATGGACTCCCTCAAAAGGTGGTGGACTCTCTCTTTCATTGAAGGTTTCTAAGCAGAGGTTGTCTGGCTATCTGTCATGGATGCTTTAGCTGAGATTCCTGCATTGCAGGGAATTGGACGTGATGACTCTCAGGGCACCTCCCAATTCTACAATTCTGTGATTCACCTTAATAGAAAGGTGGCTTCTTCCATTTTAAAGGATGCATGAGCAGAGCTGTTCCCTTCATTGAAGTAAATGGGAAACCCTGTTCACAAAGGCACTAGATATATATGTTGTTGTTGTTGAGTCGTTTAGTCGTGTCCGACTCTTTGTGACCCCATGGACCAGAGCACGCCAGGCACTCCTGTCTTCCACTGCCTCCCGCAGTTTGGTCAAACTCATGCTGGTAGCTCCGAGAACACTGTCCAACCATCTCGTCCTCTGACGTCCCCTTCTCCTTGTGCCCTCCACCTTTCCCAACATCAGGGTCTTTTCCACAGAGTAGATATATGTACCGTGTATGAAACTCTGGATCTGAATGCATTGTATATTTTAAATAAAGTTCAGTAACAATCATTTCCCATGGTTGTTAAGATCTTATATTTGCCATTCATAATATTTACCTTTTCCCTAACCACCTTTGTTTCCAAGTTAGGCACAGAATCATAACTGACAAGCAGAATTTTAAAGCATTCTAAATGTCATTGGACCTTTTAATAGAATTAATTAGCCTGCCACGGAGAAAATTTACTAGCCTGCTGGTTAATTTCACAATGTAAAATCATGGGGTTAGAGGTAGAAGGGGGAGCAACCTTATTACTTTTAAATAATTATTTAAAGATGCTTGTCTTGCCTCTCTCAAACATCACAGAAAAAAACAAAACTCAGCAAGAGCTTTTAAACTGTTCAGCTGTGAGTGGTCACTTCTCCTTTTATAGGTAAGGCAATATGTGCAGCAGAAATCAAGATACCAGCTATTAACCTTCAGCAGATGCAGAATCATAGCTGGTAGTCAAAGTTATTAATATTCCTACTGTTTTAATTTAAGCAAACAATTTCTCTTTAAGATGCAAACTGAAATGTTATGCCTGGGATACTTACATTTGTGGGTTTTATAAATAATAATTTGTTTTTGGAATAAATGAAAGCCTTTCATGGGTTTCTGTGATATTACATACAAAAGGCGCTTCCGCACAGAGATTTTTTGTGGAATTGGTGCTATTCATGCATACAAGTTTTTCATGTCATCCTCATGATGCCATTGCCATCAAAATGCCAACCCTCTTCTTTCTTTTACATTTGATTCGAATTTCCTCTTATTGTAGAAAATGTGATCAGTAAAAATAGCCATAGATGCTGGCATGATGAATTGGTTGCGTCCACATTAGTTTCACTTCTGATTACATGGAATTGAAATATCCCCCACATTACAGTAAAAGCCAATGTGCTAACAGAAACTCTTTCATACAAGAGCACATTTTGTCTTTTTACACCATTCGCTTTACCTGCCACACCATCAGTAGTCTAAAAGAGTCAACTAGTAAACCAAACTCCATAGAAAAAGGTCAATGAAAAATGTCTGCGTATAGAGGACAGAAGTTACCTTCTTTCAGTGTCTTAACTCATATCTATGTGTAAGCCTGCATGGGAGAAACGTTCACATGAAAGCTAACACATTCCCCAGTTTTTTTCTTTGCTGTTTGTGGCAACAGATTAGCCAACAAACCCAGTTGTGACATATTATCTAATTTATGATTTTATATTTTCTACAGCTATACTAAATGTGGATCATTCCATCGTCGACTTAGAAACGCTGGAAGCACTGTATGAGAACGTAAGTATAAAAGGGTCAGTTCCACACTGCTAGTTCACAAATAGAAAGTGAGCTGTGGGCACATATCCCACCTTCATGTCCCATGTTCTCTTTATCCAAATGCTGTCTTTCTGCAACAGAAATGCAGGTTTCCCCCCATTGTCTTTAGTAATAGATGTCTGGTTGAATCCACCTTGAGATACAGTTCTTGTTTTGTTCAGACATTTCAGTATTCTATAGTCCTTCATTTTCGTTTTGCATTCTTTCCTCCGGTAATGCCATACTTGTACAATATTCACATGCAGAGCAAGAGTTGAGGGTTCATACGATGGCTAACATTGCTTGGGAGGAACACAGAGTACATACAGGAGCACCGCATGCAGACATCAGTACAACTTCTTCACATGCCAGCCAAAATACACCGGTGGCTGTTTGGCTTCTGTAGGCACTGGTAAAAAGGAGCAGGGCTAGTCTATGAAATTCTGCTCAGCCCCCTCTCCTGGCCTTATGTTCTTTCAGTGTTTAATTTGTGTATAATTTGTGTATAATTTGTGTATAATTTGAACCCCACTATAATTGGCCCCGCTATAACTGGCACAGGTTAGAATCTTCTGTGGTGCAACCAGGATCAGATAACTATTCTGGAATAGCAGTGGTGCCATTGAGGCCAAATCGCTGTTGCTCAGATTACATCCTGCTCAGAGACTCCAGATGCACCCACATGTAATTTGACAGTTCCACTGTATCTTGGGAAATATAGTTCACATAGCAGTGTGTGATTCAGTCAAGCATACATGTGCAAAAGTTTATGCAGCTTCTGAGAACACTGTGACATCCATGACACAGATTGGGCCTCATCGTGTATTTAATAATAATGTGTGTCAGGCTGTGTATATATTACGAGCCTAAAGTGCAGCCAGGTTGTTCTTTTTTCCAATTCAGTCTGTGGCTTATTTGCGGGAAAATGCAACAGAACACAGAATTTCATAAGACACAACAGGATAGATGTGGACTACAGCTAATGTCATGTGTACACTGCTTCCCAAACCAGTGGTGCGAACACCCAGGATGAAGAGTGAACAAGAATGTGAACAAGAATTAGCTAAGAATTATACTAGCAATTCAAATCTAATTGTTGTCCATGGTATGCTGAATTGTGTCAAGTGAAACAAAATTGCTTCTACATTGAAAATACCTTATTAGGAAAACCTATCCTGTTCATGTTGCATGTATGGTTCTGTCAGTCTCTGTTTGTAGGTGGGACAGCAGCACCTACCCCTGAATTCTGCCCCTTTCTCCTTGCCACTCCAAGAAGTATTTAGTGATTCCAAAGATGTGGGCATTGAAACACATTGGGTTGTTTTTTTCTCTTGAGGCTAAGAAAACTCATTACTGTTTTGTTTTTTTCCATTGGAATTGCAGAGAGCGCAGAAGGATGAACTGGAGAAAATAAAGCAGCATTATGACACTTCAAAAGAAGAAGAAGTGAAGCTTCTTGATAAACCAGAACAGTAAGATGGTCCAGGGGTCCTACCATAGGTTCCTATCATTCAAACAAGTCTTTGGAAAGCAGAACAGTTGGAACAGCACTGCATAGAATAGAATAGAATTGTTCAAAGAAGCTCCCATGTGCCATATTGTGAAATACCCATCCCAACACTAGAAAGCCCATTCTGACGGATGTCCGCTTATACTTCTGATGGAAATCTCAAAAGGCCGATATTCCATAAAATTTGGCACTTTATTCTATTGCTGAACTTTTAAAATTAACTTACGCCTACTTTCCTGTCCTTTCCAACCTCCTGCTTCTTTTCCTAGCAAATAACAGTGAACTAATGTTCTAAGCTTCCCAGTGGTATTCATTAAATATAGCAGATATGGATTTAAAAACAAATGCACCACTCCAGTAGGCCAAAGGCTCAGAACAGTCTTTGTTTCATACAGTGGCTCCATTCGCACATTACGCTGAGCCAAAGTATGGCTAAGCACAAATATGCAGCTCGTGAAGAGGAGATTGCAGCTGGTTTGCTTCTCCCCAGTCCTTTCATCTCAGCCCAGTGTGGTAGTGTTTGAACCTAGGTTCATGGTTCACCTCTCTCCTCCTTAACCACTGGTTGTCACCATGAGATTGGGTTCAGATGACATGCTAAACCCTTATCCACTGTGACACACGTAGGGGGTGGAAGAGAAGTAGGGGAAGTCCTGTTGTGAACACAAGAGTGCAAAATGCATTGTGGTCCTTGTTTCGTTAATCTTTACAAGATCACTGCATTAGGGCTGGCAGAACAATATTACTCTTGATTTCTGTGTTGGGACCAACAGCATAAAGTTGAGTCCCATGGCACTCAATGTGACTTTCTCTCTACAAATTGTGTTTGGAGTGAACCCTAGAAATGGCTGAACTCCTGGGTTCGTATTCAGATCTGGAAGCAATCTGCTCTCTTTGTCAAACAACCGCAGTAGAGCGAGGGGGACACACACAGTTTATATAGAACTGTTCCCGACCAGCAGAGTGCAGTATCTCTCCCTATGTCTCGTTCTTGTTCATGCTGTTTCTCATGTACATTAACTCCAATGTTGAAGTTTTAAGTCTGTCCATTCTCCTTTCATGGTAAATAGCAGCATGCACCATATCTTGTATCATTTAAATCACACAAAAAACTAATTTTATGAAAGGAATTTGACATTATTCGCTGATAAATTGTATTGGATGAATGTAAAATTAGGTAAATAGGGAACTTTTGTGTTATTTTTTCCACCTATTTTTGCAGGTTTCTATATGAGTTATCCCAGATCTCCAATTTCGCAGAACGTGCTCGATGTATAATCTTTCAGTCTGTCTTCAATGAAGGAATAACTGCAGTCCGTCGTAAAGCTGATATTATTAACCGTGTTTCTAAGGTAGTTGTCAGAACCAATTGTAAATTTGTGGTGAAATAATGGATCTGGGCTGGTTCTAAAGCAACTTTACAATAATATGTCTTCAAATAAAGTGGGGGAGGGCAGAGAAGGAAATACAGCAATACAACTCACATTTCATCACCGGAAAATGTATTAATTTACTTTTCATTTCTTATTTAAGACATTTGTGTCCCACCTTTCCTTAAGAAATCCAAGATGGCTAACAATGCAAAAGCAATGAAAATATTTTTAGAACAATGGCAGCATAAACGCAGTGGCTTCATTGCACAGATACAGCTGTGAAAGCATTAAGAAATAATGTTTACCTTTAGGTTTCTGGATTCAAACTTTAATCAGAAATTGAAAAGCTGCTTTTGAAAGATTTCAGTGCAATTCTATTTCATTCTACACCAAAGCATTCATAAGTGTAAAAAGAGGCTAACATTTGAATGGTATGTATGTACTCGTCCTCTGCTTTCCGATATTAAACACTGGCATTCTTCTTTCAGGATTTGCTGGATATAAAAAGTGTGAAAGACATTTTAGGATTGATCCTGGCTTTTGGAAATTACATGAATGGAGGGAACAGGACGCGTGGTCAAGCAGATGGGTTTGGTTTGGAAATACTTCCCAAACTAAAGGATGTTAAAAGTAGAGTAAGTAGTTTTGGGGGGTTTTTTAATAGAATTTTATTTAAAATTGGCATTTTAAGCAAAGGTCTGGTAAGTGCCAATGTTTCTTTCTTTCTTCCTACAATTCTTTGCTTTTCATTATGCCTGAGACGCAGGCACTGGGATATAGCCTTTCTCCATACAAATTAATGGGTGTTTTTTATTGCTACAGCTTCACCACTATAAGCAGCCATCCCCAGTAGCAAATGACAAGTGAGTTCTTGAACTCACTGGGGACTTTGCCATTAAAAAAAAAAACCCAGCTCCACAATAACGTATGCACATATTCTTGTCTCCAGTGTAAGAAAATAGCTCTCACAGTTTCGGACATGGATTGCAACATTCATGAGTGAGATTCACAGGGCATCGCTTCAGAACTTTTAAGAATTGATTCAGAAGCACGACTCATTTGCCGTTTCCCATTCCCAACTTTTATTTATGTAGAAAAAAATATTTTTATACTGCTGCTCACAAAAAGTGTCAGGGTGGTTTACAGCAGTCATACATAAAACCATACAATAAAATTCATATAAAAATTTTATAATCAGATCTCAGCTCACTATTATAGAAAGGTGTGTTCTTTAATTGCCTTCCTTAGCTTGGTGGAATAGAAACACTTTCAGCAGGTGTTTGAAACAGAAAGTGTTGCGGAGTATTCCACAGGACTGAAGGCTCGGTCACTGGTGGAGGAAGAGGAGTGGGCCGCCCCTGGCAGCGCAATCCCAGTAGGGTGCCATCATGGCTGCCCCCTACAGGTGGCGTGCCCCGCCACCAGGACACGTGCCCCACCACTAGGACGCACACCAGCCCAGACCCCCACCGGCTCTCCGCCCCCCAGTGCCGGAGCATGAAACTCACCACTGGGCTCGGTTTCTTGTTGTCAAATGAACCTTACCAACTCAGAGAACAACCCAACATTGCTCCTGCAGGCAATCTCAGAGATTGAGCTAGAGTGGAATGGCATCCCCTAAGGTGCCATGGACCTAAGTTCTTCTGGGCATTGAAAATTAACACAAGGACTTTGGACCTGGCTTGGTGGTAGATGGGCAACCTGTTCAGGTGTTTTAGCAGTGGCATTACATTTTATCAACCAGGTGTCCCCATCAGCAGTTTGACTGCTGAATTCTGCACCAGCTGGAGCTTCTAAACCAAGAGCATCTCCACAAAAAGCCATGTTACAGTAATCCAGCCTCAAGCTTACCCATAAATGGACTACCATAGTCAAGCTATCGCTGGCCTGGAATGGGTATAGTTGGCGAATCAGACGAAGCTGTTAAAAGGCATTCCTAGCCTCATTTTGTGCAATGTAGCTATCAATTTCTTACACAAAGGATGCTCTGCTAACCAGTGCTTGTATCCAAAGGTGCATTTCTGCACACATAAAGTATCTCTTGGTCTTGCTCAGCTTCATGCACAAGCAGAACTGCTAGAATGCCTACAGATTGCAAGATTTCTTGTGCAAGCATGTCTGGAGCAGTACTCTAGCCACTATTTTCCTTTGCTCACAGTTCTTCAGACCCAGACTTGGACTGTTTCTCTCTTTAACTGGCAAGTAACATGGCTACTGTAAATGCTAATCACAGCAACAAATAGAATGTAAAAGTTCATGACAGATGTCTATGAATTTTTAAAATAAGTCCACCTAAATTTTGGGGCTTGTACCCATCCAATCTATGTTAAACTACAATCCTAGACACAATTACCAAAGAAATAAACCCCACTTAACACAGTAGGACTGATTACACATGCATAGGATTGTTCCCCTCGTGATGTCTCATTGCAAAAGAAGTACTGAATAATAAAACAGGAGTGCAATTCTATAAGCATCTACTGGCTCAATGGGTCTTACTACCAAATAAGTGAGTATAGGATTGCAGCATTAATCCTAAACATTTGTGGAACTTAGTGGGACTTGCTACTGAACAGACATGCATAGTCAGATGCTGTTGGGAGTCTTAGGTCCATTCTGCGCTGTCGGTCGAGTTACCAGTTAGGTTGTGTTGCATGGTTCTTTAAAAAAAATATTTAGAACAAGCAGTTAAGAATTTTGATTCTGCACAATGGTATTAAAATTAAAATGAATACATGGACCCTGAATTTAATACATTCTATTGATGTATTTTGCACAGCGAAATCCTATCTCAGTAGCTTTTGGTATGCTATTCAAAAGCAAATGCACACTTCAAAGGCATTCCATATATAATACAGTTCAATGTCTTTCTCTTTGTGCTATTTAATAATTTCCTGTAACTAGTGATTTCATACCTAAAGCACAGTTTATCCGTCTCCCTAGTTAATCTTCACTGAATTGATTCAGTACCCTACGTAATAAAGGAACAATGTCAAACAAATAGTGCAAGATAAGAAAAACATTTTATTTTACATAAAATGCTTTCTTTTGACTGAATTTGCATTTGTTCACTTAAATGACTGTGTGATATTCACAGGACACTCCACAAATCTATTTGTAATAATCTGTTTGATGCCCTTTTCTTTTGCATTGCATAAGATTGCTCACTATTTCAGACATCTAGATAATGGGCAGATAATGTAAGGCCTGTAGGCTATATAGGGGTTTTTAGTCCCTTTAACTAAGGGACGCAGGTGGCGCTGTGGGTTAAAGCCTCAGCGCCTAGGGCTTGCCGATCGAAAGGTCGGCGGTTCGAATCCCTGCGGTGGGGTGCGCTCCCGCTGCTCGGTCCCAGCGCCTGCCAACCTAGCAGTTCGAAAGCACCTCCGGGTGCAAGTAGATAAATAGGGACCGCTTACCAGCGGGAAGGTAAACGGCGTTTCCGTGTGCGGCTCTGGCTCTGGCTCTGGCCAGAGCAGCGATGTCACGCTGGCCACGTGACCCGGAAGTGTCTCCGGACAGCGCTGGCCCCTGGCCTCTTAAGTGAGATGGGCGCACAACCCCAGAGTCTGTCAAGACTGGCCCGTACGGGCAGGGGTACCTTTACCTTTACCTTTAGTCCCTTTAAAAGGCCAAGTTACACCTGGCAGTAGTGCAGAGGTAAATAGGTCAGAAGGTGAGCATCAGAGCTTTTTTTTCCAGCTGGAACTCAGTTCCGGCACCTCTCAGGTGAGTGTCATTGCCATTATAAGAGATCAAGGGTGGTGATTGTGGTGAGCTCCGGAACCTCTTTTTCTTAAAAAACATAATAGCACTGGTGCATGTGTAGGTTAACCTGTCATAGGCTTATGCTACCAATCCCAGGGGTGGTGTTAGGAGGTGGACTGGGGGCTGAGCTCCAAGTCTCCTGCCTATCTGTATTTTCAGCTTATCTTTAAAACCTCTCTTATGACCCTTCCAGAAAAACCTGCATGCCAGTCCCTTAACTGCTAGTTTAGAACAGTACATTTTTGTATTGGCCTCTGTAGGTTCATTGCCGTCTTCCCCAATCTGGTGCTCTCCAAATGTTTTAGACTACAGTTCCCATCCCAGTGAAGAGGGACGAACAGGGATGATGGGAACTGCAAGCTAAAACTTGCGGAAGGCACTAGGTTAAGGAAGGCTGGTCCCGTAAATCTCATAGTAACATAACATGCCATGTGATTAGGGAGACATAGTATTGTCACCATCCTTCCTCATCTGCTCTTCTCTGCTAAGCGAACTGCAGTGACCCTCATGGAGCTGATACATTAGGGATTGGGAGCAACTAGAAGCACCAGTGATTGCTGTCACACTATTGCTGATGCAAAGAAACCAGTTGTTCCTCTTTTTTCTAGGTAAGGCAGGGATGGAGAACATGTAGTCCTCCAGATGTTGCTGGATTCCAAGTCTCATCAGGCCCAGTCAACATGGCAAATAGCTCTGGATGATAAAAGTTACAGGTGTCCAACCACATCTGAAGGGCCACAGTTTCTCCACCACTGTTTTAAGGGGACTAAGAAGTTCAATACTGGAATGAGCAATTAGGCTTAAGGCATTGCTCATTGTCCTGGAGACAGCAACAATTGAACCTTAGTTACTTCAAAAAGCCATTTGCCTTGGTTACTACAAAAAGGTCCCTTGTCTCATTAGAGATATTGAGTAGGTGATTGTCCAGATTGCATGAAATACTGCCCATGATGGTGCCATTGGTCCAGTTGAGATGCACTGCCAGCATGGGAAGTACCTGTATTATATGACCAGCCCAAATGATGGACAATTTAGCACATTGCTACAATTTTGCATACTATTTTAAATTGTTGTAAGGAACTTAAAAAAAAATAGTATACATCTTTGACCTTTAGAAAGGTGCAGTATAAATGTTAGTATAAGTCAATACATTATATGATATGGGGTCCACCATTAGGAATTTTCCATTCCTGGCAAGGATAAGACCATGGTGGAGTCTGGTGGAAACAGGATAGCTAGGATTGACAGGCAAGGCACTTGTATGCACTCAAAAGCCACAGGTCAGAAAGCAAGTGAGGTCAGAGGCACATCCTTCAGAACCCTGGACAGGTCTGAGGCAAGAGATAACTTGATCTGACCAGGGATGGTTGCTGACTGAGCTCATATTGCCTGAGCACACACAAACCAGGCTCTGCTCCCTTGCTGGAGAACAGAGAGACTCCTGGCACTCCATCTGGGTTGCAACTAAACATAATATACAATTGGAGACAGGTCTTTTTCTGTGTATGTTTGTTTTAAATGGCAGTACTTCTAAAAGTGTTCTCATTACCTCTCTACTGTTTGGAATCTTTCCCCTCTTTTAGGATACTAATATCAGCCTTGTGGACTATGTTGTGATATATTACCTACGCCATTGTGACAAGGTAAATTATTTTGTTGCATTCACTATTTACGGTAAATCGTGTGTTGGTACATTGCTTAAGAGGATGAATTGCCATGATCCAAGGGTTCTGTGATGTTCTGTTCGCAAATAACTTCCCCTTTGAGAAAGAAAACATAGAAGCCCACAGGAACCCCAGTTCAATAGGCAATTCCCACTGTGTATGCCTGTATCTTGGATCATGGGGGGGGGGGAATTAAAATAGGTTAATGCAAGTATACAAATGGGATTCAGAATAATCCGGACACAACACAGTTGCCCCCCCCCCCTTTTTTTTTTTTTTGGCCAAAGTTATTGAGTCAAAATCCACACTTCTGACATGAGTTTTCTTGGCAGTTATCCTTGTATCACAAGGGTACTCTGTTAGGTACTCTATAAATTAGCTCCTCTCTCCCCTCCTCCCGATTTCCATTTTATTTTATTAAGATTTCAACTTGGTGCCCACCTCCCAGCACTTTCAACTTGAAAATTGCTTGGCATCCTGTTCTCCATTGTGTTTGACAAAGCCATGTGCAGAATTCCAGCTCCAGATATTAAAATTCCATTAGCACATTGCATAGCCTTTCCTCTCTTTTTTGCTGTATTATCTTAGAACAAATTTTAGTGCATAAGCATATATGAGCAACAGTTTATTTTTCCGCTTGAATCTTTAAACTACATAAGAAGAGGGGGAAAGACTGGTACAATAATTTACATTCTGCCACTCGAATAAATGCTGCACTTACAATCTATTGGTTCTATTTATTTGATCACATTGATAGGTTCACATTTAGGGAACAATGGCTTGTTTTGTCAGAAAATTTTAACACTATTATAGCTACCAGGTTTTTTTTCTTTGTCTTGTTTAGGATGCGGGAACAGAAAGGAGTGTGTTTCCTTTACCAGAACCGCAGGATTTCTTCCAAGCATCGCAAGTTAAGTTTGAAGACCTAATAAAAGACTTGAGAAAACTGAAGAGAGATCTAGAAGGTAAATAAGGACCAGGTACCATTTAAAAATCTGCAGCCAATCTTCTGTATGTTATATTGGAAGTAAGTCCCCCTAAAATCTATTAAGCTTCCATAAATTTGCATAGGATTGCAGCCTTACTGCTTAACAATTCAAGCTTAGCCGTGTCTACGCAGAAGTAAGTTGTATTGAATTCAGTACACCCAGGCAAGTAAGGTTGGGATTGCAGCCCGTTATTAGTGCTTATTCCTGAAACCAAACTTAAAGGTTATGCTCTTCAATGGTCTGTCCCAGGAGCAGACTTCTTATTTCAAAGCCAGTGACAAATACTTTTCTTAATATCACATTCAGTTCTTCATTCCCAAAGGAAATCTGCAGGAAATGTGTGAATTCCAAGCAAATTTATTCTAATTTCTCTGGGGGGCTCTGAATTTAACCTTGCAAATGGATGAGCCCAATAACCTGTATACTTGTCTCTATAGTTCAGTAATGTGCAATAATCATGTGAAGGACTGTTCATTGTTCACAGTACTGGAGAATAAAATAAGCAGTTTGGGCACAGTCAAAATAATTGCATGCAACTAGAGATGGTGCTTGCAGATTAAAGAGAAATTCTACTCCTAAAGAACCAAGAAAAGGCCCCTTTTAAAAGGAAGAGTGGTTTGACTGTTTGACAGAAGGGGCTACTCAAGAGGAGGAAGGTCCAGTTGCACACAAATTGTCCTTACTTGTATATGGGCATTTTATTCTCCAGGTATTCCAGGAAAGGAAACAAAGAAGTTCACATCTAGTGCTTTGGCCACAATGACTCAAACTAAAGTTTCACTGATATTTTAACTAACAGACTAGCAAAATTAAATTATTTGGGCGCATAAACTAAGGCATAAATTTACTCCTTTAAGAATAGGGAATAATCTATATAATAATATTGGTCTTACTGTCCTTAAAATAGAGCTTTCTATGTATATTGAATGAATATACATAGGTTAAACAATAAAAGTCTTCACAAAATAATTTATTATTCCAGTTAGACATGGCTGAATTAGCCTATAGTCCCCTTAAAGAAAGTTTCAAAGGTCAGCTGTGGTAAGGAAGTATCAATTGTTATTTATTCATCTTTGGCATACATGAATGCTCTATCTCCTCTCATCTCTTAGCTCTGTAAAACCCTTGGCCTGCCCTCTCTTGTGCTAGTTTGTGCTGAAACGTGATCTGTGTTTGGTCTTCTGTTTTTCCAAATGTGTAGTCCTGATGCTCTAGATTTCATTCTTGCTGGCCGTGCTTCAAGACTTTGACATGCTTATGATGTCAATGACAGTTACAAAACGAAGGCAGAAAGAAAAGCAGAATGCTGATTTCACTTTTCATCTTTTCCAGCCTGTTTAAACTGAGGAGTTTTTAGACTCTTTGCTTCTACAGCAGCTGATGATTTCACTAAATACTGGATAGAAATTATGCAGGCACTTCTCTAGCATACATGCTACTTTGCTTTGCATGGGACATAAAGTTCCATGTGCCTTATCAACCTGAGTGAAGTGCATTTGGTTGAATTCATTTAGTCAAGAGAGCTCTGTGTAGGGGACAGGGGAGAGCAGGCCATTTTCACTAAAGGAAGACATTTTGCCAACCACAAAGAAGATCACAAGTCTAGGCACAAGAGCTGCTCAATGGGAAGCTTCATCTAGCAACTTCTCTAGAGAGAGAGACATCATTCCTACAGATTCAGATTCTGGCGTATTCCTACAGATTCAGATTCTGGCATATTCCCATTTCATGGGTTCTACACATTTTGGCAGGGGCGGCACATCCTGTTTCACTGCTTGAGGTGAAACAGGACGTCCTGCCCTGCCAGCTCTACTGCCAGCAGAAAAGTGGCACTGGTGGAGAAGCGGTGTTGGCATTGTGTCGATTTCTGGCAAGATCTCATGTGCTCCACAAGATGCCATGCAGTTTCATTGAGCTCTCACTGCAAATGGTTGCGGATGCTGCCACTGCTTCTCCACTAGGGTGTCTGCAGTGGCTTTGCCTGTGGGGATTCTGCTGCCTGGGGAGGCAGATTCACCCTGCCTGGTGGCTGTGCCAGCCCTGCATTTGGTTGTCCTGCTAGAGGTGTTCCTTGTTTAAATGGAAGAGAAGGTGGTACAGCTGTCAAGTGCCAGGAAGGAAGAAACTTTGTTTGGGGCACCATGCTTATCTGTCAGACCTAAACAACTTAGGCAAAACCTCTTCTCATTAAGTTCTATTGTGTTATTGTTTGAACTGTTGCAGTGCTTCATTTGGTGTTTAGCTGATAGTTCTTTGCTAAGCAATGCCAGGTTGAGGGACTTGTGTTCTGTGCTTCCACTGGTGAAGAGATTGAGTCTGCCCAGAAGAGGTGTCTCGGAGGTGAAGACTGTGCTCTGCTGACCTCCAAAAATGGGAATTCACAGTAAATAAATAAATAAAAAGTTTTCCCCCGTATAACATTGTAGAAAATTCTGCATGGAATATTTTAACTGAAGAGCATTTTGTTATTTAGTACATATACAAAAGATCTGATGAGCATCTGTAGTTTATGGTAGCCATTAAAAACCTGTGGCTGCTGGCAAAATGTGAGTGAAAGCTTAAAGCTGAAACAGATGTGATTTGCAAAAAAAATGTGTTGGAAGAGGCATAAGTCCAGACAAACAAAGTCATTCATATATATGTTATTTGGACAAGATTAAGTTCTCTGTATTATAGGTATATAGATCCAAAAATAGATGTATGGTGGAACCGTGAAATTGGTAGTTGTGATTTTATTAATGTTTATGAGTTCCCAGATTTGCATACGATTGGCTTGGGCTATATTAGCTTATTAAATGTTACAGTTCTTGAATTCATTTGGGGGAGCATTCTGAAATGTGGGATCTGTCCTTAGCAATTGGTGTGGACATACAAATAATATTTAATTTTTTTTAAAATAACAAAAGTAGTTTCTGTGAGTAAACAAAGAAAGAAAAGGAAAAAAGGTGTTACTTTTTCACATCAGAAAAGCAAACAAATTATGATGGAAGACAAGCAATTTTGCAGTAAGATCTCAGCTATAGTGAGATCTTACTCAGATCTCAAAGTGCTGTTAAGAGATTCCTTCTAAATAAAGTAAAATGTAGAAGCTAAGAATCCACATCATCTGTTCACACCAGAGTTAAATGACTCTGCTGTAAGTCTCTAGTTTTAAATTCCAAGACCCTACGGAACCAAGAGTTCAAACACAAACGGGACCACTGGTATTTTTATCCTTTACTTGGGTTTTCTCACTTGAGATTTTAAAGATATAATATCAGCTAATACATAGTCAAACATATTTTAAGGGATAAAGGATAGTATTGTAGATGAAACAACCAAAACCATACATGTAATATATATATATATATATATATAAATCAGCCCCACCCCAGTGAAAGGCATGCTGAAAATTAGGGTCCAAAGACTTGGGGTACATAAGAATGTTTTTGCCTGGCTCCTAAAAGCAAATAGTGATACCACCAAGCATGCCTGCCTGGGGAGAGCAGTCCATAAACAGGGAGCCACCACTGAAAAAGAAAGAAGTGTTTGGATTTGATATCCTGCTTTATCACTACCCGAAGGAGTCTCAAAGCAGCTAACATTCTCCTTTCCCTTCCTCCCCCACAAGAGAGACTTCAAAAGAAGTGTGACTAGCCCAAGGTCACCCAGCAGCTGTATGTGGAGGAGTGGGGAAGCAAACCCAGTTCACCAGATTACGAGTCTACCACTCTTAACCACACTGGCTTCATGACACCTGGAGGACACCACATAAGCTATCCCTGGAATAGGCAGATCTGAGCTACATGGACCATTGGTCTGATTTACGCAGCTTCCTATATTCCTAGGACTCCTATCAGCCCCAGCCAACATGATCAATGATCGGGGTGGTGGTAGTTGTAGTCCAAAAACACCTGGAGGGCACCAGGTTGGAGAAGCCAGCTTTGGAACAAGAATGTTATTTCTCAGTGTAAGACATAAAATACATTGGGGATGGGGAGAGCAATTA
Source organism: Podarcis cretensis (assembly GCF_951804945.1). NCBI lineage: Eukaryota > Metazoa > Chordata > Lepidosauria > Squamata > Lacertidae > Podarcis > Podarcis cretensis. The sequence continues at coordinate 41,982,318 of NC_137170.1, read as the reverse complement.
GGAGAAATGGAATTGGCCCAAGAGGATGATGAAAACTTTATATCCAGTAATACACACAGTTCCAAAGCCAGTATATCGGAAAGGATTTTTTCTAGTTAACAGTCAACGTAATATTAAACTATGAATGACTCAAGTGAAGAGCTCTTTACTGGTATTTCAGTTTATAATTGTTACATTCTCCATTTCCCCCTTTTCAAATGTTTGGCTGCAACATTTCCAAAATCTAAACAATAGCTTTAAAGCAAATACAGTGTCCAGAGTCTTAGATGTGTTGCTATGGTGTGAAAAATATTTAACTTTGCTAGCAGTTTTTGTTTTGTTTGCTTTTAGTTTGATTTATTTTTGGGATGCTTCTTAATATAATAGTTTAAGGTGGTTTGTAAAACTCGAGATGTCAAATACTGCTTTGCTTTGCCAAGCTCTTTAAGCCAAAAAAACTTTAACTTGAACATAAGTTCTGCTGGATCAAACCAAAGGTTTATCTGCTATCTTCTTTCCAACAACTTTCGAGAAACCCACAATTTAACCAGTTTGTGTGCCTAAGTTAATTTTAAAAGTGCCAGATATTTATGGTTTAACCAGTATTGGAAAAACAGAATATTTCATATATAAGCTAATAGTCTTTTAATCATGCCTAAACCGTAGACTTTGAAAGATCAATTTTCATCTCTCTTTTCAAACGATGTTAAAACTTTAGCCCATACTACGTCAAAGTTCATGTTCATATCTGCTACATTTTGCACCAGTATTCTGCTGATGCTGAACCAGTTCTGACCCCCAAACAGGCTGAGATTCATTTATTAAGCATGCAAGCTAAAGCGCAAGTCCTAGGTCATTTTGTCTTACAAAATGGTTTTCAAAGCACCAAGTATTTGACCAGTTCACATAGACACAGGGGTGCAGTTTTTATAGGCGGTGATGATCAATTCAGGTGCAGTTTTGTCTTCTGTAAATCTGCATTAGCTTTATTGGACATTTCTGTGTGGAAGGATTCTATGAGACTGGCTGCATTCAGATGCCTCATCAAACCAAGACTGTAAAAGCCCAAGCATGATTTGTTTTTGTTTCTTAAATCTAAATCTATGTTGCTCTACTTTGCACAAGGTACCTTTGCCTTCTTTTCTTTTCTTTTCTTTTCTTTTCTTTTCTTTTCTTTTCTTTTCTTGCAATTCTCTCCTCCACCTCTCACACCATATTCCAGAACTTTCCTGAAGGTTTCCAAACCCTCAGGAGAGGCATTTGAGGCATTGGAGGGGGGGGCAACAGGAGTCTTTGGTAGAGAGACGGTGCAAAAGCCCTGTTGTGAGAACAGACTTCTACATTCATACCTTGAATCCCGAACATCTTGCAAGTCAAACGTTTTGGCTCCCGAATGCCACAATCCTGGAAGTGAGTGTTCCGGTTTGCGAATGTTATTTGGAACCTGAACATCCAGCGTAGGTTCCAAGGGTTCTGATTGACTGCAGGAACTTCCTGCAGCCAATTGGAAGCCGTGCCTTGATTTCCAAACGTTTTGGAAGTCGAACGGACTTCCAGAACGGATTCCATTCGACTGTAATGGCAGTAATCACATAAAAAACTGGTTGCTATAAACATATTGGTACTTAGGAATTAATTGTGGATGAAGTAGAAGCAAAAGATATGTAGTCAGTTTCTGAGCTCAGTTCTGTTGTTTCATAACTCTCGGTGTGTATGTGTTACTTTCAGTTTAAAATAATTGTATTTTTTATAAAGTCACTTTTACAAAAATAATTGTTATAAACAGCAAAAAAAATACAAGCTATGTGTGTTAAATCATATAAAATAATACAAACCTAGCAGCTAATAACAAATAATACCAATCTTTTCAGTATTATTTCCTTAGAAAAATAATTTATGCCCTGAGTTTAACGTCCCAATTATAAAGCTTCTGTCCAGGAGGCACATGGTTTCAAATGGACTATGAAATAAGCATGTCTTTAACAATCCTGTGATGGTATTAACTGTCAGGCTGTGAGCAGACATTAGGAGATACACAAACAGTAGTGGCTGTTAGAAACTTTCACTGGTGTGTAATTCATGAAGGATAGTATCAGTGACAGGTTTACAGGGGTCCATGCTGTTAAATACTTGGGTTCACTGTCAGGATGGTTCCCATAAGCGCTACTGGTAGGTCCTAGTATTTGTTCAGCAATTCACTCTTATCAACACTGAACTATTTCTAGTTTTACATTTACTTTTAAAATGACACTTAGAAATACCAACTCCCGCCTGATTGACACTGCAGTACCCCTTACATGAAGGTTTGTTTATATGTAATGATTCTTTGGACAGATTTACAAGTGTCTGTGGAGTTTTAAAAGACGATTTGCCCAACAGGCATTAAGCGAGAGACACTCAGCTTTGTAAATATTTTAGTTTGTTTGGGGATTTTTCCCCTCAGGTTGAGCCAAATACCCCATTAAATCTGTAGAGAGTGGCAAACTGCTAATCAGCAGCTCAAGCTATGTTTGAACATTTTGCTAATGATTTCTAAGCTTTGCCGTGGGAACCACAATATACATCTAACAGTACGCAAGTGGAGGAATTTTAAGGAATGCCTCTCATTACATTCCATACACATTTTGCAGTATAGATAATTTTAATACTCGTTTTAAGGTTGATGCAGCCGACACACGGCAGGCATCCAGAAAATCTATTTAAAAATGTACTGTGGCAAACGATTACATAAAGCTGCTTGCACATGATGCTAACTAGTTGTATTTGATACTAAATTGGAACAGGCTCTCTCTTAAGAAACCCCATCGCTCTTATATGTTGAACTGCAAAGCTGCTGTTCTGACTGCTAAACATTTGGTAATGCCAAATGTATGAGAATCAGTTGGTCCTGTCTAAAGGCCTTTCAGGTTCCATGTAGCTCTGCCAAAAGAATTTGATGGAATCCTAGCTCCAGATTGTGTCAGTCCAAGGGAACACCTCTTTCTGCTGTAACTAATCCTGTGTTCTGTGCTGAGACAGCTGCAGCTATTGGTACAAGGTCTTCAGGCAAACTTCTTAATGGGCAAACTGTGCTGGAGCACAGGACAGAGAAGAAAGGGTGCACATTAGAGAAGGAAGGGGAGAGAGTTTGCCCCATATGCTAAGGCCTTCTAAAGGGCTCTATTCTTGTAATGCACTATTTGAATATTGCAGTCCACTATTTGAATATTGCAGATTGATTCACTAGCAGTTTTCCGCCCACCTCAAGGTTCTTTGGGCCATGGTTTGTTGAGTGAACTTTGAAGCACCCCTATGTGACAGCTAGTCGTATTTTCTTTATTATATACACAGGCCAGTATTCAGGAAGGATATCCTACGTGAACCAGAGATCCACACTAGTGTAGCACCAACCTCATGAAACAAGATTCAATTTCAGTGTCCCATTTACACCGCTGTCTCTTTCTTTAACTCTCCAGGCCTCTGGGCTGCAACTCTTACAGCATCGTCCAGCTAAAGTCATTTGAACCTCTCCAGGGAAAAAGTGTTGCATTTTCAAGTTGGATTCTTAATCCTCAGATCTGCCTTAGCCATCATTCCTTAGCCATCATTCCAGTGTGGCACAGGATGAGGAACGACTGTTTACTACAGTACGTTTCATTATCAAGGGAGAAGACTGGAAAGGAGCATGAAGAGTCATTAGTACAAACAGTTCATTCCAGACCTCTCTAAGAGTCCATTGAGGAAGTCATTTCATGCCTGTATTCAGGTTGTTGTTTTTTTTAAAAGAATCCAGTCTCCTTTAGAACCTTCCTTATCTTCAGTTTAAACAAAACAGTCACCCCACTTCTCAATAAAACTGACTAGGATAAATATAAGTATGCACCTTTACATTGAACATGCATGCTTCTTTCCCTTCGTGAATGACAGCGTTATTCCAGTCCCCTTCTTTAGCTGCTGTGATTTGACCAAGACCCTCAGCAAGGGAGGTAAGACATCTCTGCCCGACTTCCTCATTTTAAAGCGTTTTGCTATGAGGAAGAGAGCTTTGCACTTAAATTGCTGAAATAAAAAAAGAAATGATATATTTCACATTAATGCTTTGTCAGGGGCAGGTGCTAGGAGCAGATCAGTAATAACTCATACAGTGTCAATGAAGTCTTTTATTCAAAGAAACGAACAGCTCAGGAGGGCCAGGCCTAGTGAAGACAGCAACTCCTTACAGTGAGATAGTCGTGAAGACCGAAGGTCCCTGCCTTCACACAATTGTCTAAGCCTCCTCTCTCCCAGTTCCTTCCCAAGCAGTCTCAGACCCCATTGACACATCTGTCTACTCTGACCTCTTTTCATACCTTGTCTGGTCCTAGAAGGCCTACAGGGAGGGGACCTGGTCACAGCAGGAGAAGGAGACCCCCTGGCTTCTTGCCTGCCAATCTCGGCCTTTGGGGCCCACTCCTCTCCAGCCTCCACTCCTGCCTCTGATTCTGGACTGCTCTCTGCCACAGCCTCTTCCTGCTTATAAAACCCTGTTACCTCTTCAGTTTCCGACACCACCTCCCAGTTCCTCTTCTCCCTCTGACCGCTCATCATCATCCAACCAACAATCCCCAGCTCTGAGCCTTGTTCTCTTGGGAGTTCCCCAGCTAGTCCTTCCACCACCACTCCTCTCCATCCAGCCAGTCCATGACATGCTTCTACCCTGAACCAATATATTCTAAAATAAACTACATTTATTTTATAAGGTTACCTTTCAAGTAAGCATGTTTAGTATTGCAGCTTTCTTTTAATTTCCAGTATGAGATCTAGTTTTGATTTCCTTTCAAGTAACAAATAAAATTATCTTCCTTGAAATAACAGTAGGGATCTATCAGTGGAGGGAAGGGGCAAGTTACTTGTCTGGGGAGTTACTGCCTGCCTTTCCATCTTGAACTGGGCTGCATGCTTTGGACATTTTCTCTATCACTGATGGATTCTGCTGCTCCCAGGCTGTAAAGAAAAGAATGTGCTCAAGGACAAAGGATTTCCTTGCCTGATCTTATGCCATGTTGCTACTTAGCAAGTCTCCATGAAATTAAGACTGTCAGTTCTTTAAATATTCCATATCGATATACATATGTTTGCTTCCATTAATATTTTCAACTAGTGAATAAAAATATGCAGTGCATTCTGTAATGAATCCCACACAAAAATATAGAAAAGTATCATTAGATACTTTTGAAGTCATTGGCAATTATTTCTGAGTGCATTGGTACCTCTGGTTATGAACTTAATTTGTTCCGGAGGTCCGTTCTCAACCTGAAACCGTTCTTAGCCTGAGGTACCACTTTAGCTAATGGGGCCTCCCGCTGCCGCCACCATGCATATCTGTTCTCATCCTGAGGTAAAGTTCTTAACCCGAGATACTACTTCCAGGTTAACGAAGTCTATAACCTGAAGTGTTTGTAACCCAAATTTTTGTAACCCGAGGTACCACTGTAAATATGAATGGAATCAGGTTCTTTGCAAAAGTCATGTAAGCTTTAAAACCCTCATCAATGAATTTCATAGTCAAATTTGATATATGAACATTTAATTTGCCGATCAGAAGGTTGGCAGTTCAAATCCACAGGACAGTGTGAGCTCCTGTTGCTCTGTCCAAGCTTCTGCCAACCTAGCAGTTTGAAAGCATACAAGTGCAATTAGATAAATAGGTACCGCTGCAGCGGGAAGGTAAACAGCTTTTCTGTGTGCTCTGGTTTCTGTCACGGTGTCCCGTTGCGCCAGAAACGGTTTAGTCATGCTGGCCACATGACCCGGAAAGCTGTCTGTGGACAAACGCCAGCTCCCTCGGCCTGAAAGCGAGATGAGCGCCGCAACCCCATAGTCGCCTTTGACTGGACTTAACCGTCCAGGGATCCTTTACCTTTACCTTAGTTGTCTTTAATTTACTTGGACACTTTGATTTGTAGGTTGCTGCATTTGTTTTTCAATTTTTAAGTTCTGGGGTCAGACTGAAAGGTGAGAAGGTTTTCTCTCTTCAAATATATTCTTCAGGAAGCTGCATTCTTTTTCTCTCCCATTTTATCATGCTCTGTTGTAAGCATTGGTGGCTGCCAAGTCAACAGTTAAGAAAATAGCACTGTGAAGTGTTTTGGGACAAGCACAGGCCCTACTGTTTATATTCTTCTTTAATTGTTTATTTTTAAATGACTTATATTCCATTTTTAAGGATACCAAATTTACACTTGGAATGCCTTTTCTGCAACACTAAGTGGCAGAAAGATCAATTTTACATAATACTGAAGGGGGGCATTTTGTAGGGGAAGTGTTGTGTTTTTCCAAAAATAGCTATTTTTGTCTTCGTTGGTTGGAAGGTTTCTGCTAAATGTTCCTGGTGGTCCACATGTATTGTGTGCTTTGATTGGAGTTCTTCTGCACCAGCATGTAAAAACACAGTGGTATGTCATGGATTTGTTTAAAACTTTATGTTTGTTAAGATCCTTGTGATCCTCTTTCTTCTCCCAAAACTACTTCTCTGCCTAACTCCCATAAATAGGTGGCCTTGTGTCCTGCTTTACAGGGGACATCTTGTTGTCATCTATTTGAAGGGCTGTTTGGTCCAAGTCTGGTCTAATGATAAAGAACCATAAGGCAAAGTAGGAATCTTGACATTGCCCATCAGCAGTTATCACCTAAATCAGCAGCTTGAGCAGATACACAATTCACAGTCTTCTCAAGCATCCTGTGTACTATAATTCTATTTAAATTAAATAATTATGCTGATGTATCACCTCCTGGCAAATAGAAGGAGAAGAAATGGAGGCAGTGAGAGATTTTACTTTCTTGGGCTCCATGATCACTGCAGATGGTGACAGCAGTCACGAAATTAAAAGACGCCTGTTTCTTGGGAGGAAAGCAATGACCAACCTAGACAGCATCTTAAAAAGTAGAGACATCACCTTGCCAACAAAGGTCCGTATAGTAAAAGCTATGGGTTTCCCAGTAGTGATGTATGGAAGTGAGAGCTGGACCATAAAGAAGGCTGATCCCTGAAGAATTGATGCTTTTGAATTATGGTGCGGGAGGAGATTCTTGAGAGTCCCATGGACTGCAAGGAGATCAAACCTATCCATTCTTAAGGAAATCAGCCCTGAGTGCTCACTGGAAGGACAGATCGTGAAGCTGAGGCTCCAATACTTTGGCCACCTCATGAGAAGAGAAGACTCCCTGGAAAAGACCCTGATGGTGGGAAAGATGGAGGGCACAGGGAGAAGGGGACGACAGAGGACGAGATGGTTGGATAGTGTCTTCGAAGCTACAAACATGAGTCTGATCAAACTGCGGGAGGCAGTGGAAGACAGAAGTGCCTGGTGTGCTCTGGTCCATGGAGTCATGAAGAGTCGGACACGACTAAACGACTAAACAACAACAACAAATTTATATCTCTGATATAAAAATAAAAGTTAGCATATGTAGATATTGTGCAACTGTGTGCCCTCTTTTGTTTTCTGAACCTTTCCCACTGATGTAGTTCTTCCCCCCACCCCGCCCCAGCAATGCATAAGCAGGCCACCCTATCTTCATGCATGCCTCTGTCACTTCATACATACTTCATAGATAGGATGTCCACTTATGTTTCATCAGAAAAGAGGAAACATATGTCCTGTCTTCAGCTGTGGCAACTGCAGTGCTTCTGAGATAAGGCCAATACTTTCCCTATGTGCCAAGCTGCCATGGTGGCACAGGGAATAGGTTTGGCACAAAGAGCAAGGGTCCTCTGCCCCATTGCTTGTTGCCAATTTGAGAAAACACAGGATATCACTTAATATTTCCATATCTTTCCCTTCAGTGCATGTACCTGACACTCTACATGAAGTTGAAATTTGCTAGAGTAGAAGAAATCCTTTTTGGGTTGATGCGACCCAAAGCAATAAAAGCAAGTCCGCCTCAAATTCTTACTAAATAATTGCACTGCTTTCCCCATTATATAATAACTTACAGCCACTGTGCAGAGTACATGGAATAGCATTTTTTTAAAAAAAAAAAAAAGCTGTCAAGAAAATATGACTTGAACATCCCATGAGTGGGTGTTATTAGATCTCCTGGTTTACAAAACTCCACCTAATCCCCTCCATTTTCAAAAGTAGCTGCACAGATTGTAACTGTGCCATTCCCTTAGGTAATTATAGGTAGTAATCAGTATGGGGAGTTGTTAACTGAAAATCACATAACTCTGAAAAATATATTAAGTTACACATATTTAAAGCTCTTATCCAGGCATTTATCACTCCCTTTCAGTTCTTTTCTCACATTACTACCTATATAACCAGTGATAAGTGCCTATCTGCCATTTATCTAGGTACTCTTTCCATTTATTAGAACTAAGTAAAATAAATATTAACTGGATTATCACTGACTCACAAGAAACTAGTAACTTCTATGCATGTCTTCGAAGTCTTTTAAGCATATACTGCTGCAAGAGAATTTACAATGTTGTATGGAGGTATTCTCATTACATTCAAATAAGCATTGATGCATCATCACCTCATTTACAAATCATTTATATCGCTATTGGCTATAACATTTTCCTTCTTATATAATTGTTTTTCTTTAAATCCCCACACCATATCTCCCTTAATTGCCACTCTTCACATATAATTTCACTGAAGTTAAGATAATGCAATTATTACAAAGTGCAAATCAATTAATCTGCTGTTTTCTCTTCAGATGTGTGTATTAGACTAGTGTTTAACCCTAGGAACATATAGAAATGATATCAGTGTAAGTCAACTGGCCTCATTTCCAAAAATACGACTATGGGACCAAGATGTAAGACTGTAAATTACATAAGGAAGGAACCTTGCTTACTTTTGTGTTTGTAAATCATCTGAAAAAATAAGCACTCTGCTCCTTAGATGTTTACTCGGAAGTAAGCACCACTGAGTTCATTGGGGCTAAGTGAGTGAGTGTAGCATTGCAGCCAGGATCTCAGTAATCACAGAATCAATATAATCATAATCATAAGTCCCAAATGTTTCAAAATGCCTTCTTAGTATAAAGCTTGAGCCATCTGGGTTGTTTTACTAAACTATTCGTTGAATCATGTAGACACCTCTAAAATAAGGCACATTGTTGAGTTTTTTAGTGTCTTTTTGGTGCTGTACTTTAATATAGGTGATGAGGGCTAATTTGGGGGTGGTTAATACACAACGAATCCTGTTTCATGACATGGGAGCAAACTGTGATTTTGAAGCTAACCATAATCTAAGATATTCCCTGTTGAGAATGGCATTTTAAAAAATCAGATATTTTAATGACTAAGAATGCAGCCAATGTGGATCAGCAGAATCACTATCTTTAAAACCATTTTTTCTTAAAGAATTCAAATAATACTTCTAATGTTCTGATAGGAGACAGTTCTTGCATTCATGCTCTTGTTTGTTTCTGCAATAAAAGGCACGGTATGAAATAGCCATTGGGTTTTTTTAGTGTTTGAGAATACTTGAATGTTATTATAGTTGGTTAAAAAGTTTCATTAAAAGGTAACACTGAACTTGTCGTTGTAGTTTGTGAAAAACAGATGAAAGTGGTTTTCAGAGACTCACCAGAAGAACATCTCCAGCCCTTTAAGGATAAAATGGAAGCTTTTTTCCTGGAAGGTATGTGCTTTCCAAAAAACGTTTGTTTATATGTGATCTTTATACAGCCACATGAGGGTTCTCTTCTTAATAATGGCTCAGACTGCACCGAATGCTGGTGCCCATCTCTTCATACAGATGGAGAAGGGAGACCTTTTCAGATGGTACTGTAACAATTTTCCACATGGTCTCTTAGCTTCCATAATTTTACTTTACATGCAAAGGACAAAGACACTGCATAACTCAGAAAAGGCTTTGCAAACATGGTACCCTCCAGATGATTTAAACTACAGTTCTCATTAGTCTCAGCCATAGTGTGATCTCATAGTGTGGAACAATAAAATAAGAGCTCAGCATATAAAACCAAAACCTTAGGAGCAACAGGTTAGGCCACATACCACTCACAGTCTTCCAACACCTTGCTGCCACTCATTGTGCTCTGTGATCTGCTGCCTGGGGTAGCCTCCTCATTCTGCCTAATGTTGGGCTGACTCTGAAAGCTGAAACCGTGTGGGCATGTGTTAGGGCTTTGTCAGTCATGGAGCCAAATTGATGAAGCAGACTACCCAACAAGATTCTTCTGTGCCAATCTCTACTAACATTTAAATCTCTCATATTTTGTGTAAGATTGATTCATTGACTGGTTTTGATTTTAACCATTGCTTCAGAATGACTTACAATCCGTAAAAAAATATTAAAACAAGAAACAGCGAAACAAAGCCAACAAGATGATAACAAAACACACTTCATGGAGCAGATTAATAATAATAGTAATACTAGTAATAATAGTAATAATAATAATAATTTATTATTTATACCCCACCCATCTGGCTGAGTTTCCCCAGCCACTCTGGGCGGCTCCCAATCAAGTGTTAAAAACAGTACAGCGTTACATATTAAAAACTTCCCTGAACAGGGCTGCCTTAAGATGTCTTCTGAATGTCAGGTAGTTGTTTATCTCTTTGACATCTGATGGGAGGGCGTTCCACAGGGCGGGCGCCACTACCGAGAAGGCCCTCTGCCTGGTTCCCTGTAGCCTCACTTCTCGCAATGAGGGAACCGGCAGAAGGCCCTCGGCGCTAGATCTCGGTGTCAAATCAAATCAAAATCAAAATTAGCCAGTGTTTAAGAAGCCATGGAAAATAAAATGGTTTTTACCTGGTGCTAAAATACATGAGAAGGTGGCAGGTGAATCTCAGTGGAAGAGAAAAAGTGCCACAGCTAAAAAGTCCTATTGGTTGCCACTCAGCTTACTGCAGGTGATGGGGGCACATGAAGAAATGTCTTCAATACAGATCTTAACACATGGGCAGAAACATGTGGGAGAAAATGATTCCTCAGAGACTAAGTTGTAAAGGACTGTAAAGGTAAGCACAGGACTTTGAATAGTGCTCAAAAACAGACCACTGTTTCAGACTTGTGGGATATGTTCCCTGGTGCCAGTCCGACTGGGGACAGACACCAGGGTAGGAAGAAGGCCGCTTCTCCTGGGTCCTTCACAGGGAACAGCTTTCCTCCCAGCATCATTAATATTTTGCCCCTACACCTCTTAAATTCAGTGCATGAAATATAATAAGGCAACCGAACTCTGTTGCATTGCTTGCGGCCCATTTTGAGAAGCTTCCATGGGCTTTGGCAGCCAAGATGGTGTCTATTCTGACTCAGCTCAGTAAGCCAGCAGTTGTTCTCCAGCTCAGAGTTAAATCCAAGCAGGAGAAGAATCTGGGAGCTATAAAAACTCACCTCTCATTTCAGGTGGGCCTCTGTGAGCCCCTGAATTTCATTTCAAAACCTTCCTCAAAATAACTCTGCTAGTGTCCCTAGCCAGTGCTGTTTTGTGCCACATAATGTGGCAGCAAATTCGATACATTTATTTTGTGGAGTATTTTCCCATAGCTAGCCTAAATCTACCGCCTATCAATTTCTGTTGTTGAGCAGACAACAAGTCCTCTCTGTCCACTTTCTCCACAGCATTTTGACTGCTGTTTTTGCTCCCTTTTCAGGTCTGTGATAACTTCTTCTTTTTTAAAGACATGGCAACCAGCACTGTACACCATATCCCAAAGGCACCATAGATTTGTTTAAGAGGTTTACAAAACTGGCAGCTTTAGTGTTAATAGGTTTCCTAGTAACCCTAGTATGAATTTTGCATTTTGGCACTGCTGCTGCACATCAAGGATTTTAAATAGGTTACCCCAGGATCTCTTTCCTGGTTAGTCACTGCTGGTTAAGACCCCCATCAGTTTCCCTGTGATTCTTCTGCCCCAGTGTGTATTACCTTACACTTGAGTCACCTTGTACCTCATTTATCATTTGATGCCCCTTCTTCCATAAAAAGTAAATTTTGTTTCTATTTAAGTCAATAGCATTAATGCATGCTCCTTCTCTCTGGACTGCACTTTTGAGTATCACAAACTACGATTAGGAACACAGATCTCCTATTGTCACAGCAGTTCTACGAGACTCTTGTAAGGGAAAGCAGAGCTAATTGTAACTTGCGGTGCCTATTCAAGGAAATTGATATTCCCAAGCGGGCAGTATCTCCAAAAAAAGTCTTCAGCAATTTACTGCCAAATGCCTGAGAAATCACATGCATGGTGGCACAGTTTGATTATGTGAGTGGCTAGTCTTACAATTTCATTTTTCTTCCACAAGCATGGCTGTGAAAGAGACCTGAAACTTTAGCTTTATAATCTTCCCAAATTCAAAACAAAGTATATTGCACTCTGTATTGAGTAAGATCTACTCCCGTGTAAATGTGCAGTGGGTTACAACCCTAGACTATAAACATCTCATCATAGGTTCCTGCCCCTCACTAATGATACGTTTCTAGAAAATGTAATACATATATTAAGCTTCCCCCATAAACTTAGCAGGGTTCCTGCAAGGGAAGGCCTCCACAGTAGGACTGTTTCAGTCACAGGTATGTCTGTTCTGGTGGTCTTTTCATCTCATTTAATTAGCAGTTTATATTTATGGCTCCAGCAGTAAGTGAGCTTGAGAAAGCGCTGTGTATATGTGCACATTAACACCAGCAGTCTCGCACACTTTGATATATATTGCCTTCTACTAAACTCTGAGCCAGCCTTCTGCTCAAATTAAGCAACCCTAAATAATCAAAAAAAGCACATGGGAAAAACCTACCTCCAGTTGTTCATAATTTCCCAGCCTTTTTCTACAGATAAACTTGTCTCCCCACAATGTATTCTATGATATGCGAGGTTTGCTTAAAAGGGACTGTCATGCTGAAATTATTCAGGAGCCTAGGAGCAAAGTAGATGTTACACTACTTTAGAGGAAATAGCAGGTTTGGGGGCCCTAGGAATGGGGTAGGAATAAATAGAGAGTGCCCCCACTCTCTAGTCCTGATCTGGATTGGGGCCCTTACACCCGCTCTTTACAACCATTCATGCAATGGTTCTCTTGATTTTGACAGTGAAGTTGGAAAATGATGAACCCCCTCAAATTATTCACTTATGCAATAGAATCTTGCTTCCGCGTATTACTATCCTGTGCCTAGAAATGTGTTCATTGATGGACCACACTACATTAATCTTAAAATTGTTTCTCAGAATTTCAGCTCAGCTCAGCGGTTTGCTGAGAATAGCATAGTGTTGATTGTTGCTAGACTTAAAACAAGTATTCAAAGTTTTCAGCTCTGCACCTCCAGTTCCTGAAGCAAAAGTAGCAAATGTACCTTCCAGACGCTGTGGGACTCCAGCTCCCGTTTGCCCCAGTCAACCAGACCAGTGGTTAGGGATTATGGGAATTGTAGTCCAGCAGGATCTGGAGAGCACCATGTTGGTCACGCCTCCCTTAAAGGCTGTGTGTTCCCTTCCACTAGTGCAGAAGTTTACAGCTTTACTGACTGTTGTTCAAGTGTCTGTCTTCCTGCGAGCAGGATACCTTCTCTGTAGTAATAAGGCTAAATATCTTACCTAGTAAAAGCTTATGCAGACCACCTATTCCCAGTACTTTAGCTATTGTTAAGGGATTGGAAGTGTTTCATTTGCACAGGCTGTGCATGAGGCAGCAAATCTTGCTATTTTGTTGGATCTGCTGGTGTGCAGGTATTTTTTTTTAAGAGCAAAAGTACGTTTTAAAAAAATCATCTCTATAAAGGTCGAGAAATGATAATTACTGGAAAAATCAACTATTACTTTTGACAACCTGAGTAAGGAAAAGAATTCTTCACTCTCCCCTGCCCCAGCCCTAAATGAAGTATCCCATAATAGTCTAATGATACGTTTCTTTAAGCATTCCCTGCTATTTACTCACCTATTCTTTGTACGTTTGGTCTGCTGTTGCATACATAACATTCACACATAATCTCCATGTTAGGGAAAACAAAATGGCTTTCTATTCTTTGTTACAGAAGAGGCAGAACATGTTAGCATATGTGAGGCCAGCTGCTCTTACTCATAAAGGACTGATCTGGGAAGAAACTCCTGGATGGTTGATAGCCAAATCATGATATGCCACATTACTATTTTTAATTAGTGGATATTTTTAATTAGTGGTAAAAACATAATGGAATAGTAATTTAAAATAATCAGAAATATGCTTCACAGTTCCATCAATTTTTCCGTCTATGGCATATGTTTTTAGTGAAACAGTGTTTGAATAACCATAATTTCCATGTTTTTCAAATTCCATTTGTTGCTAAACATTTATTGTGATCCTGATTTTCATTGCCTCATGCTCAGGCATGTTTCCCCTTTCTTTCCATGGCCATGAATTGCAACAGCTGCAGGCGACTGGAAAAATGTTAGTAGTGCCAGGGATAGGATATGACTGTCTGCTCTCAACAGCAAAACTGAATCTTACAAGGAGATAATACTGAGATTCTCTTTTCAACAGGAATGTTTATTTGCCCATGTAATTGTTGTGTGCAGTTGTAGAAAGAGACTCAGTGTACACAAATTCGGATATGGACCTCACCTTGTGAAGTAGCAAACGCTACTCTTAATTGAAATTTTGCAATCTAATGAAAAGAAAGCTGTCCTAACACCATTGCAGTGACTTCTTCACAGTTGTGTTGTACATAAAGGGATCAAATTAGTACAGGTTAACTCATTTAAATCACCTGGTTTGACAGTTGCTGTCCTTATCAACCAGGAAGTAACTATTATTCTGATAACGGAAGTTATCTCAGACCACATCAGAATTATTCATGTCCATAGACACAGATGTATAGCATTCAAGCCATAATGGATTAACTTCTTTATAACCCTTATTCATTTATGTGGTTATTCATTTTAAATGCAGTAGTCTTATACAAACTCATTTTCAGGTTTTCCATGTTTAAAATTCTGAAGTACTGCCCAAGAGTATTGTTTAGTGGGAAGGAATGACTATTTCACAGTGGTCTAACAATTGCTCTGTGTCCTAATATCCCTCAATGACGCCTATATATGATTTTTGAATATGTGGCGATCAGCCTTCCTTCAGCCCAAGCACCATTTACCGTAGTCTGCTACGTCACCATCATATGTCCATGAGCGCATTTGTTAGTCCAGATTAGGAAGGCTGGTTCGTGAACAGGGATCAGGTGACTGGATATAAATCCTTCATGAATATTCAGCCTACATTCTTCATGAAGATACAGAAAAGGTAAATGAGATCCCGAGGCCTTAGTCAGCAACTACCTTTCACTGGAGAACTGTTTGAGAATAGAGTCGGGGGGTGTGGAGAGCCAAGGTTGTCCCTATCTCATCAAGGTCACTAAATTGCCAAATCCTATTTCTATAGACATTTGTCCCTCAACATCCCTGTTTTGTCTCTAGGATGACAATTTCATTAGACAAGTAGTACCCTCAGTGGCGGGACGCGGGTGGCACTGTGGGTTAAACCACAGAGCCTAGGACTTGCCAATCAGAAGGTGGGCGGTTCGAATCCCTGTGATGGGGTGAGCTCCCGTTGCTCGGTCCCTGCTCCAGCCCACCTAGCAGTTCAAAAGCACGTCAAAGTGCAAGTAGATAAATAGGTACCGCTCCGGCGGGAAGGTAAACAGTGTTTCCGTGCGCTGCTCTGGTTTGCCAGAAGCAGCTTAGTCATGCTGGCCACATGACCCGGAAGCTGTACGCCGGCTCCCTCGGCCAATAAAGTGAGATGAGTGCCGCAACCCCAGAGTCGGCCACGGCTGGGCCTAATGGTCAGGCGTCCCTTTACCTTTACCCTCAGTGGCCTGGTTTGGCCTAGAGTCTTCCAATGACTTTCCTAGATGTGGAAAACATGTAGACTTCTTCTGATCCACTTCGACATGCCTTGTTAATGGTATGCTCTGACTTGGGAACATGAGGGTGTGCCCTCAATCACCCCAATTTGCCTTGTTATTCAGGGAATACACAGATCCAGTGCGCACACATAGTAAATATTACTTGATTTTACTACCAATTATGAATTCCATACAAGTTAAACATGGACATACTGTGAGTACCTTATTTGCATCTGGTTATATTGTTGGCCAAAGTGTGAAATGAGGTGTCTAAGAAAGTCCTACTGGGAGAAACAAGTGTAAAGAGGCTTACATAATTCATTTAACTCTTTGGGTAGGTAGTTTCAATCTAGTTATGATGTTTCAGACGTGGCTATATTCTGAACTAAAAAACAGCAACCCTGTTCAGCACAGTTCTGATCACTGGTCTAACTAAACCCTTTCTCTAGCTCAGCATCAATGCACACAGCTTTAAAGGTGTAAATTCTGAAGGAAAAGAATAGAAATAGACTCACATGTTCATTTCATTTTTAACATTATGCAGGATCATTTGCTTGTGGCCTGGTTTTGTATATTAAGCTGCAATTCACAATCTGGCCAGCACCTTTATGGATATTAAAGCCATTTCTAACATTGAATATTCTCAGATATTGCATTCTGACTCTCTAAGCAAAAAAGCTATTGAAATTTTCACTTTCTTCCAAGCAACACTTGGATAAAAAAACAGAGCACTGCAGTTCTTTATTTTTCCTAACACACACTCACACACATATCCATTTGTGCCTTTAATCTATTCACTGTGATTGAAATATACATTTAAATGAGCAAAGAAACAGATGTGCTCCATATAAAATATGCTATAAATCTTGTCGCACAACTTCTTTGCTCCATGCTCTCTTTCAGAAACTGTCAAATATCCAGTTTTCATTCTGGTATAAAATGCTCATTTTCTGACTTGGCGCCAACCACCATATGCCAGAATAAAGTCAGTAACCAACAATAAAAAAGGCAACATAAGCACCTTTGAAATGGTACAAAGCAATTAACAGTGGGAAAAAGTCTATATAAATCTATGAAGAATTAATCTCTGCTTTGCCACTATCCTGCTGTGCATTTACAATGAGCCTCTGCTCCTGACCACCAGAAGTGGCTTAACTTCATAAAAGGAGAATGTCCTAATGAGGGAGGGAAAATAAATGAAAATGAAAGCCCTTGGTTCTTTTTATATCCTTTCCACCTTTTAACTGTTTTAGGAAAACATAGTTTTGCATATGTTCTGATCTGTGAGTCTGCTGCACATCTTGCATGCCTATATTTTTACCTGATCATGTGAAACCAATCTTTGCAAAGTTCAATGTGAAGAAATAACCTCAGCTTCATAAATCATTGTTAGCATCCCACAGGAGGAGGTAATGCTGTGGTTTTTCTCTTCTAAAACATTTCAAGCCTTCACTTTCATATGTTTTTTCCTAAAATTAGTTTCATTCTGCCCCTATGCATTCTCTCTCTCTCTCTCTCTCTCACACACACACACACACACACACACACACACATACAATGACCCATTCTTTACAAATCAGGCTGGATATATAAACCAATTTACTTGTTAGCTGGGTATTTATAACAGTCTCATGTTTTAGAGAAGACCTGTTTCCTATTCTTATGGACCATCATTTATCATAATTTTGAACATATTACCCCGTACTTAGAATGTGCTGATCTTTATGTTTTTTCTCTAATTCTTGCTAGAAGATTTTAAATGTGAAATCTGCCTGCAGAATAGATTAGTTTCAATTTACTGAGTTTAAAAGGGATTAAAACTAATTTTCAAGTTTTTTAAACTGTTTGGGTATGCTTAGCAATCTCAGAAGTATGAATCAATGACATTCTGTTTGTAATACTAGCATACATTTCTGTTATGTTTAATAAGAATGTGTTTTAAAAGTTATTATCTGTAATCCCAGCTGAAAAAGGAATGATAGATTAATGTCATTTTAACCTACTTGCATGGGAATATTTTTGCAAAATTAGATTTTTGCAGTTTCCAGTTAGAAAAACATTACTTTCAGCATAATCTAAATTTAGAAGCATGTGGGGTATTCTGTTAGCACCAGTATATTTTAGTGAAGTGTTGCTAAAGAATATATTAATTGAAAACAAAATTTAAAATATCATCTTTCATCTTCTAAGCAGAAGTTTTCTTTAAGTAAAACAATCTGTCTTTCAAAAGCAAATTTCTAGGGAGAGAAGATTGTCGTTTATATTGAAAGATACCAAAGAAAAATGAATATATAATATCTGGCTTAGCTGGCCTCACTGCCATAATACCTAGTAAACTAAACTTCAACATTATTTTGACAAATATATAGGCAACATTATCCTATTTTAAACACAGCATATTTTCTTAGTTTTCTTGTGTTACTTCTGATAATAAACAGTTGAATTTGTTCTGTGGGCTGAATGCATAAATATAATCAGTGTTTTTGCATGTGAATACTCAAGATTTCATGTACCGTGGACTTGAAAAATGTTAAGACTTCCAAAATCCCTCCAGTTTAGGGATGAGTAGTATCTTACCCTTTGCACACCCACATGCACAAATATGTATACACTATACTTACATATGTACACTTCTTAAACATCAAAGCAACACTGGTTTGAAAACAGGTTAGGTTACAGTATTGCACATATAAAACCTGTCATTTTTAAGATTTGTTAAACACTGCCCCTTAAAAATGTTGTTGTTAATTAATTAATTAATTAATTAATTGAATTTGTATACTGCCGTATACCCGCAGGTCTCTTGTACATCTTAAGGGAGCAATCCAAACCCAAGATGAGCAAGGATGAGCAAGATAGGATTGAGCAGTTCTCTGATTTAGCCAGCCAATTCCTGGTACAGCTGGGCCACACCAGTGTAATTCCCCCATGCTGGGGGGAACAGGACTTGGGAACAAAAATAGGCATTTCATTAGTTGATCATAAGCAACACAGAGAGTTTTAAAATAATCAAATACAGTGGTACCTTGGGTTACATACGCTTCAGGTTACAGACGCTTCAGGTTACAGACTCCGCTAACCCAGAAGTAGTACCTTGGGTTAAGAACTTTGCTTCAGGATGAGAACAGAAATCGTGCTCCGGCGGCGCAGCAGCAGCAGGAGGCCCCATTAGCCAAAGTGGTGCTTCAGGTTAAGAACAGTTTCAGGTTTAGAGCAGACCTCCAGAGCGAATTAAGTACCTAACCAGAGGTACCACTGTAACCAGGAAGGATCAGGACCATGATTCGGGGGGGGGTGTTAATATTAATCATGCTACATATCAGGCGAGTACCTGTCAAGGACTTGGTCATCCAGAATTTGGCCTTGTATACATGAGCTGTCCTGGCACATATTGGAGATCTGGCTGGATGGGACAGGAATTGTAAATTGATCCACATTTTGTGCACTCGGTTTCCTGATGCAGCAGCTGGCAAATCTAAGTGATTCTGGTGGACAGGGAGGTAAAGTTGCAGTAGTTTGTGTGATTTTTATTTTCCTGTCCAGTTTAGCAATCACTTAATTTTGAGTGTGGTCTACTCCACTGAGCCTAGGGCTTGCCAATCAGAAGGTGGGCGGTTCGAATCCCCATGGTGGGGTGAGCTCCCATTGCTTGGTCCCAGCTCCTGCCAACCTAGCAGTTCGAAAGCATGTCAAAGTGCAAGTAAATAAATAGGTACCTCTCTGGCATAAAGGTAAACAGCGTTTCCGTGCGCTGCTCTGGTTTCGCCAGAAGCGGCTTAGTCATGCTGGCCACATGAACCAGAAAAAATCTCTGCGGACAAACGTCAGCTCCCTCGGCCAGTAAAGCAAGATGAGCACCGCAACCCCAGAATCATTTGTGACTGGACTTAACTGTCAGGGGTCCTTTACCTTTTTAATTTTGAGTGTATGCACCTAATGGTGGACTTCTGAGCAGAGCAGAGATACCATTAATATGCTAGACAACCCACTGCTCAAATAGTCTCCCTGCCTGATTTGGTTGAGGTGATCTCCGGTCTGGTGTTGGAGCTTTCTTAAACCACTTTACTTTTCAAAAAGTGCTATTCAGATCCATTAAAATGAATGGAAGCTCAGAGATTTATTTCAGTGAGGTGTGAAAATGCCCTCCATCAGTCTGAAAGGTGCCACCAATTTTTGTGTAGTTTTTGCCACAGCAAATTAACATGTCTATCTTTTATGGAATTTGTACTCAATAATTGTCTAGCTAGAGCCAGTTTTTTAGCTCTAGTCCTGGGTATCAATGGGAACAGAGTTCCTCACATAAAGCAAGTTTTCTATGTGATTTTTTAAAAAATGGGTTTGAATTAATTCACAATCTGGTCAAATTCATTTCACTTTGTCTATCGCCTGCATAATTGTCAATCATTAAATAAAGAAAACCTACTTTGGGCAGTAGCTTGCACCTTTGCAACATTTAAAGAAAAGGCGAGTGAGAGAAGATATGATAGAGGTGTATAAAATTTTTCAGAGTATGAGGAAGGTGGACAGAGAAACATTTTTCTTTGTCTTTCATCATACCGGACCTCAAGGGCATCCATTGAAGCTGAATATTGGAAGGTTCAAGACAGCCAGCACATAGTTAAACTGTGGAATTGAGCGGCTTCAAAAGAGGATTAGACAAATTCATGGTGGATGAGATTATCAGTGGCTACCAGCAGTGATGGTTATGTTCTGCTGCCCCTGTCGGAAGCTATATGCTTCTGAAAACCAGTTACTGGGTATCAAAGAAGGGGAGAGTGCTGTTGCACTCAGGTCCTGCTTCCCACAGGAATCTGGTTGGCCACTGTGAGAACAGGATGCCGGCTGGATGGGCCAATGACCAGATCCAGCAGGCCTTTATTTAGATAAGTGGTATTAATGGCATATTCAGTGTAAAAGAAATGCTTACAGAAATCCAGTCATTACATGATATATGCCTCTCTACTCCAGAGGCTATGTTGTGTTGGAGTTCCAGAAGAGATTTCCCAGAACATGTGTTTTTGTCAAGAATGGATCAGACAGCACAACTTTCTCTCTTGGTCTGATGCCAGACTGTCTGGAGAGATGGCTTATGTCCCTTGTCAGGAGCTGATGAATCTTTATAGGTTACCTCTGATTCCTGGGGAAAGATCTCTGGTGACGTCTTCATACATTTGTCCTTCCCTGCATGAGAAGAGCAGCATCCTGGATTCCATTGGGAACTTTAATCTTGCCCTTTTTATAAGAGCCCCGCATTATGCTGACAGCGGGAAATAAATGGCTTCGTTTCCAAAGATGCTGAAAACTTCAAAGATCCTAAATTGAGGGCCTATACTTATTAACCAAGAACACCAAAAGTTCTGAATAGAAGGAAATCTGTGGCTTAAAGGGTGAGGGAGGAGAGCCCCTGTAATGAATGGATCCTCTAGATGTTAGATGGTTGAGATTCCTGCATTGCAGGGGGTTGGGCGTGATCCCTTGGTATTACCTTCCAACTCTACGATTCTGTGATTCTAGGAACAATAGCAGATATGCAAGGGTGACTCCAGGCCACATTTTTTAATACTTACGTGTCCTTCGTGTTCACATCATGTATAGAAACAAGTGTGAGACAAGCATTCAACCCACACATTAGGAAGCCATGATGAGCTTGCAACAAGGTACCTGTCTTGGTTTGCTTCAGCATGCAAGAGCTAAATGGAAAGCAGGAAAATGGACAATTATGCATGTCCTCTCTATAAATGTGATGCTTTTGCAACACAACAAGAATAGTTCTCTGATGAAAGACACCCTGAAAAGCTTCTTTCTATCAAGTAATACCCAGCTTGAAAGCTGTGCATGTACATCCAATTAAGTTTAGAGCCCACATGATATTTGTAGAAATACTTCTTTTATCCCCACTGCACTGGGCTCCACAATCCTTGCACATGTTCAGGATGGAAAGCTTCAGCACTACTTCCTACAGTGTCTACAAGAATACACTATAATGCTTGAAATAGCTCACTCTTAGTACGAGAAATGTGAAATATTTAAAAAAATACTTTAAAATGCACATATTCCGCTTTCTTAAATAATAAACATGTTGTATATTTGTAGCTGTAGAAGAACATAAGACAGTGGAGAGCCATTTGGAGAATGTGCACAAGTGGTGAGTATTACAGCTTCTTTAACACGTTTGCATTATGCATCTTTAAATATATTTGAATAAGTGAAAAAATCATCAAATGCACCAGAGTCCTTATTTTTAAACACATGCTCATACTTCCAACATTTTCATACAGCTTGTCTTGGACTTTAGGGAACAAGCTGTCTGAAATGGAAGCTTTCTAGACAAAACAGTTCATTATGTGGTAAAAACTGTTCCTAGAGTGTTCTACTGCAGACTCCTGGTTTTGGTGAGGGGTGTTGAATGATTGATTAAAATAATCACATGCACAGAAAAAGCAGAGACTTGGTAATATAAGAAGCTGCCTTAGATTAAGTGAGGTCATTGGTCTGCGTGGCTCAAACGTCTACACATAGTTCGCATATAGCACTAAAGCAAACTATGGTTTAGCCTGAATGCACCAGTGGGTCAACTCCCAAGACAGGAGAATGGAAATGTTTTGCTCCTCCACCAGTTTTGCTGCTGCTGCTGCTGCTGCTGCTTTGAGCTAAGTTTGTTGGAAAGAGACAAACCACTAGTCTGGGTTTAGGCAACATACTGAGCTCGGCGTGCTGAGTCATGGCTTGGGACACAGTAGTGTGGCTGCAGCAGAACTGAAGAAGAAGCAAAGCGGCTGCAAATTCTCCATAAGTCTGCATGCTTGCATGTGGCGTTCACTACACTTGCATATTCACGGTAAGGAATGATTTGACGCAGCGTTCCTTCCAAACTGAGCCATTGGCATCAGCCCTCCAGTTTTGCAGCCAGGGGCCTCACTCTGCTGTACTAGGGAATGCCGGGATTGAATCTGGGACCTTTTGCATGTAACACCCTGTGACTGAGCTGTGTTCCTTTCTCCAAGAGAGAATCTCTGGGAACTCAAACTCAAACTGCAAGCGCCATAGAGCAGTTCCTTAGCCATAGCAGCAGACTTAGAACATTTCATCTCAGCATCTTGGCTTTTGTGAAGGGAGAATTTCTGCTGTGTCTTTTTTAATGTAGGGAAGCATTCAGACCTGTAATCTGAAGTGGTACAGTCTAGGAACAATTTTACCACATGCTTGACAATTTGTATACCGTTTAACTACAGTTGTCATCAGTTTCAAAAGGGATTAGCTGTGTAGGTACAGATTGTTGTTTACACTAAAGCCCAGTTGATACATCGAATCCCAGCTGATGCAATAAATGCTTTTTTGTTGTTGTTGAGACATCTTTTCCTTTCTTCACTGATTTGTATGTTCAGATTTCAGGTGTATAGATATTAATATACATTTTAATATTCTAATACAAGTTTGTTGCAAAGCAAGTTTAACAGTAGAAGACTCTTTCTAATGTATTTCAAGAGTACTTCAGCCTATAGTATAGACCAGGTAAATCTTAATGTATTAGCAATAACACCTGTTGTTCATTGCTGCTGTCATCAGTTTACCAAGATCCTGAGAAAATAAATCGTTTTCAGGGTATTATACCTGCAGACTTTCATTGGGTATCAACTGGTGTGATGTTGACATTGCTTTTAATAAATATAGGCTGTAATTCTGGGCTCATCCACACTTACCTTTTGCCTGTGTTTTCCAGGCATAGGTCCACACTTTCCTAGTCCGTATCTGCCACTTTTCCCAGGAAAACCGGCTCTTTAACACTGAATAGGAGCAAATGGCAGTTTGGGTTTTTCACAGATTGATGAGAGCATTAAACAGCAGGTCTTTTGTGGGCAAAATGGCAGCACACAAAAAAAGTGCTCGGACATGGACTGGTAAAGCACAAACCTGTGCCTAGAAAGTGTGAAGGAAACTTAGTATGAATGAGCCCTTAAAAAGGCTGAAGGGGTTGGGGGTTTTTGTTAGTTAGTTAATTAGTTTTCTTCACCCCACAGAAGGTGAAGTTAGTTAATGCATGGAGCCAGGCTCATCTCATGGTCTGGACACTGTAGGCTCTGAAGTAAGAACAGAGTTCTAAACAAGTGCCCCTAGAAGGGAAATTTAACTGTTTTATATATAAGACAGTTAGTCGTTTTCCTCAAAAATATTCCAAGCGATTTGGAAAGACTGCTTAAAAATAGAACAAATTTCCAGGATAAAATGGCACCATAATAAAAATAAAACAAAATTCCTAGAAATAAACATGGAAAACACAATTAACAGTAGCAATAGAGTCAGCATAAGAATGTAATTAAAAATAAGTCATAAATAGATCATAAAATGCAACCATTAAGCAGTTGCACAGCTGTGAATGCCAACTGAAATATAAATGCCTTAATGTGACAACAAAATTGGAGGAGGAAAGGAGCTAAGCAAACCAAATCTGTTTCGGAAGTGAATTCTGTACAATATCTCAGTCTAGTCTGTGGTGTCTGCAGGTATTCATCCTTGGAGAAGCCCACCACTTTCTCCTTCAGAATCTTTTATTTTTTTAAGTAAACTTTTTGGCTTTTGTTGTTTGCTTGTTTATTTGGAGGCAGGAGTTGTGGCCTGCGTTTTGTTTGTTTTTTTGTGATTTTGGGAGAGGGGAAGCAGGAGGAGTTTAGCCTGTTGCTTGGAAGATTTTACTGAGTATCACCAGTTTTTGTTCCATGAAATGGGTATTTTGTGGTGCTCACAACAGTTCCTTAAATTTCCAGATACGCTTCAGGCACAAAAATAGGTATGGTACCTCTGATCTAGGGGGCTTCCGAATACCCATGGGGGCTTCCGAATACCCATGGTGAAGAGCATGTCAATAGGTTTCTGGTAAATAAATGTTGTTTCAAAATCAGATACTTTCTAAAATGTCTCCGTGCCCATATTCATTCATATTGTGGCTTAATGTACACACCCACCAAAACAGCACCATTATTATTATTTAATTCAGAAGTGCTGGGTGGATCCATTGCTGGTACAGTTTCCAGATTACAGCAGATTTATGTTAATTGCCAGCCTAGGCTACTGAGTCAGAAATCTGCCCTGAGGGAAACTGAACTTCCACCTTAGGTTTATGTGCTGACAATTTTCCCCTCCCCTGCCCAACACTGTAGCTTTGAAGAATTGGTGGGATACTTCGGGATAAAACCAAAGTCTGGCGAGAAGGAGACCACGCCAAACTACGTTTTCACGGTGTGGTATGAGTTCTGCAGCGACTTTAAGGCCATTTGGAAACGAGAGAGCAAAAACATTTCCAAAGAAAGGTAAGGTTCTAATAAAGCCATTAATACAATTTTTTTTTAGAAGTCTGGGAAACTGGTCCTTTTTAAACTCAACAAATTATACTCCCATATTTCACAGGCGTCATTGTTTTCTTTCAGATCAAATGGACATCAAGGAAAGATTATTCCCTCAGGGTGCCTAGGAAAATTCACCAAAGGGATGCTGTCCCCACAAAAAGATAAACACATATAATCTGATAAATTACACTTTCTTAACCCCTTCCAATTACTAGCTAGTAAAATGAAAGGGGAGCTGTGCTAATTTGTAACAGATTGCTTCTCTTTGCATTTTTGTGTTGGGCCGCTCTAAATGAGGCGATATTGCTGTTGCAGACAGGACAGACAAATAAAAGTGAATGCTTTTTCCAGTTAATATACTACACTTGCATCAAAGGGTAGCCTATGAGATTCAGGCCACACTTAGCACAGCGTTGAAGTCCCACACTGAATTTACAGCACCGCTTCTTGGTATCCTGCTGTGGACATCAAACTCCATGCCGCAGCATCTCCCACTGTCTTGTGATTTTATTAGGTTTAGTTAAAACCTTTTTAAAAAAATAAAAGGTTTCACCACTTGAGATTCGTTTTTTAAAAAATTAAAAGAAAAACGAGCACTTTCTTTAATATACTCCCCCCCTTTTTTTTTTTACTGTATGCATTTGCTCTGTTATGTCATTCTATTGTAAAATAATTAAGGGAATTGCCCAATAGGTGTTTCTAGTCCAGCACTCTTATTGTATTTCTTTTCATGTACACTAATAGGAAATTCAAATCTCCATGTGTGCCTCTCCTTGTGTAGCAAGGTAGCATTGACATTGTGGGAACCTCACAAAATCATTTAGAAGTAAAACTTTAAGCCAAGGGGGGGAGAACTCCCAAAACAGTCCCATGAGGATCGGGCATGCTCAGTGACTGACTGTAGGACAGGTAATGGAAAACTATGGGACGGTGGGAAGAATCCAATGGAGTATCGTAGGAGAGGGCATGACTGTTATCCTTAGCAGAAACACTCCATGCTGCAACATCTTGTTGCAGGTCCTGTTCTAATATGCACCTTTCCTTCTTCTGGACAAGCACAGACTCATTAATTTTTGTTTGTTCCTTTCTCTCTTATTAAATGTTGAATATGATCAATCACATCAATGCTTCCCAACAAATTTGTTGCAGTTTGTGATTGAATTTTGAAGAGGCCAGTTTAAAATGAATGAGCAGATGAAATTAACAAGCTCTCTGGGTGACTAGTAATGGGCACAATAGAAAGCAGTGATAAAGATGGAGTCCAGAGCAATCATGCAGAAGCATGTACTCTTTTAAATAGGTGCAAGCCTTTGATTGGGGGGGGGGAGTGGTGTGTAAACAGTAAACAGTAAAAGATCACAAGATGGCTGCAGAATTTGTGACTCATCAAGACAAATGTAGTCCATCCATCACATACTAAGGCTTGGCAGGTCACAGCTTCTCTAGGCCTAGTGTGAACCATGCCCCTTAGGGTGAATATCAGTGGGTGATTGCATGAAAAATGCCAGCCAAACAGATACTCTGCACATCTTCATGTCTTAATGTGTACAAACAGAAATCATAAACTTGATACTTTTTATATCTTGAGGTCTGTTGTTTTGTGTACTAAGAATATAAAGAAATAATTGTTACTCTGGAATCTGAATCATTTATCAATTAGTTGGCCTTCTGTATGAAACAGCAGTGTTAATCAGGCTCAACATTAGAAGCTTAAATATCCTTTAGCATGCAATTTTAAATTAGATGCAGATAGAGATAATCCAGTAAATTGTCGTGCTAATTATACACATAGATCTTCTGATTCCTTTGTCACAAGCAGCAGTCTTCTAGAATAGTCAGTTTCGCTACTTAGAGGGAAAATGCTGTGGAGGGGGAGATACCGTATTTTTCGCTCTATAGGACGCACCGGACCATAGGAGGGGGAGAAAAGGGGGGGGGGATTTTCTTGTTCTCCCCCTCTAAAACAAGGTGCATTCAAGGTGCATTCACCCAAAGCCTCTGGAGCCCAGCAGGAGTTCCCGCTGCGCTCTGGAGGCTTCAAGCAGCTACCATCCCCAAGCTAGAACAGCGAGACCATCTCGCTGTTCTGGCCTCGGGAACAGCCTTTGTAGCCTCCGCAGGGCAGCAGGGTGAAGGCACCCCGCTGCCCTGCAGAGGCTTTGCGCGCAGCCATCCCCAAGCTAGAACAGCGAGACGGAGCGCTCCCTGTTCTGGCTTTGGGCTTAGCCGTGCAGCCTGCATTCGCTCTATAGGACGCACACACATTTCCCCTTAATTTTTGGAGGGGGAAAAGTGCGTCCTATAGAGCGAAAAATACGGTACTTCTAAAGTGAAATTGGTCATTTTAGAATTTTTTGCAATTTGTTACTTGATTAGATCTACTTATGAGCAAGTGAATTTTGCTTGCCATTTCAAGGAACATGTTTGCTAGGGGACAATGTTGCTCACTGTATCTCCTCCAAATGTTGGGTGAACTAAAGAAACAAGCATAATGGAGGGCTGCTTCAAACATTTGTAGAAGAGTCTTTGCATCGTGTAACAGGAAGGTTCTGCAGCAATTCTCATGCTTCCCCTTGCACAAGAGAGAGTGCAAGGAAAAGAAATATTTGAATTTGGTTTCACTTTTCTCACCCAACACTGAAACTTCAGAATGTGGAATAGACTCCACCTGCTGTTACCCAGAAAACTGATGCAATATGAACAGGATCTGCAGAGACAACTCTACTGTGGATGTGATGCTATCACTTCCTCAAATGTCAGGAGTACCTAAGAATATAATAAAAGTTTGCTGGATTAGAGCAATGACCCTTCTAGTCCAACATCCTGTTCTCACAGTGGTCAGTCAGGTGTCTATGTTTCCCATCACAAGAACACTCTCCCCTCTTGCAGTTTCCAATGATGGGTACTGTTTCTGACTGTGGAGCAGTTCCCCACGTCTTGTAAAGTATATAACCAAAATCAGTTCTAAACAGGCCAGGCTCTTAAGAACTGAAAGGCAGTGAGTCTAGAGGGAGTGGTGAATTTCATATTAATAAATTCAGAGTAAAATACGTGATTTTGGATATGCTGTTTTGAGTCTGGATTAGCCTTCTTGAGTAGCAGGATAAGACTTGCATATATTTTGTCATGAGAATGAATGGTTTGTTTTTTCCTTCTTAACACCATGAATTTTATTCACATACTTTGGTGGGGCTTGTGTTTATTTACTAATGACTTCATTAGATTACTTTTAGCCTTTAAAGGTTTCAGTTTATTCTCAGTTCAACTTGTAGATGATTCATGAAGACAATGAGTAACTGATGTCAAGTATATAAGTTTGAATGACAGATGAGTTGTTTCTTTATCACATTCAAATGGCTTAGAAAACCATGACCCTTTAGAGGTTGTTATTTTACAAAGTATGAGTGACAGTTCACCAACCATATTTTCCAGGAAGAAACACATTTAGAGAACTGAGAAATAACCATTATGTCTTGAAAAACAATTATTTTCCTAAGGTGTATTTTAGTGTAATCATATTTTTTCATAACCTCAGCAGTATAGAAAAGGAGCCAGTTTATACACTCAAGCTGTAAATATTTCTTGGATTGCAGCATTTAAAATTCCTCAGAGAGAAGAAGGAAGGTTTGCATGTTTGAACGCCCTGTGCCAAAAAACAAAGGCCACCTCTACACATAGGAAAGGCGCATGTCAACTTCCAATCTAATCCAGGATCCACATTGGCCAACCAGAAGGAATTACTGTACAGTGAATCCTTCAGTTTAACACAGTAATTTTTTTGCAATGCACATCTTCATAAACAAGAGTTTACATGTCAAATAAAGAGACACAAAAATAGTTTCATTCAATTAGATTAAGAAAGGTTAAATACCGTATTTTTTGCTCTATAAGACTCACCTTTTCCCTCCTAAAAAGTAAGGGGAAATGTGTGTGCGTCTTATGGAGCGAATGCAGGCTGCGCAGCTATCCCAGAAGCCAGAACAGCAAGAGGGATTGCTGTTGTTCTGGCTTCTGAGATTCAGAATATTTTTTTTCTTGGTTTCCTCCTCCCAAAACTAGGTGCGTCTTGTGGTCTGGTGCGTCTTATAGAGCGAAAAATACGGTACCTTGGTTCTTGAATGCCTTGGTACTCAAACATTTCGGCTCCCGATTGCCGAAAACCCAGAACTAAGTGTTCCAGTTTTTGAATGTTTTTCGGAAGCTGAACGTCCAATGTGGTTGTTGGCTATTGTTCCCTGGGTGCCTGAGCCAATTGGAAGCTGCGCCTTGGTTTTCAAACATTTAGGAAGTCGAAAGGACTTCCAGAACGGATTACGTTTGAGAACCAAGGTACCACTGTACCTGATGATTCAAATAGTTGATAATTTTTGTTCTTTTCTTTACAACATTTTAAAACACAAATGTGAACAGAGGCAAGTTTGCAAAATTTTATACAGGATGCCCATCTAGCAACAAAATGATCCTATTTTTCCAACTTGTCAATTATGAGATGATGATGGTGCCCATCTGACTGGGTTGCCCCAGCCACTCTAGGCGCCTTCCAACAAATTAAGACATAGTAAGGCATCAAACACTATTGTCACTGTTGGTTCTACTAGAGTATTTTGAGGTTATTCAAAGGACAGTGCAACATCTCTTAGCAGACTAAGAAAAACCAAGTTAATGGTAGCTTTAACCAAGCAATGGGCTAGGCTGCAAGAGTTTGTTTTGTCTGAAAACTACTTGACTTTTAATGTAAGAAAAGTGTAGAAATCTAATTAGATTTTTATCAGACATTTTAGAAGAGGAAACACTTTAACCATGCTGCCCTACACTTAACCTACCATGAAAATAAATTAGCTGCCTGTGTAATATAGCTGATTTTCGCCCCAAGACAAAATCTGCATAGCATACAGGAATCTGAGGGTACTCAAAGGTACAAACATTATATATAACTAGCAAACATACTTACTACTTAAATCAGAAGGCAGTTAAGATGAAATTCCTGGATTACCTCAGTAACATAAATATTACATGAATATTACATGAAAAGGATACAGCAGAAATATATTACGTGTATATATTTATATATATATATATATTACGTGTATATATTTATATATATATAAATTTGGTATGGCTGTTTTGCTCAGCTGGGTGAAAATTTTGAATGAAGTAGCTGAAAAGTATTATCTTACTCTCAGTACCATGCGGTATTCTCAATACCACAGGGATGTGACACCGTTTTAGGGTCAATTTACACGGTCACTTTCATGGGCTTATTTTTAATCTGTAGTGACTTTTAGTCAGTCCTGATTTGAGTATGGATATAAAAAACCCAGCCATTGGAGTGTTGAGGGCCTTTCTGCTTCATCAGATTTCTTATATAATAAAAGTATATTCAGCTATTGTGGATGATGCAGCCGCTCTCCTTTAACGGAGCACCGCTGTTATAAGAGTATTGCATTTTCCCAGTTGTGAAAATGCAGTATATTGGACATTTGCATAGATAGTCTTTTGGAAACAGTTACAAAGATTTGAATCTAGACTTGCCCTTCTGCAAGTGGAAGGGCTCCTTTCATTCACAGAAGAGCCTTTAATCCAGTGCAGGCTCCCAATGGTAGAAGTGATGGGAAAAAATTTACACTAATTTCCCCTGGAACCCATTGTACCATCTCCAACACTTTTCTGAAGGGCACTTTTGGGGAATTACTGGGGACTGTAAAGGGGTGAGAGAATGTTTCCCTGCCTTCCATCTGTGGGAGCATCCACTCACAGGCCATTGTTAGTACTCTTTATATAATATAATTTTTATCAAATTTCCATTTTTTTTTTCAAATTGACTTCAAATTAAATAGTTACATTGTTTCATGCATTGACTTCCCACCCACACTTCCACAGTGTTTTTCTTCAAACCCTTTTCTACCGTGTTATATATCAAACTTATCTGTTATGGAAACCCCTCTAATACAATTACTTTATCATTTTTCTTCCATTGTTCCTTTCTCAAATCTTGCCCGTAATTTCATTTGACTGTAGTGTTTTTTCAAATATAGTTGTACCTTGGTTCGCGAACACCTTGCGAGTCGAACGTTTTGGCTCCCGAACACCGCAAACCTGGAAGTGAGTGTTCCAGTTTGCGAACGTTCTTTGGAACCCGAATGTCCGACAGGGTTTCCACAGCTTCCAATTGGCTGCAGGAACTTCCTGCTGCCAATCGGAAGCCATGCCTTGGTTTCCAAATGTTTTGGAAGTAGAACGGACTTCCGGAATGGATTCCATTTGACTTCTGAGGTACTACTGTAGTCCAAAATGGCCTCCATTCTTTTTTTAAAAAAAGGTTCATTGTTTCGATCTTTTAATACTGCTGTCAGCTTTGCCATTTCTGCATAGTCTGTTGCTTTTAAAAGCCATTCCTCCTTCATTTGAACCGTCTCTTCTTTCCATTTCTGTGCATATAGCATTCTAGCTGCTGTAGTCACATATATACGTAAAAGGCCATTGTTAGTACTGTAGTCTCTGAAAAATCTGTTCACCTCCCTCCTGAAACCATGGAGCAGCAGGGGTGGGGATGTGTGGTCTTATCTACAGAAGCATGTACAGAATGATATCGGTGCTTTTAAAAATAAATATATGGTTGGTATTCTTCACATGTCTCACAAATTCAGATAAGTCACAATGGATTTTCATACAATAGATGTCAGTTTTGATGTCTCACATTACGTGACTGAGCCTTTGCTGAAACTCCACTTAATTAGCTTCTTTCTGATTTGTGGGGAAACTCTTTAGTTTGCAGCCTGAAATCATGGTTTTGAGGGCAAGTGCCAAACATGCCATGCTGATGTAAGGTATGAAATGGCGAACTTTGGTATGCAGTCAACCAGGAAGTAAGTAATTAAGAAGAGCAGACAAGGAGAGGGAGGCACACACAAGCTCATTTCTATTGTGCCATGTCGTAGTTTGGCATTATATGTGGACCTGACATAAAGCCAAAAAAAAAAAGTATCCTCCACAAAAAAGTAACATACATTCCAAGCTTCAGTTTGAAAACGAGCATTGAGCTTGCCACAGTACAGAACATTGTCAGTTACAGCTTGTATCTATTGAAAAACACAACAGCCTTAACAAGCTAGTACCTTATTCAATAACATACTGCAAAGTATACCCTAGCATCCTTTACACATCCCATAAATACAGATCATCAAGTTGGAATTTAATATGGTGATGATAGTGTATAGTGCCAACAAGCACTTAATAGCACTTGTTGACTTAAGGTCCAATCTACTGGTTGCTGCGCCAGCAAGGAAGCCGTCTGTGGCTAATAATCAGTCTCTGGGTATCAGATCACTTCATGGCTTAATTCCTATTCTTTCCTCCCTCTATGTTGAGAATGAGAAGAGGCCACAGGGTTAAGTAAGCAGTGTTTTTTCTTCCTAACCCTTGGCACAACTATGTATGTTCTTGTAAAGGTGAAAATTATTCTTTTACTTTATAGACGCAAAGGTACTTTTTTTAAAAAAAGGCTCATTTGAACTTCTATAGTTCATTTGTATAATATTTTTTTTTCAAAACAGCTCTGGTTCTTGCATTTAATCTGAAGATATATAGGTTTGAAAATGTGATCCCTCAGAACAGAATTTGGTAGGGACATTTGAAGTTAATTGAACTTCTTACCCAAAACTCAATTGCTGTGTGTTTTGTTCTTTTTTTTCTGAAGCAAATAATCAGGTGATTTAAGGTTTTGTTGAAATATAGAACTCTACTTTTTCTGTTGCCTTAAGTTGTGGTTTTCCACACGGCATGGCAATACACAACAGTTGTAAAAGTGTGTTAATATTATTGCTGACACCAGCAACCTTTCTTCTCAATTCGTTTGCGTATTTTGACCTTCTTTGCACCATGATGAGTGATCCTAAATCTTCTTTTGAACGGATTCCTCTTACATATGGTCAGATTTCATGGTTTAAACTAACTGCATTCCTTAAGATTCTTTGCCTCCCTCCCCCTCCATTTTAACTGAAGATTCAAAAAATATTAATGGGAATTGTTGTCTTGAATGGAAAGTGGGTCCCGGCTGCATCACTCACAGATCAATGCAACGTGGTAGTGTTACAGTCCCTTCCTAAAAGTTCAAAAAAGTTAATTATATGAATTAAGAGGGGATGCTGCTCTGTGGATTAAATAGGCTGCAAACTCTAGTTAGTATCAGTTCTCACAACAAAAAATGTAGTTCGCATGTTATGCTGAACAGATGACACCAAATTATTAAAGCCGGTTAAATCTAAAGCAGTGGAAAGAGTTACCAAAGAAACTCACAGCTCTATTTTTGATAAATGCAAAATTATTCACAAAGTAACCTCAGTTATGTTTATATGATATTGAGAATTTTTTAACACTCTGCATATACCCATAAAACATCTGTTTTTAAAGTATCTGCAACCAAAATGATAAACAGAACACTATGGTTTATTATGACCACGTTATTTTCAATGGCACTATAATGCCTTGAGTCCTGTTCTAACCATTCTGTTCAGTTGTTGAAATTGTTCACAAAAAGAATATAAGGCCATTCATTCATGGAAATGCTAAAATGTTTAGCATGAAGTTCTTGAATGTATTGAGGGAATAAATATGAAGCTGTTCTTAAAGCTTCACATACACATGGAAAATAGAAGTAAAAACCTTAATTTAGCCCAAGTTATGATACAGGAAAGTGGTCACAATATCCAAACACTGGCACCAGTCAAGATTTTAAAAAAATCATGTGAAGAAGTAGCCTTATCTGCTTGATTTTGAATTTTGTGTTGGATCCAGAACTGTAGTTTTCTTCATATTCTATTAACTTATATTGGAGCAGTATCCCAGCTTGACAAGATTGCTTCCTGATGCTGAGGCCAGGCAAAAAATAGACTTTGGTGGTGAACCATTGGCCAGTCTCCAGTTGGCTACCTAGTGCTCACTGATTGCGAGGATTCTTTCAAAGGATGCTGGACTAGGACAATCTTGGGCTGATCCTGATTCATAGTTATGTTTAGTTATGATTTCACTGTTATGAGATCCTGAGTTTATGCTCTTGAAGATGCAAAGAGCAATGGTGGGCCACAGGATTCTCAGTTTCTAGTAAAAACAGCAATTTAGGAGAGCACAAATTCACTTTCTGCAAACCCCAACTTGTTCCTATGAATCAGAGACTGTGGTTTAACAAGTCAGCTTCATAATGCATGGTCTGAAATTGACCTGTTTAGAAACTGGCTAAAGTTTGTTTTAAATCCCTGCTTCCTATGTAATGATAACCCAAGTAGAAAGTGAAACCAAATTGTGCCAGAAATCCTTTTCCTGGACTTGTGGGATGAGGAGAGATATGGGGAAGTACAGGAGCCTGAGGTTTATGGCAGCTGCTTTCTCCTTGTGCAGATGGGGAACCTATGACTCTCCAGATGTTGAATTTCAGCTCCAGTCAGCATGGCCAATTGTCACAGATTATGGGAATTGTAGTCTAGCAACATCTGGAAGGACACAGGCTGCCCCCCCCATCATGGTGTAGCATTATGTGTGAGCCGGACTTACGCTTCTAACAGTTAGTAGATTAATTAAAGGCTATATAAGCTACATATTTATTGAACTTTTTAAATGAAAGCCAACCATGGTTCTTTTGTTTGGGTCTTGCAGCGCCATGTCATCCAGGGATGTAATTTCTCAATGCATTTTAAAGATTAAGAACGTTGTGCAAAAATGAAGAGCAGTTCATGGGAAGATTTATAATCCCTGTAACGTGTGGAGGTTTTATGTTTGTACTAAGTATGAATGGAAAAGAAATCTGACCAACATTAGTCACATACAATAGTATGTTAAGCCTTTGAGATTTAATCACCGAATGCTTAATTAATGGGGAGTGCATTTCTGTATCTCTTATCAGCACACTGTGTATGTATGGTTTGAAATAAGAGCTCTGGAAAGTATTGTGACTCTTTCCTTAAGCAAGAATAATGAAGTCACAAACACTGAACAGCTGTATGGGCACCATTTTGACAAGCAGTGTAGTTTTTTTTTTTAAAAAAAATAGTCTTTAGGTAGTGTGCGTAAGATAATAAAGCATATTAACCAGTGAAAATTGCAGGAATACAAAGTGCTGTTAAAGGAATAATCTTTCTCCCTTCAGAGGACAGGAAAACAACATGTAAACTTCATAAATCACGGGTGTATATGAAACCTTGTTTCCAGTATTCTGTCAGACAACCCAATGATCAGGAAACATCCCAGGCTGGGTCTATAGAAAGAGAAGCAAACGGAAATGCTGCTATTGGCGCCATGATGCTTTTCTCCTTCAGCCCATTGTGCTGTGCCACCTCTCATAGTTGTAGCCTCTGCTCTTAACATCTTCTCCAGCTTTGTGGAGAGGGGAGTACCATTCCCTTTCAACCTTTCAGGCTTGATACTGTCTTGTTTTTTTTGCACAGTTGCTTTGTAAGCACATGATACCATTTAAACACACTCAAAGCACATTTCTTCCCTCTTCCTGCCTCCTTAATCCTGGCAACTGTAATTTTCCCCTCACAGAGCTACAGTTCGCAGCACCTTTGACAAGCTACAGTTCCCAGGATGCTTTGAGAATGGAAATATGCTTTGAATATGCTATAAAGGTATCATGTGTACACAGCCTTATTCATATTCAACAACTAAGCGATCCTGAAAGCAGCTTGCATATGCTGGATATGTACCATTTTTTTGGCTCCAATAAGATTTGTTGTGTGTATTTTGTTTCAGACTCAAAGTGGCTCAACAAACAGTGAACAAGTTAACTGCAGAAAAGAAAGTGGAAACAAAGAAAATCAACCCTACTGCCAGCCTGGTATGATGTGTTTTTAGAATGGCTTTGTCTTCTAGTTTGCTTTTAAAAACAGCTAATAGGATGCATGTTTTGGTCCATTCAAATGCAATTTACTATCATGTCCTTTCCAATCCCAAAGTACATATATTCAAGTAATATTTTTGGAGTGATTGAAGTAGTGACTGGGAGTCAATTCAAAAGCCTTTGCTATTTTAAATTCATTATGTCCATGCACAGACCTTTGCCAGGAAAACTAGTCTGCATGGAAAAAAATCAGTCCTCAGGAGCTGTCTCGGTTTTGTCACTTGTCTCTGACCCATTGGTGTCCTTCTTTCCTGCTGCATTCTGTACTCTGAATAATCTCAAGGGCTGCTTTTACAATGTGTGCTCCTAAAAATTCCATCACATTTCTGAAGGGGGTGAGAGGGGAGAGCAGATTGAAATGGCAGCCAATAGGGCATTATTTTCAGCCCTTTCCTACATTTGTCACCCTGTTTATCTAGGAACGAGCCTGGCTTCCTGGGTTTTCTCCAGTATAGGCTGCTGTCTCTTCTTTTTGTGCACAGACAAATGGAAAATTCTTTTGCCATATTTGGATGCAACCAGTGCTGGCTTGCCAAATTAAGGTGGATCCAATTTAGCAGCAATATTTGAAAAAAAAACACAACCAACTGTGCTTAAATCATGCTTGTTCCATTTATTATTGGTACAGTCTGGTATAAAGGGGTATCCTAGAGGGGAGATGGTCATTTATCAGTTTGGCTTAAGGAAGAGTGTGGGCCAATTTATCTGGTCTATACTGGCTTTAGTCCACAACTTCTATGTACCCAAGGTTCCCCACACAATCATGGTTTATTACTGTTTCCTCTTTTATCAAGGGACCTCTCTGTATGTGCAATGAGAAATCACTACAGTATTGTCCCACTTTGTGGGAAAGGGATGCCCCTGCTAAAATCAGCTCCAGTACATTTCTCTTAAAAAAAAAAAAATCTACTTCTGTATCTAGAGACATTAATCCCTCCCCAAATATTCTTGCTTGTTTTCACATTACTAATATTTTGTGTTAGTGCAATACTAGCTAATGTTAACTGGAAAGGCATTTCAGAACACATTAGGCATATACTTAGGATGATATGAGAGGCTAAGTTTGTATCCAGGTAAGTCATACTCAGAGTAGATACATTGAAATCAATAAGTTTGTCATAACTCCTTTGCATTCATTTACAGTGGTACCTTGGGTTAAGAACTGGAAGTCTGTTCTTAACCTGAAACTGTTTTTAACCTGAGATACCACTTTAGCTAATGGGGCTTCCCGCTGCTGCCGCACGATTTCTGTTCTCATCCTGAAGCAAAGTTCTTAACCCAAGGTACTATTTCTGGGTTAGCGGAGTCTGTAACCTGAGGTACCACTGTATTTCAGTGTGTCTACTCTGGGTGTGACTTAGATGCAAACCTAAGTATGCTTGTATAAAGCTTGCCATTGTCTTGGCTTGGCACTTCCGGAATTAATTTTCAGAAAAGAAAAAGCTTATGTCTACTTTGGTTTTGGAGTGCTCCATTCTTCAAGTGTAGTAGACCACATACTCTGTGCAATTTGAGAACAGATGGAAAATTAAAGAAAAGAATGATAATAAAGTTCCTTTTTTTTTCTTAAACAACAGAAAGAAAGGCTACGTCAGAAGGAAGCCAGTGCGACCACCAATTGAAAGAAGACACATGAACATAATCGCAGTGTGACTTAATACCTTGCATGATGCTTCCCTCTGCCCATTCCCTAGAAAGCACCTTATTTTAGATGTTAGGAAGTTCTGCTTTGCTGTTCTCTTCCTCAGACAATCCTCAAAAGACTTCTGGATCCCTTGGCTTGTGCAGAAGAGGGAACAATAAGAATTTGTTTACATGGGAATTATGAAGAGTTCTATGTAACTCTTCCTTATGTGGCTTAAATGCAGTTCTTTTCTTAAAAGTTGTTTGAAGTACTCTATGCAAAATGCACTAATGTAAAAGACAGCAAAAGCAGGGTTTTAGACAGTGAATTAAATAGCTTTTATGCCAGCTCTGCAGGATGGCTCATGTGCTGGTAGACCGTAATATTTACTAAGTCAATGTCTGTTTAAAATGATTTTGATGGTATCCAAAGAATTAACTTTACCTTCTTGCAAATGGTGGAAGTTAAGTGTATCAGATGTATTCTGTATTTTATTATGATTATTTTTATAGGAACCCCAATCAATGCCATGGAAGTAGAAATACTGTTTTAGCACATGCGGAGAAAGAAATCTCATATATATATTATATATATATATATATATATATATATATATATATATATATATATGGTGTATATATATATATATATATATATATATATATATATATATATACTTGAATAAGGCATAGATAATGTAACTGCTACATTCATTAACGTTTGGTGTTTTGTTCATACTATATTCTTCATTTGTCTGATGGCAAAATGAATACTTTCTGTATCAACATGAGGTCAGATTAGCAATATTCAATAATGCTTTATTTATAGTTGGTCTTCTAGCTGTAGAACACGCATGTAGAACATGTTTACATTTTCCCGTACATACGTGCATGTGTGTGAGAGAAAGATCATTTACAGACATATGTGCGCTCTTGAACATACATTATTCATACACTCTGCTCCATAGACTTTGAATAGAAATACCTCATTGCTCTCCCATTGAGGTACTGTAAGTGACTCATGTGAAGTGCCATTTAGAATCTCTGTCAGGTATGTCAGGATCTCTCCCCTCTAGGCTGTAGTTGAGAGAACTTACAGAATCACACCCTTAAAATTAAAGAGCAGTCCTTGCAATGGAAAAATTATGTAAACTAAAATGCTGTATATCATAAATACTTAAACACAGGCTAACCATTGGTTGCCACAACAACTAAAGAGTGTACCAAGAAGGAGATGAACAGGGGTTCTGCATCCTAGAGGACACTTGTAATAAAGTATGATAAGGGAGTCTGGTAAATTAAATTGAGAAAAGAGTGTGGAAGAAAGGGAAACTTTGTCACCTACAGGACAAATGCAGGAGAATCGTATTTCGTAATAGGCCTAGGCAAAGTGCCACAATTGAATCAAACATTTATCTTAAAAAATAACTTTTAATTTCTTATTATAAGAAGTTAATGCAATTGTATGAACAACCTATTTGAAAGATTTAATATGAAACATGCTATTTATCTTACACAATTCAAGGGCAAGGTTCTCAGACAGCACATATGTCTCCTATTGATATCCAAATGCCATTGAAATTTAGTTAGTATCCTAAATATTAAGACATTAGAATGCAGTTAATGAACTTATCTTTTCCCTCTTAATGTAAACATTTATCGTTTATAGCCCTACAATTTCCTATGCTGAAGGAAACATAATTCTAAAAAAAATTAAGTGTTTGTATGAAGTACAGGAACAGGAAAATTACAGCATCTTTAGAAATACAGACCAAAGTAGCAATACAGTCTAAAAAAGCCAAAGAGTAGGGCAACAGTAGTCAAACCCAGCCAGATTGGGGGGGGGGGTATAAATAATAAATAATTATTATTATTATTATTATTATTATTATTATTATTATTATTATTATTACATAATCCTGTGGAGGTTTAGTGACATGGAATGGAACAGTTTGTTTCGAATATCTTAAGGATCTTTTAACTTATATCTGCTTGGATGCAAAACGCCCATTGTTCAAGAGAAAGGCCGCTGTCCTTGCAGGAAGCAGGATCATAATTCACACAGAGAGAGAGTTTCTCATTCTTCTTGAAAACAGACTTCAGAGAGTCAGGGGGACCCCCCCCCCCCGAGCAGTGTTGCGGGTGACATTCCCTTTCACCCACATGAGCAAAAGTGTCTTCTGTGCACACAGCAGGTTATTTGTAAGCCAGTCATTGGTTTTACACGGTAATAATAATGTGAAATATTACAGTTGCTTTGCCGTGGTTAATTTGTCTTTTTATACTGTACTTTGGAGAGTCTGAATTTATATTGATAGTGATCTTAGAGTATATTTATAGAATTTGGAAATGGTACGTTAAAAGCAGTGTGATAGAGGTGTAAAATCTCTTGAGTCAATGAATGCAGATCTTTAAATATACCAGAACTGGTGGGGGGAGTAGCAAAAACGAAATAATCAAAAATTGATTCATTTCTTGAAAGCACTACTGAGCAAATATGTATGATTTGTTTTTATTAAAAAAAAAGATTAGTTATCACTTATATTTCAAATACCGTTAGGTATGTTACTATTTTGTAAGAGGGCTTAGGTCCAGGGTAGCCCTTCTGTGAATGGAAGGGCTGGAGACCTAGAAGCTGCTGCCACCCATGGAAGGGAGCAGGGAGGTGATTTTTGCCAGTTTTCCTTGCTCCCTCTCCCAGCTCCTAGTCTCCAGAGCAGATTATCAGGGGAAAGAGTGAGTTGAAGACATTCACCTCCTGCCCATTTGATGTATGGAACTCCGCACACAGGATCTTTAGATCCTACTAATTGTATTGGCCAGTTTTTATTGGAAAGGCAACCAGCGAGCACTGTCAATAAATACATTTACTCAGGGCCAGCCCACCCATGAGGCAAAATGAGGCGACTGCCTCAGGCAGCAGGATCCACAGGGGCAGCAGATCCAGCCTCCCAGGAATACATTGCACGATGATGATGATGCTGCTGCTGCCGCCACAATGGAAAGACTGGGCCTGCCATCTCCTTGGTTTCTCCCTCCAATGTCGCCTCTACAGCAGCCTCTTAGATAGGAGCACTGGTGCTGTCCTTCCACTTTTGTTCTTAGTGTAGATCTTTATTCCCACTCACCCCATTCCTGATGTAGATCTTTATCCCCCCCCCCTCGTTCCCAGTGTTGATCTTCACTCGTTCCTTGTTTCCTGGTGGGGAGGCACCATTTGGTGGTTCGCATCAGATGGCAAAATGTCTTGGACTGGCCCTGCTTTCCTATACATTTACACCCATGTCCAGGCAACCCTGTGCGATGTGTGATGTCTTTTACTTGTTTCAGTGGAGCCAAGCAGCACCCACACACAAAATGTGCATTTGGCTTCTTATTTTCCATTTGTGGGTCTCCAAGTCCCATGAGCCCCAGTGGGCATTTAAGTGAATGAGAAACCCATTCCAAGTGGAAGTGCTCAGTGTTGGCTTTAAAACTGAGCTATTTCCCCTTCATCATCTCATCTTTCCATCTGCCATTGGTAGAATCCCCTGGATCTTAAACTGCTTAGAACTTAAGCTTCTCTGGACAATTCACTAGGAATCAGTTTATCTGATTTCTGCCCTGCTGCATCGGGAATTTACTCCTTCTTCCCTGGTGCTGTTTTTCCTCTCTTCTTTAGAGCAGCCTTGTAAATATGTGAAACATGTTCTGAGTTGAACCACCATTTTCTGACTTAGATCACCATTTTTTCTTACCAAACTGGTCCTGTGGATCAGCTTATGATGGTTAGCAGTGCAATGTTCTTGTCAACAGGGAGACATGTATTTGCCTGTGCCCCTCTTATTATTCCACTTATATCCCACCTTTCCTTCAAGGAGTTCAAGGTGGTGCATATGACTCTCCTTCTCCTCATTTCATCCACAGAGCAACCCTGTCAGGTTGGTTAGACTGAGAAATAGTGACTGCCCCAAAGTCACCCAGTAAGCTTCAAGGCTGAGTAAGGGATTTGAGTTTAGGTCTCCCTGGTCCTAGTCCAGCACTCTATAAGCACTATGCCATACTGATTCTTTGATGAGAACAGCTGCATTCCTTTCTTACTAGAAACTCTGGATGGTGTAGAGGCAGCAAAACCTCAGCCTCTTCATGCCTTCAGCTAAGGGATGTAAACCTATTTGGATGGGGCAGCTGTGCTGCACAAAGGCTAGGAAAACACTTGTGCCATTCTACAGTTAAAGGCAGCTGTCCGGCTGGAGTTTTGCATTTGTAATAGGAGCAGCATATGGTTATAGTATGTGTTAACTATAAGGAATTGCCTCAGGTTTTCCTTTCAAATCTTTCCTCTTCACTGTTGCTCTCATCTCTGTCTGAATCTCCTCTGCTTTTCTTAATACATGATGATTAAAGCGGGATGCAGTTAAAAGCCCAAAATGGTACCCAGTGAAATTGCCAGTTTTGCTTGAGCTAAGGAAGTCCTTAGCCTTGATTGTTTTTAAATCTTACTACCAATACAGCGTGCAAAATTGTAATCTCTTGCTGGAAACCCAGCACATTTCCTCCCATTTTGAGAAACGCTGCTGTAGTCATTGCTACGGATTGTGGGGCGAGTGGGTGGGTGTCAGGGGACCCGTAATGTGACTCCCAGCTTCATTGGCCTTGAGCAGTCTAAGATAGTCTTCTTGTGGTATCCAATTCGAGACTGAATGTGGGAACCATCAGTGGGAAATTGCACATCTCTGGGCCAAAGCTGTATGGAATGTACATTAATACATTTCCACTGTGTTGCTGTTAGCAGAACTCCTTTTACAGTATTGTTATAACAGTCACCCCTCTTGTTTGGCGAGTTCTGATAGTATTGTTTAGTCTGAGAAGAATCTTTTGTCCTAAGCCCATTAGCATCTCACAGTTATTCAGAGCCCATTTCTGGATTGTTTTGTTTATTTAAAGTTTACTTACAGTAGCACTGGAAATGGATCCAAATGGAACGTAAACAACTGGTCCCAACTCATGCTCTGCATTTTTGTTTCCTAATACTTAACTATCCTGCTGCAAACTGGGGGGGAAATAATCTTTGTATTCTACTCCCTGATGCAAAATTGATAAAGAT
The DNA here is from genome assembly GCF_951804945.1 of Podarcis cretensis. Taxonomy (NCBI): domain Eukaryota; kingdom Metazoa; phylum Chordata; class Lepidosauria; order Squamata; family Lacertidae; genus Podarcis; species Podarcis cretensis. The sequence goes on along the minus strand of NC_137170.1, from coordinate 41,939,588 downwards.
ATTTAAAATGCTATGACACCTTGAAATTCAGGGCCATTTCCACAGTAAACTAGTGTGTTGAGAATGTGAGCTAAGTGGGAATACGCAGAGTTCAGCGCATGGCGAAAACAGTTATTTGATTCACTACTCAGTCATATAATAGTTTCATCCACATTCACCACATCACTGCTCAATCTGTTTTTGGAAGCTATATGAAAGATGTGGTAACTGAGTTGAACTGCATGCTGGATATGTGGTGAGGCACTCATACAGCCATTTTAACGTGTGCCAAGCTACATGCATTGAACCAGCAACATCCGCAGCATAATATTCAGTGATGTGAATTTTATTTAGCTGGTGTATTATGTCATCAAGTGTCTGCCAGAATAATGTTTTTCTTCTGCCTAACACAAATTGGCACAACTGTTGTTTTGGAAAACGAGAAAGTTTATATTGTTGAAAGATCATGCAAACTTTCAGCTCACACAAAACCCCTTAATCAAATAGAATAGAAATATACCCGATTCAGAACTCATGCAAAGTGTAAGAATATTTACAAAGAAGAATACCTTGACTCAGTGCTTTTTTTCTTAAAAAAAAATAATGTTTAGGGCTACACTCATTTTCCTACTCATATTGAAATTCTGCCTCTCAATGAGGCCAAACTTAGATTCACTGCCTTGAAGGTGTCCTTGTTGATTATTTTAAGGTTAGGCCACTTGTACCTACCATTCTGACAGCACTGTGTAACTATTAAGTAGAAGCAGGAGAATATTCTAATGGATTATGATGTGTATAATGGAGAAAAAGTTGCCTTTCCATTTTGATTCACAAAGACTTAATAATAAATTATAATATGTATAATTTCTACTGAGCTGAACAATGAAGTATTGCAGAGTTAGCTTGAAAACTTGAACTCTTTTATGAACAGGTTTAGTGAGTGGCTGCATCCAACATTTTTTTATCCCAAAGCGATTTGCCATACCAGAAGAACCTACTCTTGCATTGCTTTTGCTATAAGTGCATCTCTCCCCTGTTTCCATGCTAGAGTTCCTTGTAGCTGTTATTTTTCAATTTTTGTCTCTTGCTACATTTGGAAATTTAATCTCATCATTGAGGGTTGCTTTCTTATGAAAGCTGTAGACACTTTCCCTCTTTATTCTAAAAAAAAAAAAAAAAAAGCACTAGAATCACAGTTTGGTCATATAACACTTTTGTTTTTCTCAGACATTGAAACCTTCCAAAGAATATGTAATATAAATTTTCTTTCAGTATTTTCCCATTTGATGTGACAGACATGGGTACTTACAATCCCTTCATAAAATAGTTACCCATCTTCAATTTCTTACTAGGCAAGAAAGCAGAAATAATTGTTTCTGTTGGCCTGGCTGCTCTGGTTTTCCCATTCAGAAGTCTTCTGTTGGGCCTCTAAGTAGTGCTGGAATCTTCTAGTGTGTTGAGAATAATGTTGGCATTCATTCTGAGTAAGACAAATTTGAACTGTCTAGGATGGGAATAGTCTCCCACGCAGAACACAGAACCAAAATCAGAGAAATAGTTCCACACAAAATCATTCTGTTTCCCAAAGGCTTCACGATGCTACATTGAAGAGTTTTATAGGTTTAAGGTTTCATATGAAGCAGATCAAGCTAGGTTTTCATTTGAGTGGTATTTTTAATTCACACGTCTTAAGTCTTCAAACTTCTTACTCTACAAACAGTTCTTTATGCAAGAAAAATGTCTTAACAACCACTTCAGTTTTTTAGTTTAGAAAAAAATGCAAATAACTCCAAACCACAATGCTAAACCAGCTAGAGAAGAGAATGCCAAATATGCAAAGTTATTTCACAATGTAGAAAGACATTACCTTTTCCCTCTTCAGTTACTACCACATATGAGATCATAAGCAATTACATGCTTTCTTTTTTTTGCAGAGATATCTGATTAAATGCCTTTCATACTTCTGTCATCTTAGACGCTTCATCAGAAACAGAGAACATGGTATCTGAAGTTTGTTGTTAGAGGATCCAGTTTTGCATAATGCGTACACATCTTACTTAGGTAAATAGCTTCACTAGCTTATAAGCCTTTGGCAGGTTTTCACAGGTAGTGTATCAAATATGACTGGCAGCACAATCATATAGAGGTTGACTCACAATTTGGGGAGGTGGGGTTACTCCATAGTATTGTATTAATTAATTAGCTTTTCTTACATATATATCTCATCTTTCTTCCCCTCATGGAACCTAAGACAGTGTACATGCCGTTCAAGCTTTAACTAGACCAAGAACTGCCTAACTTCAGAAGGGTGTTGGTCTTGTGTGCCTTCAGACTATATACTGGCACTGATGTGTGTTTCAGTTTGTGACCTCACTAATTTTCCCGTATAGAAGAAAATGCAAATGCCTCTTTGGTAAGGAGGATAGTTATATCTGTTCCTAAAGATGATGGTCTAGACTAGTGAAGTCTACTAACTGAACTCTGCTAATCAACTTTTAATGTTGTCATTTTTATTGTTGGCTTTCTTGAAGTGATAAGAAATGCAAAATATCAATTTGTTGTGTCACAAAAATTGAAAGTCCAACTTAATGCTGTATTGTTTTTAACACTTGATTGGAAGCCGCCCAGAATGGCTGGGGAAACTCAGCCAGATGGGCGGGGTATAAATAATAAATTATTATTATTATTATTATTATTATTATTATTATTATTATTATTATTTCAGTAGGAGAAACCACATGTTTAAATCTCCCCCATTTAAATCACTTGAACTTAAGCACACTTTATGATGAATGTTGTTGTTGCCAGATTGTGCCCAATAATTGTACCTTCTGAACGAGTAAAAATGTAAGTTACATTTAGGACTTGAAAGTATCCTTTTGTATCATACTGCTATACAGACACAACAAAGTTCAATATCTGCAAAGTCTGGTTTATGGGAAGCCCTCTGTCTGTGTTCAATGTCTATTTGAAGCATTTTGCAATTGGTTTAAGCCTCTTTGTCTCCAGACCATGTCACTGGGACAATACAAGGTTGTCCACCACCTTCTGCAACACTTTTGGTTCCTTCTGCAAAGAACTCTGGATAAGATAACACTTTGAGGAACTATGTATTTTTACCTCCAGTTTTGGATGTGATAATTGGTACCCTCGGGGTTTTTGTTTTTTTTAAACTATAGCTGGTCTGTGTGCAGACTGCTCTTTCTGGGTCTGGGTAAGACATCCTCCTGCCATCTCAACTTGACTCCTCCAGTTCTAAAGTATCTCTGATGGTGATCTTATCGAGCTCTAGCACTGTCACCTTTCCCAAGGCTTCCTCTTCCCTCAAATGATTTTGTCCTTTTCTCCTTGATGCCCTTTTCCCTCTTCCTCCTATAATGCCTCTGTGGTTCCAATGTCTTGTTCTTCCTTCAAATCCGTTCTCAGAATCTGTGTTTTCCATGAAGCCTTTCACATAACCTCCTCATTCCCATATCTAGTATGACCAAGCCAAGTGTGTATAACTGTTGATCCCTGCCTTCATTTCTCTTCCTTTCCTCTGTTGTGTTGATTTTTAGATTGTAAGCTGCTCAGGGCGGGGATCTGTCATCATTTGAAAAGTGCCATGTACGTAGATGGCACTAGATAAACAAAAAAATAGAATTTTGAAATCGTCTTAGTTCCTCTTCCATTTCTAACCATTCTGACAATAACTTAAGTGTATTCTTTTGTGGGTCAAAATATTCCACATTATCAGTGCAGTCACTGAAATGGCCCTATCTCTTGTCATCATCTATATCTTCACCCCTGGCAGGAAACAAAGAAGGGCCTCTCATATTTCAGTGATGCATCTCACTTGTAGTTGAACTCTTGAGGTGTTAGTGTCAATCATGGATAAAATGTTTTTAGAATCTATCACGAAAGTTTTTATCAGGTCTTTTTGCAATTTGGTAGTAATTCGTTAGTGAATGCAAATGGATTTTTTCCTCAATGAAAGTTAGATCAAGATGTTCAGCTGCATTACGTCACCTCCTTGTTTGGTATGCAATAAAAACATTCCCCTGTGCTTGAATAAATAAACATCATAAACAACTCTTCCCAATTTGCATGTTACAGAAACCACAGAGACTGTAGCAAGGTCAGGAAAACATGGATAGTTCCAACTGGCCAGTCAACACATATTATTAAGCACGCAGCTGATCTCATAGGGCATGGGTTAAAAAGGAAATTCATCCTGAAATTGAGGGTGGAAGCTAGTGTGTCTCCCCTACGACCCAGTTCCATGAGTCAATATGCTGACAAAGGCGCACATAGGACTTGGGTATGAGGATCCCATGAGAATGCAAGGGCATGATGTTTGACCCTAGCCCCACTGCCAGCACAATAACAAGCATTGGTGCTATTCTACCAGCAGCAAACCCCTGCCGTTGCCTTGGCACAACTGTACTGCCTTGGCACAACATTTAATGCAGCTTGGGAAAGGTTTGCCCCAATCCACTTCTGCACCACAAGCGGTCCAGGAGTCAAAAGTCACAATATTTCTTGTAACAAAGGCAGAACAGGGCCAAGGGCTGGGTTTCTTACATTAGCTGTGGCGGGGCACCTAAAACAGAGGAATGTCTAGGAGTTGGCAAAGCCAGCTCTACTGGGAGCACAGGTCTGAGGGAAGGGACACAAAAATCACCCCAGAAATCAGTCTCCAGTTATCTATGTAATGTCATGAGTTTAGACAAGAGCTGTAAGTTAAGCAGTAGGAGAAATGGCAAGAAGGTATGAAGGTAGACGGCTGGAGACTATGGAGTGTATGACTTAGATGTGTGTGGTTATGTGCCATCACTGTTGTGACAAGATCAAATGTGGGGAAAGTGATTTTTTTGGGGGGGAGTGCTGGTACAGGTCCTTGCCAAGGGCACAAGGGACCCCAACAGGAGAAGTGGGATTTGGGGGGGGGCACAGATCAATAAAGCTCCTTGCTAAGGGTGCAAGGGACATTAGGTACACCTAGAGTGACAGACTTTGAGCGCTGGTTTGAACATGCATATGCATTACTTGGCAGCTGTAGCATCAACTGAGGACTTGGTGTATATCTGAATGTGCATTTGCATTAGAAATCACAGATGGATTGGGGAGGAGTAGCCAGACAGAAAAGGGTTAAGTAGCCTCTTCCTTGGCATTTCCCATCACCCACACCAATCTCACAAGCTCCTAGGACTGCCTTGGTAGAGGGAGAAAAGGGGGAGAGTTGCATTCAATTGTATGCCATGTCTAGGTTGGGCCTGAGTTGGTTAATCGAACACAGCTTTGAAAGATTTGAAGTTCAAATCAATGCCATTCCGTAAAGCTTCATTCCATGAGAACCAGTCTTCTGGGGCCTGTTCCCGAGATTTCAGAGGCAAGTCAGCAATCCTTGTGTAATGATGCAATCCAGACTATTGCATAAGGAGCAGGCACTTGTGTGATATGAAATAAATTCCTGAGCTTGCAGCAACATCTGAGACTTGACAGTGCTGTTGATATAAAGATTTTCAGTGCATATAAAGATTTTAAGCATTAAGAAACTGAAATGCCCAAATGTCTTGTCCTCTAAATACAGCAGGGGTTGTGTAGTAGTGAAGAGCATGGCAATAACTTAGTGGTTCAAATTTCATCCTAATCAGGGCTTCTTTTTCAACCAGAACTTGCTGGAACTTGGTTCCAGCACCTCTCAGATGGGCACCATTGCCGTTATAAGAGAACTAGGGAGACATTCATGGTGAGTTCTGGCGCCTCATTTTCTAGAAAAATAGCACTGGTCTTAATCATAAATTTACCGGGAAGTCCTAGGTTATCTCGAGTCTCGTGGTCCTAGCCTTTCTGCACCTTATTACCTTACCTACTCTGGTTCCTTCCAACCCTACAATTCCATGATTCTATGATTCTGCCATCTAGGCTGGTAATGATAACACTGGCCCAACCTAGTAAGGCTGTTGCAATGATTAAAGGGGTAAGATTTATTAGCTGTTTTGAGGCACTGGGTGGGGGTGGGGGGCTTAGTATAAAGATACTAAGGATTAATATTGTTAAAGAAACAGTAGTATGTATAAAATACATATAAGACCAATGAGAAGGTGGTGAGTGGGGTGGAAATGGGAACTCTCCCTAGAAGTGACACTAATAAGACAAGCTGCCCCATCAATAAATCTAGGATGTACTGCTCTTTTACCAGAATAGCATTGCCAGGCATGATGCTGAGGAAATGCTTGTTGCATGGATGTAAATATAGGGGGGGGGGATATGCAGAATAGCAATGCTTTTCTTCCTTTCAGGGAAGTTCCCAGTTGTTAAAAAGAAGCTGAATGGATTATGCTAAGGTTTTCTTTACAATTATGTACGGTATGTTCCCGTTGAGTATTTAAAAATCTAATTTTACTGGAAATTTCAAGATAAGTTAAATTTGTAAAAATGCTTTTATTTTTCAAAGAAAGAGATATGGGACCATTGCATGTAAATAATAGAATATATTTTCCGTATTATTGCTCTGTATTTTTATATGCTAAATCTCTAGCTTCAGACTATGTTTTACTAACCCTGATGCAGTGGAAACTTTTATTTATTTAAAAACAAGAATGATGTATTTTGACTCCACGGAGATATAGATATAGATATATATTACAAGATAAACATTTGCAGGTGTTTCATTAATGGCTGATCTACTTTTCATTTGTTGCAAACCTGTATGTTGTTACACACTTTTTGATCCTGTCCGCCATAGCTTTATAACCACCAAGAGATCACCTGATCAACAGAATACTTTTCGAAACATGTTATTCTAATTCCTGTTCTACCAGTTCATACATTAAAAATCAAATAGGAATTTTAAAGTGTGTGGGTTTTGTTGTCTGCAACTGTTTTAAGTTTTATGTAACCCTTGAGGGTAAGTGGTTGGGTCATGTATGACTGTGATGGGAAGAAGAAGAGCCAAAGGCAGAGAGGACCATCCTTTCCATTTCTGTCTTTCTGGCTCCCCCTTCTCCCGCTTTCTCCCTGTCTCCCACTTTCCTCCACCCATTGAGCTGCTGAAGAGACACAGGTCACTTTTGCTAGATGTTTTAACTAATCACCAGCAGAGGACTTTGGGGCAACAAAACCTGAGGGCCATATGTAGCCTCAAAGCCACAGGTTGCCCATCTGTGGCTAATGAGAACTAGGTACCTGTAATGGTTTAAAAAAAAACTGTTTTGCCTGACTTGCATCTTTCTTTCTAAGGAAAATATACCACTAGAAGCCTCATACCCAGTCTTGCTCAGGAATTCCAGGAAACCAGAAAAGTCAGTGCCATTTTGAAAGGGTCAGCCTGCCACCTTGATTCAAAATGGCATCCAGTTATATCCAAATATAAGTTGAAACCTGCTTCTTCATCTCAGGAACCATCATCCACAATTTGGTTATACTTTTTGTAAGAGGGGTCCAAACGCATTGCAACAACTTTCTGAGCAAGTTTCCAAAATATATTGTAGATTAAAACTGAAATCATCATTACTTATTTTTCAAAGTGCCTTGAAATGAGGTGGCATGTATGAGGCTACACATGGAAGAACATAAGTGTGCTTTGATTAGCCTCCCCCCCCCCCCGAAAACAAAACTTGTTCCTTTTGTTTCAGAGTAGTGTTTCCCTTGCTACATATTTCTGCCTCCCAATTTTTATATATTTATTCATTGATTCATTCATTCATTCATTTCAAATCCGTTCTAAATTGCTTAATAATTTAAAAATCTCTAAATGGTGTACTCTGTGTACTATACAAAACAATATCCATTCAAACAAAAATAGAACCTAAAATCAATTTTTTAAAGTGCAAAAATATGAAAGCAAATAAAACTTAGGAGGAATTCATGCACATGAATCTGGTGAGTCAAGGAAAGCCTTGTCAAAAAAAGGTAAGTCTTTATAAGAAGTCTGCCCCCATGGCAGAAAGAAGAACATTTCACAGAACAGGGCAATAATCTTCTTGTGACCATCTTGGCTGTGAGTCCTGGAAGACCTGTTCTGTGTCTTGGATGCTTTTTGACACCTGGCCTGGGAGAGGAGGGCCCTGACTGACTCCAACTACAACAGCTGAGGCTGCTGCAGAGGCCAGAGAACACCTTGGTTATCTCTTAGTGTAAACCCAAGTCATCAACCCAGCGCTTCCACAGCTGCCGCCCATCATGAACCACCATGGCCAACATTGGCAGCAACATCAGCAGATACATTCTATGCTTATGGTAATATTTTAATTTCTTGCTAATTCTGTTTTAAATGTGTATTTTCTATTTGACTTCCTTTAGTAATGTGTTCTTTTGAAATGTTTAAGATTTTTTTTTAACTTTGCTGCATTAGATGTGCATCCTGTAGTTTATTTCCATTGTAATGTTTTGTTTTGAAATCTTTTAAGATAATATTTTAGTTTCCTATTAACTAAATTGAATGTACACTTTATATCTGACTTTCTTCAGGAACATTTTATTCTGGATTGTTTTATTTAACATTTTAATTGTTGTAAACCACTTTGAACTTTTTTCTTTGAAAAAATAAATAAATTGGTATAGAATGAAATTAGCAACAACCACAGAAAATGCCCATTTTCAGATCACAGATTTATTATATACTGTAGGGTTCGGCACCACAAAGAGAATCTCCCCCAGATGATCTAAGTTAATTTACAGGTCTGTATAGGGGCAGTCCCACTTGGCTATGGCCAAAATTTACCCTATTGCAGAAACTACTATGTATAACTCCAAGCATGGTCTCATGCTGTCACTATGCTTGAAATTTTCTGCATCGTATTTTGAGAAGTAAGCTAGAATCTTCACAATCATTCTGCTTTCATCATTGCAAGAGCAGCTTCTTTCTGAAAGTTTGGGTTCTAATCTACCTTGTCTTTTATATCATCTAATGCCATGCTCATTTACTCTGAAGAAAGTTCCACTGAGTTTACTCCTAAATAAGGGTGAATAGTAATGTTGCTTTTGCTGTGGAGCCCAAATCCTCTGACATTACAAACCACACCTTAGCAAGTTGAATATAATGTCAAGCTTCTCTACAATCAGTCATCAAAGCTTTTTTGAGAAAGAAGGCAAAAATAAATAAATAACCCAACATTTTGGCATTTGGTTACAACTATAGTTGTGGTTAATAAGATTCCATTTAGTTGAAAATAGATCAGAAAGAAAGAAAGAAAGAAAGAAAGAGAGAGAGAGAGAGAGAAAGAAAGAAAGAAAGAAAGAAAGAAAGAAAGAAAGAAAAAGAAAGATTCCTGGATTGTACTCTACTTTCTTGAGTGTGTAGATCTTATGGTATGAGTTAACCATGTGTTTCCCAGTTCCCATGTGCATTGTTATTCTAGTATTTGTTTGGGGAAGAAAAGCAAATGTATGGTTCACGCCATAACCTTGTCAAGTTCTGACCCTCGCCAGCTCAGGTTGACACCATACAAATGCTGAAAGGAAAGGCCACAGCCAAAATTAATCATAAACATTAGGCATAAATATTACTGTTGACCTCGCCAAGTGGCAGACCTCTAGGAATAACATCCTGCTTCTTAAGAAAATAACATCCCTCTCCAACTGAGAAGAGCAGACGGTCTCGCCTATGCGTGACGGACGTGCTGACCTTTTGCCTCAGGGAGCCACATCCAGTTCTAACCGAAAGGGAAAGAGGCACTCTGGGTTTCAGCTGGCTGAAGTTCTCCCCCACAACATGTCCTTGTTTAAACTTCAATTGCACTTCCTTCCAGGGTCAGCCCAATGGACCACAGTGTGATGGGAGCCCCAGGTAGCCAGGTACGCAGCAGGGATCAGGCAGGAAACCATTCAAATCACATATACACGTATTTCTGACTCCCAGCTTTAGAGAAGGACGTTGTGCATAGAGGCCTTGTAAATTTGGGTCAGACTACTGTTCCTACTTCTGTCCTGTGTACTCTTCATGGTGTGGGCCTAGTTGTCATCTTAACTCTAACAGTAGCATGTCATTAGTGGCATGATGTCTTTTCAGGCTCTTTAATTTCTGTATCATATACAGTATTTTATCTATTATATAAATAGAAACACAGGGATCAAGTGACCTCACAGGTAACCTAATCCCACATCATGCTCAGTTCAGAATCTGCAACACCCAAATCTCTGGTGGATTTGCACCTCTGCATAAATGCCTCCAACAAAAGAGGCGGTTCCACTGCTGAGCAGCTTTTACTGTCGGGGAGTTTTTACTATATGTCGACCTGAAATCTGTTTCCCTGCAATTTCCACCCATCAATTAAGTTGAGCCTTCTGGAGCAACAGAGAACAAGTCTGGTCCATCTTCTGCATGATAGCCCTCCAGATACTTGAAGACTGCTGATATGTTTTCCCTTAATCTTCTGAATACCAGTTGCTGGAAACCTCTTGAAACAGTTACCAGCTGAAACCAGAAAGAAACCTAGTGTGATTATGTTTAGGCACCTAAAGTAGACATGTTTGTTTAGGAAGGCTTTCACTGAAAGTTCTAACCCAGTCATTTATGGAAGATAACTTTTATATTTGATTACAGTGGTACCTCGGGTTACATATGCTTCAGGTTACATACGCTTCAGGTTACAGACTCCGCTAACCCAGAAATAGTGCTTCAGGTTAAGAACTTTGCTTCAGGATGAGAACAGAAATCTTGCTCCGGTGGCGCAACAGCAGCAGGAGGTCCCATTGGCTAAAATTGGTGCTTCAGGTTAAGAACAGTTTCAGGTTAAGTACGGATCTCCGGAACGAATTAAGTACTTAACCCGAGGTACCACTGTAAATTGTTTCATTGATTTTAGAGTTTGTATGGATGGTTTTATTATTTATTACTTTAGAGTTTGCTGTCTTGACGAAATGGTCTCCTGAGGCACCAGATGTTTTGAGGCAGTGAGTAGCTTTGGACACTACAGCTACATGTGCCACACAACCTGCAATGAACGCTCTTAAGCTAGTTTTCTGCATTCAGATGGGATGGAATACACCATTCCATTGCCAGGATTAAAATGAAATTCACCTGCTAGTCCAGTCAGCTTCTGTATATAGAATTGGGGGGGGGGGGAAATCTTGTACTTTATCTCAGGCACCCAAACTGTTGGGCCAGTCCTGATAGTGTTCCATGTTTGCATGGAAATAATCCACTGTCTAGAGCACGGGTGTCAAACACAAGGGCCGCGGGCCGAATCTAGCCGGCCAGACCTCATGTGGCCCGTGTAGCCGCCGCCGGCCACCAGCCTTCACCTTTTATTCTCACTTTTTTTTTTGACACAAGAAAGCCGCCTCTTCAGCGCATGCGCGGCAGCCTACAAGCCAGAGAACATCTGCCCTCTAGCGGCGACGGCCGTTCTACACAGGAAACCTCCACTTTACATGTCCCTTACATAGTCCTACAGATACAACCGGCCCTTTGAGGGTGACCAAACTGCTGATGCAGCCCCCGATGAATTTGAGTTTGACACCCCTGGTCTAGAGAGTAGTAGTTATCCACGGGGATGGATTCAATGAAGTCACAGTTTTACAAATAAGGGAGAAATAATGAACTATGTTTTTTCAAGCATGGGATCATAGAATCACAGAATTGGGTCACAAGGGTCATCTAGTTCAATCCTTTGCAATTCACAAATCACAGCTAAATAATACCTGAGAGATGGCCATCCAAACTGTTTAACCTTCCAAGGTAGTCCATTTCATTGTCAAGTAGCTCACCATCAGAAAGTTCTTCCTAATGTTTAGTTGGAATCTCCTTTCTTGCAATTAGAATCTATTGGTTTGGGTCCTACACTCTTGGGCAGCAGAAAACAAGCTTGCTATTATTGCTCTCTTTGATCTGAACACCATTCTTCTCTTGATGCAGCCTAGAATCGCATTAGCTTTTTTGTTGCTACAACACACTGTTAAACTTGTGGTCTACTAGAGCCTTTTGAGCTGTTAAGCCAAGTGAACCCCAACCTATATTTGTGCATCTGATTATTTCTACCTAAGTGCTGAACCTTTCATCTGTCCCTATTGAAATTCATTTTCTTGGTTTGGGCCCATTTCTCCAATCTGTTAAAGTCATATTGAGGATGACACTTAACAAGAAATTCCCATACTGCTTAGGGAAGTGTTTGCACATGAAACTCTCATAAGTGTGATTTAGTCTCTGACACTTCCATGTATTGCAACTGGGCTTCCAGATCACTGCTGTTAATGAATTTCTTGCAGAATACACAACACTTTTCTACATCTCATGGCATTCATTCAACATGGGTAAATGGAAATTGTGAGTGTGCATCGGTTATAGCAATGATAAAATCCCAGAGATATTTAAATAATTTGTTACCATGCGGATAAAAGTTCTACAGCAGCTGATTTTTCCAAATAAAGTGAATCATTTAATACATCTTTCAACTCCTGTCCCTTACTATTATTTTAATATACTGTTATAACCTCCAATGATCTTAATGCAAGATGAAAGGTTTATAAGAAGCTGGGCTACAGATGCTGCAAGTATCTTCATATGCCACACAATAGGTCTTTTTATTATATGAAGAAAATTGATGATTGCCTGCACAAGAACTCATTTACTAATAATGCGTGGAAACATAAATGGGGTTCTAATCACGACCTTTTTGTGAGGGGGCTTAATGATTTGACACTTTTGATGCCACCTCAGTTGCCAATATTTAGAAATCTGTCTTTTGTAAAGGCCTTTAAAAGCATTAGAATGTAGAAATCAAAGAGACAATAAATTTTAAACCAATCTTATTGTCTGCAGCCTAAAGTGTTATTAAGATCAAAGTGGGGGAAACATCTGGCATTTGCTCCACTGCAAAAAATTAGAGCCAATCATCTCCCACTGCCATCTTGCAATCCAGTTGCCAAGTTCTCTCTCCGTCATAAGTACAGCTTGATCTTTCCTTTCCCTTTGACAGCTTTAATTTTGCAAAGTCTCACTTTTTCATACATCTGGATTACAAACAAATAAAAGAATACAATCTAGAAATAGTGACTTCACTTTTCAACTCTTTTCTTCAAAATCTTTTAAGCCCCAAACAGAGATTTCTTCTTCTTCTTAGGCGATCACTCGTAGTCAAGTAAGATTGTCTTCCATAAACATGGTTTTAACAATGAGTCCGTAAGCGACTGTGGAGGCCAATTCTGGATCCACACGTCCTTCCATAGTGGGGACATTGGTTTCTGGGCGGGAGTTGATCACGGTGTGGATTTGCCAAGCGTGCCTTCCTCCTAGCATGTTTCTCCCTAGCGTCCTGAGTTCGAGTGTCTTCAAAGCCCATTATACCTTTGGTAAAGGCTGTTCTCCAACTGGAGCACTCGCAGGCCAGTGTTTCCCAGTTGCCAGTGTTTATACTACATTTTTTAAGATTTGCCTTGAGACAGTCTTTAAACCTCTTTTGTTGACCACCAGCATTATGCTTTCCATTTTTTAAAGTTCGGAATAGAGTAGTTCCTTTGGAAGACAATCATCAGGCATCCGCACAACATGACCGGTCCAACAAAGCTAATATTGAAGAATCATTGCTTCAACAAAGATTTAGCCTGCAATTGTATACCCATTTTCTTGGAAGTAAGCTCTGTTGAACTCAATGGGACTCACTTCTGAGTAGAGTGGCATAGGATTGCCATGAGTTCGTTGGTGACTGTTGTTACTCAATTATACTTACCATACCTGGTGACTATTTGTCTGTAGTTTGAATTACCTAGCCTGTATCAAAAGTGGATGGAACATACTTACTTGTGTACGTATTAATTCTGCCATTTGTGTTGATGTAACCCTCTAGAACATACTTTCTATCGCTAAGCATTTAAGTCTATCCTTAGTACATTGTATTTTATTTTATTGCTAAGACTAGTGACTGATGCAAACAAAGATTCTATCTATCTACTCACTTACCTGGGCAATGTGTAAACCCCATTTGAACACGATGCACTTTGCTTCCAAGTCAATATGTACTTGACTTCATGGTCTGCACAGTAAATACCAGTATTTATGTTCTGGGCAAGAGTATTTTAGCCTATACGAGTAATTATTTATTTTAAACTTCTTCAATCATTTTTCAGTTTACAGTTAATGGGGCTTCCCACTGCCGCTGCGCCGCCACCGTGTGATTTCTGTTCTCATCCTGAAGCAAAGCTCTTAACCCAAGGTACTATTTCTGGGTTAGCGGAGTCTGTAACCTGAAGCGTATGTAACCCGAGGTACCACTGTATATGCCTATATTTGTATGTCTGCTGTTTTGGTACTGTGTGGCCACACACTGCCAGAGATGCATTTATTGCTATTCCTTCAGAGACAGGAAGTATGTGCCTTTATGGGTGGAAATACGTTAATTCAACACGTGACTCTTTCCATCACCCTTTTAAGAGCCAAACCATCCACCATGCTTCATTGAAAGCAACTTTCCATCCATGGAAATGGCCACAACAATGCTGGGCAGGACTTCACATGGATGCTGATTCATTTGTGGAAAAAATGGTCTTAATTGCATGCACATTCCAAATGGATTGACGCTCACATCATGTCCTCTCCTACATCTGATACTACTGTTGATAAAGTATGGTAGGGAGACTGGCTCCTACTGCTTGTATACAAAAAGGCAAGCAGGAACTGTGACATATGTAATAGTACCTTTGAGAAGCCCCCCCTCCCCCCCCCCCCGCAAACTAAGGAACTCTGAGACTTACAGTTGCACATTCCACTTTGCACATAGGATGGTACATATTTTTCTCTCTCAAGTTACAAAACCTGCTGTTTCACGTTAAAGTTTGCTTAAGCATCCTGAAGTATGGCCTACAACAGTGGTTCCCAAACATCAGTGTTTAAAAGAGGAGCAGGGAAGCTGCTTCAAAGTCTACTTTTGCAAGAGGCTTCAAGACAGCCCCTGCTTCCATTTGTGCCTCTGGAGGCTCAACTGGGAGAAGAAGAAGAAGAAGAAGAAGAAGAAGAAGAAGAAGAAGAGTAGTAGTAGTAGTAGTTTGGATTTGATATCCTGCTTTATCACTACCCGAAGGAGTCTCAAAGCGGCTAACATTCTCCTTTCCCTTCCTCCCCCATAACAAACACTCTGAGAGGTGAGTGAGGCTGAGAGACTTCAGAGAAGTGTGACTGGCCCAAGGTCACCCAGCAGCTGCATGTGGAGGAGCGGAGACGCGAACCCAGTTCACCAGATTATGAGTCTACTGCTCTTAACCACCACACCACACTGGCTCTCTGGGAGGGGATCATTGTCTTAAAGCCTTGGCAAATTTTTGTATGTTGGGTCCATGAAATTTGGGGGTGGGAAGTAGAAGGGGTTCTCAAAGGTTGGGAACCACCTGGTAACAGATGCTGGTGAATTTTGATGAGGACTTTAAAAGAAACACATGCAAACTGATGAGAAAATGTGGAGAACTGAACTGAAAAATGAGAAACTGGAAGAAAGCAAAATGGACAGATTTCATCCATCCTTTCAGTAGCTTCCACTGCTACCTCAATAGCACACCTTGCCTCAACTACATCTTCCAACTCAGGGCATCTGGCTGCATCTCTCTAACTCAATCACTATATTGTCAGCATATATCTGCTTTTGAATGTTTAATTTAAGAAATAAATGCCAGTGTTTTTGTTAGGAACCACTGCAAATGTTCTGCTCCGACTGATTCATCCCCGAATGATGTGACTTTACATCTGTATCAAACAAAAGATGAAAGAGACATCTTAGAAATGTTCCTGTTTTACTGTTAATCAAACCATTCTCCTTTTATGTCAGTATATTTGTCTTTCACATCTTCTTGTAATTACTTAAAGGGGACATGGTTATAAATATTGTTTCCAATCAGATGGGAAAATAATGAAAGCACAATCAAGCAGCAATTAAAAAAGCATTGCCCCTCCCACCCCCACCATCAAAGCTTAGCTGAGAAGTCAGCCATTTGCCATATGGGGTATTATGTGGAACCATATTAAAGCCAACAGTTCTTAGTCAGCAAAGTCAGCTAACTGGACTTCAAATGCCATTGTAGCTATTCATGACAATTCGCTGCTTTTCTGTACATGGATTTGGCATAGACAGGATGGCCATTTACCAATACAGGTGACCAGTGTGGTGTAGCGATTAAGAGCGGTAGACTCCTAATCTGGTGAACCGGGTTCGTGTCTCCGCTCCTCCACATGCAGCTGCTGGGTGACCTTGGGCCAGTCACACTTCTCTGAAGTCTCTCAGCTCCACTCACCTCACAGAGTGTTTGTTATGGGGGAGGAAGGGAAAGGAGAATGTTAGCCGCTTTGAGACTCCTTCGGGTAGTGATAAAGCTGGATAGCAAATCCAAACTCCTCTTCCTCCATTTAACATGTTGAAGATTAACACTGTGTGTGTGTGTGTGTGTGTGTGTGTGTGTGTGTGTAGTTGACGAGGGATTAATTGAGTCCATATGGCATACAGATAACCAAACAACACCAGGATGGTCTTATTTGGTGGTAACTTGATCATCTGTAGCCATGTAGCATTCACTACCAAACGCCATGGAGGAGTTCTCTAGAGCAGTGTTATTCAACCTCAAATCCCCACCGTTAGACTACCATGCCAAACATCCCCCGCCAACTTTACCAGTAGCCAGGAGTGGCGTTAGGTTACGTCTAGCAACAGCTAGAGACTCCGCTTTAAAACATGCAGACTACCCCACTTCCTGGGCTCTGATGTTATGAAGTGATGCATAGTCAAGGACATCCTGAAGAGGGCCTACCCATGTATGGCTCCCTCCATGGGGAGGGGAAATCTGACCAGCTAAGCAACCCATCCTCATGGATACAGTCATATGCTCATATGTATGTGAGTGCATAGGACCCCTGCAGTTTGGGGCCAAATATGCATTGACCAGAAGTGTGGTAGGCACATGCATTGGCATCTAGGAGATGTAGAGAAATCCTACAGGCGTTTGATACCCATGGGTACCACTCACCTGAAAAGGGCTTGTATTATACTACCAAGTAATCAGGATAAATTAACCTTGCATCCAGAAAGTGTATGATAAAAATGCTTGTGTGTGGCCACCCTCTGTAACTTTCTAATAAGAGACACAGAGAATGTAAGCACTCCTGCTTCCCCAGATTTCTATGGTTAAATTCTCACTCTTTAACGTTTGACCCTCCCTCTGCAAATTGAGTATGCCACACAATTTCTGTGCCTTTAATCAGCTATGGTTTTTATTTTCGATTACAGCAAACATTTAAAGTAAAAATAGTCTGGAAATATTGTAAAATTCCAAGGAAAAAACTGATTGTAACTGAGAACTAATGTTAATGGTTTGGGGGTGGGTACGTTTTCCTAAGCCCATTACGATGCCTTGCAAGAAAACTGGTATGAGTCACAGTTCAGCAGGCCCCTGCTCAGCATCTAAGACCAATTCAAAGTATTCATTTCAAGTGACTAGCTGTGACACAGCATGATGCATGAATTAAGAGGGGCTGCTGTTAACTTCAGCTCCATCATGTGGCTGCCCTGATACTATTTCCAATATCCGCACCTTGTGGGGATGAACAACCAAGCCAGGGAAACCTATGTTCATTGACTTCAACTGGAATCCTGGAATCCAGCTTCCATGGAAAGCTATAATGTGCTGTATAGTGTTACCTCAGGTTACAGACACTTCAGGTTACAGACACTTCAGTTTACAGACGCTTCAGGTTATAGACTCCGCTAACCCAGAAATAGTACCTTGGGTTAAGAACTTTGCTTCAGGATGAGAACAGAAATAGTGCAGTGGCAGCAGGAGGCCCCATTAGCTAAAGTGGTACCTCAGGTTAAGAACAGTTTCAGGTTAAGAATGGACCTCCAGAACGAATTAAGTTCTTAACCTGAGATACCACTGTATAGGGTCTGGATAACCCCTGTTATCTTCTTCAATGTGGTTCTATGACAGACCACATTAAAAAAAAAAAATAACTACTATATCTCAGATTTTGATTAAAATTGCTGAACCGGATTATCTCACATATCAAAGTCATTGGAGTGAATGAAAATTTCATACACTTTATAGTTTTCAAAATACTGTGACACTCTGCCTTTTCAACACCTGTGCTACCGACTCTCAAACTTTGGGATTTTTGTGATATATACAACAAAAAATCAGTTTGAGTTGTGTGACTCATATTTGGTCTACTAAACCCAATTGTTTAAAAGTATTGTGGGATTAGACGCTCTGAAGTTTAAGCTTCCTTAGTTCCATAGTAGACCCACCCCTGCTTCTAAGGTACTATTGGCCAATCTTCTGCAAGCCAACATGCAGAGAGAAACCCAAATGAGCCAAGCAGAGGGACAGGCAGGTTACATTACATTAGCATATGTGGTTCTAGATTAAACTGCCACTTTTATATTGAGCAATTCCAAAGTCCCTTTAGTATGGCCAACCAAAATGTTGCAAAATAGTGAGCAAACTTTAGCGTTGCCCAGAATTCTTCAGTACTCTTAATGTTAAGCAAAGTGAAAGGGGGGGGGGTGGAGAACAAAAAACTGGCTTGATATTGAAATCAAAATGTATGCATTGATTGATTTATTTTTAATTCATGTTCGCTTTGACAGGAGCGAGCCAGCAGTAAATCACACCAAGCAAGCTGGTGTTAACTTCACTAGCAAAAGTGAGATTTGCACAGGAGTGCCTAATGAGCAAAGCAACTCAACTTGGGTAGCTCTTGCCCCCATGAAGCAGTTGATGGGACTGAAGGTCCCCAGCTACTCACAGCTGTCAAAGTTCCCTCTTTCCAGGGTTTTTCCCAAGCAATCTGAGATTGCTCCTGCACAAAACTAACTTCTCTGGCCAGTTCATGGGAAACCAGAGTTCTGGGAGACCAGAGGGGAGGGGAGCCAGTCACAACAGGAGGTGGGAAACACCTGTGACTCTGCCCCAGCCAGACTCATCTCTGCTTCTTGGACTCCCTCCTCTCCTACATCAGCTTCTGCCTCTGGACTGCTCTCTGCCACAGACTCTCCCTGCTCATTAAGCCCTGTTCCCTCTTCCGCTTCAGACACCTCCCTCTGAGCACTCATTGTTGTCCCACCACCAATCCACAGGCTCTGAGCCTTCTTCCCCATGCGGCTCCCCAGCTGGTTCCTGCCACCATTCCTCTGTGTCCAACATCGTTGCATAGTCTTAGGAGATGTCACGAAGCATGTCTGCAGTTTAGAATTCACTGCTGCATCACTGCTGATAAGAGCTTTATGAGCTCCCAGTAGCTGCAGTTCCCAGCAATCTCCCATGGCATGGGCAAGGGGCTTCACTGCAGACAGAGGATTCCCTTGCAGCAGCTGGTGCGGTTTTGTGAAAGGTGTTGTCCCAATTCATAAACACCCACAAGGCTAAAAAGAAACCTGCTGTTGTACTCAAGTAACCTCCCTCTTCCTCCCATCTGTTCCCAGCATGTTAGGCAAGAGGAAATTGGGCTTGGGATATGGACCATGTAGGAATCTGAAGAGCCCCAGGAGGATACTTTTGTTTTACCTTAATTGCATACCAAGTTAGGAAAGTATGTACAGGAATCTTATTCTACGCTTTCCCCAACTATTCTACTGCTTGTCCGACTTGTAGCATAATCCTATTCCCTTCCTTGTGGTGGCTGGATGAATCCTTACCACTGTTCTTGGCTGTCTTGCGAGATGCAGCTAAAGCCATTATGCCAAGAATGGGAATTGGACATTTTTGCCTCTCTCATATTTACCCATTTAAAAATCCAGTTCTAAAACTCTTGCAATTTCATTTTAGCCTGCAATTCAACATATATATTTTTTAAAAACTTGTTTATTATAGCAAGTGAACAAACTGTTGGCAAGTTACAAAATCAAAGTTGATTGTTTTTGAACAGCTTTTGCATTGTGAAATTCTTCAGAACACATGGCAGCTTGGGTTCCTCTTCATTGTTTTATAAGAAAAAGTCAGATTTAAGTACAGTACATATGGTTTGATTTGAAATCATTTGCAGCTACATCTTTGGTTTCCTTGAAACTTGAAAAATCAATCATAAATGACCTGCCTATGAAACCAACCTGCCTATTTTTCTGAAGAGGGATCTTCTATTATTCTTTCTTAGATAACCAACTCCACCTTGCTATAAACCTTAAATTATTTTACAAGTTGTTGCTTCAAAAATGTGCTGTATGGAAAGTTAAAACTTTTAAAAAGCCAGAACTATATATTGCTTGGTGAGAGCTGTATATGAATTATAGGAAGAGAAACAAGAATTAACATAAAGTCCCCAAGAGTTCAGAAGAAAAGGGGAATGTTTTAACCTTGATACCTTCTAAGAAGTAGAGGAAAGCTCTCTGATCAAATGGAAATGCCAAAACCATTAAATATCTTTCTGCTTAACTATTCACATTCCACACAGTGGAAATTTTCTCCTGTAACTCAGAAATCAGGCTTTAAAAAATGATCTACACAGAAATAAATGTATGATAATACCTATAAAAAAAGATTGCAGTGGGTGATCCTGATATGGCTAATATGCAAGTTTGCAATCTGTTACTGGTATAGATGAAGGCAGTAAAAAATATTTGCATGTGAAAGGATGCTGACAGGCATCTGGATTTGCATGATCATGCTTGTCAAGGTCCCAGTGAATTGGGGGTTTTTATAGAAAGAGGTATCCCCTAATTGTTATGCAAGGGACTACAACTTAATAGAGGAAACAGAGGTGGCCACATCTGTATATGTAAATAAAAATAAAGCAAAGGGGGGGCACAAGAGGTGGTATCCTATCATACATAGGGGGAACTGGTCAAAGATCAATTCAGCTACAAACCATGTAATAGTAATACATAATGAATTTTACACTTAAAAACCATTTTTCACTCTCAAGGCTGTTCTGTTCTGACAAAAGGCAATATTCACCATATATTACTGCTACATGTTTATACATGAATGGACTGTTCAAGAGCTGTTCAAAGAAAAGGTCCTTATATTCAGTAAATGCTGGAGGAAAGTCTGAGCACTCTGCCACACACCCATCCAATCCCCCAACAGCACCTAAAGTTTAGCAAATCCAAAATCAAAGATAATATGGGTAAATGCAAAGTAAATGGGCAAGGTAAATGGGCAAGGTAAATGGGCAAAGTAAATGGGCAAAGTAAATGGGCATCCTTTGGGCCAGAGACTAAGCAGCATCTATCACACAGCTCCTATTGAAGCTCTGAAATATATAGCTTTCTATGCTTATTGCATTTGAAGTCCTAAACGATCACTGTAGAATTGTGCTTTCTGTGTTAAGCTGAATTACCTGATAGTATAATGGAGATAGAAAAGATGTGTACACATATACATTAGCAGATTTTAGACAAATTATTATGGCAAACCTAAAAGCTAATGATGGAATTAAACACTACAGTTATAGTCAAAGAATGCAGCATCCCAAGACAATTACTTAACTCAAACATGTTTTTAAAGTACATTCAAAGCATCAGTAGAGTCAATATGCACGTTGCCTTCCCTTGTTGCTCTTAATTCTTGTACTTTCTCATTTTTTCCTTCTCTTGCCCATTACCTTCTTTAAAAAGTCTTCTAATGCTAGTGGCTGTGTTTTTCGATCCAAACAAAGCTGCTTCTGAACATTCATTCCCAATTATAATTGCACCCTTTACTGAACACTAATTACAAGGGG
Organism: Podarcis cretensis; assembly: GCF_951804945.1. Taxonomy (NCBI): domain Eukaryota; kingdom Metazoa; phylum Chordata; class Lepidosauria; order Squamata; family Lacertidae; genus Podarcis; species Podarcis cretensis. Next base: position 41,917,996 of record NC_137170.1, on the reverse strand, counting down.
CATATCTTAAGTCTACTACCACATCCCTGTTAACATTTTGTTCTAAGAAATAACACTGGACCTAGAGCACATCAATGCTCTCACTTGCAACAGGTACAAAAGTCAATGGCACAGATGCTGGTGGAAAATGGAAGCGCAGGAACCCCAGCACACAGGTGAACTAGTGACAACTTGCACTCCAAGTAGTGGTGCTATTCCATATGCATGCTTTTGTAACTGATGTATTGGCATTCACACTTGCACGCAGATACACATACATTGTTTTTGTTGCAATTCTCTATTGTTTGTGTCCCATTCAGACAGATTGGGTTTCGGGCGTCTGTAGTCAAGGGCAAGAACTGGAACACCCATCACGGTGCCTCCTAATCCAAGTCTATGGATATACAGCGACATTCTTTAACTCGCGTGATCCTCTTTTTCTTCCTCGGGGGCTGAAGCTCCGGGCAGTTCAGTGTGACAGACATAGTGGTGAGTTTCTTAGGTTTGCAAAAGGAACAGGACTGGAAGGAGCCTTCCTCTCTGTGGATATGCCTGGGGATGTAGAAGGAATTGCACTGCCCGTAACAGAACTTGTTGATAATGGTGTGGCTGTGGCAGCCTTCCTCGTGGATGGTTTGCTTCAGGGAATGCGTCTTGCACCAGTCCCGCTTCAGGTATTGTCGCTCAGTGACGTGCAGTGCCTCTTGGCTCGACTCCAGCACCTCTTCAGCAGATGGAGGCTTGATTCTGTCCTTGCCACGGATCCTGGCGCCCGGCTGCTGTGGTGGCGACGGCGGCTGCTGCGGCTGTTCTGAATCATTGGGCTTATCCTTGTCAGGCGGGGGGATGGCGCCCTGGGCTCCACGGTTCCTCTTGCTCCCCTCTGCAGTGGGTAGCAGAAGTCCACACAGAAGGAGGACACCAACTGTAGAAACTGTGCGACTCATCCTGGGGAGAAAGGATATATCTATTTCACATGGCATCAACTAAAAAGTTGCACACAGTGCATCACATCACCCCTTATCCCAAAGCTAGTGAAAATACCAACCTTCCTCTCAGGAGTGGGAGAAAAAGGACAGGGAGTAAAGCAAACCCCTCCTCTTTCAACTTGAGAGATTCCAACCTGTATGGAATTTCCCTCCAGGTAAAATCTGGAAATGCAAGGGCCAATTTTATCACAGGAGACTGCCCACAGAAAAACCTGGCTCCTAGTTGCCACTGTCTGAACATGTTGTGTATATGATATAAGCCACAGCATCAGCTAACTTGACCTAAACTGGAAAATGGGTTTGTATTTGGACAGAGACTGTCCTTCCAGCATGAGGATACCTGGCCATGCAAGGCTTTCAAGGTTAAAAGCATGCAGGAAAATAGAGAAACTGGCACAGAACAGGTTAAATATGTGCCCATATTCCAACACCAGTTAGGACACTTAACAGCTGCATCCTGCATGTGTAGAAGGCATTGCAATAAGTTACAGGACTGTCAGGGAATACTATGTGAAATGCATCCACTTATGAGTCTGAGTTTTCCATATGTAATTAGAAGCTTTGTCAAAGGGATGGTCAAAGCAATTCATTGATAGTTATGTTCTCATAAGAGATTTGGATTTTCAAAGTACATGGGCAGTTCTGAAGACTTAGCTGGAACAGGTTTTTACCAGCTGCCCATCATATAATTCTATTAGTTGTGTGCTCTTATGATTATATTGAAAATCACTTTATCAACCTGTGACTTCATAATCACTGATCATATCTGATTCTTTGATTTGTTTATGTTATATTGTATGTTGTATCAGTTTGTAAACTTATCATTTATTTTTTTGAGTTGTACCCATGGGGTTGGACAAAGGGATGGTAGGCTCAGGAAACAAATTTTCTCCCTCCCCTCCTCCCACCTGTAGTCCCTAAAAAGTCCCTGCTGAAGCTCAGGAGAGATTTACTGAACACTGCGGACTGTGACTTATAGGGCGCCAGTGAAAGGAGGGCAAAGGGCCTAAAACTAGGCAAAAGAATTGCGTACTGCTCACACAAAGTTCCATGCTTCCGGCAATTCTTTCCTCCCACAGTAGCCCCCCAGGACATCCCATAATGCTCAGGTCACCCTCAAGATTCTGAAGTGAGGGTGTGCACACTCAGGAGACTGAAGAGGGAGGAAAACAACAGTTGTGGCAGCTGCCTTTCGCTCATGCAACATGGATTACAACTGTGTCATCATTTTTGAACTAGTTCAGTTATATTACTTTTGTACATTTGCAATAGGACTCGTTTTACAGTCAGAAAACAAGAGCCCACCTCTCTGTCGCTGAGAGACGAAAAGGCCTCTCCTGATCAGTTGCAGATGGAAAAGGCAACAGCTCTGACCCGGTTTTCTGGAAGCAAGGCATTTTCCAGAACCAAGAATTTTCCTCCCCTACTCTTTAACTCTAGGGCTGGATAACAGATTTATTTTTATTTAAATACTTATATTATGTTTAAGTTTGCTGTGATAATTTTGCAGCAACACTCAATGAGGGAGACCTCATAACTACTATGTAGATTCTAAGCCAATGTACTTGGAGGTTGAAGAAATAGAAGCTGCACATGTTGGCAGTATAAAAGACTTGAGTGTTCCAACTTAGTGTCATTTCAAACATACAAATGATGACTAACAATTCCATTACACACTTCCACACACGCACACTGAACCTGCTCAAGAAACATAGCCATGTTCTTGCCTGAAAGTTCTAGCTTGCAATTCTAGAGTAAATAAATATAATAGGAACCAGTAAGTATATTCCTATTTCAGGAACATTCACAGAGCAAAGCACACATTTTAGGGGAGAGAGCCTGCATACCTTCATCCCATTTCCAGAAGAAAGTTTTTGGTGTAAGCTTTCAAAGGGCTCAGTAATGACCTAGACCAACCTCTCTTCTGTTAAGTTCAATAGCTGAAACCTGAGCACTTTTGAGTAAAGGCTCTATTTTAAATCCATCATTAGACCACAGCTCTAAAGGAAATCACAATGAAAGCGAGATGGTCTATGAGTAGTAAGAACACCAATATTGCTATTAGCAACAATTACCTAAAAGCCTTCAGGACAAAGCTCATATTTTGGGTTGGCATAGCAGACAGCATTGGCAGTCAAGGACTCTTCTTTTAAATTAAAGGTTTGGTGGTGTGTTTATATATTATTATATACTGAAAATTCTATCCTGTGTTGTCTGCTTTTGAACTACTTCTGTGTAACCAATGAATACAAAAGATTAAAGGTGAAGGTGATCACTTCACTAACAAATCAACTCAATGGCTTGTGTTCGTCATAGTGCTAAGGCTAAGGCACCTCCCACTCATCCCAATATTTTCTGTGGGTTATCCCCAATCCTTCAGAGCCATTTTGGATACATCATATTCAATCCAGCCATTATTGTCAGAAAACGTCCCCACCTAAGCTGTAAAAACTTCTCAGTTCCAAACAGATGATTGAAGAACTGCAAAATGCAGTGGGTTAGGCAACTGAATGGTGATGCAAGGAAAGGACATCACCTTCCTTAGGTGCTACAAGCTGAAGCGATTTGAAAGAGAATTGACTCCACACCACTTGCTACTTTAGATATGTTTGTGGCCTGCCCCCATCTTACTCACTTTTTAAAAAACTAAAGAGCTTTAGACTGCAATGCTATGTACACTTTCCAGGAAGCAAGTCCCACTGAAAGCAATGGGGCTTACTTGAAAGTAGATGAGCAGATACACATATGACTACTCTGTTAAACCTCTCGCAGGAAAAGATGAAGTTTAGTTGCTCCTTTCTGCATCGTCCTGAAGCTTTGCAATTTCTTTTTAGAGATGAAAAGGCCAGAACTGTATTCCAAGTGTCTGTTCCCTTGCAAGTAGGGACTGCCAGTCATTTTTCTGAGGTCTAAAAATATATGTTTCACAGTTTAAGAATGAGTTTGTGTTTTTTTTTTTTTGGGGGGGGGGGAGAGACAGAGAACAGACTGTGATTTGAAACACACAGGTTCCAGATTCAGATCTAACAGAATTGTGTCTGTCTGAGGGATAGTGGTTTGTGAATTGCAGACAGAGATTCTAATGTTATCAAAAGATCAGGTTTCTAAATCTGTCTAAAGGAAGACTTTATTGAAGATTACAAGTGCTCCCAGGATTGCAGGGAGATTTCTTACAGTATGGATTTTTTCAGATTTTAAGGTTGCCTTCACCAAATGCTTAAAAGCCTTGTTATCAGAGAGTCAGGGAGCTTCCAGTGAGATTCAACCAAGTTGCGCAATTAAAGCTGATACACAATTTTTGCACAGCAAACCTGCTTGGCACCCCCAAATCAGATAAGGAAAAGTGAGGGGATCCCGCAAAGTGTGGGATAACATTTGATGCAACATTCTCTAACTCCCCTGCAAACAAATCAAGGAGGAATGCTCAGTTCACCCTCAGACTAGAAACCAGAGGTGGGGAACTTGTTGAGATTACAACTCCAATCATTCATGACCACTGACCAAGTTCTTTCCCATATCGGAAGTACAGAAGCATGAGCCAAGGCATACAGCACAAAGTATTTGAAGATAGATCTTTCATAGGGAAAGGCTGAGGCATGTCTTATGGGAAGCTTAAAATAAGTTTAGTCAACGAGAAGGGAATATACAACGGGGGAAGGGGAAATGCGTTTTTGGATTTATCTCCCACATTGTTTCAGCGTGTCAATGACAAGAGCTCAAACGGGGCTTGATCACGACGCTTCTTGGGATGTTGCTCCAGGGTTAAACTGAACTCCTCCCTCCTGACAACCCAGAGCCAGTTGGAGCTGATGGGAGTTGTAGTCCCACGCAGCTGGAGCACCCCAGGTTGGCGAAGGCTGCTGTATTGAACGGAGAACCACGCCTCGCCCCCTCGGAGATGCCCGGCGGTTCCCTCTGGTCCTGCCGCCCAGAAGGCCGCCGCGCGCGAGGCGCAGTAGAGGGTGGCCGGCGGCGCGCTGGGTGGCGCCTCTTCTTCTCCCCGCCAAGCGAGGGCAGCGCCCTCAGCTCAGCCTCGCCCTAGACAGGCCGTTTCCAGGGTTGCTCCGTGGGGCCCAACGACCGGAGGCGCAGGAGGCCTCCGCCAGCGTTTTGTTTGGTTTTGAGTAAGTCACGCGGCGGGGTCTTAGGAGACACCCGCCTCCCCTCGGCGGCTCCGCCCTTGGCAGGGAAAGAGCCGCTCGCGGGAAGGGAGAACCGACGGCTTTCCGTCGTCACCGGAGCAAACGCCGCGGTGCGCGCCGGTTGCCGTCGGGGCTGCGCAAATCCAACCCCGCACCTGGAATAGCCCCACTGGCCCTAGTGAGCGGGGGGCGACCGCGGAGGACAAGCCCCGTTGAAGTCAGTGGGAGTTACTTGCGAGTAGGCTTGCATGTTAAGGGCGCCTCCGCGCAGCAGGGCCCCTTTGAGGCGCCGGCCCAGCCCGTTTGGTCAGCCAGCGCCCGCCCCCTTGCAAGGGCCAATCCTTTTAAAAGGAGTTTTCCGCGGCCCTCTTCGCACATCGCGGCTGCGAGCAATTTTCGGCCCCTTCGATTAAATTATCCCATTAGGCAGTGGCACCACAGGGCGCCCAAGAAAGCCTAGAGGAGAGCCGGTCGCGAAGAGGGTGTTACGGTCGCTTTGGAAGCGCAGAGAAGGCGGGAGCGGCTGCACAGGCTTACTGGGGAACGAGACGGACTTGGGTCACATCCTGAGCACCCTTGTTTTTCCGTGGGAGTGTCCTTGGCAAACCGACGAGCTTTTAAGGAGGTTTCCTCGAGCAACCCGGGCTTGGAAAACGCCAAGTGCTAAGATTGTTACTGCAGGGTTGAGGGATCCTCATTTTTAGCTGGCATCCCAACGAATGGAGTCAATACTAGAATTTCAGGTGCACAGAGAGAGAACTTCTTCGGTCTGAAGCCCCATGTTTACTAACTGGAACGTAAACCCCATTTAAGTTAATGGCCCTTACTTCCAAGTTAATATGCACAGAGCTGCGCTATAAATCACGTGTGGAAATGGTATTGGTTCTACCAGTAGTTCCGTTTGAGGCAAAAGCCAGCCAAGCCCCCACCCAAAAGAAAAAACAAACAACGATGAGAAATGTGCGGTGGGAGTTAGGGGATTCCAGCGGCTCCCCTCCCTCCAGTCAGGCGTTACACAGATACGGGGAAGGTAAGAGCTTCGGTATTTCGTAGAATATATTCGACAGGCTTTCCTGGATTAATTCCAGGAAAGCAATTTATCCACGATGCCAGGCATAAATCTAACTTAAGTTATCCTACCCCATCAGAGTCGGTATTCTTCCCAGAATACACTGACCTGCAGTTTCTAAGGCTCTCATCACTTACGCCACGAGTAACCCTACTGCTTCCAGGCGGCTACAACCCAGCGCCTCCTGCCTGCCTGGAGCAGAGCGGCAGTCGCCATCCTTCACTCCGGCGTAAAGCAACCCACGGTCTCCCAATGAAGCCCCGGATCCTTTCCGCTGCTGCCTCACCTGCGCGTGGTCGGAGAGCGAGTCCTGCTCCGCGGCTCCTTTCCGGCGTGGGGCGCTTCAGTGCGCGGGGTGACGGCTCGGGTTGCTGCTGCTGCTGCTGCTGCTCTGCTCCCAGTCCCTCGAGCCCATCGGAAGGAGAGGCAAGGAAAGCTCGGGCCCCGCTTCCGAATTGCAGGCGCACCGCGCTGTCTCCCATTTAAATGCCTGCCAGCTGAGAGCAGCGCTCCTGATCATTGGCCAGCGGCCGCCTCCCAATACGCCCCCTAAACGCTTCCAGCAACTCCCGCCAGGGAGGAGAACTCTCCTTTCTCCAAGTAAGCGACGCCCGGCTCCTCCCTGAGCCTCCAGGTCAGACCGACGCTGGCGGGCGAGGGACCCGCTGGCTGCTCCCCGCATCCCCACGTGGCTGAGGGACGCGCGACCGGCGGGGGTGGAACCCATCGGCAAAGACAGCGGGCGATAGTCTCCCCCTCTTGGGGGGTTCCTCCTCCCGACACTGATGCCTCTGCTGGAGTTGGGCTCGAGGTCTTTAAGAGGCTTTGGCTCGCTTTCAAAATCTTGTGTACGGTACCCAGGCTTGCTTTAGATACTTCGAAAATAAGAACTCTTAGCAAAAGACCGTCTAAAATCATTGCCGCACAGCAGGGCGGAGCAGGACCATCAATCCACAGGCTTTGTGATACAGGAAAGATTGAGAGATCTTGACTTCATGCAGTCGTCCCACACACACTTTGGATTAAGTTCCAATAATCACAGTGGTCCTTGTATGCAAGTAAATGTGCACAGAAGGATCACAAGCCAGAGACCTGAAAGTTCCCCACCCCATTCCTCCTCTTCCTCCTCATAATCCCAGGTTTTTGGGATTTCAGCCATGCAAATCAGTCCCAAGCATTTATGCTCAGAAATTAATCCTCTATTTATATCAGGCTAGTGTCACTGATGACTGCTGTTAAAAAGGTAGAGGACCCCTGACAGTTAAGTCCAGTCGCAGACGACTCTGGGGTTGCGGCTCTCATCTTGCTTTACTGGCTGAGGGAGCTGACGTTTGTCCCCAGACAGTTTTTCCTGGTCATGTGGCCAGCATGAGTAAGCGGCTTCTGGCAAAACTAGAGCAGTGCACGAAAACCCCGTTTACCTTCCCGCCAGAACGGTACCCAAGGCTCAGTGGTTTGCACCACAACGCCACCCGTGTCCCTGATGACTGCTATTGGGAAACTCTAAAAGCAACCCCACAAGAAAGTAGACTATTAGATTAAATTAAGCTGATACTGTTATTAGCAAGAGTTCTTCACACCTGCATCCAGAAATATATGTCTGGGGCAGATACTCTCTTGTTAGAGTTGTTTAGGTCTGCCAGTTAATGTTGGCAAAAGGAGACAAGAATGTTCTTCTGGAAGTTTTACTGGTAAAGTTCAATAAGGGATCGTCTTCTCTTATCACAGAAAATGTGCAATTGCCGCTGGTACATACCATCACTCTGGCAGAAACTTTTGTCTATAACCTGGCTCTCCAGTTATCATTGATGGTGGTATAAGACAGGCAATCACTGGTTGAGGTGATAATTGCTTAGATATGCTACTCACTTTTTAAAAATCATGGTGACTTGAGTATAGCTTGATATTTTATCATCAGGTATATTAACAGTCAGTTCTTCCTCTGGGCACCTGCCTTTATATAGCCAAGAGACACTACCTATGCAGAAGAGGAAGGTATTTGCAATCTGAAGGTTGGCACACACACAAACAAATAGGGATGGAGAAGCCTTGAAAGGTAGGTGAGGGAGAAGCCACAAACAGCTTGGTTGAGGCAGACTGAACATGGTCACTGGGCATGGCATGGTAACTGAGTGTTGGGAAGGAGAAGGAGAATGAAATAGATGTATTAAAAGTGACCTCGGGCACAGAGATATTATTGCTGTGTAACCAAAACAAGGCTACTGAGAAACAAGGGGCAGGTATCAGCAGGCTCAGGGGGGGGGGACACAAGCATTGCAGAAGTAAGGGGTTTTTTTTTGGGGGGGGGGGCACTCCAAAATAGCCCAGTGCTGACTATGTTCAGTGCTGAAAGAATGCTATGTAGTGTCTGTTGGGACCACTCTGCAGCGTTGTGTAGCCAGTCCTACTTTTTATATACTAATGTTATGTATTATTGTATGTAGGTAAAGGTAAGGTAAAGGGACCCCTGACCATTAGGTCCAGTCGTGACCAACTCTGGGGTTGCGGCGCTCGTCTCGCTTTATTGGCCAAGGGAGCCGGCGTACAGCTTCCGGGTCATGTGGCCAGCATGACTAAACCGCTTCTGGCGAACCAGAGCAGTGCACGGAAACGCCATTTACCTTCCCGCTGGAGCAGTACCTATTTATCTACTTGCACTTTGACGTGCTTTCGAACTGCTAGGTTGGCAGGAGCAGGGACCAAACAACGGGAGCTCACCATTTTGTTAAATCACTGTAATTATTTATTATTATTATTATTATTATTGCTTTTATCTTTATTTTTACAAATCATAGAATTGTAGGGTTGGAGGGGACCACGAGGGTTAGGTACTCCAACTCCCTGCAATGTAAGAATATTTTGCCAAACATGGGTCTTGAGTTTTCAACCCAGAGTTTGAGTCTCCTGCTCTACCAACTGAGCTACTCATTCTATTCCTCTAAGGAACTCAAGGTAGCATACTGTACATGCTTCTCCCCCTTCCCACTTTATCCTCACAACAACCTTGTGAGGTAGGTTCGGCTGAGAGACTGTGATTGGTCCAGGGTCACCCAGTGAGTGTCATGAGCAAGTGGGAATTTGAGTCCTACTCTTTTAAGTCCTAGTCCGATGCTCTAGCTATTACAGCCATCATTCACTAGGGGGCCTTGGAAATCACTTTTCCTCTCTGTTTTGTTACATTTTCTTCAGTCCCTTCTACAGGAACTATTCTTTTAGTCAGGTTAACTCTAGCATGATGCGTTATGGAGGGCAGAAGCCCCCTCCCACGCCCTACCCCAATCAAAAGAGTGGAAGGGAGTCGAGTGAAAGAAACACATTTGTATGTCTTTGGTGTTTCCAGAAGGGAGTTTATTGTAGAACTGGTGCTTCTCGTGCATGGAAGTTTTTTGCATTTTTCGTATGATGTCAGCATCATTATCAGCTAAATGCTAGCCCATGGTTTTTCTTTATTTAATTTGAATTTACCTATTATGTGGAAAACCCAATAAGTATGAATAACCTGTTATGCATCTTCAGTCACTGTTGATGTGGACCCTCATTAAACGATGATGAGGATTTTGGTGGGCTGTTCATCCTTTGTGTGGTGATGTTTGCGTGGTTACCGGCAGTTGCCATACTACTACTATTTGCTCCTCATGTGAGCACAATCTAGCTATTTGGTTTCCAGTATGCCTCTTTCCACCCATCACCACCTGCGGAAGGCTGTTCTCTCAAGATTTATGTAATCTGTGTGACTGATTAATATCTAAATGGGAAATACTGGGACTCAGCTGTATTTGGAAGTCATTCTTATATCCTCTGATGTAAAAGCCATTATGTTTGCTGCACAGCTGACGTTCAGTGGTGGAGATATCATGACACTTTATACATGTTTGGAAGTGCAAAACTCAGATTAAAGAAGAGAAGAGAGGAGATTTAAAAACATTCAGCCACACCAACTTGAACGTTACAAATCACTTCTGTATTTACCAGCCCCAGTCAGGATAATTTTGAAATGGTTCTGTTCATGTCAAACTAACCATAGATATACGTGATTGTGATGGTTCCCAGAGTGGTTTGTGTTGATGTGGCTACAGAGGCATCCTGTTTGAGGCAGGAATGGCAGGTCCATCCTGCTGTTCGATGTGTCCAGTTTTAATAATGGCTTACTACAAAGTACCTCATACACGGGTTTGTGGTGCAGTGGCTGGCACCATGGTGATTCAAAAGAAGAGACGAAGAAGAAGAAGAAGAGTTTGGATTTGATATCCCACTTTATCACTACCCGAAGGAGTCTCAAAGCGGCTAACAATCTCCTTTTCCCTTCCTCCCCCACAACAAACACTCTGTGAGGTGAGTGGGGCCGAGAGACTTCAGAGAAGTGTGACTAGCCCAAGGTCACCCAGCAGCTGCATGTGGAGGAGCGGGGAAGCGAACCCAGTTCACCAGATTACGAGTCCACCGCTCTTAACCACTACACCACACTGGCTCTCCTTCTGCATCAGACCAGTGGCCCATCTAGTCCAGCCTCCTGTTCTCAAAGGGGCCACCCAGATGCCTGTGGGAAACTAGTAAGACCTGAGTCCAAGAACACTTCCCCTCCTGCAGTTTACATCAACTGGTATTCACAAGCATAGTTTCCTCCAAGTGAGGAGGGGGAGCATAACCTCCATCATAGCTAGTAGCCATTGATAGCCTTGTCCTCCATGAATTTGTCTAATCCCCTTTTAAAGCCATCCATGTTGGTCACCATCATTATCTCCTTTGGTAGTGAGTTCTGTATTTGACTATATAAGTGCTTTATTTTATCTGTCCTGAATTTTTCAACATTCATCTTCGTTGGATGTCCATGTGCTCTAGAGGGAGAAAAACTTCTCTCTCAGCACTTTCCTCACACCATGCATAAATTCATGAACTTCTTTCATGTCACTGCTTACTTGCCTTTTCTCTAAAATAAAAGCCCCAGATGACGCAATCTTTCTTCATAAGGGAATTGCTCCATAATCTTGATCCTCTTGCTCTTTTCTGATTCCAGAGAACTTAAGTACATGGGCTATAGATAAGCTATTCCTAATTCTGTATGTGCCATATTGTCAAAAATAAGTGCCTCTAAATTACCATACTTTTCAGTGTATAAGACTAGGGTGGTTTTTTTACTAAAAAATAAGAAAGGGGGGTAGACTTATACACGGGGGCAACCCCCCCCCCATTTTCTTAATTTTGAGTCCCTCAAAATAGGGGGTGTCTTATACACGGGAGCGTATACGGTAGGTTCCATGATCTTGATTTGGCATCAGCTCAGTCCAAGAACTCTTCTCAGGTCGTATTTCATTTTGCATACATACACTGTAAAGCTGAAGCAAGAGGTTGGGTGGATCACAACGTTCAGTCCAGCACTGAAATAGGAGGTTCAGAGTCGGCAGCAGTGGTGTAGTGCGGTGGGGGGCACAGGCAGTTGCCTTGGGCACAAACTTGTTAGGGGCACAAAATTTCAACACCCGGTGCTGGCTCAATACAGCTGTGCACTCCTGTCAGTGGGCTCTGTTGAAAACGGCTTCTCCTTGTTAACCAAGAAGTGACCTCTCTAGATAACAGAATGGCTCTTCTTTTCTTATCTCTGTGGCTGCAATCTCCTGGGTGATGCGGACACTATTAGGCAGTTGAATGCACATGCGTCCTCTGTCTGTTTCCCTCCCTCCACATGGTCCTGGGTGCTGGCAACCCACACTATGCTACTGGGTGCAGGAATTCTTATGTATGAATGATTTCAAAAGATGGTTTTCAATGTGTAAGCCAGTCTCACATGTGGAACTCTTTAATAAGGATGACAAGAAAGCTGATGAGTCATTTGCACATAAATTCCAGTACAGTAGGGTTGTATGCAGTGCATTTTGGTGCTGAGCATTCAAATATGTAGATCCCGATTCAGTGATCGCCATTAACTTCACTGAGGTTTTAGCAAGTAGTTTGGCTCTCAATTTCCTCTTTGCTGAACCACAATATATGAAGCAAAAACCTTTTAAAATATGACAGAAGGACCAGTTCTGAGCCTTTCAGGTCCAGGTGAAGATAAAAGTAATGAAAAACATTACTCATCTTACAAGCTGTTACTACCATTCTGCCTAAGACCACATTATCAGCTGCCAATGTAATCATGGATGATAAGGATTTGGATTATAAGTTGAGTGCCTGTAAAGTTAAAGCAAAACTATGAATTGCAAAAATAAACACATCTCTACCTTTCAGTTGTATTATTACCAAACTTCTCTCATGTCTTTAAGAAACTGCCAAGAGCTTTTCCATTTCTGGGAAATGGTACCACAAGCCTGTGGCCAAATCTTTTGTCTTTCTATTTCCAACTGTTCTGTTTTCCTTCATATGTTTTTCTCTCAAAAAAAGCAACAACCCCTGTTCTGCCCTACTTTCGCTTAGGGCAATAGTACGTTTACTTCTTGATCTCTGCCTCTAATATCTTGAAATGTGATTAGCATTCACCAGTTCTTGTATTTTATTCCCTGACCACATCCACATCAAGAATGGTCCATCCCTTTTTGTAAATTTGAGCTGCATGAAGCCAAGAAAGGGGGGGGGAGTAATATTTTATTTTCCACAAACAGTTGAAGTTGCCTGTTAGCTTTTTTTTAAAAAAAAAAATATCCAGTTGATGTAATTGACTGAAACATTAAAGGATTGTGAATAACACACACACACACACACACACACACACACACATACATACACACACACACACACACACACACACAGAGAGATATATAAACGATGTGTCCAAATGTGGAAATTCGCCACACGGTAAGTGGGGCTTTGTGAACAGTTTAGCAGCCCAAACATAAGAATGTGCAATAAATCATGCTTCAAATCTTTTGTGTTTTTAAATAAATTTGGACAAGTCATAAAGTATAAACTGTGTGTTGCCAAAGCGTAAATGCTCCTAATGCTCAAAAACCACTTCCAGTCATAGGAAGAGGTCAGTTGTTCCGGGCGTGGGCGAGAGGAATGGAGAGAGTCAGGAAGACTGGGAGAGCACAGCTGACATGGAAATATGCTTTGAGTGCCCCACGCCTGTCCCAGGCATGCCCTCAAGATGCCTCTGGGTTGTCTGCTGGGACACAAAGTGGCCAGAGAGTGAGAACCATACTCTCAGGGCACAAAAAGGAAGAGACGCACAAGGTGGCTGAAAGATGCTCAGTTCACTCGAGTTGGCCCCTATTCTTTGCTCTCTGCCATCTGTTTAGCAAGCCATTTGGATGCTTAATAAGAATTGCAGCCAATCCCTATCCCAGCACTGCATCAGCTCTCATTCTTTCTCTCCACGACAGGGACAAGTGACAAAATTAAACAGCAAGTGAGCAGATCCCTCGCCTTTCAGTGTGTGACTAAGATGATTTGGTCAATATTGTTTCAGAATATGCATACTAGCAAAAGTGTGCCTCGTTTTCAGTAATCTATTCTTGTTATTTATTAAATTTCTATATGGCCCTTCATCCGAGGATCACTGGGTGATTTACAATAACAGGGGTCAGCAACCTTTTTCAGCCGTGGGCCGGTCCACCATCCCTCAGACCATGTGGTGGGACGGACTATATTGGGGGGGGGGGGATGAACGAATTCCTATGTCCCACAAATAACCCAGAGATGTGTTTTAAATAAAAAGACACATTCTACTCATGTAAAAACACACTGATTCCCGGACCGTCCGTGGGCCGGATTAAGAAGGTGATTGGGCTGCATCCGACCCCCAGGCCTTAGGTTGCCTACCCCTGTACAATAATCTAGACATACTCTCAGTTTGACATTCCATTCTGGTCAGAATAATGGTGATTTGGGGTACTTGTTGTAGCTCTAATCCTTTGTTATGGGCAGACCATGAGCCCCTTGGCTTGGGGGCAATGCCCTGTTGCCCTGACTGGTGGCCTTATTGAAGACCTGGACAACTTCTGGAATGAGGAAATGACTGCTTACCCAGTTACAGGGTGGGCGGCTGCTGCATCGCATCATGCCAAACTCCTTTCTATTGGGAGCAACACATGGGCTAGGCGATCAGCCATTAGGGAATTCCCAGGCCAGCTGCTGGAGACTGGCAGACTTTCTTGCCATCTTTTTATTTGAATTCTGGCCAATCCGTCTGGGCCAGGTGGGCTGGGCTTGGGAGCTGATAAAGACTGACTGCACTGATCCCCAGGATCCCCAGTTGGCTGAAGAACAATGATCTGTTTCACATTATTTCTCCTAGAGACCTGAATCAGATCCTTGGTTTTCCTGTGAGTTGGAGGTGATATGGCAGTATCGCCTATGATACAAGTGGTTGTTTCTTAAGTGCTTGAGCAGCTAAACACATGTCATGTGCTCCTACGCCTGCATTTGGGGTTGCCAATGGGCAGTAGCTGAAAGATAGCACCTGCTTTGCATGAAAGACCCAGGTTCAGTCTTCGGTATCTCCAGATGGGGCTTGGAATCTTGTTTGCCTGAAACCCAGTAGAGTCACTGCCAGCCAATGTAGAGACAGTAGTGAGCTAAATGGACCAATGATTTGACTCTGTATAAGGCAGTTTGGTACTGCTGCTCATCCTTGCTGTTGCTGCCTGTTTACCTGTCCTATGCAAGAAAGTGAGAAGAGCAAGGAGAAGTGGGAGCAATAACCTCCACATACCCTGTTCTCTCTTGCTGGAAAGTGATGTACGTCCAGTGGAAAAGATAAAGCAAATGGGCAGCGGCAACAGCAAGGAGGAATTGGTGTGCCCCAACATCTTGCCCAAGCCCCTCTAGGCCCAAACCAGCGCTGGAGGGGTGGGAGACGGGGGGCGAGAGTAACTACATTTTAATGTGAGTGAATACAGTTATGCACACTTCGGCTTTGTTTTAGTAGAAATTGGAGTCTTTAAATAGGGGGGGTTGGAGAAAAGTTGTGAAGGAAGAGACAGAGGTGGCACCATGATGTCCAGGGAGGAGTTTCAGGCACTGAGGCATCAAAAGAGAATGAGTGGACTAAGTTAAGACAGCAGGAGACCTTCACATTGCTAGGACTGTACAATGGAGGCATAGAATTACTGGATTGTGTTCAACTAAGTCATATGTGGGACACGGGTGGCGCTGTGGTTTAAACCTAGGGCTTGGTGATCGGAAGGTCAGCGGTTCAAATCCCTGCAACGGGGTGAGCTCCCGTTGCTCGGTCCCTGCTCTTGCCAACCTAGCAGTTCGAAAGCACATCAAAGTGCAAGTAGATAAATAGGTACTGCTCCGGTGGGAAGGTAAACGGCGTTTCCGTGCGCTGCTCTGGTTCGCCAGAAGCAGCTTAGTCATGCTGGCCACATGAACCAGAAAAACTGTCTGCGGACAAACGTTGGCTCCCTCAGCCAGTAAAGCGAGATGAGCACCACAACCTCAGAGTTGTTCACTACTGAACTTAACTGTCAGGGGACTTTTACCTTTTTTAAAAAGTCGTATGTGGATGAAACCCATGAAAAGCAGTTGACTTGACTAACAATTCGATTTATTTCAGTGACTGTATTCTGAGAACTTAGTTGGGTGCAACCTGTAATAACTAGTAATGGGCTTACATACTAATTGTAGCAGAGTTAAAAGTCGGTATGAAGAGAAAGCTGCATGTTGACTTTGTTGTTGTTCAGTCGTTTAGTCGTGTCCGACTCTTCGTGACCCCATGGACCAGAGCACGCCACGCACTCCTGCCTTCCACTGCCTCCCGCAGTTTGGTCAGACTCATGTTTGTAGCTTCGAGAACACTGTCCAACCATCTTGTCCTCTGTCATCCCCTTCTTGTGCCCTCAATCTTTCCCAACTTCAGGGTCTTTTCCAGGGAGTCTTCTCTTCTCATGAGATGGCCAAAGTATTGGGGCCTCAGCTTCCTGATCTGTCCTTCCAGTGAGCACTTGGGGCTAAATTTCCTTAAGGGTGGATGCATTTGATCTTCTTGCAGTCCATATGTTGACTTTAATTTACTGTATTTTCTCAGTCACGTCTCCTAAGCTCAGTTTCCTTACTCAGGTCTCCTAGGCGAAGATATTTTAAGTGCCCTTATGTACAATGTCACTGGAAGCACTGTGGATTTTAAAAAGAGATGACAAAGGTCTGCAATAGCATCTGCGTAACATTTATTAATCCATGAGCACTGGGGTAGGAACCTGTGACGAAGGGCAGTACGACAAGAACTTGTAGGTACAAAGTTATTTTCCTTCTTCATACTTTCAGCTTAATCCAACAAATGAATTGTATGGCGGAATGTTGTGCCACCAACACTCTTATTTTCCATGTTTCTGCCGAAAGCAATTATTCTCATTTTCAGTGGAAAAATGATTTTAGTCACCCCATCATTTCAAGATTTGAACCTTTCACCCTGTTCCTTCCCTTGTGCCCTGAAACCTTAAAAAAAAACAAAACCCACCACCCTAGATAGCGTTAGCTGTACGTGATCTTCAAAGTTCTGTTGGCTGTAATTGCAAAGGTTTCTGCCATGGCATTTACTATCATTTAAGATTTGCAATGCTCCCATGTGTTCAACACATGGCTACCAGATAGTTCTAATGTGGGGAACCACATAGTCACTGGGGGGGGGGGGAGTTACTGTCATAAATAAAGCAAGCACAAACCGTTACTACAGGCGCCCTTCTCATGGTGAATTAGGAAAAAGGCACAGGAGGAATTCAAGCTGATCCTTCAACTTGTGTCAGAATGCTCCAGCACAAAAGAATAAGTATGCCATGTATGTTGCTGGAGAACTGAGTGCTTAATGTTCCCCCATAAGAATACAGCCAAACAGAAAATATGAGAAAATATTAAAAGTGCTGCATTTCCAGCTGGAAAAATGGAAATAGTGCTTACTCTCTCTACCTAGACTTCCTTTATTCCATTGTCAGCTTCTCAAGCACAACTACTGGGAGGAAAGCTTAAACAATTGTCATAGGCTATCCCCACTGTGTGCATGTGTGTGTCAAGACACCCATTACTGATGGGGTTTGAACTCTCTTGGTCACATAACCTTGACATTTGTAAATTAATAAATAATAATAATAATAATAATAATAATAATAATAATAAATCATTTGTAAACCCTGCCCCCATCTTACTGGGTTGCCCCAGCCACTCTAGACAGCTTCCAGCATATATAAAAACATAGTAAAACATTAAACCTTTAAAAGCTTCCCTATACATCATTATTCCTGGATTTTTATGTTGCAATGATGGCAGAGAAATTAAATCATATTGGGGATAGGCAGGTAGGTATATCTGATTCAAGCCTAGCGTTAGTTAACCATTTGAGATTTGGCATCTCAAGGCAATGTTACTGCATGGGGCTTCCCTTGAAATTCAGCATGTGCAGAAAGGCAATAGTCAGAACCTCTAGTGTAGGATAAACCATCAGGATCACAGACTATTGCTCCGTTATTAGCTGTGGCATCTCCTGGTTAATAATGCACACTGTATAATGCACAGCTGTATAAAGAAAATAAATATTTCACCTTATCATTTGTGGTACCTAAGTTTCACCAGCAAGCAAGTGAAAATGTTTTACTGTGTAGATTCCACTCATAGCAAAGTTTATTTGTCTTCCAGTAAAATAAGGCAAGCCATTTCCTCAAAAATCATCTGAAACACGTTTATATATCCATGCAAATACTGAAGACTGCTTTCAGTGTTTATTAAAACAAACAGCAAGTATCTGACATTTATTGTGAATTAGGCGGTTATTTACAAACAAAACTTAATGAAATAATTGTTCCCAGAGAACAAACATCACATCATAAGTACAATAATAGGAAAATTTTGGGGAAATGGTCCTCTTCTTTTCAAGCTGCTTCATAAAGCTGTTTAATTCACACCAGTTATTAAAATGATAATTTTTTTCAAAGCTTGCTCCAGGTCTAAAGTAAATCATGAGCTTCCTAATGCCGTAACTTAACAAAAAACACAACTGTGTTCATGTATCTAGGATAACAAATGCTACAAATCCAGCTGCTTTTCAGCAACAAATATATTAGTAATAAACATGCAACCACTATGAGGATTTGAATCACTGATTATGCAGTGATTATATAAGCCGTATTAGGGCTTTCCACAAAGCTTCATTCATTTTCTGCAGTCTCTTTCTCTTCATCTGAAAAATGTGGAACAGACTTCTTTGCCACAACATTGTCCAGCCTTTGTCCTTGAAGATATGGATTTACACTCTGGAAAAAATATTTTTAATGCAATTAGAAATGGAAAAGAATTCAGGGAGATTTTAAGTGTGTTCAGTGGGGCTTACTTTTTAGTAAGTGTGTTTAGGACTGTAGCTGAATTTTTCTCCCTCAATCTCAATTCTGTAAAATGGGGGTAATGATGACCCACCTAATAATAAGTATGATTAAACACTCTGTAAGCAAAAGCATCATTCAATCATTAGTGCTATAATTTAGTTTCCCAAGTATCTGATTTGTAAGAATGAGCAAATCTTTATACAACACAGGTTTTTTTCTAAGGCCTTGTCCAAGTCACTTGGCTGAAGGAATTGAGCGTGTTTAGCCTGGAGAAGACTGTTGGCAGGAGGGACATAACAGCACTCTTCAAATAACTGAAGCTGCCACACAGAAGACAGCAGAACTAGATCTAATGGACTTAAATGACTGGAGGGTAGCTTTCAGTTGAACATGAGGTAGAAACTTGATTCAAGAGCAGTTCAACAATGAATCACCCTGCGACCTTCAGATTACAGGTGGTATACACATTTAATTATTATTATTAATAAATTATAATCAATATGCAGATGACACACTACTCTGTTCCATCTGAATCTGGGAGATGCAGTTCAGGTGTTAAGACTGTGGCAGTGATGGTCAGGGAGTGGGCCAATAAACAGGCTGAATCCTGAAGACAGAGATGTGCCCCAAGTTCTCATGACTAGAAGGTGAGAAGATGGCTTGTTCTGAACAAGGTTGCACTCCCTTGGCAGGAGGACATCTGCAGCTTGGAGGTGCTCCTGGATTCAACAAGTGACCTCGGCGGCTAGGCATGTTTTTCCCCAGACCCAGCTGGTCTGCCAGTGATGGTCCCTTTTGGGCAGAAGTGACTTGGCCACTGTACTCCATGCTCTGGTAACTTCTAGATTGTATTACTGCAGTGTGATCTTCATGGGGCCACCCATAAAGATGACTCAGAAACTTCAACTGGTCTAAAATGCAGCAGCCAGATTACTGGCTGGAGTTCTATTCAGATCTCACATAACTGCTATTTTAAAACACCTGCATTGTTTGCCAGTTCATTTCTGGGCCCAGTTTAAGGTGCTCATATTACTGCTTAAGACACTAAATGGTACCTGAAAGGCTGTCTCCTTGCCTACAGACCCTCTCAGGTGTTGATATTAGCAAGTTGGCCCTGCTGGTAATTCAGCCACCCTCAGTTCTTGGGGAAGGGTAATCTTACCATACAGTTTCAGTGAATGCTGAAGTGCACCTCTTCACCCTGGACTTTGACACCTGAGATTTTTAGGGCCCACCCTATTTTTGTGGTTGTAAGTTGTTAAAATCTGTTTTTAAGGTTGTATTTTAAATTGCTGTAACCTGCCATGAGACCCTAGGGTAAGAAATACGGTAAATTTTATATTAATAATAATATGAAGCACACACAAAACACTGAAATGTTTAAAAAGACAGAGGGAGTTTTCAACTGAGAGTGGTTCTTACACTTCTTCATTTGGAAGCGCATCTCTGGGAGGAGGTGCAAGGTGAAGTATACTTCCAGTTTTAATTCAAAATCAAGGGTCTTGGTTAACAAAATATTGTGACATGCTGGTTTAGACTGAAGAATTTTTTTGCAAAAGTTCTATTGCTTATCACAGAAATTTACTGGAAGAAAGGACGAAGTCCAAGTTTTAATATAGATGTACTAATCATCGTATTTCAACAATCTTTTTTTACTTTGCATTTTTGCCTATTTCTACACTAAGGCACTAAAAGGAAAACAAGTTGCATTCTGAAAATTACCCTTTTCTTTCTTTTTGGTCCACCCTTCATTTTCTCAAAGAGTAAATTCTTATTCTGAAAGAAGAAGAAGAGGGGGAAAACACAAAAGTATGGATCAAATTTTGTAGCTCTTCAAGCAAGACTTTGTGCCATCTAAATATTAGCATATGAATATTTTGGAAAGCAGTTCAGGAGAGAATGCCATGTTGTTGGAAAGATAAACCACAAGAAAACATTTGAATTACTGTAGCTATTAATAAAATATTTTGCTATTCTTCTGGGACACTTAGTGTCATCAACCATTATATGAATAGGAATATATGATGATTCTAAGTTGCATGATGGTTTTAATCTGAACTGTCTCGGAGAGTGGAAAAATCGCTGAGTAGTAGACCACATGCTTTGCATGCACAACATCCCAAGTTCAATATCTGCATAAAAAAATACAAGGCACCAGTTAGGAAGGACCTCTGTTGGAAACCTGCCATCAGTCAGAGGACGAAATACTACGCTTGATGCACCAATAGTCTTTTACTTGGTATAACAGGGATGGGGAACTTGGACTCCAACTCCCAACAGTCTCATCTAGTAAGGCCGGTTGTCAGGGATGATGGCAGCTGTAGGTCACCACCATCTGCAGGGCCACAAGTTCCTAGTCCCTGTAGTATACAAACTGCAAGGAAGAGCAGAGCCATCAGGTTATGGGCAGAACAGTATTGTTGTTTTTTATGCAGCACTTGCTCCTGGTGGCTTCTGTGTGTAACACAATTTAATTCTTTTAACGAATTCTTATCTCAACTGCTTCCCCTGCAGACTGTTAAGCACCCTCTGGGAAAAGAAATCCTAGTCACAATTCCTTCCTTCATTTAGGTAGCATCCTAATAAACATCCTTCAAAAAAATAAAACCTGTTTGGTCTAGAACGTTTTTAATAGAGTGAACCTTTTAAAAACTGTCTTGGCAGACAGAAAACTATTTTAAAAAATTAAAATTAAAAAGGCAATGACTATGACCACAGCCTGTACAAGTGTTTCCACATATTGCTATATTTCATAGATGTAGTGAGCTCAAATAAGGTCTGGAATGTCAGACACATGCTCAACAGATTTTTGTTTCAATTGGAATTATTCAGTGGTGCTGCACTAAAATGTTAAAGAGAAATTAAGAGAAAACCTGTCTCCCTCTCTCTCTCTCTATATATATATAAGATTACTGAGTAATTGCTATGTAAGCAATTGACCCAACAGTCACAATAACAACAGATGTAGTCAGTTTCATAAAACCATCACTTCTGAAATTAAACCTTGATTTCTGAGAAACAAATGCTTTACGGCACGTCCTGTTCCTGAGACAGCTCCTGCCTCCCCTAGGGTTCTAGGGTGTATCAGGAGCCCCGCAGTGCTGGTAGAATTCAATATATTCTGCCCACCATGTGATGGATGCAGTAGCTGATTCATCAGCTGAGATGGCTGAAATGAGATTGGAGACACAGGAACACAGCACCTAAAGAGCAACCTTATACAGTGGTACCTTCGTCCTCAAACTTAATCCATTCTGGGAGTCTGTTCGACTCCCGAAACCATTCAAAAATGAAGACGCGGATTCCGATTGGCTGCAGGAGCTTCCTGCACTCAAACGGAAGCTGCATTGGATGTTTGGCTTCTGAGAAACGTTCGCAAACCGAAACACTTCCGGGTTTGCAGCATTCGGGAGCCGATTTGTTTGACAACTAAGCCATTAGGGAACCAAGGTACCACTATACTGTGTCAGGCCAATGGTTCCCCTAGGTCAGTAGTGTGTACGTGGGTGGGATATATGAACCCCACACATATCACCACCTGTTCCATCCATGTTGCCATGAAAGAGCACACCACCAGCAGTACAAAACCCACGAACAGGAAGAATGCAAGTCAGACAATGAGTACCTTTTTCATACCACATGACAGGCAGGCAAAACATAAGCATTTTCCTAGCATGGAGCTGAAGCTGTAAGGGACACATTACCTGCTACCCTGCTGTGTGTCCAAAGTGCAGAAGCCCTACTGGAGTTAATGGCTGATAAACCCACACATGTTGCTATTTCTCAGGAGCTCCTTCGTTCTGGACACTGTTCAGTAAAGGCTCCAATTTTGTTACGTGTGTCTCTTTGTGGCTAGAGCACGGTGATCTGGATCCCAGTCCCCAAGCCTAGTCCTGGGTGCGGAGAGCTTGATGGGCTCAAGAGGCAGTGGCTAACTATGGTCCCCTCATGTTTAGGTTACCAGATTTCTTTCAATGAATCCAGGGACACTTTTCAACTTCCTACTAAATAGATGGATTTTGTCAGGGGACTGATTTGTAAATCCGGGGACTGTCCCCGGGAAACAGGGATGTCTGGTAACCTTACCTCATGGGCAAAAGGGAGATGAGTGCTCCTGTGGGGGTGGGGGTGGGAATGAAGCAGTCAGGTGTGAGGAGGAGGAGGAGGAGGAGATGCTTCCCAAACCAGAAGTGGGAATGCACTGGATGCAGAGTAAACAGGAATATGTACACAGCCTAAGTCACTGGGGCTGCCCAAGGGAGGTAGTGGGCCCAAAGGGTGGACTGGCCCAAGCAAAGCAGACTCTTGGTTGATGCAGCGCTCTTGCTGAATGGCTCAGATGTGTCTGGGTTGGCAGATGAGTCTTCTTCACTTTCCAAGTGAGGTTGTCCCCTGGATTCAAAGCAGAGACCCCCATTGTGTAGAATGAGAGACAGGATCATGGCTTGTCTAGCAGCCCCTCGGCTCCTGGCATCTGTGTTTGAGCTATGGGAGGAGGGGGCGATCAAGGCCCTGTGGAGAATCTGACGCCATTCTGCGGCTGTGACTGAGTGGTTAGAGAGTGGCTGTGTGCGATCGCTTGTGGTGTTTGTTTCAGTCCCAGGAACTCACTTGGCTTTGCTCTCGATGTGACATTTGTTTCTAGGGATGCCGGGGGTACCTCTCCTGTTTTTATACCATTTCTGTACTTCTTGCGTGTGTTTCCCCTTCTAGGTTAAGCATGCATTGGATCTGGTGGTCATTCTGGCATTACAGCAGCCTATCTTCAGATCTGGCACAATGTAAGTATAAGGTTACTTGGCCCAAGGGCTGGCGTCTTTTGTGCCAAACATTATCTGTTTAGTATTTCTCATGTTAATTTAAAACCCAAGTTCACAAGACATTGCTTTTTGCCTGGCCTCAACTATTTCATCAGAGCTGTGCCAAAGAGACAAGGAAACAGAGATGAAATTGGCCAAGAAGAGACATTCTTGGCTACAGTTAATTTCTGCAAACTCACTTGGGGGAAAAAATCAATTTAACATGTAAAACAACAACAACAGAACTGTACATTATTTCCTCATGGTATCAAGTGTACTTTCCCTTAACTTATTGTTCTACCTGAATCTTCTATAAATGTTTCCCTACAATTTCTTTTTTTAAAAAAAAGCTGGACTGTAATTAAGGCAAAAAGTTGCACTGTGAAAGAAAAGACAGACTCGGCTCAACAAATATCATATTTTGTTTTGTCTGCCTGAGAATATTTTGAAACCATAACTAATGCTTAAATATAATAAGCAGCAGAGTGCAGATAAGGTTATGAAATCTGATATATAAGAAAGACATTATCCTTGCAATAATGGTAAATTTGAAAATACAGTGCAAGTTTCCCCTAGTGGAGAGTTCAGACTTTTGATGAGACACTGAACATCTCTTGCTCCTCTTGGAACTGAACAAGAATTAAGCATGTTTTACATTAGAGGATGTATGAAGCAGAAACTGTCATGCTTTATCTGGATCTCATTTGGATCTCAATTTTCTTATCAAAATCATATTAACATCATCATCATCTTCATCATTATTTATATTTATCTCCAACCTTTCTTCCATCATATAATGAGCTATTGCTTTATAAGAGACATGGTAATGTATTTTGCAAAACATTTTAAGTGTGTAGTATATTTTTAAAAACATATTATTTGCATGAGATGGCCAAAATTAGGCAAGTTTAACCCACTATTTCAGTGAGTGAGTTAAGCATGTGTGTCAATCTAGCCTACTGAAACCAATGGGATAATATATGGCTAGATCATGGCTTATGTTTTAGGAATGCACCTTTCAACACAAAGTAGAGGTATAAAAATAAATAACTTACCAAAAAAACCCCTAAGCAGAACAGGTATAAATAGTTGAATTAACTACTGAACTTAAATTAACATCTGGTTTGTTTAATGTTACAATCTTTGGTAATCAAGTACGATGTAATAAGAATTTCCAGCATGTGGTAATTTTCACATGACTGACTAAAAGTTTAGGAATCCTAAAGGTGACCAGTGCTATAAATCTAAAATTGAGTCAGCTGTAATGGAGTAATCATTTTCTTGTGAACAAGCATTGCTAAACCAATGTACGGTATTTATCAACTGAGCATTGACAGCTTTTAGGCTGTGATGAACTAAATTGAAAGCTTTTATAGCAACCTTGTAATGTAGGTTACTTTATTCTAAAGTTCTAAATGTTTTGTTAGATTCTTGATACACCAAATATATAGACAGTGCACATAACAGGGTATAGTAGATTAATGTCCTTTTGTGACAATTGCAATCGAGCTCTAAAGGTCTTTAACAATGTGTTTGACAGTCTATAGTTCTCTTATATAAAGTTTGTTACAGAAACCTTTTCTTAACTAATTCAGCATTCTTTGGAGATTTCCAAAGTAAACAAGATTTACGCACCCATTTTCCCATGCTTGGATAGTCATGTTCTGGATCAAAAAGATGCTGGTGAAGTTGGTATTCTTTGCTGAACTGAGCTGTATCTGGTGTGTTTTCAAGGCATCCATCATCAACTGAAGAAGAAAAAATGGGGGGGACGGGACCTGAGCTGCTTGACATCTTGTAAAATATATCAGCAAAACCACATCATGAACATATGCAATGAATTTTATAATAAAAGGATAGAGGATTAGGAAACAGTACTTTTCCTCTTTGGAGGCAACACTCATTTCCACCATTCCTTGGAAGAGACACAAAGTAAAATTCATTTCTTTACTGATTTCTTGCCGGGTCATATGTTTAATGTGTAAGTCAAACGAATTGCTGTTCAAATATTTAAAAAAAAGGGCAGTACCAAAAATCAAAAGAAGAATCCGCTAACCCAGAAATAGTACCTCTGGTTAAGAACTTTGCTTCAGGGTGAGAACAGAAATCGTGCTGCGGCGCGGCAGCAGCAGGAGGCCCCATTAGTTAAAGTGGTGCTTCAGGTTAAGAACAGTTTCAGGTTAAGAACAGACCTCCGGAACAAATTAAGTACGTAACCAGAGGTACCACTGTATAAGAATTGTGGGCAGCGGGGAGGCCAAATAGTGTATCTGTTGGAAGATGAGCTTCTTCCAGGGCATTTATTAGCAGAAAGACGCTTAGCCTGCTCAGTAAGTCCCCAATCTGGTGATAACAGAATAAATGATGCAAGGAGGAAGCTGCAGCCCAAGATAAGAAAAGTGGTGGTAAGGGAAAACCTAGCCACTTTAAATGAATTCAAATCTCCAGGGCCTGATCAGCTACACCAAAGGGTACTACTAAAGGAGCTTGCAGGTGTCATTTCAGAGCAACCCTACAGAACAAAAAAGGCAACTGGCCAGTCCTGGAAATGGTAGCAAGCCATAATTTACCATCTCTTATGTTTACTACTTCAGGAAAGGGATGAGGCCACAGCAGAGCAGTAGGGGCCCTAATAGTGAAAGGTTTAGGTGCCAAGATGTTTAAATTTGGACAGAACATCTTACTGTGGAAACCACTAAGAGAGGCCCATCTTTCAATATGCCAGTCCACAAACCTCACTGAGGAAATTCTCTAATAAGTTTAACATGTAATATGTTTTTACAATCTTTACTTGGGCACAGACTGGAGTTTATATTTAAGTCTCTGAAAACCACTTTGCTTAAATGCAAGTAACATACGATTCACTAGCCAGAAAGTGTCCAAAAGAACAGTTTTACAATGACAGCAAGAGTTTCCAAGGAATGCTATCCATTTTCATATCTGGATGCATCTTAGTCAAACCAACAACATTTTGGCTGTAGTTTTAAAATTAAGGGGGGGAAGGCCAGAAATCTATTTTTGACAGACATACTACGGAAGTTATTATTTCAATCTTGACATTTTAACCACTAACAGAGTCTATTGAGCTAAACAAGATAGGAAAAAAGGAGAAGAAGAAAGGAAAAATCTAGAGAGATAAACAGAAAAATAAGAATTGAGATGTTATTTCTGGAAAAAGAAATTACACAATACAGTGGTGCCTCGCAAGATGAAAAGAATCCGTTCCGCGATTCTCTTCGTCTAGCGGTTTTTTCGTCTTGCGAAGCAAGCCCATTGACGGCTTAGCGGATTAGCGGCTTTTAGCGGCTTTTAGCGGCTTATCAGCTTAGCGGATAAGCGGCTTAGAAAAAGGGGGGAAAGGGGGGGGGGAGTCGGAAAAACTCGCAAGACATTTCGTCTTGCGAAGCAAGCCCATAGGGAAATTCGTTTTGCGAAGTGCCTCCAAAACGGAAAACCCTTTCGTCTAGCGGGTTTTTCGTCTTGCGAGGCATTCATCTTGCGGGGCACCACTGTAGTTCTCTATTCTCAAGCATGCCACAAGAGGTTTCTGAATGTGTTTCATCCCGCATAAGTACTTAAGTCACCTGGAAGTATTCACTGAAAATGTCAATAATGTTGTTTCCTGTTTTCCTAGCTCTGCCTTAGACTCAGAAAGGGGAAGGAGACCAAGGCTACCATTCTATACACACAATACCTAGAAAGAAGTCACATGGAACTCAGTGAGATGTACTTTTGAGTAGACATGCACAGGATTGTGCTACTGGACCACAACCCTTTGGATGCTTATCTCAGAACTGAATAAGCCTACATAGGATCAGGCAGCTTTGTTATAATGAACAATGGACACTATTTTGTGGAAGGGTCACTGCCCTAATCTTAAGCATTCCTTACTTTAGGCACCTTTCTGGTAAGTGTGTTTAGGATTTTTTAAAGCATCCTGGAAAATGATGATGTGAATAACCCAAAATCCTGTATGACATATTTACATTATGGGATAGCTACAATGGAATATATAATCTCATGGACTTTCCACCTTTCTGTGTGGCGAACACTGTCATCAGTATCTGAAGAAAACACTGGCCAGTTATGCAAAAGCAGATCATGGTCAAGGCGTCAATCACCTGCATGATTCCTTTTCACTTCCCCCACCCCTTCTGGTCCCTGTTCCCATTGGTGATTAGTCCCCAGTTGTCTATCCCAGGGGTCAGCAACATTTTTCAGCCGTGGGCCGGTCCGCCATCCCTCAGCCCATGTGGGGCGCCAGACTATATTTTGTGGGGGGAAATGAACAAATTCCTATGCCCCACAAATAATCCAGAGATGCATTTTAAATAAAAGGACACATTCATTCTACTCATGTAAGAACATCAGACAGGGGCCACAAATAACCCAGAGATGCATTTTAAAGAAAAGGACACATTCTACTCATGTAAAAACACACTGATTCCTGGTAGGTCTGCAGGCCGCATTGAGAAGGCGATTGGGCTGCATCCGGCCCCCGGGCCTTAGGTTGCCTGCCCCTGGTCTATCCTACCTGTTGCCTCCCTGTTGGCAAAAATGGCCAATATTTTGAAAACCCGCACCTTGGAAGCAGAGCCAGTTGTGTAAATGAAAAAGAATTTAAATCCCACAATTATGTGCATATTTCACTCTTAGTAGAAAATGTGGATTAATGTAAAACAGGGATGGGGAATATCAGCTCAGGGGCTGAATGCGGCCCTCCACATCTCTCTGTCTAACCCTTAGGATTCTCCCCAAGTCACATTCCTAGTGGCCCTGCTTCACATCCTCCTTTGAGTGTTTTTGCTGGCTGCAGTGCCTCTCACGTCTGTTGCAGAATTTAACACGAAACTCTGTAGTAAGTCCATGCAACTTACCTGTCTTTCCAATTGGGCAAGGATTTGGAGGATCTGGATATCCCTGATCTTCACTGAAATCTTTAGGTATGTTGTCACCTGTCAACTCAGCTACAATATTTGGTATATTTCCATAAGGACCAAGGTGCTGAAGTCCTTCATGGGCACCACCTAATAAAGACAGAACCATACACACCATCTTTTTGATAACATGATGATTTTACTACATTAGATTTACTAAGAAACCAAAGTCAAGACCCTGGTTTATTTCTCTAACATCAAGAGGGCTACATTAATGGTCTATATGACAGAACATGAAGCCTCCCTCTGTTCCCTTTCAATAACTTTCCACATCCATTTCTTCTTGGACAACATCTGTATTTGAAACTGGATGTGCACTTGAGGATGTACATTAACACTAGCCTCAAATACTGCATGGATTCAGGAAGAAAGACCCCAAGGGTAGCAAACTCGGAAAAGGAAAAGCAGAACTCTTAAAATATGGGCACCTGAACTCTCAGTCATTGGCCTAAGGAGGCTTCCTGAAGATGGAGAAAGTGTTCATTCATCCTAGTCAAGATCCACAGCCAGCATTTTTCCATCTGTTTTAGGATCACACCCAATCCCAGTCAGGCTTAGGTCAAATCCAACCATACATTTAAAGCACATGGCTTCCCCCAAAGAATCCTGGGAACTGTAGTTTGTTGAGGGTGCTGGGTATTGTAGGCCTGTGAGAGATAAGCTACAGTTCCCAGAATTCTTTGGGGAAAGCTATGTGCTTTAAATGGGTGGTGTGGATGTGACATTAGTGACTCACAATTTCTTCACCATCACGACGTAGCATTTTGGGGATGTCATAAGCTAGCCAATAATACTGCTCCAGGAGGACAGGGTAGATCAAGCATGGCCACAGCTGTTTTGGGACTACAATTCCCATCATCCCTGACCACTGGTCCTGTTAGCTAGGGATGATGGGAGTTGTAGTCCCAAAACAGCTGGAGGGCCAAGTTTGGCCATGCCTGGTTTAGATTAACCATACTAGGCCAACCATCTCCCCACTACCACTTTAGATCTGAAGCAGGACCTTACTTAAAGCTATTATACTATGCAGAAAGCAGGTAGGATGGGAACAGTTTTCCCATGAATGCACTTCAGCTGCCATGGAGTGAACTATAATGGGAATAGCCTGCTAAAACCATTATTGTTCAGGCATGCCTACCCTGACAAGCAGAGGCTGTCATATGTTTTAATCTGGTTCTAGCTTATTGTTGCTTTTAAATATTTTTGAAGATTTTAAATACTATGTTTTAACTGTTCGTTACTGATAATTTTACTGCTCTATTCTTTTTGTATACTGAGGTTTTATTACAATCAAGCAATGTACAAATGTTGGGGGGGGGATTACAATGAACCATAATGACAAGTTGCAGGCTGTCAGTGACTTGGCAGGAAGTCTTGGCTGTTTTATTTATTTATTAATCATGTAACAAACAGGATCATAAATAAGGATTTATATCTCCACGAGTAAAAACTGCTTTTTTCAAAATAGTAAAGAGATGATTAAGAACATGCAAGAATGAAGATTTTCCCTTGGAACATGGACAACACTTTGTCATGCTATAAATTTTCATGTAAATGACTCTGCAAAGCTGCAATCAAGTGCTGCGGGACAACAGCATAATGCAAGAAGACAAAGTTAAGCATATCATTTAAAATGCTATACAATGTGTAGCTTTGCAGAAATTATATATTTGGTTTAGAAATTACCTAAGTAACCATAGGAAAAGAGTCCAGATGCTTTGAGGAAAATGCTAATCATACGCAAAACATTGTTTCTGTGCATCTTTTATGTCTTTCACATGTGAACTAGTTAACGAAGGGTGTGAATAAGTATAGGCAACTGGCTAAGAAATTCCATACAAAAAAATTGCAAAGCAGTATTAGTATCCTTAAAATCACAAATTTGGAATTCAGGATTCTGCACTTCCTTTCTCCAATTTTAATTGGAGAATAGTGACTATTTGGAATTGGTTAACAGAAAACAATAGAAATATTTTGAAAATTAACTTTAGGTCTAGTTTTATTTTAATAAAAATTTACACACAAAGTACAGCAGGTTCAAGAACGCCTCAGATTTCTTTTGTCGTGTTTGTTTGACTTGCCTCTTAGCTTAGGTGATGAACGATGAATGGCAGTCCACAAAAAGCCACAAGCTGAATTAATTTGTTGGGTGTCTCATATAGCCTGTGGTCAGCTTACCGTTTTCTTGAGGTAAAGAGCTCACAGGCAGCACACACCTCAGAGTCCCTGGTGCTGGGGACAAATAACTTTAGTCCATGTGCTGACATTGAAATCAAAGAAGCATCTGATTTATCACTGTTGAAAGCAGTGGTATACTGCACAAATCCTAATTTGGTCCAGCACGGCAGTTTTTTTCTGTTATGTTCAATTATCCAAAATTCCTACTCGTTGCATCTCTCTCTCTCTCTCTCTCTCTCTCTCTCCCACGTCAATATAGATTTCGTGAAAAGAACACATCTATTCATCTAAAAATAGTGGAGGTGGGCAGGTTGAAGTAATTCATGTCTTTTTGTCTTTGATGGGATAATGAGAAGCAGCCACTACTGGCACACCAGTAGTTTAATGGATCAAAGAGCAACAACAGATTATTTATTCTGGAATGGACGATCCAGCATTAACTGCCAAAGAGGGTACACTGGAGAACACAATTCAGATTTCTTCTTAGACCTTACTCCTTCTGCATCACATCACTTGCTACCTTGCAAATTCTTAATCTGGAGGGAATGAGCTTTCAAAACAGGCTTGTTAAGAAGTTAAAGTGTTCTCCAACAAGTTAGTACCCGCCCGTGAGTCTTCTTTTCACTGCAGTGTGAGAGTGGGAAACCATGTATTCCTCAATTGCTTATCTGTTTCTGATTTGTTCAAATTCTGTCAAAATTACCAAAGCTCCCTTTATAGCTAAAAAGTAAAGACAACCAAAGACAACCAGCCACACCCAACCTCTCTCACCACCAAGGAAATACAACAAGTGAATAGTAAGAGAACCCACACAAGTAACGCTGACACAACCCCTCACACACACTCAGTATAATAACAGAAGCATAGCCACCCCACCCCACCCCACTCGCCACTCCCCCCTTCCCCCCCTCCTCCTCCTCCTCCTGTTTAAATCAATTCATAAACTCATACATTGACCACTAATAATGAAACACATGTTGCAGATGTTTTTCCACACTTATTATGCTGTTTTTGTGATATACAAATGACATGAGAAAACTTGGTATACTTATTTGTATAACATTATTCTTGTTTATAAAACCTAATAATAATAATGATGATAATGATAATGATAATAAATTAAAGCTTCCTTCCTGTTCTGTAACTCAAACTGTAAAGGCCTCTCTGTGCCACAGACATAGAACGGTTTAACAGTCATTTCTTACCACAGGAAACTCCACTTCTTTGGTGAAGGAAGGCTAGGGATCTCTAAGAGAAAACCTCAGAACGTTCCTCACACAACTCCCAATACAAGGGTACCTCAGGTTACATACGCTTCAGGTTACATACGCTTCAGGTTACAGACACCGCTAACCCAGAACTAATTCTTCAGGTTAAGAACTTTGCTTCAGGATGAGAACAGAAATCGTGCTCTGGCGGCGCAGCGGCAACGGGAGGTCCCATTAGCTAAAGTGGTGCTTCAGGTAAAGAACAGTTTCAGGTTAAGAACGGACCTCCGGAACGAATTAAGTACTTAACCTGAGGTACCACTGTATTCTTCGGGAAAACCCATGACCATTAAAACTGGTACAGTAAATCTAGTACATAGCTTTGCCAAGTGTCCTCTTTCATACCAAACCTGTCCTCTTTCACTCTTAGTCCAGAATTGCAAGGTGGCCTGTGGTTGGTGTTCCTCTTTTTCTCTCCAACCTTTTTTTTTAAAAAAACTTAATTAACTGGCAAGTCAATAGCTTGCAGCTGCAGCGCATAATGAATCGAAGCATCAAGTGCTCTTTGGAACAGCACAATATCCTTTTTCAGGGATATCGTATGGAGGAAGAAATGGCTGCCCCCCTAGGCCCGTCTCACTGAAAAAGGAAACGGGGGCATTTGAGGATTCAATCTGCAGTGAATAGCAGCTGTGAGCTGCTGGCTTGCCAATTAATTAAGGTTAATAAACAAGAACAAGACCGCCACCTTGCCTCATAGTAAAAATCACCATACCCCAAAAGAATTGGAATTAATTTCTTTAGTGGTCAATAGAGTGCAGTTGTTTTGTATTTTCCATATATTTTCAGTTTTGTGTTCATGGTATATTATTGTGCTTTAGCACTTCCATAAAGTATATTAAGGTTGCTAGCTGCCTTGAGCTTCTTTTGCACATCTTATTTATTTCTAATTACTATTTTTTATTTGTACTGTAGTTGTTTCGGTGGGAAATTAATTGGCTTCCCTTCTGTAAAATTGTAACTAAATTCCTGAAATTATTTCTAAATATGCATCATGTGTTTGTGTGCAACTTTGTCTCCTCTTTTCTTGTTCTAGTGATGTGTACATGGCAACCTTACCAATACAAGCTTTTAGTGTAGATATGTTATGGAGTGGAGCAGCGAGTCTATGGGAAATGATTCCCAGTATTATATCCTTTTGGTCATTGTGCTAACAAGAGTTTTTGGCATCTGCAGCATCTCTACAATGCACAAAAACACGGGCTTTTCAAATGAATGTTAGATGCTTTGAAACCCCAAAGATGGAGATTTAATTGTTTTGTATTACATTCCTCCAAGTGTTTAGATATTCTTGTTTACCATTTAGTTGCAGAACATCCTTCAAACACCATCAAGTCAACTTCCGTACATTGTACAGACCTCTTTGCACCAGAGTTCTGCCCACTATGAAAAAAAGCATCTCAGAGCCTCCAGATATAGTCTATTATTTATTGTGTGTACATAGTTAAAATGTCAAGTGCTTGCCAAAATTCCCCTGGACTACATACAAAGCAATTTTTATGCCAATACACATTATTGTTTCCTTCAGTTCAAAATTTCTCCCTAGCCTAGTTCCTTTGTTTAATCCCACGATTTTAGTGCCTTATTTTTGCACTTTTGGGTGATTTTGTAAACCTTCATAAAGTGTTTACCTAGCAAAGGACCAGGGTGGCAGAAACAAAGTACTGACTGCTATATTGCAGACAGTAATTCAAAAACGCCATTAATTCTAGCGTTGTTCTTTCGATGTTAAGCTTACTAGAAGCACAGCTCAAAAATCAAAATAATGCAGTATAAACATGCTGCCTTGTCAACCATGAAAGTTAATAGACCACCCTCTCAATGACGATGAGACTGTTGCCTGGACAACAGTGCAAATTTATCACATAACACACACAATAGTCACCTGTGGAGGCAATACTCATACTGATCTTAGTTTACTCAATATTCTCCAGCCTCATAAGTCATGTCCATGTTATTCCTGAGCAGGTAATTCCAGCACAGTGGCGAGGAGGGGGGTGTCACATGCTCTACCCCATGTCCCTGCATGTGCTGGCAGGGTGGGGTGGAAATAAATACTGCATGCTTTCAGTTTTGAACTTCATATTTTTATTTAGGTCTATTCTTTATTTATTAGCTGTGCTGGGAAATTTTAAGTTCTTCTAGTGTTATTGTTAATTCTTGGATGTTTTTTGTTGGCAGTGCAGCAGCAGAGATAATTCATTTAATACTGAAGTCAACTAGCCAAGAGAGTTGATGGGTGGAGGTCTTGCTGAGCAACCCAGCATAATGGCATGATGTTCACTGAGGCAGCATGTGCTCCGATTGGCTGTGTTGTTCTGCAAGAACTTTCCTCTGTAGGTTTGATGAAATGTCTCCCTGCTACGTACAAAGCCTGAACTAAGAAAGACAAAACCTCTCTGTTCCTTTCTCAAGTCCCCACCCCCCCACCCCATAATTTCCTCAGTAAAGTGTTATCAATACTTTTCTCTCTGGACTCTGTGTTACTTAAGTGCTAGTAGTTTTATTTTATTTTCCTGTAAGCTGCCTTGCAAGGGTAATATGCCCTCAAAAGTGGGATAGAAATGTACTAAATAAATAGATTAGGTAAAAGTGGCATGTCTGATTGGCACTTTCTGAGGAAAGGCTACACAACTGCTCAGCGCCGACAAACTGTCATGTGAAAGAAAGCCTATGGTGCACTGCCATAATGAGACAGTTCAATTTAGCATTCCTTGCTCATGGTCCTTGGAATACAGATTGTAAGATATCTCTAAATCCCCCCTCGTCACCGACTCACTTAGCCCTCTGAGGAACGCAAGGCTCCACCCACCATGAAATACTTGATAAGGATGAACTCAGGACAGATTAAATCTTTTATCTCCAAATTCTGGTTTACGATAGTCTATTAAAAAATAATTGCTCTTCTGAATACATGCTTTCATACTCCCCCACTCCCTGCTCTTTAAATAATCCTTCTGTAGATGGTTAAATAACACCAAGCAAGACTGCACAGCAATATGAGTAGAAAATTCAGGAAGGCTGCAGTTACTGCTATACTTAATTATTTTATTGTTCTTATAAGGAATTATAGCAGGTCTTCAAAGGAAACCCAGTCACCAGCAAATAAATTGTTGTTAAGATAAAGCTTTGATTTGTAACACTAACATCTTGGACATTATTCCATTACACACTTCCAAAATGCATTTGGCTGCTGCTTAGCTGTTAACATACAGTGCACCATCCTCTGACTAAACTGTATAAATACAGTCTTAACTGGATTCCTAGAACTTACATCCAGCACTCAGCAGCCACCTAATGTCTAAGCAAGGAACAGCAAAGCATTTATCAAGGTAGCCCACTGAAACCTATTTTAATAATAACATGGTCCCTGACTGCATAATCAACAATGCAAGTCTCGTGAACACATTTAGACATATTTCAGAGTCTCAGTAATAACTAGAAAGGCAGAGTTGTACAGTAGTTGTACATTACCTTAAGTAAATGTTTAAAATGTTCTAAAATGATCTTTATTTTATGCTGTGATGTGGCTAAGAAGCGGCATTTTATATGCTGATGAAATCTCAATAGAAAGAACTGCAAAGGTCAGGAAAGTTTTGAGCTCCCCCACCCCTTTGACAGTTGAAGAGGCCTGTATAACTGAAGGAATGTCTCCACCTCCATGGCACTGAGGGCCAGTTCCGAGGGCCATCTGGCAGTTCCCTCACTGTGAGAAGTGAAGCTACAGGGAACCAGGAAGAGGGCCTTCTCTGTAGTGGCACCTTCCCATCAGATGTCAAACAGATAAATGACTGCACAGCTTTCCGAAGACATCAGAAGGCAGCCCTGTATCAGGTTGTTTTAATGTCTGATGTTTTGCCATGTTTTTATTATATTGGAAGCCAACCAGAAAGGTTCGGGCAATCCAGTCAGATGGGTGGGGTATAAGTATTATTATTATTATTATTATTATTATTATTATTATTATGTGAAAGAGGGAGGGCCATTAACAGAGCACATGTATACAGATGAATTTATAGCAGCTATTATGCTCTGCATGTGTAAGTCCCAGGTTCAATATTTGAAAAGCCCAGCTAAAAGCATATCAGGTGGCAGGGCTTGGAGACACTTTGGAGAGCTGCTGCAAAGATATCCCAGTGGGATCGATGGACCAAGAGTCTGAGGACAGGGACAGTCTTTTTTTGTTTCTTTTTTATGACTTGTCAGCTGCTGTGAGAGTCTTTTTTGGCTGAAGAGCCAAATTTTCAAAAGCTGCACTTCAGAGCTACTCACAAAGCCAAACTTGATGGGACATTGTGTGAATGCAAATAGCAACTGTGCATGGAGAAGACCACAAGGAATGAGGGAGGAGTTAAACCCTTTCCCACTTCTGCTATGCCCCTGACTAAAATCACCCTCCACCTGTCAAACTGCTATTTGCATCTGAAGAGAAACCTGCAAACAATTTGAGGAATTGTTAGGGGGTAAAAAATTAAAGCACTGCAGTGTGTTTTATGCTGCTCACAGTTTAAAACTGGAGCACATCAGGTGTTCTGGAACCACAATGGTCAACATTTGTGCTGGTGCTTATGCATTTGACACAGATGTCATATACTGGCGATATAATGTCATGATCTGTAACATTTCAATGCTTTATTCTATTTCACTAACTTCTATTGGTGTAGAATAAGGGTGGGGAACTCTAACTCCCATCAGCCCCAGCCAGAAGGTCAATAGGGATGACTTGTAGTACAACAACATACAAGCTGTTGGGCTTTCTTCCTTAAGGAGAATGGGATTCAATTGTTAAAGCTCACATAGAAGCTGCAGGAAATGCTTCCAACATAGCAACAGCTCAATAAGGTAGTCACAAACAATGCATCCCATGGAGGACTCCAATGGCATGGAGGACTTCTATGCCAGTAGCTATCAGGAATTTTGCTTACTTTTTTTAAATGTCTACTTTGCCTTTCAGCAACAAATCTCCAAAGTGGCTTGCAACCATTTACTTATTCATTCAATAGAATTTATATATGCTTGATTGTTAGGGGAAAAACTCTCAAAGTGGTTTACAAAAAGAATAAAACAACAAAATTATCAAAAAAGCAGTTAAAAACAGCTATTTAAACTACCCAAAAAATAATTAAAATCAACAATGATCCAAAAACAAGTTAAAATGCGTATCAACGTTCCACATATCTGGGTAAGCTTGCCTAAACAAAAATGTTTTTTTCCAGGCACCAAAACGATTATATATAATACATTCACAGCCATAAAATACTGCTACTAACAGAAGTAAAAGAAGCAAAAGAAATATACACGACAACAGAAGAAGTGAAACAAGCCAAATGCCTGGCAAAATGTAAGGGGCATGCTGGCAAGGAGACTCTCCACACAATTGACAATCCATGTCTTTAGCAGCTTTAACCTGTTATGACAGCCACGTGGAGCTGTTACTGCAAAGAAGAATTTCCAGCTGCCTCCACAAGATGGAAGCAGTGCTTGAATTGGCCCATAGCCTCAACTAGAGAGAGAAAACAATTTTTCGAGTGTTCCTAAGCATAGTTACTCAGAAGCACGTCCCAGAGTTCAGGGGAACTCATTCTCTAATGAATGTGCTTTGGACTCTACCATTAATCAGCAACACTTGCTTCACAAATTAAATAAACCATCTAACACTAACCTGTAACTAACCTTTTTTTTCAGTGATAGGTTTTTTTTTATTTGATATGAATCCAGAGCTAAGGAATCACATTCAGAATGACAGTTAAGTATTGGTTTAAAAACTGAATGATTATAAAAGTTAACAGCAATAATAATTCAGAATGATAAATATTCACCTTCAATATTCTGTGGGCCTACAAGATTCATTGCTTGGTGTGCTGGGTATTCGACTCTGGGTCTAGCAATGCCCAGCTGCTCCATTACCCCATGTAGAAGTCTTTGGATATCAGCTTCAGAAACTCTGTCTGGGCTCCTGGGATTGTGACTAAAAGTCAAAGCCAGCCTAAAGGTCAGCAGAAGTATCATGCTGCAAAGCACAGTAGTAGCCATGGTGCCGTCAATCTGTATTTTGCAACCTGTGCCAAAGAAATAAATGAATGAAAATATAAAATAAGACAGAGGGCCTTCTTGGTGGTGGCGCCCACCCTGTGGAACACCCTCCCTTCAGATGTGAAGGAAATAAACAGCTATCCTATCTTTAAAAGACATCTGAAGGCAGCCCTGCTCAGGGAAGTTTTAATATTTAATGCTGTACTGTTTTTAACAGTTGATTGGGAGCCACCCAGAGTGGCTGGGGAAACTCGGCCAGATGGGCGGGGTATAAATAATAAATTATTATTATATAATTATAAAATAACACACCTCCTTTTTCTTTTTCTTTTAAAAAGGAACTGGTCAGCTTCTGTTAGCAAATAAATATACTAGTTTCCCAAAGGCAAGGTTCCACAAACCAGTGGTGGGACCTTTTATACAAAGGTAGATTACATGTATATAGTACTGTGAGATCAGGGGTTTGAGCAGGGTAGATGAGGCAAAAATGACTGTAAATGTTCTTTCATAGGCCATGGACAGAGATATCCTTTGTTAGGAAAAATGTAGGTCATAACCAAGAAGGTAAGGAGATAATTATTATGACTGGAATGTAATATAAATTAGTAAGATTTTGGAACGCAGAAATAAAGCAAATAATCAAGCTGGGGGCCCACTTTATCTAAATTATATAATTTGGTATTCGAACGATTGATATTAATAATTATATTATAAATTGGTATTGTTATAATGAGGTTATTATTGGATTATAATTGAAAACTAATAAAAATTATTATTAAAAACAAGAAGGTAAGGAGATGGTTGGAGAAGATGATCCACTCTGATTCCCTCCCCTCTAGCTAGGGAAAGGGGGCAACCTAACTGTGAGTGGACCACAAGAGACTTTAAAAAAAAAAAAAGCAAAATCAAAACTAAGAAGAGACACCCAAGCTTGAACTCTATAAACCACCCAAGGTAGCCAATGTGGTACCCCACCCTCAGAATCCTGTCGGCTGCAATTCCCATTAGCCTCGGTCAGCATGGCCAATGGTCATGGATGATGGGAGTTGTAGTCCACAATATCTGGATGGCATCACTTTGACTACAATGCACTGTTAGTAGGCAGTTCCCTAAACTGGATGGATGGAAGGTTGCCTGCTCTTGATGGGACTACTCTCCCTCTGAAGGAGTAGGTATGCAGCTTGGGGGTACTTCTCGATCCATTGCTGTCTCTTGAGGCTCAAATGGCCTCAGTGGTGTGGAATGCCTTCCATTAGCTTCAGCTGGAGGCCTTGCTGTGCCCCTAATCTGGGCAGGGATAGCCTAACGTCTGCTGCCTATGCTTTGAATAACCTCTAGTTTAGATTACTACAACACATTATTCTTGAATGATCTCTTTAAATTTGAAGGTTCATTATTGTTCCACAAGATGTGTACTTCTTTAAAGGCCAGAGCAAATAATGTGACCTAGTTTTACAGCTGTGAAGCAGTATACCAGGTGCTGTTAAGTTATGTTAATTAAGCTGTTGGGTATGGTATATAAAGAGCAGCATGTAGCTCTCTCAGTACCCTGGTGGGTGGGTTATGCTTATTGATATATTGTAAAGGGAGCTTTCGTTTTTGTTATTAAAACTTAGCAAAAGTTACTTTTGCGTTCCTTGTAATGTGTGGTCTCCCCAGCATGCCTTCTGCAGTGCAACTAATCTGCAAATAGCCAACAATTATACACGGGGCTGAAGTTTGGAAACTTCAGCTGCTACAGAATTCAAGTCAGGTTACTTACCAATCCTGGCCTGACTGCACTGGCTGCCAATTAGTTTCTGGGCCCAATTCAAAGTGCTGGTTTTGACCTATAAAGCCTTAAATGGCTCCAGACCACAATACCTCAAGGACTGCCAGTGGCGTAGCGTGGGGGGTGCAGGGGGGGCCGGCCGCACCATCTGGGGGTTAGGGTTAGGGGGCACAAATCCACGGGTTAGGGGGCGCAAATCCATGGGTTAGGGGGCGCAAATTACTTGCCTTGCCCCGGGTGCTGACAACCCACGCTACGCCACTGAGGACTGCCTCTCTTAATACGGACCAAACCAGACCCTGTGAACATCTTTGGAGGCCCTTCTTTGTGTGCTTCCTTCATGAGAGGTCCAGAGGACAGCAACATAAGAATGGGCCTTTTCTGTAGCAGCTCCCCAAGGAGGCCCACCTGGTGGCTTTGTTACATATCTTTAGACACCAGGCAAAACCATTATTCTTCTCCCAGCCCTTTAGCTAATTAAACAATCTATGGCCTTTTAAAATGGCGGTATTGTTTTTCTTTGTTAGTATGTTATATATTTTTGTGTTTTCATATTGTAAACCAACCTCTGATCCTTGGATAAAGGGTGGTATAGAAAATTTAATAAATAATAGTAATAATAGTGGTATTAGTAATTCTGCAGTAAAGAAACTGGAATTTAGCTCCAGAGCCTTTATATTCAACTCTGCACTGCCAATTGAACAACTGCGACTAAATAATGCAAATAACTTACTGCACAAATGTTGAGTATTAAAATGATTTTTCAAGCTGTATGTTTCAAGCTGTATTTATCTTTCTATCTTTTTGTTATTACTTCAATTTGGGTCCAGAATCGTTTAGATTAGATTTGAAATCAAGCTTCAGTTCCTTTACAATTAAATTGTACAATGCTGTGCTGCACTACCTAGTCAAGGATTTTTATTTGGAAAAGGCAAAATGGTCATGGGCTGCCAGCCTTGATTTAGAAATCAGAACATTTTCTGTAACATGCATTGTGTATGTTTTGTTTCCTCAGTTTAATGAAACTTGCGGCACCTGTCTACTCAGAAATAAACCCCATCAAACTCAATGGGGGGTTCACTCCCAGATAAATGGGAACACAAGAGGATTTTGTAGCCTTACACTCCCGTGGACATAAAATTGAAGCCTTTATTTCATTTCTTCACGTTCACGGTGCATGCTGGGAAAGCTTATTTCATACCCGGCGCAGCACATGCGGCATTATTATTATTATTATTATTATTATTATTATTATTATTATTATTATTTTATTTTTATTATTATTATTCCAACACGAGAGGCCTACCTAAGCGGGAAAACAAGAGGAGTGGCCCACGAATGCCTTTTAAAGGCTATTCGTTTTGTATGCCCACCCCAAGCGTTTTTTAAAATACCCTAGTTAAGGGATTTCGAGGCGAATTTCCCCTCTTTTCAATATTCTCTCTCCCCCGTTACCAGAAAACAAGGGCTGGCGGGGCCGCACCCTTTGCGACCTAAATTCTCCCTATTTTAGAGGGAGGAGTAGGAAGCCCGAGACCCCACCCGAGCGCAACGCTTCCCATTCTTGCCCCCCCCCCGCCCCACCTCAGCAAAGACCTCCCCGCTCCTTGGGGGGAAAGGAAGCGGGAAAACCTCCCTCCCACCCCCCTCGAGCCCGTGCCCCATGCAGCCTCAGTTCTCCCGCGTCGCCGCTGCTCAGCGCTCCTGGGTATTCCCAGTCCCCCTCCGCCGCCATTCCGTTTCCCAAGGGAAGGAGGCGGCGCACTCACCACTTTGGACCAGGAGAAGCCCGAGGGCCGCGCGCCTCTCTCCCCCTCTCTCTTGCTTCTGCGGCTCGCCGGCTGCTTCGAGCGTCACCTGCTCGGCCAGGCGCAGAGCGAGGCTGCCGGCGTAGACGCACAGCGCGATGAACTATGAATCATTCAATGGGGGGGGGGGAAGGCTCTGTCCTCCGCCGCCGCATCCTTCTCTTCTCCCCTCGCAGGTGCAGCAGCAGGAACGGTTGCCAGGATTCCCTGAGGGAGACGCGAACCCCGGCAGATGGGCTTTTTTTTTTTTTTTGTCCTCCCATTTACACACGCTGCAGATAAGGGGCCTGACGCTCAAGGGTGGGAGGGCGCAGATGGTTTTGTTTGCTTTTCGGCCACTGAATCTCTCCCCTTCCCCGCAGCGAGTCCTCTCCTGGTGTTTGGATACGGGGAAAACTGGGAAACACTGGCCTGCGAGCGCTGCAATTGGAGAACAGCCTTTACCAAAGGTGCCATGGGCGTTGAAGACACTCGAACTCAGGACTAAAGGGAGAAAGGCGCTAAGAGGAAGGCACGCTTGGCAAATCCACACCGTGATCAACTCCCACCCACTGTGGAATAATAATAATAATAATAATAATAATAATAATAATAATAATAATAATAATAATAATAATATATTTATACCCTGCCCATCTGGCGGGGTTTCCCCAGCCACTCTGGGTGGCTTCCAACAGAACACTAAAATACAATAACCTATTAGACATTAAAAGCTTCCCTAAACAGGGCTGCCTTCAGATGTCTTCTAAAAGTTTCGTAGTTATTTTTCTCTTTGGCATCTGGTGGGAGGGCGTTCCACGGGGCGGGTGCTGCTACCTAGAAGGCCCTCCAGAATTGGCCTCCACAGTCACAGACTCACTATTAAAACCGTGTTCATGGAAGACAATCTTGCTCGGCTATGGCTTATCACCAAAGAAGAAATAGGAGCTTCCCAATAGTCTGCCGCAGCCTCCCCTCTTCCAGAGTTTTGGGATTAAAACTAGGTACTTCCAAACCACACCCACAATGCAAGAGCCCTGCGGGATTGAGCCAAAGGCCCATCAAGCCCAGCATCACTGTCCTAATGGTAGCAAAGTTCCCATGGGAAAGCTCATGAGCACAGCAAGCACTCTCCCCATTTTGTGACTCCCAGGAACTGATCATCAGACATACCACCTCTGTTAGAGGTAGTACATAGCCAGCACAGCTGGGAGCCACTGACCACCTTATACTCCATGAAAAATTAAGAAAATAACCACAATTTGCAACCTGGGTCAGGTGAAAACCAATGTTTTGGTTCCAGGAGGAGTTGATGGCTGGGAAATCTATTCTGGTTCAGTGATCTTTAGAGGTTACAACAAAGCCACCATGTCTTATAGTTCCTTCCTTGAAAGCTGTTGAATTAATT
The DNA here is from genome assembly GCF_951804945.1 of Podarcis cretensis. NCBI lineage: Eukaryota > Metazoa > Chordata > Lepidosauria > Squamata > Lacertidae > Podarcis > Podarcis cretensis. The sequence goes on along the minus strand of NC_137170.1, from coordinate 41,875,388 downwards.
CACTATAGCTAAACCTAACCCCAGAATAATTTTACCAGCTAAATGTCATTGTACTAGTTTGGTACAGGGGAAAGGGGAGTCATTGCTTGGATGGAAAAAAGGCTGTGAGATTTTCTGAAGGTGGGGTTATGCAGCCAGGAAGAAAACTACTGCCATATTTGCTCTTCCAGGCCACAAAGGCATGAGAAGCAACTAGGAGAGAAATCAGGAGTTTCCACAGCCAACCCCTCATCTCACGATTTTGATTACATCACCCATCTTATGGTCTGTACAAGACTCACACAACCATGTTTTACTCATCACCATACGTCAGGAATTTCCCAGACAACCCCCCCCCCCCACAAAATTTCCAGGAAAATCCAGATGTATGGCAGCTCATGTCAGCAGTGCAGTTTTTGCCTTTTAATTTTTTTGTGATTCTGCCAAAAAACCTCAACTTTTCTGTCTGGATTTTCACTGTTTGGAATCTTCTTTGGCGATCACTCGCAGCTGTAGCAGGAACCCCCCCCCCCCAAATCATTCACTTTGTACAAACTTCATACACACTCAGACTCACACACTACATACACTACACTTCGGTTATAAATTCATAGAAAATCAACCATACATCGGATTTGCACTGTTCCACTTTTATTTTACTCCATGAAGGAAGGACTACAAAATGGGGAAGGTTTGATACAGGCCAGCCCAGCACATCCACAGGAGCCCTGCCCAGTTGCTATGCCAACCCTGATGGTCCTAGACAGAAGGCAATCAAGATCACAAATAACTTGCATATGGGAGTGGATTCAGCATGGACTGGAACAAAGGACAATGATCAGATCTTCCCTCAGGGGGCAGGAAACTGCGACTACCTTTTGTCTTCAGAAAATGACTCATGGGGAGGAGAAGGGAACCAGCCAGGTGACAGGACACTCAGGTTACCACCACAACTCCTCCCTCAACCCCTCATTTCTGTAATGTATGCATGATGTTTCTGGGGGGTGGGCTTGACCTAGAGAATGGGAATTTCAAAAGTTTTTATAAGGTCTTGCACACCATTTTTCTGTGTCTTTCCTCTCTCCTGCAAGTGAGGGGAACACACTGTTGCAGCAGTTCAATAAAGGCCAAGCCTACAGGCTGCTGTTTTGCTCCAAGTTATCCTGGTTGGTGTCTTTGTTTTTGTCCAAGGGAGCCCTCGGATTTTTCCGGTAACATAGCCGAGTAAGATTGTCTTCCATAAACACGGTTTTAACAATGAGTCTGTAAGTGACTGTGGAGGCCAATTCTGGATCCACACGTCCTTCCACAGTGGGGACATTGGTTTCTGGGCAGGAGTTGATCACGGTGTGGATTTGCCAAGCGTGCCTTCCTTTTAGCACGTTTCTCCCTTGCGTCCTGAGTTCGAGTGTCTTCAAAGCCCATGACACCTTTGGTAAAGGCTTTTCTCCAACTGGAGCGCTTGTAGGCTAGTGTTTCCCAGTTGTCAGTGTTTATACTACATTTTTAAATATGGCAACCCTAAATCAGGCTATACATCTTTTGGGAGCTTGTTCCAGCCTCGGTGCACAATGGTTATTTCCTTTTGCAGAGTTAAGAAATGTTCCTTCTGTTGAATTGGTTCTAAAAAGTTAATCTTATCATATATGGCCTTGAGGAGCTTTGTATCCAACTAAGTTCTATCCAGATTAGACCCATTGAAATTAATGGGCCCAAGTAGTCATGCACATTGATTTCACTGGGTCTTGTTTACCAACACCCCCCAGTCCACAAAAGTAGTAAGTATTCTAGTTTCTGGGAGGAGAAGTCAGGCAGAGCCTGTGAGTGACAGTACTCCACAGCTCTGTAGAAGGGCAGAGGGAAGAGAAGGGAAACTTTAGGTTTGTATAATAATTGAGCAAATTAAGTGGCCTAACATTATTTAAATTTAAGTTCCTGGTGATAAGAAGTTGGGATTTCCTTTAGTGATAACAGCCTCAGCCAGTCTCCTCTAAAAGACAGACTTGGGACTCCGAAGGAACTTAGGCTGCTGTAAGTTGTAGGACCTCTCTTCATAGTTAATAAACTGTAACAAATCCAGTGCTCTTTTTTTGGGGGGGGGTACGCATACCCCTAAACATTTTGTGAATCTTTGTACTTTAATCCATTTACTGTATTTATTTTTCCTGATCTGAACGATGAAATGGTGATTTTCTTTAATCAAAATGAGAGTACCCCTAAACATTTTTAAAGAAAAAAAGCACTGAACAAACCTAATTGTAGTTGTAAGCAGTACTATATAAGAATGGAGATACTTTATAAAGTGATAGTGTATTAATAAATCTAAGTGGTATTATAAAGATGGATATTTTCCTAGTTAAATTGGGTTGCCTAGAAAAGCAGCAGCTAATATTATACATCAAAACGCACAAGCACAGCAAATTAAGAATGGGCCACGAATCAAGAACCACACACACATTAAAGAGAAAAAAAAAGTTTTTTATTTTGGAAAAAATAAATTTAGCGCTATCACAAATCAAATTACATAGAAAAGCTAAATAAAAATCAACTTCAAGTTTAAATAATTTATGTACTATAAACAGAACTGAACAGTTTCAGTATTACAGCAGACAGAGCAAAATATCTGTGCAAATGAACAGTATGGCTCTATACAGTTTTATTGTGGTGACATAATAGGTATATTTCATTATTTTTAATCATGTGGTTTGCTGTACCACATTACTTTAAGAAAAGAAATTAAGACCTGCAAGTTCTTTTGCGCATACCCCCTCCCCCCAATTTGCAATTAGAAAATAATGTGCATCCAGCAGCATTGGAATATTTACCGTAAATTGTGCTAGCATCCTCTGTGTGCATCCACCTACAATTACATAGTTGCTTAACTTGCCAATGTTTTTATTTGGTGGCTATTTGTTTGAGTCAACAAAAAATGCACCTCCGATCAGTAGACAAGCTGTGAGCTTTTTAACAGCTGCTTTTACCTGAGCACCAGTACCCAATATAAACCTTACAGACACTTAAAATGTTGTAAGAACTAGCTATATTGTGAGACTCAAGACTGTGAACCAAGACTTGCAAACACAGTGTTATACTTTGCAAGTGAGGAATGCACTTCCTTACAAATGCAATTTTAAACTTCTCACACTACAAGATCAACTAAAAACAGATTCTTCGTAACTGAATTAACCGTAACCAGCAGCATTTTCAAGCTTCCTCACCCCCTCTAAAATCCAGTCAAAATATGAAAGGCAAATACTTATTAGAAGCCACAAGGTAAACACTACCCAACAGAACTTATTCAAGTTTCAGTTGCAGCTTACATTTCCTCTCAATTCAAGAAAGAATCCTATTTAAAAACAAAAACGACAGATATTTTTTAAAAAATAAAAAAGCAGATTGATAGTTTAAGAGACTTTGGCTACAACCCTAAATACAAAGACCACTGAAGTCTATAGGAAACATGCCAGGAATTGGGTTGTTTAACCTATAAGTCAAGAGGTTTAACAACTGGAAGGAGTTTGGTTGTGGCTATTGGGTTCTTTGGAGACCCTCTATAGCGAACCTTCTTTTCTGACAATTTTCTCCTGAAATCACATTTGTCAGGTGTAGCAACCAGAATATTTACATTTGTGTGCGTTTTTACAACAGCTTTTGGTGCTTCGTGATTAGTTAGGTCCTCAAGGACTGACTTGGATTGATGATTGGTAGTCAGTGTCTCTTTGCCGGTTGTACCAGGCCTGCTGGCTTGCTGTAATGGATGTATTTGTTGTGGGCAGGATTTGGAAGGCAGAGAATACCGATTGCAAGTAGACTCTTGCTTGCAGGTTGATTCAGAAGAAAGCAGAGAAGCTGTAGATGTACTAGAGGTATTTTCCATGTAGGACGGCAATGCGGTTTCAAAACTCACTGATTTAACAAGAGAAGGACAGTCATTGCCAACTTTTATTAATCCACAAGCAACTGACGGCTTGTTAGCCTCCAAGAGGGAGTTCATTCTCCGTACTGACTGACGGACAGGCGTACGTTGAAACTTAAGTGGTGATTTGGCTTTGGTTGCAGAACATGGCTCATTTAATGAAAGTTTGTTGAACCAATGTATATGGTCAGCAACCTTTCCTGGAGGGGAAAATGTAGATTTCTCAATAGTTTCCATGTGTAGATAACATGTATTGTTTCTGTCGCCATCTTCTGGCAACTGAGAAAGAAGCTCCCCTTTTTCAAGACATTCTTTAATTTCTGAGTAACAGTATCTAAATTCTTCATCGGTTTTTTCATCCGATTCCAATGTCTCATTTTTCAGGGTGTTTGTGCTATTTAAATGCATCCCTGGAGATGTCATTATGGTCAAGTGCTCCTTTTTTATTGATCCCTCACTTTTGCTAAGATCATGGACTGGAAGATTAGTCTCTGTAATGTTTGGGAAGAGGGAACTGTCTACAGCTTTGACTTGATCCATATTTGGCAGACGTTTGTTGGAGACGTTTGATTTATTCGCAGAACCTACAAATGGAGTCTTCTGTTCTACGTTTGTCAGTTTCTGAGCTTGGGCTTTAGAGAGCTCTTCCTCTAGATTGAGTTCTGAAAAGCATGCTGTACCTTGTGTTAAATTTAATTTTGAAGGCTCAGTTTCAAATAAATTATGAAGGTTGCTTCCCGATTCAGAAAATGCTGTCTTAATTTTCAATAAAGTGTCTGCAGTCAAATAATTTTCATCCTCACAAAAAGAAGTTTGTTGTTTTTTGCTTTCCTGTTCAGAACTTGCATCAGTGGGTCTTGACTTAACAGGAATGATTGGTGGTATTCTAGTTGTAAGAAGAGGCTCAGAAAAAGAGGTTTCTGCTTCATGACATGCCATTAAAGCAGCAGCCCTATTGCTAGTCTTCTCAGATCCTGCAGTACTGGGGCCGGTCCAGGACATTCGGTAGGTTGTTTCATTATGTTGGTTTTCAATTTGCAAGTTTTCCTCTGACTTGCTGATGTTTTTGGAATCTTAAAAAAAAAAAAAACCACACACAGTAAGTATATCAGAAGTTATAATCTTGCTGATTAAATTTACACTGAAACCACTTGGGATCGCAGTAGTGCCATTAAGGACTTTGGCACCTGCTCACTGCACTCTTAATCATGAGGTAAAATGGGGGTTGCCTTTTTTTCTCCCTTGAAAAGTACATAGAGTTGAAGGCAGAAGTGATGCTCTTTCCCACTTCCTCTTTCAGCTATACCTGCTTTTCAAGGCTGAAATCAGGATCTGACCAGCAGCTAAACAGAAGCAAAGTAATCATTGAGGTAGTACGGAAATAATAATAATAATAATAATTTTATTATTTATACCCCGCCCATCTGGCTGGGCTTCCCCAGCCACTCTAGGGGAAGGGAAGCAATCTGAGAGGCTTGAGGAAAGGAAAATGGAGTGGCCAGTAGGTAAAAAGTGCAATGTCACAAGTGTCAGGAGATAGCTCATGTGCATGTGTGCACACAGTAAAACACATCCTTTTAAAATTCCAGTTTATTCTTGGGTTCCCCACATCCCATAAAAAAATAATCCAAAATCCCTGTATCTTTTTCAATTGATTGAACCATGAAAACCCATTGCTTTCCAGTGTTGCCATAGCACAAAAACATGGATATGTGGTACAAATGCTTATCATCTGCACACTCTTTACAAGGGATCTGTTCAAAACCACCATCAACTAATAGGTAATCTCTGGGTCCACATATATATTCCATGATTTGTGTGAGAGTTACATAGGAAGACCACAATACTCATGAGAATCTGTGCCTTGGATCAATGTTCTTCTGGTGCTGGCAAGAACTGGATCTGCAATTTTTCTGTGCAGTCCACCATCCTAAGCTTTTATTTGACAATTGAATTTGGGGATGGGACTTGTGTAAAATGATAAAAATTCAAGATCTGCTGCAATTCTATTTGGTTCGACTTTTTACCCAGACCCATTGGAAAAGCAAAAAATAATGATGTTGTGTTTTTCTTTTTTGTTGGAGTGGGGAGAGAAGTAATCAGAGAGGTGCTACCCGCAGCACTCTCAGAAAATTCCAGATGTGTCCACAGCTCAAGGCTGCTGACATCTGTTTGCCTGTATAAAGTAAAACTTTCTACCATACGATCACGAGTGACACCACCTCCAAGAAAAAATGCAGAAGGAATAGACATACCACACTTATGTTTTTCCTAATCTTGGGAACACAACAATGGGTATTAAACTGGTGGTCACTACCTCAATCTCTGGTGCCATTTCAGGTTTCAGGAAGGAAGGGGAAACAAGATTCATTTAAGCACCAAGAATGACCATATGATTTGTTATGGTTACTTCTTTTATACCAAATACGAGATATGATGCTCCAGAAAAATAATCACTTGTGCTCATAAATATGTGTGTTCATTTTGGTCTGTGGACTGCCCTACTCCACCTTATAGATGTTACTATCAGCTTCTCTTTAGGAAAACAGAAAGTGCATGCACACCATGCTACTGTCTTGATCCGCGCTAATACTGCTCTCAGCATTCTTTCAGAACACGTGTGCCCAAGATCAGCTTAGTTCATCTCAGCTCCTTCTCTAAAGATCAAACAGCCAATAAAAATCTGTGACCTTAGCATTCAGCCCTAATAGTATCTACCTCTTTGAAGATCAGAAAACAAGAGTCCCTATAAGAGTGGCCAACCAGTTTACTGCTCCAAGGAATTAGGTGTCATCAGCAAACTGGGACACTTCATATCATTTGAAGTCAGGGCTGAGGAGTGAACAAGCTATAAAGCACCAGACCCAACTAGGGCTGGGCAGTATCTCAAATTGTCTGAAACTGGTATCATGATTGGAATGCCATACCCGTTTCAGACATGCATGGTAATTTTATTTATAATATAGAAAGCAACATTTGACACTTAGAGGGTAAACCAAATTTACCTTTTTTTGTTATATATTCACCAACACATGGGCTTAAAAATGCAGCTGTCTTTCCATGGTTCATCCCACTTTCAACATTTTGTTGACTTGCAAGTCGACGACCAACATTTTCAGATCTGTTGCTAGGCAGATGTTCCACTGCAGTATTCTTTTTAGGATAAAAAAAAGTTTATTTTATGTAGACAACACAAATGCTTTACTGCTTTTACAATTTAAGGAAAGAATCAGAATTTAAAGATGCTGCTGTACTATATATTTAAACAAGGAACGCAATGAAAAGCTTGCAATGTTAAGTCTGTCATGTGAATGGAAAAAATTAGTGTGTTGCATTGGGAATTCATGGTAGCACCACAATCCAAAGTCTATAGGAATAACTGGCTACAACTGAGAAAAAGCTGCAAATGGCAAGAGATAGACATCAAGCAGCTGTAGAAGAGGAACACAAACAGGGATCAGCTATTTGGAGCTAGCTGAGTAGGTGAACAAGGGACAGAGAAATGGCAGTAGTACAGACCTTCACGGACTTCAGCATGCAGTATTTAGAATTTGTGACATTTGCCAAACATTCTCCATCATATGGATTAACCTTTCAGCCCCTTGTTTGTTTGTTTGTTTGTTTACTTACTTACTTAAAGGTAAAGGTAAAGGTACCCCTGCCCGTACGGGCCAGTCTTGCCAGACTCTAGGGTTGTGCGCTCATCTCACTCTATAGGCCAGGAGCCAGCGCTGTCCGCAGACACTTCCGGGTCACGTGGCCAGCGTGACAAGCTGCATCTGGCGAGCCAGAGCAGCACACGGAACGCCGTTTACCTTCCCGCTGGTAAGCGGTACCTATTTATCTACTTGCACCCAAAGGTGCTTTCGAACTGCTAGGTTGGCAGGCACTGGGACCGAGCAGCGGGAGCGCACCCCGCCGCGGGGATTCGAACCGCCGACCTTTCAATCAGCAAGTCCTAGGTGCTGAGGCTTTAACCCACTTACTTACTTATTAAAAACAACCTAAAACACAAATACTGTAGCCTGGGAAAGGCTTTTGGAAACTAGAGATTACAATTGGAACAAGATCACAAGTCATCAAGAGAGATGGGCTCCCTGCTTCAGTTCCAATGCATATCTGCACAGAGAATGCAGTTTGTTTACTTAAAATCATTTATAAATACCATATTTTTCGCACCATAGGACGCACTTTTTCCCTCCTAAAAAGCAAGGGAAAATGTGTGTGCGTCCTATGGAGCAAATGCAGGGGGGAGGCAGGCGGGAAAAGCCCCCAAGAGCCGCACACAAGCTTCGTGCACTCTTGCGGGCTTTTCCACAGGAGGGAGAAGGGACTGACTGGCCGCATCCCACCTCCCAGAAAAGCCAGGAGAAGCCGCGATCTCTTTAAAGGGGTTGCGCGGCTTCTGCGGGCTTTTGCGAGAGGTGAGGGAATTCCCCCACTTCCCAGAAAAGCCAGGAGAAGCCGCGATCTCTTTAAAGGGGTTGCGCGGCGTCTGCGGGCTTTTGCGAGAGGTGAGGGAATCCCCCCACCTCCCAGGAAAGCCCTGCGCAGCGTCTCCCGGCAAGGAGAGGCTGCACGGGGCTAAAGCGGAAGCCAAAACAGCGAGCGGGATCCATCCTGCTCGCTGCCTTGGCTTGTGCCATAGCCGCGCGCAACCCCTCCGGCAGGGAGAGGTTGTGCGCAGCCTGTACGCTGCTCTTTGGGGCTGGGGGGGGGGAAGATTTTTTTTCTTGATTTCCCCCCCCTAAAAACTGGGTGCGCCCTATGGTTCGCTGCGCCCTATGGTGCGAAAAATACGGTACTTAATATTTTTTTTAAATCTCAAAGTGCTGCACAATATCACTAAGACAAAAACTCAACAGAAAACCAATAAGACAGTAATATAAAAACGCATACAAACGGCCTGAATTTATGGGTCATGGAAATATTTGATTACTTTAAAAGCATTTAAAAATTGGTTAATGTTAAAAAAATTCTCTACAGTTGCAACCATTAACTGAAAGCTCCGCAAGACTGAAAGTAATCACTTAAGAGTCTAATACAATAACAAGAGATGTTAAATAGTACCTCTTTGCTGCTCCTTCCCAGAATGAACTTTAATCGCAATGACCTGCGCACCATTTCTTTCCGACTAACCTTAGGAGAAAAGCAACCCATTTTTCCAGACTCAACCCTGAAAAGAATCAGAAATAAGCTGAGTACACATTGTCCTGAGCTCAAATACCCTAGGTTTTAAGTCTAATAATGTACATAATTTGGCTTGGATCCAGACTTTGCTTCTGCCAGTGGGAGCTTCCCAAGTAGAGTTTCACTCAAGGGGTACTGCTACTGGCAAAAAAGGGTGCAGGAAGCAGCTTTTGCAAGTTCCCTCTGTGCTCTTCAAAAATCTGCTCTGGAGAGTTGAGAGACCCCAGTGAATAATGTGGTGGATAAAAGCCTTATGTTGATAGAAGGTCCTTCCATTTACAGATTAAGTTTGGCTCCAACACAGTAACCACCCCTTAAGCATAAAATAGGCCATTTATACCTAAATTGTGGGAGACGGTGTGAAAGACTGTACAAAGTTCTGCCCCATTAAATGATTTGAAAATACATTTGATGATGCACTGAGAGGATGGGAGCCAAAATATAAACTCCAGTTTTTAAAAGAACCAAGGTCACAGAACTCAGTTAACTCATTTCACTTAGAAATTGTATTTAATCTAGAAAATTTAGAGTTCTATATAGACTTCTTTAAACATCATGAAACATAGGCAGCATTTCCCCCTCTGTTCCTGTAATGCCAATCTTCTGACAAACTTACCTATGTACTTTTTTGCTGGCAATTCTTTTGCTTCTTCGACTTCCTACACTAGGCGGGTGCTTTTCACTATTGACCGAGATAGACACAGAACTCTGAGGTGCGTCAAGAGATACATTAGGGCTTGTTTCAAAATGAGCTGTGAATAGGTTAGAGAGAAGTGTTTAAATGATTTATTGTTAAAATAACTACAAAATTATTTCCCCTTTTAAAAACCTATGATCTGGGTCTCCATTTTTCACTGAAAATTTGTAAGTTCTCATTAAAGTTGTTCAAGAAATTGTGTATTTAACTGTTTTCAAATCAGTTATTGAAGATAGAATGTCTCTCTTGGGACTTAACCCATCCACTCTCCTTTATATGCTTTTTCATACATATGTTAGGGAAGCTGATTTGTCTCCCATGGACACCAATCCATAACTTAGCCCAATGCATGAGAGGGCTCATAATGCAAGTACAATTAGGAACATAAACAATAAATGCAAAACAGTCATCTTTATGTAGCCATGTTTGACTGCAGTAACTCTACAGTTTTGTAAGGCAAAGAGGGTTACCATGAGGGACAGAATTCTGAACTGATTAGGTTGGAGAAAATATTTAAATAATCATTACTTTACCTGAACTAGGTGTTGATCCAACGCTAAAAAGGCTACTTGGTAGCAATTCAAGAGCCAAGTTATGCCTGATAGATCGCCTTTTCTTGTTAGAGAAACCTTGAGAGGAATCAGCTGGACATTTACGTTTAAAATTTGGAGTAAGTATCACTGGAGTCACTGATGAAAAGACTGTAAAGAAAACAACAGATGAAATAAAAGCTTTAAAATGGCAGACAGCAACAAGATAAAACTGCTGTACAGTTGAAACAGTGGTATTTGCACTAGTAGCTAGAGCAGGTCTGGCACTCACATTTTTTATAGGTGAAATAATAGGTTAATAGAAAATACAGATAGGAAACATTTTTAAGTGGTTGCTTACTTCCTCCTGCAGTTAGTAAATTCCTGCCTTTAAAAAAACCCACAAATTTTATTTCCATAACTTCTAGAAAGTCTCATCTCCCCTTGCAAATGACAAACATTTAAAGCCATGCACTCTTTGCAATGTTAGACAAGGATATCTCATTGGCAAAATTTATTTAGGAGAAAAGCAATGTTTTTGAAGGAAAATGTACCCAAGTTAAGAGATTCTTTAGTAATTTGCATTGATGGATAGCATATCAATGGGACCTAAGCCCCAGTATGCAGTAGCAAAAAGCAGCCCAGTTTCTAACTCTGAAACTCAGACCATTACAATCAGTGCAAGTGCAACGGCAAGGGCAAGCAAGCAAGCCAGTATTACAGACTTGTTATAGTAATCTGCAGCACCCTATCCGAGCACAGTCTCGTTATAAAATGTACAAGTCTTGAGGACAAGGTATGAAGTGCTCCATGCAAATGCACTATACCTACCATGCCTGTCTTTCTGTGGTGTAGTGGAGGGGGTTCTGTTAGATTTAAGTTTATTCAGAGCTCCACTAACAATATCTGAAATTGAAGACACATCAAGCAATCAAGCTTTTACTAGGAATTTTATATTGCTCAATTTCTAAATATAAAGTGATTTTTGTTATTAAAAAAGAGAAAGGATAGCTTCTTAATGATGCATCAATTTTTGTACTTCTATTTAAGCTGAAACCCAATTTGTCAAAATTGTTATGTGCCGTTACCAAGCTGATCCTTAAAAAAATTACTGTTTCAGCACAATGAATCCCAGTCGTGCTGACGAAGATGCATACAACTGTTGAAATAAGTACTTGTTTCACTCTAAGGTCCTACCTCTTAGGTTAGCACATTTATGCCAGCCCCATGAAATGGAAAATGGTATTCAGAAACACTTCACTAGAACCTTTAAAAGTATTCAGTTACAAGATTTGGGTTCCTTACCATGAAGGTTCATGTTTTGCCTGTGGAGACAGTGACTATGTAAGCTGTATCTCTTTCATTCAGCCAAGGCAGGGACTTGTGACTAGGCAATTTGATTATCCTCTCCCTCCCCTTCTGGCTCCTCCTCCAGTTCGGCACCATGTCCAAGCAGAAGGGATCTCGTAAGAAAAATTAGGTTTAGATAAGAAAAGTGGGTGGGTGGGGGCAGCCATATAGTAGTAGGAAAAGGAAAAAGCCTGCCACAAACAAACTTCGATTGGGAGTTTTCATGCATGCAAGCAAACAGCTACTTGAATAAAATAATGCCACAACTTGAGTGTGGCAATGGATATCTCTACGTTGCCAAACAAGAAGGAATATTCAAGGAAAGAAACTGATGTTCCATTCTCAGTGTGGCATGGGAGGAATCCATTTTGAGAGACATATAAAAGCTATAGATACGACAAAGAGCAGGCAGAAATAAAGGTGGCTGCCTAGTCAGGAAGTAGTAGGTTCTGGAGAACTCTTCTTGCATGTATAGACCTATCTTAATAGTGGCTCATTAAAATGGAGATATCAGTAATGCACAATGGAGTGGGTAAGCACTGGGATTCATAGGCCAATGTTATGTGGGCCTTGATTCAGTGTGCTACAGTGAAGCCAGTCACTTCTCATCCCCTCCTATGACCAGGGTCACAGAATAAAAAGGAACAGCTGATAAGATTATCTAAAGGCCCCTGCTCTTTAAATGAGTAACTCAAGGGTCTGCCTAATGTCTAGGTTATGCCAAGGATGCTCCTGAGAATGACTAGAATTGGGACAAAAGAGGGGGAAATTAACTCTTGGGATATGTGGAACATGTTGTCAACCTTCAGATGAAGACTGATCAGTTCTCAGGATAACTCTAGCCTTACGGAAGATTCAGAGGTTCTTGTTAACTGATAAGGAACTGGGCTCAGATGAATCTTGCTTATGGTGATGAAGGTGGCTTTGATCAAGGTTAGATGGACTGGAACTGCCTTAAGGAGTTCAAACAGCAGGTGAGATAAAGCATAAAAGTTCATGTTTAATTGCCAGGAAGGAAACTGGTGGGCAGGCAGATTAAGGAAGGAATCTCTTTGGATGAGGATATGAACCCAAAGGTTTGGCGCTGAAAGAAGAGAAGCACTTAGGCTTCTTGCTTGAGGCCATTTTGCCCAAGTCCTTGTTGCATGCCTGGTTAGGTAAAAGCAAGAATTCTGATGCTTGTTTCGCTATGGATCTTCAAAGTGGAGAGATCACTTGCCAGATTCTGAGAATCCTCACTGGTGAGAGGGATAAGAGACCCCAGAACATACAGGTGATCACCCCAAATGAACTATCCTACGGGATGATTAAAGATAGCCATTGAGGAAATTTGAGAAAAAACATATTTGTACAAATGTTCCAGAGGTCCTGCATGGCCCTGGGGGTGGAAGCTAACCTGATGAGGTCAGGTACTTGAGGCTCAGTAGGAAGCACAAAGATTAGAATCACTTTTCTGGGGTAACAAGTTCCTTTGCCTCTTTCTCCAATAAGTGGGTGATGCCTGCTTTTATCATTCAACATTTCTGAATGGACATGGAGGTTCGGGATGAGCAGACACTGTCCCAAGACAGTCAAACAAGTTCTATCATGTACTGTGCATTACAAAATGGAGAATGGAGCCACTCCCCACCGGGATCTGGATGTCACAATGGTGCTTGTCTGGCTTGGTTTAAGTTGTGAAGCTCTGGTTTCTGAGGAATGACAGTGCCAAAAAGGTTTGCTGCTCCTGGAGTCTTGACAAAAGGAAAAGGACTGTCTCTTTGATTGCAGCCTGCCTTCTTCTGGAAACAGACAGTAAATCCTTGTGTCTCTGCTAAAACCTCCTTCAGTGCTTCCTCTCCAAGGAGGGCAGCTTCTTTAAAGGGGACTAAAGCTAGATTACTTTGGGATGCCAATTCTACATTCCAGTGTTTTAACCATGTTGACATTCTAGTTACAACACCAACCACAATGGCTCTGGTGAAAAATTAACACATCCATTGTGGCATCAGTCTAGATAATTGTGGGGTGGTCCCTGTGTAGCTTATCTAGTCAAAGTCTGGAACTGGAGTTAAGTGCTTGAACTAAAAATGGCTGGCTCTTGCTATGAGGATAGAAGCTGCCCTTATGGGAAAAGCCAGGGCCTCATAACCCTCTTTAAGGTCAAATCAAATTTCTTTTTTTGCCCCTTCCTGGAGGGGGGCATCACAATTCCATTCCAACCCTGACAGCTGGGCTATTATGGGGCTTGTTGCTCTAATGTACAGATGGCCAATGTGGTGCCCTCCAGATGTCGCTGGATGCCAACTCCCATCATTCCCGGCCACTTGTCATTCTGGCTGAAGCTGATGAGATTTGCAGCCCAACAACATCTGAAGGGAATGTTAGGCTATCCATGCTGTAATTGTGCGCATTGTTAAATTTATTGCTGCCTAAATGTATGGTCCACTTTGACTCAAGTATCTAAAACCTATAGGGGAAATCCTCTAAGGAAATTTTGTTGCTGGCAGAAGAGAAGCTTCTTTGGAAGTGCCATGTGCTGGATCCTGCTCAAAAGAATGCAAACCTAAGGCAGAAATCATTGTTGTCAATAAAGTAAATACTGTAATCAAAACCATTAAGCCATCTTATTTCCAAGAGTCCTCTGTCACTTCACTGTCCCTCTTTTCTCTCTGAAGAGATGGTGGCAGGAGATATCCTGGCTGAGGTAATATTCTGGGTTTTGACCCATATAGCAGAGGAGGTTGGATTTGGGTAGATTTTTCCTTTTGGATGTGGTATGTGGATCAGGAGACTGGTGTTCAGAAATGCTCATGTGAAACTTTAGCTTGACTAGATTTAGGGTCAGCACTGACAACTTCTCCTTCCTTGGAATAGTGATGGACTGAGATGTGAAGAAAATCAGATGAGGTTGAAGAAAAGCAGCTTGAACACTTGTAGGAGGGTTGGACACTCAGAACTAAACTCCTTAATATCAGCTGTGAGAGAATCTTTGAAACTTTGAATGAATTCTTTTTCTAATAAAAAAGGAGAACTTTTAAATGGATAAACTGTTCCTTTTTGAAGGTACAGTGGTACCTTGGTAGTCAAACGGCTTGGCTCTTGAAGAAATCGGCTCCCAAATGCCACAAACCCAGAAGCGAGTGTTCCAGTTTGTGAACTTTTTTGGGATGCTGAATGTCCCAACGCAGTTTCCGATTGAGTGCAGGAAGCTCCTGCAGCCAACTGGAAGCCGTGGCTTGGTTTTTGAATGGTTTCGGGAGTTGAACGGACTCCCAGAACAGATTAAGTTCGAGAACCAAAGTACCACTGTATAGGAGTTTCTTGAGTGGTGCCACAGGCCCAAGCAGGAGGTGAAGGTTGCAGTAAGGGACAAAAGGAAAGGAAAGCATTTCCCCACATGTACCCCTCAGCTACTTAAGGGAGAAGTACACACTGCAGGGGGAAATTTAGTGCAGGAGAACTAGGGAAGGGAGAGGAAGAAGAATTAAGGAAAAATACATAGGCCTGAGCTCTAAAGTAGAGGAGGAACTCTGCTTTGGGCAAAGGCAGGGACGAAAACAGAAGCAGAGGACAAATAAAGCAGCCTAGTTACATGATCCTGCCTTGGACAAATGAGAGTTCCACTCTGTGGGTTGTATGTTGCCCATGCCAAACTATGAAGCACAATGTTGTTAGGCCCCGCCGCCCTTGAATAAACTTTTTTAAAGTTTTTTTTTCTGAAGGTTAGCTGGAAGACCCAGGATAATTTTCTTCCACTTGGATTCCCTCCCTTTAATCTGCCCAGCAAGGCTGGAAAGTAAGCTCCCTGCAAAGAAATGGGTTAAAATGACCAAAGTGTTAAATAATCCTTCCATAACAATTTGAGATCCCAGCAAAATGAGACATAGAATTTTCTTTGAACAGTTAATACTTTTCAAAAATAATAAATTAAACAGAAGGAACATAGGGAAAAAGCAAATATAAAAAAATTCACAAACTCAAAACGCAGGTCCAGTTTGTACATAATTTGCATGCAATTGTTTCAAACTGTTTTTAATATTTTATCTTTAAATTTGCTGAGACCTGCCCTAGGACCATGTGGTGGGAAATAAATAAATAAAGACTTAAATACTGCTGCTACTACTGCTACTACTAATAATAATAAGCCAATCTATGGCTTAGTGCAAACTAGCAGGTTACTGGAACAAAAATCATGACTCCTGTGCTCTACCCTGGCTGCTGCCAGCACACTATCCAAGGCTAAGCCATGGTTTACCCTGTTACTTCCAAACCTGGGCTTGTCTTCCTAAGATTAACCACAAATGGTAAACCAAAAACAAACCTTTGTTGCAGCTCATGGTTTGCTTGGAGTGAGACTACCACAAGCCTGGGTACAGACGTTATGCTAAGTTAAGCCATGCTTAGCTACAGCAGCTAGTCATGATCTTTGATCCAAGAACTTTTATTTTTGTTTATTCACAGTATGCCATAGTTTAGCTTAGCATTGTGTGAATCAGGCCATAGTAAGCAATCATGTGCTAAAGATCAATATTACATCAGCGTATATCTAAAACTCAGATGTGGAAATAGCACTATTGCTAGTGCAACTGCTCACTAGTGCTAAAGGTTTGCCCATATATACGTAAAATAAGAAATGGTGAAGATCTTACATCATATTTACCATGTTCACTGATAAATCTGCAATCTGTTACATATGTAGATTGCAATCTCAAGGTCAAGTGCCCTTAGGTTACTAAGGGCAACACAGTTAAGGTTTCAAGAGCCGCTAGCTTTTCTATTATCTATAGCCAAATAATCAAATTTCCCTTGCCACCTGACAGAGGACACAGAAATATGAGTGTTCAAATCAATACTGATAAATAGATGCAAAAGTGTGCTCCTTAAAAAACAAAAAAACAAAAACAACAGCACGCTACTTATTGGCCAAGGACAATTTAAATGCTCTATTCCTGTCCAACTATTTCCTACTAATTCAAATTGCTCATAAGGTAGACTAGAAACCACTTTTGGACAAAAACACCAAAGCAGTACACATATTGATTTATAGGTGTGTGGTCTAAATATATATCCCTAGATCAATTGTTAAGCAACCTGCTCCCAGAATCAAAATACATTCCACATACACGGCTCATTGAAATTAAGCATTCTTATCATTAACATTAAATGTAAGTGTGTACTTTCCCCTTTAGTTTAGCAATTTGAAGGTTCTCGTATAGCTACTTTCCCCTTGTTACAGGTAAGTGCAAAGGGAAGCACACTCACCTCCCATGCTCCTCCTCCTCCTCCTCCTTGTGGGTTCACCTGGAGTTTCACCTTCACTTTCTTCATATTCTTGCCGCGAAGGAGTGGAGACAGGATCATCAATGCCAAGCATAGTAGGTATCTTTTCCAGGATGAACTTTGGTACATGCCCTGAATTAGGGAACAATTGTTATGCATGTTATGCAGGGATTCCATTCCATAAGCCCACTCCATCCCTGTCCCTTTTCATGATGTCTTTATGACTTTGGGGGCGCTACTTCTGGGTCCAGTGCCGTGCGCATGTTCGCAATTGCGCATCATTCAGATGCGCCCAACCCAGGAGCTGCCCGTGCAAGGAATATCACAACTGCTAAAAATTTCTATGTCACACAAAATTATCACCGTACCTATTTTTTCTGCATGATCAATAAGTGTCTGCAGAACTGCCGCCTGCAAACGAAGCTTTCTCTCTGTATGAGCCGACATCTTGTCAGCTTCATTTGATTGCAAGAGGTTTGGAACAAAGATAACTGCCAGGTTGCTACTGCTCATTTTGTTCTCAGCAGATCTGGAAAAGAAAACCAAAAAGAGAATGGCATCAGAAGTTTCATACTAGTACAGTGGTACCTTGGGTTGCGAACGGGATCCGTTCCGGAGGCCTGTTCGCAACATGAAAAGCCCGCAACCTGAAGTGCCGTATCTGCGCAGCGCGATTTGGTGCTTCTGTGCATGCGCGAGCGGCGAAACCCAGAAGTAACCCTTTCCAGTACTTCCGGGTCGCCGCGGGATGCAACCTGAAAAAATGTTAACATGAAGCAAACATAACATGAGGTATGACTGTATACGATTTCTGATTTTAAGACTGCAGGCGATTATTATTTCCCCTGCACAAACGGCTAGTCAGCACTGCACTTGAAGAGCTCTTGAGCATTGGCTCGTTAATACAGCTATTTTCTAGACCTTCTGCAACTAGCTTATCCTAAGCAGCACAAGATTCTGATTCCTCAAGCTTGCAGCCATCTTGGGCAAGGAGAAAAACGTAAAAAAGCACTTCAAGTCATGTGGGAGCTATTTTGGAACCTACGCCATGCTTTCCCAAGTTTAACTATTGCTGTTAATTATCTCATATTGGCATGGGATTAAGAAGGGACCATTTTCAACATTCCCTATTGGATTTGGGGAAGTACTGGGGTAGGGAGGAAGAGACACAAAGGGAAATTCAGAGTAAGCAGCATGACCAAGGGAAAAGAAATGGGTGGGGCATTTGAGTAAACTGTTCTGATGGAACACTCTGATGGAGTTATACAGCCATTCAGCAATTGTTATTTAACTCAAGAGCTGGTTCCTGCATTGGTAAGGGGGAAGAAGCAAGGTTCATTTGGTTAAAATTAGATATTATTCCTTTGTAGACAAGGCAAGACACCTAAGCTCTGTGAACACTCAAGAGAAGTGAAATAAAAGTATTTCATGAAATCTAAGCATACAGGTTGCAGAATAGTTTTATAGAAAGATCAAGTTTTTTGGGGAGGGGATATTCCCATCTGCTAACGGTTCGTCTAATAATTTCAGTGCAGTTTTTTATTCCTCACTTTATTTTTTGGGGAGTAGTGCATGTATGAGCATGCTTTAAGTTAGTACTTTTATATTTGATATATCTTTCTTTTCTAAACTACAGGTTATGACCCAAAGGGCAAGTGAATGTTTAGCCTTAAATTAGTGTAGTTGTTTAGAAACTGGGTTGATATTAGGAAGGAACTCCTCTACATGGCAATCATTGGTATGGGAACAGATGATTGGGGTGGAGATTATACTGCTTCATATATCTGAATATTTATTTTTGTTTGTGGAAGACCCCCTGAGATTTGTTTTTACTCTTTAAAAATAGCGCACGCACGTGTGTGTTTTTCTAGCTACCTGTTCAGTGGCAAGAAAAGTTATCCTACTAAATTAAATAAAAGGCAAGGAACTAAAACTGCACTTCTATGATGTGAAACATTTTAGTGCTATTCCAAGCACAGAGGGCCAATAGTAAGCACAACTTACCTTAGAGACACTTTTTTGAGAAACATGAAAAAATATCTGAGTATATTGATTATTCTGTCATTCATAAGACAGGAAAGCAGCAGTGTGGCAGAATTCTTCTCCTCGCTGCCCAATTGTTGGGCTTTGATGAGAGCTTCTTGCAGGTCACTTGGGAGAATGGGCTCAGGCAGTTCTCTGAAAAACTGCTTCAGAAGCCCTGCAACATCACAGGGCTGAGCAGTTGACAGGCAGTTTTCACCTTGATCCAGTTTACCCTAAAAATAAAATAAATAAGTTTTAAAACTGACATTGCCATAGTGAAAAAGCACAGAACTGGATGGAAGACCATACAGGCATTTGTAAGAAATGATGAGATATTTGAAGGCATATTGGCACAGATAGTGTTAACCATTTACTTTAAGTGGTTATGGAAGTGTAGGCAGAACCTGCCTTATTTTTAATTTTGTACAATGCATAGCTAGTATTGTTATGCACTTTACTTAGAAAGACAGACTGAGAAAGACAGTTGTACTGTACCTTTAATGCTTTTATGCGAACAACTGATCCGGATATTCTGAAGAGCCCTTCAGTGCCAATGTGTTCATCTAAATATTTACATGCCTCAACTAAGAAGCTAAAGGAAAAAACGAAAAACAATCAGTGTGTTTGGCATTAAGAATTCAATCTTTGCAAGTAAAGAAATATTAAATTATGTCCATACTGATATATACAGTGGTGCCCCGCAAGACGAATGCCTCACAAGACGGAAAACCCGCTAGATGAAAGGGTTTTCCGTTTTGGAGGCGCTTCGCTAAACAAATTTCTCTATGGGGTTGCTTCGCAAGACGAAAAAATCTTGCGAGTTCCCGCGGGTTTTTTTCCGCTTTTTCCGCCCTTTTCCTAAGCCGCTAAGCTGCTTAACAGCTGATCCGCTGATAAGCCGCTTCTCAGCTGATCGCTAAAAGCCGCTAGACCGCTAATAGCGCTAATCCGCTAAGCTGTCAATGGGCTTGCTTCGCAAGACGAAAAAACCGCTAGATGAAGAGAATCGCGGAACGGATTCTTTTCGTCTTGTGAGGCACCACTGTATCAGAAAGTAACATCATTTTGCACACGGGGGAAAGGGAAGGGGCTTGAGTCTGCTCAAGGCTCCAACTCACTCTATTGACAAAAGCCACACACTGTCACCAGAAGCAGCAGATCTTCCAATTAGAGGTAAAACCCAAAGCTTTATATAAAAAAAATAGGTTTAAATTGACTGATTTGGCGAAAAGGAAGCCAAAAAGGAAGTCAGTGTCTGATTTCTGCGGACAGTTTCTGCAAGGGACGTTTTTGTGTATGGGAGACAAAGAGGCATTACAGCCATGGAGATTTAGTAGCAATTTGACTTGGACCCTGGAGACTGTTTCCTTCTTTTGGATATATATTTGAAACAGTTGTGTCAAGCTGCCTTTGGGGGGGGGAGGATACAAATTGACAGAGCAAATTTGATAGACTGATAATTCTGGCAGAGTAAGAAACAAAAAGTGGGGGGGGGGGGAGAAAGGCTGTGGAAACACAAGCACTAAGCCCAGTCCCTGGAATTTGGAGGCACAAAAGTGGGGTTAAGCAGGGCAGTTCAAGATTTAATCAGTTCAGCTGTCCTGCATCTTCCTTGTGCTCCTGACCAATAGCTTGTAAATGAAAAAATAGTTTTTCTCCCCAAATGTTATCTATTGCAATTGCTTTTCACCACCTCCAGTTACACAATTTCAAACAGCACTGTTTCACAATGCTCTACTAGAAAAGCATACAATCTCCCTTCTATCAGGACAAAAGGTCATTGTACGCCTGTTGGTGTGATCATGGGAATGTTGCAATTTCCTTTCCCTTCATCAGTATGAAGAACTTTCCTTCCTTGGCACCAACCATTTGTGGGGTGGGGAACAGAAACAAATTTCAGGAGTTGATCGCATGAATTATTCTCTCCCCAGATTCACTTTTATGTTTCTACCAGAATAAACTGCATGAAGACCTAATTATGCCTTATGTCTGCTATATTATAGGTTTTGCTTACCAAGGTATACGATCATATTCAGGCACATCTTGATGAGGTAATTCATGCAGAGCTATTCCAAATATTTTGCCCTAAGAAACAAAACAAAACAACTTTTTTCAACAAGTAGCAGAACACAGAGGTAGTGCACAAAGGACACTAGAACTTCTGATTCTTATGAAGTAAACGCCCTTTTAATCTTGTCTTAATATCTTTTGAAGTGCATGCACAGCACTTTCATCAAGGAATTAACTTGCACTTGCTCTGTACTGGATGCAAAGGGACTCTCTAATGCCAACAGACCTGTCTAAAAGAGCTTCTTGTGATGTAAACATTTCTGAAATTATTGTGCACAACTGCAAACACAAATCATTGCTTCCATTCTACCCTATGATAGTGATTTACATAATTTAATATTTTAAAGTGGAAAATCAAGAGAAAATAAATTCCATAAGGTATGCTTTCCTGAATACTGATTTAGTACAATACAAACTTTGTATCTTACAGCTCGTTTCATCGGATGAAAAAACTACTCGTTTTTCAGCCTAAGACAGGACCACAGATAGTATTCTTATCTAATCACACAATACCTGATCCTTATATACATGCATTCTTAGTTACTCATTCCAGCGAATGTAACTGCATGCTCATTTACCTTTGCCCCAGAACACAAATTTTATCTTCGCCTTAAAATGAAGCATAACAGGGACCCCTATACTAGCTCTATTTTGACATGGAAGTTGAAATGTTTGCATTTTTGTAACATGAGCCATCTAGACTGGCCTCAATCTAAATGTCTTTCAAATAATTTAAGTTGCTCTTTTAAAGATGAGGGCTGCACTACTGGAAGTAAGGTGGGATGGGATGATTTATTAAAGAGAGAAGTATACACAATAGCACAAAATAGGGTAAAAAAAAAAATCCATTTTTTACTCTGTGCTCTAACCAGAGCTGAAAGAAAACCTTTACTTGTGTCTATGTGTTCATGAGGAACCTAAAGGCACATCCTTATGATACTTTCCTTATGAGTAGCTATACTGCAGCAAACACATAATGAATCCTGTGGCACCTTAAAAACTAACAACAACAACAGCAACATCTTCTTATCACAGGCTTGAGCTTATTTCATCAGATGAAAGGATTTTATCCTGGGTTGGTAGGAAATGGGAGCAGAGAAGGGGGGGTGGAATCTATGAGATCAGAGCTCAATGAAAAACACCAGACAGCGATAATTACATTAAAGCTAAAAGTTGTGTAAACTAATTAAGGTGGCCACTCAAAAGTACTTTAGATGGCTGCATAATAAAATCAAGGTAACTGTGTTGCAAGAAATACAGTGATAACTGCATTAAAGTATAAATGTATATAACTAATTACAGTGACCATTCACAAATTAAATTTATATACTGCCCTTCATCCGAAGATCACAGGGCAGTTTAAATCAATACAAAGCAGTATTGATATTAACAGTTATCCCTCTATAGTGGAAGAGGACTGGAAGAAATTCAAGGACTACCTACAAAAACACTGTAAATTATATGAGTGTTAAGAAGGATGAGGGATTTGAAAATAACAGGGCACCATAAAATTTGGTGAAAAGATTATGAGAATGAGTGAATTTTATGAGAAAAATAAATTTTGAATAAATATTATGGTAAGATTAGATATTTAAGACCTAGATAAAAATATTTAAAGTTAGGGACAAAATATTGGAAAAGTGTATAATGAGAATGGAAATAAGGTGATAAATTGCTGGTTAAAGTGTTATAAATTTGGAAAGTAGGAGCGAGAGTCCAAAAATGAAGAAAAGTTGGTTATTATATGAGGTTAAATTTTATGTTTGTTTTTCTTTTTTGTTTGTTTTTTGCTATGCTGTTTTCTTTTTCTCTACTGTAACAAAAACTCTTAATAAAAATTTATATAAAAAAAACAAAACAGTTATCCCTCTATAAGTGCACATCCATCTTTTGTGAATGGTCACTACAATCAGTTGCATACATTTAAGTTTTAATGCAGCTCTTATTCTGTATTTTTAAAATCATTGCCTGTGGCCTCACAGCTAATCCCCCCTCCCATGCACACATGTATGTGCATATACTTGCCAACTCTGGATAACACTCCATATATGACGAGTCTGATGAAATGGGCTCTTGTGTAGTTATCATGTTTATATACAAGAATAAAGCCACATCATCTAGTCTTACTGCTTCCTAAAAAGAAAGCGACGGAAGCGCTCCATACATAGTTACTGGGAGTAAAAACACTACTATTTATGTAACAGAGGTCTTTTGTTGCCTTGCTGAACTGCAATTTCTTCTCACTCATATTGAGGAAGAAAGAAGCCCACTATTATGCCTGCAAGACAAGTCCTCACTGAATCAACACATCCTCACTATAGCCTATTTCTAAGGTTTGCTATTTCTGAAGTTTGAGAAAAGGGAACATTATATCCCTTGGCCTATGCAAGAAAATAAAGAAAGCACACCTTGCAGCACAATCCAAAAGCATGGCTACTCAGAAGCAACTCCCACTGGCTTTAATGGGACATACTTCACAATTGACCCTATTGAACACAGTTGGCTTTACTTTTGTGTAAAAATGCATAGGATCTGACTGCACACCTCATGCAACCCATCATTTTTAATAAGGCCACAGCAAGTCCCTGGCATCTCCAGGAAGGGCTGGGAAAGACTCCTGCCTGGAAATCAAGAGCCCCTGTCAGTCAGATGTTTGATCTCAACTGGTGGTACGTTCTCACCTGACTTACAGTAATCGCAACCAGAGTTGCGAAGTTACATGGTTTAAATAAATAAATAAATAAATAAATGAAGTCCCTCCCCACAAAATACCCGTTTGGGCTTATATACGGATCTTGGATCCTAAACTTTTGAAGAGTCAATACTAAACGACTAGGGAGTCCAATAATTCAGTTTGAAGAAGCTTCCTACGTTTTCCAAAAGATGAGGCAGCCTGAGTAAGGACCTAGAAGTTTGCACAGCAAATCTAGCTTTTTTTTAAAGAAGGCGTCCCCCCAATAGTCAAGCGGGTCGCCTTCTAAGAGCGCCTTCTCAACCCAGTGCTTTTGGTTTTGATTGACACTAGCGCACCTTTGCCCAGAGTGGCTGGATGGGCGGAGTATAAGTAATATTATTTATTATTATTATTATTATCGGAATGGTGGACGTGGTGGCACAAGGCTCAGCTACCTGGTCAGACTCCCCCCGCCCCCCGCCCTGCCTTTCTTCTCGCCTCCCGCCCAGCAGGCGGGCAGCGGAAAAGCTGCGAGGGGCCCCGAGTCGCCTGCAAACCGGGCGGCGAGGGGGAGCTCCAAGCCCCGAGTCCTCCAGGGGTCCCCGGCTGGCGTGAGGGCGGTGCCTTCTCTGCCTCCGCCGCCTCGCCTCAGCCCCTTTCCCCCGACTCCACTCACCTTCCCCTCCCCGGCGGCGGGCAAGGGCTTCCCTTTCGCTGGCCGGTTCTTCACCTTGATCCCATAGGCGGCTCGGAGCTGCTGCTGCACCGCCAGCTTCGCCAACCCTCTGCCGCGGCTTTCCAAGGCCTCCATCCCAGTCGCCCTTGCCGCTGCTCTTCGCCGTGGCCTCCGTCGGCCGCCTCTCGCCTCAAACTGAGCGCCTCCCTGCACCTCCTCCTCTCCGATTGGCTCGTTTCCCTGTTCGAAATCACAAGACCCCTAACGGCTGGCGCCGACGGACGTGCCTCGGCAAACGCCCGGTATGGTTGCTGGCAGCCTTCGCTCGAGGCCACGGCGACTAGAATATTGGCGGTTGCGGTAGGAAGGGGGGGGGGGGAGTAGCAACGTGTCACTGTCGACCGTCGGCTTCTCTTTCCGAAGTTTTCCCATTCAGGATTCGTGAAATTCAGGCGGTTCGCGAGGTCAGCTAAAGGGTCCTTGCACTTCAAAAATAAAGCAAACATAGACACAAGAACGTGAAGACTGACTAACCTTTGATTTGGAAGCTTGTTATAGACCATTTCCCCAACGGGAGATAACGGGGGGGGGGGGCGAGAGAACTTTTATTATAGCTGTGATTTATTTATTTTTTGTAACGAAGTTTTTATTCATTTTCATCTTTTAACTGTTTAACATGGTTGGGTTGATTATGTATCTTTGTTTACTTTAGAGCACATGACACACAACAAATACATAAAAATAAAAATAAAGCAATAAACACTCAAATAATTTTTTCTGAATGTATTAACAAAGTTGTATCCAAGTGTATATACCAAACTTCTTACAGATAAGAAATTATGTACAGTATAGTAGTTATGTGTATTGCTTATTTTGTATCAATAACAGAATTTATAGGAAGGGGGAGGGAGGTGAGAAGGGGAAAAGAAACTAAAATATATACTTCATGCATGCCAAATTGTGCTGTAAACTATGGGTACTGTTCTACCATGTGCCTCATTATTTACATAATCAATAAAGTAATGATAGCTGTGATTTAGTAACATTGTGTCATCATTCCTTCCTCCCAGCTCCCAAACTACAAAGAAGCAGCAAGGGCAAATGTTTATGTTCTTTTCTCGCGCAGCTTTCATTACTGTATATTAAAACATTGATTTAGGGACATTTTTTTTTAAATGACCCAAGCCATGTTTCCTGCTCTAGCAGCGGAAGAAACAAACTGCTGAATATTATTTTTGCCATATTGCATTTGGAGGAAGGAAGCAGAGAGAGAAGGTTATCCTCATATTGAAGTGTTTCTCCTTCTCATAACACTAAAGCCTGGAGTCATCCAGAGCAGGCCTAAAATATTTTGCTGCCTGAAGGGAAACAGCTTATTGCACACACACTCAAGTCAAGGTGCATAGTAACCAAGGCCAGTCAGCAGTGCAGTTTGGAAATTTTAGAACCTGGACATACTGGCCTTATGAGGGAGGTGACAATTAACACATATCTTCTCCCCTCACCATTCCCTGTTTTACAACTATTTCCGGGCCAGACCATGCAGGAGTTTTACTTTCTGAACTCAACTGTGCAACTACATAATGGACACAAAAGCATCACCTTATGTAGGAAACTGATTGCTAATGTACAGTACTTACATTATACAGCTTCAGCGTAGAACACACCAGAAAACCAACCGTCTGCAGGCAGACTGACTTATTTTTTTTTGGGGGGGGGGAATTGTTTGTGTGCACAAGTTAGTTGCGCAGGAGTTCTAAATCAACTTTAACTGTCCAACCTGAATTTGCTGGTATGTGATTGAATCCCACCCCAAAATAGTGACAGGTTGAAAGTGTAAGTGACCTCAAAGTCAAAGGAACTTCAAAGGGAGACTTCAACATTAAACCACTGATTTAAAATATGTCAGGAGACTCAGTGCTATCCTTTGAACTGAATTTTGACAAAGGGTTTTTATCACACCACGTGCTAATTGTTGCTACAATCATTTATACCCCACCTTTCAGAATAGAAATCCTTTCGGGCTTCCGGGTTAGCGCTGCCGATTAATGGCGGATTCCCTCCGAGCTCCGGAGGGAATCGGCTCCGCAGGATCGGGTCTTGTCCGCGCCGGCGACGCGGAGACCCTTAAAAATCACAGGCGCGGATGCCTGTGAACGTGGTGACTCGGCGGGCACCATTTGCGCCCCCCCAAACCGCGAAGGAGCCTTTTTAAAGGCTCAGGAACGGGGACGGGGGACGGCGCGGTGCTGTGAGTCGATTGCTCCTTCTGCGGAGCGAAGCCGCATGCCATTGTCGGAGAAGCGCTGACTTTTTCCTTGGAACATTCGGACTTAAAAACAAGAACCCGTGAGTAAATATGGAATTTGGATTTTAAACAAATTTTTCCTGAATTGGGAACGAGCGGGGAAGGGTCAAAAAGGAAGTCGCCCCCCCCTTTGAGTAGATATTCTAACGCAAAGAGCTTGCAACTTAAGGTCGAGAGAACTCTTTTTTTTTTACAAAAAAACCTTCACGGCTTGACGTTATAAACTTTACCGGAGGATAAACTTAACGTTTGGAGTTAAAGTTTCACCCCCCAAAAACCCGGGGGCGCCCCGTGAGAGAACCTGTTGAGGAACTATTGAAGATTTTGACAGCTGTCAAAATAGCTGTCAAAAGGAAAGGATAAAGGGAACTTTGTCTTTGTTGCATCTGCTGGCTATTTTTGTTGCAATTTCAAGAAAATAAGGGAGAGCAGCTACAAATTAACTTACTGACTGGTTTTCAAACTGAGAGACACTGTAAAAATGGTTGAAAGAAGCAATAATCAGACTAAACTCAACAAAATACTGGCTCTCCTGGGAAAGTTACAAGATCAGACAGATGTTTTGACTACAAATGCGAACACTCTGGCCCTGGCAGTAAACAACATTGTTGAAGCTGACAGGGAGTGGAGGCAGGAAGCTTACATACATCAACAACAAGAGGAATTTGAGAGCCATGAGACTGTGGATTTTGAGGAAAAGGAAGGTGGACTGGTAATTTTGCAGACGTCAAGGGAGAATTACAGTTTGGGGCCTGGCATGCAGACAACAAAGGAGAATAAAAATTTGAGGTGGAAAGTTTGGACTGAGTTGGAAATTGCAAATTTGAGAGTGGAGCACCTCATTAGCATTAATCTTAAATATGGAGGGCCAACTGGAAAAATCATGGATCTTGTTGGGTCAGAGCCCCTTCGAGCCTTGGGGCTTAACCTAAAGGACTATCCAAGAGGCCGGCAGAGAGGAACTGAGGGTGACTTGAGAGCCTCGGACGTGAGATCTCCAGGTTAAACAGTATTGATTGATGAATATTTATTGGGGACCAAACCGGGAAAGGGGGGTCGGAGTTTGGTAATCCAAAGGGTACAGAATTCTTAATTACTTATTTTTAATTTGTTTTGATATTTGTACGGAAGTTGGGAAAGCCATGGAAGGGAAATATTGACTTTAAGAAATATGTTAAAGAATAAGA
Source organism: Podarcis cretensis (assembly GCF_951804945.1). NCBI lineage: Eukaryota > Metazoa > Chordata > Lepidosauria > Squamata > Lacertidae > Podarcis > Podarcis cretensis. The sequence goes on along the minus strand of NC_137170.1, from coordinate 41,847,524 downwards.
AATGATGTATAAGATGTTTAAGATTAGATAAGCTAAAATTGGTGTCTAAAATGGTTAAAATGAAATGAAAATGAGGAATGCAATAATAATTTTATGGAAGAATGAGGAAAGGTAAAATTACAGTATGTTAAAATTATTAAGTTTAAGGTTGAGAATTAAGTAATAAGGATTTGCAGGACTAATAACTTGAACTAGAATACAAGAAGGGGAGGGGAGAGGAGGTCTAAGAAAGAAGTTATATGAAAATAAGTAATTGAAATTTCATTTGTTTTTAATTGTTTTCTTTTTCTAAATTTTTGTATTTTTTGTTATTTTTTCTTTTTTTGTGTGTGTCTTTGTATTATTGAAATGCTAATAAATATTTATTAAAAAAAAAAAAAAAACAGAATAGAAATCCTTTCAAGGCAGTTTGCAACTAAATAACATAATTTTAAAACACAACAAACAAGGTTGTTACCAAGGCAAGTATGTATATGTTATCAAGAAAGTTCAACATCAGAATGAACACAGTGAATTGCGTAATTATTACTTTCTGGAGTTCTATTCATTTTATTTCCCCATCCTCGCAGTTCACAATCTGCACTCTCAAACAAGGTGCCACAAGGCTATTTGGGTGGGACCTACTAAGCCAGGGGTCAGCAAACTTTTTCAGCAGGGGGGCGGTCCACTATCCCTCAGACCTTGTGGGGGGCCGGACTATATTTTGAAAAATAATAATGAACAAATTCCTATGCCCCACAAATAACCCAGAGATACATTTTAAATAAAAGCACACATTCTAATGTAAAAACACGCTGATTCCCGGACCATCTGCGGGTCAGATTTAGAAGGCGATTGAGCCAGATCCGGCCCCTGGGCCTTAGTTTGCCTACCCATGCACTAAGTCATATGCAAAGTAGACCGATTAAAATAAGTTTAGTTAGGCCAAAGTTTAGTCCATTGATTTCAACAGTTGTATTCCTAGTCCCTTTGTTTGTTTGTTTTTCAGATATGCTTGTTACTCTACATATTCCTATCTCTAGGGGAAGAAGAGTACGGTGGCCGATAGGAAGCAGAGTTTGGTTGGCTCGAGTAATCTTGCTCACATAGGATAAAAGGGAGCAAATTTTCCTTGTCTGGTGCAATGCCAACCAAACCATGCTTGTGCTGCACTTTCACTGAACTGCAGGAGGTTTCCTAACATGGAACACTGTATATCACCCCACCACTCAAGAATGAGGCTTAACACAAAAAAAAAATTATATTTAGGCCATTAAAAAAGAAAAAAGGTTGTGGTTTGTGTGTCTCGAATCAGGGCTTGTTGCAAGCAGGGCACAAGTGTTGTTAGCATCTGCACAAGGCTATTGCTTGTCACCAAGGAAGTAATTAGTCTCAGCCTGGAACCTCCATGTAGGAATGTGTGACTGCCAGCACAACCATTCAGATCCAGATTAATGCATACAGTTAAAGGAGCAAATGACTGTCCTAGGAGCCAACTTCTAGGGTCCGAGGTCCCTTCGCCCCCCCCAAAAAAAATATTTGAGGGGCCCTGGGCCTCTCAAAAGTTGATAGGCATTGCCATTCAAATGGTGTTCCTGTGCTGCAATTTGTGATTGGTTATGCAATTTGTGATTATGGTTATGCAATTTGTGATTGGTTATGCCCCTCCATATTTTATTTAAGTTTGCACCCCTGGTATGTATAAACATAACAAGCAGAATGGAAATTGAACTGACTATTTGATTTAAGGCTCCCGCTATTAGGCATAGGGAGCAAGCCCCATAGAACACAGACATAGTAAACACACATAGGATTGTACTCCCAAATGGGAAACATGCCTGTGTAGGTGGCCAGAAAAAAGTCCAGAAAAAAGACACCACTATGTCATGTGAGACGGAAACACGGGATGAATGGTGTTTAGATCTGCCTTGATGGTTCTAAAAGAGCAGAACAGCCTCGTATGCTATACCATAGTCAATATGTCTCTGTTTATTGTAAAGTGGCCTATATAACACAAGGGGGAGCTCTGGCCTGAAATATCAGAACTCTTTTTCCCTTTATTGGCAACGCTGGTCATTATTTCATAACCTATTTTGCCTGGTAAATAAACAGTTTTCTGCCTCAAAGTACCATGTACACTGCAATACTCATCTGTAAAGGATCATCACAGCCTTTCTGTAGTTAGCTCACTGAGGAGTCAAGTCTGAGGCTACTTCCAGACCCTTGCTAATTGGAATGGGATTCAGTAATATACCATCAATTTCAGGTTGTGCAATTATAGTTAATTGGGAGGTCCTGTGCAACAAACCTGCTTCCCCAAAAGATCAGTCTTTTCCCAATAAGGAAAGCAGAGGGGAAATGCACTGGAAAGTGTGAAGTTACAGTTGTGATGTAATGTCAAATAACCTCCCCACAAAACAATCAGAATGAATACTTAATAAATACATCTGAAAGCACCCTACATTAGGATGCCTGATGCTGATCTCCAGTCTATTCTTTGAAATTATAGTCTGTATCTGAATGCTGCTATTCACAGTCATCTCTAGTCGTATTTTCATTTTTGTCTCCCTGCGTCAGAGACAGATATCTTCAAAGACTGGATTCTCTCAGTCAGCGTGGGAAGTAGATATGGGAAAGTGAGTTGTGCGTTTAAAATTATGGCGAGAAGAAAAGCATGCAGTGAGAACCATTATGCTACAAAATTGCTCTTCAGCTAAGAGTTGTCAATGAAAACCATTAAGATTCCAAGCACTTTTCTTAAGACGATGACATTTAAAACTTTCAAGACAAAAAGCAAGTCTTGATAGAATGTTAACCCATGTGATGTAGAGTCCATGGAGCCTTAGCGCTACAATTCTATATCCAATTACCTGTTATTAAGCCTTAATGAACTCAGTTGGACTTACTTCTGAGAAGTCATGTATAGGAATGCACTGTTTAACAGTAGTAGTGAATCAATAAACTATTTCAAAAGAAGCAACGTTCTGATTATAAAGAGTATCATTTACATCAGCGGGTGGCTCTGCAAATTGTAGAACATGGACTGAACAGATTTCTTCTTTATCTGTGGCATCACAGAAGGCAGCCCTGTATTGGGAAGTTTTTAATGTTTGATGTTTTACTATGCTTTATATATGTTGTAAGCCAGCCAGATGGGCAGGGTATAAATAAAATAACAAAGAAAACAACAATTAATAATACTAGTTATAATTCATAAATAAAAGCTGGTTGAAAGGGAAATAATGTCTTCATGCACCTAAGTCTTCTGGTACTGAAAGCCTTTTAACTTCATTGAGGCTTATGCATGAGCAAAAATCTGAGCTCTAAGTAGTTTGGAAGTACTACTGTACTGATAAAAGGTTTGCTCAACAAATGTGTTGTTTAGAATTAGACTGTCAGATTTCAAGAGAGGATTATCTCTACTATCAGCTACTGAATCTTTCACAACCTGTACTGTTCCCCACCTTCACCCCAGTCTCATTTTCTCATAATTTTGTTGGAGCAACACAGCAACCACACCCTTAATTTTAAGTCTCTTGTCAGACACACTTTTCACTTGCCACCTCAGAGAGCTTCCAGGCTGTCACCATTTTGCAGGTGGGGTTCAAGTGCATACTGAGAAATTCAAGTTGCACAATTAAAATGGATTTGGCAATCTCACACAACAGTCTGCTTCCAAAAAAAGGACCTTTTTTTGTAAGGAAAGTGATGAGAAAATGCACTGGAAGGTGTGGGTTGCTTGACTGAAGTTATATTACTTCCCTGGCAAACAATGCTCAATAAACAAGTCATCTGGAAGCTGGTCTAAACCACTGAGCCTCTTGGTCTTGCCGATCGGAAGGTCAGTGGTTCAAATCCCCACAATGGGGTGAGTTCCCACTGCTCTGTCCCAGCTCCTGCTAACCTAGCAGTTTTAAAGCACACCAGTGCAAGTAGATAAATAGGTACCACTGCAGCAGGAAGGTAAACAGAGTTTCTGTGCACTCTGGTTTCTGTCACAGTGTTCCGTTGTGCCAGAAGCGGATTAGTCATGCTGGCCACATGACCCAGAAAGCTGTCTGTGGACAAACACTGGCTCCAGTGGCGCAGGAACCCTCTCCAGCACCCGGGGTGGGACGCTGAGGGGAGGGTCAAACTGCCATGTGGCACACACACAACTTCCATATGGACTGCACACGTGCGGCATCCCATACGGTGTGCACACACCCGGCAGCCTGTATAGTCGCTGTGCGAGAGGCAAGCCGTACGGACGCTGCGCGAGCGGCACCCATACTGACTGTGCGCCCCCTCGGCCACTCTACAGCTGGGGGGAGGCAGAGGCCATCTTGTCACCCCCCAGAGTGACCCGCCCCCCACCCCCCACCCCCACCCCCCACTTCGTATCCCATGGCCGGCTCCCTCGGCCTGAAAGTGAGATGAGCGTCGCAACCCTATAGTTGCCTTTGACTGGACTTAACTGTCCAGGGGTCCTTTACTTTTTTACCTTAAGTTAAAAACACAGAGAGAGAGACTCTCACACCCAAGATCTGCTCCAGTCATATAGGACCACCCCAGAAGATGGGTTCACTGTATACACTTGGGATTCACCACTCAAACAGTTTTGAAGTCAGAGTGACACTGGCTTTGGAGGAACCGTATCAAAATGCAGTATTGCAGAAGAAACCATAGGACTTCATAGGATGGGGAAAGCTTGAGCAAAAGCATCTGTAAAAAAACCATCTTTTTACTGAATTCTTACACAATTTTTCAAATGCATATCTACTCAGAAGTGAATCCTATTGCGATCAAAGGTTTAACTTCCAGGTACATGTGCATAGTACTGCAGTCTTAATCTCTCTCCCAGAAGTCCATTTTAACCATAAGGTGTATCTTACTTTAGAAGCTGGATATGTGTGTGTATGAAGCTCACCACCACAAATATCTCTATAGTTACTATGACTGTGATAAGAGTTTCTACAAAGAGGTGAAAGATTGTGCATATAGGGATATAAAAAGAACACTTAATTTTATTGTCTTTAAAACATAAAGCAGTGTGCCATGTGAAACATTGCAGAAAAAGACGGATTTTGTAGGTTGTGTTTTTCATTGAACTGCCATCATGTTTCTTTTCATTTCTCCATCCATTGCATCCGGCCGTGTACAGCTGGTGAGAGCGCAGCAAAACTGATCTTTGAAGATGCACAAAGAGCCATTTAGAGTTTACAGTAGCTACACAACCTGTTCAGGAAGGTGGTTTTCTGCTGCTTGACATAATGAATACAGGCCTAGATATTAGCTCTGTCAAGCTGAAGAAAACCACCAAACATGAGGTTGGCTTCCTGTTTAAAAACCATGAGCTAACTGAAGAGCGAAGACTGGTGAGGTTTTTAACAGGTTATGTTACTGTAATATCTAAGGTAACAAACCTTTTGCAGGATTTTAAAACCATTCCGTGGGGGGGAGGTAGTCTGTTTCCTGTTGGGGGATATGCTGCTGTCTCCTAGTGCTTTATTGGCACAAACTGTTTGACCAGAAATGAGAGTAGGCCAGCCTAGTTTCCCTTTTTTTTTAAAAAAAAAGTTTGTATTTAGAACATTGACAGAAACAATTGAATGAATGAACAAGTAGTCAGAGCACTTCAGTCCTATAAACCAGTGAGTTATCATTAAGCGCTTTCCGTTCAAAAACATTGCAGAGCCTGGTGCATTTATACATTCTCCCATCAGCAGTTCTGGAGGGGGAATTTAAAAAAAAACCCTAAACCTTATTGTCAACATAAATGATCCCATGAATCTGGAGCAGTAGAATCAATAACTCATATTCTAATGTATTTCTCCTTTCCTTGTGACATGCATAAAATTTTAATTGAACCCTGTTTGCAGAAATTTCCAGAACAATTGGATGCGTTCTATGCTTCTTATTCTTTTCAGATCAGAACACAGCCGCCTCTTTCCAGAGGGGCCAAATATGGCGCTGCCACGTGTAAATCCCCCTTGTTTTTTGCTAATTTATAATTATATTCTCTAGGTCCTTTTATAGTACGATATAGTTACTAGTTATCTTATTGTTATGGTTCTCTATTTTGTTTTGTTTAGTATTATTTTTTAATTTGTACATAGCTTCTTTTTTGAATACTGGTCCTTGGCCATAATAAAGAGATTGACTGGACATATGACACCCAGCACTGTAGCCCAACCAATTACTATTCAATATAAGGGGAAAGACATAGAACTGCAGGGGATGAGGAAGGGAAGAGAGTAGTTTCTAGGTGCTTAGAGGACTCAGGGCACAGCCCATGATACAAATTTGCTTATGGGCAGATTAAGCTGCTGAGTGTTCATGTTTGAGTGGAACTGGAAAAAAGCTTATAAAAATTATGGGATGAGTTGTTGTTTTTTATGGGTTCTTTGGCCAGGTGCAAAATACCCAGGGCTCAACCATTTCGCTCACAATGATTCTGGATATATATGAAATTTAAACAGATGGGGAAGGGGAAATGGGGGTGAAAGGGATAAGTTAAAATCCCTCCATCCTTACTATTGACTGTGTCGAGAATTATTGCTGGGGTGGGGGAATTGAGGAATGAATTCCAGATAAAGTGAGGTATTTATTTATTGCATTTTTATTTCATTTTCTCCAAGGAGCTCAAGGTGGCTTACATAGTTTCCCCACTCCTCATTTAATCCCAACCCTGTTGGGACAACAACCCTGTGAGGTAGGTTAGGGTGAGAGAGACAGTGACTGGCCCAAGTTCGCCCAATGAGCTTCATGGCTGATTGAGGATTTGAATCGTGGTCTCCTAGGTTCTAGTCTGACACCCCAACCACTATACCACACTGGCTCCAAATGTAGCTTCATCATCTATTTACAGTGGTACCTCAGGTTACATACGCTTCAGGTTACAGACTCCGCTAACCCAGAAATATTACCTCAGGTTAAGAACTTTGCTTCAGGATGAGAACAGAAATCGTGCTCTGGTAGCACGGCGGCAGTGGGAGGCCCCATTAGCTAAAGTGGTGCTTCAGGTTAAGAACAGTTACAGGTTAAGTACAGACCACCAGAACAAATTAAGTACTTAACCCGAGTACAAGAAAGAGTACATGTACTTGAATATTACCTGCATCTTTTTGTCCCTGTTCTTTCCCATTCCATTACCAACTCCACCCCCGTTCTATGTTCCGTTTTCTTTTTTAGATTATGAGCACAAGCAGGGAATTGTTTTATGCTAAAGCTCTTCTGCAGAACCTTAGGCACTGAACAAATGAACATGTAATAACCTACCTGGCATGAAAACATAAGAACCAAGCTTCATAAAGGCTCTGTGCAGAGGATTATTTCCCTGGAACAACAGGAGTAACTTCCTTGTTACAATTTCCATAGGTGTAGCAGTGTTAGTGTATTGCAGGAAGAACAGCACAGAGTCTTGTAGCACCTGAAAGAGTAAGAAATAAAATTGTTATGGTGCCACAAGACTCTTTTGGGACTCCCAGGCTGTCACTATTTTCAAATGGAATTCAGTTGCATATTGGAAAATTCAGGCTGCACAACGGAAGCTGATTTGTGGCTTCTGAACAACAAATTCATTTCTCCAAAAGAAGTTTTTTGTGATACTGGAAGTGATGGGAAAATGTCCTCGGTAGTGTGGGATAACACTGGCTTTGTTGCAAATTGTCTAGCCTCCCCTCAGATCAGAGGTGGAATCTAGACACATATGGAAAAAACGCTGTGAAAATGCTTTTAAAAAAAAGTTTTGAAAAATACATTGAATTTTGCATAGCTCACTTTCGCCACCTAGTGTCTGATTTGTATATTGCACTTTACAACACATTTAAAACATTTTATTTGCAGCTGTATAGCTGAGTCCAGAGTCAATGCTCATTAAATAGCCAACATCATCTGTCTGCAAACAAATCAGGAGGCATGTTCAAAAAATGGTTGTTTTTCCTCTTTAGTGTTATTTATTGTGGCACTAGTCCTCATCCAGCTTTTGTGTAGTTTGATAACTATTAGAATGTAATAGGGGGAAGGAGCCAGTCAAGATTTACCAGAGTGCAACAGGAAAAACTTGTCGTTTAGTCGTGTCTGACGACCAGAGCACGCCAGGCACTTCTGTCCTCCACTGCCTCCCGCAGTTTGATCAAACTCATGCTGGTAGCTTCAAGAACACCATCCAACCATCTCATCCTCTGTCGTCCCCTTCTCCTTGTGCCCTCCATCTTTCCCAACATCAGGGTCTTTTCCAGGGAATCTTCTCTTCTCATGAGGTAGCCAAAGTATTGGAGCCTCAGCTTCACGATCTGTCCTTCCAGTGAGCACTCAGGGCTGATTTCTTTAAGAATGGATACGTTTGATCTTCTTGCAGTCCATAGGACTCTCAAGAGTCTCCTCCAGCACCATAATTCAAAAGCATCAATTCTTCGGCGATCAGCCTTCTTTATGGTCCAGCTCTCACTTCCATACATCACTACTGGGAAAACCATAGCTTTTACTATACGGACCTTTGTTGGCAAGGTGATGTCTCTATTTTTTAAGATGCTGCTTAGGTTTGTCATTGCTTTTCTCCCAAGAAGCAGGCGTCTTTTAATTTCGTGGCTGCTGTCACCATCTGCAGTGATCATGGAGCCCAAGAAAGTAAAATCTCTTACTGCCTCCATTTCTTCCCCTTCTATTTGCCAGGAGGTGATGGGACCAGTGGCCATGATCTTCCTTTTTTTGATGTTGAGCTTCAGACCATATTTTGCGCTCTCCTCTTTCACCCTCAATAAAAGGTTCTTTAATTCCTCCTCACTTTCTGCCATCAAGGTAGTGTCATCTGCATATCTGAGGTTGTTGATATTTCTTCCGGCTATCTTAATTCCGGCTTGGGATTCATCCAGCCCAGCCTTTTGCATGATGAATTCTGCATATAAGTTAAATAAGCAGGGAGACAATATACAGCCTTGTCGTACTCCTTTCCCAATTTCCCCTTCATGGATCACTGCCTTGCTGTGGCGAAGGGGCTTGAATAACTTAGAGAAGCTATTAACTATGCCGAGTAGGGCACCCAAGATGAACAGGTCATAGTGGAGAGTTTTGACCAAACATGATCCACCTGGAGGAGGAACCGGCAAGCCACTCCAGTATCCCTGCCAAGAAAACTCCATGGACAAAGACAACAGGAAAAACTACCTGATGTCAAAGAAGCCCACCTCCTGTTTCTGGGAAGAATTAAATGTCACACTCTTCCGATCATCCTGTCAGTGCAAATATTTCTGGTTGCCAGGCAAAATATCCATCCCTTTCATCCTTGCATGCCCTTGTGTTAGCTTCCTCTAGCACACAGGGCTAGTTGAATCCAGCTCACAATGCTAGGCTTCAATCCTAACCCCACTTACCTGGGAGTAAGCCCCACTGAATTCAGTAGGCCAACTTCTAAACAGACATGCTTCAGGTTAGTCACTGCCTCTGGTCTTGCCTTCTTGCCATATTTATAAGTTTCTCACACATACAGTTGGCAGGAGAAATGATGTTTTTCAAAGAAATAAATGTGATACAAAAACCAAATAATCTTCCAGTTCCTATTTCGCATGCCTTTTTAAAAACAACTGCAAAAAATAAACAAACCCCTTGATAACATTATTTAGAGTGTTGCTGAGGGGATATCAATAATAATCTATTTAGCATCCATGCTGAAATTTGTAAGTATAAGGCTGTAATCCTATACATACTTGGAAGGGAGTAAGTCTTATTCAGTTTGGGGGGGCTTATTGCTGGATAAACATGGATATCATATAACAGATAGGCAAAAGATCTAACTGGAAGATCTTTGAGTGATTTGCAGTAGATCTGTAGGGATTTCTGACTCTCAATTGTTTAACAATTGTAACAACAACATGACTTTTCCCACCTAATTTAGGCTGCTGCAATTATAGAAGCTGACCAGGGTTGGATTTTTGTGTGAAAGGACTGTGAGTTCAGTTCAGTTCAGTTCTGGCAGTGAAAACTCCCAAGGCTTAGAACGTGTTCAGAGGCCCTCTATTCTGTAATTCAACCTCATATGCTTTTTGCACCTAGCACTGCTTGGTCGATTTTGTGTTTCTGGTAACAAAACAAGATAAGGCCAACAAGTCTGAAGTCTGATGTAACATGCCAATTAAGATATCGTGCTTTGTCTGAAGGATCTACAAAGTTAGCACACAATCCAGGCAGCTGATTTCTGAATGGCAAGTATTCAGCAAAGGTTTTTCTTTATGCACCTGCTCTTTTCTGCTTTTTTGTCTGGTGGCAACGTGCCCCAAGGTCAGAACACACGTGAAGCAGCAAGTTGTTTCCACCACTGGGCTACACTACACGACTTTGTATTAGTTCTTCCCTCTTTTATTAGAAAAAAAAAAAATACCTTGCATATGAACACAACGTCAACTGGATCCAGAGCTGGTCCCTTCTGCAAATGGAAAAGCTCCTTTCATTCACAGAAATGAGTGAGAACCAGTAAAGAAGGGGAGGAGGCAGTTTTTGCAGATTTTCCCTACAACCTCCCCAATGCTACCTCCCACACTGTTACATGGTTCCCAAACATTCCAGAGCTGTTTTAGGAGGAAGGAGGAATCCATGATGATGATGATGATGATGTATTATTTATACCCTGCCTATCTGGCTAGGTTTCCCCAGCCACTCGGAGCAGCTTCCAACAAAATATTAGAAATTCAATAAAACATCAAACATTAAAAACTTCCCTAAACAGGGCTGCCTTCAGATGTCTTCTAAAAGTCAGATAGTTGTTTATTTCCTTGACATCTGATGGGAGGATGTTCCACAGGGCAGGTGCCACTACCGAGAAGGCCCTCTGCCTGTTTCCCTGTAACCTCACTTCTCTCAGTGAGGAAACTGCCAGAAGGTCCTTAGAGCTGGACCTCAGTGTCCAGGATGAATGAGAGGGGTGGAGACACTCCTTCAGGTATACTGGGCCGAGGCTGTTTAGGGCTTTAAAGGTCAGCACCAACACTTTGAATTGTGCTCGGAAACGTACTGGGAGCCAATGTAGGTCTTTCCGGACCAGTGTTATGTGGTCTCAGCAGCCACTCCCAGTCACCAGTCAAGCTGCCGCATTCTGCATTAGTTGTAAAATCACTTTCCTTCCTTCCGACAGTAGGGTCATCCTGTGAATAGCATTCTGTTTACAGGAAGTCTGGCTCCAACTTTTTATGTCTAAAGTCATAATAAATGAAATCAAGGGGGTGCTGGATGATGGATATGGGAGCAACATGTACACCTGTAGAGTCTCTTGAGTAGAGACATAAAACTCTCGCACATTAGTTGCACTGTTTTACACAACTGGCAAATTAGTCCTACTGAGTTCAGTGGGACTTCCAGGGAAATGTGCACAGGATTGCAGCCTAGAGCCAAAACTAGGCACATTAATTACATGAATGCAATTAACACACATCTTCAAAAACCCATAAATAGCAGCTGTAGAATCATTATTTTCTCCCCACTGCACTTCTAAGTTAGGAAGAGAGATGGAGGGGATCCATCCTGCTCAAATGTGTGTGTTTCTGCCTGTTCTGCTCTGTGATGTGGCGAGGCCTAGGCAGGATGTTAAGGTAAACTGAGGTTCAGGCTGGATACAGGGCAAGCTGAGTCAAGGCAACCGAAAATTGTGAGGTCAGTGTCAGTAAAGCTACATGGCAAAATTATAGAGCAGGCTATGCAAGTACCTCTACCCTTTGTCCTCAGCATCTCTCAATAAGACCTACATGGGAGGTTCCAGGTAGCTATAATAGCTAAAACTGCATGATGCTGGCTACTTCTTAGCTCTAATTTTAGCAGCTCTTACAACAAAAGAGCTCCTGTGAGCAAAATCTGGCACTGATAAATTGATGGAAGCTTTAGTCAATGCTTTCACATAGATCCGGAGCTGCATTTAGATTAAAACATTTTTAGATGCTTATCTTAGATGTGCTGGGTAACATAAAGAGGAGTGTTGCAAGAAAACACATTGTCTACTTGGCATGCCAAGGAAGTTTGTACAGGATCTATAATCATGACTGATGTATTGTGCAAGCTTATAATCCAGTGTTGGTGCATAAGCGCTCACTGTTAAAACCGTGTTTATGGAAGACAATCTTACTCGGCTACAAGTGATCATCAAAGAAGAAAGAAGAAGATTGTGCAACACAACCCTATTTATTCAGAAGTCAGTCCTGCTGAGTTATCTGGGGCTTACTCCCAAGTAAGTACAGTGGTACCTCGGGTTACAGACGCTTCAGGTTACAGATGCTTCAGGTTACAGACTCCGCTAACCCAGAAATAGTACCTCAGGTTAAGAACTTTGCTTCAGGATGAGAACAGAAATTGTGCTCCGGTGGTAGCAGGAGGCCCCATTAGCTAAAGTGGTGCTTCAGGTTAAGAACAGTTTCAGGTTAAGAACGGACCTCAGGAACGAATTAGGTTCTTAACCTGAGGTACCATTGTATGCTTAGAATTGCTGCCATTGTGGTTTAGCTGTATGGAAGAAGAGAGAGATTTAGATCAAACTTAGAGTTGCCTTCTGAGCTATTTTTTTTAAGAGATAGGCACGGTAAGAAAAGACATTGCACGTAATTCTATGTGATTCCAATATAAAATGACCTAAGTTTCCAGTGAAAAAACATTCTGATATGACTCATTAATGCTGATTGAACACTCTTTTGTTTCCAGAGTGGGTTCATTGTTTGCTGTTGGGTAAAACAATATCTGGTAAAGAATTATTCTAAAAGCACACTAGGAGGTTACTGTGTTCCAGTTCAAATTGTGTTAAGCTAATTGACCTGAAAGGAGCTTACAACTGATATACATTCTTTGTCTGCCTACAACAATGAGAAATGATTACTGTATTCTGTGCGTGAATAGTTAATGGTTTTTTTTATATGCATCTTTTAAAAATTAATTTTCACATACTAATTACAACTCACATTATTACAATGTGAGAGGAGGAAACAAAAACCATGGTACAAAGATATGGTACAAAAGCTATATTCCTCCATCAAACAATGAGACTTTTTAGGCTGTACTCCTATAATGTACACACTTACCCAGGAGGAAACCTGCTACTGAATGCAACAGGACTGATTTCGAGAGCCAATGTGGTGTAGTGGTTAAGAGTGGTGGATTCGTAATCTGGTGAACTGAGTTCGCGTCTCCACGCCTCCACATGCAGCTGCTGGGTGACCTTGGGCCAGTCACACTTCTCTGAAGTCTCTCAGCCTCACTCACCTCACAGAGTGTTTGTTGTCAGGGAGGAAGGGAAAGGAGAATGTTAGCCGCTTTGAGACTCCTTCGGGTAGTGATAAAGCGGGATATCAAATCCAAACTCTTCTTCTTCTTTCTGAGTAGACATGTAGGAGTTGGTGCCATTTGGTCAATTAATCAGTTAAATGTAAATAATCTGCATACTGAAAACATCAGCATGGGTGTCTCTTTTGAGGGCACTGAAGGAACTATGAGACAAGTTATTAAATGAACAGCCCTGTTCTTCATGTTTCAGCATTTTGGGCCTCAAAGTGGTCACTTGCCTTTGAAATGTCATCCTGCAATTATACTAGTTAGCTTTTAAAAGATGCCATAAGATTTTTTGCAAAAACCACCCAAAACAAAAAACAAAACAAAAACACAACTATTCTTCTGAAACCTATTATTAATTAACTAATTAATTAAATTTGTTAGTCGCTTTAACTTGCCCAAGGCAACCTGAAACAACTTACCGGTACAAACTTATCTGTGGACAGTAGCCTTTTCCACAGCCTGTTTCCCTGTGAATATGCATGCAGCTGCCATTATTCCAAAATCATTTATTGTGATATGCATTTGCTCCCATCTACTTGCCTGGAGTTAAAATGGGGTACACCTGCAAATAATGATTTTAATGCAATGAGTACAGTGGTACCTTGGGTTAAGTACTTAATTTGTTCTGGAGGTCCATTCTTAACCTGAAACTGTTCTTAACCTGAAGCACCACTTTAGCTAATGGGGCCTCCTGCTGCCGCCGCACCGCTGGAGCACGATTTCTGTTCTCATCCTGAAGCAAAGTTCTTAACTTGAGGTACTATTTCTGGGTTAGCGGAGTCTGTAACCTGAAGCGTATGTAACCTGAAGCATATGTAACCCGAGGTACCACTGTAATGTGGTTCAGAGATATTACTTTAATAGCAATATAATCTAATTAGACAGTTCAATTGTGTTTGCTCAGCTAAATGCAAGTCCTTCTTCTGCTGGACACATCTCAAGTTACTCCTATATTTATGTGGATGAAGATTGAGTGAGAAAGCCAAGAATGGCTCTGGATGTGACGCTTAGATGGTCTCGTATAACCTCCTGATTTTACTTGTCTATTAAAAGCACAGATCTCTATAGCACTCTTAGGGAGCTGGCATTTTTTGTCTTAGTAATTTTGAAATGGTTCCAGTGCATCGGACCCCTTTTGTCTTTCTACTGATTGAATCAGTTCTGACTTTCTTGCTGATCTTACATTAGAGACCTGAGAAATGCCCTGTAATTTCTCTTTGAAATTCTCTCTGAAGCTGCCCATTTTTTCTATGTATATGTCAAAACTCACAGCCAACCAATCAATGACAAACCATTAAAATCTAATACTTTAAATAATAACTACTTTAAAATGCTTGGGTAGGACAGACTTTGTAACACATATTATTTTAATTAAGGGATGCAATTTCCTGAAGTACATTCAATACTGTGCAACTCCGCATGCATTTCCTCAAGAAAATAACATTTATTTATTATGTTATTTATTAAAAATAGTTATAGACAGTGGCGTAGCGTGGGGGGTGCAGGGGGGGCCGGCCGCACCGGCCGCAACATCTGGGGGGGCACACTCGCACTCGCAGCTCTCTGCCCCTACCAGGTTAGGGGGCACAAATTACTTGCCTTGCCCCGGGTGCTGACAACCCACGCTACACCACTGGTTATAGATACACTTTCTGTTGCATTGCAATGCCCAAAGTGGCTTACAACCAACAACATTAATTAATGTATGAAAGCAATAAATAGCATCAGCAGCAAACACAAAGTTAGGGGATCGTGTTGGTACTAAAGCGTTAAGAGGTAACAAGTCACTCTAATCACTGAGCAGCTGAAAGTCATTAAGCATCCAGGAATGTGAGTTGGTTTGTATAAATAGTCAGTTCACCCGTGTTTCTCTCTCTCTTCCCCCCTTGACCTGACTCGCAGACTCAGTTTGTGGCCATGGGCATGTTTGCTGATATGAGTTAAGTTTAGAGTAAAGTTTTCTTTATGCTGGAGATAAAAGCATGTGTGCTTTATCGCCAGGGTTTTTTTTGCTTTTGTGAATAAAGTTTTTCCCTGAGTTCCAAAGTGCTTGCTCCAGGATTCTTCATTTATAAAAGGTACTGACTCTCCTGCCTCCTTCAGCCGCTGCACGAAATTCTCTGCTGAGATAAGACTTATGGTGTTGGAAGCGCACTGGACGTTTACTTAACATTAAACTAATCAAAGTTTAATGGACAGATCGTAGCCAATACAAAACTCAGCTAAGTCCATAAGCTTTTTGAAATGACATGAGGGGTTTTTTTTAATGGCAATGAAAAGCTCACCGGAAGTGGGCAAAGCAGATTTCCCAGGATCATAAAATTTGGGAGAGACCTCAAAGGACATCTAGACCCATCTGTTGCAGATGCTGATCTGTGGCCATCCAGCCTCTACTCAAAAACCTCTGGTGAAAAAGAGCCCACTACCTTCTTGACAGTTCATACTACAGTATCAGGGATTCTTCCTAATGTTTAGCTGAAGCTCCCTTTCTTGTATTTTGACTCCATTGGTTTGGGCCCTGCTCTCTAGAATCATTGAAAACAAATGTGCTTCATCACCTCTATGTGGCATCCCTTTGAAAATGACAGCATCATATTCCCTCTTAATAACCTCTTCTCCTGGCTAAAATATACTTCGTTCCTCTGATCTTTCCTCGTATAACTTGGTCTCCAGGGCTCTCACCATTCTGCAGACAAATTGCAGAGAACATGGTGCCCAGCAACGGATAAAGTACTGAATGAACCCTGGAGAAAGCCCTCTTTTGATGGTGGTGACTGGTAAAATAATGATAAGACCCTCTGTGGCGTTTGTACGGAGCCCCTGGTCGTCTCATGGACTATTGACCCGTACACCACTAATCTGCTGCCACCAACCAGGTAAAGGTAAAGGTAAAGGGACCCCTGACCATTAGGTCCAGTCGTGACCGACTCTGGGGTTGCGGTGCTCATCTCGCTTTATTGGCCAAGGGAGCCGGCGTACAGCTTCCGGGTCATGTGGCCAGCATGACTAAGCTGCTTCTGGCGAACCAGAGCAGCGCATGGAAATGCTGTTTACCTTCCCACCAGAGCGGTACCTATTTATCTACTTGCACTTTGACATGCTTTCAAACTGCTAGGTTGGCAGGAGCAGGGACCAAGCAACGGGAGCTCACCCGGGGATTTGAACCGTGGGGATTCGAACCGCTGACCTTCTGATTGGCAAGTCCTAGGCTCTGTGGTTTAACCCACAGTCCCCGGTAAATCACTTAGTCCCAGTCAGGTTCTCAAGTTAACAAAGATTATTTCAAACACAAACAAACTTTAACTGCATTCCAAATGTTGTTATTCTTTACCTTCTTAGTCTTATTTTATCCTGTCTCTATCTCTTCTACCTCCCCTCACACAAGAACCCACTGCACTAACTGTCTCTCTATTTCCAACTGCCTTTCCCAACCAAACAACCAAACAACTAACCACAAACAACTAACCACCACCAACTAACTCAAAGCTTGGGCTAAGCCCTTTTATAAACAGGTAGGCTCCACCTCCGGCTTTCCTATTGGTCTACATTTTAACCCTTTCTCTCTCCCCTGTACAGACATTTTCTAAACGAATGGGCAAACGCCACATCCTCCAACAAATACATGTTACAGCGGAAAAGCTCAAGTGGAAGGCAAGCATTCTGGTCTTAATGTTTTAGAGATTGGGGTCCCCATTGTGACACTGAGGGCACTGTGTGTCATGGAGACACCTCCCTGCTTTGTGACCACCCAGATCCCCTGCCCCTAGTATTTTTATTTTTTTGTTTTGTTACCATAATTGGAGCTGGACTAGCTGGAAACAAAATGCAGGGATGCAACCACCCCACCCTCTTACCTGACTTTCCCTTAGAATGCTTCTGGGTTCCAAGTGGGGGTGCTCTGCAAGCTTTGGGGGGGGGGAATCTGTTGGTTTCTACCATTTTTTCTTTTATTTATTTGGGAAGTGTTGCCTACTTTTTTGGTCTGTGTTTTATTTTATGTTTCCGAGTGGGGAGGGGGTGTACATGCCCCCAGAATGAAAAATGTTGAGGACCATTGATTTAGGGCTTAAAAAGTAATAAACTGCACTTTCCATTGGACTATGAAACACTACTCAGAATGTCAAAGGTACAATCCAGCCAATGTTACAATCCTATTAATTTAATAGTGGAGTTTAGCACCCTCCTTTTGAAATCACTGGAACCGAGGAGTGTTGTACCTGGGTTGCATTTTGCCCCAGCTGCCTGTACTCCTTGAAAAGTCTTTTTTGCAGGCAAGAAACATGATTATTGTCTGTTTTTTTTTGCCCTGTGGTGAAGTTAAACAGAAGAAGAGAGATAAAGTCCCAAGAAATCAGCAAGGGAACTTCCATATTGCAAGTGAAAGATGGCAGGAGATCATTCACAAAAATGGAAAGAGTATATCATATAGTTATCAGATGGAGACTGTGAACTCTAAAGATCAATTTTCTTTGAAGACTTTTAAAATGTCAAGCTGATTTACATAATTAAATACTAAGAGGGGGTATTTATGAAGGTAATAAATGTGAAGCTTTGTTCCTTATATTCCAAAACCTAAAACTCTTTTTAACAGGAACTTTTAGATGTCACACTGATTACACGTACCCTAGCAACCAGAGTGTTGTTGAAACGTTAAGTGTATGAGTCATTGTAAAAAAAATTAAAAATACAGTGGGACGTTGTGAATTTTAATGCATGGCACAGCAATCCTTCATAGGAAATTATTGAGTTAAAACTTTAGGCAAAAGTTTTAGTAAAATTAAATGACCCACTTGTACACCCCTAATGTAGTTCTGTGGTTTCAGAAAGTATTGTTACATGCCGTCCTAATCTCTCAGCAGTAAGATATTCCAGGGTTTTTAGGTGCTTATCCAGGTTTTGTGTTTCCTTTTGGGAATGAGGGACCATGGAGACTTAATGATATATGGTTTACTTACACATATGTACAACCTGAGCCTGAGTACATTCCCTATTCCAGTCAGATCTTTAAACACCTAGAGACCTGGAAAACAAGGCTGAAATATATATGTGTGTACACACACACACACACACACACACACACACACACACATATGGCACATCAAATATTTTCAGCTAACAGACCAGATTCTGGAGACAATCCCTTCTATATAGGGACAGCTGCAAATACAGACAACCTGACAGAAGCAATTTGAATTTCTTCCAGTCAGGAAAAATGACTAATGTTGGCTTGTTTATTGGCAGTCTTCTGCTACCACTACAACCTTCTAAAACAATAGTCAACCTGCTTACCACCTGAATCTCCAACCACATACCTTGTTTCTTGATTCCATTAGGTTCAATTTGTTTTCTTCATCAAGGAAACAAAAGAGGACTTTTTAACCTATTAGTCACTCCACAGGAGTAGGCAGACACCCACTCACTTAGAAGTTTTTCAAGAGACTGGAGAAATAGGGAAAGTTAGAGGGAAAGGAAAACCACATGTGCAAATGAACACCTAACAGAGCACCAGGTTATTTTTGTTCAGTGACACTTCTGGGTTCTTAACGTCTCAACGCAACAATTTCAAAGGGAGCTTTTATATGAATCTCTTTTCAAAATTCAACCATCCTACTCATAAGAGTTGGAAAGGAGACACAAAACTGTCAGGTCCAGGGGTTGTTTTTTTAATGTTATTCAGTGGTATGGTCCCTGCCCCTTTCCCTTCACCAGAGTATCCCCTTGTATGCTCTAAGTGTATGCAACCTGAGGCCCAAGAGATATAACCCCATGCACCACATCCTTCCATCCAAGTTGTGGTCTCCCTGGTTTAATATCCTGGGTGGTAGGGTGTGATTAAAGCAATGACAAACCTAGACAGCATCTTAAAAAAAAGAGACATCACCTTGCCAACAAAGGCCAGTATAGTTAAAGCTATGGTTTTCCCACTAGTGATGTATGGAAGTGAGAGCTGGACCATAAAGAAGGCTGATCGCTGAAGAATTGATGCATTTGAATTATGGTGCTGGAGGAGACTCTTGAGAGTCCCATGGACTGCAAGAAGATCAAACCTCTCTATTCTTAAGGAAATCAGCCCTGAGTGCTCACTGGAAGGTCAGATCGTGAAGCTGAGGCTCCAATACTCCCTGGAAAAGACCCTGATGTTGGGAAAGATGGAGGGCACAAGGAAAAGGGGACGGCAGAGGACGAGATGGTTGGATGGTGTTCTCGAAGCTACCAGCATGAGTTTGACCAAACTGCGGGAGGCAGTGGAAGACAGGAGTGCCTGGCGTGCTCTGGTCCATGGGGTCACGAAGAGTCGGACACGACTAAACGACTAAACAACAACAAGGGTGTGATTGCATGCTGAGCATTTCCTATGCTGTTTTCTTTTATTCTACTTATTATTGCATTTCTATCCCACCTTTCCTGCAAGGAGCTCAAGTTGGAGAGTGTATGAGTCTCATCTTCCACATTTGACCCTCATCACAAGCCCATGAGCTAGCTTGGGCTGCAGTTTTGACTGCGCAATGTCACCCCCTTGAACCCTGGTTCTCCCAGCTTCTGTTCCAACATTCTAATCACTGAGCCACCCTGGCTGGCTGTTAGTGGCAGCACTGTCTATTTCCCCCCTTTTCCTTTATGTCAATGCATGGGAACATTATTGCTCTAGGTCTGGGGCTGGTGCAAAGTTGCATCATTGCTTAGGCCAGGCATAGGCCCTCCAGATGTTTGGGACTACAATTCCCATCATCCCTAGCTAACAGGACCAGCAGTCAGGGATGATGGGAACTATAGTCCCAAACATCTGGAGGGCCAGAGTTTGCCTATGCCTGGCTTAGGCCTTGTTTTGGAGGAATATAGGATATGTTCAGAGTCTGCTGCTCCCCTGGGCTGCTCACAATTCTAAACCTTTTTGGATGTTCTCCTGACACACCTGAGGTGTTCCAACGTCAGTTTTCCCCTGTGTTCTGCCAAGATAGAAGGGCTTGTGCCAAATTCTGTGGACCCCAAGAGAGCATAACAGGAGTATAGGATTGCCGGGGGGGGGGGGGAACAATTTAATACAGAAGTTGAGGCATCTAATCATAGCCTCCATTTTTATAAAGGCTTGATCAGGGCCTGTATTTTAAAATGAGCTTAAAGATTTTCAAATGTTCATGCCAGGCAGAAGACCAGCTGCCTAAGAACCTTGGCAAGATGTTTATTCTCCTGGACAAGGGGGCCCCCTGATTTATAGCAGAAAACAATTCTCAAAGTCAAAGGGAATTACAGGCTGACAGCCAAGGTTACACTGACCCTACATATTACAGAAGATAAAAAAAGAGATAAACATAATTAAGAGTGGGTAAATAGTAAAATAAAACCATGTGCCTCCCATTAAACTTGAGCCATATTTTCCTAAGGTTGAAAGGTCAAGAGCAGTGAAAAAGGCAACTGGCTTGGCTGGAGAAGAGGTTTTCTTTCTATCTTATTTTGAGGCTGGAAACTGTTCCTTCCTTTTTTACTTTGAAAAGGTTTATTCTTCTAAAAAGCTATCTATGTTATGTATTAAATATATTGGCTTAAATGTAATTATGCAAAGGAATTAGAAGCTAAGAAATGTTAAATCCTTATGCTAGATTCTTATTTCATATAGTTGGAAGAGATCACAGGGGCCATCAGCCACCAGCCCAGCCCCCCCTGCCAAGCAGGAAACATCATTAGAGCACACATATGGTTATCTGTTTAAAGACCTTCAAGAGAAGGAGATCTTTCAATGATGATGTGAGCTCAAGATCCTTGACATCTGTTTAAGATAAAAATTTAAGATTAAACCATTTGTTTTGGAGGGCAATAGGGCGAGGTGAGCTGGTAATTAAGGTTCCTTGTTGAGACACATGTAAGATATATTACTACTTATTTGTCATTTATAGATAGAAGAATATATATCTTTTTGTTTCCCATAAAAGGACAAGAGGAAATGGGTGTATCTTTTGTGATTGATTCTAGCAAACAGCCAATAGGAATTTCAACCAGGCTGATTGGACAGAGGCAGCCACAGGAGGAGCAAGGGGGCTGGATTAAGGAAATATAAGTGCTGGCCAGAATGGCAGGAGGCCAGGCCAGAGCTTGGTAACCATATACCACTGTGCCTCTCATTTATTTGTCTGACAAATAAATTATTATTTTAATTTCTCTATTGCTGCGTTGAATATTTCATTCCAGCTAAGCGTTAACCACAAGCAGGGTGCTACAAAGTTTCAAAACAATTACAGATCGTCATGATCGTCTATGTTACAGATCGTCTATGTTTTCTCAGGGGCTGCTTTCTTTTGCTGGGCCAATCAGGCTAGGAAGCAGCTTGGAACCAGGGTGGATGCAGGAAATCAGTTCACATCAGCAAGGCAAGGTTTATTTAAGGAATGAGTCTTGACAACTGGGAGCAAACACCACATTTGTGGTAATAGAAAGCAAGTGTTTCCTTTGTCCTCCACAAACTTGTAACTCAGAAGGGGGGCAGCCAGGATATGGACATAAAATCACACTCCTCTGTGTTTTCTACAGGGCAAAACTTGGCTTTACTTCACCCAGGTCATATACCCAATTTGTTCACACATAGGTTGGGATCCTCAATGGCACCCCTCTGGAAGTTTCACCTGGGTCAAAAAAAACCTGGCTCGCCTCCCAGAGCTACATTCATTTGTCTTAGATGAATGCAAAATTGTGTTTTTGAACGTGTGATCTAGTAGGGCTGGAATGGAACTGGAAATACCAGGGTTCTAATCCACCCTCATCTGAGTTTTCTGGTCCAAGGGGAATGCAGTAAACTGTTATAGTTGCTTCAGTGGGGGGGGGGGGAGAGACACATTAATTCCTCTTCTTAGATAAAAAAAACATACTCGAAAGATTTTACCATTTAAAATAATGTATATAATTTTTGAGGGACGCGGGTGGCGCTGTGGGTAAAAGCCTCAGCGCCTAGGGCTTGCCGATCGAAAGGTCGGCGGTTCGAATCCCCGCGGCGGGGTGCGCTCCCGCTGCTTGGTCCCAGCGCCTGCCAACCTAGCAGTTCGAAAGCACCCCCGGGTGCAAGTAGATAAATAGGGACCACTTACTGGTGGGAAGGTAAACGGCGTTTCCGTGTGCTGCGCTGGCTCGCCAGATGCAGCTTTGTCACGCTGGCCACGTGACCCGGAAGTGTCTCCGGACAGCGCTGGCCCCCGGCCTCTTGAGTGAGATGGGCGCACAACCCCAGAGTCTGTCAAGACTGGCCCATACGGGCAGGGGTACCTTTACCTTTTACCTTTATATAATTTTTGAGGCCCAGCATTCCTACTTCCTGCTTGCTGGTTTCCTACCTATGGGCTTGGTCCCAGCATGCCTCTTTTCTCGTTTTCCTCGCCAGCTGGCAGGGTAATTTTCTGCATGCAGAGGGCAGTCAACAGTGACTTCTTCCTTAGATCACCTGGGGCAACAGCAGCTGTTAAATGTGAGCTGCTTTTCTCGCTGATGCATTTGCTCTCCGTCTTTCTTAATTTTTAATGGGGAGAGGAAATCAAACAGCCCAAGAAAATTAAGACATCTAAGCACAGTTTCTCTCTTTCCCTCCCCTGATTTGTTGTAGAAATCCAGATGTTTCCCTCTTTGGCAAGGATATCTCGTATTTCTGTGCATGAACCATGAAGAGTGCAGATCTTCTCTAAGATGGTGCAGCCATTGCGATCCTGACCATCAGCTGCATTAAATGCGCTTGGATGCTAGATTGTTGCATTAAATGCACTTGCATGCAAGTTTGTTGTGAACCTCCCTGAGATCTGTGAGAATAGGGCGGTATACAAATTTAATAATAAATAAATAATCAGTTGCGTGCATCTAGAGTCTAGACTGTCACTCTCTTTGCATGGGATTCAGTTGTATTCCAGCAAATTCAGGGTGTACAATTTTAGTTGATTGGGATGTCATGTGCAACAAACCCGCTGTCCCAAAATATAAGACTTTTTACGATAAGGAAATTCTCTTGGGATGTTAAGGGGGGCAAGTCAGTTGTATTTCAATTATGGGCAAAAAAAAGTAAAACAATTTCTTATCTTAGAAGACAATTGTGTATTTCCATAGTATTGCATAGAATTTAATGTATTATGTTGACACTACTGAATCCCAGACAGATTTTTGAACTCTACTTTAAAAATGAAGCACTCTTACAACGTTTACTGTGCCATGGTGTTACTGATGTTGCTATGTGCCCACAAGAAATGAGTTGCCTTGTAAAGACTGAATAAAACTAAATTTAGCTTGGGGGAGGGCAGGAGGAGAAGCTGTTAAAGGCTTGTCTTTCATTCAGCTATTTTTATCTTCAAAGACTTCCTCATCAGCATCTCACAACAGCAAGCTTTGAAAGCATTTTGAAAAGGTTAAAACAACACTCTGTTTATCATCCCTGTATGCTGTGCCAAAAGATATCCCTATGGGTAACTAATTTCTGTTTCCTGAATTTAGAAATTTTAAATGTAAATACAGCGACTGAGATGGCGAGATCTACTTCCATTGTCAAGAGTTTTTTTTAATTGGAACAAACTACCTAATAATATAGGCAATAAACATTTTAACAATAAAGGGAAAGTGATTTTTACTTAATCCTTCAGAGCTACTGTAGTCAATAATAATCTAAATTATCATCATCATCATCATCAAGACAGGGCCTGCCCTACCAAGAGGCAGAGTGAGGCAGCTGCCTCAGACAGCAAATTTGAGGGGTGGAAAGTGACTAGAAAGTTTACCATGTGGTCTGCCCTATAGCCCTTAAGCTAGCTTGCTGCTCTAGCATAGCAGGCACACTGGAGAGGTAACCTGGAGTGACCTGCCTCAGGCAGCATGCTCGGGGCGGGAGCATTGGTGGCAAACCTGCTTCAGGAACCAAAAGGTCTCAGGCTGGTCTTGGGTCAAGATCATATTTAGTAAAAAAGCAACCTCGCAGGGTGAGAGCACCAAAAGGGGTGGTTGTGGTGGTGGAGCCACCAAACCCCAAAATCTCAGTGGAAGCTGTGTGTTTCCCCTCTCTTCCTTTGGCTTGCTTACTTATTTATTATTGTAATCCCGCCTCCCCCCTCCACGCTCCAGTTCCAGTGTGTGTTGAGAGAATGAGTCCCCAGGGCACTTTCTTTTGGTTCTCAACACCAAACCTTTGATGGCAGAGGGTATATTTCAGCATCTGCAAAAAGGAGACCTCAACAGGTGCAACTTCTGCTCTACAAAGAGAGGGAGGCCACAAACTCCTATGGCCCCCAGGGCACCTCACAAGGAACACAGGACTGAGCCTTAAGCAATTTTGAGTCATTTTTTGAATTATGTTTTCAACACTTCTGCAGCTTGGTTCTGCACATTTTGTTCAGTGATGAGACATCAAGTACTATTGTAAATTATTTTATACTGGCGTACTGAAGGCATAAAGATGTCTATCTTTGCTGATGGCATTTAAGCAGAGTCTGGTTGACCATCTGTCAGGGGTTCTGTAGAACATCCAGCAGATTGTGCAGTGAGCAGGAAGTTGGACCAAATAACTTCCAGTTATCCCTCTCGACATTATAATAATTATTTTCAGTTATTAGTATTACATTTGCATTCCTCTAAGGAGCTCAAATGGGCATACATGGTCCTGACCCTCCTCATTTAAACTCCACAACAACCCTGTGAGGTAGGTTAGGCTGCGAGATTGTGCCTGAGTGGGGATTTGAACTCTGGTCTCCCAGCGCCTAATCTGATACCCTACACCACATTGGCACTCGCTCTCTCCGTCTCTTTGAAAATGTTTTTATTAATTTTCAATTTTAGATCACAGTTGCAACAATGCAACTCACAACATATTAACTGCAATGCAATAAAATATCAAAGCATAGTCCTTGAAAGTTAAGTCACATGGGCTCTCTCTTGCTTTTATTTTATTCTATATTTCTGGCTCCATAGTTAAAACTACTTAGCAGAGGAAGCTGCCAAAAATAATACTAACAAAGTGGTGCAGAGAGGGAAACAGGATGAACCGCTTTACACCCCACAATGCCTGGCAACTAGAGGAAGACAAAACATAGAGCAGAAAATAAGCCAAATCTACTGTTCAGCACTGTGACAGTAGGAAGCATCTTGATATTTTTATGTTTAATGGATACTGTAATCCAAGTTAAAACACCTGATTGTTCAGCATGAGTCAAGAAGGGGAATTTCAACATGTCGGTCACAAAAGGCGTGCTGAGTAAGACAGGAAGTGAGGAATTTTTTGTTTGGTGGGACTAATATGCCCCTGCAGTTTTAAAATGTTGGTAGGTAAACAACTCTGGAATTTTACTTCCACATTTTGCACTTCAGCGATTGAAAACGCTGGTGGTGAAACAGATCTCAATAATTAACAGAATGTGACATCAGATGGCATGATGAGTTCTGTGCCCTCCCATGGGAACGTCTGGGCTGAGTGGACTACAAACAGCCAATCACATTTACTGTTCACCCCAGGGGCATGAATCAGTTAAACATATACTATAACAGCTTGTTGAGCTTCTTCCATTTAGCTCCCAGTGCTCCAGCCGAGATGTTCCTTTCCTCCTGCAACTGCCACCGCAGGAGGCTTCTGAAGTCCCATATTGTTCCGAGTCTGAGAAGATGGAAGCAGCAGCAGAAACACCAGTGTGTTCCAGCTACGGTGGCCCTTTACTCCCCCAACTGTCTCTACAGGGAAAAGAGGGAACCTAGTGTGAGAACCAAGCATGACAAAAACCCAGCATTTCAATAAAGGGTTTTCCCCCATTTGCTTTTCTGGTTTTATTTTGTTTTATTGCATAAAGTAATTTTTATGAATACTCATTATTTTAATCTTATTATGTAAACCACTTTGTAATCTCCCCTGAAAAGTGGTAGATAAAAACCTCTTACAGATAAATAAATACCACTATGTGCTCAGCTCCACGTCTGAGTTATGAGTTCTTAATGAAAAGTCCACAGTGTCAATCTTTTTTTCTTCTCTTCCCTTTTCCAGAGACACAGTATGGGGGTTTTGTGTTTGTGTGTGGGGCTTAATCTTGCATTGTAAGGAATTAAGTTTACTTACTGTGTTTGTAAAAGTGGTTGTATTGGTCCTTTCAGAGACCTGCTACAAGTACTTACATTGCAAGATAAAGCTAAGGGTCTGCATTGTTGCGTTATTACAAAGCAGAGATTTGAGCTGCTCTCTTTCTCTGAAGCATGGATTGGAATTTAGGTTGCACAATTATAGTTGATGGGGTGGGGGTCATTCACAACAAACCCTCTTCAAAGATAGGACTTTATGCAATGAAGATAACAGAAGAAAACCACCTCACAAAATCATTAAATAGGCAACATCTTCTAACCACTCTGCAAACTAATCAGTATGTCTTCTTCTTTGGTGATCACTCATAGCCGAGTAAGATTGTCTTCTATGAACCTGGTCTTAACAGAGAGTCCATAAGTGACTGTGGAGGCCAATTCTGGATCCACACATCCTTTCACAGTGGGGACATAGGTTTCCGGATGGGAGATGATCACGGTGAGAGTTTGCCAAACGTGCCTTCCTCTTAGCCCATTTCTCCCTTTCATCCTGAGTTGAAGCATCTTAAATTTCATGACACCTTTGGTAAAGGTTGTTCTCCAGTTGAAGCACTTGCAGGCCAGCGTTTCCCAATTGTCAGTGTTTATATTACATTTTTTAGATTTGCCTTGAGAGAGTCTTTAAACCTCTTTTGTTGACCACCAGCATTATGCTTTCCATTTTACAGTTCATAATAGAGTAGATGCTTTGGAAGACGATAATCAGGGCATCCAAACAACAATAATCAGGGCATCCAAACAACCAGTCCAACGAAATTGATGTTGAAGAATCATTGCTTCAACACTGGTGATCTTTGCTTCTTCCAGTACACTGGTATTAGTTTGCCTATTTTTCCAAGTGATGTGTATAATTTTTCAGAGACATCGTTGATGGAATCTTTTGAGGGTTGGAGATGGTGTTTATAAGTGGTCCATGCTTTACAAACCAAATCCTAATGAATGCTCATTTAAAAAGCCAATGCTGTCTATTTCTCTGTGAAGAAATTGATAAACAGGTTGTCTGACTGGATTTCACACACTGGCCTTCCCTCTTATACCTGGAGATGCCAGGGACTGAGCCTGGGATCTGAATGCAAACATGTGCTTTGCCATTGAACTATAGTTTTTCCTCTCGGCCTCACTCTTCCTGGCATGAGCAAAGAGCCAGTGCAGAGCCAGGAGTACAAGTGAGTCTTTTGGAACCATGAAGATTTATTGCAACACAAGATTTCATGTAAGAATAGGAATAGAATAAACCCTGAACAGAAGCTGGATAGCTCTGTTGGTTAGAGTGTGATGCTCGTAATGCCAAGGTTGCTGGTTCGATTCCCATATGCGTATTAATTGTTACTGTTCTGAATTTTATTATGTTATTATCTTCCTAAGTGGGTTGTGCAAACCACTACTCTGAATATTGCTTTTTATAGGGTAGCATGCCCTGGGGATGAGTTTATGGAACCAAAGGGGCAGCAGCCTTAAAAAGTTTGGGAGCCGCTGAATTAAATTAACATGACAAAACTGGGATGATTCTGTTATGACCAATCATCACTGTTGTGATTTTTTCTTATTTCCAACTACACAGAATTGTCATACTGTCCTTTTTGCTTTTGACCCCATACACCTTTCAACTCCGGGTAACACTTCATGCATCTGATGAAATAAACTATAATCCCCAAAATGTGCAATAAGTTGGCTAGGCTTTAAGAAGCCACAAAGCTCTCATTTTGTATTGATTTTTAAGGCACTAGCGATGCCCATAACGATGCGGACAATCTCCCCGCCCCCGCCAATGACACTATTACTGACAATCAATATCAAGTATATAGACAAAACAAAATAAAAAAATCCTTCCAGTAGCTACAGCAGACCAACACGGCTACCTACCTGTAACTAAGTATATAGACAGAAAGAGCTAAGATGTGACTCTCGCTTTCGGCCGTTTGGAGCAAAGAAATGTGAAAGTCCGATTTCAGTCTTCCAAACCCTTTACCTGGGGGAAATCTCCCGTATAGGAGCCTGCCAGTGAGGCTACTCTTAAGCAAAGAGCACGGCCCGGCAGTCCTATGAAATCCCACTGAAACCAGTGCAAACGTGGGACAGGACCGCTCCGCGAGGCGCCTTTTCTTCCCAGCAAAACGGTTCGGGTAAGCGCTACACGACAGGCAGAAATTCAACCGGCGCAGCGTCCCCTCCCTCCCTCGCACCCCCCCCCCAGGAGGGGAGAGACCTTTCTCCGCTGACCCTCTCCGCCACGTGACGCCGCTTTCGAAAGGCTGAGGGTCTCCCCATATGAGCAATAAGATATAACAAATAAAGGGCGCCGGTCCCGCTCGAAGTCGACTGCTGCCCCAGAAAGGAGGTCCCTCGCGGGCGAGGAAGGAACGGGCGTTGAGCAGCCCTGGTCTAGCCAACCCTCGCGCGCGCATGACCAGCTTCCCAAGCCTCGCCACGGCCTCGGAGCACCACTTCCTCGAGCCGGAGGGAGGAAGGGAGGGGGGAGAAGTTCTGCTTAGCCCCGGCCCCGCCCCTCCCTTCCCCTCCGGCTCCGGGCTCCAGGCTCTCTTCGGCTCCGCTGCTGGGCGAGCGCAAAAGTTCGAGCTTCCCCGCCCGCCTGGGCGGCACGAGGGCGCCGGAGGAGACGGGCAGCAATGCGCGCGCGGCCAGTCGGCGCTGAGCTCTGCGCGCGCGGCGCTCCGAGGGAGCCTCGAGGCGACCCGGCGGGAGGGCTGAGGTCGGCGCAGACATGGAGACCACCAAGAGCAGGAGGAGCCCGACCCTGTAAGTGTCCGTAGAGATACCTCGAGCTGCTTCGCTCCTTCTCTCCCCTCAGCGGCCGGCGCGCGTCTCGTCTGAGTCCCGGCTTCCCTCCTTTTGTTTTTTTCCCGACGGGCATCTTCTTCCATCCACACGGTGGGCAGCGGGGAACAAAGACGCTTGGCAAGGCGGGGAAGCCTCGAACTTTTTCAGCTTGGGGACGAGGGGTGCATGGAGTTTAAATCTATCTACCTACCTACCTACCTACCTACCTACCTATGGATGGTGGTGAGTGAGCTGAGGGAAGCATTAAAAAAAAACCACACACTTCAGTTAGAAAAGTAGAAGGAGGACCATCTGGTTTTGTATAAGGTTGCTCCTTTAACCTAGCCAAAAAATGTGCCCCTCTGTTTCTATGTACCCAAATGAGCAGAGCATCAGGAGGCTTAAGTCAAGGGCTCACTTTCGTTTTCACTAATAAATATGGAACCGACAAGTAAGGCTTTAATATAATTCGATCCCGCTCATGATTCTGCAGTGGGTGTCCAGGGGGCTGGTGGTCCAAAGTTTAGGCGTTGACCTTTAGTAAAAGAGTAGCCGACTTTTGCAGGAAAATATTGGGTGGGCAGAGTCAAAGTGCTTCCCTCCCAAAACAGGTATTGACCATGGGCAGCGCATGACAGTGCTTTTCCGTCATGAACAACATTTCAATATGTCAGCGGAACGAACAAGGTGGCACCAATCTGTCCCCCAGTGGTTTCCTTAGTGGGGAGCATGGGGGAAAGAAGTCGTGGAAGTTCCCCCTAGTCTTCAAGTGCAATCCCAGGGCATAGTTGTGAAGTCAGATTTGGCGGGGCAGGGGGAGCAACATTGGCAAGCTGTCTCAGAGCCTGAATCCTTCCCCCAAGGAACACAGGGAGAAATCGCTCCCTGCCACCACACAAATTGTGCAGGGTCCCCAAAACTTCTTACAAATAAATATTGTGAGCTACTGTATTTTTTGCTCTATAAGACGCACCAGACCACAAGACGCACCTAGTTTTTGGAAGAGGAAAACAAGAAAAAAAATATTCTGAATCTCAGAAGCCAGAACAGCAAGAGGGATCGCTGCGCAGTGAAAGCAGCAATCCCTCTTGCTGTTCTGGCTTCTGGGATAGCTGCACAGCCTGCATTCGCTCCATAAGACGCACACACATTTCCCCTTACTTTTTAGGAGGGAAAAAGTGAGTCTTATAGAGCAAAAAATACGGTAATTTTTCTACCACCCTGTTGTTGTTGTTTTAAAAAATGCTTGCTGCTGCTGCTTGCTGCATTCAGAAGCAGATTTGTTGTAGGACCACATAATTTTTGCAAAGGGAATTTGTAGTACAGTAAAATGAATTACAAAAAATATAGACAAACCCTTTCCGAATTACACAGAAGTAAGATACTGGGGACAAACCTCCATCCTTGCATGTTCTTTACCCCTCCCTCTCTTGAGGGTGGATCTACACACCTTGGCTGTGTTCAGGCATAACATTAAACCATAGTTTGGTATTACAAGAATGAACCAAAGCTTCCTACTGCTTCCTTGCAGCTGTTCCAGAAGTGTGAGCCCAAGGCTCCCTGTAGCTCACGTTAGTAATGTTAGTCCACTGTTTAGCATTGTATATTGAGCTTTAGTGGTGTTTCTGCAATTGTCTGTAATATAAATGTGAGACCTGCATTGATGAGAATATAGATTTGATTTCTGTGGTTCTGTCTCACTATTAATATTCTTAACAGGTGGCACACATAGCACTAGAAAGGCTGAAAGGCATAATTTTGTGCTGTGTGGAAATGGTCAGTGCTTTTTTTCAGAGGGTACTCAAGGGTACACAGTACAGACACCTTATTTATTCAAATGTTAAAAGTATGGCACTTACTGTAACAACTTCATGGTGAGTACTGGCACCTTTTTTCCAAAAAAAGAAAAAGCACTGGGTCTAACACCATCTGACCTTTTTGTGAGATGCTAAAAGAGGCTAAGTATTTTTAGGAAGACTGATAGTCATGCTTGCCAGGAGCCTGGTTTCAGATTTGTGGTCACCTGTATGCAGCATGGAAAATCTGACCACTAGCTCATTATGAAGGGCAGAATGAACATTAAGTATGTTTAACAAAACTCTTGCACTTATAAAATGTGTGTTACAGATATGTGCATAGTATTGCTGCTGATGCCCCAGTGTATTACATTGCAGAAATCTGCCTCAATAAAGAGATCACCAATCAGAGCTTTATAGCATGATAATACATTTGACCCTGCTGTTTTCTCCAAAAGGAAGTTCAAAGATGCTAGCACAACAGGCAAACAACATGAAACACCATCTAACAATAAAATGCTACAAGAAACTTGAAACAGACCTTCAGTTCAGTATTTCAGAAAATAACAGTTCAACTAAATATCAGTGCAAAATTCATGAATACAGCAATCTTTGTTTTAGCAAAAAATACACATTTATTTTTTCACTCTAGCAGCCAATATAATAAACGATTCAGATATACCCACCCTAGAACCATCAGAAACCAAGAGAAGAATGAGTCACAACTAATTAATACAATAATAGTACAGGATAAAAAGAGTCACCATATCCCAGAGCTCGCTCTTGTCAAACCTACTCTTCCATAACAGGTTAATTCAGAGGCAGAAAAGGGAAGACTGTCCATACTACTCAAGTCAAACTGACAGACCCTTGTCTCTCCTGTGTTTGTGACTATAAACTCCAGCCTAGGGCATGATTACAAGGCCCCAGTTACACACTTCCTCCAGAATAGTGAGCAGGAAGTCTCAACCACTTGTCAGGCTTGATGTTTCAAGCAGGTCTGTTTGAGTCAGCTGTTCTCTTCAGGTACATTAAAAAGTCAGGGCAGATGACAGTCCCTTACCCCACTGTGCTGGTTGTGGCTTTATAGCTGGAGCATGCTCACGACGACTTATGATACACTTCCTCCAGGGCAGGAACTTTTCAAGATTCATAGCATTCAGTACAATGTAACGGGTATAATTTACTGAAGACAATCCCTTTATTCAGACCTAGTCAATTTTATTTTTTGACCCTGCGCAGTTAATGTCCAGGGACAATTGAAGTGACTTAGGGGTCTACAGTCTGACTGCAATGTACCGTATTTTTCGCTCTATAAGACGCACCAGAGCACAAGACGCACCTAGTTTTTGGAGGAGGAAAACAAGAAAAAAAAATATTCTGAATCTCAGAAGCCAGAACAGCAAGAGGGATCGCTGCGCAGTGAAAGCAGCAATCCATCCTGTTGTTCTGGCTTCTGGGATAGCTGCACAGCCTGCATTCGCTCCATAAGACGCACACACATTTCCCCTTACTTTTTAGGAGGGAAAAAGTGAGTCTTATAGAGCAAAAAATACGGTAATTTCTTTCAGCCTCTTCCCTTTATTGTCAGACAGAGGGAGCTTGTGGTTAGTTTGGGTCCCTGTACTGTGTGATTAAGGGTTTGTTTGTATGTTATGTTTTAGCAGTTCACGGTTAGATGTCGCCTGGTGTTTTTTGTGCAGTGTGATTAATGTACTGCAACAAATATCACAGTGCTGTAAGACATTTTCATATATGCAAAATGTGAGCACTTACAGAGAAACCACAGGGTTTCTCTGAAGGTAATAATGGATGTAGTCGGTGCAGAGATTTCCTACTGATCTTATTTCTGAAGATGTGAGGACAGAAGCTCCATGTGAGGCAGTGTTTGTAGGACAGCATATTCATTCGATTTTTACCTCATCTTTCTCTGCCAGTGGTAACTCAGAGTGGCTAACAGCATCAAAAGAAAACTAAAATTAATGCAAAACTCATTTAAAAAGTGGTTGGGTCTTGCTGGGTTAGTTCTTTTGGCTGTTAGCACTTGACTGATAAACCGTTGGAAAGGGACTGTTGGGGGAACTCCTCCTTCCCCACAAGTGAGCTTATAAAAGCCTCAATAGCTGATGAAGTGGATTGCAATTATATGATGTGAGTAAATATCTGATGAGGCGGGTGGTGGTCCATGAAATCTTATGCCACGAAACATTTTTTAGTCTTTAAGGTGCCATGAGACACTGTGCTTTTCCTGCAACATGGCTACTTCTCTGGAAATCAGTAACTGAGATGGTTCTAAGTTGGATCGTCTCCATTGGCCTGTGAATCAGAAAATGCTTTGCCTAGTTTTTGCTGCCTTTTCCCAGCTGCTGAGGCTGAAATGGGATGGGGAACCTAAACTGGAATTGTCTTTGGACTGCCAACTGGAACTTTGGATGAGTGAAATGTAATTTCCTCCTTCCCACTTTGCCTGGGCGTCATAACATGATGAGAACATGAAGGTGGGCAGCGCTAATGTGCAGCATTGCTCATGGCAGCAAATAACCAATTTAGTGGGGATTTTCAGTGGGAAAATGGTAAAAGGCAAAGGATTAATTCCCACTTTAACCACACTGTGGCCCTGATTGCTTAGGACCCTGTGCAGCTGATTTTGGCTGAAAATAAAAGGGGGGAAATGACAAACCCATGGCAATCCACAGTATTCAAAGATGTGTTTAAAGGAGCATGCAGTTTGACCCCTAGCTAACAAGCTGTAAAAAGTAGCAAATCACCAGTTCTAGATGATATTCATCTGACAGTTCTTTAGGGCAGTGGTTCCCAATTACCTAAATACTGCTGACCCCCTGTTTTTCAAAAGCCAAGGCATGAATCCCCTACTTTTGAAAGTGTTGATATATCTGTGGTAGTGTTTGGTATGTGAATGGTGACACCATACCCTCCAGCGTGTCCCAGTGCAAAACTGGGCTGTGTGTCTTCCGAGCCACACTCCAATGCAAGTCCCGTGACCTGTGCAAGAGCACAGCACCCAGAAACCTGCATTTTGGGGCTCCACAATCTCACGCAAGGCACACATCTGGCCATGATCTTGCACGTTTTTGGCCACTGTGCTCTCACAAAACAGAATGTCCCAGACAGTTGACGGGTATGTGCCATGTACCCTCTGTCCTAACTCTGTCTTAGGCCTCTACAGATATGTATATATTTAAAAACCTAAATGGATGTTCGTCTTGGTAAAGCATTCTTCAAAATGTGGGGTGGCCCTACATTTTTAAAAGTTCAGAAACAAACATCCATTATTATTTTAGAGTGCTTCTCCAAAATGGGAACAGATTTTGCCCCACTCTGCAACAGTGTTCCCAAGTAGTGTGCTTTACATATTTCCCATAGAAGTGAATGGCAGCCATTCATTTGGAGGGAAGGTGAAGGACTGTATCTAAGTTCACTATAGAGCTCAAGGCTGAATTTGGTCATTCTAGGTCATGGCTGGGGCAAGACCCTATCTGAACTCCTGGAGAGCTGTGGACAGTAATGAGCTAGATGGACCAATCTGATGCAGTGCAAAGGCAGCTTCCTGTTCTCTGGATGCATGTGCTACCCTAATGGCCATGCACATTCTACTCCATTTTGAACATAATGAGAACTGTTAAGAATAGGTCCCCTGCCTATTTGCATAGTTTCACCTTGGTTCTCTGGCTATTTCAGAGTACAGTGGTACCTCTAGATACGAACAGGATCCGTTCTGGAGCCCCATTCGCATCTAGAGGTAAACATAACTAGCGACGGCACGTCTGCACACACACGCGTTGCTTTTCGCCGCTTCTGCGCATGCGCGTGACATCATTTTGAGCGCATGCGCAAGCGGCGAAACCCGGAAGTAACGCACACCGTTACTTCCGGGTTGCCGAGGAGCTCAACTCGAATGTGCTCAACTTGAAGCATATTTAACCCGAGGTATGACTGTATGAAAAAAGAAAAGGATCCCATAAATTGTATTTTCTATACAGTGGTACCTCGGGTTACAGATGTTTCAGGTTACAGACTCCGCTAACCCAGAAATAGAAACCCAGAAACCTCAGGTTAAGAACTTTGCTTCAGGATGAGAACAGAAATCATGCAGTGGCGGCGCAGCGGCAGCAGGAGGCCCCATTAGCTAAAGTGGTACTAACTCAGGTTAAGAACAGTTTCAGGTTAAGAACAGACCTGCAGAATGAATTAAGTTCTTAACCCGAGGTACCACTGTATATCATTACTTTTTAAAAATAAAAAACGTAACACAACTATGAAGGAAAAGTACATTGTACCAAAAATGGTATGGGCATTAGCTTAATCAATTTATTAAGATAGCCGTGGATTTTTGCACTGTTTTACTAGGCTATTTAAAGGTTTGTGCAAAGGAGAAGGAGGGTGAATTAATTTTTGTAAACCAGCCTGGGAATGCACTTGTATGATGGTATAAAAATACATAAAATAAATCTTCTTAAAAAATGATAAAGTGTAAGCTGATGCAAAATTACTGATAGCTAAGGAGTCAAAGCAGAAATTGGCATCATCAGTTGAGTCACGAAGGTTTGGGATATAGTTAATTTACAATGCCTTTCTAAGTTTTATGGGGAGATGCATCCGATCCATGTGACAGAACTGATCAAATCTCTATGAAATGTATAAAAAGAATGGGTGTATTCCAAAATAACCTGGAGCACTTGTTTTGAACCCCACAGAATGGAGAGGGGAGGAAGCATCTTGTGGGTACGGAAACTGGAGGGTTGAAGCTGCTGGCAGGAAAAAGGTTCAAGAACTTCCTCACTCTTCCAGATACCCATCTCTCAAAATGCCTTTCTCTTGCTGAGCAACTAGCTTCCAAAGTGGCTGTAGAAGTCTTATGGGTTTCAGGAGCTGCTTGTTTAGTCCTTGCAAAAAGTGGTTGTGGGGGAGGCCAGAGAAGTTCTAGTGTCCAGAACTTAGACGGAGGACCAGAGCTTGTTACTTTATGGATGTTCTCAAGCTGTCTTTTTGTTTGTTTGTTTGTTTGTTTGTTTGTTTGTTTGCAATAGAAATAAGCATGCAGTTTCCCAGAATTCTGAAGTCTTGTATTTACAAAATGTGCCACAGAAGCTGGACATTTATTTGAATTTTTTTCCATATAGTGGGATGTATTTTTTGCTGCCTTGTTTTATTTGGATGTATTGAATTGACGGTGCAAGGTGTGGTTGTTAGTTTGTTTGCTGTTTCTAATGTATGCTTTAAAAAAAGTAATGGATAAAATTGTCTTCACAATAATGAAGAAGTCTGTGTGCTGTGAGAGCCACATGTGGCTCTTAGAATACATGGAGCAATGAGTACATTTGTAGAAGGGAATGTCTTCTACAAAACAGGGAACCTTATTTGATGCATTTTCTAGGTGGGAGGGGAGTGTTTGAATAGCCCGATTCCTGTGAGCTTAATAGTCAAGCGTCTTCTTTTCCAACCTGCTGTAGAGACTGTTGTTAAATTTCTCACTTAAGTGTTGGTGCTCTCACATGTAATTCTTCTATTTTTTCCCCTTTAGGAAAGCTTCACAAGGATGCAGCATTGATCCAAAGGCAGCTGTTGAGCTGGAGGAGATTTGTTGCGCCCATTCAGATCTTGCCAGAACTGCTGAGTTCAACATAACAATGTCTTTGGGTCACTTAGCCAAGGGAGCCAGCCTAGATGACCTTATTGATACTTGTATTCATTCTTTCGGTGAGTTGAGTGATCTGTCTTTAACTATTTTCAGACTGTATCTCTGTAGCATTTTGGGTCCTTCGTTTTGCAGTGTGTTAGATATAATCAGGTGCAAGTACATTCATCACTGCTTTTATACTTGAGTCTCTGCATATGTTGTTATGTGAGTATCGCTCTGTGTGTGTCCAGAATGTTTATCAGTGTTAAGTGCTGTCCTTGCAGAAAGAACAAGTGTGGCAGTTATAATCTTTGTGGAATTATTAAATCCCCTCCCCCTGTCCACACTTCTGAATAAATATTAGACACATGGAAATGCATGTAGACTGTTGCAGAACTCAGTTGAAATGTTAAAATCTGGGTATTGTTTCATGCTATCTTTTGGAAAAACTTGCATCTTAGCTAAATGAATGGTTGCAGGGGGGATACTGTTGTTTAGCACCAAAGGGAAATAATAGCTTTCTTATAAAAGAGAATGATATGAAGTAAAAAAGCTCAGTGGTATAGCTTTTACTTAGCATATGAATTATTCACTCCCCCCTTTTGCTGACAGAATACCTTTGAACAAATTTAGCATCATGCAACTGAATCCTATGGCTTTTACTCAGAAGTAAGTCCTATTGAGTTCAGTGGGGCTTACTCCCAAGTAACTGTACCTAGGATTGCAGTCTTAGATGCTTAAAATTTTACTATTTCTCACCAGCTTCTTTCTTAGCTTTGTTGTCATTTATGTTCATAAAATACACGTGAACAAAAGCCATTAAATGATAAATGTTAGAATTCTGATAAGGTGGTTTTTTTTTGGGGGGGGGGGTTATTTCCAACACTATTGTTTATATTTGTAGTTCTGATGTTTTTTACGCTGTGCTTTGAAGAATTTGTACCAAGCAGTTCATTCATGCCGCATGAATTGGCATAGATTGTGATTTAGTGTTATCAACATACAGTTGAAGGTGTGCATTATTCCAGCTGTAGGTAAATAAAATGTGGTTTTGTCTCTATATGTAGGAGGGAAGGAATAAATGATGCACTGCTTATCAAGTGTAAATGACTGGCCAAGCCATCTGAATTTTTGTTCATATGCATGTGCCATAATACACATTGATAGCTTTCTTTCCAGTAAATGATTTAGAGAAGCTGAATAGGCTTAGCACTTAGCACTCTACCTTCCTGAATCATGCTCCAAACAATGACTAATCCTCTCAGCACTTCTAGAGGAAAGTCATGCACATTATTTAGTTTCGACAAAGCATTTACAAAGCAAAATGCATATTGGGTGAAGAACTCATGCTATGGAACCTACAGTAATCATTTTTTGCACCCTGTTCTTGGTTTCCATAGTATCATATGTAGTTCATTGTAATGCATATGCTTGATTCCTCTGGGTTCCAGAGTTTTGGGGCATGGGGACACATTTGGAAATCTAAAAATCACGAAATTCCCATTTCACAGAAGAAAAACCAGAGATGTTTAGACACCTCCACGCACAACAGGCAAAACACCCACAACCTCCAAAACAAAACAAAACAAAAAACCACAGGCAATTATCCTTCTTCCACAAAACCCCCAGTAAAACCAAGGCAAGCCACACACCTCTGAAAAAAACAATAACAGAAAAAACTTCTGGGAGAACCACCTCCAACCAAAAATCAGGAAAACCTCCCCCAACAGCCAAAGAAATATAGTGGACAGAACAGCCACATGGGACCCAGAGGCAATCTGGGAAAAGGGAGATATGAGGGTGTGGGGGCTGGATGCCTCACTTAGCAGCACAGCATTACCCAAGCGATTAAAAAACACACACACACACTTAAAAAAATAAGAAATGGAAGGTTCAGGGACTCTGTGTTGGGGACCCTAGCTTTATCCACTAAAAACTCATGCTTTCACAGTTACCTAAGCAAATGTACTATTATTCCTATTTTTTAAAAAATAAAATAAATTAGAAGAACTAAACTGTTGGTCCGCAATAACACAGTCTGTTCACCTCTTTCCTGAAAGCGTGTTAAATGTATCAAATGCAAACTATCATTTAGGGTTTTGCCTTAAGGTATGTTCACATTACCACTTACTACATCCGGTGTGCTTCCATCCGCTAATTTTTGAAGCCACATTCGCAAGACATTAGCCACAACCCATAGCAAACCTGTAGCTTATTGATAAATACTGCTGCTCCGTGTATTGTTTCTGAAACCAGCTTCAATGTGTAAGGAAACTGGATGCTGCGTGAACATACCCTTAACAGTTGTTGTGCTGGTGCGGTAGAGCACATAAACACTTAATGCCAGGAATTACAGGGGCAAGGAAACAAGAAGGCCATGTGCATCAGGTGAAGACATCTCCGCCCCTCTCTGATGCAAACAACTCTGTACAAATGCGACTTGAAACTTGTATTTCAAGCTGCTAATTTGAACATGGAAGTAGGTAGGTTATATTAAGTTCACTGTAACTTTTCTCCAAGCAAATATTCTAGCAATTTCAGCCTAAGTTGTATTTCTGTGTATTTAGGTTTGAGTAAAAGTGAATAGAAATGGGCTGTGGAACGGAACTGCTTTAAATATGTTCTAGTAATGCTCTGAGGGAAACAGCAAGCAGGGATTACAAATTATTTGTACTAAGGCTATTAAAACTTGATGCATTTTCATTTCTATTTTCTGTCAGGAGTCTGTGGGTGTCTTGCCTAAATTATAGTCATATGCAGACATAACCTTTCCCAAGGTTCAACTTAGTTTGAGTATTGGGGACTGGACCACAGAAAACAAAAATTTCTTAATTGAAATAACAATTAAGAACACTGTCTGTTCCATAGATAGTGAAAGATTTAATGCTATTTAAAACTGATTTAATGCTATTTTAAGAATGTGCATTGTGTTAAGTCTCTTGAGACTTCCTAGCACTTTTGAAACATCATGAATTGAAGGTGGTACAGCCAGATAAGCAGCTTTAAGGAAGTTTCTTGTTTATTTTTGGAAGGTATAAACATTGCATTGGAGATAGTGACAGGGGAGAAATTAAATCCAGTTTGCATTTGAACATAAACTTTTAAAATCTGCACTTTTTGAAACAACATGCAAACCAAAACACATTTCTTTGAATTTTGCAATTCAGTTCATCAGCCAAGTAATGTGTACAAAGAAAGCACATACTAGGGTAAAGCATATATAAATTCATATATTAGTGAAAACAACATTAAAATACATTATATTTGGGGACATTGCTTTGCAAAAATGTGCATATTTGGAGCAATTGCATGCAATTATTAAGGAAAATTTTTGGATAAATTTGCACTGAAATGTTGTTGGATTTTCATGAGGACTTAAAAAAAAAGTTGCAAGCCTATGTGGAAATGTGGAGAACTGGGGGAAAAAAAGATAAACTGAAATTGACATATTCACCCAACCCTAGTTGGAGATCAGCAGAAGTGAAGGGAATAACGATTCTGCTCTCCTGCCTCAAATAGAAGAAGTGATACGTCTTAAGTTAATAAAAGCAGTAGTCAGTGTAGTTGCTCTGTTGGTGTCAGTAACTTGCAATTATTGCAGTTAAGACCCTTAACTCTTAAAATATACAAAGGTTTTGATTTCAAAAATCTGTAATTGCATTTCATTTTCTAATATAAATCTTTGTTGATTTTCCACAAATTATAAACATAACAATATTTCATTTTGTTGAAGTATAAAAAGGTTTGAATTGTGGTCGGGAAGGCAAATGCTTAGGATTTCCTGTTGAAATACAAACTCATTGTCGTTTAGACCAAAACTTGGCCGCCTTATAGATCCAAACCCTATAAGGTAGATAGCTATTGCTTTGTGGAAATCTTGTCTTGGCACTTAGAATGAGTCCTGAGCTTACGCTTCCTGACAGTAATTCTGTCTAGGGTTGTTGTTTTTTTGTCAGGGGCAGAATTCTTGGACTCCCCCCCCCCCCAGTATTGCATTTGCTGTCCAAATCTGAAAATAGTACAAATGTGATTTGTGAAGACGATTGTATTAAATTGTAACTATTGTGTTGGGATTGAGCTGGGAGACTAACATGTAGATCATGATGAAAACACTGGAATCTCAGATTTTCATTTTAAATAGAGAAATTGCTTGTCTCTCATAACATAAAAACTAAAAAACAGGAGGTTACTGTTACATGTTTTTAAATGGCTCAGTAATGAGGTTTGCTTCTCTTAGCAGGGCATTGTCCTTTGGGTCTCCATGGCAATACCTATTTGGCATTGCTGCTCTGCAGTTTTTGTAGCTAGGGAAAGGTTGCTGGGTATTTCAGCAACACCCATGTAATTGAAGTAGAGCAAGGACTTGGCAGAAGGCAAACCAGCTATGCTCCCTACAAGGTTAACCTTAGTTAATGTGGCAGGTGGTAGAAGGGACTGGATGTCTTTGTGTAAGGTGGGTCATGGACGACAAAGACACCTGTGTGTGAATATACCACAGACAGGTGCCTTTGTCATCCAAAGTACCGTACAATTGCCTCTCTAGCTAGTTTCTTGTTTCTAATGTATTTAAATAATTTGTTATTGTTGGGCATAGTGTTTTCAGTAATGTGCTCCTTGAATTCTTTTGTTTGCGTTCCTTATTGTCTGCTTGCACTGCTTTTGCCAAAGGTTGCATTTCTTTTTGTTCTCATTTGGACAAGACATACATTTTCTGAAGGAAGCTGCCTTGTCCCTAATAGCTTCCTTGACTCTAGTCATTAGCCATGCTGGCATTCTTTTGGTCTTGTTGGCACCTTTCCTAATCTGTGTTATTGTTGTAATTTTGAATAACCAACAAGCATTCTGGAGAGATTTGATTTCCCCTTTCAACTTCCTTTTTACCAATCCCACATTTTTTAGAAGTGCGTTCATGTTGAATTTTCTTAACAGTTGTCTCTACTTGTATGTATGTTGAATTTTGGGGAGGTGACTATAGTGCTAGCAATCAGTTCAGCAATGTTACATGTTGTACCAGGTCCTTAGCACCACTTAAGATTAAGCCCAGCACAACCTTTTTTGTTGTGGCTGGGCCATGCATGTACCCAGTCTGTATGAGGATAATTGAAGTCACTCATTACTACATCATTTTGCCCTGTGAATACCTGTGGAGTTCATCCTACATCTCAAGATGAGCATTTTGGCCAGGCAATTGGCAGTACATTCCCAGTACTAAATTACTCATGGGACCCATTAGTGCCATCCCCAATGATTCTGTGTAGGTGTATTCCCTTTTTGAGATTGTTGAACTCTGTGCCCTCTTTGATGTAAAAAAAGACAGCACATCCAGTGTGCTCCATCCCTGACCTTTCAGTAGAGTTGGATTCAGAGATACCTTATCATTAATGTCCATTCCACAAAGTTTCCATTGTGCACACTATATTTGATCTGAGCTTTAAAACCAACCACTCCAGCTTGCCCACTTTTTCTCAGAGGCTTCTAGCATATAAGCATCTGTACACAGTATCTCTTTCCAAATGTCCCGGGCATCGGTGTTCTACCTTACGCCACTTTAGCCTCTTTGAATTGCTGTCATTATTTTTGTTAAAATAATTTGTATACCGCCTTTCATTTCAGGAAGAAATACTAAGGCAGTTTGCATCCTCCTGCACACTCATTGCCTAGTTGTACCCTTCTCACATGTGGAAAAGCATAAAAACATGTGGGAAAACATCCCTGAGAGATGATTGATCCCATACTGAATAATCCCCATCTCCTCACATCAGCTTTCCCTTAACAAACAATTTATAAGCTTGCTCTGCCACCTCCCCACCCCCACCCCCTATTTTAAATGCCAACAGTGAGGTCCTGTCCCATTTCTACAGGCCCTGCTTTCCTTGGTGTCTAATAACTCCAAACCCAACCTCCCAATGCCACCTTCTTATCCACGCATTGAGACTTCTCACCCTTGCCTGCCTAGATGGCCCCACTCATGTAAAGGTTAGCATTTCAAGGAAATTATCTTGAACCTATCAACGCTATCTTTCTACCTGAATTTTGCTTCCAGGACTGCATGTCTACATTTCCCCGTGTCACTCGAGCCAATGTGCACCATGACCACAGGACTTCTCCTCAGTCCTGTCTTCTAGGATAGCTAGATGATATGCAACACCTGCAACCTTTACACCAACGAAGCAAGTCACTATCTGGTTTGTAGGCCTGTCATAAACTCCTTGGCATGGGAGGACATCTGTTCTCCGCTCTCTCCCCAATAGGTTCCTTCTAAGGCATCATTTTCTTCTTCCTTAGAGTGATGCCCTTTCCCCCGAAGACTCTCATTTTCTATTACAGCACAGGAACTGTCATCCTGGGAGTGGTGACACCTCTGCCATGCCCCTGAACACTTGGTCTACCAACTGGTCTGAATTTCTCCAGGCCAGCCAAACATGTTCCCTGAGGGTCAAGAGCTGATTGCACCAAGCACAGGGCACATAAATGTACCTGTGACATTCTGCACACAGAATGCTGGAAAGCCCCCCCCCACACACCTCTGCTGGTTCTCTACCTGCATGTTTTTTGTAGGTTTCTGGAGTTACTTTATTTGGATGCTTGAGATTTGTTAGGTCAAAGAGAGAAGGGGCAGACTAGACTCCTCAGCCTGTTGCCAAACTGACAACTCTCTGACTCACTTGTTCCCTTGACACTTTGTGACTGGGGTCAAGAGACTTCATCAGCAAGGGTTCCCCTCTTAAATTCAGAATCACTGTCTCTTGCTGCATTTAGATTTTCAAGATATATTCATAACTGGCAGGTCTCTTTAAAACGGTACTGCATGTTTCAACCATCATTCCTCTGCTAAAAAAAAGTAATTTTGAATTCTTGACCTAGGCCTTTATTTTGTGGGTAGAACTGCAGGGTTTCTCGTCAGGCTGGGTCTATACTTGCTCCCCATGATTTTAGAGACTTGAAATATGGTATCAGCATGGTTTATTTTTCACTTCAAAATGCATCTTAAATAATTTAATATATTTTAAAAAAAACAAAACAAAACAAAAAACCCCAGTCTTTGGTCTTTTATCTTTAAGGATAAACAAGACCATTATACTTTTTGTCATAGTACTTCAGATTACCTAATAAACTGCTATACTTTTAACTATTCCACATGGAAATACAGGAATATAATTAATTAAATGTACTTGCAAGAGTGAAAATGTATCAGTTTCCCAATAAACAGCTGCAATTTAATTTCATTCATACAGACCCTTAACAAATTGCAAAAATGAGTCAACGTAGTTTGTGTTATATAACTTTGGACTTAATATAGGAACAAATTATTTACCTTTTGCTTCTTTTATCTTTCAATAGATATCATATCTGTCTTCTAAATGTGTACGTATATTAAAGCATCTTTGCCCTGAACTGTACATCTTGGATTTTATTCCTCCCAAATGTTCGCATGTTAAGATTTACTGTTTTGTATTAAAATGAGATTAATCTTTGTGCCATTAACTCATCCTAGTGTAATTGTGGCATAAAAGCTTTTATGTTGCTTGGCAACTGAAATGAAGTTAATAGGGAAGTAATCACATTACAGGAACAGAAGACTTGTTTAGAACCCTTTAGAATGCTAATTTGCTAACTAGAGCTGATTGTGTTTAACTAATGTAAAACAGCTATCTATAAATATGAACATTCAGCCTTAATTGTTTTAAAAACAGTGTAAAATGGTGAGCAACTTTGTTGGCAATGAGCTGTAACTGCTAACATTTACCAAAGAATTAATATATAGTCAATGAAAACTGCTGGGGTAAAAATTGTGATTTTCAGTGTTTTGAATTTTTTGGATAGAAAGTATTTTCTGCTGTATGGAGTATATTTGTCAGCTTATTGTTCAGATAAATATAGTCAAACAGCCCTTCCATACTGCAGACACAATGTAATGAAGCAATCCACCAAAAATATCGAAAAGGAGGGGGAAGGAGACAAAATAGCAATCTCCCCCCCCCCAAACATGCTGCTCCAAATTTATTTTATTTATTTTTTAAATTTGTTTACTACTCTGAAGATCAAAGGGCAGTTCACAACATAAAAATACAGAATGAGAACACAAAATACATAATAAAACAAAAACAAACCAATACCCCCCCAACCCCCCCCCACGTTTAAAAGACCATAGAATGGTCATTTAGCCAAAGGCCTGGTTATAGAGGAATGTTTTTGCCTGCTGCCTAAAGATATGTAATGAAGGCGTCCTAGGGAGAGAATTCTATAAATGGGGAGCCACCACAGGAAAGGCTCATTCTCG
The DNA here is from genome assembly GCF_951804945.1 of Podarcis cretensis. Lineage (NCBI taxonomy): Eukaryota > Metazoa > Chordata > Lepidosauria > Squamata > Lacertidae > Podarcis > Podarcis cretensis. Next base: position 41,802,703 of record NC_137170.1, on the reverse strand, counting down.
TGTTACCACTCTCTGGGCCTCTTACGGAAGGGGCACATGAAGGAGGACCTCTGGCCTTGGCCTTTAATGCCGTAATTCTTGGGACCAGGATACTTCAGGAATTGTGGCTTCCGGTATGAACCTGCCTAAGATTTGTGTTTGGTATCTGAGGCTATCCTTCCTGTCTCTTTGCTGATGGAATTATGGTTTGTGGCAGGAGGGGGCTTTTTAGTTGTGGCACCTAAACCGTAGAACAATCTTCCAAGGGAAGCTTGTCCGTCTGCTCCCTTCTTACCAATTTTATGGAGACTTTGTGTTGTTGTTGCTTGCACATGAATTATGCCTCTTCTTCTGCTATGTGTTTGTGTTTTTAGGGTTATGACTATATTTTTATTTGTCTTATGGTGTATTTACTTTGTTTTGTAAACCTCCTTGGGTGTGCTTGTCATAGGAAGGTGGAGGTGAAAGGCTAATAAGAGACTAATAAAAGCAAAGTTATAATTATAGTTGTACCACTCTTTAAACAACTGCCCACATTAACACACGATGGTGTTCATTATTAAATCTAAGCAGGTCTTGACCTGGTCAGTGACAGAATGGAAGACATCCTTAGAACTTTTCAATAGAAGGGCAGGCTAAAAGTGTACTCAGCGCCATTTAAAATGTATAACTAATGCTATTTCAGAAACTTCTTGGGGAGTACAAATGCTAATCAAATGCAGTTTTTGACGTAGTGGACTATGTAGTTTCTGACATAGTGGACTATGGATCTTGCCATAGAATAACTGCATTTCAAGGGGGAGAAAATCTGCTGCAAAGCATTATTTGGAGATGTAACAGTTCACTGTCTTTTTATGTTTCTGTTTTAATTTTATTTCTACATACTGCTAAAGCTTTTTAGTTGAATAGCAAGATATGTCTTATAGGGTTACCATATTTCAGAAAGTGAACATCTGGACAGAAAAGTTGTTGAGCTTTTTTTAACAAAATTGAAAGGAAATTGGACATTTTTGAGGGAAATCTGCAAAAACAACACTGCTGACATCGGTTACCATATGTCTGGATTTTCCTGGACATTTAGCCGGTTTCCGCCCTGACACTGCTTTTGGCTGCAGTATTCCAGGTATGTCTGGAAAATTCCGGACGTATGGCAACCCTATGTCTTATTAAACCTGCAGACCCTAAGCATGCTCAACTTGAAATTAAGTTATGTGGAAACCATCAGAGCATCTAAGTGAAGAAGGTTAGGATGGGTTGGGTCATATATATTGATTTCTGCTGTCCCTGAAATCTGAAGTGTGCCCATGTTTCTTGTTTCAGTACTAGTTATAACAGGGATGGAGAATGTGTGGCCTTCCAGATGCTCTTGAACTATCAGTTTCCATGATCCCTGACAATTGACCATTCTGACTAGGGCTAATGGGGCTTAAAGTCCAACAACATACTAGCTGTTTTTACAATATATTTGTAAATTACCTTGAAACACCTGTAAAAGTTGATTCATAAATTATTACACAAATAAACATCTGAGGGGGCCACAGACTCCCAATCTGCGACTTGTTAGGAAAGTGAGAAATGAGACTGGAATAAAAACAGAAGGCCCATAATTATGTGGCATGTCAGGGTAAACTAACCCACTGAAAGCATTTGAAGCTAGCACAAAATGTTAGAATGTAGAGTTATTTATTATTAGTATTATTGTTTGTTAAATTTGTATACAACCCTTCATCCGAAGATCCCAGGGTGGTTCAAAGCAGAAAATGTGAGAAAATAATATAGTGAACCAATTCAACTGTCAGTTTAAGAAGAATTTGGCCCGTGTGATAACCATTGCTAGCTATCCTCATGGTAGACGCATTAAAATTAATGGACTTAAGTGCATTGATTTCAGTGGGTCTACTCTGAGTATGAATTACACACACATACATATGTAGGAAACACGAATGCAGCCATATTGTTTATAGCATGTGAGTAAATGATTTCTGAAACTGAAAAAGCACTGAATATTGATAATGAGCAGCATTTCCAAGATAATTCTATTTTTATAATGCAATGTTATTTTATTTGCAAAGTAGCCATAACTAAACTATACCACATTTTAAAACGGGTTCCTAATGCAAAATGTGGTAATTCTAACAACACGCTTCTACCGCATTTAACATTCCCAGCATGGTGTGTGGTTTTACTGACAGGTATGCAAGCGGAAATTAGAGTGAAGAAATGAGAGTGAGTCTCATAAAGCTTAAAGTGTTCGACTTGTTAAGGCTAAGATAAACTGAACAAGCTTCAAGTGCATATTGAAACTGTGCGGAAGTTGACTTAAAAGAATACTGTTTGCTACTTGTGCTCTTCTAATGCTTTCGTTACTACAGCGTGTGTAGTTCCTTCATGAGAATGTATGAAAAATCCAAGATCTAGAATATAGCATAGATGTTGTTCTGTCTACTTTTGAGTAAAGAACTTATGAGCTGCTGGACAGTTTGGGGTATACCTAGCATATATCCAGCATTTGGGACCTGTAGTCAGTTTTTAACTCCCCAGATCTTTGTGGATTTAATGCAGACCATACCCAGTTGCTTCACTGAACACTGTAATAGGAGGTTTAGCTTTGAAGAAACCTTGGGTCTACTTTTAACACAGTGGCCTACATAACTGAAGGGCACCAATAGGAGCAATCCTGAATCAGCTATACTGGTGGCTGTTAGTATCTGGACCCAGTTAAAGGAGCTGGTTCTTACTTTCAAAGCCCTTCCTAAGCCTGGGGTCAGTGTATCTTTGAACATCTGCTTGTATGAGTCCACTTGCCTTTTAAAATAATCTTTGAGATCTCCAAGTACGGTAACTTCCCTTCCAAGAGGTAAAGTTGCCAAGAGAAGAGGGGGCAGGGCTTTCTCTGTAGTTCTCCTAACTCTGTGGAATGGCCCCTCCCCAAAAGTTCAACGCTCGCTGCTCTTCCTAGTTTCTTTGGGTTTTCATCATTTTGTGTGTGTGTGTTTTTGGAGCACTGATAGAACTCATAATTTGCTTAATTCTTTGAAGCAATTGTGTTAAGTGATGTTGTTACCCACGAAGAGTTATTATTGGAGTAATACCTGTTACATGAAAATGAGGGTAAACTTCATTGTTTTGCTGATTCTATTTAAGGGTTTTGTGATTTTTATGATGAATTATATTTTGGTGCTATATTATTTTTTGGTGTGCTGTTTTGCTTTAGTATGTATATATTCTCATAAAATGTTATATATAAACACATGCACAACTGTGCGCACACATGCATAATATAGATATATATTAATACAACTGTTTCCTCCTAGAACCATGTGCGGGTTGCTTTTCCATTTCTTTTCTTATACTTTCCTTAATTATTTATTTTTATGGAGTCACCTAGCGAACCCTGTCAGCAGAAATTGGCTTGGGGGTTCAGGAGAACCACCATAACTGTGGCGGTGGGGGGGGGGAGGGAGATTGTTTTGTCTGGTAAGCTGATATACTTGCGCAGGCAGACCATTCAACATCACATGATGCTAAATTCCTGTGGGTTCCTTAGAAAAATACAGGGGAAATACAAACATATTTCTAGTCCCCTTTAAATACCTTTAAAGCTAAAATGAACTGGAAACAACAAAGGAAGGGAAATCCATGTTTGGATTGCCTGGCTATAGAAAAAGAAACACAATTTAAAGCAGCTTCTGGGAACTTTGATTGTTATCGGAGCAGTGGTGCTGGCAGAGAAGGGTTGTCATCCTTCTTTCCATACAGTTTTCCTAACCTGCTCTCCCCCCCTTTGTTTTATCCTTACCACAATCCTGTGAGGTAGGTTAGGGTCAGAGAGACTGACTCAAAGTGACTCACTGAGTTTCATGGCTGATTGGGGTCTGCTCCAGTCAAAACCAGAGCTCTTAGAGATAGTTTTAAAGTAACAGAGAAGGATATCCCATATTATTACTATATTCATCTAAAGTATTGCTTCAAAAGTATATAATTCTGCTTTGTTGCCTTTTATTCACATCTAGCAACATTTTAAAAGATGTTAGAGCATGCATTTACCTTGTTTCAGGGGAATATATTGTGTATTAAACAAGCAAGGAGCTTATGTTTCTACTCAAACCAGCAAGTGTCTTAAGAATTGAATGAAATTGCAATACTGTATTTGGCCAAAAGCCACAGAACCGTAGGCGGTTATCAACACTTGCAATGTAAGCCTTGGCTTCAATGTAAGTACTAGGGAAAATAGTTCACACCAGTACGCCCTGCAGCAAAATGAGTGTTAATGTTTAGCAAGTACTTTCACTAGCATTAAAAAGTGTCATTTGTCGCTTTGTTTAGATAACTGATTCAGTCCTGTTCTTGGATTTACTTCCCTGTAAGCCTGAGTGGCAATTTAGTCTAACTGAAGATCTGTCTGTATATAATCTAAGATACTCTTTTGGGAACCAAGATAAACCCATCTTAAGTGCTTTGTTGGAGAGTAGGCCTTGCACTTGTTACTTTTCAGGTACTGTACCTCGGTTTAAGAACAGCCCTGTTTACGAACTATTCGGTATAAGAACTCTGCAAAACTGGAAGTACTGGTAGTTAGCGAACTTTACCTTGGTCTATGAATAGAAGCCAAATGATGGAAGGGCACCGGTGGCGGGAGGCCTCATTAGGGAAAGTGCGCCTCAGTTTAAGAACGGCTTTGGTTTAGGAATGGAATTCCGGAACGGATTAAGTTCATAAACTGAGGTACCACTGTAGTTTTAAGGAAGAATGCAAATTCACTTGAAGGGCTTCCAGATCCCTTGAATGTGCCTGAAGCCTGATGACACTTACCTGCTTGTAAAAAACACTATTCCTGCAATGCCACATTTCTTTAATCAAACTGTGGATGGGGAACCAAGAGAGTAAACTATCAGTAAGGTCCCAAAAATGAAGAACATAGATGGAACACCTTCCTTTTTCTGGTTTGGAATACTGTACCTTCCCTGCCCAATATTTGAGCTTCGACACAGAAAGGATGGGGGTTGGTGAATCACTAACCTACACCCATGAAATCCCCAGCTGGGTTCCAAGAGACTGTAGGTCCTCCACTTAAGTTCACTTCCCAGTCTTTTGAGCACCCAGTCCAGCTTTCTCCCAATTTTTCCCATTACATAGAACTGAAATGTCACACACATCTTGTGAAATTTCCTACAGAGAGAGATCTCTGGGAAGTTTCACAATGCCTAAACCAAGTTGGAAAAAGGCACCACCGCACTGTCAGCTGGTCCTTGACCAATATGGGGCCCGAGTCATCTTGCTACATGATGTAGCCTATTTTGTGTATTGCATTTTCACAGACTTGGCTTGGTTGGTTGTAATTATTCATTGATTGTAATTGTTGGTGGTAATTTTGTTTTATTGTATTCCAATATCTTGTAATGCTATATAAAAACTGGATATTTATATTTTGTTCATTTGTTTTTTAGTTATATTTTGAATCATTATAGGGTGACAGTGTGTTTTTGTTGTTTATTTTGCCATTTCTGTAGGTTTTATATCTCCTTGAGTACATTAATGTAAAAAGGTGCTCTTCTAATTAAAAGGAAAGGCAATGGAGCCCACAGTTAGGTGCAGAAGCCTGTATCCCAGTGTTCCTTCTGATGACCATACAGCCCCTTGCTTAGTAAGCTATCCCTGCCATAGAAGGGTCTATGAACAGGCCAAGCTGGAAGCTGGAAAATCTAGTACAGACTCTGTTGAACTTTTCCCCCATGTTCCTAATAACACTGAATTGCTCTTTCAGATTCAGAAGGAAACCTGCTTAAAAACTACCAACTGCTGAAGGTAACACTGAGCATGCACCGGCTTATTATCTCCTCCACTGAGATGCTGCGAAAACTTATTGATCTATATCCTTTTAAACATTTGCAACTATTTCATTAATTCCTAATAAAGAAGCTATGGTATCATTTGGGGAATGGGCATTCCTAACAGCAAATTCTTTAATGAACATGAAAGAAATCAGGTCCTTAGAATTTTCTTGGTCTTAGTTCCTATATACTATATTCATCACACCCACCACCCACCCCTCTGGAGCTTATTACTTAGATGTAACACAGTTTGGACTTTTAAAAAATCCACATGAAAAATTGCATTGCAATGTTTATTTTTAAGAGTAAAAGGTAAAGGTAAAGGTACCCCTGCCCGTACGGGCCAGTCTTGCCAAACTCTGGGGTTGGTGCGCCCATCTCACTCAAGAGGCCGGGGGCCAGCGCTGTCCGGAGACACTTCCGGGTCACGTGGCCAGCGTGACATCGCTGCTCTGGCCAGAGCCAGAGCCAGAGCCAGAGCCGCACACGGAAACGCCGTTTACCTTCCCGCTAGTAAGCGGTCCCTATTTATCTACTTGCACCCAGGGGTGCTTTCGAACTGCTAGGTTGGCAGGCGCTGGGACCGAACGATGGGAGCGCACCCCGCCGCAGGGATTCGAACCGCCGACCTTTCGATCAGCAAGCCCTAGGCGCTGAGGCTTTTACCCACAGCGCCACCTGCGTCCCCTGCATTTTTTATTTTTTTAAGAGTAATTTCTCTCAAAATACTGGGAGGACTGCACTGGAACACTTGGGAAGAGCAAAAGCTAGTAATTCCAATCAACACATTATTTTGGGAGGTGCATATGAGCTTGGTTTCATACTATAGTTTGCAAAGTTCCAGTATAAGGCACCTTCCTATGGCTACAAGAATATAATCACTGGAACCTTCTTGGTTGACAACCCTTGGGTATCACTGCTCACCTGTTAACTTCAAACTAACCAAATGAATATATAGCTAGCAAAATCAAAATTTGCAATTATAGACCATTTTAACTGAAGGATATGTAGAGGTACTAGCTGATTTTATCTACATATTGACCTGGTTTATGCATCACTTTAAACCATAGTTACATGAAACTGTGCTTTAACTATGAATGTACAGCATACTGATGAAATCATGGGTGCTTTGCTCCTCTCCTGTCGCCGCTGCATTGCCACAAATTAAGTTATTATCTGACTTAGCATTACATCCACAGCCAGGCTCATGGTTTGTTTCTCTCGAAACAAACCATAAACTGTATACAAAGGTTTGGTTTACAGTGATATGTGGATGAGGCCATTAGTATCTTTTATTCTTTTGCTAAAGTATTGGTTGCTCTGCTCTTTTTTTAAAAAAAACTGTTTACATTTTTATGTAACAAAATTTTATTATGACAATATTCTGTTATTATTTAAACAATTTAGCTGTAATATTAGTATTTTTAGATGGATTTTATGGACATCCTTCTTTTCTATAGGCTTTTGACATATTTTCCTTAGCAATTTATTACATATCTGGATGCTCTGGAAAATAATTCTTCTGTGCTTTGCTATAAAATATGTTACCTTGTAAGGTAAGAACACTTTTTTTAAAAACAGATGGTCTATTAAATGAAACTTGTGATGATTTTTCTCCTTTTTTGGTATTAATCAAGTGGTTTTTTTTTAAAGAAGGGAAGTATTTGTTAGGTCGTACCTTATGATTATTTTTAGGGCAATAAAAGCAGACATTTATTGTGCAGTTGTTTATTGGTTGTGACAGATCAAGGCATGATTGTTCATCTACTCAGGCAAACTGCAGCCTTAAGGTCCCAGGTGAATCTTGGCTTATTTTGGTCCTAAATATGGTCTGGGAAGAGAAAATAAATATTTATGTGCTGGTGGTGACATCTTTGGTGACAAGATGTCACCAAAGATGCAGCATTTACGAACTTAGAATTTGTAAAATGTTTTTACACCCTAATATCCATGGACAGATTTTCACTCTTGCAATATAGCTTTGCCAGTCTCCTACACTGAACTAAAATCCTGAGGGCTGAGGAACATTTGGGAATAACATTGTGGGGGTGGGGATTGCTGTGTTAGGAAGGGTGGGTGAAAATTAGCAACCCCCATTCTAAGGGCCCAATGAGATGTGATATTATTAGCAAACTAAGCAATTTTGGGGAGTGGGAGCTGTTCTAGGTCGGGAAAATAGTGAAGACAAAGGGTTAAAGCTCCCTCCCCAAAGCTCCCAAACTAGATTGTCGTCCCCCCTGTTATGTACTGAAGGTCTCACCCTGGGCCAGCAGGGGGATACTGTAGATAGTTTTCACTCAGGTCCACATATGCAAATAAGGGATTGAAAGTGACGTTCAGTGATTGGATAGTTACAGAAAGTGGTTACTATGCGTTGTAGTAGAGCTCTATATAAGCAGGCTGCCTGAACCCTTCAATTCAGTTCTGTTCTGGCCTGTGAATAAACAGGAGCTGTTTGAAGAATCGCTGTGTCATCTGATATGTTCACCCACAACTTAACACCCCCCCTTAAGTTTTAAGATTATGAGTTCTGTGAAGATCATGCAATCCATTCTCCGGCACTGAACCAAACGTTGGATATTGATAATGAGGCACAAGAAGTAATGGGAATGGTCGCCAAAATAAAAAAAATCAATGGAAAGCTTCAACCCTTAGATTGACAAAGTATAAATGTGGGTCATGATGGTAGAAATTAAATGGCCTAGGTACAGTAAATCATTGTGCCTTAGAAAATCAAGTTGAGAAACCAACATAAAGCCAGGCAGAAACAGTAGCCACAGCACTTTCAAATTCAACATTATATGTAGGTGGGAAATTGCCCAGGAAATCCTGCACAGTCATATATTTAATTTCAAAAAGGTATATTTCTCAAAAGTGACATAATTTCTTAGAATCAAATAGAAATCTTATCCAACGAATAAAGAGGAAGGGATGATTGTGAGGAGTACAGCCCCCAGCAAGCCAAATGTAAGCCAGAAGTCGAGAAGGAGACTGAAGATCAAATTTGCTAAACGTATTAAATATATTTTAAATATAGCAGAAAGCGGAAGATGGTTCGTTAGGTGATAAAGCGGATAAAGCTAATGGTTATTGGGTTTGTGTCTACTAATGGCGTACAAAGTTATAAATACAACATAATTTTATTGTTGTTGTCAACAGGTATTGGATAAGAGAATTCTGGGTCATGTTCAAAACAGATTCCAATCTTACAAACGCCATGGAGGAATTTCAAGAATTGGTGAGAGTTAATGGTGAGGAGTTGCACTGTCGCCTAATTGACACATCTCAAATGTGAGTGTCAAGGTCTTAATATATTGGAAGAAATACACACACATACACAAGAAAGCTATTGCTGCTAAACTTCCAGGAAAAATAATGTGTACTATCCAGTTATGAATAGGAATGTTTCCTTCTTCTGTTTAACTCCTCAGGAACAGTTTCCATGTACAGTATGTGGCATAGTTACTGCCTGAATCACGAATATATAGAATCATAGTATCTTAGAGTTGGAAGGGACTCCAAGGGTCATCTAGATAAAACCCCCTGCAATGCAGGGATCTCAGCTGAAGCACCCATGGCAGACGGCCATACAAAATCTGCTTAAAAACCTCCAAGGAAGGAGAACCTCTAATGTTCTCTCTGGCATTTTTGTGAGTCCTTTTAGTATGAACAGGAAGAACTTGGCATCTAGTCTTCTTCTTTTTTTAAAATAAAATTTATTGTTTTACATTTTTTGTAAGTTGCAGTTTTTACTTGGGTTTTGTATTTGTGTGTGCACCTTGGCCAAAAGGCAGCTTAGGAATAAACTTCAACAGTAATATTGACCGGGTATAAATTGCCATAGACAGGGACTCATTTCACACAAATGGTGTCCTGTTGCAGTTGTGATTCAAACATGACCACACTGTAGATTGCACATACAAGTTGGGCTGTTTAGCTAGCACAAATGGGGCTTTTTCCTGCATGCCCCACATTTCTTGGGGGAGGTGGATTCTGCTAAAAAAATGGCCTTGCCCCCCCCAAGCAGTATCTTTTATTTGCAGAAGAATTCGCCTTATAGAAAGATAACTTCAAGCAGTAGTCACATATCTGTCTGGCTCCTGTCCTTGTTGTGTCTTTGCCTGATTTACTTCTGGGTATTTTATCTGGTTTACTATAAATACTGGAGAGAAATGCTCTTATCTGAAGTTCACTTCCTGCAGTTTTCTCCTTGAAAGAAAGACATATTGCATGTGATATTACTTTCTGCTAATTCGGTTAAGCAGTGACACCTGATTAAGCAGAAGGATATTGAAATTAGTTCATCTCTTGGCTGTGAAAATTATAATAGATTTGTTGCGTACTCGTATCCATTTGAATTCATGTCTTCACTGAGGACGCAAATTGCAGTTTGTTCTTTTAGTTATAATTGGAGCAGAATGCAACTATGGGCAGCCAGTTCTAAAAAAACCATGTATCACTGGTCCTGAAAACACTGCTAGGCCCAATTCATGGTGTTAGTACTAGCATATAAAGCCCTAAATGGCTTAGGACCCAAGTACCTAAAAGAACCTCATCCACCTCAGACCTTATGATTGACAGGTGATGGCTTGTTGGTGCTGCCGCCCCAGGGACTGACCCATCATGGCCTTTTCAGTGGTTTCACCCTGTTTCTTGAGTGCCCTCATTCATGAGGTGGCTCTGTCTCCTTCATTATTAGCTTTCAGGAGGAATTTAAGAACATTTCTATTTACTCAATTTGATGGTTGAAGTACACTGTTCCTGGAAACCCTGAAATCGCTGGTTGGGAGAAAGTTTTAAACTGTTTTTATAACAGTATTTAGACATCTGAGGGCAGCCTCGTGTAGGGCAGTTTTTAATGTTTGATGTTTTGTTATGTTTTTATATCTGTTGGAAGCCAGTCAGAGTGGCTGGGACAACCCAGTCAGATGGATGAGGCATAAATAATAAAATTATTATCATGATTATTATGTTTTTTTTAACTATTATTGTCAGTATGATTATTATTGTGTGGTTTTTGCCATGTTCTCCTTTGAGAGGGATATAAATTGAATGAATGTGTGATTTTGTTTGGAAAGGAATATGCTAGTAAATTCTGCTGCAGACGATAAATTACCCCTTTTGGTTTTCCTTTCTCTTTCTTTTTAAAGAAATGCCCGAGAGTGGTCCAGAAAGATCACGCAGCGGATAAAATCTAACAGCAGTAAGAAACGGAAAGTGTCACTACTCTTTGATCACTTGGAACCAGAGGAGTTGTCAGACCACCTCACTTACCTTGAATTCAAATCCTTCCGACGGATATCAGTGAGCAAATGGATTTTCATAAGTTGATAACTCAAATGGTTATTTTTTAACAGAGAGTATGTGTAGTTCAGGGGTAGGAAACCTTCAGCCTTCTGGTCAAATACAAATCCCCCAGGACTCTCCCTAGGTCCTGTCAGTCACTGGTTGTGCTCTTTGCCCTCCTTGAGTACTGAAATGCAGCCTTGAATGGTGATAATTCTTCTCACTTGCTTGGATGTGCAAACCTCTGGCATTAGTATGGCTGGAATGCAAAAATAAGCGTCACATCCATTCCCCATCCATTTTTGCCTCTGGCATGTAGCTGTTTGGGAGGCCCATAAGCTGATAAAGTCCCCCAGCTCCTGGTTTAGATGGTTTGGTTTTAAAATAGTCTAGTCTAGTAGGCTTTGGGGACATTTCCTTCCCAGTGGATAGAAAGGTACAAAAGGCAAATATCTTAAATACTGTTAATGGGTCATAATGGATTGCGTCCAATGGTGGCATTTGACTAGCAGATGTTGTTTATGTTCATATAAGCCAAGTTATTCAGTTTTTGCCAAGCTGCTTACCTACGGTACTATAATCCTTTGCACCATATTTCATCCTGTTATGTAAGGTCCCCCCAATCTTCAGATTCAGTTTTTCATCAGGTTTAAGAGCAGCTGCAGTGAACTTGACTTGCGGAAGTGCTTTTCACTAGTGCAAAGCCACTACTGAATGCAACCCATTAAACCTGGCAGTCCTATTCTGTTGGGCTAAAATTGTGCATGATTTGTTTTGCATCAGGAACAGGTTGTTTATAAATATCAGTTCTTTATTCTCTTCACCTTTTTGCTTGAAAATGCATAACCATATTGCTCCAAAGCTGTGGAATGTGTCCCCCCTCAAAAAAACCCCTAACATACTCCTCCTGTCTCCTGAATAACATTGCTCAGATTCTCAGATGTAAGTTTAGCAGTTAGGGGAATAAACTGTAAAAGCTCTCACTTAGTCATGTGTCAGTACTTTTTATTTTAAGCTCTAGGTTCATGACTCCTCTCATGTGCTAAGTTAAAATCTAACAGCCTTGAAAGCTGGAGTCACGTCTCTGTGTATCCCTGACACACAGACACACACACACTTATATAATGCTTAACATTTTGCCATTAAACTGTTAATGATTATTGGTTACAAGAAGCATAGGGATAATGTATTTCCTGGTTGTATAATAGAAGTTTTCCCTTTAGTAGTCTGAGAACAAATTGATAAGCTTCTACAGAAAGGAATTACTTTCACTTGTTTTCCAGAACAATATCTTGGTGTGGTTTTAATTAATTAAAATTAATTAATCAATTAAACAAATTAAATAATAATAGGAACAACTCTCATCCTCTGTGTACATATTTGACTGTAATCCAAACCCAGTGATGGTTATATGCGAGCATATTAATATAGGATCGGTGAAAAATTAAGTAGGATGGTCATTATTTCGGGTTAGTGAATCCATAACACCTTTTTGTCAGGTTCTGTCTGTCAGTGGTTCAGACTCCACCCACAGCTCCTGACAGATTTACCTGTGAGGGAATGTGACTGAAAAAAGGTTGCCCACCCCTGGCATACAGTTTGCTCCATGTACTGCTTAGAAATAATGTATGGAGCAGCTTGCCGTGTGGGTAACTTTGCTCATATGGAGAATTTCTAAGCAGCTATTAAAAATGTCCAGTTTGGGGATGGAGATGCTCAAAAGTAAGCAGGACACCTACACATTAGGTATCACATAGCCTTTAAAGACTTTAGAGCAGGGGTGTCCAAACTTTTTCCAAAGAGGGCAACAGGAGCCGGATTAAATGGACCGGCGGGCTGAATTAGGCTCCCACAACGGATTTTGGACATGCCTGCTTTAGAGGTCTCTCTCACTGCAAAAACAGGGGGTGTAAGGAATACAGTAATAAAAGCAGAATTAATGTTAATTTTGCTCCACCAACCTTCTTTTCGTTTAAGCTTCCAGATTATCAGAACTACATCATGAATGGCTGTGTGAAGGACAATCCAACCATGGAACGCTCAATTGCTCTTTGTAACGGTATCTCCCAGTGGGTGCAGCTCATGGTACTCAATAGGCCGACACCGCAGCTTCGAGCTGAAGTATTCATCAAATTCATTCATGTGGCCCAGGTCAGCTGTAAATTGTTTTGAGTTTTTTGAAGTAATTTCCCCCCCTGCACCTATTTAGAATAATTTGGGAAGGGCGAAATATATAAATGTGGGCCAGATTGTGGATACTGACATTGAATTAAATTGTGTTAAATGGAGTTAAATCTCACTGAGGTCAGGTCTCTCTCTGTTCTATCATGTCAGTTGAGAAGTATCAAAATCAAAAACTGAATACTGACTGTTCCAATTTTTTTTACACAGAAACTTCATCAGTTGCAGAATTTTAATACATTAATGGCTGTGATAGGTGGCCTTTGCCACAGTTCCATCTCTAGACTTAAAGAAACAAGTTCTCACGTTCCTCATGATATTCATAAGGTTTGTTGAACTCTTCCCTCTGTTCCGTGTCTTTATTTTGCAATATTTGTATACTGCTTTTCAGCCATAAGAATTGTAAAAGTGATTCACAATAATGAAATCAGATTTGAAAACAGACCATATTCCTCTCACAATTATGGGTCCCTCTCACAATAAATATACTCATTTATTATTTATGCCACCAAAATGGAAATATTGCTCAATTAATAGAGTTTGTTGAGTTTTTGCCACTGTAGCTAAAGCCTGATTTATAAAAAGAGAAGTTGTCTATCATGTGCTGTAAGACTGCACAACACTCATGTTGGTGGCCTTATTCAGATGTAACACTAAACCATAGTTGAGCATCATGAGAAAAAATTTCAGCAACCCTCAGACTTGTGAGTTCCCCTCCCTTCTCCTCCAGTGGGATTGCAAGGAGGAGTTTGGAATCCTTCACTTCTGTTTTTAGATTAAGCATAGTTTACTGTGTTTCTGAACATGGACAGTGGCGAGTTGAAACAAGCAAGTTTCAGTTCAACTCACGGTATTTAAGATTAACCACAGCTTAGGATTGAGGGACCCAGGTGGTGCTGTGGGTTAAACCACAGAGCCTAGGACTTGCCGATCAGAAGGTCGGCGGTTCTAATCCCTGCGACGGGGTGAGCTCCCATTGCTTGGTCCCTGCTCCTGCCAACCTAGCAGTTCGAAAGCGCATCAATGTGCAAGTAGATAAATAGGTACTGCTTCAGCGGGAAGGTAAACGGCGTTTCCGTGCGCTGCTCTGGTTTGCCAGAAGCGGCTTAGTCATGCTGGCCACATGACCCGGAAGCTGTACGCTGGCTCCCTCGGCCAATAAAGCGAGATGAGCGCCACAGCCCCAGAGTCGGTTACGGCTGGACCTAATGGTCAGGGGTCCCTTTACCTTTACAGTTAGGATTAGGATGCTATGCTAAACTGCAATTAATCTAAAAAAGATGTATAAGATTCTAATGTCATCCACTGTCATCCACACTAGAGAAAGGAAGGGGTTCTAAGCCATGGCTTGAAATTCAGCCAGTATATTTACACTGAATTTAACAGCAAGTATGTGAAATTCATCTGCTGGTGATGTGGTTCTAAAGTGGCCCTAATGGTGAGCGCAGTGAATTAGTGCTTTTCTTTGTTTTTCTTTAGGTGTTTAATGAAATGACAGAACTGCTATCATCTTGTAGGAACTATGATAATTATCGACGTGCTTACAGCGAGTGCAGTAACTTTAAGATCCCTATCCTTGGAGTACATCTAAAAGACTTGATCTCCCTTTATGAGGCCATGCCAGATTACTTGGAAGACAAAAAAGTTAATATACATAAATTGTATTCTTTGTATAATCATGTCAATGAACTGATACAGCTGCAAGAGATAGGCCCTCCCCTGGAAGCTAACAAGGATCTTGTTCATCTCCTCACAGTAAGTCTCCGTCTTTACAGATCATATTTTAAATGTCTTTTATTTTCCCCCATCCTGTGGAATTATTTAAATGTCAGAAAGCTTAGACTGTTAAACCAGGCCAAGCAATTTTAAGGTAGGCAGGGTATTTGTTCCCTATAGGTCTTTGCTCATGATGTTGTTGTTGTAGACCAGTATGATGTTGTTGGCATCTGTCTGTCTCGGGATACAATGGCGGAATGTGCTCTTGGGAGTGAAGTCATACTGTTGGAAGGTTACAGTGTCTGCGGTGGCTGTAGAGACTGATACGGGAGACATGTTTTGCTGCAGCTGGGTGCAACAAAATGCTGCAGATGCACCATGGTATTTCTTCTCCCTGTGCCATTCTCCCAGTGGTCATTTCTCCTCTGGATACATGACCTGACTGTCTGTCTCCAGCCACTGCGGTCATCTGCAAGGGGCTTACATGGCAAGGTTAATGTTGCTAGCCTTCGTGTCACAGATGCAGACATCTTTGTAATGCCCAGTTGGTCTGGTGCCTGAAGACGGCTCCTTGGAGATTATGCCACCTTCACTTCTGTGGACATGACAAAGCTTGCGTAGACATCACTGAGACAGGAGTGTGAATGTGCTGAGAATGTTGGCTTGGGAGAGCACATCTTTGAGACCCTGTCCTGTCGTGTGATACCCAAAAGTTTCCTGACACAGTGCATTGTAGGTCTTTGCTCAGCAATACAATGACATATCAATAGGGAGATAGACCTTGTGATTTTTGGAAAACCACTAAGAGTGTGCCTACTTGCTTTCCTGAGGGCTGGTGAGTCCCATGAGATCATTCACTAACATAATGCTGCTAATTTATGGTGCTTCATTATGGCCCTTTCAGATACTGTACTGTCATGGTTCAGTTGCGATGCGAAACCACATCACTTATCTAGGGTGTCCTACAGCTATAAGAAGTTCTAGAATAGCTGCACAGTTGCCTTCTTAGTTTGCCAGATTCCATGTAACTTTCCATGCCAGTGGCCTACTTCTGAGAGTGGAGGGTGAATGGTAGGTGTCGCATGGGTACATACCACACACTGCAGCTCACCTGTGTGCGAGTGAATATATCAGCATGGTTTCATGGAGCTCTAAACGCATGGAAACCTTTTTTGGAAGTATCTGCTCTGCAACACTAAGATTAGAATTGGCTCTAAGAACTGAAGCTGTAAGATGCTTCACCCCACATGCCACTGCTATCACAAGTTGTTCTCTCATGGACTTTGGTCCACAAAACATTTGCTTCCCATTACATTTTAGCAAAATAACTTGACACATCCAAAAAGGACAGATCTGTGATCTTTCACAATATAAGTGTAAAGGCACCTTGAGTGAAAGCTGCCAACTTGAAGTATAAAAATTACTTCTGTATTGTTGGAAATGGGATTTTAAATTCCATTGTTGATCCTTTTTCTTTTAAAAGGTACTTCTAATACTTTCTGTTAAAAAAAAATCAAAATCAAAACAATAGGTTTTTTTAAAACAACAACAACACAACACCATAAGCTTATACCATTTCAGTATGCATTATAAAATGCTTCAGTTACACTTCTTTTAAAAAGACAAGCTCTTGCCAGAGAAGCTGCAGCAACTTAGAGAGTAAACTGTTTCTGTGTTTGTTTTCAGCTGTCCCTTGATCTTTACTACACGGAAGATGAAATCTATGAACTTTCATATGCACGAGAGCCAAAAAGTCACCGGGCTGCAGTAAGAATCCTAGTAATTCAATTGTAGTTTCCATGCATTAAACCTGCATGTTGGTACTTAACAGTGATATTTTTACTAGATTAGTTTGGGTTTATATCCTGCTTTTCTGCAAAGAAATTGTGCTTTTAATTACTTGGAGTCCCTTAACGTGCAGCAATAGCTTTTCTGCTCTGTTATATTTCCATGAATAATGCCATAGCAAACCACTCTGTAACCTATTCCATTTATACATTTCAGTAAGAACAAGATCCTTAATTCAAACGAGCAAAATAACAATATTTGTTGCCCAGATGCATCAAAATCATTTTGGAGCACATTATATCAGAAAATTCTAAAGAAGTTCAGCACTAGCAAGGAAAAAAAAAGAATATTTACTGCTTTGAAAATCTAACCTAGCAACCAGTATACCAGAGCAGAGATAAATACCAAAAGGCCACAAATTAGCTGGATGGTAGAACCCTCAAACCAGTATTTCACCACAAGCCAGGCAGGAGGTCAAAAGGGAGCCAAACCAAGCCCTCTCAAAGCCAGGGATAGTGACAAGAGCATATATTGTGACTATCATTCCCCAGGACACCTCAAGCCTAATCTGGCCTCTCACTACAGGCCAGAAAACCATCTGG
Organism: Podarcis cretensis; assembly: GCF_951804945.1. Taxonomy (NCBI): domain Eukaryota; kingdom Metazoa; phylum Chordata; class Lepidosauria; order Squamata; family Lacertidae; genus Podarcis; species Podarcis cretensis. The sequence continues at coordinate 41,785,320 of NC_137170.1, read as the reverse complement.
GGAGAGTAGGGAGGAGAAGACGAGAGGGCCTGGCTACTCTCCAATTCCCTTTTGAGTTGCTCTCTTTGGAGTCAGTCCAGTAGCTGCTGAAGCAACCCAGTATCTCAGTTCTTCATGGGTGGGACTTCCAAACTCAGGGCACTGATGGGCTTTTGGCTCTGCTCTGCTCTGCTGTCACCCCATGAGTGATTAACGGACTGGAGGAGGCTCCAGATGACAGCCACCTTCCTTCAAACCTTCCAACGCTGCTGTATTGCAATGCACACCAGGATATAGCTAAGCAATGGAACTTGAGACTTTTAACCTCAGGGCTGTGGGTTCGAGCCCCACATTAGGCAAATGATTTCTGCATCACAGGGGGTTGGACTAGATGACCCTCGTCGTCCCTTCCAACTCTACAATTCTGTGTTCTATGTGACAGCATCTGAATGTGAATATTTCGAATGCAGGGAAATTGCAACTTGCCAACTATAATTTGGTATCTTCCATCCTTGTCAGAATGATATAATCAGAGTGAGGTTAATAGCATATAGACTGTGGAATTCTCTCCCCTCAGAGTGCACATGGCTTCTATGCTATGGAGGCTTCTGAAGCAATTTTTCTTAAAAAAAATTTCTAGAGAGTTACATAGCCAAGTATAGTTCACGTTACTCTCTGTTTTAATTGACCGCTTAAGAACTGTTACTGCCTTTTCCGGTTTCAGTTATTTTTATATAATCAGTCATTGTGCTTTTATGATTGTGTGAGCTGCCTTGGGTGAGCTCTGCTCCGAAAGGTGGGATTATAAATAAATACAACTAGGATGCACCAAGTTAGTTGTGTCTCTCTGGTTTACTTACATTTTCAATATACATGCAATGCTTAATTTTTTTTTGTAAGGATATTTTAAAACATCTAGGAATAACTGCTCTCAACAGATGGATTTATTTTTCTTTCAATAACATGAAAATGAAGTTTGAATGTAGATGTATATAATTCTTATTTTAGCCTTTGACGCCTTCTAAACCGCCAGTAGTAGCAGACTGGGCCTCTGGTGTAGCCCCAAAACCTGACCCAAAGATCATTAGCAAACACGTTCAGAGAATGGTAGATGTAAGTATGCGAATTGTTTATCATGCTTGTTTTATATTAACATCTTGCAGGCCTGATTTGGCTCATGGTACATTCATGGTACATTCACCATGGGAGTAAATATCCCTGTTGCAAGTTTCCCACTCATTTCTGATTTCCCATTCTCCTTGCAGCATTAACTGGGACTGTCATGCAGTAGGTTTCTCTGCTCTCAGCTTCCAAAAGCATGGAGCAAAAAGAGTGAAACAGGCTTTCTGATGGTGTCCTCAGTTCATACTGTGAGTGCTGTGGATATAAACAGCTGGAGGTGGGAAACACAACATGGGGCTGCTGATCTCAGTGGTGACCATAATGTGTAGCCCAGGTATAAGAATCTCAGTACTGTCACTTATGCTTTAGAGAGATAACCTAGATTTCTCTCTAGATATAGGACCCCCACTGCAGCATATAACTTGCAATTTACTGTGCCCAAGGAGGGGAGAAAACTGTGAGATAGGGGGAAATGTAAGAGAATTTACGAGATGTTCAAAGAGTGAAGGAGGAGAATGAGAGAAAAGCAGATAGGTAGCCATACCGTGTGCTTTGTCAAGTTGTGTAAGCTAAATGAAGTCTTAGAGTAAGGTGTGTACTTGACAAAGCTGCCATATGTATGCAGCATATGTACTTATGCGCAGAGACCATAGTCAGAGCAGCTTGCAGAAGTACCTTACTCCAATATACCTAAATGCTAGTCAAGAATCTGCCTCATAAAACACTGCACAAGTTTTTCCTGCATGCACATAGATATGCCCACAAGCTGTTGCCATTGTTGCACTATATAACGCCTGTACTAAAATGCATTTAATTTTGAAATTAAATTACCATAGAACATTGTAGTATTTGTTCATATAACATTAACTTGTAGCAAGTGCTTTAAAAAGCCAAACTGAAGTGATTTTTAGTTGGTTCAATTTAATTTCCCCCCTTTTGTTCTGTTCAGTCTGTTTTCAAAAATTACGACCATGATCTGGATGGGTACATTTCTCAGGAAGAATTTGAGAAGATTGCAGCAAGCTTTCCTTTCTCATTTTGTGTAATGGACAAGGACAGGTGTGTACATCCAAACAATATTTATGCTTTTGCTCTTCCATTTTTTAATTGCTGTAATAGGTTAATTTGCACCCACGTGCTTCCCATTCAGATGAATGGACTGAAGAATTGTGGGTAGCTGGGCTACATTCTGGAAGTGGGCGGTGTGTGTGTGTGTGTGTGTCTCATGACCACTAGCTTGAGCTTCCCTCCAATTGGTAGATCGCCCATTTGTGCGATTATTTTCAGAACAACAGTTACAAGTCAGGAACCTGCTTACCTTCAAAGAGTTAATGTTGGAACAACGTTCTTCTTTTATGTTTAGGGGAGGAGTCCCCTGTTGTGCAATTTCCATATTCCTCCAGGACTGTTCATTGTCCCAAATGGCATTAGAAATTGTAAAGAGCAATTTGAAGGTTCAGTGTTAGGAAGTATTCCCTGGGCTTCTCCTTTGTTTCGATAATTGTGCAGCGTGTTCAGAATCAATTGTGAAGCCTGCTCCTTAAGCTGTTTTTGTTGAATGTTAAATGAGTTGCTGCAGAACTCATGACCTGCTTGACAGGATCATGTGGGGTGTATGTGTGTGCGTACGTGTAATATATTTCTAGATGTTCATTGCTGTGAAAATGAATTAATGCATTTACCTTAGTCTCTAATTTACCAGAGGGTTGGCAGTGTGTGTAGGTGGAGTGAAACAGAGCGGGAGACACTATTAACTCCTTGTGATTTTAGCAGTATTAAACCTCAAATGACCCTCTTCCTTGTGTGTATGTGTATGTTTTTACAGGGAAGGTCTGATTAGCAGGGATGAAATCACAGCTTACTTCATGAGGGCCAGCTCAATCTATTCTAAACTAGGCCTTGGCTTCGCCCACAACTTCCAAGAGACCACTTACCTGAAGCCTACGTTCTGTGACAACTGCGCTGGATTTGTAAGCTTGGGTTTAGGGGGTATTTTTAAAAGTAAATAATGCTACATGCTGTGTGCAGCAAACTGTTATCCACAAATATTTTATTACAGCATCAGCTCTAGTTTGCTGTTAGCATGGCTAAATTAACTTCCCCTTTAGCTTTTAATAGTATAATTGCTATAAGCTGCCAGAATGAGGAGGAACCATAGCTTTTCTTTTCTTTTTTTTATTTTAAGATTTTCTACCCTCCCAACACTGTAAGATCCCATGGCAGGTTACAACAATAGAATCTACAATTATAAAAACAAATAAAACCATCACAATTATAAAACACATTAAGCAGTTCCAAATGGAGCAGAATACTATAAATTCAGCAAAAGTGGTGGGTAAAACATGCTGGTAATTTTCTTAGACAATTAAGAATCTAAGGGAGTCTAGATTGTGATTGTGGTTTAGATTTTGATAGTTTTGGAGCTCCATGGGATGATAGCAACACATCTCTTGCATAGGATTTTCTAGTGCTTTTTAATATTTTTTTAAGAAGGCACAGGTACCATGAAGTTGTCACAGTAAGTGCTACACTTTTAACATTATTTTTTTTTAAAGTTGCGGGTACTGCTTACCTTTGAGTACCCCCAGAGAAAAAAGCACTTGGATTTTCTGTTTGGAGATTTAGTTTGAACTTAATGGGGCAGAGCATTGATTTTTGAAAAGGAGAATCAGAAAGCCTCAGATCACATATGCGGGTGGGTCATTTTGATTGGATGACTTTGCAGAATTGGAGTAGTGAATTGAGGTTGAGGAAAGGTAGGAGTCTACTGTCTTAAGTTCACTGTAGTGTGATAATATGTCTTTGCTTGAATTTTCAGCTCTGGGGAGTTATTAAACAAGGATATAGATGCAAAGGTAACACATTCTGCTTTTGTTAATGATTTTAAAGGGCTTATAAATGACAGCAGTGCTGTGGTTCTACACTAAGAGTGCCTTACCATATCCATGACCCCATTTTGTGTTGTGAAACTTTTTCCTTTGAGAAATAGACCTAAGAATAAGCTGAGAGACAAAGTCTCAATCTGTAGGAAGTTCAGAGGGTCTAGCACGAACTACCTAGAAACACTCAAAGTCACCCCCAGTGTCTCCCCACCCCCTGGCTACTTCCAGCTCTCAGATCCTGCATCCTTCTAGAAAACAACTTAGATAATTTAAGGAATCATTCCCTCCTACACTCATACATTTTGGACATTAAATGGTAGGCGATTGTATTGCTTGGATACTAAGAAGCAGCAGAATGTAACACAGCCATGTGATCTGAATTAAATATTGCATTAATAAATATGAAAGTGGCACAAGAAGTAACTCCTAGTAAAGGAAAGTACTCCATCCTTGCTTATTACAACTATGGCTGCAATCCTAATCACACTTAGTAGGGAGTAAGCAACATTGGACATAGTAGAGTCAATCATGCATCGACTTGTGCTGTAAGTTGGGTTTTTTTAGCATTTTTTTGAGGTTTCTACAGAGGAAAGAACTTTGGCTTCATGGGGTGGGAAATGAAATATTAGTGTGAGAAAAGACACCCCTCCCCCTGCTTAGTTTTTGTTTCAAGCCAATGACCTTTCCTTGTTTGTATTTGTTTGCAGATTGTGGAATGAACTGCCACAAGCAATGCAAAGATCTGGTTGTATTTGAATGCAAGAGAAGAGCCAAAGTCCCAGCAGTAGACAACAGCCCTGCTTCAGCCCTTGCATCTAGTCTTTGTCCCATGGGGCTCAAAGAACACATGCATGGTGAGAAAGTTTCTTATGAAGAATTCATGAGTGAAGAAATTGGGTTAGCCCAACTTCATTCCACTCCTACACCATTTCCACCTATAGCAGCCTTTCTTAAACCTGGGGTCCCTGGGTGTTGTTGGACTTCAGATCTCATCATATCAGACTACTGGTCCTGCTAGCTAGGGATTATGGGAGTTAGAATCCTAGTTGTAAACCACGTTGCGTGCCTTTCTTTAAAAAGTGGAATAGCAAGATATACATGTTTTCAATAAATTTTCAGTAATCCTCACAAAAGCCCTATATTATTATCTCCACATTATGGATCATGTAGATGTTTTGTTTCTTCACTTCACCAATGCAGCCAGGAGTGATATTAATTAAGTAAGTGGGCAACAATGGATAGAAAGAGAAGTCTGGGAAGAATGATATGTACCATATTTTTCGCTCTATAGGACGCACTTTTCCCCCTCCAAAATTTAAGGGGAAATGTGTGTGCGTCCTGTGGAGCGAATGCAGGCTCCTTGGCTTCAGCAATAGCAATGCGAAGCCTCCAAAGTGCAGAGGAAGCGCTCCGTCCATGCTCCGGAGGCTTCGTGTTGCTTTCGCTGAAGCCTTCGGAGTGCAGTGCGAGTTCCCGCTGCGCTCCGCGGGCTTCAGGTTCCTTTCGCTGAAGCCAGGAGAGTCTTGCTCTTCCTTTTGCTGATCCGGGAGAGCAAGACTCTCCTGGCTTCAGCAGAGAGGGAGAGCTGTGCAGCGCCCCTTCAGCCAAGCGGGAGGAGAAATGGAAGGGGCTCCGTTTCTCCTGCCGCTTCGCTGGAGGGGCACTGAGCAGGGAGGGGGAACATTTTTTTTTCTTGTTCTCCCCCTCTAAAACAAGGTGTGTCCTATGGTCCAGTGCGTCCTATAGAGCAAAAAATACGGTAGTTATATCAGCAAAGCATTTCACCTACTTTGATAATTAAGTTTAAAGGATAGCATGCAACTCATTTTAACCACTGCCCTGCTTTGATCTCCCATATTTACAGGTCTGGAGGAGGGAGGATTTCCATTTCCTAATGGAGAAGTTGTGGAGCACAGTGAAGGGAGCAAAGACAGAACTATTATGCTTATGGGGGTGTCGGCTCAAAAGATCTCAGTGAGGCTAAAGCCATCTGTGTTACACAAGAGTACGCAAACTGACTTAGTGGTGGCACATAGTGATGGGCTACCCAGGCAACAGAGAGAGCCAGGAACGCTACCTGAAAACACCCTTCTGCAGCCTACTCCGCTGTCGCCGTGTCCAAGCCCGGTTCTTAGTCGTAAAAAGGCATATGTGAAATGGGAAAACAAGGACTGCAGTCAAAAAGCAAAGCAGGAGCCCTGTGCTCTAAAACCCACATACCAGGAATTAGAGCAGGTACCGCAAACAGTTTCTAAGAATCACATGTAATAAATAACACAGTGTGCAGTATTACCACTATGACAAATGGGAACCAGTTTGAGAAAGTCAGAATAGACTGGGAAGACCCAGGTTCAATTTTGTTCAGTTGGTAGGTAACATCCCTGATATATCTACTGCTAAATGTCAAATAGTTATAAGGGATGGGATACTTTTAAGGGAAGTAGCTGTCGGCTGCCTAATGAGTGTCATTGGGGTGGAAGCCTGATAACAAAGCAATCCCACCTTGTAATCTCATTGACTGGGCTGGGGAGAGAATGGCAGAGCTACCATCAAATCCATTCCTCTGCCATTTTCTTGTAGTCAGGTTGGGATGGAGCGACATTTTCCTTCTCCCTTCGCATTGCCTACAATGCATAAGGCAAAAAAAATCTATATATTAGACAGATGTGTTCTCTTAGAGTCTTGATTAAATGTTGTCTTTTGCACGTGAGAGCATGTCTCGTTTTCTTGAGAGATGCAGTAGCAGTAATTGCTCCTCTCTTATGCAGACAGCTGTTTATTTTTCACTCCATTTACTGTTCAAGCTGTTATAATTTGAATAATAGTTAAGTGAACCTGGAGAATAAGATGCTAGTCAAGCAAGTGTTTCTGCTAAGGAGAATTGTAGATACTGAAACTGTTCTTTAAAGTATATTCTGCTCGGATGACACCAACCTGTGTTTTCTGCTTAGGAGAGAAACATCCTTACAACAGAGAATGAAGCTTTAAAGCTACGGCTTAAACAGGCACATAAGAAAATTGAATTCCTCAGCATTCGAAGAAACCACATATTGGACAGCAGGGAACATGGAGACTGCTTGTAGCCAGGAGGACAGTAAAGGCAATGGGACCATTGAGGGCGATGCATTCAAACGTATGCAGAGCAGCAGGTTTTTAAACAGAGGTATTCCTGTTCAGTCTTCCCTGTCCTGCCTGATATTAGTACTTGTGGGCATATGCATGCCTTGTCAACAGGTTTCAAACAGTTTGCCCTTTGTTTGGCGGAAATGACGGCATTTGGAATTATGGCAAGAATTAGTCTTGCTGCCTTCATAACAAGGGGTGGAATTCAGTGTAGCTCTCAGTGTGCAAGGTTAACACACACAACGGTCCCGGAATCTGCTCATGGACCACCAGCACACCCTCCCCCAAAACAAACCTGCTCCAGAATATCTCACAAGCATTTGGAGCTGATTTTGAGGGCATGAGGCCGCGGGGGTGGAGTGGGGGGGCTGACTGCAGGCAGCAGGAAAGGAAGAGGGGGAACTTTATTATGTGCGCAGGCGCCTGTTATGCGAATGACACTGCAGTGCTGGATACACCCCCTACCTCTACAGCCAACCTTACTGCCCTTGGAGGGTTGGCATAATTAAGATTAATAATTCAAAACTGTAGCCCTGCACAATCAATATGTATTCGTTAGACCTGTGGACAAATAGCATTAGAGATGCTAAAAGCTGCTTAGTGTTGTCTTGCGAAAATCACTTTAGATTTCCATCTTATGATTCCAGAACTGACACATAAATGATGCACTGTAAAATATGGTATCAGACACTTGTGACCCTGTCTGTAGCTTGTGTTAATATTTATTCACAACTTCTGGTTAAATCTCTGGCTTCAAATTGAGTCTATAATTTATTTTTTACAAGAATGACATTATGATGTGCCCAGCAATGGTGGTGTTTGTAGTTTGTGTTCCACTGTGTATGCTTACTCCTTTTGGAGTAATTTCATGGTTAAATAACTTTTTTTGTACTTTTACTTACAAAGCCTAGAGTAAGAGGCTTGTAAGATTATTTATGTGAGCAGCTTCTGTAATGTAAATTTGTGAGCTGAAGGAACTAGCACCTGTTCTTATTGTTAGCTGAGCTGATAAAGTAACTACACTTTACACACTGTAAATATATATGTAATATTTAAAATTGACCAAGCATGATTTTCTAAAACCTATGTGAACTGTGTTGATTCTTAGAAGCTATACACTAAACAAGAACAATCTAGGGAACATAGAAATGAAAAGCTAAACTGACACATCTGGCAAGTTTGCTTTTTCCTTTGCAAACATTTGCCCTCCTTCAGCAGTCTTCTCACAGGGAGCCGTTTTCTTTCTGGGCAAACCTACAAAGTATCCAGTCAAAACTAGTATTAGACTAGTTGGTCTACTTGTAACACACACATTTCCCTTCCTCCTTGTCATCTGAGCACTGATGGCAGTGGTTTCCACAGTTGCAATGAAGTGTTCTCTGGGGTAGGCCTTGTTTTCTGGCACAAAACATGGAGAAGACACCCCCTAAACCCTATGGGACAGTAGGATTTCACCTTAAACTAACTTTCTGTAAGAATCTTTGAATGTTTATGGAGTGGTTAACTGAGCCATAGGACTTGGATTCCATTTTGTCTCACACATTGTTTTAACATCTGCATGGCAATGGTGTGAGGTTTTGCATGACAGTGTCATTAGTAGGCAGGTGGTACCTGATTATAGCTTACCTTCTCAAATCCCAGTGAGGCAGTCAAAATTCTTAATGGGTGAGTTATGAGATTGAGGAAGGTTGATAATCAGTTTGTTTAAGACAAGCATGTTAATTATTAGTAAATATGGTAGTAGATAGGAGAGCCTGCCCTGGGTAAAATGCTGCTTGGAAGTGCTACCTGGGCCCACGTGAGCAGTGATGAGTAGGGGTGCATTTTTCAAGTTATACATGGGGCACTTGTTGTACCCTTTCCCAGGAAACAAAGACCTTGCCCTCAACATGCATGTATGGTAAACCTAGATTTGATTAGCATAATGGGAAAATGCCATTCCACTGTGTGGAAAGCTCAGTTTGTCCTGAGTGCAGCAGACCAAGCTATTAATAAGAAATAGTAAGAAGAAACAAATTACATCGGCCCTAAAAGAGCTACATTTGGACTGGTTTGCTAATTAATTTGTGGGCAGATTTCAGAGAACTGGAACTGACTTTTAAAGGCCTAAATGACTTGTTATCTGAAGGAAGCCCTTCACAATCCAGTATGATCCAATGAGGCTCTCTCTGCTAAGAATGCCACAACTATCTGAGGTATAAACAGGGTGTGACTTAGACGACATTCTTTTCAGTGGCAACTTTTGCCAGCTGTTACTATTTTGAAGAGCATTTGATATAGTTGCCTTTCTGAGTTGGGCTGAAATTTAACCTCTGTGAACAATTGGTTTTTATGATTCTGCACTGCTTTGTCATTCAGTATTTTTATATTGACTCAGGATATTTGGCTAGACCAGAGTACATAAAATAAATGAAGGTCCTAATTCTGGGGACAGTTGGACGGCAATGAGCCTTGTGGAACTCACTGGGATTTATCTTGGGGTGAACTCCCATATGCTTAGGCTGTAGTTTTATCCTCTCAAGCAGCTGCATGCATGGTTTGTGGCAAGGCTTTGGTGCCACAAGCACAGTTCTGTTAACAAGTACGGTTTTGTCAAGGAAACATAGGTATGGGTCATCTCCAGTGCAAGCAAGTGCATGTATAACTGCTCTAGCACACGCATGGCAGCCATTTCGAACTTTTTGAAAGACAGTATCTTGACATTCAGCTGTCCATGGGTGGTACTGACCTAGCTCACCGTCTTTCCCTCAGCATTCTTTGTGCCAAATACACATGCCAAAGCAACGCAAACTTGGCACCTTGTTAGGCCTGTTGTCTTATATTTATGCCAGTCACCTCACATTTACTGTTGTTCAAACAAGATGAAAATAGTAAAATAAAAAAAGTATTAGAAATACGTTATAACACCAACTGTGTGTTATTTTTCTTTAAATAAATTGCTTTCATTGACCGTGATATATGTGAAACTATGACAATCAAAGAAACTGATCTATAAAATGTACAGGCTATAAAGGTTGGCTAAAGTGCAATTTTTTGTTTGATATTTATTAAAATTAAGTTACACAGTAATTTTATTGTGCTCTGTTCTTGAACTATCTGTGGTAGCCTTGGGTCTGGCAAGAGCCTCCAAAGACTTTCAGTTCTTAGCTGATCAGCCAGATGCAATTCCCATAATTATTTTTGGCATAAGGTGCTGAGATTTTCATCCTGCCTCTCTCAGTTCCATGCAGAGAATGTTTCTTAATGCAGGTGCACCCCACGTGGTGACAGCTGGTATTTACCATCAGACAGACATGAAGGCTTGAGAATTAACTGCATCCATCAAATTAGAAACATGCTAGTTCTTACATGTTGCCAGAGAATAACTAACAGCGGTCTGTACGTAGATCACATTTGTAAGAGAACCAAGCTTCAGGTGAATTATGATAATCTCTTGATCTGCCTTTTTTTTAAAAAAAAAAAATTCTTTTTATTGAGTTTCTTTTACAACATACACACACAAAAAAAAAATTAAAAAAGAAATTCAGTTTGTGTATTTAAATTATGTACCTAAATTTGTTATGTACATTAGTCTTTTTTTTTATCTTCTTTTTTTGTATTATGTATAGCTGAATTTCTTGATCTGCCTTTTTAACTTTTGCTTTCTCCCGGTAATTTACTTCAAACTCCTGATTATGCATCACATGGGCAAAATGGATAAAAAGTCTTCCTTCTTTTCTCATAACGCTGGAAACTGGAGCCATCTAATGAAGCTGAATGTTGGAAGGTTCAGAGAAGACAAAAGAAAGCACCTCCACACAGTGCATAGGCAAATGAGTGAATTTGCTGCCACAAGTTGTAGTGATGGCCGCCAATTTGTATAGCTTTAAAAGAGGAATCACTGCAGATGGTGACAGCAGCCACAAAATTAAAAGACGCTTGCTTCTTGGGAGAAAAGCAACAACAAACCTAGACAGCATCTTAAAAAGCAGAGACATCACCTTGCCAACAAAGGTCCGTATAGTAAAAGCTATGGGTTTCCCAGTAGTGATGTATGGAAGTGAGAGCTGGACCATAAAGAAGGCTGATCGCCGAAGAATTGATGCTTTTGAATTAGGTGCTGGAGGAGACTCTTGAGAGTCCCATGGACTGCAAGAAGATCAAACCTCTCCATTCTGAAGGAAATCAGCCCTGAGTGCTCACTGGAAGGACAGATCGTGAAGCTGAGGCTCCAATACTTTGGACACCTCATGAGAAGAGAAGACTCCCTGGAAAAGACCCTAATGTTGGGAAAGATGGAGGGCACAAGGAGAAGGGGACGACAGAGGACGAGATGGTTGGATAGTGTTCTCGAAGCTACCAGCATGAGTCTGACCAAACTGCGGGAGGCAGTGGAAGACAGAAGTGCCTGGCGTGCTCTGGTCCATGGGGTCACGAAGAGTCGGACACAACTAAACGACTAAACAACAACAAAAGAGGAATAAACTAATTCATGGGGGATAAGGATGTCAGTGGATATGTTCTGCCTCCAAATATCAGTTGCTGAGACTCACAAATGCTTATGAGATTCTTATAGGCCTCTAGCTTTTGGCATGATCCTGAAAGGCTCTTGTATTCTTACCAGATGAGGCATCTTTTTCAGCCTGAGGGGCCACATCTTCTAGGGCTCAATGCAAAAATTGACCATGGCCACTCTACATTTGCACATTCTGCATGCAAAGCTGATGTTCTACCACTGAGCTATGACTGTCCCTTCCTGGAGAACTAGGGGTGTGTGTGTGTTTGTGTGCGTGCGTGCAATTGCCAGCTGTGAAGGGAGACATGGGAAAACACTGCTTATGATGCAATGTTCCAGAAAAGCTTGCATAAAGATTGAAGAAAAATAGAAGTTGGCCTGATCTACCACATTATGTTATTTAATTTCAAGCACCATTGCCACTGCCAATCCCCATACTGCTGGTTCCTGATCACAGGCCTGTCCCTCTTGCATACTGTAGCTAGCCAGTAGTATTCAATGTACAAAAAGCTACATTGATGACAGCTTTACAGTACTTTATTTCTCAGTGCTCACAGGTGTAAACAACCTATTTCTTAAACACAAAATACTCTCCAGTTGGTTGTCAAAAAGCACAAGGTTTTCACTATGTCCACAAGCATTTTTAAAAGGAAAGTGTTCAAACATAAATGGAATTGCTCTTAACACAAAACTATTTACAGAAAATGTGTTTCACAAAATACAGTTCAGGTTTAAAACGTACAAAAAACCGATTTATAGAAACGTTCAAAAATCAAGCAAGTTTAATTTATTGCATTTTTTTTTAGGTTGACAAGACACACCTGTATAGGGATCAAAACTGCCAGTAATTTACCGTTTTGAAATATATTGTGATTTGCAAAGGGTAAGGAATGTTAAAAAAAAAATTAGTTTACATTTTAAAAAACAGGGTAGATAGATGCCTTAGGGTGGAATTTACTTAATGAATGCTGTCAAGGGAAGCCCTGTGCAAAGACTTTCAGGCTTTCCCCAACCTCTGGCTCACAGAACCCCAGAACAGCATGTAGGGGAGGAGAGGGGGTGGCTCCATCTGGCAAGCTGATCATGCTTGGGCAGAGAGAATATTTGTAATATTCCACTCTTTGCTTTTTTTCCTTCTAGCTGGGGATAGTTGTATAACCTGCTCTCCATATATAGCTAACTAAAAACACTAACTCTGTACTATCTAACAGCTAGATTGAGCTTAGGATATGTGTGTACGTAACTCTGTATACAAGGAAGGAGGACAAAAACTCGTTTTTCTCCCAGGGAAAGAAATGCAGGAAAGAGGCCCCAACAGTGGAACCTTGGTTTTCGAACGCAACCCATTCCGGAAGACTGTTCGACTTCCGAAATATCCAAAAACCAAGGATCAATGGGCGGTCAGCAAAATCCATTGAAAAAACGGAGAAACACGCCTCAGAAGCCGTTCGACTTCCGAGGCGTGTTTGAAAACGGAAGCAACTACTACTGGGTTTCGGCGTTTGGGTTCCAAATCGTTCGGTTCCCAAGATGCTCGAAAACCGAGGTTCCACTGTCCTATTCTTCTGCTTGCTCTAGTGGTTAGCTTTGTCAAATATTTCCAGCCCCTGTGCTTACTTATTAGGAAGCGAGGATGATGTAAGAATGACATCAGGTGGGAGGGGAAAGTTGCAAGGACAACATTTCTAGGCCCATGCGCACACATCTTTTCCTTCCTTCTCAACAGCCAACTCTGGTAGAACACACTGGGGACCAGTTAGTTTTATTGTAAGTTCATGGTATAGGTCAATTTTATGGAACTCCTGATGTTTGGAATTTTGTCTTTTCCATATTGGGCTATGGCATTGGCAATTATGCTCACCACATCAAGTGGTGTGTAAACCCTTCCTTTCAACTTAGAAGCAGTAAGAGTTGGTGGGTATCCTCCCAGCAGTTTTGCTGTGCTCCCTGAGTCCTCCTCAGCTACAAGGTTAGGAGGAAAGTTTGGAGCAAGAGGCCCCATGTTCTTGCAGAGAAGAGAAGAGAGGGGGGAGTTACCTGCAGCCGCTGCTCAGTGGTGGGTCTCTGTGCCGCACCGTCAAGCATCAGCAGAAGCTTGCACTATCCCCCTTTCTTTCTCACAGGAAAGAGAAGTCAGGAGATGAAGAAACCTTCAGCAGCTACTCAGCAGAGAGACTTGGCCATGCAACAGGTGAAGCTGGAATACTTTCCTCCAGTGTTTCCTACAGGAAAGGAGCAATCTTTTTTTGCTGTTGGGAGAAGGTGTTTGCTTGCAGCCAGCCAGCTGGCAAGCAGAAATAGTCTGGCAATCACAATTTTTGGCTTGGCTAGCAAGGCCAACCAAAAAATGCAGACCTCCAATTATCGTCACTGCAAAAAAAAATACAGACTTGCATCCCCCCAGCATTTTCATGGAAACCTCCTGCAGTTTTAATTTTGAATCCGATAACATTACAGCTAGTATACATTCCTACATTTTTCATAAACATTTTGAAGAAATTGGAGGCCAAATCTAATATACAATGCTTCCCACGTTTGAGGGAATCACTGCAATTTGAAAACTTACAAAGAAAATCAATTTTAATTTTATATTCTGTTTTATTTTGTTAATGCTCATGTTTCCGAAGCTTCTCTTATTACATAAAAATCCAGATCCCAGAGTCAAAAAATCCACTTGCTTCTTTAACCGCTATTTTACACTTAAAACATTTAAGGCCATTGCGCACATGGAACATTTTCTACGTAGATATCACTTCTATACAGAAAACCTTGCATGTTCTCTGGGCTCACAGTCTCTCACAGACGCTGCATACAGGAACTCCCTGCTAACCATGGTTTTAGACCACATATAGATCATCACGTCTGACAAATGCACACACGTACATGCAAGCTCATAAAAGGAAGTTGCATGTGGAGGAAAGCTATCATGAGCAAAGTGATTTATAGGGAACCGAATATTGTAATTTTCAAAAAAGCATGACCAACATAATTCAAACATCATGCTGCAAAGTCAGCTACAATTTATCCCAGACTCCCAATGAACAGTTTGTGTCAGTTAACATTTAGTGGTATCAGTATCTCCTGTAGGCTCCTCCCCCTCCCCTTCCACCATATGACTCACCATACCCACCTCTCCCACTGTAGCCTCCTCCCCTCCCTTGAAAACCCCCTCCCCCTCCTCTCCAACCTCCACCCCCTCCTCCTCCTCTACCACCACCCCCTCCCCCCCAGCCACCCCCTCCTCCTCGACCTCCTCCTCTTCCCCCTCTACCACCACCATCTTGTCTCTTCTGCCAAGGGGGCATTTCAGGTGGTGGTGGGTCAATTTCTGTTGGTCTGCCTCCACGATCTGGTACTCTTCCCATCAAGACCTGCAATGGAAGCAAAGTTTTAAGATTTTATTTTAGTACATTTCTATTCCATATTTCCCCCATCACTGAGCACATGGGGCTTCCAGGGGATGCTCTCCTATCAACGCCCTGAGATCTACAGGTATAGGGGTGGTATACAAATTTAATAAATAATCCAATAATAATAATAATCCCAGAGGAATTCAGATTCCTCAGTGCACAGTTACCAACCTCATTAGATTACCAGGAAGACATTCAGCTATTAAGCACTTCACACATTAGACATGTTTACAAGCACTGGCGTATTATGAATGGTTGGGTCAGCTCAAGAAAGCTCCTAAAGCTCATCTTGCATGAGGGGGAAATTCTACCTTATTGATAGAGCAAACGGTCTTTTCTCGTGACGATCCACTGCTTGTTCTTATGATCTTCGACAAGTCTTCACGAGCTGCTAGAAGATGGGCTAATGAAATAGTTGATTTAGGAGAGAGTCCATAACGTTTGGGTTGATAAATCCTTGCAATATCATCTGTTTTCACCTTAAAAATAAATGTAGACATATTGCAGAGTTGCAGAAATATTAAAACAAAAGCGGGGAGCACTTTAAGTTATGTCCAATATGCCATGTGTTCCTTTTTGCAGTCTAGTATCACATAAGGTCCTTGCAACAAGAGGAACAGCTGGCCGAACGCCTTAACAACATTTGTCGCTATTTGAGTAATGCTATAGATGAGGAAGGTTGCAGTTAGGAGGTAAAATGAATCATAAATGCATTCAGAGCTTTATTTTAAGGTGGTGTTGTTTTTGCTTCATAGCTCCCACTGCCAAAGTTGCAAGCCAGTTTTCAGTTTAAGCAGCAGCTTGCCTCTTCAGCTGCCAGCACTCATGCAGAAGGAATTTCAAAGAAACTGCAGTTGCACACATAGTTCTTGGCTATATGTATACCTTTGAACTAGTATTTTTAACAGAAAAATATCTAATACAATCCCTTTTTTTAAAAAAAACCCCACTATGCCCTTGAATGTAGAGAGAAACCAGTAACTAGGATTCTCTCTAGTATTTACAATATAAAACTGTTATATTAACAAATTGTGCATCATCAATTAAATGCTTATGGAACCACAGGAGAGTTGGCTACCAGGAAGTTGATAAAACATGTTTACCTTTGCTCTATCGGACCAACCAAAGGACTGTACAGTTACGTCTAAGCGCTTCATTAACATACGACGACGGCATTCATATTCACTGAGAAGAGTCTCGTTTATTTTTTCCAACCTTCCCTATGGCATTGGAGCACAAAACAGTTCAATAGCAGTCTAAAATACAGAAAATACTTTAAATAGTCACAACACTTTTCAACTGCAGGTGCTACAAATTTCTTCTTTTATGTCAAAAATCATAGAAGAATGCATTCACTTTTGATCCAAATAAAGACAGAAAAGCAAAAAGCCACAATCAATTTCAGCAGGTATTGAATATAAAAGTGAAAAAACTTAATTTTTACCATTTGATCTGCATTCAAAGGAGTTTTAAGCAGAGATTTGCCCACATAAGTGTTTGGCATTTTTGATAAAATGTCCTTAACCTGAAAAAGTAAAAGATACATATATTTATATAAAACCAATTACAAGAATCCCGTGTATCTACATAGTGACACTAAAGTACAATAGAATTTCCACAAAGACAATTGGATCCTTTCTCTCAATGTCATCTTATGAGATGATTCACACAGGCAGGCCAGATGCTTCTTCCCCCTCACCACATGACTGACTCCTCCTGCCTGTGCCCAAGTATGGAAGATTGCCGTGTTCCCTGGCTGGTTCACTTAGGAGTGAAACACTACCTTTCTTCTTCAGCTGCTGCTGTGAGAAGATGCTAGGTGCTGCAGCCAGAGTAAGCAAGGGGACAGCAGCGTGGAGAGGGTCAAAGGGCAGGCAAAACAGCTACCACACATAAGAGCTGCTACAGTCATCCAGACTTCTTTCTGGGTTCCTGTGCAGATTTCTTCACACATGAAGGGACATCTAATGAGGAAAAGGGGTTGTATGGCTGTCCTTACCAATGCAGGCTCCATCGCTACCATCCACACCTGAGGGTGAGGGGGGGAATAATAGAATCACAGAACTGTAGAGTTGGAAGGGACCATGAAGATCATGTAGTCCAAGTCCCTGCAATGCACGAATCTTTTGCCCAAGGTGGGGCTCTATGGGAAACAACTATGCAGGCTTTCCCTGATGCCATAATTCTTTCCAGTTGAACAAAAACATAGGGCATTTCAGAGCAACTACTAGCTGTGCCATACTTCTAGAAAAGGGGGTGTCAGAACTCACCATGAGCGCCTCCCTCTGTTTTAGAATGGCAACGGTGCCCACCTGAGAGGTGCCAGAACTCACCTGAAAGGTCTTGGAACGGAGTTCTAGTGAGTTCCCACTGAAAAAAAGCTCCTAAGCAGGTAACCTATCTGCCTGTCACCCTGAGAATGCCCTTTTGACTCCTTGGTTGTTGATTTTTTACAGGGGACTGGGGCTGTGCAGCTGTACAAAACTAATACTTATGGCACTCAAATGTAGAAAATACACACTGTACCTTTGACTCTATATTGCTTAATAAGACCGGAATATCAGAAGATGAAGGTGATGACTTTGGTAGACCCAGGACGTCGCAGATCATTTGGATTTCTTGGTGGAAGTCATTATTCTTCATCAAATGAGAACTTTTACGTTCTTTCAATTTCAGTATCTGCAAAGCCTGAAGTTCTGTGCTTAAAAATACTGGGGGGGGGGGGAGATACGTAAAAGCTAGAGAAGGATCTGTGAATGTGTTTCAACAAGCAAACCAGTAAGATTAATGCTCTCTGGTCAGAACTGGATGAGGATGTAAATATGAAAATTAAACAAGATGCGAAGAAAAAATGGAAAAGAATTTAAAAGCCATGTCAGTGTTATGACTTTTTCAGCCCAAGGGCTACAGAGACCAGGCAGTGAGCAACCTTGCAGGGGCCACATGCCATTGGTTGGCAGGACCATAGGCAAAAGTGGGTGGAGCCACAGATGGGTGGAGCCTGGCCTTTGGAATGCTGCTTGCTGCACTGCCATGCAAAAGTCAGAGATCTCCCCTTCCTCCCATTTCTATCCAGGCAAGCAAGAGGCATTGTTTCAATCCAATGACACATTAGGGCCAGCAAAAGCACTTGAGGGCAGGGACAGTGAGGGGCGGGGCCTGGGAAGCGTCCCAGGGAACAAGCAGAGGGCTGAAGAACTGAATTTGGTTCCTGGGTTCCACACCCTTGCTACAACTGTTGCACATAATAATGTTTTAAGTAAAAATGAACGATAAAAAATGCATCTGAAATATATTTTGATATAAACTTCCTTTTCAGATTATCAGTCAATAATTTAATGACGTGTTAGGAAATCCACATCTAGAGAGAGCCCCCTTTTCCCCCTTAGAGAAAATAATCTGTTGGTTGGTTCATACTGACCAATCCTGTCGCAATTACTTGGAGAAAGATTAGCAAGAACCAGGCTGCACTCTTGAAAGGAGCATCTGGTCTAGAAATAATGTATGCCTGATTTCAAACAGAGCCCAGGTCACACAAACCATTCTCTGCCCAGTTATAAATGCAGAAATGTAATGGGGTAGATGTCAGCAGTGGAAACCAGCCCTGTGACTTCCTGACAGGCAGATTATATGGCAGCATAAAGTGGACCTTTTTTTGTTCAGTTGTAAACTATTGTACCCGGGTTTCAAATATTATTCTCGGCTGCCATGCGGCTACTGCAATGCATAAGACTGGATGTAGGCTGTACAAGGCCAGAAAAAGTGGGCCTTTTCTGTCTCCAGAATGCTGCGTGAAACAAAACAGTCACCTGTAAAACTGCAAACAGAAAGACTCTGGTAACTTACATAGGACTTTAAGACAATCTTCTTTCTTTTTTAACCGCTCTTTAATTTCTCCAGACACAAGTGTTGAATATGGACAAGCCAGCTCTTTTAAAAAGCCACTCATCTCAAGCTGTAAACTTTCAACGTCTTCACCACCTTTAACAGAACATATAGGGGAAGAAAGTGTCATACACTTAAAAAACCCTCGTATCAGATTCCAGCTCTGGTGCTTAAAAAAATAGTTGGGAACCAGGTGAACTAATTCAGAAAAAAATATCATACAAATTGCTCTTAAGATTTTTAGGTAACATTTTGCTGAAAAAAACTAATTTTAAAAATCAGAATAATGTGATGCTCTGAACTAATATCATATCCTCCAGAATTAAGTCAGTCCAACAAAAAGACAGAATGAATGGCAGAGAAACACAACTTGAATTTATTTTTGTGCAGGGTATTTTGTATTTTGCAGCAGCAAAGAACAACAAGTATAAACCCATTACCGTATTGGCCTGAATATAAACCGCACCTGAAAATAAGCCACACCTTTAAAATTGGAGGGGGGAAAGGAAAACAAGAAAAATATAAGGCGCTTCATTCCTCGCTGCTCCTGGCTGCATACAAGAGGCTCCCAGCTCTGCAGAGTTTCACAAGCTAGAAGGCAACTGAAATCGACACTGTGTGTGTGTAGCTAATATGTTTCTCTCCACTGCCTCAACTCACATGTGATACCTTTTCTGCATTCCATTCATTACACCTGAAAAAGGCTAGGGTCTCTTTTTTTCTGCCTTTGTAGGGCGAAGTCAGGTACCTTTCCTGTTTTAAAGTGCTTGTGTTTGAGTTTCGGTTCAAGCAATGAAGGTTTTAGGGTCATGTTCACCAATATAAAAGAATCCTCTTAATTTTTTTGAGTGCATGATCTGTTCAGTCAGGTGACAAAACAAACACAATTTCCCCCCTTCGATAATACATCCAGTTCCCCAGGTTAGAAAGACTGTAGAAACATCACTACTTTTCTTCATTAATCATGTTAATATCACAGCAGAATGTCAAAAATCACTTCAATTATCTCCACAACAAATTTATTTCCAAAGTGAAACATTCATGAGATGTTTATAGATAAATTACAAAATGGAAAACTATGACAAACACACAAACAAGATTCCAACAGATTAAAATCATGTCAAATTACCAGCTGTTGAGGAGATGCTTTCTTCCAAGTCACACAACGGCTGTATTTGGGAACTTAACCAAACACAAAGATCGCAGAAGTCTTGTGAAGCCAGACCACTCTCAGCTGCTTTATTAAGGGCATCTTCATCCAAAAGAGGGCCTTTGTACCTGGGGAGCAAAATACAGAACACAAAACATATGACCTAAGTACAGGAATTAAAATTTAAAAGTAGAAAAAATGTTTCACTGTGGAATTTATTCAGTCATTCACAAATATTCCTTTATTGAAAAGTAAGAGTGTATTATTGTTGGATAGTTCAGTGTGTGCAATTAAAGTGGTTGTGAATCAAAAATAACTCTTTTTGTTTACCCATTTTAAAAATGTTTAAGGCAAACAGAACTTCAATATGGATATGTTTTAGCGACAACAAATCTGTACAATATGCAGAGGAGTGCCTAATGTAAAATTACACCTCTCAACATTATTTTTTGTAGTAACAAAAGAATTGGCTGGGGGTTTTTTGGCTGGGGGGTGGGGAACAACTTTACTTCTTACCATTATGTCATTTGTTCCTTCCATCTCTTGACTCCACAGAAATGAATTAAACCATTATTTCTATTATTTATTAAGGCTGCAACCAAATGTTGATTATATGAGTTTTAATCTACCAAATAAATTCACATATGGGATAAAACTATTTGGGAAGAATATGCTTTCATCTTAGAAGAACCATTCCTCCTGTATCTGAAGAAGTGTGCATGCACACGAAAGCTCATACCAAGAACTAACTTAGTTGGTCTTTAAGGTGCTACTGGAAGGAATTTTTTTTGTTTTGACTATGGCAGACCAACACGGCTACCTATCTGTAACCATTCCTCCTGTGTGTGAGAAATGAGAATGCCTCTTTTAACATGCATTTATATGCACACTGTATTCAAATAATTTAAAAAATCAAAATCTTCTGCCTGATTAATCAGGGGCAGTTTTTTTTAAAAGCCAACTACAAGTTTGTAAATTTGTTACTGTAAATGGATGGAAATCCCATGGCAGTTTTTGTACTATCATTTTTAGAGAATGGTCAGCAATGTTTCAACATGTTGCCAATAACTGTATCAAATGCCAAGCGTAACTTCGCACGTTGCATTCCAAGGCGTACACCTAGGTTATTCTAAATGCATCATACAGACTATGTAGTACTTCAAATATCAAAGGCAATATGCATTTGACTAGTTGTTGCTGGAGAGCAAAATTGGGGAACCTGTGGGCTTTCCATCTGGTTGGCCGCTGTAAAAACAGGATGCAGGACCAGATGGGCTTTTGCTATGAACTTTCCAGGATGTTCATAAAAGCTTGAACTGTAACAAGCACCTATAACATTACTGGATACATGTGAACTTCTGATTCACCTGCTACTCCATACAGAAGCAAGCGAGTACAGTACAGTGGTCCCTTGGGTTACAAACACCCTCGGGTTACAAATGCTTCGGGTTACACACTCCGCTAACCTCAGGCTGAGAACTTTACCTCAGGATAAGAACAGAAATCGTGCGGCGGCGGTGCCATGGCAGCAGGAGGCCCCATTAGCTAAAGTGGTACCTCAGGTTAAGAACAGTTTCAGGTTAAGAACAGACCTCCAGAATGAATTAAGTTCGTAACCAGCATGCAGTATTGTGCTGCTGTGTGTGTGAAATCAATAAAAAGAAAGCAACATTTTATGTAACTAAGAATGAAATACAAAAATTCATTTAAAACTCCCATCTGTGAAATACAAGCACATGATAAGAGTTTACAGTTGCAACATTTGACCTACACCCTGCCGATAATCCTAGCCTCACTGCATTGTGCCTTTTAAAAAATTTTTTACACACTTCTCCAATACTTGTTGGATGGAATCTCATTTTTAGTCTAGTTTTGCCACATGCCAATTTCTCATTCAGGGACACCACACATGGGGCATGAAGAAGATAAAAAGTCCCTGGAATATGGTAGCATACATGGCAAACTATAAAACCTGGGGGTTCTTCCATCTCAATATGTACATTTTCTTCCCCATCAAGAAAGCGCAAGCCAGGGCAGTTAAATAAGTTTAAGGCTGCAATAACTAAGCAACCTTACTTGGAAGCTGTGACACTGAAACCACAGAGCTTGCTTCCTTGTGATCATGTTAGGACTGGGCTGCCAGTGGGACATCAGTATATAATCATTTGTACCCACTGATTCTTACTTTCAATTATTGCAAGACTACTATGGTATTCTACCAACCTAACTTCCAGCTATTCTTTTTTAAAAAGTAAATAAATAATGCATGTATTTTGCATGTATTACCAAAGTTCTTTGCTCAAAGCGGGAGCACTCCTATTCAACTAATCAAATTAGCACATTTGGAAGCGATAAATACTGCTGCAACAGAGCGGACTCAGCAGTTGGTACTCAGTGAGCAATCAAGACTATGTGCCTGTTAAACACATGACACTGCGAAGTTGAGAAACAAATGTCTACCTATTATTATTCATTAAGACTTGGATATTATTTGTTTATTATTATTATTATTATTTTAATTTATATACCCCCCGATACCCGGAGGTCTTTGTTTTCTTTTTTAAACCTGTATTCACAACAAACAGTTTTGATTTCTCTCCCAGTCTTTGACCAGCAGAATCAGAGCAGCAGATTTTTGGAAGCGTGTCGCGCGCGCGCGCGCGCAAATACCGCACTTGGTCCACGAACAATTCTCCCACGCACACGTGGGTCAAAGGGGAGGCCAAGGGGAACCCCGGGATTTCAGAGGGAGCGAAGGCACTGGCGGCGAGTATTTAAAAGGGGTGCCTTGATTTGAACCGGATTGCATGCGCATCCCCGAGCGGCCCTCCTCTCCAGCCGGCCTTCCCGAACCACCTCTCTGCAGCGGTACCCCAACTTCCTCGCCCCGAGCTCCGCCGCGTCGCCTTCGTCCCGCTCACCCCAGAGCCTCCAGCGCGTCCAGGATGTCGCACTCCATTTTCAGATCCTGCGCCGGTGCCTTCATTGCCCGCAGCAGCCTCGGCCCCGCCCCCGAGAACGCCCGCCATCCGGCGCGCCGCTCAGAGGGGCTCGGCTACCCTCCCGCTGCCCAGCCATTTGGTTCCTCCTTGCAGTTCAAGCGTCCTTACAGATTAACCCCCATAAATCGGCACCGTTGCTAGGAATTTGGAAAAGGGAGAAAAGAAGAGACATGCACATTCGGGTGTGCATGATATTCCGCATAATCAGCAGCAGCACGGAATCTGTTCAGAGAGCCGCCTTAGATTAGGCGGAGTCAGCTCAGCTTCTCAACCAGAGCGTGCAAACTTCCCTGCAAAGCCTGCTCGCTTCAGTTTTTTATATCCCCACCAGTGCCGGATTTACGTATAAGCTAAACAAGCTATAGCTTAGGGCCCTACTCTCTTGGGGGCCCCCAAAAAATGAAAAGGGAAAAAAACTGCTGGATTGTACATTTTCAAAATATAAGATAGAAAACAAATAAAATAAAACCTACATACAGCAACAGTGGCAAATGACTTTAGATACCTATTAGGTCCATAAATTACCATATAGCATATATTCATCACAAAAAAGAGTGACAATTTGTTGTTGGCAAAGGACAGCTGAACATATAAAGGGCCCCATTACCTCCAGTATGTGAGGGCCTCATCAAACCTAAATCCAGCCCTGCCAATGCCTAACATTTGCCTGTTGCCCCGATGCGACACGCATCTAGAATCATAGAATCAAAGAGTTGGAAGAGACCACAAGGGCCATCGAGTCCAACCCCCTGCCAAGCAGGAAACACCATCAGAGCACTCCTGACATACGGTTGTCAAGCCTCTGCTTAAAGACCTCCAGAGGAGACTCCTTGGCAGCAAATTCCACTGTCGAACAGCTCTTACTGTCAGGAAGTTCTTCCTAATGTTTAGGTGGAATCTTCTTTCTTGTAGTTTGGAACCATTGCTCCGTGTCCGCTTCTCTGGAGCAGCAGAAAACAACCTTTCTCCCTCCTCTTTGTGACATCCTTTTATATATTTGAACGTGGCTATCATATCACCCCTTAACCTCCTCTTCTCCAGGCTAAACATGCCCAGCTTCCTTAGCTGTTCCTCATAAGGCATCGTTTCCAGGCCTTTGACCATTTTGGTTGCCCTCCTCTGGACACGTTCCAGTTTGTCAGTGTCCTTCTTGAACTGTGGTGCCCAGAACTGGACACAGTACTCCAGGTGAGGTCTGACCAGAGCAGAATACAGTGGCACTATTACTTCCCTTGATCTAGATGCTATACTCCTATTGATGCAGCTCAGAATTGCATTGGCTTTTTTAGCTGCCGCGTCACACTGTTGGCTCATGTCAAGTTTGTGGTCAACCAAGACTCCTAGATCCTTTTCACATGTACTGCTCTCAAGCCAGGTGTCACCCATCTTGTATTTGTGCCTCTCTTTTTTTTTTTTGCCCAAGTGCAATACTTTACATTTCTCCCTGTTAAAATTCATCTTGTTTGTTTTGGCCCAGTTCTCTAATCTGTCAAGGTCGTTTTGAAGTGTGATCCTGTCCTCTGGGGTGTTAGCCACCCCTCCCAGTTTGGTGTCATCTGCAAATTTGATCAGGATGCCCTTGAGTCCATCATCCAAGTCGTTGATAAAGATGTTGAATAAGACCGGGCCCAAGGCAGAACTCTGTGGCACCCCACTAGTCACTCTTCTCCAGGATGAAGAGGAACCATTGATGAGCACCCTTTGGGTTTGGTCAGTCAGCCAGTTACAAATCCACTGAGTGGTAGCATAGTCAAGTCCGCATTTTACCAGCTTCTTTACAAGAATATCATGGGGCACCTTGTCAAATACCTTGCTGAAATCAAGGTAGGCTACATCCACTGCATTCCCTTCATCTACCAGGCTTGTAATTCTGTCAAAAAACGAGATCAGGTTAGTCTGACATGACTTATTTTTCAGAAATCCATGCTGACTATTGGTGATCACAGCATTCCTTTCTAGGTGCTCACAGACTGTTTGCTTAATGATCTGCTCCAGAATCTTCACTGGTATTGATGTCAGACTGACTGGGCAGTAATTATTTGGGTCCTCTCTTTTCCCCTTTTTGAAAATAGGGACAACATTTGCCTCCTCCAGTCTGCCGGGACTTCGCCTGTTCTCCAGGAATTCTCAGAGATGACTGCCAGTGTCATCTAAAGTCGTTCCTGTTGAGTTCAAAGCAAGGGCATAAAAATGTTTCTTTTTAACCAGGCCTTTGGTTGTTTTGATTGACATCCTGTGCCCTTTAAAATGTGCTGGGTTTTTTTTTGGGGGGGGGAGGTGTTATTGGGTTGTTTTTATTTTGATTATGTATTTTGTGGTTTTATGTTTTGATTTTATTCTGCGAACCTCCCTGAGACCTGTGAGTATAGGGCAGTATATAAATTCAATTAAAAACAGAAATAAGAATAACACTTCCAGATAAATAGGCACGGAACTGCAGCCTAAAATCTTCCGTTTTCCCCATTCAACATTAGCCTCTTTGGGAAAGGTTAAACAAATGTTCTTAAGTGTGGTTACGTGTATATCGGTGGATATGTGAATAAGAATGTTTGCTTAAAGAAAAACAAGCACATTCTCTTAAAAAATGGATAATATACTTGAATAGCAAGGTATTGGGGGAGAGAGGCAAAAGCCTAGAACTTGATTCATTTTCTGTCTAAAGGGGCAATAACGAACTGGGCCAAAACTAATCAAATGAATTTCTGTAGCTAAAGAGGAACAGGTCAAAGTTTCTACACTTAGGCAGGAGGACCCAGCTGCAAAAATATAAGATGGGGGACACCTACTAGTTGTGGAAATGATCCATGAGCAGAACATGAGTCAACAGTGTAATGCAGACCCCAGAATTGTGGCTCCCTTTTGCAGAAAAAGGTTCCTCACCCCTGAAATACAATATTGTCTCTCTGAAAGCTATTGTCTGTTGGTGACTGTGTTTGTATGAGAGACTTCCATCAGACCACAACTATGTTTAAGGCATGAGCCATTGAAGTTCTGAAGAATATAGTGCTTTCCCTCTCTTTGAAGGTGGTAAATCCCTGATTGAGTTTCCTATACTTAAACATCATTTTAATTAGCGTGATGGAACATGCTAACTCTTCACGACCCCAAGGCTATTTTAAAAAATATCAAAGCTTTCAGGTTATAAAGATAGGTTGGAGTATATTAGTTCTGCAGGGTACATTTAATTTGTTGTTAGATTATGTTGCAGATTAAGCTGTCACAGGAAACTGTCTTGTCAAAAGCCTGATGAGTAGGTATCATCGCAGTGGCATGTTTTGTATTTGATCTCTGATTAAGCTTAACACCTCTTGGAATGCAGGTCTGAACAACTCTCTTTCCACTCTATAAAAGAACAGGTCAAATAGGTGTTTTGTTTCTCATTGTCTTTATGGTATTATACATCTTAGTAATAAGCCTGAGATGATTAATACTTTTATTATATTTTTGAGGGAAGCTGATAAAATGACTGGTTATGCAATCTGAACAACTATCCAGATCACATATGGGCTGAACTCGCCACGGGCAAATCACTGAAGTCTTTCCATGATTTATTTCTGTTTAAATAATTCTCTGTATAGTACGGAGCAGAAAATTATCAGCCACTGGAGGGCATCACAGTGTTAGCAGCAAAGAGAAGAGAAGGAGAACTTGAAAAACAATTTTGCTATCCTTTGCATGTTTACTCAAAAGTAAATCCCATTGATTTCCATGAGGCTTGCTTCCAGGAAAAGCATTGCACCCCCCAGTCGCCCTATTCAGTTTTTAAAACAATTTAATAAATTTCAAAATATAAAAGATGGTGATAGTTTTGAAAGCACATGGTGGTTTATTGTTAGAAAAACAGATGAACTAAAAATAGAAGATCTCTTATTATATGTTGGTGACCAGAGAATTTAAGCTAGTGGTTAGATTGTAAAAATAACAACTAACCAACAAAAATTTAATTGAGTTACATTAAGGTGTTCTTAATGAGGTTCTATTTCATGCCTACCCTTTTTAAAGTCACATTTAAAATATTTTTCTCTAAATTGAATTCTCTTTAAATGCCCAGAGTTTTTAAAGAATAAGAGTTCACAAGAAACCCTTGAAAAGGATGGCTCATAGGACTTAATATGAGATCCAAATCTATACTTTGAGCTGATTCTCTAATAGCATCACTTGACATGAAAGATGTTGGCTAAAATAGCCTTTTTGACAATGCCACACAGAAAACAAGACATTTGCTGCACTGAGAAAGGCAAGGAACGATGCCCAGCAGATTGCTAGACATTGTGCCAGTGACTGCTGGCTAAAGCTGTGTCAGAGCATTCAACTCTCTGCTGACAGCGGCAACACTCACAAAACGTACGAAAGCATGAAGATGGCCTTTGGACCAATGGTCAGAAAAACTGTCCCACTGAAAACCATGTCTGGAAAGATAATCACAGATCACAGCAAGCAGATGAAGTGATGGGTGGTGCACTATCAAGAACTGTACTCAGCAGAAAGCATGGTCTTCGCCACAGCAACTGACAGCTTTCCGCCTGTTTGGAAGAGCTGGATATTCCTGCCTCCCTTGAAGAATGCCATCAACTATTAGGCATGTAGTAAAGTTCAGGACTGCAAGAAGATTAAACCTCTCCATTCTGAAGGAAATCAGCTCTGAGTGCTCACTGGAAGGACAGATCCTGAAGCTGAAGCTCCAATATTTTGGACACCTCATGAGAAGAGAAGACTCCCTGGAAAAGACCCTGATGTTGGGAAAGATGGAGGGCACAAGGAGAAGGGGACGACAGAGGACGAGATGGCTGGATAGTGTTCTCGAAGCTACCACCATGAGTTTGACCAAACTGCGGGAGTCAGTGAAAGACAGGAGTGCCTGGGGTGCTCTGGTCCATGGGGTCACGAAGAGTCGGACTTGACTAAACAACTAAACAACAACAACAAAGTTCAGGAACAGCATGGAATCCCAACAGAAGTTCTGAAAGCTGAACTCATCTCCTCCCTCATGATGCACCTCCATGGCCTTCTCTTGCAGTGCTGGAAAACAGTGCCACAAGACACACACAACTCCAGAATTGTGGCCCTTTACATGGACAAAGGTGACTGCCACCTTTGTGTAACAACTACTGCGGAATCTCCCTGCTGAGTACTGTGGGGAAAATACCAACTCTGTGTTATAAAGATGTCTGCAGACGTAACACGGAGGCTGCCAACATTAACCCTGCCTTGTGGCAATCCCTGCAGACAACTGCAATTCCTGGATTGCCGGGAGGAGCACGGAGAGTAGAAACGCCATGGTGCATCTGCCCCAGTGAAACTGGACAGCTTCATCTGCCCCAGCTGCAATAAAACATGACTCTCCCATATTGGTCTCTACAGTTTGACTTTTGATGCACTCTTCCATTGACTGTCTCGAGAGACAGATGCCAACAACAATGAGATGCACTGGCACCAACTCCTGGAGGCCCTGGGGACTTGGGCATGCACAAAATATTTGCTGTGGATGCCTGGCCTCCAACCCTGCTGCTGCTGTGCCTGCTGCCTTACCTTTGGTGTTCCGGCATCATGGCAGCAACAGGGCTGGGACCTGTGCCTCCGTTGTGGGGCCTTTGTTGGGACTCAATGCGGCCACAGACATGTTCGTGGGATGCAGCCACAGCAGGCCCCAACAGAGGTCCCGTGGCGGAGGCACAGGCCCCGGCCCAGTCACCGCCACTGTGTTGTAGTGCGCACACGTGCCACAGTGTTGAGACGTGGCGTCATGACATCATGGCACGCATGGGCTGCACACCCATGGCGTGGGGCCTAAGTTGGTGTGCCTGAGGAGATGGATGGTTGAATAGTCTCAATGATGCATTTGAAACAGTTTATACAGTGGAACCTCAGTTGTCGAACGTAATCCATTCCGGAAGACCATTTGACTTCCAAAATTTTCGACAACCGAGGCGCAATGGGCAGTCAGCAAACTCAGTTGAGAAAATTGAGAAACTCGCCTCAGAAGCTGTTTGACTTCTGAGGTGCTTTCGAAAATGGAAGCAATTACTTCTGGGTTTTCAGCATTTGAAAACCAAAACGTTCAACTTCCGAGATGCTTGAAAACCAAGGTTCCACTGTATAGATACATACCGTATTTTTCGCCCCATAGGGCGCACCAGCCCATAAGGCGCACCTAGTTTTTTGGGGGGGAAATAAAGGGGAAAAAATTATTTCCCCCCCAAGGCGCGAGGCTGGGGCGGGGGAAGCCCAAGCTTCCCGCGACCCCAGCCCCCAGAACAGGCAGCTCTGCGCAAGCCGGGGGAGCCCTCCCGCGGCTTGCACGGAGCTACCCGAAGCCCCGGTGCGACTGCTCAGCGCGCCGTGGTTTCGGCATAAGAGGCAGCGCTGCACAAGCCGGAGGAGGGCTCCCGCGGCTTGCGCAGAGCCACCCGAAGCCCCGGCGCGACTGCTCAGGGCGCTGGGGCTTCGGGGTGCAGGCAGCTCTGCGCAAGCCGTGGGAGCCTGGGGGGAACTCCCGCGGGCTCCCACGGCTTGCACAGAGCTTCCTGAAGCCTGGAGAGGGAGAGGGGTCGGTGCGCACCAACCCCTCTCTCTCCAGGCTTCAGCGAAAGCCTGCATTCGCCCCATAGGACGCACACACATTTCCCCTTCATTTTTGGAGGGGAAAAAGTGCGTCCTATAGGGCGAAAAATACAGTAATAATGGCCATTTTTGTATTTTATTAGCGGTACTAAGGAACTTTTTGGGTGTGTCTAACAAACATGGATTAGCTTCAACTTTACATCTTTCCCACTGAAATCAACAGGATTAAAAAGTTGGATCGTGCTCTTATGTTCCACTAGCTCAGTGTATGGAGCTTATCTGTTCTTCATCCCTAACCAACTGAAATAAAACAAAAGCAGACATGCTGTGACATTGGCCTCCTCTGTAGCCAACCTCATCCAAGTGCAGTGTATGCTCCTTCCACTATTTCTCATTTTTCTTTTAAAAATAAAATGGTCCATATGGTGTGAATCATTTTACTGAACCATCCAACAGTTCACAACATGATTTAAATTGATGTTGCTGGGTTGTTGCTGTTTTTAAATTTGCACTTGAGCCTTAATGCAAATGTTGTTCTGAGAAGAATAGCATCAACAACTGTTTGTCTTGGGCTGGGTCTTTATACCAACATGTGTTTAGAAATACATGTTTTAAGAGAAATTCTGTTTTAAAATAAGTATTTAAATTAATATTGGAAGGCAGATTTTGTTTGTTTCTATTAAGTTGCGGATTGAGTGGAAATGAGATGGAACTGACTTTAAGAAAACACCTGAAAAAGTGGTGCAATTATGAATAAAATGATCTGCCTATTATTAATTAAATTTATATACTGCCAGTCATCTGAAGATCTGAGGACTGTCCACAACAGAAAAATACAGGATAAAAGCAAAACCAAACCAAACAATACCCCCCCCCAAAAAAAAACATTTAAAAGGCTGTAGAATATGAATTAGCCAAAGGCCTGGGCTGAAGAGAAACCTTTTCACCTGATGCCTAAAGATGTATAATGAAGGTGCCATATGAACCTCCCTGAGGAAAGCACTTAAAAAGGTCCATTAGGTCCAGTCAGGGATGACTCTGGGGTTGTGGCGCTCATCTCGCTTTATTGGCCGAGGGAGCCGGCGTACAGCTTCCGGGTCATGTGGCCGCTTCTGGCAAACCAGAGCAGCACACGGAAACACCGTTTACCTTCCCGCCAGAGCGGTACCTATTTATCTACTTGTACTTTGACATGCTTTCAAATTGCTAGGTGGACAGGAGCAGGGACCGAACAATGGGAGCTCACCCCGTCACGGGGATTCAAACCGCCGACCTTCTGATCGGCAAGCCCTAGGCTCTGTGGTTTAACCCACAGCGCCACCCACGTCCTTTTTCTGGGTATCATCCTATTCTGGGTATCATCTGTATGTACCGTATTTTTTGCTCTATAAGACTCACTTTTTCCCTCCTAAAAAGTAAGGGGAAATGTGTGTGCGTCTTATGGAGCGAATGCAGGCTGCGCAGCTATCCCAGAAGCCAGAACAGCAAGAGGGATTGCTGCTTTCACTGCTCAGCGATCCCTCTTGCTGTTCTGACTTCTGAGATTCAGAATATATTTTTTCTTGTTTTCTTCCTCCAAAAACTAGGTGTGTCTTGTGGTCTGGTGCATCTTATAGAGCGAAAAATATGGTATGTCTTTTGCACCTGACTTTATTTGGGCTTCTGGTAAAAAAAATGAAAACATAGAAGATGTGACAAGCCTGAAGTCAGCCTACTCTTGTTCTAGAGTACAGTGTCAGTACATGCAGAGAAACAGTGAAGCCCCAAAGGCCCAGCCGGCACACCATGTGGACTGAGCTTGCTCCCTAGACTATGTCTCTGTCTCTGCCAAATCCTCTGAAATACACACTGGGGCTCTGGGGCAAATATGCAAGGACTGCTTGGCAGATATGCAGTGGTGGGAAAACTTACCTGAAGGCAGATAAGTCTGAAAAACCCTGGGATAAAATGCCCAAGGTTGTTTTGCTAGGAAACCACTTGTGGCTCGACGGCAAGGCAGTAATATGAGGTATATATGAGACATGTTTTATAATGGGGCTTGACTCACAAGGCATGCTTCATCATTTGCTGCGAAGTGTGTTCACAGAATATCGGAATAGTTTTTTTAAATAGTTTCCATCTGTTATGCCAGGAAGTTGGCTTGGTGTGATCAGATTTGCTGTTTTTAAGAAATTGCCAGAAAGAACTTCCCAGGCCGCAGCCTGAAATCACTTCAGAGGATTTGCACTCATATTTGCGGCTAACCCCGATATGTGGGTATCATGGTGTTCCTTAAGGATAAGCCCAAATAATACAAATGTATCCTCATCTAGATCTACCTTCCCCAACAGGCTCCTCCAGATTTTTTTACGAAGCAACTCTCCCTTAGCTCCAGCCAGCACCAGGTGATAGAAGCTGCTGTCCAAAAATATCTGAAGGATACCAGGTTGGGAAAAATATCTGAAGGATACCAGGTCTTGTAGATTACAGAATGTCAGAAGCCAAGAGAAGACAGGCTAGGGAGAAGCACCACAATACAGGGGTACCTCAGGTTACATACGCTTCAGGTTACATACGATTCAGGTTACAGACTCCGCTAACCCAGAAATAGTACCTCAGGTTAAGAACTTTGCTTCAGGATGAGAACAGAAATCGGGCTCCGATGGCGCAGCGGCAGCAGGAGGCCCCATTAGCTAAAGTGGTGCTTCAGGTTATGAACAGTTTCAGGTTAAGAACGGACCTCCGGAACGAATTAAGTACTTAACCCGAGGTACCACTGTACAGCTAAATAAATGCATAAATTGGTGAACTCCCTTCTCATTTTTTTCATTGTGCCGGGGCTCCTAAGACAAAGCTAAGGGAAGGAAAGTTTTCTATCTCTGCTTCCTGTCTGCAGACATCTGTGCCAACCCTCAAAGCCTTTCTGGAGCAGTGCTGTCCCTCTCGAACAATGGGAGATAGGATGTGGAGGGGTGCCAAAAAGACTACCCCTAAACTAAGCATGGGTCTTAAATTAATGTATGGAAGTTCATGGGAAGAGCAACCTGTGTCCCTTCCGACATTCCTTTGGAGAGCCCCCTGACTCTCCAGAGCAGAGAAATAGGAAGGAAACTTTCCTTCAGTGAATATAGGATCAAAGCCTTTATGTCCATCTTTCTGATTCCCCAATTTTCTCATTCTCTCATTGCCTTCGCCAATCTTTCTGCTTTACCCTCTTTCACCTCTTAAAATAAAACCCGAAACAAGCATAAAAACAAATCATACTGAGAAGCTAATGGTGAGCGTTTGTCAGGATGCTGTCAGCAGCTCCCAGCTGGTTGCCCAGGAAAGTATAAAGTCAAGGAAAAGTACCTTACCATCCTTTTTTACTTCAGTCTTTACAGAGAGAGGCTATAGAACCCAGACTCATGGAATCTCCACCCCCGTCTCTCCCACTTCCTCTTTTGCCATTCTCATCGTCTCCTCTATGGATGCTACTACGTGTCCTCTGTCCTTGAGCTCTTTGCTCTCCCACTTTTAAGGTTTGCCAGGTTCTGGGAGATGGAGGGTCTGGAATGCTTTCTAATGACAATGTGTCAGCCGGGTGTTGCTCTGGCTCTCCCATGATTTCCCAACTTTCCCCCTTTCCCCCTCATCTGCCTCTGAGCTGTGACCTCCCTCCAACCCCTGTTGTAATTCTAAACTGCCTTCCTCTTCCACCTCCCTGGAAGGGTCAGGATGGGGAGGGGGTCTCCACCATTTCTCCTTGCCCAGTCCCTGACAGCACTGCATTGGTTGAATATGATTTGACCTCTCAGCATCTGTCAGGAAGAGAGCCATGGGCCTTGTGCCCTGCATAAAGGACTGTCACTTGCGCAACAGGGCTTTCCCACACCACCTTCCATACCCACCACCCCTGAAATTGGCTCTCGGGGGGTCAGGGGAAAACCCAGAACAGTGTATGGGGGAAGGAGAGAGAGGATCGTTCTACTGGGCAAACAGAAATACTTGCACTGATGAACCAATCAGAAGAGTGCGGCCCATGTGACCTAAGAGAATAGTGAGACCCATAGCATTGGAAACCACCGATGCCACTGGCTGATTAAGATAATCCACTAGGGCTTTCAAGGCCACGTAGGGCCAGAAACCAGATTGTCTGAGGTGAGCCTGCCCAGGAACCAGGAACCATGTACCATGTGGCAAATGAGATGGCAGGAATGGAGGACAAAGCAGGAGACAAGGCCAAGGAGCAAGCCAGATGGCAAGACAAGTCTCCACTGGAAAGCCTTTGTAGCTCTTGCTGATGAAAAAGATCTAACAGCTAGCCTGAGTGGGCAGAATCAGCCCGGAAGGTTCTTTACTGAAAAGGTGGCCACTTGCAGTTCAGTGGTTCACCACTTGGGACAGCTGAACACAGTTACCAGAGGCTCCTGACAAGTATGACAGTTTTGGAGAAATGAACTGAACTTGCCCTGCACGTTTGTTTCACAGCATGCTGAGCCATCTGGTTTCACTTTAAACCACAAATTGCACTTTTATTAGTTTTTCTAATATAGCCTTCACGATATGGTTCAGACACCATAAACTCAAGATTTCCCACTTCTTACTCCTGGATCCTTGAACTGGATCTACACAATCTGTGGTCTTTTTAAGTTGTACAGAGCCCACCAGTTGGTTCTACTCTACATTTTTCATTGCAGGCAGGTAAAAAAAAAAAGGGGGGGGAGGGACAATTATTAAGCACCTCATAGACTTCCACATACGACTGATGGACTGACTTTCGCTTGGTGGATCTCAAGTTGTGGAGGCCTAACAACTGTTAGCATTTGAAACTAGAAGATATCCAAATACAGAGCTATTGAACAGCCTCAGTGGTACTTGTAGAGAAGGATTGCTATGGATACCTTTGAAACTGATTGACCGTGCCAACAACCCCCATTTTGGACCAGCTGTGTCTATACCTGCCCCACTCTCTTTCAACAGAATGGGTGAGACAACAGTGCGTGAGAACATAAGACGAGCCTGCTGGATCAGGCCAATGGCCCATCTACTCCAGCATTCTGTTCACAGAATGGCCAACCAGGTGCCTATGAGAAGCCAGCAAGCTGGACAGGAAGGAAACAGCACTGTCCCCACTTGTGAATCTCACCAACCGGCCTTCAGAGGCATGCTTCTATCAACACTGAAGGTAGAACATAGCCATAGTGGCTAGTAGCTGCTGGTACCCAGTGCAGCTTGGCCAAAAAGCCAGATAAGTGTTTGGAGGAGCAGTGGTTTGGAGAGAGCTAGTGTGGTGTAGTGGTTAAGAGCGGTAGACTCGTAATCTGGTGAACTGGTTTCGCTTCCCCGCTGCTCCACATGCAGCTGCTGGGTGACCTTGGGCTAGTCACACTTCTTTGAAGTCTCTCAGCCCCACTCACCTCACAGAGTGTTTGTTGTGGGGGAGGAAGGGAAAGGAGATTGTTAGCTGCTCTGAAACTCCTTCGGGTAGTGATAAAGCGGGATATCAAATCCAAACTCCCCTTCTTCTTCTTCTTCTTCTTCTTCTTCTTCTTCTTCTTCTTCTTCTTCTTCTTCTAATGTTTCCCACTGCTGTTCTAATGGCTAGGAGCAATTGTGCAATTGCATCAGTAGGAGCTCACACATCTAGAAAAAAGGACTTGCATTATGCAAGTTGATTACATATTATAGGATCTGTCTGTACTTAACAAGCAATGCCTACCTTACCATGCTTTCCTCCACTTGCTCTCTCTCTTACACATTTTTACATAGATAAATGCATATATACATCCTGGTGGCGTGACTCATATACATAATGAGATGTGGGTGTGTGGAAGAGGCTTAATTCTGAGGCTCTCTCTGCTGGATGATTCATTGATGTTCCTTCCTCAATAAACGAGTCACCCATCCATAGCACAAGCTGGTAGATAAAAGAACTATGCTGCAAGGCATATAGGAGCAGATTATTTTTAGGAAGTTTTTGTAGCTCAAGTCAACTCACCCACCCCACCCAGGGGAAAAAAGCACTTTGTTTTTCCTCCAACCTTATTTTCTCTTTCAGTTGTTGATGCTAAAATGTGGGTGGCTCTTTAAACAAAGAAGTCACATGGCATCACCTAGCAACTTGAGGTTCGTAAATAGCTAACCATCACATTTCCCCCACCCTTAGCGGTTCCCCCTTGAAGGAAAACAGAGATGTACCATATTATGAGCAAGGGGAGGAACTATTGGGATGAGGTAATAAAGGTGAATTTTGGTCTTCAGTCCTCTAGGTAAATGCATCGTAGAGCACTCTTAAAAGGAAATAAAAAAAGTTAACTCTAAAATCTCACATATTGACTACAGAAGTTTGCTAACAAAGGTAGAAAATACATGTTAAGAATGAGTAACTCATAAACCATACCATTAAAAAAAAATTGTACATTGCTACATTCAGTACATTCCAAACATTTTCAACAATTGTCTAGTGGTTTTTGTTTTGTTTTTATGAAACACTGAGGAGACTTGAACATCTTTTTATGTTCATTTTTGGACAATTGGTCTATCCTGATAAATTTCTTAACTATATCTGTCAATAGTCCATGTGTTTTGTTAACATTGCGTATGAGCCCATTTATTTAAAAAATAGTCCTGTTTAGGTCAAAAGGACAGTCTCAATGCTATTGGATGGTGACACGCAGTTACCCTTTCAACCCCTTTAAAATGGAATATTTTTAAAAGTCCTCCAAGCACTAATTCAACAGCAAGCCATCTAAAATTTTAACCAGTTATTTATTTTAAGCATTTATATCCACTCATTGCTGTATGACCTCCTGACAAACAAATCAGAACAAATATTCAATAAAAACCAGACATAGATAAACCTCTGCATAAGCTTTGTGTAAGCAAATCAGGGTGAATCCTCAATAAACAGGTTGTCTGGAGGAGCCCCAAGTTTCCTGCCCTTGTGGATGAAGACCATTGGCATGTGTTCCTAGAGAGGCAGCTCAGTCTGCCATGACCCCGATTTACAGGGTGAGATGCACTATATAGTGAATTACGTGTGTATATGTAGGTGGGCCATCTCCTTAATTCTCCCCTCCTCCAAGAAACTGAGTGTCAACCCTATTCCCCAATAATAATAATAAATCCTAGGGGAAAACTTTTATTAAGCATTAAAATAATTCAAGTTTTTGTTTTTTTAAAGAAGATTGAATGAATCATTAAGAGTCTGGTTATCTTCCTCTGACAGAGCCCACTGCCTTGCCAGGGTATGTAGAATGTGTTAGGAATCTGGGAGAATGGAAATCATAAGCAGTACGTGTCTTTGTTAGGCATCACTAAATTACTAACCAAAACAACTCCGAAAGGACAGAAGAATGTCTTCACACATGTACTTCTGCAGGGCAGGCGAGTCTAGGGAAAGGAAAAGGGGGGGGGGAGGAAGAGGGGAGGGGTGCAGCAAAAGTTATGACAATATTGTGCAACTTGAGAATTTTCCTCTTTGCCAAACTAAATATTACTCTGTGGACTAAATTTTTGCTGGATAGGGAAAGGCTGTTTGATCACAGGGACTGACATTTCCTTTTGGAACATTAAGAATGGGCTAGATTCCACTGGATTAGGAGGATGCATTGTGTGATACACCATGTGCAAAAATAAATTCTCAATGGGGATGAATCAAGCAGCTCTTAATTTAGCAAGAAATACTCATCAGGATTTCATCGTAGCCTTTGCAGTTTCCTGGAACCCAGAAACTGTGATGATTTCTCTTGCTCCACACAGATCACCCACAGGTTCCAGTTAAGAGATTGGAATCTCAATTTTGAATGGGATCGTTCTCTCAGAGCTTTTCCAGAAAAGAGGATCGGCACCAGGCTTCAGGGGGTCATCAGCATCATGCAACTGATGCTCCCTTGTTGCTGGCACCCCCTGCAGTTGATAGATCACCCCCAAACAAGATGCCCCCCTGCCCCACTCCTTGTTGCTGCCACTGACCAGTATAATAATAATAATAATAATAATAATAATAATAATAATAATGTATTATATATACCCCGCCCAACAGCCTGGGTTTCCCCAGCCGCTCTGGGCAGCTTCCAACAAAATATTAAAATAGAATAGTCCTTCAGATATTAAAAGCTTCCCTAAACAGGGCTGCCTTCAGATGTCTCCTTAAAATCTGGTAGTTGTTTTTTCCTTTGACGTCTGGTGGGAGGGTGTTCCACAGGGCAGGCACCACTACTGAGAAAGCCCTCTGCCTGGTTCGCTGTAACTTCACTTCTCTCAGTGAGGGAACCGCCAGAAGGCCCTTGGCGCTAGACCTCAGTGTCCAGGCAGAACGATGGGGGTGGAGACGCTCCTTCAGGTATACTGGACCGAGGCCGTTTAGGGCTTTAAAGGCCAGCACCAACACTTTGAATTGTGCTCGGAAACGTACTGGGAGCCAGTGTAGGTCCTTCAAGACCGGTGTTATGTGGTCTCGGCAGCCGCTCCCAGTCACCAGTCTAGCTGCCGCATTCTGGATTAGTTGTAGTTTCCGGGTCACCTTCAAAGGTAGCCCCACATAGAGCGCATTGCAGTAGTCCAAGCGGGAGATAACTAGAGCATGCACCACTCTGGCGAGACAGTCTGCGGGCAGGTAGGGTCTCAGCCTGCGTACCAGATGAAGCTGGTAAACAGCTCCTCTGGACACAGAACAGTACAGGCCTACTATTGCTGCCACCCATACTCCTCCACTTCCCATCCTTTTCTTCATGGTAGCAGCACTGTCCTCTCCCTCTGCCCCCTCTTCTTTTTTACATTCTTTGCCGCTGTAACAGAAGAAGCCGTGCTAGCAGCATCTCTGTTATCTCCTCCCTTCCTCATCTTGCCACTATTCTGGAAAAGGGACAAGGAAGTTCTTTCTTCAGAGCTTGGCATTATAAGAAAAGTAGGCAAGGGAAGGCTGACACCACCACTGTGCTTTGATGCTTAGAACGCCTAGAAAGATGCTTAAAACTTGGTTGTTGTTGTTGTTGTTGTTTTTAAAAAAGCTGATTAAAGAAACCTAAAACTATTTTCAAAGAGGTTGTTATGTATCTGCAAACTCTTAAAGAAAATGATTTTCATTTGGGGCCAGCCAGGTACATATGCATCACCCAAGGTTCTGCCCACACAAGGTCCCAAATTACACACCAACCTACATGTCATATAAACACTACACATAAATTTACTGTCACTCTACAAATAGATACATGTCACCACCCACAAAGCTAACCCATAATGGTGACCATGGTTGGCACAACTGACTCTGTGGCGGATGTAATCTAAGCATGGACTGACGTTCATATTTCCACATCTAGAAATGGGCAGTGCAGTCTTCCAAATGGACTGGGATGAGATAAAAAAAATACTGGGATAATCCAGTGTCTGGATAGGCTTCCAGTTTTATTTCAGCACGGAGGTCTTGAAATGTAGAACAACTTCTGCATGATGACGATGGAATGCAGAAAGTATAGTTCATGACAATTGAATGCCTGCAAAATAAGCAAGCAGACATAACTGGCGATCATCTTAATAACGCTGTGTAAATTACCACCCACTGTCTCTGTTCAAATCTAACTGAATAGCGGCAACATAGAAAAGATCAGTGCTATTTTTCTAGAAAAAGAGGTGCTGGAACCCACCACAAATCCCTCCCTTGTTCTCTTATAATGACAATAGTGTAGGGTTGCCATACGTCCAGAATTTCCCAGACATAGCTGAGTTTCAGTCATCGGAAACAGTGTCTGGATGGAAATCCGGACATATGGCAACCCATTTCCAAAAAGAAAAAAAGCTTTTTTAAAAAAACACACACACCACTTTTTGAATTATGGCAACCCTACAATAGCACCCACTTACGGTCTGGGGAGTTCCGGCTGAAAAAAGCCCTGGAAAAGATCAAGTGGAATCCCTGCCACACATTGGGACTTTCCTGTCTCTTTGCCCCCCATTATAATCCCCTGCACCCCACAAAAAATCCCTCTGTGTTGGCATGGGATGGGGGCTGCAGCAGGATGGGCAAACTGGAGAAATTCAACAGCGTTGCCTTGCTCAAATGGAAGTGCTTTTCCACTCACTCCAGGCATCTCTGAATCTAAGCCAATAGATTCCTATCCCACTACGGATATTAATTTACTCAGCGTTGCCAAGATGCAACTGATGAAGTGAACTCCAGCCCATGAAAGTCAATGTCACAATAAATGTGTTGAGCCTTTAAGGTGCCACAAGATTTTTCTGTTTTTGTATTTACAGCAACAGACTAACACATTCACCCCTTTGGAAATTGGTTGTCTGAGAGATACATATTTTAGACAGATAAATATGACAGTTCCTCTGAAAATATGTTGGATGCTCGCTCCTGAGTAAGTGGAGTCGGAATTTGGAAATATGAAGATGGGCTTGCGGGCATGCCTAACAACTGAAAGGAAAAAGCCCCAACTCTGCCCCCACAATCTGGCAAATATGTCACAGCAAAGAATGCAAAGACAAGTCTGTTTGCAACAAGAGATTGAGAAATGCTATGACTGTATTGAATTTCTGTGGGTTTCTCTTTTAAAGTCAAATCAGTAACTAAATAAACAAAAAATAAATCAATAGTGGTTTCAATCAAAATGGGTTTGGTGTCAGGTCCCCACCGCCAATGGCTATTTCTACAGCACTGAAGCTGTGGCTTCCACAGTCACAGGGGCCTGCATTTCCCCTGAAATGTGGCAATGTGTACTACTTTTGTGAATTATCTTATAGTAGGGCAAGCCCAGCTTATTACTCATTTTGTTCTTCCCAGTAAACCATAAACTGCTTTGACTGTTTAGTTAGATGTTATGGGTCACATCTGGCCAGTTGTTTGGCTGACGGTGTATGTTTGTTTTTAATAAAATTATTAATGAATGCTGATTCACTCTAAAAACAGTGGTTCTCAAGCTTTCCCCCCTGGACCACACTTTCAGAATAAAAATTTGCTCATGCCACTACCTTAGATTGCTTTTAAAGAATACTAGACAAGCCTAGCTACCAGGGAAGAACTATAGCTTCTTTGTATGCGGAAGGTTCCAGATTCAATCCCTGTCAGCTCCAGCCTTGGCTGGGAGACTCCTGTCTGCAACCCTGGAGAGAAACTGCCCAGCAATGCCCACATACAGAGCACTGAACTGGGCGAACTAATTTTTTCACTTGGTTTATGGCAGGCTTTATTGTTTTTTACCACAATACTTAAAAAGAAGCTTACGATCCAGTAGCAGTATACTAGTTGCTGGAGGAATAACAGCAAGTGGGGAAGTGGTTCTTATCTTTCAAAGTGCCCACCAAGCTATCAGTGAAGCTTTCAGGTGAGCCCATTACCTTGTTCACATAGGGTTCACATAGAACAGTGAGTTTTTAAAAACTTGGTTTATAATTCTAATCAGTTTATGTCATCTGATTCTCCAAACAATTTATGTCATCTGATTCTCTGAAATAGGTAGCAGTCTACCTATTTTAAGGAAGCAGGTTTGTTTTTTTGGGGGAAACCAGATGGGTGAGCCAGATGGATGGGGTATTCTTTAATAATAATAATAATAATAATAATAATAATAATAATAATAATAATAATAGAAAAGAAGCAAAAAAGGAAAGGAAAATGTGAAGCCAGTCCTGTGGAGTGTAGAAGAGAAAACAACTCATCTGGTTCAACTCTTGGAATAACTGATGAACACATGGCTGTGTGATGATTATGGAAAGAGAACGCTGGACTTAGCATAGCAGATGACTAATAGGCAAGCTCTATTCCACCACACAGCCTTAGGCCAGCCAACTCCTCTCCTGGCCCAGGAAGTAGAGTGTCATATCTTGCACTCACATTTCCCAGTGTCCTCGGGGCTAATGCAGTTAATTGATCTCAAAGTACACAAGAGAGGACAGATCAATACTGCCCCCCTCCCTTTAAAAACAAAAAGCATGCAACAAAGAGAGAAAAGGGCACCCATACTTAGTGTGTTTTCAAAGCTCAGCAAATGAATGCTTTAAATACGTTTTAAAGCATGAATTCAAGGAGCTTGCATTTTGTTGTCAACACAACTCAAACCCATTAATTCCACAGCCATTAAGCATGCACTTTTATAATCCTTGCTGTATTCTTTCCGGCAAGATGATCAGGAGACAGGGAAGCTTGTGTTAATTTTCTTTGCAAAGGCTGTCTGTCAAATCAGGCCATTCATGAGAATGAATATGAACCCGAAACTTTCAGGACAAAATTAAAACATCGGGAGCATGCGCTTCCTCTGTTAATACAACCTTTGAGACGGTTTTAGGGAAATTTAGCTGCATTTTATCAGGGGCAGTCTTATATGGGAACCAGGAAGGGGAAATAGGCAAATGTGTACTTCTGTCCAAAATTACATTGAATCTCACATTTTTCTGCTCTCAGCTTTATCTTATACGTCAGAAAGTAAGCAGTCAGAGCAGGGCATTGTGTTGCCAAAGCAAGGCTGCATCCTCTCTGCCCTGCTTGTTCCTGTATCCCACCCACCCACACTCTATCAATTGATTTGTGGCTGCTAATAGTGCAGTAGGGCTGGCCAGCCTTGCCTTTCCCCACTCAAAGGAAGGGTTGGTAGTCTTTCAAGCACAGCATTCTGGGCAATGTAGGCCAGGAAACTGGCTGCAGTGCTGCAGCTTTGCTGATGTAGCTAGAAATACTTCTCAATAATAAGTTACTAAAGTAATTTTAAACTTTCAAACTACATTCATGGTTCAGAGTGCTTTTTGGAATTTTTTTGCAACAACCCTCTCAAGTATGTTGACATTGCCAAGGTAAAATGAAAATGTAAAGAATAGCAAACTTAAATAAACTGATACTGTGATTCCATCAGCCATGTCTGGATTACTCTTTTGGATGTTCTTTTCTTATTGAGACTACACAATGTCTCCTAGAAGGAAGTGCAGGTGACTTAATAGGCTTATTGCATTTGATCCAGAGGACAGGTCAGTGACTGAGTGAAGTTTTTAACCCAGACAGAAGGGATGGCCAAATGAGATAGGGAACATAGCTGTCAAGTGTCCCTTATTTGAAGGGACAGTCCCTTATTCCAGTGCCATGTCCCGCTGCTTATTGATGGATGTCCCTTAAATGATGTCCCTTAAATTTCAAAGGAAGCAGCTCCTCTCCCTCCCTCCCTGCCGGCCAGGGAGGAGGGAGGCTCCAACTGTGTTGCTTGGCTGTGTTGCTCACCCAATAAGAAATCTAAGAACGACTGGGAGGTGGAGCTTGCATGCCTTGTGTGTGGCTAGTTAATGCAAGCTGAGGGGTTTTTTGAATGCTGGATGCCATTTTGTTGCATGTGCTGCTGCAAACTTTGCAGTGCAAGGCCAGGCTGGGGAGCCATCTTAAGTTGAGGTTGCACAGGCCTTGTGGTGCATGTGATTCAGATTCTATTCAGTTGAACCTCTGGTTACAAAGTTGGTTGGACAGTGTTCTCAAAGCTACCAGCATGAGTTTGACTAGACTGCAGGAGGACAGGAAGACTGGAGTGCCTGGAACAGGTGAGGCTGCAGGTCCCTTATTTTGGCTGCTGGTCCCTTATTTTCAAGGCTGCTGGTCCCTTATTTTCAAATCTGTAAGTTAACAATATTTTTATTCCTTCTCAACAGGTCAGCCAGATTTCCATAGTTAAAGCTAAGATCCATAAAGTATTTCAGGACATGTTTCAAGATTCCTCCAAGTCCAAAGGCCCCCAGAACTCCAGTCTCCTCCTGACCCAAGTTCATGTCCCAAAAGTCAGTTAATCCCTGCATGGAGGGATCTTTCCAGCTTTCCTTCTCCAGTCCAGGCCGGGCTCCAATCCTCAAAATCTGACTTTTTCTAGGTTCAATCATAAAAGGCCTCAACTTATAGTCCTCAATTTGCCTCTGTAAGGCTGAGGCTCCCA
The DNA here is from genome assembly GCF_951804945.1 of Podarcis cretensis. NCBI lineage: Eukaryota > Metazoa > Chordata > Lepidosauria > Squamata > Lacertidae > Podarcis > Podarcis cretensis. Next base: position 41,741,846 of record NC_137170.1, on the reverse strand, counting down.
CTTGTATTACTTTAGGTTCGACAACAACTTTCTCCTTCTCCTTCTCCACAATTTGTTCTGCTGAAGTAAATTCCTGTACCAAATCCTGAATAATTTCTGTATTAGTGCTCACTTTTTGTCCCAGATTAATCGCTTTTTGTCCCAAGTTATCAATTAGTAGTCATAACATCGGTCTTCTTATGAAGCTGTTCCAACAAATAGCTTATCTTACAAAATGCATTCACTAAGGCTTCTCCTGTCGACATTCTTAAATGATCCAAGGTCAATCCCTGATTCTCACAGTTCTTATCCTGCAGCTGGAGATTCTCCAGCTCCACTCTTGTAACAGTTTCCAAAGCTCCCTCTAGAGGGAAACAGTCTCCACTTGTATCAATCCTTTCAAGCACAGTTCAAAAAGTAAAGTTAGTTTCTATTTTCAGTTACTTTTCCTCCTTTTTAAACGCAGAAGAGGACAATGGAAACAATATATTTCTCTTATTTAACTAACTGTCAACATGTTTTATTCACAGTCAATGAACTCTCCCAAAGCGTCAATCTACTGGCAGTCCATTTCCAGGTTCAGAGCAGTGGTAATTTAATTTTTATCACTCTCTCCTGCAGGCTTACACGATCCAAAATTTCCCCCCTCTTCTCCTGCTTCCAAAGGGGGTTTAATGATTTTAATCGATGGAAGTTTAATCCTTTACATAAGGCTTTCCAAGACCTTAGCTTGCAACTTCTTTGCTTCAAAAGGGGAAGGCAGACTTCCTGTTTGAAACCTTCCTGTTTCGGTACCAAATTAAGACTTTTGTAAATCCAATTTTCCGTTCTACTCACGGGTAGTTGTTTAAAGTCAAATTGTCCACAGGAAAAAGTCAGCGCTCTCCGGCAACAGCAATGCGGCTTCACTCCGTGAAAAAAGCAGTCAATTCGAAGCACCGTGCCACTCACCCCACGTCGCTCCGGATCCCCAAAACTGGGTTTCCCCGCGAGCAGGGGAGATGCAAAGGGTGCCAGCCGAATCCCATGTTCACAAGCTTCTCCCGCCTGTGATTTTAGTGGGTCTCCGCCTTCGCCGTGGTGGTCAGACCCTGATTTCCACGGAGCAAGTTCCTCCCGATCGGAGGAACTCCGCCATTGCCGGAGGCGCCAACCCAGAAGTCCTATAAGTCTTGGTTTTCAGAACCTTTATCATCTTGGTCGCCCACCTCTGCATACATTATACCTTTCTAAAGTGAGCTGTGGTGTGTTTTTTGGCATATGTACACAAAGCAGTGGTGTTCTTGGCAGCTTCCTTTTTTTTCTTTTTTCTTTTTACATTCTATCCTTGTGTACAGATAGGTAAAGGTAAAGGGACCCCTGACCATTAGGTCCAGTCGTGACCGACTCTGGGGTTGCAGCGTTCATCTCACTTTATTGGCCGAGGGAGCCGGAGTACAGCTTCCGGGTCATGTGGCCAGCATGACTAAGCCGCTTCTGGCAAACCAGAGCAGCAAACGGAAACGCAGTTTACCTTCCCACTGTGTGCTTTTGAGCTGCTAGGTTGGCAGGAGCAGGACCGAACACCGGGAGCTCACCCCGTCACAGGGATTTGAACCACCGACCTTCTGATCAGCAAGTCCTAGGCTCTGTCGTTTAAAATACACCAATTAAAATTGTTGAGAATAGCCTAGGCTTTCAAGTAAGTAATTGGGTTTTTTGGTCAAATATCCAAAAGAACCACCAACCTTTCCCCAGTTTGCCACCTTAGTGTATTTTGCTATGGAAAAGGAGCAAGTAGGATGCACATGTGCCCCCCCTCAAGCGATGCAAGGCCTGTTTCATACGTATCTGGATCAGGTGAGGAGAGGATCAGGTTCAGGTCCTGCTTGCAGGCTTGCCATTGGTGGGCCATTGTGAGAGCAGGATCATGTACTAGATCAGTGGTTCTCAACCTGTGGGTCCCCAGATTTTTTTGGACTACAACTCCCATCATCCCTGACCACTGGTCATGCTGGCTAGGAATGATGGGAGTTGTAGTCCAACAACATCTGGGGACCTACAGGTTGAGAAACACTGTACTAGATGGACCTCTGGTCTGATCCAGCATGGCATTTCTTATGTTCTTACATTCACCAGATACCAAATGTGAAACAAAAACTGACCCTCTGTGCGATACTGATCTTTACTCATATTTTAGTGGGGTTGGGCAGTATTGTTTTCTGGGTAGCTGCAGATCCTATATTCCTGCATCCCTTACCTTCCCTCAAGTTATTGTGCTACATTTTGGAGTCATGGGGCACTGAGGATTTGCATAGAATCAGTGCCCTGGAGCCTTGATCTAACTACCATAGTTCCATTGCCCTCACAGTACTCCTAATTATTACTATTATTTATACCCCGCCCATCTGGCTGGGTTTCCCCAGCCACTCTGGGCGGCTTCCAACAAAATATTAAAATACAATAGTCTTAAACATGAAAAGCTTCCCTAAACAGGGCTGCCTTCAGATGTCTTCTAAAAGTTTGTTGGTTGTTTTTCTCTTCTAAATAGGGACAAACAGTAGGTGACTTTCTGTAATGACCTCTCTGTGGACTTCCAGAGACATCTGGCCATGGCAAGAAGCAGGCTTCCTTGATATGATCCAGAAGTGCCATTATTATTTGGAGGTTCTGGCCATAGCTGTCAAGTGTCCCTTATTTGAAGGGACAGTCCCTTATTCCAGTGCCATGTCCCGCTGCTGTCCCTTATTGATGGATGTCCCTTAAATGTCCCTTAAATGATGTCCCTTAAATTTCAAAGGAAGCAGCTCCTCTCCCTCCCTCCCTGCCGGCCAGGGAGGAGGGAGGCTCCAACTGTGTTGCTTGGCTGTGTTGCTCACCCAATAAGAAGTCTAAGAATGACTGGGAGGTGGAGCTTGCATGCCTTGTGTGTGGCTAGTTAATGCAAACTGAGGGGTTTTTTGAATGTTGGATGCCATTTTGTTGCATGTGCTGCTGCAAACTTTGCAGTGCAAAGCCAGGCTGGGGAGCCATCTTAAGTTGAGGCTGCATAGGCCTTGTGGTGCATGTGATTCAGATTCTATTCAGTTGAACCTGTGGTTACAAAGTTGGTTGGACAGTGCTCTCGGAGCTACCAGCATGAGTTTGACCAGACTGCAGGAGGACAGGAAGACTGGAGTGCCTGGAACAGGTGAGGCTGCAGGTCCCTTATTTTGGCTGCTGGTCCCTTATTTTCAAGGCTGCTGGTCCCTTATTTTCAAATCTGTAAGTTGACAGCTATGGATAGGGAATAAATGATAGTAAATTTCTTTTTTTTATAATATTTATTAAATTTTAGTTTAACAATAAAATACATAGGTAATAACACAATCTTTTCCAAAATCCACATTTCATATTCATCTTTGGACTTCCTCACAACCCTTGTTCCTGCTTTCTAAGCTCATAAATTTTACCAGCAAATTATTAACTTGGTTTAATTCATATAATATAATTTTTCAATATTGATATCTCAGATTTTAAACTTTAACATACTCTTATTGACACTTAATTATAAAATGTTACTTATCCAAAATTTATCTTTTCATCTTCCAGTTAAATTTAAATTTGTATTCTTTATAATTAGTTTGTTGAAGCCATGTTTTTGCAGATCTTACATCTTTCTTAACAATCATACAATTTACAATATTTTTGTAGATAGTCCTTGAATTTCTTCCAATCTTCCTCCACCAGTTCTTCTCCCAGGTCTCGGATTCTGCCCGTCATCTCCGCCAATTCCATATAGTCTATCAGTTGCATCTGCCATTCTTCCAGTGTGGGTAATTCTTGAGTTTTCCAGCTTTTAGCGATGAGTATCCTTGCTGCTGTTGTAGCGTACATAAAAAAGGTTCGATCTTTCTTTTGCACACTCTGACCGACAATGCCCAAGAGAAAGGCCTCTGGTTTCTTAAGGAAGGTATACTTAAATACCTTTTTCAGTTCATTATAAATCATTTCCCAGAAAACCTTCACTCTAGGGCAAGTCCACCAGAGGTGAAAGAATGTTCCTTCAGCTTCTTTACACTTCCAACATTTATTATCAGACACATGGTATATCTTTGCAAGCTTGACTGGGGTCATGTACCACCTGTAAATCATTTTCATAATATTTTCTTTCAAGGCATTACATGCCGTAAATCTCAAACCTGTGGTCCATAACTTTTCCCAGTCAGCAAACATGATGTTGTACCCTATGTCCTGTGCCCATTTTATCATGGCTGATTTGACCGTTTCATCCTGTGTGTTCCATTTTAGCAGCAAATTATACATTCTTGAAAGTATCTTAGAGCTGGGTTCTAAGAGTTCTGTTTCTAACTTTGATTTTTCCACCTGGAATCCTACCTTTTTGTCCAACTTAAAAACTTCTTTAATCTGAGCATAATGTAGCCAATCTCGCACTTTATCTTTTATTTTCTCCATACTCTGCAACCTCCAGTTATCTCCATCTTTTTCTATTATTTCCCAATATTTCGGCCATTTGGCCTCCATATTGAGTTTTTTCAAGGCCTTAGCCTCCATTGGTGATAACCACCTTGGGGTCTTGTTTTCCAATAAGTCTTTATATTTCAACCAGACATTAAATACTGCTTTTCTGACAAGATGGTTCTTGAAGTTCTTATGTATTTTAGCCTTGTCATACCACAGATATGCATGCCACCCAAACGCATTGTTGAATCCTTCCAAATCTGAAACATCAGTGTTTTCAAGAAGTAGCCAATCTTTCAACCAGCAGAAAGCTGCTGATTCATAATACAACTTTAAGTCTGGCAGGGCAAAGCCCCCTCTTTCTTTAGCATCAGTTAATATCTTAAACTTAATTCTGGGCTTTTTGCCCTGCCAGACAAATTTTGAAATATCTCTCTGCCACCTCCCAAAACACTCCATTTTGTCTACAATCTGCAAAGTTTGAAACAAAAACAACATTTTTGGCAATACATTCATCTTAATAGCAGCAATACGTCCTGTCAAAGAAAGTTTCAATCTTGACCAAACATCTAGATCCCTTTTAATTTCAGACCAACATTTTTCATAATTATCTTTAAATAAGTTCCTGTTCTTCGCTGTTATGTTTACCCCTAGGTATCTTACTTTTTTAACCACATTTAATTCTGTCTCTTTCTGAAACCTTTCTGATTCTGAAAAAGTCAAATTTTTTCCTAAAACCTTGGTTTTTTGCTTATTAAGTTTAAATCCCGCCACTCGACCAAACTCATAAATCAATTGCAATACCCTTTTAGTACTAGGCTCTGGCTCCTGTAGGGTCAAAACTAGGTCATCTGCAAATGCTTTCAGTTTATATTGTTTCGCTCCGACCTGAATACCTTCCACCAACCGGTCTCCTCTGATCATATTCAAGAGCACTTCTAGGACCGATATAAATAACAAAGGGGATATAGGGCAACCTTGTCGTGTTCCTTTTTCAATTCTAATCTCTTCTGTCACCACATTGTTAACTATCAATTTTGCCTTTTGCTCTGAATAAATTGCCTCTATCCCATTGTAAAACCCCCGCCCCACTCCCAATCCTTCCAAATTTTTCTTCAAATGATAGTAAATTTCAAACCAAAACTGTACTTCTGCCATTGCCTCTTTGGAAAGCTAACAGATAACATTTTGCAGTAAAGTCCATTTCTGTTTATTTTCTTCCTTTCCCCCCTGGATCTTTGGAAATCGCAAAAGAAAGATCTTGATTTCACCACAGTAGCTTATTAAGGTCTAGTTTTACTTGTGATTTTAATTCCCTTTTAGGTGAAAAGTGAATGTAACCAGTGACTTTTGATCAATATAATTATTGATTATCCTAAATTAATTTCTGGTGTTCTTCTGAAATGGGATATAACTTCTGAAAAGTTAAATCTATCTGCTAGTACATTCCTTCCTGCACTTAAATATTAACAGAAAGACGGAAATCTGGCAAGCTTTGCTGACAAAGCATGGGCCGGTTTACTAAGATTTGCTTAGTTAACACACACACACACACACACACACACACCCTAGACTATGGCAAGGCAGTATCTCTTGGCTTCTCATATTCCTCCTCCTGCCCTTTTCTATTTTTACCCCTTGACTCATACCCCCAAAGAACTTCTACCACTGCCCCTCCACATCTCGTTCCTCTTTTAAGTACAATTAAAAAGAAATAACTTTGTGCCTCTTAAGAATAAAAATGGTTTTAACAGTTCCTCGTGGCTTTGAGCTGGAAAATTGTATCTGATGCATCAGAACCTCAGTTCCTGTTTCCCAGGGATCAAATGTTACTGTATATAGGCATTTGGGAATTCTGTCGACTGAACAATGGGGTTGCTGAAGATGTGATTTACAGTGGTACTGCAATATGATCTGGTTTTAAAGTCTGTGCAACTTAATGTTGCTAGCCATAAATATTTGAATATGTTTATAATATTCAGTGCTCAGGCTAGAGAACGTGGATGTAACTTAAGTGGTTGTGTAACTCTTGGGGAAGTAATAGGGGAAGGACAGCTAACTACTTCTAATGTACCTAATGGAGACCATGGGAATTGTTTCCCTAAAGTCACCTTCCCCAGAAACACTAACCTTATTTATGGCTTTTCTGTCTCCTGTCCTCTAAACGGGCGGGAAACACAAGAGAGTCAAATAAAATAAAATTAAAATTAAAGCAAGCATTTAAAAGGGGTTAAAACACAAAAACAATAGAACTCAGTGAAACATCTGAAGCAAATTCAAGAACAAATTTAATCTTGCACATCCCTTGCAACAATACCCCTCTCCGTGTGCACCTTTTGGAGCAGTGTATGTGGCAGCCAGAACCATAGCTGTCAACTTACAGATTTGAAAATAAGGGACCAGCAGCCAAAATAAGGGACCTGCAGCCTCACCTGTTCCAGGCACTCCAGTCTTCCTGTCCTCCTGCAGTCTGGCCGGCAGGGAGGGAGGGAGAGGAGCTGCTTCCTTTGAAATTTAAGGGACATCATTTAAGGGACATTTAAGGGACATCCATCAATAAGGGACAGCAGCGGGACATGGCACTGGAATAAGGGACTGTCCCTTCAAATAAGGGACACTTGACAGCTATGGCCAGAACCTCCAAATAATAATGGCACTTCTGGATCATATCAAGGAAGCCTGCTTCTTGCCATGGCCAGATGTCTCTGGAAGTCCACAGAGAGGTCATTACAGAAAGTCACCTACTGTTTGTCCCTATTTAGAAGAGAAAAACAACCAACAAACTTTTAGAAGACATCTGAAGGCAGCCCTGTTTAGGGAAGCTTTTCATGTTTAAGACTATTGTATTTTAATATTTTGTTGGAAGCCGCCCAGAGTGGCTGGGGAAACCCAGCCAGATGGGCGGGGTATAAATAATAGTAATAATTAGGAGTACTGTGAGGGCAATGGAACTATGGTAGTTAGATCAAGGCTCCAGGGCACTGATTCTATGCAAATCCTCAGTGCCCCATGACTCCAAAATGTAGCACAATAACTTGAGGGAAGGTAAGGGATGCAGGAATATAGGATCTGCAGCTACCCAGAAAACAATACTGCCCAACCCCACTAAAATATGAGTAAAGATCAGTATCGCACAGAGGGTCAGTTTTTGTTTCACATTTGGTATCTGGTGAATGTAAGAACATAAGAAATGCCATGCTGGATCAGACCAGAGGTCCATCTAGTACAGTGTATCTCAACCTGTAGGTCCCCAGATGTTGTTGGACTACAACTCCCATCATTCCTAGCCAGCATGACCAGTGGTCAGGGATGATGGGAGTTGTAGTCCAAAAAAATCTGGGGACCCACAGGTTGAGAACCACTGATCTAGTACATGATCCTGCTCTCACAATGGCCCACCAATGGCAAGCCTGCAAGCAGGACCTGAACCTGATCCTCTCCTCACCTGATCCAGATACGTATGAAACAGGCCTTGCATCGCTTGAGGGGGGGCACATGTGCATCCTACTTGCTCCTTTTCCATAGCAAAATACACTAAGGTGGCAAACTGGGGAAAGGTTGGTGGTTCTTTTGGATATTTGACCAAAAAACCCAATTACTTACTTGAAAGCCTAGGCTATTCTCAACAATTTTAATTGGTGTATTTCTAGGACTTGCTGATCAGAAGGTCGGTGGTTCAAATCCCTGTGACGGGGTGAGCTCCCGGTGTTCGGTCCTGCTCCTGCCAACCTAGCAGCTCAAAAGCACACAGTGGGAAGGTAAACTGCGTTTCCGTTTGCTGCTCTGGTTTGCCAGAAGCGGCTTAGTCATGCTGGCCACATGACCCGGAAGCTGTACTCCGGCTCCCTCGGCCAATAAAGTGAGATGAACGCTGCAACCCCAGAGTCGGTCACGACTGGACCTAATGGTCAGGGGTCCCTTTACCTTTACCTATCTGTACACAAGGATAGAATGTAAAAAGAAAAAAGAAAAAAAAAGGAAGCTGCCAAGAACACCACTGCTTTGTGTACATATGCCAAAAAACACACCACAGCTCACTTTAGAAAGGTGTAATGTATGCAGAGGTGGGCGACCAAGATGATAAAGGTTCTGAAAACCAAGACTTATAGGATTTCTGGGTTGGCGCCTCCGGCAATGGCGGAGTTCCTCCGATCGGGAGGAACTTGCTCCGTGGAAATCAGGGTCTGACCGCCACGGCGAAGGCGGAGACCCACTAAAATCACAGGCGGGAGAAGCTTGTGAACGTGGGATTCGGCTGGCACCCTTTGCATCTCCCCTGCTCGCGGGGAAACCCAGTTTTGGGGATCCGGAGCGACGTGGGGTGAGTGGCACGGTGCTTCGAATTGACTGCTTTTTTCACGGAGTGAAGCCGCATTGCTGTTGCCGGAGAGCGCTGGCTTTTTCCTGTGGACAATTTGACTTTAAACAACTACCCGTGAGTAGAACGGAAAATTGGATTTACAAAAGTCTTAATTTGGTACCGAAACAGGATGGTTTCAAACAGGAAGTCCGCCTTCCCCTTTTGTAAACAGATTGAAGCAAAGAAGTTGCAAGCTTGGAAAGCCTTATGTAAAGGATTAAACTTCCATCGATTAAAATCATTAAACCCCCTTTGGAAGCAGGAGAAGAGGGGGGAAATTTTGGATCGTGTAAGCCTGCAGGAGAGAGTGATAAAAATTAAATTACCACTGCTCTGAACCTGGAAATGGACTGCCAGTAGATTGACGCTTTGGGAGAGTTCATTGACTGTGAATAAAACATGTTGACAGTTAGTTAAATAAGAGAAATATATTGTTTCCATTGTCCTCTTCTGCGTTTAAAAAGGAGGAAAAGTAACTGAAAATTGAAACTAACTTTACTTTTTGAACTGTGCTTGAAAGGATTGATACAAGTGGAGACTGTTTCCCTCTAGAGGGAGCTTTGGAAACTGTTACAAGAGTGGAGCTGGAGAATCTCCAGCTGCAGGATAAGAACTGTGAGAATCAGGGATTGACCTTGGATCATTTAAGAATGTCGACAGGAGAAGCCTTAGTGAATGCATTTTGTAAGATAAGCTATTTGTTGGAACAGCTTCATAAGAAGACCGATGTTATGACTACTAATTGATAACTTGGGACAAAAAGCGATTAATCTGGGACAAAAAGTGAGCACTAATACAGAAATTATTCAGGATTTGGTACAGGAATTTACTTCAGCAGAACAAATTGTGGAGAAGGAGAAGGAGGAGAAAGTTGTTGTCGAACCTAAAGTAATACAAGTGGGAGCCTCAGCCTTACAGAGGCAAATTGAGGACTATAAGTTGAGGCCTTTTATGATTGAACCTAGAAAAAGTCAGATTTTGAGGATTGGAGCCCGGCCTGGACTGGAGAAGGAAAGCTGGAAAGATCCCTCCATGCAGGGATTAACTGACTTTTGGGACATGAACTTGGGTCAGGAGGAGACTGGAGTTCTGGGGGCCTTTGGACTTGGAGGAATCTTGAAACATGTCCTGAAATACTTTATGGATCTTAGCTTTAACTATGGAAATCTGGCTGACCTGTTGAGAAGGAATAAAAATATTGTTAGGCCGGAGTTTCCCCAAGATCTGCTCTATAGCATCAAAGAATATGAAGAAGACCTGCAGAAGGGACTTGGAAAGAGCTAAGAGCCTCGGACATAAGATCTCCAGGTTGATGGACTGTATGAAGTTGACAGAAGTGACTGGCAGAGTCCGAGACCGGGGAGAGGAGATGGTGGAAGAGGATTGAAAAATTTAAAGTCTGTATATAGAAATACTGTAAAATTAATGAGTGATAGAAAAATGTTGGAATGAAATTTTATGGCCTTAGTAGAAATGTTACAAGGAGTTAAGCTTAAATATGTATATTAGTTTTAATGGAAATAAGATTAAAAATATGTTAAGACATTTATATGACAGAAAATAGAGAAAGATGGAAAGGAATTGCTGAAACAATTAATAGAAGTGGAATACAAAAAGGGAGGTGAGAGGAGGTCGATGAAACAAGGGAATGAAAGATGAGTATGCAAAAGGTATGATGTATGCTTTTAAATTGTTTTGTTTTGTTTATTGTGTTTAGTTTAATGTGTTAAGGTTGTGTTTTGTATTGTTTATATATTGTATTGTATTGTTTTCTCTTTTTCTTGTTTTCTTTCTGTCTTTTTTCTTTTCTTTCTTTTTTGTAAGCTTTAAAAGTAATAAATATTTTTTTTTTAAATGAAAACCAAGACTTATGAGGAGTGGTTGAGGGAACTGGGTATGTTTAGCCTTGAAAAGAGGAGACCAAGATTGGATATGATAGCCATCTTCAAATATCGAAAGGGCTGTCTCATGGAAGATGCAGCAAGCTTGTTTTCTCCTGTGGCGGGTAGGACCTGAATGGCCTCAAGTCACAAGCAAGGAGATTCTGACTAAACACCAGGAAGAACTCTTTAACTGTAATAACTCTTCAACAGTGGGACAGATTCCCTTGGAACGTGGTAGATTCTCCTTCCTTGGTTTTTAAGCAGAGGTTGGATGAACATCTGTCAGGGATGCTTTAGCTGAGATTTCTGCATTGCAGGGGGTTGGACTAGATTGCCCTCAGGGTCACTGCTACAATTTTATTATTTTATGCAAGGCAGTAGGCCCATGTTGCTGAATCCATCTTAATGCTACACAATACTGAAAGGTACTCTTCTGCACCAATATTTTCTTCTTTCCCTGCTCTGAGCCATCCCAAAAGTGAAATACAAAAACACATGACATATCTCCCTTTAATTTCATGATAGTTTTAATCAGGTAATTGCAGGAAAACATTGAAACTTAAATCTGTTTTATGATATTATCCAGTATGGCAACTTACAAAGGGTATGATAACAAAACAGTTAAAACTCGTATGTGTATTTACATTATGTCCTCAAGGTAACCAGCTATATTCTTATACATAGAAAGAAATACATCTATGGCATGGAATTAAAACTTAAACCTACATCATTTAGTAGAAAGAGATAGCAATTAATATTTTAATGGAAATAATATACAAGTGAGGCACTTTTTTGAGGTCAATAGGGTGGAAAGCAAATTGCACTAAGCAAAATATTCACAAACAAGAGGGAGGAAAAAAACCTATGTACAGATTATGCTGCAGCTCCCAATACAAATTTTTCCCCACTAGGTTTTGTTTTAATTTTCAAAGCTAACCACAGCTATTGCAATTAAGATGCTGGGGGGGGGGGGGCAGGGAGATGCCATTTAAATGCTACTTCATCAGTGCACCAAAAAGCATATGCAAGTTTTAACCACCAGGCTGCCAACTTTAATAGTACTAATTGGAATACTAAACCATCTCCTTTATTCTTCTCCCTCAAGAGTGTGTGGACCACTGTAGACTCCATATATACAGTGTTCTATGTTCTCTGGAGATCAAAAGACCAACACAAACATAGTGTATTATTTACATGGGGAGTTCTCGAGGTTTTTCTTCCTTGTACACACATACAGGATTACTCACAGAAAGATTATAGAAGAAAAATGGGAATGTTGCATTCCAGCATGCAAAAATATCTGAAATTGCTGTTTGAAAGTGTGCAGTTTGGTCAGTACAGAAGTCTGTGCTCTAGATCTAAATTTGCTTTGAACTTGGGCACCACTTTTAAAGTAACTGCGTCCTCTGAGACCTTCTGACCCAGCAAGAATAAGTCTCTACCACAGGCGAGATTGCAGGTAATGAAGCTGCTATATGCAAGGATCTGTATACACTAGGGCACAAATCTTAACATTGGTTCTGAAGGAGGAACAGAACAAGATTTCACAAAAAATCATGCAAATTCTAAATTCTGTTGGGATGAGAAGATGAAGGTAAAGGTGAAACTACCTCCAAACAACTTTAATGTGCAACGGCTTAGGGGCCCAGAACATTCAAGTGCCCCAGGTGTTGGCTGGTGGGAAAAATACACACAGTTCACACTTTCTGAACACAATGCATTCCCAGGAAATTGTTAGGCAAGCATTCACACAGTGAGCTGGCGATTTCCATTTCCTATGGGAACATTTCTAATCCGTAATCTCTCTCCCCTCTGCCCAAAATGGCTGCAGCCAACCAGCAAAATAGAGCATAGCTGTCAATGTTTCCCCTTTTTAAAGGGAAATTCCCTTATTCCGATTAGGATTCCTCACAAGAAAAGGGAAAAGTTGACAGCTATGAAATAGAGACAAATGAAAAACTGATCTGTCTGCACTCTCCCTGTATGGTTTCTTCCCAAAAATGGCTGCCATAGACCAGAACAGCACAAACATATAAGGAAGTGGGCAAACTCCAGCTATTCAAATATCTGACTCAGTTGTGCATAACTGTGTCTAGATAAGTGAATTTTTGCATAACAAGCAGGTGGATAGCGGGACACATGTGGTACAACTCATGACTGTTTTCATTCAAGTTCAAGGCCCTAAGTTTGAGAACTACTGGCCCAGAGATTTCTATATGAAACAGAAACGTAGGCTTTTGTGGGGATTTTTTTTTTTTTACAACAAAATAATATAGAAAAGTTAAAGGCTCACTGTTTTGCAAGGTGGGATATAATCTTCTAAACTTTCAAGAATGGCTCTTCTGGAATAAGACCAACAATGTCAATTAACAGGATGGGGGGTGGGGTGGGGAAGAACCAGAAACTTCCAGCTATTGTTTTATTTTGGTCTGGAACATTTGCATTTCCACAAAGCCTGATAGTAAGAATGTCTTGTTTTAGACTACTGGACTTTCAATGGGACATATTTATTAATTCAATTGTGTCTAAAACAACTGCAATTGCTGAAATTGCAAGGATCTCTTTCCATCCCCTATTTTGGCATTTATGTTTTAAACAACTATCAGAGAAAATGTGTGTGTGTGTGTGTGTGTGTGTGTGTGTGTGTGTGTGTGTAGGCTGCATGAATAAAGCTAAGTTTCCTAAATCATGTTTGTCCAGTAGGTGGTACCCTAATGTTATAGCTAGCTGCTTTCACCTCAGACAGAACACTCCTTCTTTCAGGTAGCACCTTTTAGGAGGCTGAAACCTGAACATCCTTCAGCAATTACTGCACATGAGTTGATATAGGCTTGGAGAAAAGTCCCTCATTACATTACACCTTAAAAGGCACCTGAATTTACATGCTTTACAGTAAACCTTCAGGGTGGAAAGATAAAATGCACAAAGGGGCCACAATCCGATTTAAGGACAAAAACATTTAAGTGCACTGAAATCCATGAGATTCAACAAAACAACTCCATGGCAGATTCTATGAATTAGAATTAGTGGATTGAGAAGTGACGATTCAATGGTTTGTTCCAGGAAGATAGAGCCATACATCATTTCTTAGTTTAATCACTGGCATCCCCAGTTAAAAAAGCACCTCAGTTAGCAGAGCTGAGCAGCAGGTCTGCCTGAGATCTTGAAAAATGACCACTAATTTGAGCACAGAGATGGATCTGACTCCCTATAAGGCAACTTCATATGTGAGTTGGCCACAGTTAGTTAAGAAATTCCCCCGTTAAAGCAAAAGCCTAAACATACAAATGTGGCCGACATCACACAATCCATGAAACCAGATACTGAACCGATGCAATTATTTCAAACTAGATCAGTTGCAAATAACACAACCTATATACCAGTATCCATATTAATTTGTATTTTTTTTTTAAAAAAACCAAAATAGGAATAATATTTCTTCAAGAGTAAAGGATAGTAAATGTTTAGCAGCAAAGTGGTTAAATATATACTGAAAATATTAACGCACATATTCAGTATTTTTTTTTTAAAGCATATAAGGTTTCACTACTACAAGAACCAAGAGTTGCACTATGTCGATGAGGGCTCATAGAAAATGGTTAGATTTGTCTCTTCCCAAAGTACGCACATACGCACACATACACACAAAGTTCCAAAGGACTTTTCTGTACAGCCAGCAAGTTCTTTTCTTGGGTTGTTGATACCATGCTCCATTTTTAATTAAAAGCATAATGTTTTAGTAAATGCTATATCACAAGATGCAGGTCCTATGTCAACAGTGAAATGCAGGTTACGAATCTCTGTCTCGTTTTTGTTTGTTTATTCGGAAAAAAAGTTAACAGTCTATCTAGGCAACCAAGTTTAGCTCAATATGTGAAGCATGAAAGTCTTCTGGAGCAGCAGCTCTCAAATATATAAAAGGAAAGGATTTAAAGAGATTGCTGCTACAGTGTCGTGTTTGCTGACTTCGGTTATCCATACAGGCTTTTTTTTAAAGTACAAAACTAGAAAGGAGCTCTTAACTTCTATAATTATCAATATATTTGTCTTCTTTTCAATGTGAAATAATACTTCAAGATGATCTATGTACATAACGTTGTCAGTTCAAGCTGTCATATAAATATAAATGTTTTCTTTAAAAAAGTATTTTACAGATAGTGTTATATACAGTTGTTCAGTTTGATACCTGGGCTCTGAAAAGAGGAGGGGAAGGAAAGATTCCTGTGATTGAACATGGTCTTCAGAAGAAAATAAACCAAAACATTTCACTGGGGGAAAAAATGCATAGAAATAAAAGAAAAGGTAGTGTGCAATTATAATTTTAATCATAAGAGCATATTAAACACATGGTTTTTTCCCTCCACCCATTAACGATTTTGAATGAATGACTGCTTCACTGCTTTAGAGAGTTTTATTAATTAAAAACCTGTATACTCAGCTATGTTATATGATGGATGACATTTAGAAATTTCCCCAAATTGGTATTTAGAACACATAGCCAAATGTTAAGTTAAACATTCATTATTAATATGTTACAACAAAGACAAAATAAAACCCACTTCCATTCACAAGAAATTCATTTGCTTTTCCCTACCTGGGTTATAGTTTGATATATGGAGTATTGTAAATTTCTGATAGGCCAAATAAGATTAGAATAATGGATGCTTTTTTGTTCCTTTGCTAGTTTGAAGTAATAATTGGTACCAAGTTGAATTGCATGATAAATATATATATATTTTATGACAATTATCTTGTTGTAATTTTCTTTCCCCAAACATCTGAAATCAAGGAAACCCTAGAAGAAAATTTGCTGGTTGAGAAAGGAAAAAAACTCCTTTGCCATTTCGCTGAATACAGAGTAATTTATATATAAAAATAAATGTTATGTTCTTATAAGAGCATTAGACAATTACACCTGTACTTAACAAAACATTGGTCATTCAAGACTACAATAATTAATATTTTAAAGGCTTTCAGATTACCAGAATGTACAGAGAGAACTCAATACAAAAATGTAGCTGAAGGGAAACAAGACTGAAAATATTGATTTGTCCATTTTGAATAGAAATGCTACTAAGTTAACTAGTTAAATATTGAGAAATACTACCATGGAATGTGACTGGAAATGTGGTCCATAACTGTGTTGCAACTGGAAAGGGGAAGGAAGGTTTAATAATTCGTACCATATATTTTGTTAAATATAAACATTTGTTATTTGTACATAAAGTTGTTTCCAAAAAACTATTTATAAGCAATTTAGTTGCATTTAAAATCAATTTAGTTTCTTGCAGTCGCCAAGTTTTAAACTTTCCTTAGTTTTAAATCAGCTCTCGCTACTGCAGGTTTAGTTAAATTTTCTGCTAAATAGATTCTTTCAACAGCCCCCATCACCTAACCTCAATATGTACAAATTGCTGAAGTTGATCCCTTATAGTACGGACTGCAGTTTATACTTCTTTCAACCACCAATCGTTAAGAAAAGGCTTTCCTTTCGCAAGAACTCCCGACACAACTTGCACCATGCACTTAAAAGCAGATCATTTGGCGTGGCCAGCATTCCCACAATGCAACAAGTTCTGATGCTTCTTTCAGAATTGACCTCTCATACACGACAGGTTTCCCCCTTCTGCTTGCCAAATGCTTCCACGAGTTAGATACTTCCTGAAAATTAAAGACGTTGTTAGCCCAAACTTGGTACCGGACTGGTTCATCCAGCTGCTTTATGCTTCCCTCCACAGCATCCACAGACCTCACCACAATGGTGGCACGCTCTTAAGGGGAGGTAGCAGCACATACACGGCGCAATGAAAGACAATGTGACAAGGGCGAGCCATCGCAAGCAGAACTTGTCGTCGCTAGTGTCACAAGAGCAGGGGTCAGAGAAATCCCCCTCCGAGTCTGACATACAATGGTAGAGCATGCTCTCAGCACAAAGCATGCAGCTAATTTGGTAGATGCATCTCTTGATGGGATCGGGAGCATCTTGGCATTTGCCCCGGCCATTCTCTTCATGATTAAACCTTTCCTGGCAGTATATGCAGCGAGAGCGCTCCCCGTCCTCTTTCCTCCTTTTCGACTTTTTCAATTTGAACGAGGAAGGCTGCGTTTTCAGTACCACAGAACACTTGGAATCTTTTAGCGAATTCAACTTAGTTCCGTCCCCGGAAGGGTACAGATAGTCTGGTTTTTTACTATCTGCCTTGGGACATTGCAGCGAGGCGTCCCCTTCATCCCTATCCAAGTCATTTTTCCACATGTCTGGGTGCCTATAGTCTGCATAGCGGCGTATTAAAATGTCACGAGGGTTTATTCGAACAATTTCTTCGTCATCCTGAAAACTGACATTCCTGACTGGCTTCAGGGGTATCTGAAAGGGAAGCAAAAGACACTTTGTACTACACACAAGTGTGACAGAATCTCTCAGCACAAGCTGATGATTTAAGTACCAAAGAACTTTATTGTCAGGAGGTTTCAGCCTTACTTGTTTTCTGTAAACTGAATTGAAGAGCTTCTGACAAACATGATAGGCAGAGTAATCCAAATGGTGTGTGTGTGTGGGGGGGTGTTATGGGGGGCAGAACCCAAAATGGATGAACTGCCATTTCCCATCCGGGCTTGCATTGGTAAGACAAAAAGTGGTGGCGGGTGCATTTTCCTCTTCCTGTTCAGTACAATGATTCCTACAATCCATGGGTCACCCTCCTTGGAACCACAGGATTGCAGCTTCATGAAATCTATTCATATTTAACGCTGATTAGGCACCTTAACAATTAAATGCTATACAAAGGTATTCACAGTCCTGAACATCCCTCCCCTAAATGCCCATTGTAGGTCACCTAAGACATGAAAAGAATGAGGAGATGGAAAGGTCAAGCAAATAAAAAACAAAAACCCTGAAGAAAAGATGGTGAGTGCAAATTGAGGGTGGGAGGGAAAGAGTTGACAAGTAATAACATTGCATGATAACAAGTTGAAGAAGCACTGCCAGTATCAGAAGGGAATTCAAAACTGGAACAGGAAGAAGAGAGGAGAAACACACACACACACACACACACACACACACACACACACAGTCTTGCTGGCAGGGCACTGGGAAAGGCAGTTAACCTGCCTTTATTTCCTCCACTGCCACCTTTTGGGTTGCTCTGGACAAAAAGGATGAGTCTCAGAAAAGGTAGTGTCTAACAAAGAGCAGGAATTTCAAAAGTAGAAATTATTCAACTCGCAATTCTGCTTTAACAATGTGAAATAGGATTTGTGAACGCAACACAACACTCAAAAAAGTCTCCGAATGACAAAGAAGCAGAAATTAGGAGCTCGAGTGATCCATGCTTCTGAAATTCTTGGAACTAGCCCCCAAGTACAATTCTGTGCGTATCTACTCAGAAGTAAGCCCCATTGAGTTTAATAGGACTTACTTTGGGTAGGTGTGACCGGGATTTCAGGCAGCCTGCAAAAAGTGGTTAATTTTAAATCACATTGCAAAGGGTGGAGGATTTCTTACAGGTGTAGAAATAAAAGCCACTTTGCAACTCATGCCTGAATTATTTCAAAATACTTTTTGAAGAAGCAGTCCTTGATTACTGAAGTACTTGCTTAACAAACACATTAACACTTGTGGTGAGAACTTGTAGCCAGTACCAAAGAAGTTGCTCACTTTGCTGGCACCAATGGAAATCCACAAAACCAAGACAGAAATAACTTTTCCATAACCTTCTAAAGGATCGGCCAGCGATGACAGAAACATCTTTCACTATTAATGAAAATAAGTTTGCCATAAAGTTTTAGTTTATGAGCAATGATTAAAAAGCAAACAATCCTTTCCCATCCCTGCCAAGGGCAAAAACAAGACACTCCATTATAGGGCAGAGCAAACTTCTGCTGGAATATTTGAGATTCAAAATGGCTTGGCTCAAAGTAATAAAAATTGTAATCGGTCACCCTTGCCAATGGTTAAAACTGTCTAAACAACTAGAGCAAGCTAAATAGGGAAATCTTTGAAATCTAAGTAGAAGATCACTCTAAAATAAAACAGAGTAATGCAAGCCTAAGCTTCAGTAATAGATTGTTCTGGGCTTTAGCTCTGCAACCTTTGGGGGGGGGGGAACGATGTCAGGAAAAGGAGAAATCAGGCTGAAGTCAGGCAAAAGCTACTTTGCACAAAACTTTTTTTCTACATGGGTGTACAGTACAATGGTGTAGGCAACTCCCCCCCCCCAAAAAAAAAAAAAACCTTGGGTGGTGGTGTACACTGTAATGCTGGAGTAATGCTTTGAAGAGCTGCAAGTAGTAGCATTCACGAATATAAATCTTGCAAAGTAGACATATGTGATCTTTGCACACCTGCACATGGGAAATTTCCCCAACCCATGTATACTCAGGTGAGAGAAAATCATATGCCTACGTCTGAGGTACTCCAGGATAGCTGGGTGCCACAATATAGAATCATGGGTAAAAGAGGCATAATATCAACTACAAGGTTAGGAAAGGATAATATTAAATTTATCATTGAATGCTCTATTTTCACCACAAAGGATTTTAGAGGCTTGACAATTAAAAAAAGACAACTCGCAAATTTAAATGCCAGCAGACATTTTTGTTCTTTCCACCTAAAATCATAGCAATAAACTGACAAAACCAGGGCCTGACTTTGCTTACTAGCCAGCTGCGGTCTGTGGCTATCATTGACCTCTCCTCTCCTCTTGAGAATTTGGGACAGGAGGTATTGTATTGTTCTGGGCTTCGCTGAGGGCAGAAGCAGTGTGTGTGGCCAGTTCTGCTTCTGCTTGCTCCAGAGTTCAACACAATATGAGACCATCTTGGCTGTGAGCCTTGGAAGACCTGCTCGCTGCCTTGCAGGCCTTTCCTCACCCGGCCAGAAAGGGCAGGGCCCTGGCTGACTCCAGCTACAAAAGCAGAAGTTTTTGTTGGGAGGTCAGATTGTAACTGTTATTTTTTTTAATCTTTATTTTAGATATTGTGATTTATGTGGAAATTGTATTTTTGTTATCTTGTAAGCTGCCTTGAGCATGGCTTGAACTGTGGAGAGCCAGCAGACAAATGAAATTACGTATATGTATATTCTTTCTATCCTCCTGTGAGCCTGGAGGGAAAGGGAGACGCTGGGGGCCTTTTTCTCTGGCAAATGGATTTTTTGAGACCTCATAAAATATCCCTTGACTGACAAAAATGTTACTATTTGCTGGGGAGTCTTCCCTAGCTGCTGTAATTTTTTAAAAATAAGAATTTCTACTGCTCAGGTGGAAAACAGAAGAAGAGCTTTGTGAAGTGAAGGATTGTTTGGGTGGAGGAGAGGAAGAAATCAATGTCCAGAGCAGGAAGTGAGTGGGACTGTGACACAGACCGAGCTGCTTGCCTGGAGGCAACAATGGAAACCGTAAAGGGGAATAAGGAAACTATGTGGCCGGGAGGCCCAGGAAGGAGGGCAAATAGCCTGGTAGGGATTTTAGCATCTTTCGAGGAGCTGTATGGCAGTGGAAAGGAAGGCAGAATAAATGGGACTGAGCAAGTATACGTCAATGAGAAAGGCTGGGTGAGTAAAAATTCCTACGTGACAGAAGGAATTGTACACAACAGGCGAGGGAAAACAGGGAAGCATGCAGATGGGAAGGGAGAGGCACAAGGTGGAAGTTGCTGCGACTGCACATATTTGCTCAATTCAGAAGAAATGGGAAGTCATGGTTTCCAGTTGCATGAGCCACACACACCACCACCCCTTTCAGCAGAGAAAGGCTTCATTCACACCACAGTTTATTCCCTTTCCCTGATGTTTCCCTGGTAGTTAGTTATTTTGCACATCATAACTGAGCTTTCACACAACATAAAAGCCACTTCTGAAAATATGTATGAGAATATAGTCAAATTTAGCGTTCATTTCCATGTTATTTGATTGCAAAAAAACACCCTCTTACAGCCCCCTCCCCCCAACTCGGAAAACCACGTGATTTTGCCTGGTGATTTTCCTGTTTTCACAGGTTCATGCCACAGCTGCTCACATGACGAGCTGTGTGGCAGACTACCAGCATGTAGTGCATTCCTTGCCCGCTTCAAGGCTAGTATTTCAGCACAGAGTAGCAGAATGGTGGTGGCATGTTGACATCTGTTGATGTTTGTTGCTAGTTCTTGCTGTGTGAATGGCCTTTACCGCAACATGGTGGTATAGTGGTTGAGATATGATGGAACAGGCTTGTGCAGTGTGAAAGGGAAGTTAGAAAAAAGGAAAGAAGCACTAGCCTTGTAGTCAGGTAAACTAACACAATAAACCCCACGTGTGAATACAGCCAGAGGTATCAGAAACATATTCTGCTTTTAAACAAGCTGCAACTTCCCATGACACTGGAACCCGAAGAACTATAGCTTGTTCTAAAGTGGAAGCAGATGTTTTTAACTTCTTCCTGTAGTCACTTCCACTTTTAAGTCTGGTGCATGAAAGAGGGGAGAGAAGGGAGTATGTGAGCCTGAGGCTTGCCATGGGTCTCTAACATAGTGGAAAAGCTTTGGCTCCCATTATAGGTCTAGCCTAGACAATAAAATAACTAAGCCAAATTTCTGACAGCTGTTTTTTTCTAGTTGCAGAGCTGTTACCTGGTTGGATTGGTTGTGGAAGAATGGTCTTCTTGAGCTGAAATCTTCAAAGGTTGAGGGTCTTATACTTAAGCTTTTGTAAGAATCATTGCTCACTCCAGGTTCATGTTGGAAAAGATGATCTTTCATTAGCAAACTCGGTATGCTTTCTGGAATAGCCTGGGAATGATAATAAATTATAATTCATTTTTTGTTGTTGTTGTTGTGCTTGAGTCATCCCAGCAATTCAGATGGGTGACAATGCATATGACTTCAATTAAAATCAAAACAAGTTGCATACTAAACATTTACAAAAATTCTATTGTAAACAAATGCCACAGATTACATGCTGGAGGTAGCATTTAGGCAGTGTCAAAAATACTTTTAGTATCCCCCTTATGGAATGCTTACTGAATGTACAAGTCACAAACACACCCAGCACAAGAAATACACTAACAGCCCTTCAGACCTACAATTTCCATGATTGCATGGTATGGATATGGGACCACACAAACTCCATTTCCCAGTTGGTTATTTATACATCTAGAAAATATCACTACGGAGAGGATTGTATGCCATTTCCTTTTCCAAGCAGTGATTGGCACTGAAGACTTGATATTTGTCAACCACCTGACCACCAACTAACCACAGCAATTGCCCCTGGTTCCGGCAGATCCCTGAAATAGAGCAGCCAACCGGGTTGGGTGTGTGACTCACTCTCACTTCTGTAATAGAAGGCCACCAAATTGGTGTGGGAAACTGTGATCACCTGAACACTTATTTGCAAGACCATAATTAGGGCATGGATTTCCATGGAATTTAACACTTCAAACAGGCAGAATATATATCCTTATGCCACACCTGCTGTTTTCAGAGTATATGATGGCTGTGCCTTGATGCAGCCTTTGGCAACCTGCAGCTCTTTCAGTCTTAGACAGCTGGTTGGGACTTATGGGAGTTGTAGTCCAAAATACATTGGCACAGGTTGCCTTAATGTGCAAGACACTACACAAAATCTGTTCCTTGGGAAGATGCTCATTTTGTGAGCATGTTTCTGACAAATGTACTTTACATGCTTACACCTTTCTGCACCTTCAACAAAATGAGACTTGTTAGAAGTACTGTTACTGTGCAGATGGGCACTGTATTTAATAGACAAAGATGCTCAGCCACCTCAACGAAAGACAATGTTCTCCACAATTCATTTTTAAGTGTCATTCCTAAGTGATGAAGGTAGTAAATAAGTAGTAAATTCTAAGATAATACAATGAGCGACTCACTTTTTACAGCTTCATAGATTGTAGAAAACAGTGCTCATCAGGAGCTGAACAGACTATTGTGAAGTCGGGCAGAATCTAATCAATTGTTGTGGAAGAGCATGTTAATATGCTTGCTATAGACATAAAAGGGTGGGTGGGAGGAAAATAACTTTCCAAGCTTTAAAACGCCCAACACCTTAGAGATCATTGCTCTAAGATCTATCATATTTCATTGGCTCCTCAAACTTAGAATTTGGAAACTTAAGAAGGAAGCAAAAGTAGACACACTGACTGCATTCTTATGAAAGACTACATTGTGGTTTAGCTCTACATGGATGAGCCTTCATAAGCCTTAGAGACTGTCCTCTCACCAATTGGCCAGAAGGACTTCTATCACAATAGTTTTTGTTAAACTTTAGTTAGCTGCTGGGCAAGCCCACTTCAAACCACAGCTTATGACATTGGCTCGTTTAACCAATCCCTATATGCTGTTAATACTTCTAATGTAATGTCTGATGGGGAAATTCACATACCATGGCAAGATGCACACACTCCAAATATGAATACAAATAGCATATATGCAAGCTGCCTGAGCATCTGCTACCAAAGTTTACCTGTAGCACTCAAGTCCCAATGGTTAATGGTACAGAATTTGGCAACCTAATGTATGCATGACTTTCAATATAAGAAAGGCTATCCAAACCATGGTCTGAAGATTTCTTGTTGTCTCAGGCATGGACCAACAAATTTATAGTCAAACTTGATCCCAGTTTTATGGAAATCTGGGTGCATAATGGTTTATAGTATTTTTTCCATATTCACCCAAGAGTTCATTTTTTAAAGAATAATTACTTCCAATTAACAGAGGAACATAGTCAAGCGTCCATGAGGCTTACAAGAAATGTGATGTGCAGACAGGTTTGAGAATTCATCAGTCCAAATAAGACTGTGTCATTTTGCCTTCCTTTAGAGTTTACAAAAACACTCTCATGAAATAGCTTCTTCTGCAACTCTTGCTACACCAGATGGTGCTGTGGAAAGCTTTTCTGACAAGCACAGTGTGCATTAGCAAACGTCAAGCCTTCGTGGGGTCCAAAGATCTTATAGTCCAGTGTACCACACAACCACTAACAATCCAGTATAACTAGCAAGGATCTGCTGAAGCAAGCCACAGCACTGCAGCATGGAGTTGGGCTATAACAGCGCCTGGACTTCAGATACTCCTTTGGAGGCATATGAATTCTCAACATTAAGTAAGCGAAGGCGATATCAGTGCAGTGGGAAACTGCAAACTACACCCTTATTTGGTCTTGGGGGCTATTTATGTGTTATTACTATTTTCAACAAACGCTTGACATCATTTCTGTAGTTCATACAAAAGTTCAGTGTTTGTGTCATGTTCTCAGTGCCCATCCTTTTACACTCAATTCCTTAATGTCATAACTCCCAGTAGCTACACAGTCCCTAATAAAAAAGATCTTGGTTTCCAAACAAACCATTTTGATGAAGTATTTCAGAACAGTTCTTTGGATGGGAAACAATTAGTCCAGGTTGTTTTGTCATGGGGTGGTTATTAAAACTTAAAACAACAGCAGCAACAAAATAAAATCAAGAGATACGGTCCTGACAGTAAGAGGCCCAAACACAGGCTACTATTGTATTGAAAACAAGACTAAATAAAACCAGCAAAATATTTTTACAGTATAAAAATGTGCCACATTAAATATAGTGTTTGATGGTCTCTATCTCACATAAAACACAGACATAGATGCACAAATCCCCACTTCTTTTCTACTGCCAAAGCAATTACGCACCGCCCACATTCAATATCCTTCAACCACAGCACTGGCATAGGCTAGCCAGTATCATCTATGAAGTAACCTACGCCAGTTTTTAATGCACAACGGAAATCTGGTTTGCTCCCAGCTGCTGGTATAATAATTACTGTCCTATGGTTGCTAAGAGATACTCTGACTTTTTTCCAAGACTATTAAAACATTTCTGTGTGCACAAGCAAAAGGATGCTGGGTAAAAGCAATAAAATGACTCTCCAGCTGTAGAAGCCCAGCAGAACTCAAAGCCAGATGACAGCTGTAGAGAAAATGAAAACCAGACTGAGATCCTCTCTTCTTCAAAACTCCTCTCCTCACTTTTCCCAGGGCGAAGGTTGGGTAAGAGAACGCGACGCTCTTCTGCAAGCCTTGTTAAAACAATCCTCTATCCCTGAACAAGTGATCTGACAAAAGAGTAAAGGAGACTATACTCTCCTACCTCTTAGAAAAGGCTACATATTTTCTGACCCTTGTGCTTATTAGCCCTTTCATAAGACTGTATTTTTAAAAGCAACAAGCATATCCCATTTGAATTATGAATTAAGACTCAAGTTCAAAATAACCTCTGCTTTAGTGATTCTGCAGAACAGAGCAATTACTTTCAATGCCAACAGCTGTTTCCCTACAATTAGTTGCATATTTTCTGCCCTACATCCTGAATACCTTCAGCAGCGGCCTAGAATCTGCAGAACATTTTCCGGTCATTTAAGACAGAACATTTCCCATATAAAGCACATCCTAAAAGCATAGCTGAATTACAGACACAACACTTCCCTTCTTTTAGGATCCCAAATGAATGCAAACTACAAAAGCAAAACAGGAAGAGTATCTTTTGAAGAAGCAAAAAGGGATATAGACAGCAATCTTGTGCCCAGTTTACTCTCAATAAAGTTAATTCAAAACCTTTTGTACTGCAAGCAAAGTTCAATTCCTGGCAGGTGTGGATCAATTCAATCTTCGTGCAAACATAGACATACTAATCTTCATGCAAAATTTGCCTCCTAAATTGAACAGCAGTGATAAGAGCACTCACTTCAGCTTCATGGGGGATTAGACTACTTATAACTGCAAATCGGCACAGAAAATTTGATGCGACTAACAGATTTTTGTAGAGCTTTTGAGTTTACCTAGCTAGGTTATTGTGTCATAAATTTCTACAGACAACAGTCTGTTCTATGAAGCCTCCAAATTTAATTACAGAAACTACAGCAGTAGACCAGTTCACACCACCTGTAAGAGTTCACAAACCAGACAGTTACCTATCTGCAAAAGAAAAACAAAAGGAGAAAGGGAAGACTTTTCCTCTGCAGTGAGCACAGAAACCATGTGGGCTGATGGAGGAAGGGCAGATTAATCCTACATGAACCCGTAGTGTATGTAATTCCTTGCTACCTATGGCTGCCAGGTGAGCCGTCATAAACTCTGAAATCTTTTTTCAAAAATCAATATGAACCATTAGTTTTCATTTTTGTAAAAAAAAAAAAAGAAACATGTGAGCAAAACTTCAGTGGCTTTGGCAATCTGCAGCAGATAGTTTGGGCAATAGTCATTACCACTATACTATAGCAAAAAGGTGGCTTTTTAGTACTGTACTGTACTTTGTGACTTGTTGTTTAGTACAGCACAGAATATAGCATCTTCCCCTTTTTTAGCATACAGAAAAATACCCTGAGAGCACAAACTCCTGTTCTCCAAACCTAGGATATTGCAGTGCAGTAGAATGGTCAGCCATTTTATGAAGGCTGGACAACGTGTTTTGACATTAATTCAATTAACAAAATAATATGTTAACAGAAGTTTCCACTCAAGCTCCAGATTGCCAGGAAATTACAACCACAGTCTTAGCAGACATGTTATTCCGGGCAAAATGGATATGGCATCCTATCTTGTTAGTTCCAGCATCACCACTACCTTGATGCTGGTTGGCTGCCGGTGGCAAAGTGGTGGACTTCCCAGATCTGTCCGCTCACTGAATAGACAAATGGAGTCTATGCGACTGAAGTTATCATTCTATGTTAAAAGGTAAAGGTAAAGGTACCCCTGCCCGTACGGGCCAGTCTTGACAGACTCTGGGGTTGTGCGCCCATCTCACTTAAGAGGCCAGGGGCCAGTGCTGTCCGGAGACACTTCCGGGTCACGTGGCCAGCGTGACATCGCTGCTCTGGCGAGCCAGAGCCGCACACGGAAACGCCGTTTACCTTCCCGCTGGTAAGCGGTCCCTATTTATCTACTTGCACCCGGAGGTGCTTTCGAACTGCTAGGTTGGCAGGCGCTGGGACCGAGCAGCGGGAGCGCACCCCGCCGCAGGGATTCGAACCGCCGACCTTTCGATCGGCAAGTCCTAGGCGCTGAGGCTTTAACCCACAGCGCCACCTGCGTCCCATCATTCTATGTTACAAGTACTTAATTGGCAACCAATATCATCCACACAGAATAAGAGCTGAAGGCTCCCCTGTGCCTTCAAAAACTGTCTGACAGAAATCTTGCTGCTGTGCACTTCAGCTGTATTTCCCTTTCCCTTCATACCCCTCAAAACTATTTTTACACATTTCTTATTTCTTCTGTCTGTTTCCTGCCACACCTATGCTTACCTGAACTTTAAACTTCAACACTGAAGCCTGGTCTGTACTTTCATATCTCACATGGTCATTTTTCAACTGACCCTCTCTGCCCAACATTCATGTTCATTCTACCCAGCATTCCATTCAACACCATTTAACTTTCTCTCAAGAAAGGTTCATACTGAGCGTATGTGTGTGTGTGGGGGGGGGGGAACACCCTTATGAAATGTCACTGACTAACTTTAGCCAGTAAAACAATTTAAAAATATAAACTAAAAACATGTCAAACAACTCATGGGTAAAGACACACACAAACCGTTTGCCAAAGTCCACAGTACACACAGGACAAATCTTTCCCCCACAATCACCCCAGCAAAGCCTATGGAACAAAAACAACATGCCAAAGTCCACCCTGGCATCATGGTTGGAAAGTTCAGGATCTGGCCTGATCCTGTTCCTAACTTGCCCTAAGCAGTTTAGGAGATGGTTATCTTAGGACAGCCTGCACCCAAACTAGCTTTCCCAGGTGGGGTGACCTAAAAGCTTGAATGTGCCTCTGGACTCTGCACTAACTTGCAAAATTTGGGTGTCCAGAGGCACATTTTATTAATTTCAGTTGGTACTCCAGCTACCTTGCCACAGTTGTTCATACACTAGTGACTTCCAGACTAGCCTATTATGATGGCTAAGTGTAGCTGGTTTGCAGGGGCTTCCAGCTGTTGGCTAGGACCGATGATCTTATCAGATCACGCCACAGGTGCCAAATCCCTGGGGCCCTGAGCACCCACAAAATTCCCCATGAAGGGGCCAGGCACCCACAAATTTAGGTGCCAGGGCCATGCACGTTTCACGGCATGCATGGCCCCGGGCACCCATGGTTCCGGGGCCAAGTTGGCACTCCTGGATCACACTGAAACTTCATGAGTGCACACGGTTGTCAGTGCATATCTAGGCTCAATCCTAAGTGCGGATGAAAAGCTTTAAACCAGTGGTGGAGAATCTCCAGCTTGTGAGCCTAAATTAGGTCTGGCAGACCTCTGAGATTGGCCTGCCTTGGCCCCTTGGGCTAGCGACAGCCACTTTTCTTAGTCCTGATGTCATATAGGCAAAGAAACATTTCCCCCTTCCAGCCAATGCTTCAATACACTCCTCCTTTTTTTTCTTTTAACGTGTCCACCACCCACTGCACATCTGTTTTATCTTGATTAAGCTTCAGCTTGTTTACCCTCATCCAACCCAGAACATCCTTCAGACACTGGAACTAGAAAAAATAGTAATCAGAAATTTAAATTTGCAGTTACAGAACATAATTTTTGTTTTAAAAAAACCAAAACACGTTGCCAAACTGCCTTGACTTTATTATCGGATAAAGAGATTAAGAGTTCCTGATTAATCCTGCTACTTTTGGTTGGAAATTCCTAATCAGTTCAGTTAAGCTAAATATTTAGAAGTGAATCCAAGACATAGGATTTTCTTTGCCTTGGGCATTAACATATTTTTAACAAATTACAGAATGTCTGGGGTTTTTTTTATGATAAAATGTTCTGCAGAAATATCAGCATTCTTGGAAAAAAGCATTGATTTTTACTCTCAAATTTTCCAGGGAGATGGTTTCTGAATCTTGCCCTAGAATCAGATTTTCAACCATTAGAAAGCTCCAGTCTAAATTAGCAGACAATCGGTAACCATTAATTTTTATTTTCCCCACTGCACGATGTTCCTCTTAAGTTCTGCATAGCATGAACTCACCCTTCTAAAAGCTAAGCCAAAGCAACATTCTCTTGCTCTGTGCTCTCCACATAGGTCCGCATTTCCCAGAATCCTACTGGTTGTCCCCCCCCCCCCCGCATTTGTTGCAATCTAAATTAATTTTTTTCAAGCAATGCATTCCAAACGGGGTCCCTTCAGAGCATTTTACAGATGTAGTAATAATTCCTTGCCAAAATCAATGCAAACATTGATTCTATCTTCTTAGCAATACTGTAACAACACGGCATCAATGAAACAGTCATTTTGTGATCAACCAAGATCCCAAGCTCTTTCCCCTGTTGCTGAGCCCCCGGCCGAAAACAAAAACGTCTCTTATCACTCGAAGTTCACAGCCTTCTACTTGGCAGAACTCAGTTTCATTCCATTTCCATTACTGCAGTTCTTGAGGTCACCCAGTTCTTCCTGTGGAACTTCCTCATCCTTATTCTGTATTAATAATGCCTCCCAAATTAGGATTGTCTGCTAATGTCAGGACTCTTACTTCCCTTCCCAAACACATTACATATAAATTATTAAATAAAACCAGCTGGGTAATTCCGCAGTGACCAACATAAAAATTGTAAGATTCTTTACAGAGTATTTTCTGTTTTAGCTAATATTACTTGAACTCCAAATAACACAAAACTATTTGTGAGTTAACTGGCTTGATCTTCCCTACAAAAATAATAAAGAAGTATGCCACAAGTAGTTTAAATGCTCTATTTTTGTGGTGTTTTAAAATAATGTGACCAACAAAACAATTCTTGTAATCTCAAGAATTTATCTGTAACCTGGACAATTGTTTTCTCTAAAAGTAGGGGGCGGGGAATCTCACCTGAGGCAAAATACATAAGGAGCTAATGTTTCATAGACAAGTGTGAAAACTTATGGCAATGTTTATTGGAAACTATAGAAAAATGGTTTTTAGGCAAAGGACCAGTGACCAATGTAACATGTAACAATTCATTGATAGGCACCCATAAATAAATGCCTCCTAAGCAAGGCCCTGGGCCCATGACACTTCACTATGCATTCACAAGTTGCAGGTCAGCATCAAGCCCGTGTGGGAACTGTAATGACCACAGGGATTTACATTTAGCTGTGGCAACACCCTAATGATCTGTTTCTTTTCAACCCATCATTATCATCATTTGCATGAAAGACAAATGTCACCAAAGTCCCCATATTATTTTTTTTTTAGAATAATGGATATCATATTGCATCACTGGGCCAACCATTATCCCCCCCGCCCAATTTCTCATTCTCAAGCTCAACATTAATGAAGTTGCCAACTGACACCAGTATTTCAGTTGCTGTTTTTCTGAAATTTTCTTCCAGGATATTCACATTTCTCATACGGATATCATGTCTGTGGTGTTTGTTTTTAATTATGTAAAAACAAACACACACCACAACTTGACATTTTGTGTCCATTTTCCAACCTTTAACGGGGGTTTTTCCTGCTCCCTGAGGCAAGAGACCTTCACCTTCTGAGGTGATTTTGTTCTATCTCTAGGATTGGTGCCTCCAGTCTGTGGGCCAGTGTTGGCCCACCATGCATTTGGCCTATGAGGCTATTTTGGGCAAACTATGGCCACCCACCCTACACCTTTTCATCTTTGCTTATCAACATTTGTGAATGTTGTTAAACAGATGAAGCACACCCCATCTGATTACAGAAGGGACGGTATAGTTTATTCTCAGATAAAATATATGAGAATGTGTGATAATCTTGATGATGCAGCCTGCTGCCTATAAGGATGACACATATACTGCCTGAAAGACCCACATGTGTTGCCAAGTAATGATATGCTTTTAAAAGCAAAGACTGGCAATTTTTCCCATTTCCAGGCTTGTAACTCATCTTAATATACGGCAATTAAGTCACACACTTACGAAACAGTGATCTACTTGTGTGCAATAATCTTTGACTAAAAACAAAACAAAAAAACCACTGAAAACGTATCACAACTTTTGGGTTTTCCAACACTGCAATGAGAAAGTAACATAATCCTTATTTAGATACATTCCAGGTTAAGAACCGACCTCCAGATCGAATCAAGTTCTTAATCTGAGGTATCACTGTATATCTTTTAAAAGCGACAGACTATCACCACACACTAAGACCATTGCTGAAAAGCTTTCAATTCACTACCTTAGTTAAAGTGAAGCCTGTCTGATAATCCAAACTAGAACAAGAGTTTCCAGCTCATGTGAATGAAATCCATAAACTCTAACCCTTGACTCCCCATAGATCCACTGGATTTCACCCATGGATTTTTTGTAGTCACTGTGTATTACTTGTCTACAGGAGCCTTGGGAAGAACATTGAAGTACTAATGATCTTACTGTTGCTTCTCATGTTGTGTGACTGAACTTCAACGTTGAAAATGGGTTACAGGTTTAAATCCTGATGAGGCCTGCCTGACATTAAACCCTTTAATCCATATGCAATCAGAGGACATTTTTATAATACTACAACCTTCACAAGTCTCAGTTTTGGCAATGAACATTTTTCTTCTAGAGCTCAGCCATAATTCAAATTAAGCTTCAGGCACTTTAGCACCCCTTTGCCTTAGTTATATCCACTCACTCTTTCATTAACACATCTAGGGTAAAAAAAGAAAGAAATGTCTCTCAAACGAAGCAATAGCTTATGTCTTTGAGAATTAAATATGACAAATAAAAGTCACCCAGCCTAAACTCTATAGTTACAAGGCAAGACGGTTCACGTGGTTATCCTTCTGCAGATTTAAAGTTCAAAAAGTTTCAATGAATACAAGTAAGACCACTTTCAGCACTGAAAACTCCTGCCATCTCTTCCGATACAATTAACATAATGGAAGTTTAAAGCACTTACTGGAAAGCCATCTACAGGTACTTCAATTTCATCATGTGACGGCAGACAACCTATGGAAGAATAAGACAAACATAAAAATCTCAAGTTTCTTTCAGATGTGAGAGTTGAGGACTTAGTATGAGGCAGCTTCCTATGTTTCTCTAGCTGGACTCTCCATTTTTTCTGAGACAGCTATTCTGAGTGATAGGGGCTCTTTGGGAATCCAGGCAGAGATCTTTCCCATCACCTAAATTTTGTTATATGGGAGATGACAGGATTTGAACCTGGGACCTTCTGCATGCAAGGCATGTACACTACCAATGTCAAGTTCAAGCAAAAACAGAGAATTATGTATCAAATTTCATTCTGATAATTCAGTGCTCAAGAGAAGCATTACATCGCAGTGTGTTTAATGCCTTTCCTAAGCCGTATGAAAACTGGTGTTGGATCAGACATGGGTTTGAACTTTAAATACAGAATGGTGTCCTGAATGTGCACAGCACACTTCATTCTGATATTTCAACATTCAAGAAAGCTAGTAAAGGTAAAGGTAAAGGTACCCCTGCCCGTACGGGCCAGTCGTGTCCAACTCTAGGGTTGCGCGCTCATCTCACTCAAGAGGCCAGGAGCCGGCGCCATCCAAAGACACTTCTGGGTCACGTGGCCAGTGTGACGAAGCTGCTCTGGCGAGCCAGCACCAATGCAGCACACGGAAACGCCGTTTACCTTCCCACTATAAAGCGGTACCTATTTATCTACTTGCACTTAGGGGTGCTTTCGAACTGCTAGGTGGGCAGGAGCTGGGACCGAAAGACGGGAGCTCACCCCACCGCGGGGATTCGAACCGCCGACCATGCAATCGGCAAGCCCTAGGCGCTGAGGTTTTAACCACAGCGCCACCCACGTCCCAAGAAAGCTAGTATGTTACTAAACAGTAAACACATTCAGACTCAAAAACAAAAGACACACGCTGCTGAACAAGGGTTGCTAAACCTGAAGGCATCACTTCACTTGGCATAATATGAACTAAACACATTTGCAAGTAAATAATCCTCTGGAAACTATTCAAAATCGCAACTCACAGCAAAGCGTCATAGAAGCTGACAGAGTGCCAAGGAAGAAGGTTAGTTAACGTTATACAAGTGAAATCCAAACAATTAGATAAGTGGCCAATGCTCTATAAAAGGTAGTGAAGGTCCTTCAATGAAAGGATCTTGACTCTCTTTGGTAGCTTTGTATATGGTTTTAAAAACATTAAACACAAATTTGTGATTTGCCTCTTCTCTGGGTAAGCAGGGATTATTACCATGGCTGACCTGCACCATCGTGTTCTATCTCTGCTGTAACCATTGCTCATTACCCCTCAGCCACATAGACCAGCTCTGTAGGAGCTGCATGTTGCTCTCTTGCTCAAGGCTAAAACAGGTGCTTGCCATTTAACTTTAATGAATGTACATTAACACTGTACCTAAATGTACAATAGTTATGCTTCTGCTCTTCATGTTTATTTTGAATATTAATGGAGCCACCCAGACTGGGAAAAGAGAAACAACTGCCTGTAGATAACCAGTCAAATAGGCGACCGGCACAGTTTTATTAACACATATAGTGTTACATCATGGGTACTGCTATAATTGTTTTAAAATTATTTTAAAATTATTACTATATATTTAAAAATGCTTATGCAACAGAGATTCATACCTTGGGAAAGATCTTCTACCGCCCTACGAATGCCTCTATCAAATGCTCTTGCATCAGCAGGACTCTGAAATGTCAGGCCAAATTTTTTGTCATCTATTTTCCAGTGGTGAAAAGTTGGCGTAACCTTATTGTAAATAAGGTCCTTCTTCAACGTACACTCCAAAACCACCTGAAAAGCAGAGTTAAAGGAAAAACTTAGCATAAGGGACTTCTGTACACAACAAGGTTTAAAAATAAAGTCTACTCTCAAATGAATCATGTCATGGACCAATTAGCTCCTCCCCAAAGCAGACAAGTTCGTGAAAAACCATTTATATATAACCTACTTGAAAGAAATTTAGTTATTGTCTTAGTTACTGGCTGTTCCCGATTCCAGGCTATAATACAGCAATACCAATGCATTTTTGTGTAAGTACACAGTGACATGGTTGGCATATAATGCTAAACCATGAATAACGTTCACCATAGTTAATAAACCACAACTGAAGCCAAGGCACCTGGCAGATGATCACTTAAACTTCGGTTTATTACACCACAAAATAGTTAAAAGCACCAACAAGAGCAGTCAAACCTTGAGAGTGGTTTGATTTTGATTTTTGCTGATCTTACACTCATGGCTACAGCTTTTTGGTTGTGACAGCTCCTTAACTATAGTTAAGGAGGAAGCCGGAGTTCACACATAATGCCAAGATATGGTTCGAGTTAACCAAGGTTTATAAATCAACAACAACAGTTTTAGCATTATGTATGAACCAGGCCAGCTTGTAAACTTAAAACAAGTAGGTAAAAGCAACTAAATGTATGAACAGAACCCTATGAATCTACTAAATTTAGAACTTCATGTCATTGCCCAGGATTCTTATCCCAAAACAAATATAATTAAAAAATTCCTTCCAGTAGCACTTTAGAGACCAGTTAGATTTGTTATTGGTATGAGCTTTCTTGTGCATGCACACTTCTTCAGATACACACAAATATGACAGTCTTGATGAGCCCACAGATGCTTTTGTGCAGTTTATTCCAGTGTAGATATGTATGCACACACATACTTCAGTTTGTGCTTGGGTGAATCAGAGGAGATCTTTTATAATGTTACAAAGGGAAGTAACAGTTAATTACATGTAAAACACATGTAGCAAACCCAGGCTGCCTTTTATTAAAAGAATACAAATTATGGCGAAGGGAATTTGAAGACAGCAACATGGCCACTCTTCTCTTCCACTCTGACTGGCTTCTCACAAGCTGATTTTCCCTTTACATTGGCTCCAAACACTGCCCAGGTCTTCTAAAACTTTGGACAATACAGTGGTACCTCAGGTTAAGTACTTACTTCGTTCCAGAGGTCCGTTCTTAACCTGAAACTGTTCTTAACCTGAAGCACCACTTTTGCTAATGGGGCCTCCTGCTGCTGCCGCCACACGATTTCTGTTCTCATCCTGAAGCAAAGTTCTTAACCCAAGCTAATATTTCTGGGTTAGCAGAGTCTGTAACCTGAAGCGTATGTAACCAGAGGTACCACTGTATTCTTGAACTGTGTAGACAACATCCTGAATCAGGAATTAGTGAAGAACTGGCCAAGGGGTTATTGACTGTACCCAGTCTCCCTTCTCCTTCAGTCTTCCTATTCAATTTCATTCAATCACATCTTGCCTTTCCTCCAATGGGTTCAAGGTGACATACATGGCTCCCCGCACTATATCCTCACCCTGTAAAAAAGGTTAGGCTGACGTATGTGTGGCATGACGTATGCCTGGCTAAAGGTCATCCAGTGCACTTCATGGTTAAATGGGGGTTTGAACCAGGATCTCCAATACTCAAGCAAAACACTGCATTGCTTTTTCTATCCATGCCCACCTCTCTCATCTGACTACTCTAATCTTGCTAAGTCTCCAAATGCTGTGAAAGGATCCACTTTGGAAGGAGAACGCCATGTAAAAGAAAGGGTGTGCACAATTTCTCTTTGTTCAGAAAGTCATGAATAGTGAAGTTCTTCCCATGCCTTCCTCTTTGAATTCATTTGTCTTGCTGCGGTTAAGCAAGGATACCAGACAATAAGATGCGTAACACGTAACAGAATAAATGTCTCATTATTAAACCGGAAAGCAAAAATAAATATCATCAAGTCTGTTGCATTTGAAAATCTAAAACACTGAAGCCTGAATGTATGTTTAATTCTGCATATAAAAGAAACTCTCCATTGATGTTTACATAGCTTAAAAGAGCAGCAGACCTGTCCAGGTTAGAGTGGAAGGTAATTGTTCCAACTAGACTGGCTGGAGCCAGATCTCGGAAGGGAAGTATAATAAAGGAGGAAGTGTGCAATTATGTCAGGGGTGCTTTGTGAAAAGAAAGAAGAAGAAAACCCTTCACATTCCAACAGAGATCTAAACAAGCTGGGTAAACAAGTCCAGAAATAGTTTCTGTCGCTCCAAAGTGAAATCCATATCCTGGGTGCTATCACTTTTCAAGGTACCTGACAGGCTCTTTGTCAATAACATATCAAACTAACATTCTTATTCATGAAGCTGTACCCTTTCTTTTGCCACAAGTTATCTTCAACTAAAATACAGTGATTTTACTGTGTATCATAACACCACATCTCATCCAGGCTGAGCAAGCAAACCTTTTGCCTGAATTCCGATTAAAACTCCTTCCTGGGCCTAATGCAAATGTTTTTTGTGCCAAAGATCACACACATTTTCAGCTACAGCTATATTCTTTATGTTTTCGAGCAATCACAATGGCAAAGGCATTCTTCATAATGCAAAGCCAAATATGTCTGAAAGCTTAGCAAGTAGAATCACTCCCCAATGTGTTTTCTGAAAATCTCACTCATTTTATCACTTGCAAGAACCAGCTCATGATTTTATCTATCTATCTATCTATCATCTAGTGTGTATCCTACTATCTATTTTCTCTGAAAGTAATTCGTCTCATTGCTCCTTTTGTAAAACAAAATGAAGAGAGGTTTTGGGCCATTGCTTTCTATTTAGTTTACCTTGAACCACTGGAGTTCTAGCCAATTCATTTCTCACTTCCTGAAGCCTTGGTGTGATAGAGGAAGTGCTGTTACAGAAGTCAGCCCTATTTTAGAATTGCTGGTGTCAGGTCAAAGACATCTTAAAACAAAACAAAAGCCTGATAAAGGAGAATGGATGCTCTGAGGAACAGAAAGTACCGTGAATCAGTACTGTTGAGGAAGATTCTGAGAGGAATGTTCTCTAAAAAGAACTAACGAAGTTCTTTCCTTAGCAAAGTTCATAAGCTACTGGATCATTTCAGATACGAACTACAATACATTGCCATTATGAAATTTGATTGTAAGTAATGTTTGAAGGGTGGTAAAATTATGCTTTATCCATTAATTCAACCTAATGGGCTATGAATTTAAGACATTTGGTTCATTTTCCAACAGGGGAATTCCAACTGCTCAAAGGTTAATTGGATTTTTTTCTCAATTTTCCAGGAATTTGCTCAATCATGAAGACTTGCTTTCCCTTTCTATCCACCCACCCTTAATCACCTCATCAAATGGTATGGCATAGGAAGGGAAGCTTGAGAAATCTCCAGTCAGTCAGAGTCATGACATCCTAGCTGTTGTGCTGCCTGGTGGTATCACTTCATGTACAGGAAGGGGCTGACAAATGAAACACCCATTCCTGGAAGCATTCCTATTGTTCTATTTTATTTTAAGAATAAGTTTCAACTTGTGTGATGTTAGCTCTGTTTTACGCCACTTACATCCCACTATTTCATGATAAACTTAAACTCATGGCAGCTTATTTTATATATGTATATGTGTGTGTGTACATAAAATGTGTATGTATATGTATGTTATATACATACATATAGTTATATACATATATATGTAAATGTAATTATATATATTAAATTTTAACTTTTTTAAAAAATAAGCACATTTAAGAAACCAACTAGCACTTTAAATCACCACGATAAAAAACACACAGTAACAGCAGCAGGCTAAAAAACACATTAAACAACTCATTGGAAAAAATGTCCAACAGAATAAAACAGGTTCTTAAGAGAAAGCTTAAGGCAGGCTTGGTCAATCTGTCCTGCAAGGTTATTCAATAGTTCAGATGCCAGTACTGCAAAGGCTCTTCTCTCTCGTCCCTTCTCTCGGCACTTTGGTTGGCAAAGGGACTATAAGGAAAGTCTCAGAAACTCAGTACTGACCATGAGCAGGTTGATACTTTCAAAATGTTTCTTAGGCTGCTGCTCTGCTACTGTCACGCGTTCTTATTTGTTTTAAAAGTATTTTGACTTATTATTAGTTTGTATTGAACTGCATTAATTGTTAGATGAGTTTTTTGGTTTTACTTTACTATGGCTTGGGTTTTTATTTTAAACTGTAATTATATGCTCAAATTGTTAGAAGTGTAATTTGTGTTGTTTTCCAATGCTTTGCTATCGCTGTTGCTTTAAGGTGAACTTTGTTGCTGGAATATCAGCAGACAAAATATTAATTTAAATCAAAACTTTTGCAAGCATATCTGAGTGGGAAGGACCCTGGCTTAATGGTGGAGCTTAAGATTTGCATGCAAAAAGTCCCAGGTTCAATCTAGGTTTACTGGCTGAAATCCTAGAAAGCCAGTCAGTATGGACAATACTAAGCTTCCTATATTCACTCTTGGTTGTTGAAAAGAGGGACTGATATGTTCTAAACCAAGCTTTGCGAATCTGATACCCCCTGTATGTTCTGGGTTATAACTCCCAAAACATGCAGAGGGGAACCAGGTTAACAAAAGCTACTTTAAATAAACCAAGAGAGTGTGTGATCCACCCATACTGCATGACTTGACTACTCATTGCAGCGTGGATAGCGCTGCAGCAGATGACACGAATTTAGTTTTTCATCTAAATGAGGCATGGCCAAACTTGGCCCTCCAGCTGTTTTGGGACTACAACTACCATCTTCCCTAGCTAACAGGACCAGTGGCCGGGGATGATGGGAATTGTAGTCCCAAAACAGCTGGAGGGCCAAGTTTGGCCATGCCTGATCTAAACCTTAATGGGTGGTTTATGGCAGGTACAAATGGCGGAAATGCAAGAGATGACAAATACAACATCTCTCCAGTTGGCCAGCTGAGCCCATGTGTCATTCCTTCCTGTTGCCATTTGCTCCATACCTTTCAGTGCTATTCTCGATTTCCTCTGGCACCCAGTCCCAGCTGCCACATTTCCTTATGATTTTGCGCATTAACACATTAACTGGGAAAGGAGCAACCATGCAGGGAAGAAAATGAACTGACCAGGCAACAAGCCTGATAGTTTGAGTTAAATGTTGGTTCTGAAACTTGTTTTAATGGGAACTCTTATACTATATATTATTTCCTAGGATCAGTGAAAACAAAGTTTCTGAAGTTCCCATGCTGTTTCTGCTGCCCTCCTGCGTCAGTCGGCAGAGACAGAATAACCTGTAGGTCTTGCACAATGCTTGCCTAGCCCCCACCACCATCAACAAGTGTCTATGCCATTGTCAAATGCTCAGCCTAAACAGCAGCAGCAGAAACAAACTTGGCCTCATGGGTAAGAGCTAGTAAATCATTGCCACAGCTCTTCTCAGATACAGTAGAAGCTTCTCTTCCCAGTTCTTCCCACTTTCAACTGTTCACGTTAGGGAGCGCATTCGTTCTGCGTGTGCCCAAAATTACAAGACAGATTGGGGTGATTCAGGGAAGGTTCTCTCATGTTTCCAAGTTGGACAGCACTCCAAGATGTCATGAGTCACAGCAGGGACTCCTAAGCTTCTGAGTAGCTCTGTGGTCTTGGATGTTCAAAAAACACATTTTGGAGAAGTGAAACCAAGATTTTTTGTGGGGGAGGGGTGTCAGGGGGAAATCTTTCGTTTTTATGGAGAGTTCTAGCTTTGTAATCACAGTGAATTATTTTCCCAGAGAACTCCAATCACATTGCTTGGGGGGGGGGGGGCGTCATATCTTCCCATATGTAAGTCAATGCAGAGATCTCCCTTGTAACTCCAAAATCCAGTGGGGTGGGTAAATTCTCCATGAATGACCCTTGGGGCTAAAGGTTCGCTGCTGGGAGACAACTTTAACCCTATCCCAGTATTTCCTGGGGGTTTCTGGTGTGTGTCCCCCCCACTCCCTCCTGATTCTTCTTGTACTGCAGCTGTAGTTCAGAAATTTGGCAGATTTCATCCCATCAGAAGGGGTGACCAAGCCAGCAAATTGCATACAATTCTCAAAGAAAATCAAAAGGTTATAGACTTTCTTTTGTTTAAAACATCAAACTTTAAAGGTACCCTGCACAAGTACTTCTGGGTGTATTTGTCTATAATTTGGGCAGGCTTAATCCATGCTGGGGCGTTTCCGTGTGCGGCTCTGGCTCGCCAGAGCAGCGATGTCACGCTGGCCACGTGACCCGGAAGTGTCTCCGGACAGCGCTGGCCCCTGGCCTCTTAAGTGAGATGGGCGCACAACCCCAGAGTCTGTCAAGACTGGCCCGTACGGGCAGGGGTACCTTTACCTTTACTTTAATCCATGCTGGATGGGCGGTTGAAAAAGAAAAGAACTTACAGCTTCTTTCAGACTCCACATTACAACAAATGGGGGCAAAAAAGAGAAACATTTTAAACAGGCCAAATTCAGTCTTAAATTGAGAGCCACATTGAAAAGTCACAGAGGAGCTCTGAAACTGGAGTCAAATTTTGTGGCCGATGCAAGTAGGAAAAGCTGCTGGCAGAGAGAAAGAAAGAAGTGGGGAAAGGATTTGCTTGCTTTTCCGGACTATAAATAACTTAGTGTTACTACCTAGGGCTATTGTGAAATGGCAACAGGAATTTATTTGCTCAGCATATGGGTGTCAGCATCTATATAGGATGACAAATCAAGATGCAGGGTAGAAAGGGGCAGTTGAGTGGTGCCCCTTTAAAAGAAGGTGTCAGCCAACACTTTCAAGGGAAAAAAGAAGTTTCTCTTTAGAGGGTGCTACCATATTTACTCGAACCTAATATCACCTTTTTTGGCCAAATAACGTTGTGAAAATTAAGGTGCACATTAGATTCAATGGCACGTTTACATTTGCCAGCAAATACTTTTTTGGTTTCAAGGTTCTGAAAATCAAGGTGCGCATTAGATTTGATGGCACATTAGACTCGAGTGAATATGGTATATCCTTGACTATCACCCTACAGCATCTGATAATATGCTTAACCCGCCCCCGCCCCCAGTCTCATATTCTAGCCAATACCACTGTTTCGCCTGTACTAACCAGTTATTTCTGTTCCTACGCTAAGGTCTGCCACAAAAAAATAGAAATCTATCTATATCTATCTGGATCACGTTGCTTCATGTCATTGGACATGTCATTTCTGAAGATACTCATTCAAAAATCTAAGAATAATTTTCAGCACTACAAATAAAACCCGACCAAAACCACATTCATGAAAAGATTTACATCACATATCAGCAGCTCAGCTGGTAGCATGAACACAGGAAATGGTCTCACAGGATAGCAAGGCATAGTAAAAGAAAGCCTTATGATTCGTTTAAATGGCGGAAACATTATTTAGGGCACAAATTATTCATTATTAATTGAATTTGTGTACTGCCCTTCAACTGTAGATCTCAGGGCTATTCACAACATAAAAATACAAGATAAAAAACACAAAATGCATAATAATAACAAGAATACCCCCCAAATAAATAAATATACCCCCCAAATAAATATTTATTTCTTTGGACTGCCGTGTGCTGGGTGGTGGTCTGCTGGGTGGAGAGCAGCCTTTATGGAAGTAGCTCCTGCAAGGCTGGCATTAACATTTAAGGGACCAAACCGCAGGGGCAGGGATTGGCTATGGAGATATTTTAGAGGAGGGATGCTGAATGGCTTGAACTTATGTGGCTGCCCTTGTGGATGGGTCCTGCATATATAATCCCAGCTTTGAGGGAGCCAATCTTGGAAGAGACATCATTTAGGTTTCCGATAACACTTAAAGGGCTCCTGGTTTCCAGCGATTCTGTGGGTAGTTGTATCAAACACGCATAAGCAATTCTGGATAAAACACAAAGTTCTTGTCCTGTTTGCAGAAGCACTTCTGATCCAAATGAGGCATCCACTGATGTAAGAAAAAGGAAGGCAATTTTGGGCAGTTTCCCTGCAGCCTCTGCACCACATTCCACGATGCACGTAAAGGTCCCTGAACTATTGGGTACAGATTTGGGTTGCAGGGTGCTGCAATGGGAAAGTGGAATTGGCAAAAAGTTCCCACACCTGTCCAATGCTTCTTCTGTCCTGGCACAAACTTTTGCTTTTAACTTGTTTTTAATTTTTTACGATTTTACTGTATGGTTTTATAGTTTTGCATTGTTGTAAACTGCTGTGATATATTGCTATGAGCGGCATATAAATATTTTTATAAATAAATAAATAAAACTCTGTTTCCACATAAAATTAATGTCATATTTATGCATTCTATCCCACCATTTATTGTTCTTTAACGTGATTAGTTTTAGGTTTTCCAAAATGACTGAAGCCCAGTTTGAAGTGGTCTAGTTTTAAAAATAGAACTTGGTGTAAGTATTCTAGACTACATTCCTATTCTTATTGTTTGTTTTACAGTTTTACTGTGATTTTTATAGCCTAGTGTGAAATATTATTTGGGTTATGAAATGAGAGGCAATTTAAAAAAATTAAAATAAACACTCTCCTCTGTCTCAGACATTTGCTTGTTTTTGTTATTTTTGTCAAATAACAAAATGAAACTATTATCATAAAAGTACCTTACTCCCATATTGTCCAGATTAGAAAGACACACAGAAATATGAATGTTCATAATGGCACAAGAAAGAAATAGTTGTCTTTACCGTTTTATCCCTGAGACGCTCCCCATGTATAAGAAAATCAGCACAGCCATTTTCTTCCTGGTGAATGACTTTGAAAACGGTGACATAGCTTAGACCACCCCCTCCAAGTGGTAACCATCCACCGCTTGAGTCATCACGGGTCATCACCACAGCTCGCACACGGGCATAACTATTACTGAAAGAGAGAGGTGAGAAAAAGCAGTTAGCTTCTCCATTTAGTTGAATGTGATTTAAACTAAGTCAGTTCACAGCACAGTCATTTGCACTTGTCAGGGAATGGTCTGAAGCCAAGGACTGGGGGACGCATTCTATGGCAAACCAGCTTCTCTCTGATGGAGAGCTGGAGGGGGAAGAGTCACAGAGAGAGACACAGAAGCTGAACAGCTTAGGGAGGAGTTACCCAATTATGAGATAATAACAAGGGAGCCAGAAGGGAGGGGACAGCTAGTCAAGACGTCACTTGAGAGTGTGGGGGACCCCCCCTCCCCACGAACTCGGAGGTCCGAACGTACATATCAGAGAGCAAAGGAGTCAGAGGGAGGGAGGAACTTCCCGTTGGTGCCTAAAATGCTGTGGAAGTCGGAAGGAGGATTTAGAGTAGCCAACTGCCCTCCCTGCGGAGAGCTGTGTATTTGTGCTTGCAGCATGATGCTGTAATAAAAGGACTATATCAACTGCGCGTTAATTCTTATCTGTGACGTTACTGAAAGAAGAGGAGGGCTCTCCACACCTGACAGCACTATTCAAACAACTTCAACAACTCTACTTAAATGCACACTTCTTAGCAATTCAGGGGTCTAAATAGGAAAATACTGTATGCTGCGTGGAGACCCCCAATTTAAGCATGCACCTGTATTTTATGATTCTAATGGTTTAGGCAGAGGTTCTGTTTTATAGATGTATAGATATTTCTTCTGAGTGGACTATTCAACATTCCTGGCTTGTCCAAAAATGTTCAGCAGAGTGCTACATAGTGCTGTAGTAAGCCAAAAACCTAGGTGATACACCACTAGGTCTTCAAGAAGTGTTCCCAAAGCTTAGTCCTCGAGCCATTTGCATGAATTCCTGATGGTATTGATAAAAAAAAAGGATGCTGAGGTAAGAGCTGGACAATTTATTGACTGAAAAAAAGTCAAAACAATGTAAAAAAATCTGGTCTCACCAAACTCAAAATACCAGTGTGTTTGTGACAGCCTTGCATCAGAATGTCTGGCAAGGCAGTATCACTCACTACTGGTAACCACGGCAACAGTGTTGGCAGAAATGGTCCTGTTTGTATTCAGTTGTGCACTGTCTTAATTTGGTAAGAAATGAATGGGTACAGATTGGATCAAAATACCCCACTGCACTAAAGCCTAAACCAAGTAAAAGATCATTATGTTTGCACATTTGCTTCTTAAGAAGAGCCACTTAAAATTGTCCAGCAAGCTTCTCTTACCACATTTTCAACTCCCCCTTTGCCCTTATAATGGTTAAAAGGAGTTACTTTATTGCTGTTCTACACTAGTAGGGGCATGCATGTAAGAGCCTTTTATATCAGAGTTCTAATTACAGGTAGATAGCCGTGTTGGTCTGCCATAGTCGAAACAAAATAAAAAAATCCCTTCCAGCAGCACCTTAGAGACCAACTAAGTTTGTTATTGGTATGAGCTTTTGTGTGCATGCACTCTTCTTCAGATATATCAGAGTACAGTGGATGCTCGGCTTGTGAACGTGGCCCGTGCGGGAGGCACGTTTACAACCCGCAGTGCCGTGTCTGCGCACGCGTGGGTTGCGATTTGGTGCTTCTGCGCATGCGCCAAAACCCGGAAGTAACCTATTCCGGTACTTCCAGGTTTGGCACGGTGCGCGACCTGAAAACGCACAACCCGAAGTGTCTGTAACCTGAGGTATGACTGTAGTCTGAAACAGCCACTATCTCCTCTACCACTGATTAGAATCACACGACACTTCAACAGAAGGAAAACTCTCTTTAATTGATACAGGTTACCTAGACATACCCAAATACTTATATTTAGATATTTTGCTGTATAGAGTTCCTAGAATTAGCAAGTCTAACTTCTAGCTTTGAGCAGTGGGACTGAAAGAAGTGGTGGAGTCACTGCCACATCCCAAGCTAGCCTCATGCTAGACAGGGTGGAATGTGGGGTGCCCCCCTTTTCTATTTTTTGCACCAGCTCCTCTCTCTCTCTCTCTCTCTCTCTCTCACACACA
Source organism: Podarcis cretensis (assembly GCF_951804945.1). Classification (NCBI taxonomy): domain Eukaryota; kingdom Metazoa; phylum Chordata; class Lepidosauria; order Squamata; family Lacertidae; genus Podarcis; species Podarcis cretensis. The sequence continues at coordinate 41,697,596 of NC_137170.1, read as the reverse complement.
CACACACACACACACACGACAGCATGTTTCCCTAAAACACATGCAAACGTGGAAAAACTGGAAACAGTTCAAGAATTTGTATAATTTTCACTCTCAACCATCACAAGTTTCAAAGGGTACGGTAATCTATACTGCTAACTCCACTGGAAATCATAATAAATTAATCACTCAGTCTTTGTAATGAGGAAATAGACTCTTGTCCTGGTTTAAATGAGTTCCTGATCTGCAACTCATGCGCTACATATTCCTTGGAACTAAATTTCACTGAGGTTTCTTAGGGAGTGTCAAGGAAGTTTTTAAAAGCTCACGTACAGATTTTAGTGTTTCTAGTTTTAGGGGAGTACCCATTCTTACTCGAGAAGCCCAAAATCATCATGCTGATTGTCATGATGGAAACTGTTGTGCAATCACACAGTGAGACAAGATGACAGAGATGGAAGTCAGATCAGAGAAAGATCCTTTACTTCTATAGGCATACCTTCATATAAGCATTTTTAAACTTTTTGTATTCCACCCTTTTTATATAACCCGGTAACTCTTTCTCTGTCTCTCTCAAACTGCGTACTCATGCGAGATAGATCTTTTGCATCAACTGTTCCAAGTGTGCTGTCTAGAGAAACAAGGAGCATCTTAGGGTAGTCTCACAAACTAATGTATGCAAATATATGAGGTGATGTGAAAGTTCTGTGTTGAACGCTTGATAAACAGTCATCGTCATTGTCATCATCATCATCATCATCATCATCATCAAAGAAGCTATCCTTTGATTTGGCAGGCCCTATTATGTATGCGCAGATAGCTTTTGTTGCCTTAATGTTTGCAATTTCCCCCCAGAGTCAAGTACCTTTCAGTTTTTTTAAATAACCCACAGAAGTTTCCAATATGTCAATTAAAGTTACAAAGGTCAGAGTTGAAAGGATTGTATGCATACCTCATCTTTCTAGAATGTCTAGAGGATGTTGAGTTTATTTGTGTTTCTATTCTTTTATCTGACAAGCGTAAGTTTAGGATGTTGACGAATGTCAGTTTTTGCAGAACAAACTAGAAAAAGGAATCCCAAAAATGATATTCTCCCCCTTAAAGCAGGAAAAAGGATCTCCCGTCCTCAACTTCAGAAGGAAAGTAAATTCAGTAAAGTTAATGGTCTATTTTTTCCTCTCTCATGTGAAGCAGTTATACAGAATACTATTCCAGTTTAATCAGGAAAAATGCTATGGATGTGCTTCTATCACCATGAGCTCAAGAGGAACCCAGAAATCCAGAAGAGGAGAAACATGAATTAATGAGCAAACTACTATAAATAGTAAAGGCTTTTTTTTTGCTACAATTCTACTCATAAAATTCATCATTACGTAGAATTGGCTCGCATTTCAGGTAGGATCTATCTATCTACTCAGTCAGTATCTTGAAATATTCGGGTTTAGTGAGAAAGTAATAAGAGGAGTAAAGGAGTGACAGACCAATTCCACTGCTTACTTGCACTATAAAGAAAATTCAAATTTGTACCGAGAGACTCTGAATGCAAAGTACTCTTGGCAGGCAAGCTTTTCTTTTGCCTGACTTGTACATGAAGAAAGTATTTCTTCTTCTACTAGGCTTGTTACTGTAAAAACCTGAAACCCATCTTCTGTGATCTTGAGGTGTGGAAGCCTCTGCTGAATAATTAATCTCACACTGGGGCTGTCATTATCATAATCAACTGTTTTCAGCAAAAAATAATTTCACAGATGCACCTCCCTTCTTCCTGAGAGAATCCAACGCAGCAAGTATGAGCACAGAATTCAAATCTGGAAAAGAGTGGGGGCCTGCTAGAACAATCTTTCATCTGCCCGCTAGGGAGAATTGAGAACAGGTCATGGGCTCCCTCCCTCCCTTTCCTTTCCCAAATCCTGAATGCCAAATCACCACTAGGAAATGCTGCAGTTGTTGGGAAACAGATTTTTCTGAAACTGCAACATTATGGTTCAACTAAATGCAAGAACAACTTCATTCTGGGTGAATCACAGGAAATAAATTGTGGGGATTTGCCTTGCCATTTTCTATGCGCTTTTGTTGCTTCTGTCTGCTCAGTACCTTCTGCAGTTCCCACCTTCAATTCACTCTTTTAATCAGTTCTTAACATTGTGGCCCCACTCTCCCAATGAAGAAGCAGCTCCTTGTACCCCCAAGCCTGCTGTGCTACTTCTATTGAACATATCTAGCAATATCCTTGGTGTGGGTGAAAGCCTTTGAAGAAGAATGAGTTAGCTGACCATATTGCTGTCAATATAGCGCTTCTCAACTGCCATCTACCTGGCAAAAGAACACTTCTACATCCCACTCACTCTCAGAAACTCTCAGCATCACCATATTTCTACCTGTGATGCCCTGCTCTGGCTCGCCCAAGTACCTTCTCTCTCCTTCCTTCCTTCCTTCCTTCCTTCCTTCCTTCCTCTCTGCCCAAGATTTTCCTTTTCCAGTAATAAAATCAAAACCAAATACTTTGCTCTTTTCCTCTCTCTCCCCTCTTAACTCCTTGTCTCACTTGAAGAGTTGACTACCTGTAGTCCCTGACTCCACAATGACCAAGTGATCCCTTGATCTCCCTACTCCTGATTGCCACCTTCCCCACAATTATCCCACCCTTCACCCTCTTGCTACTACATTTAAATATGCCAGTCTCCACTATGCTCAGAAAACAATCCACTGGCCCTTCCTCCTTCTCCTGTTAATCCCAATTTTCCTTGTATTTTTATATCCAAATTCTTTGAGCATGGGGTCGAAGGGGGCTCATGCAAGAAATCCGAGACAAAGAGCTCCTCATTTTGCTTTTGGACTACTATGGGTTCCTCTAGTGTTCCATCTGAGTGGAGTTCTCAAAATTGTCTCAAGTCTTTATCTAAAGAGGTCTCTCTAGAGTCTAGGTCAGGGGAAGACAACCTAATGCCCAGGGGCCAGATGCGGCCCAATCACTTTCTCAATCCGGTGCACAGATGGTCCAGGAATCAGCGTGTTTTTACATGAGTAGAATGTGTCCTTTTATTTTAAATGCATCTCTGGGTTATTTGTGGGGCATACAAATTTCTTCCCTCCCCCCCCCCAAAAAAAAAATAGTCCGGCCCACCACATGGTCTGAGGGACGGTGGACCGGCACATGGTTGAAAAAGGTTGCTGACCCCCGGTCTAGGTCAACTGGGACCTTGACAGTATAAGAGTGCAGCTACAGGATGATATCCAATTGTGGCATTCTGCTTGTACAAAGGACTTCCTTTTATCTTCCTTACACTTCCTCTTCTGTCTCCTGCAACCCTTGTGCACCTTGGGAGCAGATGGGGAGAAGAGTGAGCTCCGGAGTGGAAGGTGAAGCCCCAATGAGTCCACTGGCATGACACTGGATCTTGCCCTAAATCTTTAAAATCTGTAAAATGGGACTAAAAATCATCCCTTGGGGCTGTTTGGATAGCAAATGTATAAAGAACGTTATGTACTCAGCACCTTAATTTGCAAGACACAAGATCATCTAGAACAGGGGTCGGCAAGGTTTACCTTGCCTGGGTCTGTTCACTCCAGCGGAGATCCCTCCATGGGCCGGATCGCACGGCCGCAATTTCCAGCGTCTGCACAGACACGATTTCTGGCATCTATGTCTGCGCAGACACAATTTTCGGCATCTGAGCATGCGCAGACATGATTTCCGGCACCGCAGAAGCGAGTCCCCGTGCTGGGCCGGTTTAGCACAGAGTGCGGGGAGTCGCCGAGCAGGCAGCTCGGTTCAGGGGTGGCTCGTGGGCCGGTTAAACGACCCCCCTTGGGTCACTTAGGTTGCCTACTCCTGATCTAGAACAATTTACCACTTGCTAACAAACATTCATGGCTCCTCATGTTAGGTTTTTTTAAAAAAAGTAAGGTAAATAATGTTTTCATTTTGATTATTAAAAAAAGGAAAACGTTTAATTAATTCAACCAACCAACACAGAGCTCTATTGTTTAAGCATTAACCATATATGAAGAGATGCAGAGTAGCTGTACGCATCCCAAAGGTGACACTTCCTTCTGTAACAATACTTACCTGGCTGCAGCTATTAAGATATACCGTATTTTTTGCACCATAACACTCACTTTATTCCTCCTAGAAAGTAAGGGGAAATGTCTGTGCGTGTTATGGAGGGAATGCCTATGGGTGGCATGCCTACAGATTTTCCTCCTCTAAAAACTACGTGCGTGTTATGGTTGGGTGCGTGTTATAGAGCGAAAAATACGGTATTTGTGCACAGACATGTGTTTGTGTGTTGTGTAGATCAAGGGAAGTAATAGTGCCACTGTATTCTGCTCTAGTCAGACCTCACCTGGAGTACTGTGTCCAGTTCTGGGCACCACAGTTCAAGAAGGACACTGACAAACTGGAACGTGTCCAGAGGAGGGCAACCAAAATGGTCAAAGGCCTGGAAACGATGCCTTATGAGGAATGGCTAAGGGAGCTGGGCATGTTTAGCCTGGAGAAGAGGAGGTTAAGGGGTGATATAATAGCCATGTTCAAATATATAAAAGGATGTCACATAGAGGAGGGAGAAAGGTTGTTTTCTGCTGCTCCAGAGAAGCGGACACGGAGCAATGGTTCCAAACTACAAGAAAGAAGATTCCACCTAAACATTAGGGAGAACTTCCTGACAGTAAGAGCTGTTCGACAGTGGAATTTGCTGCCAAGGAGTGTGGTGGAGTCTCCTTCTTTGGAGGTCTTTAAGCAGAGGCTTGGCAACCATATGTCAGGAGTGCTCTGATGGTGTTTCCTGCTTGGCAGGGGGTTGGACTCGATGGCCCTTGTGGTCTCTTCCAACTCTATGATTCTATGATTCTTCTTGAATTTGCTGGGCACTGATGCACTGCAATCTCATTACTACTTCTGTCTATAATTCCACTCACCAGGAACATTGGCTCACCAGGAACATTGGTCAGCAGTCATGGGCCAGGCATCTTTCATAGAAGCTTGCATATATCTTCTCAATGAGGGTTTCCTGGATCACTATTTGACAATCACATTAGGAGAGTAGTAAAAGTAATAAAAGTACAGCATCTTCTTTCTTTCTTTTTTGCTGGAGCAAAGGGAGGACACTACTTACAACAACTTGATTTACTATGCTTCTCACTTACTAATAGAAAGATAACTTTATCTATGTCTCTGTACCAGGCCCTCTCAGATCAAAGTGGAAACACCACATCCTTTCCAGGTTTCAGCCACTGCTCCACCCTCTTCTGAAAATGATCGTGGTAGTTTGGAAAAAAACTGCTATGTATGATAACCAAGACCTTATCCTATCGTAGCAGCTGTCATATGGGCTGCCATGTGGGGCTCTGTTAATGTGCAGACAATTTTGATCTACTTGATTCTGGGCCCAGTTTGTCTTTCACCCTCTGCTTATGAGCTCTTGGTATCAATCTTCAATTGATACCAGGGGCTGCCAATTATTTTCTAGTCCACCCAAATGACAACTCATGTTCTGATCCTGATAAGATTCCGGATGCAATCCGCACAGCCTATGGACAATTGCTTAGTATGCAGGACATCAAACAATACTTCCAGTTCCCTCAGGCAAACGGGTCGGATAGCAGTACAAGATGTTCCGCTAGCTATGACACAAATGTACTTGCTAAAGCGAAATTCTAACCTCTGGCCAGCAAAAAGACAAGTCTCCCGAGAGCAGTCAAAGATAAACAAGGCTACTTTTATTTAGGGAAGGAGGATCTTTATTTAAGGAAGAGGAAGGAAGTGTCTGTTGTCAGCCTGCACCAAGCGGGGGACAGGCCACCAAGAAGCCTATATCCCGGAACAGAAAGTCTTTGTGCTGTGTTTGCTAGATTGTAACCCAATGACAAAGAGGCGCCTTCTTTTAATAAATAAATAAATCGTATTGATTCCAATTCCATATTAGATGGTTTACAAATGGAACTGTATCATTATAAAAGTTTCCTACATTCCATCACCTTCTAGCCCAGGGTGACCAACAGAACAAAGGCCTGAGATCTGTAGCAAGGACTGGCTCGAGTCTCAGTACCTCCTTCTAAGTTTTACGGGAGCAAAGTAAAGGGGCTGAGGTTTGGGACATACTGTAGTTGGGAGGGGGCAAAACTGGGATTTCCAGGGCCTTTATACCCTCTGTTCCCATGGTGTCCATCAATACTTTTATCCAACTCATAAACGTAAATGACTACCATTAATTTCTATTGGGAAGAAGCACAAAACCCTGGGGAAGCATTGCAAATGCCAACCACCATTAATACCGGTTGGCTTAGCCACTGCCACTGTGAACCAACTGGAATATAAGTGAGGTCCTACTTCTGGTTAAACATTCAATATTTTATACCTCAGGTTTCCTGCTCATAAAGATGACATTTAAGACCTTAAAGGCATGTGCTACAACCCAGCTCGCAAAAGATAAAGAATACTGAGATATGCCTGGATGAAAATCTACATAGTAATAATATATAGACCTTCAGTCAAGAGTGGGATATAAATATATTAAATAAATTGATTTATTTAACTCTCAGTCAAAGAAGTGGAATAGATTCAAGAGGCTTAGTATCCTCCTTCACAGGAGAAAAGCCAATCCACCTCTCCAATATGCCTAAAGATAGCAGCAGTATGATATATCAGGAAAAGAGGAAGTTAGAGAATAAGCAGTCCATTTCACAAAGTTCAATTTAGATGTAACACACATTCCACTCTTCCCTGGTGGACAAGAAGAGGAGACCTGAAACTTCTGCTTCCATTCTAAATGAACAATTGTTTCCACATGTCTGAATACAGAAAACCATGGTTGGGCAGTATTATGTTTTCGGAATAAGTCTGAATCTGAAGCCATGGTTTGCTCCTGGAGTCTGGATATCACAGGGAACTGTGACTTGTTTAAAATGGGAAGTAAATAATTCTAATTTTTCTCCTTCAGTGGCATGAGAAAAAGGAGAAAGCATGCAAATCTAAAGCTGCATTTACTTTTAATATCCTGTTATGTTACAAGCTAGTGTTTAAAAGCCTAACCAACTTAGGCACTAAAAACATGTGAGATCCCCCTCCTTCCCTATGGGCTCTCTTGGGCGTGATAATCTCTTGGTATTTCTGCTGCCCTCAGAAGTTCAGAGGTGGCAGCGGCCTGGGAGAGCCTATTCTCTGTGGCAGCCCCTACGTTGTTGAATTCCCTCCCTATGGAGATACATCTGTCACCTTCACTATACAGTATTTGGTGAAGACACACCTCTTTACTCTGGCCTATGATGCCTGAGATGTGTGTTTTCAGGACTCACCCTACTCCTGCAACTGTAATTTGTTTTAATCATTTTTAATACTGAATTTTAAACAACAACAACAACAATTTATTATTTATACCCTGCCCATCTGGCTCGGTTTCCCCAGCCACTCTGGTAGGCTCCCAACAGATTAAAAGCAGAATAAAACATCAAATATTAAAAACTTCCCTAAACAGGGCTGTGACAGCATTGTTGTGACATGCTGGTAAAGGGTGAGCAATAAATCTAAATAACAATAACAATAACAACATACTCTAATGAACAGTGGCCCTCTTGTCTTAGAAAGAGTTATCAAATTTATAAAAGGGAAGACAAACCCAATATTTAAAAATGGAAGCAGCGCTGGGATAAGTTAAAACTATGATTGATTTATCCACACGACCTCATAAGAACATACCGTAACAACAGGCCTGAGGTCCATCTAGTCCAGTGTCCTATTTCACATAACGACCAACCAGATCCCTCTGGGAAACCTATAAAGTAATAGTCTTTTTCTGTTGCAGATCCAAGGCAACTGGTATCCGTCTGGTTCCTAAACCTCCAAAGCATTTTTTTTTAGTGGGGGAGAGTGCTAAGGGCATGGGGGTGCAAAATGGCAAAAATTACCTCCCTTCCTCTTCTGTTAGTGGAAAGGATCTTCACTGAATCAAAATGCTTGTGCCCATTTAAGGGCACTCACTGGAAACAATTCTCAATTCTCCTATTCTTGCTCTGAATCTTGCACAAGCTCTTACAGATGAGCAGAGGAAAGCAAAAACTCACATTATATGATGGTCATTTTTAACCACTCTTTTTTTTACATTTTCAACTGTTCTTATTTCCACCATTTGCATGTCTCATTTTATCAATTTATACTCACTGAACATGTGCTTACTAGAGAAGCACCTGTGCGAATTTGGTATTATAGTAGAGAAAACAAATGAAAAGCATTTCATTCACAATACAGATTTGTTATTCTTAATATTAATTTCCCAAGCCAGCAGTTCCCAAACTCAGAAATACAAGGCTATGTAACTTTCCCAGCCAATTTACCAAACCTAGAACAAGAACAAGAACATGGACTTTGGCAGACTTGACTGAAGCTAAAGAAAACTGACATTAAAAAAGTACTTTAACAACACCCGGCCTGAAAGGAAGTATGTTGTTTTCTAAAAATACAGAATAATTATGTTTAGAAAGTCAGATGCTCTTCTACTCTCTCTTTCAGAAGAGCTCTCACTGCAAGTTACAGAACTCTGGTTTAATGCAAAAGAAATTGTCACTTAGCATTTGTGGTCAGTTTTAATCATTCGTAATTATTTTTGCCTCTCAGTACCAGAATCTGGCATGGCAGGTACTTTAAAGGTTTTCTTCAGATTAAGGCAACTCTTCCCTGATGAGAAGAATGTTACGATCTTTACACCGTGAATGAGCTTTTGCAAGGCCCAGTCATTTGTGGTCATTTTAACAAGTAAGCCACATTGATTGTATATGGAAGATAACAAAGTAGCAGTGTTAAAATAAACTAAAAGGGAGCAAGGGGGAAGAAAGGAAGCAAAATAATGATGTTTAGAAAAAGATTTTACGGTCAGAAATTAATTACTGCTCACCACAGCTAGCAAAACAAATGGGATATTTTTACAAGCCAAGATGATTTGCTATGGCAAGTTAACTGTTGTCCTTGTCCATTATAGGTATTTCTTTGACGAGCCTCACCCAGGAGGTGACATTACAGTGCAGCTTGCAGAGGAAAGCAGATATGGTCCAACCACACCCCAACTGCAAAACTGTCACACCTGTTACATTGGCAGCTTTGCTCAATGTTCTGGAGTTGAGGATAGGCAGAACCAGGAGGATGGATGTGGTATCAGGAACACGGTCAGTCAGATGGCCCCATTATTCTTCACTCAAGTGGAGCCCCTTTCACTCAAGGAACACCTGGAAGGGCTTCTGTCTAAACTGGTTCGTTCCATTTTGTCTGCTGTGTGGTATCATTTATAAGCCAATCAGAAGCTATCAACTGAAGAATTCCATAAACTGGAATCACTTACATTGTATATCCATTGTATATCCTGCTCCATCTCACAGTCCTGAGTAGCTTGCACATATACATTTGAAAAGACAGAATTTATTGTTGGGAGGAGAAATGTGTCTCCAGTTGCCCTTCTTCCTGTGGGCCAAACTATTTGTCTTGTTTTCTCTGTAGTAACAGAGCAGCTGACTGTTGCAGGAGACTTATTTCTGGAAGGGAGAAGGAAGCAGGTTCCTGCGTTTTCCCTCACACATCTCATTATTCAACTCCCTTGCCTTCATGTTAGGCCATTTTAGCCTCCATCCTCTGTATCAGCTTCCCTTAACCTGGTGCCTTCCAGATGTTAAGACTGCAATTCCTATCACCCCCAGTCATTGGCCAAGCTGGCTGGGGCTGATGGGAGTTGTGGTCCAAAACACATGGAGGTTGGCAAAGGCCAGATCAGGGGTAGCCAACATTGTGCCAGCAGAAGCCTTCCCTGCTACCTATAGGCTCTCCAAGTAGGTCTGAAAGAAGAATTATATTGTACCCAACAGATGGGTTGCAGTGCATGTTTCCTTGTTATGTGTGTGGTGTGCACAACAGTTTCTCCTATTTGCCAATGGGCCCAAAAATATTGGTGAGACTTCCTCTAGATTATTTAAGTCCTCAGCCTGCTTCCTGTATGAGGTTTTAACTATTTAACACGCAAACTGATTATTTTCCCTTCCTGCACAGAAACTGGATTGTGAACTATTTATTTCCCTTAAGGAACCAAATGTTCCAAACCATCAAGCCAGCTCAATCAGTGTTAGTGGTTTCGCTGCCACAAATTTAATACATTATATATAGATGATAGATTATATAGATCTATATATAGGATGAACAAGCTAATTTATTTTAACTGGAAAATACTTCTTTTTAAAATACTTGATCAAAAAGTTCTCCAATTGGGGCACCAGTTTCTTTGTGTTACTTTGGCTGCTAATGTGAGAAAATATTCTTTTCTCTAATATTCTGTTACATTCAACAGACTGGTTGTGTCTGAAAGACAAGTGTCAACGTTAGATGGGATGCTAGCCATCTCTTTGAATCTCTTGATAGAATATAATCTCAATCTTCTTTCATCAGCTATGTGGAGGAATCCTTACCCAGATTGAAACAGTGTGTGCGGTCAACTCCTTCACCACTTTATATGTTAACTCACATAAAGGGGGTCCACACAAAGAAAGGGGTGGTTAAGCCCCACATCCTATAACAGGTGGCTTCCTGCCGACACGCCCATATTAGACCCAGATTTCTATAGGGGGAAAGCCTATGCACAAAATACATGAAGGAGCTTTCATCCTGTGACGTTTTCCTGCTGAACCTCAAGCTGCTATTTGCAGCAAAAAACAGTCTGGTGTCTGGTGTGTGTGTGTGTGTGTGTGTGTGTGTATGTTTTCAAACAGCACAAGTGAGGGAAGGTAATTTCTAAATCCTCTGGCTGTGCTTATTCACTGGCTAGAGCTCCTGCAGCATGGCATTAATACAGATCAAACAGGGCTGTTGCAAGGATAACTATGGACATATGTGAAGTGCTCTTGGAATGTGCTGGTCAATGCTAGGTATTTATTATTCTCCTTTTCTCCCAGCTAAACCTGCCTATCTGTGTGGTAAACAATAGCTACCCACCAGGCAGATGACCCAAATGAGACCTTGGTGGCCTTGGCCTCTACCGTCCTCTGTTTCCACCTTGCACAGTGCCTTTCATGCCACCCCTAATTTACTTTCTCACTGCAGTTGCCACTTACAACCCCATCAGTCTCTCTTCCCATGACCCTGAGAGTGAGACACCAGTTACCGAAAAGAAGCCACCAAGATAACAGAGCCCTTCCTCTTTTCACTGGGACTTTTCTGCAACCCAAGTGCTGATCTCAGCAAAGGGAGGCCAGTTGTGCAAGAGAGGCCGTGGGAAGGGAGATGGCAAACAAGGGAGGAAGGGAGCACCTGCACTAAAAGAATCTTTAATATCCCTTTGACCCCTGCACAGATATAAATGTGAAAGTCACTACGAACTTCTCTTTTGCAGTTTGTTGGCACTGAGTCGGGAGGAGGAGAGGAAGTAAATGTTTAAAGCAGGACATAGGTGAAAGTGACTTGAGAAATACTGATTGGTTCTTCATTAAACTAAAACAACGTGGCACTCTTTATTTATACAGATATCTAATGTTAGTTCCCCAGGCTATTTTACATGTAGAAGGCAAGGAAGCATACATTTTTTAAGGTGCCTTGGTATATTTATGTCTGTTTACAGAGCCCAAGTCATTCTTTGTATGAGCTTCTCACACACCAGGAAATACACACCAAATCAAACAGTTAAATGCAAATACTCAAATGTAAATACGGCAGACAAGATCATATTGCTTAAACAGTTCCAGCCGCGGCAATAGCTAGGTTATGTAACGAGCATTAAAACTACCTCAAATTTAGAGGTCCACAACACAGAGGGTAAAACATGTGCTATGACTACAGAACATTCAAGGTTCAATCCCTGGCATCTCCAGAAAGACCTCTTGCTGAAAACCTGGATCTCTGTGGGTTGGAGACACTTTCCTCCAGTGATTTCACTTCCACTTACAGGATTGGTTCCAAATAATAGAAATGTTGACTGCCCCAATCCCATGAAAGCTGGTCTGTGGAATGCCACAGGTATTTAACACCTGTGTGAAGCTACTGGGTGTCATCATTAGATCTAGAACAAAGAGACACTGGTATGCTGATGGGACCCAGCTCAGTGTCTCTGCAACATCTGAATTAGAGGTCATGCACATCCTAAACCAGTGTCTGGATGCAGTTATCTGTTGGATGAAGGCTAATAGATCCATTTCAGTCCAGTTTCCATCCTGGTTTTGGGACCGAGACAGCTCTGGTTGCCCTAACAGATGATCTCCGTAGACAACTGGATCGAGGCGGGTCAGGACTGCTGATCCTTTTAGATTTATCAGCGGCCTTTGACATGGTTGATCATGATCTTCTGGACCACCGCCTCGCAGACGTGGGGATACAGGGCATAGCCCGTAACTGGCTGTGCTCTTTTATCTCTGGTTGGAGACAGAGGGTGGCACTAGGGAGGGAAATGTCGTCACGCCATTCCTTGGTGTGTGGAGTGCCGCAGGGCGCAATTCTCTCCCCGATGCTTTTTGACATCTTTATGCGACCCCTTGCCCAGATTATCCGGAGCTTTGGGCTGGGCTGTCACCAGTATGCTGATGACACTCAGCTCTATCTGCTGATGGATGGCCACACCGACTCGGCCCCGAACACACTGACCAGATGCTTGGAAGCTGTGGCTAGATGGTTTTGTGGGAGCCGATTGAAACTAAATCCTTCAAAGACAGAGGTCCTATGGCTGGGTCGGGATGGCATGGGGATGAGGGACCAACTCACTTCTCTTGCGGGGGCCCAATTAGTGCCATTGCCTTCCGTTAAGAATTTGGGTGTAATCCTTGATGCCTCCCTTTCCATGGAGGCGCAAGTTACAGCAACAGCCAAGGCGACATTTTTTCACCTTCGCTGCATCAAGCAGTTGGTCCCTTACCTTTCCTGCCCCGACCTGGCCACAGTGATCCATGCGATGGTCATCTCCAGGCTTGACTACTGTAATTCGCTCTACGCGGGGCTGCCCTTGAAGCTGTCCCAGAAACTCCAGCGGATGCAGAATGCTGCAGCGAGGCTCCTCACGGGGTCTCTGCCATGGGAGCATATTCACCCAGTGCTTTTCAAACTGCACTGGCTCCCGGTAGAGTAAGGGTCAGATTTAAGGTGCTGTTTTTGACCTTTAAAGCCCTTCACGGCCTAGGACCCTCGTACCTACAGGACCGCCTCTCCCGGTATGCCCCACGGAGAGCCTCAAGGTCCATAAATAGCAACACCCTAGTGGTCCCGGGCCCTAAGGAAGTTAGATTGGCTTCAACCAGAACCAGGGCCTTTTCAACTCTGGCTCCGGCCTGGTGGAACGCTCTGCCTCATGAGACCAGGGCCCTGCAGGATCTGATTTCTTTCCGCAGGGCCTGTAAGACAGAGTTGTTCCACCTGGCCTTTGGCTTGGAGCCAATTTGATTCCCTCCCTCTCTTTCTTTTTTTCTTTCCTGCCTCCTCCTGCGTTGAGGCTACATTTTATTTTAATGTTGTATTTTAATTTGTTTTTAAGTTGTAATCATTCAACTTGTTTTTATTATTGCTTGTAAGCCGCTATGAGCCCAGCCTTGGCTGGGGAGGGCGGGGTATAAATAAAAAATTATTATTATTATTATTATTATTATTATTATTATTATTATTATACTGCAAATGAATCTTAGCAATAGATGGTTCATTCCCAGGTGTGGGAATTGGGCTGTGCACCTCCTCTGAAGGAGCAGGTATGCAGTTTGGGTGTGCCCCTAGATCCATCACTGTCACAAGATGCCCAGCTGACCTCACTGGCTTTGAGCACTTATTATCAACTTTGGCTACAACAGTTACTGGACAAGGACAACCTTGTCATGGTGGTCCATGCAGACATCACTGTGATGTGCTGTACACAATCTAGATTACTGTAATGCACTGTATGTGGGGCTAACCTTGTGCCTAATTTGGGAGCTGCAGCTAGCACAAAATGAAGCTGCTTTGGAGCACAGTGAAACACACAATTTTGGGTTGCAGATGCACTTGTGTTGAAACATCTGCACTAGGTGCCTATTAGCTACCAAGTTTTGATGTTGACATTTGAAACTCCAAACAACTTGAGACCATGGTACCTAGAAGGCTGCTTCCTCCAGACCACACTGGGCCTTAAGATCTTCCAAGAAAACCTTGCTGGCCACTTTGTGACCAGTGGATTGTCACTTGGTGACAATACAGAAATAAGCTTTCTAAATGCCTCTTAAAGACATATGTGTTTACCCAGTGGTTTCCCCCCCTAAAAAAAATGTTTAGGGGTACTCTCATTTTCCTACTCATATTGAAATACTGCCCCTCAATGAGGCCAAACTTAAGATTCACAAAATATTTAGGGGTATGCATACCCCTGTGTCTCCCCAGAAAAAAAGCACTGTGTTTACCCATTTTGGCTTCTGGACTCTGATTCCTAATTTTTAATACAACTTTTTTATATACTCAGTTTTATTTATAGTTTTATTCTACTTTGGAAAAGTTTTTGATTGCTCTGCTTTACATGCATTTATATTGATTTTATTATGCTTTATGTAAGCTGCTTAGCTGTTTCTTTTTATATTAAGCAGCATATAAATTTTAGAAATAAATAACAAAAAGTGGTACAGTGTTATTACTTGTATACTGAAGTGGCAGACACTAAAAGTTGACACTTTTAGAGACTGCTGCTTCACACTTCATTGGGCAAGAGAAGAAAACTATTTTGCTGAAGAATATGGAGGGATGGTAAGAAGTTGTGAGGATGGGAAAAGGTAAACTATCAGCCCACCTCAATTGTTGACTTACCTGAGCCTGGATATATTAAAATGCACCGGAAAGCAGTTAATATCAATCAATATGATTTTTTAAAAAAACAGCCAAATTAGGGGGGGAAACCCACTAACAGATGAAACTACAGAAATGTGCACAAACGGTTTTAATAGTACATGTTGCAAATTCAAAGACTAGTGTCTTCCACAAGAGCAAATACACTGTCTCTACTTGTTTTATAGCCACAACTTCAACCAGATGCTATTTTCAAGCAAGTTAATTTACCATCTGCATTTTTCCAGTTTATACACAGGCTGGAGCATGCTGAAGCATTCCCCCCCCCCATCAGTGACATGAAAGGAAATTAGAGTGTACATATTTGATTGCATGTTTCTATACAACATCACACACCTACATGGCATTCTCCAAAATGTGCACTTGCTGTAACTGTCTGAAGTAGGGAGCAATTAAACCAGTAGCTGTTCACTTTTTTACAATGGAGGTGCAGTCACAATTTATATGGAAAGTGCATAAACCTACACTGGGCCTGGATAATTCATCCAGTGTAATACATTTCAGAATGCATAAAGCAGCACTATTTAATAGCGCTGATGGTTTGTTGTCTCTGGCTCGTCTCTAACACACACTGGTTTTCTCTACATTTAGTTTTGCTATTTCCTAACTTGTTTTCTTCCCGAAAACGGAAATATAGGTTCACTTGTATAAATAAATATACGGACCACCACAAGACATCCTGAAGCCCTTTCACTACAGTGTATCTAGTATTTCAGTTGGTACTGTGGAATGGTCTACTTGTAACACAGGAACAAACAAGGAACTGAATTTTTTAAATTCAATACAGAGGCTCTGGTCAACTGTGTTTAGAAAACATGCATTTCTATGAATAGAACTACTCATATGTAAACATAATTTAGGTTTTTCTTCTCTTAGGACACAGCTAAATCAAGGTAAGGTAGTAAAAGCTATCACTCTAATGAATTACATGATCCCGTTTGGGGGGAGAAACCCTGATGGGTAATCTTACTCCATCAGACGGATGGGGGAGGATGAGATCCCTTCCAGTTGGTTCTGGATCTCTCAGTGGTTTCATGAGGAACAAATATGGTGTCCTTCTGGGTTGCATTGCTATAATGGAACTGTAAAGGTAAAGGTACCCCTGCCCGAACGGGCCAGTCTTGCCAGTCTCTAGGGTTCTGCGCTCATCTCACTCTATAGGCTGGGAGCCAGTGCTGTCCGCAGTCACTTCCGGGTCACGTGGCCAGCGTGACAAGCTGCATCTGGCGAGCCAGCGCAGCACACGGAACACTGTTTACCTTCCCGCTGGTAAGCGGTCCCTATTTATCTACTTGCACTTAAGGGTGCTTTCGAACTGCTAGGTTGGCAGGTGCTGGGACCGAACGACGGGAGCGCACCCCGCCGCGGGGATTCGAACCGCCGACCATGCGATCGGCAAGTCCTAGGCGCTGAGGTTTTACCCACCGCGCCACCTGCGTCCCCTATAATGGAACTGTAGGGGCATTAATTTGCAGTGGTTCCAGTACTTCTATTGGAAAATTGTGTCGGGAGACGTGTCACTCACATCAACAGCCTTTGGCTTGTAGGTTGCCACAAGGAACTACTTTGTCTCCCATGCTATTTAAATGAAACTGATAGGTGAGGTAATCCTAAAGTGTGGGATACAATGCCTTGAGTATATAAGACCACACCCAATTCTCCCTCTTTTCCATTTGACCCTAGGGATGCAGAGAATATCTTTAAAAGATGTCTCAGGTCTCACTGATGGTTTAGAGAAGGGAGAACAAACTCAAAGTTAATCTAAACAATACAGAGTTGCTGGTTGAGAACATGGGTGATTCTGCAGTATGTGTACCTCCTGCATTAGATGGAGTTGCACGCAGTATTAGAAATTCGCCAGGCACCATATGCATTTTGGGACTGGCGCAGGTCCAACTGCAACTATGTGGAGATCTCTGGATGCCAGGTTGGTGACTTGAAATATCCATCTGTCTAGCCCCTCCAGCTTTCTTAAATAGGTAAGCAGAAGAGTTAATTTTATGCATTTATACCCATCTTTTTCTTCAAGGAGTAAATGGTTCACCGCCCTCCACAGTTAATCCCTACAACGACCCTGTGAGGTAAGTTAAGAGGCTGTGACTGGCCCAAGGTCACCCACCCAGTGAGCTCCATGACTGAGTGGGGGTTAGAACCCTGATCTCCCAGGTCCTAGTCCAATACTCTAACCACCACACCACACTGGCTTCCTAGAGTACTTATGCTATGGGGAAGCTATATAAATGAAGTAGATAAATAAATATAATGAAAGCAAAATGTCACTTAGAGAAGGATCTGAAATATTTCCCTTGAAGCTTGTACAGTGGTACCTCAGGTTAAGTACTTTATTCGTTCCAGAGGTCTGTACTTAACCTGAAACTGTTCATAACCTGAAGCACCACTTTAGCTAATGGGGCCTCCCGCTGCTGCCGCACCGCCGGAGCAAGATTTCTGTTCTCATCCTGAAGCAAAGTTCTTAACCTGAGGTACTATTTCTGGGTTAGCGGAGTCTGTAACCTGAGGTACCACTGTATTTGTTTTACAGTATTCTGGATTCTTTTATTTGATGTATTAATGTGTTGTATTGAGTTTGAGTTTTTTTTCTTTTAATTATAAAGCAGCAGCAATAACAACAAATTATTTCATTGCAAAAAAAGGTACCTAGTGATTCTGTTGTAACATTACGGTGCCATTTGGCAATTAGCTTATATATCTGAGTTTCTAACACTAGCTGTATACATCCTAAAGACCCACATTTGCAGCTTGTATATTCTCTTGGATCAAACTGCTCCTAAATGCCCACAAAACTGCAGGGTCCAAGAGCACTTTCACTTTTTTATCTTTTGTAATAGGAAGTTTATTGCTTTTCAGTGTATAAACCCAAGTGCACTTTCCTATAGTATAGACTGATATGCCAGCTGCAACCTTTCCAGATAAGAATGGCTTAAGCCTTGGTAATTCATTCCTTAAGTCACATAGAAACTAAATTACTGCAGTGCACTCTACATGGGACTGCCTTTGAAGAGTTATCAGAAACTGCAACTGATTCAGAACATAGGATCAAGAAGACGCAGCGAGCTAGAGGGAACATATAATGAAAATATTTTAAAAGGTTCATTGGCTTTCATGCCAGATTCAAGTTGCTAGTCTGAACTTGAAAGTCCTGGGTCTGAATAACTTAAGAACCACCCCTTTCAAAAGGAACCTACATGTAATTTGAGATCTTTCTCAGAAGCCCTGCACTTTGCCCCTCTGTCATCTGGAACATGGTGGAAAATAGCCCAAAGCGGGAACTTTTGAGCTGTGACACACTGTGGAACTCCCCCTGCCCTCACTTTCAAGATGTTCACTCTGCCCATCTTTCCTGGTTTTCAGACACTAGGCAAACTGATTCCTTAGCAGTGCACCCTATAAGTTGCTTTTAAATTTCTATCCCAACCTTTCTCTCAAAGGAGCTCAGAAAAGCAACTGAAACAGCGAAACAATATATTTAATTTATTATTATTATTATTTTTAAAAAAACCTTTAAAAACATTTAACACATTTTAAAACTTAAAAAAAGTTATATAACTTCCCAGTGAATAATATCAAGGTCAAAACCAGGTGAAAACTCACAGTGAAGTTGTTACAGTAAGTGCCACATTTTTAACCATTTTTTTTCTAGGGGAAAAAAGGTGCCAGCACTGCATACCTTTGAGTACCCTCAGGGGAAAAAGCACTGGTTAAAACTGACATTTCTAATGTCTGGTGGTACATGCTACAGATGGGGCTATATTAATAGCACACCCCGCCCCCCTCAAAATAATTAATTGTGGATGTGTCTCAAAATCAGAATTTCTTGACAAATGATTCAGTTGTTTATCAACCCAATTATACATGCTACTATTCCTATGGACACAATTATTAATAAGAGATATGAAGGGTCTCATTTGGTAGTTATAATCATTTGGTAGTTATATTCTGTAAGTGACACCACAGTAATTATCAAAAATATTCATAGCAAAACTTTCAAAAAGATGCACTGACATTTGAGATTTTGCTTGCTAAAATTAAACTTGTATATTACTTGTATGTCATGCAAAACAAGAGTAAACATTCTTGATTTCTGGAAAGAATGGAGTAAATATGTGAAATATTACTGTTTACAGAGAAACTAACAGGATGCTTGACAAAGATGTAGGAACTTAGCAGATTAATAACAAATAGTATGTTTTTCATTATGGCAATTTAAGTAATCCCCTTATTTATATATAACAAAAGATTATTGAATTCCAATAAAGAGACACCATGCAAAGTTTGTGCTTTTCCAGAGTGCCACTGGGGCCTTGCAAGTATGAAGGGATTCTTTTGCTTGGCTGTTTGTTTTTTTAAAAACTGCTAATCAATGAGTTAATTAACGTTTGCCTCTGTTCTGCTCTTTGCTGTTGTGTTCTCTTTTGTTTTGATTATTGTTTTAAAATCATACTTGGGTTTCAAATTTGTAAGCTGCCTTTTCATTCTTTTCACTTCAAAAAGCAGGAGATAAACATTTTAAGGAAATAAACATCTCTTTCCTCCGTCGCTTCAGCCTTAAAATGACAAGGAACTGACCAATTTAGGTTTTAAGGGCCTTGTTTTCCTTTCCAAATAGGGCCTTCCAAATATACCACAGGTACGTTTGAAGACATAGACACACAAAAACACACACATCAAGCACAATATTTACAGCACATATATACACATTATATTCTTTAAAACTTAAAAGTGGTGTAGGAGCAAATTGAGTAGGAGCAAATTCTGTGGAGATGCACACACCCCACTCTGCACAAACTGAAGTAAGTGTCTGATTTTTGCAAGGAACCACAATGGTGACCACAATGCTGAATGAGCACTTTCAACTTCTACCCTGGCATTGTTCTTTATGAAAGTAAAATTCATTTTCAGCTGGAAAACAAACCTCCTAATTACTGATAGTCTGTAATCATCTTAAATTATAAATGTGTGCAAAACAATAAAGGAGTTAAGATGCACATACAATGGAGTGCTAGTTTTCTGGAAAACTTGAGATAGAAAATTCACAAATTAAACCCCCACCCCACCCAAATATACACAACGCCACATGCTCCCCCCCCCCCATTTCCATTCCACTTAGTCATGTCTCAGCCTTTCTTAAATCTACAGTAGGGGGTTTAGAGCTCGCCTTCATTCTAGAGAGCGCTTCACCGTAGTACATAAAAACTTCAATGGTCCATCTGGTGTGTTCCTTCATTCCAAGAGAGGAAAGGAAAGCTCCCCTACCAGCGCACTTTGAAAAGAAGGAAATGTAGATGTCTGTCTTCCCGTTTCTGCTACCACAACTCATTATACACAACAGCGAACGCTGGATGAGTGGGAGGCGAAGACATACACCACGGCACCAGGGAGAAACTGCTACATAAACTTTGCTTACAGTTGGGATTTTTACAGCTATGAAACTTTACTGCCATCCAAATTACTTTCTGCTTTCTAACACTATACAAACAGGCTTCTAGCAGGCCATAAAGCTACATCCAGTAAATATCCCATGGTAGACAGCAGGAAACAACCTTGTGCAGCGGAGTCTCTGCAGATCAGAAAGCTACCCACGTGAATAACAGAAAACAGACCACAAGTTCACATACACCTATCAGGAAAGGTGTCTTAGCCCTGCCTTCCCAGCCTCAGTGCGAACACTTCCCTGAGATGAATGTCTTCTTACTTACAATGGAGAGAGTATCCATTTTACTTGGAGATTGAGAGCCTCATATTCATGTTATTCCTTAACTGAGAGCTGCTGAAAGACTACATCTTCCTGTGGTGGCACAAGGTCATATCACCTAACTTCAAGTTTACACAGAAGCCCAAACTGTGGTTCTTCCCAAAACCAATTGCTTTGGGAAGAGTTCTTCCCATGTGCTCTGGGGCTTCTCAAATCACCCTGTCATACTGGGAAGAGTGGTGCTGCGGTGGTCACGTGGCTACTGAACGTAAGTGACTCTAATGTTTCCAAAGTGTTTTTCTGCATAGAATTCATAACAGGTATGAACACAAAAACATAGATGTATACAAATGCAATGGGGGGGGGGAAGAATTTTTCCTACTCATTGGGTTTAGTCCCATTAGGAATTCTTTTGTCGAATAAGGGTGCAATAATCTAACCAAGGCTGGTCTGAACTGGACCTCTGGGCCCTTCTACCCAAGTAACAAGTGCCTGAGATATTGACAACTTGCAGAATTTATCCTGCTGTTGCCTAGCAACTCCTGTTACCAAGGAGCTCAGTTCAGCTGGAACTCTGTACATCCCCCGTCCAAGAGTATGCGTATAAATTGGCTTTGCTCCGAGCAACGAGAGCATCACTGTGGTCACCAGGGAAAGCCCTCATGGTTTAAGCTGGCATAAGCAGTAGGCACATGGCAGTCACAAGGAGGTTATATCATGTCCCATAAACTCTGGAATCTACTACCATATCTACCACAAATAGTGTCCCAACATTCTTACTTCTCTCTCCTGTTTTCCCTCAATCTCATCTACCTCTGGGTCACAGAATCATAGAACTGTAGAGTTGGAAGGGACCCTGAGGATCATCCAGTCAATGTCTCGCAATGCAGGAATCTCAACTAAAAAGCATCCATGATAGATGGTCATGTGAGAAGGAGAAACTACTACTTTACATACCACCTTTCTCGAGTCCTGGTTCTTTTGTGTTTCCTGCACCAAAGCTGGCACTCCAAGACTCTGCCTCATAATTCCTGATTAAGTGACTCTGCCTCTAGTCTCTCCCCTCTGTCTTAATAACTAAGTACACAGTCCAGGCAATGGGTGAATGACTCTCCTCTGTACAATGTTCTTAACCCTTTGTATTCTGTAGTGGTGTTTCTGCAATTTTCCTTCACAGGGACTCAAGGTGACTTACAGCTAACATAGAAACAGTTAAAAACATAGAGAGAAAAGCAATCATTAAAAAACAATTAAACATCAAAAGATTTTTTGTATATAGATATTAATATATAGATCTATTCAAACAATGCTCCAAGCTGCGAAGCTGCTTTTGTTGCTTCTAACTCATGTTATATTGGCATGTTGTCACCTTTAAACCTTCATTAATTTATAAAAACTACAATAGCAGCAATGCTATTCCTCTGGAGAAAACACACTAATATTTGTTTGTCCTAAATCTCCCAAAATAAGCAAGATTATCAAAGCTAATGCAATTTTTCCTGTGTGTACAACCATTGTCTAAAGATCCTCTACATTAACTTTTAAGTGTGCAAGGCGTGTTTTCATGATACAAGAGGACAGACACTCTAGCAGATCTGCTAACAGTATGTCACAGTAGTCTTTGTACCTTTGTCCCTGCAAAATGGTTAGCCTGACCTGGGATTCAACTGCCATGGGTAGAATGGTAGTGCTGGTCAGATAAAATAAATTATTTCCTAGGCTCTTGTCATCCAAAATATACCACTGAAGATAATGCAAAAATGAACCAGGCTCTGAGAATATAGGAAAGTAAAGCAACATGTAGGCTTTTTTTGAAGAATAAAAAAAGTTTGTTTTTCATGCATCTGTACTGAGAAATTTCAATTTGGCAGAACAACTGAACAAAGAGAAAGAATGGGTGTAAAAAAGATTAGTCATAGGAAATGTGGGCTTGTGCTTATGCAAAGTGGCCTCCGTGGTTTAAATTGATTCACCCCCCCCCATGCTGCACGCCCCCAAGTGTCACATTCCACACCATTTTGGAGGGTTGCACAAATATCAGGAGCTTTCCAGAGGGCACAGAAGGCTGCAGAGAGAAGTAGGTGCAGAGGCCCCATGGCACAAACAGAGTCCTGCAGTACTTGTTTGGATTCAAACTATTATTTCTGATACTTAACAGCAAGGCAGATTTTTAAGTGTAAAGCAGTGGTGTGCGGTGGAAAATTCCTACGGAAAATTTTCTATTTCATAAGTTCATTAGCAACAATGGATGGACTCTAGTTGCAATTCTGGTGGTGGAAGGCAGGGTATTCCTGGGCCATTTCAATGTTCTTAGCACCGTTTACTAAATAAAAGTATATTAAACAGGCCAAATTAGTTTGCTCTTATAAAATGTTCAGGTGCTGAGTTTCTTTCTGACGCAAATCACCCTAGTTTTCATAGGAAACTTCTTCTGATTCAATCCACTCCCTGCAAACAACAACAACCCCACCATCACAGGTGTACGGTTCATAGGGGGTTTACCCTTGGCATAGGGGCTTCACTCCAAACAATTTTTTGTCCCCCCCCCACAACAAAAAGAAGAGGGAGGGAATCATCATGCTGTGGCGAATGCTCTGCGCTGTCCAGTGCCCCGATAGGGATGCAAATTGTCCATCTCTAGTCATCTGCTAGCTCATCTGATAAGATAAAGGGTGATAACCGCCTCCTCAGCTCATACGCACCAATCAGTTGAAGAAGAAGCAGTTTGCCTGTGCTAGCAAGAGTGTAGGGTGGCTGCACCCCCTATTAGCATGAGTCCCTGGAAGGCTCAGGCCAACAAAGGTTAACCAGCCCTGGCATAGTCCAAAAAACACTGCTGCTCCACAAACACAGGCCAGCAAGAGACAGTTCCACTGTCTGCACCTCACTATCTGAAAAGATATCAGAGTTTTAAAACCTTGTGGCCAATAGATCTGCTCCTGGGTATAGAAACAGAGGACTGTATTACAGTCCCAGCAATGCCCCTACATGATTTCTTAACATTGACAACTCCTCTCCTCTTTGCTTAGCAACTAGGAGGAAAACCTACTTGTCTAATAGTTAACTAGCTGCACAATATTGTTACATAACATTTCTAAATCTATTCTGTATTACTGAAACACTGCACTTTAACACTAATAAAAGGAGGTTTTGGTTTAATGCTTGTGCCTAGTTTAAATTACATTGGGCTGAACTCCTGGTACTTCAGTATCAAATTGCACCTTTTCCACATATATACAGTATACATAACCAGCCTTAAACACCACACCCACCCATGTTCTGAAGGTCTCAGGAAGATGAACTGTTTCTCGTAAGTGGAGAGATTTTAAAAATACTAACTTGAACATTTGGCCCACATATTACATTTCCCAAGTACTGGCAGAGGGTATCCATGCAAGCTAATAAGATTTCAAAGTATTCTGGACATGCATTTCCGAAAGTAAAGGACACTGTCTGCTGGGAAGGGTTTCTGTGTGAGCTGCATTGAATTGCACAACAGCTCCAACTCCCATCAATATAAAAAGGGAACAATATGTCTGTGTGTCGCAATGTCGTATGGAATGCAAGTGGGTCATCTAGCTTTAAAACCCAATTCTGCCACTAAGCTGACAGAGTACATTATCATTACACTTCTTATCCTTTCAATAACTCTACAAATTATTGTTTTATTAAGAGGCAAAACAGGTGATTCTGGTATAATATGCCTAGTAATATATATTTATGAAAATATTTATACTTGGTCCCAAAAGGGATCCCCGATGATCGGTCCTGTAACAAACGTTTCACAACAGAATGTTCCACTGACGGGATCTCAGCTTGCCACAGCAAGCACACTCACATCTCGGAAAGTGTTTTTCTCATGGGGATTACATGTCATACAGATTTAGTCTCAATGTATCTTAATACAATTACATTAGAAGAAGACAGCTATCTGATGTAGGAAACAGGGAGGGGGGTGTCAAATTCTGGATATGTACATTTCGACACACTTTAACAGGATGCAACAGACTTGAAAAAATCCACCAGGAGAAATTACTGACTGCATTCTGTATCAGCAACCCACGCAAGCTGACTAATGGAGTTATATTTGTCTCATAAGATAGTTAGTTCCCCGTGCTATCTAATGGCTGCAAAAC
Source organism: Podarcis cretensis (assembly GCF_951804945.1). Classification (NCBI taxonomy): domain Eukaryota; kingdom Metazoa; phylum Chordata; class Lepidosauria; order Squamata; family Lacertidae; genus Podarcis; species Podarcis cretensis. Next base: position 41,672,962 of record NC_137170.1, on the reverse strand, counting down.
GGAGCATGAATAGCAGCAGCAACCATGAGAGTGAACGGAAAAGATGTTCTATTCAGCAGCCATACAGTCCATACTTACAAGGGTTTTTTTCCCCAGAAGGAGATTTTAATCAGTTCCTGCTTGCAATGCAAAACAACAGCAAGCCTAAATCTACTCCAAGAAATTTGTAATGCAAAGATGAATAAACTGTTACTGAGAAGAATGAGGGCTAATCTGAAGAAAGAAAGAAAGAAAGAAAGGAAGAAAGGAAGGAAGGAAGGAAGGAAGGAAGGAAGGAAGGAAGGAAGCTGACAGGACGTGCAAATATAACAAAAAAATAAAAATTAAACTGTCAAGTTAAAAAAAGTCATTTGAGAATCTTTATTAAATATAATTGTTTTGATATTATATGTACTTGCTTAATTTTTGTCCTAGAACCCACTGTTTTCATCAATTCAGCAATGTTTTCCTTGTTACTCTGTCTTTTTCAATAGCTCTTGCACCAAATTCTGAACCTAAATGCAAGAATTCTTGCCAAGTTGTTCTGCTATAACCACATTAAAGTCATAGGTAGTTCCAGTGCTGGATTTATGTATAAGCTAAACAAGCTATAGCTTAGGGCCCCATTCTCTTGGGGGGGGGGCTCAAAAAAATTTAAAGGGGAAAAAACTGGATGTACCTTTCCAAAATATAAGATAAAAAACAAATAAAATACAGTCATACCTCGAGTTGAAGTAGCTTCAGGATAAGTATTTTCGGGTTGTGCGCTGCGATGACCCAAAAGTAATGGAGTGCGTTACTTCCGGGTTTCGCTGCTTGCGCATGCGCAGACGGTCAAAATGACGTCACGCGCATGCGCAGAAGCGGCGAATCGCGACCCACACGCACACAGACATGGATTGTGTTCGCTTCTGGATGCGAACGGGGCTCTGGAACAGATCCCGTTCACATCCATTACATCATACAGCAACAGTGTTTAATGTAAGTAATGGGCCCCGCCTGCTAGCCTGCTCCCTAAAATATTCAACACAAAAAAACAGTGACAATGTGTTGTTGACAAAGGACAGCTGGACATATAAAGGTCCCCATTACCTTCAGTTGCTTAGGGCCTCATCAAACCTAAATCCGGTCCTGGATAGTTCCAATGCAATGATGCCAATATTAATAATATATTGTTTATATTTTTAATTAATATGATAGTAATTGCGTCTTAAACATTACAGACTTTCCCTCCACTAGTACCCTGTGCTACTCCTAAAATCTTTTAAACAAGTGCAGTCCTCCTTTACATGTTTCCTAGCATCATTTAAGCTGTCAAAAATAGAAAGTGGCAAATAAAATAAAGGCAAATATGAAGTCAGGACTTGTGCAAATATAGCGGTATCAGAGAAAGATGCATGGAACAGTCATCTAAATGTTTAGGAATAAATCACTAATCACTGGTACAGGTACTAAAATGAAATGCAAAAGATCTGGCCTGAACAACAAAATGTATACTTAACACTCCCTTGCCCAGAAATGGAATTTGGAACACTGAAGTCACCTACAGTATGCACAGCATCCTATTTTGAGTATGGCATTATTGCTCTGACCATGACCATATTTGGTTGTATTTTGCTAGCTAACTGTAAAATTTTATAGTGGCATTTTTTATGAATGGCTGAACAACAGGCTAAAGGATTAAATTATCATATTTGCATACTAGATATGCAAAATCAACTAAAACTATTAACCGAAAAGTAAGGCAGATGGGATGTTTTTAGAGCACTGAGTCCCGTTTGGAAAGCTCCCCACTTCAGTGAATTTGAACTTTTCCTCTCCTGTATTGACTGGGCAGCACCTGAAGATTCAGTCAGCTATAAAACCATGCTGATAGGCTGTTTCCTTGTGATAACATGAGGGCACATGGTACTTAAAAACACAAAAGCTGCCCACCTCCTGGCCCAGGGCAGGAAGAACATAAGGTCAAGACTTGCAGCTGAGCCACCATTCAACTTGTTGCATCTGTCAAAGGAACTGCAAAGGTAGGAAGAAGTCAGGCCACAACCAATCAGATCCATCAGAAGATGATTTAACAAATGCATCTGTCTTGTTTATAAGTCTAAGGGAGCTATATGAGGAATAACAGTCCACTCCAGAAGAAAAAAGACATGTTTAGCACTTCCTCACACATGCTCCTCTGTCCACTCATCTGTTTATCTGCTATTCAGTTCCAGAGCAAAACTGGACTCTTCTATGTCAATCCCAGAACAGGTTTACCTAAAATTAAACCCCAGCAATTTCCATATGACTTATTACCAACCAAGCCTGATGCTATTTGAGTGATAGGAAAGAGTCGTATCCTTTCAATGTACTGTTTTCCACATTATTCTTCCCTGCCAAATTAACTTGGCTGTCACTAATGTAAAAGTAACGTAGACTTGCCACTTGTTGCACTATGAAGATAATATGCGGCACCAAGCCTAGGCCATCCCCATTGCCCAGGTTTCCCTGGCTGCGGCTTTAAACGAGCGTAAAAAATAATGTGGTTTTAGCAGAAATGTTATAAAGGATTAAGTAAAAATGGATTGGTAATTAGTGAAAGAGGAGAATGTAAAATTATAGTATATCAAGATAAATTTTTAGGATAAAAACAAAGATGGAAAGGATTTGCTGAAATATCTAATTGAACTAGAATACAAAAAAGGGAGGTGTGAGGAGGTCAAGGAAATAAGCAAAGGAAAGAAAGTTATGTAAAGGTTGGGTTTGTGTTTGTGTGTGTGTGTGTTTTGTTTTTGTTTTGTTTTTGTTTTTTTGCTTTGTTTGTTTAACTTTTTCTATTTTTCTTTCTGTAACCTTCAAACTTTAATAAAATCTATTATAAAAAAAAAAAATTAAACGAGCGTGAAAAATAGCCTGGCTAATCTTAATGGCTTTAAAAACTCCAGTTGGAATGTACATTTTTACTTGTTTCTATTCCTAAAATATTTTGAAACATCTTCAATACAAGTCAGAAACCAAAAAGAGCATATTGTGGTACGCTTCTAAGGAACGCAATATATTATATGCAAAGAGGAAGAACACACATATGCACATACGGGCCATCTGACACATGATGCAGTGGCAAATGAACGCTTGCTGCTGTGTGTACGTACATCAGGGATCATGCCAGTTCTGTGAAGGTGAAGCACATTTACCCCCATGTGTTCATCGTGCACATAGAGGTAACCTTTTTTTAACAGAAGCCTCTTTAGACGAAGAAACAATGCGTGAAGCAGCCTTAAGAAAGGTGAGCTACAGAAATATGTGATTTATATGTGCTACCACGTTGCCTGATTTAACATATTCATAGAATGGCTTTGAAGCAAAGTATCAGCAGTCATTGGTGGAAAAGTCCTCTTCCCAGTGCCCTACACTACAGTGGAACCTCTATTTGCGACCATAATCCGTTCCGGAGATCCGTCCAGAGGTCGAAACGGGTTGCTGGGGAGACGCCGTTGTGCGCAGGTGGCAACTGCCCACTTCTGCGCATGTGCGAACGGCGGCAAACTTCTGGTTTGCCGCGGTTGCGACTTGGAACGACTGTAAGAAGAGGCGGTGGTAAGTAGAGGTTCGACTGTATTGGAATAATTAACAGATGTAAAAACCCCACCATCTTCGCATCTGCCTTCCCTCTCTAGTCTCTCGCAAGGCAGGAGTGAGAGGCAGGAGTGAGAAGCATGTTTAATTCCAAAGGCATCCAACAGTTTTAAATAACCATCCCCAAGTCTGGATCACAAGGCGCAAAAACACTTCTCTGCCCACACAAGTGACATGCTTTTTCAAGGCCTGGAAAAATACATACCTCGAGCCTTAAAGATTAATCCTCCCCTCCTCTTCCTACCAAGTAACATAAACCCTAGACTCTGCCTCTTGGCAACAGTTCCGACAAACTCAACCAGCCTCTTGCATGTCCTTCCCTTCTCCGCTGCAATGGATAGACACAATGCGCTATTTCTTTGCCAGATACTGTACAACCTCTATTTTATTACGTCTTTGCTATTTCTGTGCAAAATCAGACATAAGCCAAGCTATATTTTAATGAAGGAACTCATTAGCATGATTCATTAAAATACAAGCTAAGCACTTTCTTAAACTGAGGCTACCTTCTGTCTATGAAAAGGAGTTCAATGTACATGGCAAATGCGTGCACACTTCCCTTCAACTCCTCCTTGATTTCACACATCCTCTATTTCAGTCTCACTGTCTTCGGTGGCTGCAGAAATGGAAATAATGGAAGAACATCTATTCCATTAGCTCCACTGAGAAACCAGCTGTCTTTTGCTCTCCCCCCAAAAGTCTCCTAGCATCAGCTATTCAGACAGGCTGCAAAGTATTGGAAGAGAAGGAAAATAAGGCTATTCCATCAGGTTTGCTGAGGGAGACCTCAGCTGTCACCTGGCAGCAGCCATTTCATTAGGCTGTTTCAATCCTTGCTGGTTGTAGTAAGAAACTGTAAGAACTGATTATTGTATTTGCTTCTCTCATCCTCCCTTCCCAGTTGTCCAGTTGAAATTTTACAAATCTCATATGATTATATTGTTTTGATATGGATTTCATGTTTGCATGAATGGCATTCCATGTTTTCCACATAAATTATAGGTTCTCTCTCTTTCTCTTTTTACAGCTGAAATCATGACTACAGTCTGTTTCATGAGGGTGCACTATCAAATATTTATCCAGCCACGTACTGCAGATTACAAAAGACTAATTTGGAACAACTGTCTCCAGGCATCCCCTTTAAATGTATTAACTTGGGTATTTTTCCTGCCACTCCTTTCGTTGTTGTCTTCTGTGCTAGCATGATTTTTAAACATCACTTCTGTGTATCGAAAAACAGTATCACTTTCAAGGAGAAATGGATTTGCTCAAGAAAAAGTAGAACCACACGTCCAGATTCTATCCCTAATACAGGGACAAGGAGGAGGCATACACGTCTGTAACCCAATCTGATATCTCTTGGAACTGCATCTTTATTGATATCTGGTGAGCAATGCAGTTCACAATATGCTGTTTTTAAAGATACTTATTTTTAAAAAATGAAAACTGATAATGTGTGAAACCTATTGGATGCAGTCATAAGAAGTGAATGATGTAATCTGCAAATTCTAAACTCGGCCAGAACTGGGCACTAAACATGCTTATACATACATAAACAATCTGAGACCATTTATAGGCATTTAAACATTATGGCTAGATGGATATCAATGTTTGACCTGTAGAGGTTTACTGCTTTCCCACTTTTTCAGTTTTATAATTTTATTATATATTCTCTGTTTCATACTTTGCAGAACTTGTACACAAAATTCGGGATTTCTGCCATGTTATAATCAATCAACGCATTCTTTAAAAAATGTGTGCACTGGTATATTGGCTGACAATGACACAGGGAACTACTTTAAGGCTTACAGACTAAAGCTGCTTAGTTTGTATTAAACACTTTATTGAACAAATACTCACATTCTACATATTGAATGAAATAAAAATAAAATGCCTCTTTTATCTGCAGGAAAGGACAACCAAAATTATCAGGGAATTGGAAAAACCTCCCTATCTGGAAAAATTACAATGTGAGACTTTTTTAGTTCAGAAAAAGGAAAGAGGGTGGACAGGATGGAGATGTATGAGATTACACATAGTATAAAGAAAGCTGGTTTGGAAATGTTTTTTATTCCTCTATCATAATACTTGAACCCAGAGTCTTCCAATGAAGCAAAATGGCAAAAGACATTTAGAACAGCCAAAAGGAGGAACTTCTTCACAGACAGAAGAGCTAAACTACAGAATTCACTACTAAAAGGTGTAATGATGGCTGCCCACTTGAATAGGCTATCGTTGGCTAGCTACTACCTCCACTCTCAGTAGTATTACCTCTGGGAACTAGTTGCTGGCAATCAAGAGTGTGAGAGGGCTCCTGTCTACAGGTTGGTCGTGGGAACACAATGCTGTGCGAGAAAGGCCTTTGTCTGATCCAGCAGAGCTCTTCTTATGTCTGAATTTGGTTTTAATTCATTAGTATCTCTGAGACATTGTCTTAAATGAAGAAAATTTTGTGAATGGCCAAAAGTGATTGTAAATCACATTTTGCATCATTTCCCCTCACATTCTCTATTTCTCACTCAGATCTTGGGATAGGTGCGTGCTGTGCAGATGAAGCGCTCCAAGGTCATATTTCTGCTTTAAATGAATGAACGAATGATGTACCACACAATAACCTCTCATTTATGGCAGCAAATGTTGTGTAAAGAAGCCACTGAAATCTGCACAGTTCAGAAGCATGGTTCTAGCTTCCTTTTATTACCCAGATATCAGATACCCTTAGATTATGGCTAAAGCTTTTGTCCGCATTATTTGAAGAGCATGGAAACTATTGCATTAACACGACATCAAGAGATAAGCCAAACTGTCAACAACACTTGCTCACTTCCATGTTCTCCTTAGTCATGGTTACCCAATGACCACAGGTTATTCTCAGGACTCTAGCATCATGACAGTTGCCAAGACACATCTGGATATTCTGAATCCACTATGGTTTGCAAGGAATCATATTTATAATAGTTAACATGTCTGGAACTGAAAGGGGCTCATGACTTTTGCCCAAGCACTAACACAATTGGAGGTCTCCTTTGCTACAAATTCATTGATCACTGCAGATTGCCTATCTTGATTACAGTCCAGGAAGTTTTCCGCTAATCAATTCAGACACTTCAGCCAATGTTTATGTACATTGTCACAAAGAGCTTAGCAATTTGCAACAGAAGCAAGTCGGTGGATGGTTATTGCTGCCCTTCTCTCAGGTGAAGCACATTCCTTTATGGTGGCGGCATGCAAAGCCACTTGCGAAGCAAGTGTTTTCTTTAGCATATGAGGGGCTGCATTTCGAAAAACTGTGTGTCAAAAAGGGGTCTCTGTGCTTGCATTTTACAAACTGAACACAACTGAACCTATTATGGAAATATCTGCAGCAGACACAGCACTGGGAAATCCCTCCCATCCCTCGTTAACATCAAGGAGGGCTCCAAGCTGCTCTGTAGCTGAACAGTGGTACCTTGGGTTAAGTACTTAATTCGTTCCGGAGGTCTGTTCTTAACCTGAAGCACCACTTTAGCTAATGGGGCCTCCTGCTGCTGCTGCGCCGCCAGAGCACGATTTCTGTTCTCATCCTGAAGCAAAGTTCTTAACCCGAGGTACTATTTCTGGGTTAGCGGAGTTGGTAACCTGAAGCGTTTGTAACCTGAAGCGTATGTAACTCGAGGTACCACTGCAGTCATCATTTCCTGGATTGTAAAAACGAACTGAATTATTACAAGTACAATCCATTACCTTCCTTTTTGTAACTAATATTAGACTATAGGTCCTCCACAACGTTTATCTAACGTTTTCCCAGGAAGATGGACTCTTCCTGCACTATTTTCCACTGAATAAATACCATGTAGAATCATGAAGTTCTTTGTGTATTAGGAACTTGTTTTCTACTCTATTTGCTTGAGTGTTTTCCCATGTCACCTAGCCAATAAGAGGAGCCATACTAGCAGACTCCTTATGTTAACTACACATAGTGGCAGGAATACGTATGTGCATTGTGTTTGCATGCATATACTGCGAGGGTTTGTTTGCACATTTAACATGCTTCCTAAATTCCCCCCTAAAAAAAATCCACACAAAAATGCCTTCACATGGCACACATCTGAGGTCTGAGGCCAACTGTGCAACGCTCTTCCAGAATCATTTGCCTTTTGCAAATGTTATTACAGCACACATACTCAGAATGTACAATTATATTGAGTTTATATTCCTCTGCATTCTGGAGAACTTGGAAGAGGACCAGAAGGAAGCTTTTTGGCTGCAGTCAAAATTTGATTTAAGATTCTTTTTTTTTGCTGTGCCCTGGTAAACAATACATTATGTACGGTGTGTCTCCCTAACCAAGGCATATGCATAGCCCTTTTGAATCTAAAAGTTCCATATTGGGTGGTTCGTCAGGAAGCCCTCCATTCCTTGTCCCAAACAGCCTGTTAATATATATATTTCTTTTTAAAAATGAGCTCAGACAACACAGCTCTACTATAAGAACAGGGAAGTTAAACCTTGCTGTTCATGCTGTCCATGAACATCAGCCATCAGTGTTAGCTAGGTTGAAGGGACAGCTGTTTAGCAACGCAATGGTAAGGACAATTCCATGAGTTTAAAACATTTGCATCTTTTTAACCAGCAAATGACTCATAGGGATTGGAATTTGAAAAAAGGCTTGATAGAACATAACTTCTCTGTCTCAAAAGAACATCAGGTATAAGATATGTTGAGCACATAATCATGAAAATATCATCCTATGTAAAGCACAACCAGAAAGGAGAACGATACAGCTGCCTTAGTTCACTTTTTAATATTTGCAAAAAGGATACTGCAAATATTGTCAGCTCTGCAACATTTAACCAGCTGCTTCAGCTTTTTTTTTTTTTTTTGTATTAAGCAGCAGTATGCAACACTGTACTATGGATGGAGAATAAGTCATCAAGTTCCAGTTCCAAAAACAAATATGACTCTTACTAGCATGTTTTTGCACGAGGTAGCTTAGAATATAGTGCTGTTACCCAAACTGTTTTTTTTTTAATTTAAAAAATGTGTAAAGTTTTGACATGTCGCAAAATGAATCATTTAACTGTTAAATTAAAACTGTTAAATTAAAAACTGAAAATATTGTTATGCTCCTATCAGTGTTTTATTGTTGACCAGAAAATTGAGCACAATAACCAATTTTGATAACTAAAAAAAATTACATTATTAATTTCTATTATTGTAAGCATTTTAGGAATCACCCTGAAGAACCTCTAAGTCTAAGAAATGTCTAAGAAATGTAAGGTAAGGTAAAGGACCCCTGGATGGTTAAGTCCAGTCAAAGGCGACTTTGAGGTGCAGTGCTCATCTCACTTTTCAAGCCAAGGGAGCCGGCGTTTGTCCACAGACAGCTTTCTGGGTCATGTGGCCAGCATGATTAAGCCGCTTCTGGAGCAATGGAACACTGTGACGGAAACCAGAGCGCACGGAAACGCCTTTACCTTCCTGCCGCAGTGATACCTATTTATCTACTTGCACTGATGTGCTTTAGAACTGCTAGGTTGACAGAAGCTGGGACACAGCAACGGGAGCCCACTCCGTCGCATGGATTTGAACATATGACCTTCTGATCAGCAAGCCCAAGAGGTTCAGTGATTTAGACTACAGCACCACCCATGTCCTTCTAAGAAATGTGGCTTAAATCATAATATTAAAAAGGGGGGGGATAAGGAAAACTCTTTATCTTACCACTTTAAAAAGTTTTATATGAAAAATAAAAGATTGGTATGACAACAGTGTAAGACTCCTTTTTGAAAAATATCACTATTTCCTGCATGAAAAGTTGTTTTGAAAGCATAAAAACGAAGTTTTACATTCTACTCATGTAAAAACACGCTGATTCCCGGACTGTCCGCAGGTCAGATTTAGAAAGCGGTTGGTCAGGATCGGGCACCGGGCCTTAGTTTGCCTACCCATGGCTTAGGGGGCTCTTGTTGCTAGAAATATGTTGCTGGAGTTGCAGAAAGTTAGTAAGACTCTGGACAAACGCAGTCCACCGATTAGGAACAAGGGTTTTGGCAGTTACCTTTTCAGAGTTTCTATTTTTAACATTCTGCAATCCGCTGAGGCCTTTAAATTGGAAAGGATTTAAAAATACTTTAAAGACATTCTCTTGCTATTACTAAATTTAGCATTTTTTTGTAACCATTTCAATGTTCAAGTGCTGACCCCTTAAAAAATTGTCTCATTCATCTCACCAATACTGCGGCAATTCCATTAAAAGCGGGGGGTGGGGGGTTGTCATTTGGGCATGGAAGACTGCATCTGGTGCACAACCGTTCTCATGGATAAGACAGGGAACTGACCACCCCCCATTTCCACGCACTAATAGTGCAAAATCTGTACCAGCTCATGTGAAAAAGCAAACCATTATCCAATCCCGTTCCACAACTATCAGACGACAGTGCATTTTTAATGTATGGGTCTCTCTCAACTGCTCCTGAAAAGATCAGGAACATTACTGTGTGCTTTACTTCCACCTCTTTCCCACTTTAGAGGTAATTTCCCTGCCTGATCTCCAGAGTAATCAGACAGCATGCCAAATCTTGGTTAAGTGTGAACCGTAGCTAGCCTTAAACATAGTTAACACTGGTGCAAAGGGAGAACCCATTTTCAAAGAGAGAGAGGAAGAGGAAAGATTTTATTAAATAAAGCATGAAACATTTTGTGAATTGATAGTTCTCACGATGAAAAACATTGTGAGATGTGCCACAAACACATGCACACAATATAACTGCAACACAACTTTTGACAGCTGACTGTGTGTGCCGTGTGCTGCTTTCTTGCGATAAAGCACGTTACCTGTTGCATAACATGTTTGGGGTTTTTTTTTAGAAAGGAGGAAAAGCAGTTATTCTGCAGCAATCCCCTACCTCAGTTATTTGCCATCTGCAAACTCTCCAACCACAGCAATATCAATTAGCATATCAGAGGAGTGCACAGACTGTATAAATCCAATTCCATCTAAAATAGTTTTCGTTGGTAAGCAGCTTTTATGGGCAACTTGTTTTTCAGTGCCCCAGGCAAATGCTTAGCTGAACTTATTTTTGCAAAGCCTCCATTACCTGACATTGGCTTGTTAACTATGCAGACATTTTCCTATTACCATAGCAACATTGCAAGAGCACTAAAAAGGTATGTGTGCTTAGTTTCCAAATAGATGTTCAAAGCCTTGATAGTAAGGTAACAAATGATAAATTTTCAGTTTGAGTAGTTTAACCAATACAAAGCAAATAATCTAATTTGCGTTATGTTCAACTTTTAAAGACTCACTCTTTCCCCTATAAATGAAGTTCAGATGCAAGGGCAGTAGAGGTCAAATTATTAATATATTTCACCTCACTAACAGTGCAGGGTTTGTTTTAAAGTGTGAAGTACGCGGAGTTCCTCTACAGTACTTCCTTCTACAGTACTTATCGTAACTGTGCTCAGTAACATAACATCTACAAAATACAATCAAAATATACACTAAAACTCATAATACAGAAGCCGAAACAAGAAAAAGGGTATAACCTGGTCACAAGAAAGCTAAAATAATCTAAGGGGATAAAACATGTCCCAGCCACCAAAAACAAAGCAAAGCAAAACAAATCCTTAAGATTACAATATTAATATCAACATTAAAAGGATGTTAAAAGGATTAAGATGGAATTAAAAGGCCTCGGACAATAGAAGGGTCTTTGACTGACAATGTAAATACATTAGTGAAGGGAGAAGAAAGATGTTGGGGGGACTGGTCCATAACTGAGTAGGGCTTGTTCTGCCTCCACACCCTCGAAACATCAGATTGAGAAGACAAGGAATCATTAATCTGATGTTTTGGTTCTCCTACCCTCTTAAAAGCCACAAGTTAAAGATGCATCATTTCATCAATAATGGGAACAATCCTGCAAGAGTGAAGCACCTTTTCACGCAGTATGCTATGAAATACAGTGATGGTCACTGTACTGGATAGCTTTACAATAGGAATAGGCAAATTGATGAAAGATAAGTCTATCACTGGTTTGCCATGGTGGTTATGTTCTAGCATCTAGCTCCACTGTCAGGAACATTGTGCCTCTCAATACCAGTGCTGGAAATCACAAGCAGGGAGAGCGCTGTTGCTTGTGGGCTTCCCACAGGCCTCTGGTTGGTCTCTGTGAGAACAGGATATTGGACTAGAGGGGCCTTTGCCCTGATCTGGCAAGGCTCATCTTTTGTTCTTAAGGATGTTTAGCCCTGTTTTGCATGCTTTCAAAGAACACACGTCTGTGCGCACGCACAGGCTGTTTTCACACCCGGAAAAGGGCAGAACGGGGGCAGGGGACGGAGTGGGAATGGGGTGTAACAGGTGTGCTTATGCACGCTCTGCCAACACGCGTGTGATGGCTCAGAATGCAACCGCCGCACAAAACCAAGGTTTCCTGTACGTAAGGCAAGAGCAGCAAAGGAAGTGAAACTGCAAGTTGCAAATACAGCGGTACCTCTGGATACGCACACCATCGGTTGCGTATCCTTCAGGATGCGAACGCAGCAAACTCGGAAGTTTTTTTTATGGGTTTTGTCATGCGCACACGCGCAGAAGCGGTCCCTCTGGTTGCAGAAACCTCGGGATCTCTGGAACGGATCCCATCCACAACCGGAGGTACCACTGTAGTTTCAAAGAAAGGCCACAAAAGCCTAAAGATAGCATAAACTAATTTGCAACACACGCACACTCAGTTTTCACCAGCAGCCATAACACAAACATCAACTTCTACTGACGCTGCAAATAAATTGGGTGGTGGTACCCCGAAAGGTACGGGGAATCCACAAAGGGCCATAGCAGACCAACTGCAGCAATAGCTGTGCTGTAGATCTCTCCATATTATAGTTAGCTAATTATATAAAATGAGATAGGGATAGATTTAGATGCAATACCTAAATAAGGTTTTGTGCTATGTTTTGAGCCCAAGCCTTCTTACAAATTGTGATTTGAGGAATGATGCAACCTAACATCATTAATAAAAATAATAAAAACAAACCAGAGCAGTGCATACTAGGACTGACAGATTTGCTTTCCAAATGGAAAATTAATTTTAGCACAGGGTTCCAGCAAGCCTGCTGACACAGCTAAAGAAGTATTAGAAGACCAATAAATTGTGAGTACTGCCTATCATATTGATCAGTGACAGGTTTAAAGTGCAAGCACACAAGCCAACAACATAAGCCCCCTGACATTGACAACACTGTAATCTTACTCGCTCCCATCCTAATATTTTTGTCAGTGCCCTCCTTTAAATATAGAAGCCTGAAACCAAAATTAATTTCATAATTAATTAATGTCATAAAAAACTTCATAATTAATCTATATAATTATCTATGTGTACACGTTATCAGTTTAACATGCGGCTAGGTTGAGTTCCCCCCCTTTTCCATTCGGATCAGAGCTGGTTTTGGGGGGGGGGAGGCATCAAGTGCAGTATGGTGGCACCTCCGGTTGTGGACGGGATCCGTTCCGGAGCTCCGGTCGGATCCCGAGGTTTCCACAACCTGAAGTGCCTGATCTGCGCACACGTGTGGCACGATAGAGCGCTTCTGTGCATGCAGCGAAACCCGGAATATACTGTACTTCCGGGTTTGCTGCGTGCGTATCCTGAAGGATACGTAACAAGAGGGGCACATACGTAGAAGTACCTCTGTATTTTTTTTAAAAAAGAGAAAGGACACAGGAAGGATTTGGATGCAGAATAATTGAAAATGTGTACATAGTCCAACATAAGTAAAAAAAATTCCAACTCAACAAAATACAACCTTTTTTTTTTTTTTACAGACCATTAAGTCATAAAGAAAAAAGCAAGAAAGGAACATCAAGTCCTTTTATTCAGCAAAACATGGTACCACTGGTAGCTTTAGTATACAGTTTTATCTAAACCAAAGCAGAAAGGTTTTTAGTTATTTAACTACACTTTTTTTTATTCTATAAACAACAAATTGGAAGTACAAATGAAAGAACCATGCAGGTAACATTACCATTAGCTTTTGCCCTATCAGCTGATTAACATATCCACGGAACTGGACTTCCATAATTCTTCCTAATGGGCCAGAATATTTTTTTTTAACACTTTGGCTTATTCAAACCAATCCCCAAACATTTTAAAGCTTTAGTCCTTTTATTAGTTGACATCTGTCCAACATATTATATTGATGGCAATGGGAAGGAAGGAAGGAAGGAAGGAAGAAAGAAAGAAAACACATTTGTTTCTTACGTTATGTCCTGTGCTTACTCTAAGAAGCTCCAAGCAACATACTTGGCTTTTCCCCACTCCAATTGTAAGCTAAGCACTCCTGGGTAGACAGGTAGGACCAGTCACTGTCCCTAATCTAAAAGCATCCCATGAGATTGACAGGTTGGAGTGCAAACCCTACACATATTCAAAGGGAAAGAATTTTATGTTGGGCTATTTAGAATTGTATAGAGGATAGTGGGGAAGTTAGATTGCCCCATTCTTGCTTCCAAGTTCTTGTAGCATCACAGTTCTAAACGGTACAGGAAGCCTCAACAGGTACAGAAGGCAGTGTTAGAAACTCATATGCTAGGTGCCAAATGGCTCCTTAAACCATGGTATCAATTGCCAAAATGGAATATCTAGTTGCCATTTTGGGGCCAGACAGCTCATAAGTCGCATTTTTCCATACGACTTTTTGGTTCCTGAAATTTGTGCAGATAAAATATCATGGACAGAATTCTACAGGTTGTGTCGTTAGTGTGTAAAAACAGGAAAGGTCCAAGGATCCCCAGGCATGAACCTCCAGATGGTGCAGACATGATACGCCATCCTGGTGCCTGAGCATCTTCACTGGGTGGCAACTGGCAGACACCCAAGTGTAAAATGCATGTGGTGCCTGGCAAATCTTTGAAGCTCACTCTCCCAATACAAGAATAGCTGGGCCAGGCATGGGGATGCAATGGGGGGGGGGGCGCCAAGGCTAGCTGGCACATGCCTGCTCTCCTCACACAATTCTTCTCACATGGAGGAATTGTGGCTTAAGTACCACAATGTTGAACAGAGCTTACTTGTTAGCAAGTTTGCTGACTGCAGCTTTAATGGTAATTTAAATGCTATTGTGGAAATCTTAACGCTCATACTTGTCACACCACAAAGATTTTATGGGTTACAGGGAAACAACTTGAAGAAAATATTGTATCTGCTCAGGAAATGGGAACCAAACAGTCATAAGGATGGGGATGTGGAGGGAAAGGCAAATAAATTGTGTAAGGATTCCTCTTCACCTTCACACACCCCAAGCCCTTCTAAGGTCTGCTTTGAATGATTCATGTGTGTACTTATTTAACCACATATGTGGTAGGGAACCAAGACTGGATTATTGGTCAGTACCTGATGTTTAGTAACCATAGGCACTCCTAGAATATAGTGCTATTTTTTAAAAAAAAAAACTGAGTTCTTATGCATCCACATCAAATTTGTAGGCCACTGAGTCCCTTCTGTCTCCAGACACTTCCACAACCTGGTGCAAGGAATTGCAACAGCAGCTAGTAACATCTACAGAGCATGCACAAACTCCAAACACTGGACAATTACTTTAAAGTCATGCAATGCTTCAATCTGCTTATATCTGAAATTTAAGAATGTTCACTTCTCCCCAAGATCACCACGATACTGCACAGTACTATGTGCACTTAAGCCTCACTGAAATCCATTGGCCTGTCTTGCCTTTTTTCAGTCAACGCAATGATAATTTTTAACCCTTTCTACAACTCATTTTTCTGTGTCTTTTTTCTCTAGATACCATTTCCCCACTTATCCTCTCCTAATGAATTATTCCTCTGTTTGCAATTTTGGATTTGCTATTCACTGGGGAAAGCTCTTTTGACAAACCATTGCGCTCCTCATCCTGCATTACTTGCAGTAAAAATAACATACAACTCCTTCTGTACATCAATAAAAGAGATCCAACAGACACAATTAAAATAATTTCATTAAGGAATTTTTATCTATCATGAAAACCTCTTGCAGATATTATTGTTAGTAAGCACAAACACTGACACACGCATTCTATACATGATGCAAACAAAAGGTCAGTGTGCATCTCTCTCTCTCTGTGTGTGTGTATATAAATGTAATTTTCGTATATGACATTAAAGGATGTCTCCATATTGAATGAGAATCAATGCTTTTGCATGGTAGATTTTAAAGACTAAATCAGTCTTAAGAAAAGGACGATCACGGGTATGCCTTTGAATATAAGCGTCACTGGGCTTCTGTGGCATCACCCCCCCACCCCCCGCAAATGTACAACATGCATTTATATTTTTTTGTTACAAGAAAAACTGGAACATAATAGCAAGAATACAGCTTACTGGGCATTCAACGGCATGCGAGTATGGCCTGTAAAAGCTAAACTAGTCCCAAACCAACTACTGTATAAGCAGGATTCAAAAAGGACTCCTGGTTGCAAGTCACTAAATTGCTTGATTTACCATCAGAGCCTCAGGTTTGCATACCTCCTCTCTCACTCCTCTAACAAGCATCCAACACAGGATTTTGGACCTTGCATTATAGAACTTGCCTTCCTGGCAGGTTTCATCTTGCAGGGTCAGGGAGCAACCTTACATTCAAATGTAGACAGGGTCTGTCTGTCCACTAGTTGCTTTCTGCCCAAGAGAGTGGCCAAGGCCTGGAACCAGGTGCAACCAGGGTAGAAGCCCAAGCACCAAGTAATAACCTCTGAACAGTTTCCAAGAATGATTGGGGGAAGAAAACAACCAGAGTTTCATTCTCTCAAGCAGTAGTCTAAAGAAACAATATTTTGGTATCATAATGTTTGCATGAATATTACTTTTAGCATATAGGGAACCATCATTACCTCCATTTATTTATTTTACTCAGGTGGCATTTTCTGTGTGACTCCCTCTGAAATGGCATGCTTAATAAGGGATCTGAACAAAACTATATACACATACGTTACAGTTAGGCCCCATGTCAACTTATCAAGCACACTTCAGATCTGCAATCCCATGCATATAGTTACTTTCCCTAAAATGGAATTCAACAATGTTCAAAAAGTTTAAAGCCCTGACCTATTGAACTGAAACCTAGTATCTTTCTTTTAAAATGCAAATGAACATGACAAAATACAGTGTCAAGTCACATTAGAAGCAAAAATATCCAACATTTACTTGCAACTTCATGTGGACAGATACCAGACTACTTTCTAATTAATGAAGTGATTAGTCACAAATATACAACTTGCCATAGTAATTTGGCCCATCCAGCAAGCAACTGAAAAAGTAGGACTGCAGAAGACTTGGGAGATATGTTTCTTAAAAACAAAACAAAACATGCTACAGAACGATGAGGTAAACAAGATTTATATAATGCATAGTATAGTGAAACCATAAACACTTTTTCTGACAGCATACCAGGCTAACAAACAAACTGGTGAGGTTTGTTGTTAAAAACTCCCAGAAAATTGAGCTGTGCAGGTGCAATAACAAAATCTAACCAACGTACTGCTTTCAAAAGAGAAAAATACAATTAACAACGGTCTCGTAATATAAATGGTTGTATGCTGAACACTGCAAGTTGCTTTTTGCATATACAGTCAGACACACATAACAGAGTTAAGGCCTAACTAACTGTACTCAGTATGGACAATATTCTACACAATTCATTAGAATGCAAGGAACTTTTCAAAGTGAAAACTGCGTGAACCGATCCAAACTAGAATTATTGGTTGCCATATTTAAGCATGGATGACTGTAGCAGCAGCAGCAGCCGCCGCCGCTGCAGCTGTGTACTGTATTTTCCACTATATCAAGTTCATAAAATCAACTTTTAAAAAACCCTAAGCTAATCCACACAAAGCATAGAACACTTCACTTCCAAGAGGAGAAATTCAAAATGTGACTGGAGAGCCTGATGAGAACACAAGGAAGGAAAAATCAGTATGAATATGTAGATGTGTTCTAGCATTTTCTTCAGTTATGAAATTCCTGTATGATGGCGATACAAAAGACGAATCGAAGAGATGAAGAATACAATTCAAACTGACAAACACATTTTACGTTATAATCAAATGTTCTGAGGGTGTTTTTGCATCCTAACTATTGAAGAAAACATTTTCTCTTAATTAAATAAATATTCTATGTTGTCCTAAAAGCATAATCAATTGGTCTTTGTTCAAATATTTATGCTAAAGTGTCATAGAATCATGGGGTGACACAGAAATACACGCACCAAGTGGCACACAGAAATATATGCATTAACAAAGGGCTCTTCCCCAGCAATCACATTTAGGCAGCTTTTGCGACTAATCTTAAGAACGTATTTCAATAATTTTACATTTGACTGGTTTTAAAATGCTTAATGAAAGTTGACTACATAATAGCCCTTTTATTGTAAAATGCAATATCTAATTAATCATCTTATTAACTTTTCTTCAATTAAAATACAGGGGCTGATTACGGTGTGAATATCAAGCAGCAAGGTCTGCAAAACTGCACAAGTAAACAGGGTGAAACGTTTTGCTGTTGCTTCAGTTATAGCAGTGTTTACGTCTTAAGCCACTTTGACATCATCTTGTATTGTTTTAGAAATACTGGTAGTTTCTGATGTGCCACATTAAAAAAAGGAAGCTAGCTACTAGAAGATTCTATCCTCCACCACCCCAAAGATCCCTTAGTGACACTACAGCAGTCCTCAGATTATGGCCTCGATTTTTTTCTTTTAAAAGCACACTTCTTTTCATATTCTGGCAAGCAAGGTGGTGCTTCTGCAGATACCCTGACACAAATCTGTGCCTTTCTTTTAGAAAAACAGGTCTAATGTGAAAGTGGATCCATGTAGACACAGTGTACTGCACTGTGAATGGCCAGCCAGGTATTTTATGAATGGAGAGGATCACGTGCTCCCAGCACTTCCCCGAGCCGATATTTCCCACATAACAGTGTCAACAAGCAGAGAACAGTATTTTTCGAGACGAAAATCCAGAAAACCCTAAACCGCGAACATACTAGGCTCTTTCTACCTTCATGAAAATTTCCCATTTCTTGGAAGCCAAGTTCAGTCGAATGTCGAAGGTGGCATAGGTCTAATTATTATTTTTTATGAATGAAGACTGTGATATGCAAATTAGAGCGATTCACAAAAAAGAAAATATGGCGGCCGCTTCCCTCTCGGTTCCACGGGCACTGCAGCACTTCATCTTACCAAGTAGCTCAATACAATGTTTTGTACTTGTTCCTGTTGCAGTTCAGGATTTGTCCTTGTTATATTATGTGATTCTGGCTTAAGAGTAAAGCCATTCATTAAAAAAGAAGAAGCAGAAGCAGAAGCCTGTTCCTTTACCGATCCATTTTAAGGAATTAAGGTTTTATATGGAGGAATGTATGCAACTGACAAGTGTTCCCTTCTCCACCAAAAACCAGTATTTCCTCCTACAATTCAAATTACTTGCTACAGGCACTGAAAAAATAATTACCGTGTGATAATTCTGCCAGAAGGATGCTTTGGCACTATAATTGAGCCACAACTATTGCAAAGTATGTTTGAGAAAATGACTAATTCGCAACTCATTCTTGCAGAAAAGAACCACCATTGACAGGGCAGGATGCAGGAGTCACAGGCAGCGTCAACATTTTTCATTCTTTAGAAGAAATGGGAAAGTTCAAGATTGTTGACATGACTACCCTGTTTCAGAAATTATATATTTCATAGCAATTTTGAAGGCTACATCCCTACAGATGTAAAAAAGAAAACATAAGCCCCCTATAGATTTCATCCAGGCCAAGCATGTTAAATATATTAATATCTTGCACGTTATATATATAAATATCTTCATTCTATTCCCCATTTAAAGAAGGGGGGAAGGGCGAAGAGTCCTAACAGCTCGTTAAAATGTATATATAAAGCTTTGGGGTAAGGTTTAACACTGTATTTACACTGACTCATCCAATTAAAATTCAGGAACAGTTTCCCTCGGGATGAAGCTCCCACTCACTACTTTCTATAGGAAACATGCAAACGAAAATAGACTTCTTTCCCCCCCACAAAACGTTGCACGTAGGCCACTGGAAGTTGAGGGTCGAGGGGGGGGCGGGAGGGAGGGAGACGGAGGGTCCATTTCCCCAACACACATAGCTAGGCAATTTTTTCACCATATCCTGGGTCTGCCATGACTTTTCCAAATTACCAAAACAGTCAGATTCGGGGGGGTGGGGGGTGTTTACATATGCAGAGAGACACACACACATCAATCAGCACGTTTAAAACATATCCAGCTATGTAAGGAGCCCGAAGAGAGCAAGTCAATGAACGGAGGTGGCGGGGTAGGGGCGGGTGGGGAGAGAGAAACGCCAAACCGAAGAGGATCCCCCCCCCCCCGAAGAAAAGCCGAGAAACTTACTCGTTGTTAGAATTCGCCGTCTCTTCGCTCATTTTTTCCTCACCGTGATCCGATCCGGGGATGGAGCAGCACCGACGCAGCCAGGGCGCAGCAGGAGCTCACCAGAAACCTCACCATTGTTAAACCCCACCGATGCCCCCCCTGCACACCCTTCCGCCAGAATGGCCTCAATCCTTGAGGTGGGTCCCCTCCGAAAGCAGCAGCAGCAGCAACAACAGCAGCCTTCCCCGCCTCTTCTTCGCACGGAAACCGAGGGATCCTGTTCGGCCGAGAGTTGGGACTGATTGCTGCTTTGGCGGCGGCGGCAGTCGAAGCTCTTTCTGGTCTTTTTCACCGGGAACCGGGCAGCTGGCGGCGGCGGTGTCTCGGCTGCAAGCGAGGCTCCCTAGCCGTGTCCTTGTGCCGCATCGGCACCAGGAGCCCACATCTCCCACTGCTGCAGCAGCAGCAGCAGCTCCTCCTCAAGCCTGGCCTCCTGGCTTCACCCCCCTCCCCTCGTCCCCACGAGCAGGTCCCCCCGCTCCCCGCCGCGTCCCTTCCTCGCTGCCAAACCCCCGGGGCAGGACGGAAAAGCACCGCGGCAGAAATTCCTCCCGACGCCCGCAGCAGCAGCAGCAGCAGCGTCTGCAAACCCGATTTTTACAAAAAAGGAAGGGGGGGGGGGAAAGCAGGCGGCTCAAGTCCGACTACCCCGCCAACAAGCAGAGGCTGCACTGAGGGAAACTAATTCAGCCCCAGGCAGGCGAAAAGGAGAGGGAGGGAAAGAGGGAGGAAGAGGAGGAGGAGGAGGAGGGAGGGGGGAGTTTGAAAGCAGCCCGGAGGTTAGAAAAGGGGAGGGGAGGATGCGTCACGGCTGGTGGCGCTGGGAGGAGGAGGAGGAAAGAGGAGAAGCCGAGAGGAGAAGTAGGAAGAGCTCGTCCTTCTCCTCCTCCGCCACCAGCCCTGGCACCCGCCCTCTCCCCAACCGGGAAGGCGAGCAAGTTCAGGAGCTGCTCCCCAGGCCCACCCGGAGCAGCGACAGCCCCCGAGCCTCTCTCTGCGCCCCCCCCTTCCTCCTCTGGTTGGAAAACTGGGCGGAAGCGTTGACTTCACGCTCCTTCCGCCGCCAACTCTCCGAGGCGACGGACGGGAAAGGAGACCCCGGACACTTGGGAAGCGCCTCCGTCCGAAGGAGCCGCCGAAGGGCGCAGAACTTTTTCTTTTTTTGCCACGGGGCTGGGGAAGGGTGGAGAAGCGCCCCCCTCCCACAGGCAGGCTACGTCGCCTTCCCTCGCGCTGCTCTTTGCACGCGGCTGGCGCCCCGAGCCCCTGCACTCGGAGGAACACGGCTGCCAAGGGCCCCGATTCCCTCCCCTCTGGGAAGCCCAAAAGCACAAACTTGCTTTTCCTTCGCGCGCTTCAAGGCCGGCGGCGGCGGGGGGGGGGTGTTTCCTTTGGCTGCTCATTCGCCGCCCCTCAAATAAATAAATAAGCAAATATCGGGAATGTTCCTCAAGTTTGCACAATAAAAACCCCGGGTTGTGGCGCAAAGGGATTTTATTATGGAGGCCACGCAAAGCTGTCTTTCTGCTCGAGACTGGCTGGTCACCCGAGGAAGCGGGTTCCTCCCAATGGAGCAAAACCAAGTTGGTTCTCGGGTGGTTTGCTTTGCCACGCCGTGCCTAGAAAGAAAGAGGCTCTTGCTACCGAGGCCCTGAAGTCTCTCATGCCTCTCCTAAGGAGTCGCTCTTTTTTCTTCTTTTTTGGCTGGGCTACTTCCAAGGAGCAGGAGGGAGGGGAAGGGGCTAAATGACCACATTCCCAGCCCGCCGTGCAAAAATAGTTTCCCGAAAGTAGTTCCCTCGCTCGCTTATTTTCAAAGAGTTGCGAGTGTCTCGCACGCGCACCGCGGAGGGATACGCGGAGTTGTGCACAAGGCCACACGCGCGGGGAGGGGAGCGAGGAGAGTTCGGCGCGAGGGCCCGAGAGCCAGCCCCGCTGCAGAAGAGAGGGAAGCAGTTGGAGCCTGCACGGTGCAAGGCGCGTGCGTTTCCCTCCGTCCCGCGAAGTTGGCTTTCCCCGTGGCCGCCGCCTCTTCCTCTTCTGCAAAGGAAGGGCTGACGCGCTCCGCTTTTAGCACCCTCTGGGCACGAGGCGCGCTGCTGCTTACGCACGCTCCGTTCTAGAACTCCGCGCGGCGGACTCGCTTCGCGTTCGCAGCCTTACGGTAAAAGGTGCATTGCTTTGAAAGAAAGAAAGAAAGAAAGAAAGAAAGAGAAAAAAGCTTTGCATTGTTGCACCTATTGAAGAGAGGAATATGTGGGGGTGATTGCAATAACCCACCTAAGGTCTGAATCCTGTGAAAATCCTGCCCTTTTTTCTGGCGGGGAAAGGGGGAGCAAGGCCTTGTTGTGATTACATCCTTTCTCCCTGCGAGGATTTGATTCCTTAGGCATGCATTCCTCTCTTGCCAGCGTTGCAGTAGTTGTTCACCGATATTTCTTTGCCTCCCCCCACCCTCCACTAGTTAAGGTGGCAATCTTAGCTGTTTAAGGTGCCACTAAACTATTGTTTGTACTGCAGCAGGTTATTAACCTGGCTACCCCTCTGGTAATTGTTAGATTTTATAAAGGGATGAAATTGTTAATTTAAATGTAGCAGTTGCAAGAGTGGTAGCTGCGTTAATCAGTTGCATGTTCACAATGCGGCAGTCGTTTCATACAAGGGTCCCTTCAAAGTGGCAGCCCCAATCTGTGGTTTCAACACATTTGAATCATCAGCACATAGCAAAAGGGTGACATTAAGTTGTTCCATTGTGCTTCAGATGCTGCTTCCTTGTGTCGCACCAGGAATCCCAAAAGCAGCATCCGATGTACCATCTTTGCAAGAAAGGCAGTACCAAAGAGGCTTAAGTGAATTCTTAAGACACTCCTATAATCTGGCCTGTCTCATTGCTTTTGTTGACAAAACTTTTTTGTGACGGTGGTAATGGGGGCAGCATAAGTCAGAAGTAAGTCCTATTACACTGGGGAACTGGAGTCCTTATAAGTGTGTGTAGGATATACAGTGGTACCTCAGGTTACATACGCTTCAGGTTACATACGCTTCAGGTTACAGACTGCTAACCCAGAAATAGTGCTTCAGGTTAAGAACTTTGCTTCGGGATGAGAACAGAAATCGTGCTCCGGCGGCAGCAGGAGGCCCCATTAGCTAAAGTGGTGCTTCAGGTTAAGAACAGTTTCAGGTTAAGTATAGACCTCCAGAACAAATTAAGTACTTAACCTGAGGTACCACTGTAATAGCATCCCGAAACTGTTGCTACTTTCATAATGCACTTGGGAGGCACATTGATACTGATCAGCCACACTTGCCTTTGATCCCTCCCCTCCTCCGCCTCCTCCTTTTATGTCCCTTTGGAATTTACATCACTCTTAAAGAATTCCCTCAGCCTTTCAGGTGTGAAGATGGAACTGCACAGCCCCTTCCTGTGAAGAACTGGCCCCTCCTAATCCTCTTCATCTCATTGGGCAAACTCTGCAGAGGGTAAGACTGCAGGTTGTAAACTGTGCAGTGGCTTAAGCATGTGGTGAAGGGAAACAAAAGCTGCAAAAGCAAGCACCTACATAGCAACACTGACAAGACATCCTTACAATGTTGCTGGCAACCTTATTCCTGCACACCAATCATGAAGTTTCCACCTGAAGACATCCTTAAATTAGCCATTCAGACAGCCAGAAAGAGATCTGCACACATTCCGCAGCACAGACCACTTAATACAAACTATGGTCACAAACGCCACAACTCCCAGTGCGGTGTCAGTTTCTGCAAACTCTTGACTGCTGTCACATTGCAAACGTTAGTGAGAGATCCTCGGCCTTCAGGACAGTATCTGTCATTAGTTTCCTTGACGAAACCTACAATCATCTTGGAGTAAGTATGCCCACCAATCTAAGAAAGCCTGCCATGAAATTAATTCCACTGGTAAAGTAAAGCAGCAGACAGCTTCAGGCTAAGGAACAGTGGGTTGATTCCAAGATAGTGCTAAGGCAATTGTTTCATCATCACAAAGATTTCTGCTTGTGTCACAGAATGTTGTTCTCTCTTCCCCCATTCACCTTTTAGAACTGTTCTAGGGGTTCCTCCAGCCCTCTGGAACAGATTTGAGGAGGGCATGGGGTAGAGAAGGAGGATAGGGAATAAAGTCCCATTTCACAAGTGGAAATCCTTGTACTGACAGGACTCATTAGTAGAATGTCTCCAAATGAAAGGGACACTTACAATGATTGTTTACCATATTGATTAATGGCTGCAATCCAACACATAGTTTAGCTCCTAAACTCCCAGTGAACTTGATGAGATTTAAGGATCCTAACTATATGCAGACTTGCAGCCTTAGCATTCCTTCTCATTTTCTGTAGTCACAATCCTTTGGCTGGCAAAACAGAGGTCATTGCCCAGATCCTGCTAATAACGGATTTAGCTGGACTGAGCTGCTTATATTAGCACTTCAGCAATATCTGATCTTGTTAATTTCTAAATGAGAATCCACATATAAATGTCAGATGGAGAAAATACTTTCTGGGCATAACAGAAGTGTGTACTTAAACTAAATTGGTTTTCTAACAAATCTCATAAACAGATTTCTACCAGATCTATGTGTTGGGAAAGGGAGGAACTGCATTATTGACTAGATACACTAATTTCTGCAAATGATTCTGAACAACTGATGTTTAAAAGTAAATTGACATTTATATATGTATTTATTTATTTACCCTTTAGTTGAAATCACAATACTCAGGATGGCTTGCTAAAAATTAAAAATTGCACTCCCTAATCATCATCATCAAATAAAACACTAAAAGTTACCAAGGTAAAAAATACCACACCATAGAGTAGCCTCCACCAAAATTCTTAAGCTCAGCAGGCCAAAAGCTTGCCAGAACATAAATATCTTGACTAAGCATTAAAAAACCAATAATACTTGCAATAACATCTATGTCAGACATGACAAACTCATAACATAAGACTCTTGCAGCAGATGGTTAAATGCATCACTTCAAACAGAAGCAGCAGACACAGAGAAGCGATTAGTATCAGGAACTATTGGGGATGTGTGGATTTAAACCTTTCTTCCTGTGCCATGATTCTGGCAACTCCCCCCACCTTAGTTGTCGCTCCCTTTGGAGGGCCTCTCCCACTGACTGTAAAAACCGGAAATACGCATACAGTGGTACCTCGGGTTACAGACGCTTCAGGTTACAGACTCCGCTAACCCAGAAATAGTATCTCGGGTTAAGAACTTTGCTTCAGGATGAGAACAGAAATTGTGCTCTGGCGGCGCGGCGGCAACTGGAGGCCCCATTAGCTAAAGTGGTGCTTTAGGTTAAGAACAGTTTCAGGTTAAGTACGGACCTCCGGAACGAATTAAGTACTTAACCTGAGGTACCACTATATCTTGTAAAATCTTTGCACCACACAGTCATCCAGAGTCTTCCACAATGTCTCATATGTATTATCTTACCCTTCCAGCTCAGTATAGTTTACATAGTTCTCTGCCATCACTTGCGCACTTAGGGGATTTTTAATTATTATTTGTTTTAAAGATTTATACTGACCATTCAATCCAGTGATTACAGACTGATGGAAAGTATGGAAGAAAGGATGAAAGAGAGAAAGCCACACCCCCCAAAGCAGACATATACAACATAGCATCCAAAACACACCTCCTTGCATTTGGCAGTTGAGGCTGTATGTTCTTTCTAGGTGGGGTATAGCTCAGTGGTTGAACACATATTTTGCATATGAAAAGTCCTAGATTCAATCCCTGGTATCTTCAAATAGAGCTAGGAAAAGACTCCTCTCTGACACTAGCCACTTCTAGTCATTGTTGACAATGCTGAGCTAAATGGACCCGTGATCTTACTTGGCTTCTGATGGTCCTTGCTGGCAGGGATGGTGCGAGGAGCAATCTGTCTGCCACTGTTCATTCTCTGGTTGATGTACGATGACAGATCTCTTGGTAAACCTTTGTCTTCTGCTTTTCTCTCTCATATTTTTATTTTTATTTTTTTTTAAATATTTATTGAGGTTTTTTAGATACAAAAAATGCAAAAATAATAGACAATATGACATGTATCATAACATATTTTCAAAGCTTCTTTGGACTCCCTCACGTCCCCCGCTCCCACTTACATCATTGTAAAACTTTTTCCAGCAATTTATCAACTTGTTTACATTCTTAAGTCTCATTCATTTAGTTTAGTCTAATAATTCTCCAAAAAATTTATATTTCCTCAATCTCATTTATCATCCAGATTACATCTAATTTAATGGTGCTCAATTGTTTATGATCTGGCATCCTTCTTAACATCCAACTAAATTACAGTGTTTTTGTAGATAAATCCTAAATTTCTTCCAGTCTTCTTCAACCCTCTCCTCTCCCAGGTCTCGGATTCTGCCGGTCATCTCAGCCAATTCCATATAGTCTATCAGTTGCATCTGCCATTCTTCCAGTGTGGGTAAATCTTGGGTTTTCCAATGCTTAGCGATGAGTATCCTTGCTGCCGTTGTTGCATACAGAAAAAAAGTTCTGTCCTTCTTTATCACCCTCTGGCCGACAATACCCAGGAGGAAGGCCTCTGGTTTCTTGGGGAAAGTATACTTAAATACCTTTTTCAGTTCATTATAAATCATTTCCCAGAAAACCTTCACTCTAGGGCAAGTCCACCAGAGGTGAAAGAATGTTCCTTCAGCTTCTTTACACTTCCAACATTTATTATCAGACACATGGTATATCTTTGCAAGCTTGACTGGGGTCATGTACCATCTATATATCATTTTCATTACATTTTCCTTCCAAGCATTACATGCAGTGAAGTTCAACCCAGTGGTCCACAACCTTTCCCAGTCCTCAAACATAATGTTGTACCCAATATCCTGTGCCCACTTTATCATAGCTGATTTAACCATTTCATCTTGTGTGTTCCATTTTAACAGCGAGTTATACATTCTTGAAAGTACCTTAGTCTTGGGTTCTAACAGTTCTGTTTCCAATTTCGATTTCTCCACCTGGAACCCTAACTTTTTGTCATTTTTAAAAACTTCTTTAATCTGAGCATAGTGTAACCAGTCTCGCACTTTATCCTTCATTTTCTCAAAACTCTGCAATTTCCAATTGTCTCCATCTTTTTCTAGTATTTCCCAATATTTTGGCCATTTGGCCTCCATATTGGGTTTTTTTCGGGCCTTAGCTTCCAGCGGTGAAAGCCACCTTGGAGTTTTATTTTCCAATAAGTCTTTATATTTTGTCCAGACATTAAACACTGCTTTTCTGACAATATGATTCTTAAAGGCCTTATTGATCTTAACTTTATCATACCATAAGTATGCATGCCATCCAAAAGCATTGTTAAAACCTTCCAAATCCAGAACGTCAGTGTCCTCGAGAAGTAGCCAGTCTTTTAGCCAGCAGAAAGCTGCGGCCTCATAGTACAACTTTAAGTCTGGCAGGGCAAAGCCCCCTCTTTCTTTCGCGTCAGTTAATATCTTAAACTTAATTCTGGGCTTTTTGCCCTGCCAGACAAACTTAGAGATGTCTCTCTGCCACTTCCGGAAGCACTCCGTCTTGTCCACAATCTGTAATGTTTGAAACAAAAACAACATTTTTGACAATACATTCATCTTAATAGCAGCAATTCGGCCTAACAAAGAAAGTTTCAATTTTGTCCAACTGCCTAAGTCTCTTTTAATTTCAGACCAACATTTTTCATAGTTATCCTTAAAAAGACTCAGATTTTTTGCTGTTATATTTACCCCTAGGTACTTTACTTTTTTAACCACAGTTAGTTCTGTCTCTCTCTGAAACCGTTCCGACTCTGTATCTGTCAAATTTTTCCCCAACACCTTAGTTTTCTGTTTGTTTAATTTAAATCCCGCCACCCGACCAAAGTCTTGAATCAATTGTAACACTCTTTTCGTACTAGATTCTGGCTCCTGCAGAGTCAAAACTAGGTCATCTGCAAAAGCTTTAAGTTTGTATTGTTTCGTTCCGACCTGGATTCCTTCCACCAACCGGTCCCCTCTGATCATGTTCAAGAGCACCTCCAGAACCGAAATAAATAGCAGAGGGGAAATGGGGCAACCTTGTCGTGTTCCTTTTTCAATTTTAAACTCTTCTGTAACCACATTGTTAACTATCAATTTAGCTTATTGTTCTGAATATATTGCATCAATCCCATTCTCAAAACCCCGTCCCACTCCCATTTCTTTTAAATTTCCCTTCATAAATTTCCAAGAAATATTGTCAAAGGCCTTCTCCGCGTCTATAAAAATTAACACTGCTTTTGTATTTATATCTATTTGCAAAAGTTCCAAAATGTCAATGATATTCCTTGTGTTAGCAAACAAGTGTCTACCTGGGAGAAAGCCTGCCTGGTCTTTATGAATTACTTCATTTAATACTTTTTTGAGTCTATTTGCCAAGATGTCTGCAAATATTTTATAATCCACATTTAAAAGAGAGATGGGACGATAGTTCTTAAGTTGTGTCTTTTCAGCTTCCGATTTTGGTATCAATGTGATAAAAGCTTCTTTCCACGATTCCGGCGCCTTCTTCCCCTCCATAATTTCATTGCTGACCTCCGTCAGTGGTTGTATCAAATAGTCTTTTAATATCTTGTAATACTTGGAGGTCAGCCCATCTGGCCCTGGAGATTTGCCCAATTGCATGTTCTGAATGGCTTGTTCAATCTCTTGTCGTGTTATTTTGCAATTCAGGATTGATCTATTTTCTTGTGACAATTTTTTAAGTCCATTTTTTTCCAAGAATTGTTTAATCTCAACCTCATCTTGCGGCCCTTGAGTATATAATCTTTTGAAATATCTCTGGAAGCACTTTCTGATCTCCACCGGGTTCTGAATATTTCTTCCTTCAATTTCTAAATTTGTAACTGTATTTAATTTTTGTCTCCTCTTCAACTGCCAAGCTAGCAGTTTCCCACATTTATTTGCCGATTCAAAAGTTTTTTGTTTCATTAATTTAATCTTCCACTCTATTTCCTGGTTTATCAATTTAGAATATTGTGCTTGATGAAATTTGATTTCTCTCAGGATCGGCTGTGACTTCGGATTTGATCTTAACTTCTTCTCCAATTCTTTGATTTTCTCCAATATCTTATCTTTCCTCTCATTTTGTCTCCTTTTCTTTACAGCATTCTGTTGTATCAAGAACCCCCTCATTACAGCCTTACTTGCATCCCAGATAGTTCTTTTTTCCACCGTAGTGTTCATGTTTATCTCAAAATAGTCCTTCAAGGCTTTTTGGGCCTTCTCAACAATCTCCTGATCTCTGAACAAATTGTCATTCATCTTCCATCTAAAGGAGCCGGTTGGTATTAGTGTCATCTCTCTCATATTTTTAATGGTTGTACTGGCAGAGTAGCCAAACCTTGGAGTGGCAAAGTAGAGTCGCTGGGCATTACTTTCCACAGAAAAAAGCAGGTATTCCTGGGCAAACCGGTAGGGCAAATGGAAAACGGTTTGGACCCATGCCTAGAAAGCACTCAAATAATTTAAATATTTTTAGGTTTTCTAAAACCGAAAATGTCCATTTAGGAACGTTTATGGCACAATAAAGATGTAATTAGATCAAGAGAAATGAATGAGGATGTATGCAATTGGGGGAAAACTATTTACAGAGACAGTTCTTTGAGGGAAACAATGCACCTGTAGCAAGGTGGGAGGACTTATATAAGGAAGGCTGTTTAGGGACACCGTTAATAAAGTCACAAATGACGTGGGTTTGTTTTATTTTTTTCACGAAGAAGGTATAACCAAGATTGGAGGAGGGAAGAAGCAATTTGATACCCATTGCTTTAACATTTTTGTTTTTATGGGGGGGGGGCGAGCTTTAAAGCAATTCGCAAAATATTTAGAAACATTCCCTTCTTTTTTGCTAAAAGAAAAGAGAATGCATGGTGATGGCAAAAGGATGTGTTGATCAGATCCAAGGCAACTGACCATGGAGGATAATGTACTTGCTACCTTCTGTGGCAACGACGTTAGAAAAAGGGAATTGCAGCCTAGAGATGACAAACTGGGAGGAAGGAGTAGGAAGCACTCAAAGCATAAGTTTCCGGCCTTTGTGACTTATCCCAACAATATCAAAATAAGCTGCAATAAACAAGAGGGGAAGACTTGAGAACAACGGAAGCAGATCTCAGAACACTCCAGGCAGCCTTTGGAAGGCACAGCCCATAGAATGATTCCTGCTACTCCTCAGAAGAGGAGGAGACGAGTAGTGGTGATAGGTGACTCCCTTCTGAGGGGAACAGAGGCAGTAGTCTGTGGAGGAAACAGGATGTCACAGGAGGTCTGCTGTCTTCCGGGTGCAACGATTCACGATGTGCTGGAGAAGTTGCCAAGTCTTATAAAGCCCACTGACCACTACCCCTTATTTCTGATCCATGCGGGTACAATGATACTGCCACACATAGACTGCAACACAGCAAGGGACAATGAGACACTGGGCAGGGAGCTGAAGAGACTTGGGGCACTGGTAGTCTTTTCATCATTCCTCCTTGAAAGTTGTAGCCCAAGAAAAGAGAGGAAAATACTTGAGATAAACCACTGGCTGCACAGGTGGTGTCTTCAGGAAGGAGTTGGCTTCTTGGATCGTGGTCTCCGCTTCCTTGAGGAAGAATGTGCTGTCAAACCTCCCTTGGCCAATGGGGACAGCAGCCCCAAACACCCCCTCCTTGCTTGCCAGCAACCTCACCTTTTGATAGTGTGGTGTACCCAGAGAAGAGGGCTGGTAGGTCATCTCAGTAACTGGGTCGATTTGAGGGGCTGGAAGGCGGGACAGACTTTGATAATATGGTGCCCTGAGTGACACCAAAAATTGGCACACCCAAAATATTTGTTATTTTCACAATAATTCATTTTTGTACAGTTGCTTTTTTATGGATCTTCTCAATAGGTACCCATATAATACAGGTATTAGTATTATTATTTTATTTTGTGGGAACCACCCACACTGCTCTAAATCTGGTACTGCTGGAAGATTTCTGCAGAATTATCTGTCATTTGTATGAATAAAAAGTGGCAGTCTGACATAAGCATAAATCCTTTGCATACATACCTGGAAAGAAATCCAGGATGGATTAACGTCGTAGCAAATTTGCATAGAACTGGTCTGAGGGTACTACCAGAATGAATGACCTGATAGTGTCATGTTTGATGAATCAGCATGCTTGACACATGGAATCCATGTGGGCTGCAATTTAAAGGGATAAGGGCATCAAGAGAGGACAGCCCAGCAACTATGCTACAAAAATAGAAGCAGTGCTACCAATGTCTGCTGCCACCTTGGGTTGCCAACTGACCCTGGTAAAACTGCCCCTGTGCCTTAAACAGCTGCTTGATCGGCAGACAAAGTGTTGAGGACATTGAGATTACCATTTCTTTAAAAGTATCATGTTTTAATCTAGATGCTCTTAGGTAAGATGTGCAATTTTAAAAGGGGGGACTGACAAAAGTTGTATAAGCTGTCTTTGAATGTCCTGCTGGGCTGCGTCAGCAGTGCAATGGGAAGATTTTTGTTGTTCTTCAGTTTCCTGTTCCGTTTATCCCCCTCTTCCTTAAAACAATTTCCTTCCTAATAAAAGGAATGTGCTGGTGCTGCTGTAGTTCTGACACATGTTGTTCAACTTTTCATTTGTTGGCTTGGGCAATGCTGACTGTTATGGTTTCAAACTTTTTTTTTTTTTTTTACTGCTGGCTATATTGGAAAGCTTTGGATTTTATTCTTACTCATTATTTTGTAGTTCCATTTTTGTACAGTGCCCGGAAAGAGTAACTTTTTAAAATTAAACATGGGTATTTTCAAGTAAAATAAAAACTGCATTGGAATCAGTGACAGGAAAAATAGGAAAATACATATGCCAGCTCCACTACTGGTGTTTGTCCCCGTTCCCCATCTCCCACCTACCCACATTTTGGGGAACTGCTGGAATGGGAACCTTTCCCCTGATCTCCAGGCAGGCCTTTACTGACATAGACATTTCTATGCAGTAGGACAACAGCTGCCGAGTTGTGTCCAGGAAGAGCTATCATGAAGTCACATCTCCCTTCTGATTAAGGACCCCTCTCTAGAGCCCTCCAAGAAACATTAGAATTGTAGCCATAGTTTATTTTCCCCCTTTCTATTTTTCCTTACAGCTTCCTCCTGTACAGCGTTAGGTGTACCTGAGCCCACTGAAATGCCTAATTCTGCAAAGGCCGAAGCTGTTAGTGCGATCTTTTAAAAGTATATTGTTTATGTACATTGGTACGTCAGGTTAAGTACTTAATTCATTCCGGAGGTCCGTTCGTAACCTGAAACTGTTCTTAACCTGAAGCACCACTTTAGCTAATGTGGCCGCGCCGCCGGAGCACGATTTCTGTTCTCATCCTGAAGCAAAGTTCTTAACCTGAGGTAATATTTCTGGGTTAGCGGAGTCTGTAACCCGAAGCGTATGTAACCTGAAGTGTATGTAACCCGAGGTACCACTGTAAAACAAAAGGGGGAAAATCGGTCCTGTGTAAATAAGACAAATAACAGGATTTTTTTGTGATTAGACATTTCCTGTCATTTGAAAACATGCCTTCAGGTATACGTACATGTTAAAGTCAAGCAGGTTTGGCTGATCAGGAGTTGTTGTTTTTTCCTGTCCTGGTGCTTTACTGAACGAGGGCTTAGTCAAGTGCAGCAGTTACATTCCTCATGCCAGGAAAAGGCAAATACTGAAGTGTATTGAAACTTGATAGCAATGCAGTAATAGCCAGACGTGCCCAATCATTGCAACTTGGTTCTTAATGAAAAGGGTGTTTTCTAAATGCACAATTTAAACCACCGCTCTCCATTCAACTATCTGTGCAAAATCATTTAAAAATAAAAATCCCTTGTCACCAGTTCCATTCATTGTTGCAGTTTTCAAATGTATTGGTTCTTTGTCCTTTTCTAGTGTATGGATTGCAACTGTCACTGAGTTACACAGCTTGCTTTAGGCCCATAGCCAATGTGATTACAGCAACAACCTCTGAACCAGTGAGAGAGAGAGAGAGAGAGAGAGAGAGAGAGAGAGAGAAGAAAATAAGGTAGTCTTTAGGCCCACTAGAGACAAGATCTGTGCACCAGGCTGACAATGTTAAATAAATGTTTAACAATGTCAAATGAAAAGAAACCAGCGAAACCACTGGCTATTCAAAGCTGTCACAAGCTAATGGGGTCCTTGAAGCATTTTTTATTTTTATTTTTTGCAGCAAACTGAAAATAATAACCATCCATGCCATCGATGGTGTGACAGGAACTCTGGGCTATGAGCCTCTCAGCAAATGTTATCAGCAGAAATACTCCACTGTCTTAAATGGATTTGCAAATTCATTTATTCTAAATAAAATGAATGCAACCTGTTTGGCAAGCTGTTGTTTTTGTTATAAAGTTACTCTAGTTGTTCAGAAAAAAATATATCCAGAGGGTAGGATAAGGTGTTATGGGTCAATGAAAAAGACACAGTTATATGTAGCTGTTTATGCCAAACGAGAAACAAATAGTCGTTTTATCTGCATTATTATTGTTTATCACTTCCATAGGATCAATTAGTTCAGAGGAGTTTGGGCCCATATGTAACACTATCCTCAGTGCTATGTTACAAAATAATTTGCTCCCATTTTATAGATGGTAAACTGATGCTGAGAGAAAATACTTTGCCTAAGGCCTCCTCGTAAGATTGTTGCTCAGTTGGGTAACAAATCACCTCATTTTAACCAGTCAGTGGAATGGATGCTGTGGATTGGATTCCCTCCCTATTCTAATAGAAAGCCTCTTCTTCTCTTGGAAGGGGTAGAAGAAGTGTGCTGCGAATCATAAAAGTGACGCTGGATCTAGAGAAGTTCATCTGTTTGTGCAAACGCCTGTGCATGACTGGACAAGTGCTTTCTTAAGTCTTTAACATGGCTACAATCTGTATCTTCCTTATTCACAATCCCTGACACATTGTGCATGTGCACTGCAAGACGTCTTCCACTAGCGCTTGTGCAAAAGTCCTTGGAACAACACTAATTCATTTTCTCTTGTTCTTTTAGATTCAGGTCTTCCTTCTAAAAAACATGTGTTCCACCAAATGCCTCAGTTAGGAGTCTTTTCAAAAATAATACACTAGGAGCAAGCCTGACTGAACATGGAGGCTTACCTCCGAGTAAACATTGCAAAGATTGACTTGACAGTGTTATAAATGAAAATAATCACTTGTTGCTAGAAGAAACAGCCCTTTTTATTTTTAATGCTCTGTGTTTCAGATGTTCAGGTTGCAAGTGTTATCTAGCCAAAACAGCCACATCCACCCTGAAGAGGGAGGAGTCAACAGATTCCATGTGGTGGTCGTTTGCAGAAGCTCCCCCAAAATAATTGAGGGGCGGGCCCTCCAAAGTGGGGAAGGAAGCCCAGTGAGCACTGAGCATGCTCAGTGGCCGTGGAATGCTGACTGGTGGTGGTGCCTGAAAACAAGGCAGAAGGGGTAATTAAATAGTAGCTGTCATTCTGAACAGGGAGTACTTCACAGTACAGTCACATCCACACCATACATTGAACAAGCATTTAAAGCACATAGCTTCCCCCAAAGAATCATGGTAACTGTCGTTTATGCCACACAGAGCTATAATTCACAGCACACTTAATAAACTACAGTTCTTAGGATTCTTGGAGGAAGACATGGGTTTTACATGTCCTTTCAGTGTATGGCAGGGGTCAGCAAACTTTTTCAGCAGGGGGCTGGTCCACTGTCCCTCAGACCTTGTGGAGGGCTGGACTATATTTTGAAAAATATATATGAATGAATTCCTATGCCCCACAAATAACCCAGAGGTGCATTTTAAATAAAAGCACACATTCTAATGTAAAAACGCCAGGCAGGCCCCACAAATAACCCACAGATGCATTTTAAATAAAAGGACACATTCTACTCATGTAAAAACACACTTATTCCCGGACTGTTCGCGGGCCGGATTTAGAAGGCGATTGGGCTGGATCCAGCCCCCAGGCCTTAGTTTGCCTACCTATGGTGTATGGTGTGGATGTGACCCCAACTTTTTGTTTCAGGTCCCCCTTGTTACATAATACATGAGAACTGTACTAACACCAGAAATGGGTACTTAAGCATCATCATCAACAGTTTAATCAGTTGACTACTGTTTAACCTAGTGATTAAATTTTGCAGCCCACTTAAACAGGGATTTGACTCTTGGTTGCTCAGTTTGAATTTCTTTCCTCTAGCTACTGCTGTGCAAGTTTCTGCAGTCCAAACGTCTCTGAAGTTGCAATCTTGCGCATACTTCTATTGGGAGTTAGCCACAATGAACAAAGTTGGACACACTTTGAGTAAAAATGCATAGGATTGTGTGGCGCAGTTTGCCTATGGACGTCTACATTTTTTTTATTACTAACTCAGTGTATCAAGTTCACATTTCCTTGGATTTCAAATATATAGAATAGTTACGTTCAGGTGTCATTTTTCTGGCAAAATAGCACTCTTCAGGTGTAAGCTTTCTGTAGGTTTGTGAGAATTCTTTTCAGCTTGGCCTAACATAACACTATGGTGATTCATTCAAACAGCCTATTCTTATTTGAGAAATGTGGGTCATTCAAAAACATACTACAGCTGTTGTGATCGGGGATACTGACAGAGTGTTTCCAGTTATTCACTCTAAATAGGAAATTTAGACAAGTATAACACAGAACATGTGGTTGGAAAGGTGCTCTGTTTTTGGTGGAATTCTTCCATTGCTAAGTCGTTCATCTCTTAAATGTCTGCAAAAAGCCTTTTTAAAAATCTCGCACACTAGGCTCAATTATGCCTTATACCTGGCTGTTAAATTTAGTGGGCAAGTATGCAGTTACATAGTTGATATAGAAATACTGTAATTAAAAGCTAGTAGAATCCAGAGACAGGTATTAACACCAGAGTGGTTACATTACTCAGAAGCTTAAAAGGTTTTGCCACCACTAACCGTGCACCCAAAACGTGATTCTGAGTGCTTCTAAACCAGTGTTTCCCAAACTTGGATCTCTGGCTGGTTTTTTTTTGTTTTTTTGGGGGGGGGGACTACAACTCCCATCATCCCTAGCTAGCAGGGCCAGTGGACAGGGATGATGGGAATTGTAGTCCAGAAAGAGCTGGAGACCCAAGTCTGGGAAACACTGTTCTAAACCATGGAACGTGCCATGGGATGTGTCTCAGCATCAGATTGGCTCTGCCGCTGCAGCCACACCATGCTGACCTCCCTGCCACCTCACCCCTCTCAGTAATCAGCAACCAGGTAAGCAAAGCCAGGTAAGCTGTACAGTTCTGTCCTGCCCTGCCTTGATGACAGCAACTGCACAGCTGTGGTACATGCTTTAATGACATCTTGTTTGATCTACTGCAACATGCTCTAGGTAAGGCAACCTTAGTATCTAGGTATCTAGATCTAGTATCTAGATGTAGTACAGTGGTAAAGGTAAAGGGACCCCTGACCATTAGGTCCAGTCATGACCGACTCTGGGGTTGCGGCGCTCATCTCGCTTTATTGGCCGAGGGAGCCGGCGTACAGCTTCCGGGTCATGTGGCCAGCATGACTAAGCCACTTCTGGCGAACCAGAGCAGCGCACGGAAACGCCGTTTACCTTCTCGCTGGAGCAGTACCTATTTATCTACTTGCACTTTGACGCGCTTTCGAACTGCTAGGTTGGCAGGAGCTGGGACCAAGCAACGGGAGTTCACCCCGTCGCAGGGATTCGAACCGCCGACCTTCTGATCGGCAAGTCCTAGGCTCTGTGGTTTAACCCACAGCGCCACCTGCGTTCCTGTAGTACGGTGGTACCTCGGGTTAAATACGTAATTTGTTCCGGAGGTCCGTACTTAACCTGAAACTGTTCTTAACCTGAAGCACCACTTTAGCTAATGGGGCCTCCTGCTGCTGCTGTGCTGCCGGAGCACGATTTCTGTTCTCATCCTGAAGCAAAGTTCTTAACCTGAAGCACTATTTCTGGGTTAGCGGAGTCTGTAACTTGAAGCATATGTAACCTGAAGCATATGTAATCCGAGGTACCACTGTATCTAGAAACTTTATTTGGTTCTAAATCTGCAGCCAGAATATTGACTGGAACTGGGAAGCTTGTTTGTTAGTTTTATTTCACAACATTTATCTGCTGCTTGATTGTAATAAATTGTTTTTTTAAAAGAATAAAAGAACAAAACTGTCAGTCAAAAACAAGTATTTAAAATATTCCAAAAAGAACTGAAAGAAGCAATAAGCTAAAACCATGTTAAAGGATGCTTCCAGCGGGCGTCAAAAAGAGTACAATGAAGGAGCCTGCCTAATGTCAATAGGCAGCGTGTTCCAAAGTTTGTGCACACTGGAAGATCAGTCTCTTATAAGTGCTGAATGAATATTATGTGGCACCTGTAACAGTGCCAGCTCTGCAGTTTGAAGCGGTTGAGTGCGCATGTACGGGGTAAGGTGATCTTGCAAGTAAACTCCTGTGTTGCAGCAACATAGCTGGCTCCTACCAATCCATTTCTGGGCACCGTTCCAAGTGCTAGTTATGATCTATAGCGCCCTCAACAACTTGGCTTACCTTCAAGACTGCATTCTCCTGTACGACTGAGCCTGGGTTTTCAGATCCTCAGGAGAAGCCATATTTTTCATTTAGTTAATGTGAATAAGATGCCACGCATACCTGGGCCGTATGGCATCTCAGCTTTCCTAAGGCCCTTCTTTACTGCAAATGGAACAGGCTTATTGCATCACACAAACAAAAGCCATGCCTGCCCCAGAACACAAGTAGAGAACCATTTTTTAACCCAAGGTCTGCATTCCCTCAAGGACAACCTGCTGAGAACCTCATGCCAGTGGTGGTCAGGGCCAGAGGCAAAATGTATGTGGCCACAAGTTCTTACAGAGTAGGCTACATTCCAGCAATGCAGAAATCAGAGGCTTTACTCTTCTCCTTCCATCCAGCAAGCGAGAGGCATTAGCACATATTCCAGCTAGGCAAAAGCATTCAAAGAGGGCTCAGACCAGGACAAACAGCAAGCTGTTCCTAGGGCCAGACAGGGAAGTTTGGAGATCCACATTCAACCCCTGAGCCTGAGATTTCATTCCCTCCTCCATGTCAGAACTGGTGGAAACTACCAAGCGACTAGCAGATGTCCAATATATCCCAGTACCTGAAGCTTCTCAGAGAAGGATTGTACCGTTGGGTGAAAAGGCGCTGGCAAATACAGCTCAGAAAACTGATCACATGTGACTAATATCTGCATTAAAAAGCAGGATCAGGAGGTAGATTGAAAAAAGAAAAACTGAGGAATAAGCGCACTATTGAAACATGTTGGATGAGCAATGTATCTGGCTGAGAAGTCTCTACTGTGGTCCTCAAGACACAGTGACAGAGAGTTTGTGGTTGTGGCAGGAACAGCAACAGATTGCAGCCATGGCATCTGATGAAGATATCTGATGAAGACTGAACATCTGATGAAGAATAATAATGATGGTGCCAACTTCCTCCTGGTTGTGTTGATGATACACAAACAGGAGGAAGCTGACACAATCATTATGCCATTGATGCCAATAAAAATTCTCCGTCAGAATGGTTGGGCATATGACACCAATGCCCTCCTGTTGCTGGTGCATACTGCTCTTCCAAATGCATGGTTTATTACAGGAAAGATGTCTGCAGAGCACAATCTCACTGTCTCCTAGATTGGGCCGTAGGGAAAGAGCAAATGTCCTCATTGGCCTTCATGTGCTCACTGGTGCTGATATGACCAGGAAATTTTCTGTTGTAAGCAAAGGCACCTGCTTTTCTGACCTCTGAAGTATGCTGAAGGGAATAGAAGCGCATCAACAGTAGAGCATCTGCCTTACATGCAGCAGGTCTCACGTTCAAACCCTGGCATCTCCAGGTAGGGGTGGGAAACACTCTTCCATGAAACTGTGGAGAACCATTGCTAGACAGTGCAAATGATCAAAAACCAGAAGTGAGTGTTCCGGTTTTCGAACGTTTTTTTTGGAAGCCGAATGTCCAACAGGGCTTCCGTGGATTCTGATTGGCTGCAGGAGCTTCCAAAGATATGCTTTGGTTTCTGAATGTTTCAGTAGTTGAACAGACTTCCGGAACGGATGCTGTTTGACTTCTGAGGTATGACTATACTGAAATAGATGGACTAACAGTCTGATGCTGCAAAAGGCAGCTTCCTATGTCCATGGAGAAAGTAGCTCTAACTAAGGAAATATCAAGAGCGCGTTATGTGACAGTGTTTGGGGTCCATGCTGATCTATTTGGGAGTAACGTCACTCATTATATTTGCTTCAAGGGGCATGGATGGCTTAAATCAAGGGTGGGAAACTGGATATGGCTAACAGGACAGATTATCTTCACCAACACTTGTGCTCCAAGTTTGACAGGAGGGTGGGCTGCTCACTTGCCACACACATGACATCCTAATGTCAGGTGGCCCCAGTGGCAGACGTACATTTTTGGGGCCTTGAAGCTTAAACTATCATGGAGGCCCCTTCGTAACCAGCAATGAGGTCAGCTGCTGTCTAATAAGATTCTACCCCCAATTCCAGTGTCCAATTAAAAGTAAACACACTGGGTCCCCATAGGTCTTATTCCAATGCAAGATTTGAAAGATCTTGCCTTTCTCCACAATTCTTCAGCCATTTGTGAATGAATAGCATTGTATGAAATATAATGAATTCTAGTCTTATTTTCTTTGGGACTAAAATATGAACCCTTGAGAGCTTTCCTCAGAAGGTGGTGTATCAAGTTTTAAACTAAGTAATAAGTATAGCACAAAAAAGTAGAAGGATATTAATAGTGCCAACACTGCGGTATGGAAGCCTTTCGGAGCCTCACACTTTGCAATATACTGGCGGGTTGATTAAAGAGGATGTCTTGTAATGTTGATAATGAGTAATGCTTCTGTGTCTTGACTAATGTTGTTCTATGAAGCAGCTAGTTGTTTTGACTTGTTCCACACTACCAAAAACATGCTGAGGAAATCTGCACACCAAAATCCTTCATACTTAATGCAGAATTATG
Organism: Podarcis cretensis; assembly: GCF_951804945.1. Lineage (NCBI taxonomy): Eukaryota > Metazoa > Chordata > Lepidosauria > Squamata > Lacertidae > Podarcis > Podarcis cretensis. The sequence continues at coordinate 41,632,866 of NC_137170.1, read as the reverse complement.
GAGTCCATTAAGTATAAACGATCTATTTGGAAAGGCAGGTTTCCAGAAAAGCTTCTAATTTTTCCATGGTGACTGATGGATTTGGAACACTTTTCAAGGTTGGCTGCATAATGCTAAGTGTTTAGTGTGTGCCAGCCTACCCACCTTACATGAACTTAGTAATTATCTGTATTCTGACGGCATCTTCTTGAGCACCCCATGTAAAATATAACGCAAGTAGGCTTCAAAAATGTCAGGCTTAAAGACTGGGTTTGTGGGGAGGGAGCAGAGAGGAAAGAAATCAAACAGCTGGTTTTCTTCTTTCATCCATTATTTAAGCTTATGGATTCCGGATTTCCCTATAGGGTATTACACAATCTGCTGGACTGGGAGAAATTTTGATTATTTGATCATATAATTTCTGTACCACTTAACGTGTTAAAAACATCTCTAAGCGGTGTACAAAAAACTGAAGCAACAGGCAACAAGCAAAATATTACAAAAATACACAGTTACATATAAAAATGTTACATTAATACGAAGTTACTAATAGATATAAATCAATATCAGTTCATTTTCCTTCAGACACACGCTCCCTCTCAGCCTCTGGGTTTTCACCCGGGGTCCAAACAAACTCTCAGCTCACCTACAAAAGTCTTGCAACAAGAAGAGATCTTTGACTGCCAGCCTCAAACAATGGTCTGTTGCACATCTGATACAGAAGAACTATGACCAATGTTCCGAAGTGGGGCACATTCCTGCTGCTTTTCACTTAGCTCATGGTTTATGCAACAAACACTGTCAGCGTCAAGTGAATGTAGAGGTTACAGCCAGGGCTTCTGCTCGTCAGGGAAATAGACAATTCAGTTATGTATTTTCAAGGCTATGTCATTTGAACCTTGTTGGTAAGGAAATCTATCTTCAGCTCTAGTCTTTAGCAAACACTACCACAAAGTAGACATATGCCTGCACAGCTTCTCAGCATTCATGGTCAGAAAAGACTCTTAAAATGTGGGCCAGTTTGACCTCTGACCTACCATTGTTAGGCATCTCCTAGGCTGGAATGCTCTTGTGTATTTCTCCTACTTTCTAAAACTAGATTTTTTTCTCATTCAACCACATTTGTGGACCCCACCCCAGCACTTCTTCCTTGCTCTTGAGACACACAACACATGCCCCAACCTGCAGTTATTCCACTGCTTCTTCCCCTGTACTATTGGATTTTTCAGACATTTCTTCTGATAGCTTTCTGTGTTGCCCTTTGCATGTGAACCAACCACGTGCTATTAATTATTATGAGTGGTTGGAGTGGTTTCAGTTGTGCAGAAAGTTTGGCATCCTTCCAGCTCCCCCATCTTCTTCCCCATCCCCATCTTTAACCTTTGGCAGGCAGGAAGTCTTTAGGCAGGAGGTTTTATCCACCATTTTAAAATGGCTAATTCCCAGTATGTACCTGTGCTAAGCTTTGCTTCATGTCAAAGCCCTTTCCTGCACCACGGTGATGTCACAGTCGGTGTGTACCACCGCGGAGCATCCCACAATCCTTTCTGCCTCTCAGAAAGCAAAGAATGCACACTAAACTGTGGTGTGTACACAGCCAATGTATACCTTTGGGCGGAAATTTTACCATCTTCCAGTATGCTGACAGGACAGAAGAGTGAATTGAAGAACAGCTGACAGGAGGGGGCATCACATGACAGTAGCAAGGAGCTTGGAGAGATTTAACACATTGACAACCCCTCACTCCCCACTGTGGTCTTTATCCTGTCTGAGGGGTCCACACCCATAATTTTCACACTACAAATAAGATTCCGTGTCCAGTGGGGTTTACTCAGAGGTAAGCATGCATGGGGTTGCAGCCAAAATATTGAAAACCACCCAACTATAGCATGCTGTAATATTAATGTAACAAAACAAAACAAAACGTGAACAGTTCCAATGAGGCACATTTGGCTGTGGGAGTCATAAAGCCAAGGCAGAGGCTTGTAAATACTGCAGGGTGCCCCCTGACATTCCTCTGGGCAATGATTACCTTATATGGTGACGGATGCAATAAAAGCCTTGACCGGATGAGGTAACAGGAGACTTTGGAAAACGGCCATGCGGCTGGGAGGACAAAGGATAATAAATAAAAGTTGCCGGAGGAGAGAGGTGGGACGGAGCTGCCCGGCCATTATGAGAATACTCTCTGCCTCATTGTGTCTTCTTTCTATGCTATGCTAAGCACCATCTATGACGGCAGGATTCCGTCATTTGGCATGTATTTATTGGATATTTATTAAAACAGGGCCTAGTATATCAGTCTCCTTTCCACCCTCAAGTGCCAGCCCAGGAACAGCAAAGCAGCCCTTTTTCGTTGGTTCTGCTGAGACACCAGCTCCATTTGGTTCCTCCTCTTCTCCCTAAACTGTTCCCATCCCATCTGGTCTTCATTAAAACTCTGTAACTTTTAAGAAATGGTGCCTGTGTTTGCTTTTTGCATCTTCCCCCTCCACCCCACTTTCCCGTTTTGTGTCCCATCTTTTAGATAGCAAGCTGTACCAGGAACCTTTTCATGAAAAGCAAGGTAAAAATGCTTTAAATAAAGAAGCAAACATCCTTCTTTTTTTTGTAGAAAACTCTGAGGAAAGTGTGGAGGTAGACAAGCCAAAGAGATGGTCGTGTTTGTCTTTGAGACCCGTGCATCTGCCCGCCATCTGGTCTGAATAACTGAAAACTCCTGAGATGATCACTGTAGGCGGTGAGGAAAACTGACTTATCTGAAGAAGAACATTAAGACTTGCTTGCATGCATTGAGATTTTTGGGTTTGTTTTTTTACGTGAATGACAACTAGGAGGAGGCTGGAGGATTAGTGAGAATCTGAAGGCATAACTTGGGAAATGAAAACTGATGGGGAAGGCATGGATTCTGTATGACTCCACAGGAAAGCATGATGGGGACTCATGGCAGAAATGACTCAAAGATTCTTGCCACGTGAATCCAGCGTGAAGTGACTGAATCTGGTATCTCCCAAATGCCATGGTCTTAATCTCAGAGCACAATCCAAACCTCTCCAGCTACAGTGGTCTGCATTGCAGGGAATAACGCTAGATGACCATCAGGACCGCTCCCTCTCTGGAGAAAGCATTCCACAGTCAGGGAGCCACAACAGAAAAGGCCCGTTCTTGTGTTGCCACCCTTCGAAACTCCCAGGGAGGGGATACACAGAGAAGGGCCTCAGGTGACAAGCATAGAGTCTGGGTCAGTTTGTATGGAGAGACGTGGCCCTTATGGTGTTGAGGTTCTGAGCTGTGTAAGGCTTTACAGGTCAAAACTAGTGCTTTGAATTGGGCCCAGAAACTAATTGTTAGCCAGTGCCATCAGGCCAGGATTGGTGTTATATGCTCAAACAGTCTTGTTCTGGTGAGCAATCTAGCCTTTGAATTCTGCACCAGCTGAAGTTTCCGAACCATCTTCAGAGGCAGCCCCACGTATAACGCATTGCAGTAATCCAACCTAGATGTGACCAGAGCGCAGGCCACAGAAGTTAGGCTATCCCTGTCCAGATACAGCTGGGTACTGCCATCAGTAGCTTCTGCCCATTGTTTGGGTAGAAGAATCGGGGTGCTCTTCAGTGTGAGAGCCAGTGTGGTGTAGTGGTTAAGAGCGATAGACTCGTAATCTGGTGAACCGGGTTTGCGTCTCCACTCCTCCACATGCAGCTGTTGGGTGACCTTGGGCCAGTCACACTTCTTTGAAGTCTCTCAGCCCCACTCACCTCACAGAGTGTTTGTTGTGGGAGAGGAAGGGAAAGGAGAATGTTAGCCGCTTTGAGACTCCTTCGGGTAGTGATAAAGCGGGATATCAAATCCAAACTCTTCTTCTTCTTCAGTGGTGGGGCTCCCCTGTTGGAAGCCATGATTGACTACAAAGGCCAGTGGAGCTTGGCAGGGCTGGGAAGAGGCTTGGATTCCTCTACCCAACTAAGATTAACTGGAGTTTAAGCTCTGGTCTTGGCTCTGAAGTTAGTATTCTAGTCTGCCCACAAGCATTTCCTTACCAACTGTGTCCTGCAGTGGTGTAGTGGGGGGGGGGGGGAGCACAGAGACGGTTGCCTCAGGTGCAAAATTGTTAGGGGCGCTGCCTCAATACAGCTGCTCGCTTCCATCACTGGGCTCCATTGAAAATGGCTTTTCCATGTGAACTAGGAAGTGACCTCTCCAGACAATGGAATGACTCTGCTTTCCTTACCTCTGCAGCTGCAGTCTCCTAGGTGACGCGGACAACGTTAGGCAATTGAATGCACACGTGTACTCCTCCCATTTCCCTCCCTCCCAACTCCCTCCATGTGGCACTGGGCAGGGTCAACCCTGTGCTTGCTTAAACATTTAATAATAATAATAATAATAATAATAATAATAATAATAATAATAAAAAATATGACACTGTGCTGATCTATTTTAAAATGTTGCTTTAACTGTTTAATTGTTGTGGTGCTTTAATGGGCTTGTTTTATTCTAGCTTTTAATTGTGGATGTTTAGTTCAACATTTTTATGAAACTGTTTCACTGTGCATTTTAATTATGTGTGGGTTTTTTGTCACTGGTTTTACACTTGCAATGTACTTAGAAGCTACCTTGGCAGTTAACTGGTATATTAATTAATCAAATCAGTGCTGCTTTTCTTTCTTTCTTTCTTTCTTTCTTTCTTTCTTTCTTTCTTTCTTTCTTTAAATTGTGTCCTCCCTAAAAGAAGGTATGTGTTGTGGTGGGACCTGGAGACTGACCTCCTGTGTTGTGGGTGGGTAAGATTGGTCAGCCACAACACCCGATTGGTAGGTCCCTCGATGCTGGGTTCAATCTGGCCAATAGGTGCAGTCCAAACAGATTGAGGGACCTATATATACCCATGCATGTGACTCAGAGCTTCCTCTTTTGGCACGTGCATTTGGAACACCCACCCACCTCTCCCTACTTTTAGGGCATTTTGCAATTGACCTTGCTATGCCGACTTGTGTCGTCTGTCACTGGGACAGGGGCACGGCAGGAATTTTCCCCACTTGGCTATTGGCTGTTGCCATTTGGGTTTTACGTGCCGCCTAGCAAATCATCACAACTTGTAAGCTTGTGGATAGGCACTGGTTCATGTGATAGGGATGGGAGAACGGTCTCACCATCCCTATTTGAAGGGTATTCCGTTAAAGGAATCCAGGGACTCAACTTGATTTGGTTAACCCCTGAGAGGGGGTGTGCCCATGCCTGAGTCCAGGGGAGCATCTGGGGAGTGAACAGAGTCTGTTCCCAGGCTTTTCACCTACCTCAGGTGTTCACCCTTGGCTGACCTATGATAGAGCTCTGGGTCAGTGGCTACCTGCAATGGTGTAGGGAGCTAGTTGAACCAGAGCCTATGCAACCACTCACTTTCTGTAATCAATAAAGTTGTAGCCTAAATTCTGCCAAAAACCAAACTACTATTTGAGTCAAGTGTGAATTTATTTAGGGGGGAGGTCTCTGGGTCTGAACACGCAAAAAAAAATCCTTTTGGATGGTGCTTTTCTTGATTATGTGCAATTGTAAACTGCCCAGGGAACCCTTGAAGTAGAAGATGAAGGGTACAAAAAAGGATAGTACGTAAATAAAAAACAAGAGGAAATGCCTGACAAGGAAAGCCGAAACAGGAGGAATGCCGAAACCTCAAAAACCTACGGCCACTGACCCCTTGTTTGCTGCTACAGGCAGTAAAATACAGTGATAAATTTAACAGTGTGCTCCTGCTCTTCTTACCCATGGAGAAGACACATTTTGGAGATCCCATGTTAGATTATAATATGCACATGCAAGCAAGCCTACATATGCAACTGATTAGATCAAAGACATGGTAGGAGTAAACAGAAAAGATCAAAAGCTGGAACCATATGATGCCATAAGAAAAAGTATGGTATGCTTTTTTTTAAAAAAATGTAGGCAATATGGCGTAATTAGTAATGTGCTTTGCCTTTATCTATAAAATACAGAAGCTGTAACTTTCCGTAAACTGACATTCCGGCATTTATCCTTCCCAGTTTTTTTCCTAGTAGTGTTGTTACTTGTGTATTGTCTCTTCTGACTGGCCATACCAGCATAAACCTTTTTTGTTTATGCATCCTCTGTGGGGTCTCCTATTCATTATATTTTTCATAACTATTGGATCTCATTTTCAGTGGACTTACGCTCCTCTTGCCTCATTTAAGGAAGTATAAATCCATGTGTTCCACCCCCCTCCAAATATATATTTTGCTGGCTGTTCAGAATGTCTTCACTAGAAGATTCATTTTTATTGAAATGATTAACAAAGGGGAATTCCATGCCATTGGTTGCCACAATCATGTATAATGCTGGATACCAAGTATTTCTTTACCATGTGGCAGTTTGGGGCCTTGAAGTTCATGCACAAAAGATTCGCTCCTGGTATGAGGAGACCTTTGGAAAAGTATCTACTGGTGGGTCTTGGTGGACAGGAGCAGTGTTTTAATATAGTTCTGGGAGCTACCATTAACATTTCCCACAATGCCAATATAACACATCTGCCAGAAATAAAAATGGTGGATCTTAGCTTCTTTAAAAGATGAGGTATCAGTGGCGGCCATATTAGCCAGGGTGTGTGATGTATGGCTGCCTGCAGGCTCTAAGTGGTCCACAAAAACAAGAAATTAATCTTGTGTATAAAACTGTCCATCCATCCACACTTTTTGGTGCATTTCCCCGTTGCTTTCCTAACCTCAAAAAGCAGGTTTGTCGCACTAGGGCGAGAGAGCACTTTAACTGTGCAATCCTAATTTTTTTTGCTATTTGCTTGAATCCCTCCCCCAAAATAGTGAGAGTCTGTGGGACCCCTTGGCATTAGAGTTTGAAGCTGGTTTTGACCCTTAAGAGTATCAAGCATAGGCCACAGTGCCACCATACATTCAAAGCACTATGATACCATTTTAAATGGTAACAGATTTACCTGAGAAGAGGGTTCAACCACCTGAGAACTGTAGCCCTAGGAGTGAAATCAGGGTCTCCTAACAACTTTCAGCACCGTTAACAGACTATAGCTCCCAGAATTCTTCGGGGGAGGCTGTGACTGTTTAAAGTGGTATCACAGCGCTTTAAATGTGTGGTGGGACTGTGGGACTGAACTTAAGAGTGTTAAAATATGCATCTCCTCTTGTAGCCACAGCTATTCCTCTGCTTTTGTTTCATTTCCTGTTCCTCCTTGTGGTTTCTGTCTTCTGATTCTTCCCTTCTTTGGAAGCATTCTTATTCTCCATTCCTCAGGATTTTACTTCAAAATAGTTTCCCATCCACTGGCTCAGCCAAAACTGTAGCCCCTGAAGTACTTAACAATGACACCCCAGCACGTATGTGTCATCAGTGGATGTTAATTCTGACTCTTGAGTGACAATTAGAGGAAAAGGGAAGTTTGCATAGTCCACTATTTGAAGTCATCCCAAAAAGCCCATTTTGCTATCAGGTGGCAAAATGAGATGGTCCCCCCTGACTGTACAGGTTGCCATGGTCTTCTCCAGTGACTGAAGGAGAAGATACAGTCCCATCTTGTTATGTGGGGAATCCCAGCCAGATGGGCGGGGTAGAAATAATAATAATGTCCAGAAACTGAGCAGTAGCTCCGTATTAACAATGGTGGATGTAGGATCCAAAATATGTTTAAAGCTTAATGTTGTAATGATTTATTAAGGCGGGATATGAATAAATTTAGTAAATAATAATAATAATAATAAAGCAGAGCACAGGAGACACGCAAAAAGTATATAAGTTGAAATGTGACTATTCAGCTACCTATGTGCTTTGCTTAGCTCTCAACCATTTAATCATTTAATTCTATGATTCTGTGATGTAGATTTGGTTGACCCTGGGCCAGTCACTGTCTCTCATCATAACCTATCTCACCGCATTGTTGTAAGGATAAAATGGGAAGAGGGGGAATCATGTGCATTACATTGAGCTCCTTGGGATATAATTGTAATATATAAGCAATCTAAATAAAAAAACCCCAGACTGCCACTTGCATAGAAACTACAATGCATGCTTACATAGAAGTAAATCTTACTGAGCTCACTGGAAAACTCTGAGATAGGAAGGATCATTTTGTATGGCATACGGCCTTGTGTAACGTGTTCCATTCAGATCAGTTAGAAATGAAAGGCTACACTAATTGTTGCCTTGGTATGGCAGAAAACCTGGGATATTTTAAATACTGTATAGCTTCCCTGCCCCCTCCCCCACTTCATTCTAAGTGGGTCATCAAACGTTTAGTACTAAATAAGCAACTGTTTTGGGAAGCTGTGTTCAATTATGGACCAATAGTTTGTCAGAGTGACTTTGTGGCCTGTTTCTAAGAGGGCATTGTCAAAACCCTGGCTTCTGACATATACCACAAATATATAAGCTGGATGTGAAAGAAAGTACAGGTCCACAATGTGATCCAGGGACTGGCACAACATAGCACTACAGTGGTACCTGGGGTTAAGAACTTAATTCGTTCTGGAGGTCCGTTTTTAACCTGAAACTGTTCTTAACCTGAGGTACCACTTTAGCTAATGGGGCCTCCCGCTGCCGCATGATTTCTGTTCTCATCCTGAAGCAAAGTTCTTAACCCAAGGCACTATTTCTGTCTTAGCGGAGTCTGTAACCTGAAGCGTTTGTAACATGAGGTACCACTGTATATGGAATCATGCTGCTGTCATCCTGGATGATCCAGGAGGGTGCAATGTGGTTCCTTTCTGCTATACTGGCAAGAACCACTATTACCAGAAAAGGCCTAGTAGCAACATGCAAAGTGTCAGGGACTGGACTGATGAGGAATGGGGGGAGCCACACACACCCTTTTTCTGAACCTTCCCAAGGGCAGTATTGATTTAGAACAGTAGTTTGCAGAAGGGCATAGTCCAGAGGGGGAATGCTGGGAAATACTGGATGAGGAACAGCTAGAAGAGGAAATGCCAAGATAGAGAGACAGCTGGCAGATTCAGTGTCCTTGGACAGCATTCCCCCCCCCTCTCACACACACACAGAGTAGAAGGGCTTGGAATGTGTTAGAACAGAAAGTGCAACGGCAACAAGCTCAGATTACCCGACATAGGAGTGACATAGATTAATGGGGACGGAGGGGGTGAACCTTTACTGGGAGCAATGCCATTTTTTAGAGATATATGCATTCCTTTGTCTCTCGCTGTGATCATTAAAGAACTTACCTGGCAAGAACGCTCCTTCCGTTTTATCTGCTTATTTATTGCCACCGGGGGAGGGATCTGATTCCCCAAAGTCTGACACAAAGCTATCCCATAGCACAGAATTGGCAAGAGAAGGATGTGCCAAGGACGCACAGCAGCACAATGGGGATGATGCATTTAAGGCTGTTTTCACACACTGCTGCAAGCACTGAAACAGGAAACCAGAAGTATAAATGAATTTCACTTCACTTCCTGTTTTGTGAGTCTTTGGTACGTGTTTTGTTTTCCAAGACAACTGCTGCCATTTTCCAAGGCGATGGTCAAACTACTAAGCAATATGGGTTTTTCTTAGCATCCTGGATTTTTTTTTTTAAATCAGCACCTTTTCCCATACAGAAACACCCACTCACACCTAATCCCCCCCCCCCAAAAAAAATACTTGGGAGGAATCAAACTCAGCTTTCAATAGTCTCAGTGGGGCAGCAGAACCAATAAGCACAACTCACATGCACTCCAGGTTTTAGCCCAAATGGTGTTATTGGTAGCCACAGAGCCAACTGCATCAGTGTCACCTTGCCTTATTTGTTTCATTTCCCAGTAGGCTCACCAGACATAAAGTTTTCAAAGATGCTCACAGCGAACAACCATTAATAAAATACAACAAGCTCATGAAACTATGTTGAAAAAGCAGTACCCTTACATGACAGCAACTAAATAGTTAAGACGAGCTAAATAAGAAGTGAACGGTTTAAGGGTGGCTTCTGTCAAAGAAGAGCCAAAAGCCGTCCAAAAGAGGAAGGTCATTGCGAGTTTTCTGCCAGCTGGAAGAGTACTGATCAGGCAACCTTCTTTGGGAAGGGTAAGATTGTGTTGAGCTAAGCCCAAGCAGAGTTGTTGGCCTTAAGTCAGCCTTTCTCAACCTGTGGGTCCCCAGATGTTGTTGGACTACAACTCCCATCACCCCTAGTTAGCAAGGCCAGAGCTCAGGGATGATGGGAGTTGTAGTTCAACGACATCTGGGGACCCACAGGTTGAGAACCACTGTGTGCTTTTCAGCAGGTTGGATTTGAGTGCCAACTGCAACCCTCATTTTGCGAAGGGTCTCTCTACTCAGCAGCATAGCTAGCTGCTTGGGTGCCCTGTGCGGTGCATGCGTCCTGCAGCCGGGGGCGGGGCGAGCCAACCATGGGGGCAGGGCGCGCTGCGTGGAGCCTCTCCACTGCCTCCCCCTCAGCTGTAGGGCGGCTGAGGGAGAGGTGGAGGGCAGACGCAAGTCCCACGCTGCTGTTTTAGGCAGTGCAGAGCCTGCAGGCACCCAAGCCACCATGTCACTCCCAGGTAAGTGTCGCCCCCCGCGGTGTGGTGCCCAGTGACAGCTGCATTTCGTTACTTTTCTTGACTGAACTAAAAAGTTTTGCGAGCCCATTTTTTTAAATAAAAAAATCCCTCATATTTTTGTCACACATCCCCCCTCAGTGATGACACCCAGGGCGGCCCGCACCCCCTTTCCTCCGCCACTGTCTCTACTGTCATTATAGAACTTCTTCCATCCTGTCCTCTCATTTGTGCTCCTAAAAAAAAATATGGCAGCAAATCATTCTTTGGGGAGGAGTTGGATAGGAAATGAGCAAAATAAGAACAAAAGGAGAAAAGATAAAGTGAATGTCAGCCTTACAACTCTGTAATTGTAAAGGGTATCAATAATGCTTTCTCCTAAGCTACATCCTAAATAAAAAATTCGTGAGATCTGTGAAAAGCTTCTTGCTTGGTGAGTGTCCGTCAAGGCTTATAGCACAGCAAGCTGTGCTCCTGTTGTTAATCACAATAGGGTCAGGATGTTAAGTTCTCTCATTTTCAGTGGACATGCAACAAAAATGGGAACTCTAAAAAGGAACTGGAAGTAGGAGATGCGCTGCCTTGCCTTTTATTTTGCTGTAGCAAAACATTTTGCCTTTGCTAAAGGTTAAATCTGTATTTTTTTCCAAATTTCCCTGAAGAAGGACCAGTAAAATCCAAAATGTGTTGGACTAACAAACATCTCTTTTTTGTCTGCCTCGTTGCGTTTTGCTCCTGCTTCCAAATCATTTTCACCAAAGTCTGTTTCCAAATAAAGGAGCTTAATGCACAAACATCTTGGGCATAGTTGTTACTCACAGATAAGTCCCTTCTCAGTTAATGGATATAATTTACAAACGCGAAAGTGTGTGCAGGCTTATAACCTTAATTATTTGCTGCTTCTGCTGCTGCTGTTCCAAAGAAGAAACTGCTATTTTTAACTTTCCCTCTGATTTTATAGTGTTTTAGTCATTCTGGCCCTTCAGATGACAAATCCTGTTCCCTTCTGCTCCCTAAAGTGGAAGCCTGGCTTCAATGTACATGCATCTTGAGTGATATTGCCAAAATGGAAACGGAATTATGCCTTTGGGGGCCAAAGTTTTCTAGACAGGATAGAGCAAAGTAGTTTATGGCCCCTATGTGTGCTCATCTGCACGCTCACATAGAGACATTTTCCTTCCTATGCAGAAGAGGCAGCAGCTGATCAAGCCTACTTCCTCTCATTCACGTTTCTGAATACAGAAGGCTAAGTTTGGATGTGAGAAGGAACACGATGTCTATGGCCACCTGTGGTGTCTGCACCTCTCAAAAATACTCAAGGAATTGGTAGGTAAAGACTCATGGTATACTCACAGAAAATAAAACTTAGCCCTTGCCATTAGTTGTGCTGGCTGGAAGTTAAATATGAAGAAAAGACAGAAGTAAGATATTATGCCTCAATAGCAGAAATTGAATTCTGGAGCTGAAATAATCTGAGAAAATTTTAGGTACATTTACTTGGAAGTAAATCCCACTGACATCTCTGGGATTAACGTCCAAGTAATTATTACTGTTATGTATTAAGATTGGGACGCAGGTGGCGCTGTGGGTTAAAGCCTCAGCGCCTAGGGCTTGCCGATCGAAAGATCGGCAGTTCGAATCCCTGCGGCGGGGTGCGCTCCCGCTGCTCGGTCCCAGCGCCTGCCAACCTAGCAGTTCAAAAGCACCTCCGGGTGCAAGTAGATAAATAGGGACCGCTTAACAGCGGGAAGGTAAACGGCGTTTCCGTGTGCGGCTCTGGCTCTGGCTCTGGCTCTGGCCAGAGCAGCGATGTCACGCTGGCCACGTGACCCGGAAGTGTCTCCGGACAGCGCTGGCCCCTGGCCTCTTAAGTGAGATGGGCGCACAACCCCAGAGTCTGTCAAGACTGGCCCGTACGGGCAGGGGTACCTTTACCTTTATTAAGATTAAGTTGCAGTTCTCACTCAGGGCCACCAGTATGTAAATGAAGGAAAACTGTTGCTCCTGATTGGTTAGCTAGTTGTGAGTTGTTACTGTTTCAAGTTACTTAGTATTATATAAAGCAGCCAGCTAGGCTGCAGTCAGTCTGATTCCAGGAGCAGTTCTAACTGCTGCAATAAAGAGCTATGAATCCAACAGAGCTGTGTCCGTCCTCCATCTTTTCCACTATTCAACAATAACATTTAGAATGAGGGTGCTAGAGATCTTAGGATGGCTCTCTCGCAACCACCTCTTTCTGTTTTTCTCTGCTAGTGGATAAAGGGAGGCAAGAAAAAGTGATTGAACATTATAAAGTTTGACTTTGTAGGGACACAAGAGATCAAAGGATTTAAGATATTGAAGCTATATCAGAGTGGTCACAATGTTTGGATGTAAATGAGTGACTGTAATGTGCATTTTCAGCATGGTAGTCGAAAGTCTACCTGGATGCATTTAGCAACTATGTATTCGATTATAAAAAAATGACAAATCCAGAGTTTGCTTTCCCCACTTGTAAGCAGATAATGGCATCTCAAAATTTGCTTGCAGTCATTGTAGTATTCCAGATGGTGTGCTGTGATCTTTAGGACCTGCCACTATGAAATTGAAGGACTGCATTTTACTGTCAGATCTCCTAGGGCACTATGGTAAGTCAATCATATCCAATGAGTACAGATGGGGGAGAAATTTGCTCAGTTCACTTTTTCAACCCACCCAATTCACATTTCCTGAACCAATAAGTAAAAGAAAGCGCATTGACACATTGAAATAATGAAACAATGGTACTAGCTTTTCTCTATGGGTACCTTTTCCAAACTAGAATAATTTAGCATCTACAAGGTGAGAAAATGTATAAATCATATATTTGTTGTTTAGTCATTTAGTCGTGTCCGACTCTTCGTGACCCCATGAACCAGAGCACGCCAGACACTCCTGTCTTCCACTGCCTCCCGCAGTTTGGTCAAACTCATGTTGGTATCTTCAAGAACACTGTCCAACCATCTCATCCTCTGTTGTCCACTTCTCCTTGTGCCCTCCATCTTTCCCAACATCAGGGTCTTTTCCAGGGAGTCTTCTCTTCTCATGAGGTGGCCAAAGTATTGGAGCCTCAGCTTCAGGATCTGTCCATCCAGTGAGCACTCAGGGCTGATTTCCTTCAGAATGGATAGGTTTGATCTTCTTGCAGTCCATATATTAATTCAGTATTATTGGTAGAAAAGCATTTTTGATTGGTGAGGTGAAAGAAAACACCTTAATCTGGGGTCATGTTTGTCCTTCTTCTTTTTTTAAGCCGACCAGCAAATACGGTCCATTAGAGTTTGGCATCTGCAAAGAAAGAGACTTGCTTGGAAATGTTCCTAGGGCCAAGTTGGATGACTTTCATGAGCAATTCAAATGTCCAGCTCGGCTTGTTGGCTTGGTACTGCTAAGGGCTAGGCTTGTGTTTCCAGCTTGTCTGTCACTGAGAGCAGACCTTTGATATCTATTAGCACACAACCAGGCTAATGGCTTAGTTGTGGTATTTTAGTTGTGGTATCAAAGACAGTTGGGTGAATTGGCTCTCAGATGAAGTCTAATCAGTATAGGGTGAAGGCTTTCATAGTGTTGGGGCAGAAAAAGTAGAGGTTCATGGATAATATTACACCAGCAATCGACTGTTTCTAGGTTACGTTCACCACAGTCAGCATACAATCTGGCCAATCCTTTCATGAAGACCTTATCTGGCCTGCTTGCATAGCAAAGTTTCTTGTTTGCATACGAACTGAGTGAATCGGATGCGAAGAAATATTGAATCCAGGGTGAGCTAGGTGAAATCAGATCCCATTGATATCTTTGGGACAAGTTAGTTGTGACTTCACTTAAATCCCATGGATTTTAGTGGAAACTAACTTAAGAGCACAAAGCCGTTTATGCTTACTCAAATGTAAGTCCCATTGAGTTTAATGGTGCTTACTCCCAGAAAACCGGATAAAGGATTTCAGCATTAGGTCAGGATCCAACACCATCTCTCCACCTCCCTTCACATGTCAGAGTCACTTGCATACCATCCAACTTTTTCCAGCCCCAAACCAGGATGTCTTCCAGGATGTGCTCCTGAGCGGGTTGTGTTTGGGCTCCACACGAGATTGCAGCCCCGAAATACCACTTTTGTTGGGGTGAGAGCACAGCGCGAGAACGAACAAGATCGTGGCACCCAAAACGGCCACCGGGGTGTCCCATTTTTCCCCAGAGCACTTGGAAGGTATGCATTTGTGGTTCCCTTGACCCTTTCCCTCACTCTGTCTTCATCCCTTGTGGTGCATAGGTATCTTTTCAGGCCTTTATATTATCCTTTTGGTACAGATAATAATTAATGGTCTTAGTGGCAGGTTCTGAGGTAGTATGTTGCTGAATGCCAGTTGTCTGTGTGGTCTGAGTTGGTAGTTGCGGTGGGGGGTGGTGGTGGAGACAATGGGGAACGACTGTAGCCTTCATGCACTGCTTTTTGGGCTTCCCAGAATAATGTGTCTGGCTTTTGCTGGAAACAGGCTGCTGGGCTAAAAAGCACCCTTGGTCTCTTTCCCACAGAGTTCCTCTTATGTCTGAGATTATTAGGCATGGGCATGGGAAGACCCAGACTTCAACTTTTTTAAGAAAAATCCCCGAAGTGGTGGAGAGTGGAATGTACTTGAGCCACAGGAGAAGCTCTTGCTCTCATCTCGAAAAACGTGAGGTTTCCAAAGTACCAGTGACACAACACTTGTTCTAGCCCAGAATTGCAGAAATATTTAATGGGGAATCAGACTTTCATTTTCACAGGCACAAAATAAACTGCTCAACGGTTTGGAAATGTAGCAGCTCCTAAACAAATGGAAAACTGGCTTAGCAGAAACGGGAAGGTGCAGCTCCTCCCCCCCTCACCAAAGTCATGTGGTGGTGGCAAATGTCAGCCATAAAAGCCCCAGCACGGAGGGATTGTACTGCCTAAGATGGCTGCTTCGCTCTACCTCATGGGCAGGCTGGTTCTGTCCCACCCAAAGTGGCCCACACAGAGCTGGCCAGTTCTGGATCAGGCTGTCCCGCAGGATCCAGTTGCCCACTCCTGTTCTATATAGAAGTGAGAGGACCCAAGACAGAACACTGGAACCTTTCTGCACTAATTTTTCCTTAGGGGGGAAAAAGCAATACTCTTACTAGTCTTCAGTATTACAGAGCGAGTTAACATGGTCTCAATATTGGCTTATACATGTAGTGCAGCATAGCAATGAGGGCTGAATGAATCTTCTGAATGCAATTTAAATGACTATATAAGTCCCAGTCAGAAGACTTAGGTTGACATAAATATGTGAAAAGTGGCTGTCAGAAGTTGTCATCATCAGATTTAGATAAAATATATGAATACTCATGTATGCAAAATAACTTTCTACTGTAGTTTGTGAATTTAAAATGCTACTTTTTTGAGGCTCAAGACTAGTGTGTATTTCTTTGACTTGTAATTTGCAGTTTTCCTCTTGCACCTACTAATAAATTTCTCTGAGACAAGTGCTATAGTTCAGTTTCTTCCCACTGTTGATAGACTACACCCCCACCAATGTCGCCTTCAGAACCAATATCCTACAGCTATCTGGTATAACAGAGTTTGATGCTGAGGTCTTGTATCCTTCCAACATCTAAATGGGATTTACAGAGGGACAAGAGTTTGATTTAATATGAAGACCAGTAAATCTTTGTGAACCATGCAAGGAACAAGAATTTGTAAAATTTATAAAGTGCTTGATGACTGGCTCCGGAAATGTGTGGTGCAATCTGGTTTTGTTTAAAACTAAAGCAAAGTAGACTTCCTCACATCTGCAAAATAATGATGACTGTTTCATGTTCACCACAGTGGCTGCAAGAGATGTGGATTCTTAATCTGAATGTTTTATGAAACTCATTCATGACCTTTGGCAAACTAGGACGGAAAAGTGGGCAAATGTAAAGATGGATCAACCGGCCATGAAGATAGGGAGCAACGAGTCAGGCTGAAATTAATAAATCCCAGAGGCAAGATTGGCGGTTAGAGAGGAAGCAATGAACTAAAGGTGCAAAACCAAGGCAAAAGGCTGGAATTATAACCCTTACTATGAATTGCAGAGCCAGCTCTATCATTTGGCAGAGTGAGGTGGCCGCCACAAATAGTAGGTGGTGGTGGTCTTCTTCTTCTTTGGCGAGTAGGATTGTCTTCCATGAACACGGTTTTAACAATGAGCCCATAAGTGACTGTGGAGGCCAATTCTGGACCCACACGTCCTTCCACAGTGGGGACATTGGTTCCTGGTCAATATTGATGCCGAAATCCAGCATCGCCTGAGATCTGCGAGTGCGCCTTTCTCCCAATTGAAGTGCAGCGTGTTTGAGGTGGTGGTACTGGTGAGGAGAAATGGTGAGGGGTTGAAGGAAGTGCTGTGGATGCCACAAGGCCTGCCCTATGTCTCTCCTAGCCTGTTGTCCTCAGGTATAGTGCAGTATGTTGCCTTATCACCAGTATTGAAGTAAGATTCAGATGCGAGTCCAGTCGACTTCTGTATATGGAATGCAGGGAGTATACCATCCTGTCTTTTGCCTTAGGCAACAAAATGTCTTAGGTCAGCCTTGATGAATAGTTAAGACACCCAGAAACAATTTTATGTAAACATGGTATTTTGATCTCCAAGGGCAGCTGACCTCCAAGATTGTTATTGTGACGAAGGGAAGAGGTTAGTCTCACTGAAAGAGAATGATGTGTGTGGCAAAATAAAGTGACATAATAATAATAATAATAATAAGAAGAAGAAGAAGAAGAAGAAGAAGAAGAAGAAGAAGTTAATTGACCTGGAATTATTCCTTCTGTGTCCAACCTATTAAAATGCTCAATAATCATAGAAAAGCATCAAGCCTCTGAATTGTATGGCTTTTGCTTTTCAGAGTTAGGGTATTTAGTTTTGCTCTACTTTTGCTCAGTTTATATTGTTCTGTTCCATCTGGAACGATTTTACATGTTTTGTGATTGGAATGGTTTTATCTGTTTTTATAATTGTATGTTCTGTTGCATTCACCTTCTAGTAAAAGGTGGTCAAGCAATCTTATAAATTAATAAACACTCTGTATTATGTAACTTTGCCTTTAAGCTTTTATTTAATTTTTAAAAAATGAAAGTACAAACAAACAAAGCAAAATACCTAATTTGGGCATATCCCAGTTTAAGCAGAACTGAAAGATGTGTGAAAGCAGGGAGTTCTCTGAGTTTTGATACCACATAACACTGGATTCATGAGTTATTTGAACAAAGTGATGTCTTGGCTTCGACTAATGGGATTTTTCCCCCTTGGTGCAATCTCAAAAATTCCTGTTTTGAATGTCAAGTGATGAAAAAGTGATACTGTAAAAATGAGGTTTATGAGACCTTCAAGCAGGGAACTCCCAATGCTTTTCCTTATAACGCCTTTCAGGAAGAAGTACAAACTTTTGCTATGGTCCTCAACACATTGTGTTGAAATCAGTTTTGTTTAAATCATTGGGGTTTACTATCCCGTAAACGTGTACAAGAGAGCCTGTATTCTTCTGCTCAAAATGCAACAAACAGTACCAACTGAAAAAGGAAATAAATTAGAATTTGGCCCCCAGCAAAAGAAAACTCCCTATAATCTACTAACACCTGGAATGTAGTACATATCTAATTACACACAAGGGGCAGAACTATTTCATTTAGCTTTCTATATAAAGCTCGTAGGTTAGGGAAAGCAAGTAGTACTCTACAATTTCAGTGATTGTTGTCTGTGTTTACCATAATTATAGAGATATTTTAGACTTCCGCATTTTGTTAGAAGCATGATATTGGGCAGTGAATAGCTGAAAACCATTTTAAGTAATCTGTTATTGTGGCCATATCCTGGAGAGCATTGATACTATATTTAGTCACCATTTGGTTCGGGACAACAAGAGAGTCCCTCCTCCCTCACCATCTTAAAGCTGCATGCCTTGGAAATTGGCAAGATTGGATTTAACGAGGGTTGGAAGATATGGTAGTTTAATTTATTTATTTAAGCCATTCTACACCAATTTAAGATTAAAACAAAAAAAAATACTCTATGCAGCGTACAACATAAGAACAATAAATGATATAATTAAAACAAAAACAACACAAAACTTGTAAGACAGTAGCATAAAAGCATATAAAAACAGGAATTCAGCAGATTTAAACAGATATAAATATGGTCCAATAACAAACAGAAACAGGATCAGGTGTGGCCTGGGCAAAAATATATGATTTCCAGTGAATCTGAAGTAAACTGATGTTTACTGTTTCATGTCTTCTTCTTTGGTAATTACTCGTAGCTGAGTAAGATAGTCTTAACATTGTCCTGAATGATTTTTGAAGTACACATCTCAGTTGTTTGCTATTAGATAGTTCAATTGGTGGGGCATAAGATTCTTAATCTCAGGGTTGTTTGCCCACAATGGGCAAAATATTCCTGCATTGCAGGGGTTCGACTAGATGACCCTTGTGGTCCCTTCCACGTCTACAATTCTACGGTTCTATGCTTTTTTTTTCTGTGTAGGAAGATGCCCCTTTCTCATCACCACCACATTTTTGTTCCCGATAGCAGCGCGAGGACAGGAAATGTTATTCCGCCCTCTGATTGGCTTCCTCATGGCAATACTATGTGATGCCAGAGCATCACCATGAAGTCCTCAGTCTACATTCTGCTGGAAAAGAAAAGAAAGGGCAGTCACCATGGCTGGGACTCCCTGGAATGATTTTAACTTCTGAATTGTGAAAGTGTGGAAACAGCAAGAAAGACAAGCCAGGTGACAGTTTTATGAAACTCCCCCCTCCCCATAATCCCCACACATGGTTGGTTGAATTCACTCTGAATTTGCCACCATTTGCATTCAAGCTGCCTCCCAAACTGTTTATTTCTCCTGCCACCCAGCAAACCAAGGAAATTAATTATGTCTATTCAGTAGAAAAGGGTGTGAGGAGCAATTTTGTCATCTACCTAAGATTGCTTTGTCTCCCACGCAGTGACTAGGCTTCAACAGAAGCATTAGCAATGCTATCTGGAAACTCCCTTCTATTCAAGAATCCATCAGCTTTCTGGACCAGAGCATCCTAAGAGGTACATCACCACTGAAGTGGTTGGGCCCAAGAAACCTCTTGCTTTACAAACAGGGGATTCTTGTATCAACAAATATTTCGGTCTAATCCCGAGTGTGTGAAGTCTTGATTTTTCTTGTATGCAGTGATAATTCATTACAGGTGTGTGTTTCTGAAAATGATTTGTACCTAGCTGTCTTCAGTCTGCCATGTGGGAAAAGATGCATGTGGAAGGACCTGATCCATGAAACATTGTTTTAAAGCAGCATATACTGGCAGATGAAATGATTTTGGAGTGGGAAAACAGAAATACCAGGGAAGGACTCTTCATAAAAGCTACAACTGCAGGAAATGAATAGCAGAAATAAGAAGAGGAGGTATCAGCGAGAGAATGCTGAAAGCAATGAGTAATTTGGATTTAAAATAAACTAGGGTGCTGATGTGATATTGGTGTATTTCCATGGAATCTGAAGAGTTATACAAGTTGGCCCAGTTTAAAACTTTTGAGGTCCATGGAAAGACTGCACGATCTGTCTGCCCACCTTTTAACACAGAAAATACTTTTCTTGAATCACTCTTGATTTCATGGTGAACTTTGACAGAGAGAAATTAATTGAGCCATGTGGCCAACTAGAAATTCTATTAAAAAAACCCACCGCACCAACAAATAAATAAGAGGTGTCAGCTGTGGTAAAGTGAATATCATTTTTTGATTATGCTAAATATTTAGGGTGCAGCTAGACAGGGCCTTAATATTGTAAATGGATCATTGCCAATAGTTTTTTTTTAACATTGGATTTTTCCCCCCTGCAAAGGGTTGTTGTTGTTTAGTCGTTTAGTCGTGTCCGACTCTTCGTGACCCCATGGACCAGAGCACGCCAGGCACTCCTGTCTTCCACTGCCTCCCGCAGTTTGGTCAGACTCATGTTTGTAGCTTCGAGAACACTGTCCAACCATCTAGTCCTCTGTCGTCCCCTTCTCCTTGTGCCCTCCATCTTTCCCAATATCAGGGTCTTTTCCAGGGAGTCTTATCTTCTCATGAGGTGGCCAAAGTATTGGAGCCTCAGCTTCAGGATCTGTCCTTCCAGTGAGCACTCAGGGCTGATTTCCTTAAGAATGGATACGTTTGATCTTCTTGCGGTCCATGGAACTCTCAAGAGTCTCCTCCAGCACCACTGCAAAGGGTAAATCTGCATTAAATTGGGGAGCAGAATACAGTGATGCAATGAATTGGGGAGCAGAATTACAGTGATGCAAAAAAAAAAAAAAAAAAAGCATACATGAGCGGTATCAGTCACACAATAAACACCTATCTTGCCTACCAAATGCCTATGCCCAAATGACTGAGTTCAGAAGTGTCCTTACCACTATTGATTTACAGAAAATAGTATTTGGGGCTTACTTCCTCTGACAGTGGAGATAGAACATAGCCATCATGGATAGTAGCCATTGATAGACATGATTTTTTCTCTAATTCTCTTATAAAGCCATGCTTTAAACTTCTTCTTCTTCTTCTTCTTCTTCTTCTTCTTCTTCTTCTTCTTCTTCTTCTTCTTCACATTGGTGGCCATCACTAGTTCTTGTGGTTGTGTCTTCTATGGGCTAACTATGCACTGAATGAAGAAGTACTTTCTCTTTGCCTTTTCTTAATTTTCCAGCATTCAGCTTCATGGGATTTCCCTGAACTCCAGTATTTTGAGAGAGAACGAAAAACTTTTCTCTCTCTTCACAGCTCACATAATTTTATACACTTCTGCCATGTCCCCTCTTGCTCACCTTTTTTCTAAACCAGAAAGTCTCGACTGTTGTAACCTTTCCTCATAGGCGAGTCTCTTCATCTACTTGATCATTTTGATTTGCCTCAGTTCTTCAGACTACATTCTTTTGAACATTAGTTCAGGCATGGCAATGTGTCCTATATCTTCCACTGTGAAGTCAGACACAAAGAATTCAGTTCCTCTGCAATCTTCTTATCCTCTTTTAACACACCTTTGTCTCCTTTGTCATCTAAAGTTCCAACTGCCTAACTGGTTTCCTGCTACAAATGTATTTCAATGTACTTTTTGTGGGGTTTTTTTTTTTTTGGTCTTTATGGGCTTCTGAAATTCTTTCTTGGCATCCCTTATTGTCTACTTACATTTCTTTTGCCGAAGTTGGTGTTCTTCCCACCTTTAACTGCGTTTCTTAACCATGCTGATATCCTCTTGCCCAGACAGTACCTTTCTTGATCTTCAAGTTGAACTTCAAATATTATGGTATTAAAAAGATTGGATCCTCTTGACTTTGTCTTTCTACTTCCTTTTTTACAAATTCCTTTGTTTTGGGGAAGTTTCCTCTTTTGAAGTTAGATGTTACTATGTTGGATTTGTAAATGAATTTGTCTACGTGTGTGTAGTACTATGGTTACTGACCCATAACTACATTTTATGTAAGGTCCAGTATCACTATTGACATTGATTCTGTGGAGGAATCTGCTGTTTGGTGGACACTATGTCCTCTTTGATACACAGAATGACACCACCTCCAATACACTCTTCCTGTTCTTCCTATAGTTGGTATCCAGAGATAACTATGTCCCATTGCTTTTCTTCATTTCACCAGGTTTCCATTATGCCCACTTTAATCTGTGTTCTCCTTTAAGGCCAACTACTGCAATTTACCATTTTGGTACCATTGGCGTATAAAGACTTAGATACTGTACAGTGTTCTTTCAAATATCTTTGGTATGTGCATTTTAGCTTATGGTACTTTGGCCTCTCAGTCATGTGCCCCTGCACTCTCCATGCCTAGTTCAACATCTCCCTTACATCCCTAGAGTATGTTTTCAACTGGATGTTCCTCAATTTTTGTCAGCTCCCCCACCCCCAGCAGTGATTGTGGTGGAAGAAGAGGTGAAAAATGATTTCTTACACAGTTAAGAGGGGCTCTGACCAGAATGAATTACATACTGAGGACCCAGGAATAGCCTCCTCTATGCCTGATTTTGTAAAACATGGGTTAGGGGGCCGGTGGCTCAGAATCCTCCTGGCTTATCATCTGTAACCATTGGCCATGCTGGCTCGGGCTGGTGGGAGTTGGAGTCCAAGAAATTTTGGAGGACCACAAATTCCCAGTCCTTAATAAAAAAACAAGTCCCAAAGCAATTTAATCTCAGTAATATGCTTAGGGGTGTTTTAGGAAATAGTTTTGGGTATTTTGGGCCTTTTACCCTTTGCCAGAAAAGAAACCACCTCCAGGGCTGATAGCCTTTTGGCAAGATAATGAACCCATATTTGAATCTTCACTTGAAACCAGCTGTTACTTGACCCAAAGAGAATGACTCGTCATGTAACCGCCCCCACACCTCATGCACAATTCTCTTATTGAGCAGTAAATTATGTCCTGAATATGGATGTTCTTACTCACATATGGCTATTTTTAACCCATCCTTAAAAGACCAAGTTACACAGAAATCAATACAAGCTGGCATGATGACAATCTGAATAAGGGTTGATTTGCAAAAGTTGAACACAAAATTAGGGACGTGATTCTCAGAATAGTAGTAGCATTAGTATAATTCTTTCCATCTTTGTACCTTTCAAAATGAAAAAGGATAGTTTATTTCTATATGTAAATAGAGAACCATGAGTGGAGTGAAATGATTTGTTTATAGCCAAGTGGTGAATCCAGATTAGAGGTGAGATTAAAGTCCAGATTTCCCATGTTCTGTTTCCTTCTTTCCTGTAGAAAAAAATTGTCTTCCAGCACATCAACTGAAAATGATGTGATGGCAATAAGATATGATGAATCTTTTGTCCATTATTCCTACCAGGGACAAATTTTAGGCTATTGCACTATCAAACGCAGGAAGAAAGACATGGATGATTTTAAGAGCTGCCCATGGAATAAGCTAAGGGACCATAACTCAATGGTAGAGAACAAAAGGTCCCTTGATGTCTCCAGTTAAAAAAGGGATCAGGAAGGAAGGAAGGAGGTGATGTGAAGGGCCACTACCCAAGGTCCCATGGAGTTACTGCCAGTCAGAAAAGACTACAGTGGACTAGATGGACAAACAGCAAGATATAGGGCATCTTCCAATGTTGCTAACACTCCAGACCAATGCATAAAAGGAAGCCATCTTTGGCAATACAGAAATCCAAAGGCTATATCAGGAACAGTAGTCAAGTACACTGAGGGAGATAATCAGGCAGGCATCTACCAATTGATTAGCAGTACAGAAGAATATGTGAGGGATGACACAGATGGGTGAGGGATATGGGTGGCACTGTGGTCTAAACTACTGAGCCTCTTGGGCTTGCCAATCAGAAGGTTGGCGGTTTGAATTCCTGCGATGGGGTGAGCTCCTGTTGCTTGGTCCCAGTTCCTGCCAACCTAGCAGTTCGAAAGCACACCAAAAGTGCAAGTACGGTAGATAAATAGGTACCGCTCTGATGGGAAGGTAAACAGTGTTTCCGTGCACTGCTCTGGTTGCGCCTGAAGCGGCTTAGTCATGTTGGCGACATGACAGAGCAATGTAAGGCTGCATCTCGTAATCTGTCCTGAGCACCTGCAAAGAACATCTTTGTTGCTTGCGACAGTAGGTTTTATTTTTTTAAGTATAGTGCTTCTGTATTCAGTATTTCTGAATTCTGTTATGACTTCGTACCAGATATAGGAAAGGATATTAGGCAGTGGTGGGAATTAAGGTATTTCTGGAAATTAAAATCTGAGATTAAAATTGATACTCCAAATTACTATGACTCCATGTATGAAACTGCAAATTGTTTTTGAAATCTGAGGGAATCTGACAAACATCTTGTGATTTGGCATGAAGGTCTCTTTCTGTGTGTATAGACTGGTGTTTGGAGTGAGGGTGGGAATTAAAGAACCCCCAATACTATGGGTCTCCATACACTATATACTCCACACACATATTTTTTTAAAGTATACTTTTCCTGATACATTTAACATAAAGGGAAATAATCTAATAAGAGCATTATTACCATTCATAACATTATATCTCTATCACATCCCACCTTTTCATCACCATGACAATCAGTCTGCTAAGTTAAGCAACCAAAAATGCAATCCAGCATGGTCAATGAAATGAACAACACTGGGGGAAAAAGCTTGTTGGTCTAATTGCTTGTGACTCCCCATGTAAATACAGCAAGCTGCTTATATTAGGTCAGACTCCTGGTCCATCCATTCCAGTACTGTGATCTCAGAGACCCAACCTAGACATAACAGTGGCATCTGCTGAAATCATGTAGAAACTGTGTGTGTCTGATTTTAAAAGCAGGATTTATGACAATGAGAGGTCCAATAAAGGAGCTGGAAGATATGTAATGTAGATATAACAAAGGTCAAGAGCTATTCAGAAGAGACTATGGCCCAATGGTGGAGTGTGCATGCTTTGCATTTAGAAGGCTCTAGGTTTGGTTTTGGCATCTCCAGTTTAAAAAGGAGAACTAGTGGGTCTGGGACAGAGCTCTGCTTAGAACTTGTAAAGCTGGTGTCAAATTACTCAGAGCTAAAATAGACACCACAATGGCAGGTCCATATATTATTTTAAGCCTAGATCTACAAACACATTGAAACAGTCCAATTTGAACAGAAACATAAGCCGTGGCAGACAGGAAGATGCTTCTTCAAACCACTCCCTTGGGAAGCTGAAGAGTTCAGAAACATTTGTGTGCTTGGTGTCTTTAGTGTTGATATGGGTTATCTTTCCTCCCGGTAGAAAATGGTTTGTGGCCTGCTCTCCTCACTTGAGGCACCCATCATTTCCCCTGCTAATAAAATGCAAAAGAGGTGAAATTGGAAGGGCTTTCTAAGAACCAAACTACACATCATTTTCAAGAGCAATGGTACTAGAAAAAGGTGTTACCCTACATACCCAAATTTGCAACCAAAAGGGCCCCAGCTACTGTCCAACAGGAAAAATTCGAAGAACCCCATTTACCAAACCCTTCCTCACCGACAGGTACTGCTATGATCAGATTTACAGCTCTCCTGAGGCTGCATTTTCAGAAGATTATTCTGACCCCAAAACCTGTGGGGAGACCAATCATGTGCAGCTGTGCATAATATGTAGCTTGGCCCTTAGAAAATATAAAGCTTGCAGCAGAATTCAGAGCAATAAAATTAGCTATAACTGCCGTCTTTCTTGTGTCATTCTTTTCGTTTTTCATTTTCGTTTTTTTTGCAGGATGCTTTATAAACCGTTTGCTGCAGAATTGCTCTAAAGTAGCAGCTATATATATGCTAATCACTGAGGTCGCTAACAAACTGCGTATGAGAATTTGTGCGCAGGCCTCCAAAGAGAGCGAAGAAGGCTTCTTGCTCACATCTGGCAGTCATTTACTCATCCCAGCACTGTGGATCTGAAAGTATTGCACAATAGACTTGGAGGGCCAAGTTGATTCTTGGTGTGATCCCATTGGCATCAGCGGGGTTACACATGCGATGAATTTCTTACATGACATGTAAACCATTTTCTTTAGAGATAGAGGGAGGAAACAGATTAATACGGTGGCTTCTTCTCTTCTTTGTTTTCGAAGTACAGCTGGCAGCTGGTTCAATGTGGAGCCCTAGCCAAGGGCAATTAAAGGAACAGACAGTACAAAGGAATGAAAGAAGAGGAAGGTGCCTGAGAACAGATAGAAGTGACCTGATTTCTCACTAAAAGTGTACCAGAAATTTCTTTGTAAACCATAAAAAAAGAATTCTATCTATCCTTTTCTACTTAAGAAGACACGGGCTATTATAGTCTTCCTTCCAAAATGAAGAGGAACACTCTTAAAACTCAAAAGCTTCCAGCTTGTTTTCAGAGGCTGAAAGTGTACATAGTTACTGAAGCATTGAAATGGCATGCTCTGGTTGTAGAGAGATCTTCCAAAACTAGATACCCAGGGGATAATGCTTGCAGGATAGCTGGGCAGCAGGCAAGGACTCCCAGGTCCTAGTTCCGTGTCAAGCCATCCCCATTTTCTTCCAGTACTCTTAGGATCTGCTAGGAGCATTTGGGTTGGTGTCCGCCTGCCCCATGGGTTGGTCCCATCACTGGTCCCATCACCTCCTGGCAAATAGAAGGGGAAGAAATGGAGGCAGTGAGAGATTTTACTTTCTTGGGCTCCATGATCACTGCAGATGGTGACAGCAGCCACAAAATTAAAAGACGCCTGCTTTTTGGGAGAAAAGCAGTGACAAACCTAGACAGCATCTTAAAAAGCAGAGACATCACCTTGCCAACAAAGGTCCGTATAGTTAAAGCTATGGTTTTCCCAGTAGTGATGTATGGAAGTGAGAGCTGGACCATAAAGAAGGCTGATCGCCAAAGAATTGATGCTTTTGAATTATGGTGCTGGAAGAGACTCTTGAGAGTCCCATGGACTGGAAGAAGATCAAATCTATCCATTCTTAAGGAATTCAGCCCTGAGTGCTCACTGGAAGGACAGATCGTGAAGCTGAGGCTCCAATACTTTGGCCACCTCATGAGAAGATAAGACTCCCTGGAAAAGATCCTGATGTTGGGAAAGATGGAGGGCACAAGGAGAAGGGGATGACAGAGGATGAGATGGTTGGATAGTGTTCTCAAAGCTGCCAGCATGAGTTTGACCAAACTGAGGGAGGCAGTGGAAGACAGGAGTGCCTGGTGTGCTCTGGTCTATGGGGTCACAAAGAGTCGGACACGACTAAACGACTAAACAACAACAACAACTGCCCCATATGATGAATTGCTGAATAGCTCCTTGCAGCCTCTGCACAGGTAGCTTAGTAACCTCATGCCCTGACCATGGACTGATCGTCCATTTGGGTTAGCTGTTGGATCATCCTGGACAGGAAGGAGTCCAGGACAGCTTCCTGTTTCCTCTTCAGTCTTGCTTCAACAACCAAGTTATCTGAAGACCTCTGTATATTTCTAAAGAAAAAGTTGCCTTCTGCATCGCAAACTTTCTAATTTTGCCTATCTGTGTTTTCTAACTCAAATTCTTCAACATTTCAAATTCTAACTCCACAAATTCAGTGATATTCATGGTCCTGAGCACTATTCTAAATGAAAGCTAATGTTTGTGATGAAATGTTAATCACCGGCAACTGACTAAGCTGGGGGCATTATGAAGAATATTTGCGTTTGCATGTTAGTCATTCCCAATGTAGTTAGTAAGCCAGGTTCTTCCATCACGAATGGTTGATGATCCCTGACCTGGATATTTTTAGTGTAACTATTAAAAGATGACTAACTCTGCCTCACATCACAGAAAGCAAAGCAGAATTCTGAAGAAATGTTGTGTTTCTTCATGAATTGGTGTGTCGGTTTTTTACAAAGTTACGTGGCATAGATTGAAGTTCTCATTATATTCAGTAAGCAATCACTATATAAGGAGGGTGCAATGGAAGATTTAGAGGAAACACTGTCCAGGAAATGAGGCAAAAATGTTTATTGCGTGGACAGGCGGAGTCCCCAGATCCCGAGTGGTCCCCCCCGTCATGTGGAATAACGACTCTAGACAACGTGCTATGGGATTAAATTGGCCACAACTTTATTAAATTTCAAATGTGGGTAGACCTTGGCTCAGGCATTGGGCGTTCTCCCTCCCTAGTCCCCAGCCGGGGACCTAGGGAGCATCAAGGTTATCCAGTGTGTGTGGGGGGGATGGGCCGGCTCTGGAGAACATATGTTCAAGCAGAGATAGCCGCCCCCGTTACGCCGCCGCAGGGGAGAGCAATGACGACCTTTCGGCGTACGGCCATAGCCTCCCTTCAAAAACCCCTTTAACGGGGAACCCTGGTATCGCCGCCGCAAAGAGGAAGATGGACTAAAGGATTCCGCCCAAGGCCTGATACTGCCAAAGTTGTGACGTTTTGCTACGGGAAAGGCGAAACCTGCCAATGCAGGGAAATTCCTTTCCGGCCCTTTAACAGCGACCTTCTCGTAGCAGCGCCCGCATACCTGTGGAGACAGGTTAACCTGCAAAACCTATGAAGAAAAGTTAACCTGCAAAAGAAGACATTAACTGAGGGTGGGTAGGGTGGGAGAAGCTCTGGAGCCAAGTGAGGATTAACAATTAAGATCCACCCTCTATTGTGTGGGCAGGTAATCCCTCCCCTTACCTGGCCTGGTTTCCCTGGCAACGCTTCCCCCAGGTGGGATTGGACAACTCACTGGGGTAGGCGGGGACCTCCAGGTATCCCACCTGAGGGAAGGCAAAGCCTATGCTGATGGGGCCACTCCAGATCCAGGGCTGCACGCGTCCACGCAAAAGGCGCCTCCCATTTTAAGTGGGGAGCGGTCATTCTCATCAACAAGACAGAACAGCAATATGAAACTCCAGACTTCACCCAGACAGGGACAGGGGAAAATTGGATTCAGTTTGAATTTAAAGGTGACTCTACCTAATTTGTGTCTGTGGTGATGGTTGCTGCTGCGTACTTATCATTACAGTGGTACCTCGGGTTAAGAATTTAATTCGTTCCAGAGGTCCTTCCTTAACCTGAAATGGTTCTGAACCTGAGGCGCGCTTTCACTAATGGGGCCTCCTGCTGCCGCTGCACCACTGGCGCGCAATTTCTGTCTTAATCCTGCACAAAGTTCTTAACCTGGAGCAACCACTTCCTGGTTAGCAGAGTTTGTAACCCGAAGCATCTGTAACCCAAAGCATCTGTAACCCGAGGTACCACTGTACATGCACTGAGCTCCTTCACATCAGTGAGGGCCATGGTAGCTAAATGCATGAAGGGTGGAGCCAGCTGACAAAAATCCTATGACACCCCTCGGACATTCTTTCATCTCTGTACTTCTGATAAGCTGGGGTGAATTAAAAGTCCAGTTTTTGTCCTAAATGGTACCTCAGAGAGAAGCTTCCTCTGTTGACCTCCCTGACCATGGGATCCTTAAAAGGAGCCCTGTTGTGTGCCTCTTATTTCTCCTAGTGGTACCAGCCTCTACCAGGAGCAGGGCTTTTTGGGTAGCAGCACCACACTTAAAGAAAACCCTCCCCTGTGAAGTCTACAGGGCCAAATAGACGTGGACCTTCTTGCAAATTTGGCTATGCTGCTCAAGGCATTGGCTCTTTTACTGTATAGAGAAAGATGCTTTCTCCAGGTGAAGATGGATCGACCCTGAATACTAATTAGGTTTCCATTGTGAACATGTTTCCCTTTCCTCGCTTTATCCAGAGGCAAATTTAGGGTAGCACAGCTAGTTCAGCTGCTCTGGGCATCACACTGCAGGGGGAGCCACAACAATGGTGTAGAATGGAGGGGGGGGGGGTTGCACAGGGCACCACTGAAATTTGTGAGCCCAAAGTCTGCCAGTCCTTCATTGTGTTATTGTGATCACTTATCTGGACAGACTGTCTGAAGCAGAAGCTATACATAAAGGAGCATGTGGATCAAGCAGTTGACTTCAGTCATTTTATTGCAAATCCTAATCATGTTTTACTGAGCAATAAGTCCTACTGAGTTCAGTGGGGCTTATTCCCGGGTAAGTGGAGCTAGGATTGTAGCCTAAGTCATATAGGTGTGGTAGAGCTATCAAGTGTATTATTACCTTCCTGGTTCAGTGTTCTCCTCCCTATTGGAATAATATGAAGTATTAAAAAGCATCTCAGAATAGAAAGGGCTGGGGAGAGAAAATCATTGTCATTCAAAATGTTCTCTACAGTAAAATTACTGGAGTCTATAAACTCAGTGCATTTGCCATAATGTTTTATTTTAGTACTCTGCTCAGATTACTGCAGTCTTAGAGAGTGTGATGCAGGAACAGACGCTAGCTACAAATAAATAAATAAAATAACACCTGTCTGAATTATTTTAACTTATACAGATAACTCCTTAGCACCATCATAATTGAGAAAGATGAGAAAGAGATCACTTGCTCTTCCTTTGTGTTTGTTTACTTTGGTATTTCACAGCACTTCAGGCTTAGTCATTTACATTTTTTCAGTGTTTTGCCTCCACACTCTGTCAGTTCCCTGTCTTATGCGTGTGGGTCATTCATGCAGCAACTGGGAAAGAGACAGAAACATTTATAAAAAATAGAATAGAAAAGTGTGATTGCAAAACTACAGAAATTCTTGGCAGAGACCAGAATCTGAAATGCCTTTTTAAGTGTTGGCCTACCTCCAAATATGCCCATATGCAGTAAAGCTCTCTCTATGTGCTTCTATGCGCAAAGATCAATGTGCAGCTGCCAACTAGACAGTCTCTCTGCCAGCTGTGAGAGTACCAATAATCTGTTTGATTCTGTCCCTCAGCCCTTTACAAACAGGTGAATGGATCAAGCAAAAACTCCAGGTATAGATCATGCTTGTGGGTTAGGGTGATTATCCAGTCAAGTTCAACATTTATTATTATTTTTAAATAACCATATGTTATCACAATACAGGACAAAAGAAATTATAATGTTGCATTACAAAGTAGGAATAAAGTATTCAAATACAATGCAGAATAATATAGATGCAAAAATGGAAAAGAACAAAAATGTCTTCCTGCAAGACTAAAGCGTAACAGTTAAATCAGATGGCAGAGTGTCACAATTTTCAGGTGGGATTCAATTATGTATTGGCAACGAGATATTAGAGGGGAAAAGGGCACCTGAGACGTGGAAAGAAGCCTTCATCACACTTATACCAAAGACTGAGGTCGATAAAAAACAGATCAAGAACTACCGCCCTATATCACTACTTAATGTGGATTACAAAATTTTTGCAGACATTTTGGCAAAAAGACTAAAGAAGGTGCTGGTGGAGGAGATTCATAGAGACCAGGCAGGCTTTCTCCCGGGTAGGCATATATCTACTAATGTAAGGAATATAATTGACATTATAGAAATGCTGACAGTGAACATTAATACGAAGGCAGTTCTAATTTTTGTGGACGCGGAGAAAGCCTTTGACAATATATCTTGGAAATTTATGAAAAAGAATCTCCATGGGATGGGGGTAGGTCAAAGGTTTGAAAATGGTATAAGTGCAATTTATTCTGAGCAAAAGGCGAAGTTAATTGTAAATAATGTGGTTATGGATGAACTACCTATAGAAAAAGGGACACGTCAGGGGTGCCCAATATCCCCATTACTTTTTATATCGGTCCTGGAGGTCCTGTTAAATATGATTAGGGGAGATCAGCTGGTAAAAGGGATTCAGGTCGGAGCCAGACATTACAAATTAAAGGCTTTTGCAGATGACTTAGTACTGACCTTGCAAGAGCCAGACACTAGTACCAAAAGAGCCTTGGAATTAATTCAAGTATTTGGCCAGGTCGCAGGATTTAAGTTGAATAAACAAAAAACTAAGGTATTGGAAAAGAACTTAACAAATGTTGAAAGGGAAAGATTCCAAGAGGAAACTGGGTTAGTGGTGGCAAAGAGTGTAAAATACCTGGGGATTAACATGACATCTAAGAATGTGAACTTATTCAAGGACAATTATGACAAGTGCTGGACTGAGATAAAGAAAGATTTAGAAATATGGTCAAACCTGAAGCTTTCCTTGTTAGGTCGAATTGCTGTGATTAAAATGAATGTATTGCCTAGAATGTTATTTTTGTTTCAGACATTACAAATTGTTGATAAACTGGACTGTTTCAAGAAGTGGCAGAAAGACATATCTAAATTTGTCTGGCAGGGCAAAAAGCCCAGAATTAAGTTTAAGATACTTACCGACTCTAAAGAAAGAGGGGGGTTTGCCCTGCCGGACTTAAGACTTTACTATGAATCGGCAGCTTTCTGCTGGCTAAAAGATTGGCTACTTCTTGAAAATGCAGACATTCTAGATTTGGAAGGATTTGACAATAATTTTGGTTGGCATGCATATATCTGGTATGACAAGGTTAAAGTGTATAAGGGTTTCAAAAATCATATTGTCAGGAAAGCACTATATAATGTATGGATACGGTATAAAGATTTACTGGAAAACAGAACTCCCAGGTGGCTTTCACCTATGGAGGCTAAGGAAGTAAAGAAACTTAATATGACAACCAATTGGCCGAAATACTCTGAGATCTTAGAACAAGAAGGTGGTGAATTTAAATTACAAAGTTATGAGAAAATAAAGTCCAAGGTACGAGATTGGCTCCATTATTTTCAAATAATGGAGGCTTTCAAACAAGACAGGAAAATTGGTTTCCAGGTGGAGAAATCGAAATTGGAAACAGAATTGTTAGAACCCAATACTAAGAATTTATCAAGAATGTACAACTTGCTGTTGAAGTGGAATACAATAGATGAGACAGTGAAGTCTGCTATGGTTAAATGGGCACAGGACATAGGTCATGACATTATGTTTGCTGACTGGGAGCAGTTATGGACCACAGGTATTAAATTCACGGCATGCAATGCCTTACGAGAAAACATTATGAAAATGATCTATAGGTGGTACATGACCCCAGTCAAGCTTGCGAAGATTTATCATTTGCCCAATAATAAATGCTGGAAATGTAAAGAGACTGAGGGTACCTTTTTCCACCTCTGGTGGACCTGCCCAAAGATTAAGGCCTTCTGGGAAATGATTTATAATGAAATTAAGAAAGTGCTTAAGTGCACCTTTAACAAGAAACCAGAGGCATTTCTCTTGGGTATGGTCGGCCAGTTGGTGCCGAAGAAGGATAAGAATTTCTTTTTGTACGCTACTACGGCAGCAAGGATCCTTCTAGCAAAGTATTGGAAGACACAAGAGCTACCCACGCTGGAGGAATGGCAGGCGAAAGTGATTGACTTTGTGGGACTGGCAGAAATGACCGGCAGAATCCGCGACCAAGAGAAAGAGACTGTGGAAGAAGATTGGAAGAAATTTAAGATGTATCTTAAGAATTATTATAAAACTGAGGAGTGTTAAAATGCTGAGGGAAAAGAAGACGTAGAATTGCAGCGATAATTGGGTTTAAAATTAAGGGTGGAATAGAGAAAGAGGATAAATTTATATTTAATTGGGCAAGATAGGTTGCTGAATAATGGTACTAAATTAAGGATGCAAAAAGGGAAAGGTATGGGGAAGTCCGGGAAAAGAGGGTTATGAAAATAAGGTTATGAAAACATGAGTTTTTTTGTTTGTCTGTTTCTTTTGTTGTTTTTTGTTTCTGTTAAAAAATTGGAAATTAATAAAAATCTTTTATAAACATAAAAAAAAAAAAAATCAATTATGTATTGGCAAATTCAGGGTAATTTAAGTTGATTGGGATGTTTTGTGCAACAAACCCACTCCCCCCCCCCCAAGCTGGAAAGTGTAGGATAATACTTTGTTTGATGCAATGTCATCTAAACTCCCTACAAACTAATCAGGATAAACGCTCAATAAAGAGGTTGTCTGGAATTGTCCATGATCACTAGAACTGAAATCATAACTGAATGGACAAACGTATGTCAAATTTTATAGGTCATAACAGCAGATCCTCTTTAGGTGATATATTTGTTTTTATCTGAGAACAGGAAGCAAACCTTAGAATATATTTTAGGTTAGTATGTGAAAAGATAAAGAAGGAAGGAGGAGTCTAAATGGTATTTGGGCCTCAATAACTCTTCATCTGCCATTAACCACAGACGTCTCATGAATGGAAGATGGGGGGGGGGGGAGGAACCTAACTTCTGTAATCTATTTCCTGCTTTTGAGATCTGTAGAAAGCCTGGAGCAAGAGCCGAAAGTTATTCAACCCTCCACTAGACCACATCAAATAAACTAAATGAGCTTAAAGAGCACATCAACATCCTTCAAATGAATAAACAATGGGGATGTGCCTTAACTCCTGTCTGCAGTTGGCATTGATCAGAGAGAGTAAAGAAAAATAGGACACTTGTAGAACCATCTCAACAGTTTTCTTCAGATGCCATAAAAACATGACCAGAACTTTAAAAACATTCTTTTTCGGTTTCTTGTGTACATAACAGTGCATGAGCAGAGCTAAAATATGTTTGATCACCAAAGAAGGAACGAAGAGGTGGTACAATGAAACTTCAGATTGGTACAAAATGTGGGGTTTTTACTTTGAGTAACAGCCTACCCTGCCTCATTGGGGTTCTGCAGCTAATTCCATGGTCATTTAAAGCCCCAGAGTGCAATTCAGCCTTCCTCAACCTGGTACCCTTCATATGTTGCAAAGCTTCAAATATCATCAATTCCAGTCAGCATGGCAAATGGATGGGGTGATAGGAATTATAGTCTCTAAAATCTCTGGAGGGCACCAGGTCAAGGAGGGCTGCTATAATTAGCAGCTTTGGTAAAGGGCGGAGTCCATGGCCACTTGGACCTCATAGAAGAAGAAGAAGAAGAAGAAGAAGAAGAAGAAGAAGAAGAAGAGTAGTAGTAGTAGTAGTTTGGATTTGATATCCTGCTTTATCACTACCCGAAGGAGTCTCAAAGCGGCTAACAATCTCCTTTTCCCTTCCTCCCCCACAACAAACACTCTGTGAGGTGAGTGGGGCTGAGAGACTTCAGAGAAGTGTGACTGGCCCAAGGTCACCCAGCAGCTGCATGTGGAGGAGCGGGGAAGCGAACCCGGTTCACCAGATTACGAGTCCACCGCTCTTAACCACTACACCACACTGGCTCTCAAGGCAAGGGAACCTACCCCGACAGAAAGCTAAGGAGAACACATCTAAGAAAAGTGTTCTAAATTCAGAAATATGCGTGTGCAAGTTAAGGAATCATAGAACTGTAGAGTTGGAACGGACTTTGAGGGTCTTCTAGTCCAGCCCCCTGCAATGCAGGAACTTTTTGCCCAGTGTGAGGCTCGAACCCACAACCCTGGGATTCAGAGTCGCATGCTCTCCAGACTGAGCTATCCCAACTTGATCACTCAACAGCTGTTTAAGCTGTCTTCACTGAAATGCATTCTGCTTGGTTTGGTGGCAGGTGCTATACAAGATTTATTTGCAGGGTTTAATCTTGGATAGCTCAGTCGGTAGAGCACGAGACTCTTAATCTCAGGGGTTCGAGCCCCATGTTGGGCAAAACATTCCTGCATTGCAGGGGGTTGGGGTGGATGACCCTGTGGTCCCTTCCGACCCTACAATTTTATGATTCTAAGGCTTCTCTTCCCACTTGATGCTACAGTCGATAAATAATGGTACAGATATGTAAACCAACCATATTGTACAGTGGTACCTCTGGTTAAGTACTTAATTGGTTCTGGAGGTCCGTTCTTAACCTGAAACTGCTCTTAACCTGAGGTACCACTTTAGCTAATGGGGCCTCCCGCTACCGCCGTGCTGCCGCCGCGCAATTTCTGTTCTCATCCTGAGG
This sequence comes from Podarcis cretensis, assembly GCF_951804945.1. Lineage (NCBI taxonomy): Eukaryota > Metazoa > Chordata > Lepidosauria > Squamata > Lacertidae > Podarcis > Podarcis cretensis. The sequence goes on along the minus strand of NC_137170.1, from coordinate 41,597,062 downwards.
TAAAGTTCTTAACCTAAGGTACTACTTCTGGGTTAGCAGAGTCTGTAACCTGAAGCGTTTGTAACCCGAAGTACCACTATGTAGAATAAGAATATCAAAAGAAGTCAGGTGATCACTAGTATGTCAAGCAAGTTGAATTCAGCCAAAATCTGGTTTTCATACTGCCAACATAAGGCAAATAACACCCCCTCTCTTTTTCAGGCAGATGAAGGAGCCAATATCCTCTTTATGGTCCCTTCTTTCATGAACGAGCCAATCTTGTCAGCATATTGCATTGCTTTAGGTCTTGTAACATCTGTTTTGTCTGTTCTTGCAATCATTTCAAGCTTCTTAAAATTATACCCCTTTGTAATGGGGCTGTCCTTCATGATTGATTCCTGTAGTCTTCCATTTCCTCTTTATGGGGCCCTTTACAAATGTTCCTCTGAGGAATGCAGAAGAACACCAAAGGGCAGTCATGTCATATGCATTATTTTTTATTATTAGATCATTATTGGCTACAAGGTAAACTATCCCTCTTGAAATCCAGGATAAGATTGGTAAAATAGTAGCAGAGCTCCAGCCAAACTCACTTTAAAGCAAAAGGACTGACCTTTTCATCTAACCACATTGCTACAGGGCACATGTGACAAAAATTAAGTTAAGGGATCCTCTCATTTAGATAAATAATCAACAGAACAGAATTGGCTTTTTTGTCATGCTAACCTGATTCACAGATGTAAAAATTTCACAGTTAGAAGATTCCAGCCATGCTGAAACACAGCAAACTGTGTGTCCTACAATGTAGAAGAACGTCCCACCATTCTCTTAAAGTGTACTACCATGATCATCTTATTGTTATTTTTTAAAATAGCAGCTGTCTGCAAGATTCAGCCTAATTGGGTAGGTGAAAATCATTTCCATTTACTGCCAAATACTTTGATTCGTAAGAGAATCCTATTTAAATTAACTGACCCAGACACAAGCATCTCTGAAATCTGACTCTAGATTAAAAACAGTGTTATATATTATGTATCATTCCTGTGAAAAACACTACAGATTTTTGGCTTTTGCATTTTGTTTAAAATGCCAGAGCAGCTGCGCAACCTTTTCTTTACCAGTAACGAAGAAGGCATGTAAAGAAAATAGAGCAAACAATCGTGTTTAAATCACTGTTTCCCCAAACTCTGAACAACAACACCAGCACACACCACACACACACACACACCCCTTGCAAAAGACTCAATATGTGATTTATGGTAAAATTACACTTGAGATTTCCATAGCAAAGACTGCAGGAGAATCAAGCTTCTCTTGCTATCACAGTACATGCTAATACAGGGATGGGAACCTGTGGACTTCCAGATGTCTCTGAACTACAGCTCTCATCAGCCCCAGCCAGAATGGCCGATAGTTACGGAGGATGGGGGGTTATAGTTCATCAACATCTGGAGGGCCACAGGTTCCCCACCCCTTGTTAAAGATAGTATTAACAACAACCTCTATATCTTGGATGGTCAACTACAGTGTTTGGGTTCTCACATTGTTTCAGAAAGGGCGACTTTGATAAGTTCACCTTTAAAGGTTCTGATTCAAATTTATCTCCCATCCCTACCTGCAGCCATCCATGAGCACAAGGAACTGGGCCTTCTCCATGGTGGCACAAGGCTTTGGACTTCCTGCTGATGAGGGAACTGCTCGGGTTTCCAGCGATGAGTCATCAGGCAGCCTAAACCCTCTGAAATGGAAAAACACCAGCCTTCTGCTTTCACCTAGGGTGGAACCTCTCTCTTTAATGCAAATTTCTCTGCTTTGCAAATGCAAACCTTTACATATGTTTTGACTCCAGTGGCTACAAACATTACATTTTATGCACATTAAACTTTTAACTTTAAGGATTTCGTACCAGTTTTGATGATGGCTCCTTGCTCTTTTTAACATCTGTGATTGATGGCCTTTCGCTCCTCTACTTTGCTTTTGTCTCTTTATGATCATTTTAATTGCAGCTGCTGGCTGACTTTGGGTCTCCATTATGAAGCAGGAAGATGGCAGAGGAATGCTTTGGTATATAAATAAGTAGATTTATTAAAGAGCCTGAACACTCATGACACTGTGTGTGTGTTTGTGTGTGTGTGTAGTTTATGTTAGAAAATGCACTTCTGGCCACTGGGCCACTGCCTGGAAAAGCAGAGTAGATCTCAAGAAGCTCTGTGCGGGGCAAGATGACCAGTTTTAACAAAGAGTTTTTTCGTTATCTATTACATGTATCTTTACTAACTGAATTCTTTCAACAATAATGCAGTAATGCACACAAAAGAAAGCAAAACCCTGATGTCAACATTTTAAGGAGAAGGAAACATAATGATTAAAACCAGGAGCCAAGAACAGCAACGCCAAGTTAAACCAACAGCCTGCCTTTTGTATAGGTTTATATCCTCTATCCAAGGTCTGGTTCATATTTTTGGCTTTCAGCAACTTTCTTCACTCATGAGAATTGCCTACTGATGTTAACAGTTGGGAGATAATTTCAGCTGGGCAAATACGTTCTTTGGTCTATCTATGACAAATGTTTCTGGTGGAAACCCAGCCAGATGGGTGGAGTAGAAATAATAATAATAATAATAATAATAATAATAATAATAATAATTTCAACTTAGAGGGTGCTATCTCTAGTGGCATGGGATCTTCTGCAGCATGTCTCTTTCCCTCAATTCTTGGAAACATCAAATTTCCACAGTCACATGGGAGGAGGCTATGTTCCCATGCCAGGAGAGATGCTCATTTTCAACTAAGTTGGGGGGAAGAACCTTGGTTTGGCCATGGAACATCTGACTTTACCAAGTGCATTTGAAGGAGCTGCTGACAGTGGCTTTTACACATTTGGCCACAATGATGTTGGGGCAGAGCCCCCAACCCTGTAAACACAACCCAGCAGAAATGTTCAGCGATTTGACGGATGAATTTTCAGTTTCAACACAGTCTTTCACCTATAGATGTCAGTGCAGTTTGGCATGACTTTGTTTCTTTTGTAAACCAAGAAGACAGCAGGGCAAGAATACCAAGTCAATATAATCTTACTTGCTCTATGAACAAGGCGGCTGGATGACCACCGGCAATTGTGGCTAGCAAAAGTCATTGAGACATCACAGTGGCCATTCAGAACGTTGAATCCAACAGCACCTGTTAATGTAACACTAATAATCTTCATGGACAAATTGTATCCAGCTCCCACCTCTTCATCTTTCCTTAATTTCATTGGGAGTTGTAACCCCTTGCGTAAACCTCTTTGTATTTGTTATGTGGTTTCCCCCCCATTAAAGGTTTTTGTACAGGAATAATACAAATAAATAAATATAATTGTAAAATAACAATAATGCTGAAACGGGGCCTTAATGCAATTGCATAGTGCCAACCATTTCATGCTGGGGTAGACAATGTGGTGCCCTTCAGATGTTGGACTACAATTTCATCATTCCTGATGACTGGCCATGCTGGCTGGGGCTGATGGGAATTGTAGTCCAAAAACATCTAACTTGCAGTTGAATCCTGAACAGGGACCAAATCTCGTTAGAAAATTCCTCTGGTAAAAATTAGGAACTTTTAAAATACGAGTATTGAAAGGAATAGAAAAAGAAGAAGAAAAAGAGCAGGGGAATTTGAACTATGCACAATATTTTCCCTAACCATTAATTGCTGGGTATTTTCGCTTATTTTTTCAAATTACAGATGAGGCATTTTTTGAGCCATTCAGTTAAAACTGGACAGTAGCAAACATTTTAATGAACAGTGGTTTGGAAAGGAAAATCAAAGCTTGGTATTTAGCATTTTTGATTGAGGTTGAGCAACCATAATGGATATTGGTCTGACATAATTTTTTAAAAACAGTGGGAAGTGGGTATGAAACTTTGTTATATTGACCTTTTCATTGTAATTGTGGCTGGATGTCCTTATTTCATAAGGTTACTGCCTTCTGGTTTTCCATTTTGGTTTCCAAGGTTCTATCAGAACCAAAGCTGCCTATTTAAGTTCAGGTAAACTACTCACAAATTTCCTGCCAAAAGTGATAAAATGAAAGTAGTTTATCCTGGTATCATTGGTTAATAGGAATGCTAGGTCTTTGGAGCTCTGGTTGTGCAAGTATGAATTTGTCTGCCTCGCAAAACAATGGAATAAACTCTATATTCCAAGTTTCTCGTTCTGTAACTGTATCACTGGTGTGAATAATAGAATTTCAGGTACTCTCTTAGCAACATTTTATTACCCAAGAGCTAGGAAATGATTTGAGAAAAAATCCCAAAAACAAACATCAAGTTTTTTTCAGTACGGTTTGCATCCCTCTCGTAGTTGCTTATTTCCCCCAAAGAGGGAGTTCACCTGAGGCATTTTGCCCCGCACGGTGTGTTTATGCATCCAGCAATTCACTCTTTGCCACACTCCCATTGTGAATAATTGAGCTGAGACGAAAATATGCAAAACTTTTCCCTAATGGTAAGGTGTCACACATCCCTCATAGCAACATGGTCCCTATGAAATATGCACCCAATTTACTGTGTTAATCAGGCATAGGCAAACTCGGCCCTCCAGATGTTTTGGGACCACAATTCCCATCATCCCTGACCACTGGTCCTCTTAGCTAGGGATCATGGGAGTTGTAGGCCAAAAACATCTGGAGAGCCGAGTTTGCCTATGCCTGGTGTTAATGCTATCTTGGCAGCCATTTACAGTGCAGACAAACACAATCAACCCTGGATTGTGGTGTTAATTGCACAAAATTGACATCTGTGTGTGAAGTGGAAGCAGCCTATTGATTTGTGCTTGTGCCCTCAAACTTTTCAGAGTCATAAAATAATATAAAAATGAATAGGGGGCTATTTTGTACACTATATTTCAAAGTATATTTTTATTAGCATGTTAAAGAAAACAACTGGCTTTGCAGGATTGCTATAAGTATAACCGAGAGAATGTACACAAACTGCTTGGAACACTTTCATAAATCCGTAGTATTTGCTGCAGTTGTCGTTTGTTGTCGTTGTTGGGTTAACTCACAAAAGAGTTCCATTTGTCACTTCCTTGTCTAAAAATGTTCTGTGAGACTTCATTGTTAACATATTTCCTAAGAAATCCCCAAGTTCTGGTGCGCTTCTACTGGAACTTCAACACGAATATTTATCTCTCGGAAGGAGATGTGTGTACCCTTTGCACATTTTAAGTTCAAACATGTTTGCAACTAAGAAGAAAATTTGTCTGACGAATGCAAGCAGCATGGGAAGCAGTCCAGAATTATCAACAAGTTTATTTGCTTAGGAAATTGTTTTAAGAGTTGCTGCTGTATTTCAAGAAACAGCCAGAACTGGGTGGAAAACAGAAACCACTGTTTTGCCTGCTGGTTCTTGTGATGTGAACCCTTATCTTTTTTCCCCCTTTTTTTTAAAGTATCATATTGAAATTCTACCAGTGTACCTATTTACTATAGACATCTACTAATTTATTTAACAAAAAGCTAAAACTAGCTATTTCTCAGAACAGAATGTAGCTATTGGCTACTTCACAAACCTGCCCCAACCTTCTCTTCCTTCTAGCACATTGCATTCACATGTATTGGACTGGTAATGACTCCAAAGGTGTGATTGGTTGTTAAGAGTTTGTTGGACTACATTGGTTGAAAAATATTGTTCCTACCAACCATAGGAGCCAACTCCTGGGGCTCCCTTTGCCTCCCCCAATAAAATATTTGAGGCGGCCACCCCCCAAAAATTGATGGGCATTGCCATTCAAATGGTGTGTGCGCTGCGTCTTGTGATCAATTATGTGGGGTGAGGTTTACTCCCCCCCAAAAAAAATATTCTATTCAAGTTGGCACCCATGCTGCCAACCTTGGGGACAAATTATCACCAATTTTCCCTTTCTTGTCATCTGAGTCATGTATAGATAATCAGGTTAATAAACACATCTAAAATTATTTCTCAGCATGAAACCAATTCAGTTCAAATGGTCTAGTGATCTATCTGACACTGAAAAATATAAATGATTTATGTGTCAACAGGAATGCAATAAATTGGGATTATATTGCTCACTATTATTTGGGACTTTGTTGGCAATCCAACAGTCCAATGAACTCTTAACAAGTTGGCAGTCCAATGAACTCTTAACGACCATCACCTTGCCAACAAAGGTCCGTATAGTAAAAGCTATGGTTTTCCCAGTAGTGATGTATAGAAGTGAAAGCTGGACTATAAAGAAGGTTGATCGCTGAAGAATTGATGCTTTTGAATTATGGTGCTGGAGGAGACTCTTGAGAGTCCCATGGACTGCAAGAAGATCAAACCTATCCATTTTGAAGGAAATCAGCCCTGAGTGCTCACTGGAAGGACAGATCGTGAAGCTGAGGCTCCAATACTTTGGCCACCTTGTGAGAAGAGAAGACTCCCTGGAAAAGACCCTGATGTTGGGAAAGATGGAGGGCACAAGGAGAAGGGGACGACAGAGGACGAGATGGTTGGATAGTGTTCTCAAAGCTACCAGCATGAGTTTGACCAAACTGCGGGAGGCAGTAGAAGACAGAAGTGCCTGGCGTGCTCTGGTCCATGGGGTCACATTTGATGGAAATTAATCCTGAATGGACATGGTTAGGATCGCGCTGTTATATTCTGAAATATTCAGTGCTAACACAGCTCCCATGTACCATCTAGTCCCTTCTCACTACTATAAATCATTTCAAACAGACTAGAGATGAAAAAAAGTTTGTAACTTCCAGTGATTCAGATTAGCATGGAAATAATTTTATAGACATTGTTTCATTTTGTATTGATCAAAGATAAATCTAGCCAGCATAAACATACCAGGTCAGATGGAGGTACAGCAAAAATCACTGCAATTTTTGGAGGAGGCCCTGTTAACGGTACTGTGGCCTGCAGATGCCACCTTACATTGGTACAGTGGTACCTTGGGATGCGAATGGAATCCGTTCCAGAGCCCAGTTCACATCCTGAAGTGAACGCAACCCACGTCCATGCATCTGCGTGTGTGCAGGTCACAATTCATCGCTTCTGCGCATGCGTGTGATGTCATTTTGACCATCTGCACATGCGTGCGTGGTGAAACCCGGAATTAATGCGCTCTCTTACTTCTGGGTCAACACGGAGCGCAACCCGAAAATACTTAACTTGAAGCACATTTATCCTGAGGTATGACTGTATAGAGAAGTGCTTTCACTATGATGCTGCCTACCTCGTGGGGTAATCTAGGATTTTTTATATTTCATATTTATTTATCTATCATGTTTTGAGATCTGTTGTAAACTACGTAGGGATCCCCCCCAAAAAAACAAATGGCATATAAACTGTCTTAATAAGCAAAAACAATAATGGCATTTCAGTGCCAAGTGATAAATAAATAAAAATTCAGTAGGAGTATGGCTTCTCTGCTTTTTTGCTCACTCCGTGGATAATGTAAAATGGTTTTAATCCAGATTTTGTTGTACCTAAAGTAGACCCACTGAAATCAGTGGGACTCAAGGGGCACAGCAATCCACCCACCCACCCTCTGGTGGGTGTGTCTGTGTGTATATGGGTGGCATCCTTCTGCCCTATTCTGCCAATTCCTTTGGGTTCCCACTGACTACTGTCACGGTCTGGTCTATGGGCGATCGAAGTCCTGGCTGAGGACATTGGGACCGGGGGCAAGATGGCAGGCTGGGAGCAGGAATAAGAGTCCAGAAGTGAGGGGTCCGGGGGTCAGGAAGCAGGGAGTCATGAAGTCAAGGGTCTGAGGGTCAAGAAGCAAGGAGTCAAGAAGCCGATGACCGAGGATCAGGAAGCAAGAAGCCAAACGCAGCAAGGCCGGAAACGTGTTGCTGTGGCAAAGAGCTGAAGGGAAATGCTGACCTTATATCCCTTCCAGGCTCTAGCCACCAGGTACAGTGAGTTACCAAGCAACTTCACCTGAGTGGCCACACCTTACCTCTCCAGAACAAACTTAGGAAGGTCCCAGTCCTGCAAAGCCCTACTGGCCACAGAGCCTGGCTCCTGCATGCACTCCTGACTACTGCCTATGAAGTAATATTGGTGTCACTACTCTGGCACAGAGTTCCCCCTGATGATGTTCATTTGGGAAAGGGCCACAGCTCAGTTGAGAGAGCATCTGATTTGCATGCAGAAGTTTCTAAGTTCAATCCCCACCATCTCCAGGAAGACCCGTCTGAAATCCTGAAGAGCCATTGGCAGTTAGCATAAACAATAGTGAGCCAGGTGGACTTTTCAGAAGCGCTGTCAACCAGAGAAGCTCCAGAGCGCTAGAGAAACGTTGAACAGAAAGAACATGCATAACACCTACAGCCAACTTGCAATGTCAAGGGAAGCTCAGCCCTGCTCCCAGCAAAATTCTAATGTGCCCTGAGGATGAGGCAGAAGAATGGAAGCTTCTTTCACGTGGATTTTTTTTTTTTGGGGGGGGATTGGGGGACAGGCTCTGTCTCAGCATTGATGGCAATTCATATGCCTATTCCATGAGAGAGAGAGGCGCAGGAATGGTATATATATATTTCTCAGAATCATCCCATTATATATATATATATATTTATAATAATATTTATTAATTTTATAAAACAAAAATCCACATAGATAACAACAAGGTCTTTCTCATTAACCACGTTTCATTCACATCTTTGGACTTCCTCACATCTCTTGTTCCTGCTTTCTAAACACATAGATTTTTCTAGCAAATTATTCACTTAATTCAATTTATATCATTTAATTATCCAATATTAAATCTCAAATCTTATAATTTAAAACACTCTAGTTCTAACATATTGTTCATCCAAAATTTATCTTTTCTTTCAATCACATTTAAATTTATATTCTTTATAACTAATTTGTTGGAACCATCTTATTGCGGATCTTACATCTTTCTTAACATTCATACAGTTTACAATATTTTTGTAGATAGTCCTTAAAATTCTTCCAATCCTCCTCCTCCAATTCTTCTCCCTGGTCTCGGATTCTGCCAGTCATCTCTGCCAATTCCATATAGTCCATCAGTTGTGGGCAAATCTTGAGTTTTCCAGCTTTTAGCAATGAGTATCCTTGCTGCTGTTGTGGCATACATAAAAAAGGTTCGGTCCTTCTTTTGCACACTCTGGTCCACAATGCCCAAAAGGAAGGCCTCTGGTTTCTTAAGAAAGGTATACTTAAATACCTTTTTCAGCTCATTATATATCATTTCCCAGAAGGCCTTAACCCTGGGGCAAGTCCACCAGAGGTGAAAGAATGTTCCTTCAGCTTCTTTACACTTCCAACATTTATTATCAGGCAAATGGTATATCTTTGCAAGCTTGACTGGGGTCATGTACCACCTATATATCATTTTCAAAATATTTTCCTTCAAGGCGTTACATGCGGTAAATCTCAGACCTGTAGTCCATAACTTTTCCCAGTCAGCAAACATAATGTTGTGCCCTATATCCTGTGCCCATTTTATCATAGCTGATTTGACCGTTTCATCCTGTGTATTCCATTTTAACAGCAAGTTATACATTCTTGACAGTATCTTAGAGCTGGGTTCTAACAGTTCTGTTTCTAACTTTGATTTTTCCACCTGGAATCCTATCTTTTTATCCAACTTAAAAACTTCTTTAATCTGAGCATAATGTAGCCAATCTCGCACTTTATCTTTTATTTTCTCCATACTCTGCAACCTCCAATTATCTCCATCTTTTTCTATTATTTCCCAATATTTCGGCCATTTGGCCTCCATATTGAGTCTTTTCGGGGCCTTAGCCTCCATTGGTGATAGCCACCTTGGGGGTTTTGTTTTCCAGTAAGTCTTTATATTTTATCCAGACATTAAATACTGCTTTTCTGACAACATGGTTCTTAAAAGTAGAATCATCCCATTATAAATCAGCGAAAAATCTCATTTTCTAATAACCTCCTTTCTGAAACATGTCAGAAGATGCCTCTGAAAGGAGTTGCTTTCCTCCTCTTAAGGAGCTTGGAGATCACAAGTAAAATGAACGTGCTTCCTCTTTAAAAGGTTCTTTGTTATGAGATGACTGGACGGTGGCTCGCTCTTAGTTCCATTAATAAAGTCCCTATTTATAATGCACATGAACAAAACAGTGCAGCAGGATGTGGGTAACTGGGAGATAACCACATGCCCGATGGCTTTGCTTTCAAACCCATAGATGTTTAATTTGGGTTGCAGCCTGTCTCATGGAAGTGAAAGGCAAAACTCCCACAGATTTCTGTAGAAACAAGCGGGCAACATCAAAAGCTCAAGAACACATCTGCTGTTATGTATCCCCGTGATTAAAAAAATACTTTGCAACAATAAAATAGCTAGCCAAAAGCAAGACTACAAAGGTTCAATCATGCTCTACTGAAGCCAAATGAAGTATTGCCTTTGATTTCAATGGGATTAGGATCACAGCCCCGATCAGAATCTTTCATGGTGATTTAAGCTGCTGTTCTCAAACATTTACCCCAGAGTCACTGCAATCAGTCAAGGCGTGCAACAGTCTTGCAATAAATTTGTACACACATAGCTACAGCTGGGCAAGCAGCTGGTGACTGGGCAAGGAAAAATGTACCACCATATCCTACACATGGCAAATCCTCTGTACTAAACCAGTCCCATTTTTTAAAACTGGGGTCAAACATGAGGCAGATAGTGCAAAATTGCCACACCGGGCAGCATGGGAATAGAGCTGAGCTATAAGCTACCAGTAGATTACTCACAAGTAGGGGTTTAAGAAGGCATTGGTCTCTGGGAACTTCCGGGTTAGCGCCATCGGCAATGGCGGAATTCCTCTGATTCAGAGAAACCCGCTCCGCTAAAATCGGGTCTTGCCGCCGCGGCGAAGGCGGAGACCCTCCAAAAATCCCAGGCGGAGGAAGCCTAGGAACGTGGGATTCGGCTCACACCAGGAGCGCCCCCCCCTACTCACACGGAAACCCCTTTTCGGGGGCTCCGAAGTGACATGGGGTGAGTGGCGCAGTGTCTCGAATCGATCGCTATTTTCGCGGAGTGAAGCCGCACAGCCGTTGCCGGAGAGCGCTGACTTCTTTTTGTGGACATTCGGATTTTCAAACAACAACCTGTGAGTAGTATGGAAATTGGATCTTTTAAAAGAATATTTTTAAATTCAGCACGATCGGGGAAGGTCCAAACAGGAAGTCCACCTCCCCTTTCTGTAAATAATTTAAAGCAAAGAACCTGTCAACTAAGGTCGTGGAGAGTTTTTTTTTCTTTTTTCTTAAAGGACTTTAATTCTACAGATTGACACTATAAGAAATTTTATTTGGAAGCAGGGGAGCCTGCAGGAAAAGAACTAAATTTGGGAATTGATGTGCCACCCCCCCCCCCGGACCCGGGAGTGGTCCGTGAGAGCCCGTTGATGAACTATAGAACAATTTGACAGCTGTCAAGCTAGCTGTCAAGTCGCAAAAAGAGGACTTTGTTTCTGTTGTCTACATTTGCTACAAGCTTGTTTCTGAAAAGAAGGAAGGACTGTTACAATTTAACTGGACTTTTGGATCTGTGCTGAATGGAGTAAAAAGAAACCTAAATTCCCCTAGAGGGAGCTTTGGGATATTGCAGAGAATGGCTGTTGGAAAGAAAATCCAGTTTGAATTGAATAGGACATTTTTTCTCTTGGGAAAGATGCAAGGTCAAATTGGTGTTTTGACTACAAATGTTACAACTTTGGACACAAGAGTGAGTGCTATCATTGAACTTGATAAGAACTTGGCACAGGAATTTTATTCAACTGAACAAACAGGGGAATTTGAGAAGGAGAATTATGCTGTCTCTGAAGAGAAGAAAGGGGGAGCCGTAACCCTGCAGGTGCGAAAGGAGAGCTGTAATTTGAGGTCTGACATGATGGCAACAAGGGGAAATAATTTTTTGAAGATTCTGAAGATGGAAGCTTGGCCTGAATTGGAAAGTGAAAGATGGAGAGATCTCCTTACGTGGAGACCAGATGACCCTAGGATTATAAACTTGATGCAGTTGGAAGTTGGAGTTTTGGGGACATTTGGATTTGAAGGGAGAATGAAACAAGATCTGGAATACCCCATAGGCCTTACTTTTAAGTACGGAGGTTTGGCTGGAAGGAATGTGGATGCTGCTGGGTTGGAGCTTCCCCGAGATTTGGTTTTCAATATTAAGGATTATCAAAAAGACTGGCAGAGGGGACATGAGAGAGACTTAAGAGCCTCGGATGTAAGATCTCTGGGCTAATGGCTTTTTGAGTTGATGGACTTATGGTGGGGACTGAAACCGGGAAGGGGGTATGGGTGGAATGGAAATGGGAAACTCAAAGGGTATACAATATAATTTGCTTTTTTGTTTTTTTTATGAGAGTTGGGAAATTCGTGGAAGGGAATCTTTTTCGACCTTAGAGAAATGTCTTAAGAATAAGTATTGATATATAGGTTTTGATGAGAGTTAAGATTGCATAAAGTAAAAGTGGTTTTTAAAATAAATTAAATTATTTAAATGAAAATAAGGTTGGAAGGATTTGCAGAAATAACGATTTGAACTAGAATACAAAAATGGGAGGTGCGAGGAAGTCAAGGAAATAGGTTAAGGAAGAAAGTTTTGTAAAGGTCTAATCTGTTTTTCTTTGCTTTTATTTTTAAGTGAGTGTATTTTCTTTTTTGATGTTGTTATATTTTTTTTTTGTACATTGTATTTTTCTTTTCTTCTTTTTGTAATTCTTAAACTTTGAATAAATATTATTAAAAAAAAGAAGAAGAAGAAGGCATTGGTTTCTGTTCCAAGCTGCATTCGTCTCATGCAGCCCTGTTTCTGTTCCACTGTAGGTCATTTCCCACCAAAACTTATACAGTGGTACCTCTGGATACAAACGAGGTCTGTTCCGGAGCCCCGTTCGCATCCAGAAGCAAATGTAACTAGCAATGGCACGTCTGCGCATGTGCGTGTCACTTTTTGCCGCTTCTGCGCATGCGTGTGACACCATTTTGAGCGTCTGCACATGCACGAGCGGCAAAACCTGGAAGTAACGCACTCCGGGTTGCTACGGAGTGCAACTTGAACGTGCTCAACATGAAGCAAATTCAACCTGAGGTATGACTGTATTATTTGTCTCTATATTGACTGTATTATTTGTCTCTATATTGACTTTGGATCAGGGACGCAGGTGGTGCTGTGGGTTAAAGCCTCAGCGCCTAGGGCTTGCCGATTGAAAGGTCGGCAGTTCGAATCCCTGCGGCGGGGTGCGCTCCCGCTGCTCGGTCCCAGCGCCTGCCAACCTAGCAGTTCGAAAGCACCTCCGGGTGCAAGTAGATTAATAGGGACCGCTTACCAGCGGGAAGGTAAACGGCGTTTCCGTGTGCGGCTCTGGCTCTGGCTCTGGCTCTGGCCAGAGCAGCGATGTCACGCTGGCCACGTGACCCGGAAGTGTCTCCGGACAGCGCTGGCCCCTGGCCTCTTAAGTGAGATGGGCGCACAACCCCAGAGTCTGTCAAGACTGGCCCATACGGGCAGGGGTACCTTTACCTTTACCTTTATATTGACTGTGGTAGAATTACATAACTTACATAATTTACAGAATTAATTATGTAAATTACAGAAGTTTACGTTGTCATTACATTCTTCCACTCCATTAATTTCAACGCAGAGGAAACACTGCAAACTGGGGGTGAAGTAACCATTGCATCCCATTGGCAGGCTGAAATCAACAACAGCAGTAAATATTCGCTGGAATGAATTTATTTCTGGCCATGGGACAAATAAGTGACAATTTTCACTCCTCTTTCTGTTTCTGTTTGAATTCTCTGACTTCCCCTACTTTGTATAGTGTTACTGGCCACCCCAATCTCTGCCGAGTGCTGCATGAAATTCCAAGGGGTCTTGGCACTCAACCAGGGTCTGTTTTCCTTTGAGGAAATCGAGGCACGGCGGGGTCTGCAGTGCCTTTGAAATATGATTTATTTACACATTTTTACACCAGAAGCTTTCAATGGAGAGAGATTTCACAGCATTCACATTTGAGAAGGAGCCCGTCCTTCACAGCAGCCCAGCACTGGATTCCCAGACATTTTTATGCCTCTCTCCCAGCCCGCCAAGATATTTCTGCTTCACGTGGCCTCTGCCTGGAAGTCTAGCTCCACCCTTCTCCTTCCCAAGAACCCTTGCTCCAAGCAACTGCCCTCCAACTGTCTGCTCGCCCACCCCACCCCTTTTATCCATGCATCAGTTTTTCAAAAAGGGCACATTTTCCTGTGTGACATCACTTTTCCTGTAACCTCCCACTCCCAACTTTTCAATTTCTTCTGCTAACTAACATACAGCTGAGGGGAAGGATAACTACAGAACCTGGGGATTGCCGATTGGAAGGTCGGTGGTTCGAATCCCAGCGACAGGGTGAGCTCCCGTTGCTCGGTCCCAGCTCCTGCCAACCTAGCAGTTTGAAAGTATGAAGTGCAAGCAGATAAATAGGTACTGCTCCAGCGGGAAGGTAAACAACATTTCCGTGTGCTGCTCTGGTTCACCAGAAGCGGCTTGGCCACATGACCCGGAAGCTGTACACCAGCTCCCTCGGCCAATAAAGTGAGATGAGCGCCGCAACCCCAGAGTCGTCAGCGACTGGACCTAATGGTCAGGGGTCCCTTTACCTTGACTTGTTCTTAATGTCATGAGTATCAGAGATCTCCTGAACAGAAAGAACTAGTTCAGTCTGCATTTTATATCTAACATCTGGTATCTTCCCTTCAGTGTTCCACATATTATCTAAATTCTATCATTTATTAATTTCTAAAATTCACTAACTCTAGAAGTTATGGGTGCCCTTGCACCCCCAAATTCCATTACTCCAGATCTGTAACAATACAATATTTGAAGGGCAGCAAAGCAGGGATGGTTAGAGAGGCTTCCCTTTTCTCATTCCTGTGTTCCTGCAAAGGAGGACCCTCAGTAAGACTTGGGATAGAGGAAAATTTTGCTTGGTCCCTGTTTGTAACAGAACAGACTACAATTTGCACCTTCCTGATCAGAATATAATTATCCTATGGATGTCACACTCCGAGATACAGTTCTCAGTTAAAAACAAAACAAAGAACAAAATGTGTTTTAAAATTAATATTTTAGGATAAAATGTGGTGAGAAATCCATACATTGAGATATACTGCATGTTTAAACATGTACAGATAGGTAGCCGTGTTGGTCTGCCATAGTCAAAAATAAATAAATAATAATAATTAAAAAAAATTCCTTCCAGTAGCACCTTAAAGACCAACTAAGTTTGTTCTTGGTGTGAGCTTTCGTGTGCATGCACACTTCTTCAGATACACTTCTTCAGATACAGATGTTTCAGTGTATCTGAAGAAGTGTGCATGCACACGAAAGCTCATACCAAGAACTAACTTAGTTGGTCTTTAAGGTGCTACTGGAAGGAATTTTTTTATTTTGTTTAAACATGTATTTTGTGATAAAATCCATACTTAAATGTGGATTTTTGTATGACATTAAAAACAAAACAAAAACAAAAACCCCGTAACAGATGAATGTAGGAACATACTTATGAGTGATCATGTGAAATTGAAGTGGGCTGGAAGTAGACTGATTTGTCTATCCCTAAATAAAACATATTCCTTGTTCAGCAGCAAATCTCGATAACCGCTATTGGTTGCAAGAGGGGAGAGGTGTTATAATGGCAACGAGAAATATTTTCTTCTGTGATTGCTGCAAGATTCTTCAGGAAAGATTCTTTCAGGGAAAAACGCAGGCAAAAGATACACGCAGATTATGATTTTATTACAGTTCTTAAACTGACACCCACCCACCGGACTATTTCACGGCTGCCTGATCAGCTAAAGCAAGTGAGTGACTGAACCCTAAATAAAACCTGGAGGGGACCCAGAGCTGGGTGAGATTCCTGTATGCTGGAAGGGCTACTGAAATACAGTGGGGACTTCTAAACATTTCAGGCTCTTTAGTATTGCGCCTTCCCTTCCAAACAGCT
Source organism: Podarcis cretensis (assembly GCF_951804945.1). NCBI lineage: Eukaryota > Metazoa > Chordata > Lepidosauria > Squamata > Lacertidae > Podarcis > Podarcis cretensis. The sequence continues at coordinate 41,581,101 of NC_137170.1, read as the reverse complement.
AGGGAAAATTAGCCACTACTAGATTAACTGATCCTTTCTTCTAATAAGACACTGCTCAGCCAAGCAAGAGTCTGACAGGCCTCTCCTCAGCACCACAGGAGTGGCAAGGGGGAAGCCAGTGCTTTAGGTCCTGTACGGGTGGATTGTGGAGGAAACTGATGTAATGTGTAGCTGTTCTTTTATAGCATTGAGCTGAAGCTAGAGCTATTGCTTCTTGCACAGTACAATTAGCTCTTATGTGAGGGGACGGTGAGTATACACAAAAATGTGTATACTTGAACCGCCTCTGCAAGAATATCCTTACCCTTCCAGAGCTGGCATGCTGAGTGTGCCTTTTAAGCTCTCTGCCTTGCTTACAGGGCAAGGCTCACTTAGTGGAGCAGCTCTTGTGAGATCTCGCAGTACCTTCCAAGTTCCTGCGAGATCTCATGCGACCATTCCCAGGCTTCCAAAGCAGGCACACCAAGAGGGCCAGTAAGGAAGGCACAGTGCTTAAAAGCTCTTTCTGCACCTGATAAACACTGCATGCATTTAATTCGTACAACTTCAACCGGCAAGGTTGAAACTGCACAAGTTGAAGGCGTTTAAGTTGTGTCTGTACTGTATATCAACCAAGTTCAAATTTCATTTACTGAGGAGCAGGTCCCTTAGATTTGTGAAGGGCTCTTGATCCAGCAGAAGTCGCCACTCAGAGAAGGAGAAAGGGAGGAGTTTCCACCAATTTCTCCTGGGCTACTTCTCATGCTATTCTGGTCCTCCAAGCTTCTACAGAAGATTATTTTAAGAGGGTGGGGACGATGGCAGATAAACTGGGAAATCAGCAAAGATCACCAGCCTTCTTAAATGGAATTCTGTTCACAGGAACTCTGGATTCAAAGCACAGTGTTTATATGTGGCTTACCTTTGTTCATCTCTGGTTTACCTATTTGGGGACAAACTTTCCCAAAAGCAATTCTGATTCAAATATAAGTTTACAATATGAAAAATATGTGGACTTGGTTTGTTTCAGTAAGGAGATATGATGAAGATGGGTGCAAAACTGAGGCAAGAACCTTTAAATGCCTCCCAGAGTCTTTAAAATATGTTATGCTTTGACCCAATTATTGTTTGATTATATCTGACAATCTTAAAATATTTTGAAAAGCACTTTTGGCACAATCCAATCAAAGTTAAGCATTTTAAAATTTCATTTCTTTCAAGGGGAGAGATTTAAACACCTACTGATATTTTCCATTAAACGTAATGGGTCTTATGGGGAAACCCAGCCAGATGGGCGTGATATAAATAAATAAATAAATAAATAAATAAATAAATAAATATAATTATTATTATTATTATTATTATTCTGTTATATTATGCTACCTGTGCAATATTCTAAAGGTCTGAAAGAGATCTGCCTACATTTATGTTCTTAATATGCTGTCTTTACCGGCCTCCTTCACAATTTAACACACATATGCTCATTTCGGTGGATAAGCCATGGGATGGCTATGGGAAAACATGGCAATTATGTACTTGGTTTGCTAAGTCACAAGGGAACGGAAACTTTTAAGCGACTTGATTGAAGCGACACAAAAGTCAGGAAATGACCCCTGCAATGGGATTTCAGAGGCAGTAGATTAGAAACAATATCTTCTTACAACTTCAGCAACTTTGGAGCGAACCATTCAAAGCAAAAAAGTAGGGGTAACAGCAGTGAGATTACCAGAAGCAAAATGCGGCTTCCTATACATGGAAGAAAGTCAGATGCAGGCTGATTTTTATGGTCCGGTCTGGTACTGAAAGAGGAAGTTTCATCCCACTAGACAAATTCTGAAGAATTAATTGGAATCCTTTGAGCTTTTTGTTCAGTTTGTGAGTCCTGTGTCCGTCAGATAGCGTGCACAAGCCAACCTCTCTGTGGTCAGAGAGTGGTGCGGAAGAAAAGTTGCCCTCCATACTGAATAGGGGCTTTGTTTGTCCTGAAGCAGCAGTTACATTCTGCAGGTCCCGCGATACAACAGTGGTTGTATGAGAACGGAATGGAAATGAGACACTGGCTCCCCCAAAAAACAGTATCGCCTTTTTTCCCCATCAGAAATGAAGAGAAATGCTGGTGGAAGCAGAAAAAGAAGTCTTCCTCTGTAGGAATATTTTCATTTCTATCAAAAAGCGTTGACAGCATATGATCCCTCCCCTCCACTAATTAACAGAATAGCTCCCTGTTTTTGTTTTGCCATTTTCTGGAACAAGAAAAGGCTGTTTTGTGTGCAAGAGAAATTGAAGGCCAACATCTCCACCACTACAATATAAGGGATTTTTTAAAAATGGGGGGGATAGGGTTAAGCAATTAAACAGAATGTTAACTACGTTTCAGTGATCCATGCATTAATTATTTCTGCATTTCCAGGTTCAACTTTTCAAAATGCAATCAAGAGTCTGACCTGCACTCAGACCTGCTGGCTAGAAAGTGTGTGTGCTTGTATGTGCATCTTTCAATATGCTAGTTTAAGAGTAGTGTGTGTGTGTGTGTGTGTGTGTGTGTGTGTGTGTGAGTGTGTGAGTGTGTACACACGGGTGTCATCATAAGTCAGTGTAGAAAATCAAAACTGAAGACTTACTCTTTACTGTATAGGCTTACTCACACTGTATTTCATATTTATCCCCTTTGTACCCATTCTATTCTGCACTTGTTTTGGAACAAACAGAAATGGGTTCTGTATGAAGATCGACAGCGCAAATTTCCTTCATTTTTCATTTCATCCAAAACAAACATTCAGCCCTAATCTTAGTGACTAAGATAAGTTAACTTGACCAGCTTCACAGAAGAAAAGTTTTACATCCTCTCTTTCATTGCCTCCTTTTCCAAGAGACCCTCATTTCCCATCCCACTTTTCTCAGGAGGGTCTCACAACAACCCACCCCCTGAGAAGCTTGGCAGGGTGGGCTGGAGACACAGGTGGGTGCAGTAGGAGCAAAAACATTTCTTCTTTGAACTTCCTTAAGTTAACCTATCATCCAAGCCAGTCTCTTTCTGAAAGTTAGTCAGTAGGATGGCAAAATTCACTAGCCTTGAGTTAGAGACTTTCTAAACATAATGTTCTTCTGGGTGAGTCATCCTTACAATCAAGGTTTATTTGTATGCTGCTTTTCTACACACACACACAGCCAGCCCAGCCTTTCGCATGATGAATTCTGCATATAAGTTAAATAAGCAGGGAGACAATATACAGCCTTGTCGTACTCCTTTCCCAATTTTGAACTGGATATGGAACAACTGATTGGTTCAAAATTGGTTCAAAAGCAAGTATAACAACCTACAAAAAAGTCAATACTATAAATATAACACGGTTACCTAAAAAAACAACAGGCAGCATCTAATAGCAAAAATAACAAGGGAGATCCACAGTTTCACACAGTCCCTCTCCTGCAGCAGCTTCTTATAAGGTTTTCAAGGGCAAAAGTGGTGTAGCTAGAAACATCCTTCCCATGATGTGATGGACTTTTTGAATCAAAGCAGTTAATACCCAGCACCCATACATTCCCTGCCATTTCAGACAGACTAGATGACAACAACAATAACTAATACTATCAATACTACTACTAATATCAGAACAGGGAAAGCAGAACCACGATTTGCAGTAAAACCAAAATTATAGTTCTAATGTAAGCAATTTTCTTGTGTGAGGTTCTTTCTGGTTCAACAGTACTGTATGTAAAAGTGCCCAAGTAGCATCACTTTAACTCTGTCCCATTCCCTTTGATACCTTCTACAGTGATGCTTACAACCCCTCTGAGGATAGGACAACACTTCTTTGACTCAACTCAGGTTCCCACAAAGGATTTTGCTTCATTTCACTTGTCTTAAGCAGTCTTATATGAGGGAATTTCATCCCCCCCCCCAATATGTAGGCCTTTGACCCATCCAAGGTGGCAAAATTGAACAGGACTTGGCTTGCCTTCCCCAAACCCTAAAGGAACATCAGTAGGATATACTTCTTTTCACCTACATTTTCACATCAGAAATTACTAGAGAAATTGTAAACGGCATCCCTAATTATTATCATTTTTGCATGCAATCCCAATCTCCGAGCCGTGTGAGATTCCAGGGTTCTAGGCAGTTTCCTTGGAACGAGGAAGATAGCAGAGACTGTGTTGTTTTTATTATGTATTGTTTATTTACACATATATACAACCTGAGCCTACGTTGGAGGAACATACAGTATTAACACCCTGAGAAGGTCTTGCTTCTCCCACAGCCACAGCCTTAGATTCCAGCAGAGATCTGGCATGGCTCTATCTCTCAGTTGCCCAGCCTGCTTTTAGCTTCTAGTTTCAAGCTCACACACATCTCAGTTCTGGCCTTTGTCTTTCTGACAGACAGACAGTTGAGGGAGAGGGACCAACCCATTTTTCCTCTGGCACAGAAATGCTTCCTTTCTTATCTTAACGACCCATACTTAGGCCACTACCAAGACTTGCCTGGCTATTCAAGCAATTGAATCCTTGTTGGGTCCAGAAATTGGAAGGGATTCAGGCATCCAGCCTAGCCCCCACCCCAAAACTCACAACATTATTATTTGTGCAAACTTCTACAAGCTTCAGTGACCATAAAGCAGAGGTCGCAATAGCAGTAAATATGACAGAAAGTAGGTGCTAAGTTAGATAGACCCACCAGTTAAAGGCAAGAAACAATCTTAGGTTAAAAAACGGTGAGATGATTTTATGCATTTTTATTGAAAACCTAACGTCCGCGATAGACAAGCAGTGCTGAAAGGAAGTGCTGTACCTTTCTTAAGAAGTGAAACAATCAGGGTTACTGTATACTGAAAGATAACATTTGGTGCCGTATGTATTGCTGCTATCTTTTTAAAAAGTTAGCAGCTTTATGTACTTATTAGCTAATGAATACTTTTCTATACACAGTATTTGTCCAGAGGCCAAAAAAAAAGGGGGGGGGGAGATAGGACAGAGTCTGGCCTTTATTTGTTCAGCAGCATTCTGGCCAATCAAACAGAACCACCACTTTTAAACAGGCCCAATGGCAGCCTTCTCAAGTTGCAGGTGGGGCCATTGTTTAGCTTTTTGAGAGGGCAATTTGTGAAGCTGAGTGTTAATCATCTGAGAAGTAGGCTGTCTTAGAAAAAAATCTAAATAATTCACTGTTTACTGTCTAATAAGTCCAAGGGGTGCAGGGTTAGTCCACACTTAGGTGAGGCTTTACTGCACAGCTATGACAGGAAAACTCACAAGAAGTTGCAACAAAACCGAAGCGTAGGGTGTACATATTAATCAACAACGTTTTGCTTGTGGGTGCTTTATCTGAATTTAAGGACCAAAGGTCAGAAATTAACTGGCTGCGGCAGGCAAACAAAATCTATTTTTGTTAGTTATGTGGGCAACAGTTAAATGAAGGAACATCTGTGTATCAGGTAGAGCGGCACTGCTTCTAATTACACCATCATTTTGCTCAGCGCTAAATTAGTGACTAGGGGCTTCAGATCATATCCTCATCCTGACAGACTTTAAGTCCTGGCTCTCGAAGCTTACTCTATAGTCAAGAATAGTGTGTGTGTGTGTGTGTGTGTGTGTGTGTGTGTGTGTGTAACTCTTCCTGTTTCATTTTGAAAATAGGCATTGACTCATAATTGTAGTTGTCCTGAGGATGAGGAAGATATTATATAATTCTTTCTAAAATCTGTGTTTAAGGTTGTGGCTTAATAGCAGGCATTGGGTGAACTTTTGATCAAACAGGGGGGTTCACCTTCGTGAACTTTAACCAAGGAGAGGATGGGCAGAAAGCATACATCGAATTGTGCGGCGTTAAAGAGGAGACTGAGATTCTTTGAAGAAGGTTTATTATTCTGAAGTGCCCTAAATGTTAATTCCAGTAATAAATCACTATTTGCCTGAGCTTTACTGGGAGGATGTTGCTGCTTTAGATGTCTCATATCCTTCAGCAGAAATGATTTCACTCCATGACTGATACAGTCTTAATGAATCACGGCATTTCCAAGGAAAAAATAAATAAAGCACAGCAGACTTTGAAATATAGTTTTTTTAAAAAAGCAGCACCTCATGAGAGAGAACCCTTGTTCAGTTCCCATGATCATTATTATAAAAGGAATCCACCCACCCACAAATACTCATTTTCACATGGATCTGAGAAAACTCATTATTCCTTTTTTTTTTTTTTTTTTTTTACTTGCTGGTATGAATTACCTAACACCCTGAAATGATATACAAAATCTCACATCAGAATTACTTTTAAAATATATTTTAAATACAGAACTGTACTGAATTCTGAACACAAGGTGGGTTACGCAGATGTCACACAACTGTTGCCACTACAACTCTTGCTACTACAACTCCCATAATCCCCGACTGGCAAGGGCTGATGGAAGTTGTATCTTAAAAAAAAAGGGTAAAGCAGCCCTGGATGGTTAAGTCCATTCAAAGGTGACTATGGGGTAGCGGCGCTCATCTTGCTTTCAGTCCGAGGCAGCCAGCATTTGTCCACAGACAGATTTCCAGGTCATGTGGCCAGCATGACTAAACTGCTTCTGGCACAATGGGGCACTGTTATAGAAACCAGAGCACGGAAACGCCGTTTACCTTCCCGCCAAAGCGTACCTATTTATCTACTTGCTCTGGCATGCTTTTGAACTGCTAGGTTGGCAGGAGCTGGGACAGAGCAACAGGAGCTCACCCCGAAGCAGGGATTTGAACCGCTGACCTTCCGATCGGCAAGCCCAAGAGGCTCAGTAGTTTAGACCACAGTGCCACCCGCATTGTATCTGGAGAAGTTGTGTCTGGAGGGTACCACACTGACTACTCCCACTTCACATGAATCTCTTAGTGTTATGTGTGTGGTAATCTCTATGCCACTCTGCTGAAATCTGCTCTGAGTTTGGCTTCAAACTAATGTCAATCCAGGCAACTGAAACAGCGTGCCTTGAGTATGTGGCACAACTATAGTGCATAGCCCCTCTGGCTTTTCAGTCTCTCACCGCCATCTACTTCCCCTGCCTTATCCTGTGGTGATAGATTTACAGTGCTACCTTATGCATATTTACTCAGAAGTAAGCCTTATTGTGTTCAGTGACGCCTACATACAACTGAGTGTTCGTAGTACTGCAATCATACAGGGTTTTCACTGATGCAGCCTGTATGAAAATTCTGGCCAGGGAACTTAAAAAACTTGCACTGTGATCCTTGTGTGGAAGAGGGCGATAGTTATTGCTACAGACATGAAATATCTGTTGCTGTTCTAGTCCTTGTTATCTCAATATATGGAGCCAATTTTACATTTCAAAAGAAACCATCTGTTTCTCTTCAGCTGCCTGGAGGGCTCACTTTATGCAGCTACACAAAACAATAACAACATTTGGACTTGCACCAGTATAACTTTGGAGATTTCTTGTACATCCTTTTCTAAACCGTCTTCAGTTTCCTCGGTGCTAAGAATGTATTAACTAGCTCTCTTTGGATGCCTGTATATCAGTTCCATTCTCAAATGACAGAACTCACATAATAGAGCTCTTTCATGTCTGCTTCATCCTCCAAGAGCAAAGTTTACATTAGTACTTTTGTATAAAATTTGAATGAATGCAGTCAGAGCCGCCACCCCTACTAAACTCTTTCTCATATCCTCAAAGTGCTTTCTTGATCCCTCTGTTATGACTGACACTATCTCGGCCAGGATTAAAGTTGCATTACTGACTGAGGAGGCGAGAAGATCCATTTGTGCATCAGTGTGAAGTGAACAATTTAATGTAATATTCCTGCACGTTAAAATTTGATTGTAGCCGTTATAAATAAAGCTAGCACAGCTACCTCTACCCAACAATCCCAGTCCTTCAAATTTGCATTCCCATTGTTTGTTTTTCATCAAACGTTTCCTGGAATTAGCTGCAGCATGAGATGAATGCACGGAAGAGTTCAGCGTTTTTCATCGTTATGGACCAAACAAATGGATTTAATGACATATTTCTCTCAAATATTCCACGTGTCAAAATTTATTTTATTGATTTATTATCTACTAAATGAGCAGCAATTACATATGTCAGAAAATGATAAACAAAACATATTTCTGATTTGTGCTCCCAAGCGAAAACAGACACCGATGTTGCCATATAGATGTTATACTGTAAGCACTTTTTTCTTCCATGGAAATGAATAATTATATATTTAGACAAGTAATGCATGAAGCATACATAAGGTCCAAAACAAAATGAAGACCAGAATAGGTGACTGAAAGCAAGTGTCACAGAACTGGGTACTGAAGCTATTGCACTGCGCTGGAAAGAACACTACCAACATCTCCTTAACTGCAACTCCCTCGTAGCTGCTGAGGTCCTCTCACAAATTCCGCAAAAACAAGTTAGAGATGAGCTTGCTGTATCTCCAAATCTGGGAGAGCTGTGTACAGCTATTAACCAAATGAAAAACAACAAAGCCAGTGGACCTGATGGGATACTTGATGAAATCTTCAAAGTGGGTGGAATCGAACTTACACAACAACTTCACAAGCTCATTGAAAAATCTGGGAAAGAGAAGCGATCCCAGCAGACTTTAGGGATGCCAAAATTATCAATCTCTTTTAAAAAGGTGACAGAACTGATTGCGGAAACTATCTAAGCATCTCTCTATTAGCTGCAGCTGGCAAAATTCTTGCAAGGATCTTAGCAAACCGTCTCTTAACAATATCTGAGGTGACCCTTCCTGAATCCCAAAATGGTTTTTGGCCTTCTAGGGGGAAAGTGGACATGATTTTCACCACTCAACAGCTTTAGGAAAAATGCAGAGAGCAAAACCAACCCCTGTATATGGTGTTTATCGACCTGACTAAGGCTTTCGACACTGTAAATCATAATGCCCTGTGGACTGTCCTTCTGAAAATTGGCTGCCCAGATAAATTAGTAAACATCATTAGGCTTCTCCATGATAATATGACAGCAACAATCGCAGATAACAATGACTCTCAAAGTGAACCATTCACAGTGGAATCAGGTGTTAAACAGGGTTTTGTTATTGCCCCAACTCTATTCATTATTTTCATTACCATGATCCTACACTTTGTCGAAGAGAAACTCCCCACTGGGGTAGAAATCATATATCGAATAGATGGAAAACTCTTCAATCTGAGCAGGCTGAAAGCAAAGAGTAAGGTTACTATAACTACCGTCATAGAGCTTCAGTATGCTGATGACAATGTAGTGTGCGCATGCTCAGAGGATGACCTCCAAACCATCCTAAATATTTTTGCAGAAGCTTACGAAAAGCTTGGCCTGTCACTCAACATCCAAAAAACCAAAGTGCTGCACCAACAGGTACAAAATAACCCCTCTGCAGTGCCACAAATCCAACTCAGTGGTGTAACATTGGAAAATGTTGATCACTTCTCCTACCTAGGCAGTTATCTTTCCACAAGGGTCAACATTGATGCCAAAATCCAGCATCACCTAAGCTCTGCGAGTGCAGCTTTCTCCCGATTGAAGTGCATTGTGTTTGAGGACTGGGACATTCGCAGGGAAACCAAAGCTATTGTACTACCAACCTTATTGTATGCTTGTGAAACATGGACCACTTACAAACACCATCTCCAACTTCTCAAAAGATTCCATCAACGATGTCTCCGAAAAATCTTACCCATCACTTGGGAAGACAGGAGAACTAATATCAGTGTACTGGATGAAGCAAAGATCACCAGTGTTGAAGTAATGATTCTTCAACATCAACTTTGTTGGACTGGTCATGTTGTGCGGATGCCTCATTATCGTCTTCCAAAGCAACTACTCTATTCCGAACTTAAAAATAGAAAGTTTATTGCTGGTGGTCAACAAAAGAGGTTTAAAGACTGTCTCAAGGCAAATCTAAACAAATGTAGTATAAACACCGACAACTGGGAAACACTGGCCTGCCAGTTGGAGAACAGCCTTTACCAAAAGTGTCATGGACTTTGAAGACACACGAACTCAGAATGCAAGGGAGAAATGTGCTAAGAGGAAGGCACACTTGGCAAATCCACACCGTGATCAACCCCCACCTGGGAACCAATGTCCCCACTGTGGAAGGACGTGTGGGTCCAGAATTGGCCTCCACAGTCACTTACGGACTCATTGTTAAAACCATGTTTATGGAAGACAGTCTTACTCGGCTATGAGTAAGAAGTCAAAGAAGAAGTCAGTGCAGGTGTGGGGGGATCTGGGGCTAAGGATGGACAAATCTAGTAATTTAAGTTCTTCTCAAAATGGACCTTGTGGGTTGCTTGTTCCTTCATTTTCCTGCATAGGAACAACATGACGTTTCTACGGTTGGCATGGCAGTTTTTCTGGAGCTAAAATCTGTAGAACACAGAAAATGTTTTCTAAACTGATTACATGCCCTGTGCCATGTAACATGTGTTTGCCATATCTGGGCTTTTGGTTTATCCCATTTTGCCCCGTCTCTTGACTCTTCCTCTGCACCATTGCCCATATCCTTGTGCACCCAACTCCAGCTCTCCTCACCTCATTTCTTTGTTGTTGTTGTTGCTGCTGCTGTTAATTTCTGGGTGTGCCTTTCTCTTCTTTCTGGGTGGATTGAAGGGACGTGGGTGGCACTGTGGTCTAAACCACTGAACCACTTGGGTTTGCAGATCGGAAGGTTGGTGGTTCGAATCCCCATGATGGAGTGAGTTTCTCTGTCCCAGCTCCTGCCAACCTAGCAGTTCCAAAGCACGCCTGTGCAAGTAGATAAATAGGTACTGCTGTGGCAGGAAGGTAAACGGTGTTTCCATGTGCTCTGGCTTATGTCATGGTGTTCCATTGTGCCAGAAGTAGTTTAGCCATGCTGGCCACATAACCCAGAAAGCTGTCTGTGGACAAACAGCAGCTCCCTTGGCCTGAAAGCGTGGTGAGCACCACAACCCCATAGTCTCCTTTGACTGGACTAAACAGTCCAGGAGTCCTTTACATTTTTTTACTGGGAAGAAGCCTCTTTGCACTCAGTGGGGCTTATTTCTTTGTAGCAGCAAGGGGTACAGGAAGGGAGGAACACATTTATCTGGGATTAAATCCCTTTGCATTCATTGGGGATTACTTCTGAGTAGTGGAGTTGTTAGTTGTATTAGTAAGGAACCCAAGATGGATTTTCCTTCCTATACTGGGGGAGGCTGTTGTGAGGGACTGGTAGACCCCCACATCCCCCCAAACACATAATATGCTATTCCCCCACCTATGACCATATTGCGGTTATTAATATTTCACATTTGAAAGCAACAAGATGAATAAAAACAGACTCTTTTTGAAATAAAAACTGTCCAGTCCAAAAATATGGTTCAAAAGCATTATTAACAGAACTTCTTCCAAAACAGACTTAAAACAATAATGTTACATCAAGATAGTTGCATAATATCATGTGCTGGTCTAAGCACATTCTGAACATCTTAGAAATATGAAATAATTTGCCACTCCACACAAACTCTATTAGGCTAGAGGCAGCTTTCAGAACAAAGACACTAACTCACACACCCAGAATGGAGATTTGCAACTGAATACCCCACATGATCTAAGTTAAACATCTCCTGAGAGCTAGCAGAGATACATTCTCAGTTAAACATTTAACTGTTAGGCATTGTGCTGCTCTGCTTAGCTTCAATAGAATTTTTCCAATGCTACACCTTTAGCATTGGAAAACATATAGACATATACAGAGTCATTTTTCATTTCAATGTACAATTAAACAATTACAGTTAACGGACCAGGTGTCACAATCTGGTGAAAGCTTTGGCACCAGAAAGTACCTAATGGCACATCCATTGACACTTTATTCTACAACTCTGAAGCAGCCTCAGCATCCAACGCAGAAGTGTAACTTACTCCTCCTTTAGAGCAGAAATGTACTCTAAATGTACTTGTACAATTGATAGAACGAGATAGTGGTCCTCATCACTGAGACATTGTTAGGTAGATGTGGAAATGAAGTTTAGTTGTGTACCATGGTACAATCTTAATAGTGCCCCCCAAATACGTGTAGGGTGGGGAAGAGAAGGAAGCAGAATGCATGTATTTTCTTTATTTCTGCCAGAAACAGTGACAGAAGAAAGTTTTATGGGCTGCTTACATGGGCATGTTTTTTAAAATGAGCAGCATGTCTCTAGGTCCAAAATACAAACAATTAGAATGTATGGTCCTAGTATAGTGAGAACAGCAGTCAACCCACATAGGTATGGAGGGCTATGATGCACAAAATGGATTTGGAAAATGTAGATTTGGGGGAGTAATGTGAAAGAGCCCCCAGTTTCTCATTCCTCCAGTCGTAAGTTCAGTTCTTTACATTTCCACAGTTTGTGATTTGGGGATCCTCAAAAAAAATGCATCAACGTTTCCCCACAAATTTTCCCCAGTATACCCTATATGACCACTAAGGTTCTTTCCATGCCTCACATTATATGAAGCATTCATGTCCCCCCAGCATCACATATAATGTGAGCTCTAAGCTACTTACAATTGGAACACCCTGTAACAAGTCACTTGACCTCCTCGTTTCTTTCACAGGGGCAGCCAATGTGGTGCTGTCCATTTGCTGAGGACTACAACGTCCATCAGCCTCAACCAGCATAGCCAATAGCCAGGGGGTGGTGGGACTTATATTCCAAAACTTTTGGAGGGCACCCTGTTGGGTATTCCTGTTGCATCATATCAATGAGGTTGGTTTTTTTAAAAAAACACACACAAAAAAAACACACACACATCCATAAGGGATTTAAATCGAGAACTTTGCTGATACATCTTTTGATCTTTATTGCACTACCTGGGATGGGAAGAGGACTGATTTAATGGGGCTTAGCCAACACTGGCTAAACTCTAGAGATTTGGAGGCCACCTAGTAATGCTTGCCTTTGCTTGGATAAGGGATATGGCTTTCATCGTATCTGCAGGGGTGAAAATCTTAACTTTGATCATGGACTTTCAGTAAGTCTTTTGATGGTCCTATAAGCTTGATCACTAGGCTGGCATTCTTACCATCTCTGGAACCCTGAGGGAATTGCATCATAGCTTTGTCTGGAGGATGCTGAATTGCTCATCTGTGCCTTTGTTATCTCACAGTTGGATTCCCAGAACTTTCTCTTCAGAGATCTCCTACGGGGGCTTTACACCAGTTCTTGGGAGTTTTTGTGTGTGTTTTTTTAAGAAAAAGTTTCCACAAAGATCCTAATCCATATTAAAACATCCCCTCATGCAGAAGAAATGACAGTAGCTAATTCTCATTTCTCTGTGTTGGAAGGAATTATGAATCCGGCTTCCTTTAAAATGTTTTAATAGATGCATCACTTTATATCTAAGACGCACACACAGGCTTTCCATTAGCTCCTGCCCTATCATCTCACAATTCATATTGCTTTGCTCACAAATTTGTCACCTAATTGTACGGTGAAAACCAGCTGCCATTTCCTCATAGAAACTGGCTATACAAATTGAATCCCCTGGCAGGCATTATTTATACATTGATGTCTCTAATCAAGAAGGGCTGTGTGTCTGTCTGTGTGTGTGTGTGTGTGTGTGTGTGTGTGTGTGTAGGGAAAGAACAGTGCTTATGGGAAGCTGAAGTGGAAAGCCATTTGACACATCTCATTTTCACTTTGATATCAAGCCAGTTTCACACCACCCGAAAGCAAGTTCTCAGTCAAGGCAAAAAAGCTACTGCAGGCTTCCGATAGGCACATTTTAAGTCGAAATGTTGTTTCCCATTAGCATAACCTTCATGACAGTGGCAATATAATATGAGGCCCATTGCTATTAAGGCATCCTTGGGGAGAGAATCACGCATAAACCATGCTTCAGTCTGGTCCCCTAATAACAGAGCAGCCAACTCCAGCAGGCTGTGGGTGCTCGGGCACCCACAATGACATAATTGTGGGGGCCGTGCCCCACAGCGTTAATGTGAAAAGCCGCCAGGCAACAGCAGTGATGCCTCTGAGAGAGAAGCAGTTCAATTCTGCCCTCCACAGCCAGCGCGCGTGTGTGTGTGCGCGCGCGTGCGCGTGGGTGCGTGCGCGTTTGGACGTGGGTGCAGAGTCTCTCTGCCTCCAAGTCTGAGCCCCTCTGAGCGGAAAAGGGTGCCTCACTGGCTGAGGAGAGGAGGAGGAAGAGGAGCTACCTCCGTCAAACTACCGTAACGCACTACATGCAGGTGTGTGTGTGTTTGTGTGTGTGTGTGGCATCGCACAACCATGTTGCGGCAGCGGGCACCCACAGTCCTCTGGGCAAGTGGGCACCCCTGCCCAATAAGTACTGATAAACTTGCTAGATTTAATGGGGGCAACATGAACATACACATCTCACATGCGCAGACACACACTACTCTTTAGTCCTCAAAGCACGGTGGTTGTTCCAGGCAGGTAGACTGACTTGCCCCTCCCTCTTCTCACCAATTCAAGCACTATGTCAGCTGAACAGAATTTCAGCTGCACAACATCCCATCTCTTGCTGTGTGCTTGCTGTATCCATTTAATGCTGACTCCCTTTCAGGGAACAGCTTAATGAGATCTGGTGTGATGTATAGTTTGTAGTGGAAAAGCAATGATGTCATCTGCTGGAGTGTTATTTGCCAGGCTTTTAAGTTCTGGAGGGCAGACCTTGTCTCTTTCTTAGGTAGACAACCAGATTCAGAGAGTGAACTTTGATGACTTATCAGAGATGTGGACCCTCGTCTCACAGTGGGGTGCCTACGGGAGCAGTCAGTCATTTTTCAAAATAAAGAAATTATTATTTAAAATAATTTTTAATGGACAGTTGGAGGGAGGGGCTTGGAGGACAACAAAACACCTTTCAATGGGGATGAACTCCTACTGGAAATGTAGGAAAACACTTTTAAAAAGAGAAATCCCAAACATCCCCAGCCATATGTCCAGACTGGATTTCAAAGGCAGAATTGATGTCGGTGGGATTTCCGAAATGGGGCGCAAAAAACTGCTCAACTCAACAACTTTGGGGTTTGTCTAAAAAAAGGTCAACAACATTTGGGGTGTCCTGGTTTTTATACCTTTTGAAATATGGCAACCCATGCTGGCAAAAGAACTGCATTGAATTTCCGCTTTAGTAAAACCGAGTCGGCAATCAGTTGGAAAATCCCTGCAGTTTGCCCTAACTGGGCTGTTTGGAGGAAAATATTACATGGCAGTACATAGAATCAGTTATGTAACTATTGTGTGGTGACACTGCACCTCTATATTCTGGCCTCTGACAGCTGAGATGCATTCTATTCTTGAGCAAGGAATTTATTTTAAACTGTTGTTAATGTTGCATTTTAAAGTATGAGCTGCCTCAGGACCTTGGGGTGAATGGTGGATAGATGGAACTACTACTACTACCACCACCCAAAGCAAAGCCTGTCAGGAAAAAAAAAAGTTGCAATGCCAGTGGCATTTGATGGGAGTTCTAGCACAGTGGCCTTATTGGCACGTGGTAGCTCAGTGTCCAAACACAACAGAGATATATACTACACTGTGCTAACATAACCACAATTACTGGGCTAATCATTTAGACCTACCAACGTCAATCCGAGGATATGAAAATGGCCAAGTTTGCTGTACTTTACTGTGCAAGTTATAATACAGAATTAAATGTGGATTATTATTTTTTTAAAAAACTGACTTTGATCCTAATCCAGTTTTGGCCATACACAGCAAATGTGATTGAATACATAAGGGGTGGCAGGGAGAAGAGAACATATATCTGCTAATATACTGCAGATTATACAATAAAATTTACCTCAAGTGGTTTAGGAGTTGCCTAGCTACGGGTCTGAAATAGGAACTCCCTTCTGAAGTGACGGGAAATGATTTTGCTGCAGCCAAAGGGCAGAGGCCTTCAGCAGCCACCTAGTGGTGAATTCATACCACTGCAGACACAAACAATTCCTTCCTATAGGGTTGTAGTAGCAGGGCAACACAAAGCCCTTTGCTGTGTGTGGCCCAGACCTACAACTATTGGATTATAGTTCTACAGCTGCAGGAAATAAGCACGTAAATGTCCTAAGTCTAAGAGCTGTGAATTAATTTTGTCAGCGACATTATTTTTTTTTGGGGGGGGGGGGCAAATTTTAGACTTTGTTAAACTCACTTGACTTAATCCGAGTGCAGTGGTACCTCGGGATACAGACGCTTCAGGTTACAGACTCCGCTAGCCCAGAAATAGTACCTCGCGTTAAGAACTTTGCTTCAGGATGAGAACAGAAATTGTGCGGCGGCAGTGGGAGGCCCCATTAGCTAAAGTGGTACCTCAGGTTAAGAACAGTTTCAGGTTAAGAACCTACCTCCAGAACAAATTAAGTTCTTAACCTGAGGTACCACTGTAAATGCAAACAGATGAGGGGGCTGAGCACATCCTGTTGCATTTGTGCACTGAAGTGCATTTGTATCTTGTGTGCAAAAAGGGTTTCTGCACATGGAACAGTATGACTGAACGGGTAGCAGCCTTCCTGCCACCGCATGGGTACGTGGAGTGTTACTGACTTGCTGTTCACTGTTTTGAAATGTTGTATTATCGATCTTTTCCTCTTTTGGGTTGCAAGCCTCCTTGGACCAGCATTTGCCCAGAAATATGTGGATGAAAAAACATTTTAAATAAATGGGGTCAAAATATTTTTCTGCCATGTTGAAAGGTCAAAACTACTCACTGGTTGCTTCATCGTTTCTTTGCCAAGGGAAAATGGCCATCATTGGAGTAAGCAACATTCAAGCTCAGGGTGCCAGCCGATGAGGGAACTGAAGTCCCTGTATCTGTATGTATTTGTGTTGTAGCTGCCATTGGTGAATGGATGCTGGTCCAGCCCACAAATACTCCAAAATGATGAAACGTGAGGGGGAACCCAGTCAGATGAGCAGGGTACAAATGTCCACAGAGGTCAGCTCCTCTGCCATCAGAAGCAAGCAAGTCCCCTCCCCACAATGATTTAAATGGGTATCCACTTATCGTCCATGCATTAATTTCAGAAGGAATGGAAAGTGAACCAAATATGTCACCCATTTGATTTAAGCTTTCTTCAAAAAAATGCATCCCTTGAGGATAAGCAAATTGATTTGGAACTCAAGGCATTTCCAGTTGCTGCGATTCACCCAGAGGGTGATCTAGCCATCAACGAACCACTCAGGAAGCTTTGCCCTGTCAAGTTTTCCAGGTGTATCGAGAAGGCACACTGAAACTCAAGGCTGACCCAAAACGTTTTGTCACTTCAGGCAAAACAGGAAATGGCGACCTCCCGCCTCCATCTCCTCTGTGTCCGTCCTCCACCTCCACACCCACCTGCCTCCTCTGCCGCTGCCTCTGTACCTGCCCGCCTCCACAGACGGGGGCAGAGGCAGCCTCTGTGGCAGGCAGCGGCAAAAGGGGAGGCTGGGTGCAGCGGAGGCAGGGCAGTGGCAGTGGTGGTTGTGGTTGTGGTGGTGAATGGTGGTAGCAGAAGCCAGATCTGCCACCTGAGGCAGCCTTACTTCATGGGAGGACCAGCTCTGCTGAAACTGTCACTCCTCTCCAAACAAAAGCAACTATTACAAGTGTTTTCCTGTAGGCATCATAACTGCAGTAGCGCCTTGAGCACTTATTCCATCATAGCTGTGACATCATAACTATGCAACCCAGAAATAGTTCCCTCCCTCGCCTGCCACCTCAGTTTTAAAGCCCCAGTTTCAACTACTTCCACACTTCCCTCCACTCACCCCAGTCTTGCTTTGTTTTTTAATGCTGTGCGTTCACCCTGACTAGAAATCAAGTGTATGACTCCAACAATTCATTTGTTTGTTTTTTAAAATTCTGTGGGAATCGAGCTCTTGCAGGATTTGGCTAGTGCTGGTGAACAGCAGACAGCCAACAGCATTTACCCCCTGGGAAAGGGAGGGGCTTTCATCTGGAAAGTCCCTCAGTGGTTTGTAGATATTTGCGACTTTGAAGCTACTTGCCCATTTTGAATGTTGGCACAATACAGCACCTTGATTTGGAGGAAAGCTTTTTCAGAACATTAACTTGACAGCTGATGGATGGGAAATGACTATTGGGAAAGTGTTTACAATTATATTCTACCAAATTTTCTCTTAATTTGTGGTGTTTTAATTCTTCTTATAGGCTGGCGCCTGCGAACACAATCTGGCAGAGATCTCCTGTACTTAAGCTGTTAGCTTGGGAACTTTGTGAAAGACTGCACACATAAAAGCAGGCAACTTAATTGGGAGCTGATCTGTTACTATTTTAGAGTAATATCAGATGAAGCTTTTGGTAACAGGATGCTAACATTAAATTTGCCATATCAATAGAGAACACTCTCAAATGTGCATGATATAAGCAACAGGGCAGACTCAGTTACAAATGCTTGCAGCCACATCACACACTGTCTTTGCACATGCACTGGGATAACCAGTACTCGGGTGGCGTAGCCTACAAAAACATGGATTTTCACATTAGAAGCACTGCACTCAACAGAACATGCCACAAA
Organism: Podarcis cretensis; assembly: GCF_951804945.1. NCBI lineage: Eukaryota > Metazoa > Chordata > Lepidosauria > Squamata > Lacertidae > Podarcis > Podarcis cretensis. The sequence goes on along the minus strand of NC_137170.1, from coordinate 41,562,651 downwards.
TCTTAGGGCTCAAGTGGCAAAGTGGATTGAATCTCAAACAGCATCTAATAAGAATGTCTTATGCTGTGTCAGATGCTTTTGTCCAACAAGCATTCTGTTTCAGCCATGGCTAACCAAACACCTCTGGGGAGTGCAAAGTGCAAGGGAGATCTCAGACGTTGTTTATACCAAACCACCATTGAAAATCTCTTAAAATAATCTTACTAGGGTCATTCTCCAAAATCCAAAGCTATATTTGGACCAAGAAAAAAATCACAAAAGTGTAGCAAACTTTTGAGCTCTCCAGAACTCTTGATCGCATAAGATTTGCAGGGGGTGAGGAACACAAGGGTTGGGGAGATACAAAAGTTAGGATAATGTTGCTATGAGGTCAGCTTGCACATTCAGTTCGAAGATGGAGGTTGCAGGCTAAATAAGTCCCTCCCAGGTGCTAGAGATGATTGTGTTTCACTCTTAGGATTCTGGGGTAAAAGAGGAATAGCTGGTGATGTTAAATTCTCGAGAATATTGTCCAAAAGATTATTCTCGAGAAAATTCTCGATTAATGAGGATATTGGAGAATTTTCATTTAAAATATGAGAATTTTCATTTTAATGCATTGAAAATAATATAATTAGTTAATATACATGTTTATTCATGGGTAAACTTGTTCAGATGGCAACCAAAAACTGTACAGATACTTTTATGCTGTTACACTCCAGAGAATATTCTCACCTCACATCACTAGGAATGGCTGCTCGCTAGTTCTGAGAAATTAAAGGTAATCTTGTCTACTTTTAATGGGTGTTGCATCAGTTTACCTGGATGGAATGGACATGGGAGGGCAATGCAGCAGTTGTGTGGATACACTGGTGGGAGCGCTGAACAAGACACATGTCAGCAGTTTGTTAGTCCTTGGCCTGACTCACTGTGTTGCCCAATCACAAACGTGTTATAGAATCCGGGTTATTAGTTGGCCGGGGGAGGGGCATCAGGCACACTGCCTGTGAGGAAAACTTGCCAGGTTTCCGAAACTTGGTAAACTTAGCTACCTCCACCATAAAACTTAAGAGCTCTTTGCTTCCAATCCCAAGCACCCTGCAAGTGTGTCCATTCTATTTCCTGTGAAGAGGTCCCACTTAGAAAGGTAAGTCACTAGTCGGACGTGGTTTTCAAACACATGCAGGGCATCCTGCATTTGTGTCAGATCTGAAACCTTATTTGTTTATGATTGGCTAATTTTCCTGTCCTTTGTATAAGACCTTTTACACAGAGAAAAGATGCAGAGTTTCCTATCGATACCGAGACCATTTTGAAATGGCTTATTTTAGATGAAGAAGAAGAAGAAGAAGAGTTTGGATTTGATATCCCGCTTTATTACTACCCGAAGGAGTCTCAAAGCGGCTAACAATCTCCTTTCCCTTCCTCCCCCACAACAAACACTCTGTGAGGTGAGTGGGGCTGAGAGACTTCAGATAAGTGTGACTGGCCTAAGGTCACCCAGCAGCTGCATGTGGAGGAGCAGAGACACGAACCCGGTTCACCAGATTACGAGTCTACCGCTCTTACCCACTACACCACACTGGCTCCCTGTCTGGAAAACGTATCAGCCCAGACAAAACATCTTACCTTTCCCCTACTTTTTACATTTTTGCCATTTTCTCTTATAGCTTAAAAATTGCACTATTAGCACAGTAGGGAGAAAAAGGAGGAGGGAGCAGTCCTTCCTGTCCAGTGTGCTGCTGTTTTCCAGGGAAGTGAACAGGGAAAGATTTTGAAGATGGCAAGATGACACTTTCCCCCAAAAAGCAGTCTGAGTGTTTTTGTGTTTATCCTGGAAGAACTCAGATCATTTCTGAATTAATCCAAGCTGAGCTTTGCAAAGCCTCCCTATCTCTATTTCCCCACCCCCAATAAACTTGATCTGGTTCAAATGAAAATGTCATAACTGGGTTATTGATAAACTCAAAAAAGTTTTAATATAGTGAGGGTTGTTTTTGTAACATTTTGGAAAAACAAGTTCAATTATAATGTCCAACCTTACACTGTGCTCAATCTGCTGTGACAGTATTTACTAAAAACAAGAAAACAAACTCGAAAGAGCTGGGGATTGATATGATTCAAAATAAATGGGAATGTAGAATTGTCCAAATAGCTCTTATACCCCCATCAGAGCGATAGCGTTGTGAAGTCCATTGCAATGTTGCAAACTCTCACATTTTAATTTTAATTACAGGGCTTATAATGTCTGAAGTTCCAAAATGCCTGATTTTAATAGGTATGATTCTTGGAACCCTGTTAAAATAATAACAGGCATTTCTTTAGAAAATCTCGTGAAGCTGGTGCGGTGTAGCCCATGCTTTGTGGCAAAAAATCCCCAAAGGTCGTTTCTAAAAAAACTCACTTTCTAACAGTACAGTATTATACTGAAAATTCTTGGCCAGCTGCATCGCCATTCAGAGCTCAAGCTCCTCACTGATGGTGGCTGAAAACGCAGAGGAGCCTGCTGCACTTTGCTTTAAAGAATGCCTTTTATTCCAGAAGAAGAGTGAAGCTTCCCGATGGGTGCAATTTCTCCTGGTGCAAAAAGCTTCCTCACCAAAGTCTATTTGAATATGCTAATTCATACAAATGTTTGTAAGATGCAAGCACTGAATTTCCTCGCAGCAGCAGCCACACCCCCCCCCCCAGTGAAATCAATGGAATGTGGGCTGGGTGGCAACCCTATTAAAAGATGTGATTACCAGCAGAGCCCCATTAAAACTGAAAGAAATACATTTCCAGAAGTAGCTCTATAAATAGAAATGAAGGTGGGTTTGTGTGATTGCAACTGCCATCAGCTGCCTCGCTAAATGCCTCCTCTGCAGCTGAACTGCATTAAAAAGGAAGATTCCCTTTTTGTTGTTGCTCATTGTTCTTAATTTTAACCCTATTAAGATGCATCAACTTCTTTCTAAGTTTTGGCTTCAAAAGGAAGAGCAACATAACCCTTACTGCAAGCTGTTAAAACACACAGACTCACTCACTCACTCACAGACTTCTTGGCTGTCTGCTTTCATTCTCTCCCCACACTGAGAGCAAGAATCCTAGATATTATTCACTTGAGATTATAAAGCCCTTTAAATAAGAAACAGAAGGCAGTTTAGGTCTCTTTAAAGCTGCCTTAAGCAAGATTTTAACTGTGTGAAACACTGGATAACGCTGGTGGATATTCTCTCATGATCCGAGCAGCTTTCAGTGAGCCTTGTAAGCAATTGGTTTCCCACCCTCTGCTCTGCTGCTCTCCTTTCGAGACTCTTGCTCTGCCTGCAACCTCCAGCTCTTGCCACGGCTGCTGTGGCACCGTGGAGTTATGTCAAGTGGATGACCTGGGCCAGCATGAAAGAAAAAGCCATGCTCAGCTGCCACAGTTCAGCTGCATGTTGATCCCGGCAGCGATAGGCAGGCAAAGCACCTCTAACCTCTTTCCGACAGCTCTAGTTGCAGGTAGGTAGCCGTGTTGGTCTGCCGTAGTCAAAACAAAAGAAAAAAAATTCCTTCCAGTAGCACCTCAGAGACCAACTAAGTTTGTTATTGGTATGAGCTTTTGTGTGCATGCTTGGTATCTGAAGAAGTGTGCATGCACACGAAAGCTCATACCAATAACAAACTTAGTTGGTCTTTGAGGTGCTACTGGAAGGAATTTTTTAATTCTCTTTCCAACAAGCTCTTAAGGGAATATGCATCGCCTACAAATCGTGTTGTTCAGAAATGCCTTTCAAATGTGGACTTTCTTTTAACCAACCAGTATCAATGAATCTTTTTATGTTATTATCGTTATAACTTTTGCATGGTGTATGCCTTGTAGTGTTTTTTGTTTTTGTTTTTTTGGTTATGGACCAGCCACATGTGCAGATTGATTGATTGATTGATTGATTGATTTTAACACTCTCCACCTTAAGCAGGCTGTTGTTGTTGTTTAGTCGTTTAGTTGTGTCCAACTCTTCATGACCCCATGGCCCAGAGCATGCCAGGCACTCCTGTCTTCCACTGCCTCCCGCAGTTTGGTCAGACTCATGTTTGTAGCTTCGAGAACACTGTCCAACCATCTCGTCCTCTGTCGTCCCCTTCTCCTTGTGCCCTCCATCTTTCCCAGCATTAGGGTCTTTCCCAGGGAGTCTTCTCTTCTCATGAGGTGGCCAAAGTATTGGAGCCTCAGCTTTAGGATCTGTCCTTCCAGTGAGCACTCAGGGCTGTTTTCCTTCAAAATGGATACGTTTGATCTTCTTGCAGTCCATGGGACTCTCAAGAGTCTCCTCCAGCACCATAATTCAAAAGTATCAATTCTTCGGCGATCAGCCTTCTTTATGGTCCAGCTCTCACTTCCATACATCACTACTGGGAAAACCATAGCTTTAACTATATGGACCTTTGTTGGCAAGGTGATGTCTCTGCTTTTTAAGATGCTGTCTAGGTTTGTTGTTGCTTTTCTCCCAAGAAGCAAGCGTCTTTTAATTTCGTGGCTGCTGTCACCTTCTGCAGTGATCATGGAGCCCAAGAAAGTAAAATCTCTCACTGCCTCCAATACTTTCCCTTCTATTTGCCAGGAGCTGATGGGACCAGTGGCCATGATCTTTGTTTTTTTGATGTTGAGCTTCAAACCATATTTTGCGCTCTCCTCTTTCACCCTCATTAAAAGGTTCTTTAATTCCTCCTCACTTTCTGCAGGCAGTAGTGTGCTATTTTAAAGTCTTTTCTTGCTCGAAATCCCCACAGCCTTTATTCTTCCTTGTATCTCAGTCTCCAAATGGCCACTTCTTTACATCTGTGAGCCTCTCTGTTCTCTCTTCTGTGTCACTGTGTCTCTGACCCGTAAGCCATCATGGCTGCTCACTTTGTCATGTAGAGTCCCAAATTCCCAAATGCAATACTTTCCTCCCTCCCTCCCTCAACCCCCCCTCAGTTCTTTCTGCACTTTTTCAATCACTGCTCCTTCCATCTCCTGACCCAGGAAAAGAGAGAAGCAGCCACCTACTTCAGGTTCTCATTTGCACAATCTCTTACGAGCTGCTCGGCGACATCACACACAACAGGGAGGGTCTGCTCTGCATCCAAACCTCTTAGGTCCCTGCCTAGCTTCTTTGTATTGCTGCTTCACCTTTCATTGCCAGTTTCATTTGGGAACCTGAAATGTCACTGAGCCGCCGCCGCAAACCTGTGTGTTTAGCAGGTGTTTCTTCTTTGGCGCCTGCTTTGAGAGGGATGTGGACAGATCTGATCCTGCAGCCTGGCTCTCGCTATGGCTTAAAATGAACTGGGCTAGATCCCTAGAGAGGAAGGGGAGATGGGGAGGGGTCCTCTGGAGCAAAAGTGCCTGCCTCCAAAGCCCCTTCCTGCCTGGCTTCTCACATGGACAGGAAAAAGGCATTGATCTCTCCCAGGAACATGGTGGAGCCTTCTGAAATCTGATGGCTACAGCTGCTTACATGTTTCTAATTTGCTCAGGAGTTTGAAACACTAAAAAAGGGAAGTTTATATATTCAGGAAATCAACAGTTTATATGTCCCTGGACCCCAAAATAAACATTGGGATACCCCATCTCATACACCTGAACAATCACAACAAGCATGGTTTTTCAAAGTTATCATGCTTCCAAAATACCGTACTCATGAATGCATGATGACATAGTTCTGTCCCCTGTCCCCCAATACAGTTAGTTGTATTTATTGATTTGGGCTTGTCTTTTTCCCTCAGACTCCCCTAAATGCAATATTCAAAGGCTTTTGTGCTTAAAATACTGCCATTTTATGTGTTTCCTCTAATAACTTTTATACTTAACCTGGAGAAAATGTTCAAGTAGGGATGCTGGTGTAGAACAGAATGTTTCTATTCTCATCTAAGAGCTGTTAGAGTGTATGTGCCACTTTTTGAGAACCTTATATTGGGGAGATGTCAAGCATACAGGGAAAGTCCAAAAAGGTAGGGGAGAAAATACATGAACGCCCATATTTTTGTTAGACTTCTACAGAGATTAATTCCTATTTTGGCTCAGATGGAAAGGAAAATGGTCCACACAGAGAGTGCTCCATTGTCGCTTTTGCAACACCTATCTGACTGTTTGTTTATATGTGATGCTCTTTCTGGTCCTGTACCATATGCACACATTTTTCCATACCTTGCTTTATCAGAGCACTGTAGGAGGCAGAAAACATTTGCTGATTTTTTAATGCTCAGGGATTAAAATGCAGGGATGTTTGTTGAGTGCAAGTGTAGCTTATTGGCAACACAGTTAACAAATTAAAAACATGCCGTTTCTTAACTCTGCCTGTACTGGCAGGTGCAGAGGCAAAGAAGCAGGAACCAGAGACTTTGTGGAAGCACGGACAATCTGGCCAATTATCTATTCCAAGGATTGCAATCCAGTAACAGTGTTTTAATTGGGTAACATGACATTAAGATGACAGATGGTAACTTTAATTGAACAGATTCAAGCAGACAGATAACATTCTGCCACAATTCCTCTGCAAAATCTTGGAGATAAAGTGCTACCCATTTGGAGTTTGCATTCATTTTGTTTCCTTTGAGGCTCCCCTAACCTACATGCAGCGCAATGGCGCCTCAAACCAAGCGATGCAGGAGGGCCCCAGGATACATCCATCCTGGAACATTTGCTTCCGAGACGGCGTTGCCTGCTTCATTTTCTGTAGGCGGTTTTCTAGGATTATTTATATAGCTAAAGTATTCCTAGACTACCTTCATCCAGTTGGACTACAGGAAGGCAATGAATGGGCATGAATAAAACTACCTACTGATTACCTACTGGGGACGTGGGTGGCGTGGGGACGCGGGTGGCGTGGGGACACGGGTGGCGCTGTGGGTAAAACCTCAGCGCCTAGGGCTTGCCGATCGCATGGTCGGCGGTTTGAATCCCCGCGGCGGGGTGAGCTCCCGTCGTTCGGTCCCAGCTCCTGCCCACCTAGCAGTTCGAAAGCACTCTTAAGTGCAAGTAGATAAATAGGTACCGCTTTATAGCAGGAAGGTAAATGGCGTTTCCGTGTGCTGCGCTGGTGCTGGCTCACCAGAGCAGCTTTGTCACACTGGCCACGTGACCCGGAAGTGTCTCCGGACAGCGCTGGCCCCCAGCCTCTTAAGTGAGAAGGGCACACAACCCTAGAGTTGGACACAACTGGCCCGTACGGGCAGGGGTACCTTTACCTTTACCTTTTTACTGATTACTTTTAGAAGATCTGTATGCCAACCTAGCAGTTCGAAAGCACGTCGAAGTGCAAGTAGATGAATAGGTACCGCTCCAGTGGGAAGGTAAATGGCGTTTCCGTGTGCTGCTCTGGTTCGCCAGAAGCGGCTTAGTCATGCTGGCCACATGACCCAGAAGCTGTATGCCGGCTCCCTCAGCCAATAAAGCGAGATGAGCATTGCAATCCCAGAGTCGGTCACGACTGGACCTAATGGTCAGGGGTCGCTTTACCTTTATACCCATACTTTGTGTGTAGGAACACGGGTGGCGCTGTGGTATAAACCACTGAGCCTCTTGGGCTTGCTGATCGGAAGGTTGGCGGTTTGAATCCCTAAGACGGGGTGAGCTTCCGTTGCTCGGTCCCAGCTCCTGCCAACCTAGCAGTTTGAAAGCACAGCAGTGCAAGTAGATAAATAGGCACCGCTGCGGCGAGAAGGTAAACGCCATTTCTGTGCGCTCTGGTTTTTATCACGGTGTTCTGTTGCACCAGAAGCAGTTTAGTCATGCTGGCCACATGACCCAGAAAGCTGTCTGTGGACAAACACCGGCTCCCTCGTCCTGAAAAGCAAGATGAGCACCACAACCCCATAGTCACTGTTGACTGGACTTAACCAGGGCTCCTTTACCTTACTTTGTGTGTGTGTCTACAGAGGGAACAAGCTTGTTTTCTCCTGCTCTGGAGGGTAGGACTCAAACCAATGGCTTCGAGTTACAAGACAGGAGATTCCGAGCTGTTCAATAGTGGAAAAGACTCCTATGAGAGGTGGTGGACTCCCCTTGCTTGGAGGTCTCTGAACGGAGGTTGGATGCTTTAGCTGAGATTCCTGCATTGCAGGGCGTCCCTTCCAACTCTACAATTCTAGGATTCCAAGAGTCACATCTGTTGCTCTACCCACTTTTTCTTCTAGCTCCCTTCCACCATTTTACACGTGGACCAAACCACCACTGGTATGGAGCCTGCAGAAGGTTACCCATGAGGTTATGCAACTCTTGAAGCGGAAAAAGCTTCCCCATCCTTGCTTTAGAGAACCATCCCCTTGTATTCCCTACAACTCGGAGAAGTGCTAGTTTGCAATAAGCTTGTCTCTTTTACCTGCCACAGTTTCCTGCAGCAGAAGACAACAAAGATGTCTCCCTGGGGGGCCAGCTCCCGTATGGATGCATTCATATCTCTCTTGAAAAAAAGGAAGTAGTGTCTGATAGCATAAGGATGCCACTGTTGGGAATGAAGCGTGTGACAGAGGGTGGATGGTAAATATAGACGAATGCTCAGAGCAGCTCTCACATCCTCCTTTTGTGCTTCTTCCAGTGTAGCAGCTGGAGGCATGACTAATACGCCTCTCCCATAGGAAGATGCAGGAGACCAGGAGACATGCAGGAGTCCATGAGACATCTCATGTTGGGGGAAGATGCATGAATTGCTGCTTCGGACCCTGTGCCAAAAGCATGAAGGAGAATGTGGAACCAACTTGCATAGTGCTGGAAATGCCAGTCATGTTTATAACCCCATTCATTTTCTCAGGCGGAAGGAGGGTTGGGGGAGAAAATGAACCCAGTTCACATTTTTAAAGGCACACTTACCCAGTCCACACTTTCCCAAACAATTCCCGAACTGAAACCCAGCCCTCTGCCTTCGAAAATCCCACTGCGGTTTTCCAGCCATGCAATGTGTACAAATATACGAGGTTAAAGGTGCATAGAAATGCATGTATTTGTGAAAAGGGTATGCAAAAATTGACTTGCAAAAGTGTGTATTTTAGACAACATTGCATCAAAGATATGTTTATGAGTAGAACTTCACACTAAAATGCTGATGAGTTTTAGTGTGTATTATAAAATAATAATACACAGGCTGATTTAATGTAAAGAACTGAACTTAAGGGGAAAAAACAGAGAGAAAAATCAATATTGACATATTTGCCTTTCCCTCGGTGGGACCCAGCTTAAGTAGCACTCAGCTATGGATTTTGACAGACATTTTAAAAATTATTATTTTAAAAATAGAATTGCTTGACCTCATCACTGTGCCTGCCTTCATTTTGCCTGTTCTTATTGTTTGTGGCTTTCAGGAAATCTGGAGAGACCCAGCATCCTGGGAGTTTATTGTCCTTTCTTGCTAGCTGCTCTGAGCAATGCAGAAAGACTGGGAGAGCAGGGCATATATATCCTAATAAATCAAACAATATCTAATCTAAGAATATTGAAACAAAATGTTTATACAAAGACCCAGGACAATTACACCATAAGAAATTAGAAACAAGTACTTTAAATGAAATAGTTATTCAAGACATACCTATATGTCGCCCTAACTTTTGGACATCAAATCTCATTCATTTCTATAAGGAATGAAAGTGTGTGCACCTTCGCACAAAATCATGATTTTATTTCAAAACGCCACGGAAACAAGATAGTCATTTCTTGAACAAATATCTTCAGGCACATCAGCTACACAATGCGGTAATCCTTAGGATGTGGTGCCATCCTGTGGCCATATTGTAAATTTCACAGAATAAGAGAGATTTGGGATACAATAATTTCCACCTAAAATAAAGTCTAAAAGGCCAACAAATTATTTCATGGACTAGATAATACTTTTTCAGATGCAGGAGATTGGCTCGGTCCATCAAAGAGTCGTGGTAATTTTTTTTTTTTAAGTTTACCAGAGGACTCTTGTTTCTATTCCTCTGGAAAATTATCTCCTAAATGCCAACAGATAGTATTTTCCACGATGGTTGACTCATTTAATAGGGCTCTCTAACTACCTGTGCCTCTAACTACCTGTTGAATACTTGAATTTTAAGCATATTTACTTGGAAGAAGGTCTTGATTTAGGCTTACTCCATGCAAAAAGCATCGGGTGGGATTATAAAACTGTTCCTGAGCTGTAGCCTTTCCAAAAGCAGATGCAGAGTGAGACAGTTTAATGCTTCCCTAAGAAACTGCTTACCGGCACATACAACTAGCATATTAGGGAGACAGCTAAGGTTGGAATAATTTCCCTCTAGGATGGCCAGGGAAAAGCAGGACAGGATTCCTGCCCAGAAGAGGTTATTTCAGCAGGTGGTATGCCATGTACAGTGGTACCTCGGTTTAAGAACAGTCCTGTTTACGAACTGTTCGGTATATGAACTCCACAGAACTGGAAGTAGTGTAGCGAACTTTACCTCAGTCTACGAACGGAAGCAGACACCGGTGGTGGGAGGCCTCATTAGGGAAAGCACGCTTCAGTTTAAGAATGGATTTGTTTAGGAATCTACTTCCGGAACGGATTAAGTTTGTAAACTGAGGTACCACTGTACTATGGAATCTGATACCACAAAATGTGGACATGGAGAGCACCCAAGGTGACTTTAAAGGGGATTAAACAAATTTATGGAGAATGAAGCTCTCCAGAACATTTTGTGTGACAGTCCTCACTAGTACAGAGTTCCAGCAACTCTCTTTGCTGCCTATGGAAGCCATTTTGTGCAGGTACCTATAGCACTTTTGATCATAAACGAGTACCTTATTTATAGCACTAGGGGTATAAATGGCTACTAGTCATCAGGGATATATGCTTTCTCCATGATTAGAGGCAAAATACCAGTTGCTGGGAACAAGACTGATAGCCTAATTTTCAGACACTGATTATTTCATTTATCCCAAAGAAGCCCAGGGCGGCAAACACATCAGTGTTAAAATAAAATGAAACTATCTAAACACACACACACACACACACACACTCCTAGGGGCTGAAGTCCCTTCACCACTCCCCAATAAAATATTTGAGGGGGCTGCCCTCCCCCAAGTTGATGGGCATTGCCATCCAAATGGTGTGTGTGTGTGCTGTGTCTTGTGCTCGACTATGTGGGACAGGGCTTACCTGCCCCCCCCCCCAATATTTTATTCAAGTTGGCAAACCTGCAGCCCAGAGTGGCTGGGGAAACCCAGCCAGATGGGCGGGGTATCAATAATAAAATTATTATTAATTACTACTACTACTACTACTGCATTTGCTTAGTGAAAATAGCATACAAAAATGCAATCCTCTTAAGAGGAAATTACTTGCAAAAATGTGTATATTTGACAAATATATAACAAGGAGAACTCCGCACTAAAATACAAACTTCCATGGGGGATTTTTTAAATCTGCAAATTGCTGCAGAAACACGAAGTGAATTTATGATTTGAAAAAAATGAGAAGCAAAGAGAACTGAAATAGACAGATTCAACCATTCTTAATCTGAAGGCACACAAAATCTGATGAGTGAAGTCTGATCAGTGGGTGGGTGCGGATATGCATAGGAGACTTCTGGGTATAGGGCGGTATATAAATTCAATAAATAATCATAAATAATAGGTGTCCATTGGTCTGTCTAGCCCAGTATTGTCGACCCTGACTGACAGCAGCTCTCTTTCTGAGTCTTTCCCAGATTACCTGGAGATGCCAGGGATCAAATCTGAGGGTACCTACATGCAGATCAGATGTTCAACCACAGAGCTACAGTCTTTCTGCAATATCCTTTCCTTTATGCTTTAGGAAATCATGCTCCCCCTCCCCCCCCGCCGACAGCTAGGTTTCCCTTCTTGAATGTGAATTATAGCTGCATTTTCAGCCTGAGATAAGAGAAAACAGGGAACGGAGAGTGTTCTCTGTCTCTCTCTCTCTTTTTTGGCTTCAGCCAGTCCTCCTTATCTCACCTAATGACAGGGTGACTGCCAATGTTTATTTGGCCATTCTCGTTCACCAGCTGCTCCAGCACCATGTTGTTTTTCTTCCCAGATGGTTGCATGATGTTCCGCGATAAAGCTGACACAGGAAAACAATGCAAAATTTGTCTGAGGTTCGGCAACCATGTGAAAAACATCTGATATATCTCAGAGCTAGCCAAGTTGCCGGATCTCAATGCCAGAGTAATTATGAGATGGTTTGAACAGAGGGTAGGGAAAGGGAGAGCTGCTGCCAAATTTATCAGGTATGATTCTAAAGGAGCACCATTTTAAAAAATAAATAAATAAATGAAACTAAAATAGAAAAGTAGCGCTACTCACATCTTGGCTCAAGATGTGCTACAACCTAGAAGGCACCATGTAATTCAGTGTATTTCTTCTGTCTTGCAAACTACTGCATGTTGACTAATTACTGTACAACCATAAAATTATAAAATAAATGGAGAGTTCTCAGCCGGGAGAGGTAAAATCTTTGTCTTAATTTTTCATAATGTGAACCGCCCTAAGTTCTGTGGATGAAGCATGGTTTACAAATTTAATGAATAACAAAATAATAATAAATTATTATTGTTTATTTGGCCCTATCACAAAGGGCTGAGCAGGGCGGCAAGAGCAACATAGGAAGGTGACTTACATTGACCACTGGGCCACCTACCTCAGTATTGTAGTATAGTGTTGGTGCTGACCTTTAAAGCCCTAAACAGCCTTGGCTCAGTATACCCGAAGGAGCGTCTCCTCCCCTGTCGTCCAGCCCGGACACTGAAGTCCAGCTCCGAGGGCCTTCTGACAGTTCCCCCATTGCGAGACGTGAGGTTACAGGGAACTAGGCAGAGGGCCTTCTGGTAGTGGTGCCCTCCCATCAGATGTCAAGGAAATAAACAACTATCTGACTTTTAGAAGATATCTGAAGGCAACCCTATTTAGGGAAGTTTTAAATGTTTGATGTGTTATTGTGCTTTTAATATTCTGTTGGGAGCCGCCCAGAGTGGCTGGCGAAACCAAGCCAGATGGGTGGGATATAAATAATAAAATAATAATAATAATTATTATTATTATTATTATTATTCCACACTGACTGGTTGTGGCTGTCCAGGGTTTGAGGCAGGGGCTCCCCAGCTCCTCACACTTGAGAAGCTTCTGAATGGAGATCTACATGACATAAAGTCAGGTACAGGAACAATTGTATTTATCAGGAGGGAAATACTTCTCTATTACAGAAAACAGCTGCTCCAACTTTTCCACACTCTTAGAATAGGATGGATTATCAGACTGTTAAGTTGTGGGTGAACATATCAGATGACACAGCGATTCTTCAAACAGCTCTTGTTTATTCACAGGCCAGAACAGAACTGAACTGAAGGGTTCAGCCAGCCTGCTTATATTGAGCTCCACTAGAACGCAACAGTAACCATTTTCTGTAACTAGCCAATCACTGAAGATCACTTTCGATCCCTTATTTGCATATGTGGACCTGAACTATCTACAGTATCCCCCTGCTGGCCCAGGGTGAGAACTTCAGTACATAACACAGACCATTAAAAAACTGCTATAATAGAAGTCAACAGAATTGTATGGCATATGTTTTAATGCCTTAAATGTGTGCAGAGGTGCCTAGGCGGCTGAAGAGAGTCACAGAAATTTTGGGCATGGACACAATCAAGCTGGAGAAAGTGACTGATCATACCAGAGGTAGCTGAGAGGCCCAAAAGATGAGAGACCCTGGGATTTACCTGTGAGGAAATCTGTGTTGATACATAGGTCAGGATACTAATTATAAGATGATTCATAATAACTTTTATTTTGTAGAAACTTTGGAAGATTTGGAACTGCTACCTTTATCTAGCATTTGATTTTCTCTTCTCTTAAATGTATTGTGACTTTAGATCAGGGATTGGGAGCCTCAGTTTCAGAAGTGAAATGCAGCCCTCCAAGCCCCTGGGACTCTGGCCAGGCCAGGCTCCTTCTCAGGGCACACGGGACACAGCTTCCTTGAGTGCTTCTGCCTGGCTGGCACGTGTCTTTGTACTGTGACCTGCCCCTGGCTTGCCTAGAAAGAACACAGAGAGAGGTCCCTCTGTGTGTGCAGAAACCTCTGGTCCCTATGTAATCTATGGTAGAGAGGGAAGAGTTACACCCACCGCTCTGGCTTCTGACTCCTGTGTGCAGAGGTAAAAGTTACAGAATTCAGCAGAGGAACACAGCTCCCCCCCCCCCCCCGTGCAATTTACACCTATTGTTCTGCATACCCACCACTGGTATGCAGTCCTTGGGAGGTTGCCCATTTGCCCAATAACTTCCTAGCCTTGGAAGTCAGGTGACACCAGAGATCCAATCTTATGCCAGCGTCTGATATAAAGGCTCCAGATCTGTGCCCCTCACTCAGTGGGGTCAATGCTGCTGAGGGAGTCCATGAGGATTGCCCACCTACCTTTCTGCCTATTTACCTAGGCAAGCTAACCACTTGCTCAAGATCCATTTCAGTTCTTTGTTAACCGCATAAATATGATTAACATGGAAGAGTAAGGGTCTAAAGGAGTTCTTTGCTGTATTGAAGGAAGTGAGGGGTTTTTTTTGGGGGGGGGGTGAAGTATCACATTGTATTCTTTTTGAAAAATTGAATTTTTTTGCTTCAACACAACAATAGTCTTAACATTCTGCTGAGCACTAAGCGAGGAAAAAAATGATCTGAATGTATGTAAAAAAATGTACAGGCTTCTTAAAACCAAGTTGATGAAAAGTCTGTTTGCATCATTCAGGTTATATGCAGCAAGATTACCGGTAACTTACTGTGGTGGCAGAAGTCCAATAAAACAACACAAAGACCCTCCTAAAAAAAAGTTGTAGTTGTAGTTCTGGCATTGTGTCAATAGAGGGCACCTGAAGCTTTCCAAATAGATTAGAGTTAACTACTCCCCACTGCCCCCCCTCACAAGTTTTCAGCCAAGCTTCAGAAATGCTTTATCTACCAGTATAGTAATGTGGAACCTGTCCCTAGACAATGGGCTTTGCAGACACACAAGTGAATATATACTTGGGAAAATTACATTTTGAAATGACAGTCTCCTGAAGGAAAATGCCTTACAGAACGTATCCAGTTTCAGAACACCACGGGGAGAGCTAGCTTTGAAAAGAAATGGACCATTTGCCATGATAACATTTCCCTTCTCGACAGATAAGTTTTCACTTGGATCTCATGGCAATGGGCTGCTCTACCCAAATGTTAGGCTTGATTGGGTTTGCCAACTTCACACTTGCCCCCTTTACAGCAGTTCAGTCTGCAGCAATTAGAAGGTGATGGTGCTAATTTCTATACCACAAAGGCTTCACCTGTTGATCTTTGCAGATCAAGCTGCTGTTAAAGCTTCAAGCACATTCTCCAACTTCCTCTGCCCAGAAGACAAGCAAGGGCTAGATTTTGGTTCCAAATGTACTGTCTTTTGTGCTTGAAATAGAGGCACAGTATGAAAACAGAAATTTCGGCAACATGTCTCTACTCTAAGGGATAACCTGGCTTGATGTAGTAATGCAATCGCTCAGATCCTTAGAGACTTTGCACACATTCAACTTCTATGCAAAAGGGATGAGTGGCTGGATGAAAAGGCAAAAAGAGACTATGGGGTCAGTGGAGCTGGTGGGGAGGAAAGAACCCATCAAGTTATATCATTATAGAAGTGTGGAAACCCCAAAAAGTTATCAAAAAGTTAATTAAAACGAGCACAGAGTTTATTTTCAGTAGTGCTGCCACCTCCTCATCACAAAGAGTGCCTTGCTTGATTCTTTTAAAAGTTCCATGACAAACAGGCTTGTGACAGACAGCTGTAAATGTGGCTTGTTGTTGTTGTTGTTGTTGTTGTTTAACTAGTTTTGATGGGGGTGGGAAATAAAGGGACTACTGGCGCACAGGAACTGGCAACCTTACTTCTGATGCAGTTTAATAAATGTCCAATACTTTTAATATCTGTATAGCCTGAGTATATTAAGCCCCCACAAAAGCTCCCGATATTTGTTTCAGAGCCTGAAAATTCAGACTCTGAAAATTAAGAACCCAGCAATATTCTAAAGTATCATGCTGTTTGCTTTGATAATTCAAAGTGCTGAATAGTTTAGATGATGCAGAGGTTTTCAAAACGTTAATGGTGCATTCTGGAAAAGCTTGGGCTAAAGAAGCCTAGTTATACTCCAATTTTTTAAAAAAAATACGATTGTGCAATGATATTCTCAGATGTCTATGGGCAAAGGATGTAGGCTTTGATGGAAACAAGGGATAAGAAACAAGGGATATGATGGTGTTTGTATAATGTGTAGATGCAAGAGGTCTGGTATCCAATATTCTTATTATTTTGTTTATTTATTTATTAAATTTATATGCCATACCCCTCAACTGTCCTGATTAAATCTGGGCATCCCATTTTGGGGCTTTGTCCTCTTGTGAGAGTCATGTGACTTGCCCGGGAGCATGACCGAGAAAACACGTGTCCCAGTTTTGGAGTGTGACATGTTGGTGGGTACGGTATACTGCCCTTCATCTGAAGATCCATAAAAATAACATAAAAATACAAAAACATAAAACATAAAAAAACATAAAAATACAAAATGAGAACACAAAATACATAACAAATAAAAAACAGGAGTACGGAACACCAAAAATAAGAAATGCATCACTGAAGACATGAGGACACTGATTTGCATCACATTTATGCAATTTATGTTTATAGATCTAAGGAGTGTAATTTTAATAGCCATGGGGCTGAGTCCCTTGTTTTCTTTGCTGCCCCCTCCCCAAACGGTGGAATCAAATTGTAATACAATAAAACACAATATAAGAAATAAAAGAATACAGTAAGATACAACGAAAAAGTAATATATTTAATGTGGACATGTTTCAAACTACCAGAATGAAGCTTGTGGATCACTGGTGCTCCAGTGACCACAGTTTGGGAACCCCTGAAAAGGAGGATTATAACAACAGTATGTAAAGTAGGGCTGATTCTTAGTGTCATGAAACAGCAGCAATTCTTCATTTTTCAAAGTTTTACTCCCACAGAAAGTCACATGTGGGATTTTCTGTCTCAGGTGCCAAAATAACTTGGCCAGCCATGGGTACTATGCCCTCTTGACTTGGAGGACACTGTTTGCCATTCTGCCTCAGGCAGCAAAATGTGTTGCTGCAGCCCTGCCTCTAGTATATTTAAGAAGAGAAGCTGTGGCCCACCATCTCAAGCTATTAGATCAACTTAGTCTCATGTTCCCACCTGGTAGACAAACATAAGGGTCCAGATAGCACAAGTGACTCTCACCGTTAAAACTCAGACACTAGGATGTTTTGGGGTGCAATCCCCATGGAAGCCCCCCCTGTGGAAGCTCACGGAAATGAATGGAAGCTGCACATATCAGAGCATGGCAGTGCTTTTGTATAGCTTGCAACTCATTATGGTGACGCTTTCACAGAACCTCCTCCTGGATCCTGCTTCTGGCAGCTAAATTCTATTACATGCATTGCACATAACTAAAAAAGTTCTGAAACTTTATACGACACTTATAATCCTCACCCCCAAGTTCATTAGGAAGTCTGCATTCTGCAATATTCAATAGTTATTAGGGTTTTGCTAGGAATGTTGATTCCCCCTTCCCCATAAAAGAAAATATCCTTTTTTAAAAAAAAAAAACACCTCACAAAGTAAGATCTCGTTGCTGCAAGAGACCCTCAAGTTTAATATAAGTGACGAAGTTTGGTGACAGCCCCTTGAAGCATTAATGCGATTTCATTTTGTGACAGATGTAAATGGATCCCTCTAATCCTATCCTTTCAGGTCTTTGTCTGCCGATGAGTGTTAATAATTAGTGGTTGTGTCCCCCTTTCCCTCGTTATAAAACTATATTCTTCACACATACCCATACTCCCTGCTCCCCCCCCCCCGTTTTTGTTTTCTCAGAGTACCAGCCTCCCTGACAGCCTGCCTTTGTTCTCGTGTTTATAAATAATTTATAACACAGAAATACATCTTCTTAGTCCTAAAAAATAAACTAATGGGTGAACATAAAATACTGCCAGGAGCAGATCTATCTTGAAGCATTCAGGAAAAGAACTTCAGACTTAGCAAACCAAGAAGGGAGGAATGAAAGCCAGCTTGGAAACCCAGGTAGGAAAGCAAGGAGGGCTTTTTTGGGGGTAGGGGCAAGATTAGGATTGCCTTAGTGGTGGGAAGCCTGTGGTCCTCCAGATGTTTCTGGACTCCAGCTCCCGTCATCCTTGACCATTGGTCACACTGGCTGGTGCTGAGAGGAGTTAAGAGTCTATTGACATCGTGAGGTCTACAGGTTCTCCATCCTGATTAGACACAGGATTCAAGATTCAACTGAAGAGGCCCAGATTCAACTAAAAACTATTGAATGGCATACCATTATGGAGTGGCACAGCTGACCACTCATTGGAACACACACAATCAAAATTTATTTGTAAAATCTTGGTTTTGCCAAACTGTATCCTGTATGTGGCTGGAAACTGGACAAGTGCTTATGGAAACTAGAGCATGGATTGCTACTATAAAAGTTCAATCCCTCTTCCCTAATTTTTCATATGCTGCTGGAATCCCACCACTCCAAATGGTTAGCTTGTATTGAGTGCAAAATCAAATCCACAGGTCTATCGTTGGTCTTGCTACTTATGCTCCCACTTTTGGAAGCATTCCAGACAATTAAGTACAGACTGTTAGAGACTGAATTTTGAATTCTCAATAGCGCAGCTAACAAATCTTGCTCTCTACTGGGGCTAGGAATCCTACTTTCATTTGGCAAGGCCGTTCCATAGTGACATCGCCAATACAATCCTCACCAACATAAGAGCTTTTCCCCTTGCAAGATTTAACGTTGTGCCATCTGTAGTTCTGCAGGGAAGGTTCTCGAAGGTACCATATTCAGAGAAGTATTGTCCTTGCAGTGTAGGACAGGTTGAGACCATTGCACATGTCTTGCTCCACTGTCCATTTTATACAGTGGTCCGCAATAAATGTTTGAGTCCCATGCTGAAGGAGCGGTCAGTGTTCTGACTCCCACAGGGTTTCCTTTTTATTGAATAGCTGCGGACATGATAGCATGCAGAAAGCAGCTATCTGAGAAAAGCTATGAAACTACATAAGACTACTATGCCTGTAAGACTACATAAGACTACTATGCCTGTATGGTTTTGTCCCAGAGCATCTCCTTCTGTGAACAGATGCCAAGTTATATTTGTTGACTTGTATAGTCCTGTCTTCTCTGTGTGCCAATAAAAGTTGACTGATTGATTGATTGATTGATTCAACTGACCAGTTCAGCATGAGGACTCCTGCTAGTGCAACAGGGTTTTCTATCCTCTCCTCCCAGGTGCCTCCTTCAAATCCACTCTGGAGGGTCTGGAGAATCCCCAGAACAGGGAGAGACGAGAGATTGTTTCTGCTGGCCTGGTGGAACAGTCTCCTTAGTACTACATTGAATTCCTCCCCTAGTAAAAGAGTGGGGATTCTGCAACAGCATGAGCTCTGCAATGAACTAATGACCCCAAGGCTTCTCAAGTTGAAAACTGAGCCCATCTCTTGCCACAGGAAGGGAGTTTAGGACATGTGCTCTGCCCCTCGCATATTGAAACTCACCTGAAAAGGACCAAGGCCACAAATGGAATATCTAGGAGTAGACCTAGAGATGGCATTTTTAGGACTCATAATAATTTCACCATCTTCTGTGGTCTATCCTGGGAGTGAGTGAATGAGTGGGCAGGGTAACCCTGTGACTTCAGTATTAAATTTTATTTAGGTGAAGCTACCCTTGAACCATATTTTTAAAATCCATAATCAGCAGTCCAGATTTTATTTCCCCATAGGTCAGTGTATGCCAAGAAAAAGTTGGCTTGAATATCCTCATTTAAAGTGTTGGAAATATATTCAGGCCTTAGATAAATAACCCTTCTAACAATGTTAATGCTGCCTGGCATGTAATTTAGATAGCAATCTTGGCACTTCCTTACCTAGGCTGTTAGGATTTTGCACTGGAGCAGAAATAACCTCTTATCTCCCAGGTGGAAATGGGACATCGCAGGGTGACATGAGTTATTTACTGACTTAACACAAAACAAGTATGTGATAATGCCAGTGAAAATCAACATACAGGCAAGCATTCTTCATCAGGCCTTCTTTGTACCCTACGATAAGTGAGTACATTTTGTAGATCCTTTATTTTGTAATGTACAAAGGCAAATCTTTTGGATACTGCTTACTGCCACTTTTATTTATATGAAGAACGCATGCATCTTTAAGCTCTTCGCAAAGTAGACCGAATAAACACATGCAAATGATCAGTCCAATGCTACAGCATGAATTTCATCACCACTGAATAATAATATACTCCCGACAATAAAAGAAATAGGAATACAATTCATGACAAATATATCAATTAAAACAATAAGACACATCCACAATAATTGCACAGAGAGAGAGAGAGAGAGAGAGAGAGAGAGAGAGAGAGAGAGAGAGACCTTTCCACACACAATGCCAGGATGAAAAATCAAAACTGTTTCAAAAGCCTCGGATTTTAATTTTTTATTTTAAAGAAGAAATCATGAAATTGTGAATCATGAAATTCTGTGTAGGGTATAGCCTGTTTACTGAAGACAAGCAGATGTGTGGTGATCTGAAGAGGGTTTTATTTGCATTGTGGCACCTAGATTTAAATCCAAACTCTATGTGCCTAGATATTTGGAAGCAGCTTTTGAGTTTGGCTTGCCATTCCTTTGCAAATTGCTCACATGACACACAGGGTTAGATCCTAACTAGACTTCTGCTGCCAGGAAAGAGTTCTTCTGGGCTGCTCCAGTGCTGGCCCACCCATTAGGCTTGGTGAAGCAGCAATAGCAGTGCATTTGCCCTGTCCCCCTGCCCCACGCAATGTATTCAAGGATTATGGATTGCTTCATCAGATTAATAAACAAGGGGCAGGGAGAAAATCTACGTACTATCCTATCCCCTATATGAAGCCAGTGGGAGTGGTCATTAGGAGTTTGTCACCTGTGTTTTGATGATGCGCATCTCTACTTCTGCATAACAGATGAGTAAGGAAAGGCTGTGAAAAGCTCTGAATCAGTGTCTGAATGCAGTGGTGAACTGGATGAGGGCCAATAAACTGTGCCTGAATCCTGGCAAGAGAGATATCTTTCGGTGGGTGGTTTCCATGTCCAGGACACAGGTAAGTTACCTTTTCCAGTTGAGGTTGCACTCCCTTCCAGTTGAGGTTGCGGAGCTTGAGGAGGGGAATGTATTCCTTGTCATTACAGGCTCAAGTGTCCTCTGCAACTAGAAGTGCCTTTTACCAGCTTCGTCTGGTTTGTCAGTACAGAGATAGCTTGACCACTGTAGTCTATGCGTTGATAACCTCAAGGCCAGATTACGGCAAAGTGCTCTATGTGGGGTTGCCTTTGGGTCTGGTTCATAAGCTGCCGCTGAATACGGCAGCCAGATTGCTAATGGGGTCACCTGGCTGCCAACATGTGACCCCACTGTTAAAGTATCTGTGCTGGCTGCCCATCTACTGCCGAACCAGTTTTAAGGTTCTTGAAGTGTATTCTGAAGCAGTCATCAGCCAGACCCACGACTGGCATGTGGCGTTGGAAGCATAGTTGAGGGTCATTGCGGCCTGTGGGCCAAAAGAGGGTTAACTGCTGCTGCTGTGCTGTGCCAGCTGCACTCCTGTTAGCCTGAACAGGTGATATCTCTTTTTCTTCTTTCTTTCTTTTTTTTAAAAAATGTTAATCTTTTGCTTTGAACAGTAATGGAATAGTTATTTGGAGAAGAAAGCCTTTGTAAGAGCTTGTATACGTCAACATTTTGCTTCCAGCGTTTTCAACATTATTTTATCAGCCCACTTGTTCTGTGAGGCCAACATGGGTACAAGCGGTGGCTTGTGGAGGGTAAATGGTTACACCTATATTCATGGCTGTTGCTGGGCAACAACTGGGGAAAGCCGTTCAGTTCAGGCAAAGGCCTCCAGAATGAATGGGTGATATTGGTTCAGACTGGCGCTAGGCACTTCACAGGGGCCCTGTGATGGTCTTGGCATATGAACAGCAGCTGAGAGGGACATGCTTGGATTCTCCCAGGATCCAGTTGAACATTGGCAGCTTGGCTGCACAATCTCTCCCCTGCCTCCACCCTGCAGAGGTTACAACTGAGATATACTGACTTAAGAATATGATTAAACACTATTAACATTTTAATTTGCTCTGCTAGAGGAGTTTGCCAAATATAACAGCAGGGTCACAAGGTGTTGAGTCTACATTGATTGTCACAACTACCTCCTTTTTCACAATGGCACAACCAAAATGTAGTAGTAGTAGTAGTAGTAGTAGTAGTAATAATAATAATAATAATAATAATAATAATAATAATAATAATAAATTATTATTTATGCCCTGCCCATCTGGCTGGGTTTCCCCAGCCACTCTGGGCGGCTAGCCACTCTAGGCTGTGTGATGAGAGCTGAGTGAGCTGATTTCTTTGTGACAATGTAGAAAACTATACACCAACCTTTAAAATTCTCCTTGGGAAATGCCCAATCTCAGTGGAAGTTGCCATCCTTTAGCGCTCTTGTCGTGTTGTCAAACCTGATTTTCCATGTAGGATCATGATGCCATTCCATTCATGATATGATTCTTCATTGGCTGGGATCACTCATGTGACTGATCCAGGCAGGAGAAGGAACCAACAGCTGAGGTAGTGGTGCCCCTAATGCAGAAGTCATAACAGAGGAAACAATGACAGCAGATAGGACTTTTTTTCCAAGATGAAAATTCCCACAATCAAAATTTCCAGGAAACATTTCCATCCTGGAAAAATTACTGTGTTCAACATGAAAAATCAAGAATATTCATTGCACTTCTAATTGGAGCTAAAATGCAAATGTTGTGGTCCAAGGCCATTTTGAATGGTAAGCAATAGTAGATGCTGACAGTTAGTTTACTGGAGCCATCAATTAGTTTCTTGGTGAATAAACTTGTACTTTGTCACATCACAAAGTATCCCAGGGAATGAAGAACTTGTGTAATGTCTGAAGTGGCAAAGCATTCTGATGCCCAGTCACCTCAACAACAAGATCACCCCAAGGTAGCTTTGTTATTTCAGTTGTCATGCCAAAGTGGTTGCCTCAAGTTATCCAAAGATAACTTTCGCACATGCCAAATTGCTATCATCATCTCAAAAGAGACGGTGTATGTATTGCTTTAACCTTAAAACGAGCCTACATGAGAATGCAATAGCAGGAAATGTCAGATGGAGGCAAAAACACACGGATTGGCTTTTACTTTGTGGCACGTCATAAGAAAATGAGGGGCGATGTGATCACAGTAGTTACAGTGTGTGCAGAATTTGTATAATTCTGCATGGCAGCTTCCATCATACATTTCAAACTGAAACAAAAAAAGATTCTGAGTAAATGATGGGTGAATACAGAATAAATTGTGGATTATGACAAAAGACACTTTCCCTGTGTTTAACATATAAATCAGGAGCACTTATGATTTGGTATTAATTAAAATAATGTATTTGCTTTCTTTCGACAGCTATGTCAGCCTCGTTAAAAACTAAGTGCTAAATCTTCATTAGAGATTTTTCTGTATTAAAATGTTTCTGTGAAATATGAATTGAAATTCTACTTGTTGCTGGTCGTGTTAAGAGAGGGAGGTGCTTGTCTTATTGGCAATGTAGGAGCTGCTTTTCCAAATCTTGGTTTCCTCAAGGTTGTACTTGCCGGATAAGTATGCTGACAACTGAGATGCTGAAGGCAGCCAATGCAATGAAGAGGAATAATCCCTGATCTATCAAAACCAAGAAACCAGGACTCTTTTTGAGCAGGAACTCACCAGCACTCAGTTCCAGCATCTGTCGGGTGGGTACCCCTGCCATTTTAAGAGAACAAGGGAGGTGTTCATGGTGAGTTCCAGCACCTCTTTTTCTAGAAAAATAGCACTGCTAGATACAATACAAAAATCCAGGATGATGATGATGATGATATAATAATAATAATAATAATAATAATAATAATAATAATAATAATAATGATACAAACCATATATTACTCACCCCTCACCCTAAGGTCCCAGAGCAGGGCTGGATCTAGACACGTCAAAGAAGTGGTTCAGTTAAACGTGTTGTAAACTCATGCAGGGAAATCCAGTAGAGAAAGACAGGACTCTACATCGCCATCTGGTGTCCCAGTGTTATCGCATATACAATGCATATAAAATGCTTTTTCTTTACCAATATAGCTGAGTCCACAGTTACAACAATTCAAAGCACAAACTAAAAAACAGTTTAAACACTTATAATTACACCCCCCAAAAATGCAACCACAAAAAATAGGTTGGGTCCTGAAAGTATGCATCTTAGGTGTCAAAGAGGTGTATCTTCGGCTGTATAATAAGATTATAAAGCACCTCTCTCTGGGAAGAATGTTATACAACTTGGTGGCTGCCACAGATAATGCCTTCTTCTGGGTCAAAACCCTGCCCCCCACTTCTGAGGGTGGTGAAACTACCAAGAGAACCCCCTCTGCTGACCTTAACCCCTGCAAGGATCCTGTCTCTAAATAGTGTCTATATTTAAAGTGTTATGGACACAGTTTAAGGCAACTTAGGCACTTTTAGTTAAGGACATCTTTTTCCAGGTTTTGTTTTCTGTTTTGATAAAATATGAGGTGCCAGTACTCTTACCTTGACAGGAGTACGAGTACCATAAAGGTAAAGGTAAAGGTACCCCTGCCCGTACGGGCCAGTCTTGACAGACTCTGGGGTTGTGCGCCCATCTCACTTAAGAGGCCAGGGGCCAGCGCTGTCCGGAGACACTTCCGGGTCACGTGGCCAGCGTGACATCGCTGCTCTGGCGAGCCAGAGCCGCACACGGAAACGCCGTTTACCTTCCCGCTGGTAAGCGGTCCCTATTTATCTACTTGCACCCGGAGGTGCTTTCGAACTGCTAGGTTGGCAGGCGCTGGGAACGAGCAGCGGGAGCGCACCCCGCCGCAGGGATTCGAACCGCCGACTTTTCGATCGGCAAGCCCTAGGCGCTGAGGCTTTAACCCACAGCGCCACCTGCGTCCCTACGAGTACCATAGGCAGCAATAAAAAGAGGTGACAGTACTCCGACAGTACTCACAAAAAGCACTGTCTCTCTCCCACTGAAATAAATGAATCAAAAGAAACTCAGCTTCGCTGGTTTGTGCTCCATTTCGTTCAAACAGTTGAAATTCTTTGGGAGACCGACATGCATCTTTTGATATTACAGGCATCATATTTGTGTGTGAACGAAATGCATTTATCTTGATATGTTCACAACAGCAACCATATCAGGAGCTGAAAAAGAGAGGAAATGTCTATGTCATGGATAAGCAAACTAAGGCCCAGGGCCCCAATCCAGCTCACGGACGGTCCAGGAATTAGTGTGTTCTGACATGAGTAGAAATGTGTCCTTTTATTTAAAATGCATCTATGGGTTATTTGTGGGGCCTGCCTGGTGTTTTTACACGAGTAGAATGTGTCCTTTTATTTAAAATGCATCTCTGGGTTATTTGTGGGGCATAGGAATTTGTTCATTTATTTCCCCCCCAAAATATAGTCCGACCCCCCACAAGGTGTGAGGGACAGTGGACCGGCTCCCTGCTGAAAAAGTTTGCTGACCCCTGGTCTATGTGGCTCTTGGATAGTAATTTGCCAAGTGAGATCACAGGTGTGTAATGCGAGCTGTACACAGGCTTTTGAGGCCTAACACCTGTCGAATAGCAACTGGATAGTAGCACGCCATACTGTCACAATGCCTCCAATATATATGAACCAGAATCCATTATTGGTGGACCAACTACCTGCACCATGCTCGATTTAGAAATGCACACAACTGCTTTGCAAAATAAGCACCTGGGATTTTTGAGCTGCTATGACTTGAGAGAAGGGCCCATCCAGCAAGAACTCAACAACAAGACAGTAGATAAAAGCAAAATATTTCCCCCTTGACATAGCTAATTAAAGCCCCTTACTTTTATGCTAGCTACTTACTGTCCTTAGTTTGGGGGGCAGGATGTAACTAGAATGGTCTGAGCTAGTATATGCAGTCAAGTATATATATATATATATAGGGACGCAGGTGGCGCTGTGGGTTAAAGCCTCAGCGCCTAGGACTTGCCGATCGAAAGGTCGGCGGTTCGAATCCCTGCGGCGGGGTGCGCTCCCGCTGCTCGGTCCCAGCGCCTGCCAACCTAGCAGTTCGAAAGCACCTCCGGGTGCAAGTAGATAAATAGGGACCGCTTACCAGCGGGAAGGTAAACGGCGTTTCCGTGTGCGGCTCTGGCTCGCCAGAGCAGCGATGTCACGCTGGCCACGTGACCCGGAAGTGTCTCCAGACAGCGCTGGCCCCTGGCCTCTTAAGTGAGATGGGCGCACAACCCCAGAGTCTGTCAAGACTGGCCCGTACGGGCAGGGGTACCTTTACCTTTTACCTTTACCTTTACACATATATATATATATATATATATAACCCAGCAATCGTCTTTCAGACAGTTGCCAGGGCTGAGTCAGTTCATAAATTCGTCTGCATATGAAAAAGCAATCAGATCTTATAATTATGTTTTACGAGGGATTCTCCTCTCCTTTGGCAAAGGCAATAGGAGAACCGAGGGGTTTTCTTCGGTGTGCATCTGCATTCAGAGGCCACACGGTGGTGGTGTGGTGTCATTATTCCCTCGCACGGTAGCAACAGCAACAACAGTAACAACAACAGAAAAAGGGGTTTTGTTTAATGAGCTTGAACTCACAAGCCTGCTCATCTAGTGAACTGTGACTTTTCAAATACCAACCTATTAATGTCAAAGGCAATACTGAAGGGAACAGTTCTGTTTGATTTAAAAAATACAGACAATGTGAAGTCCTCTATGCTCTAATATCTATCACCTATGGGGCTCCATTCATGTCTAATGCTTTATTCAAGCTAAGACCTAGATTTTATATATCAGATTAATACATATCTACGGCTTTGCACCTTTCTATTTTGATTTTTTTATTATCGGGGCTCACCGGGGCCATTTCCATTCCCTTACTATAGCATCTGCAAGCAGGTGGATTAGAGATAACTCTCATTGTGCTTTGTTTTCTCCTGACACTGTCATTAATCATTCCTTAAGCCACACTTCAACTTATAGTAATCAGGACTGGCTGTTCCTGAGCTGCACAAGAATTGCCTTTCACAATGTAATGTGAAATTGGAAGCGAATGGCTGAAGCCAGACGCTTCTTCTGCATTCCCCATCTATCTCATCATTTAGGTATTTATCCATCTCTGGCTTGTACAGGGAGCATCTCTCTGCTTCCCATGAGGACGCAGATTGCAACAGAGGATCAGATTTGTTACCCAGGCTTTGGGCTTTGATTGTCCTCTTATAAGTTCGGGATTAAAGTGAAATTTCCCACAGGGCTATGCAGGATTTGCTAGCATTTAACTGTTTAACCTGGCTGTTTGTGAATGAGAATCCTGTGGTCAACTATTCCATAGAGAATATTATGGTAAGCCAGCTCTGAATGGCAGACATTTTGGTAAATTCCTGTAAAGACTGCTACAGTTGATTCCAATTAAGTTCATGCTTGATATCCATTGTTTTCTTGTACATGGTGGATGGTAATCTTTTAATAAAAAGAATTGTTCCCTCTCCCATTATCTTGTGAAATATAGACATCAGCTTTAGCATAAATGCAGACATCCAAAAAGTTATACGGTTATTTTTCTTCATCTTGACATTGCTGTTACACTCATAATCCATGAATTGGTCCTAAATTGGATCACACCTTCGAATCATATTCTCTAAGATGTCAGCCAAGTTTTTAGCTAATGGTTGGATTCAGAGGAAGCGGCTCCCACGGCTAGAAATTTTAAATTAACTATGCTTGATGTATTAATAAAGATAACTACAAAGTGCAAAAAATCAGGCTGTTAAATACATAGGCAATAGAGATTCTCCCCCCACCCCCCATGTTTCAATAAGATTAATAAAGAAAATGCTAATAATACTCTGTTTCCTAGGGTCAGTGGGTGGGTGGCAGAAATCTCTACCTGCATTGTCCTTTAGTTTTAGATTCAGAATCATTTAAAAAACAGATTTAAGGGGGGAAAGTAGAAATCATTTTGCTATCTAGCATAAAGGGATTGTATGTTCTGCCATTGAATATGCCTATATATCTATGAGATCTATGGATACATATATATACTAACGTGGAAGTGTTTTTCAAATACCTAGGAGGATAGTGCTTATTCTGTCTGCTTCTTCAGGAGAGAAGAATAGCACCAAAGCAACAGAAGTACATAATTTAACAAAACATTTTAGTTCACAGTGAAATCCAACTCCCTTGGAAGGAACGGGCTGAATCATTTAAACTCAGTTCTAATCTCACCCTTCTCATGAAACTGACGATTGTACTTGAAAGTTAGTCTTGCTTTTTTTAATTCTCAAATGAGCCAAAAGTGATGGTCAGATGTTAAAAATGAGCACAAGAAGTGAACGCAAAATGAAATATCTTTGCCAAAAGACAACTGGGAATTTTAGTGAAAAAAGAAAAATGTATATATAATGTAGGGAAAAAATGTACGCAAATGTAAAATACCTATTTTGCCTCCTTTCAAAATTAAGATTCTGTAGCTTTGGCAGATTTTCTTTTTGCTGCTTACAAGTGGAAATTTTGTAATTCACTTACAAAAAGGAAATTGTATGAACTGAGAGAAAACATCATTGGTTGTGTGTATATTACTCACATACTTTATTGCACCCCAAAGTGAATTTAAGAAAACCCAATTCCTGATCCTCCCCTTTTATTTACGTGGAAACAGCCACAGCATTCACATGAGTAAATTTTCAGCTGCTGCGAGTAAATGCCCCTGAAACAACCTCTTCATTCCCATTGTTTCAGTGTGAAATCATTTCCTCGGGAGATAATTAGAGTTGCTTCATTTATTACATTAAATGATTAGCGTGCACTTGAAATGATTCAGTATATTTTCCTTTATTGGTGATGACTCTTAAATAGGGGCCGACTACATCCTTAACAGATAAATTAAGGTTGCTTTGGATCACTCTCTGCCTTTCTGCAGCAAAACAAGAGAGGTTTTCTTTGTAAATATGAGCCAGGTGTGCTGTGGAGGGTCTGTTCTTGCCCAAAGAGCTCCTATGCATTTCAGCATCCCACCTGGTACAACAAAGGAGGGCAACAGCAGTGGATGATTATAAAACAAACCCTTCAAGTGACAGCACTTTCTCTGATGGGCTCCATCTTGAGGGTGTGTGTGTGTGTGTGTGTGTGTGTGTGCATGCATGCAATAGAAGGCTGCTTGAGTTAAGCAGCCCTCTGAGTGGTGACTGAAGATGTGGAGTATCAAACTGAATCAAGTAGAACTACTCCAAAATAGAAGGTCAATTACAATACTAGGTTTACAAGCCTAACAAAAGGATCTCTAGGGTTCTATGATCGTTCAGATTTTATGACAGCGGCAAGTTAGGTATTGGAACGTTAAAACGCTCTTGCTATTGGTATTCTGTTGATTTGTGCATATGGAACTATAAAAAGGCCTTGCCGGATAGGACTAAATTTAGCTACCCCAGATCATGTTTGAAATGATCTGGAGTAGCTAAATTGCCATTGTGACACCACAGCAGAGATGTGTGGCTCTGGTTTCATGTACTTAGGAGCAGCTGCTGCAGTTCCAGTTGTTTGCCGAGGATGTATTAGGAGCCCAGGCTGCACGAGAGACCCAACTGTTGGTTTAGTTAGGTTGTGGAATGCTCTTCCCAGGAAATATTCCAATTTAAATTTAGGACTTCAGACTTGATTCTTAGCCCCGAAGGAAGAAACACATCTGTTGATGACCGAGGAGCTAAATATCATGGTTTTGACATGCTCATTAAGGACATGAAGCTTCAGCAAATCATTATTAATCTTCATAAAAGGCTAAAGGTGTAGTGCTTCAGGAATTGTGTTGGACATCTTGTTAAATTTGAATGAGAAATGTTCCATTCATTTTTGGATTAAGTACACATCATTGTACCCCTATATTTGTTCACTCCTCCAGCTTGTGCTGCGATCCTACACCCAATCACCCATTTACCTGGGAGAAGCCCTATCGAATACTGTGGAACTTACTTATTTGTAAATATGAGATCGCACTGTTCACTATATTTTCATTTACTAAGAAAATGTATGTTATCATTGAAAAAGATAATAACTGGCAGTCTCTGTATATACAGTACATAGTACACACATACATTTATAGTACACACACACATTTATGCACACACACACACACACACACACACACACTTTGTGTGTGTCTATATATACTGTATATATATTTCATGAAGATGAGGGGAAATATAGAAATGGAAGAAATCAGAAAAAGGGAGGAAATTACATGAATAATTAAGCCAAATGGCGACCATGTTATACAGACTGTAATGTATGAAAGGACTCTCAGATACAAAATATTTTTACTATTAGGTGTTGACAGTCTTTCAGCATTTTGCTTTCAAAACCAATAATTAAAATAATAAAAGTACAGTTTTCACTGAATACGATTTACAGAATATTTTTAAAAAAGTTTTAAAGTATGTCAATTGACTATATTGGTGTTGGTGCATAATTAAACGCCAACTTCAAACCTATGTTTTGATAGGGGTTATTTCGGTGATTCTCAGATGTTCTATCTCCAAACTGCTATGCATAATTCTCACTAATGGCAACTGCCATATGGATTGACAGGTCATTGGGTCCTCAGAAGTCTATCACATCAGTTAATATGCCGATTCCTAGTGTTTTATGAATTTCTTGCAGAACAACTTAGTAATATTCCAGGTGACTGAACTTGATGATGCCAAAATCCACTGCGGCAAGTCTTCGGTTGTAATTTAGAAGTCTAGTTTCTATTTTTATCAAATGCCACAATTACTCCCAGTTTGGGGATGTGCAGCATTATCCTTAGCAGTAAGCCATACTTAGATTAATATGGTTTAAACCTGAGTAAATGACTTGGGATTGCTGTATCAGCCTATTTTAACACTGAACCTGAATTTATATTTGCGATATACATTCTGTAAACTAGTGACAGTGTTTCGTTGTCTGTTGGATGAGTGGCATGGTCCAAATTTCTTTCTTATTTGTTTAAAGAATGTACACTTGGAATACAGATTCCTTAATTTTTGTCATAGGAAAACTGAGCCTGCATTGGGCCTTCAGACTGGGAAAGGTAATTGGTTTCAGTGGAGCATAAATGAGGGGCTGAATTGCTCCCATTGTTGCAATGTTAAAAGATTTAAGACAATGTTGAAAAGAGTCTCCATGGTTTCTGAAAGATTTGATTGAGAAATAAATAACTAAGATGACATTCTAAGCAAGCAAGCAAGCACATCTTTAAGCTTCAGTAATATACACAGCTCTGCAGACTGAACACAAGTGGACGGGCTTCCAAGACCATAATTCTTAATCCACTTGCTCTGGAGCAACCCTATCACTGCCATTTCAGGCCTATAGTGTAAGTGCTTTGTACAGGTGTAAGCGCTTCATACAGGCCTGCTCCTTATCATGCTAAATGTCAGCACTCCGGTTGACTTTTTATGCAAAAGATCAGGCCCAGGAGGACAGGGATCAAACCCTTCCTCCTTTAGTCACAGCAGGGGAGCCCATTTGGTAGCCATCTTGTATTCACTATCCATGCCATAAATGCATTCTCCCCCCCCCCTTTTTTTAAAAAATACAACTTCTGGGAGCAACTTAAAAAGCAGTGCACGTCATTAAAATAACCGAGCTACTATAGGCATATTATACTAAAAGAGTGCCATAATGTTGTTTGTGTGTGACAGGCATTTTCTGCATCACAATGCTGAAATTCTACACTGATGTCATGGCTTAAGTGACATGCTGGCAGAAGATGGGGGGTACTAATGCATAAGGGTTTAAAGCTCCACTTCTCTCCCAGTCGCAGCATATTTTTTAATAAATTCATACCATCTTCTTTTAGAGGAAAAGTTATAACAATACCAATAGTGGTGGTTTGAAAGGTTACAATGGCTGAACACCATCTCTCTCAAACATTTAAGTAAAAATACCTGGTAGAGAGCATTTCTATTATTCACAAGAAATCATGCAATATAATGGCTTTTAGCACTCCTTTTGTAATAGCTTATTTAAATACTTGGGGCTGCAATTGAGATTCCTACTTTGTTCAGACTTCACAGAAATACTTTTGTGTTGTTGTTGCAATTGATCACACTTACATTCCTCATTGTATTCTAAATAGCCCTTTCGATTCATCAGCTAACAATTAATTTTTCTCCCATCGCGAAAAGTTTTAAAGACCCATAACAGCATGGACACAAGTTCCGAAGTTTAGAATTGAGGAACCAAGCCTGCGAATTAAAACATAGCACTTGTGCATTTTGTATAATTTTGTTTAGATATAATCTTTATAAATTACTTCCCTTTAATACCCCTTTAAACAATGTAACAGCCTGATTTGCAATCCTTATAGAAACTGGTGCCTGTTTTTTAAGGATTCTCTATGCAAAATACATGAACTGGTTAGTGAAAGAAGTGGAAGTGGTCTGCTCAAATATAGCCATGAAGGATCAAAACACCTCTAGCGTGTCACAAGGGCCGATCGTTCACACTGCTGTTCCTTATACCATCACAACCCCTCTCCACACATTTCTATGTCCCTTAACAGGTTCATTATGTAGTTGTATAGAGACTGTCCTCAACTTCTCCCACTGGTGCAATGTCCTGCAGCATTTTGTGATGACGAAACGATAGCATGCGTTCTGAATTTGCACTGATGCCATCATCACTCCACCCAGTGGCGTAGCGTGGGGGGTGCAGGGGGGGCCGGCTGCACCGGGCGCAACATCTGGGGGTTAGGGTTAGGGGCACAAATCCACGGGTTAGGGGGCGCAAATTACTTGCCTTGCCCCGGGTGCTGACAACCCACGCTACGCCACTGACTCCACCCCACCTCGGCAGCTGCAGATGTTCATAGGGTTAGGTCTTAGCTGCCATTGCAGTCTCAACAATCCCTACCAACCCACAAACAATCCAAGCTGCTTTGCTTACTGAGGCTCCATCAGTATCCACTGGCCAAGGATGGAGAGGCTATTCCAGGGGTGGCCTCTCTGCACGGCCTCAGGAACTCTCCCTGGCCCACATCCTTCATGGGACCAGCTCCACACCCTCCTTGGGTCCTGGCTAGAATGTGTCCTTGAACTGCGATGATGTCTCTCACTTACTTGCTTGGATGGAGAGAGAGGTGTCTGTGGAAACACCACTTTGAGTGGCTAGAATGTTGTTTACTGTACAAAGGTAAGAGTCACAGCCATTGGTCCACCCACTTTTGTCTCTGGCTGCCCCCACTAGTAACATGCAACCCCCCCCCCACCAAAAAAGGAAAGGTTGTCCAACAGGGAGTACAGCCCTCAGGCTGGAAAAAAACATTTTCCCACTTCTGCTTTATCCAATCTGTGTTGACACGATAGGACCTGCCATGCCATGGCTAGAACCCTTGAATTTGTGTGCTGCTGCCCCATGTGATGAATCAGCAGAGCTAAAATCAGAGCATTTCCTGGACTATTAGGTGAAGTTGTCCTGCAGCTGTTTCACTCATGCAGCTTGGCTGTTATCTCCCCCTGCTCTGGAAGGTCCATAAACACCTCTAGTTCAGGCCCATATTTTTCTAGCTAACAACAAAATTGACTATGGACTCAGCTATATAGCTGCAAATATAACGTTTTAAGTCCATTATACAAATGTAACACTAGATGGCAATGGTGAGCTTATGGCAAATTAATTTTTCCCCCCAAAATGCTTTTTGAAAAAGCATTTTCACAGCATTTTTAAATATGTATCCAGATTCCACCTATGACTGACTCCTGACTTCTGGTATCACACCCACAGTGCACCTTTAAAGCACATGACTTCCTGCAAAGAATCATGGGAGCTGTGCTTTACTCCTCACAGAGTTACAATTCCCTGAACCCTTAACAAATGAATTCCCAGGATTCTTTGAGGGAAGTCATGTGCTTTACATGTATGCTGCGAACGTGACCTTACTCTCAATTTCTCTGTCCTTAGTTCTGATCCCTAGTTCTGGGCTCCTGGATCTCACTCAGTGACTCCCTAAAGCCCCCTTTCTGGGGGTTCCATGCC
Organism: Podarcis cretensis; assembly: GCF_951804945.1. Classification (NCBI taxonomy): domain Eukaryota; kingdom Metazoa; phylum Chordata; class Lepidosauria; order Squamata; family Lacertidae; genus Podarcis; species Podarcis cretensis. Next base: position 41,528,495 of record NC_137170.1, on the reverse strand, counting down.
AGTGGTGGGCAGGGCTAGAGACAAAAGTGGGTGGAGCAACAAACGTGAATCTTCCCTTTGTACAGGGTGGCAGCATTCTAGCTATGCCAAAGTCAGCTATGATAAATAGCAGCACACACCACCATCTTCCACCAAAGGAAGCAACAGGCATTGCCAGGATTGTTTGTTATGCCTCTTGAACCCAGATGCCTAGGAAAGACAAGGAACAGATGCTGCCTGCTTCGCTTGGAGAAGGTGGAGTCCTCTGCCCCTTGTTTGGTGCTTTCCCAATCTGAGGTTGCAGCCCTGCTGCCTTCCCTCTAACTGGAAGTTGTGGCCCCACCACTGTCCATGGGCTCAGCAGCCAAGTCCGCAGCAACACCTCTATCATCCTGCCCTCACAGAAGCCAGTAGATACAGAATCAGGCAACAGCCCTTTAAAAACGTAGACAGTTCCTCCAGGAAGGTGTGAGTCTAATTCAAGATAGAGCTTGAGATGTCTGCTGAGGCAACATCCCACCATTGTCTATTATGGGGCAGCTGGTACTGTTGGGCTTTTGACTACGTGCCATTCTGTGCAGCTTCACACAGAGTCAATTAAGCACTGGCCGAAGGCCAAGATGACTGAGCAGAGGAGTTATCTACCTGGAAATATGGGACCTTGGATACAGCTCTACCATTGGTTGAAGTCTCACACAGGCATGAGACTTATGACCTTACAGACCGGATAGTTTGTTGGTCAGTGTGGTGTTCTGAGTTCTCAGAGTCGTTTGGAGTTTGTTAAGAGAGAGCTAGAAAAGATCTGTTTCTGTTCTTGTATATAGTAACTTGTAGAGTCTGCTGTAAATAATAAACACCTCTAAGTAACCAAGTTACTAGTAGCAGCGTTTTGTTCCTGCTTCGTCCATCCAGTCTGCAACGGATTGCTTTCTGGAACTCTGCGTATGCTCTGCTAAGGTCTGGCTAAGGTCCTGCAACAGGTCAATGTTGCGAAACACCAATAGGTACAAGCTCACTGAGGTCTTTCCATTGGCTAGATATGGAATGCCTGAACCTGAGCACATTGTGCTACAGTTTCCTGGATAGAACCTGACCTGACCTTCATGTGACTTTACCTGGTGCGACACTGCTTGCCGTGACTTCACCTGCCATGATTTTGATTATTGTACCAAGACTTGACCTAAATCGACTTTCTGTGGGTCTGTTACTGCTGCTCCTCCTCCCTGCCCTGTGAGCCCCAGATCTCTGCAGAACACAACACCCTGCAAAAGAGAATGTCCCAAGAGTTCTACATTTTGAGCTGGATCAAGAACAGCACTTAATCTGTGCATCATGGCCATTACTGCCTGCAAGTGACCATTTTAAGCAGCTGCCACATTTGCTTGGTTAAATTATGTTTGGTGACTGAATATTTAGCTTCCTAAAAATCTTTTCTTCTCTGTTCTGTTAATGTTTTATAGTGGACACTAGCAGTCATTTACACAGTGCTGCTCAACAGTTCCAAGAAACCAAAAAATCAGTGCTGTTTGAAAGGTTAAGTCCACCATCTAGAATCAAAATGGTGTCCAATTGTATCCCAACGTAAACCTGCTTTTTGATCTTAGGAACCATCATTTAAAATTTGGTTATGATATCCAAGAAATGTCCAAATGCATAAAGAGCAGACAGACAAACCATTCTACCATACAGTGGTATAATATTAATAATAATAATAATAATAATAATAATAATAATAATACAACTGATTTGAAACTTTTAAAAATGCACACACTCTTCCCACTAAGTTGGGATGGGTTTGGATTGAACAGACGTGTCCTTGCACCTAGCCCTGTTGGCCTCCAACTGTGGAGTCATGTATCATTCTGCCAGTGTGGAACAGAATGGGAAGTGCCTCCAAGCATGGATTCAGAGGCGCTGCCTGCCCTCCCCGCATTCTGCCCCAACCAACATGCTTGCCAGGGCTAGGGATGCAGCGGAGGCTCCACTGCTCTGTGGAGCCCTGTCAGACAATGGCCAGATGTAGAATTGCACCCCTAGATATTGTTCACTTATGACAGACGTTTTCAAGCTTTTTGGGTCCACCGCTTCTTTGACCAACTACATTCTTTCTGCGGCACCCCTGTGGGGCTCAGGAGCCCAGTTATGTCACTCCTTGCCTGCAGAGCTGGCAGCCTCTCACCCTTTTTCGAATCCGCACGATGGGGTGAGCTCCTGTTGCTCTGTTCCAGCTTCTGCGAACCTGGCAGTTTGAACGCATGTGCAGCATGTGAACAGGAGTTGCAGCTTTCCAAACTTGAAGTAGAAAAGATAGAGGAAGTGATGACAAATTGTGATTCTCTTGTGCATGTCTATTGTGCTCTCCAGATCATTTGGACATGTACACCTGCCCTTTGCACAGAACATATTTGCACTACCATTAACTGTGGAACAGCCCCCAGTGCCATTTAAATACAAGCAACCTGGATTAGCGGTGTTTGAATAAAGGCACCATGTCTCATTTTCCTCTAGATGTCACAGAGCTTTGTGAATTCGGATGAGAGTAAAAGACAGAGCCATTTATGTGTCATATTTCAAGGGCAGAAGGGGATGTTATCCACTTATTTCAAGTGTGTGTGTGTGTGTGTACACACACACACACACACACACACACACACACCCCTCTCTTTTAAATATATACATCCTTTAGAGATATATATCCTTTTAAATGGACATAAACTATATGTATTGTTTCTTTATCAAGCATACAAAAAGAGATTACGTATCATTTTTGAGATCAAGGACTCAACCTTATGTGCAAAAAAGGTGGCATTTTTGAGCCAGAATCTTATGAAAGTCTTTATGGCTCTCTCTTTTGTAAGTACATCAGCAGCTTTGTACTTAACTGGATTATTTACAGTCAGTCCCTTGTAAGATCACACCTTGTGCTGTTAGCTGAGATGGAGGGGAGGAGGCAGCTATTGAGCACGGAATAAGAATGTGATATTTATTGTTACATTTATTTTGTTATAACCATATATCAGACATGCTCAATTCAAGCACATAAAATAATACAATCATATCAAGATTGAAACGGTAATTCTAAGCCAGAAATTTCGTTCCTTCTTTTCCAAACCGCTGCTGTGTGGTTCACGACTTAAAACAAACGTATTTCCCACTAATGATTTTGTGTTCATGTTCTTCCTCCCGTCCTGGCTGCTACTTTACCATTGTTGCTTGTCAGAGATAAAAACTTTGGAGCTTAAAACAACAACAGAAAATAGTTGGTAAGCAAAACTCTTTTGTGATCCCAAGACTCCAGCCCTAAACACACTTACTTCAAAGTATTCTCAGTGGAAATGAATGAGGCTTTTGTCCAAGAGATTTGTCTTTAGGATTGGGGCATTAGCCTATTATTGAGGAACATTAACAGGTTTCTTGTGAATTTGGCCAAAGGGAAGTGAGGTGAATTTGGGGCTAAGTCTGATTTTGGGAGGAAATATGCAATCGTGTATTTTGATGACAGGTGAAGTTAAGTTTAGTTCTTACCTGCTTGTGTTCTCCCCAGTAGCTATGCTAAAAATGTAGCTGGAATGTAATGTGCATTTAGAGAGCTTTCCTTACTTTTTTTTTTTTAAGCTTTCCTTTTCAGAAGTGTCACAATGGATGGGGAAGGAGGGGTGGAGAGGGGAAAAGGTTGAAGAAGTCAATGAACCCATAACTTTATTTTAGTGAAGAAGAGAGCAGTGTGTGTGAAAGGTGGAGCAAAAGGGCCGAAGATTACACCGTATTTGCTTTCGGTTAGCCCAAGAATGCTGCCTCTGTTTGCAGTCTGCTTTCTTATATACAGATGAGGAAAACAAGTGCTTTCTCCTGTTAGATTTCCTCCTAGTCGGACATACTTAACAAGCTCTTCCGTAGATCTCATTTGTGCTTGTCAATATCAGAAAGCACATCCCAAGGGGCTGATTTATTTATTTTTAAAGATATTGGGCCAAGCTTGTGCCAGTTTTAATTCTGATGACATAAGCGATTGAATCTTGATGTAGGAGAGCCCACAGAAATGTCTCTTGGCATTGTCCGGTCTAGAATTAACTGTTAAATATTTAAGAAATAAAATCTTATCTTTATAAGCCTGGTTTGTTACTCTTTCCTATCCTCAAAGTTTTTGGACAGTTATGTTCCAGGAGGTCTTTAATTAAAGGCAAATAAAGAATTCTAAAATGACAGATTGTATCAATCTGAAGGCAGTAACCAATTTCTACTTTCCTCACTTATAATGGTGAGAAGCTGGCATAACTCTACCCACTTCAGAAGAGTTCTCCTGAGTGTCACTGTTTTAACTGAGGGGAGATATAGCCCCCAGAGTAATGTCTTCAAAACCAGATCTGAAACTCCACTGTTCTTGCCAGTGACACACCTTGAATTAATTTCTAACAATGTATTTAAAATAGCAGTAATTTAATTTTGAACATTTTAAGAAAATTGACAACTGAGGAATGGGGGAATAATTATATATGTAGAAAAGAAACAATTAATTGTCTGATAGGTTCCAGCAAGGGAAATAGTAGTTACTTGCTATCAGCCTGCAGAAAGTGAAATATGATTTTTATATACATTTTAGAGATTTCCCCCCCACACAGTTACATTTGTAAAGAATACTCTCATGATCCTTAAAAGTGATATTCTTTATTAAATTGATGGAAGCCTGAGTGGTGGGTGTATTGTTATGACATATCAACTATTTGTAAATAATGTTCATAGCTCTCTTAGCATATTTTAGCAAAGTAACATTTCAGGAAAGTATGATTTACACCCCTAGGTACACACACAAGCATAAATCTGTATTGTTACATTATGTATATATGCTGCGTGTAGCATAAATATGAAAGGTCCGTTAGCAGCCTGGTCCTGTAATCCGCTATCAGAGCTGGTCCAAGGCACCTTTCTGCCTGAGGCAAAAATGGCACGCCTTCCTGATTCCATGTGCAAATGCCAGCCAAGGTAGCTGAACCTTACTGGCAGCAGGACAGCATCCTTGATCACGTCTGCAAGTTATCCTAGATGGTGTAAGAGCAGTTCTCCACAGCGCTGTTCTCCAGATCTGCTGTCTGCCGAATGCTTCAGCCAGCCATTCCCAGTATACAGTGGTACGTTGGTTCTCAAACTTAATCCATTCCAGAAGTCCGTTCCAAAACCAAAGCATTCCAAAACCAAGGTGCACTTTCCCATAGAAAGTAATGCAAAACGGATTAATCCATTCCAGACTTTTAAAAACAACCCCAAAAACAGCAATTTAACATGAATTTTACTAACCAACGAGACCATTGATCCATAAAATGAAAGCAATAATCAATGTACTGTCCTATAAAATAAATAAGACAGTATTGTAGATGATAAAAATTTAAATTATTTTTTTTTCTTACTTGCACTGATGATAGTCATTGTCTGGAAGGGGGGCTTTTATCCTTTTCTGTCATCACAAAATCAATCAATCAGTAGCTGAACTGGGTTCCAGACAGTCACAAAAACAAATTAACTGAAAAGCCTCAAAAACAAAAATGCAAAATAAATAGCAAAAACAAAAGCGCCAAATACAGTGGTACCTTGGTTCTCTTAACTTAATCCAATCCTGGAGTCCATTTGACTTCAGAAATGTTCGAAAACTTCTGACTGGTGCAGGTGCCCCGGAAACAATAGCTGACAGCTGCATCGGACGTCAGGCTTCCGAAAAACGTTCGAAAACCAGAACACTTACTTCCGGGTTTTCGGTGTTTGGTAACCAAGGCGTTTGAGTACCAAGGCGTTTGAGAACCGAGGTACCACTGTACTCAAGATACTTACAGGTGATAGTTCTTGCAAAAGAAAACCACTGTACTCCTGTACTGACACCACAATCCTCTCCCAGCGCCATAATGTAGTGTAGTTTAGAATGTGCAAGAGCTGTCCACTGTAAGTGGAGAAACCACAGTGAAAATCAACTGATGTGAACTTGCCTCAGGTAGAAATGTGCCAGGTGGTGGTTTGCATGCCACTACAATTTTCTAGGCACTGAAAAAAGAGGTGTGTGGTTGTACAACACTGTTGTGTTCCTTCTTTCTGCCATGCTCACATGGCTCCTATTGAAGACAGACAAATTTCTAAGTGGGGCTAAGGATGTCTTTGCACATCTCCCAGGTCCAGTTTTTGAAGTGCTCATGCAAAGCTGCCAGTTCCAGAAGCCACCCGTCCCCTTTGCAGCGTAGAAATAATCTGCAGGAACGAGATAGTGTTGTGTATTCTGTGCAGGGTAACTGCTACACAAAATCGCATACTGTTGTTGTTTAGTCATTTAGTCGTGTCCAACTCTTCGTGACCCCATGGACCAGAACACGCCAGGCACTCCTGTCTTCCACTATCTCCCGCAGTTTGGTCAAACTCATGCTGGTAGCTTCGAGAACACTATCCAACCATCTCTGTCATCCCCCTCTCCTTGTGCCCTCCATCTTTCCCAACATCAGGGTCTTTTCCAGGGAGTCTTCTCTTCTCATGAGGTGGCCAAAGTATTGGAGCCTCAACTTCAGGATCTGTCCTTCCAGTGAGCACTCAGGGCTGATTTCCTTCAGAATGGATAGGTTTGATCTTCTTTCAGTCCATGGGACTCTCAAGAGTCTCCTCCAGCACCAAAATTCAAAAGCATCAATTCTTTGGCGATCAGCCTTCTTTATGGTCCAGCTCTCGCTTCCATACATCACTACTGGGAAAACCATAGCTTTAACTATACAGACCTTTGTTGGCAAGGTGATGTCTCTGCTTTTTAAGATGCTGTCTAGGTTTGATGCCTTTTATAAGCCGGCATTTGTAGGGTCTCATTATTATAACTGATACTTAAGAGGACTTCACTTCGACTAAACATATCCTTGATTTTTAGGCAATGGAAGAAGAGTAACCATTCAGCTGCTATTTGGCTGAATTTGTAGTCTTTTTCAGATGGTTCTGGAGCCAAAGCAGGTGATTATATAGGCCAGCGCTGAGGTTAAAGAATTTAGCTGAATGATCATCTGTGTTCATTTCCATCCAAAATGAACAGAGATATCAACCTTCATTGCTTTGACATTTGTTGGCAGCAAAATAGTTCGCAAATATTTTAGCCTTTGTTAGCATTAATGAATATTAACATTCCTAGATATGTCTAATCTCACCGAGTTCAATGGGGCTTACTCCTGGATAAGTGGGTATAGGATTGCAGCCTCAGCTGTGTGTTCAGTTGAGAATTTCATGTTACCGAAATGTCAAACACACTTTAGAGTCAAAAAGTCATGGCCATTTCACATACTACATGGCAGCAAACGTGGGTTTCCCTTCAAGTGTACTCAACAGGGAGCCAATTTCAGCTCAGTACCAAATGCATCTGTTTGAGACATAGGCTTGCATGCATTTGATTGATTAAATAATTAAGCAAAGATTTATTAGCCACCTTTCACCAGCAGGTTGCTGGCGGTGTACAAACATGTGAATTAAAACTATTCATACTAAATTAAATGCAAAAGCCAGCAAATAAACATAACATAAACAAGGGTAGGCAGACTGAAAAGGTGAAACAAAAATCAAAATAGAACAGTTAAAACTAAATGTATGTTAAAATGCCTGGGCAAAATATAAAAACACAAAACCTGAATCCAAAAGAATTGTCATGTCTTTGCATTTGTTGCATTCACACTGCACATGTATATCTAAAGGGAGAGGGGAAGGAAATGTAAATTTCTATGTTACAGCAGGTGCTATTTTATTTTGGAGCACTAAATCAAGAGTGACCCAACCAATTGGTGTTCATAATATTTAAATACTCAGTCTACAGAAGCACAAATAAATTGACACACCTTTAAAAGTGGACAAACTACTCAAAATTATTTCAGTAGATTTGGATTACTTGGAGTTTATTTTATTTTAAAACTCATTCTGCTTTAGTTCACTAAGCTTATACACAAATGAATATCCCTTGTGCATATACAAAGATCTATATAAACAAAAAATACGTTCCCCATTTTTCTCTCTTGAGGGATAGAACTATATATATAATGGTTTATTTTGGCTAATGTCTGAGCTCATTAGCCAATTGTAAATATGAATTTGGGGTGTGTGTGAAAATTTTATCAGGGACCACAGGTTTGGCATACCGCAAAGTATTTAGCAAGGGAAACAGAGAGCAATGTTTTAAAATAATCATCTATTGCAATAATCTATTTTATGATTGTTAAACAGGAAAAAAGCAAGAAATTCTGTTACTTTTGTAACTGAAACTAAATGACATCCTTAATACATTTTTTTAAAAATAACTTTATACTTCATATTGTGCTTCTACTGCCTGTGTCAGTACAAAATGAACACAAAGATTTTCCAGATAGTGTTCCTTTTTTGCTTTTAAATAAAATTCACTGGGAGAATTACTGAGAAAGTAAATGCAGGGATTTAGAAGTAAATAAATAAATGGGAAAAGGGAGAGAGAGAGAGAGAGAGAGAGAGGGTGTGCTGTCTTAATTTTCATCCCAAACTTACAGACATCCTGCCTGGCAACAGTATGAAAAGAGAAAGGAGGGTTACATTTTCCTATTCAATAATAAGCTATGGAAGTAGCATGGGGTAGAGTCTCTAGGAAATCTACTCTTTCTTTGAAAAAATGTCATTGGTGAGATAGGAGATTGGCACCACAATGAGCAAAATATAGTGAGGGCTGATACGCATTGTCAGCTAGAATTTGGGTTAAGACACTGACTTTTGTCTGCACGGTATCCACCTTCCAAAGACGATGGAAGACGCAAAATTGCAAGCCCCCCACCCCCCACCCCCTCTCCTCTTTGGTTAATGTGGTCTATACAAGTGAATAATGTATAAGAAGATGTTCCCTTGATAATGTCACAATTATTCATTGTAGAGCCATAAACTCAAATATTCACATTAACAGTTAAGGTATTATTTTTCTTCTCTGAAATTAAGTGAGTGGCATCAGTGGTCATAAATGAGAGCATTCATCAAAGGCGCAGGCCATGGCTGAGGATTAAGCGAATGCTGATGAAGTGTCCAGATTCCCATAACTTGGAATGGGACTGCATTCAGCATTCCTTTATTATCCATCTGCCACATAACAAAAAGGCTCATATATTTAATGCAGGTTTGCCCTAGGCCACGTAATAGGATTAGGAATAATTTCTACAAATTTACAAAAACAAATCACATGGGAAGGCTTAGAATTTGCTAATAATTTCTCCATAGCTGGGAGATCAAAGGGATGTAGGAGTCCAGAGCCAGGCGGTAGTTTGACCCTGGCCAAGGTTTCTTAATGAAAGGGTTAATCTTCTCAGAGGTGACCATAGAGGAGCAAATAGTGTGACCAAAGGCAGATTCAGGCCTCTAAAAGTCTGGCAAGTATGACAGCGAGAAAACATTTACAGAATAAGAGTACATTTTCTGGTTGGGGAAATCAGACAAATTAAACTTGCAAAACTTTCATTGAAATGTGTTTTAAGCAAAAGGGAGAGGAATGGGTGATCTAACAGAGGATCAAAGTGTTAACTAATTCTTTCGGAATATGCTGTGGATCTGAAATGTTCAGCTGTTTCTCAGGGAAAGATGCTTTTTTTCAGATGAATGCACAGCGAGTATACTTGTTTAATTCATTATTTAAAAAGAGAGAGAGAGAGAACGAAGAGCTGCCTTCTAAAAACACCCAGTTGTACAGGTGAGTTTATCCAGGAAAGTCCTTAAAACAGCTTTTGAAGCGACGGTTGCTCCCCACTCCACCCTTACTGCAAGTTAATAGTGAAACACTTTCATTCTCGTACATATCTTGCCATTTCCCATTACATATCAAACTGGCCACATAAACAACAGCTAAAAAGATTTTTTTTAAATGGTGATATCGGTTTTTTTGCTCTGATGTTTTTGCTACCTCCTTTTAAACTATTCTAAATCTACCTTTTTTCTAAATTGCAGGGGCGGCAAGCTTTACCGCGATGAGATGGCTGAAACATCTCTTTTAATTTTAGCTTCATTTGTGGGCTTCAGGTCATCTGTAGGGGAGAAAGTGCTACCTTTTTTTCTTTGAATAGCAAGCATGTGATCATGGCACCTCCTGGACTATGACCTGCTCAAACAAGTCTAAACATCTAAACACAATCCTTCATAGCTGTGATCTCCCCCCCCTTTTTTTTAACCTATTAGGCTACTCATCAAATAGAGGATTAAATATAGAAGCCTTCTAATGAAAGTAGTGAATAATTTAGTGCAGCTGCACAAAAGCATTTGCCAGACATTTGAGCATGGGTGAAGATCCTATTTCCAGGCCGCCTGTCTTTTCGGGAAGGATTTCCGATCAAAAGTCTAGATCAAACTTGAGATACGCTAGGTATGCCTGAACCTTTCTCCTTTTGTCTCAGCGTACACTTTGATGGCAAGAAAAATCACTGGCGGGAATGCCTAAAGGAAGCATTTCCCCCTAACTTACAGTGGACTCAAAAACATTTATAGCACACAACAATTCTTTCTATCTAGCCTCGGGTCCTATGCTATCACTTCATCCATTATGTGCAGTCATGGTTAGGGGCTGGATGCTGTGGACCAGACAAGTTTAAAAATAAATGCAGGGGTGGAATGGAAAATAGCAGTGATTGAGCATCCTTCACCCTTCTCCTCCCAGCCTAGTACCCCATCACTTGGCAGAATGAAGCCCTGCTAAGACTAAGCATATTTTACAATGCCTGCTAGCTACTTTGGGTTTACTATCAAAGAAACAAAGGTCTCCCGATAACATTTGAAGGTTTTCTTTACATTGGCTAGGGATGGAGGAGAATTTAATGCAGCCTGCATTTGTAAATAAACAGATCTAATTTCCACTTTTATATGCCTGTTGTCTTTGTCCATGGAAGGACAGATCCTGAAGCTGAGACTCCAATACTTTGGCCACCTCATGAGAAGAGAAGACTCCCTGGAAAAGACCCTGATGTTGGGAAAGATGGAGGGCACAAGGAGAAGGGGACGACAGAGGACGAGATGGTTGGACAGTGTTCTCGAAGCTACCAGCATGAGTTTGACCAAACTGTGGGAGGCAGTGGAAGACAGAAGTGCCTGGCGTGCTCTGGTCCATGGGGTCACGAAGAGTCGGACACAACTAAACAACTAAACAACAACACAACAACAACAATTTCCACTTACAGATTCATAGAATCATAGAATTGTAGTGTTGAAAAGGACTACCCCCCCCTCCAAGGGTCACCTAGTTCAGCTCCCTCCAATGCAGGAATCTCAGCTAAAGCATCCATGACAGATGGCCATCCAACCTCTGCTTAGAAACCTCCAAGAAAGGAGAGTCCACTAATTCCCAAAGGACACTTCTCCACTGTCAAACAGCTTTTACTGTCAGAAAGTTTTTCCTGATGTTTAGTCAAAAACTCCTTTCTCATAACTTGAAGCCATTGGTTCAAGTCCTACCCTCCTGTGCAGGAGAAAACAAGCTTGTTCCCTTTTCCATGTGACAGCATTTAAGTTATTTGAAGATGGCTATCATATCTCCTCCTTCAAGTTCTCCTTCAAGTGCTCCTCGTAAGGCTTGGTTTCCAGACCTTTGATCATCTAGGTTGCCCTCCTCTGCACACGTTCCAGCTTGTCAACATCCGTCTTAATTTGTGGTGCCCAGAATTGGACACAGGATTCCAGGTGTGGTCTGACTAAGACATAATAGAGTGGTACTATTACTTCCTTTGATCTGGACACTGTACTTTTGTTGATTCGTATAGAGATCAGAACATAATTATCCTGCATATTCCAAACTTCTCCAAATTCTGCAGTAGACGCTTCAGCTCAAAAACACCCCCAAAATACATTAAACAATTAGATTTTGGCGAGTTTCCTTAAAAGCAGCTAAGTTGGAAAAACTAAGAAAAGCTCAGCAACTTTGGCCAAAAGAAAATAGCTCAGCAACTTTTGTGACTGGATTTTCACCTTTTGAAATATGGCAACCCTATCTCAGCAGCCTTAAGAAACATCAGTTCCCAGGATTCTTTGGGCGAAGCTATGACTGTTCAAGTGGTATAGGATGAATGGTGTGGGTGTGGCCTTTGCCTAATAGTAGGGTAGGCCCAGAGTCTTTTTTTGGCCGGAACTTGCTGGAACTGAGGTGGGCGCCACTGCCATGATAAGAAGGGAGGCATTCATGGCCAATGTATTCTTCCTGCTTTGCAGAAACAGCACTTTTGATTTTGTTATTGTTCTGCATCCCAGCCAGCACATTCTAGCCAGTACCTGAGGCTTAATGGTAGAGCTCTCTTGCTTCTTAAAGGCCCCCAGGATGTCATGTGGGCACCCCAGACATTGAACCCACCCCCATTTTCAACACTCCTGACATTTAATCTGTTTTGCTTTGGCTGTTCCTGCCCCTTGCCTCCTGTTCTGGGAGAGTGTGAGCTGATGCCATCCTCATCAGCAAGAAGTGTGCAACCAAGGAGGTCTAGTGTGTGTGGGGAGGGGGAAGTTAAAGGGAAGGACTGCTCTTAACTCTCCTGCTGCTAAAAGCCCAGCCTGCTGTAACTCAATATTTCCTTCTCACTCGTGTCCCTTGTAAAAGCCTAGCAAGATGTCTGTCACTAACACTAAAATAAACATCACCATCTGTTGGTAAAATGACATTATTACTTCACTCAGGGATGTGACAAGGGGCAAGGAGAGTGAAATAATGGGAAACAAAATCAATTAGACTGACGGACTTCAGAAAGAAGACTGATGGGAACAACAGCAGGGAAACATATTGGGAGCCATTTACAATTGAAATGTGAGGTTTAACACTTTGGAGCTGTATGCAGGCAGCCAACTTCTATAACTACAAATGCACAAAAGAGAAGCAGTTTTACTTAAACACTTTATTACCCCTGACTCACAAGGCGATTGTCAGCACTTCGGCATGGAATGGCTCCATCCATATAGACAATACTTTGCGGGAAACAGGGAAGCAGCTGGCTTGGAATTTTATTTATTTATTTATTTAAGTCATAAGTGTGGGGTGCAGGGGGAGAGCTTGGGGTATGCATGTATGTCTTACTTTCAGAGTTAAGGGATTGTGTGCTAATAGGGTCACTGAACTCTCCCTTTCCGGATGGCTGGTCTAGCCACTTTCTCCCTGCCCTGACTCTGATATTGGAAGTGAATTGGGAACGGAGAGACGTGTGACTGGAGCTATGCCTGGAGGTGCTGCAAAGAAGGGATGAGAACCCAGAAGCTTTGGGGGGATAATGTTTTAGTGGGCGAGAGAAGTATGTATTTGGACAGGATAGATATGAGCAGAGAGAGCCAGTGAAGGGTGGTGGTTAAAGTCCTGGATTAGGACTGGGGAATACAGGTTCATATCTACCCTCAGCCACAAAGCTCACGGAGTGAGCCTGAGTCACTCTCTCTCAGCCTAGTCTTCCTCTCAGGGTTGCTGTGAGGATCAGATAGAGGAGGATGGCAAGGGTCAGACACACTGCCTTGAACACCATGGAGGAATGATGGCATATAATGTGGTGAAAGGTGTAAGCACCATTGTCACATTGGATTTGGCCCTAGGTACCTATATTATTGGGATGCAGGTGGCGCTGTGGTCTAAACCACAGAGCCTAGGACTTGCCGATCAGAAGGTCGGCAGTTTGAATCCCCGCGACGGGGTGTGCTCCTGTTGCTCGGTCCCTGCTCCTGCCAACCTAGCAGTTTGAAAGCACAAAGTGCAAGTAGATAAATAGGTACTGCTCCGGTGGGAAGGTAAATGGCGTTTCTGTGCGCTGCTATGGTTCGCCAGAGCAGCTTAGTCATGCTGGCCACATGACCTGGAAGCTGTACACCGGCTCCCTCGGCCAATAAAGTGAGATGAGTGCCACAACCCCAGAGTCGTCCATGACTGGACCTAATGGTCAGGGGTCCCTTCATGATCTGTCCTTCCAGTGAGCACTCAGGGCTGATTTCCTTAAGAATGGATAGGTTTGATCTTCATACATAACCGGTACATTACCCTCCATACATTTGTCTAATTCTTTTTTAAAGCCATCCAAGATGGGCTCCCACCTTGTGGGAGCGATAGCCAAGTCCTGTGTGGCAACTTCTGAAGAATATAATAAAGACCTTGCAGACCCTGTACTAATGCTAAACTTAGTGTGCTCTAGTGTTGTTCATTTCACATATGCAGAACATGTTATTTTAGTGATGGTGTGAGGTATACTCTGCCCAGCACCTTTAGCTTCCTTTTTTGACTCCAGAGGCCAGACCTTTAATTGGACCATAGGCCAACTTTGTGAGGTGGGTAAGGCAGCCAACAAGTCAATCACATGGTGTCATTATGACATCGCATGACTGGCAGGTGGGTGTCCCATCCACCTGTCAAAATCCCTTGTGTGGGGTGTTGGATGGGGGGTGGGAAACTTGCAAATTTATTTGCAAACCTGCTCATGCTGCAGCTTTCAACCCTGCTGTCAACAGATTATGGGTTACAACAGTACATTTCAGCTGTACTGTAGAGTAGTGCCACACAATGAAATCTGATGCAGGTCCAGAAAGTCATAATACTGGCACATTCCAGAATCTTTCTGACTTCCTGTGCATGTGAGCACCTTTAGACCATGGCTGGGTTGGAGTTCCAAAAAATACTGCAGATTTCTTTCAGTGCTCTCTGATGCTCACCAGAAATTACAAGGAAGCTCAGTTCTCCCACAAGTACAGTAATATTTCAGTGTGGTATTTCCAGCAGATCCCTAAGGTTAAAAGAGAAACAACACACATACATATATATATATATATATATATATATACATATACATATACATATATATATATATATATACATATATATCCTCTATTATGTACAAAAGGCTTCATCCCATTGAAAGCCTGTTTTGAATGAATAGATTTTTTGAAAGCTAGATAAATAATCTGAAACTGGCAGAGCCTGGAATGGGTATTTGGTCCTTTTTCTTCTTCTTCAGAAAAGATGAAAGTTACAAAGCAATGTTTGGCTACAAAGATGATATCAAGGAATGCACTTATTGCAATTTTTTGCCTAGTTCACAAGCTCATTCCCTCATTCAGATGATGAGTTTTGGAGGATTCTTGAACCTGTGGACATATGCCTCCTCGCTCGAACAAGAAGCTTTATTAACCTACTCACCTGTTAATCCGTTGTGTGTTTTCACTTGATTTATGGATCTGGTTTTATAAACAATGCCCTGTGCAAAGGGTAACCTCTTAGAAAAACATGGCTTGCGCGAAGCCAACCATTTCATTATATCTTTCTGATCCAGAACTTACATCAGGTGCTCCGCGTGCGAGAGAAACAAAAACTCTGGCAAGGGGGAAAACTAGTTCTACACAAATATTACAATCTCATTTAAATTAGATTTTAAAAAAAATTAACTGACATTTGGCGCACTTGTTTAAAAGGGTCAGAAATGTGTTTGCGCTGTACATGATTAACCTTTGCTCGTTTGGAAAAATGCAGACTTCAACCGCGGTCCGCTTGCAGTGGTTGCACTTGCTAAAAGTTTAAAACAGTAATTTTTTCCTGGAAAGGTCATCTTGAGCTAAAATGTCAAATAAATTATTTAGATTACTGAATTAGAAAAGTGAGGATCTGACAGGCTGAATTTTTTATGCACATTAGCCACAGCCAGGGTCTTGATATGCTCTTTTTTATTAGGTAAAGTGCCCCCCTCCTCTCTTATTAAAAATCTTTCCATTTAGGCCAATATATATCAGTCGTTGGACTGCAATTGGATCTGCATCTAAATACTGGAGCTGATTTGTCTGTCAGGATATGTGCAAAATGGCAGTAGCTTTACCGATGCTGAAGAAATCATACCACAGCAAAACTGGTGCAAATGAGAAAGAGAAATCTATCTGCCATAAGCTATGGAAATGGTGTCCCAGTTCAAATGCTTAGGGAGAGAGCATTCCAACTTGAAAGGTGGAGGGGTGGCATACCTGTGTACCACATAAATAGTATAAAATGTGACGTGGGCACTCTGTGGCATGATGGCCTGACTGATTTGCATAACCTTCATTTGCATTACATTGGAAAGTGTGAGCAGGTTTTATTTCATTTTTTACTGGAATTTAGGGATGTAAAACATGCAATAATCAATACAGATTAAGCTTGATAGAAGCCTTGGAACTGTAGTAGTAGTAGTAGTAGTAGTAGTAGTAGTAGTAGAGGGGTGTGTGTGTGTGTGTGTGTGTGTGTGTGTGTGTGTGTGTAGGTGTAGAAAAACATGAACTTTTATAGAACAAAGATGCATCATTCTAGTTAAAGGAACCAAAATTTGATGCCTATGATTCAAGCACTAAGTTCCCTTTTGCAGCCATATCTCCTCCTACATTTTCACAACAGCCATGTGAGGTACATTAGGGTGAGAGTTGGTGACTGGCCCAAGACAAAAACAATGCTAAAGTTTAGTGCATATGCTCAGAGTATTTTCTTTTAGTTTATCAAGGGTGGCAAACCCCCCCACCCGACAATTTTGCACTTTGCTGAGAGTTGATGTTTTGTTTGTTTGTTTTCTGTTTGTAGTCCAGAAAAGCTTATGCCATTATTAACATGGTCGTTTTTAAGATACCACAATACTTATTTGTGATACCTTATTTCATGTGGGGCTTGGGGGGGCCCTATTTTGGGAATCGCACCAGGGGCCCCAGCCACCTTAATCAGGCCTTGTGCTAAGCCATGTATGAACAAGAGGACAATGGCTAGAGAGAAGCCTCTTTCTTTCTTTCTTTCTTTCTTTCTTTCTTTCTTTCTTTCTTTCTTTCTTTCATAGTACTAGAAATCCATGCCAGTCTTTGAAACTGAAGGGCCATAGACCTGGGAAGGAGACATAGTGAACTTCTTCACAAAACGTGTAGTTAATTTAAAAAGTTCACCGTCACAGGATGTGGAGATGGCCTCTGGTTCAGATGGCTTTAAAATGGAATTAGACAATTCCTGATTCATGGCTATTAGTCATGGCTCTGAGGTATCCTTGAGAGGCAGTGGCAGTATGTCACTGGGTAACATTTGCTGGGGTACCACAGTAGGAGACAGTTGTTGCTTTCAAGCATCAAAGCGCTCTCCAGAGGCATCTAGTCGCTACCATGGCAAACTGGATACTGAACTGGATGGACCTTTGGTCTGATCCAGTAAAGCTCTTTTTATGCTTCAAGGGCATTATTGACTTCTTTTAGTTTCTAGGACTAACTTCTAGCCACAGGTCATATTGGACTGTCTCCAAACGTCCTTATGTTTGAGACCTGTAGATGAAAGCGTTCCTTTGGGAGATCACCACTAAATGATCTCCAAATGTTCTTTTACTATCTGCTGTTGAAATCATTGAGATATACAAGTTCTTAACTTTGGCAGAGTCATATCCATAATTTGTAGCCCAATTTCCTTCATTTTGATGTGGGTATGTGAGGTTTTGAAACTTTAAACACAGTCTAAGCCAGTGTTTCCCAACCTTTTTTGGGCAAAGGCACACTTGTTTCATGAAAAAAATCTCGAGGCACACCACCATTAGAAAATGTTTAAAAAATTAACTCTGTACCTATATTGACTATATATAAAGTAACTCTCTTTAATAGGAATCAAATAAACACAAAGAAAGTATTTTATAATTACTTTATTATGAAATAGTAAGTAAACAGAAATATGAAAAATTATAAAATACTTTATTCAGTGCGCAACCTGGGCCTTTTTGGCTGAACACAAAGCTGATATTCTGGCTGGAATCGAAGAAAGACACACACGTAGCTCTTCGTCAACAGCTCTCAGTCTCTCTCTGTATTTAGTTTTTATAGCAATCATGCTTGAAAAGCTCAACTCACAGAGATATGTAGTGGAAAATGGGAGCAATGTCAAAATAGCTTTATTTGCCAGAAGGGGGAACTCCTTGGCAGTTTCCAACCAAAAACTGTCCAAAGGTAGATCAGCAAATCTTAGCTTGAAACCACGATTTTGTCTCAGTTCAGTTAGTTCCTCCTGCTCCTGTAAAGTCATGTCCTTTCCACCAACTGATGCTGAGCTATAAGGGTCCCTAACCCAGTCAAGGCATTCAGTGGAGACTGAAGAGAAATAAAATGACAACTTCCCCTCGAGAGTTTTTAAATGTTTACCTATTATCTCACACAGTGCAGCAGTGTGAACACCTTGCCATTGCTTGGTGAGTGTGAACATTTCAAGATTGCCACTTTCCACGTGTTGATGCCAGAGTTGCACCTTTGAACGGAATCCATTTATTTTATCTGTACTTGTAAGCAGGTTTTCATTTCGGCCTTGCATTCGTGTGTTCAGTTCATTCAGATGATGAAATATATCTGCCAGGTATGCCAGCCTTGCACACCACTCATCACTTGCAAGCAGCTTTGCGTAATCTGACCTCTCATTTGTCAGAAACACTTTAAGTTCCTCCCGCAGCTCATACACACGAACCAAGACCTTGCCACGCGACAACCACCGGACCTCCGTATGAAACAGCAAGGTTTTATGCTTCGCTCCCATCTCCTCACACAAAGCTGCAAATATGCGACTTTTCACGGGTCGTGACTTTACAAAGTTTACCATGCGCACAACATCATCCAACACATGAACTGGGTCTGCTGGTAAAGTCTTGGCTACGAGGGCCTCACGGTGCAAAAAACAATGCGTAACAATCACATCTGGATTTCTTTCCTTCACTCTGCTTACAAAGCCTTTGGTGTGCCCGACCATGGCTGCAGCTCCATCGGTGCAGACACTTGTGCAGTTTTCCCACTTAAGTCCTCCTTGTTCAAGGTATTCTGATGTGACCCGAAAAATTTCTTCTCCTGTTGCTTTTTCTGGCAATGCCTTGCAGAAAAAGAAGTTTTCTCTAATTGCATCACCATCAACAAAACGCACATTGGCCAAGAGTTGAGCATGTCCACTGATATCAGTAGACTCGTCAAGTTGTAATGCAAATTTCTCACTGCTATGGATCTTTTCCAAAACCACACTTTCAATGTCTGCAGACATGTCATTAATACGTCTGGAAATTGTGTTGTTTGAGAGAGGGACTTTGGCTATTTCCTTAGCTGCTTCAGGTCCGAGCATCTCCTCTACAATAGCTTTGCAGGCGGGAAGTATTAATGTCTCTGCCACAGTGTGCGACTTTTTTGACTTGGCTATAAGTTCAGCAACGTGATAGCTAGCTTTAAGACCTCTTTCATTTACCTTTGAGGTTTGTCTCATGAAAGTTGCCTGTTTCTCCGTGTTTTCACGCAGGCGAACAAAATAGTCCGCATTCTTGTTTTGAAGCAAAGGGTGTTTCGTTTGGAGATGGCGTTTAAGTTTGCTTGGGACCATAGCACTGTTAGCTAGCTTTTCACCACACACCACGCACAGTGGAGTTGGTTGGTTTGCATCTCCGGTGAAAGTAAATCCAAATGAAATATAGCTTTCGTTATATTGCCTTGTGCCAGAGAATTTGCTTGAGCTAACCATCTTTGCTTTCTTTTCATGCCCACTCATACTTGGGCTCTCATCTGGCTCCAAATTTTGTTCAGAGTCCAGTTCTTTTCTTTTCAAAAACTTTTCCATCACTGCAGTATCCGGCCATCCAATTGCCACTGACAAACGGATACAGACCCCTTTTTTTTACAGCACAGCTCGCACAAATGTACACGGAACACCCTTTTCGAATTAAAACACACAGTCTCACGAGAGCAAGGAGCAGCGATTTTATATTTTACGAAAAGAAGCCGCTAGTCCTCATGGTGACAGGGTGGAAAATATTTAAAAGCAGAACCACCTTGAGGAAGGTGGAGCCATATCACATCCGGGCAGGAGGCCTAAATTGGTGGAACGCTCAGGCCCCACTTATTCAAAGAGGACATCAGGCAACGTCTCAGGGTATTAAGAACCCTGAGCTAGATTAATGTCCCCAAACGTCATGGTTTGTGCCAACCTACTGACACTCCACAAAGCTTCTTAACCATGTTCGTATGAAAAAAAGATGGGGTGCTGCGGCTCTCCCAACCCACTAACTACCAGCACGCTTCAACACAATGCCGCGCGCGGCAAGAGCCCAGGCTTTCTGATCCAAGCCGCTTTCCGTAGCGCTTCTGGGCAAAGCCGAGCACATGCTACGAAGCGCCCACACGTGTAGGAAAAGTCCTGGCTCAGCCGCGAGTTGGCGCAGGCAGATGCCGTCCTGGAGGCAAAAGCCGTCACGTGGCGTAGAGACCGGCGCGTAGCCTTGTGTGGGTGGGGCGATAAAGCGGCCAATGGCGAAGGAGGATAACCTGTACCCGATGTGGCTGAGGGGATTTTCTTCCTCCCTCCTTTAAATTTGGAACGTACGGCGCGCGCTCCCTTCACCCCTAGGGGGATTCCCCCCTCCCCTTCCTGCTCTCTCTCTCTCCCTCCCTCCTTTTCTCCACCCACACGCCTCCCTTTACGCGTGCTCCCTTCACCCCTAGGGGGATTCCCCCCTCCCCTTCCTGCTCTCTCTCTCTCCCTCCCTCCTTTTCTCCACCCACACGCCTCCCTTTACGCGCGCTCCCTTCACCCCTAGGGGGATTCCCCCCTCCCCTTCCTGCTCTCTCTCTCTCCCTCCCTCCTTTTCTCCACCCACACGCCTCCCTTTACGCGTGCTCCCTTCACCCCTAGGGGGATTCCCCCCTCCCCTTCCTGCTCTCTCTCTCTCCCTCCCTCCTTTTCTCCACCCACATGCCTCCCTTTACGGCTGCTCTGCGAGTGCGCGTTGCTGCGACGCTCTTCCAGTCTTTCCCTGCACCGTGGGAGGTAAGTGCTGGCTCCTGACGCGGGTGCGTGCGGCGCCCCCTCCCCCCCCCGACCGCCTTCCTCCCACGGCACACCAGGCAACGTCTCGCGGCACACTAGTGTGCCGCGGAACACCGGTTGGGAAACACTGGTCTAAGCAACCGTGCTGGAGTTGAAGAAAAGAAAAAGCTTCTTGTAGGTATTCTGTTATTTTCTTTCACACCAGTGATTCTGTCCCCTTCAGAATACGGAAGGCAGGATTTCTACCTGCGCTAGAGGATGGGATGTGACACATTTTTTAACTTGCAGAGGCACCAGAAGTACTTAGTCATTTGTGCATCACTGAGAAGAGGGATTTAGTGAATAGAAAGACCATAGACCTTACTCTGTGCTGATTCCTTACTTGACATACTAAATCCCACAGAAAAACAGCATTAATAGACCATGACGGTTTGAAAAATAGAGCTCTCCGTGTTGACTTCTCTCGGTTGTCAAGTGTGGTACTACAGCATTATAAAGAAAAGAAATATTGAAAAATAAAGGCAAGTTACTTGGCTTTACATTTCTTAAAGCAGTATTCATATCATGGCTGATACAACATTGCTTTCGTTTAAAGTTCACTCAGCAATGTCCCACAGGATATGATGTGAAGTCAGGTGTGTGGGTGGGAGCTGAGGGCTCCTTGTCCTCTTTTTCCAGAGGATTACAATGTTCATTGTATTGCAAAGCCATGTTTTTCAGGAATGCCTGTTCGAATATCTACTCATATACCTATCTCTGCCAATTTGTTACACCCAAACTTCCAGAGGCCACTGAGCATGCTCAGTTCTTACTGAGCTGTTCCCCCCGCCCCACTCTTTTTCAAGGTATATATTTTAGTACAAAGTGGTCCTGTTTGGGTGTTAATCCTGTTGGCCCTCAACCTCCTGAGTTTGCTCTTAAAGGAAATGACAACGATGATGATAATGAGAATAAACAAATATAAGGTTCTCTGGCTTGGTTGTTCACACCTATTTTTGTGTGTGTGTGTGTGTGTTGAGGTTAATGGAAACCTTGCGACCTTGTTGGATCTTTCTATATGTGGATCCCCATAACACTGAATACACATGAAGGGGGCTGGAGGAACATCATTCATTTTTAATGTAGACAATTCAATGCTTCCTGTCTCTATCAGCCTTATTGACACACACACTCCTTTTTAAAATCTAATTTTGCAAAGCTGGAATTTGGAGTTAGGATAAACAATGCAAATTACATAAAATCCTACGTAGTTTTTATGATTGGGATGTTTCATTTTTCATTTCTTTCCTTTTTTTCTTTCGTTCAGTTTTGAGTGTAACTACTCTGACAAAATGTCTTGCAAATGTCTCTTAGGAGAATCCCCTGCAGAGACTAGGACAGCTATAACACAGAATACCCATAACCAAATGTCATCCATTCTGTGTTGCTTTCTCTTGTGAACTCTCAGTTGATTTCTGCATTTTGGCTGGCGTTGTTCTTGGTAAAGGGGTGACATTAAACAACAGGCAGTAAAGCCCTGTTTGAAAAGACATATGATTCATGAGTATATAACAATTAGAAAAATGATTTACAAGAACAGGCTACTTTCCCATTAACTTAGGCATTATTTGAAATATGCTTTCTTATTCAGTGTTTTGCAGTTAGCATCTGAGGGATTAAAGTAAGACAAAATCTAATTTGAAATCTGTGAATGCCATGTTCCTTTCTCCTTGTTAAAGGTTCAATTGCTTTTTGCCCTCAAAAGTACAATTTACTGCAAATAGCACCATCAGGGGCAAATATCAGTGTTTGAGTGTGTGATTTTTAACAGGAGAGTGGTACAGGGAGGAATGCATTAAATTCCTTTTACCACCGTGTCACAGTCTTGATCCATATTGGGACTCTGTGCAGAGGTGGTTTTTGTCTTGAAAAACGAAGCGGTCACTGTTAAGTACACTTTTTTTCTTAAGCACACTTAATTTAATGCACAGTTTGACCCAGAATCTTTTGCTATGTAATGTGTGGTGGGAATCTTTATAAGATTTTACTATACTTTTATATGTCAGAGATCTTTATTCAGGGTCTCAGAGGGCAGGGCAGAGAAAGTCACAGCAAAGGACTTATGCTGAGGTAAATAGCATAACACTCCTAGATATCAAATGATAATAGTCTTATATCTTAATGATACGCAGTGTTTTTTTCCGAAAAAAATGTTTAGGGGTAGTCTCATTTTCCTACTCATGTTGAAATACTGCCCCTCAATGAGGCCAAACTTAGATTCACAAAATGTTTAGGGGTATGTGTATCCCTGCATCCCCCCAGAAAAAAGCACCGATGATAGGTATATAAATAAAGAAGGATTTTACATAAATGACACAATTTACATAAATGACATAAAACAATAAAGCAGAGCCTTGTCTTCCCAAAGTTCAGCCTTCTGTCACCACAGAATTTCTCCATTTTGGTCAGTATCAGCTTGGGCTGTGTGCACACCGTAATTTTAAAGCCCATTCCCACTTCCACCAAAGAACTCTGCAAATTATTATTATTATTATTATTATTATTATTATTATTATTATTATTCCCTATACCCGAAGGTTATAGTTTATTCTCCACAAAGCTACAATAGGATCCTTTTGCAGTAGATGAGGGATGTGCTTTCAATATGCTGCTGGTCAGAGAGGGGAAATGGCCTTGTTCATTCGCCTGAGTTCCACAGCGGTCTTTTCAAAATGGTTGCCAGCACTAATAACTCAAGAAAATGAAATTTATAGGTGCTTTATAACATAAAGAGAAGGAACTTATAGTCTTGGGCGGCTTCATAACTCCTTTTAATTTTTCTTTTAACAGAAGCCTCACTACTAACTTGTTCCTAAGGGCTGAGTATCTTAAAGAAGCAGAAGATAGTTGGGTATCATCCTAACATGAGGTAAATAATGTAATTTTTAGTTACAGCCCATAATGGTAGTCTTCCCTGCTTCAGCTCATGAAGGACTAGTCACTCCCCAGAATTCTTAAAGGAGGGTGTGCCTGAAGGCACATATGAAGGCCACAATTCACTGGATTTTCCAGTTCACACTTTGCATATACAGTATGCTGATATTTTTCATTAGATGTTTTTCAACAAGAAAACCACATTGCTAAGGCAGACACTTTAAATATTTGAAAAGGCTTTTTTGTTTTCCATAAGCAGTAAAGGTGTTTGTACCAGTTTATAGCAGCAGAACAAAGTCTATGCTGGTCTGCAAAGGCATTGCTGATCATGTAGATTTGTTATGTCTGAGCCACGGAGTGATGTGGACTGATTCATGCAGATACTGAAATGCGTGTAAAGATGTATTTGCAAGGAGTAAGAGTCTGCAGAAGCTATACTCTGGAAGACAATGTAAACTAACTTGGCAAATATCAGTTGACAAGAAGAGAGACGAGCTGGGAATTTAAAGAAGAAAATAAACATAAAGGTATCCATTTCCCTTTTTTAAAAAAAAAGATTCTTGAGTCTCCAATTTAATAATTATAAAAATCTTCATTATCTATCCCAGCAATATTGATACAAATTATAAGATCTTGAAACAGAAGAAACCTCGATTTCCTTTAAATTATTTTCATTATTATTTTTCCACAGTAACCTTGACTTGAGAGGAGGAACAGTTCAGAGCTTTCCCAGTTCTATGGAAATTTTTCTACGGCTGGACTGGTATTTCTGCCCCCCTGCCCCCACCCCTTTTAGACTTCCTCGTCAAAACCTGCCTTTATGGGAGACCCATGTTATTAAATAGCCGGCTGCACCGATTATTTCTTCTGCTTTGAGTGGCATTTCTCACCCCACCAATCATTACCCAAACACACTTTGCTGCTAATTTCCTGGAATATTCGAATGTTCTTCTTTCAAGGTCATCTCAAAGGATCGTTTAAAGAGCTTCTCCACCCCCCCCCCCCCCGCCCTGTAAAATATGTATATTTACAAGAGCACGCATAAACGGTCACCAGGGAAGATAAGCTATCAGAGAGTAAAGAGATGTCTTTCCTTATACAGTTCACACACCAGTGAAGCAGATAAAATTGGTTTTGTACCTAGCCTATGAATACACTGTTAGGGACTCTGTCCTGAAAATTGATCTATACTACTGAGATAAAATTGAATGCATCTCTTTTCATAAATATCTAACTGTGGCATCAAAATGTGATGGTGCCTGCCTAAATACCCATCAGCTGCAGTTCCAGCAGGTAGCGCAGTGACTCATTACCTTGCTGCAATCATGTGCAGAAAGGGCCATTGGGACTAGTTCTGTGCAAACATTTTTAGGGTTAAGTCAAACGTCATACAACCCATGTGGAAGTAGCTTGAAAACTTTTCTTCATAGTGGCTTTTCCCACAGGGGCACGGCCTATTCTCAGAGAGACCTACCAATGCCAGGAGGGGAATGCCTTTGAATGGAGACACTGAAAGACTGCAGGTCTGGATCTAGACACATCAAAAAAACATTTCAGGAAAACGTTTTCTAAACTTCACAAAGGGAAATCACACTGGCAAAAGACAGGACTCCACAGTGCCATCTGGTGTCCCAGAGTTATAATGCATATAAAGTGCTTTTTCTATACAGTGGTACCTCGGGTTACATTCGCTTCAGGTTACAGACGCTTCAGGTTATATACTCCGTTAACCCAGAAATAGTACCTTGGGTTAAGAACTTTGCTTCAGGATGAGAACAGAAATCGTGCTCCGGCGGCACGGCGGCAGCAGGAGGCCCCATTAGCTAAAGTGGTGCTTCAGGTTAAGAACAGTTTCAGGTTAAGAACAGACCTCAGAACGAATTAAGTTCTTAACCTGAGGTACCACTGTACCAATGTAGCTGAGTCTCAGGTGTGGTAGGGGCGGGAATTGTATCTGGCCAATTCCAGCTCCAGGCCTTTGCGAGTTGGATGTAACCTAGGAATGGCAAAACATGTGTACTGAATCTGACACACATATGTCCAATAACCTGCATAGTCCTTGCCCCGAAAAATTGGCAGCAGGTCATGATGGCAATTTGAGCAGGCTTGTGCAGTTTGAGCTCTGTGCATAGACATGTTATTTACATGTTGTGTCCAGTGTTTGGAGGCGAGCACACCCTGCGTTGACCCTAACCTGTGTGACTGACATGCTGAATACACCTTTAGACTGACTGTAGATACAAGTCTAACAGCTTGATCTCGCAACTATGCCTCTGCAGAAGGGAGCAACAAAAGGCCTTCTGCAAAAAAACACAGGGAAGTCATCTCTGTGGCTCTGATTTCTAGTTTATGATTATTAGAGAAAGCTGCATGACTATTCATGATATCTTAAATTAAATATGTGCTTAATTTTAATAGCAAAGGCATCCAATATTCAGTAACTCATCTCCCATTGAGCAGCAGTGCACATTTTTACATTCCCACTCTTCCTTTCCTGGTCTCTGGAGTATGTCACTGGCATGGTCTATTGTGCACAAGAAAACCGGCAGGACAACAACATTGCTGGATATTTCCCTTTGTTCTGTCTTACTGCACTAGCTCACTCTGCAAACCTGATCCACCTGTACAAACTTAACTTGAATGGCCTATGAAATTTTTATAAATGTGTCAAGGAGTGTATAAGATTCAGGATGTGTAGTTGGGGGCATTCGGAACCCCCACCACGAGCAGTTCAGACAAAACCAGCTGCTGGCTTGAGCAAGCACATGAAGTTTGTTCACAGCTGGAATCTGTTTGGGACTTTATTGACCAAGACTCAGACAAAACAGTAGTTGTAATGGGCTGTTGAGGAAATTTGAGAAATGCCTCACTGTCATGAGAAGTGGGATGCTCCTTGAAAGACACCCCTTTTCTCTCTTTTACAGTTACACATCGTTTCTCTCTGTGGCAGACTTTACATGCAATAGAACCATTTCATATCTTTTACAAAAACAAATATGGAGAGGCAGGGTGTAACACAGTCCGAGAATGGGGTAATTCTGGCCCTACAGATGTTGTTGGACACCTGCCAACAGCCCCAGCCAGTGGGCCAGTAGTGAAAGATGATGGGAGTTGTCTAGCCACATCTGGAGGGCCACAGCTTCCTCATCCCTGACCTAGTTTCTAGTTCCTTCCCTGGTTACAAACACTGGTGACACATCTCTTGACATTCCTACATTCCTTCCTGTTTTGGTAGACGTGCATTAAAATTTGAACTGGGCCAAATTTCTCCCATAACATGGAATTTGCCATTGTTGCACACTTGTTGCTGCATACCGGCTCAACATTTTCACCATGAACCCAAGATCTCTTTCAGTGTCAATCAGCAGCCACTCAGATTCCATCAGTGTATATAAGGTTAGCAATTACTTTTTCTTTTCTGGATTCTCTATAATGTACATAGATCTACCACTGAGCTTTAAAAATTCCTAACATTAATGATGATGGGTTTTGTTTTGCTTTTTAAAAATTTATTATGATAGCAAGGAAACACCTATTATGGCCATCATATATCACCCATTTACCTAAGCATTTTATTTCCAGATTTTTAAATATTATTCCTTTAGAGCATTATTTGTGTATATTGTTTCTGTTTCTAAGCTACTATCCTGGGTGGGAGAAAGAAACTCAGAAGACATTAGTAACTGAAAGAGTTGTGCTATTTTTTCCTTGATGGCTTAAAATATCCACTTGGAAAACAAGCTATTTTCACTATGAATAATAAATATTAGTTTCAATTCTCTGGTTTGTGGGGGTGCGGAGACACAATCTCTCTTCCTCATTTATATTTCTATATATGCTCTTGTATTTTATAATATGCAGTGTAAAGTAATTTGAACCTTTGTTCCTGTGTTGATTAACCTCACTGTGGAAAAGAACATGAAACTCAACCTCAGGCATACCTACTCAGAAGTAATTCCCTCTGAATTCAATACTTCTAGGCAACTGTGTACCTGAATTAAAGTTGCAGCTTGAATTAAGCAACAAGGATGCCGGCTGGAGGAAGGAGACTAAAATATCTCACCTTCCGTCGATTTCTACTA
The DNA here is from genome assembly GCF_951804945.1 of Podarcis cretensis. Lineage (NCBI taxonomy): Eukaryota > Metazoa > Chordata > Lepidosauria > Squamata > Lacertidae > Podarcis > Podarcis cretensis. Next base: position 41,500,766 of record NC_137170.1, on the reverse strand, counting down.
ACTCTTTTTATCTAGATCCACTTACTGAAATCCAAGGCCTATGGTCTTGTTTAATATCAGCCAGTAATAAAGAGCTCTCCAGCTAAATACAGCTATATTCTAATATTAACTGCCGCTCTCGAAGCATTCATTGTGCAAAGGGGAGTCTAAACCCTTCAATGTCAAGGCATTTAGAGGCACTCTAGCATCAATCAAGTTCTGCGTCCAGTAAGTGCCTGCTTGCATTTACATGAAATATTCATACTGCATTCCGTTTTGCTTTTCTCTCTCCTAATCATCACTTTTAGGAAGAAGCTACAATCATCTCAGTTAGGGGAGGGCGTTATGGGATGTGTGGTACCTTTCAATGTCAGGCTTCCTGCAGATAGCTAGTTCTGTAATGAGGCAGCACACACTGTATAGACTACCAAAGGTCTTCCTCACACAGCCTTGCCTTATTATCATGTACAATTCATCTTCGAGTATACAACTTAGACCAAATGAAAGTAATTAATTAGCCATAACAACCCTGTCAAATAGCTATTTTGAATGTTGACAGAAAGAAGTAACATTTCTTTAAAATGAACAAGATTTCTCTCTCGTCTCCCCCACCCCACCCCCAAAACACCCTACCCCCCAAAATAGCAGATGGGAGGTCTCCTTTTCCATTTGTGTTAATTGTGTAAGCTGCCTTTTAATCCCCCCTCTCTTTAACCATAGCTGATGTTTTATCTTTCCAACAGAAAATCATTCTTTTGCTCATAAATCTCATGAGGTTGTAAGTTTGTACAATGATTTGAAAACATAAAGCGTAATGTTGTCTCTTATTATACCAAGCCATCACTAACTAAACAACAGAAACTTTATTGAGGAAGGGCCCACACAGGCTGCACTGGATTTAGAATGCAACTAAAGTACTGTAACTTTATTTGTGTTTTCGAACAAATGATTGAAATAGCAATGAAGTGTTATGTAGGGCTTCTGGAAAACCAGAAACACAGAACAATATTTCTGAATGAAGAGTTTAAAAGTCTTCTGTGTCCCCCTCAGTATATAAGTAGAATAAAATCCTTCATCTCAGAGTACAATTAGTAACAACAACAACAACAACAACAACAACAACAACAAAAAATAATTGTGTCCTCCCTAAAAGAGGGCATGTGTTGCAGTGAGACCTGAAGAATGACCTCCTGGTTGTGGGTGGGTATATTGGATAGCCACAACACCCGATTGGTAGGTCCCTCGTTGCTGGGTTTAATCTGGCCAATGGGGTGCAGTCTAAACGGATCGAGGGACCTATTTATGCCCATGCACGTGACCCAGAGCTTCCTCTTTCAACTCATGCATTGGAACACCCGCCCACTTCTCCCTGCTTTTAGGGCATTTTGCGCTTGACCTTGCTATGCCGACATGTGTCGTCTGTCGTTGGGACAGGGGCATGGCAGGAATTTTCCCCACTTGGCTGATTGGCTGTTGCCATTTGGGTTTCGCCTGCCACATAGCAAATTGTCACAACTTGTAAGGTTGCGGATAGGCACTGGTTCATGTGATAGGGATGGGAGAATGGTCTCGCCATCCCTATGTGAAGGGTATTCCGTTAAAGGAATCCATAGACTCAACTTGGTTTGGTCAACCCCTGAGAGGGGGTTGTGCCCGTGCCTGAGTCCAGGGGAGCATCTGGGGAGTGAACAGAGTCTGTTCCCGGGCTTTTCACCTCCCTCAGGTGTTCACCCTTGGCTGACCTTTGCTGGTGCCCTGGGTCAGCGCTACCTGCAAGGGTGCAGGGAGCTAGTCGAACCAGAGCCTATGCAACCACTCACTTTTCTGTAATCAATAAAGTTGTGGCCTAAATTCTGCCAAACCACAAAACTAAAATTAGAGTCAAATGTGTGTTTATTTAGGGGGGAGGTCTCTGGGTCTGAACACGCAACAGCCAACAAATATTTTTTATAGTGCAACGTCATGCATCTCTATTCAGATGTCTGTCCCAGTAAAGTCAGTGAGACTTACTCCCAGGCAAGTGTCCATAGAAGTTCAGCCTTGCTTGAAAATGACTTACAGGAAATGATACTCAGGAGAACCAAGTGGCTATTGCATGCATTTATGTGCCCCCCGTCTCCCTCCACCCCCACATTTGTATTTCTTTGTCAAATGTGTATGGGGGCATGGTTTTGCCATGTGATAAGGAGTTCCACCTTAAATATTGGTGTTTGTAAGATAAAGCAGGATGGAAAGGTGAAAGCTACCTGGAATACAGGACCTGCTTAGCTTTCTTTGGAATGCATCTTAATTGGAATATGGTTTTGGAAAAATTTGTGAATTTATAGCAGAGGTTTGAACAGAGGACAATTATTGGTGCTATTTCTTTTTTCCTTTTGCCATCAACTGTTTCTCCCTATCCCAGCAATTCTTGCAGAGCAAAATAACTGAGATTATTTTTTACAGAGGTCCATACCCTCCAACATTTATCCAATTAAAATCAGGATGTATAATAATAATAATAATAATAATAATACCCCACCCATCAGACCGGGCTGCCCCAGCCACTCTGGGCAGCTTGCAACATACATAAAAGCATAATAAAACATTAAACATAAAAAACCCTTTCCTATACAGGACTGCCTTCAGATGTCTTCTAAAGGTTGTATAGCCACTTATCTCCTTGGCTCGGGGGTCACATAACTCTATACCCTCCAACATTTCTCCAATGAAAATAGGAACATTCTAAGGAAAAGCAGGACATTCCAGGATCAAATCAGAAATCGGGACAGCTGCTGTAAATCTGGGACTGTCCCTGGAAAATAGGGACACTTGGATCGTCTGGGTCACAGTCAGGTGTTAAAAACTTCGCTTTCTGATATTTCTCAAAAATCACAGATTCTGTGATGTAACAGTGGTTAAAATGGTATCTGACTGCTACAAATTAAGTATAAATGGCAAAACATTGAAATCCAGTCAATTTCCATATTCTTAGCCCCTTTTTGTTTGTTGGAAAACATTTTAACTTTTTTCTCCATTTATTTATTAAATTTGTTTACCGCCCTTCACCTGATTATCACAGGGCAGTTGACAACATAAAAAAACAAAACAAGAACACAAAACAACACAATAAAACAAAAACAAACCAATAACCTCCTTCCCACAAAGACAATTTAAAGGCCATAGAATGTTAATCAGCCAAAGGCCTGGCTATAGAGAAATGTGTTTGCCTGGTGCCTAAAGATATATAATGAAGGTGCCAAGCGAGCCTTACTTACTTATAAAGCTACGGTACTTAAAATGAGAGGCGACATAAAACTTTTTTAAAATATACTTTATAAAATGCCTAATACTGTTGCCTCAGAAGAAAGACATATAATATAAACTAATTTGTGTCAACAATATACTGTTACCTTTTTAAGAAATGAAACAAAAATACCAGCCTTAGAAATAAATGGCATGTAATTGGCTTTCACTGAATACTGGAGCAAACTGAAATTGGAAAATTTCAACAACATATTCAGATTCCCACCCTCATTTAAAAAGAAAAGGGGCTTGTTAGCTGTTTATTTAGACTAATTAATTCAGCTTATTTAGTCAAAATAGCTGGGCTTAGAGTTCATTTCCAATGTTGTTGTTATTTTTTTAAAGGAATGGTCTAGCCTGGTGTATTTCAAGATGAATTGGTGAAAGTAATGCTCAAAGGTATTTTATTTTCAGGGAGAATTTAAGGAAGCAAGGAGAGATCGTTTTGTGTATGAAATAGGTTGGCAGCACTCTGCCTGAGGAGGTTTCACTGTTTTGAAAGAAATAATTCATCGAAAAGGAAAGCAAGGGATTTTCCCACATTTAAAAGAGCCCTTTCTGTTTCTGAAGGTCTGAGGATTCTGCTAGGTCATAGAACCTTATGAGAAGCACCAAGCAGAACGCTCCAAACTCACTTCACATCTTATGGTGGGATAAACCAAAACTTTGGTGGAAAGTTCCTTTCTTTGTGGTCTGCACTGTAGTATAGAAGGGTAGGCACAACAGAATAGAGCAAGCCTTGAGGTCACCCAAGGAAGCCTCACATTATCAACACTGATATTTCCCCCACATACCGGTAATCTTTGAAAATCCTACAATGAAGGAAATAGTATAACTGTTTGTAACTCCCTGTTCAAACGTAGATAAACCAGCCTCTCCTAGCCTGGGGCTCTCCAAACAGCAAAACATCTGGAGAGTTTCAGGTGGAGGAAGGCTGGTTTAGTGATGTTTCTGAATAAGGCCACTGACTCGTTCATCTGAAGTAGGGAAGCCTTCAATCCTCAGTATAATGTTGAATAAGGCTCTAGAAATATTAACCTGTTGATCATTCTTGCGATGCATTTTGTAAACTGAAGATAAAGCATTTTGAACACAGTTTTCCACAAGCATTTAAGGATGCCTCATGGGAAACAATTTGTAAATGACATAGTTATCTCTACCAGAAGATCCTGTACCATGGCCTGTTGTGAAGAATTGGACATGACCAGCTCGGAAGCTGTGCTATAGTAAAAGCTGCTGTAGACCTAAATAGCTGAGTTCAGCTGTGGACATCACAACGTTGGCACTTCTCTTTCTCCTAGCTTTCGCCCCTTATCTGCAATATGGGAAATAATACTGGCCTACTTCAAAGGGCAGTTGTAAGAATTACGGTGATAATATATATGAAGCAATTTGTCAGGTGCTATATAAATGCTGAGTATTATTAATGTGAATTGTCAAAAGTAGCGGCCCTATTTTTTTAATCCAAATGCTAGCTGTCACATTTATCTCTGTAAAAAAATACAATTTGGTTCTGTCTCCTGAAGTTCTTTGAGGTGACTATAGAAAACAGCATGCAATCAATTGTGGTTTGGGTTTGATTTCTAGTAGTCTGAAGAATGTAGCTTGCTGTAACCCATCATACCTGCAGCATGTCTTCAATCCCACAAGTTTGGGGACGTACATTGATCACACTGCAATGATTTCTAACACAAATTGCAAAAGCAATGCTAGTCAGACAGGAAAAAAATGGACTCTTGTTCTGCTTCCTGAAGTGAAGCACCTCTTCTTGCAGATTTGTCAAGACACCAGTTTATAGCACATAATTTAACACCACCACAATATGAGCATAGTTTTTCAATGCATGCTTTATTTTAATCCCCATAACATTCACTTTATTTAAATCAGGTGCATCTGCTATGTTTGCATGTGGCAATGACACCTGTACAAGATGCTTCCTTTCCTTGTTATGACACAACTACATGAGCAGTGTAAATATGGAAAATGAATTGTTGAGAGCTCCATATTTCCCCCATCTTGATTTGAAGTGTAAATGATGCTTGGCTGTTATGCCTTCGGGGAAAGCCCATAGCTCAGTGGCAGAGCATATGTTTCCCTTACCGAAGGCTCCAAAATTCAATCCCTGGCATCTCCAATTAAATGGTTTGTGTAGCAGGTGATGGGAAAAACCTCCGCCTGACTCATCAGAGAGCTGCAACCTGTCAGACCATACATTACTGAGCTAGATGAACCAGCAGACTAACCTGGCATGAACCAACTACCTATGTGTGGCTATTATTATTATTATTATTATTATTATTATTATTATTATTATTTTGCAGGCCCCTCATACCTATGGGACCGCCTCTCTTGGTATGCTCCACAGAGGACCTTATGGTCTGCAAATAATAACATCTTGGAGATCCCAGGCCTCAGGGAGATTAGGCTTGTTCTTGTGGAGCTCTCTGCCACAAGAGATCAGGGCCCTGCGGGATTTGACATATTTCCGCAGAGCCTGCAATATGGAGTTGTTCCGCCAGGCCTTTGGTCAGGGCTCAGCCTGACTCCCCTTCTCTTTCTGTATAAGAACTAGTATGACAGAGGCCTTCCAGCATTCTCACAGGCCCATATAAGAACAGCGTAAGCAGTTGGGCCTGATGAGCATTTACTGTTCCCAACCCTAATCCTGTGGAAAGTCATCTAATTAGATTTTAATTTGATCCTGATTTGTTTTTAGGAGGTAATTTAATTATTGTTTGATTTTATGCCAATGTTATATATTTGATGTTAGCCGCCCTGAGCCCGGTTTTGGCCAGGGAGGGCGGGATACAAATAAAAGTTGTTGTTGTTGTTGTTGTTAGAAGGGAGGCCACACAGAAAGTGTAAACCTGGACCCATTTGAAGTCCTGAGATGGGACATAATCATCAGTGTAATAGGGTTGCCATATTTCAAAAAGTGGACAGAAAAGTTATTGACCTTTTTAAGATAAATTGGATGTTTTTGAGCTATTTTTGAGGGAAATTGGCAAAAACAACACATACATCCGCCAATTTCCACCCGGACACTGCTTATGGCTGAAGTATTCCGGATATGTATGGAATTCTGGACGTATGGTAACCCTACAGTGTAATGGACTGTGTTTGCTAACATTTGTGTATGCAGATAGCTTCTCACCAGGAGGTAAATTCCATATGATGTAAAAATTGGGCCTTCAGTGTGCTGGGAGCACCTACTCTTTTGAACTGTCGCCCATTACATATTGGGCAGGTACCACCCCCATTACCCTTTTGTTCCCTATTGGAATACCTCCTTTCCCCCCACAAGCCTTTTAAGTGGAGATTTTTTTATCCCAATCTGTATCAGACTTGAAATGATTTTTATATCTGCTTTTATTTTTAAATCACATCAGGATGTTTTCACAGGAAACAACCCAATAAATGCAATAAATAAAGTGGCAACGGTTGAATTGCTATTTCTGATTACTATTTAAAGGGTCTCCCCTCTCCTGCAATCACATGCGTTTTCCAAAGGCTCTTGCTACCCATGTCTTGGCATATTGCTCGCTCCCAGCTGCCATCCTCTTATCTGCAATATGAGAGATAATACTGTCCTACTTTACAGGGTAGTTGTAATAACTACCGAGACAATATATATGAAGCACTTGGTCAGATACCCTAAAGCACCCTAAATGCAAAATATGATTAAAGTGAATTGTTGAAAGTATCAGTCCTAATTTTTATCCAAAGGAATCCACATCTCACTATTTTAATGACGGATTTTAAATGATGGAGAGGTTCCACACTAAATTATTTGTAATTCGTGTAAAGCCATTGTGTATTTTTCTTTGAAGTAGCCTGCATACCATGTTTTACTCAGGCCCTACATCACCTTGCACAGCTAGAACCGTGTTTTAACCCTATTTTTGACATTTTTTTTTTGTCTTTTCCTTCAATCACCCTCTCCTACCACTTTAGAACTTTAGAATTTCTTTCATTCGCCCGCCCCCCCCCGCATATCTTGCGCTCATTATCCTGAAGTTATTCTGTTCCCTGTGTTAAATTACTTTATGCTGCAGCTTAAACGAACATGTCTTGCTTTCATCTAGCATTTCAAACAGGGCAAAGACTGCTGTACAATTTCCAAACACAACTGTGCTAACAGAGATGAATTACTAGAGTTTATATAATTTATATTAGGAATTCATAGACCTAGCAAAAGGGATTAGTACATTTTATTTCAGGGTAGGAGATGATCCTGTCATTAATGGTCGATACTTTCATCATCTTTTAAACCTGAGGAATTTTCAGGGTGACAAGGCTGTAAGGACATATCAGAGATCCACAGCTGTGAGTTTTATCTGGCCATGTACTGCTTTACTCTCAGAATGTGGACTACATTCCATCAAAACTGGATTAGTCTGTCAATCATGTCTTCCGATGTATATTGTATTATGATTTTTTGAAAATGTCACCGAGATCAGAGTAATTTCTTGGCTAATTGCATCTTGTCTCTTCTTAATACTGTGCATTTAATGGTTTCATTACCCTACATGACAATCAAAGTGCCTAGTCCAGTATTAAGGGCAGTCTTACTTTTAAGGGGGGGGGGGGGAGAGAAATTCTAAAGAATCCTTGGCCTTTTTTATTTTTTAATAAAAGGGGAAACCATATTTAAGGCACTTCTATATTTCATGCAATGTAATAAAATTTGTTTGTGGTATTCATATTGTTCCCAATAGTCTCAGATATACATAACAGCAGAGATTGTTTTTCTAATCCCAAAAGCACACCTTGTGCTTAGCACAGTATTCTCTGCTTTTTTCCTGTTATGGAAATAGATTAAAGAAAATATTAACCTTTAAGAAACTGTCACTCATTACTCACACAGCTTCCATTTTATGTCTGCATGTCCCCAGAGAAACCTTACCAAACACAAAAATATTTGTGCTTCAATATTTCCCATTTAGGTATGAGAGAGATTCATTTAGATGAATGTTGCCGTGGATTTGCAAAGGTTTCATTAAACTATACATTGCTGACTGCATGCATTCCTGCTGATATGTCACACGTAGGGAAAATGGACAAAAGAAATTCCAGAATGACTACGGCCACAAATTTGCACTGCATAAACCAATGCTGTTTAAGATCTATCCAGTTGCCACCACTTTATAAATCACCAGTGTCTAGCTGAAGAAGATTCCAGTTCTAAAATTCCTAAATTCTCTCATACATTATATCATCAGTATTTTCCCTTGGATTATTATTTACCTAACAGAAAAAGAAACCCTCTGATAAAAGGAGCAGCAGCATCTGATTCTTCCACACTAAGTGCTGTCAACAATATGGTGATCTTTGAATATTTGATTCACTTTGGAGTTTTTGCTGCAACAGACACCTTACTATCCCACGCAAGTCCAATCCATTGTGCAACACTTTTTGTCCATTTTCACAGCCTATATACTACAGATATTAGGCATTGTTTATATTGTCACAGCAGGATAAAAAAAACTTTTATTATTACTATTATTTACATTTGTTCATTGCTTTCTATAAGAAGATGCATCAAGGTGAGTTTTACAAATCCGTAACATAAAACAACTTGATAATCCATTAAAAACCAAATAGAAATATTATTCAGTAAACTGACAGGTTTTTGAAGACTAGAATGGGTTATTGTGAACCTACTGCCCGAAAGCTTCATCAACATAATCATATACAATTACACAATTCCAGCCCCATATGTGTGCTCCATTCAAAATCTGGGCCACCATGTAGCTTTAAAAGAATTTTTAAAACAGAGTCTTTCTAACTGCTTTCTAAAGCCACCTTTCTAATACAATAGAAAGCCACCTTTCTAATACAAGAAAAATTTACAATAAAATTTTAATACAGCTGCCAAAGTTCTAGAGGCTGAATGCTTCATGGTACCCATGATTCTTCTGTGAATGTGGATCTGTGAAAAGAATTCCTAAATATTCAGATTCCCTGGCCAATTAGTTGCTCATCTATTGACCATTGGACTGATCTTTCTTTCTTTCTTTATCTTTGAGGAATTAATCTTCTCGATTTTCCATTTTACAATACGATACAAAAATCTATACCTCCAAGATATTCTGAAGCAGCACAGATTCACATATCTGAGCTGCCATCTTTAGAGAACCCATTCTGTGGATATGATTAACAAAGACTGGCTATAGGTGAAGGTCTCACTATCAATCTCTATTTTGAGACTAGGAGTGAACCAAACATTGAGCTATAATATTGGGAGGCTGGAGTTTCTTGCTCAGGAAAAGAAAAGAAAAACCCTATCTAATTGTTGCATATTTTTTGTAAAAACAAAACAAAAACCAATAGTAAATCCAGTGCAGCCTTAAGTTGAACCATCATGGTCTAAGCTTGGGAGGTGAGTAGTTCTCTCAATTTTTCACAAGGGGATTGCCCCTTAAGCCATTCCTTCCCGTCAGAGAAAGACAAACAACAGCATTCACACATTCTGTCAGTTTTGCTTTTCTGCTATATCAACTAATTGCAGGCTACGGTGTAGTGGAGGCAATCCGCGGGGGAGGGGCGCCTACTGACTGATACTCTTGGTAGGAGATCTCTGCATGAAGGACACACTTGGTTTTGGATTTGACAGCCCTTGCAGAATCCAGTTCAAATTCACTGTGGCAGGTAGAAAGAGTGCGAGCACTAGAATATCCAAGGTGTCTGTAAATACTTCAGCTTTCTTACCATTCAAATCCAGTTTTAAGTCGATTGCTTCTCTCCCAAGCATAAATGTAAGATGACATTTCTTTTAAAAAAGTGCACCCACTGATGAATTTGGCTTCTAAACAGTTTTATTTAAACACACCAGCAGATTTCATTTCATTCATATTCTTATAAAACAGAGTGGTGATTAAACACTGCATCTGACTACTGTATATTTCATGGGAGAAAATTGACGGTGATTTCCTCAGTGGATGCGTGCATGCCTTCATGAATCACCTAACTCTAGAGAGCTTTCAAAATTAACAAATAGGCTTGTCTCACACAAAGGAATCACTCAGTTCCAACGCAGCCTTCAAAGCTCTTTTGCTAAACATTTTTTTCTCCTGTAGCTCCTGCATGTTGGAAAACATACTAAAACTCTTGCAAAATCCTTCCGCCATGGAGAATGGACAAGAGCTGCGAACCTTGTTTTTCAATACTAATGCCATACAATTGTGACAATTGAGGGTAGGCTAGTCCACCCCACCTGCCAAAAGTTATTTCATTCAAACACCAGCCTCCCCCAAATCAACTAGCATAAACCACATACTGTTCTTGAAATGATCCGTTGTTGTTGCTTTACAGATACAAGCAACACAAGTTGCTACACAAATACGGAGTCTTACAGTCACAATATACTCAAGGTAAGGGATCTGTTCCTATATCCAGAGCTGTTTCATCATATCCAGTATGATGAAAATGGTAGATCATCCTCATAAAGCAGAATAACATAAATAACAAGTCAAAACAAAATAAAAAAATTCCTTCCAGTAGTACCTTGGAGACCAACTAAGTTTGTTATTGGTATGAGCTTTCGTGTGCATGCACACTTCTTCAGATACCAAGCATGCACATGAAGCTCATACCAATAACAAACTTAGCTGGTCTCTAAGGTGCTACTGGAAGGAATTTCTTTATTTTGTTTTGACTACGGCAGACCAACACAGCTACCTACCTGTAACTATAAATAACAAGAACCTAGAAAATGCAATTTAACCACCCCAAGATCAGCACAAAAAATAAAAAAGAGGGGTGGTTGTGGGGGTGGGGGGCAGAGAGAGTATACAAATTGTAAAGGTAAAGGTACCCCTGCCCGTACGGGCCAGTCTTGACAGACTCTAGGGTTGTGCGCTCATCTCACTCTAGAGGCCGGGAGCCAGCGCTGTCCGCTGTCACTTCCGGGTCACGTGGCCAGCGTGACGAAGCTGCTCTGGCGAACCGGCACCAGAGCAGCACACGGAAATGCCGTTTACCTTCCCGCTATAAAGTGGTACCTATTTATCTACTTGCACTTAAGGGTGCTTTCAAACTGCTAGGTGGGCAGGACCTGGGACCGAACGACGGGTGCTCACCCCGCCGCGGGGATTCAAACTGCTGACCATGCGATCGGCAAGTCCTAGGCACTGAGGTTTTACCCACAGCGCCACCCACGTCCCACATACAAATTGTAGTGACCTGAAAATTAATACATGAATAAAAGTAGAAGAGTATTTAATGAAGATAGGATACATCTGTTTGGGAGCGTGTGTCTATTTTACAAAGAGCATCCTGGTTCATTTTTTCAAAGTTAGCTTGACTTAATCCTAACCTGATTTCTGCCCACCTTAACCTGGTGAATCATTCATCCCATCCTGTATTACTAATATACAGTATCCTATACAGCTCCTCGAAAACAACAGCTTTCTTTCCCCAACAAAGCAGCACATTTTTAATGTCAGAACCATCAGATGCAAGTCTGACATATAGAACTGGCAAATCTCATAGGAAGCTGCCTAATACTAAATCAGTCTGGCAGCAGCTCTCCAAGGTTCCGTGCAGAGGTCATTTTAAGTGCTGCTACTTGAGATCCTCACTTGGATACCAGGCCTTGAGCTTGGGACCTTCTGCCTGTGAAGTATGTGTACTGTGGGCCTTCCCGGAAGCTGTCGTTCTGCTTCCTTGCTGGGCCCTTTCTGAAATGATCTCTTGTGGTTTGGGAGTCTCTTGGAAGTGTGTCCTCAGACTTTTGACTTTATTGAGTGGGGCAGAAGGAGCTGTACTGCAGCAACTCCACAGCACTAAAGAAATGCTGGAGAGAACACGGTTTCTGAGCATTAGTGCCATCATAATCCTTTGTGAAGGGATGTGGGTGGCGCTGTGGGTTAAACCACATAGCCTAGGACTTGCCGATCAGAAGGTCGGCGGTTCGAATCCCCGTGACGGGGTGAGCTCCCGTTGCTCGGTCCCTGCACCTGCCAACCTAGCAGTTCGAAAGCACGTCAAAGTGCAAGTAGATAAATAGGTACCACTCCGGTGGAAAGGTAAACGGCGTTTCCCTGCGCTGCTCTGGTTCGCCAGAAGCGGCTTAGTCATGCTGGCCACATGACCTGGAAGCTGTACGCCGGCTCCCTCGGCCAATAAAGCGAGATGTGCGCCACAACCCCAGAGTCAGCCACAACTGGACCTAATGGTCAGGGGTACCTTTACCTTTTTAATCCTTTGTGAGATGGGCTACTTTATTTTTGTTTCCTTTCTTCAAAGGATAACTAGGGGAGCAGGACATCAGGTTCAGAATCTGAGTTCCTTCAGATTTTATTCATTAAAGCCGTGGTAGGTCTTGATATTGCTACCTGAACCTATGGCAGTAACGTGTGTTTCTTCTTTGTTTTCCATCAAAAATCAGCTGTAGCCATTAGAGATTGTGGAATGATGGAGCATCATGTTCATTCTTGGAGCCATGGTCACAGCATCAGGCTTGATAAGCTTGAATTCTAGACAGTTTGTTGGTTTTATTTCAGCAGGAGACAAGTTTCACAGAGAATACAGGCAGTAGTCTGGTTGCATTGATGAGGGCAGAACTATTCCTGAATAGTCAACTGTATTAATTAGGCTGCAGCTAAGATCCAAGATAGGGACGCAGGTGGCGCTGTGGGTTAAAGCCTCAGCGCCTAGGGCTTGCCGATCGAAAGGTCGGCGGTTCAAATCCCTGCGGCGGGGTGCGCTCCCGCTGCTCGGTCCCAGCGCCTGCCAACCTAGCAGTTCGAAAGCACCTCCGGGTGCAAGTAGATAAATAGGGACCGCTTACCAGCGGGAAGGTAAACGGCGTTTCCGTGTGCGGCTCTGGCTCGCCAGAGCAGCGATGTCACGCTGGCCACGTGACCCGGAAGTGTCTCCGGACAGCGCTGGCCCCTGGCCTCTTAAGTGAGATGGGCGCACAACCCCAGAGTCTGTCAAGACTGGCCCGTACGGGCAGGGGTACCTTTACCTTTACCTTTAAGATCCAAGATGCCACATTACCTACAGTAGAACTACTCTAGACTAATTATTCTAGCACTTAGTGTCTTAACTAGAAATATTATCACATAAATCAAGACCAGAATAAGCAAAGGATATCCTTCTTTTGCCTAAAACTGGTAGGAATCTTTCTTTTTTAAAAAAAGTAAAATAAATTATTGAATCTGCTCAATTTCCCATTTTTACTGGAAAAATATAAAACTGAATCTAACTTTGGAATTTAAAGGGATGAACTTTGTGTCATTATTTTTACACATGCCGTGGTAAATAGACACCATTCTTGTTAATATGCTTTATAGAATGGTTATTTCTGTATTTCTCATGTTAAAAGGTGCCATTCGTTCAGACAGGAAGCTAAAGTAGAAACATATGTGTTTGATGAATATTCACATCTCAAGAACATTAATTAGTATATAGGAAAAGACAGCGATTAGTGAATATTTGCAGCGACTCAAATTTGTTTGTCTCCATGTCTTTATTCTCCCATTGAGAAGTGCAAAGGGATTTGCCTTTGCTAGGCTATGAGCTTCTTGGCTGAATGTTGCAAAGTGAATTGGTATTGGAGTTACAAAGTTCAACTTAGGAGGCAGAAGCCCATTTCAGACACTGTAAAACATGCCATGTTAAGTGTTCTTGTGGACAAAGGAACAAGGAGAAAGTCATGACTGACCAGCATGGCCAAGTTGACAGATTTCATATCTAAGGTTATTCACGTGGTGATGGGGTGGGGAGGCCAACTTTTTCCTGGCAGCTGTCAATGGAATGATGCTGGTTCAGACGTTACTTTCTCCAAGCTATCACATTCATGGGGGCATTCAGCACGGAGCAGGATGTTACAGCATATAAGGGAAGGATTCTAGAAGTTCTCTGCTGCACTGATACAGTCTTTGCTTCTCTCAGCAATTCAGCAGCCACACAGACCCTGGGCGTTGCTGGAAGACAGATGCTGCACAACTATGCTGCTGCATTCTGTACTACTAATATCTTCTAGGGAGCAATTCTCAGCCAGGGAACAATGGAGTGGAATGGAGTGGCAGAGCTGCTGCTGCATCTGATGTCCTTCTACCTATACTTGGCTCTACCTATACTTGGCTGCACCTGTTTCAGGTTAGTACAGCAGAGAAGACCAGTCAGGACTGCTCTGTAGCTACTGAGTTGGTTTAGGATCCAACAGATCTCTACTGCTCCAGTTCTGCCACCTTCCTTTCCCCCATTCCACCGTGGTTTGGGGCCTGTTAACAGCCCATGCTGTTGGTGAATGCATCAGGGCCCTCAGTGGCGAGGGAGCCTCAAGCCCACCACATCCTTATTATCCTCCCTCTGAGCCGTATGGATCGGGGCTTAGAATTGCTTGCTTGCTCTTTTTAGATTGTTTCTATACTATAAAAAAGAAGGCTGATCGCCGAAGAATTGATGCTTTTGAATTATGGTGCTGGAGGAGACTCTTGAGAGTCCCATGGACTGCAAGAAGATCAAACCTCTCCATTCTGAAGGAAATCAGCCCTGAGTGCTCACTGGAAGGACAGATTGTGAAGCTGAGGCTCCAGTACTTTGGCCACCTCATGAGAAGAGAAGACTCCCTGGAGAAGACCCTGATGTTGGGAAAGATGGAGGGCACAAGGAGAAGGGGGCGACAGAGGACGAGATGGTTGGATAGTGTTTTCGAGGTTACCAGCATGAGTCTGACCAAGCTGCGGGGGGCAGTGGAGGACAGGAGTGCCTGGCGTTCTCTGGTCCATGGGGTCACGAAGAGTCGGACACGACTAAACGACTAAACAACAACAACTATAGTATTATTTTGACGCTCGAACTCAGGACGAAAGGGAGAAACATGCTTAAGAAGAAGGCACGGTTGGCAAATCCTCACCGTGATCAGCTTCTGCCTGGAAACCTATGTCCCCACTGTGGAAGGACGTGTGGATCCAGAATTGGCCTCCACAGTCACTTACTGACTCACTGTTAAAACTGTGTTCATGGAAGGTAATCCTACTCGGTTACGAGTGATCGCTATAGAAGAAAAGAAGATAGCATTATTGACAATTATTCTTTTGGCTATTGCATATTGTTTTTATTTGATCATAATTCCTTCTAACTATTTTGTAGAAATCTTCAGAAATATAAATTTAAAAGCAACCAACAAACAGGACGGTCAACTTTACTGATGCATTCCTCACCTGGGTTAAAGGTTTTTGTGACTTGAAGCCAAAATACCTCTCCAAGCATTCTGTGGGTGGGTATGTGTCTGTGGCTCATAGGAGGAGGCTCCAGAGGGGCTCCCTCCCGCCTTTTTGGTGACAGAAGTTCCTTCTGAGAGGAGAGGGGAAACAGTCCTCTGTGCATGTGTAGAATGTTGCACACAGTGTTTTTGATCCTCAAAAAAGTGTATGTTGGACTACCATTTTCATTCATTTCATCTCCTTAAATCACAGTCTAAACATTCAACAGCTAAGTATCTATTAGAAAACCCTCAGCGTTCAAAGACTTTCATTGCTCTCTGAGGCAGCCTTCAGGGCCATTTCACACATCATACAGAGACAAACCTAGGTTTTTCACCAAATCCATCGCGCGCCCCCCCCCCCAATCATCATATGTGATATCATATGTGAATATAATACCTGTGTTTGCAGTTAAGGCTTTGCTGCAAATACTTTACGTGTGCACCTAGAATTTCATGTGCGAATCCATATCATAGGTGGCAGGTTCTGGCTGTTTGGGTTTTGGAGCAAAAAGGCAGCCAGACCACAAATATGTTTAGATTGGCATTTTTATTGATGCTTGTTTCTGCTGTACATCTCGCATTGTTATGAGATTGTTTTAAAAGAGTTGAGCATGGTTATGTGCAAGCTACTTTGAAAACAAGCCTCTTTGGAAGAGAAAACAAGCTGGGGGCAAGACATTCTCCTCACAGCTGTGATTGTGTGGCACTGCCCTATGGCAGTGCCGTGGTGTCACAACAATTGACCATACTTCCAAAAGCAGGGTTGCATCAATCTGACTTGTGTAAGTGCTTTGATGACTTTGTTTCCCAGAGAGGCTGCAGGCCCCCTGCATTTAAGGGGCTGCAGCAGGGCCCATCTTTCCAGTCCTGTCTTCATGTTCTTTGGAAAAAAAAAAAAAAGGCTAGAAACTGGATATTGAAAAATGAGAGTAGCCTGCCTAGAACACATACCAGACAAACATGTTACTACATTTCAAGCTAATTTGAATTCACCTCCATGGAACCTGTTTGTGGGGAACTTGCACTTTTATTTGGCAGCCAGATTCTGACCCTGCAAATTGGATTTTTGGCAGGAAGGGAAGGGATGAAACAAGGCAAAGACCTTTGCCAGGGGTGTGGGGAGTGGAGTTGAAAGTGAGGGAAAGCTTCCTTCCAAGGAAAGTAAAAGCGGAAAGGTTCCCCACGACATTTCTATACTGTAGGAGGCTGTCGCTTCATTAAAAAGAGCCATTTCTGATTTAATTAGCATGATAATTTTTATTTTGCGTACTTATAAATTTCCAGTTACTGATTTGTTCCACTGTGTCCCCCGTTGGTCAGTAACAGGGTGGTGGTGGTGGTGATCATGTGAATGGAATCATTATGTCAAATAAGAATGCTCTAAGGCCAGTTTCTAGTCAACATTATATTTTGTTAATAACATTTGGGGCTTCAGAAGAATCTTAGGAGCTCAAAATATTTAACTAAGCAGCAAATGGCTCTCAGAGACAATGATGGAACCTACAGGCTGGTAAATATTAAATATCTATAGGCACCAAAATGCCTATCCAATGAAAGAAGCAGGGAAAGATGGGATTTTGCTCAAAATGTTGCCACAGGTGCCCATCTCCTACAAACCAGAGTGTGGCAAGAATTATGTAGTTGGATACAGATTACATGTTTCCACTAAACCACAGAAAGATGTCCTCTACTAATTCTTCACCTTGGAGTAGGGGGTGGGGCAACTACTATCCTGTTAAAAAGGTGCTAAGCTCAGATCTAATTATAATGACATCCTCCATAGTGTAAGCTGATTCCAGTTGTGTCTCTCAACTAATGGAAGAAATGTTTGTAACCAGTGGAGATTCCTGTGACTGGATTTATTTATTTATTTATTTATTTATTTATTTATTTATTTATTTATATTTGTATGCCGCCCATCTGACTGAGTTTCCCCAGCCACTCTGGGCGGCTCCCAACAGAATATTAAAAACACAATAAAACATCAAACATTAAAAGGGGAAGGGAAGTGAGAGGCCATTTTTGCCGATTCTCCCCCCTACTGGAAACTCCCAGGCATATTCGGAGGGTAAAGGGATCCTTTGAAAGAACACAAGAGGTGGTGTTTGGGGATCGCAGAAGATCTCTCTATCCCTTTGTATTGATTCTGCAGAAACTATCTTAGTGGTTTCCTCAAGACAAGGCTTGTAATAACAGTTAAGAGCAGTGGTGATCTCAGGTAACAGGATACGGTGCAGCATGGGTATTTCCTATCTGTTTCAATTTGTATTATTATTATTATTATTATTATTATTATTATTATTTTGTTTGCTTTTCTATTTTTGCTTTCTGGAGGGTTTGCCTTAAGTGGCTTCCACTTATAGAATCAGAGCATTGTAGAGTTGGAAGGGACCATAAGGGCCATCTAGCCCAACCCCTTGCAATGCAGGAATCTTTTGTCCAATATGGGGCTTGAATCCATGACCTTGAGATTAAGAGACTTATGCTCTACCAACTGAGCTGCAGAGACCAGAGAAGGAACTGTGAGTGGAGGGGTGTATTTCCCATTCTTTGGGTCTTCTGGGAATCTCACTGAACCAGCATGGAAATGAATGTGTGCAGTGCAACTGACTGGCTGCTGAATGAGACTCACCTGCAGGCTTCCTAAAGCTGCTGAACCTACCATGGTGCCTGTCCATAAAAGCAAGTTTAGAATGAGAAACAGGGATGATGTCAGCAGGTTCCAGGAACCTTTTAATTTATGTAAATTTGGGGGTGGTCTGTGATATTGTTTGGGCCCTGGTTGAAGCTCTACCAACTTTACTGTAGGCTTGTGAAACATGGACCACTTATAAACGCCACCTCCAGCTCCTTGAAAGATTCCATCAATGGTGTCTCTGAAAAATTTTACACCTCACTTGGGAAGACAGGCAACTAAGGCCAGTGTGCAGTGGTACCTCGGGTTAAGAACTTAATTCGTTCTGGAGGTCTGTTCTTAACCTGAAACTGTTCTTAACCTGAAGCACCACTTTAGCCAATGGGGCCTCTCGCTGCTGCTGCACTGCTGCCGCGTGATTTCTGTTCTCATCCTGAAGCAAAGTTCTTAACCCAAGGTACTATTTCTGGGTTAGCGGAGTCTGTAACCTGAAGCGTCTGTAACCTGAAGCGTCTGTAACCCGAGGTACCACTGTACTGGAAGAAGCAAAGATCACCAGTGTTGAAGCAATGATTCTTCAACATCAACTTCATTGGACTGGTCATGTTGTGCAGATGCCTGATTATCATCTTCCAAAGCAACTTCTCTATTCCGAAGTTAAAAATGGAAAGTGTAATGCTGGTGGTCAACAAAAGAGGTTTAAAGATTCTCTCAAGGCAAATCTAAAAAAAATGTAGTATAAACACTGACAACTGGGAAATACTAGCCTGCGAGCGCTCCAACTGGAGAACAATCTTTACCAAAGGTGCCATGGGTTTTGAAGACACTTGAACTCAGGATGAAAGGGAGAAACGTGCTAAGAGGAAGGCACACTTGACAAACACTCACCATTATCAACTCCTGCCCGGAAACCCATGTCCCCACTGTGGAAGTACGTGTGGATCCAGAATTGGCCTCCACAGTCACTTACAGACTCACTGCTAAAACCTTGTTTTGGAAGACAATCTTATTCAGCTACAAGTGATCACCAAAGAAGAAAGAAGAAGCAGCCATGGTGGGTGGGTGTAGCCTTTGGTGAGAAGTGTTGAATGGGAAGGTGTTTCAAAAGGAGAAGTTATTGCTATTTGTTTGTTTATTAAATTTGTATCCGATTCTACCTCCCAATGGCACTCCAGGCAGCAATTAACATACCAATATATATTTATTAATAATGTTTTTATTGTGTATTTTTGTAACATTATTATTATTATTGTCATTCTTAATATTATTTAAATTTGTATGCCGCCCTTCATCCAAAGATCACAGGGTGGTTCACAACATAAAAATACAAAATGAGAACACAAAATACATAATAAAAACAAGAACGAGCAAAACAAACCCCCCCCACAAACACATTTAAAAGGACGTAGAATGTTAATCAGCTAAAGTCTTGGTTGAAGAGGAACATTTTCACCAGGCACCTAATTCTGGTTTTCTGTACACTGTTTAGAGATACTTTTACGTATAAATAGTGGTATAGAAATTGTCTAAATAAATAAATAATACACACTGGGGCCAGGGGGAGGGGCACGAAGTGTAGCACTTGGGAAATTCCATAAAGGAGATTTATATTTTGGCTGGGAGACATATATATGTGGGCAGGGAAGAACCACAATGTTTTGTCACTCTGCCGTTCAGCCAATTATAATTCATTACAGAGTTTACATAGTGAGATTCTAAGGTTTTCTTTTTTTAAAAAAATGATTTGTTTGGTATTTGTAGGTACCACAGAGTAGACTTCCATTTTGCATACAGTACGTCTGATGGGCATTTTGCCCCTTTCTTTGTGATTTTGTTTGCAGCAGTTACAGCAATGGGTGGTGCAAACGTTTCCTCTTCAGCAAAACTCTATTGGGGTTAAAATTCAAGCTCATATGAGAGATCATGAGTTTCGGGTCAAAAGTGCTGTTCTTAAATGAACAGCAGAAAGCACTGCCCCCCCCATTCCTCCCTGACCTTCCTGAGGGTCTAAAACTGTGCTGAAGCCTTTTCTACATGATTAAGTGAGCAGAATCTTAGATTAGCTAAAAGCAGCTCTGAAACATAATGAGTTCACTTATTTTCGAGCATTTAATAACAGTTATAGACAGTTATGTGATCAGGTGGAGTTATGACTTATTCATTCTTTCGTTGCTATTAAAATTACTGCATTTGAGGTTTTTAAAGTCATTGGAATAAAGAAAAAAAATCTGATTTATGTTAGGAGAATTTAGTTTGCCCTTTGGTCTCTCAGTTTTTAAATGATATAATTAGACTTTTTAAATACCATTCTAAAAGCATTATTAGCATTTTCTATAGCAGAAAGCAAATGCGTGTTTTGTGGATAGTTTAATTTAAAAGGGGTGATAGTAATACTTGATTCAGGCAACGGTTGTAATACATTATTACAGAAAGGTTTTAATAATCTTTTAAAAGATGCCTGTATGTCTACACACACACACACACTTTGAATTCAGTTATAAATGATATTACAAAGAACTAGAGACAGAGCACAGACATATTCCCACTACCCATTTGGGAAAGGAAGAGAAAAAGTTCCATAGGATGCATTAACTCATGACCTTTAACATATTATCTCACGAATTACAAAGCCATCTATCAATCTTGTGGGGAGCAGTGGAAGGGAATAGAAAATGCTTTGATCAAAACAAAGGGATTTGCAGGTGGTTTGAATTAGCAGTAAACAATGGCCCTTAATAAATTGTAGGAATAATTCTGAAGTGATAGGAGATGATAAACATTTAAATAAAAAAACCCCTTCTTCTTTTTTTAATATATCTGTAACATACTATATATATTATTTTTATTTACACTCCACCCTAACCCAAATGGTAAAAAACCCACACTGTTATATTCTCGAAAGACTCGTTTCCATGTTCAAGAATTAATCTATTCAAAATGCTATTTAAGCATGTAAGTTTCCAATCACTGAACTCCCACCCCCACCGCCAACGTCTTTTGGAATTAACCTTCTGTGAGGTCAAGCAACCTTTGGGGTTCATAGGCTAGTACATGAAATATGATACCCTGACTTACAAAACAGGCTTAATACAAGTACCTTTAGTGACAACTTTTTTTAAAATGACAGGCACATAGATGCCCAGTAAATAAATCTCTTTTTTTTTTCTGACTTTGCATTGCCACACACTTTTCTATCTCAAATATATAATTAAAACCCCAGAAAAATGAGACCCTTTAATAGTTGTCATATGTGAGTGATGGATGTGAATACATGAATTATCAGACTAATGTGTGATTAAAACAGGATTAATGTGATAATAAATTATGGTGTGTGTATGTGTGTTTTTAAAAAAGTACCTCCCTTTTAGGTAAACTTCCTAATTGACATTTCAATTACTAGGTTCTCTAAAAATTCTACCTTCTGTGTGAATAACAGCTCAAATAAATTATCCTTCAGCCTGGACAGGATATTAAAAACTATCAGTTGCAATTATTAAAAATCTCTCCCAAGGTTAGTTAATTAGTGTGTGTGTGTGTGTTTGGGGGGGGGGTTATGTCATTGTTTTGGGGTTTTTTCTTTTTCTTTTTGGAAAGAAAAAAAAATGATAGGTGGTTGACAAGAGGCTTAAATCAGTCCTAGTTAAGAGCAACTGGTATGTTGATGCAGCCTAAGGACCCCTGAGAGCAACTTATACACAGTTGTCTAAACTCCAGTCTATTCCTGCTGCTAGTTAGAGAAAGAACCCAGGTCGCCTATATTTTCTTTATGTGTCAGTACCACCCGTATGGGAAATTACACACAAAAATCTTGTAATACAGATTCCTGCCCACTAGAGACTGATCTCAGCCCAATAAAGCCATGTTACTCCAGACCCTCACAGTTTAGACTTGAACTCCGGTCACAAAGGTGAGAGGCCAACGTTTCATCCACTAAGCCATTTATCCTTTTTCTTTGTAAGGAAGATTGATTTTAAAAAAGCTATTAACCTCCTGCGATTTATCTCATCAGATCATCTTCATTTTGTTCTAGCTGTATAAAGAGAGACCATATAAAGTCACACGCATTTCATTTATTTTTTCATTTGTTCTTCTGTTAATTCTGCGGGGCTAAATGGCGAAGAAAGGAGGAGGGGAAAGGCATGATAAACACAGAGGAAGGAAATGGGAGGAAAGGGTCAGGGGAAGGAAAAACACCCAAGGAAAACAAATACATTAAGAAACACCATTGCCTTGCTTGCACACCAGAAGCTGCCATATACTGGGCCAGACCACTGATCCATCTAACTCAGCATTGTCTACACTGATTGGCAGAAGGGGACATTGTGGGCAGGCCAGAACCACCCCTCTAAACATTATTTCAACACATGGTGGGGGAATAATGCCTAAAGTTAAGAGCTGTGCTTAGCAAGCACGGTCTCCTGTGAAAGTCCCATTGAATTGAATGGAAGGTCTTTCATCTCCTGTTTGCACTAAGTAAGTAGCTTCCAGAATATTGTACCAACCTACTTAATACACTGGTGAAACAAAAATGACAGACCGCTTTTCATTTCCCGACAAACACAATCTGGAGAAAATGTATTAATTAATTCCCACCAAGTATAAATAGAGAGGTTAATAAAAGGGAAATAACATCTAAGATACTGAAATGTGTACTCCAAAATTGTACCTTTCACTCATTTCCACTGAGTTGGACATTATTTAATTGTTTTAAAGGTAAAGGTAAAGGTAAAGGTACCCCTGCCCGTACGGGCCAGTCTTGACAGACTCTGGGGTTGTGCGCCCATCTCACTTAAGAGGCCAGGGGCCAGCGCTGTCCGGAGACACTTCCGGGTCACGTGGCCAGCGTGACATCGCTGCTCTGGCCAGAGCCAGAGCCAGAGCCGCACACGGAAACGCCGTTTACCTTCCCGCTGGTAAGCGGTCCCTATTTATCTACTTGCACCCGGAGGTGCTTTCGAACTGCTAGGTTGGCAGGCACTGGGACTGAGCAGCGGGAGCGCACCCCGCCGCAAGGATTCGAACCGCCGACCTTTCGATCGGCAAGCCCTAGGCGCTGAGGCTTTAACCCACAGCGCCACCTGCGTCCCTTATTTAGTTGTTTTAATGAAGTTCAAACTTTTCATAGTAAGTTATTATTAGTTTCCAGGACTAAAAGCACATCTGTAGATTTACTATTATTATTATTATTATTATTATTATTATTATTATTGGCTTCCTTTGAGGTGACCTTTGATTCATCTGAACCCTCCACATGGTGACCCTGGGAGCCGGATACATGAGGCAACATAGAAAGTATGTACAGAAAACCCAACTAACACTGGCCTTGTGTTTGCTGCGTTAAGCTCTCCATTTAAAAGGATTGGGATGTCAGAGATTTAAGGTCCGCAATCTGTAAGCAGAAGTACTGATCCAGCAATTCGCTGTGAAATCCTGTCTGAAAGGGCTTTCTCAATCGCATTGGCAAAGCATATAAGAGCTGTGCTGCTTGATCAAAACAAAAGTTTATTGCAAGGGCAGGGAGCCTGTGGACTTTCCCATCAACCCCAGTCAACATGATCAATAGTCAGGGAAGATGGTGGTTGTGGAGGGCCCCTGACTTATATGATTCACGACCCCGTTGCACCAGTGGCCAGCCATGTGCTTCTAGGAAGCCTGCAAGAAAGACATGAAGGCAATGAGCCCATTGTTTGCTTCTCAGCAGTTAGTATTAGAAGCATACTGGCCCTGAGCTGGGAGATCCCCATGATTAGCTATCATAGCCAATAGCTGTTGGTAGACCAAGACCAATCATCCATGCATTTGTCTGGTCCCCCTTTTAATATCATCAAAAATTTTGGCAGCAAATTCTATATATTCATTATGCACTGGATAAGGAAATACATTCTTTTGTCTCACCCAGATCTACTACCATTCTGTAATTCCAAGTTTTTGGGTGAAGTGAGAAAGGAAAGTATTTCTCTCTATCCATTTTGTACCTTGCTGCCATTGTGTCCTTTACCTCAAGGCTGCAAAGTATCTTGGGCCAGCCTTGCGGTGCCCCTCCTTTTCAGCTCTACAATACAGTGGTACCTCGCAAGACGAATGCCTCGAAAGATGAAAAACTCGCAAAACGAAAGAGTTTTTCGTTTTTTGAGTTGCTTCGCAAGACGGATTTCCCTGTGGGCTTGCTTCGCAACACGGAAACGTCTTGCAAGTTTGTTTCCTTTGTCTTGCAAGTTTGTTTCCTTTTTCTTAAAACCGTGCATTCACTTTGAGGAGCAACTCATAGCACACGGTGTGGTAGCCTTTTTGAGGTTTTTGAAGACTTTGGTGATTTTTGAAGCTTTTCCAAAGTCCGTGCTTCGCAAGACGAAAAAATCGCAAGACGAAAAAACTCGCGGAACGAATTAATTTCGTCTTGCGAGGTACCACTGTATCCCTTTGGAGACTGGGCAACTGATAGGATCTTGTGAAGACATCTGCCAGGAGAGCCAATTTAAAGTAGCCTCCCAGTGCAAGTCATGATGTGGTATAAAATCCCTGAAAACCCATATTCCAAAAATATTTTGTTTTACTGGTGTCTGAGCAGGTAAAGGAAGCTTGAAAATCCTACATTTTGACAAAATGAGCTCAAAAGATCCCAAAAAGTGAACTTTTGGCTAACTCTGCTATTTCCTTTATAAACAATAAATGAAACATAGATAGATGGATGGGAAACTTTAGAAGCTATGCCGAAAAGAAAGCTCCTGTTGTAAAATATTTCAGTATTTTTTGTTTTATTTTTTATTGCAAATGAAGCTGATGATAAAGTAACTCTTCAGAAACTGGTTATAAATCCACTTCATACATATTTAACAGTTTACAGTGAATAGGATTAGTAATATCTTTTGTCTAATTTGTCAATCCAGTTCTTAGTTCCCCACAGTGCTGCAGTCAAACACAAAGACACTCCCAGTTACTTTGCCATAGATTAAGTAGCTCTTGAATTGAGATTTGCTGTATGGTTTTAGACCTTTGCTGGTAAATACTGTGATAGAAGCTAAAGGCCAAAAATAGTAGTGCCGTGGAATGAAAGGTATAGGCCTCTGGTTGACTCAAAGGGAAAATCCTCTCACCTTTTGAGCTGCCACAGCATGCGTAGTAATTATCCAGCTGGGGAAAGATACCTGAAGGCATTCATGGCATTGCCTCTGGATTGGCTGTATCTTTGTTTTTATTCTTCCTTTTCATTTTATTGCTGTCAATTTTGTTTATTTATAAAACAATATTTATACACTGCTCTCTCACAGGGTGGTGTACAGCAACATAAAAACCTTTAAAAAACAACACAGAGCAATCGTTAAAATGACTGGCTATTTTGAAGATTTATAGTTTTGAATATGTAGGATTGTTGTTGTTATTATTTTTATTAAATAATATATTTATATCCCGCCTTCTTCCCAAATTGGGATTCAAGGTAGCTTGCAACATTTGAAAACATCGTTATAAAATGCAATGTTGTAAAAACGAAATACCGTATTTTTTGCTCTGTAAGACTCACTTTTTCCCTCCTAAAAAGTAAGGGGAAATGTGTGTGCATCTTATGGAGCAAATTCAGGCTGCGCAGCTATCCCAGAAGCCAGAACAGCAAGAGGGATTGCTGCTTTCACTGTGCAGCGATCCCTCTTGCTGTTCTGGCTTCTGAGATTAAGAATATTTTTTCTTGTTTTCCTCCTCCAAAAACTAGGTGCGTCTTGTGGTCTGGTGCGTCTTATAGAGCGAAAAATACGGTAGTTAAAAACAATAGTTAAGATGCATTAAAACAGATTTTAAATCAGAAATAGCATACCCTCCAGCATTCCACCTATTAAAGTCGGGACATGTGTCTTTCTGTGTTGTGCTCCCATGTGAGCCAGCTGGGGCTTCTGCACCATAGTGCCCTGTTTCTGGAGCAGGTCCCTCAGCAAGCACCGCACAGGCTCCTCCTCCTCCTTCCCGCCATCATCCTTGTCTTTGTTGGCTTCTTCTCCAATGGGGGTGGGGGCAGCAACTCCCCTTCCTCCTGCCCTAGAGGCTCTAGCTCAGGCACCTTACTTCTCATGAAAGACATACATCTTTTGGTGCCGAACTCTGGTGGATGCCAGCTGACTCGTGGGAGAACTCAGCACCGAAAATTGGACATCCAATCAGAAGCTGGGCTGGCTTCTGTAATTCTGGGGTGTCCCAGTCAAATTGGGACTGTGGATGGGTATGCAATAAGTAGAGTTTGCCCTGACAGCAGCCCAGTGGTCAGGAATAATTTCTCTCACATAAACCTAAAGGTAAAGGTACCCCTGCCCGTACGGGCCAGTCTTGACAGACTCTGGGGTTGTGCGCCCATCTCACTCAAGAGGCCGGGGGCCAGCGCTGTCCGGAGACACTTCCGGGTCACGTGGCCAGCGTGACATCGCTGCTCTGGCCAGAGCCAGAGCCAGAGCCGCACACGGAAACGCCGTTTACCTTCCCACTAGTAAGTGGTCCCTATTTATCTACTTGCACCCGGAGGTGCTTTCGAACTGCTAGGTTGGCAGGCGCTGGGACCGAGCAGCGGGAGCGCACCCCGCCGCAGGGATTCGAACCGCCGACCTTTCGATCGGCAAGCCCTAGGCGCTGAGGCTTTAACCCACAGCGCCACCTGCGTCCCATTCACATAAACCTACCTGGGTATTAAGAATGTTCTCCCATCATTGCGAGTAAAGCTGGTAGTGACTAGGACTGGCCCCTGTGAGACTAGACTAGATGGGTTACTGGTCTGATACAGCAGGTTTTTCATATTTTCTTATTGTTGTGGTGTCCATATTTGGAGCTCCTTCCTCAAAGAAGCTTACTTGGCACAATCTCTGTTGTCTTTTCAGTGCTCGGTGAAGATCTTTTAAATTGCCTGAGCCTTTCAGGCTTATTATCTGCCTAACTGCATCCATTGTTCAATGCTACCATATTTTATCTTTATTTTACAATATTATATAAGCCACCCTTGCGGCTGAGAAACAAGGAACAAATTCTCCAAATAAATAAAGATAATTTTGCATTTGCTGTTTTCATACAGCATGTAGTATTTTCCTTGTTATCTATCAGCAAACAGGGTCATGCTAAGAAGTCCACCATCTATTAACATAATTGAGGCTTTACTCTTATTCTACTAAATGCAAGGAATTCTCTGTGCCTAAGACAGATGTGTTTGGACAAGACATTTTCGTGCAGATGTTATAAAGCTTTTGTAGTCAGATTCTGTTAACACTGTCACCCATCTTTCAGATAAGACAGCTTTGTGATTGCTGAACACACATAGAAGCATGCCATTTCTGAAAAGATTTTTAATCAACTGTATGATTTGAATGGTTTGAAGATCAACCTTGATGCCTGGTCAATGAAAACAATGGATGCTGTTGTCAAATATTCTAGCCACTTGGAAATTATGAGCAGATGAATCTATTTCTCCTCACTAGAATAGTAAGTAGACATCAGACTTCTCTTTAGATCTTCAGAGTAGGCCAAGAGAAGCATTTAGCAGGTAAACTCATTTAAAGAAACTTTGCTTTGTAAATGTTCTGCATCATCATTTGGTGGTTTTGCCATTGTAATAGCAAATATTATAACATTTATGTCCTTTAGATGAGTTACTGCTCTAGTTGGAACTCTGGAACTCTTATACTAAATAATTGCAGACTGGATTATTGCAATGCACTCTGATCCAAAATGCAAGAGCTAGTTTACCAGCTGAGGTTGCCAGTTCATTTCTGGATGTAATTTAAGGTTTTTCACGCTAGTATTTGAAGCCCTACATGATGTAGGCTCAATAACTGAATTACTGCCTCCTTCCCTACAGACCCTCCTGATCAGCAGAGGTAGGCCCTCTTGGTAGTGTTGGCTTTTTGCAGTATGGTAGCGCTGCAGAGAGCTTGCTGGGGAGATCATGCATTAAAAAGAAAGGGACTCAAAAATAACTTAAGGTTTTAATTACGAAAAAACAAAACAAAAACTCCTTATACACTAAATACATTAACAACAAACCAGACCCAACCACCAACCCAACCCCCAGGGTAATGGTAGAGCTAGGTGCTGCTCCTTATATACTCCATGCAAATGCTGACACACCTTAATCAATGCAACTCAGCAGCACCTGCTATGTTTCACAGCTGTAAAGCTGGGTCTCGTTATCTTGCTCTGGCCCTTGCTCTGGCCCCTTAAAGACATACACATTAGGTGGAACAATGATGAACCTTTACATTTAAAGTAACCATTCAACATTTCCCCTGCGGTTCATCATTGTGGAACAAAAACATAAAGCATACTTTGTACATGTCTTTCATGCGTAACCTTTGGAAGTGCTTTTGTAAAAATGTCCGCAATTTGATTGTTACCTGGAACATATTCAAATACAATCATTTCATCAGCAATTAGTTTCTTTACAAACTGCAGACGTAATCTTAAGACTCTAGTGCGCTGCGTATTGGTTTCTGAGCATAGGATGGCGAGTCCACTCTGGGAATCAAGGTAAACTTTTACTGGTAGTGTTACTTGCATCTGTAGGTCTGCAAATACTTGCAGATACCATTCTACATCACGAGTGGCCTGAACGCATGCACATAATTCACTCTCGGTTGTGGAGAGACAAATAATGGTTTGTGTCTGGGACTTCCATTCAAATGGACAACCGTTATAACAAAACACCATACCAGACACACCCCTGCAATTATTTTGTTCCACTGCATGAGATGCATCGCAGAAAATTTCAAAACCTTTGTCAATACTTGATGTGAACTGCAACCTATAATGTTTGGTTTGTTTAAGGTACATTACAACTCTCTTAAGAGCAGAGAAACATTGTGTAGTGGGCTTTTCCACATTGTGATGCATCTTTTAACAAAAGCTTAACTGTTTCATATTTTACACTTGGTGAATAACACAAATCATAATCTTTGCCTGGAATTTGTTGAAAACCCCTAGCAACTAATCTTGCCTTGTACCTTACAACTTCATTTTTGTCATTCATTTTAACTCTATAAACCCATTTTGAATCAATAAGTCTCATATCTGGGGTTTGTGGTACAAGAGACCAAGTGTTATGCTCTTTTAAAGAAGCTATCTCAGAGTTCATAGCTTTATACCAATTTGCAGCTTGGTGCTTAGGTAAATTCTGAACATCATTGTAGCTTTTTGGCTCAAAAACCGCCTTATTGGCATACACAGTATTAAAATGTTCATCTGCAAATCGTTGTGGCTTCTGCCTCTTTCTATCTGAACGTCTCAGTCCGGAAGGAGAGTCAGACTCCTCAGACTTAATGGGACTAAGTGAACTACTAGTTTCAGGTTGTAAATCATCATTGTCAGACTGAAGAGGTGCCTGTAGGCTAAGCTCACGGTCAGAAAACTCAAGAGAATCTAACCTCCCCTCAGGTGCCTGTGACTTTAAATCATCAAACAAATTATCAGATTCAACAGGCTTTTCGTCTTTTTCCATTAATTCAGAAGCACCATTTCCTGCTGCTGCTGCTTCTTCCTCTTCTTCCTCAGTATTATCTATACCATCAGTATCTTGGAAAACAGCAACTCCATTCCAATTTACAGTTTGTATCATGCTTCTGGTAATATGAAATTTGCCAGTTGCTGGTATGTAAATTCTGTACGCCCCCTGCTGGTAGCCCATTAATTTTCCCTGAACACTACGCTCACCCAATTTCTGCTTAGCGGGATAATGCATAATTACATCTGAACCCCAAATGCGTAGGTATTTCAGATTAGGGCGTTTTTTAAACAGCTTCTCATAGGGGGTGACATCTAAACCAGAATGATAACTGCGATTTCTAACATAACAAAATGCATTAAGCGCTTCAGCCCAAAAGTCTTTGGGCAGATTAGCATCGTGCAGATAAGTTTTGACCCCTGCTTGCAGATCACGCTGCACAACTTCAACAAGCCCATTTTGCCAGGGACTTCGGGGGCAAGATAACTCATGAGTAGTCCCCTGCGCTTCCAGGAATTTCTCAAAATCCTCAGAAACAAATTCCCCGCCCCGGTCAGAAAACAGGTTCTTAATTGGTTTGTTAAAGTGCGTTTTTACCCAGTTGCAAAAAACTTTGTACTTCTCAAATGCTTGGGACTTCTCAGCTATTGCATAAGTCCAACAATATCTACTATACTGGTCTATGAGAGTGAGCCAGTACTTTGAACCTCCTAATGATGGTGGGAGTGGCCCAACTAAGTCACAATGTACACGCTCAAATGGCTCAGTTACTTTCCTATCTGAGCATCTACCCTTGCGTGCAACCTTAATCTTATTCTTGCAACAGGATAAACATTGCATAAAGAATTTACATGGTTTTAAGTTGAGGCCATTAACAATATTCTTCGTCCTAATTACATCAGCAAAATTCAAGTGTCCCAGAATTCTGTGCGCCTCGTGGACACACCCAGAATGAGGCCTTACATTCCTCAACCCCTGGCTTGACTGTGCTGCTCTGCAATTTATAGGCGATTGGGAGTAAGTGCGAAAATACAGTCTATATAAACCATCAGAGTCCCGGGCATACAATAGACGTTTGTTCCCCTCAAAAAACTCACACATTGAATTTAAGAAACACACACTTATGCCTTGACGAGCAAAACACCTTACTGATAATAAATTGTCCACTGATGGGCAGTAAATGCAGTTCGCTATTGTAATGTTTAAAGAGTCAAGTTTAACAGTACCCCTGCCAAGTGACTGCAAGACTTGTGAATTGGCTAAATGTACATTACCAATTTCCTCTTCGAAAGAAATAAACAAGCTTCGATTGTTGCAAACGTGGTGAGAAGCTCCTGAGTCCACAATAAAAGAATTCCACTTGGCACCTTTAATTCTTTTATGATCTGCAGTCCGAGCATGAAAAGCTCGCGGCTCATTTCTGTCTTTACAGTGCGATGTTGGCTGCTGAGATGACAACCGTGACTGACGAGCAGAAACAGGCTTAGGAGTACTTTGCTTTCTTTTGGATCTGCAGTCCTTTGCAAAATGTCCTTGCTTATTGCAGAACCAACAACGCTTTGCAGCTTTAAATGCAGTCGCATCACCACAAGTTTGCATATGGCGTTCCTCATTACTTCTGGAAATAGGAGTGCTTATGGCACAAGCCTCCCTTCTATCCAACTCGCCCATTAATCTTGCCGTCACCCCTTCCACAGTTAATTGTGCTGGTGGGACGGCAGATATCTGGCTAGCTATACCATCAAAGTCCTCATTAAGGGAACAAAGAATGATAAAAACATACTGAATATCAGGTATGTCCATGTCCCTTCGAATTAATTCGCCACGTATTGCCTCCAGACGTCTCAAGTGTGCTGCCAAATCACCACCAGGCTGCAACTTCGTCTGGTACAGCTGCTTGAAAAACGTCAATGCAGACGCTGACTCCTTTCTAACATGCACTGCTGCAAGACTGTCCCACATTTCTTTGGCAGTTTTCTTATTCCTTATATAGACTACTTGCTGGTCGCTGACTGCCAAATTAATTATTGCCCTGGCTTTTGCATCTCCTTTTGACCAAGCATTAGTTACAGGGTCAGGAGGGTCATCAGTCACATAGGTCCATACTTCCCTGGAGGTCAAAAGCGCCTCCACCCGAAAAGACCATAAACTATAGTTCTCATCTGTTAGCTGTGGGAAGACCAGAGCCTTCTCAGCTTCAGGAACCCGGTCAACCATTCTGGAAATCTTCCAGACCCACAAAAACTACACTAACAGGAGAAGGAGTTTTCAAACCTTTCTCAGAGTCCAAAAATATGCAGTCATCCACTCAGCAGCTGGGCCCATAACCAAAGATGTTGGCTTTTTGCAGTATGGTAGCGCTGCAGAGAGCTTGCTGGGGAGATCATGCATTAAAAAGAAAGGGACTCAAAAATAACTTAAGGTTTTAATTACGAAAAAACAAAACAAAAACTCCTTATACACTAAATACATTAACAACAAACCAGACCCAACCACCAACCCAACCCCCAGGGTAATGGTAGAGCTAGGTGCTGCTCCTTATATACTCCATGCAAATGCTGACACACCTTAATCAATGCAACTCAGCAGCACCTGCTATGTTTCACAGCTGTAAAGCTGGGTCTCGTTATCTTGCTCTGGCCCTTGCTCTGGCCCCTTAAAGACATACACATTAGGTGGAACAATGATGAACCTTTACATTTAAAGTAACCATTCAACAGGTAGTTCTACTTCCCACAGAAGTTCAGGTAGTGATGACCTGGGAGGGGATATTTTCTGGGGCAGCCCCTAAGTTCTGGAATTCCCTTCCCACAGAGGTGCATCTGGCTTCTTCCCTATACAGTTTGGGATAAATGCTAAATATACTCTTTACGTTGGCCTTTGACACCTGAGATATGTGTTTTCAGGGCCCACTCTATTCTTGTATCTATTGGTGTGTTTTTTTTTTTTAAAATCAATTTTTATTGAAATTTTTAAACATAAATGCATATATAATAAACAATGTAACATATATCATAACATAACTTCTTAGCTTCTTTGGACTCCCTCACGTCTTCCGCTCCCACTTGCATCTTTGTCAATTCTTCCCCGCAATTTATGATCCTGTTTACATTCTTATATCCCATTCATTTAGAATATAATCTTTTTTTTTTCTTTTTTTTTTAAAGTACTTTTTATTCAAGTTTTGAAAATACACATGTCTATACAAATATACGCTATACAGATCATCATATCACCCAACTTACAAGCATACATATAGATATACAAAAGCATACATGTAGATATACAAGCATACATGTAGATATACAAAAAAGAAAGAAAGAAAAAAAAGAAAAAAAAAAAGAAAGAAAGAAAAAAAAAAACCTTTGGACTTTAGTTAGTCCTGGACTTCCCTCCACCCTATTGGTAAGTATCAAATAATCCTACATTCACGTATTTTCTCTTAAATTTAAATATTAGTTATTCTCTGTTAGAGTTAATCGAAGCCCACCAGTGTCATCTACAATTTATTTTCAGTATATTTCCAGTATTTACTCCAATTTTTATGAGATATTTGCTCATCTTGGTCTCGTATTCTAGCCGTTAGTCTAGCAAGTTCGGCGTATTCCACCATTTTAACTTGCCAGTCACTTATATTAGGTATAATTTCCGTTTTCCAGTTTTGTGCCAGCATGATTCTTGCGGCTGTGGTGGCGTAGAGGAATATATTCTTATCTTCTTTTTTAATCTCTTTACCCAGCATTCCTAGCAGAAAGGCTTCAGGTTTTTTGGGAAAAGTATATTTAAGAATTTTTTTAAGTTCATTATATATTAGTTCCCAAAAAATTTTCACTTTGTTACATAGCCACCACATGTGGTAGAAATCGCCTTCTGCTTCCCCACATTTCCAACATCGTTTGTTCTTTAACCTATAAATCTTAGCTAATTTCACCGGTGTATGATACCACCTATATATCATCTTCCACATATTTTCCCTCAATGCCATACACGCCGTAAACTTTATATTATTATTCCATAATTCTAACCACCTTTCAAAATCGATGTTATAGCCCACATCTATCGCCCACTTTGTCATTGCCTCCTTCACCTCCTCATCTTTAGTGTACCACTCCAGTAGTATGTCATATATCCTGGACAGTGCTTTACTCTTTCCCTGTATTACCTCCACATTAAACCTAGATTTTTTATCTTCAAATCCTAATTTCTTTTTATCTTCAGTTAGCAGACCATTCACCTGGTAATATTGTAACCAACTTGTAAAAAGAGATTTTATCTCCTCATAAGGTCTAAGTTTCAAGCCGTGTTCCGATTTAGTTATAAGTTCTTCATAAGTGGCATTCTTCTCTTCCATATTAGTTTTCTTAATAGTCAACACCTCTATTGGAGAGATCCACCAAGGGGTTTTCCTTTCCAAGAGATTTTTGTTCCTCTCCCATACCTGGAATATTGGACCCCTAAAAATATGGTTTAGGAAGCCCCTGTGTGCCTTCACCTTTCCGTACCACAGGTACGAGTGCCACCCGAACCTATTATCGAAGCCCTCCAGATCTAATAATTCTCTATTTTCCAATCTTATCCAATCTTTTAGCCACAATAAACATGCCGCTTCATAGTATAAACTCAAATCTGGTAGGGAAAAGCCCCCTCTTTCCTTTTTATCTACTAATATTTTCATTTTAATTCGTGGTCTTTTTCCCTGCCAGATGTATTTCGCCAAGGTTCTCTGCCATTCTTGGCATTGCTTTAGACCTTTGAGCACCGGGATAGTTTGAAATAGGAACAACATTCTGGGTAGAACATTCATTTTTACAACTGCTATCCTTCCTAAGAAGGATAGTCTCATTCTGTCCCAAATTTCCAAATCTCTCTTAATATTTTTCCAGGTGACCTCGTAATTATCTTTAAATAGGTTAATATTTTTAGCCGTAATCCATACCCCTAGGTATTTTACCTTTTTTACCGTCATTATTCCCACCCTTTGCTCTAATTCTACCGTTTCTTCCTTGGTTAGATTTTTGACCAACATCTTAGTTTTATTCTTATTAACCTTAAGTCCTGATACGGTGCCAAATTCTTCAAATTTTTGTAGAGCTTCTTTTACACTATGCTTTGGGTCTTGAAGAGTTAGTACAATATCATCGGCGAAGGCTTTGATTTTATATTCATTCAATCCTACCTTAATTCCTTTAACTTCTGTTGTTTCCCTCAGTCTTTTATTAAATATTTCCAGTACTGTTATAAATAGTAGGGGAGATAAAGGACAGCCTTGTCTAGTTCCTTTGTGTATCTCAAAAAATTCTGATGTTGTATTATTTATTACAAGTTTTGCCTTTTGTTCGTAGTAAATAGCTTCTATACCTTTTCTAAATCTTTCTCCCATCCCCATCGCTGTCAGACTTTTCTTCAGGAAGTCCCATGAAACATTATCGAATGCCTTTTCGGCATCTATGAATACTAGGGCGCCCTGAACATCTATTCTGGTATCTAAGTATTCAATAATGTCTATTACGTTTCTTACGTTATCCCTCAGTTGTCTCCCTGGAAGGAAGCCCGTTTGATCTTTGTGAATTCTGTTGTTCAAGACCTTTTTTAATCTTTCTGCCATCACATCTGCGAACAGCTTATAATCGTTATTTAATAACGAAATCGGTCTGTAGTTCTTTACTTCTAAAGCATCTACATCTTTTTTAGGAATTAATGTAATATATGCTTCCTTCCAGGAGTTGGGGATTTTCCCCTCTTTTAGAATATTGTTCATCACTTCACACAATATTGGGGATATTTGTTCATTTAATGTTTTGTAATATTTGGCTGGTAGGCCATCCGGCCCCGGTGCTTTCCCGATTTTCATCTTTTTTATGGCCTTTTTAATCTCTTCTTGTGTAATCATCTGGTCTAAGAGCTCTTTTTCTTCCTTTGCGATTTGTGGTAGATGTTGTTTTTGGAGAAAGTTATTTATTTCGTCGTCCGTTTCCTTTCCTCTTTTATATAAATTCTTGTAGTAGTTCTGGAATATCTTTTTTATTTCTTTTGGTTGCTCTACGATTCTATCTCCATCCTTTATCTTACAGATCGTATTTTGTTTCCTCCTCTCTCTTATTTGCCACGCCAAGTATTTCCCTATCTTATTAGCTGATTCAAAGTTTCTCTGTTTCATCATTTTTATTTTCCACTCAATCTCTTGATTAATTATCATAGAGAATTTAGTTTGCAATATCTTTATGTTATGCTTTATGTTCTCTTCATCAGGATTAATAGTTAATTTTCTTTCGTTTTCCATAATCTGTATTAGAATTTGCTCTTTATTTTTCTCTCTTTCTTTTCTTAAATGGCAGTTTTTCTGAATCAGGAAGCCCCTCATGACTGCCTTTCCCGCATCCCATACTGTCTCTACCGCTGTTTCCCCATTCAAGTTCCACTTAAAGTATTCCTCAATGGTTTCCTTAGCCTTAGTTACTACCCTCTGATCATTGAATAAAGATTCGTTCATTCTCCATCTGCCTGGTCTATTATCTTTACCTTTTATTTCCATAAAGACTGAATTATGATCGGATATAGTTTGGGCGGAAATTTCCGCCTTACTTAGATTCTGAGTTAGTTCTTTAGATACCCAAATACTATCTATTCTTCCCCAACTCTGCTTTGGGTTTGAAAAAAAGGTATATTGCTTTGTCGTGGGGTTTTTAAATCTCCAAGCATCTATCAAACCTAGATTGTTAATCAGGTCAAAAAATGACCTGGGTAGTTTACCTTCTTTCGAATCTTGTTTTTTTGTTGATTTATCCAAGTTTGGTGAAACCACCCCGTTGAAATCTCCCATTAGTATTATTTTTTGGTCCATCCATTCCGTTAACTTATTGCCTAATTCAAGGAAGAAATCTGATTTTTTATCATTTGGAGCATATATTCCTACCACAATTATTTTTTCTCCTTGAAACACCATCTGTACTACTATCACCCTCCCTTGATCATCTTTATACAGTAATCGTGGATCAAATTTTTCCTTTATATATAGAACCACGCCTCTCTTCTTAACCTTGTCAGAAGTCACAAAATCAAGTCCTAGTTTCTTATTACTTAAAATTCTCTTATGCTTATTGGTTACATGAGTCTCCTGTAGACAGATTAAGTCAAGATTCCTTTTCCCTAATATATGTACAATCTGATTCCTTTTATTTTTATTGTTCATGCCATTCACATTCCAAGTCAACGCTTTTAATGCCATTATTATGCGTTATAAATAGGTTATCAAATCTGAATAAGAGTTACTATTTATCTTCTTTCTCTACTTCTTCCCTTTCTTCTGTTACTTCTCTTAATTTTATCTCTCTTTCTTCTTCTTCACTTTGTTCATCCTCTCCCCCCTCCCCCATTTTCCCCAGGTCCTTCTCGTATCTCCTTGCAAATTTTTGAAGTTCTGAGATAGTGGACAGTTTAAACTTTTTTTCTTTGAAATAGAATGAAATACCTTCCGGAAACTCCCATCTATACAAGATCCCATTTTTCTTCAGTTGATTTGTTAATTTTTTATATGGGTCCCTCCTTAGAAGAAATCTCGAAGGAATCTCTTTGTAAATAATAATTGGGTTTTCTTCAATATATAACCTTTTGACATAGTTCTGTTTCAAAATTTTGTTTCTTATCTCCAATGAGTTAAACATGGCTATTACATCTCCTGGCAATTTTTTCCCTCTGGCCTTGGCCGATTTTGTTCTTATTCGAAATATGTTTACCAAGCAATGGTTTATCTCTTCTTCTTTTCTATCTAGCCATATTGCCAGCTCTTTCACCACTTTAACTCTAATATTCTCATTTAAATCCTCTGGTATTCCTCTAAGTTTTAGGTTAGATTGATTTTGACGCATCTGCGTCATAGCCATGTTGTCCAACAACTCTTCCTGTGTTGCTCCTATTTCTTTAACTTCTAATCTAATCCTGTCCATCTCTTTCCTACTGTCTTTCGTGTCCTTTTGAACCCTTTTCACTGAATCCTCCAAAACCTTAGCTTTTACCGAGAGATCCTTAACTTTCCCTTTCAGTTCCCCTACCACTTCCTCCAATTTTTTGTCTAGAGTATCTTGTACCTCCATCAATTTTCTCTCAATATACTGTTCATTATTTTTAAATTCTTTTCTTATTTCGGCCATCAAGCTGTCATAATCTCTAATATCTCTTGCCTCCTTCCCCTCTTCTTGTTTTGAAGGCCTC
The DNA here is from genome assembly GCF_951804945.1 of Podarcis cretensis. Taxonomy (NCBI): domain Eukaryota; kingdom Metazoa; phylum Chordata; class Lepidosauria; order Squamata; family Lacertidae; genus Podarcis; species Podarcis cretensis. Next base: position 41,462,978 of record NC_137170.1, on the reverse strand, counting down.
CTTTCCGCTGGTGTTGCCACCCCCTTCTTAGAACCGTTCGGCATTTGTATATTTAAGTTTAGTTCTTCCTAGTATACTGTATAATGTAATATACTATGTGGATAAGATATAGAGGTAACAAGGTTAACAAGGTTAACGTCTCTCAGATATTGCAACAAGAGTCCAAAATTGACTAAATTGGTACAGCACAAAAATTAACCCTTAATTAAGATCAGATATTAATAATACAGTTTTAACTGTACCTAAATTCAGACACGTATTTAAATCCTCAGAGTCTTATAATTAAATGTAGTAAACACCTGAACCTCCAGAAACACTTCCAGATTCAGGGGGTTCTCAAACTCATGAGCAAGGAAGGTCCTGCGAAAATGTATTCTTTAACTTTGCATCCCGGGGTGTATGTCTCTTTAAATCCCGAAGAATCAAGAGAATCACAGCTGTCTCTGAAACTCAAGAACGTATCCGGTTGGGGATGAAGAAGGCGGGTCCCCTTTAACTCACTCAATATGGCAGTCCTTTCAGAGTCTCACCATCTTTAAGCAAACTTTAAGCAAACTTTAAACACAGTCTCACAGTCCCTGTCTTTAGACACAGAGCGCTGCTAAGGCACCTATATTCCACACTCCGTTTAAGTCCCAATTCTCCCCAATCCTGAGGTTTAAAAGCAAAAGTCCTCCACCGAAACCCGTGCTGGTTAAAGCGCTCTCCGTCCCGATGAAACAGAAAAGTCTTTTTCCCCTCTCCCTAATCGATATAGTAGTTCAACTGTTACCTTGCCTCTGACACTTTATACTTTGTGTCTGAGGTCTTTCCACCACACACTCACTGGCAGCTTGTTTCCTCTTTTCCTCTTTTGTTTCCTCTCTGCCAGCGTCTTGCTATACTTTCTTTTCACCTTACCGCCAGGAATGGACTCCTCCTCCTTTTCACCAATTATTTCTTCTCTGCTGGGTTCTTATCAAAACGTTCCTTTAATCTTATCTAAGTAATTTCCAGTTTTTCTTTATCCCCACTGCTTTTTCCACAGTGATTTATAGCTACTTCCCAGCTTCTCCGCTGTTGTTGGAGGTCCGCCGCTTTCCCTCGGAGTTTGAGGCTTCACAGCATGGAGTCTGTTGCCTCCCCTTTACACTGCAGCTCCAGCCTTGTTAAACGCCGGCAACACAGGCGAGCACAGGCAGCGTCGCAGGGTACCTTGTCCCGCAGGATTCCCTCCTGTGGTTTCAGGGTTCACGTAGCCTTCGCGACCCCTCTAAATCTCCATACTGTTCGAGACTCCCCCAGAGGAGTTATCTCACACTCCTTTTCAGCGGCCGCGGCGTCCCGGAAGTCGCCATTTAGAATATAATCTAATGGTTCTCCCAAAGGTTTAAAATTTTCCCTCAATCTCACTTATCATCCTAATTACATCTAGTTTAGTGGTGGTCAATTATTTATGATCTAGCCTCCATCTTAACATTCAACCAAATTACAATGCTTTTTAAAATAAGTCTTAAATTTCTTCCAATCTTCTTCAACCTTCTCTTCTCCCAGGTCTCGGATTCTGCCGGTCATCTCGGCTAGTTCCATATAGTCTATCAGTTGCATCTGCCACTCTTCCAGTGTGGGTAGATCTTGAGTTTTCCAGTGCTTAGCGATGAGTATCCTTGCTGCCGTTGTTGCATACATAAAAAATGTTCGGTCCTTCTTTAACACCTTCTGGTCGACAATACCCAAAAGGAAGGCCTCTGGTTTCTTAGTAAAGGTATACTTAAATACCCTTTTCAACTCATTATATATCATTTCCCAAAAGGCCTTCACTCTCGGGCAAGTCCACCAGAGGTGAAAGAATGTTCCATCATTTTCTTTACATTTCCAACATTTGTTATCAGACAAATGGTATATTTTGGCAAGTTTAACTGGGGTCATGTACCATCTATATATCATTTTCATTACATTTTCCCTCAAAGCATTACATGCAGTGAAGTTCAACCCAATGGTCCACAACCTTTCCCAGTCCTCAAACATAATATTATGCCCTATATCCTGTGCCCACTTTATCATGGCCGATTTAACCATTTCATCTTGTGTGTTCCATTTTAACAGCAAGTTGTACATTTTTGAAAGTATCTTAGTCTTAGGCTCCAACAGTTCTGTTTCCAATTTCGATTTCTCCACCTGGAACCCTAACTTTTTGTCATTTTTAAAAACTTCATTAATCTGAGCGTAATGTAACCAGTCTCGCACTTTATCCTTAATTTTCTCCAAACTCTGCAATTTCCAATTTTCTCCATCTTTTTCTAATATTTCCCAATATTTTGGCCATTTGGCCTCCATATTGGGTCTTTTTCGGGCCTTAGCTTCCAGCGGTGAAAGCCACCTTGGAGTTTTATTTTCCAGTAAGTCTTTATATTTTGTCCAGACATTAAACACTGCTTTTCTGACAATATGGTTCTTAAAGGCCTTATTGATCTTAACCTTGTCATACCATAAATATGCATGCCAACCAAAAGCATTGTTAAAACCTTCCAGATCCAATACATCAGTGTCTTCGAGAAGTAGCCAATCTTTTAACCAGCAGAAAGCTGCGGCCTCATAGTACAACTTTAAATCCGGCAGGGCAAAACCCCCTCTTTCTTTCGCATCAGTTAATATCTTAAACTTAATTCTGGGCTTTTTGCCCTGCCAGACAAACTTAGAAATGTCTCTCTGCCGCTTCCGGAAGCACTCCGTCTTGTCCACAATCTGCAATGTTTGGAACAAAAACAACATCTTTGGCAATACATTCATCTTGATAGCAGCAATTCGGCCTAACAAAGAAAGTTTCAATTTTGTCCAACTATCTAAGTCTCTCTTAATTTCTGACCAACATTTTTCATAATTATCCTTGAAAAGACTCAGATTTTTTGCAGTTATGTTTACCCCTAGGTACTTTACTTTTTTAACCACAGTTAGTTCTGTCTCTCTCTGAAACCGTTCTGACTCTATATCTGTCAAATTTTTTCCCAACACCTTAGTTTTCTGTTTGTTTAATTTGAATCCCGCCACCCGACCAAAGTCTTGAATCAATTGTAACACTCTTTTCGTACTAGATTCTGGCTCCTGCAGGGTCAAAACTAGATCATCTGCAAAAGCTTTAAGTTTGTATTGTTTCACTTCGACCTGGATTCCTTCCACCAACCGGTCCCCTCTAATCATGGTTTTAATTCTGAACTTGAAATTGTTGTAACATGCCCTGGCACCTGTTGGTGAAGGGCAGATAACAACAAGAACAACAACTTTTACTGTGCCTATAGGTAGGAGCCTTAGAGCAGACCCATTGAAAGCAATGGGGTGTGATTTTCATTGGTCTATTCTGATGTGGACTGTGTAGACCCAAGTCAATATTTTCAGGTTTGGGAGGGGAAGATAGAGAACTTTGGCTTGTGAAAATTTTCTTCAGGCCTGTTCCAGCGTCTTCTTTCCATTATTTGCAGCTTTAGTTACTGAGTGTATTATAAACACCTTTTTTATTCATTTCCCTCCACTCTCTTATAAATATGGACCAAATATGCTTGGACCAATAATATTTCAGAGCTCCGTTACAAATGTGCAAACATCTTCATGCTCACCATTTTCAAAAGACAGGCGAAGTAGCTGCTTAGTATTTGTTCAGTACAGGGCTCAATTGTTTTTCAGTTACTTTCAGCATGAATAGGGTTGTTGTTGTTGTTTTTTAATGACCAGCAGATCTGGAAGTCTTCATTTAAAGTGACCCAAATTAGTGAAAGCTGAGATAAATATTGTTCCATTAAGGAAAAAGAGTGAAAGTCTGACCTGAGGTGCCTTCATAAGCATGCTAGACACTTTCACAGGAACCATTTTCACACCTCTAGAGTTCAGATAATGTCGTATTTCCATCTTATCTTATTTATCTTATTATCTTATATCTTATCTTATACAGTGGTACCTTGGTTCCACTGTACAACTGTACACTGAACAACGTAGTTGTCAAACAAAACGGCTCACGAATGCCGCAAACCCTGAAGTGAGTGTTCTGGTTTGCAAACGTTTTTCAGAAGCCGAACGTCCAACATGACTTCCATGGTTTCCAGTTGAGTGCAGGAAGCTCCTGAAGCCAATCAAAAGCCACACCTTGGTTTTTGAACGGTTTCAGGAGTCGAACGGATTCCTGGAATGGATTAAGTTTGAGAACCAATGTACCACTGTATTTATTACTGAAGTTTTTATTGTGTTAAAGCTAAAACAACAACTTGAGATTAATAATTCCAAACTGTGGAACTGTAAGTAAAATGTATCTTATCAGCTTTCCCTTTCAACTCAGGTATTATGTTTTCAGTTGTAAAAATAACCTCTTGCACATGGTCGAAGCAGTTTCATTTCATTATATACAACAGAGCACGTTGCTAAGTTATTCAGGTTGCCACAGTAGGTTGCAAACTATGGTGTCTCTGCTCTTCTACAAATATTGTTTTCTTGAACATCAGGCATAACACATCTACAACAGCAACAAATGTGCATAAGCTTTTTTTCTATTAAAACCACTTGGCAACACCCTTCAAAGTGAAATATTTGCATGCCCCCCACAAGATGTCAGAGGTAGGACATGTGGGCATAGTTTGGGAGAAACAGAACCCCTGTTGGGTCCATTGTGGCCCAAGAAACAGCAATTCCCCAGCCCTGTACTATGACACTGAAAACGTCATATATGTATCGTGCCTATATATTTCTCATTGCTGTAAGGAGAAAAGTTAGGTTAATAGCTGAAGACTCAGTTCCTAAGCACACTTTCTAGGCAATGATGAGTGCAATGGGAGTTAATTCTGAGGGGTATACTTAGGATCACACTGTATCATTAAAAAATGAAGCAGGAATGCTCAAATATGACTAAGTATTCTTTGTTGTGTTATTATTTTACCACCAAATATAGCCTTTCCTCTTGGTTCAGCCTGAAAGAAAGCAGCAGAATCAGTGGTGGCCTCTGTTTTGTTTTGTTTTTTTGTCCTCTTAACTTCCATTCCTTGCTCTCTCTGAAAAATTCAGCAGGGGCTGATCTTTGCATGTGGGGAAGCAATATTCTTTGCTTATCACCACAGCACTGTGCGAATTAATTGATTTCACGCAATGTTTGAAGAATAAAAAATAATGGTTACAATTTCTTATTCAGAAACATTATTATTGTATACATATACATTTCGGGGCATTTGAAAAAATACCACACAGTGTTCCATTGTCACCTCCAGGTATGTAACTTTTGCTGCTGCAATACTCTGTTATTTACTGTAAATGTTCGCCCTTAAACATGAACTGCATAACATAATAATAACAATAACTTGCAGCCCATTTTCCATATGTTGCTGTTCTGCTAAATCCTGAAGACAGGTTAAGAGGTAAATTTGATTTTGGGCGTATTTTGTCGGTGGACTTTTGGAAAGGCTGCAGGCCCATAATTATAGGTCAGCAGTGTGACAGAAAATAAAAATAAAAAGAAGGGCAGATATGAAGAGGTTCAGGTGTGATTTATCCTACCCACAAGAACTGGATCGGGATAGACGGTGGCCATTTATACATTGTCAAAAAAGGACAAATGAAGATACACACAGGAAGGTGATGGACAGAAGGTGAAAGCTCCTGTGTGAGAGGCTGGGTAGAGAGGGTCCCTCAGGGTGGGAGGCTCAGGGAAGAGGCGGAAGCTCCCAGGTGAGAGCTGGGAGGGTTCACACTTCTGTGTGTGGAATAAGGGTTAAGGTATAGGTAAGGTAAAGGTAAAGGACCCCTGGATGGTTAAGTTCAGTCAAAGGTGACTCTGGGATTGTGGCACACATCTCGCTTCAGGCTGAGGGAGCCAGCGTTTGTCCACAGACAGCTTTCCGGCCAGCGTGACTAAACTGCTTCTGGCACAATGGAACACTGTGACAGAAACCAGAGCACACAGAAACGCCATTTACCTTTCCACCACAGCAGTGCCTATTTCTCTACTTGCACTAGCGTGCTTTTGAACTGCTAGGTTGGCAGGAGCTGGGACGGAGTGATGGGAGCTCACCCCGCCACAGGGAATCGAACCATTGACCTTCTGATCGGCAAGCTCAGTGGTTTAGACCACAGTGCCACCCACATCCCTGGTTAAGGTATAATTGTGATAAAGAGCTTGGTATTATTAACTTCTTATTTTGCTTCCTGTTTTCCTTTTCTTTTCTCTTTTTTCTCTTCTTTTTTGGATTCTTCACTATCCTTCTTAGATTAGTTTGGCTTTTATTGTATTTTATGTTGAAAACTTTCATTAAAAATAGTTTATAAGAAAGAGAGGAAATGCATCATCCAAAAAAGAAGACAAAAGAGGGCCCTTAGTTGCATAAATTTTACAGATACTAATTTTATAGATGTGAACTTAGAAACAATGTCTATAATTTAATAGAAATACAGTTGCTCTCACCATATTGGGAAGGCCTGTGACATGGTGGCTTATCGCAGCAGCTCCAAGTGCTATCTAGAGCTCTTGATGGGCAGTTTCAAGGCTCTTGTGCTTCCGTCTTCAGGACCTCTGCCCTTCCTCCTTATGGTTCTTTATCTTTAAAATGGAATCAGAGGGATAGAGGCCAATGTAAACAGGAGGTTTAATAATACACTCCACAAAGGTGGTGGAACAGAACTGGGACTAGCACCAACATCTGGAATACTGGGGAACTTGCTGGAGCCTAGCAGCATGTGTAGGGTCCACTGGAACTAACATATTGCTCCACCACCCACCCACTGGGCCTTAGCCACTTTCTCCTCTCCAGTGTATGCTCATAAGCAGGAGGTTGACAGCTGTTCCAGCCCTTTCTTCCCCTGTGCTGTTTCACTTGCAGGATTACTTGGTGGTGGCGATGGCACTGTAATGGCCCAACAGAGCAGCATCTCATCTACCACCCCAATACAAGGCAAGTGAGCCAAATGAGGGAGGATAGAGCACTGGGCTTCAAGCCAGAAGCTTCTCCCATTCTCCAACAAGAGGGTAGTCAGCAGAATCTGGACTCCTGCTCTCTGCTTCTTTGAACAGGAGGAAGGGTAGGTCCACAAGCAGAGAGCTCATCCTGCCTGAAGATCTGTCTTGCAGGATCTACAGAAGATCAGAATCACTAGGAATATTTTAATGAAACCATATGTGCCCCTAAGTTGCACCAAAACTTCAGAGTTGATTCCCAAAGACTGAAACAGTCAAACCTGCAGATGTAGGTGGACTGAGACAAGGATGTTTCAAGCCATAGCGTTAGTTAAAACCAGTTCAGCTACAAGGAATCTCTCTGTTAATTGATATTATGCTGCTAAATAGAATATCTGTTTTCTTCATGATCACCAGGCCTTCACAATCTGCCTATGGGCTTCCTAGAAATACCTGGTTTGTGAAAAGGTATTATGCCCTTAAACAATGATGTAAAATCTGTGGCCCTCTAGATGTTGTTGATCTTCAGTTCTGAGCCACATTGAAAGCTCGCTTAAGGTAAAGGTAAAGGACCCCTGGACGGTTAAATCCAGTCAAAGGTGACTATGGGGTTGCAGCTCATCTCGCTTTCAAGCCAAGGGACCCGGCATTTGTCCACAGACAGCTTTCCGGGTCATGTGGCCAGCATGACTAAACCGCTTCTGGCAATGGGACACCGTGTTGGAAACCAGAACGCCCAGAAACGCCGTTTACCTTCCCACTGCAGCGGTACCTATTTAACAACTTGCACTGGTGTGCTTTCAAACTGCAAGGTTGGCAGGAGCTGGGACACAGCAACGGGAGCTCACCCCATCATGGGGATTCAAACCGCCAACCTTCCAGTCGGCAAGCCCAAGAGGCTCAGTGGTTTAGAGCACGGTGCCACTTGCGTCCCTGCTGAAAGCTCTCTTATACTGAGCCAGACCATTGGGTCCATCTAGCTCAGTCTGCACTACTGACAGCAGTTCTGTAGGATCTTAGGTAGGAGACTTTCCAAGCCCTATCTGGAGAGACCAGGGATTGAACCTGGGACCTTCTGCATGCAAAGCAGATGTTCCCCTCCTGAGCTATGGCCCTGAGTCTTGCTCATCATGGCCAGTTATCATGGATAATCAGAGTTGTAGTCCAACAACACAGAGAGAGCGACAGTTTCTCCATCCCTGTTCTTAAGCAATGGATACATTTTACTGAAATCTGCAAATCCTTAGTGCTGACGATTATTGCTGGGTGTTTGCATTTAACATGCACACCACTTAGATTCACTTGCATTCAAATTAAATTTTATTTGTGAAAAAGATTGCATGAGTTGGATAAAAGGTATGTAAATATTGTCAATACTAGGGACAAAATAATCCAATTTTTAAAATGTCTGTAGTTTAGCCTTGCCTTTCATGTTCCTGCTAATAGTTACTGCTGACTTGCTCAATGAATGTATGTCACAGAGGCCCCTTTTAATTATTACACAGGGCTTTTTAAGTACATAATGTACACAGTCAATTTAATCATGTTTAAATGATATTTTCAGTTCCCAATAATTAAGATGCCAAAACTGCATTAGTATGGACAGCAGTGCAAAATTCTATATTTCTGAAGTCATATTATGTGAGAATTTACAATGAGCTCCAGGAATCTGTGATGTAACTCTGCTGGCTCTGGTGGGACATTTTTATTTTAGATATCTTTAAAATGCCATGCATTTGACAAATGGAGAAAATAGAAATAGAAAAACTAGTGATGGCAATAATCTGTGAATTTTGAAATGGAGAAGTTAATGGCATTTTCCTATATTCCATATTAGACCTTCATATTAATCCTAATTTCCAACTTCTCTTTTTGCAATTTAGTAATTACAACTCTTTCAATAACACCAAGCTATGAATTCTGGAAGAGAAACAATGTAGAATAGAAACTTACACGGAAATAGATCACCACTTGTGATATGTTCTCTTCTTTAGTCACTCAAGCCCCTTTGTGTATTTAATTAGCCCATTATATTAACCCTAGGGATGCGGGTGGCGCTGTGGGTAAAACCTCAGCGCCTAGGACTTGCCGATCGCATGATCGGTGGTTCGAATCCCCGCGGCGGGATGCGCTCCCGTCGTTCGGTCCCAGCGCCTGCCAACCTAGCAGTTCGAAAGCACCCCCGGGTGCAAGTAGATAAATAGGGACCGCTTACCAGCGGGAAGGTAAACAGTGTTCCGTGTGCTGCGCTGGCTCGCCAGATGCAGCTTGTCACGCTGGCCACGTGACCCGGAAGTGTCTGCGGATAGCGCTGGCTCCCGGCCTATAGAGTGAGATGAGTGCACAACCCTAGAGTCTGTCAAGACTGGCCCGTGGGCAGGAGTACCTTTACCTTTACTTTATTAACCCTACATCTCTGAATTCAGCATCTTGGTTTGTTTGTTTGTTTGTTTGTTTGTTTGTTTGTTTGTTTGTTTGTTACAGCATTTGTACCTCATTCTTTAGTCAAAAAGAATCTCAGAACAGCTTACATACAATCAATTAAAACAAGACAGCCCCTACATGCAGGCTTACAATAAACACACACACACACACATACACACACATACACACACACACACACACACACACACGAAAGGAAAATCAAATCCAAAACTCAGCCACTAATGACTAGCTGGCACAGTTCATGGGCAGGAGGTGCAGCTGGGCCTCCAGTGAAGCTGATGGAATGAGCCCTGCTTCAGGGGCAGATCTTGGTAACATGCCACCTTGTGCAAGGCCAACATTTGATGCCCTCCACCCAGGCCCCAAGGTATTGGCTTGGGAGGAGGTGCAAGGCTCTGGCAGGGTCCTAGAGCCCTTGCACCTCCTTCCTAAATCCAGGAAAGGCTTTGAGAAGGCCCCTCCTTGGCTGTACACTCAGTGTGACTGCAGAGCTCACACTGCCCTAAATCTGCCTCTACCTGTTCCCTGTCTCTCCCACTGAGGCAGTCTGATGGAGTGGCTACCTGCAGAGGACAGCTGAGGGCAAGCAGGTCAGATGGAGCTGCCCCATTCAGTAGCCTACACTTGTTGGCAGTACTGAATAATAGCTGTTTGGAGGTGAGAATATTTAAAGAGAGGTCTCACTGCTCAAGGCAGAGTACACACTGCTCCCTTTTTATCCTTTTTATCAGGCTGGCAGAGGGTGACACTGTGACATGCCTATGGTCACCCAGTGTGATTCATGGCAGATTGGGAATTTATTAAGTCATTAACATGAATCAACCAGCAAAAGAACAGAATACTCACCTGAGATGGGCAAGTATTCAGACTGGTAAGGAGGTATGACTTCTAAATGCAACCCACTCCTGCCACCTATTTCAGTACAGTGGTACCTCGGGTTACGAACTTAATTTGTTCCAGAGATCCATTCTTAACCCGAAACCGTTCTTAACCTGAGGCGCGCTTTCGCTAATGGGGCCTCCCACTGCCGCTGCGCAGCCACCGCACGATTTCCGTTCTTATCCTGGGGCAAAGTTCTCAACCTGAGGTACTACTTTCGGGTTAGTGGAGTTTGTAACCCAAAGTGTTTGTAACCCAAAGAATTTGTAACCCGAGGTACCACTGTAGATTCATACTCATGGGATCAGTCCCTGCCCACCTGCTGAATAAATAAAATACAAAGGAAACGTACTTTTTCCTTGAGGGGATGATTCCCCTCCAGGTTTTCCTAGTTCTTGCAACCAATGATTACAAAATTCCGGTCATTTTTTAGGTGAATAGAGAAATAACTGTCCATTTCTAACATTTTTTAAATGAGCTTCGTATTGTTACTTCAAAGGCTGCCTGTCCACTTTTCTTGTTTTTATTCAGAAACTTTAACTGTTTGGTAATTAAGGATGATTTTTCAAACTTCTGAGACCCTTCCATTGTGATATGACAAGTCCTGTATGCTAATGAGATGGAAATATTAGCGTTTAAGAAGAACTGACTCCTTGGCTTGCAAATGACTGTCAGCTACCATATTCTTCTGAATGTATAATCTCACTGGAAATGAAATATTCTAATTGGGTTCCAAATTTACACCAGGATGTATTTATCTTTTGATAAACAGCTGTAAATTTGAAGTCATATTTTTCAATTCTAATTCCCACTCCCCACCCTCAATCTCTAATACTGGTTACGATTTTTCTCCCAGCATTTACATGATAAAATATACATTTTAACAAGCAATCAGTGAGCAATGTTCTCTTTTGGTGTTGTTGCTGAACAGTTGGGGAAGAGCAGCTAACTCATAATTAAAGAAGTGTGACACTATTTAAAGGCCAAGCCCTCTACCAAAGGTTAAGGATACAGCTGCCTCATCTACAAAAACATACATGTAAATGATGGACTGTTTATTGCAAACAATATTTTATTTGGCTATATCTTGTGCCAACCAATTCTATGAATCCTGTTGCGTTTCCTTCCTTGCATGCAACCTGCTGGGTTATTTTGAACCAGATAACATGCCTTGGCTATGACCTAGTATTATTTACTTGATTTCTTTCCCCCACCCCACATATAATTTGTCGAAATTAGTCTAAGGTGGAGCGTAAAGCCAATGGGCAAAGCCCAGTTTTCTGAACTGCTTGGCACCTCTCGTTGTTTTAACAATGCAGCAACTCTTCAAAAGAGTTGCTGTCATTTGCTTTGAAAGATTAGCCAAATTAGCTTGGGTGCTGAATCATTTCCTGCAGATCTCTAAACACAGCCAGCTGTATGCAGCTGAAGGTTAGCTGGATTTAGCCTTGCTACTTTAGGTGTTTTAGAGACTTCCTGAGCCTGGGTGTCGTGGTTCCATTTTTTCTTTATTTAGTCGAGTTTTGGGCCGGAAACACAAAAAAGCCTTAGCAAAACAGACCAACTGTTAAGGACAGATAAAGAGGTGAAAAGGAAGTCCAGGGAGGGATCTAGAGACCCCCTTACTCAGGGTCCTTTGTGCTCCAAATTCCAAGGCCTCACAGAACCCAAAGTAGAGAAGTATCCAAGAAGGGAGAGGAATTACACAAGGCCGCTTCACATTGCACTGTCACACCAAAAGAAATATTGCATATTAATTGAATTTATGTACTTTAGTTTGGCAGCTGCATATTATTATTCTGACCACACTAAAAAGAATAAACGAGGATCTTTGAAAGCTTATTTATCTATCCATTTTCCTTTAGGAATTCAGGCTCGATGTCAAAAAAAGTCATGATAAAGTTTTCCTACAAAGAACTATTTGTGATATTCTTGTCTGTCAGAATATGATGTTTAATCATTTTTATTAAATATTTATTTAAATGTGTATAAAGTGTACATTAAAAACAAAAGTATGTTATAGCGATGGACACATTTCTCATTTTCTGAAAGGAAATCTGGCTGTACTCAGTGATTCTTCTTTATTAACATTCCAAATCTATTTTATGTTCTTTTGCAAATGCATTCTCTTTGTTACATTGTTTTCTGTATTGCTGTCATTTTTATAGTTCTTCTGCATATTTTTGAACCCTAATATTTGTCTATATTTGACGCATTTTCTAAATATTCTCATATTAACATTTTTATATAGAACAAGCCAAAACAAGCTATGGAGTGAACGTGATGTAAACATGCTGTTTCCTCCTGGGCCTTTATAGCTGTAGAACTGATATAGGGCTTCAGAGAAAAGATGTCCACATCCACATGATTAGGATGCACAGTTACAGTAATTAAGACCAGACCACAGTTATACGTGCAAAGCCCTTCTTTGTCAATTCAAACAGGCTTGGGCTGGTTTACATCCTATGTCTGCTAAAGGAGGGTCAAATTCTGGTGTGTGTATATATTTGCACATATTGTCTAGCAAGAGCAATTGTATCTAAGAAAGATGTTGGATCAGTAAATCAGCATGACTTTTTAGAACTCTTCATTGGCAATATGATTTTTGAGAAAAGCATGATAGACACAGTGGCGTAGCGTGGGGGTGCAGGGGGGGCCGGCTGCACCGGACGCAACATCTGGGGGTTAGGGGTAGGGTTAGGGGGCGCAAATCCACGGGTTAGGGGGCGCAAATTACTTGCCTTGCCCCGGGTGCTGACAACCCATGCTACGCCACTGGATAGACACCGTTTAGGATTGAGGTGTAAAAAGACTCTACCTTTATTTTTGTTCTTATCCTTTACATCCCCATAAAGTGACCTGTATCTAATAGTGCCTTGTGTGCTCATACTGGGGGTCCAGAGACAGACAGAGGACACAAATTCTTTCCCTGCTATTGAAGTGTATGGGGTGATCTCCTTTTATAGAGAGCTCCATTCAGATCAGAGCATCCTGTCACTGCAAACCTGTCAGGAGTAGGTCAGCAATTAAAAAACAACAACACTGGTGTCAGTGAACACTTATTCAAGAGTAAAGAAACTAAACAACGCAGGCTACTGGTCGTAGCAACTCTTCCCAGAAGGTCCTGCACTAATGAGGCAGAGGTGAGGACTGAAGACCTTCCCACTGCTCTCTAAGGATCCTCCCCTGGCGGTCTTATCTCTTGTTGCTCCGCCCTCTTCCTTTCTCGGCGTTTTCTGGGAGACCAATGGGGAAGAGAGCTGGTTGTAGCAGCAGGAGGAGGAGATTCCCTGGCATCTTCAGCAGCTTGCTTCTACTCAGCAGCTTGACTCCCCTCTGCTGCCGCCTCTGATTCTGGACTGCTCTCTGCCACAGTCTCTTCCTGCTCACTAAACCCTGTTGCCTCTTCAGCTTCTGACACCTCCTCCTCCCAGTCTGCCCCCTCTTCTCCCTCTGACCACTCATTGTCATCACACCACCAGTCCCCTGTCTCTGAGGCTTCTTCCCCTGGGAGTTCTTTTGGGGGTTTCCCAGCTGGTGTCTTCCACTGTTCCTCTGCATCTAGGTAATGACAAAACCTTGGAAGTTCTGTTGAACACAAAAACTGAATTCTACAGTTAGTGTTCCTACTGGTGGAAGGCAAACTAAATACCCCCCCAAAAAAAAAAAAATTCAGGTAATTACTTAGGTAGCTAAATAGAGTCTGGTGCAACATACTTTATTTACATCTCTCTTGTTGTTTTTGTTGTTTGACCGCAACCAGTCAGATTCGTTTAGTTTTAGACTTTGAACAGATTTTGCTTTTAAATCTAAAATGAAAAGCAAGTTGTTTTTGACAGCTTGTTTCTTTGCCAAATGTGCAGTGCACCCCAAAGGTCCTGTCCCTCTCTATCAGAGAGCTGGAAATGCCAAATAGAATTTTGAGCTGGTCTGTGTGTTTTAAGCGAGGAAGAATAAAAGAGAGAAGTGCGAAATAGAGCCTGACATTATTAAATTCCTTCGCATGAAGTTCTGGTAGCTGGCAAAGAGATTTAATCAATTTTAAACTTCTCATCTCCTTCTTTGGTATGTGTACCTTGTGCAGGGAGTAAAGAGTATAACGAAGAGAAATAACTTTTTAAAAGCTGTATTTATAAGTTCATTATTGGAAGGAAAATGCCTTAAATCATCTGTAAAATCCATTGCATTGTGTTCTAACATTAAAGAAATTGCAGACAGAAACAGTACCTGGTTGTAAGTGGAAGACAGAAGCTTAGAAAAAATATAAAACCACTTTTTACAAGCAAAATGAGTTAGGCACCAAAATGCTAACTTTCCATCCACTACACAATGAATTGCTAACATTTAGGTTTGGGGGGGTAGAAATGGGTAAGATGAAGGGCCAGCTACAAAACAAATCTTATTTTTTCCAATCTGGATAGAAAATGTGTGGAAGCCAACAGAACTGCATATACTTCTGACAGTTCAAATGATACTTAAGTGTATGGGCTGACAAGGGCTGGCTTGTCATTGTAGTTCACTTCTATCAACTCTGCATGGTTCTGTAGGACAATGAAATTCAATGCACTTATAATTTCCCAAAAAGTGAGCTCAGATTCTTTTAAAAGCATTTCTAGGTGAAAACGGATCATTTACATGCCAAAAGCACTTTTAATGTGACATATTTAGCACATGTATTATTTAGAACGAAAGCTGCTTGAACTTAGTGAATTTTAAAGTCTATAAAATGGCACCCCGCTGAGGAGAAAGGTAGCTGTTCAGTGAATTTCCCAGTTATGTGATTATTTTGAATAATAGACTTGTACATAACTTTTTACAAAATTAAAGGTATGACATATGCTTTGGTTTAGCCCTGTAAATTGCACTTCAGAACACAAAGAATGGGCTGGTGTAGGAATTTGTTGTTCCTCCAAGCAATTTAACTGATTTTTAAAGAACAGTTTTATGTTCCATCTACTGCGTAATACGTCAGACTGTTATCTTAGTTGATTTATAGGTCATCCTGCAAATGCTGGCAAAACTGGTACAAATAAATCCATTGCCACAGCTCAAGGCAAGACTGCTGAGATCAAAATGGTCCAAGGACCCAGATATAAGGGGAAAGTGTTATCACAGAATTGTACAGCTGAAATATAGCAAAGTATCATCTAGTTCCCCCATAGATCAACCGATATCCACACTATAGATTTGTACCTAATTATGTTATTCCATTAATAGAAGGGACTTTGACCAGGTGACATTTCTGTCAGTGGAATGGCAACGGAGCTGATTTTTCCCAATTGTCCCCTTCCTCCCAGATGTGCTCCAGGTGATTGGAGAGCCCTTTTGGAATACTGTGGGGCTGCAGCAGGTGGGAAATTGGTCAGAATAGCCACCCTTCCCATTTGACTGATAGAATTCTCCACCAATGTAGGAACATCACTAGATATATCTCAATCCACATTATTCATAGAATCATAGAATCATAGAATCATAGAATCATAGAGTTGGAAGAGCCCACAAGGGCCATCGAGTCCAACCCCCTGCCAAGCAGGAAACACCATCAGAGCACTCCTGACATATGGTTGTCAAGCTTCTGCTTAAAGACCTCCAAAGAAGGAGACTCCACCACACTCCTTGGCAGCAAATTCCACTGTCGAACAGCTCTTACTGTCAGGAAGTTCTTCCTAATGTTTAGGTGGAATCTTCTTTCTTGTAGTTTGGAACCATTGCTCCGTGTCCGCTTCTCTGGAGCAGCAGGAAACAACCTTTCTCCCTCCTCTATGTGACATCCTTTTATATATTTGAACATGGCTATCATATCACCCCTTAACCTCCTCTTCTCCAGGCTAAACATGCCCAGCTCCCTTAGCCGTTCCTCATAAGGCATCGTTTCCAGGCCTTTGACCATTTTGGTTGCCCTCCTCTGGACACGTTCCAGTTTGTCAGTGTCCTTCTTGAACTGTGGTGCCCAGAACTGGACACAGTACTCCAGGTGAGGTCTGACCAGAGCAGAATACAGTGGCACTATTACTTCCCTTGATCTAGATGCAATACTCCTATTGATGTAGCCCAGAATTGCATTGGCTTTTTTAGCTGTCGCGTCACACTGTTGGCTCATGTCAAGTTTGTGGTCAACCAAGACTCCTAGATCCTTTTCACATGTACTGCTCTCAAGCCAGGTGTCACCCATCTTGTATTTGTGCCTCTTATTTTTTTTGCCCAAGTGCAATACTTTACATTTCTCCCTATTAAAATTAATCTGTCAAGGTCGTTTTGAAGTGTGATATTCAAATTATGACCATTCAACACTAGTAGAAAATGGGATACAATATGGGCAGAGGAATCCAAAAGCAATGTATCTAAGGTAAAGGTAAAGGGACCCCTGACCATTAGGTCCAGTCGTGGCCGACTCTGGGGTTGCGGCGCTCATCCGCTTTATTGGCCGGCGTACAGCTTCTAGGTCATGTGGCCAGCATGACTAAGCGCTTCTGGTGAACCAGAGCAGCGCACGGAAACACCGTTTACCTTCCCACCGGAGTGATTCCTATTTATCTACTTGCACTTTGATGTGCTTTCGAAGTGCTAGGTTGGCAGGAGCAGGGACCGAGCAGCGGGAGCTCACCCTGTCGCGGAGATTCGAACTGCCAACCTTCTGATCGGCAAGTCGTAGGCTCTGTGGTTTAACCCACAGCACCACCCGATTCAACACTACAGACCATTCAACACTAGTAGAAATGGTAGAATGGTAGAATAGTAGAATGGTCTGTGGTTTAACACCACAGACCATTCAACGCTAGTAGAAAATGGGATACAACATGGGCAGAGGAATCCAAAAGCAATGTATCTACAGCATCCCTAATATATGATCATCTAGTATCAATTCTAAGGGCTCTTCCTCTTTATTTATGAGTTCTTCATGCATTACTCCTCTATCCCTTCTCAGGCTCTTATCCCCAGACTTTCCCTTCTGCCTCTGAACCTTCTGGTCCCCTATTCACAGTAGTACTCAAGGTTAAGGGAGGTGGTACCATTCATGCGAACTACCAGGCAGGCCAGCTGATTATCACACCATCAACACCCCAACCTCTTTTTCGGGACAGGGATTAGCAGTGGCACAGCTGCATCACTGGGTGAATCAGGCCATGCTCCAAGAAGTGGCGAACTTCAAAAAGTAAGGATTAGTAACTTCAAGCTGATGTGGATTCTAAGTGGAACCATTAAGGAGTGGCTGCTCCAATCATGATGGGAAAGGAAGGTGAAGTTCTTAGTAGTGCATTGCTAGCTTGTATTTTGCAAAAACCCAGGCTCAGCAGTTTGGAACATACCAATTCCATTTCATCTGACAGTTCAAAGTTAAGTTTGCTTTGCTTAGACAAAATTTTGAAATAATACATTCCCAGCAATGCAATTCAGTATTGTAATTAAGAAATATAAAAAGATTAATATCTGAGAAGTAGCAACTGCATCCCTATATATTGTTCGAATATACATTTATACTACCATTGTGGCAGTCGACTGTATATATTAATATAAAAGTGAAAAGGAATATAACCTCGTGAAGCAGCAATTAATGATCCCTTTACTGAAATATACAGACGAATTGCATTTTCCAAGACATAGCGCCACTCTGAGCCCTCTGTGCTATAATTCAATGCAGGGGGTGGTGGTAGGTTTTATTTGAACAATGCTATTAACGAGTGAAAAGGCAGGTTAAAGAGGAAGTGAAGAAATGTGTTGGGGAGAATAACAAAAATACAAAGCATAATTAGAATGTAATAGAAAGTCATGGTCTTGCAAATTAAATCTGACTTTTCAACCTGGTATCTCACTAACTTCTCAGGTGGCTAAGTCTACAGTCAAACACCAGTCTACTGCCTAACTACAGGTGCTGGATAAACTAAGAGAGTGTGCTTTAGCAAGCAAAGCTTTTGCAAATCTGATGAATTTGGACGTCCAAATCAAGAAAAGAAGGTGCAGTGCTTAGAGTGTCAGATTAGGTCTGGGGTGATTCAGGTTGAAATCTCTAATCAGCCCAAAACAAACACCCCTCAATGGGCAACCTTGGGCCAGTTTCCATCTCTTAGAATCATAGAATCATAGAGTTGGGAGAGACCACAAGGGCCATCGAGTCCAACCCCCTGCCAAGCAGGAAACACCATCAGAGCACTCCTGACATATGGTTGTCAAGCCTCTGCTTAAAGACCTCCAAAGAAGGAGACTCCACCACACTCCTTGGCAGCAAATTCCACTGTCAAACAGCTCTTACTGTCAGGAAGTTCTTCCTAATGTTTAGGTGGAATCTTTTTTCTTGTAGTTTGGAACCATTGCTCCGTGTCCGCTTCTCTGGAGCAGCAGAAAACAACCTTTCTCCCTCCCTGATCTAACCTACCTCACAGGGTTGTTGCATGTGACAAGAAAAACTGCTCTTGGGTGTCTTGGAGGACAGGTGGAGGTTATAAATAACTATCTATACAGGTAGCTATAAGACATCTATACAGGTAGCTATCTATACAGGTAGCTATAAGACATATTATTATTTTTTGCCATTATCTACCCAAATCCCTTTTATTGCAATAGAACAGAAGCAAGCATGTTAACTCTTCCATTGAACTCAGTGGGACTTAGACATTTTTTCACTTTAGTTGGACTGTGCCCTTAAATCTGGGGGTTGTTGATCTTTTTGCATGCTATAGTATTTATCAATATTCTCAGTCCTTGTTATTCATTTTCCAGATACTGGGACAGGGCTGAAGACTGTTCCACTAAGGGGTGGATCTCTGATGGCTTGTCAGGCATAGGGTGCTCTTGCAGCAAGGGGGCTATAAGTCACTGCAGACCTTCTTTCTTAGTCCATGTGGATGAGATATCTAGCCCACAGTGCAAGTGTCACAATACAGATAGTGAAACATAGGCCTACCGAGAGTAATTGTAAGAAGCCCAGGCAAGGCATGAAATCTTTTACTATATAAGCTCCCACACCTGTAGCAGCAAAATTGGACGCCTTCATCTGCCCCACCTGCAGTAGACCATGTCTCTCCTGTCTCAGCCTCTACAGACACAGCAGGCACTGTAAGTCTCCAACAGTTTGACTTTGCCCCACCCCAATGGAGCACTCTTCCATTGTCTCCCGAGAAAGACGAATGCCAACAGAACAGGAACACTTAAATGAAGGTGAGTTGAGGCAGAGTACCAACAGTAAAGGAAAGCTGTGTGAATGCAAAAAGAAGTATTTACCTCAGGAAAATAAAACAAACAGGATCAATGATGTCATGAGCATCCTGGCTTTTCTATCTATCTATCTATCTATCTATCTATCATCTATCTATCTATCTTATCTATCATCTGTCTATCTATGCAACTACCAAACAAATCAGAGGAGTTTTCCATCAATCTCTCTGAGATTAGGGCACAGTACATACATCAGGTAAATAAAAACCCTAACACCTACTGCTGAACATTAACAAAAAGAGAACTCAGTTTTGCTTTCTTGCTCCTGAATCAAACATTGATTTTGAAGTGTTCATTTAAAATTCCTTTGGTGTTATCTATAATATAGAAACAGAACAGAACATCCCCCTCCCCCCTCTGTTTCCATATTCTGGAGTAATCCAACTGTTACTAATATTGGCATATGTGTATTGGTGGGAAATAAAAGGTTGCTTTTAGCAGACATAAGCCAAGATTTTAATTTGTAGCTGATAATTTGCTACTGGAAGCTTATCCTGATTAGTCTTCTTACAGCACCAACAGTTTTTCAGGTAGTGTGAATTACCTGCTGTGTATGTTTTTACCACCCATTCAAGGATGAAAATGAGTTACAACCTAGGCCTCAATTAAAGCCTGAAATAAGAAAACCTAAAATTCTTTTATGCCTTCACTTCTAAAGAATAGAATTATTTGCATTATATATTCTTGGAATTCTAATTCACACTCCTGGAAATCCAGCAATGGATCTTTCAGCCTTTCTCAAATGAAGCTCATTTCAGCTGCTATCCAATTATGCTGCCTTTGCTCCAAGTCAAATCATCATACAACAGCTGAGAATTGAAACAGACTCCATTTGTGAAAATGAACGGTGTACATATCTGGTGGTGTTGAATGCTTTTAAAGGCTACCTACTCCTGTCCTGCAGGAATTAATATGTTATTCCTTACTTTATTAATTTAACTCACAATTCTGGAACTCCAATTTGTAGGTTCAGTTCCATAATTGTACTTTAGATCACTTTTTTTCTGATGGTGTTTTTATTTTTGCAAATTGTGACATCCGTGTTACAATGACAGTGGTGGCATCCATGTCCCCAACTGGCATACTTAAGATTAAAGAACGTTTCCTTTGTAGAGAAAGAGTTGCTGAGAACGTTGCATAGGTTGATGGTAGTGGTGCCCCAAGCTTAATATTTAACAACCGTAACTAATGAAATATTGTTGCATTTACAGGATGGTTATAAAATGGTGGATGATAATCAGCCCCTACCAACATTTTTTGATAGGCTACCACAAGACACTAGCAATTTGTGGGCACACAGCTGAGCTACAAATACAATGTTGCTTACAGGAGCCACAGTGTACAGAATATGATACAGTAGGGGTAGCCTGGGGTGTGAGGGGACGAGTAGTATCTCTGGTTGGGGCAATAATGTGCTCCTTCTATGTTAGTTTGTCCACCTTTAGTCCTCACCCTACATTCAGGTCTCACCTGTGGCTGCTAGAAGCTGTCGTCAAGTGGGTGGCGCTGTGGGCTAAACCACTGAGCCTCTTGGGCTTGCCGATCAGAAGGTCAGCGGTTCGAATCCATGTGATGGGGTGAGCTCCCATTGCTCTGTCCCAGCTCCTGCCAACCTAGCAGCTCGAAAGCAGGCCAGTGCAAGTAGATAAAGAGGTACTGCTGTGGCTGGAAGGTAAATGGCATTTCAGTGCACTCTGGTTTCCATCACGGTGTCCCGTTGCACCAGAAGCGGTTTAATCATGGTGGCCACATGACCCGGAAAGCTGTCTGCGGACAAACGCCGGCTCCCCTTGACCTTTTACCTTTATGAAATATATAAATAAATTAATAGATCCTCTGCCTGTTTACCCAGAAATATGTCTCACAGAGTTTAGTGGAATTACTCCCTAGTTAGTGGGTTTAGGATTGCAGAGTTAGGGCACAGCAGTATAAACACCTGTCTCCAACACTTGGTAGATTTGCAGTTATCATTTGAATAAAGTGAAGGCATTTATACTTCACAAATATACCAAATATTACAATTCTATACATTAAACTGATAGTATGCTCTGGAAGTATTAAAATGAGATTAAACACAAACCAGGGGGGGTGTGTGATCAAAGCATTTTTTAATAAATCAGAATTCGTTTATGTCTCTAGTGAATGGTTAGTATAATACACACTATGTATTATAGTGTGTATTAGCCAGATGTTTTGGATTTCAACTTCCATCTATCCCTGCTAGCATGGTAAATATATATATGTGCATGTCTAATACATAAAAACAAACAATGTTATATCTTATATATAGTAAAAAGAGGAATGATGTATATATAAAAAAATGACAAACTGATTCCCCCCCCTCCCGGGTCTCTATTTGTTTGTATATTGTTTATTTGCAAAGTCATTGTCAAATTTAGACAATCTCTTATGATGCACACAATTGTTTTAGATAATTGCTTGAAGTATCAAATGAAAGCACAGAACACAAAGATTTAGATCAAACTAGTCATTTTGTCAATTAACACCCCACCAGATACACTTGATAAAAGGAAAACAAACAAAAATCTGCAGTAAACTGAGGCTACAGTCTTTACAGTTTCTGTCGCTATTGGTTTCGGTTGTTTGAAATGAGCCACACTAGCAGCCACTGAGTTGTTATAGAAATGCCATAAATATTCCAATAATTCAGAAGTTGGTTTGTTTGTTTTTTAAAACCTCAAAACAACAACCACCTAATGTCAGTACAGAAAGCCAAGGGGCAGATGGTGGAGCTATGTGCTGTTGGTGGAAAGGGAAGCAGGCATAACTATTAAAGTGTTTGTCAGTTGTTGGACTGGTTATGTGATTGCTGTGCATTTGTGAGGGTAACAAGTGAATGATGTGTTTTCCTAGTGTGTATATGATTATTTAGTATGAACACTGTTCACAGGAGGTGTATGTGAGAATGGGCAAAAGCATCTCTCTCTCTCTCTCTCTCTCTCACACACACACACACACACACACACACACACAAACCACTCTCACACCCCTATGAATTTATGTGTCTCTCCACTTGTCCGTTTATAGAAGAACATTACTAGGTTTCAGTATAGAACACAGAATGTCAACTGCGATGGACCGAACCTTTTGCAGAACTAGGATGAAGGTAATTCAAATGCCATCCTTCTGTTGATCTGTTCTTAGCAAGACACTTTAGAAAAAGGGCTGACAATTTAGGGAAATTATATTTGATGACTCTTTGCAGTAGATTATTGCCTGCAAGGGCTGAAAACAGTAAATTCATTGCATATGCACATATAGATTATGTGCTAAATTTAGCTGTAAATTAAGGGATCTAGGTGGTCATAAAACTCTCTTAGAGCAAGACTCTTAACAGTTTCGCTTGCTGGAGGGAAGTGCCATTTTTGTATCTAATTTTGTTTTATTTCTAAACACTGAATTCCTTGTGAATATTTCAATATCATCTGCAGATGATCTCTTGAAAGCCTAAGCTATGAAACTGAATTGTGATGAATGGATTGTAAAATTAGAAGAGAGTTTTTGTTTTTCATAGCCCGCTAGATATTTTAATGAAGGATTTTTACTTAGTTCCAAAATGTGGTTTGTCTTTTAAAAGGTAAAGGTAAAGGTACCCCTGCCCGTACGGGCCAGTCTTGACAGACTCTGGGGTTGTGCGCCCATCTCACTTAAGAGGCCAGGGGCCAGCGCTGTCCGGAGACACTTCCGGGTCACGTGGCCAGCGTGACATCGCTGCTCTGGCCAGAGCCAGAGCCGCACACGGAAACGCCGTTTACCTTCCCGCTGGTAAGCGGTCCCTATTTATCTACTTGCACCCGGAGGTGCTTTCGAACTGCTAGGTTGGCAGGCGCTGGGACCGAGCAGTGGGAGCGCACCCCGCCGCAGGGATTTGAACCGCCGACCTTTCGATCGGCAAGCCCTAGGCGCTGAGGCTTTAACCCACAGCGCCACCTGCGTCCCCGCGGTTTGTCTTTTACCAAGTGTCAAATAAAAATCTAAATAATGCAACTGACTGGCTGTTTCTGAAGAGCTAAGGTGAACATGTCCAGCATTTAAGGTTTTTGGGGTGTTTTTTTCAGTGTGAATGATTTTGGATTTACATTCAAATGACCTGAGTTATTTTGGCATTTATCCCATTCTCAATGCAGAAGAACTAATGCATAAAATAAACTCTTCAAGTTTCAGGTATGCATGCTTTTTTTCTTCTTCTAAGAGTGAATGTAAAGTTCAAATGAAACTTAATCGCAGCAGACTGGAATCTAATCCTCATCAGCGTGCTAGCCTGACTCTGGCAAACTTTAAAGATGCAATTTTAATGCATGTCACATTGTGTAGTTTCTGTCTAATTTGGGGAATAAAATCCATGTGTCAAAAGATGCGGCATGGCTATTTTAATCATGACAATGTGAATGATTTGCACACAGGCTAATATGGAGATATATATATATATCTGTGTGTGTGTGTGTGTGTGTGAGAGAGAGAGAGAGAGAGAGAGAGAGAGAGAGAGAGAGAGATAAATTGAAGCACACTGTGAATTTAAATTATACCTTTACCCTTCTATAGATGAACATATTTCTTAGGATCAGACACTTTGTGGGGAAATTCCAATACATTTTTAAGAAACAACAACAACAGACAAGTGAGCTAAATGAGAAATGGCTGAAGAGCTAAATGAGGAAAAATAAGCTTTTCTCTGTGATATTATTTATTAGGGGCAGAGCAGTTAGCGTTTTTCCATTGTAGTGCAAAATACTTGCACAGATCAAGAGAAACAGTTGAAGCTCCCATCCCCACAAACTGTTTGAGAAGACTCTAAGATGCTAACATAATCCCTCCCCACCCCCAAAATGATAAGAAAGTGGATGTCTGGCCATATTCCCATTATGGAGTTTAAATCATTGAAATAAAATGGAAAGCAAACTGTCCATCTCTGAACACGGGAGCAGATTTGCCCTGGCCAAAACAATATTTCAACTCAATTAATACATAGAGTGAGGATCACATTGCACCCGTCCATCTGAGGTGTACACCCTATGATGCTTTAAGTGCAACTTCCGGTGATGTATGAAGGGCACATCACCAGAAACACAACTTTTATAGCAACCTTTCATCACTTAAGCATACTGTTTCCACACACCCCACAATGGAATCAATTAATTCAGCTTTTCGTAAAAGTGTAGAGAAATCAAATAACATACAAGAAAGTGTGAAGCAGCCTTGCCATTAATATGTTTCTGGATTAACCTGGTAACAAACGTTGGTGCTTCCAGCTGGTAGGTTTGCCAGCATTGTTATCCACGGTGGGGAAGAGATTCATTTGCTGAATTTCTGCCTTGCTGTGTAGGTGTTAAACCCACAAAGCTCTGTCAAGAAAATAAAGTTGATGAACTGAGCCAATTGCAGTCTCCCCAAATCCATTTCAACCACCACCTTCTGCATTTGCCCAGTGTGTTTAGAATAAATTTCTTTGAGAACGGCTAGAGCCTTGGATTCAAGCGAAGCATCCATTTGAACATCATTTCTTTCCACACCCATGCCTAATGCTCCAGTTTGTTCAACATGTTCATTGTCCTTCTTATATGTATTTTCAAAGAAAATTCTGAATAATAAAACATTTTTTCTAAGACTTATCCATTCCCCACAGCACTTATACAAATTCTGCCAAACTAGAAAATGAGATTCTTTTTCACATCGATCTGCTCAGCTGGTAAAACGTGAACAGCAAAATGAGGACTTATACACGTTACTTGGGTTTTGATCTTTTGTATGCGTAATAGAGAGGTTATAACTTTCATTCCAGTTGACAGGAGTTTGAGAGGTTATAGATAGGTTTCCCGACACCAGCCATTATTTACTGTTTGACTGTAACATCAGTCTCTTTCTGTTTTTTCAATACTGTTTGCACTTTTTCTTTGTGAAAAGCATCTTGATTGAGCCATACTAGGGGAGATATTACTATCTTTCTATGGGATCAATGAAGATGTGTTTACAAGTCTAGGACACAGGGCACACACTGCAATAATGGGTTTTAGTCTGTTTGTTGACTGAAAGCTCCTTTTCTTTGTAACTTGTCAATCTTGTATCTGTTACTTGATTGCAACATAAAAGGCTATTTGGACAAGCGCTGAAACAACAACTGTATCAATCTAGTTGGAGTGCTTTCCTGCTCTAAATATGTAGCCTTTAGCAAGATAAATTGCTTAACATCTGAAAAGCATGCTGGAGCTTCGGTTGTTGCTCTTGAGTGCTTTGAGGGTGCAGTATTCCTTTAATTGTTCTTTCATTGAAATGCTGGGGATCAATACGTGCTTTTAATTAAAAGGTGATGATGACAATACCAGGTGTTTGAGTTTCGTGGGGTATATTTGCATAGTAGCTGCTCATGTTCTCCATTTTACACTCTAGAGCACAACCTGAACCATGGAAAGTATCCCCTGAACTGGAGGCGCCTTCCACTTCGGATTTTTAAAGGCAGAGCCATCTAATTCTAGTTTTGCCCCCTGCCTCCTGCACAGGGTGATTTAAACAACCAGTCCCTCTTCCCAGGAAACTCTTCAAACTGTAGCTTTGTTGGGGGGGTGTAATAGGGGTTTCTAACAATGTTCAGCACTCTTTACACACTAATGTTCCCAGGCTTCTTTAAGGGAAGTGTTCAAAGTAGTATGATACAGTAGTACCTTGGTTCTCAAACTTACGGTAATCTGTTCCGGAAGTCCATTCCAAAACTAAAGCGTTCCCAAACCAAGGCGTGCTTTCCTATAGAAAGTAATGCAAAACGGATTAATCCATTCCAGACTTTTAAAAACAACCCCTAAAACAGCAATTTAACGTGAATTGTACTATCTAACGAGACCATTAATCCATAAAATGAAAGCAAAAATCAATGTACTGTACTATAAAATAAATAAGACAGTATTGTAGATGATAAAAATTTTTTTTTTACAAAAATTCTTACCTGCACTGATGATAGTCATTGTTTGGATGGGGGGGGGGGTGCTTTTATCCATGTCCACAGTCACACAATCAGCATCTGAACTGGGTTCTACAAAGTCACAAAAACAAATTAACTGAAAAAGCCTCAAAAACAAATAGCAAAACAAATAGCAAAAACAAAAGTGCCAAACGTAATCCATCCCGAAAGTCCGTTTGACTTCTGAAATGTTCCAAAACCAAGGCATGGCTTCTGATTGGTGCAGATGCCGCGGAAACAATTGCCAATAGCCGCATCGGACATTTGGCTTCCGAAAAATGCTTGGAAACTGGAACACTTACTACCAGGTTTTCGGCATTTGGGAACCAAGGCATTTGAGAACCAAGGTACCACTGTACTGCTTTATGTATGGTAGTGCAAACAGAGCCAATACAGAGGTGACAGGCTGACCCCAAGATGGAGGTGATGGGGAATGTCAGTGTTCGTTGCATGCACAATGCTGGAGGCTGAGCACTCTGGAAGAGCCAACCTCTGGAAAGAAGACTCAAAATGGCTTTGCTATGCAGAGGATTTGGGGAAGGGTCAGGTAAGCCATCAGGTCAATCAGGATGGGGAAGAAGCCAGGCTTTAGAAACTGGCTCCACCTCAAACAGTCCATCATTTTCTTTGCAGTGCCCTTCTTCTCTCCCTCTGCAGTACAGGATCAGCTAGGTTCCTGTTTTGGGCACTGAGTAGCAATTTTTAGGGGAGTCCCTGATTGGCCTTGGGACTCTAATTTTTGCCTGCCCACACTGCAGGAAGTCCTGTTCTTGGAGTAGTGTTTTTGCATCGTTTAATTGTCTTTCAGTTCAGGCAGGAAAGAGAAGTTAAGATCTGGTGTGGTCAATGCCTGAAGCATTATTGAGTTAAGGGCACTCTTTGTCACCCATCACACGCTTGGTGTTGAGTCGTTTCGGGTGCCATTCAAGCAGACTGGGCTGAACAACAACCTGCACCTGTCAGGTTCATATACCCAAGGTTCTCTTAGCAAGGAGGAGCAATTCCTCCCAAACGTTTGCTGTGGAGCCACATGTGGAGCTAAACATGCTAAGAAGGCAGAAGGGACCTGATCTCACCAACCTTAGGGAACTTCCTTGCCCAGACTACATACAGTGGTACCTCAGGTTACAGACACTTCAGGTTACAGACACTTCAGGTTACAGACTCCGCTAACCCAGAAATAGTACTTCAGGTTAAGAACTTTGCTTCAGGATGAGAACAGAAATCGTGCTCCGGCGGCAGAGCAGCAGTGGGAGGCCCCATTAGCTAAAGTGATACCTCAGGTTAAGAACAGTTTCAGGTTAAGAACGGACCTCCAGAATGAATTAAGTTCTTAACCTGAGGTACCACTGTATTTGAGTCAGCTAATTATGTTTATTTGGTGTGGTTGGGGGGGTAGATTTTGTTATATTTGAATAAATATTATATTTTTTTAGTTATGGTTTATTGGATCTTTTTTTAAAGGCATGCTGGCAAAGATTTTAGTGATTTATTTAATTTGGCTTATTGAACTCATTGCATGAAATTGCATGAGGTACCAATGTCCTCACGATGTTTGTTATTGTGTGAAAACCTAGCAAAACCAAACAGGTACCGAGAATGCAATATAGCACTTGAGGGGCATATATGTTGATAGGAAAAGTCTGCCCAAGACAGGTTTAGAGGTAACAGAGTTGAGTAGAAAAGGTTGCAAGGCCAAGTACAGTAATAGCAGCAGCAGTAAAGACAGAGACCGAGACTGAGTTCAGCAATAGCTGTAATCAGTACTGAATCTTCTTGCCTTTCTTTCTTTACATCCCATGAACAAAAGCCTGCCGTGGGAACATGTTATCCTCTTGCACAACAACTAACCTGTAATTCTAACAGTCTGCAGGTGCCACATCATCAACTATGCCGGTCTATTGCAAAGAGCAAAGCACTGTATCCATTAACTTTACTATTAACTTACTGAATTGGCTTCGCAACAATTTCATAGTAATCTAAAGCTAACTGGTGTTTGAATTGCCCATCATTTCGGCTCAAAACAGTTGCAAAAGAAGTGTTGTTATTTTGGTGCCTGTTGGAGGAAGAGAACATGGGTTTTGCAGCCCAATCCTATGCATGCTTCCTTGCAAGTCAGACTCACTGAATTCAATAGGGTTTACTCTTGTGGTGGGCTGACAGTTTAGAGTTCGTGCAAATGTGTATGTATGGCAGGGTGCTGGCAAAGGAATCCAGAGTGCAACATACTGCAGATACAACTGGAAGAAAGGGTAGCTATAGGAACCCCTCTGAACCTCACCAAGTGTTAGGAGACAATGTGCACTGGTATGTCACATGAAGCGCATATTGAGAGCTAGAAAAAAGCAAGACAATCATAGAATCATAGAATCATAGAGTTGGAAGAGACCACAAGGGCCATCGAGTCCAACCCCAATCAGATGTAAGCTCTCTAAAAATGGCTGGAGTCACACTGAACATGTGGGAGGGATTCAGCATTGCATTAAGGAGATTGCTCCAACAGCACAAGCATGTAAGCTTGCAAGAGGGAACAATCCCATATCCTTTCACTCTGCCCCCCCATGCTTTTCCATGGGTTATTTTGATGTGGCCCCCAAGCAGGGGTGACAAAATATTGGGGGGAGAGGTAAGCCCCACCCCCATAATCGATCACAAGATGTGGTACATGAACACCATTGGAATGCTCTCCCCAGGGAGGTTCGACTGGGGACTTCATTATACACCTTTAGGCACCAGGCAAAATCGTTCCTCTTTAATCAGGCCTTTGGCTGATACACGTCCAATGCCCTTTTAAAATGTGCTGTGGAAGAGGGGAATATTGGGTTGTAGGGTGGTATACAAATTTTAATAACAATAACAATAACAAATGGCAGTGCCCATCAACTTTGGGCTCCCTCACAATTTTTAGGGGGGGGGGGTGAAGGGACCTCAGCCCCTAGGAGTTGGTTCCTATGGCCCTGTGCCAATTTCAGGGAGCACATGAGGAGGATAAGAGGAAGTCCTTGCATGGGCTTTTGAGGATGAGACTCATTTGTTGAATCCTGCCCATGGAGTAGTCTGATCCAGACCTCCTTGGACAAATCACAAAATTCATTGCAGTGTCCTGTGTCATGCAAAGAGTATATTTGAGTGTACAACTTGCACTTGCATGGATTTTATGCATAAGGATGATCTACTTATGGCAGGAGGGTAAACGGGATCTGGCCAATGGGTTAGATACTTAATCTTCCCTACTCCTTGCAGATCAGGTTTGACAGGTGGGCAAGGCTCTCACAATGATATCAAGGTGACCCCCCCCTTTTTTTCCTGTGCAATTTTTGCCCTTTTGCAATCCCTGATGACCAGCTGATAAGCCTTATGGAGATGATGGCCTCTGTCCATTC
This sequence comes from Podarcis cretensis, assembly GCF_951804945.1. Classification (NCBI taxonomy): domain Eukaryota; kingdom Metazoa; phylum Chordata; class Lepidosauria; order Squamata; family Lacertidae; genus Podarcis; species Podarcis cretensis. Next base: position 41,433,190 of record NC_137170.1, on the reverse strand, counting down.
AGTATATTCTGCTTGTAAGGACCTGCCCAGGGTGTGATTCTACACACACACGCTGTATGACTTTATCTACATGTACTCACAATCAGTTATTCATGTGATAATTCATGGTAGGTTTTAAAAACTTCTTTTTTAAAAAGATGCTGGAAAAGTGAAGTTTGAGAAACAGGGTTTGCAACCAAGCTAAGCAATCAGCAGAACCACACAGTGCGGCTCTTGCTGGACTGTACCATCCCAAATTCAAATTGCAGGTGAAGGATCACATGTTTAAATGCTTCTCCATATGAAAAAAGGTTGGTGAAAGGCACAGCAAAAGACCGAGAAATGCACATCACTTATACAAATGCTATGTTGCCCATGGCTGGCTGGAAATATATAGTCCCTCTCACTGCAGATGTATTCTCCATTACCAGCAGTTGTGGAGAGGAAAAAGCCTTGTGGCTCTTTCATTAGAGGCTGGAAGCACCATCCATAAGTTGAACATTCCTAATATTTGCCCATTCTCTTTTGTTTGAAGCTGATATTTTCCCCCTTGACAGCTTCATGTCATCCTAGTGCCACTTCCTCTGTCTGTCAATCTCCGTCAGTTTTTCTCAGCTGCAGAGAGATGAAAATTTGAAAGAAAAATCATCCTGAAGTGTCACCTTAAAGCCTGGAACTAAGCAGCTATTTTTGCAGGCCATTCATATTTTCAGCTTCACTTCTTTTTGTTCAGGATACTTTCCTGTGCCACTTTTTACACTCGTATTGTAGCCAGTAGCCTTTTCAGATAATGTCCATCTAAACCATTTTACCGGATCATTATTAACAATACTTGCAGCGAGGTCAACATATCATTGATTCCCTGTGATTTAGTGGCAAAGTTTGAAATGCAGGGGCTTGTCATGACAGCCCACCCTAGCCATGCCACTACAAAAGTACATCCCAAGAATCAGACCAAAGCTGCTGGACTAAATATGTTCGCCAGGGACTTAATTCCGAGTAAATATAGTTCATTCTGAACTGCAAATATAGGAGTTACAAAGGTAGGATTCTTCCTTGTGTGTGTAGTCTGTGGCTGTTTGTTCCTATTGTTCTGCAGCACTATCACACTCTGCTTCAGTTTGGAGTGTGCAGATTGTTTGATGGGTGGCTTGCCGTCCTTTTAGGAAAGGAAAGAGTCGGTCCGATTGTTCTTTGCGTACTCGGAACAATTGAATTATTATAAACTGGACCTGATGCAAATGACTGCAAACAGGTACCGTTCTGACAGATGATGCCATTGCTCTGGTTCTGAAAAATGTCCGGAGACGACCTTCTCCCCCTCCACGCTCCCCTTTGACTTACACCACTGTTGATTTCAGTTGGGAGTAATTTAAGGAGGTGCACACCTCTTGCATCAAACCCAATGTGACTTCTAATACCAATAGATGAATCTGTCTACAAATCATGTGATTCAAGCATTTTGCTGTAGGAAATCAGCAGCTGCAGGAATGGCGGCATGTTGATAAAAAGTAAGCAGCAAAGCAGGGCCCTCAGAATAAAAACAATTTAATATTATATAGATAAAATGGATAAATAAAATAGCAAGAGAACAACAAATGGGCTACCAATAGCTGCCATAGCCCTAAAATGTCATCTTAGGCTGCAAAAATCAAAAGAAATAGGTTTCCAGGTAAACATGCACATGGAAAACAGTGATGCCACATTTCCTATGACTAACTCAAGATCTCAGCCCTGCAAAAAGTCACCCATATGCACGGAAACTGCATGAGCAAAGGAAAAATGGAGACTGTGGTGTGTGTTTTTGCTGGTGGACCTTTGGCAAAGCAATATTATCCATCTTAAATTCAATAGGGCTAGACCCAAGGTTCTCAAGACATGGAGCAAGTCTCCCTGTGGAGGAACAAGAAATTGGCAGGGAAGGCACGACCCCCATAATCATATGGATCTGTCCTATTTATGCCATGTCACAGTCAGTGTAACACTGCCACCTGATTCCTCACTTAAATTGATTCATAGGGCTCTGAGGTCAAAGAACTAAGCAATTTTTCTGCATTTTGTAGAATTTCTTCTGGGCTAGGGCTGTAGCTCAGTGGTAGAGGGCCTGCTTTGCATTCAGAAGCTGCCAGGTTCAATCCCCCAGCGGTGTTGGATTTAGAGTGATGTGGGCAGTTCCCCCACACAGGGTGCTGAGTGCAAAACATGCCACAACTATGATGTGGTGCACTTTAGAGCACATGCAGAAGGGAAAGTGAGAGGGAGGATGGCATGCAAACATATATTTAGGCGGGGTGCCAAATTTTGTCCTCATTCAGGGCACCATATTGCCAAAGTTCACCCCTGCCCCCAGCACCTCCAGGTTGCACTGGGAATGTTCCCTGTTTGAAACCCTGAGAGCTGCTGCCAGTCTGTGCAGACAACACTAAGCGAATGGACCATTGGCCCGACTCTGCAAAGAAGCTTCCTATGGCCCCTCTGATCTGGAACTTAACTTATGCCATAGGCCATTGGTTGTTAACCAGTGCACCAAGGCACCCTGAGGAGACTTGAGGAATGTTCAGGGGACTCTGGGGGGGGGGCTGTCATTTCATTAACCTGCAGCCTATATCTTTCTGCATGTTCTTTCTCTCTTTCTTTCTGAGCAACTGTTATGTACTGAGTTGAAGAGGATCCAAAATGCAGCAGTCTGATTGGTCCTAGAACAATAGGATTCAGAATGCAGCAGTCTGATTGGTCCTAGAACAATAGGATCCAGAATGCAGCAGTCTGATTGGTCCACAGGAGCCACCCAATCCAACTCCAGGTGGAAGTGAATCCGCAACCTGATTGGCCTACAGGAGAATCCCAGAATTAGCCAATCACGTGGGGCCCATTGTGTAAATAATGTATTTAAAGCAGACATTTCGGGGGAACTTCTATTCTTCGCTGCTATGAGCTGAATAAAGAGCATGAAATCCACGCTTGACTCTGAGTATATTTCAGGAACATTCTGGGGAGCCAGCAGTTTTAACTTGCAGCCCCTTATATTCCTGTATCTCTCTCTCCCTAGTAGCCACCCTTTCTTGGGTCCTCCTCCTCCTCCTCACTGCCTCCCAGTCACACCCCAGATTCCTAGTCTCCCCCTGTTCTCCATTTCTGGTGCACTTAGAACGGGAATCCCCCTTGCATGTGTCCTGTAACAAACCCCCAGTGTCAGTGGCTCCCACAGGGGAGCCGCAGAAAGAATGTGGTTGGTCAAGGGAGCCGGGGACTCAAAAAGGTTGAAATCCACTGCCATAGGCCCATGTAGTGGTACTTCTTCCTCTTGATTCACCTGACTGTGTGCCTGGGACAAGAGTAAGCTTAACCAGTTCACTCTTTTTTGTTTTCCCCATATTAAATATAGGAAGGTGTTTCTGTTTTGCTCTGTAGAGTCTGAGACACTGTCAACTCCATGGAGCCTATAGCCTTGTCTGGGCCTCTCTGAGGAGGAGGCATAAAGTACTATGAAAGTAACAGTGCAGGGCAAACTGTTGAAACTTGTGGTTTCCCTGGGAAATTTGTTGCAGTGCAATATTGGGACATGGCTTTTTCTTTAAAATTGTAACCCTGATGCTTAAGGATCCACATGCTGTGATGGGTGTGGAGGGGAGCATTTAAAACGGCCCAAACCTTGTACAGATAATTGACAATCACTCTCTAATGTATGACAAAAGAAACCATTCACGACTCAAATTAACCTTAATAGTTGGCCTAGGTTTGGATTGTTGTTAAAATGCTAAGTGCAAAAAGAGAGAGAGGGAAGCTCATGTTTTTGCCATGTTTCTTTATAAACAGCACCTTAACAATGGCCTCAATCAAAATTTGGCTAGCAACCAATATCGTACAGCACAAAATTACTGTCATTTGATTGCGTGAACAGCTTAATAAGAATTACATAATTTTATTTATTCATTCATTCAGTCCGTCAGTCATCAATACATATTTGAGTAATTGTTATGCAAGGTGTGAGCAAACATGTTCAGTTGTGAGGTGTTGCCTCCTGCTCTCAAAAGAGAGAAAGAGAAAGAGAAAGAGAAAGAGAAAGAGAAAGAGAAAGAGAAAGAGAAAGAGAAGGAAGGAAGGAAGGAAGGAAGGAAGGAAGGAGGAGAGAGGCACACTTTCTCTCTTTGCTCTGTCTAAAATGATAGTAAACCATAGAATCATAGAATCATAGAATCATAGAATTGGAAGAGACCACAAGGGCCATCGAGTCCAACCCCCTGCCAAGCAGGAAACACCATCAGAGCACTCCTGACATATGGTTGTCAAGCCTCTGCTTAAAGACCTCCAAAGAAGGAGACTCCACCACACTCCTTGGCAGCAAATTCCACTGTCGAACAGCTCTTACTGTCAGGAAGTTCTTCCTAATGTTTAGGTGGAATCTTTTTTCTTGTAGTTTGGAACCATTGCTCCGTGTCCGCTTCTCTGGAGCAGCAGAAAACAACTTTTCTCCCTCCTCTATGTGACATCCTTTTATATATTTGAACATGGCTATCATATCACCCCTTAACCTCCTCTTCTCCAGGCTAAACATGCCCAGCTCCCTTAGCCGTTCCTCATAAGGCATCGTTTCCAGGCCTTTGACCATTTTGGTTGCCCTCCTCTGGACACGTTCCAGTTTGTCAGTGTCCTTCTTGAACTGTGGTGGCCAGAACTGGACACAGTACTCCAGGTGAGGTCTGACCAGAGCAGAATACCGTGGCACTATTACTTCCCTTGATCTAGATGCTATACTCCTATTGATGCAGCCCAGAATTGCATTTAAAGAGATCCATTAAAGAGATCCATTTCGAGGAACTAGGTAAGTTCTTTTAGGTGAAAGTCCCTCAAAGATCATTAAATTACGCATTGTATACTTGAATGAATAAGTGAATAAGTGCTGGTTGTTTTGTCAATCTGTTTTTCCCACAGAAAAGAGATGCTCTGTCCTGCATTTCTGTAAGAGGCAATAGTGACAGTCCTTGTGTTTTCTCCCCCATGACAAAGGCGCTGGAGAGATATCACCCAAGCTTTCCTTGCCAGGCAAAGTTAGGTTCCTTATTAATTTCAACAGATTTTTAGCTCCCAGTGTATTCAGCATACCCTTAGCTGTATCCTGTCAGGATGTGACATAACATTTTATAATGCGATGGTACATGTTATATAATGCTTTAAATTAAAAAGAAAAGAAGAAATCAAGACATTTCTTTCAAAGAAGCACTAAGTAGCTAATGTGAATATTTGGGGTAATTGGCTCTCCAAAGAGAGAGGGATCATTATTTCAGGTTCCCTAGTGAGTGTTAATTAGTCTTATTGCCTCCTTGTTTAACAAAAGAGGATGTTGCTAGTACCGCTATATCTATAATGACACATATGGCTTTTGCAACCTAGGTATTTTAAAGTAACATGACTGACAGCCAGGTAATTCTTTTCACAACAGAGCATGCTTACAAGAGTCAGTTGCCTTTGTAAGGGTAGCTTCACACATGACGACATTCCAACACTCAAGTTAGTCACTTCTGCGCAGGAATCTGCATCATTCGCCAATGCTGATCATCGTGTTTGATGCTGATCCTTCATGCATGTAAATTTGCTGCAGTGAAGCACCCACTGGAAAGATGCAGCAAATCATATGGTCCTGACTCACTTATGTGCAGCAAAGTTCAAGTGCACATTTATATATATATATATATATATATATATATATATATATATATATACACATACACACACACTGCTGTTTCAGTCATATGACCAGAGCAGTTTGAAAAAGAATAAAATGTAAATAAAAAAGGAAACACACACCAAAAAGTAACAGGTCCAGTAGTACAGTTAGGTGATTTTAGACTCTGGAGCTAATGGTCTTACAGGGAGGACCTCTTTAGAGGGCAACATGGATTTCTTCTTGCTCTATTGTGCATTCTTCTGAGTCTGCTTGAAAGTCCTGTCCTAGGCTCCTGAAAGAGCTACAATTCCCAGAGATTGATTGTTAAACCATTCTGAAAATTGTAGCTCTGCAATAAGGGTCTCCTAACCAGTCTCAGCACCCTTAAGAAGCTATGTTTCCCAGGATTCTATGGGAGACGGGAAGCCATGACAGTTGAAGTGGTCTATTCATGCTTAATGTATGGTATGTGGCTTCAGCCTGTCACAGACTGTAGAGGAATTCTACGGTGAGTGAAAGGCTGTGCAGTTGCGGACCCATGCAGAATCTATCAGAAAGAGGACTTCAAATTTAGACACTGGGGGGGGGCATTTTATATGTCTAGCAACTCGTTATTATGTGGATCAGATCAAAATTTGACACTTCGCTTAGGGTTGCAAATTTAAACAAATAAGGGATGTGATTTGGCAAAAGTCTTTAAAAAAAAACCTGGTATAGATTTTGGTTATATTACAAGTTAAAAATGTTCGTAAACATTAATTTAAAAATACTGGTTCTGATGGCACGAGATTAGACCGTGATGAACATGTCCTTTCAGACGAACTGAATATGTAAACAAACCACTACTACTGACTGGTGCTGAATCATCAAGTGCATGTTGTAACAGAGAACTGTTACATTTTGGCTTGAGGCCTCAAATGTTGGAAGTGGCCCAGCTTCTTCAGTCCTCTGAGATGGCCTGGTTGGCCCATGCAATCTCTTGGTGTTTCAGGCTGATCCGTATTATACAACACGATTTGCAGAATCTGAGACACGCTGTATCACATACCCTTCCTTCTATCTCTAGTAGCACTGAGAGTGTTAATTTGTTTGCTTTAAAATGCAAGTCCCCTTTGGCATCGCACAGTTTCTTCACAACTACATATGCACAACATATGGTGCTGCACAGATATACAGCATGTAGATTATTCATATTGAATTGTACAGAACCACGTGTTGATAATGAGCCTGTTCTAAGTCATGGGGCTCTTGGTGAAGGAATGTGGAAATGCATCTCTCTCTCTCTCTCTCTCTCTCTCTGCATTAATCCCCCCCACACATTATTTCCCCCCCTTCTGACAATACTGATCCGTTGCCTCAGGCACTGTGAAAATCATACCATAATATTAACTGACAATTGCATGTGTATTTATACTGATATCCTGATATTAGCATGTTGTTAAAAACAGAAAAACCTGGCAATACAATATGCAGCTAAATACATTTCTTCCTGATAGGAACAAATAAAATAGGCAGCAAGAGATGTCACCCACACGATGCAGCAGCAGACTTCGTGAATAGCTGAGCGGCTTCAGAAAGCACAGAAAGGAATTGTGTGGACATGGCTTAATTTGAGCTTCTCAGGACTTCTCAGTTCTGGACTCTTTGAGATTATTTAGGGGTCCATTTTCAATGTCTGGGACATGGTGAAATAATAATCTGTCTCTGAGCACATAAAGAGTGCATTTCCTCCCCAGCTAAATATATTTAATCAGCCCCTACACTTCTGGGAGGGACACGGGTGGCACTGTGGGTTAAACCACAGAGCCTAGGGCTTGCCAATCAGAAGGTTGGCGGTTCGAATCCCCATGGCGGGGTGAGCTCCCGTTGTTCGGTCCCTGCTCCTGCCAACCTAGCAGTTCAAAATCACGAAGTGCAAGTAGATAAATAGGTACCACTCCGGCGGGAAGGTAAACAGCGTTTCCGTGCACTGCTCTGGATCGCCAGAAGCGGCTTAGTCATGCTGGCCACATGACCCGGAAGCTGTACGCCGGCTCCCTCGGCCAATAAAGCGAGATGAGCGCCGCAACCCCAGAGTCGGCCATGACTGGACCTAATGGTCAGGGGTCCCTTTACCTTTTTACACTTCTGGGAGCCGAGCTTTCAGGTTAAGGAGTAAGATTTCTATGCAGGCTTGAGGCCCAGTACCTTTTGTGGATGCAATGAAGAAAGACAGAAAGACCCCCCCCCCACACACACATCAGTCTGTAGAGGACAAGATGATCTACACAGTAAAGGATTCCATGCATTGAATACCTTGGTCAGGGACTCTTAAAACTCAGAATATGGTCTGATAGTATGGTTGTTATATTAACAGATTTATTTTAGAGTACTTCCCTTCCCTTGCTCACAGTTACAAGCAGACTGCTGTTTTTTCTTCTGGAATTCTCTGTAAGTCTTGAGGTGGAATAGTTTATGCTTAGGCCAGAGAATTCTGGAATTCTGGCCTGGGCTGAGAAATAGATCTGTCATAGACATTACAACCATGGACAGCTCACAGAAGAGATGGCATTGGTGTACCTTTCCAGTAGCTCTGTTCCCAAGACTCTAGGCCTTGAAAGAATTCAACAAAATACAGGATTCCTTTTTCCAAAAGAATCTTTGCCTATGTTGTAACTGCTAGTATATAACAAGGCTTTATCCTTTCATATTTTCCAGATCACTTGTCAGGCCATACTTCTCAGATTACCCCAACATTTCACATTTAGAGACATTTGGGAAAGGTCTAAAACCTGAAGAACTCTCTTTGGTCACCACGCCCGCTTGACACATTTTAAAATGGCATCCTCCCAGCATCTTTCCAAAAGGCAAAACTGGAACCAAATAGTAGGATTCTTCAGAACCCCACCCTCCATGTGTATCCTCAACATGTGAAGGAGATTGCAGAGCCATCCCTGCTCCTGATATCTGTGGCCCATTCCCTGAAATGCCCACACATTGAGAGCATCAACAAACAGGACCAGCACATATGCAGCTATATGAAGGCAGGGCAATACAATGCCATTTTCATTTTGTAAAAACAGTAATAAAAACATCCTGTTCCTTCCCCTCCTTTCTTTAACACCTCTTCAAAATTAAGAGATTTCCCCCTAACATCAGGAGAAAAATAAAAATACAAAAAATAGTTTAGCCATACTTAACTATTACCATGCAAATTAATACTGGGAAGAGGGGCACGTTTGTTTGCTTTTGTATAAATAATGATTTCATGTAACAGTTTGTGAATTTAAAAATGGTGCCTATCAATAAATTAGTGGTTTGTAGTACCAGCAACACAGACCTCTTGTCCTGTTTACTCTCTCATATTGCACATATGAAACATCACTGGGGGCAAAGGTTTTGTAATTTTTACATTTCCTTGCCTTTTCCCAACCTTAATGGAGATTTTTGACCTTGACATGCAATTAATGAAAAATAGCTAAATATATGTAGGGGGAAAGTCTGAATTTTCACAGTTGCTAAAAGCTCATGCCGTATTTGGATTTCAATGTATCTTTACCCTAATCTGAAATATTTTTAGCCAGAAATATGTCTTCTTGTGTTCAGCTGGAGTTACTTTTCTGTTAAGGCTGAAATCCTATCCACTTTCTTGGGAATAAACTCGATATAACTCAACATGGCTTAGGTCTGGGTAGGCATGCATAGATTTTCAGTGTAGGTGTCCTAAGGATTGTAGCTTTTCTTCCTTAAAGAGGTATTTGCATCATTTCCTGCTCAGCCATCAACACGAGTGCTTTCTTTATATATTTCCCCTCCTTTTTTGTTGATCTTCACATTACAAATTAAAAGGTGCTAGTAAATCTGAAGTCCTACCATGCCTTTCTTGTCAAGCAGTTGCTCAGTAGCTTTAAACCTCTCGTGCCTGCATTATTTATGGTGTTTAATACAATCCCTTGGCTGTGCTTAAGGAACATGTCTTCGTTTTGCGTTTGCGCTGGGTTTTCATGCGAGTACTGCCCTGGGTGTTTGAAAAAGATATTGTATCTGTGCAACAGACTGACATTTACTACTGCTAGTAGAACTCTAAAATACACCATTTTGCTTTAACGATATCAACTGGCCCTCTTCATAAAACCTGATTTCTGCGTTAGCTTTAAATTGATTAGCGATCTTCTAAATTAGCAGGGCACACTCAGCTATTTTGGCTTATTGAGAGATTTCAGTGCAGGCTTTTTGTCCAATTTTTTTTCAAGTACTCTGATATTACTAACTGGGATTTCAAGGAAAAGTTCATCAACTTTAAAGTTTCTTGTTACGGAATTCAAGCTGATATTTTTCTTTATGAACCCAATTCCTAAGTCTTTAGTAGGTATACTTCCTTTTTTTGCCACAGTGCAGTCCAGATAGGTGCTTTTGGTTTTTTTATTAAGCACACAGCAAGAGTGAGCCGGCCACATGAGCTGGAACTGCCCTTCCCACCCCACCCCTCTCTGCAGCTGTTTCAAGCACTGAAGAGGCACACCACCATGGGGTCTATGGAATGGCTTGCTTCCTCAGCAGTAATTGCTGCAGCAAAAATAGCAAGCAATGTTATGCCTGCTCGAGAAGTTCTCTCCTATGTGCTCATTTTACTTCTCCTCACTGCAGCCTTTAAATACAGTTTTACTTCAATCAATAACTTTTAGCTGACAAAAACAATTTTCTAAATGCTGTTGTACTATGTAGAATTTGTTATACAGCTGTAATTCAACTTGTCATGTTGTCCAGTGAAAGATATTCCCAGAAGGCAATCCACCAGTTTCAGTCACTGTCACTGGAGCTTAAGCAACAACATGGCATTTGAGAAAGTGGGACTTGCTATCATCTCCTCATCAGCTGGGGGTGATTCCACCCCCCTCCACATGTCACCTTAGGTGGTAGAGTCAATGTAAACCTTTGTAACTATTTCTAAATGAGAGGCATGGGAAATGGAAGATGGGGCAACATTAAATTGTCCATGAGCAGAAGATATTGCCCTTGCTATTATTATCCCCGCTGGTTAAAACAAAACAAAACATAAACTTTCAATAAAACAGACCCTTCTATATATAGACAAAAGGCCAGCAGACCAAAAGGCCAGCAAGACCAATCCTGGACAGCAATAGCTTTGCCACTGTGATTCATGCACTTGTCACCTCAAGACTGGACATTCTATGTCTAATGCATTCTGTGTGAGGCGGCTCTTAAGGCTGGCCCAGAAGTTGCAGCTACAGTCAAACCTCGGTTGTCAAGCGTAATCCGTTCCAGAAGACCGTTCGACTTCTGAAATGTTCAACAACCGAAAACTGAAAGCAGAAGCCTCAATACAATAGGGAAACTCAAAACGGAAGCCGCGTAGCACGTTTGGCTTCCAAAAATCGTTTGAAAACCAGAGCAGTTACTTCCAGGTTTTTGGCGTTCAGAAGCCGAAATGTTCCAAAACAGAGGTATTTGGGAACTGAGGTTTGACTGTATTGCAGAATATAGCAGCAAATTTGCTGAGTTGGACATCCTACCATGCCCACGTTCTTAAAAACACTGCACTGGCTGTCTATATCAGGAGTAGGCAACCTAAGGCTTGGGGGCCGGATGCGGCCCAATCGCCTTCTCAATCCGGCCTGCAGACAGTCCAGGAATCAGCGTGTTTTTACAAGAGTAGAATGTGTCTTTTTATCTCTGGGTTATTTGTTGGACCTGCCTGGTGTTTTTACATGAGTAGAATGTGTGCTTTTATTTAAAATGCACCTCTGGGTTATTTGTGGGTCATAGGAATCCATTCATATGTTTTTTTCAAAATATGGTCTGAGGGACAGTGGACTGGCCCACGGCTGAAAAATGTTGCTGACCAGGGGTAAGGTTTTCATTCTTACTTATAAAGCCCCAAATGACTCGGGGCTAGGCAAATACCTTCTTCCGTACTGAGCTTCCTGTTCACTGACGTCATCTGCCGAAGCTGTTCTAACCATGCCACATCCTATAGGCAGGGAGTTTACTGATCAAGAGGCTTCCCACAGTCATATGGTTGGTCACTATGATGAGAACCGGGTGCTGGACTAAATGGGCCATTGGCCTGATCCAGCAGGCTAATATTAGATTCTTATGTTCTTAGGTAAAAGTCAGAAGCAAGCATTTCTGAACACTGATGGCCATATCTATTTATTTACTCATATTTATACAGGGAATTATATGTGCCATTGCCTCATCATTCCATAAGCTGCAAATACTGTAGCAATATTGGTGGAATTGACACACATATAAAAACCCTTCTGAAAGCGTTTTTTAAAAATGCATTGAATTTTCCATAAGGCTCACCATCGCCATCTTTTGTCACATTGTATATTGCAATTAAAACACAATTTGTAGCTGTATAGCAGAGTCCATTGTATCAGTTCTGTGCCAGACCTTTACCTAGTTGTAAAGATATTGAGCACTAACTAGTAGCATGAGAGACTAATCTTTTGAACCAATTCTAAGATTAGTGATCTTGAGAGCAGCATAGCTCCTTCACTTATTGGGCCTATCTCCTAGGTTTCAGAGGCGGCTTTCATATCCAAATCAGATTTGTCTTTGCTAGTATGCCTTCTCTATTTTACTTTTAAACTGGTTTAGCAGTTTACAATAAACCTTATTGTTAGGCTCTAGACCAAATTTTATTCAGTTTCATGCTATAACATCACAAATTGCATTTCAGTCTGCTGTAACCTTCACAACAGGTTGCAGTGAGGTGGAGCTGAGAGTGTGAATTCTGATTATCTTCCACAATTAATAGTCGCAGAGCAAGTACTTCCACGTTTAGCAGACCTTGATCATGTGGATACATTTTCTTTTCCAAAACTGGGGAAATTCAGTGATTAAAAAGCAATGATTTAAGATCAGCGTTTAGTCATATTGGCTCAAGCTCCACAAATCTGGGAAACTGAAAGGTGAGGCTGATGACTTAAGAGATGTGCCCTGTGAGCAGCAATGATGTCAGAATAAAAATACATTGCTGGCAATATGTCTTTGACATGAAGCAGCTGCAGCCTGATCCTGTCACCTTTATTCTTACTATCAAGCAGAACCACAACAATTGCACATCGGCCGTTCCGTAACCAATGAGGTTAATCCAACATGTGATTATTGCTAATTGAAAAGTGCTATGAGAGGCAAATGAGTGCTTAGGCACATAGCCTGCTTATGGGCTTCCCACAGTCATCTGGTAGGTCATTTTCAGAACTGGATGCTGGACTAGATGGGCCATTGGCCTGATTCAGCAAACTTTCTTGTGTTCCTATGTAGTAGTAGTAACAACAACAACAACAATTTATTATTTATACCCCTGCCCATCTGGCTGGGTTTCCCCAGCCACTCTGGGCAGCTTCCAACAGAATATTAAAATACAATAGTCTATTAAACATTAAAAGCTCCCCTAAGCAGGGCTGCCTTCAGATGTCTTCTAAAAGTCTAGACGTTGTTTTTCTCTTTGACATCTGGTGGGAGGGCATTCCGCAGGGAGGTGCCACTACCATGAAGGCCCTCAGCCTGGTTCCCTGTAACTTGGCTTCTCGCAGCTGCCAGAAGGCCCTCGGCATTGGATCTTAGTGTCTGGGCAGAACGATGGGGGTGGAGACGCTCCTTCAGGTACACTGGACCGAGGCCATTTAGGGCTTTAAAGGTCAGCACCAACACTTTGAATTGTTCTCGGAAACGTACTGGGAGCCAGTGTAGGTCTTTCAAGACTGGTGTTATATGGTCTCGGTGGTGGCCGCTCCCAGTCACCAATCTAGCTGCTGCATTCTGGATTAGTTGTTGTTTCCTGGTCACCTTCAAAGGTAGCCCCAAGCAGAGCGCATTGCAGTAGTCCAAGCGAGAGATAACTAGAGCATGCACCACTCTGGCGAGACAGTCTGTGGGGAGGTAGGGTCTCAGCCTGCGTACCAGATGGAGCTGATAAACAGCTGCCGTGGACACAGAATTGACCTGCGCCTCCATGCACAGTTAAGGCCAGTCAGAGGCGACTATGCTGTGTGGTGCTCATTTCACTTTCAGGCCGAGGGAGCCAGCGTTTGTCCACAAAGCTCTTTTCGGGTCATGTGACCAGCATGACTAAACCGCTTCTGGCACAACGGAACACCGTGACGGAAACCAGAGTGCACAGAAACTCTGTTACCTTCCTGCCGAGGTGGTACCTATTTATCTACTTGCACTGATGTGCTTTCGAACTCCTAGGTTGGCAGGAGCAGGGACAGAGCAATGGGAACTCTGTTGTGGGGATTCGAACTGCCAGCCTTCTGATTGGCAAGCCCAAGAGGCTCAGTGGTTTAGACCACAGCACCACCCACGTTACCTTTGTTCCTATGTGTATTGCCCTTGTCCTGTTGATCAGTGAGGCAGGCATCCTTGCCCTAAAGATGTCCCTAGGAACGGTGCTATGTGCCTAATTAGAATGCACTGTTGCTGGGCTGCTGAAGGTAGTTTATGTATTAAATAAAGGAACAGAAAAGGCCTTGGTTACCTGGTATTTAAATATAAGCACACTCAAACATCCTGGGATTTCCCTCCCACCCAGGATTAAGCCAGTCTCGGAGCAGGGGAGTTTTCACCCTACCCTTGAAATGTCAGAATCCTCCAAAACTGGTGGGTAGTATGAAGTCAGTGGTATAAAGCAGACTCTCCAAGTGCCCCTATTTTCCAGGGACAGTCCCAGATTTACAGAAGCCGTCCCAGATTCTGATCTGATCCCAGAATGTCCTGCTTTTCCTTTGTTGTTGTTGTTTAGTTGTTTAGTTGTGCCCGACTCTTCGTCACCCCATGGACCAGAGCACACCAGGCACTCCTGTCTTCCACTGGCTCCCGCAGTTTGGTCAAACTCATGCTGGTAGCTTCGAGAACACTGTCCAACCATCTCGTACTCTGTCACCCCCTTCTCCTTGTGCCCTCCATCTTTCCCAACATCAGGGTCTTTTCCAGGGAGTCTTCTCTTCTCATGAGGTGGCCAAAGTATTGGAGCCTCAGCTTCATGATCTGTCCGTCCAATGAGCACTCAGGGCTTAAGAATGGATAGGTTTGATCTTCTTGCAGTCCATGGGACTCTCAAGAGTCTCTTCCAGCACCATAATTCAAAAGCATAAATTCTTCGGCGATCAGCCTTCTTTATGGTCCAGCTCTCACTTCCATACATCACTACTGGGAAAACCATAGCTTTAACAATACGGGCCTTTGTTGGCAAGGTGATGTCTCTACTTTTTAAGGTGCTGTCTAGGTTGGTCATTGCTTTTCTCCCAAGAAGCAAGAGTCTTTTAATTTCGTGACTGCTGTCACCATCTGCAGTGATCATGGTTGCTTTTCCTTTGGACTTCTCTATTTTCATCGGAGAAATGTTGGAGGGTATACAAATGCATCGGAGAAATGTTGGAGGGTATACAAATGCAGTAGGGCCTAATGAGCAGAGCCCTGCTCCACTCTCACCAACTGAGTTCAGGGGCCTTATTGAGTTCTTTTTATGCTACATTCACTGAGAACTTTGCCCACAAGGAAGGCTAAACTAATAAAATGCAATGATAAAATATTTCTGCATCTGTTTGAAATGCACTGTGTCCTAATGATATCCTTACAGGACTTTTGAATAACCAGCCTTTATAAGTTGATGATAATTCCCCCCCCCTTTTTTTTGTTATAATGAAGGTTTTAAGGCTATGTTTGGCTTCCTAGCATTCACTAAACGCTATAAAATTAAAGACCAGCCAACCTGTTTAAGAGTCATTAAAAGAATGTAATTGCTGTTTTTTCTTTCTTTCTTCCTTTTTCGAAACTTTGGCAGATTCATCAAAATCACCATCTGCATAAACATAGCTACTGTATCTGACTCTCCATAGCAGATGAAACATGAAATTAAGTTCCACCTTTGGAAATGGAGCATGCATCTCCGCTGAAATTAACATGGCAACTCCATGTGCGCATCTGTTCTCGCTGCATCTTTTAAAGGGATTTTCTGAGTTAAAGTAGCTTTATGTTTCAGCTTCATTTTTAAACATGAAAAACATTATGATCCATCATCTTTAAATCTGTGCATTTTCCACCTTACAAAGAGTCCAATCCTTTACTCATTTATATCAATGCCAAATCTCCCATTCATTCTATCCTCCTGCCCAGTTCTATCAGAAGGCTAAGTCCTAGTTGATGTGAAAATGAGAATATTCAGGCTTGTCCTTTCGTCACTTTCCAGAGAGGTAATGTTTATTTAATATATTGATACCCTGCTTTTTAGAGGGAGAGAACCTTTATTTATAGAACTTGTTGATTTTGCTGTCTAAGGTTTCCAGTACGCCGTGTTCCATACTGGTAAGTGCAGGGCACATTCTATCTATGCTTGGCACCATGTTCTGGATTTTTAAACACATTTCCCTGGACCTTTTAAAGAAAATTGTTGCTTTTCAGTTATCAGACATGGTTCACTGCCATAAATCATGGCTGCTCTACTTAATTCAGTAGCATCATCAGTGTCTACAAGACTTATTGAAGTGAATGGAGTGTTCATTGCACTGTGACTTGGTAGCTTGGATCTGGTCTGAACCTGTTTACAGGCAATACTTGAATCAGTTGTATCTGACAAGTCAGAATCGATGAATTAAAAATATTCAGCTCTTATGGGAAATAAGAAAATAGAATTATCAAGTACATTTATGTTTTTCCCAGTTCGGTAATGGATTGAGGATAAATGCTTACAATTTGTATTCATAAAGTTCTCTTTACCACTTTAGTAGGCTATCTTCCTCGGTCTATCATTTGTTTGATAAATTTTAGATGCCACTGCTGTTTTAATTACATCAGCATAAAGATTCTTAATTGAACTTGTGGGAAGCTAGCAATTTGCATGACCCATAATTTCTTAAGCTGCCAAGCATTTGGCACGTCAATCAATAGGATATGATTATTTGAAGCTGATCATAAATTACTTAAGTATTGATTGTGTTGCCAAATCCTCAACAGAGCACTGCATTACAGCTGACGTCAGATAGCTGGCAAGGAAAGGGAAGATATACGTGCTTCTTTATGGGGCTATCTACATATGATGAATTGAATAATAACACATGATAATAAAAATAAAAACATAATTTATCTCCATATATTTTGTTGTCACTGCCATTTTACATGCTTGCATGGCATTCGACAAAATGATTACTTTTTCAATAGCCATAAGTATAGCCATACGTAAGTCCAGTCAATAGCCTAGCAGAAATGTGCTTGCTGTTTGGCCAAGGGCAATGGACTCCACAAAGATTTTATGGTACAATGGGAGTATGCAACTGAGGCTGTCTCTGTTCACAGGATTAGCAATGCGGCCTATTCCTAAAATATCCTGGGTAAGGGATTGCTCCCGTATGGAGCCACAGAATCTCCCTCCAGCAACCATGAATATAGGAAACTGCCTTATACTAATTAAGGATCTCTGTATGAATCAGGTCCATCTACACCATGGGTAGGCAAACTAAGGCCCGGGGGCCGGATCCAGCCCAATCGCCTTCTAAATCCGGCCCGCAGACAGTCCAGGAATCAGCGTGTTTTTACATGAGTAGAACGTGCCCTTTTATTTAAAAATGCATCTCTGGGTTATTTGTGGGACATAGGAATTCGTTCATTTTTTAATTTCAAAATATAGTCCGGCCCCCCACAAGGTCTGAGGGACAGTGGACCGGCCTCCTGCTGAAAAAGTTTGCTGACCCCTGATCTACACTGACCAACAGCTGCTCTCCAGGGTTTTCAGATGCTTGTATGTCTAAGCACTACCTGGAGATCCTGGGGGATGAACCTGGGACCTTCTACATGCAAACAGGATGCTCTACCTATGGCTCATCTCCTCTGGAGTGCTAACTTGAATCCTCAGAATAAATAGGCCATGGAGGGAGGCTCATGCTTTCCCTTGGAACAGGGGTTGGGAAGACAATTCCGCTCCCTTTATAATATATTGCTGCTGGGACAAGGATGCATGAGTTGATGATGAGGGACATTTTTGGTTCGTTCTTTGGCAAAACAATGTATAAGCACTGTGGGCATCTTCTCCTATAGTATCTGAAGGTACAATCTGAAGGTACGCTCACATCAGCAGCTTAAAACACAGCGAGGTCATTTACCTCACAATGCATTTCAAGCTGCATTTGTATCATGTTTTTCACATCAAATGGGATGGTAATGTTTTCAGCTGACACGCATGACTTTTTGGTTTTCCTGCCCCTGCGACTCTTATTCGTGAATCTGTTATCCCATGTATGCACACTCATCTGTGCTTTCACAATGACTGCCTCAAATGATCACTTTACCCCTTAATCCACATTCAGATTTCTAGTTGAATTGAAGCTGGTTTGAGGGGGGTGGGGAATGCATCAAACAACAGTATTTTAACAGCAAAAATAGACGCCACGTGGCCATCTCATAAAGATTTTAAGAGGAGAGCAAGAAAATTTACTCAAATTTACTCAAATTTCTCAGACTCCCTTTTTCAGGCAATTTCTTTTTGCATAGTGGAAATAATGGCATGGGACTAGTAAGCAGAGAGCATAAAAAGGAAATAAAAGCTAAAGTGGGAATGCTATATTTTTCCTGTGTCAGCTACCTGATCAGGTTGCCGGAAGTTGATATCACTTAACCTTCACATATGAGAGGCAGAAAGTGTGCTATTCCAAATTGGTCAGTTTTACACAGAAGCACACAGAACGTGCACCCAGAGCTTTTTAAATGTGTTTTGAATGTACCCCCTACTGCATGTTTTCCATTTTGGTAGAAAACAAAAGGTTATAATTGTCATTTGGTTTGCAACAAAAATTTGTTGCTTGCTTGGCATTGGTCTTCCCCAGCCTGGGGCTCTCCAGGCACTTTGGGGTACAGTTCCTATCATCCCCAGTTCCCATTAGCCCCATGGTGACTGTGGCCAATGAGAGTTCTAGTCCAGAGCATCTAGAGGGTACCGAGTTGATGATTTATATATTTTGAAATCTGATTTAAAAGGAGAGTGAATTAAGCAAATGTTGTTGTTTTAAAAAAGAGTCCTCTTTTAACAAAGCTAATACTCCTTCAGAAAGATAAGCTAACATTAAATTAAAGAAGAAAATAATAAATAATGCCATTTCAAATTTATTGGCTCTTTTGCATATCATCCAAAGTTAACACCCCCTATTTACTGCAGAGCAGAGCATTTCATAGCTGTTCTCCCATTGCTGTTGGTTGTTGTTGTTGTTGTTTTTGGGGGGATAAAAGTAACTTCAGGCACTTTGAACACAGAAGTTGTATTTTCAAAAGTTTTCGCTCCTTAGCCAAATTTATTGTATTTTTAAATATGCGTGTGTGTGCTACAGATATAATCAGAATTTAGTGTATTTTTAATAGGGTTTTTGTGCCTTTCAAAATTAGCAACACATACAGTTATGCAAAAGCTAACCAATGCAAATGATGGGAAAGAAGTGCAGAAAGTCGGCACGTTTTGTTCAATTGTGAAACATATTTCCTGATAATTACTATAGACAGTGAAATATTTTAGTATATTTTTTTAATGGGTCAGTGCTTTTTATAGTATGATAAACCATATTTCCTGATAATTACCAGAGAGAAAGAGAGAGAGAAATAATTTATATTTTTATAAGGTTAGTACATTTTTATCACTGAACTTTTTTTTTTTTTTTTTGCAAATATTTTAATTCTTTTTTCTCCCCACCCACATTCTTTTATTTATTTATTTAGCTTGCTTTTCATAGTGGTCTAATTTATCCCCCAGTAAGTACCCTTTTGTGATTTACATATCTGAAAGATGCCGACTTTCTGCACTTCTTTCCCATCATTTGCATTGGTTAGCTTTTGCATAACTGTATGTGTTGCTAATTTTGAAAGGCACACAAAACCTCTGTGAGACACTGTCGAAGTTAATGACACCGTTAAAATGATGATAGACTGATTTAACGGGAGAGATACATTTCGTTATGCCTTTTCCGATGGAATGTAACATTTTATGCGCCTTAAAAACAGAGTCAATCAGGGGCAATTCTTGCCATCGCCAATGCATGTACAGTACAATATCTGATAGGCATTGCTAGGTAATGTATGTTCATGTGGTGTATGTTCTTCCAGACAACCCATTAAATAGTGTTTGTTAACCTTTAATTCAGATGTCAGCAATAAGATAATATGATGTAAAACACAAGTCAATAGAGGGTCATAAAGCTCTTTCTACTACTGTTTTTATTAGCCTGTTATTCAATGCTGAATGCAGCTACACCCCGAAGCAAGTCTTGAATAAAGTATGGTGTCAATATATTATGATACAAACTCAACCTGTAAAATCAATGACAAGGATTATGTCGGCTGCTATCACCTACTAAAATATAGATACTCTCTTGGAATGGATTCAAAACATGCTGAAACTCATCACTGGGTCTTTAATTTAGCCCATTAGTCATGAAGGACACTTGTGTGAGTTCCGGACATGGACCTTACATTCATGGGAGCATTAAACAAAGAGGAAAGCATAATTGCTGCAAGATAATTAAATACGATACCCTCCTGAAAATGTAATCGGACCTGGAAAAGTGCCCCCATTCACTGTCTCATTGATCCGTCTTTAATCTATGGCTTTTTGGAGAGAGAAAATTACAGCAGTGCTAAAGATGTTTGAAATGTTTCTAAATCACAGTAATAACATTCCATAAAGAGCTACAATACTGGGTGGGAGCTGTACCAGCCTTTATGTAGATCAGATGCGGCAATTTCATAATCAGGGACACGACTATTGTCCACAAGCTATCATATCCTCCTACAGTGAAAGAGAACACTTGTTTTAAACCTCCTGTTTGAATAATGCAGTGGAACTATAGGGCATGATACATTCAAAAGTAAACATTGTAAAGCCACATTGATTTCAGTGGAAGTCTTAAGTACGTACTTACATTTCCTCCAGTGCAATCAAACCACTTGAATTTAAAATGGTGTAACTTGAGCTGGATTATGTCAGTAGGCTTTCAGATCCAGTGTTTTTATTTGCTGAGAGTCCATCCTGATGCCTCATGGAGGCCATAAATGTACAGTACTCATTTACTTATCATGTTTGGCCGCCATGCTACCTGTTCCTCTTAGTCCATAAGCCAACATGGCCAAATATTTATTATCACATTTATATTCCACCTTTCCTGCAAGGAGCTCAAGATGACGTACATGGTTCCTCCATCCATTTTAACCTCACAAGAACTCTGTGAGGCTAAGAGGCAGTAACTAGCCCCAGAGCAAACTAGCCTTTGGCTGATTAACATTCTATGGCCTTTGAAATGTGTTTGAGGGATAGGGGTTATTGGTGTGTTTGTGTTTTTGCTTTATTAATAAATAATTTTATTTATACCCCGTACAGTATTTATACAGTACAGTATTTTATTTATAATAATAATTTTATTTATACCCCACCCTCCCCAGCCAAGACCGGGCTCAGGGCGGCTAACACCAGGTATAAAAACTATTTATTAAAATACAACTTAAAAACAAGATTAAAATACAACATTAAAATGCAGCCTCATTTCAGTAGAAACGCAAATCAAAAACTTTTGGGGGATGACAACGTCAAATCTTCACCAAGGCCAACTATCCAGACTGGTCCTATGTGGGCCAGAAAAAAGCCAGGGAAGTCCCCAAATAGGAGTTCCATCACAGAAGAAGAAAGGAAAAAGGAAAGAGGGGAAGGGGATCAAGTTGATTCCAAGCCAAAGGCTTGTATTTTGTGTTCTCCTTTTGTATTTTTATGTTGTGAACTGCCCTGTTATCTTCTGATGAAAGATGGTATAGAAATTTAATAAATTAATATATACAATTAAATAAATAGGCCATGTTTGGGGGAATGACGAGAGTTTGACAACATCTGGCGCGGTGCTGCAGGTTGGCCAATTCTGCTCTGGTGCATTATGCTTAAGGGATCTGGAGTACGAAGCCTTGAAGGCAGTTCCTGGGTCAGTAAAACAGCCGAGCATTTATTGGGTCATTTCTTGGGTCATTTAAATCTGTCTGTTGAGTGCGAATTACAATTAGATTACTGTAACAAGCTAAGAAATGTTCACTAAATAGACAGAATGTTGACCTGTCTGCTGTACTTAACACAAAATCTGAATAACTCAGACATGCAGAAGATAAATAATATTTGGGGCCTTCAGCTGAAAGAGTGAAGCCTCCACTTCTTTTGATGCTGGTTCGTCACTGATAATTAGGAATGTGAGATTATGTACCATCACTTATTCTGGTAAATAATGTCATCTCCTCCAATTAAGATCAACCGCACACACCTCTTCAATTGCATTATTAGAATTGTTGTCAAGTTCTGAAGAAGCTATAATTAACTAGTCATCGTAATTACCACTAGTTTCCAAAATGAGCACATTAAATAATTTATGCAAGGATTTTTTTTAAAAAAAAGTTTTAACTCTCACAAAACTATATGAAATAAAACTTTGGCGCAGAAGTAGCAACACAGCAACAGTGGAGGTCATCTGCAAAAGTACGCCAAGTGCAATCCTAGGCATGTTTGCTCAGAAATCCCATTGTATTAAGCAGCCTTTGAAGGTGACCCGGAAACTACAACTAATCCAGAATGCGGCAGCTAGACTGGTGACTGGGAGCGGCCGCCGAGACCATATAACACCGGTCTTGAAAGACCTACATTGGCTCCCAGTACGTTTCCGAGCACAATTCAAAGTGTTGGTGCTGACCTTTAAAGCCCTAAATGGCCTCGGTCCAGTATACCTGAAGGAGCGTCTCCTCCCCCATCGTTCTGCCCGGACACTGAGGTCCAGCTCCGAGGGCCTTCTGGCGGTTCCCTCACTGCGAGAGGTCAAGTTACAGGGAACCAGGCAGAGGGCCTTCTCGGTAGTGGCGCCCACCCTGTGGAATGCCCTCCCATCAGATGTCAAAGCAATAAACAACTACCTGACATTCAGAAGACATCTGAAGGCAGCCCTGTTCAGGGAAGTTTTTAATATGTGACATTTTAGTGTATTTTTCATCCTTGTTGGAAGCCGCCCAGAGTGGCTGGGGAAACCCAGCCAGATGGGCGGGGTACAAATAATAAATTATTATTATTATTATTATTATTATTATTATTATTATTATTATTCCATACTTTGCACACATTGAGAGCGGTAAAAGATGGGTTACTGTAATTTGCTCTAATTTGCTCCCTTGGGTCTGGTTCAGAAGCTCCAGCTGGTGCAGAATATGGCAACCAGATGGCTGATGGGAGCTTCGAGTTGAGAACATATAACACCATTGCTGAAATATCTGCACTGGCTACCCATCTACTACTCAGCCAGCTTCAAGGTCCTTGTATTACTTTATAGAGCCCAGAACAACTTAGGTCCAATATACCTTACGGACTGTCTGAATCCTTATATCCCAGTTTGATCGCCGATATCATCTGCAGGAGTATCACTGGGCATTTCCTGAGTTGGTGAGGCTCATTTGACAACTAGAAACTAAGCCTTCCTTTAGTGATATTGGCCCACTGTTGTGGAAAACTACCACTGTATGCTCTTATTATGAGAGCCAGTGTGGTGTAGTGGTTAAGAGCGGTAGTCTCGTAATCTGGGGAATCGGGTTCGCGTCTCCGCTCCTCCACATGCAGCTGCTGGGTGACCTTGGGCTAGTCACACTTCTTTGAAGTCTCTCAGCACCACTCACCTCACAGAGTGTTTGTTGTGGGGGAGGAAGGGAAAGGAGATTGTTAGCTGCTTTGAGACTCCATCAGGTAGTGATAAAGCAGGATATCAAATCCAAACTCTTCTTCTTCTTCTTCTTCTTCTTCTTATTCTTATTATTATTATTATTATTATTACATTTGTTCATAGGGTTCCCCCCCCATCTCAAAGTGACTAACAAAATATTAAAATACAGAAAAAGTTATCAAACGTTCAAAATCCAAAATACAGAATCAAACGTGTAGGAATAATAAATGTATATGACCCACTGCACTAAAAGATGAACACTAAAACCAGAATCGTATCACATTGTGATCAAATTAAGGGCAGCTCCCTATGATCTGTTTATCGAGCATTCGTCCTGTTTCTCACTTGCACAAAGCTTCTACAGAGGTTAGACTATATCTGGGCTTTACGGAGCATTTGCTCTTCTTGGTTTGCAGGCAAGTTACGCAGCAGTGAGCATTTTTCCTACATTCACTTGTGGGTGTTTGTACATCTTTCCATTATTCATTCATTCATCCCTTGGTGTTTCGTGTACTTCCCTAACACTTCCCTAACAGTAAACAATCAGTTCTATTTCAAAGTGGGTTTTTTGCGCTAGGGTGACAGAGCAATTTAATCCACTTTAATTTGCCTGTATGTGCTTGTGGAATCCCTTCCACAAAATAATTACATCCTGGCTGTGCCCTAAAATAGAGGAAAAAATATTGTCCAATAAGGTAAAGCTTCCAGTTCAATGAAGTACTTATTCCTGTGTTTATCTTTACATGTTTGAATAATGCCCTTTACACCAGTGGAATTACATATATGTTTAAGTGTCTTAGACTTCTGAGGCCACATTCTTTTCCTTCCCTGCTATTTTTGTTGCTAAAGATTATTTCTATGAAACCTTAAGCTTCTTCCGTTCAGACCTGTCATTCCCGTTACCCTTAATTAATGTAATATGTGCTCTTTGAAAGAAGAATAGACCCTGTAGCTATAAATTGCGACTTTTGAAAGAAAAAGTCACATCCTCTTTGAGTTTCTGGCTCAGCTAGCTGCAACCTAATTTCTGTTAGCGATTGTGGCAGATAGAAATCAAAACCGAGAACAGCAAATACTGAAAAATGTAAAGAAGCTTTTGGCTGAAATTTTACCTTTAGATAAACCATCATTTAATGTAGAGATACATTCCTATTAAAATGGCATCCTTTATCCAATTGTATGGCTCCAATATGAGCTACTTGAGTTCTTTAGATTGTCACTTGAATCCAGTTGTTTTTATACAAGCATATGACCTCCACAGCACAAAAGGCGTCTTTGTTTATTTCCATGGTCTATGAGAAAATCTGTTGTTTCCATTCAAATGAGTAGGCTGGCAGGAGTGCTCAGCATGTACACTAGATAATATGGAGATCTTTAACTGTATACAGTCATACGTCGGGTTACAGACGCTTCAAGTTGCATTTTTTTGGGTTGCGGACCGCCGAAACCCAGAAGTACCGGAACGGGTTACTTCCGGGTTTCGGCGGTCACACTTTGCGCATACACAGAAGCGCTGAATAGCAGCCCGCGTGTGCGCAGACACGCCGCGGTGGACTGTGGACGCTGCAGGTTGCGGACATGCATCCCGCATGGATCACGTTTGCAACCTGAGCGTCCACTGTAATTTTGCTCGTATGGCAAGTAGGTTGGGGGTAAGAGGATCACTGGTTTCCCTTATTCTCAGGTGTTGCACCTTCTGAAAACTGCACCTCCTGAGAAGCAGTTGGAAGACTCTTTGGCCTGGACTGGGAGGTGGGAGAGATATAGTCAGGGCTTCCTGCTAGTCTATTTTATATCTAATTTAACATTCAGCCTAATGCAGGTGTCAGGGAACTGCCATCAGAGCCAGAGGCGGAGGGAAGGCTCCAGAGCGATGCTGGAGAGGGTCCCAGCAGGGAGAGAGGCAGCCCATCTGCTGGGGAAGGAAATCAACGTAACACCAGGAGAGAAGGGGGGCAGATGGGGGAATCGGAGAAAAGGCTCCAGGACTCTTCACCGGAGACTAGTGGGGAGAGCACGGGTACTCCGCTGCCCACGCCCTCCCTGTGCAGAAGACTTCCGCGCAGGGAGAGTAGGAGGAGACTTGGCGTCAAAGAACTTTTTTGCTGGAAGAAGTTTAAGAAACGCCCACTGACGGATTCTGCCAGCGACTGAGACAGCCACGAAGTGAAGGGCTGTCCAGACAGAAAGGGTTCAACCAGGCAACCGAAGACAGCTCAGAATCTTCAGCTGGTGCAGAATTCAGCAGCCAGGTTTCTCACCAGGGCAGGACAATTGGAGTATATAAAGCCAATCCTGGCCCAACTTCACTGGCTGAAAATTAGTTTCCAGGCCCAATTCAGAGTGCTGGTTTTTACCTATAAAGCCTGAAACCGCTCAGGCCCGCAATACTTCAAGGACCGCTTCTCCCCATATGAACCAACCCGGACCCTGCGATAAACATCTTAGACCCTTCTTCATGTGCTTTCTCTATGAGAGGCTTGAGGGTGGCAACACCAGAATGGCCCTTTTATGCCATCGCTCCTCTTTTGCCAAATGCTCTCCCCAGAGAGGCTGGCCTGTCTTTATGTGCCAGAAAAAAACACATTCCTTTTCTCTCAGACCTTTGGCTAATTAAGCAATCTATGGTCGTTTATACTATGTGTGGTGGTGGGTTATTGTTTTGTTTGTTATTATGGTATATATTTTTGTGTTTTTATACTGTAAAGTGCCCTGTGATCTCTAGATGAAGGGCAGTAGACTCAGGGCTTTTTTCACCCAGAACTCACTGGAACTCAGGTGGGCGCCATTGCCATTGTAAGCAGAAAAAAGAGGTGCAGGAACTCCCACCTTTTTTTTATGGACAACCCTAAGTCATTGAGCTTCTTTCAGGATGACACCAAAGTTGTTGGGCTTTTTTTAGAGAGTGCCAAAGTTGTTTTTTAGGGAGCCATTGAACACACGCACCACGTACCACGTAGTTTCCAGAGTGTTCCAGCTGAAAAAAAGAGAAAAAAAGAGCGGGAGGCGTTCATGGTGAGTTCCAGCACCTCTTTTTCTAAAAATATAGCACTGGGTATAGTAAGTAACTAACTAACTAAGTAAGTAAGTAAGTAAGTAAATAAATAAATAAATAAATAAATAAATGTATATTTATATATCATACTCCTCAATGTAAGCAGGACACCCCAATTTTACAGGGCCTAGTTTGTTGTATTTGTGTTCTTGGTCACATCTTATATTTGTCCTTTTTGGATTTCATTTTTTTTAAAAAAAATAATATTTATTACTTTTAAAACTTACAAAAAGAAAAGAGAAGAAAAAAGACAAAAAGAAAAAAAACAAGAAGAAAAGGAAAAAACAATACAATACAATATATAAACAATACAAAACACAACATTAACCTAAACAAAACAAAACAAAAACAATTTAAAAACATACATTGTACCATTTCAGTAGTCTGTCTTTCATACCCTTGTTTCATCGACCTCCTCTCACCTCCCTTTTTGTATTCCACTTCTATTAATTGTTTCAGCAATTTCTTTCCATCTTTCTCTAATTTCTGTCATATAAATATCTTAACTTATTTTTACCCTTATTTTCCATTAATACTATAATGCTTATTTATGCTTAACTCCTTATAACATTTCAACTAAAGCCATAAAGTCCTTTTTGGATTTCATTTTATTGATACCAGCTGAACCCTACTCTATTTTTTAAGATCACGATGGCTTCTTAACGTATCTTCTAAAATATTTGCAGTTCCTCCCCAGTTTTTGTCGCCTGCAATTTATGTTAGAAGGAAGGGCATTAACTGTACATTCTGTATTTCCATGCTAAACAGCTTAATCAGCAAACAAATATGAGCAAAGGGGCAATAATTCAGTGTAGCTGAAAAGATAAATGCTTTATTTCACCTATCAATGGCTTGCGGAACCACTTCTCAAAATGCAATATACAGAAGTAAAAAAAAAGAAAGAAGAAGCTGGGAATTTTTGCTAGTAAAGCTTTTACGTTTCTGAGAATGCTCATAAATGTCAATAGTAAAATAGAAATTGGCATGGACAATGCATTATTGCAATGAATCTTTCCCTGGAATTGTGAAACAAAAATACATGGGACTAATTCTGGATCTGAGCACTACCTAGAGCTAGTGCAGGGACTGAGCCCAGTCAACACCCCCCCCCCGCCCCCTGCCCCCACCTGAGCAACCAGGTTTGGAGAAAAATGCCACACTCTACTTTGGAAGTATTGGGGCAGGGTCATTTGTGTCCATGGACCAGAGAGCGCCACCTGTCCAAATTTCAGAGGCCGTTATCTTAAAGAGTGGTGGATTTAGCTGGCTATCACCCTGTAAATTTAACGGTTTTAGACTCCCTCCCCCACTCTAACGTGAGTGGGGAAGTCATCTGTAGAGAAGGTCCATGCACTTTTTGAAATGCAACTCTGAAGCAAGGAAGTGTGGAACAGTTAGGGTTAATTCACAAGTTTATATCATCCTGGCTGCAGTGCCTAATGATCTGCTTTGTGGCTAATGTTGCTGAGCTTTAAAAATTAGCAAACTCTAAGTACAAAAAAT
This sequence comes from Podarcis cretensis, assembly GCF_951804945.1. Lineage (NCBI taxonomy): Eukaryota > Metazoa > Chordata > Lepidosauria > Squamata > Lacertidae > Podarcis > Podarcis cretensis. The sequence continues at coordinate 41,405,274 of NC_137170.1, read as the reverse complement.
GCCACCAACAAGAACAGAATTTGCATGATAACAAATATGCTATCCTGATTTACCGTATAATTTGTCTCATACAACCAGTGCTTTTTTTCTTTAAAAAAATGTTTAGGGGTACTCCCATTTTCCTACTCATATTGAAATACTGCCCCTCAATGAGGCCAAACTTAGATTCACAAAATGTTTAGGGGTATGCATACCCCCAGGAAAAAAGCACTGCATACAATCAAGTGATTGTGAGATAGCTGTAGCTATCTGATTTAAAACTAGGTTGTGCAAACAGTATTTTGTTCTATACAAATCTTGGTAAATGTCCAGTATGCATTCTGCGTCAAGAATAGGACTTACCTGCACTCACAAATGAAATTCATTCACATGAATGCAGATGAACAGAAAGATATTGAATATTAATAAAAATGTATTTTACTATGTTCAAGCTTAAGCCAGCCCTTTGTTACAAAGGACACTAAATGTTTGATGTATTTCTTGAAAGAGTCTCCCACAGACTAGAAGATCACTATGAATTTAGACTACAAATTTGAGTGTCTTTTTCACCACAGATGCGCACAATGTGGTCTTTTCAGACTTTTTTTTAAAAAAAATTGTATTTTTGCTCTGTTTTAAAAATGCATATTTAACATTCAAGTCAATGGACCAAATAAGCCCATTTCCCCACCCAAATGAGATGAAACATGGAGGAGACATGAACCTAGGTCTTCAATTCACTAAAAGAGTGGTTTCCACATGTAAGAATCTGAAATAAAGCAATCTGAAGGTATACAAGGCCTGAATTATTCCTCTAGTCCTAAAGTACTGTATTGTGGAATTTTTGTTTTGTTCCACACCAGGTGCATCAATTTGTGAAATCTGTATTTCTGACTCTTCCATTAGTTTTATAAAGATGACAGTTAGTAATTGCTATTTTACACTGCTAAAATTTGGGGGCCCTTCCCCTCTAGGGAGGAGAATATGACTGTCTGACCTAGAGGTGGGTTTGCATGAACATTTAAGAGTGAAAAGGAAGAGGTGGTGGTTACAGCACCAAGCAGTAGTATCTCTGTTGGGCTGTGCAAGCCTTTGTCGGTTATATCACCACAAGAAGACACTGTATACAAAGGCAAGAGAAGCGCCATGACTTAGGGGCACAGTGCATACTTAGCCTGCAAAAGGTTGCAGGTTCAATTCTTGGCAACTCCAAGTAGGGTTAGGAGGGTCTGAAACCATGGAGAGCTGCTGCCAGTCTGTGTAGACAATACTGAGACAGATGGGCAATTGGTCTGACTCATTATATGGCTACTTCTTATGTTCCTATGGTTTCCCTTCCTTTGCTCTGGCCTCCTCATCACTGTAATGGCGAAAGAAGATCTGCTTAAAACTGGAGTTGTGTAACATAAAATTCAACGAGTTTATTTTTCCTAGGTATTTGAATACCAGCACTTTGTGCGGGCTTTCACGGGCAAAGGACTAACAAAAGGCTTTTAAAAATAAAAATAATTTAATAAAAGACTGGTGATTTAAAAAGTGTAGCCACACCACTGGCGTAGCGTGGGTTGAGGCCTGTCTTAGCCATAGTGAGGCATCTAATCATAAGCTTGCATTTTTATTAAAGCTTATATGTTTAATCAGGGCTTGTATTTTAAAAATGAGCTTAAAATGTTTTATGCCAGGCAGAAGACCAGCTGCCTAAAAAACCTTGGCAAGATGTTTTTCTCCTAGACAAGGGGCCCCCCTGATTTATAGCAGAAAACAATTCTCAAAGTCGTAAAAAGGGAATTACAGGCTGACAGCCAAGGTTACACTGACCCTACAAATTAAGAGTGGATAAATAGTAAAATGAGCCATATCTTCTTCCTAAGGTTAAAAAAAGGTCAAGAGCAGTGAAAAAGCAACTGGTCTGGCTGGCAGAAACAGAGCATTTTTGGGAAGTCTTTTCTAAAGCTGTTTCTTTCTTAAACTAAGATCCTTTTAAGATTTCTTTTCCTTTTAAAAGGTTATTTATGTATTAAATATATTAGTTTAAATATAATTATGCAAAGGATTTAAGAAATGCTAGATTCTTATTTCATATAGTTGGAAGAGATCACAGGGGCCATCAGCCACCAGCCCCCCCCCCCTTGCCAGACAGGAGACGCCATCGAGCACTCCTGATATATGGTTGTCAGGCCTTTTGTTTAGAAACCTTCAAATGAAGGAGATCTCTCAATGTTGATGTGAACTCAAAATCCTTGACATATGCTTAAGATAAAAATTCAAGATTAACCATCTGTTTTGGAAGGCAATAGGGCAAGGAGGGCAAGAGGTGAGCTGGTAATTAAGATTCCTTGTTGAGACACATGTAAGATATATTACTACTTATTTGTCATTTATAGATAGAAGAATATATAGCTTTTTGATTTCCATAAAAGGGCAAGAGGAAATGGGTGTATCTTTTGTGATTGGTTCTAGCAAACAGCCAATAGGAATTTCAACCAGGCTGATTGGACAGAGGCAGCCACAGGAGGAGCAAGGGGGCTGGATTAAGGAAATATAAGTGCTGGCCAGAATGGCAAGAGGCCAGGCCAGAGCTTGGTAACCATATACCACTGTGCCTCATATTTATTTGTCTGACAAATAAATTACTATTTTAATTTCTCTATTGCTGCGTTGAATATTTCATTCCAGCTAAACGTTAACCACAAGCAGGGTGCTACAATAGAGGCTAGTGGTGCAGGGCACTGGGGCGCCAAGTTCTGGAGGGTGCCAGGAGATAATCTGGGGAACACTGAACGAGCGCGCTGAGTGAGCGAGGGCGCTTGCGTCGCTCCTGCTGTGCGTCAGCTCGGTTTTTTCATTTTAGTCTGCAGGTGCCGAATTCTGCGCGGCGCCAGAAGGCTAAAAGGGAAACAACCGAGCCAATGCTTGGTGGGGGCGGCGCACGTGCCCTTGCTCGGCACAGGCCCGCTCGGTGTACTGCCTGCTGTGGTCACTGCGGCACAAAGCAGCCAGCTGAGCTGGAAGGCGCCGCATCCAGCCTTCGCCTCTTCCCTGCCGGAGGAGCCGCCCTCCAGCTGCTGCCTGCCTTCTCCAGCCCTAAAAAAAGGCCAGATAGGCTTAAGACGTCCCTTCGTGGGTTGCCAGTGCCCAGGGCCCCACAATGGAGGTTGTTGGGAGGGAAACGGACGAAGTACACATGTATATTCAGCTGCCTAGCAGTGCCCGCATCACCCAGAGATAAGAAAAGAGTAGTTCTGTGTTGTCTGGAAAGGTCACTTCCTGGTTCATATGGAGAAGTTGTTTTCAACAGAGCCCAGCAACAGAACTGCACGGCTTTATTGAGCCCCTTTATTGAGGCCGCGCCCGGTGTTGAACCTTTGTGTCCCGAACAATTTTGCATTCAGGGCAACTGCCCCTATGTCCCTCCCCATGCCAAGACACTGACCCACACTGTGCAAGCACTACTCTGAATTAACAATGGTGCGGCTGCATGTGCTTTACTGATTTGAATGCAGTTACATTACTCTGGGGCAAAGAATCTGCAAACAATCCAGTGAGGTCAGATCACACCTAATCAAATCTGCCTTATTTAACAAACAGAATGCAATCAAACCATACTTTCACTGGAAACAACACTACTGTATATCGTGACAAATAAATCCCACACCTAGATAGCACATTAATATTATGCCTAGGTAGATAGTGCATTAATATTATGATCCCCGTATGAGATTTGTGTTACAACAACTGAAATAATCTCTGGCATGAATTTGGGTCATAGCCAAAGTTAGTCTTTTTTGAAGTATCGCTAACTTAGCGAATGCTACAGCAAATCTCCAAGAAATGTTTCCTTTCTTCTTTTCTGAAGGTATGCAATTCTTCCACAGGAAGAAAATGCTTCTGAATTTTTCTGAACACCTTGGAAAGGGTAAATGAAGTGGAGCAGTAGATTTACTTTTTACAACAGCAAAAAAAGGGGGAAAGTCACAAGTATTAATGTCAACAACTGGAGTTTTACCTCATTAGACAATTTCTGATCTAAGGCTCTGATGATTATTCTCAGCAGAAAAAATATGCTAATTATTCACTCTGAATGTAGAAGGAAAAAAGGTGTAAAATCTCCCTTTAGCCGTGTGACCATGTACTAATTGCATGTCATGTGTCAAAATAATGCAACTCTCATTGCCTAAAGCAATTAGACATACAGAACTCTATTAATGAAGCACTATCTGTCACTAAAAATGTTTTCAGTGTGATTGCTGAAGATTAAAATATTAACTTCTCAAATATTTATGATAGTTACTGACAGCATTTCAAAATGCTACTTTTAACAAAAGCTTTCTGCTCAGCTGTACTTTTTAAGTTGGATTTGAGATTCAAAGCCATTATTAACACACAGGGATTCTGGGCAATCTTTAAGATGTCTCAGGAGTGTTTACTGAGTCTACGCTAGCATCACAGAAATCCACAGCATCTGTTACTGAAATAATATAAATCCTTAAGAGACAAAAACCAAAAATCCACAAATTTGTATATGTAAGAGCATTAAAAACATCTTCAGTTGATGCATTTGTTTTTTAAAAAAGAACAGTGCAGCTCTTTACACAAATTTCACAACTTATTGAAGTGACACTACAATGTAACATTTGACGAAAAATATTAGCCCTCTCGGTCAGTTGTCTGCACATGAATCACAAGAGAGAGACAGATAGATAGACAGAGAGAGAGGCTGCACCCATTAGCCCAATCCATAATGTTATGTTCCCTGCATTAACTATCCTCATGCTTTCCATGCACTGGGGGAATATCTCCAAAAGCAAGACCTTCTGGATGGGCAAGGGCTTTCCTTGCCAGCTGATCTAGACTTGGTCCACTATATGGCCCATGTGAGGCTGGGGTTGTCAAGCAATGTGGGCACAGGGTTGGGGAGAAGTGAATGTGGCCCTGAGCAGTCTTTCTTCTCCCCCCTCCTCTATGTGATGGAAATGCTTGCTTGCTTACTCGCTGCTGGCTTGGCTTAGCTTGGTTTGGCCTGGCTGGCTGTCAAGACTAGGGATGGCTGGATCTGTCAATTTTGGTTTCTTTCAGTTTATCATTTTTCCGATCTTGAATTCAGTTTTTCATATTTCCACATCATTTAAAACATTTGTCACTTAAAGCATTTGCATTTTGTCATTTAAAACAAACAAACAAGCAAGCAGAATTCCTCATGAAAATCCACCAGCGATTTTCTCCCAATTTACATGCAATTTTGCCTAACATTCACATCTCACAAAACAATTTCCAAAAATATAATACATTTTAATGTTGTTGTTTTTACTAATATCTGCATTTTGATGCACACATTACCCTTTTATATGCATTTTTGTAAAAATTCATTTGGCTGGAGAACTGTGTTACAAAATTAAAAAGATAGCTATGTTTTGGTTCATGCAGTGTTTCAGAAATTGTGAATTGGATAGGTTCACCTTTAAATGAAAACTGATTTTAATTCCCCCCTCCATCTCTAGTTTTGACCCATGGCCAAATGTGTGGCACAGTGCTGTGATGAGAACACAGCTCAAGAACCTTCAGTGATGGTGGGGTAGAACAGACAACACCATAGTCAAGGCCCTCCTGCCTGAAGGGCACAGCCTTGCAGCAATTTTCTGGTTGAGTAGATGATTCACTCAAAGTACAACAGTCTCTCCAGCAACATAGAAGCCAAGGACTGCAAAATAAGGCAAGGACCCTTTAACCACTCAGACAGAGCCTAATGAACTCCAGGTCTAGTCAGTCTCCTTAAGGCTCTAGTTGATTCTAGCTTCCTGCAGAGACAGCATCTTCTGTAACTGCCTCAGAAGGAGCATGCATCAGTCTGCAGCATTCCCTATGAATGGTCCAAGATCCTATCTTAACCTGGGAGCTTTAAGCTCCTATGGAATTTCACTAGATGCCTTCTCTCAACACATCATATAAAGCATTGTTGGAAAGGTCCCTGGCTGAGCAAGAAGCTCTGTAGCCAGCCAGCCAGCCTTGTCTACAAATGCCAGAAGCCATCACAGATGTGTTTCCCCAGCTCATGTGATATATGTTGATGCTTGTTCTGCTACATGTTGCATTGCTGTCTCTGCAAGAGAACCAGCATTTTCTAAGGGAGAAGAGTGATGGTCACATGTACTAGGAAGGGCAGAAGTTACAACAGTACTCACACAGCAGGCAGCATCAGGAGCTCTTCGGCACCCTTTAAAGATTTTGTTTCACATGAATCTATAATCCTAACTTTACAGAATGGGGGGGGGGGAAATGTTCACAAGATTTAGTTCCAGTTTTGCTGTCCAGACTTTGTGTGTCACCTCACCTGACAGAGAATATTTAGAACTGCTTTATTTATGTTCTATTTTATCTGTGTAAGCTGCCTTGAATCCCAGACTGGGGGGAAAGTGGGATATAAATAAATGTAAAAATATTAATACTAATCGTAGAAGGTTCCAGGTTCAGTCTCTGGCATTTCTAGCTAGGGCTGCAAGGTAACCCTACCTGAAATTCTGGAGAGCCACTGTCAGAGTTCACAACTGAGTTATACTGACCAATATAAGGCTGCTTCCTATGTGAGCCTCTCCAACTCACCTGTAACATATAGCAAAACTCACTACCACATAATTCAAGACCATAATATCATGAGCTGCTTCACCTGAGATACAGGACAGTGGTTTCACTGGCTGGGCTCGGGGAGACTCATAGCATGATGACTACTTAAGAATATAAGAAAGATCCCACTGTCCCAGACTGATCCATCTCCTCCAGCCTCCTGTTCCATACACATAATAAGTCCTATTGTTTATTTACTGTTTATTCATAGAATTGTAGAATCAAAGAGTTGGAAGGACCCAGGGGGATCATTTAGTCCATCCCTCTGCAATGCAGGAATATGCATCTGTTCCTTATGGGTATTGAACCTTCAGCCTTGGCGTTATCAGCACCACGCTCTAACCAACTGAGCTATTGCTTCGACCATTATGGACACATGTAACACAGAAGAAAGAATATAATCCGATACAATATATATATAGATACAACATTAAAGCACAAAATATTGTTGTTGTTGTTTAGTCGTTTAGTCGTGTCCGACTCTTCGTGACCCCATGGACCAGAGCACGCCAGGCACTTCTGTCTTCCACTGCCTCCCGCAGTTTGGTCAAACTCATGCTGGTAGCTTCAAGACCCTGATGTTGGGAAAGACGGAGGGCACAAGGAGAAGGGGACGACAGAGGACGAGATGGTTGGATAGTGTTCTCAAAGCTACCAGCACAAAATATATGTACATATTAAAATACAAACTAATTCAATATGTCATTCCCAATTAAATCTTTACAGTCCACCATGTTATCCTCAATGAATGTTATCTTCAATATTTGGGCGGTAACGGCAAATCTCGCAAATCTTTCTGTCATAAATTTGTCAAAACCAGACAGCAAATATGTGATTTTCACGTGAATATCCATATCTGGTATCTTACATAACAAATCAAGAATAAGCTTAGCTCTCAGTTCAAAGTACAGAGAACAATATAGTACATTGTGATATAGACCTTCTACTGCTTGGGTACCACATATACAAAGACGCTATTCTATGAAAATTTCCCTATAGTGTCCCTCCAAATATTCTGAGAGCATAGTCTGGAAACACAAAGCCAGAACTGCTTTCCTAATGAACAGACTGGTAAATCATATAGATAATTCTCAAGGCCATGTGTTGAGAGAACAATGATTTCTGGATTGTCTGTGGATCTTGTTGTACATAGAAAACCTATGATGAGATCTGCTAACTAAACTATATGATCTCCCTCTGTGTGTATAAATATACATACACATCCATACATAAAACTCACAATGGAGATGAGCATCCCTGTGGTGAGAGTAATGTACACATCAGCTCTAAGGTAGCTTTACACATTACATTATAGCACAAGAGTTGAAAACAGGCGGTCTCATCTCTCAGTAGAGTTCTAACATTTAAAGGCTCTACTCATCATGTGGCTAGCGCAGTTTCTGTGCATTCCTTCCACGCAGCCATGAAAAAAGCCAGGACCAAGAGTGATGATGGATAGTTAGACTGGCCCTGGCCCTGTTGTGGTGGCAAGCCTTTATACGTTGCAGCTGCCTTGTAGAATGAACCCATGAAGAAAGAGCTTCGCTATCACTGCTGTAACGTGTAAAAGGCTACCCAACTGTCTCTGCAGCATGTGGACCTGCAGTCTTCCCACAGAACATGCAGCAATAACAACACCATAAAATACATCATTCTATTTTGTGTCTCAAGTTAGAAAATGATAAAAGCCACATTGTTGCCACTGTATCACTTTTTAGTGCCACAGCAATAAAAATTTACTGTAATCATGCGTTAGTGTTACCACTGTTTCATGTTCAGCAAAGGTATTGTCTTGATATTTTATATATATAGCTATTATAGGAACCACTTACACTCACTTAAACTAAGAAGGATTTACTTGGCAACTTTAATGGCCCTGAGTGAGCCATTGTGATCTGTCATGTAAAAAAAGGAAATGTTATGTAGGTACAAAAGGAGCTCTTCAAAAATCTGTGAGACATAAACCAACCAGTCATCACGGCTTCATCAGAAACTTCTTGGCCATTCATAATATTTTAATTCAAAATTAACAATCATTTATACCTTACAACTATCGTTTGTGGTAATAAAGAAAAGGGGATAAAGCATTGAAAGAGGTGAGAACAATATGGAAAAGATAATAAGCTAGAAGTCAGTGGAAACCAGGGGCAGCCAACTTGATGTTGGTTAACCAGCCCAGACACAAGCACCCATCTCACTCTTCCTTTGCTCTCAATGCACAAGGTGGGATTACTAATTCTAGTGTACAGGATACCTGTGGGAATTAATGAAGTAATATGAATTGCCTTGAGCACTCTTACTCTTATCACCCTTGCCTGCCATTCAGGTGAGGAAGAAACAGGGTGCCAAGCTAGAACTGAGATCACACCTGTTTGTAATCCAGGTCGAAACTGGCCAATACAGCAGACATTGTATGCTGAAGTGTTAGATCTTGTTTGTTGTTGTCACATGCCAAAAATGACCTTTTATGCAATGCCTTACTATGGCACAAGGGGTTCTAACAACAGGAGGCCACACTAAATATTTATCGCTTTGAGCAGCTCTATGAAAGCTTCAGGAAAAAATAAATCAAGCACAGTTAGGTCTTTCCTCTTCTGTTTGACTGCCCCCACTTTTCTTACTTATAGATGATGTAAAAGCAGAATTTTATCTAAGAAATGTAGCCCAGAATCCTTTGTGGTATGTCTCTTATATGACACCATCAGGGCAGAACTTTGGGACAGAAGCCCAGACATATTTTTGTTTTGTTTGCACTTCTTAACAAAATGAATAAACCAATTCTCCCAGATGGCTGGGAGGTCGCCTGCTCTTGATGGGGTTACATTCCTTCTGAAGGAGCAGGTACATAACTTGGGACTGCTCCTGGATCCTCTGCTGTTGCACGAGGCTTGGGTGGCCTCAGTGGCGCTGAGTGCCTTCCATCAGCTTCAGCTGGTGTCCAAGCTGTGCCTCTATCTGGAAAGGGATACCTGAACTTCTCTTGTCTATGCTCTATGTTTACTTGTGTTTTATCTTGTGTTTTATTATGTGAACCGCCCTGAGATGTTTTGATGAAGTGCAGTATATAAATTTAATACATAATGATAATAAGTTTAAAGCAAAAAAGAAGCACAAGACCCCATTCAGCAGAATGAATGAAAAGGCCCCTAAATGCAACAGGGCTGGTTTAGCATATTTTTATATTTGACGATGGACCCGATGGAAGGCCATTGACTTCAGTGTCCAAAATTCCCCACCCGCACTATTGGCCACAGATGCTGATGGAGGCAGTGTCCTGGCACTTCTTCAATCATGCAGGGAAGCCTTTCCCAATCTGGTAACTGCCATTTGTTTTGGAGTGCAGCTCCCATCAGCCTTCCCCAGCACTACCTCGTTGGCTGGGGCTGATGGGAGTTGTAGTCCTAGAGGGCACCAGGTTGGCGAATGCTGATGCAGCACATCAGCTTGAAGTGGGAAAATGCCTTGGCCCGGCCCTGCAGAAGAAAGAATCTCCTTCTCTCAGTACAATATTACTAGGGGAATAATTCCTTCCTCCACACATCTGCTAGGGACTTCTGCCTTTGACAGCCACATTTAGAAAACAATCTTACATAAAACTTGTATTGCTTTACTACATCCGTGCTGAAAAATTCAAACACCATTAATGCAGTTTCCCTTTAAATAAAACAAAAAGGCAATAAAAAGAAGTTTATAATTCATGATACACCCCTTACATATTACTAGCGTTATCTAATATGCAACTTCATTACATTGCTTTATTATTGTTTTTGCAGGTTGGGTTTTCTCTCTCTCCACCTTTGAAGTTACTTTACAAAAAGAAAAACCTTTAAAATTCATCTGTAAAGCTGACTGAAATCCATTCTCATATAATTGTGCTCTCTGGTACAGTCGAAAAATGGGGAGGGTCACAGCAACATACCTGATCTTTGCTTTGTTTGCTTGCCGGCTGCTAATTGCTAGCAACCCAGAAATTCATTTTAGAGGCTGGCAGAAACCCTTTCCGTGCAGGCCAAATATATAAACAAACAAACAAACAAATCCAACCCCAGGAAAGAGATTTTACTTTTCTCTCATCTTCGGGGACAATGAGGGAGATTCATTAGGCCATTTGTTACTGTCATCTGCCATGATTCGAAATGAAATACTAAATGTTTCATGGACTCCGAAAAGAGAGAAGTATTTGTCTTTGTGTTGGCTATGCAAAGACTGCCTGGCTTTCAGCGCTCATACAAGAGGCCTGATGGATGAAAGGGGGAAGGGTGGTGCCATCGGAATGATGATGGGCTAATATCATCCTCTTGTCAGCTGTAATAGGCTTTTCCTCACAGAAATAATTCATAAAACCGCTACATTATATTCTATCCCTGACAGGCCCTATCTATCCTGCAACCCAGCAGGCTCGCTACTAATAAGAAAATATGTGGTTCAGGAACCCTGAAAAATTAAACAGGTAGTTTATGAACAATTTGTTTCATAGGGATGTTTATTATGTTTATTAAATATTGAGCCTTTAATGTTTTGCCAGTACAGATGATATCATAAAAATGCTGACTTAAGCCTCAGTTGTATTCTTGGAAAGTGGCATTTTATGGAGTTTGTGGCGCACAGTAAATAACTAAATTACAGTGGCTTATATGTGAACACAGAGGGTAATTTATAGAGAGCAAAGGAGAAAATGTATATATGAACTGGCAGAGGCATTTTCATAATACACACAAAGAGCAGCATGTACTATGAACTAACAGAGTGATTATGGCACATGTTAGCCACCATCCTAGGTGCAACCGGGCAGCTGATATCTTATTGATGGAGACTGGATTTAATTACACTAACTGTGCACAGAAATATAACCTTTGGTTTTAGCAATGGACTCATGCAGGTGTTTAAATTGGCGGGGGGAGGGGCAGGTGGGTGGAGATGATGTCACACTCACAACTCATGTTTAGAGCAAAGCTCCAGGTTGCATGCATGGCTTAGTGCTGGGGCTCCAGTCCTCACACGTCAGCTGAAGATCACAGCTGAACCATGAGTCTTTCCTTCACTAGCACTGCTATGGAGTTCTGTGTGTTATGTGGTAGTCTGCTTGCCATTGGATGCTGCCCATGGGCATCTGTTGTCAGAAGGGACATAGTCCCGCCCCTCAACATGTCTCAGTACTGTTTGGCCTTTAATTTTTTTAAAAAAAGTCAAGGGTCTAATTTGCTTTTCTTTCTGTCTTTCCTATACGCAGTGCTTTTTTCTGAAAAAAAATGTTTAGGGGTACTCTCATTTTGACTCAGGAAAATCACCATTTTATAGTTCAAATCAGGAAATATAAATACAGTAAATGGACAAAAGATTCACAAAATGTATAGGGGTATGTGTACCCCTGCGTACCCCCAGGAAAAAGCACTGCCTATACACAAACACTTGTAGAAGCCCTTCAAAATATAATTATATTATATTTAAATTAATATTAAATTAAATATTAATCAGTAGACCTTGATCAGAAGGCCTCAGAGCAGTCTTCAACAAACACAAATGCCACTAGATAAAATGTCTCTACAACAATTATATCATTACAATAAGAATTATGTGGTAAAATTGCAGAAACATACAAAATAAGGGAGGAGAAAATCAGCAGCAAGGTATCTAAAATACTAGAATGATGCACAAACACAGAAACTTCACGAAAGGTAGCTCTTAATCCTAGCCACCCATAGAAAATGGCAGACTTTCCCAGCCATCAGCTGGGAGTTTACCTTTTCTGTCTCAGTCTCTTACCCTGGGAGCTCTTTAATTCAGAGTCCTTCCACAACTTACCTGCCACTTTCCTGTGGGTGTAGTCTTCGGTCCACAATGGCATCCCAGAAGGGGGGACACCAGAGGGGCGATCCCATGTGGTGTCTCCCATAGGATATCTAAGCAAGACTGAGTATTTCAGCAAGGTTATACTTTTCATATAGGAACACCTCACCAATTCAGAATGTACTCTTCTCCATTCTCTTTCTATGAAAGATTTGGGGAGGGTGAGTAGCTTAGTGGCAGAACATGTGCTCTGCATGCAGATGGTCCCTGGTTTAGTGTCCAGTTGAAAGGATCAGGCAGCAAATAATGAGAAAGGCCTGTTGCTGAGATTTTGGAGATCTATCACCCATAGACAACACTGGGTTTGATGTCCAAGCAGCCTGTCCCAGTCTAAGGCAGCTTCCTACTAAGTGCCTTCCCCTTTCATCCTCAGAAATGGAGCATATACTTTAATTTTCCTGTTTGTGTGTGTTGGTGTGCTTGCTTAAAGGATAAGGCTTTTCTGCAGCACCGAGGATAACTTTACCTTCTTAAAGGGTGCTATTGCTGCTTTGCAGTGTTGGGGAAAATACATAAACAAGCTTGCTGGGCCTGCTTTTGAAGTTATCTAAAAGTGAGAAATGGAATAATGTATTTAAGAGCAATTGCAGTAGTTACTTCTTCTACTATATGATAACCAGATATGAAGGGGCTCTTAAGGAATAATCATGTGTTATCTAGATCATCTGGAAAGAGAGAATGTGACCGTCTTCAACGTACTCCTTAAATAGTCTCTTTGGAAACGAGGCGAGCCAGGTTTCTACCTGAAACCAGACTAACCTGGCTATTGGTACTGCAAGGATACCAGAATGTGATCAGGAGCATGATTAGATGATAGAACAAAGCTTTTGTAAGTTTTATTTGTATAGTCGCTCATGTTTCTACCCCAGTTACTCTAGAGAAGTAAGGACAAAATTGGGATCAACTGGTTGTGTTCTAGTACGCTGCAACCTTTGTATCTTAGCATCTCATACCAAATGACCAGATTGCTCTTGCACACACACAAGAGGTAATGCTATTTAGAACTCCTAAACAAAAGAGAATACATCTGACATTTGCTCTGGCCTAGCCTTGCATAATTTTTTGTCCTGTCACAGTATATTTAATCAGTGGTGCTTGCATGACAGTGAATGCTCTGTAAATGTAAACTGACAAGTCGAGGACTTATCTACATCATACAGGGTTAATGGCCAAGGTTAATAATAAACAGTACCCACAACATGGAAAAAAGCAATAATTCACAGATAAATTACAGAAAGCACACATCCAATGTGATTTACCAAAGAGATCTCAGAGAAGCCTCTGTTTAGATCTCACACAAGCCCAGGCTGCGGTGCAAATGAACGTGCAAGAATGTATCCTGTTGGTCTTTAGGCTAGATTTCTTCTCTTTTCCAATGGCAATAATTTTGCTTGTAGAGTGCCTCCAAGCAGCTATTGTAAGTGAAAAAAGTTATCACACCTTTTTCAAAATGAGACGAAACCATTTTAAGCACACGCAGGCTGGTCCCACGTCCCCACGATGCTCGAGCCACAGTGGCATGCAGCAAGGTCAACACAGGAGAAGCATAAACTGTAGAAAGAAAAGCTCATGCACCTCTGCAAACAGCAGCTCCAACAAGATCCCTGCCAATGAAGCTGCTGCCAATCACCATCTTGCTTGCCAGCGATGTCCCCACATTAGCCAATCATTATGTGGTGACAGCAGGAATGCCACAATGGTATCATCCCACCCAGGACACAGAGGCAGTAGTAGTAGCAGGAGTAGTATCTTCATTTATTACCCAGCCTTCGCCCAAGGTAAGCCACAATTTAAAATACAACATTAAAAAGCAAATTAAGAATAACAAAAAATAAAGTAAGAATAAACAAGAACAAATAATAATACTAAATTTATTTGTATGCTTGTTTGTTTGTTTATTATACCCCACCCATCTTGCTGGGTTTCCTCAGCCACTCTGGGTGGCTTCCAACAAAATATTAAAATACAGTGGTCTGTTAAACATTAAAAGCTTCCCTAAACGGCTAACAGATTGAGGTTGAATCCTGACAAGACAGAAGTACTGTTTTTGGGGGACAGAGGCGGGCAGGTGTGGAGGATTCCCTGGTCCTGAGTGGGGTAACTGTGCCCCTGAAGGACCAGGTGCGCAGCCTGGGAGTCATTTTGGATTCACAGCTGTCCATGGAGGCACAGGTCAAATCTGTTTCCAGGGCAGCTGTTTACCAGCTCCATCTGGTACGTAGGCTGAGACCCTACCTGCCCGCGGACTGTCTCGCCAGAGTGGTGCATGCTCTGGTTATCTCCCGCAATGCACTCTGCGTGGGGCTACCTTTGAAGGTGACTCGAAAACTACAACTAATCCAGAATGCGGCAGCTAGACTGGTGACTGGGGGCGGCCGCCGAGACCATATAACACAGGTCTTGAAAGACCTACATTGGCTCCCAGTACGTTTCCGAGCACAATTCAAAGTATTGGTGCTGACCTTTAAAGCCCTAAACGGCCTCGGTCCAGTATACCTGAAGGAGCGTCTCCACCCCCATCATTCTGCCCGGACGCTGAGGTCCAGCGCCGAGGGCCTTCTGGTGGTTCCCTCATTGCGAGAAGCAAAGCTACAGGGAACCAGGCAGAGGGCCTTCTTGGTAGTGGCGCCCACCCTGTGGAACGCCCTTCCAGTAGATGTCAAAGCAATAAACAACTACCTGACATTCAGAAGACATCTTAAGGGAACTTCAGGGAAGTTTCTAATGTGTGATATTTTACAGTATTTTTGGTTTCTATGGAAGCCGCCCAGAGTGGCTGGGGAGGCCAGCCAGATGGGCGGGGTATAAATAATTTATTATTATTATTATTATTATTATTATTATTAACAAATAAATAAACATTAAAAGCTTCCCTAAACAAATGAACAAGAACAAATAAACAAAAAACAAAGTAAGAATTGGTTGGATCATATAGATAGATAACTAGAATGGGCCTTTTCTGCAGTGGCGCCTCGCTTGTGGAATGCTTTCCCCAGTGATTCTTGCCTGGTGCCTTCATTATATGTCTTTGGCGCCAGGCGGAAACATTTCTTTATAACCAGGCCTTTGGCTGATTAATGTTCTATGGCCTTTTAAATGTGTGTGAGAGAGGGGTTTTTTGTTTGCTTTTGCTTTATTGTGTATTTTGTGTTCTCATTTTGTATTTTTATGTTGTGAACCACCCTGTGAAAATTTAATCAACAGCAACAGCAACAATGTTCCCTACCCCTGCTTTAGAAATAAAAAAAGCATGTTCCTGGGAGTTGGGCCAATTGTGTCCCTCTGCTAGTGCTGTGTAATAAACACAACAGGCAGTGGGGTTGTATTTCCAGGTTGTATATGGGGTTGGGCATAGGGCTCAGTGGTGTAGCGTGGGGGGTGCAGGGGGGCCGGCCGCACCCGGCGCAACATCTGGGGGGGGGCAGAAGAGACTTGAGTGCTAAAGTCCACGGGTTAGGGGGCGCAAATTACTTGCCTTGCCCCGGGTGCTGACAACCCACGCTACGCCACTGATAGGGCTATCCTGTGCCACACTGTTTCTGTTTGGGGGGCACCCTCTAACCTTTCACCCTCCTTCTTGACATGTTGAAATAATTACACCAAAAGGTAGAGGCATTCCCTAACGGTGTTCAAGGTACCTTTCCTTGGCTGCCCATTCCTTCTGAACTGAAGAAGCTTTTGATGTCTCCAGGATGTGCTACATTCCTTCTTTGCCAGTCATGTTGAGCGAAGCTTGCATATTTTGCCTGTTTTGATCTAAATCTGTTGCCTGCTCTGTAAATCCCTATGGCATATTGTGTAATCATATGATATACCCTAATGTGTTTAGGGGCACATGTTGTGTTGTGTCATCAATGTAAAGAACTATCATTTTCACTGGCAGGCAGTTGGAAGCAATTAATTACCCATGGATAGCGTGTACAGCTGTTGCTTATGTATGGAAACAGAACAGAAATTAGATTTAATTGGTTTATCATAATCAAGAAAGTGGCATTTATTTCATTACAGCTTTTGTCAACCGAGCCACTTGATTTTTCTTTTATTGGTTTTAGACACAATCAGGCAACATCCTCTTGGTATTGAAGAATTCCCAAATGAGTTAAAATGTGGATTGTTTTCTCATTCAAAAGGGATAAGCCGTCTCAATTGCTGATTCCAAAATTGTGATACTATCAGCCTCTGATGGGTATATTAACCATACACAAAATTATGGAGCCCACAAATCAGAAAATTATTTTGTTGTTGAAGGTAACAATACATGGGACTAAAATGAAATTTAAGAACTTTCCCACCTAGTGAATCTTTCACTCAGTAGGGCCATTTTTAAGTGTTTCCCCCCCCCCCTTACATGCACAATTTTATTTCTATGCCACCTTTCCACAGTTCAAACCATGCTCGAGGCAGCTTGTAACATGAAAAAAATGCCAAACTACAACATAACAAAAGTAGTCATAAACAATAAATGAAACATAAAAAATACACAACCAGACTGAACAATTTCCAGATCTAAAATAAAGATATGAAATAACCAAATCTAAAATAAATGTACAAAAAATCAACAGCGACAACAAAACCCCAAACAACACGCCAGCCCAAGTGTCTGTTCAGCAGCCTTAGCTTGTGTAACTGAGTCAGCCAGGGCCCTGCCCTCTCAGGCCACATGGGAAAAGGCCTGCAAGGCAGGGAGTAGGTCTTCCAGGACTCACAGCCAAGATGGTCTTACAATTCAATAACCCTAAATATACACTGTGTTGGCAAAACTGTGAAAAGGGAAGAATGTTTTCATTGGGTGTGAAAAGAAATTGTGTAGAGACAATATAATATTTTATTTTATCTTGGTCAGAGCATCTACTTGCCTTCAGGCTCGACAGACATTTGTAATGCTGTAAAAACAAACAAACAAACAAATAATCTTTGTTATTTATACCCCGCCCATCTGGCTGGGTTTCCCCAGCCACTCTGGATGGCTTACAGCATATATAAAACATAGTAGAATATCAAACATTAAAAATAAATATGTTCAAAATATATTTGTGGCGGGGGGAATGGAAACATCTAAATTTAGTTCAAGATGAGTATTATAAATATATTGTTTGTACCAATGAAATCTACATTTTTGTGGTGGTTAAAGTCGTTTAAGTGTGGAAAACAGAATTTTTTTGACCCAAAACACAGACTGAGCAGGCTTCTTTCAGCTCGCTTTCCTGAAATAGATTTTCAAATTATTATTTGCTCTTTTTTCTCTTTTCTGCATTTCAGCTTTTACTAATACCTTCTGCAACATATGCCGTTGCGTAATGCATTATAGGTGGGACGCGGGTGGCACTGTGGGTTAAACCACAGAGCTTAGGGCTTGCCGATCAGAAGGTTGGCGGTTCGAATCCCTGTGACGGGGTGAGCTCCCATTGCTCGATCCCTGCTCCTGCCAACCTAGCAGTTCGAAAGCATGAAGTGCAAGTAGATAAAGAGGTACCGCTCTGGCGGGAAGGTAAACAGTGTTTCCGTGCACTGCTCTGGTTTGCCAGAAACGGCTTAGTCATGCTGGCCACATGACCCGGAAGCTGTACGCCGGCTCCCTCAGCCAATAAAGCAAGATGAGCGTCGCAACCCCAGAGTCATCTGTGACTAGACCTAACAGTCAGGGGTCCCTTTACCTTTACCTTTACTGCATTATAGGCCATGGGTGGGAAGCAAGAGGCCCTCCAGATGTGATGGACTCCAGCTCCCAGCATTGCTAACCATCAACCATGTTGGTTGGGAGTGGTAGGACTTGGGAATCTAACATCTGGAAGAGGGCAGGTTTCCAACCCCTGTTCTAAACATCTGCATAGGTATCACTATATCAGACCTGGACATTCCAGTCTGTGATACGGTTGGATCAAATGGAGGAGGGTTTTAAAAATGTATTTGCAGTCAACATTGAAAGCCTTTTTGGACTATGAGGAGTATTCAGAAACTTGGGTAGGGTCATCATTACCTCCAAATCACTCCTGACAGATTAATTTTTCACATGTCCAGAGGCAGAGGAAGTTGACTCTAGATGCACTGCCTACCAAGCACCACTTTCCTCATAAGTTGTCCTTGAAATAAAAGGTTAATGGACAGGAGCAGGGTTTGACAGATTACAAAATATAAAGGGCCCAGCGCAATTGCTGGCCAAAACATCTCAGTCTGATATAATGCCGTTATAGCTCTTCAAGCAACTATGAATATTATAAAGAATACACGAATGTAAGGAAATCAAAGACATCCGACGTAGCTTTGAACAAAAGAGATAAAGTATTCTCCACCACTTGAACCACAAACCTATTTTCACGGGATAGCACTGGATACATGCTAGGAAAATGAAGCGACATTCTTTAATTGCCTGATGTTTTTATGAAAAATATTAGACCCAAATTCTGGATGCAAGCAGTCCTGAATTTTTAAAGGATGGGATATGCTGTGCTGCAGACAGCATCCATTCATTCATGTGGAGCTCTTCCTTCCAGCACCAGTCTCTGACATCTTCCCCAACCCCAGAAAAAGGAAAAACATTCAGAGTGGCACCTCATGAAGCATGACTGTCCTCTTCTGTCCTCAGAAGAAAACTGTGCATACATGGAACTTATTTGTGCTCCTGCCTCGGGGTAAGGCTTGGAACCCAATCAAGATATTCAGGATGGATACAAAGGTAGACACTAAGCATCTCAGGCTCAGCTGGCATAAACAAAGTAAAGTTTGGTGACCACTTTCAAATAATTGCACGAGGACCTCATGCCACTTGTGTGTGGAGCAGCACCAGATTGTTAGGAAGACCTGTTGATTTTTCACGACCATGTTACAAATGGCAGAAATAATTACCTGTGGAATGGATGATGTAAACGAACACATCTTCTTCATTTGAGCTGTTACATTTGAAACATTCAACACCACAGCTTGTTGGTAGGAATAAAACACCCTCAATGTGGTTTTACCTCCCCCCCCCTCATCAGCACACACATACACATTGGGCATGTTTTCAGAGAAATGTATGACATAAGTTCCCATGTGGTCACATGGCTACCGTCCTCAAAGTCTATTTGACTATTGACGGCTGGGGATATGGCAGGCAACACAGTCCGTATCCTAGTAAAGCTGCAATTAAAAACATCCAGAACAATGTACAATTTATAAAAGAAAAATCAACACATTTTCAATACTGTACAGGTACAAACTGGGCCTTCAAAGGGAGGCACTGGAATGTCAATAAAGACGGTGCCTGTCTGATTATGACAAGAGGAGCAGTTTCCAAAGGGGATTTCCTTGTTTGTTTGTTTGTTTGTTTGTTTGTTTGTATGAGGTTTTTTTTGTGTGTGTGTAGTAAGTAAGTACCAGTAAGTAAATCCATCCATCCATCCATCCATACACCATTGTTGTTTTTCACACAAGGCCTTGATTATTTTATCTGTTGGCTCCAGCATGAATGACCAGACTTGCCTATGTGAAATGAATTTGTGAAGTGGACATCAACTCTGGATAGCAAACATAGCCTTATTTGAAAGGTTTGTGGGTGCACCATTAAGACAAGGCTGCTTCTCTCTGTAGCCATAAACCGATGAAAGATTTCTCCCTCCCTCCCTCCGTCTTTCAGATTGTTTCCATAACAAAAGTCAGGGTGAGTCACAGGCTGGTTTACACTCTCAATTTGCTTTATTTGCCTTATTAAAAATCAAAGATAGACCAAGTAAGTGCAGTGCAAGCATATCTGTCATCAGCCCAGCTTTTAACATTTATTCTTTTTGTGGGGCTTCAGAATACACTGCTTGCAGCAGCTGGCAGATACAGGCAGGAAAACAACTGATCCCCCCCTGTCAACACCACCCAACCTTCTGAAGCCAAGCAGGCAGTTACACAGTAACACATAAAGGCCAGTGTTTTGTTTAGCCAATATCCTTGTGTGTGTGTGTCCCCCCCCCCTCCTCTTTTGTTCAGAATATGCAATGCATTAAAGGGACCTGATTAGAACAAAGGAACAGGGATCACGGTAACAATTATGATAGGAATGAAAATGCATAATTAAAAAAACCCACAAAAATCAGGAAAATAATGCCAGGTGAAGATGAATACATGTCCGCTGGGAACAATTACATAGCAGATGCATCCAAAAATTCATTATCGACGTATAATTTGACATGCCCCTAGTAATGTAATTCATTACATTTACAAATAATTCATCACAGGTGTTGTCAACTAGAATGCCTCACAGGATCTTTGTGTTATTCACTCGGAAGGGAGGAAGTGTCCAGTCTTTAAATACACGTTAAATACTTTTTGATAAAACGATTTAGTCTTTCTTTTCTTGTGAATCCTGGTGTGGCAAAGAATAAACATCACCCCTATCATTTGCTTTCTAAAATGGATTAATTTTCCATTGAGCATAGTAGGAAATTAGTACTTGGGGTATACCAATTTCTCCATTTAGACCACACTTGTTTTGTATAAAACCTTGGAATTGTTTTACATACATCCTGTCCACCACTTGTAACACTTTGTACGCACTGAAATAAGTCCGTACGCACGGAAATTTATTTAAAATATTATGGATAGCTGTACTCATTTTGGCTGACTGAATAGGAGTTTCCTGGCTTGCTAATATTGTACAGGACGTTAAATTCAATTTAGCTTGTGTTACAGAAACAAGTATTTATAATATAGATCCATCATACATTATGTAACTTTTCATATAAAACAAGTGTGCACACCATGTTCCAACTAGGGGCCAAACCTGCATCTAAACAGACTTCTGCATATCCCTAGGTGGATTAGGAATTATGAGGACGAAGAGGTATGGATAGGATTCCCCTATTGAATCACAAGTTGGGAGTTCATGCATATAGCCCCACATTCAGCTGTTCCCAGTGGAAGCAAGGGCTGGGTGTACGACCTCCAAACAGCTTATTTGTGCTGTTGTTCCACCTCTTTACCGTTTTAGGAGACTAGTAAAATATTGGTTCTTCAAAAAAAAGTCTTTGGGCAGATATTTACCTTTCCTAATTCAAATGATGTTTCATTTTTAATTACTGCATTGCTTGTTGCTGCTGTATGAATATCTGGTTTTTACATTGGTTTTAAACTTAAAACAAACAAAAAAAAGTTAGCCACCTTGGATTCATTTTGGATGTAAGGCAGAGAGAGAGAGTGAGAGAGACAGAGAGAGAGTAATGAATCACATGTATCTGAATAGTGCTGTGTGCATGTAGACCTGGCATTGGCATAAGTGTGATGTTGGATCAGGACTATTTGCATCAACAGGATCTTGTATTAAAAAAGAAATTAAAAGCTGCCGGCATCTATCCCTTTAATTGTGTTTTTTATGAGAAAACTGACTGGTGAGACCAAGATAGTTAGAAACCTTTCTGATAGATGGTTTTTAGCCTCCCTTTCTTTTAAGCCAATGGTCAATTGTTCTATCTGCACCTAGGAATGATAATATTTTTCTCCATAAGAGAGGAACACACAGGCTCAGCTCACACTTAATGCTAAGTCAGACTATTAGGATTTACTAAAGAACTTCCACCTGAGGATTTATTTGTCAGAATTGTAGTACAGTGGTACCTCGAGTTACAGACGCTTCAGTTTACAGATGCTTCAGGTTACAGACTCCACTAACCCAGAAATAGTACCTCGGGTTAAGAACTTTGCTTCAGGATAAGAACAGAAATTGCATGGCGGCAGTGGGAGGCCCCATTAGCTAAAGTGGTACCTCAGGTTAAGAACAGTTTCAGGTTAAGAACGGACCTCCGGAACGAATTAAGTTCTTAACCCGAGGTGCCACTGTATTTCAAGTCTCATGGGGTAGGATCCCAAATGCTGTGTCAGTGCTTTTCTTCATGCCCTAGAGACCATCTTTCTCACCACAGACCTCCCAAACATACTCCAGAATGTTATGAACCCTCTTAACTGATGTCTTCTACAGAGTGCAGCAACCGCAGTCAGAAATATAATGGCCGTCATTCATGCATAGGCATTCTTGGCTGTGCATTTGGACTCTGCATCCTCTCAAAGTTTCTAAACCCCCTGCTATGGCTTTTTCAAGGACTGGGATATTTTTTAATCAGTCTCTGTAGTAGAATATAGTAGAAGCCAACTGAGTCAGATACTCCAGTGGTTCAGTCAAGTTCCAATGTGTAAGTAATATTTAGACAGCAATTCCCCCATTTGATTTCACGTCAGTGTGCAATGTCAGTTCAGTACACATTTCCTTTGCATGTGTAGAGTTCTTAACATTGAAGTGAACTGGGAAATCCTTGTGGGTGCATGGAAATCCATTAATGTACTAGAGCACCAATAAATATTTCATGTAATTGGATCACATAAGCATTTAAAAAAAAAAAAATTGCATGCAGCACATTCATAAACAGTGTAAATTATTTTAATTGTTGAATGTTATGTTGTCTACTTTATCTTGAATGCCTGGGGCATTTAAAACCATAAATTTAAAAGACAATATTTTCATCAAAGATACTTTCCCCTTTTGATTATTCTTCTGCACTTCTTATGTATCTTTATTATTCTTATTGCATTTATTTATTTATTTTATTAGGCACTCAGAAATTATACCGCATAATATAATAAAAATGTCTAAGCAATTGACAGCAATTGACAGCAAAAAGACAACAGTAGCTATTGCTAAAACCTGCTGCAAACTGGATAAAAATGAGATAACAATGAAACACAACTGTATATCACAAATAAAACTGAGCAGTGTGCAAGATTAAGAACCAAGAGTCTAGGCAAGCTTGAGCAAATATATAAAGTTTTAAGAGGTATTTAAAGGCCATTGCAAGGTCCTTGATCTCACACAAACTCTTCTGTTACTGATGTTATCACATAGCCAAATCATTTTGTTCGTGTATTGGCTTCCCATAGGAATCTGGTGAGCCACTGTGAGAACAAGATGAGGGTCTCTAGATGGGCCTTTGATCTGATTCAGCAGGGCTTTTCCTATGGAGTGTTCTGATATCATCTGTGATTGGATGTGCCCTGGAAAAAATGGGACATCCCTTTTTCTTCTTTTCTTTTTCGCGTGAGGTTGTGGCAGCCATTTTGGGTGCTGCAATCTTGCGCACTCTTGTGCTGAGCTTACTATTGTGAGACTGCAGTGAGGGTCACATGACTTGCCCAGGAGCACATCCTGGAAGACTCACATCCCACTTTTCCATCAGAAAAAGTTGGATGGTAAATATTTTATTAGATGCCACTCAGTGTGCAAACCAGCTGCAATATTCCCCATCAGATTATATTTTTAACAGGACCAGCAATACCAACAAGTGGCCTTTACATGGTTGAGGCCCACAGAGTAATCTATTTTGCGCACAATAGCTCCATTTTATAACCTGTGTTAAACTCCCTCACCAGAAAACACAGGTTATTCCCCCCTGCTACACGTCTGTCTATTTTTAAAAATCCAGAATAGGGTCTGTCAGGGAACTGCCATCAGAGCAGGTGGTGGAAGGGCTCAAGGAGGTTAGGAGAGACTTAACAGCAGAGGAAGGAACCAGCAGGGGTAGAGAAGGAGCTCCGAGGGAAAGGGAGTCGGAAGAAGGGCTCTGGGACACTTCCAGCGAAAACAGTGAGGAGGTTTCAGGACCTCCTATAGGGACACCCACACCTCGCCGGAAACTGTCACGCCGAGAGTCCAGAAGACGCGTTTCCGTTAAGGAGCTTTTATGTTGGAAGAGATTCCGCAAACGCCCACTGTCGGATTCTGCCAGCGACTGAGGGAGCCATGCTTAAGGGCTCCGCTAAAGACAGAGTTTTGCTAAGCTGAGCAAACCCTGAGGGACTAAGCTTTTACGCACAAGCAGCTCATCATCCCATCACAGGGTCTTCATTAGAATTCAGCAAGTGCTGTCAACAATTCCAGTGCTATGTTTAAAATAAATACATTTATAAACTTAAATGGGGGGAAACTAACATTATGGTTTCATTATAGGTATTACAATTATTATCAAACTCCCTTTCCCTTTAACTCATCATTTATAACAAAGCTATCATTAGATTTGCATATTTTATTATATACTGTAACGACTTGAGGGCAATATGTCAGTAAGCATCACATTTGAACATGGTTTGAGTTTAAAATTTATTCTCAGCATAGCTCCAGTCATTTAGCAGTTGTGTTTATTATATGTCTGATCTTTATTCTCTCTCTCTCTCTTTCCCCCTCTTTTAAGTTGTCTACCAATTAGAGGTGTGGTGAACTTTTATTGTCATTTGCTTAGATGTCAGCAGAGCCACAGGACATTGGAAATTAAGCTTACATTTGCCTACTAAACATAAATACTGGAAGGGGTCAAGGAGGCTGACGTTTGGACAAATCTAGATGGTGGGAGAGCCAATTTGCTTGTTAAATCTTCTATGCATTTTTGCATACTGAAGGGTTTCTTTCCCAGTGATTGAGGACCTGCATGTACAAAAGTAACCACTGCATTAAAAATAAAGAAGAAAGGAGAGGGATGTAAAAGAATAGTTTCCAGCTCCTAAAACCTCTGAATAGTATTTGACTTTCATCTTCTATCAACATCCTGTCAGTATTTCCTTCATAGGTATTCTTCTGCATATAATAAAGTGATGTCATTCTCCACATGCTTGCCAATTGACTTGGGTCAGATATTTTTATACTCATGGACAATAACATTTCTGTCACATCTGATGTGAATTTTAAAACCACTGCATTTTACCTGTTGCACAGTTATGTTCCAAGGGTTATAGTCCCTCTTGGATAACAGATCTCATGTTTAATGCCACAAATGATCTCCTGGAGTGTTTATATAACTTTCCAACTGATTTTTGTTGCCCGTTCTTATTTAAAAGCACAACCCCAAGTCAATCTATCTTTCCTGGCAATCTTAATGTAACTTATTTGTATGGAGGATAGATGTTGATAAGTCCCATGCAGTAGTAAGCAGCACCAGTGCCAATCCCTGTTTGTGATAGACGAGGGCCTAAATCCAAAACCGTTCATCCCTCCTCCATTTCCCAATGGCAAAGAGAGACTTTGGAGCCTGTATCATCAGGAAGCCTGAAGAAGAAGCAGAAGAAGAAGAAGAAGAAGAAGAAGAGGAGGAGGAGGAGTTTGGATTTGATACCCCGCTTTATCACTACCCTAAGGAGTCTCAAAGCGGCTAACAATCTCCTTTCCCTTCCTCCCCCACAACAAACTGTGAGGTGAGGGAGGCTGAGAGACTTCAGAGAAGTGTGAGTAGCCCAAGGTCACCCAGCAGCTGCATGTGGAGGAGCGGGGAATCGAACCCGGTTCACCAGATTACGAGTCCACCGTTCTTAACCACTATAATGCCAGGTTCCACGCCTTGTATCTCCAGGCAAAAAAAAAAAAAGCCTCAGATATAACTTTCTACGAAGACATCTCCTTCATCCAGCCCTACAATTCCAGGGTTGTGGGTTTTTTAACCCATTGTTTATTAGGGTTTTCTCATTATAACAACAGAACAGTACAATCCCTTAGGCTCCCTCCCGTCCTTCCCATCTCACACTGTCTTTTCATTTTTTTTAGTTACTGCATGTTCATTTCTGAATGCCTGCCAATGCCACAAAAGAGAGGAGCTAAAGAACTTTAATGCCATCTGCAGCCAAATCAATATAACATGGCACAGAGTACTTGCAAACCAGATAGCTCTCGGTGGATGGGAAGGGGGTAACTGGCACAACCACAGGAGGAATCCCATACATGGAGCAGCACACACAGATGTGCAGCAGAAAAGGAAGCAATGAGAGGCTGTATTGTCTCTCAACATTTCTATTTGATTCATTTTGTGGGTATGCCATTTCTGCTTATAATCCTTCATGTGATATAAAGAGCAACCGTATTAGGCCAGTGGGCTGAATAACTCATTTCAGGCAGTTGATTCTAGAGGTAAAGCCCTCTTCCTCCCAATTAAATAGTAATCTGAACAGTCCCAAAAAGCTGAAATCAACTATCGTTGTATCACAAAAGCTTATAGCAGAGCAGCAACCAGCTCAGAATGTTTACGGCCTGTGTTTTGGCCACCTTATTGGTCCAAACACAAGATAACATGCTTGACATAATATGCATCAGTTTTATAATGCCTGTGACTTCTCTGTAAACAGAGAGAAATTCAAAATCAGAGCTTTTAAGGTATTTAGAGGAGATCAGATATACCTTCCCTGTTGATATTTCTCTCGTTCAAAAAGATGAGATATTCCTTAAAATATACATAATACTAGAATGAAGTCAATTGTAACGCAAAGCAACCCTGAACTTGCAAATAATATCTCAATCTTTTTCACCACACTCTAGTGTAAGTAATTTTGAAACTGCTGCATTCCATTTATTGTACAATTATGTTATATTATTTTCCTATTTCCACAATGCTTCAATGAAAACATGCTCCGTATATGCCTAAGCAGTTTACCTTGTGTGAATATTTGCATTAAATAAATGAAAATTCACCTCTTTCTAAGATATCATGCAGAGACACAAAAGTGTTCCCTGCTATTATAAATATGCTTGTACTGCTATAAAAATAGTAAATGAATTTTTAGTTGGTTGGCTCAATTTAAGTAAAATAGACTGAGCATGCATCTTTATGAAAATGGGCTTATTTAACCATAAACCACAAATATTTCCATTAAATATGCTTTCCATTTTGGCTCCTAA
This sequence comes from Podarcis cretensis, assembly GCF_951804945.1. Lineage (NCBI taxonomy): Eukaryota > Metazoa > Chordata > Lepidosauria > Squamata > Lacertidae > Podarcis > Podarcis cretensis. Next base: position 41,378,168 of record NC_137170.1, on the reverse strand, counting down.
TTCCAGGATTTTTATGGATGTGGGCCTTTTTGAGCTGTGTTAAATCTCAAGTATGATTGTTAATGGGATTTTTTTTTTTTTACACAAGAATTTGTTAAGGACATAAGCATGAATCAGATAAGTGGGGAAAGCTATGTTATGATAATCCTGTAGCCAAAAAATGAGCCACAAATTAACCACTGATGCTACAAATGCAGGGGCTTCTATACAAGTCTCCCCAGCTGCATGGGGAAAGGACAAGAAAACGGATGCTGTTAGTGATTTCTGATTGCCATCCAGCAGCTGGAGGAAGGTAGTATTCCAATAGCCAGCAGGCTGACCGAGTCTGGATTCAATGTCTCATTCTATCACCATGCCAAAGTTTGGTCAAACTGATTATAGACTCCTCTATGGCTCCCAATAAAAGGGATGCGGGTGGCGCTGTGGGTTAAACCACAGAGCCTAGGACTTGCCGATCAGAAGGTCGGCGGTTCGAATCCCCGCAACGGGGTGAGCTTCCATTGCTTGGTCCCTGCTCCTGCCAACCTAGCAGTTCGAAAGCACGTCAAAGTGCAAGTAGGTAAATAGGTACCACTCTGGCGGGAAGGTAAACGGCATTTCCGTGCGCTGCTCTGGTTCGCCAGAAGCGGCTTAGTCATGCTGGCCAGATGACCCGGAAGCTGTACGCCGGCTCCCTTGGCCAATAAAGCTAGATGAGCACCGCAACCCCAGAGTCGGCCACGACTGGACCTAATGGTCAGGGGTCCCTTTACCTTTATGGCTCCCAATGCTGTGCTCATTTCCTGTTGGATTGGAGCCTGAATCTGTCCTCACACAGAAGTTTAAAAATTATAAGAGTTCCAAGAAGAAGTTAGAAGCAAAACAACCCTGTTTTGGTGCAATTGGCCAGATATTGTTCATTTGTTCCTTTCCATCTCTGAGGATCTCTTTTGGGTGGGAATTTCCTTATTCTGTTTTCATAAGATCAATTAACCCCATTAATAAAAACTATTCCCTCCTCCCTTAGCAGTGAAGGTAGGAAATAGTGACCTAGTTTAGATGGGTCAAACAAGACTGTGCTTTATTAGCCCAGTTCAATGAGAATAGACAAAGAAAGACAACTGGGGTGGGGAAAGTTTTGTCAATCTCTCTTGGGAGAGACCTACAGAGTATTGGGGCTTCCACAGAGAAGGACCTGCTTCTTATACAGGTCAATCTTGCTTCTAGAAGAAGTGGAAGGTGGGGCAGGACTGTCTCAGAAGATAAATAAATTCCTTCCAGTAGCACCTTAGAGACCAACTAAGTTTGTTATTGGTATGAGCTTTGGTGCGCATGTACACCTCTTCAGATACCTGAAGAAGATATCTGAAGAAGTGTTCGTGCACACAAAAGCTCATACCTATAACAAACTTAGTTGGTCTCTAAGGTGCTCCTGGAAGGAATTTTTTTTACAAGGAACCATTGAATCAGAACAATATGCTATAATAAATTCCTTTTGCTAACCCTTTTCATAAATCTGTACCTCCCCTAATCAAAGCCCAGCTCTGGAATATTTTCTCCCTGTCTCTTATGCAATTTGGGTACAGGAAATTTTATTCTTACAAGCCTGGAGAAAAAAAGCTCTCACAAAGTCAGAAAAGCTAAAGCACAGAATGAACTCAGGCTTGCTAGAGAGGTTAAAATCAACAAAAAAGGCTTTTATGGGTATGTTCGTAGCAAAAGGAAGAACAAAGAAACAGTGGGGTCACTCAGAGGAGAAGAACGGCCTCGGCCCAGTATACCTGAAGGAGCGTCTCCACCCCCATCGTTCTGCCCAGACGCTGAGGTCCAGCGCCGAGGGCCTTCTGGCGGTTCCTTCATTGCGAGAAGCAAAGCTACAGGGAACCAGGCAGAGGGCCTTCTCGGTAGTGGCGCCTGCCCTGTGGAACGCCCTCCCATCAGATGTCAAAGCAATAAATAACTACCTGACATTCAGAAGACATCTTAAGGCAGCCCTGTTCAGGGAAGTTTTTAATCTGTGATATTTTAGTGTATTTTTGGTTTTTATGGAAGCCGCCCAGAGTGGCTGGGGAGACCCAGCCAGATGGGCGGGGTACAAATAATAAATTATTATTATTATTATTAAGATGGTGAAATGCAAACAGGGGACACAGAAAGGGCTGAACTCCTCAATGCCTTCCTTGCCTCAGTCTTCTCCGATAAAGAAAACAATGCCCGACCTGAAGAATTTGGAGCAAATGATTCAGCAGAGGAAACACAGCCCAGAATAACTAAGGAGATAGTACAAGAATACTTGGCTAGTTTAGATGTATTCAAGTCTCCAGGGCCAGATGAACTGCATCCAAGAGTATTAAAAGAACACCCCAGAGGACAGGATCACACTTCAAAACGACCTTGACAGATTAGAGAACTGGGCCAAAACAAACAAGATGAATTTTAACAGGGAGAAATGTAAAGTATTGCACTTGGGCAAAAAAAAATGAGAGGCACAAATACAAGATGGGTGACACCTGGCTTGAGAGCAGTACATGTGAAAAGGATCTAGGAGTCTTGGTTGACCACAAACTTGACATGAGCCAACAGTGTGACGCGGCAGCTAAAAAAGCCAATGCAATTCTGGGCTGCATCAATAGGAGTATAGCATCTAGATCAAGGGAAGTAATAGTGCCACTGTATTCTGCTCTGGTCAGACCTCACCTGGAGTACTGTGTCCAGTTCTGGGCACCACAGTTCAAGAAGGACACTGACAAACTGGAACGTGTCCAGAGGAGGGCAACCAAAATGGTCAAAGGCCTGGAAACGATGCCTTATGAGGAACGGCTAAGGAAGCTGGGCATGTTTAGCCTGGAGAAGAGGAGGTAAAGGGGTGATATGATAGCCATGTTCAAATATATAAAAGGATGTCACATAGAGGAGGGAGAAAGGTTGTTTTCTGCTTCTCCAGAGAAGCGGACACGGAGCAATCGCTCCAAACTACAAGAAAGAAGATTCCACCTAAACATTAGGAAGAACTTCCTGACAGTAAGAGCTGTTCGACAGTGGAATTTGCTGCCAAGGAGTGTGGTGGAGTCTCCTTCTTTGGAGGTCTTTAAGCAGAGGCTTGACAACCATATGTCAGGAGTGCTCTGATGGTGTTTCCTGCTTGGCAGGGGGTTGGACTCGATGGCCCTTGTGGTCTCTTCCAACTCTATGATTCTATGAAATGAGTGTGGGATGCCTAGGAAGCAGAAACTTTAGAGTTGCAGCCGTATTAATTTACCTTTATTTTCAAAGGCAGCATGTTAATTTGATCAGATATTCCAATTACTGTACATGGAGTTCAAAATCATTACCCTTTCTTTATAATTGCATTTCTTCCTTTTTGAGGGGAAAAGACAATATCCCAGAATGGATTCTGTGTGAATAGAAGTGACAAAAATTAAACACCATCTTTAAAGAATAGCACATGGAGAAATGAAAGGTATGAAAAAAATGTATTTCTATGATACTGTCTGTAATTCATGCTGGATAATCATGATCCCAGCAGTTAATGACCTCCACTTGGAAACATTAAGACCAACCGAAGATAATGGTGTCCCGTGTAAATTAACAAACCCAGTGGTAAACTGGATTCCAGTTCAGCGGGAGATAGTGTGAAAATTAGCATTCATTCTTAATAAGATCAGTGTCCTGCAAGCGACAGTCTGTACTGTTCATAATGCTGTTTCTTTTCAGGTGAAAATTCTGTCTCCTGAGGGACACTTACACAATGCATTCGCCTGACAGAGAATCATCCTCACCCTAATCAGTCCATTGCTTCAAAACTTTCTCCTTTTCTTACACTTTCCCACTGAGAGCACTGCTGTGAGTTGTTGGGAATGATTATTCATTTGTTAGCTTCTTTAATAACATTTCCTGTCGATACAGAGAGCCCCCACAGAGCAGGCTAAGGATTTGATTTGAGAACTATGCAACAACAGTAGCGGTCACTCTAGGAGCAATTGTTTCCTAATTTATCAATCACTCCGCATTAATCTCTAAAATAATGCAAAATAGGTGAGGTTCTTTTCATTTGCATTTTGTTTGTATAAAAAGTAGAGGACCTTTCTTTCTTGTTTTCAGCTCATGCTGGTCACATTTTGAACATACAGTGGTACCTTGGGTTAAGTACTTAATTCGTTCCGGAGGTCCGTTCTTAACCTGAAACTGTTCTTAACCTGAAGCACCACTTTAGCTAATGGGGCCTCCCGCTGCTGCCGCACCGCCGGAGCATGATTTCTGTTCTCATTCTGAAGCAAATTTCTTAACCCGAGGTACTATTTCTGGGTTAGCGGCGTCTGTAACCTGAAGCGTATGTAACCTGAAGCATCTGTAACCCAAGGTACCACTGTATTCTCTAGTCTTCATTTAAGGACATGTAGCTCAGGAAACTACAACTCTCCAAATTTGTGTCCCTCCCCATGGAAACACTCTGCACCCATTGTGGGTATCGTCACAGCTTGCCAACAACTGTTCTACATAGGTGTAGTAAAATAAATATGGCAATAAATCATAGGATTGTAGCATTGGAAGGGTCCACAAGGGTCATCTAGTCCAAGAATCTTTTGCTCAGTTTGGGGCTTGAACCCACAACCCAGAGATTAAGGGTCTCGTGCTGGACCAACTGAGCTGGCAAGCTTTGGCCTTCCTGAGGACCACTCTGTTCTCAGGCAATGATTCAGGGGCTGACAGTATCTTTTCCTACACAACCAAACACCTTCATGGGTGATCACAGGAGCAAAACTGGGCTTCACCCCTCCAATATGTTTACTGAAAGTTCAGAAAAGTACATAATTATATGTGCACTAAACATGGTGAGATGTAAATAAGAGAGAGAGAGAGAGAGAGAGAGAGAGAGCGCACCCGTGTAGAAGGGAAAATAAAGGGGGGAGGGGAAGAAACCCCACCCCAAATTGTATACTTTACAAAGTTGTTATTGTACTTCACCAGTTCTTAACCCATTACAGTATTTGTAAGAATGGATTCCAAATATCATTGAATTTGTCCATGGCAAGTCTGCATTTATATGCAAGTTGTTCATATGTTGTTTGTTTGTATAAGTCTTCAATCCAATCGTAGAAGGGAGCCACATTTTTATTTTTCCAAAAGAAAATGAAAAAACATATGTTTTAGAGAAGAATTATCCCTATTGCATCTCCAACAGTTAGATATCTCAGATAGCCCTTGTTTTAAACAAACGTAATGTAGCGCTGTGGGTTAAACCACAGAGCCTAGGACTTGCTGATCAGAAGGTCGGCGGTTCGAATCCCTGCGACGGGGTGAGCTCCCGTTGCTCGGTTCCTGCTCCTGCCAACCTAGCAGTTCGAAAGCACGTCAAAGTGCAAGTAGATAAATAGGTACTGCTCTGGTGGGAAGGTAAACAGTGTTTCTGTACGCTGCTCTGGTTTGCCAGAGGCGGCTTGGTCATGCTGGCCACATGACTCGGAAACTGTATGCCAGCTCCCTCGGCCAATAAAGCGAGATGAGCGCCGCAACCCCAGAATCGGCCACGACAGGACCTAATGGTCAGGGGTACCTTTACCTTTAATGGGGTCCAGTACACACACTACACACACACACACACACACACACACACACACAGAGAGAGAGAGAGATTGGGAGCCTCAATGGCATCTCTCTGGAGGCTTCACCCAGGGCGAAAAACCTGGCTCCCGTAGTAATGGCTCTGGGGATCAGCCTCCATATTAATATGCTGCTATCCTGCAGTAAGGGCTTTACAATTCTGGGTGTGGGTGTGAAAAGAGAGGCATAATGATTTCAAAACCTTTCCAACACAGTTGGGTGCTACAGTTAGAGCAAGTACAGAGCAGGTTTCCAGAGGACTGTCTGTCCCCTCTGTACTGGATTAGTTTCAATTACTGTGGGCTGAAGTTGTGGCAAGTGCAACCCATCATGTGCTCCCTGGACCCCTGCCTACCTTGACTTCTTAAAGTTAGCCATGAGGGATTGACTAGGTGGATTCAGGGAGAGATTAATGCTTCATTGCACAAGGCAGAGGTACTATTTGCCTCGATTTCAGTGAATTTAGAATGCAAAACTGCATAGGCTCAGAGTATGTCTTTTTTAAAAACCTCAAGGGTAGCAAACTGTTGCTTTAACATATCAGATATGTAGAAGCAGTTAGAGAAATGTTAATGTGGCTATCTACAGAGGAGCCCTGTAAGACCATTAGCTCGAAGTCTAAAATTACCTAGTCGTATTATGCAATTCAAAGAATGGCAATGGGACTAAGACTAGTGTATGTTATTGCTAAATGTTTCCCATACATCAATACAAGAGTTGCCCCATAGGGCTTTATGGAATTACTCTACATAATCTGTTGGAGGAGTTCAACCAAAGTCCTGTTTGCCTGTGGCGTACCCTCATAAATTGCCCCCTAGAAGTTCTGCAAGTAAAACTTTCATATCAAACTCTTGCCTGAGTAAACCTCTCACGATAAAATGTTTACTTTCAGTGACATGCACTATTATTTCATGATTATTTTAAAATACACTTTAAGAGTTTTACATGTTAACCAGCTACTAAGAATGCCTTAATAGAGAAACTAATTTTTGTTCGAGGTGTCTCGACAATTTGAATTTTATATGCATGCATTATGTTTTCTTAAAATGGGGAAATTATGCATCTGAAGGAATCTGTCTAGAATAATGGGGTTCTATAGAGGTTACTTTAATCACATTCACTAGCAGTTATAGCTGTTTTACATCTTATCTGCAACAAAAGGGAACTCTAATTATCTTCAAAAAGAGCACAAAATGGTGTGCTTTGCTGCTGATGCAATGTTGATTCGTGAATACTGCTGATAGGAGCTGACAACTAAATACATGTCACACTTTTCAAAAATCAGTGATGGTGACAGGATAACCCTCTTTTGTGACCTGGAGACCAGTGATGGGGTATATATTTGCTTGTTAAGTAGAAACAATTTACAGTTTTCACATGAAAAAATAATAACGCTGCTATAGATGTGCTATTGATTATTTTTAACAGTGTCCCCATTCTGTTGCAGCTTGGAAGGGGCCTGCTGTAAATTAGATTTAAGCCATACCGTCTCCAAAGCACACAGTGTGTATGAACTGCAGAATAACTTTCTTGTGCATGTTTCCTTCACACTGATTACAAATGCTGCTACATGGACTTTCCCCCCCTATATATGGTCATGGATATTTACTGAATATGTAAATAGTGATTTAAAACAACAACCCACCAATGTACATGTATTCATTTTACCATTGCTTATATTTCACTAGGGAATTAGTTTCAGAACAGTCAGACCACCATTTAGTTCAATATTGTTCACACTGACTGCAAACAGCTGACAGAGGTCTTTCTAAGCCCCACTTTACCATAGCTGTCAACTTTTCCCTTTTCTTGCGAGGAATCCTATTCGGAATAAGGGAATTTCCCTTTTTAAAAAAGGGAAATGTTGACAGCTATGCACTTTACATGCTAGGGTGTTTTGTTTTGTTTGTTTTTAATACCAGAACTGAGCTCATGATTCCATTCTTGGTTGTCTCTGTCCCCTATATTTCTTATCTTTAGCAATCTGCTTTAGAAGGGGGGGAAACCATTTTGTTGTGATTGTTGAAACACTGGAATCCAGAAATGCTTGGAGATCTCCTGCAGGTCATCCAGTAATCTGCCTTCTGCCTACCTTTGATCCACCTTTGCTGTGGGAATGTTTGTGTGTGGGGGTTGAATTTAAGATGGGAAAGATAAACTAAACCAATAGATTGATCCACCCCCAGTTCTCCATATGAAACGTAGCTAGCCTTGCTAACATGAAATGTGTGTCAAAACAAAATAAAAAAATTCCTTCCAGTAGCACCTTAAAGACCAACTAAGTTAGTTCTTGGTATGAGCTTTCGTGTGCATGCACACTTCTTCAGATACACTGAAACAGAAGTCACCAGACCCTTCTATATAGTGAGAAGGGTGGTGGGATTGGGTGATTGGCAGATAGCTGTGATGAGCCTGTTGACGACTCTTAACGACTGCAATAGGTCTTACAGGAAAAAGCAAGGGGTGAGAAGGTGAAAAATGGCTTTGTCATGTATAATGAGATAAGAATCCAATGTCTTTGTTCAGACCAGGTCTCTCCATGGTTTTAAGTTTGGTAATAAGTTGCAATTCAGCAGCTTCTCTTTCCAGTCTATTTCTGAAATTCCTTTTTTACTTATTCTGTAAAATTATTCTGAAATTCTGTTTTACTTATGTGAGTTGACATTTCAAAATTTGGAATGTACATATGACATGGGTCCTGCTGAGAAATTTAATCATTTTCAAATTGAATCAAATCCATTTTTATTAAAAAGTCACCCTATTTTTCAGCAAAACACTTATGATAAAATTTAAATGGTCATAGTGCATGAGGAAAGAACTGTAGTATTTTATTTTAAAGATATCATAGATTTGAATAGAAAAAGCTGCTGAATTATATGTGAAACCTTTGTGTGCCCAGTCTTCATGAGCTCTTACCCCACCACACTCCATTTGTAAGTGAAGAAAGAACATAAATTTCTTTGCCACATTTGGTTATAAACAGATTCACTCACATAAGTAAAACAGAATTTCAGAATAATTTTACAGAATAAGTAAAAAAGGAATTTCATAAATAGACTGGAAAGAGAAGCTGCTGAATTTCAACTTATTACCAAACTTAAAACCATGGAGAGACCTGGTCTGAACAAAGACATTGGATTCTTATCTCATTATACATGACAAAGCCATTTTTCACCTTCTCACCCCTTGCTTTTTCCTGTAAGACCTATTGCAGTCGTTAAGAGTCGTCAACAGGCTCATCACAGCTATCTGCCAATCACCCAATCCCACCACCCTTCTCACTATATAGAAGGGTCTGGTGACTTCTGTTTCAGTGTATCTGAACAAGTGTGCATGCACACGAAAGCTCATACCAAGAACTAACTTAGTTGGTCTTTAAGGTGCTACTGGAAGGAATTTTTTTATTTTGTTTTGACTATGGCAGACCAACACGGCTACCTATCTGTAAATGAAATGTGTGTGTTGCAGCAACAAATGTGCATCAAAGGAGTGCTTAGATGTAGGGGCGTAGCTAGCTGCTCCGGCACACGGAGTGGTGGGAGCAGGGCGATCCGCACAGGGGGGCGCTGCAGCAAGCTGCCCATGGACACAAGCCCCACGCTGCCTTTTTGGGTACCGTGGGACCCCGAGCCACTGTGTCACTCCGAGAAGAGTTGCATGGCTCGGGCGCGCTGCAGGCCAGGCGGTAAGTGGCATCCCCCGCAGTAAGCCATTTTGTTACCCCCTCAGGGATGACACCCGGGGCGGACCACACATCCCGCGCCCCGCTTCCTATGCCCCTGCTTGGATGCCTTGCCTTCATTTCAGTTTGTTACCTGGGGATTCAGTGTTTTACTGAATCACAAGTGGATCAAGTGGATCTGAAGTGAGGCCATGGCAATTTTTACACTGACTCCAAGGGATGCTTCTTTAGACCCTTAAAAGGTGTATAAAAGGTAAAGGTAAAGGACCCCTGACAGTAAGTCCAGTCACGAACGACTCTGGGGTTGCAGCGCCCATCTCGCTTTACTGGCCGAGGGAGCAGGCATTTGTCCGCAGACAGGTTTTTCTGGGTCATGTGACCAGCATGACTAAGCCGCTTCTGGCGAAACCAGAGCAGCGCATGGAAACATCATTTACCTTCACACCGGAGCGGTACCTATTTATCTACCTGCACTTTGATGTGCTTTCAAACTGCTAGGTTGGCAGGAGCTCACCCAGTCACAGGGATTCGAACTATCGACCTTCCGATCGGCAAGCCCTAGGCTCAGTGGTTTAGACCACAGCGCCATCCGTGTCCCCCCTAAAAGGTGTATAAGGGTGCTATAAATCATAAGACATAAAAGAATATTAGGATTCTTTTCACATTTTTGTTTAATTTAAACAGGTATGGATTTTTATTGTATTTATTATTAATATATTGTGGTATCTTTGTGCTGGCAAGAAGTCAGTGTGCATCCTTGACATAAAGAAAACAAAATAAGAAAGTCAGTACATGTATTGTCATAATGATGAAAAGTTAAGGCATTTGGGGCACAGGATATCTACTTTTCATTTTATCACGTTTCTAAGAAGATGCCATCAGCAGGGCTTCGGAAAGAGGTGGGGGTGGGGGAGAATGAGCAATGTTGAAGTTGTTTTTGAAACTCTTTCCTATTGTCTTGGCATTTGAAAGTATAAATTTAATTTCACTTCAACATCACACGCTGCTTTGATGACAAAGTCACATCTCTTTAGTCCTTAACGCAAAAGTAAAGAAGACATTTAGATAGGTTTATTCTGTGCTTTGAAAAGAAGTTAATATATTGAAGTTTGAAAGATCATAAATAAATTGTTCCGGATTTGCAGGCATAATTCTGTTATGTTTCCTTCAAGTTTGTTTATAAAAACCGCTTCAGTCTCAGAGCTTAGAGAAAGCTCTCAGAAACTTCACATAGTTTTGCATAGCGAGAACTTTGGCCTTGCTTTCCAAATAGTCTTGATTCCTAAAACTTACATTGTCTTTTCCAAATGCAGCATGCCAGCCTTGATAGATACAAAGGTATATCCACGGTCTTGGCTGTTATTGAATTTGAGTCATACTCAGTAAACCAATGGAAATCCATGAACTTAAGTCCATTGAATTCAATGGATCTACTCTGAGTATAGCTTTGTTGGATATACTGGCACCAACTCCAGAGGGCCCTGGGGGCTCGGGCACCCACAATTTTTTGTGTGGGTGCTTGGCACCCGCACCACAGGACCTCCGATGTAACTTCCAGGTCCTCACGAATAACTGAAAGTTGTGTTGGAGGCCTGGCAGGGCCTCAGAGGTCACATCCAACTTCTTCTGGAGCCTCATGGGGCCTTGGAGGTCACGTCTGAGGTCTCACAGGGCCTAGTGGGGAACTAGTTTGCCATTGTGAGACTCTTTATAATAGAATGGAGAAGGTGTTGTTTGGTTAGTTTAAGTTGCCAGCAAGATTTCCTGTTGCACCAAAGACTGCAAGGACTGAGGGGGATTTTGCTTTCTCCTTCACCGCAAAACTGTTGTTTATTCAGATTGTTCCTTCAGGAGGGGGGTCTGTCACCATCTTCAGGTTCTGGTGCAGATGCCATTCAAACACAGAGATTCACAGTCAATCAGGAAAGAATCTCCAAACAACTGCTGAGTCATCAGCAATTCTGGACTATAAACTAATCATCTTCCAAACATTTGGCTGTTTATAACACTTGAAAAGTCGGCCATTATTAGACTCTATTTTAAACTAACTAACATGGACCCTCCACTATTTTATTCCTCGTCCTTGGATCAGCATGGGACTAGGCTGGTTCTGAACAATTTAGCAGTGGCTGACCATACATTCTGTCAGTGGGCACTTGGGTAAAGATGAATGCACATTTTAGAGAGCATGTGTAAAGGAAAGCGTGTCTTAGATTATTTCCATATTCTGTGTGATGGAAATGCTCATATTAGTAAAGTTTCAAAGACATGTTGCACCAAATTGATATAAGTTTATCCCATGATAATTCTGATTTAAATAACAAAGGGTTTCAAAGATTTCGAATAAACTTTTCAAGTAATCTATGCATGTGAAATTCTGTTTGCTGAATTGAAGGCTATTTTTTTCATTGAGGTGTGAGCTCCAGAATTGGAATTGGCCATGATTTTGGATGTCAAAGCTGAATTATGGAAACACTTCATACTGGCGATCCTAGCTGTGTTTAAACAAGCAAAAGGAAATGTAGAAGAACACAGCATTTCACACCAAAGCTCTAAAGAGGGACTTCTGCGTCTTGTTAGTAATTCATAGTGAATGAATACGGCATATCCGATCCAAGGCACTTATGTGCTGAACTGTTTCTCAATGTACAGCAATGCCAACTGGAGAGGAGAGTAAATCAATTATTGTCCATGGCTATGGTTTTATGAGATTGCAAATAGTGGATCTGAGTCAATCAAACTCACATTTTATTCAAAAGAGTAACCAAGTGTTTATGCCATTAGGCAAGAGTTGCTGCTTCATTAATTATCAACTTGGCACTCTGGCCAACAGTGGTGACAGAAGAATACAGCATGAACATGTCTTCGTGAAGCATTCTTCAGAGCTGCAGTGGTTTCATTAAAGTAATGCTCTCTGTCAAGTCATTAGGGCTCTTTTCCAAGCTCTGTTCAGGGCTGTGCACACATCATGCTCCCTCTCATTTTCACAACTTGATGGTGCACAATGACTTCTAAATGTTGATTGCTTGTTCAGGGCCTAAGCTGTTGGTTTCAACATTTCTCCCCATCCCCCTGAATCACTTTGCTCTTGCCTTTCAGGGTCAGAGCTAGTGCTCTGAGACTGTTCTCCATCTCAGTAACAGAGCATGTGTGCGCGATAGATACACTTATTACTGGAAGAAATAAGCCATCTTGCAAGAGTGCATCAATTGTGAGCTAACCACTATAGCAAAGAGACATTGTCACATTCTTCAGCTGGCTTACAGATCAATATCGCTACATGTCATAGAAAACACAGAGGAGTGTTAAAATGGGTAATGTATGCTTGTTCTGAACCGTAGGCCCAAAAGAGGGCTCATGGGAGTGGTTGGGTGCAGGGATACCAAAGAAGGATGTCAAAAACACCAGAGTAATCTGTTCTAGTGCTTTATTAAAGAAGGGTGTTGACTTGCAGCAAAGCAGTCTGCCAGGTCTGCTAGCTATTGTAGACACGGGTTGACACCGCAGCAAGGAGATTGCTTGTAGGTAGCATATGACACTTTGTCTAGGACTTCCCATCGCTTCACCTGACCAGATGAGGGCATAGATGCAGAGGTTTAGCAGGGGGAGCAGGGGGCCAATGCCCCAGGCACATATTTTTGAGGAGGTGCAATCAGACGCCCCCCAACAAAAGGCACAGAGCCCTGGCAGCAGGCTCGTTGGTCTAGTGGGCAGGTGGATGGATTGGAGGCAATGGGTGAGGAGCCTGTTGGAGACAGGCTTTGTTCGCCCTCTGCGTGGGCTCTGCATGCCCCCCACCTGCCCAGTCCTCCTGGGGGACACAACACTTGCCCCATCCTGCGCACCAGCAATCCACGCTATGCCACTGCATAGGTGGCAAATACCCAAGTCTTACAAATAGTTCCCCTTTCTGGGCTCAGAACCCAGCAGCCCAAGCCCACAGATAACGATAACATCAAAGCAAGCCAATTAGCTTATATTGGAGCAAGTGAATATAAACATATATAAGCTTACTGTTACCACAACTACCAGTTAATTGTGGAGTTTTCTTGACTACCAAGATGGCCTTTGCAAAGCTTCCAGAACAATGCTCAAATACAGTGGTGCCTCGCAAGACGAAATTAATCCTGTTCCGCGAGTCTCTTCGTCTTGCGGTTTTTTCGTCTTGCGAAGCACAGCTATTGGCGGCTTAGCGGCTTAGCGGCTATTAGCGGCTTAGCGGCTATTAGCGGCTTAGCGGCTTAGAAAAAGGGGGGGAAGGGAAAAAACTCGCAAGAACTCGCAAGACGTTTTGTCTTGTGAAGCAAGCCCATAGGGAAATTCGTCTTGCGAAGCACCTCAAAAGACGGAAAACTCTTTCGTCTAGCGAGTTTTTCGTCTTGCGAGGCATTCGTCTTGCGGGGCACCACTGTATAAATGACTACCTTTCATAACTATAGCATTCTTAAGGTCCCTCCCTCCCTTTCTTTCTTTCTTTCTTTCTTTCTTTCTTTCTATAAATAAATTAAAGCAGGGGTGGCTAACCTGTGGCACCCCAGATGTTGCTGAAGTACAACTCCCATCAGCCCCAGTAAGCAGGACCAATGACCATGGATTCTGAGTTAGCCACCCCTGACTTAAAGGAATGTAACACATTCTATGCATTGTTGCCCAGGCTGCACTGGAACGTCAGTTTCAAGAAAACATCTCAGTAGAAATGTTTTTATTTGCAACGAGTAGCTTTGTTTCTGCAGCAATATATGAACTGATTGGATTGAGCCAATCCCACTCTTTCAAATACTCAGTGCAGTTAAAAAGAATATTAAAAAAGCAAAATAAAAGCAGTGGATGAAATCCATCAATGTACATCCACCAGTACATTGGTGGAATGTATTCCCCTGCCCCTTGCAGCCACCTCAGGTCCCCAAAAACTGTTCTGAAGTGTCCAGACACCTTCCGGAGCAAATCTGTGGGAGACACAGGAAGTCACAAAGGAGAAAGGAACGAAGGAAGGAGGAACCCCTGTTGCACAAATGGAGAACAACTGCGTAGCTCTGACTTACAGTGTGTCTGGAAAGCACAGTCTCAGACTTTGGTGGACTCTGGGGAAAAGAGGAACAGTCACCAAGAATGCCTTTCTATGTGTCCTTGATCTTTGGAGGTAACTGGAAGAGGAAGAAGGCTATATCTTGTTGTGTATTACTATGTGCTGACAGAGCAACGGATGCCTTATGCAATGTATTGAAGCACTCTCTGTTGGTCTCTGGAGCTCATCAATTACACAAATGTTTTATGTAATATATTATTATTTTCACATAACAGAAATGTATTTCTATGCAAATTTTCCTCAAGGACACTTAACCCACTCCCGATTGATCAGCTACAAACCAAAAAACCCACATACTGCAACCTTCAAGATGGCTGGATTGCTCACTGGAAGGTGAGGTCAAATAGTCCCCACAAGAACCCCTTATGTTCAGAAAGCTAGATGATAATATTAGCTAGATTTAGGTAATTATAATGCTGTGAGCCAAGTCATGCTCACAGAACCCAAGTTACATAGTTTTCATATTTTAAATCAGAAATGGACAAGTCAGCTTACTTCTGATCGGTGCCACTTTCTTGTTGTTTTTACCCATCGTTACGTTCCATTCGTATCTACATCAATCTGCATTTTTTAAAATGCAATCTCAATGTACATATGCTAATGGGTTTTGGTGTTGTTGTGTTTTTGGGGTTGGTGTTTTTTTTTTTTTTTTTCCAAAATTCATATATAAATGCATTTTGGATACATTTATATTTGCCGAGAACTGTGTTGCAACATTTGAGAAGTGCAAAATTGCTCAGTTCTGATCTGTACATTCCGAACTCACAACATTCAAATTCCTTAAGTGTCGCTGCTTTAAATAGTGATGGTGCGCTGTAGAAAAAATGGCAAATTCTCAAAATAGTAGTTTAATTTCCCAGTTGAGAATAAATAACATTCTATCGTATTCTGCTTTATAAGATATGACTTTCCAAACTGGATTTTTTTTTACCAGATCAACTTATTTTCTGTTTTTCTCTTTTCTTTTTTTTAAGAATATTTATTAAGATTTTACAAAATCATAAGTACAAAAATGCATAATAAAACAAGAAAAAAGAGAAAACTCTCAAACAAAAATACAAGGTACAAAAAACAAGAAAAATAGAAAAGTAGAAAAAAGAAAGTTAAAAAACAAATCCATTTTTTATAACTTTAAACTCATTAGCTTATTTCTTTGACTTCCTCACACCTCCCCTTTTTGTATTCCCATTAAAATATTCAAATCAGCAAATCCTTACCCTCTTCCATTTATCTTAACTCTGAATCTTAACTTATTGTAACTCTATAATTTCACCAAATTTTTAATTCATTTTTGCATGCTCTTTTTAACTTTGTTGCTAATGCCACTTATTTTCAGTCCAACATCATTTTAACATTCATTAATTTTACAGTGTTTCTGCAAGTAATCTTTAAATTTCTTCCAATCTTCTTCCACCAACTCTTCTCCCAGGTCTCGGATTCTGCCAGTCATTTCCGCTAATTCCATATAGTCCATCACCTTCATCTGCCACTCTTCCAGGGTGGGTAGATCTTGTGTCTTCCAATACTTTGCAATAAGTATTCTTGCTGCCATTGTTGCATACATAAAGAAAGTTCTGTCCTTCTTTGGCACCAATTGGCCGACCATGCCCAGGAGAAAGGCCTCTGGTTTCTTCAAGAAGGTATACTTAAATACCTTTTTCATTTCATTATAAATCATCTCCCAGAAAGCCTTAATCTTTGGGCACGTCCACCAAAGGTGAAAAAATGTACCTTCAGTCTCTTTACATTTCCAACATTTGTTCTTGGGCAAATGGTATATTTTTTGTTTTTCTCTTATAAAATCATAGAACTGTAGAGTTGGAAAGCACCCTACTCTATGTTGCAGTTGACATAATTAGCGCAAAGGAAGTAAAATAGAAATTAGATAGATGCACACACACCTATGTCTACATGTTACATTTACATCTATACACCATTTTTTCCAGACTGTTTCATCTACCAATTATCTGATGGTGTCTGACTATTCTGTCTGCTAATTATCTGGTAATACATTTATTCCTTTTCCAATGTCAGAAGGGCCTGTCCCTCTGATGAACAGCAGACATCCCCTTCTCTATAACACTTGTAATGCAACATGGAACATGGATGCTCCAGGGTTACAGAGGGTCAAATCATATGGACTTCTTGCCCTTCACATTTGAAAAGTATGAGTTGCAGATTTCAGGCCTATGGATGGTTGCATGGATTGGCAATGTCATGCGTTGTATTATGAACGTGCTAGATAGGGGGATGTATACATGTGTCCTTCCCCACATGACAACATGTTCTTTATGCCATGTAAACATCAGGAAAGTGACTGTAGTTTTATTTTTAATGTTAATTTAATAACCCATAGTGCTTTTGTTATATATTTTCTTCACTGACCTTTCTTTAAGTTTATTCAAGCTATCTGATAATTAACTATCCACCTTGTCAGTGTGTATATTTCCTCATAGGGCATGGTGTTACTTATACCAATATATATTGAGTAATAATATCATTGCTATTCTAATGATATTAATATGTGCCATTTTTAGAAATGAGGAACTACCCCACTTCTATTTGCTTCCCTTCTGTTTCTATAGTAACAAGATATGTAAATCTCGTTAATGAGTAGGTATTTGGAATTGTTATTTTAGGTGATTCCAGATGAATATTCCAGGGGTTTGAATATTTTTTTTCAAATAATTCATAATGCATAGATGCATCATATGCAAACTAGTTGGTTTATAAGTTGGTTGCAGTATCTCAGAATTTATGCCCATCTTGGAGAAAAAGTCACATGCCATCCAAGCACTTGCATATGTGTTATATCCCTTTCCCATAGCATCCCACAGCATCCATTTTTTACTCATTCTTTCATCTACAGTACAGTAAGGTTGCGGATATCTGGCTCGTTGTGAAAAGCTAAAAACAAGTGGTCCACTTTACTGCTTCAGCATTGTACCAAAACCAAGAGTGCCTTAAGAGTCTCCATCTTTAAAGCAATAATTCATGTGGATCAAATGCCTAAACTGTTTGGGCTGAGGGCAAATTTCAGGCTAACTGGTGTAAACATAATCACTAATATGAACCGCACAACTGTGATGGAAGCATGACATTACCATTTAACATTTCTGTTTGCCAAGTTCATATTTCTTTCCACTAGAAAAGGCATGTTCCCAGGAGTAAGAATTTCACGAGGCTAGCACAGCAGTTTCCCACCATTTGGTTATGCTGAGCTGATTTATCATTGGCATTGAAGGTAAAGGGTTATGGCTTGATGCCACAAGAACAGTAACACCATCTTCTGTCAATTTCTATGTGTTTGTTATCATGCGTCCATGCATGTGAAAGTGGAAGGCAAATAACTGCAGGTGGGGAGTTGGACAGAGTTGTTGAGGTTTCTATGCATCCCGGGGATAGCATGGAGCCCCACCAGCGCTGCTCCCCTGGGTGCTACTGGTCTCCCCTGCCACACACACACACACACACACACACACACACACACACACAATGGAATTAGAGATAACAAGGCCAGCAAAGAAAATGAAATCTTCTAAGAACCTTTAAAAAAGTTAACCACCTTCCCCAAATCCTCATTTGTTTGCTCCCTAGCCTACAAATGCCAGGCCCAGAAATGCAGTTCTATGAAACTTGCCTACATCAAGCGATGTAAGACATATGTCAACGTTCTGCACCACACTTGCAACAGAGCAGAGAAAGTTCATGAGTTTGAACCAGATTAATTAGACTCCAATAGGACTGAAAGAGAAGACATTAACAACATATTGACTTTCCCTCTCATTCATTTTCTGCGGCACTCATTACAATGATTTAGTCATTTTCATCTTAGCTCTGCGTGTATATTGTGTATATATCTTTCTGTTATATATTTAACCAAAAGCCTTATCTGCAAGCCTTACAGTAAAAAAAGAAAGCTGCCTAATTGCTTCCATACATTATCAAGGAGCTCAGAACTTACCTTTTACTTCAGGCCAAAATACAAAATTCAGAAGCGAAAAGTGAGAATAATTTATTTTAATTAATAATCTTCTCCTGTCTCGAATACTGGAGAAAGACATTGTTAAATTGCTTCTTGTAGTAAAAACAAACCTTAATATTTAAAAGGCTTAGAAATACAAAAAATCATTTGAAATTACCATGATTAAATTCTAATAGCTGCTTCATCTTTCTTGTATCACTTTGATGATCCAAGTAAAGCACCTAGGCATTTGCCCTCTGCTGAAATGAAAGCTGGGTTAGAGCAGCCCTATCCAGGGGAAATGTTAGGTCAAGGTAAAGGTACCCCTGCCCGTATGGGCCAGTCGTGTCCGACTCTGGGGTTGCGTGCTCATCTCGCTCTAGAGGCCGTGAGCCGGCGCCGTCCGAAGACACTTCCTGGTCACGTGGCCAGCGTGACGAAGCTGCAGCTGGCGAGCCAGCACCAGCGCAGCACATGGAAATGCCGTTTACCTTCCTGCTATAAAGCGGTACCTATTTATCTACTTGCACTTAAGGGTGCTTTCGAACTGCTAGGTGGGCAGGAGCTGGGACCGAACAATGGGAGCTCACCACGCCGCGGGGATTCGAACCGCCGACCATGTGATCGGCAAGTCCTAGGCACTGAGGTTTTACCCACAGCGCCACCCGCGTCCCTGGGGAAATGTTAGCACACCACTAATAGCCAGCACTCTTCAGTATTTTAGTAATTGACAATAATACTCCTTTTCAAGGTGGCAATTGCTTAATTGTGGGCATCACATTTTCTGCTTAGTCTACTGAGCAGTTAACAGTTATAATTTGTTGTTGTTTAGTCGTTTAGTCATGTCCAACTCTTCATGACCCCATGGACCAGAGCACGCCAGGCACTCCTGTCTTCCACTGCCTCCCGCAGTTTGGTCAAACTCTTGTTAGTCACTTTGAGAACACTGTCCAACCATCTCATCCTCTGTCATCTCCTTTTCCTCAATCTTTCCCAACATCAAGGTATTTTCCAGGGAGTCTTCTCTTCTCACAAGGTGGCCAAAGTATTGGAGCCTCAGCTTCGGGATCTGTCCTTCCAGTGAGTCCTTCCAGTTATAATTACTTAGTATGATATTTGTGTGTGTAACTTTTAAAGGAAGTTGCTACAGCCCACTTCCTGTCCCCAACTTACTTTAAGAGAAACAACAATAGTGAACCAACTCTCTTCTTTTTTCTGCCTATGATACCACTGCCGCCAGCCCCCACCATCCTTGTTGGCTATATTTTAGATTATGAGTGATGATTATAGCTGTCTCTTAAGAGCCCTTGTGAGCTTTCCTATCCCTGACTATGGTATACAATACAAATATGAACCTCACTGTTTTAATCAAGTTAAGCCAGTGGTGTTAGAGGAGAAGCTTTCTTGTGGGTACCTGTGCCCAACTTGAACTGAGACCAGTTCTCGGGGGTGATAGGTTTGGAGAACACACACCAAGGAGCATATAGCTTTTGAGACCAATTCCTTTTCACCCCATGGTTCTTCAAATTATGAAGTTGGCAGCCCTCCTTACACGTTAAATGATGAGAGCCTATCTATGCACCTTTCTAAAAGGCCAGGTAAATGTGCAGGTAAATGATGCTGATTTGAACAGGCTTTCTTTTGCTTGTGTTTGTTTGTTTGCAGTATTCTGACAGAATGCTAACATTTTGGACTTTTGAATAAAAATGACACATCGAGAGCCAGACCATCTTGCTGATGTTGTCTTGTTTCACTCGCTTTGCATACTTTTTATTGCATAAAGGCAGAAAGATAAATCTAGTGCTTTATAAATGCTAATGTAGAAGGCACATCGCTTGGAGATGAACACAGAGCTTTCTAATTTTTGGCATATGGCATTTGTCTTGTAGAGTTATGTCACTTGACAAGACACACGTGGTTCTGCCCCACAAAATATGTCAAACATTTGCAAAAGTGTTGTGTTGTGGGTTGTTTTTTTGTTTAGCAAGGAACGTGTAGAGATAATTCATTCCATCACTGATACAGTGGCTATGGATTTATATAAGATATGACTGTATCAGTAAAATATGTCAATCTGCTGGGTTAATATTGTTGCTGGTGTGTATTTGAGTTCTTTACGCTAGCACCTGGTAACATTTCACATCGATTTAAATAGGTTTTTTTTAAATAAATAAATAAAATGATATTGCTCTCCTTCCTATCTTTCCTCTTGTAAAGAAGAGAGAGAAATAGAGAGAAGGAGACAAGTTAGGTTCATGGGGGTTGTGAAGCCAATGAAGGTGCCATATCTAGTATGTCTATTTCTCCAAGGTCACAGTCTTTTCTGGCCTTAAGAATATAAGAAGAGCTGGATAGGCAAATGAGCCACCTAGTCCAGCACTTTCTTCTCACAGTGGCCAACCAGGTGCCTGTGCAAAACCTGCATGCAGGACCCATTAATTCTCTCTCTCTCTCTCTCTCTCTCTCTCTCACACACACACACACACAGAGAGAGAGAGAGAGAGAGAGAGAGAAATTCCTTTGGAGAAATGTGCATATTCAGCAAAACTGCATACAAAATGGGTACAGGTAGGGCTTTTTTCAACCCTGATTAGTGTGGAAGTTGTGTTCCAGGTCATCCTGCTCCGCCCTGACCCCATTCCACCTCCTGTACTGCCCCCTTTTCCAGCCACTTCTGGGTCGCTGCTGTTGGGATACTGCCAGGGAGACGGGGGCATCAGGCAGGCCCCCAGCTGGCTCCAGACGATCACCGGTCTCCCGTGGAACAGCATCAGTCAATTAGCGACACGAGCCTCAGGTACGTTCCAAGACCCATGTACACTCTGTCAGCAGAGTGTATAAATCATCCACAATGGAAGATGCAGACAGAGAGAGCATATTTACAGCTTTATTCAATGTACTTCAGGAACAAAGGAAAACATGACTGCTTGCCTTTGTGTCCAGTGAAACAGGCATATATACAAAAGCAATATACAACAGAAGTTCCCAGCAGACAGTGCTGGGAGTAAACAGGCATGTGATACACAAACGTCATGCCTGTACCCTTTTAAGGTGGAATGGAACTATATCCTAACAGCTGCGATGTGTGAGTGCACAGTCACGTGTCAATTGGATGTGCATAAATCGGTCGCTGCCTGTATATTGAGGGGAAATTGTGCTAAAATGCTAATGAATTTTCATCAGGAGAATTTTAAAAAAACAAATAAATAATGCAAACTGATGTGAAATGAAAATTGACAAATTTATCTGTCTGTGCATGCAAGTTGTGTGACCAAAAAAATCGCTAACAAGAAAGCTATATGACATTGTGGGCTGGGCACAAGTCCGACCCACACGCACGGGGCGGGATAGCTCTGGTGCCATTGGAGTCCTCTGCCGTGTCATCCCTTGGGGCCGACCAATCCGGTTGGTCTGAGGGCGTGGCTTGGACTATTTAAATTGCCTGCAGTCGAGGACCCGCCCCCTTTTGCTTCATCTCAGGAGGGTTTGGGACCTTGACACGCAATGGTAAGAGACAAACAGTGCAGGGGGAGAGGTGAAATCATACATCACTGTAGTTTTTCCACACAAATTACATATGTTTTATGTAGACAACGTTGCCATGCTAAGCATTTTTTTTGAAACATACCATAATACAGACAGTTGCCAGCTATCAATTAATAGGAATAATGTCAAGAAAGCTGCAAATATTGCAGAGGCTACAACAGTGACTTAACATAAACAATACATCATGCCAATTTTATTTGATTTTTTAAAGGATTTATAAATCACTTTACCAAAAATGCTTCAAAAGTGGTGTGCAACAGAAATATGAAAAAGGACATATACAGTAATAATAATATAAAAATGTTTGTTTTCGTATCATCAGCCGCCAGTGGTCAATGAGGGAAGTGAAGAAGAACCAAAGCTTGGAAGCCTTTCCTAAAATGAAGAACAAGAGGAAAAAACAGCTGCCAATCCAAGGCAGCCTGGACTGGGGGCTCTCTGGGTCTAAATACCCAGTTGCGAGCCAAAACTTATTAGGGGAGTCCTAAGATGAAAGTTGGGAAAGGCTTTCAAGTGAAGAACGTGTAGGGAAATCATATGTTTGTGATGATCAGAGCACCAACACCTTCTAGACAGGAGTAAGGGACTCATCATGCCTCTTCTGAAGTAAGAGGTTGGTGTGGGGCTCTGAGGATTTCCAATTCTTTTAGAAATCCATCCATCTGACATTTTGACAACCATGTTTTACCTGTGATGTAGAAGCACTGTTACAGAAACTGAGTGGTGAGTCTGGCTGCCATCTTTGGAGTCCCTTCCAAGCTTGTGGCTTTACATCTGTAAGATGTGGGTACAGTGGTACCTCGGGTTACATACGCTTCAGGTTACATACACTTCAGGTTACAGACTCCGCTAACCCAGAAATAGTTCCTCGGGTTAAGAACTTTGCTTCAGGATGAGAACAGAAATCGTGCAGGGGTGGTGCAGCGACAGCAGGAGGCCCCATTAGCTAAAGTGGTGTTTCAGTTTAAGAACAGACCTCCTGAACTAATTAAGTTCTTAACCCGAGGTACCACTGTATATAGAAAAAGAGACTGCTAATAAGGTAAGACCAGTCTCTTTATTTATGGGTCTTGCCAAGTCTGCTCAGTATTTTAAGAGAGTTCAGGGGATTGGTTGCCACTGAAGCTATTAGCTGGATATGCTTCCTTGAGAAGATGGGTAAACGGGGTAGGCCTTCCCTGCTCCTCTGGGCGGTGGTGATATCATCAGCTTGTGTCTAATTTGTCTAACACAATAACTGGCTTACTGTACCATATATTTAGCATCCTTGCTGGTAGATTCACTACTGCAATGCGCTAACTTTGAAGGCTAACATGAGGCTAACTTTGAAGGTGACCCCAAAATTGCAACTAATCCAGAATGCGGCAGCTACACTGGTGACTGGGAGTGGCCACCAAGACCACATAACACCAGTCCTGAAACACCTACATTGGCTCCCAGTACATTTCCGAGCACAATTCAAAGTGTTGGTGCTGACCTTTAAAGCCCTAAACAGCCTTGGCCCAGTATACCTGAAGGAGCATCTCCACCCCCATTGTTCAGCCCGGACACTGAGGTCCAGCACTGAGGGCCTTCTGGCAGTTCACTGCAGGAAGTGGGGTTACAGAGGGCCTTCTCAGTAGCGGTGCCCACCCTGTGGAACATCCTCCCATCAGATGTCAATGAAATAAACAACTATCTGACTTTTAGAAGACATCTGAAGGCAGCCCTGTTTAGGGAAGTTTTTAATGTTTAATGTTTGTTATATTTTTAATATTCTGTTAGAAGCCGCCCAGAGTGGCTGGGGAAACCCAGCCAGATGGTTGGGGTATAAAGAATAAATTATTATTATTATGGGCCATTCAACACCCCATATGTGGGGATACTCTTGAAAAGCCTTCATAAACTGTCAAATCCAGCAGCCAGAATGCTTTCTGGTTTGCACTTTTCAGACCATATTATGTTAGTCCTACATCAATTCTGCTTTGGACCTAAGGCAGAAAAGGGCTTATCTGAAGCTGTCCAAGGCGAAGTGACCTGCTACCCAAAGCAAGTTATGAAGCAAATCCTTTTTCCGTGCTCGAGGAGCTTACAATCCAAATGCATTAAACAATAAATTTATACCCTTTCTAATGGAAACTGTACGTCAGGTTCACCATTATCACTGTATTTAAAACTGTTTTATTAGAACATTTGTGCTATTGCTCCATCTGGTATCCTAATAAGCTTATCCTTCCGTACTGCCGTGAAATAAAATGAAAATGAAATATAAGAAAATAGCTTCTCTGATAATACCACCAATAAAATATATTCATTTGTTTAACCAGAAGTAGAAATCCCTGCACTCTGTATTCTTTGATTATTTTTTTAAATGAGGCATTATGAGGCATTCCAGGGAACCTAGTGTATTGTTGCAGAATTGCGCAAGTCTTCCATGGTGTACTTAAAACCTAAATAATAAAAACAGATAAACAGAAGAAATGTCAAGCTGAATTCTGGGTAATGATCAGATCAGCATGCTTTTATACAATTTCCATCACTTTGAATTTTAAATCACCTTTTAAAGGGCACTAAAGCATTCTTGCAAATTAGTCTGCACTCCAATTAATGCACCCAACATGACAATAAGACCAGTTTCAGCTTGGCTAAGCAGACCAGTCAACCAGGAGGATGTGACTTGAGGACTTGGAGAGCCTGTGCTTTCACCTTTTTCTTTCTCTCTTCACAGCAGCTTAGGCCCAATTAGGCCAGTTAATCTGCCTAAATCAGTGGAAAGGAAAGATCCCCCCCTCTTCCCACATCTCAGCCCCTTCATAAACCGAAAACTATTTGGGAAAACCACACAATATACAACCTACTCTCAGCAAGTAGCAAAACTTCCCTGATAACAGCTTGCATATATTTTAAGGAGGTGCTTCTCCCTGCCTGGAGTTTTTAATTTACAGAGGTCCCCCCCTTCCTCTTCTTTTTTGGGGTGTGTGTGACATTTGTTAACATACACAGGTTCTCCCTTTTGTCTATTTATTTTTCATACTTGATTCATTTGACTCATTTTTGACATCCATTAAGTTTTATAAGAGAAGACTGCCGGGAATAGTGATGAGAAATGCCAGGTTGCATTACACAAAAATGTTCATAAACAGAAAAGACTTGCTTTTCAATCAAGAAGTCAATAATGCTTGCATGAAGGTATAAGCACTTGAGAAGCTTTTATCTGGAGTTTTGAAATTGAATGTAGAGAGAGAAAGCCAGAGAGAAAATGTAAATGCACAACATTCATATGCACAGCAAAGTATTAAGTACAAAATTCAGGAGAAGCCATCCCTGCTTGGCACATGCAATAATGAGCTTCGCCATCTGCTTAGACATCTCCAAATACTGGACCTTATCTGAACACCTTTTCGTGCACTCAGCAACATCATCAGAGTTCTTTCTGTGTGGTCCTTCCAGGGAGCTTCAGATTGGAAAAACAACACACAGTAAATGGGGCAATGAGTGGTTTCTTCCATACAAACGCCCAACACCCAGGAAGATAGAACTGGACATATGGATCAACCATGTTACATGCACAGATGATTCCTCCATGCAGATGTTAGTTCATGAAGTGGCATACACACCATCATAGATCGGTATGAAGTAAAGCTGAAACTCAGTATTGGTGTATCTGAACTCAAAGTACTATGAGTTAGGACTGATTCACATGGCTACTCTATCCCACTTTTGAGCATTTAGACACTATGCTCATTGATGCACCACACAAATCCACAGTTTCTGCTTCAGAGGACATGTATATAACCCTCACATAGTGCTCTTTCAGGGAAATAAAATCAGGAACAATTAGTAGGTCTATATTGCCAGGGAACTGCCATCGGAGCCAGAGGAGGAGGGAGGGCTCCAGAGGGATGCCGGAGAGTGTCCCAGGAGGGAGAGAGGCAGCCCATTTGCGGGGGAAGGAAATCAGCGTAGCACCAGTGGAGAAGGGGGGCAGATGGGGGAATCGGTGAGGAGGCTCCATGACTCCTTGCCGAAGACCAGCGGGGAGAGCACAGGTCCTCCACTGCCCACACCCTCCCTGCGCAGAAGACTTCCGCGCAGGGAGAGTAGGAGGAGACTTGGCGTCAAAGAACTTCTTTGCTGGAAGAAGTTCAAGAAACGCCCACTGACGGATTCTGCCAGCGATTGAGACAGCCACGGATGGGTGGCTGTCTGGACAGAAAGGGTTCACCCAGGTGACTCAACCAGGTGTGGCGACGACTTACGCACGAGCAACCCCTAGAACCATTACATATATCAAGGTCTGAATGAGAGATTACCTGGGAACCCCAGGCACCCCAGCTTGGGCCCCATACAAGAAAAAAAGAGTGTTCTCCCTCATAGAGTACGCGGGTTGCGGTGGGGTCTGCCAGGCCGCCCCTCTGTTGCCAGGCAGGGAGGGAAGGATGGCCTGTGGCAGTGATTGGATGGTTGAGTTGCTGGGGTAATTTATGTGTTGCAATTTGTTGGGAGGGATCGAATGCTTTATATTCTGTGCACGCAGCCTTGGAACTTTCTCTTTTGCTGCATGCATCGGAACACCCACCCGCCCACCCTGAATTTAAGGGTTTTTGCATTGACCTTGCTATGCCTGTCATCGGGTCGTCTGCCATTGGGGCAGGAGCTTGGTAGGAATTTTGTCCATCTGGCTGATTGGCTAGGCCATTTGGTTTTTGCCTACTGCATAGCAAACTGACACAAGTTGTACGTTGCGGTTAGGCATTGGTTATCACTTGGTTGGAGGAGGGGCAAGGATTGGCTGGGCATGCCCCGCCAATGCTGCTGCGGAAAGGGAATTCTGTTAAAGGAATCCAGGGGCTTGCCATGCTTTCGTCCGAATCCCTGGAATGGGGCTAGGGCAGGCAAGTCCCGGGGAGCATGTGGGGAGAAGTGAGGGCCTGTGGCTCAGCTCCATTTCTCCCCAATATTGTTTTCCCTTACTGGCTTTTGGTGGAATCCGGAGGTCAGTTCTCTCCCAAGATGGGGGGGCAGATAGTCTTAACCAATGCCTAAGTAACCACTAACAATCATGTACAGTGGTACCTCAGGTTACTTAATTCGTTTCGGAGGTCCATACTTAACCTCAAACTGTTCTTAACCTGAAGCACCACTTTAGCTAATGGGGCCTCCTGCTGCCGCCGTGCCGCCAGAGCACGATTTCTGTTCTCATCCTGAAGCAAAGTTCTTAACCTGAAGCACTATTTCTAGGTTAGCGGAGTCTGTAACCTGAAGCGTATGTAACCTGAAGCATATGTAACCCGAGGTACCACTGTATGTTAATAAAGTTGTGGCCAAAATTATGCCAAAAACCTTAAACAAAAATTATGTGTGAGTTGTGAGTTATTTGAGGGGTGGCTTGGGGTCCTCAACACACAACATACTGTCATTAAAAACAATTAAACCTCTCAAGAGAACTGCATGAATTCTTCCCCTGCAAGCTTCTACAGCGCTCCATCCCTGTTTACACGAGCATTGATTTGTTTGTGTCATACACTAGTTTTTCTACTGCCACATGATTTGCACATTCTTCTAAGCCAAATGAAATCTTGTTGTAGAATTCTGGCTCATCTGTAGGATGTGCCACCACTGGCATTAATACAGAGAGATGAAAATATAGTCTCACTTGCAAAGCCGAGAAGCCATCAAAGCAATGAGGTTTGTCAGTGGTTATTTGCTGTATACCGAATCCTGAATGTCTTTGTCACCTCATTTCACTTCTGGGCATAACACGAGATCCCAAATGTGCACACACTTCAAATAGCACCTTTAGTACAAAAAAAACCCTAGCAGATTGCTGATAGCATCACTGAAATATCAGTCCTTGTCTTGGGAATGGGCCATGGTGCTTAAGGGTGCAATCATAAACTAAATGCTACTTGACCCCCACCCTGGACAAAAAGTAAACATACAGAGAACTGCACAGTTAAGAACTTGCTTCAGTCCCAACATTCTGTGCTCACATTTGAACCCCAAATCAAATCATCACATATCACAACGTGGCCCAATGTTCCACACTGAGTGGAGCTTATACATTTTACAGTAAGTTGTCATCACAAGGTGACAGTGGCGTAGCGTAGGGGGTGCAGGGGGTGCTGGCCGCACCGGGCGCAACATCTGGGGGTTAGGGTTAGGGATAGGGTTAGGGGGCGCAAATCCAGGGTTAGGGGGCGCAAATTACTTGCCTTGCCCCGGGTGCTGACAACCCACGCTACGCCACTGCAAGGTGAGAAACTAAAATCCCCTTGGTTACTCCTTCTTGCATGTCCTCCCATATGGTGAATAACCATGGAAAAGTTGCTGTTAAGTTAATGCCAATGGGCATCTGTCTGAATCACAGAGCATGCTTGAGCAACCCATCCACCCACCTTTTTCTTTTTGTTATATTTCTAAAATTAAATGCATTACATTTTTTTGGGGGGGGGGGACATATAAGAAGCCATTATTAAAAATCACTGGGCTATATTCAGCTAACCCATTCTGCTAGTAGAAGTCAGCTCAAGGATTACTGCTAGCATAATCCCCACCTCTCCTCACCCAACACATGCCCTGTGCCATCTCCAAATCTGCTTTGTATCTTTATTTAGGAGGAGGGGAGGAGAGGGGAGGGGAGGGAAGGGAAGGGAAGGGAAGGGAAGGGAAGGGAAGGGAAGGGAAGGGGAGAAGTATTTATTGCACAAGGAAAACCCTCAGCCTTAGCACTACATTGGATACAAGCCACTTGCAGTATTTTCTCAACTAAACTCAGCTTTTTGTCATATATGTTTCAGCTCTTGTCAATCTGAGGATATAGTCTCTATGAGGAGATGTTATTCCTATGTTACTTGGGGCAAAATTCAACCCAAAACTGAGCACTTAAAATTTTATCTATCATCTATCTATCACGCAGGTGGCAGGGACGCAGGTGGCGCTGTGGGTTAAAGCCTCAGCGCCTAGGGCTTGCCGATCGAAAGGTCGGCGGTTCGAATCCCTGCGGCGGGGTGCGCTCCCGCTGCTCGGTCCCAGCGCCTGCCAACCTAGCAGTTCGAAAGCACCTCTGGGTGCAAGTAGATAAATAGGGACTGCTTACCAGCGGGAAGGTAAACGGCGTTTCCGTGTGCGGCTCTGGCTCTGGCTCTGGCCAGAGCAGCGATGTCACGCTGGCCACGTGACCCGGAAGTGTCTCCGGACAGCGCTGGCTCCTGGCCTCTTAAGTGAGATGGGCGCACAACCCCAAAGTCTGTCAAGACTGGCCCGTACGGGCAGGGGTACCTTTACCTTTACCTTTATCTATCATCTATATATCTATCATCTATCTATCTATCTATCTATCTATCTATCTATCTATCATCTATCATCTATCTACCTATCATCTATCATCTATCTATCTATCATCTATCTTTCCATACCACAATTTCATTTTTTTAAAAAGATCAAAGTGGTATATAGAAATATCA
This sequence comes from Podarcis cretensis, assembly GCF_951804945.1. Lineage (NCBI taxonomy): Eukaryota > Metazoa > Chordata > Lepidosauria > Squamata > Lacertidae > Podarcis > Podarcis cretensis. Next base: position 41,348,865 of record NC_137170.1, on the reverse strand, counting down.
AGTAACTTTAACAGAATATGTTCCCTCCCTTTAATTGGCTGCAAAAGTCTGTGGGCATAAAAAGTGTTCAACAAATTAATACTGAGGATGCCTCATGAATGTTGATTGGAAGAGTCTTGCGCAAGACCAGGCTGATCACCCTGAAAGATCAGTTTCATGGCTTCAGATAAGTTTTACCATTTTTTTCTCGAAAAAGAGGTGCTGGAACTTACCAGGAGTGCCTCCCTTGTTCTCTTATAATGGCATTGGCACTCACCTGAAAGGTGCTGGAACCAAGTTCTGGCTGGAAAAAGCCCTGAGTCTCACCAAATTGAGGGAGAACCAAAGACACTCCTACAGATGACCTTAGTGATTGAGTTGGGATATAAATCCCTTTCATTTCCATGAGACTCAACACAGGCTTGGACCTTTTTCATTTGAGATCTGTTGGACTTCAAAGCACTTCATTTCTGGTTGCAATTTAATTTCTCCAGATGCCTGTTCCCTGTTCTCATTGTTTACACAACACGTGGACTCTTTTCGAATTCCTTCTTGTCTTTTAAGCGTTCCTTGGGTCAGTTTGTAGTGAACTGACAATTAACCTGTGGGCTCTTCACCTTGCCACACGGCATGTTGGTTTCATTCTTGCTTTGTTAATTTCATCTGTTTGGACATTTTGTTTTTCACTACCGCCACCTCTGTTCTTGTCAGCTTGTTGACAGCTGGACTTTCTTTGAAAGCGTTTCCAGGAAAAACACCCCCTGCATTTTGAGATGGCGAGTGGTGGCAGTGGCGTTGAATTTGAGATAAAGTTACCTTATCAAGTAGAAAAGATGGTCAAGAAGAGTTTCCTGCATGTTTCCTGCACGACGACCCCCTCCATTGATTGGCAACATTGCTTTTGCTTCATTTCATCTCACCTTTGTGTTGATTGGTGATTGTGATTAAATCTTTATGAGCGCAGATATAAAATGAAGCTCTTGCAGCCTTATTGGAGAGGTCTAGCTTATTTGTTAAGCAACTTAACAGGTTGAGCTCCCTTTGAAGCTCCAGGGGCATCGGCTGGTGTGGAATGCAGCAGCCCAAGTGTTGACAGGAGTTAAACGCTTGGACGTTATTACACCAATTCTGTGTCAGCTGCACTGGCTGCTTCTTTGCTTCCACACCCAGTTCAAAGTGCTGGTCATGACCTTTAAAGCCCTTAATGGTTTGGGACCAAGTTATCTGGAGGACCACCTGTGCCCATGCACACCTGCCAGAGTTTTAAGGTCATTGATAAAGCTCCTTCTCGCATGCCTGTCAGGGGGAAAGGTTGGGCTGACAGTCATGAAGAATGGGGCCTTCTTCAAGGTGGCCCCACTCTCATGGAATTCCCTGCAAACAAGAGATAGGATCAGCCTTCTCCTTGCTAACATTTAAACTAGCTCTAGAAAGGTGTTTTTTGTTTTGTTTTGTTTTGTTTTGTTTTGTTTTGTTTTGTTTTGTTTTGTTTGTTTTAAGAATTCCATGGCACCTTTTATTGAGGGTGTTCAAGTGGCAATGGCCTGATGATGGAATTGCAGTCAATGAATTAAAATGTTCTGTGGTGACTTTGAGCAGAGCAACAGTCACAACTCTAACCTCTGCACAGTTCTCCACATTCCATGCCCTCCAACATTTCTCTGATGAAAACAGGGACGTCCTAAGGAAAAGTGGGACATTCTGGGGTCAAATCAGAAACCAGGGTGGCTTTTGTAAATCTGGGACTGTCCCTGGAAAATAGGGGCACTCAGAGGGTCTGACATTCCAGTCCTGCAAACATCAGCAACACACACACACACATCCTCCTCCATCCAAGGAAGAGGCAATATCACAGTTCATGGATACATGTCAGTGAGGAAAAAGCACCCAAGGCAGGGACAAAGCAAGGCTAATGAGGATGTGACCAGAGAAGGTGTGTGGCCTGGGAAGGATTCCAAAGGCTGACTAGAGAGACCCAGAAGTTTGTGGGCTTGGGATGCCTCATCCCTAATGCACACCCTTCTGAGTTCCTTGCAGTGCTTTGAATTGTTCCCACATTGTCTCACATTTCTTGCAGTCATCATATGTTAAAGAAATGAGAGAGAGAGAGAGAGAGAGAGAGAGAGAGAGAGAGCGCCAGATTAACAAAATGCTTTGTGGATGGATATTTAGATCAGATGTTTATGTGCATAGTGCTGGAATGTGCACTCTGTTTTACAGGCATTGTAGGTGAGAAAGGAACTTTCTAAAAATGAATGGCATTTTTCATACATATACCTAATAGCAAAGAGGAATCATTCCATAATATGTAAGAAGCTTTTATGTGATCAAAGCATCTTTTCCTTTATAGCAAAGGAAATTATTCCCTGCATAGCTGAATTGCAGAACCAAAATATATGCTAAGGTGAATAATGCTCTGCTTCTACATTCTTTTGCCCTAGACCAGCAGAGAGCATACAGAGAGCATACCTGACCAAGGATGACAGTGTTCAAATTGATTGTGGGAGGGAGGTATGGGGGCCTTTAATTAAATCCACAAATCCCACCTCCTCATTTGCCCCACCCTTATTTGGGCCAAAGCATGGTACCCATTGCTTTCTAAAAACAGTAGTCAAGGGAGCTTTGGCAAAAGCTAAGGGGCTGCCTCCCCTCCTTCCCATATAATTTGAGCACTCATGTGCACCAATTCCTATATAACTGTTATCTTGTTTAAGTATGGCCATTACACACACACACACGCACACACCCTTCAAATACGGAATCCCACATTTTATTTTTATTTTTAAATGGGAACAGATAGGGAATGCGGGATTGAATCCATCCTTTGTTGTCCTTATTGAACCAAGATTGCTGGAATTTCAAGGCTAGTAAGCACTGCCTTATCAGTTGGATCAGATTAGAGATCATGCCTGTAGCACACATTTGTGTGGGTGATTTCCTATCCAGTTATGGTGGGTAAACAACAACAACAACAACAACAACAACAACAACAACAATTCTTACTTGCCCTTTAGTGTAAGGTCCCAGGACATTTACAAGAATGAAAAAAAAAATGCAGTGTAAAAATCAGTTCACCATTCAAAATCAAAAGGATAGGGGGTGTACAAAAATCATATATCTCAGGTAAAGAGGTGCATCTTCAGCATACAGTGAAAGCTATACAATGAAGGTACCAGATGCACCTCTCTGGAGAGGGAATGCCACAGCTTGAGGGTTGCGGCAGAAAATGCTGAAGTCTATTTCCAAGCACATGTAGCTCCTAATTGGATTGGAGGCTTTTCTTGGTCAGTGCATCCTGCTGCTCTCAGCACATCTGACTTCCAAGTAAGTGTGTTTTAGACCAAGGGCTTCCATAAAACAAAAGCCTTTCCAGGACCACCATAGATTCCTCTGTTCGTTGCTCACTGATTCCAATTAGCATCCCCTTTGTCTGTCAAAAGAACCTTGGTTCCTTTATCAGTCTTGCCCTCTCCTTTTGCATTTACCCTGTCTGGATTTAGAAACAAGACGCTGGATCAAGACAGTGGCCCATCGAGTCCATCTTCTCAATCTTACAGTGGCCAACCAGATGCCATGGAAAGACCACAAAGAGGAAGCAAGCACAATAGCACTTACCTTTCCTGCGGTTTCCAGCATCTGTAGTCAGAAGCACACTGTCTCCGACCTTGTATTTCCTAGCCTTATATTTCATGAATTTGCCTAATCCTGGAAAGAGGGGTGGACTGTTATTTTTTTTAAAAAAATAATATTTATTCAAATTTAAAAAAATACAAAGAGAATCAATAAAAAAGAAAAATAAGAAAAAATATAAGAAATACAAACAAACAGTTAAAAAAACAAAAAAACAAATCAGACCTTTGCATAACTTTCTTTCCTTTACTTATTTCCTTGACCTCCTCACACCTCCCATTTTTGTATTCTAGTTCAGTTAGATGTTTCAGCAAATCCTTTCCAGCTTTGTTTTTATCCTAATAATTTATCTTAATATACTATAATTCTCGTCTTTCACCAATTAATAAGTCAATTTTAACCTAATCCTTTATAACATTTCTGCTAAAACCACATTACTTCATTCCAACAACCTTCTAACATTCCTTAATTTTGCAATGTTTCTGTAAATAAACTTTAAATTTTTTCCAATCTTCTTCCACCGACTCTTCACCTTGGTCTCGGATTCTGCCAGTCATTTCCGCCAGTTCCATATAGTCCATCACTTTCATCTGTCATTCTTCCCGGGTGGGTAAATCTTGTGTCTTCCAATACTTTGCGATGAGTATTCTTGCTGCTGTTGTTGCATACATAAAAAAAGTTCTGTCCTTCTTTGGCACCAATTGGCCGACCATGCCCAGGAGAAAGACCTCTGGTTTCTTCTGAAAGGTATATTTAAATACCCTTTTCATTTCGTTATAGATCATCTCCCAGAAGGTCTTAATCCTTGGGCACGTCCAAAGAGGGGTGGACTGTTAAGCCACTCTGAGAATTGCAGCTTGATGAGAGGAATAGGGGCCTCCTACTAAACCCCAGCATTAGTAACAAACTACAGTTCCCAGGATTCTCTTGGGGAAGTCATAGCTGTTTATAGTGACATGACACTGCCAGATGGTTGCAGCTGCAGCACAGATTTGTATAACGGCCTTATTAATGCCACTGAAATTTCTTTTATTCCCCCATGCACAGCCATTTTGCTGACATTGACCACATACACAAAGCCAACCAGTGCACAGAAACCTGTCTGAGATCAAAGCACAATCATTTAGATAGAGGTTCTGGCAATATTATGCCTACATTGCAATAGCAGGAGCACAGGAAATGACAAGGTTGCAATCTAGCAGGCATTGCTGGTGCATTTCATTAATTCCAAAGGAAAATGCACAGAATTGCTGCACATGCCCTTTGCAATGAATAAGTAAAGGTAAAGGTACCCCTGCCCGTACGGGCCAGTCTTGACAGACTCTGGGGTTGTGCGCCCATCTCACTTAAGAGGCATGGGGCCAGCGCTGTCCGGAGACACTTCCGGGTCACGTGGCCAGCGTGACATCGCTACTCTGGCCAGAGCCAGAGCCGCACACGGAAACGCCGTTTACCTTCCCGCTGGTAAGCGGTCCCTATTTATCTACTTGCACCCGGAGGTGCTTTCGAACTGCTAGGTTGGCAGGCGCTGGGACCGAGCAGTGGGAGCGCACCCCGCCGCAGGGATTCGAACCGCCGACCTTTCGATCGGCAAGCCCTAGGCGCTGAGGCTTTAACCCACAGCGCCACCTGCGTCCCTAGCAATGAATAATGACTGCCTAACAAACGCATTTGCTAAATTGTGCCCAGGCTATAAAATGATCACTATTAGCAAAATGGCATAAACAAACAGGAATATTGCTAATGTAGCACACAAAGATGCTAAAAGAATATTATGATATGTATTTATGTAAACAGGTAGAGGTTTTGTTGTGTTATTTCCCTCTATAGCATATTCATACTTTAATATATTTGCTAAATTATATGCTGCTACATATTTATAAAATCTAAATCTAAATAACTCATCATAAAAGAAGCTGGCTCTTTACAGGAAAGGATACACTTCCTGACTGATACTAAAAAACACACAAAAAAAACCTTTTCTAAAACTCCTAAAACCACATTTTGGATGGCCAAATGATTCCTTGTAGAGTAATTTGGGCGATAAGATTATTATTAAATTACGATGACTGCCTCATCACAGTGGAATAAAATAATAAATAATTTGGGTTTAGGGTAAAACATAACTTTGCAAGTAATTATTCTCAGCTTGTAAATGATGTCTCTCCATAACCAGCCAAGCATAAAACGAGAAGATGAAGATGAGACTTATTTTCACTTCATTTCACTCCTTTGTAATTGACAAGCTCTCACTGGGTGTCAATTTTAAGAGATGACAAATCCTAAATCTTAGAGGACCCCATTCAATAGTTCAGCTCTCTAAACTGTTTGCAAATTAATCTGCATTTTCAAATGATTCAGGCATGAAATATAAGATGACATATATATTATGAAAATATTAATTTCCTTGTCTCTTTTCCTGCATCCAAAGACAAAAGTAGCTTTTAAAATATTCACTTTGTTAAGAAGAGATTGCATTTAAATGAGTAAATGTACAATGCACCACATTATAACAGTTTACCTTATCTTGTATTCCTGTTTTGTTCCAACACAAGCATTAGTTTCCATTCTCTGATAAAAAGATACTATTTTCTGCCTAATTCCACATGGTAATTAGGCTTGAGCTATTTCACATGGCACATATTAACCAACAAAAATGTTTCACTGTTGCCAAAGGCTCCTTTTTAACCACATAAGTAGATGTAAAGATATAAATTCAGACTTACATGTTATTAGCTTTAGCCCATGCCTTTTTATCTAATAATAAAATTTAGGATCTCACAATGGAAGTGGCAATATCAACATTAACCTAAACTGGTCCTGGGGAAGAAATTATTTTAAAATTCAGCAATGTTGCCTTGGCCATCTGGGGTTGGAATTCATAGGAACTGCCTTATGTTATCAGATCAGTAGTCTGGCTAACCCATAAAAGTAACCAATTTTGGATGCTTTCCCAGATAATTTACATTAGTTCAGGGTACAAATAGAGTGTTATGCTCTTTCAAGTTTGCTCCTGACATCTGGATCCACCAGGGTTCAGGGTTGGCCGTCAAAAAGCCGGCAGTTCCCTACAGTCGCCAACTCTGGATAAATGCAAACCAAATGGTAACTTGGTGCTTCAAACCACCTGGTAAGCCAAGTCATCTGCAGCACTCTGTCAAGTAGTGGAGAGAAGATGACCACACAGCTGTACTTTATCAGAAATTCAGGGAAGCAATGTCACATCCTTCTCAGTACATGGCAACATATGGCCAGCTAAGCAAGTGATTACATGAACATAGGAACGTCCCTGCTGGATCAGACCAAAGGTATTGAGTGCAGCATCTTTCTCTCAAGTGGCCAACCAGATGCCAATGAGAAACCTACATAAGCAGGACAAGAACACAGGAACTCTCTTCTGTTCATGTTCCTGGGCAACTGGTATTCCTAGGAAACCAACCCACCTCTGATACTGGAGATAATATAGCCATCACAGCTAGCAGTCACTGATAACCTAATCTGCCAATAATTTGTCTAACCAAAGCTGTCCAAGCTGGTGACTATCACAGCATCTTAGTGTAGTGTGTGTTCCGTATTATAATCATGTGTACAGTATGTTCTTCCATTAGTCTGCCCTGACTATCCTACCATGAAGCTTCATTGGATAACTCCAGGTCCATACCACTGAAGTCGCCCTTAGTGAATAGTCACCTCTGTTCAATTCATATGTGCTTGTTATCTGAATATGAGCAAAACCAGCATTCGAAGAAGAATTCTCAAACATGTTCTCCTTATGTTGCTGCTGCTGCTATTCTTTCAAGGTGTAGAATGGTTTACAAAGCATAGGATGACATGTTCCTGCCAGAAGGGCTTTCAGTCCAAAAGAACAGCATACTCTCTTGAACCAAATACGCTTGCAAAAAACCCTCAAAGTTATGTTGTTCTAATTTTTATTTTGTTTTCCAGGATTCCCAGTGATGTTTACTGCTGAGTGAAAGAATATGCTGTAATGAAAGTATCAGACTTGGTAACACCACATCATTGCCTTGAGTGTAATCGATAGGATGTAAGTTATATGTTTTTAAGAGTATCCCACAAAAACTACATAAAACATTCCAGCAGTTGATTTCAGTTATGAGATCTGACACTATGACTTTTGATCCTATCTCTTTTTTCGTAAAGGCAGGTAGAGTGAATGGAAAATCCTACATGGTGGTTTTTGCAGTTAGATTGCACTTGCACTAGGCAGGGATCCTTCAGTTCACAGGGGATGGATCTGGAGCCCTCCAGTTGTTATTGGATCACAACTCCTGGCATCCTTGACCATTGGCCATGCTGGCTGGGGTTGATGAGAGTTGGAGCCCAATAACATCTGGAAGACCACAGGTTGCCCACCACTAATTTAGGTACAACATCTGCATTAGGATTGGACCTGGGGTCAACAGAATAATCTTCTACTTTGTGATTGGGCAATGCCACCATCACCTTCCCAAATTGCTCTTGTTGTTGGGGGTACTGTTACCTCCCCTGGGGAACTCTATTTATCAGGTACTAAAGTGTCATTTAAAGTGTCATTTAAACAACTGGTACGCCATCTGCCATCTGCATGACCGAGGAAGCAAATGACTAGGGAAATTCTTCCCTTTGCTTGGCGGGATGTTGCAGGTTGGAGTGTCACATTGCCAGGCCAACTACTTGTTCCAGCACCACAGCTGTTTTCTGCAGCCAAGATCATGAGGACACTGGAATTTCCAGAAGCGTGTGGCCCCTGGGGTCTGGAGAAATGAGCTGGCTTGGTTGTGTGTATTTTCAGAGACAGACTACAGTAGCACCAAGTGGTTATATGCTCACTGAGGTAAGTAATCACTTATCACAAATATTTCTTACAAAGAAATCTTATAAGAAATCTTTCTTATATATCACTGAAGCATATAGCCTAAGGGGCAATCCTGTCTTTCCTTCCTTCATCAAGGCAAATGCTAAAAACCTCTTCTCCACATCGTCACCAAAGTCTGGTTTGTAAACCTACTTTTCTTTTCTTTTCTTTTCTTTTCTTTTCTTTTCTTTTCTTTTCTTTTGCATTGACTAGTAAAACACCTTTTCAGTTCTCCATTGCTTCCGTTGAGTGCCCCTACTCTCATATTGAGCCGGTTCAGCAAACCTTTGTCAAAAATCACCCCTTTCTGCCCCCCGCCCCATCACTATGATTCGCATGTCACTTCTATATGTTTCTGCACTGGCTTCCTGTCCATATCAAACTTTCATGAGTGCAAATTTTAACTTGAAAGAGGACTTTTGAACTTTCATTGCTCTGCTGCCAGGCAGGGATTTCCCCCCACTCTGCAACGAGCAAGCTGTAAAAAAAGGCCTTGGGCTACTGTCATCTGAAAATCATGGTTCCTGAGATTTGAGGTGGGCTTCCCTAAAGGGGCATTGGTCGGAGGCAAGCAGTGACCAAGAATTAAGGCATCAAAGGGGAGAGATACAAGAAGCAGAAATACAGAGAGAGAATGAAAAGAATTTCTTAAAGAGTGGGTGTCAGGATGGAGTGGAGAAGGGCAAAAGAGCTTTTTTTCCTCTGCAAGTACGCCAAGCAACGCTGAGTTCCAAAACCATTTCACCTTCCTGGTAGATCATTCCTGTAACTGGAGGCTGTTCTCCCTGAATTCCTCCTGGAAATCTGTTCATTAGCACGCAAAAGAAAAATAATGTTTCTGTTTTCTTTCTTTAAAAGGTACATGTGCTGCTTTAGCATGGTTTGTGTCCTCTGTTTGTCTCTTTCTCTCTCGCTCCAAGCAGCATGTTTTCCTATTCACACATTCAGGCCTTGCAGGTCTACAGGTCACAATGTTAAACTGTTGTGTGGAACGCTTAATCATTGGGCTTTTACTCTTAGCCTCAGGGACTAGTGTTTTCTAGACCTAATGGATTCTGGGAGATTTGAGCTAAGGAATTAGTCTCTGCACTCCATGGGCCTGGTCCTCCCAAAAACATGCACAAGCCAGACCTCACTTGCACACCAAGTATGTGGAGGAGGAGCTAGAGACAGCAGCCTTTAGAAAACCTCCAGAGCCCCAAGACTACCTCCAGTATTTATGGGGAGAACTGGTGAGCAGGGGAGTCTTTAGCATATGCGCCGCCGGGGTGCAAAGATCTGCCCAGCGCCTCCGTTGTGAATGACAAGCGCCGCTGCTGGCACGGCGCATCTTTGGTAAATGAACACACAATGCCAAAAATCCTTTAGTGAAACAGTAGGTATACATTTCGGTATATGTATTTTGTTTTTATAGCTTGATCAAAATTATTTATTATTTCATAACAGGTAGATAGTTAAGGGCTTAGGCGGCGTCAGCAGCGGGTGGTGGGTGCCCCACAGAAATCGATGCCCGGGTGCCCTGCACCCCTTGCACCCCCAGGTAAAGACAGCCCTCCTGGTGAGTCCTTAGTCCTTGAATGAGGGATTCTAAAACACTCCTCACCTTTGCTTCCATATCCTACCCAATGCAATGGGATCAAGGCTTAACAGTATAGTTCCCATGGGGGGGGGAGGTCCACAGGAAGGGGGAGGAACCATACTTGCCACTGTCTTTCCCCCATCATATCGGAACAATGTGCCTTGCATAGCACTTCCTACTGTATTAAGATGACTCTAACAGCACTGAAAGCAGACATTACACCATGGCTGTGGGTGATAGAATCATAGTATTGTAGAGTTGGAAGAGACCCACAAAGCCATCTAGTCCAACTCTCTGAAATGCAGGAATCACAGCTAAAGAATTCCTGACAGATGGCTATCCAACCTGAATTAAATACCTCCAATGAAGTAGAGTCCACCACGTTCAAGGTCAACCTTGCGTTTGCACAGTCTTTTTTTGATAGCTAATGCACCAAATGATCAGATCCTTTTGCTATGAATCCATATTTTGCTCTGTGCTTTTTTTAAATAAAAAAGTGAAATTGCCCTTACATGCCCAGGTTTATTTTAAGTGGCTTGTTTTTGAAAAAGTTGCTCATTACAAGATGTATTCTAAATCTGACCATGTCTGGATGCTGGCACAAACTGCCTACCCGCCTTTACATTTCCCAGATTTATGGTTCTCCCTCCTACTTTTTCACCACTTATTCCATGCGTATTATCTACAGATTGAACTTATCACTGCATGTTAAGGACAGTCGGTAAGAGTGAACTTCCTGGTGATTCCCAGGGAGTCCCCATTGATAATTTCTTCATGATATGTGATATGCTCATTTACTTCTGCTTCTCTGACCTTAATCCTGCCGCTTTCCAAGTAGTTTAGAACTTCCCCTTTGGTTACTTACTAACCCTGTGTCCAGTCTTCAGTGTACAAGCATAAAAAGCTATCCTGATGTCCAAGTAGATTATGTTTGTTTCTTCACCCCTGTCAGGTTTCATTGTCACCTCCTCAAACAAGTTAATAACATTTGTCAAGCATGGCCTCCCCTTTATACATGTCATGGTTGTCTTTGACAAGCTGCACCTGTCCAAGTATTTGTCTGTTTTGTCCCTAAGCAATGACCCCAAATCCTACCCAGCCCCCAGGCCCCCCTGCAATATCTTTAGTGTTTATGCAGGGTGGTTTATTTTATTTATTTTTTAAAAGAACTTCCATACAATTCAGTAGTTTCACACTGCTACTTCAAAATTATGGAATAGGTGCTCCTCTGTACATTTTGCACAAATAAGTCACTATATAGACTCATTGCACAAGCTACTTATATAAGGCACTCCAGTTTCTCAAGATACTTGCAATTAATTAGACTTTTACAAAATACATATATCAAAGATTGCTACATGCCACCACATTCATACTAGGGATAGGCATGGACCCCCTGACCCAATTTGTGGATTGATCTGTAAATCTGGATCAGACCTGATCTGATGTGATCTGAACCCATTTTGACCTACCCCAGATCTGAATCCAGATTGTGATCTGGAAATTACAAATCTCTGGGAATCCCAATGACTTGCATTTGAAGCCAAAATGGTTATAACAGACTTGTTTCTTCGCAGTGGGGCACAAGATTTGGAGACAATGTAACTGCTATAGAGGGAATTAATCCTGCCAAATTTCAGGTGAGCATCGCTAGGACGTTACGTGCTAGCTACCTTTAAATTTTGAAATGTTTTATAATCTGAGCAAACATAACTTTTTTATTTTTTTCACATAAGAACATGAAGTTTGGAGGCACTGAAGCTGCTGTATTGCTTTATTTTGGCCGCCCATTAAAACAATTATCTAGACTGGTTACAAAATGCAATAATTAAAATGAATAAAAATTAATAGTTTGGTAAGCAGAGGTGAACAATCACTGGAATATTGAAGAGGAATATTGAAGGACCACAGGATAGTTGTTTTTCTTTGCATTTGTATTCTCCTGCTATACCTTAAGACAAGGGAAAATAACATTAAAAGGTTTAATGTAATTTGGCCCATTAAGATACATGTCAAGACACAATAATAATAACACCAGCAAGCTTAACCCTATTCCAAAGCAATCCTGATATCAAGGCCCTATACTAGTTCCCAAAGATGCTCAGGTTTAGAAGCTCAGCGTGTTAAATTCCTACGCAGTGGAGTTCCTACAGGCCACTGAAAAGGCATTTTTGTGGATAGCCAGTATAGAGATGGCAACATCAAGGCTAAGCCAACAGTGCAAATCTATTCATGCTTACTCAGAAGTGTGTCCCACTATGCTTGATGGGGCTTACTCCCCTGTATAGGATCCCTGCCAAAATGAACCACTGATCTGATCCAAGGATGCAAGTCTTATGCTATTCAGAAGAGCAGAGAAAGATTGCAATGCTATATATGCAAGAAAAGAAATCTGGGACTTAATAGTTAAGAATCAGAATGCATATGGTGCTTGCACTAAGAAATAATAACTCATTTTAACAATAGCATCTTTAATAATATAGGCATGAAAAGTTTGAAATGTGTTTCCTTTTATGTTAGAATTAGGATAGCTGGAAAGTTTAGCCAACGGCTGGGAAACGCTCCAACGACAGATCAGCAAATCACAACATTCAACTCATCCAGAATCACATAAGTTGTTTTTCCTTCCTGCCTTTTGTGTGATCTCAATTTGGACAACCTATGTTTGATGCACTTTTGTACTCCCTTTGGGACAAAATGTTTTGAGGGCTGCCTCTAGCTGTGGCTTCTTTCAAGAGGAAATCAGATCATATAGGAAGCCCGTACAGTTATGGAGGAAAAGACTGCTAAAGGAAGTGTTCAGCATATGCTGCCTGCAATAGGCCAGTTCCTTCTGCATGGCATTCAGTTTCGTGTACAGTAGCAAAATGAGGTCTCTGCAGCTTAGGAAGCACAGAAATTAAAGCAATGATCACAGTATTGGCATGATTATAGTACAGATCACCATAAACCTACAGGTTAACTGGCTAAGGCCATATGTGCACGCTAAGAGACAGATGGATTTTCACAATGTATACACAATACATTTGGGAAATTAACAAGTTAAAGAACTTCAACACTTCTCTCCCTGTTTTGTTGCATATTATAACTAACAACTGAGAAGAGAACCTGACAGCATGAAGAAGAAGAAAGCTGGATTCAAATGTGTCATCTAACCCCAGAGCAAACAGAAAGCACAGAGCATTCTCCCCAGAGGATTTAACACTGAAGGTGCCTAACAGCTAGGCACTTCAGCTGAAATTATACTGACTCCCTACCTAGTGTGTTTTAAATAAATCACTTGCCTGGTTGTACAAAATGAAAGTTTACCCTTGTCTTTTCTGAAGAATCTGAAACAAAATTCTGAAATGTTCAAATGCCTAACTTATTGGTTAGGATTCCTAGTGTGAGCAGACAGTTGATGCAAATATTAGAATTCTGTTTCTGAAAAGTCTTGCATTCAAATCTCATGTTGTCACTCCGTCTGATCTGCAGCAGAATGGTTGTTTTCCAATTTGCCCATCACCATCATAAAAAAAAAATAAGAAAACAGGGGAAACGCCCCAAACAAGACTGTGCACACTCAGTGGGCATGGAATGAAATGGAAGATATTGGGAGAAGACATGGAACCATGGGCAGCCATGCTCCATTCCTTGATGCTGCTGTTGTAACCTGTAATAGTCACCATCAATATTCAGGAACCTGTTCTTAGGTAGCCAAAACAACACCGGTCAGTGCCCAAGAGTGAATTGTCAGCATACAGAAGATTTTCAGAAATATGAAGAAAAATCATTAGAACATAATCCAAGACAGCCAGATGAGGACTTAGCATACTCAGTGGCCACTTACATACTATCATTATTTTCAACGTTATCTATGTTGCTCCGTAACTTCTTAGCTTGAAGAAGAGCTCTCCGATTGTGGGAATTTAATCTCAGACCTAGTTCAGATGTTTATCAGAGGGCAATATGCCTATACAGGGGCAAAGGAAGGCGTCGTGAGACCCGGGGTGGGCGTCGCAGGCGTCGTGACACCTGCGGAGGGCATCACGACGTAGGGCGCATGTGTGGCGGCACTACGTACGACGCATGTAGCAACGCCGCACATGTGCTGTATAGCGGTTTGCTGCCGGTGCCAGCAGAGGATCCTGGCACTGTCCGTTCGGCGCTGGAGTGACGCCACACATGTGCTGTACTTAGCAGTTTGCCGTTGGTGCCAGGATTCTTGCTCACGGCTGCAGCCGCAAACGGAGGATCCTCCAAAGGCAGCTGCAGTGGCGCAATGGCGGCTCGCGCTGCCGCGAGCCCCCACGGGGTGACTTCTTGTCACCCCCGGAGGCTTGGAACCCGGGGCATATTGCCCCCCCACCCCACCCCCCGTTGTGACACCACTGTGCCTATACAGTATACATCTTAGGTTACTTAAATAATAAGAATATTCTAAGATCTCAATGAAAGGGTTTATTTAAATGCTCTTTGGGTAACTATTTATGCGGAGCAATGGAAGTGGCTTCCCACTTACAGCTTTGGGAGATGGAGCCCTGCATTAGTGGTGTGAAATGTAATGAAAGTGTTTCTGTGTGTGTGTGTTTGTGTGCATGTGCACTTGTGTCTGTTTGTATATCCTGCTTTGGGAAACGGCAGCCTTGCTGCTGGGCATGCGAAGGAGTCTGCTCTAGTGCCGCACGCTACTACTAGGGCAGATTTTAAAAAATCTTTTTTTTAAATAGAAAACATTGTTGGATTGGTGGGCATTGATGTAAGGGAGTGAGAATAAAATAAGAAAAGAAGACGAATCTGCTGGATCAGGCCAATGGCCCATGTAATCCAGCATCTTGTTCTCACAGTGGCCAACCAGATGCACAACTATTTAAAGAGGTGCACTTTTAAAACAAACACCTTACCAAAAATCCCAAACATGCTCTAGGCTTGAGGGCAGAAGAGTATGGCATTTGCAACAGGCAAAGTGCAGTGACACTGGCTGGGCTTCAGGTGGTTACTTTCAGCTTTTTCTGGGTACATTTCGGAAACTTGCCATATCAAAGACCAGGGGGCGGAGAGAAAGGCTCTACAGCAGCACCTCCAAACCTCTGAAAAGCTATTTGGCCACAATCTAACCCAGTCAGGCAAGCATTAATCTCTTGAAATCAATGGGCTTAAGTGCACCTTTTTTCCTTGTGTTGGGTTGTGGCCATTTTGTGTGCACAGCCAAAATCCCGAGGCTGAAATATTGCCCAACTGCTGCCCCCAAACAAATGAATAAAAAATTTATAATCTGTTACATCCTGATAATTCTATTTCCCCCCATTTTTTCTTTTAAAAAAACAACAACCTTCCAAGGCATTATAATGCTGTGCAACATGTTCCGAAATACTATTACATGCAGCTTAATCAGTTTTCCCTTTTGCCAGAATGGCACTCATAGCAGTGAAATATGTTTTTCAGAAAGCTATTTTGGCTAGCAAAATCCTCTGTTTGCTTGTTATTTCCAGAACAGGAACAATGGTCTGGGAGTTGTTGTTGCTGGGGGTTTTTTATACCATATTCCCATCTCTTCCAATTCGTTGTAATAACAACCATGACAGAAATATAAAGGAGAATTTAAAAGATAATACTCAGTAAGAATGACTGAAGTGGCATGCTTCATTACAAAAAAAACCAAAACCCCTACATTTGTATTCTGGAACATCCCTGCAGAAGGCTAGATAAATTAGCTGAACAGGATGTAGTGTAAACAAACCTTTACAGCTAAGCTGCAACAACGGTCTTCTATTAACAGAGCGACAGATAGCAAGTACTTTCTAGTTAAACCATAGTGTTTAATGCAACATAGCAGTGAGAAAACCTAATTAGAAATGAATTGCTATGAAAATACACCTTAAGAAATCCAAGTAGACTCGATACAATTTGGATATAAGAGCTGGAACATAGAATTTAGGCACTAGGCTTGCCTAGATTAAAAACCAATGTTTAAAAATGGTACCCCCAAGATGAAGGAATTGCTAGGAAATAAATTAAATTTGAAATGACTGTTGGAACATATGCATTATACAAAAGATCATGAAATTCATTTCATCTGACATATTGTACAATGAGCTACAAGAACATTTGCAACTGATAAGAAGTATGCAAGATCTCATTTATTATTCTAACAATAAAGATTACACCATGAAACTAAGGTGTAATACTTCACGCTGTGTTCTAGCAACCTGAAGGTCAGGAACAAAAGACATGTCTTGAAACTCCTAGTTTTCCAAGTATCAAGGGATGCAGTTGTATGCTAGCAGTTGAAAACCAAACGAATGTTCTGTGCTACATGTACAGAATGAATGAAGCACAAAGGCCTCATTGAAAAGAAAAATAGACACTGGAATCATCTGAATTTTAGATGTTGTCTCCTTAGGTTCACCAAATTGGCAGCACATGGCAGGTCTATTTTGAGAAATTACAAAAAAAAGTCATAAAAGTCTCTGAAAAACTGTCTAAAGTTTAATTGTAGGAGTGCAAAGGAATCTGAAATAAAAGCATTTTGCTACCCTACCAAACGTATAAGTTGAAATCAGGTATAGACTTCATATTTAAATATGCAGTCTATTTTTCTGGAAGAAAGTGCATTTAGAATCAATAATTTAATTTCTGAAGTGTAGGCATATATTTTTAAAAGCTACACAGAAAAGACCTTCCTTGAATATTTCATTCTAATTGGAATCATGATATCTGTAATAATTGCTGTTTGGTTTTCGTATTTCAAAAACCAATTGCTTTTCGCTCTGCATATTCAGTGACTGTTATCTTCTAGGAAAATATATTCTGAGATGTTTTTTCTTCTAGGAAGGGCTGTGTGCATGTCAAAGGTCCTAGGTTCAATCCCCAGCATCTTCAGGGAGGACTGGAAATGCTGCTTCTCTGAACCCCTGGAGAGCTGGTGCCAGTCAGTGTAAACAATACTGAGCTGGATGGACCAATGGCCTGAACTGATAGGAGGAGGCCTCCTATGTTCCTAATGCAAATTAAGATCCCTTAGCTGCAGCTGACCAGGAGTGGGGTGGGTGGTGGGTGTGAACGAGGTGGCAGAGAAGTCAACATGGATCAAATGCACCAATGGAGCCAATCAAACACTGCCAAAGTCTTCCAATCTATTTCATTCTATTGAAGAGAACCAGTGTGGTGTAGTGGTTAAGAGCGGTGGACTCGTAATCTGGTGAACCGGGTTTGCGTCTCCGCTCCTCCACATGCAGCTGCTGGGTAACCTTGGGCTAGTCACACTTCTCTGAAGTCTGTCAGCCCCACTCACCTCACAGGGTGTCTATTGTGGGGGAGGAAGGGAAAGGAGATTGTTAGCCGCTTTGAGACTCCTTCGGGTAGTGATAAAGCGGGATATCAAATCCAAACTCTTCTTCTCTTCTTCTTCTTAATGTTTGAAAGAATGGTTGCCATATAGCTCAGTTGGTAGAGCATGAGACTCTCAGTCTCACAGTTGTGGGTTCGATCTAAAGATTTGTAAAAGGATGACTACATAAAGATCCACACTCATCGCTTGCCTTCAGACCAGAAGGAAATGATGCAGGCAGATTATATAGTATTTTAATAGTTCAACACATAACCTAAAAGTGGAAATAAAAAGAGAGAAACAAACTGAAGCATGGGAGATAAGGAAGGTGGGGGACTGTTTTTGCTTTTGTGCCATTCTCCAACAGCAAATCTGCATTCGTAATTTTTGTCTTCCTGGTGAGGTATTTTATAATACGGCGAAGTGACCAGATGACAGCTTCAATGCAAATCTAATTCTCCCAACCAACCCATTGTAGAATACTGAACAGGCTGCACAAATGTGTCCCAAACTGTAATTAACCACACACATTTGTTTTCTGTTTCTACCTTCCATATGATTGTAAGGGATAGCTTTTGGGATAATGGGTTAGATGTTAGATGGCTGCCATCTTCACTTTGTGTTCTTTGTTGTTATATTATATTTGTTTTTTTTATTAAATGTTCTATCAGTTTTAATTTGTAAACTGCTTTTGAGTTGTGGAATAGCAGCATAACATCTTTTGAATGGATGAATAAATGAATGAATGAAGAAGCTCTCATGGTTGCTGTCAGGCACTTTCATGGCTGTAGCAGGTGGGACGATCTTTGAGGAGAATAATAGAATCACAGAGGTGTAGAATTGGAAGGATCATCTAGTTCCTGTAGGAATCTCAGCTAAAGCATCCATGACAGATGACCATCCAACCTCTGCTTTAAAAGAGTAGGTGGACCTGGAGGGATGGTGTGATAGGACTGGCTTGATTGGAAGGTTGTTTCTTGTACCTAACCCAAATTTGGGGGGGGGGGGCAAGCCACTAATGCAACTGGAAGCAGGTAATATATAACATAACAATGTCGATGTACCTTCACTAACTTCTAGTTAGCTCCCAGGAATGATTGTGGTTTTCTCATAACCTAACTACCTCAGCTTAAACATTTTTGTGTGTTTTTGGTATTCAGATATCCATGCATTTTGTCTTCCTTAGCCTTAATGTGGCCAGGAAAGATCTTTTTCACAAACTATTTGCTTTCCTGTTGCTAGTGTGTTTTTAAATTCCTGGGGTTAGAAGAAAATGATTCCCCCCCTTGACATAGTTTGACAGCTGAAACTAAACAAATCCTATTGAAGTACAAAGCTAATAGAAGGTTTACTATGTGTGTCATTAGCACCCTCCATACAAGGAAGCAGAAGATATGAGGTGTGGATTTTTAAAATATGATAAAATGAGAACACTGTTAGAAGCACAAGAAGGTGCGACATCAGTCCAGGCATTTTCTTCTTACACAATCAGATTGCCTCCACCTTATTCTAGTAAATAATCACCATTATATGATTCAAGTTGACGCCTTTCAAATTATTTTTATCAGCTCAAAAATATAGACCACAGCTGAAATATGCTTTAAATATTGTGTCATTTAAGACCCAAAATGATTCACAGTGTACTGCTAAACTTTTTTTTATGCTCATCTTAACAAAATAATAAAAAAGGAAGAAACCTAATTTATATGCCAGAATGTGTGGCTTTTTAAAAAGCTCTCGCTTTCTTATGGAATTCCATGCAATGATTGGATAATGGACTGTCACCTGTGTTCTTTAAAAGAGTCAGATTTAATCCAGGGGTGGTTAAGGAAAGGACTGGGTTGTGAGTAGGGATGTGCATTCACTTCTATAACAAATGAAAAATGAAATGAATGAGGCTTGCTTGAATTATAAAAACAGGTTGGAATTTTAAAAAATGAATGGATTCCAAATGAATAATTCGTTTATTTTTTTATCCATTTAATTCTTCTTCTTCTTCTTCTTCTTCTTCTTCTTCTTCTTCTTCTTCTTCTCCTTCTCCTTCTCCTTCTCCTTCTCCTTCTCCTTCTTCTTCTTCCCTTCTTTTTTCTTTTACTTTTTTGGGAATAAAGATGGAAATAGGCTAGAACAGCCCATACAAACCATAGAATTTTACAGTTCTAATTAATTTAGGTGGCAATTATGCTGTGTGCTTGTGGCTGTTTTAACTGCCCTTTTTCCATTCTGAAATTTGTCGGACCTGGTGCCTTGAAGGAGAAAGAGACGGTCTGTAAAAGACATGCTGGTTAGCTAGGAAACACAGAAGTTACAGGCAGCAGAAGACTGCCTTGGTGTCCTATTGAGCAAAATGGAAAACAGAAAGAAATTGGAAAAAGAAAGTTATATATTTATTTCCTAAAATCTGTACACTACTTGATTGCAAAAAAGAAAAAAAAAACCTCAAAGTCGTTTACAAATAAAAAAACACAGTAAAACCAAGAAAAATTCACAACCATCAATACTTTAAAACATACAAAAGTTAAAATACTAAAACATATTTAAAATACCTAGTTTATTTTTTGAGGGTGTTCCCCCTCCCCCAGCATATGGGACCTGCAGACTCTCCCTCCAGCATTGCATTTCCCATCCTCCCTCAGTGGAATGGTGCAGACCCCAACCCCAAGCTCCCTCCTTGTGCTCAAGGCCACTGGTTGAAGCTCCAGTCCCTCTCTTTCTCACCAAGAGAGGTGTCGCGGCTGAGATTCTCTGTGCCAGTAGCAGCCCTGACCCCAGATGCACGACTTGCTAATTATGGTTCAGAAAGCAGAATTGCAGCAGCCGTGGAAGGCAATCCAAGGCGTCCAGTTGTGGTGATGCAGGTGACTGCCCACTGACTTGGGAAGATTTGTCCATCGTTGTTGTTTTTTCCATAATATTCTTTATCGGTTTTCATTTGCACACTCCACATACATATATTGTATTACATTTCACATTTACACCTGCTACCCAGAGCCGACTTCCCTCCTTCCCTCTTCTGGCCTTTTATATCACATCTAACTTTTTCGCATTGTCTTCATCCGTTTTGTATATTATTGTTCTTCTTTCGTATTTGTCCATAGAGTGTCTATAGTCAAATAAATGCTCCTGTATATACAATTCTTATTGTCTGTTTATATTCATTTACAACTACCATTGGTTACATTAATTACATTGTACATTTTCTTTATATTTCACATTATGAGGTTTATTTCAGTTCTACTGGTTTCACTATTTCACCTTATCCTTCAAAGATTTTTCCATCATTAGTAGGGGAAGGTATTTACCGTATTTTTCACCCTATAGGACGCACCGGCCCATAGGACGCACCTAGTTTTTTGGGGGGGAAATAAAGAAAAAAAATTATCCCCCCCCCCCAGCTGCGGCTTCAGCGCGCCCGCGCTCTGGGCAGCAAGCTGCTATCCGCAGGCTAGGGAGCCCTGCGGGAACTCGCGCGGGCTCCCCAGGCTTGTGGATATCTGCCTGAAGCGCGGGGTGCTTTGCTTCAGTGCGCCCCGCTCTCCGGGCAGCATACTGCTATACGCAGCCTAGGGAGCCCTGCAGGAACTCCTGCGGGCTCCCCAGGCTTGCTGATAGCTTCCTGAAGCCTGGAGAGCGAGAGGGGTCAGTGCGCACCGACCCCTCTCGCTCTCCAAGCTTCAGCGAAAACCTGCATTCGCCCCATAGGACAGATTTCCCCTTCCTTTGTGGAGGGGAAAAAGTGCGTCCTATAGGGCGAAAAATACGGTACCTCATCATCATCATCATCACCACCATCATCATCATCTAGTCACTTTTTCCAGAAAAGAATAACTAAAAGCAACTTACTAAAGCATTTTAAAGGATAAAAATAAAAATAAAGCAAACCAAATTACACCTTGTGACATCACTGAGAAGGCCTGTTTTTAGAATGTCATCCTCTGCACCTCTTGGGGTGGAGGTGGGGCGAACACAGAGTTTTTGTCTCTTCCAGATAATAGCAACAGGGCACTGTCTTGTTAATACAGTGAAGAGTCTAGTGGTACAAGCCACAAGCTTTCATGGACTAGAATTCATTTCATTAGATGTAACACTCCATCAAGAGAAGCTGACTCTAGGCCACAAAAGCTAATGCTATAATAAATTTGTTAAGAGCTGTAACCAGTTGTGGTTTGGCATTCATAGAGGTATTTGCATTTTGGTTTCTTTTAGTCTTCTTTTTACACTTAAAAAATGCTTTTGTAAGTTGCTTTGAGTGGCTAAATAATAATGATGAAGATGAAGTAAAGGAATTCCTCTGCTAGGGATGGACAGATCTGCCCAAGTCTATTCCACTCTGTTTCCATATGCAGTCATCCTAAAGTACGTTGTGCCCTATTTCTGTGTGGACCTTTGGATAGTTCTGAGGAAATCTTTAAAAATCCCCACAGAGAAATTGCACCCAAAAATGGAGGAGTTCATAAGAGGTGTACTGAGAACTGTTTGCCTTTTCCCCTGTTTTTAACAGCTGCTTGGAGCAGCTTTAAAGCTCAACATCTCCACCACTCCAAGTAAAAATGCTTTTTAAAATGATACAGGAAGTCACTTCTCTGTAATTCTATGCTGAAATGACCACTATTTGCACACACAAAATGACTGGTAGTACAACATGGAGGCAGCCATATTTTTGTACATACAATTACCCTTTGCATATAGAATTACACAGGAAGTAACACACAGTCACTTCCTGTAATGTTTTTGCCTGGTGCATTAGAGGTAAAACTTCAAGCAGATTTACGCATTGAAAAGTAAGGGGGGGAGGCAGAACATCCCTCAGTACACCTTGCAAGTGCAATGGCCAAACTAGCCCTCATAAAGGTGCATACATCTCAGAAGAGCCAACAGTGTGACGCGGCAGCTAAAAAGGCCAATGCAATTCTGGGCTGCATCAATAGGAGTATAGCATCTAGATCAAGGGAAGTAATAGTGCCACTGTATTCTGCTCTGGTCAGACCTCACCTGGAGTACTGTGTCCAGTTCTGGGCACCACAGTTCAAAAAGGACACTGACAAACTGGAACGTGTCCAGAAGAGGGCAACCAAAATGGTCAAAGGCCTGGAAACGATGCCTTATGAGGAACGGCTAAGGGAGCTGGGCATGTTTAGCCTGGAGAAGAGGAGGTTAAGGGGTGATATGATAGCCATGTTCAAATATATAAAAGGATGTCACATAGAGGAGGGGGAAAGGTTGTTTTCTGCTGCTCCAAAGAAGCAGACACGGAGCAATCGCTCCAAACTACAAGAAGATTCCACCTAAACATTAAGAAGAACTTCCTGACAGTAAGAGCTGTTTGACAGTGGAATTTGCTGCCAAGGAGTGTGGTGGAGTCTCCTTCTTTGGAGGTCTTTAAGCAGAGGCTTGACAACCATATGTCAGGAGTGCTCTGATGGTGTTTCCTGCTTGGCAGGGGGTTGGACTCGATGGCCCTTGTGGTCTCTTCCAACTCTATGATTCTATGATTCTAAGTAAACGGTAGGATTCCATTCCAAGAACTGGTTCAACAGGACTGGTGAGGGGCAGGAATTCATGGAACAGAGAGAAATCCTCTGACATCCCCAGTCCTTATCATTTATTATTATTTATTAGGTTAAGGTTTAATGAAGTATCATCAGACCAAATTTCTTCATCAGATGAAAACAATAAAACTGAATTTTCAACCACAATAGCAAAAAGCCATGTGCAGGAGGAATTATCCATTGCAGAAAACATTAAATCCTAATTGATACTGATTTCATTTTCTTCTCTGACTTGAATGGGGTTTCTCTTTGTAAAAGCTAAGAAATATAAGGCCCATTCCAAATCGAAAAGGCGGGCGTTCACCCATCTCTTACGATGTTAGAATGAAATATAAACCTGACAGGCAGGATTGATTCAAAGTGTAATGCAGACTTTCCGAATAAAACCATTGGAAACAACTGGTTACAGCATCTCTACTAATCAGTGTCATTCATGCATGTTCAAGTTATTGAACATTACACCATCTTTCAGTCGTAATGTCACTTGACACCTGACAAAAAATCCTGCTGCTGTTATTGATAGAGATAAGCCTAATGTACTGCTGTGGGTACGTAGTTTAATGTGGGAATGGCTGAAAACAGCCAGATTACTTACACATAACAGCAAAACTATTTAAATTAAACTCTGTCCATGCCCATAGGAGCAAATAACAATGATATGACCTTGGATCTTCTCTCTGTGTCTCCCTTGTATTCGAGCATGTTTGGTTGTGTGTTTATTACAATTTAATAATTATGGGGGGGGGGGTTTGCTTTGTTTTACACTGCTTAGAAGAAACGAATAATTTTGTACAAGTAATATAATGGTGCTTCCTAACCCAACAGAACATATTTTCAGGGCACATGGGAGTGCTGCCGGTGGTAGGAGAGGAAGTTCTGTTGCATGAGTGGAATTCTGTTCTGCTCATGAGCTGGATACATCCCACTGTGATTTCCTTCCCAATTTTATACATAATTGAAATTGCTAGGAGTGTGCACTAACCACAATATTTGGTTCAGACCTTATTTTTAAAAAAGCTAACCTCAGTCCAAAGCACTTTTCAGACTGCCTGATTTGGCCCCCGGGGTCAAGGCCAAGGCTGCATCTGGAAAAATAAGAACCACCCAATTCACTACTGAGAAATAAAAAGGGGTGTCTCTTTTAACAAAAATAGTTTAAATCTGCAGGTAGAGTACTCTCTCCAAAGTGGATTAATCTGCCAAATTACAGGAAAATAACTCCTGAGCTGTGTGTGCTGTGTACCTTTAAAGTTTGGTTTTTTTAAAAAAAAATAATGAAACTGTAACTTTTGTATTTTCTGGCAGGACTGGATGAAGTTTGCTGGTGTGTTGGACTCTTCTGAGGAGATTAATCCAGGCAAATTTCAGAAAGATAGCTGTAGTGGTTTTCACACAGAGGCAGCCTATGCAGTTTTGGAGTGAATAAAAAGGGAATCACTCCCCTAGTGTGGGCAATTAGTTTGAAAACAGCAGACATGAGAGAGTTGTCCCTAAGTGAGAAACATGCCAAACATCAGACAAATTAGATGAGTGGTTTTCATGTATTTAAAGTTTTGTTGGTCGGAGAACTAAAAGGATTTACTTTCCTCCTCCAAAGCACTTGCATTAAAGCATCTGGGTAACATAATTCTCTCTAATTACAAGCTTGTTAGGTGCGTCAGTTTACTTCTAGCAGGTACTTGTCTGTAGATTTTTTTGGTGTTTGACTTGGTAAGGCTCCTTGAGGCATTTTGTGGAGTCCCTATACAAACCCTGGACAAACCCTGCTTCATCTTGGTCATACTCAGAATTCTTCCAACACACTTCCAACTCTGGCTTGAGATTTGTGATCACACTCCTAATTCTTGTTATTCTTGTTATTTGCTTTTTTAAAGACCCGTGGCAAAAGTGTGTCTTACTGGAGCGGACTGGTAAAAAATATTCTTATCTTTTCTAGCCCTGTGATGTTGTTGTTTAGTCATTTAGTCGTGTCTGACTCTTCATGACCCCATGGACCAGAGCACTCCTGTCTTCCACTGCCTCCTGCATTTTGGTCAAACTCATATTAGTAGCTTCAAGAACACTGTCCAACCATCTCGTCCTCTGTTGTCCCCTTCTCCTTGTACCCTCAATCTTTCCCAACAGCAGGGTCTTTTCTAGGGAGTCTTCTCTTCTCTTCTCATGAAGTGGGCAAAGTATTGGAGCTTCAGGATCTGTCCTTCCAGTGAACACTCAGCGCTGATTTCCTTAAGAATGGATAAGTTTGATCTTCTTGCAGTCCATGGGACTCTCAAGAGTCTCCTCCAGCACCATAATTCAAAGGCATCAATTCTTCGGCGATCAGCCTTCTTTATGGTCTAGCTCTCACTTCCATACACACTGGGTAAACCATAGCTTTAACTATATGGGCCTTTGTCAGCAAGGTGATGTCTCTGCTTTTTAAGATGCTGTCTAGGTTTGTCATTGCTTTTCTCCCAAGAAGCAGGCGTCTTTTAATTTCGTGACTGCTGTCACCATCTGCAGTGATCATGGAGCCCAAGAAAGTAAAATCTCTCACTGCCTCCATTTCTTCCCCTTCTATTTGCCAGGAGGTGATGGGACCAGTGGCCATGATCTTAGTTTAGCTCTGTGATACCAAGGTTCTAATACCTCAACATAACATATTTTAACTAGCAGACATTTGGTCTTTATGAATGAACTGATTTATTGGGACTTTCGTCTATATTATTGCACTTGATGTGTTGTTTGTGTGCAAGATAAACATTTGATATTGTGATAAGAATACATAGAAGAGTATTGTTTATGTGAATGCACAGCCGGTTACATCTTGTGTGTTTCCTGAAAGCATGGCATGACTTGGCCGACATTGCATAAACCTGTAACTGAATGACACCAAACAAATTACCACAAAGAAGGATACCTATCAGGGACTGGGTAGAGGAGGAATGGTGGAGACTGCCTCCCCAGCCTGAACCTTCCAGAGAAGAAGAAGACAGTTCAGAATTACAACAGGGGTTTGAGGGAGGTCACAGCTCAGAGGAAGATGAGGGGGAAAACTGGAAAATAATGGGAGAGGAGGAGGAAGAAGCACCACCAGGGAAGGACAGCTGATGTACTCAGTGTCTTTAGAAAGCATTCCAGACTCCCCTCTTCCAGTACACAGCATGCCTTGAAAGTAGGAGAGCATAGAGCTCAAAGGCAAAAGACACTTTTCAGCACCTGTAGTGATGACTCATGAGAAGTGGGAGGGACGGAAGGAGTGGGGTTTCACTTGGAGTAACGCCATTACTCCCAGAGGCTGCATTTCTAAGCCTCTCTGTGTGAATATTGAATAAATAGCATTGGTAAGAACTTTCCTTGTCTTATCTGTTCCTGGCAACCTACCGTGAAGGGTTGGATCCTCTTGACGCCTGACAGTGCCACAAAGAAGGGGCAGGGGAATCATTTCCAACTAGCTTCCATCATGAATAATTGCTTCCCAACCCAAATAATGACTGACCAAAAGAGACTGTGATGTCTAGTCAGCACAACATAAGTGGGTTCCTCAGTTTTGCTCCTTGCCTGCCCCAATTCTTCCTTCTTTTGGCCTTATATAGACCCAGTGCTTGCTTCTTGCCAGAGATCTTGTCAGAGTTCAAATGAGATATTGGGGACTGCAGCTCGGAGGCTCTGCATAGCACATACAATGTTCGGAGATCCCAGCACCTGCCATAGGAACATAAGAAGAGCCTTCTGGATCAGGCCAGTGTAGCACCCTGTTTCTACAGCAGCCAAGTAGATACCTATGGGAAGCCCACACTTTCCCCATTCTACCAAGGATTGCCATGTGGGGTAAGAGGACAGAGGGGTCCTTCTAGCTGTTGGGATGGATAGTTTGTAGTTACACAGCACATTTCTTTCACTTTGTGCAACTTGCTCAGTTGAATCTGTAATCTGACCAAAGAGGGCATTAGCTTATTCTATTTCAGTAATGTGGCAAATGATTAAATTTTACCCTAAGGCTGACTTTCTAGAGAAAACAATTTTGAACATTTGAATTAGTGCAACTGATGTTTGTGAAAAAAACTAATATTGTTCCATTCATTTTAAAATGTTAAACATAACCTCCAAGCCTGAAACAGGAGGGAAGAAAATATTTTTCATGAAAGAACTTGATATGGCCCAAGAAGAACATTTAATTACATCTAAGTATATTTGCCATGATTCATGATGGCTATTTGCATCAAATGATTTTTAAATATTAAATATTAAATCCATTTAAATGTAATAACTTTTAGGAGGAATTTTCATCTTTATTTCAGAGTCATGCTATTTTAAAATTCGTCATTAGAGCTAATAAGGAATGATGTTGGAACTACTCTGTACATTTAAATGAAGCATAAATCAATTATTGAAGCAGAGGAATTTTTTTCATCATTGTAATGATTATTGGAATAAATTTAGTCCTTAGATGTTCCTTAATGATATCCTCAGTAGTGAAAGTAGGAAATTACACGGACTTAATTTTTACTACATACTGTTTAAATGCGCTTGTAATGTTTTCCTCTGGCAAAACCATGTAGATCAGAGGCTCTCAAATCACTGGTTCATTCAGCATTCTTATACAGCTAAGCTTTGGCCAGGTGGATCCTTTCAATAATAAACCCAAGTGTGTTGTTCCCTGTGCGTGTTTATATTGCCTGGCACACACTCAAATAGAAGATGAACTGCAAACATTATAAATTTGCTCCATTATCTCACAGCTTAGAGATGTTGGGGGATATATCCTGCTCCAGTCCTGCTGGAGTCTTTATCTTTGCACTAAAAAGAATAATTTCTTTGCAATTTCAGAATGTTGTCCTTCTGTTCACTGTCTGCCATTTTGTTGTAGCTGAGAATAATCATCATCATTATCATTGCTGCGTTTGTTTGTAAGCCATCTTTATTAGCTGCCCTGTCTAAGAGTACTCACAAGAAATAAAAGAACGCACATTTCAATAACAATAAAACAAATCGCAATAAAAGTCAAATGCAGTATGAGCACTAGTTGCAGAGAATAATAAAAAAAAACTTTCTAAACCTAAGATATATTAAAATGTCTGGGGAAATAGATAAATGTGAATTCCTAAACCCTGAGTGGGTGTGCGTGTTAAGACCCAGCAGGCATTCCCACCCACTGGCCTTTGTCAATGTGGGGCCAGAGCAGCAAGACTTTGCCATCATGGAGAAGAAGAAGAAGAAGAAGAAGAGAAGAGTTTGGATTTGATATCCCGCTTTATCACTACCCTAAGGAGTCTCAAAGCGGCTAACATTCTCCTTTCCCTTCCTCCTCCACAACAAACACTCTGTGAGGTGAGTGGGGCTGAGAGACTTCAGAGAAGAGTGACTAGGAGGTCTCCACTACAGCTGCAAAAACCATGGCAGAGGCAGTCCTAATCCCCAGTGGTGTTTAATACTGGCAGTAGCTGTGGGGGTCCTGAAATGGGGAGGGCCTTGAGTATGGGCTGATTATAAATACAAATGTGTTTTAAGTTCACATGTTAATGGTGGCAGACAAATTATCATCTGGCCTTGTATATTCAGAACATTGTTATTAGGGTCGAATTCCGGGTTGGCGCCTCCGGCAATGGCTGAGCTCATCCGATCGGGAGGAACTTACTCCGTGGAAAATAGGGTCTGACCGCCACGGCGAAGGCGGAGACCCACTGAAATCACAGGCAGAAGAAGCCTGTGAACCTGGATTCGGCTGGCACCTTTTGCACCTCCCCTACTCGCGGGGAAACCCTGTTTTGGGGATCCGGAGCGACGTGGGGTGAGCGGCGCGGTGCTTTGAATCGACTGCTTCTTTCATGGAGTGAAGCCGCATTGCCGTTGCTGGAGAGCGCTGGCTTTTTTCCTGTGGACAATTGGATTTTAAACAACTACCCGTGAGTAGAACGGAAAATTGGACCTTTAAGTACCTTGATTTGGCGCCAAAAGCGGGAAGGTCATAAACAGGAAGTCCGCCTTCCGCTTTTGTAAATAGACTGAAGCAAAGACGTTACAAGCTAAAGTCTTTGAAAGCTTTTGATAAAGGATTAAATCTCCATTGGTTAAAAACATAAAAACCCCCCTTGGAAGCAGGTGAAGAGGGGGAAAATTTTTTGAACTTAGTAAGCCTGCAGGAGTGAGGGGAAGATCAAATTACCACAGCTCTGAACCTGGGAAAGGGCTGCCAGATGACGCTTGGGGAAAGTTTATTGACAGAACGGATTTGACAGCTAGCTAAAATAAGAGCAAGATACTGTTTCCATTGTCCTCTTCTGCATTTAAAATGGAGGAAAAGTAACTGAAAATCGAAACTATGTTTAATGCCTGAGTTGTGCTTGAAAGAACTGATACAAGTGGAGACTGTTTCCCTCTAGAGGGAGCCTTTGAAATTGTAATAGGAGTGTAACTGGGAGGTCTCCAGCTGCAAGATAAGGATTCTGAGAACCAGAGATTGACCTTGGACTATTCAAAATGTTGATAGGAGAAGTTATTTTGACTGCATTATGTAAGACAAACTATTTGCTGGAAGAGATTCTTAAAAAAATGGATGACATGACTTTTAAAACTGGTAATTTGGAACAGAAAGTGACCAATATGAGACAAAAAGTGTGCACCAACACAGAAATAATTCAGGACCTGGCACAGGAACCTACCTCGGCAGAACAAATGGTCAAGGAAAAAGAGAAAGTCATTGTTTTTGAACCTAAAATTGTTGGAATTCTGCCACGGTCAGAGGTATGTGCCTATCTGTCCAGGCACCGGCTGAATTCCTTTTGACCTCCCCCTGCGACTGCTGGCAGGAAAACAAATGAGGTCCGTATCGGCGATTTTTCCCAGACTGTGAGAAAAACACACCACTGCTTCTCCTCCTCCCTGCATATCCCCAGGGAGGGGAATCAGACAGACAGAAGTGTATTTACATGTCTTTATTTCTGTCTCTAGCAGCCATACAGATAAAGATGTCTGCACTCTTTGAACAACAGAGAGAAACTCACAAACTCCACCCATGTACATCCTGTACAGATCATATGACACACACTGAGCTCACATCCGGTGCTCAATACGGAGAATGGACTGCCCCTTTCTTGCCATGGCAACAGTCACAAACATCCTGTCTGGCTTTCCAGCCTCCAGCAGCTAGCTTAGCTGCTGCTTCTTTCTTCTGCATTGCTTCTTTATAGTAACAAAAATAACACAAGCGGGATCCTTAGTTCTACAGAAGCAAATTGAGGACTATAAATTGAGGCCTTTTATGATTGAATCTAGAAAAAGCCAGAGTTTGAGAATTGGATCCCGGCTTGGACTGAAGAAGGAAAGTTGGAAAGATCTCTATCCAGGGATTAATTGACTTTTGGGACATGGACTTGGATTTGAAGGAGACTGAAGTTTTGGGGGCCTTTGGATTTGGAAGAATCTTGAAATACGTCCTGAAACACTGTATAGACTCTAGCTTCAACTATGGAAATTTGGCTGAACTGTCCAGAAGGAATAAAAGTAATGTTAGGATGGAGTTCTCTCGAGATTTACTCTCTAGCATTAAAGAATATGAAGAAGATCTGCAGAAGGGACTTGGAAAAGAGTTAAGAGCCTCGGACATAAGATCTCCAGGTTGATGGACTATATGGAATTGATGGAAAGGACTGGCAGAATCCGAAACCAGGGAGAGGAGTTGATGGAAGAAGATTGGAAAGTTTATATATAGAAATATCGCCAAATTAATGAGTGATAGAAAAATGGTGGATTGATATTTTATGGATTTAGCAGAAATGTTATAAGGAGTTAAGCATATATAAGTATTTTAGTATTAAGGTTAAAATAAGGTTAAAAAATTGGTGAAAGGAGGTAAAGTAAAGTTACATTATATTGAGATAAAATACAGAACAAAAATTGGAAAAGATGGAAAGGATTTGCTGAAATAGTTAATTGAATTAGAATACAAAAAAGGGAGGTGTGAGGAGGTCAAGGAAACAAGCAAATGAAAGATAAGTTGGGAAGATTAGTTGTGTTTTTTGTTTTTGTGTTTTTTCCTTTTTCTTTTTTCTTATTGTGATGTGTTGTTTTGTTTTTGTTTAATATGGTGTTATTACTTTTATTTTTGTTTTTTGTAACCCTTAAATTTTTTAATAAATATTCTTTTTTTAAAAAAAAAGAACATTGTTATTAGGGTCATATGTAAAATAAATATATGTCAGGGACTGGTCTGAGGAGGAATGGTAGAAACTGCCCCCCCCCCGCCACTCCTGAACTGTCTTGAGAAAAGGAGGCCAGTATAGATTTACAACAGTGATTTGCAGAAGGTCATAGTTCAGAGGCTGCAGAGGGTAGAAGCTGGGAAATATTGGGAGAGGGGCAGCAGGAAGAAGAGGCACCAGGGGAGAGACAGCTGACAGACTCAATGTCTTTAGAAAGCATTCCTGACCCACCCACCTCCGGGACCTGGCGGGCATTGAGAGTAGGAGAACAGAAATCTCAGAGGCAGAAAGCACAGATCAGCCGGTGCAGGGATGATGTAGAATAGGAGAGATGGAGGGGAGGGGACTTTATTTGGAGCAACACCATTATCTGAGAGAGACTGCATTTCTCTCTCTCTCTCTCTCTCTCTCTCTCTCTCTCTCTCTGAACACTGAATAAAAAACTTGGTAAGAATTCTTCTTGTTTATCTAGTCCTTGGTTGCCCACCGTGGGAGGGATCAGATTCTCTGAAACCTGACAATATACCCTAAACCCTTCACGGCATATAGTAAGCAAGAGCTTTTACAGACATAAGAGAAAATTATTTATTTGACATTTAGAGAAAAATCCTAGATACAATGAATGTAAACCCAGCTTGCCCAATAAAATCCATATATAAAGAGCAACCCCTGCCTGTATTTTCAGCTCTCTTGCTTTAAGGCATTCTATATGCCTCTCTCCAATAGGTTGTGTTCGAGAATGCAACACAAAATACCCACACACCCACACACCTAAGGCTGCTAAATACATGTCAGATATTATTAATACTCTAGAGCTGTCTCCAACTAAATTTTACTCAGGTGTGACCTGTTAATTTCAATGGGTACAAAACGTACAACTAACATTGATAGCCAGTGGAAGTTAATGCATAGAGTACTATACTTGGACCTGGAGGGGGCAGAGTTTGAATCCCCACTCCGTCATGAAGCACACTGTGTAACCTTGGCCAGTCACTGCCTCGCAGGCTAACCTCCTTCACAGGGTTGTTGTGGGGATTAAATGAGGAGGGGAAGAACCATGTACATCTCCACCTCAAGCTCCTTGGGAGGAAAGTTGAGCTATAAAGTCCGTAAAGAAAGAAAGGAATAACTTCTACAGCTTAAGAAACATTTGCTCAATTGATACAAGAAGACAAGAAGAGGAGAGGGAGCCCGTAGGTTTGGGAGGGGGGGAATCTCACAAAAACAAAATGAGTCATATCAAAGGAATATGATTCTTAGTGGCCATTTCATCCGTCTTTCTGAATGCATATTGTGGTGATAGTCAAGCAACCCATAGAGGCTACATTTCATTCTTTGTCTACAGTGGGGAGGGAAAGGTTTCAAGGGCTTCATTATCAATTACAGTCACTTCGGGAGATAGGAATGAAAGGTCTTTCAACTTTATCTGGTTTTTGAAAATATTTCCTCCTGAGTGAACTGCTTGTGGATATGACGAGAACTTTAAAACCGAATACCTCTCAGATCTCAACAATGCCTTTCTAGGTTGTAAGGAGCTCTGCAAGTCAGAGTCAGACTAAGAGTTTTATGGCATGACCATCCAGGAACCATTTATGCCACATACCTCTCAGAAAGCACTTTGGTCTCATTGTAATTAATACTTAAACTTTCCTCATTATAACAAGTTCCGCATTTAAAGATGAATCATCTCATATCTACTTGGTGTGATGAAATATGAGCAAAAAAAGCAGGAGAGCTTATGGATTGCCAGTTGAAAGAAGGAGAAGATCCTGAGCTACATCTCTTTCCTTCTTTCTTTCTTTCGTATAACACTTTCTATTTCAGAAGAAATCTCTAAACAGTTTATGTATCCCAACAAAAATCTTTTAAAACAAAAACAAAAATCAATACAGAGTGGAAGTGACAGATTGACAGTGATGACAATTCCAGATTGGATTCTTAACAATAATAATAAATCCCATGTTTTAAGTAGCATAATTTGGCAACAATTGATCTCAAACCAATGTACATAAGTAAAATAAAATTGACTAAAGCAAAATTATATTCAAAACATCAAAACATATCAAGATATAACATCAAGATGCGAAATAGTTACAGTGTATATCTAGATAATCTCAAAAATATTTCCAAAAAAGCCATCACATGTAATAGCACAATTTCTAAAACCATTTGCCTACACACTCACACTACACAAAATTAATCTGAACGGACAACTGCCACATACACAACCATTCAATAATGGCACTATCTCCTTGCACCCAGCATATTTAGCTATTCACTCAGTTCTCACTTCAAGAAACTACGATGAACACTCAAACATTTATCACCCAATAATAAGGTACAGAAAAATAGGTCCACTGAATAGGAATAATTCAATGGCACCAAAAAAGCCCAGCCCCCACCTCTCATTTTTGGTGGGCTGCTAATGTGCTGCTGAATAAGATAATTAAAAACAAAACCCTACTGGATTGTGCTATGTCCCTTGTGAAAACTAGCCTGCATTGGGGACATGGCCTGGTCCTCTTCAACCCAGTGGAAGCCAGAGCAGTGTAAAAAACAACTCAAAATAGGAGCAGCTATCTGAGGCCAAGAGACCTGTGCTGTCAATGATTGAATCAGAGGACTCTATCAGACTGCTGTCCCTCATATTAATTCATTCATCTGAAATAAAAGCTGAATTTCCTATTGAGTAAAATAAAGAATAGTAGACAAGCATTTGCAACTGTAAATTTAAATACAGTCAGCTCTCAGGACTGTATGGTCTCAGCTTCATGGGGGCAGTTAGTGTTTCGTAGAATGTTTTTTGCAGACTATTTAGTGGACTGGAAGCAGGAAGATCAGGTGTGCTGACATTTGATTGAAACTGAGCAGGTTGGCCATTTCTCCTTGTCTCTCAACTCTGCCTCCTCTTCATTCACCATGGATCCCCTGCTGAACAGATGCTTTGGAGTTCTTCTGTCACACTTCTTTCATAGCAGTAAGAACTGGAGTCCCACTGTGCTGTGAGCACTCCTGCTGGGTCCTGCCCTTGATTTTGCCTTACTAAATACAAATCTTGATGAATCACAAAAGTACAGGACTAGAAAGACCAAAGGGTCATGTACTCCAATCCATCTACTTCATGTTCCAAGGTGACTAGCAAAAGCCAAATCCATGGCTCAGCATTGCGTTTCTGGAATAATGCAAGCAGACCTATTACAAATTGTTGGTTTACGGTGCTTTTTAATGTTGCTGTTTTGAGACCTGATAAACCCTTGAGGATGAGCCCTTGACATATACTCAATTCCTTATCAATTTGCCTCAAACTCAATGAAATAGATTCCCTTACAGTCGTACCTTGGAAGTCAAACGGAATCCATTCCAGAAGTCCGTTCGACTTCCAAAACGTTCAGAAACCAAAGCGCTGCTTCCAATTTGCTGCAGGAAGCTCTTGCAGCCAATCAGAAGCCATGGAAGCCCGTCGGACGTTTGGCTTCCAAAAATAGTGCGCAAACCAGAACAGTCACTTCTGGGTTTGCAGCGTTTGGGAACCAAAAAGTTCGAGAACTAAGCTGTTTGAAAGCCAAAGTACAACTGCATAAGCATTCTTCCAGTTATGGGCCCATTTACATAATATATTTACTCAATAATTAAGAAGTAGCTGAGTGGTGTGTATTTTTGCTTCTATGTTTAAAAAATGTTGCAATAGGCCTTTACAGGTTTCTGATAGGGCTTATAGTGTGAGGCTGTCAAGAATGTTCCTTGCAGAGTTCTGAAGAGCACTGGGTTGTTAAAGCAGAGCAGCATAGGTTTTTTTTTAAAAAAATGAATGAATGTTTTAACATTGTTTCAAAAAAATTATCCTTTGCTGCTGTGCTTTAGCAAAAAGCAAGATATAGTGCTTCAGTGTTTCACTGGCAACATTTTGGACAGCCTCGCTTATTGTAAAACTCATGCACTAAAAGATATTTTGTCAGTGGCGTAGCGTGGGGGGTGCAGGGGGGGGCCGGCTGCACCGGGCGCAACATCTGGGGGTTAGGGTTAGGGGGCGCAAATCCACGGGTTAGGGGGCGCAAATCCATGGGTTAGGTGGCGCAAATTACTTGCCTTGCCCCGGGTGCTGACAACCCACGCTACGCCACTGTATTTTGTAAATACAGTACAGAACAGCAACTCAGCGGCTTTGTTAACATTGCACTCAAGGTGAGGAACATCCTAGAATCACCCCAGCTCTCCTCTTTGTTTCACCTCTACCCAGAGCCAGTGCACACCTCTAAGAAACACTGACATAATAAAAGGGGAGAATATAAAAACTGCTACGAAAGCAGCCCTCCCAAAATTTTGAAATGCGCCTCCTCACACAAAATGCTTCTGAAAATTTAAAATCTCTTTAGCCATGAAAAATAGTGGGGGGAAGTAATGCCAGCTTCCACCTATCATTCTAAAACACTTAATTTTTCCATGTAAAACTGAGATTTCTGTTTTATGATATATTGGCCCAGAGGGATCAGAAGGTGGTACTAAGTGTGAAACATTTACGATATCAGTACTGTATATTTTATTGATTTATTTGACGGGTGAAAATAGATCTCTGTTCCATGGCTATTCTTGGCCAAAAAAGTGTGGGATTTTCCACCCCCATTTCAGTTTAATCTAAGGCTGTGGTCCTAAAACGCTTAAAGCCCTAGACCCCAATCCCTACTGTGAGCCTCCTTTGACATTACCTGTTTCACCAATGACAAAACTATTATCATGAACAGCAATGATGTGGCAGCTGTGCCTTGACACTGGACATGTGTTCTTCTCTCAGGGTGCAGGGAAGGGAGATACATTTGTGGCCTCATCTGAAATGAATCTGTATTTTGTCTTAATCTCAAAAGCAGTGTTCTTATGAGGCCTCCTGCCCACCCCCCTCTACTTTGTGCAACTTTCTGGAACAAGGGGGAGGCAGGGGAAAACATTGGTACTTCTAAATTATAAGCTGGAAACATTAACAGACAGTTTTGCTATAAGCCATACATTTTCAGAAACTTGTGTAATCAGCGCTGGTGTAATTCATAGAGAGTTGAGCTAGGCAATTTTAGAGCTTCTCCCTGATGACCAAATCTACGACTTAATTTTGCTTGTCTTAATAACAGTTGTTCCAGATAAGGGGATGTCCATAGCCAGCCTGAGTGAATGGAGTCACTCGAGAGCAGCCTTTCTCAACCTTGGATCCCCAGATGTTGGACTACAATTCCCATCATTCCCAACCTGGCAGGATCAGTTATCAGGGATGATGGGGACCCAAGGTTGGGAAAAACTGCTCTAGAATCTATGAATACTTCACCGCCCAGGTCAGTCACACAGTAATACACACACAGTATTACACACACCTGTGGATTCCTGGCTCCTGCCCTAGCAGTTATTGACATCACTTTCTTTAGTGATATATTATCTGATATATTATCTTCTGCCTAGTTGTCCTTTAAGGCATGACTGTGTATGAGCATCACACATTTTCCAAAGGCTGCTCTAGATTGATCAAGTATATAGTAGTAGCTGCCCATGGCAACACTTGGCTTGGTCTAAATACAATGCTGAATCATTGCTTAGTGCCACATGCCCAATTCTGCTCCCGCTACCATCTCCTCTTCTGGCACAATTGTGAGGAACAGATCAGAAACAGAAACTAACCACAGTTTCTCATCTCACCTGAACAGGGAGCTTCAGTTAGTTTTAACTGTGACTTTTCTGAACATCCCAGGATCATAAGTCATGGTTTGGGTTGTTTGGACAAACCATAGTTCAATCTAACCATAGTTTGTCCTTGTTTGGATGAAATGACCAACCATGATTCATTGCAAATGGAAGTGAATCTTTCTGTCTCCTCACAGCCGAGCAAGAGAAGAGGGTAAGGGAGAGTGCATGAGTCCGAGGCTCATTCACATGGCACTAAACTATGGTTTAGTGTTATGTCTGAATGCAGCCATTGAGCTTTGTGGTGGAACAGGAACTGTACCTGGTCCTTCCACATTAACTCACTGTTCTAGTCATTTTAGATAATGTGGGGAAAGTTGAAATACATAAAAATTGAATTCAAAAAATGCTTATCTGAAATACGGAAACCACCTCACCACTCCCCCTCCCAAAAAAAATATTAGGAACTGATGTGAAACTAGAAAGAAAAGGCATCATTTATCAACATTAAGGCATTTACTGCAAATAGTTTCTGTAGCTAAATGAAAAAATCTTTAAGAGGAAATCCATTAAATGCTTCAAGTGTATATTCTTCCTCTGGGCTCACTAAGTCTTATTTTGCTGTGCCTCTACACTGGCCTTCCTCAGATAAAATAAGCAAATGTAGAAATATTGGCAGCTTTCATACTTCTCCCCCCCCCCCCCAAGACTCAGTGAATAAGGAAGGTCCCTTGTTTCCTAGCTTTTTCACAGAAGTATACAGTGAAATATCTGGCAAGCAGGAACAGCCAAGATGAGTTTATGGTTTGCTACTGCATTGGGAGCATCTACGCATCTATCTATGAATATTTTAAAGTTTGAATTTTAAAACTCCTATAACATAGAGCAATGTTTTCCTACAGTAACAATTATAAGAAGTTGTGGTCTGAAATGGAGAACTTTCAACTGCTTAAAGGGTAATTAAAAAACAGCGCCTATCACTGACAGATAAATTTGGTGCTAGGATGTAAAGCGTGTTTCATCTCAATGTATTGCTGGATTTTAAATTAAGACAGGAATGGGAATGAATATCTCTCAGAAAGCCTAGGTGAAGGAAATAAACAGAAGGCCTGTCCACAGAAGAAGAAGAAAATCTGGTAATTCCATGTAAATGGAGAAGAAATTTTGGGCTATGCAGCCACCAGACAGATGGGGAGAAATGTGATTCCATTCAGATTTATAAGTCAACCTCCCTAATATGCTGTTTCTAAAACAATATGCAAACCAAAGCACAGTGACCTCGTACAATTTTTACAATGTGGTTCAATGGCAAGTTGAACAGTATGTGTCCTAAATAAATAAATATTCATACATTAATGAAACTAGCATACCAAAATGCATTCATTATATATGGCGAAATTGCCTTGAACAAGAAATGTACATATTAGGCAATGTGGCATAAAAATATGTGTATATTAAAAGAAATACACACTAAAATGTTGCTGAATTTTCATCTGGATAAAATGTGGAGTACTGAATTTAAGAGCAGAAAAATGACCAACCGAGAGAAAGTGAAATGAACAGATTTGTTCATCTTGTGTGGGACTTTGCTGTAAAAAAGAAAGCTGGTTATGATTCTAAAAGAGTGGATGTACTCCAGAGCAAGTTAGGCATTGCCATCTCAAACAGAAACACTAAGAGACAGCCATCTTGATTCATGTTAGACATTTTGTTTCCTTTCTGGTTAATGATTTATGGAAACAAGAGATGAAAAAGAATAAATCTACAAAGCTAAGCACTCCAGCATGAAAAAATGTTTTCAAACAAAGAGGAAATGCTTCTTTTGCAGAAGCCAATTTCCTCAGGATAGAAAGGAGAAATTAACATTTGGGAAGCTTCTACACTTAACTCCCCTATTTATCTCATAATCCTTCATGAAGCATTAGATAACATGCAGCTTTTTTTCAGTATTCCCTCTTAAACAAATTCAGGGGTTTGTATGCATTTTCTAGTCACTTGTTAGGATTCATCTCAGACCAGTGACAAAGACCTGGAGTTGATAACAAATGAATTGGAAGTGATGTAGAAAATAAATATCTAAAACATTATGATGAGTACACACTTCCTCCCCGAAGTTTATTTCTAGCCACAAAACCCCTAAAAAATTATTAGACTGAGTTTTAAGGCTTGCAAAGGTGCAGAATTGTGGAACAGGCATCACTATACACCAATGTTCAATTAACTTCATGCAACAGGATAACCAGTGGAGAGGGTTCTTGTGTGGTGATTGTAGAAATTATGACAGAATAAAAAAGAGAAATAGGTGAAAATAGGACTCATATGTTATCAGAGCCATCAGATATGTATGATGAATCTGAAGAAAACTAATTCCCCAGGATGACCACCTTATCTTGTGACAATGACAGTGTAATCTTATACATGTCTATTCAGAAGTAAGCACCACTGAGTTCAATGTATCTTCTTCAGAGAGAAGATGCTTAGAAAAGTCAAGGTGGACTCTGGAGCACTGGCTTCATACAATCTCAGCAGCTTATTGTTATCGAGAACTGAGGAACTGCTCATGAACCAGCTTCAGTCTTGGAGACATCATCCAAGTTACCACCACAAATAAAGAATTAAATTTTGCTCTCTGGCATGCATGATGGTTGCCAGATCCAAATCATAGCGGGCTGATTTATTGTATTTCACTTATTTACAGCTCAACCACTAGCAGTTCTAAGCAGTGTGCATAACAATAAATGGTAGACGGAATAAAACATTCCGGAGTCTGCCTGCCTCTTCCCACTCAGCTGCCCTACAGCTGGGGGGGGGGGGAGGCAGTGGACGGACCATTTGGGTAGTCCCAGGAGAGAAGTGTGGCTTGGGCGCGCTGCAGGCCCCGCGGTTAGTGCCGCCTGGCATTTTGTCACCCCCCTCAGTGGTGACACCAGGGGCAGCCCGAACCTGGCACACTCACTACATACCCCTTCCTCCGCCCCTGCATAAAGTAGAACACTACCTTAACACATTACAGCTTGCTCCCCAGACTGAATTTGTAAAAAGTTTCTAAGCCATGGGTAAAACCAAATACACTACAAAGCTACAAAGCTGTCTTAATCAAGGGAGGTTGAATTTGCTCAGTGTCATCAGTCCTGGCAAACAGTTTTATTTTAGTCCCTCAACCATACCCAGACTGCTCAGGGTACAAGACATTGACATAACTCATTTCTTAATTACAGTGAAGTGCTGTGCTTCTATGCAGCCCATGCATGGATGTTATATGTACCTTCCCTCTCTTCCACCTCACCACAATCCCTTCCTTTTCCTTCCTTTGTCTACACCTGAACTTGAAATTGTGGAACTTGAAATTGCAAAACTGCATTGAAAGGCTTC
The DNA here is from genome assembly GCF_951804945.1 of Podarcis cretensis. Lineage (NCBI taxonomy): Eukaryota > Metazoa > Chordata > Lepidosauria > Squamata > Lacertidae > Podarcis > Podarcis cretensis. The sequence continues at coordinate 41,308,754 of NC_137170.1, read as the reverse complement.
AGTTGTAAAAAGGGGGGGGGGAGCTGGATACATTTTCTATCTGCATTTAAAACATTATCCCTAAAATATTTATTACAAATTTAAAGTTTTAATAAGTGATTAAATTTTACTGATCTTGAGTTATTTCGTCTTACAGTATATGCTTTATTAGGGTTTTTTTTTAAAAAAAAAAAAGTTTAAATATGAACAAACATTCAGGCTACCAGCTTGACTTTAAACCAAGTCTCCTTGCTGTACTAAAATGGTTTAATGTATGAACCTATAATTTTCTAAGTACCCAGAATGTACACTGGGCATTTTGAAACTGATACATGAACTGAATATGTGCATAATTAAACATCTCAAACAGTTTATGCAGCACTTATAATACCCTATGACTTTTACAATAATTTCAACAACCTGGGGAGGCTGTTAGTTCATAGTCTAATAAGACTTCTTTATGGTGTCACAGAAAATGGAATGAGGCTACTTTCAAAAGTTTCATATTTCTCATGGTATGCCACTTTGAACTTTGTGTAGAAAGATACTGTAAAATTGTTTTATGATATTTGATATCATACACTGCAATTATTTTGATGATTGTGGAGCATAGCAGTATGATATGAAGCATAGTCTAAGATACGCAACACAAAGAGATTTTGATAGGACACCAATTTAGTGTGTTCCAAAGAGTAAGTAATAGACATAGTGAATATTCACAACCTTCCTTTTTCTGTTGGTCTCGTCTAAGTAAACACTGTCTCTTTTGAATGGCAAGTTCCTTGAGGGTAATCTGTACAAGAGTCAGCTGGAGACACTTTTCACAGCTATTGCCACATGCTATCTTCTGATCATGCTGCTACAGAACAGGGGCAGGTAAAAAAAGAATTTGGAATTCTACAAATGGCATTGCACTTATACACGCCTGCTTGGATTAAGTCCCGATGGGTCTTTTCTCTTAAACAAACAAGGATAGAAAATAACACTCTAGTTCAGTTAAGAAGAAGAAGAAGAAGAGTTTGGATTTGATATCCTGCCTTTCACTCCCCTTCAGGAGTCTCAAAGCGGCTAACAATCTCCTTTCCCTTCCTCCCCCACAACAAACACTCTGTGAGGTGAGTGGGGCTGAGAGACTTCAAGAAGTATGACTAGCTCAAGGTCACCCATCAGCTACATGTGGAGGAGCGGGGAAGCGAACCCGGTTCCCCAAATTACGTGACTACCACTCTTAACCACTACACCACACTGGCTCTCAAAGTTAATGTAACACAGTAGCTTGAAGGTCACATTCCAGGCAGTGGCGGAGTTTCATGCATCCAGGGGGCAGAGAGCAGGTGGGGGGCATGCATCCTGGGGGCGTGGTGCCCAGCGCAGGCAGGGGGCAGCCATGATGGCACCCCACTGGGATTGCGCTGCTGGGGGCGGTGCGCTCCCCCACCCCACCCCTCTTCCTCTGCCAGTGATTCCAGTCAAGGTACAGTAGATCCATCTATTGTGCACATACAGCTTCAGAACCATGTACAAAATCTCTTAGAGATGCGATAGTGAATGTTGAACAAAAGGATTGGACCTTCCTGTTGCAGGTGCTTTTGTACTGCAACATTTCTTTTACAGGTTGGGTGCTGCTCATCTTCCCTTCTAATAAAAGTTTCGAATCCAATGGATGAAATTTTGAAAGTATTCCTTTCATTAGTGTACAAGTGGATAATTGTGGCATGATTATACTTCAACACTGTTGTCAAATTGAATGCTGGGCAAAATATCCATACAGCATCATCTAATTTACAGGGAGTGATGCCTTCTGAATAAGCATGATAAAGTGCCTGTCAATCAGGAGCACAGCATTAAATTGAAACTCAGGTATTGCTGTGGACCTCAGGTGAAAATACTAACAGTGCAACCCTAATCATGTCTACGTAGATATAAGTCCTACTAAATTTAGTGGGGCTTACTCCCAAGTAAGGGAGTTTTGTGATTTCAGAAGCTGAAATAATTAATCAAGTATGTCAGCCTAACTCTGCATACTTTCTTATTCATTCATTTTTATTAAGAGATTTCTATACATCGTTTCACCGAAAATGGTCATAATGCAGTTTACACACATACACGCAAAAACACAAATTAATATAAAACACAACAAGCAAGTATTTTTTTTTAAAAAAATAATAAATAACACAATGAACAGCATCATAAAAACAACTTCACCCATCAGCCCCCAAAAGCCTAACGAAAAGGTGGGTTTTTAATGTGGTGTTTTAAAAAAATAAAAAGATGGGGGTGAGACACACTTCTGTGGGGAGGTCATTTCACAGATGTGTTCCCCAATGAAGTGTATCATAAAACTACCATTAAGGTTCTTGATCTCCATATAGCATTTCTTATTTACCAGAAGAGCCTCTTTCGCTGATTTAATGGGAAGGATAATGTGGAAAATAAGGCATTCCCTCATATATTTGGGCCTAGGCCCTTCAGGGCCATATTTACTAGGGAGTAAACTGCTTTGGAATGCTTACCTCTGAGTAATAAGTTCAGGCTACATATTTGAGACCTGACAAGAAACCAGCCTAAATAATGGTAGAGTGTAATCACAATCCCACATGTGATAATGGTTTGTTTTCATAGTCGTGTTACCATGGGTGGCTATTAAAAGCTTGCAGAAGGTGTAAGGGTTGTGTGATCAGCACTACAGAGCCTCACAGAAGAATACATAAAGCTTCATCTTACATGAGTTGATGATTGGACCTTATTTGTTCTGTTGCCATTTCTCAGTGCCTTGCCATTATCTAGAAGCCAGAACCAGATATCAACGAAGTGACAAGGTTTTGGCATCATAATTTAACTTTGCAACATATTCTCAATCATTTCCTATAACATTGTTTTTCCACTTTCTCGACATAGAAAGTGGTCTCTATAGGCTTACATTGGCATAATTTTGCCATCGTCTTGACATAGTAATATGGTCTCTACAGACTTGAAAAGAAAATTTTGTCACTGCCTTAATATCATAATGTCCTTCACAGATGGATCTTCAGATGCATCACAATCACCACATACATGCACCGTGGCATCATCAAGAAACAGTAGGAAACTTTATCTTCCTATGTGAGAGACAGCAGTAAATTTTTGCTTGGGGGATGGAGGAGGACAATTATGTGTTGAGCATGATCAGCAGAGATATTCTGTGTTATATTTCCAGCTTCAAAACATTTTGAGCATATATTTTTAACGAACACTGAAAACACATGCAGAAGTCTAACCCGTGTTCCTACTTTTTACAGCATTTGAAATGTATTCAGCTCTCCAGAGAGTATGCTAATATTTTCCCTGATGTTGCGGAATAGCTCAAAAGGCTTGGTAAGATGGCAAATAATACTATTAAGGTTGCAGTCCTGTGCACACTTACCTTATCTATTGAACTTGGTGGGCTTTATTTATAAGTAGACGTAACTAGGGTTGCACTGTAAATAAATATATATGAGACATTTACAGTCCAATCCCAGATATGTCTACTCACAGAGACAAGAAATTCAGCAAGACTGCTTGTTTAGATAAGTTTGCCAAAGCTGCGATTCGGTGAAATATTACTAGTCATTTTAGATTAAGGCTTGGATTAAGGCAGTTATTTCAGATTTAACTGAAAATTGAGACCACCTTTGCCATTTGGTGGTCTGAACATAATATGGCCTGGAATTAATTTTCTATATTCCAGTACAGTATAAGAGTCTTAATGGCAGGCCTTCTTCATGTCAAAATTAACACTCAAATCAATTCACAAACTGATTGAATGATCTTATTCCAATTAAATCATAAACCATAATGCTAATAACAGAAGCAGTATATCACAGTGAGTGTGATGCATCAGAAGATGACTGGTTCTGATCCACTGACATTTTTAAACATTTAAATCTCATTTGAACTGGTGCAGTTGTCACTAGATCTCAGCTATTCTTTGAAATAAGTGGCAGGAAGTGTCTACCTGCACAACTCATACAAAATACTGGAGGTGCTGTATCATTCTAATCACAGAGGATTCATGAATCCCCTTTCCTGACATAATGGACTTAGCTAAGGTAAAGGTAAAGGTAAAGGGACCCCTGACCATTAGGTCCAGTCGTGGCTGACTGGGGTTGCGGCGCTCATCTCACTTTATTGGCCGAGGGAGCTAGCATACAGCTTCCGGGTCATGTGGCCAGCATGACTAAGCCACTTCTGGTGAACCAGAGCAGCGCATGGAAACGCCGTTTACCTTCCCGCCAGAGTGGTACCTATTTATCTACTTGCACTTTGACGTGCTTTCGCAGGAGCAGGGACCGAGCAACAGAAGCTCACCCCATCGCAGGGATTCGAACTGCCGACCATCTGATTGGCAAGCTCTAGGCTCTGTGGTTTAACCCACAGCGCCTGCAAATAAAATGTTTTAAATGTGTTGTGCAGTGCAGTTTACAAATGTGACACTAGATGGTGACAGTGAGCTATGCAAAATTCAATGTATTTTTCAAAACTTTTTATAAGAGCATTTTCACAGTGTTTTTCATATGTGTGTAGATTCTACCGATGCTGAACATGGGAGTTCACTACACTACATTGCGACCAGTTGCAATAATATCTTCCCCAGCTCTAAGGCTGTGAGCAGGGAGTACTTTTGTATCATTTTCCTGACATTGCCTTACCTGATTTTTTTTATGTTTTATGTAATGTTTCAAATGTCATAGAAGCCACTTCTAGAAATCTAGCAGAATCTAGTGGAAATTTAGTGCTCATTTCTGTGTAAATTCTTCCGGGGGGGGGGGCGGAATCCATTTGCAGCCCTGTTAAACTGGAAAATTGTGGGATGAAATTAGGGGTGGTGTCCCTGCAAACAGGCGTTTCCTGCTGTTTTCATGGGTGAACAGAAGTGTGCATGCAAACTAAGTGGAGTAGCAACATGTCTGATGACGTTCATTGCCATGTCACACCACACCCACTGGTGTGAATGAAACTTAGTGGTCCTGTATCTCAATCAAAATGCCACAGTTTCACAATGCAACTGGTGTTGCAGTGCAAAAGGGACAGCAGAAACCAGGACAGGTGTGCTAGCTTTATAACCAGGAAAATGCAATAATCCTCACATCTGAATGCACTCTAACTTTGCATAAGATTGTACAATGTGATTGCTAAAAACAGAATAACTATTAATTATATAGCCCTATAAGCTAACCAAATATGTTATTCTTCCATTGAGCAGTGGGTGTTGTTATTATTCATTCATTGCCTAAGGACAACAGAGGCGGATTTAGGGGAGCACGACTGGTTCAGTTGCACTGGAGGCGGAGCCTTGGGGGCACTGCAACTATGCTGTAGAATGGAAGGTGAGAGAAGTGGAGAGGGAGAGGGGCAATGAATTTTGCCATTGCACAGGGCTCCACTGAAATTTGAAACCCCAAGGTCTGCCATTGAGGACAATCAAGATGAAATTATTTTCTTCTGTTGTTACCTCACAAATAACACCGTTTCTTTGTAAAAAGCATGCTGGGGCTGCCTTATGTATGCATAACAGATGTGTATAATAGTCTCCTGTTTCTTAGCTTTTTGTGCAGCTATAGATTCTACAGACATGAAGGTTAACAGTTCCTTCCATGCAGTCTCATCCAGAACCCAGCCAAACTGCAGTGTTAAGACTGGGCTGATTTAGCACCATTGATATCAATGCAACTTTAAAATAAAATTCAAATAATGTTATATAAGTGGGTTCTGGACTGGATTGTAAGGCTGCAAGATTCTCAGCTCACTAATTGTGTGGTGTTTTCTTGAAATCAATGGAACTTACTTCCAGGTAAGTGTGTTTTAGATAGGGTCTTGACATCTCACGTTCTGCATTTTTACCATTCAGTCTGGGAGATTTCTATGACTCAATTTATTTAGTGAGCATGTGCATTTCTTACGGAAATCTGTTTGGCATTTTATGGCGTCCGAACAAACCATTCCTCAAGCTTTGTGCGCAAGGGATATACAGATCTCTTAAGTCTACAACTTAAGATGTGTGACCCTAATTAAATGAGAACAGAGATTTGATTCTTTGCTTCACGGTTTTGCTGAAAGATTGCATAACCGAAACATGATGGATCTTCAATCCGTTTCACAGCAGCAAGACAGGAAAACACATTGCAATGTATAATCATACTGTGGTTTAACAATGTACTATTTAAACAACATTACAGAATCTGCAATAACATATGAAATAACAGCCAAAGTGATGATGTTAAAAACAGCAATTCATTTATTTTATTTCTGCTACCAACGTTTCCAGGATGTTGTTTTTTATATATGTAAATTTGCAGATTTAGAGTTATTTGGGTATGTTTGCTTTTTTTGTTTTCGCAAAATGTTGTTTTGGTTCTTTTTAACAGATACTGTCAGAAAAGCTGATGGTGAGCATTAGTGCAAATATTGCCAAAAGAAATATTCAAACGGCTGAAGACGGATGCTCCCAAACAGCAAACATGAAAAGCTAGATTCTTCTTTAAAGTCTCTCCATGTCTTCCTCTCTGCCTGGGTTCTTTCCTCTTTTTCTTCTTAATGCCATGTTGGAGTAGATCCTGCTTAGCCTCCAATCAACATTTCAAGCACTGGGATCATGTTTGATATTGTCAGATGGCCTGGAAAATTAAAAACCCAATTAAAGGCTCAGCACGAGGGTCAGCTCTTCTGCATATCAAAAGGCCTCCTCTGGCTATTCTGCTCAAATTGTATCTGTTAACAGCTCACTTTGCAGAAAGTGAAATAGCACAGCATTTATGAGTAATAAGTACCTTCCAGCTGATACATTTCAAACATAAACCACTTTCATGGCCCCGGCAAAAAGTACAAGTCATAATCAAATTGTCAATTTTTTCCTGTGAGATGCATAGATCTATTGTAACTGTGATTGTTAAAGAAGGAAATGCATTTTATTCACATGTTGGGAAAAAAGATGCACAATTTCCCTACAATTAAAGATTTTTTGTCACATTTTTACTGCCTTTCCTTTACATTTCTAAATAGTTACTATAATTGATTTTCGGGTTGCATTCATTTTTTTTTTCTTTTTGTAGAAGAATCATTTATAGTTTTTATGTAGTGGAAGAAATGGTTGAAGTGAATAGCATTTTTGTTTAGCTGGGGTATTAATGTTCACCCAAATGTTTATAATGTGAATGTGCAAAGCACTAAAAGCTTTCGAGCGAAATGCAAATTAGTAGAGCACTCAAATGACATTTTTAGAAGGAGTTTTCATCTGTCAATGTGGCATAATATTAAGTCAAACTAAAGTCACTACTTCAGCTACTGGCCATTTGAAAAAATTTCATAAGATACTAGGCTTGACAGAAAAGAAAACAAACTACATAAATATTTTTCATCATATTATATTAACCAAGCAGCTGCTTTAAGATTCCACAAGTTAGCATATAATGTCTCCCTTTAGAATATATTTTGAGTATATGCAGTGTCAAAAATCTAAATCCCTGGGTTTTGCATAATGCATTAAGGTCCACATCTGAGACAGGAAAGATTTTTCAAAGCAATGTCATGTGATGTAGTAGCACGAGCCCTGCTAAGGGGGGGAAATTCCAGGGAATTTTAGAAGTGGGAGGGAAGAAAATAATGCATTTTGTTACTTGGATTTGTACTGCAGGGTATTACGAGAAGCAATTTTTAAAAAAATATTTCTGTTTTAGTGTAATGTAAGTAGCTTAGATTCTCCTATTACATCGTGTGTGTGTGTGTGTGTGTGTGTGTGTGTGGTGTGTTTATATATAAAAAAGAAATATACACCTAAGACTGAAGTGACATTGAGGACTTAAGGGACATTGTGCTTTAGACAATGCAACATGCTCTGAAAATAGGTAGTCCCTTACATTCCGTGGACCTGTGATATTCTCTGAGAAACCTTCACATTCCAATTAGTAACCTCTTCTTGTTTGGGCTGGCTTGCTGGAATGAAGCAGGTAACTGATACTTTTAATGCAACGAAGTATTTTAGTAATTTATATTTAAATTGTCCTTTTATTCATGGGTGGTAATTTTCACACTTTTAAACACCTCTAGGCTCCTGGGTTAGGGCGCATACCTGCATGCATGTTTACCTGGAAGGAAACCACACTCAATTCAATGGGATTTAGGCTCAATTAAGTGTGCCTAGGCTTGCAGCTTGGCAGCCCAACCCAATAGTGTTTACTCAGCAGCAAGCCCCAGTGAGACATATCTAGTAACTTTCTCAGTGATCCAAAGCTGCATGGCCATGTACTGTATACACGGAATATCCCCTGATGCCAAACTGAATAGTGCAGCCCCTGAATTCGCACAGACATTCGTGTTTATATTAGAGCTCAGAGCGCTCGTGAAAGCTGCTGGATTCCTTCTGATCAATTCATGTGACGCATTGATATTTTTTGATCAATAGGACATGAGGCCACACACCCTTTTCAAAACCGTTTGTCACAGTTACAAAAATGAAGAGAGGCCTGTTCTGCCATGCTGAATATATTTTTTAAATATTAATTAATTAATTAATAACATGATCTTTCCAATGAAGTGTAGCATAAACAGGCTTCTTAATTTGGGACACGATTTGGAGGTAAAAAGACAATAGATTTGTGGGGTTTTTTAATATTTTTAAAAAAGGAAAGATAAACATTTCTAAATAAACTCTCCTCTGACGGCTTGATATAGTGCTTCTGAAAGTTTTTTTTTATAAAAAAAATTGCCATAATGGTACAGCAGAGATTTAGCTGTGTTTTATTCCTTTAAAAATAAAAAGTCTCCTGCAGTGCACCCCATCATGGCCACTTGGGAAATAATGGAATTGCTGATAGACCCCCTTAGCCAACATGACACTAGTGGGCGCCATCATAATAACTTCAGATAGGCTGCAACTTATTCCTATTAAAGGGCAGCATATTGCATATTAATAGACAATTTAAAATAATTACAGGCTTTAATATTTTTCGGGGAATGGTTGCTTGTCTCCTGAAAGTTTCACACTTCTTATAGAAAAGAAAGCAAATGCTTCTTCTTTTTTTCCCCCCTCCCAGAGAAACAATGTATAATAATATGTCAGTAAAGATTGAGCAATTTTGAGTAGTGATGGGTGAAAAGGACATTATGTTCTTTTTTTCTTGTCATGGTCTGTATTTTTCTGTCAGTTGGCAAAGGCTGCACTCAGCAAGAAGAAGCTAAAGACCTGCACTGAGAGACGTGAGGGTGACAGCTAACCTGACAGGTCAGAAGATGACTGCAGAATTAGCCTTACTTTAATTCTCACTAAAATTCACAGCTTCTGACGAGGAAATGGGAAAAAGAAATTTCCTTACACATTTTCTTTTCATTTCGTGTGCAGATTATACATATTCTGCTTCCATTAACAAGATGGAGATTGTGCTTTATGCAGCTCTATATTTAAGGGCAAAAGACCAAGAAGATGACAAGAATGACCCCTCTCTTGTCTTATGATCACTGCCAGTTTGACATGACACTAATTAGACTCCCTTAATCTAAACCCAGTTAGTTCTGCATGCTTGCAGCACAACCACTGCAAAACCCGAACATAAATTGCCTTGGGCCTTTGTCTTCACACACATGCACTTACACATACACATACACACACACACACACACACACACACACACACACACAAACTTACCTTATCATTCATAATCCAATCACAATATTCCTAATGTACAAGCGTTCAAAGAATTGCAATTCTCTTATTTCTAAAATCTCAATTGCCTCTGATTGTATAATAAAGGAAAGAATAGGCACTTGCATGTGTGTGTTTGGTCTAAATTGTCTCCCCGACCCATTGTTTTTGAAAATGCTGTGGATGAATTGAATATCTTGTGGGTGAACATATGTAGCATTTTCATGCAATGTCACTGTGCCAATTGATTAGATATTGTGTTTATGCAATGAACACAAAACCTGTTTTAAATGACCAGTCATTAAAAATAATTGCTATAGGGCAATGTTAATGTAGAATGATCTGTTCTGCCATAGCGTGAGACTATCATGAGCAAAGAAAACACAAGAATATTCAATATTCAATAGTGAAACAGAGGGGCCATGATCCAACATAGAACAGTCATGTTTGTCCATTGATGTAAATAAGCTGAAGCGTACCCAACTCGTGGCTTGTTGTTAAGCAAGAAAAAGGATAATTGGACGTTGAGGGGCGACCTGGTGATAGCACACGCCTGCAGTCTTTGCGATCTGAATTATTGTTTTTAATTTTAGAAGTTCATTGGTCATTCACACAGATTTCTGAGCCACAGTTTTATTTTATCACCCCAGGGAAACTGTTTTGGGATCGTAATGCAGTCTGAAGCTGCTGTTGCTGCATATGCTGAAGTCATCCCAAAATAGCTATTTGTACCCGAGTGCAAATGCAGTTTTTAGTAATGCAATCAAGTGTTAAGGAAAAGTGTGATTTACCAGTTCAGACTGACCTCAGCCCAGAAATGAGCAGCCTGGCGGACCAAGTTGCTATGGTCTCATGCTCACTTTCTAGAGCATGGATGGGAAACCTGTGCACTCCATCAGACCCAACTAGCATGGACATTGGTCAGGGATGATGGGAGTTTTAATCCAATAACATTTAGAGGGCCATAGGTTTACTCTCCCTGCTCTAAGGGGTCTCCTACATTGCTTTGTCTGACTGCTAGGTGCAGCTTTTAAAATAAATAGATAAAATCAATTAACAGTTTTGCAAAACTTTGGATTCCCACCCCCACTGCTTTCCATGATTATGGGAAAGGCTTGAATTGACCTATGAGGATGGTCCTGTAGAAGCAATGATGCTTGCTGGATTGTCCTTTGTAGCTGCCCATTGCTGCGGCATACAAAGCTGCATGCACAACTAAACTCATTGCTCACTGCTGCAAAGAACAGGACAATCAAACTATCCCAAAGCCATCAAGAGGAAAGCCTGGGTTGTACTAATCCTGCACGCTATATTTACTATGTGCCACTATTAACACATTTAGAAAGAGATTTTAATAGCTGCAGTTAGTCATCTGCCCTCGTTTTTTCCCTAAGTCTTCTTTAATATCAGTTCACTTTCGTTGGCTAGGGACCGGGTGGTAATGTGGTTATGAAACAAATAAATAGAAAGAACTTTCTGACAGTAAGAGCTGTTCAACCAGGGAATGGGAAGTTGTGAACTGGAGGTTTTAAAGCAGTGTTTGGATGGTCATCTGTGATGGATGTTTTAGTTGAGATCCCTGCGTTGCAGAAGGTTGGACCAGATGATCCTTGAGGGTCTACAGTTCTATGATTCTACGTCTTTGGATAAAGGGGGGGGGGAGAGTCAGAAATATTAGTCATTGACTTCAGCCTAGGGATGGGCGAGCAGAAGACCATTCATGCAGTCCAACATTCAAAGAAAGAAACCTCTCAAGGATGGATTCCAAGATTTAGCAGAATGCTCAAAGGAGCCTAATTTTCCTGGAAGTTGTTGGACTACAACCCATCATCCTTGACCATTGGCCATACAACATAAGGAGGCATCACATCTTAAATTTTTCAAGTTAATATTTAGTCCTTTCTGAGTTTTGATGCTACTAATTAGGTAAGAGGAAACATTTATGGGGGGGGGAATGTTTTTGCTTATTAAGTTTTTCATTGCCCTTTTCTGATGTAAACTGACCTCAACACTGGCCAACACAACATGAGCGCAGTGGTGGTTTGGCATCATGACTTTGTTGTGATGCGTTGCTACAAGTCTAAGGATACATACACAAAAATAAGTGTACTAGTTACCATGCTCCCATCTCTGCTATATATTTAAAGCAGTATTATGCCACTTTAAGCAGTCATGACTTTCCCTCAAAGAATCCTGGGGATTGTAGTTTGTTAAGAGTTCTGAGACTGTTAAAGGTAAAGAGTAAAGGGACCCCTGACCATTAGGTCCAGTCATGGCCGACTCTGGGGTTGTGGCACTCATCTCACTTTATTGGCCAAGGGAGCTGGCGTACAGCTTCCAGGTCATGTGGCCAGCATGAGTAAGCCGCTTCTGGCGAACCAGAGCAGCGCACGGAAACGGTGTTTACCTTCCCGCCAGAGCGGTACCTATTTATCTACTTGCACTTTGATGTGCTTTCGAACTGCTAGGTTGGCAGCAGCAGGGACAGAGCAATGGGAGCTCACCCCGCTGCGGGGATTCAAACCGCAACCTTCTGATCGGCAAGCCCTAGGCTCTGTGGTTTAACCCACAGCACCACCCGGAGACCCCTATTTACCTCACAGAGCTACAGATTTTGAAAGTGCCTTCACTTTTGTGCCTTCACAAAAGTCAATCCCTCTTCCCAGGGAACTCTGAGAGCTGTAGCTCTGTGTGGGACAGGGGTCTCCTAACAACTCCCAGCGCCCTTAACAAATCGTTCCCAGGATTTGGTGGGAGGGAGCCATGATTGTTGAAAGTGACATGATGCTGCTTTAAATGCACAGTGCAGATAGGGCCTCAGTTGTAACCCTCCTTTGTACTCTGTTTACTTCCCTTACCACACTGGCTGATCTTGGTGTCTTCAATTGCAGCAGCGCCCTGAGGGATACCAAAATTCAGCACTCTGCCTCTCACCTTCCATTCTCTATCATAGCTGTGCTGCCCCTTGTGGCGTCTCTGAGGCTCTGTGCCTGGTACGACTGAACGGGTCGCGTGACCCTAAAACATCCTCTGCTCACCATCACTTCCAAAACCCATGAGTGGAAAATGTCTGGACAGTATCTGTTGGGCTCTGTCTTTTTTAAATACTGGGGAGGAAAATTAAGAAATCATAAGAATGTAGAAGAGATGAAAAAGAATAGACATCAGCTGCCACAGGCATATATTTTAAATAAATGTTTGAATTAAAACCGTACAAATGGAGAACAAAGAGACAAAATGCATTTTGCAAACTAAACAGGCTCTGTATAAATTGAGACAAACCAAACCATGCTTCGGAAGTTATTGAAGAGTCCTAAATTCTTCATTACGCCACTGACTGTTAGCTTGTAGAATTCTAGAAATGCACCCTGCAGTTTGCACTAATTGGTGGGAAAAGGAGGTTCTGTGTCAAAGGCAACTAATTGTTTGATGGGAATAGCAAGCTTTCACATTCATATATACCACACCACTATATCACATCATTTTTTTGCATTCAGGGATTTATAAGGAGGTGTTATATTGTGCCACAGTTAATTGTAATGAGTTTATGGGCTCTGGTGCCCATATACATCTTGTTTACACATGGGCAAGGTGATGTTACCAGTGAAAGGGCCTCTAAATGAGACTGTTGGGCATTTAACTAAAGACTTGCATTCTGCATAAGCAGCATACATAAAAGTGTATATTATGCAGATTTTTGAAACCTGTGTCTTCAGGAAGACACTGTTTTGACCATAATGCATTCTGTCATGTGAGATAAAATGCAGGGAGCATTTACATTTCTCCCACTCAGTAAGCTTCTACCACACGGCTTGCATTTTTCTCACATCAATAGACATCTTTTTAAACATTATATTTGTGTCTGTCTCTCTTGATGGCAAATAAAATTCAATAAATAAAATTCCTTATGATAAATAATGCTAGATTTACAAAGTGGCTTTGATAAAGTGTGCTTGGTTTCAGGAGCGATTTGTTAAAAACAAATAAATTTAACAAGACATGCACACAAGCTCAAAATGTATTAATAGGTTGTAGATGATGCACAATAACATAATGACCCAAAAGACCATTTGCACAGTTGTTCACTCTGCTTAACTTACTGCCAAATCAGACAATTATTCAACAGAACCTGGGCCTGTTAGCTATGCAGAGCAGATCTTCGTCTGGCTGCTGGGTTATCAAACCAGTAGCTTTTGTGGATCTTCAATACGACAATGGGGCACGCTAGCATCAAAAACATCAAATATAATGTGGCATGCAGAACAGACATTACAGGACATTAAACATTGGTACCGATTATAAACCACACTGTGTACTGTGGTAAAAATGCATAGTAATTCACAGTGGTCCCAATCCTTCTACCTTTTAGAAAACAAAAAACAAAAGAAATAATTTCTGGTATCATGTAAATGCACATAGTTTTATTTGATATTCTCATGTTATATGCAACATACTGCACATATATATTAAGCACTTGAGGCCAGTTCACACTATCAAACTGAAAAGGCTAATAGTTCTTAAGTCAAAATTAGGAAACCATACTAAAAATCTAACAGATGAAATCACCTGAAGATTTAGGATTAATTTGTCAACTCTTTCCTTAAAATCCAGTACGGCTTTTTACCATCTTTGTGCCAAGTCCTGCTTAGACTAGCCTGATTATTTTACTAGACTTTTAACAGAATATTTTCCCTAGCCTATTAACAGACTTCTATTATCTTAAAGGTAAAGGTAAAGGTACCCCTGCCCGTACGGGCCAGTCTTGACAGACTCTGGGGTTGTGCGCCCATCTCACTTAAGAAGCCAGGGGCCAGCGCTGTCCGGAGACACTTCCGGGTCACGTGGCCAGCGTGACATCGCTGCTCTGGCGAGCCAGAGCCGCACACGGAAACGCCGTTTACCTTCCCGCTGGTAAGCGGTCCCTATTTATCTACTTGCACCCGGAGGTGCTTTCGAACTGCTAGGTTGGCAGGCGCTGGGACCGAGCAGCGGGAGCGCACCCCGCCGCAGGGATTCGAACCGCCGACCTTTCGATCGGCAAGTCCTAGGCGCTGAGGCTTTAACCCACAGCGCCACCTGCGTCCCTTCTATTATCTTAGTGGGTTATATTAATGGACTGTGGGTTGGTTGGTTTTTTAAAGACATCTACTGAATGTACTGATAGAGGGACTGGTCTCTTCCTCTTACCTATCAACTGTGTTTTCCCAGTGGCCATGGAGAAAAGGACTTGCCTTCCTCCATGGCAAGCATGAAAGCCAAGTGATACGTCCCTCCCTTACCATCTTCCTCACTCGCCTGGTTGGGATTCCGTGCCCTTGCCTGGTGACCAGATGAGTAGTTAAATGCAAGCCAAGTATTCATTAACCCTTGATCTCCAGATGCTGGTGGACTACAATTCCTACCATCTTCAGCCAGCTCAGCCAAGGGACATGGATGATGGGAGCTATAGACCTATATCAGTGTCCAAAGGAAACAAAATATGGGAATAACTTTTTCCGAATAGGAAAGTTTCAGATTTGAATTTCTACTGAAATGAGGCTGCATTTTAATGTTGTATTTTAATCCTGTTTTGAAATTGTATTTTAATCAATTGTTTTTATACCTGGTGTTAGCTGCCCTGAGCCCAGCCTTGGCTGGGAAAAGTGGGGTATAAATAAAATTTATCATCATCATCATCAAAGCACAAGTACTTTGGTGAAGGTTGGTGTGGGGACTGTGATTCAGTCCATTTCCTTTATAAAGAGAAACAAATGGAAATGCTAGGTTCAAATTCCCTTTGGTTTAAGAACGAGCAATGTCTTCTGCTCATTCCCTCATGCTCCAAAACCAAGGAAACAGGAAGTTGTGTTTCCAGCCTCAACTTGTGCACCACGAGAGAGCAAAGACACTGGCCAGGAACCTGAGGCCCTTGGGACCATCCCAGGCCACAGCCTCACAGCCTTGCTCCACGCTCTCCTGAAGTGCTTTTGCCTGGATGCAATGTGTTATTTATGGAGTGGTGACCATGCCTCCGGCTTACCTGAGCAGAGGAAAGAGAGGTAGCAATGCATGTGCGATCTCAATAGGCAGGGATTTCCAAAGTGCAGGCACTGCCTCACTAAATGAGTTCTTAGAAATGCAGAATGGGCATTATGTGGTACCTGTAGCAGTGCCAATTCCGCTGATCGAAGCAATCGAGTGGGCACACATGGAGTAAATCAATCTCATAGGTGGGTGCACTCTTCCCACCTTAGATCAAATCTATGCTGCCAGGTGCCATAAGAAAGCGTCAGAGATAGCACATGATAGTATGCACCCCCGGAAATGAAGGCAGCTTCTGCCTTCTGGAAGAAGGTATAGGGTTATAAAGGCCAGGACTAGCCGCCTGAGAAACAGTTTTTACGCTAATGCAATTCTGGTTCTAAACGCAGCATAAGGGGTCTCTGTAGTATAGTGTATTTTAAAATTGGGTTTTAGAGTTCTTAGGGGTTTTTGAATGTTTTATGTAGTTTTTATGTAGTTTTATGTAGTTTTTATGTAGTTTTGTGGTAGTTCATTGGTAGTTCATTGTTCCGCAAGGGACAATGACAATAAAGATATCGTAATCGTAATCGTAATCGTAATCATAGGTAAACTGGTCCCAAGTTGTTAAGGGCTTTGTATGCTAATAGTAACACCTTGATGTTGCTAACAAAATGGGTACAATTAGCACGGTCCCAATTAGTTAAGGCATGCCCAAGCCTTCGGGTGAAATTTTTGCATAGCCTTTTAGAGTAACCGAGGGTTGTTTATAAGCTTCTTTCAAACTGGGGGAGGAAACGTCCTCCAAATGGTTAAGGCTTTTAAAGGCCACCCAAGAAGAACAAAGTTGGTACACTCGTGGCACACTCACACTAATTACTAAAGAAGAAGTCAGAATATTTCTGCACCAGTCACAACCTGATATTTGCCTCATAAGGCAGGCCTTCATTCCAGCACAGAACATCACAAAACCCACATGTGATGGAATGTTGGTCTCTGTGAGTGTTGTTGGATTGGAGGGAGAGAGACTTCTAGCTGCAGCATGGAAGTCATAGCTGGGCTTACAAACTCTTGCTTTGCGGAAGAACCAATGCCCTCCTTGCCAACGTAAGCATTGAAAGATGGATTACTGAAAGCTGGGGCTCAGGATCAGGCCAGGGTATAAATGATTTAAATTGATACTTATGCTTTTAAAAAAAGCAGTTCAAAATATAATTACTTTTTGAAATCTGCAGGTATCCAAATTTCTACAGGTATCCAAACTTGCTAGAAAACCAGCAGCTTCTTTGTCATGTAATCTATTTAAAACTCTCTCCCCAACTTGGTGGATTCCAGATGTTTTGCACTACAACAGAGCCAGGCTGGCTGGCTGGTGCTGATGTGAGCTGTGGTCCAAAACATCTGGAGGGCACCAGGTTGGGGAAGATTGGTTTAGAAGATTTGTTAATACTACTAAAAGTGTTCTGCCTCCCACCCTTCTGCTGACATCTTTGCGAAAACAGTGTACTACTTGCTGTTGCCATATAAATGGTTAAAACATTGAAATGCATTGAAGAACTTATATGCTAACACATCAGCCCAGTTATAATTTGGAGACAATGAATAATATATTTCAGACAAAGTGAAGGCAGCTATAGAATTAAACTAAAATAGAAAAATTACGCCCACAAGGCATTTAAATTTAGGAGCTGAATAAGTTATTCACACATTAAAAGGTTCATATATTTCAAAGAAAGCATTAAAAAGTTTCTTTCTAAGGAAAAAAACTGAGAAACTAACAAAAACTAGGATAATTCTAAACAAGGCCAAAGCTGGGATGGAAACTTATTTAACAGAGCAAACTTATGCGTGCTTCCTTAGAAACAAGTACCACACTATTCAGTGAAAGTTACTCCCAGGTAAGCATTCATAAAGTCTTATAAAAGCTGCAATTATATATCCCCTTATTCACTTGATGAAATGCTTGTTAATTGTTGTGACTGCAAGGCCAGCTGTTTTGTACCTATAAGTGCAGCAGTTCTTTCATGTGAACTCCTTACTATCAGTAAAGCTGTGCTGTGAAATATTTGCTGCCATTGGTGGGAACATCCACTTGATGAGTCGTTTTTCCTCTGATATACTTTGTGCCCAACAAACAGCTGCTCTGGAGGACTGGAGCAGCATGAGATTCTCTGCTGACTCTCAGTTCTGTCTGTGAACAGAAGGAGCCCTTCCATTTGTAGAAGCCTAGTCAGGATCAAAAGCAATGTGACGCAACCAGCTACCCTTTTGTTTAGTATCTTCTGCACCTTCCTTTGCTTCATAATGTAAATGTTTTATGTGGCAACAATAGCATGGGGGGCAACACATTTGGGCCCCTGTGGAGGCCCACACCTGAGCAAGAGGCCTACTGTCAATAGGATATCCTACTTTAGAGGACCATCCTCAGGTAGAAGGATTGCCTAGTCCAAGGGTGGATCTAAACATGGGGGGGTGGGGGATGACGACGCTATAAATAAGCCAGAAATTAAATCATTATAACAAAAGAAAAAAACGCTATGGAAAATTGCATAGAATTTTGTTTTGCTCTCTAGCGCCATCTGGTGTTGCATGCTTATAACGCATTCAAAACACTGTTTTTTGACTAACGTACCTGAGTCCCAAGTCTAGTTTAAAATAAAGGACCATATCAAGAGGGAACAGCTGGGGCTTTGGAGCTGCCCATCAACAGTTAGGAGAGACTGCCCTCCCCTGAGGCATGTTGAGGCAGCCCCCTTGGGTGCTGCCACACAACCCAAATAAGGGAGGCTGCAGTGGCAGGGCGTGGCACCTTCCCCTTTCTCCTCAGGTGGCAAAATGGGCTAGGCTGTCCCTGACAGCATCTGGAGCAGACTGAGCAGACACACAGGTGTTGTATTGTATTCTATTTAAAGTAGAATCATGATTTCAAAATTTGCATCTATACCTAAACAATAGCATGTGCATATTTTATGCAAATCTCTGACTTCATTTGTCCTCTTTTTTGATGATGCATTTCCACTGTTTAAGTGTCATGTAAGTGGTCACCCTTAAAAGCAGGGGCTGTTGGCCTTTTTCAGCCCAGCAGCTGCATCAACAGTTGACGCTGCCCGTCCCCCTGGAAATCATGCAAAATTGGCAGTGGCCAAATTACACTCGTGCACACACATGCCGCCACCATGCATATATGAACTTGCATGAGGGCAGGAACAATAAATGCTGCTAAGACAACAGCCAATGTACCAAGAATGGGAGCCCTTTTCACATTCTCCTAAAGCCTTACCTTGGAAGGGGCAGAGAGAGAGGGAGAGAGAGAGTAACCTCTGTGTACATAAACAGACAGAGACGTGTCAGGCGACCAGTGTAGATACCCCCTTCCTCTGCTCATCAGATCAGCCTGATGTATGGCTGGAGAGGCAGATCACATCTACATCATCATGCTGGGGCTTAGCATTGTGAGGATGGGGCTATACCTGGATATTTTATTTTATTTTTAAAAAGGAAGATGGCACAGAGGCCCAATTGTTGGGGAGCAGGTCTTGAAAGACCTACACCCAGTACATTTCCGAGCACAGTTCAAAGTGTTGATGCTGACCTTTAAAGCCCTAAACGGCCTCGGTCCAGTGTACCTGAAGGAGCGTCTCCACCCCCATCGTTCTACCCGGACACCGAGGTCCAGTGGCAAGGGACTTCTGGCGGTTCCCTCACTGCGAGAAGCCAAGTTACAGGGAACCAGGCAGAGGGCCTTCTCGGTAGTGGCACCCGCCCTGTGGAACTCCCTCCCACCAGATGTCAAAGAGAAAAACAACTACCAGGCTTTTAGAAGACATCTGAAGGCAGCCCTGTTTAGGGAAGCTTTTAATGTTTAATAGATTATTGTATTTTAATATTCTGTTGGACGCCGCCCAGAGTGGCTGGGGAAACCCAGCCAGATGGGCGGGGTATAAATAATAAATTATTATTATATTATTATAAAGAGTTCAGCAGACTCGATAAGGCCCATTGGTCATGGGTTTGCCACTCCTTTACTAAATCCTTTCACCCTGCTGCTTCTTTTCATTGCCACCACTTCCTGTTCAGTTGTCCCTTCTAGGCAACTAAGGGGGAAAGAAGAAGAGCCACCAGCCTCTGGGAAGGTTACACCCAAAGGAAAGGGGAAAGCAAATGGAGTAGCAAAAAGGAAGTCAACCTAGGAAGGGTATTTTGTTCAGAACCTCCCAAACTATCTAGATATTGTTTGCCACATTGGGAATGTGGCTTTTTCATTCTATTTTTTAATCTATTTATTCTGTCTATTTCTTCCAAGGAGCTCAAGGGGGGTATACATATTTATCCCCCTCATTTTATCCTCACAACAACCCTGTAAGGTAGGTTAGGCTGACAGGCAGGGACTGGCCCAAGGTCACCCAGTGAGCTTCATGGCTGACTGTGCATTTGAACCCTGGACTCCCAGGTCGTAGCCCAACTCTCTAACCACTATGCCACACTGTCTCTCTAGACCTGACAATCTCACTTCTTCCCAGATGCCTTTGCTGAAATGTGCTCACACAGAAATCGGTGGGACTTTAACAACATAATCTAGTTCATGACTTTGTTGTTGTTGTTTAGTCATTTAGTCGTGTCCAACTCTTCATGACCCCATGGACCAGAGCACGCCAGGCACTCGTGTCTTCCACTGCCTCCCGCAGTTTAGTCAAACTCATGCTGGTAGCTTCAAGAACACTATCCAACCATCTCATCCTCTGTCGTCCCCTTCTCCTTGTGCCCTCCATCTTTCCCAACATCAGGGTCTTTTCCAGGGAGTCTTCTCTTCTCCTGAGGTGGCCAAAGTATTGGAGTCTCAGCTTCAGGATCTGTCCTTCCAGTGAGCACTCAGGGCTGATTTCCTTAAGAATGGAGAGGTTTGATCATCTTGCAGTCCATGGGACTCTCAAGAGTCTCCTCCAGCACCATAATTCAAAAGCATCAATTCTTCAGCAATCAGCCTTCTTTATGGTCCAGCTCTCACTTCCATACATCATTACTGGGAAAACCATAGCTTTAACTATACGGACCTTTGTTGGCAAGGTGATGTCTCTGCTTTTTAAGATGCTGTTCATGACTACTCAGAAGTAATTTGTTTTGAGTTCAATGGTTTTTACTTGCAGGTCAGTGTGTATAGGATTGTGGCATAAACTGGCTACTTGGGCTGGATAATGTCTCTTTTTTTCCTTTACATGCCCATAACCTATTATATTTTGCTAGCTGTTTGCTTCCCCCGCCCCCCAGTAAGCATATCCCCCATTATTTATTTCATTCCTCGATTTAATATTTCCCTGATTTCCTTCTGTGGAAATTCCTCCCCACTTGGAGGATGACAATGAAGATTAAACTCTCAGCGTGGGTCTCCTTCAGAAGCCCTGCCGAGCATAAGGAAGCCATTGTTTTTCCACAGCAGCCGTTTGTTATAATTCTCGCCTTCCAAAATCTGCACCACTGTAATTTGGTACTGCCTTATAATTAAATCTGTGATTTCACATTAACTGAAATCAGCCATTTGGAGAAAATATGCAAGACTCATTCACTGGCCTTTCTGAATCTCTTTTTCACAATTGCAAACTCCTGGTCAAACAAATTAAATTACCGCAGCAATATGTAACTCATTTTATGCAAATTAAGGTATTAATGTTCTGAATCATATCCATGAGAATCATCTGTGGGTATTTTATTTACCCTTGTAGCTTTCTGCCTTCAGTGCTTCTATGAAACAGCAAAACTGATGCTTAATTTCTGAAAAACTAATTTGACTGGTGTTAACTTTTGGTGTATAAAAGAATATCTACGTAAATATTTTTTGACATTCTATACTTTTCAGAAGCTGCTATCTGCATACCATAATAGACAACATCAGTTGCTTGTATTCTGCAGCACACTTTTCATCTTTTCTCATCAGTGATGGGTGCATGATTACTATAAATAATTAATTTGATTGTTTGTTTATTTTCAAGTATTTTTATCTTGCATAGATATAGATATAGATATAGATATGAATGATACTATGATAACCAATACTGCTAGCAAAATCAAAACCAATCAAAAATCACAATTTGTTCTAGAATTACACTAATACATTTAAAATAATTAAAAGCACTATGGTGGGTACATAATAATTTAAAACAACAATTAAGCAGCAGCAATGAAATAAATATCAATGACAGACCATTAGGGGAGCAATCCTACAGCCAGGGTTTGGATGGCTGAAGGGCATCTGGAAGGTGGCAGAGAGGGAGGCCCCTGGTTGGGGGGCACTCCATGTACCCCTGCAGAAAGGACATGGGCATACTGCCACCAGTGTACTGCCACCAGGAGAAACTGGGCACTCTGGCGGGGGTGGGGGTGGGTTGCTTCATTGCCCCAACATGTCCCAAAACAGGCCTGGAGCTTGCATTAATTTCTTCTCAGGGGCCACATACATTCTCCAAGGGGACAAAAACACAGAGAGAAGCTTTGGCAGAGTTTAGCAAGCTGGCAGAGTTTAGGAAGTAGTGTAGACCCACTATGGAGTCCCACCCACCATTGCTACCATAGGATGGATGTATACATTTTCATAACACCCCAAAGTCCTCTTACATAAAGGGTCTTTGTCTTTCTTCAGAAGGCCAAAAGCATGGAAAAGGAGGACAGGTGGACCTTCCAGAGAAGAGAGCTCAAGAGCCTGTGGGCAACCACTGAAACCACTTTCTTGTCTAACCATCTGCCCCAAATCAGATGTGGAAGAACCTCTGATTTCTAAGTCCTCAGGCATATGCCTATTGGAACAGGCAGGCCTTCAAGTATCCCAGGCTATTTACGGTTCTAAAGGTTGATAGCAGCATTATGAATTATGCCTGGAAAAAATGGAAGATAGTACCATTACTGGTCACAGTAGATAATATTGGGCTATGTGGACTAGTATAAGGCAGTTACAAGTGGACCAGATCAGAGATGGGTAACCTGTGGTCCTCCAGGTGTTGTTGGATTCCAGCTCCCATCCTCCTTTACCACTGACCATGCTGACTATAGAATTTAAAAAATGAAAATAAGAAAACCAACAAAACCAACTCAAACTGCAGCAGATGCTGGCAGAGATTCAGCACCTTTGGCTATGGACCTGTAGGCAGATTGTACTTATTGCTACAGGGTTTTTTTTAAAAGTTTATGATTGTTTAAGCTATTTTGTTGGTGCTTTTAGCAGTCTTTAATTGGTTTGATGGTATGCTTTATTGTTTTATAACTAGTGATTCCAAGGCTGTTTATTTAATATATGGAACCCCACCCTGTATTTTACCTGGTTTTTAATACAATACTATTTGCTTCATAGATCCAGGTGTGGTCTGGTAGGGGAGCTCTGTGTATACTAGTGGATTTCCCTCTTGCCTTAAACTACATGAACAGAGGTGGGAAAATCACTACCCAGTTTCTCAGTACCAATAAACTGATTCATATTCTCTGTATGAATAGGGTAATGAGCTGCAAAATCCCCATTTTCTGTGGCATCACATATCCACCTTGGTCTTATGAATCTTCACCAGAAAAGCAGGCAGCTGTGGATAAAAGAAAGAAATGGTAAAATGGCACTTTTCAGCAATCAAAATGATCTTCAAAAGAGAACTACGAAATAGTCTATGGAAGTCACACTCTTGCTAAGAGATGTAAACCATATCATTTGTGTGAAAGCGGTGTCAAATTAGGGGATTCCCAAAGTATTTCTCCAGCCATGATAAATATCCCATCACAGGAGGAAGGCCCAAAGATAGTTCTGTGGTTATTGTTCCCCTTTGTCCTGTCCAAGCCAAGACATTTGGCCTCTTAAGGCAAAACAGAAAATGGCGTGCGTCCCCCATCACTATCACCTGCACCACCACCTGAGGCAACAGGAGGTGACCCAGAGAAGTTCCAGCATGCTGAAGACTGCAGAGGATAGAGAAAGGAGGCTGGAGAGCAGTAGACAGTGACAGACAGCCCTGCTCTTCCCAAGCATCAGCCATGGGTGATAAGTGCTGGAGGCAGTGAGCAGTGTGCTCCTTTGGGGGTCTGGATCTGCTATCCCTCCCACCTGACCCCAGCCTGCTGCCAGAGGTGACTGCCTCACTGAGGCCAAGCGGTCCAGTCCCTACTCCAGGCTGACCAACCATTTTCAGCCTGAGGGTCAGGTTCCAATCTAGGCAACTTTCTGGGAGCCACAGAAATGTGTCGGTGGTGGCCAGAGGCAAAACTGGGTGGAGGAACCAATGCAAATATTTCCTTTGCACCACAGGCTAGTTTCTACACATATCCATGCACCCTTCTCTATCCTCCATGCAAGTAAGAGGCAGAGTTTAAGGATACATTCTAGGCAGACAAAAACCCTGGAAAAGGGTGGGATGCAAGGTCAGAGAGGGTTGACCTGGAGAAGGTTGTGGCTGGGGAAGGTCTGTGGTGTGGGCAGACTCGTGGAGAGCACTTTTGGCCACTGGACCTGAGGTTCCCCCTGCGACATTTGATAACACAAAGCTAACTTTTTCAGCACCAGGCACAACAATATGCTAGTCAAACAGCCCAAAGATTGATATGTTTATCCCTTGGAATTGTGGAATTTGCAAACATAAAGAATTTGAAACAAATTATTAGAATGTGATCCTGCCCCCCTCCGGGAGCCTTGAAATCAACAATTCATTCGTAACCTTCACTGTTCATGGCAGTAATCATGCATTCCTCGTATTATTATATTTTTATGGAACTCCTAATTGTCATTAGTATCACTGCGAAGTTAAACCAACTTTTACAGATGAGACCTGCCTTTCCGATAGCAGCTGTGACATATATCTCACCAAAGGAACTTTTTGTGAAATCATTGCAAAATGAACCTCTTTGACTGTATTTAAAAAAAAAAAAAAAAAAAACAGACAAAGGGAGAGAACAGTCAGCCTGAGATTTACACCTGATTTGTGTTATAGTAATCTTTGAAATTAAGAAGTGTATCCTTGCATTTCATTAAATTCCAGCTAATGAGATAACTGTCTTTTCCAAGGAGGGAGTGATGAAGTACTCATGCCATAAAGCATAAATTAATGCTGCAAGGTTAAACACTGGAACTAACTCATGTTTCAACAAAGGCCCCTACCAGCAGTTAAATTAACTGACATAAATACCATAAAATCTGTCTTTATTTTAGTCTCAGATGATGCTTCTTTTTACACCCCTGCTTTCAGTTTGTATAACTCATTTTTGCACATTACTGCATGCACCATTTGCCATTTAAAGAATCAGCTACAACTGGGGGGAAATTGAGGAATCAAGTGTTCAGGGAGGGGGAACCAACGGGTATAAGGGATACCTTTTCCAATACTCATAACAGCACTAGCATTCTTCTTCTTCTTCTTTTAATGCAACAGTAGACAAGTGCACTTCAAAGAAAAGGACAATTATGGGAAAGCCAAATCCAAGAAGTCTACTTTTTCAGGGATTTTGATAGACATCTTGAAAAAAAAATGATAAAGAAAACCTGTGGTGATAATAGGTTTGATATATATATTCTAGCAAAAATTATATCACATTAATGAGGTGGCTTAAAGGGCTCATGCATTTTGTAGGAGGCATTTCAATGTATTAGTATAATTAGCAGTGATGAGAAAACTGTTTGGAACTGAATTACCTCTCATGAGTTCATTTGAGCTATATGAAATTACACCATGCAAGAAGGAAAATTATGGAGCCATCCAGAGAGAGTTCATGCCTGATTTGATCATAGCCACTAATTGGATGATCATTTTCCTAAAGCTTTTCAAATGGTTGACAGCTTTCTGCCTCTCGTTTTTTTTTAATGGACTGGGTCTTTATTTCTTGTTCTAAGCAACCAAACATACGCTTGTGTGCGATTTTGGTATTTCTACAGAGACCTACAGGTGTAATTGTCACAATCTGAGCAACCTTTGTCCCTTAATTAGCTGCTTTTGGGGAACCCCTAATGAGAGTTGCTGTTCTTGTTAACAATCTTAGAGAATACCTGATGGGTAAAACTCTCCAAAGTCTGAGGCATGTCAGCAGACACCATATGACAGCAATTTAATGAAGTTAAAAACTGCCCTGATTCAGATCGCTGGAGTAGCATCTGTGTTGTATAGTTTTTGATTCCTGTTAGTCTATTTAAATCACGCATACACACACACACACATCCATGAACTGAGTGTTCCGGTGAAGGATAACAGAAAGGTGAAGGATACAGAAAGGAGAGCTTATTAATGGAAATATTTTATGAGCTCTATTTCTGCACCTCCTAATATCCAATACCACAGAGGGAATTGAAACTGTGGTACCCTTCAGATAATTTACTTTAAATGGAAAGCATTATCTATGTAAAATCTGGCAAACGGATGGCTAAATATTTCATAGAATCATAGAATCATAGAGTTGGAAGAGACCACAAGGGCCATCGAGTCCAACCCCCTGCCAAGCAGGAAACACCATCAGAGCACTCCTGACATATGGTTGTCAAGCCTCTGCTTAAAGACCTCCAAAGAAGGAGACTCCACCACACTCCTTGTCAGCAAATTTGGTTCATTTCCCATTTTCGTATATGCATATACATATGAATCCTTTGTAATATTTTGGGATTGGGATCTTTGGCGGCTTCTGATATATATATATAGATAGAAAGATAGTCATTTTCTTTCTTTTATCGCAAGCATATTGCAACCAGATTCAGGGTTGGTGTCATCCTGAGTGGAAATCATTATTACCTAAAAATAGTACTTTCACAAAGAGAGGGTTTGACCCAGAAAGCCATGAAGGAAAATCACTTTAGAGAACAAAGTGCTATCTAGTTGTTGTGCTCCCCCTTCCCTGTCCCCCTGCCTTGTACCAAAAGATGCTGCATTCCTGCAAAAAGAAGGCTTCATGGTTGAACATTCATCTCTGTTAAAGATACCATGTAGAAGCTGAAAAGATTTAGGGCAACACTCACGTGAACTTTTAAAATTCGTTCATTCTTCTACACCTGTTACAATAGTGCTAGGCAACTAATTCAGATTACTTAAATGTCCTCTACGTGAAGCTGCCCTTAAAGATGGTCTGATGAGTGCAAAATGCAGAATGTAGCAACTAAAATTTCACAACACCCCTGTTTCTCAACACTGCCTATTTGTTTTCCTTTTAAGGTGCTGGTATCAAGCTGTGATCAGGACACAGGTGGCACTGTGGTGTAAAACTCTGAGCCTTGGGTTTGCCGATTGGAAGGTTGGTGGTTCGAATCCCCGCGACGGGGTGAACTCCCGTTGCTTGGTCCCAGCTCCTGCCAACCTAGCAGTTCGAAAGCATGTCAAAGTGCAAGTAAATAAATAGGTACCACTCCAGCGGGAAGGTAAACGGCATTTCTGTGCGCTGCTCTGGTTTCGCCAGAAGCAGCTTAGTCATGTTGGCCACATGACCCGGACAAACATCAGCTCCCTCTGCCAGTAAAGCGAGATGAGTGCCGCAACCCCAGAGTCGTCCGCAACTGAACTTAACTGTCAGGGGTCCTTTACCTTTTTTATCAAGCTGTGGAGTTTAGGAATGGGCTACCTAAAGCACTGTCTACATCTATTGACATCCAAGCCCCTTCTCTCAGAATAGTAGAGTTGGAAGGGATCCTGAGGATCATCTACTCCAAATCCCTGCAGTACAGGAATCTGAACATGACAAATGGCCATACAAACTCCAATTAAAACCCTCTGAGGAAGGAGAGTCCACCAGCACCTCTGGTGGAAATCTGTTCCACTGTTGAAAAGCGTTTACTGCCAGAAAGTTCCTCCAGAGTCGGAATCTCTGTCCTAGTTGAACCATACACTCATATGCTACTCACAAGTAATGTCGAATGAGTGTACAGTTTGTTTAGCCGTGTATACAGTGTATACAGTAGCTGAGCTGTACAAATCAACAAGTGATTCACACAAACACTCAGACATGTGTAGAGGCAGTTTGTACCCATTATTTTCTGCATAATGTCACCGGCTCCCTTGGCCAGTAAAGCGAGATGAGTGCTGCAACCCCAGAGTCGTCCACGACTGGACCTAATGGTCAGGGGTCCCTTTACCCTTTACCTTTACTTAGGGCACCCACAAAGACTTTTTAATTGTTATTTTAAATGGTTTTCTTTTTCAGATAATTTAATGGTGCTATGATTTAACAAACATTTTCATCTGCTTCTGCTATATTTTAATGGTATGTATGCATGTTAATGTTAACATTGCTTATTTATTACCGTATTTTTCACTCTATAAGATGCACCAGACCACAAGACGCACCTAGTTTTTGGAGGAGGAAAAGCCAGAAGCCAGAACAGCAAGAGGGATCGCTGTGCAGTGAAAGCAGTGATCCCTCTTGCTGTTCTGGCTTCTGGGATAGCTGCGCAGCCTGCATTCGCTCCATAAGACGCACACACATTCCCCCTTCCTTTTTAGGAGGGAAAAAGTGAGTCTTATAGAGCAAAAAATACGGTAATTTTTTAATATTGCCTTTCTGCAAAGACATCTAAGGCGATTTGCACCTTAAAATATTAACACATAGAAACACTACAAAATAGTCTCAGGCTCACTTTTGGAGCATGATGGAACGTTGGCTCCCTGGCCTGAGTGTCTCTACTTCCACTTCAAAGGATACATGGAATTATAGAATGCAGAAGAATTAAGTTACAGTGTGGATTTGTTTTGTTTTCTTGCATACATACATAGTGTTTACATCATGCTTTGAATTAAAATACACTATTCTGAGCTTTTCTAGAGTTAATTGTCACCCTTAATAACATATGCATGCCACACTTAATACAGTTGCGAGCAGATCTGAGAACAAAGGATGCAATGCAGTTACCCAAAGGGGCGACAGATGTAAAAAGAACTGCTGGATACTTTTGGTTATCTGCATGAAACGCAAGATAGAAGGCTGCCAACTGGGAACATAACATACCTTGTGACAGGACAGCATGTCACTGGCTATAAGATATCAATAACACTCATCCAAGTAACTTCCAAGTGTATTTCATCAGTATAATGTGATATCATTGCCCGTGATAAAAATTATGGTCTTCTTAAACCATGACCTCATACTAGAGGTAGCAATCTGAAACTTCCTCTAGTAATTAATCAGGTTCATAGTAATATGGCAGAAACCTGGCAACAAACTGCACTGGGTCTGAAAACCTTGCCACTGCATTATATACATTCATACGACAACTTCACACCAGCTAGGTTAAAAAATAAAATATATGAACTGGCTTTCTCTAAATACAAACAAAGCCTGCTGTGTTTGCTGTGCAATGTTTCAGCTAAATGAACAGCAAGGAAAGGAGCCACCCCATCACACTTTCAATACCTGGCTGTTTGTAGGGTTGACAGGTCAGAGACCAGGTGTTGGGATCCACTGGCCCTCCAGATGTTGGTTAACTACGACTCCCCTCAGCCCCAGCACATATGATCAATGGCCGAGGATGATGGGAAGCCAGCACTGGCACCTGTATGTTTTAGGCCCTCTAAATGTTGTTAGACTCCACATCCCATCAGTCTCATCAGTCCTAGCTGGCGTTGTCAAAAGTTAGGCATGATGGGGATTGCGGTCCAGCAATGTACGGAGGGCTGTAGGTTCCCCAGCCCTGGTTAGAACTAAGGCACAAGCAGGATAGAGCATGGCGGGGTGAACTAGGAAGTACCAGAAAGCAAGTACAAGGGAATAGTCTGGAAGCACAAAGGGGCCTTCCAATAGCAACACAGTGGTCAAGCTAAAGAACCGTGGCAAGTTTTGGCCAGAGGCGGAGCTAGCTCCTCCAGCACCCAGAGCGGCGCACATGCTGTGCACCCGGGGGTGGGGTGAGTGTCCCACGGGGGGGGGGGCACTGCCCACGGCAAGTGTCCTAGGGAGGCAGGGCGGCGATGGCACCCCCCTCAAGGATGACAAACAGGGCGGACCGCACCCCCTTCCTCCGCCAGTGGTTTTGGCGCTATTTAGCAGGCAATGGCACAGGATCACTGAAGAGGATTCTGTTCTGTAAAATCTGTATCCTGGCTCAGATTGTCTGCAGATAAAAGAGGCCTACTTGCAGAATTATTAGGGAGCCTGGATATTATTTCTGTTCATATATCAGATTAAAAACAACTCCACCAGTACCTTTGAACTGCATTCTGGGTTACACCATTTACTCATTTTTCCCCCAGGCTGCTGAATGTGAACGGTCATGGATGCAGCATGAAACAGCTCTGTTGGGTTTTAAAAATAAAAGCAGATTCCCTAGCTTCCAAAGCCAGGTGTGTACAATTTTGTAATCCACCAAGCCTTGGCAGAAAGCTGGTATATAAATGAAATAAATAACAGTGGAAAGAATTCAACATTGTAGTACAGCGTTCCATCGGCACAAAAACTTCTGCTTGCCTGACGTAAATACCTTCCCTCTTCACCCCATTTTCTGTCCTGGAGATTTTTCCAACCCCCCAAGAGCTGGTTTAGGAGGTGCAGGGGGGGAGAGAGGGGGAAAGTCATGTTGCACTAGCAGGAGCTCTTGCACTGGCTCCCACTCGCAGAACAACTTAGTTGAATCTGGCCCAGTAATAATAACTCAGCCATATATGGGCTGGATCTACACACATCAAAGCAGCGTTTTAGTTAAACACATTGTAAACTTTATATGAGAAATCGCGTTGGGAAAAACGTAACTCCACAGCGCCATCTGGTGTCACAGTGTTGTGATGCGTATACAACACATAAAAAATGCTTTAGCTACCAGCACAGGATTGCAAAAACCTGGACATTGTCAACTAAGTAGGCCACAATGTTTGACTGATGGTTTGCATTCAGCTTGGTGGGCCATACTGTGCAAGTCTTGTTCTGTGGGATGCAACACATTTTATGCCACAGCCAGGCCACCCGATGGATGGCTTAATCAGCACCCTACAGATTTCCAGCTTCCCCTGCCCATAGCCATCCCTTTTATTTCAGAAGACACTGCTTTTATTTAGCAAGTGCCAAAAGGCAAGACGTACTAACATTTTTGCAGACATTTCTTAGTTACACTAAAGGATAGACTCTTCTGTACTTCAGCGGAATATTAAAAGCTAGCACTGTTTAAAGCTGCAGGGGAAAGTAATTAGGTGCAACAGAAACTGTGGCTTTCCCGCAAAGACATAAAAATACACAGTGCAGATAAATGTATCTCCATCAATGAATAATGTTACTGGATGCTATCTGCGTGGTGGCTGGTTTTATTTATTATTTATTTATGCATTTATATAGCTGCCCCAGAACAGAAGTTATTTGATAGCTTGCAAAACAAAAACAAAAAAGTACTGTATGAAACAATAGAAGATATAGCAAGTTAATTAAAAAGCTGAAATGTAATTAAAGCAAAATTTTAAATTGATAGGCTGAAAATGATGATTATGCCTGTCTCTCATTTTGTCATTTATTTACAAGGTTTAAATAGATTTAACCCATGAATGATTGTCAGTGCCTCTGGTTCTTTATCAGTTGCTAATCAATGTATAATTCTTAATCAATTCTGGAGCAATGCCGTAATGCTGCTCATTGCTATTTTGTCTCTTCATTGATAGCTTAGTCACATGTGTTGCAAAGCAGGCGTACCACTCGTGTCACAGAAAATAAAATATATCACATTCCAAAAACTGATTCTAGATGCTTTCCTATGCATTTTGGTGGAAGGTTGTTGGGCACGATATCAACAAAGTGATCAGACTGAGCATGAAAATCAGGTTACATTTCATCCTTTGACGATGTTATATTCATTGCTCTGTCATACTCCTGGATCCTCCGTGTGGTATCACCAAAGTGAACACATCCTGGCAGCTCTAGTAATGATGACACATTCATAATTTTCATCTGACATTGCTGTGCATATTCTGTGTGCAGCTAGGTGATCTTGTTACTTCAGTGTTAAGATTAAATTATTCTGCACTCATCTGCTTTGAAGGTTGTAGAATGCTCATGTTTATATTATTTGTTATTAAGAGGACATTCAAGGATATTCTGCATCAAATTCTGTGCAAATCATTGTTGTATATAGGTTTCCACAGCTTTTCCTTAATCCATTTCAGGGATGATGCCAAGACGGAGCAACAAAACTATCACACTGCTACATTCCAAAAGAGTTGTTGTTGTTTAGTAATTTAGTCGTGTCTAACTCTACGTGACCCCATGGACCAGAGCACACCAGGCACTCCTGTCTTCCACTGCCTTCCGCAGTTTAGTCAGACTCATGTTGGTAGCTTCAAGAACACTGTCCAACCATCTCGTCCTCTGTCGTCCCCTTCTTCTTGTGCCCTCAATCTTTCCCAACATCAGGGTCTTTTCCAGGGAATCTTCTCTTCTCATGAGGTGACCAAAGTATTGGAGCCTCAGCTTCAGAATCTGTCCTTCCAGTGAGCACTCAGGGCTGATTTCCTTCAGAATGGATACGTTTGATCTTCTTGCAGTCCATGAGACTCTCAAGAGTTTCCTCCAGCACCATAATTCAAAAGCATCAATTCTTCAGCAATCAGCCTTCCTTATGGTCCAACTCTCACTTCCATACGTCTCTACTGGGAAAACAATGGCTTTAACTATACGGATCTTTGTTGGCAAGGTGATGTCTCTGCTTTTTAAGATGCTGTCTAGGTTTGTCATTGCTTTTCTCCCAATAAGCAGGCGTCTTTTAATTTCATGACTGCTGTCACCATCTGCAGTGATCATGGAACCCAAGAAAGTAAAATCTCTCACTGCCTCCATTTCTTCCCCTTCTATTTGCCAGGAAGTGATGGGCCCAGTGGCCATGATCTTAATCTTTTTGATGTTGAGCTTCAGACCATATTTTGCACTCTCCTCTTTCACCCTCAATAAAAGGTTCTTTAATTCCTCCTCACTTTCTGCCATCAAGGTTGTGTCATCAGCATATCTGAGGTTGTTGATATTTCTTCCAGCAATCTTAATGCTGGCTTGGGATCCATCCAGTCCAGCCTTTCGCATGATGAATTCTGCATATAAGTTAAATAAGCAGGGAGACAATATACAGCCTTGTCGTACTCCTTTCCCAATTTTGAACCAATCAGTTATTCCGTATCCAGTTCTAATTGTAGTGTAAACTCAACCCTTTTGTTTCCCATCAATTCATTGATTAGCCTATTTCTTTTAAAACAGTTATATGCCACCTTCTATTCAGAGTATTTCAAGGCAGCTTACAGGAAGACTATAAAATAACTGGGGAAAAATAACACTGAAATGAATGTATTAAAACAACAGTGTAACAACATCTACAGCAGCCAGTGTTT
Organism: Podarcis cretensis; assembly: GCF_951804945.1. Taxonomy (NCBI): domain Eukaryota; kingdom Metazoa; phylum Chordata; class Lepidosauria; order Squamata; family Lacertidae; genus Podarcis; species Podarcis cretensis. Next base: position 41,275,847 of record NC_137170.1, on the reverse strand, counting down.
ATTAACGGCACAGATTTAGTGTCTAGAAAACACTTGGGCAAACCAGTTCTTCTCATCAGTTATGGAAGAAAGGCTGTAGCTCAGCAGTAGACCACCTGCCTTGAATGCAGAAGGTTCCAGGTTCTGCATCTTCAAGTAGAGCTGGGAGTGTTCGCTGTCTGAGACCGTGTCAGTCAGTGCGGACAATACTGAGTTAGATGGACCAATCATCTGACGCAATAGAAGGCAGCTTCTTGTGTTCTGTAGACACCAGCCTGCACAAGGATGAGCACAGTCTGAAGGCAGATGTTAATAAAGTGGGATTGATATAGGTATGGATTTTGTATCCCATCATTCTATCATAAAATTCAAGGTGATGTCCATGGAAGTTCCATTATTTTTCCATTTAAAGGACGGGGATGTGCTCACTGTGGGCTCCACAGGAATTTGCCGGAGCACGGCAAAGGGTTTCCGTGTGTATCCCTCAGTTTGCATTCTGCCATGGTGACCAAAGTTATGTTAGATACCACCCCAATGATAACAACTCAAACTCCAGTCCAAAGATCCCTACTGTAAACTCGCAAGGCATCATAGCTACACAATGGGCTATTGCCTGGTCTTTCTGACTTTAACCAAACCATTATTTACAGTCTGTACAGTGGTACCTTGGGTTAAGCACTTAATTCATTCTGGAGGTCCATTCTTAACCTGAAACTGTTCTTAACCTGAGGTACCACTTTAGCTAATGGGGCCTCCCGCTGCTGCTGCTGCTGCACCACCACTGCACAATTTCTGTTCTCATCCTGAAGCAAAGTTCCTAACCCGAGGTACTATTTCTGGGTTAGCGGAGTCTGTAACCTGAAGCATCTGTAACCTGAAGTGTCTGTAACCCGAGGTACCACTGTATCCCCCTTTAACTTGGCAGAGGATTCATAATCCTCTTGAATTCTACCCAGAAAGGACTGTAGGCCTGGAAAGTCAGCCGGGAACCCTGCTGGACTTTTGCCATCTCCAGTGGGTTCGTTGAACCAATGCAGAAGTGGTTCAAGGGCAGGGCAGCACAGGCAGGAGAGCACTGTTGACCAGACATCTCAACAGGACAGAACAGTGCTGCTTGCGGAGAGGGGAAGGGGCAAGGCCGCAGGGAGCTCAGGGCAGTGTGGGCATGATGCCAGAGCAATCTATCATTTCTGCTACAGTGTGTGCACACTGCCTTGCCCTCCCCCTTTCAGTACCCAGCAGCGATGGCAAGAAGCTGCCCCATCTGCATCACAGGCTGCCCACTGGACCCAAGAGTACTAAGTGGGCAGGAATAACATATCCTTGACTATGTAGCTAAGCACTGTTTGACAGAACCCCTTCTTTAAGTTATTAATATTTCTGATCCAGTTATTATTAGCCAACAACTGGTTTCATTGCAAGGAGATGAAATATGTAATATAAATATTGACAGCAATAAGTTAGAATATTTTGGGACTAGTGTCCATCAGCATTTTTTGATCACTTCTCTTGTCTATAATTGCCATCATTGTGCCTGCCAAATTGTGGATACTTTTAGGAAATGAATGCCCTCAGATAGATAATTCTTCACAATATAAATGCATCTATCATTTGAAATGTATTAATTATTTCCAGATGGGTGGAATATGTTTGGCATCGCATATTTCTCAAGCTAAAACTAAGCAAATATCAGCATTGTAGTTCTCTCAGACTGCTCACTTCCCAAAAGCACTTATAATTGTTTTTCCCTCTGCGAACAGCCTATGAAGCCCTGCACCTTCTCTTTCCTTCAGAAACATTGGCTTAGTGAATGCTGGAGAAGCTTCCTTTTAGATTTTAAGGGAAATTCTAGAGGCACTTGTAGGAGTTTATGGTTATGAAAACAAAACATTTATTGTGTAGATAAGTAATAAAAAATAGTTATAAAGAACAATTCAAGAGCTTTGTAGGACTTCTCTGCTATGGAGGTGAAATCCTTTCAAGGAAATTGTATAGAATTTTATATTTAGGAGTAGCTATAGAATTACTGCGGAGGCAGGGTAATTACCTCAAGAGACTTGCTTCAGTGAACACATTTATGATGCTATTCCCTAAAATCCTGAAACATTCGATCAAGCAGAAACACCAGGATTTTGGTTATACTTCAGTCAAAATCAAACATTTTTAGGTCATGTTCATTTCAGTTGCAAAGTCTTAAGCACAAGACTCTCCCTCTGAAATTATTGGGACTTAAAATATTGTGAATTTGGGCTGGCATCTTTTAACCTCATCTTCTGAGTTCTGAGTTCCATGAATGTGTTGTGGACCCAGGGCTTAAATAAGCTGAAGAGGGTAAATGGTTAGGGCTTTTCCCATCACCCTGATGAGTAAGCAGACAAAGAGGAGTGTTCATTCCACTGAAGTGAATGGGACACTAAAGGTAAAGGTAAAGGTACCCCTGCCCGTACGGGCCAGTCTTGACAGACTCTGGGGTTGTGCGCCCATCTCACTTAAGAGGCCAGGGGCCAGCGCTGTCCGGAGACACTTCCGGGTCACGTGGCCAGCGTGACATCGCTGCTCTGGCAAGCCAGAGCCGCACACGGAAACACCGTTTACCTTCCCGCTGGTAAGCGGTCCCTATTTATCTACTTGCACCCGGAGGTGCTTTTGAACTGCTAGGTTGGCAGGCGCTGGGACCGAGCAGCGGGAGCGCACCCCGCCGCAGGGATTCGAACCGCCGACCTTTCGATCGGCAAGTCCTAGGCGCTGAGGCTTTAACCCACAGCGCCACCTGCGTCCCTTGAATGGGACACTACACAAGTGCAATAGCTCAATTGCAGTGTGGATGCATAACTGAGTTACTGTACTTATTTTTCTTTATACACAACAGCTACTGGAAGGCGGCAATGTAACTTCAAAGTTCTCGACCCGTTTTTGGTCCCAGTATAGGCGGGACATTCAAGACAGACAAAAAGAAATACTTCTTCACACAGTGTATGGTTAGACTGTGGAATAGTCTACAGCAAGAATTAGCAATAGTTGCCGACTTGGGTGGTTTTAAAGTGGATCGGGAAATTCATGGAAGATAAGGATGTCGATGACTCCTACTCCTGGTGGCTATATGCTATGTCTAGTATCAAAGAACTTCTGCCTCTGAATTCCAGTTGCTGGGGAATCACATGAAGAGTGTTAGTGTACTCATGCACCGCTTGTGGGCTTGATTGAGGAACCAGGATAGGTTCTGTGGAAATAGAATGCTGCCCCAGAGAAGTCTTTTATCTGTTTTTGGAAGGGCTCTTTTGCACATTACTTGGTTTTGCTTGTCGGGTAGGACAATGTGCAATAAGTGTCTACTTTCTGCATATGATTTTGTTGGTTGTTTGGTTGTTTTAATTGCTTACTGTCTGGGAGCCAGTGTGGTGAAGTGGTTAAGAGCGGTAGTCTCGTAATCTGGTGAACCGGGTTCACATCCCTGCTCCTCCACATGCAACTGCTGGGTGACCTTGGGCTAGTCACACTTCTCTCTGAAGTCTCTCAGCCCCACTCACCTCACAGAGTGTTTTTTGTGGAGGAGGAAGGGAAAGGAGAATGTTAGCCGCTTTGAGACTCCTTCGGGTAGTGATAAAGCGGGATATCAAACCCAAACTCTTCTTCTTCTTATAGTTTATTGTTCTCATCATGTTATACATATAACCTGCCCTGAAACCTTTGGTGAAGGGCAGGTAAATAAAGATGCAAAATAAATATATAAACTGTATGATAAGTTAGTTTTCACTCTGTAGCAGCAACTATCCATTATAATTGGCCTCTTTTTTAAAAAATAATAATAATAATCTAAAATTACTTTTAAGAACTTGGGTGAGGGTTCCCATTCATCCTATCCTATGCTAAGTTAGTCATCATAGTCTATACGTACATTCTGGGAAATTGTAGCATTGAAAACAGATATTTAGCTTTGTGTGAAGTACTTCACTAGCTGGAAAGTATGGTGAAAATTTGAGCATTAGCACAAACAACCCCCACCAAGAAATGCAAAAGGGAGAGTCTGAACTCTGTCTTGTCCGATCTTCACAAATCTTCACATTCCAATTAAGCACTAAAAATGTGAGAGAGCATTTCTTCCAAATGCATTTCAGTTCTAATACCAGCAGAATCCAGTGAATTTTGCCATCTTCCATTTCCTTTTCTTTAGAAGAAGAAAAATTGCCCACCAGACCAGATAATTCTCTATGAATGCTGATAAAACAATTCCGTGGCTAGGGACATCTAACCTGGCAAGTATAATGCATATGAAGCAGTAATAAAGAGATAATTAGCTGAAGGGTTACAATGCAGCACACTTCATGCCTGGGAATGCCAGGGAATGGGGCGAAGGCATGCAACAATGCATTGGTTTGACAATACAAGAGTAGAGTAAATGTTCACAACATATTTGCATTTCCTCTGAAGAGCTCTTGACATGAAAGTGCCATGTTTCTAACCTTTTCAAAGATGATCTGCTGACAGAGGCTCTGCATTAGCCATACAGGGCTGATGTGTTGTCCTGAGTCATCCATCCACTTTGATTATTCTCAATTGACAGATAATTCTGCATTTTTCTGGGCCACATTAACAAGGCAGGACACAACTGGGCCAGCTGCTCAGTCGTTCTCATTTCAAGCAGTTCGACCGGATAAAGCCAAGTTACCCCAATTTACACCAGCTAAGCGCTTCACTCAACTTCATATACTCCTTGGCTCTTTTCTACCTTTCCATGCTCTGACCTTCTCAGTGCAATAAGATTAATATCTTTCACCTCTCTTTTATAAACATTACGGAATATTCCCCCCCCCCCCTTATGGGCACCACCATTTTCTCTGTTTGGAAAATAAGTACTGTAAAATTACAGGAAGAGATAGCAAGCAATAAATAAATATTGCCACATTTTATGAGGTAAGGCCTCATCCAAGGAATTTCGTGTGAGATTTGTCACTGGAGAGGTAACGAGAGGCATTTTCCCAGGAACTAGTAGTAAATGGTTCGATGAGTTATGCTCTCTGCTTAACTGGTTGTTGTTTTTACTCATGATGGGTCAGGTTTCCAGGGAGTTAGGCTCTCATTTCTCCATACGCCAAGCCCTCCTGAAAAATCAGGGCTAAACACAGCTTCTCACAGGCATCAAACGCTCCTCAATATTTCCAGCACTAACCTTTCTGGCAATATATGTGAAGGGGATGACTACTGATTAGCTTGTTTGGAGCTAATCCCTGAGATTTTGATGCTTTTCTACTAAGCCTGCTTTTGTCATGGCCCAATTACATTTTTCCAGGCTCTGTGCCCAAAAGTCATTTTCATATGTATTGCAGCCCTGAGGGACACAACAGAAAGGACAGGGAGCGATGACTTTAAACTCTGCAGGGTACATTTACGTTCCATGTTAAGGAAGACATAACTATAAGAACAATACAGCAGGTGAGAAATCACCTGCCTGAGAGGTGGTAAATTTCCCTTCTCACTGATTTTCACCAAAACGCTGGAGAGAAATCAGTTCTGCCCTTTCAGTCCATTTCTGGGCCCAGTTCAGAGTGCTGATTTTAACAATCGCATCCTCAAATGGCTTGGGGGCATGCCATTTCTGCCTGGGCCTTAATATCTTTGTAAGATGTCGTTCTCCAGGAAGGTTCCTCCAACAAATGAGGTAAGATGGGTGGCTACTTGGGAGAGGGTCTTTTTCATGGTGGAATATGCTCCCCAGAGAAGTTTGTCTGGCACCTATGCTATGGCTTTTGAGAAACCAGACAAAGGTCATCTTCTTCTTCTTCTTCCTTCAACTGCAGTTGATAACTCCATATAAATTCTTGGAGTATAAGGCTATTCATGGCAACAATTAACAATGGAGTTCATTATGTATTTATTATTTATTAAACGTATTAAATTTGTAAAAGGCCCTCCTTCCAAAAATCACAGGGTGACTCACAACATAAAAATACAAAATGAGAACACAAAGTGTGTGTGTGCACACACACACACTGCCCCTCCCATAAATGCATTTAAAAGGCCCTAGATTGTTTAATCAGACCAAGGCCTGGTAATAGAGAAATGTTTTTTGGCTGGAGCCATTAGGTCCACTGTTGCAGGCACTTTGGTGCTATGTGCTATGTGTTATGTGTTGGTTGCTGAGATCTGCAAATTGGGCAAATGCTGTTGCATTCATGGCCTGCTTGTGGGCTTCTCATATAGGCAGCTGCTTGACCACTGTAGGATGCTGGACTAGATGAAACTTTTATCTGATCTAGCAGGGCTCTTCTTAATCCATACCCAGGTAAATGCTGCCCCTGTAATTTCCTCACTGGTTGGAGAAGTGGGGAGCATGTGATGTAGTCATATTTAGATGCTGCATGAAGTCTCGGTGGGTTCTCACAAGGCAAGACACAGTGATAACAAGAAGAACCTTTATTGAACAAGCAGAGCTGGACAACAGGGGCAAAGCAACTGCTTATATACATTTCTGAAGGCCTGGGCCACTCTCACTCCCAACATGATTGGCTGTCCAAACATCCAAGCTATGAATCATAAGTCAGAGCTCAAGGGCCAATGGCAGAAGCCCAAATCCTGAAATGTTCTCTGATTGGATATCATGTATTGAATCAGAACAATGGGACTCATAATCCTTAGTCCAGACTCAAGCTCAGGCAAACACAGACCACTGAACGCATAAGACTGCAACTCACTTTTTCTTATATTGGCTTAAGGCCATTAAGTAAGTGGGAGTCAGCCTCCTTAGGTATTAAGAGAGGAGCCCGAAGGCTTGTGTGCGCACAGCAAAAATAAAAAATAAACTATGTTTTTCATTTCTAATTGCTTTTGAAATTCCTGTCAGACTCAAAATAAGTATTTTATGTCATATGTGGTAGGATTCTTGTTCAAGAAACATAAGCAACCAAATGCCCCTGGACAACAGAACTACTTGTGCAGATCTTTGGATCCAGAACCTAGTTTTTACTGTAATGTTTGCCTCTGAACCACACAGCTTTAATGCTTTCACCAGAATGGAGGCTCTGAATTTGCAAATACATGTGCAAGCTACTTCTTGGGGATGCTTTCCTAAGCAGGGTTGAAAAAACAACAGACACAGTGAAGGATATATATATAATTGAGAAAAGTAGTTAATACATGTGAAAAGTTAAGGTAGCCATAAAAAGCTCTTTTGCTCCCCACCCCCCCCAAAAATAGGTTTCCATTGGGGGAGAAAATGAAAAATGATTTGACTATGAGATATTGCAGGCACTACATCTATGTGCTACAATATATATCTTTTTCAGGTTTACTTTTCTTCCAGGGTTGCAATTACATCTACAATTGCATGTGCATGGAGAAGAAAATATACCCCAAATTGCACATGAACCCTTGAGATTAGCACTTCATTTCATGCACTGTTGGATTTGTCTCCTGTCTCTCGTATACACCTTCCCACAGCAAAAGCGCAGAACATCTCCCTGCTGCCTCTCAAACAGTTTGTGAGGCCGGCTTGCCACCCAACTTGCCATTAAAGAAAATGAGAGCAACAGCTAGAATAAAGAGCAAATCTTTCCAAACGTGAAAGGTCTGTTTCATTGTTTAGATGTGAATATTCAACCTTGTGTGCTAGTTAAAGAAAGCTCTCCAGCCTGCTCTGCCCTGGCTTTTCTGTGTAATTTACTGGATTTCAATATGTTTTGGACAAAAAAACCTTTGAACCGTTCTGCAAGGATGACAGAAAACATTTGGGAAATTGGAGAAGAAAAATGGAATCTGAAGTAAGCAAGCAAATGAATATAACAGCTTGGCTCTTAGGACCCAAAAGTGGACTTCCACTCTTTCCCCCCTTTGTACTATGATCCCTGGTACCTACCCGCCAAGTGAAGTTAGAAAACTTATAGAATGGGATTCACTGTGTCATAGGAAGTTACTACTTCAGAGGAACTTGGCAGAAACCAGGAACCCTCTTTGGTCAGGAAAACCTAACACAGTTGGAGTTTTGCTGCAGAGGTATACACACACACACACACACACACACACACACACACCAACACACACACCAGCAGGGTCATCACTGCCATGTTTCCTGGATGGTGCAGAGGTTGGACTGTGTGGATGTGCACTAATGAAAGTGTCCCATCATACCAGCTACTCCTATATCTGGCATGATCAGAAGGATGTCACTGGATCCAAACCACTGATTAGAAATTATACCAGCTAGATTTGTAGAATATCAAACTAAAAGCACGAAATGTTTATATGTACTGGTATGTTAAAGGGACTCTAAGTTGAGCCATTAATGTGTATAATAACCAGCCATTGTGGACATTCTTCAGGCCTCATGGAGAATGTGCATACAATTTGTCCATGAAGAGGAAATTGTGCACATTCTCCGGTCAATATACATAATCTTCAACGGGTCTTGAAAATGTTTTTGTGTCAACTGAATTTAGACATTTTCCAGTCATTATGCATAATCTCCAATAGCTTTTGGGGGGAATGTTCATATCTTGGCTGAGTTTGTACATTCTACAACCACATTAAATGCTCAGCTTTCATTTCCTTTAACATATACATTATGTGATTTCGGCATACTATTCAAAGGGTTGTATGCTATGTGATCGTTCCATCAGCAAACTGATTTATCCGTGCACAATAGAATGTTCATTCTCTTCTCCCATGCACCCCTAGATGTGTTTGGGGGTTTCCCCAACCCTATGGAGCAGATTTGGGGAGGGCCCAGGACATGAAGAGATAGGAGAGGGGAAATTCCCATTGTGCAAATGGAATACTGCCCAGAGTTTCTCCTGGAACAATATAGACAAGGTATGTCCAAACACTTTTTTAAAGTAAGATAGCACTGGATGGGCACATTGTACAAATTCTGAGAATAACATTACATAGTATGTACAATATATTGCAAACGATTTTGTAATTTTAACTGGGTTTAGTTTGAACACTTGTTGCTGAGCAAGCTAGGATCTGAAACTACAATTTGAGCATTCATATTGTTGTTGTTTAGTCGTTTAGTCGTGTCCGACTCTTCGTGACCCCATGGACGAGAGCGTGCCAGGCACTCCTGTCTTCCACTGCCTCCCACAGTTTGGTCAAACTCATGTTAGTAGCTTCAAGAACACTGTCCAACCATCTCGTCCTCTGTCGTCCCCTTCTTCTTGTGCCCTCAATCTTTCCCAACATCAGGGTCTTTTCCAGGGAGTCTTCTCGTGAGGTGGCCAAAGTATTGGAGCCTCAGCTTCAGGATCTGTCCTTCCAGTGAGCACTCAGGGCTGATTTCCTTAAGAATGGATACATTTGATCTTCTTGCAGTCCATGGGACTCTCAAGAGTCTCCTCCAGCACCATAATTCAAAAGCATCAATTCTTCAGCAATCAGCCTTCCTTGTGGTCCCACCATAACTGATCTCACTTCCATACATCTATACTGGGAAAACCATAGCTTTAACTATATGGACCTTTGTTGGCAAGGTGATGCTTTTTAAGATGCTGTCTAGGTTTGTCATCGCTTTTCTCCCAAGAAGCAGGGGTCTTTTAATTTAGTGACTACTGTCACCATCTGCAGTGATCATGGAGCCCAAGAAAGTAAAATCTCTCTTTGCCTCCATTTTTCCCCCTTCTATTTGCCAGGATGTGATGGGCCCAGTGGCCATGATCTTCGTTTTTTTGATGTTGAGCTTCAGACCATATTTTGCGCTCTCCTCTTTCACCCTCATTAAAAGGTTCTTTAATTCCTCCTCACTTTCTGCCATCAAGGTTGTGTCATTAACATATCTGAGGTTGTTGCTATTTCTTCCAGCAATCTTAATGCCGGCTTGGGATTCATCCAGTCCAGCCTTTCACACGATGAATTCTGCATATAAGTTAAATAAGCAGGGAGACAATATACAGCCTTGTCGTACTCCTTTCCCTATTTTGAACCAATCAGTTGTTCCATATCCATTTCTAACTGTAGCTTCTTGTCCCACATAGAGATTTCTCAGGAGACAAATGAGGTGATCAGGCACTCCCATTTCTTTAAGAACTTGCAAGTTTGCTGTGGTCGACACAGTCAAGAGCCTTCATATTAAGAAGAGTTAATAAGTTAACAAGAGGTCTTTTAAAAACAACAACAACACGGCTCTCCAGGTTTTGAAGAAGAGAAGAAGAGTTTTGATTTGATATCCCGCTTTATCACTACCCGAAGGAGTCTCAAAGCAGCTAACATTCTCCTTTCCCTTCCTCCCCCATAACAAACACTCTGTGAGGTGAGTGGGGCTGAGAGACTTCAAAGAAGTGTGACTGGCCCAAGGTCACCCAACAGCTGCATGTGGAGGACCTCTGCTTAGTTTTTAAAGTGAAAGCTTTCATTGGCCTTCTCTAGCCCATGGAGTGGGGAAGAGAAGCACATCAGCTCAAGACTCTCTGGGATTTAGTCATACCATGGTTTAGCAGGGCACCATGGTTTTCTGTAATTTTTGAACCTCACCAGGCTTTCTGATGCCCATCAGTAATGTGGGAATTAATATTGCTGGCTGTTTTAAATAGCACACCAAGATAATGTACTTGAAGTGGTTTGGCTTTGGAAATCCAGATTATTGTTGTTGATACTAGATGTCATCCTGTTCTATAGAATTTGTACAAATTGGAAGAGATCCCAAGGGTCGTCTAATCAAACCCCTGTAGGAATCACAGCTACGTCTTGGTAGCAGCTAGGACAGAGGCAGTAGGGTTGTGATCATGCAACGTGACAAAGCATTCAACAGGCCACTCGCCTTCTCACCTACAAAAATAAAAAAATAATCCTATGTGGACTTCTTAAATAAAAATAAATAAAACTCATCTGTCAGCTAACCTCAAAAAGGTACTAAGTTGGAAAATCATAATAAGAATGTGGTTATCAGAACTCAGACTGATATCTAACATGTATGTCCAGATACTGAGAATTTTCTTTCCTTGGTCCTTTTTTTTTATGCAAACACAGCATACATTTGGCAATAATGTTTAAGGTCCAAATTTACTCTGTTTTTTATATTATTTTATTTGCTGTCTTAAATAGGACTCAGTCACCTTTTCTTATGTGCAGCGTATTAATGCAGAGTGATTGCAGATTAAATTACAGTTGCATCCAAGGAGAGTTTAGGGTAGTCATCACAACAATACATATACTCATTTTTATGATCAATCAAATCTGAATCATCAGCCCATTAAATTTAAGCTTCTAGCATGTACTAAGTCTGTAATTAAATTAAACTAATTAACATTTTCCCATTGTATTACATTTTCTTTTATTAGAACGAATCTCCATCCTCCTGTAGAACATCTGCATTGATGTCTTTCTAAAACGGAATGTCCCTTTGTGTGTGTATGTGTACGTATAACATTTTAAATTGCTATGTAAAGCAATATATGCTTCTCTACTAAAGAATGTGGGTTTTTTTTCCTATTTAGAAACAAGCGAGGGACACCATACTGTCAGCTAACTCTTATCTCACAGTCAAAGATTGATTTTTGTTTGCAAACCATATATTTTATATCTAAATCATGTTCACTGGCTTTCATTCATGATTGGAGATTGATACAGCCCTCTATAAAGAATGTATTTATCTTTTGCAACACTCACTGAACACTAAATAGCAAACTAGGTCAGACGAAGAATCTTTAATTCCATCATTTTATGTGGGTAATTGCTTTTGCTTCCTTATGTTTAACTACAGTAAATGAACTATAATTTTAAATGTCGTTTGACACTTGCTATCAGGCATAGCATAAAACACAAGGAAGGCGGCAAATATAGCCATGCTCTAGCAAAAAAAAAAAAAGCTGTAGCCATGCTCCACTATGAAGATATGAGTGTAATCCACAAAGAGTGACTGCTGCCTGTCTTACTTCCAAGAGAACTTAACGCAGAGAACAACAGGAATATCCCTGGTGGTGACTAAAGGGCCACTGCTAACCTAAAATAAAGAAATAGAGTTATAAATCCCATCCTTTTGTCCTCTCACCCTGAACCCTCTGCAGATCTTATCCAGAGGTTTCGGGGATCCCCTAGAACAGATTCATGGGACACACAGAGGGACGAGAGGGAAGAACGTTCCATTGAGCATGGAAAAATCATTATACTGACAGGGCAGTGACTTAGCACAACTTGAAACACAACTCAAGCTGGGCTGCCAGCTCCTGGAGCTGTGCGGAGAGCAGAGTGTGAAAATGGTGGAGTACGCATGCACATTCAACTCCTGACGGTGTCCGTGTCACCCAGAAGATTGCAGTCACAGAGATAAGAAGAGTCGTTCCATTGTCTGGAGAGGTCACTTCTGGTTTGCATGGAGAAGCTGCTTTCAATGGAACCCAGCAATGGAAGCCCACAGCTGTATTGAGGCAACACCAGGTGTTGAAATTTGTGCCCCTAACAATTTTGCGCCTGGCGCAACTGCCCCTGTGGGCCCCCCACACTATACCACTGCTCCCAAGAGAACATGGAGCTAGCTCCCTGGCCTCACAACTCCCTTACATGTTCTTTCAATGCAAGGGTATGGGATTGTGACAGTTCTGTTCTCCATGACTTTGCCCATACCACTGGCAATCACCACAGTAATGGCAACAAACCCATGTGATAGTTGGGGAAGAAATGCCTTTTTATTGGTCCTGAAAATAAAGCATAATTCATTTATGCTGAATGACTCTTCATCACTTGGCAGGACAATCCAACCAGCTGGTTTACCAAGATGGCTTACAAGTGCACTCTGTAATCATTTACTACTTGTAAATGATTGTCTGCATTCACCCAGGAATTACCATTTTAGACCAAAACTTTATCCTTTATGGGGAGATCTTTCTACATTCAAGGTTTTTCACTATGAAAGAACTCCAGGAGACAAAGTGAAGAGGTTAACAGGCAGATGTTTACAAAAATCTGAGCTCTAATGATCTAAGTTTGATCCCAGTTACTATAATCATAACGCTCTGTAGTCCTTTAAAGACTGCAGCCTTCAAACCAACATTCTAGGATAACCCCATTAAGGTCAGTGGTGCAATGTTGTTTAAAGGCTGTGATTGTAATTTCTGAAAATGCATGCTAATGTATGGACGACACTCACTAATTATTATTGTCCTTGAGGCTGCCCAGTCCTTAGTGCCATCCTTTCCTACTAATTCTCCATTATTAATGTTTAAAACTATTTAGTCTGGAGTGATATGGCATTTCAGAATAAACAACTGGTGTCTGCTTTATAGTTTTATCAGGACCTTCAAAGTCAACAGCTCTCTTTGTGCTCCATGCAGAGAAGAACTCTTGGGCATAATTTGGGTGTAAATAATTGATGCTGTTCGTAAACTGGATTATTCATATGGTAATCAGAGCTCTATGCCCTGTGTGCAATATTTAACAGCAAAAACTAAAAAAGATTTTTTTGTAAAAACAACAACAACAACAACTTGACCCTTCTTGTATTGAGGAGAAAACAAACAATTTCCCACAATTGTCATTAATTCTGAGCACTCCCTCCCTAGATTTACACTACAAATCTGTGTAACTCCTTTTGCGTGTTGAGTCCCACAATGCCACCCACCAAAAAATTCACACTTCACACATGATTTTTTGTTTAAGGTTTTTGGCATAATTTTGGCCACAACTTTATTAAAATACAAAAAATGTGAGTGGTTGCTTAGGCATTGGTTATGACTATCTGTCCTTGCCCTCAAGGACAGAGCTGGCCCTTCCGGACACCAACGGAAGCCAGCGTGGGAAACAAGTATTGGGTGAGAAAATGAGGCTGGGACACAGACCATCACCTCTCACCCTCATGTTCCGGTGGGGCTTGCACGGCCCAAGTCCGACTCCGGGGACAAGGACGAAAAGAATGGCAAGCCCCTGGATTCCTTTAACGGAATTCTCTTCGCATCATTTGGAGGGATAGGCACTTACCCCTCCAAGCACCAATTTAACCAATGCCTAACCGCCAACCTTACAAGTTGTGACGATTTGCTACGCAGTAGGCAAAAACCAAATGGCACCAGCCAATCAGCCAGATGGCAAAATTCCTACCAGGCCCCCACACCAAGGCGAACGACTCCATGACAGGCATAGCAAGGTCAAGCGATATGAAAAAACCACCCTATAAAAGGGAGGGAGGGCGGGTGATCCGGTGCAAAAATGGCCAAGAGGACGTCCTACGTCTGGCCCCTGTATTTAAAGACTCTGACCCTTCCTCCAAATTGGCAACAATCAAAACTCCCCAGCAACCCAAAGTTAACCACTTAAAGGCTTGGGTTCCTCACCAAATTTGCCTAGTCACTGCAGGGTGGCCTGTTTCCCCAACCGCAACACGTGCTCTCTGTTAGGGAGAACACGCTTTTTCTCACTACAGATGAAACAAAGCATATATATATTTTCCTTCTAAAGCAACCCAGAACTGCAAGTTGAGTTACTTGTCAGATTTGTGTAGTCTGTGTTTCCTATAGCCTACAAAAGGATTGCGAGGGATATTAAGAAGAAGCAATGTCATGCCAAAATCTATTCAAAATCCTGAGGAACTGAAATGTCAGCACCGTGCTACTCCCTATTTATAGAAGGAGTCATAGCTGTGGCATCTAAAGAAAAGGCACAACCAGGTAGCCGAAAGAGAATGAGTTGCAGCCTGCAGATATTAAGGAGTGAGGATGGTCTGGGAATGGTATCCTATAAACATGTCTGCTTTTAAATGCAGCAAAAAAAACCTTATGTAGAACATCTACCACAGCCACTCAAGCTCAAAGTGACCTTTTGCTCTTCCATCTAGAGAGGCAATGGAGGCAGGCACACCTCTTAATTTTAAGAAAGAGAATGTCACGGTCACAAGAAAAGTGGAGCTACATCTGCTTTTTCAGACCATTCCTTCTCTGGACTTGGCACACACATGCAGGGCTAGCCCACCTATGAGGCAAGGTGAGACAACAGAATCCACAGGGGCAGCAGAACTGGCCTCCAAGGAATGCATTGCCCACAGTTGCTGCCCCCTTGTTTCTGATGTAGGTCTTCACACACACCTTCTTCCTTGGCAGCTGGAGGGGAAGCCATTTTGTGGTTCACCTCAGGTGCCAAAATGTCTTGGGCCAACCCTGCTAGCACCATAACTCAACCTAGGAAGAAAGGCTAAGGCTATGTTCTTATTAGCAGCTTGAAATACTACAAGGTCATTTCTCCCCTTAAAAAACCAGTGGTGAGAGCCTGCTGGAGCTGCAGCAAAGGGTAATGTGAACATACCCTTAATTTCAATCCCAGCTGAAGGCTCAATACTGTTCTGTCGGGTTTCCAAGTAATTTTGTACACATTACTTGGCTGAAGAACCACATTGCAAAATTGGGAGAATATCTAAAGGGCTTTCCCATGGAAGATGGAGCAAGCTTGTTTTCTCCACTCTGGAGTGTAGGACCTAAACCAATGGATTCAAGTTACAAGGAAGGAGATTCCGACTAAACATCAGGAAAAACTTTCTGACATTAAGAGCTGTTTGACAGTGGAACAGACTCATACGAGAGGTGGTGGAACTCTTGTTCCTTGGAGTTTTTTAAGCAGAGGTTGGATGGCCACCTGTCACATATGATCTAGCTGAAATTCTTGCCTTGCAAAGGGTTGGATTAGATGACCCTCAAGATCCCTTCCAACTCTACCATTCGATGAAGGACAACAGTGTTTTGGTTCACAAATGGTTTTGGAAAATGCACATTTCAATGTGATCTGAATTAATTTCTCCTCCATCCCTACAGGGTAGTCTTAAGGAAGCCAGTCAATATCTTTTGGGGGGTCTATCCATAGAGAGTAATAACACGTCAGCATTCACGTAACAACATAAGGACAGGTCATTGCTTAGAGTAAGTTTAAATAGACTGTTTATATTTATATACTGTTTGGATTCTTTGAATGTTTGAATATTTTTAAATGATTGGGGTCCCCCCCCAAATGTTTTTTGCTGTTCCTATTTCATCGGTAAGCTGCCTTGAGTCCTTGGTTAGGGGAAACGGTGGGATAGGAATAAATATGCAATAATAATAGGGCAAAAATGGTTTGCCATCTTTTGGGGTAAAATACCACTCCTTGAACAAATGAACGAACAAAGCCACCAGTGAAGAAATTCTGTTGATCTTCTGCACTATGTGCTTCAAACCCAGTAGTTAACTGCAACCTGGGCTTGCTGCTTTTGTAATGGCTGGTCCTATATTGTCCCGTTCTCATTTTAAGAACATTGCTGCAAAGTGTGCTCCTGGATTGATATAGATTTACAATTATCCTAATACATTTACTTGAGTTACTATATTATGAACCATAGATACATCAGTATTATATATTATTAATTGACAGCACACAGTTCTTACAGTACTGCTTGGGGCACAGATTCTACAATTAAGTGAGAGGGGAAGGGGAGTAAGACCGCATTTGCTGTGGCAGTGAAAATGGGAGAAAAATAAGGTATGAAAAGATATCTGAAGCAGATCACACGGTGGAGGTTCAGGACAGATGGCTCCAAATAATAATAAGACACAGGTGGCCTTGTAGCTTCTGAAGGACAAACCATACAAATGACTTTTTCGTATTGCTTTTTATCCTGTAAAATGTGTCTGCTCTGAATATTTATGCTATATTGTTTCCTATTAATACATATTTCTAGAGCACTTTGTGCAGGGTGATTTCCACGCCTTGGACACATTCATGCCATACATTTAGAGCAGTATCAAACCTTTATCATACCACTTTAAACAGTCATGGCTTTTCCCAAAGAATTCTGGGAGCTGTAGTTTGTTAGGCGACCCCTACTAACAAGCTACAATTCCCAGAGTTCACTGGGAAGTGGGACTGATTGTTAAGCCTGGGCCACTTCACATTGATAAGGTAAACTCAACCCTGAAACTGCCAAAATTATTGTAGTAATTGGTAGTTATAGAGTTAAATATTATCTCCAATTATTATGGTTTGGAGATAAGAACAAACTAAAAGGTGGATTCTTATGTACAATCATTTTCCTATGTTGTTGTGCCTTAGCCTATTCACCAGTAAGCAACCTCACGTTCTGGGCCTACGAAACCTTACTTTATATTAAATAAATAAGAACATAACCATTATGAAGAGATATTGAAGATTCTAAAACTCTGCAAATGAGGTAGAAAAATTGCACCCTCTTTTGCAAGGAGAGACAACATTTGGGAAATTGGAAGAGAGCGTTTGTGAGGGTTGAGGGCTGCAACTGGCAAGAAGGATCAGCTAACACACACACACAGTGTGTGCAGAAATGCTTCTTCTTTGTGTGTGTGGATCTTTAGATGCAAGCCTTTAGAGATGGTAATGATTTGCTGGAGCACTTTCAGCAGTGAATATGGCGACCAAGGATGTGGCTGTTAAATCAGGCAGACTTTGAGAGGAATCAAATGAGGCTTTGTATGCTCTTGAACTGGATTATCGGACGGGCTTTTCACACATTCTTGTGTCTAACTCATATGCTTCCATGGCTCTTCAGAGTATTTACGTACATATTGCTGACAATATTGTATCTGACAGAGAAATGTGTTTATAAATTGGGTGTTTATGGGGAAATACGGAATCTCTGCAGCTAGTGGTATTGTTGAGTCTTAAACAATAAAATGTTCCTCTAAGAAACAAAGCTACAGAGACACTTGTTTAAGGGAGCCATTTCAAAATATTATTTGTAATTTTCATCTCCTTTAATTTCAAGTTGCATTGAAAAAAGAGTTTCCTTCTTTTTAAAATGTGTTTTTCTTTTCCCCTAGCCTGTGATATCATTGTCATCAGCATGGAATCGTCAGCAACAAGGCCAAAGCAAAAACAATGTCAGTAAAAGAGAAAGGAAGAAACTATACAACTACTAATGGTGGGCTTTGCCCCCAACAAATTGTTGGAGAATTTCCACACCCCTGAAGAATCTTCATGAAATGAGTTTCATACAAATAAGGTAGAGAATTTTGATAGGCCATTTGCACACAGCTCTGTGTACCTGTACACTTACAGCTTTCTCTCAAGCAACAGCAATTGACAGCATGATGGGGTGCTGCCACTCACCTGATCTACAGTCAGTTGTGTTGCTGCTGCTTAGTGGAAGGTAGGGAGGGAGGGAGGAGCCATCAGCAAGGTCAGCATGGTGCAAACTCGTGGGCAGTGTCAATGTTGTGCTCTTGACATGGTGCTTGAACGGCACCAACCTCACCACCACTTTACCCTCTCCCCCGATCTACTGTACCTTCCAGTCTGTAGCAGTGACATGGCCAGGTGAGGAACACCACCCAACACGCCTTCTGCTAGAATACCCATCCTTTGTGTTTTCAGCCAAGACGGCAGTTCACAGCACAGGCCCTTTCTGAACTCATCCTCACCTCCTGGATGTTCAGCTTATGTGATAATAAAAATAATTAATATCAAACGAAGATTTTTTTAAAGGAATGTTGACAGCCCAATACAGAAACAAGTTTGTGTGTCATTGGAGGGGTGAAGGAGAAATGAGTCAAATTCACACAGAAAAGGGTGCTCCAACCCCTGTTTGTAGAAGCATTTGGAGACAAACTTCCTCAAATAAAATTAATCAGCACAGAGAGAAAGACAAACAGTGGCAAGTGCAGAGAAGAGAAGCCCAGCTACAGCTTAGGAAAAGTTACTTTTTGATTAGAACATTTTTGAGGGTTGAAATCATTTGACTTCAAGCTCTTTTCCATTGTCTGCACTTTTATTTCCCAGGATATAAATCCATTTTGTAATTACTCCACTAGTCTTATCTCAGAAACTTTGCCTGACACACCATTCCATATGTTTATGATTCTCTGAATGAAAAAGTGCTCCCTGACAACCGTTCAGATTTTTCCTTTAATTTCCATTTATGCCTTATTGTCTTAGAATGTTGAACTGGAAATATATGTTGCAATATTGTGTGACATTATCTGTATTACTTAAGATTTTATATACCCATACATCAACCAAACATCAGATAAATCTTGTGGTTGCTCTTTTTTTCCTCCCTTCATCTTCTTTTCTACTGCTCTGTAGGTAATAGATTCAATTTAGTCTCTGTGACAAGTTAACTTTAAGGGTTTCTCACAAAACTAGGAGAGAATACATCTACATTTGGGTTTGAATTATTCAGAAATGGCTCCAAGTATCCCCCCCCCATTGTAGAGTAGGAAAAATAAGTTGGATTTAATAGAACTCTCATTTGCTTATAAAATTATTTGTAAATTAATCAATATTTATGATTATTAACAGAGATCAGTCAGTAAATTATAATCAAACCAATACTATTTTACAGTTTACAGATTTGCAAATTACAGCCCAATCCACAACCCTGAGAAATGTAGCTTAATTGTATCATAAACCACAGTAGCTGATCTGATTAAAATCCAAGAATTTTGGATTAGATGTTCTGCGAAGTGGAGGTTACTACTGCGGCACAATAATGGCCCAATCTTGTAGCAGCTGCTACCTGCCTGTGCAGGACTAATTAATGCCAGCATCCTAAAGGACGTTAAGATGCATGCCATGAGTATGAGGTGCACTTCAGTGTAGCTAGTTTCAGAATAAGGATCTAGGGAGTTCCAACATGCACCTCAATTAGGCAAACAGAATTCAATTCCAATGAAATAATGTTTTTGTGATTAGGGTGTTAAGCAGTTACCCAGCTACACACACACACACACACACACACACACACACACACACCTATTTGTGATCCTGCAATACTGATTTCTAAATACTTATGGTTATGTTCAGAGATGAAGCAGAGCATTTCCCCACCTTATTTATCATACACCGGCACAGAAACAAAATCAGTCTTCCGAAGATTCTGATTACTTGTGAGCAAGTTTCTTGTCAGCAGTTTTCAAAATGTACAATGGAATTAATCTTCTGCAAGGTGGAGGTACAGTCTATCAGCTAAGCATCTCTCCCTACCCTTCTCCCACACCCCTATTTAGCTTCTCGCAGAATATATGGTTTGTGATAAATTAGCAGGAGTTGGAGGTGCAACCATTTCAATTCTGTTTTCATTCTGCACTGTCAGAAGAAAACGACACTAATTGTTTTGTGTTGCTCAGGTGAAACAAATGGAGCTTTAGGGGAGGGGGGAATTAAAGATCAACATGTACTTTTGTAAGTCCCAATTTTACTGCTGTTTATTTGATTAAATTTGAAAATATTAACCCCGGTCCAGAAACAGGGAAACTGCAAAAAAAATGACATTTATAGATTGTATTTCTGGAAATATCACTGAAATGCTTTAATCTAGAGCTACAACGTATTTAGTAAGGCTGTGCAACTGATTTTTCATAATCCTGAATGGAATTCAGCTGATTCATACTGATTTGTACCAAATCTCGATTGGGTTGAGGCAGCTACAAATTGCTAGAGTTGGGTAGATCCAAACTGATTTGTAGCAATTTGTGTTGATCTGGAGCTCAAAATGTTCTCTGAAAAAGCCAGACATACTATCACCAAAGCATTTAATTTATTGATTACAACACCATATAAGGAGAACACCAGGGCTAGGGAAGAGGGAGGCTCATTGACAATTCTAGCTTCCAATTCAGGGTTTACAATCTCACCCAACCCACTCAGTGCTTGGGGAGAAAGAAATTCACGTTGCTATCACTCTTTTGTAAACTCTATATCCTAGAAAGAGTTTGGTGGCATTTGTTCAGCTTCTGTTTTGTTTTCTTCACGGTACTTTGGCAAGCCTTATACCTGTTTGCTATCCACCCCTTCCTAATCAATCCCAATCCCATCTTTATACAAAAATAGTAATAGGTTTTTTTCTGGATCCTAATCTTAGTTACTTAGGCAGTGTCACTTACCTGCCCCCATTTTGGCCCTAGTTTTTAAGGTTTGGTTTGTATTTTATTTACAGGTGTTTTCTGTGTTGGTCTTTATTAGTACATGTGTGTGTTTGTGTGTGGGGGGGTAAGTATTATGAGTACATTGTGCCTAGTCAGTGCACAAGCAGCACACATACAGGGTAATATTACATATATCAGTCTTTTTTAAAAAAAACTTTTTTTGGGGGGGAAGCAAACTTTAAAGGTGGCTGGCATAAAAATCTCTTGATTGACCTGTCTGAAATTTGCCCAGATAAATCCTGCCCTGAGGGGCTATCATGTCTCCAAATTTCATGCACTATGTGAAAAAGCAAAAAAGTTGTGTACATTTTGGTTTCCCAGTGCAAGTGAATAGGATTACAAGATTTGGATTTCTGGATCAGGTCCAGATTGATCCAAACTAAATTGGATCTGGATCTGGATTGCCACATTGGATGGGTGTGTGTGGACTGCAGACTTGGTTTGCTCACATACCAAAACCTCACTGTCAGATATGATAATCATATCACCACAATGCAAATTTTCTCTCATTTACAGCACAAACTGCACATTCCAGCCACATATGAACTATAATGAATCAAAATTTGACATTGTGAATGGAGAACAAAATGAATTGGAGCCACACCTATCCATGCATTGAGTAGACCCACTGAAATCCACTGGACTTAGGTAAGTCATAAGTAGGTCAGTGCTTAACTTTGGCTGGATCATGCTAACATAGTGCAATGCAAAATAGTGAAGCCATGAGAACTCACTCAGCTGTGCATAATAGAGGCATAGTTAAAAACACAATTAAAAAGTGGCTTGATCTGAAAATATTATATATGTATTCATCCACTTCAAATCAGTTTCCATATTCTTTTTGCCATTAATCTTCAGTATCACACTCAAAACAGGTGTTTCAACAGCCCATTAATTGCTTATAAATCTACCCGTGCTTCTTTCCAAAGTGCAGAGCAGTAGGAGAAAGTCATCACTGTTTCTTTGTTTCATTCAAAGCTGCAATCCAACTTGCTGGGAAGCAAGTTTCATTGAACTGTGTAAACCATATTGGACTGTTATTGAGTTCAGCGAAGGATTGGAAAGTTGACCTTGGGTCCCATTGCTTAAAGCTCACTAGAAGAAGCTTCTATACACAATGGCTAACATCTTCAACATCCTTTACTTTCTGTGTTTACTCCCGCTGAAGGCCACTTTATTTTTATTCAATGGCAAATGCCCCAATCCTAAAGAAAGCCAGTAAAGTGTGGTGGTTGAAGAGTTCGGAAATAAGCCTCATGGATTTTATGTGGTGAACCTCCCTGAGATCTACAGATGAATACAAATTTAATAAATGATAATTACAATAAAAACCGAATGATCTATCTTCTGTTTGTGACAAACATCACAGTTGTTTCAGCAGAACTTACTTAAGGTAAAGACGCTTGGCATTGCTGCATAACTTGGCATGGGGAAGAGTTGGCCAAATTCACACCATACATTTAAAGCATTCTTATACCACTCTGTCATGACCTCCCTGAAGGAACCCTGGGACCTGTAGTTTGTTATGGATTCTGAGAGTGGCTATTTCCCTCACAGAGCTACAATTCCCAGATTTCCCTGGGAACAGTGATTGTTAAACCACTCTGACAACTGTATCTCTGTGAGGGGGGTATGGGGTCTCCTAATCGCTCTCAGCAACCTTAACAAACTACAGTTCCCAAGATTCTTTAGGGGAAGCCATAACTGTTTAAGGTGCTAGATTTGGCCCATGTCTACTTAAGAGCCGGAAACTAGTTTGCTGAGCTGCTTTTCGATCTTAGCGCATCTGCGTCAAACTTGTAATTAGAGAAATGAAAATCTTCTTCATCTATAGCTGTTCTCATCAAGGGAATGTCTTGGGAATAAGAATTGTAATCTGAAACGTGTCCTGGAGCCTCACAGTGCATCTTTGCAGTAGCTTTGTAAAATGGGGTGGAAGGCAAAATAGTCACAAGGAAGGTATGACTGATTCCCCCAAAGCTATGAATCAAATTACTGATAGACTCAAGAGATTAACTGGGATGGATACTCCACCTCCATACTCCCAAAGATATGTCCATTAGATCACCGTGTTTCTCGAGAGACAAGCCTCAGCAAGACGGAGAGGCATGCACCAAAGTAAGCAATATTTTAAACAAGGTCTTGCCTGAAGTCATATTTGTAGAAAGGTGAAGTATTTGTTCATTTATCAGTGTTTGGTTACTCATCTGGCTGGCTTGATCTTTTTTCTTTGTGTGCAGATAGAATTTCAAAAAGAGCTAAATCATTCTCTTTGAAATCTGGCATAATTTGCTCCAAGGCTGAAATTTTACTTGACTAGTTCCGGCTCAGGAACCTAACATGAAAATCCTGGAACAACTTTAATTTCAGAAGCATAATAAACTGGCTTTTCCTGAACTTTGTGACCTCATTATTTCCAACTAATTTAGTTTGTGCTCTCTTCCTTTTCTTTTCCCTCCTGGAATTTAAACTATTTGGGGCTATTTTCATAGTTAACTGAAATGAAGTTTTGAATGTAGATTAAGAAACAATAAGAGCTGAGCCCTGCCTTCCAGCAATGTGTCAGCATCTCTCATAAATTTCTGTATATATATATATATATATATGTTTATATATATGTATGTTTATAAAGGTACTGGTAAAATGTTAATGCACATGCAGTATGTAACATGATATAAGGGAGATCCACTGTGAGTCTACCTACAGCCTACTCACATACTCATAATGAAGAAATGGGACTTTTAGGTTGCGCTTAAATGCTTCTTGTTGCTGCTGTTGCTGTTGTTGTTATCATTATTACTATTTTATTTACAAACCACCTTTTACCCATACCTCCTGTTGATTTACAAGCATGCCATAAAAGCAGTATAAAAATAGTTCTTAAAAACCAGTACAAAACAATTACTGCATATGATAACAGAGACCTTTTCCTCCAGCTGGAAAAGCTCAGCCTCATCTAAAAATCCTGACTCTGCACCCACAAACTGAACCTAATCCAAGGCTTGGTGTAATGCCAGGGCCTCTAGCTCATCCTCTGATGAGGAATGCCCTGGCTAAGACATGACATGTTGTTGTTGTTTAGTCGTTTAGCCGTGTCTGACTCTTCGTGACCCCATGGACCAGAGCACGCCAGGCACTCCTGTCTTCCACTGCCTCCCACAGTTTGGTCAAACTCATGCTGGTAGCTTCGAGAACACTGTCCAACCATCTCATCCTCTGTCGTCCCCTTCTCTTTCCCAACATCAGAGTCTTTTCCAGGGAGTCTTCTCTTCTCATGAGGTGGACAAAGTACTGGAGCCGCAGCTTCATGATCTGTCCTTCCAATGAGCTCTCAGGGCTGATTTCTTGATTTCTTAATCCAATGCTTGGTGTAATGCCAGGGCCTCTAGCTCATCCTCTGATGAGGAATCCCCTGGCTAAGACATGACATAAAGGTAAAGGTAAAGGTACCCCTGCCCGTTCGGGCCGGTCTTGCCAGACTCTAGGGTTGTGCGCTCATCTCACTCTATAGGCCGGGAGCCAGCGCTGTCCGCAGACACTTCCAGGTCACGTGGCCAGCGTGACAAGCTGCATTTGGCAAGCCAGCGCAGCACACGGAACGCCGTTTACCTTCCCGCTGGTAAGCAGTCCCTATTTATCTACTTGCACCCGGAGGTGCTTTTAAACTGCTAGTTTAGCAGGCGCTGGGACCGAACGACGGGAGCGCACCCCGCCGCGGGGATTTGAACCGCGCGTCCCAAGACATGACATTGGAACCTTCAAACATCTCAAACAGAAGGTATTTCCTAGCTCTCTTGCCTGAGATCCCCAGCCCCCATAACACACACTTTTTTCCTAGATTTGCCATAGATAAACTTGGACCTTTTAGATAAAAAGCCTGTACTGTGCAGCTGACCTATAATTCATCCCCCATCCATGGAGATCAGCTATGCTGTTCACAATGCCTAGTAATAATAATAATAATTAGTGAAGTGCTGCTATTTTAAGCCCCAGCGTGCTTTGTGATATGGAGACCTAAAAAGTAACAACGTTCTACTCAGATAGCTTTCAGTCTACATAATATGATCATGAGAAAGATGATGATTAAAGTAATAAGTGGAATGAATCAAAGTGAAGGTGTGCAGGATGATTTGACAAAGGAGGATCAGGGATGAAGTCTGGAGAGTTGATGACGGCGGCCAGCATAGCAACAGTATCTTAAATCCTTTGCATGGAAAGGAAGTTTTCGGAAGAGGGGTTGTAAAGCAGAGGGGTAGGTGGTGTGATGAATAGAGAAACAATACAGCGGAGGCAACAATGGTAAATCATGAGAGAATACCTGCTGGACAGAGTACGTGTCTAATCATCCCTTCCCTTTGGCCACAGTGCCTCTGGCTGATGGGAACTGGGAGTCCAACAACATCTGGAGAGCCACCAGTTCCCTAGCCATGGCTTAAATGAAAAGAGTAGACACTTGACTAGAAAGCAAGCAGGTGGAAGCAGATAGCAAGGGTGATTTGCAAGCAATTGTAAAGAAAGGGACTTTTAGCAAAAGCAGAGGTATTCAAAACAGTTTGGATGCAGGCAAACAAGAGGAGGAGGATAAGATACGGGAAGAGGCAAACTTGTAGACTGTCTCCTCCCTTATTTTGCATTTTAACAAGAAAATAGCTGTAGCTGACCACCTAAAGAAGAGTGATACTCACAATGAAGAAGCACAATTGCTGACATTATCCAATTTATTTCCTCATTTGGTCATGCTCTCATTTGTTTTGGCCCTACCTGCCACTGGAATGCATCCCTGGGAAAACTGGTCACCAGGGAATGCAGCCTTCAGTCTGAAAAAAGTTCCCCACTCCTGGACTAAGCCTATTCAATGTCTCCTTTTTCACTCTTAAGCCATAGATGCATATCCTTAGCTTAGCAGTTCATTTGCCTTATAGTTCAGTGACACCAAGTATTGTTTTAAGTCACAATAAATACATAGTATACCACATCTGAATAGCAACTTGAAACCCAGAAGCTCTCCTATACTACAAGTGTGAGAATTTTTATTATTTATTCATTTATATATCCCTTAATACCAAAATAGGCTTCTATGTGGTTTGCAAAGAATGAAACAGGACCCATTGTGGAATAGCACAAATTGTTGAGGAAGACAAAAAAATCAGATGTACCGTATTTTCTCGTCTATAAGATGCTCCCATGTATAAGATGCCCCCTATTTTGGGGGACTCCAATTTAAGAAAATGGGGGGCGATGCATCCATGTATAAGATGCCCCCAAATTTTTGACATTATTTTTTTAGGAAAAAACCTAGTCTTATTCATGGGAAAATATGGTAAGTCATGATGATCTAAGATTCCTGCTGACTTTTCTTACATACTATTTTATGATAGCAGAAAGCAATAGCATCACTTATACTGATGGCAATTTACTTAACATTAGCATTCATACAAAATCAGAGGGGTTGGTTATTTCCATCTCATTCGCACTAACTATTAACCTCTTCCAACTAGATGGTAGGGGTGAGGAGTTCTTCACGGACACAAAGGACATGTTGGATGTAGAATGCAATTACTTTAACCATGCAATCCCATGTATGCCTACTCAGAAGTGAGACCCACTGATTTCAACTGGATGCTAGAGGCCAGATTATAACAGTGTATTAATTCCTAACATATAAATGTTCTGGATAAATGTTCTGGGTCAAAAAGACATCAGACTGAGGGAGTTTTCCATAGAAGAACATTTCAGAACTGAGGTGCTGCAGCGGACAAGGGAATGTCACAGATTACCCCCCAAAAAGGCTTTATCTAAGTAGTCTCCCCCCCAAAAAAAGGGGGGACCTGGGGAAGATCTTAGCTGGAGCATGCTTGTGTCGGTGGAGCCAGTTCTTAGTTGCATCCCATTCTACTTATAACTTAAAACCAGTATCCTGAACTGGGCTGGGAAATGGCCTTCCAGTTCATAGATGCTGTGGTATAGAGGAAGACTTCAGACTTTCAAGAGTCTTCTTGTGTTCTTATGTCAACTTCTATCCCCTCAGCAAGCAGTAGCTAGGGAGGGAGAGAATCAAACCATTAGGAATATTGAAAGTTCACCCCTGTTAAAATAAATCTGAAAGATTAAATCTCTGTTACAACCTACTTTTGCTGCCATACACGAGGCCCCCGTTTACTTACATCCTAAGCAGCAGACATACATGCTTGTACTGTATTACCATAAGAACCTCTGTTGCATTGCAATGAAGCAGTGATACACAGGGAAGTGATAGTTTTTACACCACCTTTCTTTCCCACTGGAAACCGCGTTATTATTATTATTATTATTATTATTATTATTATCATTATCATTATTACTATTTCAGTTTATGAATGTGAGAAGAAATGGCAAAAACCACAGCAAAACATGGTTTGAGCAGCAGTAATACAGTTGTCTAGGTAACTGGAGGAGCAGTTAAGTCATCTCGAGAATATAACTGCAGTCATCAAGGTCATGTGCTAAGAACTTGACGGGGAAAGGGCGGGGGGAGATGCAGAAACGGTGTGTAAAATGGTTCTTATTCTAAATGCAGAGATACGTGGATTCCACTCTCTCGGTTGCTGTTTTCAAATCTGTGTTCATTGGATTGAAGTTGCACATATACCCGTAGGTTAAAAAGAAGAGGGCAGTGTTATTCTTCTACTATCACCAGCACTCTTAACCCAGCCCAAAAAGTATAAAATTGAAGATGATCTGGTTCACATTAAAGAGTGAACTCAAATCAGGTCAGGGTGCTTCAGTTGCAGAATAGCAATCAATTAGTTTATCATTAATCAGATAATTTTTGGTTTCTTGAATAACATGAAATGAAAAGTAGAAATAACTTGCAGTATCATTTTCAGGAACCATCTCTCAGCTTTATAAACTAATCCTTCTCTAATGGCCCTTTTTAATATAATTTATAGGTTCGTCATTACCCTTTTTGTATTAGTAATTATTTCTAAAATACCAGAGAACCATCTTTTTTCCCAGGGTTCTTCTATGTGCCTGATTTACAGCTAGTCTCATGTTGGACTCTGTCTTTCTGAGGTTTGACATTTCAAAATATTTATAGCTCTTTTACATTAATGCCTTTCTCATGAATCTGAAGGTGACCGTTATTTCTTTCATCGTGTTGCAATTAAATGGATCAACTTTGGCTTTATTATTTCCACTATTTATCTCTTCAGCACATTAAAAAAAAATTAAAATTAGAAAATGACACAGCGCATTGTGTGAACTAGAACAATTGCATATTTTCTAAAAACACAAGGCACCCTTGATGCAGGGGCTAAGAAACTGTTCCAAGCGAAAGCGCAAAATCTTTAATATTTTATTGATCAGATCTAAACCTTCTGCCCAAAGTGGCAATTAAATTTCAATTAAACTGACTGAAAGCATCATATTAAATTTCAGCACTTTACGAGCTATCAGATAATGCTGCAGGACAAATCTTTAGTATGATCACACTCTTTTCAAATTATATTATCCTGTTCATTCACAATAAAAGTGACAGTTTTAGGTATACTTTCAATATTTCTTGAATATAAGCCCTCTAATGAACACATTTTATTGCCTTTAAATCAATTATTATTGGATATTTTAATAAAGTGAATTGAGCACTTTGTTTTACACACTGCTTAGAAGTTATTATATTTTGCAGACAGCACAGCAAAGGACTGTATCGGGATGATAGAAATATCCAAATACCTAACATTGCATTATAAATTTAATCAGCTGCTTACGATTGTGAATATGCTGCCTCGCATTTCACTGCATTTTGCAATGCCTTATATTAATTAATAACAGATTAACTATTCCAGATTTGGGTCTCCAGCCTTCCAATACACCTCTTGCATTAATGAGATAAGGTTAAGATAATATAACCGAATTACTGAAATAAAACACCGAAGAAGCTCTAAAGATATTATTGCATATTAAGTCTCACACTTTATTACTATATCAACCCCTCAGTCCCATGGCCATGTGCCATGCATCAGCATTTAACCTATTCTAATAAAGTCCTTGCTGTAGAAAGAAGGTGCTCTGCAACTGAACACACACACATATATAGGATAGTGATTTGTCATATTCATGTAGACACACAGCAAATACGACATAGAACTAAAATTGGACATGAATATGGTAGAAGGACACAATTGCATCTGGCTTAAAGCTATGCTGAAACAAGCAATATTATATTCATTTTGTATGCAGGATACACAGCATGCTAACAGGATGCTCTCATTTTATTGATGACACGTGAAAAACAATGATCCGTACACATGGGCCCAATATTTATCTGCAGTATTTTTCAATTACATTTCTGTCATTTTCAGGGGTGTTGTTACACTCTTCCCTTGCCCACTGGAGATGCGCAGGAATTGTTGTCCCCCCTGTAGGGGCATAGAACATGCCATCCAGTTCCGGGCTAAGCATTTGGAGCTAAAAGGAAATACAACAACAGGGATGGCAAGCACAGCCACAACAGGGAGTGACTAGTTAGCTCTGGAAGCTGCAGTAGTATTCCTTCCCATCTAACATCATTCTTTGTTTCTTTTCTTTGTCTGTTAATTTTTCAAGTATATAGAAATGAACACACACACTTTCGAGAGGGGGGAGGTAATGGATGTAGATGGGAGACGGTGTTCTTCCATTTCTTGCTGCTGTCACTTTAACCGGGGTGGGGGGTGGGGGGGAGAGAGCTCAAATCCCAACCAAGGACGTATATTTTGTTGATAACAATCACAGCATTTCAGAGATAAGATTACTTTGTATGAATAAGTATGTTTTGTTTTCACTATCAGTAAACATCTCTTTTTCACTCCGCTATATTTCACCCTTGGGAACCGAGTGAAAAATCAGTCATTTCAGAGAACAGGAAAAGGAACTCTTCAGCCTAGTTAAGCTGCACAACATAATTGGCTGCGAGCGAAGGGCATTTTCACACATGACACTAAAAGCACTTTCCCCATCTCCCGCACCTGAAATTAAGATGTGAAGCCCATGTTGGCTAAAATTAACCTCCTGTTTAAAAACGGGACTCTTTTTCTTTCTGACCCACGTTAATTATATTCACTTATGGACACAAATAGTGCAGTCTCAGTGACACTTTTAGCGTTAGGTGTAGAAAAAGCCAAACACCTTATCTGATCTGAACACGTCGCATTCTAGAAGGCTGTAATCCTATAGTCTTAAAATTAATTCCCATTGATTTCATTGGAACTTGCGATTTCTTTTATTTCTTTTTACTTGTTTGATTGATTTATATCCTCCAAGTTGCTGAGTGTGGCATATGTGGGGGGGGGGTTTCCCCTTCTCTATTTTATCCTCATAACAACCCTGTGAGGTAGGTTAGGCTAAAAGGTAGCAACTGGCCCAAGGTCACCAAAGGAGCTTTAGTTTTCTGCTTCAAGATTATTGCTTGACATCGTACCCTGAATTAGAAGGGGGTAGGAATGGGAGTGCCTGATCACCTCATCTTTCTCCTGAGAAATCTCTATGTGGGACAAGAAGCTACAGTTAGAACTGGATATGGAACAACTGATTGGTTCAAAATTGGGAAAGGAGTATGACAAGGCTGTATATTGTCTCCCTGCTTATTTAACTTATATGGAGAATTCATCATGCGAAAGGCTGGGCTGGATGAATCCCTAGCCGGAATTAAGATTGCCGGAAGAAATATCAACAACCTCAGATATGCAGATGACACAACCTTGATGGCAGAAAGTGAGGAAGAATTAAAGAACATTTTAATGAGGGTGAAAGAGGAGAGTGCAAAATATGGTCTGAAGCTCAACGTCAAAAAAACGAAGATCATGGCCACTGGTCCCATCACCTACTGGCAAATAGAAGGGGAAGAAATGGAGACAGAGATTTTACTTTTTTGGGCTCCGTGATCATTGCAGATGGTGACAGCAGTCATGAAATTAAAAGACCCCTGCTTCTTGGGAGAAAAGCAATGACAAACCTAGACAGCATCTTAAAAAGCAGAGACATCACTAATACTTTGGCCACCTCATGAGAAGAGAAGAGTCCCTGGAAAAGACCCTGATGTTAGGAAAGATTGAGAGCACAAGGAGAAGGGGACGACAGAGGACGAGATGGTTGGATAGTGTTCTCGAAGCTACCAGCATGAGTTTGACCAAACTGCAGGAGGCAATGGAAGACAGGAGTGCCTGGCGTGCTCTGGTCCATGGGGTCACGAAGAGTCAGACATGACTAAACGACTAAACATCAAGAACAGGGAGTTCCATTCAGAAACAGAAATAGATGTATGGTGCACTCTTTAGAAATATGAGTCCTGCTTAGGCAATAGTTGCATATTGATGGGAAGGCAAATATGTCCAACGTATTGTCCAAGTCTGCCTTTGCCTGTTTCTTCCAATTGGTTTTAGGTGTGAGGAATTCAAATAATCTGCTCTTGTTTTTGTGACTGGACAACATTTAGCTTGGTAAATCTACATTCGATTAAAAAGCACATGAACTACTCTCAGAAAACCAGGAATTTTAATTTTTCCTTCTGAAAATGTCAGGTAATACTATAAAAACGTAGTTTCTCTGCATAAAACATATCCTACTAAAGATATAACATGACCTTGTAATCACAAAACATTAGAAAATAATGATATTCAGCATGACAAGGCCACCGTGGAACTTGCATGGGCTTGTCAATGAACTTCTCTACTTCCATTATAAGTTTACATGTCAAGACCAGTCTATCAGGTCCAACGAGGATGAAGCACTGGGGTCGATGCAAGATGTCTTCCTTGGACATACAGAAAGATCTCCCAGTGTGTCATCCTCTCCGCCCTTCAAGTCAATGATCTTTTGGACGCCAGCTCTCCTCTCCTCATTGTTGTAGGACCACAAGAGTGTCTGTATTTATTTCACTGAATGCATACCACACTGAGCGCTGGATGGCTTCCACTGCAACCTTCTTTTGCAGCCTAACTCACTGCAGCTGAAACAAGATGTGGTGTGGCCTTCCACCCAAGAGTGTTTTACTTAGATGTTAAACCAAGGGCAGTACACGCAGATGATGTCTTTCACTATCAGTCTTAAGTTGTTGTGGGTCTTGCCTTTAAGGCCATGTTTTGAAACCCATATGCAACAAAGCCTGTTTGGTGTTGTTAACCACTTTGAATGACTCATTGGACCAATTTCAAGAAGGGCCAGATCTGTGAGTTTTCCTGTCCTTGTGGCCTGCATGATCCGCTACCTGTGCACTTGACCAGTAGAAAGATCCTTTATGACATTGTCACTCAGTGAAGTAAGAGGCTCCTCAATGGAGAGTTTGGTGAATGAAGGATCAGTTTCAAGTTGTGTAGCAGAGTCTAGCGTCTTGCCAATGTTACCTGTCCACATGCTGTTAGATTTTCACCTTGCCTGCATTGTATCTCTTGCCCATTGCTTTGAGATGTTTGTAGTTAAGCAATATATACATTGTTTAAATAAATAAATATCCACACACACACACCAAAAAAGGTGTGATTGGGACAATAAGAACACACTAAACTGGTTTGCAGAAAGTGATTTATTATAGTGATTTATTATATTAACCCCAAATGCATCCTTAGGAATCAACAGAGTTGTGATATGCATGAATTATTTTAATTGGTGGGTTTTATCTGACTACAGTGGAATTCTGCAAAGCACACACACAGCCCTCCTGCAACTTCTGACAAGGGGAGTACAGGAGATGTAAATGCAGCTTGCATGTCCTTGTAGCACTCATCTCTGAGCAAATCTCTTTGGATACCGTATAATAATCACCTTCCCATCGATTCCTGAAGGAGTCCTGAAACTGCAACGAACCATACTCCCCACCTTATACTTCAGTAAGTACCATTGAGATCAATGGGACATGCTTCTAAGCAAATACAGATAGGGTTGAGGTATTAATCAGAAAAAAGCTGAGGCCAACATCAATCTTCCAGCAATTATGCATCTCTGGTGAATATGCAAGATTTCTTGCTGATACCAAAAGAACGATGAATACCAGCCGGGTGTCTCTGTGTGAATTCACCTCTGTTCTATAGAATGCATTTTTTTTAAAGACTGCCCTACAGTCCCACAGTGCAGAATGCAATCCATCAGATTCTCTATAAACCAGGGAATATATATCTGGCTAAACCTATCTAAAATGAGATGCAGCATTAGCAATATGGAAGGCCTCAGCAAGGTAGGCAATAAAAGGAGATATACTATAGTACCTGACATCAGATTGTTTCAAGCTTAATTTCAGTAAAGTAATAAGGTCAGGGAGAGAAATGCTCAGCGATGAACAGATTGATAGTAGGAAATGGAAAGGATGGGACTCTGTGTGTGGGACTTAAACCATTTTTTGACTTCCATAGAGAACAAAGAGATGTACACAGACCATAATCTCTAACAGATTTGTAGCCATTACTGTGCAGTGGGCAGATGGAGGGTAGGGCAGCATGCTTAAAGTGGGAAATCACATGCTTTTCTGCTGGAGTTCAAAAGGACTGGGGCTTTTGGTGTCTCATAAATAAATAAATAATAAGTGCTGGTGCATAGATTAAAAGGCACACCGTTCGTATCTGTGTGTGCGTATGTGTATGTGGCACAGATGCTGGTGTGCAAGCATGCCTGTATTGCTTTCTGCAACAAGGGATGCCCTTTGCTTCAGTCTGAGGGCTGCTCAAGTGGAAAGGGGAAATCCCAAATCCATCTCACGATGAGTGGTGCATCTCAGGTTATGAACATTCTTCACTGCCATGGCATATCTGCCATTCCTAATCTAAGGCTGGCTCAAACCTCGGAATTTCAATCTGCCTGTCGATATATGCATGAACTACAGGTGATGTGGTTAAAAAAAAATGAGTTCATGTGAGGAATACCATGTTTCAAAAAGCATAGTCTCAAAAAAGGTGACAGAGATACATTACGTAATTATTTATTTAAAGTGTTTTTATCTTGATTTTGGCCAAAAATGCACTCAAAGCGTCTTACAAATGTCAGTTATAAGGCAGTCCCTACCCTCAGATTTACAATCTATAAAGCCTAACTCAAAAAGAAAAGGTCTTGGGGGTGAGGAAGTTGCAGTTGAAGGGGAGAGTGAAAACATCACATCCTTTAAACCATGGGTAGGCAAGCTAAGGCCCAGGGTCTGGATCCACCCCAATCACCTTCTAAATACGACCCGAGGACAGTCTGGGAATCAGTGTGTTTTTACATGAGTAGAATGTGTGCCTTTATTTAAAATGCATCTCTGGGTTATTTGTAGGGCATAGGAATTTGTTCATTATTTTTTTCAAAATATAGTCTGGCCCCCCACAAGGTCTGAGGGACAGTGGACCGGCCCCCTGCTGAAAAAGCTTGCTGACCCCTGCTTTAAACATTGTAAGGGATCCCTTCCCCTTGCTCTCTACTTTTGAACTGAAAAGAACTTCTAATTGTTTTCAATGACTATCAAGTTCAGAAGACTCTCCCACTGCTTGGAGGTAGGGTTTTCAGTGAATCTTGCCTTATGAGTTTCAGATTCATGTTTCATCTTGAAGTCCAACAGGAGAAATAGCTAAGCAAATTGTCATGAGCGTCAAATTGTCACAGCTCACCCTCTGATGATTCAGTTTAGTGCTAGGGCTGGGCAATACTTTTTTAACATCGTGGTATGTCAGCAGCTAAACACTGGTATATGCTGATATATCACGATGACTGGAATTTATCTGGCCTGCTTTTTCCCGCCTTAGGGAAAGAAGAAGCAGCTGAGATACATGGCCCAATCCTACACAGTGAGCGAGTCTTGATGCCTCTCAGGCTCACATGTGAACCAAGGAGCATTGAGGCTTCGCTGAACTATTCACTTGGGTGGTGGAAGAGGCCTCCCGCCTTCCAGCTGAATGACCCAGAGGTGGGCTGAGGGCTCTATTAACTGCTCGGCTGAGGAGGATTGCAACCTCACACCCCTCAGTAGAGCAATTTCTCAGAACCCCCAACCGGCCACCAGCTTGTGTGAGCCAGTGGCAGGGCATGGGCTTCGTAAAATTGCTTGGCTGAGGCGAGGGCAGCTGCGCACTCCTCAGCCAAGCAATTTGAAGAAGAGGAGGGAGGAACAAGTCGTATTGTGCCTCGCCGACGCAGCTTATTTCTCCCTCTGCAGTTATGAGGGCAGATTGGGGTGGTGGCTTCACTCAGTGGTATATCGCTGGTGAAACTGCCACTGACCCTGAGTCCCTCTGCTACCAACGACAGCTGGAGGGAGCCAAGAGCGGTGGTGGTTTCACTTGTGATATACCGCCAAGTGCTGCTGCCATCGCAGTCTACCCCTCATACCAGTCCTGGGCAATGTATCAATGCATCGCCCCGGTGTATTTGGTGCAAAAGGCAACCTGCGTGGAGGTTGTTTTCTTGTTTTCTGTGGGAAGCTATGTGGTTACATTTTGGGGTGGGAGGAAACAGATGTATGGCAGAATCCTAGTAAATTAAAAAGTTGTTTGTTCCTATTCTGTAATCAGCAAGAATAAAAATCTCACCCCAAATAAGTGCTGTATTTAACTACTTAACCTCTTTAAGCCAGGGATGAAACTTGTGCAGGAGGGCAAAATAATAATAATAATGATGATGATGATGATGATGATGATGATGATGTTTTCTACTCAGTCTTCACCAATACTTTATCAAACCCTGACCAAGCCTTCACCTATGTTTTGAAGATCCCTCCGTTAGCAGAACCATATGCTACAAAATTTTGCTAAGATGTACCATCTCAGATTACAAGAAACAGAATGTTTGAATACTCTCTGCCTATGGAACACATGTAAGTTAGGGACACAATTGCTTTTTTTTATTATTCAGTTGTAGTAGAGCAATGGAAACAAGTTTTTCCTACTGCCTGGGGCTAGGCAATTTATGGTAATATCACAAATTTGTGGTCTTTTTTTAGTATACCCAAAATCCTTTGCTTATTAGGGGCTACCCCACATTTTCTTCAAAAAATTGCTTTGCTCAGTTAACTACAACAGAGTTATCAAAATATTCAAAAGTAGGGGGTACATGGTTTGGCTTTTGAAAAATAGGGGGTCCTCAGTAATTAGCTAATTGGGAACCACTGGTCTAAACCATTCCCTGAGGTCAATGTCAACACAATTCAAAAAAATGTTCCACTTGATGCAATGGAAGCAGAGAGATTGGTTTGGGGTTTTTTGCTCCCCTCACCACCAGACAGTAGGGACGATGTTCAATTGGCTGCACAGCATGTCTCTTGCCACCTGCTTTCTAGTCACCATCCAGCTTGTTCCTCAGCCCTCCCTCAGGTCTCTGGCATACCAAGGTGCAGAATGGGCTCTGCAGTGCTGGAAAGGGCAGTTGGGAACAGCCATGCCAAGAGCCCAATGGGTTTCAGTGTTGCATAGTGCAGCAAGGACTTCAACATCAAAAAACAATGGGAGAATGACATAAGCTATGAGATTAACCCCACTCAATGGACCAGAATGTGGTCTAAACCCGCCCCCCTTTAAATCCATATCAAAGAAAAGAAAAGAACTCACTCTGAAACTCACCTACAGGTGGTACCTAACACCAAGAAAACTAGCGCTAATATGCCCAGGAACCTCAACAAAATGCTGGAGAGGGTGCACCTCCACAGGCACATACCTCCACATGTGGTGGGAGTGCCCCAAAATCCAACTATTCTGGACAGCAGCCATATGAGAAATATGTAAAATAACTAAGCAAGTATTAGACATCACCCCAGAACTGGCCCTACTAAACATCTTCCAAGACAACAATGCCCACTTACACCACAAAGAACTCATAACTCACCTACTTTCAGCAGCCAGAAACACCATAATCAGACACTGGAGAGACCTGTCGGGAGTAAACATGGACCAATAGTACCAAATAGTATAGGAAACAGCCCTACTAGAAAAATTAACCAATAAACTGAAACTGACACGGGGACAAACAGAAGAAGACGTTCCCCTTTATCGCATACACAGCCCAACAAGACAATGACAATAATCCACCAACAGCATATAAATCAATATGGCTAACCTGATCCAAAACACCCACCCACCCAACTCACACACGAAAACAAAGAACACCACAACCAACCACAAATGAACAACCACACCCTAGGCCAACCCCAACCTCTCATCACCAAAGGAACACAAGTGAACAGCAGAGAACCGGCACAAGTAACGCTGACACCAAACCCTACATACATTAAGCAAAATAGAAACACCGCCACCCGACCCCCGACCCCACCAGTGTCTCAACAAATGAAACTGATTTGTAAAAATGTTACATGGAAAAAATACGAGAGATGTTACCCATACTACTGTAAATCAAGAAAATCTTTAATAAAAAACAAAAAACAGGGTTGCATGCTCTGTTAGAGGAGCCCAGAATGGCAGACACAATAAGGATAAAACATTTTTAAAAAAGAAAAGAAAAGAACTAAAAGCAGTTTTAAAACACCATTTTTTAAAAAAAGCAGTTTAAAACTTCCTCAACCTCAGGGTTGCCGGGAATAGTGTCTTTCAGCTATCAAATGCTTGATCCATTGGATTCCATTTGCCCCTGTGTGGTTGGTTATAAAATTATGCATAGTTTTTTTTCATAATATGAGGACCCAGCATCACACAATCCTGACTTCACTTTAGCCGGGGATAGTAATTAGAAGTAAATTCCATTGCCTCCTCTGTGTTGTTCATTGCCGTTGCTGGTCTTCCACTTCATTAAAATACTGACTGTAAATATCTTGGGCCAGGAACTTTTCATTTGGCTTATGTGACTTTATACAGCTCTGTGTACCCTGATGGTGTAATTGCAAAGGTATTTTTTAAAATAAAGTATATTTTTATTGAGTTTAATACAAAACAGGACTAAACAGAAGAGGTTATCCCTCCCCTCCCTCCCCCCCCCCCCCCGTTTCACCTCCCAGCCCCCACCGTTGCATTACTTTACCACCCTTGTAAAACATTTATCCAGAGATGTGCACACATAGCAGGTGGGAAAGGATATATCTGGGTGCCATATTTCAGCAAGATTGTCTGAGTTCTGGGTTTAATGCCTTCATATGTTTAGCCAATTTATCCATCAAGGCTGTTGGCCGGACCTTTTTCCTCCACTATGGTCCAAACTCCCCCAGTTCCGTGCAATATGTTGTCTGGCCACTACAAACAGGAATATTATAAGTTGTTTATAGTATAAATTCTCCCAATCCTCATGAAAAATGTTCAGAAAAACCAATTGTTGTGAGCTTTGTATTATTTGTTGCATTGTGAGGCTTATTTCATCACATATTGTAGTCCAAAACACCTGTATTCTGTCACAAGTCTTTCTTCTTTGACAATCACTCGTAGCCGAGTAAGATTGTCTTCCATAAACACAGTTTTAAAAGTGAGTGCGTGACTGTGGAGGCCAATTCTGGATCCACACGTTCTTCCACAGTGGGGACATTGGTTTCCGGGCGGGAGGTGATCATGGTGAGGGTTTGCTAAACATGTCTTCCACTTAGCGCGTTTCTCCCTTTCGTCCTGAGTTCAAGTGTCTTCAGAACCCATGACACCTTTGGTAAAAGCTGCTCTCCAATTGAAGCACTCGCAGGCCAGTGTTTCCCAGTTGTTCGTGTTTATATGACATTTTTTTAGATTTGCACCACATGTGGTACATAGAAACTATACTAGTGCACCATCTCTAACAAAGAGGAGAGGAAGATGGGTTAATATCATGCAGAGATGTAAGGTACCACCTTGTCATAGAAGTGTGATCCTTAATTTTAACAGGTATTGATGACAATGATATTTTGACCCATGTTAACCAATTCCATCATCATCATCATCTTCATCATCATCATCATCATCATCATCTCATAAACACTCATAAACATAAATGGATTGAGATCTGGACTATTATTTGGAAGCAAATCCCACCAAAACCAATGGGATTCCCTTCCAAGCAAATGTGCTTAAGATCAGAATGGCAGCCATAACATTGATGTAGAGATACAAAATCCAATTTCTGCTGTGCAATTCTATGTCTGCTTTCATTTTAAGAGAAGACCAATATTGTCTATTTATTACAATCCATTTGACCACACATTTCCTTCCATTTAATCCAGTTGTAAAGTAAGGCAATTTTCTGGTTAATCCCAGTTTTCAAATGCTAACATCCAGGCAGTTTAACTCTGTGTCATATTTTTAAAAGGTTTCTTCAGCCTTTTTCTCATAAATTACATGCATTCTCATCCCTTATCATTGCACCTGTTCTCAGCTAAAAAATAAGGTGTTAGGAGTGCCTACCACCGCCAAACATTTAAGTGATAAGTGACAAATTAATGTTCACATTATTAATAGTCACATCCTAAAGCTATTTTGGGAAAAACATTACACTTTCTTCTATTTATATCCCGTGTGTCTGTCCTCTGTCATTGTCTTCCTCTTTAATCTTGTTTGAGTGTATGGCTCATTCGTCCTTATTTTATTGACTCAATCACAGGCACACTGTCACTTTTTATAAAATGGTCACTGCAGAATCACATCAAGCAAATTCTTGATTCCTCAGTCAGTAATTTAGTGCCTTTATGGAATTGCAATTTCAGGGCTCACTGCTTGTTTTTCTAAAATGTACTTTAGGAATTAGTTACTCCAGCCACAAATCAGTTGAATTTATGCACAGTTGTAATACAGTTTATGGCCTCATGGTACATTGCTTCAAAAACAGCAGATGTGAAATTATGATAAATATAATGAGTGTTTTTTTGCCTGATCTACTGGAGTAGAGAAGGATCTGGAGCGTGTTTACCTATCCCATATAGTACATTTAATGTCTTAGTCAGGACTCCTGACAAAGGCTGATTAATGTCCTCATCTCTTTTATTAAAGATAAGAGTAGCGCTGCAGTCAGGAGATAGAAAGCACACCATAAATCTTTGTAAAATGAGCAGTCAAATAATCACTCGTCAGAAATAAAATCTACATACATTAACACTAACACTCAGCCTACCGTGTGCACAGCCATAAAAATATGAAGAAGAAGGGGCAGAAAGAGAAGGGTCTCTGGAAGTTTTGATTTCAAGTAGTCCTTTAAGTTTAATGTTACTGTTCCTGTAACCTGGATGCAAAAGCTGGCATTTGAAAGCACATGTGAAAGGACCAGATGCCTCATCATTACATTAAGAGCATGAAGCAGGCAACAATTAAGCGATTCACTGGAAAGACATAATGCTGATCTATGCTAGCAATTAATCACGGAATACATTAGACAATGATGGGTGACCTACAAATTTTTGACAAAATAATTTTTCATCATGTTGGCGATTTCTTAGCCTAATATGCCTGCAAGGCACAGAGTCCAAACCTGTCATTTATTCCATCTCTCCTTGACAGGCGGCAACCTGTCTTCCAGACAAAATGAACATTATCTGTGCTCACTAGACATTTAGTGCAGGGCTTAGCTTATGACTAATGATAATAGGCAGACAGAAATGTTAGAGTCTGAAATAATGTTCTCTTTGTTAAAGAAATTTCTTGAGGTAGATTTTTTTTTCCTGAAGACACAGAAAGATAAAAACTATTTTCCCATGGACTTTATAAAAGAAAATATAACACACCTTTTCAAAAATACATGAGTGCCGTTTAAAAAGAAGAAGAAAAAAACCCCTAAAAAGATGTCATTTGGTTTTTTAGTTGGTATTTCATTAGACTCTGTGCCTCAGATGACATGCACAGACAAGGGCTCGATTGTAAAAAGGAATTTCATTGATTCCTAGAGTTTGAAATCTGCATAGCTGACCTTAGAGTTTGTGGGGTCAAAGGTAAAATCTTGGCAGTGGCCATTTTGGGATTATAAATGACAATGGCAAATCAATAAAATATTTTGGAGCCTTGCTGGATCCTAAAGCAAGCACAAAATGGGAGGGAAGGAGGGAAGGGTGGCATTAACTGTTTGTATGCCAGGCTGTTCCAGGAAAGTGCCAGCCCCTTGGAGGGAGCCCAGCCTCCCACTTTGCATATCCCTCATACATAGTAATTTACTGCTTTCCTACTAGCAATACATTTTTAAACCAACCTGTTTGTGTTTCCCTTTTTAGTCAGATTATGGCAGACAGCTTAGACCAAGAACAAACTTAGTTGGTCTCTAAGGTGCTACTGGACAATTTTTTTATTTTTTGATATATTTTGAGCTTAAAATGTGTTTGTCATTTCTGTGGTGAGTTCGCTATAGTGATTAATAATTTTGACTACAATCCTAACGCAACTTACCTTGGAGTAGGAATGGGGGGCAGATTCAGTTTTGTTTATATTGTAAAAATGAGAAAATTTACAGTTTGCAATTTTCAAAGAAATAGAAAAGCTGAAACACAACGATCCTTCGAAATTCACACTTCTAATGTTGTGGTGCAGTTTTTCAACCAAGAGGTGTCTACAAAAATGCATACACTAGGGAGAAGTGTACCCCAAAACGTATAGATTTGTAAATGTAACATATGGGAAATTGTTTGGAAAATGTATATATTTGTCAAAACTGCACCCCAAAATGTATTTATTAGAGGAAATTCACAATGAAATGTTGATTAATTTCAAAAAAAATAAAAAATGATGCAAAATTGTAGAGAACTGAATGTTAGATTGGGGAAAATATGAGTAACTGAGAAAACCAAAATTGACAGATTTGTCTACCCCTATTTCATTAAATAGGACTTATTTCAGAGTAGGCATGGTTAGGACGGCACTGTTTGCGTGATCCTGCTAAGGATGCTCTGTATAGGGCTGGCAGCCATCAACTCCTTTGAGATCCTAGACTTGATATATGGGAGAGGTGGCATTGGAGGAGTCGGAAATACCTAAAGACAAAACAAGACCGCTGCTTGGCAGCACAATACTGATTGGGCCTTTGCAACTGAAGCTGCAGATAGAGAAGAGACAGTATTCAAAGGGTCAGCTGATAACCTGCGCAGCAGATATTCTGGCACTTTTAAGAAAGGTAGCTCAAAGGTGTTGCAGTAGGACTTAGGCGCAAAAGGGAAATGAAACAGTGAAGTCTACTAAGCTGCAGATGTTGTTGGACTACAGCTCCCATCATCCCTGACCATCAGTGGTGGTGGCTGAGGTTGATGGGAGTTGAGAGTCCAACAACATCTGGAGGCCTACAAGTTCCCCCAGCCCTGCTGTAAACATATAACCCTTTGGGGGACTATAATACTTTATTTGTTCTAAGAATTCTCTTGTTTTGGGAACTTAGGATATTTATTTTAGGAGATATCTTTCATCTTGCTTTATTACATGTGGTTCAATATTATTCACAACGTTACAAAAAGAGCATTGCATTAGTCTGTTGATTTTAAAGTGATATTTGCAGTCTCCCACTTCAGCAGTTCTGTGGGTGAACTCTTGCTACCTCCTGCTATGGCACTTATCTCTGCTATGGGAAGCCCCCCAAGATACTGGTTGGCAGTTGGATCGTGTGGGAAAGGTAGGCATCTGGAAAGGCAGGCATCTGTTTTTCTTCTCTACTTGCTTAATGGTGCTCTGAAAAATTTCATTTTACTACAGTATACAGTGGTGCCCCGCAAGACGAATGCCTCGCAAGACGGAAAACATGCTAGACGAAAGAGTTTTCCGTTTTGGAGGTGCTTTGCAAAACGAATTTCCTATGGGCTTGCTTCGCAAGACGAAAATGTCTTGTGAGTTCCTGCAGGGTTTTTTCCCTCCCCCCCTTTTCTAAGCCGCTAAGCCGCTTATCCGCTAAGTCGCTAAGCCGCTAAAAGCCGCTAAACCGCTAATAGCGCTAATCCGCTAAGCCGTCAATGGGCTTGCTTCGCAAGACGAAAAAACCGCTAGACGAAGAGACTCGCGGAATGGATTCTTTTCGTCTTGCGAGGCACCACTGTATTTTAAAAGATAGTGCACGGTGTATCACTCAGCCACACCTACTGTCTCCCTCTTTCACAATTTAATTGATGGTTGTGCAGATCTACAAATCAAGCACTAGTTCAGTTGTGAGTCTTGCCCCTGTCTCCATGCCCACTTTTTAATATGGGGAAAATATGTCTACATACATGCTTTCAGTCACTATATTAATTTTTAAAAACAAAAACTTTTATTGTTATCATTCCAAAACTGGTCCAGAGATTGGCAGGAGGCTTCCTGATTACATACTGAGGCACTGCGAACATCTCTGAAGAGGAAAGTTTCATTGGATTTCTGCATTACTTCCAAATTCATTTCATTTGTTATATTTAACAAGATTTAGACACAGCTTCATCATCCAAACCTCTAAGCCATTTACATAAAATATACATTTAAAAGAATGATAAAATCAAATGTTAAAAACAAGCTGATTTCCTCCCCCACCCCACCTCAAAAAATAATCAGTAAAATGAGCAGTTGTTTGTTTGTTTTAGTAAAACAAAACAAAATTTCATATTAAAGTAGATATCAAATATTCACGTCTAGGTAGGCTTACCTAAATGAAAAAGGTTTTAACAATTGTCAAAAACATTAGAATGAAGGTGCCAGTGAAATATCACTTGGCAGGGAGTTCCACAGTATAGGTGCTGTCACATCACAGTTAAGGATAAATTCATTGAAAGTGCGAAACAGAAATGTCACTTTGTAAAGGCTTTGCCTGCCTTCACTTTCCAAAGCATCTCACAGTATGATATGGAAAGTCAAGGGAAGGAAGCATATTCATTCTTGGTTTCTGTTTGGTCAACATGAAGTCAAATGCTCTCATGCAGCTTCATTATACGATTTTACTTGAGTTTGGTTGTGGCCATGATATTGATGTGTAACGGTGTCCTTAACTGTCTTCATTCATTTGGCTCAACATGTTGATTTGCCATTAATAGAAATTATTGTATATGCTATGAGAACAAATTAAGCTTGTTAAATTAACTGTGTTTCTAAGAAATGCTAGAAATTACAGAAATATTGAAGAGCTGGCATCCCACGCTGCAATTTTCAGGATCTAAATTAGGTATGAATGAGACAGAGATGGATTGTTATTGTGAAAATAAGTAGTTATGGACAGATTTTTGTTATTGCTATATTTCCTTTCATTTTATATTTACCTTCAAATTGAAAATAGTGTT
The DNA here is from genome assembly GCF_951804945.1 of Podarcis cretensis. NCBI lineage: Eukaryota > Metazoa > Chordata > Lepidosauria > Squamata > Lacertidae > Podarcis > Podarcis cretensis. The sequence continues at coordinate 41,231,966 of NC_137170.1, read as the reverse complement.
GAAATCAGCTGGGCTGAAAGTTCTACTGTGATCCTTTTTTTGCAGACTTTCAATAGGCATTGGGTAAAAAAAGAAAAGGGTGAACACTACAGGCAATTCATCTGCAGACAGAAAGAGAATAATTACAAAATGTTTTAAGGGACATGGAGCTTTACCTGGAAATTATTTATTAATTAATTTTAAAATAGCCACACATAATTAAAACACATAATAAAACCATTACATTAATGTTAAAATAAGTATCCACAATTAAAATGTACAATAAACAAGCCCATTAAAACAGCCTACCAATTAAAACGGTAAAAACAGCAATTAAAGCAGCAGGTTCAAATCAGAAGATCAGGACAATGCTTGTTTAAACAGGTGTGTCTTCAGGAGCTGGTATGATTCTAGTACCAATAAGGCCTTTTATATTTCAGCAGAGAGAGCATTCCACAACACTGGTTGCGCAAGTAGAAAAGCCCACCTCTGTGTTACCACAAGCTGATGAGCGTCAGCCCACGGCAGAGCTAACCAGGTTCCATTTGTTGTCTTAATCCTCTTAACATAAAAAAGGACTTCGCCTTGAAAAAACAAAACAATTATCGCTCTGCATTTTGCTCCTCCAAATAACCTAGCGGCTATGTCTTTCCCACAATGCTTCCTCTGAATGGTGTTACATCATCATGCATGACAATATTCAATACAGTGGTACCTCGGGTTACAGACGCTTCAGGTTACAGACATTTCAGGTTACAGACTCCGCTAACCCAGAAATATTACCTCGGGTTAAGAACTTTGCTTCCGGAGGCGGCGCGAAACAGCAATGGCGGTCCTCTTCGTGCTCTGAAGAGGGGCTCCGCAGAAAAGGGTCGTTCGCTGCGGCATAGCGGCGACCCATTAAGAAAAACCACGGGCAGAGTGAGCTCGTGGCCGTGGGACTTGGCGGGCGCCAGAAGCCCCCTCAGAAACGGAGAAGGAACCCCGTAAGGGGCTCTGGAACGTGAAAGGGGGAGCGGCGCTGTGAGTTCATCGCTCTTTCTGCGGGAAGCAAAGCCGCGCGGCTGCTGCTGATGAGCGCCAACCTTTCTTCTTGGAACATCAGATTTGCAACTACAACCCGTGATTAAGGAGACTTAAAAATTATCGGGACTAAAGTATTTAATTTGGCTGAAAACGGGAAACGTAACCAGGAAGTCCATTTCCCGACCATGCTAAAGAGATCAAAGCAAAGTTTGACAAGCGGGAAGCGCTTTGAAAGAACTATAAAAAAGATTGGATTATCGTGCAGACTATTGAACTTTTGGCAGGGATTAAAAGAGACAATTTCGGAGTATCTATGCTGATTTTCTGACTGGATCTTCCTTCTTCCTTTGGGATTTATAAATAATTGAAGAAACCAAATCCGTGGGCTGCCAGGGTAAAGAAGAACTGTCAAACTGCCAAACTGCTGATATTGTTTTTAAGGTTGAAAGTGTTGCATGTAAACGTTACACCATAGAAGAAATAGGGAAACTGTTTCTTGCACCCTCTCTGAGACTTTGTATTAAGTTGGGAAAAGCTTAATGCTAAAAAGAAACTAAAAGACCTTTTAGAACTTCAGTTGTTTCTTCTTTGGATTATTGGGACTATAAAGAAGGAAAAACCTCTTTCTTTCGGTTGAACTTTATTACTCCCCCTAGAGGACTTTGGATTTATAATTCTCTGGGAACTACACTTTGTTTTGATTCTCTGCTGCCTGGTTGTTTATACTTTGGAACTGTCTCTCTCATGGGAACACATACAGTCTGACCTTGATACACAGACGGGATTGGAATGAGTGACGCAGGGAAAACAAGGCTGGCTAAAATAAAGGCAAAACAATTGGTACAAACAACTTTGACTTCCCAACCACGTAGATCATCTGTCCCAGCTGTTCTAGAAATACAAAAAGGGGCTGTTGAGCAGACATCTACAGGGGATATGGCTTCAGGAGGATCTGAAAAAGTTTTAAATCAGATCCTAGAACAACTGGCAATTCTAAATAAAAAGGCGGACGAACATTCGACTAAAATTGATCAAGCCACATCCTCAATAAATAAATTGACTGACCAGGTGGCTCAACACACACAAGCAATTGGGAATCTTCAAGAAGCAACAGCAGAGAATCACAAACTGGCTGAGGAAGCCAAACAAAAAGCAGAGGAAGCCAACTTGAAAGTTGAGGCATTAAAGGTGGAGGTGAAGCTGTTGCATAAACAGATTAGTGAACAGCAGGCCTACTGGTCGATGACTGAACTGAGAAATCGGGAAAGCAATCTTAGACTTAGAGCTATTCCAGAACTTGAACAGGAAGATCTGATTGGTTATCTGACATTAGAATTTTCAAAGTTCTGGGGTATTGAAGAGGATAAGGATTTTAAAATTGTGACTGCTTTCAGATTGGGAAGAGTGACGAGGAGTGATAAACCCAGAGACTGTTTGATCATTTTAAGATCCAAGCAAGAGAGAGATAAAATATTAGGCCTTCATTTTGGAAAATCACTTGACATCCACGGCAACAGAGCTGAAATTTACAGAGACATACCAAAACAGCTTTTGGATCTTAGAGCGACGTATATAGAACTTGCAAAATTACTGAGAGGCAACTCAATTCCTTATAGGTGGGAGTTTCCTCAAGGACTATCTTTTAATTTCAAAGGAAAGAAAGTTAAAATTAGAACAGCAGAAGACCAACAAAAGTTCTTGAACGACCACGAAGAGGATCTACAGAAAGGGACAACAGGAGCCTGGCCACCGCCACCGCTTACACCCATACTGGCACCTACACCCTCGGGACCAGAGGACCAAAAGAAAGGGACGTCACCACAGGACCAATAGATTGACCCAGGATGTCTCTGCAGCTTCTTAGTTGGAATATAAATGGCGGAAATTCCCCAGATAAAAGAAGAAGAATTTTTCATATATTGAAAAAAGAACAATTGGACATCATCTGCTTGCAGGAAACACATGTGACCAGGCTCCATAGAAAAGTTTTGATTAATAAAAGATTAGGCCAAGAATTCATCTCATCGGATAAAGTAAAGAAAAGAGGAGTGGTGATTTATGCAAAGGAGAGCCTGTCACCAAAATTTTTATTCAAAGATGAGCAAGGAAGAGTTTTGGCTATTGAAATACAGGCCCAAGGAGAAAAAATTTTGCTATTAGGAATTTATGCACCGAACGAGGGGAAATCAGAATTTTATAGGAAACTGCATGAGACAATCCTGGACTATTTGGACTACACCAACATCATTATGATGGGAGATATGAACGGAGTGGTCTCTACAAATATGGATAAGTCACAAGACCTAAGTCTAACAAAAGATGGCAGACTACCCAAAACTTTTTTTGAACTAACTGACAATATGGACTTAATCGATATTTGGAGGACTAAGAATCCCTTAGGTAGAGAAGGAACTTTCTTTTCTGAGGCTCATCTGTCATGGACAAGAATAGACCAAATATGGACAACTAGAAGGCTGGCACCTATGATTAGAAAAGTGGAAATCTGCCCAAAAACTTGCTCCGACCATAACGCTATGAAAATGGAATTAAGACTTACTCCAATCGGCTCCTTTAGATGGAAAATGAATGACACCCTATTAAGAGATCAGGAGATTGTGAAGAAGGCCCAAAAAACCTTGAAAGATTATTTTGAAATAAATTTGAATACTACGGTGGAAAGGAGAACAATCTGGGATGCAAGCAAAGCAGTTATGAGAGGGTTTCTGATACAACAGAACACGATAAAGAAAAGAATCTGGAATGGGAAAAAAGATAAGATTTTAGAGAAGATAAGAGATGGAGAGAAAAAGTTGAGATCTAAGCCAAAATCGAAGGAGATCTTGAGAGAAATTAAATTTTACCAAGCACAGTACGCGAAATTGATAAATCAAGAAGTTGAGTGGAAAATTAAACAAATGAAACAAAGATCATTTGAATCAGCTAACAAGTGTGGGAAACTATTAGCATGGCAATTGAAAAAGAGACAAAAATTGAATACAGTCACCAATCTAGAGATTGAAGGGAAAGATATCCAGAAACCCGAAGAAATTAGGAAGTGTTTCCAGAGATATTTTAAAAAGCTTTATACTCAAGGGCCACAAGAAGAGAAGGAGATAGACCAATTTTTGAAAACAAATGGTTTACCAAAACTTGCCCAGGAAAAGAGAACAATCCTGAATCATAAAATAACACAACAAGAAATAGAGGGTGCCATTCAGAATATGCAACTAGGCAAATCTCCAGGTCCGGATGGGCTTACCTCCAAGTATTATAAGATATTGAAAGATTATTTGATACAACCATTAATGGAGGTATGCAATCGGATTTTGGAGGGGAAGAAGGCACCGGAATCGTGGAAAGAAGCCTTCATCACATTGATCCCTAAAGTGGAAACTGAAAAGACTCAACTTAAGAACTACCGTCCCATCTCACTCCTAAATGTGGATTACAAAATTTTTGCAGATATTTTGGCAAGTAGATTTAAAAAAGTATTAAATGAAGTAATTCACAAGGACCAGGCAGGCTTTCTCCCAGGAAGACATTTGTCTGATAATACTAGGAATATTATTGATATTTTGGAACTTTTGCAAACCAACATTAATACAAAATCAGTGTTAATTTTTGTTGATGCGGAGAAGGCCTTTGATAACATTTCTTGGAGGTTTATGAAGAAAAATTTGGAAGGGATGGGAGTGGGACGGGGGTTTGAAAATGGAATAGAGGCAATTTATTCAGAGCAGAAAGCTAAACTGATAGTAAACAATGTGGTGACAGAAGAATTTAAAATTGAAAAAGGAACACGACAAGGTTGCCCCCTATCCCCTCTGTTATTTATTTCTGTTCTGGAGGTGCTTTTGAACATGATTAGGGAAGACCGGTTGGTACAAGGAATACAGGTCGGAGTGAAACAATTTAAATTGAAAGCTTTTGCAGATGATTTGGTTTTAACACTACAGGAGCCAGAATCTAGTACGAAGAGAGCGTTAGAATTAATTTATGAATTTGGTCGGGTAGCGGGGTTCAAACTGAACAAGCAAAAAACCAAGGTTTTGGAGAAAAATCTGACACCTTTGGAAATAGATGGGTTTCAGAAAGAGACAGAGTTAAATGTTGTTAAAAAGGTAAAATACCTAGGGGTAAACTTGTCTGCCAAAAATTTGAATCTATTTAAAGATAATTATGAAAAATGCTGGTCAGAAATTAAGAAAGATTTAGAGATCTGGTCAAGATTGAAACTTTCCTTGTTGGGTCGAATTGCAGCTATAAAGATGAATGTATTGCTGAAGATGTTATTTTTGTTTCAGACCCTACAGATCGTGGACAGAGTGGAGTATTTTGGGAAGTGGCAGAAAGATATTTCTAGGTTTGTCTGGCAGGGCAAAAAGCCCCGAATAAAATTTAAAATATTAACGGATGCAAAAGAGAGAGGGGGGTTTGCCCTGCCAGATTTAAGGTTATATTATGAAGCTGCGGCTTTCTGCTGGATGAAAGATTGGTTACTCCTTGAGAACACTGACGTCCTAGATCTGGAAGGGTATAATAATGTTTTTGGATGGCATGCATATTTGTGGTACGATAAGGTAAAGGTTCATAAAATGTTTAAAAACCATATTGTCAGGAAAGCTATATTTATGGTCTGGACAAAATACAAAGACTTATTGGAAGGTAAGACCCCGAGGTGGTTATCACCAGCGGAGGCCAAGGTTCGAAAAAACCCCAATATGGAGGCCGGATGGCCGAAATACTGGGAAATAATAGAAAAAATTGGAGATAATTGGAGGCTGCAGAGCTTTGAAAAATTAAAGAATAGGGTGCAAGACTGGTTTCATTATGCTCAAATTCAAGAGGTTTTTAAGTCAGACAAAAAAATAGGATTCCAGGTGGAAAAATCGAAATTAGAGACAGAACTGTTAGAACCTAAGACCAAGGCGCTTTCAATAATGTATAACTTGCTGCTTAAATGGAACACCCAGGATGAGATAGTCAAATCAGCCATGATAAAATGGGCTCAGGATATTGGGTACAACATTATGTTAGAAGACTGGGAAAGGTTATGGACCACTGGAATGAAATTCACGGCATGTAATGCCCTGAAGGAAAATATTATGAAAATGATATATAGGTGGTACATGACCCCAGTCAAACTTGCAAAAATATATCATCGGTCTGATAATAAATGTTGGAAATGTAAGGAGGCTGAAGGGACATTCTTTCATCTTTGGTGGACTTGTCCAAAAGTGAAGGCCTTCTGGGAAATGATCTATAATGAGTTAAAAAAGGTGTTTAGATACACCTTCCCTAAGAAACCAGAGGCCTTCCTCCTGGGCATTGTGGACCAAAAGGTGTTAAAGAAGGATAGAACTTTTTTTATGTATGCAACTACAGCAGCAAGAATACTCATTGCAAAATATTGGAAGATACAAGACCTTCCCACGCTGGAAGAGTGGCAGACGCAGTTGATGGACTATATGGAACTGGCTGAAATGACTGGCAGAATCCGAGATCTGGGAGAAGAGACAATGGAAGAGGACTGGAAGAAATTTAAGGCCTATTTACAAAAACATTATAAGTTGTATGAATGTTAAGAATCTGCATGACTTGGAAATTTTAGCTCCTGCAATTAGATTAGGAAAATAGAAAGTTAAGTTATAAGTAAGAAAAAGTTGAAATTTAAAGTTATTTTATGTATTATCTTAAGGTATAAATATTTGACAAAAGGTACTTTAAATTTAGAAGTAAAACACTCTGAAAGATATAAATAAGATACGAAACAAGGTAATAATTTGCTGATATGTTTATTGTAAAGAACGCAGGGTGAGGGAGATGTGGGGAAGTCCAGTTAGTAATCTAAAAATGTATTTTGAAAGTTGGATTGTTTTTCTTTCTTTCTTTTTTCTGGTTTGTCCTTCTTTGTCTTTTCTGTAAACTGAAAATGTAATAATTTTTTTTTTTTTTTTTTAAAGAACTTTGCTTCAGGATGAGAACAGAAATCATGCAGCAGCAGCACGGCAGCGGCAGGAGGCCCCATTAGCTAAAGTGGTGCTTCAGGTTAAGAACAGTTTCAGGTTAAGAACGGACCTCCAGAACGAATTAAGTTCTTAACCCAAGGTACCATTGTGCAGTATTACTCCTACTCAGAGCAGACGCATTGAAAACAATGGGCATGACTAATTTAGGCCCATGAATCTCAATGGTCTACTCTGAGTAAAAGTTAGCAACAATGTCACTCTGGATCTGCTCCAAGTAAAGGTCTGCTCCCAGTCCTAAAACGTGGTTCTTCTCCTGTTCTCTTGAAAAATTGCAGAAAAGCCACACACGCCAACTTTTTTGACTTGCAAATGGCCTTTGGAAAGGTACTAGAATGATTTTTAGAGAGCTCCAGCGAAGGCCTGAAGGCTCAGTCCTGCCCAAACAAAGCTGGTAGCACTTTGCCACCAACTCCCTTTGTGCATTCCATCTTGTACCCTGAGGATGCCAAAAGAGCAAGAGCTACTCATCTGACAGCAGTGTATGCACAGACTGCACAGCCTTGTCATTACACTGGCAACGAGAGCAAATCAAGGACATCCTTCAGACAATGAAATAGCTAAAGTGGCTATGGGCCAGCAATGTCATAAAACACGAACCTGTGGAACGCGAGCTGTCATGTATTTCATACCAATTTGCATCCTTACTTATTTATTTATCTTGCCGAAACCCGGCACAATGGAAACAATAAGACAAAGATTCAACTGGCAGAGGTCTCACCTCTATTTTGTATAATTTGATGCTTAAAAGCTTACAAGTAAAACATGTAAATATATGCAGACCTGAGAGTAGGCCTTCAGTATGGAAATTACAGAGAAGAATTTACAAAACCACAGGCCATAAACAAGAACACTGTGATGGCTATAAACACTTAGGCATCCAATGGGGATGCCGGGAGTCTCCTTGTCTAAATGCAGTTGTCGATATTCTAGAAGATATGTTTTTATGCCGTGTGAAAAAAGGTTGTATCAGCATCTGACTGCAAGAATCATCCTTATACTCAGGCCATCTCACAGTCTCTGTATGCTGTAAGATGCTGGCATTAGCAGACTTATTCCCCTTGCTATTTATGCACATGCATGGAGCTTTGATTCCTTGTCAGCAGCAATTTTGAACTGAGAGTCATTTTCAAGCCACCGGCCTTTGCTATCCATTAAACACCACTGTGAAGGAACACAGGTATGCTTGAGCTAAGTACTAATTTTCCTTGGCAGCTGGAGGTGAAAGGAAAGAGGTGACATGAAAACACCAAAATTATAGTCAGTTGATGCACAAGAATAAAAGGTGGCAAGACAAGACACACTAAGTTCACGGGGAAAGTATACAAATGGGCGCAAAAGTTGCACTTAGGTAAACAAAAACAAAAAAGATAAAATACTGCCAGGGATTGGTGTAACTGCTGGGAACTGATGTCACTAACATTTTTACATTCTAGCATGGTTGAATGTGTCATTCATGAGATTTCCTAAAGTTTTTCTGAGCCTGGTAACATCATGAGATCCCCCCCTCCCCAACTAGCTGCCTTAGATTATCCCCCAGAAATTATGGATAGCAATTTTGCCTCTCCATTTTTATGCAAAACAAATACCGCTCATTACTAAAGTAGCAGTCCCAAACAGACTTTGCTGGTTGACTCCTGTGGGGTTAGCCAGCTCTTATTCTAAATTATCATATATATATTTAATGATTTTGTTTTATTCTGATGTTGTCTCTGTCTGCCAACTGTTTTCCTTCGTGCTATTTTTATTGTCAGTTATGCTTTATTTTGCCTTATAGGCTTTACCTCTGTTTTCAGTTGCAATATTGTATGGGTGTGCGGGTGCGGGTATTAGAATTGTTAACCTTGGACTTTTAAGGAAAAGTGACATACAGAGGTTGTAACTCAAGGAAGGTGAACCTCAGGCCCCCGGGGCTTACCCTCTCCAGAGCCACCCCCCTCTCCACCCCTGCTTTGCACTCTGTTTGAGTGCCTTTACATGCTTGGAATGTGTTATTGATACTTCTTGCTTGCATGGCTGAAATGCAGAGAGGGATGTATGAGTGGGAAGGCCAAAATTCACAATTTCTGCTCTGCTAACCTTTCTCTCTGACCATGCCCACTTTTGTCATTTGCCCCAACCACCGGTGCCATGTAGCCCCCAGAAAGTTCCCCAGAAGCGAATGTGGCCTCAGTCTGAAAGAGATTCCCAAGCTCTGTATTAAATAAATATGTGGCCCTATATTGAGCCATAGCTGAAGCCATATTTCACTTGTGAGCAGCCTTACAGAAGACCACTTCACAATTCTAGACACCACTCTGGGTGCTGTGACTTTTAACAATAACAAACAGGAATAGGTTAAGAAGGTTTCACAGTGGCACCAAACTCAAGAAAGCTTCAGTCATCTCACCCTTTTCATTCAGTCTGGACAACCCATAGATTCAACCCATAGAAGTAAAACTGGGATCATTTCAGACACATACCTTTCCTCTTTACTTAAGTTGACTTTCTAAACCACAGAATGGTACACCTTTTCCCTGTATTCTGTTAAGAACAGATAAAAACTGTTAGACGTGTACACAGCTTTTTTCCATGGAGACTGTCATCAAAGAAAAGAAAGGTTTATGGAAGAAAATGAGTCAAACATGAGTCTGACCAAACTGCGGGAGACAATGGAAGACAGAAGTGCCTGGCGTGCTCTGGTCCATGGGGTCACGAAGAGTCGGACACGACTAAACGACTAAACAACAACATGGAAGAAAAACATAGCATAAATGACTTCCCTGTCATAGCTAAGTATTAAACACAATAACTGACTATAGAGTTTAAAACATGAGTTTTACCAAACTGTGGCCTGACCTCACACATTTATTTTTATTTTTAGAAATTGGAAATATTTCTCCCCAAATAGTGGTCAGGCTGCAAGTCTATGCACACTTATCCGAGGGTAAGTCCCACTGAGCTAAAATGAAAATCCCTGCTGGATCTGACCAGAAGCCTATCTATTCCAGCAGTATGAGGGTAAGAGCTCTTTCCTTCTGTTTCCTGGTGACTGGCTTTCAGAGGGATGCTGGTAACCAGTGACTGCCATGAATTTGTCTAATTCCCTTTTAAGGCTATCTAAGCTGGCAGCTCTCACCATGTCTTGTGGAAGAAAGCTCCACAGTTTCACTATGTACTGTGTGAAGTTCTGGATTTCCCACCATTCCGTTTCATGAATGACCCTGGGACCTAGTATCATGAGAGAGGGAGACAAAACTCTCTCTATCCACTTCTTCACACCATGCATTTCTTTATATACCTCTATTCTATGTGGGACAGGACTGTCTCAAGCAAGGGTTTCAAGATGTGAAGCCAACTCACTAATTTCAACATCAACTTCGTTGGAATGGTCATGTTGTGCGAATGCCTGATTATCATCTTCCAAAGCAACTACTCTATTCTGAACTTAAAAATGGAAAGCATAATGCTGGTGGTCAACAAAAGAGGTTTAAAGAATGTCTCAAGACAAATCTTAAAAAATGCAGTATAAACACTGACAACTGGGAAACACTGGCCTGTGAGCGCTCCAAAGGTGTCATGGGCTTTGAAGACACTCAAAGTCAGGACACAAGGAAGAAACGTGCTAAGAGGAAGGCACGCTTGGCAAATCCACCCCATGATCAACTCGCGCCCAGAAACCAATGTCCCCACTGTGGAAGGACGTGTGGATCTAGAATTGGCCTCCATGGTCACTTACAGACACATTGTTAAAACCGTGTTTATGGAAGACAATCTTACTCTGCTACGAGTGATCGCCGAAGACGAAGAAGAAGAAGAAGAAGAAGAAGAAGAAGAAGAAGAAGAAGAATTAAAAATGCAAATAAAACACAGCAAAGCTAAATTTTGGCCTCACACAGAGCACCATATTATGAAAGATTATCAAAGTCTGCCCTTGGCTCGCTTGTATATTGTGGGGATCCTGGGCCCACATAAGGATATGTAAATGCCTTTGGATGGAAATGTGAATTGATGGGAGTTGTAGTCCAACAACAGCTAGAGGGCACCGTGTTGCTTACCCTGATGCATGTTTGTTTCTTTAGAGAAAATGTGATAAGCAGGAAAATGGAGAGCTGTACTTTTCAGGTACACCCAGTTTGGTAGTAACAATGCATTTTGGTCAGAAATTGGATAATATACAAATGTTCCCCATAGATAGAATGCAGATATTGCATTTGTGCTTTAACCTATATTCGCATTATGACATATGCAAATGATTCAGGCAGGTGGTGGGGGGGGAATCAAAGCTTAGATTGGGCCATGCACCAGACTTTGTGTTCTCAGTGCCCGGCCCTGAAACATTTGAAGCAATCTAGAGAAAGGAGTGCCTTTGAGCCTGCCCTACCCTGCTAACTGAAGTGAAACAAGTGAAAAGGAGTGAGCACTCCCACGGTAACTGGTGTGTTTTTCAGAATCCAGCACCTTTCAGTTTGTAAGCAGAGCACAATAAAAGGTGCTGTGCACCAACTAGTGCCATTCTCCCTATTCCTCTCCAAAACAGTTTTGCTAAGATATCGTTTTCATAAAGGTCTGGAGATCAAAAAGCATGAAAGACAAGCCAGTGGGACATTGCACCAACCATGCTATTACAGCATGCATCCTGACAAACCTGAGTAAATCATGCTACACATTACACTGGACTCCTGCATATCTGAAATGCAGAGTTATTTGAACCACCTACCTGCTGTAATCACAGTATTGTAAAATGGGTGGGTGCACAGTGTTCAGCCTGCTGAGATCTATTTCATGACTCCCAATGCATACCAGATTCTAGACTGGCAGATTACTATATCTGTGTTCTGCTGCCTGCCTGTCAGAGTGAATAAGTGGTTTAATTTACAGTTGCGGGACTTGAAATTGAGAGGGGGGGAAGCAATTGGGGGGGGGGAGCCTGCATATATCCTAGTGAACTTTCACATCAACAAACTGTTGCACATTTGAGTCATTCAAAATGCTTTATTAATCTCTAAAATTCTATCTACACTTTTTTAAAAAAATTGACAACCTGCAGTGAAGTCCACATATACTCCAAGGCTCTTCATGTTTTATTATACAGGTTTAGTATGGAAAACTGTTTCCCACCGATGAAAGTGCCAGGCAACCTGATGTACTGGGGAACTTGGCACCCAGGTACCCTGACAGGGGATTTAAAGGGAGAGAGGTTGTCATTCTCTGGCTCAGTAATATGTAAAGCCCACTGGGAGGGCTTTTAAACTGTGGCTTATTTAAATCTAACTTGCTTCTCTCTGTTGCACTCATATTTTACACTTAAGACATAAGCAACACTTCATGCATTCTACATTTTTAGAATTTTCATGTTTCATTTAATAGTTCCCCACTGCTGCATAACCCTGTCCCTTTGGGGGGGGGGGACCACACACACACACACGCACAGCTCATGTGAATAGCTCTCTGTGTTGAGCAGGTGGTGCATGGGTCACCCAGGTAAACCAAGTACAGTGGTACCTCGGGTTAAGAACTTAATTCATTCAGGAGGTCCATTCTTAACCTGAAACTGTTGTTAACCCGAGGTACCATTTTAGCTAATGGGGCCTCCCGCTGCTGCTGCACCGCCGCTGCCGTGCAATTTCTGTTCTCATCCTGAAGCAAAGTTCTTAACCCAAGGTACTATCTCTGGGTTAGCAGAGTCTGTAACCTGAAGCGTCTGTAACCTGAAGCGTATGTAACCCGAGGTACCACTGTACTTCCACTAAGTGGGAGGACCCTCAACAGTTGCCAAGAATAATGATGGGGAACGTATCTCCTGTGCTCTTGCCAGACTCATCATAGTGGACCATAGTTAGCATATGTGTTATGCTAACCACTGGAACTCTCTGAGCAGTGCTAGGAAGGAGCATAGACAAAGATAAGTGAAAGGGCGGCTATATTAAGCTCTCATAATCCTAGAACTCTGGGCCATCCAAGGCAATTGAATGTTGGATGATTCAGAAAAGACAAAAGAGAGCACTACTTCACACAGTGCATAGGTGAACTATGGAATTTGCTCCCACAAAAGGCAGTGATGGTGACCAATTTGAACTAGACAAAGTCATCGAGGATAAAGCTATCAAGAGCTATTAGTCATGATGCAGAGTAACAATTTCTGGAAATCACAAGTTAGCTGAGAATCTTGGTTGTGCTAAGGTGCACATGTGCGTAGCCAGGATTTATGTTTGTGGGGGCAGGCTTTATGCTGGGCGGGCACCTCAGTTTTTAAGTATTTCTACTGGTTTACTTGATTGGGGGGAGGGGACAACTGGTTGCAGGCTTCCCATCAACATCAGTTTGGCTTTTGTGGGAAAAGAATGCTGGACTAGATGGGCCTTTTGATTTGACAACATTTAGCTTGATAAGTCTATGTTTGATGAAGAAACACATAAACTGCTTTCAGGGAACCAAAGCATTTTAATTTTATCTTTTGAAATTGATTTCTATGCAATTTACACACATTTTACTTACTAAGCAAAACTAAATTACAGCGGTACCTCGGGTTAAGTACTTAATTCGTTCCAGAGGTCCGTTCTTAACCTGAAACTGTTCTTAACCTGAAGCACCACTTTAGCTAATGGAGCCTCCTGCTACCGCTGCGCTGCTGCTGCATGATTTCTGTTCTCATCTTGAAGCAAAGTTCTTAACCCGAGGTACTGTTTGTGGGTTAGTGGAGTCTGTAACCTGAAGCATATGTAGCCCGAGGTACCACTGTATATTGATTTAACCAAAACACCTTTTGAATTCCCAAGTCATGTTACAACTTTTTAGCACCCTTCATTTTTGGAATTTGGAATTTGAAAAATTCAGCACACCCTACCACCCCATCCTCACCATGATGTAAGAAGCTCCAACAGATTTATTTAGAAAAATATATATATTAGACACAGGTGATAAGAACATCTTAATTTTAGCTTAATGTCAAATAACTGTAGCTAAGGGGGAGTTGCTAAAAGGTTAATAAAAGTACCAAGCAATGGCAAAGCTTCAGCATGTAACTGTATAAAATAAATGCACAAATGTATCTAAAAGCAGTGGCTAGAATGACATTAATATATATTTCTCATTCTTCCCTTGCTATGGGCTTAACCTCTGAGATGCTTCAGAGAAATACTCTATTACTTACCCTTTAGTGAGCATCTCTATCGCCTACATATGAAATTTGCATATGTCAATTATTGTAGAACCTACGCATCAAATTCAGCACTTGTTACAGGCTGTATGATTGGCACTTTGATCCTAAAGGGAATTATGTTTCAGTCCTCAATCCAGTTATATCTGAAGTAGTCCCACAGATTTTGATGGGCTCACACTAGAGTAACTACCTTGAGGAATGCAGTTCAATTCCCTGTAGGGAATCCACTTAGGGCATGCTTCTCTGAGTCACTGGGGAATCAGTATCTTTAAGATAAAAATTTAATAGCATCATTTATTAAATTAAATTAGTTAGCACTAGTCTAGCAATTGATGCTACAGCACCTGACATACCTGTTCACTGCATTCTGTAGGGCTATTATTCATATGGAACATGCCTGTAGTATAAAGTGAATCAATATGCAGAATATGAGAAGAGGAAGAAGAAGAAGAGGAGGAGGAGGAGGAGGAGGAGTTTGGATTTGATATCCCGCTTTATCACTAACCGAAGGAGTCTCAAAGCGGCTAACATTCTCCTTTCCCTTCCTCCCCCACAACAAACACTCTGTGAGGTGAGTGGGGCTGAGAGACTTCAGAGAGAAGTGTGACTAGCCCAAGGTCACCCAGCAGCTGCATGTGGAGGAGCAGAGACACGAACCCGGTTAACCAGATTACGAGTCTCGCTCTTAACCACTACACCACACTGGCTCCCATGTTTTTTCCAGAAGGAAGACGAGAGCATTAAAAATTAAAAACAATTGGTGCTTTTCTTTCCAGTTTGTGGTATCAGAACTTCAGCAACAATTATAACCTCACTGCCTGCCTTGGCAACTTTTGGACCAGCATGACCTGCTTAGACTTTTGACACGCTGCAGCTCCATTTATATTTTCCAAAAGAACATGTGCCTTGGAGACACGCACTTTGTGTCCACCGACTTAAGCACTAATATTAGTATCTACTGGGAAAACCCATCAGCGACAAGATACCCAACAAGACACCATCAAGTCCTGGTGAAGAGAAGCCAGGATGGTGCAAATATGGTGAGCGGTCTGTGGCAGAGAGAACCAGCTAGGCTGCTCACATTGTGGGGCAGAAGATAGAGGGCCCTTAATTACGTCCATAAAGCCCACCTTTGACTCCTCCCAGTTTTAGCCAAATTATGCCTCTGTAGCCTTTTAAAAACAGAAACCAAGAGAGTACCAGGGGGCCTCAAACTTCTTCAGCAGGGGGCCAGTCCACTGTCCCTCAGACCTTGTGGGTGGCCAGACTATATTTTGAAGAGAGAAAAATGAATGAGGGACGATGAGCGGCACACGAAAGGCTCCAGAGAGGGGCTGCTTTGAATCACGGCTGCTCGAGAGGGGCAGTCAGCCAACTGCGGCTCCTTCCTTTGGCAAGAAGGGAAGGTTCTGGTTGTGCAATCTAGCCATGTATTTGAAGAGCTGTTAGTGTGATTAAAAGCACACAGGCAGAATGCCCTCCCTCATCTTCACCATCAATTTGCCCACACAGCCTATTTTTAAAATGCCAATTTCACAGCAATTTACAGTGCAGACTTAACCATGTCTACTCAGAGGTAAGTCCCATTCAATTCAGTGGGGTTTACTCCCACTGTCCCACTTACGTGGAATTGACAACCTTTTTACGGCTCTGCCAGCAGCTTTGCAGGGCTGGAGGAGGCGGGCAGCGGCTGGAGGGTGGCTCCTCTGGTGGGGAAGAGGCGGAGGCTCTGGACCCAGCGCTGCTTCAGCAAGACGGG
Organism: Podarcis cretensis; assembly: GCF_951804945.1. Classification (NCBI taxonomy): domain Eukaryota; kingdom Metazoa; phylum Chordata; class Lepidosauria; order Squamata; family Lacertidae; genus Podarcis; species Podarcis cretensis. The sequence goes on along the minus strand of NC_137170.1, from coordinate 41,216,035 downwards.
TAAGGGCGGCACTGTGCCCAGCCTCTGCCTCTTCCCTGGCGGCTGTGCCACAGTGGCCATGGCAGGTGGAGGCTCCAGGCACAGCGCTGCTTCAGTGCAGCATGGCGAGGCAGGCAAGGGCAGTGAGCTGATGCCGGGAGGCGCCGCAGCCAGCCTCCGCCTCTTCCCTGGCACCCTCCAGAATTTGGTGCCCCGGCGCCCCACGCCACTTGCCTCTATGGGCAAGACGCCCCTTCTTGGTTCATGTAACAGACAGAATGCAGACTCCTTACAAGGTAATGCAGGATGTTCAGCTGAGTTGCCCCCAATCTTTCCTTTTTTCAGCTTTAACCAACCGGCCTGAGACTTCCAGGTATAGGGTGGTATATAAATCAAATAAATAATAAAAATAAAAGAATAATAACATCAAAATAAGGTCATCCCTTTCACCCAGTACTGAACTCTTTTGTATCCCCTGCAATAGCTCCAACAGGCAATTATTACAGTCTACATTTTTTATTTTTTATTTTTTATTTTTTGCATTGCACTGCTAGCATTTCTCTCTGTCCCCCCTCAACTTGGGGTAACATTTCATGCAGCCAGTGAAGTGGTTTCTAGTCTGTGAAAGCTTATGCCACCACCACCATTATTATTAAATAATAATAATAATAATATATGTTGCCCACCTGACTGGGTGGCTCCCAACAAAATATTAAAAATACAACAAAACATCAAACATTAAAAACTTCCCTGAACATAATAAATGTGTTAGTCCTTAAATTGCCACAAGTTTTTAGTTGAGTTTTGCTACAACATGGTTGCTCCTCTGGAAATAATTCCAGCAGGCTTGGTTTTGGGGGGGTTAGGGTTAGGCTACAAAGACAAAGGTCACCCCCAGCTGTCGCCATTTTGTGGAAGGGATTCTATCACATACTGTAGATTTAGGTTTGTGCAATTAAATCGGATAAAATCACTCTGTAGTAACAAAATCACTGTTGTTTTTAATTTGTTTTGCAGTTAGGAAAGTGATGGGGAAATGCATTCCAAAGTATGTCCATATACGGAATGCTGTGACCGCAAGCAATTTCTTTGCAATCTTGCAAATAAAGCTCAGCAACTTTTGTGTCTGAATCTTCATGGCAACCCTAAATCAGAGTGAAATAAGGATAGGTGTTATTGTCATATAACCTTCCTGCAAACAAATCAGAATAAACTCTCAATAAGAGCATACATCATATAATCTCTGCATGAGCTTTGTGCATCAGAGTAAATGCTTAAGAAACAGGTCATCTGGAGGAGCCCAAAGTTCTGAGGTCCATTTTTCTTGCAAATACCCAAAAATATTTTTTCCTTTACCTTATTTTTGCCTTCCTTAAAAACTCCCTGTGGCTGTTTGTCCATATCTCTTGTCTATTTAATGCAAGTGAAAACTGCAAAATGAAACTGAGTCATTCTGGCATCGTTAAGAAAGTGCAAGAAGAGACTCTTGAACAGCCAGGGGACATAAAGGCCCTCCTGCCATCTTATAATGCTCTTTGTCATTTCAATGTGAACTGCAGCAATAAGTGTATGAATCATAAGCAGACTTGAACTCAGGTATGCAATTGACTTTTAATTAGCGTTTTCATGCCCCACTCTCCAATCCAGTAGTAAAATTAGTGTCACCCACCCCTTTATTGATCATTAAGATTAGTGCAACTGTGGGGGTTGAACGTCCCGTTGGAAATGTTTAGTTGCTTAGGAAGCTGCCTGGCTTTCTTTGTTTATTTGTTCTTGTACTTGCACTTCTGCCGCGTTAACTCATGGAAATTGCTTAGGGACAGATTTAAATCAAAACAGACAGTTTCCATTTTTGCTCTGTAACTAGAATGGTGACATTGGTTTCAAATGTGCTGCTGGTGAGAGGCAGGCAGGCTTGTAATATTTGTTTACCTTTTGCATGGAGCACAGTCGACACCCCTCCGTGGAAAATAAGGAGGCTTTCTTTGCAGTGTGATGAACCGAGCTTCTTTAAACAAGATGGGGTGGGATGGCTGGAGATTTGGCTCTGTTCTGATTCTTTTGAAATATAGATGCACGGGCCTTCTCTGCTTCAGGGGCTTCAAATATTAACCACACACTTACCAGTCATTAAAATCCTCCCCAAACATTTGGCACACAAGCATCAGCGGTCCTGGGATTATAGTTCAGCAACTTGAAAGTGTTTGTATTTCTTCTGTATTGGGCATCTTTTGCTTACCCAAGCGGACAAGTCCCTTTTTGGTTAATCCTCTCCTTTTTTTGTGACTTGCCTATCCCTGTGGGATTTGGACCATGAAGGCTATTTGTTCCATTAGTTCGGCAGTTCCTAAATTCTAATCCCTAGTAAAGCACTAGCTCACTGCCTGACCTTGGCAAGTTGCTTGACCTCCCTTTGCCTCAGTCAATCCAGCTGGAAAATTGGGTAAAAAGCAGGACTCTAGGGAGAACCAGATGTTGCATCTGAAATGTAATGTGCAAAGTATGCACTGCACAAAGTCGACAGTTTTGTTTGGTATTTATTTGGCAATTTTATTTGGCATTTTCAGGACAGAGCTAGAATACATTTATAGAAGTAAAGCCTGGAGGCCTTATTGCAGGGAAATGGTAGACCTTTCTTGTTACTGTTGCATTTCATATGTTAAGATTGGGAAGTTTTGTTTCAACAAAAAGATAAAGAATGATCTAGGTAGTGCGATGTTCTGTGCCAGAGCTCCACTATACACTTTTGAAGGTGTCACACAATATAAAAAACAATGTACTGTTTTAAATTTGTATTTTGTATTTATTTGTGTACTGTACATTGCTGCAATGTTTTTGAATGGTGGCTGGTGGTTTATAAATTCTTTAAATAAAATAAAGAAATATTGTAACAGGTTTTTGAGCCAGAATTGATACTTTATTATTTTCACTATTAATTCTAAAATAATTTAAAGCTCTGGAGCCTACTTACCTACATACCGAAGCCTAATATTTGTTGGTGTTTTGGTTGGTTAAAGGAAAAATCTAGGTTGGGGCAAGTACTCTTTGGTGAGAGAATCCCAGCAGAGATTTAAAATCACAAAATGTGTAGCAAAGTAAAGCTTGGAAATATAGGCTGTTAGAGCTTTAAAAATTTCCCTCTCTAAATTGCTTCCAAAGATCCCCACTTCCCTTAGCATAGAAAAAGAACACATTTGGTAAGTTAAAAATTTACTTACAAACTCTTCAAAGGTCAGATTCATGTGCTTTTTCATATAGCAGTTAGAAAACACAGGCAGTAAAATTAGGTTCCAAAGTGGTGAAAGCTTCTAAATTATTTGTATAGAATAATTGTCAACTGCTCTAAGATCTTCAGATGAAGAGCAGTATACTAATTTAATTAATAATAAACATAAACACAAGGATGACTTGCGTAAGCCACATGGTCTGAGCTTGGAGCAACCAGCCCAGACCTCCTTATTTGTAGGAGTTCACATGGTGGAATGGAAGAACAAAGAGTTTGGTAACCAGGCCTAGCTAAGCCTGGCAAGAAAGCTTACTCTATGGTCTTAACCAGGATTTTTTCAGCTGGAACACATAGGAACCGTGTTCCAGCACCTCTCGGAGGGCCCAGAAGTAGGGGGGAGACCTTACCAGCCTCAACAAAACCCCACTGCGCCTCTGGCTCATGAGGAGACCACCCCCCCAGAACCTGGAGCAGACATCCTCCAGAAAGGGTCTCCTTGTGAGCCGGAGATGCAGCAGGGTTGTGACGAGGCTCTTCAACCTCCTGGCCTCTTTCCCAGCTTGCACACAGGAAGAAGCACCACTGCATGTCAGCTCTTCAAGCTCTGCATGTGCGTACAATCAGGAAAAGCAGGACTGCTTGGTGGACTGGCAGAGCTGAGACACAGGGAAGAAGCCTCTTGGCGCCTCAGCAGAACAAGTCCCCATGCTGCTCTGGCGCTTCTCTGAATTTTGCAATACTAGCCATACAGTGTGCACAAAATATGTATGCTAAGGTGAAGTGTGAATATATTTGTAAAAAAAAAAAAAAGTATACAAACATGCATTATATTCAGGAAAATTACCCTACAAAAATAAGTATGTTAGGCAAAATTGCATACAAAAATCTGTATCTTGGCAGAAATTAGGAGGAAAAGGTGAATGAATATTAGGAGAAATTCAGACTAAAACGCTGATGAATTTTCATGAGGACTTTTAAAAAAGGCAAACTGGTGTCAAAATGTGGAGAACTGAACTTGGCAAAACAAGAAATTCACATATTCACCCATCCCTTGACACAAAAACAAAATTCAAGGAACAAAGTGCAACATGCAAAAATTTAAGGCAACAAAATCCTACTTTAAGAAAGAAAGAAAATAAGAACCATATACATCCATCTCTAAATGTCCCCTCCCAAAAATGTCAGAGAGGGCAGGAATAAACCCCTCAAGTAGTAGCTCCTCTTAATAAGGGTCTCAGTTGTGGGGGGAGGCAGGGGGGCAAGTGGAAACCTTGACCCTTGGTGGTTCTACAGAATCTTTTTCCCTTAGGAAACAAAACAAATTAGTGCATGAGGGCTACGGAATGGTCCATCTTTTATTTTATTTTTTGTCCATCTTTGCCAACGGATTCAAACACTGTATCTGTCATCTTAAAAATGTCAGCTATTGCTATTGTGCTGTGGCTTACATTAACATTGGTTTTGCTTCCTCCTTCCTGGTTCATTGCCTTAACAAAGAAGACCTTCATGAGCAATCAGGGCAGTCAAGCCATATCAAGCAGGGAAACGGAGAAGCATCGTAAACTTTTCTCAAACAAAGATGACTTGTGGCAAAGACTTTACCATATTCTGTGGGCCCATAGCAAACAGAGGGGAGTAGGCTGCCTTCTGCTTGCTGCTTGCACTTATAAACACTGGAATTGACCTTTTAATGCCTCTGACCCATGTCCCTAACTTCACTTGGTAAGCCTCATACATTTTATAAGCTCCAGCAGGGGATCCCAATAGTTTCCTTTTCTCCTCCTGACCTATGCTAATTTCTGTTGGAATTTTAAACTCTCTGTCCAACCAAACACCATCTTATACTACAGGCAGGGAGCCATGATATTGATTGGACTTTGTTTACCTTTGAACTTCTTAGTTGCCTTTTTGCAAAAGTATTCAAATGGCTTATAGAGTTAGTAATGAATGTAATAGAACTGTGCCATGTCCACCTTGGTACTCTCAATGGCCACAGCATAATTATAAAAGACTATGGGTTGGTCACACTTTGGTCCCATTGAACCTCTTCACCTTGATTGCAGTAGGTTCTAACTGAATCTGGGTCCATCCCATGATGAGCACAGACTGCACACCGAGAATTATTGCAGGCTCAGTATTGCCCTGCCCCCACCACTGGTTTACTTTCAGTGTGAGGAGGTGGACTAGCTAGGCATATGGGAGGTGGAGATGGGTTTGTGCTAAGTGGCTAGATGAGATGGCACACACAGCACTTATTAAAAAATCAAAATACAGTGGTACCTCGGCTTAAGTACTTAATTCGTTCTGGAGGTCCGTTCTTAACCTGAAACTGTTCTTAACCTGAAGCACCACTGCAGCTAATGGGGCCTCCCACTGCCGCTGCCGCCGCGCTACCGCTACACGATTTCTGTTCTCATCCTGTAGCAAAGTTCTTAACCCAAGGTACTATTTCTGGGTTAGCGGAGTCTGTAACCTGAAGCGTATGTAACCTGAGGTACCACTGTATGTCCATGGTAGTTGCTCTTCAGAGTTTCGGATGGGGGACAGACATTCCCAGCCTTTAAGTCCCATGAAGCAGTTGTGACCATAAAATTACTTTTCACCAGCTTTGGTTGATACTCCAGTTGTACTCCTATATGAGTAACAAGGCCTTTGCCGTGTAATTCTTACCCTGGTGATTTCTCAATTTATTGTAATGTACTGTGGCTTTAAAAAAACAGCTGGTCTGTACCAGAATGCAGCAACTGCTTCCTTGATAACATTTCATAAATCTGCCCCCCCCCCCAAAAAAAATATTTCGTTTCTGAAATGGTTTTGTCCTTAAATGGCCAAAACCAGGATATGTGAGGATATGACTTATCTCATATGACTCTGCTACCCACCCACCCCCCGAAAAATAAGATGTAATTCAGAGATGGTGCTCCCAACAACAGACACAAGATTGTAATCTAGTGGAATAGTGGCTTCAGTTTGTGGAATTCCTTCCTGAGGAGATTTCAGTAGATTAATTCCACTGGTCCTTGAAGAGGGGTTGTTAACGCTGTTTTGTTGTGATTCTCCTTTTGAGTTTCATACTGCTGATTTTATGTTGCCTCCTGCTGGTTATATTGATGATTTTAGTCATAGGGTGGGTTGTGCACACTTGTGTGTTTATTATTTCGATCCGTTGTTAGACTGTTTGGCTGAAAAGCCGCTTATTTATTGAAATAATAATAATAATAATAATAATACAGTATATATAAATATAAATAATCAATTTCTCTTTACATTGCTGCAGCTAAAACTTCCATGGATTGCTAAAGTTTAACTGATTCCTGCTTTCCTCTTGTGTCTGCAGCCCAGTTCCCTAATTCAATCTGTGTGAATGCCATTTGCATGAGCCTGTCAAACTCTGAAATCAATGGCGGGCCAAAGCTCTTGGTGCTGTCCTGTTGGAGAAATGAGATCTTTTCATGCTCAGAACAGGTCCCGTTCCCCCATAATTCTGCTGCATGTAGTTCATTGCAGGGAAGGTTGCCAAGCTCCTTTGCTGTGTAGTTTTAGCTGACTGATAAAGAAGCTCTTATTTATGCAGGCATTTTAAATTATTTTATTGATTCTGTCTGGTTTGTCTTCCAGCAATTTTTGATTGTTGCTATTTGTTCTTTTAATGTTTGTCTGATTGATTTTCATTTGCTTTCATTGTCTGATTGGACGTGGCTTTCAGTATTTTATAGAAAGAATTTTATAGAAAGGCAGAATGGATGTGTTTTAAAACAAATATAAATTAATAATAAGAACAACAATAATTTATGTCTCGCTCCTACTCAGAGCGGCTTGCAACTAAATATATATGATAAAACCCAGCAAAACACAATATAATAATCAACTTACAATTCCTTTATTCAGCAGGCTACTTCACTCAGTCTGGTGGTAATCAACAGCATATTATATCCAATTAAAGATACATGTAGTAATGTGCGTCTTTAATCGTTACGTATATTTTGGGGGGATTTGTAACCTATAGCCAGCTGCCATTGCTACCATGGATGGCAGTAGCAGAATAAAGTAAGATTTGAAAATAGACAGTCACACGAAGGGCAAGGGAACCTCAACTCATGTTATCTTCAAAATGCAGTTGAAGGTGTTTATCACCTCTCGGAATGGGGCTTTGAAAGATGAGTCATGTGGTGAATTTTAATATTCAGCTTCCCTTCATCCCTGTAACATCATGACAGCACCTTGCCCTGGAAACAAACTCAGAAGCTTTGTATTAAAGGCTTCTTCTTACTCATAGCCAAATGTATGTATCGTTACCAGATAAAATATGTTTTTAAACCAGATAAACAATGATATTTTTCTCTTTTATCTGTTTTTTAAAAACTTACTAATGCTCTGACTTTGATCCATTTGGTTAGGACACACAAATTGGCACACACAAGTTTATATTAGATATAGATAGATAGATGATAGATAGATGATGATAGATAGATAGATAGATGATAGATAGATAGATAGATAGATAGATAGATAGATACATACATACATACATACATACATACATAGATGATAGATAGATAGATAGATAGATAGATAGATAGATAGATGATAAATAGATAGATAGGCAGACTGATTTCTTTTCTTTTCCCTTAGGCAGGCTTCCTTTTTTTATCCACTGCCTTTTAACTATATACACATAATATATAAGAAATCCCAGTTTCTGCTTGCAATCTTTTCAAGTTTTTTAAAGTTCTAAATTCAGCCCACAGAGTATTTTGTTAAAATCTTTCTGTCATGATAAAAGAAGCCTTCAGTGATTTTTGAAATAACACCTTCACTGGGGTCGTGGATATTATGTATGTATGGAATATCTTATTTATGGCATACTTGTATACCCTACCTTGTTATAGATACATTGGTGATTCATTGACCTATATGGAAATCTGTTTCACAGGTAGAAAATCTAACATAGCAGTGAAAGTTGTATTTTGTGTTCGTTATCTTTCAGAAATATAACAACTTCCATTCATGTAGAAGCTTACGAAGGGTGGGTTTTTATCTAACTTTCAGGGCTGTGTGTGGGAGGGTACATTTGTATCTCACGTATCTTCCCTCATAGACTCAAGTTAATTTACATAAGATTACCAGACCATCATCCATTGAGGCACTGAATGGACTCAGATGTGCTTTGATGCATTATAATTTAGCTTTCACATGACATTAAAGACACTTCTGGAACTATAGTGGAATGTAGTGCAAGTTGAGTGCTCATTTTCCGTGTTATTTGCTTCCAGGAAAAACAATGGTTTGCAGATAATGAGGGAATGAGTGCTAAACTTGCACCATAGTTCTGGAAGTAGCGTTCATATTGTGTGAAAGCTCAAATGTAATGTGGAAATGTTAATATGGAATAAAATGTCATGTGAATGCAGCCTACATCACATCCTTTCAAACCATGTTCCGGGATCTTTTAAGGTAGTTTTAGAGCCACCTGCAGATGACATGGAAGCAAGAACCATCACAGTATTGGTTTATTAAATTTCTGTCCTGCCTTTCCTAGCAAAGGAACCCAAGACAGCAAACCTCAAAAAAAGGAAACAGTACAGTTAAGATAAATATTACAAATAAAGCTAAAATGAATATTTACAGTGAATTTAATGAATCAGCATGTGCTTCTGACCTGAAGAATTCATTCAACAGTCACACTGCCTCTGATTAGAAAACCAATATCACTCTAGTTAAATGTAGCTGGATGAAAACTACCACCAAGTACAGTATGCTTCATGCATAACTGCTTGGTGTTTGAGCAATATTTACTGTAGAGTCATGAGTATTTTTCAGCATCTGGGTCAGGTTCCCATTTCAATGCCTTAGGCATGAATCCAAGCTATTTCCCCTGGTATAAATGGATTTATTCAATTTAATTAGCTAACCCAGTATAAATAAATTTAGAATCTGGTTTTCTATGTCCATCTGGCCATATGAAGTGAAGACCAATTATGCTAAAATGATATGCATGCATAACTGTAGATAAATATTGAAGCACACATGTTGCTTAGCATAGTTTTTCTTAGCATTTTGAGTATTTAAAGATAACTCCTTGTGTTGTCAAAGCAAATTAACTTATTCTTTGAAAATCAGCCTTCTTTTTTTGTAGGTGCATCTTGCACATCCTCACACATTTCTTATTATTGATAGCTTGACACGTTTTTATCTCCATGAACAACAAAGACATGTATAATTCCATGCGATTGTCTTCTAAGAAATAGGGGGGGAAACTAATTTACAATACAAATATATTAGGGCTTTTTATGTAAAAAAGCATCACATGTGTTGATCAAAATGACTTACTTTACAATATTTGATGCTCAAAAGAGAACTAATTGTATTGCATGTTATAAATGTATATTATCTCCCATTCAAGCTGTGCTAAGGAGAAAAATTGACAGTAGACATCCTGCTAGGTTATTAATACAGCATCAGTGTTATTCTAGCAGCCTTTATAGAATCCCACACTAGAAATTACTTTATTAAATTACAAACTTGAATGTAGATTAAAGATCTCCTACACATATATTTTGTATTAGTTATACTTTTGGCTTCCCTGATATATTCACTAAAGCGACACAATCCCGCTGGAAGAAGAAACTGTTACTTATTTAATTCCAAATTCCACCTTAGCTAGGACAGTTACTTCAGAATGAGAGAATATATATATATATATATATATATATATATATAACACGCACATACTTGCAAATGCTACATGATGAAAACATAATTGTCATGTATGCATACCCGATGTATGTGTGTATGCGTATGTATATGTATATTGGAATAAACTCTTCCTAATCAGTTGTGTGCTTTATAAAACAATGCAAGCGAAATGACAATGCTGTCATTTGTATATGCTACTTCAGTTCTGTAATGGAAATCTGTAATTTTTTTCCCCCTTGCCAACTCATTCCTGACAATGTTAATGATTCACTATAAAGCAGCTTCTGTGCTATGATTTGTGACATCCGTACTGGTTAGATGGGAAGACTAGGCAGGTTTCTAGGGAGTGTTTTGGATGCAGAAATGCCTTGAAGATAGCACTTTATTATATTTAGGACAAGTATGACATCCCACTTCAAGGAAAAGGCCCCTATACATATTGAGAAGGGATTTCTGTGGTTTAAGTGGGGAGGAGAAGGTTAGTTTAAAAGAATGCCTCTGTGTTTTTTGAGACGACATGAAGATAGGGGGGTAGAGAAATGGAGGCAGGAGGCAGAAGGATTATGGATAATGGAAGAATTTTGCCTGAGGGTATGTCCCTGCTTTGCCTATTCCTGTATAACTAGAATATTTATAATTCAAATACTTATCTTTAATAATTAAAAACCAACGAATATTAAAGACAAAAGGTAGAGAATATTACGTACACATGTGTAGGCATCATGCACTAAATCCCAACAATAGCAAAATATAGTAAGAGGTAGATTTAAAGGAGGTTTTAAAAAAGTGAATGTATTAAAATTGTCTAGAAAATAGAATTTCTAATTCACTCTAGTTCTGCCAGAAGTGATACTCCCTTACTGCTTATTCCTGCACATCCAACTAGTCATGGAGAGAGCTACTAAAAATATACTGCTTGGTGATTTGACATCAGTGCATCAACAATTAAAAAGTGGCATGCAAATATTGTAGGTTTTTGGTTGCTGGGTTTTTGTTGTTGTTGTTGTTGTTTTAAGGTCTTGAAAGTTTTTTTTTGTCATGATTTATGAAAACAGTGGGTTTGGCAGAGAAATTGGAAGGGAGGGCATCCTCGGAACGTGGTCTTTACATAGCTTAAGTAAACTGCTAGTTATAGTGGAATGTCACAGCCTACCACATTCAGTGCCAGCCTCTGATCTGCTTTCCATAGACAGCAAAGAAACAAAGAAAAACAGCCCTTACTGTGGATAGCGAAGAATGTTTGAAAAGAAAAAGAGACCTCAAATGTGCCCCCAGGAATTATAAAGCTGTCAGTTACAACCAGAAAACAATACAAAGGCTTCAACAAATAATTTATAAAGAGGAACTACAAAATATATTGAAACACACAGTAATAATAAGATTGTTCCTCTCTCTGTCTTGGGGTTTTTTTTATTAAAAAAATTGTTGCTTTTTGAAACAGTATAAATAAAGTTGGGAAATTAGGGCAAACCAATCGGCTACTATTACAAAACCTTGTTACAAAACCTTATATGCAGGTAGCTTAGTAGCCAAAAGATAGGTAAATCATAGGTCTGAGTGGAATTATTCAATCTGGGCGAGAGAGCTCAGTTATTGAAGCATGTGGCCTTTAAGAAAGTGAATTTATGGATGGTAGCTTAAACTGATGTTTGAAAATCAGAGGTGTTAATATTTACACCTTTATTCATTATGGCAAGGAAAAGATTAATGAAGAATTAAACATCCACATCTCTTTGCTCCTCCATCAAGCAAAGTAATCCCTAGTTGAACATTAACTCAACCTGACAATAATAGGGAGAAACTCCTCTCCCCTACATCTAGCATGCGAAAGAAATGCAACCCCATCTGATTGCCAGATTAATATATTTATGCTAATGTAACTATTGCTAATGAATTAAACCAGTGATTTTATTACTATTATTCAAGAGAGTTAAGTGTACATAGTCTGAAAATATGTCTTGAGGCAGAGGTAAACAATAGTATTAAGCAATGATGTTAATAATGAATATGCTGTATAACACCTCTTCAGCTCCTTCAGGTTTGCAACAGTCCTGTGATTAGGCTGTGTTGCTAATGACTTGCCTCAAATATAGCTGATCAGGTAAAAACCTACGTGCGTATATGTTAAATAATTACTATCTGAAGAGCAAAAGAGGCACAGCTCGGGCTGTAAGAGCTTCCACATCAAACGCTCTTTATTGTCATGAAAACCTCCCACCTAAATGTTGCGAGTCTCCCATAATTATGAAAACTAGCAACCAAATATAGAAAATATGACCAAATATAGGTTCTCATTCTGAAATTCTATATGAATTTAATGGCAGGTTTAAAATATATAAACATGTGCATAGATTCTCTCAAGCACAAGGGGAGACACAGCATGCCTCTCAAAGTAAGTTGCTGGTTCAATGGAATAGTGCGGATAGGTTCCAATTCTGCTTGCAGGCTTCCCAGGCATCTGGTTGGCCACTGTGGGACAATGGAGGTGGGACTAAATAGACTTTTGTTCTGATACAGCAGGGCTCTTTTTATGTGCTCTCTTAATTACTCTGCCCAGTTTCCTGTGCTGCCCATTATGCATGGAACCCTCACTCAGACCAAAACCCCTCACCAAAACCTACTTTTCATATGAAACACTGATCTTTAATTGAAATGAAGCCCAATAATGTTTGAGTACATTTCCCCACATCCATCCCTAGGTAAGCTTGCATCGGGTTATATCCAGTTAAGTTCAACTCAGAGTAAACCCATTATAATAAATGTTAGCCGTGTTCATTCATTTCCATGGCTGAGCATAACTACAGTGGATACAACTCACCATCCTCTCCATATTTCCTTTCCTTCTCTCATTTTATTTGGAAGCACCTCAAGAAAAGGACCTGCCTACTTCTTAAAAATACCATATACCTAAATCAACATGTGTATAAGGTATCGATGAATTATAAACACACAGGCATAGTCTGCTTCAATTGCCACAGTTGAAGCATCATTTGGAAATCACTGTATACATGAACATTGCAGTGGCATCTATCCGTGCAGTGTCAGCCCTTGTGTTACGTTTTCCAACATGAAACCATGCCAACTGGGAAGGATTATATGGGAAAGCAGTAGCCATCTTGCAAATGTGAAATCACGAGCATGGTGCAGGCTTCAAATTTGATATCAAATTATACATCTGATTTATTTTCTCCTCTGAAGTAAATAAAGAAACATAGTGCATGGTAGTATTTTCTTCCAGATTTAGGAATTCCACCTGAATGCATCCCATGGGGGTGAGAGACACTTACTGGAATACATGGCATGTTTCATCCAATTCTGGGAAGTGGCCAAGGGAAACATGGCTGTTCTAGGGTGCTTGGAGACGTCTGTACTGGCTGCAGCTTGATAGCAGAAATAGATGGACACGTTATCCCCACAACATCTTCCAAGGTTCCCAAGATACCCCATGACTCTGAATCCATCACACGTGTGTAATAACATTCGGTGCTTCCGTTCTGTACTGTGCCACCCATGGTCTATGCAAGAGCACCAACTCCTATCATTATCCAGGTCTGGCAGGTTCTGAAGGCAATGGATGACTGTAGTAAAACACCAAGGTTTGTGTCCCAGGACAACCAGGAATTATTCAGAAATCCAGGATCTAATTCAGACATGGAATTTCTGTTTCCTGGTCTTCTGTCCCTAAGTCTTTCAACATGCATTTCCCTTTCAGCAGCAGTCAATGATGTAAAACAGGGAAAACACACATCATAATCAGAACAAACAATAAGTAAAACTAGATGCCACCCAGGGAGAAGAGGAAATTCAACTGATGGGTGCCGTGTTCTTTATAACATGTGATTCTGCCTAGAAATGGGCACACACGCACATATATTTACATATATATTTCTGGCACAGAAATAGATCATTACATTTCTTATACGTCCGTGTAATCCTTTTTCATGTTTTCCAAATGTTTGAATCATAATGAAAAGGTTACAGAGGCTTTGTTAGTACTGATTTAATGTAATGAAAATCCAGAATTCACTGCGTACATTTATTTCACCTAACGCTTGCCTCAACATTCCTCAGTCACAATCTGGAAGGTACTGTATACCTTTTCTGGATATCACAAAGGTGAAATCTATTCTAAATGACAATTATTATTTTTTTCCTTTAAAACTCATACGGAAGAAGTAGCTTTGTGCCAAATTACAGGACATGGTTTGAATCAAATCTCTCCACCTAGGGAGTCTTCCCACCTCTTTGGGTATTTGCATGTATCTTCTAAATCTATTTTAATGAGCTCTGTATAACCTAGCGCACATACCTCTTGAGCCTGATGAACGAGTAATTACTATTTTGATTCCCAGGAGAGGCCTTTGAAAACCCATCTTGTCACAGAAGTTATGGGCATAATATTTTAATTGTGGATAGGATTGTATTGAGATATTGCTCAGGTTGAATGTTTTCCCCAATATAGTGATGTTCTAAATGCCTCAGTCTATGAACTCATATTCCCCCCATATTTTACAGGTGCTGTAAAAACAAAGAGATGTTTGCTACAAGGAAATTTGAGTTTCTTACTCAAAATGCAGGGAAACTTTTAACAATTCTTTCATTCATTGACAATAAGTAACCACAGTGACACTGAGATCAGTACTCAACACTCCATTTCTAAACATCTACATGTTTATATACAAGGTGGTCTGTGGTTTAGTTCCTAGCTGCTACAGTCAATATATTTGTATGTTAGCAAGAACAGGCCAACCAGTTTTTTGTTTTGTTTTTAAGTTCTGACGTATCTTACTGCTTTTGAATTTGCCACAAGCATGGGAGAGGAGTCTTTTCAACCCTCTAAAAACCAGTACAACTTTACTCATTTGCCATATCCCAATGTGCCCAAAAACTGAAACAATCTTGCTAATTGCTGCACATACCTCATTATAAATGTCATGTCTGTGTAGCTTTTCCATACAGAGCAGCAGTGGTCAGCAGCAATGACCGCCTCCTGCATCACTGCAGCTTACCAGTGCTCCCAGTGCCACATCCACCTCACCACCACCTTGCCCCTCCCTCTCTCCGTCCTGATGAACAGCAGTGACACTGGCGGCAGGAGGTCAGGCAAACACCACTGCCCCACCAGCTGCTAGCACAGAGATCATCTATGCTTGCAGTATTATTACTCCATCCATCCAAATGATCTGGGCACCATTACTGCCCTAAGTCTTCTATATTCACCTGGGGGGATAGTAGAGTTTGTAAAAAACGAAACAAACAAAAAAACACCTCCCTTCTCTTCCATGTAATGAAAAGTATTAGGCTAAACAAGCAGAACTCAATCCTGTTCTGTAACGGGCATGATTTGTTTCAGAATGCCTGGGTATGGGCTATCACAAAAATAATTAATCATTGTATTCACCCTATTCTACTCCTATTTGTTTGGCCCTAGGTTTCAGAACGCTTTGGCAAACTTTAGCTTCAGCAAACTTCAACTAACAGCAGAGCACTCATGATGGACCAAAGTAAATGACCCAAGACTTGAAAACTGCAACTCTGTGATATTTTATGCAAGCTGCTTGGAACTTTAGCTAAAACATGGGGGCACTTGTGAGAACTTGGCATCTTTGGGTGACAGGAACCTGATGATAAAGTTAAAGAATTAGATGATGATAGATAGATAGATAGATAGATAGATAGATAGATAGATAGATAGATAGATGATAGATATAGATAGATATAGATAGATGATAGATAGATAGATGATAGATAGATGATAGATAGATATGCTAAAGAACTGCTGAGAAAACAGAGATCCCAGGTGCACTTTACCCTAATTAGACTATGGACACCCATAATCTACATCTTATGTTGGTTTGCCTACGTATATAGCAAATTTAATGTAAAAGACGGAAAATTCTGCTTTGTCCCCTGATCAGTATAAAAATGTAGAGAGAAACATTCCCCCATTCTTAACTTGTGCTTTCTGCCTGCTCTGGCTGGGTAGCTATGAACTTGATTCCGAAATCCTAGTTATGTGAGGAAATGTGGAAAATTAGACTATGCTATGGGAATTATAAATTCTGATATGGCTGAAGACAAGAGACCAAAACTTAAGTCAGAGTAGGAAACAGCAAGTTTAAGATACTCATTCAAATTCCACTTGGTTTATTGCTTTGTCAATGAACTTATAATACTATAATTGCTGATCTCATGCAATTTTAATCTATATTATTTTTCATTACAGTATTGTATTCCTTTATGTTGTTACGTTTTGCTTCAGCAGCCAGAATGACAACATCTTCCATATGAAGATACTATGCCCTGAATAGGTTGTAGGTTTTGCGTCTCCTCCTCCTTTGCGTGGGTAATACTAGGGAGGAGTCCATGGTTGTGGTGCATGTTGGCACCAATAATATGGGCAGGCCTGTGCAAAGTTGGGGGCAGCCAGGTACATTTGCCCCGATCCTTGGAGTGCTAAGTCTCCCTGCTCGGCACCGGCTGCTTTTTTGTTTGAATTTATAACTTTATTCTAACAGAACTCCTTCCCCGGACCTCAGACAAGCTTTGCACAGGCCTTAACATGGGGATATGTAGTTGTGCGGTCCCTGACACACACAAAATAGGTACTTAGGTAGGAGGTTGACCTCTGAAACCATTTGGCCCAGGAACTTCCAGAAGAGTGTGTCTTGTTCGAAACAAAACATTTTGGTCTGCCCTGATGTACAGACTGTTGCGTAAAAAAAATTGTGATGAAAATTTTGCTAGGCAGAAAACATATTGTGCCCTTCAGGTAGCGTAGCTGATTCATAGCAGCCACCTTAGATTCAGAGACACTTGACAGATGGATGAATACAAATATCCCCCACGTATACCTGCACAGAAAGCTCTGCTAACGTAAAGGTCGCAAGGGAAAGAGGAATCCAGAACATCACATTGATGGTGGGTGCTCATGTTAGAATGAATCTGTAATGCATGATCAGCACACTGCAATGTCCCAAAACCGTATTGACAAATCATATTGTCAAGCTATACATTACAATTAATCGTCTCAAGTAGAATGCTTGTATTTCTATGTGAAGGCTGACAATCCTAGATAAATTTTATGAAAGTCTGAAAATATACATTTCTTTGGGGCATTTGTTTTCTTTCAAACTTACCTCCTACACACAACTGTTGAGAGGGTAAGACCCGGCATCAGCACCCGTATAGCAGGGAATTTGCCAGGGGGCTGCATGTGCCCCAGCAGGATCCAACAGGACTCAACACATACACACAGAGTGCCCACTTCTGTCTTGGTAGCCAGCAGTGCCACCCCTGCAATCTCCACTCCCCTTCTAGGCTTGCCTATTAGTGGGCTTACTTATAATAATAATATAATAATAATTTATTATTTATATCCCGCCCATCTGGCTGGGTCTTCCCAGCCACTCTGGGCGGCTTCCATAAAAACCAAAAATACAGTAAAATCACACGTTAAAAACTTCCCTGAACAGGGCTGCCTTAAGATGTCTTCTGAATGTCAGGTAGTTGTTTATCGCTTTGACATCTGCTGGAAGGGCGTTCCACAGGGTGGGCGCCACTACCGAGAAGGCCCTCTGCCTGGTTCCCTGTAGCTTTGCTTCTCGCAATGAGGGAACCGCCAGAAGGCCCTCGGCGCTGGACCTCAGCGTCCGGGCAGAATGATGGGGGTGGAGACGCTCCTTCAGGTATACTGGACCGAGGCCGTTTAGGGCTTTAAAGGTCAGCGCCAACACTTTGAATTGTGCTCGGAAACATACTGGGAGCCAATGTAGGTCTTTCAAGACCGGTGTTATATGGTCTCGGCGGCCGCTCCCAGTCACCAGTCTAGCTGCCGCATTCTGGATTAGTTGTAGTTTTCGAGTCACCTTCAAAGGTAGCCCCACGTAGAGTGCATTGCAGTAGTCCAGAGCATGCACCACTCTGGCGAGACAGTCCGCAGGCAGATAGGGTCTCAGCCTATGTACCAGATGGAGCTGGTAAACAGCTGCCCTGGACACAGATTTGACCTGTGCCTCCATGGACAGCTGTGAGTCCAAAATGACTCCCAGGCTGCGCACCTGGTCCTTCAGGGGCACAGTTACCCCATTCAGGACCAGGGAATCCTCCACACCTGCCCGCCTCCTGTCCCCCAGAAACAGTACTTCTGTCTTGTCAGGATTCAACCTCAATCTGTTAGCCGCCATCCATCCTCCAACCTCCTCCAGACACTCACACAGGACCTTCACTGCCCTCACTGGTTCTGATTTAAAAGAGAGGTAGAGCTGGGTATCATCTGCATACTGATGAACACCCAGCCCAAACCTCCTGATGATCTCTCCCAGCGGCTGCATGTAGATGTTGAAAAGCATGGGGGAGAGGACAGAACCCTGAGGCACCCCACAAATGAGAGCCCAGGGGTCTGAACACTCATCCCCCACCACCACTTTCTGAACACGGCCCAGGAGGAAGGAGCGGAACCACTGTAGGACAGTGCCCCCAGCTCCCAGCCCCTCAAGACGGTCCAGAAGGATGTTATGGTTGATGGTATCAAACGCCGCTGAGAGATCCAGCAGAACTAGGAAACAGCTCTCACCTTTGTCCCTAGCCCGCCGGAGATCATCAACCAGTGCGACCAAGGCAGTTTCAGTCCCATGATGAGGCCTGAATCCCGACTGGAAGGGATCCAAATGGTCCGCTTCTTCCAGGCATGCCTGGAGTTGTTCGGCAACCGCTCGCTCTATCACCTTGCCCAAGAATGGAAGATTTGAGACTGGGCGATAGTTGGCCATTGTGGCCGCATCTAAAGATGGTTTTTTAAGAAGCGGTTTAATAACTGCCTCTTTCAGCGGGTCTGGGAAGGCTCCCTCACGGAGGGAAGCATTCACCATCCCACGAAGCCCATCGCCCAGTCCTTCCCGGCTAGCTTTTATAAGCCAGGATGGGCAAGGATCCAGGAGACAGGTGGTTGGTTTCACTCGTCCAAGCAGCCTGTCCACATCCTCGGAGGTAACAGATTGGAATTGATCCCACTCAACTTGACTAGACAGAACTCTAGCACTCTCCCGCCCTGGCCCTGCTCCCACGGTGGAGTCTACTTCTTCCCGAATCTGAGCGATTTTATCTGCAAAAAACTTTGCAAAATCATTGTTGGCTAAAGCACCACTGCCATGGGTTAACCCTGCTCATTAGTCGCCATGAGGGACAGGCAGCTGCAGGAGCAGGAGCACTATCCTGCTGTGGGCCCTGAGTGGGGGTGAGTAGGGTACCAAAGGCCGCCTGTTCATAACTTTCCAAAATCTGGAGCCAGGCCTGGTTAAGACACACAGTGAGGGCCTCTGATATTTATTGTATGGTATGGGCAGGTTGATATGTGTGAAGACAGTCCTGTTTAGGACTTTGAAGATCATCCTCAGCACTTCAGATTGGTGCAATATATTTCTTATTCACATCTATATCTTTCCTTTCTTCCTCATGGAACCCAAGGTGGCATGCATGTGGTTTCCAGGCTATTGCCCAGCCAGACACCAACCAGATCCAGACATTGCTGTGGGACAATATAGATGTAATGGGATTTGACTCCCCAGCACCAACCAGTACCTGGGCAGTCACATAACAGTTATGCACCAGCTGAAGTTTCCAAACCAACCTTAAAGGAACTTCTACATATAGGGCATCATAGTATGTATGTGTGCGTGTATGTATGTATGTATGTATTTAGGCTGGATGTCACAACCATGTGTATAGCAGAGGCAGGATCTGTTCTCTCCAGATAGTTTCACTTGTTGGAACACCAGCCTAACTTGCAAATATGTGCCCCTGGCTACAAGCACCACCTGAGCATCCCTAAGTTTTCATTGTGTTTTTTTCCTAGGACTAAAAATAGACTAAGAGCAGTAAGGTAAAGGTAAAAGGACCCCTGGCCGTTAGGTCCAGTCGCGGATGACTATAGGGTTGCAGAGCACATCTCACTTTATTGGCCGAGGGAACTGGCATACAGCTTCCGGGTCATGTGGCCAGCATGACTAAGCCGCTTCTGGCGAACCAGAGCAGCACACGGAAACGCCGTTTACCTTCCTGCCAGAACGGTACCTATTTATCTACTTGCACTTAGACGTGCTTTCGAACTGCTAGGTGGGCAGGAGCTGGGACCAAACAACGGGAGCTCACCCCGTTGCGGGGATTCGAACCGCCGACCTTCTGATCGGTAAGAACTAGGCTCTGTGGTTTAACCCACAGTGCCACCCGCATAAGGAGTAGCTAATCTTAACTAATTCTGAGTTTGTATCTAAAGATGCATTCATAATATTCATGTTATCAGAAGTGAGTTGTGTGGGTTTTGTTCATTTGTTTGTGTGTGTGTCTGTGTTTGTTTGCTTGCTTTTTTTGGAGTTTTAAATTTTTATTTTTTAAAAAAATTGTACATTCTTTAAATGAGAGGATTTTACAACCAAAATAAACCATAATACAAACAAGAACATGACTTTGCTTTTCATTCATATTTTCTCCTTCTTTTAACTCCTTTGCTTGCTTGCTTGCTTTATGTACCACCTTTCAATAAGTTCTGCAAGTCCTCCATCCACAGCATGCTATTAGTGCTCTTCTGAATGTGGGCCAATATGTTGAAACTAAATCCAGATAAGACAGAGGTATCTAGGTAATGGGCTCTCAGGTCTGCTCTAGATGGGGTTGCACTCCCTTGAAAACACAGGTGTGTAGCTCAGGTGCTCCTAGAACCAACTTTGTCATGTGAGTCCCAGGTAGTTTTCGTAGGTATGGCTGCCTTGTCTCAGCTCCAGCTATTTGCCAGCTGCAGCTTTTCCTGGACAGAGATAGGCCTAGCTGGAGTTAACCATGTTTTTGTAACTTCCGGATTGGACTGTTGTAATGCATGTACATTCAGCTGACCTTGAAAATAGTTCAGAGCTTGCAGTTGTTGGAAAATGTGGAGGCCTGGAAACTAATAGGCATGGCTGGTCAACCATATTTAACCCCTGTTTTGAAAGAACAGCATTGGCTTCCAATAATCTTCTGAGATTCAAGGTTTTCATGCTGATTTGAGGACCAAATAGCTGAGAAAACATCTCATTTCATATTGTTATTAGCCACCCCTATCTCTGACAAGTGATAGCAAGAGATTCCCCAGGTCTTAGAACTTAAGCAAGATTGTGTTTCCATTGGGAAATCAAGGCACAGAAGACACTAGCATCTTTAAGAAATATAGTTTATTTTACACATATTCACACCTAAAGCCTTCAATAGAGCAAGTGCAGAACATTACACTCCAAGGGTGTCTCTCATTGCTCTTCTCATGGCTTCACCATGCTTTGGGTCATGGCTATTGGTCTCTCAGCGCAGTCTCTCCCAGCCAACACGCATGGAGTTCTGCCTGCTTCCTGATCCTTCTTCCCAGAACCCCCTACTCCCAAAACCTCTGTTGTAAAACAACAACCTCTCTTCCTGAAGTGACATCACTCACACATGTTACCCTGACAACCTCCCTCTGTGCCTGCCAAAGTCTTCTGCCTGGTTGATGACTTCCACTGAGGGGCTATGGCTGACCATCAGCACCATTGTTTCTTCAACAACTCACCATCACCAGGCTGGCCTCACAGGGAAGTTAGCTGGTGTTATTCCCAACCCTTGCTAAATTCAGGGATTTATGAGTTTGCTCAAATTTATGACCCTTCAAATTTATTCAGGGATTCATGAGTTTGCTCAAATACTGACCCTTCACTGAATGTAGAGATTATGGGGTTTCTGCCCCTCCAAAAATCATAACAATATGAACCTGCCCTTGCATAAATGCTTGCAATCTCACAACCAAGTGAGGCCCACAATGTGGGGGTAAATGGAAGGATCTCCTTTGTGGTAGCCCCACACTTACAGAGTTACCTCCACACTGAGGTGTACTATGCATCAACATTGCAAGTGAAAACACATCTCTTTGCCCAGGCAAAGACGGCTGAAATTGTTGATTTAAAATATTGTCCTGTGCACTTTTATTAATGGCTTAGTTGTGGTTAATGTATTTGTGTCAAAATATTTTTAATTGGTGGCTTTAATGTTATGTGTATCTCCTGCTCTAGGACTGTCTGCTGAAGAACAGATTGTACTAAATGCTTGAAATAAATACAGAATAAACAGTGCTAATATAAGGAACAAAGAGTGAATTTGGTGAAAAAGGTAGTTCGGACAAAGAGATTTGTATAATAAAAATGCTATGAAGTCTGCATGAGATGTAATGAAATAAGGAGTATTTAACTGCTTTCATGAAGTGCAGCCATTTCATACCTAAACATCTTCATAATATCCCTTTTATTGCTAAGCTTCCACAGGTGGAATGCACTGAAAATAAAACTTTCTGCACTTTCAAGCAAATTTCAGTTTGACCTTTTAAGATATTCCTTGAAAATTTTAACCACTTTTCCTCTCACAGAGCACTTCAAAAGATGTGTTAGTAATTGTACATGAGCAAGAATGAATGTGAAGAGCATTCAGGCAGCTAACATGAGTGCATTTGAAAAGGCTTTGTATTGTAAACCCAAAATAATTCTGGAATGACAACTACAGTTTCTTCTCCAGCCTAAGGAACCTCTTATAGTATGAAAAGAATAATTTCACAAGCCTGCCTTTGCCTGACAAAGATGTCTTGGCTCATTTTTATAGGATCCAGTCTAAGGAATATTTTTTTAACCCCCTTGCTGTACGTATTACAGGGCTTGTCTTTAGATTATTAGCAGCAAAGGGTTCAGACTGTGTAAGCTTTAAGCTCTGTTTTCTCCAGTAGATGTCACTTGCAGTACATAATAATTTATGTAAAGAAATAAGTGAACATAGTGTTTGGTTCTTTTGCATTTGAAAGCCATAGTTAAAATGCTGTATGGTGTCTTATACAGGCAGTAAATTTGGGCATTTGAATTCTGTAAATACCAAGAACTGAAGCAAAATCGTTTATTTTCAGTTTGATCTGAGGGAGATTATGACTAGATCTGCTTTAGCTAGAAAAACAAAACAGAAAACAAACAGACTCACTTGAAATATGGCATCTGGGCTAAAATATACCTAATCAAAAACGAATTTGGAGAACCAATCCAACGCAAGTATTCTATTTTGACCGATTTAAGAGCCATCCTATACACTAATAGCATACTCATTCACTGAGTGTGAATCCTTATGTAGTATAAACAACACACATTGTGCATGGATGATCAGGTTGCGGGGGGGGGGGGGGGGGGCAAGCTTTGCAGATGTACCAAAAGTATTTACAAGAAAAACACTAAGGCTGCTGTCCTACACCTGAGAGTAAGCTCTATTAAGCTCAATGGGACTTCACTTCAAAGCAGACATGGGTTGCACTGTCAGGGCGGGGAACCCCTAAAACAAACCAATGTGGACTGAACGTGCTCAGTGGGCACAGAATGCTAACTATTGTGTTTGAACCAGTTTTAGTATTATATTTTAACATTGTTGAATCCAGCAAAATCTGGGACTTTATAGTGAAAGGTGGGTAAGAAATCTAATAAATTGCTCTTGTTCACATGGGGAGAAATGGATTGGCGATGTAATGGAGTATCCTGGGAGAGGGCATGACTTGCCAGCTGCAGGAGAAAATTGAGGGTTTTTGTTGTTGTTTTTAAATTACTCCTCTTTCTAAATGTACTTGACCAGCACTTGAGCTTGAAGCCAAAAAGGATGTACTATTTCCTTGGCACCTTCCCTTACAGGCAAGATTGAAAAGTGGCACATTTCCTGTGGGTGGTAATGGCAAATCATAGGGCTATAAGTCTGTTGAAGAAATTGCTAAAAGAGGAAAACTCAGTGCATCATTCTAAATTTATGGCAGTAAAAAAAAAAGTGTACAATCTGATTCAGCATTAAGGCATGCAGCAAACTTTCTTGGGGCCAACTTGCGGGTTCTTCCTTCTGTAGCATTTGCTACATGCTGCTTTGTAGTTTACAGAAGCTTAACTTCTGCCTTCCTGAACCTTGTAGGCTTCCTTTGAGGTGTTGGATATGATTCTTCTAACACACACCCTCACTCTGCTCTACTGAAATTATAAAAAATATAATCGAGCTGAAAAAAGAAGAGGCTGAGGCAGAGCCCGAGATGCATGAAATACTGCTGCTAGAACATTCTTCAGTAAAATCCTCTGTTTCTCCTCCCATAATCCACCACTAGCATGGCCCTTTGGTTCCTTGAGCTACTGCATGACCCCTGATTGCAGGGAGCCATACAATAGTTGGCTTGTTAGGGTGGAAAAGGTGAAATATCCTCTGCTGCCTCTTATTCCTTGGCAGGAAATTGGAATTGCCAGGGTATTTTTTTTATCGCAGGTCAGACTCCTTCGTTTTTAACAGCTGTGGGGAAAGTAGAAATTCAGTGGACGAAGCTCTTTGAAATATGGCCATGCAGTGATGTGGAAATGAATTCGCCTGCTTAATTTCTATATGTTCCACAGCTGTTAAAAGTAGAGGTGTCTTGTAGACAGTGGGAGAGTTGGCAACCCCAACTGCTAACACTCAGCACTTGGTCTTTATTGGTAACCTGAGGGTTACCTTCTAATTTATGCAGTGCAAAGGTTTGTTGCTATTGTATATGAACTGCAGGCACCCGCAGCCAGCCTTGAATCTCTGTTGCATGTACCTGCAGGCTACTAAAATTTGCAAATACTTCTTTGCCGCACACATACATGTTCTACGTGCGCAGATAGCACATTTTCGTAGCTGACTAAAAAAAAAAATGATAGCCCTCAGTTCAGAGAAAAAATGGCTGCATTAAGTTTCCTTTGAAGTCAGTGGGATAAACCAGTGAATTATGACTAACTTGTCTCATTAATTTGTAGGATTTAGCAAACCTCTTTTGGATTAAGATAAAATTATGTGATACAGCCTCAAGGCATACTGCAAACTTTGTTAGGGCTACTACCATAGGATTTCTGTTAGTGCATCTTGCTAGAAACTGCTAAACTGTTCGTATGCCACAGAAAGTATAACTGTGGCTGTCAGAATCAGGCCTAAACGCTTTGTAAATGATTAAACTTTTTAAATGAATTGTTAAGAAAAGAAAAAAACCACGAACAGGTTTTCTGAATTACATATTAGGTCAGTTTCATTTATTATTATTATTTTAATAAAAATAATTATTTTAATCATTATTTTAATAATTTAAATTATTTGTAATTATTATTATTTAAATTATTGTTATTTAAGTAATAATGGTTGATGTGATGGAGCACTACCTTTTCATGCATGTGAAGCAATATTACGATTTTTGCTATTATGGAGTTGTAAGTTTATTTCCCTTTTTTGGTAATTATGAGAGTAAACAGTCTTGACCTTTGAAGTAGGATATGCATTGCCACCGCCTTGTGCTTTAACATCTATGGTTAGAACAAGAAATGAGAATATCCTTCTTTTCCCATTTTTTTTCCGCTCCAAATTTCATTCTGCATCAGAAACCTAGCTTATATAGCCATATTTGTATTGGAAGAAGCTGCTAACTACCAATGAAACCAAAAGGTGCACAGGTCAGTTTTTTTAATTCTCAAAGAAGAAGAAAATGACTTCAACTTGGTGTACTTTAAAAAAAATATAAAGGAACTGGATTCTCATTATGAAAGGCAATGGTCTGGATCCTAAGTGCCCTTTTATTAAAGGCAGGGCCTTTGACCTAGTGGAGGCTCCCACTAAGGGTGGGGCAAGGAACCACTAGGTCAGCGGTTCTCAACCTGTGGGTCCCCAAATGTTGTTGGACTACAACTCCCATCATCCCTGAGCTCTGACCTTGCTAGCTAGGGATGATGGGAGTTGTAGTCCAACAACATCTGGGGACCCACAGGTTGAGAACCGCTGCTCCAGGTGCTTCTCCTGTCATCCCTGACCATCGGCCATGCGGACTGGGGCTGATGGGAGCTGGAATCCAGGAAGATCAGGAGGTCTACAGGTTTCCAACCTCTGCACCAACATTAAGAGGGGAAGTAATTTTCACTCCCATCTCCCTGCAGCTCCTCAGGCTTTCTCCCACAAAGTTCTAGGAGGTCCTCCAAAGTTATGCAGGAGCTCAGGGCTGCAGAAGCTACTCAAGGAGGGGGGAATTGCCTCTCTTCCATTAGCAAACACCATTCTGTGAGCAGAATTATTAGAATTTAACCCAATATGTTTTAGAGCTAAGGAACTCCCCATATAAGCTTGGAAATACCAAAAAAAAATATACAGTGGTACCTCGGGTTAAGAACTTAATTCGTTCTGGAGGTCTGCTCTTAACCTGAAACTGTTCTTAACCTGAGGTACCACTTTAGCTAATGGGGCCTCCCGCTGCCGTTGCACAATTTCTGTTCTCATCCTGAAGCAAAGTTCTTAACCTGAGGTACTATTTCTGGGTTAGCGGCGTCTGTAACCTGAAGCGTCTGTAACCCGAGGCACCACTGTATTTGAAAGTTTCAGAAGTTTAGTTATCATGAGTAAGATTTTGAAGCTCATGGGCCATAACTGATCTCAGATTTAGCATACATAATCCAAGTCTCCATTTGACTGTGACCTTTAAAAATGATTTGCCCACTTATTTGTTTTTATTACTTGCTTTCTGAATTTTATGTTTACAATCTACCATAATATATGAAGCTATTTAGTTGGTTTTAATGTGATTTGTGCTAAAATGCAGGTGTAATGACACACAGATCTATAGAGATTTTTTGTAGTTTAATATAATAAAATAGGGGGGAAATGGCAACAAGATACCTTTGAATGGCTTCAGTGACTTCAGTTTTTATCACTTTGGTGGGGGGAAATAGTTTATTCCTCTAAAAGCTGCAATCATGTCTAGATCATGCAATTCCATGTTGTGCTAAAATTAATATACTAAGCAATTAATCTGACATTTCTATAAAATGCTATCAAGTGCCTCAGTGTTGCTGAAAGTCTGGCAAGAAAGGAAATATCACAGTGACCTATTTTCACTGTTAGCGCAATTGTTTTTTCAGAGTTCCGCTCTCTAGGAGGAAGAAAATTCTTTGGAGTCACACTGGAATGCCATAGCAATGGGGGTGTACTATATCTTTTTAAAAAACAAAACAAAACTTAATAGACTGGGGAAATACTCTTATTTCTTTCACGTTTCTGCAAGCTTTTATAAAGTTGCCATCAATTCCTAGTTAAAAGAAGCAATAACATTCTTGTTCACAAGACCAACTGTGACAAGAGGCGCCAATCTTCTGCTTCCCTTTCGCTCTCACTTCCCAACCCAGTGAAATGGTTTAGTCTGGAGAATTACAGCAAGATGTGAGGAAAAAGTGAGTCTGGCAATACTTCACTCGAGGGATTAAAATGAAAATAAGAATACAGTGGTTACTTCAATGTGCCAAATGGTGTGTGCGTGTTTGTATATGTGTGTACTAACAGTGACCTTGATCTTACAGGTCTCTTTAAACTGCAGAAGTAGATATGGTGACTTGTGTCACTGCTGTGGAAAGGAGACTGACCATTGGAAAATGACAGAGCAGACTTTGGTCTATTTTCAAGGTAAGCCTTTCCACTTTTCCGATTCTAAGAACCTCTGCTGCACATCTGATTTTAAAAAAGGGCACACAGTCGATACCATTTTCCTTCTGCCCCGCAGCAGCCCAGTGGACTTTTGCCTTATATGTGCAGAATTTGGTTGCAGGAGTTGGCGGGACATGTCTACGTCGAGTCTTACCACCTTGTCATGTTAGAGCTAGATATGTAAATCCATTCATGCATGTGCCCACGATATTAAATAATGTTTCATCAACCATTTGTTGTGAAAATCAATTCCTTCCCTGAAGATGTGAGTGAAATCTCTCGTGCTTATTTTTCTCTTTGTAAAAAAGCAGCCTTTTGTTTGGTCATAGTCCAGAATCGACAAACAGGAGTTGTTTTCCGTAAAAAAATAAATAAATAAAATCTGTTTGGAATTTTAACATGGAGCACAGAAGTATCTTTTGGTGTTATGGAAGCGCAGGAGACATTTCAGCTTCTGACAGGCCCATCTTGGGGATTGGTGAAGAGGACACAAGGTTATCCTTTTCCAAAGTTATTTGACATCCGGGTTTACCCTTCTGCAATGTTTTGACATGGGTTAATTGTCAACCTCACCCATGTAGGTGGATACTATTAAGCACAGTGTTACATGAAGTCACATGATTCTCTTGTTTAAAGAACCAAGTACCACTTCGAATTTACTTTGGTTTTGGTGTCAATGTTTAGGATTATTTTATTTGACTTAGTAGAAAGACTTTATTACTCCAACAACAACAAAAAGGCCAAACAAAAGAACAAGAAAACAATCCTGGACACCAAGCAACTGAGGAAAAAAAGGCATCACATTACAATTTCCCGTTTTTAGTAATAGTAATAATATTAAAATCTAAAAATGTAAGCCTGCTGTTGTACATTAGAGTCCTGTTTTAAGCAGTATTCTCTTCTAATTCTGTGGGCTCATCGGTATTTTAAACTACGGTATTTGAAATGTCCAGTACGATTCACAAAATAATATACAAGTGTCAATACTTTATTCCTCCTGAAAAGCAAGCCAATATGAAATAGCTTTGATTTAAATGGGAGACTTGGCTGCCTTTCAAGGTATCTTCCTGTACTCAAGCAGCCTGCACCAAATACTGGCAACCCACTGGACTGTCATACTCTAGAAAATATTGCATAGATCATCTTCAAGAGACATACTTTCATGACAGTCCCTTGATTAGCATGCGGACCACATAACTGAAGTTATCTTAAAGGAATTGCACGTTTTTATTTTTGCATTTTACTGTACGGTTGTGGAACTCAATGCAGTCCATTCTGGGTGCAGCAGTCACAAAAAGAGAGGTCACTGCAGAGTAAAATAAAGCCCCATTTTCCTGCCTTGGTAGAGCAAAGAGTTGAATGTAGACATAGGAAATAAATACAGACCCCCATTCCCTGTAATGTCTTTGAATGTGTGCTGAAGATGGGAAGGTGAATCCTCCTATGCAGTGGACTCGATTAAACCTCTGGCGTATTATTGAAAATTGGTTTGTAATGGAGGGGAAGTATTAGTATTACAAGCAAAGGCAATACAAGATTTGGGTAGTCAACTTTAAAGTTTTTACTGAAATTTAAAAAAAAAACAACACCTGATCAGATGGCAAGTTTCCAACAGCAGACTGAAGTGGAAAGAATACAAAAGATATTGATGCTGCTTTATTTACCACATATACAATATTTTATTTTTCTCTTGTGACACAGAAATTGTAACCACAATTTACAAGTGTATGTCCACTCAAATTGCTATTGATTTTGGTGATGTGTTCCCCTGATATTATCTTGCCTTAACCTCATTCATAAAACTGTTTTGAATTATTTCAGTCTGTCAATTATTTTGACTGCTAAATAGTCAACTCAAATTTGCACTTACCTTTTTTGCACTTGTTCTTATTGGCATAAAGTCTCTATATTTGCCTCTGTTTGCAGATTAAACAACAAATGCACATGGTAAACTAACCCTAACCCTATTGGCTCCATTTGCTCTCTTTTTTTCAGCCAATAGATGCATCAGGACTCTGCTTGCTAGATTACATATATTTTTGATCTTAAACACATTTGCATTCACATGTGGATTCCAGCAGAAGTTATTTCACCTAAATGTTGTTAAGATTTCTATCCTGATGAGAATCCTTTCCAAAATTTACCATGAATAGGTTAACCCGCATAATACAAAATGATGATGCTGATAATCTGTAATTGAAGAGACAGTTAATTTATACCTCCTGCTGTTTCAAAACAGTCCAGTGGGACACAGAATGTCAAAGTCTACTTTAACTGCGAGCTTGGGGAACTGTTGTGGTTTAGATTAGATGTTTTGTGACCCAAACAAATTGATTTCTGTGCTGTCTTACCAAACTAGTATGGTACTTTTTTTACTACATTTTTATCCTGCTTTTCAGGAGCTGCTCAAAGCTGCTCACGTCAATAAAAACAAAAGAAGGAGAGAGGGGGTGTGAGGCCCTGCCATTAGCCTTAGAGACAGAGAAAGACAAGATACACAAGTGAGGGGGAGGGGGGGAGAGATAGAGAATGCAGATCTGTTCTTCAAAACAATGTGGTGAGCCTTATGTCCAGTTCAAACCAGGTTGATCTTCCTTGTCGGTGTTTTTGACTATTGTTCCTTCATTTAATGATGGAGCCAGAGTGTCCTTTCCCTTTGCTTCTATTCTAGAGCATCCTTTCAGGCAAGGAGAGGGCACGTGAGACTCCTGAAGCTACTTCTCCTTTGGCAGATGGATGGAGGCAATGTGGTCCCTCCCTTTGCTGTGATGTTTTTCCTGGGAGACAGAGGAACCAGCTTCCCAATGGCCCTTAGTCCCCTGGCCAATGGCAGAGTGTGCTCACATCTTTCACTTCTGCCGTGTGTGTGTGTGTGTGTGTGTGTGTGTGTGTGTGTGTCCTTCTGCAAGTTCAAAAGAACCTGAAAACTGACTGAGCTAGAACCTTTTCTTTATCATGTGATAGCTCTCCACCCTACCTTAGCTTCTGAAAAAGATATACCATGGGGAAGCATGGAAAAAAATTAACTCCACCCCGTCTCCAGTCTGACATGCAACCATTTCTTTACTGTGTCAAGATTCAGCTGCAAGGGTAGATACACTGTGCCTCAGGCTCTGTTCATGGCTCACATCATTAAACCAAATCACTTTTTGGCCTGATTATCCTATTATTTCGGACATCTCGTATATATCTTTATTATCATTCCTATAAGTATAACCTATGATGGCCAAGGGGGGTGGGGACCTACAATATGTTTCAAAAAGGAGAAAACATTTGATTTCAGCATCTACCTACCATTACAAAATGCATGTTTTTAGGAGGGGTTTATTTCCCAACAAGTTCCCAAGAGAGCAAAAAATGCAAAAAAAAAAAAAATGGGGAAGGGTGGTGGTAAAAAAAATATTATTCTATACATTCCCAAGTATTGATTGGGAATTTTGCTTTGGCAAAGTTATCTGAGTTTCCCTGATGTGGGTATAGAACGTACTCTGTGCTCAAAGCTTGGACATATGTGGTAGATCCCATGTCATTATGAACAGTTTTCTTGTTCTAGAAGTGAAAGAGTTCATTGTCTTCCCAAAGTTTGCAACCCATCCAATATCAGGAGAGGATTGATTTGTTTCCATTTACCTGGTACAGCAAGGCAAAGTGTGTGTGTGTGTGTGTGTGTGTGTGTGTGTGTGAAAGAGAGAGAGAGAAAGTATCAGAATAATCTGTCTCTTAGCAAACATGCAAAGAACATAAATGATAACACAGAATATACAATAAATAAACAGCTAGAACATAATAATGAACACTTTCTACATGAAATTATACATGAATATTTCTCACAAAGCTTGTAGGTCAAGACAGTGACCGATACAATTAGGATGTACAATACCTCGGTTACCAGAATTTGCTGTGGTATCCACACACTATTTTAATGATAACTAATCCATTGTGGGTATGATACGGCTGGAGACAAACATTCCATTAATTTTGGTGAGTTAAACATGTGTTTTCAGTGGAAGAGATGGAGTCAAAAATCCTTAATTTGTCTGAGATTTGTGAACCGAAAGGCTACTTTCAGGAAGGCTAATCAATAAATTCCCAGAGGTTCAGGAGCAGCAACTCATGAGAGGGTCTCCTTGGTGATGACCTCAGGAATATGGAACACCTTCTCAACAGAGTTGCATCTGGCACCATATCTTTACAGCTGTTGTTGTTGAAGACACACCTCTTGAACTTGACCTTTGACAAATTAAGAATTGTTTTTGGTGTCCTCCCTGCAATGTATTGCAAAGATTATTGATTTTGTTGTGAGGTGAGGTTTTTTTAAAAAAAACTGTTTTAATTGTGCTTTTATCTGTCCTGGTAAGTTAAATGTAATTCTGAACTTTTTTTTTTTTACTTTTTTTTAGGAATAAGTCCCATTGAACTCTGTGGGGCTTCTTAGTAGACATGTATAGGGTGGCACCTAAAAGCCCATTCAGGTGTGGGCTTAAATCTCCCTTTGGAATTAATGGGATTTAAAAATACTGAATATTAAGTATTTCTATAAATATATATATATTTATGTGTGGTTCAGCAAACTTTATAGTTTAGCCAAGATCATGCTGCTCAACAGCTCAGCTGCTGTGAATCAAAAGGTTAGATTTAAGTTCCTCGGTCACCCAAGGAACAGTATTATCCAGTATGACACAAGCCTAGATATGTTGTCTTATAATTGCCATATAGCCTAGAGGTGAGAATATAGGACAAACACTTGTGATGTTTTTGTTTCCACACTGCTTATGCCCATGTATACTTCTCTAGGCACTTCGATCAGAGCAATGATAAACAATGAAATTAGCATGGTAATTATTGCAAATGCATTGATAGATATCATAAGAAGTTTGCATATGTCATTTTATATCAAATGTGTTACCATTATTTCATACATAATGATGAATGAGCTTATTACCATTTATATAGCACTTAGCCATGCAAAGTGTGTAACAGTTTTCGGCTGCAGACTTCATATGCTAACATCAGTGGGAGTTTTTTTGCAGAGTTCAGTGTAAGGTTTCATCCAACATTTTGTTTGCCCTGTTTTGTCTGGCACTATTTAAAAAGAAATAACCGTGTTCCAGTAGACCCAAGTGGTAAGGTCTTTCCTGGACTGTATCACTTTATCTTATGGGTGTGTAGAAGGTGGGTTGCATGTAGAATCTTCCCCAAAGATAGAAGTCTTACTGATATGCTAGTTTTCTCCTGACTAAAACTTGACTACGGCTGCAATTGTACACACACTGACCTAAGAATAACCCCCATTTAAAATTGTATACATACAGTAAGAGGACTTACCAGGGATTGAATGCCAGTATAAGCATCTGGCATCTTCAGAATCCAATATGAGTGGCATTGTTCTCTGTGGGCTAGTAGATAGATAAACTGTTAAGATTTGACACCAGAGCCAAGGATTCACTGGGAGTTCTTAGACAAGTCAGTCTCCCTTTCTGTAAAACAGGAATTTTTAAGGTCTCCTTGACAGGATTTTGTAAGGAACCAC
The DNA here is from genome assembly GCF_951804945.1 of Podarcis cretensis. Classification (NCBI taxonomy): domain Eukaryota; kingdom Metazoa; phylum Chordata; class Lepidosauria; order Squamata; family Lacertidae; genus Podarcis; species Podarcis cretensis. The sequence continues at coordinate 41,183,084 of NC_137170.1, read as the reverse complement.
ATTGTAGAAATGTCTGGTATTAATTATCTAAACCTACCTTTGCAGAAGCTCATTGTTCTCCAGGTTTTGTTATGTATCTTCTGTGCAGTCCCACTCAATATTGGATATAATATTGGAAATAAGTTTCCCATTAAATATGTCCCTGGCATTTAGGTGAAAGAGTAAATATAGAAGGAAATGTTGAGTGTGAAGAAAAGTTGATTGTCATATAATCTCTTCTCTCAGGCCACAGGTCTAAGGCACTTAGGAAAGCCCCAATCAACATGCTAGCTCTGCTCAGCAGACATCTGGCCAGGTGTTCTCCTGGTGTCTCTTAGAATGGCACTGTCTTGCTGCTTCAGTGGCTCTGATAATACACGTGATACACACAAGGCTGCTGTAGTACTGCTGAAATCTCCCTGAAGTCAGTGTGATTTCAACAGGCTTACAGCCTGCAGGATTGCACCTGAAGAGATTACAGCTTGATTTTGTACACATTACATGGAAGTCATTCTCACTTAAATCAATAGGAAAGCTTTTCCAGGAAGCTCTCAGGACGGCTGGGCTAGGCTGCATTCCGATTCCACATATGTGGATGCAAGCCCCACTGAAATCAGTGCAGCAGACTTCGGAGAAAATATGTTTGGGGGCAGACACCCACCGACACACACACACACAGAGAGAGAGAGAGAGAGAGAGAGAGAGAGAGAGAGAGAGAGAGAGAGAGAGAGATGTCTGCCTTCCCCATTTCCCAGAGAGCTGGCTATGATGTGGCACTGTAACATTATTTAAACACCTTAGAAAATGGCTTACATTTGACTTAGCTTCTTGATCCCAGATTTCTATAGAGGAATCTGAAACGATTTTTTTCTAAGCCCATCAAAAGTTGTTGCGCTCTCCCCTCCTGCCTCAGCATCCCTGAACTGCTCTTCTCTAATATGTAGCCGGGAAAGTCTCAGGTCGAAACTTTGATGGAAGAATCACACTACCGGGCTGGGCTGTGGCGGGGGGGGGGGAGTGGAGGGACCCCTGAATAACTTAACTGCGGAGGACAACGAAGCATATGTTTATAGGTAGTGAAGAAAGAAGAATCCCCGAATCTGTATTAATTATCCTACAGAGGTAACAGGGTTGCAACGATTCTCAGTTCTGACTAACACCAGCAGATAGCAGCAAATGTGAGAGCTCCCAGACATTATTGAGAGCTGCTGCTGGCTTGTTTTGTTTGCAAAAAAAGAGTAAATGTGGTTGGGAGGGATGGGGTGGGGTCTCGCTTCCTACCCACCCGCTTCGCTGCTCGCTAGCGTTAGATAGGGTCGTGTTTCTCCCGTTCCTCCTTAACGGGAGTGGAGGAAACTTTTAACAGGACGGGCAAAAACTACCTCGTGAGAGAGAGAGGAGACCCCGCAGCCCGGCTGGCGAAAGGGAAAAGTTCACGGCAGGGTTTCCCCGCCTCCCCCGCGCGGCGTGTTTATCTGAGGACACAGTCCTGCCATCCGGAGTCATTAGGAAGGTGGGGCGCCGCGACGAGGCACTAAAGCACCTTTGCCTTGTCGGGGGGGAGGAGGGACTTTGTACTTTAATCGCTGAGTAAATAAAAAAGGGAAAGGGCACAGAGAGAGAGAGAGAGAGACTTGCCCAAGTGAGCGGAGGGTCTCGTTGCGCCTGTTCCTAGAAAGAAGGAAAGGAAGGTTGGAAGAGTGTGGAATCGCTTGCTTTTGAAATCTCGATAGAGATCTGGCCCCCAAACCCAAAATCTCTTCTAGTCAGTGTAACCTGTGAGGACCAAATAAAAAATGTTTCTTCTCACGGGCTTTGTTTACTGAAAGAGAGGAAACAGACCGTGTGTGTGTGTGTGTGTGTGTGTTGGTGGGGTGTTTTGTTTTTTTGTTTGTTTTATAAAAAAACAAAATAACGCAGTGCATCCTACTCCTGGACAATATTGTGCCGAGGTAGGAAACACGGGAGTTAAGGCGCTAGTCCTCTAGGCGCCAGTCTCCTGCGCAGATGCACCAGGCACAATTCGCCTCTGTTGTTCCGAGAAGGCAAGCTTTGCTTTCCTGAAACGAGGTGCCCGTCCATGGAGTTTGTCAGGGATCATAAAGTGTGCATCGATTATTCAAACAGCCATCGATTATCCCAGAATGCTTACTGCAGCAATGGGAAAGGTTAAAAAGGAAACTGACCTCCTGCCTACGTGACACAAAGTCATTAGGTAAATGAGGTATTCATACAGGTTAGAATCAAGGTCAGGCGGATTTTATTGGGGGAGATTAAACGCAGCCTTGAGCTTCGGAGTGCGGGGAGGAAGGGGGGGTCAGTAAATCGGATCCTAAATCCCAACAAAGGCAAACACGTCTGCCCCCACTTCCAGGTTTCATTTGGAAGGGGTTGGAATTTGCTTGCTTTTGTTCTGCCTCCCAAATACACACAAAAGTAATATCTGCCGGTGCTGAGCAGCCTTCAGCGAGGGACTTCGGTGAACTGATGCGACCCTCCGGATTTGCTCCTTTGGGGCGAGGGCTTCTGGTCAGCCCTCTTCTCCCCCCATCCCATTATCATGTCGGGTTTTTCTTTTTTTAAGAATTAAAGATGCGGGCGATGATGTCGAGGAACACCCCGGCGCGCCCCCTGCCTCACTCTCTCCTCCCCTCCCATCGATAGGAATCCGTCAGATTAAGGAGAAAGGAGTGAGGAGAGAGATATGTATTTATGCACATATTTATCCCCTCTAATTAGATAAATTAATCCTCTTATGGCTAAAAGGTAAAGTCGGAGGCATCCCTTTGATGTTTAATAGCGTCATTTGTGGCCAACATTCCAGCTGATTAAGGCGTAATTGTTGTTAAATGCTTTCCGAGCGCGCGAGGGAAGGAGGCGCCCGGCTCGGAAAGGAACGAAATTCGGGCACCGAGGGGACGAGGCTAGACGGATAGGAGCTCCGGACCCTCACCTTTCTCCAGCTCCTTAACAGGGGCCTTTGGGCTTATTGCTCCATGCTAAGGCAGCGGAGCTCCTCGGCCATCCTGTCCCTTTTTCGTGGGGAAGTTTGCATCAACCCACACCGTCTGCTGGGTGCGTCCCGTCGCACTTTTTTTTTACAGGGACCGCGGAATCCTCTCCTTGCCTCCAGCAGGAGAGACACGCCGGCCGCTGGCAGCAGCAAGACGCCCCTCGGCGCATAGGGCGTCTTGGTCGCGCGTACGGTGGGTTCCTGGAAGCCGCCACGAACCGCGGAAACCCTCTCCTGGAGGGGGGGGGGGTCACAAGCCCAAGTCAACAAGGTCCCCCATGGGGCCAGAGCCTCCGCGCCCCCAATCCACTCGCCTTACTTCTCAATTTACAGGCGGGAGAGAGTTGGCGGTCCCTTTCCAAGACTTATCACAGGCTAGTTGGGATGGAGAGGAATCTTAGATGATAAATAATAATAATAATAATAATAATAATAATAATAATAATAATTATTAATGCTGTACTCGCTAGTGCAAGCATCCAGCCAGGTGAGTCTGGCGGAAACTGCGGGGCATCCGCAGAGCAACCTAGGTTTAAGGGATGAGGATGGGGGGGGTGAGTCCAGGTGTTTGTTTGTTTTTACACATTTTCTCCTCGCGAAGCGGCTCTGCAAGAAAATGCGAGAGAGAAGTTAACCAAGAATTTGTGGCTACTGTTCTTTTCAAACTTTGTGAGCGTGATCTTTTAGGCGTCCTAGAAATCCAGGGGTTTCCTAAGGATGGCCCCGATTTGCCTCTGGCCCTCCAAAATCCAACAATGTATGTTTACTCGCCTTGCTCCTGTCCTGCTCGTTTCAAAAGAGAGGACTGAGGCGCTCATTTGACCATCGCGAGGGGCATTTAAATCCATAAACACAGAGATCAAAAGGCAGCTGTTTATTCTTTTTATGCCTTTGCGGCTACTGGGACCGAAGTATCTGTGCGCCTTTCTCGCGTCCAGGCTTTATACAGGTGCGCCTGTTTGGACCGACCCGCCTGGCTTATTCGCCCCAATCTCTTCTTCCTCCGAAACAAGCCTGTTATTTCAAAATCGGTTCGGATGCTTATCCGGAATCGAAATTCGGCAGAGACCGAATAAGTGACTAGGAGCGTAGCCCGAAGTGCAGACTCAATTAAGCGAGGCCACTTCGAATTAAAGCGCGTTCCGCTTGCTGACTTCGGCGGGGTATGACGGAACGATCCTAAACCTGTTTACTGAGGAGTAAATCCGGCTCTCTTCCGCTGATCTTACTCCTTAGGGGAGCGAGAGTAGGCAAGAAAGCGAGAAGTGGCAGGGATCATACCAGTTGAAATGGGGACTGAATCGGGATGGGCTTTATTTAATCAGGTCGGAAAGGCAAGGGCGACACGGCAGATCCCTTTTGCAAGTTAGGCGAGGCGACCCAGGAAGGGAAAGAGGCGGAGGGGGGCTTGATGTAATTGTGCGGGATCTCTACTTCTGCTTCAGCAAAGGAGCCCTGAATCCTTTGATTAAACTGACAGTCGCCCCCCCCCCGCCTGCTTTCTTTCTAGAGATGGGGAAAGGCGTGTGGGAGTTGGTTTGGGGTGGGGGTGGGAAGAGGAAAACTGGAGGGGGGTTTTATGCAAATGAGCAGCTCTGAAATGTATTACAAATCCACTGTAATAAACCTGACAGTTTTGACAGTATTGACAACATAAATATATGTTGGAACGCTGCACTTTCAGACACTTAAACCGATGAAGCAATAAAAAGATTCGACTACAATATTTCAAATAATCGACATTGATGTTTTGATACATCATTTTTATACCTCCGATCGATACCCCCCATCCCCACCCCCAACCGCTCTGTGACCGGTCAATTTTAAGTAAAAACCCACCGCAATTATTTACGCTATTGCCAATGACCACCTAATAACTGTTTTCAATTAATTACAGCGGGGCTCAGCACAGGGAGAGCTCACTGGCTCTATGCAGTGTGTGCCACAAGGCCCCTCTTCTCCTACAGAGAGAAAATCACCAATATTGCATTCTCTTTGTAAGGGGCAGCGACGGTGTGAATTTTTTTAAAAAGAAAAGTGCATCAAGGTTGCCCGATTTCTGGGGAGAAAATCGAAAGAGTTTAAGACGCTGCCCAATACAGAAAGCCTCGCTCCAGAAATCGCGCCGTGTCCTTTTGACAGCTTCCGTGGTGCCCAGGAAAACGCATCCAATATATCCCCGTGTTGACTTTTCTTTCTCAAAGTTGAAACGGGTGGCTCCTTCCAGGCAACCCCAGAAATGGAGCTTCATTGAAGTTCCAGAGAGAGTTTGCGTGGTCTGGGTGTGTCCAGATTGGAAGGGACTGTCCGGAATTTAAGCACAGCGGAATCCACAACTCGGCCAGAAGCCGGTTTGAGCCACTTAAGGGCTTTGGGACAAAAGGATCTGAGCATCTCGGTTTTTAGCTCGGGTGGCGGGCAAGAGAAAAGGATGGCCGTTGGGGTCTGTGTTGTCTAGAATCCGCTTAAAAACAGGCCAGGTTTTCCATTCCATTTTGTTTGTTTGTTACATTTGGTAGAATTAAATTGGGAAAGTGGGGATAGCAAACGCCATCCCTAACCTAGTGAAGTACCAGGCTCGTTCTCCTGCGTTCCCTGCTTGTATATTTTCTGCCCGGCAGGCAAGGAGACGGCTTGATTCTGCAACAGAAGGGTTCCCCATCTCTACCCTTTCCTTGCTCGCTACCTACAAAACAAAGGGCCGGCTTCCTATTTGCATTCCGTCTTAGGATGCTAGTGAGTAAAGATGGGGCTATGGAGAAGGTGGGATGTGTTGGGGCGCGCGCTGCAAAAGACCTGGCAAGAATCGGTCCCATTGAAACAGGCCGATTTCGAGAGAGCCAACGTGCTTAGGGATCGGTGCTTGACCGCAGGGGCTTCCTATCTCGGAAAAAAATTCGACGGCGAGTTTGGGATTATTAAGAGGGAAAGGCAGAGCGCGCGCGCAAAGAACCTGAAAGGAATGGGCGAAAGTGCCTTCTTGATCTCCGAACTTTCTGCGGTTAGGGAACTCCTGCTTCGGGACCAGAGATAGCATCCCTTTCCGTAGAAGGGCTTTCAGTTCTGTGGTCAGATCTCTTTTAACTATACAGTACAAAGAAGCGCGGGAGAAAGCGATCTTCAGGGGCTGGTTGGAAGCGGCAGATTCTGGGAGTGTTGGAGTCCCGCCAGATAGCGCTAGAGGGCTGTTTATTGCCTCGCTTCTTCAGTTCAGCGGGATCTTTACAGAATAAACAGGAGAGATAAAGAAATAAAGGGGGGGAGACCCACTCCACAAGTGCCATTTTAATTCCTAGAGGTGTTTGGGGAGCATAATAGAGGCTTGCAAGAGAATAAAGAAACTGGAGTTCATGTTGATTTTGAGCAGAAAAAGGGAGGGGGGAAGGAGGGTGCGGAAAGTTTAACAGGTAACTTACATGAATAATCCTCCTAATTCAACTTCCAAAATTACAAGCATATAGCGATAGAGGTCAAGAAAAGTTCACCCTGCTGGGCTAGCATTTACTTGGGGTGGGGGGTAGAAAGGATGTTTGAAAAGTTTGAAAACAGGTTGCTGAGAGAGGAAAGAAAACTAAAGAAGGGATAGCACGAAACGGCCTTTCGAAATAGGGAATAAAGAACTGGATGAACAAGAATCAAGACCAGAATCAAGGAATGCCTCCATCCGTCCCGGGGAATATTTGGCCCTGTGTTTATCTGGTGGCGCATTCGCCCAGACTGAATAGTTCTGATTGTGCGTGTGCGTGTAATAGGTAGGAAGAAAGATCGCTACTGGTCAAAATACTTGACAGAAATCTGAGCGAAATGACCATGCCCGATCCATAGCCCAGTTTAGCTAAAACGCACGAATTCCCACCAAAGACAAAGCATTTAAACCGGCGGAGGTTTCTCAACGGTTTTCTGCAGCCACCCACTTTGGATTAACTGGTGGACTGGAGTAAAACAGCAGGGTTTTGGGGTTGTTGTTTTTTTAAAGATTTGGAGAGTTAAAAATAAATTGCGCCTGTTAAAAAAAAAAAAGTCGTGCCAGCTTTCTGAATAGTAATGATTGTGGTGAGGATACTTCCAGTATAAAGAGAAAATAGAAGTGAGGAAGTGGCTGAACTGTTTTGAAGAGTTCTCCACCTCCCTGCTTTCATCAGTAAATCTGATCCATTCTTTGTCATTGGTTCTCGAAGCAGAATTCAGATCAAAATATTTAAGAATCATCCATAATTTTCCTATATTAAAAATGGAGCTATTTCCCTCCCCCATTCAATTTGCATAACCAAAAACAAAAATACTTCATTTCAGCAAACAAACACTGAATAAAGTTGCAAACAAGATTATGGCTGAAGTTATTTGTCCCTCCAGCGAGGCGCCGGTCCTTCTAACAGATGTAGAAAAGCTAAGAGGATTTGAACCACGCGAATTTAATAAAACCAGATTAGCTACATGCACTTTCCACACTGTTAGAGACCCCCAAGTTAATGGCACCAGAGAGTATCTATTAGAATATATAAATAGCAGGGGGGAGGAGGATTTTTGGACGGTGGTCAATAGCAACGTTCTGCATCGGTATCTCACCCAGCCGCCATAAAAAACCCCTTATTCTCTGCATAGCTCAGAGTGTAAATCTGAAATAATAATTTTGTACACACACACATTCTCTCTCTCACACACACACGTAGACTAAGATATTACCTGTTGTGCAATTCCGCTCTGTCAAAAAGAGAGGAGTAATTTTTTTATTAAAAAAATCTAAAAAGACACTCAAATTGAAAAGATGCCACCTTTCCCAAAGCCTGGTTGCTGAAAACAGATTCTTGAAGTTTTAGAGGATTTTCTTTCCCGTTCCGAGAGACAAAGGAAGCGGTTTGGAAGTTTGGAGTGAATAGGGTTTCAGCATCCATATTTGTTCTAGCGCACTTGTAAAATGCGATTTGGAGAGGATCTTTAGCCTACTGATTGTCTCTGTATTGTTTTTCTTGAAACGGATCTTTTGCCCTTAATGAATCCCCACACAGCTGGACAGCTCCTTCGCGGACACTGAGAACCCTAACCCCCAACTGACCCCAATTTGACACCACAAGATGAAATTTTACCGCCTGTTAAAACCATTTCCAGCCTGGGCCAAAAGGGGGGAGGGAAGGAAGGGGGAAGCGGATTCTTGACGGAGATGCATTTCCACGCCGGACACCTAATTTCTTTTTTTGGACTTTGGGCCGGTTCTAGAAAAGAGGAAAGCCCCACTTGCAGCTTGCAAGAGGACAAGGCTCTGAAAGGACAAGCTAGCTTGGAAATATCACTGAAGTCCACTGTGGCTGCCGTCCTAAGCACACTTATATGAGAGTCAATCCCACTGACATCTGAGGGCCTTCCTTCTGAGTAAATATGTTGAGGACTGTACAATGAATTATTATTATTATTATTAATCAGCCCAAATGTAACCCCTGTCTCACATATCTCACTTGCGTCCAAATTCCGATGGCTCCTATACCCTGCTTTTTAAAAGATAACCAACTTCAGGCTCTAAATCAAGAATAGTGCTACTCTCAATTAGCTACCCGGGAAACGTGCGTTTTACCGATTTGGGGATGGGGTTAGCTTTTTACCGACCCAAGGAGGGTATGAAACTGGCCACATTCTTGTTATTACTTTGTATTCTCTCAGGTAACTTCAACAGAAGAAAAAGACAGTCCAAGGGGGGGGGGGGCGGGGAACAGAAATTAAAATGTAGCATTCGAGACGGCAAATGCCCTCGTTTATTTTCCAGATTTTGCTATTTTTGTTATTGGGATATTTAGGTGTTCGGTTGTTTTATTCAGATGCTCGATCTCTTTCGAAAGATATTCAACTCAAAAGTGCCATGCAAATCAGCGTTACAGAAGCCTAGCCGTCAAGTGGTTGGAACAGAAATCAAACACACCAACTTTCCTTCCAGTGAGCCCAAGTATATGAAAGTCTTTCATGCAACTGGATTATTATTTTTTACAAACTATCCTACACACACACACACCCTAAAGATTTCTAAACTAAGGCTTTCTCTATCCCCTGCAAGGTCAATTCTTGCTGCCCTCCCTAGAATACAAGTTTAAAAATGTGTCCTGGAAGGCGGGATTGTGTTGGCTGTGTTACAACAAAGCGATTCCCAAGGAATTTAAGAAAGTGACATTTTCGGAAGAAGGAGGGAAAAAGCCTCCGTAAGCACCATTCATCGAGGAGTAGATCTCTTTTAAAGCAATCCGTTGGAAGAGTCCAGCTGCAAAAGTAGGAAAGGATTTGCATAACCTACTGCTCTGTAGGTCTCCGGGCACCCAAAGGATTAACCAAGTATTCATTACCATGAATATCTTGAACTGCGTTACCGATTTATAAGACAGAGTAGAAAAAATACTGCACCACGACAAAAACCTTCCCTCCGCCACCCCCCGCCCGAAAGACGCCTTTCGCCAAAGGAACCGACTTAAGCGCCGCTTGAAAGAGATCTGCATACGGAGGGCGGTTTTACTCACCTTTCAGCAAAGTCCCGGGCAAGTCAGCCACAGAGGAGAGCGCTTGCTCTTCAGGACGGCTTTAATCTTGGAAGAGGTCCTCTAGAGGGGAGAAAGGAAGAGGGGAGGGAAGAAACGGGGGGGGGGAGAGAGAGAGAGAGAAGGGGGAGAAAAAGCAGCGTCCTGGATCTGGCTCCGCAGCTTCAGAGGGTGTTGGAAGAGAGCGCGCAAGTCTGGCTTAAAGTCTCGCCGATCCTTTCCTCGCCTCGCTCGCCTCTGGAGCGGCGCGTTCAGCCTCTCCCGCTTTGCCAGGCTGAGCGCTCTCGGAAAGCGAAGCCATGCCCAGTGGCGTTTGTCAGCCTCTCTCTCCACGCTATCTTTCTTTATATGTGAGGGCTGATTTCCCGCAGACATCATTGTTATGATGGCTCATTTAATCAAACTGTTTAATTGCTCCGGTAATCACTATCATCATCACAGGTACTCAATCATTCATCATTTTGGAGGGCTTTATTGACCTCTGGAGCACATTCCCATCGCCCATTAAAATCTGGCCAAATTTCTAGAGCCAACCCCACCCCCACTTGGGTGATTTTTTCCCTCCCTTTCCTCCCCAACTTTCCTTCACTGTGACCCTGTTACGAAGAACCGAATCTCCCTCCGACTCTCCCTCTTCCCAGTTTAAGCAGTGGTGTCATTGTTTTTTTTTTTGGGGGGGGGAGTTGTTCTCTCCCCCCCCTTTCAATGCTATGTATGTGCGAGGCCACATTCACAAGTAGATACACTGATAAACCCCACTATTAACAGTATTGTCTGGTTTAGATTTTATGTTCAGGGAGCATGAAAGAGAGAGAGAGAGGAGGGGGGAGTACAAAACTGCAGCAATCAATAGTTTGACCATTGCTCCTCCCCTAAACTTCAAGCATTCCCCATGATTGATGATCTCGGGTAGCTTTGGTAATTGACTGCTCTGAGGTAAGGCATGTTTTAGTTCCAGCAAAGTGATTGGAGGAAGCTGCACAAACACATACACACTAACGTGATAGGTAGCGTGTGTATGTATGTGTGTGTGAGAGAGAGAAGGAGCGAGGGAGAAAGGCGAAGAAAGTGTGTTGTGTGTATTTTCAAAAGTTCATTTGATCCTTGGGAACGGAAGAAGGGGGCACCATTTCACTCGATTTGCTGAATAACTTTGCTGTAATTAACATAGCCGTAAAAAGACATTACCAGGGCAATACCTTAAGCACACAGGTTCCACAAAACACAGGTAAAATTGTACATGTTTATAGTAACAGGACGGATTGGCCCATTTAAAAAAACAGCAGCAGCAGCAACAACACCCCAGTGCATTCAAATCTACACCACTATTTTAAGATAGTGATTTTGCCTTCCAGTCTCCTGGCAGCCTCAGAGCAAAACCTAAAAAGATTTCCCTCTCTCATCCACCCCCCCCTTCCAAAGACATCACACAGCGTGGCTGATGGAAGCGATCACTTAATGAAGAACGATGCCAAATGGGGTTGGTCTATCTTCTGCTCCTGGAAAAGTAATTTCGACAACAACAGCAAAAAGGTAGTGGTTTCACGCAGAAAAGGAAACACGCACACAGAGATCTCTTTGAATACAAGATTCTGGCATGGACGGAGGACTTTGTTTAAAGCAGGCTAGTTTCCGCTGGCAGATCAACTTTGCATGCTCTCCCTCTCGCTCTCCCCCCCCCCCCTTTAAACCTTTGCAACTGCCTGAGTTCCTTCGGCTTGCATAGTGGCCATTGAATCGCTGCTAGAAGTAACCTCAGAAGAGAGAGAGACTGCGGGGGGGGGGCACACAATGCGAAGCGCTGGCTAAAGAGTGCAGTTAGGCAGATAAGGGTATTGAGTGGTAAAATAATCTAATAATAAAAAAGCATGCCAGTGCTAGGCTTGTATGGCACTCCCCCCCCACCCCATTTCTGGCTTTTTACAGTTCCCCCACCACGCGCACGCACGAAGCCAGGCAGCCTTTCTTTCTCTCCCTCTCCCTCTCTTCCTTCTCCTGTGCCTCCTTCTTTATCCCACACTCTCCCTTTCCTATCTGAAAAGGCACGTTGATTTGCTATGGGTATGATTTGCAGGGTGGCTTTCTCCCCCCCCCTCCCCGGGTGGCGTGGAAGCAGCCCTGATTGCATACTCTGCATATCACAGGCTTTAAGCGCTCGCTCGCTCGCTGGTTCTGTGCTCGCTCTCTTCTCCTCTCCTCTCCCTCTCCCCTCTCCCTTGTATGTGTCTCTGTTGTAGGACTGGCTATGGCCACCACTACTTCCGGGTTCCGTCATTTCATTCTCCCGCCGATCAGCGCTGCAAAACTGAGCCTCTTCTATAAGCCAGCCAGCAGCCAACCTGCCAACACTTACTGACACTCACTCATCTCAGAGGGAGAGGTGAAGAGGGAGACAAAATACCTACCGGGGGAAAAAAAAAGAACGGAGGAAGTCCACGTTTTGCAAACTATTCCATTTTTCTTCGCATCCTACCCCACCCTCCCCCTCCCGGTAGTTAAAAAAAAAGGGGGAGAGAGGGAGAAAAGAACCTATAGCTCTCCTACAAGACAAACCCCAAACGCGGAGTTACTGAGAGAAGAACCCGAGGTTAAAAAGATTCCTCTTTTCTTCTTCATCATCATCAGCCATCATTCATTCACTACCTTGACATTCCATGGCTTTGATTGACAGCTGGAGTGGCAAAAAGCCATGAGACACGACAGTTTGGTTACATGTGGGTTGCTGACGGGCCGATCGTAACCTTCAGTTGGGGGGTTGACGATTTTTAATTTTTTTTAATTATTATTATTTTTTACGCAAAGGAAGAAAAAAAAGGAAAGAGACAGAGAAAGGGGAAACGGAGAAGCAGCGCGCGGGAAAAAAGAAGATCACAAACTCGACGGGGTTCTTTGCCTACTTTTTATTGTTATTGCTGTTGTCTTTTATGATTATTTAAGCGTGCTGGAGAAGTCTATAAGTGGGTCGAAAGGACAAGGGGGAAAAGGGATTCTTCTTCTTCTTCACCACTCAATCACTTTTTGTTGTTGTTGCTGGACTGGGATATTAAATATAGGACACCTCCAGGAGTTTATCGGAGCGCAGACTGATGGCGCAAAGGGTAGGTTTAAATCTCCAACACTTACCTTACGTGTATAAATCCTCTCTTAAGAGGGCCTGTCGGATTTGCTCGCCTCCGTCGCTGCTGCTCATGGCGGCCACTATTTAAAAAACAACAAAACAAATAGCAGCAAAAATTATTCACCGGTTTTGTGTGTGTGTGCGCGTGTGCGGGAGTGTGTGTGTGTGTGTCTATCTCTCTCTCTCCCTCTCTCCCTCTGTGTGAATGTGCGTGCGTGCGTGTGTGTGTGTCTGTCTGCAATTGTTCCACGCTTCTTTCCTCTCTAGCTTTTCCCCCAGCAGCGCGATTTCCCTGCTCCTCTCTAGCTGCTCAGTGGCGCGGGGTTCACAGGGGGGAAGGCTTGCCTGCTGCTGCTGCTGCTGCTGCCGCCGCCGCCGCCGCTGCTGTTGCTGTGGCTGTTGCTGCCGCCGCCGCTGCCTAGGAAATTCAGCTACATTTGCTGCTTGGTTTGTCTCTGGTTTTGACAAGGACAAGGGGGAATTGCTGCTAAATAATGTTTCTGGTAACTTTCAGATTATTTGCTCTCCCACCCCCCCACCCCACTCCTCCCTCGCGCTCTTCCTTTCCCTTCCCAGCCCTGCTTCCCACCGCCGCTCCGAAGTATTAATCTGTTTACTTGTGGGTTGTTTTGTTTATTCGTGCTCCGCTCTCTTCTGACTCGGCGAACATTTTTCGCTTCTCCCTCTCCACGCTTCCAGTTTCCTCCTTTATTTTGCCTTCGGTAGATTTCTCCTCGCCATCAGCAAAAACACACACTCTGTCTCTCTTTCTCGCACACACACACATACTCCCGGTCCCTTCATTCCCTTCCCCCAGCTCTATAAACTGCACTTTTTATTTTGATTTCAGTCTGTACAGCTTTCTCTCTCTCCACCCTCCCCTCTCTCTGTTGTGGCTGGTCCTGGTTTGTAGTTTTGCTCTGTTTTGTCTGAGTCTGGGTGCTTTACTCTCTTCTGACTTTTGTTGTTGTTGTGTTTTTTATTTTATTTTATTTCTCTCTCCCTCTTTTTTTGCTCTTTTTTTCCTTTCCTCAAACCCTCTTTTCTCCCCCTGGTTTTCTTTCTTTCTTTCTCTTTCTTTCTTTCTTTCTTTCTTTCTTTCTTCTTTCTTTCTTTCTTCTGGCCCATTTTCTTTTTGACAGTACGATGAGCTGCCTCATTACGGCGGGATGGACGGAGTAGGGGTACCTGCTTCCATGTACGGAGACCCTCACGCCCCCAGGCCGATCCCCCCAGTCCACCACTTGAACCACGGGCCGCCACTCCATGCCAGCCAGCATTATGGAGCCCACGCCCCGCACCCCAATGTCATGCCGGCCAGCATGGGATCGGCTGTCAACGACGCCCTGAAGCGGGACAAGGATGCGATCTACGGGTAGGTACGAGGCAGGGCGAGCCCGGCGCCATGGCCCGGGTCCTTTGCAGCTTCTGTGCGGAGGGGGTGCGCGCGCGGAGGGCTCGGGGATCTTCTTTCAGAGCAGAGACGATCGTAGCAAAGAGTTCCGAGCGGGCAGCCCTGCTGCTTCCAGGCGAGAGGGAAATGGCAGGGGAAGGTTTCGAGCAGCCTTTTCAAACAGGCTGCCCTTCCCTGTGTTGCTGCGCTTCTTTTAAGTGATCAGAGCAATTTAGGTCGGTTTAGTAAGGAATGCCGTGATCCCCTATATGGGAGAGTGCACTACAGTGCAGAAATCCACCGATATTTCGGATGGACCCATAAGGTAAACTGAAACTGTATTCCCTTCTTCAGTTAAAGCAGCCTTGATCAGGCTTCCCTAACCGGAGAGTAAGCCTATGTTATAGTTCCGCAGGCACATTTTACACAGATGTAAGTTCCATGGGGGTTGTTTTGCTTATTATTTAGGAGCTGAGCTGTAAATATAGAGCCGACTCAAAAATAAGACGGTGGGGGTAGCCCTTGAAAACACCCCCAACGCGGACAAAAATATATTGAGAAAAGAGGTGGGAGTTGCTGACATCCACAGGAGAACAACTAAGCATTGTAGTTGGGAGAATGGAAGTAACTCTCATCAGTCCAGATCTGTTTGGCTTATTATTACATTGCTCTAAAATAGGATGTAGTGTCATCACCATCCGAGGAGAGATAAAGAAGGAAAAACTAGAGAAAAACACATTTTCTGCTTATACACAAATGCCATACTTTCGCTTTCCCCTACTTCAGTGTCTGCTAGGGCAATTGGGGTGTCTGTGTTAGTATTTAATATATATATATTTCTGTTCAGCTCGTTTATGGCTGGGCAGTTGGTATTTTTATCAGGATGCCCTTCTTCAGCCTGGAGAAACTTTGCTGGCATCCTCTTCCCCCCTCTTCCCTTCCCTTCAGCAAAAAATGCACGTTTTCTGGCTGCTGTTAGATTTCACCGAGATATTAAGCAGTTTAAACAGTTTGCGTAAGAATAAAGTTTCCCCTTTTAGCTTGGGGGCAGGAGCGCCCACCCCACCCCTCCTTTAGTTATTGTGGAAACCACGAAAACTTGGCAGCTGAGCTACTTACTACTCGCCTACTCGGTGCTTATTGTATTGGTTTGTGAGGGCCCGATTTTGGCGCTTTTTTTTTTTTAATTTAAAGTTTGCATGTGTGTATGTATGTTGTTTTCCTCTCTGGCCTTGGCCTCGCTTTCCAGTGCTGCTTCCCCCCTCCCCCGCCCCATTTTTTTTTTTCCTTTATGGAAAGGCTGAGGCGTTGTGAGAAAGCATGGACGTGTTTTGCTTTTTATTTTCGACTGGAAAAAAAAATACTTGTTGATCAGACTTTTTTTTCTCTCTCCCCCACCCTCTCTCGCCTCCTCCTCCTCCTCTCAACATCTCCTTTAACCCCCACCCCACCCCACCCCACCCCCTTTTTTCTTTTGTGTGTCACTGCCCGGCAGGCACCCGTTGTTCCCCCTCTTAGCTCTGGTCTTTGAGAAGTGCGAGCTGGCGACCTGTACCCCGCGAGAGCCTGGGGTGGCCGGCGGAGACGTCTGCTCCTCAGACTCCTTCAACGAGGACATCGCCGTCTTCGCCAAACAGGTCGAACGTTTTTTAACCCGCCTTTTCTGCACCCCCCACCCCACCCCACCCCGCGCAACACCCCCCCCCAGGCAAAAGCAACACCTCGCACAAAACACCTCTTCTCCCCCCCCAACCCAACCCAACCCCACCCCGCGCAAAACGCAACAACACAACTTTTTCCATGTCTCATTCCAAGTTGTGAGGGAGAGAAACGAAGCGTGTGAGAGTGCTTACATAACGTGGTTGTGTTTGTGAGGAAAGATTCCTCGCCAAAAACTGGCCCAAATCATATCTTCACTCGCACCCCCCTCTCTTCTCCCCCTCTCCCCTTTCTTTCTTTCTTTCTTTCTTTCTTTCTTTCTTTCTTTCTTTCTCTCTCTCTCTCTCTCTCCTCTCTCTCTCTTTCCCCCTCTCTCTCTTCAGTGGACACTGGGAGACATTCATTGGTCACTCTTAGCTTAACAGGAAAGGGGCATTGTTAAATGCGGGTGGGGGGTTAAAAACTCTGCGAAGGGTTTTAAGTCTTTCTGAAACCTCTCAGTTAAACAAGGTGGGTGGGTTGGGTGGGTTTTGGGGCAGAAACTGCACAGAGTGGCCTTCAGTGTGCGGCACTCTCCTTTAGTTCACATATTTATATCCTTTCCCCTTCCAGTTTGGACTGCTGCTGGTGGTGTTTGGGGCGGGGAGTGTTAATAGGAGTGTGTATATTAAAGACAGCTGAAATATGCACTGATTTCCCCCCCTCCCCTTACTTCTACTTCATGTAGGTTCGGGCGGAAAAGCCACTTTTTTCTTCAAATCCAGAGTTGGACAATTTGGTAAGGTTCACTTCACCCCCCCCAACCCCATTTTGACTTTTCTTGCCCCTTCCTCCAAGAAACCCCAGCTCGCCCTTTTTTAATTATTAATTTTTTTAAAAAGGTATAATTGCTAAGTAGGCTGTATGTATATGTGTGTGTGTTTGTGTGTGTGTGTGTGTGTGTGTGAGTGAGAGAGAGAGAGAGAGAGAAACAGACAAGACAGAGAAAGAAAGAAAGATGCTTATAGAAAGTGACACTAAGGAACCGGGAAAGAGCGAACCATCCTTATCCAGGGGCTTCAAAGAGCTCCAGTTCCTAAACATGGCAAGAGGACAACAAACACTTGAGTCCCCAATGCATTGCAAAGCTGGGTTTAAGCCCCGGGAAGCAAAAGGGAAGGAAACGGTGGCAACGCGATTCTTTTGCTAATGTGGGCGATTTCAATATTAAAAGTGCTAGAAATCCGCTTGCAAAAGAGGTGAAGGCAAACCATTCATCTGGAGCATTTCACCTTTTCTTCTTTTAAAAAAGCCAGTGGTATGGCGAGTGGCTGTTTAGCTGCTTGGTTGCTTTGCGGACTTTCAGAAACCACTGGGGGAAGGACACCTCTGTAAACCACTAATAGCTGCTTCTCTTTAAATGTGTGTGTGTGAGAGAGTAAGGTTTTTTTGTTTGTTTTTTAAAGTGCTTTAGGTTAAAGTTGATCAAAATTGCCCGAGCGTGTCCAATGAGCTAAAATCCTGGATAATGAGGGTGCGCCCTGACCATCAGCGGCTCCCTGCTTGGGTTTTTCCTTCTCCCAAATGACAACTTCTCTGCTCCCAATTTTCTTTCAGATGATCCAAGCAATACAAGTCTTAAGGTTTCACCTTTTGGAATTAGAAAAGGTAAGAGCATGGGGTGCTACCTCCTTTTTTATTCTCTAACACCAGCCCATCCCTGCATCTTAAAGGTTGTCTTTCGGGAAATGTCAGCTGGACACTGTAACTAGTACTACAAAGCACCGGGTGACACTCAACAAAACAGGCACCCCCCCCCCCTTTCTGGAACTTCTCTATTATTTCCAGTTCCAATCACCCTTTCAACTAGCCCCTCCTTTCCCAATCGATTGTATCTCCCCTCTCTGTCTTCCAGCCCTCTGCAATTTTCTTCAACCAGGGATAGTATTTTAAAATTAAGTATCTTCTCATTCAGTGCAGACCTGATCCTCCCATTATCTCTGAGCAAAACATTAAGATTACAAAGAGAGTCACAGTGCCTATGGAAAGGCTAAGGTGCTACAAGGAAATGATTTTGTGATAAAGATCTCTCCTAGTTCCTATAGGAGGTTTCAAAATGTTCACTGCTCTGTCCCAATCCTTTCTGCCACTCTTCCCTGCTGAACTGCCTATGCTTCTAGATTTTATTTACGTTTGTCCAGATTTCAGTGCTTTTGATATTATCCTAAATCAGATTTTCTTCTGTCTATAGAGTAGGCTCTCCCCCTTCCTAACTTGTTGCTCAGGCAAGTCTCAGGGGAATAATATGTGCTGTAACAATTTCTCTATTGTTTCCTTGCCTTCAACTATTATGCCCCTTAATTAGAGTTATTCTTGGAATAGATTTCTTTCACAACTGGGGGAAAAACCCTCTCCAGTTGCAATCTGATATTTTCCCTCCCACACTCAATTATTATTTTTAATTTTCTTTTTCTTTCCCTTTATTTAAATATATCCAGGTCCATGAGTTGTGTGATAATTTCTGCCATCGGTACATTAGCTGTTTGAAAGGCAAAATGCCCATAGATCTAGTTATTGATGAAAGAGATGGCAGCTCCAAATCTGATCATGAAGAGCTCTCAGGATCATCCACAAACTTAGCAGACCATGTAAGTCTTTTTGATAATTTGTAAAGGTTATAACACATTTAGTAAATCTGTGGATTGTTGTTGTTATTACCACCACCATCCCCACTATTTTGTAATTATCTGCTTTAAATCATGCTTCATTTTCAGTAGGATATTTTAAAGTTGTTTTTTCTTCAGTTTTTGGGGGTGGGAGAGGGGCCCTTTTCATTCAGTTACCGAAAGGTTAACTTATGGCTTGCAGAGTTCATGATCTGAGTAAACGGAAGAGTTGGCAAACTGTCGAATTGGTAGATGCAGCCTTTTCTGCTTTGCAAGACCTATGATCAATGTCACAGAAAAGGAGTAGTAAATAGAAACTTAGTAAAAAGTTGTTGATTTCTGCACTCTGTCTCTAAATGTCAAGTGTTGAGACTTATTGGCAATTATACATTGCATTAAAACAAAGTTATGGTTTCCAGTGCTTTTTCTATGATACAACTTATTATTAGAATGTGGACTTATTGCCAAGTGCCTGGAGCATCTTCATAATAAATTGCAATAACTTTGATGAGCCAGTGCACTGCAGAGGCTGGAGAGAATTAAGATTGAGTAACTAGCTACAGGTTAGTGGTTAGTTTTATCACTTCAGTAGCTGGTGAATAAGTTAATGTTTTGGTGGAATGTTCACAAGTGTAGTTGCATGTCTGGCAGTGGTTTTTCTGCATGTGTTTGCCAATTTACTTCAGAGAAGAACTTTGGAAAATTTACCTTAAGTATCTACATTGTTAAGCTTTTAAACTTGGGGAAGAAGAAAATACAGTGAAGAAACCGGTTGGGGGGAGTTACTTAGGCTTTGGCAATGAGCTCATGAAACAAACAACACAGACCATGTTAGGAACAATATTTTAACTGTGGGGTATTAAAAGGGGATTCATATGCTATGTATAGGCATCTAGAGGTAATCTTTAATATGCCAAGAAAAGTAGATATACATGTGAAGAAGCAGTTTTCTGTTTGATTATTTTCCTTTTTGAAAGTATGTTGTCAGGTAGTTAAATATTTGCTTTTGTTCAGAAGAGCAGAAGTAGTTGTAAAAAGAAAAGAAAAAACACCCTAGGTTTATATACGTTGTAAACCATTTATTTAATTTTTAAATAATATGATTCTATCGTTCCATTGTCAATTTCCCCTTCTTTTGAAATATGGTAACTTCAGGGACAAATTTTCATGATATTTACTATTTTATAATTATCACTCTTAAGCTACACACACACGTACGAGTAGAAACTACTGAAAGTTTCCTTGTTGTTTTATGATGTCATTTGCTGCTAATAAGGTCCATGAAGCATGACAGAACTTTGACAAATATTTCTTGTATGCAATTTCAAACCTTAAAGTAGTGTGCATGTGAGTTTGTGGGGCCCTTAGAAAAGGTTCTGAAATGATAGGCATCCTGAAGGATAAGCATCCACTATATAAAGCAGTGCAAAAACATTGCATGTGTTCCCAGAATAGTTTCATTATAAGAATTTGTTTCATGTGGAAGTGTAGAAATGGAGCATGCTGATGTTTATATTGAGGACATTAGATAAACTAGCCTGTTTAGGGCCCTGGCAGATGGCGAATGCTCAAGCCAATTTGAAGTGCTCCATTATAATATTTAAATTCACCTACAGTGATAGGATGAGGTTTCAGGGGGCTAGATTTTATAATTTTATAACTGCCTTAATGGAAAATAACCTCTTTTCCTTTTTGATCTGAAACAACAAACTCAAAAAAAGTGACAATATATTTATCTTACACCCATTAGAGTTTGCCACTTCACTGGGTATTACAATTTAAAGCCTTTTATTTCCTGGAGATTTGAGCCATAACATTTTTACCTTAGCCCCCTGCTATTTGTCTTGAAAGAAAGCAATAATTTGTGCAACAAGAACACCAACTGGGAAATGAAGAGTTGTATCATGTAGTTGCATTTAGGGAATAGTGTCTTATTAGACGTGTGAGTTAACATTGTCACCCAACATAAAACTTTAAACTAATATTATATAGTTGTAGATGCAGATTGTATGTATCTGTATACAGATACAGATATCTGTCTTTGTAGGAAGTTTCATGTAGCTGGTTTGTTTTATTACAATGCTCTAAAAAGCAGTTTGTAATAATGGTGCCTTTTGTAATTTTAATATTTTGCTGGAAATGATTCATTTGTGAATGCCTACCTGCAAATTAGAATGGTTAGCATGAAAACTTCTCCAATTTGATACTGTAGGTTTGTTCCCCCCTCCCATTTGCTTTGATATGCATATTTAAAATACAGCCCCAGGCTAAATCTCATTTGGTGAAAGTTGGTGCAGGGGTGATGATGAACCACTTCAGAAGGACACAGACAGCACGTTGTTTCCTCTGTTTTATTTCTTGGCCCACTGTTCTGATCCATGGATCCTTCTCATAGTTTTATATGCATTTGAAATACTGACAATATTTCAATTGATTGAATATGAATAATGACAGCTTTAAAAAGAAGTGTAATTTAATTTGTTCTGTGCCAGGGCTTCTCTTGTGGATATGACAGTTTGTGACAGATACTTGACACCCCCAAATCTCTATACCTCTATTCAGTGTGCTTGTGTATGTTTATGGGTATAGGTCTACAGCAGTGGCAGCAGTATATTAGATACTAATGGGGCTCATGATTTTATATCACTACCCAGCTTAAGAATATAGCTGAAGGATACTGAAGAAATGAGAGACTAGCTAATATTTACAGAAGGGCTCTTGAATACGTGATATTCAAATACTGTATATTTTCTTTATGGGACCCCACTGCTGTGATATTTATCTAACTTAACCTGGTAGGAGAAACAGTTTGGTCTCTACAAAAGCAATACATTTTCTAGGAAAGCCAGATAGCCCTGCTACGGTTGATGGCAACAAAATGCAAATACTGAATTATATTTTATTGTTCTGTTAACTTTTATATAGCACAGTAAGGGTAAGTTGGCATATAACTTTGTATATCAACTAGGATAATGCTAGCCACTGAAAAGCTGCAACTGTTGTTATATACTATGCTGCATTTAGTAAATATAACAGCCCATAATTAGCATTCGAATTTTTAACACCCTCATATACTTTTATTGCTCTAAGGTATTAGCTGTAGATGGGTAGAAGGTAATTACAACCATGTCCTGACTGAACCAGACTAACTAAAAACCTACTCTAGCTACAGTTCAACTTGTGGTTCTTCGGAATGACAATTTATCACTGTTTCATGTGTACATATATAGCCTAATATGTATTCCTGACGCTCCAGTTTTCGTTCGGGTTAACCATAACTCATATTTTAAAATAATGGCAGTAAAATGTTTACTACTATAGGTATTTCAATAGCAACTAACAGCTTGTTTAACCTATACAGTTGAATGTTTACGCAGAATCATTTTCTATAGAAATCCCACTGATTCCAAGGAGCCTTGCGTGCATGTAACTGCTCAAAGGATTGCAGCTTCTTTTGGCATTTCTGAATTAATGGTTTTGAGAAAAGACATACCAATCTTTCCCCTTGCTTGTATATCATTTCAAGCTGAGTTCTTTCTTCACAGAGGCCAAAGCTGACTCCTGTCAAGAACATGGATGAGTTGGGCCTCATGTTGTAGGATAAACATCAAAACAGAGTTTGGGAAATATTAATGTGCATAATTTGCACAAGCATTTTTCTATATAACAATACTTCATATTTATGTAAGTGCTCAACACTGTTTATAACCATTATCTCAATAATTCTTACAATTGATCTGTAAGGAAAGGTATATTATCCCCATGTTACATATAGATGACTGAGGCTGAGAAATTGGCTTCCTAATACCTCCCTATAAACTCTTCTGTAGTTGAGAATGAGTTCACATGTTACATTTTCTTAAATATGTAAGATTTTTAAAGTTTAAACCTAAAATTGTAAATTGTTAATACAATGGATAGTTATTTAAAACTACATAGAAACAGAGCCAGAACGATGTGCAGCTCTTGTTGAGTGTGTTCCTGCTGGGTTTGCTGCTTTGTAACATGTGAAATTGCTTAATATATTGACTGTACGTTTATGTGTACTTAAAAAAATTATCATCACCATTTACAACAAATTGATTCCATATGTGTAAAAGAAAATATCTGTTTTCATATGTACTTCAGTTTTCTTTTCTGGACTTTGAAATGTTGCACCGTTTTCTAACATCATGCAAAGCATGATTGTGGTAAAATGAATAAATTACATAGGGCAACATTCTTTTTTCCTGGTTGCTCAGATTTATCTTTAGTTCTTTTATTAACCAAGAAGTGAACATCAACTTACTCTAAAAGGCTATTGCCAGGAATGCAAGATCAGGGCATAAAGGCTTTTTTGTAAGATTTAGGATTGAGACCCATGTTACTACCGGCATGTATGGATTCTGCTCTCTATGGCAGGCAGTTTGTGTGAAGCAGGTATCCCATGGTTGCAGCGATATTTACCGTACCATTACAAACCCTTGAGTAAAGGGAGGGATTACTTGAAATGTAGTATCAATTTCAGTAGGGCTGCTTAAGAGTAGGTGGTTCCAGGAGTGTGACTATATTATTTTCTAGTGGTCATGCTGTGTATAATATAAAAAAGGAAAGTAATCTGCCCTCACAGCAATAGTAATAGTATGTCGCTAAATTCCATAGTTTGTGGTTTGAGGCTTGCAAAGCTACAGGCTTTAGCGTATATGATACCAAGATTTTAACCCTACTGAGGAATAACATATTTGATAAGCTGACACCTTCTCTGGTGATTTTTGTATAAATGTCACTCAATCATTTCTGTTTTGCTAACATCCACTTCATGCATTATATTTGA
Organism: Podarcis cretensis; assembly: GCF_951804945.1. Lineage (NCBI taxonomy): Eukaryota > Metazoa > Chordata > Lepidosauria > Squamata > Lacertidae > Podarcis > Podarcis cretensis. The sequence goes on along the minus strand of NC_137170.1, from coordinate 41,159,952 downwards.
CATAATAATGCTGTTCCATTTTGGTTCTAATGAAATCATTGCAAAGTTAGTCACTTTCTTAAATGTGCCCGGATTTCCCCTATGGAGACTCAATTGCCACGCTAGGTAAGGTGTTGTCAATTTTAACTAAAGTCAGGCAAACACTTATATATGATTTTTTGATTTCTCCTTTTGCTTGGGTCTTTCATGGGGCAGGGGAGGGCATCACCTTATGGAGTTGGACCTGGCTCTCTAGTACTAGAAGTACTATTTATTTATTTATTTATTTATTTATTTACTTATTTGTTTGTCCTAAGATTTATTACCTGCCCTTCACCATAAGGTCTCAGGATGGGTTACAGCAATATAATGTGCAGTTATAAAAACCGATGAAACTGTTACAATTGTAAAAGCAAGAAAACAATTCCAAATAGAACAGAGCAATACAAATGCAGCAGAAGAGGTGTCCAACACAAATGTATGAGGATAATTATATGGTAAAACTGTATGGTAATGATTTGTGAGGTAAAAAAATTAGCACCTAAAAGGAATTGTTGGAAAGAGGCAGCTTTTGAAAATAACCTACCTTTAAAGCCTCATTTAGACCACAGGTGGTCTATAGATTATATTAAAAGTTTAGTTGAAATATAAAATGCACAAGAGATTTATATACCTTTTAGGTATATCCTTGTAGGATAGATATGTTAAAAAAGACAGTTTAAGGCAGGTAATGAAAGCTTATGAAAACTGTCACCACTGGGAGAAATCTGCAGTAAGAGATTTACGCAGAATGCTTCAGAATTAATAAAAATATTTAAAAACACATTGGATTGGGGTGAGGGTGCGGATGTAAAAACAATTACCCCTTTTCACTAAAAGCCATATTTGTTGTATTATTTGTGCAATTCTGTGCACAGCATTGATCATTTTTATTTATCCATGGAATATAATTTTAGGAACACAGACATTTTAAAACTGTGGGGGTTTTTATTAGTTTGTTTTATATTAGATAAAAGCAAACTTCAGTGCTACAGAATAGAAGTAAATCTCACTGAGTACAGTGGGGCTTACTCCTATGTAAGTGTGCATCAAATTGCAACGTGTGTGTGATACGTGTGTGCATGTATGCATATATGTACACATACCTATTTTATATACTATTACATATACTATTTTACAGATTTAGCCAGTTTAGAGCTTCATGCTCCATGCTGAAACTTTATGTGTGTTGCCAGTCACCCCAGCCGGCTCTCAAATTTCTTACATTTAGCTACTTTGCTGTAGCCTGGGAGTAGGTTCTGTTTCCACCTTGTAGAGTATATTGTGTCTTGTCATATGTTTGCGTATAGGACCAAATCATGAGGGCCACAGTAACTGGTGTAGCTTATCTGATTGCCATAGTACTACTTGGGTGACTTAAGATCTCATCTTCTTTATGGCTATGCCACAGATGTGATGAAATGACATGAAGTGAAATGAGATGGATTTGGTCTATAGCCACTGTGCCATGCCAGATTTTCCATATGTGAAACGGATTTATAAGAACTACCTTCAATCCTGTGCACAAAATATATTATACATCTTCTTAATGGGAATCCAGAGGTGGAAGTTCCTTTCCCTGTATTATGAAATGGAATGTTTTATTTATTTGCTGTGTATAGGGAGTGCCTGTTTCTGGATTCTGTATATATTTGAAACACTCATCAAAATCAGTGGATTATATCTTCTTCATTTTATTCACCTGTGTGTGTCACTGAAGTGCATAGATTTGTTATTGCACATATTATGGTGAAATAGAAGCAACTTCATCATGGTAAATTGAGTTGTACCACTATAAAAGCAGTATGAGATCAGAATCAGTCCCAGAGGGGGCCCTTGCATAATTAAGGTGATTTTGTCCAGTTTGGGATGCATAAGGAATGTACAGTTAACCCATCTGTATCTGTGTAAGCTGACATTTACACAGAAGTTTGAGGCTTGTTAAATCAGTGTGCTTGGCACTGCACAAGAGGAGTGACCCATATATAGGCATATAAACAGGGTTTGGAAAGTAATTCTTTTTCTTTTTTTAAAAAAAGGAAGAAGCCAGATCTAGTAGTAGTTAAAATGCTTAATATGTCCACTGGATTTGTAACAACGGCAAAATAACGCAACAGATTTGCCTCAAATTCCTAGAGACTTTTGTGCTTTCCATGCTCTTCTCTAGATTTAGCAAAATTCAATGATAGTGCTAAATCAATTTTTTTTAACTTTCAAGGGAAAAAACACTGGCAAAATTGTGTTTCTGTGGAAGGCTGTGTGCATAAATGAGAAACGTTGGATAGCTGCAGAGTGATCTCCTGTGGCCCTGCTAGTACAAGCCTTCCCCATATTGTCTCCTGCTTTTATATTAATTACAACTTGCATTATCAGCTGTGAGTCTGTAGCCCAGCAAATAGAAAATACTGCCCCTGGAGACCTAGCTTCTTGTATCTATTTTCCATCTCCTATTGTGTGCCACTCAGTATTCACTGCTTTTCTCCTGGTAACACTGCTCTTTAACGCAATTAGGTAAGAGCAAGAGGAGCGCCATCTTTGACTCCCAATTATTAAAACTACTGGGAATAGATACATGTACACTCTGCCTTCAATGGTGCATGGTGCTTTAGTTGACGATCAGATACACACAAACTGTAAAATATATGAAGATACTCTACGTGTTAATAAGTTTGTGATGTTAAGGAATCAGCTGTTGTTGTCTGCGTGTAATTCATGCATTTATTTATTTTCCTAGCCAGCACCATTTATAGCATGAGTGCTCATTTAATAGCAAATATATAATAACATCAAACTTTTTTTTTAAAAAAAACCCAGATACAACATATGTGCCTGTAATAAACTTTAGCTTTAGGCAACAGCCACAATAAAAAGTATGCCAGTATTTCAAGAAGATACTTAGAGCTGAAGTCATATTTTTTGTGGGTTGAAGTCAATGAAAGTTAACTTTTCTGCCCAGTGGATTTGCATATAATGAAATGGTCTTCCAAATGGGTCAGCATGAATTTACATTGAGGGCTTGCCAAGCTTGTGATATCTCTGATTGGTAGCCTATGCTCTCTTCCAGCCCAAATTAGTCCACGGTGAGGTGATGTGTGCATGTTGATACCATGACGGATTTTAAAGTTGAGTATACCTTCCTGTGGTGAATGAAAAACTGGTTTCAATAATAGAATTATATAATTGTGGAGTTGGAAGGGACCCTAAGGATCATCTAGTCCAGGCACCCCCAAACTCGGCCCTCCAGCTCTTTTTGGGACTACAACTCCCATCATCCCTAGCTAAGAGGACCAGTGGTCAGGGATGATGGGAACTGTAGTCCCAAAATAGCTGGAGGGCTGAGTTTTGGGGCTGCCTGATCGAGTCCAACACCTTGCAATGCAGGAATCTTAACTAAAGCATCCATAATAGATGGCCATTCAAGCTCTGCTTAAAAAACTCCAGTGACGGGGCATCCACCACCTTCTGAGGGAGTCTGTTCCACTGTCAAACGTAACTGGAAGACACCACAGGGTAACAGAAAAATGTAGCTGCATTGGTCTCAAATATGAGAATAACCCCTAAGGCGACGTATTTTGAGTAATTTTCCAAACGTGGGTTCAACCCAAACATTCAGTGTCATGAAATGGGTGCGCAGTGCACCATCCATAACACTGTGCAGTATTTGAAAGCAGAGGGCTTTGGGAAGGAGGCGCGAGGCTTTACTTTAATGCTCTAATTTACCAAGAAAGTTTAGGGGACTAGCCTAGTCCCCCTAGTCTACTAACCATACACCACTGGTTGAAAGTCAACTGAAAAAGTAAACCAAAAATTATGACATGCAAAAAATATCTGCACAGATTTGGTTCTTATTGTCAGGGCAGTATTTCCCAGTTTTTGGACACCTAATGAATATCCCTATGTTTGTTTTAGTGCAAACTTAGATTTCAGGACTGATATGAGCTCATGACAGAGCACAAGATAGGAGGTAGTCTTTTAAGTACATGGGGGCTAATTTTCACAATAAAGTTGGAAAGATATTTTGTTTCTACAAAACCTCTGTAACGTAAATATAATTTTTTCTCCAAAAACTAAAAAAGACATAAATGACAACTTATTTAGCTGCGCTTTATCCTGTTACAGATGTGTCTGTGGTTATACTATAACTACAAGGTAAACCACACCAACTGGAAACTCCCATTGACTGTGAATTAGATTCTAATATATGTAATCAATTAAGCTGATTATATTAATCATGAGTTGTACTCTTAAATTTTTCATTTGGTTCCCGTTTTGGTTACAGTTCTCATGAATGAAGGGACGCGGGTGGCGCTGTGGGTAAAAGCCTCAGCGCCTAGGGCTTGCCGATCAAAAGGTCAGCAGTTCGAATCCCCGTGGCGGGGTGCGCTCCCGCTGCTCGGTCCCAGCGCCTGCCAACCTAGCAGTTCGAAAGCACCCCCGGGTGCAAGTAGATAAATAGGCACCGCTTACTGGTGGGAAGGTAAACGGCGTTTCCGTGTGCGGCTCTGGCTCGCCAGAGCAGCGATGTCACGCTGGCCACGTGACCCGGAAGTGTCTCCGGACAGCGCTGGCCCCTGGCCTCTTGAGTGAGATGGGCGCACAACCCCAGAGTCTGTCAAGACTGGCCCATACGGGCAGGGGTACCTTTACCTTTACCTTTACTCTTAAATTTTTCATTTGGTTCCCGTTTTGGTTACAGTTCTCATGAATGACTATACGATGGGCATTGAGCCAGAGATACAAAATTGTACACAATGGGGGGAAAGGAGCTGAAATACAGATTGAGACATTTTATCCTATAAAATAAATACAACATGGTGCCATTTACTCAACATTTATATGTGTGGGTGGCAGCATTTAGAGTTTCAGAAAGTAGTTTCTCTCCCTTCTTATTCCTCTGCCAATTCTGATTGCATCTTAGGGAATATCTTTGGCTATTATTTTTATCTTCTGAGAAAATGGTGCCAGATTATAATCCTCAAGAATACTGTAATACAAGCAATACATTTTATTTAAGCAGTTGTAAAGCATTTTAGAGCTGACAACTGAGATGAAGTGTAACACAGGTTGGTAAAGAGACCAAATGTTTTCAGCTTCAGGAAGTCTCACTAAAGTGATCCATTCCAAACCATTTATGATTTAGAAATACAGAGACTGGTCAGGCTTTTAAAGTTCTGTATGACAGGTTTTGGTTGACATTTACCTTAAAATGTAGCTGAGATGCTACTAGTTAACCCCTGAAATTTTAATCTGTGAACTGAAGGGTTTTTAACAGCAGCTAGTTTAAAAGAGCCTGCAGTGCATAGAATTAATATAACTAGCTATACACTCTGAAAAGTTTAGCCTAGGTGAACATGTTGCAATTATTAGATTTTATAGAAGTAGGTTCCAACATGATGTTGGAGGACAAAGCTCATGCCATGCTATTGTTTCTTTCCCTTTTCATGTATTTCTTCTAGCTCTTTATCTGATTACCATCCGGCAAACAGCTGACGCTAAGAGGCTGCAGAGGGCTGAAGTGCTCCTGTCTGCTGTTTGCCTTCAGCTTGAAGCTATTTGAGTGGTTTCCTAACTCAGAGATAAAAAGAGAAGCTCATAGGCACAATCCTTTTAATCGAGACTGCGCAGAAACTTGCATGATCATGGCATTTTGTTTCCATATTCATTTCTCTGAACTCTCATCCTCAGTGCTGACTTGAAATATATAGTTTTTAAGAATCTTTCAACTTTTCCTTTTGTTTTGTATCAGCTCAGTGTTCCAGCATGATGGTATTATTTTCTGTATATTCTTGGGAGGAAAATAATTAATCTCCTGTAGTTTTAGCTGAAGTACTTATCTTAGCACCTAATATACTGTTATTGCTTTATTGAGATTTTCTGTCATGCTGAAATTGCTTCACCACAGAGGGGGGGGCATGTGGGCTGCTTTGACTGTTATTTGTGTTTCAAATGTTGTATTCTCAGTCCAATCTAATTTGATTTTGTAGATAGTCCAACTAAGCAAGTGAGAGGTTTGTGTGATTATTATTGGTAGCCTGCTAATGTTTTTAATGTTGTATGCTGTATTGTGTTTTTGATATTCAGTTGGGAGCCGCCCAGAGTGGCTGGGGAAACCCAGCCAGATGGGCGGGGTATTAATAATAATAATAATAATAATAATAATAATAATAATTTATTTATATTTTTATTATTACCCTTAATTCATTTTCTGTTGTTCAGTCATTGCTTGGTGGAAGATAGTAGGAATTTTGCATTTGATTGCTATGAATTTGTGGATAATGCCTATTCACTTTAGCTTGGGTTTCATTGTAAAATGTTATTGTGCATACTTACTAAATATTGTTGCAAGGCAAGTGGTACTCAAAGTATGTTTGTTGATAACTTGAGATGCTGCCTACACACAACCCAAGGCTAGCTCTGAAATCTGTCCCTGCCAATAAAGCATTTTGAGGTCCATTAAAGGGAAGAAACTGGTTAATTATGTAATATATTGGGCAGATTGTCCACCTATATTTTTACATTGTGGGGATAGGCATTTGTTCACTATATTTTTATTGTGGGGGATATGCCATCTCAGGCACCAAAACATTGACAATCTGGCCATTCTCTATACTTACTTGATTTTAATGGATTTACAATTGATAGACACTGGCTGGTGTAATGAGGCTTCATTGTGTGTGTGTGTGTGTGTGTTTGTTTGTTTGTTTAGGGTATCTATCTATCCATCTATCTATCTACAAATTGTCATCATGTGTTAATTTTGTTGGAACAGCTCGGTGTTTGTGCTATTTTCCTGAGTAGAAATTATTTTACAGAAATGTTTCTTGTTAGGATGTGTTTAATGTAAGTTGTCATATATAGGTGACAAGTAATGCAGGTCCAGCCCCAAGTCTGATCTATTGCATGTGTTCTTACTCTCCTTTTCTGTGAGAGGAAATTCCATCTCTTGCCTGCCTTCATGTGGTGCTGATAAAGCTTTTCCTGTACAGTAGAATTCCTGTTTTCCTTTAAGCAACAGCAGGGTATTGGGAATGATCAGGAAAGGGGAGGAGGACCAGGAGGAGAATACACTTAGCAAAGTAGCTCTTAGCTGTAACTTTCAGTTTTCTTCACTTACCCTTTTTAAAATAGCAGCTCTTCTCTCCAGGAAAACCAATACTCAGTACATTTAAAACGAACGAGGAGTTATGACTAAACAACTAAGGCAGAAGGTTCACTTAGTCAAGTTTTGCCAAATCTCCTATAATATTAAATCACACATTGTCTTTTATTTTATTTCATGGAAAAAGAATACTATTAGAAAGACAGATACATCTAATTGCCTAGAGGTTATTTGGGACAGTCTTAGACATCTAGAAAGCATTTTAATATACAATCTCTTTTAAAAAGCTAAAATTATCTCACACTTCCTACATGTTGTGGTTGTGGTTGTTGGCATCTGTCTCAAGAGGTAATGGAGTGTGCCTCTGGGGGTGAAGTAAAACCACTGTGTTAGCAGCACCGAAGTGACCACCCCAGAGTGCAAGCCTGGGCAGTGTGTATGGAGGTCCTGTGCTGCACAGACAAGGCCCCCTCTTGGCCTCACTGATGTGGTCTAAAGGAAAGTAGAGCCTGGCTGCAGGAGTTCCCAAAAGGAGGAATACATGTAGCCATACCTATAATCATTCCTGTTTGATTACTAGAACCAAGGTTGCAATCCTATACCTGGGAGTAAATCTCTATAAGGTTTAGTTTTGAATAGACATCTGTAGGATTGCATTGCACATAAATTAAAATCAAGGGATTAAGGTGCCACTGAAAGTTTATCAAAGTATTTTTCTGAAGCATTTTTAAGAATTAAAAATAGACTGCTACTGAATATGTATTTTAAAAAAAATCAAACTTTGAGCCTATTTTAAAGGGGAAATTAAGCTATTATTCAAAGCACACTTTGCAGCAAGATTCATTTAAACCAATGTGCTTGAACATGCATTGAATTAGTACATTAGTATGTCCTCTGCATCTAAACAGTAACTGCATTTTGGGAGTGTTTACAAGTGCTAATGTGCCCACTTTTTTCTGCCTCCCTCTCTCCTTCCCCTTCCTCAATTTGCTATTGGAATGATAACTGTGGAAAAAACAACATTTTGACATCAGAATCCTTCCTCTTGGAGAGACCACGATGATGCAACCTCAACGCACTCAGCAGGCACACCAGGGCCTTCCAGTGGGGGCCATGCTTCCCAGAGTGGAGACAACAGCAGTGAGCAAGGTAAAAGGTCAAGCTTTTTTCCCCTGTGCAAAGTAGGCATGACTAAAATAACTTCAGTGTCTTTTATTATATCAGTGCATCTGCCTTAGTGTAAACACAAGAGTGGCAGGCTTGCAGTGTAATCAGCTGTAACTTAGGGAGACATTTATTTCCTTTTTGCAACCTACTTAGCTGTATTTTATTATTATTTCAAAGCTAAATATCTAATCTTCAAACAAGCTTTGCAATAACAATTGATTAGTTCTGCCAATTCCTTTACAAATTTGGTTATCTACAGTTTATTTTTGTGTGGTGTAAGTAAATATCATGGCAGACATGCACCCCAGCTGTGATGGAGCAATTCGTACTGGTCTCTAAACAGAAAATTTAATTTGTACTGTCAGCTAAAAGGAGGCTTCAATAGCTAGTTGAAATGCATTTAAGCCACAAAAGAAACAAACATAAATTCTTAACTTGCTAAAAAGCAAAATCACACGTAATCATTGCCGGGCTCCAATCTGTATCACAATTTCTTCCAGAGTAGTCACATTAAAGTTAATAGTTAAACTTCTGCAGTGAGTGGCTTGTGGATTGCCATCTATCGCACTGCATTAAAAAAATCTGATTGAAATAAATGGAAAGGGGTTTGGTTTCAGCATTAGAATTCAGACAAAAAAGTAGTTGTGTCCAGTTGTACACTATATTTACAACCTAGAACTAAACATGTTAGCTTGAAGCAAATTTTACTAAAATCAATTGTATGCTACTCCCTGATCAGTAGAATTTAATTTCAAGTAAGCACAATTAAGATAGGGCTGTTAATCCCATTGAATCCAGTGCCACTCATTCTGCATAACTGGGTATTCGCCCCCCCCCCCCAAAAAATGTTCATTAAACTTCAGACTGAGACCTGAGGAGTAACTGCTTTCGATTCAAACATTTTAAAAATCGGTTTTCCACAGCCTTCCAGATTTGATATACATTTATATTATATTACAAAACAGTTTTTATCATTACTATCTCGTTTTAAAGTGCTGTAGATTTTCTTAAATCAAGAATAATAGGGAAGACGGTTGCACTGGTCTATGAAGACCAAAACCTTAGAGGTTTGGAGATGAGGCATGGTTGTCCCTTATATGAGTACAACTGTGTTTGCATTAATCCTTTATTCAAAAGATTCAGATTTCAGATGCTTTTACTGAAGGTAATATAGGTAGTCCATGACTGGTTGTAAGGGACAAACTCATACATATTTGTGATTGATTTATGCATATTCTAATGGCAGCAAACTCCATGATCATTACGTAAGATTAATAGTTCTGCTGGCTTCTTTAGGAATAAACGTTCCTTCGGTACAATACTACATGTTCTGTGCTTATTTACCTCTCTGTTGAAGAGCTGGGGCACAATTGTGGGAAAGTTCACAGAGATTAACTACACATAGGGTGGGAGTTCCATGGATGGAACGCGTAACATCTTTTTTGGTACAAAGAGCACTGCAGGAAGTAGCATGACCCTGTGTCCTACTTCAAGGGCTGTCCAGTCTAATATAAAGAACCACAGGAAGGGAAATGTTAGCACCTGGACAACAGACTGAGCAGGCACAAAGCTGACCTGGTCACAGTCTTCCCCACCATGATTAGATGCATGTATTTTTATTAAATTGTAGCAGTTATTTCTAAGTTTGCATGTGAACATATATATTAGCATATATATCTAAATTTTATTCAAAGCTGCATCCTCTTTTTCTGCATTTCCTCTTTTTTGCTGATGCATAAATGAGTTAGAATCTTAATGCATATAGGTGAAATGATCTGGAGGGCATCGGGTTGACGAAGACTTTTGTATAAACAGGTTCCTATCTTCCTGAAACTCCCAACTTTTGTGCAGTTTCTCCCTAAGGGAGTATGGTTGAAAATAGATTCTTAGCGCTGTTACACACATTTTAGATGGTGTCTAGTGCACTTGTTTTGTTACTGTAAGTCCTTGTGCTTGCACAACAGAACTTTTCCCTACTCCCCTACTTCTTTTCGCACATGTACCCCACACCTTTCCCAAATCCAGACGGTTGGGAGAAGCACCAGAACAGATTTGGGGAGCATGGGGTACATGGGGAGAGGAGAGGGAGGTGGCATTCTGTTGCATAGCCATAATATTTCTTTATTTTTTAAGCTATATGGGTAAGATTTTTGTTTTTTAAGAATGTGTGCATAAAAATATAATATGCGAATATGACAAAGACATGTTAGCACACTTATTTGTTGTTAAAGTGCACTTATAAGAGAGCTAAGTCTGGTACAGCTGACTTCTGAGTGTTTATTCAGTGGCAAAACATGAGCTTGCTGCTATATAATTGCTTTGTAGGCACCCTAGCATGAATTATCATCCCGCTGTTTTCATGAAGACTTAAGAGTACAGTTTTTGTGTCATAGACTTGTACCCTGTGTAGTAGTAGTAGTAGTAGTAGTAGTAGTAATGTTGTTATTTGTATGCCACCCACCAGGCTGGGTTGCCCCAACCACTCTGGGCAGCTCCCAACAGAATATTAAAAACATAAAACATCAAACATTAAAAACTTCCCCAAATGGGGCTTCCTTCACATGTCTTCTAAAAGTCAAATACTGTAGTTGTTTATTTCCTTAACATCTGATGGGAGGGCATTCCACAGGGTGGGTACGACTATCGAGAAGGCCCTCTGCCTGTTTCTCTGTAACCTCACTTCTTGCAGTGAGGGAACCGCCAGAAGGACCTCTGAGCTGGACCTTAGTGTCTGGGCTGAATGATGGAGGTAGAGACACTCCTTCAGGTATACTGGGCCGAGGCTGTTTAGGGCTTTAAAGGTCGGAAACAACACTTTGAATTGTGCTCAGAAACGTACTGGGAGCCAATGTAGATCCTTTAACACAGCTTTTCTCAACCTTGGGTCCCCAGATGTTTTTGGCCTACAACTCCCATCATCCCTGACCACTGGTCCTGTGAGCTAGGGATCATGGGAGTTGTAGGCCGAAAACATCTGGGGACCCAAGGTTGAGAACCACTGCTTTAACACCAGTGTTATATGATATAGTGTGGGATTCCTGGACAGAGCCCTTTTTGACCCCTTAGGGGACCAAGGAGCTGTTTTACTTTATCGGGGGGGGGGGGGGGGGGAGCTACCGCTCCCTGCTGCCCCTTGGCTATGCCTATGCCTCTACCTAAATACTAGTACTGAGTCCCCATACATCTTCTTTCAGGAAATATGGAAGCTGGTGGGCTGGAACACTGCATATTATTTTGGCATTCTTCTCAATCATCCATTGTGCTACACTCTGAACCCAGGTCCCATATTTTATTTCACAACAAGGGGTTGCTGGTAGGGAAAGTGGGATATAAACACAATGAACTGGTCCAAAGAACTTTGTGTTCCAGTTTGCATGGATGGAGGGGCTTCTGAACCCTCTCCTTCCAACAGTAGGGTCCTACATAGCTCCAAGATCTGTGCCAGAAACTCAGTTCAGCTTCACAAAAAACCTTCCTGCCATGGAGTGGGAAATAAAAAGCTTATGGGCTGTGGGCAAGTGCTTAAATTAATCACAAAGGGCTCTTCTGATCCCAGTTCATGTATGATATTTATTTCTAGTTGCTTCATTATTATTTCATACTTTCATGGTGTTTGTGATGTAGCTAGATTAAGTGCCTGAACAAGTTCCTGTTCTTGCGGCTCCTGTTCTTGTTATTGAAAGTCTTCTCAGACCTGCAACCAGAAAAGTAAAAAATGTAACCTTCCTTTTTAATAATTAGATGGCGTTGAACAAAATGAATAACATAAAGTCGTATTCTGAAACAATAAAAATAGCCAATTCTGTGATCATTAATAACTAAAACTCTCTTTCACAAATGCATGCCTTGTGCAAGGGTTACAAAGTCAACATGATTTTAATTCTGGTGTAGTGCACACCAAGCCTATGTATCTTCATAGCTGTAGCGATGTGGATCCCTTCAGTTCTTAGTCATGAATCTATATCCTTCCCCAGAAAGGCACATACATTAATTCCACGATGTGTTATGGTACATAGGGACCAGGAAACTGTAAAGATAGGAAATATATACTGCTCAGAAGTAGATTGGAGGATTTGATGTCGTCTCTTTAAAGTAATAATAATAATAATAATAATAAATAATTTTATTATTTATACCCCGTGCATCTGGTTGGATTTCCCCAACCACTCTGGGCAGCTGTCAGGCCTCAGAGGTTAGACTCATAGACAGCTCAACAATATTTACATTATGTTCACAAACCGATTCTTTAGCCAATCTGTGTGCTCTTACTTGACCAGTAAATCACCTTCACTGCTGCTTCATTTAGTAGACTAATATTTTCTATGTGTCTGACACACATTGTTCTGAAAAGCTGGTTTCCCATTCTGGGGAACAGTTAGCACCCCATAAGTTGGCACTTACACTGTGCTTGGGCAGGAGTCTATGCAAAAGCCTTGCTGGTCACAATCTCTTTCCCTTCTCAGGAAATGCCAGCAATAGAATGAGAACTCTGAAAGAACCCTTCTGTTATGTTTGCCTTTATCATTTCCTTTGGAGGGGGCAATATCTGAAAAACCCGCAGGAAATAGTCCCCTAAGCAACTGAAGTGAATCTTTTGAGACAATATGGGAGCCTGGGGAAGTTGATACTTCTAGGCTATACTTTCAAATCCTCCCTTCCATCCCTGAGCCCTTGTTAGCCCAACTTTAGGCTGTGTTGTGAAGGGAGATGTATTGAAGTTGTTTCTGTCTAGGATTGTGATTTCCTTGAACACAATCTTGTAGGCATGCAAGAACTACTTGCCCTTACTGTTTCCCTGTTTAACATGGAAATTAAAGAACTGGGTTTCTTCATTCTTAGCTCTGTGTATATTTTGTGTTTTTCCACCAGCAGTGTACTCCTCTCATGCTACCATCTGCTTCCCTAACCTTGTTCCATAGTAGCAAGTTTTCCATAGCTGCTGGTCCCTTAAGGATGCCACTATGCCAGTAAAAATTTCCCTGAGATGGAGGCATATGTAAAATTCCATTAGCATCCCACTGATGAACATGTGTAAGTAGTCCACATCTTTGTCTCTCAGTCTCTTTCTCTCATCCCAGCATTACTTTTTCCCACTTCAGATGACACATATGATTTGCACACTAGTTTTGAAGAGGCTTGACAGCATGTGTAAAAAGAATTCTGACTGCTGTTGCATTGCAAAGATGTGAATTTTCAGGCACTGTTTTCCAGCTTCAGTGTGTGTGTCTTAAAGCTGCAAACACAGAAGAAGAATATCTGAATATTTTCTTCCTCCCTTACAAACCCACACACCCACATCCCTGGATGCTCTCACTTCATCTCTTTCACTGTAGGCTCTAGGTTATTTTCTTTCTTTCACTTCTTCATCTCAATCCTTATACACGAGCAGAGCTTTTTTTCAGCCAGAACTCCCCAGCACTTCTCAGGTGGGCGCCATTGCCATTATAAGAAAAGAAGCGGGACGTTCATGGTGAGTTCTGTCACCTCCTTTTCTGGAAAAATATCACTGTATACGAGCTTAGCAAGATAAAAAACAAACGAAAACATTGTTGTATTCCCATTATAACAACTTAATGGAATGTGAGGAAGAGAAGTCGGTAACATTTATGTTACTTCCTCCGTGGGTCAGCTAATGGAAGATAAAAGTGGGGGAAAATTGAAAGGGTTAGTCCTCCTACATTTCTTCTTCAGCACTGTTGTGGGCATACTTGGCCTTAGATCGTCTTGTAGCAAAGGCGGCTGCCTAAATTATTGTTCTTTCTAGAACATTCTAAGAAGAACAACGAGATTTTACAGCCAGGAGAAGGGCTAGCACCATGATAGCATTAAAAAGGACTGATGAAGTAAAAAAAGAAAAGAAAAAAGTTATGAGTGAGTTGCAACTCTGGCATTGAAAGAGTTAAACCCTTTGGGCAGTGTTCAGTGAAAGATAATCCTAATTATATTAGCTGGGCTCAGTGTTGTTTTTAGCATGTCATCTTGGTTGTACAAGAGAAAACCAAACTGTACTGTATCTTGTACTAGTCTTGATTATTAGACTGCTCCAAAGCAATTGCTACCTTAATTGTGGCTGAGATTCACTGAAGCAAATTGTGTCAGAAAATATTCAGTCAAATAGGAAAAAGTAGATATTCTTGGTATTCTTTTGCTGTTGTTTGTATGAATGTATGTATGTATGTATTTAAAGCCAGGAAGGGTTAACTAACTCTATTAATAGAAATGAAACACTAAAACATTTTACAAAGAAAGAGAAAAAAGGGAAAGAAGCCGATTTAATGGTGTAACAAGGCCATCTTCCAGAGACTTGTTTTGTGTAAGGCTTGCTTTGACCTTTCACTTTGCTCAGGAGCCCAACGCTTCATTTTTCACATTCTTGCAATTACGTTAACGCTTCAAGCATTTCTGACTCCAAGTCAGCTAGCAACACTAGGCATAACTCAACACTGTGAGTTTTTCCTCCTCTCTGTAGATTCATTAACAGGTCACAGGGGTCCCAACTGAAATTTAAAACTGACTGGTTCTGTTGGGTTAGCTGAGTTATGGCAAGAGAGATAGCAGAAAAGGGTCTGAGAGGTGGGGAGGAGAGAAAGACGACTATGGGGTTTTGCCAGAAAGTATATATGTAAAACCCTAATCAGCATGTTAGAAGTATGTGCAGTTTTATCTTCCAGTTATTTGTCTGGAAGAAAGGATCTGTGTGTCTTCTGGAGTGCTACATTTTCCTTCTTCTATATAAAATAAAGTAAAAAACACTGACAAATCACTGCTTTAAACTGCTAACTGCTTGTGATGTTCTATACAATAGTAACAGATATACTTTTCATTGACTTTTCAATCTTTTATTATCTCTTTATAGGGTATTTCAGATAATGAATTTAATATTATGCTTTTCATGTATAATCCTACAAACATTTTAACATTTTAAACCATTCGGCCTACACAAAACCACGAAGGAATACTTGTCTTATGCTTAATGAGACATGGGTTTTATGAATGGCCTATCATGCTAGTTTTATACCCAGAAGGCCTGATCCCAAGAGACATTTGGCTCTTAAAAGGCTTAACAAACTCTCTCTTTAACATCCATCTAAATGTAGCTAGTTATTCTCCTTGGGTTCTGCAACAGAAGGCATTGGCCTTAAAGCAATGCTCCCAGAGCTGGTACATATTGGCAAAGCAGGGAATTCACCTGATTCTGCAATGGAAAGTCACATGCAAAAGTTGGTTTATGTATGGCCAATGTGGACATCTGAGCATGGATTACTGTGCCATTTGAGTGCAACTGAAATTGCTAGATTACTTTTGATGCATAGAGGAAACCCTAACACACATTTACGCTCCAGTAGTTGCCTGCAACTATAAATAGGCAGGAGCCAATTTTTCTATAAATTTCCAGAAAGGTAGCCAGGTTAGTCTCTTATAGCAAAAACAATGACATGTATTGTGGAACTTATTATGGCATAAGTATGATGTGGGACAGGTAGATATCCAAAGCGAGGATTATAAGTGAACAGAGGAAGAAAAAAGGAGAAACTAGCCACACAAATCAAAGTAGTAATCAGTTACCATGAGGACTGGCAACAGAGACACTTCACCCATTATATGCATTTGAATCTCTTATGTACCTTGGATGTATCAAAAGCTGCAGTTCCGTTTTGCAATGTACATCTGTGTGCACAATGGAACTTCCTCTCCCTCTCTTGTCCCTTGCAACCCCCTAAAGGTAAAGGGACCCCTGACCATTAGGTCCAGTCATGGCCGACTCTGGGGTTGCGCCGCTCATCTCGCTTTAGGGGCCGAGGGAGCCGACTTACAGCTTCCGGGTCATGTGGCCAGCATGACTAAGCCGCTTCTGGCGAACCAGAGCAGCACACGGAAACGCCGTTTACCTTCCCGCCAGAGTGGTACCTATTTATCTACTTGCACTTTGACATGCTTTCGAACTGCTAGGTTGGCAGGAGCAGGGACCGAGCAACGGGAGCTCACCCCGTCGCGGGGATTCAAACCGCCGACGTTCTGATCGGCAAGTCCTAGGCTCTGTGGTTTAACCCACAGCGCCACCCGCGTCCCTTGCAACCCCCTACACACCCTCAAAATCTGGAACACAATTTGGGGGTGTACATAGGGAGGAGGGGGGAATTCTGTTGCACAAGCAAAAAATTATTTACATAGCGCTGGATACAATGCTAGGAACCTTGGAGAATTATGAGATTCACTCTCATGATTTTCCTTATCCATTGAAATGTCCCTGACACCTGTCCCATTGTCTTAGGCTTAGGAGCATGAACTTAATAAACCTTAAAGCAGAAGAAAACTTGATCCGAAATTTAAAGCAGCTAAATTCCGATCACCCTGAATAAGGCTACTTGTGTTATTAAGGAGAGGTTAGTGTGTGAAAGGGTTATAACCACACATTTGTATCAGTGAATATCTAAAACCGCCTTTGAAATGCTTTTTTTGATAGTCTGATATAGTTTTCTGTGTGAAAAATTCATTAATTGTTCCAGGGCAAAGTCAAAGCAGTTTACTGAGTCAAAATGACTTAAGAATAAAAGTTTGGTGGTAGCTCCATGAATTACAATTATATTTTCCCATTAACAATATGCAATATGATTTCAAAGAGTTCTACAAGTTTTCATTCTACTTAAATCGTCAGCATGGTCAGGTGTGATCGTGCTGATCACTTGTTGGCCATGCTCTGTGTGTGTGTGTGTGTGTGTGTGTGTGTGTATGTGTATGTAGGAGACATGGAATCAGGCTTGGATACAGTTCTTTTCCCTCACAAAACAGATGATAGTCCTCTCAAAGCTGATACTGCTGCCACCATATTAGTGGATGCATGTATGGAGCTCAGCCAGCAACTGGCACTGAGTGCCTTTCTCTAGGTGCTTCACCAACACAGAAGCCTTTTGTAGGCACACACCTCAGCCAGCAAGGAGTTCCACTGCAGAAAACCCCCTTCTGCACGCAGAACGCTTTTGCTACACCAGGCCAAATGTCTTATTTTTCAGCAGGATTAGATGCAGCAGTTAAGCAGGTTTTGTAAATTTGTTTTCCCTTTTTAAGTTTTTAGATCTTTGCTTATCAATGATGTGCATGAATAATCTCTGTTAGCATGGTGGATGGGAGCTATTTTAAGAGAAAGGCCTCCCCATGTTTTAAAGCACACACAAAAACATGCACTTCCCTCCTGTTGCTGTCATTGAGATGTTGACAAATTGAAGAATATTGATGAAACCTTTGGTTTAAGCATTACTTGCCAAGCTTGTTTTATTATTATTATTATTATTCTAGTTTTAACAATAGTGTGGGTTCAGCAGCAATGAATAAAAAAGGACAGGGATGACTTTGTTTCAATATTTTTGATGTGCCAATATGAAATAAATTGTCTTAAGCAAATGGAATATGCTGTTTTAATCATTAGTTATGCATGAGAGAAAAATTGATGTTGACATCTTTGCTGTAAAATCATTGTAATGGGGCTTCCCTTGCAATTCATTTTTGTAAAATTCATTTTGTACATTTTGCAGCAATTGAACCATCTCTGCACTGTGAATAGGCAGAATTCCCAGAAATACTGAGACAGTTGGCCCAGTAACTGCTGAGCTCACACTACACACACTGCATGTGTATTAACCATTAAACTGCCAAATCAAACTGAGCTAAAGAAGCTAACAGTTTATTATCCACCCATCTTCCTTTGCTTTTTACCCTCCTATATTGAAAAAAATACCTGCTGGATTATTTTTTTTAAATAATATTTTTGTAACTGTATTATGTCCCTTTCTATTAACCACACCAGTCAGTGGGGCTACAATTTCATAGTAAATCTCTTTTATTTATTGTACAGTTTTCTAGTCATTATACTGGTGAAAACTGCAGATTCTCATCTTTTATTGAATTTAAAGCTTAGAGGTGAGTGAGCTCTTAAAATATTATAATACATTTTAAGACTTACATCTTACTCCATTAGTTTCCACCCACCCTTGCAAATGATGGGTTCTTTAAAATAATATAACATAAAATATATTTTGAAAATCATTTCAAGTTATTATTTTATAGTGACTATGTGTTCTAAATATGTTGTGTTCTAATGCAGCCTATGAAATCTCTCTATGAAATGGAATGTTTTCATAGTAGTGGGAGTTTTGCTTAAAAAAACACACACAACCCCTGCCCCTCTAAATACGATATGACAGATGCCATCTGGAATAATCTTTTGCAAGTTGCTTTTAAACTTTGTATTTTTCCTACAGCTAAGTTCATCCTGAACTGGTCGCTTACTGTTAGTATAAAGGACACAAAGAACTTTCTTTCCCCCTGGCTTCTCCACATGGCTCCTCAAAGGAAATAATTGAACAATATTAGCAAAGAGAGGGCAATTAGTAGGATCTTTGGCGTTATCACATGCATTTTTGTTTTTAAATACAAGGCCCATCTTCTGACATGTTTAATCTGCCCCATGTGTCCAAAACTATTTGACACTTTTGCACTTGTCTAATTACAGTAATATATATACCAGTTAGAATAGGAATGCCTCTATAATTCAGTATTCTGAAACTTTGCATGGAGGTGTAGTAATGCTTTTCTGAATTGCTAGAGTGTGACTAATATCTTCTTATATATATTGAATTATTTGAAAAGTCTAGTGTTGGTATCTCTGGATTTTTTAAAACTTAGCCTGAGTAAAGGGATGTCTCCTGATGCCTGTTAGAGTTTAATTTAGAGTAGTAATTAAACTTGAATACTGCCTCATAAACAAAAGATAAACAATAAACCAGCCACGTTCCCTGCTGTTTCATAGCTTTCTTTCCCAGATGTTTCAGCCTGATAATTTTTACACAGTGAACTACCTAGTATGTAGTGTTGTGGATAGAGGTCAAAGACTAGGTCTTTATAATGGACTATTTTTTAACCTTAAACCCCCCCCCCTCCAATGCAAGGGTAGTCTTCATTTGATTTTAATATTACAAAGTTAGCAAGTTTGAATACTTATTTACCGTATTTACGAAGGCTATGCAGATTTTTAAAATCTTAAATTATGCTGACAGAATCATCAAACTCTTATAGTTATAGCTTTCCTCCCTAATAAAATTCATTGTTAATAAATTGTGAAATGTTCTATTGAGAGACATACATAGAGACAGAGAGAAGTTTTCTTTTTTAATTATGTTGATCCTAGGCAACTAAAGAAGTGTTGACAATGGAACCCCCCCCCCCCCAAAAAAAAAGACCCTTCCCTCAGGCTCCTTGGGCTCTGTCCACTTTTTGGACTGCTCCACTGTCAACCATGATTTTCTAATTGCCAGGTATTAGTAGTAGGACGTTCAAATGCAGAAGCCATGTTATTTTCACTGGGTGGGGTAATTACTGAAAGCTGAGAATAGCTGCACTAAAGACAGAGGGATACTTTCATGATCCCATTAGCATAAGAGTGGGTAAATTATTCATGCCAAGTGAGGATTCTATGGGGAAAAGTATAGTTAATGCACATAGTTTTTAAATGTATCCCTTTCTGCTCCGAGACTAAATTCTTGTTGGATTCAGTTCTCAGACATTTACGGGAAAGCTCTAGTGGCATGTTAGACGCAGTTCATCTCTCTCTGTTTGCAGCGCTCTCAATAGAGACCATCTGGCAAAGATCCAAAAGGTGATTAAACAAAATGATCAGCTCTTGTTGCTGTGTTACATGTCCAATACTCTGGATTAAAAAACATGACCCACGGCAGTCAGCTCACGTCATTCTTTTTCTTTTCTCTTCTTTTCTTTTCTATCTCCCTTCTCTCTCTCTCTCTCTCTCTCTCTCTCTCTCTCTCTCTCTCTCCCCCCCCCCTTTTCTGACTAAGAATTCAGATGGTCCACAAATGCCTATGCCATCTTTGGGTCCTTATGGCCTATAATCATGAACAGGATGTTCAAATGTCTGTTTCTGTAGCTTAGTCCGTTCCAGCAGTATAGACACAGTTCATTTTAATTGGGTCAGTCTAAAGTTCCTAACGACAGTGATAGAATTACTAATGTTCATTCTCATAACAGTAAACATTTGAAACATATGCTTTCTGACATAAGAAAAGGTGAGATTTGAAAACAGGCTGATGCAATTGGTTCCGTTTCTTGAGACTTAAGCATATCCTAGCATGACACTGTCATCTGCTTTAAAAAAACAGATCCTCACAACCAAGCAAAATAAGAAAAAAACAAACTCTGTTTTAACACCACAATCAATGATGAATTTACAGTGCCATTCAAAAAACTACTCCCTTATCATAAACAAGCTGATAATCACACTGAATCTAACTCCCAATTAGCTCTTCCTTCACTCACAGAGATCAGTGCGTGTCCTCCTTAAGCCATGATTTGTTGCTATTGAGTTAGACATACCTTATGTCATATTCAAAAATTTAAGGATTTCCACCAGATATTACCAGAAAGTCCAGTCAATCAGCAAGGTAATTTCCAAAGCACTCATTTAGATGACTGAGTTAAGGTAAAAATGCTGTAAATCAGGACATATGTATATTATCATTAGGGGCTGCACCAAATGCCAAAGCTGCAGCATAAATTAATCAGGGAACAGACACTGTTGGAAACTAATGAAATATTGAAATGAAATAGACATCACACAAGTGAAAGATCTTAAGATCTTGTTTCAATAAAGAAATTCATAGGAATCCTCAACAGCAACTTGCTCTTCTTCTCAATTTAAACACTTGGAGTGGTGTTTGACTAAGTCATGCTCAGAGTAGACCCACTGAAATAAATGGATTTAAGTTAGTCATTACTAACTTATTCACAGATTTAACATCTATGTATAAAAAGTAAATGTGTACACATAGTTTATTGTACTGCCAAAGTAATACTGTCTGCTTTGACTTTAGCCACGAGAGCATTTATTTTCAGAAATCAATTAAGAGATTATAAGGGGGAAACAACAAGTGGATAAAGAGAATATTAGCAACATATTCTGACCTTTCAGTTTTTTCTCAGTTCATGACGGCTGTTATTTGCTCTTATCAGGTGAAAACAGTAGAGGAATGACACATAGATGTGTCTAAAATTATCAGGAAGATTAATCGAGATGTCCCTCATATGATGTGGTAGATGAAAGCAACCTGTATAGCTGTGGGACCAATATAAGCCTTGGAGGTCTTGTGGCTATTATAGGGCAACTTACGTTCCATTATCATGCTGCTATTTAATTGGCTATGTAATACTTGACGGCTCTGTGGAGTAGGAAAAACAGCACGGTAGTGATGCAGATTGTAATAGAAGAATTTTGTTGTTCCTATCATTCTATTCATTACCTTACTTCTATCGGATAAAATTAAACAAATCTGTTCTGCAAAAGGTAGCTGTGTTGGCCCACAAGGAAAAAAGAATCAAAATCCATGTTAAGACAATATATTTTTAGGCCAACCAAAATGTCACAAAATAGTGAACAAGCTGTCACATTCTCCAGAATGAGGGGAAGGGAAGATTGACTGAATTGGTATCTGGTCTCAATCTTAAGATTCAAATGAATCTCTGTTAGGTGTTATGCAGTTATGAGGTTGCAAACACTACTAAAACCAACCTAAAATCTGCATAGCACCTAAAAGATTCAGATTCCATCTTAAGTGTGACCAGATACAGACTACATAGCACCTAATGGAGCCTCATTTGAATGTCTGCTTTTAAACAGATCCTTGAGATGATCTCACCTCTGTCTTCTAGCAGTCAGCTTTGATCCATAGTAAGGCTTGAGTGAAAACCTATTTATTAAGAGTAAGAATAGGTGGGTAAGTGGGTATACTTTTGCAAGGGGTGCTTTTAAAAAATCCATAGGTGGACATGGAGGAATGACCTGTTGGTCTATCCTGTACCATGTCCTGCCCCTGAGAAAGTGTGTCCCCTTCCAATTCCTCCCTGGGCAAAACAGCATTCCCATTTCAGAGGGAGTTGATTTTTGAAAACCATTTGTATTTCTTTTCGTGTCTGAATTGCTTTATACATTGTTTATATTATCCACACAGTGTCCAAATGCAGCTCACCCCCCTACAAAACTTGTTAATGCTTCACAGTTTATTTCATGAATCACATTATGCTAGAGACATTTGCATAGGGCCTTCAATTTATGCTCCATACAGATGGGTTGCACCTCCTGAATGCAGTGGCATTCCAAATAGCTGCTTTTTATCATTCCGAAAGCTGCTTTAGAAAACCAAAGTAAAGCTTTAAAGGTAAAATCCAGAGAACCCTACTAAGAACATGTTCAGAAGTGTTTTTACATGAAAATATGGGTATTGGGATTCTGGGCATTCTGAGTGATGCAGACAACCAACTATGGTTATGGTAGGTTTTCTACCATGTGGTTACTTTGTCACCATTATAAACAGAACATAATTTTCTTTCTGCTGCACATTATTATGTGTGGTAGAAGTTGGGTTCTTTTTACATGTGGGAAAGCTTCTCCACATTTCTCATGTTGAATGGTCATCCATAGAACTAATCAGAGATTAGTGACATTGTGTGGGCATAAAACAGCTGTAGAGCTGTAGAGTTCTGTGGATGGAATTTTCTTCTAATGTCTTTCCTACTTTTCCTGATTTCACAATTTCAAGTGCTGTTTATACACTTAGAAATATTTAACTGCTTGGGGGTTATGGCCAATTAATTTCTACTCAGAGTAGACCCACTGAAATGAATGAACCTAAATTAGCCATGCCCAGTAACTTCAGCCAGACTATTCTGAGAAGGGCTAGCACTGGACGTTTTCTGAAGAGGCTTATAAATCAGGCATAGGCAAACTCGGCCCTCCAGATGTTTTGGGACTACATCATCCCTCAACTCCCATCATCCCTGACCACTTGTCCTGTTAGCTAGGGATTATGGGAGTTGTAGTCCCAAAACATCTGGAGGGGCGAGTTTGCCTATGCCTGTTATAAAGTGTTTTGGTGCATTTGAGGTTGCCCCACAAAAGGAACTGAGATATTTCTTAAAGTAACGTTTGCTTTTTCGTTTGTTGTGAAGGACTGGTTATTTATTTTATTTTCTTTATTAAATTTATATTCTACTCTTCACTGCAAGATCTCAGGGTGGTACAAGATAAAAATGCAAATAAATAATTAAAACAAAAACAACGAAACAATAACCCCTCTTCCCACAGACTCCTTTAAAAGGCTGTAGAATATTAATCAGCCAAAGGGCTGGTTGAAGAGGAATGTTTTCGCTTGGCGCCTAAAGGTCTATAATGAAGGTGCCAGCTGAACCTCCCTGGGGAGAGCATTCCACAAATGGGGAGTAACTGCAGAAAAGGCCCGTTCTCATGTTTCCACCCTCCGGATCTTACGTAGAGGAGGCACACAAAGAAGGACCTCAGATGATGGTTTATATGAGGAGAGGCGGTCCTTGAGGTACTGCGATCCTGAGCCATTTAAAGATTTCTAGCTCCAAACCAGCTCTTTGAATTGAGCGTAGAAGCGAACTGGCAGCCAGTGCAGACAGGCTAGGATCAGTGTGAGATGCTCAAACCATCTTGCCCCAGTGAGCAACCTGGATGCCAAATTCTAGATTCCCCCTTAGGGTTTCTATACCAATTAATGTTATTAGGTAAAATGAATTAATGCATGAATGTTCTCCAACTCCCCCCCCCCCCCCATTTTCATTGGGTGGACACATTGGGTGAGGATCACAGTGAAGTGGCAGCAAATCTGCTTTGCATGCAAAAGTTCCCAGGTTCAGTATGTGGGATCTACAAGTATGGATGGAAAAGATTCCTGTCTTAACCTTTGAAAGTTGCTGCCAGTCAGTGTAGACTAGGAATAGCCAACATGGTGCTCTCTAGATATTGCTGGACTACAGCTCCCATCAGCCTCAAGTAGCATGGCTAATGATCAGGGATAACGGGAGATGTAGTCCAACAACATCAGGAGATCACTAATACTGAGCTAAATGGACCACTGGTCTGTTGAGTGGCTTTGTTCAGATGTAATACTAAAACATAATTTAGAATTATGAGAATGAGCCTAAAGCAGATCCCTCTTATCCTCAAGTGT
The DNA here is from genome assembly GCF_951804945.1 of Podarcis cretensis. Classification (NCBI taxonomy): domain Eukaryota; kingdom Metazoa; phylum Chordata; class Lepidosauria; order Squamata; family Lacertidae; genus Podarcis; species Podarcis cretensis. The sequence continues at coordinate 41,135,634 of NC_137170.1, read as the reverse complement.
GACCACAAGGTCAAGACTGGAAGATTTTGCTTCCATTTCTAATTAACTCCAGTTTAGTATTACATTTGAACCCTAAACTGCTGTTAATCTATTGAGGCAAACCAACTTCATAAAGTATGCTTTGACATGCACTCAGTGAACCACAGTTTGTCCAGGTTCAGGCATAATGCTAAATTGAAATTGGTTATGAATAAAAACAAAAACTGTCGATCTCATCTGTGCTTGAGTTGAAGAGGGAGGACTGCTTGAGTCTGAGGCTTGTGCATGTTGTAATAAACCATAGATTTGTGTTATGTCTAAACAACACCCACGTGTCAGCTTCCTATGCACCTAGCAATTAATACTGCAGTGATGCATGGAGGGATAGGTGGAGTGAATGTTTCACCCCTTAGTAATAAAGGAAGTCAGTAACTAGGAGTGGAGCAATAGCAACCCTGAAATACTACAAAATTCATCACGGCCATCTGCATTTCTAGAGATTAGCACACATTTAAGAAAAACCCACCCATCCAAGAGAGGTAGATTAGGGTGACAGTGTGAGTGAGTGGCCAAGTGTTACCCAGTCAGCATTATGGCCAAGTGGGAATTCGAACCCACAGCTTGCCATTCCAGTGCAGTAAACCACATTGAGCAACAGCTATGCACTGTTGTATTGAAAAAGTGCTCATGTGACACATGAATAGGTTCAATAATTCCACTGACACAATGCTGGTTTTTTATGTGAGAGTATTTACGTCACCAAAGCCACTTTATAAAACATTGGGATAAATACCAACAGTTCAAACAAGGCTTAATTACTACTTATCTTAGTCTATCAGTTGTATTAACCTCAGTAGCTCTAAAATAGTTACTAGCATCCAATAATTGGTATTGCATCCCCAAGTGCTCTCAGTCCAGTGCATAACTCTGTTAATCGAAAGTGCTTGGATTTAAACTTACATTCAACTAAATCAATTTAATTGGGTTGTGGATTGGGATGCCCACATGAGCATATACACAGTGATTTTAAGTTTTGACTGTTTTTAAAAGCTCACAAGTGTTATTATCTTACCACATATGATATTTAGGTATATATGTTTTCCCAACTAAGATAAAATACTGCTTTCTATTAAATATCACCATTATAATTCCCATTCCACAATATATTTTGTAGCCTATTGTCTATATATTTATATGCAGCCAAAGCCAATTTTGAACAATCTTTCAGATTATTTACCATATAGGGATAAATGAAAAATAAAATTAAAGCACAGAATGAATAGAGTTGCCAGAGTAACAGTAGCAAAAGTGGCACCTAATTTTTATGTATTGCTACTGATTTAAAATTTGAATCAAAAACAAATGTTTCTCATAGTGCAATGAGAGATTTGTACTCATATCTCATTGTCCACATTTGCTGACTTAACATTGGAACCTGTATATTAATATTAATATTGGAACATGTATACAGTCATACCTCGGGTTGAAGTAGTTTCAGGATAAGTATTTTCGGGTTGAGCCGTGCGGTGACCTGGAAGTTGTTGGAAAACTCGCCCCCTCGGGAGAGGCTGGCCTCCCTCTCAGGTTCCCGGGGCTTGTTTACCGGTGATCTACCCTGGCTGGCATCCCCGCAAGTCCAGGGAGATCTTGATAGGTGACATCTCCCAGTGTGGAAGATGCACACCCCCTTTGCTCCTTGCATACCAGCAGGAGAAAGAAGAAAGTCAGAAAATCTACATCATCTACGATTTATTTCTGTCTCTACATCTGTACAAAATCATGTCCGTTCAGCTCAGTCTCCACCAAGCAACTCAGTAAGACTTCCTTCACATGCGAAAACGGAAGGTCTCATATTACACACAGAACAAATCCCTGTGAACCATCCTGATAAGAACTGCCTGGTACATTCTTTCCCAGGACTAGTCACATCATGTGATGTCAACATCAAGCTACTGGTTTGCAGCTGCGTTGTACTCATATCCCAACAGAAGTAACGGAGTGCGTTACTTCCGGGTTTCGCTGCTCGGCATGTGCAGATGGTCAAAATGACATCATGCCCATGCGTGGAAATGGCGAATCACGACCTGCACACATACATATGCGCGGACGCGGGTTGCGTTCGCTTCTGGATGCGAACGGGGCTCCGGAACGGATCCTGTTCGCATCCAGAGGTACCACTGTTTTCATTCTGCAGAATTCAGCTATATACATGCTAAAACATGATTTTAAAACATTTTAATCAATATATAAGTATTTTTTATAATTAAATAAATAAAAACATTTGAAACCTGTTGATGTCAGTGGAACTAAAGTACAACACACAATGGTTATCATCAGGGCCTTTTTTGCAGCTGGAACTCGCCAGAACTCAGTTCCGGCACCATTCAGGTGGATGCCATTGCCATTATAAAAGAACAAGGGAGGTGTTCATTGTGAGTTCTGGCACCTCTTTTTCCAGAAAAAAAGCACTGGCTATCATAATTACATTATTTGCATTGTTTGTTCAAAATGGTCCTTTCCCAGGAAAAAAGTGTGGCTAGTGCAAATTGCCATAAAATAGTGCACTGTAGCTGTTAGAACATTTTCAAAAAGCTAAATATATGGCTTTAATTGATTGGTTGATTTCAGATAAATTTAAATGTTGCTAAAACTTTACTATAGATTGTAAAGAATTGTTGAGGATATTGAGGGAGATATAATTCTTTTTCTTTTTGAAGCTAGCACTAATTTTGTAACATTTTCTTTTAAATTTGCTGTTGCAGTAACGCACCATACTCAAAATGGTTTCAAAATATAAACAAATGTGCTTTCTAATCTCTTCCCACACCATTAATATATGGCCTCACTGTTGGAAGCTGTAGTTAATTAATACTATTGATTAAAATCTATTAAACCTTGCAGCCTTAGTAATAAGGCCATCATTTTGACTTTTCAATCAGCATTTATGAAGTCAGTACTGAAAGATGACATACATCTTGGCACCAGTACATGAGCAAACTTTGCACAAGAATAAAACACTGTTGAATACTGTTTTTAGTGTATTATGCACAACAGTATTTCATTTGTCGTTATGCATGCATGCTTTTGTATAACAAATATTTTCTCCTGAACAAACATGTTTGATATGTTTGGGAAATTCAAGGGAAATCCCATCCTGCATTGATGTTTGAATTCCCTTTTGTGTATCAAAGCATCCAAGGGCAGTTGTACTTTGCTGGATGTTGTTAGAAACCTCTTTCTCTCCTTTTCCTGTAGGATTTCTTTGGACTCAGGGCTATAGGGTTTAGTGACCTTGCACTTCAGTAGTTCTGTCTTTTAGACTCTGACATTGATTTTTCTCAGCTTGGCATGTGCAGATCTTGTATGCCTCTTTCTCTGTTGTTTAAGAGTCTGCAATGAGCACATGGACAGCGGTGGCTCAGGTAGAAAGCTTAAGGCTGTTTGCCTATAGAAGTCTTCCCCAAACTGGTGCCCTCTAGGTGCTTCAAACTACAACTCGACTGAGCTGCAGCAAGCACAGGAACTGTAACCCAAACATCTGAAGGGCACCAGGCTGGGGGTGGCTAACATAGGGGATCTTTTGCATCTTCTCTTTTCACCTGCAGGTAAAAAACAAAAGTGGAGCTTTTTCAGTTTATTACTTGCCCGGGGTGTATTTATTATTGTGTACTGGCTTTAAATCACGTAATCTGTTTAGGGAGGTTTTTAATGACTGATGTTTTAATGTATTTTTAACCTTCCGTTGGAAGCCGCCCAGAGTGGCTGGGGAAACCCAGCCAGATGGGCGGGGTAGAAATTATAAATTATATTATTATTATTATTATTATTTATTATCTGACCCAAATTTATAAATGTAGACCTCTGTTCAACTCTTAATGTTAGAGAAGCCATCTGATCTAGGACCTGCAATCCTACTCCCTGCCTACCTCATAGTAACTCAAAGTCATGGACTTGTTCTCTAAGCTTCTCCAGGGCTTCAGCTGCTTAATGGAAGACTTCTTAAATTGGAAGACTTCTAATATTAGATCATATTAAACATACTTCTCTTACATAAAGATTCACTGGAAATTAGCTGAGCAGAATCATACTTGGATTTTTATTGTGGAATGAAGCCCTTTAAATTATTTGTGTGTATGGTTTAGAAACTTGCACAAACATTCAATTCACAGCTTCATAGCATTGAGTCAGAGCATAAAATTTCCCATAAATATTATAAACAAGGTACATTCAGTTTATAAGTCCAATTTATTTCTCTTTGCCCAATATACCATCTTATGGTCTCCTTTATGGAAGCTATCGGAAACTTTCTGAAATCCATAGCTTTCTGAACTGAATGAATTTTGCACCAGTTTCTTGAATTGGTGTAAGAGCAGAGTTTAGGTTTATTTTACCCTGTAATTACTTGTTCTGGTTCTTTCTTTCTGGAGCAAATATCCCAAAATTACACACACTTTTCAGTGGTATTGTGCTATAGTTGGGTGAACCACAAGCTTCTTAAATAAGGGTATTTGTACTTAGCAGGCTAAAGGTTAGCCACTTCAATAGAACAAGTGCAAAAATTTAGTGGGCTTTGGTTTATACGATATGTTGACCTTTTCTCACTTACTTTTTCATTTCATGTTTCTATATCAAAGGCTAAAGTCTATTTTGCATAAAAAGTACTTTGTTCAAAAATCATGTAAAATTTAATAAATGTGGCTTTTATTGTGTCAGTTCATTGCCTTGAGAAAATCATTAATGCCCCATGACTTCTTTACAATCTAAAGGTAAAGGTACCACCTTTTACTATTTCTTTATTGCCACTTTTATTTTTATTTCTTGGCATTAAACTGGGATCTGAACTATGGTTTGGCACTCATTAAGAATGTTTTAATGTAATAATTTGTGTTTTCTAGAGAACAAATATTGTTTTCAATAAATGGAAAGTAGATTGAAGATTTGGAGTTTGAAAGTCAGAAACACTTTTTAATTAATTAGGCCTTTAACTAGCATGCTCTTTGAAAACTACATTTGTTATAGATTACTTATGGGAGCTAAAGAGTGGCATTATCTGAAGGGTCCACTTTAGCTGAAGTAGAGCCAAAAATGGGCAGAAGACAAGATTTGGCTTCTGATTTTGTTCCAGCATTGATGCAAAGCCATGTTTTGTGGTCCTACTCTGGTATTGTGGCACTGTCTGATCCCATTAAACTGCTGTATTTGCACAGCATCACATAGGATTTAGCCATAAAGTATGTACCTCCTGATTCTGTTTAAGTAAATTATATAATGCTAATTATACTATACTAATTATACTATTAACTCCAGAAGGGAAACTATTTTATGCATGGTGGGTTCAGTATGCCTAATATTCCCCATGTACAAGTTCAGTGGTAATCAATGAGCAGTATTTGGTAGATTGTGTCAAATATCAACATTTAAAAATTATGGGTTGAATCTAATGGATGTTGCTCCACTGAGAAGATAGTCATCAGTAGAATGGGGATGAAAACAATTTTCAGAGATTCTTCCTCTTCCCTCTATCCCTACTAATCTATTTCAGAGCACATTTGGGGTGGGGTATGGAGAAAAAGGAACTGCAAAAAATGGCCTCCTGATGGGTGTGTTCCATGAGCCAAGTGTTACTCACTAGATTTCATCCTATACATTTTTATATCTTTAGGTATGAATCAAAATCAGCATGAGCATTTTTAATGTTGCTGAAATCAGAGAACAGTCATACCAAAGTTAATCACATTTAAATCTCATTTATTTCAGTAGGATATAGTTGAGCACATACAGTGGTGCCTCGGGTTACAGACTCCGCTAACCCAGAAATAGTACCTTGGGTTAAGAACTTTGCTTCAGGATGAGAACAGAAATCATGTGGCAGCACCGCAGCGGCAGTGGGAGGCCCCATTAGCTAAAGTGGTACCTCAGGTTAAGAACAGTTTCAGGTTACTTAATTAATTCTGCCACTAAAATCAGTGGGAATTAAAAATATTCAGCATGGAGGATTGAACATGGATTTTCAAATGAAAGTCAAAATTTTTGTGCAGAATATTTGAAATTACTTATTGATAACCTTGGCACGATCAATGCTCAGCATCCATGGTCAGAGGCAGTATGCTTTGAATTCCCATTTCTGGAAACTGCAGAAATGGAGGGTGTTATTGTGTTCAAGTCCATAAGAACTTAAGAAAAGCCTGCTGGATTTAGTCTGGCACCCTATTCTCATAGTGGCCACCCAGCTGGCTGTGGGAAACCTCACATAGGACTAGAGCACAATAACACTCTCTCCTCCTGTGGTATCCAGCAACTGGTATTCAGAAACATTACTGCCTCCAACCACAACCATTATGGCTAGCTAACTGCTGGTGGGCTAGCAGGTGCGGTTTCAGGAGCGGAGTGGAGGCAGAACTTCTTCCCTCTGGTCCGCTCTCTGGCTATAAAAGCCAGCGGGACCCAGGCCGCATGTAGCCTGTTGAAATTCTAATTGGTTATCCTGTGTTTATTTGCAACTATAACATGCCTTGTCCCAACGGCAGTGACTCTACTGTGCCTGGGCCCGTAACTGGCATAGAGTCAGTTCGGTACCGGTAAGGGCTTCTGGCATGATCCATAGTGTTGCCAAAGGAAGGAATATCATAGGTCTCCCAGCTAATGGGCACTAGAAACAGAACAGACTAATGTAATCCTGTGCTTGGAAAGAGGATCCAGATATTTTTAATGGATTGTAGAGATCTGAGCAAGGTTGATAGAAGAGGCATGGAGCTAGAGGAAAGAGAGAGGTTAAAGAATAAGGAGTACAAAGTCAACAGTTGTGGTCAGCCAGTTGTGAAGATAGGGTAATTGATGGGAAGGAGGAAAGAGTAGAAAACTGGGGTTGGGAAAACAGGATTGGAAAGAATTCACATCATATTTTGTCAGTCTTTTTGATCATCATCACTGAAAAGGGAATTGTTATAGAGGAGAGTTTTAGGCAAAGATGGAAAAAAAGATTATCAGGATGATGGGAAATAGAATCAATTGATGAGAGAGAATAGCGTTTGGTAAAAAAAAAAACTTGACAGAATTGCAACTTGAGAGAAGGTAAATTTGAGTTTAAATAGTCAGATATTCTAATTGTATGTGGTGGAAGTACACACTACACATTCTTTACCCTGCAAACAAATGTCACAGAATGCAGGAAATGTGGGTTCAAATCACTTACATCACATTGAAAATGTTACCATTTATTCACCCTTCACATTTAAGAGATGAAGATAGGATCCAGGATATGGTAAAGCGATTTCCAGAGTGCAGCCATGTTGCAGCAAAAGAGAGTCTTGTGGTATCAAAGGCAAGCACATTTATTGTGCCATAAGCTTTCATGGACTAGAGGTCATTTAGTCAGAAACACCTCATTTATGTTTAAAGAAGCGAGTTAGAAGGATGATATGAAAATGGACATCAAAGGACACGATTAAGAAAGTACAGTATCTAAGTTTAGGGAAATGGGAGACTCAATAAAAAAGGAAGCTATACATCAGTGTCAGGTTCAGTGGCTGGGAGTTAAGAGAAAATAAGAAAAGGTGTAGATGATAAAATATGTCACTGGAAAATCTAATATTCCAAATTAAATCTTAATCTGGAAATGGCATGCCTCGCTCCTTCATTTCTCGTTCCTGCATAGCTTTCACTGTACTGTAGAAACCTGGATTACAAAACATTATGAAAGCACAGCTGTGCTTTCAAATATTACAAATAAAAATCTAGGTAAAAATAAATAATGTTGACAATATAATAGATGGGCACCCAACTCAGTGTATCAGATCAAACCACTGCAAAGACTTGGGCAAAGAGGTATGTCTTTAATGGGTACTGGGAGGTAAACAGAGATGGTACCAGTTGTATCTCGAAGGAAAGGGCATTCCATAATGAGGTGCTGGTACTGAATAAGCTGTATCCTGTGTTGCCACACATTGTACTTCACCCAAAGAGAGGTCAATAAAAGGATCTTTTCTGCAGGCCTCAATGCATAGGGAAGCTGGTATAGGGAAGGATACCCTTTCAGATATTAAGACTCCAAGTAGTTTAGTGCTTTAAAGATCCAGGCAGAAGGATTTCTCAGTAGTGACGCCCTCCCTGTGGAATGCCCTCCCTTCAGATGTCAAGGAGATAAAGAACTACATAACTTTTAGATATCTGAAGGCAGCCCTGTACCAGGAAGTTTTTAATGTTTGATATTTTGCTATGTTTTATGCATGCTGTAAGCTGCCCAGAGTGGCTGTGGAAACCAATCCAGGTGGGTGAGGTATAAAAAAATATTATTGTTATTATTAATAATTCTCTCTTTGAATGGACGCAGTAGCATATAGACATGTCACCAGTACTGGCTAGCTTTTATACTGTGATGGCAAAGGGTTGAAAATACTTGTGGTTGGGCAGACATCCTCAAGTGTCTTGTCCAACAACTGAAATTGATTTCAAATAGAAATAGTCTAACCAAACAGTATTAGACGCACCTCCTGCAGATCTGTACTAACAGTGACGCCGTTCACTGTGAATTCAAGTGATTTTACTTTCATAGTTCCTTCCCTTGCCCAAGACCATAGTCTTCTAGACGCGTGTGCTCATAGTCAGAGAATAGCCCCTTTCCCCTAACTGGACTGTGAGATAGCAAGTGGTTTTGAGAAAAATTGCTTGGAACACACAGTGAAATAATATTTTCAGATTTTTCCGACACCCTTGACAGCTAATCCTGTCCTGGGATAAGATAGCAGGAGTTTCATCAATATTTTTGTCATGTTTAGTCGCATGTGATGGTGATGGTGATGATGTGATCATCTCTATGCCTGACAACACAAGCCTCTTACCTTTGTGATTTTCAGATATTTTGCTCCAGATCTGGATCTAGAAATTATTGCTGTCCTTTGACAACCTCTCTCTAGTTTTTCATAACTGAAGATAAATGCCATTTTTATGCAGCACCTTGTTTTCAACTCATCTCCTGTGTTTGAAGAAGGCATAAACATATGTTACAGGGCTGTAGATACTAAATTGCCAAGCCTGGCACCAAATAACCTGCTGGAACTAAATGCCAGTGCAGAACATGTGCTTAATTTAACAGTCCATAACTGTGTTTTAGAACACTGACATACCTACCCAAAGGAAATCTCATAAAATGTAGGTCTTTAAAGTTCAGAGATTAAACCAATGAAACTACAGATGGCTTTTAGAATGTGCATGTTCATTCATTCATATTAATCCAAGAGAGGTAAAAATGTATGAAATATGAAATGTAAAATCACAGATAATCTTTTTCCTGGTAAGTGTACTTTGGTGAGTAGTTTTTAAAAATGAAAAGAAAAAATAACATTTGCAAAAGAAAACATTTTACACGAATGGTATAGCATATCTGAAATCATAAGCAACCTTTCTGAGAGTATTTATGTGAGCCTTTTACATTATATCTTATGGCTCCTTCCAATTCTATTAAGGTGCGCAATTAGAATACTGTTTATCCAGTTATCTTTCTTCTTGTATATTCTGCCCGTTTCTGTTTTATATCACAACACTTAACTAAAAGAGAACTTCAATGGATATTTTCTAGGGGGAAATGCTAATATAAGAACTTCTTTGCAAACTCCCTTGCAAAAGGATGGTAGCTGTGCAAAATAATGGAAACTCCTGTTAATTTCAGTGGTGTTAGGAAAGAACAATGCTAGATTGTCCCCTGTATGTGGTAGCTCTTAGATGTCTTTTCATCAATACACAAAGCTCACATAAAATCAAAAGAACATAATAAAGTATCGTCTAGTGTCATATTTATAGGTGCTTGGGCTAGATGACCCTCAGGGTCCCTTCGAAATCTACAGTTCTATGATTCTATTATGTTAACTCATACGTCATAATGGATAACTTAGCAACAGAAAGCTATCATGTGTTACTGTGGTAAGTTAGCAAAATTTTATTTATATACCACTTTTTTTGTCCAAAGGTCCTCACAGTGGCGTACAAAGGTACATAACAAAACATAAGCCAATCAATCACATTGAATCAAAACAACTGGCCCAGCACTTTGTACATGCTCTCCTTTGTACATGATGTCTTGTTACATATTTTGAGGGGTTGGGGAAGGAAAGTGATTAATTCTTCCTAATCTTCTCTGTATCGTCCCAATTTTAGTGTATGTACTGCCGAAGCGAGCATGAAAGTGATTAATTCTTAAAGCTTAATTCCTCTCAGTTTTCCTTTTTAAAAAAAGAAAGAAAGAAAAGGGACTGTTTTCCAACTATTTTATTGTTAGATTCTCTGGAGTATGTGGGATCTATAGAGTAGAAGCCTATAGACCACTAATGTGGACAACTGGGGGAGAAAAACAATAAATATGATATTATATAACAACATTTGGGTTGGCAAGGGTTTTACTAAAGTTTTCCCCATGCTTGTTCATACCTTGTTTTGATAACAGAATGCCTTTGAAAACAAGTTAGGTTCCACCTGCCTTACAAGGACATTGTTTGTAAATGTAAAGTTTTATGTACCTCAATGGAGAATAGTGCATTGTTAAGAGCAACTGCAAGTATCACATGATACAACCTTTTGACAACCGAGTGTCTGCTGCAGACATCTGTGATGATGACTTTTTGACCTAAGAAAGAATGCTCTGAAGGTGGGGGAATGCAGCTATCAGGCCTGTTCTAGGCAGTACTGAATAAGCTCACAGAGGCTCAGGCACTTTCCTAATTTACTTTTCCTTTTCAGCACAGAGTTGTTATGCCAGAAGTAAACAGAATCATAAAGCATAAGTGAAAAAAGTTCTGATTGAGACCACTGTAAATCAGGAAATAAAAGAAGCCAGGGTGATACTGACAGGAAACCAATATCTGTGAGCTCAGAACCAAGCCTCAACGTTTACATCTGGCATGGGAATCTCCCCCCAGCTAGGACTGCATTCCCTGTGAAAACCCTTAGTGGGGGGGCATACAAGGAGAAATAGGGCCCAGGCCAAACATGGAGCCCCCCTAGTCTCTCTCTATCTCACACACCTACTTTCCATTCCATTTCCCCCTATTTTTCTCTGTCTCCTCTTTATTTCTGCCCCATCCACTCTTAGCTTTCCCACCCCCACAATTAGGCTTTTTTTAAAATAAAAAAAAAACTACCATTGGCACCAATGGAAGCTTAAATAAAATATAAGTGAGGTGTGTGCAGCAGGGTGGGAAGGAGAATTATAGCAAGCTGGGAAAATTCCTCATTATAAAGAGAATTCTAATCTAATTCAGCCATAAAAAAAACCTGTGCAGGAAGGTTGGGAATGGAGCTAGTGGAGAAAGGGATGTTGGAGGTGGAGTGGCATGCAAGACCTCACACCTGCTTCACACACCATCCCATGTGTGTTCTTTGAACACCTTAAAAGAGCAACAGAAATGCCTCACCATGTCTGTCTGTTGCAGGAAAATCCCTTATGCAAACTGATGCCTGAGCAGGGCTCTTCTTTTTGTTTTATGTGTTGGACTGTGAACCTTTGCTCTAAAAGCACTATTGTAGCACTGATCTTTGCAAAAAGAAAAGCAATAACAATTACTTACGTATCCTGTACTCTGAAAAATATTATCATCCTTCCTGTTCACTAGTATTGGTCCTGTGAGATCCTTTAAACATGCCAGCATGTTGGCAGTGCCTCTTATTGTAAAATGTTATAATGTTTATTCAAAGGCAACCTCTGGCTGCCTGTTGGTCAAGGTGCATTGATTGCCCTTTCATTGCCATGGGTGTTGTGATTACTGTTTGCAAGCATCCATGACACTTAATTTTTTTAAACAAGTGATATTATTGAAATCTATAACTTCTGAAAAGACGGTCACAAATATTCCATTCTGAAAGGTGGAGTAGTCTTGAATAAAACAGGTTACATTTTCTTTTCTAACCTTAGTCCCAAAATATGTCTGCATGCTTCAGTTCTGATTTCTCAGCTAGTTGGGTCCCAGGAGGCCTTATTGAGTGTTGTGCTGCTCAGGGAGCTGCAGCTGTATGAAACAGGGGGGAAATGTAGTTTGTATGAATTGTTCTTTTACCTTGGTTTGGGTTCAGAATGGCAGCTGCACTCCGACTTTGTGTGCGACAGCACAAAGGACAGCAAAAGTGAAAAGCAAGTCAGCAAGTAGAGAGACAAAAGCAGCGATCAGCTAATACAGCTCCACATGGCCTGACTAATTTATGAGAAAAAAACTGTTCTGTTCATTGGATCAGCACTCTGAGGAGGCAGGTGGAATTGTAGGAAGTTTTCATTGACTCTCTTGAGCAACTAAGGAAGCCACTAGAGATTCTTCTCAGTTTGAACTTTATCAGGGTCTACGCTTAATCAATAAGGTATTGGAAAAAGAATTAATTACTAAAGCAGAATAAAACAGCTGCATTTTAAACTAAGGATCTATCAATTCAGTAATCTTCCAGTTACAGGCTAGGTGCCGTGAGGATCATTTTGACTTCATGTAATGAGGAACTGAGGGAGTTTCCTCATGAACAGGCTGGGAATTCACATTAGCCTATTTCAGCTATTTGTCATCAGTACAACTCATTTCTCCTCTTCTGAATTATAGTTTATGTTTGATATACTGTCAAACCCACAGAATTCCCATATTCATGGTACAGAAAGCATTAATGCGGAAATCATTATCACCATGAGAAAAAGTCTTAACCTTCCTGAGCCTCTTTATTCTAAAGCCTGTGGCCTGAGTGGTTTCATGCCGGACATACCTCTATTGTGCTCATTGTGAGGGTCAGGGACCTGCCTGTTGAAGAAGCAGTAATTTGAACAGAGCCTGTAAATGTTTCATCTGTAATTTCCATAATGGTGAATTTCAAGGAGGGCTGAGAAGGGTTATGGGAGATGAATTAGGTTTTTAGTGAGCTCATTAGGAAGCCAAACAGAGTTTAGACAGCAAGGCGGTGAGTGTGGCTGTAATCAGTTCTGCTCGCTTTGTTCCCTGCCTTCGGGACATTTTTTCAAAAACTTCATGGCAGGGGATGATGAGAATATAGTGAGCAGAGGCTACAATCTGATGGTTGACTTGTTGACTTGTAAACCTCTTAATTCATTTTTTGTTCAATTTAATCTTTTCTTTCTTAAGGAAAATTAGTTGAATGTTAGCCTTCTTTGCACTATTCACCTTTTAAATTATGCTCATTTTGAAGAGCTTGTTATGCCTGAATAAACATGAAATGACTTGGCATTTTCCCATAAGAGGCACACCCATTTTAACACCATGTATTTACCATTCCTGGAAATGTCTCATTAACTTCTGAAAATCTGTGAGCATGATATTTTTGGGCTACTGTAACACACCTCTTGGCAGTCACAGAAGGCAGTTTGGTTAATGCCTCATAATATCAATTTTTATTCTCGACATGAAGGAAGGCTCTCTATAGAAAATTGATGCAGTTTGCTCAGCTAATTTTCATGCTCATTCCAATTAATTTAACATGACCCAGATTTTCTTCCTCGGGCTCATCCTGACTAATTAGTAAGGCAACACCTAGAACAAGTTCTGTTTAATAACATTGAGGAACACTAGTTGTGAATGATTTTGATGCTAATAAAGATATTCACTGGTGGGACAGATATTTGATGTCAATTATGGTATGTAATTTAGAAGTCCCAATGTGCTACAGAGAGTATAGGAAGGCTAGCAAATCACTATGGGGAGATAATGGTGTTTTTAAGTCTTCCACAGCACCTAACTACCCTGTGGGACCAATTAGGGTGTGGTGTGTGTGTGTGTGTGTGTTTGGTGCAACTAGTAGCATTGCCAACTAATTCTACCATAATGAATGGGAAGGTGCTGTTTAGGAGTCTGGGAACCTTCAAAAATAGGTCCATGTCTGATATTTATTGAACTTTATCTTACAAGGTAAAAGCAGTTATGAATACAGTAAAAACAACTGCTTCAACAAAAAAGATGTTTTCCCAGCTACTTGATCCAGGCTTCAAGTTTTTTGTCATTTATATGAATCCTTTTCTAGATGTTGTTTTTAGCTTTTTAAAAGGCACTTAAATTTAGATGTGTGATTATGTATGATCGCTTGTTTCACATATTGCAAAAACAATACAATAAACAGGACATTTGGAACACTGTAACTAGTTTTTGTTTTGGAGGCTGCAAAATAATTTGGGAATATCATATATTTGTTTTTATTAAAGCAAACAAGCCAGATTCTACTGTCTCACACCTTAGTATAGATACATTTTTACCAGTATTTTAACTGGCATTGGAAAAGCTTTTTAAAAAGAGTAGAACAATGGAATTTGGGTCCAGTGAATTATATCATGCCTGCTTATGGGAATTGCCTCTTTTTATTTTAAAAGCTTGTGTGTGTGTGTGTGTGTGTGTGTGTGTGTTCTTGAATTCTTTACCAACAATTATTCACTGGCTCTCTCAATAGACACAATTTTTTTCTGAAACTTTGCAGTAGTTATTAGGTAAAGTAAAGGGACCCCTGACCATTAGGTCCAGCCGTGGACGACTCTGGGGTTGCAGTGCTCATCTCATTTTCTTGGCCGAGGGAGACGGCATACAGCTTCCGTGTCATGTGGCCAGCATGACTAAGCCGCTTCTGGCGAACCAGAGCAGCACATGGAAATGCTGTTTACCTTCCCGCCGGAGCGATACCTATTTATCTACTTGCTCTTTGACGTGCTTTTGAACTGCTAGGTTGGCAGGAGCAGGGACCGAGGAATGGGAGCTCACCCCGTTGCGGGGATTCGAACCGCAAACCTTCTGATCAGCAAGTCCTACGCTCTGTGGTTTAACCCACAGTGCCACCTGTGTCCCTGCAGTAGTTATTAGGTATGGATAATCAATTAGCAGCTCACTGGAGCTCAAAGCCAGCATGGCATTTGTTTTTTACTCAGGAGAGAGTACATGGCCATGAGAGGTTGATCTGTTATTAATATAATGGAGGAAGGGAATAAGTGACAAAGTACATGTAAGTCCCTCTATCAGAATGCTCATTATACACAAATTCAGTTAGCCAATCACGAGGAATTAGTACCCAAACCTCGCTATACACACCACAGATTCAGATATCCAAACAGCCAGAGTTTGGCCATTTCCTTACTTGTTCATGTTTTGCTGGTGGGCGACAGCCATTTTGGGCAGAAACCAGGAAGGAAGGGATGGAGGAAGGGAGAGAGATCAGACAAATCAGAGAGCAGAGATCAGGCAGACCAGTTTTTGCCTCTCTTTTGTTGTTTGGCTGCAGCCATTTCAGGAAGGAACTATGAGATGTTCACCTAATGAATGACTTCCTAGGAATACATTGTGTTTGGAAAATGGGACCCATGAATAAATCTTACACCAAATCATGGGATCTTTGGGTGGGAAAGATCTGCAGAGTCAGGACATCTGTTCTATTATTCATCTTGCCCTGCCTCAATAATGCAAGACCAGTGTTAGCCAGGATTGTGCCAGTGTAACCCATTACTGTACAGTTTTACTCATCAAATTCACAAAGATTTACTCTCAAGCAAGTCTGTATGGTATTTTATTTGTTTGTATAGATACTTTTATACCATTTTTCTAGCTCTAAGTTTTCAGTGGAACTTACAGTATAGTGTTAAAAACAAAAAAAGGCAACAACAGATATTTAAAAACAATGATAAACAAAACAACTACACACACACAAAGAAAGCACAATCAGTACAGTGGAGAAAAATTAGATCAGCAGTAATAACTTGTATCTCTTACAAGCCAAGGGCCTGTTGGAACTTGACATCTCATGGGATAGTAGGTTCTAAAGCTAAGGCATAGCAACAGAGAAGTCTCTGGCCAGTATTCCTGACAATTGAACCTCAGATACTGACCTCATGGAATGTTTTGTATTGAAACTATAGTGACTGTATCATCACTTCTTAAAGTAAGCAGAAAAAAAAATCAGTGAAATAAGATATCACCGAATACCCATATTTCCTATTGTGTTTCTCTAAATGCAAATAGGGAAATAATAATCATTTTCTCCCTATGCTAACTTTTTGTAAATAGTACTCATCAATTTAATCATGAACTTCGATAATATACAAATAATCAAAGTAAAAGATGCATTGCTAACATCAAAACTCTGAGCTACCGTATTGATAACAGATCCCTTTACAATATCAGTGTACTAAAATCGGGGAGAACTCTTTAAAGACGCACACATTTCTTAGTTCTATATATTTGTGACCCCATTAAGCTTACTCAATAATTGTTATTTTGTCAATGTGGTAAAATTAGATAGAAACACCTGCAAGGTGTAGGTTCTTCAGTAGCAAAATTAGCCCCAGTTAGAAGCAGTAGCTGTATAATCTTGTAGTTGAAAAATGAAGTTGACTACTTTTGTGGTGATCTCTGACTGGTGTTGGAGCACGACAATTCTGTTCTATTGGGTCAGCAATGAAATGGTGCAAAGTCAGCTGATTCTTTTTTTTTTTATCTCATCAAGAATGTAAGAATGTATTCACTAAGGGAAATGACTCCCTTGACTTGCATGATCGTGAACTGGAAATTTGCTGTATCAGCATATTTAGCTAAGAATGCTACTTTACTGGTGGAGCTGAAATCTGATCGTAGAGCAAAGATATTTGGTCTTGTGTTGTGTTACTTTTTCAAAGACAAGTTTAACGGTTAAAGTGGGGCGGGGAATGCTCCTGAGAATTCCTCTTTATGCTCTTCAGCTTCTTAGAATCACAACTGCTTAGGACACAACCCAGTACTGCATTTGGAAGTAACTGTAAACTACATGAATAAGCTGCAGAGGCCTCAGGCTTTCACAATCCCTTCCCTCTGGTTCCATATTTGTTGTTGTTTAGTCGTTTAGTCGTGTCCGACTCTTCGTGACCCCATGGACCAGAGAACGCCAGGCACTCCTGTCCTCCACTGCCCCCCGCAGCTTGGGGGCAGTTATGTTAATAACTCGTATGTTAAAACTCGTATGTTGGACTCCAACTCCCATTATCCCTCACCATTGGCCATGTTGGCTGGACCTGATGGGAGTTATAGCTGATGCAAAGTGGGGCAAAAGCATGTCAATAAACTCTGCTTCTCTTTTTCTCTCTGTGGCAAAAGGACCAGAGAGAGAGAGAGAGAGAGAATCAGATTGAAGTCACAGCATGGGAGTAAGGGTGGGTTAAGCCTTTCTCCTGTGCTGTCCCTCAGATTTCCTTTTTGTCCTGTGGTAAAAAGCATACAGGTATGTATATGGAAGTAAAACTAAAAGCCAAAACAAAACCCAACATGGCAATATATCCAATCACAAATCACCTAGCATCTTGCCCACTTTAGCTCTTAAAAAAGCAATTAACTTCAGTGTGAAGTAGAGTAAACTTCTTGCATGTCACATCAGGAAAATGGTTATTTATGGAACCCCATTGAAGCCCTGTGACTTATTTGCATAAAAAAGAACATTTCAATAAATTCCTATAATAAATACTGCAGATTTTTGTTAGCAATTATAAATTTTCCAATTTATATTTACTAATACTGATATTTTTTATTATTATTCTGGGACTGTAACAAGTTTAAAGGTCTAATACATGTAATGTAGTTGCTAGATGTATCCAGTATTAGTGTTTTTGTACATGAACGTCCATTCTCCATGTAATAGTAGCTACAGAGTTCAACTTCAATAAAAGTGATTGCTGTCTTGTCGTCCACTGGCTCCAGCAGCTTTTAGATAGCAATGTATTTCCTAAATCATAAAAATAAAATTTATTTTTTAAAGTTAAAAGGTTTAAGTTAAACCTGCAAAAGTTTCAGTGTTCCAATTTAACCCTTGACATTCTGGCATTTTCCAGACTGCCAGCCAAATGAACACTTTAGGAGGAGGTGTATAAATATGTCTGCAGCACCCAGAGAGTTAATCCACCCCATTGTGCATAGGTGTTGGAGCTCTTATGGTATGTAAGATCGTATAAAATTTAGAGTTATTATGTATTCTCCTTTAATATATGCGTTTTTCCAGTAAGCACCTTTTGAAAACTTAGGTTTTCTTATTGGCACTATTAGATATGCATACATGAGGGGCTGGGACACAGCTGGTATTACACCACACTCCAGATTTAGCATGCAATATCTTCCTCTCATCGTTATGCCACATTCAGTGTGACACTCTGAATAAGATTCCTAGCCACAATTTATGCAGCGGAGTGTTCCAAACTAATGCCAAACTCATTCAGAAGTAACAGATTTGACACAAGGCAGTTTCTAGAAATGGAGCCACCACTGATGAGCTGTGTGCCTGGTGAGACTGGCAGAGATGCAATGTCTCAGACTGAAAATGAAATCTCTAACTAAAGTGAGCTGGATAGCGTTATTTGCAAACCAGTACACAGGGTTTGTCTCTCTCCAAACAGACTATACGTGGAAGCCAAGGTCTGGTTCATGGCTTGATACGCATGGTTTGTTTGGGAGAAACAAACTACAAGTGCTGGTCTGTGCATAATTCTGAGTTGTTTCCTCTCAGCTTGGCAAAGAGAAGTGCAGGGAAGGCGCAGCAGTGAGGACTAGGATGCTGCTATTTCACAGCAAGCCATGGTTTGCTTCTAACTATGGTCCACTACTTCACGCAAACAGGGCCACTAAGTTAGAACCACCATCACCCCTCCATCCTCCAGTGGCAGCATAAGCAACCTAGCCCATTGAGCCCCAAACATGCCCAAGACATACAACATTCAGCCATTTAACAACCACTGAAGCTACTTTGACTAGTTGAAGCATTCACAGCAGCTATGGTAATTCAGACCTATATCTTGTCATGGGAGGAACAAGGTAGTTCAGGCTCATTGTCCCTAGCAAGGAAGCTGTTGCAACTGCTTCAGACAGTAACTTCAGATTTGGTAGTTCTTGTGTGGCTTTTGGGCAATGCAATATTTCAACATAGAGTTTATTGGGAATTAGCCGCCAGGATTAGGGAGTGAGGGCTAAGTGAATGCAGTATGGTAGGGTTCTGGGCAATGCATATATTTACCATTTGTTTATTTAGAATGCAGGTTATTAATTTTTGAAAAGCCATTTAGCACCTGCTTCATTGTAAAGATTTCATGGCTGTTGATAGTATGACCTGTTAAACTATACTCAGTGCTTTTTTCTGAGGGGATGCAGGGGTACCCATACCCCTAAATAATTTGTGAATCTAAATTTGGCTTCATTGAGGGGCAGTATTTCAATATGAGTAGGAAAATGAGAGTACCCCTAAATATTTTTTTTAGGGGGGGGGAGCACTGATTATACTGCTGCTAATACACAATGGTCACTTCTATAACTTTTCGTGAGCTGGAGGTGGTGTTATTCCTCCGAAAACAAGCTGTTATGCCTTACTGCATTTTAGTAATAATGCTTTATGGGAGAGTATTTCATTTCAGCTCTATTAGGGTCAAACAGTTTTACTGCAGTTTTGCAACATTTACATTCAATTTGCATATATAATCCTACTTTCAGGTAGTTAGCTGCTGCATCATTGTCATTGTAGTGACACAGACCCAGAAAAGATTCACAAACAGGCAATCTGAGAATGTTTTGTTATATATATTGTAGCAATTTAAGATTCTCCTCTAGATCACATCAGAGAGCTTTATAATTCGTAAATAGTTCCTGGTTTGACTCAGAGTGTTCTGTTGCTGTCACAGTTGCAATACTGTGAACATATGGATTGTTAAATTTTGTTAAAGAAATTCCAACATTGGTAAATAATAGGTACAAAATATAATTAAAATGCAGTTGAAATTATATCTAAATTCATACACATGCACACACAAATTCAAGAACTATAATTTTTTCTAAAAGTGGCTCAAAGTGCTTTTAGATGCACTAGTTAGGTGGTTAAAATTTTATACCTGAGTAATAAAATCTTAAAATTGAGGTTTCTAATGAGAATATTAATAGAGCACTAGTAATATTACTGTACTCGGTACCATTACAACAGAGATGGCCATTATATAAAAAGGCAATGGTACTTAACTGCATGTTTAACAATGCTTTCTGTTGTAAACTACTCTTCATTAAAATGTTCCATTCTCTTCTTTAAAACAAATACCCATTTCCCCCACCATTAAAGAGGAAATAGAATAATAGAATTGCAGAATTGGAAGAGACCACGAGGATCATCTAGTCTAGCCCTTTGCATTCACCCGACATGGGGCTTGAAGCCACAACTTTGGGATTAAGAGTCTCATACTGTACCAATTGAGCTATCCAGCTTCATAAAGGAACATGTTCTAATCTATGAAGCAATACAATGTTTAACATGATAAATTATCCACTTATCAAAGAGTAACAAACATCATTATATCAGAATGGCAACTTCAGACTGTCAAAGGTCACAGGTCTATGTAGAAACACTAAGCATGGGGTGACTAGCTACTTGATGGGCATAATTAGTGGCCCTAATCATGGAAACATAGAATTGTAGAGTTGGAAGGAATCCCGGGGGTCATCTAGTCCAACCCCCTGCAATGCAGGAGTATCACCTAGATCATACATGACAGATGGCCATCCAACCTCTGCTTAAAAACCTCAAAGCAACAATTGTCCACTTGTATGCACCACTGAAGGGACGCAGGTGGCGCTGTGGATTAAAGCCTCAGCGCCTAGGACTTGCCGATCGAAAGGTCGGCGGTTCGAATCCCTGTGGCGGGGTGCGCTCCCGCTGCTCGGTCCCAGCGCCTGCCAACCTAGCAGTTCGAAAGCACCTCCGGGTGCAAGTAGATAAATAGGGACCGCTTACCAGCGGGAAGGTAAACGGCGTTTCCGTGTGCGGCTCTGGCTCGCCAGAGCAGCGATGTCACGCTGGCCACGTGACCCGGAAGTGTCTCCGGACAGCGCTGGCCCCCGGCCTCTTAAGTGAGATGGGCGCACAACCCCAGAGTCTGTCAAGACTGGCCCGTATGGGCAGGGGTACCTTTACCTTTATAATGTGGCATGAACAGGGAAAAGGCAGGTGGGGAAGAGTAAGAAGTCAAAAGCTTTCTTAGATGTACCGAATCAGTTGGATTCTTTGGATCATAGCCTAAGAAACCTACTGTCACACAGGCTTTTACAAGCAAGGGCCCAGAAGATAAACAGAGCAAAAGGGAAAATAAGAAACAAAATCATGGCTAACCTAACACTCAGATACAGTTATTAGTTTATACATAATAGGCTGTTTAAAAACTGCACTCTAATGGAAATAATTTTAATTATACGGACAATTATATCCAGTTAACTCTTTTAAAAAGCTGATGAAGTAACTTGTTTTTAAAATATATGGGCATTTAACTAATTCTGTTTAACCCTTTTGCTAAAAATTGTGTTTTTCTAAATACAGCGTTTGAATAGCATGCTTATTCATAGAAAGCAATTACATTGAATTGAACTATGGGATCTATCTTTGTAGAAGCATTAGGATATACCTAGCAGTTCAAAAGCATGAAGTGCAAGTAGATAAATAGGTACCGCTCCGGCGGGAAGGTAAACGACGTTTCCGTGCGCTGCTCTGGTTCGCCAGAAGCAGCTTAGTCATGCTGGCCACATGACCGGGAAGCTTTATTGGCCAATAAAACGAGATGAGGGCTGCAACCCCAGAGTCGGCCACGACTGGACCTAATGGTCAGGGGTCCCTTTACCTTTTTACAAGATGGTAATTCCACTGAATACAGCTGTGCCAGCCCAGTTCTAATGCCCATTGAATTATTAACTCAAGATAAAAGAGCATGATTTAATAAGGGTCTCAGTGAGAAACCAGTAGAATGTTTTAGCTGAATGCTTGCATGCTTGTTAGCTTGTGTATGACAAGGCTCTGAGCTGGCTCACTTTACTTGGGTAAGATTGCCATTAAAAATCAGTGTGAGTCAAATCTGGATAAGGAAAGCAAGACTGGATCCTGGTGTCATACAGTTTCTAAACTATGTTCCCTAGATCACCCTCAGCTTCAAATATCTTAATTATAGCATTCAGTAACATTGTGGGAAAGTGTCTATGGATTTTGGTAACCTGATCACTATGGTCTTCCTCTTCTTGGTCTCTCTCTTTCTGTTTCTTCATGTTGCAGCAAGAGCCATGATAGTATCTGTCACATTCTTTGGATGACTTAAGGGTAGCAGTCTTCTGTGTTTGGGGCTGAAAATTGTGAACTGTGTTCGCAGAAATGCCACACAAGGGAGGTGAAAAGCACATTAAGAAGCTTTAGCATTAGATAGTGCAGCGCAAGCAGAGCTGAATTTGAGAGCTGGAACTTAAGTGGGCATTTGTCCCTGCTCTATTCCTTAATAAAATCTGAGCATTAACTGTAGTAAAGGGCATTTGAGAGCTCACTAAAAATGAATCATTGGGATGCTCAGCAGAGCTTTATTATGATATATTGTGAAGAACTTTAAAACATCTACTATATACTTACATATATACCAACCAGAGATGTCTGTTCATTATAAATTAGAAAAAAATGTAATGATTGCTGCAGAGTATAAGCAATGTGTTTCGTTTTAAGATTCTAATTTTCACCAGTTTGAGGTGGGCAGGATTATGACTTTTCCTATGAGACTTCAGTATGTTTGGCCTCTGTGGAATTTCTATGTGTACATATGGGGAAAGCTTTTAAAATTAATATATGATTTACTAAAGATGGAGTTGGAAAGAAAAAACAGGGTTTCTTCTCACAACAAAATTACTTGTCACATGTATGCAGGAAATGTATATGTGGTAGAGAGATCCATGTATGAAAATCATCTTGTGTGAAGTGACCCCCTCAGATAAGATTTCAGCATTCGTGCCTGATAAGTAGAGTCTAAAATGTCTTAATCATTACATGGTTGGTAATTGAGCACTGTAGCAAGCAAATAAATGTGAATGAGCATGTTCCTGGAGTGTTACTAGGCTGCTGCTGATGACTAGTTAACCAAAATGAATTAACAGAGAAGACATGATTAAACTATACTATTAACTAACTTGTTAGCGACAGGGAGAAAATGGAAGCACATTTACATATGTGTCCATCTGTCTTCTTTTACACTTTTGTCTTCAGCCAGTGGGTGAAATGGTTTAAATCCAAATAGCAGTCTGATTCCCCCTCCCCACCCCCATAGCAACATATACTTTCTTTCCTCCTGTTTATTGAAAGGAGGGAGGGGTTTTCTTGACAATAGCTGGTTCTTAATAGCTCTCTTAAGAAATCTCATTTCTATGACCACATTAGCTATAATGTGAGTGTCAGAAGAAGAAAAATCTCCATGGATAATTTTGGGTTAGTTAGTAGATTGTTATCATCTCAATGTTGCCGAAATCCCTAATCTCAGGTCAGCATGAAGCTGCAGTGGTTACAATCCTGTTGCCTGATGCACTATGAATGAAAGTGCTTTCTGTCAGAAACATGTGGTCTCTTCAGTAGATAGCCTGTGTAAATCCTGTGTAAATAGAGGGAGACTAACAAAGGATGAGCCCCTGCAGCTCAGAGCATTTGGAGCCATTTGGGGGCTGAATTTGCTAAATGCTGCTTATACCGCCTGAAAAGTTGAAGAGAAAGGAGCTTAAATTCACTTCTTTTTTCTCTTTCTACTCATACCCTGGGGGGAGGGTGTTCAGGGCCAGAGAAGCTTGAGGTAAGCCTAAGAAGACTGTTTTTTTCAGCGGCCTTTTGAGTGTGAAAAAGGTGGCATGGGTCACTGTCCCTTCTCTAATGTTGGAAAACCCACACAGTTAGTAAATGTTGCATGTAAACTAAAGTATTTCATCCTTCTCTTTACTCCACGGCATTGGGCCATGAACTAGTCACTGGAAGAAAACTGAAGAATTTTTCTTCATGTTAACATTTCTAGACAGTTTAGCACAGCAGGATGGTAAGAGAGCCCAACAATTAACAGATTTTCATAATATTCTATTTTGAAACTTTTAATAGGGAAAAATGTTACTTTGAAAACCTCCCAAAGAAATAAAAATAAGAATTCAAAAGTTTACATTAATGCCTAGTTGTGCAATAGGCAAATACTGGGACAAAAATTTCAACTTCCTTTAATTATCTGTAGGTGTTATTCTTAGAGGTTTATAGGTAAAAGGAATGAACAGAAAGCCAACAAGGGTAGTTCACAAATTTATCAGTCCAACAGGTATAAGTCCCAACACATTGGAGCCATTAACTTGGTCAGAAAAGGGAATAGTTATATTCCTTGTAGTGTTTTAGCTGAGAAACTACAAAATGAGCAACTAACTTGCTGACTCTAATAAAATGGTAACACAGGGCAGTATGAAATTAATGAACATCATTATGTTAGGTCCATTAATTTCAATGAGTAACACGTAGTTGAATGCCACCCTTGAAGTAATATCATGAGTGGCAGGTCACGGAGCAGAATACATTGATGTAGCTACAGTGGCCTCTTCTGTACAAGTGGGTTATGTCCATCTGACGATAATATATGCCATTTGCTACCATAACTTAAGCAGAATTAGCTGGCAGGGTGCAGACTTAAAAACCTTTAGGCTGGGGTGCTATCACACCCCATTTCTTTCCAGTTCTGAGCTGATCGTTGTTTATGTGATTGATTTTGAACAGTGAACAGGAGCAGTAAGTCTTTGTAGAATCACACCACAAATAATACTTCAAGTGCTGCTACATTGGTAAGCAACATTAGACTGCATTGCTAAACCAGATTGTTGTGATCTGCAGGAGGCCAACAGTAAGCATTATAACACTGTTTTGTGCTCCCTATATGGTATTTGTTACATAGCACAGGAACTCACAGAATTAAGCTGTAACCACATACCTGTTATTTCTTGCATGGGCGCAAGCCACAAACAGAAAATGTACTAGCAGAAGAATCTTCCTCCAGATAGATTTGAATTGTTACCAAATGTGTACTTTGCAGAGGAATCCTAGGCTAGAATTAGATGTCATTCATGTTCACAAAAGCCCCACAGTTTGCATTCTGCCTGGAGGTGAATAATTGAAGAGACCCAGTTGGCATATTGCACTAGTGGTGTCGGCCATTGCTGCCATAATCCAGAACACCACTATGTCTTTTTGTATAGTTAGATTTATATATGAATAAGTGGCCATGTGGTTTGGGCCAATTATATCCATGCCCAGGAGACCCTTTGTTTCTGTGGAGTTTCTTGGGCATGGCTATAATCAGCCCAAACTATATGGGCACCTGTTCTTTCAACAATGGGTAAAGAGGCACTTGCATGGTTAAGGACAGCAGCGCCATCACCACCATGTAAAATTTGTTGCAGTTTATAAATTAGACCTCAGTCTTGGGAAGAGGTAGAGTAATGATTTCTTGATGTGAATAGAGATTGGCTGCGTGTTCTATAAACTGTGGCACTAGAGGGACCAGTGTGGCATTGAACCAGTGTGGCATTGCGGAAATGACGTTGAGCTTTAATAGAGCAAATGTTGGTCTGTACGTTGGATTACTCACATCTGTTTTAGTTTCGGGGCAAATCACTATCCTTTGGCTTTAATTTGCTTTCTGTAGCTTTTCTCCCAGGGTTATTCTGTGAATGAGGGCCAACACATTGTACTGCCAGTACTCAAAAGGTTATGGATCTAAATAGTAAGCCAAATAATATGCTCACCTAAGCAGTTACCTTAAGTCTTTCATTGTGTTAAACTCAAGGCAAGATTTATTTAATTTTTACTTTAAAATCTATGCTTTTTCAGCACAGGCATGAAACCATTCGTTTAAAAAACAACAACCTTTTTTAAATGAGCAGCATTATTTTTAGAATAACTTTCTCTTGATACAAGCAAATGTGATGTGCCTGCTCTCCCTTTTCCTCTTCTGTATGAAAAAATGAAGGCTAGCTGTAGGCTAGGCTTACATGGAGATGGTAAAACTCAGATGATGAGAGGGAAATGCATTTTTTTCATATCTAGGGTTCCTCTGGTCATACTGAGATGGTTTTGATGTTTGTGGTAGTGTTTCAGAGTCCAGACATGTCTCATTATTATGAGTGGTTTACCTTTCCCCCCATAAATTAATAATTAATATATTTTATATTCATCCATGAGATTCCAAAGTCTTTAAAAATGTCTTATGGGCAGTCGTGTTAGCCTAGTAGAACAACTATCCGTATGTGTTTTTGGTTAAAGTCTGTGTAACAGTCTAATTAAAAACAAGCCATGGGATGTAAGTAGACCATCGGAACATAGGAAGCTGACCTTATGCTGAGCCATACCATTGGTCCATCTAGCTCAGCATTGTCCACAAAATGGCTGTGGTTCTCCAGGCTTTCAGAGAAGGGTCTCTCCCAGTCAGAGAATCATAGAATTGTAGAGTTGGAAGGGACAATGAGGAGGGTCATTTAGTCAAATGCCCTGCAGTGCAGGAATCTTTTGCCCAACATGGGGCTTGAACCCACGAACCTGAGATTAAGAGTCTCATGATCTATCAACTGAGCTATCCCAGGTCTCTTACCTGAAGATGCCAGGGATTGAACCTGGCACTTTTATCATGCCAAGCAGCTGTTGTACCATTGACTAAGTCCCTCTTACTCAAATGACTTGTGCATACTCCAGCCTAAGAAAAGTAATGTGCAAATGTATACACACACTTAAATATATGTAAAACTAGTCTTGATCTTGGAACATATCAGAACTTCTTATTCTTCATTATATCTATTTGTATGCAGAAAGTGGTATGTGTCAATGTAATGATTTTGTTCCTTCTATGAGTCACAAAAAAGCATGGGGAAAAAGAGAAAATAGCTCAAAAATAGCCGACTTTATAATATTTAGGTGGGGTGAGGAATAATTTTAACTGTCTTGGTTTAAAAGAAACTGTCTTGGTCTGCAACTTCATTTGAACTTGAGGGTCCACCAGAAGAAAGTAGGATTGAGGTCTGAGTTTAAGAGAGTAAGTGTGTAATGAAAGGGCCTCTTCACATGTTACATGTTCACATGTTATATCTGCAGGTATAGGACGGTATATAAATTCTATCTATATATCATCTATCTATTCTATCCTTGGAAATGGAACGAAATAAAGTAAGAGAACCAGTGGGAGATAGTGCTGCCAGGAACTGCATTAAATACATCTTCTCTGTTCTATCCCTGAGGAGTGGTACACTGTATAGCACACAGTGGCTGAGATCTAGAGGAACATTGACAGCATTGTGCCTTGCTGCTGCGGGGGATGGGGGTGGAGAGTGGATAACATGAAAAGCAATGTAGAGGCAAACCCTCTGTGGGACTGGATCTTTCATTCCCCGAAGATCCCTGAGGTCTGTGGACTTTGAAAGCTAAACCACAGTGTACAAATGAATGAATGATCCTTCCAGAAATGACCATCTTTCTCTCTTCCCCCCATCCCACTTCAGGGAAAATTTTTTGCCAGTGCCTTCTGACATTCTTTTTCCCTGTGCTCAGTTCTCACCATGCATTTTTGTTAATGGAGAGTAGTGAATAGTGCTTAGAAAGTGGCATGTTATAAGGCATTTTACATTGGCTTAGATCCTTTTGTAACCACAAGACATTTCTCTTTGGTTTAGATATTTGTGTATCCATTTTCACATGTGCAAAGATAACACTGCACCAAATAAGAATTCAGCAACTTGTCTGAGAGGCATAAATAGGTACATAGTTCATAAGGCAATGGAGTATGAGGCAGAAAATTACTTTCGCCCCTTCTGGTATGTGCCAAAGTGGCATGGCTGGCAAAAATCAGTTTGTAATTATTGCACTGTGTCACATGCTCAACAGCTAAGATTTCATTTTGCTGCTCTGCCTTTAGTTTTTCATTCAGTACAGCAAGATTGGTGAGGGATGGCGGGACTTGTTTAAAATAGACATATGCTCCTCTTTTTCGTAATATTTCACAGATAACCTGTTTTATTTTCCTAATTTCAGACAGACTAAATTCCAGTTCTGATCTTATTTGCAGTGTTGTAACTCGTGTAACTGCTATGAAATGCATTCTAATTTTACCATACCACAAGTTTTCACTTTCATTCTTTCATCACTAATGTAGTTGTCTTATTTAATGTTTACAGTGCATACTATTTATAGTATAACTAGACTATTGGAACTCAGTTATTGATGATTTGCAGAATTTTCATTTGTCTCTTGCTCCTATTAGATAAGTTTCTCCCCTTTCCCTCTCTTTCGTTATATGAATGGAGAGAGGATCAAGACTGGTAATTAATCTCTAACATTTTACACTAGATCAAGCCTATTGGCTCTGTAAACTTCAGCCAGACTTATGCAGGATGAATCTGAATATCTAACCACCTATTATTAGCCTTTTTCATAATCAAAGCACTGTACTGATCCTCTTGGAAGGCTCCAAATTAAACATTGCACAAAAAGCAGCATTAAGGTGTTCCTGAATGCCTGGATAGAAACAAGAATTGCTCTCTCTTGTGTTTCTGTTGTATTTGTGTGCCTGACCAAGAAAGAGAGACAGATTGAAAGAAGATTTTATATCTACATGCATTATGTGCATACATTCATAGGTTTTAGAAAAGAAGACAAAGATATCTTTATCTAGACAATAGATAGAAAAAGAGACTCATTTCAGAACTTGCACTTTTGGCGTGGATTGTTCTTTTCCCTCCATCTCTGGGTACTGCTTTTCAAAATTGCCTGAGGCTACAGTACAGCACCTCAGATCCCCAAGGCCCCTTGCCTGGCTCCTAATAGCCACTCTCCATCTGTGTCACATGAACAGCTGATGAGATAGCTCTAGTGCCTGTATTTTGGAGTGCACATCCACCCAGGTTAAAATGCTGGGGTTGCCAAGGAGCAGTCAGAAGCCATTAGTGTTTGTGAGAATTTGCCTTGCAGCAGTTCCTTGGCATAGTCAGTGGAAAAGGGTGTGTATTTGTTCTTGCACACGCATGGGTGTCGGGTGGTGGGCCACTAAGAAAAGGAGTTCTTCCAAAGTAATATGTTTTCCTTGCTGGAAAAGGTTGGTTTGTGATAAACTCCTGTCTTTTTCTTTTATCACTGTCCACACCTTCAATTTACCTTCTAGTCAAAGAAAAAGAAAACAGCAACTTAGGGGTCTGACTCAGGTCCTTGGGCAGATGGAAGGGAACTGCTCAGCCTTGGGGCAGGGTAGTTGTAATGAAGTGGCCTGTCATTCTGTAAATAGTGAGGACCATCTCTTCTATGTGATGGAGGGTATCACATTGCAGTGAAAATGGAAATGTCAATAAAATTAATCTGCTAGCTCTTTGCTCTGGCTTTTTTTTGTTTGTTTCTCTAGTTGGGGGGGGGGAGGTGAGTGGTGGTATTTTCCCCTTCCCAGTTGTTTTTGCCTTTTCTTTTCTTTTTTAAAGAAATGTGTGTGGGCACCATAAACAAAGGTGAAATAGAATTTAAAGTTTTGAGGTAAATAGCCTCTATGTATCGGTAATGTGTTTGTTTTAGCAGCACTAAAGATCCAGAAGAGGCTATAGGAATTAGTTCATGGGTCTATAGCATTCCTCAGGAAGCTATGGAGCGTCTATCTCAGGCTACATTGAGCACAGAGTTTATTGTTTTAGGCTTTCTTGGACAAGGTTTTTACTTAGCATGGGATTTATGGCATTTACTGCTAATGAATGTCTATTCTTAAATTACAAAAACCACCGTCTCAGTGCAATTCCCAGATGTCCTTCCAGGACCTCGGCTTCTTAAACACCAGCAGGGAGCATAAACTCTCCACTTCTCTGTTTTCCTCTTTCGTGTGGCTCCAGGCTAATGATGTGTAAGGAAAACACAGCAATCTATAAAGTCTCAGTGCTGTCCCAGTATTCTTCATTTATTTTGCATTTGATTATGCCACAAGTCGGATCTTGTTTCTTTCCTTTTTTAAAAGTTATTAGTTCAAATATTAATGTAGGAATATGGCATATATTGCTGCTCTTGATTGATGCCTTCCCAAAAACAGGAAGACGTGCTCGTATGAATTTTAAGAAAGTAGGGGTCCTGCAATGCCTTGCCAGAAGAGTTTTTCAGATACATAATTTAGATGCCCTCCAGGCAGGCTTTCAAGGCATTTTTGCTGGAGGGCAAGAAAAAATAACTATGACTGTTAAAAGTAAATGATTTTTGCTAATGCACAATTAATGCCAGGGAAAAGCACTGAAGAGAAAGATGTTCATGGAAAGTTCTGATTAAGCAAGCACCCTACCTTGATGTGCATCCTTAAAAAAAAAAAAGAAATAAAAAGAAGCAGAATATAATGATCACTGATGCAGGCACTTAAGTTTTCATGTCTTGCAAATACTATGTTGAGGGTCATACAAGTGTGCGTGCGTGTGCATGTGTGTGAGTGGGGAGATGATAGTAAATGGGGAGGGGTTCAGCTGGCAGTGTGTTATGTGCTCTGAACAGTGACACATTTACTGTCACCTATGCAGAGGGCCCAGAATATATAGACCACAGAACATTTAACTTGATTACCTTCACCATATATTCAGCATAGTTGCAGGGAATGCATTTACAGTAAATAGGTTTTTGTGTGGCAGGTTTTCCCACACTGCATTTCATAATTGACAAAGAAGTATTGCACTGTGTCAAGCAAACAATTATAATTGAATTAATGGTTTGTGCGTGTGTGAGGCACAAAATTAGTATTTGGAGAGACATGATTTCTAATTTTTATATATCTATATCAGCAATCATGTTTAATAAGAAATTGAACATGCCTGATTTTTTCATATATGAATGACACTTCATTAGTGCTTTAGTAGTTAATCTGATTATTCAGATTGGCTTATATTTCTTGTTTATTATCTCTCACCCCATTTTTTCTATTAGGGGATGGTTTAGACAACAGTGTAGCCTCTCCCGGCACAGGGGATGATGATGATCCAGACAAGGATAAAAAGC
Organism: Podarcis cretensis; assembly: GCF_951804945.1. Classification (NCBI taxonomy): domain Eukaryota; kingdom Metazoa; phylum Chordata; class Lepidosauria; order Squamata; family Lacertidae; genus Podarcis; species Podarcis cretensis. Next base: position 41,104,869 of record NC_137170.1, on the reverse strand, counting down.
GGCAGAAGAAAAGAGGAATTTTCCCCAAAGTAGCAACAAATATCATGAGAGCATGGCTGTTCCAACATCTCACAGTAAGTGAATGCAAAAAAAAGAAGAAGTATTTTACACAAGTCTAATTATTTTTAATAGCCCTTTCAACATTTTAGGATAATGTTTTGGGTGGTTGGAAGTTGGTTCTCTGCAATGGAATATATTTGGGAGTTATTATATATTATGTACCTTGAGTATAAAGCATCACACCTAGTGCAAAATGGGATTCACCTCAAGGACTGCCATTTTACTGTACAATTAGAGAGACTATTTTATGTACTTATTTATTTGAAACTGTTTATGGTGAGCAATCATCAGAAACAGAGATGTAGAATAGTCACCACGGGATGTCCAGGCAGGCTTAAATAATATTTCAGGAGTCCACTGTAAACCAAGCAGGCCTGCTGAGTGGTTGATGATGGTTAGTGAGGATCAGTGTGGGATTCTGAACAGCCCCCATCCTAGGGCGTCTAAATGGTGGAGCTATGTTGCTTTTGGAACACACATATACTGTGTATATTCCAACATGCATTGCAAGAGGTAGATGAAGTCAGAGAATTCATTTGAAAACTTTTCCTATGTTGGTTTACATGCAAAATATAGACAGCGTTTAGTTTTTCTAATTCCTCAGTTCTATAGGAGATTAAAGCACCTATTTAAGCTGCTCTTCAAGTCCATTATCTTAAAAGCTAGCCATATTCACTTCTGGGGGAAAGCGAGTAAACGTGAAAAAACAACACTTTTAGTAGCAATCTATCTTTATCCTCCTGTTTTGCAATTGGTTTTATGTGTTGGTGTTATGTTGACTATTACAGCTTTACTTAGGCATCAAAATACATTTTTACAAAAGAAGTAGTAGCTCTCTTAATTTTACTTGGAAATGGTGGAAAACGGTAAAATTATCAGTTCACTTTCCCCTCCATTTTGTTTGGGCTAATACTTAAAAGGATAGTGTGGTTAACTATCACACACAAGGGTTCATTTTGTGATTGTTAAAATTACACATTTTTTGTGGTGGTAGATATTAGTTACTGTCTCATGGTTCCTGGAGTGATTCAGGTACCTCTTTTATTTACAGTGGTGGCTACCAAGCAGCTTTGCTGATGGAACAGCTTGAAGGGGTTGGGTAGCATTAGATACCAGTTTTAAACCATCATTTTGATGTAAGAACATTATTAGCAAACTAAGGTGCATTGATCTGGCCTGTAGGGTCAGGATTAGCCAGAATAGCCAGTGCTTCTGCTCGAACAGTGGTTATTTTTGCCTTCCAGCTATGGCCATTTCAAAGGTCAGGTGCCCTGTAGTACCTACTTGGCTCAGAGGAATTAGGCAGAACATGAGTCTCTGGGCTGATTACTTAACCAAAGACAAAATAATGAGTCCTAAGCAAATACTGACTAATTGAAAGGGCTGTAAATCCATTACATATTGGTCAGGGATAATCAGGAGTATTTAATCACTTTTATCTATTCAGGAGCACTGAAGCTGCAACAGCAAAGCCCTGAACCTTGCCATTTGCTTATTATTCTCATCATTATCAAAATTACTTCACAGCTGTTCTTTGCTACATCACCTCAGCTGGAGATTTACTAACCTGTAAAATGTTTTTAATTTGGAAGTTGAGTGAGTGTGAGGGAGAGGTTTTTTTTTTTTTAACTGAAGGAAGTGGTTAGAAGAGCAGCACACTGATGCTGAAAAAAACTTGGGGCTATGAATAATCCACTTTATTTCATATAAGCTTGCATATTAATTTCCCCAACTCTCAGTAAGTCATCCCCATCGCCATGGATTTTTGCCACTGCCTTTTCTTTCTAAAACGTTGTGTGGAAAGTGCTTAGTGTATGCTTGCCAAAAGGATAATTTATATCTCGCATATCTTGAATAACATCTTCATGGTTTTTAGCGTTCCTGAAATTCCACCATGTTTCTCTGCCTCACACCAGATGAACTAAGGAAATGCAGTAGCTTTGATGAGGATGGTCCTTGCATAAGCTAAAAAAAAAAAAAAAGCTCTTTACCATCTAGGTTTTAATGAGTTTGTAGGTGTTGAGAGATTTACTGTGCTATAATTCTCAGACCTGAGAACTGATAATGGAGACCTCTGACTAGTGCAATGAAAATTCAAAAAGATTTTTGCCATAAACACATGCTGAGAAAGAAAATAACTCTTTCCTTAAACAGTTCCAGCATTCTTTTTTTCTTTCTGATTTGTTTGTTCCTTCAAAATACAACTTTGGTCCTTCTATGAAGGTAAACTATAATCTACAAATATTTTCTCAAGTAAATTTCATAATAGAAAGAGTCTTAAAATTTAAATGGTTTTCCTTCACCACTGCTCTAACCTGATTTCAAATAGGTTTGTCCACTCTTTTGTGCTCTGTGACCTGGTCTTGTATTACAATAATCCTACAATGTACCCTTTTTCTCTTTCTTTTTTCAAAGAAACTAATTGAATTATCTCATTATTTTAATTTGTTAAGCAAATGTATTTTACATCACAGGATGTGTTCTTAAAGAAGGGGCTGCTAAGGCTTTGCCCCTTGAATGGCCCATTGGTGCATTTTGACATTCATGCATTCTCATTAATGAAAGGGACATAAAAGAACTCTGGTTGTATTTTTTTTCAAACTCCCAACCAGCATGGAGCAACTTTTTCCATAAGCCACAGGGGTCTCTCTACATATGTTCTCAACTGCAAGCTATTGTCACCTATTCTGAATACCTCAAAAGGACAAATAAAATACTAAAGGCCAACTGTAGCAATTGTTAGTTTCAATATGACAAAAATCATTAACCTCTGCTTTGCCTGGGAGGCAAGCCATTTTTGCTTTAAGCTTAAACTAAGCTCAAAAATTTCTGTGCAATGTGAAATTTTTGTGGAATATATATTTTATAAATAGGAAATATGGTTCATCTTAAGAACTATTTTACTTCCAAAATTGCTAAAATGACATGTTGATCTTGATTGATAACTCTACATGAATTAATTTGACCCACTGACTGACTTTCATCACATTGTTTCATAACTGTATATAGTAGTTTTCCACTATTTCAGTTTTTGGAAAAACTTCCATAATACTAAGAACAAACTACGTATAAAGCTTTTGTGGATAGAAACCTCCAGTGCTTGCATAATAATTCAACCGTGTTCTCATTCTGCAATTGGTATCTGCCTTACATTAAGTATTACAATGGTACAGGAAGATGAAAGGATCTTAGGATGAATTGCTAGAAAACGTGCATGCTTTTTCTGGATAATATCCAGTATTTGAGTGGGTAAAGGAAATCCTAGCCTGGTAGTATAAGCTTCTCAGTAGTACATAAAGATTATGATATCAGAAAGGTAAACCTGACATCAAGGCTGTTGTTATTTAACTTCAAAGATAGTTAAAGAAAAGGAACAGCAAGAAATCTGACCCATACAGCCTTTATTCATAGCCTTGGAAAACTCCTTTTCCCTCCATGCCAAACAGCTCTTTAGTACACTCAATTAGCCTCTCAGAAATCTCTGCTTTCCTCCCTCAAGTGCTCCCCTGTTTGCCCTGCAAAGAACATATTTGATCATGGAATGAAAACAGGAAGTGCTTGTGTACAAAGATACCTCTTGCTCACACTGCTTTTGAGCTAAAGGTTTCCTTATCATAGCAGTCACAGAAAAACTTACTGCCTGGCGTAGAAGCTCTTTGAAAATAGATGCATATAATCAGAACAGGCGGCAGTCATAGAGGAAGGAACTATGTAATAGTTGGATTTTTACCTTTAGTCACCCAACTTTTCCTGCAGCAGAGACAACAGAAAATCTCATATTTCATTCCAGTCAATCAGCTTCCTTTTAAATGATGTCATATGTATATTTTAGATCTAAACATAGATTAACCCTATTTAATAAAAAAAAAATTAAGGGTTTATGGATTTTTGCAGTATACAAGCACTAAGCTCCCTTATTTCACACCCACCTTACATTTCATTAATTCCTGTTGCAAGATTTGTTGAAAGCTGCCTTTTAATTTGGGTTTGTAAAAATACTTCTAATTTGGTTATGCAATGCAAATTAAAGTTGCAGCCTTGCCCTAGTCATGAGTGTGTAATTTCCACTGAACTTGGTTTGACTTGTATGTGTATAACTGCATATTGGATTGCAGCCTGCTTATTCCTTTCCTTACACAACTGCCTTTCAAAGTAGACTAGTCATGTCCCAAACTATTTGGAAATTGCTGCCACCATCCTTGTCCTCTTAACTCCTACAGCTCCCAGACAGGAGAGGATTTGGGGTATTTCAGGCAAACACATACACAGGGACTCAGAGGTAGCATTCAGTTTACTTGACCCTCCTTGGCTGAAAGAAACGTGGTTTTCTCTGCCAATATGCCTCTCAGTTTACAAGGGGAGCAGAGCCAGCACCCATCTCCCTGTGTCCTCCATCTAGAGATAACAGCATCCTGCTTTTCTATTTCGACCTCAATCCTACACCTCTGTAGCATGAAGCAAGTGGCTTAGGCCATGAGAATTATTGCACGAACCCTGAGAGTTGGCAATAATTCACACAAACCCAGTGGTCCAATTATTTAACATTTATTAGGAATAAGAAGGCAAGGGACAGCACAAAGGGACAAAGGAGAATACTGAAAATAAAAGGAGCTTTTTAGCTCAAGTCTATCCTATCCCAAACTACCGTATTTTTAGCTCCATAAGACACACTTTTTTCCTCCTAAAAAGTAAGGGGAAATGTGAGTGTGTCTTATGGAGCGAATGGCGCTTCTCAGGAGAGGCGCTGCGCAGAGAGGGAGAGCTGCCCAGCGCCCCTTCCGTGAAGCGCTTCTCCTACGAAGCATGAGGAGGAACGGAGCCCCTTCTGTTCCTCCCCCCGCTTCGCTGAAGGGGCGCTGCCCAGCTCTCCTTTGTGCAGCGCCCCTTCAGCGAAGTGCCTCTCCTGCGAAGCGGGAGGAGGAACAGAAGGGGCTCCTTCTGTTCCTCCTCCTGCTTCGCTGAAGGGGTGCTGCATAGCTCTCCCTCTCTGCGCAGGAGAGCTGCACAGTGCCCCTTCAGCGAAGCACCTCTCCTGCGAAGCGGGAGGAGGAACGGAGCCCCTTCTGTTCCTCCTCCTGCTTCACTGAAGGGGCGCTGCGCAGAGACAGTGGCCAGCACTGTGGCCACACAGTGGCCAGCTTGATGCCTGTGGGAAGCCCACAAGCAGTACATGAGCATCATAGCACCTCTAAAAACTAGGTGCATCTTATGGTCGGGTGTGTCTTATAGAGCGAAAAATACGGTAATTACAAACAGGCTTCTGGTCTCCTCATGAGTAATGCAACATAGATGTTTAGTTGCATGGTATTCTGATGGTCAATGAAGGGGAAAGGACTGTGTAGCCACATCCCATTTTAAAAAGTGTTTCTACCTATCTTGAAGTTGAGTGGCACCTGACACTTTCTAGCCAATTATACCCCAGGTCATGTTAGGTAAGGTGGGGTTGGGAAGATGGTGGACACCTCCTGGGGCAGAGGGAGATGGCGATCACTGGGGAAAATTACCCCTTCAGTTATTCTATGACCTTGCTAGACAGGATGTAACCCAGAACTTAGTGTCCTGGGAGCTTGGCAGAAAGGAGGTGCCTGGCTTGTTCAGGCAAAATGGAGAGCAAGAGATCAGGGCTGGTTGCCACAGTATGAAACTAGCATCACATATTGTGAGATTTGTATAACTTCCTGTAACTCCAGTAAAAGAAATTCCTTTAACTACACTCTGAAAGGTCAGAGCCAGTTCATTTATTGAGTCTGAAGATTGGAGTTATTTCTAATTAATATAGTGTGTGTGTGTGTGTGTGTGTGAGAGAGAGAGAGAGAGAGAGAGAGAGAGAGAAAGAAAGAAAGAAATCAGATTAAAGGTAATTGCATTGCGTTGTCTATTTGTTTTGGTTCTCCAAACTACTCTTCAGCTCAAACTCAAACCAGCAGTCAGGTACATGGTGATCAGGCTGTCTTGTCTCTCTTTGGAATGTAGCCAGACAAGTTCCTCCCGTCTAGTGGGTCTGTTTCTCCCCCTACAAGCTTTGCAACTAGAGTCCTGGCTGTAAACGCCAACTCCACCTCCTCCTGCCTGTGATGAAGCATTTTATCTGGCTGCAACCTAAAGAGCAGTGAGGTCTTATTAAGTCTTTCCTCCTTGCCTTAGTTTGACCTTCACATTAGTGTTCCTCTCAGCCTGACTACGTTTTTGGCCCTGTTCCGCTGCCCCTTGTTGCATATGTGAGCAGCCAGATCCACATTCCTGGTTGCCTGGTAGATACTGACATCAGTTCTTTAAACGAGTGTGCTTTTGTTTCAGTTCAGTGGTCTCTGCTTTAAACTGGTGTCTCAGGGGATGGGGCTATCAAGTATGCACCAAGGCTTACTTTTTTGTGAAGGGGAAAGCAGCACATTGCCATAATTAGTTAACGATTTTAGGAAAACTGTGTAAGAAGAAGGATATACAGTTATTCTCTGTTGTGGGCAAAAACTGGTTGTGGCTTCTCAGTGGCAGCAAGCTAAGATGCAAACTTCTTCATGCCCTCTCCCATGGAACACATTCTCTCTGCTCACGAGTGTTTGGATTTTCAATAGGGAGGCCGGGGCCCTTGGCACATGCTGAAAGATAAAAAGCCAAAGTATCTGTACTGATCCAGAAAATGTGAAAGTAAGCCAATATTTTGGGACACTTGATTGGTCCTAATAAAAGTGTTGCCCAACTGGATTTCAGTGTTTAAATACACTCTTCCCTTTATCAACTCTGTAGAAGTCTGGCTGGTGCGGAAAATGGGGGATTAAAAATTGCAGCACACAATTTCAAAAGTAACTAGATGCCATTTCATATAGATATGCAAGAACACCTTTAGCCAAAGACTTGCCCATGTTTATATGGAGGAAACAAACCTGGTTTTTATATGATACCATTACCATTGTTTTGTTCTTTGCATATAGGTATGTATTTAAAGAGGTGCAGCCTGTTCTCGCACCCTAAAATTGCTTGTCATTAAGTCAAAGATAGTCCATAGTGCACATACTTCTTTTCAATGGAGAGGAAGCTCTGAAGATAATTTCACCTTCAGAGCTTTCTTCCTCATGGAGAGTCGTAGCAAATACGTTAATAGAACTGAGTCAGCTACAGACCCAGAATCCTGCCAGCACTGAGATGATGTTCAAGATCAGCCTTGAGGCTGCATTTCAGGATTAATCTAGGAATGTGATCAGGCGCTATATATTTGAATTGGCAAATCACCAATGGAAAATGGTGTTTTGGTACATTCCCAGATCTATCAAAAAGCTGCATAAAGTAGTCTTGACTTGATTAGATGACTTGGATTGATGGCTTTGCCATTTAGGAAGTGGGAAGAAGAGAAGAATATTCTCATCAGCTGTGTTGCTTGGGGACCAGAACAGCTTGGCTTTACAAGATCCATGCTTATGTACCTGGCAGGAGACTCTGTAAAATTCCTCAGAGGCCACTATATTGGCATAGAAACCTCTGAGACATCTCATTTAACATTGGAAGAACTGGTTGCTAGATCAAAAGTGGCACATAAGATTCAATGCCACTTCTCACAGGGTGCAAGGAAAAACTATGGGTAGTGTTCAATGTCATACTGTTTACAAATGTTCCATTTGTGCAAGCATTTCATCTTGCCAGACACAATGATTCTCTTTTCCCTGCTGTTCTGGGGGTTCTCCTGATCCACACCCTAAGCATGTGGGGAAAGGCCCATTCCAGAAACAGAAGCCCTTGGTAAGGGCTTCTGCTGAGGGATTCATTGGGTGAATCCCACCCACAGAAGAATGGACTGCAGACCTGATGCCAGTGATTGTCTTTTACGTTTTGCCCTGCTCTTTCCAGGCACAACGCTGCACTTAAAAGCTGAGCATTTGGGGTTTTTTGCCCTGGAGCTTTCCCTGCAAAAACCTGCTTTTTAGTGCTCAGTTTGGGTTTAAGTGGATTGCCATTTGCTGTGGTTGAGGCTTAAAGAACAGATTTTCATGGGGAAAGCTCTGGAGCAAAAAAAAAAAAGGGGGGGGTTCTTGGACATGGAGCTTTAAAATGCAGACTGTGCCTGGAAAGAGCAGCGGAAAGGTAAGTACGGATAAGCCTTTTCTGAGAGTTTGACAGGGTGGATGCATGAGCAAGGGGTCCTCCATTCACTGGAGTGGGCATTATTTCTCAGCTTCTTGCCACTGTCACCTTCCAGGGCACCTAGGTAGTGTTATGTGTAGCTATGGGAGAAAGGGTACCAAAACAGTGACAATTCGGCAAAAGACATTAATGTCAGAAGCAACCCAGAAGCATGCTAGTTGCCAGAAGGAGATAGTTGTTTTGCACAATGAACAACTTTCAGTTATTCCACTTTCTTTTCAGAGGGGGTAGCCCACCCTCATGAAAAGGAGACTGACAGCAAAGGGAATACAGAGTACATTTTGGAGATACTAGATGCAAGGCCACAGCCTTTAAAAAATGAGAAAGGTATATCGGTGCACGAATGAGAGCACTGGTAACATTAGCAAGAAACATTGAAATTGTCTGTGTGCATTTAGGAGGGGGAGCTACGGTAATTATTGGTACTGTGGGAGAAGTAGATGCATGTTCCATCACAGGTCTCTACCAATTACTCATATTTTATAGGGGCTCTCTGAGGGCATCTTTCCTGAGAAGCCACTAACATTTTGGAGCTGGCAGGGCCAGGCTGTGGCCTATGGGCATTGTTTTAGAAAAGTGTTCTGGGATTTGTTGAAAAGCTTATCAGGAGTTTGTCAGAGGAAAGATAGTAATGGGAGACAACATTGCACTGAAAGACAACGAAGTAGGAGTTCTGTGTTTTAGGGTTGTTAGACTTTTCCAATCAGACATTCTAAAAGACACAACAGAAGTGGCTGTACGTGTAGGAGGGGATGCTACATTCACATAGAGTTGTCTCCAGGAGTTGTGTGATTCGAAGGCAGCTATAAAGTTTGTTCCTTTCCCCCTGTCTGCAGCACCTGCACCTTCTGAAAAGCCTTTCAAGATGGTTCTACAGGGCTGGAATAACCTGAAATCAGGAATAGGAACCTTGCACCAGTCTTCTTTGGCAATCACTCATAGCCGAGTAAGATTGTCTTCCATAAACACGGTTTTAAAAATGAATCTGTAAATGACTGTGGAGGCCAATTTTGGATCCACACGTCCTTCCACAGTGGAGTCCACTGACACAAGGTTCCTCCACTTGATTTCAGACAATTTCCCCCTCTCACTGTAGCCCTGTGTGACACAGCCAATACATGGATAACCAAATATCTGGGTAGGCTTTTTAAAGGATCCAGAAGCATCGGAAGAGAACCATTAGTACCATCCATAGCTGCAATCCTATACCCACCTACCTGGGAGTAAGCCCCAATGAACCCAATGGAACTTCTGAGTAGTCATGTATAGGGTTGTGCTGTTAGAGCCAAACATTTTGCCGTCAAGTATTGTACCATCAGTAGGATTGTAAAATTGGTGGACAACAATGTCAGATGGGGCTAGGTATGCTTATTTTCAACATAGTTGTTTGGTTGCTTTTATGAGACAAAGATCTGTTTGTATTATGCAGTTGCCTTGCTGAGAGAGAAAAGACAGATACAGAGAATGAATGTGTTCCAGCTCTGTATTGATTTCTACTAGACAAAGGAAAACATCTGTGAATTGTTTGAGGATGAAAATTACTTAGGGCTACCTGCATTTCCACCATCATTGTTTAATTCCAGGAAATGATGTCATATTGCATGAAACAGCATTATTTGATTCTTTTTTACATTACGCATGGTGTCGTAAGAACCTTTATTATGCCGCAATGTTTCTAATTAGGCACATGCTTGTATATAATTGCATCCGTATATGTATATCTAGTGTGTAAATGTATAAATGTATGCATTAAACAGATTTTAATGCATAAATATGCTATAATGTATTGGGAGCATGGGGAATGGCATTTTGAATAGGCTGCCAGGTTTCAGAAACATCTCTTGGCTTATTTGTACTTCAAACTGGATATCAGAGTTCCCATCAGCATTAGCTCTGTTTCTACAAAGGATCTCTGTGGACAATAAGCTACGTACCAGTGAAGCTGAGAATGGGTGCAAAGTGGCAGAGCCGCCTGCTCCAAGTGTCTGCTAACCTGAGTACACTGCTGAGGAAGTGAGGCAGGCAATGGGAGGCCACTTTCCCGCCCCCTATAACTACATCCATTCCCCCTACTCTGCTCCATTCTATACAAGTTACTAATGCTCCAAGTGCAAGTAACTTGATGGCACGCAAAAGTCTGGGTGTAAATATGAGGAGTCTGCATGAACACACACACACACACACACACACACACACACACACACACTGCCTGCCATACCTTCTTACCAACGTACTCATTTTACAGGGGTTGGGAGCACACCAGTAGATTTGAGATGATGGGAAAGAACAGGGAAAACAGACATCTGGTGCACTTTTTAGAGTTCTTCTACGCATGAATGTTGCACTAGTGCCCAACTGAATCTGCTGTCCGTCATTTTTAATCTTTCATTTAAAAGAATAAATAATAATAAAATAAATAAATAAATAAATAAAAATATACTTTTTAACAGAGGCCAGTATATTCAAGCTTCTAGTCCTTTGCCATATCATTTCCTCTTTTATAAAATATGGCGTCTGTGTCAATTCTGTCACCATCTGTCTTTTTGATTTTGTTTTTTTGCTATTCTTACAATTACAGAGACAATCCAAACTGTAAATAATTTAATTTTAGAAACCTTACTGAGACAAGAAATTTGCATTTAGTATGCTGTAGACACCACTATACTATTCCAGATGCTACATATATACTCTTTATTCACCATTTTGCATGCTACTGTTCTCTGTTTGGCTTCTAAATTATACAGGCTTAAATTCTCCTTCCTTGTCTTTCTTCCAGTTCTATTATAAACACACAGCCTATCAGAGTGTATTGCATAAGCAAGTCTACAGGGATATAACTAGATTAAAAATAGCTACAAATATAAGCAAAATATTGGCTTTGTAAGTTCTACTATGCCCAGGAATGTATTGTTTGTGGTGGTATCTTTCTTCACAACCAATCTTCCTCCCAGCCCTTAAATAACATTTTTTCAGTGAATCAAAAGAAAACCTGTTTCCTGGAGTTCACATCTCCCTTCTGCTCTACATCCATCTCATATTCATATTATATAGAAGAGGTGCACTTGGCCCTAGGGAATATGTTTTCCTTCACAGATGGAGTGAGGGTTATTGCCTCTTTCTGACTCTTCTGTGTGATTTATGCTCCCTCCCACCTTGTGAATGAACACAATAACCCTCTTTCTAGATTAGTTCACTTAAGTGTGGTATAGCCAATGAGATCATGAAGATGGATTTTTGATTCGCAGAATAGGGTTGGATAAGTCATTGACACAATTCAGATATAGCAGGAAATGATGCTTTTTCACTACCTGAATGAATTACATGCATACTCCCTTTCTTTTTCTCCTCGTTCATAAGCCAGTGGAGGAGATTAAAAAAAAAATCTACTTCGGTTTGAAACCAGCCACAATTCTCTGTGACATCTGAGATCAGACAACTGTGGTTTGTTTAAAATAGAGTTTTAGAATAAGCCAAGGTATGAAATACAATTTGATCCTTACTAACCATAGCTTGTGGTCTAAACCACAGAGCCTAGGGCTTGCTGATCACAAGGTCGGTGGTTCGAATCCCCACGACAGGGTGAGCTCCCATTTTTCGGTCCCAGCTCCTGCCCACCTAGCAGTTCGAAAGCACGTCAAAGTGCAAGTAGATAAATAGGTACCACTCTGGCGAGAAGGTAAACGGCATTTCCATGCGCTGCTCTGGTTCGCCAGAAGCGGGTTAGTCATGCTGGCCACATGACCTGGAAGCTGTCTGTGTACAAATGCCGGCTCCCTCAGCCTATAGAGCGAGATGAGCACACAACCCCAGAGTCGTCCGCAACTGTACCATTACTTTAACCATAGCTTACCTCACAATTCCCCATGTTCAGACATCACAGGAGACTGTAGCTTGTCTAAAACTGGGAGTAAATGCTTCTGATCTCCTCCTCTGGCCACTTGTAAAGGAGCAAAAATTATGCCACACAGGACCTAATCCTGTTTACCAGCACAAGGATTGGATCCTATGAGGTGCTGCTTCTTTGTGAATGGCTTTTCTCCATGCAGGGAAGCTGCTCACAAAGGAGCAGCAAGCAGCACTGCACATGGAAGGATTTGTTCCTGTGTGGTTCTGCTTCAGGACACTGGAGAAAGGAGAGGCCTGGTGGGAAGAAGAAGCCACTGATCCCTACCTTCTCCTGCGAAGAAGAGCTAGTAGGTTCTTCCTTTTCACGGTTTCTCCTTCCTGCCCATACCTGCCTTGCCTTCCTACGCCCTATCCCCTGAGAGCTCCAGTTTGCTATGTGACTGCCACACAGTACAACCCATGGCAATCCAGGGTTAGCTCAACATGATTGAACCAATGCCTGGAGTTTCCCAAATCAGCCTGATTTGGTTCAGGTCTTGGGACTCAGCAGAATACGATGCACAGTCCTAGTAGGAACTAAAGTAACATGAATGGTTGCATTGACCATACTGTCCAAGATGAAATTACTCTAAATTACGAAAGGCAGGTAGAGTCTGGAATTCAATGTAGAAGGTTTTTATTACAACTAAAAAAAAGACAATATAATCATAGACTTGTAGAATCATAGAGTTGGAAGGGTCTATGAGGATCATCTAGTCCAAACCCTGCAATCTAGGAATCTCATGGAGAGCACCCATAACAGATGGCCACCCCAGCTCTGCTTAAAAACCTCCAAGGAAGGAAAATCCACCACCTTCCGAAGGAGTCTGTTCCACTGTCGAATAGCTCTTACTGTCAGAAAGCTCTTCCTGATGTTTAGTTGGAATCTGCTTTCTTGTAACTAATTCCATTGGTTCAGGTCCTACCCACCGGAGCAGGAGAAAACAAGTTTGCTCCATCTTCCATGTGACAGCCCTATAAATATTTGAATATGGCTATCTTCAGTGCTATTTTTATAGAAAAAGAGGTGCCGGAATTCTCCATAAATAAGCCTCCCTTGTTCTCTTATAATGTCAATGGCGCCCACCTGAGAGGTGCTGGAACTAAGGTCCAGATCAATCTATTCCAGACTGGGGGTCAATCCAGATCGCTGAGTTGGAACCCAAATCAGATCAAGAAAGAGGGGCTTTGCATAGTCCTGATTAAATACTTTAAAATGTATACAGTAATTTGAAAATAAATGTACTTTGTGAGCAATTTAGAGGTTAAAAAACTATCTTCTGAAAACTGTAACTATTTCCCCAGGTGTGGTTTTTTTTGTTTCTGTGTTTTTAGCAGACTTCTTTTAATTGCTTGTTTGTTTTCTGCTAATTTGTTGAACATTTTAAAGCATTCAGTGAAAGTCTTACTGAATGTTTTTCAGTGCAGTTGGTGGGTTGGCTTTTAATGGTTTACAATATGATAATAAACCAATGTTTTCTTAAAATTCAGATATCATTCTGTATCACATAATGTTCATTATTGTTAAATATTTCACATATGGTTTCATGTGTATCTGAAGTGAGCCTTTGTAGAAAATTTGCAGTACCTTAATAAATCTTAGCTGCTTTGTCTTTTTTCATACCTGAACTTTTATCACACAAAAGTCTGGTTTTCATATCATGCTAAGTCAAACCATGGCTTAGCATGAATCTTCCAGGGAGAAAATTACAGTTGCTTCACTCTTTCCTGGTTATTTTGCTGCTGTGCTATGCTAAGCCATGGATTGGATTAGCATACCATTTTAACAAATGCTTGTGGTTTAGCTCTCTCCAGACTAATGGTGGCACAGCAGCAAAATAACTGAGCAGGAGCAAAGTCTACAGGTTTGCCAGTTCACACTGGGAATCTACACCATACCACTTCACATGGGCCTGACATGATGACATGTGAACCAGGCCATCTTCTTAGGCACAGATAAGCTGCCAAGAGAAAGAACCTTATTCCCCCACCCTGCAAAATCCTATCCTATTTTTTCAAACATGGTGCATTTAGAGAAGGTTCAGGTTTTACACGGTGCAGTAAATGGTTGTCGTTCATCTGTCTCAGGAGACAATAGAAGAGTGCGCCTTGGGGATGAAGTCAAACCATTTGAGAGTTACAGTGCCTGGTGTGGTTGTAGAGACCAACACGGGAAAGACATGTTTTGTTGCAGCCAGGGCAGATGAAGGCGTCTGTTGTGCTGGTGCAGGTATACTATGACATTTTTTCTTTCTGCATCCTCCCAGCAGTTATTCTTCCTCTGGTCATTTGCTGTGGATACTCCAGGACTAGTAACATAAACATAGCTGTATGTGCCATGCAAAAACTCACAGTGGGTGAGTTTCAGTATAGTTCTGTCTGAAAGTTACTTTAGAACTCTTAAAACCTGTGCAATTTCAAATTTGGCTTTCTAGAATGACATCTCAGCTCAAAACCGCAACTGGAATTAGATGGTGATATGTCCTCAGCATGGTCTGCTATCGAGTACCGTATACATCCAAAATTATAGCTTCAGTAAAATTTTGAATTTGGCTTTCTAGGATGATGCCACAGCTCTAAGTGGCAACTGGAATTAGATTATAATATACACTCAGAATAGTCTGCTGTTGAAGACTTTATTCATACCAAATTACAGCTCCAGTAAACTTTTTCCTAAGACTTTGTATTCTTTGAAGCAAGCCCTCAGGGCTCATGAGCTTTCTATTCTTTGCCCTGTAGGTTTCCTCTAGGAAGAGCTAGCTAGCCTAAAAGAGGCCAAATATCACACAACTGAGCTGGTGGGAAATTCAAACTATTTCAAGCAAAGGAGTCAATAGAGCTGCTGTAATGAAACGTATTGTTCAGAGTGAGATTGCTGTGTTATGGATCTCATGCTGAATATCAGGTTTGGGATTTTTTATTATTACGAAACTAGCCTGAGGCCAAACTGGTGAGAATCTGAAAGAGACACAGAAGGAAAGAGAGTGTGTTTGGAGTTTCAGGACTTTTAAGAGATTTATTCCCTAAAAATGCAGAAAAGATTGAAAGAACAGGAGAGAAGTGTGGTCTGAAAGTGCCCCTGCAGTAATCTTTTCAACTGTTTTCCTCTCCCCACAATAGCTACTAATGATTTGGAGATAGAGAAGGAGTGTATGTAAAGTAAATATATGAATAGTAAATGAAAGTTGAGAGGCACATGAAAGGGAAGTTAGAGCAAAAAGAGAAAAAGTAGGGTGAAATTATAAGCAAATGTATGTGTGTGGGGGGTTGTCTTGTTGCGGAGGTTTTGGAATAATGTAGAAGAAAAAACATTAAAGAAAGCTCATTTTCTTGGACTTAAAAAAACCTCAACTAAGCAAAATCATTTGATAAAATAATGATGAAAATATTCCTTCATTGCTAGAGCTGATTTGAATGCAAAATACAAAACAGATTTTTCCCATAGACTAAAAAATTAGCTGTGGATTATAATGTGTATTATCATGTGGCTACCATTTTAATTTTTATGTATAATTGATCTGTGTAAAAGAAATAAAAATATATCATTTTTACATTTGTAAGAAGCATACCAAAGTATAAATCTAAATTTATAAATCTAAATTTATACCAAAGTATAAATCTAACTGGATTAAAATCCAACGTGTAAGATACAGTCACCATACGTGACGTTCCACCATCGGATGGACTGTGTGAACCATTGGATATTGCTGTCTACCAAAGAATAGGCTTTCCCCCTAAGATCTGTTGGCATTTGTGCCTTACATTCTAGCTCTATGTCTGATAAAACTGTCAGACAATCCAAATAGCTGTTGTTATAATTATTGCTAAGTCTTCTATAATTTACAGTGCAGCCCTGTGCATGTGAACTTAGAAGTAAGTCTCAGTGAGGTCTAGAAGTTAAGTTAAGGATTGCAGCTTCAGTAATTTGTGATGTGATGTGATAGTGTGTATATATATATATATGTGTGTGTGTGTGTGTGTGTGTGTGTGTGTATATATATATATATATATATATATATATGTAATGTCATAGAATTGTAGAATTGGAAGGGACCACGATGGTTATCTAGTAGCACTTTTTGAGTTCAACAGCTTAAAGCAGACTGGAGTCCAGGTTTGTTTGCATGTTTGTTTTGCCATGATAGTCCCAGACTGGCATTATTGTAGGTTTTTTCATGAATAGCTGTTTAACTCTTTGCTTTAGTTACTGTAGACTGTGCTATATAAAGAAAAATGTCATTTACTTCCAGCAACCATGTTTATGGCATTCAGTTATATGTGAACAATGAATCTAGTCCGCTCTACTATGTTCTCTAAGATTCTTTAAGATCAAACAGCTAAATATCAAAAGACATAGGCTTGGAGTCAAAGAACCATCAGAGGAAGCAGGGAAATGTAGTACAGTGGTACCCCAGGTTAAGTACTTAATTCGTTCCAGAGGTCCATTCTTAACGTGAAACTGTTCTTAACCTGAAGCACCACTTTAACTAATGGGGCCTCCTGCTGCTGCCGCTCTGCCAGAGCACGATTTCTGTTCTCATCCTGAAGCAAAGTTCTTAACTTGAGGTACTATTTCTGGGTTAGCGGAGTCTGTAACCTGAAGCGTATGCAGCCTGAAGCGTATGTAACCCGAGGTTTCACTGTACGTAATGCTGTTATGTGAACTCTTGTGGTAGCTAGTGGATTATTTTGTTAGTTCAGTGTTACAATGTATCTTATACTATGATACTATGAACATTACAAAAATAAGGAAGAACAGGAGTTGCAGGTTGCAGCATGTACACTCTGATGGATTATAGAAAGGTCTTGAGTTTTGGAAAAAAGAAAGCTTATACAAATTGGTCAGCATCATTCAGTTTGGGTCTTTCCCCCCTCACACAATGCACACAATTCTTCTAGTGGAAGACACCTTTCTAGGCAAGCCACTGAGATGTCTTAAGATTGGGGGAGTTGTCCCTAGTCTGAATGAATATTGAGCACCTTGATACAGAATTCCCTCCATCTTCTCTTTTTTTTAACTAGCATGCATCAAAAGGGAAAAAATATTTAGAAAATATTTGAGAACTGTAATGAAGCAAAGGTGCATCTTCCTTAAATGTTGTTTTCAAAGTATAATAAATTGAGCCACAAAAAATGACTGATTCTGAACTAAATAAGGAACTTGTTCTGAATTTTTCCTGGGTTCCTGTTGGTGGTGGTCATTCTCCTGCAACAGAACGTAGATTAATCTGTGTTTATAATCCATTCAGACATACCAGGCATTGTATCTTCCTGTTATGCTGTGTTGGCTGAATTTATGTTAGAAAATTGGCCCCAGTTTCACTTGTTTTGGTTCAGCTCTTATAGTGACAAGTTTCAAGACATGTAAAAAGTATTCTTAGTTACATGCCACCCCAATCTCTGCTGAGATTACTATTACTATTATTATTAATAATAATAATAATTTTATTATTTATACCCCACCCATCTGGCTAGGTCTCCCCAGCCACTTTGGGCGTCTCTCAGCAGAGATTATGGGGGTCTTGGCATGTAACAAGGGCTAGTGTTTCCTTTGAAAAAAATGAGCCACAGCAGAGACTGCAGTGTCTTTATGGAATATGGTTTACATATAGGTTACCTATATTTACAACCTGCATCAAGATGAAGATATTTCCCAGCATTTGTTGTTCTCCTAAGAGCAGCAAACTGTGATCTACAAATGGGAATCAGCCATGTCATTTGTGCCTCGTGGTTATCCCTGCTTCTTCTCCACTCCCACAGGCATTTTGCCCACTCCCTTCTCCTTTTTCCCAGTACCACTTTCAGAAAAAAACAACTCCCTGATTTACTTACAGCATCACCCACTGTGACCCTGGAAACCTCCATTTCCCAAGCCTGTTGCAAAGTGACCACCTTTTCCCTGCAGCTTCCATCAAGGGCCACTGTCTCACCATTATCAAACATACCAAGCTATTACCAGCTTTTTGTGTCTTCACTTACCCACCCCCTGCGAGCCATCACCAGAATTCTAACCCTTTACTGAATCTAGCGCTTTAAGGCCTTATCTTCCCCCCAACTTATAACAGTCCTCAAGGGTAATGTTTGTGGGGGTGCTCTACTGTGGATTGCAATTCATACCTTTCAGATACAGATAGAGGGAATTGTTGGCTCACATTTGCTCTGCTTTGAAAAAGGGGAAGGGATCATGTTAACATATACCTGATTATTCTTATTGCCTCTCAGAGCTATAAATAATGTGATTACTCGCTGATGTCAGACATACTGTACTTTATATTTCTTTTGTGTCTCTTTAAAAAAAGCAGTAGTGGAAAGTGTTTATTTTGATGGTACTATGTATTGATTTTATTTTAACAGTGCTTACTTAAAGTAACTAATGGTTCTGTTCCCATAGCACTTAAAAGTTGGAGTTCACTCATTGTGGTTTTTTGATTTAGTCAATTTTGTTTTCATTATTTCTGAAATTCACACTGAGGAATGCTCTCCTTAATACATTCTAATAAGGGGGGGAGGGAAGAGAAGATAACAATTTGTGATTAGTTTGTGTTTAGAAAGCCACATTATCGCCTACAAACTACAGTGGAATTCATGAATATGTGTATCGTAAGATAGTGTTTTAAATAGTAGTATTTGCATCGGTCTTCTAAAATTAAAATCACAGATAATAAAGTGGAACAAATGTACTAAGGGCATGGGAATTAGGTTAACATTCCAACTGTTGTGTAGGACTTTTCCTACTATAACCACTTTAATGACCCTAGATGGATAACCCAGCTATTTATACTTTTCATACTGGTTTGTGCTGCAAACCCCCCAAAATGGTGCAATAATTAAAACAGCAACAAAAGTAAAACAATACCCTGAACAACTGAAGCATAAAATATTCAAAATAAAATAAGGGTTATGAAACAGGAAATATAAACAGCAGCAGAGAAATATTTTCACACCAGTTCAGTCAGGTGAGGTGGTGTACATGTGTCCCCCCTCTTACGCAGGGGTTACATTCCGCACACAAAACTGAAATCATGTAAAGTGGGCAGCATCCCACTTTAATAGGATGGGCACATGGGGTGTAGAGAGAGAGGTGTACCACGAGGGCTGCTGCCTTGAAGTCGCTCGGGGCCACTACCTGGCTTAGGGCCACTGCCCAGCGTGCCTTCCCTCCAGTCCCCTCCTCCATTACAGTGAGTGAGTGAGCGTCTGAGAGCAATTTCCAGGCAGCAGTTTATTTATTTCACAGTGACCTGCATAAAAGCGGTCATACATGAGTAAAAGGTAAAGGTAAAGGACCCCTGACAGTAAAGTCCAGTCGCAGACGACTCTGGGGTTGCGGTGCTCATCTCGCTTTACAGGCTGAGGGAGCTGGCGTTTGTCCGCAGACAGTTTTTCCAGGTCATGTGGCCAGAACACCGAGACCAGAGCAGCACACAGAAAGGCCATTTACCTTCCCGCTGGAGCGGTACCTATTTATCTACTTGCACTCTTTTTTGGGGGGCGTGTTTTTGAACTGCCAGGTTGGCAGGAGCTGGGACTGAGCAACAGGAGCTCACCCTGACTGGCAAGTCCAAGAGGCTCAGTGGTTTAGACCACAGTGCCACCTGCGCCCCCTTCATACATGAGTAGAACGCAGATAAGTGGGGTGATGCCTGTACTGCAGTATTGTATATATAACCCAAGCTGCAACTATGTCAAGATGAGTCCAGTTATGTACTACACATCAAATCACATGTACCTATTATACATTTGCAGCAGATGAAACAATTAAGCACTGTGGAAAACATGGGGAACTACAACCAATCAGTTAATCCACAGCAAAGGATGCCAAAGTAAATAATTCAAGAACATGAGGCACAGTGCAGAGTACATATCATGTCATACACTTGAAGAATATGATCAAAGATTCATGCAAGTAGAAGATATTCCAGAAAACCTTTACTACTGCCTAGGACAAGTGACTTGGCAGATAACTTAAATACAAATATATGCACCCCTTTGCTGAATGTGTCATATTTCTGACTTTCCTCTGCTTAAACTCAAATATACACACCAAAATGGTAATAGAGTGGCACCCTGTCTCTGTATGGTCCTGTGAATACTTGTCATGGTACACCATTCTTCTGATCGGCTACCAGAAATTAAAATAAAAAGGGTTACAATATAGGTTTAGCTATAAATAGAAACACACTTTTACACACACATGTACGTGCAGAGGCGGCGCTAGCTGCTTCGGCACCTGAAGTGGTGCATATGCTGTGTACGGGATGGGGCGAGCAGGGGTGGGGCGAGTGTCCTAGGGGGGCGTTGCCCATCCCAGGGGGCAGTGTGGCGATGTCACCCCCCCAGGGATGACACTTGGGGCGGAGCGCACCCACCGCACCCCCTTCCTTCGCCAGTGCGTACGTGTATAATTAATATGAGCTATAGTTAGGCCTTTTTTCAGCTGGAAATCACAGGAACTCAGTTCCGGCACCTCTCAGGTGGGCACCATTGTCATGGAACAAGGGAGGCATTCATGGTGAGTTCCAGCACCTCTTTTTCTAGAAACGTCGTACTGGTTATAGTAATTACTAAACTTGCCTATCATATCAAGCAGCATAGGTGCATTCGCTATTCACACGGATACACTCTGCATTCTTGCCTTCCATTTGCCTAGCACCCAAACAACAGTACATGAACACTAACTTGATTATCTATATCTTCCCCAGTTTCATTGGTACCTCCCAGACTAACCTGGGACCTTTTGCTACTTAAGGCAAAAGTCCCTGCCTGCCAATGCCACTGCCTTCTACCCTGCAAGTGCACCACACCTCACTGCCACCACAGATGCATCTACAGCAGTGGAGGCAGCAGTGGCATGGGATGCTGACAGCAGTGGAGGAGGCCGGTCTTGGAGGAGGCAGAGTGGCATGTCCGCATAGGAGGCAGTGGTCGTGAGTGGGGCAGTCCTCAGGCCCTGAGGTGTCCACCTCATCTTTCTTCATGGGCTGTTTGGCTATGGCACCACCTTTAATTCCTCTACTGCATATTAATTTGGCATCAGCAGGCTGCTTTGTGTTTTGTAGAATACAGAAATAATGCAGTTCCTGCTCAGAATGTTTACAGTTGAAGGTTGATAACTGGCAGCTCCCAGGTTGCACATGGGGACGCATGCACACCAACACCTGAAATATACATTTTCAGGACCCACCCTATTCCTGTGACTGCATTTATTAATGTATTTTACATTGCTTTAACTGGCCTGGGACATTAAGAGTGCAGGGTGGGTAAGAAATCAAATTAGTGACAGCAAATATAGCAATAATAATCACAATATGAATATCATCCTCTGGGCTTTCTGAAACTGCTTAGAAGAAATGGAGTTAGGAAAGGCAAAGAAGGCAGTAATTTTTGTCTCACCCCACCTGTCTTTACGTCAGTTTCTTGGAATTTTTCTCCCAGCCACACCTTTCTGCTTCAGGAAAAACAAAGGAACAGGTGAGGAAGATAATTAGCATCTATATCCCCTCTGGCTAAAAAGTAGCTCAGTATGAAAACTAGAAGAATGTGGGTGACAGAAAGAACTTCCTGTGTTCCTTTGCTCCATCACATGCTCCTCTCCTCCTAATCCTGTTATTTTACAGAATGCAAAATGGGAGGGCCCACTTTGGGAAAGAGACTCAGCCTGAAACGTGACCCACCAACCTATAATTGTAATTAGATAGACAAGCAGGGATTGTGGCCACACATGGGGGGGAAAGAGGCAAGGCACAAAAAGTTGGCTGGTCCACATTTATTTAAATATATAAACCCTGACCTGATCTGTATAGGCCGGGGGAACAAGGTGTAACTAATCACCATACCTTGGGAGACCTGGCCCTGCAAAGGGCCAGGGTAGCCCACCCTCTACTCCCACCCTTTCAAGTTGCTAGGGAGGCCTTCTTACCCCATGCCCTTTGGGGACCTGCAGCAGCCACAGGTGCACCCGGAAGCACCTCTGTGGCTACAGCAGGCCCAAACAGAATCCCCACAGCGGAGGCACAGGCCCCAGCCTAGTCATTGCCGCAATGCTGGAGCCCCAGAGCTATGTCCTCCCTCCTCAAGAGGTTCTGAGGGTGGCAACATGAGAACAGGCCTTTTCTGTGGTGGTTCTTCGTCCATGGAATGCTCTTCTCAGAAAGGCTCATCTGGCTTCATCATTACTTGTCTTTAGGTGCCAGGCAAAACATCCCCAGGCCTTTGGCCATTAAATAATCAATAGCCTGTTCAAGGTTTTTTTTGGGGGGGCTGCTATTATGGTTATTTTATTATTATGCTATCTATTATTATGCTTTTTATTGTTTTTATAATTATGCTCTTTAAAATGTGTTCTTAATGTTGTACACCGCCCTTGGATCTTTTGATAAAGGGTGGCATATAAATTGAATAAATAATAACGACAATAATTTATTATGCATATTAGGCACATTTTACATTTCAAGTCACAGGGAGTTGTTTTCTTGTGTACATCCCAATCATAAAGCAACAGAAGCTTTACCAAAGTCCACTTTTTAGGTACATTGACTGCTCCCTCACCTGCATTTGTGAGCCATGACAAGGAAGATGGGAGGGAGCAGGTGCAGAAGAAAGGATTTTCCAAATCTTCTGTTGCTGTGTATGCTTTGGAGGGGTGGGTTAAGGGGTCCTGTGTTGTATTTTGGCTTTCATGAGAGTGGTTCACTGAGCAGTAGTAACCTTGCTGGCCTCTGTAATTCAAAGTAAGAATTAATTGCCAAATAGCTAATTTGAAATACAAGATAGCCAACCAAAGAAGGTGAAGTCTGAAAAAAAAAATGTATTTATTGGTCTCTAATGTTTATGCAGAATGAGTCTGGCAGTGTTACAAATTCCAAATTGAAAACGAACCCTTTTATGCATCTATATTGTCAAAGATTTGTCAGTCCTGAAGGTAGCTTAGATATTTCAAAGGCTGGAGAAACTTCTGTTTGATGTGACTTGTATTGCATCAAAAGAACCTTTCCAGTTACCTAATCCCCATACCTGCCACAGTCTTCTAATTGTCTTGGGAAAACAAAGTCCCATGAATACATTTATTTGGAACTGCATTTTAAAAATAACTATCCATCTTATATTCCAGTTGAAAGAATTACATAATTTGGATTCAAGCCTCCCCAAGTGCAAATTTGAATTTTTGGTATTAATTCCTGCAGACACCATACACTTCTCTTTGCAGCCTCTTCGAAACTGCTAAAGGCCTTATTGAGAAACTGCTACCATTTCTGTTAATCACAGTCTGCCATATACAGGCTCTAATGACATTATTGAGACTGTGATCTCAATGCTAATCAATAGCACTGGGATATAAGGTATAAAACACTGTAATATGTGAAAAAACATAAATGCTTTCTATGTGCTGTTTCATTTGCCATATGAAGCAGCAGGGCTATAAATCTTTGCTGTGCTGTTTGAAAATTGAACATGAGGCTGCTAAATTTATCAGTCATTCTTATTTTTGTGTAGTAGCATTTTCACTTTGGTTTCTCTTACGAAGTAATATTCCTCCAGGCCTCTGTATATGAACATCTTTCTTTTCTTTTTTTCTTGGTCAGATAATATTTGATGAATTTTCTGCATGTTTACAAACCATGTTTTTTGGCAACTGATTTTTTCCCCTTTTTACATTCATTTGATATAGAAAAGCAAAACAAAAACATTTTAATCTAAAATTAAAGAAAACAATACATTATTTTATTAAAGGCATTTGCATTGAAGGATGGGTAGAATTTAAGACTTCTCCATGATACTTTGGAAATATATTAAACCTGAAACCTAATGAAACTGCATAATCACTTTTTTTTGGTTAGCGGTTATAGTCTATGAACTACCAAGGAAAAAGTAGAAAGCAAGACTGCTACAGATGTGACTGGCTATGAATATTCATGAATGCCATTGCTCCTCCTTTTCTACCAGCATCCTAGTCATTCTCTCTCTCTCTCTCTCTCTCTCTCTCTCTCTCTCTCTCTCTTCATTTTCTTTCCTCCATACTGTGAAGAAGACTGCAGCTTTATTTTGGTAACAGCCTAGCATGATACAGTTATCGGTGGCCTTAGAAGCCTTTCCTTCCATTAAAAAAAAAACAAAGAGGAAAAAAAGAAAAATTGTAATTATCCACAGTTTTATGAATCCACCACCCCTTAATGTTCATTATTTAAACCAGCAGCAATTACAAGTTCAAAGGGGTTTAGAGGGCCAGCAACCCGCATAATCACTGCCAAATTAAGCGGGACTCATTCGTCACAGAAGAGTACACTCTGAGCAGTGAATCATGCATGCAGTGACAGGCACTGATTTACATAAAGACGAAATCTGTGCCCTCTAGGGCTGAGCATTACTTTATCTCAGTAGCCCTGTGATATATGAATTTTCTTATGCTGCTGGGAAGGTTCAGAGACTGATACTGCCAAATTCACAGTACTTTATTCTGTCTAAAACTAGCATCACTGCCACAAATTTGTATACTTATGTATATAGCTAATACTCCCTCCTTTCCTCAGTGTAAATCATTTGATTGTTAGCATGAGTTTTCATAATCATTTAAAACCTGCTTTGCCTGGTCTTCTGAATCCTTTTTTATTTTCTGACTGACGTTATTCCATAAGGATTAATAATTCTTAAAAACTATATTGTCCCCCAAGACAATTTTGTTTTGTTTATTTCTACGGTATTATATCCTGGTCATTAGGAAAGTCTGGAAAATCAAAAATTGTGTCTGATAGATAAATCTGGGTTTCTGAATGGAGACTTATTAATGGGCAGTTACTTCAGGATTTTCAGGTTTCCACATTATTGAAGGCAACTTGTTATAGATGGAATGCACACTAATTGTGTATAGGGTCACACCTGAAGCTTCATCACAAATGTGTTTCATCATGCAAGGACATCCCAGGGAGCAGTAACCAGAAGGGTTGTGTGAGAGAGGCTGTGTGTGTGCGGCTTATCAGGCAAAATGGCAGCCTAATCATTGGGCTCCACAAATCTCCAAGTGTTAAAGGACTACAACTTTTAAAGGGAATCTTTAAAGCAAGGTTAAACTTCCAAAAGCATAGGTCCAGTTGATGGAAGGATACAATGAAAGGCCAATAAAGTTCTGAAATGGAATATCACCAGAGAAAACTTTTTTGACAGTTCAGAATACTTGAGGGAGGAGAAAGAAACTATAATGGTGAAAGAAAGTGCTAAAATGTTTAAGGATGTGAAATTGACTAACACCATGTCAGTAGCTTGAGGTATCACCTCACTGAGTCAGCAGGTGAGAAGCAACCTGCTGGTAGGCTGGGCAGCCGTGCTGACAACAGCATTGACCGTTCTGGAAGCAAAATAGGTATTTTATCAGAACTGATGGATATTTCAAAAAGAATGGAAGAAGCAATAAACCTGGGGTTGAGGCACTAGCTAAAGATCAAATTACTCACAAAATGAAGAACCAGTAGATTAGTCTCTGCAGACCAGAAGAAAAAGAAAAAGAAAATGCTAAGTTAGATGTCTTGAAGAGGCCATACTCTCCAGGAACATATCACACCAGCTATCAATATTTTTATGGAGCCAACATACCTTCATTATGTAGGCTAAACTGGTGGTTCAGGCAAAGCCAGTTATCTTTATTGATGTGAATTGTCACCTTGTATGAATAATTTCAAAGAAAAAGCCAAGGGAAGAGTATGAAATGTTTTACATCCCTTGAACAACCTACAATTCTATGGTTCTGTTCTATGAAGTACAGAAGTGTTGAGAGAGCTCTACACTCAGGTCCTTAACAGGGCAGACTAATACAAGAATAGATCAAATAACAAAAGCTTTCCAGTTTAACTGTATTCATTCAAGTTAGTTCCAACAGAGAGTCCAATGCAATCCCACTTCAAATTATGAGACTGAGTGGTTCAAGTTCCTAGACTCTCAACAGCATGAAACCATGGTAATTCCACTAAGCCAGAACTTACTGAAGGCCTTGTTGATAAATATCAAAGGGCCGAACTTCCCGGTTAAATGCATGAGAATTATGTCATATGTTTGAGAAGGCATAATTTTGTTGCAGGAAATCCACCCAAAATTGCTAACACATAACTTACTGAACAGCATATGGATTGAGGGGATCAATTTTGTGCCCCAGGCATGTTTAAATCAAGGAGGGTAACAGTGGTCATAGTTAAGATGTGCCATTCTATGCAAGCTGAGGTGGAAGGGCTGGTTCCTTTTTGTTAAAGGGGGGTAGGTTAGACATAACATACAAATAACTAACAAATTATGTGCATTTCAGTTGTGTGCATTCAGCTTTATATGCTTGGCAGTTTTTAAAAAGCAAGGGGGTGGGCATCCAGGAAAAAAGACTTTGGCAATCCCACTCACCATTGAACTCAATGTGTTTTCACCATAAACAATTTGGGCTTTACACAGTATCCCCAGAATGTAATCCCGGTGTATGTTGAGAGTCGTCTGTAGTTTATATATAGCATTAAAAATTTAGTTGCATTAATAGCACTGGATTCCCTAAAAGCATTTGACAGAGTGGATTGGAAGCATATACTACCATTGTTGACTAAATGGAACTTTAGAAACCCATTTCTTAACCTGGTAACACAAATGTATAAGGATTTTACAGCAGTAGTTAGCACCCATGGAGCTGGCCCTCTTAACTGTCTAGTTCACAGTGTTTATACTTTTCTTTCACTTATGAGGTGGACATGCTTCTAAGTCACACATGCTCACCTGATTAAAGTGAAGCAATTATTTGGTCTTAAGATGGACTGTTTGGCCTCTTGTTGCTTATGGGGTATTTCTGACTCAATATTCCTGTGTGTTGTCATAACCTGGAAACAGTTTGATGTATGTAACCTACATGAATCCATTTTGCCGGGAGGTTTACCAAACCTATGTTTGAGAGGCACAGTTGTCTGTTGTCAAGTTTCTGTATCTTCAGAATGCATGTTAGGAAAAGCAATGTGAGAAGAAACCTTGAGTAATGTGGTGCTTTTTTCATTTGCTCCATACATGTCACTTACTTTATTCCTAAGAAAAATAATGAATAGGTTCTCAGACTGAGTACAGTCATACTTTGGTTTTCAAACAGAATCCGTTCCGAAAGTTCATTCAACTTCCGAAAAAGTTCGAAAAACCAAGGTGCACCTTCTGATTGAACTTCCTGCAGTCAATCGGAAGCTGTGTCAGATGTTTGGGTTCCAAAGAACGTTTGCAAACCGAAACACTCACTTCCGGATTTGCAGCATTCGGGAGCCAAAACGTTCGAGTCACAAGGCGTTTGATAACCAAGGTACGACTGTATAACGTGTCAAGTACAACTATGTTACGGCACACAATTTAGCTTTCTAGCATGAAGCACATTAAACATTCTGAAAAATCTGAATGCATATCAAAACAAAACAAATTAAGAATCCTGATAAATTTCATAACCTGAAGACATGTGTTTTGTAGGATGTACACAGTACTAGCCAATAACAATGAACACTGATATGCTCAAAAGGAGGGCAGAGAAAGATAGCATGAAAGGGGCCAGCCTGTGGTAGATTTCAAGCAGAGAACTAGAGATATTGGGTGATGGAACTAATGTGGTTAAGGAAACTAGCAGCATTATTTGTGGTTTTATTGTGAAAAATATACTAGGCTGGGAAAAGCTGCTTTTGTATTCAATTCAAATGAGGAAAAACACTGAACATTTTAGTGAATTATATGGATCTGGCTTCTTAGTGTATTCTGAATGGTAAATTAAGGGTTAATCTGAATTTGTGTCAGTGTACAGTACAGCTAACATTTTTAGAATACTTTGATACACAGATATATTTTTTGAAAAAATAAAAAATAAGCAATGGCAAAATACAGGTTTGTGTTTTACAACAGAAATATTGAAAAATCAGAAAAAAATATGTTTGTGGCAATGCGATATCTTTTAACATGATACACTGTTCCCCAAAAGAAACATTACATGAGCCAACAGAGGCAGGTATTATGGATATTGCTTTCTTTGTATTTAATTTGAACATACTATGCCACTAGAATCTTGAGGAATAGGGTTGTTTTAATAATCAAATTCCATTTTTCTTTGGTCCAGCCCATATAAATTCGTGGTGCAATACTGAGCTAAAGTACCCATCAATGTTCCTTTTATTGGACATGCTTCATATATTGTGATGAGATTATATGCATCCATAGAGGTTGTTAGGAAAAACTTAACATGCCACTGATGTGCAATGAAGGAAAGTTAATTGTGTAGATGCTACAAGACTGCATCAGCGAGTAGAGCTCTCTATAGCAGCATATCAATCTGCTTTGAATAAGAATTAGTAAACCAGCATTTCAGCCAACAGCCTAAGGTAAAATCTTAGTGTTAATAAACATGTACAGATGAATCAGATCTCATCTATCATTTTCACATCTATGTGCTAAAGATCTACTGATGGGCATCTATGAAAGGTTTAAAATAAGATGTAAGCAAATGCGCAATGGGGCTTTTTAACATGCAGCAATAAGCACAGATGATTGGTTTCTAACAAAGGCTCACAATGCCCTTTTGCATTTGCACATAGAATGTGCAAATTATGCATGCACATAGAATCGTGTGGGCCAGATTCAAAGCTGGTACAAATCTGTGTAACTGTACATTAAGTTTCTTTATTACAATGTATTCTGGGGATTGTCGTTACAGATGACCTTCTATATTATATTTGAGAGTTGCATGTCAAATGTTGAGTCTCTAAATCTGCTTAAATTGCCAAATTTAAAGCATGCCCTTAGAATCAAAGAAATCTTTGAAGATGACTGTGAGAGCACCTACCTTGGTTCACACTAGAGTTTCATTGTTAACCTCATAGTAAGAGCATTCTAGCTGGTGTGAGTAAAAAGATCTCATTCTGCAGCTAATAACTGAGGATTAGTTGCAGAATGAGATTTTTTAATGCACTAACATATATTCCACTTTTCCCATAAGTGTTTTGTGTGGGCCACTACTTATTCTGAATCTGCTAACCAAGTCTGCTTTTTATAGCGTGTGCACTTTATGTTGGAAAAAATCAACACATTCTAAGCTGTTGACATATAAAGAATGCTGGCAACTCACACCATGGTGAACACAAGAACTGTCCAGTTTTATCATATGTATGTTCCATCTAGTCCATCAGTGTAAATAATTTAGTTAGCTACTTACAATAATAAAGGGAAGAGGCAAAGTGTCATGCAGGACATTGAAACCCAGCAGTTGTCTTCAGAGATTTGACCAGTCATTGGCTTCAAACTGTGGCTTACTGTGATGGGGATGACCTGCCATCCACCCCTGTCCCTGCATAGCAGAGGAGGAGTTCTGAAGCCCTTCACTTCTGTTTTTGATTAACTGTAGCTTAGTGCCTTTTCTGAACCTGACAAACTGTGATTCATCTTAATTATGCTTTGTTTGAAAGAAGCCATTTTCAAACCAAAGGTTATAAAGGTGGTAACAAATCACAAATCACAATTAAGATTAACCACAGTTTAGTGTACAGATGTAACATTAAACCAGTGTTTCTCAAACTTGGGTCCCCAGCCATTGTTTTACTACAACTCTCAGCATTGCTAGCTAGCAGCACCAGTGGTCAGGGATGATGGGAGTTGTAGTCCAACAACAGCTGGAGACTCAAGTATGAGAAACACTGCATTAAACTGTGGTTAATCATAAAGGGAAGCAAAAGCTTTCAATTTTCTCCTTGAAGCCATGCCAGAGAAAGAGAGGGGAGGAAAGAGTACAGGAGACCAAGGCTCATTCCCATAATGATAAATCATACTTTATTGTGACATCTGAAAGCACCCACTTCCCAGATATTTAAAAGGATCTAGAAAGTTGCCTTTAAAAATAGAAAACTAAGAATCTTGGATACTATATTCTGTGCCAGTTTCCAGGCCACATACAGCCAAGATGTATGGATTTTGTTTGGTCTATTAGATTTTTTTATTTTTTATTTTTTTTTTTACTGTAAGAGAGAGAGAGAGTGAAATTTAACACTAATTTGTGATGTCCCAGTCCTTTGATTCTGCTTGAAATGTGGCTTGTCATCCTGCTGCTGCTAAACCAGTATGCTGCATGTTGAAAGCAGGAGAGATCTTGCCAACTTTGCCCCTTGGCTGTTCTACTCCTGTTCCCAGGCAATTAGTATCTGGAAAATTGGACACAAAGTTTCACCATCTTTCCTAGTAGCATTTGGCCACTAGCATGCCATGCTGCAGGGCCAGCGATTGCTCCTGCTTTCTACCACCCATGCCAATATTCCTGTGTATTACTGTTATGCCTGAGCATAGGCAGGGGATCACAACTATTGCAGCAGTACCAGTAGCTCTTTCTATGGCAATACTGTGGTCTTTGTTTGCTCTTGATAATAGTACAAGATTGGCATCAGGACTCTTAACATCTCATCCTATGAACTTTTGTCCTGCAGCAGCAGCTCTTATGATTAGGCTTTAAGATTATGTGTCAAAATCTTTTTAGAGGCAATTTCAAGTTCTTCATATTTGAGAATAATGATTATAGAATATGCACAGCATGTTCATAAATTATGGTATGGCATCAAGCATGAATTAGAAAATAATATGCAAATTGTATTATATGTGGGCAACTAAACATGTAAACTAGCCATGACCCTCCATTCACAATATATTTGCTATGTGTACCTGTGCTGTAGTCACATTTGCTCAATGCTTGAAAAGAATGCAAAAGTAAAAAAAAGTAACTTTTGTGATTTTCTGAGATTGTTTCAGATAGCAGTTGTCTTTGGAAAAATTGCAGGGGAAAATAAGGAAGGTAGTCTATTCATGTGCTTAGTCTATGCACTGCATTCTGAAAACACATTTTAAAAATTCCGTATTACATAAAAGGCAGAACATTATGTACTTTGCATATTTATTCTTGTAATATATGTCACCTTACACTTCTGTGGAGCTCCACTTAAAAATATCTTTATACATATTTTTAATCACTATCTTTAGTGTCTATATCACATAAGCTTAGTTTTTTTATATCTAATTGGCAAACTTTTCTTTTAGCAGTTAAAACTTTTAGAAATATTTAAAATCAATTTGACAGTATATTAGTATAAGTGGAAGTTTTTAGCTAGCAAACTATCTCACTCAACATTTCATAGTATTTAAAACATTGCCGTCACATTTCTGTTATAAACATTAAGTAGATTTGTGTGAATAAAATTCATTTCCCCCAGAAAAAAGAACTCAATTATTTGTTCTCATTCTCCCTCATTTTTCATGCACCTGCAGCAGGTAAAATATAATGAATTCATCATTCCATGCAGTTATTGCATTCGAGAAATTTTGGAAGTAGATTCTTTTTGTCCGATTCCAACCTGCAGCTGACTGGGATGCATATAGGAATCCTAGCACATTCCCTCAAGAGCCTCCACAGGGAATTTACCTTATTTTGCCAAACATTATCACTCATGATTGGAGTAAAACCATGGGCCCTCCAGGCATTGGGCTAGCTCAGGGGTGATGGACCTTTTTGCTATGAAGGTCCAATTGACCCATGGGAAAATTCAGTTGGGGCTACAGCTGATGGTTGGTGAAGACAGAGCCAATAGTGGGGGGAGTTGCAGAGTATGGATGCACACACAAAACAGCAAAGGAAGCAGTTCCTAGAAGGGCTATCCGGAGAGCAATACATGCCTCACCGGGGTGGGGGGGTTGATGCTGAGGGCAACTTGAAATTAAACTGGGGGCTTCAGGTTCCCTCCCCAAGGGCTAGGAAGTCTTATTAGAACTATGGCATCTGTATGCAAAATACTTATAGCCAAAGTAAACAAGATACAGGGGATTCATGGTTCATTTCCTGATTTATTTTTATGTTTTTTTTAAGGGAAATGCAGGTTGGGGAGTACTACAAATATTATTTCAGTAGCAGTGCTGATGAAAGGGATGCTTAGATGCTTTCCTGTGGGCAGGTTTTTCAAAAATCACCCTTTAGCCTCTTTGCTTCTGGAATGAGGTGATAGGAGACCCCCAGAAATCTGGAAACTGTGTGTTACATGTAGTTTGGTACTTATACTTTTTTGCGAGTGGTAGGTGGGTGGGACAAGTAGCTTCACCAAGGCAGAGTGGCACCTTGGAAGCCCTGTGATTCATGGGTCCTGGTTCCTATGGGGAATGGGACCAGAGGGACTCCCCGGTTAAGAACAATATAGTCTAATATACAGGAACCTCAGTTTCATTAGGTCCCTATTCTCACAGTCCTTTCCTGGGGCAAAAGAAATCCAGGTTTCCTCCAGGGTTCAGAGTTCTTCCCAAGGATTTCTAACTTGCCTTTCTTCAGGCTGGGGTCTTCTTCCTTAATATTAGCTATAGACTACAGGAATTCAGCCCAGTCCCAGTAAATTTTGCAGGATCTCCCCAGCTTGTGGGGTACATAGGACCCCAGTGGTCCACTTTCCCAGAGCTATAGTGCTTATGGGTCAATAGGTCTAATGGGCTTCTTGCTGGCCCCTTTTTAGGAGATCCCACTACTTGAATAGTAGTCGGAGAGTAGAGGGAGCTTCTTATCAGAATGTTCTGCACCTCCCAGTGGGCTGAAGAAGAAAGTTCAGTGGGGGCCAAGAGAGGTCACTTACTTAGGTCTCTGCTCACTTCTTTTCTTCTCCAGCATCCAAGTCCAAACTGCATTTAGGCCAGGGTGACCAAACATGTGGCCTGAAGGCCACATGGGACCCTTGAGGCATTTTTTGGCATTTGATGCCCTTCCCACCCTGCCCTTGCATTTCCTTCCCAAAGCCAGGTAAGTGATGCTCTGGTTGGGTCCTAGAGCCCTCCCACCTCCTTCCCAAAGCTGGGAAAGCACTTACCAGGCTTTGGGAAGGAGGGGGTGGACTCTAGGAATCTGTAGAGCCCTGCTTTGGGAAGGCAGTGAGGGCTGGGTGGGTGTGTTAAATTTTGGTCTCGATCTCCACAGCCCCACCCCACCCTGTGACAAGGCAGTGTGCAGCCCATGGGTTCCATGTCAAAGTACTCTTGTGGCCTACTTGGTATGAAAAGTTGGGCTGTCCAAATCTTAACCTATTTAAGCTCAAGAGCTCTTCATTAGTCCCAAATGATAGCTTCTGTTCCCTGTTCCATACATCTCTTGGCTGGGCTAACTGTATTGTAGTCCCACTCCTATAGAGGTGAACTGGGGCCTTCTTAAAAGAGCCATCATGAAGCCAATCTGCTTGAGGTTGTCCCCTGCAGATCTTCACAGCCTTATCCTATCCGTCCCTGCTATAACTAGCTATTGCCTTCACCTGTGCCTACATAACTTTCCCCTTTCTGTAGGTGGACTTCGTCCACACAACTGCCTGAGTTCATACTGATAAGAAGCTTGTTCTCTTTGCCATTCCTGCTTTGCTCTGGTCTTTGGTCCTACAGACTTTCTCCTGGTTTGTCACTTGCAGTGATTCTGCTACCTACATCTCTCCTTGTACCTGCATCTGTTTCCTAACCTTTCTTTAACTGAACTCAACTTGCATCTCCAGCCAAAGGTTTCATATTGCTTCTTGTTCAGATTCTGTGACCTGACTATCTTGCTGCCCCTACAAAGATTCCAGTTTTGTTACTTCCCCAAGAGGTCCTAAACACAGAACAGGTCATGAGACGCCTCCAGATCATGATAGGTTAATGCACTGGCAAACCCAAGTGATTATTCCTGTTTAGGAAAGGGAAATTGCTGCAGAGAATGCTTATGGGCATGGATGTGAATGTAGGTAACTGTATTCTGAATCGTCCTAGAGCCATGAACAATATCACACCTGACACCATTATTCTCTGTTAGTAAGCGATTTAATGCCATAAGAACGTAAGAAGAGCCCTGCTGAAACAGGCCAAGGCCTATCAAGCCCAGCATCCTATTCTCACAGTGGCCATCCTGATGCCCATGGGAAACCCACATGAGATTGGAGTGCAACAACAATCTCCCCACATGTGATTCCCAGAAAAGGGTATTCAGAGGCATTGTCTACTCCTCTTTTAAAGCCAGTCAAGTTGGATGCCATCACTACATCTTGTGGGCAATTGATTTTGAGCTCCTCTCCTTCTGCTCCTCTCAATAGAATTAGGATGTGGCTTTAACTACTGAAGCACAAGCTCATGTCCAAGATGTAGCAGCTATAGTCAATTCATGGATTAGAATTCCTCCAATTTAATTCACCAAGCTTTTCCTACATTCAGTAGTAGTTTTGAACCTTTCTTTGCTTCTTCCAGCTTGTTGGCTTCTCTGATTCATGAGGGGGAAAGAATGGTTTCAAGAATGTAGTATAAAGCAGCCAAAGAACTGGCAAGGCACCCAGCCAGCTAGGTTAATCCGTCTAACTCAGGGAAGCAAGTTCAAAATTTTATTAAAAGAAATAGAAGAGGGTTTTTAAAGCCAGGAAATATCATTATCAGGGCTGTACTGTGGAATAATCACAGAATCAGCCAGGAATAACAGTGTCAGCTCTGGAAAATAGCAATTATGGATTCTCAAGGTTTCGTCTATCTCTTGATATGGCACATAGTCCAAATAGTGCCTGAGAGAGCTGCTTTTCCTGTTTTCAGCAATGAGTACCAACCTTAAGTGTCACAAGCAGTCTATGTAAATTTGTATATGAGGAGCAGGCGTGTTCCCTGGTCAGCAACAACACCCCTAGGGAAAATGACATACCACACAAACTTTTGTTTATAAACAAAACCTAATTTGGTGACTACCTTTTTAATAGGCAAAATTTATTTCTGGTATTTCAGGGGAAATTGCAGGTGGTCAGAACATGAATATTATCAGTATAATCTTTTTAAAATCAGAATATTGTATGCTAAATGTCTGTTCAGTAGTACAGGAGTGCACCTAGATAAATATTACTTTATGTAAGGAACAAACATGGTCCACGACAATTTTCATGTCATTAGACAGCATATTTACCTTTACACATTTGGTTAACAAATATTCCATTAAAAAAGGCTACCTATATACACTTTTTATTGACCTAAAGGCAGATTTCAGTTCCATAAATAGAGACAGGTTATGGCAAAAATACAGCATGCCAATATTGACAAAAGGTTGTTATTTTACATTAGATCCCTGTACTCCTGTGAGAATGGCAAAAGTATACTGGGAGTTCAACAGGGGGTTATATTTGCATGTCTTTTGATTTTAAATTTTATCTTATTGCTATTGTTTCGGAGCCTAGGGTTTTGCTTTCAGTTGCAACGAGAAATAGAATATAATCAGTAGTGCTTTATGCAAATAATGTGATTTGCTTTCTTATGAGCAGATAGCATGTCTCAGACATAACTGCCTTAAGAAATTTTTGCAAAGGTGAATTACAAGAAGACTAAAGTGGTTGTCTTTTGTAGGAAACCTACTCTGCCCATGTGGCATACTTCTGATTATAAGATTTACCAGAATCAAGCATATATTGTAGAGATTTTGTTCATAGCACATGGCATTTTTTTCCAGATTAAAAGTTGAACAACAGATTAAAACTCTTCCAATTTTTAAAATGTTTTGTGCCAAAATAGATTATTCCCATTCTGAAAATTTTGAAAGACACTCCAAATTATTTTTGTTATCAAAATTAAGGGAGGTTGATCATGGGACCCCATGTTTAGAATGTATATAAATGCCTGCTCCCAGGTGTATGTGTCACAAAAGGAAAAGAGTCCGGGGGGGGGGAGAGAAGGGAGGTAAGCAAACTCAGGCACTATTCTGAGTCACAAAGTTCTTATTATCAGTTGGATTGAAAAAAAGTTCAAAGCAAGAAAAAACTAAAAGTTGTTGGTCTCTTATCGGCTGGCCCTGCTTCCTATCTTTTCCTCTGCTGCAGTTTGATGGAATGGTTGCTCCCAGATGACAGGTGATGGGGAGAGAAGCCCAGTGGAGCTCTTTTCTGCAGAGCTGATGGAGTGACCCTGTTTCCCTTCTCTCCCTCTGCTGATACAATGGTCGTGGCTAGGTGACAGTTGAGAGAGAGGAAATATTTGCATATTTGTTCAACTATACAATTGTGCATAGCGAATCTAGCTTCAGTCATGCATGCTGTAGTTACATTGAGACTAGACTACAGTAATGGTGCATTAGGGCTGCATTTGGCCCCCTCATTTGCTCTATTTAAAAAGGCTTTAAAACTACCCCACTTTTGAAAGGTGTGTGTTTTATTGGCCATGTTGTTGCTTTGGAGCTATGTTTTATTGGCTGAATTATGTTTTAATGTGTGTTGTTGTTGCTTGTTTGAATTCATATACTTTAATTATACTATCATGGTGTTCTTATGCTCATTTATTTATTTTTTGCAGCCTTGGGTGAACTTGGTTTCGAAAGACAGCTTATAAATGATTAAATAAATAAATAGGTTGTATGGTGTTGCTTTGTTATGTTAAGACAAGAAACAAAACAACAAAATAAATTCTTGACTTAATTTAGTTAACTGACTAGTTAGTGTTCTAATCAACACTATCCTAAAGCTCAGAATAAGTAACAGCATTAAAATAGAAATTTCATTAAACTTATCAATAAAATATTCATTTAATGCTAAATATCAGAAATAAAGATGTCCCTTAACTGCAGTTAAAAGGCAAACCAAACTGACAGTGCTTGCAGAAATTTTCAGACTTTGACAGGATTCCAGGAGAAGATACGGTAATTTCACAGCTGTTTGGAACCTCAATTCACTCCTTCATAGTGCAAGCTTGATACACATATGATACTGTGAAGACTGTCCACTTATCTTAAAGACTCTAGAATACGTTGGAGATGTTATGTGCAAGATCCATTAAAATCAAGTTGCACGGAGGCCATTGGCTGCTTTGTGCTACAGAAAGAAAACTCTGGTATTAGTTTTAGTCGATTGACTTCACTGATGTAAAACTTAGATTAGTTTAGTTGTGTATGTATTATGGAAGAGAAGTATCACCTTTTATTTACCCAAGTGAGACAAAGTAATTTCAAGCCATATGGTCATAAAAGTGACATTAAAATAATTAAAGAAACAAGATATCCTGTCCAGGATGTGAGAGAATAATTCTTTTTTCCTCATATTACTCTTAAATTGATCCACAGTATTACCAGATCAGCTACATACTTTTGTATGCATGTAGCTTATTTGACTGCCAGTAGATAGAAGCTATTAGAAATACTTCCATGTGTAGGAAACTAT
The DNA here is from genome assembly GCF_951804945.1 of Podarcis cretensis. Lineage (NCBI taxonomy): Eukaryota > Metazoa > Chordata > Lepidosauria > Squamata > Lacertidae > Podarcis > Podarcis cretensis. The sequence continues at coordinate 41,067,625 of NC_137170.1, read as the reverse complement.
ATATCTGATAAATAGAAGCCTCTAAATATAACATATTGATAACAGATGTTAGCAGTTTGCCTGAGCACCTTGCTTAAATTATAAAAGGAGATGGGGAGTTAGGTCATAAAATCATTAAGGTTAACTTTATAATGATGGGTACTTTTAGGCAGAAGTCTCCAGGCGAAGGATATGATGAGGTGGGACTAGGCCAAGATATTTTGAGACAATATTATGCAAGGTGTTGCTATATGGATGAAACATCTGGAATGTTTTCTCCCATCTTTCCTTCCTTCCCCCCACTCCAAGAACACAGCTGCTCAATCAACATAACTCTGTTTTTGCATGCATCATTTGCTAAGGATTTTTCCCTAAATCGAAACATTAAAGACATGTTTTTAGGCTACAAACAGGAACAACCAAAACAATTTCTTCATAAGAACGGGGAAATAGAAAATGAAATGAAATTAATTGAGGACTGGGGGCACAACCCAGCCTGTTTTATGGCCCACTGCTTTCAGCCGGAGAAAGTTAAGTTTACCCTCATTTAAATCAGTGGGAATTATAAGTGCTATGTCTTGTTTACTCAGAAGTAAGTCCCATTGAGCTAAATGAGGCTTATTCCTTATCTAGGTATAAAGTAAGTGAAAAGTTTCCATGGAAATGATTGTTTAGAACTAGATCTTTGTTTTCATAATTCTGCTTCTGTTGATCATTGTAACAAAAACGATTAAAATAGGAATAGTAGCTACTTTAATCAAACCTATTTAGATTTGGCAGAAAATCAAAAGCTCATTCAAAGAACGTCAGTGCAATGCTGTATATGACTACTCAGAAGTAAGTCCACTCAGTTTAGTTGGGTTTACTCCATGGGAAGTGGGTCTAAGATTGCAACTATAATGTACTATTAAATAAACATGATTTCTCATTATTTATTTTGATTAAGTTTATTGCCAGTACTGTGTATCTTGTCCAGAGGAAACCTTTCCCTAGTATAATGTTTTAATTAGAAATATTTTAAATAGTATAGAATGTTGCTATGTGTTCTAAAGTGAAAATCCGTTTCAGATAGTGATAGCTGAAAGTCTGTGGTTTGGTCTTAAAAATAAAATAGAAAACCACCATTTCTATAGACTATTTGCGTCAGCTAGGACTAATTACCCAGTTGGTTTAGAATCAAACCAGAGAGATATGAGAGTTTGAGAAGAGCTCATTTTGTCCACTGATACACTTTTATAAAATTTTGTATAAATTCTAGCTACAAGGAGATTTGATAAACCTTGGATGGGTTCTGCCAAACAGATGGTACAATATGTTTCTGTAACACTAGTTAAGCTGAGTGTTAATGTGTGCGTGCATTTATTATTAAGCATCTAAGAACACTTTATACAATAGAATCTCATGGTGAAATATTAGTAACTGTAGTCATCCTGTACCATCCAGAAATTAAGATGCATATAATCATTCAAATTCATGACAGCATATATGCATAGTATATATATTTAAATAATCTCTATTCTTGATAGTTACTGAGACATTATAGGTGGCAATTTAAAAATCCAAGTGAATGTTGTGGAATTTGCATGCACAAAACATACATATGACATTATGGATTAGCAACTGACACCCCCTAGGCCAAATCTGGCTATCTCAGGAGTACTATGTGACTCTCCAGTTGCCAATGCTCCTTTTTTTCAAGAGAGTGGTTTCTCTCCTTCCATCTTTTTTGACTGCCTAAAATGGGTAAAGGTGCTGTAGGTAGGGAAGAGACAAAAATAGAGCTGAATTCTTCCCTTGCTCTCTCATCTTCCTATCTTCACTTCTCCAGAAAATTCATCTAATTCCTTTCTTATATTTAGTTTTGTTTGGCACAACAATATTCTTGCCTACAAAATATTAATTAGGAAATTATTTATTTCCAAATACTGAGATCATACGGACAGTGGTCCAAATCAGAATCTTTTCAGACTCTTCCAAATTTTTTATTATAAGGGAGTTTAGTTTTTAGGTATTCTGAATTTCAGTTCAATGTGTCTTCATGACTTTTCTAATAACCTTCACTTCAAGTCAGAATTCACAGGTTTGTTATAATCACATGGCACATCACTACATTCATATTGAATTGATTGATTTGCAGACTAAATCTAACTTGTAATGCTTGCTCTGGTTTTGTCTAGTTTATGTACTTTATCACAAATGAAAAGGTTGTCGTACACACAGGGAAGGGTTATGCAAGAATGGAGGGTGTTCAGACTTCTACTTCTCAGGGCCAAAGTACGGTAAATGTGACTTTAAAGGTGCCATTAGTAAGTGTTGCTTTGGGTCAACTTTATCTATTATTATTATTATTATTATTAGGTTCAAGGGGGCTATTTCCCTTAGGAATGCAGTGCATGAAGAAGGGATATTTACTACCACTTTCCAGCCACAGTACTAGTGAAAATTACTGCTCTACGCATGTGGCTATGAATCTTTAGAGAGAAGGCTCATTGCTGTGGTAGGGGATGAAAACTTTCCATCAGGACTTTGAGGAAGAAAAGATTATACCTCCCTGATATTGGTGGTTTCTACATTTTTAGTATCATGTCTAATTTGGCCCTCCAAAGATGTTTTTGAACATTTATACTCACTGAAATTAAAACTCAGGGTCCATTTTATTTCTTTGTTCATTTAATGTTTTATTTTGGACAGAGACTCATTTAAATCATTAGGGAAATATCAAATACAATTATATTCCCTTTCTTGGACACATGAACAGAGCAGACACTACCAATCTATCATAAAGATATAGATGTCATTGTCTGATAACAGTCTGAATCTAAATAAACAAGGGGTTATTAAGATTTCCAGCCATTGCTTTGTTTACTTATGGAAGGTAAATTCTGCCCAAAAGAGATAAGAACCCCCTGTTGTTTATTTGCTCATGAGTCCAGATAGAAAAATAGTGAACCAAGAACCCCTGATCTTCCTAGGGTTTGTTGACTCTATTTCAGTTTAGCTCAACCAGAGGTTGAACTGAGTTCAAGAGTTGTTATCCTATCTTAGAGAAACCCCTTTCTCAGTTCTACCCTTTCATCCACCTTTGTGAATTTGCAGCTGGGGGCAGAGTTGCCATGGTACACACTGTTGTTCAGTGATACCAAAATTTCCTCTGTGTAGCATCTACCACACAAGGATCAAGAAAGAGGTTTATTGGTAAGCCACCAATGTCAGAACCTTGACAGGCAGTTCTGATTTACATCACTGTTGGATTAAACTCAGTAACTCAGTATATCTTACAGAAAAAACATTGTGTTTATGAGGCAGTGACTTCTAGATATATATGCACTTTATGATTATAGTTCTTTAGAAGGATTGACCCTGCTTGGCCTTCTTCCAATAAAAGTACTACAGACTTTCTCTCATTGCTATACTATTGAAAATGTTTAGAGCTCAGTAAAGAGTTTTTATAAAATACCAACCTTCTTTGTCCCTCCATAGGCTGCTTGCTCAGCTAGTGATGTTTCACTAGTTCATATGGTCAAACCTTATCTAGAAATGCATTTTAAATAAAAGGACACATTCTACTCATGTAAAAACATGCTGATTCCCGGATCATCCATGGGCTGGATTGAGAATGTGATTGGGCCACATCTGGCCCATGGGCCTTAGGTTGCCTCCCCCTAAACTGCGAGGCTGCATTTTGCTCAAGCTTATGATAAGGTCACATCAAGTTATATTGTCCTTGTTTAACAAGTTGACTGTAGTCTCTTTGCACATGATATTCATGTGAACAGACCTCCACAGAAAGGAACAGTGGAGCCAGGCTGCTGGCTCCAACATGATATTTCCAGGGAAATACAGTGCTCAAAGCTGATGCATTGTGTGTGGATGTCTGCATAAGGAAAACCTATCTCAAAGCATTCAGTTGGGATTCCAGATTGTGTAGATGTCTACATATGTAGAGCTCTACTTGTACAGACTTCAACAATGCAGATGACCATGCACATTGTGTGTACATTGAGATTCAGGGGTTGAGCCACCAGAATGGCCTCAGTGATCCCTCTATGTATGGAGCCCTGAGGGGGACATTCTGATATGCAATGCTACCTAGGCAGTTTTGTAGGAAGTAGACTCTTCCATCCCATTTTCTAAGTAAATGGCAAACTGATTCTTCTGACTTCCCACCCCCGAGTTGATTTGGGAGGGTGGAGCATGTGGGAGAGAAAAGGTGGGGGAAGCTCCATTGTACTAGTGGGCATGTTCTTCTGGCTCCTGTTAGCCCAACTGTTTAGTTGAATCTGGGCCAAGTATTTACCCCACATGTCTAGTATGGTCTTTCGTTTTGAGCCAGTGTTGCACATAGAAGGCTTTAAATCTTTCAAAGAGAAGAAAAGGAGAGGAAAAAAATTATTCAGCCCAAGTACGCAAGTTTTCATTTTCTTCCTTAACCTAAGATCAGTGTCCATGTCAGCTGGCATGGAATGCCAAGGTTGCTGTAACTGCAAATTAAACCGTCATTCTTTCATAAATTCTGTTTTCCTAATCCATACCAAGTTGTCATCTCCCAGTATCATTGGAGTGTCTTTAAACCTAATATGTGGTTCACAACCAAATCAAGTGATTTTATCTTTTCAATGGCTAATGATAATGGCTAGTTTATGAGGTAAAGTTTCCAGTTGTGACTTACTTTTCCTGTTGAACAAAGTATAAAAATACAAATGAATAAACCCTTTTTTGGATTTACAGGAAGAAACCGTTTTGGACAATTTTTATGGAGGGAAGAGGTTTACCTCACAGTTTTATTTAGAATTACTGTTATTAAACATTTATTCAGTGGTAACAGAATGTTAGGTGTTATACAGAACAAAAAACCCTCGTTGGCTAGAGGATTTAATTTTGTTAAGATGAGACACCAATAAAGAGAGATGATGAGGCCATGATAATGTAAAACAGTACAAACCCAGACAGACTGAAGGGTTGGATAAAAACCTCATAAAATAAATAAAAAGAGGGAGTCCCTGAAAGGTGGCATAAGGGCAGTCAAGGGCATTATTTAAATTTGGTTTTGAGGAAGGACTTAAGAGAGGAAATAACGAAGATGGGGCTATAGCCTTATTAATGGTACTCATAGTAGACCCATTGAAAATAATGGGTATGAATAACTTTAGGCCCATTAATCTCAGTGGGTCTGCTCTGACTATAATTTTCTTAGATACAACCCAAGGGTTGGTGAGTTGAAATGGGAACATCTTTTAGCCCTGGGAGACCTGGCAGGAGGCACAAAGGCCTGAGTTAAAGAAGGGTAAAAGGCATTCATTTGATCCTCAAGCCAGAATAATTCTTCAGGGGCATGCATACTGGCACTATAGACACTATTCATATACACTGTTGACATGTCAAAGTATGTAGCTGATAACTTGGTTAAATCAGCTAGTTACTCCTACATAGAGTGCAAAAAATAGCTGCCTTACTGTGCATTAAATAGTGTGTGTTCTATATATTGCACAAAGAGACCTATGGCCACCTCAGCGGATGATTGTTTTGCATTCCTCTGATGTGGACACCAAGGGCTGCTGAAAAGAATAGAGACACATGTCAACAAGGTCAAAGACTGGTCTCCATCAAAACTGTTTTAGTCACTGGGACTGAAGACCTTTTGTACACTGTTTGTTTTAGTTAGAACAAGTGTCCAATTCTGTATGGTGTGAAGTGCATCCTGTGAGGCGCTGCCTGTTCTCAGATTCCTCAGATGAGTAAGTAGCAACAGACACTCATCGCATTGCAGGATCATGGCACATGGTACTTTAAACATATATCTGTAAGTTTCCAAAGTGTGGCTAGTGAAATATATATATTATGTGAACTTAAAATTAATCAGATCCCTAGCTATACAGCACATAGTAACTAAAAATCATTGTGCTTGTTTTTTGTAAATCAGAGAGCATTCTGAACACCTGTACTGAAAATATCTGCCTAAGATATATATGTTCCATTAGGACATGATCCAGCCACATTTAAGCTGGGTTACATGCTTAATTTTCTCCCCCTGAATCAATGAAATTTAGAAATTCTTACTTTTACCTGGATCTCACCGTTCGTTGTTTGCTCTTTAGTATGGGCTAAGTATAACAGCATATTTTTTTAAGATACCATTTCTAACAGCCACTTCAAATTCTTAGTTAAAAATGCATTTCTTACATAATAAATCATTTGGTTTTAATGGAGCCCAAAGCAATGAATCATAGAGTTCGAAGGCATCCTGAGGGTCATCAACCCCCTGGAATATAGGAATCCAGCCCACAACCATCCCTGGTTAACAGCCAGACACGCTGACTCATTGTGCCACAGAGAAACAATGAAGGAATTTTCCAAAACCTGTAGTTTGAAATAATGAAAGTGGTAGATGGAGGCTCTGTAACTCTCCAGTGGTTTGACTTTATCCCTGATGGTGCACTCTTCCATTGTCTCTTGAGACAGACGGATGCTAACAACATCATGCATAGTAGTAGCTTTGAGGGCATGAAGAGCTGAATAACTGTTATTATGTCTGAATCTGAAATAAAAAGTTGCAACCTTCTAACCAACCAAAGTAGAGTTAGTAAAAGATGGGTCTGGCTACTTCAAACAAAGTGGGCTTATTGGCTAGAAACACTCACTGCTAAGAAGTGACAATGAGAGGCTAAATGCCATTTAGAGTAGATATTCCATTTTCTTCCACATCGCAAGGTATCAAGAAATATTTTAAATTGTTTTAGGGTCAAGGGTATTTTCCCACTTATTTACAGTGCAACAGCAATTAATATCATATGCTGTTATAATATCATATAATTTAGCTTTTATAAAAGCTAAATTACACTTTCGTGATTTGTATATGTGCATATAAAACTAAAAGGGTGCACAAATGTACCCAGACACCCATAAAGAACCATGAATATTTAATTAAGTAATCTATAAGTATGAACAGCAAATAACCCATCAGCTAATTTCCTGAAATTTCAGTGTTGATTTTCTTTACAACCCCATCTCAGCATGGACAAGAGAGATATTAGTTGCATCATTGTGAAGCAATGAGATTTCTGTAAGTTGTGATCTGCTGGCATGTAATAACTCGATCTGCTTCATGCAGACAAAATATATTAAAAGTATGGACGAGTGAAGTTTGTGCCCCAGGGAGAAGGCAAGATAATGCATTGAAATTGTTCAGAGGTAGTTAGATGCCTAATGGTCTAATATGTGAGCTATGTGAGGTCTAGGGTCTGGTTCTCATAAATTCTGGCTAGACTGATCCTGTAATTTCAAGCAAAGGATAAAAGCGTTAGCCAGAATCATCAGTGTTCAAGGTCCATGATGTTGGATATTACTCATGTAGAGGTTCAGGAAAAACAGTAAAAGGAAAGCTCTGGAACACATGGGAGCTTGTGAGCACACATATACACATGCACTCAAACATTCATATATAAATACATTTAGAAATAGGGAGCTGAATTGTCTGTCTTCATGTTTGTGTGTGGGTAGCCATCCATCTTAAGTATAATAGGAGAGAGAACATTCACATATGATTTAAAAATATCACATATGACTTTATTACATATTGAATATTTATTTGTCTACACTACTCATATGGCAAATTTGTTTACGCAGATAAACAGCATGTGATGGTACCAATAGCAGAAACACACACAGCTGTGTCAAAATCATCATCATCATCAATAAATAAATAATAAAAATACTCTTATTACATGATATAGCTGGCAAGTTGACATATTTTGTGACAAATAAGTATGCATCATTTTGCCACTGTTTCTTTACACTGTATATGTATATATATATATATTTTGTAATAGCTTGTGTTATTGCTGTGGTGTTGTTGTTGTTGCTGCTGCTGCTGCTGTTGTTGTTATTGACTCACCCTTCACCCTAAGGTCCCAGGGTAGGTTACAACAATTAAAACCAATTGTTCAGGATATCTTGGAACATAGGGAAGCTAAGGGAAGACAAAGGGGTGCCGAAGTAAGGGTGCAAAAATACATCTCAAAGTAATTGTGTAGGAGTGGAGATTCTGATAACCTTGATCCCATTGTTAAGCATAAGCAGTGTGTCCAAGCCCCAGTGGTTGCTATGTAAATGACATGGAAGAGGCAGGCAAGGGAGAGGCAGTGAAAAGCAAAGACTGGACACCTATGTTATGGAGTGATGAGGACCAAGGCAATATTTGCTTTCTGAGTACTTGAGGTGGGTTAGTTACAAAGCTTGAAGGCAGATTTATGGAGCTGGGGAATGGGCATAGTGAAGGCTTTGCCCTCTGTGATGACTTGCTTCCTGCCAATCTCTGTGCTGGACTTCCTCTCTTTCCTGCCGAATCTCATTCTGCCTATCACACCCTTAACTGACTGTCTCTAGCCCTTCTCAATCCACTCTTTCTCCCCAACCTCTTGCAGTAACAATTTTCAGAAATATCATTGTGGAAGCTGTACAGTTAAACCTGGCTAATACTCCCTGAGAATATATTGCTCTGTGATTTGTTGTGAAATGAAAGACAATTAGTACTCCTTTCCATTCTTAATCCTTCCCTACCTCTTCTGTAGCCCCCTAAAAGAATAAACCAGAGACCTGTCTGTTTAACACTGTATTAGATTATTGTTTTTCCCCTGAACCATTTCTGAATTTGTATCCCATAGCAGGGCTAAGTACCCTTCTTCTCCAAGCCTAGCTCAGTTCACCAGCTTATACCTCCTACTACAAGCGGAAAAGGCAGTTTCCCCCTTTCTATTCAAGTTTCATTTCAAATATATGCTTGCCCACCATAAGCTCTTCCCAAAATTCTCCAGTACTCCAATACTCCAATTCTCCAAATTCCCTTGGATAAAGCAGCATAATATTGCGTCCTGTGAAGGCTTTTAAATGTGGACAGCAGGCTTTCACATTTACTACTTTAAGTCAAATAACTGTTAGGGTTCCCACAGACAACCCTGGCCATTATGACTGCACAAAAAATATAAGTACCACAAGAGTTCCTGTGGCTTTTGCAGGACCCTGGACCTCACGGCAGTTACAGCTTCCTATCAGAGAACCAGTGCCTGAAGCCTACCAGAGCTGGACCGCATGAGGAGGAAGTGGTGACTGGACAGCTATGTGGAGAAAGCTTATCGTATCTCCTCAGAGCTAACATCAATTTAGTCTAAGACTATAATTCATCCTGGACATCTGGTGGTGCTCATACCTTAAAGGTTTTTGTAGGCAGCCTTAATCACAAGGAATCATCGATTGTGTTAAATGCATTGATAGTAGCAACTCAAGTAGTGTGTTTCAGGGATCTGCTGGAAGGTTAAAGTGGAAAAGTGGTGTAAAGTTTCTGAGATGAGCTTTTGAGAGAGTCAGGAGCATTTATTTTATAGACTGGACATGACGGGACAATGATTTGTATGAGATGCAATATGTTTTAGCTTCCATTAATTCTTTTTAATCATGGACCATTACCTACTTACAGGTAGATTCTACCCTTTTAGGGAAAATGTGGAAGGAAGCACCGTGCAGAGATTCTGATGTGGCTGTCATCTTACCAAATACTTTGTATATGTGTATGTTTTTATGTGTAAAGGAATAATCTAAGATATTTTAAAAACAAACATTTGAGCGTATATTGTAGTGATATGAATCTGTTCTCTTCTTGTTACACTTGTTTTTTGCACAGCCTAGCCTTTTATTAAGCATTGATACACATGTTTCCAATTATTTTGAAGGTTGCCAATCCCCCCTTGCAACCTGTAATTACAGGGCAATAACACTCACACATGAATCTGACTGACTCATTTTGATGATTGTTAGATATTTAGAAAGAACAGAACTCATCTGGTAATTTTAAATAATCAAGCTGTCCAATGTTGCCTCTACTTTGGGTCATCTAATTTTGGAGATCCTTAGCTCAATTATATATTTACACATGTAAAGGGCATTAATACCTGTGGATTATGTAGCTAGAAGCTGTTTCATAAAACAAAACAAAAAATTGGTTTCAGGCAACCACTGATTAGAAATTTAATAGTCCTAAGATTTATCTGCAACTTATTAGTAACAAGTTTATTATGCATTTTCTCACTGTACATTTCTGCAATAAAGAACTTTAATTTTAAGTAATTTATCTTAATTTCTTAAACTTTGAATACATTCATTCTGGCCACCACTCCAAGAAAGATCTGTAAAATAGATACAATTCTAAATACATGGTAGACAATTGGTTTGCTTTGACAGATATTTGCCTCGATATGGTCTTCTCTGTGTCTTTTGATCTCCAGATTATTATTTTTTAGCCAATAGGATAATGAAATCGATTAGACAAATTAGCATTCTGTTTACTCGAAAGGACAAGACAGGCTGGCCACAGGCATAGCAGGGCCTGTGAATATTCACTAACCAAAACACAGCTGGCAGGTCTAATTTTAGGTCTTCTAGCCTTGATCATAGCCCTTTAATGTATTGAATGGAAAAAAGTGTTCAGGCAAGCTGCAGGAAACATCACAGAAGTTCAGTTCCAAACTCTACTTTAAATATGTCTTGACACTGCAATATTTTCCTATATCTTTCGCTTAATTTTTGTGTGTGCGATTTTTAGTGCCTGTGAAAGTTGCCAGATTGATAGCCCTAGAGACGGAAAGCTTAGCTCATGAGCAGCACCAATGACCATTTCCTACAATGTCCTGCCAGCCTGAGCCCTCAGTCATAGAGAACCCCCTTATGGCTGCAAGCATAGTTAAGTCCTACTGCCCATTCAGAGCCTCACTGTGAATGATTTATTTTTATTTGCCATTGCATTTCATGGGAAGAGAATGGAGTCCCTCAGGCTTTGGCCTCTCTTTGTTATCATTTTGTATTACTACTGTATTTTTAAAACTGATAGGAAAAGAGTGGTAGCTTCTTATGTTCAGATTTGATAGAGTTATTGTACAAATTAGCATGCTCCGTTCATTGATTCAACACTAGTCCTAATAATCAATATATTGGTTCCTCCTTACAGTCTTTTAAAGAAAACTTTGTTCAAAATGTGTTGGGGACTTAAGAATGGGTTTGTACTCACTGCAACTGTTAACTAAAAAAATCTAAGGTTTTGATCTCTGTAATATTTTAGCGTTTGAAACTATAGTGTTAGGTCTGTATTGGTCAGGCAGTTATAATTCCAGAATGCCTTAAAACCTTGCTAACATTGTTACTTTCTCTATTAGAGAATAAATATACTCAGTGACATTAATGAATAAGCATACTTATTCAAATGCAGGCCTATTTTTTCTTAATTCCTGTTATCCTTCTCTCTCTAATAATTAGGACAATAAGTGCTTCACAGTAAGGTTTGAAACAAATATTTCTGAATACTCAAATTGGGGAGAGAGGGCTTCTTTAGCTACTCTTTCTGGAAGACTACTGGGGGCCCATGACTTAACTACAACTAGGGGGTCAGGGGGCAGGACTTGTAAAATACAGGGGCTCCATATCTTTTCAAGAACTGGTAGTATTACCACTGAACTTCACCTGAAGCAAAAATTGAGTATCAGTTTGGAGTTTTTCACAAAGACCTTACTGAGTTTTGCCTAGAGCAAAACATAAATGTGAATCACCCCCCATAGCAGGAATTACAAAGCTAGCAAAATTTCCCACTGAGGTTTCCCACATCCCTGTTTCCACGAGTCCCAGTAAATGTTTTTACACACTTCTACAATGCTTTAAATGTAGTGGCTTTGAAACCTCCATATTATCATAACCACAATTTATTCACCAACCTATGCAACTTCATAGCAATTGACTGTAAGATCTCTGAGTTCAGCTGACTGAAGTGAGGCCTTCCTAGTTATTGGCTCAGATGCTGAGGTGCTGTGAAGTGTTTATTAACAATCCAACTGCTCAAGTGTTGTGTTTGCACATAAGTCCTACAGACAGATGCGCCTGTATGTATTGGTGGGAGTAGGTTCAGCTAAAAAGAGAGCAGGCAGCATTATTAAGATGTTGGCCAACTTTTAGGAGTATGTGTGAGGTTACGTATGAGAGGGGTAGCTAAAGGATGTGTGAGAGGATATGTTGAATGACTGTACGTGGCGGACAGTGTCAAAGAGTGAAGGGGAATTGAGTTAGAAAAAATATTTACGAAACCATGCTGCAAATGTACGTACAACTCTGCTTGTAATTTATTTGGAACTTATAATGTGTGCAGTGCTTTGAAATCTTTCTGCCAGGCTAAAGGAGAAGCAGGAGTTTGGCAACTTCTGATCCGAGCATTCCCTAAGATTTTAAAGGAGCTTACTATTTTTATTTAACAAAATTTATATACTGCTTGATTGCAGTAAAACTTCTAAGTGGTTTACAGTAAGTATTAAAATTATAAATAAAACATTTAAAGGTAATTGAAATTAAAAGAAATTAAAATACTGGATAATACAGGTCTGGATAAGCTTGCCTAAACAAACATGTTTTAAGTAGGTGCTGATAAGAGTACAGCAAAGGCACCTGCCTGATGTCAACAGGCAGGAAGTTCCAAAGTGTATGTTCTGCCACACTAAAAGTTCAATTTCTTATAACCGTGGAACAAGTATTATACATGTAACAGTGCCAGTTTCACAAATAAAAGCTGTCAAGTGTGCACATATGGGGTGAGGCAGTCCCACATTGAATGGGGCCCAGAGGTGTTTTATGCTCACTCCTGTCAGCAACTGTGCTACAGTATTCTGCACTGACTGCAGTTTCCAAGTCAAGTGCAAGGGAAGCCTTACATAGCATGCATTTCAGTAATACAGTCTTGAATTATTGTTGTCAAGCTGTCCTTGTCCAGTAACAGTCATAAGGCACACAGCTGGTAAAAGGCACTTCTAGCCATTGAGGCTACCTGAACCTCAAGTGACAAAACTGGATCTGGAAGCACCTCCAGACTGAGTAATTGCTCCTTCAAAAGGAATGCAATTGTCTATTCAGGGAAGACAATTGACCAATTCTTGGACACAGGGACTACTCACCCACAGTGCCTCCATCTTGCCAGGTTTCAAGCTCAGCTTATTTTCCCTCATCCTTCTCACCATTGCATCCAGGCATTGGTCCAGGGCCTGCTTGATCTCTCTTGAGTTAGATGTTATAGAGAAATAGAGTTTTGTGGCATTGGCACACTGATGGCACTTTGCCCCCACACCCCTACTGACCGTTCCCAGCCACTTCATATAGATATTAAATAGCACTGAGAATGTGGGACGCAGGTGGCGCTGTGGGTTAAAGCCTCAGCGCCTAGGGCTTGCCGATCGAAAGGTCGGCGGTTCGAATCCCTGCGGCGGGGTGCGCTCCCGCTGCTCGGTCCCAGCGCCTGCCAACCTAGCAGTTCGAAAGCACCTCCGGGTGCAAGTAGATAAATAGGGACCGCTTACCAGCGGGAAGGTAAACGGCGTTTCCGTGTGCGGCTCTGGCTCTGGCTCTGGCTCTGGCCAGAGCAGCGATGTCACGCTGGCCACGTGACCCGGAAGTGTCTCCGGACAGCGCTGGCCCCTGGCCTCTTAAGTGAGATGGGCGCACAACCCCAGAGTCTGTCAAGACTGGCCCGTACGGGCAGGGGTACCTTTACCTTTACCTTTAGCACTGAGAATAAAGTAGTGCCCTGTGGCATCCCACAGCATAACTGTCAGGAGGCTAAAAAGCCCTCTCCCAATGCTACCTCTTTGAAGGCAGCAGGGACCACCCCCTCACAGAGTGACCACACTCTGAACTCAACCAGTCAACCCCCTTTGTTAGATTGAATAAACCAAGAGGATTGGAGTCAAGATGGCCTGTGGTCAGGCATATAGCCACTAGCACCTTGCCCACTTCAACTGACTTTCTAAGCTGAAATTGATCCCACAACACATCACTGACTCTAGCATTGGGTACTTCATCTGCAGCTGCAACAACTTTAGAGTCAAGGGCATACTGAAGTTGAGTGACTTTATTCTTAAAATGTGTAGCCAGCTGATCACAGTGAGTCCTCAAATGTTCCAGAGGCCCTTCCTCCACAGTGGGAATCAGTTACCTCCAAATAACTGGTCCAAAATAACTTCTCTAGCCAGTTACTATAATGCAAGCTATAAATGATTCTTCTTTGTGGCTTGCACCACCACATTGCACCACCCTAAAATAAGCTCAACAACTTAAGGTTGTCCATAAAAAAGTGGGAGTTCCTGCACCTCTTTTTCTAGAAAAAAGCACGAGTTAAAGTCATTAAAGATCTTCTGACTCCTTTGGTTGTAATCCACCAAGTAGCTTCTTTGCAAAGCAAATAATAATTGTTGTTTTTGTGTCATACAGCTGACTGTAGCCAACTTGTGGGAAAGCGGTAAAAATGAATCCTGAAGTTCTGTGGCTAGTTTCTTAGCCTAGAAGCACAGGCGCTCAAATGGTTTAGGTTCTGTTTTGGTCCCAGGATTTTACATTGAGAGTGGGCAGAAGGGGAGTGTAGGTTTAAATCATTCCTCTTCCACCCCTGATCCCCTTGTGGGGTGAGATTGAAATAAAATAACTGTGAATGTCAACCAATGAAATGCAGCACCTCCCTGCTTATACTCCCTGCTCCTTCCACAGTTATAGGAGTGGGGCACTCCTCTTGTGGGTAAAGGAATCCTGTGGACAAAATAGCACCTAGGTGGATATGAGGAAACAGTGAGAGTACATAAAGTTGCTGATTTGCTGAAAGGACTCACAAGCGAAAAAGCCAAAGTCCTCTTTTGCCAGCTTTCCAAAGTCTGTCTTATCAGAGCTGGCCCAAGGTGTTTTGCTGTATTAGGCAATTTATAATTGTGTCCCCTCTCATATACTCTGCCCACAGCAGTGAAACAACAGTACCTCAGTAGCACAATCCTATGTTTGTCTACTTCTAAGTTCAGTGGGGCTTACACCCAGCTAAATATATATAGAATTGCAGCCTACCTGTGCAATCCTTACTTAGAAATAAGGCAACTTCCTCTTCCCATTCCCTCCATCCTTTAATTGGATTCATGCAGTTACAAGCTGCTAAAGCTGCTTATGTGCACTTCTTCCTAAAGTGCAGACAACAGTTCTCCACCCAGTACATTTGCAGGGCTGAGTCATGTACCTGGCACCTCATGTAGTTATCATATTTGTCTCTGTTGTTGGGCTAGCCCTATGTCTGGTTCAAAAAAGGGGTAATAGGTAAATACTGGAATGTAGTGTTGACTAGCTTTCTATCCATGTTGTATAGCTGGGGCTGCTTGGGTATCCCAGTTACACAAGGGGCTGTCTCACCTAACTTTGGCCCTTTCTGCTTCTTTTTTCCCTGACTGCCATCCCTTCTAATTTTTCCTTATTGAAATCTAAGTATAGTGCCATATATGAAGTACATTGTCTGTGACCTTTCTTAAGGTGGAAGCAATGTGTGCACACATGGATCTGTCTTCTCTGTTTTTAACTGAATGTGGAAGATTATTAATGTAAGCATTCCATATGTATTTTGCAGCAGCGTCTGGGTTACAGTGATTACTTGGAAGTAGTTCCTGTAGATTTCAGTTGCATACACACACACACACACACACACACACACACAATGAAGTGTAATGAGATCTGCTATATGGTGTAGGAATTTTGCTTTGAATATATTCACCTGAGAGTGGGAAAATAAGGACCAGATATTCTCAGCATTACAAATCTGTAACAACATGGTTGAGGCCAATGGATTTAAGCCATATTTATGAAAATGGGTTTTGGGATCCAGCCGAACTTCCAAGTCTGATCTTGGCTGAAATATGTTTGTGGTTAATATATTACAGCAGAAATTGTTGGTGAGGAGTGTTCTTTCATGTAAGGAATACTTCTGAGATCATGCCAAAGTTAGTGAGACTTTGGCAGCAGTATACTAGCAGCAAATCATCCAGTCACACAACATAAAGCTGCTTGGGGCAGTTTCAGTGTGTGTGCCCAATGTTCTAAAAATATTTCCAAGCTTTTCATTCTAGAGTCAATGTTACTTGCTCTTTCTGGGTTCTTCCAAATCTTGTTCTCTTCGCCTTTTTCTTTACCAGATATTTTGTAATTGCATGATTCTGGATGAAGCTGACTAAAATGCTCTTATGGAGTAAAGACTCATAAGTAGATGTATAGTAGTTTCATTTAGATAAGACAAGATGAGCCATATTCCATCACTTTTCTTACCCCAGTTACAAAAAGATCTAGCTTAGCAGAATGTATAGTCCCCTATGTATTTTCATTGAAAGCAATGGTTCATATTTCTTAGGCTGTTAAAGAACTGTTAATTTTTTACCCCTTACTAGAATTCTTACCTTTACTTTCTTCTCCTTTTTACATAAACTATGCATATACTGTTTCCCTTGGGAAAGACTTAAAAGCATTCTGTTTTATGATGGCAAAGTTCTTATTGCTTTGGAGATGCATAAAGGAAAGTCTGCTATTGCCAGAACAAGCAACTAAACACACACACACACACACACACACACACACCTTTTTGGAGCCCTAGTTCTTCATACTACAAGTAGCAAACAGCATCCTCACGTATATTACCAGACCTACCGCTAGTACCGGTATGTTTTGCTGAGCAATTGGTATTATAAAGTGTAAAAAGTAATGGAGTTACATTTGAGGCATATTAAGCACAGTTTAAAGAATAGAGGATAAGGATTCTCAAAACATTAGATGGACCAGGAAAGGTAAGACCTGACCCTGACTACTACTTCTTAACTTGAGCTTTATAACAAATTGCTGGATATTATTTTCTAGGTCTTAACTTATCTGGGCCCATCAATCTACCTTTGTTGACATATGTGTCAAATAACAGAAAACACTGCTGTCCAACCCACACTGCTTCTGCAAGCTACTGGGACAGAGCATGGGCACACACAACTTGAATGCAATAAAACAAACATTGAAATTGCATGACTTTTTCATAGGTTCCCTCCACCATCAAATCACAGATCAGGACTGTCTCCATTGATTAAACTGTAAAAAGCACAGATATGGTGCTTTCAAGAGGCACTGTGGTACAAATATATAATCTGAAGCACAGTTCCCTTACGGATCCTCATAATATTTGCAAGGGATCCTCTCAAAACCATAATCAGATCATAGGTCACATTTGTGTAAGCAAATGTGTCCCATGATTTGCTGGTGTTCTCATCCAATGTAAAAATGATGAGGATCCATTCCTTAAATCAGTGGATTTGTGGTGCTGGAAAACACTGGGTTTGGAATTTTTACTTTATAATCTACCACTGTAAGCTTTCATTTGCTGGTGGGTTTTATAGACTCCCATATAAAATCATGCAAATTCAAGAAGAACTTAGAAAAACAATATAACTGTATGTATGCATATGCACTCTCTCTTTTTGCTGCAAGGGAGGGTGGGAGGGAAGGAGGAGAAGCAACCAGAAGTTGAGGGGTTCACTCAAAATTCTCTCAAAATTACAAATATGCATCAAAAGATTGGTGGACCCTAACTGTAGTCAATGAAATACAACCTAGTAGGGTGTTTTTCATCTCATCATGCATTTTATTTTCTGTCTCTAGCATGGAGCAACCATCAACTTAAAAATACCTAAATTAGCTATGATTTTATCGCATCCGTCTTTTAAAAAGTTTGATCTCTCTTTCTGCCCTTCCCAGTTTCATCAGTCCTCTAATAAATAACTAAACTAAATGTTTATTTATTCCATGTGCTTTAGCAACTTACCTGTCTATGAACATATTGCTTTAGAATTTTTTTTCAAAAAAACTAATTAATTTAACTGTACACACTGTAGTCTGTATTTAACACATTTTCTGTTATATGCTCTAATGTGTTACAGGTCCCTCCTACATCAACCTCACCATAAAGCTTTAATTGCTTCTCTCTAATCCTCACCTCATGTTTGATTTATCTGGTTTATTTGTATAAAGATTCTCTGGTTTACAATGTGTACACAAGTCATTAAAAAGGTGTTGATGTTTATCTCTCAGTTGAACTTGCCAGTTGGTTTCACCATACTTCCCCCTTTATGGATTTATGATACAGGCAATAAGGGCAAGAGTTAGAAGACCCATTGTCTCAGTTGAACCACTTTCTTACTCTGTGCTGAAGAAATCAGTATGGCCACTTGTATTGACATGCAAGAAATGGTGATGCCAGTGTGAACAGAATTTTTTTGAAAAATATTCATAAAGTCATAAATTGATCTTCCCTCCTTTTTCTTAATTTTCTTTTCTTTTTTTAATTAAAAAGATGGACTCTGTTTTGGCATGTAACTAAAATATGCTGTACTATACATACCGTAAGTTCTCAATTCCTGATCTTCATTTATCTAAAGCTGCCCTACTAAGTATAGTAACTTAGTACTGAATAAACCTGCATATGTTTCATAAATGGAGACAAAGACAGAAATATCTAGGTTTCTCATTGGTGTCTAAGGGATAACTCAAATCGATTTTTGATTGTAATATATTGTAAATCGCTTTGGGATGCCTCATGAGTAGTGATTCATAAAGGAAATAAATATTGCTATGAGTTTGAGGGGGAAGAAATAGGCTGTATTCAAGATCCTTCTAACCCCTGGATCCAGCAAGTATTAACATATATGCCAGATTAGCTTCCTGTGTTGATGGGCCATTAAGGGAAATAAAGGAAACAGGCTCTGTGTGAAATGGCAAATGGGTGAGGCCCCTCCCCCCAGCTCATAGTTGCCATTAATTAGAAGACTGAAGCCAGAGTTTGGAGTGGTGAGTGAAATGATATGACCTTGAAGTAAAGCAGCAAGCTAGAGAGAGAGTTAGGGCAACATTCGAGAGCAATTTTTGATTTCTGTTTGAATGGAAGGCTGCAACTATGGGAGAAACAAGACCCCTTTGGGGTGTTAATGCTGTGAAGCCCTCCATCGTAGGCTCTGGTTGTATATATGTGTAAATAGACCATATATCATAAAGATACCACAGTCTCTGCTGTGCCTCATTCCCCAAAGGGAAACACCAACGCTGGGTAAGTGCCTGTAACCCCAGGTGATATCATAAGTCCTATTCAAGTGTTCAAAGAACATGCAGGGGCAAGAGGTCATACATACCAACCCCATTACCAGTGTCCACATTGAGCAAGAAAATGTGAAGGGGGATTCTTAGTGTGTTTGGCTGAATATTAATGCATGAAGAATCGTGCTTCGTAGATTCAACCTCGGTGCATGAAAGTTAGGTATGAAGCTGATAAGGCAGAATGGCATAAACAGCCCCACCACACTTTGTGAATGTAGTAGTATGTGGATCTACATGTGGTCTATTACTATGGAGAATAATAATCAGGGAAGAATCTGAATTGGCAAGAATGACCTTACAATGACTAAGCTGAAATCCGCTGTATTCTCACCTGGAAGTAAATCCATTGAACTCTAGTCTGCCTTGCTTCTAGTAGACATGCATAGGAATAAGTTGCATGGCTGAATTTTTGGGCACAGTTGGAGATTAAATTCCCTTTTCTGTTCATGCTGTCTGTGTAGACTTACTTGGGAGTAAATCACACTCATAACTATAACTATAGGCTCATGCTGCTTATCCATTGCTTATAGTAATTTATTCATATTAAACTAAACAAAATTATTTTGCAGTCTTGATTCTGTCTATATTCGGGACAAAATGGCACTCACTGTTGTATCCAGTAGTTGCATGAGCAGAAGACACCTTGCAGAATTGATGTTTCTCGTTCCTTCCCCATATTTCCCCCTGTGCTCCATGTGATACAACTTCATTGCTTGGGAGGGGCATTTCAGGATGCTAAAGGGAAGAGGAGGAGAAGGATCAGTTGTGTGAGCTTCTTTCTGCTTACATAATCACAGCAAGTGCTGGTTCCAGCTGATATCCTGTAGTATTAGGTTGGAGCAAGAGAAGGAGATGGGGAAATTAAATCAGTTTCTTGCACATGAGTTTTGAGAAACTCCATTTGTGTCTTGTGTAAGGACTCCCCAAGTCCAATGGTGGTAGTAGTAATTAAAGGCTTCAGGCTTCACTGGGGATGATTGGAGCCACCAGGTGGCAAGTTTTTAAGCAGTCTGAAGCCTTCCTTCATGAGCTGAAACAAGAACATTTGGAAATGTTTCTTGTGTTTGTTCCTTGTGTATTGTCACAGTTATATAGCTGTGAACTAAAGGACAGTTTGCTTCGCAGAGGCAGTTATATTGATTCACAGAGCCTGTTCCTTTGCCATTTGCTTCTACTTCTCATGATTAAAGCTTAATTCTCTATTTTTAAATACAACTTCTACTGCCTTCCAGGGGAGGCAAGGTAGGGGATGCTAATTTCAGAAGGTTCAAAAGGTTCATAAAGAAAATGTTCCCTTCACAAATATACGAGGCACTCTGCTTTTAAAGCTAAACTGTTAAAAACAGAAAGCATTTTAGTAAAGCTTCACAAGCTTATTACATTTTGGAATTTGTAATATTCTCATTTAAGAAAGCTAATTCTGAGGTCCACCATACTCAGAGTTTGTTTGATGTAAGAACTACACCTTTTGATTTTTAAACACAAGTGTCTCCATGGTTCTGAGGTCCTGTACAACACATAAACTTGTTTATGGAATAATCAAGCCCACCATCCTGGAAGTTAAATGGCAAAACTGAACTAAGTTGATGATATGAATTTCATCAAAACAAATGCAAACGATCCATGCAAAATATGTGCTCCCCCCCTAAATATTATATTAAAATTAAACAGAAAATAGTACCAGTGAGTTTGATACAATGTTGCTTGAGATAAATATGCTTAGGACTGCAGCATTAGTTGTCCAGAAATCCTAAGTACATTTATTTGGAAGTAAGACCCATTGAATCAATTAGATTTACTTTTGAGTAAACAAAGCAGGGTCATGCCACATGGCTACAATTCTAACCACACTTATTAGGAACTAAATCCCTCTGGACTCAGTGGGATTTACTTCCAAGGAAAGCTTAGGATAAGACTGTCAGTAGGTGGTGTAATGTTTTGTAATCTCTACTAGAAGGAACCTGCAAGCAGTCTTTTATCAGAATGAAAGGTTTATTTATTAAGGTGGTTTGCTATGTATCTAACCTCGTTCCTGGACTAAGAGCCTGCCCACATTTCTGTGTCCAACCACTTTCTCTTTTATAAGGATGGTGCCGTTAGAGTACAGTCACATGTTTCCATGGATACCTATGATCCTTGCAACTCCCCTTTTACTTAGTAAGTGAACATTCTAGCCATTTAGCATTTTAGTCCCAGGTTATTAACACTGTTCTCTGGAATTCCTTCACTCCAGAAATGACTATACCTTTGTAGTTTAATTTCTAGATTCCCCCCTCCCACTTTGCATGTTGGATTGCTTCCTGATGCTTCTGACTGTCCCCCCCCCCCTTAGTATTTCCTCTCATCTTTCAAAATTTGTAAGAGATGAAGGCTTCATAAGATGTAGCTGCAACCTCTTTATTTAATGACAGTTTTCTGCACCCACTTGTTACCAGTATGCAATCATGATTTGTCACTTAATTTTGATATAGTGATACACATTACTTTCTTTCTTAGCTATTTTTGTTTCACTCTCTTATGCAATTTATGAGTTTGAACTTCAAAGGTTATTTGGGGGCACTGCATTGTTGTTCTTCCCTTCATGTTCCTGGTTTTTCTGTTGAGGAACAGATCTTCAGCAATTTCCATGGCTTTAATTGTGCTGCCTGTCAATGAAAGTACAAAATATGTATCTGTGTTTGAGTCTGATGCTTTTCTCATCAGTTGTTTTTACAATTTTCATCGCATTTTCCATCAAGCTATTTGACTGGGGATGTTTAGGACAAAATATTAGACCCTAGAAAACTTACTGAATCATAATAATGTAAATTGAGAGACATTATCAGAAGACTAATGGGGTTTATTTGGCTGCCTCCTTGCTCCCCGCCTCAAGATTACAATTGGAACATTCATTAGGGGGATTTTTGTGATTTAATTTACTCTCCCATGGGTTTCTAATTTATTGCATACAATAGCCTCCTTGACATATAAAGCAATAACATTGCCACTTCAATCTGCACTACATTTTCTGTAAATTTTATAATTATGGATAATTACATCCCATTGATTATTACTTCTCTATCAGGTTTCTGATATCCCTCCTATACATTCTATTCTGATAGTAGGTTTTGGAACTCACCCATCTTGCTTTAAGACCTCCAGCAATAGCATGCGAGCACTCACACACGCTCCTCTCTATCTATATTGTTCTTCTTTATGTGTCCTTTTCATGGGGATTTTGCTATTGATTCATCCTCCACTGTTTTGGTTCACTTGTCAATAACATCTGTTGGACTGAGGTCTATCCTGTCCTCTCTTTTAGGACACAGAACACTCAGATAACGCCTAACTGAGGTTATCTCACACCCATATACTTCTACTATCAACTTTGTTCTACATGTCAATTATAAAACTGCTATGCAAACTTTACTACTACTACAGTACTACTACTACTGTTTTAAGAACCAGCAGTTTGGTTCCATTGTAGCCTCTCTTGTTTGCATAGCTCAGCCTTTCTTCCAAAGCTGCCCAGTGTTCAGTAAATCTAAAGCTCTTTCCCACTATCTTATTCAAATACCGAAAACCTTTAGCTCTACTGGTCTAGCTTGCCTTATATATGGAATGGGTAGAATTTCTGAAGAGCCACTCCTTCAACATTGTAACCTAAATTTATCTTCCGAGACTCCAGAACTATATTTACCGATGTTATAGGAACTGGTATGCTACAAAACTACTGATGCCTCTCATGAAATAACATTTACTTGCCCATCTAGATTGTGACTGTTGTCCGCACCTTTTTCACTAGATAGGTATGTCACACATGCAAACACATCTCTCTGTAGCAAACTCCCATTGTGACTGCATTCCCCTCTCATCCTTGGCATGAGAGACTATAGCTCAGAGAACTAGAACATGTGCCCCTCCAGTGGTAGTTGGATTCCAGCTTTCATCAGCCCTAGCCAGAGTAGCCAGTGCAGGGATTATAGCAGCTGTAGACCAACAACATCTGACAGGTTACACATTCCTCACCCCTGCTATGGATGCAATACCAGAGAGATGTATTCCTTTTTCATGAATAGTATCCTACTACATCAGTATGAACTGACTTATCTTAAAACCCTTGTTTTCCGAAACAGACCTCTCTCTCTTTCTACTGTGTCCCCAAAGGTCTTGTCTACATACTTCTCTGCATTTCTGAGCTTTCCAAGTAAAATCTCAAAGCAATGATTCTGCTCCCTAAGAGCTCTTTGTACTGAGTACACATCTACAATAAGATGTTGCAAACTGCCATGATATCTATGGATAAAGGGCAGCATACAAATTTAAATTACAACAACATCAAGTCATACATTTGACCCTGTGCATAGCCTCCACATCTTGCAAGGATTTGTTTGTGTACAGGCAATTCTATTTTTGCGTGCATCACTGCAACCCAGAAGTGGCTGGAAAAGGAGAGAGAATGGGATGGAGTGGGCTCTCATGTGCTCTGCCAACACGCATGAGGGTAAGGAACACAACCCCCACACAAAATGGTCATTGCTTGTATTAAATTTGCTAAATGCTGGCAGGAGACAGTGTATCCCCTGTTCTCCTCTGCCCAGAGTAACATTATCACATTAATTTCCTAGCACTCTCCATTGCTGGAGCTCTCTCACTGAAGCGGGCAGGGGTACACAAATATAAGCTTGGTTGACTGGTGAGCATCCTATTTTTCCCCTCACTGCAAATGACTTCCTCAAGTTCACTTGTAAGTACAGAGAGATCAAGGGACAATCACTCGAAAGGATTTTAGGCTTTGCATGCATTCCAAAACAACTCTCACAAAACCCTCAGAGGAGCTCATAATGCACCAGATTGTTTTCCTCCCCTTCTTTCTGTCCTAGGAATCCACAGAAGTAATCTTGTAGCATAGGGAAAATAGAGGTTATGGCTTTGGGTCTACTGCCCACATCAGAGACTTGACTGTTACTAGGATCCCTGGTAGGAAAATGACATTTACGCTATTTCCACCAGGAATCCATCAGACCACCACTGATGAATG
This sequence comes from Podarcis cretensis, assembly GCF_951804945.1. NCBI lineage: Eukaryota > Metazoa > Chordata > Lepidosauria > Squamata > Lacertidae > Podarcis > Podarcis cretensis. The sequence continues at coordinate 41,043,630 of NC_137170.1, read as the reverse complement.
ACTAATCCACCCCCTTTCCAATTATTCCAAATATCACAAAGGCATTTAAATTATTTGAAGTACCAAAGAAACCTACACAGACCATGTACCATTGGCCTGTTTGGCTTCATCAGTGCAACATCATATTTATTATCTATCCTGCCTGTACCTTCAAAGGCATCTGTGTTCAGTGTGAAGACCTTCAGTTTAGCTTAATAGTTCTGAATGACAGATTTGCATTCCTAGCACTGCCTCCTTGTTTTAGTACGTACACTTATGTTGAAGAGTTATATCAGTTTCACTCCTCTGGACTTGGGACTATTCTTATCAGAATGCCAATGTAAAAGGCCTCCTCTGCACTGGTGGGTGGAGAGGTATCTGCTTGCCTCTATTGAACTTTCTTCTGATCTCTCTTAGACTGGTTGCATGCTTTAATAATAATAATAATAATAATAATTTTTTATTTATACCCCGCCCTCCCCAGCCAAGGCTGGGCTCAGAGCGACCACATTTGTTACATACACTACATTTCTCCATTGCTGGACACTGCTTATAGATGGCCTCCTCACAGCATTAACACCTGTAATTTAACTCTTGCTTCTTCTGGTGCTGAGATTTTTGCTTACTGCATCCAAACCTATCCAGCTCTTCAGGGGTGGCAACTTGAATAAAATATTGTGGGGGCCCAGGTAAGCCCTGCCCCACATAATAGATCATGTGATGAAGTGCGCACAGACCATTTGAATGGGAATGCCCATCAACTTTATGGGGGCCTGTGTGTAGCGGTTGTTGGAGGTTATATCTAATCTCAGAACCTATTGGGAGGAAAATGGCTTGGGAAGTGGTTTTGGCTTATGGCCAGCTAAATTCTGTTCTGTCTTTGGCCATTTATGTGTCTGATCTCTTCTCTCAGATGATGAAGCTGCATTCTTAACCTGAAATCCTATGCTCACTTACCTAGGAGTAAATCCCTTCAAACTAAGTGGAGCAATGCTCCACTGTTAAAGTATAATCACATAGTTCCACTGAAACCTGTCATTCTTACAGGACAGACGTTTTTCATTAAAGTGCAAAAGACTTCCCACATTTTGAAAAGAGAATTCAGACTCACCTCAGACACAGAGGGGTTATTGCTCCATACAAAACATGTGAGGTATTCTCAGTATACCTCTTCCAGTGTGCAACTTGTTAAAACAATAGCACATTTTGTAACTGATAATAAATGTTGGCAAACAGTTAGTGTACAAAAATAAAATAAAAGGATAATGCCCAAAATGCTAACTAATTCTGTTGCATTTTTACCCATCTGGAGTTTTTTTTTTTTTTAAAAAAAAAGGTGCTAGTGGAACAACTTAAAATGATGAAGGTAAGAACATCATAATCTGACTTTGCTTTTAGTTTTCTACTAGCAGGTGTAGTACCTTTGACTTTACCTAGTCTTTAAAAGTACTGAATACATAGCAGAAAGTATTTACAGAATTGGGTCCTTGGATTGTACACAAAGGCCTCTGAAAGACCAGCTTTGCTGCTCATATGTTTGGCAGGCAAATTTGATAATAATTTCTGTTCTAGAACCTTACACCATCTCAGTGAATATAAATTGATGGTGTAAAGCAAATGGGCAACTGGCAGGAATCCAAAAGTAAGTTGGAGAGAAGACAGCTTATTGTTGAGGGGGCAGCCTGGTGTTCTACAGCCTGGTTGTTGTTTTTTATTCACGACAACTCTGCAGAGCTGTGGAGTTAAAGTGTGGCCTTTGAAGTGTTTTAAATAATAACAGTTTTATTTCTCCTGACACAAGCACTGAAGCTGTTTGTTACCACCTCAGAACTGTTACCCAGCAGTGTAAAAGTTACCAACAAAGCAAGCTTGGATGAAAGTCTATTATAAATACAACAGGCATAAACTTCAGGGAAACCACATTATACTGCAAAGGCCAATATGAAAGTGCAGGCCTTGGCCACTTCCTTAGAATACAGCATTTGCCAGATTAAAAATGACACTCCTGGGCACTCACCTATGAGTACTTAATGCATGAAGCGGGGCAGTGAAAATGTGGGTGCTAATCTGGATGACAACATCACTCAGGTTCTTATAACATTGCATGTTCAGCATCACTTTGAAGGGTTCTGTGCAAGTACATGTGGAATACACATGCATAGGGCTTCTTCAGCAGGACAGGAACCCTCCCTAACCAGCATTCTGTTGCCATGAAAGGAGTCCCATTCTGGGTTTGTATAGAACAGGCTTCCTCAACCTCGGCCCTCCAGATGTTTTTGGCCTACAACTCCCATGATCCCTAGCTAGCAGGACCAGTGGTCAGGGATGGTGGGAATTGTAGTCTCAAAACATCTGGAGGGCCGGGGTTGAGGAAGCCTGGTATAGAACGACATCAAGCACAAGGCGTCAAGAAAATGTGTCTCACATGTGTGTTGGTGCCTAGGGGACTAGCTAGGCAGAGAGCAGGAACTACAGAAGTGCATGTAGATCACATCTGCGTGTCAAACATGCCTTGCAGTGCTAAGGCAGGCATAGGCAAACTCGGTCCTCCAGATGTTGTGGGACTACAATTCCCATCATCCCTGACCACTGGTCCTGTTAGCTAGGGCTCATGGGAGTTGTAGGCCAAAAACATCTGGGGGGCCGAGTATGCCTATGCCTGTGCTAAGGAATCAAACACTTTATTCTGATTAGATATTTTTGAAGAGAATTATAACATGATACAACTCAGGAACACTAGCCCAATCTAATGAACTAGGCACACAAGAATGATACCTTGTGTATTTTGTGTTGCAGTCTTAAAAGGAATAAAACACCAAATTGCAGATTAGAAATGAAATAGTGCTGCACACATTTATATAGCACTTTAGTTTTCAAATAACATCATGTGCATTTTCTCTGTAAACCTTACAACAAACATGTAAGGCAGGTCACTAATATTATCCCAGTCTAGCAGCTAAGGGTGGAGGTGGGTGGGGAGCAAGCTGAGATTCACATATAATTGCTTATCTAAAGCCACACATGGGGCTTATGGCAGAGGTGACATTTTGAGCCAGGGGCTTTTCAGTTTTAACTTAACCTGTTAGCCACTGTAGTGCTAAATTTTTAATGTGATGGAATCATTCTCCTTAAAGTAGAGTCTTTAAAGGTCCTACTAGACTGGAGGGAGTTTGCTCCAATTATTTATTTAAAATTGACAATGCAGTATAACCTCTCACGCCTTTCATGAACTCTGTAGTTTTGCTTCAGAGATAGGTTATTCCATTTGCCCTGAAATGTATTCTGGTTTTTGGTTTGTTTTGAACTTAGAGTGCAGCTCTGGTATTGGCCTTCTTAGAATGCAGAGTGGACTAATGCTTCCCTTTTTTGCAACAAACAGCTCTTGCAGCTGTGGTATCATACTTGATTTATGGAGCATTTTGAGACAGAAGAGCATGAGATTCTTAGCCTCCGGATTGTGTGTTTTAGCCCCATGTTGGGCAAAAAATTTTTGCATTGCAGGGGGTTGGACTAGATGGCCCTCATGGTCCCTTCCAACTCTACAATTCTATGATTCTATGAATCTGTTATACACTTGTGTGCCAAGGAATGGCACTCTGACCAGCTTAATGATACTGTCTGCTTACAGCAAGTAGTTCCTGGCCTGCCCCTATTCTGTGGCAGCTACAGACAGAATATTATCACATGCTTTGTTTTTCTGTTTGCAAAATTTGATGATTTCTGTTATACTAATGACTTCCTAACCTAAGTGTCATTTGCATGAAAGCTGTTTCACTTTTGTGATGGTGAGGGGGAAAGTTAGCACTCATAAAACCTTCCCTGATGTATGAAACCAATCTTCTATAAACTGCATTCTGATGCAGTTTGCATGTATTATTTCAGCATTATTATTTGTTAAATTTCTATTGCGCCTTGCTGCCAATTGAGCCTAGAGCAGCACACAGCAAAGTAGCAAAAACAATACATTTAAAAATAAAATAAAGCATATTTTAAAACTTTAAGAATCTATTTAAAAGTTTAACAATGTCTGATTTTGAAAACTGTATATAGCAAATAAAGATCTATTGTTCTCAATAGTGGCTGTTGAGGATGTACACACACACACACACACACACACACACGTGCTGAGGGAAATCTGAGGAGAAAACAGGTGGATTATGTAAGGCCTTTTTAAGACTGAGAGGCCTGTAGGCAGAATGTTCATTTGAGCACCCCTGCTCCTCACTGTACAATATGTTTATGTCATTTCCCCCAATGCTCAGCTGCAAAAAAAGAAAAGGTAAAATATTTTATGTCTCAAAATTCAAACACACACACAAAATTGAATTTACTTGTTTTAATGCTCCCATTTTCCACCTTAAACATATTTCCTCTGAACAAAGTTCTGTTGATTCAAATTACAGTGGTGCCCCGCAAGACGAATGCCTCGCAAGACGGAAAACTTGCTAGACGAAAGAGTTTTCCGTTTTGGAGGTGCTTCGCAAAACGAATTTCCTATGGGCTTGCTTCGCAAGACGAAAATGTCTTGCGAGTTCCTGCGGGGGTTTCCCCCCCCCTTTTTCTAAGCCGCTTATCCGCTAAGCCGCTAAAAGCCGCTAAACCGCTAATAGCGCTAATCCGCTAAGCCGTCAATGGGCTTGCTTCGCAAGACGAAAAAACCGCTAGACAAAGAGAATCGCGGAACGGAATTTTGTTGATATTATTTATAGGAAGTATTAACTTTCTTTTAAAGTCATGCATTTATAGAGGATGTGACTTATTCATAGATTGGATGGGAAATAGGATTATTATTTTTTATTGTAAAAACTATACTTAACTCAGGGCTCATCCACACTGGAGTTTAATACGGACTTAAAGCTGCTTGTGTGTCTGTGGTGTCCACACAATGTCTTCGTTCAAGTGGCAGCCAGCACTTTACCACCAACCCTGCTAACTGCGGATTTCCCCAATCCATGGATAATTGGATAAGGGAAGAAAATCCAATGTAAAATTGCATGTTACCCAACTGTGGACACACTGAAGCACATTGTGTGGGTGAGCTTTTTTTTACATCTGTGGTGACATTTCACTAGCTGCTGTTTTCACCACACACCCTGCTTCTGTTTTGTTTCCATCAGCTGCAAGGAAAGGTTGTACCCTGCCTTTTCCCATTGGTTGTTCCTGAAGGCATGCTTTTGTATTTTTATTTTTAAAACAGCTAATTTGCACAGAACCTCTCTTGCACAAGACAGCTGTATTAAAAATAAAAGTAAAATTTGCCTTTGCTTGTCCCAAAAACATTCCCCAGATCTTAAAAAAAAAAGGGGGGGATCCATTGGTTTGTTTCTATTTTTATTATGTATTTTGTGTTCTCATTTTTAATTTTTATGTGAATTGCCCTGTGATCTTTGAGTGAAGGGTGGTATGCAAATTTTAACAACAACAACAACAACAACAACAACAACAACAACAACAATAATAATAATACTTCATCTAGAACTGAGCTCTAGTATTCAATATGTTGCACAAACGAGCCTTCTTACTTAGTGTATTTAGGCACAAATTTATAATGGCTGATCTCTGTTCCCCAAACTTTCACTGTAATAGGCAACTCAAATAAGGACTTCTAGGAAGTGTATAACATAGATATAATGTTTGCAAACCTTGCATGTGTTATTTTCCTTTATTAATACTCTGGTGTTTATAACCAGACTAGTGCTGTATAATAATAAACAGCAGTTACAAGGAAGAGACAAATGTCAAGAACCTTATAACGTGGCCCTTTTTCTACAAATGCCAAAGGACACTTCCAAATAATATTGCTGATCCAGATTTTGCACACTTTGAAATACATAATGATGTGAGTAATCGCTAGCCCTCCCTCAATTGCTACCTCTTAATCTATTTGATGAGGTGGTGATAACTAAGATTCAGAGAAGAAAGAGTTGGATACAAATGGAATGTAACAACAGGCTTGCAATATGTATGCTCAGAATGAGGAGGATAATATGAGCCTTGTTTTAGCAATTGGCTAGGTAACCTCAGTGATAAGCAATGGACAATTGCAATCATGCACTTATTTAAATATGCAAATTAGAAGTCCTTACTAGGAGAATAGGCAGCTCTGTTACTAGCAGTGGTATTTTGTGTGGGCCAGCTGCCAGATGAATCTTTGAAAAGAGCTTTCCCTCTCCTTTTTAAAAGTTTTTTTTTAACATTTTGCAGATGTTTGTACTTCACTTATGATAAGTGAATGGGTATGTGTTTGTGTTAGAAGACTCACGTAACATTGCTTGCAATTTTAGTCAAGATGTGAGCTGATATATATTCAGCTGCAGTTGGTGATCCAAAATCTTCTTAACTTGCAAATCAAATTCTTGCCCCATCAACTAAAAAAAGGAGGGGGCAAGAATATTTGCTGTCAAAAGTGACGCTAACTCTCCAACTGCTACTGTGCATCACAATCATTGATATTTCTACAACTTTCCTTGTACAGTAGGGACAACCCACAGCTGAATGTTGAAGCACATGACTGGCATGCAAAAGACTCCATGTTCAATACCTGGCCGTTAAAGGATTTCAAACATCAGTTGAGGCTTAGGGAATCGCTGCCCGTCAGGGTAAGCAATAGTGGATTTGAAGGACCTGTGGTCTGACTGGTCATAAGATAGTTTTTATTCATGTAACCCGTCTGTGAGGGCTTGTGAAGTGAGACCATAGCTCATTGGTGGTGCACTTATTTTACATGTGTCAGATCTTGGCTCAGTTGCTGGCATCTGCAGTTAGAAAATCTCGGATCATACGATTGGAAAGAACCTTCTTAAGATAAATGAATGGCTGCCTCCAATTACAATAAACAGCAGTTCTATATATGCTAACCTTTGACAGGGCCTATAGGTCGAAAAGCTCTGCCGCCCTGGCAGGGTCTAACTGAGAGTTGTAGGCAGCTTTCAATGGTTGTTTAGAGGCAAATAATTTATTTTGGTTTGCTATCTCTGTTTAGTGATTATCAGATTTTGTGACAAATTTAGTTTCTTGATGTAGCAGTTTGGAATCATAAGTCTAAATTGGTCTATAAAAGTACATTACTAACATTTCTTTTGCACCAGATCTAATGTGCAAATGAAACATGTACTGGTACTTACTTGTGGTTACCAAATGATAAATTGCAGTTTCAGCAAACAAATTAAGACATCTAATGAGAACTAGCTGTTACATTTGATCCCAAACCATGACTGAATGTGTTGAAAAGTGTTCAGAAATCTGTGGCTTCAAATATCTTGGGGCTCTTGTAGCCATTTAAAAGCCTTAGCTTCCATTTTTCTCACCCAGTTACATATTTATCTTGTTTTTGTGTTTCGTTTGAAATTATTTTTATTGATTTTTTTACATTTAAAAAAAAAATATTACAAGCATAGTTGCACAGACTTACAAGTTTGGTTGCGTGTTAATATAACAGTTAAATAAAATAATTTTTAAAAATAATACTAATTCAAACTTGTAGACTGAGTTATAGGTAAGCATGAACACCAGAGTAATTACATTACAATATAATGTACAGTAATGTATAATGTTTAGATTTAGTGAACAAAGGTAAATAATAGTTTATACTGATACTGATTTAAGTATATATTACTCTTGTAAGTGTAACTTTGGATAGATGGATCATGCAAACACAATTTTTGACATAAATCTAAAATGACAATTCCAAATCTTACCTTCATACTTGTATGTTAATCCTAGATTCTGGTATAGTTGTTCTTTTTTAGTCTGTAAGTAACCTATGGTTGCTTCTCAGAAATCAGAGAGTCCTCTTGCAGAATATAACATTAATATGAATGTTTTTTATCAAATTCAGTCAACATTTCATGAAGCATTATTCATGTTTAATGCAAAATGGAAAGCAAGCCAATAAAGAGCAAATTAAATAGAAATGTGGTCAGACAAGTAAAAGTTAAATAATGTGAGAAGAGTTTATAGCCTTAAAATGAGAAACAGGAAGATCACAAAATTAAAATATTCCAGTAAGCAATATGTAAGATTTAACTGAAAGTGGAAGGAAAATAATGCATTTTAGTGAAATCTTACACTAAAATCAACATCATAAGAATATATGAAGCACCAGTGGTTCTGAACCATACTGAATCAAGGCAAAGGCCAATCTAGTTCAACATCCTGAGTATAACAGCACTCTCCTCACTTGTGATTCCCAGCAGGTATTCAGGCACATACCGCCTCTGACACTGAAGGCAGTACATGGTCATCATGGCTAGTAGTTCATGAATTTGTCTAATCCTCTTTTAAAGCCATCCTAAATTGGTGGCCATTACTACATGTTACTAGGACTAAATTCCATAGTGTAACTATGTGCTGTGCGAAGTAACGGCAAGGTCGGGGCTCCCCTCTTTTTTCTCCTTCTCTTTCTCCTCTCCTCCTCCCTGTGTCAGCTCCGGTGCTTCCTGGCCCTCGGTCAGGTGGTCAGGCGCTCTCGCTCCCAGCTCAATTTGAGTCGTGGGGGAGTCAGGAGTTCCCCCAGTTCACGCGCCGGGTGCTCCCGCTTCCCTCTCGGCAGTGGCGGCGGCGGCAGTCTCAGCAGCTCGGATCCAGCCTAGTAGTGCAGTTGGCTCTGGCTAGCTTCAGGAGCTGCTCACTGCCGTGGCACCCGCCATTTTGCCTCACTGGAAGTCCCCATATGATGTGTCTTGTGCCATTGAACCAATCACGCAACATCCATTCCCTAATAATAAATCTACAACACTTAAAATATAAATCCAGGGACATTAATTGAAATCTGGGGACATTCCGGGGATGGATTTTGTCCGGGGACAGATTTGTAAATCCGGGGACTGTCCCCAGGAAACATGGACGTCTGGTAACCGAGTTCCTAACCAACTTTAAAGGCTAAAAGCTGGAAGTTACCAAGAGACATATCAAAGTGACTAGCTACATCCCTGCCCTTGTTGTAGATTGAGTACTTGGCTCCAAAGACTCTGGGAACATCTCTCTAGAGTTCTAAGGAGATCTACCAAGAAAAAGTGTCTGTGCTGTATCTCCATTGTAGCTGCATCAGTGGTAAATCCAATCCAAAACAATATAAATGAAGATTGAGTGTTTGTGTTGAATCAGCAGTGATCCAGTGCTCCCTCTGGCTATCTATTCCTGGATGTCTATCCAAGTTCTGATTATACTGCTGCTCCTCACCACAGTGTCTGACACCTCCCAAGTAATTAACAAAGTCATAACAATAACATCTCTCTATCTTCCCAGCAGGTAGGAGCAACTGCTTGATTAGAGTTAAGATTTGTCTGTGTTCCTGTCTGTGCATAAAAGAAAGCAGAAGAGGGAAAGACATAAAACATCTTAGTTTTGTTTTTATTTGCAAATACTGTGAACTAAATTATCATTCTTTTCCCATCTGGAAACTCTTTTGGAGATAGTCCCTGTCCTGTTATATTGTTTGAATGAATTAGTTGATGCATGAGCACATGCGTGTACAACAATAGGGACCGTAGTGAGAGAAAGTTGAAGACATGGAAAGACATCAGTCATTTTGCTTGCCCAACAAAAGCAGAAAAGTATTTTATAGAGGCAGTTGTGGCAACCTGTTTTTCCTACAAGAGATGCAACTGTTTTATAACTTTTAGCACTCTTTCACAAAGTACTAGTGGAGCTAAATATTTGAAACTAGAAGTCATATATTTATGCTACAATCAACTTTTTCCCTACTGCTGTCTGTATTTCACTTGCTCTGTAAAGAATGGCATCAATGTTTTTTAGTGGAACTAGTTTTGGAAATAGAAATCCAAAATATTTTGAATTCAAAACCTTCCTAAAAACGAATACTTAGATCCTTTTGCTTTGATCATAAACTCTTTTTTTCTGTGCTTCCCACTGAATGTTGGGCATTCTATAACTGAATAAACCAATCCCATCTGGAATTTCATATACACACACTTTCAGGAAAATATTAGAAAAATATACACACACATACACAAACACACACACAGTTAACGCACACCTTAAAACAAACTTAAATAGGGCAACCATGCATGTGATTTGGAATTATTTCATTTACCTGAAATATTCAGGCTAAATGCAAACATTTAATTTTTTAGGCATGTAAAAACATACTGTGGTGATTACATGGTGTATACTATAGAACAGGGAGGGGGGAACCTTCCTTTATATTTTCAAAGCTAAGCAAGATTCCTTGCACACTCTCCAAGTGCCTGGGACTGACAGCAAAGCCTGGTAGACAGGGCCTGTGAATTGTGAACAGGCTAAGCAGGGAGAGGCCCTCACCCCAGAAAGCCATGGTAACAGCCCAGAAGTGGCAAGACTTTTCTGTCCCACCCCCACCCCCAGTCCTTGTTTACTGTGCTCATAATTTCCTCCCCTCTTCAGATTCTAAAACACAGTAGGGAAAATGAAGAACTAAATGAGCATTGGGATAGCTACAGTGTGCTGTATGTTTGGCTGCCTTAGAAAAATCTCTGGAAACTTCAAGTAGTTCATTTTGCAGCAGCTAGAGTTTTGACCAGAGCCATTTACAATGGTACTTCGGGTTACAAACGCTTCAGGTTACAAACTCCAGTAACCCAGAAGTAGTTGCTCCAGGTTGCGAACTTTGCCCCAGGATGAGAACGGAAATCGTGTAGCGGCTGCGCAGTGGCAGCAGGAGGCCCCATTAGCTGAAGTGGTACCTCAGGTTAAGAACGGTTTCGAGTTAAGAATGGGCCTCCGGAACGAATTAAGTTCATAACCCGAGGTACCACTGTATTTGGCACATGTAGTTACTCATTTAAAAGAGCTTCGCTGGCTTCGTTCATTACCATGTCCAATTCAAGGTGCTGGTGATCAGGTGTTCTGATGCCCTCAGCAGCTTAATACTGGGATATCTAAAGGACTGTCACCTCCTGTATGAGGCCGCTCATTCATTAAGATATACTGGAGAGACTGTCCTATGTGTTCTACCAACGCCTGAACTGGAGAAAGTGTTAAGTTCTTATTTATTTAATATAAGACTGGGTTACTTCCCAGGCCCAGGACAAGCGGCTGTTTATGGATTCACAGGCTAAAGCACAGCTAGGTAACCACAAGAACAAGCTAAAGCTACGGGGAAGAGTCTTAACTCCAACCCATAATAATTGGAAAAAATATTTAACTGTATAATTACCTATTACTACAGAGGGACTTGTAGCTCCACGTGTGCTGTGGAAATCTGTGTTTAAGGAGGCCTACCTGATGGTTTTCCATTATTTTGTGGCCATTTTATTTTGACAGGTGCTCGGCCTGTTAAGTTGTTGATTTCTTTATACCCTTCTCTATTGAAATCTCTGTGTTTTTATTTTATTTGTCTTGTTCCAAGCCAGCTTAATAGTTTTTAAACAGAAAGGTAGCAAAACCAAAAGCAAATTGGCCTCTTTGGGTAGGTGCTGGGGTCTCAGTACCTCATCAGAGCCCACCGCTGATGTCTGCCCTACGCCCACCATTTTTCAAAAAAGCAACAACCCATCCCCAGTGCTCCAAGCATCTCAGGCAGCTTAAATTTCTCACAACACCTCTGACAGTGTATCATTCTAGGGTGCTGTGAGAAAATAGAAAGGTGGCTACACGCAGCTTACTGGCCCTTTAGGCTGCTGCTGACTGCTGCAGAGGTTCCCTGCTCCCCTGGTTTATGTTCTGCCGTAAAAGTGAATTGGTTCTATTCATCTCTATGGCAGAAAGTTGCAGAGTGGATTGGGGATGCCAGGCTGTGCTGTGCAAGGAGCTTACATCTCCATGGCTCCTCTTTCTTCTTTGCCAATACTGTGAGAATATGACGCTCCTCCCTCCTTGCTTTTGTTATTCTTCATGGTAACATCTGCAGTGTTTCTGCCTCACTGGCATCTTCCAGGACATGTTGCTGCTGTTGAGAGTGGGAGGGGATCATGGTAAGGTTACATCAGAAGCTTAGGCCAAACTTTGTGTTTTCCAAACTTAGTCGTAACAGCAGCCTTAGAAGGACTCGTTGCTACTGGAATTAATAATGGCTTTAGAGATACACCAGTAGGCCTGGAGAACATGTGGTGCCTGCCAATTGGAATATTTGGGTATTATTATTATTATTATTATTATTATTATTATTACAGTGGTACCTCGGGTTAAGTACTTAATTCGTTCTGGAGGTCTGTTCTTAATCTGAACCTGTTCTTAATCTGAAGCACCACTTTAGCTAATGGGGCCCGCTGCGCTGCTGGAGCATGATTTCTGTTCTCATCCTGAAACAAAGTTCTTAACCCGAGGTACTATTTCTGGGTTAGCAGAGTCTGTAACCTGAAGCGTATGTAACCTGAAGCATATGTAACCTGAGGTACCACTGTGGTGTTGTTGTTGTTGTTAATTTCTACCCTGCCCATTTGGCTGGGTTTCCCCAGCCTCTCTGGGTGGCTTACTTCTTTGTGTCTGTGTGCATATGCCTCTGAAAATATCTTTGTCCAATAATAAAAGAAATAGAAGAATGATTCAATCCAATTAAATAATTAACCTTAGCTGATAGTGGGTCACTTGGTCTATATGGGAGTATAGCTTGCCCTGCACCATATCTACATAGTGTGGTGCTTCTTGCCTGCTATGTATTTAGTGTGATTTGGGGAACACATAGACAGTGGTGTAGTGTGGGGGGTGCAGGGGGGGCGGCCGCACCAGGCGCAACATCTGGGGGTTAGGGTTAGGGGACGCAAATCCACGGGTTAGGGGGCGCAAATTACTTGCCTTGCCCCGGGTGCTGACCAGTGGCGTAGCGTGGGGGGTGCAGGGGGGGCCGGCCGCACCGGCCGCAACATCTGGGGGTTAGGGAAATCCACGGGTTAGGGGGCGCAAATCCACGGGTTAGGGGGCGCAAATCCATGGGTTAGGGGGTGCAAATTACTTGCCTTGCCCCGGGTGCTGATAACCCACGCTACACCACTGGTGCTGACTACCCACGCTACGCCACTGCATATAGAACTGTGATCCATGCCTTCACTTCTGTATCATTCCATACTGAGAAAGAAATCTGTCACTGTTGCTTTCCACTACTTTACTCTTTCCACTACTTTACTCTTCTATTAGTACAAGAGTATTTAGCCACCGTGTGATTGACTGGATGAGCATTGCATGGCACCAGTAATGCACAGACTAAACTACAGTTTTAGTCAGACAATATGAAAAGTGACAACAAATTATGCCTTGTGGTCTCCTTCCAGTTTCTAAGTGCAAACATCCCAGAGTTTATTTTAAATTTGAGCCAGTTAGACATTTAGTAATATAGATCAAAGAAGAAATGAAAGCCTCCCATGTTTATTATTTCAATATGATGTCTGTTCTAATAAAGTGTAAGAAGGCATGTTATAGACTAACTAGTAGGAATTTTCTAGTTCTGTAGTTTAGTCTTAAATATATACATATATTTGTAAATTAATCTGAAACATATTGCTGTGATCTGAACTGCTCAAAATGCTGATTGTTTTCAAATCCTTTATTTAATTTTAGAAATGTGGTGGTGGCCTGCCAGAACGTTTTCAGATAAACAGTCCACTTCATGTTTAAAAAGCCATAACATCACTGATTTAAAAAAGGGGAAACTTGCAAATATATAATGCCATGTAAGTTGAGGTTGTTGCTATATTTTTCTTCACTCTTAATTGAGAATAATAAGGTCCATTTGAGAGGGCTGAATTTCTATAATTTCATTGTACTGTATGTCGATCTGAAGCACAGTAGTTACCCTACTGAAAGCAGAGAGTGTCACTCGACCCAATATGGGTTTAGCTGTTTCCTCGATGATTTGCTAATTTTAGAATTCTACCCCAAGTGTGTACCTAGTTTCAAATAGATATACTGCACCAACATAGCATACTATTTGTTGACTGCAACCTTCCTGCCATCATTCTTGATATGTTTAGTTCAATATTTGTTTGTGATGCTATGTCTGTGATTCTGAATAGATCCACTTATAAGGAAGTGTCATGAAAATACTTAGCCTTTCTTGTACATTTAGGACAGAGACTCCACATACCATCTTTCCATTTTAATGAAAAAGTATTGGCCTTGCTACTATTCTGCACAGAAGGCAACTGGTTCAATTTTAATAGTTGCCTAGTAAAAGAAGGATATCATATTTTAATAACATCACCAAGACAATAAGCCATTTTACAAAGAACCATTTTTATACCTTATTTCTTAAGCCATATCATGTATAGGTGCTCCTTGTATTGAATATTCCTGGAAGATGCTTCCTTAGGAGAAAGCAGTCTCTTTATAACGGAAAAAGAAATAAGCTTGTAAGAAAATATAGACTGTTCTTTCCATCTTTTTGTCCAGCCCTGATTTTCAGTCAATTAAAATTTGTACTCAAGGCTTTTCAGCTTGAAACCACCCCTGTGTCTGTGATGAGCAATCCTTCTTGTTTGTGCAGTCATTCATTATCTCCATTACCAAGAGGAGAATAGAGGACAATTACATTGTTTGGACGAATCAGAGTGTTAGGAGGAGTATTTATCATGGTGGCAGAGTGCAGCACCTGACAGCAAAGGATTGATGGCCAGGAATGAGTGTGAGTGGCCAAAGCAGCCTCATATGATGCAAATTACTGACTGTGGATTCCAATTTATCCTGTTCATTTTTCTTGCCTTTGCTGAAGACTATTAGTGGTTTTTGAAGCAGTGAAAGGGTCATTACTAATGTGGGCTCAAAGCAGGAGGGGGAAGGAGGGGAAAAGCCTTCTGTAATTACACAGCCTTCAAAAAAGAAAAAGAAAAAGATTTGAGGGAATAGCCAAAAAAGTGTCAACACTTAGCAATCAGAAAAATTTATTTTCATTTCATCCTTAACCCACATTAACTCAACATTATCATTTTTCTTTGTTAATATTTGCAGAATATTAAAAGCCTTATTTCTGTATTCATTCACATCTATTTAACCCTTTTTGCAGAAAAGCAATGTTGCCTAGCTTGCCGTCAAACAGTGCGAGCATTTTAAAATGTGCTTACAAAATAGGTTTTTAAAAAGCAATTCTAGGCTGTTGTTTTTAATAATGAGACAATTGGCACCCAACAGTGGTTTACATAGGTATTGGGCTATATTTACATGATAAAAAATAATAATCTCAGTACAATTGAGAGAAAACAACTCTCCTTTTTCTTCTGGTTGTAATCTAGGAAATTATACTAATAATTAAAAACAGAATGTTGAAGTTAGGTTGGTTATATTTTGGGTAAAGTATACTTTAAATGTATTAAAAGTGTGTTTAATGTAATGTCAGTTTCCAATAACACTTCTGGAAACTATTCTAAAAAGATACAGAGCAAGTGCAAAACTATAAATGAGGCAAAAGAAGAAACTACAGTAAAAGGAAAGTAAATTGCTAGATTAATGTAGCCAAATACTTCAGACAAATCATATATCCCTTTCCCCATGTAATTTAATAAGAAAATACTAATATCCCAACTTCGAATACATTTACCCACATGTAAATTTTGTGTTAATTCTGTGCTCCATTTATGAGCAAGTCAGTCATTAAAATCAACTGAGATGTGGAACAGGGATTTCTTTATGGTGGTCCCCTTTATGTTATTTTATTTGTTCAATTTATATCCTGCCCTTGATTGCACAGCATTCCAGGACAGTTTACCTAATGGAACTCCAAAAACATACAGTAGATAGCTATCTGAATCACATAAAGCAGAAACTACAATTTTCAAACTTTTAACTCCCAGATCAAACCCCCTACAGAATCAGCTGCCCATGGAAACCTACTGGTGCAAAAATTTCAGAGAAATTTCAGGGATCAGAGGCAACAGTTTAAGAAGCTGAATTTCAATGGGGCTTTCTGCTTATTTCTGCTTAGGGCTCTTTATATTGTGTTTTATTTGAATGAATTTGTATTTTGTGATTTGATGTATTTTATTTGACTAGAATCTAAGGAGTAAGGAGATGTTTATTTAATAGCTAAGTAATAAATAAAATCCAGCTGTTAATGTTACAGTTTTATGTGCCATTTCTAAAACTTATTAAGCCACCAGGTAGATTTGTAGGCATACCACTGCAAACCCATAAATTATCAGCTCTGTTTGCTGTTTCACATGGGCACATGTTTGCATGCGTGGAAGTGGATGCATCGGAGTCTTGGGACATCCCCACTGCCAACCTTC